>NC_141933.1:19647899-29647899 GCF_057802395.1 Ceratotherium simum simum | reverse complement strand
AAGGAAAGCAAATTTTTCAAGAGGAAAGTTTCTGCTTAAACATGTAATTTTATAGATTAGTATTATTCCCATCCCCCAGAGCTTTCTGCAGGGGGAAAACAACACGCCTGGGTTCCAACATTCTTGGGTAAACTTTTAGTAATAATTTTCTTTTCCTAAATCTCTTTTGCCTTAATTGGCTTACCCATCTTCCCCTTCTCCCCTTCCCTGCTTTTTAAACTTTTAATTTTGAAATAATTGTAGAGTCACAGGATAGATTCACATGAGGTTGCAAGGAAATGTACAGGGAGATGCCATGCAACATTGGTCCAGCCCTCCACAATGTTAACATCTCGTATGCCTGTAGTATAACAAAAAAATCGGGAAATTGATATTGGTACCATCCACAGAGCATATTCAGATTTCACAGTTATACCTACACTCAATGCTGTGTGTGTGTGTGTAGCTCAACTATATCACGTCTGTAGTTTTGCATCACCACCACCACAATCAAGATACTCAGCTGTACCACCACTACAGGACTCGTGTTACCCCTTTATCCACACCCATCCATTCTCCCCTTCCCTAACCCCAGACACCGTTAATCTGTTCTCTATCTCTATAATTATGTTATTTCACAAATGTTAAATAAGTGGAATCATGCAGTATGTATGTAGTCTTTTGAGATTGGCTTTTTTCACTTAGCGTAATTTCTTTGAGGTTCATCCAAGTTATTGCATGAATCAGTAGTTTCTTACTTTTTCTTGCTGAGTAGTATTCCATGGTATGGATGTACCACAGTTTGTTTAACCATTCACTTGTTAAAAGACATTTGGGTATTTTCCAGTTTTGAGCTATTATGAGTAAAGCTGTTATAAACTTTCATGTACAAGTTCTTGCGTGGAAATAAGTTTTATTTCTTTGGGATAAATGCCCAATAGTGCAATTGTTAGTTTGTATGGTAAGTCCACTTTTAGTTTTGAAAGTAACTGCCAAACTCTTTTCCAGAGTGACTGAATTATTTTGTATTGCCACCAGCAATATATGTGTTATCCAGTTTCTCTGCATCCTTGCCAGTGTTTGGTATTATCACAATTTTTTAATTTTAGCCATTCTGGTAAGTGTGTAGTGGTATCTCATTGTGGTTTTAATTTGCATTTCTCCAATGGCTAATGATATTGAATATCTTTTCATGTGATTATTTGCCATTTATATATCCTCTGGTGAAATGTCTGTGTGTGTCTTTTCTCCTTTTGTAATGGAATTTTTCTTTGTTGAGTTTTGAGAGTTCTTTATAATTCTGTATGCTAGTCTTTTGTTAGATATGTGATTTATATTTTCTCCCAGTCTATAATTTTTCTTTTCATCTTCTTAACAGGATGTTTCACAGAGCAAAGTTTTAATTGTGATGAGGTTTAATTTACCAATTTTTCCTCCTATGGCTCATGCTTTTGGTGTCAAATCTCATAACTCTTTGCCTAGTCCTATGTCCTAAAGATTGTCTATATTTTTTTCCTGCTTTTTAAATAAAATCCACTATTTTGCCTTCAGATGTTTTTTATCATCCTTATTCCCATTACATCCTTCATTGTTAGATACTTTCACTCAATTCCATATTTTTCTAATTTTAAAATAATCGTGAAATGGGTCATTGGAGTCATTCCTCTTACAAAAATGGAGTGCTGTATAGAATATGTGGATTATAATCCTCTTTAGGGAAGGGACTAGATCTGTTTCTGTTAAGGCAACATTTGTGATATGTATGTTCGTAGTAAGCATGTACTGAACCCTCATTTTTTATTAGATACAGTTTTTTTTAGTATAATTGTCGTCTTTTTCTCGTTTCCTTAAGGTGAGATTTTTGTCAAGGAAAAAGTATAACTCAGACATGCCCACTTCTAAGACCTCTGCGTAGATGACAGTACAACTTCTCTCTTCTAAAGCTTTGTAGTCAGCAGTCATCCCAAGCCTTTCCTACCTCCCACCAAATGCTCCCTGTAATATTCACTGCAGAGGGTTGTACCTAGGGGAATTTATATAGAAGTCTAGATGTTTGTATTGTCAACTTTTTGGTGATAATGGAGAATTCTATGCCTTGTAAGTGTTAGAAAAGTCTTGTTGGGAGAAGCTTATAACTTGAAATGCAGTGTATTCTTTGATGCTAGAATTGTATTTCTTTATCTCGTTCTGATAAAAAAAACAGTAAAGTTTAGATTTTTTTCTATTTTGTAAGATATGTTTTGTATTTATGCTTTTGTCTTTATTCCTTTTATCTCTTCTTTTGTTTTCTTGTTTGTATTGGCAGGTGCCTAAAACAACAGTGTGTCTATATATGCATGTATGTATATATATAATGTGTATATATATATATAATGTATGTGTGTGTTTACATATATATATGCTTTGCCTTAAGGTGTTTTGTTTGTTATTGGGTTCAGAATGTAGTCAGAATTGGAGGCATGGATTCACCCATCCAGAGTGAGATTGCTGCTTTTTGCTTAATTTCCTGCTGACTTCATGTATGCCTTAAAAATCCTAGTCATGAGTATCTCTTTATTGTTTATGATATGAGAACCACATAATACTGCTCAATAGAGTCATTAGTTGACAAAAACCTCACCTGAAGTTTCTTTCCCAAATTCATCCATTTATTCTCTATGATTGGACTAGATGACCTTCAGGTTTTTCTCAACTCTGAGAATCTGTGGCAATTTCTGTCATTGGATTTCTTTCTTTCTTCTTAATATGATCTAAACAACATAAAAAATACTATAGGATGCAAAATAGTTGTAGTTCAGTCAAGGCAGAAGAAATCAGTTCATACCATCTCCCTTCTATCATATAAATCAATCTGTCCCCTTACAATGTAATTTAGTCTTTTCGAGATTTGCCCATTTTTTAAAATATAAAAGGAGACTGTGGGGGAAGAGGGAGAATCCCCCTCTGCCCTTTCCCTAAAGGTTCTTATGGCTGGCCAAATAATTAACAAGACAGGTTAGCAGGAGAAAATAATACCAAGTTTAATAACATGTATACATGGGAGAAACCACGGACACTGAGTTTCTCAACACAATGGCAGAGATTCTCATCTTAAATATCATCTTCAGCTAAAGACAAAAGAGGATGTTGGGGGTGGGTGGTGTTTTGGGATTTCAGAGGGGAAGAAGACAATTTACATGAAGAGGGAAATGTAAATGTTTGTCAGACAGTGCTTTGCAGGGCCGCCTATAGAGAATGTGGCTGGAGAGACAGGAATTATAGTAATCAAGAGTATGTACATTTAAGTCTTCTTCTTCCATCCTGATAAGAGTTTTCACAGATAAGGTCATCCACCCCTCTTCCCACTACAGAGAGGGAGCTACCTTTACAAATGTAAATATTTGGTAAACAGAACTTTGAAAAGAATGGGCTTAGTGAGGATCCTGCCAGTCTGTCTACATGTAGAGTTAAATTCCTTTAGGCAGTTTGGGGGAGGTCAAATGTCTGTCAGAGAAAATAACCAAGGTAAAGAGATATATTTCAGGATGGCCAATTTTGATCTCCCACAAAACCCATCCTGTGAAGTTCCAAGGTTGATGGTTTCATTTCCGTAGGCTAGGTGAATTATTTTGATAACATCCCATTTTACCTTTCAGCACAGCAGGAGATTCTTGTTGAGCAGAACTATGAAAATTTGAGAAAGTGGGCTTTCTTAGCCCCTGCACAACTCTTTAAAAATGTCTTATTATTTATTATTTTTAAGTATCAGTGGTAAACCTCACAGTTTTTTAAGAAACCTTTTTTGCAGACATACAACTTTCCGCTGTTAAAAAGCAGGTTACACACTTTGAGAGGAGACTAGCTCATGGTGACTTGTTTCCTAAGGTTTACCACTCCTTACCACTCTTGTCTGAAAGTTGCATTTTGTTTCAATAAGCTGCGTTAAGCAGGGATCTGGAGACAAATGTCACAGATGTGCTAAATCAATGGTGATCATTCCACATATTGTATTTCATAATAACGTCCTTTCAGAGAGCACACAACACTAACTGGCTTGGGTGGTGGTTAGTTTTATTATTTGACAGTAGAAAGCAGGACTCCAGGAAGATTCTGTGATTCTCTGGCTCTCTCTCAGTGACTAAGTAAGAAGAGAACTGTGGGGAGAGGGAGAATCCCCTCTGCCCTGTCCCTTAATGTTCTTATGGCTGGCCAAATCCTTAACAAGACCGGTTAACAGGAGAAAATAACACCAAGTTTGATAACATGTATACATGGGAGAAACCACAGACACTGAGTTTCTCAACACAATAGCAGCCATTCTCATCTTAAATACCATCTTCAGCTAAAGACAAAGGAGGATGTTGGGGGTGGTAGTGGTTTGGGATTTCAGAGGGGAAGAAGACAATTCACACGGAGAAGAAAATGTAAATGTTTGTCAGACAATTCTTTACAGGGCCATCTATAGAGAATGTGGCCAGAGAGACAGAAATCACAGTAATCAAGAGTATGTAGATTTCAGTCCTTTTCTTCCATACTGATAAGAGTTTCCAGAGGTAAGGTCATCACCCCCTCTTCCCAATACAGAAGGAGATACCTTTACAAATGTAAATATTTGGTAAACAGAACTTTGAAAAGAGTGGGCTTAGCAAGAACCCTCCCAGTCTGTCACTTGTAGGCTTAAGTTTGGGGGAAGGTTAAAGTTTCTTTCAGAGAAAATAATCAAGGTAAAAAGATATATTTCAGGGTAGCCAATTTGATCTCCCACAGAACCCTGTTCCTAACCAAGCCTGTGGTCTTCATGTGAAATCTAGCAGAGCAATACATCCTCCCTGTGTTTACTCCTGGAGGCTGTGATTGTGAAAGTGTTCCTTATGATTTACTGGTAGATATTCATACACATGTATTTATCAACACAACATGTTCTGGGTCTTTCATGTGGAAGTCTAAGCTTTAAAACATAAAAACCAAACCAAAACAAAGAATCTTATTATCCAGGAAAGTGTCTCCCCCCCTTTTTCCTTGTAGAAAAGTACTTAATGATAAAAACACAAATGTACGTGAATGGTAACTGAAAAAGCATTGCTTCCTTCTAGAAAACCACTAAGATTTGCATAAACCACTTGACTGTCTGGTAAATGATTATCTGCTCTGTCAGTCCCTGGGGACTTTTAACATTAGGTTATTTATGTTTTTATAGATAAGGAGAGTTCTGCATTTGAAGTGGGTATTTGTTAAACTCTTCAAATAATGAGTTTGTGAAACTGGATTTTCCAAAAGTCTTAAAAAAGTCAATAAAAACATAACCTCTTCTGTACTGTGATAACCACATGAATAAAATTAAAGGTCTTGAAGAATTTTGAATTTGTGCTGTGCACAGCCTGTTAATTATTTGCCTTTAGTAAAACTGAGAGGTGTTAAGGCTACATACTCAAAATATACCAATTTGAGAATTGGAAAGGCAGTTTAAAGGAATTTCTATTCTCACCCTGAAAGCATCCACGAGGAGACATTTACAGCAATATGAATCACAACCTGGTTGCTTCTGTTGGTATTTGCTCACTGAAGTAGATTACCTGAGATGGTTTGAGGAAGAGATTGGTATAATACAGTGTTGGAATTTTGCTGGGGTCCAATTCTGGAAAAGCAGATTGACACTGACATTCTTGTAATTAAGTACGTGTTCTACTGATAGAGAAACAATGGCCACCTTTGAATTTATCATTCTTTATTACCTAGCAACTGCAAGCATAATTTATTAAACTTTGGATTGCTGAAGGCTGGCAGTGTTACAGGTAAATTTACATAGACCATAACTGATGCTTTTTCCTATATCTAATTTTCAGGTACAAATATCTTGAAACAGTTTCTTTCATTTTGAGTTGGTGCACAGCTACACTTTTTATTTTTACTCGGTTCTTCTACAACACCGAGTTTTATCTAGGGTTGTAATGCACGACAGATTATCTTGATTTATCTTTAGGTAACATCAGTACTTTCAACATAAGAGGGGTCACAGTCATAACAGGTCTTTGTGTAGGCAAAGGACAGAATACTAAGACTGATCCATTATCATCATTGTCATCATCCTGGCTAACATTTCTTGAGGTCCCATTTAATCCTCATAGCAATCCTGTCAGGTACAGGTGGCTTCACAACTCCTTATTTGAAACCCTTGGGATCAGATGTGTTTCAGAATTCAGAATTTTTTGGAGTTTAGAAAGGTAATCAGGGCAAATGACATGTATTACACAAAATCTCCAGTGGGGTCTGGGAAAACACCTCAAGAGCAAGCCCATTAGTATTTCTGCAGGCAAACATATGAATAGTCATACTGAGTAGAATAAATAAAAGCCATAAATACTTACATGTTAATTCGGATCAGGTCTTGCCACCAAATGAGTTTGGGTACCATCCTATGAAAACATTTTTGTTTTTTTCTGAGCTTTTTGGTAAATAGCAAAGTTAATAACAGGTAACAGATTTTTACTCTTGTTTCAGAAAAGTAGAAGAAGGTTGGTGCTTTGTCTTCCTGCTGTACAGTATTATAGACCCCCCTCTTTATTATCCTCCATGAATTACACTGGCTACTTAGGCAGTAATTACTCTTCTGCTGTCTGTAGATAGTCAGTTTTCTCAAAGCTATGTAAGAATTATATTTTATATTGAATGAATGGAATTTGACAAGATGAAATATCACAAGTAAAAACAAAGTTCAAACTGTGCAAGGATTGAGGCATCGTGTCTTGGCTGACAGGCATTTAGTTAGCAAGTGTGTTAAATGAATGACAGCGTGAAGGGCCACCAGCGACATGAAGGTCATCTCCAGCTAGATAGTAGGAGTGCAATATTTAGAGTTTTAGAGTCAGTCAGTTCTCACCGCATCCAGTCCATATCTGGAGTCTTGTCTTCATTTCTGGATGGCGTATTTTAAAGGGGTACAGGCAGTGTGAAGTCTTCTCCAGGTAGATTGATCAGGAGAGTGAAAGGACTTGAAGCCATGTTGTGTAAGGCACAGGGGAAGTAACTGGGCAAGTTTAGTTGAGTGTTTAGCCAGCTTCTAGCAGTATTTGACTATAGTACCTGCTCAAATGAGTAATTTTAGCTTGATATTGTCTGACTGCCGGCTCTGCACCATATCCCGAGCTGTCAAAACTCTTTGTATTTGGGATACAAAGATGAAAAGACATGGACCCTGCCTTTCATGGGCCCCGAGTCTAATACAGGACACAGAACTGCCTACAACTGTTTCCAACACAATGTGATGAGTGTAACGGTAGACATAGTACAGAGGCAGCACAGAGAAATTAGGATTAGCTCTTCCTGTGGTGATGGGAGATGGAAGGCTAACATCTTCAGAGAGAAACTGAATTCTGAGCTAGGTTTTGAAGAAGAAATTTAAGTGAATGAAATGAGAAGATTGAGAAAGAACAGTATAGTCTTGTTCAAATATTTGAAAGGATGTTATGTACAAGAAGGACTGAAATTATTCAGTATGATCCCAGGGGCTCAGAGACCAGTTGGGGTATGGTACATAGGGGCAGATTTAGGCTCAAGTTCAGAAGGAGTCTTTAATAGAGCTGTCCAAAGGCGTCTTTGGAATGTTCAGAGTTCCCAGTCTCTGGATGTGTTAAAGCACAGACGAGTCAGCTGTTTGGCAGCAATAGGACAATAGTACAGGGGAGCAGAGTGTCACGCAGCGGGTAGACTGAAGCACAGTGAAGTGTTTAAGGGCATGCATTCAAGGGTCAGACTCCTGGAACTCGTACTTCTACCTAGGGGCTCTGTGATCTGTGCTAGGACTGTTACGAAGTTAACATTCAAGTGCTCAGAACAGCACCTGGTATTGTAGTAAGTGCTAAATAAGTAGCTAATAAATATTAGCTGTTAATGTTGTTGTTGTCATTGGATGCGTGTTTGGTTGAAATACTCTTTGAAGTTCATCTCACCTTGAAAGACTTTGAATTTCTAATTGTGTAATTATGTGACAGTATTCCTGTGAATTAACAAGATGGAAATGAGGAAACTGAAGCAAAAATAAAATTGTGATAGTTAACAATTCAGCAGCCAAGATATGAACAAACTCCAGTCTCTTGAACTAGAGTTTATTGCTCTAGTAACTATCTTGATCTGTCCTTTTGGGGCCTTGGAATTCTTCCACCTCCCCATCTAGAGTATTTTCAGGGAGGCTGGAACTGCGCGACCCTCTTTAGCTCATGTTTTCCTTTGTCTCGTAGACCAAGTGGCCTCGTGAGTAGGAATGCCTGCCCAAATACCAGAATTGGAGCTAATGGATGAAGATGAGTTAATTGAAGAAGTCTTGGATAAGTTTGTTAATTCTCATGAGCAAACATATGAAGAATTTCTGAGCACTTTTACTTATCTTTCAAAAGGTAAAATGGAGACGTAAACTTTCTACAGCAGTAGAGATAAAGAATTTTATTACGATTTTATGTCTTCGCTGCCTTTTTGGAAAGACTATTTAATGAGCATTCATTCATTCCATTCCTTTGATCAGATAACTCTTATCAGGACATTCACAACTGACATATGTAAATAACCAACATTTTTATACAACCAAGAGTTGTATTATGGAATCAGAGCTATTGAATTTGAGAACTAAAAAGGACCTGAGAAATCATGTAGTACAATTCTTTCATTTTATTTTTGAAGAAATGCAAGTGCAAAGAGTAGAGGTTTTGAAAAGCATTTTTAAAACTCTTAAGAAATATAGCATAGTATAGGCTGTGGAGTTACACTGCATACATTTGGATCCTGGCATCGCCACTTTCTGGCTGTGTGACCTTGGTGGGTGTTATTGAGTAAAGGGGAGTAATAATAGTACCTAAAAGGTTGATGAAGGTTAATTGAGATAATCCATGTAAAACTCTTAGCATAGTGGCTAACACATAAGTACTTAATGAAAGGTAGGTATTATTATTGTTGTTATTGTGATAATGATGATGATGCTCTGGTTTCTGTGGAATGGAGACAACCTTTTAGACTGGAAGTGATAAGCTGATGCCTAAAGACCAAACTCGTGTTGTGTGTTTCATGATGTGTTTTGCTCGCCTCATATGGTATCGTTGTTGTTGTTTTAATTGAGCCAACATTTAAAAGTTGGGAAATTTTACATAAAAAGCTTGATTTATGTATTTTTTTGATTAGGCGAGAAATCTGTTGTCTATTCTTTCCCTCGTGGCAGTGTCAGCTAGAGCTCAGGAGCCCTGTGAGCTCCCTAGCTTGTCACACTCTCTGGCACCCACACAATCTAAAAATGTGTGTACACCTTGCTGCTTCACTCACTTGAGTGGCTCCTGTCCACTTTTGAGTTTGTGATCTTTGTTCTAGGTTCTGCTTCAGATTGCCATTGGCTTGCTGTCAACCTTGGTCCCTTCCTGCATCATTGAGCCACATTTGTGAGACCCTTGCTTCTCCACCTGCCTGCACACTGGACTCATCTGAGGAGCCTCTAGAGCTTGTTGATACCAGGGCCCACTCCAGCTCTTAGCTGGGGCCCAGGAATCGTATTTTTAAAGGTTCCCGTGGTGGTTCTCATGTGTACCCAAGACTGAGAACAGGGAGTTTCATAATCTCTGAGGTCATGACACTCTCAAGATCCCTGACTACATGATTTAAGACATGATTCCTGTACCCTTAAGAAATGTAAAAGAAGGGTGGTAATAATGAAGACAAGGAAAAGTGATTCTAACTCCTTTCTGTTATTGTGCAGATGGTTAGAATATTGATATCTGTTTTGTTTACACTTAAAGACTGTGGACTGTGGTTTTGTTTACACTTAAGGGAAATGGAGAATTTAGGAAATATCTAGTTAATTGTAGGGCTGTGAATGATCTATATTTACATGATATGTGGATCAAATTAATCTTGATTATGGCCACATCATCTTTTGGTCTATGAACTTGGGTTTAGGAAGATGCTTGCTTTTTCTGAGCCTAATGATTTAGTCTCTGTTTTCTGGGCCCAAACATGGCAGTATGAATGGCTGGGGTGGGATGTGGAAACAAGGGAAAAAAGGCAGAATTAATGCATTTTGGTATGCCAGTGACATTTTGAGAATCCAAATTATTTTGGAAATTATTTGTAAGGCTGACTTTATTTTTGTACTCTGGAAGAGTAAGAACTTCTTGCAAGGACTTTGATATTTTAAGGAGGTTATGATGTTTTTGTTTTTGGGATAAAGGGTCTGTTCTGTTTTCAAATTTCTGTATGATCATTGCATACCAAGAAAGAAACTGTTGCAGATATGGTGACTACATTTTGAGTTCAGTTTTGAGCCCCAAATTGAACTGAAATAAATGATGACACAAGTCACATAAACTGCATCTCCAAGCACACTAGCTTTTTTTCCCTTTCAAAATATCCCTAGGCGCCAGTTCACATTATAAACTAATGACCTGAAAAAATTCCTCTTAAAGCACAAAGAGTTGTGAGTGCAAAAATGCATCTTAAATCAGTAAGCGTCCTTTCTTCTCCGAAACATTTAAATACCTTCTGAGAACCCACACAGGACTTAGGGGCAGGCTGAGTGGCAGTCGCAGAGCTGATCCAAGTGAAGGGTTAGTTCTGTTTTAAGGAAGACGTGAAAGCTGTTCTTCAGAGTCCCCCTTCCCAGCCCTTCCTTTGTCTTTGTGTGTCGGCTGTTTTGCTGGTCCGTGGTGGGACCCTCTCTCTGGTCAAGTGGTTATCACGATGCATGCTTACGTACATTTCTTTAGTAAGTTTGGTTTCTCAAGTCCATTGCTGTTTCCACTGATTGACTGTTCTGTTTGTTTTTATGATAGTTATATGTCAGAATGCTCATGGGATTTGTTTTCTTTCCAAGAGTATTAAAAGGGTCAGTAATCCTATTAAAAATATTTTCCAGGAAAAAATTAAACTATAGCCTTATTGAAAGAAATTCACAGTACTGCTTCAGACTCTTGGAAAACAGTTGGAAACTGTTAATGTTGTGGCATAATTCTCAGTACAGCACATTTATGTTGATCATGTTTTACAGGTTTTCTTTTTAAAGTAGCTCTGTTTTTTTTAAACAGTGGTACATATTTGATAGTAAATACAATACTCTATCAAAATGTTTAAAGAGACATTAATTATTAGTTTTAAACAAGCAGTTATAATTGCTATATAATTATATAATATATAATTAAATATATAAATATTATAATTAAATATATATATTATATAATTATATACTATAATTCTCAATAGTGTCTTCGGTTCAAGAAAGTAAGACCAAGTTTTCAGATTTGTATTAGAAAATCAGCATGAAGATTTTGGTTTTACTCATTATTGGTAAAGACATTATTTTGTTGCTGACATTATTGTGGATAAAGATATGAGGCTAAGTTTCATTCTTTGGTATTTCAGTTTCTAAGTGAATATGATTAATTTATAGGACTTTCTAGAATATTGTCTAAAGGAAAAAATGCTTCTTCATTGTCTGTCATATTTCTATCATTTTTTTTAGGTTATAAAAACACAGATATGAATACTTATATTGATTTTCTGTTAATATATTCATTCATTAATTCTCTAAAGTGTCTTGTTATGGTCTAGGTATTATTTTAGATGCTGAGGATTCAAAAATAATTAAGATATAGTTTGTATTCTTAAGCACTCATAGTCCAGTGAGAGAGATAAATAAGCAAACTAGAAATCACACTGACGTATGGTAAGTACCATAATGGAGAGAAGCACAGAGTTCCATGAGAGTCGTAGGAGGCCATCCAGCTCATACATGGGGAGAGGGCAATAAAGTCTACCCATTGGAGAGGATGCCCGAGGGGAGTCTGGGATGACCACTGGACAGAAACTTGCCTTGGGTCCTAAGACATTAAAGGGAGTGCAGGAGGTTTTGACAGATAAGAGCCGAAGTTGAAAGATGTTGAAATGCCTCCATTGATGATGGTCCTTTTGGGCTACGGTTCCATTTGTTTTAGTGTTTATATAGGATAGAATATACAGAATATACATATAATAGAATATATATATATTCTTTAAATAACAAGTTTGGAGATGGAGATGTGGCCTTGCTTTAGTAAGGTTTAGAGTTATTTCTCAACTACTGAAAGAAAAAGGCAGGTTCTTTTAATTCCTTCCACACCAGGATACCACATGATCTGATTTGGAAAGCATTTGCTCCCACCTTTTAGAGTGGTAGTTAGCTGCTCATATTGCTGTCACCAGAAATTATATATTTAGGAAGCCAGTGACAGAAATTAATGGTCAATCTTTTTAGCTCCATTTTGTTACGTGTAGTAATCTTGGGGGGTTACAGTAGTTACATCCAATTTTTAATATCTCCTTCTTATTCTCTCTATCTCTCTCTCTCTGACTCTCTCACACACACACACACACACACTCCATTATTGTTCTGACTGTGCTTCAGGCTAAATGATGAATTTCCATTTAGGTTGCCCATTTTACCAACTATTCAGCTTAAAATAGTTTGGAAATTGAAATGAATCTACTGTGATTTTACTATTAACTCTGAAATGTCTTTGTTTTGCATTCTCTCATTTCATTCTTAAGATACCAGGATCCATTTCCCAGGCGACCCTGCTAGTCTCTGTATTACCACCTAGTAACAGCTTTCCAGTCGCTGCCACATTTACCCACGTCAACCTATTTTCTCACGTCTACAGCAGAGACTTGCTTTCTGATTGTGAGGCGTCATTTCGTTTCTACTTTTCTTTTTCTATTCTCATTTCACTTGCAATACGTTGTGCTTTTAGCATTTTGTTGTTCCTTCAGCATATTTTTGAAAAAAATTCCTGTCAACTCAACCTCCCTTTCTCCCTTCATGCCTGTTAATACTTGTATTAAATTCACCCTTAGGTAGAACACTGTGTGTCTGAATGTTCAGGACAGATGGCCGTGTCTGTGGCTTTAGAAACTGGTGGTGGTCTAGCCTTTGACTGTTCCAAACTCTTAGTTTCAAAACTTCTAAATAGGTTTCAGTTTTTCTTAGATTTTAATAATCTTTTGTAATCAATCATAAGAGAGTTTAACCTATACTTTTTACTTTATTCACATTTAGTTCTTTAAGGAGCTGTGCCAATGCTCTACCACCATGACATGGTTCAGTAATGCACAGTTACCACATGGTTTGTGATCATGAGGCCTGCACTGTCCATACAGGAGCCACATGTGCCAGTTGAGCACTTGAAATGTGGCTAGTGCTAGCCCGGAACTGAGTTTCAAATTTCATTTCATTTTTTTTTTTTTTTTTTTAGTGAGGAGATCAGCCCTTTGCTAACATCTGCCAATCCTCCTCTTTTTTTTTTTTTTTTTTTGCTGAGGAAGACTGGCCCTGGGCTAACATCCATGCCCATCTTCCTCTACTTTATATGGGACGCTGCCACAGCATGGCTTGATAAGCAGTGCCTTGGTCCGCCCCCAGGATCTAAACCCACGAACCCGGGGCCATAAGGCTTTCTAGGTAATTCTGCTGTACCGCTAATTTTGAGAACCATTGATTTAGACTGCAGATTCTGATAATGCAGTCCCTTAAAACAGAACTATCTATACTCCTTTAAGATATTAGATAATTGGTCAAAGTTTGTTTCTGTTTAAATCGTAGAATTGGAAGAGACAGTCCAGTGCTCTTTAGATTCATTTGTTGATATATTCACCAAGCATTTGTCTTGAGTACCTTACTTCACTGTCACAATGATGCAAAGAAATAGCTACTGCTATTCCTTTTCATGGCTCAGAGAACTGAACGTCATTTGTAGATTAGCAACTTGCCTGAGGTCCAGCCAAGGATTCGAATTCCAGACATCTGACCCTTCTCTGTACCACCATACCTCTCCCACAGAAACATCTGGGATTGTGAGATTATAAGAAAACTCTTCTGATGGTATTATTGATAAGCAGCTAGCATTTATTAAGTAGTAGGTCTTATGCTTAGCAGTTTACCTAGATCATCTCAATTAATCCTTACAATAACCTAGTAATTTTTTTTACATTTTAATTTTTATTATTTTCATTATTCCCAACTTAGATGAGGAAACCAAGGCTTAAGGTTAAGTAACTTGCTATCGTGGACTGAATTATGTTCCCTCAAAATTTATATGTTGAAGCGCTAACCACCAGTGTGACTATTTTTGGAGGTGGGGCCTTTAAAGAGGTGGTTAAGGTTAAATGAAGTCATAAGGGTGGGGTCCTAACCGAATATGAATGGCATCCTTATGAGAAAAGAGAGACACCCAGGGATGTGTGCACACAGAGAAAAGGCCTTGGGAAGACACAGAGAGAATGTGGCCCTTTGCAAGCCAAGGAGAGACGCCTCAAGAGAAACCAAACCTGCTGACACCTTGGTCTCAGACTTGTAGCCTCCAGAATTGTGAGAAGAATAACTTTGTGTTGTTTAAGCCAGCCGTCTGCGGCATTTTGTTCTGGCAGCCCTAGGCTTGCCCAAGTTCAGGTAACTAGTGAGTGGTAGAAGTGGATTAGGGGCCTAGTCGGTGTGGCTCCAAAACCCGTGCTCTGAAGCACTCTGCGTTCCTGCCTTCCTTACAGCATGGGGCAGTTCTGCTCAAGACCTGGAGTCACTGGCACGCAGAGAATGTGAGCCACAGGAGTGGATGCACTACCTCAAAATATAATTATTCTGTCTTCTCTAGAGTGTAGGCTCCAGGAGGGCAGGTGTGCTTGCCATTATTACTCTAGTGCCTAAAGCAATGCCTGGTAATGTAGAATAAGTAGGTGCTTCATAAATATTTGTTGAATAAATGGAATAAAAAGAAAATAAGAGAATGCAGAATGACAGACAGACAGACAGGAGGGCCACAGACTGAACCCTAAAGAACACCCACATTGAATGGATAGGCACGGGAAGAAGAGCCCACAAAGGAGACTGTGTCATGGTGCCCCATGTTTGGATTTCACGTACTAGCTAACTGGGAGCCATAGTGGAATTTACACACACACACACACACAGACATGGCCAGTGATTTTGAAAGGTAGAGGCAAAGAAGGAGAGAAACAACTGGGGTCAGGGAGACCAGCTAGGAGGCTGAGCAGAAATATATGTGGGGAGGTGTGGACCAGGACAGTGGAGGAGGACATGGGAAGCAAAACTGGCTGAGGAGATGCTACCAGGGAAGGAATCACAGCCCTTGGTAACAGGTGACTGACAGGATGAGGGAGAGAAAGAGTCAAGACGAGTCACAGGTATCCTCCCTGGCAGATACTGAGGCCCATGGAGGCTGAGTGACTTGTTCCGAGTTGCCCATTTCTCATTCCAGGAGTCGTGCATTTTCTTCCTTAGTGAGCGTATGTTCTGTCAGCAGCCTAGAGTTTTGGGCTGGGATTTGGTTTACAGTCCCGGACTGATAAATTTTGAGTTGTCTTTTCAGCCAAAGGAATATCACCACTCACACTTGACAACTTCTAAAAAATGTAATTAAAAATGAAACTGGTGACAGCACATAAAACCACACATTTCCAAAGCTTACATATCATTTTGGTCCCCAAAGCTATTTTGAATTTGAGCATTAGAAATGTGTCTTTAAACTTCCACAGGAGTACAAAGAGTCTTTTCCCAGTCTGAAGAATGAATTTAAAATCTGCTGTAGAAAAATACCACAGAGAAAAATATAGAAAGCAGCTGGCCCTCTTACAATTTCAGAACAGGAAAGGAATTTCAGTAGAGCATAAAAACAGCTTTCTCTCGTAAAAGAAAACACAACAACAGAAAATCGTCCTTGCTGTGTCGCCTTTTGCAGTGGTTTTCGGTCGCGTGTGAGAGACCAGCGGGCTTGACGTTGTTTTGATACCTTTGCAACTGACGGATTGCCTGCCGGAGGAAGTTGGAAACGGACTGCCCAGCTTTTGGCTTCCAGGTGGCCCTTCAGCCACATTTTCTGCGTGTTGTTATCAGTCATTGAATTCCCTGCTGAATATTGAGTGGTGTTTTTAGTTCACAGGCCATTTGCAGTGTCTCTCTGTTTCCTTTTTTTCGTTAGCCACATGAAGAAAAAAAGGCAGTTTGGGAAGCACTTTTGCAAATGTGAGCTTAACAGTAAAGTGCACAATTGAAAATAACACGGCAGATAGCAATAAACTTACTTTAACTTCAGACGTAGGCCACTGGGATGTTACCTCAAGAGAAATGTGTAAAAGGCATCGTATGAAGACTTGCTAATAAAGGCGACTAGGCAATTTAAAAACCCACCTAATTAATCTGGCATCCCAAGGGAGAGAATAAGGAAGTGGTGTTATTTTGAAGCTTTTTATTGGTATGTGTGGATCTTTTTTGGTATTGCTGGAAATAATAAAAGGAGAAGAAAAAAGTTCACGGTTTGATATTGATCATAAATTCAGTAGCTATCTGTATCTGACTTCTTTATCACGACATAGCATCAAATAGCACACAGAATGCTGAAGGAGAATAAAAGCGTGGAATGAAGTGAACTAATTTATAGCAGAGTCCTGAGGAAGAAGCAGCATCAGAAGCATTAACCTGGTCTTTCTCTTTGGGGGGACATCTGCAAACTGAAATTAAGCAATTTTCATTTGTTTCTCTCTTTTGTCATCACTAAATCACTGCTCCTAGGGAACAAGCTGACAAATTATGAAACATACAAAACTGTTGGTTCAGTTGCAGAAGAAAATTCCCCCCCTCAAATTATGATGGATTTTGAGCTGATTGAGCCATTTTGTTTGAGATATATCAGCATAAATCTTCAGCTGTGGTTGTTACAATTCGTATTTGTTCTACACGTGAATATTTGGTCCACAGATAATCATTTGTTTTCTGTGTCTGCTGTAGTTTAGGTGTAATTGGATAAGGAAAGAAAATGTATTTAAGTATGTACAACATTTTGAATTATAATCATTAAATTTATTTTTGGCAGTGTTTTTAATACATAGTATTTTGTTACAATAAATATCTTTTCTAGTATGTTTTCTCAGTGAAGTAAGATAAGAAGTTTTTAAATTTGGTTTGTATTCAAGTAAAAGAATAATTTTATTTGTCTCTTTATATCTTTTCAACATATGTATATTATATATAGTATATCTTGTGTGTACATATAAATTAGGTGAACTTTCTAAGGCAAATGGAATCTTGAACTTTTACAAAACCCAGAGAACTCCTAGTAGCCAAATAAACTTTTAAGATGGTCACTGTCAGCGTTTAAGTAGCCGATTTAAACAATATTAAGTGGGTGCACATTTGGTTTGTGTGCATTTCTCTTTAACTTGAGACATTATTTTTACCCTTGTTGTTAAATGTGTTGTTATACCTTAAGGAAAACAGTAAATTACTCCTCCTGAAACTGACATGGTCTTGAGACTGCCACCTTTGATTCAATTGGAGGGGCACGTATTCACATCTGGATGGTTTTAGCAAAATGCTCTTTCACCCGTGGAACAATAATATTTTCTTTGAAATGGTCAGCTAAACCCAAAGGGATACAAACAGGAAACTGTATCTTAACCAAAGTCGTATCTTCCTTACGTGAAAATCAAACCGCAATCTGTCTAGCGTGAGACTTTTAGTGTCTTTTTTCCTAGTTGGGTTCGTTCCAGATGAGACGGATTCCGGTGACACCAGTGGCCCCCTCCTTGCAGCCTGGAGCCCCGTCGGCACCGGGAGGACTCATGGCACCGTTGTCTCGTGTTTTCCGGACTCAGCCCGCCTCTGCTTTGGATGTTATAGTGTAGGAATATTGCTGATTAGAAAAAAGGGATTGTGAATCAAGCGCCATATTTTCTTCTTCCCCTTCTCCATAAATTATGCTTTGTGTGACTTGTAGCCGGTCATCTAATTTCTGGGTATTGGGTTTAGACCCTAATTAAAGAGTTAATCCAGTTCTTCTTGCTAATGTTGACGTCATTTCGGTACCGACCGTGTTCCTGCTGTATGTTAGGCATTGAGCTAGAATCTGGGAATACAAAATGAGTCCCCACTGTGATGTGTGGTTCTTCTTTATTTCTGTGCGCTGTGTGTTCTGAACGTGCTAGATGTGTGAAGGATAAGACCTATATGCTTATAGTCTATACGGTTAGAGGTTGATTCGTAAGACAATACTAACTACTCTTTACATAGTGCTGATAAAACAATGCCCAGGATATTGCCTTTGGTTTGGGGTTCTCAGCTTTACCTGGAATTAACATTCTATATGCGTTAAGAAAAGAGCAATGAGAGTGATTAGAACAGTGGATTTTCAGACTGTTTTTTGTTCTTCTACTTCAAGCTTTCTTTTTTTTAATGAGGGATGTCCTGGAGTACCCTGAAAAACTGAGAGAACCTGAAAGATATGTACAGTTGAAGTCTGCTCTTGCCTTGCCCCAATGCTGTATGCCAGGGTGAGAGTCCTAAATTGTTACAAATTTGTGCAGAAGAGGTATTCTACCTTGTGAAGTTTGAAAACTCCTAAGAAGCATTTATTTGTAAAGGAGACTCCAGCCTTTGTGAGTACAAGAGTTTGTCTTAAGTTGGTGCATCTTTGTGCAGGCAGGTAGAAGGGCGTGATCTCAGGGTGAAGGGAAGTTTTTTAGGTTGATGGAATTTAGTTTTATGGAGAGTTTAGTATAATGCCCTTATATTTCTCATTTTGTTGTGGGCAGGGCCAGTGTAAGGGAAAGGGCACTATTCTAGCTTTGGGTTCCAAAAACCTGGTCCAGGTATTTATTAATTCCTTCAGACTGTAGGCCTACCACTTACTCTCTCTGAGTCTGTAAATCAGAGATAATTCTGCCTGCTTGGCTCATCTCATAGGGTTGTGGTGAGGATCAGATGAAATATACATGAAGGTACTTGGTAAGTTTTAAAGATTTACTAAGTGGAAAGTTTTATGATTATGGGGACTATTTATGATTTAAAAGAGGTACATCAAAGTTAAATATTAAAGAAATCTTGACTCTACAATATAAAAAATGTAAAATACTGTCTACAGTAAGTTGTCCACACTCTATTTCTTGAAGTAGTTAAAACCAACTATAGCATATGTTGTAGAGTGTCTCGTATAGTGTCTATTGTATAGTGTAAGACTGTACAATTCAGGGAATAATCCTACACTGGCCTCTGGTGGATGGACTAAATAGTATGTCTACACATAACCTTTAGGCAAAGGTATTTATATGCTTTGACAAAGATAAGGTAGCAGATACTTCTTTTTAATTCTCAATTTTTAGATTCTACTTCATGGAATCTTTACTTGGGACTCTTAAGCATATGTAAAGATCACTGGGAGATGCTTCTTAAAATGCAGATTCTTGGGGATCAATCCCCAAATTCTGATTCAGTAGTTCTATTGTGCAGCCCAGGAACCTTGACTTTCAGACAGCTTTGAGAAGTCTGCCCTAAATGAGATCAAGGCAGGGTATAGGGAGATGTACGAATTCATCAAAATTCTGTGCTTTCGTATATATTGCATTTTTCTAGGCATAAGGTCCATAACTTGCATGAAATTATCTACACCCCCTACCCAAAGAGTAAGAACAGTTATTTTACTTTATACCTTTTTGTTTAATATCACCATTTTATACTAATTAAAAGGCGCTTTGACAGAGAAAAAATGTGATGGGTTACAGGAATAATTTTAGTGTGATCTTGTCGATGTGTGCTACAGAGGCTGGGATGTAATGCTTACAGAACTTTAGGGTGGGCTGTGGTTCAGCATACCTTCTGCCCCAAGTCTGAAGGATTATAGTGCATGTGTGTTTAGGCCGAAGTTACTCCATCACAGGGCACTCTCCTGGCTACTTCTGTTGTTGCAGAAGCACTGTGTCCCTTGTGAGCATTTGCCGTTAGCAAGTGCACATGCTGGAGACTTGGGAGACCACGTGGGCAAGGGAGGCATCTTGTGCGTGTACTTCTAAGAAAAGCAACAAGATGCATTCAATAATGTTGCTTTTGGTGTCTTTTCTGCTGTATGTTTCATACATGAAGGTACTTTGAAAGAGAGTAAAGTTTTATGATAAGGGTAACTGTGATTTAAAAGAGACACCAAAGCTAAATATTAAAGGAATCTTGAGTCTACAATATGAAAAATGTAAATGTAAAATGTATGTATATGCATTTTTTTTCTTTAGTATTTCAAGGAAAGACTTTGTAAAAAGGAAGGAGATGCAAATAGTTATTCTTCCTAGATTGAGGATTAGAGGAGGCTTGGCTGGAGAAAATGCTTTTCACCTCTAAAAATAAAAGTTTGTTTTTTTATTCATGGTAGGAGAATTAGAAAATGCGGAGAGGCACCAACACACATACACATACACACAGAGCATGGAAATGCTCTAAAAATTTAACTGTGGTGGTGATTGTACAACTCTGTATATTTACTAAAAATCATTGAAATGTACACTTAAAATGAGTGATTTTTGTAAATTACACCTCAATAAAGCTGTGGAGAGGCGGAGCTACTCTTCATGGATACTTAGATCCTTACTCGGAGTTCTTCACTGATGAGCACATGTCCTTGTGACTCTGGATTTGACTCAAGAGCTAGGACAGTCCTGTTTGTCTGTAAATATTTCCTATTAAGAAAATAAATCATTTGTACATAGATAGACTTGCAAGTTTTAAGTAGATAAGTACTGTGATGCAAAACGAAAGGAACTTCTTGTATGCAACAGGATTCAACCTTTTGTAGACAGTGTCACCAGCACCTGTCACCCTGTTAGGGATTCTGGGAGCCAAGGGAAGCTGTGCTCGAGTGTGCTGCATCTGCTCCCACTCTGGGCCGCCCCCATCATGTGGCCTTGACTAGATCGGTTGGGAAGGTGAGCTTATCTTATGGGTGATGTGTGTGGCCTGTCTGTACCACAGTGTAATCCCCTTGACAGGCTGCAAGCATGCTGTATTATCTACTTTCACCATCACAGAGATTGTTTAAACAAAAAAGTTACTTAGGGGCGTGCCAAATTAAACTAAAAGAATAGTACAGATCGCAGTGGAAAGATAAGGTGAATATTCTGAGATATCTAGAGGGAGAAAACATAACCACTTGGAGATAGTGTCTTCACTTCTGTTTTAGAAATGCAAAAAGAACTCACTTTGTGAGCCCTTTTTTCTTTTCTTAAATTCATCACTGAGGCTTCCTTCTCACCTGGATTACTACCATAGCTTTGTACTTTTACTTCCAGGATCTGAACCACCTGCTCCATTCTATCCATTTCATCTTCTTAGAGCACAGCTCTGAGTGTGACTCCCAAGGGCCCAGGTAAACTACAGAGCTTTTGTCAGGCTCTCCAAATATCACCCCCTCCATGTGTCCCTAACGGGTACTCCCCTCTTCCTGGAATACTTGGTGATTCTCCCTCAGGCCCTGCGCTTTCCCACCTTGGGGGCTTTGCTCATGCCAGTTTCCCTTTGTGGGATAACTCCTCACAATGCTCACCTGTTGAAATTGTCCCTGGCTTTCAAAGCCCAGCTCACACGCCCCTTCCTACGTATAGCCTTTGTGATTCTCCCAAACCAATGGTGATTATACCATCTCTAACTTTGTGCTCCCTTGTATCATCTGCCACAGTTGTGTTCTCTATTGGTGGTTCACACACCTGGCTTAACTTCTTAGTCTGTAAACTCTTTAAGGGCAGGGACTGGGTGTTACCCATCTTTGTCACTTGCACATAGTTGGTGCCCAGAATATAACTTTTGGATTGAATGAGTTGCATAACTCAGCTACCATTCAGATTTTCTTCCTGAAAATAGACTTTCAGCAACTTCACACTCTCTTTACATTTTTTTTTCTCTGTAAGTGCCTAACACTGGACATTTCAAATATTTCAACTCACTGCTATTGTGTCCCTCATCTTGGGCTTTTGACACACGTTTTTTTGCAGGCCAGCGTTGTGCATTTGTGTCTTGGCAGCTTGAGAGCTATGACTGTGAATAATGAGTCAATTATCATCCAGCCTCGGGGAAAGCACAATTATTCTCGACTGGCCAGGCTGCAGTAATCCTCTCCTCCCTGTGCCCTCTCAAATGGAGAACATAAAACTGTTGGAATTCAGAGCACTGCAAAGGGAATTTAGACAAAACATTCGTCTGCTGAGTTTAGCTTCTTTGGATTTATTCTGATTTATGATTGATTGGTTTTTAAATTGCTTATTTAATCCTAATGACTGTCGCTCCAGGGGAGGCCAGATACCAAGGAGCATGTGATCAGGAAGCAGTGGAGTGAAGCAGCTTGGCCGGACAAATAAAGAGCAAATATTATTGTCCCGAGAAACATTGCCGTAGGCTAGGGGTGTAATTGAAAATCACCCCCTGACTTTGAAAGTACCCAACCTTGTTATAAGCGTGATTGCTTATCCCCGATTCTCTTCGCAGAAGGCTTTTTGCAACTACCAGGGTTGCACGGAATTCTTCCCTCATGAATTTTTCTTTCCTTCTAGCAAGATATTCAGTATCTCTTCGCAACTGAGAACACGCTCATGGTTTACATTGCTGTGGACCACGGCGCAGAAGAGCAGACGCTCTGAGGTGCCGGCAGGGTCTGGTCGTGAATTCTGATGTTGGTTGTGTTGATCTGTGAAAACTCGCCTGCGAGTGTGGTAATGCTGCTCAGCACGTGGCCGCCAGTCTGGCTTTTGTATGGATGAATTTGAATTTTTTAAAAGTTTCTTTCAAAATTGCATTTTCTGTAAGTGATCACTTTTATCTGGAAGATATATAATCAATATGTGATTAGTCAGTATTAGATTAGATCAAGGCGTCAGTAGTTTCCACATTTTCAAGGAGTGTAACCTTGTCTTTGGCCTGAAATTAGACACTGTGGGTATAGTTGGTGGCCTTGTGAGGGAGATCTGTTGGAAGCTCGTCTGTTTGGGATCAAAAGAAAATTGAAATTCCATGGCTTCACAATAATGAAATCTTTAAAAACCTTTAGAAAAAAACCTTTGTTTCATCTGTATTGAAGTTTTGACTCAGAAATGCCCAAAGAAATGCTCTTTCTGGTCTCAGTAACCTACCTATTCTCTGAAATATTGCCGTTAGATTTCTAAAGTGTATCATGTCTCACGCTTATTTCAAAGCAAGGAACATTAGGGATCAGATGAAAGGATGGAAAAGGACTCTGATGAAAACAGAAACAGAAGAAGATGAGACGAAACACTTGGGTGGCACGCGTGGGTTGCCACCAGGATAACTCTGGGAAGCAGCGTTTGGCTCTCTAATTAGGTTTTAGGCCACTTCAGATTTGGGCTGTGCCAACATCTGCCACTTTGACATTATCGTATTGGAAAAGAACTTTTTTCCTATCTCATTCTGCCAAGAGATTTATTATTTGCTGTTTTCAAAAAAGTGATGAAAGCCTTTATAAGAAGCACTTCTGGGTCTTTGGAGTGATGTAGTATGTATTCTTGTGAAACTACTTTTCGAGGTTTAGAAAGGAGGCTTAAATTGTAGGTTCAGTTCAGCCAGAGAGTGAACAAGTTCTTTTCTGAATCTTCTGGTATTTAAAAAAATGAAAGCTTTATGTTTAGAGAAAGAAGTTTTAAGAGTGAAAAAGAAATTTTTTTGTTAGATCTGAGACCCCAACAATAGTTCAACACCAGCATTGGAGGCTGAGACTTCATTATATTTTGCTCTTTGTTTTGAAGGAGTTTCATCTCGTTATCTGTCAAGTAACCTGGATGTTTTATTGGACATGGCGAGGAGTACCTTGAGTGATTATGAGAACAAATAGAACTTGTCCTGACAGAACATGTGTTCTTCCCAGACATCACTGTGCTTTTCAAGCATTTAAGTCAGTGGATTAGTACAGTAGTGTTGCACTGGGTACATAGTATTTTCTTAGTAAATACGAGATTTAGGTTATGCAGACTTAGAGGATAAGCAAGGAGAACTGAAACTCTTCCAGCCCACCTCTTATTAGAACAGGGCACTGAAGAATGGCAGGTAGCCGCAGGGAGTCTTCTTGCTTCTAACTGTGATGAAGTTTGAGGAACCCTTTCGTTCCTCAGTTAACTCCTGTTTCCAAGCATTTCCGTGCTTATCTTGCTCTGCCCTGCTACCCTGATTTAGGCTGTAGGAGGAAGAAGTTGGGGAGGATAAGTTCTAAGACCATTTCTTCCTCTCTTATCTGATCTTTTATAGTCTGGCTGCTCCAGCAGTATTCTTGGCAACCCTCCATCACCTTACTCCGCCCCCAGCCTTTACACCCACAGCAGCCAGGCTAGTGACTTCACATTAGAGTTTCTAGGGATTTGTTGGGGCAAAAGGCAGTTCACTTCTCCCAGTAGTAGCTAGTTAGGAGTCATGGGTGCTGGTGGAGGAGGGAATAGAGAGAGCTGGCCTGAGCTTGTATTATTACTAATATAACCCTTTTAAAGAGAAAGTGAAGCATTCAATATTTGCATTTTCCCTCTCTGGCTTATTGAGTTAATAATGTATTATAGGGCCGGCCCCGTGGCTTAGTGGTTAAGTGTGTGTGCTCCGCTGCTGGCAGCCCGGGTTCGGATCCCAGGCGCGCACCGACACACCACTTCTCTGGCCACGCTGAGGCCGCGTCCCACATACGGCAACTAGAAGGATGTGTAGCTATAAGATACAACTATCTACTGGGGCTTTGGGGGAAAAAATAAATAAATAAATAAATAAAAATGAATAATGTATTATAGACTAGGTTACCTTACCTCTGCTCCCCAATAGTGTTTCTATGCTAATGTTAATATCTATAGATATCCCTACAAGTCTTAATCCCACCAATGGTGGGGTATTCAGAAGCAAATGAAGGATTCCAAATGGACTTGCACCAGCCTGTGATCGTTAGAACAAGAATCTCATCAATTTTGATGCCATGCAACTAACAGCTCAAGAGAAACAAACATGGCCACTTTGCTGGGTTAAGCTGTCTAGTAGCCCTTTCAGTTAGATACCTGCCTAAGGAGCTCACAGATTAAACAATCCCCATGTCTCCGGAACCTTTTCATGATCGAGTATCATAAGGGGATAGAACAAGTTTCCTCAACCTGACAATACTTTGATTTCTGCAACTTGGCCTCTCTTGAATTTCTTTATCACTCTTCTAGTGCTCACTAACATAGATTCGTGTATTTACTATCGTCATTTGCAGCAAGCAAGTTATAGTATTACCCTGCATCCTTGGTTCTTCTTGTGCTATTGTAAACTTTTCTTCTTTGTCTCCTTTCTGGGATTTTTTTTTTTCTTTTTTCTGCTTCATTCTTCTATTCTCTAGGGACTCTTTCCCTTCATTTGCTATATTATTCTAAGTGGCATAGCACAGTGGTTAGACACATGGGTTCTTAGTCAGAAGGCCCGGGTTCAAATCCCCACTCTGCTACTTACCAGCTGTGTAACCTTGAACAAATTACTTAATCTCTCTGTGGGCCTTGGTTTCCTCATCTGTAAAATGGGGATACTACCTACCTACCTTTAGGGTTGTTGTGAGGCTTAAATGAGATTTATGAGATGCTCATTAAAGAGTGTCTGACACTCAATAAATGTTAACCCTTATTATTAATTTTAATACTACTAATATTAAAAATAAATTTATGGCTTAAACCATTACCCCAGTGTAGTTGACTACCAGATGTTTACCTACAGCTGTGATATCTCTCCCACATCTTAGCCTACATTTGCAGCTGCCTCTGGGACATTTCTGGGACACAGAACTTCCCTTATAAAGAACACAGAAGTTCCCTCACAACTTCCACTGGCACCTCAAATGCAGCATGGCCAAAGCGTAATTCATTATCTCTCATCTAAATTTATCCCCCACATTTCTGTAAATGGCATCATGATATCATAATTTTCTCAGTCTCTTAATTTAGGATTAATCTTAGACTCTTTACTTATCCTAAGGAGATAATCATGAATGTGCACAGAATTAGTACAAAGGTATTCATTGTTTATAGTTTTAAATAGTCGCGAGTAAGTGATTGGTTAAATAGACTATGTTACATATATACAATGAAATTCTCTATAACCATTACAATTATATAGAAGAATATTCAATAATATGGAAAGAAATATTACTGTCAAGTTGAGTTATAATACAGTAAGTACAGTATAGTTCCATTTGATTTTTAGAAGTATGTGGATGCATAGATATAAGACGAGAAAACTAGCCACTGAAAAAATTTTGTTGCAGCTTTTCTGTCTTGTAGGATTATGAGTGATTTTCTAATTTTAATTTTTTTCTCTTACAAAGTTTCTAAAATTATCCATACATTGCTTGCATATAAAGGAAAAAAACCCTTAAATTTAGAAAAAAATGAGGTAGGTAATGTCTCAGAGTCTTGCAAATACTGTACTTCATTGACCTTTTAACAATGGCTGAGAACAGTGCTGGTACATGGTAAGCACTTAAATAAATATTTGTTGAATAGTGAATGAAATAGTGTTATCTTTCTATGCATTTTTAGAAATAACTTCGTAAAGTTAAGAGTGTTTAATGCCTCATGTGTTCAGTTTGTAGATGTCTTTGAAAAGTGTTTTTTTTTTTGTTTGGAAGAAAGATTCTCAATAAACACAAAAAGTAGACTGGATGGTGGATGTTTTCTAATATTATGTAACTTACCATTTTAGAGGATAATGTGACCCGAAGAGGAGCATTTGGAACTGATTCTTCAGAAAACACATTTACTTCAGTAATATTTCCTCATGAAAATGAACCAAATGGTCACCATCTTAGAAACAAAGCTATCTTTCTTCGTACCTCATCACAATGTTCAGAAGAGGATCAGGTAATACCATAGCACATTTATAGAAACAGTCTGAGAGAAAAAAGCATTTTTCATGAATTAAACACAAAAGAGACTGTAAGAACATGATAAACATTGGACAGTTACTGGATCGGTAACTCAGACTCCTAATTCTAGAAGGAGTGCCATTGGGATACTTTATGGAAGAATCATCATTACATTTCATGATTTCAACAGACAACATTTGTGATGGTAACTTGGTTATCCCCAATTTTTTAAAAAAAACCTCTTAAGGATCTGCCAGTAATTCTTGAAATTATTTGTGTATTTTAGCTTGTCCTCTATTTGATACAAAAAAAGTTCTTTTTTATAATTCTCTATGTAAAGTGGGAGTTTCTTTTACCTGTCCTTTTGGACTCTTTTAGACTTAAAGTTGAATCTGTTATCTTGGGTTTTCCAAGATTTGGTCAATAAAGGTTAGATACCGTCTTCCTAATCTTCAAAACTTAACAGACTATATTCACATTCTCCTTGGCTATGGTTTTTAACTATCAAGGAATCCTAGTGGAAGCTATTCTACTTTTTAAGCCATTTGAGTTTCTACTTTCCACCTCCTCATGTCTTCCCTGTGACATTGTGGACAGAATTGTATATGAGATTGGGGTTTTATACAAGGGAACAAAAATCTCTGTGTTAAAAATGTGTGTATGTACAGTGGAAGCCTACAATTCTTTAATTCCAGTACTTGCTTTCAGTGAGATAATTATGGGAAAAGAACTTTTTTTTTCCTAGAGGATTCACTCTTTACTGGTAATTATTGGCAATTGGAATTATATTTTCTTTTTTTTAATGTGGATTTTTTAAAATTAACTTTTTTTTTTTTTTTTTTGTGAGGAGATCAGCCCTGTGCTAACATCCGCCAATCCTCCTCTTTTTTTGCTGAGGAAGACGGCCCTGGGCTAACATCTGTGCCCATCTTCCTCCACTTTATATGGGACGCCGCCACAGCATGGCTTGCCAAGCAGTGCGTCGGTGCGCGCCCGGGATCCGAACCAGCGAACCCCGGGCCGCCGCAGCGGAGCGCGCACTTAACCGCTTGTGCCACCGGGCTGGCCCCTAAAATTAACTTTTTATCGAGGTAACGTTGGTTTATAACATTACATAATTTCAGGTGTACATCATTATATTTCAATTTCTGTGTAGACTACATCGTGTTCATCACCCAAGTCTAACTGCCATCTGTCACTGTACACATGTGCCCTTTCACCCTTTTCACCCTCCCCACTCCCCCCTTCCCCTCTGGTAACTGGAATTATATTTTCTATTGAGTCTTTAACCAGCATGTGAGAGGCAAAGAATTGTTCAATGGTATTGTTTCCTAGTAACTTGAAAATGTTGTATCAGCATTCTCTGACTTGTCCTTCAGAGGTTCATTGGAATGGGATGGGAGGTGGGTGAAGAGAGGGCAGTGTTCCTGTTGTACACATGGGGAACTGAGGTGAAGTAGTTTACTCTGGGCTATACTGTGGGTGAGTCTAGAGGACAGAAGGAGAAGTCAGACCTCCTGAGACCTATTCTTTGACCACTGCTATGACCTAGTGAATCTGCTCCATCATACAGAGCTAGTTAACAAAAACTGGAAGGGGAGTTTTATAGCCTGAAGGGCTACAAGGTCAGCTTCTTTTTTTTCCAGTTGCTTCATTTTCCCATCAATATGTCCTCACTGTTTTTTTCAGATAGTGATGGATGAAGGCCAAAAAGTTGGCAGTTCCATTCAAAGTGATCCGAGTTGGGCAGAAAAGGTGAAGGTAAGGCATGATGCAGTTTTCTTCCGTGGCAAAGAACCCACAGGACTCAGTTCTGTCTCTCACACACAGTTGGAGAAGTCAGCAGATTTTGTCCTTACACTTTTTTTTAAATTGGTGTTTGAGTATCTTAAACTATCCTTGGTTGGCTGGGTTCTGAATCTTTTTCCTCAAAGCTTAACAAATGGGAGGGGTGCTTCCATAGAGAAATGTGACTCTAGTCCTCCTGGACATTTACCATTAAGAGAAATGACAATATAACAGATTCTCAAGTTTTAGCACTGAAACTATCATATGGAAAATAAATTTTTGTTGTCACGTGGATGCCAAGAGATAATGGCAGTTACGTACTTACAAGCAATAGATGCTACCGTTGTTAATTCCTATGTAAGAGCCACAGTCTGGCAAGTAGAGCTGGGGAAAGAAAGACTCAGGCTGTGTTTTGAATTCCAATTATGAGATCTAAATTTGTAATTTTACAGTATCTCTCATGCACATGTTTTAGGTCATGAGCATAAAAGGCATTTCAACATCATACCTTGACTTACACTGCTAGGTCTCCTCCGTGCCAGTGGAGAAATCATTTTCTTATTTACACTCTTTGATATTCACTGGAGATGAATTAGTTCGTGTCTGAAATGTTACCATTTTGTTAATCTAAAATGTCTCATTGTCAGCTTTCAGTGGAAAGCAGTATTCCACGTGGAATAGTTTTTCAGTGAAATGCTGCTATTGTGTCTGTATAGGGCATTTGCTCTGCTTTTTACCTTTGAAGTAATTTCCAGTTTTATTTTCTCGAAAGAGAGAACACTTGATTTTTTGCCCTGCTCACCTCTCTTGTGATTTACCTGGGACAGGATGATTTTGTTTTGAATGAACCTTTCTCTCTAGCTGTCTTTAGTTTCTTCTCTCTGACTTTTCAGAGTGAAAAGCACACTGTTTTGATATTAGCCAGACTCACCACCATCATTTGATTGAGAAGCAAAAATAAAACAAAAACAGGAAAAGAGACACTGTTCTACACTGTCTTGGTGGTGGTATATATTCTGGGATAGAATCTGGAACAAAGTCCCTTTGCAAAAACTCCCCAGACTGTTCTTTCCCTTTCAGTATAGAGAGCCTACTGTGGTGCCTACAAAATCCGGGCCAACTTCCAAATTTACTGTGTCTTTCAGATGTCTCTAGGAAAGTGCAGTGAACACAAGGACCTTTAGCTGGGACTCAAAAGTTAATGAGAAAAGTGGATTCAGTTGCTTACTTGAGTGTTGTGGAAGTGGATTCATTGATTCTTCACTGCATTTTTTTCTCTAGGTCTAATATGCATAAAAATTATGTTAACCCTTTTCTAGGTTGACAATTTCCTAGATTTAGAAGATTTGGACATGGATGGAGAGATTAAGCCCCAGATGAGCATGGGTATGCTTTCTGTTTCCTTTCTCTATTGCTTGACCTCTTTCTAGAAACTACAAATAAGACTTTAGACAGCTTTTCTTTTTTTTTTTGGCAATCCCTACCTCCACTTTCCCTGAGATAGGTAAAACTAGAGTCCTGTAATTTCTTTTTCAATAACAAAGATTTCAGCTGAAAAGTCAAAGCCTGTTGAAGATTGTAAAGTTTTTGGTCTTAAATGAAATAAAGGTGTTCCTCCTCTCCACAATTTACCAGATGATGGATTTTTGGATAATTGTCTGAAGTAGAGCCATTTAAGTAAAACCGTTATTTCTTAGAAGCACCATGTTGTAAATTGAGATGACTTTTGAGTGATATAAAAATATCAATTGATCATATAAATATCAGAATTGATCATAAAATAAAGAGAAAATAAGATCCACATTTTTACTTTAATAAATATTTATTAACTGTGTAAACCAAACATTTAATACTAAAGATATTGTAAATGCTTCTTCTGGGCATTTTCCCAGTGGGCTGGGCTGGGAGAGACTTAGTGCTAGTCCACTGATATTTACATAGATGAGGCCTTTTTCTTTCCTGGTTAACATTTCTGTGTAAGTATAGGTATCCTTTGTTGCTCAAAGGCCCTTTGAAATATGTTCAAAATTAGATTTGTCTTGACAACTCTCATTCCTGATGCAAGAATATCTCAAAGTCAATGTTGAATGTTAGGGAAGGGGCAGTTTCCATGGGAGTTTGGTGGTTGGCGTTTAGGTGTTGTTTAGGTGGTTGTAAACGTGGACTGTGGGCATTACTGTTGGGGGTGGGGAGGCTCATTTATAATCAGACAGGAGTTAAAGTGACCGGGTGTAGTGGTTTGGGGATGGCGAATTTCTGTATATTGCTGTGTAAGCCCCTGCTCTGGCTTCTCTGGTTGACTGAATTTGAGAGGCTTTGGTAATTGGAAGCAATTAACATTTTTATTCCGCTTCCAAACATCACACAACTTCATTGAAAGGATTGTTTCTCAGGACTCTATTAACCAGTAGACTTTGCAGATTTTTTCGTTACTTACTTGGTTCAAATGAGATCAGAGATCTAAAGGAATCACATGCTCCAGGGAGAGGTTCTCTTAATGTAGTACCCTAGGCAACTCTGAATTTCTATGTGAGAGCAGTTTAGGGGCTCCGATTGGGTTAGAAGGGACAGGTAAGGACTTATGAGGAAGCTGAGTTTGTAGAGCAGGCACAGTGTTTTGGGTGATTTGGGGAGGGGGAGCTTTTTAAAAATGCAGATTCCTGGGTCCCATTTCAGAGAGAGTCTAATTCAGAAGGTCTTCAGTGGCACCTAGTGATCTGCATTTTTAATTACTGCCCCAGTGGATTCTGATACAATTTGTCTGTGGATGACACTTGGAGACAAATGGTTCCAGTCTGCATGTTGGACATTTGCAATATAAAATTAATTTTATAGGTGGGCACAACAGTCCATGGGTTGGGCATTTTTGCAATGGTTTAAATTTCTTGCTTTCTGCCAGTAATGAGTAGGTCTGTATACTGACATAAACTGACATAGCCAACGAATCGGATTTTGGTTATATCAATCTTTTAAATTAGCCTTTTACCTTCTCCATTATTTTCACATTGTTTTCTTTAAATGTTTTTTCAAGTAATTTTTTTTTTATTACTAGATCTGTTTCTTTAGTTTAAAAAATTGCGTAAAAACATCTCACTAGTATGATTTTTCCAGAAATCAGATAACAGGCAGTCTTGCATTTGTGTATAGATTGCTGTGGCTGAACCACGTCTCAGTGGACTTGAATGAGCCAGTCACGACCTTCCCGCGTGTCACATAATGTGACAAGCTTAGGCTGAGAAGCAACCCAGGCTTCAGTGATCTAGTCCAATTACCAAAAGGACCACCAGGGCTTCACAGTTTTCGTAATGCACAATCTGGGTTATTTGAAAGGAAAAAAAATTAAATAGTTTGTGCCAAGGTGAATTTTAGTTTGAGCCTAATTTGTGTTACACTTGAGGAATGTGAGCAGAAGGCAAATATTTATATCAGATGGGAAATGTGACATTTTAAATAGGTAAGTTGCTTGTGTAATTTTGGCAGCTGAGAGGTTTACTGATTAGATTCTGTTGTTTTTGTTTAAGCAGCAGGTTTGCCTGGGGCAACAAGGAAGTGAGTTTCGTATTGTTTTCCTTCCACTCACTATGTTTGTTCCCCTTGTTCGCTTACATAAATATTCTCCAAGATGCAGGAACGTGATTCTTGCCCAGGATTTGGCTCATCACTTGGGCAGCCCCCGTGGAGACAGTTTTTCAGAGGAGCAGCGGCGTTGAGTCGTTGTCTGAGGTAATGCTGGCCACCAAGATTGGTGCCCTGTGTTTATTTGACATCAAGTTAACACTTTTCCTCCTTTGAGTTTGAGATAAGGTAGTTAACCTGATGGTTGGTTACTGTCGTGCCCCAGACTATCATCCAGAAAATTATTATTTAGAATAGGTATTAGTTCTGCTGAGGCTATTAGCGTAGGAAGAATCTTCTGGTTTCTTTATTTCTTTCCTCCTCGGTTGGCCCAGTGTGTTCTCTGGCTGAGTGCCATTGGCTGACCAGGCTTGTTTGAGGTCTAATTCTCAGAATTATACTGTCTCATACAAGTCTCCTGCCCAGTGGGTGTCCTTAGGTTGTGGTTGGTTGTGTTGGATGAGAGTGGGCAACTGATTCCTGCTCAGATTGGCAGCCTTATTTGACTTTCATTTTCAAGCTCTCCAGTACTCCCAATTCTAATGAAGGCAGCAGTCACTTCTTTTTTTAAAAAAATTCTTTCCTTATCCGGAACTTTAAGCAGAGTTACGCAGCCTATGAATGGCCTGGGATTCTTATTTAACATATGTTTAACAACTGTGATGGGAGCCTGGAATATAAAGAATAAAACAGATCCAGTTCCTGTTCTCATGGAATTCATAGTTTTTGGGAAGAATCAGACATTAAGCAGATAATCACAAATATATGATCACAAATTGCTCTGATCTCATGAGACCAGTTGGCAGGGGAACTTAAATGTGTCTGTGGGATGAGAGGAAGCAATCTGAGGGCCTGAGATCTAAAGGATGAGTAACCCTTAACTAGATGAGGTCGGTGGGGTGAAGGTGAGGGGCGGGTAGGAGAGTGTAGGAACAGCATAAGGAACAGCATGTGTAAAGGTCTTGAAACTTCCACTCCATTCCTGAGAAGAGAACAGAATCGGGAAGACAGTTCTGCCCTTTCCACAATTAATCCCCCTATTTCTGCCCAAGGGAAAAGGAAGGCTTTATCTAATTGGAGAGACTGGGAAAAGAAACTGTGTATATAGGTCATCCCTTTTGTTTCTTCTTTTGGGCTCATGCTGTTTGGAAGGCATCTGTCCTCTTCTCTGTGCCTGTGCCACGTTTCTTATAATAGACACACTTTAGACGGGAGCCAGGCCTGCCTTATGCAGTGGTTTTCAACCTTAGAGACACATTGAAATCACTTGAGGAGCTTTAAAAAGAAATACCAATACCTGGATCCTGCCTTTGGAGGTTGTTTTTCAGTGGTCTGGTGTGTGTCCTGGGCAGCGGCTGTTTTTAAAGCTCCCCAGGTGATTCGAATGTGCAGTTGGGGCTGAGAACCGTCTCTGGACAGACGTCTGGAGCTATTGCTCTCTACGGCCCTACTCTAAGGGCTCGGGGGTGTGAAGCGGTTCTCCTGTACCAGGCTGGCTATGTGTCAGCTGTGAGGACTTGCTCTCAGGTGGGATAGCCCAAGGTGGGAAAGCTTGATAAATAAGAAGCCCAAATGTGCCTGCAGGACAAGCTCCATTTTCAAATTCAGTTTTATTAGTTATAAAGCTTATATTTTGATCCTCATCTTTGTGACTCCTGTATATATTTCTCTTTATTTCTGTACTTAGAGGTAGAGGGATATGATTTATTATCACTGTCAAATGCCAGTCCCACCCACGATGTAAGTCATCCTTGAGCTTCCCTGCCTTCCCCTGGGATGGGCAGTAATCTTTCTCTTTTACACTCCACTGTTTATTCTGCAATTTTTTTTCTCCAAGTAGGTTTTAGTTAATGTGTCTCTTGAAAGCAGCATATGGTTTACACATACATATACATATATATCCTAAAATTTTGGCTTTTAATTGGAGGATTTAGTCTATTTACATTTAACGTAGTTGGTGATTTATTGGCTTTAAATCTATTATCTTACTATTTTGTTTGCTACTTGTCCTGCCAGTTATATATTTTTTTCTCTAATTTTTTGTCTATTTTGGACTAATCAAGTATTATTGTGTTATTTCATTGCCCCTTATTTTTGCTGGATTGAGAATTCTAGGTTTGTAATTATTTTCTTTTAGTATTTTAAAGATGTTATTCTATTCTTTTCTGGTGTTAATTGTTGAAAACCAGATATCGATCTGATTGTTGTTCCTTTGAAGATAATATGATTTTTCCCTCATTTGGCTGCTTTTTTGACCTTGTCTTTGTTTTTCAGTAATTCACTATGCCTCGATATTGTTTTATTTGTATTTATTTTGCTTGGGGTTTGTAGACATTCTTCTAAGTGTTGGGAAATTCTCAGCTGTTATCTTTTCAAATATTACCTGTGCCTGGACCCTTCCCACTGTGTCCTATATATCTCTTATACCTTTTATGCGTTTTCCATCTCTTTTTTATTTCTTTTCTTGCTTCAGTTGGAATATTTTCTGCTATCTATATTCTAGTTCATTAATCTTTTCTTGAATTGTATCTAATCTTCTGTTAAAGCCATCAATATTTCAGTTATTTTAGTTTTTAAAAGAGATATGGATTATCTATTTTTATAGATTTCAGTTCTCTGCTGAAATTTTCCATTTTTGTAATGTATTTTTTGGAACATTTTAAAGTTCATGTCTCATGATTATACCTGAGATCTCCTGTGGGTCCACTTATATTAGTAATTTTCCATTTTGATCTGATGTCTTTGTAGACCTGGTAATTTTTGTTTGAATGCTGAACATTGTATATAAAATATTACATAGGCTCTGGATGAGGTTATCTTCTCCTAGAGAAGCTTTTCTTCAATGTTTTGCTAGCAGTTAGAGTAGCAATAGATCACCTTACTCCAGTCTGGGATGGAGCTGATTTAGGCTTGGGTTTCAGGTTTTGTGAGGGCTGCCCCACTTCTAGTTCTTGCTTACTTCTAGGGTGTAGCCTTTCAAGGTGATCACTGCCCCTCCCTCTTGGAGGCCCTGAACTCTAACTTTTATCTTCACAGCACTGTAAATCTGTTGGTAGTTCTGCTAAGCTTCTCAGCCTCTTAGCCTCTTTCTTCTTTGCTTCTCAGCTTCTCAACCTCTGCTTGCAAATCAGGAAATGCCATGAGTTGAACAGCAGCTTAGACTCTTGGACTCAGGTCTCAGTGCTTTCCTTCTGTCTGGGATCTTAGCCCCTCGAGTTCTAGGCTGCTCTGGTAGCTCTTCAATGCCTTTAATAGTTGATTTTGTAATTTATCCAGCTTTTCTAGTGTTGGTGGGAGGGTTGGACTGACATTAGCTAGACCAGCAGACCCCTGGGGATATGGTCTGGGAACTCCTTGGGAAATCCCAAGGTCTGAAGGTCAAATGTATTGATGTTTGCACTGATGTAGCGAAAGCAATGATGAGTAAGATGCTGTAACTTAGTGTGAATCAAGGTAGTGGCACCAAACTATACTAGTAATCATTGTAATCATCACTGTTAAGAATTTGTAGGTAAAACAAATGCCAGTTTCTGTTGAAAATGCCCTTGATAAAGTGGTAAAAATTATTAATTTTATTAAATCTTAATACTTGAGTACACCTTTTTTAATGTTTTGTGTGCTGAAATAGAAAGTACAGTCTGCCCTCTGTATCCGCGGGTTCTGCATTCATGGATTCAACCAACTGCAGATCAAAAGGCCTATGATAGTTGCATCTGTACTGAACATGTACAGTCTTTTTTTCTTGTCATTATTCCCTAAACAGTACAGTACAATGACTGTTTACATAGCATTTACATTTATTAGATATTATAAGTAATCTAGAGATGATTTAAAGCGTACAGGGTGGGTTGTATGCAAATACCATGCCATTTTATATAAGGGACTTGAGCATCCTAGATTTTGGTACTTGTAGGGGCTCCTGGAACCAATCCCCTCAGACGTCAAGGGACGACTGTATGCAGAAAGCACTTTTGCCACATCCTGAAATATAATAGTTATCTCGTGGAAAAACACTTGTGTGATTGAGTGGTGTGCTGAACTACCTTTTTCTTTCTTTCTTTCATGGGCCAATATTGTTACCTGAAAGAATGACTGACAGACAAATTATAGTTCTCAAAAATGAGTAAAGTGAGCCTGCCTCTTCAAGACAAACAGCTGATGGTATTCATTGCCAATGATAAGATTGGCAATGGATCAAGTGAAAATTGGATATTTAGAAAACTTGTATCTAGTACTGTGAGCTTGACAGCTTTCCAATATTTAAAGTCTTTTCCGATAAAATTGGTGATGTTAACTAATGTGATTTTTATACTGTATAATGAAATATGTCAACATTTGGAAGATCTATATAAAACTGAACCAATATTTTCCAAATGACCAATTTATGACGTTACAAAATCATGCATAGGAGAAAGATCCATTCAATGGGTAAGATAGACCAATGAATTTTAATGTAACAGTATGAAAAATTCACTGAAATGTTTTCGGGTTGCACATTTAAACTATTTTTTAAAACTTTGTCATTTATTAAGATCTGGTATAGTATTAAAGAATAATATCCATAATTATATAAAAAGACTTCTCCTTTTTCCAACTACATATCTATGCAAGACTAGATTTTCTTTATTTACTTCAACTGAAATAGCGTATTTCAAAAATTGAATGCAGAAGCAAATATAGAATTCAGTTTTCTTCTCTTAAGGCAGATATTTAAAAAATTCAAAAAATGTAAAACGATGCTTCTCTTCTCACTATTTACTTTGTTTTTGGAAGATAGATTTTTCTATCTTCCAAGTATAAAAGAAAATATTTATTTTAATATATAATGGCATTATTTTTAAGGATTCAATAAATAAATATTTGAAAATTTGTCAGTTTGAATTTCTAATATGGTAAATATTGATATAGCCCACATAAACAGAAGCTCTTTAGGGTCTTCAAAAATTTTAAGAATGAGAACCACTGAGATAGACTCTCATAGCTGGAAGCTATGTGCAGAAGAGGCCTGGATTACTAAAGCATTTCTTATCTATATCCTTTTGGTCTTAGGGAATGCTCAAAATTTCAGAAAATTTTAGCCATTTCTACATGGCAACAAAGAAATAGATTAGTTAATTTCATAAATATGCCAGGCAGATTAAATATTATTGTTGTCTAAATTATCAGATGTCAAGTAGATTGTTTACTTTTTATTGTTGAATTAGATTAGGTGATTATAGCTTTTGACTTGCTAATCATTGACTAGATACAGAAAGACAAATGGCATGAACACATAGTTTATAAATATTGGAAATTCTTATCATGTAGTTGAGAAAGAAGAGATTGAACTGTTTTCAACCAGTCTTGCCATCCAACATCAAGATTCATTTTTGAGAATTGCCTTGGCTCTACAATGCCCATTAGCCATGATGGTGGTATTTAGTTAAGATGAAAACCATCATTTGGTTGTCTCAGAAACAGCAATTAATAAGATCAGATTAAGTCTCTTAAAGCATTTCAGTTTTAGAAAGTTTTACAGAGAATTTCAGAAATTCTGTTCCCCACCATTAATGAATACAGTAATTTTCTCCCCTGACAGAATATGAGTTTATAAATAACCCACCCATGATTGTAAAATGGCTAAAAGATAAGGTAGCTTTCTTCATAACGTATGTCTTACCTGACTATTCCTATCCATATTGGTTTTACTCTTTTATAAATCTGCCCTCTTTAGAGTTAAAGCTGTTCAGTTTGGTTCTTTTTTTTCTTTCTTTCTTTTTTTTTTTTGTGGGGAAGATTAGCCCTGAGCTAACATCTGTTGCCAATCCTCCCCTTTTTGCTGCGGAAGACTGGCCCTGGGCTAATATCCGTGCCCATCTTCCTCCACTTTATATGGGATACCATCACAGCATGGCTTGACAAGGGATACATGGGTACACGCCCGAGATCCGAACCTGCGAACCCCGGGCCACTGCAGTGGAGTGCGCGCACTTAACCGCTATGCCACTGGGCCGGCCCCCAGTTTTGTTCTTAATTATTCTCTGATTCATTTTATGTGGGAAAATCTTATCCCTGAAACAAAATTTAGTTTTTGAGGGTAAGGACTATACATATTTTACATCATCCACAATGTCCTGTTCGTAGGTAGATCTTGATATTTGCTGTTCAGTTTAAAAGTTGAGATGTAGGAAATTCATCTTCTATCTGCAAGGATTTCTTGAGAATTTACTATATGTAAGGTGCTGCGTTAGGTATGCACCAATAGATATGCATTTGTGCATCTTGCTTTTACACTGAAGAAACAAACGACAAGAATTTAAAGTGTGGAAGATACAGAGTCTTATTGTTTTGAAGGAAGTGTACCCGTGGCAGTAGAATTTTTATGAAAGAAACCATTTTTGTTGAAAATCCTACATTCTTTGCAAATATATTAGGGAGGGGAAGAGTTTCAGCAAAGGAATTACAGAGTTGTTCTCCTCCATGTACAATATTGTGTCAGATTTTAAATAGCCCTGAAAGCAGAATTGATTTTGATTTCACATTTGAACTGGTGTTTGCACTGGCAGCCAATGGGTCTGGTAGATATTGGTTTTCCCATTAAGAGGCCTGAACCTTTCCCTTCTTGCCTTTGTTGTTGGCAGGCCCCTAACCAGGCTTGTACGGTCCTAGGCGGTTACACCAGGGAGCTCAATGAGGGAGTTTGACTTTGAACTCATAAACAGATACACTAGAAAGCCAGTCTTTCCCTCAACCTTATTGATTTTAAAATATTACTTCTCTGGGGATAAAATGTTTAAATATACTTAACACTACTAACCATGCTAATGTGCCACAGTAGTGACATTTCTTGGTCCTGAGTTTGGATGTATCATCTGATAGATTTAAATAATCTATGTAATGAAAATGCTTATTTAAAGGAAGATCACATGTGACATCATGGGCTAAGAGCGTGGGCTCTGCAGACGGGCTGCCCGGCTCTGCCGCTTTCTAGCAATGGCGCCTTGAGCGAGGTTACCCTCCTTGCTTAGAGCTTATTGCCTGTAAAACAGGAAATAAGTGAGCTGTTGGGAGGATTAGCTGGGTTAATGTATATAAAATGTCAGCTTGTAAGTGTTGACTATTATGGTGGTTTTTATTTCTGCTAATTAATTAGATCATATTCTAAGATTTCAATAATTAATCTTAGTAGAACTACCTTCTTCGCCATCCCCCTACCCACATTCTCAGTTTCTAGGCTGTCTGACTGTGGTCTCTGTTGCTGGAGTCTTAAGACTTTCATAATTATGTTTTTTATGATGGTGATTATCTGCAGTGGTGAGAGATGTATTTCAAATAAATTTCAGTTTTTGAATATCAATACCTGCTCAATTATCTCCCTATATATGCTGCCATTGGCAACCGCCAAGGCATGCCTGTTGTTAATTAATCACTTCCACTGAGAACTTAATTAGTGTCTTCATTAGGATCATCAGTGAGCAGCAGGCAGCATCATCCCAAGCCAGCTGCAAGTTGTTGGCTAGCTCCCGCAGTCCTTCTGGTCCTCTGAAAGCTCGGACTGAGGAGGAAACCTGCTGTTCTTCTGTTTGGTTTTTTGTCCTCCTTAAAGAAGTCTGTGGAAGATCATCAGTTGTCTGTGATGCATCCATGTTCTGTCATCCATGCAAAAATAAGGGGACATATCCACTTATAATGGATCAATCAGAAAACCAAGATTGGTTATTGAATTCTTGTGATTGTGCTAAACAAACTGGAAATGCGTTGTTGTTGTTTGCAAGTGTTGAAAACTAGACTGTGCATTCTGAATATTTCTGAACATTTTTCGTCTGAAAGTTAAAATTCTCTCCTCCTGGCATCATTGTTTTTTAATATAATTTTTTGAAATATTGCCGTATCGTCACAGGATGAAATCAGCACTCCGTTTCCTTTCTATCCACCCCTCCGGAAAAGATGGGCAAATGAGGCAAAAGTAGCACCTTCTTGCCTTATTTTCCTGTGGAAGTAGGAATTGGGTTGGGGGTGAGAGGCATGATCCAGCTACTTCCAAAACAATATTTCTCCCAGACCCTTTGGATGGAATGTAACTTTGCAACAATAAAATAAAAATAAGTGCACCAATGGCTTCTCTTTTATAGAAAGGGGAATCCCTTGAGTCAAGTTCCCAAATGAGGACAGGCATTGTGACATGGACCTACTTGACTTGAGTGTATTTGCTTACTTCTTTTGACTATTAGATGCTTTAGATGATTGAGGTCAGTTGTGAACTTGGTGAAAGGATCAACTGAACTATTTTGTGTCCAACAGATCTGCTGCTGCTTCCGGGAGAAGTGGAGCAGGACGTAAGCACCAGGGTTCCCTCTCACATCCCTTCCGCAGCCCAGCCTCTTACCCCTGGAGTGAAGTCGAGGCCCGCCGTGAGAGGAGCAGACAAACAAAGGGAAGAGGTACTCTACAGGGAATTCAGTCACTCTCAAAATTGCCTTGATTTTATAACCTGTCCTTGCAGAGAAATGCTACTATACCTGTGTGCCTTTGTATTTTTCTCAGATTTGGGAAAATTTAGAATTCAAGTTGCTTAATTGGGTCCCTCTCATTGCCATCTACCTCCAATGTGTATATTTCTTTTTAAACACAGAGACCAATTATGTTTTTATGTGGAAACTATTTTTGTTTCATGATGTACGCCATGCTACAGGACAGTGCTACCTGGGGACTACACAATAGAAAGGACGGAGAGTTTCTTATCGCTTTTAGTCTGAACTGGCTATTTTTCTCTTTATTATTGTTTCCAAGGTCTTAAACATCTTGCATTAGTTAAGGTAAGGCCAGGCTGCTATAGGAGAGAATCCTGAGAGTAATTCAGTGGCTGAAAGGAGACAGAAGTGTATTTCTTCATGGAACAGTTTGTGGAGCCTTTAAAGTGAGCAGGTGGCTCTGTTCCCTGGGGTCATCAGGGGCCCAGGCTCCTTCTCTCTGGATCTTCACTATGCCTTAGGACATTGCCATGTCAGGTCACTGTCCTCCCTGGAGGGGCAGGGACTGAGAGCATGGGGACTGCGTGTGCCCCCAAGGCTTAGAACTCAGGACTCTTCATTTCTGCTCACATCCCATCGGTAACCACTTAGTCACATGTTCCTCGCTAGCCAGCAGGGAGGCTGGGCATTGTCATCTGGCTGTGTGCTTCCGCAGCAGGGCAGAATGGAATCTCTGCCACGTTTACCCTCCCAAATGCACATCTTTAAGGTCATCTTTTGCCATCATCTGCATTCTTCTACATATACTTAACAAACGTGCTCCAACCGAAGCTGCTGAGGGTGCTGGATAGTGACCTTTATCACCCTTTTCACTCTAAAAGGGGATCAGGCACAAGAAGTTGTTAAGGGCTCTTTATTATTGCTTCCTGATAAAACCCCTAAGGTGTTTCTTGATTATTTAATCATTCAGATACTAGTCTTCTCACTTGAAGATATTCTGTTATGGAAGCAGTCGCTCAATCAGAAATAATCCATATATTTCAATTTTTAATTGCCCCTTTCTTGTAGAAATTTTGTTCATTGACATCACAAAAGTATATCTAGGATGCTTGCAGGCTTATATTAAACTCTAAATAGTTACCAGATAAACTGGGTGAGACAGCCACTTTTCAATGTGCTTTTTGAATTATAGATTGCTTTCTCTGAGTAGTAAGAAACTAACATTGCAAGGTTATTTCTAGCAGGAATCAGTTTCTTTTAAACACTTATTCATGTTCTTGACTTCAGTTGTGACCATACAAATTACTAGAACAGCCAGTGATCATGGCACCTATAATGGTGCCCTTATAGAAATTGTTATAAAATGGTTTTAGTTGATGGGTTAAAAAAAACTGAATGACTTCTGGAATCTATCATATAGCCAGTGAAATGCAAGTTAAAACCCTGTATATGATTGTATCTTTAAAAGAAATATAAATTTCTTCCCAGAAAAATGCAAACATTTTTTGGTGTTGGGATCAAAATGTTATGAAGAAGTTTTTGTGTTGGCAAAGTCCTGAGACATAGATGAGTAACTTTTGCAGTTTTTTGACTATCCAGAGTAGTATCTTGGTTGGGATTTTTATTTCTAACCACTATTCATTAGAGAAACTTTTCAGAACTGTCTAGAATCACAATACTGTACCCATTCTGCCTTGGTTTAATAGTATTAATCTTGTTTTAAACCACCCAATGTCAGTAAAAGAACATAATCATCAGTGTCCAGCAAATATGTTCTGTAAGGGCCTGCCAAGGGGCTGTTTTGGGCTAGAGAGGATGGTTGCTTTCTGTGACTTCAATCTCAAAAGATGAAAATGTATCCTAGATGTCCTGACTTCTTCTTAATTGCCTAATAAGAATCGATAACTTCCTGATATGGATTGGACCAATTTAATTATTTTCCTAATTTTATCATGGTTTTATACATGTGCATTTCCTGCTTAGTGTCAAACATTTTCCAAGAACCTTCCACTTTCCATTTGTGAATAACTTCTTGCTTTAGTTACTGTATTTTGATGAATTTTGAAAGTTTTGAACAGCTTTGTAGAGCAAAAAGAATTCATGTTAGGAAGATGAAAAATTGTGAGTTCCTTTCCCCCTGCAAACCATGAAAGAGATCATAGAAGAAACTTTTATAGTATTTTAATGGGAGATCTTCTGTTTTTCCAATTCATAATGGGACTCTAAAATTTTTCACTTATAAAGACAGTTTATTTACCATATTATTTTGTAAAATAGCCTAGAGCTAAATGCTGCTATTATTGATTTGAGCATTAGTTCTGTTTTCTTTAATTTGCCTATGTGGTACTATGAATGAAAATGATTCCTCCTATAACAGTGTCTCTCTTAGAATAAGTCACATGAGCAATTTGAAGGAAACTAGTAGTTTTCTAATAGTGTACAGATTCTATTCCCTGAGAGGCTACAAGAAGATTTCAATCAGATTTGAAATTAGACACCTGAAATCCACATATTTCTCTCAGCTCCTTAGGCAAAAATAACAAGTTAATAACTTAATTCACAGTTGTTTTCTGTTTCGCAGCAGGGGATTTGGTGTTCCATTGCACAAAGTCTTCTTTTTGAAATAAACAGAATTTCAGTTTGTAATCTAAAAACCTTGGAGACTTATAGCTTATAACCGTAAAATGAACCTAACTTGAGAGAAGAGAATTCCCTAAGTGTGCCGCCGGAGTCAACAGCTGAAATATGTAAACAGAACTGCAACTTCACTCTATTTTAAAAGCTGTCATTTCGAAGATCACAGTGATGTCTTCTGAACTGCAGTGCGCATCTCGTTTCACTGTGAATTACACGTGCCCCTTGTCTTAGAAGACTCTAAACTCACTCATGTGTGTCTTCATAAGCTTACTTAACTAAAATGCACAAAAGTCAGAACTGGTGCCGAGTCCGGTGCTGTGCGTAAGTAGACGTGCGGTTACTCGTGAATGAGCAAACAAACACAAACCGCACTACCTACTGGGAGTGACTTCCTGGGATCATAGCATGGTTAGGTCATCGGCTCTTTTCTTCTCTGTTGGTTCATCCCCCTCAACATGTGCGCATGTTCATGTCTCTCCCATCCTGAACAAAATGAGACAAAAGAGAAAACAACCTTTCTTGACCTTGGACCGTCTTTGGCTACTGTCTGTTCTTTTTCCTCTCCTTTCATCTAGACTTCAGAAACCATTAGACTCGACTCTGCTAGTTGACTCTGCTTCCTTTCCCCTCATTCCTCATTCAATATACTGCAAAATGTCCTTGGCTTCAGTCTGGACATATTCGGAATAAAGGCACCCATTGCCTTATAATTGCCTGATCTCAAAGGACACTTTTCAGTCTTCATTTTAATGGATGTCTCTACTGTGTTTGTCACCGTTGATCCTTCCTGACACGTGTAGTCCACTAGTTGTCACTTCACTGCTGTCCTCAGATTCTGTGTGTATTTCTCTGGTTGCTCTTTCCCTGCCTTCTCTGGGGGTTTTCTCTCCATCCACCCCTTATGAGTTGTGTTCCTCAGGGCTCACGCCGACCCTCTGGCTCTCCCCACTTACATACTTGGATCCATTTTCATCTGTAGGGTTTTATGCTTCTGTCTCCATGTCTGTGTCTCTAGCTTCGGACGTTTGTCTGGGCTTCAGCTTTGTGTATTCAGTTGCCCGTTGACATCTCTACCTGAGTTCCTTTAGGCACCTTCACATCAACATGTTGAAAACTGAGCCTCTCCGTGCATGCTCCCCCTGCATTCTTGCTCTTCCTCTCTTCCCACATCCAAACCTGTCATCAAGTGCTGCCAATTTTACTTTCTAATATTTTCAAATCTGTGCTCTCAGTGCCCTGGTCTCACTAGGAGCTTCAGCAGCTCCTGACTGGTCTGCTGACTCCAAATCTACCCTCTGTTTAATCTCCACACTGGCCCATCTAGATGCACTATCCACGAGGGCGGGGCAGCTTCTCTTCTGTACACACCTGTGTCTCTAGCACCTGTCTCATTGTAGGTGCTCAGTGAAAATTTGAATGAATGAAGGAATTTATCTCAAATGCATAGACGACCAAGTATCAACCCAGCTTTCAAAGAATCCTTCAGTGACTGATCTTCATCTCTAGGGTAAACAGCATATAAGACCTGTCGTGATCTGGCACCATCTTTGCCCCTTGCCACCCTCTGCCTTACACTTTGTCCTCTGACAGCACTGAACTACTTGCAGGTCCGTGTGTGTGAAATTATGTGTCTTATTTCCATGGCCTGCTTATGAGAACTCCCCTAGTCTGCAAAGCTCCTCTTCCCTCAACCTTGTTAACTAATATTACCTTTAAGATTCTGCTTAGATATCTCCTCTTCCAGGAAGCCTTCACTGATTCCTTCTCAATGCCTTCCAACCTGGCCTGGGTTAGGTGTCTCTTCTCTGTTCCCATCACCCCCTAACTATACCGTTTGTACTTACTACATTTTACCATAACGATTTGTTATGTGTCTATCTCATTTCTCTGTGATTTCACACAAGTCTTCATCTTTGTATCCTCAACATCTAGCACAAGCCTAGAATTTAATAGCAACATCGTGTTTGTGGAAAGAATGGAAAATGTCTGAATGACTGCAGGAAGCTATTCCTCTGACATTTTGACTCAGGGATGTACTGGCCCCATTGCAGGAGAGGGTGACAGTGATACCCCCACATGGTTTAAAATGTCTTGAGTTTCATATTTTGGCATTGCAAATATGAAATTATTACTATTCTTGGTTTCTTGCTTTTATATTTCAGCATTTAACTGATTGCCTGGGGAATTAATCTAACAATAGCCGCTGTTAATAACTCAGTTCCTAAGTGAAGAAATTTATATTTTTAAATGTATTTTGATATAATATATTACAAATAAAAAATTCTTGTATTGGCATCATATTTATTGACTAGCTAAAAACTTTATTCCTTGCTATTTTGGTTAATACCAAATGACTGATGAAGGACATCATGCTCCATAACAGAGAAAAATTCAGTATATGAAAAAAAACCTTAAAGGAAAGTAAGACTTTTCCATTTAGGGATAAATGTCTATATCTCTAGTACGAGAATCTTGGATATTATGGCCACAAGGATATTGGGACCTTGGGGAAGGGAGAGGAGTGAGGATGATGGCTTCGGCCATATCTCGGAGAACTGACTTGGCCAGGGGCATGAGCCCTTATCAGAGAGTCGAGAAGTCCAGCAGACGGGCCTTACTTTATCTGGGTTGCTGACACAGGTGGTCTTGGGTGGGGTGCTGAGTGGGAGGTGAGTAGGATGTTCTGGCAGGTGGCAATACTCGACTGAGAGTGAGAGCAGCTTCTGCGCTTTCCCCTCCGTGCTCCTGTAACCTTTTTGCATTCCTCTGTTGGCGAGCATGGCGCACGATATTGAAATGATTCATTTACCTCTGTCTGCTCCCTAAAGTTGTGAAACCTCATGGACACAGGTTTTGCTTTTTTCATCCTGTGTTCCAGTATAGAAAGCATATTAAATGCTCAGTAAGTGTTTATGGAGTGAACAAGTCAAGGGGAGGGGTGGGAATGGAGGGTTGTTTGTGTTGTGCAGAGGGATGTGAGGAGGAGGCCCGGCATCGCGGGGATTGTAGCTCAGCAAAGGAATTTGTCTCATTTCAAACCGCATTCCAGCCTCAGAGGAAGGTGGGTGAAGGTACAGTGGCTGCATCGAGTGAGAATGGCTATAGTAAGGTCCCGGCAGTTTTTAGAGGCCTCGGGGCAGGGGTTAAAGTCCTAGTGCAGTGGGTACACGTGGGGACGGGCAGCCTGGAACTTGATAGACACCTGGATGCCAGGCCTCTAAGCGGGCATAGAAGGGCAGCAAGAATCCCCTCAGACTGAATGCACTGGGAGATGGGGCTCCTCCTCGTCCTTGGCCAGGATCGTTAAAATCGGCTCAGGACAGGGTTGTGGCCAAGGCTGCCGGCCTCACTGCTTACTGCTGAGGAGAGTTGGAGATGGCAAGGATGCTAATCTTCAGGAAATAAACATATTGTGTTACTGTGTATGTGTTTCTTCATTTGAGCTGGTCTAAGCAATATTACCCACTGTCACTTTGGCTGTGGCAATGATAAATTTAATCTCAGAAAGTGACCAAAATGGACAGATCAATCACTCTGCAGACCAACTCGCCTCATGTACAGCTGCTCTTTTCAAGACAGTCATGTATTACGTGGAGCCTTGAGTACGTTTCTTATGATAGGCTATGGGAACTGTTTAGCTTGTTCAGGAAAGGTCTTTTCTCCCAAAGAGCTATGAGTCATCTGTGAAAACTTCAAGGTTGATTTTTGCTGCTGTCTTTGTTGAGAAAGTGAAGCTTTATCTGAAGCCGATTGCCCTGGATTCAAATCTTGCTTCTCTCTCTTACTAATTGTGTAGCTTTGGGCAAGTACTTAACATTTCAGAGCTTCATAAGACGGGGTAACAGTGCCCACTGGCAGTGTTGTTTGAAGATTACTGCTACTCCCCACGTGGTTCCTAGCACCGGGGCTGGCGCGGTGGGAACTCACTCAGTGGCAGCTCCCGTCACTGTCTTGTCAGGAAGGCACACGCTTTCTAATAAAGAGGAAATGAACAGGTCTCTGAAAGTTGTTCTCTTGCTGGTTTTACTAAGAAAGGATGATGAATGGCTGGGTGTCTGCTATTAACACTACATATATAACTGCAAGGTGCAACTTGCTTAGCAGATAAGAGATATTTACTTTTCATGGTTTTTTTTTTTTTTCACCTTTAATAACAGCACATAGTTTCTGAGCTATAAGCTCCGTTTTCAAGAACGGAGGGGCAGAAGCCCCTCAATGAGATCGTTTTCCAGGCCAGAATATTTAAAGCTGGTGATCGCTTCGGGGCATTGTTTCCATTCTTGCATAGACCACAGTTTTCAGTTATTTCAGCATCACCATACATATGACAGAGCCACAGAGAGGGGCTGGGATCTCATCCGTCACACAGCATTGCTCTTGGGGAGGCTTTGTAGCGGGTGATACAATGAGATTTCAGGCATTCTCTTCTTGTTTATTGGAAAATAGGCTTTTTTGAGGGGGACTTTAAAACTCATAGATGGTGAGTAAATAGATACAAAATTATTACATCTCTTTACAGCTACTCAGACTTGTGATGCATTCTGTGATATTTTAAAAATTCTTGGTAGGAAGAAAGGAATCCTGGACTTTTTATTTCAGGGTGATCCTGTGTGCTGTAATTCCTACTGCTCTTGGTCCGGGAATTATAGGTATTATCTAGAGAAGTAAGTATATTAAGTGTAGGGTATTTTTATCTTTGAAACTTATGTCTTATTGATACAAGTCTTTTTTAGTAAATGGTGAAAATGTATTTAAGGTTGATCAAAATCTTAAGGTATACTTTCTCACATTTTAATATAACTCCAGGTTTTTTCATATGCCTCTAGCCCTAACACTACAAGTGGTAAAAATGTAATGAATGTGTGCAAAAGAGACTTCCTGATTCTTGCCGTGGGCAGAATTAGTTAATGATATTCATTCAGATGCAGGATGGTACAAATGGGGCATATTAAGAGGCTTAAATTAGGTCAAACTGAATAATTGAATTTATTCCTTTACTTAAAAACAGCTTAATCAGCTGAGAGTGCTGAAGTCTAAAAAAAGTTTAATTAAATATTAATAGGGAGTTTATGTTCTCAATTTTATCTCCATTTACAAGGATTGTATATGATTTTCCTCCTTTGTTACCTTTTATAGATACTTGGGGACGAAGTCCAGCCCTTCTCTCTTGATGAGGAATTTGATTATGATGCTGTGATGCTAACCCCCAAGTTCACTCCTGCAGAGATAGATGCCATCAAGGAGCTGTCCAAGCAGAAGAGAGAGAACCCCAGCACGGACTTAGAGGAGCCCCGTGCCTGAATCACCAAGACATCTTCGTGTTTATTTTTATTTTGTCCTTATTCAAGCAACATTAAAATAAAAGATAAACCTACCGTTATCCCCTTTGTGGAAATTTATGTGTGCATTGATTTATCAGAGTTATTTGGAAGTAGGGAGATGTGACTAACAGGACCAGAAATCTCTCCCCTTACAGAGTTCTCTTCTGTCCTCTGTGCTGCATCTCCTGGCTGGTAGGGAGAGATGAGGTGGGAAATGGGGCAGGAAGCAACACCTGCAGCAGGGTCTGTTTTGATGAGAGTACTGCAACTAGGTGATGTGGGGTATTGTAACTGAGATTGGAAACATCGTCCTGCCTCATTGGGCGGGGGGAAGGACCATTGCCCATGCAAAACACACTGTAGCACATAAAGAAGAGATAATGTGGGTAGATCACTGGTCCCAGCTACCCAGAGACAGTGGATGAATGTGAGGGATGAGAGGTCGGGCTTCTGGGGTGGATTGGGAAAGGCTTCACTGAAAAAGAAGGCATCTGAGAGTTGATTGTATGTCATATATTAAATTCTTGTACTTTCTTATTGCCATTAAGCCACATGTGATGATAGTTACAAGGTACAAGGAATGCTTTCTATCTCCAGAAGCTTAAAATATAATTTGAGAAGGCAAGAAATAGAGAGAACGACTTAAGAGTGTAAGAATACATTGTGAAGAAGTCATTTTATTATTGAAGGAACCAGTAAGAAATCAAATTACTTAGTCTTAATTAGTTTTCATACAGGCCTGTGCTTGTGTGCACGTGTGAGTGTGTGTGTGTGCATGTGTATGTATTCATAAAAACTGCCATTTATATTCCTGACAAAAGAACTCTCTTAATTTAATATTGCGATAAGAGTCAAGTGATTATCACATCTATTTTTCTTTACCTAGTCAACAGACTTTCATAAAACCCCATTTACGTGCCAAGCCTTATGCTAGGCAATGGAGAGGACGCAAGTGAATTAGGCCTGATTCAGAGGGGAAGACAGATGTATACACACATAATTACAGTAGAGCTGCACCGTCCCACATAATAGCCACGAGCTTATGTGGCCATTGAGCACATGCAATGTAGCTAATGTGACTGAGGAACTTATTTTTAAATGTTACTTAATTTTATTTTAACTTAAAGCAAAAAGTTGATATTTGATGCAGTTATAAAACTTTCAAGTACATTTGGAACAACTTGGGTATATGAGTCTACTTTTTCAACTGTAAATTTTGACATCTAAATACAGATCAATTATTTTTGATGACAACTTAGTGTCTAAATTTAAAATATGCTATAAATGTAAAACATACATTGGATTTAAAAGAATATGAAAAAATTATAGAATACCTTGTTATAGTTTTTGTATTGATATATGTTGAAATGATAATATTTTGGATATATTTGGTTACATAAAATGTATTATTAAAAAATTCACCCATTTCTTTTTACCTAAAAATGGGGCTACTAGAACATTTAAAATTACACATATGGCTTGCATATTTCTCTTTGACAACACTGCAGTAGAGGGTAATCTGTGTTGTAAGAGGGGTGTGTACTAAGAGCTACTGAGGCAAAGCAAGTTGGAGTTACCTAATCATGTCTTGGCGAGCTGGGGGGTCTTCATGGAGGAGATGGTGTTTGAGGTTGGTCAGGAAGCATCAGTAGGGGGTTTGGACTAGAGGCTGTTAGGGTAGTTTGTTTGGGAGATGCCAAGAGCCTGATTTAAGGCAGTGTAGGTGGAAGTGGAGGGCATGGATTTGATTTGAGATTTGGAGGTAGAACCAGCAAAGGCTGTTGATGGATGCAATGTGGGAATGAGAGAGCAATCGTGAGGTGAAGACAAGATTTGAGCATGCAATCTATTGAGGAGACAACCACACAGTGGCATAATTAATTGTTTACAAGACCAGAGACTCTTTTGACTCAATATATATACAGCATTTTGGTATTTTAAAAAAACCTCACCATTTTTAAGACATCTCCATTTTATGGACTTAAATAGTTTGATAATAGAAGAAACAAAACCGTCTTTCTAAGTATTTAAAAATAATTACATTTTAGTGGAGTATTTCATTAACTAGGCAGGGTAGGTGGCAGATGAGTGTTACCACAGAGCATTCTATCTGTAGAGTTGTGTGCTCTGTTTTGGCTTCACTCCTTTTGGCAATTTTTGATTCCTGCATTATTTGGGGGCAATAGTGCCTTACAGCAAAAGTGACCCAGGAAATGGGTCCCTAAAGCCTTTGAATGAAATAGTTTTGTCTCAGTCGTACTGTTACCCTTGCCCTAACTAGCAAGTACCTTTCCATGACTACTTTGAAGCTTTATGGATCCCTTGAATTGAAGGAAATGGTTTGTTTACATTGGCCGGCCAGCCCTGACCAAGTGCCTTTAGAAGAAGCCTGTGCTTATACGGATGGCTAATGCCTACCTGGATTAGGCAGTGGCATCAGAGGTAAGAGTAATAAAGAGTAGAAGGAAAGGAGAAACACCTGCATGTCTACCCTAAAATGAAAAATTTAAAAGTATCTTGAACTACTGTGGCAGTTGTAACACAAACTAGCTTGAATGGAGACAGTTCCCCCCCAGCCTGCAAGACCAGCCCCAGCTCCTTCAGTGTGGCGCACGCTGAGCTGTCTTATTCCTTCACGATCCGTCTTACGTGGGGCAGCCCAAGATGGAGCAAAAATATTCAGACCTCATAGTGAATTTCCTTGATTCCTTCATCGAGAATTCTATTTTCTTTTCCCATGAACAAGATAGAGCTGTATCCTCATAAAAAAAAAAAAAAAGGAAATTTTCCTTGTGTGCTAGGTCACTGTATGGTTGAGTTAAAATAAGAAAGAGAAAAAAATGCATTTAAAGAAGTTTTCATTTCATTTGCTTGTTTCTTGGAAGTTGACGGTAAGTGAATACAATAGCATGGGAAATGATACGAAAAAGACAATCTTACTGAGAATTTCCCAGAAATATATTTCTCCATATGTGGAAGAGAGATCCATACTCTTCACATGGCCGACCCAGCCCTTACATAATATGGCCCCTGCTTACCTCTCCCATCTAGTACCTTACTCATTTTTTATTATGTTCTGACCAGTTTGTATTCTTTTCACTTTTCAAACACTCCACCTGTTTCCACCTCAGGGCTTGACTCTTGTTCTTCTTTCTACCTGGCCTTCCCTGGTCTTTGTGTGGCTGGGTCCTTCTCACTATTCAGGGCTCAGGTGAAGTGTATCTCCCAGAGTCTCTCTCTGACCCCCTATCTACAGTAATCCCTTCTCACAGCCTCCATCCGTCACTGTGCATCCCATTGCCCTACCTTGTCTGGTTTATTATCTGACCCTCCTGTTGGAACATAAGCTGCAAGAGGGCATGGACCTCGCCTGTCTTTTCGTTGTGGCCTCTCCCACTCCCTGGCGTAAAGTCAGTGCTCAATAAATATTTACTGAATGAATCAAACCTAAGAGTATAAGCTAATTAGTTTAAAGAACCCGGAGGTCCATTTCATCAATTCAGTTTGGTCAGACATAAGTTGAGCACTTTTTATATTCAAGGCATATATAAGTTCTTACTTCCTAGACTCATGATAATCCAATGGCTGATGCAAATTGGGGAAGCTTAGCCTGATTGGATAGATCTGTTCCCTGTTCATCGTGGTCCTCCTTTTCCTCACCATAGCCCCATGGAGAATTGAGAGAATCTTAGTTTACATGGGAACTTTACCCACTTCTCAATTGCTCTTTTGAAACCTTGTTATGACCTCTTTTTTGTGTGTGTGAGGAAGATCAGCCCTGAGCTAACATCTATGCCAATCCTCCTCTTTTTGCTGAGGAAGACCGGCTCTGAGCTAACATCTATTGCCAGTCCTCCTCCTTCTTTTTTTCCCCAAGGCCCCAGTAGATAGTTGTATGTCATAGTTGCACATCCTTCTAGTTGCTGTATGTGGGATGTGGCCTCAGCATGGCCAGACAAGCAGTGTGTTGGTGCGCGCCCGGGATCCGAACCCGGGCCGCCAGTAGCGGAGCGTGCGCACTTAACTGCTAAGCCATGGGGCTGGCCCCTTGTTATGACCTCTTGCATTAAAAATCCTATTTAGGAGCAATTCATGTGATCCAATAATGATATTGCCAACATTCTGCATTAAAAAGTGTGGACTGATGCCTAAAGGAAAATTGGAAAGGGAAAAGAAAACAAGACTTGAAGAGGGGGGTAGGAAGAAGAAAAATTCCATTTGGTAGCTGTCTGTAAGCCAGCCCTGGTGGTCTAGTGGTTAAGATTCGGCACTCTCTCACCACCATGGCCCGGGTTTGTTTCCTAGCCTGGGAACCACACCACCTGCCTGTCAGCAGCTGCCTGTTGCTGTGATGCTGAAAACTATCAAATCGATGACACTAACAACAAAGCTCTCTGTAAAGCAGAATCCTTTGTCATTCATTCAAAAATATTAATGATCATCTGTCATCAAACCTTAGAGGTGGTCTTAAAGCGTGATTCCCCTGTTTTCTTTAAATTTTTATTTATCCTGAGTGCAGTGTGAGCTACAAGAGGGTTTAAACAGGAGGGACATGATCTGACTTACATCTGAGGGGAGACGGTTGGAAAGGGAGCTGGGCTGTATGGTACCGGGGCAAGGGGACGCTGGAGGGGTGCGCAGGGCTGGATCATGAAGGACCTTTTCATTGTTTTCTCTGCAAGTTTATACGATCTTATTATCCCCAGTGTTCGGAAAATTTATGATGATGTGTTGGCTTAGGTCTATTCTCATCCTTTGTACTGGGCACTCAGTAGCCTTTTAGTCTGGAAACCTACGTCCTTAGTTCTGGGAAATTGTCTTGAATTATTTTTTGACGATTTTCTTCCTCCGTTTCCTCTTGTCTTTCTTTCTAGAAGGTCTGCTTTTCGGATGTTGAACTTCTTAGGTTGCTGCTCTAGTGTTTCTGTACTCTCTTCTTTGCTGTTTTTATCTCTTTTTGCTCTGTTTTCTGAGACTTTTTTCGACTTTATCTTCCACATTTTTTATTGCTATGTATTATCTTCTTTTTGAATTTATATTATTTTTAAATTCATAAGAGTAAAACTATTTCCATGAAAAACAACAACCAAAAAAGGCAAACACCAAGAAGACACGTCCTGCTCTGCCAGAAGTGCATGAGGTCGAGGCTCTCGGGACTGTGAGGGTGGAGATAGTGTCTTGTCTTTGATAATGTTGATCATAGTCCCTTGGTGGTAAGCACTTGTGTGTACTATGTTGAATCTATGAGCAACAGCAAACAGAGTGAGATGTTAAGAGGGTCTTGGGCCTTCCTATCATGCTGCAGAAAGCCTCAGGTGTGGCTAGGTAAGATCCCTGACACTGGCCGAGGGGAGAGATGCACTGGGTGACGGGTCTCTAGCTGGGTTGCCTTTGGTGTGTACACGGCACTCATGCATCAGGCACTCCATCCCTAAAGCAGCTCCCTTTTCTCTTCCTGATGTTGCTCCTTCTGTTTATGGCACCACCTTGATTGCCAGCGTCTGTTACTTTGGCCCCTGCCCTACCATTTGACTCCATCCCTCCTCTGTTTCCCTCCTTGCCTTCATTTTTGCTTATCTCCTTCTTACCTTCTTACCTCCCAGTTAGTCTCTAAACGCCTTTATTCTCTCAATTCTAGCTTATTTTACACATTGCTTTCATATTAATCTTCATGTTGCTGTTTTGTTTCAAAGCTACCACTAGCTGCCCATTGTCTGCTGAATTATTAAGAACTTCTCAATTTAGCATTCAAGGCCCTATTCCCATGTACCCCCATGATGTAGACGAAATTGACTACCTGTGGCTCCCGCATGTTGCTTTCCACCTTCATGCTTTCCTTCTTACTGTTCTTTCTTTCTGGGCGGTCACTCTTCATTTCTGCCCAATGAATTTCTACTCATCCTTTAAGAGGTACCCCAGGGGTCACTTTCTTCACGAAGCCTTTCTGATTCTCCCACCCAGGTACAATTTTATCTTTCCCAGAACCAGTGTTCATTTTGTAACAGTAACACTGTTGGTCCTTGTCCCATTCTGCTTTGTATTATTTGTGTGCGTGTTTTCCCCCCAACTCCAAGGGCAAGCACCAAATCTCATTCATTCTTGCATCTTTAGCGAGCACTGTCACTTGCGCGTTATGGTTCTCACCACTGGCTTCATTTACTTACAAAATCCAGGTTAAGTGCCATAAAAATGGGTCACATTAAGATTTATTCATTCGACTAATATTTATCTAATGTCTGGTTTCTTTGTTACATTTTGTCACAGAAACAAATAATTAATGTCATGACTTATTAAGCCATTGAATTTATGGTAAAAAACTAATGTAAAATGTCTGCACGAACTGCACCAGAATGTTGATGTGTTGAGATAACAATCAGAAAAATTAATTCTATTCAGTGCAGAAGTTGGAAGGAAAAAAGACCCAATAATATAATTCTAATATAAGTAAATTTTGCATGAAGGAATATAGGCAGACATTTTAGTATTAAAATAGTGGCAAGTCAGTAATAAAGGTTATGGTACATGATATCTAATTATAATATTTTTCATGTCTATAAAATTGTGCAGTCTTTCTAAAGAGTTGTTTTTTGTTGTTGGTTCTACCTCGGATGGTAGTAGATTATCTCCATTGCGTGCACTTAGAATATTGACATACCTGATAAGAGTAAAAAAGGAAATCCAATAACTCTCCAAATTGTGTTAACATTGGCTATATTCTCAGAAGAAATCAGAATCAATTTTAGTTTAGATTGAAAAGTAGTTTCAAAGGATGGCTTATGTGCGAGTGGCGGTAATGGCACTTGAAGACATTAGGGTGTTTACCAACCAGGCAGAAAAAGCCCACTAATTATTGTCATCTTTTTTTTTTTATCCTCAAAAGGATAGGAAAACCTGGAAAGTATTTGAATCATATACAGATTGGCACTTTTTTTTAAAACCATGGTATCAGATGTTTTTGCAAAAATGATTTCCTGAGTCCTTGGGGTTTAAGAAGGTTAATGTCTTGGACTTGTCGAGGACTTAGCTTTGGAAAATAAAGGTCAACTGGTTCCTGAAGAGGCTTTAGTTCCTGAAGAATAGTTTATGCCTTTCTCTAAATGTTTTGGTTATAGTGTCATCCTGTTATTGATGCATTGACTCTAACCATTTCTGAAGACTCTCTGTGTATATATGAGATATATATTTCATATATACATGCATTTGTATTATTTTGTGGTGACTCCAATTTATTTTCAAATGTGAATAAGTTCCATGGGTTAGTTAGTCTGTGTTGCCTTTTTGTTTTGCTGAAATTGAATTCACTAACCTTTCTCAGGGAAAGAATGTGCAGCATTTGTCTTTACTCAACTCTATTCCTTTTTATTGTTTTGGCCCATGGGCTTTGCCTATAGCACCTGTATCTGCTTCCCCCTATCCACCGAGGGTAAGTGTCACATAGATGTGTTGGTTGTTGTTTTGTGTTTAAACAGCTGAACACCTGGCTGCTCATGTGCAGGTGCACAGAACTCTGGAGAAGGGATTTTAATTTAAGACAAACAAAAGGAAGACTGTATGCAAGCTGCAGCCGAGGGCTTGGCTGTTGGACTTGAGGTGCTTCTGTGTTCACAACAATAAGGACAAGCGAGTCCCTTCCACGTCAGGGACTGTGCAAAAGGCTGGTCATAGTACTTCTGGGAAACTTCTTCATTTATATAATGACTTCTGTATTGGTCAGCCTAACGAGTCTATTATATCTCATTTAGTGATTGTCCTCAATTTGCAAGGATCACAAAGAGTTTTACACAGACGGTACTCAAAGTGATCACTTCTCATTGTGCCGAAATTAAGCTCTAATATGCTATATATCAAATAAATAACTGGTCTAATGCCATCACAATAGTTTAGAATGAGAAATGAAAATGAGAAAAATACATTTTGCAAAAAGTATGCAGTATGCCGATATGTTCATTTTTCCCAAAATCTGATAGTCATTACATTTTAAACTATAATTGGTCAAAATAGAAAGTATTAAGAAAATATTAAGTATCGATTCAATATCTGCCACATGTTCAGCATCATCTTAGGTGAGATGTAGGAGCAGGAAAAAACAAGGAATAAATGATTTATAACATCACAGACAGCCAAATTTTGATGCAGGAAAGAGAAGTCAATGCAAAATCCCAGGGACCCAGTGGTGAATTAGTAATACACTAGCTAGACCCATTGCTTCAAATAAAGTATTGACTTTCTACAGATAAGAGGAGAAGTAAGTAGACTTTCTCTATACTTTCCAGAAGTTGAGCTCAGTGTTCTTTTGGGGAGAGATGGCTCATCTCGGTTATGTAGCACCAATGGCAGATACCCTTATATGTATCTATTTCCCTGGTGGTCCCACCCCGCTGTTAGACACTTGGCTACACCACAGATGGCACATGTTCATCTGCGGGGTTGACATCAAAGGCGAAGAAAGCCTTGAAACCCATCCCTCTCAGCCCACAAGGGCAGCTTGTCTCAACCACAGCGATGGAAGCCAGAGATGACAGGGGCATTCCTACCGCTGTGCTCTCTCTTGTGGGCGGCTGGCAGTTAACACAGGTGGGCGTAAGGTGCTGCCCACCTTTTGAAGGCGGGCTGTTGAAGGGGATGCCACCTCTCTGGGATCCGTGCCCTGCTTTGGCCCATGGAGCTGCTTCTGAGAAGTAACCAGGTGGTGAATACCTGCCCGGCTTTTCAGAAAATCAGAGGCAGCTGTCAAAAGACCCACAATCGTTCAAAGGCTGCCGGGCAAGGTGTGAATCTTTGCGATGTGTGGCGGTTTGAGGGGCCACCTTGATTCTTGTTTTTCTCAGAGGTCACATTAGACTGCTGAGCTGCTGGCTCATCTCCCTCCTCCCTCTCCCTCCTCCTGTAAGCTAGAGGGACACGAGGCTGGGTCTGTTCAGCTTGGGATGTGTACAGTTAAAGTGCGTAAGGAGAAGCAAGTGTTAAGTGAGTTTGCCATTCACCAAGCAAACATCATTTCTTTTAAATTACACTGTGCTATTTTATCTTGACCTGCAACTAAATGGAACTCATTGTAATACATTATCACGTACAAGATAGCTGGCTCATTAATAAAACCCTAGGAAGGAGACAGGGGTAAACAATGAAAAGTCCCACACATTAGCACCATAATGTACTACAATATTTTTCCTTCTTTTCATCAAAATCCTCCATGTAATTAAATCCCAAGTAAGTCAGCAAACAAATCCCTCAGCTTCTTTTATTGCACTTTTTTTTCCGAAGTGAATTAGTTATTTTTTATACTAAGTAGCAACTAAGCACAAACTCCTGGGTGGTGCTGGAAGTTTTCCCACAGACCATGAATATACCTTGAGCTCTTGTGATACGCACAGCGCTGGCACCTGGAGTTACAGCAGAACAATACAGAACACGTATTACTGATAAATGCTACGACGAGTATCAGTCTGGGGAAAGTGGAAGAGAACATTTAGGTGGTAAGGGAAAAACTTAGCAAGGAGGTGACCGGTAAGTCAACATTGGAATGGCAAGATGGAGCCAGGCTTGCAGTGATCCAGAGAAAGAGTGTTCCTGGGTGAGCCAATAGCTAGGTTCAAGACCCTAGGGTGGGAACAAACTTGGTGACAGAGGAACATAAGGAAGCCTGTGTGGCTGGAGTGTAACGAGGGAAGGCAAAAGTTGGTGGGGTGAGGTGGGGTCAGGCAGGTAGCGAGGATCCAGAGATTGTATGACATTGGAGGCCATGGTAGGGAGTTGGATTCCAAACTCAGTGCTATGGGAAGCCATTGGGTTATTTTTTAAGCCTTTGATGTGCTTTATATTCTAAGAGCTAACTCTGCCTGATGGGTTGAGTTGGAGTCAAGAGAAGCAGCAGGGAGACCAGCTAAGTGGCTAGTGTTGCAGTAATCCAAGTGGGAGGTGGTGGTGGCCAGTATTGCAGTAATCCAAGTGGGAGGTGGTGGTGGCCAGTATTGCAGTAATCCAAGTGGGAGGTGATGGTGGCCAGTATTGCAGTAATCCAAGTGGGAGGTGGTGGTGGCCAGTATTGCAGTAATCCAAGTGGGAGGTGATGGTGGCCAATATTGCAGTAGTCCAAGTGGGAGGTGGTGGTGGCCAGTATTGCAGTAATCCAAGTGGGAGGTGGTGGTGGCTTGGCTTGGGTGTTAATGGTGGAGGTAGAGAGAAGTGGATGGACTCAGGACCTGTTTTGGAGATAGAGAAGATGCGCTTAGTGAGGGCTTAGATACAGGGAGGGCGAAGGGATTAGAGGAGTTGATGCTGAATCCTAGGTTCCTGCTTTACAGGCTTCTCTTCCAACCTCCAAGGGTTAAAGCCAAAACAAAGAAAAAATGTGTTGAAAGGGGGTTGGCATTTATTTGGAATTTCCAAACATAACACTGTATGATATTATAGGAGGTTTCATTCTGTATTAAGCATCATCTTCTCCGACTTGGATATGATACTTCTCAAGCCACCTGCTATCTTCCCTCTTTCCAAGTTAAAACCCGTGGATTCTTTAATAATACTATCACTTTGCAATAGCGCAGCCTCATTCTTGTTCGTCTCAGCATCTGAAAGAGGTTTTAAGCCAGTAATCTAAATATCATCAGTTCCCACAGCACCTAGCGTAGACATAGCAATTGCCTAATAAACATCTGGAACTGAAGTGAGAAGGGATTTAGGGCAATACCACTGAGTGCGGTCTGCAGTCCTGTGCAGTTCTGCAAACTTTGTTATGAGCTGTTTGTCAGAGGTCCACAGCAAGATAAGTTTGGAAATGAAGAGTAAACATTTAGAAACTTGTATTGCACTTTGAAGTTGTTGTGACATCCAAGCAGCATTTCCTTTTTCCAGTAATTTACTTTTACTACATTTTAGAAAATATCCATCTGAATCTAAAGTATCCAAATTCAACAAAATAACAAAACTAGTCTTTCACCCCAAATAGTTGGAGAAGCACTGGTTTAGGACAATAGGCAATGCTATTGCTTTTCCAAATGAGAAAAGTGCATGTGTTGACATCACCGACAGAGTCAAAGGCATTGGGGGAACCAGCTGGTTCTTTCTCTTTCCTTCTTTGGCTTGTTCCAATCACAAGTGGGTCGTGGGGCGTCCAGGACTCTCCTGACGTGTGTAACTCCATGGGTATCTGAAAAGCGAAAACAAGAAGCGACTGGAGGAATTCCAGGAATCTACATAGTGGGAAAGCATGAAACTGAGTTTGAATAGGTGACTGAAAACCTGTGTGTGGAGAGGACCAATTTTATCTCTGTCTCCTTCCAGGGAATGTTCTATATGCCACTCCCAATGGATGATTTGAAACTGGTTTTGCCATTTCAGAAAGCTGTAAAGTTTGGAGTTGGAAGGCACCTCTGGGACTTTTTAGTTCCATTCCCTCATTTTACACATGAAGTAGCTGATATCTTAAAGACATCTTTGGAGAGGAAGATTCCTGGAGGGTCCAGAAGCCAAGGAGAAAGGGCACTTGCTGATCTTTCCCACCTCAAACCCAGCCGAGGTTCTGGGTTGTTTTTCATGATGCTCATTTTTCAGTGTTGTGATTTTGATCAACTTTCTTCACAAATCCACACCTCTGTGAAATTGGAGCTTGTGAACCCATTTTTAGCCTCTTGTTTTGATGTAAACCAAAATTTTGTTTAGTTGTAAATTTGGGCTGGAAAAATCCAATTGCAAGCTATAGTGGCTTTCCTCAGTTTGCACATCTGTCATTGGTAATATTTGCCAAGAGAACTTCATGAGGTGCCTTCCATGAGGAAATCAAGCAACACGCATTATTCGTCTGCACCTTCTCTTGATCCACTTCCAATAGGATTTAATTGCTTTATTGAGGGTCTTCAGGGCTTCGTGGGTAAGAGAATGAGTTATGGGGTCAGAAAGAGCAGGGTTTGAGTTCAGCACATATTAGTTGGGTAATTGTGTAAATAAGTTATCCTCTATGGGCTTAATTGACTCGTCTTCAAATGAGGGTAATATTACTTACTTCACAGTGTTGTGAGGGTCAAAAGGGATGATATGTGTAAGCACTTAGCATGGTGCCTGGCACAAAATAATTACCCAATAGTGGGTGGTTGTAGGCAGATGTCCATCTGATGAGGGGAGGGGTAATGTTATGTGGAGGATCAAGTGACTGGGTAGGCTGCCTGGTCCATTCCAGAGTGAGGATCACCTGTTACTCCAACATGATAGCAGAGGCCAAATCTCCAGAGTTTACTAGATACTGAATGGGGCCAGGTGACACCCCAGACGGGAGCTGTTGGTCCGCCAACACCTTCATTTGCTGGGTGGGCCTCCTCCCCAGCAGGGAATTAAAAGTGGTGACATAACACATCTGGAAAATCTGCGGGTGAGCCTGAGATCCAAGGCTGTGGGTCTCCGTCCCAGGGGCTCACTTGTAGGAATGAAGGAGGCAGTGTGCCCATGATATTTGGTCATAGTAGAGGATACTGAGCAAAGTAGAATTTTTTTTTAATTTAATTTTGTCTCAGTTCATTTATTTATTTATTTTTGTGAGGAAGATCAGCCCTGAGCTAACATCTGATGCCAATCCTCCTCTTTTTGCTGAGGAAGATTGGCCCTGAGCTAACACCTGTGTCCATCTTCCTCTCCTTTATATGGGACACTGCCACAGCATGCCTTGACAAGCAGTGCATCGGTCCACTCCCGGGATCCGAAGCGGCGAACCCCGGGCCACAGCAGCAGAGCGCACACATTTAACTGCTACAGCACCGGGCCGGCCCCTCAGTTTATTTTTTTAATGAGGTATAATTGACATAAAACATTATATTAGTTTCAGGTGTACAACATAATGATTCAATATTTGTGTATATTGCTAAATGATCACCACAATAAGTCTAGTTAACATCTGTCACCACACATAGTTACAAATTTGTTTTCTTGTGATAAGAACTTTTAAGATCTACTCTCTCAGCAACTTTCAAATAAACAATATGGTATTATTAACTATAGTCGCCATGCTGTGATTATACAAAGCGGAAATGTTAAAGGCAAGCAAATGAGGATGATGGAGATGCAGGTTAGAAATCGAGACAGAGGCCAGGCCATTTACTAGCAGAGGAAGTCAGGTCTTCAAGGAGAACGGATGTCTATGGCCAGGATTTGAATCTGGTGGGAGGCGCTTGGTTTTTTAGTCCTGTGCCACCCACAGAATGTTCCATCAAATGGAGCTGGGTGAGCACATCAGGCTTCACCAAGATGGGTGGTTTTGGGCAAATTTCTCAGCCTCTCCATGTCTCATTTTTCTAAGGCATAAATTGGATTAATTCCTACCTTGCAAGGTTGTTTTGAGGACCAGAGAAAATGCATATAAAGTACCTAGCACAGTGTCTGGGATGTGCTAGATGGTAAAAATGGTAGCTGCTCTTTTTATTTATGAATGCCTCTTTTGGTTCCTACAAAATGGACAGTCCGTAGAGGCTGAGTAGTCCGGAAAGATGTATACATGACAGTCCTTTCACATCTCCAGTAAATAGAATGGTTTACTTAGACCAGCATTTCCAAAGATGAGGTCCTTAGAATATTAAGACATTAAGATGCTCTATAATAAAAAGCTCCTATGGTCAAATGTTGAAAAGATCTCCTTTCGGAATTTCAAATAGCACGTTAGAACATTAAAGGCTCTGGGAAGTCCTGCAGTAAAGAAAGATCTTTTTGCTTAACCTCGTATGGAGCATTTCCAAAACCTTAGTGTCTCTTTGTCTTTTCTTTTTCCTTCCTTCCTCCCTCTCTCCCTCACCCCTCCCTTTCCTCTCTCTCTCTTTCTTTTTCCTTCCTTCTTCCTCCCTTTCTTCCCTTTCTTCTCTTTCTCTCTCCTCCCCTCCCCTCCCCTCCTTTCCCCTTCCTGTCCTGTTTTCCAGAACACCCCTAAGATTTTGCTAGCTTTGACTAAGGAACACTAAGGCCTATTCTGAATGTCTGAATAATCCAACACAGGGACTCAACTAATGAAATTCCTACAGTTCTCCATTATATTTAAATGAAAACAAGTTGCCTCGACAATACTGTTCAGTCTTCCTCTTTGTCAATGCTTCTGAAAAATAGCTTTTTCTTTTGTGGATTAGTGTGGATCTTATTGAATTTTCTAGAGCAATGTTCCTCAAACTTTAATGTCCATGCAAAGCCCCTAGAGAACTTGTTAAAATACAAATTCTGATCCAACAGGTCTGGGGTGGAGCTGAGATTATTCTAACAAGCACCTTCTTGTCAGAAAAGCAGACTCTCAGGCCTCACCCTAGATCTACTGAGTCAGAAGGTACACTTTCACAAGGTCTCCCAGGGTTTGTGCGCACATAAAGGTTTGCGAAGCACTGGTTCCAGATCAGGGTTTCGACAATCTTAGCTTTATTGATGTTTTAGGCCAGATAATTGTTTGTCGTGGGGCCTGTCCTGTGCCTTGTAGGACGGCTAGCAGCATCTCTGGCCTCTACTCACTGGATGCCCGTAGCTCTTCCCCCCCAACTGCGACAAACAGAAATGTCTCCAGAAATTGACAAGCATGTCCTGGGGGGCAAAACCGACCCCAGCTGAGAACTGCTGGTCCAGATCCATCAAACTCGCTCACATTTCTGTTTCTAGTCCATTTAGAGACATTTCAACCAGATCACCAAGTGATAATCTCATCGTGGTCCCCAAAGCTGCTGCACGTCAGAGTCACCTGGGGAGACTTGCAGAGTCTGATTCCCTAGGACTGGGGAGAAGCTTAGGAACCTGCATTTTTTAAAATAAAGGTGATAGTTTCGATTTATGTAACACTTAATCTGTGCCAGGCATTGTCCTAGGAGCTTTGTATACATTCACTCATTAATCCTTATAAAACCCTGTAAGGTGGGTACACGTGTTGTCTCTACTTTACAAATGAGGAAATCAAGCCACAGAGTAACTTGCGAAGATTACAGAGCCAGTACTGGAAACTGGTGGGGGGAGGGGGTGTCTGTCTCAGGGTTGGCACTTGGGAACAATGTCCCAAGAGCTGGTGGCCCTGAGGATGGCTGGGATGGGGACTGTACAGCCCAGCACTCCAGCCCTCTGTGTTACCCCTTTCAGTACTTGGAAAGACTGGGCCACTGTCATTTTCTGAGTTGCTTCCTTATGCCAAGATGACTGCATTCTTCGTTTCATCTGGGCCTAGTAATACAGTCTGCCGTTTGGGCAGTTGGACCTATTCCCCCGAGAAATTTGATAGAACCCATTGACTCTTCCTGCCCCTCTATTACCTCCTACTCCTCAGAGTGCTGGCTTCTATCAGACAAAAGCTCATATCCTGAGTTTCCGTGTAAAATGGGGGAAGTGGGAACGATATGTACTTCCTAGTCACACTTTATGAAAAAAGAGACAGTAATTTTAAAAGATCTAGGGTTTAAATGATTAACATTAGTGTTATTGACACATGTAGTCTATTACAGGTAATTTTTATTTTCACCTTACCTGGGACAGAAGGATGGTATTAAAGCTATGATTAATTGCAACAGTGAGAGCTGAATTGTGGGCAACATGAAAACTAGACGAAATTTTTAAAGGCCTTAATGTAAAGTCCTTCACTTAAGTCCAAACATCCATGGACAGAAGTTTCTAGGAATATTTCCTGGAGTTATTTCTGGAAATAAAGCTGTTAAAAAAAATTAGAGCTAGCATAAATTAGCATTTACTATACTTCAGACTCTAAATTCTTTAAATATATTAACTCATTTAGGCTCTCCAACAACCATATGGGTAGGTACTATTATTACTAGCGTATTACAAATGAGAAAATTGAGGCACAGAGAGGTTGTGTAATTTGCCCAAGGTCACACAGCTGGCAAGCGGCAGAGCTGGGATTCTAACCCAGGTACTCCGGCTCCAGAGTCTGGGCTCTGAACCACTCTGACTGGCTTTTGGTTGGGATTATATCAAGTCACTGTGGTAATGCTGGTAGCCTTTTGCTGATCAGAGCTTAAACTGTCATTTTCTACATCCTTCATTAATTAAAAAAAAATGGGGAACAAAAAGTTGTTAATAAACACTATTAGTTTGCTTGGCAAGATCTTTCAATACATGGAGTCCATGGCAGTGTAGGAAGTGTGTGATGAAAAGGATCCATAATGGTGAAGATATCGGGCAATCGTGGGTGACGACGGCTCAAGGTACCATAATGTCACCCTCCTACAATAGTTCCACGACAGAGGGGCTTTCACTGGAGTGACTCAGGAGTAAATTTAAGGGCCCGTGGAAATGTTAGCATAGAGATATAGAGATTTGGGACCAGGGAAACCTTTTAGAATCCCTACTTGCAATGGAAGCAGCCGTGTCTACTTTCTAAATAAGGCTCTTAACGTGGCTCTCAGCAGAGGTACCAATCCTCTTTACGGAAGGGAATATTGCAAGTGAACGTTTTTTCCAGAGACCTGGAGATGAGCAAACACAGCTAGCAGTGTTTCCTCCCCACTGCTCTCCCTTTCTAAGAGCTGCTAATGGTCTCATGCTCACCTGGACCGCTAACACACAGCTCCAAGATCTACCGGGAGAAAGAACAAACGTGTTTTCATCATCCTTTTTGCCCTCGTCTGAGGATTCAGTAGGAATTCTATCTGAGACTTCCAGGAACTCTGAATGTAGCTGCTGCAGGCTCTTAACAAATTCACTAAGTGCCCCATCAACCCCTATAACCCGGGAGCTCTTTTTGGGGGAAAGTGTGATCTCCTTTGAAGAAGTATTTCAAAACTCTGCCAAGTTGAGATATTTTGGAAAACTCAGTCTTTTGGAATCCTCATTTGAAACATAAAAACAGATATGAAAATCAATTAACGTCACACATGAAAAAATGCCTCATGTGGTTAATCTTCCTTTACATAATTTCTTGATTGTACTTGGAAGTAAATTGCCTTGATTATACCTTGGATGGAAAGGAATGTCTTTTAATTAATTTGAAACATGCTGTCATGATGCTGATTTGTACCATAGAATGATAAATTGGGTTGAAAGCAACAAGTCTCTCTGATAGGAATGAGCTGCAGTTGGGTTTTTAGTTTATTTTTGGCTGAGTGGTGGGCTCAGAGCTCTGCTTTCCGAAAGGGACAAACCGAAGAATCTGTTCCTTATTGGGAAGTCAGGTGGAGTTTTATTGGCTTTTGGTTGCACAATAATTTGAGAGCATTTTGCCAACTTTTCCTGTTTTCTTTTTTAAAACAACAACAATAACAAATTACCAAAGTCATAAACTGAGATACTGACAATGACAAAGCTAAGGACTCTGATACCTTTGAATGACAGGTGGATAGAGCGATTATATAATAGTATCTAATGGCGACTCTACTGAGGGTACTATCTCATTTAATTTTTATTTATTTATTTATTTTTTAATTTTTTGTTTATTGCAGTAACATTGGTTTATAACATTGTAAAAATTTCAGGTGTACATTATTGTACTTCTATTTCTGCATAGATTACATCATGTTCACCAACAAAATACTAATTACAACCCATCACCACACACATGTACCGAATTATCCCTTTCACCCTCCTCCCTCCCCCCTTCCCCTCTGGTAACCACCAATCCAATCTGTCCCTATGTGTTTGTTTATTGTTGTTATTATCTACTACTTAATGAAGGAAATCATACGGTATTTGACCTTCTCCCTCTGTCTTATTTCACTTTGCATTATACCCTCAATGTCCATCCATGTTGTCACAAATGGCTGGATTTCATCGTTTCTTATGGCTGAGTAGTATTCCATTGTGTATATATACCACATCTTCTTTATCCATTCGTCCCTTGATGGGCACTTAGGTTGCTTCCAAGTCTTGGCTATTGTGAATAACGCTGCAATGAACACAGGGGTGCATGTACCTTTGCAAATTGGTGTTTTCAAGTTCTTTGGATAAATACCAGCTATCTCATTTAATTTCAACTCACTTTCAGCTGAGGAAACTGCAGCCGGTTAAGTAACCTGACCTAGGTCGCACTGTTCCTTAATGGTCAAGCCTGGTTTTAAAGCCAGATCTGTTTGATTCCAAATCTATGCGTTTAATTGTTAAGGTCTTAGGATCTTAGGAATTTGGAGGCTTCTTGTGTGATTAATGGTAAATACTAAATTGCTAAAATTAATCTCAGTTTAAGTGGTGTAATTAACGAATTTACCATGTAAGGTCTATATGATGCTTAGTCTAATAGGTCTCCCCATGCGTTTTAATGCAGGGATTGAGGTACCAGACAGCCTCCTGTTTCTCTTGCTCATAGTTATCTAAGCATGGCCCTGTTTGAATTTGGGGTTGATAAAAGATTTAATGCAGTAAAAAGTACTATTGATCTTTGTTATGAGGCCATTATTCATCGTTATGGCATTCTTTAAATGTAAGTAAAAGTATAGGAAGTATTTATTTATAGGATTTAAAATACACTGTGTAATTTAAAAAATTAAACTGAATAGTCCCAATGAGTGAATCTCTGAATATTTTGCTGGTAGAAATATAATAGATAATGTAGATGAGGTAGGGTGGTGGCTTTATACCAATGTCATCAAAGGACCCATTTCTTTACTCTTTGTAGCCTGACTACTTGGAAATCACTGGAAAAGTTCTGAACTTGTGTGTGTGTGTGTGTATGTGGTTTTTTTTCTCTTAACTGAAGAGCCATAGTTTCAAAAGAAGTCTTACTCTATCCAAGAAAAGTTTTATAGATGGCAGGAAGGCCTGGAAATATAGGTGTGTGATTAAGCCAGATGTTTACTGTACTTTGGGACATATTGAAAAGATGTTTAAACATCTTCCAAAACCTGTAATGGATTAATACATGAGTTACATAATCGTCATTTTTCAGATGGAGAAACCAAGGCTGTAATAGTTAATCAATTGTGTTAAAGATTATCCAGGATATTCCAGAATTATCCCTCCTTCCTGATGTTTAATTCCTATTTTCTTTTTAAATCCAAGGCAACTAAATAGCATTCAGATGGATTTAATTCTTATATTAATTCCATGGCATAATATCATAAATGTAATAGGTATTCGATACAAAAAATTTGGAGCATAAGAAAACCACATAGGAAAAACAAAACATCCTGCCAACCCAGAAAACCTGTCCACAGAGATAGAAGAGAAGGAAAACAGTTTTATTAATGAATAAGCATTAAGCCAGAATGTGATACGCATCACGGGCAATCTGCTAAGAGATTACAGACACAGAACGAAGAGTCTGTCAACCAGACTTTTATAGAGCCAAACAGATACAACCCAGTACACACGTGCTCTCAAGATGACAGCGCCATGTGCCATACAGAGTTCATCCTCAATTCACCTGGTAATCGGGATGACTATCTGTGTTTGCTAGTTGCCTTTTTCCAAAGGAAAAGTAAATTTCTCCTATATTTATGACAGGAGGTAGGTTTGCAATATGGATCAGGATGTCAGGTTCCATCCTCCCAGGGCACTGAGAGATAGGGGCCCTATCTTTCTGGATGATTACATTTCAAAGAGATGGCTCCCTAGTCCTTGAGGAAACACTCCTGGATTGTGAAATTGGTAAGAGGCTTACTTAGTTTTTAAAAAGATTTGCATACATTTCAAAGAGGCAGAGAAAGAGCTTACAGTGACTAGTTTTCTAAGGTAAATGCTCAAAGAGAAAGGGAGCGGGAGAAGGTTTCTTTCTATTTTCTTTGCCTCAGGGAGAACTACATTTTTTTTTTCTTATTTCTAATTTGTATTTATCCTCACACCAACAGCATCAGCAGCACCTAGGAACTTGAGTTAGAGATGCAAATTCTCAGACCCCAACTCAGACCAATTGAACCAGAATCTCCTGAGGTGGGCTCACTAATCTGTTTCAGTAAGCGCCCCAGGTGGTGCTGATGTTCCCTGAAGCTCCAGAATCTTTGTAGAGGACCCACAGCAGGCCGTGTGAAAAGGATTTGGGGAAGGCAAAGGATTTTCTTTCACTGCAGTTTGCATTAGATAGGCAGTCACCAGCTCTGCTAGCACATAACCCTCAATTCACGGGCAAGAAATTAAGATGTCTGACAAAGATATTAGATGAACTTTAGCCAAGATAGTCAAATCTTAATGACTTGCTTAATGGAAACAAAAGCAAAAGCATTATATATGTGTAAGATCCACCAACATTTACGCTCATTTGTGTCTAGACTACATTCTCTACTTTAATATATGAAGATTTGCCTGATTTTCTGACAAATCACAAAATAGCCTAAGTAAGTAAAGGCATAAAAGAGGCAAGAGAAATGACAATTGTGCAATTTACTTACATGCACCTCTTCTTAAGTTCACCTGGCTCTCTACTTGGACTGAATCTATTCTTTATCAGTGCTTCTCAATTTTGGATGCAAATTGGAATCAGCTGAGGATATATTTAAAGCCAAACCAGCAGTAGAGATCGCAAGAGTGGCGGCGAGGTGGGAACAGTGAACTCTTGGGGTGCATGAGTTGACGTGAGCAGTCTGGGCAGTGATCCTGAGGTCCCCCTTCTCAGGAGGGGCCAGGGTCTGCCATGGGTGGACCTCAGAGGAGAGCTTCAGAGACCTCGCTGAAGTTCTAAGCATGGGGAATGAGGTAGGTTATTTGGAGCAGTTTGGAACTTTCTCATTTAAGGAGTCTGCCCCGAGAAAACAGTTCTTATACCTCAAGTTTGACCCATTCCTGAAAGACAGCCCTAGTAAATTGGTTCCTGTGGCCACTGAGAAACATAGCATTCATGATGCGAACCAGCCTCCTTTGGAAGTCAGCCTGGAGCGAAGTTGGTGGAATTAGATTTTTTAGGAACTCTAATTGTTCTTGTGGTGAACCCTCCCTTATGTCCTGAGGCCAGGTTTTGGCTCTGCCCATTGGCCCTCTCACTAGGACATGCTGCAGTACAGCCAGAAGGACCTGGATGCTGTTGTTCAAGTCCTGCAAAAGGAGAACCTGAAATAGAAAAGCGTGAGCAGCTCCAGGTGAAATGCCCAGTGATGGGAAAACCATGGACAGGTTTGAAGGGATCACATCCCAGGTGATGGAGGAGGCTCAGAAACAGGAGCCTGACAGAGTCAAAATCCAGAAGGCTCTGAAAAAGATCAATTTAGGAATTTGATCTTTCAAGGAATTTGGGAAAAAAGCAGGTGACTGAAGGCTATCCCGAGAATGAAAAATCACTAAAGCACTGTGCTAAGGATGACGTATTATGACTCAAAAAGGAAGTCCAGAGATACCAAGTACTGAGGGCTGCACAGAAGAGAAACTCAATCTAGCATGCAAAGAAATCACCCAGGTCTGGAGGAGGTGCCAAGTGGAGGTATTGGCTTTCCAGGCACGCCTGATAAAGGAGCAGTGTGTCTCTTGGTCAGTTCAGGCTGGTATAACAAAGTACCATAGACTGTGTGGCTTATAAACGACAGAAATTTACTTCTCACAGTTCTGGAGGCTGGAAGTCCGAGATCAGGGTCCCAGTAAGGCTGGGTTCTGGTGAGAGCCCTCTTCTCAGTTGCAGACTGCTGACTTCTCATTGTATCCTCACATGGCGGGGGGAGAGAGAGAGGAAGCAAGCTCTCTTGTGACTCTTGTAGAGGCACTAACCCCGTTTGTGAGGGGCCCACCCTCAGGACCTCATCTAATTCTAAGTACCTCCCAACTGCCCCACCTCCTAATGCCATCACTCTGTGGGGTAGTGTTTCAACCTATGAATTTCGAGGGGGACACAAACATTCAGTCCATAACAGGATCCATTTGCTGGAGAAGGTCATCGAGCAGAAGACGAAAGAAACTCAGGATGACCTGATTTCAGAGGTGGAAGACATGGGGTGGAAGTCACTGACTCATGACCTTCTCTCCTTCCTGCTGTCTGTCCCTCTGTCCACGTGACCCTGTCTGTAAGAAAGTCTCCTGCACTTCCTTCTCCTGTTTGTTCCTTTGGTAGAAATTTAAGTGATCCTCAAAAAAAAAAGAGCTATAGAAAATTATAAGATATTTTGACTTCTGAATGTACACTTTTTCGTGCTCGATTTGGCTTATTAAATATTGATGCTAATCTTAAAGCACAAAGAAAAAAGACACACACAATCCAGAGTAACTTCTGGCAATATTTAGTTCTGTCCTTTAAGTCTTCTCTCTATGAAAGCTGACTTTTTAAAAAAATCAACATCTACCACTTTCTTAAGAGGTCTTACTAAAATTAAAGCTGGCAGGTAAAAAATCACTTGATGGAAGACTTATTTTTCAGTAGACCCTATTTCACATATAGGATACTGCACAGGAAGGAGACAGTTTGCATAATATTTAATTAGTGGCTGTTTGCTTGGTAAAGCCTTATGTGACCATGAAGTAATCAAAATAATTATGGGCACAAATTGCATATGCAAAATGGAGCCCCGGGGGGTGTCCTCATCCACTCTGCTCCTACCCAGGGAATTGCTGGTCCTGACAAGAGGGTCCTCTGCAGACACGAGTGTGCAGCGGCTGCCTGCCTTTTCTTTGCTTCAGTGCTCTTATTTCAAGCAGCAGAGATTAAAAGAATAAAGAACCTTACAATAGCAGAAGAGGAAAGGAAATTGGGGGTCACAGTGCATTTTGAACTTCGAGCCAGAGCAGTTACTGCCTTCACCACTCATCTGTGCAAGTCAGGTCTTACCTTTTGTTATTATCCAAGAGTCTCTCACGATAAGACTGAAGATTCCTCAAGGTTGTGGCCAAGTCTTATGTCTCTTCTGTACTTCCTGTAGTACTTTCTCTACTGTTGAGGACGTAGCAGGGACTCAGTAAGGATCTGGAGAACTTAACTGAAGAGCTGTAGGGTAGTACAATGGGGTGATATTTTGAAATTTTTTATTTTGCATTTCTCTGCACATAGTCTTCTCCCTAGCTTACTGGAGGCATCCTCCTGCCTCAGGATGGTTAAAAGAGGGATGCAAAGAGCAAAGGGTTAATATCCCAGGTTTGCCATTTAAAGCAGTACTTTTTTAATTCTGCAAGATTTTTCAATCGGTGAGATAAGCTCTTAGGCAAGAGAGGACAAGAAATCCTGAACTCCTTTTATTGCCCGCTCGCCACCACCAACACGTGGAGAGGAGGCCTCAGTGGATTAAAGCATAAAGATTTTCCAAGTGTAGAGGCTCCTCCCTCTGCCCGGGACAGGTAGGGCACAAGACTTGCTGGCCAGAAGGAGGATAATTTGTAGAGGAAATGGAAAATCCGTCTCCCTCCTCTAGCACTGGGGGATGTGGAGAAGGGAAGAGAGGAAGTGGTGACGCAGGTTTTGATCTCCTTTCTTTGGGGCCTGAGCCCTGGCGATGGGAAGAGTGTGTGGTGTAACACCAGCAGCAAGTTTGGGATTCTGGATGTAGATTTGTTTCACAGGCTGCCTTTGCAGCAATCTGTAGGCAGCTTCGTCCAAGGGCGCTGGTACAGCCTGGTTAGGCCGAGGAGGGCCTGGGTTTGGCTTTTCTGAGCCAGCCTTAATTCTCAAGTGACTGAGACGGACCCTGGAGTGCCTCATGCTCCCAGGATGGGTCACTGAATTTTGCAGAGCCTGAGTGGGGAGCTTGGCAGAGAGGGGTTGCTTCAGTGGGCAGAAGTGCAAGTGTTGCTGAGGACAGCAGGGCAGAGATTCCTGGCCAGTCCTCAGGGATGTGTCCGCCATGCCTACAAGAACTGAGGTTGGGCTAGTCTGCCAGACCCTGAGTTATCCCAGCCACAGGCTCCGGAGGCATCAGCAGACTGTCCAGGGCATGTGGTCAGGGCCCAGTCCAGCCTGGGCTCTCGGTAGCAGATGCCAGCTGAATCTTGAGGACCCTCACCATCTCCCCTCTGCCCCCGTGAGGTCACATAAGCCACATTCTTCCTCCCATCCTCTAAGGCGCCATCTTAGGAGAAGCAGGGGAGGGGGGTCAGACTCAGAAACACTGAGCACTTATCCAGGTCATCACAGCAGAGACAGGACACCAAGGAAGACTGAATTACGAGGCTGGACAAACAGTTTTTTCTTCCTGCCATCAGCTGAGTGAAGGCCTGTGAGGGAAATCAGATCAATTACAGGGGCATAAAAAGGCTATTTCTTTTTGCACATCTGAGCATAGTGTAAGTGAATATTGATCCTGCTACAGAGTGTGTGGTTTATATTTCTTAAAATTCTTTAGGAATGAACATTTCCCAGCCTTCTCTGTAAGCTCCCAAGTTAGAGCTCTGTCTAGAAAGGTGTCAGCAGGAGGCAGAGCCTCCCCAGGTAAAGGTGTGAGCGAAGTTTCCCGGCCGCTTCCAATGGGCTGAGACTGAGCACAGGAGAACTAGCAGGAGGGTTTGAGCAAAGTTGCTAGCGGGCATATTTGAACAAACATGTGTGCAATGTATTGTCTTAAGAAAATCCCCTCCTCTGCCTTCACATGGTCAGCCTGAATGTCTCCTTTTATACGGAATGCCAACTAACCTCCAGGAATGAGGATAAAAGCCACTTTGAATTTAGTTATTTTAACTAGGAAACACCAAAGCTGTCAGCCGTGCTATGGGAGCAAAAGGCATTCTCCATTTTCCACTGCAAAGAGTGAGCTTTCCCAGATACTAGTTGTGTTCATATTTAGCTTTGAAAGCAGCATTTAAAAAATCAAGTGTTTCGAGAATTAGAAATAGCATGGATATGGAGGACCTAGCCAGGCCCGGCCATGCAGAAGGGCCGTCAATAATATGGGGGCAACTGTAAAAATACAGGGTAGCCAGATTTTTCTTGGGTGGATATTAACTCCAGCCTTCAGTCTTTAAGTACACCAGCTACAAGTTGAAGTTGTGTGAGGGCTGTCAAGTGACTCGTCATCAGAAGGATGCTGGTTGAAAGTGGGAGGGGCTACCATTTATTATTCTAGGCCAAGAACTTGCACATCTTTTCATGTAATATCATGTTTAATTCTCTTAATTTCCCCATGAAGTGGAGATTTACGTACTGATTCTATTGCTAAGAATAGTGAGGCTCCAAGAGTTGAAGTGACCTGCCCATGTTCCCAGCTGATGGTGAGAAGGTTTGAATGTAACCCTAGGTCTGATCTAAGACCCAGGCTCTTCCTGCTACACCAAGCTGCCTCCTTGTGGGAGAGGTGAGAAAATCTCCCAGAAGGATCCAATTGTTGCACTTTATACTTCTCCATTGTAGAACATATTGCATCTATAATTTTAAAAATTAAATATGTTTTCACTCTTGGATGGTAAGCAACATGAGAGCTGGGGACATGCTGTTTTGTTTATTTTATCAATAACACATGGCACAGGTTGGGCACATAGTACACGCTCGAGTTTTTCACTGGCTGATAGTAATCATACTGGAGCCACTAATGCAAGTTTTTGGGATTGGTCTTTGCAGATATATAAGCTTACTGATAATGTCTTTGATTCATTTAGGAAATGACTTTTTTTCCTAAAGTTACAGATGGTTTGTGAGATTCTTTAATTTCATACTAACTAAAAAGCTGCTACATGATTAATAAAGAGGTGAGAAATGTCAACGAACAGGCGGGTCAACTGCTGGAGTGATTGCTGTTTGAATTTTCTGAATTTCCCAATTGCTTTCCTTTTCTTTTTTCCCCTCTTACAGATCAGGATAAGATTTGGTTCTGAATGGTTGGATGTGGGCTTTGTGAAACCTGGAGGATGAGAACGAGACGGGTACCTATGATTTGAGCTCGGGAGTACCCTTAAATGGCCAGCAGCTGAGATTCAGGAGTGGCATGGAAACTGATTGAGCTGGAGTCATATAATAGCTACTAACAAGAAAGGAACAGGGTGGGGAAAGGACACAATGAATTGAGAGGTGAAAATGGGAGTTCCTATGGGTAGCCTTTTTACCCACTTACTATTGCGCTGTCTGACTAATGCCTTGTGTCCATCTGGAAATAAGCCTTGTCTCTCCCCTCCTAGCTGACTTCTAAGCTGAAAATTCAAAGGTTAAGCATGTAGGGAGGTCTGGGAAGCAGTGCATCTATTCTAATAGGGGTGTATTATTTCTGCCTCAGCCATTTTCAGCCAGAACCACATGGTGGCAATGTTGCATCATTCCTTGCGAAACCTTAACCCACAGCTGCACTCCTGGTAAATTCAATTGCTAAGGAATAAATTGGGGGATGCAGGATGGTGTTGGTTTAACCAGTGAACATTATACTTGAATTTGGTACCGCTGATTGTGTTTTCCATGATAAAATATAGCATACTCCAGGAAAAGAAATACATTTTCACCCCTGTTAGAACACTTGTGTAATTCAAGCAAATAACAATCGTAGACACAGTCTGAATTTCAGTCTTATAGGCTTGGTTTTCCCCAAGATCAAACTAATTAGTTTTATTCCATCCAGCCAACACCTGCTTTGAGGAGAACATTTAGTGTCATAAAACAAACCACCTACCAAGAAACAAGGAAACGATGAAAGGCTCACACACCAACATCATGGTGCCAAGCTCAGCTCTGAAACAAGCCTTACAACCCACCCTGGTGGGTTCTCTGGAAGAAACTATTGTCTAATACAAGTGTCTCCATGAAAAAAATTCTGTTTGGAGTTGCGAAATGTTCCTAAGCAAATGATGCTGTTGGGACTCTTTTTTTCTCTTTGCTGGGAAACAATCTCTGAGGAGATGTTCAGGGTTGAGTTCTTTCAGCAGATTCTTGAGCCCTCTGATTTCTGATTGTGTTTGAAGAAAAGAGACTAAATGAAATTATTCTGTATGATCAAACGCCACAGGGTTTGGAGCCTTGCAAAGTATGATGGACTTAATAAAAAACTGAATAGTTTTTGATGTTTTTAAGGTGAGGTTACAGGTGTAAGAACTGTTCACTCTAGAAAAGGTTCAGGTGTTAATGAGTTGCTTTTACGGAGGGGGTTAACAGAAAGCATGCTACTAGATTAGTGGTTCTCAAATTTTAGTGGGCATCAGAATCACCTGGAGGACTTGTTAAAACACAGATTGCTGGGCTCCACCCCCAGAGTTTCTGATTCAGTAGGTCTGGTGTGGGGCCTGAAAACTTGCATTTCTAACAAGTTCCGGAGTGATGTGAATGGTGTTGGTCTGAGCACCACACTTTGAGAACCCCTAGCCAAGACCTGTTTTTCTCAAAGAATGGGCAACTGGGTGATTCTCATTGAGGTGCTTTGCATAGAATATTGAGAAACATTGATTCAATAGAATAAACAGCTTGCTTTAGGTTCTAAAGATGTGAGTTCAAATACAGGCCCTGTACCTTAGGAGCTGGATGAATGAAAGCAGTGACTTATCCTCCTAGACCCTTAATTTGTCATCTAGAAAATAGGATTGTACTCAGGTATCAGGATTTGAATCCTGGTTCTGCTAACTATAACATGACCTTCTACAAATTACTTAGCCACTCCAGGTCTGATTCCTAATGGGTTAAAAAGAGAGGTCTTTATTTCAAAGTTGTTTTGGAAGTAAAACATTTAATGTTAAGGATTTGCTGCTCCCTCCCTTTTATATTTCCTTCCTCAATTGATATGTGTACCTGAAAGCATTTTATAAACTATAAAACATCGTAGAAATGTTAGTTAATAATTTACAGAGAAATTGCTTTAGGAGAAGCCCTCTTGGATCCCTTAGATGGTCTCTTTTCATTGACCAGCCCAGTTATGTTCAGATAAATTGGCTCTTCCCATAATCTCACATTTTGATAGAAATCACTGGACACAGCAGAAGTTTTCATAATGTAGGTCAGGTTGCAGGAGGGAGTACTGATAACTCCTGGAATCTTCTCCAGATTGGGTTGGTCAGCTCTGCTTCCCGCCTTCAGCTCCCATTTTTAAAGATATGAATAAAGACTCAAGACTTGGATGACTAAATGCAGCTTGGCTTAGAGAATAGGGGTCAGCTAGGTGAGGAGATCTTTCCAGATCCCTTTCCAGGTCCCAGAAGAGGCTGGTGCCCAAGCAGAATGGACTGACTGGTTTCCACATTTATGGCTCTGTCTACTTCATGTCAATACAACTTGTTGTAAAGTGGAAAAATAATTGATCATATAACTGATTTGAAGATGTTAAAGACCTAGTTCTCTTTCTGCCAATAACTAGTTGTATAACCGTGGGTTAGTTCCTTCCCTTCACTGCACCTCAGTTTCCCCATCTACAAAACGCGGGGTTTGCATGAGATCAGGCTTCTTAAATAGCAGTCAGTAGATGGGACTCATGGATCACCCCAAACTCCAAGTCTCGTGATTGTGCATTTTAATGGAGAGAGGACCCCATAGCTTTGATCAGATTCTTAAAGGGGTTTGTGGCACTAAAAAGTTTAACGTCAGGTGTTATTGAAAATCACACTCAAGTCTAGCCTCACATCTCTGCCTGTGCTGCTAACTAACCATTTCCACTGGATTTTTCATTGAACGAGTAGAAGAGATCAAGCTGCTCTTCTGGTATTGTATAGATGCTGCTGCTGAGTATCTTTTAAGCAAGGGTGAAAGAATGGAAAAAGATCAATGGCAAAGAAAAGGAAAAAGCCATAGAAAATCTTCCTGGTAGCATGCAGCAGCAGCTTTGTAAATGTCCACGGGCTACAGAAACTGGGCTTTATCAGTGCACTTAGAACTGATCAGATTTAAAGTGATGGATACTCACTAAGTCAATTCACATGAGACTGATGGATAAATTGGAATGCCAATATGATTATTTACAAGAGAGAACTCCTGCCTGTGCCCGGATGGCCCCTTTCCCAGGCATTGAGCTGCATTATTAATCAGTAGATTGTTGATAAGGATTCAAAGCAAAAGGATGCAGATGGTTTGGAGGAATATTTCTTTTGGGTTAGGGTGAGGTCCCATTGTGCCAACATCATTGATGTTTCAGAAAGAACCCGGCAGAATTTTTGCTTCCTCCCATTCAGTGTTGATTTATTTAGTTTGCCTGTCAGTGGGCACCTTTGTTTCCAAGTCCTTTGGGGGCATGCTTCATTTTGCCCTCAGGTACTGCCTAAAAAAGAAAATGATTTCTGTCACTGAAAATATTCTTAAGAATCATTGTGTGCAAACCCAGTTAAGAGAATTAGACATTCTTTTCTATTCACTACACCCTTTGGATTGTTGACCCATGGTGGATGAAACTTGAGTGTCTCACCTCATCTAACACAATGATACACATCATTATTCTTGAGTTTCTATTAACTATTTCAATGAAACTGAGCCTTTTGATAAATACACTTTTTATCAGTTGTTCTCACCATAAGAGCCTGTAGCTATAAGAAGTTTCTTATCGAGTTCCTGGCATCCTCTCTATTTCCCAAGAGAGGAGACTGCTCATTCCTCTACTAACTTGTCAGATGAGCAAATCTCTCACCCATTTGGGAATAATCATATTTACCCTGTGCCTCGCGTATAGGCATACAGAGATCATCAGGACACTCCCGCAGCACCTTGCCCAACTGAGCAGGCATTTTGTAAATTAAATTGTTAGCTGTCATGGAGTTCTAAATATTCTGCCTTGCAGAGAGAGATGCAATGCACACTGTAAGGGTACCTCTTAGATGTAGAAAAGCATGCATTTATACAAAATAGTCAAGACTTGCACTGTTCAAGATGATCTTCTCACCAGTTTTCTCCTGAAATACCTATATTATGAGTTGACTTATGAAAAATTACCCAGAGCTTGTCAGAAACATCTACATTGTATAAAGTGGAACACTGAGTTGGAATTCATGCTGCTTCATTTTTGGGATGCGAGGGCTGCAAAATCAGAGGCAGAAAACTTCAGTAACTCAATCCTGCAGGAAAGGATGCTAGCTACAGTCAGACTCCTCAACCTCTTATTTCCACGCAATTATCCACAATTTTATCCATGTCAAGCAGGAAGTACAGACAGAAAACAGGTGAGACTTGGTTTCTCAGACCCTCACTCCTGTTTTGCCTTGTTTTCCACTCTTGATGGTGGACCTGCCCCATCTACTCAGGTGATTGCTTCCAGGTACTCTCTCTCTCTCAATTCTCTATCAAGGCCAGTGCCCTAGAAAAATGGCTAAATTTATTTAGACTTATCTAAGGCATAAATAACTGACCATGGTTTTATATGTGATCTATCCTGTATGGTATTAGCATTTTAACAGAAAAGAAAACCCCAAAGGAATACATTTCTACTACAACCGACATAACCCACTTGGCTATAGATGGGTGGATGGTATGGGAGAAAAAAAGGAAACAAGATGTTGAGGACACTTTTCTCCAAGAGAGAGGAACTAGTTTAAATAAAGGGTTTGTATGAGGTGTTCTAGATTGTTTTCCCATCTCTGAACTCCTATAACACTTTGATTTGGAACCATGCAACTTAGCATTGAATTCCAACTTCCACTGGACTGGACAGTAGGAATACAAGGATGGATAAGACAGGATCCTTGTTTGCAAGGAGCTCATAATCTATTATGGGAGACAAATAGATAAATAAGTGAAACAGAGTAGGGTGTGCTGTCGCCCAGGTCTGTGCAGAAAGGCAGAGGCTTGACACAGCATGGGAAGATGTGCTCAGGACATTGCATCATGGGGCTGGAGTAGAGGAGTGATGTGCTCAGATTTGGGTTTTAGAAAGATCACAGCAGGCTGTAAGGTGGACTGGAGTGAGGCCAATCTAGTTGGAAAACCAGTGAGAAGGTAAATGCTCAGTGGACAAGGGAGCTGAGTTTGAGCTGCAAGGCTGGCTTTCTGGCATTGTGGACAGGAACCGTGCCTTCTGAGTTCTGGAAGTCTTGCTAAGTCCTAGCATTGCCTTGGCAACAATCCCATTACTAAAGCTAGCCTTTCCCTTTGGTCATTTTGAGGTCCTGAGGAGTTCTGTTTTCCTCTCACTCTTACTGGTGACCAGAGCTTTGGCAATAAGGGCTGGACATTGGCCCTGCTGTGAGAAGACAGAACAGGAATGTGAGTGAGCAAAGGACGAAAGACAAGATCCAGAGAGTGCTGCTACCTTGGGAGTGAGTTCTGGGTGGGAATTGATGGGGGGAAGTTTCCATGAGGCTCCCAGATGCTAGAGCACTGGGGAGGATGCAGCAAAGGAGGCAGGAGAGCAGAATGCCCTGAATGGGGAATAGAGAGGGATGTCCCCACATTTTGTCACAGAGCAACCCTAGGTGGCCCTTCAGGCCAGACTTTATATCATAACAGTAGTAACAATAATAGCAACAAATTACATAGCTCTAAACACTTTAGGTATATTAGCTGATTTAATGATCATAACAACTCTACGAGGAAGCTGAAGCTCAGAGAGGTTAATAACTTGTCTAAGGTAGAGCTAGTAAGTAGTAGAGCTGGGCTTTGGACCCAGGAGGCCTTGCTCCAGGATCCATGTGCTTATCACCGAGCTGTCTCCTGAACTATTGGTAAGAGAGGACATGAGTCCATAAACTCTGGATTATGTCTGTTTCTTTATCCCAGCAATTCCAAAGTGAGTTACTCCAATTGTATGTAGAGTTTAAAACAGGGAAGGAGAGGGAAGGATATTGCCTTTGTGTCTGTGAATTCCAGGTGAAAGTGAATGAATGAGAAGGGAGATCACCAGGAGCCGAAGGTTCTGGGATGCCTGATGTGCTGGCTGGATCTTTGGAGGATGAACTGACCACACTGGAGGGAATGCTATCTTATTATATCTGAAGGTGATGTTATTGGACTTGGGTCTTTCCTCATCAGCCTGCTCCTGGAAATGGTGGGCAGCTGAACCCAAGATGACAAGGAGAAGATTAGAGGCAACTGAGACCTAACTAAGTCACAGACCTGGAAGATGAAAAGGTGAGTCTTGTTTGAAATTGCATCTCCTGGGCCCACTTCAGTGCCTCAGCTTTCAGACAGAACTGTGGGCACACACTTTTCTTTATTTTAAAAAGGTAAAACATTGATTGTTCTGGAGACAAGAAACTCACCTTAGCTGTCAACCAATGCTCCAGTTGAATGTAGGGATCAGTGTCTCCATGGCTTTCTAACCCCTGGGCAATGTTTTATAGCGATTACCTGTACAGCCGGTTGCTATAGTTACCTATTGTCCATGTTTCAAGAGGAGAAAGATCTAGCTAGACTAGTTAGCAGGAGAGAAATAGGTGCTGAGGTCTGACAAAAAAGAGTAGGACATGCATAAAAATATCTTTATCCGAATAGCATCAAGTTTTAGAGCATCTACCCTATTCATAGCCCAGCGATCATGTATCTCCATTTCCCTTTTCTACGGGAATCATCCCAGTTCACAGGGGCGAGCCCAGAACAGTCATGATTGAAATAGGTGACCACATTGCCATAGTTGTAACTAACTGGACCATGGTAAACACCTGACCCAAGCTGGGACAGCCAGATTCTCTCCCCTGGAAATTAGGGCTGAAGTTTTCTAGCCAGTCTGTCTGGATAAATGGCAGGACCTGTCCTATGCAGGCTTGGAAGCCTAGGGACCGTTTTCTATCCTGTGGAATGAGGAGAAGAGAAAGAAAGTATGTGGAGGGAGAATAAGCCTATTTGCAGAGGGAGCAGAGAGGTGAGGGAGAATGTCTTGAGAGTTTTTCACTTCTTGTTTCCTGTCCCTTATTGAGGCATGATTACATTCTTGCCTTAGAGTTCTTTCTTTCTTTCTATTGATGATGGTGATGATTGTTTTTATTATTAGCTCTCACTGGCATGAATTAGGTCCTGTTGCTTGTCACTAAAAACTTATACTCTTCTCTAATATGGGTTATCCTTAATACCACTGTTATGGGCTGAAGTTTGTCCCCCTGCCCCGCATTTGTATGTTGAAGTCCTAACCCCCAGTACCTCATAATGTGACTATTTGGAGATAGGGTCTTTAAAGAGGTAATTAGGTTCAAATGAGATCATTAGGCTGGGCCCTAATCCAATGTGACTGATGTCCTTATAAGAAGAGGAGATTAGGACACAGACGCACACAGAGGGAAGACCATGTGAAGACACAAGGAGAAGGCTGGGCATCTACAAGCCAAGGAGAGAGGCCGTCAGGAGAAACCAAACGTACTGATGCTTTGATCTTGAACTTCTGGCCTCCAGAACTGTGAGAAAATAAACGTCTGTTGTTTATACCACCCAGTCTGTGGTACTTTGTGATAGCAGCCCCAGCAAACCACACAACTGCTATCCAAGATGTGAGGCTATAATTCCTCCTCCCACTGCCTCTGACAAAGAAAACTCAATAATGGAGTAACAGCTGCTTCTTTTCTTAATGGTGATCCTTAAAGACAACAGCAAAAAGATCTTTCACCTTGGCTAAAAAGTAAGCCAATAGTTGGCATTCAAGGACCCTAAAGGAGTGCAGCTCTTGAGAAATACATCTTCTTAATGCTCTTGTTTGATTTAAATTAAAAGTGTTCAGCTTCATGTCTTCCCAAGGAAAGATGCCTGCTAACCTTTAATTTTACATGCGAAAATGATTGTTTTTTGCTAATTGGAATGAATAGGGACTCTTCAAGTCATTTAAACCTTGGTGAAAACAAAGCCAGTCACTTTGCAGGAAGTGCCAGGGCTGGCGGATTCTTCCCATTGCCCTTGAGTTCTGAGGTCAGTGTCTGAAAAGGCTTTTCCACCAAATTATCATCACATTAGAGAATTATGTAGAGAAAACTCTTCAGGTCTTGCTTTTAATCAGGACAGGGTGTTTAGGAAAATGCTGTTGAGGTTTCAAAAACAAAAAAAGAGAGGAGAGGTGAAGGTCAAGAGTGGATAGAAAAAGCAAAAGATGTTGATTTAACTGAACTACAGTGGTGTTTAAAAGGTCACTGAGCAGAGACAAGAAGAAATGGGAATAGTTTGTAGACTCAGATAACACAATATGTGCTACTAGAAATAGGCACTGAAAGAATTCTGGCATTTGTGTGTGTGTGTGTGTGTGTGCCCCAAGGCAGTTTCTCTTGAAAGGAGGAGAGGAGAGGGACTTTGGGGCATTTTATGAGGTTCTTCTGTTTCTGTGGAGTAGCACTGGTTACCACTAGAATAGACACAGCAAATATGTTTCAACTCATGTGCAGCTCTGAATATTTGGAACATTATCTTTCTAGGGGATTGTGCTAAGATAGATTCTGAGGATGCATTCAGATTCAGAGGGAAAGGGTATAAATTAGGGATGATTGATGAATGAATACATGAATGCTGTACATGGGCCACCCAGGAGATCAAAAGTCACAAATTCATGACCCATGGGACAAATGGGGCCCGTGAGAGTTTTTGTTTGGCCCAGCTGGTCTTCTAAAAAAAAAAAAAAAAAAAATCTGAGCTAGACATTTAAAAGTAGACAGATTTTTTTTTAAATCACATTTTCAACTTCTCTTAAAAAATCGAAAACTTCAGCAGTACTGGTTATCCCACGTGACAATAGGATGGAGCTGGAAGTGTGGCTCCTGTGGACATTGGAGCGTGTGACCCCAGGCTAATTAGGCATTCTCTGGACTCAGGGATCATGTGGCTGTAGATTGAGGAAGTGGTCAGTAGATGATGTTGCAAGTCAGAAAGGATTAAAACTTCAAGATCATTCCAGCCCAAGTGGCAGATAAAAGGGTAGGCAAGAATGGCAAAGGCAGAGGGTCACTTAGCAGAGTGTGAGAACAAGACCATATTCCAGAGCGTTTCCAAATTAGGCAGTGATGGCAATCTTTTCTGGAGGGGTTGGCAGCTTGAAGTTCTATAAGGATGGAGCTGTGACTTGTAAAAGCTGAATTCTGGAGAAGTCCTACTTGCTCTATATTTGCTACTTCTGGGCATCACCTTTTACAGGTTGAAAATGAGACATTTCATTAAACTACCAGATTATCTTTAAAAAAAATTTTTGAATGGAATCAGCTGTGTAAACTAAACCACTCCTGAACTCCAGAGCCACATATCCAACTGTCTACTTGCCATCCTCACTGTGTCAAAGATACTTCAAACATAAGTGTCCAAAATGACATGTTTCCCCCAAATCCGATCCTTTCTGGTGTCTATCTAGCACCTCTCTCTCTTTAGCTATGAAAACCAGGGACCTCTTGCTCATTACCTTCCTCCTCCTCGTCCCTCGTCCAATCATTATGAAGCCCTGGTTATTTTCTCCCTAAATATCTGTTGACTCTGCTCCCTTCTCTTTGGCTCTACTGCTCTCAGAGTCCTCTGAGACTGTCTCAAAGTCCTCTCAGAGTCCTTTCCATTGTTTTTTTTGCCAAAATGATGGGAAAGGTCTCCTAACTGGTCTCTCACACCCTCTCACCCACTCCAAATTTTTCTTCACATGGCAGCCACAGCCCTCTTTACAAAACCAAATTGATCACGTCTCCTGCCTGCTTCAGATAGTCCAACAGCTTCCTATTGTTCTCAGGATACAAGCCTGCTTTCGCTTGCACACACTTGCATGCTCACAAAGGCTTCTTGGCATTTGTTCCTGACATGACTTACACATGTCACCTTCCCCTCTTCCTTAGCAAATTGATCTTTATAGGAAAGCAAATCACTCCAGCTCCCAGCCCAAGGCATGACTGGGGACATGTTTCTCTAAGGGATAAAAAATAGAGACAAGTTATTCTGCTTTTCTTTGGGTGCTACTTGATTTTTAATTTCCTCTTTCAGTACTTGCTACAGTCAATTCCAGACGTTTCCTGTCACTTAAATGTCAGCAGCCCATCTTTACTTACTCCTGCTGGAAGAATAATTGTTTTACATGCTTGAACTGAATAGTGATCAAGCAGCCCAGGGCCAATTTGAGAGTCAGCCTTCCAGTTTTTCTAGAAGCAAATTTTAGAAACATCTTGTTTCCATCATCTCAGCTTCAGAAGACCAGCTTCCTCTGAGTTTACTTTTTTTGTTGTCTTGGGAGGTCGGATCCTGAACCCTGAGTGGCCCTTTCGCACTGATTAGTAGAAGTGGATGACAGTCTATGGAGGTGCTCTGTCCAATAGAGTAGTCACTTACTATATATGGCTATTTAAATTTATTAAAATTAAATGAAATAAAAAATTTAGTTCCTCAGTTACAGTAGGCATATTTCAAAAGCCCAATATGCACATGTGGCTAGCAGTATTGGACAGTGAAGATATAGAATACCATTGCAGAAATTTCTATTGGACTGCATGCTATAGAGCTTCCCACAGAGGGCATCTTCACTTGACATATATGATGCACCTATAGCGACATGTTTTCTGTCATTTAAAAATAATCAGTCTCCTCTTATTTTAAGTGACAGTTGCTGTAAACCCATAAGGAAGGAAAGTAAATCCATGTTCACTCGTTCTGGAGGGGAGGAAATAGGTCAAATGGCAAAACATAGAAGGCAGCTGGAGTGGGAGCCCCCGCTAAAGGTCCTAGGGGGATAGAGCGGGGGAGGTTTGAGTGGTTTTTTCCCTCTATCATGCTGGCTCCCATGTGGACACACACAGGATTATCACGTGATTTGTGTTCACAGGAAGACCTGGTCTAGGGCCCTTTTCACTTTTCCACAGGATTGGGCTGATTGTTAAGGAGGAAAATGAGCAGTCCTCCTACCGGGAATAGGATAACTAAATGCACGTGATGTGGCACGTTCCAAAAATTCCCGCCTTCTGTCACAACACCTCCACTCATTTCCTGAAGTACCTTTTACTTGTAAGCTGCCTTCATATCTTCATTCTCATTTTGTTGTCACTTTTTTCCACCTTTGTTTTCCTTCTGAGGCTGTAGAGAAGTGGACAATTGTATTTTGGTGCTTGGTGTAGGCAGGTGATTAGATTACATTATAGTTCAGCTGAATGATTGCCCTAGTCCTCCTAAGTAATAGTAATGAGAATAGTAACAGAATAGTAATAATCCTTATTAAGGATTTTCTATGTTCCAGGCTTTGTGCTGGGGGCTGTATATGCTTGATCTCATTTAGTACTTAAGAAAATCTCTGAGGTGGTCTCCATAATGGTTAAGAGTACAGGTGCCCATCCTGGGGATACAATCTGAGAAATGCATTGTTAGGTGATTTTGTCATTGTGTGAACATCATAGAGAGTATTTACACGAACATAGATGGTACAAACCTAGGCTCTATAGTATAGCCTATTGCTCCCAGGCTACAAACCTGTACAGCAAGTTACTGAATACTGTAGGCAATTGTAACATAATAGTAAATATTTGTGTATCTAAACATATCTAAACATAGAATAAGTACAGTAAAAATATGGTGTAAAAGATAAAACATGGCACACCTATATACGGCACTTGCCATGAATGGAGCTTGCAGGACTGAAGTTGCTCTGGGTAAGTCAGTGAGTGAGTGGTGAGTGAATGTGAAGGCCTAGGATGTTACTGTACACTCCTGTAGACTTTATAACACTGGACACTTACGCTACACTAAATTCATAAAATATTTTTCTTTCTTCAATAATAAATTAACTGTATCTTACTGTAAATTTTTTACTTAATAAACTTATTTTTTTAAACTTTTTGACTCTTGTAATAACAGCTTAAAACACAAACACATTGTACAGCTGTACAAAAATATTTTCTTTATATCCTTATTCTATAAGCTTTTTTCTCTTAAATTCTCTTCTTTTTTTTGATTAAACTTTTTTGTTAATAACTAAGACACAAACACACGCATTAGCCTAGACCTACACATGGTTAGGATCATCAATATACTGTCTTCCACCTCCGCATCTTGTCCCACTAGAACTTCAGGGGCAATAACATGCATGGAGCTGTCATCTCCTATGATAACATTGCCTTCTTCTGGAATACCTCCTGAGGGTCTGCCTGAGGCTCTTCTTGAGGAGGTGTCACTCTTTTTAGAAGTATATCTATGGTGGTTTGTTTGGTGCGTTTATTTTTTTTCTCATGGATTTGCTCATAAGTAGATAATGCACTGTGAACATTCCTCTGTATTAATGAAAACCTTTTGGTGTTGAGGTTCATGTTTTCAAACTTTTTAAGGAGCTTGTTGAGATCTGCAAAAGCTTCTGCTAAACCTTTCACCATGAATTTTCTTGGGGGTTCTTTTTCTTCTCCTGCAATTTCAGCTCCATTATAATCTTATGGGACCACCATCGTATATGTGGTCCACCATTGACTGAAATGTCGTTATGCAGAGCACAACTGTAAATGGATTTGAACTCTTCCTCTTTCCTCTCTCTTTATTTTTGGTCACAAGTCCTGACCATTTTCTCTCTGAAATGTCTCTTAAATCCATTCTCTCCCTCAACATTCAGACCACGGTCACTCTCACTAGAACTATCCAAAATCTTTTTCTCCTCCTGCAGTTTTTGCTGACTTCAGACTCACCCCTTCTCCATCTACCCTCCATACAGCTTCCAAGTTACCTTTCTAAAACACAAGTCTAATTAAGTTATCCTTTATCTAATACCTCCAATAGCTCCCTAGCATCTGGAATAGGGTCCAAATTTCTTAGCATGATTCTCAATGCAGGCTACCTGTCCAAGTTCATCTCCAGAAACTTGTCCTTGTGTGTCCTAAGCTCTAGCCCTTCCAAACAACCGATAATTTAATCAAGAAATACTTCTTTAGGCCTCTGTGGTTTGTTCTTTCTCCTTCTTCCATAGAACGCTCTTTCCATTCTCCTCAGAAAACTCTTACTCATCCATCAACACCTAGATTGTGTCACTTCCAAGAAGCCAAATTCTCTAAATATTTGCTTATAGATCCTCCTTTTCTAACAAATTTTGTGCTCCTTAAGGACAGGGATTGTGTTTATATTATTTCGTACACCTGGTGACCAATTCAGTTTCTGAAACTATTGGTGTCAACAAATCTTTGTTAAGAATCATTGCCAACCAGTACCTATGATTCTTTGGTATTCTGAAATCCTAATTGGTATCTTCACTTCTACTAAGGCTGGATTCCTGCTCTTCAGGATGACTCTCCAAATGTGTTATTTTAGTAAGAATTTGAAACCCTCCAGCACCTCTGTTCAAAGTCACAGACATGATAACATTCTTTTTTAAATAGCTAAAAAAGTGAATTTACTTCTTTGAAAAAAAAAAAAAACCACAGGTGTTATAAATCTGAGACAAAGTTAGCACAAAGTCCTTTTTGTTGATGATGATTATGATAATCTCACCTTGACTAAATAATTTTTAAACCACTTCCATATACATTATCTTGCTTGGTAACATATTGACATAGCTGGAAATAGCCAAATGCATTAGCAAGGATTCATTGGATTTTGGCATCAGAATGGAATGGCTTCCAGCCCTAGCTCCTTCATTTGCTAAGTATTTGGCCTTGGGCACATTACTTAACCTCCTTAAGCCTCCTTAAACCCATGTTTCCTCACAATAAAAATAGGGATAATGACAGTAAGAATAATTATTGAGTGTTTCTTATATGCAAACACTATTCTAAGTGGTTTCCATATAATTCATTTAATCCTATAAGAAGTGAAGTACCATAAGAAGTAAATACCATGAACTGCCCTTAATTAGGAAACTGAGGCACAACTAATAAATGTTTAGATATGTTTAGATACACAAATCCTTACCATTGTGTTACAATTGCTTACAGTATTCAGTACAGTAGCATGCTGTACAGGTTTTTAGCCTAGAAGCAATAGGCTATACCACATAGCCTAGGTGTGTAGTAAGCTATACCATCTAGGTTTGTGTAAGTACACTTTTCGATGTTTGCACAATGATGAAATTGTCTAACGACTCATTTCTCAGAACATATCCCCACCGTTAAGCAACGCCTGACTGTACTTAGAGCTTACCATGTGCCAGCACTTGTGCTAAGTACTAGAGATACAAAAACAATTAAAGAATGGTTCCTGTGTTTAAGTAGCTGGAAGAAGAGGCAAGTATTATAATAAATACATACAATGCAATGTCATGCATGCAATGGTAGATATGTGTACAGAAATAGTTCACAGGAGGCTGCCAAGAATGATTCTAAGTTTTCTAGCTCCAGTGACTTGGTGGATGTTGATGTGTCTTTGAATATGAGAGGAAAATGGAAGAGGAGTAGGTTTCCGGAGGACTTGAACGCATTGGTTTGATGTTCATGCAGCAGCTGGAACTTAAAGATATTCTAGCAATAGTCAGTCACAGTGTAACTCAGCCCAGATTTGAAGAGTTACAGAAAAAGAAGAAAATAGTAGTTGTTTTTTAAAAACTCTGCTGGTATAATGTTTATCCTTTTAAATGTTTTTGTTATGAATATAAAGAGAGAGAGACTATTAATTGCCTCTTTACCTCCTACAGTCCTGACTTGGGTTTAAAAAATTCTTCCTGCACTAATTACAAGGGTTCTGTCTATTCACCCTGAAAGCTTCTGGTTCGATTATTATTATTTTTTAAAATAGAAATAGCACTGAAGGCTAAACATGTTTTTGTTTTTCAGGCAAGAGGATGATATCCTAAGAGGGTCTCATAATCAGCATTGCCTTCTAAAGGTCAGATGACTTATACCTTACAGATGACCTATACCTTACAGTGACCTTACCCTAATATGGATTCAACAGTGGAGGTGGAGATTTATGCAAAACATTCCATAGTTGCAAAGATTAATGAAAGAGCCACGTACAAATACATGAACTTAACCAACTATCTGGAAAGCGAGTTTAACAAAAGGTAGAAATGAATATAATACCAAAACTAACTTAGAGACTATTTTAAACTCTGTATTCTTCTTTTTTTAAAAAAAAATAGAAAATTTCTTCTAGGGAGTTCAAAGAATTTGGCCAATCTGTCCCAGTTTCAACACTCCTCTGGAGCCTCTAATGTGCTAGTTCACTAGAGAATGATTATAACCCTGAGGTTAGGAATTAAGGACAACATGTGATTATAGGTTTTCCATAGATAGCGGGAGAGAAGTTTTATGCATCACTGTGTTCAGGGGAGAGAGAGTGTAACTTAGAAATGAGCATAAACAGATCTAGGACATCACTCCACGTGAGCATGAAGAAGGCATCCGAGGTCAGGTGCGTTAACATGGAGCGGGTGGTTCTCAGCCTTTTGGATCTCACTGACCTACTGGGCACTGGGGTTTTGCGAGCAAGTAACCTTTTATTTTGCCAATAGAAAACTTAGCATTTGCTATTACTCTAACTTATGAAAGGACGTCTTAACACTCACGCGTAGGAAGTACATCGTGGGTGATTGCCGCGCGTTCAACAAAAGCCACAGCCGGACTACAGTTCCCAGCCGCCCTTGCAGTTAGATGGCCCTCGGGGATGCAGCGGAAGTGAGGTTCACCACTTCCTGTCCTGGCCCACAAAAACCTCCCACAATCCTCCTCTTCCTCATTCCGCACGTGTGGGACAGTTGCCAAGGGTGGCTTCATGGGCCCGAGGCTCTAGTGGTGGCCTAGTGCCAGGGTGAGGGGGCCTGTGTGCCCAAGTAGCCGTGTGGAAGGCCACTGCCGAACCGGAACATTCTCACGGGCCTCCGAGTGAGCAAGTGCAGAGGGGAAACTCAGAGCTCTGAGGAGGGGACGTCGGCCTGCGGGGCGGCGGGGCGGACATTTCTGGGAGCTTCGTGAGGCGCATTCTGGGAAAGAGGGAAAAAGCCTGGAAACTGGAACCGACTGCTTCTAGAACCAGCTGCTGCCGCCAGGTAAGGAAGTGGTCCTCAGGTGACACTGATAGGTAAAGCAAAACAAAACAACCCACAAAAACGAACAAACAAAACCCCGAAACAAGCCCATGAAGGAGCTCATCCTTTATCTCCCCTCTAGCCTTGCAGTCTCCTTCCAGCACTTGCGACCGACAGAACTTTCAGGAAACAGGTGTCAGAGCTGAAAGTGGTTTGCAGAATTCCAGCCCCAGAATCATAAAGCTGAGTATAGAACGGTGGGTTTTGGAAAGAGAGACAATAGCTTAATTACCAGCACAGTAAGAAATATCCTTTTGTTATGTTAAACCACCAGGGTTTTGGTATTTGTTACAGTAGCTGATCAAAACAGATCCCCAAACTAAAATTTAAATTGAATAAGTTAATTTCACGAAAACTCACTACATTTTCATTTTTTTCTTCTTATGTCATTAGGAACTTGGTGAAAATTTACCTCGTGGCAGTGTTCATGGGGAGACGTGGAAACCACTGGTGCATATAACTCCACCCTCTCCTCCCAAGTATTTGTTTCTGTTCTCAGACGTGCACGGAGTGGCGGGTGTGGGAAGGAAGGTGGGCAGGAGCAAGGGCGAGGGTGGGAGGTGAAACCATGGTGTAGTACCCGTTTCCCTTGCACTCCTTGGATTGGGTTGAAATTCCTCTGGTTAGAGGAGCAGGAGTGAAAATGACCCGTTTCTTATGAGAAATCTGGTTGAGGGTGTGTGGTCAGTAGGTGATAGAGTTGTTCAAGAGAACTTTGGATCCATGAAGAGCTTCTTTGGGGTCCAGGTGACAAAGTGTGGCATAGAGACAGGGAAGAGTTTATATTCTGTATGTTTTTTGGCGATGCTCTGTCAGCCCCAGAATCGCGGGTTTTGAGTACATCCCAAGAAGGCATGTGAGCTGGCCTCTCTGGCCTCAGTTCTACCCTTCTCTCCTTCTCCCACTACTCCAACTTTACTGGTCTCCTAGCTATTTTTGGGACAGGCCTGTTCCTACCTCAGGACGTTTGCACTTGCTGTTCCCTCTGCCTGGGATGGTCTGGCCTCAGATTCCACCAGCTCATTCCTCACTTCCTTAGGGTCTTTGCTTAAATGCCATTTTATTAGCAAGTCCTTCAGTTATTGCTCTGTATAACCTCCGGCTTCTGCACCCACACTCATTCTGGACTCTAATTGCCATCTGACATGTTGTATGTTTATTTATTTATGGACTGTATCTCCACATTAGAATATAGGTGCTATGGGAACAAGAGTTTGTCTGTTTTGTTCACTTCTATATCCCTGGTACCTAGAACACTTCCTGGCCCATGATAAGTCCTTAATATTTGTTGAATTAATATTGTTGAAGGCACTTGTGACGTGGACATACTGCTCATTCCTCTGACCTTTCTAAAATATACCTCCTATTTTGTTAGTCCCCTGTTTAAAACTCCTCAGGTGGTTTCTCTTTGCTTTCAAAATAAATTTCAGGCTCCTTCACATGGCCTGCAAGGCCCTCTCAACATATCCCCCCTAATATCTCCAGTCCCGCCTCTGGCCACTCATCTCTTTCCACTCTACTCCTCCACCATATTGGAATACTTCCAGTGCCCAGTGGAGCCTTGGTCTCTCTTATCTTCTGAGTTTTGCACATGGCCACTTCTCCTTTGAAGATACTTTCCACCGCTTTCATTCCTTAGGGTTCAGCTTTAGATATCATTTCTTCTGGGAAGACTTCCTACCCTCAAGGCTGGGTTAGTCCAGTACTGCCCTATGTTTAGCCTCATCATAGCATCCATCATGGTGTATTTTGGTGGCTTAGTTTATTACAATTTAGAATAAGACTGTCTTAGCTTGGGCTACCATAACAAAATATTACAGACTGAGTGGCATAAACCACATAAATTTATTTCTCACTGTTCTGGAGGCTGGAAGTCTGAAATCAGGGTGCCAGCATGGTCGGGTTCTGCTAAGAGCGCTCTTCCTGGCTTGGAGATGGCTATCTTCTCTCTGTGCTCACATCGCCTTTTCGCAGTGTGTGTGCACAGAGAGAGAGAGAGAGGATCTCTTCCTCTTCTTATAAGGTCACCAATCCTATTGAATTAGGACCGCACCCTTATGATGTCTTTTAACCTTAATTACCTCCTAAACACCTTATCTCCAGATACAGTCACATGGGAGGTTAGGGCTTCAACATATGAACTTTGGAGGTGGGGGATACAATTCAGTCCATAGCAAAGACTCTACTTTGAATTCTGTTAGGTAAACGTCAAACATCCACCAAATAGGGACTAATATAAGTATTTCTAGCAGAAGGCATATGAGAATGAAATTGGAAAGATGGATGAAGCTGAGTTATCAGGAACCCAGGGAAGAAGGGGAGGTTGTGTCTGGTCATAACTGCCCACTGGAATGCTGGGGTCTTACAGACTCTCCACCAAGGTCACACTGAGTGAGGATAGGGCTCAGAATGTGAAGGCTCTGGCCATCTTTGGCATGTTTCAGACTGTTTGATATCGGTCTAGATATCAAACAATCTAGAACATAGATATTCCAGGATGCCAATTAAAAACCAAACAAATAAACAAGACCAGGGGTCCATCAGTGGTGATCTCCAAGGAGGGGCAAGATCCATCTCTCAGAGGCTGGAACCAGGTGGGATTTGGGACTGGGTAGTCAACCTCATACTAAGGTGTTTGATAGGGAAACAGGGAATCTGGGTCTCTTGTACCAAACACTTTGTTCCAAGGGTACTTGGTTTGGTAATGGGGAATCTAGAGGAGAAGCTCAGCTACGCAGGGTCCGGGGAGTGCTCTGTGTCACAGGTTACGAGAACACTTGTGCGAATTTGGCAGTGTAGGAGCCTCAGCAGCTCCAAGGGAGCCTAGCAGCTATGGCTGGCTCACTGGATCCCAGGATTGGAAACCTTGCTTAACTCCTCATGATTATTCTTATAGTTCCAAGAGCCTTCTTCCTCACAGTCATGACCTGCTGGATTTTCCAGAGTAACCTACAAAAATACAAAGAAAAAGCCATTTCATAACTGGCAATTTTATGATCAGGATGTCAAGAGCCTCCAGGGGAGAGAGCAGTGTAATGTCTCAAGATGTGGACCCAGGTTTATAGCAGTCACAGAAGTCTCCTCCTCAGGAGAAACCTGTTCTCTCTCATAGGAGGGAAGACTGTTGATGTCAGCACTTAGGACAACCAAGGCAAATAGTATGTCCAGATTCCTACTGCTCAGGCGTTCTGCAGTCAAGACCTGCATCAGGCTTCTGAGTATCCAAATTGTCTAACTGTTATATACCATAGGGGAACACGGGGGCTTGTCAGGATGTCTTAACAGAGCTATCTGTCCTAACAGAAGCAGCAAGCATTTATCTGCAGATTTGTAGGGCAGTGAATTAATTCTGCCTCATAACTACCAAATCCCAAGCAGGGGAAGGGATATGGATAAGATTTCAAGATTGTTCTGAAATTGCTTTGTGATTTAAATTGTTCCTACTCACTTTATGGTTTCTGCCATTCTGATTTACTCCTCACACCCAAGGTGCTTGTAAATCATGACCAGCTTACATGATTCTGCAGGCAGCAGGATGGCATGGAGATGAGGAGTCCTGGGTTTGTGATGTTTGGGCTTAAGCTCTTTAAGTCTGAACTGTCTTGTCTGGAGAATGAGTTTAATAAGATAAGTCTTTTATAGGATTATTAATGAAATGATGCATGTAAATGGCCACATGGTAACCATCCAATAAATGTGAGCTGTTATTATCACATTCACATCTCCTGTGCTGGAGCCTACACTCCACAAGGACAAGAAATACACTTATTTATCTCCTAGTCATCACACAGTCTGTAGCACATATCAAGTGGCCAGTGATTGTTCACTGAAAAAGGAAATAAACTATTGCATTTACCTGGACCACCTCAGGCCACACCTGTCTCTTAGTGCTCTACTGAAAGTTGGAGATTTGGGGGTCTCTCTTCAATGACAATAACATGCATTAAAAAATATCTTATAAAGTTGTGTAAATACAACCTAAAATTTTAGTACACCATAATATTTCTTAGCATATACTACTAGTACATATACACTGAACTACTGTTTTTCGATGATCTCAGACATTTTTAATCTTAGCAATAATATAATTGTTTTATATGTGCACAGAAGTCACCTGAGATACTGGTTAAAATGCTGAATCCTGGGCCCCTTCACTAGAGATTTTAGTTCATTAGGTCTGAAGTGGAGCCCAGGAATTTGTATGTTTAAAAAGTTCCTTAGGTATTTCTGATAGAGGAGGGTCTAAACTTTGAGAATTACTGCTAGGTTCTCTAACTTACAAGTTGAACCATGCGTGGGAAAAGCCATCCCCTGTGTATCTGTTGGGGTTCCTGGAGGACAGCAGAGCCGCTAAGACTATCGTGAGAACAATAAGTTGACTGTAGCAATTCGAACTTAGACAGCATGGGAGGAGCTGAGGAAGTTGGAAAGGCGGGTCAGAGAACCATGTCGCTAAACATGGTAGCCTGAAGCACTGGTGCAGGTGGGCAGGTCACAGCTTGCAGGACCCGTGCATGGCTAGCTCCTGAAGTAGACCTGCAAGGAGAAATCTGCTTGCAGACTTGCTGATAGAGAAATCTGGGCAGCTGCTGCCTCTGGAAGTTGGCCTGGGGCTGCTCTTGTTTTGTGGGGCCAGCATTAGAAAGAGGAGCTGGAAACTGGAGCCCGCCAGTCGCATCTGCATCTGTCTGTTACCACGTCTGCCCACTGTGACCTGAGATTAATGACTTCTTCATTTCTCTTGCAAGTTCCTCTTTTTGACAACTCTAATCCAGATCCGTGTAGGGAAGAATCTTCTGGGGAACATAGTTTCCAGGTTTAGTCAAATGGACATAGCACACTCTGACGCATCATTAAGATGCTCTAAAAATCACTCAGACAGCTCCCTTCCATCCTGCTGCTTCAGCTCTCTGAGTACTGGATGTTCACTCCTTCTCTTGAGTTTCTGTGTATTTCAAGAGCACCGTGGAGAGAATTCCATCGTCTTTATTAGGGGGAGATCGCAACCCTTTGCAAGCCTGGGTGTATTTGGCATGTTGGAAAAAGATGCACACTGAGCTGCATCCTTGAGCCAGCCTGCCAGTGATAAATAATTAAAAGATGATAGATGTAGATGTTACATGAGTGGAAGACGTTTCGAGTCATATCATCAGGAAAATTAGCATTTTAGTGTTCAGCTAAACATGCAGACAGAGAAACATATGTTATGTGTATCTCAAGATGTGTCAAAAATGGCCTTTTGTGAATGAATGGCTCCAGGGCTGGTAGAATCCCATTGGCCAGGCACAGGTGGAGGATGCCTCTAGTACGCTGAATAATGGCCCCCTAAGATATCAGGTCCTAATCCCTGGAACCTGTAAATGTTACCTTAGGGTTACAAATGGAATATGTTATAAAATTGTGTAATTTTTTATATTTGTAAAATATGTTACAAATGGAAAACGGGTCTTTGCAGATGTGATAAAGTTAATGATCTTGAGATGGGGAGATTATCTTGGTTTTCTGGGTGGGCCCTACAGGCCATCATAAGTGTTCTTATAAGAGAGAGGCGGGGGAGAATTGACAGAGACAGAAAGGGAGAGGGCAGTGTGACAGAGGCAGAGATTGGAGTTATGCAGCCGTAAGTCAAGGAATGCTAGCAGACACTATAAGCTGGAGGAGACAAGGGACAGATTCTCCCCTAGAACCTCCAGAGGGAGCATGGCCCTGCTGGTACCTTGATTTCAGCCAGTGATACTGACTGAACTTCTGGCCTCCAGTACCGTGAGAGAACACATTCTTGTTGATTCAAACCGCCAAGTTTGTGGTAATTTGTTACAACAGCCACAGAAAACTGATGTATCTCTTTTCCGTCATCAGCTTCCCCTACACCACCCCTTTGAATGGAACTCCCTACTTGCTGAAGTAGTGGGGCTGGTGGTGGCAGGGGGAGGGCAAGACTCCCAAGCCCATAGCAGGGCAAAGTTGGCTTTCTGGCCTTTATATTCCAAGCTGGAACTTTGAGCTTATTCCTTTTGTAGAAGCAAGTTTTATTGTCTGGGTTCCCCACTGTATTGGGAAAAAAACCTTTTTGTTCCATATTTAACCCAGTGTCCTCAAGTCCTCCAATCCTAGGCTCACTGTTCCTTTACTGGACAAATAAAATAACTCAAGCCCCTATCTTGCATAACTGTAGGACTTAGTTCCCTCTGATATTTTTAGGAATGGTTCCTTGTCTCCTCCCACTCTGGATGGTCAGTCTAGATGGCTCTGTTAGTCTCCTTTTGCTGTCTAGTATCTCTTTCTACAGGCTGCTGTCTTTTCTTGTGCTTCTAGGTAAGAACCACAACCTTCTCTTCATTCTCAAGGCATTTGACAGAGAATTAGATGAGGTTCCATCCTGTTTGGTGGTATTCTTGCCCATAGCCCTTGGGACTTTGGATTAGTTTGTTCAAGCTGTCATAACAAAGTACCAAAGACTGGGTGGTTTAAACAACAGAAATTTATTTTCTCACAGGTCTGGAGGCAAGAAGTCTGAGAACAAGGTGTGGGCAAGGTTGGTTTCTTCTGAGGCCTCTCTCCTTGGCTTGTAGATGGCCATCTTCTTGCTGTCTTCACTTGGTCTTCCCTCTGTATCTATGTCTTCATTTCCTTTTTACCAGTCATATGGGATTAGAATGACCTCATTCTAACTCAATTACCTCTTTAAAGACTTTATCTCCAGATATAGTCACATTCTGGGGTACTGGGGGTTAGGACTTCAATAGGAATTTTGAGGGGACACAACTCAGCCCATTACAGAGCTTAGCTTCCTGTACTGAGGTAATTCTTGTGAAGGTCTTCATAGAATGTTGGGCACATAGTAAGCACTATACAAACAATAAGTTATGCAATTATAGCACAATTATTTCTCTCCTCTCATACAGCTCCAAACCGTATTTGGATGTGCATAATGTATTTATTATAAATGTATACATATAAATATACACGCTTTTCTGTGGCATCTTCCATGGTAAAATTTTAGTGGTTTCATTCAGGTAATATTTCTGGGTGGTTTGTTTTCTGTTTCCCAGCATCTTTGGGGATATCTGAAATATAGGGCAAACCCTCTTAATTTTCATTCATTCATTCAACAAAAATTTATTGAGGGTACTGTGCTGGCCTCTGGGGTTACAATGTTAAGTAAGTTTGGGCAGTTACAGTTTAGATTAAATGTCATGGAGAGGCAAGTACAATGTACAGTGGAGGCTGTAGGAAGGGCCTTGTGATGGAATAAGCTTGTCTGCAAATTCTTTCACTCTCCCGCCCATTGAGAGGGAAGTGTTTGTATCCTCTCCCCTTGAATCTGGCCTGCTTCTGAGGCTTGTGTTGATCAGTAGAATATGGCAGATAATGATGCCTCACCTTGGAGTGCTTGCTTTAGGGGAAACCAGCTGCCGTGTAATGGGTCTGGCTGTTTTGAGACTGCCATGCTGTGAGGAAGTCCAGGCTAGCTCTGTGGAGAGGCTGTGGGAAGAGAGAGTCTCAGAGAGCTCTGGTAATTCAGCCATTCCAGCCAGGTGCCAACATCTAAGTGAAGAAACCATTTTAGATATTTCAACCCCAGCTTGTACAGTGTAGAGAAGAACCTAGGAATTCAACTGGAATCCAGAGCCAGTGACTCAGACATGTGGCCCCAGGTAAGTTGTCCTAGCCATCTCCAGTTATTCAGGCCATCCCGTAGCCATTGCAGCTCTGGTGTGCACAAAGTTCTAACTTGCAAGGTTGTGAGCTTCATAAAATGGTGGCTATTTTACTAAATTTTGGGATGGTATATTACATAGCAATAGGTAACTGGAACAGGACCCTAGTCTAGACTTGGAGGATAGTTAGGAAGTCCTATAAATCACTACTCCAATATTAAAGCACAGAACACACATAGAGAATTCTCGGATAGTGCCTATCTGCAAAATCCATCCTTTTTCTTTCACATGTGAAGGCTGGAGGCAAGTGCCTCTTAAGGCCTCAGGTCTTACAGTCCTTGCTCTGTTGATGAACTCCATAGAAAGTGCTGATTTCAATCCTTATATAAAACTGCTACCTGTGTGGGACCTGCTGGTCTCTTGGGGGCTGGTACTGTAATTTGCTCCAGTGGCCACCTCCAGCTGCTCTATGGGTCATTACTGCAGGCTGCTTATTCAGCCTTCCCTCAACCCATGGCTGCACGCCACGGAATGCTACCTAACTCTGCTACCTAATCTGCTTTGCTAGAGGTCCTTCCCTTTGTTCTTCTTGCTAATTATTTTTCTCTGTACAAAGTTCCTTTTTTGCTTTACTGGGTCCAAAGATCCCTTGAACCTTCATTCCTCCAACTCTCCTTCATGTTAGGTGGCAGAAAAGCATAATAGAGAGATTCAGGTGCTGGCCTTGGAGTTAGACTGTCTGAGTTTGAAGTCTGATTCTGCCTCTTACAGTGTAACCTTGTGGTCTCGGTGCTGCCATTTCCTCAACTTCAAAGTGAGGGAAGTGTTAGTGTGCGCCTCACAGGGTGGGTGTGAGGATAAAAGAGAGCATTCACGTAAGATGCACAGAATAGTCTCTGGCATGAAGCAAGTGTCCAGTAAATGCTGTTGACTTTGATTATTCATAATAGGCATCTTGCAGTATGGTAATGACCTGCCTGTTTATGGGTCTCCTCGCTCGATGCTCAATTCCTTGTGGACAGATACCGTCTTGAGCACTGTCGCCTCCCGAATGCCCTGCACAATGTGTGACATATCTTAGGCACCCAATAACTGCTTCTTGAATGAGTGAAAGCCACAAAAACAATCAAAAGACTGTTCTATCAGTGGAAGGTCATAATGTCTTCATAAGAGAGAGGCAGCAAGAGTTGGACAGCAGCTTGATTTTGTAGAACATACTCTATATCATTCCAAGAATCAAAAGGACAGGACACTGATTGGGATGATAAGTGTAAAACAACATATTCTTGTGTGGTTCTTGTCTGTGGTTTACTGTTATTACTGTGTGCTTAAGGTGCCTGAAAATGTGAAACAGTAATGGTCAGGTTCCTGAAGAAGTTGGGTGTGGTGATCTTGAACCTGAAACACATTGATTATTCTTGGAGAGGCTGCATAAATGAATGGAAAACTATTTATTTTTACATAAGACCTGCCATGTTTAAGAAACAATTTGGGCCAGCCCCGTGGCTTGGTGGTTAAGTGCGTGCGCTCCGATGCTGGCGACCTGGGTTCGGATCCCGGGCGCGCACCGAGGCACCACTTCTCCGTCCATCCTGAGGCTGAGTCCCACATACAGCAACTAGAAGGATGTGCAGCTATGACATACGACTATCTACTGGGGCTTTGGGGGAAAAAATAAATAAAATCTTTCAAAAAAAAAAAAAGAAGCAATTTAAAGTGGCCTACAGAGAATCATATAATAATTCAATAAGATAAAATAAATTAGAGTAAGGGAATTGAGCCCTTAAGAAAAATTTAGCTTAAAAAGCTAGATGGAGCTAGGAGTGAGGTTTGTTCCCAAAATGTTTGCTGTGTAGTCGGATACATTTTCCAGAGGTAGGTCTGAAAATTTGAGGCTGAACTTTCTACTAGTTTTTATGTGAAAACCATAAAATAACCAGTTACATGATTCACACTTTGGAATAATAATAATGCTAACAGCTAGCATTTATCAGTGCTTATTGGTGCCAGCTGTGGCTCTAAGTACTTTGTGTGTATTAATTCTAAATCCTCACATTGATCCTAGGAGGTAGATACTTGGCCCAGGTCAGGCAGCTGGTGCACAGTTTTGAAACCAGGTGCTTTGGCTCCATGCTTGTAAAACCTACCAGTTGTTTAAAACAAGAACAACTAGATCTCATGTTAAGAACCTTGAGGAAATTTTTCTTGTTGGTTCTTGAATTTTCCTGGAAATCTCATCTGAGAAGTATAGGAGACCCTCCAATCCAAAGAGGAAATGGAGTGCGTGCTCATCTGAGGCAGATCTCCAAGTTGACCCCAGATTAGCAGCATTAGCCTCCTCTGAGCGCTTATTAGAAGTGCAAATTCTTGGTTCTCTTTCCAGGTCGACTGCACCAGAAGCTCTGGAGTGGGGTTCAGCAGTCTGCATTTGAACAAGCCTTATAGGAGCTTCTGATAGGTGCTCAAGTTTGAGAACTGCTGTTCTAAAGGGAAAGGGGCTTCTGGTGCAGAAGGTGATGTCTGTCTTCTCATGACCTTGTGAGGAGCTTCGGGAGGTAGAAAGCTCATGAAATCGTGGTGCCAGCCTCAGAGACTGGAGCATTGAAAACTAGGAGATGCTATAAAAACCACTGACTATGTTTCAGACTAATTCATCAGGCTGTAGGGAAAAACTGCAGTAATAACAGTAATGCCTCCTCACATGAGTTAGAAATACAGAGTTTGACAAAGTGCTGTCCTTATATTTTCTCATGAGATTCTTATACCACCAATGTGAATTAGAGATTTTTGTGTTGAGAACATGTTACAGGTGAAGAATTAGAGGGAGAGAAACATTTGGGGAGACCAAAGCACCATCCAACACAAAATATCCAAGAGGGCTTCTTCACTCAAGTCTTGTCACCTGGCTGGAATGGCTGAATGACCAGAGCTCACAGAGCCTTTCCATACAGCTAGCTTGAGCTTCCTCACAGCATGGCATTCTCAGAACAGTTGGACTCATTACACAGCAGCTGGTTTTCCCTAGAGCAAGCATTCCAAGAGAGGATGCTGCTACTTCTTTAAAGCCTTGGTGAGGCATCATGTCTGCCATATTCTGCTGGTCAACAAGGTCCGAGAACCAGGCCAGATTCAAGGGATAGGGCCACAGACATCTCCTCTCAATGTGTTTTTGGTGGGGCAATGTCGAATTTTTGGACAAGCTTGTTCCATCACAGGGCCCTTCCTACAGCCTCTACTGCATTGCCTTGGCCTCACCATGACATTTAATCTGAATTGTAGCTACCTAGTCTTAGTCAATGTTGTATGCCGAGAGGCCAGCACAGCACCCTCCATACGTCTTTGTTGAATGGATGAATGAAAATTAAGAGGGTTTTCCCTATATTTTAGATATCCCTGAGGGTTCTGGGAAACAGGAAACAAGACATGAAGCTCCAATGAGGGACCTCGTCTGTCTTGTTCACTGTTCCTTCCTCTGCAGGCAGCACAGTCCCTGGCGCCTCTTTTAGGTACTCCGCAGCTGTTTGTGGAATGAGTGAGTGAATGTGTGCGTGCATGCATGAACCTAGTTCCACTGCCCTTTCAGTGGTGCAAAAGTCGATTGTTTGTATGTGAACCTCAAGACTGTTTTTTCTGTACCAGCTGCAGAGCCCCCTCCATCTCTGCCCTTCCTGGTCTCCTTAATCCTCTAGCCCCAGGGAACTCAATAGAGCTACATCCCCCAGCACCTTACACCCTACTTCACGACATGTATTCTCCGATTCTTGAAGCAGGAGTAGGAGTGGAACGTTGTGAGTTTTAAAATATACTCAGCTCAGGAAAAAAAGTGACTCCCAAGAGGTCTCAGCTGTAATATTTAGACTTCTGCAGCTTATTCAGCCTTTTCTTGTAGGGGCGCATTGGAAAATAGAAAATTGGACAGGGCCTTGGGGAAGGATGTGATAAGTATGTGAAGCTCTTTTCTGTGTGCCCAAGGAAATGCAGAAGGGGGCCAGGTGAACATTTGTAGGAGTTACTGAGAGGCTCAGAATTAGTGTCAATTCCTGTAATGATATTTTGGTTTTCAGCTCAATAAGGTGATTTTTTGTTGGGGCTCTTTACTCTGGTGAGTTTACTTTGAGTACTTTGGATTCAGAGTTTGCTTACAAGGGACCAAGACAATTGCTTGTAAAGTAAGGGATTCCTCTGAATCTTTATCTTTGGTTTAAACTTCCCTTCTGAGCTTTAGACCTTTATAACAGACTGCCTACCATAGATCTCACTCCGATATCCCACAGCTGTTTCAAACTGCACCTCCCCAAAATAGAATGAATACTCTGTTTCCAGAAATGAGTTCTTCCTTCTAGAGATCCTATGAGGATTAAAGGCACCACCCTGCATGCAATCAGTCCCCTGAGAGAAGTGTGGACCTCATCCTCCAAGTTTCCCTAATATTGATGGCAATGGATAATGTTTGTTGACAGCTTCCTGTCTTCAGGGCCTGTGCTAAATGTTTTTGTGCATTAACTCTCTCAGTCATCCCTGCAGCCTACGACTAAGAGGATGTTGTCATCTCCATTTTACAGACGAGGAAACTGAGGTGATTGCAAAACGATCTTAACACTTTCTTTTCTGCAGTCCCGCTCCAACCGCAGTCCCTATCCACCACATGGCAGCCTGACTCATGTTTTAAATGCTCAGATCTGATTGTGTCATTTCCTTCCTTAACGAGCTACACTGGCTCCCCAGTGTCCTCAGAATACAGCCCAAGCCCTTAGTCAGGAGTACAGTGTCCTTCCTGACCTGGTCACTGAGCACCTGGTCATTTCTAGCTGCTCCTACCTGCCCTCCTCCCCGCAAGCACTAACCATGCTGGATACTTGCAACCTCTTGAAATATGCCTGTTTCCCCTAGCCCCATTCAATTCTTTATTCATTCTACAAATCCTCTTGGGGAACCCACCTTATGCCAGACCTGTTCTAGGCACTGGTGATGTAGCTGTGAACAAAACAGATCAAGCCTCTATCCTCATGGTGCTTAGATTCTAGTGGAGCAGTCACAATACACAGGTGAATAGCTGCATATATAATGTTGTAGTCCTGAATGCTGTGTAGAGAAACACAGCAGAGTGAGAGGACAGAGAGTGATAGGAGGGTGCTGTTGTATGTAGGATTGTCAGAGAAGGCAGTTTGCAAAGGTGCTGAGATGGGAGCTTGCTGGGAATGTTTGAGGGACATCAGGGAGGCCAGTGTGGCTGAAATGGTGAGCCTGGGTGAACGTGGAAGGAAAAGAGGTCTCTAATGTAGAAAGGATCTGTCCCATAAGGTCCTTAGGCCATGGCGAGGACTTTGGATTTTATTCCAGGTGTGATCGGAAGCTACTGGAAATTTGAGATCAGGGAGTGATGGAATCTGATTGATGTTTTAAAGGATCATTCCCACAGCTGTGTGACTGCTGAACAGACCCGAGTGGGGCCACAGTGGAAGCTGGGAGACCACGTAGGAGGCTCTTGTGTACGTACCTCTTGTTCCCATTTCAGGGATGTCCATTCCCCACCGCCTTCTTCATCTTTGTCTGGTGACCACCATCCAGTTTCCTACACCAATCTCGAGGATATCTGTATGCAAAACACTTCCTCAGTTCTCTTATTCTCCATCCTCCTGACACAGAATTGTGTCTTTCTTTCACAGTAATGAATCTCAGTATTTTGCAGTTATTTATGTCTGCATAATATGTATTGCATGTATGTATGTGTATGTGTATGTCTGACTTTTTTATCTGGCTGTGAGCTCCTTAAGGGCAGGATCTATTCTTATTTTTCTTTGTGTTTCCAGCTCCCTGGCGTGGCACCTGATATGTGATAGCTTTCAATGAGGGTTTGATGAATAAGTGAGTGAATGAATGAACAAATGAACAGCTTGTTTGGCTAACACTAAACATTCAAATGCTCGTTTGATTGGACAAAGGCAGGCTTTAAATAATTCAATTAAGTCAAAATGGACTATGTATGTATAGGCCAGCTTTAGAATATAATGGGTAGATGTAAGGGCATCAGATTTCATTGTGGAAACTTGACTTGTGGAGTCATGGAGCAGACCTTTTGATTACAGTGCCATCTAATTGGAAAGAGCTCAAGGCTGTTGGCTTACCCACCAACCGTGGTTCATGATTTCCATCCCCACTCACAGTGGGCCAGGGGACCAGCAATATTTAAATGCAACTGGTATCAACCACACAGAACCAGAAATCAGAACTTTTTGTTTAGGTTGTCAAAGACTTCTACAGAACTCACTTCAGCTTCAGGAGGGTGGAGGATGTGACTTATGGCTTCTCAGGTTACCTATGTCAAATGGTTTCAATTGGTTTTCTGTGTGTCTGTGCCTCGCTTAAAATAAACCTGATATAAGAAAATCTTTTTTTTTTTTTACACAAATGACTGAAAGGTGGTTTATTTGATGAATGAATTAAATCATTATGGGATTCCTTTAACTAACAAGGTTCTTTAATGCATTTAAAATGATGCTATTTTTAGAGAAAAATGTTTACATGCAGCTTCTAGGGGTCCTTCAGCAAGTGATGTGAACAGCTCTAACCTGGACGGTTCCCATCAGCGGTCCCCACAGGGCATCCCTAGTGGGCATTCTCGGCGGGTGCGTCAGGACTCACACAGGAGGAGAGGAGAGGAGGCCGGGTTTGGGCTCTCAGTCCAGGCCTGCTGTGTCTGAAATGTAGCCCCTAGGCATATGCAGCTCTTGAGCACTTGAAATGTGGCTAATGCAGCTAAAGAACTGAATTTTTAATTCAGTTTAGTTTAATTTAATTTAATTATAATTAATTAAAATTTAAAAACTCGATTCAGCTACCAGAAAAGTTCCAAGTGTGTTTGGAACAACTTGGGTACATGGATTTGCCTTTTCAGCTATAAATTTTTATGCACTGTAAATACAGATCAAGTATTTCTGATGAAAATTGTACCAATTAAGATGTATTTTACATACACTGATTTTGAAGACTTTAGTACAAAAGCGTGTAAAATATCTCATTGCTTTTTTATCCTGATTACATGTTGAAATAATATTTTGGATATGTTGGGTTAAAATTAATTTCACTAGTTTATTTTTGCCTTTTAATTGTTACTATTGAAAATTTCTGGATTATATGCATGGCTCACAATATATTTCTACTTAACAGTGTCGTATGTGAAACCACACAGCCTGAATGAGACAGCCCACTGCACCAATCACCCTGTGTAATCCCATCTAATTAGACCAGGGTTGAACATCCAAGATTGAGAACCAGTGTTATAATATTTGGTTACTTGCGTGATCCCTGATGTGGGCTATGTCTCTGAATATAAATAAAATATCAGAAATGTTCTACCACCTCTCCCAGAAACTTCCTCAAGCTGGGCCAACCAAATTTTCTCACCGAGGATTTTGTAATCAAGACTTGCTAGTAAGAAGCTGTGGGACATGGAACTCTAAGGTGCATCACAGATAAACTCATGGTAATCCAAAGCCTTCCTTGGGAGAGTAAGAGCCTTACAGAAGACTCGAGTACGCGGTGTGGAGAGTTGACCCAGGTGCAGAGCTGTGAAGTCTGGAAAGAAACGCAGTGGGGACCTAGCTGTACCCCTGCATGGAGTTTCCTGAGATTCTCTTGTATTTTTACCATAAATTTCCCTTGGATTTCTGTTTCTTAAAGCTAATGATTTTCACACACACATGATTAGGGAAACAAGTTGAACATTTGTAAAAATAAAAAACATCAAAATTGTGGTCATTTTGCAATATATATGTATATATTAAATCAATATGTTGTACACCTGCAACTAATATAAGTCTATTGTGTCTTGATAAATTTAAAAAAATAAATACAAACATTGAAATTAGAGAAATGAGCATATGTATGAAGGTGGAGCATATGTATGAATGTGGTATGAGGGATGGACCAGGACAGGGGTCTTCAAAGTGTGGCCTGGGGATTACTGGGGGATCCTGAAGACACTTTTAAGGGGATCTCCATAAGGTCAAAATAATTTCCCCAATAATTTTAAGCCATTATTTGCTTTTCTTGTTCTGGTTCTCTCATGAGGGTACAGTGGAGTTTTCCAGAGACAATCTGATGTGTGACGTAGCAACAGATTAAAAGCAGAAGCACATACAAAAACCCAGCTGTGTTCTATTAGACCATACATTAAAGAGATTTATAAAAATGTCAAGTGATGCCATTCTTCTCCAATTTTTTTGATTCTGGAAAATATAGTTTTTTTTTTTACAACTTTATTATGTTAACATGTAAAGGGTTTGTTAAATATTTTAAAGTTTCTCCATTTTAATTGCTAACATGTTAAACGTCGATAGATATAACCCACATAAACAAAAGCTGTTTGTTGCCCTCAATAATCTTTAGGAGTCTAAAGGGTTCTGAGCAGAAAATAGTAAGATAAATCAGCAAAGAGTTCGTGGAGGAAAACCTGGTTTAGAGTTGCTCTGAGGTTTTATTCTCTGTTCAGAATGCCTGAATCTCAAACAGGGGCCAAGCAAGAGCGTGATTACACTGGTTCTCAACTTTGACATCAAAATCAAGTTAGGGGACTAAAGTAAATAAACATTTCCAGGCCTCTGTCCCCAGATATTTGTTTCATAAAGTCTGAGAGGAGATCCAAGAATCTGTATTTTTAAAAAGTACCTCAGGTGTTTTTTTGCACAACATGCAAAGAGGAGCCAAGACAAGACACTGTTTAATTAGAAAGAGCTGGGCTGCAGATGATGAAAGCAAATGAGGGAAGCTGCCCCAGCCTGGCTGCTGACCTTTTTCTGGCAGCTCTGTGGGTGAACTGGAGGGGGTGTGAGGGAGGGGGTGTTAGGTCAGAGGGAGTTGCGTGCATTGTCGGGGGGCCCACGCTGTCCCGGCTGCCTCCCTGATGGCCTGTCGATGCAGGCCCCTGAGCTGGTGGCATGGGCTCACTCAGATTCTCAGGGACACATCCCGAAACCCAGGAACCTGCCAGAGATGAGAATTAGAAAAGATGAGATGCTGCAAACACAAGCCAGTCTTTGTGCCTTAGTTCTAGACTTTTAGCTCTTTAAGAAATGTTCTCATGCCTGAAAGTGGCTTCTGATGCAGAGACTAGCTGTGTTTTAAGAGGTAGGCTGGAATTTGTCATTTGTATAGCAGACCAGCAGAAAGTTTTCCTGGCATGTGGGGTGTGTGTGGTGGTCTTGTTTCCTTAAAGGAAGGGAGACCCCTCTTCCCTGTAATATCTTGCAGTCACATATCGATTTCTTCTGAGGGTTTCAAGAGTGCTGTGTTTACCTCCCCTCCCTCCGCCCCCATACACAGGGAAGGCATAGGGAGGGTTGGTGTGGAATTTTCTTTTCATTTCCTCTCACTCTGGGTGATATATTGAGGTGGATTATGGGTTTATTTTGGCTCTCTGGAATGTTTTCCTCTCATTAGCTTTCTTTTGGAAACAGACCCTGCCCTCCTGAACACAAGGACACAGGCCTGTCAGTTCATAATGTCCTATCCTTGGGAACAGGGCCACCATGTAGCACAACTCTGGTACCTCCAAATGCCACCACTGACATAGACAGTCCTGTCCTGGAAATTGAGTGGTCTGAGGGGTGGGCATGAGACGTAGCAGGACCAGTCAGATGCTACTCCTAGAATTAATCTATGGAAGTTAGGAGAGAAAAAGCTCTTTCCACTGGGATTGCCAAATGCCCAGGGATGCTGGGCAATGGGGCTTTGGTGGCCATCCTCTTGACTGTATGCAGGATGATCACTGTTGGAGAAAATGATGCCAACATACACAGCAGGAAACAGAAGTGAAAAATTGGGAGAGAAAAAGCCTGATGACTAATTTGAGCCTCTGGATCCAACTGAGCCTGAAGTGAGACCCATTTTTGGACTCATCACTTATATAGTATACTATTATAATATATATAGTATATTAATAGTATACTATATATTAAATATATACTATTTTTAGTAATTTAGTAAAAATAAATTTACTATTTTTCTCAAGCAAATTCAAGTACTGATTAATAATAGGTTCTGATAGTCAAGTGGATATATGCAACTTGAGTGCGATGTGGACGTCCAGAAAAAAAGAAAGAAAAACAACTCAGCAGAACATTCATACATATTGACTATCCCATATTCTTTTAAGAAGCTTCTCACTTTGGGAAAACTTGTTTATTTTGATTTTGTTGGCTGCAGAGAAGAGGTTTAATACAGAAGTAATATTGATGATAAATAGGGAAAAATAAGGCGTGGCCATCATTTGAAAGCATGATTGTCATTTAACAATAAGAATGTAAGAAAATTTGTAGAACACTTTAAACCTTTGTTTTTGAAAAAATTTCCGTTTCTAAATCTATCACATTTTATATGCATGATCAAGTGTATATGTATATTATTTTGCAAAAATGTCTTCACCTGGTAAAATGAAACCAAGATCTGGTTTCGTTTATATTATTGCTTTTATTTTTATTTCTTAAATTATTGATGTGTTGAGCATCATTCCATGCATTTTGTTGTGATTTTAATTTCTTTACCTTGAATTAGCTATTGTTATGCTTTGTCCACCACTTAGATTAGTTTGTGAAGCATATTAACAATTTTCCCCTATCTAGTTTGTAAATACTTTGTTCTAAATTTTTACTTCCGTTTATGTAATCTTTTTGTTTTGCCATAAAAATGCCTTTCTTATTTTAAACTGGTTTTCAAAAATAAGGACATAATGTAGCTCATCATAAAGCAATTAAATGCATGTGGCCCAGTCACCACTCCCGAATGGTCTAGACCAGTGCTGTCCAATAGAACCTGTAAATGTTCTCTGTGCTGCCCAGGGATTAACCATGTGTGGCTATAGAACTAGTACATATGAGAAAGTAAATATTTAGTCTTACTCAATTTAACTTAATTAAATAGTCACTCGTGGCTAGAGGCCACTATGTATTTTTTCCAGTTTTATTGAGATATAATTGATATATAACATTGTATTAGTTTTAGGTGTACAACGTAATGATTTGGTATATGTATATATTCAGAAATTTAACATCTGTCATCTCATATAGTTACAAAATTTTTTTTCTTGTGGTAAGAACTTTTAAGATTTACTCTCAACAACTTTCAAATATACAATACAGTATTATTAACTATAGTCACCATGCTGTGCATTACATCCCCAGGACTGACTTATTTTATAACTGAAGTTTGTGCTTTTTGACACCTTCACCCGTTTTGCTCCCTGCCCCCAACTCTGGCAACCACTAATCTGTTCTCTGTATCTATGAGTTCGGTTTTGTTAGATTCAACATATAAGTGAGATCATACAGTATTTGGCTTTCTCTGTCTGACTTATTTCACTTAGCATAATGCCCTCAAAATCCATCCATGTTGTTGCAAATGGCAGAATTTCCTTCTTTTTTATGGCTGAATAATGTTCCATTGTATATATATACCACATATTCTTTATCCATTCATCCATTGATGGGCACTTAGATTGTTTCCCTGTCTTGGGTATTGTAAATAATGCTGCAATGAACAGTGGGGTGCAGATATCTTTTTGAAATAGTGATTTCCTTTCCTTCAGATGTATACCCAGAAGTGGTGACCACTGTATTTTTATGTTACTCTATTTTGCTTTCTGGCTTAACTGGAAAAACAGCTTCATATTAAGCCTGAGAGGGAGGAGGTATGTTAGAGGAACAAAGTCAAATGGCATGTCTGCTTGTCTGGACCTGGAGTGAGAGTCAGCAGACCTCAGTCCCTGGGCAGACTCCTTATCAACTGTGGGATTGGGTAGATCATCTTACGTCCTCATCTCTGAAACAGAATTCCATCCTAAAATAGATGCTGGAGCGTGCATTTTGGCGTCAGAGGGGCTGAACTTGAGATCTGGTTTCACTACCAAGTGGAATGGGGTCACAGATTTACCTGCCATGGTCTGCTGTTCAATGACCATGTTGCTCTTTTTTTTTTTTTAAAGATTTTTTTTATTTATTTATTTTTTTCCCCCCAAAGCCCCAGTAGATAGTTGTATGTCATAGCTGCACATCCTTCCAGTTGCTGTATGTGGGACGCGGCCCCACCATGGCCGGAGAAGCGGTGTGTGCCCGGGATCCGAACCCAGGCTGCCAGCAGCGGAGCGCGTGCACTTAACCGCTAAGCCACGGGGCCGGCCCGACCATGTTGCTCTTTTACTTTTCTATGGTTTAATAGTCTTCCCAGTTCATAGATTGAGAGAGTGTTAAAATGCATTTTGGATGGTCTAGTCCTTTCTGTCTGATGCCAAAAGACAAACAGACCCTGTATAGGTTCTGTGCTGGGGAAGGCTCTGGTGGCCACCTGGACTGTGACTGTTGAAGGGCATCTGGTCCTTCTGGCTTAGCAAGGAGGTGGGAGGTGGCATACTGCCACCTAGTGGCTGAGTATCATTAGGGCCATTAGAAGTCTTGATCTGTAACACTATCATATTGGAGTCGGGCAATAACTACTTGAGATAAGCAGTGAAGTTAATGTGATAGGAATTTTATTATTTCTACTTTTCAGATGAGCACAGTGGTTCCTAACGCCACATGGTGCGTTGGTGGAAGAGATGAGCCTGGAAACGGGCCCCATTGACTCCACTGTTTGTTGTTACTGCTTTGGAGCTGATTCTGATTCCTAGCTGACTGACTCCACTATATTGTGGCTGATTTCCCACCATATCATGTGGCCACCAGCTGTTCATGTGCATACCCATTCTACCTATCTCATTGATGAGGCTCCTCTAAATGTGCGCGTGCGTGTGTGTGTGTGTGTATTTGGGGAGAATGAGAAATAGTGGATGAAGGCTGGGTTTGAATGAGAGAAGATCAAAAATATTATTGGGGGAAAAGGGAGAATCCCCCCCCCCCCCTTTTCCTAAGATTCTTATGGCTGGTCAAATAATGAAAAAGGCGGGTTAGCAGGAGAAAATCAAACAAAGTTTAATAACATGTATACATGGGAGAAACTCAGGAAAAACTGAGCAACTTGGCCATGTGGTGAAAGCTGCCAGCTTAAGTATCTTCAGCTAAAGACAAGGAGGATATTGAAGGTAGTGGTTTGGCATTTCTGAGGGGAGGAAGACAATTTACATGGAGGTGGAAATGCAAATGTTTGTTAAACAAGTTTTGCTGGGCCAAAAATGGGCTTGTTGGTGCCTTTCTATCACACCTATTTTACATTATACTATAGTCATCTTATGGTATTAGCTCCTTCCTGGAACACGCCTTCTACATTCAGTTCTTTTAGGCGATTTGGGGGAAGGTCAAATGTTCTTCCTGAGTCTTCTGAGCCTTTATTGTCTTCAGCTTGAAATAGTCCGCATACCAGAGTGGTGCATCTTGGGGCAGCCTGCCTAGAACCCCATCAATATAATAAACGAAATTGGGATTATGATATATAGACCCCCCCATCAGTTCAGCCTGATCTCTGTAATAACTGGATGCTTCTGTGAAATATTCAAGACCACTTCAGTGCTAGTAGTCAAAAGAACTATTTCATCAGATTCTAAATGTCTACACTGGTTGTTGTTGCTTGTGGGATCTCATTTCCCTGTTAGCACCAGGCTGTGAGACAAACAATGACATACTCCTGTGAAGGGATCAGTGTGTCTACTCAACAATCACAGAAGCTTAGGGCCGGAATGAAAGCGAATTTTCATCTTTTAAGTGCCAGCTCTGATTCATTGGCACTGGCTCTTTGGAGAACTGGACTGCTTTGAGAAGGACTTGAAGGGGCTTCAGGGCTCAGTAGGAAAGTATGCCCTTCATAGATTAGTGCTGTCTGCCATGAGTACTGGATTATAGAGTCTGCATTAGGGCAGGGATTGGTTTCTGTCTGCTATATTTCCTGCTGGGTCCCAGCACCTAGACTGGTGCCCTGCGCACAACACGTAAATATTTGGTAAAGGAATGAGCATTGGAGGAGAGGAAGTGATGGCTTGAAAGTCAAGCATTTGCTATCCCTGGTAAAAAGATCAAAGCAGAATGGGAAAACCCCTAGGAAGCCCTGCAAAGTTAGGCACTGGGTCTACTTTAGCTTCTGGAGCCCTGCCTTGTCCTTCCAAGCCAAGGGAGAAAGGGCAGCTGTAAGCAGCATTGCAAAGTGCCTCAAAAGCTAGTCCTGGCAGGACTCTGGGGCTTTGAATATTGATGCTGCAGCTGTTTTGTGTTGCTCACTTGCGCGCTTTCTGGTTATCTCTTTGTTTTTTGGATTTCTCTGCCTCTTTGGGTCTTCAGTGGTACACTTTCTCCATTGTTATTACCTTGCTCTAACTCACAGCTAGTCCTGACCGCACAGCTAGAAATAATAATAATTTCTTTGAATGCTTACTATTTTCTAGACGTTATACTTTATAGGGAATATCTCATGTAATCCTCATGAGGGCCTAATGGGAGAAATGCTTAGTATTTGCTGGGGAAGAAATTGAAACACATAGATGTTCACTTGCTTAAGGTCGCACAGTGAGTAAGTGGCAGAAGTGAGATTCACATTCAAGACTGTGTGACCCCAAAGCCCACATGCTTGACCGTTATATGATACTGTTTACCGGCTCACCCTGAGCTGCTTGGTCTTGATCCATGGATAGACTCGGACCTCTGAGGAAGTTATGGATGCCCCTCCAAACTATCCTAAAATCCCCCTGGTCCTTGTGGGTGGTACATTTATGGCTGACTCTTCTACACGCAGAAGCCAGCCAGGTCAGCTCCATCCCAACTGCTGGATTCCATGCCTACGCTGGAAACACATCTGCTCCAACCACAGGCACCCCGGCTCCCCAGCCCTCCAGAACAGAAGTCCAACACTTGTAGCCTCTTCTAACTGCGCAGGGTGTCCAAGGGCATCAGTTTGCTTGTCAGCAAATTTAATTAAATTCCTTTCTCTCTGTTGCCAGTGCTCTCCTTCAGGAAGCTCATCAAAGGAGTTTTGCACAGTCACCTTGGAAATGCATTCCAGTTCTTAACCAACTTTGACTGGCAGCAAGTTCCACTTTATATCTAATCAAGATTTCTCTGGATTCATTTTGGCTCAATTCCTCCTCATGCCATTTTGCTAAGAGAAGGAAAACTGCTGATCTTCATTCTCTTTTCATCCTTTATATAGTTGAAGATCTCAGCTTTCTCTCCTTTACTGAATTTGGAAAATAATAATTCTTTGTTTTGGTTAGTCTTCTTTGCTAGAGTGGTGTGTTAGTTTTCTGTAGCTGCCATAACAAGTTACCACAAACGTGGTGGCTGAGATAACATTTATTTAAAAATAAATGTTTATTTTAAAATAAAATTACTCTCTTACTGTTCTGGAGGTCAGAACTCCAAAATCAGTTTCACTGAGCTAAAGTCAAGGCAGTTCCTTCTGGAAGCTCTGAGAAAGAGAACGTGCTCCATGCCTTTTTCAGCTTCTGGTAGCTGCTTGCATTCCTTGACTCGTGGCCCTTCCTCCGTCTTCAGAGTACATCACTCCAGTCTCTGCTTCCATCATCATATCATCTTTTTCTCTAGCTTTGACTCCTCCTGTGTCCTTCTTATAAGGACTCTTGTGATTACTTTGGGCCCATCCAGATAATCCAGGAGAATCTCTTCCTCTCAAGATCCTCAATCATGTCAGCAAAATTCCTTTTGCCATTTAAGGTACCATTCACAAGTTCTGAGGATTAAGGTGTGAGCATATGCGGACGGGGGTGGGGGATGGTTATTATTCAGCCTATGACAAATTAACATATCCTGACTGGAAGAATCTCCTTTTTGGCTATCTCACGGTACTTCTGTTTTGCCAGGCGTGTCATTTTTCACTGATACCTCACTCAGGAAATTGTGTTCCTGCAAGAGTAATGCATAGTCAGTGTAGAAAGTTTAGAAAATAGAGATAACTAAGATGACAAAAACAAGTATGCATTTAATACTACCACCCGAAGGCTACTTCAGTTTTTGGAGGAATCCGTTCAGTCCCATGAGGGACACTCTGTAAGTCATTAACACTCCGTGGAAGTTTTCAGAAGTTGTAATTTTCCTAACTGGCATCCTGATCCTTAGATCCTGTAGAGGTGATCTCATCTCATTAGTCCATGTTAAAAGTGAGGAGCAGAAAGGTCAGAAATAGTAAATGACTTGTTCAAGGTCTCATAATTAGTGAAGAATGAGGTTAGAAATTAGATCTCCTAGTTCCCAGTTTGGTGTTCCTTATTTTCGCCTATGCTAATTCTTCCCCCCAGGGAAGTTCTTCATTGTTAATTAATTAATTAATCACTTATCATTCATTCAGTAGACAATGTTAAGTGCCTCTTCTGTGCAGATAATTTTGCTCAGTTTTGGGAATAAAATGAACATCATAGTCTCTGTCTTCAAAGAGATTAGAGGCTGTTGGGAAACAGACATATAAGCAAAATATTAGACTCTGGTGTGATAAATGTGACAATGGAACCATGTGCAAGGTTCAGAGATATCCCCAAGGAGGGAACCGTTGCTTTTTACTAGGATTCAGAGAAGTCTTCTTGGAGGAAAAGCATCTGAGCTGGGCATTTGCCAGGTACAGGCATTCCTGGCAGTGGATAGTATATGCAGAAGCAGAGATGGATGAAAAATAACATATTTAGGGGAGACTGAAGTTTGGTATTTCTGGACTGCAAATCTTGAGGGCTGAGATAAGATTGTTGGGAGAGTGTAGGGGATTGAGGTACCAGTAGTTTTTTGTTTAATCCCTCTGTGTGCCTATTTCCCATTTTCTGGCTCTTGGAGCATTTTTCTCCAACTTCTTGAGGCCCCTGTGGCACTGTCAGTAATGATGTCCTACCTCCCTCCACCACCGTGATTGGTTCAGGATGGGGCACGTGGCAGGGGTAAGGCCAATTGAAGTCTTCTCTGAGATTGGCAGATGTTCACTGGATAAGAGACACTTTCTTTCCTCTGCAGCGGATGATGGGGAGGAGCTGGGTCTGTGGTCACTGGCTGGGTCCCCTTGGAGAGAACCTGCCTGTGGGATGAAGACAAGTAGAGCTGTGGGATGGAGGGAGACAGACAGAATCCTGGTAATGGCGGTGGAGTTCCTCAATCCAGCCGTGTCGGGAGGTTCATTTTTGGGCTTCCCAGTCATATGAGCCAAAACCTCCTTTTTGGTTAAAATGGGAGCTTTAGGTTTCCAACAATTGCAGATTAATAATGAAGGTTGATCAGAGCAGGAACTTTAACTTTACTCAATAGGTGAGGGAAAGCTATTGATGGATTTTAAGAGGAAACTGAAGGGCCTAATATCTGGTGTCTTCAATTTCTTAGTGAGTAAGAAGGTGGGAACGTGCTGAGAGTGAGGGTCCAGGTTGGGTAGGATGTCACCTGTTTGGAACAGTTAACGGGACACCAGAGTGGGAGCTGCCCAGTGTTTGATGAACACTGTTGAACAGCCAAATGAGATTAAAGTAATTGGTAGGTTTCTTGTTATGGAACTGCTAACAAAGCCTATTTCAGTTTGGCTTTGAGGTGACGGTTCTAAATCTACTCCTGAAATAAAAAAAGTTGTAATTTATGAACGTTTTCACTTTAAAGGTATTTTCGCTTTCTACTGCCTCGTAGTAGCAAAGTGTAGTGCTTAAAAAGCTTGGACTTTTTAACCCAAATGGACCTAGGTTTAGATGATGTTTCTGTTCCGTACTTGCTGTGTGATCCAGGGCAAGTTGCTTAGCTCCCTTGACCCTCAGTTTCCTCATGTATACAGTGGGAGGATAACAACACCTGCCTATATTGATAAGGATGCTTTTGGTTGCATGAAACTGAAAAATTCAAATCGAATTATTTAAGCAATAAATTCCAGGAGTAAAAGTAGCTTCAGGCAAGGCTTGATCTAGCATCTCAAATCCCTAATTTTCTCTTTATTTATTGGCTCTACTTCTTCAGCATTGGCTCTCATTCTGGAAGTATTTCCTCTTCTGTGTCCAAAATGTCTGATATCACATAATGGGGCCACATGCTCCACCTTCAAGTCCTGCAGTGAAGAAGACCATATCTCCACATCCCTGGCAAATTCCTAAGGTTTCTTCTGACAGTACTGCTCAGGTCTTGCCTGTGCCTGAACCAGTCACTTTGGTGAGGGGCAGCAGGCAGGAGACATATGCCAATGGATGAAGCCAGTTAAGATCCACCTCTAGAGCTGGGGCTGAGACCAATGCCACAAAACCTGGTGGGGAAAGATGGCGAGGAGGTGTGGTTTCTCATGGGAAATTCAGAGCACTGTTATCAGGAGGCAGAGGGAAATGAATGCTGGGCAGCAAACAGCAGATGTGTCGAATCAACTCGGCGTTGTTGGCAGGATTAAATGTGATAATGAGTGTAAAGCATTTAACACAGCACTTGGCACATAGGAAGTGCCCAAGTAATATTAGCTTAGTATTTTAGTTATTATTTTTCTACCTCTCAAGTATATTTACATAGTGATTGCTGATTGGCTCAGGTGTGGACAAGACCTGAGCAGTACAATCAGAAGAAACCTCAGAAATGTTATATATCCACCCCTCCCACCATGATGTGTACATAGTGTAGAAGCAGTAGAAAGTGCAGATAAATAAAGTGAACATCCATGGCAGCATTCCTCTTAATGAAGGAGACGGGCCCAGGACGGCGTTTTTGCTGACAGGAAACTGCGACCCTTAGTGGGATGAGGACTTGCCAGAAGCTCCTTTGGTGGCAGGATGGGAGCCAGCCCCCAGCCCCTTGGCCCCCACCCCAGCTGTGTTTTCCCTTCGATTGCCCTGCTCTCGTTAGCTGTCCTGCTTTCCCATGTGCCTCTGTAGAGCTGGCCTTGGCAGCCAAGCTGACAATGATATATGGCCCTGGGAGGCCCCAGGAAGGATTCTTTGGAGCCGTTATGAACACGCAGGTTAAAGAGAGCAGCTATGTCTGGAAGCCTGCGGTAGCTTCCATCTGAGGAAGTGTTGTCTGCCACTCTCTCCGTGTGTGCGCCCTTTCTCCTGTCATAATCTGCCTCAAACCTGGCATAATATGGGAAGCCGCCAATTAGAGAGGCCACTTCCAGCTGTTCTCTTCTATGCCCACTTGATAGCGATTCCCTCCCACTTCCCCCAAATGTTTCCATTAGGGAGGGAACGGTCCCCATTTTAAGATTGCTCGCTGATGACAGCAGGACACAGAACAGCCAAATTTATGTCGGGAAGCTGAAATCAGTGAGTGCTGACAATAGTAATAATGTGTCTCGAACATGACCTAGCTTATTGCTCAGCACTTGGTCTGAGCTGATAAATTCTTTTTAAGAGACTGACTGGTCATGTAGGCATCCGAAGGGAAAAATAGCAGTAGCACTGTGGGAGGTACAACTTCAGGGGGAAGGGGAGAGAGGGAGAGAGATTGGGAGGGAGAGAAGAGCGAGCACATTATGCTCCTTTATTGCCAATGCTCATTATTACCCAATAATAGTTGCTACCATTTATTACTTGATGGGCACTGGGATATGTGTTTTAAACACATTTTCTCTAACCTTCACCACAGCTATGCAAAATAAATATTACTATCCTTATTCCAGTGATTAGAAAACCAGAGGCCAGTGATGCTAAGTGGTTCACCCAAGGTGCCACAGCTAGTAAATGGAGAAGCCCAATTCAGACCCAGTTCTGTCTGATTTCAGAGCCCAAGTTCTTTACACGTTGTGCTGTTTCTGGCTTATCATATTCAGCTGGTGTCTTCTGGGTCTCTTTCATGAAAGGGCTACTAAAATGGTTTCACACACATATTAACTAGTAGTGGGGTTTAATTCTCATTTGGATTTTGAGAAGTGGAGGGTTCCTGAGACGGGAGTGCGGAGACGATAAGGGGAAGGGTGTGCGCACATGCTCGTGTGTGATCCTAATGGTGCTTACTGTGGTTGCAGCCTGTATCTGTAGTAGCATTTTATTAATTGTGGTCTTCTGTCTCTGCTGGCCGCGTAGTGTCATCCTGAGGCACTAGGCTAGAAAGTGACTAATGAGAATAATTTCTTGATCGATGGGGCTGCTCTTTCTGCATTTAAAAGGGCCTTGTTCAAATGATAGAGTCTCATTTTCACACTGTATCTTCAATATCTAGATATAAAAATCATAAAAAAAAAATAAAACATTCCAGATACTTGGAGGACGGCCTTTAGAGCCAGGCTTTCCTTTCTCTCCAGCACTCGAAGCCAGGCCGAGCCAGCAAAGCTCAAGGCTGTAGCTGCTCACAGAATCTACCAAAACCAGATGTGGCTCCTCCGGGCAGTGTTCTGAAGTCCTCACCCTGCCTTCTCTTTTGCTCTCATCTTTTGCCTTCACATGTCTCTGTCTCTAGTAATCACCATTTACTAATTAAGCTCCTAGCGTGTGCCTAGCATTGTGTCTCTCTCTCTCCTCCTTGTCAATAGCTAAGCTCAGCCTTGGGCCTCTTGGGGAAGTGGACAGTGCACCCATGTGTGTCAAGTGGTGGCCTACCTTTGGGAGATAATTTGAGGCTCTGATCAAAATTTTCTGCCTTAAAATGTTTTTTCCTCTTCATCAGGCATCATGCCCATATGTTCATCCTAGCCATTTATTTCTTTTAACTTTGAAGAACTTTAATATTTGGGGAAATCTTACAGAATTTAAATAATCCTCAGAGGAGGAACACCTAAGGGACTATCAGTCGTAACTCTTTTGAGAACTCCCTAAGCACACAGGTCCTCGGGAGTGGGATATAGATTAGGTGTCTGGGACAGGGAGAGTGCAGACAGGCATCAAGAGAGGGAAGAGAGGAGAGAAAAGGGCACAGAAGACTATATCTATATCTCAATTTTTGTAGAGAGGTGGCTGCCAACAGAGGAAAGTTCCAGAAAGGGCTAGGGATCCTCTGATACAGACACTGAGGGACTATATGGCAAAATAGTCTTTTTGTCAGGAAAGGACAATATTTCTTTACAAAGAGGGTCAAAATTTTATATCCCTGTCAGAATAGCCTTTGGGAAATGCCAACTGAGAGCATCCCATACATCCCCCTCCCTCCATCTGAATGGAGCCTGGCGCAGGGCATCCACACAGGCTGGGCTGCCTGTCAACCTGGTGCAACAGGCAGGAAATGAGCCCTTTCACAGGGTGTGTGAGGATGAAATGAAGTAAAGGATGAGACATGCTGCTCTAGAAGAGTACGTTGTTGTCATCTCACCAGCCAGGAGATCCTTGACCTTATCTCATTCTTTTGGTGTCTCTGAAACACTTGCCACACAGTAGGAGTTTAGTAAAGGTTTTCTGAATGCAGTAAACAAGTGACAAACTGGGAATGCAATTAAGGAGTGGAGTGTCATTTAGCATTCAAGGGTCATGGTTTAAGGCTAGCATCCATTAATTTTTTTTTTAATTGAGGTATATTTGACATAACATTATATTAGTTTCAGGTGTACAGTGTAGCGATTCGATATTTGTATGCATTGGGAAATGATCACCACAATATGTCCAGTTAACATCTGTCACCATACTTAGTTTCAAAATTTTTTTTCTTGTCATGAGAACTTTCAAGATCCATTCTCCTAGCTACTTTCAAATATGCAACACAGTATTATTAACTATAGTCACCTTGCTGTACATTACATCCCCAGGACTTATTTTATAATCTGGGCAGTTATTAATCAAAATATTATTCTTATAAGTCCTCCAGCAAAATTCTTAAATATGCATATAGTTATTAGGGCATTCCATCCATTCTTTTGTCTATCCATATAACCATCCATGCTTCCATGTATCCATGTATCTGTCCATCCATGCATCCATCCATGCATCTATCCATCTATCCGATGTTTATTGAGTGCTTGCTCCTTGCCATGTTACTTTTAGAAGCTGGGTGTAGATTTTTTTCTGAATAAGCAGCTTCTTAAGCCAACTAAAGTGCTTTGCTGCTGGGTTGATGGTTTGTGTGTGAGATCCATCCATCCTTTCAACATATACTACCTGAGCACCTGTTGGGTGCCAGGTCTTTTGCCAGGTGATGAAGATACAATGGTGGGCAAAACTAGACGTTCCCCTATCCTTAGATAGTTTATAGTCTGGTGAGAGTAGAACTCAATAATAATTCCAATGTAAAATTATAATTGTGGTAAGCGCCGTAAAGTGCAAGTTCATGGGGCTGTAGGAAAGGCACTGGGGGAATTGACCTAGTCTGGGATGTTAGGGGCAGTTTCTTGGAGAAAGGGATAAATGAGCTGAGAAATGAAGGAACAGAAGGAGCTCGGGGTATGTGCTCTAGGCAGAGGGAACAGCATGTGCCTGGGCAGGAGTGTATTAGTTTCTTATGGCTGTTGTAACGAATTACCACACACTTAGTGGCTTAAAACAGCACAAATTTATTATCTTATCCTTCTGGAGGTAAGAAGTCTGAAATGGGTCTCACAGGGCTAATATCAAGGTGTTGGCAGGGCTGCATTCCTTCTGGAGGCTCTAGTGGAGAATCCATACCTTATCTTTTCCAGCTCCCAGAGGCTGCCTACACTTCTTAGCTCAGGGTCCCATCCTTGCATCACTCCAATCTCTGCTTCTGTTGTCACATAGCCTCTGATTCTGATCCTCCTGCTTCCTTTGTGACTACCTTGGACCCGCCTAGATATTCCAGGATAATCTGTCCATCTCAAGGTCCTTAACTTCATTAAACCTACAAAGTTCCTTTTGGCATGTAAGGCAACATATACACAGATTTCAGGGATTAGGGTGTGGGCATCCTTGGGGGGATGGATTATTCTACTATAGAGAGGTATGATGATGTTTTGAGTAACTGAGAGAAGCCCATGTGGCTGGAGTGATAAGTACCAGAGGAAGTGAAGCTGGAGTGTTATGCAGTAGAGCAAATGGGCATTTGTCAAGTTTGTAACTGTCTGCCATCTTTGGTCATCTTTGCTACATTTGGGGAATTTCCCACACCATGCACTCTACCTTCCTAAAGTAGACACCAGAATATTCTTCCCCAGCGTCCCTTGCAGTTAGGACATAGCCATGTTCTAAGCTCCAACAATCAGAGGCCCCGCCCTGATGCAATTTCTTTTCATAAGAGAGCAAGGTGAGGTAGTGGGTGCCCTGCAGAGTCTTTCTCTGGTGAGTGTGGTGGCAGTGGCAGCGGCTTTCAGGAGCAGTGGTGGTGGAGGTTCTGGTGGTCAGTGCTCAGCAAGGGAGGTGCAATGTAGGGAGGGCTTCATGGAGGAGTCTGGGTGAGGCTGGCTGTTGTTCCTGACTGTCTCTCCCATAGGTTCTTTGAGTTACTGAATATCTTCCAATACATTCATTTTTCTCCCTAGTCAGTTAGAGTGGGTTCTGTCATGAGCAACTAAGACTCCTGACTGCCCTAAGAAGCCAGGAGGTTCTGGAAGGTCCTGTGAGTCCTGGTAAGGACTTTTGATCTTTACCCTAAAAACAATAGGAAGCTATAGAAATGTTTTAATTAGAAGATTTGGGGAGAGTGACATATTCAAATCCACCCAAGTGTATTCAATTCACCCTAATATATCCTAGACTGATAAAATATCTTACAGGGGTGCAAAGAGTAGCCGACATTTTCTATACCATGTTGGTTAGCTGTGCTTGGTAGGGGTAGTTCTTCTGATAGAAAAGAAGCACAGATGCAGTTTAGAGGTTAGACAGGGGTGATGAATGGGCTTATATCAGTGCTTCCCAACATTTCTAACACCATTTCAGCATCACATATTGTAGCACACACAACGATGAGTATATTCCTATAGCGTATTGGGGAAATGAGGAAGACTGCACACAGCTGGAGGCAACTGGCCTGGGGTGTCCAGCTCCCCCAAGTCCCAGTCAGTGTGGAGGAGTTCAACATCTGGAAGCCCCTGTAAGTCATTTGTCTCAGGCAGTGTGCCCTGACCAGGGAGTTGGGAAACTCTCGTTTAGAGGGCAGAGGATGGATTGTAACCCTTTGACTGCTGCTCCCTTGTTTGTACTGCTCCTCTCTCACATTCCTTCATGGAATCAGTCCATCTCTCCAGGGTCTCAGTGCTGCCATGCCCAGTGCATCTGTACTAAACACAATGTGCTGCTTTCCATATGTCAAGTGTGTGGTCTGATGCAGCCCATCAGACTGTGAAGTGGTCCACGCTGGACCCAGCCTTTCTTCAGTGTTCAGACTGTAGAAGCGTTATCACGTCTCTGCTGCCTCTTTGCCACCCCTCTGTTCTACAGGTTCTATTGGTGGGGAATTCCCTGTTTGTGAAAAACCACGGTTCAGTCATCTTTCAATTAAAATTAATAAGAAAAACAGACCTTCAAATTCTGCTTGGAGAGAAATGGCATCTGAATCTGGAGAGGCGTTAGAGGCTCAGGGAAACAGTTGGTTTGAATAACGTCACAGATTAATTAGAATGGGGCTTAATTAAAGCTGTGTGAGCATCTGGACAACTTTGCCAACAAAGGAGATCATCTGAGTATCTTTGAACGGTCCCTTTCTCTGCTGGGCGCTCATTCTCTGGTTTGGGCCTTAGTTCCAGCTGCTGTGAAGACTCCTGTGCCTGAAAGCTTTTCCAAGTCAATTATACAGGCTCGTGTATGGCTGGTTAGTTTGGTGAGAGAGCTCTTCTAATGAAGTCAAGGCTTGATCCCTGTGTGGGCCCTTAGTTTTAATCTGTTCTGTATCCCTGACTACGTATTTCCTCATATGGGGAGAGAACACACTACTTGGGCATGGAGTGGGTGTAGGCTTCGGGTGAGTACTCACAGCCCAACCACCTATCTCCTTTCTTCCTGTTGAGGCAGGCATAGCTCCATGGACCATTTGAATTATGGAGGCGCTCTGCTAGTGTGTCCCTGTAGGAAACTGGGTGCTAGAACCTTGTGAATGAATTTGACACTGGTGAGAGCAGCAACTTAGGAGGTGGCCATGCTCATCCTTTTCTTCTTCAAATCCCATTCTCCACCTGGATGCCATTTGGAAAGTAGCTGATGAACTAATTCATACTAAGTTGGCAATGACCAGCTGTGGCTTAAAGTGTAACCTGTATTAGAAATGCTTATATTTTTGACAAGGGCAATGCATTTTTCTAAATCAGTGATTTTCAAACCATCATGGAGGTGTATTTAGGGGTTGGGTGGCCAACCATCCCTGTTTGCGCAGAACTGAGCGGGGCCAAGGATGTGGGACTCTGCTAAAACTCAGAAAGTTCTGGGCAAACTGGGAGAGTTGGTCACCCTAATTGAGGGTTTTAGGAGCGGTGAGTGTGTTTGTAGGGGTCAGGTCAGGATGGCAGTGCCAAGAGGAGGCTGAGCATGCAGAGCTCCGGGTCCCTGCCTCTGCGTCAATCAGAATAGCAGCACTTTTTATTTGTTTCATAGTTTGAAGTTGTGGATAAGATTTCCCTTGAAAAGCATTTGAAGGGCCGGCCCCGTGGCTTAGCGGTTAAGTGCGCGCGCTCCGCTACTGGCGGCCCGGGTTCTTCGATCCTGGGCGCGCACCGACGCACCGCTTCTCTGGCCATGCTGCGGCCGCATCCCACATACAGCAACTAGAAGGATGTGCAACTGTGACATACAACTATCTACTGAGGCTTTGGGGGTGGGGGGAAAGAGGAGGATTGGCAATAGATGTTAGCTCAGAGCCGGTCTTCCTCAGCAAAAAGAGGAGGATTAGCATGGATGTTAGCTCAGGGCTGATCTTCCTCACACACACACAAAAAAAGCATTTGAAAAACATTGCTCTCAAACAATGAGGGTCACCAGGAGTCTATAAGGAACAAGAGCAGGGGGAGGTGTCTGGGGCAGAGAGGTTCTGAGGTCCCTACTTTTCTCCAAGAAGGCATCACTCCTCTGCTGGCGCGAAAAGCAGTGTTTGGCTGTAGTCACAGCAGAGAAAGGAGGAGTTACCTTGTGTGAGGAATCAAAGGGAAGGGACTGCTTTGGAGCGGGATAATATTTGGTATAATAATTTGTGTTTTTCTCTGTATTTCCCGTTTTCATACCCTCCTCCCTGTACTTTCCCCAGGTGCTGAGTTTCCTTACCTCAGGAGAGGTGGTGTCAGGGTGGAAAGCAGAAGCCGCTTACAATGCACTTTTCTTCTAGGCTTTTGTTTTCATTGTCTCATCTACGCTGCCATCTGGAACCCTTCTCCTTAGGTCTCTTCTAATTGATGCAATTATGTTAAGTGTCTTTGAAGACAATGGAAGGGAGTAGAGGGAAGATAGCTGTAAACTTTAGGGGATGAAAGACTGAAAGTCTTAGAACATCACGGCTCTAAAGAGATGGCAAGATCTCAGAAGAGAATAGCTATTTGTGCACATGAGAACTTGGATCCAAGCTATATATATATAATCTCAAATGTAGTGTGAAAGGATGAACCTGCCTCCCTCTTGAGGTTGTTAGGACACTTACTAGTTTTCCTCAGTCTCCACGAAAGCCCAACATCTCAGGTCACCCATTGTCACCATGACCCTTAATGACCATATAATGCTGACCACCCTGTGCACTTCCCTGCCTTTTCACCCCCTCCCTTTTGTTATGCCTTTGGAACTCTCAGGTTATCATTATCTAATGCCTCTGTATCCTTAGTATCTTCTTTGAGTGCTGTATTTTTACCCTAAAAGAAACAAGCTGTCCCCTGGTGATAGCTCTTGCTCTGCAGACTTGTTATGTGAAGCTTATATCTCTCATAAATCAGAGCCTGGAAGTAGAGAATGTGCCCTTCATATTTCCTTCTGCTGTTTCCAACTATTTCTTCTCTATCTTAAAAAAAAATTCCTCCTTCCAGTTTTAAAATAGTAGAATAGGGAAGCATTTCTTCTGTCTGTTCTTGCATTTAAGAAAAAAGGAGAATAAGAAGCAGAAAACTCAAATTCCATCTTGAAGAAGCCTAGGAGACATTTGTAACTCTGAACCATAATATTTGAAGAAGGGCTGTCAAGAGCAGTAAAAGTCAAATCGTGGTCCTTCCATCAAGAGAGGATGCTTTGGCAGCTGATCTCAGACAAGGCTGGCAGAGCAGTTCTTCAAAGTCAGTAACACACCCTTCGGGACAAAGCTTTGTTGTTTTAGAGAGGATTAAGTTCAAGTGCACCTAACAGAACATCCAAAAGGGCAGATACGAGTTTGTTTTTCTCACACGTAAGAAAAGTCTGGAGGTTTGCTGTCCAGAGCCGGTGTCATGGCTCCACTGATAGTCAAGAAATCAGATTTTCTGCTTTTTGGCGCCCCCATCCTGGTGTATGGCTTCTATCTTTGTGGTAACCTCTTGATCCAAGAGTTTGCTGGAGCATCACTGATCATATCCATATTCCAGACAGTAGTAGGGAAATTAACAAAAACTTTCTCCAGCTTTCTATATTCTTTTTATAGAGACTTTTGTTAAAAAGGAGACAACAGGCCCCAAATGGAGTCCCTTATATTAGGCCCAGGAAACCAAGACTTAATACCTAACCTAATTACAGTTTTAATCTTTTCCAGGAATGTGACCTTTAACCAGCCAGCCTGGAATTTCCTGGTTAGCCTGAGGAGGCATTCCCATGATAGACCCCCTCCCATTCCCCTGAGGAGGATGACCTTGCCTAAAACAATGCATTCTTTGCTAATAATTTCCTTTTTTCTGTTCCTTCTCTGCCTTTAAAAACCTTTCTTTTCTGCAGCTTGGCAGAGCTCCTTTCTACCTGCTAGATGGGATGCTGCCCGATTTGTGAATCATTTAATAAAGCCAATTAGATCTTTAAAATTTACTTGGTTGAATTTTTGTTATTTAACACTTTTGAGGGAGAGCAAAATATGCTACTCAAGAATGCACCACTTTGGCATGTGGATTATTTCAAGATGAAGATGATCAGGGGCTCATTAGACTCAGAGATTTTTACCTCCCCTTTAACTGCCTAAAAGGACTTCTGTAGAGAGGGGGCCTGTCCCAGGGAGAGAGCTATCACCAGAGAGAACTTTTTATCTGAAAGACTCATCTGCATGGCACGGCAAACACTTGTTTACCAAACATTTGCTCTTCTTCTCTTCCTGTGAGTTGTCTTCCTTCCCTTGGAAGCCCCAGACCCCTACCTATTCTCCTTAGCTCAGGATAGTATATAAACCGCAATTTGCTGACTCCCAGAGCATCTCATATTTTTTATGGGGGCTCCCGTACGTACGAAATTTGTTTTTCTCCTGTTAATCTGTTTTATGTCAATTTAATTATTAGACTAGCCAAAAAACCTTGAAGGGAAGAAGGGAAAAGTTTTCTGCCCCTACATTTTCCAGAATTCTCTCCCAATAGTAGCCACTAGAACATGATTATATGGTTACATCCAGTTACAAAGGAATCCAGGAAAAGTCATCTTTAGCAGTTTATATTGCTTCCTCCAATAATATAGCAGTTCTGATATAAGAGGAAAGAGAATGAATGTAAGTAGCAACTAGTGGTCTTGGTCTTATTCTTGTTTGGAACAAGGAGAATACATGAGGACTGGTTACAGGGACTTTGCTAGGTCTTGCTGGTAAAGAGGATGGCAGGTAGGACTGAATGAGAACTTATACAGACAAGGTACATTGACTGGAAAGAAACTGTGGATGACGCGGGGTGGGAGAGAGGGACTCTGTGTTGTGAAAAGACCGGATGGCCACTGGTCACTGTGGACTGGTTGAGAGAAAAATCTAAGAAATTTAATTCTCATAACTTCCTATAACAAAGAGGTTCTTCCTGATTTGGCACGTAGTCCTTCGTGAATCCCCTAGATATTTTCTGAAAATATTTAGTTTAGTGAAGACTTATCTTACTGATGAGTAACAATGAAAAAGGAATGGATCTATACAAGGATCTATACAGGATCTATACAAGGATGCTAGAAGAAAAAAAGAGAAAAACTAATGGCAGATAAAGAACATTCAGAAAATATGGCCTTTGAGAAACAAAAATTATCATCAAACATATCACCATTAATAAAAAATAACATAATGAAGCGATTGCCTCTAGAAAAACAAGGATTGAAAAGGTGAGATAGCAGAAAGAGAGGCTGCACGAGTGCCAGAGCTCAGAGAAGAGATGGAGAAGGAAAACAAGTTCAACAAAGGAATGAATACAGCACTAACCAGGGTAGACACTGGTGAAAATAAGGCACAGGAAAGTGAAGTGTAAATTAACATGAGCATTTTTTAAAAGATTAAGACAAAAGTGAAAAATACAGAAGTGAGACATAGGAAGTCATACTCATAATTGGGGTTCATGACAAAGGTAAGGAAACTGAACTAATATTTAAAGATGTAATTTAAGAAAGCTTTTCAGAAATAGAAGAAAACTTGAATCGATAGGTAGAAAGGTCAGATCATATCCCAGGAAAAATGGTCTTGTTAAGTGAAAAACAGCAAGGCATAGATTAGTATGACAGAGGCCACACTTTATGTAAAGAAAGAATATCTTGAATGCCTTGAATATCTCTGAAATTATCTCCAAAAACTGGCAACAGTGCTTGCCTCTGGGGAGAAGGAGTATTTTTTTCTCAACAAAGACTGCCAGCTACTTACCAGACATCCATTCTCCTGCTGTATCTCAAAATTCAGAATCCTGGCTTTACCCCCTGATATTTACCACCTTCTTTCAGCTCAAGTCAGTGCTTCTCAACCAGGGGATATCCCTCCTCCTGCAGGAAAGTTTAGTACTGTGTGGAGTTATTTTTGTCGTCACAACTTGGGGCGGAGCGAGGGGTGTCTTCTACTGGCATCTGGTGGAATGCTAGCAGAAATGTTGCTGAACATCCTACAGTGTACAGGGCAGCCCTCCATAGCAAAGACTTATCTGGCCCAAAATGTCAATAATGCCGAGGTTGGTAAACCATGGCTTAGGCTATGGATGATGGGATATAAACAAAAATAATGTGTGGAACTTCTGAGAAGTCTCCTTAAAATAAAGGCGGCTATTGCCTTTCTTCCTCCTTCCTCACTCCTGTTGCTTGGAATAAGGATGTGAAGTCTAAGATTGAGCAACCGTCTTGGACCATGAGGACGAGGGTCATATCCTAAGGATAGTGGAGTGGGAAGCTGGAAGGAGCCTGGGTCCCTGATGTATTCCTTCCTTTTATTATTTGTACATTTACCAAATATTTATTTCATGTCTACAGTGTGCCAGGCACTGCTCCAGATACTGGAATACAGCAGAAAACAAAACAATCCATGTCCTTATGAAACATTTTAATTTGTTTATAATAAAACAACAGATAAGTAAAATATGTAGTAAGTAAAATATGTAGTATATTAGGTGGTGGCAAGTGCTATGAAAATATGTAGTATATTAGGTGGTGGCAAGTGCTATGAAGGAAAATAGAATAGGGAGGAGGTTAAGGAATGCCTGTTAAGGGATGTTTGGAATTTTAAATACGGTGAAGGAGAGGAAGAGTAACAGTGGCTATCTGGCAGTGTTTCCAGGGAGAAGCAGCAACAAATACAAAGCTCTGTGGTGGGAGTGTGCTTGGCATGTTGGAGGAACAGCAAGGAGGCCAGGGTGGCTGGAATGGAGTGACTAAGGGGAGGAGAAGGAGGAGTCTGAGTTGAACTGGTGATGGGGGCCCAGAGGGGTAGGGCTTGAGGGCGATTATAGGACTTGGGCTTTTGCCTTAAGTGAGATGGGAGATCACTGGAGGATTTTAAGCAGAAGAGTGACGCAATCTGACTTAACCTTTTTTTTTGAAAGTTAAACGTTAAGTATCTAATTTTAGCAGACTTGACACCTTGTCATACAGATTTCATGATTCATCATACATTTTCCTTTTTATTTTAGTTAAAAAATTTACATGAATATTTGCTAATTATGAAAAATTCAATACTCTGGGTATAATCTGAACGGGATAGAATTTTGAGCAGTATTCTTCTCACACTGTGACTGAAGTTTGCATCTGCTTCTCTTTTGTAAGCCAGATCACATTATTGGTTTTTAGTTAAGCTTGTGGTCTTTAAACAAAGAATTGCTCCCAAATCACATATTCTCCATCCGGAGCCAACGCCTTCATTTAAAAACTAAGCTAAGCATAGGATTCAGTACATGTATCCATTTAAAATTTTACCCATTTCGTAAGGTAGTTTAGGTATCTTGGATACTAATCCTTTCAGATGTAAACACATACACACACACCTCAATACACCCCACGTAAGTGTCTTCTCGTCTGTGGCTGTCTTTCCTTTGTTTATGATGCTTTTGTTGTAGAAAGGTTTTTAATTTTAATATCTGACTTAACATTTTAAAGGATGACTCTGGCTACTGGTATGAACTAAATTGAGTGTTAAGGGAGGAGGGAGCACGCAGAGAGAATTATTGCAAAAAGTCGTGTAATCAGTGATGGTGGCTTAGACCAAGGCAGTATTGTGGGGTGGTGAGAATTTGTCTGATTCTGGATATATTTTGAAGGTAGGCCTGACTTGGTTGGTTTGTTAGTGGGTGGGATATATGGTCTTAGGAGAGGAGTCAATGATCACTCCAAGGTTTTTGGCCAGAGTGAAGGAAGGACAGGATTGCCATGTATTGAGATGGGAAGATGAGGAGGGGAAGATTTTGTTTTAGATAGGTTATGTTAGAGATGCTTATTAGAAATACAAATTAGGCAATTGATTTATAAGTTGAGCTACATGAAATCACCCATTTTTTTGTCCTATAAAAACGGCAATTTTGTTTGATTCAAGCTATATAATTCTGAAGTTCAGTGGAGAGTTCTGAGTTGGGTTATGCATTTTAGAGTCAACAGCATTTAGATGTCATTTGAAACCATAGGACTGGATGAGGTCATTGAGGATATGTGTATGATAGGCCCTGCTAAACCAAAAACAACACGTTAGCAGAATGGTCCTCTTTACCAGACTGGGAAAACATTTCCTTGTGTCTTCTTCAAACCCTGAGGGAGAATGATGGAATTTTGCATCATGGAATTTTGCATCTGTGGGCATCACCATAGTTTGGTGCTGATGTTTGAACTGCCTCAGAATGGGGCTGCTCTCTGCTTGGCATGTCACATGACGTCGTGTCCAATTGGCAGAAAATAGTGACCAACATTGGACTTGTTTCAATTCATTTATTTTCTGAGTATTTGCAAGCACTTCTTCCTTTTCATTCTTTCCCTCTTTTATCCCAAATTTAAAACTTCATTATGAAATGTAACATACATATGGAAAAATGCGTAGATCATAAATGAATAGCTCAATGAATTGTCACCAAGTGAACGTATAGAGGTAATCAGCACCCATGTCTAATGTACGATTTTACTAGCATCCCAGAAACCTCCCTTATGCTCCCTCTCAGTCATCACTATCCCCACAAACATAATAGCTATCCTAACAATTAACACCATAATACAGTTTTCCGTTGTATGAATTCTGCCATCTATGGGTATTTGGGGATTTTCTAGTTTTTGGCAGTTATGAATCATGTTCTTATGATTATTCTTGTCCATGTCTTTTGATGAATGTATGTATTCATTTTTGTTGGCTATCTACCCGGGGGTGGAATTGCTGGATCACGGGGTATGTACATATTCAGGTTTAGTAGATACAGCCAGGTTTTTTTTTTAAGTGGTTATATCAATGTATCATCTCATTAGCAGTGTATGAGAGTTCTGGATGCTCCACACCCTCACCAACACTTGGCAATTTTGGTGTTTTTCATTTGAGCCACGCTGTGACTTTAATTTGCACTTTTTGAAGACTAATGAAGTTGAGCATCTCTTTCTATGTATACTGGCCATTTGGCTGCCCTCTTTTGTGAAGCGCCTGTTCAGTTATGTTGCCCATTTTTCTATTGGGTTATCTGTTGCTTGCTTGCCAATATTCCTCATTTGTTCTGGATATGAGTCTTTTGTAGGATATATATATATTTCAAATATCTCTTCCCACTCTATGGCCTGCCTTTTTACAGTCTTCATTGTGTCTTCTATTGAGCAGAATTTCTTGTTTTAAATACTATTCAATTTATTAATTTCTTCCTTATGTTTAGTGCATTTTTGTCCTGTTTAAGACATTTTGCTTACTTCAAGGTTGTGAAGATATTGTCCTTTCTTTCATTTTAAAAGATGTATTATTTTATCTTTCACATTTACATCTGTAGTCTGTCTGCAATTGACCTTGTGTATGGTGTGAGTTATGATTCTAGCTTCACTTTTTTTCTTTATGGATACCCAGTTGACCTTCATCACTTATTGAAAAGACCATTCTTTCTCTATTGCATTGTGATATCATCTTTGTCATAAATTGAGTGATTGTAGACATAGGATCTGTTTCTATATTCAGTTCCATTATTCTATTTTTCTATGCCTGCACCTATACTATACTGTTAATTACTGTACCCTTGTAATGTCTTGGTATGATAAGTCTAAATATATGATAGTGTAAGTCTTCCAATTTTATTCTTCCTTTTCATCATTATCTCAGCTATTCTTGACCTTTTGTTTTCTGTATAAATTTAAAAACTAGATTTCAAATTTCCAAAAAAAAGCTGCTAAGATTTAGATTTTGATATATATTGCACTAAATTTACAGATCAATTTGTGGAGAATTGCCAGATTTACAATATTGAGTCATGCAATCCATGAGCCTGGAATATCCTTCCATTTATTTAAGGATTTATTACATTTCTCTTAATAGTATTGGGTAGCTTTCTGTGTAGAAGTTTTGTACCTCTTTTGTTAGATATAGTCTTTGGCATTTGATTCTTTTTATATTATTATAAATAGTGTCTATTTAAGAATAGACATTTTCTTCCTATTAGTTCAACCTCTAATCTGGAGCCTGAAATCTCAGAGGGTGGGGATTCATTCTTTATTTTCTTATAGTGTGGCAGAAAGTCAGGTGAAAGAGAAGGAGAGACAAAAAGCAATTTAGCCAGCAGGATAAAATCTAGAGCCATTTGGAAAATGGACTGAAATGATGCAGGCTCATGTGAGGGCACTTGAAACATCTCCACGGTGACTGTCACTTGCAAAGTTCCAAACTTGATGGGTGCCTGTGATATTGTGACCATGCGCTCTCATGTGGAGCTGGTTTGGTTACTTCTGCTAAGAGGACAAAGCAACTTCTCAGAACAACCTCTTTTTTTTTTTTTTTTTAATATTCTTTCCTGTAGTTGCTTCACGTAGACATATTTTGAGGCTAATTCTTTTTTTTTTTTTTTTAATTTTTATTTTATTAATTTTTTCCCCCAAAGCCCCAGTAGATAGTTGTGTGTCATAGTTGCACATCCTTCTGGTTGCTGTATGTGGGATGCGGCCTCAGTATGGCCGGAGAAGCGGTGCGTCAATGTGTGCCTGGGATCGAACCTGGGCCGCCAGCAGCGGAGCGCGAGCACTTAACCGCTAAGCCACGGGGCCGGCCCTCAGAACAACCTCTTAATTGATGACTAGCTCCGAAAGTTTTTATTTTTTTTGCTTGATTTTTACTGCTTTTGATTTTCCTTTCTGCTTGAGTTCTTCTACAAACTCCCCATGATCAGATTTTATACTTGTCAGTGAGGTCATTTCAGCTTCAGAGACAATGCTTCTGACCCTCAGCATAAACCGGAGCCCTTTTCTGCTTCGCGCTGATGACCCTTAAGAAGCAGGGAGGCTTCATCCTTTCATCTCTCTCCTCCAGCCAGTTAATTATTCTTAAGCCGTCAGATAAAGAATGGAAATATGTAGTAGTCTGTTTCTTTGACTACAAATATAATCTCAAACTTCAGCGTTTGTGCCTTATTATTTCTGGGCCAGGTTGCCTGTGCAAATGTTGCCCAAGAGGGAATAATCAAGATGGATAATGCAGTTTCTTAAAAGACTTGAGAAAAGACACTACTCGGGCAGTGGTACCATAGATAGTATCTCATGATGTTGAATAAGTTCTTGTTTTTGTTCATGAATGTAGTAGATACATTAATTTTTGTCTTCCAGCATCTAATCTCCCTTCTTCTTAAGCAGAACTCTGTTTCTCTTCTAGGTAACCACTTCTCTTTCACTCTTAATCTGTTTGCTTTGGGTGGAGTTGACTGCAGTCCTGGCCCCATGGGTAGGCATTTAACTCCAGCCTGGCTGACCAGAGATTTGTGTTCTCTTCACTGTGACTGCTTTAGAGATGGGCATGTTGCCCTGTCGGAGCCAATGGGACATGAGGAGGCATTTCTGGGAACGTTGGTAGAGAAGTACACTCTCCTTTGTGTTGGGTTTGATACGCAAAGGTTTTGTTCTGGAAAAGATGGTGGCTACCATAGCAACAAGTGAAGCCTGAGAATGAAGCCAGTGTGTAGAGAGCAGAGCTGGGAGATGGAGAGGTATCAGGTGCTGGTGACTTTCTTTGAGCCCCTGAAGTTGAGACACCCTAGACTTTTAAGTTTTGTAAGCCAATGCATTTTTTTCCTGCTTAAACCAGTTCAGGGCTTATTTTGTGGTTTGTGTGTATATGTGTGTATCTGTATGTGTAATAAAATTACTTTGAACTCATATAGTGGCAGTGGATGAAAAGAAGAGGCTTAGCCGGAAAAACTTTGTGTAGGATTCCTTTACGTGGTTACTGACTTGATTCTTGCTCATATTATTCTGTTATGTTAAGGTTGCTGAATATGTAACCTGATGATTTTTAATTCAAATGTAGCAGCATTTCTAAAAGTATCTGCACCCTGCCACCCCCATGTCCTCATTTTCCATTGCCATGCTGAGGCCAGAAGTTATGTGTGGGCGAGAGCTCATGTGCCAGTGTAAAAAGATGCAGCAGTTTCCATTGCATACAGCAAGAAGGTGTGACAAAAACAACTGCACTCTTGTTCCATTTTCTAGTGTAACTGAATGTCACGTTGGATGGGTCCCTTAGTCAGGGTGGGGCTCAATTTCCTTGTCAAAAAAATGGGGCTAGGGCCGGCCTTGTGGCCTAGTGGTTAAGTTTGGCACCCTCCACTTCAGTGGCCGAGGTTTGGATCCTGGTTGTGGACCTACACCACTCATCAAGCCATGCTGTGGCAGTGACCCACATACAAAATAGAGGAAGAGTGGCACAGATGTTAGCTCAGGGCTCAATCTTCCTCAAGCAAAAAGACGAAGATAGGCAATGGGTGTTAGCTCAGGGCCAATCTTCCACAGCAAAAAATGGGGCTAATAATACCTGTCCTGTCTCTAGGTTGTTGTGAGACCCAAATGAGATTAATGTGGAAATATTTCTAATAAGAATCTGTTGAAGTTTAATGTGTCATTATTATTCTTTATAAAAGGAAGTTTCAGGAATGACTTTAAACATGTCTATGTTTCTAAGTCCCAGAGAAAAAGGAAAATTCATTTATACTAAATTCTGGAAGTGTTTACTTATATTTCTAATCTAGATATTAGTATATTTTTGCAAAGACAGACTTAATTCATCTGTTTTTGCTTCACTGGGATTAGGCAAACCAACCAGAGTAGGTTTGCAATCTTATAGACACACTGAGGGCAGCTTTTTCATCAAATTAATGGCCTATTTGAATAAAAAAATAAAGAATGAGAGTTTTTAGTGGGCCCTCGTGGTTGTCTAATCAATATTCATTCTCCCCAACTCATGTTGAATCCCATTTTTGTCTATATCTCCATCCCATCCCCAGCTCCAGGAGGAACACTGATTTCTAAGCTGGTAAACACATGGCCTTCCCTTGATGACAGTTACTAATCCAAGGGTGGAGGGATGTTCTGAGCTGGCCCAATCAGAGGGAGAGGCTTTTCTTTTCTTGAATTCTCCAGGGATGTGTGTAGCTGCAACAGTCACTGGCAGCCTTATTGCCACGGTGAGGGAAGGCAGCCCGTGGAGGAAGTTGACACTGAGGAGATCAAAGAAGAGTGGTAGAGAGAACCTGGGTTTTTATGGCGTTATTACGTTTCTGGGCTTCCAGTTATAGGCTTTCTGGCGTTTCCTTATTATTTAAGCCAGTTGAGTCTACATTTTCTGTTATTTGCAGCCAAAGATATTCTCAATCACCCCATGTATTTTTAGAGCTTTTCTGGAAACCCTTAAGGTGGAATTATAGCAAAAACTGTCTTGGGGTAGTGTTTTCCCAATATTTGCTAATCTGGAGTCAAACTTCTTTTCCTTTCTTGGGAAGACCAGAATGAAGATGTTAATAATCACTTGGATTCTAAATTAAGAAGGAATCAGTCATGGCATATTACTATGCTAGTCTGTTGTTGCCATTTAAAACCTTGTCAGTGTATTTTAGAAGGTCCTTATTTTGTCTGAGGACTGCTAGTGGGCAGCCAGACTGGAAGCACCAGGGAATATGGTTGTCAGAGTTAGCAGTTAAAACTACAAGATCTCCAGTACAGTTTGCATTTCAGATAAATATTATATTTTTTAATACAAATATGTTCCATGCAATATTTGGCATATACTTATACTAAAAAATTATTTATTGTTTATCAAAAATTCAGAATTTTGCAGCTAAGTCAATGACTGAAGTGTTTTTAAATCTATGCGTACAATCCTGAAAATGAAACTATGGGCTAAAAAGGGTAAATCTTGTTTCCCTTAAATTATGCCTGAATATATTACTGGCCAACTGCACATCAGGATTACCTAAATTTAGAAATATTCTTAAAACAAGGTGATGATTAAGACAAATTTCTTTAATATAATCTTTATAGTGAATCTTTAATATAAGATTTTATATTTTATATATAAATCTTTATAGTCAATCTTTAGTGTAAGATTTTTAGGTACTGGGTGAAGGAGATGTTTTCATAGGGTCTCACATGTCACACTACATAAATAACCTCTTACTGTGTGTTTGGGTAAAGTGGGCCCAGAGCTTACAGCAATTATTCTATTATTTCTTTCCAGATAAATGTGAGTTAGAGCTAAATTGCTTGGTGTATATTGAAGGGACAAGTTAGGGAGTTCAAGATCAGTCAACAAGTGCAAAGAGAATGAGTAGAGCTGCAAAGGGGATACAGAATCAAGAGTGAGGACATAGAAAGTTGGACAGAAATATTTAGGGAATGCTGTAGGGAAGGTCCTGGGTCATTGCTGGAAACCTAGCCAAAGCATCCAGGTACCTGGATCACCTTTTGGGTCATTCACGTAAAATGTGCTTCATTCAGGTTGCCATTCAGGGTGCAGGATCAGAAAGAACACAATATACTCAGAATTCCCAGTAATTGTCCCCAGTCCTTCTTAAAATAACAGATCTTATGTGTCTCTCTTGCTGTTATCTCAGAGTTTGAGCAGAGGCCCTACAGGGTGAGAAAAACACAAATAGGTTCCAAGTCAAATGCCATCCTAAAATGAAGTGATAGATATCAATGCACATGCCCCTGAGATTGTGAAATGGGTTTTCCCAGCCCTGGTGACCATCAGTCAACCTCTAGCCCCTATAAGAGGCTTGGGGAGAGTTGTCAGCACTGTGCATTTCCCCCATACTGGGGGAGGCTGGCGTGTTGCTTCCCTTCCCCTTAGGCCCAAGGAGAGGGGCTTCCAGGGGAACCTTGAAAGCTTGATACATGATCTCTGGAATTTAGAAAGCATAAGACTCTTATTGAATACACCTGGGTGGAGATCAGAGGGGAAATTCTCTGGTGGAGCTGCCAGCGTGGCTGTGTTGAGAGTGGGTGAGCAGCATGAGGCAAAAGTGCCTGAAGGCCTGGGGCCTGAAGTAAGGAGCCAGGCCGTGTGTGTGTGTGTGCACGCGCCTCTCCGCGCACGCATGTGTGTGTGTGTGCACGCGCCTCTCAAAAAGACTGGAGGGACAGAAAGACCGTGTTGGAGGGAGTCCATGTGGAGTGGACAGATGGAGAAGAGACATCTTCCTCCTCAAAACAGTGCACAGGTTTTCAGCAGGAGGAACTCTGAAAAACTGCCCAACTGCCCCATGGAAGAGCCAGCTCCACATTCTGGGAGACCAACACCAAATTACAATGGTCCCTGCCACAAAGACTGTGCCTACTGTGCCCTTTCCCCTTCACCCTCTTTCTCTCTGAGCCCACACCTAGAGAGCTCGGAAACCATTTCTAGAAACCCACTGTGTGGGGAGGAGGGGAAGGCACTAGGACGGAGGTGGCCAAGCGTGCCCCTGCTCCCACTGCACACAGGCTCCAAGCCTGAAGCTGGAGCGTGGAGAGGGGAGCAATATTACATGAAATGAAGTTTTGAGTTTTGGTGATTACTCTGGATAAGCTGTTTTGATGACTACAGTGAAATTGTTCTTGACTTGAAGGGACTAGGAAGCCAAGGGGCTGGCTACCTGACTTCTGTCGCAGGCTGGGGGTGAAGATATTCAGAGTGAGTTTAACTGGGCACATGAGAAAGACTAAAGTCGCTTCATGATTGCACCCTGTCCCATGGAGCCCATTCAGTATAGTGATTACATTGGTAAGTTCAATATCCCTCTTTATAGCAGTGCTCTGGAGGCCAGGTGTTCGCTGGAATTCTTAAAGAAGAAGGATTTAGGTCAGTCTTATCCCAGTTTGTGGGTCTCTATAGGACCTTCTAGTTCTCTATTCACTCTCTGTTGATGGTAAAATGGACAGTAATTATAATTCTGCAAACTAGAGTTCTGAAAAGACAGAATACTTTTTATTTCTGAATTTTACTGTTAAGAAAGAAGCAATTTGTAACATTCCTTATGAAGATTTGATCAACAGGGACATGTAAAGTGTGTGATCTGGGTTTGAAACAGATGCAGCACAATCTCCTAAATTTTCCACATCACATTATAGACAGTAAGAACTATATTCACAATAATAACCACAAGGTATTACAGGATCCTGAATCTTAGACATAAAAAACATCTCCCATCCCCTCTACTGTTCCTTAGTGAGTCTAGTCCAAACCACCATGATCTTGCACTTGAATTCTACAACAGCCTCTGAATTGGTTTTCCTCTTCCAATTTTGTCTTCCTCTAATCCATTCTTAACACAGCAGCCAGAGTGAAGTTCTTCTACCCTTACTATTGTGGAATTGTGAGTATTAACTAGGGGATTGCCTATCACAGAGCCTGGCTCATTATAGATGCTCAATAAATGCTCACTCTCTTGCTGCAGTCATATCTACCACCACTTGTTTGTCCTATAATGACAAATGCTGCCACCACAGCCTACTGTTATCATCATCACCATCATCATCATCATTTCTCCCCACATCTTTCACGTCTTGTTAAGATCAAATCCAAACTCACTAATGACTTACAAGGTCCTTCATGATCTTCCCCTTGCTTATTTTTCAGGACTCATTTCTTGCCACTTGTCTCCTTGCACTCAGCACTCCAAACAAATTGAACTTGGTTTTTCAAAAATTCCATGTTCTCTTTCAGCTTTGTATCTCTGCACACACTGTTCTTTGTGCATTGAGCATTCTTATTCTCAAGCCCATGTTTCGACGATCACTTCTCCATGGAAACTTTCCCTGGTCCTTAAATCCTGAGTTAGGCGCTGTTCCTATCTTTTCCCATGAGCCTTCCACTTTCCTTGTCATAATGTGTGTCTTGCTATTCTGTGACTGCTCCTTTGCTTGGGTATATTTCTTTTTTACCATAAACTTTGTGGATGCAAGCACTGGAACAAATCCGTGTATGTCAGTTCCACAGCTCCGCAGTGTCCTTTAATGGATGATCCATGAAGGAATGAATGAATAGATGCACACTAGTATAAAAGAAGATTTAATATTTGTTGTGATTCTAGTGTGGTATTACAGGATTCAATATAGAGAAAAACTCAACTATATTTCTTCAAAGTAAAAAAAGAAAAAAAAATCGTGAAGAAAAAAATCATTAAGCATTGGAATAAAAAGTAATTCAGTCAAGGGACAGCTAGTTGACCAGAAGTTCCAAATACGTTGACCTCTTCACCCCCACCATCCCACTCCATTCTTGAGCATGTCTACTAACTAGAGTTTGTTTATTTTCTGTAGATGAATATGATTGGACCTCCGAGGTTTACCCCTTCATCCTCAGAGACTTCATCACTGAATTTGAATCTTTGCATAACCTTTTTCCTGTTTGTCTAATACAGCTTTCTTAGTTTTCACAAGATAGATGGCATAGTAGAAGCCCTTAATATAGAATCAGAGGATTTCAGATGGCGTGGGACTCTTGCTCAAAAATATTGAGAAAAATGGTTCAGCAGCACAGATTCATGGAACTGGAAGGGAAACCTAGTGCTCTTGCCTCCCTGCCCCCCTGCCCCCCACTTCTGGACACTCCTTCTTTCACAGGAAAATGCATGGATCTTTGGAATAAAAAACTATGGGTTTAAATCTTAACTTCTCCAGGGAAAATTACTTACACCATTCAATTTTCAGTTTCTTTGTTGGTGAAAATAAGATGATAATGTCTACTTGAAAGGGTGATTCTGAGGATTGACCAAGGTTACACAATGGGAAGGCCTTATCCAAGTACAGCTCTTGGTTGTAAGCAACAGAAACCAGCTCTGGATGATTGAAGCAATAGGAAACTTATTGGAAGGACATGGGAGTATTCAAAATTGATGAGAGACTTGAGGATTGGCTTTGTAATGAACAAGAACTAAAGGATATCTAGAGAGCAAGAAGTACGAAGCTTATGTCTACAATTGACTATAATTAATGTTCTGTAAGCATTCTTTTTGCTATTGCAACACTGTTTTAAGATTCAAAGTCCCAGGAGAGAGGGTCTGATTGTCCAGGTTTAGGTAATGGCCCTTATCCTGGCCAAGGAAAGATCAAGACTAAGGCAGTGAGAGGCAGGTACCTGGATTTACCAAAAATACACATTGTGGTGGTGAGATAATTCCTCATAAGGAATTAAAGCTCTAGAAAGGGGATGAATGTTGGATAACCACAACACAACAAACACAAAAGTCAGCTCCTTGGCTGTCGCATATCAATTAGGATATTTTCAGTAAAAAGTAACAGACAACCTGACTCAAAATGTATTAAACTGTATAGAGAATTTCCAGGTCCTCATAACTGAAAACTACAAATGGATACTCGCTTCAGGTGAGGTTAGATCCAGTAATTCACTGATTGTCACCAAGAACTTGGTTTTGTTTAGGTCTTGCTACTCTGACTTCTGAAGGTCACTTCATCCTGAGGCTGGCTCCCATTGCCACCCCAAAGTGGCTTCTGGCAGCGTCCAGGAAGCCATGTTTTCTACTTCACATCCCGCAGCAGAGACCCACCTTTGCTGGAACATTTCCAACCAATGCAGATAATAGTTGTAATAGACTTGGATCCCATCTCAAGTGATCTATATCAGTATTACCACTTCTTAGTCCTGTTACATGCTCTTCCTTTACCTTTACAGTCACCACTACCATGACCACCACTCCTACCGTCTCTGGGCTGAGCACTCTGTGTATTTTCGTATTTAATCATAACCAACGGCTGCCTTCTGTGAAAGTCTGCTATTACACTAGTAAACACCTGCTGGTGTCTTTATGTGTCTCTGTCCTGCACTCAAATTGTCAGCTAGTTGAGGACAGCACTTACTCATCTTCATATTTCTAGACTTCAATGCAATTTTATTATTGGAGCTAAGTTTTCTTGTATGTGAAATAAAGAAGCAGAAGCAGATGACCTCTAAGGAAAACATCTAGCTTCAGAGGTTCTATATCAATTTTAGGTCAGGCAAGTGGTAACTGTCACGTTATCTTTTCGGCATATTGAGAGTTTATACTAATGGAAATTGTTGATGTTATAAAACAACATTAGTTAGTCTGTATCTTTTTCATGGCCGTTTCAGCAGCACCCAGAACGTTGCTTAGCTTATAGTAGGTACCTAATAAATATTCATTGATTGCAAGAATGAACTACTCATTGAGAGCCGTCGGTGTTATCCTGTGTAGGGGCTTTGCATTATTATCTCATTTAATCCTCACGAAAATGCCAAAAGACAGGCATTATCCTACCCACTTGAGAGATCAGGAAACTGGAACTAAGTGAGGCTCAGGAAACTGCCCAAGTTTTCACAGCTAACAGCTGGCAGAACCAGGACTCAGACTCTGTCTGCACTAACTCTGAAGCTTGTGCTCTTTCCGCAGTGTCATGCCGCCTATTGTGGCATTTTAATTTCCTGACAATCTCCAAACTAAAGTTTAGCTGACTTCCTCGTGGAGTTTCAAATCTGGTGCATTTTTGTACATGAGATGGTAGTGGGGAGAAGCTTTGAGGGGAAGGGACTAGAAAGTAATAATAATTCTCATTTTAAGGGTCCCATTGTAATGTAAAGAGAATTACTTAAAAAAAAAAAAAAGATGAACCCTAAATGAAGATAACAAAGATTTAATCCAGTTAAATAACTATAAATTTCCTCAATGTTATTATCTTGCAAGGAATAACTCAGATTTTCTCAGAAAAAATGAGTCCCATATTTCTTCTGCATATAAGAAAGGGCCAAGCAGGCGATTGTTGATGTTCCTTCTGAGCAAGCACACAGCACGGATACCCTCCCCTTTCCTTTTTATTGCCTCTCCAGTTATCGGCAGGTCTGATCAGAAGCAGAGCACTGGGGGTATCCTTTTATTTATTTTCATTTTATGATACTGTTCTTATCACATAGTTTATGGTTCCTCTTGTATCTGCCATGCAAGCTGGCATAATTCGGCTGCTACATCACTTTCGTTAATCTAAAGCCTTTTGAATTTTGCTGTGAGTTCTCTAATGATTTGTCCACAATGGAATACTTTTGAAAGAAAATAAATTAATTTTAAAAGTTTTACTTTTTAAAAATGTGGCAACTAAAAGAGTTTAAATTACTGATGTGGCTGATGTTGTATTTCTGTTGGACGTCACTGGCCTGGACCCTGAATCAGCAGCAGCTCTTGGACCCACCACCGGTAATTGACCTGGCTCTGTTTCTTAAAGGTGCAAAAGCCCCCGATTTCTCTGCCTCCATGTCTTTACTCACGCTACTCCATTTCAGCTGCCCAGATTGCCCCTCTTACCCACACACTAAAATCCTGTCCCTCTTTAAGGCCTCGCTGAAATATAATCACCTTTGGAAATATTTTTTAGTGCCCCTCCTCAGACTTCCTCTGGCACTTTGTTGATATTTCCATTTGGAATGTCTCTTTAGGGCTAACAGAGCCTGGGCATCCTCGCTGATATTGTCATCTTCTTTGTCCATGGCAGACATTGCTAATCTAGCACAGCCTTCTCCTGTCGAACCTGATCTTGTTATGAGAATCCTCAGCCCTCTAGGCAGCAACCACCAAAGGATCAGAGTAGAGACATGATTTGAAACGTTGAAGTGCGTTAATAGGCTGGGTGTCCCAGAGGTCTAATATGAACTGTGTGAAAATTTCCTATTCAGGAAGAATTCTCAGGGAGGGATCCGGCATCATTGCTCTCAAGAGAGAATAGCTGTGAGGGATCATATATTTGCATAGTATCTTTCTTTTTCTTTTTTCTGATATCCTAAGTAATTATTTTACAATAGCTTTGCCATTTCCTGCATCTTTCCTCAGGTGTTTCCACGAGCCTGCTGATAATATAAAATTTAGGCAAACTGACTCCTTCAAAGCAGATTGGTTGCTGAGGAGTCTGGCCAAGGACTATTTTGGGATGTTGTAAACAATCTAATACCTCACAATGAGGAGACTCGTTTGTAGTGCAGACATAGGAAATGTCTCTTGTTGTCCCTTTCTTATGAGGGTTGTCCAGGTGATGGGAAGTGTTAGAGCTGGGAGAAGACTAGAGAAGAGAGAAAAGTTTATGAAAGTTCCTTTTCCCGGTAGGTTTGGTCATTACACATCTCTTCCTGTGGAGGGAGTATTACGTGGTTAACGTAATTTCCCGACTTTTTTGAGCTAACTGTTCACTGTTACCCTCTGGGACTTTAAGGTACTGTAGCTACTGGGTGTTGGTACTGGTAACAGAAACCTATTTACAATTCTGTTATAATTCTTATTTGTGCAAATCTTCTCTACAGTGTAGGAAACTCATGAGGGCAAGGACTGTATTTAGGCAGTTAGAGGTATTTTATTTTGTTTTTGTGTGCGTGTGTGTGATTTTAGTTGAGTGACTGATAAAGGTAAAGAAATGCTAGGTGCTTCGACTGAACGCCACCACCAAGACCCTCAATGGAGATAACAACATTACACAATTTGATTTCAAGGAATTTGAAATCTAGATGGTGCAGTGAGACAAGCACAAGAAAAATTACAAGAGGATTGACTAACAGGGTGAGATAACAAGAGAAAGGATGTACTAGCAAACAGGATGTTGCCAAACACATTATGGAGACACTAGGTGCAGTGGTTCATTAGTGAGAAATATCCCTGTGGGGGCATTTTAATATGAGTATGTCCTTCTTCAGGTATCCATGCCAAAGGACGCCTCATACGGGAAACAATGTTGTAGTAATAAATTGAGCCCTTGGTCAGCATCCAAGTCAGAACTACTGACTTCCCAGTGTATTGATGCTTTACAACCCAGTGAGAGAGTGTTGGCTGTAGACTTAACATGGTTGCTGGAGAGCAATGGGAAGAGAGAACAGTCTCTTCTTGTTTTTTTTGTGAGGGAGATCAGCCCTGAGCTAACATCTATTGCCAATCCTCCTCCTTTTTTTCCCCAAAGCCCCCCAGTAGATAGTTGTATGTCATAGTTGCACATCCTTCTAGTTGCTGTATGGGGGACACGGCCTCAGCATGGCCGGAGAAGCAGTGCATTGGTGCGAGCCCGGGATCCAAACCCGGGCCATCAGTAGCGGAGCGCGCGCACTTAACCGCTAAGCCACCGGGCCGGCCCAAGAACAGTCTCTTCTGATCAGAGGAGAGAAGTATTTTTTGGCAGATAGAAAAGAGGAGAAGTCAGGCTAACTACAGGGATTAGATGCGAGACTGTTCCTTGTTCAACTTTTTGGCCTAGCTCTGGCCTCTTCCAAGGAAAGGCCTTTTCCTCTGCTTACTTCATAAACAGTTTTGGCGAAAGGAAGGCCTTCATTCGTGTCATATCTGTGAGGCACTCCCTGAGTAGAATAAGATCTGTGAGGCCAGAGGAGGGAAGGAAGCTGATGTCTTGGAGATATTATGTGCCCTCATAAGAATGTTTCGTTAGCCACTGTAGCTGGACTGACAGGGACAGTGCCGAGACTTGCATAAGAAAACGCAGTAGTTGTGCTGATTGATGTGGATATTGGGGGAAAAAAAAAAAAGGAAAAAAAGAAAAAAAAAAAAAGAAAACCCAGTAGTTAGTCCATGGAGACACCTATGGAACAGGGCCAATTCAAGATAAGGTATTTCTTGGCATTTCAATTTTGCTTAAAATGGGTAATAAAATTGGCATCAGAAAATGGCCTCTTTCATGGCAAGGAACGTCCATAATGTTAGCATGAACTGGCCCTCTCTCATCAATCTGCCTTGGTCTGCCTTTTTTTTTTTTTTTTTTCAATTTAATTTTACCTTTTTTCGGCACTGAACCTGAGCTGAAACATAACTGAACATGGAAGTTATGAACACTCCCAGTGACAGATGAGGACGTTCAGAAACCCAGCCAAAGTTCTAGATTTCCCAAATCATAGAACAACCATGAAATTCTATGTGGCCTCCTAGAGAAAGAATTGGGTCTAGGTTCAGGTTCTTGTTTGCACAAACCACTTGGTTTCTCTGTACCTCATAATTGGCCTCCATAAAACAAGGATAACTATCATTTATCGAGCATTTATTAAGTGCAAAACACGGCATTCTAAGCACTTTATACACGTGAACTTGGTTCATCTGCAAAGTAACTCCATGAGCTCAGTCTAATCATCGATTGAAATTTTAGAGTCAAGGAGCTGAGATTTAGCAAGACTGAGTAATTTGCTCAAGGTGGTAAGTAGCAGAGCCAAGACTTGAACCCAGGCGGTCTGACTCCAAAATCCACACTCTCCTTCACTATGTTATACTGTTTCTACAAAAGAACTTCTCAGCTCCGTTTCCACAATAAATGTCAATGATTCTGTGAGCATTTGTTCCATTAAGTAGTAATAGCAACTACCTTCAGAGCCATGAGTTTTTTTTTTTTTTTTTTTGTGAGGAAGATCAGCCCTGAGCTATCATCCGTGCTAATCCTCCTCTTTTTGCTGAGGAAGACCGGCTCTGAGCTAACATCTATTGCCAATCCTCCTCCTTTTTTCCCCCCAAAGCCCCAGTAGATAGTTGTATGTCATAGTTGCACATCCTTCTAGTTGCTGTGTGTGGGACGCGGCCTCAGCGTGGCCAGAGAAGCGGTGCGTTGGTGCGCGCCTGGGATCCGAACCCGGGCCGCCAGTAGCGGAGCGCGCGCACTTAACCACTAAGCCATGGGGCTGGCCCAGAGCCATGAGTTTTGAGGGAGGGTCTTGTCCAATTCAGTTCTCACATTTTATACTCATTGGAGTTGTTCTAATTTGGTGTAGTATAAGAAGACATACAGTACTACTAATGTTAATATTTGTGTTTCAAATAAAAAAAATCCAAACTTCTTGCCCATAGAATTTTCCATTAAAAGAAAATTTCCATATGACAGCAGACTGTTGAGGTAGGAAGTGGGCAGGGTAAATGTTACTATCCTGGTTTCCAGGGGCTCAGAGAGTTAAGACATTTAGCTAATGTTACTCATCTAGTAAGTTTTGAAGCCAGGACTAGTTTTTCTAATCTGGTTTTTCTAATCTACTGTGTTATGTTGCTTTTGGGTTGCTAGAAAAATCCATTTTGTCTTCATTGTTCATGTCCTGTAGCACAAGGGATGCGCTTGGAAAAAGCCACTGTGATGATTTCTTGGTGAATACTAAAAAAATCCCTCTTCAGTTTCTCAAATGCATTGGAGAGCTTCTGTGTCTACAATTCAAGGTCAGAATTCTGTGAAGGTTAACCAGTCTTTGCCAGGTGACTGGGCCCTGGATGAGAGGTATACAGCCCTGGGAAAGTGAAATAGAGAAACAGAGCTATATCAGAAAGGAGTCCTGAGGCTGATTTTCCCAAGGCAGGTGCCCCATTGTTCTGCAGTGTCCTTGTTAGGGAACACAGGCTATCTACCTGGGCAGCTTAGGCGTGGTGGGGTCTGGACACAGCTCAGTCATCTTTCCTCAGTCACAAGGAGAATCAGGGTTATTAATACCAGACTGTCTGATTTGCTGACCCCAGGCAGCCCTTTGCTGTTTTGTGACACACTTTGTGCTTTCCTCCCACTGAGGTGGCTGAAGGCTAACCTTGCCTTTCTACCAGACCCTAGCTCTGTGGGTTTGGAGCTGGACACTTGTTCTCCCTGGATCCTCTCCAGGCACTCCAGGGCCTGCCAGTGTTCATTCTGGACGTCTCATCCCTTGGCAAGTAGTCACTTCATCAAAAAAAGCAGGGACAGCAGAGCACCCCGAGGATTTGTTCTAACAGAGTCTGTGTTAGTCTTTGCCAGGGTTCACACTGTAGTGTGGCTGTGCAGATTAGTGAGGATGATCCAAACCCAAATCTGATGGTACCCAAGAGGATGATGATGAATCTCTCCCATATCACGTTTACCTCTGCCCCCAACCCATGTGTCTTGGAAGCCTTGGAGCCAGACGATCTGATTTATTTTTGGCACCAGCAGGAGGGTCCTTATGTGGATGCAGCTAGTGAATCTAACTTGGCCTTGAGCTCTGACAACCCTGATCTCCACCATTATTCTTCTCTATCCTGGACACAAGAGGCAGCTCTTTGTTGACTAAATTCAGGCCAGAATTTAGAGACCAGGTGACAATTCCCTTTCAGGGTGGAAAAACCTTGTGTTGTCTTTGACAAAGTGCCTGTGTTTGCCAAAGCCTTATATGTTAAAATGAACACTAATTTACTCTCACCAACCTTGAAGGGGAGGACAACCTCTCTCTTCCAGAAAGTTTCCATGATGCCAGCACTTCTGCCCACCTCTTTCCTTAAATACAGTCATTAGTGGCATGTTATAAAATGGTGGTGACTACTAATAAGAGTCCCTTATTCTGACATAAAATTTTATACTTCCCACAGCACTGTTACATATATTAACATATTTGATTCTCACATGTTTTTTAAATATATACGGTTGTTAAATATTCTCTTCTCACCCTCAAAGCCAAAAACACTTCTATACATATAGCATATCAATGTCTGAAAATTCTTAGGTTTTCATCACTTTTGCCTTTTGCATTTTCTGTTCATCTCTGGGGGACTCGACCCCTTGGTTGCTGTTTACTTATGAATTATATATTGTCTAGTACCCCAAATGATTTAAGTATTTTAACAATTCAAATGCAGATGAAACAAGGTAAAAATTAATGCAGATAAGCCCCAAACGCCCTAAACCAGTTGAAAAGAACTGGGTAGGACTACAATATCTTAGATTTGGAAGGTATTTCTCTTCGGACAGAGTGGTGCCGCATACTCAATCAAGAAGGAAAGGGAGCAACTTAAGAAGCAAGATGACCTTTTAAAAACACAGCTAAATTTTCTTAAAGGAATAGGGAAATAAAAGAGGAAATATACCAGAGCCATATTCCACTGCTACAAGAAAAGATGTGACATATGAAAATAGTTCTGCTGCCATTGAAATGGTTACTCAAGGCCTCGGCATTAAAAAGTCAAGCAAAGGCTAGGCTTTGAAAGCAATGATGGCAGAGATTTGGTTCTCAGCCGTAGGGGCACAGCTTCTGGGACCATCTATAACAGCTTTTGTTCAGGAATTTGTTGAAGGTGATTCTCCAGCAGAAAAATAATGTGGGGATGAGGAGGCAGGTTTCATTGGTTCAAACAATTCCGAAGTCTTTGTCACAGGGCTGAAAGCATCTGTTCTCAAGCCTAACTCACTTGACAGAGCTCACTCTCCATTTAGACTGAGGTGCTTGGGACACAGGGCTCAAAGAGGAAATAGAAATAAGAGGGCTTATATCTACTTAATCAGATAGTAAAGCACCTCTAATGGAAAATCTGGTGATTGGGGCTGACGTTGCAAATTCTTAAATTTTGCGAGAAGACATGAATATCTCAAATGTTATTCTCTGAGAGAACTCCATTCCCCCATGTGTGGTGACCATAGGGTTATAATCAACATCTTATGATTAACATCCTTTTTTTTTTTTTTGGTGAGGAAACTCAGCCCTGAGCTAACATCCATGCTAATCCTCCTTTTTTTTTTTTTTTTTTTTGCTGAGGAAGACCGGCTCTGAGCTAGCATCTATTGCCAATCCTCCTCCTTTGTTTTCCCCCAAAGCCCCAGTAGATAATTGTATGTCATAGTTGCACATCCTTCTAGTTGCTGTATGTGGTATGCGGCCTCAGCATGGCCGGAGAAGCAGTGTGTCGGTGCGCGCCCGGGATCCGAACCCGGGCTGCCAGTAGCGGAGTGCGCGCACTTAACCGCTAAGCCACGGGGCCAGCACTCTTATGATTAACATCTTAATGAGAGGTTTCTCATACTTGAATGTAGGGTCAAATGTAGAAATCTAAAAACTATGATAGTTTACCTGGCATCCTGATGTGGTTGAAACCAAGATATCATCCTGTCTTTCCTCCTTCCCTTAGACACCCCTGAGACCGTGTTCTGGTCTTTGTCAGCAGTAGCATGGGATTAGATTGCTCCAAGTACTGGTTTTGGGGATGTCATTTTGCAACTAAGCTAGGGGCTGGGATTGACTTGTGTTCTATTTAATGTGGGAATGTAATTTGGACTCGTGAAAATTTGAGATTGAGTAAATTCAACTTCAGAAGTTCTTATGGAGGTATACCATACCAGTGGAAGTTAGCTCAGGCTGCGTTTGCTGTAGGAATTTCAACTATTGTGAGACCTTTCTGGATGAGATTAAACAAAAAGAAGTTTGGGCTTTAAAGTTTTTGATCTTTGGGATTGCTATGGGCTTTAATTTACAAGAAGTGAAGAATTTAATTTTTGAATTTAAATTTTTTCCTGTAGATTTGATAATAGGCAGTAGTCATATTTGAACTTTTATTTGTTGATACTGCTGATATTGGAGGGTCTTTAGATTGCCTTTTGATTTCTATAGGACATTTGGGGAGCTATATTGAATAGAGTAACTGCATAATTTGGGATGGGGATTTACCTTAGTAGACAACATAGACTTGGATTTAGTTTAGTTTAATTAATCTATTAGTCAGCTATTGCTGTAATAATGGGTAACAAAGTATTCCAAAACTCAGTGACTTATAGCAATAAGCATTTATTTTTCTCATTCGTGGGCTGACAGATCAGCTGGGACCTTTCTACTTCAGGCTGCTGGTTGGCCAGGTTTGGCTCCAGTTGGGTTTAGGTTTGCTCCATGTGTCTCTATAGTCTTCCTGAATGAAGCAGTGGCCAGGTTTGTCACATGATCAATGGCAGGTGCTTAAGAGAGAGAGCAAAACAACCTCTTAAGCCCTGATTCAGAACTAGGCACTGTCATTCCATCCACATTCGTTTGGCCAAACCCAGCATCATTGGCTTGGGGAAATATACTCTGCCCACTCTCGGGTACTGCAAGGTCTTATTACAAAAAGCTATGAAGAATTGAGAACAATGATCTAATTTACCACAGTAATATATTCTGGTTTTGTTGCATTTGTCATTTCATCTGTCTATTCAGAAGTGTGGTCAAAAGTTTACCCACCTTCCCTCAGAAATCTTCCATGGTTCCCCCACACTCAGGCTCATTAACTGTTTTCATTAGGACTTATCCCAAAATTGTTGAATTAGAATCTTCCTGGATGGGCTTAAAAATTTGGATTTTTAATGATCTTGGCAGATGATTTCAACACACTGTTAGATTTCAGAAACTAGTCCACTTAACCCAGGAACTCAGTTTTCTGTTCAATAATGGGATCACTCTACTTTATCATCTACTTGTTAATTATTAACTGGCTGAAAAAACATTTTTGTGTGTGTTTTTGGAATTTGCTCAAGCTATATTAGACCTCTCACAGTTCTCTTGCAATTTTCTGCCTTGTCCGTGTTGCTCTCACCTCCAGAAAACCTTTCATCCAAGTGTTCTACCTAAATTCTGCTCCAACCCAAACCATGTGTGTATTAAGGTTCATTTCAAAGGCTACTTTTTCAATTCACATTTTCTTATTTTGTATTCCTGTATTAACTATCAGGTCCTGCCTTTTCTTAAAGGTAGTTGTATATAGGGGGCCGGCCCGGTGGCGCAAGTGGTTAAGTGCGAGTGCTCCGCTGTGGTGGCGTAGGGTTCGCCAGTTCGAATCCCAGGTGCACACGGAGGCACCGCTTCTCAAGCCATGCTGTGGCGGCGTCCCATATAAAGTGGAGGAGGATGGGCATGGATGTTAGCCCAGGGCCAGTCTTCCTCAGCCAAAAGAGGAGGATTGGCAGATGTTAGCTCAGGGCCGATCTTCCTCACAAAAAAAAAAAAAAAAAAAAAAGGTAGTTGTATATAGATCTCCCCTTTCAGATTAAAAGCGTCTTGCTGGCAAGAACATGCCTCATTCATCTTTGTGTCCTCTTGAGTTCCTTGTAGGTTACCTTTTCTCGTTTTCAGAACTTACGTATAGTTCCCTTTGAGTCCCATCCCCACCTGTGACTTTTTTCCTCACCAGCTCCCCATACACCCTCTCTCCCTTGCATCTTGCTGATTTTAAGACCCCACATATGGTGTCTTTAGGTTTATGAGCCTTTCTTCTTGTTATCACCCTGTCTATACAAATCTCTCACTTGCTCTTTGATTTTCACTGTTCCAGCTTGAATTTTGCCACTTTCGTCTCTTCTAGCTCTTCACTTCACTAACTATATTGCAGTAGGGGATATAGATTTTTCTCTTTGAAGCCTCTGGCTGTAGTCTTTCCTTGAGAGCTTTCTCTGTATTGTTGTGAAAAACATGTCATGCCATTTCTCTACCCCTTGAAAGAGGGAGAGGCCTTCCTACTCCCGTTTTGATCATTGGTTTTAATCATATTTGAAAATTTCTTCTAAATCCAACTGGAGAATTTGCTCATTGTGTATACATTTATGCCAAATTCTCCAGCTCTTGAGCAGTTAATTCTTGCCATTTCCTTAGTGTGACCTGACGGGGTGTTCTTTTTCACTTTACATGTTACTACTTTTTTCTTGCATGTAAATCTTAGTGATTCTAAAGAGCCACATTCTTCTTTTGGTAAGTACATCGGGATCATTAGGAATGTGTCTCTGATTCTGTAGTGCTAGCAAAAGATTCTAAATATTTGGTTTTCCAAAATCACTTTTGGATCACTCCTAGCCTTGCTGCTTTGCACTAAGATATAGTTATACTCTCTTCCCCAAACCACAATTTTTGTTGTCAGTAGGGAAAGTATATTTCATTCCCTTTCCCATTTTGCAGAAAGAAATTGTGGGGGAGGGCACAGACTTTCCCAAATTTTATGCAACTGGTCTTTTGAACAAGGCAAATGATGATGTAACACAACTACAATCTTATATTTTTATGACGTTTTTGGTCTCCTGTAGTCCCTTTGAAGTTATTCAGTGGAGGAAACTTCCCCTGCCCCTGCCTCCTTATGCCTATGACTTTTCTGATCCCTCTTAGATACTAGAAAGTTGCTTAAGTTGCGAACAAGGCCCGAACACAGAAATTAGGATGTCAACTCGAAGGTGTTAAATAATGCAGATTTAATGTCATGTTCTCGCTCTTCATTTGGGGCTTGCCTCCGGCTGGCAGCGGCCAAAGACAGGAGTATGGGGGGCTTCTTTCCTGTGTTTCTACATTCCGCTTCTTCTCCTTTCTCCCCAGCTTGCTAGCTGGTTGCTGACTCCTGCCCAGTACAGAGTAGTGAGAGAGAAGGGGAGAGGAAAGATCTGTCTTAACCTGGTTTCTCACTCAGTGGTATGGTGGCTACTTACAGCTGATTCTTTGTCTCTAGGGCGATAGTGAAGTTTGGTTCAGAGGTTCTCATCCTGGGGACCTTGCTCCGTAGTTCTTTTGACTGAGGAGCATACATTTCCTACTCTACTGGGGCATCCTTCTACAGTCCCTAGAAATCTAGCATTCACTTATGGCTTTCTGCTGGGGTCCCTCTGCCCTGCAGGCAGCCCTACTGGACAAGACCCACAGCACTCTCAAGCTGGCTTTCTCTCATGTGTGGTCCTGTCTGGTCATGCCAGCCGGTCCAATCAGCTATCCCCTCACTGCAGCCTGCTTCACTTTCTCAGGCAACTAGCCCTCTGCTTCCCACTCCAGGGAGCACATTCAAGCCACTAGCTATTTATTGGATGATCAATTCAAATGTGTGATAAAGTTGCTGCTCCTGTGCGAGTTGACTGGGGAAAGGGCCAAAATAGGGTTCTGTTAAGAAGGAGACAGGGGCAAATAGAATCAGGGCTCAGGAAGTCCACACTCCCACTATCCTGCTTTATTTGGTGTAACTCATGACAGTTTTCTTGCTCCCTTGGGTTGTGACAAGGCCTGTTCTCACTTCCTACCTTTGGTCTCTAAGCAACTATGCAGCGTCCCTTGAAGCCTGCCGTTTCCTTTGTCTCTCCTTTGTGGCCACGCTGGTGTACTCCCAGCGAGCATTCTCCCATTCACAAGCGAGGTTCACTTGATGTCTCACGATGACATGTGAAATGGTAGACATGGGAAAACCGACACCAAAATGTCCAGCGACATGCTCTCTATTTAAGAACAAGTCTAGACTCATAGTTCTGTGCTCTTTGTACCAAGTTGCCATCTGATACTGACCAGGTCCTTGCAGACACTGGCCTGGGTCTCTTGTTCTCAGGACATGTGAACAAATTTATTGATAACCTGGGAACCATCAACACCATGTGGCATTGGGCATTTTCTTCCTGGCATAGCAACAGGAGCCCTTTCTTTTTAGCTGGGTGATAACTCAATGTAAAATTTCGTTTTTTCCATTCAAAGAGCTCATCTTTGTTGCTTCCAGCTAGCCTCCCTCTACTCCTTTAGGATCTCCCCATTAGACGGAACTCCTCTGGTGCTGGGGCCCCTTGTCTTTTCACATGAGTTGGCTGCAGACACACGCAGTGCACACCCGCGTGCAGCCTCACGCAGCTTGTGCTTGTGCGCTTACCCGGCGTTTCTCACAACAAGCAGGTGGACCCAAGGCCTTCCTGTTTTTGGAGACACCCTCTCCCTTATCATCTAAGTAAAAGCACTCTGTTTCGTATGACTGCAAGAAGTCTGGGCCCCTTCACAACTGTTCTGAGGATTGCTGGGAGGTGCTCAGCTATCCTTGCTGTTCACAGCCTCTTACTCTGGACTCTTCCCGTGAGCCCCTCTCCGACCACTCTCTCCATTCCAGAACACATCTTCCAGGTTGCTCTCTTCTTCCCAGGCTGCTGGTATACCCGTGCAGTTGAGCACTGCACAACTCCAAGGGGCACTTTTCGTGTCAACTGTGATGTGAATAGCATCCTCCAGAGTTGAACAACGTGGCACTCCTGCTTCTCCCTGCACTGCTTTATCCTGAGGGTTGGCAGAGTCTGTCCCTCTGGTCCCCAAAGAATCCTAACACAAAGCTAGTTTGTGCAACAACAGAACAACAGAACTTAAAATTGGTTGTCAGGTATCATTTCACAAATAGATCATTAGTTTTTCTCTTTGGTCGTGTGTCTCTGACTGTCATGTTTTTCCTGAGGCCCCCAGCCTGCACCCATCTTGCTAAGGTCAGTTTCTCCCTTAGGTCAGAATCTCCCTGTCCTCCAATTTCCTGAAGAAGAAGTAGATTAGTTAACAACTTAGTACCTCCCAGAGATGCTAGCTATACAAAATATAGCTTCCTTTCCCATTCCTTCCCCTTCCTTCCCTCATCCTCTCTTTCTTCCTCAAATGCTTATCTATTGACTCCTATGTGTCAGGTGTGATTCTGGGTTCAAGGGATTCAGTGTTGAACAATCAGACAATGTCCCTGTCCCCATGCAACCTACATTCTACTAGTTGGAGAGCAAGACATAAATATATCATTGCTGATAGTGGTAATCATTATGAAGAACAAGCTGGAGAAGGGGATAGAACAATGATTCTCAGCCTTTGTGTCACATCAGAATCAGTCGAGGAGATTTTAAGAATCCCCGTACTTGGTACCGCCCACAGAGCTTCTGACCTGGTTGGCCTGGAGTGAGACTTTACTATAGTTGAAACTTCTCAGATGTTTCCATTGTGCAGCCTGGTTTGAGAACCACTAGGATAGAGAAGGATGGTGTATGTGCTACTTTAGATCAGGTAGTTAGGGAAGGTTTTCTGAGATGACACCTAGATAAAGGAGGGACAGGACAAAGAAAGATTTCTGGGGTAACAGTAGAGTTCAGGTTAATGTTTAACCACTGGCTCTCTGAGAACAAGAGCATTGATTTGTAGAGTTGCAGGTTTCTGTGATGTAGATACTCACACTACAGCCAATTTCAGACTACCAATGTGAGAGCACTGAACAGAGTTGGGAGTAGATGCTGACACTTGGTTTGTACTGGCCTGTGAGAGCTGACTCGAGCATACCACTGGCTAAATAGTCCAGGCAGAGGGACCAGCCTGTGCAAAGGCCCTGCCACTTCTGTTTTCTTGTGGTGTGGTTTGGCACCTATTCAGCTCGACCTCTCCCTTTGGGACCCGGCTTTGAGCGTTTCCTTTATGTATTCAAAGCGTCCATCGAGGTCATCCCTTCTTCCTATAAACACCCACAAATGAACAGACAGACAAGAAAACAAACCGGTCTTTTCCTAAAGTTGGCTTCTGTATCCCCTCCAGAGTTCTAGAGATGGCTTTAGATTTCAAAGTGGCCCTCCTTGTTTTTTCTTCTCCTTTTTGGTTCTGTCACACAGAGCATCCTGCGTATCTTATCTTCCACCTACCAAATCCAGGCTTGCCATTCACCTCTGCTCCCCTAGTTCCTACTAACTCTTGACACTTTGAGTAATGACTGTTAGTTCTCCCTGAGTCTACTCTGTGATGGTAAAAACGAAAAAACAAAAACCAAGAGGTCCCATAGAAATGAGAGACTTGCAGTCTTCCTCAAAAAGTATCCTCAGGTAAGAAGTAAACAAAAACCCTTTATTTCCTCTACTGAACAAAATTGCACTTTCTTTTCGGACATCTTCTTGAAATAATATTAAAGCAAACAAGTAGGCTCAACAATAAATGGAGAGTCATGCACAGGACAAGACATAATCAGAAGTGTGGGGAATTACAGTGAGTGGTTCTTCAGTTGCATAAGACCAACGATTCTTACTGTCAGGACAGTATGCTTTTTTCCCTCTGAAAGCAGACAGAATGTCAAACACAGTTTGTAACTGGACTGTGTGATTTATATACAGATTAATCGGTTATTAGTCTAAGTGAGAATCTTGATTCAGCAAGATGGTATTTATCATCCAATTGCTTTGCTCACATAATCCGAGGGACTTTGTAAGTTAAATTGTGTTGCATGTTCTAGAAATACTGCCCATGATTACACCCTGTTTGAAATAATTAGGTGGTAATTAGCATTACAAGTTTCATTTAAAAATACTATCATTACAGAGATTGCTAAATGAACTACCTGGCACTGGGGACTAGATTTTTTCGGCATAAATACCTTTCTCCACAGAAGAGGCAGTGATGTTAAAGGCATTCTTAGAGAGAGATTGTATTAGTCTGAAATTACTACTGTAAGACATTACCACAAATTTAGAGGCTCAAAACAACACAAATTGTTATATCACAGTTTCTTTAGGACAGAGGTCTGGCAGAATTGACTGGGTCTCTGTTTAGAGACCCAAAAGGCCAAGATCAAGGTGTCATCAGGGCTGCATTCCTTTCTGGAGGCACCAGGAGATACTTCGTTTCCTTCCTGCTTCAGGTGTTGGCAGAATTCAGTTCCTTTGTGTTGTAGGACTGAGCTCCCTGTTTCCTCCCTGGCTGTCAGCTGAAGGCCATTCCCAGCTTTTAGAGGCCCCCTGCGTGTTCAGACTACCAATGGCAGGTTGAGTCCTTCTCATGCTTGGAATCCCTCCTGCCTTGTCTTCTGTAGCATCTCTTTGATTTCAGCTGAGAAAAGTTCTCCTTTTTTAAGGTCTCATGTGATTAGATTGGGCCCACCTGGATAATCCAGGATAATCCCCCTATTTCAAGTTCTTTAACCATAATCACATCTGCAAAGTCTCTTTCACCATGTAAAGTAATACATGCACGGGTTCTGGGGATTAGGGCGTGGACATCTTGGTGTGTGTGTGGGGCATTATTAGTGGCTCATAGGGCCTGAGCCACATCTGTGCTTCATTTGGTATATCATTTCTTCTCAGAAATGGTAGTAGTAAAGTAGTAATTTCTCTATCTTTTGGGGTATTGACTTGACTCCGTCAGAAAAAGGACAACTGAGTGCTTAAATGTTTAGGGTATGTCAAGATGCTACAATATGCAGAGAAAAGAGAATTTCTGTTAAGTAACTGGTTGATATTTTTGGGATGAGGTGTCTCAGTGAGCTGTTGATTTTTAAAATATTGGCTTGTATAGTGATTGCATATTTATTGATTGAAGAAATTTTGTTTAACTGTATTATCCTTCTCTTGCCAGTGGAATATAAATTCATGAACACAAGGACAGTGTCTGTCTCATTCACTATTGATTCCATAGAGCCAGGAAGGGGGTCTAGTATGGAGTTGCTCAAGAACTATTTGATACATATTTATTGAATGAAATTCTTATATAGCAACTATGATGACAGCACTTGGCTGTGCTTGAGAATTCAGCAGTGAAACAGACAGACATGGTTCCTCCTTGCCTGATCTTAAACAGCCATTAAACAAATAATTATATAATTAAAATGAGGATAAAACAGAAAATCTTAAAAGTGGTACACATGCACCCTAAACATTTTACTTTAACTTAAAGTATACAATTGTCCACCAGCATTTTGCTGTAGGGTCAAGATGTTTTCTTTGAATAGGGTTGGCTGGATGAAGTTCTACATTGTCTTTCTTGCATAAATCATACCCCAAATGCATCTTCTACGATGTCAGTTTTTGCTTCTCTTAAATGGAGTGAGGACTCAAGATCAGGGGTTGGCAAACTCTATGGCCTGAGCCAAATCTGCTTTACTATCTGTTTTCATATGGCCACGAGCTGAGAATAACTTATACATTTCTTAAATGGTTGAAAACATTTAAAATAATATTTTGTGACACATAAAAATGATGTGAAATTCACATTTCAGTGTTCATAAGAAAACTTTTATTGGAACATAGCCATGATTAATCATTTAGGTATTGCCTATGACTGCTTTCATGCTATAGTGACAGAGTTGAATAGTTGTGACAAAGATCCTATGGCCTGCAAAGCCTGAAATATTTATTCTCTGACTCTTGAGAAAAAGTTTGCTGACCCCTGCTCAAGATACTTGAGAAGTAAATTGAGTACAGAAACCTAGTAGATTCCTCCCCCAATTATTTTCTTGATAGTATGTGTATACTGGGAGGGGGTGTCCATGGGAGGCCGGTAGGCTACTTTCTAGTATACTACATCTTACCTATCAATAATTTTTTGGTGACTCCACTTTATCAAATCTTTCCAAACATTCAATTTATTTTTCATAGGAAGAGCTCTCTTTCATATTGAATCCATTTTATCAGTTTACACTGTCCTTAATTAAATTATACAATAACACTAACAGGTGCAAACTGCCATAAATCAGTTTGGAGATGTATGTGTATATCAAACCACTACGATGTACACTTTAAATATCTTACAATTTTATCTATCAATTATACCTCAATAATAATAAAGTAATAAAAAAATAAAGTAAAACTTTTAGAAGAAAAAAATCAGTTTGGAGATGAACACAGCTGACTCCTGGTGAGTATCCATCTCTAATGGTGGGGCAGCAGTGAGCACTGTCCTGCAGAGGAGCCCACTAGCTTTCCATTACACACATAGCCAGGTCATCTGCCCCTGCATTTCACAGGGGAGTGGAGAGGTCTGGTTAATACGCAAGCCAGTTGGTCAAGTGGAGGTCAGTGATGAGGGCTTCTGCTTGCATATAAGATTTGGTCCCCAGTAAATGTAAATTTGCATATTATAATTATAACCATGCTTGTGTAGATGTCATGTAGGTATCCCTCATGCAAGGTGACTTGCATCTAGAATTTTGAATTTTTGGCATTATTAGTGTAGGGAACTATTTTATGTTACAGAACCTCAAATCTCTTACCTAAGAGACTTTCTTGCTCAAGTCCTCAGAACTCTAATCTGGCTTTTGTAGAAACTTCTGTCTTCCAGCCAAGATCAAAGTGAAATATTTTACTCCACTCTGTGTAGAATTCGTCAGTAATTGTAGTTGTTCTCCGTGCTTTCCTCAGAGAGAATATTTCCCATGTAATCTCTTAATTCAGCAGAGAGTAGACAAAATTTCCTTAAGAATTTTTAAAAAATATGCTCAGTCATATACTTCTTTGGCCTCTTAAACCAATATTCTTTCTCCTGAATATTAATTTCAGTTGATTAAAATGAGGGCAATCATTGCAAAGTGTAACAGAAAATCAAAAAGTAACATCTCAGCAAGGTACAAGTGTTAAAAATACCGTTGATGTGGATTTGGTATCACTTTCAGTTTAGAAACTTGGTCTTTGCGTATTTCAGTGGTTCCTTTAGCCCTGAAATGTTGCCACTTCAATGCGGAGCTGGCCCATTTTATGTTATGAGGCGCTGGGATTCTAGAGGCAAAAGCCACCTCTATCCGTCTCTTCTAATTTGCTTCAGTAGATACAATATGAAAAAAGCATAGTATTAAGGAAGGATCTCTTCTTTCTTTTTAGTTTCCCCCTCTGGAGCCGAGTTAAAATGGAATACAGTCATTAAAAGGTTATCTAGTGTAACAAGCTCCCCGCCGAAGGCAGAGCATAAGGCTCTATTCCTCTGTGAGTTGTTTTATGAAGTAGCTCATGGCTGACAATCAGTGAACTAAATCCTTGAACAAGGAGAGATTTACAAGGACTTGTCTACAGAGACAGAGTGTTTCTACAGACTTGAGCAGGGCTGGGACCAGGGATTAGCAGCCCTGCATATAAATACAGCTTGCGGCTTCAGGATTCTGCAGCTGGGAGCTTTCAGTAGCCACTCTGTGTCAACATGCCTATGGAATTGAGTTTTAAATAATGACTGTGCTACATACAGGATTTGTGTGGCTTCCAGGATCTATGGATGGGTTAGAAGGTGTTCTCCAGACACACGTTGCAACCATGGGGCTCGTTTTCTTGATCTCTTGGGAAGCTATGGTGCTTAAATCACTCTTTTACTCTGCTCCCTGAGTCACTAAGGAAGGGGCTACCCAGTTTAAGTTTTCACCCCAAGCTCCTTTCTTGTGGCTCCCAACTGTGTGTTGTCCTTTGTCATAGGTGTCTATTGGCAAGTTTGTTAGGTATTAGGAGTGGTGATAACTGAATGTAGTGTGTTCGTGGACATTTGCTGTGGTCTAAATGTGTCCCCCCCAAAATCATATGTTGAAACCCTCATGTGCAATGTAATGGTATTAAGAGATGGGACCTTTGGAAGGTGCTTGGGTTATGAGAGTGGAGCCCTCACGAATGGGATTAGCTTTCTTATAAAAGAGACCCCACAAAGCTCCCTAGCTCCTTCCATCACATGAGGACACAGCAAGAAGTCTGCAACCAGGAAGAGGGCCCTCCCCTGACCATGCTGGCAACCTGATCTTGAGCTTCCAGTCTCCATAACTATGAGGAATAAATTTCTGTTGTTTATAAGCTACTCAGTCTGTAGTATCTTGTTAGGGCAGCCTGAGCAGACTAAGACAACGTTCAGTTTACACAAGTGTGTTTTGACATGACTCTTAATATTCAAGGGTTAATTTTGTTAGGTCCAAATGAAAGAATTGATGATCAGAGAGAAATTGTAGCAGGGACTTAAATGCCCAGAATAACACAGCTTGAAGGGATATTAAAAATCATCCAGACTATCTCCGTTGTTTTGTAGATGATAAAACGAGGACCTGCAGAAGGCGCCTGACCTGTCATGGCCACAGTGATGGTCTAGGCCACTGTGGAGACTAGAACCTGCAGAGTATGATGGACGACACTGCTCTGCCTATGTGGTGTCTGATGTAGTAGTTAGACGCCTATGCTTTGGAGTCAGATTTTCTGGGCTTGAATTCCATCGCTGTACTAGCTGTACAACCGTGGGGAATGTGTTAACCTTCTGTGCCTCAGTGTCCTTGTCTACAAATGGAGACAATAAGGGTGTTATTTCCCAGGGCTGGTTTGTGTATGTGTGTATGTGCTATGTAGGTGTTTAAATCTATTGTGTGTTAATCATTTGTGTAAAACTATTAAATAAGATCAATCAGTTTGTCCCTGAACTAAGTTGGAATTGACTCATATTTCATCACTCTCAAGTTGCTGACTTGCATATATATCAGTGATCCATTTTGAATTTGCACATGACCTTGTGGGATGCACCTCATGACATATATTACTGGAAGATGTCTAGGGGATTGTACTGCCTCTTTTTTTCCAGTACGTTGAGTCATAAAGCAGAGTGAATTTTCATTTTGTCTGTGTGTAGTAGGTATGAAACATGAACTTACATATACTAGTTACTCTCTGAAGGTTTTTTCTTGAGAAGAGTATGAAACTGGTTGAGTAAATCCTCTACTCTGCTGACTCAGTGTCCTCAGCTGTAGTGAATTCAAATAAAGAGAAACCTGATGGCTTATAGCAGTCTCACTTTGTTCTAAAGAACTTCAACTCACAGTCCTGCAAAAAGTAGCTATTAAGAGAATGTTTATAGTAGCTTTGTTAATAATCACAAAAAGACTATAATCAACCTAAGGACCATTGATTAAAAAATGAAAAAACAAATTGCAATTTATTTATACGGGATATTACATAGCAGTAAAAATGAATGAACTATAGCAATATGCAACAATTTAAGTGAATATTAAAACCACAAATTCCAGAACTCATGTATAGTATGGCATGCTTTTTATAATGTTTAAAAACAAAACTAAACAATATTTATTTATTTATTTAGTATTTATTTGAGTATATATGTATATGATAAAACTCTCCCTTTACATATATACATTTATTTATTCATTTTTAAGTAATAATTGAATAAATAAAAATAAAAGAAGACCATGCATTGCCTAGTGACAATATTGTATTATGAGTAATCCAAGTTTATGCACCTGAGGTCCAAAGGAAGAAAAAATACTTTCAAAAAGAATGATCTCATAGAGCCATTGTTTTGCAGGAAATAGACTTCAGCACGCGGTGTGTACTAAGCAAAAACCACATTGTGACTTGGTAATGGGAAACTGTTATTTAAAAGTCCTTAAATGTTTTTTGTTTGTTTGTTTTATTTGGTAACATCTGTCCTCTGTAGTCTTTTTCACTCCATGATTTCTGGCGAAGACATTGCTATTTGTATTTGAGTCCATGGGATAAGGCTATGAGATAGCCTTTGTAGGACTTTGTTGAAAAGAAATCAACTCTGGACACATTTCCACTCCCTCCAGTCCTGCTGAAGCCCAGAGTAGAAAAAAGGCAACAGATTCTAAGGGCTCATCCTTCAAATACTTGGATAAAAAGCGAAGCTGATTCTTCTACTGCTCACTCCTCTTTCATCTCTGCTGTTGGTTCCCTAACTCTGGTGTGTAAAGAGGGGATGAGTCTAGAGCAAGGATAGGCCAGGAGAAGATGCACAGCTCAGCCTCGTGAGCCACCTGAGAGCAGCATGACGTGTTTAAAGTGTGTCTAGGTTTCTCCTCTCCCTAAATTCCTGGCCTCTGTTGACTTCCATGTCCAATGGCTGCTGCTGAATTATACTGAGGAACAAACTTGCATATCGTAAAGTGCAAGGGTGGGCATACATGGAAGGGCCAGGACTCAGAGGCTGTTTTCTCTCATTTCCCGTTACCTCTTCTGATGACAAAAAAGACGTACTTGTGAGATAAGCTGAGAGTTTTGAACCTTTCCAGTGTGTTGACTTGGAATTTTTCAACTTGTGAAACTTTCTTCTGCAGGTCTGATGTGGAGAAATCTGAGTGAATTTCTCCTATCTCTGTGCAATGTTGAGAGAAAACTACCCACCAAAGGCCCAAGGGAAAATTAAGCCAGTGCTCCTCAGATATTTCTGCAGGAGTCCCCTTAGCAGCAAAAGCAAAGTATGGAGAACTTGTGTCCACAGGGGTCTGGCAGCATAGTCCAAAGTGGTCTGCTACCACTTGTATAGTTTTTGGAAGCATCACATTTTATCTTAACTAATGTGAGGTTTACCTTCCACTCAGTAATATACTTGTGTTTGTTTTAATATAAAATTTTTTTTCCTGCCCAAATTGTCAAAGAAAAACAAAACTTTTGCAAGATGTTTATCCTATGACTTCTAGTATCTCTGGAGTGCATCACTACATATCCCCAGGGTATTCATACCTCAGTTTGAAAACTATAGAGTTAGGCAGTATTGAAAAGTAGTAGTGTTTTCTTTCTTCCTGTGCCAGGTTGTTTCAATCACAAAGTTAATTTTTAAAGTTAAGTTTATTAGTTCAATTTAAATTAATTCCTCCATAGTTATTTGACTAAGCTTAAGATCAAACCACAAATGTGTAACCAATAGTAAGTGGGTAATTATTACTTTGTTGTATGGATGAGATATAAAATAGATGAAATGCTATTATAATATGTAGAAAATTCTTAGTATATGATACATTTTTGTCAAAGTAGCCTTAAATTCATTTTTTTTGAATTAAGAGAAGTATAAATAAATAAAAATACATAAAAGCATTAAATTACAGAGCAATTACAATGATATATGACTAGGATATATTTGACTGAATTAATAATCTAAGAACCTCACTAAAATTGACGGTTCCTTTTTTCCACATTTTTTCTCTTTGTCATTTAAATTATGTAGGAAGTTAGATATACTACCCTCTATTTGAATAGAGCTCCTAAATTTGTATAATCAGTTGTCACCTCTCTCCTGAGCGCCAGAGTAGCATATTCCACTTAAATGTCTTTAAGATGATTAAGTAGTATCTTGAACTTAACATGGCAAAACCAGTACTCTGTTCCTCATTTCAGTAAGTGTCACCACAACTACCCAGTTACTGAAGCCTCAACCAGATATTATTTTTGTTTCGTTTTTCCCGTCACCCTACCCCATTTCCAAATCATCAGCAATTCTCTTAGCTTTCTATGTGCACATCTCTCCATCTCCATTGCCACCACTCTGGTCTAGGACATCCTTATTTCTTCCCTGGACTAGACCCTGGCTTTCGCTTTTGGCCACTCATCCCCTCCTATTCCCCCAGCAGCCAGAGTGAATTTTTAAGAGGGTAAATCAGATCGTGTTATACCCTTGCTGAAAGCCCTCCACTGGCATCCATTACACCGGGTGTAATACCTGACCTCCTTTGCCTGGTGACAAGGCTGTACAGGATGAGTTCCATGCCTCCCTCTCCTGGACCTTCTTGCTAACCTTCTCCCCCTGTTCACTGGGCTTCAGCCCCAATGGCTTATTTCTGTTTCTGGGAGTCTGGTTTCTGCCCTGGGGACGTTGCACTTGCTACTTGCTTTGCCTAGACTGGGTGCTTCTGGATCTTTCCGGGGCCAGGTCCTTTCTTTTTTTTTTTTTTTAATTTTTTGTTTATTGCAGTAACATTGGTTTATAACATTGTAAAAATTTCAAGTGTACATCATTGTACTTCTATTTCTGCATGGACTACATCATGTTCACCACCAAAATACTAATTACAACCCATCATCACACACATGTGCCGAATTATCCCTTTCACCCTCCTCCCTCCCCCCTTCCCCTCTGGTAACCACCAATCCACTCTCTGTCCCTATGTGTTTGTTTATTGTTGTTATTATCTACTACTTAATGAAGGAAATCATACGGTATTTGACCTTCTCCCTCTGACTTATTTCACTTTGCATTATACCCTCAGTGTCCATCCATGTTGTCACAAATGGCTGGATTTCATCGTTTCTTATGGCTGAGTAGTATTCCATTGTGTATATATACCACAGCTTCTTTATCCATTCGTCCCTTGATGGGCACTTAGGTTGCTTCCAAGTCTTGGCTATTGTGAATAACGCTGCAATGAACACAGGGGAGCATGTACCTTTGCAAATTGGTGTTTTCAAGTTCTTTGGATAAATACCCAGCAGTGGAATAGCTGGATCATATGGTAGTTCTATCGTTGATTTTTTGAGGAATCTCCATACTGTTTTCCATAGTGGCTGCACCAGTTTGCACTCCGACCAGCAGTGTATGAGAGTTCCCTTTTCTCCACATCCTCTCCAACACATGTTGTTTCCTGTCTTGTTAATTATAGCCATTCTGACGGGCGTGAGGTGATATCTCATTGTAGTTTTGATTTGCATTTCCCTGATAGTTAGTGATTTTGAACATCTTTTCATGTGTCTGTTGGCCATCTGTATATCTTCTTTGGAGAAATGTCTGTTCAGGTCTTTTGCCCATTTTTTAATTGGGTTGGTAGTTTTTTTGTTGTTGAGATGCATGAGTTCTTTATATATTTTGGAGATTAAGCCCTTATCAGATGTATGGTTTGCAAATATCTTCTCCCAATTGTTAGGTTGTCTTTTCGTTTTGTTGATGGTTTCCTTTGCTGTGCAGAAGCTTTTTAGTTTGATGTAGTCCCATTTGTTTCTTTTTTCTATTGTTTCTCTTGCCCTGTCAGATGTGGTGTTTGAAAAGATGTTGCTAAGACCGATGTGGAAGAGCGAACTGCCTATGTTTTCTTCTAGAAGTTTCATAGTTTCAGGTCTTACATTCAAGTCTTTAATCCATTTTGAGTTAATTTTTGTGCATGGTGTAAGGTAAGGGTCTACTTTCATTTTTTTGCATGTGGCTATCCAGTTTTCCCAACACCATTTGTTGAAGAGACTTTCTTTTCCTCATTGTATGTTCTTGGCTCCTTTGTCAAAGATTAGCTGTCCATAGATGTGTGTGTTTATTTCTGGGCTTTCGATTCTATTCCATTGATCTGTGTGTCTGTTTTTGTGCCAGTACCATGCTGTTTTGGTTACTATGGCTTTGTAGTATATTTTGAAATCAGGGAGTGTGATACCTCCAGCTTTGTTCTTTTTTCTCAGGATTCCTTTAGCTATTCGGGGTCTTTTGTTGTTCCATATAAATTTTAGGATTCTTTGTTCTATTTCTGTGAAAAATGTTGTTGGAACTTTGATAGGGATTGCATTGAATCTATAGATGGCTTTAGGAAGTATGGACATCTTAACTATGTTAATTCTTCCAATCCAAGAGCACGGAATATCTTTCCATTTCTTTGTGTCTTCTTCAATTTCTTTCAGAAATGTTTTATAGTTTTCGGTGTACAGATCTTTCACCTCTTTGGTTAAGTTTATTCCTAGGTATTTTCTTTTTTTGCAGGCCAGGTCCTTTCTATCACTCAGGTCTCAGATCAAGGGAGAGAACTTCCTGACCCATCTATTTAAAGCAGCCCCATCCCCTAAGTCATTCTTAAACTGTTAGCCAGTGTTTGTTTTATTCTCTTCTTATTACTTATAACCTTCTAAAATTATCCTGTATTTGTTTATTTACAGACAACAATGTGAGCTTCATCCTTGTAGGGACCTTCTCTTTGTTATTCAATATTGTATCACCTGGCTCAGTAAATCTGGAGTATTTGTGAATGCCCAGACAACCCCTCCTTGACCTCATTTGATCCTCATAACGACCCTCTGAGGTACGCACTGTTAGTGCTTCTTTCTAGGGGTTGGTGTCTTAATTATTGGTGTGTCTTTAGGGCCTTTTCAAAAATATTTTGGTGAGGAAGATTTGCCCTGAACTAACATCTCCTGCCAATCTTCCTCTTTTTTTGCTTGAGGAGGATTAGCCCTGAGATAACATCTGTGCCAGTCTTCCTCTATTTTTTGTATGTAGGTTGCCGCCACAGCATGGCTGACGAATGGTGTAGGTCCAAGCCTGGAATCTGAATCCATGAACCTGGAGCCTACTGAACTTAACTGCTATGCTCCGGGGCTGGCTCCTAGGGCTTTTTAACAGATCCATAATACGTTTGTTGAAAGAATGCATGATTTTCTTTTTTTTAAAGATTTTATTTATTTATTCCCCCCCCCCCCAAAGCCCCAGTAGATAGCTGTATGTCATAGCTGCACATCCTTCCAGTTGCTGTATGTGGGACGCGGCCCCAGCATGGCCGGAGAAGCGGTGCGCGCCGGGGATCCGAACCCGGGCTGCCAGCAGCGGAGCGCGTGCACTTAACCGCTAAGCCATGGGGCCGGCCCGCATGATTTTCATTTTACAGGTAAGGAAGCCTCACAGTTTATAGAAGCCAAGTGACCTCCCAATGTTATAAACTATGTCAGTGGCACAGTTGGGTCTCAAACATATGTCTTTAGCCTGCTAGCCCCCAGCTATTTGCTATTTCCATTCCAACTTGTTGCTTCCTGAATGGAGGTTTCTCTAATAAGAAACTCTAGAAGAAAAATATTGGATGGTGCAACTTCACAATAACTGATGGAAAGGAGAATATTTAGTTAGGTGCTCAGAAGTTGAATCAGCTTTTTTTTTTTTTTTTTTATAATTTTATTTATTTATTTTTTCCCCCAAAGCCCCAGTAGATAGTTGTATGTCATAGCTACACATCCTTCTAGTTGCTGTACGTGGGACGCGGCCTCAGCATGGCCGGAGAAGCGGTGCGTCGGTGCACACCCGGGATCCGAACCCGGGCCGCCAGCAGCGGAGCGCACACACTTAACCGCTAAGCCACGGGGCCGGCCCAAAATCAGCTTTTTTAAAACATGTAATCAGTGTGTTTTTCATTGAGCTCTTTGATTTGATTATTGTTCACACAGTTCTTGTATGGGCTCCATTCATGTCCTAGTGAAAAATATTGGCATAATACAGTTGGAAATGTAATTTTGAAACGTTAATTATTGTCTTTGCCTAATATTCTCTTCTTTGGTTCTCTCTACCTAGACAAATCGTATTTATCCTTCACTCAGTAAATAGCAAGCTTTTGAAGTGAGAGACCTTGTCTTGGTAGCGATATTTAATAGAGATGATTCAGCCACTCTTTGGCTTAACATTATTTGAGCTCAAATTCAGGCTCTGTTACTTGCCAATTTTGTGACACTGGAAAATTCTTTGTTTTAGTTTTTTCATCTATTAAATGGATATAATAATAGTACATATTTCTGAGGATTGTTAGAATTAAATAATGTAGTGCATAATAAGCCCTTAGTCCAGTATCATATAGTGATGCAAAACTGATTCAAAACAGTTACCTATTATTATTTTTCATCTTTGTACTTCTGGTACCTAAGCACAGAACCTAACATATAGTAGCCATCTAAAAATGTTGGTTAAATCAATGCAGGGGCCATGTTATCCTCTGGATCTTTGACAAATTTTAAATAAGTCTTTTCCTCTCATCAATTTCCTTAAAGTCAAAGTAGAATCAAGAATTGTACCTATTGCTTTCCCTAACATTTGTCAGACATTGCCTAACCAAACCCAATTTCTGCCCTAGAGCTATTTGACAGAATTTCCAAATGTATGGATTCTTTCAACCTAAATTATTGTTAGCATGAAAAAAGTGTATTGTTGGGAGAGCTTCTGCTTTCTGCTTAGATTTTAAATTGCCAAATTCTTATTTATGGGATTGTGATGACACTGCTCCTAAAAGCTGATCTTTTTTTCCTGAGGGCCAAATTACTCACTATTAGTCTCTCTCCTAAGCATGTACCTCTTAATCCTAGCATGCTCTGTCATCTTGTTACCCTTGTTGATGGAAATATATCATTTCTCAGTATTGCCTTTAAGCTGAGAAATTGAAAAGTGCACATGGATTTTAGGAGTCAGGAGGATATGTGCCATCTGCTGTCTTCTTTTGGGTTTGTTGCTCCTGAAAGGGAAGCCCAGGATGTTTTCTATTGCCAATTATAAGGGAAGTGGTTGGGGAGTCTTTAGAAAGAAATGAAGTTATCATTTCATGGGCATATCTTGTTCACACAGATAGAGAATCTACCTTTTTCAAGTCATCAGTTTCAGTATTGTGTTTGAATAAAGCAGAGATATTGAGATGGCACTAATCTTGTTAGAAGAAAATATGACTTTGCTATCGAAGATGTTCATCTAAAAAAGACAGAAAAGCACAGGAAACTTCAATGAATCAACAGTAAGTACTGTGTAGTACAAATCCCTATGTTTTTAACCTCCTTCTCTTTATCAGTCAATGTCTGGCTGCTATAAGGTATAGAGTTCTTTTCTGTATAGTCACAGGTTGTGTGAGGAGATAGCTTCTCTTTTCAGTTGGATGATATTTCTGGGTGTTCACTTTACCCTACTTTTCCAAATAATTGACCATTTGCAAGTACCAACTAAGCCAGTTAAGAGGGCTTTTACACTGATCACAAACCCCATGTTATTGAAGATGGAAACACGACGAAGAGCTGAGTTGTAGAAGATTGAGTGACTTCCCTTCCTAAGGCTTCAGTTATTTTTTCTCTGAAGTAAAAGAGTTGGACTGAACAAACCTCTAAGTTCTTTCTAATTCTGATATTTTATGTTTCTTCATTTCAAATTGGTAAAAATAATGACCTTTCTTATTGTGTTGCCTGTTGGATGGCTCTGTCATTCCCTGTCCTTCTGTCAGCTATATTTTTTTGAACATTGTATTGACCCTAGAATATTTATTTGATTTCTATCCTATTCTCTTGTTCAACATTCAAGAGACACTTGTCTGATGGAGAAATCCAGGTTTGGTTCAGTTTGGCTTATACCTATATGAGAGTATGTTAGCTCACCTTTAAAAACAGGGCATCACCTACATTCCTTAGTATACATCTAAATTCATACGTAATCAAGCCTCCACATAGCACCTCAGCTTGACTCTGTGCACTTCTGTTACTGAATTGGCTTGTTTTCCCCCAATGCAATGTGCTGTTTTATGCCTCTAAGACATTGCTCATACTGCTTCCGCTGTCTGGAATGTTCTTTGTCTCTTTTTTTTCAAGTTAACTCCTTTGTGTCCTTAAAGACTCAGTTCTGGTGCTATCTCCTCCAGGGATCCTTACTTGATTCCCCCAGGCTAATCCAAGTGCTTCTTCTATGTCCTACTTAGGGATCTAAATTTACTTCCAACCTTTTAATATTCTATCACTTCCACTAGACTGTAAGCCCCTTGAGGAAAAGGACCATATCTTATTTATGTTTGTCTCAGCACATGCTGTTTCCAGCATGAGGAAGTGGTTCAGAAATATTTGATCAAATACACTGTTGCAAACATAGAAATTTAGAACTGAATGTGACAGGAAATATCCAGGCTAACTGGCTCAAGACCTTCATTTTACATATGAAGAAATTGAGGCGCAGAACAGTTCACAGCTTTGCCCAATGTCTGTTACTAGCACTGGAAGCTATGGTTTGCCCTGCTGTGTGTTGGCATTAGCCTCCCTCCCAAACCCAAGAACATCAGGCTCACAAAATTACAGGAGAATTTATTTATTGAACAAGAGATAAAAACTAACATCACGAGAGAGGGTGTTGGAATGTTTCTGCTCCAGCTCAGATTCCTAAAATGAATATAGGCTAAGGCCTGCTCAATAAACCTTTTTTCCAGTTATGTAGGCATCCTTCTGCCTACATCCCATGGTAGCCATCATAGGCCATTAGTGAGAGTTACTTCTTGATGTTTCTCTTCAGCGTCTCATGTAGGGATCACTTTCTCTTCTTATGGAGGCCTGATCTTTGTCACATGTAGCCAGTTATCACTTGAATGCCTTTATCTGGACCAAAACCCTGCTGATATTGATTACCAGGTGAGTAACTTCAAGGTTACATCAAGCCCAAGGATTCTAACTCTGACTATCCAACTATACCCCAATCCTAAATGGAAAATTGTAAAATGTTTTAGTAGAAGAGAATTCAGGATGGCATTGAGTAGAGAATTAATAATTATAAAGGCTCTGCTCAAAAGGAAATTAAAGAAGGAGAAGAATGATGAGCAAGGCAAGTTCAAAAAACCCAATCCTTAAAGGTATGTGTCGCTTAACTTTGTCCATAAAAGCGAGAGACAATTTATTATCCAAACTGGGACACTTGTGAGAATGGAAAAGACCACTATTAATAGTGACACAAGGATGTACGATTAGTCTAAGGAAGCTCACCTGCATCCTTTTGTGGTTTCATTGCTTTAAGAATGTTCTCCCAGGCAAGCCAAGCCCAGCAGTTGGGTTGAGACTGCCAGATGACCTTCTGATCTGGTTTTCAACCTCTTCCCACCCCAGTGTTCCACTTCAAGCCAAACACCATTCATCTATCTTCCTATTTGCCTTGCCTTTCCTGTTGGAAAGACATTTGACTTTCTTAGATCGCTAATTCTTGGCTGCACCTGGCTTGATTCTTCCACTTGTTATGTGATTTCTAGCCCCATGATTTTCTTTTCTCAATTTTTTTTATTGAGGTCATAATGGTTTATAACATTGTGTAATTTCAGGTGTACATTATTATTTATCAGTTTCTGTATATACTGCATCATGCTCACCACCAATAGTCTAATTTTTATCTGTCACCATGCATATGTGCCCCTTTACCCCTTTAGCCCACCCTCCAATCCCTTTCCCCTCTGGTAACCACTAATCTGTTCTCTTTGTCCATGTGTTTGTTTATCTTCCACATATGAGTGAAATCATGTGGTGTTTGTCTGTCTCTGTCTGGCTTTTTTTGCTTAACATAATACCCTCAACAACAAAAGACCTCAAATAACTAAAGCAATCCTAAGAAAAAAGAGCAAAGCTGGAGGCATCACAATCCCTGACTTCAAAACATACTACAAAGCTATAGTAATCAAAACAGCATGGTACTGGCACAAAAACAGACACACAGATCAGTGGAACAGAATTGAAAGCCTGGAAATGAACCCACACATCTATGAACAGCTAATCTTCCGCAGGGGAGCCAAGAACATACAATAGAGAAAGGCAAGTCTCTTCAATAAATGGTGTTGGGAAAACTGGACAGCCACATGCAAGAGAATGAAAGTAGACCATTATCTTACATCATACACAAAAATTAACTCAAAATAGATTAAAGACTTGAGTGTAAGACTTGAAACCATAAAATCCCAGAAGAAAATATAGGTGGTACACACTTTGACATCAGTCTTAGCAGCATCTTTTCGAATACCATGTCTACCCGGGCATGGGAAACAACAACAACAAAAAATTAAACAAATGGGACTACATCAGACTAAAGAGCTTCTGCAAGGTAAAGGAAACCATGAACAAAATGAAAAGACAGTCTGGCCCCATGATTTTCAAACTCTTTTTGGTGTAATTCTAGATTTTAGGTGTTTAATAAATGCTTGATTTGCATTTCATTTTCTGAAAATATATCCTAAACTCATAATTATTTGGCTGTCACAGGGGTTGGGAAGGGCCGGGTGGGTGATTCTCTGGCTTGCTTACATCTTCAGTTCGAGCAGCTATTGCTTCATCCTCTGGAGGGCTCCTTAGTAGGCAGTTGATGGACAGCCACTGCCCATGCTGCCACCTGTGCCCAAACTCTGTCAGGAGGAGCCCAGCCTTGGGCCTGTGCCGCAACTGAATTAGGGTAGAAGGATAGATGTCCACCATCCTCTGGGACTTACTTAACACAGGTAATCCATTTTTTCCTACCTGTTTTTAATATTTTGTTTGAAAAGACTTTTCCCATTAACTTTTCTTGAAAACCGAGACTCTAACTTGTATCTCAGTAACTGACTTCCTTTTGGTTCAGCTCCCAGGCTACCATGTCTGTGTCTGTGATTGGCAGCTTCTGAAACAGCTTCCAATGATCTCTGCTTGCCAGTATTCACAGTCTTATGTATTCCCCTCCCTCTTGGGTGTGGACGGGACCTAGTTACTTGCTTTTAGCAGATAGAATAGTGCGGCAAAGGCGACAGGATACCACTTCTGAGATTAGGTTACTGAAGACTGTTACTTCCATCTTGCCAGCACTTTCTTCCCTCTCACTTGCTCACCTGATTTGAAGTCAATGCCGATGTTGTGAGCTACGTTATGGGGAGGCCAAAGTCGCACGAGGAACTGAGGTCCTCAGTTCAACAGGCTCCAAGGAACTAAATCCTGCCAACAACAACGTGAGTGAGCGTGGGAATGGACTCTTCGCCAGTTAAGCCTTGAGATGACTGCAGCTGTGTGAGAACCCAGAACCAGAGCTATGCCCAGATTCCTAAACTGTAGAAACTGTCAGATTAAAATGGCACTGTTTTAAGCCCCTCAGTTTTGGAGTAATTTGTCACATAGCCACAGATAACTAATACAGTGTCCCATCCACAAGGTCATTTTTAACCACAGCCTTGCTCCTTTTTCTTTTAGCCTAGCGTGGCAGACAAGTCACTAGGGTCGCACACAGCTTGGTTAAGAACTAAGACTAAAATTTGGTCTTCTTAATCCTAGATCCAGGTTTCCTTCTTTATCCCATTATTTATGTGCAGTTCTCTGGTAGCTTCATCGAAACCTTGTTCAAGTATTTGAACTAATTCAGAAATTACTGATGGGGAAGAAAACAAAATGAAACGAAACAAACAAATATTGCCCTTTCTCCTCCTGCAGTGTACTGCCTGTATCTGAGTCAGACAACAACTTAAGATTTTTAGTTTTCTTAGTGAAATACTAGTGATGCTGTCTACATTTGGGACCTTATGCATCTCCTTTCAATCAGCAGCACGAGGCACTTGCATGGAAGGACCTCAGTGTGAATTTGACAGTTACACACAGCCTGACAAAAGTCCTGCTGAGAAAATTGATATTATAATATTGGAGACAGTTAAACCATTTATTTTACCAGATTCTCTAGGGTTTATTGTGGTATCAAACCACACTGTGAATTAGCCACCTACTGGAATTTGTTACTCTGTAAAAACGCCTTGACAAAACTACAATTTAAAATTATTTTCTAAACTTGGAAATAAGGAATGGTCATGAATAGAACTATATCTATAAGCTTTTGTAAAGTCATTATCAATGACCCCTCAGTTTGTTGTTGTTTAATGTTCTTTCATTATGATAAATTCTTTTCAGTTCAAAACTGGGAAATTAGTGTGTTTCCTTGGTGAACTGGGTGCATGTTCTTTTAATAAACAATAAGAAATGTGTAATATTTTTTTGCTTTGCCTGCTAGGGAGCACAGCTATTTTATGATCACTTATAGTAACTATTGTTAGCCTAAGTTTGCTGCTATATTTCTTTTTGGTTTCACATTTTATTACTTGGCACTTGTTTAATTAATTTTCTTTTAATCTTTTTTTTGGTTTTATTGTTTTGATGCTGTTCTATTTTAAACTGACGTTTTTGGAACTGGGTGGTGAAGTGCTAATTCTTAAAAGTTTGAGGAAAGGTATTATTAAACAGGGAATATTTATTTCATTTTTTTCCACTTGCATTGTGAAAACCTAGTCAAAGGAGATTGAAAATTTTTCCTTTGGTAAATTTATAATTTAATAGGTAGGTATATACCTTATTTGTTTTCATCCATGTTGTTGAATAAAATATTGCAGCCGGGGCAAAGACATGGGATCCTGGTTCTGCCAAGCAGCATTGGAGTTGGAAGTGAGCAAAGTGAGGTGGTGGCAGTAGGAGGGAGTCAGACTTATACACAGAGCTGTGGCCGGAGTGGTCTTTCTGGAGGAAGCATGACAAGCCTACTGTGTGCAGTGCTGAGCACTCTGCTGCTAAGTGGGATCCAACTGGTATTTTTAGTAGAGAAACCGCATTTTGTAGTTTGCACTGTTCCTGCTTGAATAGCTCCCTGTCTGTTCTCTATCTCAGTGATTCTTTGAGCTACCTAGTACCCTTTAATAAATGTTTTTTTTTCTGCTTAAACCTATCACAACAGATTTTATTTTGTGCAACTAAGAAACCTAACAGATTTATAAACATACATGCCTTAGGGGCTAGTCAAGTAACAAAAATGACTGATGTGGGTTGTATGAGCATCAGGGAACAGTGAGGCAGAGGGGAGGAAGAAAGTGCATGCCCCTCCTATAAAGACATTCAAATTCACTTTTCTAAACATTCTCTTTACCAGAGCTAACTTGGTTGCATCTGCTCTCTGAATTTGGCTTATGAGGCTACCAGTGTGTGACTTTTAACACTCACATTTAATGGAATTATTTTTTAAAAATATTTGACTGCATTTATATCATTCCTTGCTTGTCTTTTTTTGAAGTTTGCATTTTCCACCTCTATATTTTGCCATCTTTGCAACATGACCCATGACTCTGTGGATACTCTGGAGTTTCTAAGAGATTAGCTTGTACTGATTTTCCTCATGGTGAGGCCAATAATGATCCCAAGTAAGAAGAAAAGAATCGTCTCCAGTGTTGTTGGCCAATAGCAGCAGCCCTTTTCCTGGCAAATCCTTGTCCCTATGTCACAGAGAATGGGCTCCCAGGAAAACCTTGTGTTCTAAGTGTATTTTAATGTCCCAAATAGTTCCTGACTTGCAACTTCTTTTAAAACACCCACAGAACTGGGAACCTCCCTAACATTTCTAATCCGAGGGTACAGCAGAAACAGGTTCTGTTGCAAGTGATGTGCCTGAAAGTTGCATCTGAAAGAGTGATTATTAGGTGATCTGTTGGCCACTTTTCAGAGTGGCATGTGTCTGGGATGATGCTCAGGGGAAACTCTCATTTATTTCATCCTTGCCCTCAAGAGCGAGTTAGCTTTAGTCCTTTAAGAGTGAGATTTGGCACCTGATAGTCTTCTCTGTGTTCTATCCAGACAGACTCAGTGCTTTGAGCCAACATTTTACTTGTGGTTTGAAAACTGAGTTTGAATTGCATTCTGTTTTGTGATTCGTGTGTACATCGCCTCATTCTTTCTCATTGGAATGCCACATACATCTACCGGCCTAATTAGCTCTAATAGACCTTTTAGCTGTCTCAGGATTATATGGTTTCAAAGTATTACAGACTCATTCATGTCACTCTAATTTAAACACGATATTGTTATTACTGCCTCTGTTTTATAAACTACCCCTCGGCTTCCTTTTCTGCTTGTTGGATGAATGAGAAGTGAAAGATAGCATTCCAGTCAACTTTGGAGCTAAAAAGTCTCGGTAGTTGCATTTGACAAATGTTGAAACCTCAGCTCCCAAATACTTGCAACACTTTCCTCCCTGACACCAGCAGTAATGGAAATGTTGTGGTGCTAATGAAGGATTTCTTCTGCAGGCCCTTGAACGTGGTCCAAATAGTCGTTGTCAGGCATAAACCATTCAGATTTCTTAGTATTGCTTTACCCTTCAACTCAAGTCAGGTCTCCGTTTTCTCAGGATGACAAAGATATATTTGTTCTAGACGTAAGTCTTAGAATATTTGAGAAAAGGCAAAAAAAAAAAATGATGGCGAGAGTGTGGAAGTAAAATGAGATGATAATCGTTGTGTGTATAAGAAAATCACTTTAATCTTATGTGGTTGGTTTTTTTAGCTCTCACAGACACAAGAGGAGAGATGACCATCTGGGGTATCATTTTTGAACTGGGAAAGTGTTGCTTTGGAGCTGTAGATTAGCAGAGCTGGGAGAAAGCTTAGAGCTATCTTGTCCAACGCCCTTGATTTGAGTTAGGGCCATGTGGGTTAGAAAATAGAATTGACTCGTCTGGGAAGGGTGTGGTTGAGGAAGGAGGAAATTGATAGAGAAGCAGATTCTCCATGAGAACAGAGTTCCTAGCATCTTGGAAGGGAATAACAAATAAGTGAAAGTAAGTACCTTTAGTGGGGTATATTAATCACCGGTGGCAGAAATGTAGCAGAATAATATTTTTTGAAATATCTCTTGATTTATTTTTCCTCTTTCCCTCCCACCCTCCCACCCTCCCCATCTCCCTCCTTCCTTTCTTCCTTTTGTTACTCTTGTATTTACCCCCTGAAGCTCTTTTCCCATTAATTCTAGGTCGTGTTTTTCAACTGGGGATAATTTTGCCCCCAGGGCACATTTGGCAATATCTGAAGTAATTTTATGTTGTCACAATTGGAGAGATTGCTATTGGCATCTAGTGGGTAGAGACCAGGGATGCTGCAATACCTAGGGTACCCCTGACCCCCGCCCACAATGAAAGATTTTCTGATCCAAAATGTCACTAGTGCTGAGGTTGAGAAATCCTGTCCAGACTGATGCTTATTGGAAAGGAGAAGAGGCCAGGGATACTTGGAAGGAAGGGGGAGATATGATATGGGCACTTCTTAGTGTCTTGTATGTCCACTGTCCATGAGACCCATGTTCTGTTTAAAGGAGAGCATGTCACTGCATGGGAGATCCAGCTACATTCTGGAAGCCACCACGGCCCCAACAGGAAATATATGGCACTATCAAATGCCATATAAGACAAGTTTATTGAAGGACCTATTTACAAAGCTGTGGGCAGGGTTAAGGGAAATGAACAAGGGATGGAGAAGTGGCTTGAAGACAGCAACAGTGATCTGAAGGGGGAAAAAGAGAGGGTGTGGTTACTGGAACCCAGTGATGTCTCTAGCTGTAGGAAGAACCTTTGGTAGAGGAAGGGGCCACTGCCAACCTGTGGGCCAGCAGGGAGGAAACCAGGAATTACGCTGATCTTGGTCTCCTCTTACCCTCTGATCTCTTGCTGGAAACTCTTTTTGGTCAACTTAGCTGAAAACCAGAAGGCAAAAGGGCTTAGGTGATGGAGTGCACAGAGGTCAGCCTCCTGGGACACAGAGCAGGGTAGATAGGAGGTCTGTAGGGGCAAATGGAGAATATCCACAACAACCATGTTTATGGATTTTCTTTGGGTCTGATAACTTGGAATTTGGGCTCTGCTATACATAATATGTGTGACTTTGAGGAGATTACTTAACTTTCCTATAAATTAGTCTCCTCTTCTGTATTATGGTAATAATAACAGCATCTACCTCATGTAGTTGTTTTGAGGATTAGGGTGATAATGCATGTAAAGGGCTCATAACACTACAAGGCATATGGTAAGCACTTGGCAGATGTTAGTGGTTAGTTGCCCTGGTCATTTCGTTTCCAGCAGGACAGACAGCAAGGGCTGTCATTTCAGGATGCTGTCCAAAAGCATTTGCTCTCTGTATTCAGGAGTACACCTTGCTGGGGGAATCCTGAACTTGAGCAGGAGAATTGGTTAAATTCTACCCTATAGTACCATTGATTGCACACTTAGTTAATTTCGCTAATGTCATGAATTTGCTCCCATCTTCTTTAGAGGATGATTTTGAGAAATTGTTCTCCAGGAAGAAAAAAATTAGTCATAATTATAGCAAAACTTTGTCCAGTTGTAAGTTAAGTGATTCATTTTAGGATCTCATAGCTGCTTTCATGTTCAGTGATTGGATTGGGTGGCTTCAGAATAACTGGGCCCTTCACTTAATTCAGAAACAAAAGCTGGTCTGTATTTGTTTTTTGGTGTAGTGGATGCTGTGGTGTGCCACCCAGATCTCCCTCCCCCATTCAGGATGGAGGCACCTATTTCCCCAGCTGTTGAAGTGTTGGTGATTGACAGCTTTCAATGACTTTCTTTCTGGAAATTGCTGCTCTGGGAATTGCCACCTCCTCTATACCCAATGACTGGTGAATATAATTTATAAAGGCCGGGCTGCCTTGCCTCAACTTGAGATAACTTTAAGAGGTCATCTCAGCTTCTTAGCTCCCTGTGGTTAACAGCTGAAGCCTTTGTTGTTGCTGAATACAGTTTGACTTCTCCCTCTGCACAGTTCTGCTTTCCTAACTCCCTCCCAGGTGTCGATTCCATTAATATGTTCCAACAAACTTCCTGTATGCAAATCTCCATCTTGTAATCTGTGTCCAGAGAAATCTTACCTGCAACGTTTGGAGTCAGGAGTTATTTTTTTATAAACCTTTCCACTGACTGTTGTGCCTTCTGGAATGCTCATTAAGTGTTTATTGAGATGAACAGTAGCACTTGAAAAGTTGACTCATTAGGACCCTGGATTTAGGGTGATAGGATTTTCACAAATGTCCCCATTTTAATCTTCAGGATTGATTTGGATGACCAGATTGGTTATAGACAGTCCACTTCCCCCCCCCACCCCAGCTGTTTCATGCGTGTTCCACCAAAGCCACATTCTCTATCAGAGAGGACCACTTTTCCAGATAAAGGAGAGCTATGCTTTAGTTTCATAGTGGTTGGGTTCCCACTGAAGAACCACTATTCTAAAGGTCAATTTGACTTGGAATTTTTATTATGGAGTTAATATATTCCAATTAACCAGTGCATAGGCAGTAAAGCTCTATTTTGTATCCTGCGTAGTAAATTTATGAGTTTGTGCCAGATTTTATAGTGTTAATGTTCTGTCTTAGTCTGTTCAGTCTGTTATAACAAAATAGGCCAGACTCGCTAGCTTATAAATAACAAACATTTTATTTCTAACAGTTCTGGAGGTTGGAAAGTCCAAGATCACAACATTGGCAAATTCAGTGTTTGGCGAGGGCTTTCTGATTCATAGATGGTGCCTTCTCACTGTGTGCTCACATGGTGGAACGGGCTAGGGAGTTCTCTGGGGCCTCTTTTATAAGAACACTAATCCCATCCATGAGGGCTCTACCCTCACGACCAAATCACCTCCCAAAGGCCCCACCTCCCAGTGCCATCACATTGGGCATTAGGATGTCAACATATGCATTTTGGGGGAACACAAACATTCAGGCCATAGCAGGTTCCCACTGAAGGACTGCCATTCTAAAGATCAATTTGATTTGGAATTTTTATTATGAAATTATATGTTCCAGTTAACCAGCACATAGGCAGTAAAGCTCCATTTTGTACCCTTCACAGTGAATCCTTGAGTTTGTGCCAGATTTTATAGTGTTAATGTATGCTTAGAGCTCCTTAGGCAGAAATGTCCACTAGAATGACACACAAGATGATAGTGCTGTTGTCTCGTGGCCTGATGTGACTCATTAAGGCTTTCACTCTATTTTAACGTTGCTTTAGGAGAGTTGTGTTTGGCATATATAGTTATGATGAAGAGAAAATGTAGCTCCATTAGCAAAATCTAACGTAAGAAATTGTAGTGCCAAAAAAAAAAAAAAAAAAAAAAAGAAATTGTAGTGCCGGGCCGGCCCCGTGGCTCAGCGGTGAAGTGCGCGTGCTCCGCTGCTGGCGGCCAGGGTTCGGATCCCGGGCGCACACCAACGCACCGCTTGTCCGGCCATGCTGAGGCCGCGTCCCACATACAGCAACTAGAAGGATGTGCAGCTATGATACACAGCTATCTACTCGGGCTTTGGGGGAAAAATAAATAAAATTATAAAGCCATGCTGTGGCAGCATCCCATATACAAAATAGAGGAAGATGGGCACAGATGTTAGCTCAGGGCCAATCTTCCTCACCCAAAAGAAAAAAAAAAAAAGAAATTGTAGTGCCTTGGTAGCTTGCAGATGTCTGAGGCATTGGGTTGACTTTGCCCAGTCAGGGGACACACTTCAGTTTCACCAGCTGGTTGCAGGAGGTATAACAGCAATGGTGTTGCCCACTGTGCATGCTTTAGAATGTGGGCTATGGGCTCTCCTTTTAATGGCACTAACTTGATTTTACTCATGGCATTTATGAAGATCTGCCAGGCTTTCAGGACAGGTTCTGTTCATGTGCAAGTAACTCAGTAATGCTTTCCAATCTGGCTAAAAGCTGATCATGCTCTGATGTTTCCAACATGGCACCTGTGCCCAAATTCAGGCTCTGGCATCATATCAAGTTATATCATCCCGTTTTTTAATTTAAGGCCTGTAGCTGCAACTAAGTAAGGAGACAGTGTGGGGTTTACTCTGGCAAAGTCTTATTTATAGTGGTATTTTCTGGGGGACCCAGACCTCAAAAGGGAATTCTTCTGTGGACCCCCTAACAGTATAGAGTCCCACTGGGTTGGCCTAAGATTGAAATGAGTGAAGAAATTGAAAGCACAAAGTAAACTGTACAACATTAAGGGTAGAGTTAAAAGCCGGATTCAGACAGCCTCACCTAGTGAGTGATGACTGAGCTCTGCCTGTTACACTGAAGTATGACACCTCCTGGTAGAGGAAGGAAATATATGACTGCAGTCTAGATTAAGTCATCTGAGTAAAAAGGAGGGATCGGTGCAATATCTCTGAAACACTTAGGGCTTTTTTTCCTTTCCAGTTTTGCTTTAAATTGGTATGTTGCCTCCTTTAAATTTTAGGTAAAACATACACCAGAGACACAGAAACATTCACATTTTTGAAAGGATATATAAAATATTTGTTTTGAAATGGGTAAGTAGATCTGACTGGAATCAGGCTCAAGAGAAATGTTTACAAAGGAGGTTTGTGAAAAGAAGACGATTGAATTCCAAGCATACAGGAACCAAGCAGACTGGAATGGTCCTCATAGCTCCCAGAGAAGGAGATGCTTTCACACCCCTGGAGAGTTTGACCAGTCACTTCAAATCTGTGCACTGCAACTGGTGTGGCCTGTTAGACCAGGGCACAGATGGGTGTTTCAGTCAGTAGGAAAGACACATTCCCATTTAGAGTGAAAGGACAAGAGAACTGTGTAGCAGTTAAAAAATTTAAATGTTCATCTAGAAACTGAACATGATGCAAACTGCATAAAATAGATGAAGAAATACATCACAGGCATACCTAAAATGAAATGCAAATATCAGTTATAAAACCTCTAAGAGTCACATTTAAGGAATCTGTGGTCATGGCTGACCAAAGGAGACAGGGAAGGGTGTGGTCTGTTACCAGGGCTGATTCTCAGGCAGACTCAGTGCCAGAGGACCTGGACCAGTCTCAGATGTAAGAGTGGAAGTTCCAACTGGGGGCAAAGTGCCATGTCCAGAGATAGCACAATAAAATAGTTTGTAGTCTAGACAAAGGGTGAACAGAGATAGCAGGGGGTCCAAGGAAATTTAATGAGGCATTAACAGGAGGGTGGACCCCAGAGATGGTGAATTTAAGGTTGGGTGTTACTTGGAAGTCTCGAAAGGTGGTTGCATCAAAAAGGCTGTTCAGGGCCCATGTCACAGGGCAAGGCTTCACAGACAGACGCCAGTATATTAGAGAGGACAAGCAAGTGCAACTCAGGGTCCCAGTTTTGGAAGAAGTCTTGAAGAACCATGCAAATTATGAAAATAGGGACACTACACCAGAATACAAGGCTGGAATCCAGATAGAAGACAAACTGTGGTTGTATGGTAGAGGTATAATCACTCCCAAGATCACCGTGAGTCTATTTCTTATATACTCAGCCACCCTTTGAGCAAAGTTTCCATAGATATACTGCTATTGATGGCAGCAGGCTAATTCCATCAGAATAGCTCATCTAGTGGTTCTTAAGTCACCAATTCAGCAGTATAAGCAGATATAGTCTAATTCTTATATACCATTCACTCTGTAATCTTTTCCATTGGTCCTTGGGATACCTGGAGACTCATTTAGTTTGTGTCTCTTTTCATTCTTCTTGCAAGTAGTGACTCACTTTGCTCCATCAACAACTGATTCTCCTTCAAAATCAGATTGATGTATCTAACGGGTTTTCAGAACGGGTACTTAGGGTCAATGTGCATTATTTATCACAGAATTGCCTGTGTGCATTTTTTTTTCTTGAAATACTTTTTAAAAGGCAGCGTTCTAGGTACGCATGTGAATAATATGCATAGGAATCAGAAAATGAATAATTTATAAATTAAATATTAAATTGGACTTGAAATTAAAAGAAACTCTTCTTCCTCCTTATTACTTTTTATGGTCTCTTGTTCTAAATGATGACATTTTAAAATAGATCAGTGATAAATAAAGACATGTATGTATACTTCTATTGCATTATTTAATGATATATAATAATAATCAGCAGAAATATATACATTTATATTTGGGAGAGATCATAGAAATAGAGAACTTAGAAACCATATAGGAAAAGCTGGAATTAAGGATGTTGTGCACTGAATTTGTGCGTGAACTTCCTGACTGTCAAGTCAAAAAGGGAAAGATATCTCTTTCTATGGTGAAAGCATGAAGGCAGACTTTTCTTGGCACTGAAATTGAGATTGTATCACGTGGTGGTTAAAGTAGAAGTGGTTTTGAGTGTTTTTCTCACTCTCTCTTATTAGTGTGGATCCCTGGTTAATGATTTCAACTCTCTGAGTCTCAGTGTCTTCATCTGAAAAATGGGTACAGCGTTACCTATTCCTTAAGGTGGCTGAGAAATTCAAATTAGAAAATGTATATAAAGTGCCCAGGGCACTGTGTCCCACTTAATGTGTCAGAAGTCCACAAGATGCGGGAACATCCAAACCAGAAAATTCTCCTGCAGATGAGATACTAGTTGAGGGGAATATAGGGAAAGCCAAAGTATTTATTTAAAATAATGGTGACAACTTCACAAACACAAAAAGTGTAATTCTTTCCCTCCTTGAATTTTTGTAAAGGTAAGATGACTCCAAAGTGGGTATAGGGCTCATCATAATTAATAGCTATTGCTAGCTTTGCTTTGTATACTTGTTTCAACACTAGATTAGAAATAAAAATATTTGCTATATCTGAGCTATTGCCAAAGTGTCATATTCTGAGAGTAACACTTGGGCTTATTCATTACTTAAGAGGGCTAAACTGATAAATGTTTATAGTTGAGCAGTTTAAAAAAATTTAAATGTAGATTAGCTCTAAGTTAGAAGTTGGAGGCATGCTTCATGTTTGAGAAGATGTAAGACTTCCTCTCCTTGCCCTGGATGGACTAGAGCCTCAATGGTGTGCTTGTTGTACACGTGGCTGTAAATAGTGTGCTGGGTTGTCTGGTGCCAACTCAGCGTCACCACTGCCTCCTTCTGCAGTCTTTACTGGATTGTAGAGGATCCAAGAACGACATTTCAGCTCCTTTTCCTGCTTGGTTCTGCCAGTAGAACCAGTCTGCCAGTGAGTGGCACCTCACATCTGATTTGGGAGGCAGAAGAAGAGAGGCTAGTATTCTTCTGCAGCAGTTGCAGCCATGATACGTGGTCACCTGTAATGTTTGAGGCAGCTTTCCCCACTTGAGTGCCCAAGCGGAGCTCACCAGAGGTCCTTCCCTGACCTTCACTCACCAAGCTCTTCCAGTGATTGGGTAAACCCGATATGTACATCCTCTAATAGAGTGAGGGGCCTGTTTTCCTAACCAAGCCTTGACTGATTCACACACACTCACGCTCATTTATTGAACACCTGCTACATGACTTATTCTAAGCACGTTACAAAGTTATTTCATTTAAGCCTCCCCGCAGCCTTAATACTGCCGTTTTACAATGAGGAAACTGAAACTCAGAGATAATCACATCCCATTTAGCCCTTGCAGTATCTTTCCATATACTCTGCTCTAACACTGTCACTATTGATCAAATATCCATATTCCTTTCTAAAACAAATTCTTTTATTTGTGTACCAGGTCCTATTCCCTTTAGCTCACTCAAGGATATCACTTGAACAATTTCCCTCTCTTCTACATCATCAAGTATCTCTTCTTAAGTGGGTAATTCCCATCAATATAAAAATATATACTTTATTTCTTCCATCATAATCCCACTGCCCTTTTCAGCTATCACTGATTTCTCAGTTTCCTTGAACATCAAATCAAAATTTCTTGTTGTCTCCAATACATCTTCTCCCATTTTCTCTTCAACCAATCCTACTTCTTGTCACAGTGAGAATGACTTCTGACCCAATGATCTTCTAAATTCAAAGATCAGTTCTCAGCCCTTGTGTCCTTGACCTAACAGCAGCATTAGATTCAGTTGGTCCTGCCTTACTTGACACACTTTCTTCACTGGGCTCCTAGGAGGCCAGCTAGATTTTCTCCTGCCTCACAGATTGCTCCAACTCAGTCTTCTTTGCTGGTTTTGCCTCTTCTGCTAGACCTATGGAAATTGGAATGCCTCAGAGCTTGATCCTTTTTTTTCTTCTTTCTTTCCGTGCTTTCCCTGCCTTGGTGGTCTTCTCCAGCCTCATGATTCATTATACCGCTTATATAACAATGTCTCCTGAATTTCTGTCTCCAATACAGAGCTCTCTGTTGAACTCCAGCCTACTGAACATGTCCACTTGGATATCTAGGAGACATGCTAAGCTTAACATGCCCAAAATTGAACTCTTATCTTCCTGCTCAACTCAGTCTTTCCCATCTCCATGAGTGGTAACTCCATCCCTCCTGTTGTTCAGTCAAAAAACTTAGGGTGATCCTTAACTCCGCTCTTTCTTTCTCATCTTCTCTTCAATTTTTCAGGAAATCCTGTTGTTATACCCTCAAAATATATCCAGAATTGGCTTGTTTTCCACCATCTCTACTGCCTCCACCTTGGTCCTAGCCACCATTCTCTCTTACTGGATTACTATTATAGACTTTAATTGTTTTCCTTGTTTCCACCCTTAACCTATTCAACATAAGTCATATCATGTCACTCCTCCACACAAGACCCTGCTAGGGCTCTTCATTGTCCTTATAATGACCAATAAGTCCTTATATGATATGGCCCCTACTACTTATCTCCTTTACTCTTTTCCCTCTCACTCTAGCTACATCAACCTCTTTGCTATCAGGAATGTACCTTAGGGGTTTACATTGGTTGTTCCTTCAGCATATAATGCTATTTCACTAGATAGCTACATGGCCCACTCCCTCACCTCCTTCTGGTCATTGCTCAAAAGTCACCTTCTCAATAAGGTCCACTCTGACTACCATATTTTAAATCACAACTCTTGATCCACCTTACTGAGCACTTTTCCTTTTCTCCAAGGCCTTTATCACCTTCTAACATAATGTGTGATTTATTGTCCATTTCCTCCTTACTCTTCCCTCCCTCTATATGTAAGCCACATGAGGGTAGGGATTTTGTTTTAGCCTGTTTCGTTTCCAAGTGTCCCAAGCTCTTCTAGAGGCATGCCTGGTATATAATCCATCTTTGTTGAATGAGTATTAAGGGTTAAGCTGTTTGTCTAAGGTCATATCATTAGCACAGGGGAGAGATAGGATTTGATCTCAGTATAGTTAATTCTAAAGTCTTGGCTCTGCTTTGTGCCAAATTACCTCCTAAAGATCTGAATCTTGAGAGTGTGTTTTGCGGTGTCCTCTTTCAATTATCCAGTCAGAAGAGAAAAAAGATAAGAATGAAAAAAAGTGAAGAAAGACTATGTGAATTATGGGAGACCATCAAGCAAAACAGTTTACAAATTATGGGAGCCGCAGAAGAAGAAGAGAGGAAGAAGTGGTGGAAAGCTTATTTAAATAAATAGTGGCTGAAAACTTCCCAATCTGGGGAGAGATATGGACACCCACGTACATAAAGCTCATTGGTGCCCAAACAAGTTCAACCCCCACTGAGGTCTTCACTGAGACACGTTATAATAAAACTATCAAAAATCAAAGAAAAAAGAGAATTTCGAAAGCAGTAAGAAATTCATCATATAAAAGCAAACCCCTATAAGGCTATCAGCAGATATCTCAGCGGAAACCTTGCAGGCCAGGAGAGAGTGGGATGATATATTCAAAGTGCTGAAAGAAAAAAAACACCTGCCAACCAAGAATACTTTACCTGTCAAACCTGTCCTTTAGAAAAGGAGAAGTGAGGACTTTCCCAAACAAGCAAAAGCTGAGGGAGTTCACCACTAGACCTGCTTTACAAGAAATGCTAAAAGGAAATCTTCAAGCTGAAATGAAAGGATGCTATTTAGTAGCATGGAAACATATGAAAGTATAAAACTCAGTGGTAAAGGTAGTGAAATGGTCAAATTCAGAATACTCTAATACTATAATGGTGCTATGTAAATCATTTAACTCTAATATGAAGGTTAAAAGACAAAAATATTAAAACAAACTGTAGTTATAATCATTTATTAATTGATACACAATATAAAAAGATATGGAAAAAGATATTCCATGTAAGTGGAAACCAAAAATGAGTAGCGGTGACCATACCTATATCAGAAAAAATAGATTTTAACTCAAAAACTATAACAAGAGACAAAGAACGTCATATATAATGATAAAGGGGGTTAATTCTTCAAGAGGATATAGCAATTGTAAATATATATGCACCCAACACTGAAACACATAATATAGAAATTCTCAACTGTGGTAATCATTTCACAATGTATATGTACATCAAATCATATTGTACACTTTGAATATATACAATTTTATTTGTCAATTATACCTAAATAAGTCTGGGAAAATATGGAAAGAAAAACTCTGCTGTTAGGTTGGTGTCTAGTCAACATGGAATTCCTCATTGCCCGGTCTCAAAGTTACTTGGAATTTTGAACATCAGAGGTGAGCTGATAATGCTTTCCTTTTGTTGGACTGTCTACTTTGCATAAACTAATAGCATTCCATTCATGGCTCAATCAGGCAGAAATGGAGGAGACAGTCTTAATCGCATGAAGATAGAACTGGAGAAGACTGCCCCAATCAGTAGCTAAAGGAGAGGTCCTTTGTATTCTGATTAGTATTGCTTGATTATTTTTTATCCCTTGATAAAAGTTCATAGTATGATAACGTTGTGTGGGGTGGGTTTATTTACAGTGTTTCCCCCATTGGACCCTGAATGAGCATCTTGAGGGCTGAGACTATTTCTCATCTATTTCCTTTTTGCCTGGTGTTTGCTATATAACAGTTATTTCATAATATCTACAGGTGATATGGAGGAGGCAGATCCCTCAGCCATTGGGTAATGGGGAGAATCCAGACAGGGTGTGGCATGGAGCCACATGGTCTAGAGCATGAATTTTGAAGTCAGGGCCTAGTCCCAAGACTCTCTGCTGTTTACCAGCTGTCTGATCTTGAGCAAGTGACTTAACCTAAGTTAATGCATCTGAGTACCTACCTTATAGGAATTTTTTTTTAAAGTAAGGACTAAATCTGGCAATCCACATAAAGGATTTACCATAGTACCTGGCTCATGTTATTTGCCTCATAAAGTTAATTCATTATTCTGATCTTTCTATAACACAAATCTGATTGCCTCTCTTTCTTGCTTATAATCCTCCCATAGTGGTTTGAGTTGTGTTCCCTCCCAAGATATGTCTAATTGCTAATCCCTGGTACCTGTGAATGTGACATTATTTGCAAATAGGATCTTTGCAGATGTAGTTAAGTTAAAGGTCTTGAGACGAGATCATCCTGCATTTAGGGTAGGCCCTAAGTCCAATTGTTACTGCACCAGGTTCGTTTTGCCCACGGCTTGATTATGCCAATCGCCAAGATGACAAGTTCGGAAAGAGAGGATTTAATTACAAGGCAGCCAAGTGAAGAGGTTGGAGAATCAATCTCAGATCTGCCTCCTTGAAAATGGGGACTCGGATATTTATGGGATAAGGAGGTGAGGCGGTCTGAAGTGTGAGAATAGATGATTGGAGGTAAGGAAGAGTGATGAGGTAATTGCTGATCTGCGCAAGTGTAGTCAAGCTTCATGCCTCTTCATAGGAAGCATGTTCACAAAATGGTGGCGTTACCATGATCTGAGGGTGGAGTTTTTAGCTCATTGATGTCAAAAAGATCACTTGTTTAGCATTTATGTAGGCCCAGTTGAAGAGTTGGTGGTCTCAACTGGCCTGAACTGGACAAGGGGTTCTAATTCCTCAGAAACAGCTCAAACATCCATTACCATGGTGACCCAGGCACCACGGAGATGTTATCTTCAGAGACCTAGTGGGAGTCGGATAGTATATTGCCTAAGCAGCACAGTGAACAATGGGTTACACTGCACAAAGGGCATGATCCGCTCACTGTGAGACAAAAGCCAGTCTTCAAGAGGCGAGATGGTGACTGAGAAAGGTCTTGCTAGCAAGGGGGAAGATGGCCAATTAATGTCTGAAAGAACCATCTTACAGAACAAAGACTATAGGCCAGTTATATAGGGGGCTGGTCTCTGGGTGGAGGCAGACATCTAGTCTCAGGGTGGGGGCAGACATCTGTTCTTAGTTTCTGATAGTCTTTTGTTTTACTGGATATGCATCAGAGACCAGAGCAACACCCTATACCCTGATCTTTCAGTTGTCATTGATGATGGCTATCAGCATAGACTTTCTGCCCGGGAGTCATCACGTTCCTAAGGAACTCAAGAGAACAAAGTTATCAACTTGTGGCAGCTGGGAGAGGCCATAAAATCCACAGAGCATTTAGTTAATCGGAGGTCATTCAGAGTTACAATATGGTTTCTTTTCTACAATATGGCTTCCCTTATGTCAACCTTGTGTTGAGCCAGTATCAAAGCTATAATTAGTAATTGCAAAAAGTTACTAGCTATGTAATGGTCAATGGCTAACTATTTACCAGTTTCACAATGACTAGTGTTCCTGTAAGAGGAGAGGTGGGGAGATGAGACATAGTGAAGAAGGCTACGTGAAGATGGAGGCAGAGAATGGAATGATGCTGCCACAAACCAGGGAATGCCAGGAACCAGCAGAAGCTGGAAGAGGCAAGGAAGGATTCTTCCCTAGAGCCTTCTGAGGGAGTGTGGCCTTGCCAGCAACTTGATTTGAGACTTCTGGCCTCCAGAACTGTGAGGGAATAATTGTCTACTGTTTTTAGCCACCAAGTTTTGGGATATTTGTTATGGCAAGCCTAGGAAACTCATATACCTCCCCCATCACTACTGTGGAATAAATTCTAACTCAGCTCAGCATACAAAGCACTGTTTAGTTGATCTTTCTCTTTCCTGTATCTCTGGCTTTTCCTTCTGCCAAATTCATTGCTCTAATCACTCTGACTCACTCTTCCCACATGCTGATCCTTCTGCCTGGAATGCCATTCCTGCCTTTGTATTGATAACTCTTGGCCATTCATCAAAACTCAACTCAGGTGTCATTTCCTCTGACTCCACCTTATCTTACCTGGTAGCCACTAGTCACACGTGAGTATTGAGCACTTGAAATGTGGCTTGGGATGGAGGAACTGAATTTTTAATTGTACTTGATTTTAAAAACTAAAGCACTGTAAATTTTGAAAAATATTGATTTCATGTTGAAATACTAATATTTTAGATATTGAGCTAGACAAAAATATTATTAAAGTTAATTTCACCCATTTCTTTTTATCTTTCTTAACATGGCTACTAGAATATTTAAAATTACGTATGTGGTTATCTGTATTCTATTGGTAAATGCTGGGTTTAGTGAGCCTTCTCTCTGTTCCTGCAGCATTCAGTGCCCATGCTCCACGTTATATGGAAGCTATAGTGTATGTTATCAGACTCTTCCATTAAGAGGTCTTAAATGGTGGGTCTATGACTCATTTTTCTTTGTGTGCTGTGTCTAGCGCAGTGTTTGGTATAGAGGAAGAGCTCAGTGAAGCTTGGTAGAAAGAATAGGTGAGGTGCTGTTCTTCAGCACTCCTTTAGCACACTTCTAATAAAGCCACCATCCCTGCTGAATCGTAGTTGTTGGTTCGGTGGTCTGCCTGATGGGATTGGGTTACAAGGAGGGCAGGCAACGTGCCTTCTCTGATTTTGTATCCCTGTTGTCCTGGGACGTGAAATTGCTCAGTACCAAGCTGGATGATACGAATTTCTGGTTGAGTATTGTAGCTAAACCGTCTTTCCTTTCCTTTGACTCAGTCCACCTGGCTGCAGTTTAAACCGACTATTTCAGACTGGCCTCTGGTGATCAAGAGCAGCCTTTTTTTTTTTTTTTTTTTTTTTTTTAAAGATTTTATTTACTTTTTCCCCCCAAAGCCCCAGTGGATAGTTGTATGTCGTAGCTGCACATCCTTCTAGTTGCTGTATGTGGGACTCGGCCTCAGGATGAACGGAGAAGTGGTGCCTCGATGCGCACCCGGGATCCGAACCCGGGCCACCAGCATCGCAGCGCGCGCACTTAACCACCAAGCCACAGGGCCGGCCCAAGAGCAGCCTTTTAATAACAACCATCTCCCCAGTGATTCTCTTGGGCTCCCTTTTCATCCTTTTGGTTGCTTCCTTGTGGATTTTGAAGCTGCACACAGTGCTCTGGGAAGAGTCCACCAGCCTTACAGTCTGCTCTCTGTATAAAGGCTTCCTTTCCTGACTCATCTTCAGTCTTGGACTGAGTACGTGGTGAAGGGAGAGGCTATGTGGTGATGAAGGAGCCTTCTCAGCTGAGTTGGCCAAAACAAGCCACTCATCCCTTAGTTTTACAAACGCCCTGCCGGGATGTTATGCCTTAAATCGAAAGAGATTATCTTGATTTATGGGTCAAGCTAGCACTTAAAAGTGAAGACATCCATTCATTCAGCAAACATTTATCATTGTGACTATGGTCTATGAACTCTGCTAGGCACTGGGGATGAGGTGGGGTTGCAGGGTGAATGAGCCGCTGACCCTGTCTTTAGGTTGTCTGAAGTCTGGTGGAGGAGATAGGTGAGCAAATCAGTGGCAGGTGCTGTGACAGAGGGAAGCACAGAGGACTGGGAAGTGCATAGGCAGGCCATCCAGCTCAGGTCTAACTAAGCATCAGAATCAGAGAGACCTAAACTTGAAATTGGATTCTGTCCCTTACTAGCAGTGTGAGTTTTTAAAATATTTTTGAACTTTAGTTTTTTTATCCACAGTAACAAGAGATGTAATTCCTATCTGTAAGATTGTATTGAGCATTATATGAGATAATTTGTACAAAATGTTTACTATAGTGACTTCTTACAATGTTCAATAAATGATTATTTTATTATTATTACTTCCTTAACTGGTCGTGCCTCTGTTCTCTGCCTTCTGAGATGATGCCCACCCCCCCTTTCCCTGCTAGCATATATTAACAACTGTGGGCTCGGCATTCACAAGAATAGTGCCCGAGGCTCAAAGACACCCAGGACACCAATCCCTTTTTGCAGCCACATTGGCTGACTTGCTTTTTCCAGCTTGTCTTATAAAATTATGTCAAGCATCATTGCTTACATGGCTTCCCTTGCTTGGATTTCTCTCCCCAGTCTTCTCCATCTCCTTAAATCCTGTGTGCCTCTAAGTTTGCCTTAGGAAGCCTCTCCTCCCGCCGCAGTCCACAGCAGCCTCCCCATCCTGGGAGCTCCTGCAGTAGCTCCGGTCAACACATTCAGCTGACCCCACCATTTGGCAGCCTTTTTATCACAATTTCTTACTTTCCCCTAATCCTGTGAAGGGACTTTGCTTTATGTATGTTCTGTATTCTTACCATGCTTTGCAAAGAATAGGTAGTTAATAGTTGTTGCTTGAGGGAGAATCCTTCACGCCTTCTGCCTTGTTTTGCCCTGTGTCAGTTGGGCTAAAAGTGTAACTCCACCAACAGTGGATTAACCCAAAGGACACTTGTTTACCAAAGAAGAAGCCTGGAGTGAGGGAGTCCTAGTGTTCATTCCTTAGCTCTATGATGTAAGGGTGTTGAGGTGGCATCTCAGAATTCGCTTGGCTTATCATATTTCACATGCTTACAAGATTTCTTCTGCAGCGCTAGAAACCTCTTCCTTCTACAACTGTTTCCAGAGGACAAAGCAGGAGGGTACATGCGTGTGTGTGTGTTACACACACACACACATGGGGTGGCGGGGGGGGGAGAGAGAGAGAGAGAATGAGCACTCATTGAAAATCTTTCTCCTTTTTTTAATCAGGGAGGAAAAAAGCTATCTCAGAAATCCCTTTATGTCTATTGGCAAGAAGGGGCTCCATGGAACCGTTACCTGCAAGGGAGGCTGGAAATGCAAGTACCTGCCCTTTTCAGTTTCTATGATAGGAGGAAGGCAAGGGGTAAGGGTGCTGGCAGTGGCTGTTAGGTAGCTAAATGACAGTGTCTTCCATGTGTTCTTAGCATGGAGTTGACTTAAATGAGTACTTCTGACATCATGACACACTGGTTCTTGAGGAGAAGCACCTGGCAGGGGAAACCAGTGAGCTTCTGGGAGTAGAACATGCAGGCAAATTGCATCCTTTCAGGGAGAGGCTCAGAAGTTTTAAGGCTAAGTGAAAAAAGATGCCACTGAGGTAATCCAAGTTAGGGCATGCCGGATTTGAGGAAAGGGACTGGTTCTGGGAGAACCATGAAGGCATAGAGTTGGTATGAGTTTGGGAGCTTGGATCATGTTCACAACCACTTAAAGCAAAATGTAGGAGCAAGAGTATTGCTGCTGGCTCAAGGGCTGGTGTTAGCAAATTGGGAATTGTGGGTGAAATGTTTCCTTGACTATTACCTTTGTTTTGTTTTTACAAAAACTGACCCTGAGACAAGGATTTGGGTGCCAGATAGTTTCTTTGGAAGGTGATCTCAGGAAGCTTCTGAAAGAAGTGAGGAACTGAGACAAGGAGGGGAAAAAACTAATAAAAGGTGTATTCATGATCATATTACCGGTGCACAATTGGGGCTCAATCCCATTGTGGACCCTCTGAGAGAGTGCATAGAACACACTGCAGAATTGTCTCACCAATGAGGTGAGGAAATTGAAATATTTATGCCCCAGTTTCCATCTCTCATTGGTGGGGGCCAATCCGGCAGGCATTATCTCCTTGGCGCTTCTGTCCTAGCTTGCCATATAGGGCTGAGCATGATCCCACAGCCAGGGGATGCCATCTGGCAGTGAGTCACACGATGCTGTTGGCAAGGAATGATGAGATGGGAACTGAGCACAGGTGGCATCTGGGATGGGCTGAGGTAATATGAGCAGGGCACCAACAGCTTCTGCTTGCATCCTCCTTGGAGGAGGATGGATAAACCCATGGGCTCTTTGGGAGTTTTGCTGATCTGAGAGGAAATACGAGAGGAGGTACACCAGCTTATCTGTTGCAGGCAGAGGGTGGAGGGAAGTATAACGAGCTACTACCTTCTGAATGACATTCTGAATGGACGGTGCTGTCTCCAGACACCTGTGGGTACACCTGGAACAGTTGAGTGGACTTGGAATGGAGCAAGAGTTGCAAAATTCTCCTGGAAGTTTAGGCATTCATAATTTTCTCTTAAGGGCAGTGCAGGACACTTTTACATTGCTGGCCTGCCCACATCCCCCTCTTAGCAAAACCAGCAAATCCAGAGTCCTGCTTAAGACGTGATTTATAATTCGAGGGGTGGGCAAAAACCCACAGCTGGGCCAGCCACCTATGGCATAAGCTATTGTGAAAAAACAAGAGAGATGATCAAGATACTGTCCTGAGAATTGAAACTTGAAACTTTGGAAACTTGCTAATTTAAGTTGATTTCTGCCAGAACTGAGGATGAAGTGGAGGGAGAGGCCTAATGATCCATATATATTCATCTTCCAATAAATGAACACTCTCCATTTTTAAGGTAACCTTGGTGGGTTTCCATTGCTTGTAACTAAAAGAGCCTAACAGAAAACATGTATGTAGATTTATTTTCCATTTAAATAGTTGATCAAGGGGGTATATTGGTTTGTTTACCTTGAAATATTTTGACAAATTTTTTTTCCCAGAGAGATAAAAGGAATCAATTGATTTGGGTTAATGGTATTATAAAGTAAAAGGAGTTTGTTTTTTTCTCTCTCTCTGCACCTAAGGATATTCAAGATTGATTTGTTCTCTCCTTGAACTCTTAGAAACTGCTGTATCCACCCACTCCTCCTCTGTTTTTAGTCTCCGTGGGTCTCAAGGCTCTGTCTTTTATGCAGATTCTTTTAGGTTGATGTTTCTTGAGTTTTTCCAGGGCAGTCTTGATTTCAAGTATTCTGTTCTGTTGTTTCCATGTACTATCAATGTCCTAGAAATGCCAGTATTTTGGCATTTAAACTACATCTCTCAGACAGTCTAATTCCCAGAAGTGGAAAAAGTCCTTTGTTAGACATTGTGTGCTGATTTTTGGTTTGGAAAATGAGGTCATCACAGCCTTATTTCACTCTTCTCTCAGGTTCTGAAATTTGTGAGTTGTCGCTCCTTCTCCTTGAGCAAGTATGTCCCATGCAGCCTTAATCATTGAAGCACCATATTATATGGAATAAACATGTGTTAGAATTTACACTTTGCATGCTCCCTTAGGATACTTATTTCAGGGGATCAGCACACTCTATGGAGTCTTTATTGAAGGAGAAGGTGGAACATGGACATCAGTCCAATGGGGCCAGTCAATCCCCTACCCTACCCCAGTGAGAATTGGTAAGGAGGAGGAGGCTGAGTTGAGAGTGATACACCCTTCTAAGGACATGCAAACATAATTCTGCTTCTCTCAAAAGCATTTTTTATTTGTTTTCTATGGTCCTTGGAGACAAAACAGTTATTAACTGAATGGTCAGAAAAAAAGTGTCTTTCAATATGACTGCCATGGCCCTAAGGGACTCACTTCATCTGTTGAAATATCCTGTTCTAATCGACTTTCTCCCCTGCTAGACTCCAAGCTTCATGAGACAATGCAGTGTCTGTCTGGTTCCTGGTCCTCCTGCATGTCTAGCTTGGTGCTGGTTCATAGTGGGTGATCAGTATAGATGCAAAATACATACGTGAGTGTGTTCTTTTTTTTTTTTTTTAATTTTTATTTTGTTTATTTATTTTTCCCCCAAAGCTCCAGTAGACAGTTGTAGGTCATAGCTGCACATCCTTCTAGTTGCTGTATGTGGGATGCGGCCTCAGCATGGCTGGAGAAGCAGTGCGTCGGTGCACGCCCGGGATCCGAACCCAGGCCGCCAGTAGCGGAGCATGCGCACCTAACAGCTAAGCCATGGGGCCGGCGCCGTGAGTGTGTTCTTAGAGGATTTGCACTCCCAGGAGTGCTCTGGGTGGGTGTTACTGCTATTGAATGGTACATAGTAGACCCTTGGATTTTATGGGTCTCTGCTGTGTTTGGAGAGTTGCTGACAGATGATGGCTGATTAGTTTAAACAGAATTTATGGTCACAACCATCTTGCTGCCATAATAATTCTCTTTTTAAACTTTCTTTGCCAATAATGAGGATAAATGTTTACTTGTGGGCTGTAGTTGGCGATCTAAAAGAACAGTAAGTAAATTAACTTATTAATTAGGATCATCAGATTTCTATAGTTGTTTCAAACAACGGTTTGTTTTGCCCTTTTCTTACTAATTAGTGTCCTGAATGCTTGTCAATGAATAATCGTGTATATGTGTGTTCCATATTTTATTTTGCCTTGGTTTCTGTGATCTCGTCTTTAAGATGGGAATGATAATAACTCCATTTCCAGTCAGATAGCTAACAGAATGCTGAAATGATAAATTAGAAACTGATCATCAAGGGAGATTCAGCATAATGATGACGATGATGATGATGACTATAAAAACAAGAGGTATTTTATTAAGAAATAAATGTGTCCAACACATTATAAACTTTTTACATGTAATAACTAATTTAGTCCTTGCACAACCTGTGTTACAGATGAGGAAAAGGAGGCACAGAGTGGGTAATTAACTTGCCCAACGTGGAGGAACTAGTAGAACTAGTAGTAGTGGAGGAGCAGAGATTGGGATGTTACAAAGATATAAGCGTATGTTATAAATAAGAACAACTAGTTATGTTGTATTTTTAGGTAGGGGACCTAGAGGTTTGGAGATGGTAAGTTATTTCAAAAAATTCACTTGTGATAAGATGCAAGATTCTGCAAGTTGTTGGAACTTCCAGATGGCAGTTCATTTGGTTATGGGATTTTCATGATTTGTTTTTGAAATCAGATTGATAATTAAAGGCTTAGTAGTCCTCAAGAGAGAGAAGGAAAAGTGTCTGGACATTCAGGCAAGCCTCAAATTGAGCCCAGTGTGAATATGGTGAAGACCAGGAAGCAATGGTAGTTACAGTGCCCTTCATTGCCTGCTCCTTGCCTCATAGTTACGTTCTTCCCTGGTTCTGTCACTTTTCTAAAGATGCCTAGGTTGCAGCTTAGCTTACCTAAAAAGGACAGGTCAGTTTATTCACAAGGTTGAAGCTCCTGGTTAGTGCAACCTCAGTATTGATGAGAGAGTCACACCTCCGCCAGCGACTCCACATTGTTTCTCTGTGCTTCTACCTTAGCTTTTTCCAAGCGATGCCTTGGAACTTTAGTTGTAAGAGATGTGAACGGGTGTTAAGTTCAAAAAAAGGTTGCCTTGGTCAAATAAATGTGGAGAAATTGGGTCTAACAAAAGTAAATTAGTTTCATGACACAGTTCTCGGGGTTCTAACGTAATTTGTGAATGTCCACAAGGGGCATAAAGTAGGTAGCGTTTCTCAAACTTACCAAATGGCTTGTTTTTGTTCTTCCTAGGAAGCTTATTAGGCTTAGTGGCCCACAGAACAAGTACATTTTTGGAAATGCTCTTTTTCTGCTTTGTGGAAATAAATATGTTTATATATAGAAACACTATCTAAACACATATGTATGTGCAACAGGGAAGAGAACTCAAATAGCTCATAAAGCAATATGGTGCAGTGGAAAGAGATGGAAGTCCAGAAATGTTAGGGTTTTATTCTAGTTCTGTCTCTAATTAGCTGTGTGATAATGAATAGAAACATGACCATCCTGTATCTCAGTTGCTCTGTTTAATAAGTGAAGGGTGGAACAGGGTAATGGGAGGGAAGTGAGGAGAGGGGATGGGAAGGGTCAGGGAAAGGTACTTGATGGTTACCACAGGAAACATAGTATCATGTAGCTAATGATCATCACTTTGTCCGATTTGTGCATTCACTCGTTCATTCATGCATGCATTCAACAACGATTTTTTCATGCTTACTGTGTGCTGGGATGGAGGGATAAATAAAGCAAACAAGTTTCTTGCTCTCTTGGACCTCTTAATCTGGGGGTGGGGAAATAGAACATAAATAAAGAAATAAACTAATAAACAAATAACAAGCTGTGAAAAGTGAAAAGAGATGAACTGGCTGAAGTGACGGGGGAGAATAGAATTGATTCTAGTTTAACAGAATGTGAAGATGTGCTCTGCAGAGACCCAGAGGGGAGCAGGCTTCCCCTGGCCTCTTTGATGGGGGGTGATTGATTTCTCCCACCTCACATAAGCCTTCATGGAGCTTCCCATTATGGCTTTAAAACAACCCAGCATTGCATTGGTGAGTCATAAAATGAAAATGAGAAACTATGATTATAATATACTTCCGATAACTTCCTGCCCAGATGTGCCTTGAGATAGTTCCAATTCCAACAAATGTCCTGATACTCCATTACTCTTCTCCTGTAGGTAGAGTAAAGAAAGGTCCCCATACTGGGTGCCAAAAAATTCATGTCTCAGCTCTGACGCTAACGGACTGAGCCATCTGGGCAATTCACTCGACTTTTCTCAGCTTTATTTTTTCTCTTCTGAAAAATGAGAGAAGAGGATATATTGTCCCAAATGCTTTCTAACTCTTAAACATCCATTTCAGGTTCCATAGACCCTTAGTCTTGTTTCACTCCTGTCTTTGGCATTTCAGATCTGATGTTGATGCCTTATCTTACTCTCCTGAACCGTCACTTGTGATTTAGTTCATTCCAGCAAGTTTACAAGCTTAAAGGAACCAAAAACTCCTAGGCTTCTAGATCACACAAATAGAAACATTAGGAAGTCTGCCCCCATCCCAGCCTTTTGACGCCTGTGAAAGGCTAATTTAATACTGGAAAGTTTAGGGAACTTCGAAGTTAGAGGTGCCCATTTACTCACTGCCATGGGTTGGGCAGCTCAAGTTAATATCTCCACTAATTGAACACATGAATCAGAGAAAATGATGATTTGTCACGAGTATGTGTGTGCTTAAAAAAAATGAGAATAATGAAAAGCTAACATGAGACAAATTGAGCTATAAGAATTTTGTAAATGGAAATTTCTGCCTGGAAAAAGAGTAAGAAATATATTGAGGAGCCTTGAAGATTCCTAGCAGAGCTTCTCATTCTTCTCTGGCTGGGCTCTTTTTCTTTTCAGGTATCATTCAGTATCATAAATAAAATTGTCTCTGCTGGAAAGGCTCTGAAGGCCTCTGGAGAAAGGAAAAGCCCTGGGTATACCTAGTTGGAATAAAAGGATGAGAGTCTCTCCTAGGAATTCTTTATTTTTAGACACTGGTGTGAGTGTGTGTGTGGTGTGTGCACTCATGTGCAAGCTGCTTTGCCTGGCTTTACACTCCTGGCAGGGCACCTGAGGCTTCCAGCTCACTTTCCTGGTGGGTTATTGTTATTCTTTTTCTTTCATAGGAGAAGTATGTTGGACATGGAGATGTACTGTTCACATCCCCTTCCAGTGAAGGACTTACTGACCCAGCTGTTGTGAGTGTTATTTTCAACATCCTTCAGCCATCAGCACTTTGGTGCCTTAGCTGCGGAGGGTGCCTGAGGTCGATTCCCTCACCCAAGGTCAGTTCCCTTATCCATAGTGGCCCGCATCCAGTGAATGTTTGATGCAGATTATAGTGTGCTGGCTTTCTCACCTCAACTTGGGACAACTCTGAAGGGCATTCTGGCTCCCAGTCACCCCGAGGGTTGGAAATGCATCATAGGGATGACATGGCAAGATCTTGACTTCTCCAAAACTCTGCCCAGTCCTGTTTCCGTCCTCCCTTTGTCACAGGCATTGATCCCACAGACACTCCTTAATAAATATCCGCAAGGTACTCTCCAACTTAGAGTTGCTTTCTGGGAAACCTGACCTGTGATTGAAGACAATAATATATTTATGAAATGCAAATCAGATCATGTTATTTTCTTGCTTAAAGTGTCCCCGGGATAAAGTCCAAACTCCTTTGCAGGGTTTAAGGTCTTTTATGTTCTGGGCCTTACTCACTGTCTCAGCTCCATCTCCCATGCTGCCAAACTTGCACCCTGAACTCCAGTTTGTGGTTCTTTGAATGTTCTAAACATTCTCATACTCTGAGACTTTATAAATATTATTTTTGGACTTACTCTTACCTGTGTCCTTGACAAACTTCTATCTTTCCTTCAAGATATATCTTATGTCCCAGTAGTGATCGTTCATGTTCATCGAGCCCTTCTAAAGTGCTAGGGACTGTGCAAAGGGCTTTTGGTGTGTTATCTACTTAATCCCAGGCATTCTTGGAGTAGGTACTATCATCACTCCCACTTCACAAATGAGAAAATAGAGGCACAGAGAGTTTAAGAAATCCTACTCAAAGTCACAAAATTGGTTAATAGTAGAGCCAAGGCTTATATGGAGGTAGCGTGTGCCCTTATCCTAACCCACTTGTGCACATCTTGATCAAAGGGGCTCTCTTTATTGATGCACTAGGGCTAGCTCCTAGTGTACTGTCAATGAATGTTTGTTGAATGAATGAACAAATGCAAGAATCGCTCCCCCTAGTCCTAGCTCTGTCGTGTTGAGTGAAGGAGGAGGAGCCTCTTTTCCTTATGAGGGTATATCTTACTGAGGGGCATGGAGGAGAGAGCAGTGGCCTACTGTGCAGTTACTGTTCCCGTGCCCACCTTTGGCAGCTTTCCGTTAGCTTGTGTTGGCTAAGGCTCTGGCAGTGACCTTTTCCTCCTCGGATGCCCTCTGCTCCATCTGAGATTGGAACCTGCCCAAGAGACATCTCCGGAGAGAAGCTTATCAGCATGTCTACTGAGTCCTCTAATGGGATTCTGGAGCCAGGACTCCCAGGTATACATTTTGCTTTGCCATATTCTGATTCTGTGCTTTTGAATCTCAGTTTCTTAATTGCAGAATAGATGCAATCATAATTCACAGGCTTTTTGGAGGATTAAATGAGAATAGTGCAGATATCAAAGTTCTAAACATCAACAAATATTTATTGTTAGACTGGTTTGCTTTAGTTGTCTTTCACTTCCTTCCCAGGGTCGTTGCAGTCAAACCCTCAACCCACACCACCTCCTCGCTCCTCCTTCCCACTCCCAAGCCCCTCCTCCTATTGTTCCAGTTTCCTTTTCTCACTAACTTCCAAAGTAATTCATCCCCAACATGTATATTCCTATGGTAAGAATCAAACCTCTGATTTGATGTCTACTCTGGGCACTGACTAGCTAGATTCTTACTTCTTCCAGGAATGGTAAAATATGAGAATTTGGAGGTACTGATAAGATGGAGAAGTTGAAACTCTGAGACGTGGAGTGACTTGCTCAAGGTCACAGAGTAAGCCAAGGGTCCAAAATCTAGTTCCGTGGCCTCCTAGTCTAGACTTCTTCCCTGTTCCCTTGAGTCTTATCTTCATATTTGCTTTTGCATTTTAAGCATTAAAGGGTATGGAGGAGCTACCTGTTGCTTCCTCAGGTGGCTTTCCCTGATTCTACAGGTAGCTTAGGTGGCCCTTTTACATGTTCCTATGGCACTCTACATTTCCTGTTGATAGCACTTACATAATTGTAAGGAATGTTGAATGGCTGTTTTCTCTAATAGACTTTAAGCTCTGTGAGTACAGGGATTGGATCTGTCCTGTTCACTATTTATCCCCTGTGCCTAAAACGGTCCCTGACATATAGAAAGTGATAGTAATATCTATGAGACTATGGTAAGTGGCCAATAAGTATCTGAATGACCAACTGAGGAGTATATACTGCATTGTAAGTCTTCCTGCTTCTTCTCTAACTGGACCCATCAGGAAGACCAAGATATGGGACTGAGTGTCTATGTCCTCAGGTCCCAACAGTTCTCCTCTACCATTCCCCTTGGGGCATGACGATCCAGTTTTCTCAGGTACATTCTCAGTTGGATCCCTGAACTATTTCCTATGTAACCCTCCTTGTCCATTATCATTATCAGAGCCAGTAAGTGAAGGAAAGGAGGTTGGTCATCAGATGGCTTTGCAGTTCCCTTTCAATGTTGAGATTCCATGATTCTTGTCATTCATTCATTCTTCATCATTCATTCATTCAACAAATATTTATTGAGAATCCACCATGTTCCAGGCACTATACTAGGTGCTGGTGATACATTGGTGAACAAAACAGATACAAACTGCTGAATCGTGGCGCCTCATTCTAATGGGGGGACATGGACAGTATGCAGTCACATAAACCAGATAGTGGTGTGTGCTGTGGAAGTGGATGAAGTGTGGCAGGAGATGAGGGTTCTGGGAGAATGAGGTGTTTTAATTTTATAACATTAGATGTCTGCATTCTTAGATGAAAATCTCAAGTAGGTGACCCAGATTCTGCCTTATGCCTATTCCAGCTCAGAGAAGGATGAAAATCCTGCTTATCACACCTTCCCTGCTGTTCCCTCGAAAGGTGTTCACTTCTACTTGGGCTGATCCTGCCTTGCTGGGGCTTAGTCTCTAGAGCTGGAGATAACTGAAGATGAGCCATTAATTTGCAGGGAAAACACTTCCATAGGTCAAAGTGATTTATACTTTTCAGTAACAGATAAAAGTTTAGGAGTCTCGGGAGTTCAGTCACCTTAATGCCATCAAAGCTATAAATACCCTCTAAAGACATAGACTATTGGTATTGAAATATCAGCCAAATGATCTATAAAGGCTGTGGAAATTTACCGCTCTCCCTGAGAAGTGACTCTGCTCATAGCCTTTGGAACCTTCTGAGGCTGCTCCTCCCATTCAAAATGTACGCCATTTCCCAGGATTCTCCGTAGTACACTTGGTCATCTTAAAGGGAGGACAGACTCTACTAAAACCATCATTTAGAAGGAGAGGGAGAACTTTGCCTAGGGTACCTTCATTCGTTTCCATTATTTGCTCCTGAATTCATTTTCTCCTGTAAAAAAGCCATTAATGTGGTGTCAAGATCCATTTGTTTCAGCCATTTTCCTTATTGTGTTAATTCTGCGTATCATTAGGATGAATTCCTTCTAATAGGTTCCATGGGTCTTATGATAGGACGTGGGCTTTTGTTCCAGGGAAACTCACAAAAGCAACCATGCTGGCCAGCGTAACCCAGTACTCCAGTGCTTGGGCTTATGTCTTTTTGTATCCTGTGCTGCACTTTGGGGATTCACAAATCTGAGATGATGGAAAACAATCCAGAAATACACATCCTTTGAAGGGTAGTGCTACATCTCTTTCATTTTTGAATCTCCAGTGTCTAGACCTTTGCTCAGTGTTTGAAGTGAATCATTTAATAATAATATACATGTGTGGATGGGGCCAGCCTGGTGGCGTAGTGGTTAAGTTTGCACAATCTGCTTTGGCGGCCCAGGGTTCGCAGGTTGAAATCCCAGGCACGGACCTACGCACTGCTCATCAAGCCATGCTGTAGCGGCATCTCACATACAAAATAGAGTAAGATGGGCACAGATGTTAGCTGATAACCAATCTTCCCTGCCAAAAATAATAATAATAATAATATACACATGTGGAAATGCAGTGGAACCTATGCTCTGCTCATTTTGGATTTAGGCATGCCTGGGAGTCTGGGATCTGGGGTGGGCGAGGTGAGGGTAAGGGCGTGGAACATGAGGGCAGCAGATGGAGGTCTATTTGTATGAGGAGCACCAAGAGTGAGAACTTGTCTTAGGGGGAGAAATACTTGTGCATGATAAACCTGGCCCATTTATATGCTCTTGGTCATGGGGAGGTATGTGATTATGAGTAGAATGTGGTGCTGATCCCTCGGATGTATGTGTAGCTCAGTCCCAGGGATTTATAGCTGAGGTCGAGGGAGAGACAGGAAAACCTGCAAGCTGTTCCATTAATACTCGCTCTACTTTATGTTACACTCCATTGGAGGGTCCTGGCAGTGCTGATTACCCCACTCCCTTAGGCCACAGCCTACTTCTCAGTTTTGGCTGTTCCAAGTGTGGGGGATGATGTCAGCTGGGAAGTAGTACTGAGAGGAGGCAGAAGCAGCAGTGGAGTGGCACTGTGCCCAGAAAAAGCCACATGGTACTGACTGGATTTTGCATATGTATGTCTAAATGGACCCCCAGAAGTGCTCCTTGGGTTTGGGGGTCTTTGTTAGTCTGAGGTTCTGCATAATCAGATGGAGACAAAGACGGAGAAATTTTTATTATTACTGTTAATGTAATGTCACTTGGACCCACAGGCTATGGAAGTGCGTGTGTGTGTGTATTTCTCAATACAATACAATACAGTATTTCTCAATACTCAACTGGGACTCTAGAGATCCTTGAAGATCAGGTGCTTCTCTGGTGCTTATTTGAAATATAGCTGGAGCAGCATGTCTGAGTGACTTTTCAGTTGGTTTCCCAGAAGGAAGAAAACAGCTCAGAGCGCTTGTTAGGCCAGTGGTTTGAATGCACTAAAAGCAGGATAATTAAGGATCTCCAGGCGAGCACAGAGAAGAGTAATTGAGAGAAGCCAAGTGAAAAATAATGGAAGAAGAAAGGGAAATGAGGGGCCATAACTCATAAGAAGTTGGCTGGTCCTTGTTTAGATGATAGAAGGGCCGAGTTGATAACTAGAAAGGATGGGATGAGTTGTAGCCAAAGGAAATATCATTTGAACATTTGTCCAGATGTCGAAACTGAATGATCTGTTAAACTGGGGGCACAGAAAGTGAATCGTCAAACTTGTTAGGAATGAGCCTTCTTCTACTGGTGAGCAGAGATCAGCAGGCTGAGGGTCTGGCTAAGAAAACACCATTCTAGTCTCTGCTACTTCTAATCCTGACAGAGTTAGAACAAGGCTGAGCTTTGGAAGGCAGAACTGACACCATGATGATGAGACATGTGTTCTGCTGTGCCAGTGCCAACCAGAGATGTGAACAGTTCAAAGACTGAAGTGTAACGGAGCCAGGAGATCGATATTCTTTGGCCAGGTGAGACTGTTGGGGACCAGTGGTCCACAGGGGACCTCTCTGCTATGTGCTCAGTTTCCCTTCTTCTTGTCAAGAGTGGCTTATAGCTCAGGGGAGTCCAGAAGACTTCTCCTCCTCACTCCTTTGACTTGAAGGTATAGGCAGGCAGGAAGGAAATGCATTTTGCTGGAAACTCAAAACTGCTTCTGGATGAACGACAGTTCTATACTAGGACAATGCCTTTCTGAAGTTGGACCGCTGACTTTGAGACTTCCCCGTTTGGTCCAACCAGGCCCTGTGTTTGGTAATAAAAATGAATCTAAAGAAAACCACATGACGACTCACTGTTGTTAAAATAGCTGTCATGTACTACCTCAGCACTGTCTGGACTCCAGTGAATATGATACTTCACTGTTATCCTTCCTTTGGGTTATGCCATGGGCTTTGTGGTGAACCATCCTGGTTTGCCTGAGACTGAGGGGTTCCCCAGGATGTGGGCTTTTAGTGCTGAAACCAAGAGAGACCCTGGCAAACTAGGACCATTGGTCACGTTAGTGTGGAAGAGCTTTATTAGCTATGCCCTGTGCTGACCATTTTACCTGATTCATTTCTTGCGTCTCATCTGCCACCTCTGAGGCAGACTCTATTTGCATTTGTTTCCTTTTTATGGATGAGAGTAGCCAGGCAAAAAGAGATTAGCTAGTACCCAATAAAATGGTAATGTCAGTTATCTTTGGGTAGTGAGATTTCAAGTGACCTTTACTGTTTTTCTCTGTTCTATATATTGTTTGAATTTATTAAATGAGCATGCGTTATATGATAATAATAATAATAAACCCAATAAGCCTATTTTCCTTGTGGGAAAGTAAATAATTTACCAAAGTCATACATGTTTAATGAGTTGAGTCTGGAACCCTGCTCTGATGAATTCCCAAGCCCAGGTTCTTTATGCCCACATGGGCAGGACTGGTTTAGAGAAGGAACTCCCTTATTATGAGGTCCTTCAGGTTCTTTGGGCAGTTTCCATCCTCACCCCCCGCTGACTTGGAACCGTCCTGTGCTGAACTCTCTATAATGAAGAATGTGAGAATGACTTCATTGCTTCTCAACTGGGCCGAGTATTCTCTTTTGCGGTGAGCAAATTTCTTTTCAGCTACAAGATGCCAGATATAAAAATCTTATTCTTAGCATATTTAATTAGCACCCTGGGGCAAATGCTGATGAAGTTCTTCTGTTTCTCATGAATATGGGAGAGTATATGGGAACCCAGTGGAGGGCTCCTAAATTTCTCTATTTTATCACCAGGGCTATCCATCCCCTGCTGTCTGGAGCATCTGTCCAGTTCCAGTTGTTGCCTCAGAGAGAAAGTATGATAGGAAGGTCGGGCCATTGACCCCGCTGATGGGGGCAGGTGGCTGGAGGAGGCTTTGAGCCCGATTGGGCAAGGGTTCTCAAATTACTTAGAAAACAACTCTCTTCTATACAGTCCAGGTCTGCCTTGAATGTTCCAAATTAACAGGACTCATGCTCATTCTAAAGCAAGTTCCTTTGTTTGCTGTTTCCCTTTATTAAGCCTGAAACATTTAAGAGGACTAGAAATTTCATTGCAATGCCTCTTCTACTCTGTCTTACACTCATTCGTGACTTGGTGGGAGACACTTCGGTATAGTGATCAAGGCTCTGGGATCAGATTGCCTGCATTTGAATGACAGCTCTGTCCCCTATTAGCTGTGTGATCTTGGGTAATTCAGTTCACCCCTCTAAGTGTAAATGATCTTATTTATAAAATGGGGTAATAATAGGAATTGGCCCATGTGATTATGGAGACTAAGAAGTCCCACCATCTACCATCTGCAAGCTGGAGACCCAGGAAAGCCAGTGTTGTAATTCCATTCCAAGTCCAAAAGCCCAAGAACTAGGGGAACTGATGGTGTAAGTCCTGCTCCAAGTCCAAGAGCAGGAGAAGACCAATGTGCCAGCTCCATCAGTCAGGCAGAGAGTGAATTCTCCCTTCCTCCACCTTTGTATTCTATTCAGGCTCTCAACAGATTGGATAATTCAGGCTCTCAGCCCACCCTGAGGAGGGCAATCTGCCCTACTGAGTCCACCAATTCAAATGCTAGTCTCATTCAGATACACCCTCACAGACATACCCAGAAATAATGTTTAGCCATATATCTGGGTAGCCCATAGCCCAGTCAAGTTGACACCTAAAATTAACCATCACATAGTCCCTGCCTTAAAAGAGCCGACTGGTAACAAATGGAGATTCTTCAGGCACATGAGTAGCCATGATACAAAGAGGAGAGTCAGAGTGCCTCAGGATGGTTATCTCTAATGTGTGTTGCAGGATTTTAGAGGGAGGAGATCACTCTCGATTGTGAAGATCTGGAAAGGTTTCATGGAGTAGGGAGCTTTTGAATGGGACCTTATTGGATGAGGTTGTCAGAGCAGTCAATCTCATACATCAGAATAACCTGGAAGACTTATGAAAACAGATTGCTGGGCCGTATCTCCAGAGTTTTATATTCAGGAGATCTGGAGTAGGGTCTGAGAATGTGCATTTTTTAGCAAATTCCCGGGTGATGCTGATACTGCTGTTGTGAGGACCATGCTTTGAGAACCACTGTTGTTGACATGTAAAGACAATGGTAGTAGGGGAGAGTCCTCTCTCCTCCCTCAGATTACTTTAGGTCACAATGCAGATGTCATTTTCTGAGAGATGCTCCTCCTTTAAGATATAAGAATACTTGTCATTTTTACCCTGTTGTTTTTCTTCATATTATTTATCATCACCATTACAAGGATGGTTGTCTGTCTCTCCTGCTAGAATGTAAGTTCCATGAGGGTAGAAACTCTAGCATACCTACTATGTACACATAGTAGGTGCTCAATAAATAAATATTTGTTCAGCGAAAGAATGAGTGATCTTCCAGGTCCCATGTAGTTGAAAGTTCTTTAACTCCTCTAACTTTGTTCCTGCAACACTAATCCAGTTACTACATCCTAAGCACAATTATTTAAATAGAATTAAATCAGTCAAATTGGTTGAGAGGAGTTTTTCATTTTTTCAGCAAGATGTTCTGACCAACACAGCCTATGTAGAAGTGAAGATAATTTGGAGTTTCCTTAAGCAGTGGAGAAATGCCCATGAAGTAATTAGGATGGTTTAAATTCATTTAATTCTTAATATTTCCATTTTTGAATAAATATTTTATGCATTGCTCTTCTGGGAGGCCAAGAGCCAGGAAATTTCAGCAATAATATGTGTGTAAAATTTCTTTTTTCCCTGCAATAGCACATTTTGAAAGAGATCTCAACGGTTATGACAAGTAGAACAGGAAAATATTATTTTAATTTCCCTGGGTCAATTATTTAGAATTACTGAAAAATATACTTAAATCGCACTTTATCAGTGTGATCCACTCTGAGGAGGAGGGTAGGTGAGAAAGAACTGGACTGGTTTATCATAATTAAGCTTGTGCCCAAAATGCCAAAACAAATCAAACGCATTGAACACATCTGTCTCGCGGCTACTAGATACCAGCATCAAAAGGGGGATCGAGCCTGTCTAACTGTAGCTTGCTGCTTTATAGCAGGTAGTAAAATCTAAAGAAAATTTCAAGCAAAGTGAATCTTATGAGCTATGTTCCCAAATTTTCCCTTTAGAAACAGATGTCACATGATAAACAGTAATGAAAACTTTGTGTGGAAGGACATTTTAAATAATTAGAAATTCATTTTAGTCATTGAGTCTGATTACACTACAGGTCTCTACCCTAGTTCTGCCCCCTCTATACAGGACTAGAAAGGTAGGAATGGGGTCAGGTCAGAGGGCAACATGCTCTAAGTGGAATGGTGCAGGGGGTGATCAACTGGTTTTCCTGGGACTTTCCCAGTTTTAGCACTGACTATCTTGAATCCTGGAAAACCTCTCTGTTCTAGGCAAACTTGGACAACTGGTCACCCTAGGAACAGGTTGACTCCCTTATTAGGTAATGACACCTTATTACTAGAGGCAGGAAACAGAGATTGAATGGCCAGCTCCCTGCATTGGTGAAGAAGCGATTGGTGCATGGGTGGGTCAATCTCTAATGGGCTTTAGAGGCCAACTGGCTGTGATCTTCTCATTCTGTAAACAAATAAACCCTGCCTAAAGTAGCTAAATGACTGATTATGTTTATATAAAATAGCATTTACTTGTGCAATTTCCTATTTCGTTTTAAGTTTAAAACATAGATGGGCGAACTTATGAGTTTTATCCTAATAGTTGACAATCTTTGTTTTTTAAGATCGTCGTTATTTGACAAATAATTCACTCTCCTGCCAAAGATGTGTAGTGAATTGGTGTTCAAATCTCCTAAACTTATACCAAGACTGTTTTCCTTTTGTTGGTAAAAGGACTCTTTTAATTGTGTGTATGAGTGCATCTGTGTGTGTGTGTGTGTGTGAGTGTGAGAGAGAGAAAACAAATACCATATGATAGTATAGTATTTCAAATTTTTTCATTTATTAGCTCTACAATTGATACTTCTCATTTGAATCAAAGGCTAAACACCTGTTGTTCTGGAGGACAATTAAACTGTCGCTCATTTGTCTGTTCTTTCTTGGGTTTATGGGGGATGTGAGGGCACAGAGGAGTCTCAGACTGTAGCCTCGCACCCATAGTCACAGGGAGATGGAAGTGGGCAGTTTTGAGTGGGGTAAGTGGGAGGCCGCACAGCGTGGACAGAGGAAGAGGTTTACTACTTCTTCTCCCTACCATCCTAGTTAATGGCAAATAAGCAACTGGATTTTTAGATTAAATCTTGCATCTTCTCTACAAAGGATGAAACAGTTTATTGGACAGTCAGTGTGTGTGACCGAAGTGTAAATTGCCTACTCAGTGTTAATTCTTCCCTTATTCTTTGTTTTCAGATTCCTAATTTTGTTTGAGGCAGCCATGTGAGTAGTTTAAAACAACCCATTTCACAACCTCTCTTGCAGGTTGAGTGTCCGTGTAATAAAGTTCTGACCAATGAGGTACAGGCAGAAGAGCCTTTTGGTTTTCCCCTTACTCTTTCTTCCCACTGAAAAGGGATTATAATGCCTGGAGATGCAGTAGCCATATTGTGACCATGAGACAACATGCATGATGAAAAGGCCAAGAAATATCATACGAGTCCTGACGTTCTTAAGCTGGTGAACTAACACCTACTTCCAAACTTTTGTTAAAGGAGATGACTTGGGTTATAGCTTGTTAGTAGCTCCAGTGGTAGGGTTTTCTGTTTCTTACAAGTAAGTGATTCCTAACTGACCCAGGATGGCGTGATATAAGTGGAGAGAATAATATAGTAGGAAGCCAGAAAACTGTTTTCTAGGCTTCTTTTCCTGCTTTTTTTCCCCCTTGGAAACTTATCTTAAGATATCCCCTTTAAATCAAGCCCTCAGTTTCCTCGTCTTGTTGTGTGGCACACAGCAGGACCTCTATCAATATGGTTAACTTTGCAAAATAGTATAAAAAAGTAACTTACTATCCCAATGCAGCTGGATGAGCCAGGTGATCTTTGAGGTCCCTTTTAGATCTAAGAGGTTAATCCAACTCCAAGTCATTTCTGAAACAAAATTTGCTATTTCAAAGAAAATTGGGGTGTGTGTGTGTGTGCATGTATGTGTGTATGTATGTGTATGATGTTTAGAATTAAAAGGTAAAGTAAGTTTTATTTTAAAAATGAATATGTGTTGGGGCCAGTCCCATGGTGTAGTGATTAAGTTCAGCATGCTCCGCTTCGGCGGCCTGGATCTGCGGGTTTGGATCCCTATACCACTTGTCAGCCATGCTGTGGTAGTGACCCTCATACAAAATAGAGGACGATTGGCACAGACGTTGACTCAGGGCTAATCTTCCTAAGCAAAAAAACAGGAAGATCAGCAACAGATGTTAGCTCATGGTGAATCTTCCTCAGCAAAAAAAAAACAAACAAAAAGCATATGTGTCTGTGTATATAAAGGAAAGCCTATGACAAATAATAGCAATAATGAAGATGTTTTTGGTTTAAACTAGAGCTGATTTTCCTTCTGCTCCTTACTGTGTTTCTCTGACAGACACTTGTATTCTCTGGCTGTATTAGGTTCAGCTGTGGCAACTCTATTATGTATTTTGCCTTTTTACCCAAGACTTGTGATAAAATTGATAACTGTTGATGAATTGCCTTGAGCTTCTTGGAGATCTAGAATTATTACAACCTAAGGAAGGCCATGCTGTGTGACCAAGACAGACAAGTTTATAGCAGAATCCAGACTCTATAACAAAAATCTTCAATTTTTGTATTTCTTAAGCTGCACCTGTGAATGGACCCAGTTTCTCGATCTTCATGCCCCGTGGCACCATGGAGCTGAAATGCAGTGAGCTGGAGTGACTGTGCTTTTGGTCTGCATGACGTCATGGCTGTTGCCTAGACAGAAGCAGGCAGAGCTTGGTGACTTCTTAGAAGTCATAAAACCTGTCCACACCAGGGATGACCTTGGTGTCTTCCAGGACTCCAGGCCTCTGTTCAGTATAATTAACTTCAATCAGTGGGAACTCTCGAGAGGGACAGCCTCTTCCTTTTTATTGACAGGCTATTGAGGGAGGCAAGATGCCAATCAAGATAATTATCAATGTGCTTCCAATAATTCAGTGAAGCGTTGAAGATATTTGTCAGTGTAGTTGTTTTGCAATGGAAGAAAAAAAGCTTGATTGCCATAGTTCCTCAAGCTGAGACACAAAATGACAGGCATCGTTTCAGTTTCTTATCCCTACCAAGCCTGCATATACACTCCTTTATGCTCATCTACCTCCTCTTCCACCATCACCTCACCCTCCACTTCCTCTCATGCCCATTTGATATTAATATTTTTCATGGGGCAGCTCGCTCCCTTCCTCTTGTTCTCCTCATTTCTGGGCTGGCTACAAAGCTTATTTACCTCTAATTTCGTCTTTAGAGTTCCAGGTGGAACTTCTTTTCTTGCAGTCAGTCTCTGAAGGTAAGGTAATGGAGGTGGCTAGGACAGTTGCTTTAAAGGCATCTTTACCCTGTTGGTGAGACAGGATGGAAATAAATGTGTGCAAAGAAGAATTTGCATAATATTTCTAATATTACTATACCTCTAGTGAGGACCATTAGAAGAGAACTTTGAATTCAAGTCATTGGAGCCCATCCTTTTTTTCCTCCAATGATGCATCTTTGTTTAAATGAGTTTAAATATCTTGTCAAGTGCACACACCTTTAAAACTAAGCCATCGGTGAGGTATGATGAGCACTAAGTGCTAGAGGTGTTAGAGCACTAAGCTTTATCAAATTTTTTATTTTTAGTGTTTTCTTTGTACTTTATGCCATTCTATTAAGCAATTGCAAGAATGCTGGATCTGAAGCTCCGTGAATCAGGAATGTTGTATCATCCTGGAAGGCAATGTTGACTAGAAGTGAAAAGCATAGGGTTAAAAAAAATTATGTATGCCCGACTTCAGTGTCTGATTCTGGCTCTTCCCAGTTGTCTGGTTTTGGGAAAGATACACAACCTGTCTGGGCCATAACTTTAAAATGAGGAAAATAGTTCCTATCCTCTGGCACACTTGCTAAGGGGTAAGATGAGATAATGTAGGAATAGCAGTTACCACAGGCGTTGACATAGAGTAAGAACTTAATAAATGGAATGTGTGTGTGTGTGTGTGTACGTGCGTGTGCATGGGCTCCCTGATAACATAGAATCTGGAAATAAAAGGAGTCTAGGTTAAATGCTCATACATTCACTTCGTCTCATTAGCATTGTGCAATTATATTTATTTTTTTAATCTATAAGTATGTTTATATATATGTTTATATGTATATTTATATACATGTGAATATGTATAGGAACTTATTTCTATTTAGCATCTGGTAGTAAGTTGCCATGTGGTATAAATTTCCAACTTTTCTTTAAATTATCCCATATGCATTTAATCATTTTTATTTTCTCTAGTCCCTCCTTCACAACAAACTTTTTCATTTTTTTCAAAGCCTAAAACTTTGTTAATTCCATAGCCCCTCAAAGTAAGCCCTGCCTCCATAGCATGGCATGCTTCCAGTTTGGTCCCAACTCACAATTCTAATCTCATCACCTTCCATTTAGCCTTCCCCCACTAATTTCATGCCAGGATTTAGCCTTGTGTAGTCCTCAAAAACATTTTTTTTTTTTTTTTTTTTGTGGGGAAGATCACATCCGTGAGCTAACATCCATGCCAATCCTCCTCTTTTTGCTGAGGAAGACCAGCCCTGAGCTAACATCTATTGCCAGTCTTCCTCCTTTTTTTCCCTTTTTCTCCCCAAAGCCCCAGTAGATAGTTGTATGTTATAGTTGCACATCCTACTAGTTGCTGTATGTGGGACGCCGCCTCAGCATGGTTGGACAAGCGGTGTGTCGGTGTGCACCCAGGGTCTGAACCCGGGCCGCCAGTAGCGGAGCGCGCGCACTTAACTGCTAAGCCATGGGGCTGGCCCCCCTCAAACACTTCTTACTCTTTAATATTTCCATGCCCTTGCATAAACTATTTCCTTCATCTGAGCATCCTCTATCTTTTCCTTACAGGACTGGGGAAACCCTAATCCTACTTGAGGTCCAGCTAACGTGTCACTCCTTTCCCCACAACTTGTATCCCCTAGGGGTTCTTATTTCTGTACCTTTTTTGTAGCTCCTGTTTCATTGGATCGTAATTATTTGTTACGGGAATTTCTCTTCCACCAGATTGAACTCATGTGTATCTGCAGTGCTTAACACAGAGCCAGGAATATGGTAGGATGCCAGGACATATTTTTGCTGAATATTGGAATGAGTGTGTGTACGCATAAAACACAGAACATAATAGTTCACGTTAAAACAAAAACAAGCGATACATGGTTTCTTCTGTCTTTAACAGATAATAAATAGATATAATTCACTTTTAGCTTATTATTAAATAAATAATTCTTTATTTACTTTAAAAGCATCTTGTAGACTTTAGCAGTACTGTCAATAGAACTTTATGCAATGATGGAAATATCTATCTTTCCCAATATGATCTTAGTCACATGTGGCCACTGAGCACTTGGAATGGCTAGAGTGATCAAGGAACTAAATTTGTAACCTATTTAATTTTAATTAATTTAAATTTAAATTTGAATAACCATATGTGGTTAGTGCCTGCTATATTGGAGCATGAAGGTCTGTAGTACTCTGTGAAAAATTCTCAGAGTTCGTGTACAGGTTCAAGGGTTATTTTAAGGATGCCCTAGATTCAGGAAGTAAATTGATATCATCAACTTGAGGCATCTGAAACACAAAACAAAATCCATCTGAGTTCACTAATTATTTTTATTTATGTGAAATGTTAACTCACTTTTAGAAATTAATCTATTATGCTTAGCTTCTTTAAATATTACATGATATGGACCAAACTAGAGAAGCAATATTTGTGTTCACTTAAATAGAATTAACCTTTCTTTTTCTCCCTCAAGATTGGTTAAAAAATATTTGGTTTCTAAGCTCATAATAATAGGTAATTACCTTTAGTTCTACAGAGCACAAGAGCCAACAGGTAAATTCCAGTACCTGAAAGGTATTATTCAATACTACAGAACTCCAAGGGACAATTTAATAAAGCAGAGACTTAGTGTAATCTTTTATTCCATCGGGGCACCGTTTGAACCTGTGAAGCAATAATTTCCTCAATTGCACCCTAGTAGCCTAAATGTTAATTCAGCTTCCAGAGGTTTCTAGTTTAAAGTCAAGGAGTAGGTTTTACCCTATGAAATCTGGGTCTACAAATTTTATTTCCTTTAAACCTCTAGGTTAAGAAATCACGGCTTTCAAAGTGAAACTGCAGATTAATAGATGGAGGAGGAGTCAACCCTGAATTGACTGACTGAACTGCATACGTGTGAAGTGTTTTTCAGATGCTAAGAATTCTTTGACTCAGATTCTGGGAAACTCGAAGCAAGGTTTTGTGATCAATTTCAGTATTAGCTATCTCAGGAGGCTAGTTATATCTGCTTCTTTATTCATTTTAATTTTACTGGTCTGCTTTCATTTTTATTGCCCTGTTTTATAATGTGCTTGGTTTTGTAAGCTGTGTCTGGTAGTTGCAGATTTCTTCTCTCCACACTTAGAGGTACAGAGAAAATGCGCTTCTTTTCTGACTTTACTTACTAATAATATCCCATATGAGCCTCCCATTTTTGGTGAGCTAAAGGGAACTTATTTAGTCTAATCTGGAAAATTTAATTGTCCGTTTAAGTAGAAGTAGATTCTGAGGTCCTCATTTTTTCTTATTTTCACACCTCCTCTATTTTGCTCTTTTCCCAGAAGCTATTGGTTATGTAAGTGAATGTGGCTTACACGGCCTCAAGGGGAGGTAATGCTTTTGAAGTCATGGGGTCGGGTTATATATGTGCTTTCCATAGGATGATAGCTATGGAGTGCCTGCGAAGGCTGCTCTCTGGACTGGTGAATGTGCTGATGGGTGACAGGTCCTGTTTGTTGGAAGAGAATGCCCTTCTTTACTCTTGATTTCCATGAAAAGTGATTTTCCCAAAGCAGATGCCGTGGCCTCCTGCCCTACCCTTACTCTCCTCCTGGCAGAGGTGGAGTGTGGTACCTGGTTGGAAGGCAGTAGGTTTCTTGATTGTTTGGAGAGAATCGAGGCAAGATCCTGAGTATGGGCCCTGTTCTCCTTCCCGGTGGGAAGCAACGTCTAGGGCAAGTGGGTCGGCTTTGCATACTCACACTCTTCTGTGTGTACTGTCTCAAGTCTGAACATGGATCTGAGTGGGGAGTTATCAGGCCTATTGGGCTCTCACATCAAGTTGCATTTTTTGATCTATCTGTACCACTACTGAAAGCGATATTTTAACCTCCATCTATTCTTTATTGTATTTCTCAAACCCTAGATCCTGGATTGGTGGATGGGGTTAGGAAGAGGGATGCCACTAAGATACTTCCAATGTACTATAGTGTCTTTGTCAAAAATATGAAGAAATAAAAAGACTTTGGAAAGACTTTTGGGGAGCCAGAAAGATGAATTCTTTGACGTTAACTTTCCTTCCTTCTTTTTTTCCTCTTCCTTCATTTTTTTTTTTTTTTTTTTTTTCCATTTTGCTTAAGGACCAGTTCAGACTATTTGTCCAGGCTTTGGCCAATGGAAGGACTGTATCCCCCCGTTGCATTTCTCAGCCAGATCTGAGGCTACTAGGAAGTCTATGGCTTTGGGTGGTAAGCGTTGACCTTTGTCAGGGGTCAGGACAGGACTGATCTAGAAAAGTGGTACTTGTCTCTCTTTGCGTTCTTCCTTCGACTTCTCTGACACTCTCTCCCCACCACTACATGCACATTTTGCTTGTGAATCTTAAAGAATCAGATGACAGCTTTACAGAGATGAATGAACTTTGTTCATGAACAAAATAAAATGAAGCCCTACTGTGTTGGTGTCGATCTCATCTTGGATAGAGGAAAAGGAAACTTGAAAAATTATTATAGATTCAAAGCCTAACAGAAGAAAAAGATCATTAAAGAACGTTTTGTCTGAGATGCTTTACTCCTGAGAATTAGACTGGCATTGAGACAGGAATGCCCAAATTTGTGAATGCCATGAAAGTATATATTTTGCTTGTTGTTCTTTTCTATTAAGTGGGGGTATTATAATACCTTCCTGACAGAGTTGTTTCTGACATTGAGTGAAATCACATTGTAGGTAAAAATCACTTCAGCATGTGTGACTCAGACTTGCACCTCTACAATATGACAGATCACCACATGTTATTGTTTGATTGGGGGTACAGTGATTGAAACAATGATTGCTAAGTTCATAAATTGTTAAGCCAGGAACTTGATGTATTTATAGGACCCTGTAGCATATTCTTTTGTAAAGCAAGCAATTCTTTTGTACTTTTAATAGGCAGTTCCTGCATTTTTTTATTTTTATGCTTTAGGTAGTTTACTGCATTTCAGTTTTCTTAAAAAATGGCACCCATCTTCATTTTGCCTTTCCCAGTAATGAGTATGGATATTCTGTAGGGTTTAAGGAAGCATAAGTGTTTTTAGAAAAACTCTGCTATATCAGGCTTATTTCACTGAGAGAGAAAACTCAGTTTAGCAAATCATTGTCTGTTTTGCAATAAATGACAAAAATGGTAGTGAAAAATGGACTGTCAGATTGGTGCTGGTCTGATATGTCTTCCCGGCTAGTTATGCTAAGCAGTAACGAGCAGAGTGCAAAAATGAAGTTATTTTGAGGTGCAGTGTATGGTTACTTTAGAATAATATAGTCATCTACATTCAGGCTCAGGCAAATCAAACCCTTGAGCTAAAACCGCATCCTCATTTTCGGAACAAGCATATGTAATGCTAAGAGTCACTCTAATTAAAATTCTGCAACATGACACAATGGGAGATATGATGAATTACCCATTTCAAATCTGCTCCCCTATTGCCATGTCATCTAATATCTAGATGAATGATTAGTAATCCTAAATTCACCTTATGGAGTATTTATTGAGCACCTATAGGTGCTTGGGACTGTGAAGGATACAAAAGCTTTCAACAAGGTCTTTACCTCATGGAATGTAATTGATAGGAAAGAACATTCTCACAAGAACAGTTAAGGAATGATATAAGAGTTTAAAGTTAACTGTCCAAGAAATTGGTAGAAACAATAATTTATTTAAGAGTTCAAAGGACATGGAGATTGCTGTGGGTTTAGGAAGTTGAAGAAAACTGGGCTGTGAAGAATGGTAAGACAGAAGAGGTCAGGACGTGAGGATTAAATTCAGAGCATGGGTAAGGCAGAAGAGGTAGAGGGCAGACATAGGGCTACAGTAGGCTAATAGGCTTGGCTGGTGAAGAGAGTCTATGAGACAGAGTTCTGATTGTGAGGTAAGACTGAGCCAGAGAGTAACAGTCGACTTTAACAAGGTCATGAAAGCTAAACTGAAGGGTTTGACTTCCTTCTATAGGTAGGTGTGAACCACTGGAGAAAGCCAGTAGCCATGTGCGTGGCCATTGTGGTTCTGGGACATACATGGGCATGAGGGTATGTGGGCAGTGCTGTTCAAGGTCTTCACTGAAGAACAAGGGGAAGAGTGCTCTGTTGTGGAGGACAATTCTAGATTAAGTTTTTAGGAAATGCTCTTTCAGGCCTAGGAGTGGGGATAGCGGTGTTTGGCAAAAGAAAGCTAGTAAGGTGATTTACCCACTTTGGAGGGTCTGCCTAAGGTAAAGAGAAACTCCATAGATGACTTCAGTTCTTTGCCAAGGAACAAAATCTAAAGACTCAATTGTGTGAGGAGTATTCTTGTGGTTCCAACCTAACTTATGTGGCCAGTTTCTCCACTGGCTTTTTCCTGAATTGCAGTCATCTTGAGGTTGCCTATCCCCAGCCCAAGAAAGACAATCAACATAGGGAAGGTTAAGAAGGGAGCTCTTCTTGGAACTTGAAACAGTTACCAAGCCAATATGCTCAATATACCACTTTTATAATGTCATTTTTCTTCATAAACCTAAAATAACTCCTTAATTCCATCTTTGCTCTGGGTAAGTCCCTTTAAGCATCAGAACCCACTTTGTCTGTCTATCTGTCTATCTGTCTGTCCGTCCGTCCATCCATCCATCATCTCATTGAGTTCCCACTATTATAGATTTCTATTCTTTATTTTAGTTAGGCTAGTCTCCACACTGACTTCTATGACACCATAACCATTTCTGTTTCCATAGCCCCATTGTTGTTTCCCTAGCCTGGAAAGTGCCAGATTTTTTATCTTGGATTCAAATTCTACTCATTCTCCAAAAATCCATCTGAATCCCCACCTGCTCTATGAATTTTTCTCTCTCAGTTTGAACCTGGAATGATATCTATTTTCTATGGATCTTTAAAGCACGTGATAAAAATAGAGCATAGAATTGGAAGGGACCAAACCATTAGAATATTGAAGAGTCTAGAACATAGTGAGTTATAGTCTTTGTAATTGTACTTCTAGTTCTATTTTAAAAGGATCAAGACTATTAACTTGCAGAGGTCCAGCCTCTGTTTTAATTTATTTCTATTGGCAGGGGAATGTCAGCCCATTCTTTTTTGTTTCAGAGGGGTTCTTCTTGTCTTCCTGTTAGACTGTAGAAGCAGGGCAGAAATATGCTTATATGTCTTTATATTAGGTGATGCATCACAGATTTACTGAGCAGCGACTGTCTTTCAGGCATAGTACTAACCACTGGAAATTCTAAGATAAGAAAACACAGTCCCTTACTTCAGGATGCTCATAATGTGCTGTGACAATGAGCCTGGTCCATAATAGGTGATCAATAAATGTCTGTTAAAGAAGACAAGAGAAAGAGGCAAGAAAACCAACTATTATTACTGACTCTTTAGAATATGATCTCTTGGGTTAGATTGCCTGGCTTTAATTCTTGGTTCTAACATTAGCTGTTTACTAAACTTTCTCAGTTTCCTCATTATAAAATAGAATATTAGATTTGAATGAGATAATGTATGTAAAGTACTTTATACAGTGTCTGGCTCATATGCTCTCCATAAACTTGATGACGATGACAATAATGAATTTGATTTATTGGATAGTGGCATGTGCAGAATGCTCTGGGAACGCAGAAGAGGGGCATTCCACTCAGGCTAGTGCACAGCAGGGTGAGAGAATGTGACTGGTCAGAGAGAGACTGACCAGTGCACAGGAGGGTGAGAGGGACTGACTAGTGCACAGGAGGGTGAGAGGGACTGACCAGTGCACAGGAGGGTGAGAGGGACTGGTCTGTGAATAGGTATGTGAAGGTCAGTTGTCTGGGAAGCCTGAGCTATGCTGAACTTATAGGAAAATGTATAATAGTGATTGAGCAAAAATAGATTTGACCTTTGCAAACTGGAAGATGGTACAAGTGTTCTTAAGCTCAGTTAGAGATGTCGTCGGTAATGTGACATTATTCTAAGAATTCCAGGGCAAGTACTACCTTCTGAGAATTGAAATAGTTTACCATGTATTAGCTTTGTGTTCAGTGTTTTTGTAAGAAATGTCTGAAAATATCTATAAATAAGCAGGATGAACAGTTAAGAAAAACACTGGGTGACAGATCAATTACTCACCAGCACCTGTACTTTTAACAGGGTATTAAATGCAGAGTCTGGTTGCTTTTGTCTATACTGATCTCCTGGGCTTATTGGGAAAAAAATACCCTCAAAAGAAAAAGGCTAGAGGACCAGATGAAGGGTATTCTATTTCCTTTAATCACATGTAGAGTTTTACTGTTGATTTTACTTTCAGTCACTGGGGTAGAAGTTGTTATGTCTACATATTTCTGGGCAGTGTTAAAAACTCTCATTTCTGGATATCTCATTTGCTGGCTATCAAACAAAGTGTTTTTGGAAAGAGTAAATATTTTATAGGTTGTAGCTTTTGTTAGCCAAAAATGGATAATTGTTATTTCAGTGAAGGTGTAGAGTGCTATCTAGCCATATTAATGTATGTCCTATTAAAATTGATACTCAAACTCTTTAAAAGCATCTCAGAACAATATGTATAGTGTGATTCCATTTTTGTAATATAATGTATACATGCATAAATATTTTTAATATATGTATGTATACATACAATCACAAAAAAAGCTTCAGAAGGGTACACAAAGGTGTTAGCAGTCGACCACCCCAAGAATTGTGATTAGGTAGAATAGATGGGCTATCATTTTCATAATTCATATGCTTTTGAATTATATTAGTCAAGGTAGGCTATCTGCTGTAACAAATAGACCAAATAGAGTTGATGGCTCAAATACATTGAAGTTTAGTTTTCCTTTGTGTAACCAATCTGAGGCAGCTCCTGGACACTGAAGGGTAGGAAGGAGCTCTGCTTCACACAGTTATTCAGGAATCAATTTTCAGCATGCAGCTTACAAGATTTTCCTGGTACTGATACCACATCCAACCCTCTGGGCATTGACAGCCAAGTGGCAGAAGAGAAATGAGCATAGAAGGTTATTTGTTGGAGATGTGGTGGTGGGAGTGGTGGTGGTGGTGGCGGGAGTGTGTGTGTGTGTATGTGTGTTTAATGAGCCAGGCCTGGAAATAGCACCTCAGTTTGCTAGAACTCAGTCATGTGACCATATCTAACTGCAAGGAATGCTGGGAAATAGAATCTGGCTGTGTTCCCAGGAAGAAGAGCAGGATGAAGGTTTTGGTGAACAGCTAGCTGTTTCTATCAGAGTCAGGCTTTCTGGTCACCAAATATCCAGGTTCTCCCTTCTATCCACACAGAGAACATGCTTACCCTCTTCTTTAAGAGAAATAACTCAACGTTCCATCCAAATGCTATCTAAGATTCGAAGGCGAGGGTCCCAGGGTGATGTACCATCTTCTCAATCATATCCACATGTGGTTTCTAATGGTCTGGTGACCTATGTGTTAAGAAAACAAATTATCTCCTCCTGCCTCCAGTGAGAAAACACACACACACACACACACACACACACACACACTATGATGATGGAGCTGGGATGGGGTAATTACAGTAACAACTCCCATTCAGGAAGGGTGAGAATGGGAGTCATATAGCAATCACTGGTTCAAGGCAATGATGAAACCCTGCTGGGCAGGCATTATGAAAACCCCCTTCCCTGGCAGTAGAGAAGGTTCCTTAAATAAATCCTGATTCTGTCCCTTTGGAGGAACTCCATTATGCTGAATCACTCTGGTTCCCTGCTCTGGGTTAATCTTCCTTGTCCATTATCCTCCATGGCCATATGTGAAATGGGCACTAGTGGTGCACCTTCCTCAGCTTGCTTTCTGCCTGAGTCAATATGGAGTCTAAGACTGCCGTTAGGGCTTGAATAGTCAAAGCTTTTTTAGTTTACGCACATGTTTCTTGGGTAGCATCAGTTCCTTAAAAGTTTAACAGGCCTCAGATCTATTTGCTTCCAGTCACTTCCATGTGAGAGTAATCATACCCAGAATTCTTTCCAAAGACATAATTCTCATGCCTCATCTCAATTCCCTAACCCAGTACTTCTCTCCCTCAACTTAATGGTAGCTCTCTGGCAGCCGTTTGAAACTAAAAATGTAGGTGGAAAGGAAACTTAATATAATGTTTGCCACAGTGTCAAATAACTCTGTTTAACTAATACAAATTATTGGACCCTTCAAGGCCTATATTTAGTCTTATTTCCTATTGTTTGTGGTTCAGAAGCAATTCTGCAAAGTCTGATTTTCTAGATTTCTCCATTCTCTTTCATTTCTGCTTGCATATCAACCAATTCTTTCTTGAGTTCATCTCTTTCTTGTAAATCCTCCCTAAATGCAGCAAGTAATAGTCAACATATTCTAATATTTGTTTTCAAACCACTTCCCCCAGAACTACAAGCATAGAAGGTACTGGGCCTGCCTTCTAAGAAAGGGCTTTTACCAAATATCTCACCACTATATATCCTGGATCTTCACCTTTTGAGCCTCTGTGGGAATTTTCTCTACCATGTGCTCTTGACCACTAAGCCAGTGCCACGTACATTATGGTTTTGTTATGACACTATGCCACTGTAAGGTATACATTTCTGTATTTGTTAAGGAGCTCTAATTTCTGTTACAAATAGATCCCAAGGTGTATGATGGCCCAAACACAATAGAAGTTTTTTGTTGCTTAAGTAAATAGTCTAAGCTTGTTCCAGTTTAGCAGGGTGTGGGCCGTGTTTGTCATGGTCATTTAGGGATCCAGGCTGATGGAGGCTCTGCCATCTTCAACATGTAGCTTCCAAAGAGGCCCTAAGCATTGTTATCCACCAGCAAATGGGGTAAGAGACAAAGGAGAATTGCATAAGAATTTTTAATGGACCAGGCTGGCACATGGCATCTACCACTGAGCACACATTCTATTGGCTAAAACTTAGTCCTGTGGTCACACCCAGCTTCAGGAGAGGCTGGGAAATTTTGTCTGTCTGCATGCCCAGGTGCAATAAGAGAACGTAGATTTTAGTGAGTAGCTAGCATATATTGCTTGAATTTAAAAAAATCCTGTATTTTTATTGTAATAAAAAATCCTATAAACATTTTTACTTACTTTTCTTACCTTCTGTTTGGGCAGTTTTGCTACTTGGAATTTATTCTACAAAAATAATTGGACAACTGAATACTGACATATATACAAGGATATACTGGAGAATTGTTTATAAGAGAGGGAAAATTGGAAATAGCCTTAAGTGGTAAATCCTCAGAAATTGGCTACTATGTAGCCTTTAGACAATGATGCAATGAGCTGTATTCATTGATATTAAAAGATATTTATGTCACATTAAGTGAACAAAGGATGTTACAGAACAATGTATATGATACACTCTTTTCCTTGCATATTTGTGGGTCTTTACGCATTGAGGTTTGGAAGAATATCAAGATGGTAATAATGGTGATCCATGGGTGGTTGGATTATGAGTAATTTTTTTTTTTTTTTTGTTAAAAATATCAGCATTTTGTGTAGTGAATTTAGATTGCTTTGTTAATTGGAAGATCAATACTGTTGAAACCTGTGGTGACAGCCTATTTGCAGGGTTCTGCATCTCATGTCCTGATATGGAAATCCTCTCCCTATGTCATGCTAGCTGTTAGGTAGAGAAACAGATGTCTAGTGTGGAATCCCTTCGGTTGCTCTATGTTTTCTTTATTCAAGTGTTCTCCAACTTCTCTCTCTGCCCCATTGAATAACTATGGAATGGTAGTGCAGCCCTTTATAAAACACTTACGCATAATTCTCTTATTAATCTCTACAATAATCCCAAGAAATAAGAGTGGTTATTTTCCTGATCAGAGATCCAGTTCAGAAAGATGAAGTGACTTTGCTGATGTCCTCCCTGGTGAGAGCTGGGCCAAGGCCTTGAACCCAGGTCTTCTCTGTGTAGGCCCTGCCGGCTCTACTCTAGTCACTTTCAACCCTGGCTGCAGCTTCAGATCACCTGGGGAATTCACCAGTTCCTTGGCCTCACCCCAGAACAAGTAAAAAACTAGTTACTATTTTTTTTTTAACTCTGTAAGTGGCTCTAATATGCAGTCAGCTTGAGAACATCTGTTCTACCTATGCCGGGCTGCCAAAGGAACTAAACTCACAGAGGCCTGTGTTATGGGGAGTTGGAGACATGTTCTTTTGTTCCATTTCCAGTTGTGGGTGGTAGAGAAAACCTGAGAAGTGATGTAGGTGTTGGTAGCATGGCAGAGAAAAGGAGAGAATATTAACTCTTGGATCTTGTAGTAAAGCAAAACAGTCAAGAAAAAGGAAAAAAGAAAAAAAAAAATCCAAGGTGCTCATTTGAGCCTGAGATGGGGTGCCAGTGGCTTAAGATTCCTTCCTGAAGATTCTGGACCAGCCTGAGGCAAATCTGTAGGAAAAAGAAATTCCTCTCTCCTGGTAGGGTCCTTCTTCCCGTGTTGTTGCTTCCATCCCCCTCCTCTACCACATCCCACATGCCCAGCATCAGCTTATTGACATCAGGTCATTCCCTTGGAATTTCTGTCTTCCTTAGTCGTCTTCTGCTTTACTTCTATGTGAACTTGTTCTCAGGTAATTCACAAGGTGGGGAAGATTCCACAAACAAATTTATGTTAAGGTACTATTGACTGATAATGGCTTATTACTATCCTTTTTCTTATGAGTATTTGTAGATTAATAAGACTTAACCCAGAGAAACGAGTCTCCAAGATTGTACATAAAAAAAAGGTACAAACCTGCAGGGGAGACTTTGGACAAGGAGGCTGTTATGGAGTTTATTGTAATATACAGCATGTTGCTCTATGTTTTTGGCTCCTAATGGAAGGAGGACTTACTCAGTCATTTAGTCATCAAATATATATTGAGTATCATCTATGTGCCAGGCATGGTCTAGGCATAGGAAATACAGCAATGAGCAAAACAGACAAAAGTCCCTGCCCCCCTGAACTAACATTCTAGTGGGGAAGACAGATAACAAACAAAACAAATAAGCAAAATACATAGTAAGTTAGATGGTGATAGAAATGATGGAGAAAAATAAAGTAGGGGAGAGGGATAGGACCAGAGGAGGATGGAAGTAAAGGTCTCAGTAAGAAGAGACCAGGAAGTAAAAGAAGGCACCATGTCAATATCTGGTAGAACAGCATTCAAGGAAGAGGGAACAGTAAGTGAAAAGACCCTAATGTGGCAGCGTTCCTGGTATATTCCAGAAACAGCAGGTGCCGTGTGGCTGGAACAGAGTAAGAGAGAAAGGAGTAGAGGACAAGGTCAGAGATGATAGCAGGGACAATTTTATGTATGGCCTTATATAAATTTTGACTTTAACCCTAAGTGAGATGGGGAGTCATTGGAAGGTACTGAGATGTCTCTGGCTGCTGGGTTGAGTATTGAATGAAGGAGCACGAGGGCATGGGATTTGGAGTGACCTGTCAGGAGGCTATAGCTGTGATCCTAGCAAGAGATGGTGGCGGCTTGGGCCAGGGTGATACAGAGAAAGTGGTGTGAAGTGGTTGAATTCTGGATGTACTTTGAAGGTAGAGCCAGTAATTACTCACTAATGGAGCAGATGTGTGGTTTGGGAGAAAGAGAGGCATGCAGAGTGATTGGTAGCTTCTGGAAGGATGGAACTGGCATAAACTGACATGGGGAATACAGTGTCTAGTGCAGGTTTCAGGGAGAGGATGAGGAGCTCATGTAACACCGTGCTGAGTTTGAATCTATTAAATTTGAGAGACTGTTCAGCACTGAGGGGAAAATGATGAGGAAGCAGTTGGATATTGGCTATGTGAGCTTGGATTTCAGAGTGCAGTTTGGGCTGGAGATCTAAATTTGGATAGGTAGCTGTGACAAGAAACCTAGATGGACACAAAGCAGAGTGCCTGAGCTGGACTCCTGACAAATAATCCACCCTGCAGGTGCTCAGTCTCCTCAGCTGCACAATGGCGATAATAATTATACTGTCTAATTTAGGGAGTTGCCGTGAGAATTGAGTTAGTAAATATATTTAAGTTACATAGGTAAAGGCCTGACAACTGGGCAGTGCTAAAAACGTTAGCTGCTATTATGTCGTTATTTTACTAGGCGTTGCCTTTTGGTGGGAGAGTGTAAATGTCTTTCATATATTTATTGCACTCAATCCTCACAAGAAACATGTAAGGCAGATATGATTATTTCCCTTATCATAAATGAGGAAACTAAGGCACAGAGAGCATAAATCTTTTGCCCATGGAGACCCAGGCCTGTTTGACCCCAAAAATTGGGCCATTAATCATTTTTATAAATAGTAAAATCTAGTCTTGCGTGCAGGTCGAGGCATCAGGAGATTAGAGTCCTTAGTTCATATAAATAGCCAAGCTAGAAGCTCAATGAGTTTAAGCTCAAAATAATCCTGTGAACAAAGCGACAGGATAATTTGAAATGTCAATGTGACATTCTGTTCCACAGTAAATTAATAAGATGTGACTGGAGGCCTTTCTTGTCATGGCTGTAACAATCAGAAGCCTTACTTTCTCTCCCCTCTAATCTCAGGCTACAACAATAGGCAATCAGTAGGAATGTCCTTCAAATATCAGCTGAGTCTTTTTCATATACAAAGGTGACATATTGGCAGTATCCAATTTTGCTCATTTCTATTGGAAGAAGTGTTGCTTTAAACACTATTATGTGATGAAATGAGCAATGTAAAAACAGAATCAGTTTTCTGTAATTAATTTTGTATTTATAGAAAACACTTTCATCCTCCCTTACTCTCTGTTGCTAAGGTGATGGTCACCAGGTGTTTTGAGTGCCTTTGAGGCGTGGGCCGAAAGATGTGCAGTCCCAGGAAGAATTTAAGCCATCTGGTAAAATCCACTGGGTCACCCTGGTGATTACTCCTTGTATTTTAGAAACCATTCACTTTGGCCATTTCTTTAGTTACAGATTCTTGGTTCCCAGTTGTGACCATGGCTTTGGGCACCTTCTCCATTTGACCTGAGTGCTACTTCTTGGATCCCATCTAGATCATCCCAATAACTCTGTCCCAGTAATTATGACCGGCTCCCTACTTTCTGCTTTCTGGTACATATCTAGTGACTGGTACTTTAATAACTAAAACTCCATTTCCCCAAGTTGGCTAAGGGATGAGAACATCTCCATGGCTGGTTAGACCTCATTGCCTTTACTCATGTTAAGGGAGATGAAGGCTTTTCAGCTGAGACTACAGATTTCCAAGCCTGGCAAGTGCCCCTATGGTTTTGGCAGTGTGGACCCTTCTGTACTTAGGATGAAGGTTCAATATTTTCTTCTCCTGGGAGGTGGGATTGAGAGGAGGGGGCACCTTATACCAGGCACGTGGGTAGAATCAGGTCTTCAGAGCACACGAACATATAAAGACCAGATCTCATTGAAATGTGGTTTGGAAAATACTCACTGTTCAGGCCAGAAACCTAGACCTCACCAATCTGTATTTCTGTCTTTGTCTTATCACCCATATCTAAGCCATCAGCCACTCCTGCTAGCCCTACCTCCAAAATATGTCCATTATGTGCCCTCTTTTCTCCATTTCCTCTACCTGCCGCCCTAGTCAATGTCTCCATAATCTTATACCTGCGGTCTTAGGACAGCCTCCTAAGTGGTATACCTCGTTCCACTCTTGTGCTCCCACAGTTCATTCCCTACAGAGTAGTTAAATAAACTTGTAAATCATAAACCAGATCATATGACTCCCCTACTTTGAAACCACTGGCTTCCCACAAGGCCCTGTATGGCCTGGTCCCAGGCTGTCCCACTGACCTCGCCAGTACCGTGGTCACTATGCTGAGCCACAGGACTTTGTTCTGTTTATTGAACAGGACAAGCTTGTTGTAACCTCAGGGCCTTTGTACTTTCTATTTCCTCTGCCAAGAAAGTTCTTTGTGATGGTCTTCCTAACCCGGCTCCTTTTCGTAAAAATCCTGGTTGAAAGGTTACTTCCTCAGAGAGGCCTATTTACTCCACCTAAAGTGGTCTTCTCCTGCCCCACCATTGTGTCTGTTCATACAACAAATATTTATTAAGTGTCTACTGTATTTCAAGTGCTGTCCTAGGCCCTGGGAATAAAGTAGCAAACAAGACGAATAGCAGTCCCTGCCTTTGTGTGTCTTACATTCTAGTGTCTCATCAGGTTGTTCAGTTTTTCTTCATAACACTTGCCTCTATCTGAATTGGTTATTGGTTTGCTTGTTTTAGTCTTTCTTTCTCTACCCTATCCTAGAAAGACAGGGAAGAATAAAGCATGTTTGTTTTTTCAGTGTCCCCGAGATGATCAGTCTCAGGGATGCTGAAGTTAGAAGGATCTGGAGACATCACAAAGATTAGAGTGGACACAGTTTGTTGACCTCCTTTCCTTAGGACATTTTTGAGCATGGACACTCCAACACAGAGTTCCAGAACGATACTTGTTAAAGGCAGTTCACAGACGGCATCATTAATACAAACTGGAAACAATAGTGCCCATGTCGCACCTCTTGGTGGCGTTAAATTTTGCTTCATTGGCTAGAATCTCTAGACACCATCTTTCTCTAGATTTTGGTTTGTATGTAAGAATTAAAAAGTCATTCAGATTTTACTGAAACTCAATTTACAATAATGCAGATTAATCAGTAATTCAGAATTGATCAGTAATTTAGTAATTCCACTTCTAGAGATTTTGATTATTAGGTCTAAGCTGGGACCTAGGAGTCTGCATTTTTAAGAAGCATCCCAGATGCTGCACGCCGCATTTTGTAAAATATTTTGTAGAGTGTATCATGATATTATAAGCCCTAACTTTGACTTCTAGGGTCCTTGGTGCCAGAGAATCTGTAGTTGTAGGATCTCCTGAATTTAGGTGACTCTATGTCCAGGTTTGCCTTGTATAGTCCTGGTAAATACCTGTTTTTCTGTCATCATTATTCATAGTGACACCTTTCACTGTCAAAAGTGTTAGAATTTGGATGATGTATCATATGGTGATTCTGTATGTGTGGTATACCACCCAAGAAACTATTATGTATAGCTTCCTTGTTGGTGATAAGAAGATAGTCTTATCTTCTTTTTGACTTCTTCAAAGGAAGTGGTAAAGCCTCTTCTTGTCTGTCTATTTGGCTTGGTGTGACTAACGCCCTGGCCCTCTTCAAAAGAAAGAGCATTTAGTTCAACACTGCTTCCCTCTGTGGAGCACCCTCTCAATTCAGTGGTGGATTCATTGCTATGGGAGAGTGCTTTGATACATGTGTGTAGTGCTTGAAAGAAGATGCACAAAGCCTTTGTTTGATCACTGACTGGACTTGACTTCTTTTCAGATAGAGATGAAGTGGAAATCTGCCACCTGGCCCAGAGTTTCTGCCATGGAAATTTTTGAATGATATCAAAACTATAAAAATATAGTTCCTTGTATTTCAGGAATTCCTGTTTCCTCTTCTTCCTCATTGCCAAACCTCTGACAGACCTACGATGAAAACGCACGTCTTTGTCTAGACCTGTGCTGTCCAATACTGTAGACAATGGCAGCATGTGGCTATTTAAATTTTAATTGAAATTAATAAAAATCAAATCAAATTAAGCAATTCAGATTTTATTAGTCTCACTAGCCACATTTCAAGAACTCACTAGCCAAGTGTGGCTAGTGGATGCTGTGCTGGATCATGAATTATAGAACAGTCCATCATTGTAGGAGGTTTCTGTTGGCTAGTGCTGGTCTTGATTGTGTTTCCCTGTTTTTTTCCTCTTGGATTAGTATCCAGCACTTTTCCAAGTTATGACTTGAGAAGAGTCAGAAAATTAAAAATAATGTTTTTGGAAATTGCTTTAGAGATTATCTAACCCAATCTCCTCACATAATTGATGAGTAAACAGTTTCAGAGAGATTATGTGACTGACCAAGGTCACTTGGCTAGATCTTAGACAAAGTTAGCTAGAATGGGTATTCAGACTAGTTAAGTAATCATAACTAATTGCTTGCTGTCAAATTGTCCATCTGCAAAATGGGAATAATCACAATAGCCTTCCTCAGAGTGACACTGAAGTAGCCTTCCAGCATGTGCAGATGCCAGCTGCTGAGTAAGTACCATCTCATGTCATTAAATGGTACACTGGCTTTGCCAGGACACTATGAACTATTTAGTGTAGTTCATTATGAATGTGATAGGGAAATTGATTTGAAAAGAAGCTAAATCAAAATAGCTGTCAGCATGATTGGGTCCAAAGATGAATTGCATATTCTATTTTATCAAGTTGACAGTAGGTTCCCCTAATGAGATGTTTCCCATTTCAGATGGTGTTGTAGATGTTAGCCTTTGGGAGGCTTTGAAGGGCCCTTAAGTGATGCTGTTTGCAGCACTTCAGATCTTTTTGACTTCTTCAAAGGAAGTGGTAAAGCCTCTTCTTGTCTGTCTATTTGGCTTGGTGTGACTAACGCCCTGGCCCTCTTCAAAAGAAAGAGCATTTAGTTCAACACTGCTTCCCTCTGTGGAGCACCCTCTCAGTTCAGTGGTGGATTCATTGCTATGGGAGAGTGCTTTGATACATGTGTGTAGTGCTTGAAAGAAGATGCACAAAGCCTTTGTTTGATCACTGACTGGACTTGACTTCTTTTCAGTGGATGTATGAAGAGGAGGGCTGGGGCAAATGTCTACAGGCAGGAGAAGAAAAATGAGTGAGTTCTGCCTGTAAACTCCAAGCTATCTTATTGTTTATTAAACACATGTAAAGGGGCATTTTGGGAAACTTGTTAGCATAATTTAAAGAATCTGGGATATGACAGAACTATCATGGTATAGCCCCAAAAGCATAGGAATCAGAGTCAGAAGTCTTTAGTTAAATCTGCTAATGACAGATGTGTAGTGATGGGCAAGTCATTTTTCCTCTCTCAGCCTTAGTCTTTTTTCAGCATGGGGGATAATATTTCTGCTCTTCCTTTTCACAGGGTTATTGGGAGAATTGAATAGTTGAATATACATTCATTATTTACATCTTAACAGCCCAGAACCACACTTGTAACCGAAGGCTTGAGGTTGTGGCATAATCTTTTTGAGCTAAGCAAGAAAGTGAGTTGCCTCAATATGTTGAGGGCCTTGATATCTAGACCCTCTTTATCTTTTCTCTCCTTTTGGTCTTAAATATGGCTTAATTTTTGCACTTTCCCCAGGGAAGCAATGAATTAATATCTCTAAAAAATAAGGCATTATTTATTTTAAGGCACTCAAACAAGATTAGCTAGGGAATCTGTCTGCTCTTTAGAATGTCAGTTGAGAGCTCAAGACTTCTTCATTGGGAAACGATCTAAGTGAAAGCTCACTTGAAATGAGAACTGGCCTTTCAGTAAAGACTATAGACATTTGCGTGACTTTTTGATAAATTAACTAGGCAAACTCAGGGGTTACTTTGTACCTCTAAGAAGCACATTATTTTTCTCATCTTTTTGAAAGTCCTGGCTTGTCTCTTGCCCTGAGATTTCATAGGGTGTTATACAAGATAATGGTCCCCAGAAACACTTTGGATGATCGCCCTGGTTGTGTCTTGCACATGTCCCCTGGTTGAGGTGGCTAGTGGGAACTGAAATCCAGCTCCTCCACCACAGGGCTGTGTCTGCCCAGAGGGGGCGGCCTTTCCATTGCACACCAAAGCATCTTAGGGTACAGTGGAGCCCCGGGTGGTCATATCCTCAGTAAAGGGGGAAACAGTGTCACCCCATTTTTACCAGCCAGAAATGGGTAAATCATGAAGGCAAGTTTAAGAAAAGAATGTAAAAGACTTTTGGTTAAATATGGAGGTTTGAACACACCTGTTTGTATCTATTTTCTCTTTAAACACCACTTAAAAAAAAATATATATATATATTCATGTGTTATATATCTACTATGCACCAAGCAGCATACTTGCTTATAAGAACCCTGTAAGATAATTATTATTGTCCCCTTGTACAGGTGAGGAAACTGAAGCTCAGGGAGATGAAGTAAATAGTCTCCATTTTATAGAGAGTCAGGATTCTACTTCACGTTGTTTGGCTTCAGAGCCCCCACTCTATCTACTATATTATTCTACTTTCTTCCACAGTTTACAAAAGGCATTTAGATCTACTTTCTCATTGGATGCTACCCACATCCTGTTAGGTGGACTGGCAGGTATCAGTACCCCCATTGCTTCCGTGGCTCCTCCGAGTGACGCAGTGACTTGCTCAAGGTCAGACAGCTTCTGTGAATGTCTGAGTCTCATGTATACACTTACCCTGATAGATTCTGAAAGTGTCAAAACACCAAAATCAATGGGAAATATTCTGAAAGCTAACAGCATTCTGCCAGTGAAGCATGATTCTGCATGCAGCAGAGACCCTGGTCCAGCCAGCACTCCTTGCGTAGTGAGACATTTGTCCTGTATGTTTGGATGCAGTCTGGGGAGCTCTTGGACTGCAGTGTCACAGGATAGCATTTCATGTGACTTTCTGGAAAAATAGATGAGTGTTCAAACAGCAAAAATTGTCTAATGGGGATAAAGAGACTGGTGATTAAAAACACATGCTGAGGCCCCTGGAAATGCTGGTTTCAAGAATTCTGGGGTTCAGAATGAATGTCAAAATTGCAGCACAAATCTTTGCTGGCCTGCTGAAAGAAAGTTACTTCTACCAGTTGTGTAAATGTCCATATTGGAAATGTCAGAAAAAATGAAATTCTTTTTTGGAGGGAAGCTATTAACAAGATAGTACTAATAGTAAAATTAGATGTGCATTAGCTTTGTTGTACAGGGTCTGTGACAGCGTCACTTTTTGGCACCAGAATAGTCTCTTATGCACACAGGGGTAGAGCATTTGATGAGTTTATGATCTTCCCCCATAAAACGATTATTGGCTTTTGATTCCTATACTGTTTATCACACAGTTCACAAATTGATTTACAAATCCTATAATATCAAATGTCTGTTCTGATCAGCCAAGTCTTTTTAATATTTATATGATTTCTTTTGGCAGAGCTTGTTGAAATTCTTTCTGAGTGTTGAAGGCTGGAGGAGTGAAGAGGTGGGGTAGCTCGGGGACCCTGTGAAGACTGACTGACAGATTTAGTGGCCACTGAGCACAACAGTTGGGTTCTACCCGATAGACGCACTATAACGAAATGTGACGCTGTCATTGCTTTGGTTCTGACTGCCTCGGAGGAAAATACTGAATGCTATGCCAAAAGTATTTGTGTCGTGATATTTGGATTGCATGGACCTGTGGACTGTGAGCTTGTGTTCATCAAGGGCAAAAGAGAAATTTTTAAGAGCTGTTAGCTGTGTCAACTCTTGTGTAACCAGATTGCCGTGTACTTCACATCATGATGCACAAAATCATACAAGTCATGTGCTGGGAGTCAGCCAGGGAAGCTCTCAGGGGTATTTGGTTTAAAGCCTTTTGAAGCCAAAGATTTGGAATTCTGTTTCAGACATAGGTTTTCTGTACAGTGCATGTGTTCCATCATTCATTCATTCATTCATTCATCCTTTAATACCAAAAATTCACCAATAAATTTGTAATTAGAGAGAGCCTGCATTCTTAGTTTGTTAGGACAAATAAATGCCATTTGACAGGGATGCATCAATATGCAATATTCAGTATCCTATCTGCTCAGAGTAAATGCAGACTTTTCCTCTGAGGGTGCTCTTTTCATGGTGAGTATAAGAAGCCTGGATGCTAACTGATTCTAGATGGCAAGTCCAGGTTCTGTCTTTCTTTCCAAAGGGTTGTTCTTTACTGATGTCTGGTGCTTCATAAAAAGGCTGCCTCCTGCAAGGTCCAGTCCATAGGGACTTAGGGAAGGCTGACCTCTGACATAGGCTAGAAGGAATTAAAGTCAAAAGTCTACCTGTCAAGAGTAATGCTTAGGTATAGGTGTCCACTGCCAACATTGACTCAGAAGACTAGCAGTTTCTCTAGCTAGATTTTTCAGTTTGCTCAACACATCACCTGAGGGTTATAAATGTGTATGTTGCTGGACTACATGGTTTGGTACTCAGCTTTTTGGCAGATCCAGAAACAGTGTCTTCCCACACTTATGGTGATTTTTATTTCAGGAGGCTTTTTAGAACTTTTCCTTACAACAGGCCTTGATCAGGGACACCCGATATCTTCCCCCACATGTTTTGATGTTTCAATAACTTTGAACCTTGAAGAAGGTGCAAAAGATCTTGATACTTTACTTCCCAGAAGGCCATTTTGCTCTTATGCAAATTTGCACCCCTTCCAGTAAACTTCAAACTTTGTATCTCAGTTAGTATGGAGGAAGGGTAAAAGCTCTATCAACAGAGCTGGATTCTGCTCTCCCTTCAAAACAAAGTACAGAGGACCCCACCTGTATCTGTTGTGTGCTGGACATTCTGTTAGGGCCTAGGGGTTGGCAAACTTAATAAAGTTTTATTGGAACATAGCATGCCCATTCATTTACTATTATTTATGGCTGATTTCACCCTATAGTGGCAGAGTTGAGTAGTTGAGACAGAGCCCGTATGATCCGCAAAGCGTAGAATATTTACTGTCTGGCCCTTTACAGAAAAAGTTTGTGGACCCCTGAGTTAGGGACTGGGATTCAGAAATGGAAACATGCTGTTTCTGTCCTCAAGGGGGAGACAAAATCATAAGTTATAATGGAGCTAAGTACCCTGGGTGCTGGTAGTACTGAACAAGTGTTAGCTCTCCCTGAGGGACCTGGGGAAGGTTCTTCAACCAAGAGGTCATATTTAATCTGGATCTTGAACTGAATGCTTTCAACTTGTGGGAAAAAAGTAAAGGGGAGGGGGAAGAACATTTCAGGCAATGGGAATAACTTGTGCAAAGCCATGAATGATCAGTGTTCTGGGGAAGCTCAGGGTAGCTGGAATGCAGGTGAGGAGATCAATAAACCAGGATGTAAGCTGCAGGTTACATCCTGTAGCATTTACGTTTAGGACTAGAATAGAGCCTTGTAAGCCAAACCTGGGCTCTCAGTGGGCTCTGGGATTTCAGCAGAGAAGTGACATGATAGGATATGTCCTTTGGAAAGATTGCAACTTCCACTGGATTGGAAGGGAGCTAGAGTAGAGCCAGGGAGACATTAGAAGGTCTACTTTAAAATATATTCATCTTCTCTGGTCCAGTTGCAGCCCAGTTTCCTCCTTCAAATAAGTTCTCTATCTCTATTTTACCGGTAACCTGTCCTGGTTGAAAATACTCCCATACAGGGATTGTTTGCATTCAAAGCCTGAACTCTTGTAACGGGTCTTTCTATCGAAATAAAGTCCTAGCAAAAAGACATTCTCCGTGAAACTGTCTTCTTCCTTCCCAAGGCATATTGCGTAAATTCCTGTTTTATATTTATTTTGCTTTGATTATGATTACTTACTTACACCTTTGACTACCACCATGCCAGGCACATAGTAGGTACCCAGTTTGTATTCATGAATGGAAGAATGGCAGAGTGCAGCTGAGCACTCACTGTCTTTGTGGAGTGGGGAGTCAAAGGGGATGATGGAAGACTCCAGAGACACTGGGAAGTGTGTCCCAGCAGGTGGCTGGTCCCCATTGGGGGAAAATCAAGAGACGTTTGGAAATCATTCTTGGTTCCCTTCTTTGAGCCCCTCCCCCTGAAAACCACTGTGGAAAGTCAGCTTAACAACATGGGAATCATTAAAAGCCATTTTCAATATGACTGATAGACTCAGATTGGATTCAGTTTCATTTCCCCCTTATTGTGGAAAATCTGCATCTTGTTTTTCATGTACCACCAAATTTCTCATGTTCACGTGCATGGACATCTGCATAGTAGGCAGTTGCTTTGAAGTTGTGATCAGAAGGATGCAAATGGAAGGTTGTGCAGTTGGAGGGTATGGGTTTCAAGGAGCAGGCTTGGCTTTGGCTAGCACACACCAGTGTGGTCATATGGCAGGTAGAACATTAAGCACTTTCGTATTAGTTGGTAAGTAACTACTGCTCCTCTCAAGTGGTTCTCCTGCCACCCAGGATGATCTTTCTGCTCATCCCTGGGATTTCCTGGATATTCTTGCATTCTCTCATCTAAAGGGCCTGGCACAGAAGGACATCTCTGAACCCTGCTTCAGTGATCTATCTGATTGATTGGTACCTGAGCCACTCTGAACACCCTGAAGTCCTGACTCAGGAGCGCTCCTATGAACACCTCCCAGGACCACAGAATTCTATACTTTGTTTTTACCCACTACCCAGTCTTAGCCCCAGCTCTAGGCTGGATACCACTGGGGGTGCCTTGTGTCTGCCAGCAAACCTGCTTGCTCCTGTCCACTGGCCTCTGTTCCTGAATTTCCTCCATTCCAGAGCAAGCTTAGACCTTAGTAGGGGAGATAGAATCCTTGGCACATGTGCTTACACCCTGACAAGCAAATGCCTCCTTGTGCTGGATCCCAGGTGAAGCTGTGGTCCACTGGAGCAGAGCGTGCCCTATCCTGGAGTCATCCTTGTGTTTTTGCCTATAGGAACTGCAACTTCTATGCGATTTTGGATCTGAGACCTTTGAAGAGACAGAAAAAGCGGCGCGTGTGTGTATTTGTGTGTGTGGGACAGAAATAGTGGATGTCTCAACAATGGCCAGATGCTGCAGGCTTCCCTGCACATTGGGCACTCCCGAGATAAGAGAGAGGCTGTGGAGGTGGATGGTGCCAAGAGGGATGAATTGCATTTCCATTTAATGAACTCAGTTTTGTTTGTTTGTTTGTTTGGTGAGGAAGATTGGCCTTGAACTAATGTTTGTTGCCAATCTTTCTCTTTTTGCTTGAGGAAGATTGTCCCTGAGCTAATATCTGTGCCAGTCTTCCTCTATTTTGTATATGGGATGCCACCACAGCATGGCTTGATGAGGGGTGTGTAGGTCTGCACCTGGGATCCGAACCTGCAAACCCCGGTGGCCGAAGCAGAGCGTGCGAACTTAACCACTATGCCACCGGGCCAGCCCCTAATGAGCTCAGTTTTTGAAGATCCTTGGCATACTACCCATCATGGTCACCAACTGTATTCATTTTAAAAAAGTAAGAGCTAATGTTTACATGGGGTTTTATGCCAGGCATCTCATATAGTGACTAATTTGAGTACTATAATAACTATCATAATCCCCATTTTACAGATGAGAAAACTGAGGCTATTTAAAACAAGTATAGCACAGTCAGGATTCAAGCACAGAAGCTGGAAGTCTTAGATTTGACCTAATTAACTATGACAAGCCGCCAAATGATTTCTGTGACTTAGTTGATTATAGAGCCGTTGAATACAGAGAATATTTAGACATTATAAGAACTAGCAAAAAATTTGAAAGTAATTGCTGTTACTTCAGCAGAAACTGAGAGAGAATTCAGAACCATAAATAATACATTGCTGATGGTAAGAGAAGTTCACAACTTAAGACTGCAAATGACCTAATGATCACCAATTTAGAAGAGTTTGGTTGTAGTTTTGTGTCAAATTATGGCACAGACAGGGGCTAAATGTCATCTAGTGACAGCCTCATGCAACAAAGGGTAACACCAATAATTTATAATATTGGGAGAAATTATTAATCAGGTAAACAACGTATATCACTTGGTAACTAGTTCTATAAATATATATGGTTTATTTTATTTAGAGATAAAATAGGAACAGAGGTTTTCATGTTTGATTTATATATTTTTCTACACAGGTTGTTAAATATTTTAAATATTATTTGATGATATTATAGTTATGTAGTGAATAAATCAAATAGGGAGACTAATGGATGTAAAAATGCATCATAAACTGTAACACACTCATAAATTATGATGGAAAGAATTAATATATTATTTTACACATGCATATATATTTTTAAAAAGAAAGGCTGAAAAAAGAGTTTAGAAATATGCTCTTGATTTAGCACTGGGGCTGGGAGTCAATATTTCTCCTCTATAAAACAATGGAATCTATGTGGTAGCTCAATTGTGTGTAGAAATGTACTTCAATTAAGGCAGCATGGTACAGTGACAATAGCATAGATTTTGAAGTCACAGGGATTTGGGATTTATCTACCTTGAGCCTAATCTATGCACACTTGGGCAATTTATGCAATTTTTCTGAGCCCCAGTTTTCATTCTTGTAAAATGTGGACAAAATGTTTACAACCTGAAGAATCAGTGCCCTCAGTATATTGATAAATATTATTAACTTATGTTTGACATCTCTCGTTTCTCCTTTATACTCTCAAGAATTTGGTCTCTCATTCTTCATTTAATTTTAATTATTACCCTAAATGCAAGGAACTTCTATTTTAAATTATAACTCATTTTTTAAAATTACAAAAGCAATATATATATATATATATATATATAAAAGAAAACTTAGAAAGTACAGAGAAGCAAAGAATAACAAAAATACGCATTTATTTCTATCATCCCTAGAGAGAACCATTATCAATTTTCCAGTCTTTTTTAATGCATAAATCTACCTTTTTTTTTTTTTAAAAAAAAAAAAAGGTACTCTGTTTTGTAACCTGCTTTTTTCCACCAAATATATAGTGGGCTTTTTCCATGGCCTTAAATGTTCTACAGCATTTAAATGGCTATATACTGTATGAATATAAGAAGCTAGGGACTTTTTGACTTGGAAAACAAATCGTCAGTTTTCTTTGGCTTTGTTTTTTTGGTAGGTGGGTGGGAGAAGTATGAGTTGTTTTTAAGGTATTTTTTTAAGGTGTATCTGTTTTCCCTGATGATGGTTGAGACTTTTGAAAGATGTGACTCAATCCATAACTTGTGCATGACAATGACAGGATTTAGTATGATAACCCTCTCAGGGAATTCATTGCCTGCCAAAACCTAGAACTGGAAGATTTACTAATGCTAGAGAGTATGCTGTCAACAGGAGTCACATGAAAGGCACAGAGTTATTGTCTATCTTTCAGTTCTTCTCTGCAGGAATGCCTGCCTGTGACTCTGCACCAACCACGTCTGGTTGCCTGAAATATGCAAACCAGCAAGTGACAAATGCATTTTAGAAAGGTACAATTGCATTCAAATTGAAAATGGAGGAAGTTGATCAAAGAAGAAAGAAAGAAAGGCATTAAAAATTAATCATCCTAGGGCCATAAAGTCAGCTGTAAACCCTTAGCAATAAAAAATTAAATGAAGAAGTTAATGTTTTAAGCAGAGATTTAAATTTTCCAGGGGAGAACTTGATAGCTGCAGCAGATTGGGGAGCTGGCAAGATTTACAGGGAAAGTCCAAGTGTCTCATCCCACCAGAGGCTGCAGAATGCATAAAACAGTCATCAAATAAAACATCATTTATATTATTAAGTATCGTTGTTCAAAACCTTGGCTGTAAAAGGAAATGGCACTTTTGACCGACTGAGAATATTGTTCTATTCAGAACAGATTAAAGTGACAAAAAGTAGAGGAATGCTAAAAAAATGCATCACCACTGAGAGAAGCCCAGAGGAAATATTAGAGAAATATATAATATTAGGGAGTTATAGGACTCCACGTAATAATATTTATTTATCTGTCTTTCTAGTTTAAAAATCAAAGCCTAAGCCTGAACTAGGGGACTACATGTTTATTGACAGGTTGTCTCTGGGTGGGCTTCATGAATAGCCAGGACTTTGGACCCAAAAAGAAAGTTGAACGAGATTTATTACAGTTTTCAGGGGTACATATTTTAGAGTTTTCCTGACAAACTTAATAATTGGGCCTGGAATGATGTAGGTGTAAAGACATTATAACACAGTGGTTAAGGGAATGGGTTTGGGCAGCAAAGAGATCCCTCCTTGAATCTTGGCTGTGCCACTGGCCGTGAGACCTTGGGGAAATTGCTTCTCTTCTTTGAGTCTTCCTTTCCTCATCTCTAAAATGGGAATGGAAATAACGATATTCATTTCACAGGGTGGTGGTTATGAGGATTAATTGAGATATTAGATTAATATCTAATTAGATTAGATTTAATATCTAGCCTTTAGCATAGGTCTGTGTAGATAGTAAACATTCAATAAATGGCAACTTCTTACTCTATTCTTTTGCTAGATAATCAGAGGTGGTCAGATAGGTGTGTGGGAAATGGTTGGAAGACGTAGCCTGGGTGGCTTGTCCAACCCCAGCCTTGGAATTCCAGTTTAGTGCTATCTTATGGTGTGTAGGTATTCTGGTCTCTTCCTGTAGATCCCCAAAGATTTTAGAGGCCTTTTCATGGTATTCCTGGTTCCTAGTTGCCTAGTATACAGAATTTGTTGGTCTGGCGTAGGATGTTAATACCTTCTGACTTGTCTCTTTAGATTGTGGCAAAGTATTCACCGAGATAATCTGAGAAGGGTCTTCTCCCAGCTCAACTTCCCTGGGTTTACTGGCCAGAAATATATTATTAATGCTTAGCAACCCCACGAGGGAATTTCCAGCTGTTGAGAGGAATTAATGCTTATTTAGCTGTTTTTTAAAACTCATTCAAGTTTCAGGTACTCTTGTTTATGTACTGATGCTGTTTCTGGCTGCACTGCAAATCTTCAGTTACAGGAAGCAACTGGAATGTTGAAGGATGTGGACTTTCGGATTATTAGTATGTCAAATGAGAATAATAAAAGTAATCCTTTGCAATTATTATAGTCCTTTTATTCCCAGCGTTCTTTCAAATGAATTAAGTCCAATTGCTTTTCCTATAGCTGGCTCTTTGCACATTCGTGAAACGTGCCCTCTGACTACATGCTTCCTTCAGTCTTCCTGACTTTAATGTCACACCAAACCAGAACCCTCAGTGTCATTGTACAGTTGTGCAAACAAGTGGTCAGCAAGTCCTGTCAATTCTAGTCCTGAAATACATTGATCTTCCATTACCGTTACTACTGCCTTAGTTCGGATTGTTGACGTCTCTTGATGCATTTTAACAGCCTCCATAGTGATTTCCCTTTCTTCAGTCTTGACCCCTTCTAGCCAATAATATCCAAGATATTTAGAATCTTCTTTCTAAAAGGCAGATATGATTGTTTCACTTCTTTGCTCAAAAACCATTCACTGAGTCCAATTTGACACCTATCTATTTGACATACTTCCCTCTCCCTTCCCTCTTTCTCTTAATTCCCCTATGCTAGAATCATACAGAATTACCTGCAGGTCTCCAATAGGTCATGCCTTTTCATTCCACATTCCCTCTGCCTGACATATGCCTCTTCCAGTTGATCCTTTATTGAGAATTGATGGAGATAGCTCGTATGACACTTTTTCCAGGACCCATTCAGTGATTTTATTCTTATCCTTCTGCCTTTCCTCTCATCACCCAGTCATTCTGTGTTCCCAAAACAATGAACATGTCCTGAGATTATAGCACTTATGTACTGCACTGTGCTGATTACAAGCTTATTTACTCCACTGTACTGTGGACTCCTTGAACATAGGAATGGTACCTCTTTACATCTGTTGCTAGACACTTGGACATTGCGTGGTGTAGATGCTAAATGACACCTAGTTGAATAATTGGATGGATGGATGGATAAGTGAGGGGCCACTCCTGTTTTTTCTTCTGGTGTTTCTTTTCCTGCATATTCTGATCCCCTGCTGCTCTGTGCTCTCTAGAATCCTCCACTGCAGTCTCTGACCTGGGCCTGTTTTCAAAGGCAGCCACCTCATCATTCATGATGACTTTTTCCTCCCTCATTAAAATCCCCCTTTTCTCTGTACTGATTTTAATAGCTGTTAAGAGCAAAAAATTTGAATTTAAACTATATTATTCTAAGTTGTGAATGACTCACCACCCCCACATTTTCTATTTTTAAAAATAATTTTTATTTCTACTTCTAGTTTTAAAAAGAAGGCATAAATTCCTAGGTGAGATGTCAACAAAGATATTAGGACAGAGGATATAGCTTTGCTCTTTGAAATTACCCCTACTTTGAGTGCATAGGCCAGCCTCATTTCATGAAAGAAGAGCTTCCCTTTTATAAAATCAAGAGATCATGTTATTATAACAATAATAACTACCCTTTCATGAGTGTTTGCTATTGGTCATGGGCTATCCTAAATCCTTTGTATACATAATCTCATTTAGTCCTTGCAATAGCCCCGAAAGATAGGTCTCATTTTTCCTGTTTTGTAGTTGAGAAAACAGAGACATGGAGAAGTCAAATGACTTGCCTCAAGTTGCACAATTAGTAAGTGGAGGAACTAGGATTTGAACCTGTCCCTTCAGCTGCCACTCACCCTATGCCCACGCTCAGCCACTGTGCTAGGTGAGTACTGTGACTTTTCAGAGAAACAGATTCAAAGAGCAAATGCAGCAACCCGAAGTGGGGACTCAAGCAGGAGATGGGGACAATCTATCAATTCTAGATGGAATGATAATAATAGTGATCAATATGATTTATGTTTCTGGTACCCCAGTCACTTTGTTCAGCACTTTCCATACTTTATATGCATTGAATCTTCAAAAAAACTCTTTAAGTAAAACATAAAGAGGAGAAAATTGAACCCAAAAAATTAAACTCAGAAAGTGACTTGCCCAGGTTGTTCAATTAATAAGTAATAAAGACGGGATTTAGTAAGAGTTTCAATGATGAACACTCTTTTATCAATTTAATTGGATTAAAAAAACACCTGAGACTCAGTGTAGTGTTTATTTGATATGTATGTATTTTGTCTTAATTATAAGGGCCATCAACTTATAAGTCTGCAATTTGAAGGGCCTGTCTACTTTGGGTTGTACAGTCTACATTACTATTCCCCTGATCTTTCAGAAGATGTTTATATTTCTTTTTAGAAGAGAAATTCTAAGTGCTAATGCAGTAAATTGCCTGTAAGTAAGGTAGTGGGACCTGTTGATGTGCATTTGTTCCACTTCTCTAAACATCCCCTTTATTGGTCTTGATAGACGGCTAATTCCTCACAGGCTCCATTGCTTCTAACTAGTACAAATGTCTCTTCTTTCTTTTCAGGGTTTCAATAGCTTTAAGAAATGAGGTCAGTATTTCAAAGACATGATTAATTTAGCATTCCTCCTCCTTCATGAGGAAGCTCATTTTCTGTTGAGCCTCTCTCTTTCTCAGTGTGTCTACAAAGCCCTTCTTCTCTCTTAATTCCTTTTGTGAGCACTAACATTTCTCTTTCTTTTTTATTTAAGTTTCTGACTCTGTTCTCATTCTTTGACATACTTTAACCTCACCAACCGTATGAATTCTTTCCACAATTTTTATTGTATCTTCAGTGGCAATTTCTTCTTCTTGCAGGGAGCTGTGGGTCAAGCTCACTGTGGTTCCAGCTGCCTGGCCTGGTGGGAGTGTCCACAGGGTGAGCTGTAGACCAAGGTGCAGTTCGGTGGGACAGCAACACCTAAGATTAGCACAGGGGGAAAGTGAGCAGGTGGCAAGTTGAATAGCTGACTTTTAAAAAATGTTTAATTGTGGTAAAATACACATAAGATTTACCATTTTAACCATTTTTTTCATTGACTTTTGACAGTTTTAATGTTATATGCCTTGGAGAAGGTCTTTTTTGCATTGATGTAAAAAAGAATTCTATTGGATTCATGTACTTGTATGTCCAGTTCCTTCCCCAGGTTTGGCAAGTTCTCAGCTATTATTTCTTTTAACAAAATCTCTGCTCCTTTCTTCCTCCCTTCTCCCTCTGGGATACCCATAATCCTTATGTTACTTTTCCTAATTGAGTTGGATATTTCTTGAAGAATTTCTTCACTTTTTAAAAATCTTAGTTCTCTTTCCTCCTCCACCTGAATCATTTCTGTATTTCTACCTTCAAGGTCAGTAATTCTCTGCTCCATAAGGTCTACTCTATTTTTTATACTTTCTACTTTATTTTTTATCTCATTAATTGAGTTCTTCATATCCAGAATTTCTGTTTGTTTTTTTTTTTAGAGCTTCAGTCTCTTTGGTAAAGTATTCTTTCTGTTGATTAATTTTATTCCTGGGCTCATTGAACTGTCTTTCTGGATTTTCTTGTAACTCATTGAGTTTCTTCATGATAGCTATTTTGAATTATCTGTCAGTTAGATTGTAGTCTTCTGTGACTTCAGTTTTGGTTTCTGGAGAGTCATCATTTTCTTTCTGCTCTGCAATGTTACTGTAGTTCTTCATGGTGTTTGATGAATTAATCCTCTGCCAGTGTATTTGTGGTAGTAATCTAATCACGTTTTCTTATTTGGGTACAGCTTTGGTTACTTTGGTTCTGGTCACCTGGGTCTCCGTGGGCTTGGATGCTACTGTCCCGTGCATCATCTGTATTGCTGTTCCTGCGTTGTCTTGGGGTACTGGTTGCACCGCTGGCAGGGATGCTGGGTTCACTGGTATCACTGTTGTTGGCAGGGGCCTGGGGACCTGAGGACTTGTATACAGCCCCTGTTGCTGTTGGAGCTGGTGTTGGGGTTGCCGCCGCTGGGGGCTGGATCACCAGTTCTGCTGTGGTTCCTGTTGCTTCTAGTTGCAGATTTCCCCTGCCACCATTGGGGGCAGCAGGGTCTGTTTTTTCTGTTCCTGCCCTATCTGCTCATAGTTGTGCCGGTTGGCCACTCTTTGTTTGCGTGGGCAGCTGCATCTGCTCGGCGGGGTGCCATGGTGATGGCTTGGCTGCCGCCACTTGGGGGAGAGTGTTCACCCAGGTGTCGCACTGGAGCTGTGTGAGGATCCGTGTCCTGGATCACTGCCACTGGGGAGTGTGAGGGGGCCACTCCCCTAGTTCCACTGCTTCCTCGAGGTCCAGCCCACCCACCTTCAGATGTAGAGCTGCATGGATCCCTCAGGTGTTCTGTTGTGTTGGCTAGGGAATCCTCTGTTGGTTAATGGATGTCTGTTTAGTTGTAACTTAGAGGGGAGAGACAAAGGGAACAATTTGTTCCACCATGATGCTGATGTCACTCTCCCATTTTACCACTTTTAATTTTTTAAATTAATTAATTTATTTTTCCCCCAAAGCCCCAGTAGATAGCTGTATGTCATAGCTGCACATCCTTCTAGTTGCTGTATGTGGGACGCGGCCTCAGCATGACTGGAGAAGCGGTGCGTCCGTGCACACCCGGGATCCGAACCCTGGCCGCCAGCAGTGGAGCGCGTGCACCTAACCGCTAAGCCATGGGGCCGGCCCTTAACCACTTTTTTTTTTGCTGAGGAAGACCGGCTCTGAGCTAACATCCATTGCCAATCCTCCTCCTTTTTTTTTTTTTCCCCAAAGCCCCGGCAGATAGTTGCATGTCACAGTTGCACATCCTTCTAGTTGATGTATGTGTGACATGGCCTCAGCATGGCCGGAGAAGCGGTGCGTTGGTGTGCCCCTGGGATCCGAACCCGGGCCGCCAGCAGCAGAGCACGTGCACTTAACTGCTAAGCCACTGGGCCAGCCCTAACCACTCTTAAATGTACACTTTATTAGTATTAAGTACATTAACATTGTTGTATAAATAATCTCTAGAATTCTTTTCATCTTGCAAAACTGAAACTCTATACCCATTAAACAACAACCTCCCATTCCCCCCTCCCGTAGTCCCTGGAAACCAGGGACTACTGTAGGTACCTCATATAAGTGGAATCATACAGTATTTGTCATTTTTTGACTGGCTTATTTAACTTATCAGAATGTCCTCAAGGTTCGTCCATGTTGTAGCATGTGTCAGAATTTCCTTCCTTTTTAGGACTGAATAATATTCCATTGTATGTATATATCACATTTTGTTTATCTTTTCACCCATCAGTGAACACTTGGATTGCTTCCAAGTGTTGGCTGTCATGAATGCTGCTATGAACATGAGTGTACAAATATCTCTTCAAGAACTTGCTTTAAATTCTTTTGGGTGTATACACCCAGAAGTGGACTTGCTAGATCATATGGTAGTTCTATTTTTAATTTTTTGAGGAACCTCCATACTGGTTTCTATAGTGGCTGCACCATCTTACATTCCCACCAACACACAAGAGTTCAGATTTCTCCACATCCTCACCAACAGTTTTTATTTTGATTTTTTAAAATTTTTTTGATAGTAGCCATCCTAATGGGTGTGTGAGATTGAATAGCTTACTTTTAAGGAGTTTGAAAGAAATTCAAGTTTAGTGTGTTACTAGAATTTCCCTCTAAGGTATCAATCTGAGGGAGGAAAGATAACACACAACACCAAGCAGCAGTTTTGGTATCGGGTGGGAAAACTGGTCTTGCATCAAGGGATTCTGAGATGATATTAAGGAGATGAATTTAGGACTCCGTGTTGAAAGACGGGGCTGAGAGACCCGTGAAAGGGTCAGCCTCACCCAACTGGGGCTTCAGCAGGGAGGTTGCCACCAGATAATTCTCACAGTCACTGGGATGGCTTGCACCTTCAGTTGCAAATTAAGTATCAAAAAACTGGGTTCAATTAAAATGTTAGTTTTAGAAGCCGAGTTGAATTCCTCGAGCCAAGGGGAAGTTTTCCTGGTGTGGAAAGGAGGGTCAGTCAAGTGTTGATTCCATGTATGAAAACTGAAATCACTGCTTCCGTGTTCTCTGGGTCCCCCTGACCTACAGATGTGCAGGAAAAGTGGAGTAATGGAAATTGGCTCAGAAAAAGCGTATCCCAATTAGAAGAGAAAGGCTGAGAAGACTGATTGATATGATGGCACAGGGAAGACCACACGAGGTCAAAGTAAATGGCTAGCCAGTTCTTTGCTGTGTCTTTCTTGAATGCACGACTTGAAGTTACTTACAATATTTTAACTTATTAAGGAGGACTTGAGCAGAGAAAATAGAGCGTGGTGACATAATTTTTCCTGATGGGGATGATTTGTAGCTCTTTGTAGGTCTTATATTTTTTCCCCCTTGTCACAATGAGCATCCTCCCTCCCCCCAACAAAGAGGCTAAAAGCTAATAAATGCCTGTTTTAGGCCAGGCAGTCATTTTCTAGGTGATTTACATGTGTTAGTTCTTTTAATCCTCAAAACAACTCCATTGGGAGATGAGGAATCAGAGGCTCAGAAAAGTTCAGTAAAGTTTTCAAGAATTCACAGCTTAGTGGTGAGACCAGGTTTGATCCCAGGGTTATCTTATGCCAAAGCTGGGGTCCTTTCCAGCAAGCCACCACTCCTAAACAACACTGCTTAGGATATGCACTGTGGGTCACATACCCTCCTCCTCACCATGACCTTGACCTTCACTCTAGAATACCTGGTCATTTTTTTTTTTTTTTAAAGATTTTATTTATTCATTTTTTTCCCCCCAAAGCCCCAACAGATAGTTGTATGTCATAGGTTCACATCCTTCTAGTTGCTGTACGTGGGGCTCGGCCTCGGGCTGGACGGAGAAGTGGTGCCTTGGGGCGCGCCCGGGATCCGAACCCGGGCCGCCAGCATCAGAGCGCGCGCGCTTAACCGCTAAGCCACGGAGCCGGCCCCTAGAATACCTGGTCATTGCCTGCAATTCTCCTGGCCTTGCAGCTGTGTGGGCTTTTTTTTTTTTTTTTTTTTTTTGCTGAGGAAGGTTGGCCCTGAGCTAACATCTGTGCCAGTCTTCCTCTATTTTGTATGTGGCTTGCTGCCACAGCATGGCTTGATGAGTGGTGTGTGGGTCCACACCTGGGATCCGAACCCACAAACCCTGGGCTGCTGAAGCGGAGTGCGCAAACTCAACCACTGCCCTACCGGGCTGTATGCCAGCATTTTAATAAGAATGACCTTCACTCATATCATAGGAACAGCCTCTGAGTTACTATCTCTCATGTTGATTATTAAACCCCTCTGCTCCAATCCTTGAAGAAACAGCCTCATTAAAACCCATCTGAAGAATAATAATTTATTACTTTTACTATATAGTTGCCCATTTTAATCCTCATAACAAGCTCTAGGGCCAGGCACTGTTACTATCCACATTTTGTAGATGAGGCAATAGAGACACAGAGGTCAAGAAATTTGCCCAAGGTCACTCCACCCAGTGGTGGAGTCAGGAACAGAGGCAGGAATGCTACTCAGTGCCAGATATTTTGAGCCTCATATTTCCATCTCTGCCCAATAAAGAGCTTCATCACATTTTTTTAATTAAAGGAGCAGTTGAGTGGATCTTGATTCAGTAATCCCTTTACTTGATCCCCACTTTATAGATGAAGCAATTGAAGATAAGAGCAGTCACATGGGAAATGGAGAGTTGGAGTTGGGATTTGAATCTGGGTTTAACTGTCCTCAGAACCCTCATCCTGCACCAGGCAGGGAACCTTGGGTCTGAAGTCTATCCATTCAGTGGCTTTTTAAATACATTACTTACTTATTTCTCCTATCTAGCATGGGAAACCTCTGTGCAGGGTCTACATGCTGGTCTTTGGCTCAGTCACTCTCTCCCCTCCCTTCATGGTAACTCTTGGCTGTGAAGGAGAAAATAAAATTGGGGACAAGAATGTGTGTGAGTTTTATATATTGTAACCTGTGGCAGTATTCAGTAGATATGAGCAGGCTTTTGAGTCAGATCTGGGTTTGAATCCAGCTTTTCTGTTCAACCTCTCTAAGCCCAAGTTTCCTCATTTGTTAATGTCTGTCTCGTAGTAGTATTGCTGCGAGGATTGTATAAAGTAACGTATGCAAAGTACTTTGCGTGGTGTTTGATGTGAAGAACTCAGTGAACCACAGCTAAAAGAGAAGTGTGTTTTACCTGGTTTGGGCCGAGAGGTGTGATTGTCCTAGAACAGGAGACGCTGCACAGCTGGACTAAGTTACATTTAATTCATTGCCATAAAGCTTGTGTTCTTTGGCTACAGTGTTTGTAAATCCACAAGGGGGCTGTGAATACTCATGGACTTGTCTGAAATATCATCGACTCATCCCAGTGTGTTTCTTTCCTTTGCCTTTTTAATTTTCTTCTTCTTCTTGCCTTTCCTTCTCTCTCAGTCAGAGGATGCACAGAGTTTTAACTCTCAGCTCAGAAAAAACCAGGCATGATGTGGGAGAGAAAAGCATTTAACTAGAGTGTCAAATATGTGGAAAAGAACAATAAAGAGATATGATATTCTTCTTTGCTTTTCTGAACGATATTTTAAGAAATATCTTTTTATAAAACTTCAAAAACCCCAATCTGTAAATAGACAAAAGAAACCACATACTATAATCCCACCATCCTAATGCATTTTAGCCAGCCCTCTTCCAATCTTTCCATATGCCCGTTTTTTGAAATGTAGATGTAAAATGGAGGATAGACATCTTTTTACTTTTTCTTTTAGCATGTTGCTAAATTAAAAATAGGTATACTAAAGCCATGAAAAAACATGGAGTAACCTTAAATGAATATTGCTAAGTGGAGGAAGCCAGTCTGAAAAGGCTTCATACTGTATGATTTCAACTATATGACATTCTGGAAAAGGCAAGACTATGGAGACAGGAAATTGAACGGTAGTTGCCAGGGGCTTGCGAGTCGGGAGGGAGGGATGAATAGTTGGAGCACAGGGGATTTTTAGGGCAGTGAAATTATTCTGTATCATACTCTAACAAATACATGACATCAGACATTTGTCAAGACTCATAGAACTGTATGATGTTAAGAATGAACCCTAATGTAAACTACTCACTTTATTTAGTAATAATATATCAATATTGGTTCATCAGCTGTAACAAATGTATAACACCAATGCAGATGTTAATTACAGGGAAACTGTTGGGGAAAGATGGTTTATAGGAATTTTCTGTACCTTCTGCTCAATTTTTTGTAAACCTAAAACTGCTCTGAAAGCAAAGACTATAAAAAATAGATATATTAGAATTTAAAATTTTGAACATCTGTTGTGCCCTTCAAAATAATCTCCTCAGATGTTCTGTGCATGTTTTAAAGATACTATCTTTGCTAAAAACATGTTGTAAGTCCTCGTTGAAAAATTTCTACAGAGATTTGGTGGGTGAGCAAGATGGAGATACCATTTTTAAATTACGTTTGTATAATCATCGAAAGATTTGGAGGAAATGAGACATTTTTCCATGTGAGTCATAAATTGAATTTGAAGATCTTCTCCATAGAGGCAAGTGTTGAGCAAATGCATCCCGGTGGGAATATGTATGTAGCCTCCCAAGAGACCTCTTTGAAAGAGAACTTGCTTGTCTGGATCATGAGGTCTTGGGTGAGAGAAAAAAAATGCAAGCACTATATTTCTGTCTCAGTTTTTTTTCTTTCACAGAACCATGGACATAGACATTTGGTGACATTTGACTACCAAGTCACGGTGGACATAGACCTTTGACCAAATCCTACTTCTATCATTTGCCAGCTCTAGAATCCTGGGCAAGTCTGAACCCTAGTTTGTTTCTCCTTAAAATGGGGAATATTATCTTGGAGAGTTTCTGGGGGAATTAATAGAGAGAATGCAAACTCTGTGCCTGGAACATGCTACTCAGTATTGCTCAATCATGGGAAAAATTGTTACCAATAATATTGTTTTTATTAAAAGAGCATGTGATTTTAGTATTCTCTTCTAAGGCTAGTATTAAAAAAACTAGAGATAAATTTATAAAAAGAATACTTTGCAGTAGAAAAATGCACATGTCAATAAGGTATTACCTGATACGTTAATACTTAATATTTTTTAACCTTTTTTTTTTTCCGTAACAGCTAAGGTACAAAATTCATGACCTACTTTAAAAAAATTTGAGCTTATATAAGGTTATCTGTATTATAATGTCACTTTCACTTACTACCATTCTGATATACTTTCTTGAGCGGGAGAGGAACTTCTTATATGTTGCAGCCAGTGCATTGAGAATTGCCCATGACTTGCAGCTTGTCTTAGCAATGCTGAGCCCTGTAATCTGGTGCAGCCATGGATGTATTGTGGGAATGTGATTTGTCAGCTGTTCCATGGTGAAGGAAAAGACTGAAAATTGCCATCTTGGCTTAGTTCACGTGCTAGCTTGTTATTCCTGTTATCCTTCAAAGGAAGACTCAGCTGTTACTGTAGTTCCTGGCCGTAGTGGGTGTCCAATCTGTTTTCCCAGATAAAATTTTGCCTTAACATACATATCTTCAAGCATATGTTAAGACATTGAAGAGAACTGATGAAGCATTCTGCTAATTGCAGAACCTCTTGGTTGATATTTTAGAAATAAATAGAAAAAAATACCCAAATAAAACTTAGGAGAGGATAGAAATTAATTTTAACAACAATATAATGCCAGTTCCAAGCCTGGCTCTTACAACTAAGCATCAAGTTAATTTAATTCCTCAAACCCCATTGCTCCCACAAAATGTTGTTTCAATCAATTCATTCTTTCATTAGGCTGCCTAAGAGTACCGTGGAGTGATGAGAAATTACTGAGATGGCATTCATGTTTCAAAAGCCCCTCAGTTTCACTTCATCTTCCATCCTGACATGGGACTAATGTTCTGCATTTGCATGCTAAAATAGTATTTTTAATTGTAAAAGTGGTGTTGTTAAATTACCTTCAAATGAGTTTATTTTAAACAGTTCATTAAAGTTTTTGAAATCATTCCCTGCATGATTGTGCCTCCTCTCTGCTTTGATGTATTACATCTCTCACCAAAAACGCTGGCGCCGACAGGCAAACCTTTTTCTGCAAGACTCACATCTCGCAGTCTGGCCCGTTTTGAAGCCAGAGCAGCACAAGCCTCACGCTATTGCTGAGTGGCCGAGGGCGTCGTATCTGGCGCCTCAGCTGAGAGGCTTGGGTGAGGGGTGACGGCAGGTGGCTGTGTTTGGCAATAATGAAAGGTCAAAGCCACAGAGGTTTCAAAAGGCTTGTGTCAACTCCGAAGATGAAAAGCTGCTCCCTCTGGAGAGCCAGTTTGGTTCTGAGATTTAAATACATCTCACAGATTTTGTGTGTTCACTTTCATTTTAACTTTTCTTCCCCGATACCACATTTCCACTTCGTTATTTCTTCTCTCTTGGTGTCTTCTAGAACGGTGGCCCTCAACCTTTCTTATTGGAAGCCTCAACAATCACTTTTTCAAAGAAGAAGGATTCTTTTGAAGCAAATAGCATGACTTGTCTGAGATTGTCATTTGTATGTTTACGAGACGTATTATTCACTTATAGTAGGTTTAGGGGAATACAAAGTTGCACTATATTCTTGGAGTATATTTGATTGTTATAAAATCCTAATTTCCTGTCTGGGCCCACTACTTTCTCCAGTGGTAGAACCACCCATCAAAAACACTGAGCAAGAAGGCTTTACTCAGTGAGGTAGAATAACATGGAGAGAAAGTGAGGAGAGCCAGCTATGTTATATGCTGTAGAATATAATGTCAGCACTTGACAGCTTACTGATCAGTGGATGGTCTCGAAAGTATCTCTTACCATCCTTGCTTGTCAAATAAAATCCAAACTCTACTTAATGACCCCAACTATCCCGACCTTGAGTGGGAGCAGCGTTTCCTTTTCTGTTTGGACGAAATTCCAGCTTTCCCCTCTTAACATCTGTTATTGAAAATGCTATCTTTCTGGTGATCTTTTAGGCACCATATTACTATACTGCATTAGCAATTTGTTTTAAAACTTTTTGAGCAATCATAGCACAATGTTCAATGCCTTTGCCAGAGCCAATGTCAAGAATAGAACTTGTTGGGGCCGGCCCCGTGGCTTAGCGGTTGGTGTGGGTGTGCTCAGCTGCTGGCGGCCCGGGTTCGGATCCTGGGCGTGCACCAACGCACCGCTTCTCTGGCCATGCTGAGTCTGCGTCCCACATACAGCAACTAGAAGGATGTCCAGCTATGACATACAGCTATCTACTGGGGCTTTGGGGGGAAAAATAAATAAATAAATAAAATTATAAAAAAAAACAAATAGAACTTGTTTCCTCAAGTTAGCCACTGATTCTTAAACCTTGCCATGTAACTTTTGGCCTACATTAGCTTTTCCTTGAACTTGGAGCATTCACAGTGCACCAGCAGGCATTTCTTGAGCACCTACTATGTGCAAGACACTGTCATAGGAACCATGGGGAATGCAAAATAGTAAAAATGGAGAGGAAATGAAAGCTAATAACTGTTTTCTCCGTGTTAGTTACTATGCTGTGTATTTTCACATGCAGTATCTCATGACAGCCTTGCAGAATAGATATGATCCTACTTATTTTATAGGTAAGGAGGCTGTAGCTCAAGGGATTTACAATCCAAAGGGGGAAATAAAGTACATACATATGATAAAGTAAAAATATAAAGCACTACATAATGAATATTAAATGAGTATGTCCAATATAACTACCACAGTTGTTGAGAAGAGAGGTCATTAATTTGGGTTGGGCTAATTAGGAAAGTCTTTGATACTATGGTGGGGTAGGGATGAAAATTCATTCATTCTATAAGCATTTTTGGAATGCTCTCCATGGTACTTTTCTGCGAATTCATAGCTTGAGGATAGGGACTGATATATAAACAGGAGCATCAAGGAGGAAGTGACTATGTGACATGGTATGGGTTTTAAATGAAAGGGAAATTTAATGAAGTGTTGGACATTGCCCTTCAAGACTCATGGCTTATTTGGGTAGTTTTTACGTTTTTCATCACTTCTGCTAGTACTTTTGTTCACGTCACAGAATTCACTAAGATATAGAAGAGTTTACGTTTTTGATGTTTCTCCTCCATAAGCTCTTGCCTTTACTCCGACATTTGATAGAAACAATCTAACTTCATTTCCCAGGATTCAGGGCAGTTGATTTTACAAATTTCAGTATGACTAATAACATCAGGATATTCAAGATTTCAAATTCACTTCAACATCAATTCTCCTACCTATTTCTTCATGTGAATGTTCTTAGTGTTGACAAAAATGGTACAGGCTAAAAACTGACTGATTTTTTAAGTCTTGACTTAGAAGCTGAATTTCTTCAGCTGTTGGAGAGTGAAAACTTGGATGTTTAGTTCAAACTATGGTGTGAAAGGGTTCCATTGCTTTATTAGAAGTGAAGTCTTCTATTGAAACTATTCATTGAAATGACACAATAAATCAGCCCTGGGTTCCAGACAGTCCAATATTTTTCTTGCTGACCAAGGAGTATACTGAGGAAAAGCTTATCTGTTTCCCATGACATTAGAGGTTAGAAATTTTCTCTGAATATTCCCAATTTCCTTAAAAACTTGTTGCTAGTGCTATCAAATAGAAGTTTGGCCACATCCCTTAGGAACTTGTATTTATTTGCCTGTATATACTGGAATGACACCATAGCACTGAATTACAAGCTAGAAACTAGATTTCTGTTCTGGATTTGTCTGCCACTTACTAACTCTGTGGCCTAGGGTATCGCAGAAAGTCTCAAGGCCTCAGTTTCTTCATTGGAAAAATGGAGTAATAGCATCTACTCTGCTTGCCTCTTAGGGTGGCTGTGAGGATCAAAAGAATTCATATGTACTTGAAAATTCTAAAGTATTTTTAAAATATAAAATATTTTTATTATGTATCAATCCCCACTGACTTGAGTTGTATTTTCATTTATTCTTCCTTAGGGGCCCTTCCTCCAATAAAAAGAACCAGAGCTCCTTGGAGAAATGGCTGATTCTAGGACTGGAGTAGGAAATATACAGGATCAGCCTGGAGCATCCTGTAGTGCTAGAAAGTCAAGAAGTGCTCAAAGAAACAGAGAAAGAAACAAAAACAATCCCACAGAGAGACACAGGAGCCAACTGAAAGAGTGCCCAATGGCCAAAGCTGGAACAATTTGAGTCACAAAATAAACATACTAGTATCAGATTATAACTCAAAGTATAAAATGTCCATGAGTCCACACTGATATAAATAAATGATTGGATAAATAAATAAATGGGGGAGAGAATAGACAAATTTGCCATGTGGAAGAATTCCAAATAATTTTTATAGGTATTCTGCCATTAAGGAGGTAAATCTTAATTCCGCCCTCCTGAAGGGTGGGCTCTGCATATAGTGCCTTTCTTCCAAAGAATACAGTGTGCAAAGGGGGAAAGGAGGAGTAACTTTTTCAGTGGAGGACCTTGACAAACACTATCTGAAGCCAGGTAACAGAGGATAACATCATATGGATAGTATGTACTCTTAATATGATGTGATGAGAGTGGCACTACACTTCTGTGGTCTTCCTCCCAAAATGCACTAACCCCCTTTGATCATGAGAAAAACCTTATAAAAATCTCAATTGAGGGACAGTCTATAAAATACTTGACTGGTATGCCTCAAAACTGTCAAGGTCATCATAAACAAGGGAAGTCTGAGCAATTGTCACAGCAAAGAGGAGCCTAAGGACATGACAATTAAATGTAATGTAGTCCTAAATAGGCCTCTGGAACAGAAAAAGGAGATTAGGGGGAAAAAACTGAAGAAATTTGAATAAAATATGTACTTTAATAATGATGTTATCAATATTTGTTCATTAATTATGACAAATGGACCATACTGGTATAGGATGTCAATAATATGGGAAACTGGGTATGGGTATATGGGAACTCTCTTTCTATATTCACTATAGTTCTGTGAATCTAAAACAGTTCAAAATTAAAAAAAAAAAATTCAAGGACTTTTTGGAAAGTGTTGAACATCTTTGGGTAGAGAAACTTCGACTATAATTAAAAGGGAGATTTCCTCCACTATAAACAAGTTGGTTTTCTTTCAACTTAAATTAAATGTAAAATGTAAGTTAAATGTAAATGTAAATTAAATGTAAAATGACACACTGGTTTTCATCAGGAATTATATCTATGTTAGAAAGGAAGGAGGAAGAAATCAATTATTAGAAGATAGTTGCCCCTTTTAGTTATGCAGAACATTACTGCTTAAACTCATTCTATTCTTAACTTAAACATTTATAAATAAAATAAATTTTGCCACATTAACAAAAAATAGTATAAAAACTGTGTCCCTATATTTTATTTTATTTTTCTGGTTTTGCTGATCCTCACTCTATCTGAAAATTCCAAGGTTTTTGAATATTCCAGTGACTTTTCTCTTTAGCCTTCATCTTTTGTAGAACAAAGAATCCTAACCTTCTCAATTCTTACCTCTGTAGAAGACCTATCATCTTTTTATTGCTCAAATTAAATCTGAAGTAAAACCAAAGACCAGTACCCTCAAGGCAGTGGGCATGTACTGGATTTCAGGTCCTTTTTCCCTTACACAATCTGATTGCTTTGCATGAACCTTAGCTAGCAATGATGCGGAGAGGCATTTTGAATCCAGAATCCTTTCCCTGCACCAAGTCTGCAACACTAGAGAGGCACCAAGCAGAGGAAGTTGTTGAGCAGAGTGGTTACATCGTCTGGATTTCATGCCTGCTTTCACAAAATTGCTGCTCTGAAGTATCCAGCATGAATTGATAAAATAGTGCCAGGAGATCAGGGGTCTCCCAGTCCCATGTGAGTTCAAAGCTACCTAGTGATAAATCCCCATTCACCATAGAAACTCACTAATTATTTTGATGGTTTGAGACGGGGAAGAAGAAGGTGAATTTGATATTTTGTTATCACTGAACTCTCAGAAGAAGAGTATCATGACATCGAAAGTAGACACACTATTGATGTACAAAGTCATTCACCTGAGATTGGCCAAAGTAAGATGGGTCCCAAAGTCCAACAGAGTATCTTGTTTTGGAGCCTGACTTCGGGAGGGCCAGAGCTGGAAATGGCTGAGTGCAGGGCTGCCTTGCAAAACACTGAACCTGTCTAGTGAGGCCATTTTCTGACCTGACTTTAGCTACTGACTACACAAAAGAGAGTGACATTTATCTTAGTGACATGCACGTGGTTGGGTGGAGAGCTTGCTTCTAACTCGTCTGGAGAGAAATATTCAAATCCACTTTCACTCAACCAGTTAATCCTGGGCTGAATTTATATAGTGACAGTTCATCAGTCTGTGCTGTTTTAAGCCCAGTCCTCTGCAGGATGGCCTGTATTTTAACACAGAGAGAATCGATGACTGCAATTGATATTCATAGTTCACAGGCCACTGGAGAGCAATCACACATTAGTCTGAGCCAAGAAAGCGTTCCATTGGGTCATGTTATTGCAGACAAGTCAGATGCAGGCTAACTTTTCATTCTTTTGATTACTCTAACGAGAAAATGTTTTACAGGTGGTTGTCTCTGGGTGGCCGATGATATTCCTAATTTGTATTAGCTATTTATCTAAGCTTAGCTGCTTAGATAAATTCTCCTGAAATTTACTGAGGGTTTCTAGCTTCTGACCTCCATGCTTGGATTGCCGCTGGTAATTTGGACTGGTTTTGAGGATCTTTGGAGAGTAAGATTCCATTTCTCTTTGTTAATCTTTTCCACTATTTCCTACCAAATGAGGGGAGGGTTGGGAGAGGGTTGGCTGGAGGAGGAACCAGGGACACCTGGGCTGACTGAGATCAGGGTCTACTTTCAATCCAGTCTGGAGCCTGGAAAGTAGTTTGTGGGGAGTGGAGTAGTGTGTTGAGTCATAAAAGAGTCATTGGGAATAGGGTCTTTAGAACATGGACACTAAGAGGAAGACAGTCTGTGAAATGGGAAACAAAACAGAACAATAAAAAGCAAGGCTAGGCATGGATCTAGCTAAATTCTAGTCAGAGAATGGAAGAGGGGACACATAGATGGTTCTGCCAACTAGTGGCAGCCAGGGTTAGGTTTGCAAGCTCTGGATGAGGGCTCTTGACTCTGTCACTTCTTATTCTGATTCTTTGTGCATTGGCTGAAATTTTATTATCTGTCAGATATTATCCTAGATTCTTATATTTAGCCTTCAAAACAATTCTTTGAGTTTGTGCTATTATTATCTCTATTTTACAGATAGGAAGACTGAGGCTCAGAGAATTTGAGTAACCTGTCTGAAGTCACAAGGCTGTAAACTGGCTGAGCTAGGGTAGAAGGAAGAGAGTGGGAGGGAGGGGAGAAATTGCAATTGTGAGATTACAACGTAAAAGGGCAAAACTTTGGTCCCCATATGTCGTTTTTTGGGGAAGCAGCAGCAGAAATCTATTAGTTTGAGAGTGTTAGAGGTTTCCATACATAGCCTTGCAGATACTGCATGTGGCAGGCAGAATTTTAGTCCCCATGAACTCTGCCCCTTGGTGTTACTCCTGTAAATGTGTTATGTCGCATGGCACAAAGGACTTTGTAGGTGTCATTAAGATTGTTAGTCAGCTGACCTTAAAATAGCAATTTATTGTGGATTACGCCGGTGAGCCAAATATAATCACATGAGACCTTAGAAGCAGAGATCTTTCTCAGGATGGTAGCACAAGGAGTAGTCAGATATTTGAAATATGAGGATTTGATATGCTGTTGTTGCCTTGAACCTGAAAGGGCCCACGTGTCACGACACTGCAAACAACTGAATTCTGTCCAATACCTGAATGAGCTGGAAATGAAGTCTTCCTTAGAGGCCCCAGTAGGAGCCCAGCTTAGTGGCCACCTTGTTTTTAGCCTTGTGAGGTCCTGAGCTGAGGACCCAGCTGAATCACACTGTGTCCAAACTTCTGACCCACAGAACTATGAGATAATAGGTATTATTTTAAGCCACTGAGTTTGTGGTAATTTGTTCACGCAACAGTAAAAAACTAATATACTCAGCAAGGCCCCAAAAGCTTGCACAACTTGCCCTTTGCCCATCTCTCCAGATCCATCTTACAGTACCCTTCTCACTGCCACACTCACTGCTTCCCAGCAACACTGACTGCAGTGTGTTGAGCTGTGGTCTCCAAAAGATATGTCCATGTCCTAGCTACCAGTACCCCTGAATGTGACCTTATTTGGAAAAAAAGTCTTTACAGGTATAATTAATACTCTCAAGATGAGATCATACTGGATTAACCAGATAGGCCCCAAATCCAATGACGAGTGTCCTTTTAAGAGACAGAAAAAGAGACCATGTAAAGATGGGAACAAAGACTGGAGTTACACAATACCAAGCCAAGGAACACCTGGAACTTCTAGAAACAGTAACAGGCAAGGAAGGATTCTCCCCTCCTGCCTCCCAAGGGAACTTAGCCCTGCCAACACCTTGATCTAGGACTTCTGGCTTCCAGAACTGTGAGAGAATAAATTTCTGTTGTTTTAAGCCACTAACATTGTGGTCATTTGTTACAGCAGCCCTAGAAAACTAATACACCGACTTTTCAGGTTCTTAAGAGTGTCGTAACCCTTCCCTCTTCTGGTCTTCTCAGTGTTTTGGAATGTGTGTATCTCTCCCTGTAGTTCTTTCACTAACTCTTTCCATCCATTTGCCTGGCTAATTCTTTGTCATCCTTAAGGTCCCAGCTTAGTTGAAAGCTCCTTAGAAAGGCTGCTTCTGACCACCCTCCTTCACCACCTGCTAATAGTTTAGGCTTCTGTGTTGTGTACTCTCATAGCAACATGTACTTTTTTTTTTTTTGGTGAGGATGATTGTCCCTGAGCTAACATCTGTGTCAGTCTCCCTCTATTTTGTATATGGGACGCCACCACAGCATGACTTAATGAGCAGTGTGTAGGTCCGTGCCTGGGATCCAAACCCACGAACCCTGAGCCGCCGAAGCAGAGCACATGAACTTAACCACTGTGCCACTGGGTTGGCCCTGCAACATGTACTTTGCTGTACTTATTTGCTTAGTTAGTTTTTTCTTTCCACTAGACTATCTATTCTAGGAGGACAGGCCTCGTTTCTGTATTGCTTACCCCAGTACAGCACCTGTCACAGAGTAGGTTGGCTATAAATAATTGTTGAGTGAATAAATGAATATTCCTTCTGACTTATCCTCTGTTTGGGAATATCAGATGGATCCATTCCATGCAGAGGTCAGTGGAAACAAATTTTTAAATGTTCCTCTTCCTGACACCCAACTTGAATGCCATTACCCAAAGTACCAGTCTTCTATTAATGTTCAAACTACGGCAATGAGCGATGCTGGGAACCTAAAATGGGAACTGGTGAAGATAAGAGGTGAATAGCTAGGACTCAGAGCTCCTGTTTTGACCATCTCTTTAAATGCTTTTCAGATTTGTTTCCAGAGAGCAGCTGCTGAGAGGAGGAATGCGATGCCTATCTGATGCCCACACAATTGTTCATTTCTGAGCAGACAGCCTGTGCTGTAAACATCAAGTTTTTTTCTTTTTATTTGTTTTCCCCTTTTGTTTAAGTAACAGTAATTATGTTTGCATTAGAGTAAGCACTGGCTTGTTTTGTGCAAAACAATGGAGATTTTTTTCCTCTCCATCTCGTATTCACGATGTCATTCTGACAGCAGCACTGAGAAGTGAAGCCACAGTCATATTGCAGACTTGAGGCTGTGTCCTGAGAGACATTTACTTGCCCTTTGCAGAAAGAAAAGGGAGCAGGTAGGAAGGGAAATTGAAAGACTGAGATTACTATGGTTAACTTGGACTAGCAAAATCAAAAATATTCTAAGAATGCTTTTGGTTTTGCTGTCCTGGGAAGTTTCATGAAGAGCTAAATTCTTTCAATAATTTTATTATTAATGCAGCAGAAAAGTAATGAAATTGTTTGTGACCCCAGACATTCATTTCTGCTTATCCTGTATTTTGTGGCCAGTGGGCCTGCAGGGTTTCCCTCAGATGCATAAATTCTCTCTTTCCTCATTTTTTCCTTGGGTGGACTCTTGTACAGAATTTTCTCACTGCCATGAGATATTCTGCAGTGATTAGAGAAGCCTGGGAGCCTCTGCAGGTGGCCCTCGGAGAGGTGAAGATCAGAGAGAGGGTGGGGCTCCGAATCTCCTTGTCTCCCTGAAGCTTCTAACCAGTGAGAAGAATGACCTTCTGGATCAACAATGACCAAGCAGCAGCCAATTAGCTCCATAATCAGAATTCTAATGATCATTGGAACATTCAAACAGAATCTCTCCCTCTCACTGTGGAAGGCACACATCTCGTTTTCCTCATGGGGCTCAGGTATTTTTGAGCTACTGAGCCTGGGCGGAATGACTAGGTTTGTTTGTACAGGAAGCTTTCCTTTGGGTCAAGACTTTATTTGAAACTCTCCCAAAATTTCACTGCTCTTCCATTCCTTGTCTTCTCTGTCTCTGGGTGGCTGTGTGGGGACATGTGGAGATGGTAGATCCTCAGAGAAGCTTGGGGTAGAATTAACTCTCTGCCGTTTATTGGGCGTGGGAACATTGGCACATCACACTGCATCAGACTGCACTTTCTTCTACTATTAAGTGAATGGGATAAGGTTCAGTTCTGGGGATCACTGTGAAGACAAAAGGTGAGATAACATAGGAAGAACATAAACACAGTTACTGGTACATAATAATCTTTCGAAAGAGAGTGGCCAGAAAATCCCCCAAACCATGTCTTGTTGGAGGATGCCAGTATTTCCATTTATATAGGACTTGAAAGTTTAATCCTATGCTTTACTATGTAACAGATCATTTTATCCTCCAACTTGTCCTTTGAGGTAGGAACATAAATATGATTTTTTTTTCTTTCTTGATTATCTTAGAGTTTTATCCCTCAAAATGTGTACCCCCTTCAGACCTATCTTATGCCACACAGCCTCCTGTTTCCATATTTCCTCTTTAATAGGAAGTTTAATAAGAAAAGAAAGAACTTAGAATAAAATTTTTGAACATGACTGTTGGCAGACAGCCTACAAATGAGATCTTATTTGATCCTCACAATGACCCTATGAGGAAGGTTTTACTAATATCCCTATATTGCAGATGTGAAATTGGAGGCTGGGAAGGTTCAAGCCAAGGTGTCTGACACAAAAGCACTTGCTCTTTTAATGAAACCAACTGTCTTTCCCTATGTTTTGAGGGATAAAAAGGTGAATTCTGAAAGTAAGACACAGCAGGATCTGTGCATCCTTAATGCCTGTGAGCACTAGAAAATTATCCTTTTTCATTGAGAAAAGGGACTTCCTGGAATGCTCACCTTCTCTCCCTGAAATGATTAATTCTTACACCTTAAAGAGTGCTGGAAAGGAGGCCCTACAGAGGACAAGAAGTGTGAGGGCTCGTATGTTGAGTGGCACACCTCCACTGGCTTTGGATTCTTCTTGACAGAGCACAGAGATGTGAGTTGTGGGTATTGTTCCTTGATCTCTGAGAAGAACCTCTAGGTTCCCTTCTTATATAATCTCAGAAGGCCCTTCGCTTAGTAAATTGTTGTGTCCTTTAGCCACATGTTATGTTCAGAAACAAGGGGTTGGTATGCAGTGAATGAGTAATGGGCTGAAATGACACCATTTTTCTTTGCTGGCAGCATCCCGTTAACCCCTCAAACCCATATCAGCCATTGTTTAGGGTGTATTCACATTCTTTCTGAGGGGGTAGTTGCAAGACATTGAGTTATGAAGAGAATCTGGGTTCCCAAAAGCCACAGCAGATTGACATACTTGACAAGTGTTGGTTCTAAAATTACCTTTTGTTCATAGAATTCAACATAATTCAGTCAGGCTTTGAGTCTTTTCTTTCCCTCTCATTGTATAAAACTAAAACTCAGTGTTGCTTCATAACATTCTGCTATTATTCTAATAATTTTTTGGATTACTTAGAAAAACCTTCCATTAATCACCATGCTCATTCCTCATTGTTTTTGTAAATTTATTTACTTTAAAGTTGACTGGGGGAATGTAGATAAGCGCAGTAGCTACAGCTCATGGGGGACCTGCGATTGTGTGGGATGGATGTGGGGGATGATACAGAGCTGTATGCAATTGTGTCTCTCTGTTATGCACTTATAATGTAATTTACCAAACCAGACATTCCTGTGAAAGAAACCTAATGTTGTAGGACGGAGCCAGCAAGCTGCATGAGAGGTGGCATTCTGAACGATTTATTCACTTCTGTATGCCCAGCCTGGCACATAGTATGTGGTCAATAACTACGCATTCAAGGAATGAATAAATGAGTGGTACAATAGCCAGATGAGACACATGGATAGCATGGCATAAAAGAAAAATTACAGGCTTTAGAGCAAAGGGGAGAATTCTGACTTCACAATTTATTGTGTGATTTGGGGCTAGTCATTGATTCTGTTTTCTCATATGTAAAATGGACATAATAAGCATTTCCTTCTTTGCTTGTGATGATTGGATGAGAAAATGTTTGAAAAGAACCCAAGATGAGTAAATGTGTATGTATGTATATATGAATATATGTGCATATGTATGTATTTATTTCCTCCCTTGTTCTAAAAAGGATTTGAGGTGACGTACAAAAACATCCAAGTTACTAGGGTTACACGTAAAAGTAGGGGAGAAAATATTAGTGAAGGGAAATTAAACATGGGAAAAACTTAAGTATAATCAAGGATGAATGCAGTGTAGAAAGGTATATACCTTTCTACATTGTCTAGAAAAGAACCACAAATTTGGCTCTGAGCTTTCTAGTAGATAAAGCAAAGAAGTTAACATGGTAAGATACGTAATTCACATTGTTAGTCAAATAAAAGCAAAACAACTTTTCAAAAGACTGGTCCTGAGAAAAAAGAGAGGTTTGTTGTGATCAATAAGTGACTTCACTGGGCTATTTCTTTTCGTGTGTGTCAATTTGGAATCCAGTAAAATTATACCTTAATATGGGAAGGAGGGCATAAAAACCTACAATCTAAAATATAGATTTCTGATGGTAATATTTATTCCTAGCATAAATTTAGCTTATCCATTTTTATTTCATTTTAGAAAGGCTTTATAGAAACAAGTCAAAGATAAAAGAAATGACCAAATTGATGGTTAATCAGAAAAGGTTGGCTGCAGAGTTTATAAATAAGGATATCTTGAAGCAGGATTTTAGGAGAAAAATATTTGCTTACTTAATCAATTACAGTGATTATGATTTAAAGTTATTTTTAATAACTCATTTTTTATTTTCTATTTTTGTCATATATTTTACTTCTATGTAGTTATAAACTCCACAAAATGTTGTCATTATCATTGCCTAAAACAGTCAATAATCTCTTTTATTTCCCTGTATTTACCTTTTCTGGTGCTGTTCATTCTTTGTTGGACTTCCATGCTTTCATTTGGAATCATTTTCATATATCTTGAGGAAATTCCTTTAGTATTTCCTACAGCAAAAATCGGTTTCAGTGAAATCTCTCATGTGTGTCTGAGAATATCTTTGTTTTCTCTTTATTTTTAAAGAATATTTTTACCAAGTATAGAGTTCTAGTGTTAGCACTTTTTTCTTTTAGCACTTTTTTGAGAAGTCAGCTGTCATTTTAGTTGTTTCCCTGAAGAAAATGTTTCTTTGCCCCTCCCTGGCTGATTTTAAGATTTTTCTCTTTAGTTTTTAATGGTTAGACTCATATGCCTAGGTGTGATTTTCTGTGTATTTATCCTGCTTCAGTTTCACCAAGCTTCTTCATCTGTAGGTTAATATCTTTCATTAGATTTCAAAAATTCTTGGTCATTAATTTTTCAGTGCTTCTGTCTTGTGTGTGTGTGTGTGTGTGTGTATCTTCTATTTCTTGGACTCTAACTACATGTATGTTAGATCTTTTACACGTATTTCACGTCTCTGTTTTTTTCTGTTAAAAAAAATTTTTTTTTCCTCTTGTGCTTTAGTTTGGTTTATTAATACTATCTTTTACTGTGTCTCATCTAGCCTGTGCTAAAGGCCTATAGGTATTACTTATGATTCTCCAGAGAAAAAGACTAAAAATATCTATCTATATTTATCTATATATTTATATCTGTGTCTATCTATCTAAATATATATATATATATATATATATATATATAGAGAGAGAGAGAGAGAGAGAGAGAGAGAGATTGAGAGAAAGACAGAAAGATTTATTGTAAGGAATTGGCTCACGCAATTATGGAGGCTGACAAGTTCCAAGATCTGCAGTTGGCAGGTTGGAGGCCTAGGAAAACTGATGGTGTAGTTCTGGTCCAGATGCTGGCAGGCTTGATATCCAGGAAGAGTAATGTTTCAGTTTGAGTCCAAAGACAGAAAAAATATGATATCCTGGCTCAAGACAGTCAGGGAAAAGGCAGTTACCTCTTATTCACCTGAAGGTAGACCTTTTTGTTCTGTTCAGGCCTTCAACTGATTGGATTGCTCACATTAGAGAGGGCAATCTGCTTTACACAGTCTACTGATTCGAATGTTAATTTCATCCAGAAACACCCTCATAGACACACCTAGAATAATGTTTGACCAAATATCTGGGCATCTGTGGCCAGTCAAGTGGACACCATCACACCCATCTAATAAGTTTTTAATTTCAGATATATTTTGCACAATAAGAGGAAGTCACAGCAAGAAAGATCCAAATCTACAACCTCTTACAGATGTTTTAAGAGATGGGAATTGTCCCTTGTAAAACTAAGGAGCTTACTGAGGACATCCACTGAAAAGGAGGCCATCCTCACTCTTCCGTGTGCCTGGTTAATAGTAAGTGCTTGCTAATTGTTAGTTTCTTTTAAATTTCTTAAAGAATCTAGTATATGGCTGGTGTATAATAGGCAGCAAATACAAATATTCTTTTCCTTCCACACCACTTTCTAGTGATGTGACCTTGGGCAAGTTGCTTCTCCATATTTTTAAAAGCTGAGACATACTGGCTTAAGAGTAGTACCTTTTGTTGGGTTCTTGTGACAGTTAAATGTGTTAATATATGCCAAATGCTTAGAGTAGTGCCTAGAACAGAAGAAATGCTCAGTAAATGTTATATGTACTATTATGATTATTCTTATTGTTATTATCATTCTCTGTCAGTGCATTTTCTAGAAGTTGCAGTGGGATGACTAGAACATAAGAGACATGGTTCTATTTCTGCATTGTCTATTTCCCACACATAAAATAGGGGTTTCCACTAGATGGAAAAATTCTCTTCCAGTTTGAACATTTTCTGATTTTTATAAGCTCAGATGGGCTCAGCTTATAGAGTCAGCTGTCAGTGATTCAGGGATGGTTATAGATGATGTAATAGATAGGTCCTAGGCATATTAAAATGATTGTTGACACTCTTTACCCATGCCTAGGTCTTGATACACTTAAATTTCCATTTAGAGAATATCAGAAAAAGTGGACTTGAAAGGAGCAATATGTACCAATTAGAACTGGTTATATAATCATTTTGGGGACACAGGAAAATAAATGTTTTGCTATATGATGGAATATCAATCGCCAGCCTTCGCCGAGGGCTTTCCAGGCATTACATCAGTGAACCTTTCAACAGCTCTTGGAAGTAGGCACTATTATTAAGACTGTTTTACAGAGGAGGAAACTGAAAGGCTCTGACAGTTTAAAGTGCACAATGATGTGAACCAGTAGGTGGCAGGGCTGGGACTTGAATCTAGGTCCAGTTAACTCCAACGTCCAATTGGTGAGGCCATAAGCTGTGATATCTCCTGAACTTTGTGGTCAGATCATCTTCCAGTTGTGCCTGAAACTATTCAATAAGACAGTTTTAAGTTCTAACTTTGTGTGTCTCTTCAGAGGAAATGCCTATTGATTCCGTTACCTTTCTCTTGTTCTCAGCCAGCCATTACCTGCCTCTCACACCTGAGTGAACCTGAACACACAAGCAGAGTCACAGTTAATGGAAAACCTTTTAGTGACAATTCCTCAGCCAGTTTCCATGGGAACAAATGCCAGTTCAGTAATAGGCTAATTTTTAGTTTGATTAAAATTTTAACAAATTGTCATTTTACAAGAAGCATTTCATCCTGACATAATGGACTCATCTATTTTTTCTCATTCCTTGAAAGACTACAGGTGCTGGGGTTTGGTGGGTCATTCAATTACCAGATATCAGTTAACACCAAGAGAAATATTACTTAATATTACAGACTTGAACATGAAGTAGATCGCACTATTTACACCTCCTCTAGATGTCATACAATACAGTTCTGGATTACAAGATTCTGAAGGCTTCGATAATTTTAAGACAGTGTCTACAAAATCATGGCTTGCTTTACATAGTCATTTGGGCTGCCAAAATGATAAAGCCCTGTTTTAAAACTGATTCTTGAATGTTTTCCTCATACACAAAATGGATAATTTGATAGTAGAATCTTTGTGAGAGAATCAGAGATACATTTTCCATTCACTTGCAATTTCTGAGATTCTGTAATCGAGCTATATTTATAGAGGATTCATGTTGCAGCACTGTTGATTCCTTCATGGAGGACATACAGTACTTAAGGCAGAGTCACCACCATTTGGAAGGCTGTGTGGTGTAAAGTGAAGAAGCACCAGACTTCAAATAGGGAAATCGAGGTTCTAGATACCATTTAGTTTATGAACATTTGGATGATGTTGGGTTAAGTCACTTTATTTGTAAAAGGATGGAGTTGAATTAAATGATTTTAGGCCCCTTTTAGCTTGAATATTTCTAATTATAGAACTTTATGTTTAAAGCAGGCAAATTTTGTTCCCCATCCATTTTCAAGAGATGTTCAGATTTTTTACTTTGGTCATTGATTTATAGGCGCTATTGTGGAAAAATTTATAAGCATCTGAGTCTGCCATGTTGGGATTTTTCAGGAGGAAAATAAGTAATACTCCTTTCTGTGCTTTCTGAGTTCAGAAGCAATTAAGAGATGAGCTAATTGTAAAATGGACTCTAAATCTGTGCCTAAAAAAGCTTGCTAGAACTTTCTACACTCTACACTCCCATTTATCCTGCAGTGTCTAACTTGGAATGTCCCAACTAAGGAAGAGCAGGTGTAATTATCTTGGGTTGTTGCCTCATGTTAAGGCATGCAAATTTTTAGAAGATGAGTTCTACTTAATAGAGAAATGGGAACCATTGGCAAGTACATGCTCTGAAAAGTTTTTGAGCAATATGTTTTTGATTGATATGCCCAATGTGAAAATTAAAAATATATTGAAATGGGGAGGTCCCAGAGCAGGGGAAAACAGTAAAGGCATTATTGCAAGGTAATAAGTACTTCTACTTGGTGGTGTTATTGGGATCAGAAAGAAACAATGTAAGATAAAAAAAAGGAGGACTGATCAGGAGCAAATGGTACCTGACTGTACGTGAGAGAAGAATCAGAGGCACTTGAGATTTAAAACATATGTTACTTGGAAAATGATGATACCATTAGTAGAATCTAGGCGTCAGATGGAAGCATTTTAAGTTTACGTTGTTGGTGGGTTATCCAGCTGGAACCATGAAGAAGTGTGCGGGAGTTTTGAGTTGGAGCTGTAGATGTTTAAGGTCATTCAGTAGAGATGATAATTGAAGGCCTGTGAGTGTATGAGATCATGAAATGAAGAAGAGTAAAGAGAAGGAGGATGAAGTCAGGGCCTCAGACAGGGCTGGCCTGGTGGCGTAGTGGTTAAGTTTGCACATTCTGCTTTGGCGGCCCAGGGTTCGCCAGTTCAGATCTTGGGCGTGGACCTACTCACTGCTCATCAGGCCATGCTGAGACGACGTCCCGCATAGAAGAGCTACAACTGTACAAGTATGTACTGGGGCTTTGGAAATCGAAAAGAAAAAGAGGAAGATTGGAAACAGATGTTAGCGCAGGGCCAATCTTCCTCAAAAAAAAAAAAAAGGGCCTCAGACATGTCCACCATTAGGGAATGAGAGAGAAGAATAGGGATAAACGGAGGAGGCTGTCTGAGTGTCATGGAAATTTTAGAAGGACAGAATTTTAAGAAGGGAGTGATAAACTGTGCCAAATGCTGTAGAGAGGTAGTGGATGAAGAGAAAGCAGAAAGCACCATTTGTGACTTGTGAGATGGCAACGGCAGTGTTGGAGTAGTTTAGAGGTCAATTTTCAAGGAGTAAAGAAGGGAGGGATTGATGCATGGGCAGTGGAATCCACATTCTTCATTTGAGAAACTTGGAGTCCTAAAAAGAGAAACTGTTATCTTGAAACAAGAACACTGTTGAAGAAAAGAATGTTTTATGATTGGAGAGAGTTAATTAAATTTGCACATGTGATGGCTGTTCCTTTGTTTCTGTACTGCATAATTTTCTTTTGCAAAATAGCCTCTGTCCATGTAGTGTGGCAGTAGATAATTCCCTCCGCTCTCTTCGCTTCTACTCCAGGATTGCCATATGTGACTCAGACCTAGTCAATAAGAGCGTTCTATCTTTTCGCTGAAAGAATTGTTCAGAGAGAAGCACATGACTCCAGCCAGGCAATTAAGAGCTCTCCCTGGGATTTTCTTCCAATCCAAGTTCAAGTTCAAGGAAATGGAGGGATGTGCCTTCGATGAAGTTTGCATCATTGTTTCCTCTGCTGATGAAGAAAGAAGAAATGGGTAACACTAGAGACACAGGGAATATTGATGTGGGGAGAAGCAGAGTAGAGGAAATTGGTATTAAATGGCTATTACCTTCATACAATAGGAAAAAAGATCATTTGACACGTAATCAACTTGTTACATTGATTTTTTTCATAACCTGCTATGAGAAGTTGTTTTCATAAAGATGCTGTGTTACTGATTGGATTCTATAGTTGGTTGACTATAAATAGTACAGGGAGGTATGAACAGTAGTAGAAGGTATGGAAAACCCTTGACGTGTATCACACGCAGACACACACACACACACCCCTTCTGGGCGTAGGTGCACTGCCTTTTGCAGCATTGCTGTTTGTGAAGGCAGCTGTGAATAAGACATAGCACTAGAGGTGAACCTCTGCCTTCATGTCATTAACCAGCCAACTCATGATGTACTTTATGAACGTAGTCCTGTTTGGTCTCTGTGGTTTTCCTCCTTCCTTCCTTTTTCCCTTCTTTCTTCCTTGTGAATATTTACAATGTGCTAGTCACGGGGATTACCATTTTGAATAAGATAGATATGATCTCTGTCATCACAGCAGTGGAAAAATGATGGAAGGATTAAGGAACCAGATATTTCAGGAGGCTCCAGTCTTGTATCTATTTTACCAAGTGCAGAAGTTTTTATAGAAACATTATTTATTGATAAGTTTTCAAAACAGAAATCAGCTGTGCTTACTTTATGGAAAGTGGAAAGTTGATTATGTCCACCAAGCTTGCCAACTTATGTGGACAAACCTTTGGAGAGAAGTCAGTCTTTTAAAATAGGATGCTCAGCTAGACTGCATCTAGGTTTTTTTTATTTAATTGATTTTCAATAAATATTTCTTTCTCATTAGGAAAGAGGTAGTTTTTTCTCCACTTGACAAGTGTTTATTAAGCAAAAGCCTTATTTTGTGTGTGTGTGTGTGTGTGTGTGAGAGAGAGAGAGACAGGTAAAGGAAATTAAATTATTTGTAACGATTTCTTTATCTTCCTGAAAGATTCTGGCACAGGGGAACTATTCACTGTGTGAGGTGCGTTGGAAGGGACATTGGTACCTGTAGAGGTTACACAAACTAATGCACCAAACTACAAACTAACAGTGGGAATATAATGGAGAATTCAGAAGGAAAATATTTCATCATGTTCATTGGCCTGTCATGTTAAAGAATCTACTGCACCTTATAGAGTTTAAATTTCAACAGTGGCTGGCATGACAGGTTATATAAGGATTGCCCAATGTATTTAATTTAGCCTGTGCTTATGTAAAGTCTAAAACTGGCCCATTCAGAACTTTGGTTCAGTTGAGGAAAAGCTCCAGCTGTCTCTTGGTGATCTTTGAATCCCAACTGTTGGTTGGCTGTGCTGTTTCTTTCTTTCCCAGGTGACTTTTCCAGTCATAGTCATACCCAAGGCCTCCACCTCTTACCCCCATTTGCTTACCATTCACTGTTCTAGTTTTAGTAGTTGGAGAAAACACAGTTGGCATAGGGTTACCTTCTCCTTCATCTGCCATTTCATTTATATTTCTATCTTAACTATAGAACACAGGGATAGGAAAAAAAAAAAAACTGAATAAAATATTTTGTAAATCATATCAAATCTCTTTGTAAACTCAGCAACTGATGTCAGTACACATAGGCTAATGCCTTCTCCAAGTAGTCACTAACTTTAGTCTGTCAATAGAAAGCCAACAGTGCTCAATAGAAAGACATTTGAATGGGGAAAAGAAACTAGACTTTAGTTTCACCTATTCCAATTATAATATGCATAGCTTTGAATTTTTATTTAACTTTTCTATAAAACACGAACAATAATGTGCACATATTCTGTACATTTCACCTTTAGAATCAAATGAGCTGTATTGTATAAAAGTGTTTTGTGCGTTTGTGTGGTACTGTAAAAATGGAGATTGTCACCATGGAGGTGAATTCCCATCCCACTTGTTTTTCATATTTGTCATTTTAGATCTTAGGGGAGACATCTCTAGAGTGCTGGTGCTCAGTATAGGAAGAAGTAGCATCAGTGTTATATTAGAAAGTAAAGTTCTATTTTGTCTTTCTCACAAGTACAGCCCATCATTTTGGCCATCAGTGAAATCGTGATTCTTTTAAGACTTAACAGTGTTTTCATGCATTGTACACATTCATATTACAGGTCCATTCTTAGCCGTAGGAAGTCCTAAAATGCAAATAGATGCAGAGTAAACTATTCAGAAGAACAGATGGTTTTATAAACCTTTCTGTTCTTTTCTTTATTGTCTCAACCAGAGAGCTGATCAATTCAAAAATGTGCTAATTGGCACATGTTTCTCCATGTTTATCTGATAGTTTTTTAAAAATCTCTTTTCCCAGATAATTTAATTCTAATTCCTTTGCCAAACCTTGAATTATTTGATCAAGGGTGTTTTATGACCCTTTGATAGTAATTTAGTTTTTACTTTCTGGCATGTAAAATTTAAGTGACCTAAGATCTTCTAAATACAATCTTGTTTTTAAATGAAGTGTAATTGATATATAACATTATTTGCATAAAATGCAGAATCATTTTTACTTATACATCAGAAATTCATCATGGTGGGAGGAAGTAGAAAAGACAGTTTATGTTAGAGAAATAAACATTGTATTAGGAATCACTAACCTTTATTCTTGATTCTTATTTGAATTTTGGTCAGTGAAGGTATGATATTTGGATAGCTGTGTGATGCATCAGTTGTTGGGGTGAAATACAAACAAATTTCAAAGTTGTACTTTGGAATTCTGCTTTTAGTTGAGGGTGAGGGAGGAAGCAATATGGTTTTGGGTTTTTCTTTATCCAGAGTTCAACTCCGTTGACATCATGAGAACCTGTTTGTAGATGAGAATAACTTGTCTAAAGTTTCATCACTATCCGGCAGGTTACCAAAGCTAAACACCTTGGAGTTATCCCCAGTTCTTGTTTTCCCATGTCACACGTCAGTGCGGATGTGTCTTCGGCTCTGAAATCTTATCTCATTTATCACTGTTTCCCATATCCACCTTGCCCTCCTACAGAAGTTAATAGCCTCTATATCTCCTCTGTAGCCTGAAAATAGTTTTTATACTCCTTTTTTTTTTGTGTGAGGAAGATCAGCTCTGAGCTAACATCTGATGCCAATCCTCCTCTTTTTGCTGAGGAACACTGGCCCTGAGCTAACATCCATGCCCATCTTCCTCTACTTTGTATGGGACGCTGCCACAGCATGGCTCCACAAGCTGTGCATCAGTGCACGCCTGGGATCCGAACGGGCGAACCCTGGGCCACCACAGCGGAGTGCGTGCACTTAACCGCTTGTGCCACCGGGCTGGCCCCCTATACTCCTTTTATAGCACTTCTCACATTCTACTGATTCTATTCTTATATAGCTGACTCTCCAATTACCTTAGAGTAACTCTGAGAATAAGACCATATATTGTTTATCTTTGTGTCTTCCATGCGTATATGATGGTACATGCTTAATAGATGGTTAGACCTCTTGAAAACTTGGATATGAACATCCGATATATTTAGTCATCTAGTGCTGGAGAGTTTATTTGGTGAGTAAAAAAGTAGAAAATAGGAGTATTTGCCAGATGTTCATTAGTATGAATGTCACCTTAGAACTTAGAGGAAAGTGAGTTATATAATATATTAAATATGTGTATATTTAATATTTAATCACTGAGATAATCTATTTTCATTAAAACAGTAATTGACATATGCTCCCTTTGGCTTTTGTGTTCTGCTTGATGAAATTATAGATATTTAACACACAGCCAGGTTTTATTTTAAGTGGCTCTATACCAAATATAGTTTTAAAAATACCTACATTATGCAAGCAACAGCAAAAGAGCCCATTAATAACTGCAGATTTTTAACACGCTGTTTGGTTGAAATAGGCTTACATTGAATCTAGCAGAAAAATGAATTCCTCCCAGCTAGGATCTTCTCTGTCTCCAGGGTTATTATGTTTATCAGGTGTCCAGGAATGTTAATAGGTCAAAATAGTTGATTTTATTAAAGTCTGAGTTATTTCTGCCAAACTGCTCAAAGTATTCTCAGGCCTGAATTAGACATAGAACCTTAGAATTTTGAATTTAAAGGGATTTTCCAAATCAACGTAGCTTAACTTCTATATTTTACAGATGAAGAAATTGAAGTCCTAGGAATGGGAGTGATTTTTCAAAGGGGAAGAACCTACATTTCTTAAGTTCTAGCCCCAAGCTCTTTTCTCCATATCATTCAGCTTCTTACAAAGCATTTGACAGCAGCTTCAAGACAATACCTACCAAAATCCTGCCTGTCTGATTTGCAGACAATGACAAGCTGATCTTAAAATTCATATGGAAATGCAAGGGACTGAGAATATCCCAAACAATCTTGAAAGAGAATAACAAAGAGGACTCACACTTCCCAATTTCAAAACTTACTACAAAGCTAAGTAATTAAGACAGTGTGGTACTGGCATAAGGATAGACATAGGTATCAATGGAATAGAACTGAGAATGCAGAAATCAACTCTTACATTCATGGTAAATTGATTTTCAAGAGTGCCAAGACAATTCAGTGGGTAAATAATAGTCTTTCTAACAATTTGTGCTGGGACAACTGCATATACACATACAAAAGAATAAATTTGGATCCCTACCTCACACCATATACAAAAATTAACTCAAAATGAATAATAGACCTAAATGTAACAGCTAAAACTATGCAACTCTTAGAAGAAGACATAGGTGTAAATCTTCATGACCTTGGGTTAAGCAATGGTTTCTCAGATATTATACCAAAAACACAAGCAACAAAAGGAAAAATAGATAAAATAGACATCATATAAAAAGGAAAAACTTTATGCTTCAAAGGTCACCATCAGAAAAATGAAAAGACAATTCACAGAATGGAAGAAAATATTTGCAAATTGTGTATCTGATATGGGACTTGTATTCACAATATATAAAAAATCTTACATCTCAACAATTAAAAGACAACACAATTTAAAAATGAGCAAAGGCTTGAATAGACATTTCTCCAAAGAATATATGTGAGTGGCTAATAAGCACGTGAAAAGATGCTTGATATCATTAATCATTAGGGAAATAAAATCAAAACCATATGCCCCAGAAATTCCACTCATAAACACTCAGGAGAAATGAAAATCTATGTCTACATAAAAACTTGCACTGAAACATTCATCTAGCATTATTCACTACATTATTCAATAGCCAAAATGTAGGAACAACCCAAATGTCCATCAACCAATAAATGAACAAAACGTAATATGTCTATACAATGGAATATTATTTGGTAATAAAAAGGGATGAAGTATTAATATGTGCTACAACATAGATGGACCTTGAGGACATTATGCTAAGTGAAAGAAGTCAGTCACAAAAGACTATGTATTGTGTGATTCTATTTATAAGAAATGTCTAGAATAGGCAAATCTCTACAGACAAAAAGTAGATTATTAGTTGCCAGTGACAAGGTGAGGGGGTAAGCAAAGTGACTATGAGTGGATATGAGGTTTCTTTTTGGTGTGATGAAAATATTCTAAAAGTAAATAGTGGTGATGGTTGCACAATCTTCCGATATGCTGAAAACCATGGCATTTTACACTTTAAAAGGGTGAGTTTTATGGTATGTGAATTGTAGCCCACTAAAGGTGTTATAAAAGAAGCTTCTATGAGGCAAGGAGTAATTGCACTTCTGAAGTGCAAGTAGTGAATAGCACTTCTATTAGTAATTCCATTTTATATATTAGAAAATGGCACTTGCCTAATTTTGGCACTTGGCTAAAAGTCCCATTGATAATGAGTGGTGAGGCCAGGATTTGAGTCCAAGTAATCTGACTCCAGGTCTTGCATCTTAAACTTGGCTTTATTGCTGCTTTATGGGCAATGATGGGCTATATTATTGCTATAATGGAATCAAGGTTCTTTGTGCCACTAGGATATATGTAGTGAGTGATGTGTTATACTCCACAATCCAGAATCAGCTGACTTATCAGACGTGGCCTGAATTAGTTGATTCCTCATGCACTCCTATTGATAAAGCAGCTTAGAAAGAAATACATCCTTTAAGTTCACATGAGTAATGCCTATAAAGGTGATATCATCTCTTTTCCTCAAGCTGGCTTATGTGTATAGACCCAGCCTAAAAAGTATTTGGTTACGCATTAAAACACATGTGTGATTAAATACACTGAACTGGGTATATAAAGTGAGTATTTTGTGCTTTATAGTTGAAGAATGGATTTTGCTGATTCATGAATTATTTGATATCATTTGCTCATGACTGAATAGAATTGGTCATTTGTCTAAATTTTCACTCCTCACAGATTTGCTAGTTGGAGGTATTTCTTTGTACCACTTCTGTTATTTTTCTATTTCTTATACTCTTTTTCAAAGAATCACTTCATGCATCCTTATTGCTCTCTGATACTGCCCGTAAAGCCTTTTCTGTAAGCTGGGTATGTGGCCCTCTCAGCTCTCCAGAATACAGGCAGGGGCCAGGAAGGAAGTGAAAAAAAAGTCTTTAAGTGTTTGTGCATTGATAGTCTTGGAAAGCACTAAAAGTCCTTTCTAGAGTCTTACTCTTATATAGCAAGTTTTGTTATCTGGTTTTCTAGTTCACATAAAATAAGAACCAGCAAGGTAGAAGTTTTAGGAAGACCAGAAGAGGGACACACATTGATGCAGCAGGAAGGGACAGCTGATAAAATAGAAATTCTGGCACAGGCCCTAAATCCTGCCAATAATGTCATAATTACTAAGTACCCCTGTATCCTAAGTCAAGTGCAAGACCACCTAGCAGGACTTGCTAGGTGATTTTAAAACAAGTACATTCAGCAGCAACTCAGCATCCATATGGAGAGCATTTAAGATTTGAAGGGGTATGACCTTGAGAGAGAAGATTTCTTGGGAGAGGATTGTCACTGCCTTGTGCTTTTCCTTAGCCAGTGGAGGGAACCAAATGAGAAAGGCTCCAGAGCTTGCTGTTTGTCACTTGGAGTAGAGACTTTAATATCTGCAGTGATGGGAATGTTTCTCTGCCATTATGGTGACCACTAGCTACATGTGTCCATCAAGTGCTTGAAATATGGCTAGTGTAACTGAGGAACTGAACTTTTAATTCTATTTGGTTTTCTTAACCTATATTTAAATCTAAATAGCCACATATGGGATACTTTACTGGACAGTACTGTATTATTGTATGGTAGTACAATAGTAACTGGATTAACATTGTAATAACAATAGTTGCTAATGCTGATTGATAATTTGCTATGTACCAAATACTGTGCTAAGCACTTCCCTTCTAGTATCTTTCTGGTCATCCCAACAGCCACTTGATATAGGCACTATCTTTATCTTGATTTTATCCATGAGAAAACGAAGGCACAGAGAGGTTAGATAAGGAACAGATTTAGGAGAGAACCTAGAGGATTTGATTCTAGAACCTTTGCTTTTACATTGAACTCTCTTTTGTAGACATGCCCCTTTAATCTTATCTCCACCATATTCATTCCTTTTATTAATGAGAAACAATAGCAAGGATCATCTCTGGAGACTTCATTTATACCTATGTACTATATCTTTTCTCAGTTATACAAATTTCTAATCTTTCTCAACTTCTTTTGTATATATACATGCATATTTTTTTATACAGCACCTCTGAGACAGAATAATTCCATTTGTCTTATTTTGTGATCATCTTTGTTGAATAGTAAGTGGCTTCTTTGAAGATGAAAAGATTTTTTATCCTTAAAATATATGTTTGGAGGTTCCTCAGTGCTCTTATATGTTTGATATTCAAAAACTTCAGAACACATTATCACCTCTACCTTTGAAAAATCTCATTTGGTCCACAATGAGAGTGCGACTTGGAGGCTTTTTGACATGGTTTTCTATGCAGAAGGTGTTTTCCTCTTTGATTTGTGAGTAAGCTGTGAAGTTCCATTTGTTCTTTTTATTTTCCAAATGGGATAATTATATAAGAAGAAAAATTTGGGGGCTGGCCCTGTGGTGTAGCGGTTAAGTGCGCGCGCTCTGCCCCTGGCAGCTCGGGTTCGGATCCCGGGCATGCACCGAGGCACTGCTTGTCATGCCATGCTGTGGCGGCGACCCATATAAAGTGGAGGAAGATAGGCACAGATGTTAGCCCAGGGCCAGTATCCTCTGCAAAAAAAAAAGAGGAGGATTGGCATGGATGTTAGCTCAGGGCTGATCTTCTTCACAAAAAAAAAAGGGCCGGCCCTGTGGTTTGGTGGTTAAGTGCGCGCGCTGCGATGCTGGTGGCCCGGGTTCGGATCCCGGGTGTGCATCGAGGCACCGCTTCTCCATTCATCCTGAGGCCGAGTCCCACATACAGCAACTAGAAGGATGTGCAGCTACGACATACAACTATCCACTGGGGCTTTGGGGGGAAAAAATAAAATAAATAAAATCTTTAAAAAAAAAAAAAAGAAGAAGAAAAATTTGTGCCGTAATAGTTTTATTCTAGGTGCATGGGAAGCCTCTGTTGATTCTGTATAAACAGATATCCAATGACTGGAGAAAAAGAATTCACAGGCAGTCTCTAACAAAATATCGTAGAATGGTAGACATTAACTAGCAAAAGGGACTATGCACCATGTGCAAGGCTCTGTATGCAATTTATCTTTTTAATACCCTCTATTTAAATATCATTAGTCCATGGGGCCGGCCCCGTGGCTTGGTGGTTAAGTGTGTGCGCTCCACTGCTGGCGACCCGGGTTCGGATCCCGGGCTCGCACCGACGCGCTGCTTCTCCGGCCATGCTGAGGCCGCGTCCCACATACAGCAACTAGAAGGATGTGCAGCTGTGACACACAACTATCTACTGGGGCTTTGGGGGGAAAAAATAAATAAATAAAATCTTAAATATCATTAGTCCATTTACAGGTGAGGAAACTGAAGTGCAGAAAAATTGTCGTTTGTCCAGGGTCATACTGGAAGCCTGTGGAGTCAGTATCTAAACTTGGGTTAATTTGATTCCAAACTGTCTCCAGGAGGAGTAGTATGTTTGAGCAGTAGATTTCAACTTTGGCTGCACATTGGAATCTTCCTTGGGGAGCTTTTAAAAATCCCAGTGCCCAAGCTGCACCCCAGACCAATTAAATCAGAATCTCCAGGAGTTGAAGCTAGGCATCAGTACATAGTAAAACTCTCCATGTGATTGCAGTATGCATCCAAGGTGGATAGCCGTGCTGAAAGAGCCATGCAGCTGGTTTTCTGATATGCTTCCTATCAGCCAGCATTGCAGTGCCCTTTAAGATTCAATGGTGTATGGATAGATAGAAGACCTGCTGCATTTTTCTAAGGTGTTTGTAAATTATTTGGAATTTGAATAGTGGGTGTCAGTTTTTCAGATCACAAAATTTAATTTAATTACTGTTCTGAGCCCTACCTCCATTTTCTTTGGGATCAGGAAACAATTGAGTCATTTCTAGGTAACTAAGTCATGTCAGTCAAATCAGGGTTTAAATTCGGTCAATTTAGAATTTAAAATCAGTCGTTGCAGTGTTTTTGCTCACCTTGTTCTCCCCTAGAAAGAGAAAGCTTCTGACAGGCTAGTGCAGCCTCCAGGCGTAGGAGAGAGGAAGCCGGAAGTATCTGGCCTGTGGCCATTCTCTGTCCTCCATCAGTGCGGGCTGTGGCTTAGCCACTTGGTCTTTGGGTGTTGGCCTGTAATCCTGTGTGTGGACTCCAGCTTTGGGGCTCCGTACTATATTTGCTGATGTTCTTTCTCATCATGACTGTAGGATCCCATCAATCCACTAGTTCCTCCCACCCGCTTCTGGACTCTTTGAGACTTGGAAAATTCCAAATGCTGTCTTATGCAGATGGTGTGGTGGAGTCAGCTTGAAGCAACTCACAATGGCTGACTGTGTGAATTTCTTCCCATCTTGTGTTCAATGACATCAATTTGGTAGCTTGAAATTAGCCTTGGGGAGTCTTCACACCATTTGAAAACTCTATGTATTTGTTTCCTATTGATTTTGTAACAAATTACCACAAATGTAGTGGCTTAAAAGAACACAAATTTATTCTCTGCTCTGATATCTTTCTTTCTCATCTGGATAATCTCAAAGTCCTTGACTTAATCACATCTGCTAAATTCTTTTTGCCATCTAAGGTAACATGTTTATAGGTTCTGGGGATTAAAACCAGATCTTTGGGGGCCGTTATTCTGTCTACCACACCCTAAAAATCAGAGATTTTTATTTTCAAGAAAGCTAGTTGGTAAATATTTACCAGCACACAGTCCCCATGTCCATCTAGTACCCTCGTAGACTTATGGAGACTACTCTAGCCCTTCTGGTATACATGCTACACTACCATTTTGATGTAAAGCTCCCAGTACTTCTGCTGCCTAGGGACATCTGTAAGGTTTATGCCTCTGCAAAGTGGGGCACAACTACTGTTTAGTCCCCAAGCTTCTCTGCGGTTTCCATGAAGACCTAGGCTGAAGATCTCAGGGTGCAGTAACACTACTCTGCTGTTTAAATATCACCTCTCCTCTCCAGTCTTCCCTCCTTCCTCAGTCATTGCAATTTAATTTATTTTGGATGGAAAAAGTTGCTTTTATGTCATTATGCATTCATCCTAAAACTGGGTTTATCAAATATACTTTATATATGTCTGGGGTCTTAGTTCTTAATAGCTGAAGGCAAGCTTTTAGAATTTAACAAACCTTTTCTCTCTTAAAAAGCTGGTTTCTCACAAATTGAAAGCACCTTTCTTATAAGACTCCATTTATTTCCAAGTTTCAAAATCCTATTTTGAACCTCAAAGCCAATAAATTCTGTTTTGCTATCCTTCTAAAGCAATGGCAGCCACTGAATAATAAATGGAGAGAGGGTCTCCGGGCAACTACAATATAATGCAGCATTTTTTATCTTTTGACATAGCTAACAATGTGGTACGACATGTATCAAAATGCCAAGCAGCTGGTATAGATAATACCTGCTGTAGAAGTTTAGCAGATGGAGAGATTGGTGGGGAAAGCAGGATCAGTGGAACATTCATTATCCAGAGAGGACTGAGCTAGGCCAGAGCAGATGGGTTGGGTTCAGGTGGGAAAAAATAAGAGGGCTGTAAGGTCAGGCTCGAGGAGGAGTGCGCAAAGGGAGCAAGAGTCCTTCAATGTGCCTGACGGGGGCGTTTATGTGGGAAAGTCCAGGGAGGTGGACTAGCTGGAGGCTTGGAATGCAGGCTGGGAGTTAGGACCACATTTCTAGACCGGGGAAGTGGCTCTGTGGACATGCTGTGAGCTGTCAGTCACCTGAGTGGAGGCTTGCGGCTGCAACTTATCCCCCTGAACCCAAAGTTCACCTGAGATCCACAGCAGCAGGATAGCACCTTTATAGAGCACCTTGACATGTAACCAAACCTTTGCCCGTAAATCACAGACACTTCCAAACCACCCTGTGAAGCATCTATGCTACCACCTCTACCTCACGGGAGAAGAAATGGACCTTAGCATATCTTGAAATTCTCTTACTTTTGGTGTTTGCTATTTAGTTATTAGTTCAGTTTGGTGATAGATGGGGAGTGAAGGGGTTTAGTGTGTGTGTGGTGTGTGTGTGGTATGTGCCTGTGTGAGATGCATGTGTGTGTGGTATGTATGTATGTGTAAGGTGGGGCGTGTGTGTGGTATGTGGCGAGTGGGTGGTGGGTATGTGGTGTGCATGGTATTGGATGGGTGTGTGGTATGTTTGTGTATGTGATGTGTGGTGTATATATATGTGGGGATATACGTGTGTATGGTGTGGTGTGTTCATACTGTATGTGTGGGTGTGTGCATGTGTATGAAAAGTGTGTGTTTGGCATGTGGTGTGTGGGATATGTGTGAGATGTGGGATATGTATGTATGATGACTGGTGTGTGTGTGGTGTGGTATATGTATGTGGGGTGAGATATATGTGTGTGGGGGGTGGTCTGTGCCTAGTATAACCATGGATGATGTGTGGTATATGTGTGTGGTGTGTGGCACGTGGTGTATGCGGAGGGTGTGTGTGTGCGCACACGTGAGCTTCTGCTGTAGTATTTCAGAGCACCAGCTCGGGGAGCCAGCCTGCCTGAATTGATGACTGGCACCACCACATGGGCAAATTACTTAATTTCTTTGTGCCTTAGATCCCTTATCTCTAAAAAGAGGGCGCTAAGAGTGCCTACCTCCAAGGGATGTTGTGAGTTACTACACATCAGGCACTTGGAACAGTGCCTAGTGCATAGATGACACTCAGTAAATATCGGCTTTTGTTTGGTTACATCACAGACACTCAGGTTTTTTGGATGCTGTTTAAAGGTCTCTCTGCCCTTGCTGCTGGTTGATGTGCCTTTTGAAGCAGAGAGCAGTGACAGTTTTTTACAGAACTGTTAGATTCAAGCTAACAGAGATTTTTCTTCTTCATATCCTCGCTGATCTCCAGCATCACTACTCTCTTTGAATTCACTGTCGATTCTGACAACACACAAAAGCCTGAGTTCCTTGGTTTTTCAGAAACCTGCCTGGGCTGATGCGAATAGAGGCAGCACTCCAGCATGCTCCAGGACAGCAGATGGGTGGCTATCGAATATTAACCACAAACACCACCACAACTCATTAATCATAGCATGTGTTCAGTAAGATGCAGTATGTTAGCTGCTTATGTAACCTTTTATTTTGAACAGAGAAAAATGCCTGTGAAAACATGCTGAGCTTCCATCTAGAATGAATGGGGATGCCTCTGGCTGATGGTTCAGACTGACATTCAGTGTGGGCAGCAAAGGGCCAGGGGTTGAGGAAAACTCATTTCTCCGTATTTTTGCGTGATCCAGAGAGGTTTCTAGGGCATGGGCAATAAGAGCCCACTAGGAAGGCATTTTATAAATGTCAGGACCATCTTGTCCAGATAATCAGTTAGAGAGTAGGAAATTAACATAATTTAATAAAAAAAATTAAGACCATAAAATTTCTGTAACTGGACAAATGCACAAGTACTGTATTTTATATAATAAAATATGTGTATATCTCCAAACTATCAAACATAGACATCTTTTGTCCTCTATCCCCTTATCTTGCTTTATTTTATTAACCCCCTTACCCTCTAGATTGTAAGGCTGACAAGGAGAGAAATTTTGCATCTCTTGCTCATGGTTGTAGCTCTAGTCTCTGAAACGGTTCAGGCACATTGCAGGTGTTCTATACTTAGTTGTTGAGTAAATAAATGAATAAAAGAAAAAAAAGAAAACCACTTAACTGTTCCCTGAGAGGTTTCAGTAAAATATAATATGGCACTTCTGTATAGTGGAAAACAATGGAATTATTAAACGTAATAAGACAAATTTAAATCCTTATGTATGTATGTATGTATGTATGTATTTTTTGTGAGGAAGATTGGCCCTGAGCTAATATCTGCCAATCCTCCTCTTTTTGCTGAGGAAGACTGGCCATGGGCTAACATCCATGCCCATCTTCCCGGGATCCAAACTGGAGAACCCCGGGCCGCTGCAGTGGAGCACACGCACTTAACTGCTTGCGCCACTGGGCCAGCCCCTTAAATCCTTATTTATTAACATGGGAAGACATGTATTATGTGTTTAGTGAAAAAATCAGGTTGCAAAGCAGTTGATAGTGATATGTATGTATCTTTTATATGTATGTATATTTATAGTTATGTGTATGTATGTATAGTTATATGTATATATTTGCTTAGAAAAATCTGTAGAACATATATCAGTGATCATCTCTGGATAGGGGGACAATGGGAGATTTTTATTTCCTACTTTTGCCTTTTTGTATTGTCTGAAAATTTTAAATAGAAGCGCAGATTGCCTTAAAAATCAGAAAGATAATTTTCTTTAAAAATAGATTTTCTTTATTTTTGAGCTTCCAAAACCTTCCTTCCTGCAAAGCCTATGTCCCAGCTCTGATTTGCTGCAGCTGCCGAGGGCAACAAACACTAGGCACTCGAGATTTTGAGAGGTATCCAGATAATTTCTTCTGCTTTATCCACATGGAGTTGAACTTTTTGGAGCTTCAGAAGGAAAAGAGGAAAAACTCCAGCTCCTGGCATAAAGTAGACCCTCAACACATGCTTGTTAAGTGGAATGAATAAAGTTGGAAAGTTACGCATGGCTTGTTCTCTGCTGAAGTAGTCCTTGCTGGCTCCAGGTCCAGCGACATGATCTGTGGTACTCTGGAGAATCATGTCACTTCCCCCAAGTTCAGGGTCTTGCTTATCCCATCAAATGTGTTTGTTCACAATCCCACCTTTCAAGGTTGGGTAAGAATGAATGAGAATGACCTGGTCAGCAAAATTGATTCTTTTTTTTTTTTTTTTCTGTGAGGAAGATCGGCCCTAAGCTAACATCTGCCAATCTTCCTCTTTTTGCTGAGGAAGACTGGCCCTGGGCTAACATCCGTGCCCATCTTCCTCTTCTTTATGTGGGATGCCACCACAGCATGGCTTGCCAAGTGGTGTGTCGGTGCATGCCCAGGATCCGAACCGGCGAACCCCGGGCCGCCGCAGTGGAGCACGCGCACTTAACCACTTGCGCCACTGGGCCAGCCCCAGCACAATTGATTCTTTTGAATGTGGGAAACAGCTAATATATTTCATGAAGGAATTAGACTGACTTCCAGATGACACAGTGTTTGAGTTTTGGGCTGGTACTAAAACCATTGTTACCAACCCTGCCTTCTGAGTTTTAATAAAGTTTGGAAATTTTAAAATCTAATAAAGGCCACAATCATTTCAGGCCTCAGGCCAGTGGGCTACATAGCTTAACAATGAAGTATTAAAATAACCCCAACATTACTTTTGCTCTTGCTGTGTACCAGGTACTGGGCCAAGTTCTTTGCTTGCATTACCTCATTTAACGCTTCTAGCCACCCTCTGAGGTGGGTGCCATTATTGGCCCCATTTTGAGGATGGTGTATCTGTGAATTAGGGAAAGTTAGTACCCTGCTTGAAGTCACACATGTGGACATTAAATGACACAAGTGGGACACAGAGCCAGCTCTCTCCTACTCTAGAGACTGTCCTCTTTTTTTTTTTTTTTTTTAAAGATTTTATTTATTCATTTTTTTCCCCCCAAAGCCCCGGTAGATAGTTGTATGTCATAGGTTCACATCCTTCTAGTTGCTGTACGTGGGACTCGGTCTCGCGTTGGACGGAGAAGTGGTGCCTCGGGGCGCGCCCGGGATCCGAACCCGGGCCGCCAGCATCAGAGCGCGCGCACTTAACCGCTAAGCCACGGAGCCGGCCCTAGAGACTGTCCTCTTAAACCACAATTCTAGACTGTTTTTTTTAGATTGTTTTTCTGTCTTTTATAATTCTTCAAGCACACCATTAAGGGAACCAACTACTTTATACACTTCACTGGTCTCTTCTGGTTGGTGGGTGACCTTATGTGATATCTTTCAAGGTGAATCGGTCTGGGATTATTCCAGAAAGGTTTGGAGATTTTGTGATCTTTGCCAACAGCAAAAGGGGTATTTTACAATAAGATTACATTAGACCTGCTTTGCTTTGTTACCAGCGTGGTTTTCTGTCTCAAACTTAGCCTGTCCAAATTTAAACTTGTACCTCTTTTTAGACAGTACTGAGAAATATAGAACCTCATCTATGGGTTGTGGGAAATGCTGGTTTCATTAGCTGACAGATGAGCAAATATTATATTCAGCTGGAAGAATACCTTCTTTGTTGTCCTTTCATAACTGTAAAGAAAACAAGTTCAGTTGATTTCACTTAATTGATATCATATTTAAAAGGAAAATAGAAGGTTTATAGTTATAAACATATATCTCATTAGTTAGAATCTCGCACAGCTTCTTCATGAAGTCATTATTATTTAGGACAGCAAGAGGTTAAGTTTGCAATAGCCTGCCCATAGAATGATGATGAAATAGAACAATTAATTTTCCAACATAAAATATCAGAGAGCGAACACAGGTACCCAAATATTAGAGATTAATCATTTAAGTGTTGAAAAAAGGACACGGAGACCAGTTAATTGCCAGGATCTGAAAGTCACCAGTTTAATCCAATTAAATATGTAAATGGAGCAGTCGTGTTCATTTTCAGTGTCCTTCTGGGCTAATAATTAAATGATGGATTTAGAAATTAATTGCTAGGTAGTGAGCTGCTTGTCCAGAAAACACTGCCTCCCTTCATCAGCTGTGCCCGGCTGGCTCTTGGAAGTTCCATAGTCTTACTCCTTTTTTGACTCGCCATGGAGGAAGTGAGAAGAAATTTACACCACGAACAAATAGCCGCCTTACTCTGCCTTCTCTCTGACATGACAGTCAAAATGAGAGAACATTTCTCCTTGAGGACAGTGCTCTATTGCTCCCTGACTTGTAATAAGTGCTAGGAGGATAGCACTGTGGGGAGATGAAAACTGAACCTTAGCAGTCCTGCTTCTGTTAGGGAAGCAAATGTCTGGGTAAACCTGAGTATCTGGTTCGAAATGGAAAAAGGCCTTCCCTGCCTGCATCAGCCTGAAGTCCCGCCACCTCCTCCGCTCCCAGAGGGAACATGTCTTCACAGTGCGCCCAGGACATCTCTGCCATTGTCATCTTGACTGATAGAACTTACTGCATTCCTAAGCCTGTTTTCCTTAGATGACTGTATGATGAGAGTTGGAGTGCTGTGGGGTATGTGTGTGCTGCTGATATTTTGGCTGTGTGACTTTCTGTAGTGGTGTGCTGACATGCTTTGGGGTGGGGTCATCCAGATGCCAACCAGGTCTGGGGTCCATCACAGTCAGGCAGGGAGAATAGCATGATCACACTCTAGTTAGGTAGATTCCTTCCCTCTATTGGGTAGCCTTGTAGCACATTGTTTATAAATCTGTTACGTTATTTATTTGAATAATCCTTGAATACTACTAAATTCCTAATAGAGGCCCTTATACATAATGGGTGCTCAGAAAGATCTGTAGAATACAAAATTAAGTGAATAAATGCGTGACAAAAGGGATATAGAGTTCTGTCTTCTTGGCAGGTACTGGACAAGGTAAAAGGAAATTAGAAGGATTTTGTATTGAAATCAGCCACATCAACTGAGAGACATTTAGATTCAATTCAGCTTCAGATCCAATTAACGAGTTTTTTTCCAACTAACTAGTTCTTCTGCTCTTTTAATTACTTTTCAAAAGTAGAACATGCATGTAACAACAAACTCAAATAATGAAAACTAATATGCATGTGCTCATATTTCTATAGGGTCCTGATTGATAGGAATATTTTCTTAACCATTTGCCAGTACTACCTGTTTTTAATGTAATTTACTTGCAAGTGCTTTGTACATTTAAATGTTATGCATGCCACTTCCTTCTCTTTGCTAGGTGGTAGCTCTATATGGTAAGGTCCTGTAGAAGAAGGTCTTATGCATCTTTGCATTCCTGGCAAGTTGAGCACGACCCCGTGTATATAACAGGTATTCAGTTTTGTTAGATGAATAGAACAAATACATTGGACCCAAAGTATTTGGAACTTCATTTCTTAGGTGAGTTTTTGCAAGTTAAAAGAGGTGTTAGGAACTGACAACACTCAATGTAAATGAGTGAATTAATGATAGTGAAATTTCAGGCATGAGTAACGGAGATATTTTGGGCTGAGTAGAATTCTTTATCCTGTCAGTTAAGCAACTTTTTTTGTGCTTACAGTAAAGGCTGCCTCTGGCTTCTGTTAGAGCCTAATGTGTGTGTTTCTTTTTTTTATAGAAAGGAAGAATTGATAGGAATGAAGAACATGGGCTTTGAATTCAAACACAAATGGCTTTGAATCCCCACTCCACCACTGACTTGCTGTCACTATTGGACAGCTCTTTTAAGCATCTGGACTAACAATATTACAAAAACAAAACACAAGGTTATGGTAGAAATTGGAGATAATGTGACTTACGTGGTATATTGTAGTCACTCAATGACTATTGCTATTTTAATCATTGTTTTTATTTTAAAGAGCCATATTTCCTAATGTTTGTGGGTATCTAAGGAATTCTAATGAAACCAACATATTTTAGTCTTTTGACATCCCAAATGTCTTAGTCTGCTCAGGCTGCTATAACAAAATACCATAGACTGGGTGGCTTAAACAATAGGAATTTATTTTCTCACAGTTCTAGAGGCCAGATGTCTGAGATCAGAGTGCCAGCATGGTTGGGTTCTGATGAGAGCTCTCTTTCTGGCTTGCAGATGGCCACCTTCTCACTGTGTCCTTACAAGGTGGAGAGAGAGAGAGAGAAAGCAAGCTCTCTGTTGTCTCTTAAGGACACTAATACCATCACAAAGGCTCTACCCTCATGACTTCATCTAATCTAAGTATCTCCCAAAGGCACCATTTCCAAATACCATTACATTGTGGGGTTAGGGCTTCAACATATTGAGGGGATACAGTTCAGTCCAGAGTACCCAAAAAGAGGTTGTATCACAGAACTGATTGACATATAAGTTTTTCTTTCTAGTAATGGGTTAATCTGATTTGAGAGCAGTGGGTTAAGGGAAAATGTTTCACAGCTCAGTGGGTTATGATCCAGGTTTGATTGCCACCTCCAAGTACATCTGTAGGTTTGTCATTTGAATTCTAAATTTTCTTCTGTTAAAGTGAGAAGAAGGCAAGAGTGGCTGATGGCAGGGTGTACAAGTTTAGTGAAGTTCTTGGGCTTTTATGAAAGTCAGTGTATTATTATTTTCTTGCATGATATTTGACTAGGGATGTGGAGAGCAGAAAGTTGGAAATTAAGTGATGGTATTTAGGTGGAGGATGACTGCATATAATGTGTTAAGAGATGGGTACATGATTGGGTAGAGAGTAAGTGAAGGCAGAACACAGAATTCATATGCCCCTGCCTCTAGCATTTCTGAGTATTGAGAAGGTTATCTAATTATGGGCCCATCTCCTTAAAGATCTCAAAAATTATCATTAGATGACCTAGCTTTGAAGTCTAGTCTGCACCCCTTATCAGCAATGTGACCTTGGGCAAGTCTCAGAACCTCGTTGAGCCTCTGTTTTCTCATTTCTAATAATGTAGTTTAAGGACCAAACTTCCTTACACATAGTAGGTACTCAATTAACGTTTATTGATTTTGAAAATGAATTTGTTCACTCCTTATCACTGAAGAGCAAATTCCAGGTGATGTTCATGATTATATGAGCCGCCAAATTGACATGCTTGACTTCAATTAACAGGTGAGATGACTTTATAAAAGTAAAATTAAAAGTTATTTTAATGACTCACATCCTCAATCTTATCTGAAACCCTTGGAGCCAGATTGAGGAATTTAGAAATGTTCAGATGTTATAAAGATAATACAATATATATACTGTGTGTAACACCCCCAGTGGGGCCTGGAGAAACATCCCATAATCAAACATATTAGTAATTCTTTAGTGAAATGTGTGAATATTTATACTAAGTGGGATATGCAGAGACTATAAATAGTCTCACATCAGTTCAGGTCAAGTTTTGCCACAAAATCAGTGCAGTTTAGGCCAGGTTTTGCTGCCAAATGAGTTATGAAAAAAATTTGATTTTTTGGAAAATTTTTGGAAAAGTTTTGGTATTGCAGATAAGGAACTGAGAATCTGTATTATTAAAATAACTTTTGATATTACTTTTATGAAGTAATTTCAGAGTTGAAGTCATTGCCATATAACTTGGTCATAGGTGTTAGATTATGAAAATAAAATTTGAATACTGGCTTCCTGGTGAGAAATGCAAACCCCAGGACATTCAAATACCCAGGCAATCATAGTTTCATGGATTCATGACTATCACATGATGAGTATCGAGGCATAGAGCCTTACTGAATGTACAGAGAGCCTACTATGCCATGGCCTGCGATTTTATGTGTACCTCAGTAACATTTAGGTGACAAAAGATCTCACAACATACCTTCCATTGAACAATGCTTACAGCAGGGAAAAACAGTTTGAAAATTAATCACTTACCTTTTATTTACTCTTTAAAAAATTCTACCCAGGCTATTGCAAAGGAGTACATTTGACCCAGAGTCCTGTGCAAATAGGAAAATATTCTGTTCACCTACTCTTTTCAAGCTCAAAAATCTGCTAGGTGACCTCCACTGTAAGGCAGACCAGGCAGTGCCTGTCTGCAACATTTGCAGTTGAGACAAGAAGCCTTTGTTTTTTTTTCTCTGAGCCGTTTTTTGCATCACAACATTCCCTGGGATGACCTTCATCTGTGGTTATTAAATTTACCTGCTTATCAGAATCACCAGGAAAAAATAAGTCAGATTTTCAGTATAGCATCCTAGGAGATTCAGTAGGGGTAGAGTCCTAAAATTCCTTTGTTTATTTTTTTCTAATGTGCAGCTGAGTTTTGCTACTAGAGTTTCAGCCTTCAGATTGTACCTGCCTTTCAGGTCACAACACCAGAAAGCCTGTTTGGGAAGAGGAAGCCGTGGTACACAGTATTTACCTGCAGATTTCCAAGAAGCTCTGCATTTTGAAATTTTTGATGGAATTTTGATAATTGTACACTAAAGGTGTATTGGATCCAAGGGCTCCCTTTAATCCGTGTTATAAAATATGCTTCCCAAGCACGTGAGTTGGGAGCCCAGCAGGAGGAAGAAGTCCAGGGAGAAGTAACTGTTGCACTTCATTCCTGTCTTTTGCTCTGGCCTCAACAGTGTTCAGTTCATCTGTGAGGTTCTTTAGAGAAATGTACTAGAGGGGCTTTAACACAGTTCCACCCCACACACTCCCAGGTTAGTGTGCAGTAGGGCCCACAAGCTCAGAGGCTTACAGGTGCTGAGTAGGCAACTTAAATGTATGAATTTTGGGGCTAGATAAGGAATCTGGCATATTCTTCACCCCAAAATTGGGCAAAATCCACTTAATCTCCAGCCAATTATTGCCAGGTGGAACTGCAGACTCAGTATTTTGGATTTTATCTTTTAATTTTAAAGAGCAAATCTGTGTATTTATGTGAATTCTTCCCATTTTTAAATGGAGACAAATAATTCAACAACTCTATGTTTTTATTTTATTTTATTTTATTTTGTGTGAGGAAGATCAGCCCTGAGCTAACATTCATGCTAATCCTCCTCTTTTTGCTGAGGAAGACCGGCTCTGAGCTAACATAGCTATTGCCAATCCTCCTCCTTTTTTCCCCCAAAGCCCCAGTAGATAGTTGTATGTCATAGTTGCACATCCTTCTAGTTGCTGTATGTGGGACGCGGCCTCAGCATGGCCGGGAAGCGGTGCGTCGGTGCGCGCCCGGGATCCGAACCCGGGCCGCCAGTAGTGGAGCGCGCACACTTAACCGCTAAGCCATGGGGCCGGCCCCTCAACAACTCTATGAATTAGGTGCTATTATTATCTTCATTTGGCAGGTAAGGAAATATATTCAGGGAGTGTGATAATTTGAATTATGCAGCAAATATTCAATCTTCACTCTCCCATTAGAGACAGTGTGCGTTTCCCTGACCTATTGATGTCGGCTTTGCCATTTGATTTGCTGTGGCCCAAGGATCTGAGCAGAAGTGGTAGCATGCCACTTATGAGCCAAGGCAGAAAGAAGGCCTGGTGTATGTGCACTTCTGCCATTCCCATAAGAAGAACGTGTGCCTTCTAGTCTGCTGGTCCACAGAGGGTGAGAGGTGCACGGAGACGTGAGTCCCACCCGCAGCTTGAAGCTGAGCCTCGTCAAACCTGGTCTAGATCACCCAACACCTAGGCAACCCTCAGAAGCCTGAGCAAAAATAAATGACAGTTTTTTACACATTATTATTTTGACTATAGGTAAGTGATAGAGGAAGTTTGCAACTTGCTTAAGGTTACGCACCAGTCATTGGTTTAGTGAGGATTTGAACCTGGGTCTGCTAAATCTAAAGCCATTATTATTAGTATTCTTTATTTACTGGTATCTTGGCCTACTGACAATATACTGTTTGGTAATACTTGTTCAGATTCATGGCCTAAGATACTAAATTGCCTTGAAATGACTTTAAAAAAAATATTGGAAAAATTTTATTGTTTTTAATATTAATATTTCAAAGAATTAACTTCTAATTCTTTGAAACTGATGATTACCATATGGTTATGTAGACAATTTTGATTGGTGGAAAAATACTTTCGGCTTGCACTGATGTGTTTTGGTCTTCCTTCTTAAAATTATATACACACATATATTATACACACAAATACATACACACACACACGTATATATGATACTTCTCCCCTTCCTTCCATACTAGAGTGAGCATCCTGCATTCCTCCAGCTGGACACTCCCCTTTCTAACCCCTGCACCTGGCCCAGGACATTTAGGTTCACCTAATCTTACCCCAGTGTATTTGTTTCCTAGGGCTGCCAGCACAAAGTACCACAAATCGTTTACTTAAAACAACCGAAATTTATTGTCTCACAGTTCTGGACACTGGGCCTCGAAATTAAGGTGTTGACAGGGCTGTGCTCCCTCTGGAACCTATAGGGAAATCCTTCCTTGCCTCTTCCTGGTTTCTGGTGGTTTGCTGGCAGTCTTTGGTGTTCCCTGGCTTGCAGCTGCATAACCCCAGTCTCTGCCTTCATTGTCACGTGGCCTTCACCCTGTGTGTCTCTGTGTCTTCACGTAGCCGCCTTCTTATAAGGACACAAGTCGTCTTGGATTAGGGGCCCACCCTCTAGTATGACCTCATCTTAACTAGTTGCATCTGCAGTGATCCTGTTTCCAAATAAGGTCGCATTCTGAGGTACAGAGGGTTAGGACTTCAGCATATCTTTTTGGGGGGATACACAATTCAACCCGTAACACGTAGCCTGGGCCTGGATGTAGGCAGACACCTCACAGGCTTGGGATTTCTGTTCACCTAGTGCTCAAATGGCCATGCTTATGTCTTCCAGGTCCCCAGGCCCACAGCTCCTCTGAGGCTTTATCCTCTGGGCTTTGTGTCATTCGAGGAACGAAATTGTCTTCAGTAGCAGATCCTTTCTCAGGGAGCTCTCAATTCATTTTTCTGCAAGAAGTATTTTTTTCTGCTCACTGAGTGAATCTCTCTGCCCCAGGAGGCCCGGCTCTTTCATTACTTGGAAAATCCCTGAAACTCCAAATCAAAAAGAACCACAAGTTAACCATATTTCTATCTATTTTCCCCACATAAGCACAAGAAAAGCGTCAGGGAATAAAGCTGAAATGTCGTGCTGTGCTGACAGTTTTCCACTCTGATTGCCTTTAATGCTGATCAATACAGGAAGGTAGTTAGACTGGGCAATGGGTGCCAGAAACCTGCTTACCTCTCCTCTGGTTCCTCCTCACTGTGCGGCTCAACTTGGTTCTCCTGCCCTCTCTGGCTGATTCAAGCTTCTGGTCTCCTGTGCCTTCTGTGAGTCCTGAAGAAAGGTCCTGTGCCATTGGCTCCCTTGGCCACATCCCAGGTAATTCTGGATACAACAAAGGCTGCTAAGAAATAGGACATGGGGGGGTCAGGCATGGACGATAGAGCACCACAAAATTTGATAGCAGATTTAACCATTTGAAAACACGTTTCTGGGTATCACCTCATATTGTGTCCCTTCTGTCCATTTTGTCCACTGGCTTCTCGGTGCCTTCTCACATTTTGTTTATGATTTTCTCTTCTCTGGAGCTTCTGTTCCCTGATCCCAGACTGTCTACTTTGCTTGACGTGATGGTTCATCCTTGACCTTTTGTGTCAGTCTCTTTTCCCTGGGCTCTGACACTCCTGTATCTCACTTTGACCCTCTAGTTCAGTGTGACAGGAAAGTGGAAGCATTCTAAGTAAATGTTCACTTTTGCACCTAATTTTATATTCATAATTTGGTGTTATTTCTCTTAAAGATGATTTCCAAAGCTGCTTAGGTTTCAGACTGCAAAACACTTGAATCCATCTATCTCCACATGTTATATGTTAGGAAACTGAGGCTCAGAGAGGTTAGGAAAGTAGCCTGAGGTAGAAGAGCTGAATTTTGTACTTTCTTTCTTACGTGGTACTTCTTGCCCTGTGGCAACTTCTGGGTTAAATCCAACCCTTTGATCCTTCTAGGAATGGCCTGTAAGGCCATGCCCAGTAGCTGGGGAAGTTGGACCAGAAGCTGGTCTGCTTCGCCACTTCTGATTCCTCCCGGTCTTAGTCTATTTGGGCTGCTATAACAAAGTACAATATAAACAAAGTGGTTTATTAAAAACAGAAATTTACTTTGGAAAGCCACCCAGTCTATGGTACTTTATTTTCCAGAGAAGATATACAGATGACTAGCAGCACATGAAAAGATGTTCAACATCACTAATTATTAGGGAAATGCAAATTGAAACTACAAAGAGATATCATCTCACACCCATCAGAATGGCTATTATTAAAAAGACAAGAAATAAGTGTTGGAGAAGATGTGGAGAAAAGGGAACCTTCATGCATTGCTGGTGGGAACTCAAACTGGTGCAACCACTATGGAAAACGGTATGGAGATTTCTCAAAAAATTAAAAATAGAAACACCATAGGATCCAGCTATCCCACTACTGGGTATTTATCCCAAGAACATGAAATCAATAATTCAAAAAGATTTATGCACCCCTGTGTTCATCACAACATTATTCACAATAGCCAAGGTGTGGAAGCAACCCAAGTGCCCATCAATGGATGAATGGATAAACAAGATGTGGTATATATATACAATGGAATACTACTAAACCATAAAAAAGACAAAATTGTACCATTTGTGACAACATGGATGGACCTTGAGGGTACTACGCTAAACGAAATCAGTCAGACAGAGAAAGACAAATACTGTATGATTTCACTCATATGTGGAAGATAAACAAACACATGGATAAGGAGAACAGATTGGTGGTTACCAGAGGGTAATGGGGTAGGGGGAGAGTGAAAGGGGTAAAGGGGCACATATGTGTGGTGACAGATAAAACTAGACTGTTGGTGATGAACAGGATACAGTCTATACAGAAACTGAAATATAATAATGTACATCTGAAACTTACACAATATTATAAGCCAATAAGACTTCAATAAAATAATCTAAAAACAAACAAAAAAATCCACAGAAATTTATTTCTCACGGTTTTGGAGTCTGAAAGTCTGAGATCAGGGTGCCAGCATGGTCAGGTTCTGGTTAGAGCCCTCTTCCAGGTTGCAGACTGCTGACTTCTCATTGTATCTTTACATGTTGAAGATAGAGTTAGCTAGCTCTCTAGTCTCTTCTTATTGGGCCATAATCCCATTCATGAGGGCTCCACCCTCATGACCTAAATACCTCCCAAATGCCCTCCCCCCAAATACCATCACATTAGGGGTTAGGATTTCAACATATGAATTTTGGGGGGACACAAACGTTCAGTCCATCTTACTCCCTTAGTCCATGCGTCTTGGGATATGGTACAACTTGGTCATGGACCCTGGGTCCTAGTGTCTCCCAGCAGGAGGAGAAAAGCATTTATTTTCAAAGGGCCAAGGCTATATCTATGTGACTGCAAAATAAGAGGTTGTTTTAGCACAAATTTTTTGAAAAGGAAGCTACCTCCAATTTTTCAGTTTTTGGTAGGGGTGTTAATAGCCCAGTCAGGCATTTTTTTAATATCAAGAAGCAGAAGCCCACTCAGATGAGTTAAATTCAAAAGGAGGCTTATTGAAAGGCAACAGTAAATAATCTCACAGAAACAAAATTCGGGAATGCAGAAATGGGATTTGGAATGAAGAAGAGCTGGGATCTTTGGGGACTAACCTGGAAATTGAGGCTTCCTCCGTCTCTCATGGGTCTCCCTATCTCATGGCTGCTTTCTTTTTATGCACCTGTTCATTTCCTGCTTCTCTCAGCAGGCTGGCTTACCACATGACTGTTGTGGAGGTGGTCTTGAATTTACATGGCACAGACTTGGCCTTGATCTTCTACAACTTCTCAGAGCCATGTGACCACCAACATCTGAGTATTTCATAAGACAGAGTGGATCTGTTTGGCTTAGCCTAGCTTCCAGATTGGTTCCTTCTGTGTCAGAGGTCCATGACCTGACCACTCAGCTGTGGCTGGAGGGGGTGAGATCTTGTGGTAGGAAACACAGCCATTTGGGCTGCCCCGTCAGCATGGCCTGGGATGAGCTGAAATTTCCAAAAAGAGAATATGGGCAGGGTATCTGTTATACATTAGACACTGATTCAGAGAAAAATGGGTTAAATTCAATAAAAAAGAGATATGAGCATGTGCCATGTATGTTTGTCTATGCTTCTCTAGCTGGGGTTTGCTGCAGTGTGCAGGAGGGAACTTGAAACTACAATATGTCATGCTCCCTCTTTCTGGATCATCAGCTTTAAATATGGATAATTGAAAGTATCATTTAAAAGATTAGCATGGAAAGCATAAAATCTAGCTGTTTATGGCTGTCATTTCTCGGGTGTACATATTTACACGCCTCTGGAAACTTCAGTGAAAATGTTTAAGAAGCACTGAGTGCATATTTATACATTGCCTTTTTCTAAAAGAGATTTGAGATGGAGACAAACTTTGTTTTCAACAATCACACTAGCAAATTTGTGAAATATATTCAATTTCTCTTTGATGTACTCTCCTCATTCATTCATCCATTCAATAAATATATGTTGAGTAACTACTATCTGCCAATAGTGACCAGACAACTGTATGGACCTGCCATTATGAGTTTATAGAAAGGTGAGGGAGACTGAAAATAAACATGTTAACAAAGAAATAAAGTATGCCTGACTAAGGAGATATGTCCTCTGAAGGAATCAGAGTGCTGGGACAGGAAATAACAGTGGGGGGAGGAACAGCATCGGAGAGGATGGCCTGGAAGTCCTGAGAAGGTGACCTGTAAGTGAGACCTGAATGGTGGGGAGTATATAGCTTTGAGAAAACCCAGGGAGGAGCTGTCCAGGCAAATGGAACAGCATGTGCGTGGGCCTGATGCCGAGAAGAGTTTGACATGCTTCAGGAACTGAAAGGCAGGTGGTATAATGGGAGATGAGGGAGAGAGAGTGGTGGGGTATGAGGACAAAGAGATGGCCGGGACTTACAAGCAATGAGTTTATTCCAAGTATAATAAGAAATTACTGAAAGGTTTTAAATGAGAGAATGATTTCACTTGGTTTATATTTTGTAAAGATCACTCTGGTGAACTGCAGGAAAGGATTGGAAGGGAGCAAGAAGGGAAGCTGGAGGTTCAGTTGGGAGGTGTTTGTGCTGAATGGTGATGGTGAGACAAGGTGGACATCTCACAGAATGGGAAAGTGAGCTTATTCAATAAGTAGAATCCCCTTTCTAGGTGGTGACATCAGTCAGTCCAGGTGTCTGCTTTTCTCCAACAAAGGTCAGTCAGCTCAGATATAGACATAGAGGTTGTGGAGACTAGGGTTCATCATGCGAGTCTAGAATTTTGTCTGAAAATATGACTGAAGGAAAGGGATGAAAAGGTGATGAGGGTCCTTGCAATAGAAGATTGTAATGATAAAGCATGTATTCAGAGTTGGATGAGGAAGAGGCTGATTGCTTATGAGAATGTACCAGAATCAGTAAGATTGAGGAATGGTGCAGTGTGGGTATTTGAACAAGTGAGCTGTAAAGGATAGGATGTCAGGGCCAGTAAGAGGTGTGTCTGAAATCTAAATGTGAGAGATGCCGCAGTTTCTGGAGATTAAAGCCCAGGTATGACTGTGGGATGGAGTAGGTGCCAGGGTGGAGAAAAGGCACACTGTAGACAAGGAAGTGAAGGAATTGAGAGACCAGTGTTGAAGTCATTGAAGTTGTTTGCGGAGAGAGTGAGTGTAAGTAGGGAGGGAGCTTCAATGACAAAAGGGTGTGATCAGGTAACTGCAGCAAGATGAGGTAGAAGAGTCAGGTAACTGGATGGGATGCCTAAAAGGAGCAGAAGATCAATGTTTATGGGGACAGCTAAGTCAAAAAAGATGATGAAGAGAGCCAGCAGAGAAGAGCTGGTGGATGTAGGGATATTTGCTGATTACAGATTCCAAAGGCCACAGTGGGTGTGGGAGGGAGGAGAGGCTGGAAGGTTGAGCTTAATTAGGGAAAGTACAGAGCAGAAAAGGGGAGGAGAGTCTGATGGTAATGGCTGATCATAGAGGCTTGTGCTTCTGGGAGGGATTGAGATAAACAGAGTGCGAGCCTGGATGGGTTGATCCTGATGCTCTCTTTGGGGAGATTTGGCATTGGACCTCGTTCTGAGACCCAGAATCCCCTTCCTGGTGGTGTGGTGCGTTCCAGGGTGCTGCTTGTGAAGCTGTGGATGCAGGGAGGGATCTTTCCGCCCAGGCCACTCAGGACATATACAGTTGAAGGCAGCAAAGACCAGCGAGCTTGTGTCAGAGGCTGCCAGGTGCTTCTTTATCATTACTAATCCTCAGGACAACACCACTAAGTAGATTTATTATTCCCATTTTACAGAAGCTGAAACTACAGTTCAGACAAGTTAGAAGACTTGGCCAAGATGAGATGGTAAGGACAGAGAGAGGATTTTAAACCCAGGTCTTTCCCAAACCCCAGCCTGAGTTCTTTCCATGATCACACCATCAGGGGCACTGCAGTAGAAACCAGGAGGTTAAAGAACCAGAGGGAGATGCAGGCGCTTCCTTGGGGTCTGGCTGGGAAAAATTCCCTTATTGCTTGGCTGTCATTCCCATGAGATTTTGAAGGCAGAGACTGTCACCTTTGTGTCCTTAGCTACTACACAGTGCCTGACACATAGTGGGTGCTCAATAATGTTTAATGAATGAACAAATGAATGAATTACTTTATGTCATTCCTTTTCTTTTTTTCTTCTCCTTTCCTTCTCTTTTCTTCTTTGGTAACAGGTCAGTTAGCTCAAGGGCATCATTATGGGCTCACAACCATAATCTCCTAGACTTTGTCTCAAAGTTTCTGATCAAATTGCTTAATGTAGCTGAGACACCCCTTAATAATACAAGAAAAGCTGGGCTTTTACTCTCTGTAGTGGGAATACTCAGAATTATTAGAGCATTCACCACTAAGCCTGGTGTAAAGGGTGCAGTGTGTGTGTGTGTGTGTGTGTGTGTGTGTGTGTAAATGTGCGCAGGTTCCTGTGTGTAAGTTATGAATGCATGGTCTATAGTTAGCACTTTATCCTAAGACTCCAGAAAGGGTGAATTCAGCATTAGCAGATGGTTTTCTTTAGGGGTTATTAATATATATTGCAATATAATATATTACTCTATAATTATAATTATTATTCTATAATTATAATATATTACTCTATAATTATAATATATAATATATATAGTTGTAATATAGTATATTAATATGTAATAATAATAATACAAATATCAGCCTGTCCTGTGCGCTTTCTTCCTAGGCTGTAATCCCCCTTCCATGTGCATTTTCTCTGGGGCAGAATTGAATACTCTTTCACACTTGTGTAAACATCCTCTTTGTATCCTTAAGGTGGCAGCAACAATCAAAACAGTCTTTAAAGAAAATTAATGGAAAGGACGGTGAAGTGGGGAAAAGAAAAAACGAATTGTTTCTGAAATGTTCTATAATCCCCCATTTGCTGCTCAGCAGAATTATATTCATAGCTAGATTATTCATTATTAAGAGCTTATATCAGGCCAGACGGTGTGTGTCAGTAGATTAGGACGTGGAGGAAGATTAGTTTCTCACAGTGGGTGGCTGGAAATAAGTTCCTTATCTGATCATTAAAATCAGTTGTTCATGGTTTTTTGATCATAATTAGTAATTCTGTCAGGGGCTTTTGATGCTGATTAAATTTGGGTGCCTGATATTGTAATATTAGGATTCAGCTGCATGGTACCAGTGTCACATTAGCAAGGCAGAAATGAGTATGTGTGGGTATGTTGGTCTTCAAAAATTCTCAAGTCTTTGTAGCACTCAATACTTATTTTAGAAAGTATTTAATAATTTTGAGACTTTTAAAAATAATACTATTATTGATAAATAAAATACTAGCAGTTACTATTTATTGTCTACCATGTGCTCGTCTCAGGCTATTTTACTTCTGTTGCTTGCTTTTTTAAAATTAATAAGCTTTTTTTTTTTAAATAGCAATTTTAGGTTCACAGCCAAATTGAGTAGAAAATACAGAGAGTTCCCATGTACCCCTGCCCCCTCATGCACATGCACAGCCTCCCTCACTGTCGACATTCTGCACTATGGTGGTACATCTGTTACAATCAATGAACCTACACTGACTCATCATGATCATTCAAAGTTCATAGTTTACATTAGGGTTCACTCTTGGTGTTGTACATTCTGTGGGTTTTGACAAATGTATAATGACATATATCTACTATTACAGTATCATACACAATAGTTTCGCTTCCCTAAAAATATTCTGTGCTCTACCTATTCATTCCTCTTCCCTAACTCCTGGCAACTACTGATATTTTTTACTGTCTCCATAGTTTTGCCCTTTCCAGAATGTCATAAAGGTGGAATCATACATTATGTAGACTTTCAGATTGGCTTCTTTCACTTAGTAATATGCATTTAAGTTTCCTCGTAATATGCATTTAAGTTTCCTCCATGTTGTTTCATGGCTTGATAGCTCATTTCTTTTTAGCTCTGAATAATATTCCATTGTTTGGATGTACCACAGTTTATTTATCTATTCACCTACTGAAATACATCTTGGTTGCTTCCAGGTTTTGGCAATTACGAATAAAGCTGCTATAAAGATCCATGTGTAGGTTTTTGTGTGGACTTAAATTTTCACTTTCTTTGAGTAAATACCGTGGAGTGTGATTATTGGATTGTATGGTAAGAATATGTTTAATTTTATAAGAAAGCACCAAACTGTCTTTCAAAGTGACTGTGCCATTTTGCATTCCTTCCAGCAATGTGAGAGTTCCTGTGGCTCCACATCTTCACCAACATTTGGTGGTATCAGTGTTCTGAATTTTGGCCATCCATGTAGGTGTGTAGTGGTATCTCCTTGTTTTAATTGCGTTTCCCTAATGACATATGATATGGAGCATCTTTTCATATGCTTATTTGCTGTCTCTATATCTTCTTTGGCAAGGTGTCTGTTCAGGTCTTCTGAACCCATTTTTTACTCAGGTTGTTTTCTCATTGTTGAGTTTTAAGAGTTCTTTGTATATTTTAATAGCAGTCCTTTATCAGATGGGTCTTTTGCAAATATCTTCTTCCAGCCTGGATTATCTTCTCCTTCTCTTAACAGTGTCTTTCACAGATCAGAAGTTTTTAATTTTAGTGAAGCCCAGCTTATCAATCATTTCTTTTATGGATCATGTCTTTGGTATCATATCTAAAAAGTCCTCACCATACCTGTGGTCATCTGTGATTTCCCCTTTGTTATCTTCTAGGAGTTTTATAGTTTTGCATTTTATGTTTAGGTCTATGATCCATTTTGAGTTAATTTTTGTGAAGGGTGTAAGGTCTGTGTCTATATTCCTTTTATTTTTTTATTTTTTGTTTGTTGTGGTAACATTGGTTTCCTTTTTTTTGCATGTGGATGACCAGTTGTTCCAGCATCATTTGTTAAAGATGTTTTCTGCTTTTATCTTCCCTACAAACCCATGCAAGACTTTAACACCTTTACCTCCATGTTAAAGACAGAGAAAGCAAAGAGCAGAAGGATAAAGTAATTTCTCTAAGTTCACAGAGCTGATAAATAGTGCAGCTGGGTTGGGAACCCAGGTATTTCTCACTCCAAACCCCTCCTCTGCTGCCTTTCAATAAAATGGGTTTTGTGAGCCTGGCCAGGAAGTAGTGTTCTTGAATTAATATGTTGTCACAGTTTAACAAAATGAACACAGTGATTTTAAGCCTAGGGGTTAAGATATTTATTGTTTCTGGCAAATCAAGTCTAAAGAGAAAAATAAATTTTTGAGAATGTTAGGTGATTTTCTCTCATTATCCAACTATACATCAAACAAGTATTTGAGTATGAAGCAGTGTGTTAGATGCAGTGGATACGGCATTGAATAAGACACAATCACAGTTCCTATAAGAAATTTAAATGTTGTGATAAATGTCTAAACAAAGGACTGTGTTGACCACAATAAAGAAATGATTTATTTTGCTTCACAGAGGAGGAGCCTCTTGCAATAAGCCACAGAATTGTTCACAACTGCTCTTTCAAGAAAAAAAGAATAATAGTGTCTTCCCTCAGGGACCATTCCACCATCATGTAAAAACATTAAGGATAGCTTTTTGGCAATATGACAAAAGTTGGTGAGATAGAACAGGAAATCTTGTTCTGTTGGTCTCACTCTGCAGAAAAATGGTTGTAGATGAACTCTCAAGCTTGTGAAACCCATTAAACCTGGATTGGGAGTGGGGGTGGAAGATGATGGTGGGAGGTGGTGAGGAGACAGTTATCGTCAAGTTGTGTAAGGTGGACATTTAGATTCCACAGTAAAGCAGAATCTCAGTTATGAGAATCAGAACTCAAGGTCAGAGTATGCTTTCATTGATTCAATCATGATTTATTGATGACAAATTTTATGCCAGTTCTGTAGTTTGCTTTAAAATTAGGGTTTTCCAAATACCTACCTATTAAGGAAATAATTGTTTCCAGAAACTCTCTAGGTTTGACCTATAGGACAGAATCATGGGGGCCCAGTCTTAAATAAAAGACAAGTGTGTGGGGAAATAGACTGACAGATCACTACATACTCAAATCATGATACAGAAATGCTGTCAACTCTGATAAAGATGATTCTTTCATTTAGGTAGATTGAAAGGTCCTTATTAGCATTAAGACTGATGTGGGGGTGAGAAGAATTCAGGGGTTATGGTGGGGATGGAGGTATTTACTTTCCCCAGCTGGAATGAGGAGGAGGAGACACAGCGGCTCTTCTGTTCATTCACTCATCATTCATTCACTCATTCATCCATCCCTTCATTTGCTTATTGAACCCTTATATGGCACTTACTATATGCAAGCACTTTATAAATAATAACTCATTTACCTTAATAATTTTGTGAGCTAGGAATTATTATTAAACCTGTTTTATAAGTAAGGAGATTGAGCCAGAGAGATATTGTGTAACTTATGCAAGGTCACATGGCTTCATTTCCTCACAAATGTTCCCCCCCACCTCCGATGACCAATCTTGTACTGAAATAGGGAGTAGTGACCACATTCTAGTTTCATGCAGACAATTGATTTTTGAGTCAGCATTCCCAGGAAAGGGAAGACTTCATGGACCGAAGCATCTGCTTCCCTAGCCCAAGGTTGGCATGGATCAGTTAGCACCCTTTTTCCTTTTTGGCATCAGAAAATGCCCTGAGAACACAGACATCTTGAGTTATCAGAGGCCCCAAGGCTGGAGTGGAGTACCACCAAATCCAAGCTGATAACAGCTTCTGCTGTCTATCATGTTGCTAGATGCCTTTCACAGCTGCAGTCAGTGCGCCCCATCCAGCCCTGAGCTCACACGACTGCAGACCTTGCAACGGCTTGTGCCCCATACAGATGTCATCTCATAGCCAGGCTCTAGACAAGGAAATGGAAAATGGCCAATAAAGATATTAAAAGGAAATGGCTCAAAGAAAGCACAGCTAATCACCATCCTGCTGGGTGAGAGTGGGAGGCCAGCAGGGGCATAAGCCTTTTCTTCTTTTTAAATCAGGAGTCTGAGCAGTAAACCTCACGTCTCCCTCAGTTCACTGCACCGGTCCACAAAGAAACACATGACGTGGCCCACAGTGGCAGCTGAATGAATTGCTCGGGCTGATTGTCCTTTCTTCTGTCTGGCTCTGCCACCTGTGTAGAGATGGTTTAAAAATACACTATCATTAAGGGCATTTCAGCTGCAGGGCTGAAGTAGTTGGCATAACTGTGCGCTTCCTGAGTCTCTGGGGCTTCCTGAGTCTCTGGCTTGTTGTTTCCTGCTCCTTGACACTCATGGCCTGTGATAGTTTTGAATGAAATGTCATGTCTATCTTGTCAATAACTATTAGCCAGCTCCAGGAGGTAATTGAAATGATCGTGTGTCTGCATTAGAGATTTTGTATTTATGCAGAAGACTGCTGAATTGCATATCATTGAGGCTATATATTTTGAGAAGAGCTTTTTCAGCTGGCTTTGTGGCTCTTGTGTTTTGTATCTAGTAAAGGATAAATGAGCGTCTGGAATGAACATGTTTTAAAGGGTTTTAGTTACATGGTGGCACTTTTTTGCATTTATAATTTTTCAACTTGATCTTCCTGTCAGTTGGTCTTTGGATTTTTGTATATAGAGAGGTCCTCTGTAGCTTTTTGAGGTTTTAGCAACCCTTAAGTCTAGAGACCAATAAAAAGCTGAGAAAGTATCTGACACATCAGTTGAGACCAAAGAGTTGATGCCATTTGTATCAGACCCAGTCCATTTTCCTCTCCGTATTTGCTCAGCCCCACCTGTCCCATGGGTCTTGGCTATTTGTTAGATGGAGATCTCTGGCCACCACTGATGTGGTTTCCTCATCTCCTAGAATCACTAGCTGTCTTACAGGATGAGAACCAGGCTCCAGCACGATCTTGTCCAAGGCAGGAATCACATTAGCTTCAGTGCCTCAGATGAACCAACCAGACCCACAGAAGATATGGTACCTTCTACCACTTCTGGTCTCAGATAAAACGGCAAACCTTGGGCCATGAGAACTGGCATTCCCAGGGGTTGCCTAGAGCAGTCAGTTTACATAACCAGAAAATATGAGCAAACTTGGACCGTTGAGAGACAAGAGACAGAAGCAAGCTGGCAGATCAATTCTGTGCCCTTCACACCCCTTCAGGGTGATCCCCAAACAGTGGTTCCATCCAGCCTCTCTAGAGATGCCCTGAATGACTGAGAAGTTGGCTGTGATCTCCTCGTGAAGGCCAGCTTAGCAATGTGCCACCTTGTGCCTGATTTTCCTACTTTCTAGCCTCACTTCCCTTATCCCTCAAGCCTGCCACTCTGGGATTGCTTCTCCAGGAAAACATTGGCAAGTATCTTTAGGTTACTGTTTTCTAGAGAACCTGGCCAAGACGACATGGTACAAGAGGGACTCTCTTCTCAAATTATTGGTTAGAATGGTGGTAAAAATTCAAGATAAAGGAAAATAAAGAGAGTAGCTTAGGGTGAATAGGAAGTATACCAAAAAGCGAGCAGAGGAAGGTGGTACCTTGTCAGAAAAATGGGATAGGATATATTCAGAGGAACAAGGCTTTGTCAGGTTTTCTAGAGTAAGAGAGGGGAAGAAGGTTTATTCTGGCAAGTGGAATTAATAATTCCCGATGCAACAAAACACACAAATCTCATTGACTTAACATAATGTAGAATTTTTTTCACTCAAAATGGTTCTGTTGGCCCATCTCCATCTTGTCGGTATGCAGTCTGGACTACTTACTTGTCTTCTGAGATTTCTGGGGGCAGGGGAGAGAACTAGAGCTGGAAAGAGAGAGAGAGAGAGGAAACATCAGCTCTTAACTACCTTAGCCCAGAATTAACTCATGTCCCTCCTCCTCATAGTTCATTGGCCATAGCCTAACTGCTAGGGAGGCTGGGAAATGTAGAGGAGCACATAGATTTTTGTTGAGAACAGACTGTGCGTGACAAGGTTGATCAAGAGAAACTAATGGGGGGAGGAGACCAAATGGGACAGGGTGAGAGATTCATGGTAGAAGAATGCAAAGAAGATCTTCAAGAATCGTAAAGGTGGGTTAGACGAGGTAGAAGTATGGGGTCTGAGACAACTGTCTGTTTAGAAATAGAGGACACAAAGGGGAAAGGAAGGACTTCTAAAGGAGGATTAGGTAAATCCTTAGAACGGAGCTGAGAGAAAGTACAGGTAGTTGGGAGAGGACCCGTGACAGATACAGGGATGAAGCCACAGAGAAAGCAGTTCTGCCACTTCACAGGGAGATAGGGCAGAAAACCCTGGAGAAGACATCAGTTATTATCCTACATAACCATGGCACATTTTATCCAAACTAAGACATTAACTTTGGAACAACACTATCAACTAAACTATAGACCTCATTCAGATTTCACCAGTTGTTCACAAATGTGTTCTGTCTGATTCAGGATCCAACCCGGGACAGTCATCCTGTCTCTTTGGTTTCCTGCAGTCTGCGACACTGCCGTAGCCTTCCCTTGTTATTCATGAGCTTGGCACTGTTAAAGAACACTGGTCAGGTATTTTGTAGAATGTCCCTCAATGTGGGTTTGTCTGATATTTTTTCGTGATTGGGCTAGGGTTATAGAATCTGGCAAGAATACTGCAGAGATCATGTACCTTCTCAACCCAGCATATCAGAGGACACATGATATCAACGTGGCTCATTATGCCGTTTGGTTAACATGGTGTGTGCCAGCTTTCTCTATTTTAAAGGTATTATTTTTCCCTTTTCATACTCTGTTCATTAGAAGCAGTCACTAAGTTCACAATAAATTTTCACTTAAGGAAAGGGGAATTAAGCTCTGCCTTCTGGAGAGAAGATTATCAAATAATTTGTGGACATATGTTAAAACCACCTTGTAATTAATAAGTATGTGGGGGAAGGGACTTTTAAGAGATGCAGATATCCTACTTACCTTTGAAGTTTCTCGTCCATGAGTGGATTTTGCTGGCAGCAGTTACCACTGTGGTGTCCTAATGGTCATTGTCTACTTCTTCGTTTCTTTCTACATCTGTAATTTAGAATGATGGTGTTTATTTGTCACAGATCCATATTTGTTCAGCCAGTTAGTCTCATTAGGACTAAGAGGTTCCTGGGGCCAGCCCAGTGGTGCAGTGGTTAAGTTTGTGTGCTCTGCTTCGGCGACCCGGGGTTTGTGGGTTCAGATCCTGGGTGTGGACCTACACACTGCTCATCAAGTCATGCTGTGGTGGTGTCCAATATACAAAATAGAGGGAGATGGGCACAGATGTTAGCTCAGGGAAACCTTCCTCAAGCAAAAAGAAGACGACTGGCAACAGATATTAGTTCAAGGCCAATCTTCCTCACTGAAAAAAAAAATAAAAAGACTAAGAGGTTCCTTAATGATGAGTAGTGACTGCTAACTTAACACTATCTATATCCAACTTTTCCATTCATTGAAATTGGGGTTGCTTAGGAGGGAATATAATTTTAAAAATGTATAGTTCATTTATTTTGGTTTTATTTTGAGTCCATTTATTGTTTAAAACTAGAATGAACAAAATAAATAACTACTACGTTTCCAGACAGTAGTTAATAAAATAACACTCTTCTTAATCCTGTATTTCCTGTAGAATGAGTGCCAAACTGGGGATTTTAGACTGATAAACAGAATGTGAAGTCCTTATCCAGTACAAAGCATTAAGAGTATTTCCACAAATTACCCTTAATTAAAATGTGTAGGTAATAGTTGGAAAAATATAAATAAGAAAATCTTAATAATTCATATTTCTGCCATCCAGATGTAATTTTTTAGTATTTTGGCAAATATCTTCCTCATTTTAAAATATTTATACACATGGATGTATGAATTTATGTTATATAAATGACTAAAAAATTTAAATCTTGATTCTTTTCCTTAACATAATATCATGTGTTTTCCATCGCATTAAGTACTCTTAAAAAAGATTTAAAATGGTTGCATAGTAATTCATCTATAGTTCATAATTTAACTGTCCTAATATGATTGCCAGTTTAGCTTGTATTCAATGCTTTACTGGTATAAATAGTTCTGTATGGAACTTTTTTGGTGTATATCTTTACAATGTGATGATTTTCTCAGCAAGGAGACAGTAGTGTGATGGTTAAGAGCTCAGTCTTTGGGGCCGGATTGCCTGGTTTTGTATCCACCTATGTTACTTGATAACTGTGTGACCTTTAGAAAATTGTTTCACTCTCTGTGTCTAAATCTTCTCATCTGTAAGTGGTAGGTAATTACAATAACTATCTTATAGGATTGTTGTGAAGATTAAGTGAATGCTATGTGAAAATGCTGTATGAAAAGCACTCAGAAGTGTGCCTAGTACTTGGTGGGCACTATGTACGTGTTAAATTAATAAAAGAAAAAAATCAGTGTTACATGTCTTGTAAATAGTAGAATTTCCCTGTAAAACCATCTGAATGTGGTGTTTTAAAATACTGATTTAATTTCTTTCCTGGTTGTAGGGCTATTTGTGTTTTCTAGTTCTTCTTGAGTCAGTTTTTGAAATTATGTTTTCAAAAACTTTGTCTATTTCATGGACTATTTTAAATTTATCAGTATATAGCTATTTAGATAATTCTATTTCACTATTCTGTGCTCTACCTGGATTTCTATACACTTTTATATTTCTACTGCACCATCGTGTTTTCTCTTGACAAATATTGCTAGAGATTTATCCATTTTATTAGTCTCATTTTTGGAAATTTATTTATCTATATATCTATTTATTTAACAGCTTTATTGAGGTATAATTCATATACAAAAAAATATACGTACTCAATGTATACAGCTTTATGAGTTTGGACATTTACATGCACTCATGAGCCATCACCACGATCAAGGTAATAACATATCCATCACCTCCAAAACTTTCCTTGTGCCCCTTTGTTTTTGTGGTAAGAACATGTGATCTGTCCTCTTAACAAATTTTTTAAGTGTCCTGTACAGTGTTGTGAACTATAGGCAGTGTATTGGTCAACAGATTTCTAGAATGTATTCACCTTGTAATCTTGCATAACTGAAGCTTTATAGTCCATATACTATTTTCATTAAACCAGACACACGGAACTCTGATGTAGACCAGTTATTCCCAACACCTTCCCACTCCACCCACTGTGCATCCCGGGAGGTAGCACCCTTGTCGCTGTTTTCTGCCCTGGAACCCAGTGCCTGATTCAGGTGCTTAACTTCAGGTGTCCTGGATACTGCACTTTTTCATAGTGTGAAATGACAAGACAATGACTTCCACTAGAAAGCAGCCCAAAATATTGAATCTTACAGAATTTGTTTCTGATCTACCTGCAATCCTGTGAAGATGTCAAAGTTGGAATGTGGCTTTTGCTGACACAACCAGGGAAGCCTGCAGCACTCCTGCAATTTCTCATGTGGCCACCAGAGGGCAGTGCTTGGCTTCGCATGACAATGACACCGCCCCACTTGAACAGTTTTACTAAAAGTTAATCTTCTTCAGAATGTGTTTTATAACCTTAGAGAATTTCTTTAACAATTTCTCATTTGCTTTTTTGCTTTAATTTCTTTGGAATCTAATGAAAATTCCCTACAAGTAACAACTATAGTTAATGCATTGACTGGCAGATGTCCTTCCTTACACATCCAGACATGTAAAATTATGAATGACTGAATGAAGGTAGACCCTTACCTAAAATAATATAAAAAATTAATCCAAAATGGATCAAGGACCTAAATTTAAGACCTAAAACTATAAAACTCATACAAGAAAATGTAGGAGCAAATCTTCATAACCTTGGATTTGGCATCTCTTTGTTAAGGATGACACCAAAATCAACATTCTTTTGTTGATAAACAGATAAACTAGATAAATGGCCACCAACATTACTGCCTTTCCATTTGGCTCTTAATGCACTGCAGGCACCAGGCAAGAATTGCACAACATTTCTCAAATAATTCTCCCAGCAACACATTAAACAGCACCATTTACTTTCTCCCTTCAGAGATGGAGTCACTGAGGCCCAGAGCCTTGGATGGGGTCACCCAGGAAGAAAGGGGCTGAGCAGGGACTAGACTGCAGTCGCTCTGTCTTGGGATTCTGTGCTCCATCCTCACTGTTGTTTCCTGGAACTCAGGGGTCCAGAATTGTTCTGGATCAAATAACCTATGCCTCAAGACCTCACAAATTCAGGAGACCGTGTCACCCCTACGACTAGAGCTTGGCATGTTGGCTGGGAACGGCAGGCCCTGGGCACCGTGGGCTCTTGCAGGACCGGAGCAGCCAATCCCTGGGTATCAGGAGATTTCCCTCTGGGCACCAAGGACAGAGGTCCGGGTAATTCAGAGGTGAGAGGTCCCTCCTGCAGCATCTGGATGCAGCCTCTTTGTCACGTGGGGCCTACGGGGATTTACAAGTACTGGGTTCAAATCCTGTAGGGCGAAGAAGGGGAGACTTTCTTAAAGCCTCAGGTTCCTGATCTGTCACACAGGGACAGTATTTCTAACTACCTCCTAGAATTGTTATGGGGATTCAGCGAGATGACCTTGACTGGAAAATCCCCTGGGCAGGATGCAGTAATCCTTACCTGGACCTCATCTCACCTCACTGCTAGGGCACAGCCGCTGTAGATGCTCTGCCTCTGTCCACTCGGTTCCCTCTGCCTGGCAGGCCTGACCCCCTCCAACTCAATGGTTCACCCAGAAGCCATTCTTTGACTCTCTAGATTGGGTGGGGTGTCCCTCGGTTGGGCTCCCACGGCACTGGGGCTCAGCCCATCAGACCCAGGCTAGCCCCGGGGCTGGACACGACCCACAGCTCGTGCCCTTGTGCCTGTGGACATTGAGTGTCCTGAGTGTTGAGACCTGGACTCTGGAGCTTTCCGAAGTGGATCATCTGCTCCTCGGGCCAAATGTTGGGGCGCCCGGTGAAGGGGCTCCCCCCTTCGCAGGCAGCGAAAGTGAGCTGCCCTGAGCTCCGTGGGACCTGCCCTCCCCACCCCGCCTGTGCGATCACCGGTACACGGGATCTCAGGCTTCGGTGGCCACCCGGTGTCCCCGTGTCTCTGTAGCGAATCCTGGCCCCTTCCTGCAAGTCCAGACACAGCCCCGCGCCTCACCGTGACGGCGCTGCCCCGGCCCCGGCGGCCCTTCTGCTTGGCCCTCGCCGCTCTCGGCTCTCGCCTGCTCCCTGTTCCGCGGAGCTTCTCTCCCTCCGTCTGGGGAGGGCCCCGCTGCCTCTGTCTAACGGCCCACGTTCTCTGACTGGGGGGCGCCGTCTCCCGGCAGAGGAGAGAGAGGCTGCTGACCGTGGCCTCCGCCAGAGCCTCCGACACAGCGGGCTCCTGCTGACCTTACTTGGAGGGCGGCGAGGGCCCCCCCGGCCTCCTCGTTTGGAGCCGTTAGCGGGCAGCAGGGCCCCCTCCAGCGCAGGAACTGACTGGGAGGGACGGCGAGGCTGGGCCCGGGGGCGGGGCCCGAGGGGTGTTGGGGGGCTCTGCCCGGGGCCAAAGCCCCGGCTGCGGCTCCCCCGTCCCGCGGCTTCCGGGAGCCCCCGCTGTGCTCCGGGAAGGTCTGCTCTGCTGGCTCAGCGTCAGGTGGCTCTTGCTGTTGCAGCTGCGCTCTTGTCGGGATGGACGCGTTCACGGGCACGGCTCTGACTCCCTGCCCTGCCCCTCGAGCGTCCTTCCTGAGAAAGGGGCCCGCAATGTCCATCCATGTTGTCACAAATGGCTGGATTTCATCATTTCTTATGGCTGAGTAGTATTCCATTGTGTATATATACCACAGCTTTTTTATCCATTCGTCCCTTGATGGACACTTAGGTTGCTTCCAAGTCTTGGCTATCGTGAATAAGGCTGCAATGAACACAGGGGTGCATGTACCTTTGCAAATTGGTGTTTTCAAGTTCTTTGGATAAATACCCAACAGTGGAATAGCTGGATCATATGGTAGTTCTATCCTTGATTTTTTGAGGAATCTCCATACTGTTTTCCATAGTGGCTGCACCAGTTTGCACTCCCACCAGCAGTGTATGAGAGTTCCCTTCTCTCCACAACCTCTCCAACACATGTTGTTTCCTGTCTTGTTAATTATAGCCATTCTGACGGGCGTGAGGTGATATCTCATTGTAGTTTTGATTTGCATTTCCCTGATAGTGATTTTGAACATCTTTTCATGTGTCTGTTGGCCATCTGTATATCTTCTTTGGAGAAATGTCTGTTCAGGTCTTTTGCCCATTTTTTAATTGGGTTGGTAGTTTTTTTGTTGTTGAGATGCATGAGTTCTTTATATATTTTGGAGATTAAGCCCTTATCAGATGTATGGTTTGCAAATATCTTCTCCCAATTGTTAGGTTGTCTTTTCGTTTTGTTGATGGTTTCCTTTGCTGTGCAGAAGCTTTTTAGTTTGATGTAGTCCCATTTGTTTATTTTTTCTATTGTTTCTCTTGCCCGGTCAGATGTGGTGTTTGAAAAGATGTTGCTAAGACTGATGTCATTGAGGGCATGATGCAAAGTGAAATAAGTCAGAGGGAGAAGGTCAAATACCGTATGATTTCCTTCATTAAATAGTAGATAATAACAACAATAAACAAACACATAGGGACAGAGATTGGATTGGTGGTTACCAGAGGGGAAGGGGGGAGGGAGGAGGGTGAAAGGGATAATTGGGTACATGTGTGTGGTGATGGGTTGTAATTAGTATTTTGGTGGTGAACATGATGTAATCTATGCAGAAATAGAAGTACAATGATGTACACCTGAAATTTTTACAATGTTACAAACCAATGTTACTGCAATAAACAAAAAATTAAAAAAAAAAAAAAAAAAAAAAAAAAGAAAGGGGCCCGGACAGGGTGGAGGGGGCGAGCAGAAAGGCGTGGCCCGGCCTGCCCCCTCCGCCGGCCTGGAAGCGGGGCCTGGCTGCCCTCCTTAGGAGCTGAAGGACGGCGCAGGGGGGCTGGGGGCGCCTGGGCCTGGGCCTGGGGTATGTCGTGGGCGGGGGCCTGGTGAGGTGTGTTCCAGGACCTGGAGCAGAAGATGTTGTGTGGGAGGAAACCTTGAGGGAGCCGGGCTGAGCGGGCCCTTCCCTGCTCCGTGGGTCACTCCCAGGTACCCTGATGGCCTCACTCCTGGCTTGCCCGCCTCCCTCCTTCAGGTGTCGCCTCCAGGGTGTCTGGAGTCCCTGCTTTCCCAAAGAAGACTCCAACTTCATAAAGAAATCGTAAATACGGAAACTGCAGCCAGCACCTAAAAAGTGTGTATAAATTGTGTCCCAGAAATTCTGCTTCTAGGGATCAGTTCTAAAAAAATAGGGATGTATGGACTCAGATGCCCCTTTCAGTACAATTATGAGAGTGAAAAATTGGAAATGGTCCCATCGTTCACCGCTGGGGCTGCTCGCTAGAATGTGATGTGTGGCCCCTGAGAATGCGCGAAGGGGCGGGACTGACTGTGCATGGCCACCTGTGGGACATCAGGTATTAGGAGAGCACAGCCCTGGGGTTCTGCCACCCCACCCCCTCACACCCCCTCACACGCACGCACGCTCACACACCAGCGCACCGAAAGGGAGAGGACTGAAAAGATGGCTACCACTTGTTAGGGGCGATGATTTCACAGTAGAAGGAGTGTATCTTTTTTTCTTATTCATATTTAAATCATTATTTTACTAAATTAGCATTGTCTATCTATCTAAAACCTTAAAAGAAGCAGGTAATGTATTTTATTCCATAATATGGTTGTAATAAATGGAAATGTTTACTCTGTGATCATAATATTTTTATAATTTGCACATTGGAAAAACCTAAACATGGCCCATCCCGTCCAGGAAGAGAAGAGACTTGAAAGGTGACTCCCTGCCCCAGACATTTCCCTTATGTTTTCCAGCTCTCGTGTCCTACTTATAAAAGTGGTCCCTATCCCAAGAAAATGGAGATAGTTAATAGTGGGGCTTCATTTTGATACATCATCTTGGCTCTCTCAGGGATTTTTCTTCTTAATAAAAAATGTTATTTTTGTTTAAAAAAGTCCTAAGTCACTCTCCTCAAACATTAGGTAGCCAGACACAAAAGGCCAGTTACTGTATGCTTCCAGTTACATGAAAAACCCAGAAGAGGTAAACCCATCGAGTCAGAAAGATCAGTGGTGACCAGGGCCCGGGGTTGGGAGGAAGGAGGACTGACTGACTAAGAGGTACAGGCTTTCTCTTTGTTGAAAATGTTCTTGAACTAGATCATGGGGACGGTTGTGGAACGTTGTGAGTATCCCTCTTGCCCCTTCAATGAACAATTTAAGAGGAACAAAGAATTAAATTTTATTTAGGTGATGATTATAGAGTAAAATATAGGAAACCACTGAGTATGTGTAAGATACAAAGAAACATTTTAAAAAGTGCAGTATTAGGGGAGGGGAAGGAATTCTGTGGTGCTGGAGCTCAGGAACTGAGGCCAGTTGCTGAGGGGATGCGAGTGGTTGTTCCAGGTCTTAAAGATGAAGGCGAGCTGTGGCTGGAGCCTGCTCCGTCTCTGAATCTGAATGTGTGGCTCTGAGCTGTAGTGGTCACCAGAGTTGGAGCTGGTGCTGGATCTTTCTCTGGAGCTGGTGCTGTAGATCCAAGAAGAGAGAATACCATCAACAGGACTGCCTTTCCATGTCATTCCAAGTAAAGGAAACCTCTCAGACCAACTGACGAGTCTCAGTCCAAGAACCAACCCCCAGAAAGTCTTCCCAGACTGGAGTCCGTGGGAATAGTGATCTGAGCCCGCTGTTTGCTCCCGGCCCAACCCCAGCCTCTGGAGGCTCTGCTCTGTGCGGCCCAGCCCCAGCCCCTCCACACACGCCCACGTCCCCCACCTGGAGTCCCCCTCACCCTGAGTCTCTGCCTCGGTGGGCTGAAGGTGCTCCAGCTGTGAAAGAAGAAAGTGGGCACGCTGCTCCAGGGCCGAGCCTGGCATGTTGAGCCCAATGTATGCCAGTATCACCTCCCGGCAGAGACAGTCGGGGGGCTGGAAAAAATCCTCAGGGTATAGTTCTAGCCAGGTGCCCAGAATGAAGGAGATGGCCCTGAGGATAGACAGGTGGGCAGCAGCGTCAGAGAACTGGCCTTCCCAGGGCACCCCTGTGTGGGCCTGGGCTCCTCTCCTGTGCCTCCTGCTCCTGGCTGTCCGGGGGCCAGTCCCACTTTTCATCCACCTGCACTCTGGCGGCCTGGACAGAGACAGGCCTGGTCACCAAGGAGGGCCTGGCAAAAAGCCTCTGTAACTGAGAGCTCTTGGGCAATGGTGTGATCACCTCTCCTTTTCCTCAGGGAAGCCTGACACACTCCTCTGTGCGTCTCCCAGCCCACTGCCCGCTGGAATGTCAACTCCCTGAGGGCATGGAGCAGTGGAGTCTGCTCTGTTCATTGCACTCACTGGCACCCACTAGGTGCCCCATGATGATCTGACGAGTGAGGGAACAGAAGAACTTTGTCTCCTGCCCAGTCTTCCCAGGGCCTGCCTCATACCCCAACTTCAGCTCCCATGCCTGCGTGCTGTCTAGTTCACTAGGTGCCCCACGTGGGTCACCCTCCACTGACACTAATCTCTAACAGGGAGGCGGTCATTTGGCCCCTGAGCACTCACTGAGTCCCCCGCCCCGAGCACCAGCTGAGCACCCACTGTTGAGGTTCTGCCAGATTAGTGAGCAAAATGCTCCCTACACCTCCTCTTCTGAGTCCCAGGATCGGGAGTGGAGGCAGGGCTGGGATGGACAGGGGACGGCTACGGATTCTCTTAGGGGCTGACTCTGTCCTCCAGCCCCCCTCTGCTCTCCCACAGCCCCCACAGCCCCATCCGCAGCTCTCGAGGAGTGCTTTCTTCTCTTCTAGGAGAAGCCCTCAGACCTCTGCCCTCCCATAGCCATCAGAAGATGTGTGGAATGTCGGGTTCTGCCCGCATCCCCGATTCACAGACCCCACACTCCCCTCACAGCGTGGAGATGGGAGCCCCTCTGACTCGATCCAAAGCCCACTCACCTTTTGACTTGGTCCAGGGGCCCGCCGTCCTCACTGGAGTAAGGGAGGATGCACCCGTATCTAGAGGGGACAGGAGGGCATCACATCAACTGTACTGTGGACAGTCCCTGCCTGAGAAGTCTAGTGTGACTGTCTGGCTCTGGACTAGAATGGAGCCCGGGAGGGCAGGGGTGTCGTCTGCTCTGTGCCCTGGATTACGGCCGGTGCCTAGCCAAGTGCCTGTACCTAGTGGGGCCTCTTCTCTATGTGATGAATGAGTGAGCTCCAGCCAGCCGCATCACAGATGTTTGAGTGGGCCCCCAGCTCGCCTGGGGGATCCCTGGTGTGGCCTTTACCCAGGCCAGAGACCTAGATGAAATCTCCAGTCTCCTTTTCCAATGCGATCACTGCTCAGCCCAAGGCCATGGGGACAGTGAGGGCTGAGGCAGAGGCTTCGTCACAGGGAAGAGGAAAACGATGGATTAGCACAGCCACGGCCCCTCCAGCAGACCTTTCCACAGGGCCAGGCTTCTAGAACGTGCTTTCCGTGCAGGACCTCGTTGAGTCCCTACCATATCCCTCTGAGGTTGATCCTCCTTGCACCCCACTGCTCAGAGGAGCAAACTGAGGCTCGGAGTGGCGCAGTGATGTTCCCAGGCCTCACAGCTAGGAGGTGGCTGGGTCAGCACAGTGCCGTGGAGGGGCAGGGCGCTCACCTTTGACACAGCGAGTCCAGCACCTGCAGGGTGGTGGCAAAAGCCCTGTGTGACCAGAGAAAGCTGTGGATGTAGGTGGTGTCGCCTTCCAGGAAGGCGGGCACCAGGTGCTCCACCAGCTTGTCTACGGAGCCACCCTGCGTGCTCCACACCTTGCGGGTCTCCTCCCTCTTGGCTGTTGAAGGATTCTCACCCTGGGGTGGGACAGATGAGAGAGGCGCAGTCAGAGGCAGCACCATGGACAGCAGGAGGGTTGGGGACTGGAGCTCAGACGGAAGCCCCAAGGCCTCCGTGACTTCCGGCAAGAGGGGGGACGTGAGTGCCCACAGCGGGAGAAAGTTCTCGGCCTTCAAGTTAGAGTCTGAGGTGGGGAATGAGTAAAGACATGAGTGTCTGAGGTCAGTTTGTTAGCAGAGTATTGCCAGCGTCTCCGTGTCTGAACAGCGTCATCCCTGTGATTTCTGAAACATATCCCATTCCAGAGATGAGAACACAGAGGCCTCTCCTGGGGTGGGAGGGCTCGGGAGAGTGGGGCATGCGGGATGGTCAGTGCAGCACTGTGGAAATGGCCGCCGAAGGTGCCACGTCAGGGAGGGGCTGAATCACTGCGGTAACCGGTCTCCCTTCGGGAATGTTGTGCAGCCCAGTGAGGTCCCAGCACCTGACCTAGAGGGGCCGTGGGGACGTGGTCCTTGGGACAGCATATTGCAGAGCGACAGGCATAATGCCAGGAGCCCTGTGTCCTTTTGGGGAAAAATATCCCTAGCCATCATGATGATGTGTAAGACGTGGAGAAGTTGCGGGAGGATTGTCAGGACAACGTGGACACTTGGGGATGGGAGTTAAAACAGGAAAATGTGTAGACAAATGCAAAACTCCTCTTGCCTGAACAGGAGGTGAAATGGTGTAAATACTCTTGACCGAACGTGAGGTGAAATGCTATCAAAGTCTCTTTGCTGGTGTGCCCACAAATACGTGGACAGTGACTTTGTGTGTGGCCAAGGCAGGGGCTAGGCAGTGGAGGCGGGTGGGAGGAGAGGGCCATGCAGATTCCTCTGGGAGCAGGGCTCTAGGAGGGAGCCCTGGGGAGTGTCTGTGTGTTCTGGGGTCCTCTTTGGCTGTTCTGGGCTCCAGGGTCTTGGGTCTTCTCAGCACCTGCACTCACCCTGAGCCAGTGCTGGACTCTGTTAGTGGTGTGGGGCACCCTCCTTTGCTGCGGGGCAATCGAGTAGAGGACCCCATCGATCAGCTCCTGTCCAGTCTCCTGCGTAGAGCTCTGTAAAGACAGTGCCCAGCAGCCAGGCGGAAAGCCTCAGAGCCCTGCCTGGCTGTCTCTGCTGGCTCTCACACCTCTGTGACTCTCTCCACTCCAGACACACAGGCGCCACAGTCTGCACAGACCTCCACCAAGGAGGGACACAGAAGACAGCCTGAGGGCCTTGGATTAACATTGGCACAGATAAGAGGCACCTGGGGAATCCCCATCCCGTCCTGCCAGCCTGTCCTGGAATGTGACCCGGACAGCAGCCTCGGGTTATCAACTGCCCACCAACCTGTTCCTGCCTAGGGCGGATCCTCCCCACATGTCCTTCTTCCCCCCTACACTGAAGAGGAGGGCATGGGGTCTGCCCAGGGAGAGCTCACAGAGGTGGCCTGATCTCGACTGGCCTGACCTAGGCCACCTCGTGTTACCTTAGAGGACCTCCTGGCAAAGGGCCAGAGGCAGCCAGCCTGAGAGTTGAGCCAACGTCTAGAACGGGTCAAAAAGTTCTCCCTCCGGGGTTTCTGGAAACCAGAGCCCTGATGAGTCGCGATATGGCGGGAGAACATCTTTCAACACCAGATGTCTCCGGCCAAGTGAGTTGGGTATGAGGATGTGGGTGCCTGGTTACGGGGCTTCCAAGTTCTGTTGGGGTCTGTTGTCAAGGAAGTGACTTCACTTCCTGGAGTCCCCTTACTTGTGTCCCCTCCTGTGATAACACCCATCCAAACAGTCCTCTGGGCTGCTGACTGCTCACCCCCCTTCTCTAGGCAACATCATATCTGTACCCGGGTACACCAACACACCTGTCTCCACTGGCCCCTGAGAAGGTCTGGGTGCAGCCAGGGTCCCAGCTTTGAGAGAGACGCAGACACAGCTCCTCATTCTCACCTGTTCTTGATCCTGGATAAGCCATTGTGCCTCTCAGGGCCTGTCTGCCTCCTGTCTGCACAATGGAGATTATTCTAGCATGGACTTCCTCGAGATGTCCTCAGGGATAATACCTTTAAAATTGGAGGGGTGGTGTTACATGTAGGGAATGCCTCCAACCTCTTTTTTCTTCCTCTTGTCACCTCCCCTGTGTCTGCTTCTCTTCTGATCCCACCCCGTAGTCCATCCTTACATCTAACGTCACCGTGTTTGTATGTGTGAGTGAGTGAGTGTGTGTGTGTGTGTGTGTGTGTGTTAGTGCTCACGTTCTGGATACCCAGGAGAAAACAGGCCCCGCAAAGGGAGGGATGGGTAAGAGCTTCCCAAGATCTTAGGGTTTCTAATTTCCAAAGCAAAGCTTGTGGCAGGGGTTCTAGTCTTGGCCTAGAAGGTCAGAACACACCCTCACCTCTGGACTCTGCCTGTCACGTGCGGTGGGGCAGTCCCTGCCTCTATGGGCCTCAGTTTCCCAATTATCTGATGAGGGACTAAATTCAGAACTGCATAAGCATGAGCTCAGCCTAAAGGTGGGTCCCCGCTCCCTCCGCCCTGGGTGTGATGTGGACTGGGGAGCACTCAGGGGTTCCCCTGACCTGGGCTCCTCCTCAGAGAAGAACTTGCCAGATGCCCGTCTAGGCTACTGAAGGCTCACCCTCACCCCCGTGCCATCTGCATATCTGTATGCAGTTACACACCTTTCCCAGAGTCCCCTGAGAGAGCCTGTGTGCGGCCAGGGCCCCATCTTTGAGGACACAGAGCTGGGTTCACGCCTGGCTCCAACGTCTCCCCAGTCTGTGATTCTGGGCAAGGCACTGAAGCTCTTGGGTCTTCCGCTTCTCCCCTCAGGGGCTCCCTGTGATCCCCAGCTCCCGGTCTACACATCCCTGTGTAATCCGCTCCCCTGCAGTGTGGACTGAACTTAGTGAGTCCTTTCTTTTCCACAGAAGACGGCAAAGTGATCCAATGTCATTTCCCAGGTTTGGTTGTAAACAGCCGGTGCCCGCCCTCGTGTCCACTCTGACCTGTGCTCTCTCTCTCTTCCTCTCCCTCAGATCCCTCACTCTGGGGAACGAGCCTCTGTGCTGTGACTTCCAACAGAGAGAGGCCCGCGTGGCCTCGCCTGAGGGAGCCCAACAGACGAGAGGCACACGGGCGTCAGTCTGGAGGGAGTCCTGCCGGTGCCCCCGCGTGCGCTCCCATCGGGAGGCCAGCGGGTCCTGCCTCAGTGGAGCCCGCAGCCCGCCCTCCTGAGAGACCCCGGCAGAAGCAGCCCGCTGAGCGCTGCTGGCTTCCCGGTCCACCGACACTGTGAGCTCACCCGTGTCTTTCAGCTCAGCCACTAAGTTTGGGGAGTTGTTGTCACAGGGCAGTAGCAGCTGATCACTCAAGCTGTCCTGCTGCCGCGGCCCTGGCCCTGCTCTCCTCCCGCCCCCTCCGGCCCCGACTCTCCTCCCGAGCCGCCTGCAGCCGCCCTGGCTTCCCGTCTCAGCTCCTCTCTGGCCACACGCCCTCGTGCCTCCGAGTGTCTGCACCGTTGCGCCCTCTGCCAGGCTCCCTGTCCCCGGGTTTGTGCAGGGCTGGCTCCTTCTTGTCGTGCTGCTGGCAATCAGAGGTCACCTCGGCGCAGCCTTGTGGGCGCCCCGGCCTGGTGGACCCAGCGCTCCGTTGTAGCACCTGCTGCTTTTCCCTGTGGCGTTCGCTCTTGCCCTTCACATGGGTTCTTTCCCTGCTGTTGTCCATCCTGTCCTCCTGACTGTGAGCTCCTGGAGGGCAGCACCTTGTGGGGATTTTTCCAGCACTGGCAGCATTTGAGCGCTCGGGGCACAGTCGCTGAAGGACTAGATAAGAAGATCCATCCCACCGCCGGCCCGCTCAATTATTAGAGCCAAACTGACTTGCGTCATTTTAGACAGACTAGGTTGGTAACTATTTAAGTTAATCCTGTGATTTAGGCCCTTTGTGGGTATATCGGTTTATGGTGAATTACCAGATAACTTCCCACATTTCAGTAGCATATCAGTATATATTTTCCCACATGAGTGCTGGGTGGGTGTTCAGGTTGGAGAGACCACACTCTTTCGTGGTCCTTCAGGAACCCACAGTTCTTCCATCACGCGCCTGCTCCATCCCTAGGACATCGTCCACCTCTGCATCCATCAGCATCAGGGGAAAGGACATAAAGAAATGCACGTGGGAGGATTTTATCAGGCAGGTCTCGCATGGCACGCATCAGTTCCTTTCCTCTTCTGCTGGCAAAGAGGTGGTCCTGGGCCACCACGGAGGCCGGATAGTGGAGTCCAGCTGTGTGCCCCAAGAAGCGCAGAGGGGATTTTTGTGGACAACTAACGTTCTCTGCAACAGTGAGTAACTCATTTAGATTTACTGTGTTTTTCGAATCATTCTTAAGTTTTTACCACGTGCCAAGAACTGTGCTGTGAGCTGGATGGAGAAGTGATTGAGCAGTACCTTGCCCCGGGAGGCGCTCCCAGTCTAGAGAGGGAGACTAGATTTGGTGAGCTGTGCCTGTCGTGCTAAGAGAAAAGGGTAAAGGGGAAATCCTCGCTAAGCTCAGTGAATGATTCCATATTTGGAAGCTACCTGGTGCTTATATCCAGTGAACTCCACTTTGAGACAGAATTAAGATGTGCTTGGTGGAGGAATATGACAACAAGGTCTACAGAAGCAGTTAATTATGTGGAACCTATGATAAGGAATACTATGCAGCCATTAAAATCAAATTTCAAAAGTTTTACAATGTAGGGATAATTAGTCATATTAAATGAAAAGTGACTGGGAATGTAGGGTGATCCCATTTTTGGAATAGCTATTTAAATGTTAATGAATATACAAATACGTTGAGTAATAAATTTTCAATTTTCTACGTTTTATTTTTAATATAATCTAAGGGTTCTAATAATTATCTTTGTTGCGATTTAGTACCCAGTGAAGTGCAGCTCATCATTTCTGCCTCCCCCAGTCCCTGGTGCCACAGTTCTTCTCTCCACTTCTTTAATTTTGATTGTTTTAGATCTCCTGTATAAGTGGAATCATGCACTTTGTCCTTCTGTGACTGGCTTATTAGCATTAACATAATGTCCTCCAGATTCATGCATCTTGTCTCATATGGAAGAATTTCCTTCTTTATTAAGGCTTAATTATATTCCATTTTAAGTAGATACCACAGTTTCTTTATCCATTCATCCATGGACAGACACTTAGGTTGTTTCCATATCTTGACTATTGTGAGTAACACTGCAAAGAACATGGAGTGCAGGTATCTCTTCAAGATCCTGTTTTGAATTCTTGTGGATGTATACCAAGAAATGGAATTACTGGATCATATGTCAGTTTCATTTTTAATTTTTTGAGGAATCTCCTTACTGTTTTCCATAGAAGCTGCACAATATTACCTTTCCACCAACAGAATATGCAAGGGTTCCAATTTCTTCGCATCCTAGCCAACACTTACCTTTTGTGTGTGTGTGTGAGAGAGTAGCCATCCTAACAGGTGTGAAGTGATATCTCACTGTCATTTTGATTTGCACTTCCTTTATGGTGAGTGATGTTCAGCATCTTTTCATGAACTTGCTGGCCATTTATGTCTTTTTTGGAGAAATCTCTATTCAAGTCCTTTGTCCGTGTTTTAATCAGGGTTTTTTTTTTTTTTTTTCTGTTGAGTTGTGTGAGTTTCTTATATATTTTGAATGTTAACCCCTTATCAGATATATGGTTTGCAAATATTTTCTTTCATTCTATAGGTTGCCTTTTCGTTCTTTCTAAAAAGTTTCTTTCCAGGTTGATTGAGATTTAGTTGACATGTACCATTGTACAAGTTTAAGGAGTACAATGTGATGATTTGATATCATAAATATTGGGAATTATTTCTGTAATAAGGTTAGTTAACACGTCCATCACCCCACATAGTTAAAATTTTGGGTGTGTGTGCAGTAAGAAATTTTAAGATCTCCTCTCTTAGCAACTTTCAAGTGTACAGTACAGTATTATGTTAATTGTATGTTATGTTAATTATAGTCACCATACTGCTTTTAGATCTCCAGAACTTATTCCTCCTATAACTGGAAGTTGGTACTCTTTGACTACATTTACCCATTTTCCCCATCCCCCCACCCTTGTCAACCACCAATCTATGCCTTGTTTTTATGAATTCGGTTATTTTAGATTCTACATATAAGTGAAGTCATACTGTATTTGTCTTTCTCTATCTGACTTCTTTTGCTTTGCATAATGCCTTCAAGGTTCATCCATCTTGTTGCAAATGACAGAATTTTCATCTTTTTTATGACTGAATAATATTCCACTATATCTGTCTATCTATCTGTGTGTCTGTCTGTCTGTCTATCTATCTATCTATCTATCTATCTATCTATCTATCTATCTATCTATCTATCCATCCATCCATCTGTCTCTCTGTCTGTACCTCTGGACCTCTATACATCTGTCTATCTAAATACATCACAATTTCTTTATCCATTCATCCATCAATGGAGACCTAGGTTGTTTCCATGTCTTGAGTGTTGTAAATTATGCAGCAGAGAACATGGGTGTGTAAATGTATCAAGATAGTGATTTCATTTCTATCAAATATGTACCCAGAAGCAGAATTGATGGATCATATGGTAGTTCTATTTTTAAATTTTTTCTGTGTGTATGAGGAAGATTAGCCCTGAACTAACGTCCGATGCCAATCCTGCTCTTTTTGCTGAGGAAGATTGGCCCTGGGCTAACATCTGTACCCATCTTCCTCTACTTTATATGGGACGCCACCACAGCATGGCTTGACAAGCAGTGCGTTGGTGTCTGCCCGGAATCCGAACCTGCGAACCCTGGGCCACGGAAGCCGAGTGCATGCACTTAACCACTTTGCCACCGGGCCGGCCCCTGTATTTTTAACTTTTTGAGTTACCACCATATTGTTTTCCATAGTGGCTGTACCAGTTTATATTCCCACCAACAGTGCACAAGTGTTCCCTTTCTCCACACCCTTACCAGCACTTGTTATCTCTTCTCTTTTTGATAACAGCCATTCTAACATGTGAGGTGATATCTCATTGTGGTTTTGATTTGCATTTCCATGATAATTAGTGATGTTGAGCACCTTTTCATGTACCTGTTGGCCATTCGTATGTTTTCGCTTGGAAAAATGTTTGGTCAGGTCCATTGCCCATTTTTTAATTGGATTATTTGTTTTGTTGCCATTGAGTTGTATGAGTTCCTTATATATTTTGTATATTAACATCTAATTAGATACATAGTTCGCAAATATTTTCTCCCATTCCACAGATAGCCTTTTCACTGTGTTGCTAGTTTGCTTTGCTGTGCAGAAGCTTTTTAGTTTGATCTAATCTCACTTGTTTATTTTTGCTTTTGTTGCTTACATTTTTGGTGTCTTATCTGAAGAATCATTGCCAAGACCAATGTCAAGAAGCTTCTGCCCTGTGTTTTCTTCTAGGAGTTTTATTGTTTCAGGTCTTACATTTAAGTCTTTAATTTATTTTGAGTTAATTTTTGTGAGTAGTGTAAGATAGCAACCCAGAATCATCCTTTTGTGTGTGAATATCTAGTTTTTCCAGCACTGGTCGTTGAAGAGACTATCGTTTCACCATTTGAGTATTCTTAGCTCAGTTGTCAAATATTAGTTGAGTATATATGCATGAGTTTGTTTCTGGGCTCTCTATTCTGTTCGGTTGGTCTATGTGCCTGTTTCTATGACAGTACCGTACTGTTTTGATTAGTATAGCTTTGGAATATAGCTTGAAATCAGAAATCATGATGCTTCCAGCTGTATGCTGCTTTATCAAGGTTGTTTTAGGTATCTAGAAGGTTTTCTGGTTCCATGTGAATTTTAGGATTGTTTTTTCTATTTATGTAAAAAATTGGAATGTTGATAGGGATTGCCTTGACTCTGTAGATTGCTTTGGGTTGTGTGGGCATTTTAACAATATTATTTGTCCAATGTATGAACAAGTGACATCTTTTCATTTATTTTGTGTTCTTCAATCTCTTTTATTAAAGTTTTCTAGTTTTCAGTGTACAAATCTTTCACCTCCTTGTTTCAATTTATTCCTACGTATTTTGTTGTTTCTGGTGCTATTTTAAAGAAAACTCTTTATTTCTTTTTCACATAGTTTGTTGTTAGTGTATAGAAACACAACCAACTTTTATACATTGATTTTGTATCCTGCCACTTTAATGAATTTGTTTATTATTTCTAACCATTTCTTGATGGAATCTTTAGGGTTTTCTAAACATATGACCATGTCCTCTACAAACAGAGACAATCTTACTTCTTGTTTTCTGATTTGGATTCCTTTAATTTTGTTTTCTTGCCTGATTGCTCTGGCCAGGACTTCCAGGACTGTGTAATAGGACTGGAGAGAGTGGGCACCCTTGTCTTGTTCCTGATCTTAGCAGGAAAGCTTTTAACCTTTCAACATTGTTAATGATGTTAGTTGTGAGCTTGTAATATATGGCTTTTATTCTGTTGAGTTATGTTCTTCCTATACTCAATTTGTGGAGTGTTTATTATAAAAGCATGTTGAATTTTGCAAATGATTTTTCTGCTTCTATTGAGATAATTATGTGATTATCTTTCATTCTATTAATGTGGTGTATCATGTTTATTGATTTAATATGTTGAACCATCCTCACATCCCAGGGATAAATCCCACTTGATCATGTTCTATGATTTTTTGAATGTGCTGTTGGATTCGGGTTAGTAGTATTTTGTTGAGAATTTTTGCATCTGTATTTATTATGGATATTGACTAATAGTCTTCTTTTCTTGTAGTGTCCATATCTGGCTTTAGTGCCACGGTAACTGGCCTCACAAAATGAATTTGAAAGTGTTCCCTCCTCTTCAATTTCATGGAAGAGTTTGATAAGGATTGACATTAATTCTTCTTTAAATGTTTGGTAGAATTCATCAGTGAAACCATCTGGTGCTGGGCTTTTCTTTGTCAGAAGGTTTTTGATTACTAATTGAATCTCCTTACTCATTATTGATCTGTTCAGATTTTCTGTTTCTTCATGATTTAGTTGTGATATGTTGTATGTTTATAGGAATTTATCCATTTCTTCTATCCATCAATTTGTTGGCATATAGTTGCCAATAGTAGTCTCTTATTTTCATCTTTAGTCTGTTATGCCAATAGTAGTCTCTTATGTGTTTCTGTGATATCACTTGTAATGTCTACACTTTCACTTACAATTTTGTTTGAGTCCTTTCTTATTTGAGTCCTTTTTTCCCTGTTTAGTCTAACTAAAAGATTGTCAGCTTTTTTTATCTTTTCAAAGAACCAACTTGTAGTTTTATGAATCTTTTCTATTGTTTTCCAATTCTTTACTTCTATTGTTCAGGAATGTGTTGTTTAATTTTCTGCTATTTGTGAATTTTCCATCTTTCCTCCTGTTATTAGTTTCTAGTTTCATATCATTGTGGTCCATAATGTACTTGATATAATTTCTATCTCTTTGAATTTGTTGACATTTGTTTTGTGTCTTCACATATGATGTATCCTGGAGAGAGTTCCCCATGTATTTGAGAAGAATGTGTATTCTTCTGCTGTTGTATGGAATGTTCTTATATGTCTGTTAAGTCCATTTGGTCTAAAGTATGGTACAAGTTCAACATGTCCTTACTGATTCTCTGTCCGTATGATCTATCCATTGTTGAGAGTGGGGTATTGAAGTCCCCGACTATTATTATATTGCTATTTATTTCTGCTTCTGATTCTGTTAGTATTTGCTTATATATTTAGATGCCTCAATGTCGGGTGCATAAATATTTACAATTACTATGTCTTATTGTAAATTGACCCCTTATTCATCATATAATGACCTTCTTTGTCTCTTGTGACCATTTTTAGTTTAAAGTCCATTTTTTTCTGATATAAGTATAGCTAGTGTAAGTATAGCTGTTTTTTCGCTTACCACTTGTTTGAAATATCTTTTCCATGCCTTCTCTCTCAGCTTACGTCTATTCTTAAAGCTAAAGTGAGTCTCTTGTAAGCTGCACATTGTTAGATCTGGTGAGTCCTTGAGCAGAAGAGTTGGCTAATGTGTGCCTATACTCCTGATCCATAGAAACTTTGAGATAATAAATTTGCATTGTTTTCAGCCACTGAGTTTATGGCAATTTGTCATGCAGCAGTAGAAAACTAATACAGAGGGTTTCCATCACTTGATTTGTCCTTAGGAATAGTGTTTATAACAAAAGTGTTACTTTTTCCTGAAAGATTTTGTCAAAACTGGCTATAAAATGGTTATCATCTGCTGTCTTATTAGAATAAATATCTTTTGACCACATTTTAAATTTCAACAGTGGTTATTTTTTCCTTATGACTCTCTGTTGTTTTTTGGTTAAATTTTGTTAAATTAAACTTTCCTTGAATGTTATCCACTTTAGCTAGATTTTCAAGTTTATGTAGAAGTATGTAAACCTACTTCTAATGTTTACTTAGAATATAAATATTCACTTCTAATTTAAATATTTACTTCTAATTAAAATATTTTTTTATGTATCTATGCTCTCCTCATTTTATTAATGTTACTAATATTTTTTCTTTTTTGTTTTTAATCAAATTTCCAAAAGTATTCTACATTTTTTAGTCTTTAAACCATCTTTTGCTTTCATTAGTTAAACCTGCTCTTATTTTCATCTTTAGATCTAATACCTCCCTTTTTGTGGCTTGATGTATTTAAATAGTTATTATTTTTATATATTCAATTCTTTTATCAAAACAATCTTTCCAAGAACCTCTAGTATATAATATGACAAAATTGTGCCACTCTTGTTGAATTATGGTTATGGTGGGAGGGGTGGGAGAAGAGCTTTTGCCTTTGGCATTGGGACCTCCAGATAAAATATCCTCAAGATTTAAAAGAGATCTTGAGACATAGTTAGCAATTACTAAAGATTTTACGAAAGAAAAGATGTGTTATGTCTTGTGTTTTCTTTCATCTTTCTGTATTGATTTGACAGATGAACCTACCATAGTTTCTTGTAGTGAGATTGTAACTCTAATGATTCACTTCTTTGTTGGTTCTGTCTATAAGACTGTAAACTGTGTTATATGTCCAGGAAAAATGGAGATCTAGTTGCTGGTCTTGCTTCTCTACTCGTGTCCCTCAAATGTGCTCAATTAATGGGATATATGGATGCTCTTGTTGTTGTCTTTCCTTTCCAATTTTTCCGTCATAGTATAACTTACTGCTTAGCATTTGTACTATGGTTAACATTTTTCAATACCATTTCTTAACTGCTTTTTCATGTATTCCTTGCAGGAATGTGATAAGTTGGTATAAAAACTGTTCTAAGACCTGAACCAGAAAACTAACAAAAATCTTTCCCCTCCCTAATGTTACATGTTCCAAAGTAGTGGTTTTCAATTGACATACTGGGTCATCTTGTCATTCTATGAATTGGTCCATCCTTTTTCCTTTAATGTTTTTATACTCATAAATTTCTTAAGTCTTTTGTGTCTTCTAAGAAGCCCTAGTAGATGACAAAACACTTATTAAGAAGCAAACAACAACAAAAAAAAATGGAAACATATGAGAACAGTATATTATCCTTATTTCTAAATCTTGATTTTGGCTATTTTTTTATATTGTGTGTTCATAGTTATAACTTTATGTTTTATCCTGGTAAAATTGTTCCTAGTTGTATGATAGAATTAAATCTATTTATTAATATTTGGAGTTTTCCCAAGCCTCCGTTACATATGGATTATGTAGGGTTAATAATCTAAATTTACTGACTTCAGCCCACAACTGCTCACATGGCATCTCCTGGTCAGATCATGGTTTGCATTGCGCTCACATCAGTCTGGCAGCTATGGTCTCCAGGTGGCATAGGATACTTACTTCAACATTTGCTCGGATTGCCAGATTTGATCCACTCCCTCTGGGAAGTCATTTGATCATGCCTACTGCTGCCTTTGCTCATAGTATGTTTATGAAAATAGGAACATCTTTACAAAGGATTCTGTGTCCTAGTTCTCCATATGCCACCAAATGTCATTATTTGTTTCCTACCTTTAAGTAGAGGACTATCTCCTTTTTAATCTCTTCTGCTAACTTCACACATAATTTGTCCCTGAAGTCACACTGACTCCCCCAGGAAAAAGTTCCTACAGTTTTTGCTGTGGGCTCAGAAATGAGTCTGCAGACTTGAGTGACAGCAGAAAAATGCTTTCTTCTCTGTTTTTCCCTCCATCATCATATCAGCATCTCTTTCACATGGGTCCTTCCTCCCTTGAAATCCCCTTCCCTTGGATGGAACAGGTACTATTGCTGGTGTTTAAGCTGTGACTGCTGGTGTGTGATTCTGGGTTCAAATTTCTGCTTTAACACTTACCAGCTTCGTGACTTTAGGCAACTTACTTCATCCTTCTATGCCTCAGTTTCCTCTCTAACATGGGGATTTTACTCCCTAGGTTTGTTGAGAGGATCAAATGAATTAGAAATGCAAAGTACTTTGAATTATGTTTGACATTATAAAGTCCTTGATAAATATTAGTTGTCATTATATGCCTAGAGCTGTCTGACATCTCTGATGGCTAAGATCAGGTCACATCTATGAATTTATGGATTACCTATAGCCTCTATATGTATATAAGATAAATATTCTTTCCACGCTAAAAATTTTATGGAGCTAGGAGAAATAGTTTTAATACATTAGAAAAAGTTGGCAGAGAACCAAAATGTAGGTGCCATACATTTCACCAGGATGTATTTTGATACTGATAACACATGACTTTTATCTATACAAGTTGCAGGCCATAGACCTGAATTTCATTCAGAATTTGTTTCAAACAACTCAGAGAAGTGGTTATTTCTCACTGCCAGGCTGACCAATAGCTGGAAAAGATACTAGGAAGGAAAAGAGATTTAAAATTTAAAGGACAGGGCCGGCTCCGTGGCTTGGCGGTTAAGTGCGCGCGCTCTGATGCTGGCGGCCCGGGTTCGGATCCCGGGCACGCCCCAAGGCACCACTTCTCTGTCCAACCCGAGGCCGAGTCCCACGTACAGCAACTAGAAGGATGTGAACCTATGACATACAACTATCTACTGGGGCTTTGGGGGGAAAAAAATGAATAAATAAAATCTTTAAAATTTAAAGGACAGGACATAAAACACACATCTAACTGAGAAGAACAGAAACAAAAGAGTGTTTAAACTAAAGACATAATGAAATGTTAAGAGTTCTGGGCTTCAGCCACTTGAAGTCACAGAGCATTAATTCTTGATGGGAAGCCTGACAAAAGAGTAGATGAAGTTTTAGAAATCTGGGCTTTCTGCCAAAACGGATTTAGAACTGTAGAGCCCTGATTCAGTGCTGTGTTCTTGGGGACAAGGAACCCTGAGGCCTGTGTGTTTACTTCAAGGGGCCAAACGTGGCCCTTTGTCCCGCTGAGAGAGGTGGGAACTCTGGAGGCCACATAATATGCAGCAAAGTGCTTTTGATCTTGGCCAGCTCTGGGTTTAATGCTTTTCCAGCATGACATTGGTAAAGAATCCTAAGCTCTCTAAGTCTCAGTTTCCTCATCAACAGAATAGAAATTTTATTTTGTTAATAAAGATGTGATGTGTAAAAGGGGGCCAAACTATCCCTTAGCTACTCTAGGTAGAATGCCTGCAACCTATAAGGTTTGTAAGGGCCGTTTAAGATGTTTGAGATATAAAATATTCTTTATCCTTCTGTTATAAGTGGAAAAACTAGAAAGTTGAAATTGAGAGTGGGTTTCAGACCACAATTATAAAAATCCTCTCAATCTTTTAAATGCCAAAAATGATATAATGTGGAATATGGGTGCATTTTAATAAATGTGATACCATGTGGAACATTAAAAAATAACAGGCTCAGGAAGAGCCCTGCATAATAGCCGGGGCTTTGGAACATGTTAGGTGCTGAATTAGTATTAATTCTTTTTCTCTTTCATTTCCTTCCCTGGAAGTCTTTTGAAATATGAGAGGAAGTCCAAGGTCACATAATTTAAATCAGGTGTTATCCAGGTAGTCAATATGATATGGGGCATGAGGTGATTATATAATAATTTACTTTTATTTTTACTGTTATTTAATTTTACTGTGTGCATGCCACATGCCAGGTACTCTTCTAAGTCACATATATTAATACATTCAATTCTCATAACAATCCAATGAAGTAGATATGGCTATTATCCCAATTTTATTGAAGAGAGGATGAAAAAATAACAGTGCTTGGCAATTTGTCAAAGCCACATAGTGGTGGAGCCAGAATTGGAACACAAGGATTTTGACTTTGGAGCCCAACTTATAACCACTAAATGTCACTTGGGGTACATAGGACATATATGCAGTAGTACAACAGTTTGGGGCATGTGTTTTTCAGTTTTGAATCCAAAGAGACAGCAAATATTCTGATCAAAAAGAAGTTTAAAAAATTTCTTCCCCATTGCCACTACATGCAGGATGCTGATCGCAGGTAGAATTTGAAATCTTGCAAACACAGAACAGAGAGCTGGAGTTAGACCAGTGATTTCTTGTTTTCAAATATGAGGACACTCATTTAAACTTCCCAAACTTCATACACCCTCCTGGCATAGTGAGACTTTTGGTAACTATCATCTGAGAAAATACATAATAGAATGGCACCCAATAGCACATGTGTATTAATTATTCAGTCTATCATGGACAGTGCTGGGAGCACATGGAAATTCTTGGACCTTTTTAATCACCCAGTGCCCTCTTAGAATGGAGTTATGGAGAAATAATGAACTACAATATCACACAGATATTCCCAATAACTAGGTAGGGTAGTGTCTAGAATTTTTCTGAGTATCTTGGAAAGAAACAAAACCTATTTGCTGCTGTTGTATTCTGCAACTATTCCAAAAGGACAGAGGTATAAATGAATGAAACAAGTGCATAAGCAAAAACTACGTGCTTAAAAAAAAACACGATTCCTGAAGGAAGAAGAAAGTATTTCTGTACAAATAGGATATGGGCTAGCTGGAAAATGAAGAAACCCCACTGAACATATTGGAGACTCTTACAGACATTACAACTCATTACCCATTTCTTAGTGAGGCAGGAGCTAGAGACTGATCTCAGAACTATTTATCCCAGATAGTTTCTATATTTTGACATATTAAGCTGAAAAAGATTCCCATTTCAAATTCTATATTCAGCAATTCCCAACCAATTTCTGTGCTGATTCGTACAGTCTGGAGTTAAAGAACTTTCAATGTGATTTGTTAAAAAAGTTTCTATACCCTTAAAACTGTTTATACCACTTTCCAGAAATTCTATGTCTATGAATTCATCCTGCGAAAATAATCAGACATGTGTAAATATATTTGTATAAAGATAGTTATAACAGCATTATTTGTAATAAACAATATTTGGAAACACTTGAGTGTTTATCAATGGGAAACTAATTACTGAGTTATAATATCCTCACAATGCAGTACTATACAGGTGCTTAGTCTGGGGTTCATAGGAAAGAGATCCTGAGACCAGGCTTAAGTGCTAATCCTCATTGGAAGGTGTACTTCTGGAGCAGCAAGCATGAGGCAAAAATGGATGAGGCAAAGAAGGATGAGAAGCAAATGCAAAGTGATGTTATGCACTAGCCATGGCTTGCCTTCTGACAGGCTGTACTGGAAAACTGTGCCTTGGAATAGATCCTCTGAGGGAGAACTTGAGAAAGAGTTTCTCTCTTGACTCAGATCAGTCTCCTGTTTACCCCTGATCAAAGTTCATCCCTCAGGGAGTTAACTCCTCCAAACTTCTGGGTGGTGTCCCTGGCTTTTTCTTCAGCCAATAAGGAAGCCAGACTCCACATACTGAGTGTGCTTCATCCACGTTTGGAAATGGTAAAAGGAGCCAGAGACTCTAGGCATGGGGCTGGTGATGCCCACAGAGTCATTTACCACTGCAGTGGCTGAGACTGAGCTGGTAAAGAAGAGTCAGGAGACAGTGGGGTGATAGAATTTGGGGAGGCACAGAAGACATGAGCATTAAAACAGACATAAAAACCCAATGAAAAAAGGTTGACACATTCACAATATAATAGTAAGAAAACAAGTGGCTAACATGTTTACACAATCTGATACTGTTTTTATAACTCTACACATACACAAATGGAGACAGAAAGAGGAGAATACTAAAAAGATATACAACAAATCCTTGTTATGCAGTTATCTTTAGAAAGTAGTTTCACAACTGAACTTCGGAGATTTTCTTTTTCCTTTGGGATTTTCTGTGCTTTTCATGGCTTCTGTGTTGAACATGAATTGATTTTTGTTATGAGAATAAATCATAGATGTGAGCAGAGATTTATCTGTCGTGTAGTTCAATGTGCAATGTTAGATATAATAATAAGAAAATATAATGCTAGTTATAATAACAATATGAAAACCTAGTGATTCAACAAAGTCTTCTATATTTTATATGGTCAGTGAGTACATATCCTGATAATTTAATACCCTGAAGTCAGAATAATTGTTTAAAAATATTCAGTGATGTGAAAAGTATTCATAATATATTGTTTAATGAAAAAAAGCAAGTTGCAAAACAATATGTTTGGTGTAATTATATATTTAAAAATATATTTGACTCTAAAAAGATATCTGAGGGAGACGTTCTCAGATAGGAAAACTAAGTATCATAAAACTGTAAATTATTCTCAAATTACAGATAGGTAATGCAATTTCATTCAGAATCTCATTTTTTTTCAAGCTGGAAAACACCATTTTAAAGTTCAGATGAAAGAATAAATGTGCAAAATATATTATGTTAATTTTTTGCATAATTTCCTAAAATCAAAATAGTATATGATAGTGGGGTAAGAATGGGAGAATAGATCATTGGAACAGAAAAGGGGGTCTGGGAACAGATCTAAGCATGATGAGGCCTTAATATACGATAAAGATGCCTTTAAATTCAGTGGTAAAATAATAGTGGACGTAATAAGTGGTGCTGGCATAACTGGCTATCCATCTGGAAGAACAATGTTGGATTTCTGCCTCATAGCTTATTTAAAATATATTCCAGATTGATTAAAGAACCACGTGGAAAAAGTAAAACAATAACAACATTCAAACACTTTAGGAAGATGTTTATATAACCGTCAGGTGGGAGAGATATTCTGAATGAGATGGGAAGCCCAAAACTACCTAGAAAAGGATTGGCAGATTTGATTACGTATTAATAAAATTTTTCTTAGTGGGAAATAACACCATAAACAAAGAACTAAGACAATTTGTAGGCTGGAGAAAGTATTTGCAATATTTATAACAGACAGGATTGAATATTTCTAATGCCCAGATAATTCCTACAAAAAACTAAGAAAAAAATAAAGAAAATAAAATATAATTCATAAAAAAGCAAATGAAAAATGCCAAATAAGCGTTTGAAAGATGTTTAGACCTTTACAAACCAGAGCTAAACAACAAGAAGCCACTTATAAACTATGTAAATTGCCAAATGAAAAGGGTAGATAGGATTAAGTGCTGACAATGCTGTAGGGCACAGATATTATTATACGTTGATCGTGGTGTTTCCCACTTTGGGGAATGTATCCTCAGCAAAGATAGTAAGGGTAAGAATATATCTACAAGGATTTTTATTGCAGCATTGTTTGAAGGGGAAGAACACCCAAACCAAATCAAACAAACCAGCCCTATAAATAATCTGAAATGCATTAGTAAGAGAATTTAAAAGAGAGATTAAGATATGTCACATTCATACTATGGAATATTATGAGGCTATCACAAAGAATGAGTTAGGTTTTGATGCATAGCCCTTGAGAAACAAGGAAAAGTACATGTTTCAGAAGACTCAGAGAAAAATCTTACTTCTGTACATTATTTAAGATCCAGGAAAATACTTAAAAACTGATTGACAGCCCTAATTGAGGACAAGATGACATGATCATCTAGAAAAACGGAATAATCCTTAAGCAGATAAAAGGTAACAAGCTGAGCTGATAAAAGGAGTGGATTATATAGGTCAGAATTGTAAAAGAAGGAACAATAAAATGGCAGTTAGAATCCAACTCAAGGCAGCAAAGAGCAGAAGTGATGCTGCAGAAAACTGGATTGTTGATTCAGATGATAAAATTAAGAAGCACTCCCACCATATGGAAATCAGGGAAAGAGACTACAGTAGCTGTGTTAGAGAATGGAAATGCTATAAATAGCTAATTGGTGTTTCCTATATAGAGGAAAGAACAAATGAATAGAAAAACATTTAAAGATATAATAAAAAATCCTTTGAATTTGAAGGAAAAAAAACTGTGCTTGTGAATGTAAAATGTCTCACCAGCTTCCAGTAAAAATTGTGAAAAGAAATTGGCCTTTAAATACATATTACTAAAAATTTAAATCTATAGTGATAAAGAATATTGCTGTAAGCAGCCATCCAGAAAAAAAAGTTACCTAGAAAGGAACAAAAACCAGTTTGGGCATTGGGATATACAGTAGAGAACCAAGATACGGTGCCAGCTCTCTGTAGGGAAGACATAATTAATCAAATGATCACAACTAAAAGTAATATTTTAACCGACATGTGATATTAGTGTGCAAAACAGCAGGAATTGAACTACGTTTTTGTATGTGAGGAAGGGATTATTGACCAAACTCTGAAGGAGGTGAAAGAACTCACTACGTAACGGGGGAGCTGGAACAGCTAGTGCAAAGGCCCTGGACTGGAAGATGATCACTGTGGCCAGAATGGAAAGGAGATACAGTGAATGAGAAAACAAGAACACCCACCATGAATCATCATCACAGGCTATAACTGCAAATATCCAGGAAATTAAAAATTTTAAGACTGATTTTCTATATACACACACTTACTATTTGTTAATAAATTTGGAAGGCTCTAAACATTTGATGAATTTCTAGGATAATAAAATTTCTCAAACTTGATTCAAGGAAGGGTCAAATATCCTTAATAGACCAATAACCGTAAAAGAAAGAGGAGGAGATTTTAAAAAATCCCAAAAGATGACAATCTCAAACAATTTCATAGACAAATTCATTGTCATTAAAGGACAAATATTTAAACTATTGCAGAACAAGACGAATGAGGAAGACTTCAGCAATGTATTTTACGAAAGTAGCCTAACACTTAAACTAAAACCTAACAAAAATAACAAAACAAAGAATAATGTCACTTAGGATGCTGCTGCAAAAATTCTAAAGAAAGGAATTAGCACAAGTTCATCCAGTTATATTTTAAAAGAATACAGTCTAAAAGAACAATACATAACGAAGTAAGTCACATCTGGGAATACAAGGAAGGTTAAATATCATGGACTTTATTACGCTAATTAATTTCATTGCAAGTGTGAAAAATAATATTTCCTTGATCTCTCAGTCATTCCCCATTTCACCCTCTTCTCGTTCTTTGGCCTTCCAGGAATATCTCCTCACTCTTTAGTTCCAAAGATGCAGAACTTGTTCTTTTCACCTCAGACTTATTAAAGGATATTCTTAGGTCTGTTTCTCTTCACGTATTCACTTCATGACATAATCCTTTCTTCTCTTCTTTTGAGTTCCGCAAGTTATATTTCTGAAGGAAAAAAAAGAGAAATGGATATTGGGAGACAGCAGTTTCTGTCACGGTGCTTCTGATGTGCCATGTGATGCCAAAATGGAGATGCCACTGCTGGTGACACCACTGGGGATGGGCCCAGGTCTGCTGAGCCAGAGGGTGAGTGTGTGGCAGGAAGTGAAGATCTTATAGGGGAGGGATGCTTCAACTCCAGCTTTAGAAATGTGTGGACGTTACTGGGAAAGGCATTCAAGGAGCAGGAAACAAGTTCAAGGGACTGAGCCATACAAGGGCCCAACCATTTGGATTTAGAGGTGAATCACTGAAGTGTGGCAGTGAAGGGGGGGAAGGAGGAGAGGGGGGAAGGGTTTTAGTTAAGGAGCATGGAACCAGAATACCTTATGTAGGTTGAGATGTAGGAATGAGCCCAGAAGGAGCTGTTGATGATGCAACAATGGGGACCCAGTATAACATGGGAGAGCTTGGAGGCATTTGCAGCGTGGGAATTAAGGATACTTCTACTGCAAAAGACTTGCACTAGATTGAGGTCAATTATAGACAGAGGGGTTGAGGAAATGCCCATCAGGGGTACTTTATTTTCTTTTTATACCTTACAAAGTGCTGACCCCCTTCTAAACTTTAAAAAGTCGTGGAATCTTGCAGTGACACAGGGTTGTGAGCCAGGAGTATTGCTTATCAAGTCCGGTTTAAGAGAGTGCTGGAGATCAGAGCCTTTGTGTTGGTTCCAAGAGATCATGTTTTCCTTTTCTTGTGATGGTACTTGAATGAGAAAATTAGTTCGCATGTATATTATCTGTCTGAGGATCATTATGTGAATGTGCCTGTTACTTAAAATACGCAATATATCAGATTTAAAATACGCAATATATCAGATTCATAAAAAAGTGATAAGCAACAGATAGACATTTTGAAGGTCATTAAGCAGTACAATTTGCAATCTCTTTTAAAGGTAGAAAACACTTTGAAAAATGCCAATTCTGTGTTTTTCTCTTCCCAGTACTTTTTGAACTTTTCTACCCTGAGGAGGAGAATAAGGCTTATTTATTAGTATTTTTTTTTCATGAGGACAACAGTCCTAGGGCTAACCTCTGTAGGTAACCCAGGCATTTGAAGCTGGCAATTGAATTATCCCTAAATAAGTTTCCTAACACTACTCAGCCCTAAACCTACGGGCAGTCAAATAGTTTAGTGCTCGAGGGGTAAACATGAGGACTGGTATCCCACTACAGCACTTTAGTTCTGGTCATACTTTATCCAGAAAAAGTTCTTAGCAACCCCCATCTCCTCCCTCTGCCTCTTATCTTCCGGCTCTAGTTATATTCAAAAGACATCAGCAAGAGGTGAACTATCAGTAAAGGCCTAAAACCATATGTTACAAGGTTGTACAAACTTGTACCCATGAATTGAGAAGGATTAATGTCGCATGAACACACTGCACACATAATCAGAATTTTTGTAAAACGGAGCTGATAATCTGCCACTAACTCACTTTTAGGAACCATATATAATTCATGCGGCTTTTGCACACATTGAATTACCAAGTAAATTCATTCTTCATTGTTTTACCAAGTAAAGAATACCTGTATATCAGATACACACTGAAAACAAAGAGAGGGTAAATAAATGAATTTTTCACTTTTGTCTCAACACCAGCAGTTATATTTGAGTTATAAAAAGCAGATAAAATTAATTTGCAACAAAGGTGAAAGTAAATATGGTTGGAATTACAAAACCAGCAGAGATCTCACTGTGTAGACAAACAGGGCAGGAGTGTCAAGCATACGGAGAACAAATTATCTGCTCTTTCTTTGAAATAGTAATGTTTTCCAAGGAGCAGAGAGCTACGGTATTCAGCATCAACTGAGAGAATTGCTCTTTTATGGCGGTAATGAATTATTTAGGCTGAGTAGGATTCAGGTACGTGAGTCACATCGGCTGTTGCGTGGACTTCATCAGCCTGGCTCAGATGCTTCCTGCTTTTCTGGGGTGGGGTGGAGGGGGGGCAGTTTCAGGAAAAGGCTTTTGGCTGAGGATACTCTGCTTCTTTTCACTTATCACTGGGTGAACACGATCCCACAACAAGTAGTGGGAGAAGTTATCCATCTACAAGTGTGATTTCTGGGAGGGAAGCTTAGGAATTCCCCTCATCCATTGCAAAATAAAGAAATGAATTTCTCTCCCATCAGATTGCTGAAGCTGAAGTTCCATCACTGGGCTTCACACTGTCTTGGGGCTTTGCTTATGAGTTAAAAGGAGATCTTCAAGGAGAGGGTATCAGTCTTGTAAACATTGTTGTGCAAGCGTTCATTTAATTGCCTCCCCAAATTAGATGTTAATAGAGAAAAGAATAGAAATAATATGGAGGAACTGAGCTGGCTGGGGCAAAGGAAACTTTGTAGCAAAGGAAGACAGGGTAGAACAACCCCAATAATAACTTCTATTTCTTATTTACCAAGCATTGTTCTAGTTGCTTGGTATATATTATCTAGTTTAATCCTCTCCAAATCATGACTATAAGCAATTCTTACATCCATATTATAGATGAGGTGACAAGGGCTCATATAAATTAAGTAACATGTCCAAATGTGGTCAACAAATGAGTGGTGGAATTGAAATCTGGACTGGGGTTGACCACTCTCAGACTTGTACGATGAACCACTATGCTGTCTAGCAACTTGCCACTTTGACAAGGTCCATCTCAGTTGGGATGTGCCATGCTTCCCTTGACCTCCTCTCTCTAGTGTCACTAGAATCTGCCCAGATCATCAAGGACCAGGAACAAGGACATCTTTTGTTCTACTCACAATTTGATCACTGGGAAGTGTGTGACGTTGAGCAAGTCACTCCAATTCTTTTTTCTTATTCCTTCAACTGTAAAATCGGAGAGGGACGGGATCAGTGGTTCTTAACTTTTTTTGAGAGGCATAGACCCTCCAGTAATGATCCTCTTTCCTCACCTAAATGAACTTTCATACAAAATTATGCCCATAATTTCACATTCTTATGGACTTCCTGAAATTTGGGTCAGGCTAAGCATCTCTGGATTGGATAGTCTTTCCATTATTCTTTGATGAGGCCTGCTGGTTTAGATTTTTCACCTTAGGTCTTTGGAGGGATAAGAGGTGGTGGTGGTCATGAGTTAGGTAAAATGTCAAACAATAAGGAAAAAATGTGAATCTCATGTAATCAAATGAAAGCTAAATGTCTGCATTTCTGTAACATGGTATTTTATGAACTGTTTTTATCAAGAATGGTATTAATTCTTTACCATTGACAGGTGCTTATAAATGGGTAAATTTCATTAACATTTAATGCTCATTTTTCTCCAGTTCTTCTATTCTTTTGTAATAATGATGATTAATAATAATAATAATAATATAGCTATCATATATTGAACACTTAATATCTAAGCATTGTGCTAAATGTTTTGCATGCATCGTCTTATCTAATCTTTGCAGAGATCCTATAAGATAGGTACTATTATCACTGTTCTAAAGATGAGACTAGAGGCTCAGAGAAGTTGGAAATGTACAGATGTATTTTTTTAATAAATATATTCAGTTTCTATCTCAGTTTGGCTTCTCTAATTAATTATAGTTGTAAATAAGCACATCATTGAACTAAAATTCATTGTCATCAAGTAAAAAAGATGTTATATATCATTTGAGATGTTTGACTTTAGCTAGCAGTAAACTCAGCTTAGAGTGGCTTAAATAAATAGATAGTTTACAAGCCTAGTGCTCCTGAATATACTTCAGGAGCATGCCACTCCCTAAAAAAAAAATCAATATATTCACTATCTTTAGGGGAAAAATGGTATGAAAACTTGAATGGAGTGTTTCCTCTACACTCAGTGTTTTGCATTTGGAAGCATATCAGTTCTTGTTAAATTCTTCCAAATATCCTTTCGTGAGATAGTGAAACAGCAAACAGTTAGCCATTGATGATTAAGCAGCTAGTAACTATGGGGGATCTGAATTGGCCACCTCAAAATATGTCTCTGCCTGAAAGACACTTTGACCCCACCCCCACTAACTGACCAAAAGAGTTTGGGATGGGAGGCCTGTCCCCAGAACAGGCCATCACCATAGACATCTCCGGGTATCTGGGAGGGTGCTTGCTAAGCCCATTCTTAGTTCTGGTTACACTTTATAAGAGATATTTACATTTGTAAAGGAAATCCAGATTTGTAAAGTATCTTCTTCCCTGTACCAGGAAGAAGGCAGGGATGGCCTTACCTAGAAATTTATTAGAATGAAGGCAAAGACTTAAATCTGCATGATAAACTTACACGTTGTTAACTGTGCTGTTTAGGTAACATGCTATCTGACTCTCACTAGGTTCCTATAGATAACATCTCCCTCGATGCCTGGATCACCATAGTAATGGGTGTTTGAGCTATTTTTTTTTTTCGGGAATTGGAACCCCTTGTCCACTTCAGGCCAGATTGAGACCAGCAACCCGTCAACTGGGCTCACACAGACATGTGTCCGATAAGCGACCTTTTGACGTCAAAAGGTTGGAACTCCACCCTCAAGGCATGCTAACGCCGCCATTCTGTGAACGTGCATTTTACGCAGAGGCATGAAGGCTGACTACGCTTGTGCAGATCATCAATTACCTCATCTCTCCTCACCTCCAATCATTTCAGACCACCTTGTCCCCTACCCCATAAATATCCCTGAGTCCCTATTTTTGCGGAAGCAGATTTGAGATTCATTCTCCCATTTCCTCACTTGGCTGCCTTGTGATTATTAAACACTCTCTGTCTGCTGCTATCTCATTGTCTCGGTGTTTGGCTTTCTGGGCGGTGGGCAAAAACGGACCTGGTGTGGTAAAAATAGCAATTCTTCATCTTGAGATTGTCTTTACTACTTTGTTGGTGTTAAAATGGTCTTTCTTTTATAAGAAGGTGGTGATATATGGGTGTAATCTTATTTTATTTTGTTTCATGTATATGTGTCCTTACTTGAAAAAATGGCTGGATGACACTCTTTTGGTCCCTTCTCTCTTTGTCAGGTTCAAAATTCTGAGAACTTCCATTTTAGAAGATTTGAAATGTACCACTGAGTTGAGTTCTAATGGTAATATCCATGCTAAGAGGCTATACATTGTCCTCCAATTCTAATACAGGTGATTCAAGTGAATAATGCATTCTATAGTCATATTAGCTGATTGATCTTCTAATAAGAAAAGGGAGCGGAATATTTGTTACATTATAAGAAAGTAAACTTGGAAAAAAGTTTAAATTCCCTTGTGTTTTGGTGAGTTATCAACTTAGGACCCAATTTAACTTATTAGCTGGAAAGCAGCCAGGTTATGCAGTGACTTAGGGTTCCATGTGTTTCCACTGATGATGAAATTGACCACTTCATCTCTACACATGTGATCATCAACAAGAAAGAAGTCTATGTCTATGATACTGAGAAATGAAAAGAAAAAAGCAATGGTCTGGATAGTTTAGCTGCTCCTTCTTTCCCAAATTTATTGTTGAATTTATCTGAAAAATAAACTGGATTTCAGTAAAGGTGTAAACAATCCATGCTAATTGCTATAGAAATCAAACAAATGGAAATCAAAAGGAGGATGATTAATAACCCTAGATATTTATCAATCTTTTAAAACTGAACATTTGGCTGAATAATATAGTGCCGAGTATCCCTATTATAACATAAAATAACTTACTCAACCAGCCATGTATCCCCAAATATCCGAGTGTTAATAATGAATGGATCCTAATAAGTTCCAACTGCTCGTGTCCGTCAATAAATTAAAATATTCCAGTTTTCTGAAAATATATTGGAATTCTAAATCATGGAAGAGATGACCACTAAATCTGTTTCTTTCTTTTTTTCTTTTCTTTCTTCCCCTCATTTTTTATTTTTTAACCAGAAATCACAAAAAAAAGCTGGAACATTTTAACCTTTAAAATCCTTTCTTGTGAGATCTTTGAGAGTATTGAGCACGTGTTATAGATAACAGCTTTTTTTTTTTTCTTTAATGAGGCTATATGTGCGGATGCTCATTTGGATGTGACAAAGGGAATAGAAAGTAGAAAAGTAAAATCTTGGCCTGGGAACATTGCAAGCCAGGATTTTTGGGAAATGAATGTCCCTGAGAGCAGCCCTCAATCAATAATGAAAGAAAATTGGTAAATAAATACCCCAACTTCTTCACCCTTGTGAGGTAAATCACTCAGAGATGTGTTCTGCATCATCTCAGGGATCCCCAGTGAGACTGAGTCCCAGGTGCACAGTGTTAACCTGTACATTTTCACACCTGCCATGGTTTTCTTCTCTTCATCCTCTTACTTTGCCACTGCCTTGCTGGTGCTTTTTAGGAATCACTTCCAGGTCAGTTTCTGAGGGAATTCACCTAAGAAACTTTATTTAGGCTCTAAGTTAATTATTTTTTCAAATGCAATCTTATAATCGTCTCAGTACAGAAAACACATAAAAGTAGAGCTGCTGTGGTTGAAAGAGGTGATGAGCTGGGCAGGGAGTACAACCCGTCCACTCAGCCTCCCTTTCCCTCTTCCTCCAACCCCAGATATCTCAGTGGAATATAGGGTTTCGTGGAAACAGTTTGAAAACCTTTGGATTAAATGTTTTCTTTCACTTGAAAATACGACCTCATTCTCTCACTGATTTCTTCTACCAAACATCATATGCTAATTTACCAGACACTCAGCACATATGTTTACTATATATTTGCTCCTGCTGTATTTATATAACAGTACCTTTATTTACTCTGTCTGTGAATACAGTATTTCCAAGAATCCCTCTCTGAGGTGACCAACACAATTTCCCAAATGTGGGTATAACTTGTTCCCATTCCATATGCTATCTGTTCCATAACTAGTTCGATTGCACATTAATGAGAATCGGCTCAGTTAACCTTGATTCCTTGAATTAAGAGATTGTATAAATCCTGGAAGTCAATGCTGACTGATCTTTTTTTCCTTAGAGTGTGACTTTTCATATAATAAACTTATTTAATGGACACGCATAACAGTAACTTATCTTGGAGTGTGACAGGCAAATTTTCTGGGGAAAAAAAATCAATTTCCCTCTTTCAATATTTCTTTTAACAAGGTTGAAAATCATATATCTTAACACAGAATGTTCCTGAGCTCTGTGATTAATATGCAAAGCTGTGTCTTAACAGCTCTCTCTCACTTTTAAAATGACATTGAGAGCTTAGAGGCGCTTGTTCTTAATTTTTAAACCTACTGATTTCGTTGTGGCTGACACAAAGCAGAACATCTTTGCCATAATTACTGTATAACAGTTGTTTTCACAAGGTTGTAATTTTCCTAAAATTAGCTGGACTGCCTCCATTATGTAAATTGAATCCTGAGACTTTAATGAGTGTATTTGTAGGAGTACACTAGACTTTTATAGGGAAATATCAAGGGGAAAAAACATCTCCAAATCATTGTGACCTCACCAAATGAGACCAGGAAAAAGTGATTCGCTGTTGGTCACAGTCTCTTGTGGACCGTTGGTTGGTGGGCCCTCTCTCTGCATTGTGCAATAAAGAAAATCTGCTCAAAGCATCTAAGACTAGAATCCTGTAGTTAGAAGGAAGCTCCAAGAGTTAAGGGCTCCAGATGAGCTTGATGCTACGTTTTGGCAAGGCTAGCCTGCATCTTCCCTTTTTGTTTCCTCTCAACACAATGTCCTTTATCTCCCCACCATATGCCCTGTTCTGCTTATCTATTGCTGTGTAGCAAAGTACCCTAAAATTTAGTGGTTTTGACAATAATTTGTTATTATCACTCATGATTCTGTGAATTGAATAGACAAGCTGGATGATTCTTGCTTATCATCTCTCATGGGATTACAGTCAGAGAACAGCTGGGGCTGGAATCATCTGCAGGCTTGACTGGGCTGGACATCCAAGGTGGCATCTTCACTCACACATGGGGTTCCTCAGGGCTTCCCTACATGTCCTCTGTCTCCAGAAGACTAGCCTGGACTTGTTTCATGAAGCCTCAGGGCTCCAAGAGGAAGAAAGGGGAAGCTGCCAGTTCTTTCAAAGAATAGGTCCAGAAGTGGCAGAGCATCACTTCCTCTATAGTCAGTTGGTCAAAGTACTTCCAAGCCAGTCCAGATTCTTCAGAAGAGACGTGGACCCCACATCTTAATGGAGGAGGAAGTCAAAGACTTCGAACCCGTCTTTAATCTGCCATACTTCTCACTGAGTTGTTCGATCTCTCACAGATTTTCTTTCCTCCCTTCCTTCCTTCCTTCCTTTCCTTCCTTCCTTCCTTCCTTCCTCCCTCCCTCCCTTCCTCCCTCCCTTCCTCCCTCTCTCCTTTCCTTCCTGCCTTCATCTCCCTTTCTTATTTTTTTCTCTTTGCTGGAAGATAAACTCATTAAGTTGGCTTACTTTGCTGCTTACCATTTTATATAATCTTAACTCGCAGAGGAATTTTTCAATTGATCCTCTCCTATCTTATTACACATATATCTTCTCTGACTGTACCCACTTTTCATTAATTGGATTCTCCTCTGTTCTAAAGCTACTTTCTCATCTTCCTGCCTCCCTACCTCCCTATAGTCTACATCCTCAGACTCCTACAGTGACTTTTCTCCTTTCTTCTAGGTATTGTGATATGTTTCATAAAGATGTCTTTTACTTTAGCGTCCATAATATCTGGATTATAAATACCAACTAAAGAGATGCAGTTCTGTTCAATAATATTAATAACAGCATCACTAACTAACACTTATTGGATTGTTATGTATGTTAGAGTGATAGCAATTTACATGTATTATCTCATTTAAATCTTTAAAATCACCTTGTGAGGTAGATGTTATTATCTCCATTTTAAGGATTAGAGAAATGAGGCATGGAGAAGTCAAGGGTTAGCATCTTTAAGTATATTAGATAATGACAAATAATTTTCATGGTGGTTGTACCAGTGTCTATTCCCACCAGGTATGTGAGAAAGCTTCCATTGCCCCACATTCTTCACAACATTGGTATTGTTGGACTGTTCAATTTTTGCCAATCTAGCGAGTATGAAATTTCATTTTATTATGGTTTTAATTTGTATTTTCCCAAATGCTAATGAACGTATACATCTTTTCAATTTATTGTCTGTGCTTGTTTTCTTATCTAGAAAATGCCTGTTTATGTCTTTTGCCTGTTTTCCCATTAAAAAATTTTTCTTATTGATTTATTGGAGTTGTTTATGTATTCTTAGTACTATTTTAAATATAGTTATATGTGTTGCAAATATTTTCTTTTAGAGTATGACTTGTCTTTACTCTCTTTTTGGTGTTTTCTGATGAATGGAAGTTCATTCGTATATATATGTATTTCGTCTGGGGATAATGCAGATTTGTTTCTTTCTTTTAGATTTTTACATCTTTTATTTCTCCATTTTCCCTAATTTCACTGGCTAGTATCTCCATTACAAGGGTACATAGAAGACATGATGGAGGATATTCTTGTCTTCTTACGATAATAGAGAATGCTTTATTACGTTTTACCATTAAGTATGTTACTTTTGTAGAATTAATTCCTGGCTCCTTGAGACATTTTTTCTTTTCATGAATGGGTGATTTTCAATTTTTATCTAGTGATTTTTCTAAACTTATATTTAGAGGTTTACATGAGTTTTCTGCCCTAATTGTTTATTATGGTAAAGCATATGAAAATATTTCCAGTCTTGTATCAACCTTACATTTCTGGAATAAAATCAAAAATAAAGTTGGTCATAATGTTTTATCTTTTTCTACATTGCTCTGTTTAGCTTGCTAATATTTTAAGATTTTTGCGTCCATGTTTATGAATGAGATTGACCTAAAATCTTCATTTCTCCTAATGTATTAATGGTTTTAGTGTCAAGAGTATATATACTTTATAAAATTATTCAGGCATTATTACTTCTCTTTTTCTTTTCTGGAAGAATTTGTATAAAATTAGAATTATCTTTGAATGTTTTGTAGAACTGCCTTATAAAGACCTCTGGCCCTGGTGTTTCCTTTGTGGAAAGATTTTTTTTTTATTACTAACAACATTTCTTTCATGTTTATAGGACTATTAAAATATTTTATTTCTTCTTGACTCAATTTTAGTACATCATATTTTTCCTAGGAATTTGCCATTTTGTATATACTTTCAAGGTTTTTGCATAAATTTGTTTATAATACTATTTTATCATCTCCTAATATCTGCTGCATGTGTAATTAGATCCTCTATTAAGTTTCACTATTGCTTAGTTTTCTTTTCTGTTTTGTTCTGGATTAGTCTTGCCAGTTTTCTTTTCTTCTATACTGTATGATATTTTTCTATTTAAATTTCTCACTTTATTACTCTTTTTCTCTGTTCTTCAGGGGATTTTTTTGTTTTAACTTTTGATATGGAGATTTAACTCATGAATGTTTACCTTTTCCTCTTTTCTAGAATAATTATTTAAGGCTATAAATTTCCCTTTAAGTTTGCCACATTATTTGCTTCTTAGAATTTATGACACAAGGTATTTTTGTTATCATTGAGTTCTATATATTGTTCTCCTTACTGATTTTTTTAAATCAATGAGTTATTTGTAAAGGTGTTTTCTAAAAATACAAATATATCATTCTTCAATTATTCTTTTTTAGCCTTTTTTTTGTAAAATGAGATATAGATTCGAAAAATCACACAAACTAATATGTAGTTTAATAAAATGTTATAAGGCAGACACACTTGAAATCACCATCCAGGTTAAAGATAGTTTGTCATTCATCCCAGAAGTCCCTCCAATCATAAATCCCTCTCTCCTTCCAAAATAACCATTATCCTAATTTTTTTTTTTTTTTGTGAGGAAGATCAGCCCTGAGCTAACATCCATGCCATTTCTCCTCTTTTTGCTGAGGAAGACTGGCCCTGGGCTAACATCTGTGCCTATCTTCCTCCACTTTATGCGGGATGCCACCACAGCATGGCCTGACAAGCAGTGTATCTGTGCACACCCGGGATCCGAACCCGGGCCGCCAGCAGCGGAGCGTGCCCACTTAACCACTACGCCACGGAACCGGCCCCTATCCTAAATTTTAAAGTAGTTGGTTTCTTGCATTTCTTTATAGTTTAACCAACTCAATTTGCATTTCTAGACCCTAATCTTGCCTATTTTATTTTTTTATTTGATATGTCTTTTAACTCTCTTAATCTACAGTTTTGTCTTCCTTCCTTTTCTTTTTCTTAAATTTTCTGAGGTTCAGAGCATGACTTATTTATCATAGTCAAGATTTTGCTAATATATACTCCCGGTGCAGTGTGCTAATTGCACATTGTGTTTCTCTGTTTTCTGTATTTCCTGCAAGTAGGCAGCTGGAGAAAGCTGTAACCAAGTAAATATCATTCTTTCTATATTTTTAGCTGGATTCCATTGTGTCATATTTCTTGAACTGAGGAAGACTTGGATTAGCTATTTATTAGATCTCCTCATTATTCTATGTATTGCTAATTCTCCTTTTTTAATGAAAGAAACAGTAAAATGTTGCAGTGTTATTTTCTTTCTCTTGATTGTTAATTGGTATAATTGGCAGTTGATGAGTTTTAAAGTTCTTTTGTGTAAAACTTTGCATCCATAATAAATGTAGGAAAAGGGCTGCAACCTTTGAGTCCTAACAGTGTTAGGGAGTAAAGAACATGTGAATGTCTCCCAGATGGCTTTAGATCTCCCAGACAGATCTTGTGGTTTCCCCTTGGAAAAATACTTCCCTCTTGCTATGAAAAAGCTGACATTGAACAGAATCTTCCTCTACTGTCTACATGAATTCCACATGGCAACGTTTTGTGTTCCTGGACTTTATAAAGTTAAAGAATAAGCACCCATAACTTTTTCTTTCCCACATCAGAAGAAATCTTTGAGATAATAATCTCACTTTGAATCTTTCACAAATCCATTAAAAGAAGACCCAATAGATCTTAAAATGCTTATAATCTGTATAAACCATGCACATGCACCTTTAACTTTTATGGCCAATGGTAGTGAAGGTCTTTACTAACAAAATAGATAGTAGTAGTAACCTAAAGCACCCACCTATCCCCATGGGAGGGTGTGACATATTCTTTCTAATTCTGATTATGTCTAGTGAAAATTTTTCGTAATCATGCTAGATTTAATTGAAATTGTAAGAAAACAAGAGTTCAGAGAATCCTTTGATTACCTGGTTCAGCCTCTTCAGTTTAGGCAAATGAAATGGCATCTTCAAGTTTACAGTGTCATTTTTTCTTCTCCCTAATGGATTCTGGAAAGAACAGTAAATGAATGGAAAAATACTAAGCAGACGAGAAACAACGTTTAAAAAGTCATTCTGGTTAAAGTTCTGCTCAGGAACAATTTAGAAATTGGAAATCAAGAAGTAAATACTTTAATGATAGAAAATCAGTTTTATATTGATGTCTGATGAGATCTGGAACATTTAATTCTTCTTAGTTGCTGAATTCTTCCATGAATTAGTCATTATTCAAAAAGCTGAAAACTATTGGGATTTAAGAATAGACTTTTTATATTTTGGGTACTGTTCTTAAACTTTCCAGAAAAACTAGCAAGCTGGAGTATCATTTGTTTTCTTCTGTGTTTCATATTTTACTCTTTATATAGTTTTACCCTTCAGTACATTGGGTTTCCAGAGGAAACTCAATCAATAGCGGCTATGATAGATTAACAATGGGTACAATGTTTTTTCTTCTCCTTCTGTTGAAAGATGGCAATTCTCCTCTTGAATATGTGTTCGCCTTAGAGATTTGCTTGATCATAGAATGCTGCAGAGGAACATTCTGGGACGTCTGAGGCTAGTTCATAAGAACTCTTGCAGCTTCCATCCGGTCCTCTTGGAACACTTGCACTTGAAACTGAGCCATCATGCTGTGAGGAAGTCCAGCCAGCCCCAGGGAGTGGCCCCTGGCCAACAGCCCCAACAGAACTCCCAGCTGACAACCCTCTCCAACTTGACAGTCATATAAGCGAGCCATCTTGGAAATGTATCCTCCAGACCAGTTGGGCTGCTCATGCTTCATGGGATCATGATGAGCCCACCCTGCCAAACTCTGCCCAGATTGTTAATTTGTGAGCCAAAAACATGATTCTTTTTATTTTAAGCCACCAAATTCTGAGTGATTTGTTATACAGCAATAGATTACAAAACAGCATGCATCTCCTGGACTGATTTCTGAATCAACAGAAAAACAAGACGAAAGATTCATGGAAAACTAAAATATTTTCTGATTTTCAATAGTGGTTAAGTTGGAGGAGTTGTCTTAGTTTGAGAGCTAAAGTAAGTTTGCTGAGAACTATCCTGAGTTCCTGAATTTGCCCGCCTGAAGCGAAGTTGAATTCTGTGGATGCAGGTAACTGCCTCCTACTGGTCCAGGTGCAGAAAGGAGGAGAAAGAGACTAAATGCTCAAGCCATGTAATAGATCGGATTTACTCATTCGAGAAGCTCAGATCAGTGACTGTCAGCACCAATCAGATAATTCACTCCATATTTGTACAGAGAAATGAGTGTTCCGAGAGTTCAGTAGTATTTGGGGATAATTCCTCCTCATGCAAACCAGAGAACTGTTAAAGGCAACCTGCTCTCCCAGTGAGTAGGAATTAGGAGCAGCTGTGAGGACAGAATTTTTTCGAACTGCAGCTTGGTAACTTAATAGGAATTAAGCCTTAGTTTCCTCATCTGCAAAATGGGGATAATACTAGCATCTAACTTTTTGGTTCTAATGTGTAGTAAGGACACAGAAGAGCGCTCCTGTTGTTTGCAATTGTAAGAAGCTAGTAGGATATTTGTCCTTAAAATTTTAGGCATGTGGATATCCTAAAAGGAAAATTGAAAGAAAAATACCATAGACCTAGCCAAGTGGTTATTATTATTTATTTGCATTCCTGATAGCATACTTTTCAATATGAAAAATGTGATCACAGTGTAGTCAAGGCTGTCGTCCAAGAATGATGAGTGTGATGAGGAAATGGGAAGTTTGTATAGGTGTACACCTCCACACGGAAAGCTGAATAAATATGTGCTTGCTCTAATACCTGTGACCACCAGATCTATCAGGAACATTAAGGCAGCTTAATAGATTATCAAAGAACAGAAATGCAATTAAGGAAACATGTTGTATAAGGTTTATTAAGATACAGCAGTGAGTGTGTGTGTGTATGTGTGTATGTGTATGTGTTGTGACCGAGGATTTCAAATTCTTGATTTCTCCACATTTTATGCAGATTTAAATTTGATGATTCATTTAAAGGTCCAATCCATTATGCTCACTGATCTACATCCAGACCAACTGATGTATCTTTCTTTGCTTTGTGCCAGTATCAACAAAATTACTCTTAATTAAGGATATCTGAGTGTTTCATTAGTGTTAGTTTTATCACTCAAGGGGAGGCCCTCAAAGATGTCAGGTACATTCATTATAGCCTCTATCTTATACAGCACGGGACTGGTTCTCAATAAATATTTTCTTGAATTAATTTTAGAATAATTCATAATATCCCATTTGTAGCCAAATTTGTTATCAAAATCCAAACTTATATTTTTCTGTCTGCTTTAGCTAGAAAGATGTTGGTTCCCTACTGGCATTGAGGCATGGAATTTTGTTCAAATTCTGTTATTTATTAGGGATTAGAATTGTGTGTTTCAGAGCTTAAAAGAAGGTATAGCAGAACCCTAAGAGGAGATGGGGAAGGAAAGTGTTCTGACCCTGAGTTTACGAGTGATTTGATACCTGGGCCCGTTAAAATCTGTGTATGGGGATGTTTAGCAACCTGTAGGGTACTGGAGCCAATGGAAAAGGGAGAGGGTAGCCATAGTCAAACAGAGGCACAGAGCAGGCTAGAGGATCATTCCCGAGTCCACAGTACAGGAGACAGCTCTCCCAGGGATGCTGCAACTTGACCACGCAAGTGTTTTCCAAGTAAAAGCCACTAATCTTCCAGTCAATCAGGCATCCCAGCAGCAGAGGAGATTAAGCATCCCATTTACAACTCTGCACGTTCGTCAACACTAGGGTCTCCCTGGATATCTAATGAAGTAGTGAGTAACAGTTGGTTTAGACTTGCTACTGTCACTCTGTGTGGACAAAGAACAGAAGTCACCATGGGAGTTGGGGGGGAGAAAAGGAGTGTGAGTACGTGTCCCTGTTGCATATAATAATAAGTAGGCTACTATTTCCAGAGAAACTGACCCATAAAATATTGCGACCAAAGTTATATGACAGTGCCGGGTTAGAATAAAAATCCAGAAATAATAACCTGGCCCAGATCACTATGCCATAGATAACATCTGTAGCAGGGAAGAAAGATTAGCAAATTAATAAGTGACACTTTTATTTATGCCTCAAGCAATGCATATAGTTTCAACATATTATTAGAATGTATATTATACCAGGTCATCAATAGCATTAAAAATGAAATATAATATAGATTTCACAGGCACTGTGAATTCTGTGTGACTTACCTTTCAAGCAGAGAGTCCTCTCATGAACTCATTCTGCATTCAATGGCATTTATTACATTCTTACAATGGATCAGACATGGTACTTGGCACTTTCTTGTAGGCCCAGGGGACCGAGATATAGTATATCATTTAGGATACTAAAATTCAGGCCTTAAATTTGAAGGTAGTTCAGGTACTTGCTAAATATTTTTCTTATTGTACACATAATTGCCATTACTCTTGATCTTAAAGGGTTACAAAAATAACAGAATCATTCTGAAGGATTAACTGCTGGCTGTGTCTCCTACTGCCCCTTTCCAATAATGCCCTCATGAGGGCATGAGGCCTCATCAAGTTGACCAATAGAGAGTCAAGTTATCTCCAGGAAATACATCCCTCAAAAATTTCTGACGATTCCAAGGGGTCTTGCCCATGTAATTTGAATAAGCTCTTAAAGCTAATGGCAGTTTATCCATTCAGAAAGAGTTCCACAATGGGCTGGAGAGCACAGTTCTCCTGTGCATATATTCAGAGCGATTGCCACCACTGATATCTAATATTTATTAAGTGCTTACAGTGTGCCAGGCTTTATTAGATATACTCTTCTCAAATTTGTTCATTTTGTTCTCACAAAACACTGTGAAGTAGGTATAACTATTATTCATATTTTTAGACATATTTACATATTTTATAAATATTTAAGTATTTTGAGGCATGGGAAGGTGAGGTAACTTGCCTAGGTCACATATCTTGGAAGGGGCTGAATCAGTTCAAACCTAGCCAGTCTGGGACCTGCGTCCGAGTTCGTAACAAGTGCACTCTGCAGTGCGTAGCATGGGGCCTGCTGTGAGATTTGATGCTTTTGCTTTCCTTCCGCTGAACTGTTAGTTGATGTTCCGCTGATTATGGTCCACAGTCCACACTGTTCCTCTTCTCGGTAGGCTTGCCCACCTCTGAGTTGCTCAACGCTTCAGCTCACCCTGCTGCCAACGTCCTCTTTGCCATAGGGAAACCCTTTTTTCCCCTTGGGACCAGATCTTTTATGGTGGTGTCCCACAGCAGAGCTACTGGATCCCCAGGGATTCAGTAATCTCACTGATGCATTGCATCCCGGGGTAGGGGAAGAGCGGAAGGGTAGCAGGAAGGGCTGCACAGGAAGCGTTGACAAGGACAGTCCGAATTTGAACCTGGAAACCCAGCCCTCCACCCTAACAATCAAGCCTTGCTGCTGAATCTGGTTAATTAAAGCAGACTTCTGAATTACTCACACTGACTTTATCTCAGGAGATCACACATTAGTCTATTCCCCAATTGTGGATGCATTTTAAGGTGTTCTCCCCTGCCATGGGACTATGGAGCCAATTTTAAATCAGAGATGTAGGTAGACCCAGAAGTCTTCTTAGGTGTCTTGGGACTCAGAAGACCTTTAGGGGAGGATCGTATAACTTCATATGATTGCCTGTTCAAGGCCTGCCATAAAATAAATCATATACGGTTACTAAGGAAACCAATGACCAAATATTAAAAAGCACATTTATGAAATGGCAATGTATGTGCCTTTTTATGAAGACATTAAATTTTAATATCTTGGAAGAAGTCTGATGAGTATCATAAGTTCAAACTCGTTATGAATATAAGTGATGTTTCAAAATGTACAAAAACTGTAGAAGGATATAAAAACATCTGATTCTGTGGCGACCAAGTCATAGAAACTACTAATACTACTGTGGTTTGTTGCCTACATTTGTAATTGACGAAAATGCTCAGTATCACTTATAGATTACTGAAGATAAGAAGAAAATATTTTTACACTGAAGTTCAGCACACCCTGAGTTCTATCATGGACCTCCTTAGGTGACACCCATGTGCCCAAGCTTGACATATCATCTTTCACTAGAGGGCAGAATGTGGCCCTTACATGGTAGCTTGGCAGAAGAGAATATAAGTTCCTGGACAAATAAGGCAGACTTTGGAAGAAGATTCTTTGAGTCCTGCAAAATTATTAGAAAGTGTAGTGAATAGGGAGTTTTAAGTTTTGATTCTAGCTTCAATTCTGCCGTTAACCATCAGGGTGACTTTGGGCAAAGAAATTTGCTTCTCTAGATCTTGTATCTTATCAGGAAAATAAAGATGTTGGACCAGCTGATCTCTGAGGAACTATTCTGATTTCACATTCTATTATTCTAAAAATCTTTTCTTTTGCTTGGTTCCATGTTGCCCATATTATTCATTTATGATATTAAATGAGAACAGGAGAATGTCATATCATTTGCCAAACTATTTCCCCAGGATATTCTTCACTTCAGAATTTACCTTTCCTTTTCCTCCAGAAATAAGAACATTACCTGAAATAAATGTTGCTTTCCTTGAATGAAAATATTTGTCAGCTAAAGGAAACGTTGCACCAACTTATGAGAAAAGCAAACTTAGACATAAAATAACCTATTTTCTTGGCTGTCTGATTTTTACATTCCCTTCATTGGTAACCTTTTTATTATTTGAGTTTTAAGAGAGTGTTTTCTCGTAGCCTGACTTCTCTTTTGAAGAATTCTGTAGTGAAACCATAACTAATAATCATAATAAAAAGGGTACAATGGAAATGAACCAAACAAAATTAGCTTGCTGCTTTACTTCTCATTTTTATGAGAAGGCTGAGGAAGTACTTCTGGATGATAGTCAAGCAATGGATGGTCCAAGGTGAGGCATTCCCAACCACAGGGAGATTGGAGGATTTAACCATATTGAAACTGAAATATCAGTCAGTTACGTTCTTGGGCTGTCTCTTATCTAACTGTGGCTCTCTATGAACATGAAATATAATTTAAAATGAAAAGTACAAATGTGAAACACCTAACTCAATGCTTGGCACTCATAGAGGCTGAGCGAGGGGCAGGAAACTGGAAACCCCATGAGAATTTTGCTGCTTCTGTGTGTGGGCCTCAAAGAATTTGGGCTTCCTTGGGTCCCTACTGAATGTGGTATTTTAGTCCCACTAAGACCTGAAGTAAGTCCCCATTAGTAAAAGTTGCATTTAGTATCATTACTCACTCTCTCTCTAGAGCCAGGTGATTACTCCAGAAAGTGTGCAAAGTCCACAGGAATTTCAGATTCATTGCTGCAAACTCAGTCTTTCCTCTTTGAAGTTGCCATCATCTTCATACCTCTTACTTTCTTCTTTCCTTTGCGTCCTCAAGTCAACTGAAAGGTAAATCCAGCTTATTAGGTACTTGTGAACATAAGAACATGATAAACATTTATTGACAAGATAACTTTGGGTTTCTGATCTGGGACTTCTGGTTTGGTGTCTGACATGTAAAGAGCTTTGAAGTTTTCTTTCTGTTCTAACGACAAGTAAGAAGCTAACAAACTGAAAAAAGCAACAACTCTTCTTAGCTCTTCCAGAGAAGTGAAGTCACAGGGCAAGGCACTGGCCCTCAAAATTGGAGAGACAGAGAGGCAATACAGAAAATTGTAACTTACCAGAGAAGAAACTCATGAGTAGAAACCTCTTTGGGAGCCAGTATGGGGTAGGAAAACCTAAACTATAATTGACAAATTACTGCATTTTTAGTGTAGACAAGTCTGAGAATTAAGAACTCCATGGGGGGCAAGGAAGGTCTCCACACTTTTGTGTGTTTTACCTCTAGGAGCGCTGCCAGAATTTCACAGTGAATATTGGGGTAAAATTCTCTCATGTTTCTGGTAGGGGGACAGGAAAAGGAAGCATTTTGAAATATGCTAGAGCATTCTGCTCTTCTTAACAAGGCCTGCCCTTAAGAGAAACTATTTTACCAGATTCCTAACTTATTGACGTTCTATCAGAGCCTAACTACAAGGGGGAAGGGATTTCCGCAGCTCCCTTTTGTCATCTTGTCCCACCTAAGGGGGAGGTGGAAATGAGAAGCACTTGTGAAGTTCACTGCCCAAGGGCACAGGCTCACTAAAAGACGGACACCTAATTATAGGACTAAAAAATGCTTTTCCTTCCCCCTAATACCTTAGGGGTATTACTAATGCTGTATCACTAATGCCCTAACACTGTATCACTAATGCCCTATTTATTGGAGTTCTTTTTACCCATTCTGTCATGTCTTGCTTTCAACAACAAGTTACAAGGCGTAGTAAAAGGCAATAAAACATAGTTTGAAGAGAGAGAGCAAGCATCAGAACCAGACTCAGAAATGAGAGCGACGTTGGGATGATCAGACCAAGAGTTTAAAACAACTATGATTAATATGCTAAGGGCTGTAATGGAAAAAGTAGACAGCATGCAAGAACAGATGGAAAATGTAAGCAGAGAGATAGAAATCCTAAGAAAGACTCAAAAAGAAATTAGCTAGAGATAAAAAACACTGTAACAGAAATGAAAATGCCTTTGATGGGCTCAATAGTAGACTAAACATGGCTGAGGAAAGAATCTCTGAGCTTGAAGATATGTCAATAGAAACTTCCAAAACTGAAAAGCAAAGAGAAAAATGACTGGAAAAAAAAAATGGAACAGAATGTCCAAGAACCGTGGGGCAACTAAAAAAGGTGTAACATATGTGTAATGAGAATACCAAAAGGAGAAGAAAAAGAGAAAGGAAGAGAAGAAATATTTGAAACAATAATGACTGAGAATTTCTCCAAATTAATGTCAGACACCAAGCCACAGATCCAGGAAATTCAGAGAACACCAAGCAGGATAAATACCAAAAAAATGACACCTAGGCATATCGCATTCAAGCTGCAGAAAATCAAATATAAAGAAAACATTGTGAAAGAAGCCAGAAGGGGGGAAAAAAGCTACCTTACCTATAGAGAAGCAAACAGAAGAATTACATGTGACTTTTCTTTAGAAACCATGCAAGCAAGAAGACGGTGAAGTGAAATATTTAAAATGTTGAGAGAAAAGAGATATAAATGTACCTCCTGAATGTTCTATTTAAGGGTATGCAAACTTGAATTTTGCATTGGGGGTAGTTTTGCGTAGAGATAAGGACTCCGGAGTTAGTCAGAACTGGATTTGAACTCTGCCTTTGCAGTAGATGATTACAAAAGTGACCACAATTGTTCTTGCCTGTGTAGAACTTTGCCCTTTGCAATATGATTTTGAAGTCCTTGTCATTTATATTCCAACCCTTGAATCTGAGCTGGCATTATGACTTGCTTTGACTAACAGAAAGTTGTAGAAATCATGGTGTGTCAGTTCCAAGCAGAGCCCTCAAGAGGTCCTGTACATGTCTCTGGGCTCTCTAGAGACTACTCTGCCTCTGTCATGTAAACAGAGCTGAGTCAGCTCAGTTGTTCCAGCTGAGTCCCAGAGATGAGATAGCCCAGTCAAGATCAGCAAGGCTGCCTACTTGACCCACAGCTGACCTCAGATGCATGAGGAGGAACAGGGGAACTGCTGGAAGAACAGAGGAACAGGTCAGTGAAACCAAGCCAAAGCATTGGTCTGAAGAATGAGAGTGAAATAAATGATGACTGTTTTAAGCTAGTAAGTTTCAGTGTGGTTTGTTATGCAGCATTACTGTGATAGTAACTATCTGATACAGTCTTTGTCACTTACCAACTGTGTCCTTGCACAACATACTCATCTCAAAATCTAGGTTTCTTCCTCTTTTAACTGGAGTCAATATTAAGAGTTATAGGATTATTGTGAGGTTACGTGACAGGATGATGTAAATGACACAAAGGAAGAACTCAATACGAGCTAGTTGTTGCTGTTATTTTTTTTCCCACTATGAATGAACTATCGTCAACAAGGCTTCTCTGAGAGGCCTTTTGCTCCTCCTGATTGATGCTTTGGATCTTAGCTCCCTTTTGTGGAACAAATGAATCCCAAACTTTCGCCTTACCGGAACATGGTGCAGGTAACAGTCAGGAACTCTGAAATTGGATAGTCAGCGTTCAAATCCCTGATCTGCTATTTTCCGGCTTTGTGAACTTGGATAACTTAATTTCTCTGGGCATCAGTTTATTCACTTATAAAATGAGGCTAATAATAATAACTTGCCTCCTTCAGTTGTTGTGAACATTATCAAATGATGCACATCTAAAGTGCTTGGAGCTGTCCTTGATACATAGTAAGCATTCAGAAGTACTTGGTAAATCTTATATATTATTGTCATTATCATCATCATTCTTATTATTGAGATTTTAGCGTTTCCTAGATATCAGTCAAATCCAAGGCTTGCATCATGTGAAATTCTGCAAGAGTTTCTGCATTAAGTAGAGAAGTATTTGGTCACTGCTCAGTAGTCCATAGGTTGGTGGCCATTCACTAGAGTTCAGCCATCTGGCAGGAAGCTGGCAGATGCTCTGAGTCTTTACGTACTGTCATAGTGAACAACTGGTCCAGACAAAAACACACTATAAATATTCTGAAGGAAGCCAGGAAATGAGAAAAGAGAACAACCCACTGCACTCAGTAAATGGCACTGGCTAATGTGGATATGGATTTGAGTTTAGCCTCTGAATAAAGAACTAGAAGCCAAAAAATACAATTGCTAATGGGACTAGGCTGGTTTGGAGGGAGCTAGACCGAGAATCCAGTTAAGCTGAAGGATTTGAACCTTTAAGGTGCACTGTAACATTGTCGGAAAAATCCACTGATGTATCTTTAAAAGGAGACACTTTATACTTGGTGGTATGAAATGTAAGGAAGGAATTTTGTATGGTGTTAAGAATAATGGGCTTTTGTGTCTAACGGAACTGGGTTTGATTTCTGTCTTTCTCATTTCATAGCTGTGGGACCTTGGACAAGTTTCTCCATCTCTCTGAGTTTCAGTTTCTTCATTTATAAAATTAGGATAATAATTCTTCTCTCATAGAGCTAGTGAAGGGATTAAATCACATAACTGTAAAAAAGCTTAACAGTGTCTGGCACCTAATAAGCACTTAATAAATGGTATGTGTTACTATTATTATTGTTTTTAATTAAACACCATCTGCCAAAATTTTTGTATTGTCAGAATCTCCTCCTTGGGTTACCATTTTCTGCTGCCTCATCTGCCCTGGTTTAGCCTTTCAATTCTTCTGTGCACGCCATGGAATTTTTGACACCTGCCCGGTGTCACCTGCCCAGTCGGACAGAACGTATCCAATTAATGACTTGGACATCACACAACTCGCTGATTACCTCCTGGGCGGACTTGGACACTGGGCGTCTGCAAGACTTTCACTTGCTTGTTCAAGGTGTTGGTTTCCTTATGTCCTATCCCTGAGAGTGGACAGGAGATCAAAGACATCAGCGAGCCCTGAGGGATCCTCTAAGGCTGGGAGATGCTGCCAGGAAGACAAGGGCCAGTCAACAAGGACAGGGAGGCAGAATGAGGTGTTAATTGGCGATGTGGGTTGAGCGCTTTTCTAAAACGGGTGAGAAACATTTGCTCTAAGTGTTTTATACCGTGAACTAGATTAAGTCGGACGTGGGCTCTTAAACTGGGGAGAGAAGTTTGGTTTACTTCATGTTCAGGGATTTCTCAGATTCTTTTTTCTGCTAGTTTTTCAAGTTGATTATGAGAATTCAAAAAAAAGGGCAAGTTAGGATTAGGGGTTTCTCAGGGGATGATAATACAAAGAAATATAGTTTTTCTATACAGCTGATTTGATTTCCAGCCCTCCTTCTCTTCCACTCTGCCACATTTATCTCTTTTGAAACTGGATTATCAGGGTTTGGGTGAATTAAGCCGTGTTTTCAGGTTCAATCCCATTAGCCCCAATTTTCTTCTCGCAGCTGTAGGTGCCAAGCAGCCTCTGAGAAATTACTGATATATCAAGAAAGAGTCCTGTTCACAACCAAGAAAGCAATGTACCATTGAGATTCACTGTGGGCCAACAGGGTCACCTTTCTATAAAGAGATAGGATTCCTACAACCAGGTCCACCCATCATCATTCTCACAGCAACAACAAACTCTCCTCAGTATCAAAGATGATCACTTTAAGGTTTGGAACTTTCATGCACAAACTCAGAAATAATGATGATGCTCATACATGTAAAAATAGATGGACTAGGTATAAAATGTAGTTTTCTTTCCGCTTGAATTACAGCATTCCTTCCCTGATTGTCTGATGGTAGTGCCTCTGCATCATGGTCTGGGCATTCATGCATTCTTGCACTTCGTTTCTGTCTGGTGTATTTCTCTTGCAGACTTTCTGGGAATTTGGGGAATAATGAAATTTGTTTCCGTATGGTGTTCATAGACAAATGTAATGACAACTAATGTTGTCCCACTGCTTTACATTAAAATGCATCATTTCTTTGCATCTAACTGAGGGGTGTTTCTTGTAGGATATGCAAATTCCAAGATAGATCATCATAATAAAATGACAAATACCACAGCTGAGAGAGTTCCTACAAAACAAATGAAGGTGCTCACCAGCCCACTGTCATTCAGGCATGTTCTCTAAGTCTTTCTCCTCAGCCCCAGTAATGGTGGATGACTTGGGCTGAACACATCCACATGCCTGTTGGATAGTGACATAGCCTCTTTGTGTTTCAGTTTCTTTATCTACAAAATGGAGATATCGGTAGTGCTCTTTCAGAGGGTAGTTTTGAAGAGAAAATAAGATAATCCATGTCAAGTTATGATATACAGGTAATATTCACCTGATAAATGTTAGCTATTATTACTGCTATTAATTCATCTTATGGTTGATTGATAATAAATTGCAAGGTGATTGGCTTTGGTTAGAGATGCAATGTGTATGTAGCCTTACGGCAGATTGAAATTACCCAGTTTAGCTGGAGATTGAGTTGTTACTTACCAGTGGGACTAGTAAGGGAAACTGCAACAACAACAAAAAAATCATTTTAGAAGGAAATGCTAGATTGTCCAGATATTTCTGGGTAATTCATATGGCCTATTCCATTGTAAACATATTGTAAAACTCTGCTTTGTAAAAACTACAACTATTATCTTCTTGCAAGCATAATTTTAATTCTCAGAGCTTAACTTGATAAATTTGATAGTAATGACCAAGTTGGTAACATTTTTCACACTAATATAATCTGGAGAGAGTGCCTTTTTCCTAAGATAATTTTAGATATTGAGAAGGAAATTAGGGCATAAACTATTCTATTCACAACATTACTGTGTGTTGGTTCAGAACATCCACTTAGGTAATAATAATCACATTATTGTACAGTTATTTTATCTTAGGGAGCAGACTAGGTCTTAGGGAAATAAGATCCTGTCTCTGCCCTCAAGGAATTTATAGTCATCTGGACAGAGGTACAAATAAAGATTGCCATGTAACAGGAGATATACTACAATCAGTCTTGTACAGATATAAATAGGAAGAAGGGAAAAAGCCTTTGACTTAGACACAGCTAAGAGTTATGTTATAGGAGCATAAAATTATATATTTTGACCCAGAAAGGATTTTGGAAAATATCAAATCCAATTAGAGCAGGCATTATTTAAAAACCATGGCTAAAACCTCAGAAACAGCAGGACAACTCTTTGAGAATAGAAATATCCTTATCGTGTCTCTTTGCTTTTCCTAATTTTAGTGTAATAAAGGGCTTCTGCTTTCAAGAGAAGGAGAAAACTATACTGCTACCACCAGGCCGTGGTGAACTTTAGGTCCCAGAGTGGTCAGAATTCATTGATGACATCTTAGGGGAGAGAGGGAACACCGTCAGCTCTGGAAGGCAGCTGGGCTCCTTTACAGTGAGCCACCCCATGAATGGGGAATAAAACAAACTGCCCTTCCCTTTCTTTTTGTGAATTGTTGGTTATCACTTTTTTACTCTTCGATTTATGGTTTTTGGTTCACATTTCTGGTTCATCTCCTAGACTTCAGGTTTATGTCTCCTTTCCCTAGTGGCTTTTCATGGTTCCTTGTGGAACCATCATCCCAGTGAATGTTTGAAGGCCTACGCTCACATCTCTAAACCTCACACACTCCATCCAGGGTAGATTTTATCACCAGTTGATAAAAGAAAGAAATTAAGTGACTTCTCGTAGTCTTACAGTAAGTAAGGGGCAGAGCAGATATTTGAACCCAGGTATATCTAAAATTTATGGATTTTTTCCTCCTCCTCATGGTACTACTTCTACACAAATGACTCTTAGTGCCACCTCTGCCTGCCCCAGGCTGCTGCATCTGACACCTAATTAGTTGCACATTCTTGTTGATGACTCCGTATACCCCGGAGTCTGTGCCAGGAATTCAGGCAGGAATGCACCAGATGCTCCAATGAGAACTGCAAAGGGCGTCAGGTAACCAAGGCCGTGCATATATATGAAGGCAACTTGGACAAAATCAGAATTCTTCTCTTACTTTTGGCCTAATTTGTGATATTATGACTGTGTCAATCTGTCATTTGGAAGTAAAACAATCTACTTCACACAAGCCTCCCTGGGCAGAGACTTACGTTCTCCTGAAGGTTCTCCCAGTCAAGTGCCGGGCAAGGCCGTTTCTGTTTCATTTGCCAAATGTGAAAGGCGGCCTCAGGAAGGGCATTTCCTGTTCCAGCCTCTGATCATGCAGCCACAGTATTTGCTGTCACCATTGATCACTGCATACACATAGAGAACAGGTCATATGATTAGCACAGCGTGCTGGAGGCAATAATACACAATTGTGGGGCTTGAGTCGGCTTGGTTTATGTCTAGCCTGAACATGTAAACTGTCTGCCTCTGTCAGATATGGTGATTTCATTCTGAGTTGAGCACTGCATGGTGTGTGCTATGCATCAAGCTAATGAATAAATAGATCCAAACAGTAATTGAATTTTTGCATTAATGATAAGCATTCCTCGTAAAGAAAAAGAAAGAACATTTAGCAGGGACAAACAGAGTATTCAGGGGTAAGGTAGCATCTTGGCATGATTTATATTACCAGAGGGCAGCTTTGCGGCAATGTAAATGAGAGCAACTGAAGAAGAAAATGCCCCCAGCATGTCTATTCCGTGGAGAAGCAAAGACGGAGGACAGCAGATGTTTTCTGAGTGAGATTCCTGTCCTGCCTTTTCCATGTAACTTCTCATTTGCCTGGAATCCTCTTTGCCTGGGAGACAATGGAGTATAGTGATTATGAAGACAGCTTCCGGAGACACGGGGACCTAGTGTCCCCAGCTTGTCGTTTTCTAGCTACATAGCCTTGGGCAGGTTAGTTCTTCGTCATTAAGTTGGGGTAATAATCTCATTCTGGCTGTCATAAGGACTAAATTGGTTTGTTATTGTTGTTGTTGACTCCTGGACAACACCCTCCAGTGGGGGTCATGAATGGGATTACATTTAGGGGGTGTATAGCTGGTTCAACCCCCAGCCTCTGAGACACCACTTCCTTCAGATCTTCCTACATTCCTTCCTACATTATACATGGAGAATATAATAAAAGAGCTTTCCAATTTAGCCTTTTCCCCAGATGTTTGTAAATAAGGACTCATACTCTTGTTCGCCTCCACAGTGACTCACGTCATGGTTGAAGGCATACAGGCTTCCTTAATTAAAAAGCACAGTTTTCTGACAACTCCTTAAGGTGCTCCTCCTCCAGATTGTTCCAAAGCTTCTCTCTCCTCTTTGATTAGTAGGTCATGTCTGGATCTTTCCTTTATTCATGAAGAGTTCTGGTTAGTACTCTCTGAATTATCTACCATGTACAATGAGTACTCCCAAATACTAAGATCCTTGGAGCTGTGGCCCTCTTCATGCATCTCACACACCTTCTTGTAGTTGGGCAGTTTTCAGCCCCTTTGAGAGCAGCTTCAAGGACATTTTTCTCCCAGCTCAATTCTGTAGTCTTGGAGATCTTAGAATGTGGATAGACTTCTGAGAATTTATGTAAAATTTTGTGTGGGTATACATGTGTCTCTATGTGCATTTTCTTTCATTAGAAGGTGCATATTGTTTATCAGATTCTCAGGTAAGTTGTTTGCCCTCCAAAACATTGGCTCATCCATAGTAGTTGGTGTTTAGTGTTTGACAGCAATCATAGAGGCAGAGGTCCTGGATGAGCTAGGGGCTCTTGACTCTTCTAATGTGAATCTGTGACGCACACCTTTTTAAAACCACAGTTCTCCTGCCTTCTTTCCTTTCCTTATCAACTCTCTCCCCACCCCTCAGAGTAAGTTGCATCTCTAGACTGAAATCCTGCCATGGGGATGCTGCAATGCCTAGCTAGCCCTTCATCCTTCTCACTCCTCTGTACCAAACTGTGTCCCTCCTCATCCTCAAAACACTGTTTAAAAATCACCTCCTTTATATTCCTCTAGTGTAAAGCCCATGTCACTGTCTTCTATTGTGTCTCTGGCATCTAGTACAAGGCCTACCACGCAGTAGGTGGTCCCCAATGTTTATAGATTGCCTGTAATTATCTTCCCTCAGTCTAGAACTTCTGGATCACTGGCTCCATGTCTTCTCCTTCTTGCCTTATTTTCATAGACTCTGTGCAAAGAAGAGAAGAGGGTTTGTTTTACTTTCCCTTCTGCTCTGGTGGATGACTATATAAGCTTTTAATCTCACAGACATTTTTGGAGGATGAAGAGAAATGATGTTTGGAGTGCTTAGCTTGGCACCTAGCACATAGTAGGGATACATAACTGATAACTAATATGAATGACAGTATTCCATTGTTCATGTCTCAGTGAAGGTTAGTGTTTGTAAGTCTCCTGTGTTGAGTGGGAGCGCTATTCCTGTGTTCACTATGCTCTGTTGTTGTGGAGAGAGCTTTCCACAGCATATTCAGCAGTGAGCGGGCAGGTAGGCTCCTGGCTCAGGCAGTGGAATGCACAGGCATGCACACTGAAATGAAGTGTAACATTGTCAGGTGATGGGGCCCTCAGGCTGTCTGCTGTCCGGCATGAGCTACGGAGAGGAGGCAACAGCTGCTTCCGATGCTTCCGGTAATTATGATGGAAGATGATTCAATTCCACGTAGGATCCAGGACCTGAAGGTAGCAATCTGGGCTAAGTCAGCATGTGCCTAATGAAATTGTTTAGCTTGGGCTGCAGCCTTCCCTCCCACAAGCTGTGATCCACTGTGTCCTAACAAAGCAATCCTGAGAGGCAATGCTGCTTGGGAAGGGGAAATGATCAGTAAAATTCACTCCTTGCATCCCGCCTTCCAAATTTGTACTATGAACCAAGTGACTTGTAGGTGAGATGGGAAAACAACTTGCTTTATGTGGCCAGAGGAGTTTCTCTCTTTAAGTAGAGGAGCATCACTTCTGTAAGATACCATCCCCATATGAGCAGGCACTTTCTTCAAGGCTGCTGAGCCTGCCTCTTTAATGCTGTCTCATCACTCTTTGGCAGCCACCCACAGAAAAAGAATCAGGTATATTCTCACATGGGTTTCAATTAGATGCTCAGTTTATTAATGCTGCAGTGTGGCTGTCAGTGATGAGAATCTCACACAGCAGCTAAGCAACTGGATCCTGAGTCTCAAAGTCTGTTTATACATCTCCCACTACATGACTTCCTACCTCTTCCCTCCAAGAAGGAAATGGGTTGAGGCAAGTGATCCCTGGGCACCAAATGATGGTGCAGATGATTATTATAAGATCACCTTGATTTAACTTCTTATGCTGGAAGCTTGTAGGAATGTGATATGGAGGCATTTTGGATTTTGTGAGCTTACACATGTCAGAATGAGAGGTGACTGCAATCACCATGACTTGGTAAGTCTAGCCTAGCCACCTCCATCAAAGACTCCTTCTTAGAGTGCATGTCTGTTCCAGTGCATTTTGTGTGTCCATTGGCTTTGGCATTCTGACCCACACTATGTAGCATTCCCATGCAGATATCTCATCAGTATGGAATATCAGCTTAGATGCTTGATGAAGACAAGTACTGGAACCAACATTGACTGACTAATAGCCTGACTTTGTACCTGGATTTGTTTTATTGCTACATGAATTGTGTTGGCTGGAGTGGAGAGGATGGGCTGGAGGGGGATGATTGATTTCCCTGTTGATTTAATAAAATTGATAGTTAAAAAAATAAACCAAGCAAACAAACAAAATTAACTAATTTCTCTTTCAAAGTAAATTGTCTGCTTGTTGGACTGAATTTGATTAAATCATCTGGTTGTTCTGGCATCATGTAGACAGAACAACATAATCTTATGTGTCAAGCTAATGAACATTGAAATGAATCGATGCAACAGCTGTTTCCAATGAAGTAAACACTAAAGTGTCATGTAAATGGCAATTCCTACACAATACCAGGTGATTATTTTCTTGTTCTCAGCAGGGACTGAGGAGTGTGCTTATAGGAAGTCATCTTTACCTGAGATTTAATGAGACTCTGGCAAGTTTCCTCAGTGGAGCCACAGAGTAAGTTTGTTAATCACTATCAATCGAACACTACAGTAAGCTCCCGGCAGCACATGTGCCTCTAGTTGGAGGGGAAAGGATAAGAAATGAGCTGGCCCAGGCCTGCCCTTGGCATTTTGGGACTCAGGGCAAGAGTGCAAATGGAGATCTAAAGGACATGGTTCTTTAAAAGTTATAAATAAAATTTACAAGTGTTTACATAAAATATGCTCCATCCTCTTCCTTTGACAAATATAATTTCCTATTATCCTGGAAGGCCAGGTTCAAATTTAAAATTCTTGTATTTATCATAATTCTATGCTGAAGCCTGATGGTGTGTAGGGACCCCTAGCCCCTAGCCCGTAGTTTGCGCTATTTCTCTTTCCATCTCCAGCTCCTTTCTACACAAAGGCAGATATCCTAGCTTGCATATCCAAGCTCCATTTATACCCCTTAAACTACTGCCCCTGGCCAACCTCTGGGTGTGCACATTGTCGGTGTGGCTGGTCCTGGGAAGGCTGGATCCAGGGCTCAGGACCATTTGGGCAGAGAATTCTGAAGTCCTGGGTAACCAAACATGGTCTAGAAGAGAGGACATGGGCTTTTGGTGGTCAGGGCCTCTTGGTGTGTGGAAGGAGACATGGCTGAAAAGGGTCTTACTTGTGTCTAAGAGCAGTTCTGAAATTTGTCTCCACTATAAAGTTGCTTCATTTATAAATCTGCTTCAGCTTTTCTTTCCACTGTGTTAGTTTCTGCTGACTCTGTCCATATTCTATTGTTTGATTCTCTCAGCCACTTGGAGCTTTATCCAATATCCCTTGATTTTCTCACAACAGAATATGACACTCCTCATATCCTCATAAAACAGGGCAGACAGTACTTTAAAGGCAGAGGCTTAGACTCATGCTGTCTCATGTACAAGCTGTGTGACATCAGGCCATTTACTTAATCTCTCAGAATCTGTGAAGTGGGAGTACTAACTCTTAGTTCATAAGCAGAAAGTGAGGACTGAATGAGAAAAGACATGACATAGTGCATGCCATGCAATAGACAGACATTAACGGTTAAGAGTAGTATCCATTGTTATTGCTTGTTTTGTTATTATTGTTACTAGTCAAGAATTAGGACGGTGGAGTAAGACTGCCTGAACTTGAGTCCTTGCTTTTTATGACACATACTGTGTGACCAAAGGCACATTATCAAACCTATATGTGCCTGTGTTTCTTCATCTACAAATTGGAGTTAATAATTGATTTTACTACATAAGGTTGTTGTATTAGTCAGAGTTCTCCAGAGAAACAGAACCATAGGAGATAGATAGATAGATGATAGATAGATAGATACATAGATACATAGATACATAGATAAAGAGGAGATTTATAAGAATTGACCCACATGGTTATGGAGGCCAAGAAGCCCCACGATCTACAGTCTTGCCATCTGCAAGCTGGAGAACCAGGAAAGCCGGTGGTTTAATTCAGTCCCAAGTTCAAAGGCCTGACAATTGTGGGGCTGATGGTGTAAGTCCTGGTCTGAGTCCAAAAGCCTGAGAACCAGGCATGCCAATGTCCAAGAGAAAGAGATCAAGATCTCTGCTCAAGCAGAGAAGGGAGTTTGCCCTTCCTCCGTCTTTTTGTTCTATTCAGATTGGCTGATGCCCACATTGGGGAGGGTGATCTTCTTTACTCAGTCTACTGATTAAAAAGCTAATCTCTTCCAAGGATGCTCTCACAGACACACCCAGAAATAATGTTTTACCAGCTATCTGGACATCCCTTAGCCCAGTCAAGTTGACCCATAAAATTACCCATCATAGTTGTTGTTAAGATTAAATGAGATAATACATGAAAAGTGCTTAGACATATGCACACAGTACATACTCAGTATTAACTATCATGAAATGCCCTCTCAAGCTTTGAAGCTGACCTTAAACTTTGGGTTTGGTGGGAGGAATGTGGCTGTGGAATGAGCAGCTCTCTTATAGGGTGAGTCAGAACATTTCAAGCATCTTTCCTACTCAAGCCTTTTTTTTTTTTTTAAATGAAATCTTGCTAAGCCGGAAGTTTTCTCCTCTATGCCCATGAAGAAACATAGCTTAGTTTAGGGAAAAGACACAAGCTGGTGAGCACTTTGTAGAGCTGGAGCCATTATGTAGCAGCTACAACACCTATTTTGATGAACTTGCTGTCACTTCATTTTATTCAAACTTCTATCTAAGGATGAGTTTCTTTTTCCCTCAGACATTCAGCAACATTTTTATAAGGATACAAAAGCAAGGTTGGAGAAAAGGGTGTGTATTCTCCTTCTTTATACCTATATCTGGAATTCTAAATTATGCTAAATTCATAAGTTGTCCTTTATAAGAAAACTTGTTTTTACTGTAACAGTGGGTACAGATATAAATTAATTTGTACAACCCACCACTGTTACTCAGGAAGTCTTTGGGAATGAGGGCGGGGTGTTCTGCTGTGCTGTAGGAGATTGGTGTGAATCCACTGAAGAGAGCCCCCTATATAGCCCAGCCAGAGTGAAAACCATTCATTAAGCACAGCCTTCTTTATCTAAAACTGTAATCCAACAACCTAAGCCAAATAACAATGAACTAATTTGAAACACAGTGGAAGATCTTTTTCTTGACTTTTTTAAAAGTTCCAGATGTTTCTTCTATATCTTGAGCCAATGGGAGAACAGGTGAGTAAAGTGAATGAGTTGACCATAGCAAATCTTTTCAGAACAGACATAATTGTGGCACTTATTTTTAAAAAGCACAATTTGTTCTATTTCCTAGTTTGTGTATAGAATATGGAATCCTATAACTTTATTTAAAAATAAGAACTGTCTGGTAATATTAAGGTGGAGAAGCTGAGTCCTAGGAAGAGGGCGTGGCTTGTTCAAAATCGTACAACTCATTGAGGATAGAAGAATGAAAATCGAGGTGCTGTGACTTTAATTTCAATCCGGTGTATTTTGTATTCAAAACCCATTTTGCGGGCCGGCCCCGTGGCTTAGAGGTTAAGTGCGCGCCCTCCGCTACTGGCCGCCCGGGTTCTGATCCCAGGCGCACACTGACGCACCTCTAATCCGGCCATGCTGAGGCCGCGTCCCACATACAGCAACTAGCAGGATGTGCAACTATGACATACAACTATCTTCTGGGGCTTTGGGGAGAAAAAGGGAAAAAAATAAATTAAAAAATCCATTTTGCGAGGCATTAAGTTTAATTTGCATATTCCTCCTGTATTAAGTATCTTGGAAATGAGTAAGCCCTTATGAAATAAATCATTGGGGTTACACTTTTGGTAGTGGCTTCCACGGATATCTTGTGGTTTGGAGATGGGAATCAGCAGTCAGACTTCAAACGAGTCATATAGACTTCATCTGTACTTTCTAAGGAATGGCCATTTTTAACACGAGGAAAGCCAACCTAAATGAGTAACCCTTGAGGCTTACAAACAATTTGAGGAACTAATATAGGTCTGATCAGTGGAGCTCTCCACTGTCTTTTTAATTAAAAAAATTATCTAATAACCAAAGCCTTAAACAACTCAGTAATGGGGCTACTCAACCATTCAAAAGCCCTCTGGGGCTTAAAATCAATTTTTAGAAAAAATACTGATATGCAGATAATCTGCTAAGTACTAGTTTAAAATAGTTCCTTTTTAGGCTATTTTGAAAAGCCTTTTACACTGTGCTCATGATTCAAAGTAACACATGGCCTACAGGCGACCCTACACTTTTGTCTCTTTCTGGCTTCTCTGAGCTGAGGAGAAGCTGGGAAATGTTGAGGAACTTCTCACCTCTTGGAAATACCTTTGGGATTAGGGTAGTTTCCAGAAAATGGATTCATTCTTTGGGTAAAAGGCAGAAGTGTTGCAAAAGGGACAAAGATATTTCTCCATTGGAAGATGTGCGGACACATCTGACTTCATGTTCTGAACTCATATGACAATTGACAGCACAATCAGATATTAAAATACACTCTAACCAAGACATGTGCATATTGACGACACAAAACAGCCACTGTTGAGTGGTCAGTGAGCACAGTTTTGTTCTTTCTGTAATTCCAGTATACATTCTGAGGCAGCAAAAAGAAAAAAAAAAGTATAAAATAGTCTTCACTATTTTGGATCACATGAAAAGAAGGCAGATGGGTTTTAATCATAGATTCTAAAAAGGATTAGGCATTTTGGAAGATCAGTACAAAAAATAAATGGTACGATTTAAATTATGGCCATAAATGCCTTCAAATTCTTAAAGGGAACAACTGATCAAATTTGTAGCTAATCAATTAATGATATTCTGTGTGGCCACAATTTCTGGGTTACAAAACCATGTATACTCATGGCAAGGAATCACAATAATGGAGACCTTAGAAACGACACCTCTCAACACTGACTTGTTGCATGAAGCTTTTTACAGATTCTTCTGGGGCTGTTACCCTGCTTCTCTCGAATTCACCCAGGGAAGGAGAACTTGTTGCAACATGAGCCTCACAGTTCCTCTTGTGCTCAAACACTGGTTTTAGAACATTTATTTTTCTTCAACTGACCTGAGTTTAATATCTCTGTAGCATCTCCAATCCCATATGAAAATATATAAGAATGGAGCCACTTTGGTAGTAGGGCTTCTAGAGTCCTGCTAATTTAATACCCGCTTTGTAAATCCCTTTGGAAACTACCAGTCTCGATTCCAGAAAGCTGGTTTTCAATTGGGATGATGGTGACCCCTTGGGGACATTTGGCAATGTCTGAAGACATTTTTGAATTTCTCAACTGGGTGCCACTGGCAGCTAATGAGTAGAGTCCAGGGATGCTGCTAAACATCCTATAATGCTCAGGACAACCCTCTACAACAAAAAATTATCCAGCCCAGAATATCAATAGTGCCAAGGTTGGGAAGTCCTGCTGTAACGCAATACAAAATAACTCTAAGACCTCTTCTGCATGAGACACCTTCTGATGTGTAAAGACGGTCATAATCTCTTAGCCTTTGCTTGTTCAGGCTAAACATTTGTAATTAGTTTAAATGTGGTAATTAGTTTGTAATTACATTTGTAATTAGTTCAACTGTTGTTCTCAAGGTGCAGTCCCCAGAGTCCCTCCTTGGGACTCACTTTAATTTCTCAAAGTCCTGTTCATAATTATACGTTCAAATTGCAAAGTTTTCCATATGTGCTCTTACTGAGTTTAGCATAGGGCACAGTACATAGTGGTGCTCAGGGAATACTTAATTAAAGGATAAAGGGATCAATGATACAGTAAATCAAAGAAAAAAATAAGAATGGAAAAATCCAGAGCCTTGAAATCCCATAATGAGGTCCTTTTGTTTGTGAAGATTATAAAGAAAAAACCAAACACTTTCTTTATAGGCATTGGTTGAAATCCTGACAGCCATAAAGGATGGCTTGCAATACCGCGATGCTCCAGTTGGGGGAGCCCAGTCACTAATTCAAAGACTTGGAGAGGAAATGTATTTTAAGATTTAACTATAAATTTCTTTAAAACTTCTTGACGGAGAAGAAAATATTTTCTCTTTTTGATTTGTTTATATGCATGATACATCGAGGGTGTATAATAACGCCACTTTGATCTTATGTCTGAGACAAACAGAAGGTCCAGAAGGAGAACTATGACTCAAAAATCGCATGGCCTGAGAAAATGTAGTTTCTTTTTCAGGACTGTTCCAATGGGAAATTTAAACCCATCCACTTTCATGGTGGCAGACACCATTTAATGAGAATGCACCTATTTAAAAGTAGTTTTTAACTTTCTGATTGTCATTCCTTTGAGTAACAGGACAAAGCAAGTTAAATTTTGGAAAGGAGCAGAGAGAGATGGTGGGGTTGTAGGAGAGAAAAGCACCCTCTTATTCTTTCTGAATCAGTTTTCTGAATTCTGTCCTGTGGGAGATGGTCACACAGTGGGTAAGTCCACAGACTGTCAGATGTCGGGAGGATGTGTGCTGTGGACGGTCCCTCTGTCTCCGCTCCACACTGTGCCTCCTCCAGCACAGGCGTTCCCTCTAAATTTTCTGAAGTCACTGGTTAGCCGTAAAATACAGTTCCTTCAAGTTCTAAGGGTCAGTTCCTGTCTTAAAGAGCAAGGTCTATTTTACATTCAGATCCATTTGGAGCTAACTGAGGAGGCAATTAGGAGATTGCAGCACATCAGGGCCCTGTCTTCTAAGGGCGTCCCCAGTGACAGTGTCCTGCTTCCGTTCTCCACAAACCTCCATGGCAGTGAGTGACCTGCGTTGACGCTGTCTCTCCAATCCTTGCCTCGCCCTCTGTGGTGCCTGTTCATCCCTTTCCCACCAGACCTCAGTGAGTTCCCAAGCCACTTGCCTGTCACTCTCTGTCTCTGTTAATGACAGATTGTTTAATGTTGACCACCAGGTGTGACTGCCTGTCCTATTTCTGATCAGAAGCAGCAGGCGGGCACTATGATTCGACTGCTTACTCCCGCAAACCAGAGATTGACACATGAATTTATTCAGCTTGTGTGTGTAGGGAAGGAAGAACTATTCCTCTACCCTCTAGGTCTTTCTGGCTGGTCTAAGAATTAAATTGACATGAGACAGAATAACAGGAGAAAATCAAACAAAGTGTAATAACATGCATACATGGGAGAAACCCAGGAAATCTGAGTAACTCACTAATACGGTTGAAGCCACCACCTTAAATACCATCTTCAGCTAAAGACAACGGAGGATGTTGTGGGTAGTGGTTTGAGACTTCCAAGGGGAGGAAGGCAATTCACAAGGAGATATAAAAGCAAATGTTGGTAAACAAATGTTTGCTGGGCCATCTATAGACAATGTGACCAGAGAGAGAGAACTTTGATAAAAATGGGCTTAGCAAGGATCCTTTCAATCTGTCATACCCAGAGTTATCGATGGTGATAGCTCCTTCCTGGAACAGGCCTTCTATCTTAAATTCTTAAATTATTTTCATTAGGGGGAAGGTCAAAGTTTCTTCCGGAGTCTTTTGTCCTTAAAAATAACCAAGCCAAAGAGAAACATTTTGGTGTGGCCAATTCTGATCCCCGATATGTGAATTCTCATTCTCCAGAGACAGAATGGCCAAATCTAGCAATTTTTCTGAAGAAGACCTGACTAGTAGGAAGAACGTGGAATTAGAATCAGAGAGACCTGGATTCCAGCCCTCACTCTCCAGCTTGTATTCAACAGGTGCTAATTTTCTGAGCTCTAGGTGCTATATTTTAAAAATAAAGTAATAAATACACCTACGTATTTATGAAGAAAAAAATAATGCACACAAAGTCACTTTATAAATTGTAAAAGGCATATGCATATTTATATGTTGTGTTGCAAGTTGATTATATTGTGATATATCAGTTGAATCCTAGTATGCCACTATTAGAAATTAAAGTTGTTAAATCATGCTGAATAATTTTCAGGGAACCAACCTAGAGGTTAATTAGAGACAGATAGGGTAATGGAATGACCTCAGATGGAACCAATAGAAAACGCAAATGGGAATTGGACTTAAAGGGAGGTTGCTTATGGGAAACTAAAGGAAATGTCACCCCAGAAGGAAGAACAGAGATAAAGAAAGACTGTTTTGCAAAGAAAAGTCTCACCAAATAAACTCAAAGGAACCTGCTATTAGGTTTTATCTTTATGTAGCAAATCAGGGTTAACGTGGTATATGAAAACTGCGATTGAGCAGTTTATACAGATGAGAACAAAGCGAGATGCAAAGAAACGAAAGCAGTGTTTTTGAAATGCAGTCAGCACGTGGCAGAGGAGTGGATTCCTGGATTGTCTTGCTTTTTTCCACTAGACCTTAGGCAGATTGATTTTCCTCCCCAAACTTCAGTTTCCTAATTTGTAAAGTGATGTGGTTGGTACATGAGATGCTCTCTGATCATCTGACCAGTTCTGACATAAATTCTCTTAACCTAAGAGTTAGGTCCTAGTGGTTTGTCTGTGGTATTATTTGAAGATTTTTACTTATGTTAAAAAGAAAAAAAGTATTTTTGTTGCTCTTATATTAAAATTTTATATAAAAGGTGATAGAGTTGTAGATTTTCGGGAATTATAGGTTTCTAGACTTGGAGGTAACCATATCCAGATGACACTGTGGTGTGAGTGGGTTTCACTCTGTCCTGGTTTGGAGTGAGGAATAATCTTAAACTGGTTCTGATCAGTCCCAACCAAATATAGGTGCTGGGTGCTTCCTCTTTCACGCTGTTCCTTTTGAGAATTCTGAGTTTCTTCCTCTGTTTTAGGGGCTTAGGATAGCTTGGTCCATAGAAGAGGGCTTTATAAATATAGGGTCTTTTGTAGGCTGAGCCGTCTTGCATCACAGTTGACCACCACTTCTGCTAGGTAGTTGATAGGCAATGTTTAGGCAACTGTTGATGGGAACTTCTTGCCTTTTGGCAAGGAGAAGGAAACCTGACATTCTGTCTCCGCCCAGGGGGCATGGGCACTCACTGGAATGATGAAGGGTGGCCCGTGGGTGTTGCCTTGGTTCTCTCAAGGTTCAGGCAGAGGACGGGTAGGAGATCCCGTGCTCTGCCTCTCCATGTACTCTCTCCTCTCATTCTCCTGGCTGACCTCCTCGAGTGCCCTCTCTCTCTCTGCCTTCTTGGACAGAGCAGCCTTCATTTTCCCATTCGGGTGGGGTCATTCAGTTTTTCATCTATGTTTCTTCTGATCTATTCCCTGTGACTAAATTTTATGCTCTGCTTTTTTATGGCTTTCCTTTTTGACACAAAATCCTTTTTCAACTTTTTTTAACCTCTTTAACATTTCAGTTCTCACTTAAACGCTTTGGCTTTCAAGAATATTGTCTTTGAAACAGGCTTCCAGTGACTATTTTGGAAGTCAAATACTGAAGAGTGACACTTTCTTCCTCTCTGCTTTCACCTCTAACAATCTAATTCTCCCCCAGGCAGTGGATGTCTCTGCTGAATAGCAGGTAGTACAAAAAACGAACAGCACACTGACAGATTTTAAAGCATCATCTTGCAACATAACTACAAGGCAATTCCCACAGACACGATTCACTGATTCTGACAGATAATTTTGAAGGTCCTACTGTGTGTCCAGAATGTGAAGGGCTCTTAAGTGAATGAGACACAGGATCTGCCATCAAAGAGTTACATACTGATAATAAAATTCAAGAATCTTAGGGAAATTGCTATTTTTCACCTTCTCAGAACAGGGATCCTATCCAAGCAATTCTCTTCTGCTTGCACACCTCTGGTGATGGAAAAGTGTTTCTGAAAAGCTGACTCTGAAGCAAATGAGTGATATTTAAGTGACATGGGATTACTTCTTATTTAAATGAACCCTAAGGTAAATCTTAGAAACATAAACAGTCAACCACTAACTTGTTTTACAAGTCAATATTTTTTTCATACATTAGCTTTGCTTAAGGCAAGTATATTTGTACATCTGGCATTCTCGGTCTCTCTGCATATATATATATATATTCGTGAAATATGCATATTTATGTATTAAATCATATTTTACCATAGTTTTTCCTTAGAAAGTTAGAGTTGTGTTATCATTTTTCTTTCTGGGAACAAAATTAAGCTCATACATTCATTTCAAAAATAATTCAGTCCCCTCTCAGTATTAATTCTGCTCACAGTGATGGCAAAATATTTCGCTGAAGGTATATATTAGCCATATAGTCTTTGAAATCTTATAAAAAATAAGTTTATCCAAATTTATTTTCAGCTTTGTTTGGAAGTCTCAATACCTCTGTGAATACTATATATTTGTATGGTGGGATTGATAAATCAACTCAACCCTGAACTTGGGTGTAGTCTCAGAATATAATCTCAGTTCTTTCCCAGATAATTTAATTATTTAACAGATTCAGACATTTTTTTAAGTACCATTAGATGAACAATGTAGATACACATATAAAAGTGTACATACACAAAGCAATACATTTATTTATTTAACAAATATTTGTTGAATCCTAATGCTGTACCATGGACTGTGACAGTGGGGATACAGTGATGAATGAAAGGATGCAATTATTCCCATCCTTGGTAAACGTTTATTGAACATACATATATTGAGATATATAATCAATTAAAAGAATGTTTTTGCAACATTATCTGTTTTAAATCTTGGCTTCTTTCCTGTTCAGTTTCTTCTTGCCTCCAAACTATCAAGTGAATACTTCCTGATGTGTATTGCTTTGCTTCCTGAAACTTAAAATGTGGGTAAGCTGAACTGCAGTCTCAGTCAATAAGCATTTATTGAGCTAATGTTAATGTCCATTCTATACTATGCACGTTGTGAAAAGATGAAGTTTTGTCTATAACTAGTTAGAATTTTTTTCTTAATTTCAGTTTTATTAAGGTATAAGTGACAAAATTGTGAGATATTTAAAGTGTACATTGTGGTGGTTTGATATATGTATACCTTGTGAAAGGATTCCCACCATATAGTTAATTTACACATCCATCACCTCACATATTTATCTTTTTTTTTGGGTGTGAGAGAACATTTAAGTTCTACTCTCTTAAATTTCAACTATACTGTAAAACAGTGTTAGCAACTACAGTCACCATGTTGTACATTAGGTCCTCAGAGCTTATTCATCTTATAGCTGAAAGTTTCTCCCCCTTCACCAGCCTGTGCCTATTTACCCCACCCCCCAGCCCCTGGCAACCAATTTTCTACTCTCTGTTTCTATAAAGATGACTTTTTTTTTTTAGATTCTACATATAAGTGATACAATGCAGTATTTGTGCTTTTCTGTCTGGCTTATCTCACTAGCATAATGCCCTCAAGGTCCATCCATGTTGTTGCAAATGGCAAGATTTCTTTCTTTCTCATGACTAAATAATATTTCATTATGTATATGTGTGTGTGTATATATATATATATATATATATATATATATATATATATATACACGACATCTTCTTTATCCATTCATCGATTAGTGGGCATGTAGGTTGTTTCACAATATTGGCTATTGTGAATAATGTTGCAATGAACATGGGAGTGCAGATCAATCTCTTCAATATCCTGTTTTCATTTCCTTTGGATGTGCACCCAGAAGTGGGATTGCTGGAATCTGGTAGTCCTATATTGAATTTTTTGGGGAACTGTTTTCTGTTTTCCATAGTGGCTGCACCAACTGACATTCCCACCAACAGTGCATAAGCTTTCTCCACATCCTCAACAACACGTGTTAACTTTTGTTTTTTTGGTAGCCACTCTAACAGGTGTGAGGTGATATCTCATTGTGATTTTGAGTTGCATTCCCTGAGGACTAGCAATATTGAGCCCCTTTTCATGTACTTGTTAACCATTTGTATGCCTTCTTTGGAAAAATGTATACTCAGTACCTATTTTGTAATTGGTCTTTTGGTTTTTTTGCTATTGAGTTGTATGAATTCTTTATATATTTTGGATATTTACCCTGTATTAGATATATGATTTGCAAATATTTTCTCCTGTTCCGTAGGTTGCCTTTTCATTTTGTTGATGGTTTCCTTTGCTGTGCAAAAGGCTTTTAGTTTGAAGTAGGTCACTTGTTGATTTTTGCTTTTGTTGCCTCTGCTTTTGGTGTCAAATCGAAAAATTCATTTCCAAGACCGTTGCCAAGGAGCTGGCCGCCTATGTTTTATTCTAGGAGTTTTTTGTTTTCAGGTCTTGTGTTGATGTTTTCTAACCCATTTTGTGTATGGTGTAAGATAGGGATCCAGTTTCATTCTTTTGCATGTGACCGTTTAGCTTACCCACACCATTTATTGAAGAAACCATCCTTTCCCCCATTCTATATTCTTCGCTCCTTTGTCATGAATTGACCACATATGCATGGATTTACTTCTGGGCTCCCTATTCTGTTCCTTTGATTTATGTGTCTGTTTTTATGCCAGTACCACACTGTTTTGGTTACTATCGCTTTATAATAGAGTTTGAAATCAGGACTGATGATACTTCCAGCTTCATTCTTCTTTCTTAAGATCTCTTTTGCTATTTGGGGTCTTTTGTGGTTCCATACAAACTTTAGGATTGTTTGTTCTATATCTGTGAAAAATGCCATTGGAATTTTGATAGGGATTGCACTGAATCTGTAGATTGCTTTGGGTGATAGGGACATTTTAACAAATTAATTCTTCCAATCCATGAGCATGGACTTTCTTTCCATTTATTTGTGTCTTCTTCAATTTTTTTCATCAATGCCTTATAGATGTTAGTGTACATATCTTTCACCTCTTTGGCTAAATTTATTTCTAGGTATTTTATTCTTTTTGATGTAATTGTAAATTGCATCAAAATTGTTTGAGATTGTTTTCTTCATTTCTCTTTCTGATAGTTCATTATTAGCATATAGAGACACAACTGATTTTTGTACATCGGTTTTGTATCCCGCAACTTTACTGAATTTGTTTATTAGTTCTGACAAATTTTTGGTGGAGTCTTTAGTGTAGGGTTTTCTGTATATAATATCCTGTCATCTGCAAATAGAGACAGTAGAATTTATTTATTTATTTATTTATTTTTGTGAGGAAGATCAGCCCTGAGCTAACATCCAATGCCAATCCTCCTCTTTTTGCTGAGGAAGACCGGCCCTGAGCTAACATCCGTGCGCATCTTCCCCCACTTTACGCGAGCCGTGGCCTCAGCACGGCCTGACAGGCGGTGCCTTGGTGTGCGCCCAGGATCGGAACCGGGCCGCCAGCAGCAGAGCGCGCACCCAACCGCCATGCCACAGGGCCGGCCTGAGACAGGAATGTTTTTGACAGAGATATACTTCCCCCTGCCTTCTTGTAGCTAGTAATAAAAAGAAATTACGCACCATGCCTGCCTTTGAGAGCTTAAGGGCTAGTAGGGAAGCCATGCGCTGCTTGCGCACCGCAGTGATTCATATATTTTCTTGCATTTTTGAAAGTAAATTTTCTATTGAAGTGTAATTACATACAGGGAAGTATATCAACTATAAGTGTATTTTAATAAGGTTGTTCATCATATACTCTTATTTTCTTTTAAGTGTATGTAGATCTGAAAGACCTTTTTTCATTTGTGATATTGATAATTTATTCTTTTTTAGTTAGTCTTGTTAACAGTTAATTATTTTTATTAGTTTTCACATAGAACCACAGTTGACTTTATTTTCTTTATTAAATGTTTACTTTTATTGTTAGTTTATGCTCTTATATCTATTATGTCATTGTTTTGTACTTTATTTGGGTTAATTTGCTATTATCACTTTCTATAATATATATTGAAATTATTAATTTTTAAACTTTCTTCTTTTCATTTGTACATATTTTTTTTTTTCTTCTTTTCTTTTTGTGAGGAAGATCGGCCCTGAGCTAACATCCGATGCCAATCCTCTTTTTGCTGAGGAAGACTGGCCCTGGGCTAACATCCATGCCCATCTTCCTCTACTTTATATGGGACGCCGCCACAGCATGGCCTGACAAGCGGTGTGTTGGTGCGCGCCAGGGATCCGAACCCCGGCCGCCAGCAATGGAGTGCGCGCACTTAACCGCTCTGCCACCGGGCCGGCCCCTATTTGTACATATTTTAAGGCTATAAATTTCCTGTATGTACTACTTTAGCTGAATCCTTCAAGATTTGCTTTGTTATATTTTCATTGTCATTAAATTACAAATATTTTTAGATGTCTTTTGATTTCTTCTTTGCTACATGAGGTATTTAAAAGGTTTCACATACTTCCCAAATAACTGTGAATTTTCTAGTTGACTTGGTGTTATAGATCTCTAGCTTAAATTCCAATTTGGTCAGAGAACATACTTTGAATGATAAAAATTTTTTGACATTTATTGAATCTATTTTTAAGGTCTTACTTTTTGGTTAATGTTCCATGTGCACTTGAAAAGAATGTGTAGTCTGTCATTGTTTGGGGTGACAGTTATACGTTTTAATTGTCTTAGGTTTGTTAGCATCTTGTTAAGATTTTCTATTCTTACTGTTTTTGGTCTGCTTTTTCTAGCAGTTATTGAAAGAAGGACATTAAAGACTCCCACTATGATTGCAAATTTATCTTATTACTCCTTTTATTTCTCTCAATTTTTATATATGTATTTTGAATCTGTTATTCTGTTATTTTTGCATATACTTTTTACTTTATATCTTTATGGTGGATTGGTTCTTTTACCATTGTGAATATCCTTTCCCATCTGCCACTCCACTGTCCTTGCCTCTAGAAATGTGCCTTGCCTTAAAATCCATTTTGTTTGCTATTATTTTGCTGCATGAGCTATCTTTTGGATAGAGATGTCTGGTATATCTTCCTCTATCCTAATTCTTACTTTTCTGTGTTTTCATATTTAAGGTGTGATTTTGCAAACCGTTTTTTTTCTTATCCATTCTGCCAATCTTTTCCTTTTAATTGGAGAATTTTGTTTTCTTATGTGTAATGCAGTCATTGATATATTTGGTTTTTATGTTAATATTTGTTTTCTATTTGTCTCACCCACTTTAAGATTTGTTCTTTCCATTTTTGCCTTCTTGTGGAGTAATCAGATGTTTTAATTCCATATTTTCCCTTTATTAACTTATTAGTTATAAATATTTTACTTATATTTAGTGGCTCCGTTACAACCTGCATCTTGACTTATTGCTGTCAGTTATAAATAAGTACTCTTTCCTTTTCCAGGCAGCACTGGAACCTCAAGTCCTGGTTTAATTGCTCCCTCATGCTTTTTGTGTTATTAACTATAATTGGATTTTTAAGCAATTGGTATGCTAAGTTACTCCTCTCCAAAAAATAACTTTATCAGTCTGACAGAAGTAATAAACTCCTTTTCTCTTCCTGTACATTCGTCACGGAAGCTTGGAAATGGTCAAAATACTATGAATAGTAACCATTAGAAAGGTTTTACTATAGATTAATTGTAATCCATGACTGAGGTGTTTCTTTGTAGAAAATTTCATTACAAAGAAAGAAGGAAAATTCATATTTATTTATTTATTGCCTTTCCCAATATATCTGACTTATTTTGAGAGGTGAAAATAATGCTACTAGTAAAGATATTTGTTACTTTAGGGAAGAGTTGCTGTGTCAATCATCTGTTGCCTCAATAATGCTATGTTTTGCATAATCACCCCAAAGCTCTGTGGCTTAAAACAATTTAACCGTTCATTTTGCTCACAAGTCTGGAGGTTGGTGTTTGAGTCTGGGATTAGCTTGGCAGTTCTTTGAGTCTGGGCTGGGCTCACTCTCCCACCTGGGTGTCGTCTGCCTGTTGGCTGATCTAAGATGGTCTTGGCTGGGATGACTGAAGCTATTCATGACTAGAGCAAGCTAGCTCAAGCCTGTGTTTGTGGCAATCACAGAGAAGCAAGAGAACAAACTAAAACGTGCATAGCCTTTTCCAAGCTTCTGCTTCATTCACATTTGCTTGTTGACATGGCTGAGCCAGAGTCCAGGGGTGAGGAAGAACTTCCCACCCAGAGCAGGACAGCACTACAAAGTTGTATGGCAAAGTGTGTGAATACAGGGATGGGTGAAAATGGGGCCATTTATCTACTATAGTGGCCAGACTGAGAAATGGTATAGTCAATAAGGAAAGAAAGTTTTGGGTCACAAACTGTGTCTTTGGCACACTTAGGTAGAATAAAATATAGAAAATTTTTAAGAGCTTTATTATTTTGGCTCCCAAAGTGTTCAGATTTTAGGGGATTGTGATTTGACTGAGAATGGTTTGATTGGCCTGGCTGAAAATTTTTTTAAGTTAGAGTTATAGACTATTCTTGCCCATTAATTTTCTTTTGCTGTAAAGATTGTGACATTTGTTTGAATTACAAACTAGTTTTGATTAGGTTAGGGAATAAGCACATGATAATCAGCTTAGGTATGGCATACCATAAATATATTTGGCTCATGTATTTCACTAGAGGCATTGGCAACTTATGTTTAATTATTTATAGTAAGAACTCATAATATTCTAATAAGTGTCTGGCCATATATTTGAAAGGAAGAAGAGCATCTTTCCTTGGTTTTAAATCAAAGACTTCATGTGACACTACTGGTTTTGTGGGAACACAAAAACTACTGATTTTACTTTCTAAAATTTAGGGGAGAGTTTAGTACTTAGAAAGAGATTCTAAAATTTCTTTATTTGTATTCCTAGAAAAATGGGAGTTAGTTACAAGTCTTCATCATGCTATTCTTTTAGAAGTACCTATAAGAACATAAGAATTGTAATAATCAGCTTTTTTTGTAAAAAAGTATGTGTATATACATATAGAAAAAACAGTTGAGGTAGGTGAACCAAAGTCTTAATGACACTTTTCTTTGGAAAGTAGGATTAGGGATAACTTGAACTTCCTTTTAGTGATATTTTTCAAAACCTTCTAAAAATAAACTTGGATTACTTTATTTGATCAGAGTTAAAAAGCGATTAAAGGAGTGACGTCAGCATCATGGCTGAGTGAGCTTTCCCGTAAACTCTTCCCCCGATAAGATACAACAAAAGGAACAGTCACAGAACCACAACCGAATCCTAGACAGTGAAAAGCAAGATTGGAAAGATCCACACTGCCACACATCTGAGAGTGGGACGTGCTGGGCCCCCAGAGGACGTGAGGAGAGGTAAGGAGAACTACTCTCCCTCCCCATCAGATCAGCGATCCCGGTCTGCGTGGCTCCCAGGGAGGGGGAGGGGCGGCCCTCTTCGGGGAAACCGTAGCTCTTAGAGCTCTCTCAGCCAGTGGGAAACTCCCACAGAGAGGACTCAGAACTACTACGGGGTACCATCAACATCTGAGCACCCCAGGAGAGTGGATAACGAGGGGCGAACGAGAAGCCGCCCATGCCAGGGACCCAGCAGGCAAAAGAGAGAGCCCCCTCCCTCCCCACAAGCCTGCCCTGCAGTTCAGCCATCCAGACCAGACCAAGTGACCCAAAGATCGAAGCAAACAGCTGGGGCAGAGCACAGGGAGCTCAGATTACACAGCCCTTTGCCACCACACAGTGGCGGGGGATGGAAATTGCAACCAGATATTTCCAGGAAGAGGAAAAACAAAGCCAATACAGGAACCACAGTGCAAAGGTATATGAAATCACCAGACCAGAAGGAAAATGACAAGCACCCGGAAACCAACCCTGAAGACACAGAAATCCATAACCTAAACAACAGAGATTTCAAAATAGCTATCATAAAAAATCTCAACGAAATACGAGACAACGCAGACAAACAATTCAATGAGATTAGGAGTTTCTTCACAAAAGGGATTGAAATCATAAAGAAAAACCAATGATGCTGATGGAGATGAAGAACACAATGGAGGAGATAAAGGCGAATCTGGAATTTTTAAAGAACAGAGCTGACAAAATGGAGGAAAGAATTAGCATTATAGAGGATAGGAATACAGATATGCTCCAGATGGAAGAGGAGAGAGAAATAAGACTAAAAAGAAATGAAGAAAGTCTCTGAGAAACATGTGACTTTATTAGGAAATGTAAAATAAGAATTATAGATATTCATGAGGGAGAAGAGAGGGAAAGAGGATCAGAGAGCCTATTCAAGGAAATAATAGCTAAGGACTTCCCAAATCTGGGGAAGGAGCAGGAAATACCAGTAAGTGAAGCCAACAGATCACCTAAATACGTCAACAGGCAAAGGCCCACTCCACAGCATGTAGTGGTAGGGCTGGCCAAAATCAATGGCAAAGAAACAATATTAAGGGCAGCTAGACAAAAACAAAAAATAATGTACAAAGGAACTCCAATAAGGTTCTAAGCGATTTCTCAACAGAAACTTCACATGCTAGGAGAGACTGGAATGATATATTCAAAATACTGAAAGACAAAAACTGTCAGCCAAGAATACTCTATCCAGCAAAAATATCCTTCAAATATGATGGAGAAATAGTAACTTTCCCAGATAAACAAAAGCTAAGGGAGTTCATGGCCACGAGACCCCCACTAGAAGAAATACTCAAGAAGGCCCTCAGGCCTGAAAAAAAGAAGAGAAAGGGAATACAAAGCTTGGAGCAAGGATAAAAATAGGTAGACAAACTCAGAAAAATAGTAGATCTTTACCAAAATAGGTTAGCAACCACAGAATACCAAAATCAAAGATCAAAGGAAGGAATTCACCAAAAATAAATTTAACCTCATCACTGCAAACACACACCCACAACACAAGATAGAATAAGGTATAACAAGAAGGGGAAGAGGAAAGTGATTGAATTGACTTAGTATAAGGAAATAGGAGGCCATCAGATAATGGACTATATCATACACAAGATTTTTTATACAAACCTTACGGTAACCACTAAACAAATAATCAAAACAAAATCACATATGATAAACAAAGAGAAAACTAAAAGAGTCATAAGACAGAACAACCAAACTGAATTGGCAGTCTGAAACAAATGGGACAAGAAACAAAGGAAATGCAAAAGAACTGGAAACTAAGTGACAAAACAGCAACATTAAGCCCTCATTATCAATAATTACCCTAAATGTAAATGGATTGAACTCTCCAATCAAAAGATACAGAGTGGCAGGATGTATTAAAAAGCAAGACCCAACAATATGCTGCCTCCAGTAAACACATCTCAGCTCTAAAGACAAGCACAGGCTCAGAGTGAAAGGATGGAAAACAATACTCCAAGCTAATGGCAAACAAAAGAAAGCAGGTGTTGCCATACTCATATCAGACAAGGTAGACTTCAAGATAAAACAGGTTAAGAGAGACAAAGAAGGGAAATATATAATGATAAAAGGGACACTCCACCAACAAGACATATCACTTATAAATATATATGCACCCAACGTAGGATCACCAATGTACATAAAGCAACTATTAACAAACCTAAAAGGAGACATTAACAACAACACAATAATAGTAGGGGATCTTAATACCCCACTTACATCAATGGATAGATCATCCAAACAAAAAGTCAATAAAGAAATAGTAGACTTAAATGAAAAACTGGACGAGATGGACCTAGTAGACATATACAGAACACTCCATCCAAAAACAGCTGACTACACATTCTTCTCAAGCTCACATGGAACATTCTCAAGGATAGACCATATGTTGGGAAACAAAGCAAGCCTCAATAAATTTAAGAAGATTGAAATCATAACAAGCATCTTTTCAGACCACAATGCTAAGAAAAAAAAAACTGGGAAAGTGACAAAAATGTGGAGATTAAACAACATGCTACTGAACAACCAATGGATCATTGATGAAATTGAAGGAGAAATCAAAAACTATCTGGAAACAAATGAAAATGAAAATATGCCATACCAAACCATATGAGATGCAGCAAAAGCAGTCCTGAGAGGGAAACTCATAGCGATACAAGCCCACCTTAACAAACAAGAAAAAGCCCAAATAAGCAACCTCAAATTACACGCAACAGAACTAGCAAAAGCAGAACAAACAAAGCCCAAAGTCAGCAGAAGGAGAGAAATAATAAAAATCAGAGCAGAAATAAATGAAATTGAGACCAAAAAAACAGTAGAAAGGACTAATGAAACAAAGAGTTGGTTCTTTGAGAAGATAAACAAAATTGACAAACCCTTAGCCAGGCTGACTAAGGAAAAAAGAGAAAAGGTTCGAGTAAATAAAATTAGACATGAAAGAGGAGAAATTACAATGGATACCATGGAAATACAGAGGATTATAAGAGAATACTGTGAGAAATTATATGCCAACAAATTGGACAATCTAGAAGAAATGCATAAATTCTTAGACTCATACAACCTCCCAAAACTGAACCAAGAAGAAATGGAGAATCTGAATAGACCAATCACAAGTAAAGAGATTGAAATAGTCATCAAAAAGCTCCCAAAAAATAAAAGTCCAGGACCAGATGGCTTCTCCGGTGAATTTTACCAAACATTCAAAGAGGATTTAATACCCCTCCTTCTCAAACTTTTCCAAAAAATAGAGAAAGATGGAACACTTCCTAAATCATATGAGGCCAACATCACCCTGATACCAAAGCCAGACAAAGACAATACAAAGAAGGAAAATTACAGGCCAATATTGATGATGAACGTAGATGCAAAAATCCTCAACAAAATATCGGCAAACCGAATACAGCAGTACATTGAAAAGATCATACACCATGATCAAGTGTGATTTATACCAGGGACAAAGGGATGGTTCAACATCCGCAAATCAATCAGCGTGATACACCACGTCAACAAAACAAAGAATAAAAACCACATGGTCATCTCAATAGATGCAGAGAAGGCATTTGACAAGATACAACATCCATTTATGATAAAAACTCTCAATAAAATGGGAATAGAAGGAAAGTACCTCAACATAATAAAGGCCATACATGACAAACCCACAGCCAACATCATACTCAACGGGGAAAGACTGAAAGCCATTCCTCTGAGAACAGGAACGAGGCAAGGCTGCCCACTCTCACCATTCCTATTCAACATAGTACTGGAGGGTTTGGCCAGAGCAATTAGGCAAGAAAAAGGTATAAAAGGAATCCAAATAGGTAACGAAGAAGTGAAACTCTCACTATTTCAATATGACATGATTTTATATATAGAAAACCCTAAAGAATCCATTGGAAAACTATTAGAAATAATCAACAACTACAGCAAAGTCACAGGGTACAAAATCAATCTACAAAAATCAGTTGCATTTCTGTATGCTAATAATGAACTAACAGAAAGAGAGCTCAAAAAGATAATACCATTTACAATTGCATCAAAAAGAATAAAATATCTAGGAATAAATCTTACCAAGGAGGTGAAAGACCTATACAATGAAAACTAGAAGACATTATTGAAAGAAATCGATGATAACATAAAGAAATGGAAAGACATCCCATGCACATGGATTGGAAGAATAAACATAGTTAAAATGTCTATATTACCTAAAGCAATGTACAGATTCAATGCAATCCCAATCAGAATCCCAATGAAATTCTTCATGGAAATAGAAAAAAGAATACTAAAATTTATATGGGGCAACAAAAGACCCTGAATAGCTAAAGCAATCCTAAGAAAAAAGAACAAAGCAGGAGGCATCACAATTCCTGACTTCAAGACATACTGCAAAGCAATAGTAATCAAAACAGCATAGTACTGGTACAAAAACAGACACACAGATCAATGGAACAGAATTGAAAGCCCAGAAATAAAACCACACATATACGGACAGCTAATTTTCGACAAAGGAGCTAAGAACATACAATGGAGAAAGGAAAGTCTCTTCAATAAATGATGTTGGGAAAACTGGACAGCCACATGCAAAAGAATGAAAGTGGACCATCTGCTATCGCCATTCACAAAAATTAACTCAAAATGGATCAAAGCCCTGTAGGTGAGACCTGAAACTATAAAACTCATAGAAGAAAATATAAGCAACACACTATTTGACATTGGTCATAAAGGAATCTTTTCGGATGACATGCCTACCCAGACTAGGGAAACTACAGAAAAAATAAACAAGTGGGACTTTATCAGATTAAAGAGCTTCTACAAGACAAACAAAACCAAAATCAAGAAGAACAGATAACCCACCAGCTGGGAGAGAATATTTGCAAAACATATATCTGACAAGGGGTTGATCTCCATAATATATAAAGAACTCACCCAACTGAACAACAAAAAAACAAATAACCCAATCAAAAAATGGGCAGAGGAAATGAACAGACTCTTCTCCAAAGAAGATATACAGATGGCCAATAGGCACATGAAAAGATGTTCAACATCACTAATCATCAGGGAAATGCAAATCAAAACAACACTAAGATATCACCTCACGCCCGTTAGAATGGCTATAATCACCAAGACAAAAACAACAAATGTTGGAGAGGATGTGGAGAAACAGGAACCCTCATACACAGCTGGTGGGAATGCAAACTGGTGCAGCCTCTATGGAAAATGGTATGGAGATTCCTCAAAGAATTAAAAATAGAGATGCCCTATGATCCAGCCATCCCACTACTGGGTATCTATCCAACGAACCTGAAATCAACAATCCAAAGAGGCTTATACACCCCTATGTTCATTGCAGCATTATTCACTATAGCCAAGAAGTGGAAGCAACCTAGGTGTCCCTCGACTGATGATTGGATCAAGAAGATGTGGTATATATATACAATGGAATACTACTCAGCCATAAAAAAGACAAAATTTTCCCATTTGCAACAACATGGATGGGCCTGGAGGGTATTATGTTAAGTGAAGTAAGCCAGAAAGAGAAAGACAAACACTGTATGATCTTACTCCTATGTGGAATATAAACCAACACATGGACAGAGAAAACTGTATTGTGGTTACCAGCGGCAATGGGGGTGGGGGGTGGGCATAAGGGGTGAAAGGAAACATATATATGGTGATAGACAAACAAAAATGTACACCCAGAATTTCACAATGTTAAAAACTATTAAAACATCAATTAAGAAAAAGCAATTAAAATTCCATGTAAGGCTAGTCAATGTTCATATCAGTCTGGTATCCCTAACTCCCATGATTGGCCTGGTACCACGTGGCAATAACTTCAAAGCTTAGGGTCATTGCTGAATTATTCCTTCTACATCAACACATATTTATTTAACTTATAAATATGATCTCTATAAAATTATCTACATTTCCACTGGCCATACTATTTATCGTAAATACATATTTTATGCCCAAAAGAACTGAATTACTTGGCTTTCTATTAATTTCCTTTTCTCCCTTGTCTCTCTGGGCTTTGCTCAGGCTAACTCTTCTTATCCATCAAGACTTAGCATAAATATTTCTTCCCCATGGAAACCTTTTCTGGCTCCCTAGACACATTGCCCTTCTAGCATTCATTAAAAGTGTAATTAAATAATTGTTTATATAATTAAATAGCTATTTATGCTAGTTGGTCTCCACATCCAGATTGTAAGCTACGTAATGGCAGGAGCCTGGTTAATCTTATTCACTACTGTATCTCTCTGAAACTAGCACACTGCCTGAAACATAGAAGTACCAAACAAAAGTCTTCTGAGTAAATAGATCAATGGTGGAAAGATGGATAGAAAGATGGAGATGGTTGGCTGGATAGAAGGATGAGTGTAATTTCCTCTGACTTGTAAATCTCGTCAAATACCCTTAATCTGAAGTGCTCCCTCCCTGTCTTCCCAGGCATATTTGGGAGCTCCTTTATCTAGGCTTGCATTGCATCTGCATTCACTTGTTCAACAGAATTATTTATTGAACACTTGCTAAGTGGCAGGCATTGTATTAGTAACTGTGGATTCAATGATAAAGAAGATATATAATGAAGGAAATCATACGGTATTTGACCCTCTCCCTCTGACTTATTTCACTTTGCATAACACCCTCAATGTCCATCCGTGTTGTCACAAATGCCTGGATTTCATCGTTTCTTATGGCTGAGTAGTATTCCATTGTGTATATATACCACATCTTCTTTATCCATTCGTCCCTTTTTGGGCACTTAGGTTGCTTCCAAGTCTTGGCTATTGTGAATAACACTGCAATGAACACAGGGGTGCATGTATCTTTAACAACAATAAACAAAACACATAGAGACAGAGATTGGATTGGTGGTTACCAGAAGGGAAGGGGGAAGGGAGGAGGGTGAAAGGGATAATTCGGCATATGTATGTGATGATGGATTGTAATTAGTATTTGGGTGGTGAACATGATGTAATCTATGCAGAAATAGAAGTATAATGATGTACACCTGGAATTTATACAATGTTATAAACCAATGTTACTGCAATAAACAAAAAATTTAAAAAAAAAAGAAGATATATAAGGTCTCTGCTCTCATGGGGCTTCTATTCTGGTAGGGATGATAAAAAATAAAGAAATAAACAAGTCACTAAGATAATTTCAGACAATAATGAGTGCTAAGAAGAAAATTAAATGGACACAGGAGTGCAAATACTTCTGAGATATTTCTCTATGTGATTCTGATTTCAATTCTTTTGGATAAATTCCAAGAAGTGGGATTCATGGATCATATGATAGTTTTTATTTTTAATTTTCTGAAGAAACTCCATACTGCTTTCCAGAATGACTGTTTATAGCAGCATTATTCACAATAGTTAAGAAAGAGGTGGAAATAACCTAAATTCCATTGACAGATGAATGGATAAAGGACATGTGGTATATACATACAATGGAATATTATTCAGTCTTGAAAAAGAAGGAAATCCTGCCATATGCTACAACATGGAACCTTAAGGATATTATGCTAAGTGAAATAAGCCAGTCACAGAAAGACAAATACTGCATGATTCCACATATATGAGGTATCTAGAGTAGTTAAATTCATGGAAGTAGAAAGTAGAATGGTGGTTGCCAAGGATTGGAGGTAGGGAAAAATGGGGAGTTGTTCAGTGGACATAGAGTTTCAGTCATGCAAGATGAAAAAGTTCTGGAGATCTGCTGTACAATAATGTGTATATAGTTAACAACACTGTTAACTGAAAAATTTGTTAAGAGGGTTGATTTCATGTTGTATGATTTTACCGCAATAAAAAAATTAAATGGGGTAATGGAAGAGTGACTGAGTGGGTAAAGGTGGTGTGTCTTCTTTACAATGGTGGTCAGAAAAAATCTCTTTGAGGAGAGGACAATGAGCTGACACCACAATGCCAAGAAGAAAATGTGAACTGGTCAGAGTGTTCTAGACCAGAGCTATCCTATAGAAATATAATGTGAGCCACATGAGTAATTTTAAATTTTCTAGTGTCCACATGAAAAAAAGGAAACAGGTAAAATTCATTTTAATAATGTCTTTTATGGAACCTAATATTTCCAAAATATTATTTTATCCTGTAATTATATTAATAAATTATTAGTCATCTATTTTACATTATTCTTTTTGTGCAAAGTCTCTAAAATTTAGTGATTACTGCACATTTGCAGCACATTTCAATTTAGAGGAACCACATGTCAAGTGCTCAATAGCCTCATGTGGCTAGTGGCTGCCCTATTGGATAGTACGGATACGGACAGAGAAAATAGCAGGGACAAGCAGCCTAAACTAGGGACAGATTTGGAAAGCTGAGAACAAGAAAACAGTCCAGAGTGGCTGGAAAAGGGAAGAGAGGTAGAGGATGAATTGAAGAAAGAGATGGGGTAACTTTTCATATCTTCCTCGCAACACATATCACAAAATCTTGAGTTCTTTGTGTGCATAAGGCACTCCTCAACACATTGTAAGCTCCTCTTTGAGGACAGGAATTCTTTCCTTTTATCCCAGCAGCTCAAGATATAAAGTAGCTGACACATAAGTATTTGATGAATAAATGACGAGATGAATAAATACAAGAAAAATGGCTTGTTTAGCAAAAACAATTTTTTTTTTTCATTTGTGTTCACCCTCTTAAAAGCCTTTGAGCCTTAGACTCTGGTACGTGCATAGGCTCCTTCAGCATATCTATTTATACCAGGTTTTGCAAATTCCTTCTGAATGTATCATCATTGTTAAAGAAATAATTGCCAGTTTGGAATAAACATTTATTGGACAGCCTTGAGTAATTATCCTGTGAGGTGTGTTTCTGAATTATCGTTTATGTTGTGTGCAATGTTTTATGAAATAATTGGTCGCTGGTACAGTGCCTCATTGAAATCATTGCCGGTTTAGTGCAGTATTTTCACCAGCAATTGTTTATGCTTTGCAGAATTTTCAGTTTCCCTGAATCTTCTTTCCTATAATATTTCATTAAAGAATTTCTGTTCTGCGTAATGGGAAGATGAGCTGCTGGAGCTTTTAGTTACTTGGTACAGCTGCATAGTTTATTGAGTAATGGAAAAAAAAAGAATTGTATTCTTAAGCACACAAGTTGCTCTTACTTTTATCGCATGGCTCCTGTTGGAAACGGGCAAATATGGCTTGAGGTTATTAATACTGCTTTGCGTGTTCGCTAAATGTCCATTCCTAGCATTAGTGTCCTCAAACTGAAAAAACATAGAAGCATAGACTCTATTTTTTTTTTCAAGGAAGATTGGCCCTGAGCTAACATCTGTGCCCATCTTCTTCCACTTTGTATGTGGGAGGCCGCCACAGCATGGCTTGATGAGTGGTGCATAGGTCCACGCCTGGGATCCAAACCTGCGAACCCAGGCCACCAAAGTGGAGCCCGAGAACTTAACCACTGTGCCACCAGTTTGGCCCCTAGCCTCTATTTTTTTTACTGTGTTATAGGTCAAATTCTCTGGAAGCAGAGAGCTTGGAGTGCAAGATGTTTATTTAAGATCAATATCTATGAAAGAAAAAAGGAGAGGACAGGACTGGTAGAATAAGGAGCTGAACTCTGATGCAGACCGGTGATACTTCAGCCAACCTGGCAGGGCGCTCTGGGGTGAGCGTCGCTTGTCAGAGCTGTCCCTCATCGAGCTACAATGGAGGGCCTTTATACCCCACCTTGCACAGATGCAGGCTGTTCCAGGAAAGGCATGACCTCGGGCCAGGAGGCTGCAGCTGAGGCAGCCCTTGAGGAAGGTGACAGCTGGAGCCTGCAGTCCACCGCTGGTCAGCACATCCCTCACTGAAGGGCAGTCTGGGGGGCGCAGCTCAAAGTTTGCCATGTGCTATTAAACCCAGCACTGATGTTCCAGTACCAATATTTCTCTGTAATTAAAACAAATTTTAGCTTATTTTTAGTTTTACATTTAATTTATTTAGCCTAATGAGTTAATGCCTAGCTTTATTTCATGTTTATGTACATTTACATAACATTGAATTACCATAATATAGATCAAGACTGGAGAGGGAGTCAATGAGAATTTCTTTTAAAAGAGTTCTTTACATTATACAAGTATGAGCAACACTGATTTTTTTTGATGCCAAAGTAATACTTTGCTTTGTAAAAAATTACAGAGAGAGATAAATTGAGATATGAATGGTTACCATAGCATTTCTGTAACCAATTTCACCTCCTTGATGGAAGTACAATTGATAATTTTGGCCTATTATCACAGAGCCCTCTCTAGATATATATAAATATATATGGGTACACATGCCTATAGCTTTTTTTCTTATTTTGAAATAATAGAAAACCATTGCACAGAACATTCTTCAACTTCTTTTGAAACCTAAAATGCCTTTTCATAAAAGTACATCTAAATCTACCTAATATTTAACTTTTTAATACATGATGGATGTTTGTATTTTTACAAGATTTTACCATTATTAGCAAAGCTGCCAAGAATATTCTTTATAAATATCTTTGCACATGTACACAAGTACTATTGTAGGATTCCTAGAAGTGTATTTACAAAGTTGAAAGGTACACACTTTGTAAAAGATACTATTACATTGTCCTCTGAAAAGGTTGCACTATTTTGAATGTCCATCAGCAATCCTTGAGACACTCATTTTCCCAACATTATTGCCTTCTTTAGATTTTAATGTGACTTTAAATTTTTTATCAATCTGAAATATGAAAAATTGTGTTCATTTTGTTTTGCACCTTTTTTTTTAATTGAGGTAACATTGGTCTTACACCATACACAAAAATTAACTCAAAATAGATTAAAGACTTGATTGCCCACTGAGAGTTTAAAAAAAAAAAAAAAAAAAAAAAGACTTGATTGGAAGACCCAAAACCAAAAAACTCCTAGAAGAAAATATAGGCAGTACACTCTTTGACATTGGTCTTAACCGTATCTTTTTGAACATGTCTCCTCAGGAAAGGGAAAGAAAAGAAAAAATAAACAAATGAAACTACATCAAACTAAAAATCTTCTGCATGACAAAGGAAACCATCAACAAAATGAAAAGAAAACCTACAAATTGGGAGAAGATATTTGCAAATAATATATTTGAGAAGGGGTTAATATCCAAAATATATAAAGAACTTATACAACTCAACAACAAACAAGCTAATCAAAAAATGGGCAAAGTATCTGAATAGACATTTTTCCAAAGAAGATATACAGATGGCCAACAGAAACAAGAAAAGATATTCAACATCACTAATTATAAGGGAAATGGAAATCAAAACTACAATGAGATATCACATCACACCCATCAGAATGACTATAATTAACAAGACAAGAAATAACAAGTGTTGGAGAGGATATGGAGAAAAGGGAACCCTCATACACTGCTGGTGGGAATGCAAACTGGTGCGGCCACTATGGAAATGGAGATTTCCTCCAGTATGAAGATTCCTCAAACAATTAAAAATAGAACTACTGTGTGATGCAACTATTCCATTCCTGGATATTTATCCAAAAAACATGAAAACACTAATTCAAAAAGATGTATGCACCCCTATGTGCCTATTTTTTATTTTCTGTTTTGTTACAATTAGCAATGTATTTCTTCAGGTTTGCCTCAATAATTTTAAGCTATATGATATCGTCTTTTTCATTCATAATGGGAGTTCATTCTAGGTAACGTGAAAACGTATTAATTTTATTTTGAATAATAAACTACAAAAAAACCAATTTTACTGGCACTGAATTGATCTGCAATGTGATTTGTGGTAGTTAGGATTTTTTGGTGACAAGCAACAGAAAACTTTGGATAACTTAAGAAGGGAAGAAATTTATTGGAATAAATTTGAGCAGCTCACAGAATAAATAGGGATGGTCACAGACCTGGATTTGGAAAAGGCCGGTGTAATGGGTTGAACTGCATCCTCTCAAAATTCATATGTTGAAGTCCTAACCTCAGTATCTCAGAGTGTGACCTTATTTGAAAATAAGGTCATTGCAGATTAATTAGTTAAGATGAGGTCATACTGGAGTAGGCCGGGCTCCTAATTCAATATGACCGGTGTCCTTATAAAAGAAGGGCATGTGAAGAAACACATTCCCACAGGAAGAACACTACATGAACTTCAAGGCAAAGATTGGGGTGTTGTGTCTATAAACCAAGGAATGCCAAGGATTGCTGGCGATCACCAGAAGCTAGACCTCAGACTTCTAGCCTCCAGAACTATGAGACAATAAATTTCTGTTGTTTAAGCCACCCAGTTTGTAGTTTTTAGTATTTGTTAACAGGACCCTAGCAACTAACATAGTAATGAGATACCAAGATGACTTTCAAAATTTAGGTGTCAAGGGTAATTTATTTCAGAGTCTCATCATGTAGTTGTCACTGTAACAAATAGATTCCTGACTTTGTTTGATTTTGGTCTTTACATCTTTCTTTTCAAGATTCAGAGTCTCTAGAGAGAGAGGCCATGGTCAAACTTAGATCCACCGCCCACCCATGGTTAAAGGAGAACAGAGCCTCTTCATATACAGTCCCACCAAAACTGTACTCCATATGAGTGAGGCAATCCCCTTTAAAAAATTTGGTTTGTTACCAAAGAAGTTGAGTTGAATAGAATGCTAGGGAGCCAAGAAATATAAATGTTCACTACATTAGTCCATGTAGTTATGTAAGTTTTTAAATAGACATTTGATACATATGAGACATATCTATTAAACATGTATAGCACATTGACGTGACTCATCTCCAAGAAAAATCTTTACATGGGAAAGCATATAGAAAGGATGATGATAGATAGAGAGATAGATAAAAATTATTGGACAGTTGCTCCATTTCAGGCACTAAGTGCCTCACAAGTATGAACACATTTCACCCTCTCAACAATCCTATCAAGTGGTTGTAATTATAATCCTCACTTTATAGTTGAGGAAACTGAGGCAAATAAGTTGTAGAATTGAGTTTAAAATCCAAGAACTTTGCTTTGGAAATCTACCTTCCACACATTCTGTGTTCTAAATGTACAGGGAATCTGGCTGATTTGAGATTTAACAAAGAACAGTTTATTTTCATCATTACCTAGGATAGGTCCCTGGTGCCTTTGAGCTACCTGTAAGGGAATTGCTAAATGACACATTATCCCCTAATTGTACCGTATTATTAGGCCAACTCTTCTAAGAGTCAGTGACTGTCTTTTTCTTAATGACACTTTGTTGCTTTTGTTAGCTGAAGTTGAATGTTTATTGGGTTCTGATTGCCCAGAGCTAAAACTTATCTTCTTTGGAGGTATAAAAGAGTTAGTATAACATCCACTCCACAGCTAATTGGTTGTTTCTAAGTGCCTAAATTTTTTTTACAAATCAGTAAAAGCTTTGGAAGAAACCTCCAATGCTAGATCATTTCTTATCATGTAGATTTGCAAGCCTTAACTCCTCTGAGAATTGGTGCCTTCTTTGTAAAACTGGGGTCAATAATTTATGCTCTATTGCCAAGGAGTTGTTGGATCATGTGTAATCATGGTTTTAAAGTGTTTTGTAAACACTTTAACTACACAATCTGAAAACTATTTTATTAACAACAAATGTGCTATGGCTTTGTTTTTGCTTCCTTCACTTGTATATAATTAGTATTTTCATTTATTCAGTCAGCCAGCCAGTCATTTCATTTTTATCATCTATCTAATGACTACCAGGGACACAAGGAACATGCGGTGGAAATCAAGGCATGCTCTTGTCCAGGTACATGAGCCCTGCAAATACAATACAGTATGATCAGAGCTATGATGAGTTAAATTGGAATTTCTTAATAGTGGCCCTACTGACATTTGGGACAGGTAATTCTTTGTTGTGGGGGCCGTCCTGTGCATTGTAAGATGTTTAGCAGCATCCCTGGCCTCTACCCACTAGATGCCAGTAGCACCCTTCCCCCAGATTGTGACAACCAAAAATGTCTCCAGACATTGCCAAGTGTACTCTGAGGGAAGGAGCAAAATTGCACCCAGTTGAGATCCATGGGGTTAAATAAAGGGTGCCTTGGCTTCCTGCCAGGAGTGATGTCTAAACTGAATTCCGCTTGATGAGCAGGAGTTAGCCAATTGAAGAGTAGGTAAAAGGGAGAGTGTGTACATGAATCCCGGAGGCAAAACATTAGGAACTCACTTGGTTTTGTTTGCATCTGACAGCTAGAGAATCTGAATGGTCATTAAAGCGTTTTACTGCATTCGAATACTTACCTAGTCTTTTTGTGCTAAGTAGGAATAACCTTTTCCCTCAAAGAGGGGGAGGGCCATCTGAGCCCTGTGTGTGGAGTGGAATACTGTCAAGTGTGGTCTTTTCTACTTATAAGAGTGTTTACAAAAGAAGAGTTTAAAGAATTGAGGAGGACAAAGTAAATAGAGAGGATTACTATGATTTCCCAACAGTCGAAACAATTGCAGTTGCCTCACAAGCAAGAACAAGTGATGATTTTATAAGCATGAATAAAATGAGTGTTTCTTATGATGACAGAAGTGTGAAAAATTTTAAAGCTTAAGAATTCTTATGAAATAAATTATAAATATTGGAAGCGTTGCTTCTCCTCCCATTCTAAAAGTAGGGTAGAATTCTCCAGAATGAGGTAGCCTAGAAACTTAGGACTGCTCATTTGATAATTATTTGTGTTCTTTTCATGAACTGAGAGCTTAGATATAGATATCTGGAACAAGATCATATTACAGGACTGATGTGAAGCTGTACAAAGAAGCATAGAGTATTAAAGCTTGTGGAGAAGCTGTAGATCATGTTGTCTGAATCCCAGAGGTCAGATGTTTCTGCAAGTTCAAATAACCACCCAGTGGCAGTGCCTGGACTGCGTTTCCTGACTTCCAGTCCATTCCCACCATAGGCTTCAGTGTCTTTTCTGTTTTCCAGGAACTGTCGTTTCACTCTATCCAGTGAGAAGTGTTTTGCACGGGGCCTGTCAGACCCTGGACAAGGTGTTTAGAGGACGTGTCTGATTTCTTGTTTTTTTTTGCTGTAACATCGGTTTATATCATTATATAAATTTCAGGTGTACATCATTATACTTCTATTTCTGCATATATTACATCACATTCACCACCCAAATACTAATTACAATCCATCACTACACACATGTGCCTAATCATCCCTTTTGCCCTCCTCCCTCCTCACTTCCCCTCTGGTAACCAACAATCCAATCTCTGTCTCTATGTATTTGTTGTTGTTTTTATTGTCTACTTATGAGTGAGATCATACGGTATTTGACCTTCTCCCTCTGACTTATTTCACTTAGCATAATACCCTCAATGTCCATCCGTGTTGTCACAAATGGCTGGATTTCATCGTTTCTTATGGCTGAGTAGTATTCCATTGTGTATATATACCACATCTTCTTTATCCACTCGTCCCTTAATGGGCACCTAGGTTGCTTCCAAGTCTTGGCTATTGTGAATAATGTTGCAATAATGCTGCAATGAACACAGGGGTGCATGTATCTTTATGCATCGGTGTTTTCATGTTCTTTGGATAAATACCCAACAGTGGAATAGCTGGATCGTATGGTAGTTCTATCCTTAATTTTTTGAGGAATCTCCATACTGTTTTCCATAGTGGCTGCACCAGTTTGCACCCCCACCAGCAGTGTATGAGAGTTCCCTTCTCTCCACATCCTCTCCAACACTTGTTTCCTATCTCGTTTACTATAACCATTCTGATGGGTGTGAATGGTATCTCATTGTAGTTTTGATTTGCATTTCCCTGATAGTTAATGATGAACATCTTTTCATGTGTCTGTTGGCCATCTGTATATCTTCTTTGGAGAAACGTCTGTTCAGATCTTTTGCCCATTTTTTAATTGGGTTGTTAGTTTTTTTGTTGTTGAGATGTATGAGTTCTTTATATATTTTGGAGATTAACCCCTTATCAGATATATGGTTTGCAAATATCTTCTCCCAATTGTTAGGCTGTCTTTTTGTTTTGTTGATGGTTTCCTTTGCTGTGCAGGAGCTTTTTAGTTTGATGTAGTCCCATTTGTTTATTTTTTCTATTGTTTCTCTTGACAGATCTGACATGGTACTTGAAAATATGTTAATAAGAACTTGCTATTTATTGCACTGAAATCTACTGCCTCTATCTTTGAATTTGTGGCTTTAGTTCTGCCCCTTAGGCAGTAAACAGAACACTTGAAATCTTCTTCTATATAATAATATATAGTGAAGTTATAGAAGTTTAATAATGAAAGTTGTAGAGGCAAGCAGGAACACTTCTGAATTTTCCCACACTTCATTTCATTGTTAGGAATTTAATAGTGTAATGAGAATAATATGTTGAAAATATTGAACGGTTTTATTTTTTATTCCTCATTCCTCCTGCCCACTTTTAACCATGAATGGATTATTGCTACAACCACATCCTGCTAAATGCGTAATCATCAGGGACTCTAACCCCTCAGGGATGAATGTCTGGGTTATTCCCCTAGTCAAGCAACCTAGACCAGCACAAGTGTTAACCAACGATAAAATGAATCTCAAATGGATGGTAAAGATGGGAGATAACAGCTGTCAATTAAGGCTTCGAATTAAGTACAGCAGTAGAGAAAGCATTTCATATCACTAACTCTCCTATTATAAGTTTTTCTCTGGAAATTATGACCAACTACCATCTTGAAAAAACCATGAGAGGAGTTAAGATGTGAGTCCATTTGAGTGGTGCAAGAGGTGGACTGTAGTGTTTGCTGTTGGTTCTCTACCCAGATCCCTCAGATTTCTTTTTCCATTTCTGTGTACCCCTCCCTCAGCATTGGTGAGCTTTTTGTCTCCAGAGACTCGGATCTGCAATGCTTCTTTGAAGCACTGTCATTGAGCAACAGAAGCTGCTTATCACTTGGAGCAGAATTATCATTCAATAAATGTTAACTATTATTACTACTATTCTCCTCCCCAAATAGCTTTTGAAGCCTTGCCACAAAGAAAATAACTTGAATAGATATCATGCTTTCATATTTTTTTCATGGAAAAGTAAAAGATATCATTATAGGTTAGCGCTCCCTTCTCTAGAAGAGGCTGGACCAGCAGAGAATATTCAAATAGAAGTCAGGAGACCTGCATCCTACTCTTGCCTCCTCGTGGTCTGGGCCACATGTTCCATACCTGTAAAACAAGGGCTAACCTAAGACAGCTTCAAGGTCTCAGCTGAAATACCACCACCTCAAAGACCTCTAAGTATCCTGTCTACTTAGTTATTCTAAGTTATTGAAGTTATTCTCTAACACTTCAGACTGCTTATTTCCTTAATTGCACTTATCCAACCTGTCATTATCTTGTTTGCATCTGTCTCCCTCCAGTCACTATGTAATCTTGATGACAGCAGGGCTCGCATCCGTCGTTTTGATCTACTTCATCTCCAATGCCTAGCACAGTACCTGGTCTATGGTAGTTATTCAATACATATTTATAGAAAGGATAAATGAAAAAGTGAGATTAAGATCTGAAATTGTTCTAGTTACCTATTGCTGAATAAAAAACAACCCCAAATTTAGTGGGTAGGCCCGCCGTTTTGTTACACTCACAGAATCTATGGGTCAGGAATTTTGATAGGGTACAGTGATGATGCGTTGTCCTTCTTCCATGAAGTCTGATGATGGGGTGAGTGACAGCTGGGATGACTCAAAGGCTGGGATCTGGAATCATCTGGAGTCATCTTTACTCAACTGTCTGGCATGTGTTGTGGGCTGTTGCTGGGACCTAAGAGACAGTTGCAATACCTTTCTTAGTTTCAAGGGGAGGGGCTATAGACCCTGCCACTAGGTGGGAGTCATGTTGTAAGAAGAGACTATGGGATGGGAGATGTTATTGGAGCCATTTTTGGTAAATACAATCTTCCACAGATACATACATAACTTGATACAATTGTTCCAGATTCTGATCTCCTTTGAGAGTTTAAGAAGCAAACGTCTGAGTCGGAGAGAGTATGTCTGACCCGGCATTCTATCAACCTCAGACCCATAGGAAAAGTTTAGAAAAGTCTCATTTGAAGGAGAAAATTAACTTTCCAATATAAACATCCCAGAATGGATGTTTCTGTTATTGCATGTATGTACATTCTTAAGGGGTTTAAGACTATATTAAAAGAAAATTACATTTCTGTTTAAATATTAGTGAATGTTACCGTCTGGGGAGAATGGTTGTACTTCCTTCTGAAAGAAGGCCCTAGAGAGCTCCATTCACCTTTACTTGTGCTTCTGTAGGAGCTGCACTGGGTGGACACTGATGTTGGCTTGGTGAGTTGCATGACTCATCATGTTCCCTTCCTTCCTTTCTCTTAACGCAGTTCAGTCTCAAGTACTGGAAATAATCTAGCCCAACCCAAACACTCAATGTATGCGCTTGGCTCCAAATATCATGGATTTAGGGGTTGTTTGTAGTTTTAAGCACACAGTTTTGTTTTATCCCCTCTTATAATCAGAAAGATTCTGCAAGGTTCCAGCTCTTTACTTTCTGTATATATAATCATGGAGAATGGTATTTATTCTTCAGAACATCATCCCCCAATATACTAATAAAATTCTGACTCATCCAAAATAAAAAGATTAATCTATTTTCTTCAGAAATCAGAAAAACAGTGTTCGTTCAACAAATGAGTTATTGAGTGTTCTCTATACTGATAAAGTTTACAATACTTTTCGAAGTGATTGGAAAGAAAGGAGACTATGATTACCCTGAGTGAAATAGTAATCAGAAGATGTTATTACTTAAAATCCTCCATTCTCTCAGTAATTGCATTAATGTTTTAATAAAATACGTCACTCATTAATAGGTAGTTGTCAAGTGATATATGGATCATGTTTCCAAGACTTTGCAAATTATAAAATGGAGTTGTAGTCAGTTGAGAAAATACTTGCTTTTCCAGCAGTAGTGATGGATTTCTTCTGTTCTGATCCATCCATGATCTTTTGTGACTAGTTTCTTTTGGGGGGCAAATATTTAACTTTCCCTTTCTCTTACTTGTCTTTGAGAGTTTCACTAACCCTAGGGGAAAGAAAAACCATTACCAACCAATTATGTTACCAAACTTTGAAAGGTCGGAGATGTACAGGCTATCTGAGGAGACTGTAAAAGCATTAGCAGCCTGATATCTCATTTGGTGGCTAACAATCCAAGAGGAGTACCAAATGGCCTCCCCCCACATTAATCCCCTAGAAGTAAAGGACCTTAACGAGAATGGAATAATGATATCTATTTCTTCCATTCTCATTAAACTCCAAAGGCTGTAATCTAGAGGTGTCCCTGGTTTTTATGCCAGCCAGTATGAAAGAGATACAGCATATAATAAAAAGGAAGAAAATAGTAAAATTAAACCAAAATAGAGCATGGGGTGGCTTATTCATACAAATATATGTATTATTTTCAATTTATAAAAGCTCAATATACAAAACCTCACTCTAACATCTTCCCATTACATGGCACTAGTGTCCCATAGGAAGCTCCCAGGTAGAATGCCAACATTTCCACCCTCAGAACACTTTCTACATTGCCACTTATCCACCTTTGTTCTTACTCTTTCTCTTCTGCCTGAATGTTTTTCCCTGATCTCTCTCTCTATATGAATGCCTACTTACCTTTCAAGACCTAGTTCCAATCATATATCATTTATGACAGTAACCCAGAGCCACTTTCCCTTCATCTGAAACTTTCGCTATCTTACTGGCCATATTGCTTATTTGGCATTTAGCATATAGGACAAGTACAACAAATTTAAGACAATATCTTTATATGTCTCATTGTCACAACATGTATTCATTTATTCACTCATTTATCCATAAGTTAATTGAGGAAACATTCCTAGATTACATATCAGGCACTGTGCCAGATGCTGGAGACACAAGAATGAATGAGATCCTATTTATAATAGACTAAGGTATGAGAATAAGCACAGATATAAATGCCGTGATAGATAGGTAGACAGGACACATTGGGTATACAAAGGAGAGAGTGATCAATACTACCTGGGCAGAAAAGAGACCTAAAAGTGAGCCTCCAGTGAGGCACAAGCAGGTGTTTATTAGGTGGTAGAGAATGGAGAGGAATAAGGAGGAAGGGGAGTGATAGCAGGGAAAAGAATTCCAGGAAGAGAGATCAACATAAGTAAAGGCTATGGTGCAGATGTGTTCATGGAAGGACAAAGTAGTTTTGAGTAGAGAGATCATTGTGAAATGAGACAGGAGTCGGGTGAACTGAGAATAGGGTTGGACAGGGAGGAAAACCATGGAAAACTTTGTAAACATGGAGAGAAGCTTGGACTTAATCTGTGGGCAATGGGAGGCCATTGTGGTCTTCTGTGTTCTGGAGAAACATGGTCAGGTTTGTATTTTTTAAGATCAATCTGGCATCAGTGTGGAGGATGGCTGGTAGAGAGACATAACTGGAGGCAGAAAGAACAGTTAAGGGAATCTTGTAGTTGTCCAATGAAAGATGGCGAGAACATGAACTAATATGGACATAGAAGAACAGCTATGATCAATTATGAGAAAATAAAATCTATGGAAATTTTGACTTCTTGGGGGTAGATATTGCATCTTCTTGTACACAACCTTAAGCACCTAACGATGGTGTATTGTTCGTACTTGCTAAATAGAGTTGAACTTTATATGGTTGTAAGAAAAGCCTTCAAGAGGATTGAATAATTTATGATGCTCCCTGGTAAATTAAGGCAGATTTTAGTCTACAGCTAAGATTATATGTTTTATAATTTTTTTGCTTGAGAAACTGAGAAATTAGAGAATTTTCATGTGGACACCTTATTCCAGGACTCAAACTGCTTCACTATTAAACTTTCTTAACTGAAATTTATATCAAGTTCTTAATTGATATATTACAGAGTTATTTTATGTTGAATGTGTTGGCCTGAGGTTGGTGTTTGACCCAAAGTGATTCTAAACCAATAGATTTTTATTAGTTGTTCCTAGAAGTCATAGGCGAACAACATTCTGATTCTTCCTGGACCAGGTGACTAAGTAATTGAATGAGAATGAAACTCCCAGATTAATGGAAAGATTGATTTTCCCACTTCAGGGAAAAATTCCTTGATACTAGTAGAATTAAAAAAGGCCGGGAGCCATTATGATTTCCTACCATTCCCCCCCATTAAAGGTGAACCTCACAATGACTTTGGTACTAACTAGTTACTCTAGTACTCACTAGGTATCAAAGCATACCCTGATATTTCTTTTGGGAGAGCAAATAGACTGAAGATGAAAGTGTGGAAAAATCCTTTATATATATGATTTTGAAGTTCATGATTACAAATATATTCACTGTCTTCTACAATCCATAAGGGATCCATTGGCCTTCTCTTTCATTTGGAAAAAAAAGTCTGGCCACTGAACTTGTAACCTCAAGCATTGATGGAGCAGTGTAGTACATTTCATAAATGATACCATCCCTGTAATGTCTTTTGCAATGTGACTTAGATCCTCTCATCAAAAGGTAGAATATATTTGTCCACCTCTAAAAATTGATCTGGCCTTATGACTTATTAGGTCAATCGAATGCAGGTGAAATGATAATGTGCCAGTTCTGGCCCAGGTCTCAAAAGGCCTGTTGAGCTTCTGTTCTCTTATGGACCCCTGGCTCTGCATGAGGTCAAGGTCAGGCTAGCCTGCTGATGAGTCCATCTGGAGGAGAGACAAATCATCCCAGGTAAAGCCATCCTAGATTACCCAGGCCCCAGACGGCATGGTAGCCTACCACAGACTCATGAGCAATCCGGACAAATTTGACTCAGAACAGCAGAATCACCCAGCCAACCTGTGTTTATGGTTGTATGCCCCTGAGCTTTTATGGTTGTATTGCACAGCGTTACGATGGTGAGTGATAACTGATACCGTCAGGAGGAACATGTAGGGCAGAGATGAAACTAAGCCACTTATGGGTCAGGGGCCAAGACTTGTATCAAAGTCCCATAGTTAAGTAGAAAGAGTAAGTCTGTCCCAAAGGCATAGAGGTGTCTCGTCCACTGACTGAGTCAAAGGGATTCATACAGAACCAGTAAAGGAAATAGCATATTTCCCTGTAGAGAAGTTATTCTGACAGAGTCTGAAACCACAGTGAAGGAGACTAATGGCCAAGACAACTGATTTGGGCATCAGTTAGAGTTTTAATTTTGCCATTTCCTGGCATTACAATTGCAGCCAATATTTATGAAGAGTTTTCTATGTGCCAAGATAATCTTGTTTAATTCAATGCCCACAAAATTCCTTCTCTGTAGATATTATTATTGTCCTGTCTTTAATGGTAAAGAACTAAGATTTAGAGAGGTTAAGAAAATTCCTTATATCTTGTAGCTAGTAACCGAGAGAATCAGGACACAGCCTAGGTCTCTGCCTCCAAACCACCCTTTTATTAAGGTCTCTCTAAGCTTCATTTTACTCAAATATAAAATGGGGATGATAATGCTTATTCTCAAGTTTTGGGGCAAAGATTGAATAAGATAATGCATGGAGCCGTTCAACCATTAGTGCTATTATAAAGTTAATTATGATTTTGTCCTCAGGTATAAATACCTGAGGCTCCAGAGGTATTTGGCAGGCTGCATTCTCTCTCTTGGAAACTTTGCAGTTGGCTTAAGCCTCACGGGGTCTGGAAATCCTTCTTTTCATTACAAAGAGCTTTTGATCATCTTTTTATTTGCGGGAAGAGCTCCTTTCCACACTGACCTATAATCTGGAGGACTGGTCAGGGGCGATTCTTTCCATTCCCCAGGAATCTTGTGGGAAGGATTGGCATTGAGACACAAATTCCCTGTTAAAAGGGAGATTAGTGATCTCCTCTGGTGATGGGAATTGCCAGGATTTAAAAAGAAGTGTTAAGGAAAAATTAACACATGATAAAGTGTATAGCCTGTTACACTCAAAACAAGTTTTATCCTGCGTGTAAAGGAACATATTCCTACAGGCTTTTTTATTTATGATTACCTCTACTTAAGTAGATTAGGTCTCTTGTGGAAAAGTAATCTGGACATTCAATTCAACAAGACTGGGAGTCAGGAATGTTCATAGTTAAACCTAGCAGAGGGGACGTATGTTCACAGACTATTAGTATGGGAAGGGCATTACCAGTCATTGGATGCCCACATGTGGGGACATCTCCACTAGGTGATCTTTCTTGCTTGAATGCTGCGGTGACTGAAAACTCACCATCTCACGAGGAAGGTTATTCTATTTGTGGAAAACTCTAATGAGTTAAAATCTCCCTTCCTGTAACTCTCACTCACTGAGCTCTAGTTTTCTGGTTTGGGAAATGCACCAGACTAGTCTCTCCATTCTATTTTTCTGAGTCTTTATAATGGAGATACTGGGTAGTTTAAGCCCTCTCCTATTTTTCTGAAAACTGCTTGCCCATCTGGTCCCCAAGAGGGATGATACCATTTATTATGAGACATTACCCCTTGGCCATAATCAATAAGACCAGGGTTGGGCAACTGATGCTAGGTGGGTTACCAGATTCACTTTGGAATTGGGACTTTGTGAAGTGTTATGTTATAGCATAAATCCCATAAGATGTTTTCTTTGTCAACATATAAGTTGGGATTTTTACATAACACAAACATCCAGAATTTTAGCTGCTCTTGAAAAGTGAGAAGATCTGACAACACTGGGCAAGCATTTTCACTTCCTGACCACTGGCTCTGGCTGAGTAAGTGCTGACCCCTCTGCATGGGGTTACACTCCCCAGTTTTCCACACTCCCCAGTTTTCTGTAGAGCCCCCAAGCACTATCTGCTTTACTCATGAATGTCGCCTGCTTGAGCACTTTGAGAATCCAAGTTTGCATCACTTTCCTGCTATGAGTGCATTTTTCTGCTTGCAACCAAGAGAACCTTAAGCAAACTTTATATAATTCAGTGGTTATATCCCTGGCTGGATATTAGAATGACCTGGCCAACTTTCCAAAATAGATCTTGGACCAGTTTCCATAATTATTAAAGGAGAACCTCTGGATTCTCATTTTCATCTGGAATCTCTGGATTCTTTTATGGCTGGAGTATTGTCATCTTAAAAAAAAAGGAGAAAAACAGCCAAACCTCTCCAGATAATAGCCATGACATAAGTGAAGTTAGAAAATGTGGAATGTTTCACCCATTTCCTTCTGAGGCACAAAACTCATGCAAGGAGGCCAGCTTTCTCCAAGCTAAGCATCTTTGGCTGCCACCTGGAAGTGAGTGTTTTAAGATGCTTTCAGGTAAAGGCTGCCCAAGGCTGGATGCTGCTCAGTTGGGCCTGATGTTGCTTGTTTGGTCTGTGAGCTGAGCACGTGGAAGACAGAGAGATGGGGATGACAAGTGAGCAGATGCAAGTCGCCAGCAATCCTAAGGTGCACTCTCCTTGGACTCACCTGAGGAGAAGTGTGATGTGAAATCATAGAACATATTCAAGCGTCAGCAAACATTATAATGGCTTAACTCAACCTAACTGAGAATTGGGCCTAGACTTAAAGCCACGTTCTTGCTGAGCCACCTCTTACCGACTTATGGGATGTAGTTTCAAAGACAGTAATTAAACTCTTCTCAGAAAGCCAGCTTTAAGTACTCTCCTAATTCTACTAATTAAAAAGTGCCTACCATGCCACATTCACTAGTAAATCACTTCTGGTCCTGTGTCTCGCTCTCATGTGTCTGTGGTCTGAGAGACTTCTGCTTATCCTCTGAGTGAGACCTTCTGTTTTTCAAATAATGCTTATTTTCTTGGCATTCGCATAACTGTCTTGTGCCCCTGCTTTCCCAAATGCACTGAGTTGCTTGGCTCTGTAATTTATTCAGCATTTTATTTAATTTGAACCCCATCCTCAGCTCTACCTGAGATTTTAAAACAATCCAAATGTACACACTATCACCATGATAATATATACACTTATTAAATGCTGACTGTATGCCAGGCATTGCTCCCATTTAATCCTTACAAAGAGTTTATGATGTAGCTATACTTACAGATGCAGTAGCTGAGTCACAGAGAGGTTGTCAGGCCTGAAGCCTTTCTGTGATTTTCCAATGCCTTTAGGTTAGTTTTCCGTATTCTTAACATGGCCTCTCAGAGCTTTCATATCACCTATTGGTTCTCCTCTACTCTCTCATTTATCATTTGAGCTTCCTATTAGGGGCATTATTATATATATATAATATATAAATATTTATATATTTTTTTCCCTCCCTCTTTCTTCTAGGTCTTCACATAGTTTTCCTCTACCAGAAACTCCCAGTTCATTCTTCATCCTCGCCAGCTTGGCTAAATCATACTCAGCATTCAAATCTCAAATTAAAATTACCTTCCTCAGAGAGAAAATCCTGGACCCATGTTAGTGTTTTTTCAAGTGTGTTTTCAGATCATCTTCATGGGTATCCTGTGAGAGCGTGTATTAAAACTTAGCTTTCAGAGCTTTTCTCCAGACCTACTGAATTAGAAGGGAGGGGCCAGCCATCTACAGCTTGAGCAAACATCTCTGGTGATTCTTATGAGCTATTAAATTGGAGAATCACTTCCATAGACTAAGTTCATTTCCTTGGTTACTTGTCATAGTACGCTGTCCCTCCCTTTCAAAATAGCCGTCACATTCAGTGCATGTTTATCATTTATGTTCACCATTAGATGATAAACTCCATGAGGTTAGGGGACATATATCTGCATTGTTCATATCTGTATATCTAGCGTCTAGTCCATTACATGGCCTATAATTTTGTTTATTAAATAGAAATGTTTTTTTTCTTCTTTCAATATATTTTATGTAGCACTTGCCTACTGTTTTTCAGACACATAGTAAATCCTTAGAATTCAAGGTTAAATAATATATGGTCTTTGGGCTCAAAGAACTCAGTCTCACAGGGAAAACAGGCAAGAAAATATTTGATTTTATTGTAGTATTGTAAGAGTAAATAGTTCTCTCTCCCTTTCTCTTTCTCTCTCATTATACTTAGCAAACATAATGATGGAGGTAAGGGCTCTCTATGTACAGGAAAGAGGAGAGCTAATTCAGCCTAGAAGGGGCAATCTGAGAGGGCTTCCTAGAGGAGATGACACACAAGTTTAGTCTTTAAAGAAGTAGACACTTGAAGAAGAGGCGTAGAGAGAGTATTTTAAGCAGAGAAACATGAGACAGCATGGTATGCATTTCGGTACCTGCGAGTAGTTCAAGGCAGCTCAGTGTAGAGTGTCAGTCAGGGACTACAAGAACCAGATGATGAAAGTTTGACTTTGAGTTGTACTGTGAAAGCCAATGGGACATAGTGAAGAGATAAATATGTAGTTAGCTCTGGTCCATAAAAGTTTGCACTTAAGGTCAGATTTCTATTTTACATTTCTAATATTATGAAATAAAATTTTAGTTTTGAATGATTAAATTGAGATAATAAAGGAATCATTTATTTGTGTATGCATACATTTATTCATTCATTCAACACATATTTGTTGAACACATACTATACAGTAGGAACATTCCCATATTTTATTTGACACTCACAACATTCCTGTTACTTAGGTGGCATTTTTTCATTTTGATATCGGGGCTCAATGAGGTTTAATTACTTGCTTAAGACAACAGAAGTATTCAGTAACAGAACAGGTATTCTAACCCTGACCTCCTTGCAAGTTTTGTTCTGCTTTTGCTTGGCTCAGCAATACTTACAATTCACTTATTCAGTCATTGAATATTTATTGACAGCCATTATGTGCCAGGTAATCTCCTAGGGGCTTGAGGTATAGCACTGGACAACAGACAAAAAAATTCTACTCTTTTGACATTGGGATTCTACTGGGTATCTAGAACCTTTTACTAGAGAACTGATTCCTATTGACCCAGCTATCCCTTCTCAAGTGTAGGGCTGAAGGAGTCTTGGTGGTAGTAAGTGGTATCAGGGTGATCCATTCTCTCTCCTGTTTCCAACATGTCGCATGTTTTTCCCAGGACAGTCATGAAAGGTAAATACTAGCCTTGGCGGAAAGGGGTTAGAAGAAAGAGTGAGGCTTCACTTTGATATGAAGAGAACAGAGAGGAGAAGGTTATGTCATGGAAATAAAACCTGTTAATTACTAAATGTTTATTGTTAAAGCAAGATCTGTTGACATTTGATAGAAGAATCTTTAAAGGGCCCAAAAGGAAAGGGTCCTTTTAGCAAAGTAAATCTTTGCTAAAGCATTGCTGGCAAGTCACCAATCATTGCAGGAAGAGTTTAGCTTGATTATCTGTAAGAATAGCCGATATTCTGGTTGCAGATTGTCTATAGAGAATTTTTAAACTGATTACTGCTTCCCCTCTGTGAAGAGGGAACCTCTCCAACTGAAGTGTATTCATCTATATAATGGGGTAAATCCCACTCAATATTCCAACCTCCTTGACTTGTTGTAAGGATCAATTAAGATAATGTATATGAAAATGTTTTAAATAGTTGTTTGGTGCTTTTGAAGACAGGTGGGGGCCAGAAAGGAAGGATAGCAGTTGTTTCATTTAGATTAAATAAGTATAGAGGAAAATTGACCCAAATCCTCAGAAAGGCCTGAAACTATATTGGATCTATGACCTGGGTGGTATGAATTTGTGGGCCTTCTTTCTAGATTGTTTCAATTAAAGTGAGTCAACTACTAAAACCTACCTGTCTCTGCTACTCTCTCTTCTAAATTCCAAGTTCAGGGGAGCCAGAGTTTGATTAGTTCATCTTGAGACTGACCACTACCCTGGTCCAACCCACCATGGCCCGAGTCACAGAGTGGTGGAATTTTGCATGGCTGCTAGGAGCTAATGTCTTTGAATAGGGGGAATCATTTGAAACTAGATACAATCCCAAGGATACAATCCCACTATAGTAGAAAGCAGGAAACAGAGATTATGATGGAGGCTTCAGGAAGGGAGCCAAGATGTGAAGAACATATAAGTAAAATCACATGGTATTTGTCTTTCTCTGTCTGACTTATTTCACTCAGCATTATACCCTCTAGGTCCATCCATGTTGCAAATGACAAGATTTCATTCTTTTTTATGGCTGAGTAATATTCCATTGTGTGTGTGTGTGTGTGTGTGTGTGTGTATACCACATCTTTATTCACTCATCTGTCGATGGGCACTTAGGTTGCTTCCATATCTTGGGTATTGTAAATAATGCTGCAATGAACATTGAGGTGCATATACCTTTTAGAACTAGTATTTTCGTTTTCTCTGGCTGAATACTCCATAGTGGATTTGCTGGATCATATGGTAGTTCTATTTTTAATTTTTTGAGGAAACTCCATACTGTTTTCCATAGTGGCTGCACCAATTTATTTATTTATTTATTTATTTATTTCAATTATTTTATTGAAGTCATAAATGTTTATAATGTTGTATAATTTCGGGTATACATTATTACTTATCAATTCCTATATAGACTGCATCGTGCTCATCACCAGTAGTCTAATTTTTATCCGTCACCATATATATGTGCCCTTTTATCCCTTTTACCCTCCCTCTAGCCCCCTTCCTCTCTGGTAACCAGTAATTTGTTCTCTTTATCCATGTGTTTGTGTATCTTCTACATAAGAGTGAAATCATCTGTAGTGGCTGTACCAATTTAAATACCGACCAACACAGGTGGTAACTAGACTTACGTGATGATCATTTAATAATCTACAAAAATATCAAATCACTATGTTGTACCCCTGAAACTAATATAATAGTGTATGTCAATTATACTTCAATAAAGAAAAAAAAAAGATGTGAAGACTGCCTCTTCCATCAGCGATAATACCTGATAATGGGAGGTTCTTTAAAGTTTCTGGTTTGCCAGCAGAAATTCTTAATATGCAATCTACAGAATTAATGATCAGCATATAGATGCACTTTTAATCAAACTTCTCTCTATAAACTTATATTAAAAGTGCTTGCCAGGGGTGAGATAAAAAGAGGAAGTGCAGAAGTTGCCTGCTCAGCATAACAGATTATCTCAAATATGCTGAGAAAAACAACTAGGAAAGGGAAGTTAATGAATCGTCACAGTATAAAAATCATGATAGTCTCAAAATATAGATTTTGTTTATCTTTAGATTGCAGTTTCCTGGAGGTCTTTAAAAATAACCTAGAAGCTTATATGAAAATGTCCTGCTGTGAAGAAGGGAAATGCACTCATAAGATGGTATTGTACTTAGTGTGGGTTCTGGAATCAGTTAGAACTATGTTTAAGTTCTGTCTCTGTAACGTATTAAATGTGTGACCTTTGTCAAGTGTATTAACCCTGTAAGACTCACATTGTCCTCTGGGAAATGACGTTGATAATACTGTGTAGTGGGGTTGCGAGGATTAAATGGAATGATGTAATTAGAGTGCTTAGCACATAGCAGGGCGTGTAGTGAAGATGTACTAAATGACAGCCGTTATTGTTTTTGTTGTTGCTATTATTATCATCTTTCAATTATTTTCTAATTCTGTGATTGTAAAGATACAGAATGATGAATCCTGTAATAGAAGTCAAAATTAATCATAGTAGCTTTACAGAATAACATCAACAATTAAAATAAATGAGCTACATTTCCACATATAAACATAGATAAATCTTAAAAACGTAATGTTAAGAGGAAAAGCGTTTCAAAAGATATATTCAGAATGATATAATTTATATGACATTTAAAAAACACAAATATATAATATAATTTTTATGAGCATATTTCGCATGAGACATTGTTATTTGCCTACCCAATACTTATTCTCTCCTTCTTGGTTACTAAGGTATTTGATTTTGCTCAGAGTGGTGGTGTGGCCATTTCCTTACTTTTTTCACAATTACAAACAGCTCTGTAATTATCTTTTCTATATGTGTCTCCATCTGAAAATGTGTGATTGTTTCTTTAGGGTAAATTTCTAGAGGTGGAAGTGCTGGGTCACACATTCCATTCTTCTTCAGGTTATTGGATATTTCCAAATTACTTTCCAAATTATTCTCCCATCAGAAATGTGTGAGTTCTTGCTTTCCATCATCTTTGTCAACATTGGTGTTAACAGACTTATTTATTTTTGCCAAAGTAATGGGTGTGAAGTAGTATCACCATTTTTTATATTAAATATTTTTTAAAAAAATATTAAGCACAAATCAACTTACAGTTTTTAAAGATTCATGAATATATCTAATAATGACATGTATTTAGGCATTTAGAGCATGTTTCTAGTATTTTATAATGAAATTTAGTATCTTTGCTTAGTGGTTTGGCACTATAATGTTTTTAATCTTTGATTTTTTAAGACTATGGTATTTTTTTAGAGCAGTTTCAGGTTTACAGTAAAATTGAGAGACAGGTAGATATTTCCATATAACCTCTCCCCCCACACGTCACGTGCATAGCCTTCCCCATTATCAATAGCGCTCACCAGAGTGGTACATTTGTTACAATTAATGAACTTACATTGACACATCATTATCACCTAAATTCCCTAGTTTACATTAGGGTTCACTCTTGGTGTTGTATATACTATAGGTTTGGACAAATGTATGATGACATGTATTCATCATTACAGTATTATGCAGAGTATTTTCACTGCCCTAAAAATCCTCTTTTTTCTGCCTATTCATTCTTCCCTCCACCCCAAACCATGGGAACCGTGATCTTTTTACTGTCTCCATAGTTTTGCCTTTTCCAGATGTCACCTGCCAGTTGTCCCAGCTCCTTGGGATGCTGAAGCAGGGGAATTGCTTGAGTCTGGGAGTTCTGGGCTATAGTGCACTATTGCTGATCAGGTGTCCACACTAGGTTCTGCATCGGTATGGTGACCTCCTGGGAGCAGGGAAACCACCAGGTTACCTATGGAGGGGTGAACTGGCCCAGATCAAAACTCCCATGCTTATCATCGTATTTCTTTAAAATTTGAGTTTTCCTATTTATTAGTCAGATGGAACATCTTTTCATACTTTGGACATATTAGCTTTCTTTTTGATTAACTCACCTATTTATATCCTTTTCCCATCTTTCTATTATTTTTATTTTATATAGATTTTAAGAATTTTTAGTATAGTCCAGAGACTATTTGCTTATGAGTATTAGCGTTGTAAATGTCTTCTCCCTATCTGCTTGAGTTTTAATGGCTTTATGATGTTTTTATACAGATATTTTTGAATTCTAAAGTAGTCAAATTTATCAACTTTTTTTCTTAAAGATTATAATTTTTTTGTATCTTTATTAAAGAGATCTGTTTCTACTGTAGATCCAAATTTTCTTCTAAAAGATTAAATAAGTTGTATTTCAAATTTAGGTTCTTAACTGATGTGGAATTTATTTTTGTATGTGGCAAAAGGTAGGGAACATAACATTATTCTGTACGTATGAATAATCACTTGCTCCAGCACCATCTATTATGTGTTCCCTCTTCTGCTCCGTTGTTCTATTTGTCTGTCTCTGGCCCAACAGCACACTGACATAATTACTATGGCTCCATAATAACTCCTGATGGCTGAGAAGGCAAGCTACCCACATTCATCTTCTTTAGGAGCATGTTCACATTGATCTTCTCTAGGAGTGTTTTGGCTGTAATTGATCATTTACTTTTCCATGAGAATTTTAGAATCCCTTTGTCATTTCCATGAGGAATTATGCAGGCATTTTTATTTTAATTCCTTTGAATTTATAGATTAATTTGTCAAGAATAAAAATATTTTCATGATTTTGCATTTTTCAGTCTCTCAATATCTCTAGTTATTTAGGTCTTATTCTATGTCTTTTAATAAAGTTTATATATATATTTTGGCAAAGGTCTTATATCTTTTGTTAGATGCTAGGTATTCTGTAGTTTTCATTGTTACTGTGAATGACATTTTAAAGTTACACATTTCTAATTGTTGATGTATAGAAATGCTATCAATTTTTGTGCACTGAATTTATATTCAGCAATCTTACTGACTTCTCTTACTAGTTTTATAATTTGTATATTTGGATTTTCTATGTAGACAATTGTGACCTGGAATAAATGTCAGTTTTATGTCCTCCTTTCCAAACGTATCTTTTCTTTATTTTTTCCTGTGACACTATGCTGGTCAACACCTCAAGTTCAATGCTAAGGTAGTGACGTCTTTTTGTGGCTCTTGATACAAAAGTAAAGACTTCCAAAGATGTCATCAGTTCCTCGCTAGACTGCTTTGCTGTACTTGCTGACTACATGTTTTACTTTTCCCTCCTGCAGGACCCAGCCACCCAGGGTGAAGGTAGAGGCAAATTAAGCACCAAGCCTCCTGGATTGCTCTGCACCCTACTTAGAGCACCAGGAAAGAACATCTTTTCCCAGCCCAGGGTTCCTGACTTTCTTTCCAGCAGCAGTGCTAGAGAAGACCAGACATATCGGTAGATGCCCACAGGATGTGTCACTACACACACTCTGCACGAACACTGGGGGAGCAGCAGCGCCTGGAGACCCTCCAGTTACCACCAGCTCCTGTCGCCCTTCTCGGCTTCACCAGCTGCTCTCAGCACAGACCTTGAGGCCAGAACCGGCACAGCCTCGCCACGTCTTCACGCCCTGGAGGCCCAGGGCGTAGTCAGCTCCACATGGACTGAAAAGGAGAGAGGTGTAGTTTTCCCAAAGAAAACTCAGGGAGCTGTTCCTGAACAAGGGTAAATGGACAAACAGGAAGAAGTCCACTTTAGATGCTACACTTTCAGCTGCCCTCATCCCTTTCCTGACACACTTGTGTTAAGGCTCCATATTGCCTCTGTCAGGAAGCTATATAGAGTATCCATGCTCAGCTTGTCATCAATTCTGTCTCCAATGTGACATCCTTGGCAGTAGGAATGACATTTTAGATCTCTATTCTCTTATATATTTTAGGATTGTAATACGATAAACATAAAACTCCCCTTTTACTGGATTTTGTTTGACTTTTATGCAAGTCATTTTTCATAGAAGATATAAAATATTTGATTTTTATTTCATAATCCCTTCCCATTTTTAAAACCTAGCAACAGTGGAATAAAACCTTCAGGATCTACTTTGTACCTGATCTAAATTTGTACCTGATAACAGCAGAAGGATTCAATTCAGGTTAGCTTTAGGTCGTTTGAAATAAAACACTCTCTGATAAAGTTCCTAATTTCTTTGTTTATGCCACTGATTGTGTTGTATCTTTATCAATTCCAGGGGATCATTTAGTATACCTTTGACTGATTGGAAGCCAACTAACCATAACTTTTAATTACTAAGTTCTACTTTGAAAAATAACAACAAAACAGACTGGTATAAGAAATTTGGTTTACAAAAGATATCTAGGGGAATGCCTTAGATAAAACAGAAAAAGACCAATAGTCTATGTTTTATATGCTCAAAATCACATTTCTGGATCGCAAACAGTAAAGATGATGTGATATGTCTCCTTCCAAGAATAATTAGTATTATTATCATCATCAACACCGTCATTATTATATGTTTGTACTAAGGCTAGGGAATAAGCTATTTAAAAAAAAATTTGCAGTGTTTATTGTAAAAAAATAAATAAGTAAAACTCAAACACCTAAGTCAACGAGTCTTACATTAGCCATGGAATTCAATTAACTGGTACCAGGGCCCTCGTACATGCCAGTTTATAGCACTTCTACTGTATTCTGAAAATTGTGCTTGCAATAAAATGTGTGCAAGTCAACCAAGAAGTTGCATTATGTTTACTGACTGAAATTCAAATGTGTGACTTGGTTGTCCCAGTGACTGGTTTATTCTCACAGAGATTTTTATAGCTTTACAAGTTCAGAGCCATTATTATTTGGGAGGAAAATCAAGTATTAATATTTTTAAAAGCTTCTATGCAGTCTATTTCAGTGCTCATGTGTCCAACTTCTTTATCATCTTAACCCTCTGACCCTCTGTCAGAATGCCTGTTTTGATTGCTCACTCATTTAAATCTTAATCCTTGGGATTCAATCTGTGCTTTTGAGCACAGCAAGAATTTTTACTTTATTAGCCAAAAAAAAATCAGGATTAAAGCAGTGCCCTGGGTGAGTCTGTACAAAATGCCCACCGGTGAATTTAAACCTTTGAAGACCTTTTGTTCATCTAATGGGGCACTTCTCAAAGGTAGTATATTCTGAGTCTGCCTTAAGTAGCATTCATTCATCAAAATCTATCAAATAGAATATTATACCCCCAAAGCCATTTGGGGGTTCTCTGTGTTCTTTACGCAAATCTGTATTTTTGAATTTAACCAAAAGGAATATCTAATAAGCAACCTTCTATATTTAAAAGATTCTCTTCCCTCCAAAACATATTCGACTCTTTTTTTCTTTTTAATTCTGACATTTCTCATTACCATATTAAATTAAATTGTGCCCCAAGTTGCAAAGTCTTCAGCACCATCAGTGTTATCTTGCCACAATGCTAGATTTTTGTTTCCTGCTACTGAGCCTAAATTTTATGAAGCAAAGTTTGTCACTTAGATCCTCTCTAGCCTGTGTTTCTAGGTCTCCACTTCCAACCGTCCATAGGAACTTCAAGTAGTGGAGTTGTTTACAGCGATGAAAACTAAGGGACAGAAAGAACTTTTCATACATTGGCTTATACTTAAGTCACCTTAACCTGATTAACAGAAACAGACAAAATGCAAACTTAAAATTTCTTCTTTGCCAAAGGCTACAAGCATTCTGGCATGGAAAGGAAGGTAAATTTGGGTTTTGGGGTTGCTGGTTCATATACATTTCAAATCAGGGGACTGTCCTGGACTGCAAATGCCTTTGCTGCACAAAGAATTATTGTTTTTCTATTCCCACATGTTTACAACAAAGTTTATCTGGAGGAAATTTTATAGTCAAATAATCATGCTTTGTAATACCTGCAACATATCTCTGAACAAATCACAGTGAGAAGACTGTGGTGGGAAATGGAAGCACCTTGTTCTTCATGGCTCCATCAAGGAGCTTCAAGAGCCCATGCCAGAACCTTGGGTAAATTCTTACGTAAGGAATCCGTATGTAGATAGGTGGTAGATTATGAATATAATCCCTTGGAAATAACGAAGTCTGAGCACTGTCAGTGCTTCCATGTCAGCAAAATGACAGATTCATGCAGCCCATGTTAGCGTATTAGATCCTGACCTTTCTTCCGTCTCTCCCTTCAGGTGTCTGAGGCAATCAGCATCTCTCTCTCTCTCTCTATTTACGTATGTTTGTATATATATGTGTGTGTATATGGTATATGCACACACATATGGTATATACACACACATATATATGTAAATATGCTGCAATCTAGATAGTTAAAATGTTAAAAACCTATTTAAAATTTTCATTCCTGTGAACCGCCCTACAACAACTACAATGTATTTTAAGGGTTCTGCACATAATAATTCTCAGGGTTTTCAGTGGGCACTCTTTAGTTCCTGATGTTTGTAGGTAGATTCCATTATAAGATTTTGACAAGAATAACATGGGCTCAGGTCACTGTGTGTTGCATAAAATTTTCTCTCTGTAATTTCTCTGAAATAGAAAATATTGATATTTCTCAGACTTGGTTATTTCAAGGAGTGGGGAAACTGACCTATAAAATTAGTGTGTGTGCTGCTGCAGTGGTGGCCTCACAGGTCAATTTCATCTCTTAAAGGTGCAAACTATAGCCACTGTTACCCACGGAATTTGTCACTGGAGAGCAGTGTAATAGTGCCCAGGTGCCCCTCAGTGATAATCACCAAGGCCTTAAATTATAAAACGTGGAGCAGCTGTATCAGTCATAGTTGGATTCATGTGGATGGAGGCCAGAGCATCTGAAGGAAAACTGTCAATTACAGCAGAAGAGAATAAAGGCAAGTGAGAGTACATGGGGCTCAGGTATTGTTGAGTGACAGTCCATGTTAACAAGCCACCCCTGCCCACCCTGGGCACTTTTTTCTCTCTTTTGATTTCTCCACCTTTGTCATATGTCTCCAAGTGTTTGTTAATGCATTTATTTCATGCAACTGAGACTAATCAGGATAAAGATGTTTCTGACAATTGTTTTAAACTCTGGACCCTTGGCTAAAGTGGTTCACACTGTTTTAAGTTTTGAAACAGAACTACCTGGCTTTGTAATGCTTCCCTTCTTATGAGGGACCTGGGAAGATACAAGGTTAGTGACATATAGTTCTAGCATCAAAATACTCAAAAGAATATTGATAGATAGAAGACATACAAAAATGCCTTGAACCCAGGTAGGATCTTAAAATTGTTGTATGATAGGTAAGAAAATTTGCTATGGAAGTTCAGAAAATAACTTTAATCAGCTAGGAAAATCATGGAAAGCTTCATGGATGAGGTGGTATTTGGTCTGAATCTCGAAGATTGAGTCATATCTGTACAGTTGAAGATAATAGGGTGACTAGAAAGATATTTCAATTAGAGAGAACAGTCTGAGCAAGTTACAAAGGCAGGAAAACACAGAGTATGCTCTGAAAAAGAGTATCATCTGAGTATAACCCAGAGCAGAACTGTAAATAATCCATAATTATTCTATATACTGGACATCGTGGTGTGACGAGATCACTAAATCTGGAGTCATGAAGAATTGTTCAAGACCTGTTTTGTTCACTTATTAGTTAGAGTCAAGAAGGTTAATTTTGGTGAGTCCTATTTTTTTCCAGAAAGATATTGGAATGGATATTTAAAATTATCTTAGGTATTTTTAGTTAAAATATTCTATGATTGGGAAATTACAGCAATAATTTATGGGATATTAGTGAACTAGGAATAAAGTGGAGAGGAAGTATTTGAAAAATTACAAAGGAAGAATAAATATGACATGATCTCTGATTAGATTTGTGAAGAGAGTTGAAAGAAATAATCAGAAATTATTGCAGTTTTGAAGTTGGCAAATTAGTGACTGGTGTGTTATTAATTAATAATAGCAATAGGGGAAATTGTAGGAGGAAAATTGGATGAGGTTTACTAGACTCATTGTTTTGAGAGTAGAGACTATATCTTCATCTTTTTATATTTAGAACCTGGCAGTGCCTAAATCCGTGCTATGCCCTCAATATGTATTTTATTCTACTATTTCTAACCTTGAAGAATATTCTCCTTTTGTGGGTTTGCACTATTCAATGCATGGTTAAGGTAAGCACTTTCTTGTTTTGCTTTTAATAACATTTATATGTGTGACTACAAGAGTAATATAGACTCACTGACAAACTTAAAACATTCAGAGGAGTACTAAGAAGAAAATAAAAATCACAATTTTATAAGCCAGAAATAATAGCTGTTAATATTTAGTACATAACATTGCCATTGTTTTTAAAGCCCACGTGCTTTCTTCAATGACCTCTGGCAAGGTGATTACTTAGAAATTCATAGTGGAAGGGGGGGAAATATATGTTGACAGGCCTAACTGGCATCAAAACTGTTTTTATTAGAGGATAAGTGCTGACAATATTCTTCCTCTGGGATTTTGATTTTAGAAGGTTTTCTTTAGTTCAGGTGCAAAGGAAAACCAGAAACTGTATTTTTCAAGATGTTATTGGACAGCTCCTATTTTCTCCATGTTACTTTAGTTGTCATTCTTCTATGTAAGATGTGATAGTATGTCAGTGACACTGCCTCCATACCTAGAGTTGGTTCCAAGACCCAGCAGGGCTGATGGGGTAATAACCAATGCCTAAATGGGCTAGGCAGACTGAATTTGCAAGTTACTTTTGCAAAGTGTTTGTGGTCTATTTCATGTTTCGAAAAGCCGGGAAAGACAAGTCAAAGTCGAAGCAGGGAGTTATGGAAACAGACAGTGATATTGCCAGTGAACAAGTAATGATATCCACATCCTGTCCAATGTGTGTGCAGTCATTACACTGGGCCCACATCTGAGATCTGGAGACTTAGTTTTCCAGTTGGTCAGTGACTTCTTTGATGAGAAGTATAGCAGAGATTATCACAGCAGCCTAAAATAGTGTAGGGTTTAAGAGCACAGTTTCTAGATGTTGATCAAAGAGTACAAACCTCCAGTTATAAGATGATAAGTTCTAGTGTAGAGCATAGTGTTTACAGTTAATAATGCTGTATTATATACCTGAAAGTTGCTAAGAGAATAGATCTTAAATGTTCTCACCACAAAAAAGAAATGGTAATATGTGACATGATGCAGGTGTTTGCTAACCCTGTGGTGGTAATCACTTTGCAGTATATAAGTGTATCAAATCAACACATTGTACACCTTAAACCTACACAGTGTTGTATGTCAATTATATATCAATAAAGCTGTAAAAACAACCAAGTTTCTAGTGTAGTACTACCTAAATTGGAATCCCTGCTCTGATGTGTAATTGTATAATTTTGTGCAAATTATGCTCTATTCCCTTGGCTTGAGTAGAAAAACTGGGATAATAATGATACTTTCCTCATATGCATGTAAAAAGCCTAACCAGATCAGACACATATACATTTTCAAAAAGTTTTAGCAACTATTTTAATTATTCTGAATGGCATGTCCATGGAAAATACGTAACCCCATGACGAACGTTACATCCCATCAAAATCGATAATCAGGGCAACGGATATGAAAAGTCTAAAATATTCTTTCTATTCTTCGTTGTTGACTCATTGTGCTCTTTGAGGAAGCTGTGGGAAGGCTTTAAAACCAGGACTCTTGAGGAAGGGCTGATGAAACTGGAATTATTTTACCTGACGAAGAAGAAGTTGCACATCCTTTGACCCACAGGTCCATATCCTGCCTCTGCTGATCACCAGATGTAACATTGACAAACTCGCACATGGTCTGACCTCAGGTGCTTCACGTTCTATGCCATAGAGAGCTGGTGTGGGGATAAAACATGTATGCAAAAGATATTGGTTAACTAAAACTGTTATACAAACCCACAGAGTGGCAACTGTCACTTTATTACCAGTGACTATTTGCATAAATAAAAACAATTATGGAATCTTTTAGTTAGAGGGACTTGGAAATTCATCAGTCCAACTGTTCTTCCAAAGCTTGAATCCCCTCTGCAACTTTGCCTACCTTCCCCAAGTGGTCATTTGTCTATTAATTAAATTGGTTCAACAAATGTGATTTTAGCACCTACCATGTTCTAGGCAACGTGCTACCCATTAGGACACAGAGACAAAATTATGTTTATTTATTAGTATTTTGTCTTACTTTTTCAGGAAGGATTTAAAGTGACTCAAAAACAAATAATACATATAATTATTTGCTTTGACTTTAATACCTCTTGTGATGAGGCATTCACTAAATCTAGAGATAACCTATTCCATCTTTGAACTTTTGTAATTATTAAGATGTTCTTCTTCACCTCTTCCTGTAATTTCTAACTATTGATATTAATGCTACCACTTTGGGCTATACTAAGTGTGTTGAAGCTCTCTCTTACATCTCAGTTCTTTAGTCTTTTAATACTTGAAGAGAGCTCTTCTGCTGCCTAAGTTTCTCTTCTCTAGACTAAACAATCTCTGTTCTTTAAATGTTTTCATAAAATCAGGTCAGGTATTTTCAGTCTTGGTGACCATTTTCTAAATTGGTCACTTGCCTTCTAAGACCATTTCAATTCTGTGAGCCATCAACCCCCTCCTGAATATCATGCCATGTAACTTAGCCCATTCATTTTCTAAATCTTTTACAATTTATTTTTCTTTAGTTATATATAAACATCTATTACTGCAGAGCCTTCTCCATCCTAACTTTAAAACATGGTAAGCTTACTACAACTTTCCTATAAAATTCCCATAATCTCTACTTCCCAGTTAACCCTTCATTGTTGATCATAATTTAGTCCAGACTAGAGTTTCCCTAGTAACTTATATCCTTGAACAAAAATTGTCTATAAATGAAATCAAGAAATTAGCAGATACTCCGAATTTATTATAATAACTGTTTATATAATAATATATATAATATAATATATAATATAATATATGTAAATAATAACTATTTATTTTAATAGCTGTTTTTCACCAGCAATGAAGAGAAGAGAATAAATATGCCTAAAATGGATTGTTGGTGGAGGGGCATATTTTGGATATATCACTTTGGGGATAACTTAAGAGAGACTAGTATTATGATTTCCAATAAAATGAATCTAAATGACTTTCTCAGCAAAAGAATCTAAGGCCATGAGAATATGACAGATTTAATGCAATGAGTGGCTTACGTGTATTTTCTTCGTAGAAGATGTGGACATTAATTAATGGCTCTGCAGATTCCAGATGATTTAGATGCTACCCTTCCTGGAGGCTTCATTCATTTGTGATAGATTTCTGGGTGTTATCAATACTTCAAACAATAGCTAAATGAAGCAAGAATGAAAAATAAAGTTTTCTTCTATTAATCAGTATCTCAACTGCAAAAAAGTTCATTTGAATAAAATTTGAAAAATATTTTTCTTAAATTTAAGTGAAGGACTTTGGTTTTAGTTCCAACACATAAGGAACTAGAAGTCATTCCTTGCATCCTTCCCACAAGAAAAAGCTGCACGAACTGAAAATCAACAACTGGCTTGAACCCGTTAGAGAACTGAGGTTGCAGAGCATTCCACCACCCACAAATCTAAAGAAACAGATGAATCTAGAGTCAAAGCTGCGATCTGGTTCTCTGGAGCAGAAGCTGCTGGAGCCATGACATATAGATGATGATTTTGAAGAATTTCTGGAGGCTGAGTGTGGACTACCATGATGGTAAGAAACTCCTAGGGACCACAGTATTAGAAGAGGCCACGTTTTCATGGACTTTACCTCAAGGAACCTCACCAGGATCTCATGGTGAATCTGAGAAAGATCCCTTCATGGCTCTGGCAGGGGAAGAGGAAGACGAATCATTTTGAAATAATCCCAGAGAGTTTTCCACAACAAAGACCTAGTCTTCCAGGGAAACACTTGACTGGAGCATTATCCCACGTAGGGAAGAACACTGTTCCTCCTCCAGTCTCCTCTAGACTTCTTGTCTCACCTAAGAGTGTTAGGGGGTAGCTATGTTGTTTCGAGTTTTCAAAGTATTCTAAAACATTTCAGTCACATGCTTAACTTAGAATATAGAACATAAAACTCAATAACATAAATAAAAATTACAATTAAAATATATTTTTGTTCTATACTATGGTCAGTTTAATGAACAAGAAAGAGAGAAGTGTAAAAGGGAAGGAAAAGCTACAAGGTGATATGAAGAGATATATATTCAGGAAACAATCACAGAAGATAGAACAAAAGATAGAGTGATAGAGAGAGAAGCAAGGAGATGGGCACTGAGGCTACTTATATGGGCTTCTACATTTAAATAATAACTGTAGCATTTTTATCAATGTGATTTGGGGCAGGTTAAATTCTTTGTCTTAATTTTTTGAGCTGTAGAATGGGTAAAATAATACTTGCCTCACAGGGTTATTAGGAAAATTAAGTTATCTAATGTTTTTTGAAGTGCTTATCATGGTGCGAGGCACATAGAAAGTTTTAAATAAGTGGTAGCTATTACTATTATACACTCATATAAAAAGAAAAATAAAGATGAGGCACTTGGAAATAGAGCAAACCCTCCGTTGCCAAACATCTTCAGTTTTGTAGCTGTTTCAGATATTGTGTCAAAAGTCTTTCAACGTGGGTTACCTTTCTTTCAACTCTAGGTATAAATTCGATTATCAGCTCCTGGCAATTACCCTGAAAGTGAGGAAGACAAGTGTGCATGTCTCATCTCCAGGAGATCCGAACAACTTATCCCATGTTTAACTCATGGATAACCTGGCAATTTAGTAGAAAAACCAATCTGTATGTTTTCAATCCAGTAATTCACATTTTTACTATATTAGCTAATTTGATCAATTATTTTTGGCAATGCTGAGAGAAATCGTACATTCAGTTTTTACTACATATTTCTGTAAGAAAGTTAAAGTGAAAGTACCATAATATGATATTGAATTTGTACTTCAAATTGAACTTCCTTTTGCAGAATTAATAGGATAGAACCCAAGGGTAACAAAGAAGAAAAAAGAAATGCCATGAGCTCACTCCTCCTTGCCCAGGCCTGTGGCTGCAACAGCCTCGGGCGCTGAGGTATGTCAGCCGTCTTTCTGCAGGAACTTCAGTTAACAGCTACCTGGAGAGTCTGAATCTGTTATGAACATGACCCTTGTGTCAAAAAGTAAAGGTCACAAGTCACTTACTCCTCCTGGCATAGAAAGACCTGGTAGCGAGGAGAAAAGGTCCTCGTAAGCATATTTTCTTAACATGTAAAGCAATCTGTGCCTTTGCAATTATCAGGTATTTTTGGATGGCAGATGGAAATTTACTAAAAGAAATGTGGAAATTTCTATTGAAAACAGCCTCTATAGTTTTAATCTAAAACTTTCCTTTTTTTGGGAGAAAGGGGCACCTTTTTCCTCGGTTCATTTGGCATCAAATAAATTCTACATTCTCATGCTGTGAGACTGGGATAGTGCCATCTATTAAATTAACTGGAAAATTTGGCAATTCCTTAGTTTAGCACAGAATAGTCAAAAACGTTGCCCATCTCTATTGAATAGCTTGAGAGGAGCCCTTTAAAAGTTCTGTTTAAGAAAGTTAGAAATAATCCAAACATTCAACCATAGTCAAGTGGATAAGCATTCTGTTTTACTCACTTGAAATACAATGTATCTATTTAAAACAATATTAAACTTCCATATTCATGCTCAGTATAAAAAGGCTAAGGATCAAGGTACAGAAGTGTGTATAAGTATGAATTTAACTAAACAAAAAGTCTTTCAAACAAACATCCAAAAACTTGCATGAAAAAACAATTGGAAGGATGTATACCAAAATGCTGACCCTTTTCATAACGGGGATGTGGGTTTTTCATTCTTTCCTCTACTCTTCTGAATTTTGCCAACTTCCCATTGTGTACCTATAAAGTTTCCAAAATAAAAAAATTCCTTCTTAAAAATTTTAGTTTGACACATATTAATTGAACACACATGGGTGCCAGCCAGGTCCTGTGTTGAAGTATAGGGAGGAATGGGATACAGATCCTGCCCTGGATGGGCTCACAATCTGGAAGAGAACACAGGCAGTTTAACAAATAATAAAAACATTGTGAATGGAATGTATTAAGGAAACATATGCAATTATGGAGATAGTCCAGAGAAAGGAGTCATCTACTGAGGGGGAGACGGAGATCAGGAAAGTGGTTTTCTTATTGTCTTGTTCATGGACTAATTGAATAATGTATATTAAGCACTTAGTATGTGCTAGGTCTTCTTTTTGATGCTAGGGATAAAACAGTGAACAGAAAAGACAAAGATCCTTGTCCCCAAAGACCTTAAACTCTGGTAGGGAAGATAGGCAATAAACTAACATCAGTCTGCAAATAAAAACATATGTGATTAGTGCTATGGAGACAGGAACAGTAAGGCAAGCTAAGGGAGATCAGGAATGCAGATAAGACATGGAGGCAGTGAGGAGATAAACTGCAATTTAAATAGAGTGATCAAGGAAGGGCTTTACTGGGAAAGATCAATTTGACCAAAGATTTGAAGGTGGTAAGAAAGTCACCAATGCAGATATCTGGAGTAAAATGGGTCAGATACAGGAGACAGCCAGTGCAAATGTCCACAGGTGAGAGAATTCTTTGTATGGTTGAGAAAAGCCAGGCTGGAGTGGAATGAGTGAAGAGAAGATTCTAGGAGATGAGTGTAGAGATTTTAGGCCATTGTACGGACTTTGTTTTACTCTGAGTGAAATCATAAGCTATTAGAGGGATTTAAGCAAAGAAAAGACCTGACCTGACTTCTGTTTTAATAGGATTCCCTGGGCTGCTGTGTTGAGAATAGACTCTAGGGACAAATGTGTAGGTAGAGTAGCAAATTAGGAGTCTGTGACAATAATCCAGGTAAGACTTGATGGCTCTGACAATGATAACTGCAAGTGGAGGAGGAAGGTCTTCAGATTCTGCATATATTTAAAAAGTAAAGCCAAGAAATGTCCAACTCATCCAATGAAGATAAACTGAGGCATCAAGAATGACTCCAAGGATTTTATACCAAGGTCATCAAGAAAGGGAATACACATAGAGAAGAGTAGACCGAAGACTAAACACTGGGGCACTGCAAAATCAGGAGGATGAGGACAAGAGGAAGAACAAAAAAAGAAGCTGAGAATGAGAAACCAGAGAGAGAAGAGGAAAATCCAGAAGAGTCTGGTTTGGCGTTCTGGAAGCCAGTGAAGAATGTACTTCAAATAAGAGGGAGTGATTGTGTCAAGTACTGCCAGTCAATCCACTGGGGACCGTGACTCAGCACTTGCAGCACAGTAGTGGGGTGGAAGCTGCAAGAAAATGGACTTAAGCGTGAGTGGGAGAGTAATAATTGGAAAAGCAAGTATAGACATTGCCCTTCAAATGTCAGAGATGATTCCTTCAGTGCTTGCTGAAGTGTTGCTAGGAAATTGTGCGGTATCTTGTGAGGTACAGAAAAACATAGGACAGAAGAAATTACAGCATGTTTGTACGTGGATGGGAACAATCCAGCAGATTGTGAAAATCTGATGATAAAGCAGGAGAATTTCTGGAGAGATGTTCTTGAGTGAGTGAGACGGAGCTTGTACATAAGTGGAAGCATGAACTTAGATGAGAGTATGGATGGCTCATCTGTGGGATTCTGTGGGAGGATAGACTCTGGAAGTCCAGATGTTGGGAGGTGTGTAGATGCAGTGGTGGGAGAATGTGGAAGTGTTGTTCTGATGGATTCCATTTTTTTCCAGCCAAGTGGGAAGCAAGTTTATCGGCTGAGAATGAGGTTGGGAGAGGAGGTGTTGAGGGTTTGAGGAGAGAGGAGAATGTATTAAATACCAAAGAGAGAGATTGATTGGACTAGGGAAAAGTAGTGTAATCACCTGGCAGCATCAAGTCTCCTGCTGAGGTTCACTGTCATTAAGTTAAAGTGACACCTGTCTGTGTGTTGGAGTGCGTCGCCAGCCTCATTTCTACAGCTTCGTTCAGCTGCAGGGGTGCAGTGCGGAGCAGACAGGGATTAACTTAGGTTGTGGCTTTGTCAAGAATTTGTGGTGAAATGAGAGGGGCAAAGGGGTTGAAGGTGCACGCAAGGGGGTGAAGACAATGATTAATCATGGGACTTAAACTGGGCCCAAAGAAGTGAGGGGACAGGGGCCGGCCCTGTGGCTTGGTGGTTAAGTGCGCGCGCTGCAATGCTGGTGGCCCGGGTTCGGATCCCGGGTGTGCATCGAGGCACCACTTCTCCGTCCATCCTGGGGCCGAGTCCCACATGCAGCAACTAGGGGGATGTGCAGCTATGACATACAGCTGCCTGCTGGGGCTTTGGGGGGAAAAAAATAAAATCTTTAAAAAAAAAAAAAAAAAAAAGAAGTGAGGGGACACCAACTTGACAGTTGATGACACTACCTCACAGGCCAAGTGGGGAAGACCGACAGGTACATTAATGTGTGTGCATGTGGATGTGCCTGCTAGGATGCCAGTGTCCCCACGTGCAAATGAGCAAGAGAGCGAGAAAGCAACAGATGTCTTACTCTACGGTCGCTAACCTTACTAATCTTTATACCAGTTCTCATCTAGCAACAATCCGTCTTTGGAGATGGTGATGGCATTGCTGGCACTTCAGACACGTTTCCCTCTGTTTCATTGCAGGCAAGGAAGACGCAGACCCAGGTCTTCGTTAGGAAACATGGGTAGTTGTCACGCATCTGGTTCAGCTGATAACCGTACATTTGTCAAAGTACAATATAAATCACCCTTTCCGCTCAATAAAAGTTTTCTGGGATGATCTTAGGTTTGTTTGCTTTTCTTAATTGTGATAAATAGGCAGTTTCATTTTGCAAGAAATAAACATATACCTATCTATAGGTACATGTTTATATATATATATCTAAACATATATATTTATTTCAAAAAATAAACATATATATATTTATAAGTTCATAAAAGGCATTAAGGTCTAATGCCTTAGAGAAAATTCAGGACATCTTATATTTTTCTCCAAACTGTTTCAAGGCCTTTCACAGTTTAAATCATCTGTGCTTGCGTTAACACCTGATTCTAAAGGAGGAAAAGTAAGTGCGTAGACAGCGTGAGCACAGATGTTCACACGCACATACACACACACACACAATTTGCCTTTATCTTGTACTCCTATTCAGTTCTGTGCTCCAGGCTCTGAATGGGTTTGTTATCTTGAAACATTATATTAAGTGAGGTGATAGCAAAGTTCACAGAAGTATTTTCATTTGTGAATAAATACAGAATTTCTGTTGCAGAGTTATTAGTTGTTTTTTTAATAAAAAAAGAAAATTATTTCAGAGGCATTCTACAACGTAGTTGATAATTGATGTCTGGTGTAGTAATACCCAAGAATTACTGCAATTGTTTTAAGAGAGATAATGGAATTGTGAAAACTAATAGTTCCATTGAATAATTATTAAAACAATTTCAAGTGAATGTTATTTCCCTATTAGAAATACGTATGGGTTATTAAGCACTTTAAAGGATAGCAAGTATAAATCACCTTGGCTTTTCCTGGCCTCCAGGCTTCCACTGGAGTCCAAAAGGAGTCCCCAAGCTCCATATGTTTCCAATAAGATTATCCTTCCCTCCACCTGACCATTAGCAGAAGTGAAGTCCCAGATCTCACCTTCCCCCATCCCAACCTACTGCCAATGCCCTAACATTCACAGCCCAGATGAGACCACCTGTCATGAGTCCATTAGGACTAGTCGCATCACACGCTTTATCATTAGCTCTTGCAAGATCACCAAACAGCATTCACATTTTAAAACTCACCGTTCAAATTGCATTCCTCATTTTATCTGAACAATCTGCAGTTTATGATACAGCTAAGCCTTCTTCCCTTCTTGAAACACTTTCTTCACTTGGATTCCAGGATGCTGCATTTTCCTGCATTTGCCTCAACTGGTTTTTCCTTCTTAGTCTTCTTTGCTGGTTCATCATTCATGTCTCAAAACTGTCAGCACTAAAGTGCCCCAGGGCTCACTCCCTCAGTGATCTCATCCAGTCTCATGGTTTTAAATAGCTGGTGGTTCTCAAATGTATTTCTTCAGCTCCTTCAAATCAAGACATGTATATCTAATTACCTAGGTTTCTAACAGACATCTCAAACTTAGCATGTCTAGAAGCAAATCGCTGAACCTTCTTTCTGCTCAGTTCCTCCCTCAATCTTCCTACCTCAGTACATGTCAATTCCATCGTGATGTTCTCTTTTTTTTTTTTTTTTTTTTAATTTTTTGTTTATTGCAGTAACATTGGTTTATAACGTGATGGTCTCTTGATGCATCAACTTGGCTACCCTACAGTCCCCCATTATTCAGTCAAATATAAACACTAATCTAGGTGTTGCTGTGAAGGTATTTTGTAGAAGTAATTAAAGTCCGTAATCAGTTGAAGTTATGCAGGGTCGGCTATCCTAGATAAACTGGGTGGGTCTGATTCAATCAGTTGAACAACCTTAAAAGTAGATTGAGGCTTCCCTGATAAAGAATAAATTCCACATGTGGATAGCAACTTCAGCATCTTTCTGACAGTTCCATCCTGACCTTCCTGATGGCCTGCTCTATGGATTTCAGACTTGCCTGCCTAGCCCCCATAATTGTGTAAGCCAATTCCTTACAAGGAAGAGGAATGTGGTATGTAGTTAGACCTCTCAGATTGGACAAAAAATGTGAAGATATTTGAAATATTTATATCCCATGTGAATGTTCACTAATGGGTGATCTCAGTAAAGGATAATGTTATGAAGCAAGTGGGTAGATGAGATGTTTTATGGATACCAGTCAGTCTCTCTCCTGACTTCTGTTATTTTCTAAAGGACTTCTGAACAGAGTAGCCATGTGGCTGGTATAGAGGTTATACATGGGCTCGGTAACATAGACTTCCACCTACCAAGGTGAGGAGCTACAGCCATTGCTGAGTACTCTATTTTTCAGCAGCAGATACCAAATCCGCCTCCCCAAATGGCACTATTTCCTGCGTAGATCAGCCAGCTAACTGGTGGCAGATGGATTACATTGGACTGCTTCCATGATGGAAGGGGCAGTGCTTTGTTCTCACCAGAACAGACACTTACTCTGGATATGGATTGTCTTCCCTGCACACTTCTGCCAAAACATATGGAGATTCATTATATACAATCAAAATAGAGTAGACCTCTCCCCCCAAACATGTAAGTCATTAAATAAGTCACTTTGAGGAATTGCCAGAAATTCAGAAGATGGTAAAAGGTTTACATCAGAATGAAAGTGTTCAGGGAGGATTTATAAAGAAATGTGATTTGAGCTGAGTCTTTAAGATCAGTTAGTCTCATTTGGAAAGAGAGAGAAGAAAGATCTAATTATTTCATGACGTTGGCTTAGCATAAATGAAAGCTGGAGTGGAGACTTCATTTGGGGAGTGAGGAATAGAATTTGTGACCCATCTGTAGAATTCCCAGAATGGTTCTAGGTATTTCTGCAGCAAGCATCTTTGCTGCGAGTAGTTTCATTGCAAATATTTTCGCTGCACAACTAGTTGGCTGTAAGGCAATTTTGCAATAAAAGATAAAACCACCAAAAGTAAAAAGAGAGACATTGAAAAAGGACACAATGAAACATGAACAGTTAATACCTAAATTAAAAATAATGGACTGCAAAAAGTGAAAATGCAAAATATTTGAATACAAATATTTGAATATTTATATGTGTGTAGATTCATGGCAATACTGCGCAAAGAACTGATTTTATTTTGTGGCTTGTTACCTAAGTGTGTTGTCTTCCAAGTCTTTCATTCATAGGATTATATGTATATTTGTTTATTTTTGCTTGTTGATTCATCTCCTCCTTTGACATCACACTTTTTTCTTTTTTTCACTAAAATGCCTGCCTTCATCAAGATAGCTATCAGTTTCATGCAAATATTAGGATGCGTATTTGTAACTAAATGAAAACCATATGAACCAAATGAAAACCATTTGTAACCAAATGAAACCAAAACTGTCAATCAACCGGTTATTTTATCTTTTAAGGCAAAATGGCCTTTACAGCCAATTAATTGTGCCGTGAAACTGTGGCGAATCTGTTTGCGGCAAAGACGCTTAAGGAGAAAATACCAACCACTGCTTGGAATGATCTTTGGAGTTTAGATTTTATCTTGTAAGAAATAGAGAGTTAGTGATAGCGTGTGAGCTGAGAACTGTCTCAAAATAAAATTTTAGAGTATGTAGGTATATTGTTTACAGGATAGATTGAGGAAGAAATCATTTTCGATGAAAGAGACCAAGTACTCTGTTATACTAGTTCACATGTAAGGGAATGAGCCCGGATATAGTGGTAGTGAGAATAGGTGATGAAATTAAATGGGTAGATTTAACAGTGATTTCAAAGGAAGAACTACAAGGACTTCTAAATGGATTGCACAGTACACATATTTTGTGGTGTGCATGTGTGTGTGTGTTTGTGTGTGTAGAGTGGGAATGAGGAAGGTAAATTTTATGTTAATATTGTGTAGTTTGTAGAGTTCAGAAGAGAAAGGTAAAAGAGAAAGCAAAGATGACACTATAATTTGCATAACTGAGAGAGGACAGTATTGCCAATAACAGGAACAAAGGGAGAGAAAAAATTATATCCTATTTTAGATTAATAATACCCGACACTCACTGAGAACGAATTGTGTGTCAGGCACTGTTCTAAGCATATATCACATAGTATCTTATTTAATTTGTACATAAGGCTGATGGTAGGTGCCATTTTTCTTCCTATTTTATAGATGAAAAGATGAAGAAACTGAGGCACAAAGAAGCCCAGAAACATGCAGTTGAGGTAAATGGAAATATTTGAGTGGAAACAGTTTAAATATGGGATGAGTTTTTAGAAGGAAGAAAAATGGAGCAGCTATCCATATTCAAGTTATGTTTCAAGTTATTTATATGGATTTCTGAAGTCAATATGCTGGTGTGATGCTCTAGGTGTGAAAATAGTCATTGAACTAATCCCACTTTAAACACTAGAGTCCAGACCAAGATAAAGAAAGTGACATGGCTCTGACCTTACTTCAATTGTGTTCTTAATTATAATATTATCGATCTTCTGTAAGAAAGCCTTGGGGCAGAAGCAAAATTAAAATTAATCACCTTGAACATTAAAATCAATGGGCAAAAACATGTGAAAATTTGCAGTAATAACTCATAGAAATCACCTTCTCATTGCCTAATTCATTCCATACTCACAGGTTAAAAATAGGAAACTTTTAGATATAGGTCCCATTATTTATACATTTTAAACCTACAGTTCATTTTATAAGTGTATCATAAAAATGGTTATAAGCAATGCTCAGTTAAGAGCCTGAAATTACTGACCTTCCTGTGAGTGGATGATTTGGAATTTTAAAGAAACTTGAAGTTTCCCCAAGTGTGTTCTATGAAACCTTATTTAGTAAGTGTACCACGTACCTCTTAACAGTGCTGTGGTCAAATAAGTTAGAGAAAGGCTGGCTTAAACAAACCTAAGTTGCTTTCTTTAGTTCAGCATGTCTCAAAACTATTAATATGCTGTTGTAAATTGTGAATCATTAAATTGGAGATAGAGTACAGTATTTGGTTTTTTAATCTAGCCCTTTTTATGAGGGTCATCCTAATGGACTTATGTTAAACAAATAATATTTTGGGAAACACTGATATGTTTCCTGTAATATAAGAATACAAGAAAAGTTAAAAAAATAAATCTCTTTATGTGTGCCTCTCTTTGTGCACATACATATACATATGCATATGTATATACACATATCTACATGTACACATGCATACACACACATGTATGTTGATGTAATAAATGTCTATGCAATTTTTCTCTGGATAACTCTGACTGATACAGATTTTGATACCTAGAATGGGCCTAGAGAAATAGAATCTTAAAGATGTGTTTTCTCAAATAGTTCTGTTGTTTCTGGAATTGGTTCTCTAATCTAAGTAAATTTAAACAAGGCACTAAAACTCTAAAAAAAAAAGAAGATAAGTATATTATAAAAAACTGTATGTTATATATCTTATATATCTTACAATATATATCTTATACAATATTATATAGTATCCTTTCTTTAATATATAATAGTAAATCCTCTGTTCTAATATATAATAATAATTAGACATTATGTATATAATTAATATTATTTTATGATTATAAATTACAGAAAATAGAGAATTAAAAAGAAGAGAGTAAAAAATATCTGTAATCCCCCCAGCTAGAGATAATTGCTGTTATCATTTTACATGTTTCCTTTTTTGTTGAGATTATACTGCGTATTCAGACTTCTGTTCCATTATTTTTTCACTTAACATTAGAATGACTTTCTTATTCCATCAAAATAGATATTGAATATACAGATAAATTTTGACTTATTCTGGTCTCTGGAGGATTACCAGCATATACAATGGAGAGGAGATTGGATGTATTATTAGGAGACCCAAGTTCAGTTTCAATCTTTGCTGCTAATTAGCTGTATGACCATGACCTAGTCACTTAAACATATTTGGGTCATGGTGTTTTGTCATTTGTTCTTTGAAGTAATTGCACCAGATGATTGCTAAGGTCACAACCAGCTGCTAAATACTATTATCCTATGATTTCCTCATATTATATCAGACTAACGGGGTCTCTGAAATATCTGGTATTAGAAAGTTATTAAATGATTTCTGTGAACTTTTTGCATAGTACTGTTGCTCTATCTTATATGATAACTCACAATCAACTACTCATCAATATTAATTAGAAGAAAGGCACTATTGCCTATGAACTTCTGTATTTTCCACCATAAATTAAAAAAACAAGAAATTTTATTTAACCACAGAATATCAGTTTATGCATTCAGCTTAAAAAATCTTAATTCTCGGAATTAAAAGAAAGTTTCTTATTAATAAAATAATCTTCTCCTTGTTCTTATGGTGTAATAGGTAGTTGATTACACATGTAAGTTTTCCCTGAAAAGATGGGTGAGATGGAGATGTATTTGAAGTGATTTGGATCTCGCTATTTGCTGCCAAATGTTAGATATATTGCTAAACCCTTGACTGCCTCTATTCGGCAAATCACGGCATTCGCAGTTAGGAAAAGTAAAACCCTGCTGTCTCTGTCCAGGCCCTCCTTCCTCCTTGATTCCTCCCCCCACCCAAAAAAGATTTGGTTTTATTTGTGACTCAAGAGGCCATATCAACACAGAATTTTTTAGGGGGGGGAGTCAATTGTGCTGCATTAAATCGTCATTCCTCTTTAAGTGACCCCAAAAAGAGAGTTGCTTTTTCATATGTTTGTTTGATTTTCCTATTGTTCCAACTGGGTCAGTGGGCCGTTTCATTAACTAGACTAACCATCCTGTGGGACTAATCGTTATTTTTTATTTTACAGTACCTTCCAAATATCCGCATGAGGACATACGTAAAATCAGATGCAGGGTGGGCCGATGGGAACCTGGGGAGTCTTTCCTTCATCGACTTAGGACCCTGTCCCACCCTCCCATCTTGTGAAGTTCTTACTTAAAAAAGATTGGCAGTTTGGGTTAGAGGGTGTAGGAAATTATACAGATTTAAATTCAACTTCTGTGACCTTGATTTTGTAAGCAGAGTTAAGTATTTTGAATGTATTTAACAGTTTTTGAATATTACTGAAAGGCGAAGATACAAGGCTGAGAGAAAGGTGGTCCAGAGATCGGCGTGGTCTGCTGTGAGCAAGGGACGTGCAGCAGCCAAGTGGCCCTCACGAACACAGACAACTCCGCCTACGCTGTGCTCGGATCACACGTTCTATTTACGTGAATATTTCTTTGCTTCCTGCACCACATTCACGATATTTAATGTTTTCCTTATGTTGCTTTTCTGAATGTCAATGAGCAAGAGAGGAGATTTAAGGAGTGGTTTAAAAATAATTCTATCTCGTTCCATTTACTCAAAGAATTGTATTTCCACTGTAAATAAATCACTATCTCTTGGATTATATGCTACATCATATTACCTGAAGTTATTACCTAAAAGTGATAACCTGAAACAAATGTGATAGATAAATCATTATTCATATATAAAAGCTTGTACAAAAGAAAATGCCAATGTCCCCATAGAAAACTAGGTAAATTACATGAGCAGATAGTTCAGGGAATGAAACCCATATGACCAATATGCATATAAAAATGTTTAACTTTAATATCAATCAAATAAATTTAATTTAAAACCAAAAATGCCATTTTCATTTATCAATTGATAATCATTTGTAAATATTGTTGTTGAAGTTGACCCCAACTGATGGGAGTATAAATGGCAGTAGCTTTGCTGGATTTGGCAGTGTGTATTAATTGTCTTAAAAATTTCATACTCTTTGACTCTGTAATTTCACTTCTAGGAATTTTAAATAAACCAGAGGAAAAGATGTGTAAATAAGTATATGCATATTTATAATAGGAAACTAATAAAAACATCTTAAGTGTTCAACTGTAGGGCTATGATTAAATAAATTATGCTTCTTCCATCATTTAAAATTTTATATACACATTAGAGAATCATGTTCTTAAAGAACACTTAAATATGTGTAGAAATGTTCGTAATATAATGCTGAATGAGAAATACAAAACTGTGTATTCAGTATTTTTTCAACTATGTATACATATTTATTTTTATTTTCCCCCCAACTATATGCCTCATAGGGTGCAGACCAGGGTGGATAAGAATGGGTTTTGGTGGGAGGTGGGGCAAATAGATTTATAAACTCCTGCATTCTAGACACCAAGCTCCTATTAATATGTACCAGTCTTAGTACATATGTTTCGTGAGGTTGGGGACCAGGACCAGTCCCATAATTAGCAGGACCCAGTGCAAAATTAAAATGCAAGGCCCCTTGATCAACAGTTATGAAGCATTTCAGGAGGGCAGCAGCAGAGCATGAAACCAAGTGTGGGGCCTATCTAAGCTTCCAAATGCAGGCTCGGTGTGACTGCAGTGGTCACACACCCTTGAAGCTAGCTCTGGTGGGGACCACATTATAACTCCCCCTTCTAGTATAATGCAAGGAACTTTGAAAGTTGATGCATATTCAGCTTGCTGTCCCTGAAACCTATGTCTTTTTTTCACGAAGGACCACTATTAAAGCAAGTGTTTTCTACCTGATCTATATGGTTAATTATTTAGACCCAACAATCACACAAACTTCTAATAAATGTAATCGTGTTAGCTTGCATCCACCACCAGCCTATCAGATTCCTTTTAGCATTTAATTTTGTCATCTAAGATTTCCTTTTATCCTTGTCCCAATACACTGTTACAGATAATACATTTAGAAAGAAACTATAAAAACTGTCATAAACTCTTGTGCTTAAAGCTTCAGAGTTGTTAAAAAAAACCTCTTCTGAATAGATTAGGCAGCTGCAGACATTAGGAACCTCCCAGTCATTGTTCTAAATGTCTGAGAGTTGGGTATTTGTCTGAAAGATCATTGGCCTGGTCTATTTCTAGATATTTAAGCTCTGAAATGATCGCACACATAGTTATGGTAGAAAGGAGTTCCAGGTGGGTTCATTAAAGTTTGGGGCACTATGTCTGAAAATTATGAATGCACCTTCAATTATGCTCTTGATTTGATTTATTTGGTACAGCAAACCAGGAATGTTTCAATTGTATCAGATCATTAGGTAAATGATTTCAGGGGTGGAGTTTAGAATTAATGATATAATAATATTTTATTTCCCGAGACGGCCATGGGACCCGTCGCTATTTTAGGCAACACAGCAAAACTGCCTGTGCTGTCTGTAGATGCTGCCTTCATGTTCTCTGAAAGAAACTGGGATCAAGAGAGAGAAACAAAAAAATATTTTGGATCAACCACTCCACTTCCTTTTGGAGATAAAGATAATTGTGACCTGGAGAGGCAATTTGAATTTTGTATAATTTTCATGTATCAAAAAATTTTATTTTTCTTTTGATATTTTTTTCAACTGTAAAAATTTAAAAATCCTTCTTGGCTAGCAAGCCATGGAAAACCAGACGGTGTGCTGAGTTTGGTTCTTAGACTATAGTTTGCTGACCTGTATCATGAAGTATTCTTTAAATAATTGGATGAAAGAATAAATGAGAAATGAATGGCTAAATAAAAAAGTGAATGAATTGAATGTAATTAATGTTATATAACCTGGATAGTAAATGGAATTTTAGTCATGCCAGATCTAGTTAAGTTTTGCTTAATTCATGTCCTAATTCTAAAATTGTTAAGAGTGCAGATAGTGCTTCAAGTAAAGCTCATTTTTGCATTATAAAAATAATGTCTAATTTATGATAGAAAATTAGAAACATTTAGAAGAGTAGAAAAATTAAAACACTAGCCCTATCCAGAGATAACCATTGTTAATTTTCCATTGTATTTTCTTTTATTCTATATAAGTATATATAGTAATTTTATATAACTGTGGTGGTGCTATACACACAATACATCTAATTTAAATTTTTGATATAACAATGTCCACGTTACTATAAGATTTTTCTTAAACATCATTTTCAATGGTGGCTTTCATTTTAATAACATTCTGTTATGTAATGACATCTTTGGGCATGGATTGTTTCCCTTATTTATATTAAGTATGTAATTATTTAAAAAATTTTAACTTTTTTTGCAGCTTATTGATCAGAGCAGAGGTATAGGTCAAAATCTTTATGGCTCTAGATTGCCTTAGAACCTCGTTCCCTAGAGTCTCTTTCCTATTTCCTCCTTTTTTTTCTTTTTTGTCCTGTTCTTCTGCTCCACCCTCGTTCCGGGTTCATTTACTCCCACTTGCCCGGGACCCAAGAAGCCCCCAGCCTGCTCTGACTGCTGAGTACTGCACTGATATACTGGCCTGTGTGGCCCGGACCTGGGCAGTGACCCATATTCCCAAGTCACTCCTCTCCATCTTTTGCCTCCAGTCCACTTGGCTGTGTTCCATTGATAACTTGGAGTAAGCTAGTTGATAGGAGAAAACCATTTGATGGAACAAATGTTTCTGTGAGTGTGTTTCGTGATGCTCCAAGGAAACAGGGCTCCCAGCACTGTCATGATTCTTCCCTAAGCAGCCAGCCCCCAAAGTGCAAGGCTGCTCCGTGAGAGTCCCACACACAGGCTCAGCAGCAAGAGCAGGTCTCTCTCCCAGGGCATGATCCACGAGGTGTCCAGCTCTGCTTCCCTGAGCGCCATTCTCCATGCAGTACTGAAAATGGGGAAACCACTTGTCTCCTGCACCTACAAAATATCTGTTAGCTCCCATTTACAGCAGGTGATGTCTTCCCAAGCCCTTTACTGTGCCGACACACCCAGCGTGGGGCTCTGCTTTGCTTGAGAGTTCTTTTGCCGAAGGATAGGGCTATCTGCTCTATTAGAAATCTGTCCATGCAAAGTGTCCTCACATGTCCTTCAGTCTGCCTAGCCCTGCATGCTGCAGTCAAGGCAGACCGATGTTTATTCCTATCTCTTGGCCCTTTCGTGTCCCATGCTCCCTCTTCTCCTAGGCTGAGCGTGGCTGGTGCCATTTTGCTGCTCTGGGACTGAGAGCTCCCTCTGAGGCTGCCTCAGCACTCCTCTGCAGAGACAGACTTACCATGCGTGACTTAGAGACATCTCATCTAGGGGGATTGCACCTTCCAGGGTGAGGCCCAGAGCCCCTTCTTCCAAAAACCAACAATGTCTATACTGTCACCAATTTATGTTTCCTTTTTTCCCCTCCTCCTTTCCCCAGTCTAGAAAATCATCTTTTTTGAGTAGGTGGAGGGAAGATTGTAGGCACTGCTTTCACTACTAAAATTTCTCCCAAATCATTTTTCTCTGTCTCCAGTTCTGTCTTTCCCCTAAGGACTTAGACTTTTGGAAGCCAGCTATAGGATGGCAGCTATTTTCTCTGCCTTCCACCTCCCTCCCTAAGGCACAGCACACAGAAAAGAACAGTGGCTTTAATTGGGGCAGCTCGGGAGTGGGAAGAAGAAAGCCAACTGTCTTGAGAAAAAGACGCTGGTTCACGTCTCAAAATATTATCCTCCTACATTTGTTTAACATAGACTTTGTTTCCTAACTTATTACCAGGATCCTTAACCAATTAAAAATAAATTAACACCTTTAAATGTCTGTGGAACCATTACAAGCCCTGCTACTGTAGAGCATTATGCTTTTCAAAGCACTCATATTTGTAAGCTCATTTCAGGTATTTTTTTTCCTGTAATAGAAACATAAGAGGTGTTATCTGTTTCCTTAATTTCTTCCAAGTGAACTGGGGAAGGTAAATAACAAAAGGGTCAGAAACAGCCAAGATTGAAAGTTTATTAATCATCACAGCTCAGGAAGCTCTGACACCACAGCTGTTAATTAATTCAGTGCATATTGATTATTACCAGGTACCAGGTACTGTGCTAGAGACATACCCATTTATACCAGAGATTTCATCATAGTAAACCATGGAAATGATAGATCTTATTCTCAAAAGCTAATTTCTATTTTTCTCTGAGGATTTCTTGATACTATCATGAGCATTTTAGAACAGCACTCTCCAATGTAACTTTCTGTGATGATGGCAATGTTCTATCTCTGTGCTATCCAACGTGGCAGCCACTAGTTACATGTGGCTACTGAACACTTGAAATGTACCCAGGGCAAGTGAAGAACTGAATTTTTGTTTTTATATAATTTGCCTTTGTTTTTGGTGTCATATTCAGAAAATCGTTGCCACGACCAATATCAAGGAGATTAATTCTTATATTTTCTTCTAGGAGTTTTATGGCTTCAGGGCTTACAATCAAATTGTTAATCCATTTTGAGTTGATTTTTGTGTATGGTGTACAATAGTGGTCTAGTTCAATTCTTTTGCATGTGCCTGTCCAGTTTTCCCATTTATTGAAGAGACTATCCTTTTCCCATTGTATATTCTTGGCTACTTTGACATAAGTTAACTGACATATATGCGTGGGTTTATTTCTGGGATCTCTATTCTGTCCCATTGATCTAAGTGTCTGTTTTTATGCCAATACAATACTGTTTTGATTACTATAGATTTGTAATATAGTTTGAAATCAGGAACCATGATGCCTCCAACTCTGTTCTGTTTTCTCAAGATTGCTTTAGCTATTTAGGGTCTTTTATGTCTCCATACAAATTTTAGAACTGTTTATTCTATTTTTGTGGAAAATGTCATTGGAATTTTGATACAGACTGCTTTGAATCTATGGATTGTCTATAAAGTGTAGACATTTTAACAGTACTAGTGCTTCCAATCCATGAGCACAGAATATCTTTCCATTTATTTGTGTCTTCTTCAGTTTCTTTCATCAATGTCTTATAGTTTTCAGTATACAGTTCTTTCATCTACTTGCTTAAATTTATTCCTAAGTATTTTATTTTTTTCATACAATTGTAAATTAGATTGTTTTATTAATTTATCTTTCTGATAGTTCACTATTAGTGTATAGAAACACAACTTGATATTTCTATATTGATTTTGTATCCTGCAACTTTACTGAATTCATTTATTAGTTCTAACAGTTTTTTGGTGAAGTCTTTAGGGTCGTCTACATATAATATCGTATCATCTACACATTGAAACAGTTTTTCTCCTTACTTTCCAATTTGGTTGCCTTTTATTTATTTTTCTTACCTATTGCTCGGGCTAGTACTTCTACTACTATGTTGAATAAAAATGGTGAGAATGGACACCCTGTCTTGTTCCTGATCTGAGAGGAAAAGCTTTCAGCTTTCACCATTGAGTATTATGTTAGCTGTAGGCTTGTCATATATGGCCTTTATTATGTTGAGGTACATTCCCTCTGTATCCAGGTTGTTGGGAGTTTTTATTATGAATGGGTGTTGAATTTTTGTTCACTACTTTATCTGTATCTATTAAGATGATCATGTGATTTTTATTCTTCGTTTTGTTAATGTGGTATGTCACATTGATTGATTTGCAGATGTTGAACCATCCTTGCAGCCCTGCAATAAATCTCACTGGATCATGGTGTATGATCTTTTCAATGTATTGTTGAATTCGATTTGCTAATATTTTGTTGAGGATTTTTGCAACTATGTTCATCAGGGATATTTGCCTGTAATTTTCTTTTCTTGTGGTGTGTTTGTCTGGTTTTGGTATCAGGGGAATGCTGGCCTTGTGAAATAAGTCTGGAAGTGTTCCCTCCTCTTCTATTTTTTGGAAAAGTTTGAGAAGGATTGATATTAATTCTTCTTTAAATGTTTGGTAGAATTCACTAGTGAAGCTAGCTGGTCCTGACTTTTGATTACTAATTCAACTGTCTTCCTAGTAATCAGTCTGTTCAGATTTTCTCCTTCATCATGATTCAGTCTTAGAAGGCTGTATGTGTCTAAGTGAACTGTTTCTTAGTTCACTATAGATTTTCTGCATCCCCTGGATGCAAGCCCCATCGGTTTTCAAAGCTAGAGGTTTGGGCGACTCATCTCTCAGGTGGAAGGAAGTCTTAAAGGCCAGAGATTTATATTTGGGGTCCAAATCATTTACTCATATAGGAGAAGCTGGGAGTTGTGTGTTCTCTCCTGGTTGTGTGACACTGCATCAAGGTGAAGTTTATGGCAATATTGTATCTCAATCTCTCCTACCCATTTTGATGTGGGTTTTTTCTCATTTGCCCGATGTGTAGGAGTTGCTTAGCTAGTTTCTGGATTTCTTTCAGAGGGAATTGTTCCATATGTAGCTGTAGATTTGGTGTGTCCATGGGAGGGGGTAGTTCAGGATTCTCCTATGTCACCATCTTGAACTGGTATCCCTTGATTTTTTGTGTATTATGTGGGATTAAGGTCCAATTTCATTCTTCTGTATGTGTAGTTCCAGTTTTCCCAGAATTTATTGAAGAGATTGTTCTTTTCCTATTGTGTGTTCTTGGCATCTTCGTTGAAAATCAGTTGACCGTATATACATGTATTTATTTCTAGGGCTGCATATTCTGTTCCGTTGGTCTATATGTCTGGTTTTATGCTGTTTTTATACTACTTTTATTTCTATAGGTCTGTAGTATATTTTGAAATCAGGCAGTGTGCTGCCTCCAGTTTTGTTCTTCTTTCTCAAGATTGCTTTGGCTATAAGATGTATTAAGTGGTTCTGTATGAATTCTCAGATAGTTTTTCCATCTCTGTGGAAAATTCTATTGGTATTTTGATAGAGATTGCACTGAATCTAACAGTGTTTTCCTCTAACACCAGGAACAAGACAAGGATGCCACTTCTATTTAACGTAATACTGGAAATCCCAGCCAGAGTAATTAGGCAAGAAAAATAAATAAAAGGCATCTAAATCAGAAATAAAGAAGTAAAATTGTCTCTATCTGAAGATGACATGATCTTATATATAAAAACCTAAAGACTCCACCAAAAAACTGGAAGAAATAATAAACAAATTCACTAAAGTTGAAGGATACAAAATCAACCTACCAAAATCAGTAGGATTTCTATATACTAAGTATGAACTATCTGAAAGAGAAATTAAGAAAACAATCTCATTTACAATAGCATCAATGACAATAAAATAGGAATAAATTTAACCAAGGAGGTGAAAGACTTATGCACTGAAAACTGTAAAATATTGAGGAAAGAAATTGAGGAAGACACAAATAAATGGAAAGATAGCCCATGTTCCTGGATTGGAAGAATTAATGTTATTAAAACATCCATACTGCCCAAAGGAATAAATTTAAATTTAGATAACCACATGTGGTTAGTGGCTACTGTATTGGACACACAACTTTAGCATCATCTCCTGAGACTTACCAAAGTAACTAAGCAGCTCATCTTTTATCAAATTTCTGGTGCTTGTAGAATTTCTTGGTTCAGAGAGGTGGAAAACAACACTCGACAATTTAAACAACAAAAAATGTGCTGGAAAGAAACAGTAGGCTAATGAAATTAAAAAGAGGTAGTACTTGGCTTTGTAAAATGGCAAAAGGTTGGAATAATTCCAGAAAGCTGGGAAGTAGTTCCCTCAACCACATCTCATAGCTCCAACAGTCTGCTTTGGATTGCCCACAGGGGTGAATAAATACTATCTGTTTCTTTTTTTCTTGCTTTATTTGTTTGAGGCTTAAAGTTGCAGAAGAGCATGCTTCATTGGCTAAGTGTATGTGCCTTTCCTTTGAGATGAGGAGAAAGATCAGGCTTTTCTCACTTCTGCAAGGAAAACAAGACACCTGTATCAGGCACCTGCATTTACCCTTCTACCTTCTCTGCACACAGTGGGGTAGAGACAGTATCTCATAGTGAAATTTTGGTGTTATTAGGAAGATGGATAAATGTTTGGTACCTCTCAGACCAACAAATGTCTCTAGATCTTGAGGCTTAATAAGAAAGTTTCATCAAGATGAATAAAAGTATCTAATTGACGATGTCATTCAATGTTCCCCGGCCTTTGATCATTCTGGAAAATTGTTTGATTGTGCTAAATTGATAAATATCACTGCTCCTGATTCCAAGATCATTGACCTCATTTTAGAGATAGGGGATTTTAGTTCTTATGCTTAGAATCCACCAAAAAAGATATTAGTAAGTTATGGAAATGTTATAGGTTGTTATTCCATAAGTAAATGGATATAACAAAGATTCAGAAATTTCTCTTAAGGAATTCTAGAATAATATATAGTGTATATTCCAGACTGGATCACAATTATTACTTGATTTGGCTTAAATATGTGAGTCACACATTGTGCTCTGTTTAGGGCATGCGTCTGCAATGGGGGAGCATATATGTATGCAGTACATATATGTACTGTAGTCTTAACATTTCAGAGGAGGGGAGGCATTCAGGGAATAAAAGTAGGAAAACTCCTTATCAGAAGTATGGTTTGCAAATATCTTCTCCCAGTTGTTAGGTTGTCTTTTCGTTTCATTGATGGTTTCCTTTGCTGTGCAGAAGCTTTTTAGTTTGATGTAGTCCCATTTGTTTATTTTTTTCTATTGTTTCCCTTGCCTGGTCAGACATGGTGCTTGAAAATATGTTGCTAAGACTGATGTCAAAGAGCGTACTGCCTATGTTTTCTTCTAGAAGTTTCATGGTTTCAGGTCTTACATTCAAGTCTTTAATCCAGTTTGTGTTAATTTTTGTGCATGGTGTAAGATAATGGTCTGCTTTCATTCTTTTGCATGTGGCTGTCCAGTTTTCCCAGCACCATTTATTGAAGAGACTTTCCTTTCTTCATTGTATATTCTTGGCTCCCTTCTTGAAGATTAGCTGTCCATAGATGTGGGTTTATTTCTGGGCTCTCGATTCTGTTCCATTGATCTGTGCGTCTGTTTTTGTGCCAGTACCATGCTGTTTTGATTACTATAGCTTTGTAGTTTATTTTGAAATCAGGGAGTGATACCTCCAGCTTTGTTCTTTTTTCTCAGGATTTCTTTGACTATTCGGGGTCTTTTGTTGTTCCATCTAAATTCTAGGGTTCTTTGTTCTATTTCTTTGAAAATTGTTGCTGGAACTTTGACAGGGATTGCATTGAATCTGTAGAATGCTTTAGGAAGTATGGACATTTTAACTATGCTAATTTTTCCAATCCAAGAGCACAGAATATCTTTCCATTTCTCTGTGTCTTCTTCAATTTCTTTCAACCATGTTTTATGGTTTTAAATGTGCACATCTTTCACCTCTTTGGTTAAGTTTATTCCTAAGTATTTTATTCTTTTTGGTGCAATTGTAAATGGGATTGTATTGTTAATTTCTCTTTCTGTAACTTTGTTGTTAGTGTATAGAAAGATGACTGATTTTTGTACATTGATTTTGTATCCTGCAACTTTACCATAAAAAGAACTCATATATCTCAACAATAAAGAAAATAATAATCCAATTAAAAAATGGGCAAAAGATATGAATAGACATTTCTCCAAAGAATATATTATAGATTGCCAACAGGCACATGAAAAGATGTTCAACATCACTAACTACCAGGGAAATGCAAATCAAAACGACAATGAGATATCACCTCATTCCCATCAGAATGGCTATAATTAACAAGACAGGAAACAACATGTGTTGGAGAGGATGTGGAGAGAAGGGAACTCTCATCCACTGCTAGTGGGGGTGCAGACTGGTGCAGCCACTATCAAAAACAGTATGGAGATTCCTCAAAAAGTTAAGGATAGAACTACCATATGATCCAGCTATTCCACTGCTGGGTATTTATTCAAAGAACATGAAAACACGAACATGTAAAGATCCATGCACCCCTGTGTTCATTGCAGCATTATTCACAATAGCCAAGACTTGGAAGCAACCTAGGTGCCCATCAAGGGACAAATGGATAAAGAAGATGTGCTATATATACACAATGGAATACTACTCAGCCATAAGAAACGATGAAACTCAGCAATTTGTGACAACATGGATGAACATTGAGGGTATTATGCTAAATGAAATAAGTCAGAGGAAGAAGGTCAAATACCATATCATCTCACTCATAAGAAGAAGATAAAAACAACAAACAATCACATAGAGACAGAGATCGGATTGGTGGTTACCAGAGGGGAAGGGGGGAGGGAGGAGGGCAAAAGGGATGATTAGGCACATGTGTGTGGTGATGGATTGTAATTAGTCTTTGGGTGGTGAACATGATGTATTCTAGACAGAAATTGAAATATAACGATGTACACCTGAAATTTATATAGTGTTATAAACCAGTGTTACCACAATTATAAAAAAAAATAGAAAAATGCTCCTTAGGGGGATGGTAGTGGAAAAAGTTTGAGAAACACTATTTTAGAGCTTGGCATCAGGACAGGTGCCAATTTTTAAATGCAAACTAATGCAGCCAAAAGCCAAAGACCTTCCTCCTTGTTATTATTCTCTAAGGATTGTCTGTGGGCTTGATATTTCTACAAAAGCAATTTGTGACCCTTATGTCAATTATTTGTCTCTGGCATTTTCTTTACAGTTGGAGATGTCAAGCATATAATGAAATCTTCTCTCTAGATGTGTATCTAAGAATTTAGTGGAGTGGTATGACCTTGGCACTCAAGGGTCCCCTAAATATCTTCCAGTGAGTTTCCCTCTTTCTCCTAGGAGGCCTCACCTCTAGTTCAAGGAGTAAAAAGAGTCCTGCCAATAACTTCCCACGTGAGAGGCACTATGGTAGTAAAAATGACTCTGCCCAGAGTTGGGAGACTTACAGCCCTATCTAGCATTCTGATCTCCCAAGATTGGATTGTACTCTGTACCATGTGGGGTTTGCCTTTCTTAATGCTTATAGCCACATCCTCATTTAAAAGTCTGCAGTTATGGATAAAGCAACATCCTCAGAAAGCACTTTTACCCACTGAGAACCCTCCATCTTAAATAAAGCTTCATCCACTTGCGTATGTGAACTGAGTTAGACAGTTGACATTAGATTTCATAGACGTCCTAGAGACTCCCAAAAGAGTCTCTCTGTGTGCTAGGGTCTCGCGGGTAAATGGAAACCTGAGATGTGAGTGCAAGCAGAGTTAACTTATCTGGGAATGCATAACATTTAGATATAAAAACTGAGGTATAGTTATTCTTTCTCTCCTTCTGGCTCCCTTCCTTTCCTACCTACTGAAGGCGGCAAGAGTCTGACAGGAGATACCTTCAGATGTTGCTTCCAAGCCTAGAATCTGGGAGGACCTTTCAGGTGGGGGTGGATTGGGACAAGGGAGCTGGTGTGAGGGATGTATCCCAGAAAGTCCAAAATTACTATCAGATAGACAAGGAGGGAATCTTTTTTGACTTATGGAAGTCTGAATCGTGGCAGGAATAGTAATGGTAATAGCAATACTAGCAACAGAAGCAGTTAATGTTTCTTGAAGATTTACCATGTGCTTTTCATACATTATCTCCTTTAGTCCTCCCCATAACTTTACTACTCCTACTTTACAAATAAAGAAACTTAAAAGAAACCTTTTCTGAAACTCAGAAAGGTTAAATAACTTGCCCACAGTCACACAGACAGAAAGTGATGGAACTGAGACATGGTCAGCCAATTGGATTAGGCTATACTATTCTATAGGTAGGGGGAGTGAGAGCTGGCGCAGTCCTTTGGCTAGTGTATAAGTGTGCTATTATGGCAATAATGCTGTATAACAACCATCCCCAAACTCATGGTTTATGACACTCAGCTTTTTTTTCTCACTAATTGGTCTGTAATGCAGCAGATGGGCTTGGCTTAGCTTCAGGCTTCAGTCCGTTTTGGGACCCATGTTGAAAGATCAGAAACTCTCTGGGGCCTGCTTTTCTCGCGGTGATCAGAGGAATGTAAGCTCATGAGCAGATATACATGATGTTTCTTAAAGAATTAGCACACTGTCACTTCCTCACCCTTTACATTGACAAAAGCATGTCATCTAGCCAAGCCCAATAATGGGGAGCAGGATGGGGGTGCTTGCTCTAGTGAGAGAAACTGCAAAGACAAATGGCAGAGGATGTGGATATATAATTCTAAAACAGGAACAGGGAGGGCATGAAGGGTTGAGAACAACGATCTTATCTCCTGCAGCTAGACTTATTTCAATGACAGACCACGTGAAGGCTGAGCTGTATTCTTCACCTCTTCCATACTCAGGGGAAATGAGAGTGAAAATTCAGAGCATTCAAATATTTTATGCTACTTTATTAGCCATAATGTATCTTTGTAGACACAAACATAGCATAATAATCAGGCTTTCCTTGCAACACCTAATTAATTACAGATGCTCACTCTTTCATGAAGATGTTCTTGTTAGGCGTGCAAAGCCTCATAATTCAACTAATCAGTGTCCAGCTACTTTCCCCTTCTCAGAGTAACAATTATTTTCTCGTGTGCTTACTTTAAAAATTTTTGTAGCCCTCTGTGTCTTCCTTACACATCCCTTGTACTTTCATATTTGTATGAATTACTGACACTTCTCATCCTTTCCTAAGTTACGAAGCCTATTTCTTATCAGGCCCCTCCTTGCTTGTCGTTACTGGCTTCATTGTTCTTCTTCTTTCTCTTTGCTTCTGACCTGTCTTGTTATATTCTTTGTTACCAGTCATCAGTAAAGGCTGTAATGATCCATTTTTAAAATGAAATTGGTGAGAGTGTGGAATTAGAAACCCTCATAACAAACTTAAATGGTGAAATTCAGCTCCAAATAAGGAAACAACCGCTAAGCCAGAGTCAGAAAACATGGTGCAAACTCTGCCATATCTTAGTTGTAACATCTCTTGTGGTGTCTCTGGGTTTCAGTTTTTTTCTCTGTAAAACATGAATAAAGGACATGCAGTTGTACAGGACAGAAAGATATATGTAAAAAGATGCTTATTATTGTTCTTAATATAAAAAATTGGAAATAAAAATTTATAAGTATGGAAATGGTTAAATAAAAATGGTATACTCATAATGTAGCCATAGAAATATAGAATATCATGGACAGCTAGACATGAAATAAGTGAAAAAAATCTGCTTTATTTATTAATTTAATTTGTTTCTTCACTCAAAAATTGAATGGAGCTGCTAGGCACTAAAGCTAAAATAGTGGAAAAAAAAATCTTGCTCTCATAGCTTACATCCTCCTGAAAGAAACTTAATAAAACCCAATAAATTAAAACAAAACTATAATATGTTAGGTAGGAAAACATGGTAAGGAGAAATAAAATGAAGTGTGGAATGGGCTGTGACACGCAGCAGATACTGAAGCCTTGGATACGGTGGCCAGAGAAGGCTTCCTTGTGACAGTGATGTGAATACAGAGCTGGAGGTATCCAGGAAGAGGGGACACAAGGGCAAAGGCTCTCAGGTGGGCTGTGCCTGGTGTGTTGAAGGGAAATAAAAGAGGCTTTGAGACTGGAGTGGAGGGCGTGGGGGAGAAGCAGGAGATGAGGGCGGAGAAGCGATGGGAGGGCGCCGTGCCATGTAGGGTCTTGTAGCTCCTGCTTAGGACTCTTTGGCTTTTACTTTGACTGAGATGTGAAACCACTTGGAACTTTTGAGCAAAAGGAGTGACAGGCTCTGCTTTATATTGCGATGGAGTCACTTGTATTGCTGTACTGCAAACTGACTTAAGGGAGTAAGAGAAGAGCTAAACAGCAGTTGAGAGGCTACTGCAATAATCCAGATAAGATACGAGGTGGCTCACACGAGGGTGGTGGCATGAGGGTGATTTCCGGGCAGATATTGAAGGTAGAATTGATAAGATTTGATGATAGACCAGTTTGGGTGTGAGAAGAGTTGAGGATGACTTGAAAGATTTTTGGTCTGAACACAGGAAGGAGAGAGTTTCATTGTATGAGAATGAGGATTCTTCAGGAAGAAGTTGCTGAGAAGTAAATATACAATAGTCTTATTTTTATATAATGTACATATATATATATACACACACACACTTATATTATGAAAATTCATAGAAAAAGAGCTGAAATGATATGCTTCCCCTTGATTGAAGTAGTTACCTCTAGGGGTGTAACTGTGGAGAGGTGAGAATGGGCCTTCATTATCTTATTCCGTACCCTTCCATATTGATAGAATTGTTTACAACACACTTGTGTTTATTTATTATTTTGCAATTGATAAAAGAACACCCCACTTACTTCTGGAGTTCTTGAGTGGATCAATTTCGAACAGGGTCTGTAAAGCCTTCAGAGTTATGCAAATGTAGATCACAGGCATTTTCATAATTTATGAAATACATTATGGCCATGATTTTCACCCCTCTTCTTGGTGGTGGAAATTGAACAAAATATGGGCTAAAAAATATTTGTGCTACTCATTTACTGTATTTGAAAATATGATGTCTTCTTGATTCATCCCAAGATGTTACCGAGAACTAAAGAAGAAATAGTAAGCCAAGGTTTAATTTAGTGGTGAGGTACCTTCATTGGGCTTGGCAATGTTAAGGCTCAATCAATCCTCTGCAGGTCGGTGGGTCTCACCCTGAGAAAATCTCAGTAACAAATATCTTGACTTCTGTCTTCTCTGTGGTCACAGAGTGAGCAGAGCTTACTAGCAATGCTCAATGCATCCTGCCCGACTGGAATTAATAGACAGGTTCTCTGACTTGCTCTGTGACCCTGGACAAGTCATCTGAACTCACCTGCTCTTTCTTAATTGGGAAAGAAAGTCAGGAAATGAATATCGGTTTCCTGCATGCCTCACAGATAAATTATGAGAGTGTCAGAGGTACAGTAATCCCTTAATTAACAGATTACGTGGGAAGAGGCACTTTGATACATTCATTTAAAAAATATCAAACTTGAAAATTCCTGCAAATCAGAGCTGTCTGCTTTTGCAGCATGACAACAACGATGCAATTGCATAATTCTCTTTGTCCTTGCAATGAGTAAATAGGTTTACTTTTGACATCAAAGTAATGTTTAGGGTAGGGCATGAAATCAAAATTTAGAAGCCCTCAAAGTATAAAATAATGATGTAAAGTGGAGCATCGTTCATTGCTTTCACAGTTCAAGGATTTTTTAACTTGTTAAGATCAGTTCCCTCTTCCCAAATGCCAGGGCTTTCCTGCTATTACTCTACAAGGTGTATAGGTCCCAAATCATTTTCTTGGGATGACAGGTGTGAAGGGGAAATCAGAACAAAATCTGGTACTAACAAGCCTCACTCCTGCTGGGATATCAACAAAGCTGATGGGGAGATAGCTGTAACAGGGCTCTAGACTCACGCGATTGGAAGTTTGTTGTAGCGTAGAGATGGGGGGAGGGGCTTGATAAGCAATGACTGAGCACAGACAGATAAGAAGTACAAAAATAATGTTGCTCGCAGTGGACTCTCACTAGGTCGTTGTCAGGGGCCTTCTACCTCTTGGGTCCCTCTCCTGGTAAACCCCCTTACTTACTCCCCAAACCTCCCTGTTAGTGGAGAAGACTCCTCTCCATCTCTCCGTGTCTCAGAAGTGCTCCGTCACTCTCTCAAACTCTGTGCTCCTCTTGTTCTTTCACGAAAGTCCTCACTCGGATTCATAAGTAGAAGAGAGATAGTTTTGGGGGAGTGTGCCCTGTATAGCTCTGGTGACAGTGGAAAAGAGGAAATTTAAGATGCTTGCCGTAAGAAGCTGTTTCCCTCTCTTTAATATGCTTCAAGAGATATAGTAAAGATTTGAATTGATGGCCGCTTTGGAGAGCCCATTGGTATTCTCTACCGCAGTGGACACTCTGCTGTTGGCCCAGGTGCCTATTCTGGTCTGAAGGACTTGTTTCCCAGCTGCTGGAAGGAGTGCTGGTGGGTAGCCCTCAGCCCTCAGTCCTCTCCAGGAGTTGCTGTCAAATGAAGCGAGACTGTTCACACGAGGTCACTCCTTGGGAAAAGCCTGAATCTAATGATGGGTCAATAGGGGTATATAATGGCCTAGCTGCATTGCCTCAGATTACAATAACTCTGAAGCATGGTCACAGCTTCAGGGATCTCTGTGGAGTTGACTGCGGCCTCACTTTGCTCAATCTTGCTTCCGTCTCGTTTCCCACGGGTGTTGAGTTTGCAAGTATTCTCCACTCAACTTCCTGCACGTAAATCTCTGTTGCAGAATCTGTTTCACGGGGAAACTGATGTGCCACATCAGTGCCACATCAATAAAGTTGGAGAGACGTACATTTATGTTTCAGCAATTCTAATGCTAATTTTATTCCTTAGAGAAACTTGTATATATTTGCTTCAGGATACATGTATGAGAATGTTTGTAGCAGTGTGATTTGTAAGAGCCCCAAACTGGTAAAATTGAAATAAATCTGAATAAGTGTCAGTAGTAGAATGGATGGATAAATCGTGGAAAACCAGGTTGTCAAATGCATAGACAGATCATGAAAATGATGAACTGCAGTGCTACATACCAATCTAGATCTATATGTATATCCATGAGGGAAAAAACAAGACACTGAAGAATATATACCGTAAGATACATAGATAGATTTGTATGTATATGTATGTATATGTGTGTGTGTGTATATATATATATGCAATTCGCCATAGGCAAAGAATAAACTATGCTATTTTAGATATATACATATATATATACTTATGTATATATATAGGTTTAAAACTATAAAGAAAAGCAACTGACTAGCATAAAATTCAGGATAGTGGTTATTTTTAGAGGAGAGAATTACAATCAATTAAGGATATACAGGGGGCTTCTGGAGAGTGGAATATTTCTATCTCTGTACTGAGGTGGTATCAACACAGATGTTTGCTTTTGACTGTCTTTGACTATCAGCCTGCGCTTTTAAAATGTGCCTCTATTTCAAGAAGGACTATGGGGCCCGGGTTTAGTTGGGTTGCACACCCTTAAGAGATTTTCTGGAACCCATCTATTTTGGTGAGTGTATCCCTAGGAAAATCAATGGATCTTGAGACCTCTCCAAGCAACACCCTGAAATAATTTTGCATTAGTCATAATTGTCTCTTAAAGAAATAAAGCCTCAAGTCTCAAATATAAAGCTGTTGCATGCAAATTTAAGTGGAAATGTTTTGTTCAAAACATTAATTTATGATTGGCCTTTAACTAAGAATATTTTAAAGAATGTATGTATTACTCATGCCTAGGTGACTTTGCTCCATAGTGTATGTTTGTCTTTAAGGTCCCCAGGAAGTCCAACTTCAAAATGTGGCTCTTTCTGATAGGAATTAGGACTGTGGTCATGCTGGCTTATGGTGGGGAGACAGATGGTTGACTTTCTTGAACAGCTTGAGGCTACAGAACACACAGCTGGTCTGTGCTTCTTCCGTTGCTCCTGCCGAGACCCACTGACGAAAGTCTTGTTCCTCTCTGGTTGGACAAGGAAAGACCTTGCAGGCTATTGAAAAGTTTCAGTCCCATGACGTCCTTTCTCCATCATCAGCAGTCATCAAACCTTGCCTATAATCAGGAGAGACCATGACTTTTAACTGCTCTCTTTTCAGTCATTCATTCTCTCATTCGTTTATTCATTCAACACATATTTATCAATTGCCTACTTCGTCTCAGGCGTTGTTCTTACCGCTAGGACATACAGACGAGGGGAGAAGTGCAGACAAAAATTCCTGCCTCAATGGAGCTTATACCGTAGTCACGGACTCTCCACGTTTTTCTCCACCGCATCTTAGGAGCGCAGAAGGCAGCATTAAAGCTTACCTTCTAAGCCTATTTGAAAAGTCTCTTCACTGAGAAACAAGAAATAAAGGGGGAGGAAGCCCTGCTTCTGGCTCCACACCTAAAACTAGATAATTAGCTCCTAAATGAATACATAAGTGATTCCCATGTCTTCCGTGTTGTTTCTAATTTCAATCATAAAGTTTCTGGCAGAAAGGAACATGATCATGCCATGAAAGCTCGCAATTAACGAGGTGGTTAAATCATAGTATTCGGATTTTAAATAGCCTGTTTTGAGCCTTCTTCCATTCTTTATATCAGATTGAGTTTTGAAATGTTTTCCACTTCTTTATGCCTTAGAAATTTGGAGTCTTCCGTGTCCAGGACGTCGGATTGCTCTGAGGAATACATGGAATCGTGGATTGAAAATGCGTGGTGCCTGGAGTCCGCATTGTGCATAGCCTCACCAGTGTCTATCTCCTGCGTGCTCATTCCTAACAAGGCCCCCAGCATTTCCCAGCCACTCTGTTATGATAGATTTGACATCTATTTCCAGGGTCAGAATTTGGCCCTGGTTAGCTTAAGCTACTCAGTTCATCTCACTTTTCTGGACAAAGAAACTGATTTAAAGATGGCACCTAACTTTGTTTTGGACAATGAAACTCAAAGGGACATTTTCTGTGGGCTTCAAGAATGAAGATTTCTCTCTCTTCTGCATAAACTCCCCAAAGAGAGACCCCCTCACCCCTGCTAGATGCGAATGAGGAAGCATAGTCATTGCTGGCAGCCATCATGTGAGGCAGCTGATGTCCTGAGAAACAGAGGGAGAGAAAGAATACAATTCCATCTCTGGTGATGGGACCAAACCTCCTCTCCAAATATGTTAATCATGTAAACCAATATATTCTCTTTATTGTTTAGGCCTATTGATTTCAGTTTTTTTAATATCCAATAAAAAAATTCTGAGTACCTAAATACATAATAACTGTTCATTAAATGTAACAATTATATATTTTGAGTCATATGGCAAAATGTTTTGAATTTAACTGAGAAAATTATTTAAAATATCAATGAATTTTTTAAATATGATAGACATCCTGATACCCAGTACTCTAGCATATGGCCTGTAAAATTTCACTAACTGTTTTAATTTCTCTTCTGGAATAGAATAATAAAAAGAGAAGACCCAGAAGGAAATACATGAATTTACATCATTTAATTTAGCATATGAACTAAAATTTTACATACCTAAGTTTAATCTCAGGAATATTCAACTACCTTGTCTACAGACCGCCCTGCTGCCTTTTATTTCACCATGACTCACTCTTTCTTGCCCCTGGAAAATGCCTCTCAATCCCTGAACCTGTCAGATTTCACAAGCGTGTAATTTTACTTTAGCTAAATTCTAAACACCAGTAAGAGGTGAATTTGATATGGGAACTGTGAAAGAGTCTTATCTACAGTGACACAACTGCCGCCACCCTGATATCTATTAAGTAGCACAGAATTAGACTGTAACAACTCTGAAATTGCTTATGACACCTGCGTGAATACCAAATAGATTCGTTATGTTCCGACTTATTACAAAAAGCACTTTTTGAATTTTAAATGATTAAGACTCTTACAAATTAATAGCTACCGAGTGAGTTTACTTTCTAATGTACATATATTATTCAGACATCCCAGTTCAGTTAAATGTAGGCAATGATGCAACTAATATTGCCACTTGCTAGAAAGTGTCATTTAGAGCACTATTCCTAATTTTGAAAGCTTTCAAATGGCATTATCTTAAGAAAAGTACACCTCCACTTTAAGTGCTACGTGTCTTTCTCCCCATCTCCCTGGAGATGAAGAACAAAAAATAAAGAAGGAAGAAAGTGATAAATGTCCATATTATGCAGAATTTGCCTTTTTGAAATCCCATTCCCATTGCACTAGCTGGAATTTTATAGAGATATAAATCACAAAGAAATAAGAAGCCAGTAATGCGAAAGAAGTATATTTGAAATATGGATGCAAATTCTTACCACCTGCCGAGCAAAAGTGGTCTGCAGAGACTGTCCTGGAAACCACGATGCCATTAGCATCTTGTAAGCTATAAATTTGCTGCAGAAGAATAGAGGAATTATGTCTGCAAAATGCCAAAGGCCGCTCTGATTTATCTCTCAGCAGAATGTTTCAGCCACATCTATATAAATATTTTAACAGGAATTTAATTTTCATTTTAGTCACACAATAAATCTTTTTATTACACACCATCATTTTTTCCTAAATGAGTTGCCTTTTTCATGCAATTTGTGTTCATTCTTCTTTTGTGTTTGATAAATACAATTTTAATATACAAAGGAACAATGATTTTATTTACAGAAGAGCCTTGCCATGGGCTGTTTAATTTTAGCAATGAATTCTACTTTTTTTTTCACCCTCTCTTTTTTTTTTTTTTTTGTGAGGAAGATCAGCCCTGAGCTAACATTCGATGCCAATCCTCCTCTTTTTTTTTTTTTTTTGTTGAGGAAGATTGGCTCTGGGCTAACATCCGTGCCCATCTTCCTCTACTTTATATGGGACGCTGCTACAGCATGGCTTGACAAGCGGTGCTTCGGTGTGCCCCCGGCATCTGAACCCGCGCACCCTGGGCTGCCAAAGCAGAGCGAGCGCACTTAACCTCTACGCCACTCGGCTGCCCCTATTTTAATACTATTTATACTACAGCTACCAACTGGCTTATATATAACTTCAGCGCTTGTTCTCAGACCTTCAGGGCATTAGGAAAATAGGGGCAGTGAGGGGATGTGGAGTTCAAGTAATGCTACAAGTGGATGTCCTCATTGGATGTGAGTTGTGATACATCAGCTGTAAAGATATACACACTGCTCTGTTTTCCATCTTATTGTCAGTGTGTTTCATCAAGTGGAATGTGAGAATTGTGGGCAGTGTAGGTCTGATGGAATCTCACCTTATTTAAGTTTCATGTGTCACACTGGTTTCTTGACTATGGTGACGTTGTAAATACTAAAAGTGATGGTCAATCCTGTTGAACTCCCCCACGAGGACAGTAAAAGGTATTGCCTTTCATACACTTGTTGAGAAAACTTACAGCACTAAGCAGACCCTATTGATGCATACTGGATGTGTATCCTGGAACCAATCCTCAAACGAATTCGACAGTTGTGGTCAAGATATTAAATTTGCCACTTGCAAATGGGTCAACCAGCTGGTGTTTTGGACAACCTTAACTGTAATCTCTGCCAATATCATTTCCCTTTGAGTTTTGTCTGAAAATATTTTATGCCATAACTTGTTACTTTAAAAATTCAGACAGAATTGAGGGCTTAATTTTGAGGGTAAGGGAGCCTAAAAATGCGTAATACAATGACTAAAGCACTACAAATCTTTGTGTCTTTATCAAGCATTGTTGAAGTTGAACTTGAGTGTGGGTGAGCAGGATGAAAAACGGATCCATATTTTTTGGAACAGGTAATATAGTAAGAAGAGTTTAAGATATATGACTTTTTTTCCAGCATTCCTATTTCTATATATGAAGGAGAGGTAGATTTCCTTTTTTTTTTGTTTTTGATTAACCTTCGTTTAGATAGAAATGGCAGAGCACACGCCAACCACAGCCAGAGATCTAGATTTTGAAGCCATGTCTTTATTCCTAAGCAAATGATGAAAAATTAAAATTATTGTTTTCATCCAAAGCCCCACATAACATTTTGCCAAACATTCGCTTTTTCATTTTGTTTATTTTAGTAGTTTATTGCATGGTCTGAGGTCCCACAAATGTCTTTGTTCTCATCTATATAATAAGCATGAATGTGTCCCTGAAAAAACATAGTGACAACAGAGCAATGAGACTGTGCCTAATTTTTAATAAATGAACATTGGATGAGGAAAATTGATTAGCTGAGACTTATTGGTCCACTTATTACTCACAGGTGGTCTTCCGTGGCTTTTTTGATTTCTTCTTTATATCTTACTCTATTTGAGATTTCTACAAAAAAAAAGTCTGTTATCTTTGTATGAAGGAAAATTGTTTTCTTTTGTTTATATACAATAGATCAGTAAACTCAATGTTGTTTGTACTTTGAATTCTCTTCATTGGCTCTGTCTAAATGTTTTCTTCTCTCCATTTTTGCACGTGAATCCCAGCTCTATATCAAAGCCCAGCTCATGTGCCCCCTTTGATTGTTCACTCATTCCTTTCTGCACGTCCTCGTGTACTCATTGCGTATAATGAACCATGCACGGCTTTCGCACTATGGACACTGCTCTAAAGGAGGAACATCCTTCCCTGCAACTTCTTGGAAACATCTCATCTCTCCCTCTCTCTTCAATATCTCATACTACACTGTAAGTTTTCTGAGAGTATGTTACTTGATTTATCTTTGTATCCCTACCAGTTCCCAAGAGAGCACCTTGCACATACTAAGCACTCGAAAATGTTTGTTGAAAGAGTGAGAAAATTACCTTTCATTCTTTGTAAAGAAATGGTTTGCTAAGCACAAATAATCTTAGCCCAAACCTTTGTGTTACTTTGCTCAAATTAATAAAATAAAGATAAATGTGGTTTGGTTGAACACAGGTTTTAGTCATAAGTGTACAGCATGGTGTACTGACTAACATCTATTGTTTCAAGTCCTGAATCCACCATTTATTAGCTCTGTGACATTGTGCCTCAGTTTCCCCATTGTTAAATTGCAGGTAGTGATAGTTCATAAGTAACCAAGTCAGTTACTGTTCGAATGGAGTGGGGTAAGATGTACAAAGCCTGAGCCTAAAGCCTGGTACATATTGAATTCTCAAAAATTCTTAGTACTATTATTTTTTATTAATTGCTGTTATTATTGTTATTAGTACTACTATCAATGATTTTGACTTATATTCAAACCCCTCTCCTATCAACTCCCATAAAGAAGCGAGATTATCTCTTTGGGAAGTTACAATGTCACAAGCTTCCCTTGCCAGTATATACCTTTATATATTTAAGTTACTTTAAGGTACCCAGCATCCTGGTTACAACCCAATTTGTCAGGTTTAGTATTCACTGCAATGTGTGCACTGCCACATGATTCCACAGTGAGAAGAAGGTAAACAGCCTTCTTTATGGTCACATTCCCCATGATGTTCTTTTATCCTCAAAAATAATAATAGAAAATATTTCATCTTTCACTTTTGTTAAATCTAAGGAAACTGCCTGTTCTGTTCTGATTACCAAATCTCTTGTTCATTTCTTTTCCAGAGAGTTGAAAAGGATGTAGCTTTCTAACAAGGAGAACTGAATTGGGATCCCAACAGGTCATGTTCCTGGAGAAACATAGCTGGGACCGTAATAATAGTATGGCGAGTTTCGTAACTGAAAAGCGTGGTTGAAGCGGGGAGGATTTGGCCAGCCTCCACCCTCAGCCCTCTGATGAGGTGAAGTGAGATCGGAAGCAAACATTTTACATTTCCTGCGCTTGATTTAAGGAAAGACTGGGATGCCTGGTTTCATACACTCCCTCTTTGGGTTGTGGTCTGAGATCAGAAAAAGCCAGGGGAGGAAGACATATATGGCAGAACAATATTAACTGTTAAGACATTAGTTTCCAGACAGAATGTTCAAATTTTTAGCTTTTGGCTTCCATTCTTTACTTATAAAATGGAAAGGTAAACCTTTGGTTCATTAGTGTTTGAATAGACTGCTTTATGAAATATGTTTTCCTCCACTATGAACTTCAGTTTACCTGGGTTCCAGGGTCGGGATGCGAAAGAATTGATCTCATTGTTTAGAAGATTTAGTTTTTCAACCTTGGCACTATTGAAATTTTGGGCAAGATAATTATTGGTTCTGGGGGACTGCCCTCTACATTGTAGGATGTTTAGCATCATCCTGGTCTCTCTCCACTAGATGCCAGTAGCACCTCCTCGAAGTTGTGACAGCCACAAGTGTCTCCAAACATTGCCAAATATCCCCTGCGGGGTGGGAGGAGCATAATCAGATTCCAGACACTGGCTTGGAGCTTTATAGTTAATCCTTGCAAGAACCCTGAGAAGTAGGCATGTTTGCCTTCAGTTTTACAGATGAAGAAATGGAAGTCCAATTGTTAGGCTGTCTTCCTTTTGTCAATGAGTTCCTTTGCTATGCAGAAGATTTTTAGTTTGATGTAGTCCCATGTGTTTATTTTTTCTTTTGTTTCCCTTACCTAGGGAGACGTGATATTCAAAAAGATGCTGCTAAGACCAATGACAAACAGCATACTGCCTATGTGTTCTTCTAGTTTTATGGTTTCAGGTCTTACATTCCAGTCTTTAATTCATTTTGTGTTAATTTTTTTGTTATGGTGTAAGATAATGGTCTACTTTCATTCTTTTGCATGTGGCTGTCCAGTTTTCCCAGCACCATTTATTGAAGAGAATTTCCTTTCTCCATTGTATGTTCTTAGCTCCTTTGTCAAAAATTACCTGTCCATAGATGTGTGGGTTTATTTCTGGGCTCTTGATTCTGTTCCATTGATCTGTGTGTCTGTTTTTGTGCCAGTACCATGCTGTTTTGATTACTGTACCTTTGTAGTTTATTTTGAAATCATGAAGTTTGATACCTCTAGCTTTATTCTTTTTTCTCAGGATTGCTTTGGCTATTAGGGGTCTCTTGTTGTATCATATAAATTTTAGGATTCTTTGTTCTATTTCCATGAAAAAAAAAAAAGAAATGGCAATCCAGAGAGCTTATGTAATATCCCTATAGTTACACAGATAGTAAATGATCAATTTTTTCTTCTTTACTCTGTTGTCCATTCTGATCCTTCTTTGACACAGAGACAGAGCTACAGAATCCTACATTTGCAGGCGTAAAAATGGGCAAACTATAGAAGGAAAACAGATACGTAAATTTCAGATAGTTCTAGTTTAGAATATAGGAAAAAAAGATACAACATAATGGTCATTATGGAGTATAAAATGAGAATGAATATGAAGGCTCCAAGACGTTGTCACTAATTAATACTTAGCTCATTTTTGGGCTCTATATTTGATAATCATTCCTTTAAAGATACCAAATTTCCTTTACTGAGTAGTTCTGCCATCACTCAGATTGGAAAGACCCAGGAGACATGAAAACCAAATGCAATGTGGAATCTTTGGTTGGATCTTGGGGCAGAAAAAAAGACATTAGTGGAAAGCCAGGGAGATCTGTAATTTATTTCATAGTCTCATTTCTAGGTTAAATTCTTAGTTTTGATAATTGTATGATGGTTATGCAAGACGTTAACATTAGGGGAAGCTGAGTGAAGGGTGTATAGGAACTCTGTACTATTTTTGCAACTTTTCTGTACATGTTACATTATTCAAAAAAAAATGTTTAAAAATACAGAAAATGAAATTTATTAATAATGAAAACAAATCGTATTAAGAAGCAGGAGATCTGGGTTCCTATTGCTATTTTACTTCCTACTAGCATTTTTACCTTGGAAAAACAGTTAAAATCTATAAATTTTAGTTGTTTCAACCATGAGAACAGGTAATAATAATATCTAACCAATTCAAAGGCATGGTACTAGACCAGATAACATTGTAAGGTTGCTCTGATAAATAATGGCTTATCTATCGAGCGATCTATCTATCTATAATCTATCATATATCTAATTGTCTGTCTATATATATCTATCTAAAATACATGTTACAGAGCTTTCTGTTAAAAAACATTCAAATCATACCTTAACTTTGATTTTTAGCTACAGAGTGTGAAATAAGTACGTGAGAGCAGTGAAAATGAATTTCCCTGGCCAAAAGGATTTAGTATTACATTACTCAGCCATCACACTAATGTGGGTTTCTTAGGCAGATGAAAGATTATAGGAGGTTGTGCTCATAATGAGCATGAGACTACGTACCTAATGTTCTAGAACTGCCATTAGGAAATGTGAGTATATCACTGTTCAATTCTGCCGAGATATTTTCTCTTGTAACTTCCCTTGTAAGAAACTTAAAATGAACTTTATTTAAAAAGTTTAGGATTCCTTCCTCAGCACATCATTTTTCCCAAGACATCCCAGCATCTGCTCCCAAAGTTTGCACAAGAGGTCTGGACTTTTAGTCAACACTTACTATGAGGTCAGCACAATATTGGATGCATTACATAGATCAATGCATTTAATGTCTGAAGGAGGTTTTGATGACAAAAAGGCAAGTTTTAGGTATCTCCAAAAAGGGATGTTGGTTTTAAATACAAGTGAGACTGTCCAGATCTTCTAACAAAGTTCTTTGGAAACTCTTTCACTAAGAGCTTACGGAGTATTGTATGGCACCATATTGCAAAAACATTGCAAAGTGGTGTGTTCCATTTTGGATTGTGGCTTGATATCCTTATTTGAATTTGATTGACTGCAAGGAGATAACCCAGATACAGACAGAGCATGAACAGAGCTTATTTTGCAGCAGCAGACGAGTAGATTTCCACACAAACTGGCAGTTGGTGAGGCCCAGTGCAGTTGTAGCCTTGATACTGTAGGCAGTGAGGATTTTTATATTCCATAAAAATATTACTTTTGGCTGTGGCTCCTGAGACTCTGAGTAGTTTCATATTGACGAGGTAAGCTATTTCTCCACTCTGTCCTGCAAGGTGAATATAGGAAATGATGCCTGTATTGGAGTAGTCATATTTTACCCTTTAATTTACCATTGGAGTTCCTAAGCTTATGTGTTTGTTATCTTCCTTGGCCCTGGCATTACTTTTTTCCCCTTAGCTTTGAAAAGATTTAATTTTTTCTTATGATCAGTACGCTTCCCTCCTTCTAATGTTGTGATTCTAATGTTGTTCCTTCACTTGAAGTCAGAATTGATATTTTACTTTTTATAGAGAATCAGAGAAAAAAAAGGTCAAACTCACTTACTTAGCATTACTTTAGGAGAAGAGCATCCTCAAAGAGCTTATAAAATTTTTTTAAACCAAACGGAATCTAAAACTCCTCTTCCTCTACTCTAAGCCAATTTTCAAGTTATTTTCTCTTTGGAATATAAGTTGGGAATGCAGAACCTCCTATGAATCTTTTCAGGAGCCCCTCGTCCTGCCCCATCTCTGTTTCTGGCTTTCAGTATGACTATTAAAGTTTCAGTCTTCTAAATTAAACCAAAGGAATAAGTTCAAATACCAAGACCCCCACTCCCACAATAATGTGATCAACATTATCCTATTTTTCCCAAACAGTCAGCTGGATGAGAGAGCCTTCTTAGAGAATGCCTTAAGCAAGTGTGTTTTAAAGCATTTGGAGATAATCCAGAACTAGGGCAGGAATCTCCAAATAACCACAAGGAACAAAGAGGCTCTCAAAATCATTGAGGCACTCATGGAGGGCACAGTAAAATGACATCATACAGCTTTCTAATGTGGTTGTTCTGGCAGAAACCAGGTCTGAGACACATCCCTGTGGATAATGGAAGTCTTCTCTGAAAGGAGATATTTCTGTCACTTGTCATGGGAAGAGGCAGATCCTAAGATAGAAAATAAGGATTTGGAAGATGAGTCTCAAACAGGAGAGAGGAAGAGTACGTGCTTTTCAGAGAGTAGTCCTTTCTTGGATTTGGGTTCTAAGGATTTGTGATACGTTGGACTCACTGCTGGACTTTGTGAGACTGCGCTGGGCTAAGTGGGCTCCTGGGAGAAGCACCATGTTGTTGTCAGATCAGTTAAGTATTTTTGCCTCTCTGGAATTGTCTCCATTCACCAGAATCATTAGTAAAGTCTGGTTTAAGTGCAAAAGCTTGGCCAACTATGATGTTGAGATTTAAGGAAAAGGTCAATTCACGCACAGGAAGGTGAACCGTAGAGATAACAGTCCTATCCTTAGACAAGAGGAGGGTCTATGAGATCTAGCTTCCTCTGCCATCTGAAAATTTTCTCCTAATTGCCATGCTTGGAGCATAGGGGTTTGAATCTGTCCAAGGTAGCTATAGGTTTCTTATAATAACTTCAGAGACAAATAGAAACTTTTAGTATTAAAAGTTAAATAGATTTAACACCAGTTTGCACCATCTGAGTTCCTTCTCAGTACACCCTAAAAGGACTCTCCCTTCTCTCTGTGATGAATTATGACTCAACTTCATCAGCTCCTCTCAATTATTTATACCTCATTCTCTCCTCTGGTTCTTTAATTTCTTGTTAGGATGGGTAATGCATTAGGTTCTTGGATCATAGACAGAGATTAGTCTAATTAGGATGATTAAAGTTGTTCTTTCATTCTCAAGTTTCATTCAGGGACTTAACCTGATATCTTGTCTCTGCTCTCTCCTTTTCTGTTTGTATTAGAAAACACTGAACCAAAAATAAAATAAAGATGCATTTCACAGTTCACTGATATTTTTCCTCATTTTTATTCTTTGTCTTCCAATATCCAAAAAGCAATTGAGAGAGACCAATCACAGTACCATTAATAATTACATATAGTTTAACATTCTGCAGTGGTGTGCTAGAACTGGCTGGTCCATGAGGGCCGACTGGTAAATATTCAGGAATTTCACAAGCTGGATGTTAGACTAGTAATATCTTGAAAATGACCATGGGAGGAGTATTTACATCACCATGGAAATTGGAAATTGCTATATTTCAGAGGTCTTCTTTCTCCTCCTTCTTTTTTCCAGAGACCTGGCTTGCCAACACATCACTGAATTTGGTTGTTGGCATCATAAATGTGGCATAAAAATTACTTTATTATATTTTAAAGTGGATTGATTTTCAAGAGTGAGTGACTGTTAGAGGAAAATCTCAACTTTTTTAATGCAAGGGAGAGATGTTTGTTTGTTTTTAATTTTTCCATGTTTTTTGGAATGGATATCTAAGAGGAAAGGGGTTATTTTCAGGAGCGATAAAAAAGCAGCAAAAATAGGACATCATAGGGCATGAGTTCTGAAAAAAATCCTATATTTTGTTTGTCCCTAAAAGTGAATTTCTGCATGATGTTTATTTTATAAGCTGATGCCCCATTCAGGTCCCGAAGTTTAAAACGACCCCCAGGAATTAGCCTTCAAGGGTTAGTTAGCTTGCTTTCTACCTCCCTGGGGATTCTCTGGCCCTGGCACTGTACGCTACCCGATTGATAAAAGTTGGTGTCCTGTGTTTGAAAAAGTCCAGTCGATTAACTGAGTTCTTTTCTTTTAACAAGCTATTTGGTTTAACAGACTCCGAGGCTTGTTGGATTCCTAAAAATATTTTAAACGTTTCTCCTCTCAAGATCTTATTGTGAGCCAGAGAGTAGGAAGAGGTGAGGTGAGGTGGCCCGGTGGAGAAAGAGCTGGTGGTGTGACTCGAATGGGCGAGTGGAGCCTTTCAGATTTGCAGTTCACCTGTGATCAGCAATGGGCTCTGTTAGTCTCCTGTTGCTGCTGTAAGAAATGACCACAAGCTTGATAGCTTAAAATAACAGACATTTATTCTCTTAAAATTCTGGAGGTCAGAAGTTCACAATCAGTTTGGCTGGGCTGAAATCAACGTGTCTGCAGGACTGTGCTCCCTCCAGGCCTCTAGGGGAGAATCCATTTCCTTGCCTTTTCCAGTTTCTAGAACTACATTTGTTGGATCATCGTCCTTGCTTCTATCTTCAAAGTCATCAGCGTAACATCTTCCTTGAGTCATCACAATGCCTTCTGTCTCTGTAGTCAATCTCCATCGCCTCCCTCTTACAAGGACACTGTGATTATATTTAGAACCCACTCAGATAATCCAGGATAATCTCTCCATGTCAAGATTTTAACTTAATCACATCTGCAAACTCTCTTTTCATATATAAGGTAACATTTGCAGGTTCCAGGGGTTAGTACCTCAAAATGTTTGGGGATCAATATGCAGCCTACCAAAGGCCTTTCAGAAGATGAGCAGATAGCGTGATGCCCCCTCTGGGAACTTTGGGGTGAGTAGGAATTGCCCATGAAGCTGCCTCACTTGGGAAAGCTAGCTTACTTTAAAATTTTGTCTTTGGTTTCTCTCCCTCATCTGCCTACCTATCCTACCTGAAGAGAACAGGACCCAAGAAAATTTCCTGTATTAAGCCATGTGTCCAGGCATAATTTCCCTTCCCTATATGAAACAATACTGGGACTAGGCAAGAAAGAAAAATATTAGTTCCTTCCTGCAGAAAATACTTGTTTTTGGAAGATAAGACTTTGAATGAAGTAGAATAATTTACTTTCAAGACTCACTCAAAAACCTCACCCTGGATGTGCTCATCAGTTCAAAGCTATTATGTTATCAACTCTACCCAAACTCAGTCAATTTTCCTCCTTGAACAGCTCACCTAAAATCATCCCGAACTGAAACCCTATAAATATCATTTATTAATTTCCTCATTTTAAGACACTTCTAAGACTCTGTCCAGTGTTCTCTTTTACAGTAAGTCTAATAAACTTCACCGTATGAATGGGTTTCTCTAGTGGTCTTTTGAGGAGTCCTGCAGACGCTGCACTCCTGAAACTTCATAGACACCTTTCACTGATTACTGTGGACAATTTCCATAGGCACTATCTGCTTTTTCTTTCTCTCTCTCTCTTTTTTTTTTTTTTTTGTGAGGAAGATCAGCTCTGAGCTAACATCCGATGCCAATCCTCCTCTTTTTTCTGAGGAAGAAGGGCTCTGGGCAAACATCCATGCCTATCTTCCTCTACTTTATATGGGATGCCGCCACAGCATGGCTTGACAAGCGGTGAGTCAGTGCGTGCCCAGGATCCGAACCAGCGAACCTTCGGGCCGCCGAAGCAGAGCGCGCACACTTAACCGCTGGCCACCGGGCCGGCCCCTCCATAGGCACTACCTTAATCCTCAAGTGTCCTTTCACTCTGAGGGCTATGAGCACAGCAGGGGTTATTTCGATGAGCTATTTCTCTTTACACAGGGGATTTCTCATCAAAAAAGTAGCAACCGAGACAAGATCGTTACTTGGTTTAGAAGACGGCAGGGGCAATAAAGGGGGAATTTTTTTTTCCGTACTCCTCTCTTACACCAGTAAGTAAAATAAAACAGAAACTTTTTTACTAGATATTTACTTCAGGTTCAAATAGTCTCTATCTATGATTTAAAACTTATTAATAGAGTACATCTTTGGCATTCTCAAGAGACAACTCCAGATAGCTAAAAATACTAGCAATTGAGATGTGATGGTCAGGCAACAGGCGAGGGTCATTTATGAGCTAGAGAATTCATTTCAACACATCATTCTCTCAGTTTGCAGTTCAAATTCTTGCCAGCTGTTTTATAAATGTCATTTGATTTCATTCCCCTTACAACCCTATTGGATAGCTATTTGAGGGTTGAGGGACCAGTAAATCACACCATTCTTCCTAAGAGTTCTGGACCTATTGATACCTACACAGTTATCAGATTAAAGGATCTTGAAATATAATTTTTATTGCCAGTAGAACTGGATGGGGCCTCATGACGTTGATCTGTGGTCAAATGAGTTTCCTAATACTTTTATTAAATCGTTACATTTGCCAAACCAGGCATGGAAAGCAACACCTGATAACCTTATATCCAAGGAGCAGGCAGTCACCATATGGGGAAGGAGGAGACTGATGAGACTATGAACGGTCTTGGATCAAGTTTTTCCCAAGCTTAGGAATCAGTAAGTCACTCCTCTTTGATGAAGAAAGTAAGGAGTAGATAGGAAACTTGGAAGTGTTATATTAATAGTTTCTTTCTGGGAGTGTAAACTCCCTCTGGAAATAAGAAGACAGGAAAAAAAGAGTTCTCTATAATATAGGCATTATTATCTCTGTTCCACATTGCGGGTCTTTGGGATAACTCTGGTATATTTGACACTTTAAATGTTAATCCAAAAATGGCATTATGAGCCTTGAAATGATTTCTTCCGCCCTCCCTTCCTCCCTCCCTCCCTCCCTTCCTTCTTTTGTTTCTTCCTTCCTTCCTTGTGCTGTTGTTGGATGAAGTAGTTTATAAATGTCGATTAGATCAAATTATTGATGGAGCTGTTCAGTTCAACTGTATACTTACTGATTTTCTGCTGCTGGATCTATTAATTACTAAAAAAAAGGATGTCAAAGTCTTCAGCTATAGTAGTGGATTTATCTGTTTGTCCTCACAGTTCTATCAGGTTTTGCCTCATGCATTTTGACACTCTGTTGTTAAATGCATATAAGTTAAAGATTGTTAAGTCTTCTGGGAGAATTGTCATCTTAATTATTATGTAATGCCCCTCTTTACCCCTGGAAAATTTCCTTGTCTGAAGTCTACTTTGTTTGAAATTAATATAGCTACTCCAACTTTCCTTTGATTAGTGTTAACATGGTATATACCTTTCTCCATCCCTTTACTTCTTTTTCCCAATGTGTCTTTTTAAAAATTGAATTGAATTTCACATAACATACACTTAACCATTTCAAAGTGAACAATTCAATGGCATTTAGCACATCCACTATGCTGTGCAGGCACCACCATCTAATTCCAAATTGTTTTCATCACCTCAAAGAAAACCGCATATCTAGTAAGCAGTTATTCCACCATTATCCCCTTCCTGTATCCCCTGGCAACCACCAGTCTGTTTTCTACCTTTACAGATTTACCTATTCTGGATAAATGGAATTGTACAATCTATGACCGTTTGTCTCTGGCTTCTTTCATGTTGCATAATGTTTTTGAGGTTCTTCCACATTGTTGCATATCAATACTTCATTCCTTTCTATAGCTGAATAGTATTCCATTGTATGTATATATCACAGTTTATCCATTCATCTGCTGATGAACATTTGGTTTGTTTCTACCTTTTAGCTATTGTGAATAGTGTTGCTGTGAACATGCATGTCCATGTAATTGAGTGCTTGTTTTCAACTCTTTGGGGTATATACTATGTGCTATAGACTGAATGTTTGCATCCTCCCCAAATTCATATGTTGAAGTCTAATCTCCAGTGTGATAGTATTTGGAGGTGGGGCCTTTGGGAGGTGGTTGGGTCATGAGGGCAGAGCCCTAATAAATGCAATTGATGCCCTTATAAAAGGGGCCTTAGAGAGCTCCCTTGTTCCTTCTACCATATGAGGACACAGCAAAAAGACAGCCATCTATAAATCAGGAAATGGGCCCTCACCAGGCACTGAACCTGCTGGTGACTTGATCTCAGACTTCCCAGCCACCAGAACTGTGTGAAGTAAATTTCTGTTGTTTATAAGCCGCCCAGTCTATGGTATTCTGTTATAGCTATCCTAAAGGATGAAGACAGAGTGGAGTTGCTAGGTCATATTGTGATTGTATGTTTAACTTTTTGAGGAACTGTCACCCCATCCCTTTACTTTTAACCTATCTATAACTGTACATTTAAAGACAACATGTAGTTGAATCTTGTTTTCTTTTTGCCCATTCTGACAATCCCTGTCTTTTAATAGGTGTATTTAGACCATTCACATTTAAAATGGTTATTGATATAGTTGGATTAGTATCTACCATGTTCTAATCGTTGTTTATGTTTTGCACTTGTTCTTTGATTCTTATTTCTTTGTGTTTTTATAATGTTTCCTTCTTTCTCTGCCATCTCTAGTTCAGATTATTTCATAGGATTTCATTTTCTCTCCTCTCTTACCATATCAATTATACTTCTTTTAAAAACTGTTTTAGTGATTGCAGTAGAGTTTGCAAAATACATTCACAACTAACCTAAGTTCACTTTCAGATAACACTACACTGTTTCAAGTGTAGTGCAGGTACCTTATAACAGATTATTTACAATGTTTGCCTCATGACCTGGGTGTATACCCTGAAGAACTGAAAACAGGTACTCAAACAATTACATGTACGTGTGTATTAATAGCAGCATTATTCACAATAGCCAAAAGATAGAAACAGCTCAAATGTCCAGTAATTGATGAATGTATAAACAGATTGTGGTATATATGTATAATGGGATATTATTCAGCCATAACAGGAACGAAGTACAGATACATGCCATTCACTTAACTTATCCATATTCTATAATCACCCAATGCATTGTTACTATTATTTATTTGATAAAAACAGTTGTCTATTAGATTAATTCTTCCCCTTCTGCTATTCCAATAGTACATGTTATTCTATTTTAAATTTTCCCATGGTTCTTGGATGTTCTGTTCTGTTTCATTCTGTTTTCTCTTTGCATGTCAGTTTGGGAAGCTTCTGTTGACATATCTTCAAGATCACTGATTATTTCCTTGGCTATGTGCAGTCTACTGATGAGCCCATTAAGGAAATTCTTCATTTGTGTTGCAGTGTTTTTGATTTTGACCACTTCTTTTGATTTTTTCCTTTAGTTTCCATCTCTTTCATATATTTGTTTTGCATGTTGTCCACTTTTTCCATTAAAGCCCTTACCATATTAATCATTGTGATTTAAAACTTCCTATCTGATGACTCCAAAATCTGTATCATATCTGAGACAATTTCTGATGTATACTTTGTTTTGTCAGACTATGTTTTCCTTGTCGTTTAGCACTCCTTGTAATTTTTTGTTGAAAACTGGACATGATGTGTTGGGTGGTAGGAACTCTGGTAAAAAGGCCTTGTGTTAATCTGGCTGGGAGTTGGGCTGTATTTAATGTTTGCTGTAGCTGTAGGTGCCAAAGGCTTCTGCTGCCTCTAGTGTCCTTGTTTGTCTCACCTGTTGTCTTTGGGTTTCCCTAAGAACTCCTTCTTAAGTAAAGTCTGTGTATTGTAGTTCATTCAGATGTAATCCACTATTATTATACTGGAGATCTGTTGGCATCGTGGCAAGGTGTGGAGGAGGGAAAGAATTGATTAAACCTCAGTCTTTTAGTGGGCTTGTGTCCCTGGGCTGTGACCTCACAAGTGTTTCTTAATTTTTTTTTCTCCTCTTAGGTGGTACGGGAAGGCTTGAGGGGATTAGAGTTGGATAACTCTCCTCTCCCCAGATCACAGAAGGATTTTGTAAAGTATTTTCCCTTTGAGAGTAGATCTTTATTACGGGGAATGTTCTGGGCATATTTTAGAATGGTTAACTTTCTCTTTCCCATGCTGTAAATACAAGGAAATTTTTCTTCAATCTTTAGTATGAGATTGGATGGGTCTGTGGGGTCCCTGGAGGTAAAACCTCTGAATGTGTGGGAATCCTGTAAGACGAGGCTGCTAAGAGTTCTCATTCTCAAGGTAGTCCACATTCAACTTCCAGCAATTTGTCAAAATTATCATTTAAGTTGTGCCTGCCAGTTTATAGCTCTGGTTTAAAGTTTATGAACACTTAAAGTTTACAGAATACTGTGATTCTCTGTATTTGCCTGTCTCTCCAGGTATTGGAGTGGCAGTTTGCTCTATGACCTCAATTCTCTGATGAGTCTGAGAAAAGTTGTTGAATTTCAGTTCATTCTGCTATTTCTTGTCTTAAGGATGGGAGTGATGACTTCTAAGTTCTTTACATGTTGGAGCTCTAGGATGAAAATTTTGGATCTTTTCTTGCCTGCTCAAACCTTCAGCATTTCATATCCCATCCTTATTCTCAGCTGATGACATTTGCTTCTATTTCACTGAGAAAACTGAAGCAATTAGAAGAGAACTTTTTCACAAGCTTTCATCGCCATATTGAACCAACTGCCTGTATTGGAGCATATTTCTTTTTTCCTGTTATCACAGATGAAATTCCCATCCTTTCCTCTGTGGCTAACCTGTCCTCTTTCCTGCCAGTTCCTTTACCTTCTTGCTTGGTTAAGAACATCACACAAGAAATTCCCACATCATGTCTCCTGAATAATTAATTTTCACTGTCGTTAAGATCATTTCCATCAGTACAGAGCAGCTGATCCTTGTTCCACTTTATAAAACAATAAGACACTCCTCCAAACAAAACTACCACCCTTTCCTGCTCCTACCTTCACTCTTCGCTATCTTTTAGAGCAAACTCCTTGAAAAAATTTTCTCACTCTCTCCAATTCCCTCTCCTCCCATTGTTTCTAAAACACACTCAAATCTGGCTTTTGCTTAGACCATTCCACTAAAACAGCTGTTGTCCCTGTAACAGTGATGCAATGAATTATTTGTTCATGATTCTTTCTTCTTTCCCTTCCCTGTTCATAGTTCAGTTCACCCCATTGGTATTGGTCTTGGCTAGGCGGCTTACTTTGGTGAATAGAATGTGGAAGAAGAGAGTGTACCAGTTTTGAGCCAAGGCAAATTTCCACCAGCCCTTTTGAGAATCTTCCTGCATCATGAAGAAGGCTTACCCCTGATAGGTATAGCTCCTTATATGTGGCTTATAAGAATTATTTCTTTGAATTGCTTAATCTTCTCCATATCTGCTAGCAGCAGCTCCATACCCACTCTTCCAAAAGTGGAGTATCCCATATCCACTCGTACCTAAAAGACTGAGATTTAACCGTACCCACTGTATAGTCACAGGGACTTGAATCCTGCGATAGTTCACTTGGCATCTGTAGGTAGCAATAGACTTGTCTCTATAGTATAATCATCTAATTTACGTATGCCAGATTTTCTGAGAACTTATTTGGAATCACATTTGTAGCATAAGGTGAAGATATGTAAGATTAATTTTTACCTTCAGCTTTAAAAGTTTCCTGTTTCCATATAAGAAAGAAAAATGGCCTTTTAGAATTGCATATATTTCTTTTCACATTGCTTTGATACAAATTCAAATTATTTGGTTCAACTGACACATTTCCTATGATTTGTTAGGTAATAAATGAACCAAAAATTATTCCTCATTAAGCAATCTAAGCAAGAATAGCAGAGACACTGAAGCTTCTCTTGAATAAGATAAGAAATTCTGGGCAGGGTTTTGTGTGACAAGTGGTCAAGTCCTAATTCTTTCACTGATAGGCCGTGTGACTGTAGGATGATGGACTAACCTCACCTTGCCTCAGTTTCCTTAAATACAAAATAAGTAATTTAACTTGATGAGATTCAGTTAAACCCTGCAATTTTATCCATAATAAAAAATACTTCCCTTTAAAATAGAGATTGACAAATAACTGAACTGCCTAGGATGGAAAGGATATTAGGAAGTTTATAGAGTGAGAAAAATTGACACTTCATATGGTGAAGAGGGGAAAGAAATGGCATCAAATGAGATAGTTACCGTAGCAAGAGTCCATTGAAACAAGAACATATGCAGGATAATGTCTGCCGTATTCAAATTTGTGCCAAATTTTTGTGGTTTGTTAGATGCTTTTCCATAGACTTTAGAAGGAAAAAGAATACAGTTGTGAAAACTCCCCTCTTCACCTTGGCTGCGGAACTCTCCAAGAGAGCAGATGGTTCTGAGTTTCAAGCCATGAATCATTGTCAAGGGATCTCCTCAAGCTGCCGCGAGCAAGGGGAGTTGACAAGCATCAATGGGTGATCTTTTCATTACTGTTGGTGTCAGTCACCTCCATGCCCTTGCTGCTGGCATTAGGCTTATTGTTAATAAAACTACAACTTGGAAACAAAATAGCAGGAGTCAGCAAATTATTTCTATTTAATGTCTAATGGAAGTTTCAAGACCTTAGTGTTCCTCTCTTTAATGTTCATCAGTGAAGAAAGTAAGAGAGGAGCCCTTTCTTTCTCTTTATTTATTTTTTATGATTTCAAAGCAGACTGTTGGATAAATATTTTATATGTTTTTGTGCCTTAACTAGCTAATTTTTGAAAGCCATTTATTACTAATATTATTTTTTCAGTTACACTGTGTGATCTAAATTTGTTACTTTCTTATAATGTAGGTAGATAAGTGAGAGTTTGGTGGTGTAGTGGTTAAGATCCGGCACTCTCACTGCAGTGGCCTGGGTTCGTGTCCCAGTCAACGAATCACACCACCTGTCTGTTGGTTGTCATACTGTGGTGGCTGCGTGCTGCTGTGATGCTGAAAGCTATGCCACGGGTATTTCCAATACCAGCAGGGTCACCCATGGTAGACAGGTTTCAGTGGAGCTTCCAGACTAAAACAGACTCGGAAGAAGGACCTGGCCAATTACATCTGAAAAAATTGGCTATGAAAACCCTATGAATCTGATACAGCACTGGAAGGTGAGAGGAGGACACAAAAAGACCAGGCAGGGCTCAGCTCTGATCTATAGAGGGTTACTAGGAGTCAGAATTGACTCCACAGCACTAACAACAAAAGTAAGAGTTTGGTTTTGACCTGGATTATAATGTGTTTAATTCTAATGCTGTGATTCATAATAGGCTTATATGCTATTTGGAGGAACCATGGTGAATTAATTTGACTCTATTAGGAAATCTTGGATCATTGGATTCTTCATGTATAGTAGAATCAGATTAAATTGGCTCTGTCTGTTAAAACTCTGATATACCTTTGTTGTGTTGATCAGACTATATTTCAGTTACTTTAGTTACTTTAGCTAAAGTCACTTTCAGTAGCTTTAGCTGAAATATTACCTTGGGTATCTTGGATACTTTTTATAGAATTTAATGATTAGAATATGCTTCGATGATCATTTTTAACATTTTCAATTGCAAAATACCTTGGACCATTAGGTTTCAAAACCAGAAATCTAATAGAGGACAAAAGTGGTCCAAAGTAGAGGTTTTTCATAATGTAGAAAAGTCAATATTTAATGGATTCCAGGTGTCTGCAGTAGAAGAGAGAAGAGCTGTTCAGAAAGACAGCACATTCACTTTTTACTTCTGCAGAATTTAGTCTGAAAATGGTTTCATGGGGAGTGCTTTGAGGAGCATTACTTTTTCTGACATGAAGTGTGGTGTGGCCAGGTGCAAAGAACACGGGAGCTGAGTCAGCCAGACCTGCTCCATCCGTTTAAACTGTGTGCCCAGTTAGAATTGCCTCTGAGACACTTTCCTCAACTGTAAAATGAGGAGAATAATGTACCTCAATAGGTTGCTGTGTTATTGTGAGAAAGAACGGTTGCTAGAGTCCTTGGATTTCATCTGGCATGTGGTGGGCACTCAGTAATAATGACCATTATTAATGTTTTCTCGTTGTACTGATGACTAATTCAGCCCTCTTCTTTTTAATGCCTGTATAATGTGCCAGAGGAAAATACTGCAAATGTTAAACATATGGAAGCTGGGACCAAAGCAAAAAAAAAAAAAAAAAAATCAGAGTTGGATAAACTATCTAGAAAACAAGTTTCTTGACCTGGCTTTGCTACTATTGAATTTAACAATCCTGAGAAACCTCATTTATTCCTTTCATACCTCAGTGTTATGTGTAAAATGAGGAAATTAGCTATCTGAACTATGCTCTGAAGTACTCTGATATTGATAATTATTCCTAAAATAAGAGTTCCACGTTGAAAACAAATTTATAAAAAAAGCTCTGGACATATTAGAATCCTCTTGGAAATTTATCTTGCTAATTAGCCTATTAGAATAAGGTTTACTATGATTTTGGTAAAGAAATACGTTGATCTTGATATAACCCAATTACCCAAATATTTGACAAGAACATCCCTTATTCATGGAAAAACCCGTCTTTCTGAATTGTTTCATATAATTCAATTTGGAAATGCTGTACAGGATGTTTCCTATGGTCCCTTATAATTCTGATATTTTGTGACTCTGTCGCTAAGCAATTGCCTGAAGGACTGTGTTAGGTGTTGGTTTAGATGGAGTATAACTTTTAGAATTCATTTTATGTGGAAAAAATAATTTCTTATTGGACAGTTAGAGGGACGTGTTTTTGAAGTAAGGCTAGGTTTAATGAATGAAATTATAGCAGTTTTTACATAGATGACATGGGTTTACAGAGGAAAGTGTTCTCATTGTCCAGTAGAGTTTTAATTTTCGTTCAGTCTGTGAATTAAATTTACGTCAATAACATTTGCCAATTGATTGCACATTCTCAACTCTTATAGAAATCATTATTTCTAAAAAAATGTATAGACCTAAAAGCCTGCACAGCAACAATAGCATCTACGTACATAAAACATATGGAATGCATGCACTACTGCTAGAGGATTAAATTTATTCACTGTGATGGCACCATTGCTTTTCCCTAGTTTATACCACATGTTCCTTCTTTATTTAGCTTTTAATTCTGTAAAGAGAGTGGGGATATAAATTGTATGAAGGATATGAACTATGAGCCATTCCAATCATGGTTATATGGCATCCTCAATTTGCTAGAACAATTTTCATCTGTCAGTTTTTCAAATAGGGATAGGAATCTCTCATTGGGTCAAATAATGATGGGATCTACTGCATGAGCGGAAGAACTTTCATGTGGCCTCTTACTGCTTCTTCTAGAATGAGGATACTTCTGTGAGGAAGATAGGAGTTATAACTGTCAAGATAGGCACACATTTTCCACAGGTTCCGTGGCTCTTAGTAATTCACCGCCTGGAGTAGCAGTTATTCCTTCCTCTCAAGTAGATTATCTGAAGGAAGTCATATCTCTTGTCAGGTTGTAAGTTGCCTTTATGTGTATAATAATGGCTGCCCTTTCCCACACACCCCGATATTCCTGGTACAATAGGGAAAAGGGAAGTGAACAGTTGTGGAGTACTGTGGTTTCTCTTCATCTCCTACATCTAATTAATTATTCATCTCCTTCAATTATGCCTCATAACAATCTCTCAAATGTTTCCCTGGACTTGATTCTTGGCTCTATCACTTACTAGCTGTGCGACTTTGGCCAGATTTCTTAACTTCCTTAGGTTGCGTTTCCTCATCTATAAAATGCACATGTTGAAGATAGAAACATTAGGGGAAATGGAGTAGTTGATGAAAAATTTCAGGGAGATAATTCATTCAAATGCTTAGTGTGGAGTTTGGCACATAGGGAGTACACAGGCAAGATTTATTGTCTTTATTATTTTTATTGTTAGTTTAGGTTTTCATTATAGTTTGGCTCTTAACTGGTATCTCTGACTCAAAATCTCTTCTTCTTTCCAAATCCATCCTCCATAATACTTCCAGAACGATCTTTTAAAATTGCAGATCAAACTATATAAGACGTCCACTGTTTGAAACCCTATAGTAGTCCCCAATTCCCTGCAGGATGGAGTCCAAACGCTACAGCATAACAGATTCTGCCCGCCTGGACCTCTTGTCCGACACTAAGCTCCAGCTAAACCACTTGCAGTTGCGTCTTTGTACTTCCATCCCTTTGCACATGCTTTTCCCACTGTCTCAGATGGATAAGGAGCTGTCTTCTACCTCTGCCCTTCACACTGCCACCCTCTGTCCTTCGAGCCCCAGCTGTTGGATCACTGAGTAGCATTCATTCTTCCTCTGCCACAACTGTACCTCATGTAGGCTTCTACCATAGTGCCTCTTATACTGAAATACAGTTACATGGGTTCATCTCCCTCTGTCTCTCTCCTGTGCTCTCCAGGGAAAGACAATGGTGCTCATTCACCTCTCTGTCCCAGATCAGAGATGATACTTGATAAGTGTTTGTCGAATGATTGAATGAATGGGAATTATGATGGAACATGGTGGGCTTCCCCTCCTAAACCCCTAAACAACATTAGTGCACCAAAACACCTTACACTGGCAGACAGTAGATACTTGATAAATAACTTTTGATTACGTAATTTGTTTATACACCTACTTATGATCTGTAAAGTAAAAGGAAATTGGAATCACGTAACCAAAAGTACCAGATATGCTAATATTACCGAGTTAAACACAAAAGTGTTGAAAACAGAATAAAGTCACTTTCTACTATCGTTTGAGTTCTCCTATTTTCCCACATTTTCTCTGATTTTTTTAGATATCGTAATTTAGGGGTCATAATTCATAATTACTTAAAATATGAAGTGTACTTGTCACTCTTTGAAAAGGTTAGTGCTATCATAGCATGTGTAAATCTTCTTTTATGAAAAAGATGACAAGCAAAATTATGATCCAAGTCAAGGTTTTATAAACCATTGACTTGGATATGCTTGCTTTTAAAGTAATTTTAGTTTAATTTCTCATTAGAGATTCAATCCTTATTTATGTATGATGATCAAGCTGATAAGATTTTTGAGTCATTGATGAATGGACTAATGGAAATAAGGTCAAATATAGAATTTTCTTCCCTTTAGGATCACTGAATATTTTACATTCCACATTACTGTTTTATAGACTTTCAATGACTAGATAAGTAGGGCCCTAGGTTTTACATTTATGAAGATATTAATAAATGAGCAGAGATGTACCCAAATTGCCTAGAGAAAAAGGATGTAAATGGACACATAACCATAGGAAATGTAGGATCACAGTAGCCTGCCCACTCCAGTGACACTGATGCTAAAAGAACAAAATCAGCTTTGATCAAGACTCAGCTTTGGGCTTGTTCTGAATAGAACCAAAACCCAAGCTTAAACACGAGAAAAAAAATCCATTTATCTGGATATTTTGCTATAATTTTCCAAAATGGTTTGTATTTTCCAAAATTCCACTCTGCAGTTTGCACACTCAGCCTCTAAGACTGCACTTTTCTCCTCATGCCACTCTTTTCCATATAATCTCTTGAGGCTCTTTAAACCTGAGACTATCTGTAATGGAATATTCTATCGTACAACACTCGGGAGCCAGTTGGAGCCTCCGGGCTCTGCTGGTTCGTGTAACCCTCTTTTCCCGAAGCACTGGATGCAGGAACTGCTGGTGTCAGCAAAGGTTGGCATAGGCAAAGCTACAAAATTATGAGAAGGGATGTGTGCAGTCCATCAGCATATGGTTTGCCACCTTTGGTCACCGTTTACAGAGAGTGGCAGAGAATGCTTGAATTACAGAAAACAGGAATGACGATCAACTGAGGTGAAGGAATAATTGAATGCGAGTAGAGGGTGTTGGAAGAAGCCTGGGCTTTGGAGTCGGACACACCTGGGGCAGGCTCCCAGGCTTCAGTCATAGTTACTAACCACGCCGAGTTTCCATTTCCTCTCTCCTCCATACAATAGGAGTAAGATGCTCCAACAGATGCCGCCAGGGCTTCGCCTAGATCTCCTGTACCCCTGTACTAAGGACTGATGGGTGCAGGAATGCGGAAGGCCAGCCCCCTTTTTCTGGTGGGCATACACCTAAGGTGGAACTTATTCTCCAGAGCCCCGTGGGGGTCAGGCTGCAGCAACCTTCTGAGGCACTTTGCCTGAGATCATTCCCATGGTTGGTTTCTTTCATATCCACTTCCTGCTTTTTCTACTTCCATAATGGTTTCTTTTTTTGTTTTCTTTTTTTTTTTTTTTTGAGGAAGGTTGGTGCAGTGCTGACATCTGTTGCTAGTCTTCCTCTTTTTTCCTTTTTCTCCCCAAAGCCACAGTACATAGTTGTGTATCATAGTTGTAGAGTGATAGCTCTTCTATATGGGATGCTGCCCCAGCATGGCTTGATGAGTGGTGTGTAGGTCCACACTCAGGATCCGAATCAGCGAACCCCGGGCCACTGAAGCAGAACGTCAGGAACTTAACTGCTGCACCTCTGGGCCAGCCACTATAATGGTTTCTGAGAGCAATTCCTTAACAAATCATTTGCATACAAATCATCTTCTCAAGATCTGCTTCTGACCTAAAGGGCTGTCTACTTTGAAAGTACCTGATGTGGATTAGAGATAAAAGGTGTAGGACACCTGCCAGAATATAAAGGGCAAAATAAATACTAATGATCATTACTCTCCTATTTAGTCTTATTGATGTTTTTTGTTCCTTATTTTTTATTTGAAGTTCTTTTGTTTTTCTCAGCTTTATTGAGATATAATTCACATATAACATCATGTAAGTTTAAGGTGTTCAACATGATGATTTGATACACATATATATTGTAAAATGAATTACCACAACAAGGTTACAACAATTGTTTTTGTTTTCCTCAAACCATCTCTTCTTGTGTCCCTTCTGCTTAATTTATTTTTATTGCGGCAGCATTGGTTGATAGCATTGTATAAATTTCAGGTGAACATCGTTATACTTCTATTTCTGCGTAGATTACATCATGTTCACTACCCAAAGACTAATTACAACCCATCACCACACACATGTGCCTAATCACCCCTTTCACCCTCCTCCCTCCCCGCTTCCCGAACTCTGGTAACCACCAATCCAATCTCTGTCTCTACGTGTTTGTTTTTTGTTGTTTCTTCTTATGTTTTTATTCTGCCTATCTCTATACATATTCACCTTTTAGAGATTCCAATTCTAAAATCTTCAATTGTATATACTTTTTAGGTGAGAAAATTGATTTCCATAGCAAACCGCAGGGGTGAGCATATTTTCCTGTGCTGATGACCTGTGGTGGTCTGAGCCCTCTTGCTGGTCACCATGTAGATGGTGATTAGGTCAGTTCTAGACGTTAAATTACTGCTTCAGTTCAGTGGCCATGTTCCACAGGTGGCCAGTGGTTAAGAATATAGGTTTTCAATTCAGATGGAGTTCATTATGAATTTTTACACTTTCTGAGTCCCTCTAACATGTGGGACACCTCTCAAGGTTGTCGTATTTTAATCAAGTGGGAGCTTAGGGTGATGCCTGGCAGGTAGTAAGTGTTGAACAAATGATATGATATTTTTTTCACTCTTTTTACTACTACTGTATTTTAGTCCCATTCCAATATCCCAAAAGCTTATTACATTCACATTTTGGTGAGATTCTCCCAGATATGCTGCTATTCCATTATGGAAATTCATTCTCTGTCCAATGTCTTTAGTGACTTTCCACCAAAGGAAAGTTTCGTTAGCTAACAAATACTTTTCTGGGTCCCTGAGGTCTTGTTTAGTGAGTTATTGTTTTGTAGGGGAGAAAAGATAATTTTCCCTCTGCCCTTTTGAGTTCTTGGCTGAGAACTGAGAACCTTGTAACAAAAGACAGATTAACAAGAGAAAAACAAACAGAAGTTTATTAACGTGCATACCTCATCTATTCATGGGAGCTCTCCAAGTAAAAATAAGTAACTTAAAGTGGTGGCTTAGAATTCAGGCTTATATAGCATCTTTAACAAAAAATAATAAATTTGTGGAGAAATGATAGAACAAACGAAAGCAGTTTTAGGCTTCCAAGGGCAGAAATAAAGGCTAGTTAGTCAAGTTTGTTATATAGATTCCTCTAGTGCCTTCTCTAGGCTGATAGGGTCTACAATTATCTCCAGTGATTAACTTTTGTTCTTCCTCATAGAGAATGGGGGAGGGACAACTTTGTAAATTTATGACCTGTTTTTAGGCAAATAGTGGGAGGGCAGGGAGCTTCTCTTGTATCTGCTTCTTCTCAATTCCTTCAGCTCAAAATAATCCTTATGCCAAACTGGCGTAATTTTTGGGTGGCGTATTCTGCTACCCCTCAGTTTTAAGGGACACATCAAGAAACTTGTTCTGCTTGTCCTGACTAATATATTACAAATAATAATTCAGTCAAACTAGGATTTTGCACAATGCTCCTCTGGATGATTTCACTAAAAAAATGAATTATCTGAGCTATTTTTCTTCACTTGATGTTTTGCAGAAAGTTGTACACTTATAGGTTATATTGTCAAAGAACATTCATAATATTTTCTGGAAAACGTTAAGACCACAGTAGATAATTTTCTTTACAGAATAGTTTAGATTAAGTCCTCCTTAAAGGCAGGGGTTTACCTAAAATAATCTATATGACTTCTTGTTCTGTTATTCTAAATGTATTATAGTGACCTTTTCCATAAGCCCATGGTAGGAACATTCAAATTTTCCCTTATATTTTGATTATTTTAATATGGGCTCTAATTACCTCTCTCTACCTCCCTTAATTTAAAACAAGACCAATTTTTTTTTTAAAAAAAGATATAATAGCTGCCATTTCTTAAAAATATGAGCTTGTAATTCAAGCAAAACTTCCACATTTCCTTGGGAACATCTTTTACATCAATGATTTTTATCTGCCTCTTGGTTTCCAGCCTTTTCTCTCTTCCCCCCTGCTGTGAGGGAAAGACTCCTTGGGCCAGACTCCTGGGGATCACAGGAGCTAAGGTGAAAATGCTTTATATACGTGTTGTCCCCCTGGACCTCTGGTGGAGTACAGCCACCGAGCTAGCAGTGAGGACCTGTTCTGCTGAGATTTCTCAAGACTTTTCTAGAGCTTTTTATCCTTACATGTTTCCTCAACGGGGCACTAACAAACAGATCAGAGGCAGACAGTTGTTATCTATTGTGAATTTCTTTTGGCACTTGACATTTCAGTGTGTCTTCCTTTCTGACACTGTGCATTATGCTCACTTTATGTCAGAGATCCCCAAAGGCAATAAATTGTCTGGAGGTTTATGTCCATATATGTATATGTTTACATATATACATATGTTTATATATATACATATGTATGTATATACAAACAGACATGTGCATTTGTAACTCCTTGTTCTGTTATTCTAAATTTATCTAAATTTGTTATCTATATATTTATAATTTGCTTCATGATGACTTAAAGTTATCAAAATACAACCTCCCAAAACTTGTTTACTACTTTGACTTTTAGGAGGAGAGAAGGGAAAAAATCAGTCAACTTAGAGATTACTTAGTATTGTTGGAAAACTTACCTGAACTTTAGTTTTAATAATTGTAAAAAGAAAAGAACAATTGTGCCTAATGTGGTTGTTTTGAAGATTCAATCATCAGATATTGGTGACACGTTTAATGTACAAATTTCTAGGTGTTTGTGTTAGATTAGTGAACAATGCAGATGAAGATTCATGTTTTATGAAATTTATATTCTACTGTAGAGGGGAATAAATAATAAAATGATTTTGGTAATATATTACTGTGTACAAACTACCCCAAAATAATGTTGTGGCTTAAAAAAATAACATTTGGGGCTGGCCCAGTGATGTAGTGGTTAGGTTCACGCGCTCTGCTTTGGAGGCCTAGAGTTCACAGGTTTGGATCCCGGGCGCACACTGAAGCACTGCTTATCAAGCCATGCTGTGGCGGTGTCCTATATAAAGTAGAGGAAGAAGGGCACAGATGTTGGCCCAGGGCCAATCTTTCTCAGCAAAAAGAGGACAATTTGCAACAGATGTTAGCTCAGGGTTAATCTTCCTCAAAAAATAAAGAAAAATAACATTTAAAAAAATAAGTGATGGTGAGGATGTAGAGAAACTTAAACATTTGTGCATTGCTATTGGGAATGTAAAATAACACAATCACTTTGGAAAACAGTTTAAAAGTTTCTCAAAAAGTTAAACATAGATTATCATACAACCCAACAGTTCCAATCCTAGGTATCTACCCAAAAGAAATAAAAACACATGCCCACAAAAAAGACTTCTATGAATGTTCATAGCAGCATTATTCATAATAGCCAAAAAGGGGAAGTAATCCACACATCTATCAACTGGTGAATGTACAAACAAAATAGGATTTAACCATACAATGGAATGCTTTTCAGCAATGAAAAAGAATGAAGAAATGATACATGCCTCGGCATGGATGAACCTCAAAAACATTAAGCTAAATGATAGAAGCCAAATGCAAAAACAACATATTGTCTGATTCCATTTATTCGAAATGTCCACAAAATGCAAATCTATAGAGATAGAAAGTAGATCAGGGGTTGCCTGAGGCTGAAGATAGGAATGGGATGTGACTGCAAATTGGCATGAGGGATCTTTTTGGTGTGTTGGAAATGTTCTAAAATTTACTAAATAAATTTAGTAATTTATAGACTTGTGTAACCATGGTGATGGTTGCACAAGTCTATAAATTTACTAAAAATCATTTAATCATACATATACACAGATAGCCAACAATATCAATTTGGCTAACAAATCTGCAATTCAGGCAGGATTTGGCAGGGAGAACTCTCCTCTGCTCCACTGGACGTCAGCTGGGGTGGCTGGAAAGCTGGGATGGAGTAATCTGGGGCATCTAGGTCTCTCTGACTATACTTACCCTCTCTGTGCGGTCTCTTCAGCATGGTGATCTCAGGACTGCTAGGCTTAGGGCTTCTAAGTTGCCTGTCCTGAGAGAAAGAGAGACAACAGGAAGCTATATCACCTTTTGTGACCTGCCCTTGGGAGCCATTCCACTGCATTCTCCTTGGTAAAATCTCCAGTAGTATATACATAGAGTGCAATGCTATTCAGCCTTAAAATAGAAGGAAGTTTTACCATACACGACGACACAGATGAAACTTGAGGACATTATGCTGGGTTAAATAAGCCAAGCACAGGGGGAGAAATATTGCATTATTCCACTTATATGAGGTATCAAAAATAGTCAGACTCGTAGAAGCAGACAGCAGAATGGTGGTTGCTGGGGCTGGGGCGGGGGTAGAGGGGAATGGGATGTGGTATTTAACGGGTATAAAGTTTTAGTCATGCAAGATGAATAAGTTGTAGAGATCGTCTGTACAACATCATGTCTATAGTTAACAATACTGTATTGTACACTTAAAAATTTGTTGAGGGTAAATCTCACATTAAATGTTCTTACTACAATAAAAAAAACAACCAAACAAGCAAAAGTCTAGTAGTTTTGGTACTCTTTATTAGTCATTCTTCTAGATACTTGATTTGCATAGTGAAACAGAACAGCCCCAAATCCTTGCTCTCCTGGAGTTTCCATTCTGGTTGGAGGAACACACAATAAATTATAAGCATATAGGAAAAAAGCTATGGAAAAAAGAAATAGAGTTATGAAAGTAGGATCTGTGGTGGAATAGAGAGGATATTGAAATTTCAAATATGTTGGTCATGGTAGGCCTCATTAAGGAGGTGACATTTGAGCTAAGACTTGAAAGAGTTCAGGGAGTTAGCTTTGCAGATGCCTGGGGGAAGATCCTTTTATGCAGAGGAGGCAGCTAGTGCGAGATCTGACATGGGAGCTTTGCTGCAGTGTTTGAGGCTTAGCGAGGAGGCCAGCGTTCTTGGAGCAGTGAGAATGAGAGGCAGGTTGTAGGAGATGAGAGCACAGAGGTGAAAGGGAGGCCAATCTTGTAGGGTCTTGTAGGTCATTATAAGGTCTTTGGCTTTGACTTTGAGTGAAATGGAAGCCATTGGAAGGTTTTCTGCTGGAGTGATATCATCTGACTTACTATTTTATTGGAACGTTTCTGGCTGCTGTGTTGAGAATAAACTACAGGAGACTGAGTGTAGACGCAGCAAGACCAGTCAGGAGGCTGTTGCGCAAACCGGGATAAGAGCTGATGGTGGATCTGACCAGAGTAATAGCATCGAAGATGGGAAGAACTGGTTGGAGTCTGAAAATATTTTTGATTGTGGAGACAATAGGATTTCTCGGCAGAATGGATGTGGTAAGGAAAGAGAGATGAGTCAATGATACCTGGTTTTGTGTCAGCTATTAATAATTATACACTAACAATTATTATTAGGAGGTAAAATTCCCATGGAAAGAATGATCACACATAGTGGGCATTTAATCATTATTAAATATATCCTTTTGGATGTTAAGAGTAGGAAAAAATTTGGAAAGGAAGGAGGAAGAGATAGAAAGGGTGAAAGCAGGAGTTGGAAGTCCTTGGCTCAAATCCAAGCTCCACCACTCATAACTGTAAGATCACAGGGAGTTATTTCAACTCCCTGAGCCTAAGCTTCTCTTTAATAAAGATGAGATAATGAAATCCCATAACTCATAATGTAAGAATTAATATTATAAATAAAAAGCATTTAATGTAATACCCGGCACATAGTAAGTACTCAATAAATGATAGCTATTATTATAATTATCAATAAAAATGGAAAGTTGGAGGAAACTGGGATAATTTCCTTTTAACTGTAAGTGAGAATTGGAAGTAGATAATATTGCCAAAAGAGCATCTCGTGTGACCTCTTATAGGCCAGAGCCATTGCTTGCCTTGGTCAGGTGAATAGAAATGTGTTGAAAGAAGGAATGGGCCACTTTCTAGTAAAATATTACTCACCCCCAAATACTGTGCTCTGCCTTCAATGCTGCAGTTTTCCTTATCAATTCAGTTTTTGACTAGTTTAACTGGACTCCGAGCAAGCTTGGGAAATTGCCTTAATATTTCTGGACAGAGATCTGACTAGTGACAGATGGAACCACTGGTGATGGTCATGTCCCTATGTTTTTGTTTATCTTTGTGTCTATCTGCTAATTATTCATGATAAAGGTGTCTGTCATCGGCTGGAAATACTGATATTGAGTGAGTTAGAAACCTGGAATAACTATCACGAGAGACTCACCAGGACAGTAATGATTGATGCAAACGCCTGCTAACAAGAGGCCCTGCTAGGTCCAGTCAGACCATCTGAATCAATCAAGAAAGATGACAAGTATCTTATCAAGTGGTTCTCATATATAGTTAAATCCTTAGAAATGTTAATCTTTCTTTAGCATGGTATATATAGTTACTTTTTAAAAATAGTGTGTGTTTGATGCTATAGCACTCTGTTTACGAACCATCCCAGATACATGTTTTAGAGCATGAAAAGTTGAAATAATGATAATTACTTATCCTTTCAAGTAAAACATTTAAAAATAAAATTCATTTATTTTGATTTTAAATTACATTTTCAAACACGCAGAAAAATTTAGAATATATTATAACAGATACCCACAAACCCAGCATCCAGATTTTTTTTAAATGTTAACATTTTACCCTATTTGCTTCAGATAATTCTTGTTTTATACAGAAATATACTATTTTGGATACTACTAAGGTCCCACCAACCTTATCCTTTTCCTTCTCTTCCAGAGGAAGCCTTTGACTGAGTTTGCAGTGTATCTTTCCCATGCACATCTTTGAACTCGATGCATAAGAAACCGGCAAATAGCCATTGATGATTAAGCAGCTAGTAACTATGGGGGATTGGACTTGACCACCTTAAAATACGTCTCCACCTGAAAGACGCTTTGACCCCCACCCCAACTAACTGACCCAAAGAGTTTGGGATGGGAGGCTTGCCCCCAGAACAGGCCATCACCATAGACATCTCCGGGTATCTGGAGGGTCCTTGCTAAGCCCATTCTTAGTTCTGGTTACCCTTTGTAAGAGACATTTACATTTGTAAAGGAAATCTCCATTTGTAAAGCTATCTTCTTCCCTGTACTAGGAAGAAGGAGGGGATGGCCTTACCTAGAAAACTTACCAGAATGAAGGCAAGGACTTAAATCTGCATGATAAATTTACACGTTGTTAACTGTGCTGTTTAGGCAATATGCTATCTGATTCCCACTAGGTTCCTATAGATAACAGCTCCCAGGAGCCTGGATCATCTATTTTTTTCAGGAATTGAAACTCGTTGTCCACTTCAGGCTGGTTGAGACCACCAATCCATCCATTGGGCCCACGTAGGCATATGTCCGATAAGCCACTTTTTGATGTCACAAGGTTAAAACTCCACCCTCAGGGCATGCTAACGCCACCATTCTGTGAACATGCATCCAACGAAGAGGCATGAAGCCTGACTATGCTTGCGCAGATCATCAATCACCTCATCTCTCCTCACTTCCAATCTTTTGAGACCACCTTGCCCCCATCCCATAAATATCCCTGAGTCTCTATTTTCAGGGAAGTGGATTTGAGATTCATTTTCCCGTTTCCTCACTTGGCTGCCTTGTGATTAATAAAGGCTCTCTGTCTGTTGCAATCTCGTCGTCTCAGTGTTTGACTATGTGGGCGGCAGGCAAAAATGGACCTGGTGCAGTAACACAGATACATATAGTCATAATCAATATATGCTTTTCCTGTCTTAAAATTTTACACACCTGATATCACAATGTATACCACAAAAAAGTAATATGTTAATAATTAGGTAAAAAATGATAGAAGGCTAGATAAAGCTTGATTTGAGCTAAAAAATGTTAGAAATACTTGCTGGTTTAATGCCAATATTGAGAGAAAGCAACATGACTGAATTTGGGTAAAACAATAATTACTCTGGTGCTCTAAAAACGACATAATGGGGCAGGATTCTAACTTTCAAGCACAACTTCATTATGAATCAGAAATACCTGAAACATCTAAATCCAAAATCTGGAATTTCAGATATTGATATTAATCTCTACTAATCCAGCCAGTTGTGGGAAAAGAGGGAGAATCCCCCTCCGCCCTTTCCCTTAAGGTTCTTATGGCTGGCCAAGTAATTAACAAGACAGGTTAGCAGGAGAAAATAATACCAAGTTTAATAACATGTATACATGGGAGAAAGCAGGGACACTGCGTTTCTCAACGCAATAGCAGAAATTCTCATCTTAAATACCATCTTCAGCTAAAGACAAAGGAGGATGTTGGGGGTGGGGGTTGTCAGTTACAGGAGATCACCACTAAAGCACAGTAAACAAAAGTAAGGTTATTATGCAGATTTAAGGCCTCACCTTCCACATTGATAAGTTTCTAGAAATGAGGTCACCCCCCCTCTTCCCAGTACAGAGAGGGAGATACCTTTACAAATGGAGATTTCCCTTATAAATGTAAATGTTTGTCTGGCAACTCCTCGAAGGGCCATCTAGAGAATGTGGCCAGAGAGACAGAACTTCCGATAAGATGGGCTTGTTGGTGTCTTTTCTATTGTAACACCTATTTTACATTATATTACAGCCATCAGATAGAAGATCTGTTCCAGGAAGGAGTTACTATATCAAATTCTTTAGGCAGTTAGTGGGGGAGGTCAAATGTCCGTCAGAGAAAACAATCAAGGTAAAGAGATATATTTCAGGGTGGCCAAATCTTCTGTAAGTATTTGGGGGGTTAAAGAGTCAAGATAGTAAAGGCAACGCATGTTATTATCTCGTGAGCCACTCTATATAGTGATGGAACTTAAAGAACCTAGAGGAATGAGGAGCTATTGTGTCCTTTAAGATATGTCAAAGGAGCTCTTTGCAAATGCTGGGCTATAGTAAATTCTTGGCTAGATCCTCTCAGGAGTGCTGCGGTGCAGTATTCTGTGTTGTCAATGAAGGTGCCATCCATATGCTTTATATGTGTGGCATGCAGGCAGAAAGCCTGGCATTTCATAGGAAAATTCAGAAACTTGGCTCATGCTCTGATTTTGACAGAGGGCCAGTCAACTCCCATTTGGAGGAAGGGCTGCCAGGGTGTCAGTGGATAGAAATTATTTTTTTCCTAAAAAATAATTTTGAATTTGCTCAAGTATTTGACTAAGGACTCTGTAAGCCTAGACTTCTATGACATTTGCTTGGAGAAAGAAGTTTTCACCTGAATAAAATATTAAGGGTAGTCATTAACCAATTGGTTCCCAAGACGCTAAAAGGACCTCAGTTTATACTGTACGTGTTATCTGCTTTGGATGAAGACTTCAGCCTGGTGCCCATGCCAAGATGTGTTAGCTATAAATCATAGCCTCGAAAAATTGAATGATTACACTACGTGGATAAAGGTACTTAAAACTCAATATTTCTGCATTTAAAGACCAATGAACTCTTCTTATTTCAACATGTACATTTGTTTTCTTTCTTGGAAGCAGACCATATAATTAACTTAATAAATCATTAAACATATTTGTCAAATCATTGCCATTAAAGCAGTACATTGCCATGGTTAAAAGGTCTGGCACTGGAGTAAGACTTTCTGGGTTTGATGCCTACTCTGTCACACACTTGCTGTGTGAGCCTGGGGGAGTTATTTGACTTCTCTGTGCCTTTATTTTCCTGTCTGTAAAATGTTGATAATAATAATAATACTTTTTTCAGGGTCTATTTCGGGGATTAAATAAGTTAATATATGCAAAGTCTTGTATCTTGCACATACTAAGCCTTCTAAAATTCTGAACTATTAATCACTTAGCTAGTTGATGCTGTTATTCTTTCAGATTACAGATCTATTATAAAAGTTCCCTTGTTTAAAAGGCCACTTCCAATTTGTTATAATAAAGCCATGTTAGCAAAATAGCAAAAGGTGATTCCCTTTGCAGTAGGAGCAAAATCCGCATTAAGAGCGGCGAAGACCTACAAGTTAAACTGTATTTCTCCTGTAGTGGTTCTTCAGACAATTTCTGGTTGTCAGACTATGTGAGCGATAACTCTATGGTAGGCATCAGTACTGTCCACCAGATAGTCTGATTCTCTCCTTTCTAGGCACAGGGCTGGAGTGTGCCTCCCCACTCCCTTGAAGTTAGGTGTGGCCATGAGATTTGCCCGTATATAGTACACAATTCTTCTGGGTCTTGTTTCCTTTCCCCTCCCATGTTCCAGCAATGTTTGCAACGATGAAGTGCCGTCAGCCTGTTTCACAGAGTAGGGAAGACATTGAGCAAAGCTAGGACTTTGTCCTTAAGAAAACAGGGAGTCCATTAAAAGATCTAGAATAATTAGCAATACTCCAGTGTGAAACTGACAAAAAATGAAGAAAGACAGGCAGATGCTTAGCAAGAGGCTATTCTAATATTTTAGGGAATGCTGAAAAAGGTATGAGCAATGAGAGAGGGAATGGGATGGAATAGAAGAAGCCATAAGATATTGTACAGACAGAACTGAAAATGATTTGACCACTGATTACAGATGAAGCAAAGTGTGAGTTGGATCAGCTTAGTATAAAGCCATGGTTTGAATCCTGGTGACTAAAGAACATGACGTCTCCACCAATAAAAATAGAGAACATAGAGCTTGGAGCAGGCTGTGGGGAAAAGAAGGTTCAGTCTGAGAAATACTGAGTTTAAGATACTGTTGGAACACTCAGATCCTGTAGTCATTTGGAAATACCAGAGAAGGAGTGATGAATGTGAGAGGATGAGAACTAGGAATGTGGGCATGTAGTGGAGGCTTGGGGAGGAGAGAGTTTCAAGAAGGGTGTGATCAAATCAGAAAGAGAGACAGAGAGGGAGAGAGAGAAGAGGAATGATGACATTTAAAATTAAGGGCCATTGAATTTGCTTGTCCAGTTTCATAGTTATATATGATACAGGAGACCGAACATGCATTGATTTAAATTCTAAATTAAAAGATTTGCTGCCACCTAAATTTCGAATACAAACTTCTCCAAGTGTTTTAGTTGATTCTTCTGAACAATTAACTTCTGAAAAATGTTGGTTGAGAGTACTAGTTGTGTTTTAGGTTTTTGAGGTTCCACTATATTACTAATACTCTCTGTATTTTTTTGTCTTTTCTGACAGCTTTAGAGTAATATCTGCAATTTTACATTAAGTATAGTGTTTTTCCAACTTTTTTGTATTTCCATTTCCCATATGCACAGTGAATTTGGAGGAAGCTAATGCATCTCAAAAATAGTCATTCTGTCAAAGAGCTGGGCCTGAGAATAACTCCATCTTCCTTCGGGGATAGTTTCATCTTAGATGAAAAGTGTAGCCTTGGGAGAATCTAGCAGATGCATTGCCTGCTTCGTTTCGATGTATGGTGTGGATATGTGTAAAGTGGCAACCTGCCAACCGACTGCTCACATTCAGAAACAGTTTCTCAGTTTTAGTGGATACTTATTGATGCCATTTTAATCTGATCTTTCAGGCGACGATGCATTCAGAAGTCACTTGGGAATGATTAGGCACTTAGAGAAGAACACAGAATTTTTTTTATATCAAGATTTTGAACTTTAACCAGTTTATTAAAGAATTTCATTCCAAGAGATAGTTAAAATTATCATACATCACATCTTATCCTAAGATTTAAATCTGTTGAATTTATTCAGTTAATTTTCTTACTAATATTATTGTTCTCCACTAACACAAAGTCTCAAACTACCACATATGTTCCCACCATCAGAAACAAACCAAAAGTAGTTGCTGAACTTGAAGAAAATTGCTTAAAAATAGGCAAGAAAAGAGTAGAAGAACGGGTGTTAAATTATTTTTGTAAAAAAATTATTTGAAGGAGATGGGTAAGTAGGTGACTGGTTAGACAATACCAGTAGGTTTCTAGTTTTGTTTGTTTTGCTTTGTTTTGTTTCATTTTGTTTTAACAGACATTGATAATCTAAGCTTTCTCCATATAGGGACATTTATTTTAACAGAGGAACCTTGAATGGAAATGAGTCAGGTGATATTTCACAGGAAATACAGTTTGCAGGAGAAAGCCTAAGAAAAATTTAAAACAGTCATATTATAAACTCAGTATAACTCAGTGGCATTTTTTTCTGGCCTACAAAACAACAGAACCAGTGGAAAAATTGTGTTGATATAAGAATGCTTGAGAGTTACTCATTTATTTATGTATTGCCTTGTCCATGAAAACACTTCTTTTTAAGAGAGATTTCAGGCATTTCAGACAAAGGCTCTCCATTTAAGCTTTTTAAAAATGATGAGGAGTTTAATTAAAATTATTAGCGTGATCATTTAAAAATACAACACTATAATTTTCAAAGTAAGCATTGGGGGCCAGCCCCGTGGCTTAGCGGTTAAGTACGTGCGCTCTGCTACTGGCAGCCCAGGTTCGGATCCCGGGCGCGCACCGACGCACCGCTTCTCCGGCCATGCTGAGGCCGCGTCCCACATACAGCAACTAGAAGAATGTGCAACTATAACATACAACTATCTACTGGGGCTTTGGGGAGAAAAAGGAGGAGGATTGGCTATAGATGTTAGCTCAGAGCCGGTCTTCCTCAGCAAAATGAGGAGGATTGGTGTGGATGTTAGCTCAGGGCTGATCTTCCTCACACACACACACAAAAAAACCTAAGCATTATCTGATAGGGTTAAACCACACAGTAGTTCCTGAAGCTTGTTGTTTTTCTAACCTATGGGAATTTTCAGGGAAAAAAAAAATTAATGAAATTGTGGATAATAATTTTTAACATAACTTTCTTTTTTCTTTCTTGTTGTTTTGTTCGGCTCTTGATAAGTTCTCCCAGAAATGAGTTCTTAAGGAAGTAAATAACGATGAGTGAAGAAGCAACATCTTGTCGCAGATTAAAACCGATTAAGCTCCCAGAAAGGAGTGTGAGCTGTTTGAACGGAGGAAGGTTAATGGGAAGATGCCCCGGGGTTGAGACAGGAAGCAGGGCTGTTTGATGTTTTTGTTAATAACTATGAAGAAGAAGATGCTGGACTCTAACAGCCTCTGCAAAGAATTGAGACCTGGCTCTTGGAGGTTCAGTTCATGATTTTCTATGTGAACTTGCCAGCTCGTGCATATTTTCCTCTGCTTGGAAAGAAAGCTTCCCAAGTTGTATCTGGTTGTCTCAATTTTAGTTGTTGCACCGTTATTGCTTCTAGAGGACTGCTATCCACTCCTTTTTTGACACAGAGAGGATTAAACATCATATAAAAATATTATATCTATTATCAGGTGCAGCACCTTTGAGTGGCCACTTTCCTATGATAAGGTTTTTGCAAAAGCTCTGTAAACAGAAAATATTTTGAGAGGGAAAAAACGTGAGCAGGGGTGAAGTGTAGGATTCTTTTTCATTAATCTAACACACACACATACACGATCCTTTAATATGCTTTTGTTATCATGGGAAATAGGTTGATGTAACTAAAATAGAGATAAAAATATCCTAGACGAACTTCTTTAGATTATAAACATGCAAGTGGAACGAACACAGGATAACCTCGTCCAGGTGATGTTTGATTTCACTGAGCTTTTCAAATGTTGCTATGAGTCATCAGGAAAGATCAATTAAGAATTTATGTCCTGGGCCGGCTCCGTGGCTTAGCGGTTAAGTGTGCGCGCTCTGATGCTGGCGGCCCGGGTTCGGGTCCCGGGAGCGCCCCGAGGCACCACTTCTCCGTCCAACGTGAGGCCGAGTCCCACGTACAGCAACTAGAAGGATGTGAACCTATGACATACAACTATCTACTGGGGCTTTGGGGGGAAAAAACTGAATAAATAAAATCTTTAAAAAAAAAAAAAAAAAAAAAAAAAGAATTTATGTCCTTAGGGTTCTGTCTACAACATTGCCAACAAGATTAATTATTTGAACCTTTCAAACAACCAGTCGTAGTCATCATTTTGTTGGAGAAACCTGGTGCATGTGGTGTAGGCGGGGTGTGCGCGTATTTGTGGGGGACATGGTGGAGACAGGCAACAGCAGGTGTGGAAATTTTCAGGACTGAGGTGACAGGAGACTGGGCAGGATGAAACCACAGGAGTCATAGGGCTGTGCTTGTAGGGTGCAAAAAGCAGGGTCCAAAGGGGCTCTTCATAGAGAGAGGAGCCCACGGCTAGTGGCCTGCCGTGAGCTGGGAAAGCAGGAGCTCAATTACTGGGTGGAAGAAAGTCCTGGCTGACTTCTGGAGATGCTGGGAAGGCAGCTCTGATTAAACCGCCATGGCAGAGGAGGCAGTCAAGAAAGGCACAGGTGCCATATGAGGACACTAACATGTGCACGGGTGCCGTACGAGTGCAGTAACATGTGCACGGGTGCCGTACGAGGACAGTAACATGTGTCACATATTAGTATTAGCTGACTCTGCTCTGGGCTGTACATTAAACATGAGGCCATCAGTACATCCTCAGTGAGGTGTGGACATTTCTTTAGTGACTCTAACTGAGGAGGTAGCAGGGAAAGAGAAATATTTCCTTTTTTCTCTTTCTCTACCCACAGCCCCCATCCCCATCCCACCTCTTGCTCTCTATTCCCCATTTCAGATGTGCTGCAAACCATTCTGGTTTCCTTCGCCACAAGAATCATTCACAACTCTGTTAATTTTACTCTCTCAAACCTACTTAAGCAACTTCTAGCAGCGGCACGATTTCAACAAATCCTTGGAATACACTTTCTTCTTCTGCATCTTTGATATTTGCCAGTCATTTCTCCTTCAGCGTCCTGCCAGTCTGTGACCTTGAAATCATTATTGCCCTAACTTTGGCAGAGGCTAACTCATTACAGTTTCTCCGCTCCACAGGCAACCTGACTTTGTGAAGTTTCAAATGAGGAAGTTGGTAATGAACATAATTTAAGTTACAAGGCTTCGAATTTGGTACTGTATGTAGAAGAAAAGTGAAAGTCTGTTCTAAATTTTGTAGGGCTGACCACAGCTGAAAAGGCTTGGCCTACTTCAAAGAATACCCAGTTCCTGCCATAAGATTCTGCTAGCGTAATTGAGTTTCTAGAACACTCGCAGTGCTGTTTGGAAGCCCATGGGTAAGAAGCAGATGGGTGAGTCATTAGGATAAGAGTAGGAGAGTGGTGAAGGAGCAGGCACCAACTACCAGCCTGACTACAGCTGGTGTCTGCCACTGAGCACTTGAACACGTCCCACTGCCCCATGTAGTGTTGCTACTGGAAAATGAATTCCTCTGTTCGCTTTCTGATCAGATCTACAATCTGCAGGGCTGGGGACCTGCCACAGTGCCATTTATTTTCTCAGTTGGGTTTACCGACTCAAAGGTAGATTTGATTCCCAAGGCTTACCACCTTATGAGAACTAGATCTACTTTACTGACCTGCAGTGAAAGCCAATTGCTGAGTTTTGGATAATTATTGGAGATGGTCTCTTTTTATCAGGGTGGTCATATAATTTATTGTTCAAACTAGGAGTCTTCTGAAAATAAAGGGGACACAAAAAATAATCATAATTTTACATATATATTTGAATATTGTATTTATAACATATATAAATATATGTCCCCATTATTTTATATATATTTCAATATTTATTGACTAACAAATTGGTTTTATTATATTAGTAGATGTTAAAAGTCTTATTTAAAATTATTTTAAAAAAATTCTTTATAAAAACTAAAGTAACATATTGATACACATTGAAGCAAAATAAAAAGGTTTTCTTATTAATGATCTGAACACTAAAATAACAGAGTAATTATGGTATATGGTCATGCACTTTAATCACATTTTTAGTCTTGTCTATTTCTAATATATATTTGTATTTTTCTAAAGAATGAGTATTTTACAATGCAATCTTAGTTTTAAAATTAAATTGTGCTCATCTTCACAGTTGCATTTTATCATTAATACATTTGATATTGACATCTTTGATTGATTTGTCATAATGTTTTTTAGTTGAGAAAATGTTTTCTGTATAGGTGCTAACATACCTGGTAAAATAAGATGAAATTCTGCTAAATGGAGGGGCCAGCCTGGTGGCACAGCCGTTAAGTGTGCACACTCTGCTTCAGCAGCCCGGGGTTCACAGGTTCAGAACCCCGGGCGCACACCGAGGCACCACTTGTTAAGCCATGCAGTGGCGGCGTCCCATATAAAGTAGAAGACGACGGACATGGATGTTAGCCCAGGGCCAATCTTCCTCAGCAAAAAAGAGGAGGATTGGCGTTGGATGTTAGCTCAGGGCTAGTCCTCCTCACAAAAAAAAAATTCTGCTAAATCGAGAATATTCTCACTAAACTCCTGTTTTGTTTTGAAACGTGGAAATGTATCTGCACAAATATTTCTATAGATACTGTCTTTCTTTACTCCATTCTGAGTATCTCGCTTGGAAAATTATTTTTAAAGATTTTATTTATTCATTTTTTTTTTTCCCCCCAAAGCCCCGGTAGATAGTTGTATGTCATAGGTTCACATCCTTCTAGTTGCTGTACGTGGGACTCGGTCTCGCGTTGGACGGAGAAGTGGTGCCTCGGGGCGCGCCCGGGATCCGAACCCGGGCCGCCAGCATCAGAGCGCGCGCACTTAACCGCTAAGCCACGGAGCCGGCCCGGAAAATTATTTTTAAAGACAACATTTTTAAAGTAAAATGTAGAATTATCAATTTCAGTTTCATGCTGATTCAGACTATAAATGCTTTCAACAAAATAAAATCTCTATACAAATATTTTACTCAAATTCAAGATATTTCAAAGTTTAATTATAGAATTTAAAAATTAAATTTATACACTGTTTCCAAACTTATTGATCTTAAGATTCATCCTTTGCTTTGAGATAAATTTCAATACCTCCCGGTTTGGAAGCAAGCTTGATTTTCAATATTTACAATTTGATAAATGCTTCAAAAGCTATTGTGTGTGTGTGTGTGTTCCAATTGTTAAATACTTTGATTAAAGATATCGGGAGGCTGGCCCCGTGGCTTAGCGGTAAAGGGCACGTGCTTCACTACTGGCGGCCCAGGTTCGGATCCCAGGTGCGCACCGACACACTGCTTGTCCGGCCATGCTGAGGCGGCATCCCACATACAGCAACTAGCAGGATGTGCAACTACGACGTACAACTATCTACTGGGGTTTTGGGGGAAAAAAAAGGAGGAAGATTGGCAATAGATGTTAGCTTAGGGCCAGTCTTCCTCAGCAAAAAAGAGGAGGATTAGCATAGATATTAGCTCAGGGCTGATCTTCCTCACAAAAAAAAAATATATATATATATTTAAAAAAAAAGATATAGAAGTGATTTTCAACAAAAAGCAACCTAAATTTAGAGAACTTTTTTATAAAAGAAGTTACCCTATGTATAGCATTTAAGCCAATTTCAAAAGTGGTTCTTTAAAGGATCATACACCATGACCAAGTGGGATTTATCCCTGGGATTCAAGGACTGTTCAACATACACAAATCAATTAATATGATAGACAAATTAACAAAATAAAGAATAAAAATCACATGATCATCTCAATAGATGCAGAAAAAGCATTTGACAAAATTCAACATCTTTTTATGATAAAAACTCTAAAAAAATTAGGTTAGAAAGAATTTAACTCAACATAATAGGCCTGGTATGACAAGCCCACAGCTAACATTATGCTCAATAGTGAAAATCTGAAAGCCTCAGTTCCTGAAAGATCCAGAACAAGACAAGGACGCTCACTCTCACCACTTCTATTCAATGTAGTACTAGAAGTCCTAGCCACAGCAATTAGGCAACAGAAAGAAATGATCTTATATGTAGAAAGAAAACAACTGTTAGAACTAATAAAAAAATTCAGTGAATTTATAGGATACATAATCAACATATAAAAACCAGGTATGCTTCTATACACTAACAACAAACTATCTAAAAAGAAAATTAAGAAAATAATTTCATTTACACTAGCATCAAAAAGAATGAAATACATGGAAATGAATTTAATCAAGGAGGTGAAATACTTGTACATTGAAAACTACATAACATGGATAAAAGAAATTAAAGACATAAATAAGTGTAAAGACATTCTGAGTTTATGGATTATAAGATTTAGTATTGCAAAAACGTCCATACTACCCAAATAAATTTACAGATGCAATGTAAACCCTATAAACATCCAATGGTATTTTTACAGAAATAGAAAAAACTATCCTAAAATTCGTATGGAACCCCAGTTGACCCTGAACAGCCAAAGCAATCTTGAGAAAGAACAAAGTTGGAGACGTTACCCCTCCTAATTTTAAAATATATTACAAAGCTACAGTAATTAAACAGTATGGAACTCACATAAAAACAGAAATATACAATGAGGGAAGAGAATACAGAACCCAGAAATAAATCCATGCATGTAAGATCCACTGATCTTTGATAAGGGTGCCGACAATACACTAGGGAGAAAGACAGTCTCTTCAACAAATGGTTTTTGGAAAACTGGATATCCACATGCAAAAGAATGAAAGTGGATGCCTTTCTTAGACGATAGACAAAAATCAACTCAAAATGTGTTAAAGATTCAAAAGTAAGACTTGAAACTGTAAAATTCCTGGAAGAAAGTATGAAAAAGTCTCCATGACATTTATCTAGGCAGTTATTTCTAGGATATGACACCAAAAGCACAGGCAGCAAAGGCAAAAATAAACAAGTGGAAATATATCAAACTAAAAAGCTTCTGCACTGCAAAGGAAACAGTCAAGAGAGTGAAAAAAAACACTACAGAATGGGAGAAAATATTTGCAAACCATATATCTGATAAGCGGTTAATATCCAAACTATATAAGGAATTCCTACAACTCAATGGCAAAAATAATAATAGCAATAATTTGATTTAAAAAGGGGGAAAAGACTTGAATAGACATTTCTCCAAAGAAGGCATGCAAATGCCCAATTGGTATGTGAAAAGATGCTCAATATCACCAATCATCAGGAAAGAGCAAATCAAAACCACAATGAGATATCACCTCATATCTGTTGGTATGGCTCTTATTAAACAACAACAATGAAGATAACAAGTGCTGGCTAAGATGTGGTGAAATTAGAACACTTATACACTGCTGGTTGGAAAGTACAACGGTGCAGCCACTATAGAAAACAGTATGGAGATTCCTCAAAAAATTAAAAATAGAACTACCATATGATCCAGCAATACCACTTTTGAGTATATATCCAAAAGAATTAAAGTCAGTATTTTGAAAAGATATTAGCACTCATGTTCATTCAGCAGTATCCACAATAGCCAAGATTTGGAGAAAAACTAAGTGTCCATCAATGGATGAATGGATAAAGAAAATGTGGTATGTATATATGCAATGCAATATTATTCAGCCTTAAAAAGAAGGAAATCCTGCCTATGTTACAACACAGATGAACCTGGAGGACATTACTATTAGTGAATTTAGACAGTCGCAGAAGGACATATACTGCATAATTCTATTTATGTGAGGTATCTAAACTGGTCATACTCATAGAAACAGAGAGTAGAATGATGGTTGCTGGGACTGGGGGCAGAAAGAAATGGAGAATTGCTGTTCAATGTGTATAAAGTTTCAGTTACACAAAAAAATGAATAAGTTCTACAGAGCTGCTATACAATATTGGGCCTATAGTTAAGAATACTGTATATGCGCACTTAAAAATTTATTAAGAGGGTAGATCTCACGTTAAGTGTTCTTACCCAAAAAAAGTCAATTTAAAAAACTTGGTGCTGAGCAATCAAGAGAGAAAATATGTACCACTATGTTATACAGTTTTTATATTAAATCTCAGCTCCCTCACAAAATTTTATATTTTGTTTACTCTAAAAGCTTATACATAAAATATTTGTAAATTTTGGGTAATTATAGCTTCTATTTAAATTTGTAGTATATCATAGCTTGTTCAGAAACTATTTTGAATTATATGTGCATCATAATCAATTCCAAATATGTTTCTTTTTCATAGGTTTCTTAAGGTATTGGTTAGCTGCTACTGCATAGCAAATTACCCAATGCTTAATAGCATAAAACAGCAACATTATTATGCTCGTAGATTCTCTATGTCAAGAATTTGGACAGGGCACAGCAGAGATGGCTTGTCTCTGCTCCACCATGTCTAGGATCTCAGCCAGGAAGACTTGAAAGTTTGAAGTGACTCAACAGCTGGGGGCTGGCATTATCTGGAGTAGTCTTCACTCATGTATCCATCTAATGGATAAAGTTGACTATCGATTAGGACCTCAGTTGAGCTGTTGCCTGGAACATCTATGTGTCGCCTCCTCAAGTGGTCCCCTTGAATGAGCTTATTTGGATTTCCTTACCACATAGCAACTAGATGACAAGAACAGGTGTCACAAGGGAGCTAAGCAGAAATGCATGACATCTGATCATCAGGATTTGGAAGTCACGTAATGACATCTGCATACTCTAACAATCAGAGCATTAACAAATATTTGCCCAAATTTAACGCAGGGAACATAGACTCCAACTACTTCATGGGAAGAATGTCAAGGTCACATAAGAAGAGCATGTGGGATGGAAAATATTTTTACAGATATTGTTCTAGAGAAACTATAACTGGCCACACTTAAATTAGTAAAATACTGATTTTGTCATGATACTACTCCAGCAAAATTTGTGTTTATGTTACAAAAATGGTTTTATCTTCAACATTAAACTTTTTAACCACGTTTTTAAAATAGCAATGGCACATCTTTCACCTTAAATAGAAAGAATGAACTTTGAAATGTTTTATGTTGGATTCATAAGTTGAATTTAAAAAATCAATTATCAGAATTAACTGATTTCTATTTGAACACTGAAATAAAATTTACATAACTGAACTATTTACAAAGTGCATTTACTGCTAATGGAGCCGCCCATTAATAGCAATTGATTCACTTTTCATTTGTGCATAAGAAATCTGGGAACTGAAAGTTAGCAAAATAAATTTAAACAAAGAATTTCTCGATCTAAATGAAAAGTCATGCATCACAAGGCATTACATAACACCTTCTGCAGCTGCATATGTTAAATTGTTGTCTTGGGGCATGTTTTTCTTAAAATTACTGTTAACTTTTAAAGTTGATGCTGGTGTTTCTTCTGCAGGTTCATGTCTTCGTGTTTAGATATCAGTAGTGATATCTAAATCAGTGATATCAGTATTCTTCCAGTGGTGGATAGTAAATGTTGATAAACATTTTGTGCAAGCTAAGTGTGTCATCATCAACTTTCTTAAAGAATAAAACTTAGTCATTAGTTTTTTATTTTAAAAACTTAAAAAAAATTTTTTTAGCTCATTGCTTCTGAAGGGGCTTATTATGAACTCAGAAAGCATTATCAAACAATACAATAGTCTTCGATTTATGCTATTTAATACATGACAAAACAGCTGTAGCAGGGAGTTCAGACCATGCTCCACAGCCTGTATTTCCTGCACAAACTTCATGTACACCTAACCTATAATTATCCATGATTCCCTCTTACCCTGGGGCCTGTCCACAGCAAGACCCACAGAACAACTGGTGCACCAAAGTCCTAGCAGGGACGTCAGCTAATTTTCCCACCACCATCTCAGATCAGAAAGCATAAGCTGACCCCAACTGCTCGTGTCTGAGCACACTTCATCAGCGAGTGCTCAGTGTGCTTTCCTCGAAAGGGATGTTAAATTCTGTCAGGAAGGATCTGGCTAAAGAGAGATGTGTTATCTGTGATCTCTTTTCATATTTAACCATGTGGTAAATTGAGAACTATGTTCACTGTATGTGTGATTCACACACTACTAGGTGGCTACAATTACAAAATTAAAGTTTGCTGTAATCATCCTGGCTTATTTCAATGCAATTTTATTAATATTATTATATATTTAATATTAATATTAAAAATAATAGCATTAAAATGGAAAAATCTTACACAACTGTTAATCTGGATGGGATGCTATGACAATATGAATATATCAAGAATGAACCCCAAAAGAACTTATGATCATCATATCTCTTACCCAGATTAGACTTCTACAGAGAATCTTGTGAGTTCTACTCCTCTCCAGAGATTGTTTGAGCAATAGTAAAATCAAGTTGTTTTGCAATTTAATAGCTATGTTATCTCAGGAATCTTATTTGCGTTCTAAATCTGTTTCTTCCTATTTAAAATGAAGTTAATAATACTTAATTTTCAGGAACATTGTGAGGATTAAATTAGGAAAACCTAAAAAGAGCCTGGCACAAAGTAAATTGCTCAAATAATGATAGATATTTTTATTAGCTATTGTATTATTAATATCAACAATATTGATTATAATACACAATAATGTGTGCAATTATAGTTTTCATACCTTTAAAGAAGTTGGTATCATTATTTTAGTACATTGTATCACGGAGGGAATATTGAAATGAGCACTATTACACATTTTTTTGAGGGTGGAATTGCATTTTTAGAGGGCAAGTTGGCAATGCAAATCAAAATCCTTAGACTAATGCATTAAATTTGACCCTATAATTGTCACACTTCTTGGTATTTATTCAAAAGTAATAAGCATGAATATGACAGGGACTATAGCTGCAAAGTTTTTCATTTTACTGCTGTTTAGACAGCAAGAAATTGGAAGCAACTTAAATGTCCAAATGTAAAGTCTAGATTTAATAAGTTATGCAGCAAACATGTAATGTAATAATGTGAAGTCATTAAAAATAATGATTGAAATTTAATGACATGCAAATATATTCATGGCATCATTAAAATAGCCTACAAAACTATATATTTATTCTAAAATATTTTAACTGAAACACGCAAGATTGAGAGTCTCTAAATCAAATTGCTAACAGTGATTATCTCTGAACAGTAAAGTTACAAATTGTCTCATTTCAGGTGTTTTTGTTTGCACATAACCACAAAACCAATTCAAATTGACTTAAAAATAAAAGTAGTGAGTATATTGCCTCATGAAATAGAAAACCTCAGAGTAGAGCGGCTTCCTGGCATAGTTGCCTGTTCTCTTCCTCTGAGATTCTCCCAGCTCTGCCTCCTTTTCTGTATGTATCCTCGTCCTCAGCATGGCTTGCCTCATGAAGCACAATGGCAGCTGTGGTTCTAGGCCACACATCCACACACCAAACAAGGCATCTTAGCTTAGCCTTGACCATAAAAAAGAGTTCTGTTTCTCATCTGACTTGACCAACCAGAGCCAGACACTGTGATCAGAGGAACACCCAGCACGGAATGGGTGTGTTGATTGGATGTTGCTGTCCATCCTTGGGCCAGTCGTAATGGCAAAAGAAGCATCAAGCTGATCTGTTTACTTCAGAGACAACCTTGGAGGAGGAATGAGGTCAATGCCATGCAAATTCTGTGGTTGCCACACAGCGGAGTAGAGATGGAACAGGTGCTGGTGAAGGCAAGGCAGCATCTCTTTCCATATCTATATTTTCTATAAATGAATATACATTCTATTAGTTATAATAAAAAACTGAACTTTTTAAAATGGTAATTATAAAATCTTCATTAGACAGACCTAAATTAACAGAGCCCTCGATGACTGAATTATTATTATCATTATTGTTAATACTTAAGTTTTAGGAGAAAGTGACATATAATGAGATAACCGTCATAAAGCACAACATCCAGGTTATAGCTTTGGGATAAGAACTGATCTGGCAGAATCCTCTGTACCTTCTTCACATATGGTCACGTAAAGTGACTTGAGGTTCCAAATTAGAACCTTGAAATAATTCATTCAAGTGAACTTAATTGCATTTTTCTTCAAATTATTTGCCCAGGTCAAAAAGGGGTACAAATATTTTTAAGAAACAATCTCATTAGTAAGTACTGAAATTAAAGGTGTGTTTTTAATAAAAGCAACCCCAAATCAATCACCTGGAAAAACTCATTCTAAAAGGCTTGAGGTTAGTTGAGATGTAATTTTCTATGGATTTCTGAGTGTTTTGTCAGCATGGTTTGCAGGCTTTCTTACATCAGATATGTTCCTCCAGGGGGGAATGAGGTGTGGGGCAAGATGAAAGAGCCTCACGGACCAGGGGCAGAAAATAGGGTTCTAGGCACAATTACTCTCCTCACCTACTGTCTGTGTTAGGCAAATCACTTAAGAACTGTGGCCCACTATTTGCATGATTTTAAATTGGGATGATTGAGCTGAATGACTCCTGAGTTCCTTTCCAATTCTAAATGGAGGAATTTTATATAGACCTGCTCTGGACCAATGACAGAATCATGTTTTGGGTCACATTGTGACCCTGTCTCAGAAATCAAAATAGACATTTGGACATCAGGTGGAGAGCATTGAATTAATCTCACACCTCAGTTCAAAGCACGTTGTCATTCTTTGTCCGTGCAAAGCCCATTACTTGTTTTCTTTTCCCAGTTATTCATATTTAATACCTTTGATCAGTCCAGTTCCCCCTCCCCTCAAACATTCTTATATGTTTAATGTATATTTTATTTGTGTGTGCCCCGGCAAAATGCATTATGGTTTGATTGTATATAATTTACGGAAAAGGAATTGGGTTAGTGACCTAATTCTGTTTCCTATTTTTTCAATTCAGCATGGTGTTTATAACATTTTTTATTTTCTCTGTGCACTCTAATCTATTGCACATTGCGACCACATGGTGCATCCAGCATGTTTTAGCTACCACTTTCCTAAAGGAAACCCGGGCTGCCTCCTACTCCTTGCCACCGTATGCGATGCTGCGATGAATATCCTCCGACTTGGTCCCTTATGAACCAGGGAGAATTTTTGTGGGACAGATTATCAGGGACAGAATTGCTGAATCCTATGATATGTATAGACTTAATGTGCCTAAGTCATTCTGGACCGCTCTTCACTATGGCCACGCAAAAGAGTGCACGCTGGAGTTTTGTTCTTGTTCCACCTTATGCCGGTGCAATTTATTCACTGTTGTTTGTAGCAGGAATGTGTTACTCTTCATTGATGTATAATATTCTAATGTTTGAAAATATCACAATTTTCTGTTCATTCTGTTTTCTGTTCATTTCCTTCATTTACCTGTTCTGGAGTTGATAACATTTGTGTTGTTTCCAGACTGGGGCTATTATGATTAAAACTGCTACAAAGATGCTTATAAATATATTTTAATTTCTCTTGATTACAGACCCAGAAGTAGAATTGCTAGGTCCTAAGGTATATGTACAATTAGCTTTAGCAGAAATTGCAAACAGTTTTCCAAAGTTTTGTACCAATTTACACTTCAACAGAAAGGTATGAGAGTTCCAGTTGTTCTAGTTCTTTGTGTGTCTTTTCAGTTTTAGACATTCTGCCAGGTGTGTAGAAGATTCTCATCATGGCTTTAATTTGTCTTTCCTTGATAAGTAACTATGTGAAGCACCTTTTCATATACTTACTAGCCACTTGGATACCCTCTTCTTGTGAAGTGCCTGCTCTGGTCTTTTTCTGTTTTGTTTTGTTTTAAATTAATTTATAGGGATTCATTGTATGTTCTGAATGTAGGTCCTTTATCAGAAATATGAGTTCCAAATAGTCTTTAATATGTGGCTTGCATTTTTCATGATGTTAATAGTGTCTTTTAACAGATAAATAAAAATTCTTTATTTTTATTAAAGCCAATTTATCAACTTTTTTTTTGTACTCAGGGCTTCTTATGTCCTGTTCAAGAAATCTTTGCCTATTCCAAAGCCATAATGATTTTCTCCTATGTCATTTCTCTCAAAGTGTTATTGTTTTACTTTTTATATTTAGGCACATATTCATCTTGAACTAATTTTTAAGTATATGTGAGATAAGGTCAAGGTTTTTTATTTGTATAAATATTCAATTGACAACATTCAGATAATTCTTGTAAAGTAGGAACCATGAAAAGAAAAATTGTTTTCTTTCAGAAAGAACTGAGCTCTGGCTTTATCTCTGTCATTATCTAGCAGTCTGATTTTAGTTACTCCCTTCTCTGTTATCACATTTCTTCCTCTGTAAATCAAGGGCATAGGACTAGATAGTCTTTATGGAATTGTTGACTTCTAGAATCCTATAGTTATGCTAGAATATTGGGAATTAGAAAATAAAACTATGGGCTACAGTTTTTACCTTCTCCTAATCTCACTCATCACTCCCCAAACACATTTCCTCTCTCTTCTCTACAGCCTCCCTAACATCACCAAATATGTGTAGGGGAAGAAAAATAATTTTCCCTCTACCCTTCTGAGTTCTTGATTGAGACCCTTGTAATAAAGATAGATTAACAAGAGAAAAACAAACAGAAGTTTAACATGTATACCTCATGTATACATGAGAGATACCCAGGGAAAAATGAGTAACTCAAGGTGGTGGTTTAGAATTCTGGCTTATGCAGCATCTTTAACAAAGAACAGTACATTGTGGAGGAATGACAGAACAAAGGAAAGCAATTTTAGGCTTCCAAGGGCAAAGATAAAGACCACTTAGTGAAGTTTGTTATGTAGATTCCTCTGGTGACTTCTCCAGGCTGATAGGGTCTAAAGTAGTCAGCAAGGATTATCTTTTGTCCTTCCTCGAAGACAGAGGAGGAGGGATACCTTGTAAATTTATGTCCTGCATTCAGGCAAATAGGAGGAGGGTGGAGAGCTTTTCCTGTATCTGTTTCTTCTCAAGCCTTTAGCTCAAAATAATCTTTATACCAAAGCGGCATATTTGCGGGTGGTACAATTGGCTACCTTTCATTTGCTTCAAGCTTTTTTATTTATTTATTTGGAAATCAAAAGATAAGTGTGATTACTATTCCAAATATTCTAATAAATAGTGAAGATTTGTAGTTTTTATAAAAATTGGGATTTTTCCCTGGCTTTTATTTCTAGCTGCTTTTAAGTTTTTCTCTTCATCACTGGTTTTCAGCACTTTGATTTTGCTGTTCCTTGGCATGGTCTGTTTATGTTTTCTGTTCAGGTTTTGTTGACATTCTCGGAAAATTTTTGGTTATTATTTGTTTAAATATTTTTCCTGTCTCTGCTCTCTGTCATCTCTCTCTGGCATTCCAGTTACATGAATGCTGAATGTTTGACACTGTCCCTTAGGTCACTGATGCTCTTCTGGTCTATATCCTCTCCATGCTTGATTTTGGATAGTTTCTGTTGCTATGTCTTCAAGTTCACTGATTTTTCTCTTTTGCAATATCTAATGTGTTGTTAATCCCATCCAGTGTATTTTTCATTTCATATATTGTATTTTTTTATCTCTGGAAGTTGCATGTGGGCCTTTAAAAATATTTTCCATTTCTCTCTTCATACTTATGTTTTCTTTTACCTTCCAAAACATATGGAGCACATTTATGATAGCAGTTTCAACATCCTTATCTAACGTTTCCATTATCTCTTTCATTTCTGGCTCTTTGTCCATGGCCCCATGTTTCTCCTTGTATGAGTCATAACATCCTGCTTTTTTGCATGCCTCCCAGTTTTTTCACTGGATGCCAAACATTGTGCATTTTACATTGTTGAATGTTGGATTGTGCTTTTTCTTTTCAGTAGTGTTTAATTTTTGTCTTGGCAGACAGTTAAGTTACTTGTGCTCAGTTTGATCCTTTCGACACTAGCTTTTAAATTCTTTTAGGATGGGTCCAGACATGTTTTTAGTCTAGAAATAATTGGGTTCCACAAATAAGGCACTACCTTCTGAGGACTCTACCTGATGCCCACTATAATAGGAAGACGTTGTACTTTGGCTTGGAAGAAGCACAAATTATTCACACAGTGAACTCTGGACACTGTTCTGCCTATGTCTTTCCAATATTTCTTTTCCTAGCCTCAGCTAGTTTCCTCTCATATCTGCACAGATCAGTACTCAGCTAAAGACTTGTGGGGACCCCTTTGTGTACCTACAGAGTTCTCTGGGAAGTTTTCTCTCCTCCGGTCCCCTGCCCTGTTAATACTAGTTGCTTCAACTTCTATGAACACTCCTCTCTGTCTCCTCCACACAATGAGACTGCTGGATCCTGTTTGGGTTCCATCTCCCTGCCCTACAGCCTGGAAACTGCCTTCAGGTCATACAATAAACTGAAGGAATTATAGAACTCATCTTATTTCCCTTCTCTCAGGTATCACAGTCACTTATGCCCATTTTCCAATGTCTGAGAACAGTTGTTAATATATTTTGTTCAGTAGGGCAAATCCATTTCCCATAACAACATCACAGCCATAAATGGAATTCCTTTCTTTCTTTTTATAGAAGAAACATCTATCTTTTGGGGGAGGTTAGGGGAGACTTCTTTCCTATTTTGTCTTTCAAAATTGTTTTGGTATCATTTTTTAAGGTTATGTCATTTTTACAGTCATATTTTCTCCAGAATCACCCTTTTTAATATGCTCACCACGATAAGGACCTTGACATCTTATTAACAAAATAGATTTGGTTCCCTCTCTGAAATGTGCCAATTTTGGGAACTCAAAAGCTAACTTTATAAAATTGTTTTTTACATCGTGTCAGAGAAGTATAGCATAGTTTTCTATCTGAAAGGGAAAAAAATGTAATGATATCATACAGATAATGAAATGACCACAAAGCAAAGCTTGAGGAAATATAAGCTATTTTATAGGTTTTGCAGTAAACCTCACAGGTTAAAAAAGTCACAAGGCGGAAACTATTTCCCCCTGTCTTGTCTTTAAAAGTATGCCAAGTATTTAGACATAGTCAGATTAAGGCACTGTCAACTATAAACCCACTACTTTCTCTAGCTGTTTACGGGAAAACACAAACTCAGTTCCTATCTGTATAGCACCAATTTTCAAATGGACAAAAATAAAAGCACTCTGTGAACTATTCCATTCAGTAATTTATAGAGGATGAAATATTTTGGGTGTTAAATTTTTCATGCCACACTGAACAAGGAAGCAATTAGCTAATACCTGTAGCAGTTTATTTTATATTCAGAAGAAGTGGCCAAGACATTTAAGGTAGATAGAAATATTTTGCTAAAGTTAATTGCCATCTGAAAAATTTATAATCTATGAAATTCAGTGCAAAACACGACTGCTGTATGTTTTTGGCAATTTTGAGTTTTAAAAAAACATCACATTGGATTATTTACTATTTTTCCTTCCCTTTGTTTTCCTGGGCATTCAAGTTTGCTTCCAGAGTCCTGGAAAAATCACATTAATGTTATTTTAAACATTATGGGATATGCATAATCCCAATATAACGTGAATTTAGAAGACATAAATTTGTTGGACATATAAATTTGTCTAATCATTCTGCCAAATATCTGCATATTTATTCATATAAATTAACCCATATCTTTATACCATTCATAGTCATTTTAAAAGGAGTGAGACAAAGGAAGTGGGATTGGTGATTCCAAGAGATGTGAAAGATTTAATTTCTGCCTTGGTTTGAAAAAAACAAACAACTTCAGAGTAGATAATTTTGACAGTTCAAAACAGGTACTTTTTTTTTTTTGTGAGGAAGATCAGTCCTGAGCTAACATCCATGCCAATCCTCCTCTTTTTGCTGAGGAAGACTGGCTCCGAGCTAACATCTATTGCCAATCCTCCCCCTTTTTTTTCCCCCAAAGCCCCAGTAGATAGTTGTATGTCATAGCTGCACATCCTTCTAGTTGCTGTATGTAGGACGCGGCCTCAGCATGGCCCGAGAAGCGGTGCATCGGTGCGCACCTGGAATCCGAACCTGGGCTGCCAGTAGCAGAGCGCACACACTGTTTTGGGGCTGGCCCAAAACAGGTACTTTTAGATTCAGTTTTCCTCCACATCTAGGTTTCCTTCTTTTACTATGATATTTGATAATCGCCAACGTGGTTTAACAGATATTTCAGGAAAGTGTTTGTACTGGGGATTAGGAATAGATAAACATAGTTTGAATTAAGTACTAAGCATAAGTGATTAGGCATAAATTCCTCAAGTTTATCCTTAAGTTACTCAGAGCCCGAGGAGATAGGGCTTTGAGAGTCAACATTCTTTAAAGTGTTCTCCTGTGAAACAAAACAAAAAGAAAAGCAGCCTTAGATATATTGAATCCCCACTGAGTCAACGGGCATGTGTGTGTAGGGTAGCCAAGAGAGTTTGCCCAAGATATATAAGTAGATTTTTGTAAAATATTGGAGGTTAATGAATATTTATCCAGCATCTCCTATGAGAACAGTGGTGAACAAAATAGATCTTTGTCATCATGAAGTTATATTCTAGGGGAGGAAGATAGACACAATTGAAGACAACAAATAGGGATTTCAGTTATTTTTACTGCTAAAAGGAAAATGGAGAGTGCAAGATGGCAGAGTAAGTGGGAAGAGGGAGGGAGTTCTGCTTAGTGTGGCTGGGGATGACACCTGAGAAGGCTCCATTTGAGTTAGGACCCAAATGATGAAAAGGCAGTCATGCAGAAATTTGGCAGAGAGAATTTTAAGTGGAAGAAACAGAAACGTAAATGTCTGGATGCAGCATGAGAAAGGAACTAGAGATGAAGTTGGAGCTGGCAAGGTCCAGGTTAGATGGAACCATTTAGGCCAGAGTGAGTAAGGAGTTTAAGTTTTAATCTGAATATAGCGGGGCACTACTAGCGAGGTTTAGGCAGGGCAGTGACATGGTCTACTGTGCTTTCTTAAAAGGTTATTCTGGCTGCTCTTGGAGGATGGGCTGTAGGAACCAGGGAGAATGGTGGGAGACTTGTTAAAAGTAATGGAAAATGGTCACTGAACTAAGCAGTGTGTTAGTAAACTGCGGTAAGATTTGAGGGGTTTCTTGGAAGTAGATAGAAATTGAAAAAGATTTTGATGAATGAACATGAAAAATTTAGGAAAGAAATAGTTTTATCTGAACGTTGGGTAGACATTGGGTAAATAGTGATACCATTAATCTTGATGGAAAAAGCTTGGGAAAAAATTGTATATAATTAATTAATTAAAGTACAAAGAATGAATTCTGTAGATTAGTTTACAGCAAGGTAAATTTGAGTTACTAATGGAAATGCAAAGTAGGCAGTTGCTTATAAACCTAGTGTTTAGAAGGAAGTTCTGGGTTGGAAAATTAAATGTGACAGCCATCAGCATAGTTATGATATTTAAGGTGATAGGACTGATGACATCTTGTTTGAAAATAGAGAAAGAAAAGAGAAAAATTCCAAGGACAGAATTCTGTGGCAGCCCAACTTTTATTTGTAGGGCTGGTGGAGGAGGAGAAACCAGCAACGCAGACTGTGAATGGCTGTGTAAAGATATGGGAAGAAAATGTCTGATATTTTTACTTCCGTTAATACAGTCTCAATTTGTTGGTTTCAATTTCCATTCACAATCACTAATATTGCTAAAAAAATTTTTTTTTGTCAAAAATGACTTTACCTAGTCTTCCCCCCCCCTCCACCCCATCAGGGTGTACAGTTAACCTATTATCACAAGACTTAGGTTAATATAAACTGGAAGTATTGACCTTGACTTTCCAATCCAGTTATTTCTTATATTGTAATGCAGCAACAGCATTGATGAAAGTCTCTCCTCTCTGTGCTAGATTGTTTCTGGAAAGCCCCTAGTTTTCCCTTCCCTCTATCCATGCTCTTACTATCTCATTTACAGCTCCTGTCATCAAGATGTGGAATTTATTACCCACCCTTTGAATATGGGCCAGTCTTATGACTCTTTGGTCAATAAAACATGGTGGAAGTGATATTATAGCAATTCTGTGTGTAGGTCACAAAAGGCCTTGCATGCTTCTGCTCTTTCTCTTTGAATTCTGCCCAGTCACCGTGTTATTAAATTGTGCCTAGCCTGGGGAAGGATGAAAGACCACATGGAACAGAGATGAGCCATCCCTGCTGAAGTCGTCTTAGACCAAGCTGTCCCCAGCTGACCCAGTACCTGATCACAGACACTTGAGTGAGTGCAGCTGGGATCAGAAGAACCACCCACCTGAGCCCCATCCAAGCTGCTAACACACAAACTCAAGAGCTAAATAAAGAGTTCTTGTTTTAGCTATTAACATTGGGTTGGTTTGTTACATGGTGGTAGTTAACTGATACATTTTGCTTTCATTGTTATAGTGCCTGATAAAGATAGACGAGCGGAATAACACTGGCTTCAACTGAACCTTCAGAATGTGATGAAATGGCAAAACTCTTTGGACCCGTCTAGAACGTATTCTAATATTCACATAAATTGCCAATGAGTCAGCGTGGTATCCTGTCAAGAACCTTGGGCTGGGACTAAAGAAACTTGGGTTCTAGCTCTGATCTGGATGTTCAATTCCCCAAGGCATTTTGAACAGATCACTTCACTTCACTGGTTCTCTTTTTCCACTATTTAAAATGAGTTAAGTTGAGATTCTGAATATTCCCATTCAACTTTATTATGGGACTCGTTGGTATTGACACAGACAACTCAAGAATTTGCTAGACATGATACAATGAAAGAATAAATTTTATTCTACTGATTAAGCTTTGGTGATCTCATTGTGACCCTGACATGAACATATTTTTTACTTCCAAATTTTTAGATTAATTTAACCAGTTACTCAATTTATCCATGCTTATATCATTGGCCACTTCTACACAAAGCCATCTGACTACATGAAAAGTTATATAGACAAGCTATGGGTCTTAAAAGAGGCCTTTTTCCTAAATTAACAAGACCACTGTTTGATTTGAATATTGCTAAAATCTCAACTGACAAAAACAAAAATTTCATTTCCTTTGGTCAGCTATCAGAGACATCCTTTGGGGTTACAATTTTATTTCCCCGAATTCTCTGTTTGATTCAAGTTTGTGCCTTGAAAACAGGACACACAAGTTAGTAGCAAGCTTAGACTGTTCAGCGTGTCCAGAGCTTCACACAGACTTCCCCTGATCCGAGGACTCAGATTTGCTGCGATTATTCATCCCCTCTGTCTTTAGGGCAGGCAGGCTGAGCCTGAGCAGCTGGAAGCCCCAGGCAAGATAATCACCTCCAGCTATTTCTATCCTCATCTTTACCCACTGTGCTGTACAAATGCCATTTTCTATGTGTTCCATGAAATGGAAATTTTGGAGAAACGCTACCTTGGCATATTAGAATCATTGGAATATATTTCACTGTATGACCCCTTCCTCTTGCCCCAAATTTTCCTTTTGACTTTTCAGACTGGCTCAACTCTACGTAGTTAACACTCCCTTACTACTCCTTAACACGATATCTTAATTCTGTAAGGATGGTCTTCTTTGATGCCTTTTCTTACGTTCTTTTTTGACAAGATATGGCCTCCCTTTCTTCCTTCAAATCTCACTCATGTTTCAGAGCTTTTATCAAGTCCCAGTTTTTCCACAAAAGTTTCCCAATGACTTTAGCCTGTACTGTGTTATCTTGTCTCTTAACCTGAAGTCTGAGCTGTTGATAGGGCTGTTCCTGTTTGCCTGACACAATGTCAGTTATTTAATGATAGAAACCACCATGTTTTCAACTCACGCACAACTATGCTAATTTAGTATTTCTGTATAGAGTACATCACAGTGCTGGTCACATAGTAACATCTTAATTAAATACTTAATTACTGGCTAGTAAAGCATAGGATCTGTCCGTAATGAAAACAGACAATTGTATTAAAAAGGTTAAAATGAGTAAAGGGAGGAAAGAAGTTTCTCAAGCAAAGTGTGATTCTTTAGAAGGCAGATGTGAATGAGGCGCATAGAGATGACTACCAAGAAGCAATTCGAATATACCAGGAAATCAGTGTTAGTGACCAGAACATACAAGATTAAGCACATCAAAGAAACCAACTCATCACTAAATGTCAAGTGGGCCTCAGCGTTCTCAGTAAGGATTTATATTTCTTTGAGGTGTCTGTGGTCTTTGCACCAAATATGACAGGTAGTTCTTTGACTATTGTCTCAAAAATATGTATTATTTCCACAATTCAATAAGACTCTATATGTGTTTATTGGGTGTCTGCTCTGAGCCAGACTGCAATATTCAAAGTATAATCATAAGAAGACATAATTGTTGATATTCATAAAATTCTATCTACCAGAATGTTCATGGAGCATTATTTTACATAATAAAAATAATTTAACTATCCAATGCTAAGGGAAATAGTAAACAATATAATGTTTAATAATAATAAAACATATTAGATGTAAATTATATTACTTCTAAGTATAAATATATAAATGTATTAATATGCTATATTAAATAATATAATATGAATAACAATAGATTGATATTCAGATAATAAAAATATTTTTTAGAATATTTAATAATATTCCTTATATATTATTAAATTAATGTATCCATTGGACTCTCATTTATACTAAAGGCAAGAGCAGAATATTGTTTCAACCTTGTTTAATGATGAAAAGATCTGACAAAGATTTTTCAGAGATTGGACAACCAAAGAAAACCAAAGAAATAGAAGTGAGATAAATTTTGGCAACTTGCAGGAGAACATTTTTCCTCATTCAGAATATTTTTTTCCTTTTTAAAAATCCATTACAAGGCAAGGCATTTCTCCAGATTAATACTTTGTCAGATGTTAATCTGTTTTGTGTGTGTGAGAGAGAGAAAAAGTGAAATGTGAGGCTACATTTCTATAAGGAGATGACACCCAGTCATAAAATGACAAGCAATATTAATAGATCATTATACTTTCTCATCTATAGATGACCTTTAAAGAGAATTGTAGTTCTTATCTTACAATATTCCTTCATTTATTAGCTGTCCCTTTCCTGAGTTCCCTTCCTATTATATAGCAGAAATATAGATACATGGCATAAAAAATAGAGAAATATGATTTCACCATCGTAATGGCTCAAGGCTTTCAAGATTCATTCAATTTTTTTCTCATTATATGAAGAGGGTTGAAGCTGATGGTGACTGCTAGACCAGGCAGTTTAGGAGAGAAATCCAGACGACTTTATCTCTGACCATTAAATTAGTCATAAAGGACATTTTATTTTTCAGACTTGGTGGAAGTTCGTTAAAATGATTGGATAGGCTTTGTAGGATTGCATTATGAGATATTATTGTTGGGGAAGTCATCTAGGTCGTAAGTAAAATGACTTATTTGGACAGTAATAAATGATAAGACAGTCTCATTTTTTCTCCTATTCACCTAAATCTCCACTATCAAATATTAAAAAGAAAAAAAAAGGCCATTAGGATTGCTGATGAATTGAGCTTCCAAAAAAGAAAAAAAGATCTTGTCATGTGACCATGATTAGAACTCCAGAAATGAACCAGTCTGAATCTCCAGATGAAAGAAAAATACAATTTACTTTTATTCTTTCCTATTGAATATTGATTGAGAATTTATGTGCGAGTTCTTGGCACTCTGGAGGATGCAATAATAAGATTTTAACTTCTCATTTACTGTGAACTTTTCTCCATTAGGATTAGAGAAAGTTTCAAATCACTACCTGATATAATGTTATTAGTGACTTTTTCATTTCCTTTTTTTCTCTCCTTCTGTTGCTAATTACTTTTAAATACCATATTTTTTGTTTTTTCCTAAACAATAGTCATTTTCAGAAAAGTGGCAATGTTGGAAAGGCTACTTACTACTAAAGAAATGAGAAGAATGAAATTTTATGTTCATCTCAGCTGGCATTTGAAAAATTACCTTATATTTAGTGTAAATAGGCAAAATTTGATTTGAACCCCATTGGAGAAAATACATGGTGAACTCCTGGGCATGTTTTCCCGTCCTTCCATCTCATGAGCTAGCTTAGTCCTGCCCCAGTTTCTAGAACGTTATGCGAAAGGGGAAAAGGATGGATCACGTACTATGTGCAAGTCATTTTATTTGATGTTTTCCATAAATCATTGTGGTGATGAGTAAGTTGACTCAGAGAGTGGAGCATATGTCCTAGTTACGCAGTTAATAAACTGGGAACTGGAGTTTGAACTCAGGTCTAGAATTACAGGACGTATTATCCCCCATAACACAAGCCTTGAATCCGTATTACGTATCTCTCATCATCCTTTATTACTTCTTTTAGTTTTGATCAACCCAGAGATTTTTTTTTCTTTTTGCTGAGGAAAACTCACCCTGAGCTAACATCTATTGCTAATCTTCCTCTTTTTGCTTGAAGAAGATTCACCCTATGCTAACATCTGTGCCAGTCTTCCCCTATTTTGTATGTGGGTCGCCGCCATAGCATGCATGATGAGAGATGTGTAAATATGTGCCCAGGATCCGAACTCGCAAACCCCGGGCCACTGAGGCGGAGCACAGGAACTTAACCACTACTCCATGGTGCCGGCTCCTGACCAACCTAGAGATGTTAGTTTCTTTTCTAGTTTAATTGAGGAGCTTCTCTCCTTAGCCAAAGGTAGGTTTTCTTGTGACATTAATGTAAGATCCTAGCTTCGTTACAATGTGACACGTCAATTCAGGAATACAGCATTCTAAAAGTAAAGGGCCGGGCCGGCCCGGTGGCTTAGCGGTTGGGTGCTTGCACTCTGCTACTGGCGGCCCGGGTTCCGATCCCGGGCACACACCGACGCACCGCTTCTCTGGCCATGCTGAGGCTGCATCCCACATACAGCAACTAGAAGGATGTGCAACTATGACATACAACTATCTACTGGGGCTTTGGGGGAAAAAAGAAAAGGAGGATTGCTAATAGATGTTAGCTCAGAGCCAGTCCTCCTCAGCAAAAAGAGGATTAGCATGGATGTGAGCTCAGGGCTGATCTTCCTCACCAAAAAAAATAAATAAATAAAAGTAAAGAGCCATCTAGGATTGTATGAAAAAAATTTTAAATCTAGATTTTATGTAAAGAAATTTTATTGAAAGAAATATCCAAAGAACTTGAAAACACCAATGCATAAAGATACATGCACCCCTGTGTTCATTGCAGCGTTATTCACAATAGCCAAGACTTGGAAGCAACCTAAGTGCCCATCAAGGGACGAATGGATAAAGCAGATGTGGTATATATACACAATGGAATACTACTCAGGCATAAGAAACAATGAAATCCAGCCGTTTGTGACAACATGGATGGACATTGAGGGTATTATGCAAAGTGAAATAAGTCAGAGGGAGAAGGTCAAATACCATATGATTTCCTTCACTAAGTAGTAGATAATAACAAAAATAAACAAACACATAGAGACAGAGATTGGATTGGTGGTTACCAGAGGGGAAGGGGGGAGGGAGGAAGGCGAAAGGGATAATTCGGCACATGTGTGTGGTGATGGGTTGTAATTAGTATTTTGGTGGTGAACATGATGTACTCTATGCAGAAATAGAAGTATAATGATGTACACCTGAAATTTATACAATGTTATAAACCAATGTTACTGCAATAAACAAAAAATTAAAAAAAAAAAAAAAAAGAAATTCAAAATGTAATCAGTCCAGGTCCTAACCTATTACAATTTTGCAGTACATGAATCCAGGTTTTTTTGTTTTTGTTTTTTTTTAAATTTTCATGAGGATTTTCTTCTTGAGGCTATTATAAGTTCAACAAATTATATAAATATTTTCTCAAGAGTTGCTTTCCTGTACCATGGATTCTGGAATACAAGAGAAAAAGAAAAAACCAAACATATTTCTTCTTAGTTCAATGGTGGAGCCAGTCCTAATGAGTAGATTTCAAAATTAAACAAATTCTTTACAGAGAAGCTGGCTGGAAAACCTAGAAGCCATCTGGCCAAATATCTTCCCTTAGAAGACAGAGAGACTGTTCTTCAGTACCTTGCTTAATTCTCTAAAGATACATCTATTTCCTATAAGATGATGGAGACGCCACTTGGGAGTATTGGCATAAATATTTAACCTGCATGTTAATAACTAAAAGTATGTCTAATAACTAAAAGCCACTCTACTGGGCTGCACAGGAGATACATATTTTCCTAAGTCCTCAGTGGAGTGTTGCCAGAATTCTGTCCATGCCACTGAACAGTTCATCCAGAACTGTCATCCCTGTCATTTGCAAAGGTGTTTTCTTTGAGAACATAAACCCCTTATATACAGTTTATTTGTTCTCACAGCATCTCTACCTGTGAACTATCTAATGCAGTTGTTTTCCAAGTGTATAAATGGACCACCAACATTAGCCTCTCCTGAGAACTTGCTCAGGCCACACCCCAGATATGCTGAGTCAGAAACCCAGAGCGTGGGGCCCAGCAATCGGGGTTTAACAGGCCCTCCAGCTGATTCTGATACACATGAAAATTTGAGAACCACCGACCTAATTACTAACTTACACAGCAGAAGATCACTCAGCTGCCTAAAGTTCTGAATCTCTTGTTTTAGTGAGAATTATTTTTCCTTATGCTGAAGTCAAGCATGCAATATTCCGTAGGGCTTAGGATTGAGTTTTTCTACAACCCACATGAAATAGATTAGAGGTCAGAACCTTTTCTGTGGAAAAGTTGAGAAGGAACTAGTAAAAACGTCTGTCTTGTAAACTTGTATATCTAAAGAAAAGCCCCATCCATGGCAAACTCTTTCTCTCTCTCCCTCTAGATATAGATATACACACATACACACACACACACACACACACACACACACACACACACAAGTCTGGGTTTCTAAACAGAGTGAACACAGATTCCAATGTCTGTATTGAGATAGTACAAGGCAGACAAGCAATACTGTCAACAGAAACCATGTTATTCTTGTGACAACAGCTGTATGGTAGCAAGAAAGGAAAAGACAAGGCATCAGACCACAAATATCATAGAAAAAAACACACTCTGGATGAAATTTGACACATTAGTTCATTTTCTGCTCTTTTTGATTTAGAAAATGCATTGAAAAATAACAAAATCTATTTTTATTTGAAAAGAAAAGCCTCTTGGACATCACCCAATGATGAATCCAAAAAGAAATATGGGGGAGGAGGAGGACAGCGAATTTTCTGTAGACTGTGTTTCGTGGAAGCTGCATCTAGAATCGTAAAAATGTTCAGTTGGTTTCTTTTCATACACTGTGTCTCATGTAACTGTCTACTCTATAGGACCAGCATTTTGAGTGCAGTTTCTTTCATTGATTCAACGAATATTTATTGTTTCCATTGTGTGCCAAGCTTTGTACTGGGCAGAGTGGAAAAAATAGACACAGACACAATTATATAGTTATATAGCTTAGGATCCTAACCTAGTTTGAGTTTTTAAGTTAAAATTTGATGGATGAATAGCAATTGGCCAAGTGAAGAACAGAGGAAAAGTGTTCTAGGCTGAGAGAATACCACAAGCAAAGCCTTTACCTTGGAAAGGAGGTTGGTGTATTGAAAAAGAAAACAACCAACCAATGCAAGGTAAAATGAGTGACACTGGACATGATACCAGTCAGGCTGAAGAAGAGAAGAAGCAGATCATACAGACGGGCAGGGGAGCAAAGAGTATTTTATTGAGGTGGTGTAGTCTTTCCCGACAATTCTATCAATGTCCCATTACTCCATTTTTCCACCAAGACTTAACCGAAAATTCCTAGGGAAAGATAAACTCAGATCTCCAGTGAGCTGACGCAAGGTAGGGTGGTGGCATTGTGGTGTGTTTGTATGAGGTGGGGGTAAGGGACCTTGTGTCACTCTTCAAATGGTGTGCCATTCCCCCTGTGCATAAGAGAGGCTGGCTGTCTGTATTAGTGGGGGTTAAGTGTAAAGTCCAACAACGCTAGCAGTCTTTGTTTTCTAGCCCTAAATAGAGGGAGGAAATTTTATCTAAAAGTGCTATTTATTTTCATACACCTCTGCTTTATTTGTTCTGAAGTCTTATATCCCCCAACCCAGGATGATGGTGTATGAAAATGAAGGGAAATGTGACTATTCTTGATGTTGTAGTTTTCTTCCTTAACACTTGATCACTGCAGTTAATTTTGCAGATGAGAAGACTGTGGTCCAGAGAGGAATACAACATGTTAACATAAGTGGTTACAGGTAAATTCAGGACTTGAACGTCCACCTTCTAGTTCCTAGTTAGTAGATATCTGTAAGCATTCAATATTTTGTGTGCTAAATGGCATATGGAGACAGAATTCCCACCTCAGAACAATAAGAATAAAAAAGAGCAACATTTTGACTAGAAAATTACACTTGACTGGTAATATACATCACTATAGGAACAGATTTTTTTTGTTTTGTAAGCCCACAGCGTGGAATACTATACAGCAGATAAAATGAAAATCAGATTCAAATGTATCAACCTGGATAGATCTCAAAATAGAAAGTGAAAAAAGCAAGCTGAATAATGACACTTTCTTATTTTTTTTAAGTAAGATGTAAAAAAAGCCAAAATTACTACACTTATTTATAGATACAAAAATACATAGAAAAAGATAGAAGACATGCACACGAACATCAGAATAGTGATGCTTCCAGAGAGGGAAGGAGGGAACTGTATTGGAAAGAGCTATGAGGGAGACTTCAACTGGCTCTGTACCTTACTTCCCTAAAAATATATGCATCCAATATAATAGAATGTCAACATTTATTAATTTTTGTTGGTGCATAGAGGGCATATGTTATATTTGTCTCTGTGACCTTCGTTTGGTGTGTAATAATTTCTAAAGTTTGAAAGGGAAAGTGAAGTGTGGAGTAGGTTCCAAGGCAAGGAAAGTGAATGAGGTTGTCCTTGTAGCAGAGGTTTGAGGTAGAGTTTAGTATCTACAGATTTGAGCGCCTCGTGGTTTTCCTCAGAGCGCATGGAAATGATTTGAAGCAGTATGGAGCCCAGAGGCTTCTCTGGCATCTGTCTTGTTTAAGTGAATGCCTGGGTTATGTCATATCTCATTTTTTCCCCTAATATTGAGGCATGTTAAGAATAACGGGAATCTCTGAGGGATTTGGATGTTAGATGGTTTTACTTATTTTCTCTCAGTAAGTCATATGTTTACCAGTGTTAGGAGCCGTTTAATCATAATTTCAGAGAAAAAGTCATAAATTTCTAAACAGAGCCTTTTGTCACGGTCAGCAGATTCACAGCCTCCTTTGTTTAGAAGAGTCCAAGAGATGTCTTGAATATTTCTATGACTTCTGAGTGGATAAGAGAGACAACAGTTGCCCTGAACACTTTTAATTTATGCTTCAAATTCCATCAAGGGCAAGAGGTCACTCTGCAACTACTATGCTCCCCTGACCCCACCTCCAGAGACAAGCCTCTGAGCATCTTGTTCACTTCTGCGCCAACCCCACCTAGACTATTCCCATCTCATAGTAGACAATAAATAGCTGTCAATTTGTGGATATAAGTCCTCAACCAGTGCAACATGGTATTAGTGCCATTAGCCTCATCTTGATGACATGGTCCCCATTTGAGAGATAAATGATTATTTTATAGATTTCAGTGTGTTTAAGATTTAAAGGGCCTTTTAGATTTAAAATTCTCAACTACTGAGTTGTCGCAAAGCTTGAATCAATATGTTCCTCCAGTGACTAAACCTGAAAAGAGACTGGCAAAAAGCAAAGACTTTGTCTCAAACTTTCCTGAGAACTAGGGCAGTTCTAGCCAGGCCTAAAGCAGTAATGGAGAACCTACCATCTAGCTACTCATTGCAAAACAGAGCTTATTTCAGCAATGATTCCAAGGGGGTCATTAACAGCCATGTTATGCAAATAAAACAGATGATTCTCTTTAGAATGGAGTCCTACCTTGGACCAGTGGGCCCTTTGCAGGCAGAGAAAACAGAATCACAGAAAGAGCACAGAGAATTTTGTAATCCTGTCACCTCACTTTTTCACACATCATTACTTTTGAACCTCGTGTGTGGTTCTTAACCGTCGTCTCCCTCATGATATTTATGTCCAGATTAGCGTCTGGACTTACACAAATCTTCATAAGAAGATTCTTTGTAAGGCCCAAATCATTTAAATCTTTAGTACATAGCAGAGAATCAAGTAAAGAATTGGTAGTATAAATGAAAACACTTGAGAATTCATGCTAAGGAGGGTTAACAGCATCAGGGAGGGCTCAGAGAATTTGAGCCTGATACCCTTGGCACTATTGGTCCACAAAAGAAATTTATTGAGGAAGAGAACGGCTTCACTTTAGAGAGGTTTAATTTGAGGGCATGGTGTGATATCCAGTGAGGGAGGATTGGAGATTGTGATTTTGGTGTCACCCACCAAAAGTGATTGTTCAAGGTGTGAAAGTGAGCAAGGGTGTGAACAAGGCAAGGGTGTGAGAGTTGGAAGGAAGGCAGTATCCTGGTAATCAAGCACATGGGTCTTAGAGTCAGATCCATTTTATGGCTTTAAACATATTTGTTAACCTCTCTCATCCTCTTTTCTCCTCTATTAAATGAGGATAATAGGAAAATAATAAAGATCAAATAAAATAGTATATCAATACTGTCTCTACATCACTTATCACAGTGCCTAGTTCTTAGTAAGTGAAGAATAATTGTTGTATATTATCAAATGAATGAAAATACCTATTAAATGCCTCCTATGTCCTGAGATCTTGAGATAAATCAGTAAACAAGACTGTTACAGTTGCTGTACATATGGATTTTAGAGGAGTCAAATTGAAGGGATAAGGACTAAATCTTGGCAAATTCTTGGAAAGGGTGACATTTAAAAATATTTTGCTATACATCCTTTTAGTAGATGCTGTTGATGCCCTGCACATCCTGTTGGCTCTGACCTCCCAACTCTGAAGAGTTAACTCCGTGAACACCTGTGACTCTCTGTGCCCCAGAACTCCTTTTTTCTGGCCAAGGGGATTGCCCTAGGCCAGCATACATGATAAGCCAGAAATGCCAGACAGTTAATGCCCAAGTAAGCATCCTTTAGCCCTTGACAGATGGGGAGTAGTGGATAAATCCTCCATCTTCCTTGCCTCTCATTTTGGATAATTGTCTCCCAGACTTCCACAGAGGGATTGAGCTCCTTTTACCCAAAGCCTGATGGTTTGAAAACACATTCTTTATTGGCCTCATTCCCTGCCTCCCTTCTCCCCTTCCCTAACTGTGTTTCCATGCATCACCTCCCAGATTACTACTTGCACTTGGATCTTGTCGCATGGTCTGCTGCTCAGGGATCCCACACAGGACAGCCACAGACAAAGTCAACGGACTTAGTGTTTATTGAATACCCTCCATGGCAGACACTGGACTAGTCACTTCACTTGATTTCAATTATTGCTCATAAAATCCATGCAACCTAGTAGTTGTACCTCATTTTGTAGATTATAAAATTTAGAGTGAGATAATACGTAACTTGCTAAAGTTAGTGTTTGGTAAGTGGTTGTTGGAATCCCATTTAGACTCCAGTTCCCATACTCTTTCCACTACGTTAAGTTGCTTAGCCTTGAATTTTTGAAGATAAACATCCCAGGAAGATTCAATTAAATAAGTAAATAATCTTACTGTGTATTAGACTCTAGTAGACTTTTGCCTAAAATTCTGTGGTTATATTTGGTATGGCTGAAATTAGGTAGTATTTGCATTTTAAAATAATCTCGTAAGGCATCATTTCTGCAGCTGAATCAGCAGCAAGTGACTCTGTGTGTGTGCGTAGATATAGATATAGATAGATATAGATAGGGAAGGAAAAGTAATTTTCCTTCTACCCTTCTGAGTTCTGAACTAAATCTGAGACCTAGAACTAGTTCTGAGAACTAATTAGCTGAGAGCCCACTAATAAATGACAAATAAACAATGGAAACACAAACAGAAGTTGATTAACATGTATACCTCATATATACATGGGAGATTCCCAGGGAAAAATGAGTAACTCCCCAACTGGCTTAGAATTCAGGCTTAAATACCGTCTTAATAGGGAAAGGGGAGGAGAGATGTAGGCCTTTTAGGAGAGAGTATAAACGGTTTTTAGGAATGATAAATGGGGCCTTAGAAGAATAGACGGGAGGTATGATAGTTTGTGACAAAGTTTGCTTGAGTGTGGCGTCGACTTCTAGTCTCCTTTCCTGTGATAAGAATCAATCCTCCCTGGTTGATGAAACTCTCAGGGAGAAGATTTATGACAATTGAGTGCCTTTTGAAGGATCTGTCTTTAGATAGATAAGAGGAGTTCAGAGAAAGCCTCTCCCTGCATTTGCTGTTTTTCAAGTGCCTACAGCTCAAAATACTCAATACACCAAAGTGGCATATTATGGGACAGCATATTCTGCTACCCTTCAATATTGTTACTGATTATCTATCATGTATCTATCTGTCCTATCTAAATTTAGCTATCTAGCTGTCTAGCTAACTGTCTATCCTATCAAGAGATGCCATTTTTTGGTAGGAAGTTTTAGGCATAACTATTCTCTGGCCTAATTATCTTATTAGCTTGAAGGTCTTTTATAATTATCACTGCAAGCATGTATCCAGTTAATTTAAATCTCAATTAAGCCCATTATCACTTTCTACAGATAGCTCTGAGATGATGTTATATGGATTTTTCCCAAAAACTGCTACAACCTAGCCCCACTAGCTTGCTCCTTCTGATGTGTCTCAGCTCAGGTTGTACCCCACAGAGCCTGAGCCACTGTCCACAGGAGGCGTCTAAGCTAGAATGTCGATGCTGCCTTCTACTATATCATCTGAATTGCAAAGCACTGGCTTATGGCCCCATTTATAACTCCAGTTTTAGAAACTGCTTTTTATGACTAAGAAAGACTTTTTTAAAGGATACAATAAAAGGGATGATTATGCTAACAAAAAGATGAAAAACGTATTAGGCAACTTGGAAATGTGATCCTTGAAATTTCAACCACGGTGTCCTCCCGCCACTCATTTATACAAGATTCTATGATAGGCCTCAGTTGCCAAATAGGCAGAGGCAATATGGGGTAGTGAGAATGCAGGGTCTTTGCAGTGAAGAGGATTTAAATTCAAATACTGCCTCTACCTGTAATAACTTTGACACTCTTGGCACATAGCGGTGGCTCAAAATTGTTTGCTGAATTCCTGTTTTCTAACTTAAGCTTTACAATCCTCACTTTCCACATCTGTAGGTTGGAGACAATACCTACTTCATAGGATTGTCGTGAGTGCTAAAGGAACCCACATCCGAAAATATTAGAGCAATGCCTGGCGTTAAGTAGATAATTGGAGAGTGAACACATATTGATCTACAGTACCATTTGGACATCTAATTAAGCCTTATTTATTTATCCACTCTTCTCTTAACCCCTGCATAGATTCATCAACCATTCATTCTTCACACTTATTGTCCCAAGCACATGCTATACTCATTCATATTTATACACTTTTGCTTATGATGTATCTCCATCAAAATGTCTTTTTTTTCCCATTCATTTTTGGCTGTTTAAATCTTACTTATCATTCCAGAACAAATCACAAGTCACTTCCTTCGTGAAGTCTTCCCCGGTGACTCCATGTTCTCTTTCTCTGATCTGTTTCACTTACTATGCATACCATTTAATTAAGCACATTATTATATTTTATCTTCTTTACCATTCTAGGTCTATTTCTTATATTTAAATCTTTTTCCTCAGAAAGATTACAGACTCTTTTGGGAAAGTGACCATATATTAACATTTTTCTTTCTCTAAAGTGATTTCCAAAGATATGTAGTAGTTGCTCACATAGCACTATATTATTTAATTCATATGTAAGTAATCTTCTAACTCGTTAGCTGTTTCTGGTCTCTCTTCAGTCTAACCCCTTGCCCCAAGACATCCTTGCAAGGCTCATTCTAAGCACAACGGACTTGAATGACTACTGACTCTTATCAATGTCATCCTTCCTATTTATAAACTTCTGATGATTCCTAATAACATTCAGAGTAAACATCAAACTTTGAGGCCAGACACTTAAAATGTTCTACAACCTTGACCTTGTATATCTCTCTACATCCTTCTACTGCTTTCCTAGACAATGGCCTTTTTCTTTTTTTTTTCTTTTTTTTTGGGAGGAAGATCAGCCCTGAGCTAACATCCATACCCACCCTCCTTTGTTTGCTGAGGAAGACTGGCCCTGAGCTAACATCCGTGCCCATCTTCCTCTGCTTTATATGGGACGTCACCACAGCATGGCCTGACAAGCGGTGTGATGGTGTGCGCCAGGGATCCGAATTCCCGGCTGCCAGCAGCAGAGCATGCACTTAACTGCTAAGCCAGGAGCCGGGCCGACAATGGCCTTTTTCTTGCCCAACAAATGCAAATGCATTTTCTTACCTATGTGCCTTTGTTCACATGTTAACGACCTACACAAATTTTTTCTCTCCATTTTCCAATGATCTCATTCCTACATTTCCTACTATGAACCTTGCCATACTGCTCCTGCACACACAATCTGTCTTTCTTAATGCTTATAAGAGTTTTAAGGTCTTTACAACTCATTTGACCCTTAGGATCATTACCACCATCACCTTTATTATCAAGATAATATTCATTGGGCACTAATACATGCCAGAAACTGATAAACACTTTGGGTTGTCTCATTTAATTGTATTTCTCATCCTGTACCTACCTTGTATTTAAACTTAACTATAGTCCTCCTAAAAGCAGGAGTCATATTTTACACTCTCTGAATTACCAAGTGTTGAGCATATCTTAGGTTCTCAATTGTGTATTACTGTTTTCGTTAGTGATCATATGTTCATATATATTTACTGGATGTTTGTTAATTGAAAACTTTTATGACCACCCCCCCCCAAGCAATAAGTTCATTCTTGTGTAGTAAGTTTATAAAATGCTTTAAGAAAAATAAAAAATCGTCATTGAAATTCTTGTCACAAAAATAATTCCTTCATATATGCATGTTTTCAGCAAAAACAGTATAATGGGTATTTACTATGTGTAGAAGTTACATGCCAGGGATACAACAATGAATAAGATCAGTCAAGAATATGTGCATGAATAGTCACAGCACCAGTTTGTGATGATGGTCAACTGAGCCAGGTTAAAAAATTCAAAAAGGGCCGGCCGCATGGCATAGAGGTTAAGTGCACACGCTCCACTACTGGCGGCCCGGGTTCCAAGCCCGGGTGCGCACCGATGCACCGCTTGTCAGGCCATGCTGTGGCGGCGTCCCATAAAAAGTGGAGGAAGATGGGCACAGATGTTAGCCCAGGGCCAGTCTTCCTCAGCATAAAGAGGAGGATTGGCATGGATGTTAGCTCAGGGCTGATCTTCCTCCCCCCCCAAAAAAAAATAAAATTCAAAGAAAATATGACCAAGTACATTTGAAGGGAAATGAGAGGGTTGGAAGACTTTGGAAGACTCTGGAAGACTTTCTGAAATTGGGGATTCGTGAGCAGAAACATGGTGTTCAGAGTTGCTAAGGATAAGAAGATAGTTTAGATAAAATGTATAAAAACAGGAAGTCTTGACAGGGCATGCAGCAACTGGTGATGAAGGAAACCAGAATATGTCATCCCAAAATATGTCACTTTGATATAAAAATTATTTTGAGCTTAAGGCACTTAAAAAAACAGCAGTTTCAAAACGAGCTCTTGGACCCTTCCCTTTTTCTTCCTGGAAGCAGGAGATAAAACCTCTACATGGAAGATGTCCTCCTTACATCAGGAAGGAAGTAACATTCTTACCATCGAGGACAGGAAGTTGAAGCCCAGAGAATTCTGTACAAACAGACCTTGTTAGAATAATGCTTATCTTCCTTTAGCCTTCCCACACGATTTAGTTTCTTTTCCCCAATTCCCTCTCTTTGTTCAATCTGGTATAAAAGCATTTAGGTTTTGCCATTTCTTTGGGTCTTCATTCCCTTACGTGGGCTCCTGTGTCACATAAAACTTACATTAAATAAATTTGTATCATCTTTTTCTCTTGTTAATTTGTCTTAAGTCAATTGAATTCTTCGCCCCGGCTGAAGACTCTAAGCAGGTAGAGGTCAAGTTTTGCCTCCTCTGTGGTGAAGAACTGAAGAACAAAAAGCATTTGTGACTGGCTTATAGATAAGAGAAAAAAAGAGAGAAATAAGTTTGGAGAAGTTATTTGAAATTATTTTATAAAGGATCTTTTAGGCAGGAAGACAGTATGGATTTTTATATTGAATGAGTAACATTTTTAGATTTATATTTTAGCAAGATAATACCTCATACTTTTCATTGTGAAGGTGAATGTTTCAATTATAAAATTTTATTGGGCAGAGGTGGTGTTCAGTTAATGTTCTGAATTATTTATTCAGAAATGTGATTTTAGAAACTTCAGAAGCATAATCAACATTTCTTGTGTGCCTCTTGGTATAAATTTGGTTCTGTTAACTGTGTTTCTCTCTTGAAGAATCATTTTACTTCATATGAACATAAACAATGTAGCATCAACAATGCACTTTTCAAGATTCAGTTTTCACGATTAAGACTCTGGCTTTGTTTTCTTTCTATCACAGATGGGAGGTTCAGGATTTAAATTACCAGCTGGGGAGCAGTAAGACATTTCTCCCAATGTGTAAATGAACTCAGATCTGCTGAAACCATATGATTAACCACAAAAGAAGATTTTCTTTATTTTTTAACAAAAAACAACCAAAACCCAAAAAATTTGCAGCCAAAATCCATCAAAACTTAAATCTATCAGAATAGATATTTGGTAGAGTTCAAAACAGCACCCGTTTTGTGCAGGTCTGTAGACCAAGCCTTATGTTCTCAAGGTATTACTGGGTTTCTCAGCCTGTGATAGGTCATTTTGAGCCAAGTGATTCTTTGTTCCGAGGGGCAGTCCCGTGCATTGTGGGATGTTTAACAGCAACCTTGCCCAGTAGCACCTCTCCAGTTGTGACACCCAAAAAAGTCTCCAGATATTAATTGTCCTTAGAGGCCAAAATTGCCCCTGATTGAGAACCACTTGACCTCATGGAAATTGTTCCGTTCTTTGGAATATTGTATTCCACATTCCTTTTAATCTTTAGGGTCAAAACTTAGCAGTAATTTTGAATAAGAACCCAGCTCAGCAGAAGACTATAAGGGAGGAAAAATAATTTCCCCTCTACCCTCATAGGTTCTGTGGTTGAAAGCCACATAATAAAAGGCAGATTAACGAGAAAAAAAGAAACAGAAGTTTAATAAGATGTATGCCTCATGTATACATGAGAGAGTCCCAGGAAAACTGAGTAAAACTCCCTGAGATTGGCCCAAGCCACCACCTTAAATACCATCTTCAGCTAAAGACAAGAGAAAGATGTTGGGGACAGGTGGTGGGCAGTGATGGGAGATGACCAGTAAAAGCACAGCAAACAAGGGCTGGGTTTTTATGCAGATTTCAGTCTATTCTTCTCCATTGATAAGATTTTCTTGTGATTTAGAGTCATCCTGCTTTTCCTAGTACAGAGCGGGGAAACATCCTTACAAATGGAGATTTCCTTTATAAATGTAAATTTCCCTTACAAAAGAGTAACTTATACTCTGTTTTCAGAGCTTCTCCTGTGTCTGCAGTTTCTTAAGAATAATCAGCTCAAAATAATTCTTATACCAAAGTGGCATATTTTGGGAATTTCAGGAAAAATTTAAGTACTAGTGTCAGTTTACATTCCTGAAAGTTAATAATCTCATCACTTTAATTTGCTTTTTGTATTGTGTCCTGAAGTAAGACCTAAATTTATCTGTTTGTTTCTCTGATTCCTGCACCATTCCACAAGAGGAAGTGGCTTTATATATCAACTATTTGATTAAAAAGATAGTAGTAACCTTGATCAGTATAAAAACAAATGAGCTATGTATTAAAGGTTGTAAAAACTTCATCTATGGCCTAGAGTAACGGAAGATGAAATGGAAAAAAAAGCTTTGATGTTCTTTAAGTTTTATAGTCACCTAGGAATAAACCCAAATTGGCAGAAGTGTTACCTACCTGATTCTCCTACCTGATGGAGAATTCCATCAGGTTCCAGGTTCTCCTACCTCATGCACATTTTTAAAAAGCCAATTATTATGGCATCAGCTTTTGGGAAAAGAACACAGCTTTATTGCTAGATTGATCTGCAAGGAGACAGGAGACATATGATACTGGCTCAACACAAGTTTGACATAAGGGAAGCCATATTGTAGAAAAGAAACCATATTGTAACTTTGAATGACCTCTGATTAACTAACCCAGACATGCTCTGTAGGTTTTATGGCTCCTCTCAGCTGCTATAAGTTGATAACTTTGTTCTTTTGAGTTCCTTAGGAATGTGATGGCCCTCGGGCAGAAAGTCTATGCTGATAGCCATCATCAATGACAACCGAAAGATCAAGGTATAGGGCTTTGCTCCACTCTCTGATGCATATTAAGTAAACGAAAGACTATCAGAAACTAAGACCAGATGTCTGCCCCTACCTGGAGATCAGATGGATGCCCGCACCCAGAGACCAGATGCCTCTCCAACCTGGAGACCAGCGCCCTATATAACTGGCCTGTAGTCTTTGTTCTGTAAGTTGGTTCTTTTGGACACTAGTCAGCCATCTTCCCTCTTGCTAGCAAGCTATAATACAACCCTTTCTCTCCTACCTCCTTGCCTCTTGACTATTGGCATGTCTTGAGGCAGACAGACGACTACCCCCACCCTTGGGTGGTAACACATATGCCTTCATATCTGTCTCCCCAATCCAGGATTTGGGGAGAAATTTAAGAGGTTAGGGAGAACAGGCTGGCACATGGAAACGCTGATGGAACAGGTTTTGATTGGGGGGCTTTAAGCATTTATAGTAAGGTTTTAAACATTTATGGTAAGGTGGGGAAGGAGTTTTTAACACCGGATCTTCCTGGATGACAGACTCCTCAACCCTGAAGAGAGTCTGACTTTCCAGTTCTGGTTACGTCCCAGTCTTTTTGTTCCGTGGGGAGGAGAATCTTTGGTTCGGTGGTCATTTCAGGTCAAGATTTCCTCTTCCGCACATGCTCTGGCTACATGACTTTTCAAATTTTCTGAAAAACAATTCTCAGTCAATCTGTGGATAAGAGATAGGGTCAGTTTGAACTGGCTCTAGTGGGCCTGTGGTTCCAAAATCACCAACCTTGCAGACACAGGGATGAAACCTAAAGTATTAGTGAGAAAAATTAATGTAGTGCAACTCAAATATTATAAAAAGGGTAAAATTAATTTATATATATATATATTTTTAAATTTTTCCTACACAAACAATTACTTCAGGACTACAAAACTTTTAATAAAAAATTTAGGCCTCTGTTTCTTTTTCTAAAAGTGACTTAAAAACAAATTCTCTAAACTTAATGTGACCACATGCTGTGTATCTTCAAATCACACACACAGCCTAGTTGGTCTCTCTTTTAAACACAAATGAAAGTCCAAGCAAAAGGCCATTTTAAAAAATTCTTCCTTCCAGCAGTAGACCATGTTTATGGTCAATGTCCTTCTGGAAAAGAAAGTAAAAACAAGATTGGGTTCTAGGAATCTACAAAAAGAGCTGTGCAGACACACTCAGACCCTCGGAGTTGATATAAAGATTATTCTAAAGTGGAAACACTTGAGCTACAAAAGATTCAGAAAGAAATCTTACCTAACCAAAGCAGAGCCTTCTGAAAATACAACTGCCATTAACCTCCCTCCAGGGGAGTTTCCTGCAAATTCAGCCAACTCAGAAACAGTCTGCCCATTCCCGTTAGTTCCCTAAATAACCAATAGAATCTTCTACACTCTCCTTTTGAAACCCTAAAAACCCTCTGTTGTTAAGTTGTTGTATATAATCCTTTACTTAGGGCTATTCTGCCAGTTACTCATTGCAGAGCCACTCCCCTACGCAGGTGTAAATAAACCTTGTCTTTCCTCTTGTTAATCTGTCTATTGTCAGTGAATTTGCAGACCCCCAATTACTGGACCCAACTTGAAAGAGGAAAAGTTTTTCCACCCAACAGAGTGATCTGTATACTTGGCTTTGCTACTGCAAAAATGGGAAGCTTCAATAGATTGTAACTGCACCTGCAGTAAATTATCTTCACTATGTCTGCTAAGATATAAGAATTTTATTTACAAAATTAATTATAGATCACCAGAGATGAAAGATATCGTTCCACTCCTTGTGCGAAAGAAGTGAGACGCTGACAGTTTTAAGCAATTGGCTCGATGAAACATGACTGGATTAGAAGAGTTGGAATGTACGCTGAGTTCTTCTAAATCTTAGACAAGCATAACTAGGGTTTCAAACCAGCCAATCAAATCCAGCTTGGATTGGGGGAGGAGGACAGTGGAATGTGCTGGAGGCAGGAGGCTTCCTCAGTAGAGCACTATTTCCATTTTAAGAATGAAAGCATAGAATAAGACCTCCCACCCCCATTGATGATAAAGTTTTGACACCAAAAGGAATATATACCCTTCATTAATAGAAAAGCACCATGTTATTGACTTTCAGACCTCAGGATACCTGGTGTGTTCCGGGAATGCAGGCTAATTTGGGGAATAGGAGGTATAGTTGGAAAAAAATTGTACCCAATTTAAATTGAAATTTGTACCAATTTTAAAAATGTTTTGCATGAATTATTTATGATGGCTTCTGCGAAGAATTTTTATTCACTTATTCCTTTCTACTTTATTAGAGCAACACATTTTAAATAAGCCTGTGAGGCTAATCTAGCCAGCTTCCCTGTGATAGAATGCGTGTAATTCATCATGCTACCCGTGTTTATGATGTTTGTCGGCATGACGAGCCATGTAAGAGTAATTACCATACCAAGTTTATTTACCCAGTCCCAGTTTATTTGACCCTTTACAAATAAATTCTTGTATTTACAGTCACTTTGAAAGAGACAACTAAAATGCACTTCTGCACTAAGTAAAACTAGCGGCCCCCTAATGTGTCTCAGAGATCCTTGACCCAACTCTTTTCCTCTAGTAATATATTAGGATATTATTGCAAATTCTCTTATTTTTTTTCCTACTGAAACGGTTTATTTAAATTTCCCTAAGACAAAGCTGGCATGTTTGAGAGGAGGAATACACTAAATGCCAAGCAGAATTCTGATGTGAGTTTTACGGAGGAAGGCTATATAGAAATCTGTGTATGAACAGATTGGCTACAAATTATATTGAGCCACTGAGTAACACTCCGTATCAGTGCTGTCACTTTTTCATGGTTGCTGAATCAATGGTTTTGGCATCTTAAAGACTGGGTCTGTCCAGGGGTTTGGTTTGACAATGTTATCCATTCAACCATTAAGAGTATCAAAAACACTGGATCAAATGCTTTTCGAGTATTTTTTTCCTCCTTTGTGTTTTACAAATGAAACTCACATTGCTCTTCACTATTGAACTAATTTGCTTTCTGAAGGAAGCCCATTTTCATTTTATAAGCTCTCTTCATATTATGAAAGCAAAAGGATACTGAGAAATTAGTACTAGCATTAAAAAGAAATTAAAGCTAGGTGAATGCAATCGTTTTGTTCTTATTATATATTTTTTTCTTATTGAAAAATGTCAACTGACAAATAGAAGAGGTATTTTCTGTCTTCTTCCCTCAGACATTCAAAGTGCTATAGGATATTAAGGAACAAGATGGTCATCTTTTCTGTCATATATTGATAATGCACTGAAAAAAGAATAACCGTTTTATCATCTGCAGTCATTACCTCCTCAGCATTAGAGAAGTCTTGGAAAGAGTGCTAAATGGATTGTCAGCAGGGGTGTTTGTAACTCACCGGTTCTCTGTATGCCTTATTGGTGAGGGTGGTGGTGTCACTTTATAATGGTTGCTGCTGTGCTTTTCCAAAGTAAGGACGGGCAGAGACAGAGTTCCCTGGGCTCTTCAGAGCATCTTGCCTATCAGGCCAGATCCTCCCTGTTAGGCAAATAAGACCGCTGAACTCATAATGTTGCACCTACATTTCTCCTTGCCTCCCCTTGATTGTGCTGGGGAGGAAAAGTAAATTTTCCCTCTACTCCTCTGAGTTCTTGGCTGAGCACCCTGTAATAAAAGACAGATTAACAAGAGAAAAACAAACAGAAGTTTATTAACGTATATACGTTTTGTATACTTCGGAGATATCCAGGGGAAAATGAGTAACTCAAAGCAGTGGCTTAGAACTCTGGCTTTTACAAGCATCTTCAACAAAGAACAAGTTGGTGGAGAAATGACAGAACAAAGGAAAGCAGTTTTAGGTTTCCAAAGGGCAACAAGCTATACGAAGGTAAACTAATGGTAGATAAAGGCTTAGTAAAGTTTGTTATACAGATTTCTCTAGTGCCTTCTCCAAGCTGATAGAGTCTAAAATTGTCTCTAGTGATTAAATTTTGTTCTTCCTGGCAGAGAGGGGAAGATGGACACCTTTGAAAATTCATCTTCTGCTTTTAGGCATGTGGGAGATCAAAATTGGCCATCCTGAAATATATCTCTTTACCTTGATTATTTCTCTGAAAGAAATTTTAACCTTCCCCCAAACTTACACCTAAAAGTGACAGACTGGGAGGGTTCTTGCTGAGCCCATTCTTTTCAAAGTTCTGTTTACCAAAACATTTACATTTATAAGGGAACTTTCCCTTTGTAAAGGTATCTCCCTCTCTGAACTGGGAAGAGGGGGATGACCTCATCTCTAGAAACTTATCAATGTGGAAGGTGAGGCCTTAAATCTGCGTAATAACCTTACTCTTGTTTACTGTGCTTTTCTGGTAGTATCCCATAACTGACTCCCCCAACCCCCAACATCCTCCTTTGTCTTCAGCTGAAGATGGTATTTAAAATGAGAACCTCCACCATTTTGTCAAGAAACTCAGTTTCCTTGATTTCTCCCATGTATACATGTTATTAAACTTGGTATTCTTTTCTCCCGCTAACCTGTCTTTTAACTATTTGGCCAGCCATAAGAACCTTAAGGGAAAGAGGGGGATTCTCCCTCTTCCCCAACAGAAAAATAGAGAGAGGACAGGGAATCTTTCTTGTAGCTTCTCCTTCTCAGTTGCCTTCAGCTCAAAATAATCTTTATGCTAAAGTCACATATTTTGGGGTGGCGTATTCTGCTACCCTTCAAATGATACCAGGGCATGGGACAAATATCTTCTCACCTAGAACAGGTATGAAAATGCTTGTCACAGATCTCTGATAAATTTTTATCAGACCTATAGCTTATGTCTTCCCTTAAATTATGTTCTTTGTTGAGGTCTTTAAGTGATTTTCAAACTAGGTGATATATACATGAACTTCTAGCAATATCTCTGATTTTTTAAAATTCAACTTCCCATTTGTGATGTGTGTGGAGTAGAACAGGTTATTATTACATAATATTTGCTGCCTTTTCCTGGGGAAGGATTATGCTGCCCTATCACGCTGATATCAGGTTTGGTTAACAAAATGTGAGTGGCAGCTTTTATCGTCAGTGTGTGTGTTGTCAAGCTCTGCCACAATAACCAGTAATCTTCCAGCTGTATGTTGCTCTGTCAGTATCAGTCCCAGAGTTAAGATGCCCCAAGAAGGACACAAGGTTTCAGTAAGGAGCAAACTTTTGTTATAAGCTACTGAGATTTAGGGATATTTGTTACCTAGCTTATGCTGATATACCGTATTTTATGGAGATTTGAGGAGAAGTGAAAGCAAACTGTTATTTGACAATAACTACTGTATGTCAGGTAATTTGAATATGCCAATTCAATAAGTTATCATTAGGGGGACTGCTTAAAGTAATATGCATAATCAAAATGGGGATGAAGTGCATTTGGGATCCAGAATAAATATTTTCCCTTTTGCAAGTCTCTAAATTCAGCCAAAGATTAGCTCTTCTTTCTCTCAAGCTAAATGACTCTATTTGCCTTATGGTTTTCCAGTGATTCCTTTTTATTCTAAGCCAAGGGCTGTGGACATCTTAGTTTCGGGCGGTAACAGTTATTCGAGTATGGTAGAGGGAAGAAAAGCAAAATGTATTTCCTCAGCATAGCGTGTCTAGCCTTCTTAGACAAAGTGAGAAGCACAAATACCAAGATTGCTATATGAATATCAAAAAGTACTTACAGGTACACAAAGGAGGCAACCACCCAGCATACATATCAATAAACTGTGGATAAAGTGGCAAGATGTGAGAAGAGGTTTTCCTGCTCATAATAATGGCAATGTATTCATTAGACTCTCGATTGGTACTCAAGCCCAAGAAGCTTCAGGTGTGAGTTCAGCCAGGCCACAGTCAGCAGAAACACTTGGGTGTGCTCACAGAACAACTTGTGTTAGCTTTACAATGTCTCAGGGCAACATGCACTGCCCTGGTCTGGAGTGACACATATTGTCTCATTGGAACAGTCTATTAGAATGGTTCTTCTTTCCATCACAGGAGGAACTTTGATTACAAATGCCAGAAACCCATCCTCACTAAGTTGAACTAAAAGAATTTATTGACCATTTGGTAGGGAATTTAAATGATGAAGTCATTTCACAAAAACATCCAAGGGTAATATTTCAGTAATGGCTAGATTCAGGAGTTTACAATCATCAGAAATCATCAATTTTTACCCTCAGGTCTTCTTATCTTTGTGCTAGTTTCTTTTTCAGACAGGCTCTCACCATATGGTAGGAAAGATGGCCACTGGAAATGCTGAACTTAAATCAGTCATGTAATTTGAGATCCCAGAGAAGACAATATCCCTTTTCTAAAATAGGTAAAGTCATGGGAGAGCCTCTGATTGAGTCATCTTGGGTCATGTGCTAATTATTGTGCCTTGAGGATGCAGATCTCTGATTATGCAGGCTGGCATCATGTGCCACACCTGTAGTAATGGGAGAAGGGACCAAACTCTATGGAATGGGTTTCCCACCAGAAAAAGTGTTCCGTTACGAGAAGAAGGGAGGAAGAAAAATATGTTTGGGAGACAAGAACAGTGGCTAGACCGGCACACTACTGATGTCTCCTTTGATGGGCAGTCTGGTGGCCAGATGGACCCTGATCCTTTGTGTTTCAGTTTCTCTCTGCTCTGGAGTTCAAGTCTTCACTAATAGCATAAGTTTAGTCATGCAAGCATGGGCATTGTCAAATGTCATTTTCTCAAATATCACAACCTGTTGATAAGGCCAAACTGAGTTTATTGCTTTTCTTGGTAAGAGAAAATACAACTTCCACAGCTTTGGTAGTATCTCAGACGGGAGCGTGAAAATACAACTTCCAAAGCTTTGGTAGTGTCTCAGATGGGAGCATGAAAGGATGGAATCTATTGATAATTGGAAGCTGAGGTGTATCTTTCAACTGGAGGGGCAGGGGAAGGCTTAATTAGAATTGGGTAAAAACCATGATGTAACAGTTTAGAATTGGTAGAAACTTCAAGGCAAGGATTTCAAAGCAAGATGTTCAGAAGAGTCTTAGGGCATAACTGTCTATTGATGCATTCTATTGAAGAGTTGATGGATGTTTCAGGAAGTTTCTGAAGTGAGCAATCAAATTATTTGCCTGGACAAGAGACTTATAGAGTACTAAAGTTGTGCTAATGAAGAAGATGGAATAATCAAGTCATGTTAATGTAGACAGCTCCATGAAGCGAGGTAGTTTTGTTCCTCAGTGTCCAAGCTGCTTGTGGGAATACACGGTTTTAATTCTCAGCATCTTTTGGCCTAAAAAAATGGTGACCTAGTATAATTACATAAAAATGATTTTAAAATAACTTGTAATGGTAAACATTTACTTAAGATGATGAAAAATTAACTTATCTAACATATTAAAATATAAATAAAAAGACGATAAAAATTAAAAGAGAAACTTTTAAAGGTAAAATATCTCTTAAAAAGTTGAATAAATAAATATGTTTTCTATCACTAGTCTCCCAGCCATTTTAAATGAAGATGATTTTAATATTTAAGTTAACATTAAAATTTATATATCCTTTATTACTGAGAAGACATGTTTTGAATTCACTTAGATTTTCCTCCTGGTTTTTGGAGAGGCCTCTCTCTGTTTATTGCTCTTATCTTTCTGGAGCAGCTTCTACCCTGGAGCTCTAGTCCCTGGTATTATTGAGAACACGTTCTTTCAGGTTTTCTTTTCTTTTTTTTTTTTTTGGTGAGGAAGATCAGCCCTGAGCTAACATCCATGCCAATCCTCCTCTTTTTGCTGAGAAAGACTGGCCCTGGGCTAACATCTGTGCCCATCTTCCTCCACTTTATGTGGGACGCCGCCACAGCATGGCCTGACAAGTGGTGCATCTGTGCGCGCCCAGGATCTGAACCCCGGCTGCCAGCAGTGGAGAGAGCACACTTAACCCCTATGCCACGGGGCCGGCCCCTCAGTTTTTCTTTCTGGCATTCCTCTGCTATGTGGGGTGGAGGCATAAGCCTGGCTCTCCTCTTTCCTATTGTTTCTTCCTGCTCCACACAACAGCATGTAATATACCTTGATTTAGGAAACCTGGGTTACCCAGCCTGGGTTTTAAAGGGTCTGATAATTTAGGGCCACAACTATTTTTGATACTGCTTATTAATCTCTTTATAGGTATGCTATATTTTGAAACTCTGAGAATAGGATGCAGTAGATGAGTAGATACCAAATGCTTTATAAATGTGAATTGCAGTATAGATTTTCAGAGAATGGAAGTGTAACTATTGTGTAAAATACACAAAACCATAGTGTAAAGAGAGCTAACTTTGTTAGAAATAAATTGCCTCATATAATATTTTGACTGTCTTTTCTGTTGAGTGAGCCCCCTGTTATCCTCACTATCACCTCTCTATATTTTTTCCTTCCCTCTGCCATGCATTTCCCAGGCTCCAGGTCCCCCTACCTAGGCACTGACTTGTTGGCGTCTCCACACTGCCATGACAGCAGCAGGTCAAAATAAACAAGGAATCGGTATTTTCTTCCAGAAGCATTGAAATGCAATGAGCCACCCATCAAGACTCTGGTCCTTTCCTGTGTGTGAGGAGTGCTGCCATCCACCCTGCCGGAGGAGTTAGTCATGCTCAGAGCACAACACTCTTCTCTTCCCCCCAAGTAAATAACACTGCAACTTTTGACCCATAATAGAGAAAACTCATTATCTACAGTGTGTGAGAGCCTCATGCAGGAAGTCACCGAGGACATCTTGAGCAGTTTAAACTCAAGTGTCATTCAGCGTGTACTTATTGCCCAAATGGAGTCTCCCCTTTCCTGAGTAAATGCACAAGCAGACGCATGTGCCCCCGGACACACATAGAGAGAGAAAGAGAGGGAGAAAGGAGAGGAAAACCCACCAGCTCATGAGTGAAAGTATTTTCTGCAAAGCAAAACAATGACAAGGTTGGATCTGTAAGGAAAGTGCCTGTTGATAAATAAATGGCAAGCAATAGGATACATTGGAGCATATGAGAAAGCTATTTGGGGTAAAACTAATTCGGCCTGAGTTTGTTTTTCCAACAGGGCCTGTCGCCTTTAAACACGCATCGTGTATCTGCTTTGTCATGTCCCAAAGAGAAGAGCAAATGCCCTTAAGATAAGGATGCAACTTCCCCCCACATTGGCATTTCCTTAAGGATAAGCATTTCTCCCTAGGCTAGGATTTGACTGCTGCAGTCATCCTGTGACCACCCAGCTCGAGACCACAGACCTGACACCAGCCACCCATGGAGACAGTAGACCTGCTCCCCGCTGTGTCCATCAATAGCTATTCCGGTAGGGCAATCTGGCAGGGCGATCTTGTGACTATTGTAAAAGGGACATTGCAATCCTATGTGATACATGCTCTTCGATGGTATATAACTGTTCTGTACACCCCACTTCTTCGGTGCCCTTCCTTCCTTAGGGAAGGAAGGCCCTGGGCCATGGTCCTCAAAAGTTGGCTTATAATAAACTCATCCCAATTTTGATTTATAGATTGATATGGATTATTTACTTCGACACCGTCAAAGCAAAATTGCATCCTGAAGAAGTTAAACAGGTAAAGGATACTTTATTCAAGACTATCACAACAGGAGAGAGAGGTCAGAATCCACATTCTGGAGAGTTTTTAAGAGCTGAGGTGGAGGGGATCACAGGCCCTCTGTGTTTGCTAATTGGCCTTATCAAAAGGAAAACTAAACTTTCACTTATCTTCATGACAGGGGGTCATTTTACAACTTGGAGCAAGGGGCCCACCCTCCTATGGAGAATGGGATATAGGGGTGCTATCTTCATTGATGACTGTATTTCAAAGAGATGGCTTTCATGCCCTTGAGAAAGGCATTTCCATGGCTGTAAAACCGGCAAGAGGCTTGGAGAACATTAACATACTTTTCAAAGGAGCAGAGAAGGAACTTTAAATTTTCTAAAGTATGCACTCTAAAGAGATTGAAGTCAGGGGCTTAAAGGCATGAAGAAGCTTGTCTAAAGTTTGGTCAAACTGAGGGAAAGATTAAGGCCATTTTGGTCACGTCTCATGGAGAGTACCTCCTACATGCATCTGTGAGCTCTTTCACAGACAGAAAGCTATCTGCCTCGCCATCCTTCTGGATGCAATGTGGTTTGCTTAACATATATGAAGTAGGCTGATGTCTGTGAAGGTTGAGGTGAAGCTACTGGAACCACTGCTGCCACCAACTTGTCCTTTGCAGCCTTTGGCTGATGCCTTAAATTCCCTCTGTTAGCCATTCACTCCCTTGGGTTAATCCTCACTTTCACCTTGGGGTTCTCTTCTTATAAACAAACATAAATTTGATTCTATATAGTCTATTTATTATATATTATGTATCTTTATGAATAAATGAGTTTATTTATTTCCTCTGTGAAAGAAGATCAAGAATGGCCTCCTAGACTATAGCACCCAGAGCATAGAGAAGATTAAAGAGGCACAGGAAGAAGGGGAAATAATATTTGTTATATTTTTGCTATGAATCAGGCACAGTCATAAGCGCTCCACTGCTGCTCATTCAATCATTACAACAATCCTATGAGGTAAGTATGATGGTATGTATGAGGTAAGTATGACATTTAAAATATAAGTGAACCCAGAAACTTGACGTCACTTAACAAGGCCGTGCAGCTGGTAAGTGGTAGAGGTGGGACTCGAACACAAGTCTGTAATAGAGTCAGCTGCCTCCATTTTTCATGTTTGACCACTGACAGCTTGGAGGCACCACACTCCCCCTCTCCCTTTCGCCTCATATCTGAGCAAGTCAATATTAAAGGGGAATCAGATCACACAAGCCTCTGCCCACAAGCAGGGCAACCCCGGTCCCAGCCCCTAACTGATACCAGCTCAAGACAAGGTTGACACAAGGGAAGCCATGTTGTAGAAAAGAAACCCTATTGTAACTTTGAATGACCTCTGACAAACTAAGCAAGCTAGATATGCACCCTCCAGGAAATCTAACTGCTATGTTGATTTTACAACCCCTGCCTATGCATATACCTCCCAGCTGCGATAAGATGATAACTTTGTTCTTTGGAGTTCCTTAGGAATGTGATGACCCCCAACAGAGAATCTATGCTAATAGCCATCATCAATGAAAACCAAAAGATCTGGTGTGGCGACTCCCAGTCTATAACACCAGAAGGTCAACATTCCTAAGCCCCTCCTCTATAACCCACCGGCGTATATAACTGTTGTAAGATGTGTGCCCCCTTAAGACGGTTTTTTTTTCAGAGATGAGTCGGCCATCTTCCCTCTTGAAAGCAAGCTGTAATTAAAAAGTCCTTTTTTCCCTACCACCTTGCCTCTTGAGTATTGGCTTGTCTTGCGGCGAGCAGAAGGCCCACGTTGGGTGGTAACATAACCATAATAAACACCAAAGCCCCTTGCCACTCACTTCTCCCAAAATGCTGCCGACCAGTGTGGGTGCCTGCCCTGCTCTACTGGAAAAAATCCCATTATGTGAGTAAAGAACCTTTTTATACCCTCTTTGTGATGTCATCAGTCAAAGTTTGAATCAATTTTGGATGTGGGATTGTTCTCTCTCTCCACAGGCAGGACAACCACAAAACAAAGATGATGCAAAACAGAAAGGGGAGGTGGGCACTGCGCACATGACCACTTCCTACTGCAGTGCCCAAGATGTGACACGTGCCTTCAGCCATGTAGCTCCCCACCCCAGGCACGTTGTAAATAATACTCAGGCTCAAAAAGTGGGGGAGAAAGCTCATTTGAAATAGAACCTGTTTAAACATAATTTGCACTGCTTCTGTATGTCTGACTTTTGGTTCACCTTCCTTTCCATGTGCTTTTGGTTCTCAGCATTATAAATGTAGTCTTGCGGGATAGTGTGAACCAAAGTAAGCTGTATTGCAATAAAGCTGTTTAAATGGTTTAAGGCCTGTTTCTCCCTTCTCTGTTCTGTTGTTATGATTATAATGATTTTTTAAAAAGTAGAGGGCCTAGTGCCGAGCTAGAACACAAAAGCTATGTTGCAATAGTAAAGGCAGAACATCTTACCCATCTTCTGAAAGATTTAGTCACAGAAGTGTCCCTGTGGGTAGTGAACATCCGTTTTATGGAGCTTCCCCTTCTCCAATTCTCTGATAACAGAGCTGATTTTCCTCTGAGGAAGCTATTCCATATATTTCAACAGAGCTGAGTCCTTTAACTTTATAAATTCCCCCCAGACACAGGGGGGACGTAGAGCCTGGGTTCGAACTATAAAAATATTTATCCTCCTGAACCAAATGGTGAGTCTAGAAATGGGTGCATGGCTCGAACCAGGCCGACCAGACTCCTTACTGGGAATCTTCTGCCAGAACCTTTAAAATGATGATGTCTTTCACTGGGGTTGCTAGGCTGGTAGAGGGTGATGAAAAGACTGTCATAGATGATTGTTTTTATTACACAAGAGTAGATTCACTGAGAGATAAAAATATGTAGGGGCGCTAATATGTAATTCCTGAAGCCAATTATCTTTGGAAGTTTCAGTTAACATAAGACAATGAATTCTCCTTTTCTTCCTAAGCTAGTTGGAGCTGAGTTTCTATTACTTGTGATCAAAAGTCTATATTATATATGTGTAAATACACTATGCCATGAAGGAAATACTAGGTAAAGTGACTGAATAATTTATTGTCCAAATCAGGACATTATTGAAAGTTAAAGTGGACACTATTCATACTGACCCAGAGCAAGCAACAGGCTACACTGGAACTGTCCCAGGCCAACCAGGACATGTGCTAACCTCATACCATATTGCATATCTTCTAAACCTTGGGATAGCTTCCTCCGTAGCCATAGATTTTTATAACATATATTTTATGCATAAGAAAACAGCTTGTAAGAATAACTGCCACTGAAGGTTGTGTGCCTAGGCCTTAGCCCTCTACTCATCCTAAATGTATATATGTATTTCAACTTTAAAAGATTCATAAGTTGAGGAAGAGGCTAGTTCACAGAAAAATTACTTGGAGTAATAAACAAAAACTGTCTGTGGAAGTAGGGGGCCCAGGGTGAAGAAGAGACAGGTAACACTATATGTGATTAAGTTAGAAACCTTCAGATGGGAAGATTATCCCGCATTATCTAGGTAGGGACTAAATGTAATGTATTCTTATAGGAGATAGGCAGATTTGCCTACTGAAGAGGAGAAGAATATGTGACCACACTGCTGGCTTTGAAAGTGGAGGAAGGGGCAATAAACCAGGGATGCAAGGAATGCAGAAGCTGGAAAAGGCCAGGAAACAGATTCTCTTCTGAAGCTTCAGAAGGAGTGTAGCCCTGCCGACATTTTTATTTTAGACATCTGACCAGAACTATAAGAGAATAAATTTGTATTTCTTTAAGCCACTCAATTTGTGGTAGTTCCTTACAGCGACATAGGTAAATAACTCAAGATGTCTGGTGAAGTCTTGTCAACCTCAGCAGGGATGAGGACCCGGATATATTTGAAAAAGACCACTCTGAATGGAAGTGAGTGATGGTGATTGCTTTATTTCCCCTAGCTGCAGTTTCTGGCTTAGAAGACTAAAAATATGAATATGCAAAAATAACTTTGTAATAAACCTGTATTTTCTGGTTTTATCTGAATATTGCCCTCTTACGTGGAGCCTTTGATATGTGTTGGTAGGTTGTTTTCAGCTTTCCTCATAAGTTGATAGTAACAGACAACAGCAGGCTTGGGGTGCCCATGTGAATGAGTTACTTTCAACTTTTGTCTCATTCAACTGGTGTATATTATAGTGGCTCCCAACCTATGGCATGTATCAGAAGAATTAAAGAAGCTTGGAAAAGTGCATGCCTGAATCTCAACCTGATGTGCCCAATCAGAATTTCCTGAAGTGTTTATTTTACATTCTTCCACAGAGATTATAAAATACACAGAAAATTGAAAACAATTGATTTACTGAATCCCTGCCATTGACTGATGTAATCTGAAATATTCCCAAAATATTGCTTTTTTTGTAACAGATTTAACACACTTGTGGTTCTATCTTTGTCGTGATACCCATGTGTCTGTGATGGTAAATATAAGTAAATATATTTTACTTGGTAAATATAAGGCTCAGAAATTTTCCTTAAAAATGCATTAAATAATGCAAAATATGAGATTCATTACTAAAATGCTGACTATTTCAGGAAATTGCCAGTCTGTCTTAGCTGGATGACATTTCATCCCATTTGATGTAATCTGTTTGCTGACTGGCGAGACAGAAAATGTTGCTGTCCTGTCCCAATTTACACAAACATCACATTGAATCATACCAAAGTACTGTTTTTGTAGGTCAAAAATATTTGAATGTTGGCAACTCTATATGATTTAACCTATTAAATGAATTCATTAGTAAATAAACTCAAATCAAACAAGCTAAATTACTCCAGTACTTCTTTTAACTGAAATTTAATAAGTAGATAAATAATAGTATAGCTTCCAGGTTATTGAAAATAATCAAACAGGTAAAAAAAATAAAAGTTAAAACTCTGTCTATTACTGTCTTTGTTGATTTTCTTCAACCTTTCCGAGACATGAATTTGCTTCATTCTCTACAACGAATTTTGTACATGTTTATTGAATGTGTGTGTGCATGACTATTCTATGTTAATGAATAACAATCACAAATCATAAATTTTGTGTGTGTACTTAAAATCCTGAATTATGATGTGGACTAGAAATGAGTTTATTGTAAATACTATTGGGGTTGGGCTGGGTGTAGCTGCAGCATAACAGAAATATTGTTACACTAGAGTAAGAAGTCTTGGGTTGGAGGCCAGATCTGACCCTTTAATTTCCTCATCTGTAAAATGGGAAAAATATGGATACTTACCACTTGGAATTGCTGTAAGGCTCAAATGAGATAATATATATGTAGGTATTTGTAAATCATGAAACACTGTAAGGTATCATGGTGCATACAAAATCAGTACATGCTGAGGATTCACCATCTGTGCATGAACAGACTGAAGTTGTTTCTAGGATACTAATTGGGTGTACTTTTTTAATTGAGAAAGAAAGTTTACTCTTTCCTAAAGAATAGATAGCTAACTAGTATGAGTGATTTGTGTAAAAAACTGAAAATCTATTAATAAAATAAATAGGTAGAAATAATTAGCCCAACAATGGCATTTCAAAAAGAATAGTTGCTTTTTAATTTAAAGGATGATTTAAAATCTCCACTCCTCACTTTTGCTCAAACTTCTTTGTTTTGGGCAGTGTTAAAAAAGCAACATTCAACTGAGTAAATTTAGAGATCAAATTGGCTTCATTCAACAATTCATGAATTGGGCAGCATCTCACCTAGCAAATAGAAAAGAGCTCTGATGGGAAACTTTTATAGGCAGAAGCAGGCAGGGACAAGAAAAGAGCAGATTCCCTCATCTTTCTTTGAGATACATATGAAGTCTATCAGGCAGATTACCTCACTAGTGCTGACCAGAAAATTCTAGATCAACTGGCTTCAGGTCACATTCCTAGGAAAGGCTGAGACTGCAGTTAGGTTAGGTATTAAGTCTTGGTTTGCTGACGTGGGGCTTAGCACAAGGGACTCCATTTTGGGCCTGTTGTTTCTTTTTTAACAGGAGTACAAAGTTTATTTCATTCAAGTATCCTTTTAAGAATGTTTTGTTTTTAGTTGTTGTTGTTTCTAAATGAGCTACTGAATCAGATGATACCAGGAGGTGAGACACACACTCATGTTGTGGCTTCTATACAAACAGTACATCCCTATTGCAAACTATTATTACTTCATTTGTGTTACACTTTAAGAGCATTTTAATGTTGTTAAAAATTATTTCATGAGTGTAATTACTAAACTAGAAAGTGGTAAGCTTGCATATTTTTACTTTACTTACTTCTATATTGTTTTATTCATTAGCATTTCTCATTTAAGAGAAGAATAGACATATAAATAGATATTTTCAATACATGTGGTCATTGCCTGGAAATAGAACAACCTAGAGAACTATGAGAATGCTTTGAAAGTGCAAGGACAGTGGGAGGGCCATTGAGGCTTCTGGAGAAGAGGGCATTGAAGCTGAGCCTTGAATAATGAATAGATTTACCCAAAGAAGAGTGAAGGGTGTGGGTCTGTGAGTGTTGGAATGATGGGTGAGAGAGTGACAGAAAGACATGCAAGGTAGAGGAAACAGCATGGACAGAGAAACAGAGGCATGAAACACCACAGGTGTTTCTAATTAGAATTAGAATCAGTTTAGTATTCCTAGAATATAAAATATTAAGAGGAGGAATGTAAGAACCCTTCCTAATAAGGGAAAATCCTTATTGCAGTGGTTCCTTCCAGGTAGAGGACCTTCCGTTAGTGTAACACACTTATCCTCCTGTCACCTCCTGATATCCCTGTTGGGGTGGTCAAGGGTGATTTACCTAGGTTTGGAAGGAGAAACTAGAAATAGATAGCCCTACCCCTTCTCTCTATTCTTGGGTGGAAGCCAGGTCGACTGTAAGGAGTTATGTGTTCTTTGTTTTTCTCCATGCCGCGTTTACATAGACAGATCTTGTCCCTAAGTCAAGAGTAGAGTTGAGTAGCAAGAATGTTGGATGCAGTTTTAGGGGGGCTTAATTTAATTTACAATTATTTGAAAGTGTATTAGGGAATAAATCTTGAGAAATAATTGGGGAGAAGAATTTTGGGGAGAAAATACATACTGTAGAGGTTTTGGGTGGGGCCAAGTCCCCTAAATTTAGATCTTGGACTTTATTATTTGGGGCCTTGGTCTTGTGGAAGCTTGCATTAGTCTGCAAGACTTGTTTTTACAGTTGGCCAGTTGGCTTTTAATTCTTGTGGGCTGGGAAATGGACTTTGGTTTTTGCCCTAAGGGGTTTTGACCTTAATGGCTGATCTGAATGTAGTTTCCAGAAGCTTTGTCCACAAGCAAATGGCTCTTTCTGTAGAGGCAGTATCCCACGTGCCCAGTCAGAATTAAGCAAATGGAAGATAGCCTTCAGCAATGTTGAGAAGTAACTCATGCTTCAGAGAAGGTATGAGGCACCGCAGGCCTCAGGAGAGATTCAGGTCCACTCAAGGCTCAGTAAAGACAGAGGAAGCAGAGACATTCAGCAGATTCTGGCCACGCTAACTCAGCAAAACACAGCCGTCCATTGTCCACGAGGATACCCAAAGGAGCAGTGGTTGTTATTGCAACAAGCAGCCTCAGGAAGGTCAGAACAAGACTGTCTCAATAGGCTGCTGATCTCTGAATAATCATGACCTAAAGAGGCTAAATGGTTGAATCCAACAAGCTAAGAGAATAAAATTTCAAAAATCACATTCCTTCCATTTAGTCTATTCCTGAGGAGTTGGAATGACTTATGTGACTGGTGACTTTGGGAAGAGGTAACAATTGTGGACTGCCCTCCATCTCTCTTTTCTTGGGAATAATCACGTATTTTGTTGCTGAAAACTGGGACCTTGTCACCATAGCCAAATCAATGAACACAATGACAAGGAATTGAGGAAAAGAAAGGGTAATTTATTAATTTGCCAGCAAATGAGGAAGTGGCAGGCTCATGCCTTGAAGACTGCTGTCCTCCTGAAGCGTTAGCAGTTAGGGGTTTTAAAGGGAAATTCATGGGAAAGAATGTGTCGTCTACATGACCGCAGACATCTGGTGGGGTAGTTGTGCAAGGGACTGAGATGTTCTGGTGCCGAGTCAGCTGTTATCTTTATCTGCAGCAGGAGGTCCTGTGTTCCATTGATCAATCTTCCTGTGTCATCTCACATCCCAACAGTCAGTCAGACGAGTAGTTGAAGCCAGAGTCTGGGTGATACAGACTAGAGCATTGCCCTTCCACCCTGTAGGAAGAGGGGGAGCAATGGACAACATCAGCAAGTATTTTAGGTAGGGGAGGGGGAGCTGTGGCTTTGCAGGTCGGCGCCTTCCTATCAGCCTGCATTTGGCGTTGTAAGGCTGCTTGCAGGGAGGAGAATGGTGAGATAAGAGAATCCGCAGGTGGGTGTCTTTGGTTGTGTGCCTCCATGATGGATGGTGGGTTCTGGCACCAGGAACCCAAGGAGTCGGGGTCTGGGAAGCTTCAGCTTCTTAATATTCTCCGGGTATCAGTTTCCCTGTAATAAAACCCCAAAGGCCCTGTAACTAGCCAAAATGTTAGCATGAGGTCACCTGGGCTCTAATGATTTGTAACTTCTATTTGCCTTGTGAAGTTAAGGGATATAAAGGTTTATAAAAGCCAATATTTACATATGAGTGTAACTTAGAGAAGCAAGGAAAGGGGATAAGTGCTTTATGTGCTGGGTTTAATGTAGAGGAACTGATATCAGGGCTGGCATCAATTTCTTTGTAATGGAAGTAGTCCTGTACTGGTCCAGTGCTGCCAGTAAGTCCAACTAATTCCAGACTTTACTATGAGGAATTCTTTTGACTAAATAAAAGTTACATCCTCCAGTCTAATCATTATCAATAATAAGATATTTTGCCTACAAACGGTGATTCCTTTTTCTGAAATGTCGTGTGGTTCAGAATCCAGGCTGAGAAGCATACTATCTATGGCTCCTCTCTAAGATTCCCCAAACCTGGGTAAACCAGGTCATCAGGGGCTTGCCTGTACTTTGTTCACTAAATGCCTCTTTCCTGTTTGAGAAACTTCAATGGCAACTGTCGTTATACAAGGCAACTGTTTACCAGAGGTGCTTTATCAAATATTCTCAAAGGATTTCCCCTTCTTTCTAAAGCATCTGATACCACACAACTGGCTGATAAATAAATGGATAACTTTATTTTTCTCTTCAAAATTAGCAGGGATGCTGATGTTCCACTCAAGAAGGCCTAAGTTTTGCCCAGGCATCAGTTGATAAAAGGTGTTGCTTAGCTGAGAATTCAGACTGGTCAAAATACCAAATCCATGAAGAGTGTTCAATGAATTATAATAGTTGTGGTAGTTGTATTTATTTTGATAACTGAATTCCCTTTCCTTAAAGTGAGACTTTGTCACTTAAACTAAATTCCTATCGTTCCGACCTAATTCTTGACCGCTGGACTACAGATTAGGCACAATGATGAAAATACAGTAGTATTATTAAATATAACATAGTGTGCTGAGACCTGACTCTAAGGATTAGGATATATTACTAACTTATTAAAACAAAATTGATGTATCTAACATCAATTATCTAACATCAGAGCGGAATAAGAGCTAACACATTTATTCATATATCTAATTTCTTATATGAGTTTAAAGATCTTTTTAAGGAGTTAACATTTTAAATTGAAAGTAGAAGTCTGAAAAAACTCTAAACATACACTTGATATTTCATTATATTTTTCATTCTAGAATGCCTTTTTAAGACAATGACTCATTAAATATTGCTTAGATAGATCGGATAATGGTAAATATATGTGTGAGATGATAATTCAGTGGACACTTTGCACTTACCATCCAGTTTCTGAAACAGAATTTTATCATAACCTTTGAAACCCTAATGAGTCCCTGAATTTTGTGTATTACATTTTCTTTTTGTTAAAATTTCCTCATATGTTTTCCTTTAAATACACATAAAATATCTAACCTTTATCCACTGATTAGCAAAGCCAGTTCTGTCCAAGTTCAAGTGTTTATTCATATGTGTAGGGGTAGTGGTGGGGTTCTTGACCCTCTATTGTGTGTCATTGGTCAAGTTATTTTTCCCTATATCTATTTTCACAATCTTAGTTATCATCGCTTTGGAATTTTTATACAAATTCTTGATATTTTAATATTTTTTATTTTTCGGTTCTTTTCCTCTGATCCTGGTAGAATGCTTCAATTTTGCCTTTCATTTCACTGAATCTATTTTCTAAAGGTCAGTCCTGCTTTATTTAGCATCCAATACATACTGTAATTCAGCTCTTGAAATTTTAGTTTTCTTGCAACTTTTTTCGTCTCACCTTGCCGTCTTATGCCATAATTTCTTTGTAAGAAGAAATGTATTCTGTGACATATGAACACAAACACCTACTAAGAAAAACAAAGAGTGGTTTTAATACAAAGAAAACAAAAGCATCACTTCTCCCAAATATACAAACAAGTGGATGTATTGTTTTTAGGATATTCTGCCAAACATCTACTAATGCTATGTTCTGATTCCAGTAATAAATCCTTATTAGAGGTCTGTATTCCTAATAAGTCTTTGGAGTGAAATGTCAAATAGGCTGTGAAACAAACTACCCAAAAACTTTGTGGCTTAAAACGACCACGTTTATTAAGCTCGCTATTCTGCAGGTCAGAAATTCGAGCTGGGCTCCAGTAGAGTGACCTTCTTGCCTGGCTGAGCTGACTCATCAAGTTGGAGTCAGTGCCAGGTCAGCTAGGGCCTGGCTGATTTAGCACAGTGTTGCATGGAACAGTTCATCTCTGCTCCACAGGGTCTCTCCTCACTCTCAGGCTAGCTTGGGCTCGTTCACATGGCAGCAGAGCAAGTTTCCTGGAGAGGGCAGAAGTAAGTGTGCAAGGACTCGAGTCAGGCTTGGAACTGGCATAGCATTGCTCCCACTGCATCCCATAGATCAAAGCAAGTCACGAGGCCAGACTAGATTCAAGGGGAGGGAGAGGATACTCCGTTTCTTCATGGCTGGAAGGCAAAGTCACACTGTAAAGGGCATAAACACAGAGAGGAGTCGAGGATTGTGGCCGTTTCTTTGCATTCTATCAAGTATTGATGTGCATTTTGAACAGGTTCCGCTTCGCAGTTTATTTCTCTATGTCTGTTATCAAGCTAGGAAAGGTCTAGGCAGAGCTGCTGGGCATATTATAAAAGGGTGTTTAGATTGCCCTTCTCTCTGCTCACAGCCTAACTGGACCTAAATTTCTTCACAACATTATTTCCTTGAGAAGCCTGGTTTCCTTGTGCTGTGAATGTTTTTCTTATGATTTTACCAATATTTTGCTAAGAAGTTGAGAAAGCTTGCATCAGGGATTGCTAACCTTTTTAAACTGGAGACTTAGCTTGGAGGACTAAGACTGTAATTTCTTATTCCAGGTCAGAGGGTTATAAGTTATGTTCATTTGCTCTCACACTGACTACCGTAATACTATGTTTTGACTACCACTTACTGGAACTTGATTTCCTGATGAGTTACCTTAACACGCAAAACCAGGATTTCTTGACTTCAATTTCTTACAAGATAATTCTCCTTTGTCCCATGCTCCTTGCTACCTGCACTGAGACCTGCTGTTGTTTCTGAGCTGGCACTCTTTGAATTGGTTCTTGTTTACCCTTCTGAACCTACATCAATCAGGCTGTCAGTGTAGACGTCCACATTTACATAACTAATGGCAATCCTGCTCTGTGTCATTTCAGTTTGTGCTATGACTAGAGATCTCATTTACACACTGGTGACCTTCCAAATTTCACTTCTGTTAATTCGATCTGTAGGTCCTTCAAGTTCACACTGCACGATTCCTGCCTATTCAGAGAAATGCTCTCAAGACTTTTATCCATACCAGTTTCTGCTATCTGATTTTCTTTTTTTGCTTTTATTCATTACTTCAGTTGTTCATTTACTGTCTTATTGATTTAACAATTTTGCTCTGATATTTTAGCATCCTTGTGGCCTCACTCCTTTTTACCATGGAAACTATGAAAACATGTGCTGCTCGTATCAGACGACTGCTGTGTTTCCCAAGAGGATGCTAGTACCCACACTGAGCCACCAAATTGTCTGTTTTGATGGAACTGATTAATCATGCAAGATAAACTTCCATTCCTTTTAGTGTAATGAATAGATTTTACTTATTTTTTTTTAAAGTGAGTTAAGTAATTGAATTACCTGGTTGTTTGACTGGATTGCTTGAATATTCTGTTTTTGGTTTAGGATTAAAAAAGTCTCTTGCTTCCCATTTTATCAATAATAATCAGAAAAGCCTAGGTTGTTGTCCTTATGAGGAACTAGGTGGGTTTTATGTATCATTTAGAAGTTCATTGCTTTCTCTGATTAGCATTCTTGGGCCCCCATGAAATGTGCCTGCTCTGTAAGCACAGGATGTTGAACAAGGATTCCAGAGTCAGGCTCCTAATTCTGTTGCTTACTACCTGGTGTAGGTCTCAGTTTCTTTGTCTGTAAACTATGAGTAATATCCACTCCTAGAGCCATAGGGGATGTAACATAACGTAAAGAGCCAAGAACCATGTCTGGTAGAGAGGAAACACTCAGTCAGTTCTAGTTGCCTTTCTTACTCTCATCCTGTAAATGGTGTAGAATATATTGAAACTCAGGAAGAGATGCTCATTTTGACTCTCCAAGAACTATGTCTCTCCGGGATTCCTCTGCCTCCGCATGACCTGTCTGGCTTTGCTCCAGGCTTCTGAGTTTCACTCTTCTGGACCATTTTGGCTTTTGCTGTTGGTGGCAGAAACACTGTGGAACCCCCTGCTGTTTGGAAAATACGAGCAGCAGGGTTTGTAGCAAGGGCGTGGAGAGGCGACAACAACTGCCAGCCCTGGTGGAGGTGCCAGGCTCAGGGCTTTGCCATGGGGACTGCAGCCTTTCTGCCTTCTGTACCGGAGAAAAGAGTGTTTCCACTCCTGTTAATAAAACTGATAAACTCAGGATCCCTCAGAGAAGGCTGCTCGCAGCATCCTTAAATGCAAGAAAATCGTGATTTCCTTGGGAAAGGTACCAGGAAACGTAATAAAGAAATAGACAGAAGATAAAAATCTCCAGTTTTGATAGAATTATTATAGACTAAATTTTCTGGCAAGCACACTTTATTAGGAGGAGCGTGGGGCAGTGGAAATAACACAAAACCAAACATTTAGAGGAAAAGAGACCATGCAAGGAGACACTCGGTGCACTTGAACAAGTTGCTTCCCTTCTTTGAGACTGAGTTCTCATATTTGTAAAATGAGGGTGCTGATTTATGATGTCTAAATTGTCTTACTGCTCTGACATTCCTTGATTCTATTCTAAAGCATAAGAACGTGTTTGTGTTGCCATAGGAGGTCTTTCCGGAAATACCTCTGGAAAGGCTTTAGAACAGTTGTGGAACCCATTCAGCATCACTGTTGGCAGAAATAGTGATGAGTATGATTTTGCATGCTTCCCAGAGCTACTGTGAAAGATGTTGAGCCAAATTCCTGGGGCGTCTGAGCCACTGCCTGGCAGTAAGTTAGGCCTCCTTCCAGAACTGCTAAGTGGTACCTTTGCGACCTGACTGTGTTAACCACGAGTTGGGCACTTTGGGAGGTGTATTAGCTCATTGATACCTCTGGACCCAGACCAGGTTTGCTTTGTGGCAATAAATGGACATGGGAAAACAATATGTTCTTCTTTTCATAACAAGTATATCAATCACTATCTGCCACATAAGTATGGGAGATATCGAGATCAAATTGTGTCTCTGAAACATAAACATATGTGTACATGAAGTACTTTAAGTATATAATTAGACAAGGTGGTAGATATTAGACCAGTTCCCTGTCAGCAGCATGCTGAAGGAATTAGATATTAAGTCCTATTCTGTGGGATATAAACCAAAATAACTTGACACTTATCCTGTGCATGTCCTCTAAAAATAAATATTTTTTCATTAGCGTGCTCTCTAGATCCGAGAAGACAGGACTTTCTTATGAAGAGATAGAGCTTCTAATAATGCTTATATCAACTTAAAAAACAGGGCAATGAATTAAGAAATGCCATAGAGAAAATCCAACTGTTTCAAACAGGGAGTTTACACTGCAAATATGCAGAGGAAAATTGCCTTCATCTAAGTTGTTCTATGGCTACCAAATTCCCAACACACACACACACACACACACACACACACAAGCTCAAACACGTGAACACACATACACATGCAGGCACGTGTACATATGTTCACATACATACTTGTTTAGTTTGCATCACAGTATAGCAGCCAAAGCTTAGGGTTTGGATGTAGACAGTCTTAAATTGAAACTTTATCACCCTGATTTGGTTAGTCTCTTGGCAAAGCCAGAATATCAATGGTATTTACCTAATAGAGTTGTTGGAGTATTATCTAAGATACCATCTAACATAATGGGTTGTATTAGTCAGGATTCTCCAGAGAAACGGAACCAACAGGATGTGTGTGTGTGTGTGTGTGTGTGTGTACGTGTGTGTGTAGAGAAAGAGAGACTAATTGATTTTAAGGAACTGGCTCATGCGATTGTGGAGGCTTGGCAAGAACAAAATTTGCAGGGTAGGCTGACAGGCTGGAGACCCAGGGAAGAGGTGTAGGTTGAGTCCAAAGGCAGTTTGCTGGCAGAATTCCTTCTTGCTCAGGGGAGGTCAGTCTTGGTTCTATTAAGGTCTTCAACTAATTAGATGAGGCCGCTCACAGTATGGAGGGTAATTTGCTTTACCCGAAGTCTACTGATTTAAATCTTAAATCTCATCTAAAAAATACCTTCACAGATATATCCAGAATAACATTTGACCAAATATTCTGGGCACTATGGCCCAGCCAAGTTGACACAAAAGAGCTTCATTTGACAGCAACTTTGTCTCAGACTCTATGTAGGACTATCAGAAGAATCAGAACCAAAAGATGTAGCTTTAATTAGAATTGTTGAACTCAGAGATCAGAGATCATTCAGACTTATGCCGCAGAGCTGGAGCAGACTGACCAGGATAAATTGGAGTTTGGGGGTTCCTTTCATGCCTTTCTGCTTCTGATTACTCTCTCAAAAGGTTTTCAGATGTATTTTGATGTTTGTTCTCTCTTTCACTTGCCATATCTCTCACAGTCTTAGACTTAGACAATTCTCCAAATAGGCTAAAAGCTTGGTTTTCTTTAAAAACATGGTTACACTCATTCAAAAATATCAAAAAGTAAGGTAATTGGACAAAGTGATGATTTAGTCTTAACACTCTTGGAAATTACCTTGACAATATGTAGGTAATAATTATATACTTTTATTTCTCACTTAAGTTGAATCAGACCAACAACAGCAAAAACAAATATTAAAAATTGGTAATCTGGTAATTTGGGCTTTTTTAAAGCAATATTCAGTAACCTGTTCAACTTATCAAATCACGTAAGCAGGCACCTATTTCTAAGAGAGCTGCTGAAAAGAAGGAATTAATGATTGAAAGACTTAATCCTGGGCTCTTTTCATCATGATTCAGCGCTCCACCATATTATTACCTGTTCGATAAAGAACGTTGAAAGTGACTATTTTTCCAAAAGATATGATATCCACATCTCCCTCAAAACATTTCAAGCCCTTTTCATCAAGAAGGTCTACACAACCATGTTAGCAAATCAAACCACCATTTTTACTGTACTTTTAGCATGGCAAGATCTAAATCACTTTATTTAAAAGAAAATTATCAGAACGTCTTTGTATAAATAAACTCTTTGTTGATGTGTAGACTTGATATGAAAGAAAAAAATATTACTGAATGGTATACATCCTGTGGATTATGGTTTACATATATGAATAATGGTCTTCAGGATGAACAAGCAATTCCAAGCTTAAATTGACCCCTCGAATGAAATGAAAAGAAAAATTAGGGCATGGGTAATGAATAGCCATGACAAATGGCAGGGTAATCACAAAATAACCTCTTTCCCACGCAGGACAAATTCTAATTGTAGCAGTCCCAGATCTTCTGGAAAGAAGTGTTTGGGGCATTACCGACTCCTATTCAATCTGCCCACCTGGGTGACCTACTTGGGCCTGATGGAATCTCCTAGTCAAGGGAGAACCAGCTAAGAGAACCAATGATGATGAAGGTCCCATGAGCTCTAGGAATGGGGCAAGTGATGTTATTATGTAGAGCTGCCAGAAAAAGAGTGAGCCAGAGCATAAGTGTAACTGCATGCTTGAGGAAGGGAACTGGGGTGACCGGCTCAAAGAAGCCTTATCCAGGTGGGGAGGACCAGACCAAATAACAGAAAATAACTTCCAGGGAAATTAAGAGTGAGAGAAATGAGTGGCTAGGTAACATTGCACAGAATGATTTGAAGGGGTTGAAGAGTTCTGGATCTAAAGTGTTTTGGGTGCCCGTGTTGTGAAAATTGTAGGTTGCCAGGTTTAAGTGTGCAATGTCTGATCAGACAAAATGGGAGCCTAATCTTACTTTAATCCGTACTTACAATTTTAAAGGCCATCAGCACTTAATTATGTGGTTTTCCTCAATGTGTAGTCATTGAATATTTTATGAATTCTCTAGTTCAAAGGCAGAGGAATTAGTGAGTCCATTTGACGTTTTAAACGACAAAAAAGGTATTTTTGTCTATATTTTAGAAGAGTTATGAGGACGATTATACACTTAAGAATAATAGTTCTCCTGAAAACAATAAATGAATTGAAAGAAAGATTTGTCTTGAAATTCCTTGCTACAGTAGCTTTTCAGCTGTAGGGTTGCTGGACAGTTATAGTGGATTTATCAAATTAAGAATCAGAATTTTTATGTTTTGAATGCAAGTATGTGAAACTATGACAGACAGATAATTCATCACTTTCAACATGTAGTTTGACATATGTGTTAAAATATGTAGTTTCAAATATATGAATATATATTTTATTCATTGAAAATATAAATATAATCATATCTATACAAATAAATCTATATATTCATATATAAATATAAATATATATATATAAAATACAACTATATTTCAATATGTAGTTTCAAAATATATGTTTTTCAATTTGTAGTTTCATATATATATTTCAGGTAATTTTTCAGGAATTATAGTTTTTTAATACTTATTCTGATGCATTGCTTGGGTTTTGTTTTTTGGGAACACCAATTACACATATATTGAATCTTCTCCTTTTACCTATTATATTAGGTATTTTTCTCAAATTGTTTAATATTTTTAATTTATTTTATACTTTTACTTTTTTTAATCTTTCTTTTAAGCTTCTATTTCCCTTCAAACATTTGTGTGCGTGTGTGTGTGTGTGTTCGTGTGTGTGCGCGCGCGCTCATTTGCTCTTGTGTTCCTTTTGGTTTAGACTTCATTTTTTTTTAATATCTGTTTTTTATGGATTTCTAAAACCCATTTCTGAGTTTTTCTATTTATCATTTATATTGTGCTTCCATATTTTGTATAGTTTTTCTTTATATATTTCCACACATTTGGAAATATTGGGTTGCAATTTTCATCAATTTCTAGGCAGATCTTGCTGGCATGACTTAATTTAAAGAGATGTTATTCTGATCCTCATTCTTTTTTGTTATAATATCTTTTTATGGGACTTTATCTCAATTTCTCTGTTGATTTTTTTTTTTTTTTTTTGGTGAGGAGGACTAGCCCTGAGCTAACATCCGATGCCAATCCTCCCCTTTTTTCTTGAGGAAGATTGGCCCTGGGCTAACATCCATGCCCATCTTCCTCCACTTTGTATGGGACGCCGCCACAGCATGGCTTGACAAGTGGTGCGTCTGTGTGCGCCCGGGATCCGAACCTGCGAACTCCGGGCTGCCAAAGCGGACTGTGCACACTTAACTGCTTGCGCCACCAGGCCGGCCTCAATTATTTTTTTTAGTAAAATATGTTATCCTGATTTTTTTAAGAAGAGAGAGAAGTTGGTCATAACAGGTTTTTTTTTTTTTTTTTAACATCCTCTGTCTGTAAATACCTCTTCTTAAGTCTTAAACCATGTTCTCATACTTAAGAGATTTCCTTACTCTTTTCCCTATCCCTATTTTTATCTGGACATTCTCTTTTTCTTCTTCTATTGCCTGTTTTGTCCAATTTCAAATCAATTTCCAGAAGTTTCTCTGTGGCTGCTGTTTGACCTGGGGACTTTGGCAGATTGGTTTAGAGTGTGCATAAGGCCCAGATTGTTTCAGCCCTTCAGATTCTACCTCTGACGCCTTCCAATCACCTATGAATGTGTAAAACCACTCTCTAGTTCAGAAACCTGGCCCGCTGTTGAGAATCTATTGACAATTTTAAGGTTTTTCTGTTCTCTGGCTCATCAGTTTCTTCCCTCTGTTTCCTCCCACATTGATGCTGATACCACGCCAGTATTATGGTTGTTGGTGTTTTTCACCCTCTCATATTATTTGTTCACGGGCTACTTTGCCCCTTGGTTTTGACATAGATTTTTCTATAGGTTTTTGGTTTTGTTTTCCTAGATCTTTGATTTTATGATGAGATTCAAAGAGATTAAAAAACTATATGACTACTGCTATCTTCTCAACATTGACTGACTTTATCACTATCTTGTGCAAATTCCAGAACACACTGGAAAATATTAATGTAAGTTAGTTACTTCAAATTTATTTTTCAAAGTGATCTTTCAAAGCTCTTTAGTTTCTTGGTGAAGGCTTTCCTAACTACCCTAATTACTTTCTCTTCTAATTTCTTTCTGTGAGATAGGAGGTCATTATAGTATAGAGTTTAAAAAATGAATCTATATTTGGATCTTGGTTCTTTAGGATGTGTGTGACTTTGGGCCACTGTTTGAGCTTTGCCTCATGCAATAATAAAATGAGAAAATTTCTTTAAAGTTTCTGGCACAAGGTGTGGAACATACTAGGTAGTCAGCACATTTTATATTGTCTAGTCCACGTTGTACACATTCCTTTTTCATACCTGAGTTAGATGCCCTATGAAGCCAGATAATGTGCCTGTCTTATTATTTGCTATGTTCTCAAGGACTTGCATAGACTGGAACGTAGTGAGCACTCAGAATATATTGAACCATTTAATAGAACTAGTAATTATTTTTGAGATCTTTCTTCTCTTATATAATACTAACAGTAATAGCTAATATTTAATGAGTATATATTAGGTTGTAAAGCTGTTCTTAGAACTTCACGTGTATTTTCGTATTTCAATGTCTCAATAAGCCTACAAGGTAGGTATTGTTATTATCTTCACTAGACAGATGAGGAAATTGAGGCACAGAGAAGTTGAGAATCTCACCTAAGTTAATAAATTGCCTGTGTGCATGGATAAGTTAAATAGTGAACTCTTCAGAGGCAAGGTACGTGTCTTATTACATTTTGTATATACAATGCTTGACTTAGAATATGCTTGAATGCTTGCCTGCATAAATGAATGAATGGATAAATAAGTAAAATACAATTCCATTGCAACATAATATGTTGACCAAGTCTTAATTATTCTTAATAAATGTATCAGAAGATGATTTTATCATGATACTGGTATGAATAGTTAGAATTTTTACCTGAAGGTTATATTATAATGTGATGTATGTTTGAAATAACTTCAGGTAAATTGAGCAGATACTAAACCACTTTTAAAATTGCAATGTTGAATATCGCATAATCTTCATTATGAATTACTAAGCCCTACCTCATTAAAACTACTCAAGTATAGTAATGACAATGAGTCATATCCTGCATTTCAATGCTGTTTTGTACTCTGCATCGTTCAAAAGAGCAGAAAGCTTACAATAAGATGAATGACATGACACAGTGGTAATCTTATACAGGAAACAACGTACAATTAGCCAAAAATTGTATAATCCGATGCTAAATGGGGCATAGCTGAATACACTCTGCAAGTATTTAATGTGAGAGGAAAATTTTTTATGTGGAAATTGTGGGCATTGAAAACTAATATTTCACTTAAAATTTCTTCGCCTTTTTCTACCCCCAGACAACTAGAGGAGGAACAAAAAGGGGTGAGCAGGTTTGTGCACAAGATTTAATCATAGACAAAAGTATATTTAAACTTTCTTTGAAATTTCCTTTGTGGGTTATTTTCTTGGTGCTTTTAAAATAAAACAAGTGACAGATATTGTGCGGGTTGTGGAGATTGCTGGAATTTGACGTTAGACAGGAAATAAAAAACATGCAATGAATAATCAACCTGCCAAATATAAGCCTCGGGACTCAAGAGTTGTACAATAGTGTGTGTGATTTTTCTATGGTGTTGTCTATTTCTCATGGGTCAAATCTATGACTTTTATTCCTAAGCTGATTAGGTAGAAATCAGATCTAAAAAAATAGCAGGATTTAAGAATAATAAATTAAAATGAAATTTCACTCATTTGCCTTGGTCTCTTTAAATAATCCATGCTAATTTCTCAACGATGTAATGGATATTTATTTATTTGCCTCCCCAGCATCCATTCTCCCTATTTATCTCACCAAGAAGATCATGGTTTTCCTTTTGGATATCCTCCATTCTTCATCTGCCAATTTGTTTCAGTGGAATTAACCCCACTCCAGTTCTGGGTGTTGGCTCCGGTTAGCCTAGACCATTTGATGTACTCCATCCCTTTAACCTAGCCAGGCGTTATATACAAATCACAGCCAATGAGTTGTGAAATCTTGTTGAATCTTCTGAGAAAGAGGAATTTTCTCTCTTCCTCTGGATGTTGTGGGGTTAGGATTTGAGGTTGAGATCTGCTATAGTTATTTTTCTACCATGAAGCAACAGTGTGGACAACTGAGTTGATGTTGGTTTGGTTGAAGGGGAAGGTTTGTAGAGCCTAAGATGAAGCCAATGCCCTCAGAAGGCAGAAAAGGGAATCAGAGAGAAATGAGTCTCCTAGCTGACGTAATTAGAGCAACTGGATTTTGTGAATCAATGAATTCTCTTTCTTTTTCTAGCCAATTAGAGTCGAGATTTCCTTGCAGTATAGAGTCCTTCATGATAGTTATGGGAAGTCTGAGGGGATATCATATAGGATGAGCAGGAAACCATTTAATAGGAAGAGCCAACCTAAGTGGAGATCGTGTATTAGGTGAAAACCATCCAGATGTTTTCAATTCTGATTGGTTAACTCACAAGTGTATAAGCTGAAGTAGCATGATGTGTAGATGGTTTCACAGTATAGAAGGAAATGCTTGTAGTTTACCCTGGCATTGAATGAAATAACCTATTGCATTAAGTTTGCAGGACATTCTTCTCTTTGTTTGAGTATAAACACATTTTGTGAATAGTCCATGTCTGTGTAATGATCTATGTGAGCTTCCACCTGATGTGTCTCTTTAAAACAGATGGGACACGAATAATAGACTCTCTGACTAATGTTTTTGTAGTGGTTAAGAAAGTATGGCAGCGAGTCAAAGGAACCAAACTCAAAATAGATTTATTATCTTATATAACAAATTAGGTGAGTCCAGATTCGATTTATTCATCAGCTGATTATATGATCAGGGACCCAGTTTCTTTCATGTTTTCTCTGTCAACTGTAGAACGTTGGTTGTTTTCTTAGGCCTTAAGCTTCTCTCATGGCCTTAAGATGGCTTGTTGCAATTCCAAGTATCTTGTGCAGAAAATTTCATCCAGAGATAGGAATTAAAGTCTACCTTTATGTAACTCTATTTAAAAGTCAAGGGCCAGCCCGGTGGCTTAGCGGTTGAGTGCGCGCACTCCGCTACTGGCAGCCCGGGTTCAGATCCTGGGTGCGCACCGACGCACAGCTTCTCCCGCCATGCTGAGGCTGCGTCCCACATACAGCAACTAGAAGGATGTACAACTATGACATACAACTATCTATGGGGGCTTTGGGGGAAAAAAGGAGGAGGATTGGCAATAGATGTTAGCTCAGGGCCAGTCTTTCTCAGCAGAAAGAGGAGGATTAGCACAGATGTTAGCTCAGGGCTGATCTTCCTCACAAAAAAAATAAAAAATTAAAAATTAAAAAAAAAAGAATTAATTAAAAGTCAAGAAAACTGTAGCCTCTCAGCAGAATCACATTCATTGTTCAGAATGGTATCACATACCTATTTCTAAACCAATCACTGGCAAGGGAAAGTAAATTATCTTGATTGGTGTAGACACATGGATATTCATTCCCCAGGCTGGGGAAAAGCATCTTCCCTGATCAGTGGCCATATGGAAAGGAGCTGTTCTTAAAGAACTGGCTCTCTCTGCAAGGAACAAGGGGAGGTAGAGATGATAGATTTGTTTGTTTTTATCAGAGGGTTTTGGCCTCCTTGGTAGAGATCTTCTGAATCTAATTTCTCTCTGATTTGCGGCAACAGCTTCAGTTCAATTTCCTTTGATAAATGCTTATCACTTGCCGCCGAAATTGAAAAGAAGCGTGCTTCTTGTGACAGTTTAGTTACAACTTGTATTGTCCCAGAGAACACAGGAGTGCAGTTCTTCCCGTGCATATATTGCTTTCATTCAGTCATGCTCTAACTCTCCCCTTTTGCTTGGATTGACAGCAATGGGGGGAGAGGTTTCGCCAGATTAATCATCATAAATCAATTAATTAGCAAATTCCATTTTGCAACTTACCCAACCAATTCTCCCATCTTACTCTCACTCCTCTGATAAATGGGACAGTTATTTGACTATATTGACTTAATTAACCTGTTTTTTTCCTTAATGATTGTACCTCCTTTGCTAGGCGGGGCTCACAATGAGTTATATCTTAGAAAGTTGCCAGAATCACTTACGAAAGACTGTGCTAACACTTTCAAAATACTAAACAAGAATATATCTAAATAAAATATGATTCAATTATACTATACATATGGATATTTCTCATCCTTGGTGGGAAAGATGACAATGTTCTCCAAGGTAATTTTGAGGGGATAAGATTACAAACCCTATTAAATATATAGCTGTCTTTGGCATTCTTATGGCTGTCATATATTACAGTAGAGATATTTCCCAAATAAATGTAGTTAAGATCAGATTTTTATCAATATATATGCACTTAAAAGAAGATAGGCCTAGCATTCTGGCTGCAGATTTTGCTGATGTACCTGGAATAATCATATCCACTTGTTTATACAAGGTTTAAATTTGATTAGAAAGTGCCTGATGTTTCTCTTTCAAACGTGCTGGGATATATCACAAGTTCTTTCAGAGGAGTAGTATATAAATGGAGTGAGCTGGCCTTAGTTAATACACCTACCTAGGCTTGTTGAGTCTGGAGGGTCAAGGGATGTTGCTATAGACTCAATATTTTTGTTCCCCGCAAATTCATATGTTGAAACCTAATCCCCAGTGTGATGGTATTTGCAGCTGAAGCCTGTAGGAGGTGTTTAGGTTATGAGGGTAGAGCCCTCATGATTGAGATTAGTGCCCTTATAAAGGAGACACCAGTGAGCTGCCTTGCTCCTTCCAGCATGTGAAGAAACAGTGAGAAGACAGCCGGCCATCTTCGAACCAGGAAGAAGGATCTCACCAGACACCCAGGCTGCTGTCACCTTGATCTTGGACTTCCTAGCCTCCAGAACCATGAGAACTGAATGTTTGTTGTTTAAGGTACTCAGATTATAGCATTTGTTTTATAGCAGCCTGAGCAGACTAAATCTTTTAACCTGAGTAACTCATGAGTCCACAGGAACTAGGGACTACCTGGTGCTCATAAAAATTGGCCAATGGAAAAAAATATCTTCACTTGAAAGGCTTTACTACTCTACTTTGTGTCTTTTTTCCTCTTTTTAGTGACCCTGGATCCCATATTTACCCTTTTTAGAATCCCATTATGTAGAGCAGTTCTTCCCAAACCTTAATGCATATATAAATGGCTTGGAGATCCTATTAAAAAAACAATTCTAATTCAGTGGGTTTGGGTGTGTCCTGAGAGTCTGCATTTCTAACAGGCTCCCTAGTGATGCTGATCATGCTGATCCATGCATCACACTTTGAGTGATAAGATCTAGCATTCCTCTACCCTCCTCTTTCATTCAGTCCTAGAAGTTCTAAATTCCACTCCCTCAGAGCCTTGCTAAGCGGCTAATTGTAGGCATTAGAGGTGGGGCTGTGCTTCAGCTCGATTAATGCTTTGAGTCCTTGAAATTCGCTGTATTTATATTCGGGAGTGATTTATGATGTAGTTAGATGGACTGTTACTTAAGGTTTGTTCATGCTCTGCTGTTTATTCCTGTAGTGAAGAGGAATAATTTGAACAACACAAAACAAAAAAAGGATGATATCAGTGGGTGTAGACACTGTGTTGTAGCAACTTTTAGTCCTATCTCCACATTATAATGCTCCAGGGAACTCAAAATACAGAGCTGCCCAGTTAAATCTGAATTTCAGATTTGGGGCTGTTTTAAACGTGTCATCAGTTGGCTGTCACTGTGAAGCTGCACTTTGAAGGATCCTGTTTCCACTCTCTCAAGGCACGCAAATAGGTTTGACAATGATTTCCTCTTCTACCTCTCCTCTAGTTCTTTGCTACTTGATTTGTTGTTGAAACTGATTGTCAGTTGAGGCAGTGAAAAATATAAAATCTGACTAGGATATGCTATACCTAAATATCATAATCTGGGCTATGGCCTATGTTTCGACAGTACAGAGTATTCAATTATTTGGGTGAACTTATAAGCTCAAGATTTTAGGAAAATCTTAAATCATCTACTAGTCCCTGATTTCTTTTCTCCAGTAACATCTGTTGGTAACAAAAATAAGTGTGAAATTATGTTGGCAAGAAAAAACTTTTCTCTATCAATTTAGGTGCAGTATTTGGAACGCTGTTGAGTTAACTGATAATAGATTAACAAGAAAAAAGTTTATTACCCATGTGGCAATACTCAGTAATGAGTAACTCAGAATAGACAGAGGTAAGAGTTTATATGTCAGCTTAACAAAAGGGGTGGTGGTGGTTAGGGCTTCAGTGGGAAAGTATGGAAGGTTCTATTGGGCCTTTTCATCCTGATTCTAATAAACAGTGTCCTTCCTGACTGGAAGCTCTTCCGGAGAGGAGGGGGTTTATGGCAGCTAAATCCACACCTCCTCTGCTAAAGATCAATTTCCCAAATGGGAAACTCCCTCAGGGGGTGGTTAATGGCAGCTGTATTTTCAGGATGCTCTGATTTAGTCACATAAGGGAAGTTCAGGAAGACTCCTTTCTGCTGATCCCTTCAGTGACCTTCTATTATGAGCAGCTCATAAAGGCATACCTTCCTAGGAAAAATATTTCAGGTAACGGATCTTACTAAATAAAAAAAGAATTCCAGAAGTTAGACATTACATAGTGTCAAAGACACTGTGTGGAAGGTAACTTTTAGGGAAGAAGTTAGGGACAAAGAAAAGAATGGCAGGAAATGACAATTTCTCCCTTAACTTTCAGGGTGGATTCCTGAGGGTTTGCGAAAGTATAGCAGGTGTGAGGGACCAGATAATCAACATATTTTGAATGAAAACCAGACAATACTAAATAGACACTTGTGTAAGTGAGCATAAGTGAGGCCATCTTGTTACACTAAATGGCCCCAGCCCCTCCTCCGTGGGACTACTTGCTGCTCTGCACGTACTCCAAAAAATTCACATGCTCTCCTGATTGATGGCCTCCGCTTATGTTATGTACTCCCCAATAGCCTGATAAATTAAAAACTTTGTTCTATGAGTTTCTCTCCAGGAACAGGCTGACCACAGGCGGGAAACACACCTACAAGGTATCCATCACAGCTGAGAGAAGAATGGAACAATGTGATGTCTGGAGCCCATCACGCCTGGTGACCAACATCCCTGGACCCCCTCCTCACTGCCCATTTTCCCTGTATAACTGCCTCAAGGTTTTGTAATCTTTGAAGATGGGTCTTTGAGACATTAGTCACCTGTCTTCCAATTTGCCGGCTAATCTAATTAAACTTCGTTTCTCGATCTCTAACTCGTGATTAATTGGCTCGGATGACGAGCAGAGCGAGCCCATTGCTCGGTATCACTTGCAGCTGTACCCAGTTTAATTTCTATCTCCAACCATCCATGGCTTTCAGCAGCTGGAATCTATGAAGTTAAGTAGATTTAACATAGAGTTATTTCATTCATAATTTAAGTTTGTATGAAGATTCCTCCTAATTACGAGTCCTTGGGTATTAAGGAAGGTCTGAGGCAAAAAGGAGTGGGAAGAGACATTCGGATATAAAATTTAACTTGAAAGAAATATTTCTCCTTTTAAAATGTGGTTTATTCAGTCTTCATTGCCTCTCAATAAACTCTTAGGAGGAGCTTTGGCTATAATGTCAAACCAATACATATTCTTACCTGTGTATCTGTATTATTGTAAGATTCTTTGTTTACAATGTAAACTAGTATTTTCACATAAATTCTCTCTCTTCCCTAGCAGCACACCCAATAATGTTTTAGCATTTTTGTAGAGGTGCACAGACAGTATAGGAAGGACATAAAAGAGCAAAGACAACTTGGTGGAATTATAGAAATTGACTTTAACTTTAGCCCCCTTGGTAGGAGTGAAGGGAAAAGGAATCTCCATGTTCCCTGTTACCTGATTGTATTATCATAGACTGTTTTGATCTTCATTTTATAAAAGTCAAATTTAAATGGGATAAATGGACTAGTTGAGAAATATTTTGTTAAAATTATGAAAGGTTGAAAGCTGAATTGTAAATCATTGGAAAACTATCAAATTACTGACAGTGTTTTGGATCATGTATTACGACGTTTTCTCTTGAGAGGGTAGAGTATGTTTTGGCCCTAAGAACTATTTATATATCATTTATTATCTGCTTTGGGTTTGATCTTTGATAAATAATATAAACGTGCAAATGTGATTTTTTTTTTCTTTTTTTTACCTAAGGAACTAATTTGTTCTCACTAGCCTATTCCATACCCTGAACTTTATCAGATATTTTCTTATGCTAGAAAGAACTTTTGGAAAGTTTTGTTAAAAGATAAACTGGGGCATATAAAAAATTAAGAGTTTATTTGAGCAAAAACTGATTCTGATTTTCCAAACAGGAAGTGGTTAGGAGAGCTGTGTGGACAGCAGCTAGCAGACACACTTATATAGAGAAAGGGCAGGAGCAAAGTAGGGAAGCAAAGAAAGGAAATTATTTGATTGGCTAGACCTCAAAGCCTAGTTGGCTGTGATTGTTTGTGATAGGTTGTTCTTAGCATTTGCCTTATTTGGGAGAGCCTAGTTGGCTGTTCATGATTGGCTGTACTGACGTTTTGATTTCTTAACCTGGAGGCATTTACAAGCTTAGGTTTTGGTTTGCTTAGATATGCTGCTAGGGCATTAGAACACCTCAGTCTAATTGTCTTCCTTGTTTAACTAATTTAATAGTTTATCACTTGATATTAGAACCTCTGATAAACAGTTGCTATATTGATTGGAGATTTAAAAAAACCAAGACTGGAGTTGCTAGGCATTAGCTTTATAAAATTCCACCTTCTTGATTAATGGTAGATTGTATGATGTTGGGGGTCAGAAACTTGGTTACCTTCATCAATGTGAATCTCTAGCTGAGTATCTAGAACAGAATAGATGCTCACCAAATATTTGCTGAATAAATGAATGAATAGGAATATAAGTGGAGAGAGAAAATTAGTAATTGTATTAATTGGGAATCATTTTGTTTTCCTTTTTCAGTGCTATCAATTCATTTAAATGTGTTCTGCCTTGATTCAGTTACATGTAGCTGTGAATAAATGTAACATCTGATTTCAAATGATTTTGCCACACAGAAGAACTCAGGATTACAGGCTGACAAGAATACTTTATTTCCTCAGCTACCCTACGGTCATCATCTACAGAGCAAGAGTGACCAGGACACAGATTAATGGAACTGCTAACTGTTCTTTCCTACTGAGGCCGTTAGTCATAACACAAGTAGGTATTTTGTTTCCCATTGCTTCAGCAAGCAATTGCTGCTGGGTCTTATATTCTTCATTTTGTAGCGGGATACATTGGACTTTTGGGGCCAGCTGTTGGAACAACAACCTGGCATAGCTGTGAGATGAACCTGCAGGATTTCTTCTCTCACTTTGTGTCTTTCTGCATTTTCACTCTGCGATGCATGTGTTACGCAGGAGAGCCTAATGCTATAACGGGGAGAGTTTTACAAACTACTGAGGCCCATTTCTAGAGATTTAGATTTAATTGGGTTAGAAGGCTAAAAAGCTCCTCAGGTGATTCTAATGGTGCAGCCAAAGTTGAGAATCACTAGATGGTTAAGAACACAGGCTCTTGGGCATCCACTTAACCTTCTGCTCCCCAATTCCCTCTTCTGTAAAATGGGGGAAATAATAATAGAGCCCATCTCACAGGCTATGAGAGGATTAAGTGAGTTAATATATATAAAGCACTTAGATCTCTGTCTAGCATAGAAGCGCTAGATAAATGTTGGCCCTTATTGTTTAATGCAATTGTAATAATAGCTAATATTTATTACGCTTATGTGCGAAGCATCATTCTAAGTGTTTCTTAGTTATTGTTTCATTTAACCTTTACCACCATATGATTTAGATACTGTTGTTATTTCCATTTTACAAATGGGGAAACTGACCCACAGAGCTTTAGATAATTTTCCCAAGGGCTAAATTTCCTAAGGATTTCCCAAAGATTAACTCTTAGGTGGTCTGAATTCAAGCACATAATAAAAACCATAAATCAAATTTCAAAATAAAATGTGTTCTGATAAGTATGAGACAAAATATTTCAAATGCAACAAAATAAAAGATTTAATGTCAAAACAGCTCCTGATTACGCCAAATAATTACCAAATCTGTGTAAAAGCACTTCATTTCCCCTACATTTCTTGCCATGAAACAATTTTCAGAATACTTATTGGCTTTTGACAAACATTTTCTTTCCAGACAATTGACTATATGTACTTACATATTCACAACAATTTCTCTTCCTTCTGTTATATTACTAGAGATATTTGCATGAAAATAAGATCTCATTTGAGCTAAATATTTACTTCTTTCTATTCTGAGGACACAATGACTTCTATACCTGTGAAGTTCCAAACAGAGGACAATTTCTTCAAGTTGGTATCAATACAAAAAACATTTGTGATAAAGTTTCTCTGCAAATGTTCACCCTAATCTTGAAAGAATGGAGAGTTGTATGGAGTGGAGAAGATGTTTATCAAATTTTCTAGCTAAAGTGCTATTGCAAATGCTCTAGGCTTATTTTCCAGAGTCTAAAGAATTTATTTAAATTTTCCTGTGTTTCAGTCATAGGAAGAGCCCCGCCATTCCCTTTGTTTCAGATCAAGTTGAGAGAGTGTTTTCTCAAACTGTTCCACTACCTCTTAGCATGTTGTGTTTGTGTCTCCGGCCAACAGTCTCCCTTTCCACAGCTGTGATGATTCATGGATAATTTCACTCTGCCCTTCTGTGATAACATTGCCAAATCCCTGTCGTCAACAAATAGGAAAGATGTTTAAAGCCTTCTGGTGCTCTTCAGGTTAGAGTTGATCCTTGAATATTGTGCATTTGACTCTTGTACACTTAGCGCTTCCATGTTCTTTCCTGAAACTTCTTTTGGTCCCAATTTGACTTTTATATATTGGCTCATGCAAGACGGCACTAACTATGGAATCAGTCATTCAGTCAGGCTGTGTGGGCTAAATTTTGTTCACGTTAATCACATCTTGCCCTTGTTTTGCTAAAATTGGAGGAAAATGGAAAAGATACTCAAACAGCTAATATTAATGAAGTATGATTGAAATAAAGAAGGAAGACATTATGAATGTGGTGGATTTTAGCCTCAATCTTATTCAGTCATGAAGAAAAAAACATAAAATTAAATAAACCATTTGAAATGCTAGAAATATATCATGAAAGATTGTGCCAAAAAATGCTAGAGATTGTGTACTGCTCTTTATTCCATATGGCACAGAGCCCTTCCTACCTGCCGCTAATCATGTAGTTTCTTTTTTGTCATTTGCACGTTTAGTTTGTACACATTTTCAGGAACAAACAGCACCTAGACCAGAGTTCAACTCTTCATAAATGTTTATTGAATTTAGTTGACAGTTGCCCAGTAACCTGTCTGTAAGGTGAAGCCTTAGAATTCATTGTGCAGAGCAACTCAATGGGTATTTATTAAGCAACAATGATGTATCCAAAACCATGATCTCCAGGCTCCAAAGTGTGAATGAGAATGTTAAAGGTGGCCAGGCAGTTCATTGGACCATCTAGATCAGAGATCTTTCTCAAAGCTGTTTCTTCGATACTCCCTGCTACCATTCTACACTGCCTTCGTTTGTTCTAGTGAGGAGGTTGCAAGGAGAAGAAAATATTTCCCATAGTGAAAAAATGCTATCATTTTCTCTCAATCTTGGTACTTGGAAAAAAAAAAACCACTAGAAATATTTCCACCAACCTACAAATTGATTTCATATGTCACTATAACTTTGTTTGTGGGCGGTGGTTTCTATCCAAATGACACAGGGTCATCAAGCCATACACAATATTATAAAACAACAAATTATCCAAAATCCCACCAGTGTTAATATTTGTTTTATATCCTTCCAGACATGTCTATTTGTATGTATGCATATAAAAACATATATAAGTGTAGACATATATAGAAATATTTTTTTAAACTCTTGTTTGTTAACTCGAATTTGGCAGATAAAATGAAATAGTATTTGAAATGGAAAAACAAATGAACCTTTGAATTTTTCCTTCAAAAAATTAATTCCTGTAAGTTTATTATATGAATAAGAAAAGAATATTAAGTGGTTAGAATCACTCTGTGATTTAACTATATCTTTCACTTTTAGAAAAAACTGAAAAAATAATGTATTCTCTACTTTTTATACTTTCTCCTACTTCCCCACCCCACATCTTCCAGTGTTTGTTAGTTACAGTATTTTAAACTGTTAGTTTATAAAATTTACCATCTGTTCTGCAACTACAATCTCCCAGATATTCAGTCATAGCAAAACATTTACCGGATTTACTGGATTCATTCACCACCACTCCTTTTATTATGCATTTTCATTCTTTATTTTTTATTTTATTGACCTCCTGGTTTGCTGGATTTCATCGTTTTTTTGTTTTTCTTTTTTCTAGAAGAATTCATGGGCATTATATTTCTAGAGTTCCATTATGTTTGAGATGTCTCCTTACTGTCTTGATATTTGAGTGAGCAGTTGAGTGGGTAGATTATTCCAGGGTGAGACTCTCTTCTCCCTTCAGAAGTTTGTGTCCATAACTCCTTTGTCTTCTGTCATTGGATGTGGTTGGAGAGAAGTCTGAGGCCAGTTTGATTTCTCCTCTTGTTAATGATTTGCTTTCCCCGCCTGTGCACTTAAAGAACTTTGTCCTTTATTCATGAAGTTGGATAATTTACCTGCTGTATATCCCAGTGTTGCTCACTACCAATATATTTTTTCTTTTCTGTTGTATCACGTGCTCTTTTTTTTTTAATTTTCTCCTTTTTTTTTTAAATTTTTTATTTATTGCAGTAACATTGGTTTATAACATTGTATAAATTTCAGGTGTAGATCATTATACTTATTACATCATGTTCACCACCCGAATACTAATTACAACCCATCACCACACACATGTGCCGAATTATCCTTTTCCCCCTCCCCCCTCCCCCCTTCCCCTCTGGTAACCACCAATCCAATCTCTGTCTCTATGTGTTTGTTTATTGTTGTTATTATCCACTACTTAGTGAAGGAAATCATATGGTATTTGACCTTCTCCCTCTGACTTATTTCACTTTGCATAATACCCGAAATGTCCATCCATGTTGTCACAAATGGCTGGATTTCATCGTTTCTTATGGCTGAGTAGTATACCATTGTGTATATATACCACATCTTCTTTATCCATTCGTCCCTTGATGGGCACTTAGGTTGCTTCCAAGTCTTGGCTATTGTGAATAATGCTGCAGTGAACACAGGGGTGCATGTATCTTTATGCAATGGTGTTTTTAAGTTCTTTGGATAAATACCCAGCAGTGGAATAGCTGGATCATATGGTAGTTCTATCCTTGATTTTTTGAGGAATCTCCATACTGTTTTCCATAGTGGCTGCACCAGTTTGCACTCCCACCAGCAATGTATGAGAGTTCCCTTCTCTCCACATCCTCTCCAACATATGTTGTTTCCTGTCTTGTTAATTATAGCCATTCTGACGGGCATGAAGTGATATCTCATTGTAGTTTTGATTTGCATTTCCCTGATAGTTAATGATTTTCAACATCTTTTCACGTGTCTGTTAGCCATCTGTATATCTTCTTTGGAGAAATGTCTGTTCAGGTCTTTTGCCCATTTTTTAATTGGGTTGGTAGTTTTTTTGTTGTTGAGATGCATCAGTTCTTTGTATATTTTGGAGATTAAGCCCTTATCAGATGTATGGTTTGCAAATATCTTCTCCCAATTGTTAGGTTGTCTTTTCATTTTGTTGATGGTTTCCTTTGCTGTGCAGAAGATTTTTAGTTTGATGTAGTCCCATTTGTTTATTTTTTCGATTGTTTCTCTTGCCCGGTCAGACATGGTGCTTGAAAATATGTTGCTAAGACTGATGTCGAAGAGCATACTGCCTATGTTTTCTTCTAGAAGTTTCATAGTTTCAGGTCTTACATTCAAGTCTTTAATCCATTTGGAGTTAATTTTTGTGTATGGTGTAAGGTAAGGGTCTACTTTCATTTTTTTGCATGTGGCTATCCAGTTTTCCCAACACCATTTGTTGAAGAGACTTTCTTTTCTCCATTGTATGTTCTTGGCTCCTTTGTCAAAGATTAGCTGTCCATAGATGTGTGGGTTTATTTCTGGGCTTTCGATTCTATTCCATTGATCTGTGTGTCTGTTTTTGTGCCAGTACCATGCTGTTTTGGTTACTATAGCTTTGTAGTATATTTTGAGATCAGGGAGTGTGATCCCTCCAGCTTTGTTCTTTTTTCTCAGGATTCCTTTAGCTATTCGGGGTCTTTTTTTGTTCCATATAAATTTTAGGATTCTTTGTTCTATTTCTGTGAAAAATGTTGTTGGAACTTTGATAGGGATTACATTGAATCTATAGATGGCTTTAGGAAGTATGGACATCTTAACTATGTTAATTCTTCCAATCCAAGAGCACGGAATATCTTTCCATTTCTTTGTGTCTTCTTCAATTTCTTTCAGCAATGTTTTATAGTTTTCGGTGTACAGATTTTTCACCTCTTTGGTTAAGTTTATTCCTAGGTATTTTATTCTTTTTGTTGCAATTATAAATGGGATGGTATTCTTAATTTCTCTTTCTGCTACTTCATTGTTAGTGTATAGAAATGCAACTGATTTTTGTATGTTGATTTTGTATCCTGCAAATTTACCATATTCGTTTATTACTTCTAAAAGTTTTCTGGTGGCTTCTTTAGGGTTTTCTATATATAAAATCATGTGACAGTTTCACTTCTTCCTTTCCAATTTGGATCCCTTTTATTTCTTTCTCTTGCCTGATTGCTCTGGCTAGGACTTCCAGTACTATGTTCAATAGGAGTGGTGAGAGTGGGCATCCTTGTCTGGTTCCTGCTCTTAGAGGGATAGCTTTCAGTTTTTCACCATTGAGGATGATATTAGCTGTGGGTTTGTCATATATGGTCTTTATTATGTTGAGGTACTTTCCTTCTATCCCCATTTTATTCAGAGTTTTTATCATAAATGGATGCTGTATCTTGTCAAATGCTTTCTCTGCATCTATTGAGATGATCATGTGATTTTTATTCTTCATCTTATTAATGTGGTGTATCACGTTGATTGATTTGCGAATGTTAAACCGTCCCTGCATACCTGGAATAAATCCCACTTGATCACGGTGTATAATCTTTTTAACGTATTGTTGTATGCGATTTGCTAGTATTTTGTTGAGGATTTTTGCATCGATGTTCATCAGTGTTATTGGCCTGTAGTTTTCTTTTTTTGTGTTGTCCTTGTCTGGTTTTGGTATCAGGGTAATGTCGGCTTCGTAAAATGAGTTAGGGCACTTCCCCCCCTCCTCAATTTTTTGGAAGAGTCACGTGCTCTTTTGATGTGTTCACTAAATTCTTCATTTCAGGAAAATATTTCCTGCAAAATACACAAACATAGGTCTTTGTTACCCATTTATGTAATCTATATATCCTTTTCTGTTTCTCCGGAGAACCCTGCCTTAAGATAGATGTGTATATAAAGCTTAGGCACTAACTGTATACATTCCTATTGTTCCCTAGGACACTTAATCTTTGGCAATGGGTTTCTTAAGTCTATGAATATCTCCTATTTTCTTCTCTATAGTGCCTGCTATAGCACTGGGCCCCTAAGAAAGGAGGTCTATAAATTCAAGGAGATGGTTTGTTTTAAAAAATTGATGTTCCTCATGGAAATATTCCTTTTTTTAATTCTAGATCTTTAACTGAAAGCTGAAAGACAGAAAAAATAAACATTATAGAGTTTAAAGGAGTGGGTTGGTATGATAAGTAAAACCTTGTTATTTTCTCTCTACCTTCAAGCAATCTTTATTGATGCTGAGGTTTTGATCCTGGAGGATTATTGGGAATATGTTGTTTGAAAAAGATGAATACATAGTGCATTTCTCATGGAGGAAATAGCACGTGTGAAATCAGGATAATAAAGTAGAGCCAATTGTGAAAACTAGATGCCAAGAAAAATATTTCTCAGACTGGCTTGGCAGCCACTTGCACCAGAATATCCCAGAGAGCATGTTAAAAATACAAATTTGGGGGGGCCCCATCTTAGACCTATTCAGTCATAATAGCAGGGCATACTGCCTAGGGTTTTGCATAAAAACCAACCAACAAACAAAACATCAGGAGATTCAGATGAGAGTGGTTCTTATATATGCTCAAATTTGGGAACAGCTGCATTAGAATTCTGAGATTGTACAGAATATCTTGGAGGAAGCCAGATCATGAAGAGCTTAGTTTGGCATGGTAAGAAACGTTCACTGTGTCCTGTGGGCTCTAGAAATCCAGGGAAGGGTTTCAACAGATAGAGGTTCTCATCCAATTTGCCTTTTGAAGGATCATTAAGCAGGATGTGCAGAGGACGGCTGGAGGCTTCTCTTAGGTTTTTGGTCCTTTGATGTTTGTTTCCTTATTTTTTTTCTATATTTAAAAAATATACATAATGTTCAAGTATGTATCTTATAATAAAATATTTTGAAAATTTTGTTAAATTATCCTAATTTCAAGTGTCATAATAGACATGGGACAAGAAATGAGTGGGCTTGAATAGGCTAGGAGTAGAGACCAGAATCTCAGGCAAGACAAAGAATAAAATCGAAGATAATTCCTAAACTAGTTTAACATCACAAGAACTATGAGAGAAGATTCATCTTATATGTGAAGAAATATTTAGGGAGTTGTATATGTGAAAAAGTCAGAAGTTACAGAATGGGAACGAAGGATTGCCAAATGAAAGTTAAGAAATCTTCTAAAATTTAGTAGCCAGCATGAGCTGGGGATTAGAAAAAAAAGAAAAAACCCTTATTGGAACCCATGTAGCTAATACTTCTTTTGCTAATGACCAGATGATCCACTTCCTTCAAGGACTAATTGTATTTGTTTCTGTCCAAGCTGAAGATAAGTTCATCAAGGCAACAACAAGAACAGTCTTAGGGGCACTCGAGCTAGAAAAATATGAACACTCCTTTGCCAAGGAGTCATCAAGTTAGTGTGGCTGCTAGATAAGACAAGATGTAAAACCATGCTTTCTCACCCTCATCTAAACAAGACATGTTCCTATCACATTAATTATGTACTTGTATTCTTGAGGGAGCAGATCTGCCAAGAGAAAAGCGTGTGTTTGGATTAGTAATAACCATTCACAATCCACTTGAACTCTCTTCATAAAATTGACTTTGTATTTAGAAGTCAATGCAATTGTTTCCATTTTCTACAATCAAAAGTCAGTTTGCTTCTCCAGGCTATTAGCTCTGGCACCATCAGTGCCGCTGATTCCATGCGATTGCTTTGCCTTTCTTATCCCCAAGAGCTAATTGATTAATTGTCAGTATGATCTATTTTCTGTTAGTTTTCTAAATCATCTTAGAAATAGCTTTTGCCAAATATTTAGGCACTCCAGAATTTACATTTACAGAGGTAGTCTCCTAACAGGAAAAGGCCTGAGTCAGCAACTCAAACACTAAGCCCTATTTATCAGATATGCTAGAAAAATCTAACTTCTAGCTTTAGTAAAATTCAAGCAACTAACTCCATCGGTAGACATTAACATACAAGGGAATGTGATAAGTAACAGTAAAGAAAGAAATGTGCATGTGAAGGTTGGAAACTAAAACTAAACTAAAAATTAAATTATGCGTGATGGCTGTAGAATCCGCCTTCTTTATCCTAGAAGGACCTCTCTACGTACTTGCAATTATAAAACTGACATTTCAACTTACACAGAAGAATCATAACTGAACTAATTCCAAAACTTTTTAGTAGGAATAATGGAAAGTGGCACAAAATTATGTGCATGTTCATTGCTTTGAGTATTAATAGTGAATTTAATACAAAAATGACAAAATAGATTAAAAGTAATAAAGCAGTCTGTCAAATACAGCAGTGACTTTTTTTGGGCAAAGAAATAATTTCAGGATCAGAAGCATCTTTTCATAAAAATGTATATTTTAAGATAGCTTGCTGTATTTGGAAGTAGAGTGAATGTGGAAAGGGCTCCCCTCCGGAGCCTGTTGAAATCTAATTCATATTGAGTCCCCATCTTCCCTCATGTTGCACTGAACTAGTAGAGATGTATTGCCGGTTACAGTGCAGCTTACATTTAATACACTCCATAACTGAGTCTTTATTCATTTCTTTCTGGGATTACAGAGGGACTCTTAGTCATCTTGTGGAGACCTAAAGAAGAAACCATGCATCCAATTGAACTAAGCAAAATGTGCAATGGCAAGAAAATTATATAGAAGAATTAAACAGAAAATGGATAGAACATTTTATTAATGCTGTGTGTGTACTCTGGGTTTTGGTCACTGTACAAACGACAAACTTTAATGAGCAACAGCACACAAGTATGGGAAAATAGAATAATGGGTTGCTTGAACACAGCTTTCTTTGGTACACACACATGACTTTGGGCTAAAAAGTAGAATTTTCCAGGGAAGGCTGGATTTTGAAGTGAAAACATCTTTATCATTCAATGCATGACATGTTGCATTCTCTGCATGAAATTCTATGAGTCTGTTGAAGGTCAAAACTGGAACTCTGTGGACCTAAGTTTGAGCAATTAGTCTTGAGAACAATCCTTCTCTTTTATGATTTCTGTGATCTGCCTCTAATGGTAAGGTGTTTTGCAACTTTCTTCCATTCTCACAAGCCTGAGAAGAAAATAAGGCTTTAAGTTAACACTTCCAGCTTCTTAACCAGTTGACTTTCGTAAAGACACAGATAGAATAAGTAATTCTTTTATTTGTTCATTTAGCATGTTTATTGATGCCTATGATGTACTAAGTATGACGCTGGGCACTAGAGACACAGACATGAAAGACTTGCACTCAAGTTGCTCACAGTCTAATAAGGGTGAAGATATTCTGGATTGCAAATGGTACGATAAAGGCAAATGCAGGACCTAACAGCACAAAGGAAGCTCAGGGAACCAACTTCAACTTTTGTGCTATTGTGGTCTCCTTTGTTGAGGCCAACTCATTACACAGCAGTTTGACTTTATTCCTTTTGCTTTTGTTTGTTCTTCAAATACAACTTTGTATAACCACATTTTTGTGAAATAACTCTTCAAGGCTAGGTTGGAATCACTAGGAAGTATGACTGCCCATACCCTACACAAGAGATAAAATGCACTATGTGAGGAGTCAAACAATACCAGTCATAGGAATGCATGTAAAGGTATCTGACCTAGCCCAGTTCTAATGGAGACGGGCCATTCTTTTCCCGCTATTTGTTTTACTAGGCAGTCAGAATTGCATATTTAGCTGAATTAATTCATGTCTTTCAGTTAAACAAAATCCAATTTAGTCCTGAGCATGAATAATTGCATTAGATTTGCCTTTTTCCAGTAAAAAAGAAATGATAAAACTGGACAAAACATAAGGCACTTCTTTTCAGCCATTGACCCAATAGGTCACAAATAAACGTGATCTTTGAGAGAAGGAAAATACTAGATGAGAGCACCACATTTGCTTGCTTTCTGCCTGGGGATATTTTCTAGACCTGCGTTGTGTCCAATATACCCGTTGGTACCCACTAGTGATATGTGGTAATTAAAATTAAAACTAACTAAAATTTAAATTATAAATCCAGTTCCTCAAACAGTCACATTTCTAGTGCTCATCTCCACATATGGCTAGTGGTTCCAGAGCGGATATAGAATATTTGCATCATCACAGAAAGTTCTTTTGGGCAGGGCTGTCCTAGCTACTGACACAAGGAGTTGAAGTCTAAGCAGAACATAGGGTTCACTTTAAGCTAAAGTTCTAGGGTGGTGAGGCAGCTGGTATTTGGAGCATTGTACAGAGAGAAGTGAGCTGTAGAGGGACCCCCACCCCCCTCAGACTTCTGCAAGAGGGAGAACTTGAGGACTGGGCTGTGCTGATCAAACGTGTGGCAAGACTCACAAAGAATGGCTGCTGTGTGGCTGAGATCTGAACAGAGACATCAGAGGACACACAGTGCTGGGAGACTTTAAAGTTATATCCCAACCAGAGTAATCTTGGTGAGACTCTCAGGCATTCAATTAAAGCTATAAAGTCCTCATTCTGAGAGTAAGAACCACAGCCTAGAATAGGAGCTAGGCTCTCAGGACTAAGGACAAAATCAATATAGATTCATATTAATAAAGAATAAAAAGCCTAACAGGCTAAAATCTAGGTGTGAAGGATAGTTACGTTTGCCACTCACTTTCAAAAGAATTAGAATGTAAAACAGTTGGATGAATGGATAGATTTGTATTTATATATTTGAAGGAATATAGCAAAGTGCCAACTGTAGAACCTACAGAGTGGTTGGTGGGTTATGAGTTTTCATTGTACAATTCTTTCAAGCTTTCTGTATGTCTGGAAATTTCCATATTAAAATGCTGGGGAAAAACAAAAGCTTGAAAGGATGGAAAGGATTTGCTTAGGAATGTAACTGTCTATCAGACTAAAACAATATCCTTTAAATGAAGACAATATAATCCAGGTGTCTCCAATGTATTATCCATATTCAAGTATACAATACAAATTGATAAGTATGTGAAGAAGCAGGAAAATATGACACAAAATATGACACAAGAAAAATAGTCATCGATATAAATAGACCAGCTGATAGAATTAGAAGACTAAGGACTTAAAACACCCATTGTAAATATGTTTAAAGAATTCAAGGAGAAGAAACTAGGAAAAAAAAGTCCATCAATAGGGGAATGAGTAAACAAATTGTGGTATTATTTATTTAATGGAATACTACTTCATACAACAAAAAGCATAAACTACTGATAGGCATAACACCATGAATAAAGTTCAAGAACATTATATTGAGGGGAACAGGTCATTCAAAAAGGGGTATGTAATGTGTGAATCCATTTATACTAAATTCATGAACAGGAAAACTAAACCTTTGTGATAGGCATCAAAACAATGATTCACTCTGGGGGATGGAGATTGACAAGGGTGATGGAAATATTCTGTATCTTCATTGCAGTATTATTGGTCACGTAGGTTTACACATTTGTCAAAACTCATCAAATTGTGTGCTGTGATTGTCATTGTATGTAAACTTTATAAAAAGTAAAAGAGTGCATGCACGCGCTAACAACGTCAAGTAGAAAATTGACTTTTTCTTGAGACTTATTTAGATAATGTTTTCAACATTCAAATTCAAACTCAATGGTATTTGTGTTGTCTAATATTTCTGCTTAAATGTGTTACATTATAACTGACAGTGATCTGTGTGAGGAGATTCATGTTGATTGAATTAACAGTGATATCAACATTACTGTACTTCTTACATGTGCCTAAGGAAAGTACTAATAACGTTACATGCGTTATCTCACTTAATCCCTCAAAACAACTTTATAAAAGTATATTTTCATTTTACAGAATAAGAGACTGAGGTAGAGGTAAAGCGTGTTGCTGAACATCACCCAGCAGTGGAGCCAAAATGAAATTCCAAATTATCTGATCCTCAAACTCGTAACTTTAACCTAATATTTTCACATTTTCGTTTTTTATATTTAGCTCTTTAAGATTGGATTTATTTTGGTGTATGGAATGAAGTGAGGAGGACCTTATATTCTTTATGTAAGGGAACTATTTATCCTATTCATCCAACTTCCACATCACGTTAATTTCCTGCTTGCCGAGGGCTCCAGGTGACTTCTTTCTCTCTTTGACATCTAGGTAGCAGGACCATGACTAGTATCTAAACCGAGAGAACACAGTATAATGAAAATTCAATTAAAGGTTGGTTATAGCATTAATGATATAAAACAATACCAGTAACAGTAGGATTTTGGCTGCAGGTAAGCATGCACATTACTCCGAGGCTATTTTTCTGTTGCCAAGAGCTATCTCGAAGTGATAGGATATGCATATTTTATTAATTATATGGTTCAACTAGATAAAATAGTCAGATTAGACTGTTATGTCTTATTTTCTTAATTAAAGGTCCATTTTCTTTCAATATTGCAGTATTTAAGAAAGATAAATACCGCACTATTGCTCTGGCCATAAATCTTTTCTCTTCAAATTTCTCTGAAAAATTATTGTATTTGTAATTGGAATATCTTTGGTTGAAAAGTTAGTCTCAGTTTCTTATCTTCTTCCAAGACTCTGACGGAAAGTAAACGTTTCTAAGGACACACTGCAAGGTCTTTGAAATTTAGTTCATCTAGAAAAGGTTCTAAGAACAACCTGTAGCTGGTGCTAAATATATTCTACCTGGTTTCCTTCCACTAGTCACACACTGTCGGCACACACGAAGTAGCTGCCTATACACTTCAACAGAAAATGCCTAAGCTAAGGAAGCATCTGCAAATAGCAGGAAGATTTTGAGAATTTTTCTCAACAAAACCTGTTTCCAAATCCCATAACTTCCTTTTCTGATGTTACCTTGGGAAAATTATTTCATCTTTTGGAGCCTCAATTTCCTTATTTGAAAAATAGGGAACTAACATTACAGAGTTTTGTGAGGATTCAATCAAATAAAGTATATGACATAGTAGATGGTAAATGAATACAGTACCATACCTTAAAATATGCCATGATATTTTATTCCTGCTAAGGAAGCAGAGGGAACACAATGTTTAAGGATGTAAAATTCAACCTGGAAACACAAGCAATAAACACGTTATCATTTTGTGCCTCAAAAGCTAATGAGAACTCTTGTATTTCCTCCCCCTTTATATATCTACCTTAATTTTTCCTGCACCCAAAAATACTCCATGCCGTCTACCATTCTGTTCAAACTCAGTTTTCCCCAGGTTTCTTTTATTCATTCATTTACTCAAAATTCATTAATTCATTGATTTATTCCTCCATCTACTCATCAAAGCATCTGTCTTAACTCCACTAAGCACTGTGGATAAAAATAGTGAAAAAGATAAAACCTAATTCCTGTTTTTGTGGAGCGTACACTATTAAGACTGAAAAAAGATAGCAAATACTTACATAATTAAATAGTCATGCTAGGAAGGAAAAATACAGGATGTTATGAGTGCAAACAGCAGAGGGAATTAGCATAATATCAGGACCAGCTATATAACTTGCAGGGTCCTGTGCAAAATGAAAATGCAGGGCACCTTGTTCAAAAATTAAGAATTTGAAGATAGTGACAGCAGAGCAAGCACAGGGCTCTGCAACTGCACAGACTGAGTGCCCATGAAACCAGCTCTGCATACTATGAAGGGTCCTCCAGGGAAGGACTTCTTGAGGCAGTGTTCGTTTCACTTGAGGTCTGAGGATGAGTGTGTGTTAGGCAGACAAATTCAGGCTTGCATTTTCATTTGCTATTCCCCTTTGGACCTAATGTACTGTTATTTCCTCAAGAGCTATCAGCTTCATATGTTAATACCAAGGGATGATTCAACTTTTTCAGTCTTGGTTAGGATGTTGATGGTAGAGGATATAGTTATCTCTTGCCAGGTCAGTTTCATCTCTCATATGAATCAAAAAACAAAATTTCAGGCCAGAATTTTATGACTCAGAATTTTTAAAATTCAAAATTTGCAAATAATTCTCATTCTTTCCTAAATACTTATGGGAGACCACTGGCCTGGGATTTTGGAGACCTGGGTTCTTGTCTTGGATCTGCCTCTGCCAAGGGACTCTTTGGATCAAAGCTTCCTAATCTGGGAAAAAAGAAACGATATTTAAGGTTCCTTTCAGTCTGAAGTTTTAAACTACTGACAATAACATTTTCTAATTTTCTTTAGTAAAAAATACAGTAGTTCATTTTATCTTGATCTACTTTTTTGGAACATAAAGTCACAGTGTTGGCTGAGTCACTGACAGCATAAATACAGCACTAGCTGCCAAAGGCCACCTTCAACAGGCAATCTCTTTTCTTAAACAACCACATTAAATCCCTAAGGTGATCAGTGCTATTCCATTCTTCTGTTAGTTAAAGGTCACCCCTACTAGCAACCAATTTTTGTACCTCCCTGGGGCGGCTGCTTAAGACTACATTCATTGTCTATATTAACTTCTCTACTGCATCTGTTAAATATCAAAGTAATTAAAGACTTATATAGACATTGAGTCACTTTATTCTCAAGAAGAGACTTTTGTTAGACCAAGAAAGTTCAGAAAGTGGAGTCTCAGAAAGGTGAAACTAAAATACTTCCAGATTTCTGAAAACTTTCTTCCTTGTTAAGTTTCTTAGTGCATTTGGATGTTTGGACAACTTGAATACATTTGATCATTGAAAAAATTTGTGCTGTATTAAGCTGGATGGTTTAGTCTATGCTGTGATAATAAAGAATACCCAAATCTCACAGACAACAAAAGTTTGATTTCTTCTCAAAGTCCTCCACAGGTATGGGCAAATGTCCTCCATGACATTGCCCAGCAGCACAGATAACGTAATCTCTACCATCATGTAGCTGGACCATCTAGATCACGGGAACTTCTTGATATAGCAGGGGAAAAAAGCACTTTAGGATCTCTTACTGAAATTAAACATTTGACCTGAAAGTGACACACATTATGTCTGCCTGCAAGCTATTGGCTAGACATAGTTATACAGCCCAGTCTAAATGCATAGGTTCAGGGAAGTGTAATCCTCTGCGTGCTTCAGAAGACAAGGTGAACCTTATGATGTCTCTATCCCATTTCTATACAATAAAAAGCTGTTTATCAAAGAAGTCTGTCTGAAATGTTTGGTTTTCTTTGAAGTTAAGTATATTCACCCCACGGATTCTAGTAGTTCAGCTGGCCAAGAACACACACACCAGTACTACCAACTCTTAATATGGCACCTTTGGGTTAAGATTATGGTGTCTAATTTAGTTGTCATTACATGTATATGTGTTTCTGTTTCTGTATTGCTGTTATTCCTCCTTTCATTATCTAAATGTTGATTGATTTCCTACTATTTTCCATGAGACCATAATTAAAGCATTATCCCTTTCTTCAAGTAGCTTGCAATGATCTTTGAACATCAATTAAGCCCATAAATAAACAGTTCTCAAAATCACACGTCCCAGAGGAATCATATTCAGTTTCAACCGTACACAAATTGGCTTTTTGATAGCATGTCTTAAAATTTTTAGTTAGGCACAAATTATATTTGCCACACTTTATGGCATATGAATATATCATCTCATGATTATTTGCCAAGATATTAGAGCAAATTCAGAGCTCTGCATTGAGAAAATATTAGCCTTATTCATGGGCACCTCTGCAACCCACAGCCATGAACAAGTAGAATAGTTTTTATATCAAGGCAAATTTCACAACTAGATATAATTCTGCCAATACTAAATGTGGTATCTGAAGCATATGAGGTGCTTTTTGATTAGCAATATAGAATCCTATCCCTTTAGGAAATCAGAAATACAGAATACAAGGTGTTTAGGGATTTGTGTACAAAGCTATCTATGCATTATCCACAGTTTATTATTGTTTGAAACCTTACCTAAGCCATCTATAATATGAGATAGGCTGTCTGTGGGATGTATTAATGCACCTCCTCTGTTTGTTCTTTCTTTGTGTATCTTTTGAGTACCTATCATGGAGCAGGCACTTTTATAGACATTCAGTAGGTAACGGGGAATAAAGCACAATTCTAACTTTTGGAACTTTCTGTCTATTGGAGGAAATATACACCGCATAGCAGGTTCTATGTAAGTGGTAGTAGAGGCTGCTACAGGAGCTCAGAACAGAGGAACGTCTCCCTACCATGGAGAAGAGAGTGTGTGTTTCTGTGTGTGTAAGGAATAGTCATGGAATGTATACAAGTGAGCTAAATTAATGAGAGGGAAGAGGAAAGTATCCATAAGAAGAAACAACATGTGAGAAGACCTTGATGCATGACATGGTCAGAAACTGAGAGAAATTCAGTGAAGATTGCAGAATGTGAGATGGGAGGATTGCAAGATGAGAACATAGGGAGGGAAAGAGGCACATGGTAAATTGTAGACATGCTGCAGATACATGAGCTCATTCCTAGGCTTGTAGAATCTGTCAGAATCTTTGTGGGTAAGACCTAGACATTTTAGACATGTTCTGTGGGTGACTCCCATAACTTTAAAAGAGAAGCAAACCCTTATGTTTCAACACTCCCTTAATGTTGGGGTACTGAGGCTGAAACTTGCAAGAAACACTGGCTTAGTTATTAATTTCTTTAATGCACTTTGCACAATACTACCCATTCTATTCTTTCCCCTTTTCCGGGTCAACATTGAACAATCCATGACTTACAGTTTATGCCTTAGCAATACTAGGCAGTATGTGATTCCTCTTCCCACTCCCCACCATTTGCCATAGTTCACAATGACACCCAATCCTCCTCTTTCTTCTGATCCCCTCTCCCCAATTCTAGTCTCTTCCCTCTTTCCTTGCACCTCTAACCACTATTATCAATTTGCTATAAATCTCTGTTTCCTAGGGCTGCTGTAACAAAGCACCAAAAACTAGGTGACTTAAAACAGCAGAAATTTATTGTCTCACAGTTTTGGGGGCTGAAAGTCCAAAATCAGTGTCAGCAGGGCCATACTTTCCCTGAAACGTAGAGGAGAATCCTTCCTTGCCTCTTCCTAGTTTCTGGTGGTTTTCTGGCACTCTTGGGCGTTCCTTGGCTTGTAGATGCGTCATTCCAGTTCTATCTTCACATTGTGTTCTCCCTGTGTCTGTGTCTCTTTACAGAGTATTCTTTTTATAAAGATACCAGTCATATTGGATTAGGGACCCAGCCTATAGCCAGTATGATTTCATCTTATTTTAACTAGTTACATCTGCAAAGGTCCTATTTCTAAATAAGTTTACATTCTGAGACACAGGGGTGTTTAGAACTTCAACATATCTTTTCTTGGGGGACACAATTCAACCCATAACAGTATCCTCCAAGATTTTTTCTCATGCTTTATTAATAATTGTTTAAATGGCTAAAAATAAAAACAAAAATATAAAACATAATGACAACGTTATATGTTTATCATTTGGGAGAAAGGAAGATTCTTTTGAATTAAAAAAAAGCCATAAAGAAAAATTGATAAATTTATATCAAAATGAAAACTTCTGTATGAAAGAGAAATTTTGTCACACGTGTAACAGATGGAGTGTGTTCGTTTCCAGGAAAAGACTTCCAACAATTTAATACAAATTAAGGCAGACAATCATAAGAAAAGTGTGCAAGAAAGATGAAATATCAGTTCACAGAGGACGAAATACAAATGGTTAAAACAAGGTGCCTTCTTTCTAGTCTTTACTTGTGTAGTCTCTTCCCTGGGCAAGTCTATCCATCTCCCTGCTTTCCCCTCTCCCTTGCCCTGACACCTGCAAACAATTCTCACTCTGTCTCCCTAACTATTATCTTGGTGACTTTTCCCAGGGATAGCTTCGTGAAATTTCTCTTAACCCCACTCTCTACCCCCATGATGCCCTGTGTATATGTCTATCATTGTGCTAGTCTTGTTGTAACATGGTGTCTTTGTTTGCCTTCTGTCTTAGATTCTTAACTCCTTGAGAACAAGAATTGTGTCTAATTCATACTTTAATTATCAGAACAGAACTTAAACTTGGGTGAACCTAGAGGACATTAAGCTAAGTGAAATAAGTCAGACACAGAAAGAAAAATACCATATGATCTCACTTTTATGTGGAATCTAAAAAAGCAGAACTCATAGAACCAGAGAGTGGAATGTGGTTGCCAGGGGCTGGGGGATGGAGGAAATTGAGAGATGTTGATCAAAGGGTACAAACTTCCATTTACACGATGAATAAGTTCTGGGGATATAATGTACAACATGGTGACTATAGTTAATAGTACTGGATTGTACACTTGAAATTTCCCAAGAGACTAGGTCTTAAGTTTTCTTAACACACACACACACATGCACACACACAGGCACACACACACAAAAGGTAACTATGTGAGGTGATAGATGTGTTAACTTGATTGATTGTGATGATCACTTCACAACATATATATATACTAAATCATCATGCTGTACACCTTAAAAATATACAATTTTTATTTGTCAATTATACCTCAACAAAGCTGGAAGTAAAAAAAAAATAAAGTTCATTAATCAAGCAGGGAAAAAACCCCAGAACTTAAACTCTTTTACTATGTCAAATACTTGTATTAATGTCCACTGTGTTACTCAAAGTCTCATATAAGGAATAATTTCTTTAAAAAGCTTACTCTAAATTTTGGTGTCAGAAGAATGTACATAAGTCACTTTATTGGACACTGAGAACTGAAGCACCTAACTTGTTACTTCCCCTCATTTGCCAAACAGTTCTGAACTAAATGTGATGCTGCCTGAAATAACTTATTCCAGGGAAGGTGTACGTCTTGTGGACATTTTGTGTGTGTGTGTGTGTGTGTGTGTGTGTGTGTGTGAGGAGGATTAGCCCTGAGCTAACATCTGTTGCCAATCCTCCTCTTTTTGCTCAGGAACAGTGGCCCTGGGCTGACATCCATGCCCATCTTCCTCTACTTTATATGTCAAGCCACAGCATGGCTTGACAAGCAGTGCGTTGGTGCCTGCCCAGGATCCGAACCTGCAAACCCTGGGCTGCGGAAGTGGAGCACACTCACTTAACTGCTACGCCATCGGGCCGTCCCCTCTTATGGACATTTTAAAGGAAGAGTATAAAAATATTTTTTAATATGAGTCTTCCTTAAATTTAATTTAGAGTAGAGTGTTAATTATAAACAAATAATTATAATAAAACATTCCAGATTTCCACACCTTCCCATATTATATTCTGGAAATTTTTTTCTTCTGAAAACAGGAATGAGAAAATTGATTAATCTTATTAAGTTTCTATAACTCATTTCAGCTAGCAAGTGTATTTTAGTATCAAAAGAGCAAAACTAGAACATTAAATGTGATTCATTAATTTTTCAGGTAAAGAGAATAATAACAAGGCAAACGTATAAATTTTTTTAGCTCTTCACTGAATTAAGATGAAAAATATTATCTGATTACTAACTCCTTGTTCTGTGCTCAGAAAGAAATGATTTACAGACGTCTATTTCTGCCCTGAAATTCTTTTTATCTTTTATTCTGAGTTTTTTTTTTTTTTTTTTTTAAAGATTTTATTTATTCATGTTTTTCCCCCCAAAGCCCCAGTAGATAGTTGTATGTCGTAGGTTCACATCCTTCTAGTTGCTGTACGTGGGACTCGGCCTCGCGTTGGACGGAGAAGTGGTGCCTTGGGGCGTGCCCGGGATCCGAACCTGGGCCGCCAGCATCAGAGCGCACGCACTTAACCACTAAGCCACGGGGCCGGCCCTTATTCTGAGTTTTGCATCCTGGTTTTCTCAAAGATTGTCTCCTAGTGCACACATATGCAGGAAATTGATATTTTGACAAGTCTATCATCAATGCTTTTGAAGTCATATTAGCATCACGGAATGTTTATTCCTCTATCTCTGTAAACAAAATTAGTTCCAGTTTGAGACTCCTAGGAAATTAAGCGTTCTATTTTGTAGTTGCTTTGAACATATTATAGTTCATATTGAAGCAACACCTACCTAAAGAGATTTCTTTGTAGTGGTGTTTTCAGAAGGACTATCAATCCTCAAAGCAATACTACCAAACATCAACCATTCCAAAAGAATTAAGAAGAAGAAATGACTATGTTCCATCCTAGTGTGCACCAAGCATAAAAGAAACTAAAGTGTATCACTGAGGGTCACATATGATAGTTACTGTTCCCATGGTTGATAATTGCTATATTAATTGCAATATAAGAATTCTCTTGGAAGTTTCTCAGGACTCTTTTTTTTTTTTTTTGGAGGGGGAGGGATTTTCTGTTTTTTTGGAATCTAAGGGAAAAAAGAATGAACCTTTCTTTCCTTATCATCACTAAGCTTCTTAATTTCAAGAATTCATTCCAGCTAAGGTATCCAGCGGGGCTACATTGGATGATAAAGCTTACACTAATTCATCTGCAGCATCTTGATAAACAACCTTTAATGATGGATGGAGGGAATTTAGTGTTTACCTGAGGAGGAGGAACAAGTCTTTGGGCTGTTAATAAGTGGTACACGAACACAACTGCAGTTAAATAGACCTGTAAAAACAACATCTGGTATTTATGCGAGAGCCAATATTCTCCTGGAGGCATATAGAAAAAAAAAATCCTCCTAACTCAATCATTGTCTGACCTAATATCTCATTAATTTGCATCAAACAGGCAATGAATTTGTGAAAATAAAACTGATTTGTGAGACTAAGGAAACAATCTTGTAGTATTTCTTGTACTACTCTAACTCAAAGTAGACTAACAAAATATTATCAGGTATGTGTCTTTTAGAGATCTTGCTTTAATCAAATGAAGGATCTGTAGCTAGCATATGAAATACTTATAAAGGACAAAACAACTAGAAAGATGAAGAACCTAGCTCATGATCACTTTGGCCTTTTTATTCTGATCAGTAAAAGCCTTTGTTAAGGAGAATGCTAAAACAAACCTCATCTAAACCAAGACTTAATTATCCTTTTGAGTCTAAAGTAATGATTCTTCACTTTTGGGGAAAGCATTTACCATTTGAATGTCATTTATTACATCCCAACACTCCTAAAAAGGGTTTGAAATGGTTGACTAAAAACAGCAACAAAAAGATTTTTTGCCAGCATTCAATTTAAGTACAGAAAAACAAGTGTAGTAACCATAGGAACTGTATAATGGCTACTGATGGACCTTAAAACCTTTACAGTTTTTGGTAGTTCAAGGAGATTCACAAACTATTGAGTTATGTAGTAAGTGGGAAGCAGAAAATAGTTTAAGAAAGGCAACTGGTTTAAGAAAGGCAAATGGTTTTCTGAAGTCGGAAGTAGATTTCTAACAAGCAGTACTGTGGTCTAAGGCTTATTAAGTAATAAAAAGGAAAATGTTCTCAACTGGACAACAAGCAGAGCTATGGGAGAGATGCAGGAATGAGTGACAATATCTACCACTTATTGGATAACTTCTGTGGATCGGGCACACACAACAAATATTGCATTCTTCCTAACATCCTCCACAGAGCAATTTTACCTTCACTTTATGGTTGAGGAAAGTGAGGTTCACAGAGGTTTTGACTTTACAGCTAGTGAAGTTTTTTTGATTTTTCTTTCCTCTGTCATCTGAAGTTGACAATGATCCACGTGGGTAATTGAACACAGATACAGTGAAAACAAAGCCCACAATCCTTTCCGCACCCTACTTGAAAAGTGCATCCTTGAGTCACCAGATATGCTTTCACAGGGCTGGGATGGCAGCTGTTGGGAATCCTATAGAGAAGGATCAGAGATGGAATGAGAAGTTGGAAAAGATGATTACAGGTGACTTCTACAGATGAGGCATTAAGAAAAAAAGTCAACCAAAGAAACCTATAAGGGTAAATGGGCTGTTGGATGTTAGTCAAAACAAAACACAATAAATTACCTAATTTGTCAGCAGATTGATCTTTTTTTTCTCTTTGTGAGGAGGACTAGCCCAGAGCTATCATCCGATGCCAATCCTTCCCTTTTCCCATCTTCCTCTACTTTATATGGGACTCTGCTACAGCATGGCTTAACAAGTGGTGCATGGGTGCACGCCAGGGATCCGAACCTTCAAACCCCGGGCCACTGCAGCAGAGTGTGTGCACTTAACTGCTACGCCACCAGGGCTGGCCCCTGGGCCAGCCCCCAATTTATCTTAAAACTGGGTCTTATTCGAATTGATCATACAATCTTGTTTCTACAAACACTCAATGGCAATACCTTAACTGATCTGTATATTTTAAGCTTTTACTAAGCCAACATGCCAATTCATTGTAAAATATCTGTTCTTCTACCTATAAATTAAGCAATACTATTCCCTAAAAAGAAAACATCACCAACACTCAAAATAAACAAGCAAAGAAAAGCAAACAATAGATACCGATTTAGCACTTCAAATATTTCCTGTATTTACACAGGGAAATGGACCTATCTGCCGATGAGAACTAGGCAAAATTTCAGAGATTTATGCCAAAGATATTTTGTTAATAAAAATGAAAAGGAAGATCTGCTTTTTCTCTAAACTAGTGGTGGTGATGATTTTCCAGCATTTTTCTCTTGAAAATTTAGAAAATGACTTTGTCGATAATGTGCTATTTCAAATTGGTCCTTAAGATTTTCACGAAGAGTACCCAACTACTTATCATTCTAACTTAATAAAAGGAAGAGATATTTTAAGAGTATGTAGTCAACTATACATATATTAAAATTTGGACTCGCCTGCCATAAAAATGATGTTTTCTTTTATGTGACCATTACAGATCCTGGCCACTAAGATTATTAGTATTATTTGTCTCCACTTTCAATCTAAATTCACAATTATCTATGTAGATATAATTATATAAACATATGCTTCCTAAAAATAAAAGAATCTAAAACTGCTCAAAAAAATTGGACATAAGGCAGATTATAAGCATATAGAAGGCAGGGTCATGTCCAATGAACATGACAAAGGTCCAGTCTTTCATGGAGTTTACAATCTAGTAGGGTGGAACAGAAAATAAAATTACATAATAGATATGCAGATTATATAACATTGTATAAGATAAGTACTATAGAAAAAAATAAAAGGTAGAACAAGATAAATAGGTGGGGAGGCTTTTAAGCTGTGAGAAACAAAGGTGAGTCAACCAGAATTTAGAGACTGAGGTTGTACAACTGCCAAGATGGAGTTGTCATCAGCTGAGATGAGGAAGGCTACGGATATAATCCATTTTTCAGGAGAGGGAAGGTCAGAAGTTCTATTTGGGACATGTAAAATTTGAAGTGCCTATCAGACATCAAAATGAAGATGTGAAATCACCAATTGGACATATGAGATTGTAGTTGAGAATGGCTTTCTAGTTTTATCCCAGAAACAAACCCTAAGACAAGGATTCAAATACACTTGATTTGTTTTGGGAGGTAAACCCAGGAAACACTGGAAAGGAAGTTCGGAAGTGAGAGTGGGAAGGGAAGATGGCCAATAAAGTGTAAGTTATCAAGCAAATTGATATTGTGGGCAATTAGAACTTAATGCCACTAGGGAATGGTGGGAGCCACGGTGAAACATGTATTTTAGAATACCTAACTAGAAGGATGAGAGAGCTGGGTCTTTATATACCAACTCCTGCCAGTAATTGGTTGAGGCTTGCTTTCGGGGCACATTTATTCTTTGACAATTCTGTCCCGCTAAATGTGCACACAAGCAGGAGTAGAGACCAGCGGGAGATGTTGGCAATTGACGTTCTTGGAATGTCCTAAAACAGTAAGACTTGAGTGGGTATGGTTGCAGTGCAGGTATCATCATCTTTAGAGAGGGAATAAATCTGGGAGCTCTCAGCAATTAGAAAGCATTAAATGCCACAAGACTGAATTAGATCCACGAAATAGGCATAAAAATGGAGATAAGGATAAGGACTGGCATATGAGCTACTTCACTATCAGGGGATCAGGCAAAAGAGAGAGGGCCTCAAAGGAACCCAGGAGGGAATGATCAGCGAGATAGGAGGGAAACCAAGAAAAGGGTATGGTGTCCAGGAAGCAAATGAATGAAATACATAAAGAGAGAGTTAGCAGCTGCATCGCATGATGCCGATAGGTCAAAAAATGGAAAAAGACTGGGATTTTACATTGGATTTCACAACATGAGAGTCATTTGGGACCTTAAGAAAGCAGTGTTAAGCTATGGTGAAACCACTATGAATTCGTTTTTAAAAAGAATGTGAGAAGAGAGGGAGAGAGAGAGTCTAGCGAGCTCATTTGAGGATGTTGATTGCGAAAAAAGAGAAAAGAAATGAGGCAGTAGTTGGTGGGGTCATAGAAGGCATTTTTAGTGCCTGGCCACACTCAGTAATATTTGGTGAATATATGAAAGCATAAGCAGTGAATTAAGTAAAGACCTCTGTGCCATATGTTTTCAGGAATACAGAGAGGCCACGAGGAGACCCTCATTCCTCTTGAGGCATCCTCTTCCTTAGCACAATGAAGCTCAAGGCAGAGGTATATCAATGACCACTGAGGGCCACTTGAGTATGCAGTCTGTTAGGGCTCAGAGGAGGTGAGGGGTAGAAAGGTATTGGGATTGGGGGCAGGAGCACACCTTAGATTCCTTAATACAAGTTAGAGGAGACCACTATGGATACCTGCCAACCTCAGAACAATGAGAACTGAGGCTTGGTGATGGGAGAGTACGTAAATAGACAGACGAGTCAATGGGGCAGTTGTCTCCGGAAGAAAGGGAGGGTAGAAGGCATTGGTTTGGGAGCTGAAGAAGAGCTACAGCTTGGTACCTGACCGAGAGGAGTCTCCAGCACCAAGCTCAGGAACAAGTGCTTGTTCTCTAGTCATGGAGAGCCAAGGCCATTTACTCCCAGTCTGCACACTGGACACGTCCTGGCTGAGGGAAAGGCTGGTCTCTCCCTTTAGAAAAGCCTAGTAGTTGAATCAGAAAAGCTGACCACGTGGAAGCCAGGAGTGAAGGAAGAGAATTGCAAAGTGGAGTATTTTGGCATTTATAGTCTGGCCAGGAAGGGGGTTCAGAATAAGCCCTGCAGGAAGAAGTGAGGGTGAGCGGAAGAGATGATTGTATTGTTTAATCATACCCTGTTGTGTTGCTCCATTTGTTTTTAGAGAGATAAAAGAGCTTGAGGACAAGGAGACTCAGTTCTAGTGTTTAGTCTTCACCTTAATCCTTGTGTGGCCTTGGGAAAGTCATGCAACTTCTTTGATCCTATAACATGGGGGGGGGTTCTTTTCTTACTTTTTAATAGGAGAGATATAACAACATGCTTTTATGCTGATGGAAATGATCTCATAAAGATGAAAATTATTGATTATTTTCATAAGCAAGTTATTGCCATGAGCAGGCAAGTCTAGAAAAATTATTTTAGACTCTTTTTTGAACTAAACATTTCTATTTTCAAACTAAGCCAGTTAAACTTTAATTTTCTCCTTTTCCATTCTGCCTTCCTTCGTCCCTCCCTCCCTTCTATCTCTCCTTTCTTCTGTAATAATGTGTTGAGTGCATACTATGAGGCAGGACCTGTACTAGGGACTAGGGCATAAAAGGATGACTATGACATTTCCTTAAGGGTCTTGAAGTTCTTTAAGAATGAGAACCAAGCAAACAAACAATTGAAATAAGTGATTTGTGGTCCGAAAGCCAGAGGAGGAAAGATAAGTCCATTCAGACTACTAGGACAATAGAATTTCTTCCTAAAGGACATTACTTTTTAAACAATAATATTTAACACTAGATAGGAACTACTATTGATCATCTATCAAACCAATTTCTTTCTGCAGTGTTTCTGAATAAAAGGAACCTATAGCTAATATAGGTTTTGCTTCAAAGCATCTGCTGATCTCTCACTGTAATTTGTATCCAAGCTTAATGAGATAATCTGATTCGAATGACCTTAGTTTTCGAAAGACTAATTTATCATCTTCCTGTGCAGCCTTGACTATAATGCCACGTTCTCAGGATCTAAAAGAGGCATACTCCAAAGAGCAGCATTTTAAGTAAAAGTATCAAATCATAACCAAACAACTTCCAGGGAAGTCAGCCAAGAGACTGCAGCAAGAGTGAGTTAAAGAAAGCCTTCAAACCCCTAGGTGTTTTCAAAAAACTTCCCAAACAGCACTTTTGTGGAAAGGGCACAATCTAAATGAACATTGTTTCACACCCAATTTGTTGTGCATAGTTTGTCCTGCCTTGCATGCCAATTAGATCCCAGAAATGCTTTGTGTGCAGCCTGGGAGAGGTATAAACGAAGTAAGTGCAGGCTTGGTTGTACCATGTGGTAATTGGAGCTTTGCACTTCACACAGGCCTCATCACGGATGTGCATATTTGCTAAAATCTTGCATTTTGAATAGACCTCCCATTCTTTTTAGAGTTGGTGTGGACATGTACTTTATTATTTTCAGATATGAAATATGTGGTTTCAAAGAGCAGTAGGTTAAGAAAAACAAGAGAGTTTTTTTAATTCAATTGCTTGTGGAGGGTAAATTGGTGAGCTAGAAGGCTTGTGATCATGGCATTGAGCCTAACTATTGAATATTTTTCGGTTCCCACGTGTAATGATGTCGCCAGGAAATTAGCATGTTATATTAGTTTGTGGCATATTTGCCTTGAAGTCAAATGGTAATAAGTAATCTATCCAAGTGGTGCCTTAACTGAAATAACTAGGTAAATTCTAGTACTTTTATTAATAGTCATATTTTATTGCTTTTGTATCGCAGAATATAAACGTTTTGAGAGATAGGTGTTTGTTCATTTTGCTCAGTGCTCTTTACTGCTGTTTTCCCAGTATCTAGTACAATGTTGAATAGTGGGAGAGTAGAAACATTTGGCTTGTTTTCAGTGTTTGGGTAAAAGCTTTCAATGCTTCACCCTTAAGTATAATGTTAGCATCAGGTTTTTCATGGATATCCTTCATCATTTTAAGGACATTTTTTTCTATTTTTAGTTTACTGAGAATTGTTTTCATGCATAAATTATTTCAAATGTTTTTAACTGTTTCTACTGAAATGATCATATGGCTTTTCTGCCTTATTCTATTAATATGAAAATGACATTGACTGGTTTTCAATTGATAGACAAACCTTGTATTCTGTAATAAGCTCTACTGGTCAAGATATAGTATTCTTTGTACAAATTGCTGGATTCATTTGCTATATTTTGTTAAATATTGTGTGTGTATGTTCATGAGGGATATTCGTATGTAATTTTCTATTCTTATAATGTATTTATATATTTGCCAAGTTTTGATATCAGAGATTTAGGGAAAAACTAACCTCTATTTTCTGAGAGTTTTTATATGATGGGTATTATTTCTTCCTTAAACGTTCAACAGAATTCACTGCTAAAGGTATTCAGGCATGAAGCTTATTTTGTGTGAAAAATTTGAATTACAAATTCAAATTCTTTAATAAATATGGGGACATTTGGATTTTCTAGTGCTTCTTGTGTCAGTTTTGAAGTTGTACATTTACAAGAAGTTGTACATTTCCATGTAAGTTGTTGAATTTATTGGCATGAAGTTGTTCATAGAACTCTCTTATATTCTTTTAATGTCAGTAGGATCAGTAGACACTCAATAAATGTTGAAAGTTGAATAAATGAATAAACCATAGAAATTTACCCAACTATTTTCCAATTCAATTACTGATTTTTAAACTTTTTTTAAAAGACCTTTTGATCAGACAGACAACTTCCTCAGAAACTTTAAAATAGGTTTTTTTTTTTTAAAAAAGGAGTATGGATATGGATAAAAGGAAGATAATTTCAAGTAAACATGAGCTCCTTAATTTGCTACCCCCATCCTCCTACTGTGATAACCCAGAGGATGTTCCTTCATTTATGAAAACTTAAGAGTTCAGTTGAATATATTTTCATAAATCATTGAACTATATTCTAAGTTTATTAAATGCAGAATAAAATTTTATTCATCTTTACATTCTTCATAATACTTAATACAGTGATTTGCACATAGTGTTCAGTATATGTTTCATAAATGAATGTCTTTGACCCAAGTCAAAGAAATAAAAATAATCAATTTATGAAATAAATCATACCTTGTGGCATATATTAAATCTGAGTTAGAGTCTTTATATCATTTTCAAAGCTTAAAAAGAACCCAGCATGGTGAATCTACTTTGATATTTATATCCATATGAAGAATATTTGATGGAGTATAATATTTCTGCCTTGAGGTATGACCCATATCCATGCTAATTTCCAGACTCTATAACCAAGCAGTAATTAGACAGGCAGGGGGGCCATTAGAACATAGTACATTTCTCTTTCTTCTCATAAATTTCTGATGTGATCAATTTATTTATTGAATGAAAAGCCAGGGTTTGTTGCATTATTTATATCTTTAATTATATCTCAGCACGAATCTTCTTTCCTTTACACATATGATAATGACTGAATAAAAGGCTCCCAGTTGTAATAGATAAATAAAATATTTTATGCTTACCTTGCAACATGGTCACAAGTTTGGCTGTGTTCTTTAAAAGGGTTTGTAAAGATATTTAACAACTCTAAAATATAATTTCATTTTCATGGGAACTAAGCAGCACTCTTTAGTCTCTCTTAAACCTGTATAATGACAAAGAATTATTCTTTTTGAGCTCCAAAACCAGAGTCAAATATCCTTAAAAATTATTCATCTTTTTTTTCTTTTGACTCTATTCTAACAATCAAAGGTGCAGTGAGGTTTTCAAGTGCTCTGCAAGTCACAAAAATAGGCAGTTTCACGCTATAAAACTGTGCAGTTCTCTGAATTAATATGTAAGGGAGTGGTCCCCTCCATCTATTCCTCACTTCCCAGCATGTAGCCCCACTGCAATCCAAGTACGTTTGAAAGACCTTCTTGCTGATTCAACTTTTAAAAATTAAGCTCCAGAAAAAATGTTGACAGATTTCCTCATCCTTTCAAAACATTTCCTCCCAGAATACTAAATGTGAGGGAAGAATTGAAACAGTTAGACGAGGCAGCTTGTCATCCTGGTAACAAATGGCTTTTACTACACCAGTAGCTACAAAACTTCAAACCAAGATCCATCAGCAATAGCAGAGTGGATTTGTTATAGATATTAATCAATGTTATTAATATCATGGTTACCTTACAATTAATGTAAATACTATTGCAGTAGTACAAATATTATTTACTATATAGTTCACCTATCCCTAAAATCTTCCCTGTTCTCCCTGTTCCATTCTAGAGCTTCCTTGCTTCCTGTCACTCTTGTTTTCTCTTTTCCCTATTTCCACTCCCACCCTCATTTTAGGAAATAGATACTACTTACCGGAAAGGAATGCAAGTTTTTCAGAAAAGCCAAAACTTTTGTCTTTAGACACCAGAATCTTTACATAACTGGTAAATACCGTGTTACTGGAAGCTGTGTTAAATTGGTTTTACTTGAGCTATTTATCATGGTTCTGCAATATTCTCCCAAATCATGAGTCTTCTCCAGAGAAAATCTGGGGGACAAGAGGAATGCTGTCTGTACTTGGCCCGTGTCTGTAAGTGTCCCCTGCACTGCTGCCTGGATACAAGCTTTTCTCTGTTTTTTCTTCCCCTAAGATACGAATCTCCTCAAAGAAGTTTCTCACTACATAGTCTCTGCTTCTTAACACACTCAGCACCTTCAGAAAGCGAGGTGAAGCTCTCCCCAAGAGTTTGATAATGAAATGTTTCAAGAGAGTTAAACTAGTGAATCATCACACTGTGTATTAATTAAGGACTCACATCTTATTTCTAGCCACTTTCTTGCTGTAGGTCCTTGTGCAAGTTACTTACACTTTCTGAAATTTAGTTTTTCATCTGAAAAACAGAGATTATAATAACATTTCAGAGAGTTGATGTGAGGAATAATAATAGAGTGCTGGTTCATTAGTGAATGCTAAAAAATATTCCGTATAATTATCATTTTTGTCATCACTATTACAAACTACCTGCTGAGGATTCCTGAATTGACAAATTCTTCCAAGATCCAAGTTGAGAAAAGCACAGCTGAGATGTTATCATAGGTCAGTTTTCCCAGGAAACAGTCTCTGAAGTGGAAATTTGCATGAAGGAAGTTTATTAGGGAGTGCTTTCAGTAACAACACCTGTGAGAGGGAGGAAAGCATGAGTGGACCGAGGGAGGATTTGAACTGAGATGCAGGTGCCCATTGCTTCAGTGGAACTCCTGGGGAGCTCTGGAGCTGAGATGGCCCTTCAAAGTTGACCTCAATTGAGAGAAGGGAAATTGGTATTTATGCTCTCACATCGACTAGTCATTGGATATGGGGTGCCCTCGGGCTAGGGGAATGAAAACTTGGGTGAGATAGCTTCCGTCATCCGAAAGCAAATCCTGGGGAGGCACTCAGCTTTAGGTCAGCAGCCAATACTCCCTGCATCTGGGAATGAGTTCCTTGGTCCCGAAGGGAAGGCTCAGGTAAAGCATCACAGAAGCCATTACAGTTGTCCAAATAAGAATTTATCAAATGTCTAAGAACACTATAACCACTCACCACTTAACCTCATGTACAAGGAAAAGAGATCATTTATTTTCTGACTCTTTTAGCTGTATGGCAGGAGGTTTGTAAAATCGCAGTCGTTTGGTAAGAGGACACTTCTAAATGAGCATGACCATTTCAGTACAAGTGCAATACTGGTGTTTCAACTGAGTGAATGATCTAGGATTTCAGGTAGTCTTCTTCATCTCCATCTCTTCAAGAGTTGGGAGTCAGCTCATGCCAGGGAGGCAGCACTCTGACCCTGAGAGCTCTAAAGAGGCTTGTATATCTTCACTGATTTGTACCAATGTGATATAGTCCCACAGTCAGATTTTCTTCTCTTTCAGAAAAGCATTTCTGACCTTGACAGTCAATAGTCAGCCAGTAAAGGTTGATTAGGGAGATATTTATATGGGAAAGGAAGCACAAATATGTGTGGATGGGGGATGTAGGTAGTGGTATGTGAAGTATCTGAGTTATATGTATCAAAAAGATGGACTTCATAGTGGTTTTTTTTCTAAAATTAAAAAGTAAAACATTTTTCTCATGAAAATTTATGTTCAGTAATTGTTGACAGGCTTTAAGATGGCCCCCAATTTTCTCCACTTCCTGGTATTCATGATCTGTGTAATCCCCTCCCTTTGAGTGAGGGTGGCATAAGTGGCAAGTAGATGGCATAGAATATGGCAAAAGTGATGGGATTTTACTTCTGTGATTACATTATGTAAGATTGTAACTTCTGTCTTACCAGTGAACTCTCTCTCTAGTTCTCTCTCACCTGTTCAGTCTGTTGAAGCAAGCTGTCATGTTGTGAGATGCCCTATGGAGAGGTCCATATGGCAAGGAACTGAGGGTGGCCTCTGGCTGATGGCCCACATGGAACTTAGGCCGTCAATCCAACAGCTCTGATTGAACTGAATTCTGACAACAACCACATGACCTTGGAATTAAATCCTTCCCCAGTCGTCCTTTCAGATGAGACCCTAGTCCTTCCTTACACCTTGATTGCAGCTGTGCGAGAGACTGAAACAAAGAACTCAGTTAAGCCATACCTGAACTCCCGACCCATGGAAAATATGAGACAGTAAATGTGGTTGCTCCAAGCCACTAAGTTTGTGGTATTTTTTAAATTTCAAATTCCACTTGTTCATTGCTGTTATATAGGAAAGCAATTGACTTTTGTGTATTAATCTTGTTTTCTGAAACCTTTCTATAATTACTTATTAGTTTCAGAAACTTTTTATCAATTCTTTTGAATTTTCTACATAGGGAGTCTTGTCATCTGTGAACAAAGAATCGTATTTCTTCCTCCCCAAATTGTATACCTTTTATTCCCTTTTCTTATCATGCTGCATTTGCTTGGACTTCCAGCACTATGGTGAAAAGATTTGGTGAGAGTGGACATCCTTGCATTTTTCCTGATTTTAGTGGAAAAGCTTTGAGTTTCTCAACATTAAGTATGATGTTAACTGCAGGGGTTTTTGTAGATGTTCTTTATCAAGTTAAGGATGTTCCTCCTCTATTCCTAGTTTGCTGAGAATTTTTATCATAAATGATGTTGGATTTTGTGAAATGCTTTTTCTGCATCTATTGATATGATCATGTGATTTTTCTTTAGCATGTTGATGTGATGGAGTACATTAATTGATTTTTGAATATGGAACCAGCCTTTCACACTGGGGATAAATCCCACTTGGTCACAGTATAATTTTTTGTATACGCTGTTAGAAAGGATTATATTTTGTTGAGGATTTTTGCCTCTATGTTCATGAGAGATATCGGTCTGTAGTTTTCTTTTTTGGTAATGTATTTGTCTGGTGTTGGTATTAGAGTAATGCTGTCCTCACAGAATGAGTTAGGAAGTATTCCCTCTGCTTCTATCCTCTGAAAGAGATTGTAGAAAATTGTTATAATATCTTCCCTAAAAGTTTGGTGATTCACTGGTAACTTCTAACCTGGGCCTGGTGCTTTCCATTTTGGAAAGTTATGAATTATAAAACATCAATTTCTTTAATAGATATAGGCCTATTCAGATTGTCTATATCTTCTTGTGTGAATTTTGGCAGATTGTGTCTTTCAAGAAATTGGTCCGTATCACCTGGGGTATCAAATTTGTGGGTATAGAGTTATTTATAGTATTCCTTTATTCTCCTTTTAATTTCTATGGGATCTGTAGCGATGCCCCCTCTTTCATTTCTGGTATTAGTAAGTTGTGTCCTCTTTTCTTCTTTTTGTCTGGCTAGAAGCTTATCAATTTTATTATTTTTTTTCAAAGAACCAACTTTTGGTTTCATTAATTTTTCTCTATTGATTTCCTGCTTTTAATTTCATCAATTTATGCTCTAATTTTTATTATTTCTTTTCTTCTGCTTAATTTGGATATAATTTGATCTTCTTTTTCTGGTTTCCTAATGTAGACACTTAGATTATTGATTTTGGATCCTTCTTCTTTTCTAACGTATGGATTCAATTCTATGAATTTCTCTCTAAACACTGCTTTTGCTACACCTCTCAAAATTTGGTAAGTTGTATTTTCATTTTTATTTAGTTCAAAATGTTTTAAAATTTCTCTTGAGATTTCTTCTTTGACCCTTGTGTTATTCAGAAGTGTAATGTTTAAGAGTATTTTCCAGCTATCTTTCTGTTATTGAGTTCTAGCCTAATTCCATTGTGGTCTAAAAGAGACATTGTGTAATTTCTATCCTTTAAAATTTTTTAAAGTGTTTTAGAGCTTACAATGTGGTCTATCTTGGTGTATGTACACTGTGAGCTTGAGAAGACTGTGTATTCTACTATTGTTAGATGAAGTAGTTGCCAGATGTCAATTATATCTAGTTGATTGATGGTGCTCTTGAGTTCAACTGCATCCTTCCTGATTTTCTGTCTGCTGAATTTGTCCATTTCTGATAGAGGGGTATGACATCTCCAACTATAATAGTGGATTCATCTGTTTCTCCTTGAAGTTCTATCAGTTTTTGTCTTGTGTATTTTGATGCTCTGTTGTTAGGCACATAAACATTACGGATTGTTATGTCTTCTTGGAGAACTTACTCTTTTATCACTAGGTAATGCCCCTTTTTATCCCTGATAATTTTCCTTGCTTTTAAGTCTGCTCTGTCTGAAATTAATATAGCTAATCCTACTTTCTTTTGATTAGTGTTATCATGTTATATATATTTTCTATCCTTTTACTTTTAATCTATAAGTGTCTTCTTCTTTTTAGTGGGTTTCTTACAGACAATATATAGTTGTCTTGTTTTTTTATCAACTCTGACAATCTGTTTTTTAATTGGTACATTTAGACCATTTGGAGTTTAAAATGGTTATTGATACAATTGGATTAATATCTACCAAATTTGTTAGTATTTTCTATCCATTGCCCTTGTTCTTTGCTCCTATTTTTGTCTTCTGCTCCTTTTCTGCCTTTCATGGTTTCAATTGAGCATTATATATATAACACTATGATTGGGTCTCGGTATTTTAGTGAGCCTGTGCCTCTTGACTGCGAACTTCACAAATGCTTCTATATCTCCCTCTCTGTCAACCTGGTTAGGACAGGAAGTCTAAAGTGGGCTGGAGTGGAGTATTTCCTTCCCCCAGGTAGGTTAGGATCTGAAAAAGCCCCAATAGTTTAGGCTCTGGTAAAACAGTTTCTTAAGGGGAGGCTTTGTTAAGAAGACAATGCTTTGGTGTTTTTCACAATGTTACTTTTTCCCTCCCCTGCTGGAAGCATAAGAGGATTTTTTCTCCAATATTCACTATGAGAACCTCAGTAAGCTCCTGGACGTAAAACTTACAAAAAGGGTAAGGATCCCTCTATGACTGGGTCCCCCCGTAGTTTTTAATCCTCAGACTTGTCTACACTGAGCCTCCAGGAATTGGTCAATTACAGTTAGGTTTTCTTACCCCAGCACTGGTTCTGCACAGGTTTTTGCTTATGGAGTTCTGTTCTTGTAAGTTGTGATTCTCTATTCACCTGTCTGTCTCTCCAGTTTTGGGGGCAGCACTTTGCCCTGTGACCTCACTTCTCGGATGGATCTAAGAGTTGTTGATTTTTCATTTTGTTCACCTTTTTATTTATTGTTAGGATATAATGGCAACTTCCAAGCTCCTTACTTGCCAGAGTAGAAAACTGAGGGAGGGGCAGTCTCCTAAATTTGTGGAGGGGGGAAGGATATCTAATGACTGTTTCTAAAATGGCTTCCATTCAGTGCTCTTTAAGTTAGTCCCCCATCTATTCTCACTCCCATGTCCAGGGTACGTGGTGCTGACATACCTGAGACTCTTGAGAATTCTTCGCTAAAAGTTGATTTGTTTATCAGCTTTTTCCACCAAAGATCTAGGATTTGGCTCTCAACCTGCAAAATCAGTTACCACACACCCATCCACTTTCCAGCTTCCATGTTTTATTGATATTGTCATCTTTCTTTTTCTCCCAGTCTTATGTCTTTTAAAAAAAAAACTCTTCAGTGTAAGTTTAATAAGGGTTCAGGAAGAAGCAAGTTAAATGAGTATACTCAATCTGTCCTTTTAACTCTGATTCCTTGAGACCTCTTGGAAGAATTCCTCTAGTCTGTCAGCAGTGAAAATAGAACAGTTGCTCACAGTTCTCTCCACAGGGAGATATTTATGAAATCATGCCCTCTTCTCTTGATGAAATATAATATAAACCCTCTTAAGAAATGTTTCAAGGAACCAGCTACTAAAAACGTCATATAAAGGAGTTCTTACTAGGGAAATGGAAAAATATGGACATATAAATGGAACTTAAAATATTTAATGTACCAGATGAGTAAACTTTATAAGCATGAACTTCAGTTGAGAATTTTATTGCCATTGTAATTCTTTAACCTTTCTTTAAAGTTAGGGACTTGAAAGGCAAACTTGTGAAGACAATGAAATTAAGGGCCTCTCTTCTCTTTTTAAGAGTCCTTCTAGTGACTCCAGAAATCTCAAGATTTCTCCTCTGTTCTGCAGTTTCACCTCTCCCTTCTGTCTGTCTTTGTGTCTATGTATTTCTGGGACTGCATGTCCATATACATAGATACATGATAGATAGATAGATAGATAGATAGATAGATAGATAGATAGATAGATAGATAGATAGATCTGAATTTGGAACCAACTCAAAAGTCTACACCTGAGATCCTTTGTGATTGATGAATATGAGGCTCAGACAAATGGCTGCTATGATAGAGCCGAAGTGGAGGAAAGAGGAATTCCTCTGAAAACTGTGAAGGGACCACAAGGAGTGGACTTCCTGATATGGGCTTTTCTTCTTCACTTTGACTGAGAAGGATTCACTTTGACTCAGGAGGACTGAGTGTAGAATTTACTCAGTGCTAAAGGACTTAAAAACTTTCAGAGCAGGAAAAAAGTAGAGAAATTCTTTTACCAAATGGTTTGTAACATCTGGGGATAAAGGTGATAGTGGGGATGTGGATGAGGGAGAAGTTTGAAATTAGAGGAAGTAACTTTAATTTTTAATTTTAAATACATTTTCAAGAATAAACTTATAGTTATTTGTTATTTCCATTATTTTTCAAATGTAAAAGAAATCTTTTTTTCTAACACTATAGTAATCACTGTAAGGAAAACAACTGTATAGGATAGTCCTTGTCCTGAAGATATCTACATTCCATGAAAACGAGATATTCATTCATGAAACTTCTGAAAAATAATGTTACGTAATATGTAAGTGAACAAAAAATGATGTAGTAACAGATGTAAGTTTTGTAGAAGTCAAAGAGTTGAGATGTAAGGAGTCTGTGGTAATCACGGTCACCTTCAGGGAGAGGTGAGACTTAAGACATGCCTTTAAAAGTCAATGGCAGAGGAGGAAAGTCCAGATCAGCAGGTTCTAAGAGCAAGGTACAGGGATGGGAGTGAGTAAGATGGGCTAGTGGAACAGTTACTTTTTTAAAACAACATACACAGTTTTATTGTGCACATTTAATAACAAATATATGTTGGTGGGATATTCTAAGTTCCCTGAAACAAACAGATAAACAAAACAACAACAATACCAAACACAACAACTAAATTAAGTGTTTGGGCATGTCCAATTACATCACTAACTGAAGACAGAGACTGTAGGTCACTTGAACTCTCCAATGAGCGGCAAAATATCTTTTCTATAGATGGCATTCAGAAAACAAGTTTAATGAAACAGGAGGCACTGATCCCTGCTGAGTCCTCAGCATTGTAAGTGCTCACAGCTATGTGTCAAGTAGTTAGAGTAATCCAGATGCAGCCACTGACTGTAACTAAACTTTACAGCGCTGAGTGAGTAGTAATAAATTTACATGAAATAAAAGAGGAGAGGGTTTAGGGCCAATCTGAATGCATATTGATTCAGATGACAGTAAAAGGTACGTGTATGGACACATCAGTAATTAACTAGCGTAAATCATTTCTGATGAGTCTTCTCTCTCAGATACATTCTCACAAAGAATATATTGAAAAGATGCCCAAATATCTTGTTTGTTTCAGTCATGACTCTAGACATCTGGGCACTTCTGAGTAGCTGCAGGTGTAGCATTGCACGGCCATGCTCAACTTAATGAAGAATGAACGTATTACGTAATTAATTTTGACTTCGAGTTAGAACCAGAAGTCTAAATCCTGGAAATAGAGTCAAGCAGATGGAGGATATTTATTGTGTATCCTTTAAAAAGAAATCCCCCAAAAAAGGAATTAAGAGCCTTTTTCTAAGAGAATCAAGTTATCTAGTATCTACTTATCAACCATTTATCGAGTGTCTGTTACGTGCTAAGCCTAGGAAACCACTAGTGAAATATGAAATTTCTATTCTCATGAGACAGATAGTTTGATGGAGGAACAGAGGAAAAAAACAAGTAAACAAACATGAAGTTGTAAATTGTGTTTAGTACTAAGATGGAGAAAAAAACAAGATTTGTGTATGTGGGGCGAAGGGAGATGCTTATTGAGTGTAATGAGGGAAGACTCCTCTAGAAAAATAACTTTTAAAAAAATCTTAAAGATTAAGTACTTGGCTAATCAAGGACTGGGTAGTAGGAGGAGGAGGAAGTGGAGAGGAGAGTATTCCAGGTAGAGGGAACAACATGGGAGAAGGATAGGAAAGAATTTGGCATGTACATCACTTAAAAGGAATCCATAGGTTTGTAGTAATGTAGGCAAAAGGAGAGAGATACAACATACAGTGGAGAGAGAGGAAGGGTACATAGCCTTGGTCAAGAGTATAGATTTTAGTTTATATGTAATGGAAGCCAACAAAAATATTTTAATCAAAGGAGTGACATTAATTCAACAAATATTTATGGAGAGCCTTAATCTGTGCCTGGAAGGGTTCTAGGTCCTTGATATACATTAGTGAGATAAAACACACACACATTCTAGCCTGTATTTGACATGAGCTTATATCTGAGTTTGTGTTTGGGGCGTGGACACAGACAACAAACAGTAGGCATAAAAAATCATTAAATTTTATGATTTATCAGAAAATGAATTCTATTGATAAAATAAAATTCAAAGCCAGATAAGGAAGGTCAGAATGCTGGGGGTGGGATGTGGAAATAATCTGTATTTTACACAGATTATTTAAATTATTTATTTAAATAATTTTAAACTGAGCAGTCTGGGCAAGCTTTGTTGATGAGATTATGGTTTAAAAAGATCACTTTGCTTCAGATATTTGGATTTTCTTCAGGTTGTGACACGGAGCTAATGGAAATACACTATGCTATCCTTGACACGATACAAATTCTGCCTTGGTATCAAGATTTTATATAAGTGTGATTATATGTAACTGTGACCATTGTTTTTCAGACACTCAGCATCCTGTTGGATTTTGCATTGCAGTGTTTCATTGACTGAGTCAGTGTTATGGTTCTGTATTTGCGTTTGGTTCTTGCCACACTGTTTGAATGTGAGATGGTTTAGAAATATATGCTTTCAATGGCTTTGTAGGAAAAAAAAAGAGTTCTGTCTTTATACCCAGTGGGTTACCTGAGTAACCAGACAACTAGATTTCAAAAAATTGGCTAGTTCAGTGAAATAGAAGCAGGAGGGAAGTCAGTTGTTAGGATACTTCAGTATCTTCTATTACCCCAGATTGACTATGTAGTCATGAATTCATGCCTGATTAAGAAACAGCAAGACTAATTTGAAGAAACTTTAAAGCTAGAAATTGTTCCCAAGTTAAGATCAATTCCTATCTTGAGGTCAATGTCTGGTTAAGAACTTAATTTTCCATATCATTTGGTTCCTCCTCCCCAATTCCATGTGCTTATGATGATTTTTACAATACAACATGATTCTGTGGCTCTATTTTAAATATTTGTGCTGTCATGGTATTAGAGATGTTTAAAGTGAAATGCTGGCTGACAGGATTTTATCAGTTCAAGCCCAGCTTGAATTTTAAGTCAATAAAGTGGCATGCACTCTTTGTTATTAATTCATTTATTCATTCACTTAATCATTTATTGAATTTCCTTTATAGGATAAGTCCAGGAGTAGGTGCTCAAGAATCAAAGATAAAAAGACAAAATCTTTACTTTGAAAGACTTACCCCAAAGAAAAAGTAGAAATTCTTTTCTTGTAGAGATCATTTTCAATTGATCATGTGAAACCCAGCTCATTCCAAAATGTTAAAAATGATGAAGGAAGGAAGGAAGGAAATGAGTGTGGCTGAGGTAGAGAGGAAGAAAGCAAGGTCAACTCCAGGGCCAATGCCTTTGGGTAGACAAGCTTTACTCTGCGCAAGCGTGCTCAGCTATGAGGGCGACTGTGTGCTGACATCCACTTCATGCTCCATTTGTAGAGTTGTACGCTTTGGCACAGGATTGCTTCCCCTGCAAGGAATACTTTTTTCTAATTTTCAAAAAGCTCTAAATGGGCCAGTGGTGACCATGATCAGCTCTTACATTTGATAACATTGTTACTAATATTTATAGTCTTAACATGTGTCAGGCATCATGCTTTGTGTGTAATATCTCATTTATCTTGTCTGAATAACCCAACGAGGGAGTCACTATTATTATCCCCATTTTACAGATGAGAAAACAGTGGCTTAGAGAGAATGCAACTTGCCTAAAGATACCTAGCTAGTAGAGCCAGGATTTGAAGCTAGGCTGTTAGTCTTCAGAACTCACTGATTTTAACTACCATGCTGAAGTGTAATATACACAAACAGGCAAGCACACACATACAAACTTGAATTTGATAATTATTTGCAGCTAAAGAGTATTTATGTAACATCTATAGACTAATAGAGGATTCAAATGGCCAGGAATCTTGTGTTTAGAACTCAGCAATACTGAACAGGGATAAATTGCTGTTATGGGATCCTTGGTTACACTGCTCTATTAATTTAATAGCAGACTCTGACTTTATTACAGTAAATAACATATTCATTAAAATGTTTAAACACTCATGAATAAAGAGAAGAGGCATTAGAAATGCACTCTGCTAGCATAACTAAAAAAGCAGTGAAATCATTGCACTGCATTAGGGAATTCTGGGGAGGTGATCTGTTTGCTCTCAGTCTCTGCCTCTTTCAGTCTGTTTTGTATTTGGCATTCAAGCCCGCCACACATACCGCAGAGGCTAACTAAAGAGAGCTATTTATTTGGGAGAGAAAAATCAGCAGCATCTCAGTGGAATCAAGTGATTAAGAAGTAATGTAAGCCTCATGAAGAAAAAGTTTGATCTGGATTGGTTTAGGCTAATCCACCACAGGGAAATATTGAGCAGTCCTTCATTCCTGTTGCATGAGAAAGACAATTGCATTCTGAGCAGGGAACTGAAAATGTAAATGTTTTATGAATGTCAGGTAAGGCCTGATGGGTTCTGCAGACAATTTTGTTTGGGATTCTAATTTCATAGGCTTAAGATCATCTGCTCTAGTGAAGGGTAGCTGCTGGGTGTTCCTGATATCAGAATTTTGGGTGTTTATATAGGGAAATTAAAATATACAACAGGGGGTAATTTTAGGAAATAAAACATTATCTTTAGCTAATATTTAATCACCCTTGGAGGTTTCTGAGCAGAAGCTGTGATGTTACCATGGCTCTAGGTGCACAATGAGTTATATGTGGCAGAGAATATTGGGGACATTGCATTGATGTGGGCTATAAGAACCCGGCTGATAACAGTGGTAATGGAGAGGAGAAGACAAATGGGAGAGAAATAACACCTCATATTGACAGGGCTTGACTACTCCTAACTGAATAGAAGAGGCAGCGGAGAAGAGCTGGTCGTTTTCTGTTGCATCCCTTCACTTATTTAAGGAGTAGCTATTTAGCACCTGTTAAGTCTCAGGCACAGGGCAGTGTTGAGGATACAATAATGAAAAACTAAGACCCTTGCTCATGTGATGATGGCAATCTAGGTAGAGTACCCAGGACTCTATGATGGAGACATTTGAATCATGTAAATAAAGGAAGCTTTGCTTGTCTAAGTAACACATGAGCTGAGCTCTTAAATATGAGACAGGGTTAACTTGGTGAAGAAGGGGAAAGAGATTGTTTTAGGCGGGGAGAGGGCCCTGTATGAGGAGAGAGGATGACACTATGAGGAATCAAGAGGCCAGCATGGAAAATGGCAGCAGAGTACAGGCATGGTGGGAAGAAATGAGGTTGAAAAACTAGGTAGAGGATCGTGGCAGTCATTAATGCTCAAATATATCCCAGTTCTCCAACTTAACTTGTGTAATTTTGTATTTTCCTGCTTTCCTGAAATGAAGTGTGATAACTACTTCATAAATCAAAATAGTACAAGATATGATTGAGAAATGCTTTGGAAAAAAATGAGATTTAAAAGTCAGCCTTGTGGCAAGGATCAAATCAAGCCATTAGACCCATGGTTAAAACTTCAGATGGATTAAAATTCCTCTGAGTAGAAGTTCAACTGAGAGTGTGACCCCTAGCAAATACTTCCAATTGAATAAAAGTGGCTCAGAGAAAAGGAACCAAAGGTGGCGTTCTTCCAGCTAAAGCCTGATACTTGGAAAACAATTGCAATGAAAATAAAAGAGTGTGTGTGAAAGAAAGAGGGAGTGAGAGAGCAGGAGGAAGAGGGAGACAGGGAAGGGGAGGGGGGAGAGAAGAGACAGAGAGAGAGGATTGAAAAAAAACATCTAGAAAATCTAAGAGGTTTATGGAGAAAAGAACTATGGAATTTACTGGAATCAAAGAGAGAAAGTTTTAAGCGAGTTGGACTACCAAAGAAATCTTGAGTGAACAACAACAGCAACAGTAACAACAGTAAAACAAAAGGAAAAAGCCTGTGTCTGTTGGCCCTAACTTTTATGGAAAGGAACCAGTCTGGGAAAACAATTCAGGGGTCAAGGTGAGTGTATACTCTAATTCCTTTAGATGTGAAACTTAATAGAAAATCGAGTTCCCAGAGGCAGGGCCAAAGACAACAAAGAATTTCATTCTGGGTAGCTTCTCCCAATTAACAACATTTGTGCTTAATCAAGAACCATTTCTATGACCACAGTAAAGGTCCTTGCAATATCTGACTAGCAGATTTCAGAAATGCTGTAAACTACTGATTTCTGTACAGCTCACATTCTTCTCCTTTCTGAATAGGATTGTTTACTGTGATTATCCTGTCCTAGTCTTGCTATTGCATTTTGGGTGTGTGTGGGTATAATAACTTATCTTTTCAATTCATAGGTCTTTGGACCAAAAGGACCCATGTCCAAACACAATGAGAGACTACTGGACAAGTGTCAAAGATATTGGAGTTTGAGCCTGGATGCAGTGATTGTACGGGACTCTTGAGTTGTCTTCTCTGGGAAGAAGGTTGATACAGATGTAGGAAAGACAATGAGCTGAACATTTGATTAGTGCACTGTAGTAATTGTTAGTGCTATCCATCAGATATTTCCAGTTCTCCTAGTCACATGGTGTGATTATATTTCTTCACCTCATGAAGTTAGGTCTGACCATGTGATGTACATTGCTTAATGAAATGGGAGTGATTCACCATACTCTTCCTTTGAAGCAACCAGCACAGCTTCAGATGGTTGCTGATCTGTCAGCTTGGGTTCTTCAAAAAGGATTATGTGGAGCCTCAGCCAGCCCAAAATGGACATGTAGCATAAGGGAGAAATAAATCATTTTTTAGTTTAAACATGAGAGGAGTTTTGTGGGATGTTTGTTACTGCAGATTATCTAGATTACCTGTTATCTATTACCTAGATTATCCTGACTGATACAGGGCTACATTATGCAGAACTTTTTAATCAACATTAATTACTTTTATCTTTATCCTAAGAGCAAGGGAAAACTATTAAAGAATTTTAGATAGGGTAATCAATATTATCACTGCCATATTGTTAGCCAGCTTATCCTTGGTGAGGTCAAATTTATGCATAACCTCTATACCTGCTGCTTTGGACAATTTGTACACCAGCTCACTGAAAAAACCCCAGGTGACTGAGAAAAGATATCCACAAAATTTATTTGACATCTTTTCCCCTGATTATTAAAATCCTTCTCTACAGTGTGTCCTCAGAAGAATATTCATGTTGAATGTGAATACCCTCGCATGGTGCCCATTCTAACAGGTTCATCTGTATACCTATTTCCTAAACCTCCAATTTTCCAAACTTGTCCTTTTCAATTGCATAACCTTCCAATCATACCATAAACCATTACTCATGGACTACTAGCATTCCATTTACATTGGTACTGAGGTAACCACTGTGTTTTAGTACTGTCAAGTTTCATATTCAATCACAGATTTCTATCTTTAAGGGACCTCTCATGATACCAAGTGCTAAGTCAGTGATGGCGCTGTCAGGAGAGAGTAAACCACTCTATATATTTCAAGCAGAAAGGGAGTAAATGCACGAAATGTGTTGGAAGGGCTAGAGTAACAAATGGGAGAAGAATATTGTTACCCAAAGATCAAGAAGCTGCAACCGCCCTAGGTAGGAAACCATGAGAGCACTTCTAGAAAAATTGCCACCAATGATGCAACTTGAAAATATACTGTTGCTACTGAGCAGGAATACAAAAGTCAGTCCTACTACTGAACTTCGTGAAACTTCCATTGACACAGCTGGAGCCTGTTATCATGTGCCGTTGTGCACTACAGCTGCTGTTTCAATTGTCCCCAGAATCTGAATAAAATGGCTCCTCCTTTTAGATCACCTTTTATTCTCCTGTCAGTGCCTCTCATTAAAAGAATCTAACAAATACTCAGATGGCGAGGGAGTCTGGTATGTAGTTTGTGGGTATTGAACCCTGGTGGTTCAAAAGTATATAGAAGAGAGAATGTAAAACTAAAAGCCAATGGGCACTATTGGGCGTAAAGGTGTTTTGATCACATTCCAATTTCTCTTAATTTCCTCCTACCTCATTAACCATCCTCCTTAGTTCTCTCTGCTAGTTTCTTCTCATCATCCTGACCTCCAAATATTGTAGTGCTCTAAGGCTCAGACCTCAGATTTGTATTTTTGTTTTTATACCATTGTTCTCAAGGGTATCTTCTCCAATTTCATGATATGATCTGTAGATTGAATATGTACATATCCTCAAATATTGCTTTATTAGAGAAGCTTTTCTTGACTATGGTATTAAAAGAGCTTTTCTCCATATGTTCTGTTTCCTTCCTCTGATTTATTTTTTTTCACAACACTTACCACTCCTATCCTTGGTCTATATAACTCTTTGTTTATATAACTCATATAACTCTTTGTTTATTGCCTGTCTCCTGCCACTAGAACATTTAGCTTCCTCAGTGCAGGTATTTTGTTTTATTCACTGATATTTTCCCAGTGTCTCAATAGTGCCTGGCCCTGAGTAGGTGCTCAACACATACTTGTTGAATGAATGAATGAATGCTGTATGAAAAATGGATTGGACTGGAGGGATTCCAGAGTGGCTGCACCTTGGGATAGGAAGTTATTGATGCTTGATGGTAGCTTGGACTAGGGTGGTGGTGGCGTTCATAGTGAAGAGAAGATGGTATATGTTTTCAAGAGGTTTTCATAAGGTCATTTGGTGGTCAGTTGAATGGAGGTGGCAAGGAAGAGTTCAATGTTAAGGATGTCACCTAGATTTCTGGCTTGTGCAACTGGATTAATGATGGTGCTATTCGCTGAGAAAAAGGAATAGAAGAAGAACCAATTTTAAGGGAAAAATCATGAATTCAGTCTTGAATGTTTAATTTTAACTATGTCCATCCAGACCCAGCCTTTATATCTGAGGAACAGTTACCTGAATAATTCAAATCCCTAGATTAATCTCAAAACACTGATAATGAAGAAGCTATTTAGGTTGTTGAAGAGAGTATGCATAATTACTAGAGGTATCTTCCTTATCCCCATTCAGAACAACTATTTTTCTTCTTCTAACTCACTCAAGGCCCCTTATTCTCTCAGAGACTGCTGAAAGAAAGTATCTAGAACAAATCTCTTACACCATACTGTGAATTTGAGTCCATGAAGCATTATTGGCCTCATTTCTGAGTATAATAAAAGTCTCCACCCCTATCGTCACTCTGAGAGATTTCAAGCAAGGGAGCAGGTAGGCAGCATCGCTGCAGGAATAGAAACCCATCTATTAGATATGATATTGTATTGATTGAATGATAGTCTAAACCTATTTTTTAAACTTAGGATAAATTCTGGGTTCATTTTGATAATGTCAGAGAGATGAGTAGCTGAAGCATTTTTAGCCTCATTTCCAGTTGTCAAATAAATGGATCCTCAGCCCCAAGAATTTCAAGCCAGAATAAGCAGGTAGGTAAAATCATTGTAAGAATAAAGAGTTATCTACTATCCAATGAGATTATATCGATCTGCAGGGTAATTTAAACCTACTTTTTTATACATAGGATAAACCCTAGGTTTATTTTAATAATCTCAGTTATGTAAATGGCTCGTTGCCTGGGAGATATATTATGACTTCTTCTGTAGGCATGTCAAGAAAAAAATTGCTTAGCGATAAAAATCTGAAAAGGATGAGGACTGATGTAGTAAACCTTTTACGATAAATCTACCTTTTCAATGTCTTTTGAAATGAGGAATTGCATCCCAAAAGAGGAGTTTATGCTGGATATGAAAACTACCACTCTGATTAAAATAGCAGAGTAGAGAAAATTGAGTTATTTAAATGTTAATTATGCCCGAACTAAACAAGTATTCACATGGAAAAAAGCAAAGACGGTTCTTTTTTTTCCCCCACTTTAAGCTGAAGTATTTATTTGTGTGTTCAAGAGATATTTATTTAGCACCTACCTATTTGACAATTTGGGGGCTGATGGTAAGTGAAATGCTGAACATGAATATACTATATTTGCTGCACTTGAGAGCCTTTTAGTTTATTGCATGATATAATATACTTCTATAACTTTAATATGTAATAGAATACATATCAAGGGAGTTAGAGTCTTGTGGGAATTCGAGAGAGAGAGATTACTTCTGACTGAGATGGGTTGGTGGGGAAAATTTAGGTGGATTCTTAGAGAAGGCAGCACTGGGGCTGGACTTTGAAGAACAGACAACACCACAGACAAGCAGTAATGGGAAAGGCACAGAACTGATGCAAGTAATATAAACAAAGGCACAGAAGCAGAAAATCATTGCACACATACAGAGTTATGCAAGTGGCTTAGTTTGAGCAGATCACAGAGCACGTGAAGGAGAACGCAGGAGAATGATGGCAAAGAGAGCTTAGGGTAGAATGATAAGTTACCTTACATTGTAGTTCACACATTTGGGCTTGATTTTTATGAAGTTTGGAATTAGGGAATTTAGATAGCTGGTTATAAACCAGACCTACTGTTAACTATTTGCGGGTAAAGTGGTAAGCCCTCGTTCTTGTGAGATGTCAAATTATTTATCTACAAAATGAAGAAGCTCATCTAAGTCTCTGAAGTTCCTTCCAGTTCTATGATTCCTTCAGACATTCAAACTTAGATTTGATTTTTTTCCCTCACTTCCCACATGAAATTCATTATTAGTTTTATTCTGCAGACTTTCCTCCAGAATCTCTCTCCAGTCCATCCTTCGTTCTCCTTCCTACTGACACTGCCCTGGTATAGAAATTAGATTATTTGGCTTTGGCCCCAAGCTGTTTATTCAATACCATTGACTGTCAGGACTCATGCCCAAAAGCAATGGTAACACGACTGGAAGTTAGCTAAACCTGCCATGCATATCTATGCTTTTGCAGCATTGCTCATACTCTCTCTGCTCAGAATGCGCTGCCAGTCTCCTTCTATGCGTAAGGAAGTCCTTATCTACCTTCAGAGTTCAGTTCAAATACTATTATTTCCCTAGAGTTTTACCCCAACCCTTGCCTTTTTTTTAATATATATATATTCCAAGAGCACTTTATTTTAAAACTACCATGTTTAGCTGCTTTATAAATGTCTGTGTTTTCCACTAAATTATAAATTGTTCATATATCTATCCCTCTAAGCACCTAGCTCGGTGACATGCATGAAGGAAGTGCTGAAGCTAATGTCTGAGTGAATAAGTAAATGTTCAAGCGGTCCACACTGAAGCTTTACAACCGTGACAGAGAATCGGCTTGTAGTATGTACCGGGCAAGTGTCCTTTCTTATCTGTGAACAACACTTTTTCATGGGTCGCCCTGCACTTACAGCCCGAGAAACCACAACTATAAAGGGCCTCGTCTCTCAACTCAAGTCACAAATGATTTGGACTCGGGGTAAACATAGAACTCAAGCTGAGCCAATCCACTTGCACTCCCAGGTTTTGGAATGAGAACACCAAGAAAAATGGATAAAGAATTAAGCCTAGAAACATACAGCTGAGTCACATTTTTGGCAGAGTAATAAAGTGCAGATCTGGAAACTTCTGCTGAAGATTCTGGAACCCCTTCACCTCTTGCTTTTCCCTAAAGCCCATTTTCTCAGCTTCAACTTGAATTTCATGATATCTGTAATAAAACTTTGTTTCGAAGTGGTTTGGACAAGATTTTGTTACCTGAAATCAACGTTTCCTGATGTGAACATTGCTCAACCCTCTGTCATCTTTCTTTACTATCTTCTAATTCTGCAATTATTTCTTGAGTCTGGTAATGGATGTTCAAGTTTCACTAAATGGTAAATTACTTTAAGAAAAGATCCATATCTGATTTCTTATACCTCACTTGGTGTATTGTTTGGTCTAAATTAGTGATTCAGTAAATATAGATAGACTAAAATATAAGGACATCAGAGTGGTGACTGAATAGACCTCTCATGGTGACCATGGCCAGAGTTCAAGTCAATTTGCCAAGGACTAGTGTGGGGTTCCAGGTGACTGACTTAGGCAGTTATGCCATGAGGTTTTGTTAGTAATAGACTTGAGCCAGAATTCTTGAGGTATAGCTGAGACTGCAGAGCAATAAAGACCAGATGCAAATAGCAATGCGAAAAGAGCAGAAGGAGAAAAATTAGTATTTCAGTCCATGCTGGCTAATATTAGATGGAGATTTGTGTGTGGTACTGTAATACCCAAGTGGGATATATATCTTTTTATTATGGTAAAAAACACATAATCTGATATCTACTATCTTAATAAATGTTTAAGTATATACTACAACATATTTAACTATATGCATACTGTTGTACAGTACATCTCTGGAATTATTTCATTCTGCATAACTGAAACTCTATACCCACTGAACAGCAACTCTGCATTTCGTCCTCCCCCCAGCCGCTGACAACCACCATTCTACTTTCTGCTTTTATGAGTTTGACTACTTTAAGTACCTCATATAAGTGGAATCATGCAGTATTTGTCTTTCTGTGACTGGCTTATTTCACTTAGCATAATGTCCGCAAGCTTCATCACATTGTAGTATATGACAAAATGTCCTTTTTTAAGGCTGAATAATATTCCTTTGTAGGTATTTATTACATTTTATTTATCTGTTCATCTGTCTATGAACATTTAGATTGTTTCCACCTCTTGGCTATTGTGAAAACGACTACAATGAACATGGGAGTGCAAATGTCTCTTCGAGATCCTGTTTTGAATTCTTTTGGATAAATACCAAGAAGTGGAATTACTGGATCATCTGGTATTTCTATTTTTAATTTTTTGAGGAACTTTCATACTATTTTCTGCAGTGGCTGCGCCGTTTTACATTCCCACCAGCAGTATAAAGGGTTTCAATTTCTCCATATCCTCATCAACACTTGTTATTTTTTGTTTTATTGATAATGGCCATCCTAATAGGTATGATGTGATATCTCATAGTCATTTGCATTTCCCTGATGAACAGTGATCTTGAGCATCTTTTCACGTATCTTTTCATCTTTTGGCCATTTGTATATCTTCTTTGGAGAAATGTCCATCGAAGTCCTTAGGACATTTTTTTAATCAGGCTATTTGTTTTTCTGCTATTGAGTTGTAGGAGTTCCTTATATATTTTCCATATTAACCCTTATCAGGTATATGGTTTGCACATATTTTCTCCCATTCCATAGGTTGCCTTTTCACTCTGTTGACTGTTTCCTTTGTTGCAGGAACATGTTAGTTTGATGTAGTCCCACTTGTTTATTTTTGCTTTTGTTACCTGTACTTTTGGTGTCATATCCAAGAAATTAGACCAATGTTATGAAGCTTTTCCCCTGTGTTTTCTTCTAGGAGTTTTAAAGTTTCAGATCTTACATGCCTTTAATATATTTTGAATTGATTTTTGTGTATGGTGTAAGATAAGAGTCCAACTTCACTCTTTTGCAAGTGGATATCTGGTTTTCCTAACACAATTTGTTGAAAAGACTATCTTTTCCCCATTGTGTATTTTTGGCACCCTTGCTGAGGATCATTTGACCTTCTATGTTTGTGTTTATTGAGGGCTCTCTATTCCATTCCATTGGTCTAAATTCTGTCTTTATGCCAGTACCTTACTGTTTGGTTTGGTTTGGTGAGGAAGATTGGCCCTGAGCTAACATTTGTGCCAATCTTCCTCTATTTGTTTGTATGTGGGACACTGCCACAGCATGGCTTGATGAGTAGTGTGTACACCCATGTCTGGGATCTGAACTCATGAACCCTGGGTCACTGAAACAGAGCTTGCAAACTTAACCACTGCACCACCTGGCCAGCCCCTTACTGTTTTGATGACTGTAGTTTTATAGCCAGGGTGTGTGAGGCTTCCAGCTTTCTTCTTCCTTCTCAAGATTGTTTTGGCTATTTGGGGTCCTTTGTGTTTCTATATGAATTTTAGAATTGTTTTTTCTATTTCTGCAAAAAGTGCCATTGGGATGTTGATAGGGATTGCACTGAATCTGTAGATTGCTTTGAATAGTATGGATATTTTAATAATATTATGTCTTCCAATCAATGAACACTGGATATATTTTCACTTATTTCTGTTTTCTTTAATTTCTTTCAGCAATGTTTTGTAATTTTCAGCGTTTATCTTTCATTTCCTTGGTTGAGTTTATTCCTCGTTAATAAAGGGGTTTTTTTGGATGCTATTGTAGGTGGGATTATTTTCCTAATTTCCTTTTCAAATTGTTACTTGTTAGTGTATAGAAATGCAACTGATTTTCGTATGTTTATTTTGTATCCTGCAACTTTACCGAATTCATTTATTAGTTCTGACAGTTTTTGCATGGAGCCTTTAGGGTTTTCCACATGTAAGATCATGTCATTGTGAATGGATACAATTTTACTTCTTCCTTTCCTATTTGGATTCCTTTAATTTATTTTTCTTGCCTAACTGCTCTAGCTAGGACTTCTAGTACTATGTTGAAATGGTGAGAGTATCCTTGTCTTGTTTCCGATCTTAGAGAAAAAGACTTCAGTTTTTTACCACTGAGTATAATGTTAGTTGTGGGCTTTTCATATATGGCCTTTATTATGTTGAGCATGCTTGAGCCCTCTTGAAGACTTCCTATATGTAACTGGAGAGACTTTGAAGTGGAGGTGCAGGAGGTGGGGGAAATAAGCAAATAAAGTCTAGGCAATAATATCCCTTAATATCATTATAACCACAAAATGGTGTGACCTAGATTTAACTAGTTTGTATAAAAACAACATGGAGCCAAGAATAAGATGAGAATCAGATCAAATGTAAAACAGGTAACAAACAAAGGAGAAGGGTCAATGATAATCCCTGAAACATTGGTGGGATATACTTGCATGTCCTTTATTATTCACTGGATATGTAATATGTAGGTTATTTTGATGACTTCAAGGAAAATATAGACAAGTAGGAATTCTAATTCAGGGATCTTGGTAGGAAATTCTTGGATATGTTACTCCTGGGCATGTGTTATGGGCTGAATTGTATATCTCAAAAAGATATGTTAAAGTTCTAACTCCCAGTACCTCAGAATGTGAGCTTGTTTGGAAACAAAGCCATTGGAGATGTAATTAGTTAATATGATGTCATACAGGAGTACGGTGGGCCCTTAATCCAATATGACTTGTGCTCTTATAAGAAGAGGAGGAGAAACACAAAGACAGAGACACACAGGGAGTAGTTGATCAGGTGATGATGGAGGCAGAGGTTGGACTGATGTATTTACAAACCAAGGAATGTCAAGGATTGCCAGCAACACCAGAACCTAAGAGAAAAGCATGGAACAGATTCTCCCCTAGACGCTTCAAAGAAAACATGGCCCTGTGACACCTTGTTTTTGGACTTCAAGCCTCCAGAACTCTGAGATAATAAATTTGTGTTGTCTTAAGCTTTCCCAGTTAGTGGCTCTTTGTTACAGCAGCTTTAGGAAACTAATACACAATGGCTGACTGTCCGTGGGGCAAAGATGATACAGAGCAGTTTAGAGAGAAATTAGTCAAGAAATGCCATGGAGAAAACTTATGGGACAACTATTATTGTGGTCACAGACTATTATCAAGTTAGATGAATGCTACACCCTTAGGCCAATCGCTGCAGCATACAGCGCATTTCACTCTGTGGGCTGCTGAACACAAACCAGCTTGTTAAGTCATCAGTCACTCTCACATGTAGAGTAATGGAAGCAAAAGACAACATGTTATTTACTGAAAAATCGCTCTCTTTAAATTGAACAATGGAAGAGTTAAATAACAGCTTATGTGTTACTGCTTCCCATTCTTCTGCTTGATTTCTCTTTCTTATGTGCCTATAATATTAAGATCCCCATGGACGCCATTGATGGTGCTAATATGGCTCAAGGAAAAATGCCCAACTATGAAATAGGAAGAAAAAGAGTTTAAAAGCATTGATATAAAACAAGACCCACTGGAATTTATCTGAGTTCAGTGATTACCAAATCTATATTCAAGACTCTGGTTACATAGTCTAAAAGCAACTGGAAGAAAAATTGAATATACCACAAACCATAGGAATACTTTTTTCTCTGCAACAGCAAGTATCTGAATATCTGATAGTATCTATTGCATTTTTTGCATTTTTCATTAAGTTAAGTCGGCATCACCGGATCAAGTCCTAAAAAGTAAATTCAAACCTGAAATTTCTAAGTATATAATAGGACTGCTTAAAGAACCATGCATACACACACCTATATATTTACATATGGAGCAGCCTGCATAGTGTAACATATTTCTACATATATGTTTAGAACTAGTATATAATAATAACATAATAATAATATATAATATAATATAAATTATAATTACATATAATATAATTATATACATTAGTTCTACACATATATGTAGAATATATACATATATGTCAGTCTTAATGCTGACCACACTTTTTGGTTAGATTTCCCGACATCTCCTAGACCTGGGTGGAATTTGTTCAGATTAAAGCTCTTGGATGTTCTTCTTGGTCCTGCTTTGTGGAGTTTCTCCTTGTGAATGCACAGGTAAGTATTCAAATAAAGATCCAGTGTGACTCCTGTGCAGATTTCTGGAGTTCTTTCTCTGTGTATCTCCATTTGCTCTGCTATCTTGTTCTTCAAACTCTAGCCTTCTTGTCCCTCCTGAACTTTGAGCACTGTCTCAACTCAGTGAGACCACCATACTGTACTTGGTACAGCCTGCGTATGTCTGGGTCAAAAATTATCTTTAGGCAGAAAGTTCAGGCAATCTGAAGTCTCCATTAGCTTTGTTCTTGCAGAGATCACATTCTGCCCTACCTGGTGTCTAAAAGACTGAAAATTGTCATTTCATATATTTTATCCAGGTTCCTAGTTATTTATTGTGAGAGGTCAAATCCCCACCCATTATTCCTTTGTTCTCAGGAGTAGACTTCTATAAACTACTTATTTACATAAAATATATCCAATCTCTTTTAAACTCTTTCCTAAAATACTAATTTTATGTTTCTTTATAATCTCCAAATTATCAGAATTTTTATGCACAATTGTTATTTTTTTCATTCTTATCCTTTTTTGTTTCATTTTCAAAAGTCAGTCTGGTACTTAAAAACAATAGCATAATGTAGGTGGTTGTTAGGAGTTCTGCAGGTTCAGACCTGTTTGTCCAATGGGTCTTTTGAGTGTGATGGGTACACTTTCCTGATGGTATCTAAGTGGGAATATGGAAATTAGACGACTTCTAAATGACACTTACACTATAATTAAGGAGAGTGTTATTCTGTGACAAGATCCACACCAGCAGTTCTAGTTCTTCCAAGACAGCTTTTTTCCCATTTCTTTAGGGAGCAGTTCTCAAGTTTTGGTCTGAGGATAAACACTGTGCTGCCAGCTCAAATTTTCAGAAGAGGTAGGAGGGTAATTTAAGCAGCTGTCCTGTAAAATAATAATGATAAATAATAATAATAATCCAATTATTCCTCTTGATTTCTACCGAACCACCATTCCTACTCCGCAAACCTGTCACCAGAATAAACGGCTCCTGAATCCAATGAATAGTTCCCCTTTGTTGTAGGCTATAATTCCTCCACAATATGCTTGGTCTCTTCTAGGAATATTTTGAAATCTTTGGTCTGCTAAAGCCTCCTGTCTCATTCTTAATACTGCTGTGGATTGACTAATTTATTATCTTTTATCTTTCTTTTCGTTTTATAAGAATTTAGCAGAGATAGAAGTAAAACACATATTCTTAGTCTACTTTCTGTTTTAGATGCCTGAGGTTTTTCTTTTTTTTTTGAAATCATTTTACATCTTAAAAATTCCGGTTTCTTCTTACATGTAATGTGTATAAAAATGTTTGTCTTACTTCCTAGCAGCATTATTTATGAAAATAAATCTAAAGATAAAATGTATATGAAAGTGTTTGGTAATTGTAGACAATTGAGTTAAATATTTGGACACATTGCTTTCCTTTCCTTTAAAAAAAAAAGGAAGGAAAAAAGAAACAAATTAAACAAAATATGATCCTTTTAGGAGTTTTGTAGTGTTTAACCAGACATTGTCATGTGCATTGTCTTTCATTGGTATGTATCAAATTTGTTAGGCTTGGGCTCAGTGAGTTTGGGTGGTGTTTTGTGCAACTTCACAGAGCTAACAAATCGTAACAGCCTTGGTCCTTAATCCATGCCATTAAACACAATAACTTCGGGTATTCACTAGTGAATGAATGACTGCTCTAATGGAAATTCTGGGAAGGATCCACTCCCTCCTGCTTCCTGATGGTCTCTAGAACATGATTGTGTCATTATTGGCAACATTCTCATATGGACCTGGCATAGGAGATAAGATAAATCTCCCGAGAAACATGAGAACTGGAGAGTTCCTCTTTGTTTTAAAGTTAAGGTAGCTTAACTTCTAAGGAAAAGAATTTACTATTTAAATGAGCCACTCTTTTACTTGAGTAGGTAACAGGTAAGGTCAAGTTTCCAGCCTCAACTCATACATCCTTCCAGTTGCCGTCATGATTTCCAGCTATAAAAAAATGCACTAACTAGATTTTACATGCTCTGTAATTTCATGAGCCATTGTGTAACACCAAAAATTATCATTACCAGTGAAATGAGTTGCCTTTGATTCTTTTTTTTTTTTTCCACAACCCAACTCCAGAATTGAATTTCATGTAGAATGTTTCAAAATTCACAGAACCTTTAGCCCAGAATTCATGTCAGAAGTGACAATTTCTGATAACATTTGAACTCATTATTTTCAAGCTTGCAAGCTTTTGCTGATTTTAAATTAGTTGCTAGAAATACTGTTATATGCTATATTTACATCATCCTTGAGATTCTTGCCCATCTTTACATGTTACAAAATTTCAACTCCCATTCATATGGCTTTTGAAATTTTTCATGCCTACACAATGATAGAAAGAATAATTAATAAGCATACATCCTCCAAGTTTCATGCTTCCCCCCAATAGTATTTATTTTTCTCCCTTCTCACATCTTACCACAATGTTTGTAAAAAGAAGAATTCTAAAGTAAAATAACATATATCTTTTACCGAACTTATTGCCAGGAAAATGAATGGTTTATATTTTTTCTGTCTCAAGAAAATGAATTAAAAGGCACTACCCAAAAGGAATATGAGCTCAATTGGTAGTATTCTCCTCACCCAGTATAAGTGTTTATCAAAAATTTTCCCCATACTATGTTGAGAAATATATATTCCCTTGTTACAAAGCATATGTATATATATATATATACACACATATACATATGAAAATAAAATGCTTCATGAACAAACTTACCTTTATTACATATGTTGCATCCTACTTTTTGTCTATTACATTTTTAAAAATGATGTTTGTAATCCATTTCATTACAGATGGCCTAGCATCTCAAGACCCTTTGTAATTATGAAGAATTGTCAGGAAGGGCTAGAAAATTCCCACCCCTCATTTTGGCCACTAGAGTATGAACATGGGACTTGGTCTTGTCCAGTTAGATCTTTCCAGAAGGGGCACTGAACCTTTATGTTTTTAAACTTGAAATATAGTATATATTTATAGAAGTGGATAAAATAAAGAACTGAATGATTTACCATTATAAGAATACCTGCACAAATACCATCAAGGTTAAGAAATAGTAACACTGAGATGGTGTCTTAAAAGCCCTCCAGGGCCCTGTATGGTCAGGATCTCTTTAATCCTCTCCAAAGCTAAGTACTGTTTTGATTTTATCACTTTCTTGCTCCATTTGTATTTGTTGCTACCCAAGCATTTATTTCTAAATACCATAATTAGATTTTGCCTTTTAAATTTTTATATTACTGAATATTGATATGTATTGTTTCATATCTTCTCTTGCTCAATATTATTTTTATAAATCCATCTTTGATGTTGCAGGTAGCTATAGTTCATTCAGTGTTCTTGCTGTATCATATTCTGTTCTGGGACCATATCCACAATTTACTTTTCTATTAATGTTTAAAGGACATTTATATTGTATCTAGTTTGAGGCTATTATGGTTAATAGTATCACGAATATTATTCTACATGACTCAGTGTAAATGTGGGCTCATTTCTGAAGTGTATACACCTAGCAGCGGAATTACTTGATCATAAGGTTAGTTTATGTTCAACAATAGTAGAAAATGACTGTTTTACAAAGCAGTTGTTTCAACTTACACTCCCATCAGGAATGTATGGGAATTCCAGTTGACCTACATTCTCATCAGCACTTTCAGAGTTTATAATTTTAGTCAAATTGTTCAGTGTGTATATTAATCTCATTTTGGATTTAATTTCCTTTCACTAATGAATAATGAGGTTGAGCATCTTTTCCTATGTTTTAAAGCCACTTGGAAATCCTATTTTATCAAATTCCTGTTCAAGTCTTTTAACTTTTTTAAATTGGGTTGTCTGTCTTTTTGAAGTTGATTTCGTAGGATTACTTTATGTTCTTTACATATGTTTATTTTCAGTTATATGTGTTTTAATACCTTGTCCCACTCTGTGGATTGCCTTTTTATTATTAATACAAAAATTAATTTTAAAGCAAATAATTTTAACATTCCCTTTATGTTCAATAATGTTGTGTCCTTTTCAAGACTATATGCCTCTGTTTAATCACAACCCTCTCCGTCCTTTCGAGAGGTAACCATTGGCTATTGTGGTAATTATATGCCTGCTTTAAAAATATATATTTTTATAATTTCTTTATGTACACTACATAACTTTTAAAATTTTACTTGTTTTGTACATTATATAAATGGTGTCATACTTTATATATTCTTTTTTATGTATTGCTTCTTTTGATCAATATATTGTATGTAGTTCATATATTTCCACAGATCAAGAGTATTCCAAAACATGTATATAACCTTTTCCCTTACTTTTACTTATTGATAAATAGGTTTGTTTCTCTCCATTTCATTGGTCTGTCTATCTTTGCATCAATATCATTCTACTTTAATTATTTTAACTTATAATATGTATCGATATCTGGTAATGCGTGTTCTCCAAGTTCGTACTTCTACTTCAACATTATCTTGACTATTCACAGGTCTTTGCATTTCCATATGTTTTAGAATAAGCTTGGCAATGTCCACACAAAGTGTGGCCATATTTTGATTGAAATTGCTTTGATTCTATTAATCAATTTTAGGAAATTGTCATCCTTAACACATTTAGTTTTTTAATTCATGGATATTGTACATTGCTCCATTTATTTTGATGTTTTAAAATTGCTTTTAGTATTTTTTTGTTGTTTTGTGATGATGCCTTGCTTACTTTTAATTAGATTTTTCCTAGGAATTTGATATTATTTGTGCTATTTTAATTACAGCATAGATCAGTTTAACTTCTCTAATCATTTGTAGCTAGTATATGGAAATAAAATGGGTATTTGTATATTGACCTTATGTTCAGTAAGCTTGCTAAATTTGTCAATTCCAATAGGTTTTCTCTAGATATTTTGCTTTTGTTTTTATTTTTTAATTTTCCATGTGCACATTCATGTCATCTATAACTGGTAGAAATTTTAGATCTTCCTTTCTAATCCTTATGCCTTTTACTTTGTTGTTTTTGTTCTTTCTTGTATCGCTGCTAGTGCTAAAATTAAAGTGTTGACAGCAAACACCCTTGTCTAACTGTTACTGGTCTTGGAGGAAGGTAGCATTTGACCATTAAATGTGATGTCTGCTGTAGTTGTTTGTAAATATCCTTATCAGGTTCATGTTTGGGAAATTCAATTCTATTCCTAGATATAACTCATATTGACTGAAGATAGTTCACTTATTTCTTTTAAAAATACAGTCTTTATCTTTTAACTACAGCATTACGTCTACTTTAATTTCATGTAATTTCTGACTTATGCTTATATCTGACATATTTTGTGATTTTTATGTGTCCTACTTGTTCTGTTTTCTCAATTTCTAGCTTTATTTTGGATTCTTTTTGTGTGTGTGTGTGAGGAGTACTAGCCCTGAGCTAACATCCGATGCCAATCCTCCCCTGTTTTTTTTTCTTGAGGAAGATTGGCCCTGAGCTAACATCTGTGCCCATCTTCCTCTACTTTATATGGGACGCGGCCACAGCACGGCTTGACAAGCAGTGCGTCTGTGCACACCCAGGATCCGAACCTGTGAACCCCGTGCCACCAAAGCGGAGCGCACGCACTTAACCACTTGCACCACTGGGCCGGCCCCTGGATTCATATTTTTAATCAGGTTTCTAGTGGAAAATCCCAGCGTAGAAATCCCAGCATGCTCCTCTAAGTCTTGTGTAGCCCTGGGAAGCGGTCTGCATCTGCCTCTGTGGCTCTCCTTTCATGTGAGACAGAGTACTGCTACGGCCCCTGGTTTCAAATGCAGAGCTTGCCTCTGGCTGATTCTCTCACACGGATTACTTAGTTTCTCTTGCCCCATGGACCTGAACTTCCAAGGGCCTCTGCCTGATTCTGAGTGCAGAGGCCAGGATGTACACGGCTTAAGCCTTGCTCACACCCGGAGTTTCCTTTTGCCTTTTGATACATGTAAATGTTTATCATGTTTTTGTCCCCATCTATGGCTTTTCAATTATCTTGATATTTTATTAATCATTTATCTATTTTTGTATTTGGAGAAGAGGGTGTCTCACAACATACAGTTGTAATTCCTACCTAACTGGCATTTCTAACTCGGTTTCTGTTGCCTGGAATTGGAGCAGTGGTCTGACTAGAGATGACGACGGCCACAGCGGTGGCAGTGGAGATTAGTGTCTCGATTTGAGATAAATATATTTTGTATCAAATTTTATAAAATTTTACTATTGAATGTGGGTGGTGAGGTATTTCGGAGTTGTAGAAATATTTCTTGTCTTATGGTTTGAGCAACTGGATAGATTTAGTATCATTATTGGAGTGGGAGAAATTGGAAGAGAAACTTGGTTTTTTAGTGGATTACAATTCAGACTGTAGTTCTGAACATGTTAAGATAAAATGTTTGTGAGACACCAAAGTAGACATAGCAAGCAGGTGGTTGGATACGGTAGAAAAACCTGATTAGAGACAAAGTAGGGATTTGTCAGTAAATAAATGGTATTGAAGCCATTTTCTCCAGCTGATACTTTTTGCTCTAGTCTGCTAGGTTGAGTTTTCAGTTGGTCACATGTGTTTCCTAATTCTGACCCTGCTAACTGAGCTTCAAACCTTCTGTAGGCAAGTCTTTCAATACTTCCTCCATTTCACATGATTCCTGAGTTTTCTCTTACTCAGCTCATTCTTAACATTTAAACGGAAAGGAAACAAGAGTGGCTCATAATTAAGTCCAAGGAACATTGGTTGACTTATCATGAAGAAATGGATATCAGACAGAACAGGGGGTGATTCAGATAAATGTTTGGCTGGGACTTTTGTCTGATTTGTTAGGCTTTTTTCTAATAGCACTTGAATTATCATTTCACATGCATATTTTTCTTTTAAATAGAAAGTCAAAGTTTATGTAAACCCTTCTTTCATAATTTAAAGCTCTTTCAGACATCAGACCTATCGTAAATATAAAGAGTCATTCTCAAGAATGCAATTGATGACAATTTGTGAAAATGAATAACACTAAAACTTTGTTTATTGATTCTGAAGAGGACTTAAAATAAGATATATCATTCTGGACCCCTTATATTCAGATCTTCATTAGCGAAAATTGCCAAATTCATCTAATCAGATGGTAGGTCGGTTTTCACAGCAACATTTAAGAAATAGAATACGCTTGTAACTGTAGAAAGAGAAGAATTTCAGAATGTACAATGTTGAATTCCATCATTACTACTGCAATCGTATTCTCAAGGTATGAGACAAAATAATGTGGCACTCCTACTTACATGTAAATATATTTGCCATTTTCAGCAGTCCTCTTCCAAAAGAAAAAAAAAACGAAGAATCAGAAAATGAAAGTTTGTACCAGAATAGAAACACTAGTATCTGAAAAAAAAATATATATCTGGTTCCATATAGTTGAATAAATTTCTTTTATTCAACCAGTGTTCCCACTCCAGGCCCCTGTTCTCTCTCCCACCAGGTGTAATAATTACTCCTGAATAAATCTGAATCAGTAAAGCATAAAATGTGAAACTTTGTTTTAAAACAACATAATGAAAAAATCGGAAGCATCTTAATCGGAAGCTTAACTTGCCAAGTCTCATCGGATTTACTTCCCGACCTGATTTTCCATCTCTGATATGAAGAGCTGCTCCTTGGTTCACTGGTGCTGTGCCTAACTCAGCCTTCTGCTGAGTCCCTGCTACCAAAAGTGAAAGTAGTTAAGACAGTTTAATAAGTGCCATTATAATGAACAAGCAGTCTTGGGTCTTGTGCTTTAAAAATCAATAAGCTGACTTCGCACTATTTTAACTCGCTGTTAATTAAAGTAAGCGCCGTTTGAGGGAAATGAGAGGTGGAGGATGGAGGTTAACTGTGGCTTTGTTCTTTTTCCCTCTCCCATTCCTACCCCAACCTATGTGAAGGGGAGAGAAGCCATAATTGTAATAAGGATCCAGGCCACTTAGTAAATGTTTAATTACATTCAGATCTATTCACTTAGCTTACGAGTCATTGTCAGCCAGTTAATGGAACATTAATTAAAAAGCATATTCAATGAGGTGAGGATCATTTGCATGTGGAAGGTTTCTACCTGCCTGTGGAGCCCTGATGGACAGTCTCTGCTAATTAGCATAATTTCACAGAAGACCAAACCTTTGTGTCATTTAATAAAATATCTCATGACAGCAGCATAATGTATGAAGGAACGATAGCTAGGGTTAGGAACCAAATTGGCAGTGTGGCTGGAAGTTAAGACAGAATGAAGGTATATAAGAAAGCTTTAATGTTCTAAGTAAAAAGGGAAATGTGTAAGCTCAAAAAGGTTTTGTGTATTTTTTAATATATTTTATAGAAAATGTGTCTGTTAATACTAGGTCAGTTTTTGCATTTGATTGGTAGAACAATTCTTCTTCCTTCACATTCATTTCCTAAGACATTCTATTTTACTATATTCGTGATTTCAAAAATTCAACGAAAATGCTGCTTTCTAGATATTTTTAAGTTTATGATATTAAAGAATAATACATTTCAATAAATTTTTAAATATATTTTGCATGCGTACTAAGGGAAGGTCACTGTTCTAGGGACTAAATTTTAATTTCAGTTTTGTTCATGAAATCATGCAGCTTGCTGTTGCAGAAACAACAAGATCCTCTATCTTGTGGTTTTTATACTCTGGATGTTTTGGAAAATATACACTTCATACAGGTGCACTAACTTAACAGCACATTTAACAATTCCATTTTTAATGAAAATTTAATTTTACCGCAATTCAAGGTAATATACATTTTTTTTTATTGATGTTTTAATGGGTTTGTAACATTGTGAAATTTTGGGTTGTACATTTTTGTTTGTCCATCACCATATATATGACTCCCTTCACCCCTTGTGCCCACCCCCCACCCCCCTCCCGCCACCCCCACTGCCCCTGATAACCACAGTCCAGGTTTCTCTGTCCATGTGTTGGTTTATATTCCACATATGAGTGAGATCATACAGTGTTTGTCTTTCTCTTTCTGGCTTATTTCACTTAACATAATACGCTCCAGGCCCATCCATGTTGTTGCAAATGGGACGATTTTGTCTTTTTTTTTAATGGCTGAGTAGTATTCCATTGTATATATATACCACATTTTCTTAATCCAATCATCAGTCGAGGGACACTTAGGTTGCTTCCACTTCTTGGCTATGGTGAATAATGCTGCAATGAACATAGGGGTGCATAAGCCTCTTTGGATTGTTGATTTCAGGTGCGTTGGATAGATTCCCAGTAGTGGGATGGCTGGATCATAGGGCATCTCTATTTTTAATTCTTTGAGGAATCTCCATACCGTTTTCCATAGAGGCTGCACCAATTTGCATTCCCACCAGCTGTGTATGAGGGTTCCTGTTTCTCCACATCCTCTCCAACATTTGTTGCTTTTGTCTTGGTGATTATAGCCATTCTAACGGGCGTGAGGTGGTATCTTAGTATTGTTTTGATTTGCATTTCCCTGATGATTAGTGATGTTGAGCATCTTTTCATGTGCCTATTGGCCATCTGTATATCTTCCTTGGAGAAGTGTCTGTTCATTTCCTCTGCCCATTTTTTGATCGGGTTGTTCGTTTTTTTGTTGTTCAGTTGTGTGAGTTCTTTATATATTATGGAGATCAACCCCTGGTCAGATGTATGTTTTGCAAATATTCTCTCCCAGCTGGTTGGTTGTCTGTTCATCTTGATTCTGGTTTCATTTGTCTTATAAAAGCTCTTTAATCTGATAAAGTCCCACTTGTTTATTTTTTCTTTAGTTTCCCTAGTCTGGGTAGGCATGTCATCCGAAAAGATTCCTTTATGACCAATGTCAAATAGTGTGTTACCTATATTTTCTTCTATGAGTTTTATAGTTTCAGGTCTCACCTTCAGGTCTTTGATCCATTTTGAGTTAATTTTTGTGAATGGCGATAGCACATGGTCCACTTTCATTCTTTTGCATGTGGCTGTCCAGTTTTCCCAGCACCATTTATTGAAGAGACTTTCCTTTCTCCATTGCATGTTCTTAGCACCTTTGTCAAAAATTAGCTGTCCGTATATGTGTGGTTTTATTTCTGGGCTTTCAATTCTGTTCCATTGATCTGTGTGTCTGTTTTTGTACCAGTACCATGCTGTTTTGATTACTATTGCTTTGTAGTATGTTTTGAAGTCAGGGATTGTGATGCCTCCTGCTTTGTTCTTTTTTTTTAAGATTTCTTTAGCTATTCGGGGTCTTTTGTTGCCCCATATAAATTTTAGTATTCTTTTTTCTATTTCTGTGAAGAATGTCATTTGGATTCTGATTGGGATTGCATTGAATCTGTAGATTGCTTTAGGTAATATGGACATTTTAACTATGTTTGTTCTTCCAATCCACGTGCATGGGATATCTTTCTATTTCTTTATGTCATCATGGATTTCTTTCAATAATGTCTTGTAGTTCTCATTGTATAGGTCCTTGACCTCCTTGGTAAGATTTATTCCTAGGTATTTTATTCTTTTTGATGCAATTGTAAATGGTATTATCTTTTTGACCTCTCTTTCTGTTAGTTCATTATTAGCATATAGAAATGCAACTGATTTTTGTAGATTGATTTTGTACCCTGCAACTTTGCTGTAGTTGTTGATTGTTTCTAAGAGTTTTCCAACAGATTCTTTAGGGTTTTCTATATATACAATCATGTCATCTGCAAATAGTGAGAGTTTCACTTCTTCGTTACCTATTTGGATTCCTTTTATTCCTTTTTCTTGCCTAATTGCTCTGGCCAAAACCTCCAGTACTATGTTGAACAGGAGTGGTGAGAGTGGGCAGCCCTGCCTCGTTCCTGTTCTCAGAGGAATGGCTTTCAGTCTTTCCCCATTGAGTATGATGTTGGCTGTGGGTTTGTCATATATGGCCTTTATTATGTTGAGGTACTTTCCTTCTATTCCCATTTTATTGAGAGTTTTTATCATAAATGGATGTTGTATCTTGTCAAATGCATTCTCTGCGTCTATTGAGATGATCATGTGGTTTTTATTCTTTGTTTTGTTGATGTGATGTATCACGTTGATTGATTTGCGGATGTTGAACCATCCCTGCATCCCTGGTATAAATCCCACTTGATCATGGTGTATGATCTTTTTAATGTATCGTTGTATTCGGTTTGCCAATATTTTGTTGAGGATTTTTGCATCAATGTTCATCAGCGATATGGGCCTGTAATTTTCTTTCTTTGTACTGTCTTTGTCTGGTTATGGTATCAGGGTGATGTTGGCCTCGTAGAATGATTTAGGAAGTGTTCCATCTTCCTCTATTTTTTGGAATAGCTTGAGAAGGATGAGTATTAAATCTTCTTTGAATGTTTGGTAAAATTCACTGGAGAAGCCATCTGGTCCTGGACTTTTATTTTTTGGGAGGTTTTTGATTACTATTTCAATCTCTTTACTTGTTATTGGTCTATTCAGATTCTCCATTTCTTCTTGGTTCAATTTTTGGAGGTTGTATAAGTCTAAGAATTTATCCATTTCTTCTAGATTGTCCAATTTGTTGGCATATAATTTCTCATAGTATTCTCTTATAGTCCTCTGTATTTCCATGGTATCCGTTGTAATTTCTCCTCTTTCATTTCTAATTTTATTTACTTGAGCCTTTTCTCTTTTTTTCTTAGTAAGCCTGGCTAAGGGTTTGTCAATTTTGTTTATCTTCTCGAAGAACCAACTCTTTGTTTCATTAATCCTTTCTACTGGTTTTTGGTCTCAATTTCATTTATTTCTGCTCTGATTTTTATTATTTCTCTCCTTCTGCTGGCTTTGGGCTTTGTTTGTTCTTCTTTTTCCCGTTCTGTTAGGTGTAATTTAAGGTTGCCTATTAGGGCTTTTTCTTGTTTGTTAAGGTGGGCTTGTATCGCTATGAGTTTCCCTCTCAGGACCACTTTTGCCGCATCCCATATGGTTTGATATGGCATATTATCATTTTCGTTTGTTTCCAGATAGTTTTTGATTTCTCCTTTAATTTCATCAATGATCCATTGGTTGTTCAGTAGCATGTTGTTTAATCTCCACATTTTTGTCACTTTCCCAGTTTTTTTTTCATGGTTCATTTCCAGTTTCATAGCCTTATGGTCTGAAAAGATGCTTGTTATGATTTCAATCTTCTTAAATTTATTGAGGCTTGCTTTCTTTCCCAACATATGGTCTATCCTAGAGAATGTTCCATGCGTGCTTGAGAAGAATGTGTAGTCAGCTGTTTTTGGATGGAGCGCTCTGTATATGTCTACTAGGTCCATCTCGTCCAGTTTTTCATTTAAGTCTACTATTTCTTTATTGACTTTTTGTCTGGATGATCTATCCATTGCTGTAAGTGGGGTGTTAAGATCCCCTACTATTATTGTGTTGTTGTTGATTTCTCATTTTAGGTTTGTTAATAGTTGCTTTATGTACATTGGTGCTCCTATGTTGGGTGCATATATATTTATAAGTGATATGTCTTCTTGATGGAGTGTCCCTTTTATCATTATATATTTCCCTTCTTTGTTTTTCTTAACCTGTTTTATCTTGAAGTCTACTTTGTCTGATATGAGTATGGCAACACCTGCTTTCTTTTGTTTGCCATTAGCTTGGAGGATTGTCTTCCATCCTTTCACTCTGAGCCTGTGCTTGTCTTTAGTGCTAAGATGTGTTTCCTGAAGGCAGCATATTGTTGGGTCTTGCTTTTTAATCCATCCTGCCACTCTGTATCTTTTGATTGGAGAGTTCAATCCATTTACATTTAGGGTAATTATTGATATATGAGGGCTTAATGTTGCTGTTTTGTCACTTATTTTCTGGTTCTTTTGCATTTCCTTTGTTTCTTGTCCCATTTGTTTTGGACTGCCCATTCAATTTGGTTGTTCTGTCTTAAGACTCTTCTAGTTTTCTCTTTGTTTATCATATGTGGTTTTGTTTTGATTATTTGTTTAGTGGTTACCTTGAGGTTTGGGCAAAAAACATTGTGTATGAGATAGTCCATTATCTGATGGCCTCCTATTTCCTTATACTAAGTCAATTCAGGCACTTTCCTCTTCCCCTTCTAAGTTTTTCTTGTTATACCTTATTCTATCTTGTGTTGTGGCTGTGTGTTTACAGTGATGAGGTTAAATTTATTTTTGGTGAATTTCTTCCTTTGATCTTTGAATTTAGTATTTAAGTGGTTGCTAACCTATTCCGGTAAAGATCTACTATTTTTCTGAGTTTGTCTACCTACTTTTCTCCTTCCTCCAAGCTTTGTGTTCCCTTTCTCTTCTTTTTTTCAGGCCTGAGGGCCTTCTTGAGTATTTCTTGTTGTGGGGGTCTCGTGGCCATGAACTCCCTTAGCTTTTGTTTACCGGTGAGAGTTACTATTTCTCCATCATATTTGAAGGATATTTTTGCTGGATAGAGTATTCTTGGCTGAAAGTTTTTGTCTTTCAGTATTTTGAATATATCATTCCAGTCTCTTCTAGCCTGTAAAGTTTCTGTTGCGAAATCCGCTGAGAGCCTGATGGGAGTTCCTTTGTACGTTATTTTTTTGTTTTTGTCTAGCTGCCCTTAATATGGTTTCTTTATCGTTGACCCTGGCTAGCCTTACCACTAGGTGTCGTGGTGAAGGCCTTTGTCTGTTAACATATATAGGTGTCCTGTTGGCTTCGCTTACTGGTATTTCCTGCTCCTTCCCCAGATTTCGGAAATTCTCAGCTATTATTTCCTTGAATAGGCTCTCTGTTCCTCTTTCCCTCTCCTCTCCCTCAGGAATACCTATAATTCTTATGTTACATTTTCTAATAGAGTCAAATATTTCTCGGAGTCTTTCTTCATTTCTTTTTAGTCTTAGTTCTCTCTCCTCTTCCATCTGGAGTATATCTGTATTCCTATCCTCTAAGGTGCTAATTCTTTCCTCCATATTGTCAGCTCTTTTCTTTAGAGATTCCAGATTCCCCTTATCTCCTCCATTGTGTTCTTCATCTCCATCAGCACTGATTGGTTTTTCTTTATGATTTCAATCTCTTTTGTGAAGAAACTCCTAATCTCATTTAATTGTTTGTCTGTGTTGTCTCGTATTTCGTTGAGCGTTTTTATGATAGGTATTTTGAAATCTCTGTCGTTTAGTTCATGGATTTCTGTGTCTTCGGGGTTGATTTCTGAGTGCTTGTCATTTTGTTTCTGGTCTGGTGATTTCATATATTTTTGCATTGTGGTTCCTGTGTTGGTTTTGTTTTTCCTCATCCTGGAAATCTCTGGTTGCAATTTCCACCTGCCGCCACTGTCTGGTGGTAAAGGGCTGTGTAGTCTAAGCCCCCTGCACTCTGCCCCGGTTTTTCTGCTGCGATCCGCAGTTTTGGTTTTTTTTTGTTTTTTTTTCCCCGCTGCGATCCACGGGTCCAGTCCTTTGATCAGGTCTGCCGCGGATCGCTTGGTCTGGTCTGCCGCAGATTGCTAGGTCTGGTCTGCCGCCGATCGCTAGGTCTGGTCTGGTCGGTTGAGCTGCAGAGTCCAGTTTGCGGGGACGGGGGAGCTCTCTCTTTTGCCCTCTGGGTCCCTGACGTGGGAGGCTTCTCGTTTGCCCCTCTTTATCCGCTCTCTGGGGTGCTCAGATGTTGATGGTAGCCCTGTGGCTCCACTGAGTCCTCTGTGCGGGAGTTTCCCACTGGCTGAGAGAGTCCGAAGAGCCACGGTTTCCCCGCCGAGGGCCGCCCCTCCCCCCTCTCTGGGAGCTGCGTGGACCCGGATCGCTGATCTGATGGGGAGGGAGAGGAGTTCTCCTTACCTCTCCCCACTTCCTCCGGGGGCCCAGCACGTTCCGCTCTCAGATGTGCGGCAGTGTGGATCCCTCCGCTCTAGCTTTTCACTGTCTGGGATTCCGTTGTTGGTCTGTGACTGTTCCTTTTGTTGTATCTTGTCGGGGGAAGAGTTCACGGGAAAGCTCACTCCGCCATGATGACCAATATACATTTTTAATAATGATTAATAGTCATGGTAAAAATAAATGCTAAAATTTAGCTGTACTTAGATACCAGAGAGCTATTATGTTTATATGTACCAGGTACTGTCTCAGTGCTGTATAATCATTGCCTCTTTTAGCATTCACAGTGTCTCCATTATACAAATTGGAGAACTGAAGCACAGAGCAGTTGCATAATTCGTGCAAGGTCACAGAGATGGTGGATGTCCCAGCCTGGATTCAAATCTAGGCCTATCTTTATTCCAAGCATGTAGTTTTAGCCACCACACTTTAAGAAAAAAGAAAAATGAAAATTTTCTACACAGGAAAAATTTTTTATAACTACTATCTAACCAGTTATTGTCCTTTGTGTTAAAAAAATTGGTCATGTTGTGAAATGATGAAATACATTATCATAAGAAAGTGGAAGAACTTGAAACATGAGTATGCAAGGAAAAATATTCTAGAGTCAGACATCAAAGTCTTAGCCAGATTGTTAAACTGGAATACATTTTTTTAAAGCGAGAAGGAAACAAGAAAAGCAAAACTATGAAAAATGCATTTGACTGTTGCTCTGTAAATAACCCAGAGATGTAGATTCATTACATACATGCACTAGTAAGTAAAGTTTACATCTGTGTGGATTTAAGAGCCCCAGACCTCTGTGTGTTCCTGGATGGGTTCACTCTTCTCTCCTCTCTGGCACTTACAGCCTCATCACTACCATCTGCCTTGACAATATAAGCACAAATCCCATCCTGCCCTTCATCCCTGTCTACATCGATCTAAAATGCCAAGGTCATCCCACAGCCCCAGACTCTCATATTGTACATCTCTTGTTATCACCCCATATCTGGGCTAATCCCAACTCCTGAAACCCTTCCACTGTGGCCTCTGAAATCCATTAGCAAAATCCTTTGTATCATCATTTCTTGTCTGTTTCTTGCACCTTCTTGCTCTGACGGGAATCTGACTCTCCCCTAAGGATACCGTTTCCTTTGTAGCTCTCTCAAAGTGAGACTGCTGGTCTGACTTACTCCTCTTACCTGGCATCAGAGGATGTGTCCTTTGGGCCCTCATTGCTGTTTTCAGACTCTCCCTCCTCCCCAAACCCTCTAGTTTTTAATCTCGTAATCTCACGTCCTCAGATATTTCTAACAACTGCCTTCCTCACTGCAGTATCCATTAGACCCTTGGATTACTCAGCTTCATTCCTTAGAGATTTTAGTTCTAGGCTCAGGGCCACTCTCTCCAGTACGTTCAAGTATTAATTCAGGTGATTTCAATATCCATGTAGATGATCATCCCAATACAATGCCTCACCAGGTCTTGAACTTTCTTTCCTCTGATTCTCTTGTGTACCCCTGCACCAGCCATTCATTTCCATGGTTATAAGCCACAGTTATCATTGACAAAAGCTCCATTCTTTTACAATCTTAATTTCAATCTCAATTTCAAACACCTCATATCAGACTACCACTTCCTGTCTCTCCACTTCACTCCTTCAAGAACACTAACTCCAACATTTCTTTAACTGATCGAGGATTTACAATCCATTATTGCTAACTACTTTTCCTTTCTTTCTTTCGTAACATCTTTATTTTCAAACCAGCTTAGATCCATCTTCCATCATCATCATCACACCATTATCCCTCTCATCTTTCATCATACTTACCTGGAACATCCCATCCCTAATGAAAATCCCTACTTACATGCACCTGTACTCAAGCGCTGATTGTTGCAGAGGAACATCTCACACAGGTTCTGACAGGCTTCATTTTAATTTTATGACACTAACCAGAAATTTTCCCAGAGTGCAACCACACAGTTCTGTTATTTTTCTGCTCCATTCACTCTTCCAGTAGCCTAAATAACTATTATATACTTTCTCCTCTCTCTTCAAACCTCCAAATCTTCCTATACTCTCCTCCTTCTAAATTTATGAGTTTCCTTTGTATTTCACTAAAAAAAATAAAACAATAACCTTCTTTCTGCTCCCTCTATCATGTCTATGTACCTTCCTGTATCTGTAACCAAAATTCTTCCCTTCTCCCTCGTTACTAGGAATGGACTCTCTTTATTCCTAACTAAGGCAGCCTCTCAACTTGAACACTTGTTTCTTTCCTTTATCAACTATTCAAAGCCGTAGATCCAACAATAAATCTGTTCCTTCTGTGGTCAATTTTCTCTTTCAACTAAAAAACAGGATTATAGCTTCTAAACAAGCTGTGATTTCTACTACCAAAAAAAAAAAACAAATCCCCTAACAAGAACTCAAAATAACCTGACCATACATTACATTCCAGCTACCACTCTACTTCTGTTCTCTTTTAGAACAAAACAATGTAGCATTGAACATAATTATTCTCTCCAATTCCTAAACTCTTTCTCTCTTGAACCCACTCCAGGTTTTTACCACTACCATTCCATTGAATTGGCTCTTGTCAATATAACCAGCAAATTCTCAGTTACTGAATCGGATGATCTATTCCCAGATCTATCAGCAGTATTTGACACAGTTGATCATTCCCTCCTTTTCCTTGACAAACCTTTACACAGGTTCAGGGCTGCCCGAATCCTGTTTTCCTTCCACCTCCCTGATCATGCTTTCCATCTCCATTGCCAGATCCTCCTCATGATTCTGTGCTCACGATGTTGGATTGCTCCATCTCCTATAGTCCTATGACTTTAGATATAGTCTGTTTGCTTTCATTTCTGAAAACAGTGTTTTCAGTTTAAGCACTTATTAAACTCCAGATTTGAATAATTAAATTCGCAGTCAATGGCTCCATTTAATTGCCATCTCATACTTAACATGTTCAAAGCCAAATTTTTGATCCCCCACCCATCTCAGTAAACAGCACTGCCAACTGTTTAGTTCCTCAGGCCAAAATCTGTGAAGTAGCATTTGAAATATCTATCCTCCATTTACTATAAAAGCAAGTCCCATGGGTCTACCTGCAATATTCACAATGACAATATCTCGCTTACCTTCTCCCTTACTTTCTCCACCACTAATATTCTTGTCTCAGCCACCACCATCTCTCAGCTGGATTAACGCAATAGCCCCAGCTGGCATTCCTGATTCTGTCATTTCCCTTCTACAATCCACCCAGCAGCCAGGATGATATTTGTAAAATGCAAGTCAGTTCATTTCATCTCTATGCTCAAAATCCTCTCTTGGTTTCTTATATCATTCATTCAGTGAATAAACTAAAGTCCTTACATCGCTTACTAAGCCCAACATGACACGGCCCTATTCCACCTCTCTGACTTCTCATTCCACACTCCTCCCAGCTCAGTCCGTGCCAGTCACACTGAAATCCCCAGTGCTCTTCAAATGGGCAAGTAGGTTTATACCTCAGGGTCTTTGCACCTGCTGTTCCTTTGGCTTGAAATGCTTTTTCCCCATATAATCTCAGGGCTTTATCCCTTACCTCCTTCAGGTCCTTGCTCAAATTTCTTCATATCAGTGAAGCATTTTTTCAATACCATATTTAAAGTTGCAATCCACTTGCCATATCACTCTCTATCCTCTTGCCATATTTTCTTTATTGAACTTCACCAGTTCACTATCTGACAAACCTTATATGTTAATTTTTTTAATTGTTGGTCTCCCTTCTATTGGTATTTATGATTCATGAGTCAGGTATCTTTGTCTTTTTCTTAACCGTTATATCTCCAGCACCTAAAACAATGCCTGATATATAGCAGGTGTTTAGTAAGTATTCGTTAAATGAATGTAATACACATAAAATGCTGGTACCAATCAGTTCAGAATTCCTGTCTGGGTCTATCAATGACAGTACAGCTAATGGGAGATGAGCACAGAAGAAAGACACTGAGAAAAGAGAAATTCTCTCTCTTGCTAGTATTATCTAGAAAGTGAATGAGTATCCAGACAAAAAAACACAGCCTTATGGAGCTGCATGTTAATAGCTTTAATAGCACATAAACGATTAAAAGAGAAAAATCTTCCTTCTTTTAACAAACTAGCTTTTGGCCATCAGTAATGTTTCCCAAAGAGTATTCCATTTGAAAATGTTATGGGAGCTGTTACCCAGGCATTATCTAGGAGAAGAGTTCTATAGTATATAGCTTGAGAAAAGCTGTATCAGACATTTAAATAGGTCTCCACATTGCAGGACTTTTTAAATCCCTCAAATTCAAAATTTAATTGCAAGTCCTGTAAGAGGAATAATTTATATACTGTTTTCCAAATTTGTCTGAATATATAGCACTGTTTTTCAAAAAGGTATTTATGGAATTTCATTAAATAAACTTGGAGATACAACAGCTTATGATTCCCTTAGCAAGCATTCTATCTCGCTCTTCTGGAAGTAAGTGAGGTTATACAATAACCAGTCAGTGATATCAGAAATAATTCTCCTGCCTATCTAATTGATTCATTCAACTATATTTACCTAATATATTTACCTAATACCTACTATAGGCATAATTCTAAGCATTGAGAATATAGGAGGAACGAAGACCCTGTTCTTATGAAGATTACATTTTACTTCCCACTAATAAAACCAAGGAGGTACGACAATATAATCACGGATACAAGGCCCAGATAATATAAGCTATTTCTCAAATATATGAGAGAGTATGTGTTTGTTTTACTATTATACGATGATAGTAATTTTATTATTTTAAATTATATAATTTTACTATTATATAATAAGAAATATATAATAACTTTTCAAATTTCTAATAGTGTAATGCCATCCTGTGGTTTGATATCACATTTTTTATGAACTTTTTTAAAAATTGTGGGGTTTTTTCCATCTCACACACAGAGAAATAGACTAGATGGTAAGAAATTTGAGTTCTAATCTTGAACCCTGAATTTACTAAGCCCTGTGCCCTTTGGCAAGTCATTAAGTATCTCTGAATTGCAAGATCTTTAGCTTTAGAGGAACTGAAGAAACATATATGGAACACTTGCTCTATGAAATGGTGATTCCTATCCCTGCTCTGCATTCCTGCTTCTGCATTTATATAGCAAACATTCTAGGTGTGGGAGGTTACACACCCATACACACGTAATCACCATCACTATTCTCTAGAGCTGACAGGTAAATATCTAGAGCCATGTGATAGTCACTGTGCTAAGATATATATATAAACTATGCTATGGAAAAACATGAGTAAGAAAAAGGTAGCATTCCATATGGAGGTATGGCAGATAATTTTCTAAAATATTTACCTTTTCTTCTTACAGCCCCTCCCTGCAGGAGGATTATAGTCCTTCTGCACTGACATCACGCTTGCCCACGTACAGAGAAATAGGAGTAGAAGTCATGTGTTCCACTTCTCAGCAAAAGCCTTAGGAGCCATCATATGGTTCCACAATCTCTATTTTCACTCTTCTACGAGACTGGTATGAACCAGATAAGAGGTATTCCTTCAGTGTTGGTCTCAGACACTGAAGCTGAGCATAGCTCACTCACAACCGACCTATGATAGACCCAAACATGAGCACAAAATAAAGTTTTGCTGTAAGTCTCTATGATTTGGGGTCATTTGTTACCACAACAACACATAGCCTAAGGTGACTGTTAGAAGAAACTTTAGAGATAGATTTATACTTCAGCTGTGATTTGACGTATAAGGTGCTCACTACATAGGCCTAGGGTAGGGGAAAGAAGAGCTGGGGTCCTAGGTGGAGAGCGCAAATGTGCAAATGTCTGGAGGCAAGAAAAACAGTGTTGACTTTGAGGAATTGCAAATACTTTGGCATGTCTGAGGTTGCCTTTATATACATTAAAAAAATTAGGTTTTAAAGGTAGGCCATGACTATATCATGGTTAATTTTATATATCATGTTAGGGTCTTCAGACTTTATCATACAGATCATAAGGATTTTAAGCAGTGAGGGTATCAAAACTGGTTTTATCATTAAAAAACAAAAAGGCCATTCTAGCTCCAAGATAGGTGATCAATTGGGATACAGTGAGAGACTATTTGGGAAACACTTGGATTAATTCCATAGAGAAATGAGGAAAACTTAAATCATGGAGTTGACAGTGGTGATGGAGATGAAAGGACAAATTCCAGCAGCATTTGGGTGGTAGAAGCAATAAGACTTCATGAGCTATTGGAACCAAGAGGAAGCAGCAGAAATAGAAATAGAGGAGCAGAAGGAGGGAGACGCCGTCTGTTGAAGAGCTCTGAAAGCTTGCACCCCTCTTTACAAACGTGAGGGAGTACCATTTTACCACACTATTAATGAGGAAGCATGGGGGGGGGCAGGGCAGACTGAAATGTGAATTTGTTTTTTCTTTAGGTGAGGCTGTTTGACGGCAGAAGGAGGGACGTGCTGGCCGAGTAGCACTGTATAAGTGTGTCATATTCAGAATTCTACAACTCCTTGTGCATATTGTTAGTAATTACGTGAAAAACCCCTTTTCCCAGTAGGCTATGCCTAAAAACACAATCTGGAATGACAAACACTCTTACTAGTTGCTTGATTCAATTTAACCTCATTATCCAGTAAATAAGTTTGTCTACGTGGCTAGAATGATAGACAGGATAACTAGCACAGCTAGCATGACAACCACCACTAGTGGGGCTGTAGTCTGCCTTGGATAACTGGGTTGTTTTAGGCATGTAGACAGATGCAGCACTTTAAACTAAATGCTTTCATACATTATCGCCCAGTTCTTTCTTTAAAAAGAATTTGTGGCAGAAACTAATCATGAGAAAACCCAAAGAAATTAATGCTCTAAACTTCCTCCCAATGTTTGTTATCAAAAACATTGCGTTCAGGCTTCTGGAGCATCCAAAGTTGTTTTGCTATTTATTATCAAACACTGGAGGGTCACCCACTTCTCTGGACCTCATCCTCTAATCACCACAACTGTGGGTAATGGAAGAAGTTCAGTTCCCTTAGGACAGGATCTTAGTTTTGGTCACCGGTGTCACCAACAGAAGAATAGTACTTGACACTCAGTAGATGCTCAATGAATATTTGTTAAATGAATGAATAAAACTCCACCATAATAATATGAAGTGCTTGGGTATGTAATATTTGCATTAGAATTTGTTTTTTGCATTTAAATGTAAGAGGATGGGACAATTTTGGAAGAATTTGTATTATTTAAGATATACTTTAAGGAATGAACATTTCTGAGGAAAGATGGAGTTTATTATATTTTCTCCTCATGTTATAAATTAGAATAACATGAGAAATTGTCAAGAACGGAGGAGAAATCAAGAGCTGCTGGTTGTGCTGCTTTTATTGTACTTTTAAACTAAAGAGATTGGAAAAATTTAATCAGCCAACTGAAGGGAAAATGCTCTGCTTTGTTTATAAATAGGGAGTAAGATACGGATTTCAACATGATGCACGCATGAGAGGGGAGATATCCAAATGGTGGCTGTGGGCTGTCAGTCGGGGTCTTTCATATTCATTAGTTAGAACCAAGAAAGGCTAAGAGAGCTTTGACATTTAAGTTTGAAAAGGGAATTTACCAACAGAAATCACTGGAAGGATGAAGAGAGAATTAGAGTAACCTAGTGAATGTCAGAGGAATGGGAAAAAAGGTAAAAGGTGTCGTTTTAAAGAAATGAACTAATTAAGTAAAAAAAGGTAAAAGGTGTCATTTTAAAGAAATGAACTAATTAAGTGTGATAAATTCCAGGGACACTGGAACAAGAACTGGACAGCAAATAATATAGGGGGCAATGGGTGTAAAGAACCGGGATTTCCTCCCTCTGCGTGTCTAGAGAAAAATTCCTAAGTTGAAAGTCACATACCCTAGTCAGCTGGATCTATCCATATCTTCTCTCGTCCCGCAATCCCCTTTCCCTTTTCCAGCTCTACCCTACCCCACAGCTAAGACCACCTCACTTTTCACTCCAGCTGCTACTTGTGTCCCCAGCAGATTCTTTATTCAGCTCCCCGGGATGGAACCAACTTTTCTATCTGCTTTTCTCTGACCTTCTTTTCTCTGACTCCAGTTTCTGGGATGGTTTTAATAGAACTCTTCTATCCCCATAATTCATTCTAATAAAACATACTCATACAAACTCAGGATTAATTCAGAAAAGGACTGTCTTGTAATAAGAATACACTTAGCCTTGTTAGTGCCCTTGTTCGTCAGCTAACTCCTGGGAGATTTTTCTCAGATTGGGTGACCTCTCCTGTGCAGGCTGCTGCAGTGGATTCTAGCACTCTCTTTATATTTTTGTGTTCCTCCGGGTATAGATCAGATTCTCTGCCTCATTATCTGAGCGTGGTTTCTGTGGTTTAGACTGTCTAACGTGTTAGTTTAAGTAGTGGAGGTCATCAATAGTTTAATCAGTCACTCCATGTCTAATTCTGCTCCTGTTACTTACATGATTTATCACACGCACAAATAATGCCTTTTCCCCTCCTGCCAAAGTCAAAATCAGGTCAAGTTAAGCGATATGAACACATGTGGAAAAAACAAAAATGTACATCTTCTTTCTTTTTCTTTTGGATTTGGAGGTTATGGTGCAGAGACAGTGTAAAAGCACATGAAGATTTATTTATATGGAATCATCTGACTCCTGCACATGAACTTTGGGGATCTGCTTCTTGTTTGCTGTGAAAATAGGCAAAATCAAACTAAAGTTACACTCAGAGTTGACTTTGAAAGAGAAACGTATAAGGACAATAACATCAACCTCACAGGGTTATTTTGGGTGTTAAATGTAAGGTATAAGGAACAAAATGATTGTTCAACAAATGACAGTAAAACAAACTGAACCATGAAGCTTGAGGGTGTTTGTAAAATGAAGAGTTCTTTGGTGAAAGAAGCAGATTCTGTAGATAGGAATCCCTGCTAAGTCAAAGCTGGGATTCAGAACTTGGGTTTCCTGCTAAATGTTGACCTTTTGGGGTATCTGTGTCTCTATTAGCATGGGTAGATAATCATGAATTTTTTTGTTTCTTATTCTGGCTTTGCTGTGGTTGTGTAGTTTATTTTTTTCTGACCAAGAGGAGATTTTTTTTTTTTTTTGGACAAGGAATTTTGCATGAGACAGAAAAGACCAGGAGGATGGAAGGATATACACTGTTCCCCTTACCTGGACCCAAGAATTATTGTTCAGTCCAAGAAGAAGGGTAGAATCACAAACTAAAGAAGTTGGTCTCAAAAAGGACTTTGTGAGAATTCAAAGAAAAACAGTGCTGGTTTAGCACCCTGGGAAGCACCAGAAGTGACCACCCCAGGCAGAGCACTGCTCTCTTAGGCAATCAGTTGGGGAGGCTGACTCAGCAGAACCCCGGCAGGAAACTGCAGTACGCAAGGAGCGCTGAAATGCCCGATGGGTACAGCAGATCTCCAGTGGAGACCCACAGGACACTGTAGTACCCAGGTGGCACAGATTCATCACAACCACATGTGCAATATCCCCGGGGGACTGTAAGAAACATTTGAGACAGAAACTTCGCAGATTCTAGCATGTCAGGTGAGAAGATGAGGTCCAGAGAGGAACCAGGGCAATTTGTGATGCCCTTCTAGCTATATGACCTCATAGAAGTCACCTCCAGTGTCAAGCACTTACTTTCTGTTACTTATTTTACCCAAAGACCATCACCTACAAGTGTCATGTTAGGCGGTCTCTATAAGAACACTTCTTTCTGATGTATCATTACAGGCACATCTACATAAACGTGCAGGTTCATGTGGAATTAACATTTTGCATGAACTCCACAATTTGAGAACTACAAGGAGCCTTAGGTAATTCAATCCTGTGATTCTCACACATATTTGGGCTGTACAACTTTTTGTTAAAAATGCTTTTCTATTCCGATTCAAGATACATTTACTGAGCATACATGCATGTGTAAATATAAACATGAATAAGATAGAGTGCTTGTCTCAGAATAGCTCCACAAATTTATAAATAGTAGGGAGCAACATAATGGGCAGAGGAGCAAGGGTGGGAAAGAACGAGGAAAAAGTGGGAAAATGGGAAAAGAAAGGTTTTGTGGGAACAAATATTTCTTGATCTGGGGCTTGAGGGATGGGGAAAATTTTCAAAGGCAGAAATTGTCAAGTAAGTTATTCTTGACACAAGAGCACTATGAGCAAAGGCAGAGGCTTAAAAACATGAGAAATTTGGGAAAATAAACTGAGGCCACAATATTACAGGCCTAAAGTCTCAGCTTATTTTAAGGACAGTGTGGTCCATTTTGGGAAGGATGTTGATAGTGAAAGCTGTGCTTTAGGGAGACTGTTCAGCATCTGAAGAGGCCCTGTCCCTGTGAGAGCAGGGGATTAGGAGAAGGGACAGTGTGACTGGAGCATCACCCAATTACTCTCTCCCTACACCCTGCAGTGACCCTGGAGGTGAGTTTACAGAAACTAGAGACATCCACGGACGTGATTTGAAAGCTTTTGTTGAGTCCGTCTCCCACTTTTCACAATTGAAGAAAATGAGGATTGGAGTTCATGAATGATTTGAGCAAGAAGATCATACAATAACCCATTCCTGGGCTTTTTGCTCCCTGGCCCTCAGCTATAGATGGTGGCTGGAAACTCCTTCAAGACATTTTCTCTTGGTTCACTTTACACCTTAATCATCTGCTTTTCCTAGAAATATTCTCAGTTTTCCATGAAATTATCAGTTCTTTAGGGAAATCAGTGTTCATAGGCAAGAACATTGGCAGACCACTGGTTGTTGCAACATCTGTACATTCTTGGCCATTATTATATTTATTGTCATTGTTATTATCTTTTGGGGGGACGGAGATTGTGTGTGTGTTTTCAGAGTCATAAAGGGTCTTGGGATTTATTTCTTTTTAAGATCTAGAGGTTAGAACTGTATAGTTAAGGAGACATTTGGATTTTTTTTTTTTTTTAGGAAGATCAGCCCTGAGCTAACATCCGTGCTAATCCTCCTCTTTTTTTGCTAAGACCGGCTCTGAGCTAACATCTATTGCCAATCCTCCTCCCTTTTTTTTCTCCCCAAAGCCCCAGTAGATAGTTGTATGTCATAGTTGCACATTCTTCTAGTTGCTGTATGCAGCCTCAGCATGGCCGGAGAAGCGGTGCGTTGGTGCGCGCCCGGGATCTGAACCCCGGCCGCCAGTAGCAGAGCACGCGCACTGCTAAGCCACGGGGCTGGCCCAGACATTTGGATTTTAACAACTCCTTTTAGAATGAAGTATGAAGTAATATCCTATTTATATCCAAGGTGAATGCCAAATTTTACTATGATGTAATATGTTGAATTCTCTTAAGAATCAGACAGGCATGCAGTTTCCTTCATGCATCTAACCCAGAGATAATCCGTGAACTGGAACTTCTATAGTCCCTGGTGATGCACCTACAGGATCTTGCCTTGACTTACGTCAGGAACGTCTGGGAGAGACTGACATAACTGGGAAGAGCCCTGATTTTGCTTGCTATTGCTTCAGCCTTGTAGGGGAGGAAAAGGTTTTTCCTTGACTTTGTTAGGGTCTCTGGCTGGGTCTAAAAATCAAATTAACAAAGATTAACAGGAGAAAAGCATACACATTTATTTAACATAAGTTTTATGCGACACAGGAGCCTTCAGAAGGAAATGAAGACCCAAAGAAACACTTAGACCTGCGTATTTTTATGTGAGGTTTGATGAAGTGTGGATAGTCGTGGAGGACTATGATAGGTTAAGGAGAATGAGATAATTGTAGTAAAATGGGAGAAACTTAGCAAGAGCTATTTGTTAGGATTCCTCTTGGTGTCTCCGCTCCTCTCCTCCCGGTATAGGTAGGGCACCTCTCACATGAGGATTTTATGACCTGTTGCAGGGAAGAATGGCCTTGTGGGGAGAAGATCAGAGTGACTTTCCGGCCAAGGTGCCATATTTTGGGGCAGTGTATCCTGAACCCCATCAGCCTCCTTTTCATTCTTCAATTCTCCTCCCTCTAATCATGTTGCCCAGATGGGACAATGACTAGAACTCCTGGGGAGTGTTCTAGTGCTTAATTGGGAGAGTAGTGGAAGTATTCTTCATTCCATGGAAATCTTAAAGCGCTTCTCTTGTTAGACACATTGAATTTAATAGTGGTTACTGTTAGGTAGGGGGAAAACAAAGGTTCCTCTCAACAGGTTCATTGTAATTAATTGCATTAGAAAAAACAGTAAGCTAGGGAGCCACCTGTTGCCTGGATAAGGAATACAAGTGGTTTTTAGACCATCTTAGTTTCCATCCCTCACTGAGATCCTAAGAGTCCACCTTGGGTATTTGGTGACCCACTGTCAGCTTTTAAATTCTCTTGCCCTTTATCTTGCTGCTCCTGTTCCCCCAACCTAGAAACCTATTTCTGAACACAGTTTCCCTCCTGGCTAGCAGACACGTTCAGACAATTAAATGAAACTTACCCTTGCAAATGTATCATCTAAGGAAGACATTTATAATTTAAAAATGGTGTTTTAGTAGTTAAGATGCTTTCAAGACCCCAAGGAATGATTTCTAAAGGGGCACTTTGGGTACTGTGGAAGATGGAGAAAGAGATTTTACAGAGGGGCCTTAATGGCATGCCTCATACCCTGCGTAGCCACCTTCCTGTCTAGAAGGGTAATTGTACAGCAGAGAATGAGACTGAACCATGATTTCTTTTTGGTGCCTCATTACATATTTTTCTCTTAGGCTGAGCCTTCAATTTTATGCAGGGCCAGGTGTTGAAGAGTGGGTTGAGTAACAAATCAACCCATTTGAGCTTTTGAAGATACTAATTTGCCTTCGGATATCTTTAGTCTGGCTGTATATATCCCCCTTCCAAAGCATTTCTTTTTTTTTTTTAAAGATTTTATTTATTTTATTTTTTTCCCCCCCAAAGCCCCAGCAGATAGTTGTATGTCATAGCTGCACATCCTTCTAGTTGCGGCATGTGGGACTCGGCCTCAGGATGGACGGAGAAGTGGTGCCTCGATGCGCACCTGGGATCCGAACCCGGACCGCCAGCATTGCAGCGCGCGCACTTAACCACCAAGCCACAGGGCCGGCCCCCAAAGCATTTCTGAACGTAAACACTATCCAAAACAACGCGTGGCATTTTCTCTAATTGCTTATGATTAAGAAAAAAGCAAAGTCAGGCCCTCCAGGCATCAACACTTTGCCATTTTCCTGGAGAAATGAATGCTGCACAGCAGTGCAGCTTGAAAATTAACGCGTGGCACAACACAGGACAGCAGTCCAGGATCGCATGTTTTTTCTGCACTGTATTTCAAAAATGTTTTACACAACAGGAAAAGGGGTGGAAAAGAGCAGATGGTTTAAGTTATAAAAGCCATTGAAAACAATGGTGCAAAGACATTTCTGTGCGGTAAAAACCTCATCAAAATTGTCAGTCACTGAGTCTGCAGCAGGAGAGAACAAAGAGCAGAAATGGAAAATAGAGCTGTTGTTATATGGGCCCTTGAAAATGACAGAAACATGGTTGAAATGGAGAAGAATGTGTCAACTGTTAGAAGTATAGTGTGGAATATCTCCCTGAGTTAACAAAAAAAGATAGTAGAGAAACACATTCATTTTGAAAAGATATGGTAACATTTTTCCAGGTCTTTCCTTAAGAAGTAATTTGTAATTTATTCTTCTCTTAATGAGTAACTTATTCTTATTGAATTTGGAGAAAAAATATTCCTGCTACTTGATGGGAAGAAGTTTATCCTATTTGGCTATCAAAACGCGAAGGCACAGAAGTTAATGCCAGAAATCAGGCTGGCAGCTGACCCAGAGCAAAATGTAACAAGAGGCTTAACGTGGATAATTAGTTTTACAACCGCTGGAATGAGGACTCCTGACTATGTTTTATGGTATAATTTCTCCAGGTTCAGCAAGTTGGCTCTTGTAATTCTAGAAATGATCTATATTGACCAACAAGTTGGTCCGCTTACCTTTGAATTGATCTGCTTTCTTTGATTCCCCAGTCACTTTAGTAAAATTCTATCTTTGGCATCTACCAAGGACCACACTCCATCTTCAGTGTGCATACTGGTTTATGGGGTACCCAATGGAGGAAGTACCCCCTGAAACTCTCTTCTCTAAAACATTATTTGTCTTCTGAATACTTTCATGGTCATAAGTAATGATCTCACTTAAACCATAGACCAGAATCTTTGACCATGTCCAGCTATATTTCAAATGATGAAAGGAAACAAAGTTGAGAGATACAAAGTTCTCGTAGTATAGTCACATAAGAAATGATAGGGATAAATGGAAACCCCATTGGCAGCAGCTGGAGAGGAGGTGTAGCTGCATTACTTAGGAGTTGTAATGGCTTCCATGCTTTTTTTCAATGTTCATATCTTTTTTTGAGTAGGGGGCTTGAGCCCCAAAAGTGAAATAAATGTGACACAAGAAATGGTATGGATTATAATCTGCTAAGTATCAAAGGATGTTGATTGAGGTGAATAAGAGGGGCCTTGGGGCAAAGTGTAAATATCGTTGAGAACTTAAAGTCCAAACAAATTAAACATAATCATTAAGTTACAAAGTGAAGAAGACAGAGGGAATATTTTAGAGATCTGAAAGAAATTGATTAAGGTAAGACTTAAAAGTTAACTTTGAATCAGGGCAAGTGTAAAGATGAAATTTTCTACAAATAGACTATCACTCTGAAATAAGGAAGTAGCCAAGCCCAGCACGGATACCACGAGACAAGAATGCACTAGGACCACTGTCCATATATAGGTGTAAGACCATTCTGGTGTGGGACACATCAGAGGATGTGGAAGAGGATCTCAGAGGAGACCAGAAGTTTTCCTTTCACCATCCTAGTCTAGAAGACTATACCTACTGCATTATATTTGTGGTATATTTATTTATAGACTAAACTGTACATTTGGTTTCATTTTATTGAGTCAGTTGGGCAGTCTTTAAAACCCCTTGCAGGCTTCAAACAGCCCCAAATTAAAGAATTCATTAAGGTACTATTATATCTAATAAAAATGTTACCTAACATTTATATCGCACTTATTTGGCATCACTTCAGGCACTCTGCAATCATCAACTCTTACTCCTCACAAAAACCCTTTTGGTGTATGATTAGCCTTATTTTAAAGATGGGAAAACTGAAGTACAAAGAATATAAGGAATTTTTCTCAGATCACATAGTTAGCAAGTAGCAGAGAAAGAATTTGAATGCAGGCAGGGGCTGCTAGATTTTACAGTCTTAACCTCTATGCTATAATGCCTCTCAGGTGTGTAGAGATCTGAAATTGATGGGCTCCATCACATGCACTCTGAGGCTCAGGGTGGACAAAATCAAACACACATTTCCTCCTTTCCCTCACTCCCCACAGAATGCTGTTCAAAATGACTCGCTGGCTGTGTGGCTGGGTGGATATTTAAATAAAGAATATGCAATTTGAGGATGGTTACTGTATTATTCATAGTCCCAGAAGAAAACAGATGCCATTCTTCAACAGGGTCAATGAGGAGAGTTTAAAAAATAAACCAGGGGCCGGCCCCGTGGCTTAGCGGTTAAGCGCGCCGGCTTCGCTACTGGCGGCCCGGGTTCGGATCCCGGGCGAGCACCGACGCACCGCTTCTCCGGCCATGCTGAGGCCATGTCCCACATACAGCAACTAGAAGGATGTGCAACTATGACATACAACTATCTACTGGGGGGCTTTGGGGGAAAAAAAGGAGGAGGATTAGGCAATGGATGTTAGCTCAGAGCCGGTCTTCCTCAGCAAACAGAGGAGGATTAGCACGGATGTTAGCTCAAGGCTGATCTTCCTCACAAAAAAAAAAAAAAAAAAAAAAAAACCAGAGCTGTTTAAGGAAATCCTAAGGATACCAACAGCTACCACACCTACCTGAAGGAGTAAGAGGAAGAAAAACAAGTAGTTACCAGGAGGAGGTAACTATATGGAGAGCTGAGACCTTCTGTAGAGGAACACACTGGGACAGAGAGGGGATCAGGAATTAACCTCCTCCTACCTTCTAATCACTTGACAATGGCTACCACTGGCCAAAGCCAACTGGATATCAAAGGGCAAAAGAGCCTGTTGGTGCAGCCATATGGGCCAGCCTACCAAGATGCAGAGCAGACTGGGGCACAGAAGGGCAGGACACGGGTCTGGAGGTGTCAATGGAAGAAACTTGATGCGTTTTGGGAGCTTGATAACTCTCTCCTGCTTGTTTTTCTTGTGCCAAAGAAATTTCTGGTGAACACAACCAGACATTCAGTTTGATGAAGTGGAACATAAAAGCTTATTCCTATTTCTTTCCTTGTTCTAATTATTTAAAATCCAAACCTCCCTTTAACATCGAGGTGAGATGCTAGCTCCTTTATGGTACTGGTTCCCTGATACCCCCAAATAAATGTGATTTTGTCCCCTACTCATCCCTTGTAACACTCTTTGAACTTCCCTTAAAGCACCCATTCTGCTTCTTTCTAGTACGGACAGATGTTTACTCATAATGCCAACCAGATTGTGAGAAAATTTCCTAATTTCTCACAGCACTAAGCACAGGTTGTGACACAATGCATAGTAATACACACCAGTTGGATTGTCCCTTTTATTCTCATTCCTCTTAAATCTTTCTTTCTCCATTTCTTATTGTTTCCTCAGTATGCTTAACTACTTTTCACAAATCTGCTGATTCTGAAAAGTGTTATGACTAGAAATAGCTGTGCTGGCACACACGTCATTATCTTCAAGCCAGGATCTTCTCTCATGATTGGTTAAGAACATTGTTCTTGAAAATGTGTTAAATGTACCAGGTGTGATAAATGACATGATTTTAGTGGCAACAGAGTAATATTTAAATTTATTTTCATATTTATCTTAATGTGTTTTAGAAAATTATAACTAGCACACACTTTTTGAGTTCAATGACATTATTACTTGAGACAAAATATTATTAAAAGTGGACAAAGAAAAATGCTTAAGTAATATTTGTACAAAAGGTTTAAAGACATTGCAAATATGTGTAGGTGTTTTAAGAAATGATTGACAAGTGGAAAAGGCCTAACCTAACTTTTGGTTCCATCCTTATTCTAACTGTGCGCTTCCTCTTCGCTGTGTCCCTCCTTCATCACCAGGACCACTCTACCTTTAGGCATCTCTTGCCCTTAGTCTCAGCTGGCTGTCAAATAACTCCCACAAAGGTGTTAAGGGCTAAGCACCATTGTCTAAAAATGTCTGTTTTTATACCTCACATCCTTGCATAAAGGATTTAGAGTGGCTTATGATAAAAAACCAAAAACTCAAGAAAGAAACAGCTAAGCTCAACCACACACACACACACACACACACACACAAACTACCATTGCTTAATCTGCCAGCTTCTTTTCATGATCCCCTCCCCTTTAAGCCCATGCTCATGGTTTTGCTGTTCCTCTTGCCAGGAATTTCCTTGTCCATCTATTAAACTTTACTTCATTTTCAGATTTCTGCTCAAATCTTGGCCAAGATTAAATTCTCCTTCCTCCATGGTGACACACTTTTCCACCTATAGCCGTTATAAAAATTAGCACAGCACATTGCAATAACCTGTGTGTTTCCCTTCCTCCCCGTGAGCTTCCTGAAAGCAAACACTATGCTCTATTCATCTTAGGAGCTTATGCACAATCTGCCACATCTTGAGGAATTAGCGATAATATCTAACTTCTATTGTGCATTTAGGATGTGTTCAGGAACTGCCCTAAGCTCTTTAGATGTATTAACTCATTTCATATTTCCTATGACCTCAAAAGCTATGTTCCATTATAATCCCCACTTTATATCTGAAGAAACAGACACTGTATGTAAACTGTCCAAGGTTGAGAAGCAATAAAATGGCACAGTTTAGATTTTTAAATCTAAGCAAACAGTAGGGTCAACTTGCATAATTCTATTTTGACCCTCAATGACTATAATGACAGAACTGTTAGCTAAAGAGTCCTTTAGGGACATTGAAAGAGGTTACTTACAGTTAAAAACTTAATACACAATAAAAATTGACCATGATACCTGAGGGGCCATGAGTGTATTTGCCAGCCAGGGAGTAAAATGCAGAGGTCTCTTTGAAGACTGGCACAGAAACTGGTCATTGCTATTCGTCTTTCAGTAGATGAGCGATAGAACAGGTTTTCTTTGAAAATTTTAACCCCTTCCCACCCCATCGCCATTTTAGGGTAATGAATTCCATCGAACATCAAAGACTTGAGAGGGCTGCAAAGGAGGTATTTAGAAGAGCTGAGAAAATTATGCCATGACATTAAAGAGCTGGGCAAGAATTTAAACACATTTTAGAAAGAGAGTGGTGAGGAGCTGTATTTTTAGGGGAAAATGAAGAATAAAGCCTATAATGAGAGTGGGGAAAGCACTTGAGCTTCAGGGGCTCTCATCCTCCTAAACTTCGGTTTTCTTAATAGATGCGAGGATATATCAGTCTGGACGTGATAGGTTATGTGCTGATAACAAACGACCCCCATATCTCAATGGCTTAACAAAATAAAAGTTTATTTCTTTCTCCCATGTCCACGGTGGGTTGAGGGTGCTCTGCTCATTATGGTCACTCAGGATTCAGATTGATAGATGCCTCATTTCAAACAGGGCAGTGAGTATGGGGAATGGAATCATACCAATTGCCCAGAAGGTGGATAGCAAGAGACATTTGGTGAACAGCACTAATTACCACTCCAGGGGATAATGACAGTATCTATTCCATAGGGGTTTTGTGTGTATTTAATGAGATCATGCTTAGAAAGTACCAGTCATTTAGCAAGTGTTAGCTATTACTGATAGCAATAAGCAGCCCTATTTTCTCACAATTTTTTTTTCTTTAAAAGGAAAAATATAATAGAACACACTACACACAGCATGTCAAATTGGAGCACAGGCAGATCACATTTAATATTTGATTGGAAGTATCATCCCAGGCCTGTTGAACACAATTATAAATTGATTCTTGGCAACTGAGGACAAAGTTTTTTAAAACACCTAAAGAATGTCATAATAAATGTACTATATTTGCTTGATTTAAAGTAATTTTTAATTTTAACATTTTAATATTTCTTATTCTGTGTTGTATTTTATAATCAACTGAATGTAAAGATGATATACCTTTTTCCATGTAAAAATTTTTGTTCCTGAAAAGCTGCTAATAAATGATGTATCTTAAAATTTTTGGTGTTCTTGAATTAAGAAAAAGAATGTGAGTTGAAAAAAATGAGTATAATATCAAAAGAAATGAAAGAGCTTTCACCACAATGCTTCTGAAATGGTAAGCTTATACAGGATTTGGACTTCAGATGTATAACTATTTGTGTTCGATCACTCTTCCCCTTCTTGTTATTATTCCAAGTTCGTTTGTGTGCTTCACAAGAAATGTGAGGCAAAGATGGTTATTTTTGCCATACTGTGAAATGTCTCCTGGTGGAATTTTTTAAAAAGGTAGCTATTGTGTTCTGATTCATTAGCTGACAGCAATACAACTTTGAGTGCAGCAAGGAAACAGCTTCCTCTCACTGGTGTGCAAAAGGGAAACAGCAGGGATTTCCATACGCAGTGTCAGTCTAGGTAAATGACATCTGTTAGGAAATTGTGTCTGTGACCAAGACATCCATTAATGGATGCAGGCGCACCTCAACTACAGAAGGCGGCTGCCTCATATAGCAGCAGGGTTCGCCAGCAACAACAGAATCAATAACAGCAGCAATTTATAAATCACATCAAATTAAAACTGCAAACTTGGTGGCTGACTTAGAAGCATTCTTTAACATCCTCTAGTCTGAGTTTTCTCATTGTTGGTTGATTGAGGAAACAGTGAAGGGGCTGTCATGTCCAAAGACAATCCAAATGCATAACAACTTGTTACGTCTGGGCAGCCTTTCATCTAGCCTGAAAGATTCCAAAGCAACTGATCCTCTCTGTAGGTTAGATGAAGGCCAAATAGCTTTACCTCATGGTGGGTTAGTGAATGGGGGGTGGGGTGGGGGGAAGGCATCACCAGGACTCTGTCTGTGACTTTCCTGCTGCCTCACTGGGAAAGAAACTTTTCTGACCATTTAGCTCTTAATTCTAGGAAAAGGAGTCTCAAATTTTGTTGCACAAAAAATTATGCTGGGGAATTTGTTAAATTTCTCAAGCCCTACCCTTGGACATTCCAATTCACAGGCACTAAAGTTGAGTCTCATGTAGATAGTAAGTGGGCCCCTCTGGAATGAACACTGCCCCCAAAACAGATTTATTGGTTCTTAAATGGGAAACCAACTGTGAAGCTTACTAAAATTAAACTTGTTTTGGCCCCACCCTTGGAAGATCACAAGACTCAGTGGGTGTAGGCAATGTGTTTAAAAAAGGTGATTCTGATGCACACTTTACAAGAATTAGTTAGAGGTTAACAATTCTTACTATAGTACCAAACTATATAATTACTTTGTGAAGGATTACTAAAGGGATGGGTTACATAATATGAACCATCATAGAACAAATCAGAAGGCCAGCTAATGTTATTAAGTATTATGTATGTATGTATTATGTATTATGAGGCCTTATTATTTATCTATTTATTGGTTGGCAGTATAGTGCCATAATTAAGACCCCTGGTTTTGGGGAACCAGATTGCCTGGGTTTGAATGCTGGCCCCATTACTTTCTAAATATGTGAAACTGAGCAGGAAACTTCTCTTTGCTTTATTTTCCTCATATATAAAATGGGTAACATAGGGTCATTGTATTAAGAGAGTTAACCAACAAAAGCAATTAGAATATACCAGTCACAGAGCAGATATTCAATAATTGTTAGCTGTAGGTATCACTGTGTGGCAGACACTTGATTGTGTCATTGAATTCTCACAATTCTATAATGTAGAAACTATTATCTCCCTCTTACAGATGAGGAAATTGAAACACAGAGATTAGGTCACCAACCCAATAGCACACAATAAATAGTACTATGGATTCCATACACTTAGCCACTACACTAAATGTAAAGCTGAAGGGAATCACGGAGTTTCTTAAACCCATCCCACATCTTGCTCTACGTCCCTCAGCGAGTTGGTGGCAGTGTGGGCAAAGGTGGACAGTAGGAGCTGACTGCATGTGGTTTTGGGGTAAGACAGAGGAGGCGCCTCTATTATCTACTCGTAGTGTGACTGTGGGCAAGTCACTTAGTATTTCTGCGACTCAGCATATAACTATACAAAAATATTAGGATGGTGATATTTGCTCTGTGAGATTTCTGTGGATTAAATAACAATGTGTGAATTTCCTAGTAGGTACTCAACACTTGTTGATGGACTGCTAACCCTGCCTGGCAGGATTAGAAAAAAACTATGTACATAGTTCAATGCTAGGTGAAGTATAGAATATAAAAATAAAAGATGACTAATGCTTATTGATAAAACATATTATAGACGTAGTTCCTGCTTTAAACTCATCGTTTTGCATTGATAAGCACAGGGGTAGACACCTGGCACCTCCAATACTTCACATGAAATCATGTGCCCACAGTGGACAACAGGGTCAGTGCCTGGCAACTGACAACCGGAGCCAATCGGATCACCTCCCCCAGAATCCGGAGTCAGATTCCACATATGGATTTTGAGGAGATATTGATTATAAAATTCCGGTCAGCCACATATACAGAAACACAGGTAAATCAAATCTACAGATAAAAGAAAAATGAGGTGAACAGACAGAAGCAGGTTGACACATTTGGGAGTAGAGACAGACAATTTTAAAATATCTGGTTAGGTTACTGATGGCTTGCTGTTTGCTCTTCCTCCTGTCTTGAGACCTGGTTGATTATCTTTTACTTGGATTGTCTGAGTTTGTAGAATGTCTTTCGATAAATTTCATTTTATGCTTAAACTAGTTTGAAGTGAGTTTCTGTATTTTGACGCAAAATAACCTTATGAAGATACTAAGGGAGGAAGAAGAGGAGGAAACTAATACCTGTGAAGCACTTCATTTAACCCTAAAACAACCATGAAATATAGGCATTATAATCCACATTTTAGTGGCGAGGAAATTGGGATTGAGAACATATAACTTGCTTAAGATCAAACTTCCATCTGTGATAGAGACATAAGTCTTTGTGGCACCACATCCCATTTTCAGCACCACCTTACTACACAGGAAAAATCATTATACCACAGTAATTATGAGGCACTAAGATGAATAACTCCAGGTCATTTTGGGGAGCTGAGAGTGGGCAAAGCTCAGCGTATGTAGTAATGGTATAATAAGGATCTTATTAGACAATAAAGAGAATTTTATGAGGTTTCTAATTAAAGAAAAAGTCTAAAAATAAAATCATTTAACAAGTATATAAGGACAATTTAAAGATCTAGAATGAAAAGTTCTTTGTCTCCATGTCGTTCCCACCCAAGTTCTCTGTTTCCCTTTGTTTTCCTGTTGAGGAATATGAAAACCTGAAAATTTAACCAAGTATTTTGGCAAGTTAAAAGTCCCTTTCTTCTTCTTTTTCTCTTTTCAAATGATAAATAACTACAATGCACTATCTAGTTTTTGTTTTGTTGTGTGTGTGTGGGATTTTTTTTTTTAATTCAGAAGACATGTCTTTAAAACAAGCTGTTTAGCACTCAGGAAATGTGGGTGGATTCAAAATATTTACTATCATGTAACAGTTATGAACACTTTCCTGTGAGAACATATTGCTCATCCTCTGGAATAGAGCTTTAAAGAGAATGCACAGCACACTGCTAGGGTGCTAGCATGATCAGGAGACAGCATCAGATCAGAAGTGAAACAGTCTAGTCTAAATCTTCATTCTACTACTAAATAACCGTGAACTTAGACAAAAGCTGAACCTCAGATTCTTTATCTGTATAATACAGAAGAAACTCAGCTAGTAATTGTTCTTACTTCACAGGAAGTATGATGGTTTATTAGATAATTCAGATAAAGGAGTTGTTATGCAATGCACACTATATGATGTAATGGTTAAGCACGCAGGGCTTATAGCCAGAATGACTGGATTCAAATCTTAGCCCTGCTACTTACTAAAACGTGAGACCTTGAGCAAGCTATGTACTTTGCATAGGTAACCCTGACTTCATTAAATGCAGGTCTTAATACTTATATTACAGTGTTGTTTTGAGGATTAAATGATTCCACTCATGCAGAGCACTTAAAATAATGACTGAGACATAGTAAGTATTCAATAGATATAGGTTATTTTTATTAAAACAATGTATTTGCAACCTCCATTGCAAATGGAGTTAGATCTGGTGCCACACTGGAGTCTACAGATCTGATTACCTCTATGTGACACAGTGATTCACTGAGCTGGAGTGGGGGAGTGAAGATGGGGAAGGACTTGAAAGGATAAAGGCTGTGGTCAGAACTAAGAGAACATGTGTAGGTCAGTCCTTGGAAATGGAAAGCAACAGGTAGAGAAAGAAGATCTTTGAGTAGGAGATGCCTTGCATAATAAAGGCTGTCATTGATGTTAAACTTCTGCAAGAGTAAGTGGGGTTTCTAGGGTTGGTATTCTTCAGAAAATCACAGAGAATGACCACTGCCCTGATGCTCTGCTGCCATTCTAGAACATAAAGAATAAAGCCTTAAGTGAGCAGATGGATCAACCAATCTCTACATATCATTATTTCTAACTACCTTAAAAGCAAAAAGAAAAATATTGAATGTGAAATATGGCCAAATCATAGAAAATTACTCAATTTGTATATTTTTAAAGTAGGTTAAATTTCCAAAACATGGGAAAATGGTCTCACCTTCTAAGAGGTGGTAGGAAGTAGATAGTTGAGGAGATTCAGGGAAATAAAAACAAAATACAACAAATAACTGGGAAAAATGCAATTTTTCATCATGAGGTGGAACAATAGAGTAGGAAAAACAAATTGAAGCAGGATAGGTTCCAATTCTGGGTAACCTTAGGTAAATTATCTTAGCTTTCTGATCTGTGGTTTCTTCATCTATAAAATGTGGATTTAAATATATATAAATGTATTCAGAGAGTAGAGATATGATTAAATGAATTAATACGCATAAAGTACTGAGCCCACTGCCTGAAACATAGTAGGTCTTAAATACATTGGTTTCTTTTATCCCTCTCAAGTGCTTTAGACACAATGTTAAATGAAGGCAAAGAAAAATCCCATTAACCGGAAGAGGGAAAACACGAGGCTCTCTCTGGTCTCAGGAGTCTATCTTATGACTTGCCCCAGGAAGCAGCTATGCAAGCGTGCATGGCTGATGTCAGAGTAAGAGGCGGTGGCATCTGAGGAGCCTGGCTGTGATACGTTTGCCATCTTGGATTGCCACGGTTTCTGTCAGCTCTGGCGTGGCAGCTAAAAGAAGCCTTTTCTCCTCACCCGTGCTCTTTATAACACATTTGCTGTGGAAAAATTCTCCTCCGTTTCCACCATTGGGCTGAAGGTTTATTTGCCTTAACTCATTACTCACATTTCCATAATGTCGGATAATGGCAAACCACATAAAAACATTTTGATGTACAGCCATATATGTATGGTAATCTCGTTGACTGACATTTGCACAGTAGCATTGAACTGCTGTTGATAAAAAATACGTGGTATTAAATTTTATTCATTCAGGCAGAAGAATTAGAAATGGGGAAAGAAAAAGCCCTATTCAGTTATTTCCATTCCAATCACTGCTTGCTATGAGTGCTGCTGAGTGTTGCACATGTTTAAAATGGATACACAAAACACAGGAATTTTGTATTTATTTCAGATAATTGTACAAAATGTATTTGTAAAAATGCCAAGAGAGACGGTAGGGTATATCTTGATACACTGAGGTAGGACAATATAATGACGAGAATGGTTACCAGGCAGCACATCTGCTTATCCTCATACATGAATGGCAGATACATAACTGTCATCACTTTTCATTGCAGTACCTATGGCAGCATCACTAATTCACCAAGACATGTTTTTAGACTGAATCCAGAGGTAGCTGGAGCAGAAAAATGCCATCTTAACACAGTGCCCAGGCAGTCCCTACCAAATGTTGGCAAAGTTAAACTTCTTTGCTATATCTGACCCACAAAGTTAGAGGATGTGGAGGAATGCAGGAGCCTTCAAGGCTGGCTGAGGTCAGACAGCAACAGGGCTACACTCATAATTTCCTCAGTGTCAATATAGTAGACATTTAAAATCCAGCAAACTAATATCCATATCTCCTCATTTTGTTATATTGTGATCAATTTTCCAGCAGTTTAACAACTTTATTGAGTGCTATAATATTATATATGTCAGTCAAACACCTGCCATGTCAACCCCTCCTTCAAAACCTCCAAATTAAGTTTATTTCTGCATTAAATTATTCACGGCAATAGTTTCCTGTTTGGGATGCCATACCAAACCTCTCAAGTCACTGAGATCTTAATGTGTTGGTACATCTATGTAAATTTGTACCAGAGAAAATATTGTGTGTTTAAATGAACTCCCATAATTAATTACTACATTAGATCACGCTCTGAAGTCTGGGAAGAGTTAAACATGTACATATGGGTAGGAGTTTGGAGGGAGGAGTTGGTAAGAGAGAAACAGAGATTGGTTACAACACTTGAGCAAATTAAATCATTTTAGTCTTTGCTCCCAACACTTTGCAAATATATTTCTCTAGACAAAGGCAAAACAAGGCTTTTAGGGCCTCAATCTTATACAATTTGGTGGTCACCTCTAAGAAAAAGAACAGAAAATTACAAATTCACAAGTAAATATAGAGTCTTGGAAGGGGCCCATGTAAGTAAAGAGATCTGAATCTTAAGCATCAACTTCAGGGTAAATCTGTCTCTGATTCTAGCAAACTAGAAATGAAAATAACTTGCATATTATTGTGTAATAGAATGAGAGGTGGGACCTTTATAGTTGTCCTGGGGTTTGGCTACTGCCCCCACCATTGAGTAAATTATTGAGAGTGCTCTTACATTTTAACAAGAGGGGCTACAAACATCTCTGTTGGGCTAACTGAAGAGGAGACCAAATTCACCATATAGAAAACATCCATCTTCCTCATATATGAGTAAGACAGAGGAGTATTCCAAAGAGACTTCCTTGAAGAGAATACATAAGAGACGGGTTTTGTGCATCTCCCTCCCCTTCCAATTAGTGGAGGTCTGTGTTTTCCCTTGTCTCAGGGCAAGTAATTAGGGCCAAATGAAAAACACTCATAGAGATAAGATCATCTACAACAGGGGAGACTAGCAACCCACACCATGGCCGAGCTGTAGAATTTACTAAGACCGCTTCTACTAGAGCTAAGTGCAAGAAAATTCTTGAGGGCACACATAAGAATGCTTCCTCCTTGCCTGAAAAAGACTAAAGGAACTAAAGCTAGCTGACACATCTGGCGATGGCAGAGGAAGTAGAGAAAGCAGCCGTGCAAATGGTCTGACCTTTGAGATTTTGGTGGGACAAGAGTGTTTGTGAGTATGTGTGTGTTCCTCCTACAGACTCAGTAGATGAGACTCATATTGAAAGGACTCTGGGTGTTGAGGTGAGGGTAACACGGGGGAAGAGTCTGGGAGTTTGAATGGGGTCAGCCATACAGTGCATCACTCATGTCGGAATGGTGCAGAGTGAAGGCTCCTGTGAATAGTCTCCAAGAGTGCTCCAATGCACATCCATGAAGAGCCAACATTTGGATACCAGACTGAGCAATCATCAGAGGACTATAACTGGTATTAACTCAGTAAAAAGACTTTGCTCATTTCCTACTCATCCCTTTCTCTCCTCTCTCTTACCAAACTAAGTCTGTTGAGTGGAGCGAGACCATTCTAAAATCCTTCTTTCCATTTGCTGGTTCCCAAACATATGGTCAATCTTGAACTAGAGTGGGCAGAAACGTTTGAATAGTGTGAGAGGTTAGTTTTGATTCAGATTATACTAGACTTTTTAATCCTGAAAAATGATACTCTTCTAATACCCAGAAGTTATCAGGAAAGCAATCTAGCTGTCAAAGACATCCAGGGAGAGGGAATGGAGATCTCACACAGCATATTTGAAGGCCTTGATGGTAGAAAAACAAAATTGGTTTTTGACGGTATCCTACAAAGTTCATTGTGTGTTTACTAAACCCATTAGACATCCTTATTTACTTTTATAAAACGTTTTGCCACATAGCATTCAATTGTGTCCAGTTTTCTTCTCCAGTGGAGCTATGTTCTGTTGTTATGCTGAAAACTCAATATATAAATATAGCCATACAAGAGCTACTATTAATTTTTAGAGTGTTTTATTCACTATGTGAAGCAAATCCTCTAAAAAGCCCTCCATCAAGGAATTGAAGAAGTACCCTTATTCTCTAGTACATTAAGAAATGAATAAATTTGCTGACGAAATTTTATTCCTTTCTCTCACCTTGCCTGGTGCAGTTTGCCATTTTCACTGGAATTATCTTGCTGTGAGCACCCAAATATTACAAACATTCCATAGGGCAGTCTTATTATGCACAGAATGTTGTGCAGAAAGTGGTTTTATTAACAACAAAAAAAATCTGATTCATGACAAAGATTCCAAAAAAATATCATTTACTACTCTTTATCACTCTTGTATGTGAATGGGACTATAGAAAGGTGGCCTTTTAATAGTTGATATCTCTGATTCTTCATTCGTTCAAGGAAATCCAGTTATTCACAATTTTGGTTTTCAACATTCTTTAATATTCCATTTTTTAAAATGTAAATAGCAAAATGGAATTTATTTTAGTAATAATCATTATCTTTCAATGTCATGAATTTTATGTGCATTTAAATATTCAAAGGAGAGATATTTTATCACCACCATTAAAAAAACACATAAAATTTTACCTTATGAGGCATTAGCATGATCATGAAGATGATGCTGACCCACCCACAGTACTTTGATACTTTTATAGACCCTTTATTGGTTAAAGTTTCACTCATGTATATTATCTCACTTTATGAGTGGCACTGATGACAACTTGATATATAGAAGTGGTAGTTGGTCTTTGATACCTTTTATAAGTTTGAGATTTGATATTCAGAGAGGTTAGATAAATTTCTAAAAGTACCTAAGTTAGAACTAGAAAAGGGTAGAGCATTTCTAACACTAAATCTCATGAGCTCCTAAAAGTGAATCCCATGCTCACTCCATTTCACCATCACAAATATACCTGCCCTCGAGGAACTTGCTCTAAACAAGGAATACTAAGCAAGAACACATTTTACTCAAGACCAGGTACTAACTAAAGGTTATTGAGATTTGTATGAAGAGAATATCTAGATAACTGTTGGTGATCCTTGGTAGTAGGATCAGGAAAAGTTTTGTAGCATTTAAAATAAGCCTTGAAGGATATGTTAATTTTTAAAAGTGGAGGATCAACTAGTAATATCTTCCTGCCACAGAACAGGGAGGTGAAGGCTAAGCAACCCTGTTTTCTTAAGCTGAGGATAAAAAATTAGAGTTGTGGATTGCTTAAGCAGCTAGAATCTGCATGACATATGTTGAAAAAGATTGCTGTACAGAGGGAATACTTCAGAAGTCTATGTGGTCATTCATTGTGGATCGCTGGCCAAGAGATGGGCCATACGTGCGTATGTGCAAAGGTGAGATTCTCTGAGGCCCAGCAGAGCTCCCCTGCTGTGAGGCTGAAAGCAGAAGCTGTGCAGTGCTGGGATACAGGTGTTGGGGAAGAGGGAAAATCCCCCTCTGCCCTTTCCCTTAAGGTTCTTATGGCTGGCCAAATAACTAAAGGACAGGTCAGTAGCAGAAAATAATACCAAGTTTAATAACATGTATACATGGGAGAAATCAGGGAAACTGAGTTTCTCAAGACATGGTAGTGATTTTTCACCTTAAATAGATTTAGATAAAGACAAAGGAGGATGTTGGAAGTGGGGAGAGTCAGTTATGGGAGATTACGAGAAAAGCATAGTAAACAAGAGTAAGGTTATTATGCAGATTTAAGGCCTCACCTTCCACACTGATAAGTTTCTAGAGATGAGGTCACCCCCACTCTTCCCAGTACAGAGAGGGAGATACCTTCACAAATGGAGATTTCCCTTATACATGTAAATGTTTGTCTGGCAAATCTTTTCAGGGCCACCTAGAGAATGTGGCCGGGGAGAGACAGAATTTTTGATAAGAGGGGCTTGGTGCCTTTCCTATTGTAACATCTATTTTACATTAGATTACAGCCATCATATGATAGTGGCTCCTTCCTGGAACAGGTCTTCTATGTTAAATTCTTTAGGCACTTTGGGGGAGATCAAACGTCCGTCAGAGAAAATAATTAAGGTAAAGAGACATATTTCAGGGTGGCCAATTTTGGTCTCCCACACATGAAATTGTGTAGTTCTGAGAGACATTACCATTTGGGCCCAAACATAATGGAAAGACCCCACTGAGCACCTTGGGCATACAATGTGGGTCCTAGAAAGGTCACACCTTAGTATTGAGGATCCCTTCGCACAGTAAGGAACTTCTATAATGCCAAGTTCTAAACAGCAATAGATCTGCCCTAATAAAGAATATATACAAGCCTGGCAGGACCAACAAGACCTGCCAGCAATTTAACTGCCCACCAAAAGAGTCAAAATACTTTTAAAAAGGCAGCATAAGTTATGCTCCCTTCAATATATGGCACAATGTGAAACATAAAATTTTTAAAAATTAGCGTATAACCGACAAAGTAGGAAAATGTAACCTATTGCCAGTTTAAAAAAAAGGTTATAAACATACAAAAAAAGGTATGTAAATTAGCATTTAAAGACTTTAAAGCAGTTATTATTAATATGTTTAAAAACTTAAAGGAAAAGTTATTGGTCATAAAGAGTGAACAGATGGCAAATTTCAGAATAGTAATAGAAGCTATATAAAGAATCCAATAGAAATTCTAGAATTGAAAAATACAATATTTGAAAAAAAATTACAGGATGGACTTATTAGAACCAGAGTCAGGAAAAGAAAGCGACATTAAACTTGAGACAGATTCAATAGAAATTATTCAATCTGAAGAATACTGGGAAAAATGTTGGAAAAACGAACAAACCAAAAAAACCAAACATTAACTCACTGACCTGTAGTTAATCTCAAAAAATGTAACCTAGTGTAGTTTAAGTCCCAGAGAAGAGGAGAGAGGGAATGGTCAATGAAAATATTTGAAAATATAATAGCTGAACATCAACTTACCAAGCCTTGTTGATTTCTAATCCCAAGAAGGATAAATACAAAGAAAATCATGCCATAGCACACCATACTTAAGCTGCTGAAAACTGAAAATAAAGAGAAAAATCTTAAAAGCAGGAAGAAGAAAAGAAACATTAGATTAGAAGAACAATATTATGAAGGATTGCTGACTTTTCACTGGAAACAAGGGAGGCAGAAGAAAATGGACCAACATCTTTAAAAGGCTGAATGTAAACCAACCGTCAACCTAAAATTCTATAAGCAATGAAAAAACTCCTACAAATAGGAGAAAGATAATGACATATTTTAGCTGAGAAACATATTTCATAAATGACAGCTGAGAAAAACTGTCACTAGCACACCTGCATTTCATGAAATGAGGAAGTTTTGAGATTGAAGAGAAATGACAGGAGATAGAAACAGATCTTCCAGAAGGAATGAAGAACACAGGAAATGGTAAATATGTGGACAAATATAAAATGCATTTTTTCTTTTCATTTTTCTAAAGACAAGTATTTAAAGCAAAGTATAACATTATATTGTAGTATTTATTTCATAAGCAGATGTAAAATATTTGAAAACAATAACACCAAGGATAGGGGATAAATGGAATTTCACTATTCTAACATTTTAGTTGCAATTGTACAATATTGAATCTAGGCAAACTTTGTAAGTTAAGATGTATATCATCATCCCTAGGAAAACTACTGAAAAATAATACAAAGAAATACAGGGGCTGCCCTGGTGGCATAGCAGTTAAGTTCCCACGCTCCGCTTCAGCGGCCTGGAATTCGCAGGTTTGCATCCTGGGCTCAGACCTACGCACCGCTTATCAAAGCAATGCTGTGGCAGCATCCCATATAAAGTAAAGGAGGATGGGCACGGATGTTAGCCCAGGGCCAGTCTTCCTCAGCAAAAAAGAGGAGGATTGGCAACAGATGTTAGCTCGGGGCTAATTATCCTCAAAAAAACAAAAACAAAAACAACAAAACAAAACAAAACAAAAAGAAATACAGCTAAAAAGTCTATAAAGAAGATCAAATAATAAAACCTATTTAATTAACTCCAGAGAGGTCAGGAGCCAGCCCTAGTGGTCTAGTGGTTGAGATTCACTGCTCTCACCACCATGGCCCGACTTTGTTTCCCCGGTGAGGGAACCACATCACCTGTCTGTTGGTTTTCAGATCATGGTGTCTGTGTGTTGCTGTGGTGCTGAAAGCTATGCCAATGGTATTCCAATTATAGCAGGCTCACCCATGGTGGACAGGCTTCAGGGGAGCTTCCAGACTAAGACAGACTAGGAAGAAGGACCTGGCCACTCATTTCGAAAACAAAAAATGGCCATGAAAACTCCTATGAATAGCACTGGAACATTGTCTGAGATAGTGCTAGAAGGTGAGAGGGTGGTGCAAAAAGATTGGGCAGGGTTCTGCTCTGCTGTACACAGCATCACTAGGAGTCAGGATTGACTCAATGGCACTAACAACAACAATAAAAGAAATCAGGAGGTCCGGCCCTGTGGCTTATTGGTTAAGTGCACGCGCTACGCTGCTGGCGGCCTGGGTTCAGATCCTGGGCGCGCACAGATGCACCGCCTCTCCGGCCATACTGAGGCCGCGTCCCACATACAGCAACTAGAAGGATGTGCAACTATGACATACAACTATCTACTGGGGCTTTGGGGAGAAAAAGGAGGAGGATTGGCAATGGATGTTAGCTCAGAGCCGGTCTTCCTCAGCAAAAAGAGGAGGATTAGCATGGATGTTAGCTCAGGGCTGATCTTCCTCACAAAAAAAAAAAAAAAAGAAATCAGGAAAGGAGAAACAGAAAACCAAAACCAGATAGTACTACTATAGAACATACTGCATATAGCTGAATTAAAACAAACTATATAAATAACATAAAATGTAAATGGACTAAACATTCTAATTAAAATGCAGAAATGGTCAGACTGGATAAAAAAGCAAGACACCTATTTTGTGGTCTCAAGATTCAGCACTTTATATACAAAGGTACAACTAGGTTGAATGTAAAAGGATGGAACTACATACTGAGAAAACACTAAGCATAATAAATTTGGTATGGTTATATTAATATCAGATAAAGTTGACTTAAAGAGTTTAACAAAAGATAAATAGGAACCTTTCAGAATCATAAAATACTGAATTTTTCAGGAAGATATGTAAATCTAAATGTCTATGAATCTAATAACTACAAGATACATTAAGAAAACACAGACAGAACTAGACAGGAAAATAGACAAATGCATATTTATAGCTGCAGATTTTAACACCTGTTTTTAGTAATGAATGGAGAACCTAACAAAAATATTAATAGTGATATTAATAGAGAAGATATGGTGATATATAGTGATACAGAAGAATTGAACGTGCAATCACATAACTCGATTACAAGTTATTTATACATTGAGCCTAACAAATGTTAAATGAGTGCTCTTTTCAAGTGTACATACAATAAACACCAGGATGGAGTATATGCTGGGCCATGAATCAAAATATAGTCCAAAGTTATCTAGTCTGTCTGTATATTTCTATGAACATCACATTTGTCTACCATATAAATATATCAGGTCAATCACACTAAATGCACTAAATGAGGAAAAAGTGGCAAGTGTGCTAGAGGTCTTGGTAAAACATGTACAATCCTTAGGACAGAAGATAAACTCTACGAAGATTCAAGTATTTACTACATCAGTGAATTTTTCTATGGGCTCAGTAGTATGGGGCATGCTAGGACATCTCCAAAGTAAAGGGGTACCTTTCACCTGCCTGCAGAGTAGGGACTAACTTCACAAGTAAGCAACATGACCTGGCCAGCTCACATCACCTAGTTTCTTTCATCGGTCACCTCAGTCCTGGCACAAGGGCTACATGAAAGGAGTAGCCATGACAGCAGGAATGGATGCTATACATAGGCCCAAGAGCATGGGCTCCAAGGCTAGGTTAGCTATTGCTGCTGTCAAATGTCCAACTGCCATCAACAGAAATCTAAGCTGAGTTCTCAATATGGCACCATCCTTTAAAGGTGGTCGTTTGATTGCTTCAGAAAAACAGTGATTGGAATCAACACATATTATGGGATTGGGTTTCTCTTTTCTCCTTACAGGGTTTTACCTACTACCATTTACTGAGGATTTACAGTTTGATTTACGTACAAGATTACACATAAAATTACATTAGACTAATGGACCTACTTTGGATCAGGAGTCTGGGAGTGGCTTAGCTGGAGAGTTACGCCAGCTAATATACTCAACATGTCAGCTGGGGCTTCAGTTATCTGAAGGATTGACTGCATCTGGAGATCCATTTCCAGGATATCTCACTCACATACCTGGCAAGGAAGTGCTGGTCCTTTGTAGGGGTCCCGATTCCTTGTGACATGGGTCCTGTATAAGACTGTTTGAGCTTCTTTAGAACTTGACAAACGCTTTCCCACAAGCGAATGATCTAGTAGGGAGCAAGGCAGAAGAAGCATGTTATATGAAATAGCTCTGGAAGTCACATACTGTTATTTCTACAATATCCTGTTGGTTATAGAGGTTAGCTCCGTTCATTGTGAAAGTCTTCTTTCTTGTGTAGTCTTCTACACAAGAGAATGAATACATGGAAATAAAAATCAATGTGTACCATCTTGGAGGCTGGCCTTCATAAGAGCCAATATGGTGAGGCAGTGGGCACATGACCATGGGATCCATTGGCTTTATTACTTACGACACTCCACAGAAGTATAGAGCCACATTGACAGAGTGATGGAATGGTCTTTTAAAGGCACAGCCGAGTTCCCACTTTAGATATTATGCTACAAGAGTGGTGCTCCATCCAACCAGGATGTGGTATATACCCTAATTAAACGGTTTTATAAAGTGTTCTTTCCTAAATAAGTAGAATGCATAGGTTCAGTAACCAAAGTATTGAAGTAGTAGTACCCCACTTGTCATCACTCCCAATGATCTGTTTGGGGAATCTGTACTTCATGTTTCTACAAATCTAGCCTCTAGGGTCCAGACTCTCCTTGTTGGAAAGACTTCCCTTTCCTCTGAACTGCTTTGGTCAAAAATCAATTCACCTTATGTATGGTTCTATTTCCAGTCTCTCAATTCCATTCAATTGATCTATGTGTCTACCCTTACACCAATTCCACCATATTTTGATTACTGTGGCTATGGAGTAAACCTTGAAATCAGTAGTATAACTTGATTTCTTCAACTTTTTTTCTGCAAAATTGACTGTTCTAGATCCTATGCATTTTCATACACATTTTTAGAATCAACTTATCCGTTTCATAAAAAATCTATTTAGATTCTGTCAGGATTACACTGAATCTAGAGATAACTTGGAGAAAATGGACATCCGTCTTAGATTGGGTTCTCTGTGATATGGACTCTGACACACTGATATTTGTACCCACAAGGTTTATTGGTGAGTGCCCTTGAGAACAACAGTTCCTCTGGGGTGAGAAGCAGGTCTGGGCAACAAAATAAGTCGGCTCATGAGACATCTTCAACAGAGGCTTCAGTGAAACACATGGGGAGCTCTTGGACAAGAATGGATGTTCAGAATTTTCCTATGATAGGTAGGTAGGTCCACATTGTTGCCAAACAAACACTGATGAAGTCAGAACAATAAATACAAAATAAAATAATACCAACAAGAGCTAATAAATACTGAACAGACATTTCTAACTACAAATATCTTTTAAAACTTTTACCTACATATTGGTATGAAAGTCAGTTAGCTGACTGTTAAGGAATAAGCATCATTTAACCAGGTTTGCAATGTACATCTTTTTTGGGGGTTTTTTTTTTAATTGATGTTTTAATAGTTTTTAACATTGTGAAATTTTGGGTTGTACATTTTTGTTTGTCCATCACCATATATGTCTCCCTTCACCCCTTGTGCCCATCCCCTACCCCCACTGCCCCTGGTAACCACAGTCCAGTTTTCTCTGTCCATGTGTTGGTTTATATTCCACATATGAGTGAGATCATACAGTGTTTTTCTTTCTCTTTCTGGCTTATTTCACTTACCATAATACCCTCCATGCCCATCCATATTGTTGCAAAAGGGACAATTTTGTCTTTTTTTTACTGCTGAGTAGTATTCCATTGTATATATATACCACATCTTCTTGATCCAATCATCAGCTGAAGGACACCTGGGTTCCTTCCACTTCTTGGCTATAGTGAATAATGCTGCAATGAACACAGGGATGCATAAGCCTCTATGGATTGTTGATTTCAGGTTTGTTGGATAGATTCCCAGTGGTGGGATAGCTGGATCATAGGGTATTTCTATTTTTAATTTTTTGAGCAATCTCCATACCGTTTTCCTCTATGGCCTCTATGGCTGCACCAGTTTGCATTCCCACCAGCTGTGTATGAGGGTTCCTGTTTTCCACATCCTCTCCAACATTTGTTGTTTTTTGTCTTTTGTCTTGGTGATTATAGCCATTCTAATGGGCATGAGGTGATATCTTAGTGCTGTTTTGATTTGCATTTCCCTGATGATTAGTGATGTGCAATGTATATCTTTTTAACTTCTATTTCTTCTTTCTATTTATTTTTTCAAATATCAGTCCTTTTAATAATTTAAGAATTGACTAGTGACACCTAAGTTTGAAGCTCTTTATAAGAACTTGCATCTTCGTTTTCAGAGTAAATTCTCTTCTTGTTTTCTCAAGATTTTAGGAGAATAAAACACATTGTTTCAAACCGGATAAAGTGTGTCGAGTTCAAAAGGTTTAGAAGGGATTTATTGGGGAGATGATCACATAGTGTGTTTTATGATTTGCTATAAATTCTGTAGTCACAGCATATTAGGGCAAAGTGCTTACTCAGCATTATTAAAAGTTTGATATTGTCACTTTGCCCGTTTTTATAGAATCTGGTAGATAGAATGGTATTTCCCCAGAGAGCAATCCATCCCGAGGCCTGCATCATTGCTGATTTATTTCCATTTACAGTGGTGTTGGTTGTACCCAGGGCCTGCTTATTTTCACTTATCACAGTTAGAGGGAGGCATCCTCTCTGCTTCCTGTAATCGGAAAATATCCTGTCACTCTGCATAGCCTATTCTTAAATGCTGAGCTTGGATATCACATCCTTCCTGAAGTGATCTTTCTTCTATATTCCAATATATTTGCTTGTAGAGGACTTTATTTCCTACAGACTGATTGTAGGCATCAAATGACAGGAATGTTGTTTTCTAATTAGTCCTCCATGGCGCCTAGGAAGATACTATACACATACAGATAGGCACTTAGTGGCTCAATGACTTAATCTTATCCAAGGTAGATAAATGGAAACAATATAAAAGAATAAAACAAGTTTAATAGAATACAGTTTTGGTGTTCTTTCCAAACAATATGTCAAAAATGTTGGTGTCGATATTTTTAAATTGATTCAATTAAGATGTTAAAATTTTGTTATAAATATGTGATATAGGTGGCAGTGAATTTTGGTTGAAGATTGTAGAAGGAGAAATTAGTATTTTGTGAAAAAACAAATCCAGGATGTATTTTAATTCAGAAAATAGCAAACTACGTATTTATCAAATTATGTTCAAATGTACTCTAAGTCAAATGAAGTAAACCATTAGGTTACAATATGTTCAGATATCTGAAAATGCAACATCAGCCAATGTTTTACAGGCAAAATCTTGTCTATAGTCATTTTGGTAAATGCCTAAGAACTGTTAAATCTTGTTAGATTGAAACACTTTTTCTAGAAGGCTGAATCTCTAGCAGTAACTGTCTCTCCATGACTGGAGCTCCTGGACCCTGACACTTCTCCATAGACTCAGGTCTCACTGAATTCTGGAAACTATTTTGTCCACTTGTGCCTTCAGTTCTCAGTGTAAAAGCAGTTTCTTGCTTTTGCTAACCATGCCATCTGTGTTCTCTTAATCCTCCCCACACCTCTGTAATTATTCCTTAAGTTAATGTTTTCTCAATATTTGCCTTATGTTTCCCTTTGTGACCCTAAATCAGAAACAATTTCCCCCTACATGCATAGATTATATTTCCTGTTGAAAAACTTCCTATACTCTGGAGGGGGTATATTTCCACATTCCATGTTTTGATTCTAACTTCTTTCCCTGAAAATATCAACCTGGGAGCTACTTTTTTTTTTTTTTAACATTTTTTTTTTTTAATTTATTATTCCCCCAAAGCCCCAGCAGGTAGCCGTATGTCATAGTTGCACACCTTGCACATCCTTCTAGCTGCTGTATGCGGGTCACAGCCTCAGCATGGCCCGAGAAGCGGTGCATTGGTGCGCACCCGGGATCCGAACCCTGGCCGCCAGCATCGGAGTGTGCGCACTTAACCGCTAAGCCATGGGGCCGGCCCCTGGGAGCTACTTTTTATCCAACTTCATCTCCTATGCATAGAGACCTAAGGGCCAGAATTTTAATCAGCCGGTCCTTTAAAGTTAGAAGAGTGGCAGATTCATCACAAGCTCCAAATTATAGATATGCCCCATATATTAAAACACATCGAAATAAAAGTTGCAATTACATGAGAAAAATCTTAATGAATAAGGTGAAGCTCATGGAAGTCCCACAATATGACAACTGAACCTTAGCAGTTTCTAAACCTGCAGAGATTGCAAGTCTGTATGTAAACACCATTGTCTTGCTTTCAGTTATTTATTGTTGTCAATGCTTACCTATGAAATATAAAGGTTTCAGTAAAATAAGCATTTATTAAGCATTAAATTTTTAGCTTAAATATGGTGTCTCCTTTCAAAAAGTTTACTTCTAACGGCAAGTCGGATCTTCTACTGCTAGAAGTAGAAGATCTACTCCCACTAACCTTTCTATAGGGACTTTTCTTTCAGAAGTCATTGTTGAACTACTTAGTTGCTAAATGGAGCCATGGATTTTTCCTTGTCCTCTTGAACTTGTTATTAGCTCCTCTTTCATGAAACTATCTCCTTCCCTAGCTCCCATACATTTGTTCCTCTTGATTCTATCCTCTCACTGTTACCTGCATACACACGTCACTTTCCTTTGCCTCTTTCTCCCCTTCCACTGCATAGTTCTGACTGTCTGCAAAGCCACATTTTCAACTACTATTTCAGCGTGAGCTATAACCTCACGCGAATGGCTCTCAAATGAACTTTCACCATCACTAACTCTTACCTTGAACTCTGGTTTGGCATTTCTGTCTGTCTGCTGGGTATCTCTTTTTGATGCCATAAAATCACTTTGTCTACATTCTTAGGTAAAATGATCTCATAGCAGCATATCCCCACGGAAATACAAACTTCCGCCCCTTTCTGACTGCCTAAGTTTAACCCAGTTTAACGCAGGGGTGGAACATTACAGCCCATGAGCCAAATGCAGCCTGCCACTGTTTTGTACAGCATGTAAGCAAAGAATATTTATTATATTTCAAATAGTTGAAAGAAATTGAAGGGAGAATATTCATGACTTGGAAGTTTTATGAAATTAAAGTTAGGTCCATAAACAATGTTTTATTGGAATACAGCCATGCTTACTTGTTTACATGTGGCCCATGGCTTCTTTTGCCCCGTAATGAGAATTGAGTAGTTGCAACAGGGACAATATGGGCTGTAAAGCTTAAAATATTGATATCCGGCCCTTGAGAGAAAAAGTCTGCTCACCCTTGATTTAGTGGATGAAGCCTGAGTTTAAGAGTAGACTGATGGAGCTGAATACAAGTCTTAGGTACGCTCCTCACTAAGTGAAATTTCAGAGAAAGTTACTTAGCACAAATGAGCCTCACTTTTCTTATCTGTAAAATAGAAATGCCAACAGTTAAGTCCTTCTATGAGGTTTCTTTTTTTTTTTTTTATTGAAGTCACATTGGTTTATAACATTATATAATTTCAGGTCTATGTTATTATATTTTGACTTCTGTATAGACTGCATCATGTTCACCACCAAAAGTCTAGTTTCTACCTCTCACCATACACATGTGCCCCTTCACCCCTTTCGCCCTCCCCCACTCCTTTCCCCTTCGGTAACCACCAAACATACAAAGTCTAAAACTATTCTGTAGACTTTTAATTATTTTCTCAGTTTGTTTTTTCTAATTGAATCTGGTGAAGCAATGGCAGACAAAATATATTTTATTATAGTATCATCTCAGAAATATTTCATAACACCTCTGTTGTTCAAGGCTGTTTCAGATTCAAGTGAAAGAAAGCTTAAATTAATTTAACCCAACCAACATTATATAATTGTATATAAATTTAGTTTGCTTTTTTCATTTTATAGACACATAATACACATATAGTGTATATAGAAGGATATATGGTATATATCATATTATCTGTATAAAGTATATTACACATACGGTGGTGTAAAAATGGCTCCTTCAAAATGATGTTAGAGAAATTACCTTAACGTCTTATACTACTTACAAAAATAGAATTCAGTTTACTTAAAAGCTGAAGTGTGAAAATTACAACTATATGATAATAGAAAAATGTAGGAGAATCTGTGATCTTCATTCTCATAATTTATGAAACAATTTTATTCTAACTCTTTCATTGCATCTACATACAACATCAGATCTTTGTGAACTTAGGAGCCACTTTTTGTTCCAAAAACAGGTTTTAGGGCATAATAATTTTGTTTCCCTTGAAGTTGTTTTAGTTACAACACTTTTTAAGTTTTATACCAAGCCATAAGTATCTATTCATCTAAGATGAAGACAATATTTTAATTCATCCTCTATTTTTTAAATTTGCACTCTCAAACCTCAAAGTGTCTTTTGTTTTATTTTGTTAGTTTTTCTATGCTCCTCATCCTCCTGACTCTCTCTGTGTGAACATATGATACACACACACACATATTGATATTTCTCTATATATGTTGATCTCTCTCTGTTTATATACTTTTTATATATATTTTAGATGCACATATTGGACACATACTATAGAATACCTTATAGTAGCAAAATGCAATCAATTAGGTATATAACTGGCAACATGGATACATCTTAAAACATTTTTTGAGTTAAAAAGTAAGATACCTCTATCTCTCTCTTTTTCTAACTATATATCACCCAGTATGTATAGATTGATAACTTAATTTCTTGGTCCTTAAAGTTTACAGTCAAAAAGGGAAAATGGGAGTAAAAACCAAAACAAAAATAGTGTATGTATGTATGTATATCCATCATATATAGTATATATATGAGGATAGCAATAGGTTCATATGAGGATAGCAATAGGTACTATGGATAATAACTTCTTTAACTGCTTTCTAAAAGACCTGTAGATCATACAACAAACTTTTCTGCCATGATATTATGGTTGAAATGAACATACATACAAAGCCAACATCGTTCATGTCAAATACATATTGTATAGTTTAAGGTTGGTGCTAAGTGTCCCCTGACTATCATTTTACCAGTATAACTTTTGATAAAGATTATGGTGTTCATGCATTCAGAGGATACAGAATTAACTTTTTAAAAATTTGAATAATAAGATGAGATTGCAGGAAAAATATTTAACTTTTAAATTGTCTTAGGTTACATATTTATCTATTTTTAGGTTACTTAGCTTTTCTTTTTATTAATGTTTTCCTATTCCCCTTTAATTTCTTCACTGTAAGAAATGACCACTCTGCCTCCCCCAAGGCTATGTCCATCTGTGCCCATTTTTAATTGTCTCCATTATTGACTTAACCTGCACTTATGTTACGTGATTTCTCTTTTGTGTAACTGGAAATTGTGTTTTATTCAATAATTATCAAAGGAATGATTTAGAGATGCAGGTTTTAGTGAAATGTGTGTGCAGGAGTGTTTTATGTAAAAGGGGAACAATTTTTGTATTTCAGGCTCCTTTCATTATACTAAAATTCAGGAACTGTTAATTAAATGAAATTGAAAGAGAACCCATTCACTGGCTGGCAATCATAGACTGAGCATTTGGAGTTCTTGTGGCTTGATCTCATTGTATATTATTTGAATAAAATGCTGCAAGTGAAATATGGGGAAATGCAAGATAAATAAAATTGGCAAACACAATTAAAGGTAAAATACAAAGATGATGTCTGCATCTTTTGCTTTCTCAAAACCCACCATGTTTCTGATATAATACAAATGTACTGAAGAATGTGTTCAAAGTATTCAGTAATTTACAAATAATTTAGTGAATCAGAATAAGAGCAATGTTCCCCTCCAAGGTACTTACTAACTTCATAAAAGGAAACTTCAACACTGATAAATATAGAACTTTTAATAATAAAGTGTTGTTTCAACTATATATTTTTGGAGTATGTACATTTTCATGATGAATGTAACCAGTGCTTTTCTGTGCGTTATGAAACAAAGAGTGGGCATGGGTAATAGTATTAAAATCCCTCTAAGTTTTATGAAGTGCTATTACATACATTTATCAACAATCTTATGTGGGTGTCTGGGCAGGTATTATTAGTGTTCTGACTCCCAGTTAAAATTTCTTGCACACACTAGACTACCATTCTTTTTCTTTTAAAAAATATAACCAAATAAAATTGGAATCCTCAGAATTATGAAACAGTCTGCAAATACAGGCCTATCTAACCTCCTAGTTTGTGATTAAATATGCTTCAGAGGGAAAACAGAAGAAATTATGTTACTCAGCAGCCAAATCTATTTATTGAAAAAATAGGATATACAGAATTCTCAGGGGAACATTTCTGATATTAACATAGTTGCTGATTATACAAGGTCTATCAGAGAAAACAAAAACTGTTGTCATATTCCAAGAAGTTGTGTGGGAAGATCAGTTGCCACATAGATGTTTCCACAAAGAAACTTCCTGGATAAACAACATGAAAGGAAAGAGAAGCGAGAAAATGTTAGTGGGTTCTTTTAAAGTTAGTATGTAAGAGCTGGAATAGATTCTCAATCAAACTAAAAAGAAATCAAATTAAAGCTTTCCAAGAGTGTGACAAGAACACCACTTTCTTAGAGCATTTAGAGGTCAAAGAGGCAAGATGATGTCAATGGAGACGGGTGGCAGACAATGGATTTGTGTTTGGGGACATCTTACAGAGCAGAGCTCTGGAGTCAGGTTGACCCAGCTTTAAATCCTAGACCTAAATATTTCACTGATGTGAATATAAGAGCAGGTCAATTTTAAACCAAGACCAAACCAAACCGAACATAAAATTCCAAAGTCTTATGCCAAAGCAATATGAAGTTAGCAAAGGAAATATTTGAAAACAAGTTCAGGATGCTGGAAAGCCCCCAAGGACATATAAAAGCACTGAAAGAGAGAGCTGAGAGAGGATATGTGAGGGCTCTTTCCTCGGAGAGAGTTACACGTGCGCTGTCTCTCCCACCCCAAAGCAGAGGGATAAGAGTGCCTGCTGCCAACGTCAGTTCTAACAAGAAGGGCTTCTATGGACCCCTTGAAGTGCCTGGTATGTGTTTCCTACAACTGCAGGGGAGCAACACAGCGGACCCTCACTGTGGAATATAAAGGCAAGAGGCTGTTGCTATCAGCCTGAGCCGATGGGGTGGGGACAGGAGAGAAAGCTATTGATCCAAATCTACACTGAGCCACAGATACACTTACAGTGATGCCAGGGACAAGGAGGTGGAAACGTTTCACCAGCACCAGATGTGTGCGACGTGGAGAAAGAGCCAGTCTGAGCCAGAAAGAGCCATTTAAAACTGTCCAAGAGAACACCTGGAGGCGTGATGGGACCCCCCCCCCACACACACACAGAGAAATCCTGCGTGGAATAAACTGCCACAGGACAGGGTTTGGAGAGGGAGTGAAAATGCAAAGAAAATGCTTTTTCACATACAGGAACGTGCCATCAGCTGTCCGCAGCGAGGCGAGGGATGGCGCTGGGTAGATCCTAAACAACACGCAAAGGTGATCAGGTGGAAAGCATTGGCTCTGAGCATCTGGCAGGAGAAGGGAGTTCACCAATGTCTGTTTAAGAAGAACTTTATTTTACTCTTACCTGTCCTCACCAACTTACCCCCATCTTGTACCGCAGTCAGGACACAGAAATCCGTTTTCTCAGATTTCAAATCCATATGTGTATATAACACAGTCGGTCACCGGCGACTCTTGCAGGCGCCGGAAGCGGCCGGCAGACTGGGCCTCGGGGCGGGAACGCCGCCGCGGGGCAGGCCGGGAAATCCCGGCACCAGGAGCGCGCGCATGCGCCCACGAGCAGCTCTGAGCCCTCCAGGCCCACGCCGCGCAGCCGCACTCCTTCCGTTCACTGGGCCGTGTGGGCGCAGAATCTGGCCCCTCGGCCTGGCTTGAGGCAGGTTTTGGAGACGCTCACCACCACCGCTGTGTGCACAGAAGAAGAAAAACTCTTTGAAGAATTGTGTGGCAGTGGCTGGGCCCCTGGAGGTCACACATTTACAGGTCTTGAGCAAGCCGGAGACCAATATCTTCTTTAAGGTGATGCCCCTCCCGGGAGGCCCACCTTGACCTGGATCAACAGGTACGCGCTGGTGCACGCCGTGGTCTCCTCGCTGCGTCGGAACCGCGTGCTGGAGCAGTAGTCTGCCCACCCTTCCCTCCTGGTGCTCGGCAGCTTCAGCCCCCGCGGCATGCATGTGAAGTTCATGGCCACCGTGTCCCGGAACCTGTGCCCCTGCATCAGCGTGCACAGGTGAACCTGAACACCCTTAAGTGCTGCCGTGTCATCAACTACAACCTTGAACTCCCAGGAGCTGGATTCCCGCCGTTATGGCATCGAAGTCATTCCTTGGGGCGCAAGTCATGGGATGAAGAAGCTTCTCCAGGAGAACTTCCCCGACATGAGCCGCCCGCGTGGTGTCGGCGAGCTGCTGGCCACGGGCGAGGGGCTCCAGAGAGCGAGGCGGAGCCCCACGGCGAGCACAGCTTGACCGAGCTGCCCTAGGCCGTGGCGGGGCGCTGCAACACGCGGGTCCCGCAGAGCGCGGTGGGCTCCGAGACCCGGCCTGGGATCACCTGCCGCTCATCAAGATCCAGGAGGATGTTGGGGAGGGGAATGTGCTGCCCCGCAGTTTCGTGCACAAGACATTGGAGGAGCTGCAGGCCACCTTGGCAGCCAAGGAGGAGAAACTGCAGCTCAAGGCCCCCAGGCAGGACCCCCAGGGCCAGACGGCCCAGCACAGGCGGGAGCAGTGAGAGGCCCACAAGAAGAAGAGCCTGGTGGGCATGAAGAGGGCATGGGCAGAGCCCAACAGGGACAGTGATGCCGAGGACCCTGGGGCTCCCCCGAGGCAGGAGGGACCGGCGAGGAGGAGGAGGAGGATTTCCGCCAGGTGCGGGACGACGAGCCTGATGAGGACATGTTCCTGAAGGTGGCCAAGTGGGGACAGCCTGCCGGGCCCCCAGGCTAGAAGCCGCTGGAAAAGGAGTGGAGGCCAGACCCAGACCGGGACCGAGGTGGTGACCAGGGGCCTCCAAAGACCACTACTAGCTGCATTTTTACACTTTTGTGAGTTTTATTTTTATTGCTGTCTGTCTCAATTTGTTGACGATGCACTTGCTAATGGGAGGTAAAATGAAATATATAGGCAGAGTTAATTTATTTAAATTCTGCATAAACTCTAATCCCACCTCCAAAAAAGTTTGATTAGATTAAAAAGATTTAAGCAGAACCCTATTATAATATAAATTCAGTCATAGTTCAGTTGGCCATTGTCTCTCATCCTCCTCGTTAAACAAGTTTCTTAAGGAGTGGTGGAGGAGAGTGGGGAGAGAGAGGATTGGATGGCAAGGCTAGGTGCATATAAAAAAGTAACCCAATCTAGGGGAGCACAGAAGTCATCGTGGGTCCTAATGGCTCTCGATTCTCCTAAAGAATTCTCCTAGGATGGGACCAATAAAAAACAGCAAGTTTCCAGGAGATTCTATCTAACCATAGAACCTAGCATTATCACTATGGATGTTTGAGTTATCAACCATTGCTAAATGGCTCCAGAAGTCAACTAAATCTTAGAAGGATTTAAATCCTGTAGCCAAAAGTAGGATCTCTACCAACCAGGGGCTTGTTTCATGCTCCCATAGCATTTTTAGATTAACTTTTTGGGTCATACTTAGTGTTTTATGAGTTTTACTGTAGTTACAAAGTAAATATGAAATATAATAGAAAATTCAGGTTGCAAACAGTTAAACTGTGTAATGAGGCAATTTATAAGGAAGGAGATAAATAGCTATGGGAGGACTGGGTCTGTAAAGCATTTCCAGAGAGCCATGATTAATGGTTTGTAGGGATAAATTCCTGTTGTCTTATGAGAGTAGTACTGTGTGTAGAGCTCTTAATACATCCAGGAGACTCCCTAAGGGAGATAACTTATCCAAAGTTTAATACTGAAACAGAAATAGATAGTAGTAAATCAATAGTGAATTAATATAGAAAAATACTGAATTTCTTTTCATTTAATTTTCATAGAATTGCTTGTATGCGCTGTGAATATGTTATCCAATTAGAATGGAAAGTGTTTTTTGTTTTCGTTTTGTTTTGATTTTTAAATGACCATTTCGAGATGTGAGGATTTTAATAGTCACTTGATTGTGATTAGGAAATTGATTGCAATGCTGTGTGTATTAGCTAATGCTGAATCAAATCACCCAAGGTCTTATTCAATTATGATGGTATTTAAATATATTGAGCAGTAACTTTATTATTCATTCATTTATTAGGCAGATATTTGTTGAGAGCCTACTGTGTGCTTGGCACTGTTGTAAATCCTAGGGAAACAACAGTACAATAAAGATACAAAAGGCCTTTTTTCATGTTGCTTATATTCTAGGGGGGACAAAAATTATAAGTAGATAGGAAAATTACTATATATTATTCAGTAGTAGGATTAAAGTAAGTTAAAGGGATATAGAGTGACAGAGTTTGCTATGTTAGAGGACTCCGGAAAAGTGTCCTTGAGAAGGTCTCATTTGTCTTGAGTGATAAGGGAATAAGGTATTTGACTATCTGGGGAAAGAATATTTCAGAAAAGTAAACAGGAGGGGCAAATACTTTAAGATGCAATGTATTTTCTGAGTTGGAGGAATTGTAAGGTCAGGGTGACTCGGTGATCAAGGGAGATATTGATAGGGATGAGGCCAGAGAGATAGTGGGGACCCAGATCATATGGGGATTTGTAGGAGACCACTGAAGGATTTGAGAGCAAGAGAGGGGCATAATCGGATTTACCATTTAGAAATCTCTTCTGCTCTGTGAACAATAGTTCATAGGAGGAAAACGGCAGAAGCAGAGAAACTAGTTTAACAGCTATTTTAGTTGCATAGAAGAAAATGATGCACCTGTGGACTAGAAAGATTACACGGGAAGAGGTGAAAAGTGGTCATATTTCAGATCTATTGTGAAGTGTGAAAAACTATGATAAGTTCTTTATATATATAACATCTCATTTAATCCTCAAAACAACTGTATGAGGAAGACAGATATTATCACCCTCATTTCTAGAGGAGCAATCTGTGGATGAAAGACATCAAGTAACTTTCTCAATGTCCCTGCACTAGGATATGATAGAATTAAAAATGATTAAACCTGGACTTGGCTATCTCCATTCCTTGAGTTTTTGCCCACAACATTGTATTGCCTTTTATTTAACCTCATCTACAAAGTAGACCATGACAATAGGACAACAATAGAAAAATGGCCTCAAATGTCAGACATAGTTGTAATAAAATGAAACTTTTCTGTTGCATTGGTTACTTTGTTGCTCACTGGCAAAAATGGATTCCCCGCACCACCTTTGAATAAAAGCTTTAGTCCCAAAACTGGAGAAGGAAAGAGTGTAGGAATTGCAGACAGTAAGCCTGTAGATGGAGGAGGAAAAAGAGTGTCACATACCCTTCCTACCCCCAACATTCCACTGTGAGAACAAGGACAAATTAGGTTTTATTTATTTATTCTTTTTAGGATGAGGAATTTATTTCCTTAGTGAATGATTTCAATTAATGATCAATTTGTAAGTGTAAATGCACAAAATTTAACAATGGTTTCTGCCAACTAACTTCAAAAAATAAATTTACAATTTACATAAATTTAGAGTTGTACAACCTTCATCCTAATACGTATTTAGAACGTCCCATCATCCCCCAAGGTTAATCCCTACTCTAAAACTCAACCCTGGGAAACCACTGATTTTCTTTCATTCTCTATAAATCTACCTTTTTAAGAAAATTCGTATAAATAAAATCATACATTGTAGTTTTTTACATTTGCCTTCTGTCATGTAGCCTGCTGGTTTTGAGGTCATCTAAGTTGTAGCATGTATTCGTAGTTTATTCCTTTTTATGGCTGAATAATATTTCATTGTGTGGGTGTACCACATTTTGTTTATCCATTTGTCAGTTGATAGACATTTGGGTTGTTTCCAGTTTTGGGCTTTTAGGAATAATGATGCTATGAACATTCAGACACATGTTTTTATGTGGACCTATCTTTTCATTTTTCTTGGGTAGATTCCTAGAAGTGAAATTGCTGGGTTATATGGTAAATAAATGTTTATATTTTTTAAGAACCGTTTTCCAAAGTGGCTGTACCATTTTTATCTTCCCACTAGCAATGCATAATGGTTTCAGTTTTTCAGTAGTCTCTCTTAACACTTAATGTTGTCTGACTTTTTGATTATAGACATTCTAATGGTTGTGCAGTTTTATCTCTTTGTGACTTCAGTGTTTTCCTGATGTTTAGTAATGTGAGCATATTTTCAAGTGCTCCTTAGCCATTCATATATCTTCTTTGGTCAAATGTCTAATCAAATCTTTTGCTGATTTTTAAATTAGGTTGTTTGTCTTCTTATTAAGTTGTAAGATTTATATTTTCTGCATACAAGTCCTTTATTAGATATATGATTTTCAAATATTTTCTCCCAGTCTGTGGCTTGACTTTTCATTGTCATAATGGTATTTTTTGAAGCACAAAATTTTTTAATTTTGATGAAGTCTAGTTTACCAATTAATTCTTTTGTGTATCATGTTTGAAGTCTGAGAATTTTTTGCCAAACTCCAGGACACAATGATTTTCTCTTCTTATTTTCTAGAAGTGTTATAGTTTAATTCTTATATTTAGGTTCATGAGAATACTTGATTCATTAACATGTTTTCCTTTCCATTTATTTAGATCTTCTTAAATTTCTTTTTCAAAGTTTTATAGTTTTAAGTGTATAAGTTATGCACTTCTTTGAATATTGGATGTATTACTAGGTATTTTATTTTTTGATGCTATTGTAAATGGACTTATTTTTTTAATTTCATTTTTGTATTGTTCACTGCTACTATATAGAAATACAGTTGATTTTAACATATTGTATCTGGAAATCTTGATGAACTCATTAATTAGTTCTAATAGTATTTTAGTGGATTCCATAGGATTTGCTATATAGATTATGTTATCTGCAAATAAAATAATTTTTCTTTTTCTTGTTAGATAGCCATGGCAAGAACCTCCGTTATAAGGTTGAATAGATGTGACAAAAATGAACATACTTGACTTGTTCCTCATCTTTGGAGGAAAGCATTCATTTTCACCACTAAGGGTTATGTTAGGTGTAGGTATTTCACAGAGGTCCTTCATCAGGTTGAAGAAGAAATTTCCTATTATTTATAGTATATGGATATGCCTTCATTTTTTTTTTTTTTAAATCATGGATGTGTTCAATTTTTCCAGTGTTTTTACTATGTTTAATGTGATTATCATGTGGTTTTGTATTTTATTCTATTATTGTGTGGGGTATTCCTTTATTTTATTTTCATATGTTAAATCAACCTTGCATTCCTGAGATAAATATCACTTGGTCGTTGTTATAGACAACACGTTTGTGTCCCTTCCCAAATTCATATGTTGAAGTCCTAACCCTCAATGTGACAGTATTAGGAGATGGGGACTTTGGGAGGTAATTAGGTCATAGGGGTAGAACCCTCATGATGAGATTAGTGCCCTTATGAGAAGAGATGAGAGAGCTTGCTTCTCTCTCTGCTTTCCACCATGTTAGGATACAATGAGAAGAATGCAATCTGCAAGCCAGGAAAAGGGCTCTCATGAGGAACCGAATCAACCAACACCTTGATTTTGGACTTCCCAGCCTCCAGAACTGTGAGTAAAAACTTTCTGTTGTTTAAGCCACCTTCTCTGTGGTATCTTGTTATAGCAGTCTGAACTAAGACAATTATGGTGTATAATAATTTATTTAGTTTACTAATATTTTGTCAAGGATTTTGCATGGACGTTGAAAGGGTATGTTTGTCTGTAGTTCTCTTTTCTTGGGTTGTCTTTGTTTGGATTGAGTAACAGAATAATACTAGCCTTGGAAAATGGGTTGGTAAGTGATCCTTCCTCTTACATTTTTTAAAAAGAATTTGTAAAGAATTTCTAATAATTCTCTTCTTTGTTTGACAGAATTCACCCAGGCCTGAACTTTTCTTTGTGGGAATATTTTCTTTATATTTTATAAGTATATTCAGATTTTCTATTTCTTCCTAAGTCAGTTTTGATAATTTCTTTCTTTCTAAGAATTTTTGTTTCATCTCAGTTGTATAATTTGTTGGCATAAAGTTATTCATAATAATCTTTTATAATCTATTTTTATTTCTCTAGGGTCACTAATGGTGTCCCAAGTTTTCCTTTTTGTTTTTGATAATTTGTGTTTTTTGAATTTTTCAAATAACAAACTTTGAGTTTCATTGATTTTTCTCAATTGTTTATCTACTACTTCATTGATATCTCTTCTAATATATTTTTTATTTCTTTGCTTCTAGTTGTTTTGGGTTTAGTTTGCTTGTGGCTATCTAGTTTCTTAAGATGGAAGCTCAGCTTATAATTTTGAGATCTTTTTTCATTCTGATACAGACCATATGGCTACACATTTCCATCTAAGCATTGTTTAGCTGCATCACGTAAATTATATGTTGTGTTTTCATTTACGTTTATTTCAGAATATTTTCTATATTTTGCCTGTGATTTCTCCTTTGATCCATGAGTTATTTAGAATGATGTTGTTTAAATGGATAATATTAGAGGATTTCCCATATTTGTTTCTGTTGATTTGTAATGTATTGCCTTTGTGGTCGGATAACATACTATGTATGATTTCAGTACTTTTAAATGTATTGCGACTTGTTTTATTTCTTTGCACATGGTCTGTCCTGGAAAATGGTGCATGAAAAGAATGTGGACTCTGCTGTTATTGGGTGGAATTTCTATAGCTATCTGTTGGGTACTGTTGTCCAAGTCTTCTACATAATTTCTAGTTTTTCTGATTAGTTGTTCTTTCACTTACTGAGAGTAAGTATTAGACTTTCTCACTGTTATTGTTGAACTGTTTCTCCCTTCAATTCCGTACATTTTTTGTTTCTGTCCATATTTTAGGCCTGTATTGTTAGGTGGATATATGTTTACAATTGGTATATCTTCCTGATGCATTGACCCTTTTATCATTATGAAATTCCCTGCTTGTCTCTAATATTTCTTTCATTGGCTTATATTAATATAGCCTTCTAGCTTCTTACGTTTACTGTTTGCATGATAAGTCTTCACATGCTTTTACTTTCAATCCATTTTGTCTCTTAATTTAAGGTGGATATCTTGTAAACAGCTTATAGTTGGTCTTGCTTTTTTTCTTTTGTATACAGTCTGATAATCTGTGCCTATTGATTGGGGTTTTTAGACCACTCCCGTTCAAAGTAATTATTGATATAGTTGAATTTATCTTTGTTATTTGTAATTTGTTTTCTACATTCCTGCTATTTATTGTATCTCTGTTCTTCCTTGACTGCATTCTTTTGTGCTAAATAAGTATTTTTTAATGTAGCGTTTCCACTCTGTTGATTTTTTTTTTTTTTTTTTTTTTGTGAGGAGATCAGTCCTGTGCTAACATCTGCCAATTCTCCTCTTTTTTTGCTGAGGAAGACTGGCCCTGGGCTAACATCCATGCCCATCTTCCTCCACTTTACATTGGGATGCCGCCACAGCATGGCCTGACAAGCAGTGCGCTAGTGCGTACCTGGGATCTGAACTGCCGAACCCCAGGCCACCACAGCAGAGCGCGCGCACTTAACCACTTGCACCACTGGCCCGGCCCCTACTCTGTTGATTTTTAAAGGAGTTTTTTTGGTTATTTTCTGAATGATTGTTTTATGGATAATATGCATATTGATTTATCATAAACCACTTCAGATTAATACTAACTCAGTTTTGATTAAATTATCAAACCATGTTTCAATATACTTTCATTCCCCTTCCTTCCTTTTTTGCTACTATTGTCATATATATTATATTTGTACATATTTTGACCCTAACCAATACAGTGTTATACATATCACATTATATAATCTTTTGCCTTCTATAAAATTGAGAAAAATATATCTATATATTTATATGAATCTAAAGAAAGTAGATTTAGATTGTTTATATTAATTCATATATTTGCCACTTCCTGTGATCTCAGTTTGTTCCTATGGATTTCAGTTACAATCTGGTGTCATTTTTTGTCAGCCTGAAGAAATTCTTCTAATATTTCTTGTAAGACAGTTCTGCTGGCAAAAATATTTCTCAATTTTTATTGCACCTTTATTTTTGTAGAATTGTTTTGCACTGTGTAGAATTCTTTGTTGACCATTTTCATTTTTCCCCCATTTTGAATATGCCATCCCACTGCCTCCTGACCTCCGTTGTTTCTGATAAGAAGCAATAATATTGATGTTCCCCTGTATGTAATGAGTTGACTTCTCTTGATGATTTCAAGATTGTCTTTGTCTTTGTTTTTCAACAGTTTGAATATGGTCTGTGCATCTCTTTGTATTTATCCTGCCTAGGTGTGTGGAGTTTCTTGGTTGTGTAGCTTATTGTTTTCATGAAATTTGGAAGTTTTTAGTCATTATTTTATTACATGTTTTATCTGCTCATTCTTTTGTCCCCTGTTACCATGATCAGTCTCAATCAGGAATACGCTTGTCTCCTAGCCACACAATATCAAGCTAGTAGACATGATATGTTGATGTCCCCTACTCACCTACCTCTGAGAAGTCACATCCACTGATAGCGTTGCTGGGCATGGTGTCACCTGTCACTCCAAATAAAGTAATCCCCTTCTGCCTGCTGCGGAGAATCTGATAGTCCTTGTGGGTTGACTCATCCTGGCAGAACCACTCTGTGAGCTGGGAGGGAGGAGGAAGATGGGCGTATCCCCAGGCCAGAATGCCGGAGGTCTCCACTGTTCTTACTCAGTGTCCAGCAGTTTTCAAACCATAAATGCTTTCAGATTGTGTTCTGCCTTTGGTTGATTTTTAGAGCACTGAAATTGTTTTCTTGGCTTTTATTTTGTTGTGTTTTTGATCTGTTTGTTTGGCTTTGTAGTCGTCTTTTGAGGGGAGGATTTGCCAGTCTCTTCAATCAGCCATAGCCGTAATTCCTCTTAAAAAACAACAACTGTATTTTGACTAATGAATGAAACTGCGTTACGGTTTGGGTCTGTGGATCAAAAACATTTGCCTCCAGACTGCGTGACACACTGCTTTCTGAAGTGGAGGGGCTATCGAGTAGGACATTTTAAGATGAAAAGTTGCCTTTTCCCTCAATTCTTTGTTCAAATACAATGCAAAACTTGTTTAAATTATCAAAAAGTCCAAGCTTGCACCACATACTGTGGAGGAATAGATTCTGAGAAAATTTTCCATTAAGGAGATTTTAAAATTTATCTTTAAAGTACATTAGTTCAAAAAGTTATTTACTGTTTTCTGTTTTGTTTTGTTTTCTCTTCTGTCTCTTGCAAGAAAGGAGTTTCATGCCAGGCCAAATTGCACCCTCAGCTGCTCAAAGGTTTGCTCTCCTTTGCTGCCTCCCCATCAGGGGATATCATTAGCTAAAGCAATTCAATTATCATACTCTTCACTCAAACCCTACGAGAACTCAGAAGTGGGTTAAATTGGGAAATTTAATGAAAGAACATTATTTTAGAGATAATCATCTTGCTTCAACAAAATGCCTCTTTATTTTAATGGGCAGGATAAAAACTTACATGCATTTTAAATGTCCTCACCTGTGTCACTAATTGCATCATAAGTTGCTTAAATGAAACGATTGCTACAATTCTGTTGACTCAAGTATTTCACTAAACTTGGTGGAACTTCTCTTTCAACTAGAGTATTATGATTGTGAAACAGTAACAAAAAACAGCTTATTACTTTCTGCCTGAAAATTTACTAGAGATCTAAACAAAAAAGTATTTGCCAATAAGGCATTGTATGTTTAAAGTATTTGCATTTATATGTTTTATTTTAATTTAAATATAAAAGGCAATTTTTATAGCTTTCTGTGTCAGTCACTGCTACTTATACCCCAATATGAATTTTTATCACCCTCCTCTTACTAATAGTTTCAGTTGAGTTTTACCTGGGCTTGTACCTGTTCAGCTGTTGGCTACATTTTCCTATCTACTTTGCATCGAGGACTAGTTATGAAACTCAGCCTCAGAGAGGTTGACTGACATGCCAGATCTCACACAGTAATTTCTTGTGGAGCTGGAACATGAACCATATCTTCAACCTCTAATAAAAACTTTTGATGCTAAAATAAATTTCTAAGCCATCCTTTAGGGATAGGATACACTCAAAATTAGCTGCAGTTTCCTTTTAATATGGATTTCATTCTTCCTAGCCACTAGATCCTATTATTCATGTTAAGAATTTTTTCTTTCAGATATTTATGAACAAAAGGGAAACTATTTTCAGTGAAGAGAGTTTATTCATACCCATTTTAAACCTAATCATGTTCAGATGTTGTAATAATAATCATCTACAAATGGCCAAAGAGGATTTGTTATTTGAAAGGTCATAGAATTTCCATAAATCCTAAGATAAAATATTAGACAGTGAAGGTACAGTTGTAGTGTAATAGGCCATTCTAAATGCTGGGCATGCAATAGAATCAATAGACCACTAGTTCAGTTTTATCCACAAATGAAAGGAAGAAAATTAACAAATTATAATCTTCTGGTCAGCCTCTGAAGCAAGGAAAATGTAGACTTTAGGTATATGTGGCTAATTTAAAATGATCCTATATCAGGGACCAGTATGAAAGCAGACATTTTTATTTGAGAGTAATTTGATATTTTTGTTATCGTAAGTTTAGGTTTCTAGCTCTACCTTCTACCTCCACATCCTTTAGAATGGAGGGAGCTGTCTTGGTGGGTGACAAATGAGGATAGGAGATAAAAGATATGGGAGTGGAGGCTTCTGGACTGACCAATAACTAGCTCAGTCACTTTAGTGAAGTAGCTAAGTCTTTTTACTAAACCTGGTTTGACTTCTTTACCTGAAAAATGAGAATAATTTTATATTTCATTATTTCTAAGTGCTACTTTTTTTTTTAAATCATGTTTTAACATCTTAAATTGGAACACATCTAACAATAGCACCTTATACTTTTAAGTGATGGCGTGTTTTCATTCTTAGTTGTAGCTAAAATGAGGATTCATCTTTTAGTTGATAGTGTCATTGACTTGATCAGATCATCTCAAGTCTTGTGGAGAAAATCTACAAAAAAGTTAAAAGTGAGATGCCGTTTTAAGACATTATCACAAATACTTAGAAATATTGAAATTACTTCCGCTTTTTAAAAATACACGTAAACAAGTACTTAAAAACAAAAGTGACCATAAAATTTGTTTAATAATGCCAGAACTATATTCTTGAAATAAAACTTGATTCTCCATTTCAAAAGGATACATAATATATTGGTGAGTGGTGTGGAAATAAAACTGAAAGTTCAAAATCAAGACATATTTTGAGGATGCTGATCTTCAAGGACAAAGAAGAAATTCAGTGTCAAGACAGAAAAAGCAAGTTACCAATGAAGAGGAAAATGTAGACTCAGTTTTCTTCCACAGCAGTATGTATCAGAAAACTGGGGAAATGTACATTATCTTTTGAATGAAACAAAATATCACAAAAATTTAAACTCAGCCAAATTGTTCTTATTATTTAAATAAAGCCAAGAGACAGACATTCTCAAAAGGCAAGAATTAAGCAGTTATAGCACTCTTTCATTTTTCTTGGAGGACAAAAAATCTTGATAATGAAATCTATCCCACAGAGAAATGAATTCATAATAAAGAACTTCGGACTGAGTATATGTGAAAAGGACTGGTAGTGAGCAGTTAGTCAATTTTAAATAAATTCAAAAATAATGATTACAGAAGATAATATATATATGTTAAGAACATTGACAGCTTAAATTTTAATATAATTAAGAAAATTGGAAGGGGAATGAGTTCTTCCTCATCTTTCATAGCAGAGGCAATTGATAGGTTCAAGCTTGATTAAATTTATAAGGTGTAGTTAAAAACTAATTATTTCAACCTCAATATTTCTCATGGTTTTTAATTAAATTTTGTACTGAGCTATTTTACTAATACCTATTACTGTTAAGAAACACTTCTTTAAATTTAGTAACTATTTTATTTTAGCTAAAAGCCAACATTTTTGTTACATATATTAATTTTAATTGAAATTAACATCAGTATTTTATTTTTAAAAATCCTTGTTCAATAATGTCTTTATAAATAACTGTCTTGTGATTTATTTTATCTATCTAGCTACACTGGTAGAATGATTTACAAGATCACAAGATATATATATAATCTCAACATCCTGAATTGAAGTGCACTGAATGTTGGCAGTTGTTATTTCTCAGTGACAGGATTTGGGGTGATTTGATAACTTCTTCTTTATTCCTTTGTTATTTTTAAAAAACTAATAGCTTATCTATTTATAAATCTAGAAAGGACAATATAATTAAATAAAAGTTTGTATGTATACATATCTAACTAAATCCTCTCCACCAACCACATACCCACCACGCTTTTTGCAATCTTCTCCTGTCTTATGTGGCTGTACTATTTTGAGCTCTGCTGGTCGTAGCTGCATTTTTCAGTTATTCCTTAATCAGTCTTGAGGAGTCCATACGAAGATGTAGACAACTGTCTTGCATTGCATTCTTCAATTAACTACCCCTAAAAAGCAATTGAAAATGCCTTTTAAAAAAATCCAGCACTAGCTTATCAACTGGAAACTCAGTTTTGCGTAGTTGTTACAATAGTGTCCGTGGAGATCACATAACCCTTCGTCAATCAGGGCACTGCCAGTTACAAAGTATGTGACCTTGAGCAAGCTACCTGACATCTCTCAGAGGCATTTTTCATTGCTATAATATTGACTTAATGAAAGTATCAAGCTCATGGGGTTATTGTAAAGATTACATTATATAACATTTGCAAAGCACTTAGCAGAACGACATACATGTAGTGCTGAGTTAGCAAAGCTACACAAATAATCAATTGCCATTGTCCTAATTTCTGCAAAGGAGATGTACAGGACACTATGGGAGCACACAGCAGAAGCTCCAAACCAAATCAGGAGGGTCAGCAATGTTTCTGGTACTCGGTGGATCATCCGTCCTCATCAGCATTTCCACAAATTATCTAGTGTAGTAGGAGACCTCTGTGAGTTTCTGATGATAGTGATGAAAAATAATTTCAATAATTAGACTAGAAATCCGTTTTCTGCCCTCGTAAAAAAAGATTCAGGAGATGTCATGTGAATTTGCAGGAATCACTTGCCGTAGAGTAGCTCATTAGGTAATAAGAGGTCAAGGAATCTCACCCATTTCATAATGTATGATAACTTTAAGCTTAAAAATGTTTTTGCCCTTTGTTTTTAAAATTTTTAACAGAAAATGAGGGAATTTGAAAGAGAACTGAAATATCCCCTGAAAAGTGTAATCCACTACCCAAGGGAAAAGGATTACCAAAAACCCCGAAACCAAACTACAACACACATGCAGCTGAAGATATTGACATTTTTTTTTTTTCTTTTGTGAGGAGATCAGCCCTGTGCTAACATCTGTCAATCCTCCTCTTTTTTTGCTGAGGAAGACAGGCCCTGGGCTAACACCCGTGCCCATCTTCCTCCACTTTACATGGGACGCTGCCACAGCATGACTTGCCAAGCAGTGCATCGGTGCGCGCCCAGGATCCAAACCGGCGTACCCCGGGCCACCGCAGCGGAGCGTGCGCACTCAACTGCTTGCGCCACCTGGCCGGCCCCAGATATTGACATTTTTAATTGTAAATCCTGCTGGCTTTTCAGGAATCAGTGAGTTTTATTCTTCTGCCCCAGACACCTGCGTTCGATATACTTTCTGAAACTTGCTTTGTATACAACAGAGCCCATCCTACCAACTGACATATTAGGAAACACTGACAGTTGTATTGATAACACCACATAGATCCTGTTCAGCCCAGGGCTGAAATGCCTGCTTGTCCTTCTTGCTTGAAAAGGATGTCTTCCTGTGCCACATAGGGTCAGGCTGGTATTTGAGAAGTTGTGCAGCTGCCTTCCTAGAAGACTGTCTGGGAATGGCGTTAGAATGGAAATGGCCGACATAGCAGATCCATCAGGCGTTCAAGCTGTAGCATGACTGTCTCGAGCACCATGCTTTAGAAAGTCTTAACTGACTGCGTCAAAGTGACACAGCATTGACTTAGGAAGTGAGGTAGTTGGGGAAAGGTAGTGAAATGAACAAAGGAGGTGCTTAAACAATTTGAAAAATCTTTAAGTCCTCTCCACCAAATCACCAATAAATCTGCAGGGTAAACAGAATTATTCCAGCCCCTTCTCAAACATGCTGTCAGAGCTACCTTTTGTTTTGTTGTTGTCTTCAGATCTTTGTTTATTCATAGCTTGAACATAACTTCCCCGGTAGACGTATGTTGGGGGAAATGAGGGGCTGTAGTGGTCGCTGCTCAGAGTGCCCTTATATAAGAATGAAGAAAGTAACTCACCTGGGATGAGATCTGTTTCTTGCTAATACTCCCCTCCCCACACAGGTTGGAGGGTATAGCAACTGAGCATATATATTTGAAGGTTTTCAAAACTAGGCTGAAGAATCTATCTTATAAATACATCAGAAGAGCAAAAATATTATCGAGAGTCCGTTTATATCCACCCTCCACCCACCCCAGATGAGACAATTGCTATAATTGCTTCTCTTGCAAAATGTTTTCTAAGTGCCAAGTTATGTAGAGAATGAAGCGTTACCTAGCAATATGGCAAACTTTCAATTATCCATGGCAATGGGAGATGGGGGTAGTAGAGAGAATTAAAATTCACAGGCTGTCCTCAAACTTGAGATTCATCGTTTACATCCTCCTCCTCCTTCTCCTGCACTAAGCACAACCTAGAGATGATGTCTTTTGATTCAAGTTTCATCTCTTTTCATGTTCCTTGTCCTCCAAACAGGGAAAACAACAGAAAACCTTACTTCATCGTTCTATCTTCAGGACCTAAAAAAAATCAGGATCATAGTGGATGTTCAAAAAATATTGAATTGTTAGAATGAAATGAAATAGTCTCAGTTTGGTATTGTGGAGGAAAAGGATCTTTGTAATTCCTGAACTGGGAGCTGGATATGATCCTTACTTTTTATTGCAGGTGAGACCAGCCCGAGTTTTATAGTATTCAAAGGATACAGCTGGCTTTCCTTTTAAAGTTATTATACTTAATAATAACTCATTCATTCACAAATGTTTATTAAATGCTTGCAATGTCTCAGTCTTTGTTTTGAGTATTGGACATTCAGCAAAGAACAATATAGATAAGATTCCTTCCTTCATGGAGCTTAGATTCTAGTTGGAGGAGTCTGATTAAAAGCAAATTAAAAAAATGTTGGTGGAATGTGTGAGTGCTCTGAGGAAAATGCATAGAAGTACAATACAGTGTAGTTTAGGTCATGAGAGTCACGATATATAGCATGGTTAGGAATTCCTTTCTGTTGAAAGATAAGAATAGACCCTGCCATGCCAAGGGTTAGAGAAAGAGCATTCCAGGGAAAAAGGACTTAACCAGAGAAAGAATTTTGAATCTGGGGAACAAATATTGAGTAGTGTAAAATCGCAACTCCTACCTCACTCCTTTAAACTGGGATCAGCTGTGAGCCAAAAATGTTATTCTTCCTTCCTTAGTCTCAAATAGGAAGCTTTAAAATGGTAACTCCTAGGTCTAAACAAGTGATTCTTTACCATATGCAGGCCATAAACCCATTTGAGACTCTAATTATAATTTAATGTATGACTCTTTTATCTGCTTGTCTCACACACAGGATCCAGTCCTTCCAATGACAACAGATCATTTTGTCATTGGAAGCTCAGAATACTTTATTCAGTCATTTAAAGGTGTTAGGTACTGCTTTAGATACTGGGATTAAACAGTATCTAAACACAGATCAAAACCTGTTTCTCATGGAGCTTTGTCTAGGCCATAATTTTTAGGTGGCTTTACAAATGCCTGTGACCTCGTTTTTTGTTATCACTGCTTTTTGGGACAAACATTCTTGTAATTGCCCAATGCCAGGAGCCTGCTAATATGTCCATGTGATCTCTTCTGAAATATAAGAGAGAAGCATAGTGTCCTTCTAACTTTGAGCAGTTACCTTGCTATTTTGTTAGATTGCCAAGAAAGTTGTACTCCTCTCTATAATTCTGGTATTCAAATTAAGAGAGCTGAGTTATACCCCCTCCTTGAGTTTGCTAAAGGAAAGAACATCTCCTTTTCGTCCCCCTGGGCAGAAACAAGTCCAGCATGGATTCTTGTGACTAGCCACCAACTGGTGACTCCCAGATGGTTCATGAAGTTCAATTTTTTTTCTTTTGCCCATAGTCACATATGCTAACACCCATGAGAGTTGAGGCTTCATCCCAGCACAGAGAAAAGTGATAAATGATACTGTAATTCCAAGGAGCCTGGGAGTTGCTGCTCTGGATGAAGTTTCTCCATCTCCACAGTAAGGGGCAGAACTGAAGACTTATGTTGAGAACTGAGTGGAAAAGTCCACAGCCCTTCCCTAGCCACAGGCAAAAGACCGAGTCTGGCGGCTCTCCCTGGTGGAGATTGGAGAGCTTCCTCAGGTCACATCTTATCTCTACTCCTTCCCAGACATGGAGTGGGCAGTGGAGACCTTGATGAGGACATCTCTGGGATGAAATTCAGTTTTTATTGTACTTCCCCCTATCTCCCATCTGTGTGAAACAGTGGAGGTTTGTGGAGAAGAGACTAGTCAGCCCCTTGGGTTTTTGTGATTGAACAGGTCTGATTTTGAGGCTCATGTACTACAGACATAAAGTTCTCACCGTTATTGCTACTTATCAAGTCCAATTTATTTCCACATAAAAATTGTATAAGCCAAAATACTGACAGCACTTTTCTAGGTTTGGGCCCGTCTCCTTTCAGTTGATGATTTACTCACCACCATAGGTGAGTAAAAATATAGGTTCAGTATCTGTTTTTTCATTTAATCACCTTATTAAGAAATAATTGCCTAGTTTTTGGTCATGAACATTTGTACCTGTTTTCTTCTAAGAGTTTTACAGTTTTCTCTCTCACATTTAGATTTTTGATTGATTTTAAATTAATTTTGGATATGTTGGGAGGAAGATGTCCAGCTTAATTCATTTGCGTGTGGATATCCAGTTGTCCTAGCACCATTTGTTGAAAAAACTGTTCTTTCCCCATTAATTTATCTTGGCGCCCTTGTCAAAAATAATTTAGCTATAAATGTATGGGTTTATTTCTGGAATCTCAATTCAGTCCCATTGATCTATATGCCTATTCTTATGCCAGTACTCTAGTTTTGCTTGTGGAGAATAAATGTGGAATTATGACCAATTGGTTTATACAATAGACAAAACAAATGGAACAGGAAAGGGATTAAGCAAATGAATCACTATTCAGAGTATACGAAAACATTCTTCCTTGAGGAAATAAAGCAAATCATTGGCTGAGAGGAAAGGGAAAGTTATGAGAAAGTGTTTGAAGTTTAATTCTATTTGCAATTTTATTTTATTATAAAATTTTAACTTTTGATGTCTAAAGTGTAATATGCTTCAAAAACAGACATGTCAGATGTCAAGGTCATTCATGGACCCATAACTTACCTGTGGATTATAGGTTCAGCACCTTAGTCACAATCCGATGGGCAAGCACAGAGACACCTTCACCACTGGAATTAATCAGCTCTTCAGACATAATGAATTGTATTCCATTTCCTCATCCCACAAATCAGAATAAAATGATGATAAATAAACGCTAATTTGCTTACGGTAGTGTTCTGTTGGGGAGGACGTGGCAGGGGATGGCAGGAAGCAGCAGCATCTGACTTGTATGCATGTTCTCTTAATTTTTTTTTTTAAATTTTGAAATAGAGGACGATAATTAAGTTCATGAGAGCTGGCCAAGATTGGGCAGCCAATTCACAGGTGTGGGAAACATCTGAGTCAACCCCTTCCAGTGGTGAGGGTGCCAAAGCGAACACCTGGCTGTGCATAGGAGTTGCTCTGCCTGCCAGAATCATTGCTGTGAAATGATGGGCAGAATGAACAGCAATCCACAGACTGAGCACAACTGAACACTGAATGAAAAAAGGGCCCTGAAGATAAGAAATGCAGGTTTGGAGCAAATGCTGTTTAAATGCAGCAAGCAAAATAACTTTTTTGATTATTGTTGTTAAAGATTTTTAGTATTATTAAGACTGGAGAATCGTGGATAGTTTATTAAAACAACATTCCAAACCCTAGTGATAGCATAATGCTTTACATATAATGTTAGAGGAGGAAGAAATTTTAAAGATCATTTAGACTAAATGGATTGTCTGATATCCCTATAGCCAGGAGCTAAACTAAGCATGGGTGTACAGAGGTGAATATATAGTGCTCATCTTCAGAGAACCCATAATGCTGATATAGACCATTGGATCATAGCACATTTCTGATAAATTATAACAATAATGCATTACAGTCATGTACACATTCTGTTATAAAGGGCAAATACAGGAAGCAAGGTTACAATAGAGAGGACAGAATGCCAAGCAGGGCTTTACAAAGGAGAATATCAATTGTGAAGGACAGAGAATTTCAGGGAGAAGGCTAGGAAGCATACAATAGCATGGCATGTTCAGGCAGCTGTATGGAGATATTCCATTTATGGACATATCACCTTTACATAGTTGTTTTAAGTCCTGCCTCTCTTCTGGCAGTCCTTCCTGTAGCACCTGAATAGGGCCAAGTTCCTAGAATTTCCATTGTATAGCCATATTTAGATCATTCCCTAGTATTACAGTGCTCAGTTTACAGAATTACACTTAGTGGCGATGGTAGGTTGTATTTTTTATTAAAAGTTCTTCCTGTCCTCTCTGCCCTTGCAATAATGGTTCACTATGAGTGGAATATAATTCTCCATCCCAATTATGTTGGGCTTGAGCTTGTGACTTGCACTGATTGATAGAATTTGGAAGGAAATTATAGGGTGCCACTTCTGAGTCATGTCCTTAAGAAACAGGTTGCCACTTGTTTCTCTCAGACCCCTCTGATCCATCATGGGATAAAAAGTCTGCCAACCCATGAGTCTGTTGTCATAAGTCACTGAGATTTTGGGGTTGTTTTTTGTACAGCAGTAGTGCAGCAAAAGCTAATAAAGGAACCATGCTCATTGTTAAAGACTGCTGCAACCTAGTTATTGTTGCTTCAAATGAAGAGTATGAATTTGAGTTTTTGAAGCAACCTAATACTATAAATATTTAAGAGTACTTATGGGATTAAAAACTAAATAAAATGAAAACATTTAAAAGGTGGAATAAATGCTACGAAATAAGATCATGCTACAGTTGTGGGATAGACTCTTTCAATGGCAATATGAGGGTACTGTAGGAGATTAAAATTAAAAAGTTGATAAGTAAAATTAGTAGGATAATAGACCCACATTGTATTGAGCTTTGTAATAAAATATTTGTGGTGATGTGTGACAGAAGCCTAATTCAGAGTACTTTCCCTGGCTACACTGCATACATTTTGAAATGCTCTTTACCCTCAGCAGCACCCGTATTCCTACTCTGCTTTATTTTTTTTTTCTTAGCATACATCACTACCTAACACATTTCAAATAAATAATTACTTATGTGTCTTATTCACTGTCTATCTCTCCACTAGAATGTGAGCTCTGTGAAGTCAGGGCTTGGTCTATTTTGTTTGTAGCTGTATTTCCATTATCTAAAAAAGTGGTCTAGCAAATTATAGGCCCTGAATAAGTATTGAAAAAAGAAGAATAAATGGCTTGAGCAAAAAAGGAAATTACTTACATGCTTAGCTAGAAAGGATGCAGTTTACCTAATCAAATAAATAATTACAAAGAAATAAATTTCTCAGTGGGAGGAATTAGAAAGTTATTAATGCCGGTTGAGTATCCCCTCTCTTTGTCCATTTTTCAACACTGTATATCACTGCTTTGTTGTGTGTGTATGTGTGGGGGGGTTATGTGTGTTCATGTGTAGGTCATATTTGCTCCTAGTGTACATGGTTGTCTTCCCTGCAAGTAGGAAAGATGGCCACTGGCAGCTCAGGAAATATATCATCTTGTAGAAACTTCAGAGGGAAAGAGAATGCTTCTTCTTCTTGGATGTCTTACATCAGTCCCCAGAAAGGAATATGATTTTGGGTCATTTGCTCACCCTTTGTAAGAATTTCTAAAGCTGGGAGGACAGGTAATATAATTGGAAGGCCTGTAACACATTCCTTCAATGAGGTGTACAGGGGAGGTGAATAGGTGTGTTTATAGTATAAAGATTGAAGCTGCAGCCAGATGAATGAGGGAGGGGTAGTTCTCTAAGTGAAAGAAAGCTGGGCAGAAGACATGGATGGTACATGTGCACTATGGGTTCAGCTCTACGTGTAGACAAAGGGAGATTCTGCATCCTATATCATGATTAACTAATATCAATCAATAAATATGCTGTTTCTCACTGAACCTGAGTGTGGCTTTGGAACCTTATTGAGCCTTGATATGGCCTTAGAATCCATTTCTGTGTAGACTTCCATGCATCTCTACAAATTGATTGATTTCGACCTTCATATGAAACCAATTTGTGTTAGGTCCTCGATAATTGCAGACTATCAAAAGGACGTTCAGTAACAAGCATGGAAGTAAATGGTGTGTCATGGCTAATAGATCTGTCATAGAAGAGGCAGTTCTACCCTAATCCAAGGAATAGGGATATGGATCATATACCAGGTGGCATGACATTATTCGTAGTAGCCACAAGGAGTCAAACTCCTCCTGAGGATAATGATGTGAAAAGTGAGTAAGAGGCATAGCAGGGGTCACTCAGCAGCCACAGCTTGAACAAGAATACCTATCCGGATCAAAATCTAGAGATATAAGAGTAGCCATGATAAAATTCAAGGTGAAATCAGAGAAGCCAGGAATCCACATAAGAGAAGAAATTGGAGGGTCAATAGGGTATTGAGTAGACTCTCATGAAATTGCTCTAAAGCATTCTGATTCATCTTTTAGAAGCTGCAACTCTGGGCCTGTTGAGAGGCAGCTGAATTAGGCCATCTGTCTGTTGGTTTGAGGCAATATTTACGTAGCCATCTCCATCACATAACTTCAGTTCAAATAATTTTTTTCTACTCTTCGGCTCCCTGAACTCCCAATAAATGTCATTTGCTTGATAGATTTGATTCAATTGATTATGTTTTTGGATGTCAGCTGAGGCCATACCCAATGCCCCACCCCCAGTCACCATCATTACCATTTGATGCCTATTCATTGCTTGATTATTTTCCTTCAGAGCTCTTGATTCCTTTTCATTCTGGTTCACCACAGTCACTTTAACCACTATCAGGAACCTTCAATTTAAACATGTTAATTACCTACAATATCTAGTCAATTTTAAATCAATATTTAAATATTATCTTCTTCCTTTGTAAAATTCAGAGCTTGTTATTTTTTCCAAGTGGCAAACAAAAGTGAACATAATCTGGACAAAAATAATTGTCCTAAAGAGCTTTGAGGGTATATTGTGACCTACATTAGTAGAAATGTTTCATCTATTAAAATCAACTTAACTGTTTCAAAACATCAGTGTTTGGGGCTCTTGTTAGCCGTATCCCTTTATGTTTCATGTTAAAAATCACGTAATACATGCTGGTGATTGGACTCTAAAACATTTACATGCATCAGTTAGTTAATAAATTTGTGTGGAATGAATCATTACTTTCTTCAAAATAGATGGTTTTTATAGTTATAGTCCACTTAGAAGGCAGGACTTTCTCCTGGTTTGCAGGTTTTATCTCTCATTAGTTAATATTTCTTTTTCCAAAAAAAACCCCAGGGTTCTTTCTCCTTTTACCCTCCTCAAGCATGGGAAATCTGAGTTAAACACTTTTCTCTGGCAGGGATATAGATAATGTAAAAATTGAGTTACCTTTGGCTCAAATCCTTGCCCTGAGGGGTGTAACTAGTCTAGAGTCTGTGGTCATTTGAGAGAAAGCTCTGCCTGACCAGTTTAGCATGAGGGTTGGGGGGCTGCAGATGATTTTGTTAACTGTTTTAACTCCAATTAGTAGTGTAAAGTTGGTAGACCTGTTGTCTCACCAGTGTACTGAGCCTGCTCATATGCCCTGATATTAGTTATTAGTGATACATTTGGATTTTGGTCAGTTGTTGCCCCAAGTCTAAATTTTCTAGAGAAACTTGGCAAAGATATTTGCAGTTATTCCCACATGCTTTGCACCCAGAATCTAATACCTTGGCTGTCAAGATCATGTGTAGCAGGTTCTGTTTTCGCTTTTGTTTGTTTTTTTCTCTTTTTCTTTAGGTTCTCAGAAAGAGAATCTTTCTCTACAAATGTGAAGAAGTATCCCCTTTTGTTTGAAAGTTTGGCTTGGGGTTCCACACATTCTTCTGTTTCACAGTGCCAGCTTATAAGAGTATGTTATAAAATAGTCTCATGGGGCAAAATATGAGCATGATTACTGGCTGTACTAGATTGGAGAGTATGTGAAGGATTTGTACCTATCTCCTCACATCTGGACCTTGGGATGTATGTACTTGGTCTGTTGACTTAGTGGCAGGGAGGAGCTCTGGAAGAGCTAGAACATAGGCGGGACCATGCTTCCGATGCCTGGAGGCTGGTGGGAAACCCCCAGTGTGCCCAGGTACAGACAGGTCTGGGAGGGCCAGAGACAGCAGGCTGGATGGCACAGTAAGACTGACCCTAACAGGGCTCTACCCACTGGGAATATGGAGCTATTGGATTAGCCATTCTTCCTCTAATGAGGAAAAGTCAGAAAAGGGAACAAAGAAAAGAACCAAGGTTTTTCACCCCAGTACTGTCACACTATAGGAGATAAGAGGAAATATCGTGAATTTTTCAGGGAAATGTCTTTGCTGTATTGAATTGTCTCTATTTACATAAAGATAAAACCTGGTTTAAAACTTAATGTAGACAAAATTAAGGGTGAGTTTGAGATTACATGATTTAAAATGAAGATACGCTGTCCCTGTCTAAAAGTGAAATCCATAATATTGGCCACTGATATTTGGGATAGCTGCATTGATTTTTGAGCCATTATAGGTAATACTCGTACATTATTGACATTCTTAGTTAGTGTAAAATATATGTATGTGCCACAGCTCTTTAGAAACCTTTGCCTAAATTAGTATTCTCTGGCTGTTTGTTCAGAGTAAACCCCAGAAAACATATCTTCACATTTAAGTACAATTTTTTTTTGTCAACACCATTACTGAAATCAGAAGTAGAAAATTAAGGGCATGTACCCTATACCATACCCCACTGTTCATTTTTTATAGAAATGTATTTTTAGGTTTGAGATGCAACTCAGGGCAAACATACTCAAATGCATTAGCTGTTTATATTTAGTAGGAATCACACATCCAAGAATCTTCTCCCTAGAAAAATACACATTACATACATATAGAAAATTTAGCATCTATTGTGCAGGGGTTTGTGGCTAATCCAGGGGCTCACTCATATTTATCAGTTTTAGAGTCTGTAATTGGAGAGAAATCGTCGCTATGCATGAGTTATGTGAATGGTTATTGCAGTGAAAAGAAATAATCGTTTTTTCTGAGTCTCTTAGCTGTCTACAAGACAGCATTTGCTTATCTCTGCCTTCTTCTATGTAGTATATTTTGGAAAACAAAAAGAGTTATGACCTGGAATAAATGTATTGCAATAATTATATTGATTTGAGCCTGGGATAGTGGTGGCCAAAGGTTCAGATGTGGTGCTTTGTACTGTTTGATGTCCTGTACTACACTCTGGGCGCCTGCAGTTATCGCAATAATGAAGGACTGTCTGGTTGAGGACTGACTTGTTTCTTAGGTGACTTTCACTGATACTTATACAAGAAAAGGTTCTCAAATTATCATATCATATTTAGAAAGCTACGTTACATATGTGTATTATATAATACATATATAACACTTATATGTAATATATACATACCACATATATGATGTATATATATGAGATATCTGAGTATATCTATATAGATAGATAGAGAGGTATATCTGTCTATCTAGAGAGAAAGAAACCATGTTTTTAAAATCTTCCTACACAGCTTTCCAAAGAGAGGCAAACACACTATTACCTAATCAAAGAGATCAAGGAATTTTCTTTATATTCTTCTCTATGGCAGCAAGGAAGTACTTTATTGGCAGTTCTTCTCAACAACATATCAAAACATTAAATGCGTATGAAATGACATGCAGCAAGCCAGTTTCGTATATTGCCTCTACTTTTCCACAGCTGCTCCAGCCTCCCTCATTGACATCTTTCCCAAACAAAACCTGCTCAGCCTTAATCTTGAGAAAGTGGTTGCAAGAAGGTATGACTGTAATGAGGCTGAGCCGTGGGTAGGAGCCTTCCCTCTTACAGCCCTTTACACACACCATCGGTGGGCTTTGTCTGGTGCATATGGTTGAGGGGGATGTTAGTTCAGGAAGTTGCACTAAAGCTGAATTTGTCCTTGCAGAAATGAAAGCAATCACCTTTATTTTTATTTGGGGCATTTTCTCATGGGGGAAGAAAACAAGTTGTCATATTGTTCTTCCTTGTCATAAAGTTATTAATGATCATATTTGCTTTTATTCTTTTTCTTTTGGACCGAGCTGCTCCAAAAATCAAACCAACGTTTATTTGAGGAATAAGCCCTTAAATGGCTTCTGAATCCAGTTGTCCATACTTTGCCACTTTCCTTCAACACGATTTCCCCACAGTGGAGAAGCCACTTGAAGTTCAGTTCTCTCCCCATTCCATGTCAAAATCTAGGCCTAATCCTGCTAACATTTATGGATGACGAGTTACAATTCCATAGTAAGTTCAAGCATTTATTGAGCTCCACTTATGCGCTAGGCACTGTATGAGACCTTTTAAATGTGCTTTCTTATATCTTTAACATATCCCTACAGAGTAAGTATGCTAACAGTAGTTTATAGATGAGAAAACTGAAGTTCAGAAAGGCAAAGCAGGGCCGGCCCCGTGGCTTAGCGATTAAGTGCGTGTGCTCTGTTGCTGGCAGCCCAGGTTTGGGTCCCGGGCGTGCACCGACACACTGCTTCTCTGGCCATGCTGAGGCCACGTCCCACATACAGCAACTAGAAGGAAGTGCAGCTATGACATACAACTATCTACTGGGGCTTTGGGGGAGAAAATAAAATTATAAAAAAAAAAAAAAAAATCAAGGTGACATGGCTGCAGGTCTAGCTCTGGCCTTGGGACCTAGTTCTGTAATTTGAGTTTCTGCCTCATTCCTGAGACAAAGCCACCATTTTTCACCCTATTCCTGATAAAGCAAGTGCTTGAACACTTATCTCAGTAACATCTCCAGATTTTATAATGACTGCCCTTGTTTCTACAATTTTTCTTCCTCGTGCACTTACTGAAAAGTGAGCTATCTATCTGCCTTCCTGCTGGCATAGATCTCTTAGTAGTTTTCAGTCATAAGCCCTCTATTGCTAGGACATCTGGCTATCTCTTACTGGACATATCTGATTTCAGTAATTAAGCTAGATTACTACTTACTGTCAGCCCTAGCATTCTGTGGCATTACACAATTTCCAGTTACCTGACCATGCCAGTGTGCATAAAGTTATAGAGATTTCTTGTTCATATAACCAATGGAATAGACTCTGAGGGCGAGCAGGAGAATTTGGGAAAAAACTTTATACGCCCCTCACTGTTTGAGATTGAATATTAAGTTTAAATGTCTGGATTTCTGCTTATGAAATTTTCTTCTATTTTTTATCTTTCTCAGATTTTTTAAGATGATGTCTAATTGCGGAAATGGTTTGTATGTTCTATATAAATCTAATATAAAATTTGCTTTTGGAAAAAATCTTAAGTGTCACAGTGTCCTTTCCTCTGATAAGTTATTAACAATAATATTTCTTTTTGTTTTGTTTTGAAAGGACCATATTTTCTTGGGTGAGTTTGAGTACAAAAATGGACTGGTATCACTATGGCATTGCTCAGTAAACATTCATTAAATATTGTATACTCAAGATAGCCACCCGATTTCATCCACATCAACCCATATCAGTTAGTGGTGGCTGTTTCACTGGGTTTCAAAGGAATTGAAGTCTCTTCAAGCGCTATGGAGGAAAATAAAGGTCACGATTGATAAGTGATGTCTACCATGTAAGCAGAACGGGAAGGGGTGGCAGTGTCATGTGAACTTGAATTCGCTTGGTCAGCACTATGTTCTGCTTGCCTTAGTAGACTTGTTCCCATTGTAGTGTGTGCAATTTCTTCTCTCCTTTAGTGCATTGACCTGTCACAGGTTCTAGTTTCTCTGATCTTTCCTGCCTTACTGCATTTATCCATATATGTCCATTGAGTCATTAGTTATAGCACCAACTTGAGAATTCTGAGATAAATGTTTTGTCTACACTGAGAAAAATCCTATTTTCATCCATATTATATTCCACTATCAGACAAACCATTTAATACTGTCGGGACGGGGAAAATCCATTTTCTACCCTCCTTGTATTCTTATGGCTGGACTAATAATAAAATTGACACAAGACCAGATTAACAGGAGAAAACCCCAGTTTAATATGTAAGTACTAGAGATCATAGAGAAATGATCATAGAGAAATGAGTGAACAAAGCAAGCAATATATATATCTTTTACACAAAGAAACAATAAATTTGTGAGGAATGACAGGACAAAGACGCTTAGATTTGTGGTACATAATTAGTGAGGAATTTAAGCAGGTCCAAATCAAGCCCTTTCTATGGGACTGTGCCTATGTTGCGTCCACCTCACTATCAGGTAAATGGTGTGTCTGTTGTAACCTCTGGTGATTCTCTACTATCTTTAGACTTTAGAGTTGGGTTTTGGGGTTCTACTCATAGTGAAGGGGAGCAGAATTTGTCACTCCCAAATATGCCCCTGTGGCATAAAGGTTATTTAGACTGATTACTTTTTAAAAACAGCCAACATAAGAGAAGCTCTGAAAAACAAGTTAGAAGTTACCCTTTTGTAAGAGATGTTTACATTTATAAGGGAAATCTCTGTTTTTAAGACTGCCTCCCTCTGCTGTACCAGGAAGAGGGGGATGAATCAAACTCTAGAAACTCTTATCAGTGGAGAAAGCAAGGACTTAAATCTGCATAATAACCTTACCCTTGTTTACCGTGCTTTCCTGGTAACTCCCATAACAGACTACTCATCCCCAACATCTTCTTCTGTCTTTAGCTGAAGATGGTATTTAACGTGATGCTTCAGCCATTTTGGTGAGTTACTCAGTTTTCCTGTTTTTTTCCCATGTATGCAGGAGGTATCTATGTTGTTAAACTTCTGTTTGTTTTTCTCCTGTTAATCCGTCTTATATCAATTTAATTATTAGATCAGCCAAAGAACCTGGAAGGGAAGAAAGGAAAATTTTTCCATCCCCAATGTACCTCTATTAATATGTGAATATATGCAACTATTTAACTTGTCTGAACCTTCATTAAATTATTTTTTAAGTGGCTATAATAATAATAATAATAATAACAACTATTGCATAGATTTGTCATGTGATAACTGAGCTAATGCATGTAATACACTTAGCACAGAGCAAGCACTCATTAATGATTTATAAGTGCGATTTTTATTAGTGAATCAATTGAGTCTAAGGGTAAAACTGAAATTTCTGAAATGCAGCTGATTACAAAATCAAAAGGTGGATAACTTCAGGTGTATGCGGTGAAACATACTTTATACAATCAATTTATTTTATGTGTTCAACTTTTGGGATATTTTATGAATGAAATCAGTAAAACCCAACTTCAGAATCTTCACATAACTAATTTTTTCAAAGTCATTATTATTTTTCCTGCAATATGTAATGTTTAGTTAGTAATGTTCTATACTGTTTTCTAGGTCTCTACTCAGCATCTGAAAAATTACCATTTCTTCAGCACCTCCTCTCTGCTGAGCACTCTAGGGACCCAATGTGTGCCAACCCTATTCCTCATAACAACTTTACAAGAGACGTTTCATTACCTCTACATTAGAGATGAGGGAGCTGAGTTTCAGAGTTTTTAAAGTCAGTAATACACAGTTAGAAAAGGATTTCAGATTGATTTGGTTTGGCTTAAAACCATTCACTACACTAGACAATTTTAAATTAGAGGTCTTGCCATGAGACAATTCTGCCCAGGTAGTCACTCATTAATAAAACTGGTACACATATGATCATTACGAGAAAATCATTTTGAAGCATAGCAAGTTTATTTAAAGTTCAACATGTTGACTCTCCTGTCACATTCTCATTAGCAATAATTAGTGCCATTATGATTGATGTGAGGCCATCAAGACACATTGCAGGAGTTTAACTCGTGTGTTTGAGGCTAGATTATGGCTGTACAACAAGCCAGTGACTGGACTGAGCCCACAATAATTAAGTCTTTTACTTTAATAACTGCTCAATTAACTTAAACATAAAACTGACAACCACCCTCTGAAACAAAAATATAACAATAAGAACAAAGAGACAAACTATACTCAACATTAAGTGTAAGCAGTAAATTAAATTACTATAATATTTTGGGAAACCAATTTAAATTGTATTTGGGTTGATATTCATATTTTATAGGAAGAAACTGATGTACATTAACATGATAAATCAAGATTTTCAGTAAAGTTAAATATATGTATATACGGGTGTGTGTGTTTATTATGTATATGTATTTTTTAAGTTAAATATATATGGGTATGTATACACATCTACACTTACTTTCTGTCTTAAATATCTCTAAATATCTCTCAGTTTTTATGGTGAAGCAATAGCCTCACTAAATTATCTCCCACTTTATTCTTGAGAGAATTAATCCATGATTAGAGAAGAACAATCATAATTACTCAAACAGTTTGAACAACCAATGCACTGGAATTGGAAATTGACAAAGTAAAAGGGAGCTCTAATAATTGTAATTAGGAGGAAGAAATGGTATCAGCAGACGCTGCACTAACAGAATCCAAACCAGTCCGATTATTGGTGGCACATTACACCTGTAAGCCTATTACAGAGCTTGTGGCAAGAAATTTGAAAGGTTGCTCATAATAAATCCATTATTCATTTGGCTTTTCTGGGATGAACTTCAGGCTGGTGAAGCTGGCTCTGGAACTATAGAAAATACTTTTTTGCCAGTTATAGGTAATCTCTCATAGTTGAAGTAGAATTAATAACTCAGCCAAGTGTTGGGTTATTTAGCTGGTTACTGTAAGGAGAAGCTGCTTTGAAATCCAAAGCACTATCTTAGTTAACAAGTTGTTGATGCCTACATATTAGGCATTTTATTTCTCTTTTCAGTGTTTTAACACAGAAGATGAAAAAGAAATTACCTTCTTCCATATCCCCAAATTTAAAAAAAAATGAACCAAAAAACTGCCAATTACGATTAATATCCTTAATCATGTTAGTCTCTATACTATTATTTTACTTTTAGAGAAGATGCTAAAGGTAAGTCTGTTGAACCTAATTAGTGATAATTAAAAATTCCTTATGATAAATAAATGGCAAGCCGTAGGATATTGGAGTATATGAGGAAGCCATTTGGTGTAAAACTAATTCAGCCTGAAGTTTTTTCCAAAAGGGCCTGACGTGGTTGCTGAGCATGCATTGTATATCTGCTTTAAGTATTTACTATGTCCCAAAGACAAGGACATGCCCTTAAAGCTAAGGATGTAACTTCTCCCACATTGGCATTTCCTTGAGGATAAGCATCTCTTCCTAAACTAAGGATTGTTTGCTGGCCTGCTGCACTCACCCTGTGACCACCCAGCTCGAGACCACAGACCTGCTACCTGCCGTTTTCATCAATTGCTGTGTGAATTGCTGTGGTGGCAAAGCAGTCTTGTGACTATTGTAAAAGGGACATTCCAGTCATATGTGATACATGCTCTTGACGGTATATAACCAGTTTGTCAACCCCCACTTCTTTGGAGTGCTCCATTCTTTTGTGAAAGGACTCTCCCGGGCTATATTGACCTCAGATCTGGCTCATAATAAACTCACCTCAATTTTGATTTATAGATTGGTTATGGATTATTTGCTTTGACACTTAGTTTTAAATAGTACTTCAGTATTATTTCATTTAATCTTCACAACCCTGTAAAATAATTACTTTATTAATTTTACTTTAAAGATGAAGGAATTGAAGTTTAGAAAAGTTGAGTGCTTTGCCCAACCCATAAAGTGAAAGAATGAATATTTAAACACTGAGACTAGTATCTGTTCTTAATCATTACACTGTATTTCTTTTCCTGAAGAGAGTCTAACAGACTATAGTAACATGTAAAAGCTAATATTGTATAGATATAAATCGTTGTTTAGTTCAGCTGACATTCATTTAGTATCTCGGGTATGCCAGGCATAAGAACAACAAAGAATGCAATGGTTTGAAGCCAGGCCAGTCCTTTTAAGTGCACAGACTATTGTATGAGAGAGAACGCATGTCCAAATATAACTACAGTCACGAGTGCCAAATATAAGATACAGAAAAAGCACAGTGCAATTTCAGATATGAGAGCTGATACTGCTAGGCATAAGTATAGGTAAAGGCTGTGATGAAAAAGGAAAACCCAGAGGTAGTGTGTAGTAAAGGACCTGTGTTTGGATTTTTACTTTTGGTTTTTAGTAATGTCTTTCATTGATGAAATTTTTCTTATGTTTTGTTGTTATTGTTAAACAAAGCACATGGTTTTCCTCCCAGGATATTGCCACCTGATTGCTGCTCTCATTACCAATTGTATTGATTACATTTGTTAAAGGCAACCCGACTATGAATGTCTTTTCTTTAGCAAGTGATGGATGAATGCTGCTATAGCACTTAATGAGATGCAATAAATTCCATTACTTTTCTTTCTTTTTAAAATGTAGCCACTGTAGAAATGTTCATGTATTCATAAACAAAGTCTGTCAGGTATGGTCTTTCATGGATTGAAATATATTTATAGTTTCAGAATTACATTAAGTGGAATTCTTGATTTGCATGTTTTGAGACCCTCATTGGTGGATTGAAAGAATAAGGCCATGTCCAAGTTGGCGCCCAGATTTCTTCCTGTGGTAGGAGCTGGACTCCATATAGTGTGATTGGAAGGCTCCTGGGAAGACACTTCTACCCACAAAATATCCCCAGGCTCTTAGAGTTGCTGAAATCCCTCAACAACATGCATCCATGTGAGTTAAGCATTGCCTTTGAAAATAACCTCTTCTAAAATGCAGAATTTTCTGAAGAGTCTCTCAACTGAGATTTGTCTGATTCAGAGTTAGCAAACTCTTTTAATATTCTAATGAACACTGCGAGGCAAGAATAGAGAGAGAACATATAGATGATATATAGTCAATATAATATCTAGATAATATGCATAACATATGTAATCATATATCTATTTAATATAGAACATGATTCCTATTGCTCTCTTAATCCACTCTTATAGAATCTCATTATGGTTAGTAAATAATTTTTGACATTCATTAAATTCTATTGAATTCAAATATGTAATCTCAATATAATGTGATATATAAAGCCAAATAGAACTGCAGTTATAAAAATAAGAATTAATTCCAGATAGGATAGGGTGGGATATCACAATTTTAGAAGGAAGAGATGACATGGAATATTAAAGAGAGAAGGTGAAATTTGAATTTGGACCTTGAAAAAAGACCACAACAGGAGCCAGAGTTTACTGGGGATTCCCTGGAAGCTAATCTATGAGAGACCAAACCAGTAGTACTAGGATTCCATTGAATTGCTCTAAATCCCAATTCTAAGAGTCATGTAATATAAAACCCATTAGTTACCTGCTGTATGATTCTATATAACTAGTTCCTTCTTTAGTCCTTTTGAAATCTGTCAGAGAGATCAATCTGAGCCGATTATTCTTGAACTTTCCCCCTTTTGTCTCTATTTTGTCAATGGAAATAATGGCATGAACATCAGGTAATATAAATATACTTTTGACCCCACATTCTGCCTGCCTAGTCCAGTAGAGCAGGCATTTACTATAAGACACTCTAAATTGGATTAGATTAGAGAAGACACTCTAAATCAACTGTAAAATTTTCTGCATTAATGGAAATGTTCTGTAATCTCTTCTACCCGATACGGTGGCCACTAACTTAATGTGACTGAGCACTTGAAATGTGGCTAGTGTGAATGAGGAACTGAATTTTTAAATTTTATTTCAATTTATTTAAATTTAAATAGCCACATGTGGTTAATGGCTACTCTGTTGGACAGTGGAGTTCTAGGTAGAGTGAACAGGAGGCACGGAGGAAAAGAGTCATGTGTATTTGGAAATCATATAGTAATTTGTAAATGCTAGAGCATAGGTGAAGGCTATAGTGTGTCTGAAGATGAGGACTGGATAATAGACTAAGATAAGTTGGAAAAGGCTTTCCAATAGCAAGCCAAGTGATAAGGCTGGCCAGAGACATTGAAGCCTAACAGTGTGACATGAAATTTCTTTTAGAACAATCTTCTTGGCATATGAAAGAATGATACAAGTATAGGGGACAGGGAGTGGATATGGAATGGATATTATAAAGAAACAAGTTGAATATTATGAATCATAGAATAGTAAGAATAGGAATAAAGTAAAATAGTTAAATATTGTAAAAGTAGAATTGACACTACTTAAGACTGATTTGGGGAGAAAGAGTACAGTCATGAAGATGATTTGGGGATTCTAGCTTAGGTAATTAATAGGTGATAATAATGTCGAGGTTGGAGGGAAGTCTAGTTTGAGAGAGCATATCAGTTAGCTATTACAGTAATGCTGCATAACAGCAGGCAACTCAGTGGCTTAAAACACCCATTTGTCATTGCTCATAAGTTTATAGGTTGACTGGGCTTTGGCTGGGCATTTCTTAGAGATAACGAATTATAATATTATTTAGGGATGCTTATCTGGTGATTAGAAATATTTTGGTTAATTACGGATATTCTCAGCTTGGTTTGCTGTCTCTATTACACATATCTCAACCTCTAGCTGGCAAGTCTGAACATATTCTAACAGCAAACCAAGGGGAGAAGAAGCGTAAACATCAAGTACTTTTTAAGCCTCAGTTTGTGACAAGTTTGCTAGTGGCCTGTTGGCCAAAGCAACTCATGTGGCCAAACCCAGAGTCTGTGTAGGAGGGTACCACAAAGAGCATGAATAGAGGAAGATAGGAAAACTTGGAGCCATAAACAAAATTCCTTTTCCATGGTTTTCCCTCTGGCCAGTTATTTGTCTCTTCTACATGAAAATACCCTTTCTGCATATCCCATCTGTCTTCAATGATCCATACAATCATTGATCATTGTGTTGGACTCAGAGTTCAGCAACTTATGATTTACGTGAAGTCCAGATATTGTTTGGTTTCTCATGATCCAGAGAGCTATGAACTAAAAAGACAAGTTATCTAGCCTCCCAACTCCCTACACACTCACAGCATAATGAGATAAGGACAGGATAACTGCAACAGGCCATTTCATTTAAAAAGTGGAAGGATGGGAGACACATAGCAGTCACTGCTTCATGAAGATTATGGAATCCAACTGGAACAGTGTTGCAAATTACCACTAACCCTGGTTTGAGTGGGGCAGGGTGTTCCTTGATTAGACCCAGTTTTTGCTCCTTGGAAAGTGGCTTCCTAGACCATTGTTCTAGGATAATGCCTTAAAGGATAATGCCTTTAAGACTTCAAGAAGTTCTTTTGACTAGGTAGGTGAATTACTCTTGGTTTAATCTTTGTCCCCAGGTAGTTTACTCTGAGAATTGTTTTCCCAATGGAGAATTTGGAGAAGAGAAAAAATTTTGTGATCAATCCAGAAACTACTGGCCCTTCTATCTCATATACAACTTATAAAAGCCAGATCACACTTTCTACTTTCTGCCTGGAAACCTTGTTGCTCACTTCCAAAATTTTATTAGGTGCATCTTACATCTTACGACTTACTGCAGGTGACAATTATGCCAGTTGTTTTGCCACTACATAACATTTTTAGCAGCATCCTCAGTATTTTTCTAGTCTTTATTCAATGCCCATTCTGAAAGCCAACATAACATATTGTTAGTTTTTGTTATGGTAGCACCCTGTGTCCGGTGCCAATTTCTCTGTCAATTAGCTCCTATTGCAATAATGCTTCATTACTCAGATCCTTAAATGATAATGATTTACTAATGTTCATGAGACTAGAAATGATGTTGGTATAACTTGTCTGACCATTTCTTCTGATCTCAGCTTGGGACACATATGTGAGTGTTTTGTGGTTTCCTTGCAGTTGGCTAATGTAAGATGACTGGGACAAGGGTCCCTAATTCATGTCTTTCAGCCTCCAGTAAGGAAACCAAGAGTCCAAGAATGGAAATAGAAGTGTGCCTACACATTTTCAAACATCTGCTTGCATCAAGTTTGCTGTTGTCCCACTGGCCAAAGCAAATCACATGGATGACTAAGTCCGAAGTCAGTGTGGGAGAGCATTAACAAATGCATGAGTACTAGAAAGTATGGAAATTGGGTATATCAGTGCAGTCAGTCTACCACAGAGGGCGTGGAATGAATTTGGTTTCCAATAAGAGAGGAGACAAAGAAGCCAAGACAGTATCATTGAGGTTCTTCTATTCTGGGCTAGAAAGTCCGTATCTATACTAAAGGAAATGAGAAAATAGTGAAGAATTTTAAAGCAGAAGATCAATATTTTACTTTTTTTTCTCAGAAAAATTATTCTGCAACACTGTGTGGGAATTATAAAAATATGACTTTGAGGCAGGGGGACCGTTAGAAGATTATTGTCTTAATTCAGGTGATAAATCATAAGTGCCTGATAAATTAGTAACAGTAGTTCAGAGGAACACTACATGGTACCTGATGAGGGGGGGAGGAATTAAAGTTTGAAATCAGTACTTCTCTCTTACTATTTCAAGGTGAAGAGGAAAAATAATTATCCCACTAGCTCAAAGATAAGGTTGACTATTTTTCATTAAAAATGATACCAGGGGCCGGCCTGGTGGTGTAGTGGTTAAGTTTGGTGCACTCCACTTCAGCGGCCCTGGGTTCATGGGTTTGGATCCTGGGTGCAGACCTATCCCACTCACCAAGCTACGCTGTGGTGATCACCTACATACAAAATAGAGGAATATGGGCACAGATGTTAGCTCAGAGCCAATCTTCCTCACCAAAAAAAAAAAAAAAAAATCCCCAATTCCTTTCTTTTAACTTATACTTCATATTTTTAGAAGGAGGTTTGGAATCTCCTCTAGATTCACAGTCTCAGCCTCAAGTAATTAAGTATAAGAAATTGTTGACACCCTCAAATTAAGGTAACACAGAGCTTTAAGTAAATGGAGCCTATTGTATTTTGAGTGTTCTTTCAAACTAGAGTTCCTTTAAGGTTTGATTATTAATTTTTATTTTCCTCTATTAAATCATACTTTTAAGATGTGGATTAGATTCAGTTGTGTGTTAGAGCTGGCTCATACTGACCTGAATGATCATTTCTGTTGTTTCTGTGCTATTTATACTAGACACAGAATGAGAGGCATGTTTCTCTTTTAGCAGAAACTGTTTCAGGTGTTTAAAAAAATGGTTATTTGTTTCACTGTGGCTTAGCTGACAAGACTGGAGTGGTTTTCTTGTCCATGTGAATGTCTTAGGGGATGTTTGTCAAATTGTAACAAAATCATATTGCAAAGAAAGAAGAATATTGTGAGATATTTGTTTATGAAACAGTTTAAGTAAGAGAAATACATATGCATGCATATGATTCTTCTTTTATGAGGACTTTTATCTACTCTAACAATTGCATTAGGAAACTTGTGTGGTTGGGGGTAAGAAGAGCTAAGCTTTTTTGTACGTGATTTAAATAGTAAAGAAGATCAAAAAAAGGAAGCCTGACTGAATGTGAATATATTGAGTGAGAGCCATTTTAAAATTAAGTCTAGAAAAGCAAACTTTACAAGAAAGCAAAGATGGGCTCTTTTAAAATATTATAAGGAGAAACTCATCATAAATAACTGAAGTGCACACCTCAAGTTACCTGTTGTGAAATGCTTTATAGGCCTGTTTGTGGAATCTTTGCTACAGACTTAGTTCAGATTGTAACTCTGTATCTACTATTGGAAATTGCAAATTTAGATGCACCCATTCAAGAAACACTTTTAAGAAAATCCTTACCCCAGAACATAACAACCTTTTTGTCTACCTTAGTGTCTAATGAGAGTATTTATTTTCAAATAGTAATTGACCAAGTTAAATCAACAGCATTAACAAGTAAATTTATTAGATAAATACATATCTACTATGACTCAGGCTATGTATATTAATATTTTTTGCATCCATTTCTTTTTATGTTTGTTTTTACATTTTGTTCACTCCTATATAATGTCACTTGTGAATAAAATTTATAATAGGAACCATCTTGAATAACCAGTAATTAGGTGAAAGATGAAACATAGTCTTTATTCCTTGCATTACTGGCAGGGCAAAGCACAGATGGTCTTTGTTGGACACTCTCCATGGAGAGGGGAGTAAAGGGGCAGGGATTATCTCCCTTGTTAGATGTTTCTGTTTACCATGTATTTGCCTTTTCCTTGTTAATCACAAGCCTTGGAAAACTGAGTTTCTCAACTCTGGAAAGGAGCACCTTCCTTCAGTTTTATCTCAGGCTAGAGCAAGGCTTAGGAGCTTGACACCTTTGCCTGTTCCTACAGCACCAATCTAGAAGTCTCTAGCCAGACGTATTTGAAGAATGAGTCCAAAGAAATTAGGATAGTCTCACAAACTCTTGGCCATGTTACCACATTTAAAAATTATAGTTGGAAGAGAGAAAAGATAGTGCCAGAGAGGGAGAGATGGCAACAGATCCTGTCATTGAACAGAGGTGGGTTAAAAATGACCACAGGTTATTTCCAGCTTCTCCCATCAAGAGTTGAAGTTTCTTTCCCAACTTCTAGAATCCATACTGAAATTTGCTAAGAGAGTATATCTTAAGTGTTCTCACCACGAAAAAAAGGAATGTAATTATGTAATGAAAATGTTAGCTTGATTGTGGTAATCATTTCACAGTGTATACATCATGTTGTACACCTTAAGTATATATAATATTTATTTGTCAATTTTACCTTGTTAAAACTGGAAAAAAAACAACCAGATAATGCTGGAACTGCTACTGAAGCAAGTCGGCTTGCCTCATGCTGCGTTAAATAAGACTCTACACCAATGGAAATTGTCTCGCAAAGTAAAGTGTATTTGCAGCAAATAGGAGGCCATGAGGAATCATTTCCAAAGTCATGGTATACCCGAACAAAGGGAAGCAGGAACTTTTATTTCAGTTGGGGAATGAATATTCAAAAGGGAGAGGCGGGTATTCACTTACACAGGCTCAGTTGGAGAACATGCTTCCGCATAATGAGACCTAAGCTCCATCCTGGAGAGATCTGTGCATTAAAAATAAGGCAAAGGTCATGGGTGTAGCTCTTGTGGTGAGGCTTGGTCAGTTTCAGGATGGCTGGTGGTTACATCTCCTTAACATACAAAAGGAAAGAAACAACTTGGAAAAACAGTTAATTGCTTCCAAACCCACCTTTGAGTTTCTTGAGGCACCTAGTCAGTGACAGAACAGGCCCATGAACTCCTGTGATCAGGCTCCAGAGTCCATGCTCTTAGCTCCCACACTGTACTGCCTTTCAGCAAGGTTACCTAAAAACGTTAGAGGGATTTGTCCTCGTCTGGAATGTCTTTGAGAAGGCCTTGTGAAGACTTCAGAGCTGATAGAGGACACAGCGATCTCATTATATTATAGTCGTGCTGCATATGAGAAAAGAAAGACATTTTTCATTAAATCTCTGATGTGATTGCATTGCTACTTAAATTGCAATCTGAAAATGAAAGAGCATCTTTTTAGTCATTAAAATCAGACCAAAAATTGATGTGGAAAGGAGGGTTACTATGCAATGAGTGGCAAGAGGGGTCTGATTTAGTAATGACATAATTTGTATTTGCCTCCTAAACCCTCTCTTAGCCTTCCTGGAATATATAAGATGTGAACTTGTTAATCAATTACATTTGTAGAATAATTTACACCACTTATTCTTCTTTTCTTCAAATAATTCATAGTCATGATATAATTGACATCCCATAGGGATGTCTGGTAGTGTGTACTTATTGTCAAATGTTAAGAGAGCTTTAAAAATAACTAAAATATACCGTGAAAGTGAATTAATAGAACTCATATTGTGATCTTGAATTCTCGATTGACTTTTATCATCTTGTTTGCTCACTTGCCACAGGGGAAAAGCCTGCCATCACCATGAAATTAACAATGTTTAACCCTGTTAAATAAAACTTAAAGGGTTATAGATTCTGAATGTTACACTAATACCATTTTATGACTAAAACCTTATAATTAATTTTCTTTGAAATTATCTTATGATAATCTCAAATTTGCATTTATTTAAGCAATCGTTTGATAGCACTGTTTTTCTTTTTTGGGGGGGAGGGGGCCTCTAGATTTAAGCCTTATATGTTACCTAAAATGTAAAAATCCAATTATAGTCTATCTGATTCTACAGTTTGCAACTTACTGTAGTTCAGGATTAATGAATTTATTTCATGCTTATTAACTGTGGGTAGAAAGAAGGAAAACAAACAATGTTTCCATGACTGAATTCTAGCCTCAGCTATGCATGCCTTTGTTGGAGAAGATATTCTTTGCAGAATCTCTTGTTGCTCCAAAATCATGTAACAATAATCTAGAACTTTTGAAAATGAATAAGAGATCCAAGGAGAATAGTTCTCCATTCAATTTGTATAGATGTAAAAATGTAGTAATAACAGCTAACGTTTATTGAATGCAGACATAGTGCAAAACGCTTTACATGCACTATCTGATCTAATTGTTCGACAACCCACCTTGGTGTTGCTGGGTATTGGAAATCCACACTAGATCCCTTACTCTCAGGATTTTACTTTTGCTTACTGTCCTGAAGGAAGCGAGTAGTTTAGCTGTAATAGATCTTACTATCTTAATTTGATCCACAAGCACTGGCTTGTGAATGAATTTGTGAATAAAAAGAATTGTCATTGTTTTCCAGACTTCAGAGAACTTATGGGGGGGAGGACACTGGGTTGTTGGTGAGAAAAGCCTGATCTCAGTACCCCGGCGTTCTGGAATGTGCATGGATGCTGGATCTACATGTAGCGTGTGTATCTCCATTCTTCCCTTTGGCTTTATTCAATAACTTTTCTAAAGAAAAATAGTCATAAAAATGATAACAACTCATACTCTGATTATAGTAGTGAGGAAATAGAAATGATTTTTAAATAGAGGAATTATTACATATGGTATTTAAAATTAAATATGACTTATATGAAGATCGCTTACAGTGCAAAAACATATATATAAATATGAAGGGGGAAGACTGAAATGTACACCAAATATGAACATTGAATTATATAAAATTGCTTTTGTATGACATGAATGGCGATGTAACATGGAAAATTAGAATAGTTTTTTTTAAGGTACTGGAACTTTGGGTAAATTTATTTCTTTGAGAATTTATTTATGAAAGTAAAAGTTTGAAGGAAGAATTATGTCAAAAATTAACAGTAACATCCTGTGCATGAATTTCCTCATATCTCTGTCTACTAAAAATAAAACAAATGGTTTCTAACCGAAATGTAATTTTGAGTGAACAATACACTGTGGCATTATTTCTTTAAATCTAGAGTTTTATTTTTCACATGTCACTTGCTATAGTCCGTTAGTCAAAGAAAGCATTCTTGGAGCTTCCAAGGTAGTTAGCCCTGTGTGGAACAGTGGCTGTTTTCTTTGAACACGTTTAGCTTATATTGGAACTTGTGCTGCTGAGAGTACAATATAATCCAGAAAATCTTATTTTCTAGTAGAAGTTCCTGTTCAATCAGAATTGTCCCAGGATATAGTAGGCGATTTCCCTAGTCTATCCAGAACTTTCCATCTTTGGTTAGTTGTAGCACTCTGTGGTTTGCTCTGTAATTGGATAGTTAACCACCTTAAAAGGTACAAACATTTTATGAGAAAGTGTGGTGTTCCTGCAGGAAAAGAAACTAGGAAAAATATCAATATTCTGGTACAACCATGAGGCAAAGCACTGTTTTTTAAAAAATCGAAAAATCCCTTAAATCAGCTGTGCAAACATCACCTTTGGGAACGTCTCAATTGGGAGAGTAAACGTGTATTTAGAAAGTGTGTTTCCAGTGGCTTAGGGGTTAAGTGCGCGCGCTCCGCTGCTGGCGGCCCGGGTTCGGATCCCGGGCGCGCACCGACGCACTGCTTCTCCGGCCATGCTGAGGCCACGTCCCACATACAGCAACTAGAAGGATGTGCAACTATGGCATACAACTATCTACTGGGGCTTTGGGGGAAAAATAAATAAATAAAATTATTAAAATAAATAAATAAATAAAAATAAAGGTCTCCTCTGGATTTTTAAAAAAAAAAAAAAAGAAAGTGTGTTTCCAGCACTTCCACCTCCTGCGGTTGTGGCACACGTGGAAATCAAGAGAGACTTTCAAGAGCAGAAGGTCACAGTATCTCATCTGCAGTTGCAAAAATGCTGCCAGGATATTTGAGCCTTCAGCAAATTTACCCGTCATTCCACAAGGTGGGGTTGTTTCAATATGAAAGAAAAGAGCAAGAGGCTCAAACTGAGACATGCTCTTAACGATAGTTCCAGAACACAAAAGTATTATTTTGCCATTAAGGAGAAGGAAAAGAGAGAACTTTGTGAAGGTATGAGAGAAAAGTTCTTGATTTACTTTATTTGTTCTTTTAGCCTAAAAAATGCTTTATACAAACAAATGTGAAATAAAGATGATTCTGTTGCGTATTCAGTAATCAAGTAACATAAATAATTAAATAATATGTTAATTCAACAAATATTTATGGAATGTCTCCTATGTGCCAGGCGGTGTTCCACAGCCTGAATATAAGGAACTGAACAAATCAGTAAAAAAAAAAAAAAAAAACACACTATCACAACAAAACTGTTCGTGGGACTTAATCTTTCTATTAGGGCTGTGGAGGGGCCTGCTGAGTTGAAGATGGAGCACACACATGTCATATAGCATATTAGACGATGATACATTCTAGGTAGAAAAACAAAAGGATAGAGGATTCCCAGCGCTGGGAGTAGAGTATTGTTACAATTAAATAATTTGTTCTCTGAAGAGTTCTCTGAAAAGATGGCACAGTTTGCTAAAGGATCAGAAGTGGGAGTAAAAGAAATCAAGAACGAATGACTCCCAGATCATATAACTTATTATATTGTCAGATTTTTTTCCCAGTTCATAAAAAACTGCTCTTAGAAGAAGTTTAGATTTTGGCCTTTCTTTGTCTGTTTTGGGGTCATTATAGATTACCCAAGATAGCTTGTGTGTACTTGAAGTCATGGATCCCTGGATCTGGTCCCACCCTTGCCAATATTTAGCAAGTTGCTCTTTCAGAAAACGATGGATTGAAGTAGATGGCCATGGTGTCAGCTGATCAGATGTCCATGTGTTGCCCTGCATTTCCCATCCTCCTTTGCTGTTCCGTGAGGCTCTATGACTAAGTGATGGCCAATGGGATGTGAGGAGGAAAGATATAAATCTTTTCCAGATTAAAAGAGGATTTTAATACATGTAAGTAACTATTCCTTGTGACAGTAAGGTATCATCATAGATTAATTAGCAGCAATTTTTTCCTTTTAAATAGGTAAAATAATGCTGTTTTCTACAATTGATGGTATCTTAAGATTCTGTGAAAGCAGGTGGTACTATCCTATCTAACAGTGCTTAACTTAGTTTCATAGAAAATTTGGCTTTAGTTTTTACACAGACATGAGATTGTTACAGTATAAAGGTAGAAAACTATAATTCTTAAAGTGGAAACAAGTTTCCTTTTCTTTATTGTGAAGATTTTCAAATGAAGAGAGGAAGAAAGATCAATTTTATTGAATTAGACAAAAATGTCTAATACAGGACTTGATGTTTTCATACTAATTATCTAATTTAAATATCACAATAATTTAGAGAGAATAGGTAGCTATGATTCTGTCCATTTTGCATGGACAATGAGAATGAAAGGTTACAAATCTTGTTCCAAGTCATTCAACAACTAGGAAGTGTGGAGCAAAGATCTAGCCTTGGTCCTTTGTCACCAAATCCTGTGCCTTTTACCTTTTCCAGAAACAATAAATAAAGGCGATTCATTGGGAAGACTTTTTAAAAAGAGATCATAACACATATTAAAGAACACACAGACATGGGAGCCTAAGAGCTTCAGTCTGTATCTCAGCTCTTCCACTGGGTAGGTTTGTGACCTGGGACAAGTTCCTTAACTGACCTGTGCCTTGATTTCCTCATCTGTAAAATGTGGAAAATATTAGTCTCTAGCACATGGAGATATTGTAAGGATTAAATGAATTAATATACAAAATGCTTAGATCATGTAATTGCATTCTATTATTATTATTATTTGCATTCTTGAGATCAGAACCTGCAACCAGCATCTCTCGATGTGTTCTAAAATGCCTCTGTAAGTACCTGATGGCAGAAGAATTCCCAAACAACCAAAGTCCAAATAAAAAAGGAGGGAAATATTGCTGTATTCCAGTGTTGCTATATTCCAGACTGTATGCAGTCTATAGACTGCATCTCCACAGCAGGAAAGCATTTGGAAAGTGTGTGTGTTGGGGAGGGATAAGAAAGAAGAAACAAATTTGTAGAATGAGCAACTGATTTTACCTGTTTCTCTGTCACTCAGACTTGTCGTTTCTTCTTATTTCTTGATCAGCGCTGACAGAGATTCCCGTGGGGACTGATCTTCCTGCATATTGGACGGCATCTCTGAGAGCTCAGTTCCATACTTAAAATGGCAATATCAGCCAGCACTCAGAAACTGATGTAAAGGGTTTCTGGTGCAGCTATGACCATAGCAGAGGCAGCAGTAAAAGAGGATAGCATGATGAAACATCAACTTGATCTATGGTTTGTAGGCCGAGTGTCAAGACTTTTTCACACTAGTGCACTCTCACTTCTATCTAACATTGCTTTCACTACTTGTTTGTTTCAGTAATGAAATTGATTCTGCTCCTGAAACTGACAAAGGTTCATGTGCTTCCAAGTTGAAGAGATTGGAAAGGACACAGATTGAGTGCTGGTGAAAATAGTTCAATTAACTTGTATATTTAAGTACTTATTAGGTGACTTGGGTTTTTGAGTATCTATTACGTGGCTTGGATATTTGAGTAGCTATAACATGAACCAGATCTTGAAATAGTGAAGGAAATAATGCCTCAAAGATAGCAAAATAAGATGTTATGTGATGATAACATGAAGCACTGTAAAATAAATGCCAAAAATAAATAAATAAATAAGTCCTGTGTGGTATCGTTCAAAGGAGCAAATATCATATGTGGCTTATGAAATCTTGTGAGAAGTTATAGAGAAAATCTGTTGGAAATGTGTCTTCAAGAATGATGCAATCTAGACAAATAGATAGGGAGAGAAGGTGCTGAGGTCCTTCCTAATCCTCACCTTGGTATTTGTGGCTTTCTTGGATGGAAGTTGTAATAACTGGCTTGCGGGATCATTGGATAATTTACTGAATTCATGTTTCACTATCATAGGTGTAGACAAGGTGACGTTTTGAATGAAGCTCAAATGGTAAATTTTTACAAAGATTTTTATTGGTCAAGATCTTTTCAACATTCAACATGTTTTAATAGACCTTCATTAAAGCTTTATTTTCTTGCAATCGCATGCATTGTAATAGCTGGTGTGAATATTATTAAGAGAAAGTCTGAACCTGCAATTGAAGTCATTGTTCACAGTTTGGGGGTAGAATTCCTAGGGGTCACAATTGCTAACCTTGTTGACCCTGGACATGCAAACTAATCACTATTTAAAAGCCCTCTTCAATGTTGAGAAACTGATAATTTGTCAATACTGATGTTGATTAATTACATAAATATAATTTCCAATGTCCGGTATCAATACTTAAAGCCCTCCTAGAAAATACAGGGAAATAAAATAATCCAGCTCTATTAATAAACACAAATTTGAATGAAAAGACTTGAAACCACATCTAGATTTAAAAAAAAAAGGAAATGTAGGTTATCATCAAAGACAGGATGAAAACCAGGTCTTAGAGAGTGCTATATAAACACCAATGAAACAAACTGATGTGAAATGAAGACTAAAACAACATTGAAATATCCATCGACTACAGACTTCTGCTCTTTTAGCTGTGTCTCTTTTAATGACTCCTCATGGATTTGTTGTTGAATGTGAACTTGGGTTCAGCAGGCTACCCACGTGGAAAAATCCAACGTGGAGTTAGAACTGCTGATCTAAATCTCTGCTTGGAAGTCAAAACTAGAAATGTAGATAGGAAATCACCCACACAGAGATGGTAGTGCACCTGCGGGAGTGATTGGCATAAAAGAGAGAGACTACATTGACTAGGGCAGTGATTATCAATCCTAAGGATTTCCAGAATCACCCAGCAGGTATTTTAAAAACACAGAGCACAGGTTGTATACTAGAACCTTGGATCAGAATCTTTAGGAAAGGAGTGTTGTTACTAAGGAATCTACAAGTTTAAAAAATTATCTCCATGTACACATGTATAAATAAAATTTAAAAAATAGTTAAGGAAAGGTCCTAGAAAAATGCCCACAAGTTAAAAACCAGAAGCCATTTTTCTCTTTCTATAGATAAAAAAATCCAAAAATATTTCAGTGCTCTAGAGTTTATGCATTACTAGAATCAAAAAAGTTGAATTAGAAGTGCTTTTTTATCTACGCTATTAATACCCCTTTAACTTGTGCCCAAGAATTAATTATTTACATAAGCATTTTCCTCATTCTGTTTTACCAAGTATACATTAACTATGATCTCCACAATTACTAAAGGGAATTAACCAGAGTTTCTCACATAATTCATAAACAAATAGCTTAACATGGAACCTTGCTTATTAACAACTAGCCCCTCCAAAGAACTAACTGCTCAATAATACAAAAGCTGTTATTAAGAATTGGAAATATTTTTAATAAATGGAGAATGTTTTGGTAACTTCAAATGATAATACTGTAATGCTTTTTTTCTGGCTTTTTTCTTCTTCTTCTGGATGTGGGGAACGTTTGACTGAAGGAGTTCTACTTTCTGAATCCATGTGACATACTGTTATTATTACACCTGTCTACTGTTATTATTACAACTCTGTCTTACAAGAATTTGATAAAGTCAAATTTCTTCTTCGTGAATTCTGAACCTGTAGGTACTCACTTCCTCTAAATTATAAGTGCTGTTGCTCAGGTGAAAGAAAGACTCACTTGCTTTTCCACTTTCAAATACTATAGTTGAGGTTCCTGCTGAAGTGTCCAGGTGTCCATGCTCTGCCTGACCTTCCCGTCCACTAAGCTAATAACCATGCCTTTGGCGTCATCATAGATTCTGAAGGATTGTGCTGTGAACTAGACCAAATGAAGCACTTCTTTATACTAAACTGGAGGAAATAGTGCCCATCCACAAATGCATTCAAAGTTAAATAAAGTTAAATATGTTGATATTTAACTCCTTTTATATGCCCATCATTTTCCCTGAGAAATTTTCAAGGTATAGTTTTCATTTCCCTTGAGAAACAACATAAAATTCTCTTCATGTTACAGTGTCAGCTCAGCTCTTATCATTTGCAATCCTGCTGTAAATATAGGCTCGCACTCAGAGTTCTAATGATTTTAGGTAGAGAGAGAGGGAAGGAAAGAGAAAGTGTGTACATGTGCAAGAGAGACAGAAAGAAGCAGTAGCCTAAATGTATTGTTGTACATGATTGTACAAAAAAACTAGAGATCAAAAACATAACAGATCTAAACAAGACAAGTTAGAGTAGAGATGAAGCGTTTCCAAAGCAAAGGGGTGATTAGACTATAGAACAGAATGGATAAGAAAATGGCGTACCTGGGTAAGCAATAACATTTATCTTGGTACTGATGAAAATACGTGGAATTACTCTCAACAGAACAGGATTTGCCCTAGTGCTTTATTCTTATTCTTCTATTTGCATAAAGCTTTTAAGAAGAGGAGAAAAACAAACTAAAAGCATATAATGTAAAAATATGTTGGAAATTCTGCCAATGCACTATCAAGAAACTGAAAAAGTTGAAATTATTTGTTTTTAATTTATTATTTCAACAAATACTTATTGAGTTCTTATTTTGTGTGGGGCACTGTTCTGGATGCGGTGTGGCTTGGCAGTCAAGATAGACATAGTCACTATTTTCATGGCATTTACATTCTGGAGAAAGAAATTGATGTGAAACAGGTAATTTTCATGAGGTATGATGAGTGTTAGGACAAGAGACATACAGGGTGCAAATGGGACTTGTAGCAGTGTTGGAGCGTCCCAGCCATTCTCTCAGGGTGATGAAGTCGGGGAGATCAGGTAGAAGGGAAAACACATCCAAAATTGTGAGGCCTAAGACAAACTGTAGCATTCCCAAGAGTGATGGGAGTTCAGAACAGGTGGCAAGTGGGGTACCAGTAGCGGAAACATTGGAGATGGCGCTGGAGTTTGGGAAATCACCCGCAAGGAGGTGAAAGTATGAAAGGAAGGCAGGGCCCAGATAGAGGTGGCCTCACAACTGGGAAGCCATTGAAGGATTTTAAGCAGAAGAGTGAGCTGATTTGTTTAAAACCACTCTGTATGCTATGATGGAGAAACTGGTATGAGGCAGATGGAGATGGAGGAGATCAGTCAGGAGACTGTGAAAGTGGACAAGATGAGAGAGTGGGTGGCTTACACTAAGTAGGAGTCAGTAGGATGGAGGTATAACTACTATGTCCTGCTCCACTAGCCTGAGAAGTGTATGAATGTCTGGAGTCCTCAATAATTCAAGAGCATGTATGTTTTCTCCCTAAATTCTTTCTCCCATAAAAAGCTCATGAACTCTCAAAGTCCATTCAGTTCAATGGGTTACAAAAATTATTTTAAACTACTATTTTGTTTTGTGGACTGTTTCCACATTTTATATTTTGGAGGTGGTTTATGAACTGAGAGTGGTAAAACTAGTTCGTATTTACTACTTAGCAAGTCTTCGGTAGGTAGTCTTTCAAATCTCGAGAATATATGGGTAGAGAGTATTCTTAGTTCCCATAGTTGAGTACTCCGCCATAGTGAAGTAGGAAAACTCTCATAAGCGCAGGTTGTTGGCTCTGGTTACTACTGTTGCTTGTGCAAGATCTTCATTTGAGTACCTCCCAGTTGACATGAGGAAGGTAAAAGTAGATGAAGTAGATTATATTTCCCAAATGCAGCCATACAATGTCTCCCATCCCTTGTGCTCTTTGGAATCTTACCACTCTGCTGTCCAGATGTGGTCCCTAATTACCCTCCCCTTGAATCTGAGCTGGCTTGAGGTTAGTTTGTAACCAGTGGAATTTGGCAGAAGTGACACAACATGATTTTCAAGACCTGGTCATAAAAAAGCAACACAATTTCTGGCTTGTTAGCCAGGAACTTAACTTTCGAGCCCTGAGCCATGATGTAAGGACCATCTTGAGGCTGCCATGCTGTGAGGAAATGCAGGCCTCGTGAAGAGGCAGTGTGAAGTGTTCTGGGTGACTGCTTCAGCTTTGGTCCCAAGAGCCAGCTTCAACCATTCTCCTTTAGGTAATTCCAGCCCCCTGTGTTCAAGTCACCTCAGCTTTTGCACCTTTCCAACTAAGTCTCCAGGTATGGGACCGATAGAGGTTCTTGCTGTGCTCTCTATACATTATAGACACAAAGAATCCATGAGCTTAATTTTTTTTTAAATGGGGTGGTTTTTTACACAGCAGTAGTAACTGAAACAGTTAATGTGTTTCAAACATTGCATTTACAGAGGAGAGTTAATATGCACAAATAATATTTAAATGAGAACTGCTGTTTTATGGCAAAATGCAGTGGTTAGAAATATCAAGTCCATTGGTTTCTCTACTGTTTTTGTAATTGGGTCAAGATGAGATTAGAAATATAAGAGAAATAAGTATTATTGGCACTAAATAAATTTATTTCAATTGAGCCTTTTCAAAGACACGGGAAAAATTCCCTACTTACTAGAATTTCTTTATAAGACCATCATTAATTTTCAGGCTTTCTTTCGTTTGTTTTACTGGACTTTGCATCAAAGAAGGAAAAAAATGATCAAACACTAGATAACCAATTTTATAATGCTGTGAAAGATAAAATAAAGAATAAATAAGTTCTGGGATCTGAGAAACTCAATGAACTGTTCATTATAAAATGCACTTGGTTAATTTCTCATCTCTTTTTTCTTTCTAGATTTTGGAGGAACATAATTATGTGTGTGTTGTGTTAAGACTTAATCAAAAGGAAGAAAAGCAGACAGTCACATAATTTTAACAATCCAATTTGTATCATTTTCCCTGTGGAGGTTTTTAGATTTGATCTAACATTCAGTGTGCCCCCTTCCATGATGCTGTGAGGTCTGTAGTTACTTAATACTGTTTACAATCATCACACTTAGGCTGTGTCCTTTTCTCATTGCAGGGAGATTTACAAGCAGAAGATAAGATCAGCCGAAGTTATGCATATCAATTCAGAAATGATAGATGAGGCTGGATCTCTCCCTCTTTACAAAGGAATGCAGTACATTTTTGATCAGAGGAAAGAGAGTTGAGAGGTTGCTTGTATGTCTTGTCATTCATCTCTATTGAGCAAGATTATGTAATAATTTAAATACTGTGCAGATTTTACAAAGCATATGCATGTCAAATATGCAAATTTAGTGCATTGGAAGCATTACAAACTCCTGTTGGTCTGATGTAAATATAGTACTGATGAAAGATTGCCAACATGGATAATGAAAGAGTGTTTTTCTACAGAACCATGTGTTCAAGTGGCTATTTAATAAATATTCCTCTTTACGCTGCTATAATGCATTGGTGATAGGCTGTGTTGCTTTGCCAAGTCTTTTCATTATGCCATATCTCTAATTTGGAAGAATTTTTGTTCAAAATGATGGAAAAATTGTTATAATTAAAAATAAAACAATAATTAAAAATTGCCTCATTCAAATACATTAGAAACTGGAAATCCAATTGTTTTCATAACTATTATTCTTTCAAGAAATAGTTTGGGAAATAAGAGAGTATGATAAGCATTGCAGTGGGTAAAAAAATCAATCTGGTATTGTCCCAGACCTCAAGGCTATTTTAATGTAGAACAAGAAGTGTAGTGGGTGTTCATAACCATAAAACAAGGAAAAGAAGAGTGGACGCCCTCCATAGCCTTCTGATCTTCTTGGATCACTTCAGTCTGTTCTGTACACAACAGCCAGAAAGATCTTAAAGCACAAAAAAGATAATGTCTCACCCTATTGGGAGCCCTTCAGTAGCTTCCTACCTCATTCAGATTAAAATCCAAATGTCTAACAACCTCCAATGCCCTGTGTAATCTGGCCCCTGGCTGCTTTTCCGATGTCATTTCTGGCCTTCTTTCCCTCGTTCTTTCTTCTTCAGCTATACTAGTTCTTGCTGTTCCTTAAACACTTCAGCATAGCCTTGCCTCTGCCTCATTTCCCTCCGGTTTCCCCATGGCAACATTCTTTCTTAATTCAAGTCTCTGTGTGTTACCCTTGGAAAGAGATTATGTGGGCCAGACAGAGTCACGTTGTCTCATACCTCAGATGCTCTTCTTCATTCTGAATGAATGGAGGCAGTTTAAAATGAACATTAAGTGGAAAAGAAGTCACAAAAGGTAGGAGAGGAAAGGGTTTGTGTGGGATTGGTTAGTCCCACCACTTTGGAAGTCTTGGTAGCATGGGTACAGTGGGCTGGAGGCAGGCATCTGAATTTCAGTTCTTTCTTGGCACTAGAGATTGGAGCTCCTTCTTGTAGTGAAGATTACTTTCTAAAGAACAGGATGTAAAACCTCAAGGCCTTGTTTAGTGACCCAGTTGTAGGTGGAAAAATTTATATCTATATATAGAGAGAGAGACAGACAGAGACAGAGAGTGTCAGACATAAGGTGCTTAATCTGTTCAGTAAATCCTAGTGCCTCTTCAATATCAAGTGGAAATGATGTATCATATATTTTCTCATGAAATCATCATTCATTGAATAAGAACTTGATGAGCATCTACTGTGGCATCGAAAGTATTGATAAACTATTGTGTGACGGATCCATGCGGGTGGGGCAAGCTTAAGTAAAACTCACTGAGTGCTTTCTTTGAGTTTGGGGCTCATTCTTTTGACGTTACAACCAGTATTCATGTGTCAAAAATAAGCAGTTACTATTGGTTTAGCACAGCTCAGAGGCAGTAAAATCCTAAAACAAAACAAAAGAAATCAATTTACAGAAAACCATTACTGGTTTACACAGAGTAAAATAATTCAAGTCAGGAGATGATATTAATGGTGACAACCATAAAGATGTTGGTGATGGTGGTGATGCTAATTAACACACATTAAGTGTTTATTCTGTCCTATGTACTTTTAAACACAAATTACTTAATTCTCAAACAATCCTGTGATAAAGATATCATTATGATCCCCATTTTACTGATGAGAAAAAAAAGAAGCCTAGGGAAGTTAAATAACTTGACCAAAGTTGCACAGCTAAATGAGTAACAGATGCAGGACTAGAATTAAGGCAGTCTCTTTCCAGACTCCAAAAATTCTGACAGTGTTACTTAATCTGGGTTATCAAATTGATAATACATTTACGAAGTTAAGTGAAATTGGAATAGATAGAACACGTTTTTGATAGAAGTATTTACCAATGGCTGTGTTATATTCCCAATAGTTTAATTAGGGGAACTCTTACTTATGAGTGTGACTGACTTTATAGAGAATAGTGGTGATGAGGAGAAAGGTGGAAGATGGAGAAGTGTTTGGCTGACCTAAGTCATTACCAGTTCCAATTACCATGAATTTTTGAATGCTCGGGAAAAGAATTCTTGTTTGAACTAGCTGATTTTGAGTGAATCACTCTTTGGGAACTTATCCTAAAGGACAGTCTCAATCATTCCCAGAGACAGACTGACTGATGCAGTTTGACATCTTGCTGGTATGTTCTGAATCCACATGCCTGTCAAGATTTTTAAAGGCATAAAAGTAGTTTTCAAATATTCAAACCTGGGCCTGGGGGAGACTCTGAGTCTCACAATTGGAAAAGAAATAAATTGTGTCAAGTGTTTACTACTCAAATCCTCCCTTAGAATTGGCATGTCAGATTTGCAGGAGAGGGCGGATCCTTCGTGTTGGGTTCCTGTAATAGAAAGAAAGGAGCATTTTGGATATGCAGCACTTAGAAACACAGAGAGGGTGAGAGAGACTGCTGCACAGATTGGATGTCAAGACTAAAAGGCAGCCAGGCAGTGCCAGGAGAAGAATCATTTTTGTGAATTTGTCCATTTTCCACTTTTCCAGATGCTTTCAACTGGAGGTTATAGCAGGTATTTCACAAAAGAAGAGTAAAACGTATAGACAGTGATTCCCAAGCAGTTTACCAATATAAAGTCTTCTTAATTATTTTATTATAAAAAGTATTTGTGCATTTTCACATTGTGAATGATCCAAATACCCCAAAGGCTTGTAGACTAAAACACAATACACACACGGCTACTTCCAGTCATTCTCTTGGAAGTAACTGTTTATTAGCAGGTCTGAGTTTATCCTTGCAGTTTTCTTTCCACATTTTGCATACCTATACATATACGTATACACAAATGCAAAGTGGTGGTTTTGTGAACAGTTTTTTTTTTAATTTAACAACGTGTCTTAGACATCTTTCCATGTTATTCTTTTCAGAGCCCAGGATGGAGTTTAAAGATAAGTATGCAGCATAATTTATTTAACTAGTTATATATTAATGAATAGTTTGTTGCTAATTTTTTTGTTCCTGCTTTTGTTCTTAAACACACTGCTGTAGACACTTCACTTCTGGCCATGGTTGGGTAAGTGGTTCCAAACTTACCCTCCTGCCGTAGGCAGCGGTAAGATTGCACAAAGTGTCTGAGGCAACTCTGTTCAGGCATTGGACAATGGGCAATGATCCTTGGGAAATGATTTCTACATGTGCTCTGACTTAATGCCTGAGGGCAGTTTCCGGAATACTGTGTTGGGCTAAATCCCAGAAGAGCAAGGAATTTTTGCTGAATTGAGAAATTCTAGGCTGGTGAAACAGCTGGAATTTGAAAGTGAAGGAAGTTTGCAGGAAGAAGCTGTGTGGAAGCAGGGCTCAGAGGTCGGATGGGTTCCTGAGGGTGGTTGACCAAGTGCTGGGCTAACAGACACAAGGACACACCTCCACAAGGCCCAGCAGAGAGTGGCTGCTGTGCAGCTGGGGGCTGAACAGTGATGTCGGAGGTGGAGAAGTGCTGGGGGCCACTGAGTTCCCCAGTCAACATGGGGAGGCCTTGCTGACTGAGCACATCAGACATTCAGTTAAGACCCCAGAAAGGACGAACCTTGTCGATAAAGACCAAACTACTGAGTAAAGTCCAAGAACAAAAACAAAATAGACCAGCACTGACAAAATATAAAACCAAGAGCGTCTGTCAGTAATTTTATTCTAAGAGGCAGATCAAAAGTCAATGTCCTCTAAAGGTAAACAATATAATCCAGATTTCCTATGATACATCATCCACAATATTCAGCATAAAATAATGTTGTTTGTCAAGACATGTAAAGAAGAAAGTTACATCCATTATCAAAAAAGTGTGTTCAATATAAATAAGCCCTGAGATGACCCAGCTGTTGCAGTTATTAGACATGAACTTTAAAACATGTCATAAATATGTTCAAGGACTGGCAGAAACACATGTATAAAATAAGTGAATATTAAGAAATTTAGCAGAGAAATGGAAACTATAAAGAAAAGAACTTTAATACTGAGTTAAAGGTAAGTCAGTAGAAATTGCCCAATCTGTAGAAAAGAGAGCAGAAATTTTGGGAAAATAAGTGAACAATGATGTGTGGAACAATATTGTATTATCTAGCATACATGTAATAGGAATATTAGAATGAGAGTAGAGAGGGAAGGGGCAGAAAAAAATAAAGTAATGCCCCCAAGTGTCCCAAAGTTATTGAAAATATCAACCTTCAGACCCAAAAGTGTCAGAAAAATCCCAAGCAGGATAAATACAAAGAAGAGATAATCACACCTAGGTGAAATAATATATAATAATAAAATGCTTTAAAAATATTCAACTCTGTCAAAATATTTTAATACTCTAATTTCAGTGGAAATATGAATAAATCCTTGATTCTGCTCCTTTTGCAGTGTGCTGTATAGAAATGTCTGTGGAGAGCAATTCACTCTGTGTAAGGAGACAACATACCTTTGTAAAATACTCTTTTGTTGGTCCTCTGTGGCGTCAAGAAGTCTGTGTGATTGCAAGTCTATTAAGGATTGTTCTTTCCTGGGCAGCTGAAAACAAAAATCTGGTATTAGGGATATCTGGCTACTAATTGAAAGTCATGCCTTGTGAACAAAAAACACCATAGACAGAGAAACACAAATCTAGCAGTTTCAAATATGAGTGTCAAAAAGAAACTGTGCTAAAAATTTTTTAAAATTTTAATTTTTCAAATGAAATTATTTTTGAGCCCCTAAGATGGCAAGGTAAGCCAAATGTCTTTGTGGTTGTCGCGGTTCAATTCTAGAAAGTTGGTTAGCTGTTGACACATTAAAAATTGTATATCCCCCAATCGCCTTTTTCTCTCCTTCTGAAATTCCTAATGGACATACATTATATTGGACCTTTAAATTCTGTTTCCCATGGAAAATAACCATTTTTTAAATGATATCCATGTTTTTATATTCTGTGCTCTATTTTGGGTGATTTCCTTTTTTTTTTTTTTTGGTGAGGAAGATTAGCCCTGAGCTAACATCCATTGCTCAGCAAAAAGAGGAAGATTGGCCCTGGGCTAACGTCTTTGCCCATCTTCCTGTACTTTATATGTGGGATGCCTGCCACAGCATGGCTTGATAAGCAGTGTGTAGGTCCGCACCCGGGATCTGAACCTGTGAACCCCGGGCCACCTAAGCGGAGCGTGCGAACTTAACCACTATGCCACCGGGCTGGCCCTTTGGTGATTTCCTTAGACATCAAATTCAGTTTATTAATTCTTTCTTCAGTCTTGTGTAATCTGTTCTGTAACCTATACACTGGGCTTTTACTGACACTTACTCTGTTTTACATTTATGGAAATTTTACTTGATTCCTCTGTAGAAATGTACCTCTGGTTAATACTATTTGGTTATTTGATTTTGTTTTCTACTTCTTATTTTATGTCTTTAATTATTTTAAACAGATTTTTAAATAGATTCATTCAAGGCACTCTATTAATCTTCTTTTCCTGAATGTTTGCATTGTTTACTCTCCCTCATGAAAGTTCATTTATTCATGTAGTTTGTAATTATTTTATTTTGAGCTCATAGCTGGTGAGAGTATTATTCTGTGTGGGAGTCCCATGAGCCTGTGGCTATGAAAGTGTTTCTATAGGAACAGCTTCTTATTTCAGTCAGATCAATGGAAGTTTCCACAGTTCGATACCAGATTTTGTTAATTTCTCAGCAATATGCTCTCTCACTTCATAGTGTGAATTTGTACCTCACATCCACATGTGGCGTTTGGTTTTGTGTTTCTACCTGAGGTGTGAAAAAAGCAAAGCTTGTGGAAGAGGGCTAATACGCTATTATTTTAAAGGGAGTATAATTACAGAGAGTGGGAGTGTGGGACAAGGGGAGTGAAGCAGGAAAGAACAGAGTCACTGTGAAGATGTGTTATCTGTCTGGCCACTGCTAAGTGTGACTGAGAGCTTCATCCTTGGGATCTTGCCTCTGAGCAGCCTTATAAATTGCATATCAGTAGCACCATTGTAAGTGTGTCTAAGGCAGAGCGAGGAGGGAGAGTGAGAAAGGAGGAATTTGTCCACTGGATCCAGTGGATTCTGTCTCCCATTGGTTAAAAAGTTCAACCCATGGGTGTGAACTACCCTGCACTTCAAGGTTGCATATGCGTGGGTGCCCAGGAGGATTCTAGGGCACCCCATTCCTCATGTTTAACAAGGAAGCACAGGACAGAGGCAGGGAGCATGCAGCATGCAGACAGGTGAGGGATGTTGTGCGGTCAGGAGGTGAGGCTCAGTTAGGTCCTGTCTGAGTAGGCAGGAGCTATTCGGAATACAAATGCCTTGGTCATTTTGACCCTTAAGAGTCTTGTGATAGCCTGGATTCTGGACCTTGGGAAGAGTGCAGGTGATCGTTAGAGCTGTTTTGCTCAAAAGGCAAGTGTGTGATTCTGGGGATTATGTAATGCAGTCGAGTGTATTGTGGTTTCATTTTCCTGTGGGGTACAGTTTTCCTTTCCTTTTCGTAACTGATAATCTTCTCAGTGCCTACATGGGTGGGTAGACACATGTCTAGTTCTTTTATTTTCATGGAAGTGGTAGCTTTTTTATGCTCCAGGTTTTGTGGTGAATGTCTCACTTTCAGATCTCCTGCCTCGTGTCACGCGCAGGTATATTTGGTAGGCTATTGTAATGATCCGAGCGAGGGGTAATCACATATCTATGTATATAAAACTTCTCTACCTCCCGGGGAATGGTTGAATAAGAAATGTCAAATGAGATATGTATGATTTTTTAAAATTATGGAATACTTTATAGATCTTGTTATTATATTGGTGTTTATTAATTCGTGAAGTTTCAAAGGGAGAGAAATTCATATTTTTTAACAGTCCTCAATTCCAGTGACAGTGCTGTGGTGCGTTATTTTAGGCATTATCTCACCCAGTTTCTATTGGATACATGTCCTGGCTCTATGGGTAATGTTACTTAGACATTTTGTATACTTTTAAAGCATTTATTATGGATACTTTTAAAGTCGTCTGAAGGAGAAAACATATATAATCTAGACAATATTATTTAAGAAAGATTTTGTCTTGCTTTCTAAATTTAAAAGTTTAGCTATGTTTCCTTCATGTGGATCTCACTGCAGATACATCTGCTTCTGTTTTGTGTCAGAACTGGAATGCTTCCGCAACTATATAAATCATACAGCTTTCAACATTAGGGACTGAAAACGTATGATTTCTTTCTCTCATTATCGTAGATACAAAGACATTTTATAAGTTTTTAAACTGTGAATCAGCTAAATTAGTATTAAAATGGTATACTTGATGTGGAAATATGACAAAAATTTTGGTAATTATTTCTGTTAACTATCCATGTTATGACACAGAATATAACTAGGAGAAAGCTAGAAAAGATAGAGAAGTGATAACTGACCATAAAGCTGAGGCTAAAACACAAAGTAGGAGTAGATTGGCCTTCAAATAAGAACCGTAAAGTGATTTTCCATGTAATTGCCTGTTTCTGTCCCTCACATCAGGATTGGTTCTATGAGCATTGCAGTTCATTATATTTTTTTTCTCCTCAGTGAACCACATTGAGGCCTTTACAAAGTAGTCCTGAGGAGAAGGGCTTCCACTGGTATTCTGGGATGAATAAGCAATTATGATTAATAAATACCAGATTATTGTGTATTACATCGACAGTTGTCTTTCTGAGAAGTTAGGAATGGATACCTTTAGGCAGTAAAGGACTTAAAAATCTATAGATAGCAACTGAAAATAAAAAAATATCGGGGACGGCCCCGTGATGTAGTGGTTAAGTGCGCGCGCTCTGCTGCTGGCGGTCCGGGTTCGGATCCTGGGCGCGCACCGACGCACCGCTTCTCCGGCCATGGTGAGGCCACGTCCCGTGTAAAGTGGAGGAAGATGGGCACAGATGTTAGCAGAGGGCCAGTCTTCCTCAGCAAAAAAGAGGAGGATTGGCATGGATGTTAGCTCAGGGCTGGTCTTCCTCACAAATAAAAATAAATAAATAAATAAATATTTCCTGACTAGAGAATTGTTACAAGAAGGCATGTCAGAATGCTAACTAAAATAAAAACCTTGAAAAAATAGTTGAAGGCAACTAAATCTTGTTTGGCTTAGTACATATGGCTAAGGTTGTTCTAATTTGTGAAAACATTTGGACCTTGAGCGAAGCTTTCCTATTTTACCTAACCTTCTTCTCACTCCTCTCGCCAAAGTCTCAGAATCTTTCAGTATCAAGTTCTTTGTTTAATCCTGTGAGAGTGAGGGAAAGATTAGTTTGTGTTTATGATTTAGTTGGCAAGACTTGAAAATTTGCTCCATAGCTTTTAATTTGAAAAAGAAGGGAGAGAGAGAACTACAAAGAATATTCCACATGAAAGAATTAATATAGTGTTCTATGAGAAGAAGTAGATGATCTTTACAGATACTATATTTATGGACAATAATTTTGCCTCTTTAATTAGAATAAAGATTAAGTAACACTGTAAAATTGTCTGTGTGTTGAGCCAGCAGTCTCACTTCCGTCCTAAACAGATATCCGCACAAATGAATTCTCAACAGTGTGAATATACTTAACACTGCTGAACTGTAGACTTAAAAATGATGAAGATGGTAAATTTTATGTTATACGTATTTTATCACAATTAAAAATAAAAAACACACACATTTATTATCCTGCACAGTTTTTGAGGGTCAGGAATGCAGAAGCAAGTTAGCTGAATGTTTCTGGCTGTGGGCCTCTTGTGAAATGGTAGTCAAGTGGTCAGCTCAGGCTGCAGTCATCTAGAAGCTTGATTGGGCCTGGAGAGTCCATTTTCAAAATGACGCACTCCTGTGGTAGTTGAGGAGACCTTAGGCTTTTGCTGACTCTTAGTAGAGGGGCTCAGTTTCCCACTACTTGGCCTTTTCCCAGATCTGCCTGTCCTCATGGTGTGGCACTGACTCCCTCCAGAGCAAAGGAGCCAAGAGTGAGGCAGAAGCTACAATGTCTTTGTAACCTCAGTGGTGATAGTCCATCACTTTTGCTGTGTTCTTTGTTCCAACAGACCAAACCTAATGTGCCGTGAGAGGGGACTGCCAGGGGTGAGACTGTCAGGACATGGGGATCATTTGCATTCATCCGGGAGGCTGGCTACCACACCATACAAAATTGACTTCTGTTTCTTTTTTGTTATGACATAGTATATTATAATGGACTAACTTATCCATCAAAAATATTTCTAAAAACTACATAAACTATAAAAATCTTTTTGAGGCTATTAGAAGGCAACTAGGAAGCCGGGACTTGAGAGGCTAGGAAACCTGGAAGAAGGGGAATGCTTTGAGCTGAGACCTACCTTTAGCTGCCGTCTCTCCTCGGAGAAGTTGCTAATTTGTGGCACTGAGAGGACATATGAGAAGCAGTGACAGTTTTCCTGGGTTGGGGAGAAGAATTTGGAGTTTGGGGCTAAATACCAAACCAACCAACAGGTGTCCAGTATTGTGGCTCTTGGCGTTGGCGCAGGCGGTGAGACCTGGAGGTGTTGTCCTGAGTTACATGTGCTCTGTTATCAGGACACAACCTTTCTCCTTACCTGCTTCACTTCTTTCCCTCTGGCGTTCAGTGAATATGGTTTGGATAAATTTTTATATCAGACTGGAAATATATGAGAATTAATTTTGTGTTTAGACAGAAGCAGCACATAAATTTTACATTGAAGTCAGACCCTGGAGACTAATACCAGTACTCTCTCATTGTGTTGACCTTATCATCTTTTGTGCTACATTGGAGACCTCATAACGCATACAAGATCAAGGTAGTTCTGGTTCATATGCCATCTTTGTTTATATAAGTAAGGAAGACTGTAGTTTATTTTCTCAGGGCAACAATAATGTATGGATTTTCACCAGATTTGTAAAATATATTTGATATATTGTTATTTGTATTGTACATGTAATGGTTGATGTAAAATTCACTTTGGAGGAGGTAAGTGACACCTCAAAGGATAGCGGGTTCTATTTATATAGTTATACACACACACAAATATATATATAATTATAATACCCGTACATATAATAAGTATACATAAAATAATTAGATAAATATATATAAATAATATATAATTACTATATATGTATATGTTTATTTATTTATGTGCTTACTATGAGCAGGCACTACCAGCACGTTACAGATACTGCATCATTTAATCTCTAGAAACATCCCTGTGAGGTAAATATATCACTCACAGTCAGGCTTAACAGCTATAACATATAGAAAAAAATACAGAATTCTCTCTCTCTCTAACGTACTAGTTCTAGGTAAGTGGTCCACATCAACAAGTGTTTTCATTCTGCATGGTCATGTAGGGACCTAATGCTTTCCAGTTTTTCTGTTCCTTAAGTTATTGTCCTTATTTACATAGAAAGGTAGATGCCTTGAAATTCAAGTTTTAGCTAGCTCAAAGGAAAGGTGTAAACTGCAAAGAGAATATGGAGGAAGAATACTCTTAATCCTAAAGACTAGGCCTGGAAATGGCACTCATCACTTTTACTCCCATCCCAGTGGGGAGAACATAGTCAAATGGTAAACTTGTAAATGCCATGGTGCCTGGGAGTGTAGTTTGTGGAAAACCATCAGCTTTTCCTATGGTGGATGTGATAGAGATGCTGGTTGTTTCCTAATATATTCTTCCTTTTTGCTATGGTGAGAGAATCCTTGTTTTTTGGCTGCACGTAAGTCTATCCAGAACGGATACCATGTTTTCCAGCCTCCCTTGCGGGTAGGTTTGGCCACATATCTAATTCTGGCCAATGGGATGTAAATTCTTTGTGCTGTATATCTGCTTTTTTTAGAGTCAACATCTGTGTGTCCTTTACCTCTCCATCTTTATTCCTTCCTTCCTTTATTTTTTTGTCCCTACATCAACATGCTGCTTCCTGAACTATGAGATAGAGACCATGAATGACAGAACAACAAGATAGAAGGATTCTGGTCCCTTGTTACTGTTAACCACCCTACCAATCCTGGTTTTCTTGCTCAGAGTTTTATATGAGAGAGCATAAACTTCAATCTTGCTTAAGCGTTTGTTACTTTTTGGATTTCTGTCACTAGCAGCTAAATATAATCCTAACTGATATAATTGGCATTATTATCTTTATTTTAATGACAAATTTATGTACAGAAAGATAAATAATCTTTATTTAGGATACAAACCCAAGGCAGTCTTGCACCAAATTCAGTGCTTTCCCCCCTGCACCATTAAGCCACTACAAAAATGAAAATAAATCATGGTCTCTTTTAGTAGCAGTGGGAATATACATATGTCTTTTGAGGGGAGAATTTTAGCAAGTTGTTTGGTCAAATCACTGTGTGCTGAACCAACTTTCTGTGGTTGTGTCGAAACAGTGCTAGCTTTCCTGTCCTTAGCAAGCCTCATCAAGGTGGCTCTTTGTGAAAGCTCTAGTATTCTGAGCATCAAAGGAAGAGATAAAGAAGAAAGTTGATTTGTAGAGCTAAATGAAACGCAAAAGCAAACAGTGAAATGCCGTCAGTTCAGAGAATAGACAGCGTATTTATTCTAGTGTGTGTCCCAAATGCCTTAGAATAGAACGATACAAATCGAATCTCCTCTCCCTTTATTTGTCTTTGTTGACAAGAGATGTTGTGAACATTAAATCAGTCAGAATGCTTGTGGGGAGTTAGATTAGCTGATCCTTCCTTCCCAGTGATTGGCGTCCTTGAATTGTACAGAATTGACTGATGTAGAGATGATCTAGTCTTTTGACCTTGAGGCTGTCATATTGAGTCTCATGGAGTTTGCACGGTTACAAATTGCTGACTGAACCTGATTTTTTTTCCCCTTAAGAACTTGGATTATGCAGTAAATGAGGAAAAAAATGAAAGCTTAAGCTGCAATAAAAAGCCTTTTCACCTAATAACGATATTAATATTCTTAATGTGTTCTGAAATGCACGTTAGGCATGTAGTTACCGATTAAGCTATTATGTTGTGTTATAAAATATTCTCTTTCATAAAATAAAAAGATAACATGGCAGAGATTCACTTTGGCAGTGCGGAAAGAACGTAGAAGGATGAAGATATGAGTTCTAGATTCAGCTGTGTGGTTAACTAACAGGGTAACCTTGGAGAAGGAAATAGCCTGAACTTTCTGAATCTCATTCTCCACATCTGTAAAATAAGAATTAAACAACCTCTAAGGGGTCTTTCAACTGTAAAATTAAAAAGGGAAAAATCTGGGATTCTATTATCTCAATTCTAATGTAAACCCTTTATTGTGCTAATTTATGAGAGCAGGAATAACTCCCAATAGAACTACTTTTATCAGTATTTTACCATATGGAGTTTTTTTTTTTTTTTGAGGGGTCGTGACTTGACACATAGTTTTTTCAATTTCTATAACACCATACTTTGTAATAATAACCAAAATGGATCATCACAATATCTAAGAGTTTTCTGCAGTTTTTGAGAAATTGAAGTAATTATTTGCTTGAAGCTTGACTATCATACAATTCTCTGTCAACGATAGGAATAATTAGTCCCCAATTTTTGAAACATATTATGTGTTGTGTGCATTTGTAAACTTTCTTCCGTGGTAATTATGTTGTGAATGATTGCCATTATTTTAGAAACTAAGCCATGTTGATATGAGGAGTGAAATAGCAACGTTGTCATACATGGGACTCATACAAGAGTCTAGAGATGCAGTTTTATTTTGTGGCTGTTCCTCTTCCTGATTCTGTAAACAAAGATGGAGGCTAGAAGTACCCTCCAAATCTTCTAGGAGTCTATGATATAGAACCTAATACTACGAAGCTCAGTTTATTAATTAATTATGTATTATTATTAATCATTATATGCTAATTTGTTAATCGTCATAGATATATAATGTCAAATTTATGGAAAATTACTTGAGTATAATTTAACCAAAACAAATGTCCCCACCACCCGGTTTATAAACATTTATATTTTATTTGTTTTAGGTCTCCTTCTTTTTCCTTTATTATAACCTTACTAAACGCTTGAAGCCTCCTTTTAACTCCTTATATATCTTATTCCCCTCCTTATCTCCCAAATATAAACCCCATCCTAAAAGTGTTATGAATTACAGTCATACATCACTTAATGACAGGCATATGTTCTGAGAAATGCGTTGTTAGGCAATCTTGTCATTGTGGGAACATCATGGAGTGTGCTTACACAAACTGAGGTGGTATAGCCCACTACACACCCAGTACCTATGGTACTAATCTTATGAGACAGCCGTCGTATATGTGGTCTATCAACCAAAACGTGGTTATGTGGCACATGACTGTACTCATGCCTACAAACAATATATACACTATATATATATACAATATATACACTTTTTAATTCTTTCCTTAAGATTATCTTTCTGAATGCATTCTTCTAATTATTATTATTTAGTGGGTAGAAGCTAGTGATGCTGCTGAACATCCTACACTCCACGGGACAGCCCACATGACAGAATAATTAGGGCCAAAATAGCCCCCAATAATGCTGAAGTTGAGGAAATCTGATTAACCAAACTATTTTTATTTTATTGTATTAATTGAATTGAAATCCTAACTATATATACTTATGGGGAAAAAGGCAGGCTTTCCACATCATCTTGCTTCTTGCAAGTTGCGAAACACAGTGCTTCTAACTTGTGAAGAGAAAAAAAGTAGATGAAAACATTGATGAGCACCTCTCCATATATATCTTGGAGAACATTCTAAACATTTAGTTGGGAGTGCTTTTTTTCCTCCATTCTCTTGCTTTTAGCAAGAAAGTTGGGGTTTCATATTTAACTTTCTGTAAGTATCTATTTTAACTTAGTTGTCAAAAATGTGTTAATCTCTAACAGCCAGAAATAATATACGTTCTTTTATAGTGGCAACTGTTTGTTTTTTTTCTCCTTTGTGTCAACATCTGGATGTGTGAGGAACTAGATCCTAATTTAGAGAAATGCCAGTTAGTTTCACTACTCAAACACAATTTTTAAAACATTTTGTATTTTATTGAGGTATAATTTACATACCATAAAATTCACCCATTTTTAGTGAGCAATTCAATGATTTTTAGTAAATTTACCAAGTTGCACAGTCATCACCATATCCAGCCTTAAAATATTTTCATCATCCTAATGAGATGGCTCACATCCATTTTTGGTTAATCCTTATCTCCTCTTTCCCACCAACCCAGATTAGACAACTGCTGATCTGTTTTCCATTAGATTTACCAGACATTCCCCATAAATGAAATCCTACACCATGTGGTCAGTTGTGCCTGGCTTCTTTCTCAAACACATTTCCTTCCTTCCTTCCTTCCTTCCTCCCTTCCTCCCTCCCTCCCTCCCTCCCTCCCTCCCTCCCTCCCCCGCTTCCTTCCTTTTTGAGGAAAATTGGCCCTGTGCTAACATCTGTTGCCAGTCTTCCTCTTTTTTCTTTTTTTCTCCCCAAAGCCCCAGTACCTAGTTGTGTATCATAGTTGCAGAGTTGTACCTCTTCTATATGGGACGCCCGCCATGCATGCTTGCTTGATGAGGGGTGAGTGGGTCCTCGCCCAGGATCTGAACCTGCGAACCCCGGGCCACTGAAGCCAAGCGGAATGCACGAACTTAACTGCTATGCCACCTGGCCGGCCCCCACATTTTATTTCTTTTTTCACAGGAAACTGCAGAAACCTGCTGTTGTGGTTTTAGTGTGAGGCCTTGGTGCAAGGCACTAAATTTTAAGGTGGGGTTTTTAATTGTGATGGTTTAGTGAGCTGAACTTGGATGGGTGGAGATCATGGAATAATAATTGGAAGCCATGTGTGGGAATTAGTTGAGAGCATGGCTGTGTCTCATTTATGTAGATCAGTTTTCTAGAAAATAGAAAACAGTATTGTCATTGTTCTCTTATTGGAAGTGACATGAAACCTAACCTCATTCATTACCCATATTGAATGCTTATCATATGATATCAATATGTTTTATTCCTTTGCTGCTGTGACAGAAGCATACAATTATTTTCAAAACATTTCATATTTCATTTTAATACATTTCAAAACGTTCATTCATGGTGAAGATGTTGCACGAAGTATTTAGCATTTTTGAAGCCACTCATAGGGCAAAACATGAATGATAATACTTTCTAGTGCAAATAACATCGCATTTGGATTATTATTATTATTATAGAGGTAAACATTATTTATGTTCACTTTGTTTTAAGCCTATCCTAACATGGTTATTGTCTGTTTTTTCCTGGATTAAAATTGAGCAATATCAAATCAACACCGAGTTGAAATACAGCAAACGCAAAGCACATATAAAATCTTACATAGCATTAGAAATCCTCCCTTCACTTCTTCCCTATCACAAGAATATTTTAGGACATCCGAGAAGAAAAACATCAAAGGTTGTCACCCTTGAAGAAAGTAGAGTAGTTCTAAATTCAATTGCAGAAATCTTCCTATTCTGAATTATTCTTAGGACAAAGAATATAGAATCTTGTTCTGCTATTGAACATACTGATTTACAGGAAATTTCAAGAAATTAAAGGAAAACTTTGTGAGACATAATAGTCTACTAATAGACTTTTTATTGATAATTTTCCCTTTTTTTAGAAAATGGACATACAATAAACTGCAGAGATATTAAGTGATAAGGTCAAAGAGTTGTGACAATTGGTTATACTGCTATAACCAACACAGAAAACAATATATACAAGAATTTCATCATTCTAGAAAGTTCTTTTATATCCCTCCCCCTCCTCCAACCTCCCCCTCATCTTGAAGGCAACTACTCTTAGATTTCTATGACCATGTATGAGTTTTGCCTGTTTTGGAACTTCATATAAATGAAATTATACAATATTTAGTATTTTATAACAAGTGTCTTTTACTCAATATAATTTCAATGTTTATAAGATTTGATAAAGATTTATATAATTTTTGTATCTATGTATACATTAATCTATGTTTTGGGGTTATTGTGTTTTTTGGTTTCTTTTTATTATTAGGTAGTATGGATAAATTCTTAATTATTTTAAGTTTTAATTAATTTAACTTTACATTAAATGCCAATATTTGTTGTTGTTAGTGCTGTGGAGTTGATTCTGACTCCTAGCGACCCTGTGGACAGCAGAGTGGAACCCTGCCTGGTCTTTTTGCACCATCCTCTCACCTTCAAGCACTGTATCAGACGGTGCTCTATTGTTATTCATAGGGTTTTCATGGCCAATTTTTTTTGGAAGTGGGTAGGTAGGTCCCTCTTCCTAGTCTGTCTTAGTCTAGAAGCTCCAGTGAAACCTGTCCACCACCAGTGACCCTGCTGGTGTTTGAAATACCAGTGGCATAGCTTTCAGCATCACAGCAACATGCAGCCACTGCAGTATGACAACTGACAGATGGGTAGTGTGGTTCCTTGACCTGGAAATGAAGTCAGGCCATGGTGGTGAGAGAATCTTAACTACTAGATCACCAGTATGGCCACTAGAATCCATATTTGTCAGTGTAGCTGTAGGGATTACAGTAAACATCTTTGAAGTTGTTGTTTGCCTTCAAATGCTATTGTGCTATGTCATAAACATTCTGCATCTTACAAGTTTGATTCCATATACCACCTCCCACCATTTGAGTTTTATTGTCATATGTTAGAAATCCCACAATAAGATTTTATGATCGTTATCTTTGCTTCATGTAGTCAGTAGTCATATACACGCATACACACGTGTACACACACACACACACAAGCATATATGTGCAATTGAAAATGATCTTTCATGTTGACCCATATGTTCTTTCTAGTGCTCTTCATTTCTTCCTTCAGCGACAGTGTTGTATCTGGTGTTATTTTGTTCAGTCTGAAGAACTTCTAGGATTTACTGTAGTGCCAGTCTGTTTAAGAGAATTCTCTCAGTTTTTGGTTATGTGAAAGTGTCATATTTTTTCTCATATTTGAAGGTGTAAATGGTGGATTTAGCATTCTAGACAGGTTTTTTTTCTTTCCTTTTTAGCACTTTAAGGATGATGTTCCATTGTCTTCTGCCTTCATTTTCTTCTGTGCAAATCAAGTTATCATTCTGTATTAGTAATCTACTGCCACATGATGATATTACTACAAACTTAGTGGCTTAAAACAACACAAATTTTTATCTCACACTTTTCTGTGCGTTAGGAATCCGGGGATTGTTTAGGGTCCTGTGCTTTAGCATCTTTCACACAAGGTGTTTGCCATCTAGGTCTTAATGAGGTCTCATCTGAGGTTCAACTTGTTTTAACAGGTTCACCTCCAAGCTCATTGGGTTACTGGAAACATTCAGTTATTTGTGGATTGTCAGACTGAGGGCCTCGGATTTTTGCTGGCTGTTGGCTGCATGTTGCCCTCAGTTTCCTGTTGTGTGGTCTTCTCAACATGCCTGTCTTTTTCTCTAAGAGTCTCCTAGCAATATCAACATTATAATCTCGCGTAATGTAATCACACAATCTAATCACATACACATATTCGTGTGTATCCTGTCATCTTTGCCATATTCTGTTGGTAAGAAGCAAGTTACAGATCCCACCCACACTAAAGGGTGGGGGGAGGTGAATGAATAAGGGTGTGAATAAGAAGATGGGATCACGGCAATCATCGTCGAGTTCGTTCACCACGTATTTTCCTACTGCTGTTTCCCTATGTGTAATGTATCTTTTGCTACTGTATACTCTCTGTATACTCTGTATACTCTGTTCATTTTTCTCAGCAGTTTGACTATGTATCTTTATCCTGGTTAGAGTTAGCAGAGCTAATTAGATTTGTGGGCTGTAGTCTTTCATTAATTTTAGAAAATTCTCAGTCATTATCTTTCAAATAGTTCTTCTGCTCTATTCTCTCTTTTCTTGTTGGCCATGAGTCACATTCTCTTGCTGTTTCATGCCTCAAATTGCTTATTGTATGCCACCTATTACATATATAAGAATGGTAGAGACTAAAGTAAATAATATTTATCTCCAGAAAAGAACACATTCCTTCTCTGTCAGGTAGCTAATGTGTGCTCTTGTTGGGTCTAGAAGAGTCTTCACCCTTTTCTATGCCCCCAGCTTTTAGCATCCACTCCAGTGTACTTCATGAAGGCTGGAGTTCCTCAGAGGGTTTTCTCTCAGATTTCCTGCCACACCCACAGTTTTTGGCAGCCACTTCCTTGCCCTTATGAAGGCCTAGAGTGTTGTGGAGGGATTTCTCTTAGCTCTTTTCTTCTGTCCTCAAACTTGAGCATATTCCCGCATACGCGTTGTAAAGACTGTGTGCACAAGTTGACCGGTGGGTGCAGATTCACAGTGTGTGAGACTCTGGGAATCTAATCCATCACTCTGGCTCCCTTGTGGTCGTTAAAATTTTGTGGAAAGTCCAGTGTTTTTTCATTGTCTTCGTTGGTGGTAGATTTCTCCTTCTTTTGCCTCTTTCCTCCATCAGTGATGAAATCAGCCCTCTGTCTACAAAGGGCTCATGACTTTCTGGAATTTAGTTAATTAAGATTCTTTGTATCCCCAGCTATCTAGTTGTTTCAAAGAACTATGATGTATTTTATCAGGCTTTTTCACTTGTGACTTTTTTCATGTTAAGCAGAAGTTGCAATACCATAAACTAACTTTTAATATTAGAACAAGGTTTACTACCCTCAGCATTTGGAGTCTAGTAATTGTTTGCTATGACGAGCCATCCCTTGTAGTGTAGTATGTTTAGCAGCATCCCTAGCCTCTACCCACCAGATGCCACAAGACCCCCTTTTTGCAGCTGTGAAAACCAAAGATATCTCCAGACATTCCCCACTGACCTCTGAGGGGCAGAATCACCCTCGGTTAAGAACCTCTGAATTAGGCACAGAATACATAAATTCTCAATAAATGTGTCAAATGAAAAATTATCTACTCATAGAAATATTGATGAAGTGGATAGTGCGTGGGCTTAGAAATCATTCAGTGGGAAATTACAATTCCAGTTCACATCTTTCAAACTGTGGGATATGGAACAAGTGACTTAATATTTTAATACCTCAGTTTTCTCCTCTTTAAAATGTTTTAGTAATACCTATTTTATAAAGATATTAAGCGTATTTATCTGGAAAAAATTTTGTTAAGTGCCCACTAAAATTCTTCAACATAGGAAGAGTTCAGAAAATTCTTGTCCCTCTGGTCTCTATCTCCATATTGTGATCTCTAGAAGTTTGATGATAATGGTCAGGGAAGCCAAAGCGGTAACGTGGACTGAAGCTGGGGAGAGAAATACACAATGGAATACTACTCAGCCATAAGAAACGATGAAATCCAGCCATTTGTGACAACATGGATGGACATTGAGGGTATAATGCAAAGTGAAATAAGTCAGAGGGAGAAGGTCAAATACTGTATGATTTCCTTCATTAAGTAGTAGATAATAACAACAATAAACAAACACATAGGGACAGAGATTGGATTGGTGGTTACCAGAGGGGAAGGGGGGAAGGAGGAGGGTGAAAGGGATAATTCGGTACATGTGTGTGGTGATAGGTTGTAATTAGTATTTTGGTGGTGAACATGATGTAATGCAGAAATAGAAGTACAATGATGTACACCTGAAATTTTTACAATGTTATAAACCAATAAAAAAAAAAAAAAGAAATACAAAGCCACAAATAAATGGACATATGAAGGTAAAGCTGCTGAGACATAATAATTCTGTGAGGTAGAAAGTGTCGTTTTAGGGGGGTTAGTTGTCATTGGTACTCTTCACTGCAATTGCAAAGATACTGAGCTCCCTGTAATCTCATTTATGAATTGTGAACTATCTTTGTTCATTTTGTTTTCAAGCTATAAGCTTTTAAAAATTTGTTTTATTTTTCTGTTTATGTTATAATAAGAGGAACGTAAGAACTTGTCAGCACATTTGCTGGCTACCTCTAGTTGACACTGAACTGTTGTGGGCCTGTCTCCTTGCAGAGGTCAGGATTCCCTCATTCAAGAGTTCTTGACAATTGCACTGAAAAGAAAAATTAGTGTATTTGTCAATGGCCTTTTCTCAAAACAGATTCTCTAACTTAGGGCTTTTAGGATTCTACTTAGGATTCTACACAAATAAAGTCACCAACTCAAATGACTAATTTAGGTTATATAAACTTGGTCAGCTCACTTAATGTTTTTGTACATCAATTTTCTCATCTGTAAGTAGTGGTTGTATCTCAGGGCCCATCTAGCTCTAACAATATGAAACAATAAATAATATCATTTACAGGTTTTTACCTGAATTAGTAACCTTTTGAGATTCTGCTCTGAATGCTGTTGCCACAATACATCATCAAAGAATAATTTAATGAAATTTAGCACTTTCTACAATGGATATATGTTAAATGGATTAAGTACTAACCTCTAATTATTGTCCAGCTATTTCACAGAGTAGCATATTGAGATATATAAAGGAGTCACACTGGGGCATTATTTCTGTATCACATATCTGAAAAATCAAAATTATGTTACCCTCATCCATATTATCCTCTAACATCCTCCTTATTTGTCTATTATCTCTTTCTGGCACTTCTCTTGAAAGAGTTATTAATATCCTTTGTCTTCTTTGCCAAGTATCCCATTCTCAGTAAGTTTCAGACCCGGCACTCTACAGTGCATACTTTTCACGACCGATCACCTCTATGTTGCCAAACAACTGATCACACTGAGCATGTTGCCTGATCATACCAATGCCCTCATCTTTTTTGACCTTTCTTAAACATTCAAAATAGATGATTATTTCCTCCACTGAAGGCATGAGATTAAAAGCTGAAGGGAGTAGTTTAGGAAGGATAAAAGACAATGATGTAAAAGCAATAATAGGGAGCAACGAGGACACATTAGCATATATCTCCTTCAGCCTCATTGGAATGAGATGGTACAAGAGAATCGTGTTCAACTCAAGTGGTAGAGACCTCCATCACCTGAGCCGGCAGCAGGACAATCAGGGAAGACCCATGTTTGAGTTTATACAAGGTGATGAATTGAATGTCTGAGAAGTGGTTAAGGATATAGGGCAAGTGTAACATGACATAGTTAGGTATAAGTGAATATATCAACTGGAATAATTCTGGTAAGTCATTTAAAAATTCATGATTTAATTTCTCAACCTATAAAATGGAAATAATAATTGCTTCTTTTCCTCATGGGCTTATTGTTGGGGAGGACACTTGAGCTAATGGACACAAATATATTTTGTAAATTTTAAAGCATTATACAATTTATAGGTATTATCATTAATACTGATTTTTTTCTCATTTAATTAATCCAAGCTATAAGATCATTGATTCTTTGATTTTTGAATTCTACAAGTTAGGATGTCCGCATGTGTGTGTGTGTATGTTAATTTGCTGCTGACATACATTTGCTAAATCATTATTTTTCAAGTGAAAAAGATTTACTTATCATCTTTTATACAGTTTTTGAAAAGAAAAAAAATAGTGAGAAGGACAGAAAGGACAATATTAAAACTGAGTCCATTAGCTTTATGGAAAACTCTTTACAGTTTCGTGTTTTTTCCTCATTCATCTCAGATAAGTGAAATCTTCATCATGGAGCCTGAGACCAAAAAATCAATGTTTAGGAACTACTGCTTTAGATGCTGCCTTTAAGAGGTATAAAACTTTTATTGCTTCAGATAATAGTATCACGGAAGATGATTTTGTAAATTCACAAAACACTGAAACGTGATTAAAAAGTGACTTTAGTCAGGACCTCTTAAATGCCATGTGCACTGAACTTGGAATGCAGCCCTACTGTGAAATTACCATTTTCAGTACTGGTTTATTTGGCTATTTGAAGTGTGAAAATATTCAGAGAATTAACACATATACTTCTGCTTCTGTAGTAAATAATAAAAAGAGAAGATCTGCTCAGATTCTACCTGAATCTGTTTACATTTGGCTCTGCATCTGACTTGCCCATGAAAATAGGAGCTTCTGGAAGAACAGGGCTATATCTCAGTCTTTTCTGTTTTCCACAATAACAGCTAGAACACTGCCTTTTTTCTTTCATGTAGGCACTGTTAAGTGTTTTGGAGGTCAAAGTAACGTTTAAGATCAAGTTTAAATAATTTAAAGTAGTATAGTAAGCTGAATAATGGTTCCCAAATATGTCTACATCCTAATCCCTGGAATCTGTGAATGTTACTTTATATAGCAAAAGGAAATTTGCATATGGATTAAATTAAGGATCTTGAGAGGGGGAGAGTGTCCTGGATTATCCAGGTGGGCCCAATGTTATCCCAACTGTCCTCACTAGAGGAAAGCAGGAGAAGGCGATGGGATGATGGACACAGTGGTTGGAGTGATGCCATCTGGAGATAGAGGAAGGGGCAAGGACCAAGGAATACAGGTGGCCACAGGAAGATGAAATAGGCAAGAAAAAGGATTCTTCCTTCAGCGCCTCCAGGAGGAACCAGCTCTGCCAACATTGTAACTTTAACTCAGTGAAAATTATTTTAGACTTCTGACCTCCAGAACCATAAGAGAATAAATTTGTGTTGATTTAAGTCACTAAGTTTGTGGTATTTTGCTAGTGCAGCAATAGGAAATTAGTATAAGTAGTAAGCAATATTCAGGCCCTTTCAAAATGAAAGCCTAGGCTACTTGCAAATGATACCACTACTTGAATCTGTTGCATCTTTTATACACACAAGCATTAGAGAACGTTGAAAAGCCGGCTTTGGCTCCATGGCCATATCTCAGGGACTAACAAGGGTTGTTTTCCTGTTCACTTTCTTGGTTTATTATTCCTTTCATTTTCTGGGGAGACACTGTGTCTAATTAATGGTTTAAATATATAAGACATGTTTTAATGCACTGAGTGGATTTATGATATAAAGTACTTATAACAGGCCTACCACACAGTTAACAGTTTAGCTGTTATTGTTTTTATGATTGTTATTTTGCATTTCATAATAAGTGAGCTTAATTGTGTCTTCATATGTTGATTAACTGTTTGAGATTACTCTTCCATGAACAATCCAATAGACCCCCTTAGAGAAATATTAGAACTCTTATTTTTTTGTAATTATATTGTCCTTTAATTCAATTCTATTCCTACTTTGCTAAGATTTTTATCATGAATTAGTGTTGGATTTTATCACATTCTTTCTAGCACCTTTTAATATCACAATAGTTTGTCTTCTTAAAATCCATTAAGGTGGTTAAATATTTGTGTATTCTTAAAAAATCTGTCATATTTATATTCTTGGAATAAACCCCAGTTGGTTGCGATGTTTTTGTACATTGCTTAATTTAATTAGCTCATGATTTATTTAGGATTTTTATATCAATATTCATAAATAAGATTGGGTTATAACTTTTCTTTATCAGACTATGTTTGCCTGGGTTTAGTATCAAGGTTATATCAGCCTCATTAAATAAATTTGAATGCATTTTCTTTTTTAAATGCCTTAATAAATATTTTATAAAATAGACATTACCTCTTCCATGAATGTTTGAAAAGATTCATTTTAAAACCTTGTGGATATAGTGTATATTTCACAGATTTTGTATATAGATATAGGTATAGATATTGATAGAGGTAGAGATATAGTGATATAGAGATGATAGATGGATAGATTTATTTACTACAGCAGTGATTGGCAAGCTACAGCCTACCAGACAAATATGACCAAATAATCTATTTTTGTAAATAAAGTTTTATTGCAATTACAGCCATGCTCATTCATTTACATGTTGTCTATGACTATTTTCACACTACAATAGCAGTGTTGAGTAATTGCAACTGAAACCATAAGGCCCAAAATATTCCAAAAATATTTGTTATCTGTCCTTTTACAGAAAAAGTTTGTTCACTCCTGGAGTATAGAATCAATATATTTCAATGATATTTGTTTATTCAAAATTTCTATTTAGTATTGAGTCAATTTGGCAATGTACATATTTCGTGACAATTTTTCATTACATCTAACTTTTCAATAAATATTTAATGAATCTTTCTAAGTGCCAGACACTTCTCTAGACAATGTAGGTTTAACAGTGGACAAAGGAAAAACAACACCTTGTCCTTGTGGACTTTATATTCTAGAGTGGAGTAGAGACAGTTGAAATGTACTAATAAATATCTACACTAGCTTCAGGTAATGATCAGTGCTAGGAAGGACACAACGGAAGGGCATAAAATGATGCTTTTGATAATGTGTAGGAAAGGTCTCTTTGGGGAAGTTAAATTTGAAAAGACACATCAAATAAAAGGAGTAAATCTTTTGACTGTCTTGGCAAAGAACAATACGAGGAGAGGAAACTTAAAAGCAGAGGTCCTGATGTGGAAACATACTTGTTATATTTATTGTATTGGAAGAACAGCAAGGAAATTAGTGTCAGAGTGAGTGAGATGTAGAATGTTAGAAGAGGAAGTCAGGGACTAACCAGAGGCCAGGTCAAGATTCATATTTGTCCAGGTATAATGGGATGCCACTGGTAAGTTTGAGCAGGGTTGTGACATAACATGACATTCATTTTGAAGTGAACGACAGTGACCTTGTGAGGAGAACATACTTTGAGGGAAGCAGTCATAGCAAGGAGACCAGTTAGGAGGTTATTGTAATTGTACAGATGAGAGAAGATGCTGCTTGGAACAGGGTGCTAGCAATGAAAGAGTTATCCAGATTTTCATTTGTGATGTATCTCAAAAATGAGATTCACTGATGGAATAGATGTGGACTGTGAAACAGAGAGGGATCAAGGGTCACGACAACATTGTCTTTCTGAAAAACTGAGTGATTTTAATGCCATTTATTGCAATAGGGACTACTACAAGAGAAACAAATTTAAGCCTGGGGGAATTCTGAATTTTGTTTGAACACGTTAGCTTTGTGATGCTTATTTCATGTCCTAATGAAGACATAGAGTAGATAATAAAATGGAAGATCTGGAGTCCAGGGAAGGAGTCTGGGCTGGAGACAGTCTTGTGATTCAACAAGTTATACCTTATAGTTAGAGTTAACAGACTGGTTATGATCATTTGTGGAGTGTAACTAGATAAGAGAAGAAGCTGAAGCCTGAGTTCTGGAGTATACCAACATCTAGAGGCCAGGAGGAAGAGAACTATAAATAGATAGTGAGAGGGAGTGAAAGTTAAGAGGAGAAATAGAAATGTGTCTTGTCATGGAAGCAGAGGAAAGAAATAATTTCAAAGAGGAAGTAGTGATTGACCTTGTCAAATGCTGTCGAGACATCTTGATGAGAACTGAAAAGGAACGTTGGATGTGGCAGCTAGGAGGTCATTGTTGTCTATGACAGCAACAGTTTGTGGCATGAAATGGACAAGATACTGTAGGAGTAGGATCAAGAAGAAGGCTAGGTGAAGAAATGTAAGTTGTACATTTCCTTATAATTTTAAAATCTCGATTGTATCTGTGCCTACTTCCCCCCTTTTAAAACAAATATTTGTTCAATGTTTCTTTTTTGATCTATCTATATTTCCGTAGGTTTTCTATGTTGTATTTTCCAAGAATCAACTTTTGTTTTGGTATGTCTAATTAATGACATATGTAAAACAATATATGCTCTTTCCTTTTGTATGTTTTTTAATCCATAGCCATTTTGGGTAAGGGAGCAGAGGTTAGTGAAATTCTTTATTGCTATAACAATAGGTTACTAGATATTCACTGTCCTTTTCTATCCACACATTCACAACATCCTATATGAATGACCCATTAATAAAGCTAGACCTTCAACTTGCTTGGTTTTAGTCTTTTATACCCTTTTCTTGAAATAAATTATAGAAATGGAAGTTCTTAATGATTACATTTATATATCATGGCACTCTTCTATGATTATTTAACACAAATTCTTCTCCTGGAGAAGTATATATTTATTATTGTGTTTATGATATAGGTGTTAATTTTCATGTGTTCAAAAAGATTTCATAACACATCTACACTTTTAATAAAATTTCTTAGTGATTAAGATTATATAATGTAAAAATATTATGATAGATAAAGTAATTTAGACTTTATCCTTTTTGTATAAAATATTTAAAGGTGTTATTAGCCAATATATCTTTTGATTTAAGTAAAAAAAAAAAAAAAAAAAAGAGAGAGCGAGACGGGGACTTCTGATTTTGCCCTTGAAGAATTAACTGCTACAGGAACTGCGTTCTCATCAAAACAAAGCAAACGAAAAACCCTGTAACATCACACCAAATATATGTAATATCTGTTTCCTGACATTAGACAACAGCAGTGCAGAATTGTATTCCTGAAAAGAAAGGAAATAAACATGGTTAGCCCTGTAATTATAAAGTTGACTGCCTGGAGTTGTTTCCTGCAGATGTGAAATGGAATCCCAAATGGAGCTCAGAGGTCTTGCTTAATTTGAGGAGACAGGGATAGGAATTTGGGGAGACCAGAAAGCTAGAATTTGCAGAGCGGAATAAAGGAGAGAAAGGAACCGTGCATAGAGTAAGCTCAAGAGATTTTTGGATAGACTCCCTTGGGTTGACTTGTTTTTTTTTTTCTGAAAACACTGGTAGAACTGAATTGCTTAGCAATTTATTTAGCATCCTGTAGAGCCCTTGAGTATAGGAAAATTCAATAGAACTGAATCTTTGGAGTTTGCATAGCTTAAAATTAGAGTGTGTGAAATTCACCACGGAATCACCTCCATTATATTATAGTCTTGTTACAGAAGAGAGAACCATGGAAAGTGTCACTACACGGCCTGAATGATCACTCCAGAAGAACACCTGTTATGTTGTCCAATGACATTTTCATTACCTTTAGATAATTTCTTTTAGATTTTGGAAACCATAGGATCAGTTTCTCTCTCTGCAGTTTGATATGCTCTTTCTTATCAAATAATAAGATGTAATCCATTTTGGTTCTCTTTTTTCCTTTCTTTTTAAGCTGCTTGGATCAGAGGCTTTCTTGATGTGATCTGTGGGGACCCTGAGGTCCTCAGCCTCTATCAGGATGAGGAAGAGGCAAGAGGGCACAGTGCGCATGATTATCCCCTGCTTCAACCATCATTTTATCAATGGAAATTCATTTTTCACTTAGGAATTTTTTCGGAAAACAACCTTTTTTTCCGATTAAAATGTTAGAACTACTGACTTTAAATTCGGCTCCAAGTTTATTAACCCAATTTTCTTGTTTTTGTGAAAGTAGTGGTTAGAAGTAATATAGTCCAAATAGGGATATGAATTACATCTTCATTCCTTAGTCTCTGTGACCTCTGACAATTTATTTAACATTTGTATGATCTAGTTTTCCCCTCATAAATAAAAATAATACCTGCCTCCTAAAGTTGTTGTAAGGCAATAATAAGATTACATGCTTGGCCCTCAGCAAGGATGCTATAAACAGTAGCTCTTTGTATAAATTTGGCCAGTGGTTCTCAACCTTGGCTGCAGGTTTGGATCATCTGGGGAGCTTATAAAATTTTAATGCCTGGGTCCACTCCTTTAGAGATTCTTTTATAATTGGTCTGGGGTGTAGCCTGGGGAATGGGAGTTTTTTTGTTGTTGTTGTTGTTTTTATAATTTTTTTAATTATTATTTATTTATTTTTTCCCCCAAAGCCCCAGTAGATAGTTATATGTCATAGCTGCACATCCTTCTAGTTGCTGTATGTGGGACGCGGCCTCAGCGTGGCTGGACAAGCGGTGCGTTGGTGCGCGCCGGGATCCGAACCGCCAGCAGCGGAGCGCACGCACTTAACCGCTAAGCCACGGGGCCGGCCCAGGAATGGGAGTTTTAAAACTCTCCAGATGATTCTAATCTGTAGCCAAGTTTAAGAACAAGCAAATTAGGTATACTGTTTTCAAGAAAAAGAAACTTACTCTGGATCTATAGGGCAAACAGGAAATTCGTTGGAAGGATATGATGTGGCTCACAGAGTTGAAATAAAACAGTAGAGCACTACCCTTGGGAAGCCTGGGTGATCCAGGTGCGTGAGCTTAACAGCTATCTCTTCAGGAGATAAATCAGCCCTGGGGTATTTTTTTAAATATTTGTCATTGAACTGCAGTGTTCAAGTTTCCAAACTCGAGAGAAAGATAGAGAGCATAATTGAACTGGCTTGGGCCATATGCTCTTTCCTGGCCAGGGAAAAATAGGATACTTTGGTTGAGAGATTCAAGAAACACAAAGCACAGCGATGGAGAGGTAATCTCTCAAATGGGACTGGGAAATACTTTCATAAAAAGAAAATGAGAATGGATGCTAGGCAGGCAAAATAATAAGTCAATCAACCAATCAATACATATATAGACACACAATACTATTATCCACTGACATAACAACCTTCCCCTTTCCTTAAGAGTGTTTAAACAGTACATCTGTATTTTATTGGTTACTAGTGCACAGCTCTTGGGAATAATCCAGGTAGCCCCTAAGAAATGGTATTGCATTATAAATAGGTGCTAATAAATAAATCAGGGAACATCAGGATAGTGGCTGTCTAGGACCTCAGTAACTGCACACATTCTCTGTTCTGAGTGCTATTATTCTCAGTGCATAAATGATAGATAATCAGGATTATAATCCCCATTTCTATGGCAATTGAGTTTGGACATCCATGATTCACTTCTGGTGGAATCTGTGTCCTGAGGCATTAACACAATATGTTATTAATATGATGCTTCAGGAATCTTCGGTGGGGGGGTGCATTTTATAAAGGGAAGGCACGTGAACCATAGCAAGTGGACAAAATCCTGGGTAACCATGCTGTAAACCTCTCATAGCAGATATTCAGGGTCAAAGAAAACCCCAAACGAAACAAAAACTCAGCAGTCACGGTGACCTGATTTATCCATGTGTATAAAAAGGCAAACTTGAAATAAGCTTGCAGATCCTTAAAAGATAAAAACACAGTGGTGGCCACTATTTTTAAGGCCTAAAGAGCAAAGTCACAATACCCTTAGAGATTAAAGTAAAATCAAAGCTAAAAGCAATTCTGAATGTCTACAGAAAGTTTCCTGACCTTGGCATTGTTCAATCAAAAGAAGTAAAGCTGATATAATCCAAATCTGACTGCGAAATGAGTTTGGGAACATCTCTTAGACATTCATGCTGTGGTTACCTAACAGAAACATACCAATAACAATGCAGCTGGTAATTAAGTCAGGTAATATTTTAATCTTTTACACAACATGATAATTTAGCATTTATAATTAACATATACAGGATACTCTTTTATATAATAAGAAAAATAGATGTTTGGCATGAGAAGAAATTAAATAATCTCAGTTTTATAACCCTAGATTTTATTTCAGACATTTCTTTTCAAAGATAAAAATACTGTAGAGTAGGAACAATTTAAATAGATATGGTATATATTCAGAATGATAACAGAGTTAATAATCAGTTATATTTGAATAATGGCACTTTTGTATGCAGAGGAGGTTAAAGTTAAAAGACCAGAAATCTTGGGTGGGGAGGATTCTTGTCTGGAAAAAAATGGCTCTGAATCAAATTTGAGGCCAACTGAATAAATAATGCCATGTGTTGTTCAAGCCATACACAGGCATGTGCACACACGACCATGTACCAGACCTGGGATAGGTCACATAAGACATGAAGCCTACTGGAGTTTTCTATAAAAAAACTTGTTGGATCCCTTCTCCCATGATCAGAAGTCGACCCTTTTGCTCTGAGAAATAAGTACATCTATTAGCTTCCTCAGCTTCTATTTCAAAATTGTATTGTGTGTGTTTCTATTTTTCCATAGACTTAAAAAACTTAAAAAAATAATTCGTACCCTAACTAGAATGGCATCTAATCTATATATTAATTTTAGGAGATTTTACATTCAATAATTTATTTTTAAATCCAAACAAGAAATATTTGTGTCAGGTATTATGGTAAGCAGAGGGGAAAAAAAAAAGAAAAGAAAACTAAAATGCAGTCTCCACTTTCCTGTGCTCATGTTAACATATAGTTAAACTGCAATGTTAAACTATAAGCTACAAGGAATATTGAAACGAGCATGTTGTTGAACAGGAAAGGCAGCATAGAGAGGAGGAGGCTTTCTCTAGATCAGGGGTTGGCAAAGGTTTTCTATCAAGAGTCGGAGAGTAAAAATGTTTTGTCTTTGTGGCCCCTGCAGTTTTGGTCACAACACTCAAGTCTGCTGTCGTAGTGCACAAAAGCCAGCAACAGCACGAAAAGGAATGGGCGTGGCTGTGTTCCCATAAAACTTTGCAAAACCAGGGGTGGGGCAGAGTTGGCTCTCTGGCCATATTTTGCTGACCCTTGATCTCGATGTTGAAGAATCAGGTGGAATTAGCTGGAGAAAAATAGAAATATCATAGCAGGTAGAAGAAATAGAATACTCAGAGCACAAAGCAGTGTGTTGTGTTCTGGGAATAATGAAGAGCCATTGAGGGTCGACTACACCCATGTTATATAGCCGGAGGGTAAATGAAGAGATTGCCCTATTCAATCAACACAGCAATTCTATTCTTCCTGATGAGGCAGAAGTCCATATTAAGTGGCAAAAGCAGGATTCAAAGATTAAAACACAGGTTTGACTTCAGAATCCTGCTGTTTGCACTAGAGCTTGCTTCTTTAGTCTGAGGAATGTATACTTGTTAAATTAAATATGAAGTACTAAGTAATTACATGTTCCACCTTTTATATGGGAATTACATGTAGTGGATCCAAAAGTAATTAACATGTGTGGTGAGCTCCACTTGCTTAGAATGCTGAGGAATAAAAAATAAATAAATTTACCTATAATTGCATGGTTAGTACCTTGTAATTAATCTGCCCTGAAACACCAGTTAATTATGAATTAAAGGTTGCCAAACAAACAGACTGAATTTGAAATAGAATCACTTTTTAATTTTCTTTTGCTAAACATTGTAGGGGAGATTCTGCTTTCAGTCACTCACCATTGGCTACAAGTGGAAATGAATCTATTTCCTTTAACACTTTCCCATTGTAAATGCTACACAAACATATGTTCTTGTTGGAGCCTCAATTAATTACAAGAGAAGCTGTGAAGCACCCTCTGTGCTTCTAGAAATGTAAAATGCTATCAATCATTTTTGCCAGTTGCCTTGGGAAAAATCAGTGATGTGGTATTTAGGCTAAAAGATGGGAAAGTTATTAGGTCTCTGTATTAAAGATAAATAGGCAAAATCACCATCAAGGGCTTTCAAATTTCAGGTACTATAAACATGCAAAGTGGGATCAAAGAGTGACTTCCAAACATTTGTCATTCATATGTTTTAAACGTTTCATAAGATCAATTATCCACATCAAAACTGAAATCTGGAGCCTGGTTATACTTTATTAGGTCCATTAACTGTGGCGACAACATCTTCATATAAATTATTCTTATATGAGTTCTCAAGAGAATTAAACACTTTTCAAAAAAGGTGAAAAAGAAAAAAAATAATAGACTGCATGGTTTCCAGTTTTGTGATCATTAATGAGCCACAAATCTTTTGTGCTGTTAAATCACCTCTAATTACTCTGGATGTTACAAGAAATACACTCCTTACCATTGATCTTTCCATTATATAAAAGCTTCCTCTCCACACAGAATGATAGGCTAGAAAGGACTTATGTTCATTCATTCCACACTTTCGTTTTGCAGGAGGGAAATCAAAGGACCAAGAGGTGGTCACATAGCTAGTTAATAGCGGAGCCAGAATTACTGAGTCCTAACTTAGCGTTCTTCTCACTTCAACACATTTCCTTGCTCTTCTTTCTTTGAAGGGTATTCTGAACTTGGGTATACACTGTTCTGGCATGCAAGTGTGGTTTCATAGCAGTGTTAATGTCTTTTTTAACTTTATAATTTATTTTTTACCAAATTAAGCTACTTTAACTTAGTCTTAAGTGAATGAATGAATCTATCTACACTTAGAAAATTCATAAAATACTCTGATCTACCTTTCCGGTTTTTTCTTCTTCTACCCCTCCCCCCGCCAACAACTACTCACTCTTCTCTTTCTGGCTTTGTTCAAGCTGATTTCTCCATTTACATTATTCTCCTCAACTTTTTCTCTACACATTTTGCATGGCTCAGCAATGAAAAATCTCCTTGCCTGGTCAGCCACCTGTGGTCTCTCCTAGCTCTTTGCACTTCAAAACCACAAATTGTAATTTATCCAGAATTTGTTCATGTGATATTAGTATTGAGATTCTCCTTCTAGTAGCTGTAGTTGATTGGCTTTTGAGTAATGCAGATTTGGGGTATCAGAATCCACAGAGGACGTTATGAGAATGTTTGTCTTCTCACCATGGTGTCCCTGTTTGGCTCTAACTCATAAGAGGAAAACTTCCTTGAAAAGTGTTTAGAATTGCCATTATTACAATATAGTATCTATATTCTACTCCCAATGTTACAATATATTATATCCATCTACTCCCTTTTCTTTTTCAGCCCCCCTCCCATATACATATTCAGTACAATTCAAATAACAAGTAGAACAAAAGAAAGAGGGGATTTTCTGTTATTTCTCCTTCCAGGATTATATCCAATAGGGCCGTTGGTGTATTGACTACATCCCCTAAAATCCTTAGAAAACAGAGAGCTAGAAGTGCCTGGAAATTTCATCTGTCCCTCTGTAGACTTCGTCAGTCTGGTTTAGATTGCTCAGCCTGGTAATGTTGTGTTCAGGACGGGGTAAGTACCGCATGGTCCATTATAGGACCAAGCTGGAGCTGTGTTCCCAGGGAAGCTGCTTAAAATGGCTCTCTTGCTTGGCAGCTCTTTCACTGCCACGCTGTTCTCCCGTTTCTCTGTAACAATTACCTGCCTTGGTACGCGCCCTGATATTGCTTCCCCTACATTAAACCCAGCATATATGAGGTTAAAACCAAAAGCAGCCCTTCCCTCTCCTGCTTCTTTAGTTAACATTCATACGTAAATCTAAGTTTCTTTAACCTTTGTCTCCCGGAGCTTCACAAGACAAATAGAAGTTACAAATTGGTAAAAGCCCAGGTGGCCTCATGCTGGGCTCACATTATAGGTTTCTCTAATTACGAGTCCTTGAAGTTTATCACGGCGAAACCTATGTCCAGAAATATCAAGAAACTGAAGCTTCCCAGACCCCAACTCCTGGGCTTCCTGGCACCAGAATCCATCATCCATCACGGAGGCAGACAACCAAGGACACCCATATGCAGCTTCCTTTATCTCACCATCCTCCACCATGCGAACAGCCTCACAAGACCAAACGCAGGTTGATGGGGCCAGCAAGGCTACATGTTCCCCCTCCCCTACCTAAAACTCGAAAAAAAGCCCCTACCTTTTTCCCTTTGAGGAGGTGGATTTGAGTTTTAGCTCCCATCTCCTTGTCTGGCTGCCTTTTGATAATAAAAAAAAACCTTTCCCTGCCATAAGCCTGGTGTTCCAGTTTTTTATTTTTGCCTCCTCTTGTGTGATGGGTAAAAGAACCTGTGTTTGTGCCCGGTTACAGTCTCACTGTCTGCTTTGGGGAAACTAGCCTGAGGTACCCCTTTCGAGGAATATCTGACTGAAAACATAAATAAAAAGTTGAGTTTCTAGGCACTTCCAGGCATACCAGACTTCTCAGTAAAACCATTCCTCTAATGTTTAATCCCCTATGTATTTCTGTAATGCTGAAAGTACAAAATCATGCTGATTTTATGAGGGGAGAATTATATTTTTACAAGACTTTGAAATTCAGGGAAATATTAAAGACCTACAATAGGATGTCAAAATGATTCCTGCTTTTTAGGGTTTTAGCTGAGGCCTCAACTCTGAAAAAAATAGGTAAAAAGTACCCGCATACTCTAAAGAAAAGTAAAGCACACATCTTTTTAGGATTTGTTAAGACATAGCCATATTGTGCTAGCAGTTATTACCTCAACAGCCCATGGGAAAGGCTGGAAATTCATTGAATGTGAAATTTCTTTGGAGTGAATTTATAGGAGTTAAAAGCACTGAGGAATTTCCCTCCTTTCTCCATGAGGCAGGAGATGGACATACCCTCCATCTCTGAAGTAGGAAAAAGGACAGCCAAAGAACTCCTTGGAGAGATTGGGAGGGGGGCTTTTCACAAGAGGAGACTTAGACATCTTGCTGTAATGAGGAAAGTTTTCTGAATTACAGGAACTCAAAGCCTCCACAGTATTATTCCCTGAACACAGATTGAAATAGTTCTTGATAGAGTTTGATATGAATGTAAATTTGAGGGTAAAGATGCTAGTTAGTGCCTGACTCTACCCTGGGAATGTCTAGTGGAGGGAGGCTGCCTGGAGCTCTTCTGATGACAGGTGTTGGAGAGAAGACTGCAGTAGGACCAGGCCACCCTTGCACTGACTGGCAGGGCCAGGGTGCATAAATGTTCCCATTGGCAAAATGGGCATTGCAAGAAGTAGCTAAACTTGAATCACCTGGAAAAGACCCCACTAAAGATGGCCTCTGGCTGTGTTCCCTGAGGGGCACAGCTGGGAGGCAGTAGCTAAGACAAAGTTGTAAGAAATGTGTTGTAATTTCTATTGCCTGCAGCAGTGAGTAGTGCAAAGATCATGTCCCCCAGTGGGAAAGATCCCAGAGGAATGCTCCAAAGTGACTCATTTTGTTACCAAACCAAGTGGCCTCACCCCCTGGTGAGTTAAATAAGACTCTACGCCAGTGCACGTTGTCTCACAAAGTAAAGTATATTTGCAGCAAAGAGGAGGCCATGAGGAATCATTTCCAAAGTCATGGCGTCCTCGAACAAAGGAAAGCAGGAATTTTTATTTTGGATGGGCGATGAATATTCAAAAAGGAGAGGTGGGTATTCGCTTGCGCAGTTGGAAGACACGCTTCCACATATACTGCAGGTTATGGTAATGAGGCCCAAATTCCTCCTGGAGAGATCTTAGCATAAAAAATAAGACAAAGGTCATGGGTGTAGCATGACCCTACAGTCTCACTGTCTGCTTTGGGGTTGCATTCTACCAAGCCAAGGATTAGACGGAGGTCGATTGTTGCTTCCTCCTTTATCGCAGTTCTGTGCTTTCCAGCTTGCTGCATTTTCTACCACTCACTCGTTACATGCGCTGAACCCATTTCTATAATTTTCTGTTCAACACCTGGATCCTTTGGGCATTTGATTTTTTATAATGCTCTACTCAGGAAAGTGTTTATTGGAAGAAACTTCCACGGCAGCCAATAGTTATGGTCAGTCCTCCTCCTTCACATACAGGAACGTAACAGCCGTAGCCCTGCCCCAAGTGGCACCACGGTCACCACCCATGTGAGAGCACAAGACACTGTTCTCACATCATGAGTACCCTGCCACAGATCTCAACATTCTCTCGTATTTTCCATGTGGAGGTATAGCTGCAATGGATGTCGCTTTCTTTTTCATCATTCTTTGTATCTCTTGAGAATTCCTCGTGGGTGTGAACACATGCACACACACACGTTTCTCCTGTTCCTCCAGTCATGCTTTCTTCTCTTCTCCACCCTAAGTATTGTTCTGTTAATGCATCCTGGAATCAAAAGCTCCTCTTCCCTTGCTTACAGTACAAAATGAGGTCAAGTCCCCTTTTAATCTTCTTTCTACCGTATTTTTCCTCCCCACATCCCACTTAGTGCTCAGTCAAAGGTACTCCTTAAACAGAATAATGTGGATGACTTCTAGCATCATTGTGAAGGCTATTTCTTAGGGTTTGTATCTGAGCCCTTGACATAGGCTCAAGCATTTGCTTTCATGGGCCTGTTTCCCTTCCGTCTCTGCCTTCATGTACCTGAACTCTGTCAATTACTGCTCCTCTGCGTTTCAAGCTCATTTCCATATAACTTTCAGAATAAGCCAAATTTATTTTAAAGAGAGAAAATCCTCAATGAATTGCATAACCATTTCCACTCTGGAACAATAGTTGTTTCTAATCATGTCGACATAGCAATAGTATGGAAGGGGTGAAAATAGCAAAATTATAATCAGGAACTAAAATTGAATGCCAGAAACATCACCATTCTGAGTTTTATATATCAACACATCTATGTATTTGATATCTAAATTGTGCTGATGAAATCAGACCAGAAGGACACATTTGTTAAATTGTACAATTCTGAATCCAGAAAGATTTGGTTCTGTCATTATATATGTCAGGAATACTGATTTATTATGAAGGAAGATTGATTTTTTACCAAGCTCTGGAAGATTTCCCAAACACAAGGCTTTTGAACAACTCTAAAACACTTGCAGTGATATCTCTGCCAATCCTTTACAAAGTTGATTATATTTTCCTTTTGGAATAAAAGAAAAGAATTGAATTGTTTGTTTTGGGAAAGGTCAGACAAACAAGTTTTCAATACTATCAACTTTTTACATTCAGCCTTTCATTCTGCAGACATCTTTTGAGTATATACCAAGAGTTAGACGTGGAGATACACAATTGAACAGGAAAACTAAAGTCCTTGCCAAAAGGGAGCTTATTTTTTGGTGTATAAGAAAGATGTTAAATAAGAAATTGCATCAAAATTTAGTTAGTGTATGGTAAATACAGTCTATCCAGAAGCACCTTTTTATCTAAGGTGCCCAGTCATTAAATGCCATAGAACAGTGAAATAAAATATATGGACAGATACTACCTTACTACTTCTATCTGTCTGGAATGAGCTGAATGGTTCCTTTTTGACAGGTTTCAGCTTCAATATCAAATTTTCAGGAGATACTTTCCTGTAAAAATGTCATCACCTAGTCATTTTATTCCTCTACCATATTTTAATACTCAGCATAGCTTTCTTGCTTATTTATTTATTTACTTGCTTATGTACATTTCTCTCCTGGTGTTTGCCACTGTATTCCCAGAGCTTGGATCACTATTAGGCAAATGATAATTGTTCTAACTAATATTTGTAGATTAACTGAATAATAATGATATATAAATATGTCCCCTTGAGTGTAAGTATGGGTAGTAATTTTAAAAATTATCATTACTGGGGGGCCGGGCCGGTGGCATAACGGTTAGGTTTGTGTGCTCCGCTTCAGCGGCCCAGGGTTTGCAGGTTCGGATCTGGGGCAGGGACCGACGCACACTTATCAAACCATGCTGTGGCGGCGTCCCATATAAAGTAGAGGAAGATGGGCGCTGATGTTAGCCCAGGGCCCATCTTCCTCAGCAAAAAGAGGAGGATTGGCATTGCATGTTAGCTCAGGGCTAATCTTCCGCACACACATGCACAAAAAATTATCATTACTGGTTCAACAATATAGTTTTCATAACCTTTAAAAAAATAGAGCTACAACTGATTCAGGGTTACAGGCCACCTCTGTTTCTTTGCCTGCCCAGCACCCATTCAACCTTACTTTGGTAGTATCACCATGTTTTTCCTTGGGCAATGACATCTTTAAATCTTTAAATCTCAGTTTAGTAATTTTCATTGAGTCTGGCTTACCAAGACTCTAAGGATATGAGCACTTGACCCAGATGTGGCCAGTGAGAGCATCACAGGGTTGAGAACTTTTGTTGGAACTCTTAGAAGGTGAAATTCCACTTTCCACCTAAATTGGGTCCATGGGGCTGTGGGGGTTCAGAATTTGCCACCCCAAAATATGTCTCTTTTGCTAGATTATTTTTAAGAACAAAAGACTCTGAAAGAAACTTCGACCTCTCCCCTAACTGCCTAAAAGAATTTAAGACAGAAGGCCTGTCCCCACCCCCACCCCCACAGGCCGTCACCATAGATAATTCTGGGTATGGTAGACTGGGAAGATCCTTGCTAAGCCCATTCTTATCAAAGTTTCTCTCTCTCTCTCTGATCGCATTGTCTATAGATGGTCCAGCAAACATTTGTTTATCAAACCTTTGCTTTTCCATCTCCATGTGAATTGCCTTCTTCCTCTTTGAAGTCTCAAACCACTACTCCCAGCATCCTCCTTTGTCTTTAGCTAAAGATAGTGTTTAAGGTGGTGGCTTTGGCCATTTTGGCAATTTACTCAGTTTTCCTGGGTTTCTCCCATGTATACATGTTATTAAACTTTGATTTTCTCCTGTTATTCTGTCTCATATCAATTTAATTCTTAGACCAGCCATAAGGATCTAGAAAGTAGAGGAATAGTTCTTTCTCCTCTGCAAGACCATTACACTAAAGCTACTGTGGGCCACCATGAGAGGAGAACCAGCCTGAGATCGTGAAGCCAACATGTAGGAAAGCAGAAGTGCAATAAAACGTCCTGATAACAAGCATTTTAGTGCCTGGATTTAGCTCTGTCTCAGCTAGAATTCCCTTGCCGATTTCTGCATTGTGTCAGCCAGTTTAAATAGGGTTTGCCTCAAATCAAAGAGTCCTTACTGATAATCTGTCATTTTGTTGACTGATATGTCCTAATACCTGTGGACTTTAGCTTCCGTTTGCTAATTAACATCCTCACCATGTATTCTAAATCTTTTCCTCACAGCTTTTGTGTACTTATTCCTGCTCACTCAGAACTTACATTTAAATGTGATCTATCATGTCCTCTCAAGCATCATTCCTCATCATGGCTTTTCAGCTTCAACTCTTCTGCTAATTGCTTCTTTCTCATACTATTTCTAAGCTTAATTTCTCAAAATAGGGAATCTGGTTGGCATAGCTTCTTGTTGCCTAGAAGGCTTATAGATTAGGTGTATAGTTTATGAGTTGGCTGCATTTGGCTGAGGGGACCATACTTTGCCTGTCTACTACAGGGATGAACAGAATAGAGTTATATATGACATGGTATAAAATTTGACTACCTAAAGGGATATTGGAGAGAAAGAGTCACTTATAAGGATAATCAGTATGGTAGGCAGTGCCATATTCAGTGTTATTAATATTGGTACATGATGTAACATAGTAAGTGCTCACTTAATGATTATTATACTGTAGTTGTCTGTGCTTGTCACAAGAAAGGAATCTTTAGCTACTACGAGAAAGTATATACATAAACTAATCAAGGTGGTGGTACAGAGACTTCCTTGTGCCTTCTCACTTGAGCTGATGCATTATTCAAGGTGAATAGCCAGTGGATGGTCACTGTTTTTTAGCCCAGATTTTTCTTACTCTCAGCCCAAAGTTTCTGTTTTTTGTATACTAGTAGGCCTACAGCCAAGACTGCAGGGGAATTAGAAGAAGCCATCATTTCACTAAGGGGAGACTCTGCATTTGCCAGGCTTTCCTTCTATGGTGATAACTGCTTATAAAGAACTCCCATGTGTATCAATTCAGCTGATTTAATATTTCAAACTTTTGAGGCAGTATTAGCTACTCTCTCATTTAATAGATGAAGAAACTGGGTCTTATAGAATTTCCATGACTTTTAAGTCTATATTTTATTGTATGGTTAATAGCTACTCTCTCTCTGTTGTGAATTCCTCCTTTTTGCTAAGCAAAATCTTAATACCTAGGTCAGGGATTCTAGGCATGATCCTTCTTTTTTAGTTTGTCACTCATAACACATAACTGATGACTGATGTTGATACAGTTTTTCTAGGATGACATTATAAAAAATATCACATTTTATTTTAGTATGCAGACATTTCAATGCAGTGGAATTATAAAGTCGCAAATTTTCACAGCCCTGAGAATATTTTTTGTTAGTTATCAATCAATCATTATAAAATATTAGTTGATCCTCTAGGATATATTTCTGTTCTGAATTATAAGATTTTAAGAATATGTTATACAGCTGGAGGTAAAAGGAGGCTAATTTATAACTCAAATGCCAAGTAGACACTCAACCTTCTATAAAATGAAGTTATGTCTCCTTATATTTATTAGTGACAGCCATACTTTGCTGTGGAATTGAATCACATAATACACATCAATCATTTGTTCTTTACTGATCAGAAGAGAGACTTTCCTGTATCTAATAGCCAAATTCTTTGCATGGCATTTTGCAGAAGACAGTAAAAGCAGTAATAGTACTATTCAGATAGTTAAACATCGCCGGCCCAGTGGCACAAGTGGTTAAGTGTGCGCGCTCAGCTGCGGCAGCCCTGGGTTTGCCAGTTTGGATCCCGGGCGCCCACCGATGCACCGCTTGTCAAGCCATGCTGTGGCGGCGTCCCATATAAAGTGGAGGAAGATGGGCACAGATGTTAGCCCAGGGCCAGTCTTCCTCAGCAAAAAGAGGAGGATTGGCAGATGTTAGCTCAGGGCTGATCTTCCTCACAAAAAAGAAAAAAAAAAAAAAGATCCAGATAGTTAAACATCAAATTCCCCGATGATCTCTGGACTTTGTATATGTGTTTATACTACTGAAGCATGAAAAGTTAACTTATTTAGATTTGTCAGAAAGATAAATATATGAAGATTACTGGCTTAAAGCTGTGAAGTAGTAGTAGTAGTAATATGGTGTTAGACAGACTTGGGCCCCTAACAGTATAATACAGACTCAGCTGGTAAGTTTTATAAGACCGTATGGAGCAACCATTTTTCCTAAGCTATTTAGCCCTAAAAAGCTTCAGATAAAAGAGCAATTCGTGACATCTGCTAACACAAGAGAGTTAGTAGTCAGAGAAGTACAATGTAAAAGAGGTCGTATTTGTCTCCAAGGCTACATACTGGCTGCCAAGTGGCAGAAGAGAGAGGCTTCCTTCCCTGTGGGAATGAACCTGGCCTTTCAATATTTGGAGGGAACCCTCAAAAGATAGATGATTTATAGAGAAAAATAAAGAGACCGAGGAAAAGAGAGAAACACTATGTGCAAAATGTGCTTTCTTCCCTACTGTGGGTGAGGAGAGAAGAGAGCACTAGAGGAAGATGCAGAGAGCATCTTAATGACAGTGACCATGTCCTCAAGCAGACATGACTCAGAATCTGGAATTGAACAACAGAGGCTGACATTCTCTCCTTTTGGTGATGATTTGGAGAGAAGTGGAGAGAAGGATAGAGATGGCTTCCTTATCTCTGCATTGCCAGCATAGAAAGTTACATAACAGTAATGTAGTCCTGGAAGTTTTCAAGTAAAAGGCATATTGACCGTCTTTTAGTATGAATTTCGAGCTTTGCAGTTGAGGAAACAACTCGAGATATTAACATGATTTTACACAAATCACTTGCTGACTTTATATTTTTATGTGAATGTGTAGTGTGTATGTATCTTAGTGAACTGAGTGATCGTATTCCCACAGACTGCCTAAAACTAGACTCTCACATAATGACCTTCTTCAGAAAACATTATTTTTTCAAAGATTTAGGCATTAAAGTTATTTTATTTGTTCCCATGTCTATGTGTGTAAGAAAGAGTTTCATACTGGCAAAAATATGAAAAGATTTTTGAACACTACTAATTGCAGAACTATTTGTAATACTAAAAGCCTCAAAATAACCCAAAATCTATCCATAGAAACATTGTTGAATAAAAAATAGCTCATCCGCAACATGAAGTACTATGCCTCTGTAACAAAAGGGATAAGAGAATCTCTATGAAGTATTGCAGTATGATTGCCAGGAAATATTCTTTTTTTTTTTTTTTGGTGAGGAAGATCAGCCCTGAGCTAACATCTGCCAATCCCCCTCTTTTTTTTTGCTGAGGAAGATTGGCCCTGGGCTAACATCCGTGCCCATCTTCCTCCACTTTATATGGGACCCCGCCACAGCATGGCTTGACAAGCGGTATGTCGGTGCACGCCCGGGATCCGAACCGGCGAACCTCAGGCCGCTGCAGCGGAGCACGTGCACTTAACCACTTGCGCCATGGGGCCAGCCCCCAGGAAATATTCTTGAGCAAAGTAAGGAAGAGAAAGGTGCTGTGTACGCTAACTTATATTTTTATGTAAGAATGGAAAAAATGAATACATATATGTACTTGTTTATATACTTTTAATGGAAATATAAGCAATATAAAAATCATTACTCAAAGGGGAGACAAAAATAGGATGGTGGGGGCAGGGATACAGATTGTTTTTAATATATCTTCTTTTTTGTATTTCATTTCAGAACACTGAAATTTTTACATTATTATAAAATTAACTTACATTAAAAATCACTAAAATCAAAAGTTAGATGAAACAAACCTAAATATGCAGCAGGTGGAATAAAATACAGGTACTAAAAGAATTCATCAGCTTATTGAATAGTCTCCTACTAACCAAAATTGGGACGATTTTAGCATCAGTTAGGATAATAATTACAACCAATTGAGACATATCATATGCTTCATCTCATGAGCAGGAATAAAGAAGACGTAAAGTAGCCATGAGCTGATGATAACTCTTAAAGCTGGATAATGGGGACATGGTGTTTCAATATACTATTCTCTCTATTTTTTTGTATGTTTAAAATTTCCACAAAGAAGCCAAAAAAAGAAAAGCAATTTACATTTGCAGAGAAAACCAATGCTAATTTACATCATGGTGTTACATTACAAAACACTGTGTATATTAACCACACGTGATTTCTCTCACCTAAACAGAAGTGGAAGACGAGATAAAATGATCTGTCAAGCAGATTTCTTTCCTATTTATTTCCGCAAATCGTTACAAGAGATAAACTGTTAAATCAAGCTATTTACAATGCAAGAATTGTTCTGTTTCTAAATTCAGACATGCAAAGCATAACTTGAGTTGCTGTGCATATGTTTATGAAAGATGAAGCAAGAAGTAGGAAAGTGCTTTCTGTAAGGTGGTTAAGAGGGTGGGCTCTAGAGTTACACTAGCCAATATGGTAGCCATTAGCCACATAAGGCTCTTTAAATTAAAATTAAATACAATTAAAAGTTCAGTTCCTCAGTCACACTAGCCACATTACAAGTGTTCAGTTGCCACATGTGGATAGTGCTTGCCTTATGTGGCAATGCTGGTATGAACATTTGCATCCTGACTGTAAGTTCCATTGGCCAGAGCTGATCTAGAGGTAGTCTCCCAGTATTTAAATAGTGGTTCAGCTCATTATTGACTATGTGAACTTTCTACCCAACTCAGCTATTTACTGACTATGTGAACCCATGTCTCAGTTATTCATTTCCCTCACCCAGGGATAATAATGTACCTGCCTTATTGGATTGTTGTAGGAGATAAATGAGAGAATAACTATAAAGCATTACATAGTTCCTGCCACATGATATATGCTCATTAAATGCTGGCATCTCCTGTTAGGCACTTTCTGTCCCACAAGTGGGAATGGGGGAAGAAGCAGACAGTACTGTTTAAACCAATTGTGACTTTCAGACTAGGAGTTCAGGAGCCCAGCATCTTCGATTTCTCTGTGTAATTCTACCAAATATAGTCACTACAATATATTAATAAATTGACCTTCATGTGAAAGCAATTATTATAAGACTTTATGGTTCATTTCATGCTGACATGTATAGAACAAGTGGAAAGTGACAGTATCATATGGGATGGAGACCTTGGAACGCTGGGATGTGAGTGCTGTCTGAAAGTGCCTGTACCCAGATTTGTTTGGGGGAAATACATGTAGCTTTGGGGTTACACTTTATAATAACCGCACTGATTTGATACAATCCTTATTAAAATCAGAGGCACCTGATGTCTTCGGTAATCTATAAAGCCTTAGTGCAGATATTTGGACAATTTCCATTAGGCTTTGGAAGTGGTAAAAATAACATGTGGACCACCATCACCTCTTCGGTAGACCCCAAGCTATAGCCACTGTTCTGATGTCAATAGCTACTGATGAATAATAGAATCAGCTCAGGTTGAAAGGAAAATGAGGTGCTATTTTTGCTTTGGCAGCCTGGATTAAAAAAAGTAGCCCTCCGTGTTTGACAGTTGTCCCATCTACTGAGTGTGGCAGTAAGTAACAACTCAGAGCTGCCTTCTTCTCCGCCATTAGAGCTGAAAGCATCTGGAGAACATTGGAGAACAGTGCTGTGCTTTCATTACAATGGGAACTGCTCTTGCCAAAAGGGAATTTTCCTTAATTAATGAGAAAGTGCTCCTTTCAAGTGCTACACAGTGAGGTCATTGCAGTGCAGCTTTCCCAGCAAAGGGCAGTCAGCCTCTGAGTCCTGGACTTTGTACCTGAGGTGGAGAGGCAGTTTAGAGTAACTGTTGAAATCATAGGCTTGGGAGTCAGAGCAACTTGCTATGCAATATTGGCTGTCAGTGAATTTTCAATACTCTTGAGCGTGTTATTTCACATCCTGGTTTCCTCCTCTGTAAAAGTGGATATGCCAATTCCTACCTCATCAAATTATTGTTAGGATTAAACAAGGGAAGTGTGGTAAAGAACTTAGCACAGTGCTTGCAACATATTGAGTACTTATTAAGTGGTATTCTCATGAAATACGTGCCCAAGGGAAAAATGATCAAAATATACTTCATCATTTATCATAAGTTAATGTCAAACACCTATTACCTACCAGTTAGACCCCCAAGATGTAGTTGCATAAAAACTATAACCTAGGTAGGGATGACAAACTAGTTTTTTCTCACAAAATGTTGAAAAAGAATCTGAGGTGGCACCTAGACTCATTGAAACCAAGTGCCATAATTAATAGTGATATTAATTATGGGGGAAAGAATGGGGTATGAAGGGATGCATACCACCCAGTTTCTATAGCCGACCTCCACAAACGCGGCCTTCCATCTTACTGGAATGAAAGCAACTGAAAATTGGCTCTGTTTAATATTAACGTTATGTCGCTTCTCTTTCTGGTAATGGCCAAGTCACTGGTATGGAATCTGGCTCTTTCAATTTTGGGGGGATTATTTCAGGTGATTGATGTGTGTGGTATAAGCCAAACCTGCAATTTTCAGTTTGAGAAACATTTTTAAAAATTGTTCAACCAATAGTTCTTCATCACTTTTGTAACACAACTTGAGTAATCACCTTTTTAAAATGCTGGGAAAATGTCGATAACTTGACACTTGTTGCTACAGCATCTCAATGTCAAGGCCCACTTGAATGGGAAAGATTTGCAAAGTTTGGAAACTTAGCTTGTTCACTCTTGATTTGCAAATTTACTGTTTTCTCATATCAGAATTCCAGAGTTTCATTAATGTCAGGTAGACCCAATAGACAAAAGCATAGAACTGATATGTACTTACCTGCTTTTCCTCATTAGAGAATAATTGTTATGAGACAGATCAATTTCATGTTTTATAAAGAAACCTGTATTGGTACTTGTTTAAGATGCGTAGATGGTCTCTAATCCCAATCCACAGATATTCTCTGTTGATATAAATATATGCAATACAGAAAAATAGGAAAACGAAAGTGAAGGTATATCTCCCCACTTCGTTCCTTTCTTCAACAGTAAACGTGTTAACAGGTTCTTTCAGGAAAAAAAAAAATTCAGAGGGACACATTTATTTGTTTCTTGACTATGTGAATATTAATACTATACATACTATTCTATTTTATTGCATAATCCTTTATTATAAAAATATGAGAGATTGTCACAGAAAACAGTTGTAGGAAGTGCTGAATTGAGCTGGAACAAGAGACTCCCCTCATCTTTTATGGAGCACATTTTTTCTGTTTTCTGCTTCTGTCTGCTCCATTTCCATGCTTTTCTCTGTTGACCCACTCTCTCCTCTTAAGTCTATAGTATGACAGAAAGTAGCTCCACCAGTCACAGCTTCTAAGAGCAATACCTAATTCCTTGTTCAAATTCCTGATAGAAAATAATCTGACTACTTTTGCCCCAACTTTGACTTGGTCCTTCTGCCATCTCTCCCCATTTGAAGTTCAGTCAGCTGCCCATCTCAGGGATGAGGGCATGGGGATAGGGGTCAACAGATTGTTAGAAATAGATTGTTTTCCTAAATGGGTGTAGGGAGAGTCTCCTCCAGCAAAGCCCCTTCTGTGCGCGTCGCGGCTTTTCTTCTTGCCCTCCAGTCCCCGTCTGTGAACAGGGCACTGCCTTCCTTGTGCTACTACTTCAAAATAGGTCTTCTTTATTAGGGCATCTTTGCTTTTCTATTGATTGTTCTTAATCTTGTATTTGTAAACTTACAGTTTTTCCTAAATATTCATCCTCAGGGTTCATTCTGTCTTATGTTCTTGATTTCTTAAGAATTCTCTACTTTTTCCTTCTATACACACCGCACCCATAACACACACACACACACACACACGCACGCGCGCACATGGGCATTACCACCTTGTTTCCCAGACCAAAAGAATGATAAACCAACTGAAAATTCAAGTATAGCTTAAGAAAGTTATAATGTTGCACAGATAAAAGCATGTGTGTGTGTAATTTAATTTAAAAAAATCTCTTTTTCTTCAGTTTTTCCAATATCTAGACTCTGAAGTTACTCTCCCTATGATTCAAAAAAATTATGTTAATTATGTTGTAGAATAGAATAATTATGTTGTATAAAGTGTAATAGGAAAAAATCTATAAAAAAGAAAAGTAATTAATGATGGCATGAGCCTCTACTTGTGGCAGAAGTCCTTGAAGGACAAACCTGACTCCTAGATTCCTGAGTCCTTGTGACAGCAGTGACATACAGCTTGTGACTTGATCGGTTGTATCTCTAGGAAACACAGTATTAAAGAAAGGATATGAGCCATGACATAGCAATAAGTCACTGCAGCCTGAGGCTGAAGCTTCAATATGTAAATCTGTAAACTCTTTAATATGTCTAGATAATAAAAGTGGAATTATACACAAAGCAGTCATTTGGAGTGGCCATTTTCAGGCAGCTGAAGGACACTAACGTGTTATCTGAATTTGAAGCATATGCCTTGCACTGATTTTGGTGAATTGAAATTGTTAGTAATGCACTTTGTAATAGATTGTTCAAATAGTTTTCCTAAAGGTTTCAGACACCAAGTTTTTCTATGCATTTCTCTTAACCAGGCAACTTTTTAAAATTTTTTTGTGAGGAAGAGTTCCTCTGAGCTACCATCTGTTGCCTGTCTTCCTCTTTTTTTTTTTTTTCAGCTTGAGGAATATTAGCCCTGAGCTAACATCTGTGCCAGTCTTCCCCTATTTTGTATGTGGGTTGCCACCACAGCTTGGCTTGACGAGTGGTGTAGGTCCCTGCCCGGGATCCAAACCCACAAACCCAGGCTGCCAAAGCGGAGTGTGTGAACTTAACCACTATGCCACTGGGCCAGCCCCTCTTTTTTTTTTTTTAATTGAGCTGTAATTGACATATAATATTATGTAAGTTTAAGGAGTGCAGAGTGTTGATTTGATACATTTCTACATGGCAATATAATTATTATCCTAGCATTTAGCTAACATCTCTATCACACAGGCAACTTTCAGCTTTATTAGATGATGACGACTTGAGGTACCTGACTCATTCAAATAGTCCTGACTTAAACTCCGGGCTTGGTAGGACAGAGGAGAATGGGGCAACTGTCCGTGCTTCCCCTGCCACCTTCAAAGGTGCTGTTCCCTGGAGCTTCCACGGAGCCTCAGAAGAAACCTAGGGCATAGACAAAACCAGTTGGTTTCCAAATTAAAGTGGACCACTGACCAGCCCTGCAATAGGAATGCAAATTAGGGAAGTGACTTTAATTAGATAGCTTCATAAATTTGCTTATGTTCTTCTACATCTGACTGTTAGATGATGTAAAAAATCAGAATCAAGTGTACATATTTCTAAATTTATATGTGTAGATATTTCTAAATTTTATTTGGTACACCATTAATTTATTCTGTCAGCAATTAAGTGTAACTTTTGTCTTTCAGGTTCTTTTTCTTTCATTTTTCATAAATTAAAATTAACTTCTAAACAGTTGGAATAAAGGACTAGGAAAACACTGTCCCTAATTTTAAAGAACAAGCATTTTTGTAGGGTAGGCAAATGTTTCTATACACATATGTACAAGTAAGGAGTACTATATAAATAGTATTCACCAGGTTATATGCAGTGTGATATTAAAAATTTTAATGAAAAGTCCAGCATAGACACTAACCATTAAGAGTAGAGACTCTGGTCCTAGAGTGGAGTGAAGAATTAGGAAACATAATGCAATTTACCTAGTGTCTATTGTTTTTTTTTTTTGCAGGGAAAGATTTGCCCTGAGCTAACATGTGTTGCCAATCTTCCTCTTTTTTTTTTCTCCCCAAAGCCCCAGTGCCTGGTTGTATGTCCTAGTTTAAGTCCTTCTAGTTCTTCCATGTGAGCCACTGCCACAGCATGGCTACTGATAGACGGGTGGTGAGGTGCCATGACCGGGAAACGAACCCGGGCCGCTGAGGTGGGAGTGCCGAACTTTGACCACTAGACCATCAGGGCTGGCTCCTCAGTGTCCATTCTTAATTGGGACTCCAACACTGTGAGAAATTGTTAGGCTTTCCTATATATTTCTTTCCCATTCTCCACAGCTACTATTTCAAGACTTTTCTACGCTGCTAACATGTCTTACCACAAACAAATTTCCTGTGTCTGTTTTAGTGGTCAATCTTCCTCTTATTTCCCTGGGCAGGGTTGGGGGTGATATTAATTCATTTTCTACCTCCAATCCTAAAATTTATCTAAATCTCCACCATCTACTCTAAATCCTTTTTACTTTCTAATCTTGACACAAGTAAGACATCAGCCTCCACCAGGGCTTTGAAACCTGTCGCTTGTTGCCTCCTCTGAAATCTTGCCCTGTCAACTGTTCCCTCGCTCTGTTGCATTTGCAACTTCTCCTTTTTACTGATTCTTTCTAGACAATGCTACTTATAAAGTACTTGTCTATATTTCTTGATATATTCTGCTTGATATATTTCTGCTAATTTAATACTCAAAACAGTCTGATGAGGTAGGTACCATCATTATGAAGCAGGTGCATCATTAATCCCATTTTATAGATGAGGTGATTAAGGCACAGAGATGTTAAGTAACTTATTTATTAATGAAAAACGCAACAACAGTCATGTTAATCTATAAATAGAGTGCACACCCGCCAAATTCTCAGTGGTGGATTTTATATCTCAAATTCCTTTCCAAACCACTCTCTTTAAAAGAGAGAGAGTGAGAAAGAGAAAGAGAATAAGAAGGAATAAGTAGTTCTGGAATAAAACTCTTTGGGATAATATACAAAAAAATAATAATAATGAAAAGGGATTCATCCTAGTAGATATGAAAAAAATAGCATATTCATTTAACAATTAAAAGTCAGGGAGAAGAAATACATTGTCTAAACAATTCCACATAACATAGTTATTAAAAACTGAACAAATGATATATGGAGATTTAGTATATGATGGCTGTAGCATTAAAATTGTTGGAGAATGAATTCGTATTCAATACATGTTGAAATCTTTGGCTAACATTTAAAAAATTGAATAAAATATGTGTATGTGTAAACATACACATAGAGAGTATTTAATATGTAACTCAAAATATGTACTAAAATGAATTAAAAATAATTAAAATTTAAATAGAATTAAAAATTTTTAAATTTCAATAAAATTAGTGACTTTTTGAAAAACTGGATGTATAGAGGAACTTTCTAATCCTGACATCAAAACTAGAAATCATAAACACAATTAACTTAACTACAGAGGATAATATGGAAGTTTATATATGAGGAAACAGCTTTCCACTTAAAACCCGTATAAATACTGCATGAACATTAGAACTATCTTTTTCAGTGCATAACTGATCTTGGAGAAGAAAGGAATACAAATTCCAGGGACCAAAACCAAGGTAGGCATTGAAAAGACAATGTTAAGCTGAAGTTGGGCTTGGCTGATCTCAATGACATAAAGGTTTATGTTTTAAAGGATAATAAATAACAAAACTGGGCCAAAATGGGGAAAACAATTTGAACTGAGATCTCTGGGGCCCTTGAGAGCTAAAATCTCAGTAAAACAGTGGTCTGAGGCAGCAAAGATAGACCACATGAAAATATGCGTCTCAGTATGGGTTCAGGTATCAAAGTCTCCTGAGATAATTGTTACCACTCACTTACCTTTCCACAGTATGTGTAAATGATATATGTATATAACATTGTCTGGGAAACTCCCAGTTGAGTAAATAAAAGAAGTTCCACATTGGTATCAGCTTGGCAAAAGCAAGAAGAAATTCTTTCTATACATGCTATAACCCACTTTTCACAGGGTTCTCATTATAAGCAAAAAAGAAATCCAGTTGAACATGAGATCACAGTACAAAACTAAAACATATGAGAAGATAACAAACAGCCTTACTAGCTCCAAAGAGGTCAGATATGGAATATTAATATAAGTAGAATTAAATTTTTAAATAAACCTTATTTTAGGCAATTTTATATTTACAGAAAAATTGTGAAAACAGTACAGACTATTCTACGTTATCAATATATTCTGTACCTAGTTTCCCTATTATTAACATTTTTAATCAGTATGGTACATTTGTTGCAATTAATAAACTCATATTGATACATTTCTGTTAATTGAAGTTCATAGTTTAACAAGATTTCCTTAGTTTTTACCTAATGTCCTTTTCCTGTTCCAGGATCCCATCCAAGACACCACATTACGTTTAATAGTCATGTCTCTTTAGGTTCTCTTGGCTTAGAAAACTAGGAATAGTCATAGAAGAAAAAGTCCACAACATGATGATAAACATCTCCAAAAAACCTACGGTTAACATTATACTTAATGGTAAGACGTTGGACAATTGCCTTTTGTGAATGCTGTTGCTGTGAACATTTGTGTGCAAATTTTTGTTTTGTTTTGAGAATTGAGTTTTCAATTCTTTGGGTATATACCTAGAAGTGAATTACTGGATCATATAGTAATTCTTTGTTTAATTTACTGAGGAATCACCAAACTGTTTGCAACATCATCTGCACCATTTTACACTCCCCCCAGCATTGAGTGAGGGCTCCCACAGAATTCTCCACATCTTTGCCAACACTTGTTACTTTTCATGTTGTTATTATTAGCGCCTTCCTAGTGGGTGTTAAGTGGTATCTCACTGTGGTTTGGATTTGCATTTCAATAATGGCTAATGATGTTGAACATCTTTCCATGTGTGTCTTGACCATTATAAATATTCTATGGTGAAATGTCCATCCAAGTCTTTTACCAATTTTTTAATTGGGTTGTCTTTCTTTTTGTTATTGAGTTGTTAGAGTTCTTAATATATTCTGGATACTTGACTCTTAACAAATATGTGATTTGCAGATATTTTCTACCATTCTGCGGGATGTCTTTTCTCTTTCTTGATAGTGTTTTTTGGTGTACAAAATATTTTAATTTTGAAGAAGTTTGATTTATGATTTTTTTTTTCTTTTTTTGTTGGTGCTTTTGGTGTCTTATATAAGAATCCATTGTCAAATCCAAAGTCATGGAGATTTAGTCCTATATTTTCTTCTAAGATTTTTATAGTTTTAGCTCTTCAGTTTAGGTCTTTGATCCATTTTGCATTCTTTTTTGTATGTGGTGTGTCTATCCTTATGCTGGTACCACACAGGCTTAGTTACTGCAGCTTTGTAAGTAAGTTTTAGTTGTCCTGGGATAAATTCCACTTGGTCACGGTGCATAATATTTTTAATATGCTGCTGGATTCATTTTGCTAGCATTTTATGGAGGATATTTTCTTCTGTATTCATAAGGGATAGTGGTCTCTAGTTTTCTTTTGATGTCTTTGTCTGGCTTTGGTGTCATAATAACACTGGCCTCAGTATATGAATTAGGAAGTATTTTATCTGCTTCTGTTTTTTGGGAGAGTTTGAAAAGAATTGCTGTCAATTCTTCTTTAAATATTTGGTAGAAATCACCAGTAAATCCTTCTAGTTCTGGACTTTTCCTAGTTGGAAATTTTTTTTTTATTACCGATTCAGTCTCTTCACTGCCTTTAAGTTTATTCAGATTTTCTATTTTCTTGAGTCAGTTTTGATTGATTGTATGTTTCTAGGAATCTTTCAGTTACCCCTAGATTATCAAGATGTTGGCATATAATTGTTCGTAGTATTCTCTTATAAACCTTTTCATTTCTGTAAGGTTGGTAGTATTGTCACCACTTTTATTTCTGATTTTAGGGGTTAGTAGTTTGAGTCTCTTCTTTTTTTCTTGGTAAGTCTAGCTGAAGTTTGGTCAATGTGTTGATCTTTTCAAAGAACCAACTTTTGATTTTGTTGTGTCCTTGTTGTTTTTTATTCTTTATTTTATTTATCTCTGCTGTATATATATATTTTAATTTCCTACCTCCCTGCTTGCTAGCTTTAAGAGTCTGCTCTTCTTTTGCTAGTTCCTAAAGATAGAAAAGAGATAGAAAGATCTGAAATCAATAATCTCATTTATAGGCATTTATAGAGTTAAGTTTCTTTCTGTGCACTGATTTCACTGTATCCAATAAGTTTTGTTATATTTTTGTTTTCATTTTTCTCAGAGTATTTTCTAATTTCTCTTCTGATTTCATCTTTGATCCATTGGTTGTTAGAGTGTGTTGCGTAATTTCCACATATTTTTTATTTTCTTTTCTTATGGATTTGTAGTTTTCTTGTTTGTTGGTTTAGTGAATTTTCTTATATAATTGTGTAAAGTATGCATTGTTTGTCATGTGTAGCCTCTGAAGTCTTTATTCTGTTAGCTTATTGGATTTCCTTAAACATCTGGAACCAAAAAATTAAACGAAACAAAACAAAACAAAGAAAGCAAACAAAAGAAGCTTTCTCAGTCTTTACAAACTGTCAGTGTGCTGAGGCACTCCCTCAGTGCTTGGCTAGTCAACTTACAGCTCTGCCTTAGTGTTCACTTCTTACTGGTGTGAACACTGAAGGTCAGCAAACATTGAGAAATTAGGTTCTTCTCAGGTCTTTCCTGAGCACAAGTCGAGCAAGCACGTGGCCTTCTAGATTTTCTGGAATATATAGCAGCTTTTCAAAGCCCTTATTTCCCCAAGTATCTCCTTCCACCAGCCTCTTCCTTCCCAGGCTTTTCAGTCTGTCTATTGTTTGCATTGATGTTATCCCTTGTCCCAGATGGCAGCATCTAATACATTTGCCTTTAAATGCTTCTGACAAATGACACCTGAGAATCTGCCTCAAACCTCAGGAGGTTCTGATGCAGATGAGACAAAGCCAAGCCCTGAGCTGATTGTTCAGGGAGGTACCAGATAGGTTAAAACACACAAACACAATTCTTTTGAGAATAAGGTCTATATTGCTCCCTCTGGTTCCAGCAACCTACACCAGGAATTCAGGCTATTTTCTTCACGACCGCTGCATAGCTGAGGAGTGGGAGCAGTGGTAACAGGGTAAGTCAAAATGCCACAGAGTCCTCTTACTGAAATTCAGCATTTTTTTCTTCATTAAGTATTCTCTTCATTGTTGTATTATTTTTATTAGATAACAGAGTTCTAAAAGAGCTGATTCTGAGAATTTTTGCCAGCTTATTTGTTACTTTTGGGGACTGGAAATTTTTGGAATTCTCTATCCTGCCATTTTTGCTAATGTCCTCCTTCACATTTGAAGCGTATTTTTTCTGAATATAGAGTTCTAGGTTGATTTTTCCCCCCAGCACTTTAAATATTTCATTCCACTCTCTTTTTTGCTTGCATGATTTTAGATAAGTCTCCTGTAGTTCTTGTCCTTGTTCCTCTATAGACAAGGTATTTTTCCCTTCTCTCTCTCTTACATGCAGTTCTTTCAAGATTTTCTCTTTGTCTTTGGTTTTCTGCTGTTTGGATGTGATATGCCTAGGTATAGATTTTTGGCATTTATCCTGTTTGGTATTTTCTGAGCTTCCTGGGTGTGTAGCTTGGCGTCATCATTAATTTGGGAAAATTCTTGGCCATCATTACTTCAAATACTTCTCTCCTTCTTCTCCTTTTTCTATTCCAATCATGCATGTGTTACACCTTTTGAAATTGTGCAGTAGTTCATAGTTGTTCTGTTCTTTTTTTCCTTTTGCTGTTGTTATTTTCCTATCCCTTCTTGCCTGTGGCTTCCCTGAGTTCTCCTCCTCAGGGAGAGTCTGCCTTGTGCAGCTTTTTCAGCAGGAATCCACGGTTATTATTCTGGAGCCCTGTTAAGGTGGTTGTAAGATATTGAGGCAGGGGAGCCTTCTGTGATTGATGATTAAGTCTCTCTCTTAGTGCATCTGTCTTCCCTGGATTTCAACCTTCACAAGGTTTGTTAGCTTTTTTCCTATGTTAGGTGAGTCAGGAAATCTAGAGGGGGCTGTAGTTGGATAAATTTCCTTCCTGCATATGGGGGAGGCTCTGATACAATCTTTTCCCCTGGGGAATATGGCTTTGTTATGGGGAATGCCCTAGGTGTATTTCACAGTGGTTACATCTTCCTCTCCACTTGCCAGAGCTATGAGATGATCTTTCTTGGCTCTTCAACATGCGAGTCTGGTGGGATTCCATAAGGCAAAACCCACAAAAGTGTGGGGCCCCCCTAAATCTCCTTTACCAGGAATTTCTTATTCTCACGGTAGTCCATATGTAGCCTCCAGCAATTCATCCAAGTTACCGTTTAGGTTTCTACCTGTTATTGAATTACAGAGTGGTGTAGGTCTGCGCCCAGGAACCAAACCCAGGCCGCCAAAGCAGAGCACGCCTACCTTAACCACTAGGCCATGGGGCTGGCCCCTCACCTCAACGTTTTTAAAGTACTGAAAGAGAGAATCAACATAGTCTTCACTGAGCAAAGAAAGGAAGAATTCACGTTTACAAACAATATATACAAAAGTTAACCACATATTGAGCTACAAAGAAAGCCTCTCCAAATATCAAGGAATTGATATCAGTCATATCATAGTCGCTGACCAAATTGCAATTATGATAGAAATCAGTAATAAAAATAAATCTTAAAAATCTTCTTAAAATTTAAAAAATGCTTCTAAAAATCTATAATCCAAAGAAAACCTTATACTACAAATTAGAAAATGGTTAAAACTGATAGAAAATGTTAAAGTATGTCAGATGAAGTAAAGTATAGTTAGAATGATGATTTATTATGTAATGATACTGAATATTAATGAGTTGAGTAATTAAAAGATTAAAAAATGCCTGTGTGCCACATGCAAATCCAAATTTAAAAGACAAATGATACACTCTAAAATATTTGTAACATATATGACAAATATTACTAATTCTTAAAACATTATAAAGAAAAAGGCAAACAACCCAACAAGGAAATAGGCAAAGGATATGAACAGGAAAAAGAAAGAATGTTAGAAAAATGTCCTAAATCCATGAAGAGTCTTTGTAGGAAGTACACCCTCAACTTGAGCCCTCACACTAGTTATAGGTTATTAGTGGGGTTTGCTGATTTCTCCTATAATTATTCCATGGAATGCTGTGCAACTTTCTTGGAAATGGAAGTATGAGAAATTGGGATGTCCTTTAATATGGTCCTATCTGCATTATATGTAATAGAAAATTCCTTAAAGTTGTTGATATGGACTTGCTACCATGCTCGGTTTTAGTACTAGTGAACTTTTTCCCTAATTTTTATCTGTTTACTGGATTGGAGAGTTAATATAAAGATATTTATTTCTCTAGTCTTTTCTTATCTTAACCAAACAAGATTTGATTAAATTAATGACTATCTTTTCATTGGTATAAAGATTATGATTTGGAGGATATGCTTTTTCTAATTAATATGGTACATAATGACAAATATTTTGACTACTTTAATCAAATGTTAATTGATTCATTTGAACAGCATGCCCATTGGCTATTCATTGATTGCTTCATTGTCCATAGCCATGGAACTACAAAAAATGGACATTTATGCCATAAATTGTAATTATGATAATTATCCAGATAATTCAAACTCAACCAATCAGTAGTGTTTCTCTTTAAAGCAATTCTTATTTGCCGGTTCTGTATTTATGTTAATTATGATACCTATAAAACATATTTAAAATTTTGAAAAATGCAAAAAGTCTAATTGTCATTTAAACTATATAATGTCAAAAAGTTTAAAATGTGGTTTTCATAGTTGACTACTTTAGCAGGCCATTCTGTGATATTCACTGAAAATTCTGACTTCTAATTTTATATATAAAAATGTAATAATAGCAGTAATTACTACAATGCTTACAATTCAACTCTTATTTCTTTTCAGATGTAGTCACTAAGGAATCAAAAAAGCAGCATTTATTAAAATTTTTCACTTTTCTTAAAGTTAAATGTCACAGGATAATGACAATAGAATCAGAACCTTTTGATCCAACATACTTTGATATTATTATACAACTTTCATACTCAAAAGAGAATTCAGCACAATTCTTGATAGTCACAAAGGAAAGAGCGTTAATATTCACTTTATTGTTTATATACACAAGAGATTAAAAGTAGTGGACTATAAATAGAAATTCTCCTATGCTTTTTTTTTTCCTCTAACGTTGTGATAATTTACAAAGAACTCAACCCAAACAAAAAATCAATAAACCAAAAGAAAAATCCAGTCAATGGCATTAAAATTCACAGCTTATAAGATAATCAATGTATAAAATTCTGCCACTCGTTGAATACCTGCTATGTGCCTGGTTCTCTCACCCAATCTTAAAATCTCAGAGAAGGAGATGTTACTATTAGCTGAAATTCACAGATAAGAAAATTGAGTTACCGAGAGGTTAGGGAATTTCTCTAAAATCTGTGGCCAGATTGTAGGGCTGGGATTTGAATGCTAATATCTCTAACTACAAAAAATTGTGTTTTTCACAGTACATCCCTGATAAACAAAATGTCTTTTTAAAATAATCTCCCAAATAAACATCAACAAAACTTAAATCTAACTTGAATCCTGTGGCAAATATACACTAGATTGTCTTTCTGATGATATCATGAATGATGACATCACCTTAAAACCCATACACACACATGAGAAAAATTACCATTAAAGGTATAAGCGGATTCAAAAAACAATCCCAGGAAGCAATGACCTATTCAAAAGTCATGTAACAATATTTTCAATTTCTAATAGCTGGCTGTGAAAAAGTCTTGCTGAAAATTCATAAAATGAGAAAAATCAAATGTTACATAGTGAATGAATAACTTGATCTAGTACTAGTGAATTTTTATATATAATTTATTCATTCATTTAATTTTTCTTAATATTTTAAGCTCCTGCCAAATACTACTTTGGTCCCAGAGGTATATGGAACAATCATTTAAATAAAATAAGAAAATTAGACATCAAGTAATGGAAGAACAGAGAACCCTAGGAGTTAGGAGACAACAGAGGTGAGTCTTAGGATTGCCCCAGCTTACTTCATTGACAGCTTCCAGGCTGTGGCACAGAGAGGGAGAACTGAGGTGCACGCAGCAGAATCCCTGTGTGGAGGAGAGAGATGAGAACAGACGAATTCTCCAGTGAGGAGACAGGGCACAGAGAGACAGTCTCAGAAATTTTCCGAGGGCCCCCGTTTGAATATTCAGTTGCCTACTAATCAACAGATGCATTAAAATATATATCCACACAAAGACTTGCACATAAATATTCATAGCAGCTTTACTTGTAGTACCTAAAGGCTAACTTTTCATCTGACAGACTCTTACTTCTAAAGTTAGCTCACGCGTCATCCATAAAGTCTTCCTGATCTTATCACCTGTGACCTCCTCTCAGTCCCTGGCTCATTTCACTCCAGCCGCCCTGACATTGTTGCTCTTGAATAAGCCAGACCTGCTGCTGTTCAGAATGCACTGCTCCCAGGTATCGCTTGGCTAACACTTCCTCCATATCTTTGTTCAAATGTCACCTCCAAAGTTTAATTTATAATCATAAACTGACCCTTCCATCTCTGTAGCATCTGTGTACCACAGTTGTCATAATCACTTGTTCTCTGAATGAGGAATTGAGTGAATGGAAGCACCAGATTTTCACTGTCTCTTACTTCCAATCAGTGAAGTTGACCTTCCTGTGAAAAGGAAGTAATAGATATATAAGATGTGAAGCTTAATCTATTAGTTCAATATGAAAATTAATTACCCTAAGGGACTGAAAAATCATTATCTAAACTAGTAGTTTTGTTTAGGGTGACCTCAGAGCATAGAAAAACCACTGAAGGACCAAACTTAGACTTACTCAATCAAAGAATATAATGTCATTAATTGACCCAAAACTTTGATCCCTGAAACAAGATATCCTAGGGACACCAGCACAATCCTCTTCCCTCCTTCATATCGACAATAGAGTTTATGACCTCAATGTTGGATCAGGACATCCTAATTTTGCAACCACTTTTTAAGGTTTCTTGTTACAGATAGAGTTGTATAAGATCTTAGTTCAGCTTGGAGCAAGCAGTTCCAATTTATACTGCATTCATTCAAGTATGAAAAAATAAAGGACATAAGGCCCACTTTACAAAAGCATCATAAAAAGATGGGATCATCTTAATTTGGTAAATAAATACAATGCCCTGCCCAAGAATAGGGCTCATTAAGGTGATAGACCAGGTGATTGCAGATAAGTTAAACGGTGATCCCCAGAACTTCAGCTCCAACTTGACGTCGTAACAAGTATGTTTTTACTCAACCTTCTGCTACCTATTGTCCCAATCATATTTGCCATAGATTTTCTAACACTGATTGAATAAGAAGTTATAGGCCTACGGTAGGCAAACTATGACCCACAGGCCAAATCTAGCCATCCATCTGTTTTTGTACATCCTGTGAGCTAAGAATGTCTTTTATTTATTTATATTTTAAAATGGTTGAAAAAATCAGAAACAATATTTTATAATGAGTGAAAATTATACAAAATTCAAATGTTGGTATCCATATGAGGTTTTGTTGGAACACAACTATGTCTATTTGTTCACATACTGTCTATGGCTACAGTCATGCTACAATGGCAGAGTTGAGTAGTTGTGACAGAGACTATATGGCCAGCAAAGTCTAAAATATTTACTATCTATTCCTTTAGAGAAAAGGTTTGCTGACCGTTATTTTAGGCTATACACGTCTATGAAAGGAACCAGATATTGTAGGTCCATAGTGACAAAGGCAACCCAATTGCAGATGCTATAAAATTATATATTAATAAACTCCTTTGACCTCTAACTTCATTAGAACTAGTAGTTATTCTTGCACCTATTCTATCTCTTATTTTAGCATTAACAATTTGAACACCAATCCCAGCACTATTCCAACTGATAGACTTAAAACTAGGGCCATTTTTCCTTCTACTTGTATTAACTCTAGCTGCTGATAGCATCCTATGACTGGAATAAGCCTCAAATTGAAAATATGCTTTTATGGAGGTTCTATAAGAAGTAGGACAAAAAATTTCATAGAAGGTTACACTAGCAATTGCTTTATTATCAATTATACTAATTAGTGGGCGGTCATTCACACTTTCTCCCCTCATCATCGTGACTCATGACACCTTACGTTAATATGATTTATTTCTACCCTAGCAGAAATGTATTTTGATCTTTTTTGCCTTGTGCTATTTTTTAATAATGCAGATGCCTTGTAATATATTACATGATTTACTTCTTTATTATATTCGTTGTCTACAATCTGCTTCCCTAGATGCTAGAATGTAACCTATATAAGGGTGATAATTTTTATCAGGTGTTTTGGTTTTTTTCCTTTTTTCATTCACTGAAGTATCCCAGTGCTTCAAATAATACCTGACACAAGTCAGGCGCTGACTACATATTATTTACTAAATCTCTTTTCTGAAACTTTTATATCATCTCTGGTAAGAGATAGTGAGACTCTCCTTTGTTCTCAGAACACATTTATTATGCTATATTGTAATATTTGTTTATATGTTGACTTTCTCAGTATATCATGCAGTTTTTGAAAACAGAACTTCTTTTCATTAATCTGTGTTTTCAAATAAACGTTTGATGAGACAAAGAATAAATGAATAAATCAAACCTTGAAGCAGGAAATTAATTGACTTCTACATCTAAGGTCAGAATTAATTTGCTGTAACTTATGACTCCTTGAGTAGTAAAATACATAAAACTGTTCTCAATAAAATCTTCCAAATGAGTTTCTATTTACTTTTATGAAATTCCAGGTTGGCTTATGGCATTTTGAGTTTGGAAGTTAATTTTATTTAACAAATTCTTTGCAGCACCTACTCTGTGCAAGGACACAACTAGGACTGGGCTTGCCGTGGCCCACGCGCTCTGCCCAGGTTCCAGTCCATACACGCACTAAACGGAGGAGGGTCATTTTCTAGTGAGTAACTCATTTCCAGGAACTAAATTAAATCCAGGGAAACTGGAATATATTTTAAAATGTCCCTGAGAATTTTAGTTTGATAAATTAATACTGGCACTTTTCTCCTCTAAAATGTCAGCAGTATCACTTGAAGCTGAGTTACTGTTTCAGTGCAAAAGCCCTCTCTACCCTCTCCTTGACAGCTACCTTTTCAGAGTGAAAAGGTAGTAGGAGAATCTTGATTTTTATTATAATTGGAACTATTTATGATGCCTTGTACTCTTCTCAAGAAAAGGAGCGAAATAATCCAAGAAGTTACCGTTTTCCAGGGAACAGAAAACATACTGATTGCATTTGGCAAATAAAAATCTCGGAGACTACAAAAGCCTCTACTGGGGCTGTTTTTGCAGAAACCGAGTTACAGTCACCCGGTTGTCCTTGATTTTGAGTACCCTCACAGTTAACTGTGCACAGCTAATCAGAAGATAGATGAACAGCCATTTAGTGGTTTGCTGGTAGATCATGTCACAAACCAAAGGAATAATGCCTGGGTGAGAGAAAAATGCTTCCCGTAATTCATCTCTTAGAGACTGCATGCTGCAGAGATTCTACTGTGACCGCAGAAATAGAGCCAGTGCATATGGTTATCGTCTCAGTCACCTCAGGCTGCTATCACAAAATACCACAGACTCGGTGGCTTAAACAACAGATATTTACCTCTCACAGTTCTGGAGGCTGGAAGTCCAAGCTCAAGGTTCTGGCAGATTCTGTTCTTAGTGAGGGCCCTCTTCCTTCCTTGTAGACAGCTGCCTTTTCCCTGTGTCCTTACTTGGCCTTTCCTGGGTGTGTGCGCCTTTTATTAGGACCCTAATCCCATCATGAGGGTCTCACCCTTATGCCCTCATCTAAATCTAATCACCTTCCAAAGGCCCCACCTCCAAACACCATCACATTGGGGATTAAGGGCTTCAACATGTGAATTTTAGGGGGACACAAACATTCAGCACGTTATAGTTACATAGACTGTGCAGTGTGCAAACCTAACAGGGTGCAGGAGTCCGTAAATTATAGCTTTCTACCTGTTTTAGTAAATAAAGTTTTATTGGAACACAGCCATACTCGTTTGTTAACGTATTATCTGTGGTCGCTTCTATGCTTGCTTCAGTGACAGAGGTGAGTACCTCTGACAGAGACTGTATGGCCCACAAAGCCTAAAGTATTCACTATGTGGCCCTTCAAAGAAAAGTTTACCAATCCCTTTTCGAGCCTACACAATTATTTGAGACAGTTTTATGATGATACTTTTAATCCTGCTACTCTAGATCAATGCTTCTAAAAGTTAAGCATGCATAAGGATCATCTAACTCTAGATCAATGCTTCTAAAAATTAAGCATGCATAAGGATCATCTAGAGAGTTTGTTAAAACATAGGTTCCTGGGCCCCACCCCTAGATGTTCTGAATCAGGAGGTCGTGGATGGGGCCCAGGGCTATGCATTTCTCACAACTGTGCAGGTGATGCTGACACTGCTGGTCCAGAGTCCATGCTTCGAGTAGCACTGCTCCAGAAAACCATTGGCAATAAAACTCGTATTCTTCCGTGCTCGCTCAATTGGAAAAATTATTGGTTTACAAAATGTTAAAATGCGTTGAGGGATTGGAACGCTTACATAAATATAGTAATGATATAATAGCAGTTTCAATTGTTTGCGTTTAATGTGAGCAAGGTACAGTGCTTTACATACATTGTTAGATTTAGTTTAATTCTCACAATTTTGATTTATTTCTCACAATATTTCAATAGGGTAAGTATTACAATTTACATTTTATGTGAATAAACTGAAGCTTGTAACCTTGAAGAAATTTGCTAGATTTGCCTGATAGAAAGGGTTTTAAGTTGCGCCATCCATACTGTCTCCACTTTGGCGTTATACCTATGCCCACCAGGCTCTCAGAACTCCCGTGCACAAGGTCTCTAATGACTTGTCCAGTTTTCGTGTGTAAAGTTCTTGTATAGCTTTTGTGACATGTGACTTGTCTGATCGTTTGCCATATTGTGGAATTATACTTCTCTGCTGAATAAAATACCCTATTGTTTGTCCTGACTGCTAACTGGGTCTCTAATGGATCCAATTTAGGTGACACCCATAAAATTCCCAATAAATACTTACAGGTTAAGAATAGTATACATTGATATTTACATGATGATAATGGTTTTAAAGGCCTATCTCAATGTGCAAATGAGTGATGTATTCTTACATTGCCTGAGTGCTTGTGTTTTGTACATTATCGTTTGGTTAGCAAATAGAAACTGTAGATAAAGATGTTTTATGAGTTTAAAATGGCAGGAATAAACTGAGCTGAATATATTTCCCTTTTAAAATCTCTAGGCTTTACTAATTGCTATTATTAAGAATTTATATGGTACTTTGTGTTTGCAAATACTTTACAGGTAACAATTAACTATTTACCTAGGATAATTGTTGCTATTATTTTCACCATTTTGTATGTTGGTGAAGCTAACAAGCAAAATTAAATCTTCCTGTGATGTGTGTGTGCATATATGTGTGCTTGTTTTAAGGACATGGCAAATTCCTGATGAAACTAATATAACCGAGACTGTCTCCTCAAATCACTGTGACGTTCATGATAGTTCAATTGAAGTGATAATAATTTGACCAATAAACAATTTCAGGTTTCAATAGAATATGTTTTTGGAAGATTCAGTGACAGTTTTTGCATGTATTCAACATTTGGAAGCATACCAATATCATCTAGTTCTTCAATCCTTGAGGGAAGATGTTACCAAACTAAATGTCATCTATGGCTAGCCCCTCATTGGCAATGTAATAGTATGATTGGCATAGCTTTTTGGGATTTTTATTAAACAGATATTTATTAATCCCTATTTTGTTTCTGGAATTGCTTGAGGTACAGAGGACAAAAAAATGAAAGAAGCCCTGAGGAGCCATTTCTTTCTAGGGATACAGATTCATAAATTACAGAATCACAGTTAACGATGGTGAACTGAATAATAGAGGTAAATGTATCTGGCAAGTCAAAAGTTGCTATAGGAATTTAGGCAACAGAATGATTCTTCCCAAACCATAGAAACACAGTTTGTATTTGATAAATATATATGTAATACTATTTGCCAAGCATTGTTTTAAGTACTTTACTAGTACTAACTGATTTTGTTATTGTAACACTCTCTGAAGTAGGCATTATGAGTATCGCCATTTGTAGTTGGGTCCAAGGCACAGAGCGGCTAAGAAACTTGCCCAAGTCACAAAATTGACAAGTAGCAGAGCCAGCATTCAGACTCAGGCCACTTGGTTTAATTGTTCTTACTCTCAACCACTACTCTATGCTGCCTAAGTATTTCAAGATGAACACAAGAATATAATTTAGTTCCATCGTATTTCTCAGTTACAGGTGGATGGTATATATTTATATTTTATTTTGGTTTGAAATAAAACCAATTCTAGTTTGAGTGTAATATATACTAAGTAGATTACTCAGAGATACCCCCAGAATATCCTCAAATAAGTATTAGGAATCAAATAGAACAAGGTTTATACCTTTAATGTGCCCTGGACCCAGACACCCAGACAAGTAACAAAAATTAGTGAAGTAGTTCAGGTACAAAAAATCATCTCCACTTCCACAGAGAAATATCATCCCTCTCAGTTTTCTTGAAGTATGTGGCCTTCCTGATCTCTCCTTTATTTTCCCACTTCGTGCAGAGAAATGGGTGTAAGAAATATTTCACTGTCCTCTTGATTCTGCAAGAACACCAGCAGCTCCGGTATGGTGGTGAATGGCAACCGGTGCTCAGCATCAGTGTCCAGGACACGACAGGCTGGTGGAGAACTGGACTCTGCAGATTGGTGTGATGGACAGATGTAGCCCGATGTCATAGATTTCAGAGTTCTTAAGAGAGGAGACAGAAGTGACATACATACTCACACCACACGCACGCACACACTCACAACACAAATACACATCTTGAATCTTGATTTTCTTTATTTAGCAATAGCTTAAGAAAACAAATGAACAGAAACAACAATAAACCCACTGTTATGACCAATACTGTGTGAACCAATATGAACCTGACTGCAGGCTGAACTTCCCTGGATGGACCGTGTCAAAGCAAGAGTGAAATCAAGGAAGTGAAATGAGGGGCACGCACAGCGGGGCACCTGAGGTTGAAGTGGATGAAGTGCACCTGCTTTCTCATCTGCCGCGAAGCCCTGCCACGTGACACAGCCCTCAGGGTTTGAATAGGTACATATCTTCCTCTTCATGTCAGTGTCTGCCTCTGTCAGAATGGGCTAGTCTGTAGCAAGAAAACAATCTCAACATTGTCACCACAAAGGCTTATTTCTTGTTAAGCCATTTGTCCACGGCTAGTCTGCTGGGCATTCTGTCCAGGATTATGGAACAGCAAGCATCTCAAATATTGCTGGTCACTGTCACAGGGAGAGAAAGAGAGCTTTGGAGGATCTTTCTCCCCATTAAATGTTCAGGCATTTACTTGATCCAAACTAGACACACGGCATTTTCTAGCTACAAAAAACCCAGGGGAGGGGGATTTCTTGTACCCAGAAGGGAGAAGGCTAGATACATTTGGATAAGAACCCAATCACTATTAGAATTTCCTATTAAATAATTAAAGGGCAGGCTGCTCCTGATCAATTAACAGGCCGAACACATGTATTGAGTATTGATTCTATTGTGGTTTTCATTATGATTGGTTAGATTAAGCTTAAAACCCAGAAGGCCATATTCAGCTTCTACTTCCCATTAATAAATGTGGTCTGTACTTAGGCTAGTTGTGATTAATCTATCCTAATGCTTGTAGTGGGGTGAGAGGAACTTTTCTACAATGCTAGTTGTTTGCAAAAAAAAAAACAGTACTATCAGAAACACGAATCATTAATCACTGTGAGAGGCATCATAAGCCATTTATTGATGTTTCTAAAGGAGAATCATGAGAAAAGCTGGTACTAACTAAATAAGAAAGTGTTTAACATCAGAAATTACATTCAAATAGGGTTTTGGAAGCATTTACTATTGTCTGTGAAGGATTTATTATTAAGTATCTATCAAAACAGGTAATTTTGTGTACAAAATAGGCAGTCGTGTTTTTTAATGAGTCAATGAAAATCATACCATGTTCAGAGCATATTAGTAGTGTGAGCCAAATTTTAAAATGAGAGACATAGACAAAAAATAGGAAATCAAAATAAAAGGGAGGTTGTTGTGCAATGCTGTGCAGACCCAGAGATAGACCAGTTGCAAGAAATTAAAGTTTTTGCCTAATACAGCAACAGCTGAAATAAACTCTTGGTATATGTTATATTATGAAAAACTCCTTTTAAACACATAATCCATGTCTATATGGCGAAGACAAACAAGATTTTAAAATTTTGAAATGTACTCCCTGTTCAGCAGACCAGAGAATTTTACTTATCATTTAAGGCTCATTCCAGATGCCATCTCTAGGAAGCCTTGGCAGGAAGCCTTCGGTAAATTCTCCTAATTTTCCACTCCTTAGAGTAAATATTTTTTCCTTTTTTCAGTATTGCCACAGCACTTGTTTATGTTTCTGCCAAAGGGCCTGTCAAATCTAAGTTGGGTCGTGGTTATTTGTGCCTGTATATCCTGAAAAACCGCCAGCTCTGAGAGCACAGGCGTGTACCTTATTCGTTTGGGGGATTGTGACGTTGACTATTATATTATGTGCTCTAAATAGCTGTTGGGAACGCAGCTGAGTATCTGCATAATCTCCTCCTCCTCCAGGGGAAGAACATTAGTTTTGTGCTGTGAAATGGTAAATATGAATTATGTTTTTTTTAGTTCTAGGTTCGTCAGTTTACACAGGTGATGGGAATATAGCAATGAGTGTAATCGACCAGAATTTACGTCAAGTACCGCACATTGTCTATTCATAAATAAATCCTAAATATAGAGGGAACAGCTTCCTTAAAAGTGTTAGCCTTGCCCAGTGAAATAGACCCTATGGAGTAATAAAGCATAGTTAGCCCTTGAAAGTAGAGAAGAGATGTGAAGTAGTTTATTTTTCCCAGGAAATAAAGTGCTTTGATACATTTCAGAATCTTTAATCTTAACAGTTTGGTTAAAGACTTTCTGTAGCAGAAGAAAGATCTGATGCTCTGGTTATAAATTTTGTCTACTTTAAAAATATATAGATTTTCCACATGATTATCAAGAAACTTAATTGTAAGAATCAGCTTCATGTTAGGGAATACTGGATATTCAGTAAGCGTCAATGGAAGTCAGGAAAAGCTCCCCTGTGAATCATGTTCCACATGAGTCGTCATTAAAAAAAATCCTTAGTTTGGCCTTTGTATTCTTGATTTTCATAGTCTAGAGAAATTAAAAAGTCTTCATTTTGGTGGAACATATGATTATTTGTTGTAAGTTTTATTTTAATCAAAGTAGTATGAGCCAATAGTTAATTGTCCAGAAATGAAAGAAATGATACTAATATATAACCAAAGGGAAAAAATGGAAATGGAATTTTCAGACCATCTCTTTCAGTTGTTTCTACTGGAATAAGCTTTCTAATTCTAAAGAATAATAATATGGTTAATTCAAAGTTGCCTTCATAAAAAAATACACATATAAAAATGATATATATGGAATTTCTATTTACTTCATATTTTAATAAGTTTAAGATTTTTCTCTATATTCCATCTCTACTTTCCCTCCTCCCATTCTGCAAATAAGTTATGTCATGATTATGAGGTAAATTAAATGTTCATGTGACTTTATTTTGTTCCATAGATTGCTCACTGCTAAGTAAGTGGCACACCACAATTATATATATATATATACGTTTATATTTCTTTTTCTCAGACTTAACAATTGCCTTAGATTTTTTTTTCCTATCTATATTACCAAATACTGTATTCAACTTGTTGAACACATAGCAATGTGATCTCCCAAATTTCTGCATATATTATGAAATCAATTAATTGATTTATTTCTGATACTGGCTCAAGACAAGGTTGACATAAGGTAAGCCATATTGGAGAAAAGAAACCTATAGTAACTTTGAATGACCTCTGACTAACTAAGCCAGCTGGATATGCACCCTCCAGGAGATACTGCTCTGTAGATTTTATGACTCCTGCTCTTGCCTATACCTCCCAGCTGCAATAAGATGATAACTTTGTTCTTTTGAGTTCCTTAGGAATGTGATGACCCCCAAACAGAGAGTCTATGCTGATAGCCATCATTAATGACAACTGAAAGATCTGGTATGGCGACTCCCAGTCTGTAACACCAGAAGGTCAACATTCCTGACCCCCTCCCCTATAACCCACGGGCCTATATAACTACTGTAAGATTTTGTGCCCCCTTAAGATGGTTCTTTTGGACATTAGTTGGCCATCTTCCATCTTGCTAGCAAGCTGTAATAAACTTCCCTTTCTCTGCCAGCATCTTGCCTCTTGACGATTGGCTTTATCTCCTGGTGAGGAGATCGTGTCCTTTGTGCAGTAACATTTCCTTGACTGGATGCTTTCTTTGCAGAGTCCTTCATGCACCTGCTCCAAAATTAATTACTCTCTGAGTCTATTGCCCCCTTTTTGTACTAGAAAAAATGTCCTTCTGTGTTAAATCTCCTTTTTCCTTGGTGCCATATTGATTTTTCTTGTTACTTGATTATTATTATTATTTTTATTGAGAAGTTTCATGTATAAAACATTATAATTCAGCTTCTGTATATACTACAGTGTGCTTACCACCAAAATCTAGTTTCCATTCATCACCATGCAATTGATCCCCTTTACCCGTTTCACCCTCCACTCATTCCTCTTCCCCTCTGGTAACCACCAATCTGTTGTCTATAACTATGTGTTTGTTTTTGTTTTGTTTGTTTTGTTTTTTTATATTCCACATATGAGTGAAATCATTTGGTATATGTCTTGCTCTGTCTGATGTATTTCACTTAGAATAATACCCTCAAGGTCCGTCCACATTGTGACAAATGGCAAAATTTCTTCTTCTTTATGGCTGAGTAGTATTCCAGTGTATATGTATATGTGTATGTATATGTGTGTGTATATATATATATATACACACACACACCACATCTTCCTTATCCATTCATCCATCGATGGACACTTAGGTTGTTTCTATATCTTGGCTGTTGTAAATAATGCTGCAGTGAACATAAGGGTGAATATATCTTTTAAAATTAGTGTTTTGTATTCTTTTGGTAAATGCGCAGAGGTGCAATAGGTGGATCATATCATAGTTCAAATAACCACGACCCAACTTAGATTTGACAGGCCCTTTGGCAGAAACATAAACAAGTGCTGTGGCAATACTGAAAAAAGGAAAAAATATTTACTCTAAGGAGTGGAAAATTAAGAGAATTTACCGAAGGCTTCCTGCCAAGGCTTCCTAGAGATGGCATCTGGAATGAGCCTTAAATGATAAGTAAAATTCTCTGGTCTGCTGAACAGGGAGTACATTTCAAAATTTTAAAATCTTGTTTGTCTTCGCCATATAGACATGGATTATGTGTTTAAAAGGAGTTTTTCATAATATAACATATACCAAGAGTTTATTTCAGCTGTTGCTGTATTAGGCAAAAACTTTAATTTCTTGCAACTGGTCTATCTCTGGGTCTGCACAGCATTGCACAACAACCTCCCTTTTATTTTGATTTCCTATTTTATTTATTATTAAGTATTATTAAGTATCTATCAAAACAGGTAATTTTGTGTACAAAATAGGCAGTCGTGTTTTTTAATGAGTCAATGAAAATCATACCATGTTCAGAGCATATTAGTAGTGTGAGCCACAATTTTAAAATGAGAGACATAGACAAAAAATAGTTCATCTTAATTTTTTGAAAAATCTCCATACTGTTTTCCATAGTGGCTGTACCAGTTTACATTCCCACCAACAGTGTACAAGGGTTCTCTTTTCTCCACATCCTCCCCAACACTTGTTAGTTCTTGTCTTTTTGATAATAGCCCTTCTAACAGGTGTGAGGTGACATCTCATTGTGGTTTTGATTTGCATTTCTCTGATGATTAGTGATGTTGAGCATCTTTTCATCTACCTGTTGGCCATCTGTATGTAGTCTTTGGAAAAATGTCTATTCAGATCCCCTGCCCACTTTTTAATCAAGTTGTTTGTTTTTTTGTTGTTGAGTTGTGTGAGTTCTTTATATATTTTGGATATTAACCCCTTATTGGATATATGATTTGCAAATATGTTCTGCCACTTGGTAGGTTGTCTTTTCATTTTGTTGATGGTTTCCTTTGCTGTGCAGAAGTTTTTTAGTTTGACATAGTCCTATTTGTTTATCTGTTTATATTTGGTTTTGTTGCCCTGGCCTGAGGAGACATTTCCAAAAAGATATTGCTAAGACTGATGTCAAAGAGCATACTGCATATGTTTTCTTCTAGGAGGTTTATGGTTACAGGTTTTCCATTCAAGTCTTTAATCCATTTTGAGTTAATTTTTGTGTATGGTGTAAGATAGTGGTCTAGTTTCATTCTTTTAAACATGGCTGTCCAGTTTTCCCAGCACCATTTATTGAAGAGACATTCCTTTCTCCATTGTGTGTTCTTGGCTCCTTTCCTGTAAATTAGTTGTCCATTTTGTGTGGGTTTATTTCTGGGCTCTCAGTTCTGTTCCATTGATCTGTATATCTGTTTTTCTGCCAATACCTTGCTGTTTTGATTACTACAGCTCTGTAGTATATTTTGAAATCAGAGAGTATGATTCTTTCAGCTTTGTTCTTTTTTCTCAGGATTTCTTTGGCTATTCAAGGTCTTTCATGGTTCCATATGAATTTTAAAATGTTTTGTTCTATTTTTGTGAAAAATGTTGTTGGAACTTTGATAAGGATTGCATTGAATCTGTAGATTGCTTTAGGTAATATGGACATTTTGACAACGTTAATCATTCCATTCTACGAGCACGAAATATCTTTCCATTTCTTTGTGTCGTCTTCAATTTCTTTCAGCAATGTCTTATAGTTTTCAGTGTACAGTTCTTTCACTTTCTTGGTTAAATTTATTATTAGGTATTTTATTCTCGTTTTTGTGGTTGGAAATGGGATTGTTTTCTTAATTTCTCTTTCTGCTGGTTCATTGTTAGTGTATAGAAACACAACAAATTTTTGAATGTTAATTTTGTACCCTGCAGCTTTACTGTATTTGTTTGTTATTTCTAATAGTTTTTTGGTGGATTCTTGAGGGTTTTCTGTATATAAAATCATATCATCTGAGATTAAAGACCGTTTTACTACTTCCTTCCCAATTTGGATCCCTTTTATTTATTTTTCTTGCCTAATTGCTCTGACTAGGACTTCCAATACTGTGTTGAATGAGAGTGGCAAAAGTGGGCATCCTTGTCCTGTTCCTGATCTTAGAGGGATGGCTTTCAATTTTTCACTGTTGTGCATGATGTTACCTGTGGATTTGTCATATATGGCCTTTATTATGTTGAGGTACTTTTTTTCTATACCCATTTTATTGAAAGTTTTTGGCATAAATGTTTGTTGAATCTTCTCAAATGCTTTTTCTGCATCAATTGGGATGATCACATGACTTTCATCCTTCATTGTGTTAATCTGGTGTATCACATTGATTTGCAAATGGTGAACCATCCTTGCATTCCCTATAATAAATCCCACTTGGTCATGGTGTCTGACCCTTTAATGTATTGTTGTATTTGTTCTACTAATATTTTGTTGAGGATTTTTGCATGTATGTTCATCAGAGATATTAGCCTGTAATTGTCCTGTTTTTGTTTGGTCCCTGCCTAGTTTTGGTATCAGAGTAATGTTGGCCTTGTAAATGAGTTAGGAAGTGTTCTCTCCTCTTTAATATTTTGGAATACTTTGAGAAGGATAGGTATTAAATCTTCTTTGAATGTTTGGGGGAATTCACCAGGGAAGTCATCTGGTCCTGGACTTTAATTTTTTGGGAGATTTTTGATTATGGTTTCAATCTCTTGACTAGTGATTGGTCTATTCAGATTCTCTATTTCTTCATGATTCAGTCTTGGAAGGTTGTATGATTCTAAGAATTTATCCATTTCTTCTAGGTCATTTAATTTGTTGGCATGTAGCTGTTCATAGTAGTCTGTTATAATCCTTTGTATTTCTGTGGTATCCATTGCAACTTCTCTTTTGTTTTTGATTTTCTTTATTTGAGCCTTCTCTCTCTCTTTTTTTCTTAGTGAGTCTAGCTAAAGGTTTGTCGATTTTGTTTGTCTTTTCAAAGAACCAGCTCTTAAGTTTCATTGATCTTCTATATTATCTTTTTAGGCTCTATTTCATTTATTTCCACTCTGATTTTTATTATTTCCTTCCTTCTACTAAATTTGGGCTGTGTTTGTTCTTTCTTTTCTAGTTCTTTTAGGTGTAAGGTTAGATTGCTTATTTGAGATTTTTCTTGTTTCTTGAGGTAGCCCTGTGTTGCTATAAATGTCTTTCTTAGTACCATTTTTGGTGCATGCCAAAGATTTGGGCATGCCCTATTTTCATTTTCATTTGTCTTCAGATATTTTTTGATTTCTCCATTGATTCCTTGTTGACTCAATTGTTGTTTAGTATCATGTTGTTTAGTCTCTACATATTTGTGATTTTTCCAGCTTTTTTCTTGAAGTTGGTTTCTATTTTCATACTTAGTGATCAGAAAAGATACTTGATATGATTTCAGTCTTCTTAAATTTATTGAGACTTGTTTTGTGTTCCAAAATGGTCTAGTCTTGAGAATGTTACATGTGCACTTGAGAAGAAAGTGTATTCTGCTACTTTTGGATGGAATGTTCTGTATACTCTATTAAGTCCATCTGGTCTAACGTTTCATTTAAGACCTATGTTTCCTTGTTGACTTTCTGTCTGGATGATCTATCCATTGATGTAAGTGGGGTGTTAAATTTCCCTACGATTATTTTGTTGCTGTTAATTTCTCCCTTTAGGAAATTAGGTCTGTTAACAATTACTTTATGTATTCTGGTGCTCCTATGTTAGGTGCATATAAATTAATAAATGTTATCTTAGTGGATTTTTCCCTGTGTAATTGTATAATGTCCATCTTTGTCTCTTGTGATCTTTTTGGCTTGAAGTCTATTTTGTCTGATATGGGTATGGCTACACCTGCTTTCTTTTGGCTGCTATTTACTTAGCTTATCATCTTTCATCCCTTCACTTTGAACCTATATTTGTCTTTAAAGCTGAGATGAGCTTCCTGGAGGCAGCGTATGGTTGGGTATTGTTTTTTAATTCATTTATCCACTTTCTGTCTTTTCTTTTTCTTTTTTTTTTTGTGAAGAGGACCAGCCCTGAGCTAACATCCAATGCCAATCCTCCTCTTTTTTTTTTTTTTTTTTTGCTGAGGAAGACTGGCCCTGGGCTAACATCCGTGCCCATCTTCCTCTACCCTATATGGGATGCCGCCACAGCATGGCCCAACAAGCAGTGTCGGTGCGCGCCCGGGACCCGAACCGGCGAACCCCGGGCCGCCGCAGCGGAACACACGCACTTAACCGCTTGTGCCACTGGTCCGGCCCCCCACTTTCTGTGTTTTGATTGATGAATTTAATCTAGTTACATTTAGAGTGATTATTGAAATATGAGGACTTAGTACTGCCTTTTTATCCTTTGTTTTCTGGTTGTTCTTTATTTCCAATGTTTCTTTTTCCTTGTACTTCTGTCTGCCATTTTTATTTGGTGATTTTCTGTTATGTTTTTCTCAGCTTCCTTTTTTTTTAATGTTTCATGTCTCTGATCTAGTTTTTTTGTTTTGTGGTTACCATGAGATTTGTATAAAATGTCTCATGGATAAAATAATCCTTTTTCTGCTGATAGCATCTTATCTTCATGTGTCTGTGCAGGTTTCATTGCTTTTCTCTTCCCTTTTTATTTTTTTGTTTTCACAAATTATCCCTTTTTACATTTCAGTTCTTTAGCAAATTGAAGTAGCTATAGTTATGTTTAATGCTTTTTTTCCCTTTAACCTTTATGCTATAATTAAGTGTTTAACAACCTACTCTGATATAGAGTTGCAATTTTCTGATGCTGTGTGTCTATTTATCACCTTATTCAAAAGTTTTGTGTACTTCTTGCCTTTTTGTTTCAGGTAGCAGAGCTCCTTTCAACATGTTTCTTAAGACACATCTAGTAGTGATGAACTCCCTCAACTTTTGTTTGTCTTGGAAAGCCTTTATTTCTCCTTCATATCTGAAGGATAAGTTTGCTGGATAGAGTATTCTTGGCTGACAGTCTTTATCATTCACTAGTTTGAGTATATCATTTCGCTTTCTTCTGGCCTGTAGAATTTCTGCTAAGAAATTTTCAGATAGCCTAATGGGAGTTCCTACAGGTTACTGTCTTTTATTCTCTGGCTTCCTTTAAAATTCTTTCTTTATCATTGACTTTTGACAGTTTTACTATAATGTGTCTTGAAGAAGATGTTTTTTGTGGTCCAATAATCAAGTGTTCTATTAGCTTCGTGGACTTGTATATCCAGCTCCTTCCCCAGGTTTGGGAAGTTCTCAGCTATTATTTCTTTAAATAAGCTCTCTGCTCCCTTCTCCTGCTTCCCTCCTTGTGAGATACCCATTATTGTTATGTTGCCTTTTCTAAGGGAGTCAGATAGTTCTCATAGAGTTATTTTACATTTTAAAAATCTTAGTTCTTTCTCCTCTTCTGCCTGAATCATGTCTAGATTTCTATCTTCTAGCTTGATAATTCTCTCTTCCATATTGTCTGCTGTATTTCCAGTGCTTTCTAATGCTTTCACTTCTTGAGTTATTCCACTCCAGAATGGTTCTTTTTTAGAGTTTTATCCTTTTGGGTACAGTATTCATTCTGTTTTTAAATTTTATTTCTGAGCTCATTTAACTGGCTTTCTGAGTTTTCTTGTAGCTCATTGAGTTTCTTCATGACAGCTATTTTGAATTCTCTGTCGGATCACAGTCTACCATCACTTTGTTTGGTTTCTGGAAAATTGTCATTTTCTTTTTGTGATACCGTGTTACCTTGGTTTTTCATGGTGCTTGCTTAGTTGTTCCTCTGCTAGTGCATTTGAAGTAGCGAACACCTTTCTTATTTAGATGAAGCTTTGTTTACTTTGTTTCTAATTCAACAGGTTTGAATTTAGATGCCTTTCTTTTGTTTTTCAGTACGTGGTGCTGTAGCACAAGTTTTAGGTTTCTTTTACCTGATCTGCCTCAAGCTGTATTTGAAAATGGGCACTTTCCACCCTCCACTGCCTCTGCTGGAGGTGTCACTGGTGCCCTCGTTGTCACTGCTTGTGCCTCTGGGGTTGCTGGTGCCTTGCTGCTGCAGTTGTTGGTCCAGTCACTGGTGTCATCACTGGGGGCACTGGGATGGCAGATGCCTCTGTTGCATCTGGGTTCACCTGGGGTGCAGGCACCACCTCCATTCTGGGGGGAGAGGGAGAGTGGAGCAGGGAGCTGAGTTTATGGCATCGCCATTGTACTTGAGAGGGCCAGAATCATGGGCCCCACTACCTCTGCTGCCTGGTTCCCTGTGGCTTCAGTTGCTGCTGTAGCTAGGAGGCCAGCATCACGTGCACTGCCTCCACTGCTGCTATTGGGCTCCCTGAGGCTGCAGGCTCAGCTGCCATGACTAGGGAGTCAGGATTTCAAACACTGCCTCTGCTGTTCCCCAGTCCTACCTCCTCTATGTGTTCTAAGCCATCTGCCTTCAGATGTACAGATGTGTGGATCTCTCAGGCATCCTGGTGTGTTGGGCAATGGAACCTTTGTTGAGTTATGGATGTTTTACTAGTTGTAGGTTGAAGGGGAGAGAAAAAGGGATTGTCTCACGCTGCTTTGATGCTGACGTCACTTTGTTTCTTGATTATCTTTCTTGAGCAAACCCTCAATAGCTCCTAAGAATGAAGTTTAACAAGAGTACTTTTTTTCATTTCAACTTTTAAAATGTCTTTTTTTTTCCTACTGTCATGCTTGATTGACAGTTGGACTCTGACCAAGTGTTGAGAGTACTTTGGAATTTTGAAAACATTTTTTTATTTTCTTAAATATTCTTTATTTGCTTAGATTCCCTTATGATTTTACCTTTTGCATTTCTTTTAATTTATAGACATTTTGGGACTCTTCATTTTTTTGTGATGAAGTACTTGAGTAAGTTCATTGTGTGAAGGACTTGATCAAATTTTTTAATCCAGAAAGTTTTCAGGTCTAGGAAGAAATGGTTTGCATGTATGTATGTGTGACAAATATATCCTCCTATAGAAAAATGTCTAAAATTATGTGTATAATTTAGAGCAAAATAATAATAAAAGTAAGATTTTTGTAAACACCACCTAGTTACAGGAAAAAATCATTTCCAATAGTTTAGAAGTCTCCAAGTTTAGTCACATATTTCTCTTCCCACCAGAGTAACCATTAGCCTAATTTTTGTGGTGATTATAGCCTTCTGCTTCTTTGTAATTTCACTATCTATGCATATGTCAATAAACGGTATGTTGTATGGTTTTGAAAAGATAAGTGGTAAGCACGAACCTAGATGTGATAAGAAGGGCACATCTTAAATGAAAGTTAGCAGGAAAAGATAAGCTAGGTAAGCAGAGCTTGTGTCATGGTGGCATTTCCTTGAAGGTGTACAACAGCCTTCCCTGGAGAAGCCACTGAGCAAGGATGGGAGTCTAGCCTAGTAAACAAAGGATTCATCACATTGAGAGTACCTGCTTGGGTATAGTGTATCTGCAGCTTCCAGAAGTAAGTCAAAACAGAATGCCTCTGAGGAGCAAGCTGAGTGTTTTCAGCTCTTCCAGATAGCAGGGTATAGAGGGAAGAGGAGAAAATTTATTTGCACATGGTCAAGACAAGCCAAATGCAGATAAGATTCTGGAACCAACTAACCAGGAATATTCTCAGCTCAGGCTAAAAATGATATAATGGCAGCTTTCCATGTGTGTTTCTCTTGAGTCCCTCCACATGACTTCCTCTTTCTTAGTTTACTCCCTCATGCTATTAACTTGGTCTCCTGGCGCATCTTGAGATAGAGTATATGGAAGGCAAACTTTGAGACCTGCCTGGTCTACTGTCTTACTTGCCTGATAATTTCACTAGGTGGGAATTAATTTTCCTTCAGAATAATGAAGGCATTGTTTCTAGCTTTATTGTTTAGAAGCCTGAAGACATTCTGCTCTTGATTCTTTCTGTGACTTGTTCTCCTCTACCCTTAATACTTCAGTGATAGGGAATTTCATAATGATGGGCGTGGGTGTTGGTTTATTTGCATCCATTCTTCTGTGTGCTCTGTAGGCCTGTTCAATTTAGTAACTGGTTCTTATGTCCCAGGACATTTTTTCAAGATTTCAATGATTTTTGTTTCCATTTTCTTTCTTCTTTCTCTCTGGAATTCTATTTCCAATTTGGATATCTGGGAATTGTGCTCTAATTTACTTATATAGTCATGCACTTCATAACAACATTTTGGTCGATGATGGATCACGTATACGATGATGGTCCCATAAAATTAGTACCATATAGCCTAGGTGTATAGTAGGCTATACCATCTAGGTTTCTGTAAGTAGTAAGTATACTCTATGATGTTCGCACACGGATAAAATTGCCTAAGAACACATTTCTCAGAACGTATCCCCGTCCTTAAGCGATGCATGACTGCATTTTCTACTGTTTATGCAAAATCCCACTATTTAATTATATGGAGGTTTAAATTCCTATCATATTTTTAATTTCCAAGAGCTATTTTTTTGTAGTTGCCAAATATTCCTTTATTTCTAGTATTCTATTCTTGTTTCATATATGCATTACCTTTCCTATGTCTCTAAGGACACCAAATATGTATATATATATATATACACATGTTTTTTTTTTCCTCTGTTCATAGTTTTGTTTTTCATAAGTTGATTTATTTTGACCTTTATCTTTCATTTTGCAAGCTTTCCTCACAACTCTGATAACCCTTGGCTATCTGTGTACCATTACTAATTGGGGATTTAAAAAACTGTTTACCAGATATTGGAATTTGCCTATCTGAGACTTAGAATCAGCCAGTTCCTCAAGGACATCTCATTCCTCTTAGTAGGAACTTATATTAGAGATCAAATCTGGTAACTGGAAGTGTTCATTGTTCATGGGATGACATTGTTTCTAGGACATTGCAGTAGAGAAGGTTAGAAACTGTTGTTGAGTCCAGATATTTTATCATGCAAGAAAGCTGGCAATAAATAAGAGATCAAGTCAAAAGGACAGGACTCAGCTTGAAGAAACAATGGCTAAATGTGTGATTTTAGAGTGTCATCAAGAGAAATGATTGTAGATAGAGACAAAATAAATATAGGAAAACTCTTGAGGCTATAATAATAGCAACAAAAAGAGAAAGCCAGAAGAAATATACTTGCCATTATTTATTGTAGTTAATAAACCAAACACTCATTTTCAAAATTGATTATTAATAGAAAAGAGTTAAACATATGTGGTACCTTCAAGGAATGAAATTTCTACGTGCCTAATAATCCTAGTTGATGACTAAATCCTCTACTGAAGAACACCAACTCACATGAATTGAAGAAATTATACGTTTTGGAAATCATTTTGAAATATTGAAAAAGGTAAAAATTATTAATTCGTTCTTAAAACATGAGGTAGATCAATGGAGAATTCTGCTCTCCTTGTATTGTCAAATTTCATATAGTCAGTGAATATTTCATGTAGGAATGAATATACTAACAAAAGAAAGATGATGCTAACATCACTGAGCACCGATTATATGGCAGATATTACTAGTTGCTTTAACTATATTTCCTCATTTAATCTTCTTAACAATACCATGATGTAGTGGCAATATAGTTTAAAAAGAGAAAAAATAAAGATCAAAATAGTTCAGTAACTTGGCAAGAGTCACTCAATAGGAAGTGGCAGAGTTAAAATTCACTGATCTTGCTGATTCCTTTCTCTGTGCTCTGTGCCTCAAAATTTGGTTTTGTAATACTCACATATTTGCTTGAAATTATCATTCTAGCTATAGGACTATAATAGCTTCATATAATTTAACATTATAGAATGGCATTATAGATTTTATGTGATGTCTGGAAAGGACTTTAATTCTTAAATAAGCTATATGGTGAGTTTATTAAACTGGAAGGATATTACATGCAAGTAGACTATCACATATAGCATTTTAAAATCTATTCACTGAAATTGGAAAAATGTTTTCTTTTTAAATTAAAGCAAAGCATGTGTCCTGAATGAAGCTTGGTTAAGGGTAGCATTGGTATGATGAGAAAACTTTGTACAAAAATGTTGTTGTGGGAGCCAGCCCGGTAGTGTAGTGGTTAAGTTTACATGCTCTGCTTTGGTGGCCCAGGGTTCGTGGGTTCAGATCCTGGGTGCTGACATAAAACACCTCTCATCAACCCATGCTGTGGCGGCATCCCACATACAAAATAGAGGAAGATGAGCACAGATGTTAGCTCAGGGCTAATCTTCCTCAGAAAAAAAAAAAAACTTATTATGTATTTTGTGTACTTGATGGTAGTTACAAATGACATGATATACTTTCACATTAAATTTAAAGATTAGTCAATACATAGAAAAGTGGAAACTAAATTTTATTTATTGTACTAGGTTTTGTGAACTGCAAGTATGAAATTTCAAGAGACTGTTTATCTTTCACTTCGTTGAGGTTGGTTTTGGAAGTAGAGCAAAGCATATGGCTACTTTCTTCTCTGATTATGCAAGGAAGAACCAGTTTAAAGGCAATTTCAGCTTAACTCCACCTTCCTTATGGGAGCTTCTCCCATTTTGGCCTTGACCTGGAGAAGAGATTTCTTTGTATAATATATTAGAATTCACTTCTCAGGTCTCTGTGAGACCTGCCTGGAATACCTTGTGTTTTCCCTAGGCCTCACCCTGCAAACCCATTACTTGAGATTCAGTTTATTTTGCCCCGCTGTGTAACTCTGGAAGCTGATTCCAAGACTTTAGCTGAGAGTTAGCAAGAGATAGTTGATGTACGCGTAAAGCACTCCTGGATCACTAAATTCCTTACCTAAAAATGCAGTAGTTTCTGTCATGTCGTGTATAGCAGTAAGGAATACAGACTGACTATACATGACTAATAATGACTGCAAATCATGAAATAAGTATTGGCCCTGAGGGATTGAACTCACCCTGTGTTCTTGGTGGTTATGTTCTAAGACAGTTTGGACTTCTCGACCTCACTTGTGACCTGGGTCACAAAGCCAGTTTATTTTGTTGAGGATAAGATGTACACTCATTGACATTTTTTCCCTTATCTTATCCACTTTCAAATGTTGGATAGAAAACAAGCCACAAACCTGAAAATTAAACTGAAAAATTAAAAGTAGTTCTGAACAATTTCTATTGAGAAAAGGATGGAAAATGGAATGATGCGTACTGGTTTTATACACATGTACTAGTATTAGAGGTAAAAAATACAGTATTTCCTTATCCAGCACTGCATGTATTAAATTATTTAGTTTATAGAGAAGCCATCTACATATATTTTTTATGTTAATGCCCAACTTTACTCTCCTCAACTGAATTCTTATAAGGTATTAATTCTATAGTTGTTTCAGATAACCTGAGCCATTTTGTGGGTAAAACGTTGAGAACAGTTTCTAGTTATTTACTCTCAAAGGAAGACATCATGAGCCTTTTGTAGTTTGAAAAGAAAAAACTGTTAATATACTTAGTTATTTTAAAATGTTCTCTGTAAGAGCTGACATTCAAAAATTTTTAGAAAGGATGTCTGTCCATTTTTCGTTGTGATCTGTAGAAGCAGCCTGAGTCTGTCCTAGTGTTCATGTCATTTGTTCTAAACTTCTTTCTTCAATAGGATGAAACACAACCATGGGATAGTTTCCCCAGCTAATGCATCCTTCCGGTCCTGCGCTACCAGTGCTATTTCACATAATAACCATCAATAGACATGTGTATTTCATTATTACAACATTGTGTAGATTCTTGCCAAGGGCTATGCTTCTTTGTTCTTGCTCTTACTTTGCTATCATGTTTCACTTTTAGGGCACAGAAATTCTGCGTTTCACTAGGTCGAATATGTTTTTTTATAGTTTCCCAAGAGATATAATATGCATATAGGAACATAGAGTAATACATCTTGATATCCTGAATGCTCTTAGGAGGATGTGCAAGATCTCCGTTTACCTGTGTCCTAGCCCTGGGGTGATGCTGAAACCTCTCTCTCCCATTCCAATTCAGTGTAATAAAGGAGGGAGCGACATTTGGTTTTCAGGGCTAGATCCCATCAATTAAGAGGTATCAGACTAGCATGTCATTGTTCACCTGGCCCCACTTTGGGGTCTTCAAGTTTAGAAGCCCTTGAGTTCTCTCATCTGACCTCACCAAAGAGTGATGCCAAGGAAAAATAAAATTGGACAACAGAATTTTGCTTCTTCAGTTGACATAGCAACTGAGAAAGATCCAGAGTATTTACTAGTAGTAATTTCATTACACAGCAGATGTCCTCTACTCAGGCAAAATGGGAATACCCTAACATAAATATAGCGCCACTCACCTTAATAACATTGTCAGCCATCTTCCAACCTGTCCTTCTCCTCTGTCCCCTCCCAGATTCTATTTTACAGAATTGAAGCAATATGACAGTGGGGACCAGTTTTATGTTGAACTAAGAATTTTTTTTTTTTTTTAAAGATTTTATTTATTCAGTTTTTTCCCCCCAAAGCCCCAGTAGATAGTTGTATGTCATAGGTTCACATCCTTCTAGTTGCTGTACGTGGGACTCGGCCTCGCGTTGGACGGAGAAGTGGTGCCTCGGGCCGCTCCCGGGATCCGAACCTGGGCCGCCAGCATCAGAGCGCGCGCACTTAACCGCTAAGCCACGGAGCCGGCCCTGAACTAGGAATATTGGTATATATAATAATTTATCTATTTTATTACAAACTAGTTTTTATCTCTGCTATTGGTATCTGTACCACATTCTTTAGAAGTTTATTAAATGTCAAAATACTGTTGGTTTCGATAGAAAATTGATAAAACCAAAAGTTGTAGTATTGGTAGCAGAGTTTGACAAAAATGTTTTGTTTTTCTTTATGCTTTAAGGGAATAAATGGTTAAAAATTAAAAAGGCAGCATCAAGCATGGATGCCATTTTGCTATGCCATTTCCTACTTAAAAATCTTATTTATTCATTCATTCATTTATTTACTGTTAATTCTTCGAGAAACAATTACTGAGCACCTACCATGGGCCAGACGCTTATCTATTCCTATGCATTCCTGGATGCATCAGGGAAAGAAGAAACAGATATCCCTTGTGATGGCTGCCCCTGGCCCTGTGGGGCTTATATTGTAGCGTGTCCGCCTTTTATGTGTATGCCCCAGTCCATGGCATAGCATATGCAATATTCTAGAATCTGGCACAAATCCTCCACCCCAGCAGACCTGACCTCAAATCTGGGTTCAAGTGCTAAGTAGTTGGATGAACTTTGACAATTTCTTTCACTTCTCTGAGTCTTGCTGTTCACATTTATTAAAAGATAGTAAAATACCTGGCAGCATTGAAATAATTAAATGAAATAACGTAAAATATTCTGTAAAAATATTAGTACCCCTCTTGTAATTTAATATTGATTGAATTTTAGGTAAAGAATAACCATATTATTATCTTTGCAAAGACTCTTTGGTCTACTATGGGATGCCAATTCTAATAATTCATATTTTACTTTTCCCAGTATAGAAATTCTCCGTTTTTTTCCCAAAATGTGACAATTTATTTATGTCAGAAAAGATACTGCCTATCTCCTTTCCTTCATCACCCAGAAATCTCAGTGGTTATGAAAGGATCTCAAGTTTAAAAGCAGAAGAAAGAAAAACATGAGAGCAACCCTTTCATCCAACGAAGTGCATTGTATATTCTACCAAAAGTAAAGTTACAGTTCATAATGGCCTGTTGTCTAGATTAATACAAAGAACTGTGACTTTGTAGGCACCTGCTAGGCAGTTCGGTAATGAATAGCAGTCCTTGCAATCAGGTTCAGAGACAAATAAAATTGGACAACAGAATTTTGCTTCTTCAAAGTTACTTAACCCATTGGAAATCTTTTATATGCGAGTCTGCAGCTGTTGACGCCTCCCTCAGAGGCAGCCTTCCCCAAGTAGTGCAGAGCTACCTGCCGGAGAATATCTTTCACAGCTGATTTTTTTCTCTCCTACTGCAATAATTGTGTTCCAAACAGGGCTACATACACAGATCGCCCAGCTGGAGGGGGAAACTATGAGCGAGAAAGAAGAAAATACTAGTCTGCTAACTGTGATTTTCCATGAAATTTTTGTGACAGCAGTGCCAAAATACATATGGATGTCAGAGTTGTGTGTAATTAATTTATGATATTCAGTTGGGGGCTGTATAGTGTAAAAAGTTTAGTAGCTTTAGAAAATAAACAAAGTGTCTTCACGGGTTCCTGCCAAGCTGTTGCTTTGTCCAAACCAGTGGTCACAAGACAGGAAAATGGGTGAGAGTCAGAGCCCAACTTCGGGGAAATTCAGCCACTGACCCAGTGGTGCCCAGGATTACCGAGTCAACATCTCAATCTACTTCATAGAATTTAGGGGACAGTGAGGCTTGTCTCAGGAGTGTGACAAAGGAAGAGCAGTACCTCTTTAAAAAAGGCAAACAGTTTTCATGGTAGCAGGAGCAGAGGCTCTCTCAATTGTGAAAGGGGCTGAGATACCAAGTCAAAAAGCAGACGGGGGCAGTCTTTCTTGCAGGACGTCTGATTCCACAGACACTGGTAAGAACTTGTTTGCTTCTGCGTTTGGAGTCTGGAAAAGTAATTTCAGCACAGCTTTAACCATGACCTTTGATTATCTCCTAATCTTTGCTTACCCAAGATGAGTAATAAAACTGCCCTTTGGAGAATCCGTATCTCCAGAAGAAACCTCAGATGCCAACTTCAAAGGTGAGGAAGAATCAAGCTGTGATAGAATTTAATGATCTATTTTCACTCTCAAGTGAGACAGAAAAACATTCAAAAGAAAGATGAGAATGAAAATGAAATTTTGACTGCAGCAGTTTACTAATTAATTTGCAAAATGTCCTGAAAACATTAATATAATGGCCAACAAAACTTTTACTTAGCAGTAGGCCGTGAATGTGATACAGTGGGAAACAAATGTTTGAATATGTTTTTATTTATATTTCGTGTTAAAGAGTGCAGGACATGGGTGGGAAAAACAACCTGCATGTTTTTGAGAATTATGTTTTATATATGCCACGTCATTTAATTTGTCCTGAAACTCTGAGGAGCAAGTTTGTTTTCATCTTTTCACTGATGAAATGTGAGGCATAGAGAGGCAAAGGACCTTGGGTAAGGATGTACCAGTGGCACATGAAAGAAGCCGGATTTGAGCATCATGCTGCCTGTAAGCACAAGGACAGAAAAAGTGAGCTGTGTAAACTGATGCTCCTCAGCCTCTACTGTGGAGGTGTCTGGGCCTTCAGTACTCATTTTCCAAGAGTGTTGTGGAGAGCTTGGTTTCAGCACAGACAGTGAGATCCAAAGAAATGCATTGCTGCAGGTACACAGCCACAACCAGAATCTAGGCGTAGTGTAGTTCCCAAAGTCAGAAGGACAGTAGCTGCCCAATCACAGATTATAGGCAAAGGGTAGCCAAGAGAACTGACTGCAGTTCGGGGTTTGAATCCTGTCCTAAGTAGCTATATGACTGTAAGTGAATTACTAACATTTCTGTGTTTGTGGGCTTTTTATAAGGATTAAATGAGTTAATACATGAGAGGAGTTTACATTAGTCCCTGCCATGTGTGTTTTCTGTTATTATCAGTGCTTTCATAGGAGGAACTCAGAGAATTGTACAGGAAATAAGAAATCTGATATCAAGACTTGAGCAATATGGCCAGTAGAAGCCACTGGAAACGTCCAGTAAGACTGGGATACAACTATACAGAATAAGAGAAAGCCCTCACTTTGTCGGTTTGTTTTCTCACCCTTCAGGCATCCTGTATGCCAGATACTCTGCCTTCTGCAGAAAGACTAACTGTGGTTTCCCCAGATGGTAGCCATAGGTCCTTACCCTGGTGGAGATTGGATAAGGCTGCACTTTCAGGTGAAAGACCGTGAGGACTGTGTCTGAAAGGAGCAAGAGATGGCCAGGGCTGGTAGTGGTTTCCAAAGAACCAGAAGGTAGTGTAATTTTATTGGATTGAGTCAGAAGGCTCTTGGGGTACTCTCATCAGAAGTTGAATTTATGTTACCATTGGACACATTTTCAGGAATTATGTGGTTGCCAGTAAAAGATTACTTGGATTAGTCTGAGTAGAAGGAGAAATGTTAGAAAGGATGTAGGACTTTCTCACAGAAATTTCAGCCTAGGAATATGGTTGGGCCTCACACAGGCCTAAACGAAAGCACTGGAAACCTCTCAGGAACCAGTGTAGTTACAGTTTTCCTAATCTTTGCCCCAGAGGACATATGTCTTCTCTGTAAATCTGCTCTATTCTTTGTTTACTTCTCTTGTCTCTGCAGAGTGGATTCCACACATCCACGGTCTAGCCATAAGAACCCCAGGTCCAGCTTACTTGATGTTTTAGTTCAAGAGGCCAATGGAGATTAATTAGTTCTACTTCCAGGTTTCTGGAAAGAGGAGAAAAAGTCTTATTGGCTAAGGCTTCCTCAGGTTCTACATTTAATAATGGTTGGAATTTTTTCCTTTGAGGGCCTAGAAATAGATTCTCTGAGAAGAGACTGCGAGATGGGAAGGAAGTCCTCATGGAGGAAATCATTGTCATTTTTAATGCTGTAGGTGTAGAGAAATTCTGCTCAATTAAGTGTTTTGATTAAGAAGGTGCTGGATAAACAACAGTCTTAAAATGGGAATCAGACAGACTGAGTACTGTCCTGGCTTTGCCTTTGGCCCTTTGCATCAAGAAATGGTTAGAACTAATAAACAAATTCAGTAAAGTGGCAGGATACAAAATCAATTTATAAAAGTTGGTTGTTCTATACACTAACAACAAACTATCTGAAAAAGAAATAAGGAATTCTCGTTACAGTAGCATCAAAAACAACAAAATAGTTAGGAATAAATTGAAACAAGGAGGTGAAAGATTTGTACACTGAAAACAAGAAAACTTTGATGAAAGAAATTGAAGACACAAATTAAAATATATCACTTGTCCATAGATTGGAAGAATTAATATTGTTAAAATGTCCATACTGCCCAAAGCAATCTACAGAGTCAATGCAGTTCCTATCAAGATTCCAATGGTATTTTTTGCATAGATAGAAAAAAAAATCCTCAAATTCATGTGGAACTGCAAAAGATTACTAATATCCAAAACAATCTTGAGAAAGAAGTATAAATCTGGAATAATAATACTTTCTTATTTCAAACTATATTACAGTGCCATAATAATCAAAACAGTATGGTACTGGCACAGAAATGGGCACATAGACCAACAGAACATACTACAGAGCCCAGAAATAAACCCATGCATATACACTCAACTAATATTTGACAAGGGAGCCAAGAATACTCAAATGAAGAAAGGATAGTCTCTTCAACAACCAGTGCTGAGAAAACTGGATATTCACGTGCAAAAGAATGGAACTGGACCCCTCCCTTGCACTACTCATAAAAATTAACTCAAAATAAATTACAGACTTCAATGTAAGACACGAAACCATAAAACTTCTGGAAGGAAACATAGGGAAGAAGCTCCTTGACGTTGGTCTTGGCAATGATTTTTTGGATAGGACACCAAAAATGCAATCAACAAAAGTGAAAATAAACAAGTGGACATACATCAAACTAAAAAGCTTCTGCACAGCAAAGGAAACCATCAATAAAATAAAAAGGCTAAATGTGGAATGGGAGAAAATATTTACCAACAATATATCTAATAAGATGTTATTATACAACATATATAAGGAACTCTGGCAAAAAACAAAAATAATTCAATTAAAAATGGGCAGAGTGGGGCTGGCCCCGTGGCGTAGCGGTTAAGTGCGCACGCTCTGCTGCTGGCGGCCCGGGTTCAGATCCCTGGGCACGTACCGATGCACCGCTTGTCAGGCCATGCTGTGGCGGCATCCCACATAAGCTGGAGGAAGATGGGCATGGATGTTAGCTCAGGGCCAGTCTTCATCAGGAGAAAGGGGAGGATTGGCATGGATGTTAGCTCAGGGCTGGTCTTCCTCACCAAAAAAAAAAAAAAAAAGGTAAGAGGATTTGAACAGACATTTTTCCAAAGAAAACATACAGATAGCCAACAAGTATATGAAAAGGTGCTCAACATCACTAATCATCAGGGAAATGCAAATCAGAAGCATAATGAGATATCACCTCACACGTGTTAGAATGGCTATCATGAAAAAGATAGAGAGCAAGTGTTGGTGAGGAAATGCAGAAAAGGGAATCTTGTGCACTGTTGGTAGGAATATAAACTGGTACAGCCACTATGGAAAACACTATGGTTGTAAATCAGAAAGTTAAAAATAGAACTACCATATGATCCATCAGTTCCACTTCTGAGTATGTATCTGAAGGAAATGAAATCACTATCTTGAAGAGACATCTACACCCCCATGTTGTTTGCTGCATTATTTATAATATTCAAGACATGGAAACAGTCTAAGTCTCCAGTGATGAATGAATGGAAAAGAAATTGAGGTAGGTAGGTAGGTAGATAGGTACATACATACATACATAGATGCATATATAGATAGATAGCATGCATACACACACACACACAGAGACTGGAATATTATTAAATCATAAAAATGAAGGAAATTCTATCATTTGTGACAACATGGATGGGCCTTGAAGGCATTATACTAAGTAAAATCAGTAAGATAGAGAAAGACAAATATGGTATGACCTCGCTTATATGTAGAATCTAAAATAACCAAATTCATAAAAACAGAGCATAGATCAGTGGTTGCCAAGGGCGGAGGGATGGGGGAAATGGGTAAATATGGTTAAAGAGTACCAGCTTCCATTTATAGGAGGAATAAGTTCTGGAGATCTAAAACCAGTATGGTGACTGTAATTAACATAACATACAGTCAACATAATACTGTACTGTACACTTGAAAGTTGCTAAGAGAGGAGATCTTAAAATTTCTAACTACACACACACACACACAATTTTAACTATGTGGGGTGATACTTCTGTAATTCCCAATATTTTTTTTTTTTTTAAAGATTTTATTTATTTATTTTTTCCCCCCAAAGCCCAGTAGATAGTTGTATGTCATAGCTGCACATTCTTCTAGTTGCTGTATGTGGGACGCGGCCTCAGCATGACCAGAGAAGCGGTGTGTCGGTGCGCAGCCAGGATCCGAACCCGGGCCCCCAGCAGCAGAGCGCACGCACTTAACCACTAAGCCACGGGGCCGGCCCTGTAATTCCCAATATTTACGATATCAAATCATCACACGGTACTCCTTAAACTTGTACAATGGTATATGTCAACTAAATCTCAGTCAACCTGGAAAAACTTTTTGAAAGAATGAAAAGGCAGCCTATAGAATGAGAGAAAATATTTGCAAACCATATATCTGATAAGGGGATAACATCCAAAATATATAAGAAACTCATACAACTCAACAGCAAAAAAAAAAAAACTGATTAAAAATAAAAAATGGACAAAGGACTTGAACAGATATTTCCCCAAAGAAGACATAAATGGCCGGCAAGTATATGAAAAGATGCTGAACATCACTCACCATAAAGGAAGTGCAAATCAAAATGACAATGAGATATCACTTCACACCTGTTAGGATGGCTACTCACACACACGCACACAAAAGGTAAGTGTTGGCTAGGATGTGAAGAAATTGGAACCCTTGTATAGTCTGTTGATAGAAAGGTAATATTGTGCAACTGCTGTGGAAAACAGTAAGGAGATTCCTCAAAAAAATAAAAATGGAACTGACATACGATCCACTAATTCCATTTCTAGGTATATATCCACAAGAATTCAAAACAGGATTTTGAAGAGATACCTGCACTACTATTCACAATAGCCAAGATATGGAAACAACCTAAATGTCTGTCCATGGATGAATGGATAAAGAAACTGTGGTATATACTTAAAATGGAATATTATTATTCAGCCTTAATAAAGAAGGAAATTCTTCCATATGAGACAAGATGCATGAATCTGGAGGCCATTATGTTAATAGAAATAAGCCAGTCACAGAAGGACAAATAGTGCAGGATTCCACTAATACGGGGGATCAAAAATAATCAAACTTACAGAAGCAGAGAGAAGAATGGTGGTTGCCAGGGACCGGGGGAGGGGGAAATGGTGAGCTGTGCTTCAGTGGGTACTATATCACAACAAAGTTATTTATGGAATGCTTTGATTATATTAACAATAAAACATTTTAAAAAATTGAAAATCTATCACTCAACATATTTGTATACTTTCATCTAACTATAGATAGTTATTCCAAAAATGGGATCACCCTATGTTCCCAGTCACTTTTCATTTATGTGAATAATTATCCCAACCCTTTAAAATTTTTTAGTATATGGTTTTAATGGCTGCATAGTATTCCTGATCATATTTTCTACGTAGTGAAAGCTTCCGTAGTCCCTATTGTCATCTTCCTCCACCAAGCACATTTTAATTATGTCTTAAAGTGGAGTTCAATTGATATGAGCTCCAGATGGCTTCCAAATCTAGAGTCATTCACTGAGCTTCCCGAGGACTTCCCCTTTACCCTTTTCTCTAAGGATGGCAGGCACGGCCCACCACATCTAGTCTCCCTCTCTAGACTGGGAGCTCCTCCCGGGGCAAGGTACTGCTCAATCACTTCTCCATCCAGCTCACAGCACAGTTCTTGGCATGTGGTAAAACCTTAAGAATGATTCGAAAAACACAGTAAATGAGTTACTCAATGTTGCAGAGAATGTTAATTGTCCACAAAAATCCCCTCTGCGCTTCTTGGGGCACACAGCTGGACTCCACTATCCGGCCTCCGTGGTGGCCCAGGACCACCTCTTTGCCAGCAGAAGAGGAAAGGAACTGACGCGTGCCATGCGAGACCTGCCTGATAAAATCCTCCCACGTGCATTTCTTTATGTCCTTTCCCCTGACGCTGATGGATGCAGAGGTGGACGATGTCCTAGGGATGGAGCAGGCGCGTGATGGAAGAACTGTGGGTTCCTGAAGGACCACGGAAGAGTGTGGGCTCTCCAACCTGAACACCCACCCAGCACTCATGTGGGAAAATATATACTGATATGCTACTGAAATGTGGGAAGTTATCTGGTAATTCACCATAAACCGATATACCCACAAAGGGCCTAAATCACAGGATTAATTTAAATAGTTACCGACCTAGTCTATTTAAAACGACGCAAGTCAACTGGGCTCTAATAATTGAGCGGGCCGAGGGTGGGATGGATCTTCTTATCTAGTCCTTCAGCGACTGTGCCCCGAGCGCTCAAATGCTGCCAGTGCTGGAAAAGTCCCCACAAGGTGCTGCCCTCCGGGAGCTCACAGTCAGGAGGACAGGATGGACAACAGCAGGGAAAGAACCCATGTGAAGGGCAAGAGCGAACGCCACAGGGAAAGCAGCCGGTGCTACAACGGAGCGCTGGGTCCACCAGGCCGGGGCGCCCACAAGGCTGCGCCGAGGTGACCTCTGATTGCCAGCAGCACGACAAGAAGGAGCCAGCCCTGCACAAACCCGGGGACAGGGAGCCTGGCAGAGGGCGCAACGGTGCAGACACTCGGAGGCACGAGGGCGTGTGGCCAGAGAGGAGCTGAGACGGGAAGCCAGGGCGGCTGCAGGCGGCTCGGGAGGAGAGTCGGGGCCGGAGGGGGCGGGAGGAGAGCAGGGCCAGGGCCGCGGCAGCAGGACAGCTTGAGTGATCAGCTGCTACTGCCCTGTGACAACAACTCCCCAAACTTAGTGGCTGAGCTGAAAGACACGGGTGAGCTCACAGTGTCGGTGGACCGGGAAGCCAGCAGCGCTCAGCGGGCTGCTTCTGCCGGGGTCTCTCAGGAGGGCGGGCTGCGGGCTCCACTGAGGCAGGACCCGCTGGCNTCCCGATGGGAGCGCACGCTGGGCACCGGCAGGACTCCCTCCAGACTGACGCCCGTGTGCCTCTCGTCTGTTGGGCTCCCTCAGGCGAGGCCACGCGGGCCTCTCTCTGTTGGAAGTCACAGCACAGAGGCTCGTTCCCCAGAGTGAGGGATCTGAGGGAGAGGAGGAGAGAGAGAGCACAGGTCAGAGTGGACACGAGGGCGGGCACCGGCTGTTTACAACCAAACCTGGGAAGTGACATTGGATCACTTTGCCGTCTTCTGTGGAAAAGAAAGGACTCACTAAGTTCAGTCCACACTGCAGGGGAGCGGATTACACAGGGATGTGTAGACCGGGAGCTGGGGATCACAGGGAGCCCCTGAGGGGAGAAGCGGAAGACCCAAGAGCTTCAGTGCCTTGCCCAGAATCACAGACTGGGGAGACGTTGGAGCCAGGCGTGAACCCAGCTCTGTGTCCTCAAAGATGGGGCCCTGGCCGCACACAGGCTCTCTCAGGGGACTCTGGGAAAGGTGTGTAACTGCATACAGATATGCAGATGGCACGGGGGTGAGGGTGAGCCTTCAGTAGCCTAGACGGGCATCTGGCAAGTTCTTCTCTGAGGAGGAGCCCAGGTCAGGGGAACCCCTGAGTGCTCCCCAGTCCACATCACACCCAGGGCGGAGGGAGCGCGGGCCCACCTTTAGGCTGAGCTCATGCTTGTGCGGTTCTAAATTTAATCCCTCATCGGATAATTGGGAAACTGAGGCCCATAGAGAGGTACGGACTGGCACACGGCACGTGACAGGCAGAGTCCAGAGGTAAGGGTGTGTTCTGACCTTCTAGGCCAAGACTCAAACCCCTGCTACAAGCTTTGCTTTGGAAATTAGAAACCCTAAGATCTTGGGAAGCTCTTACCCATCCCTCCCTTTGCGGGGCCTGTTTTCTCCTGGGTATCCAGAACGTGAGCACTAACACACACACACACAGACACACACACTCACACACACACTCACTCACTCATACACACAAACACGGTGATGTTAGATGTAAGGATGGACTACGGGGTGGGATCAGAAGAGAAGCAGACACAGGGGAGGTGACAAGAGGAAGAAAAAAGAGGTTGGAGGCATTCCCTACATGTGACACCACTCCTCCAATTTTAAAAGTATTATCCCTGAGGACATCTCGAGGAATTCCATGCTAGAATAATCCCCATTGTGCAGACAGGAGGCATACAGGCCCTGAGAGGCACAATGGCTTATCCAGGATCAAGAACAGGTGAGAATGAGGAGCTGTGTCTGCGTCTCTCTCAAAGCTGGGACCCTGGCTGCACCCAGACCTTCTCAGGGGCCAGTGGAGACAGGTGTGTTGGTGTACCCGGGTACAGATATGATGTTGCCTGGAGAAGGGGGGTGAGCAGTCAGCAGCCCAGAGGACTGTTTGGATGGGTGTTATCGCAGGAGGGGACACAAGTAAGGGGACTCCAGGAAATGAAGTCACTTCCTTGACAACAGACCCCAACAGAACTTGGAAGCCCCGTAACCAAGGACCCACATCCTCATACCCAGCTCACTTGGCCGGAGACATCTGGTGTTGAAAGATGTTCTCCCGCCACATCGCGACTCACCAGGGCTCTGGTTTCCAGAAACCCCGGAGGGAGAACTTTTTGACCCGTTCTAGACGTTGGCTGAACTCTCAGGCTGGCTGCCTCTGGCCCTTTGCCAGGAGGTCCTCTAAGGTAACACGAGGTGGCCTAGGTCAGGCCAGTCGAGGTCAGGCCACCTCTGTGAGCTCTCCCTGGGCAGACCCCATGCCCTCCTCTTCAGTGTAGGGGGGAAGAAGGACATGTGGGGAGGATCCGCCCTAGGGGAACAGGTTGGTGGGCAGTTGATAACCCGAGGCTGCTGTCCGGGTCACATCCCAGGACAGGCTGGCAGGACGGGATGGGGATTCCCCAGGTGCCTCTTATCTGTGCCAATGTTAATCCAAGGTCCTCAGGCTGTCTTCTGTGTCCCTCCTTGGTGGAGGTCTGTGCAGACTGTGGCGCCTGTGTGTCTGGAGTGGAGAGAGTCACAGAGGTGTGAGAGCCCGCAGAGACAGCCAGGCAGGGCTCTGAGGCTTTCCGCCTGGCTGCCGGGCACTGTCTTTACAGAGCTCTACGCAGGAGACAAGACAGGAGCTGATGGATGGGGTCCTCTACTCGACTGCCCTGCAGCAAAGGAGGGTGCCCCACACCACTAACAGAGTCCGGCACTGGCTCAGGGTGAGTGCAGGTGCTGAGAAGACCCAAGACCCTGGAGCCCAGTACAGCCAAAGAGGACCCCAGAACACACAGACACTCCCCAGGGCTCCCTCCTAGAGCCCTGTTCCCAGAGGAATCTGCGTGGCCCTCTCCTCCCACCCGCCTCCACCGCCCAGCCCCTGCCTTGGCCACACGCAAAGTCCCTGTCCACATATTTGTGGGCACACCAGCAAAGAGACTTTGATAGCATTTCACCTCACGTTCTGTCAGGAGTATTTACACCATTTCACCTCCTGTTCAGGCGAGAGTAGTTTTGCATTTGTCTACACGTTTTCCTGTTTTAACTCCCATCCCCAAGTGTCCACGTTGTCCTGACAATCCTCCCGCAACTTCTCCACGTCTTACACATCATCATGATGGTTAGGGATATTTTTCCCCAAAAGGACACGGGGCTCCTGGCATTATGCCTGTCGCTCTGCAGTTTGCTGTCCCAAGGACCATGTCCCCACGGCCCCTCCAGGTCAGGTGCTGGGACCTCACTGGGCTGCACAACATTCCCGAAGGGAGACCGGTTACCGCAGTGATTCAGCCCCTCCCTGACGTGGCACCTTCGGCGGCCATTTCCACAGTGCTGCACTGACCATCCCGCATGCCCCACTCTCCCGAGCCCTCCCACCCCAGGAGAGGCCTCTGTGTTCTCATCTCTGGAATGGGATATGTTTCAGAAATCACAGGGATGACGCTGTTCAGACACGGAGACGCTGGCAATACTCTGCTAACAAACTGACCTCAGACACTCATGTCTTTACTCATTCCCCACCTCAGACTCTAACTTGAAGGCCGAGAACTTTCTCCCGCTGTGGGCACTCACGTCCCCCCTCTTGCCGGAAGTCACGGAGGCCTTGGGGCCTCCGCCTGAGCTCCAGTCCCCAACCCTCCTGCTGTCCATGGTGCTGCCTCTGACTGCGCCTCTCTCATCTGTCCCACCCCAGGGTGAGAATCCTTCAACAGCCAAGAGGGAGGAGACCCGCAAGGTGTGGAGCACGCAGGGTGGCTCCGTAGACAAGCTGGTGGAGCACCTGGTGCCCGCCTTCCTGGAAGGCGACACCACCTACATCCACAGCTTTCTCTGGTCACACAGGGCTTTTGCCACCACCCTGCAGGTGCTGGACTCGCTGTGTCAAAGGTGAGCGCCCTGCCCCTCCACGGCACTGTGCTGACCCAGCCACCTCTTAGCTGTGAGGCCTGGGAACATCACTGCACCACTCCGAGCCTCAGTTTGCTCCTCTTAGCAGTGGGGTGCAAGGAGGACCAACCTCAGAGGGATATGGTAGGGACTCAACGAGGTCCTGCACGGAAAGCACGTTCTAGAAGCCTGGCCCTGTGGAAAGGTCTGCTGGAGGGGCCGTGGCTGTGCTAATCCATCGTTTTCCTCTTCCCCGTGACGAAGCCTCTGCCTCAGCCCTCGCTGTCCCCGTGGCCTTGGGCTGAGCAGTGACCTCATTAGAAAAGGAGATTGGAGATGTCATCTAGGTCTCTGGCCTGAGTAAAGGCCACACCAGGGATCCCCCGGGCGAGCTGAGGGCCCCAGGCCCACTCAAACATCTGATGCGGCTGGCTGGAGCTCACTCATTCATCACATAGAGAAGAGGCCCCGCTAGGTACAGGCACTTGGCTAGGCACCGACCATAATCCAGGGCACAGAGCAGACGACACCCCTGCCCTCCCCGGCTCCATTCTAGTCCGGAGTCAGACACTCACACTAGACTTCTCAGGCAGGGACTGTCTACAGTAGAGTTGACGTGATGCCTTCCTGTCTCCTCTAGATACGGGTGCATCCTCCCTTACTCCAGTGAGGACGGCGGGCCCCTGGACCAAGTCAAAAGGTGAGTGGGCTTTGGATCGAGTCAGAGGGGATCCCGTCTCCACGCTGTGAGGGGAGTGTGGGGTCTGTGAATCGGGGATGCGGGCAGAACCCGACATCCCACACATCTTCTGATGGCTACGGGAGGGCAGAGGTCTGAGGGCTTCTCCTAGAAGAGAAGAAAGCACTCCTCGAGAGCTGCGGATGGGGATGTGGGGGCTGCGGGAGAGCAAAGCGGGGCTGGAGGACAGAGTCAGCCCCTAAGAGAATCCGTAGCCGTCCCCTGTCCATCCCAGCCCTGCCTCCACTCCCCATCCTGGGACTCAGAAGAGGAGGTGTAGGGAGCATTTTGCTCACTAATCTGGCAGAACCTCAACAGTGGGTGCTCAGCTGGTGCTCGGGGCGGGGGACTCAGTGAGTGCTCAGGGGCCAAATGACCGCCTCCCTGTTAGAGATTAGTGTCAGTGGAGAGTGACCCACGTGGGGCACCTAGTGAACTAGACAGCACGCAGGCATGGGAGCTGAAGTTGGGGTATGAGGCAGGCCCTGGGAAGACTGGGCAGGAGACAAAGTTCTTCTGTTCCCTCACTTGTCAGATCATCATGGGGCACCTAGTGGGTGCCAGTGAGTGCAATGAACAGAGCAGACTCCACTGCTCCCTGCCCTCAGGGAGTTGACATTCCAGCGGGCAGTGGGCCGGGAGATGCACAGAGGAGTGTGTGAGGCTTCCCTGAGGAAAAGGAGAGGTGATCACACCATTGCCCAAGAGCTCTCACTTACAGAGGCTTTTTGCCAGGCCCTCCTTGGTGACCAGGCCTGTCTCTGTCCGGGCCGCCAGAGTGCAGGTGGACGAAAAGGGGGACTGGCCCCCGGACAGCCAGGAGCAGGAGGCACAGGAGAGGAGCCCAGGCCCACACAGGGGTGCCCTGGGAAGGCCAGTTCTCTGACGCTGCTGCCCACCTGTCTATCCTCAGGGCCATCTCCTTCATTCTGGGCACCTGGCTAGAACTATACCCTGAGGATTTTTTCCAGCCCCCCGACTGTCTCTGCCGGGAGGTGATACTGGCATACATTGGGCTCAACATGCCAGGCTCGGCCCTGGAGCAGCGTGCCCACTTTCTTCTTTCACAGCTGGAGCACCTTCAGCCCACCGAGGCAGAGACTCAGGGTGAGGGGGACTCTGGGTGGGGGACGTGGGCGTGTGTGGAGGGGCTGGGGCTGGGCCGCACAGAGCAGAGCCTCCAGAGGCTGGGGTTGGGCCGGGAGCAAGCAGCGGGCTCAGATCACTATTCCCACGGCCTCCAGTCTGGGAAGACTTTCTGGGGGTTGGTTCTTGGACTGAGACTCGTTGATTGGTCTGAGAGGTTTCCTTTACTTGGAATGACATGGAAAGGCAGTCCTGTTGATGGTATTCTCTCTTCTTGGATCTACAGCACCAGCTCCAGAGAAAGATCCAGCACCAGCTCCAACTCTGGTGCGCACTACAGCTCAGAGCCACACATTCAGATTCAGAGACGGAGCAGGCTCCAGCCACAGCTCGCCTTCATCTTTAAGACCTGGAACAACCACTCGCATCCCCTCAGCAACTGGCCTCAGCCCCTGAGCTCCAGCACCACAGGATTCCTTCCCTTCCCCTAATACTGCACTTTTTAAATGTTTCTTTGTATCTTACACATACTCAGTGGTTTCCTATATTTTACCCTATAATAATCACCTAAATAAAATTTAATTCTTTGTTCCTCTTAAATTGTTCATTGAAGGGGCAAGAGGGACACTCACAACGTTCCACAAGTGTCCCCATGATCTAGTTCAAGAACATTTTCAACAAAGAGAAAGCCTGTACCTCTTAATCAGTCAGTCCTCCTTCCTCCCAACCCCGGGCCCTGGTCACCACTGATCTTTCTGACTCGATGGGTTTACCTCTTCTGGGTTTTTCATGTAACTGGAAGCATACAGTAACTGGCCTTTTGTGTCTGGCTACCTAATGTTTGAGGAGAGTGACTTAGGACTTTTTTAAACAAAAATAACATTTTTTATTAAGAAGAAAAATCCCTGAGAGAGCCAAGATGATGTATCAAAATGAAGCCCCACTATTAACTATCTCCATTTTCTTGGGATAGGGACCACTTTTATAAGTAGGACACGAGAGCTGGAAAACATAAGGGAAATGTCTGGGGCAGGGAGTCACCTTTCAAGTCTCTTCTCTTCCTGGACGGGATGGGCCATGTTTAGGTTTTTCCAATGTGCAAATTATAAAAATATTATGATCACAGAGTAAACATTTCCATTTATTACAACCATATTATGGAATAAAATACATTACCTGCTTCTTTTAAGGTTTTAGATAGATAGACAATGCTAATTTAGTAAAATAATGATTTAAATATGAATAAGAAAAAAAGATACACTCCTTCTACTGTGAAATCATCGCCCCTAACAAGTGGTAGCCATCTTTTCAGTCCTCTCCCTTTCGGTGCGCTGGTGTGTGAGCGTGCGTGCGTGTGAGGGGGTGTGAGGGGGTGGGGTGGCAGAACCCCAGGGCTGTGCTCTCCTAATACCTGGTGTCCCACAGGTGGCCATGCACAGTCAGTCCCGCCCCTTCGCGCATTCTCAGGGGCCACACATCACATTCTAGCGAGCAGCCCCAGCGGTGAACGATGGGACCATTTCCAATTTTTCACTCTCATAATTGTACTGAAAGGGGCATCTGAGTCCATACATCCCTATTTTTTTAGAACTGATCCCTAGAAGCAGAATTTCTGGGACACAATTTATACACACTTTTTAGGTGCTGGCTGCAGTTTCCGTATTTACGATTTCTTTCTGAAGTTGGAGTCTTGTTTGGGAAAGCAGGGACTCCAGAGACCCTGGAGGCGACACCTGAAGGAGGGAGGCCATCAGGGTACCTGGGAGTGACCCACGGAGCAGGGAAGGGCCCGCTCAGCCCGGCTCCCTCAAGGTTTCCTCCCACACAACATCTTCTGCTCCAGGTCCTGGAACACACCTCACCAGGCCCCCGCCCACGACACACCCCAGGCCCAGGCCCAGGCGCCCCCAGCCCCCCTGCGCCGTCCTTCAGCTCCTAAGGAGGGCAGCCAGGCCCCGCTTCCAGGCCGGCGGAGGGGGCAGGCCGGGCCACGCCTTTCTGCTCGCCCCCTCCACCCTGTCCGGGCCCCTTTCTCAGGAAGGACCCTCGAGGGGGAGGGCAGGGAGTCAGAGCCGTGCCCGTGAACGCGTCCATCCCGACAAGAGCGCAGCTGCAACAGCAAGAGCCACCTGACGCTGAGCCAGCAGAGCAGACCTTCCCGGAGCACAGCGGGGGCTCCCGGAAGCCGCGGGACGGGGGAGCCGCAGCCGGGGCTTTGGCCCCGGGCAGAGCCCCCCAACACCCCTCGGGCCCCGCCCCCGGGCCCAGCCTCGCCATCCCTCCCAGTCAGTTCCTGCGGCGGAGGGGGCTCTGCTGCCCGCTAACGGCTCCAAACGAGGACGACGGGGGGGCCCTCGCCGCCCTCCAAGTAAGGTCAGCAGGAGCCCGCTGTGTCGGAGGCTCTGGCGGAGGCCACGGTCAGCAGCCTCTCTCTCCTCTGCCGGGAGACGGCGCCCCCCAGTCAGAGAACGTGGGCCGTTAGACAGAGGCAGCGGGGCCCTCCCCAGACGGAGGGAGAGAAGCTCCGCGGAACAGGGAGCAGGCGAGAGCCGAGAGCGGCGAGGGCCAAGCAGAAGGGCCGCCGGGGCCGGGGCAGCGCCGTCACGGTGAGGCGCGGGGCTGTGTCTGGACTTGCAGGAAGGGGCCAGGATTCGCTACAGAGACACGGGGACACCGGGTGGCCACCGAAGCCTGAGATCCCGTGTACCGGTGATCGCACAGGCGGGGTGGGGAGGGCAGGTCCCACGGAGCTCAGGGCAGCTCACTTTCGCTGCCTGCGAAGGGGGGAGCCCCTTCACCGGGCGCCCCAACATTTGGCCCAAGGAGCAGATGATCCACTTTGGAAAGCTCCAGAGTCCAGGTCTCAACACTCAGGACACTCAATGTCCACAGGCACAAGGGCACGAGCTGTGGGTCGTGTCCAGCCCCGGGGCTAGCCTGGGTCTGATGGGCTGAGCCCTAGTGCCGTGGGAGCCCAACCGAGGGACACCCCACCCAAACTAGAGAGTCAAAGAATGGCTTCTGGGTGAACCATTGAGTTGGAGGGGGTCAGGCCTGCCAGGCAGAGGGAACCGAGTGGACAGAGGCAGGGAGTCCGTGGCTGCAGTGGCTCGCAGTGGAGTAACATCACATCCAGCTAAGGATTATTGAGTCCTCACCACAGGCTTTTCTGGACAGGGGTCATCTCCCTGAATCTCCATAACAATTCTAGGAGGGAAGTAGAAATACTGTCCCTGTGTGACTGATGAGGAACCTGAGGCTTTAAGAAAGTCTCCCCTTCTATGCCCTACAGGGAGGCAGAGGCAGGATTTGATGCCAGTACTTGTAAATCCCCATGGGGCCCATCTGACAAAGAGGCTGCATCCAGATGCTGCAGGAGGGACCTCTCACCTCTGAATTACATGGACCTCAGTCACTGGTGCCCAGAGAGAAACGTCCTCCTGCCCAGGGATTGGCTGCTCTGGTCCTGAGAGAGCCCACCGTGCCTAGGGCCGGCCTAGGGCCAGTGGTTCCCAGCCAACATGCCACACCTGCAGCCCACCGCTGCCACACCAATGTGAACACAATGGAAACCATGACCTGCTCAGGAGGTGCCATGTGAGCAGCTGTGGGCTGAAGTTAGTGAAGTTTAGATTATTAATGCTTCATAATCCACATGTAAACAAAGGCTTGGGAAAACTCCAAATGTTCATAAATAGGTTGAACTCAATCATACAACTAGGAACAATTTTACTAGGAGAAAACATAAAGTTATAACCATAAACATACAGTATAAAAAAATTTCCTAAATCAAGATTTAGAATTAAGGATAATAGGTTGTTTTCATGTATGTCCATTTTTTTCATTGTGGTTTTGCCTCTTAACAATTGTTTTGTCATTGAATGGGGCTTCTTAGAAGAAACCAAAGGTTTAAGAAATTTATGAGTATAAAAACATTAAAAGAAAAAGGATGGACCAATTCATAGAATGACGTGATGACCCAGTATATCAATTGAAAACGACTACCTTAGAACATCTAATGTTAGGGAAGGGACAAATTTTTTTTCGTTTTCGGGTTCAGGTCTTAGAACAGTTTTTATTCCAATTTCTCAGATTCCTGCAAGGAATACACAAAAGAGCAATTAAGAAATGATGTGTACAAATGTGAACCATAGAAAAAATACTAAGCATTAAGTTATACTATGACAGAAAAATTGGAAAGGAGAGAAAAGAACAAGAGCATCCATATATCCCATTAACTGAGCAATATTTGAGGGACGTGAGTAGAGAAGCAAGACCAGCAATTGGAGCTTCATTTATCTTGGACATATAACCTGTTCATTCTCTTTTAGACAGAACCAACAATGAAGTGAATCATTAGAGTTACAGTCTCACCACAAGAATTTATAGTAGGTCCATCTCTCAAGGCAATACAGAAAGATCAGAGAAAACACACGACATAACATATCTTTTCTTTTGTAAAATCTTTAGTAATTGGAATCCTAGTAAATATGTCTCAAGATCTCTTTTGCATCTTGAGGATATCTTATCTGGAGGTCCCAATGCTAAAGGCAAAAGCTTTTTTCCCACTCCTCCCACCATAACCATAATTCAAGAAGAGCAGCCCAATTTTGTCACATTATATATTAGACTTACTTAAAAAGATTATTTTGATGAAAGGATTGGATACATAAAATATATATATAAAGCCATATAAAAGGGAGAAGTGAAATCTAAAGATGAAAGTAAGAGTAGGTTTAACTAATGGAAGCAAAAGATGGTTAAAGACTAAATAATGTAGAATGCTTCTGGAAATTTAATTAAAAAACAAAAAAGAGGGGCTGGGCCAGTGGCATAGTGGTTAAGTCCGTGCGCTCTGCTTTGGAGGCCTGGGGTTTGCAGATGCAGATCTCAGACGCAGACCTGTGCATGGCTCATCAAGCCATGCTGTGGCAGCATCCCATATACAAAATAGAGGAAGATGGGCACAGATGTTAGCTCAGGGCCAATCTTCCTCAACAAAAAGAGGAAGATTGGCAATGGATGTTAGCTCAGGGCAGATTTTCCTCACCAAAAAAAAGAAAAATGAGAAAGAGAGAAAGAAATATTAATAACCATAAAAATAAAAAGAACACAGGTGCAGAAAGAATTGTCTTAATTGGAAGTAAATACTATGAAAACTTTATAGCAATAAATTTGAAAATCTAAAGTGGATCACTTTCAAGTAAAATTTAATTTAACAAAATTTACTCAAAAAGTCATAAGGAAAAAATAACTGTCAAAATTTAAAATATAGTCATAAGATATTTGTTTTAATAAGACAGCAGATAGTGATAATTTTGTAGCCAATTTTGACCAAATATTCCAGGAAAAAATAACGCTTTTGTTATAAAAACAATTCCTAAGAGCAAATCAAGTGATGGAAACCCTCTGTATTAGTTTTCTATTGCTGTGTGACAAATTGCCATAAACTCAGCAGCTGGAAACAGCACAAATTTATTCTCTCGAAGTTTCCATGGGTCAGGAGTCTGGGCATGGATTAGCTAGGTCTTCTGCTCAAGGACTCACCAGGCTGAAATCAACATGCCAGTTTGAGTGCAATCTCATCTGAAGCTTGAGGTCTTCTTCCAAGCTTGCTAGTTGTGGACAGAATTCAGTTACTTGCCACTGTAGGACTGAAGTCCCCACTTCCTTGCTGGCTGTCAGCTGGGAACTTTTCTCAGTTCTGCCATTCTCTGTCATGTTTGACCCCTCCACAACACAATACTTTGATCCTTAAGGATGACAAAAGACTCTCTTTCACTTGATATCTCCATTCAGGGAAGGCTTTGACTCTCTTTCAAAGGATTCATTGGATTAAGTCAAGCCCACCCTGAACACTCACTCTCTTGATAAATTCAAAGTCAACTGATTAGAGACGATTATTGTCTCTGAAAAATCCCTTTAAATTGCATATAATGTAACTTAAGCACAAAAATGACATCTATTATATCCATGGTCCCATCCACACTCAAAGGGAGAGTATTACATACAGGCATGTACACAAGGAAGTAGGAGTCTTGGGGCCATCTTACAATTTTGCCTATCAAACTCTCAGCTTACACTATAAGGATATTGTAACACTGAAACCAAAATTAAATAAGGGGGCAGGTGACATCAGAAAGATGATGGATTAGGAAGCCCTGGTCTTCCCCCCATGACACACTGATTCAATAACAACACATAGATCAATTTCCTTGGTGAGAAATCCAGAAACTAGCTGAGAGGTTCTTGCACCTTGGACAAGAGTGAAACCAGCCACATCAAGGCAAGTAGGAAAACTTGAGACATCCTCTGGCTGTGATCTCCACCCCAGGCACAGTGCCATACAATCAGGAGGAAACCCTTAACTTCTCACTGAGAAAGGAAAGAGCTGGACAATGCATCAAACATTCCAGTTTTTCCTGTGAGCTACTGTAGGGGCTGGCTTCTGTCTCACCTGCCGCAAAGTGCTGAAATGAAATTGTGCTCATTAAGAGTGTGAAAACATGTGAATGTGTCAAACTCAAAAGTAAAGGTGAATATCTAGTCAAAGTCAGATTCTTTAATATTGTAATGGTGTTGTATAAATCATTTACATGTCTAGTTTTGAAGTTAAAAAACAAACTATTAAAAGTAACTATTACTACAGTAATTTTTTATTGGATAACTAATATAAAAATGATGTCAATTGTAACATCAACAATCTAAAATGTGAAGAGGGAGACGTAAAAATATAAGTTTCTGTTTGCTATTGAAGTTAATGCATTAGTAGCTTAAAATAGGCTATTGTAGCTATAAGATATTTTATATAAGCCTCATGGTAACCACAAGGCAAAGACCCATAGCAGAAGCACAAAAGATTATGATAAAGGAGTCAAAGTACATGGCCAAAATATGTCATCAAATCACAAAGGGAGACAGCAAGAGAGGAAACGAGAATCAAAGGATCTACAAAACAGTCAGAAAATAATTCACAAAATGGCAATAGTAAGTCCTCATCTATCAATAACTACTTTAAAAGTAAATGGCTTAAATTCTCCAATCAAAAGACAGAATGGCTGAATGGATTAAGAAGATAAGATCCAACAATATGTGTCCTACAAGAAACTCACTTTAGCTTTAAGAATAGAGGTAAGCTGAGAGAGAAGGCATGGAAATAGATATTTCAAATAAGTGGTAAGCAAAAAAACAAAGAGCTATACTTATATCAGAAAAAATGGACTTTCAATTAAAAATGGTCACAAGAGACAAAGAAGGTCATTATATGATGATAAAGGATACAATTTACCAAGAAGATATAACCATTGTAAATATTTATGCACCCAACATTGGAGCATCTAAATATATAAGCAAATATTAACAGAATGAGAATGAGAAATAAACAACAATACAATAATAGTTGGGGACTTTAATACCCCACTCTCAACAATGGATAGATCATATGGACAGAGAATCAGTAAGGACATGTTGAACTTGTACCATACTTGAGAACAAATGGACCTAACAGACATATAAGAACATTCCATTCAACAGCAGAAGAATATACATTCTTTTCAAACACATGGGAAACACTCTCCAGGATATATCATATGTGAAGCCACAAAACAAATGTCAACAAATTCAAAGAGATAGAAATTATATCAAGTACATTATGGACCACAATGATATGAAACTAGAAACTAATAACAGGAGGAAAGATGGAAAATTCACAAATAGCAGGAAATAGAAAAATCACTCCTGAACAATAGAAGTAAATAATAGGAAAACAATAGAAAAAAATCATAAAACTAAAAGTAGGTTCTTTGAAAAGATAAACAAAATTGAGAATCTTTTAGTTAGACTAAAAAAGGGAAAAGAGAGAGGACTCAAATAAATAAAATTATAAGTGAAAGTGGAAACATTACACCCAATATCATGAAAATTCAAAGATTCGTAACAGACTGCTACAAACAACTATATGCCAACAGATTGGACAGCCTAGAACAAATGGATAAATTCCTAGAAACATACAACCTACCATGACTGAATCATGAAGAAACACAAAATATGAACAGACCAATAACGAGAAAGGGGAATGAATTAGTAGTCAAAACCTTCTGACAAAGAAAAGCCCAGGACCAGATGGTTTCACTGATGAATTCTACCAAACATTTCAAGAAGAATTAATGTCAGTCCTTCTCAAACTCTTCCAAGAAGTTGAAGAGGAGGGAACACATTCAAATTCACTTTTATGAGGCCAGATACCATGATACCAAAGCCAGAAAAGGACATTACAAGAAAAGAAGACAACTAGTCAATATCTGTAATAAATATAGATGCAAAAATTCTCAACAAAATACTACTAACCCGAATTGGACAGCACATTCGAAAAATCATACACCCTGGTCAAGAGGGATTTATCCCTGGAACATGAGGATGGTTTAACATATGCAAATCCATAAATGTGATACACCACACTAATAGTATGAAAGCTAAAAATCACATGGTTATCTTAATAGAGGCAGAAAAAGCATTTGCAAAATTCAACATGCTTTCATAATAAACACTCAACAAATTGAGTATAGAAGGAACACGTCTCAACATCGTAAAAGCCGTCTATTCCAAGCCCACAGCTAACATCATTCACAATGGTGAATTGTTGAAACCTTTCCCTCTAAGATCAGGAATAAGACAAGGGTGCTCACTCTCACGCGTCCTATTACACAGTACTGGAAGTCTTGGCCAGAGCAAACAGGCAAGAAAAGAAATTAAATGAATCTAAATCAGAAAGGAAGAAGTAAGATTGTCTCTGTTTGCAGAGGACATGATCATATATTTAGAGAATCCTAAAGATTCCCTCCCTTCTGTCTTTCTCTCTGTGTACTATTGCATTGATTGATAGAATGCAGCTTTCTTAGAAATATGTTGTTTTAGATTTCTAGAAGCTAAAAATGATGGCAGGCAGCTGATCTGATTGGATTTTGTGAACTTGAAAAAGAATTCTATAATTTAGGGATTTCTCTGCTATTGCAACATAGCCTCTCTTAGTTAATGCAATAACGGAGCAACACCTCACACAAAAGGGATCATTTGAGCTTGGTCTTGAAAAATGGACAGAATTTTACTAACTGAGGAAAAGAAGCATAATTGTTCCAGGTAAAGAGAAGAGTAGCTAAAAAGAAATGGAAGAAATGAAAGTTCATTGTCTGGTCAAAGAATATCATAGAGTCCAGTCATTGGCAAAACTGGTGGCATCTACCTGGTAACGAATGATTTTTGTGAAATTTTGGAAGGCTTTGCATAATATAGCTCTGATTTTTAACTGAATTTAGGCTTTTTTATCTTAACTATTTGCTTATTTAAAATATATGATTATGGTTATCACTATGAGTTATAATTTCTCATAATCAAAATCGCTTAAATGACAAATTCACTCATAACTTCCAATCTATTTAGACGTAGTGCTGAAACACTCCTTCTCTACTCAATCAGGGCAGTTAATGGGAAAGGGACAGAAGAGTTGTTAAACCTTGATCGTGAGATAGCCTCTCCCTCGGATAGTGGATGATGATTGCATAAGATAGTGACATGGTGTCAATTCATGTTAGCAGGATCAGCATTTTAAAAAATAAAGAGTTATGGTATGAATATGTCAGGTGATCAAAACTTATGAAATGCTCTCATGATAAAACATATGTATACATGTTTAATAATTTTATTAGTTATGAGTTTAACCTTCTCCTCTGTAATGCATCATATTTTCTATCCATCTAATTGCCAGCCTCTTTTTAGATAACCAGGCCTTTTTCCTTGTTGTCCTTTATTTCTCCTTAGTCTGGCTATCTCTAATCCAAGCATGTGGACTTTTGTCTATTAAATGAGGTAAAAGAACTTTCAGAAAACAATGTAAAATATGTCTAAATTTAATTCTTTATTGCTGAGAAGAGAATATAAATATGTTCCATATGATGCAAACCAGTAGAAGCTAAGATGCCAAATGTTCCTGTGGTGAGTTTAGTCAAATGGATAACTAATGAGCATCACTGGCTGTTATCCTATTAACTATGAATAGCACTTAAGCTTCTTAAATAACATACAGTATTCTTTTAATTCCTTGTTTTATGCGTTAAAATATGACTGCTTACCTATATTTACCGAAAGCTATGCTCTAAGATGTTCGTAAGCAGAACTGTTTCCAAAAGCAAATAACCAAATGCCCATCAACAGTAGAATGGATAAATAGGGGCCAGCACCGTGGCTTAGCAGTTAAGTAGCACTTAGCAGTTAAGTGCTACTAGTGGCCCAGGTTCGGATCCTGGGCGTGCACCGATGCACCGCTTGTCTGGCCAAGCTGAGGTGGCATCCCACATACGGCAACTAGAAGGATGTGCAACTATGACATACAACTATCTACTGGGGCTTTGAGGAGAAAAAGGGAAAAAAAAAAAAGGAGAAAGATTGGCAATAGATGTTAGCTCAGGGCCGGTCTTCCTCAGCAAAAAGAGGAGGATTGACATGGATGTTAGCTCAGGGGTGATCTTCCTCACCAAGGAAAAAAAAAAAAAAGAATGGATAAATAAATTGCAGTGTATTCACAAATGGAATTCTATACATCAATAAGAATAAATATACTACATGGATGCATCTCATTAATACACTGAGTGAAAGAAACCAGACTCAAACAAGTACATACTATATAATTTAAACAAATATATCCAAATAAATTACAGAACCAGGAATAACTAATAGATTATTTTGGAAGTCAGAAAAGTTGTTTCCCGAGGTATCAGTGGTTGGAAAATTATCAGTGGAAAGTAGTACAAGTAGTACAGTGGAAAGTGAACGAAGTAGTACACACAAAGGGCTACTCTTTGTGCGCTATTATTGCTCATTCTCAATATTGGTACTGGTTACATGGATTTGTTCAATTTATGAAAATAAGTGAATTGTGTACTTATGGTAATATTTTTTATAAATAGATAGCTTTTTAAAAGCATACAGAATTTTAAAAAGTGCTTAGTGATGATTTGAGAATGTAGGAAAGTAATTATTAATTCTCTGGTGAAAAAGATGGTGTTACCTTGAATTTAAACTGAATAAGGTGAAAGTGTCAGGTCTTATACATTAGATCCTAGAGGAAAAGAAAGGTTTTCAGACAAGCTCAATGGTAAAGTTGATTATTTAGAAAGAGAATGAAGTAGAGCAACATATATCAGGAAAAATGAGACAAGTCAATGGTCCATTTCACACTGATTACTTTAAGTAGGAACTGAATTATATACACTTGCTTAAAAGGTAGAGAGCACAATTAAATAAAGGTAACTAATTAGGAAATGTGTTATCTACCTTGACAAACAAGAACGTTGTAGTTAGTTTTTAGTAGGGATATGAATGTACTAGTTAAAAGAAATTAATGCAATCACTATTTTTATAAGGTATGCATTATATTTAATATTGAAAAAGAAATATCTGAGTCCAAAGGAGAATTATTTATTGAATGTCAAGTAGAGTGTTTAATAGTAATAGTTTAGGATCCTACACTTCCCTTTCAATAATACTAATTATACTATATACTGGTGTCTTATTCACCATCTGTGTTACCAGATAGCTCTTCAGATGAGTCTACCTAAGCCTGCTTTATTTAGCATTTTCCCTTTGATGCCCAGCACATAACATAGTGTGTGTTAAAAATTGTCACTACAGGGCCGGCCCTGTGGCTTGGTGGTTAAGTGCGTGCGCTGCGATGCTGGTGGCCCGGGTTCGGATCCCAGGTGCGCATCGAGGCACCACTTCTCCGTCCATCCTGAGGCCGAGTCCCACATGCAGCAACTAGAGGGATGTGCAGCTATGACATACAACTATCTACTGGGGCTTTGGGGGGAAAAAATAAAATAAATAAAATCTTTAAAAAAAAAAAATTGTCACTACACTAAAATGGTAGGACCAGCGGCTGGGGGGAGGGGAAATGGGGATATGTTGGTCAAAGTGTAAAAACTTCCAGTTATAAGATGAGTAAATTCTGGGGATCTAATGTACAACATGGTGACTATAGTTAATAATATTGTATTATATAATTGAAAGTTGCTAAGAGAGCAGATCTTACATGTTTTTACCACAAAAATGGAAAGGTAATTATGTGACGTGATGGAGGTGTTAACTAACAGTGAGGTGGTAGTCATTTTGCAATATATAAGTGTATCAAATAAACACATTGTGAACTTTAAAGTTATACAGTGTTAATGTCAACTGTATCTAAAAAGCTGAAAAAATTGACATTACAAATAGGCAATAAAATATTAGGAGGAGAAAAGAAAACTAGTTCAAAGCAAAATATCTCCAATAAATAATCACTAATAAATATTGGTTGGTGAGGGTTATGGGAATGCAAATAATTTGATCCTTTTCTTATACATATACATATGATAGAGCTAAATGTGCACAACTGTTCTTCATCCCCAAATCAGGTGACCAACAAGTCAACTGAGCAGAAACTTCAGTGACCACAAATGACAAAGAATACAGACTAAAAAACTAATCCATGATGGTACTGACAAACCACCACCACAACAACAAATAGCAAGAACAACACACCCTTGATGGAGGACAATTGAAAATTACAATAACTGAAACGAAACATTTACTAGAGGGAGTCTACATCCGATTTCAACTGGCAAAGGAGGAATCAGTTAACTCGAAGATAGGTCAATTAAGATTATCCAGGCTGAGAAACATAAAGAATGAAGAAATATGAACAGAGCCTCAGAGACCTGTGTACTTATACTATCAAGTGTACCAACGTAGTCATAATGGGAATCCTGGAAAGAGAGGAGAGATTAAAAAAAATAAAGGAAAGACAATATTTGAAGAAAGAATGGTTCAAAACTTGCCAAATTTGATGAAGGTTGTGAATTTACATATCCAAGAAGCTAAACAAAACCCCACATGGTATAACCTCAGAGTTTCACACTCAGACACATCATAATCAACCTGTTAAAAGCTAAAGCCAAGGACAGAATTTTGAAAGCAGCAAGAGAGAAGAGAGTCCTCATGAAAAAGGCAATCCTATTAAGATCAACAATGATTTGTCATTAGAAACCATGGAGTCCTGAAGACAGTGGGATGACATATTCAAAGTGCTGAAAGAAAAGGACTGTCACTAAAAATTTTATACCCAGCAAAACTCTCCCTCCAAAGTGAAGGAGAAATTAAGACATTGGCAGATAAACAAAACCTGAAAGAATTTACTGCTATCAGACCTGCTCTATGAAAAATACTATAATGGGAGTCATTCACTCTGAAATGAAAGGACACTAGATAGGAACTAGAAACCACATGAAGAAACAAAGCACAACAGTAAAAGTACAGAAATAAACATTTAAAAAAACATAAATATACTTCTTGTTTGCAACTCTTTTCTTTTCTTATCTGATCTTAAAGACAATTGCTCAAGCAATGATTATAAAACTATGTTTATGGGCTTATAACATGTGAAGATGTAATTTATATGACAATAATAGCACAAAGGAGGGGGAGGAAGCCATATAGTAGCAAACTTTTGTATACAATTAAAATTAATTTGGTAGTAATCTGAACTAGATTTTTATAAATTAAAATGTTAATTGTAATCTCTAGGGCATCCACTAATAAAATAACTAAAAATAAATAGTGAAAGAAATGACAAGGGAGTTAAAATAAACTAGAGAATATCTACTTACATAAAATAAAGCAGCAATGGAAGGTTGGAGGAATAATAAAAACATAATATTTAGAGATAAGAATAGCAAATTGACAGACATAAATCCTACATTATCATTAATTACATTAAATGTAAATGTGTTAAACCTTCAATTCAAAAGACTGCAATTGGAAGAATGGATCAAAAAATGATTGAATTATATAATGTCTATAAAAGACACATTTTTAACCCAAGACACAAGTAGTTGAACATAAAAGGATGTAAAATGGCATACTATGCAACAAACCAAAAAGGAGCTGCAGTAGCTATACTAATATCAGACAGTATACACTTTAAGGGAAAACTTGTTCTTAAAGAAAAAGAAAGGCATTTTATTTTACTGTATTTATTTATGTCCTTTCTTCCTTTTCTTTCTTCCTTTTCTTCCTTCCTTCCTTCCTTCCTTCCTTCCTTCCTTCCTTCCTTCCTTCCTTCCTTTCTTCCTTCCTCTCTTTCCTTTTTATTGTGGTAACATTGATTTATAACACTGTATAAATTTCAGGAGTATATCGTTATATTTTGCCTTCTGTATAGACTACATCATGTTCCCCACCAAAAATCTGGTTGCCATCTGTTACCATACACATGTGCCCCTTACCCCATTTGCCCACCACCACTCCCCCTTGCCTGGTAACCACCTGTCTGTTCTTTGTATCTATGTAGTTGTCTATTTGTTTATCTTCCACATATGAGTGAAATCATATGGTAATTATCTTCGTCTAACTTATTTTGTTTAGCATAATACTCTCAAGGTCCATCCATGTTGTTGTAAATGGCAAGATTTCATCTTTTTTATGGCTGAGTAGTATTCCATTGTATGTGCATATATATATAGAAATAAACCACATCTTATTCATCCATCAATGGACACTCATGCCTGTCAGAAAAGCCATTACCAAAAAAACAAGAAATAACGAGTGTTGGAGGGGATGTGGAGAAAAGGGAACCCTTGTACACTGCTAGTTAGAATGTAAATTGGTCTAGTAACTATGGAAAACATTATGGAAATTCTTCAAAAAATTAAAAATAGAACTACCATATGATCCAGCTATTTCTATATAAATGCACTTCTGGGTATTTATCCAAAGAACCTGAAAACACTAAATCAAAACTACATATGCACCCTTCTGTTCATTGCGGCATTGTTCACCATAGCCAAAGCTTGGAAAGAAAGGCATTTTATAATGATAAAAGTCTAATTCATCAGGAAATCATAACAATTAAGTAATATAAACACCTAACCACAGAACTCTACACTATGTGAAGCAAAAACGACAGAATTGAAGGAAACATAGATAACCATATACAACAACAATAGTCAGAGATTTCAACTGGATAGATCAACTAGGTAGAAGACTAAAAAGGAAATAAAAGAGTTGAACAATATTATAAGCCAATTAGACCTAACAGACATCTAGAGAATACTTGGCCCAATTGCAGTAGAATACATTCTTCTCCAGTGCACATGTGGCATTCTTTAGGATAGATCAGACATTATGCCATAAAGCAAGTCTCAATAACTTTAAAAGGATTGAAATTATACGAAGTGTTGTCTCTAATCATAATATAATGAAATTAGAAATCAACAACATAAGGAATTTCGAGAAATTAAAATATGTGGAAATCACACAAAACATTTTTTAGCAACCAATAAGTCATGAAGGAAATCACAATGAAAATAAGAAAATATATTGAGAAAAATGAAGGAAAAAACCACAACATTCAAAATATAATGGATGAGAGAAGTCAAGATGGCGGTGTAAGCAGACTGAACTCACCTCCTTCCGCGGACACAGCCAATTTACAACTACTCGTGGAAAAATTACCCTGGAGAGAGAACTGAAAACTGGATAAGATGAACTCCTGCAACAAAGGACAATACTAACTGAGGTGGAAGAGGCAGAAACTCCCTTGTGGAGAGAAAAAAATGCCACCTTCACAAGACGCCAGCTTCACGATGGCCCGGGAGCAGCCCAAAGGTACACAGCCCTCCCTGGAGGAGTGGGGCCCAGAGCTGGGGAACGCCCCCACTGTGGGCATTTTGTGGACCCAGCACAATCGAGACCAGCGGCATAATATCTGACTTTGCCTGCTACTAAAACACTGGGGAGTACCCCCAGAAAACCTGGTTCACAAAGAAATTAAAACTGGCTCCTAAAGGGCCCATGTGCAAACTCACCTGTTTCAGAAAGCAACCTAAAATTACCAGAAAGAAATGTGCACAGTGCTTTGGTGAAAAGAGACTCACCTGATGGGTTCTGAGTGTATTGCAGTGAGAGGTGAGACCTCTCCAGGGACTGGGTCATTGGCGGCGGCCATTGTTGGGGACTGGTGTGGGCGTGCTGACACAGACATCATTGGAGTTCTCCCTGGGGCCTGCTAGCCCAGAGTCTGGCCCACCCACTAGAGCACGGATTTAATCCAGCTCAGCCAGGGCAGGCAGCCTACCCTAGAGACTGGCCCCACCAAAAAACAAGCCCTCAGGCAACTTGTGGGCCTACATAGATTGGTGACTGGATTCTCTGCAGCCTGACAACTGAGCCAACTTCAGTGGGGCAGGGCGTGCACAAGGAGTGGGTGGAGAGTGTGGGGCGGTGGTTGAATGTGTAGGGCTCCCACCGTGGAGAGACTGGGTCCGCTTCAGGAGGTCAGGGCGTGCACACAGGGCAGGACTGTGTGTGTGGACCTGCGGGCAGCAGGGCTTGTCAGCTGCAGAAGACTTGTGCTTGTCAAAGACACACATAGGGGGTTTGCCCCACCTTCCAAAGCCTGAAACAATTGGGTGCTCCCATGCCCGAGGCCAGCCCCACCCAGATGCAATCCTCACAGAGCTGACAAGAGACCTAAAGGCTGGAGGCTTACAGCAATTGTAGCCCCTGAGGCTAACAACCTGCCACGCTGGGGGTCTACTCACTTAAAAGAAATACTGAAACACAAATGTGGTGTTAGAACTTGCAGCCAACTGTGCTGGGGCTCCCCACACCTGATAAAGAGACTGAAGGGCCCACAACAACTACAAGCAGCTGAGCATTACAACAGCTGACCAGGGGCATAACTCAGCCTCCCTGGGTGCCTACAGGGAGAGCAAACACGCCAAAACAGAAGGACACATGTAGCCCACATAGGGGGCACACCTGGAACATTGAGAACTGAGGGAAGCACACTGCAGGCCTCCTAAGGCATCACTTATATAAGGTCACCTAGCCAAGAGAGGGGATGTAGCTGACCTACCTAATACGTAGACACAAGCACAGGGAAAGAGGCAAAATGAGGAGGCAATGGAATACAACCCAGTAAGAGAACAAGACAAAACCCCAGAAAAGAAACTAAGTGAAACAAAAATGAGCAACCTACTGAACAGAGAGTTCAAACAAAGAGTATTAAGGATGCTCACTTATCTTGGGAGAAGAATAGATGAACTCAGTGAGAATGTCAACAAAGAAATGGAAGATATAAAAAAGAACCAATCAGAAATGAAGAATACAATACTGGAAATGAAAATTCACTAGAGGGACTCAAAAGCAGAGTAGAGGATACAGAAGAACGGATCGGTGAGCTGGATGAAAGACTAGAAGAAATTACCCAAGTTGAACAGGTAAAAGAAAAAAGCATTAAAAAGAGTGAGGACAGTCTAAGGGACCTCTGGGACAACATCAAGCACACTAACATTCATGTTATAGGTGTCCTGGAAGGAGAAGAGTGAGACAAAGGGGCAGAGAACCTATTTCAAGAAGTAATAGATGAAAACTTCCCTAACCTAAGGAAGGAATCAGACATCCAGGTACAGGAAGCACAGAGAGCCTCAAACAAGATAAACCCAAAGAGGCCCACACCAAAACACATCATAATCAAAATGTCCAGAATTAAAGATAAAGAGAGAATCCTAAAAGCCACAAGAGAAAGTCAAGTTACATACAAAGGAAACCCCATAAGGCTATCAGCTGACTTCTCAGCAGAAACCTTACAGGCTAGAAGAGAGTGGCACAATATATTTAAAGTGCTAAAAGGAAAAAACTTACAGCCAAGAATACTCTACCCAGCAAGTTATCAGTCAAAATGGAAGGAGAGATTAAAAATTTCCCAGACAAGCAAAAATTAAAGGAGCTTGTCACCAAGAAACCAGTTCTACAAGAAATGTTAAAGTGACTGATTTAAGGGGAAAAGAGAAGACCACAAATAGGAAAAATTATCTATTTCCATGATAAGAGGGTAATGGATACAAATGCACAAAAAAGAGGTTAGATATGATATCAAAAACATAAACGGAGGGAGGAGGGGAGTTAAAGAGTAGAGCTTTCAGACAGAGGTCAAACTAAAGTGACCATCAATTCTGTATAGAAGAAGTAAGGAACAGAGAAGGACTACTAAAACACTGAGAAAAAAAAAAGTTTAAAATGGCAGTAAGTACATACTTATCAATAGCTACTTTAAATGTCAGTGGACTAAATGCTCCAATTAAAAGGCATAGGGTGGCTGATTGGATAAAAAAACAAGACCCATATATATGCTGCGTACAAGAGACACACTTCAGACCTAAAGACACTTACAAACTGAAAGTGAAGGGATGGAAAAGATACTCCACACAAATGGCAATGAAAAGAAAGCTGGGGTAGCAGTACTCATATCAGACAAAATAGACTTTAGAACAAAAACTGTAAAAAGAGACAAAGAAGGGCATTACATAATGATCAATGGAACGATCCAACCAGAGGATATAACACTTGTAAGTATCTATGCACCCAATGTAGGAGCACCTAAATATATAAAGCAATTATTAACAGACACAAAAACAGAAATAGACAGTAACACAATAATGGTAGGGGACTTTAACACTCCACTTACACCAACGGATAGATCATCCAAACAGAAGATCAATAAGGAAACATTGGCCTTAAATGACACACTAGAACAGATGGACCTAGTAGATATATACAGAGCATTCCATCCAAAAACTGAAGAATACATGTCCTTTTCAAATGCACATGGAACATTCTCCAGAATTGATCACATATTAGGCCACAAAAGAAGTCTACATAAATTTAAGAAGATTGAAATAATACCAAGCATCTTTTCTGACCACAACGGTATGAAACTAGAAATCAACTATAGGAAGAAAATCAGAAAAGCCACAAATACGTGGAGATTGAACAAAATGCTACTGAACAATGATTGGGTAAACGAGGAAATCAAAGGAGAAATCAAAAAATACCTGGAGACAAATGAAAATGAAAATATGACATGCCAGAATTTATGGGATACAGCAAAAGCAGTTCTAAGAGGGAAGTTTATAGCAATACAGGCCTATCTCAACAAACAAGAAAAATCTCAAATAAACCATCTAACAATGCACCTAAAGGAACTGGAAAAAGAAGAACAAACCAAGCCCAAAATCAGTAGAAGAAGGGAAATAATAAAAATCAGAGCGGAAATAAATGAAATAGAGGCTAAAAAAAAAAATAGAAAAAATTAATAAAGCCAAGAGCTGGGTCTTTGAAAAGATAAACAAAATTGACAAATCTTTGGCTAGACTCACCAAGAAAAAAAGAGAGAAGGCTCAAATAAGTAAAAAAAGAAATGAAAGAGGAGAAATTACAACAGACACCTCAGAAATACAAAAGATTATAAGAGAATACTATGAAAAGCTATATGCCAACTAATTCGACAATCTGGAAGAAATGCATAAATTCCTAGAATCATACAACCTTCCAAAACTGGATCAAGAACAAGTAGAGAATTTGAATAGACCAATCACCAGTAAGGAGATCGAAACAGCAATCGAAAACCTCCCCAAAAATAAAAGTCCAGGGCCATTTGGCTTCCCTGGTGAATTCTACCAAACATTTAAAGAAGACTTAATACCTATCCTTCTCAAACTCTTCCAAAAAATTGAGGAGAGGGGATGCTCCCTAACTCACTCTACGAAGCCGACATTACCCTGATACCAAAACTAGGCAAGGACAACACAAAAAAAGTAAATTACAGGCCAATATCACTGATGAACATCGATGCAAAAATCCTCAACCAAATACTAGCAAATCACATACAATAATACGTTAAAAAGATTATACACCATGATCAAGTGAGATTTATTCCAGGTATGCAGGGATGGTTCAACATTCACAAATCAATCAACGTAGTACACCACATTATTAAAATGAAGAACAAAAATCACATGATTATCTCAATAGATGCAGAGAAAGCATTTGAAAAGATACAGCATCCGTTTATGATCAAAACTCTGAATAAAATGGGGATAAAAGGAAAGTACCTCAACTTAATAAAGCCCATATATGACAAACACACAGCTAATATCATCCTCAGTGGTGAAAAACTGAAAGCTATCCCTCTAAGTACAGGAACCAGGCAAGGATGCCCACTCTCACCGCTCCTATTTAACATAGTACTGGAAGTCCTAGTCAGAGGAATCAGGCAAGAGAAAGAAATAAAAGGGATCCAGATTGGAAAGGAAGAAGTGAAACTGTCACTATTTGCAGATGACATGATTTTATGTATAGAAAACTCTAAAGAATCCACCAAAAAACTTTTAGAATAAACGAATACAGTAAAGTTACAGGATACAAAATCAACGTACAAAAATCAGTTGCATTTCTATACATTAACAACGAAGTAGCAGAAAGAGAAATTAAGAATATAATCCCATTTACAATTGCAACAAAAAGAATAAAATACCTAGGAATAAACTTAACCAAAGAGGTGAAAGATCTCTACACTGAAAACTATAAAACATTGCTGAAAGAAATTGAAGAAGACAGAAAGAAATGGAAAGATATTCTGTGCTCTTGGATTGGAAGAATTAACATAGTTAAGATGTCCATACTTCCTAAAGCAATCTATAGATTCAATGCAATCCCTATCAAAGTTCCAACAACATTTTTCACAGAAATAGAACAAAGAATCCTAAAATTTATATGGAACAACAAAAGACCCCGAATAGCTAAAGGAATCCTGAGAAAAAAGAACAAAGCTGGAGGTATCACACTCCCTGATTTCAAAATATACTACAAAGCTATAGTAACCAAAACAGCATGGTACTGGCACAAAAACAGACACACAGATCAATGGAATAAAATCAAAAGCCCAGAAATAAACCCACACATCTATGGACAGCTAATCTTCAACAAAGGAGCCAAGAACATACAATGGAGAAAAGAAAGTCTTCAACAAATGGTGTTGGGAAAACTGGACAGCCACAGGCAAAAAAATGAAAGTAGACCCTTACCTTACACCATACACAAAAATTAACTCCAAATGGATTAAAGACTCGAATGTAAGACCTGAAACTATGAAACTTCTAGAAGAAAACATAGGCAGTACGCTCTTCGACATCGGTCTTAGCAACATATTTTCAAGCACCATGTCTGGCCGGGCAAGAGAAACAATAGAAAAAATAAACAAATGGGACTACATCAAACTAAAAAGCTTCTGCACAGTAAAGGAAACCATCAACAAAACGAAAAGACAACCTAACAATTGGGAGAAGATATTTGTAAACCATATATCTGATAAGGGGTTAATCTCCAAAATATACAAAGAACTCATGCATCTCAACAACAAAAAAACTAATAACCCAATTAAAAAATGGGCAAAAGACCTGAACAGACATTTCTCCAAGGAAGATATACAGATGGCCAACAGACACTTTAAAAGATGTTCAACATCATTAACTATCAGGGAAATGCAAATCAAAACTACAATGAGATATCACCTCACGCCCGTCAGAATGGCTATAATTAACAAGACAGGAAACAACATGTGTTGGAGAGGATGTGGAGAGAAGGGAACTCTTGTACACTGCTGGTGGGAGTGCAAACTGGTGCAGCCACTATGGAAAACAGTATGGAGATTCCTCAAAAAATTAAGGATAGAACTACCATACGATCCAGCTATTCCACTGCTGGGTATTTATCCAAAGAACTTGAAAACACCAATGCGTAAAGATACATGCATCCCCATGTTCATTGCAGCGTTATTCACAATAGCCAAGACCTGGAAGCGACCTAACTGCCCATCAAGGGACGAAGGGATAAAGAAGATGTGGTATATATACACAATGGAATACTACTCAGCCATAAGAAACGATGAAATCCAGCCATTTGTGACAACATGGATGGACATTGAGGGTATAATGCAAAGTGAAACAAGTCAGAGGGAGAAGGTCAAATACCGTATGATCTCCTTCATTTAGTAGTAGATAATAACAACAACAAACACAGAGACAGAGACTGGATTGGTGGTTACCAGAGGGGGAGGGGGGATGGAGGAGGGCAAAAGGTATGATTAGGCACATGTGTGTGGTGATGAGTTGTAATTAGTATTTGGGTGGTGAACATGATGTAATCTATGCAGAAATAGAAGTATAATGATGTACACCTGAAATTTATACAATGTTATAAACCAATGTTACTGCAATAAACAAAAAATTAAAAAAATATATATATAATGGATGAAACTAGAAAAGTGCCTAAAGGGAATTTTATAGCTGTAAACATATATATTAAAAGGAAAAATGATATCAAGTTAATAACCTAACCTCTTACCTAAAGAAACTAAAAAAAATAAGAGCAAACTGTACCTAAAGCAAGCAGGGGAAAGACAAAATAAAAATTAGAGAATCAAATGAAATAGAGAGTATGAAAACAACAGCGAAAAATCAATGAAACCAAAAGTTGGTTCTTTGAAATGATCAACAAAATGTACAAAGCTCTAGCTAGACTGATCAAGAAAAAAAAAAAAAAAGAAATAAGATTCAAATTAATAAAATCATGAACAATGGAGGGGATATTACCATTGACCTTATAGAAATAAAAAGGATTATAAGGAAATACTATAAATAGTTGTATGCCAACAACTGATTAATCTAGATGAAATTGACAAAATCCTAAAAACACACAAATACAAAACTGACTCAAGAAGAAAGAAAATCTGAACTGGCCTATAACCAGTAGAGAGATTGAGTTAGTAATCAAAACCTCCTAGCAAAGAAAATCTGAGAGTCAGATAGTTTCTATGATGAATTTTACCAAATATATAAAAAAGGAACTAACACAAATACCTCACACATTCTTCCAATATGTGAGTCATGGAGGGAACACTTTCCCAAAACTTTTATCAATCCAGTATTATTGGATACCAAAACCCGACACAGACATCATAAGAAAATTATAGACCAATATCACTTATGAAAATAGACTTTAAAATCCCCAACAAAATTAAACTGGATATCCACATGCAAAAAATTAAGTTGTACCCTTACCTCAGACCATATACAAAATTAACCCAAAAAGAATCATAAACCTAACAATAAGAGCTAAAATTATGAAACTCTTAGAAGAAGATGTAGGTTTAAATTGTTACAATCTTGGATTAGGCAATAGTTTCTTAGATATTACACCAAAAACACAAGTGATAACAGAAGTTACAGATAAGTTGGACTTAATCAAAATTAAAAAATTTTGTGCTCTAAAGAATACCATCAAGGAAATGAAAAGATGACAGCAGAATGTGGAAAATCTTTGAAAATTATGTATCTAATAAGAGTCTAGTATTCAATCTCTACCTAAAATATTACAACTCAAATATAAAAATATAAATTACTTAATTTAAACAATAGGCAAAGGATTTGACTAAGTATTTTTCCAAAGAAGATATAAAAATGGCTAATAAGCAAACTAAAAGATGCTCCACATCATTAGCGAGTAAGGAAATGCAAATCAAAGCCACAATGAGCTGCCATGTTACACCCACTAGAGGGACTAATATAAAAAAACAGACAATAACAAGTCGTGGTCAGGATGTTGGGAAATGTGAACATTCATACACTGATGGTGGTTTGTAAAATGGTGCAGCCATTTTGGAAAACAGTTTGGCTGTTCATCAAAGTGTTAAATGTAGATTTACCCAGATATCACATTCCTTTCCATATACCCAAGAGAATTGAAAACTTATCTTCACACAAAAACATGTACAAGAATAGCCACATCATCCACAATAGCCAAAAAAGTGGAAACAACCCAAATATCCATTAACTGATGAATGAATAAACAAGATGTGGTATAGTCATACAAAGAATTTTATTTGGTAATAAAAAGATAAGAAGTACTGATATGTGCTACCACATGAATGGTCTTTAAAAGCATTAACATAAGTGAAACGAGCCATTTATGTATTATTCAATCAGTGCACATGAAGATTTTTCATAACGTCCAGGTCATATCTTTCCCACTTTGGGTCCAGTATCCATCTCTTCAAGTTCTTTATTGCCAAATATACTATTCCCGGCTCATTTCATATCTCTCAGGATGTGAGAAAAAGGTACCAATTCTGTTATTTCTTACAATGCCATGTCTCTTAGGAACCTGTTTTTATTGCAACAACACTGATTTTCTTGATCTGCTGTTCTTTAATACCATTTATTTATTGCTGGTTAAGTCATTAGCATCATCCCTACTACTGCCCATGAACACAGGTGTCTGATGATTCTGTCCGAGGCTGTGACTTTGTTCTTTGGTGATGACCACAAGTACAAGTCTTACTCAGAGCATGCAAGAAAATGTAAGCAATAGTTTGTTTTCCAGTCACATTATATTTACCGTTTGGAATTTTACAATGTAAATACAAACAGTTCATATCCACCTATGTCTTCTCTAGAACACTTTAGGTCCTACAGACTGCATCCTAGAATGTGAAATTTTCCCAATATTAATCATACTCCAGTCTTCCAAACACCACCATCAAGGGAAGGACAGGTGAGAGACTGTGGGCAGAGCAAGAAGAGAAGTTACATTTGTACAAGAATATCCCTTTATCGTCTGGCTTGGCCTACAATTGACCAGCAGAGTATCATATCACTTGGAAGTAAGATAAGACATCACTTGGACCCCTCTAAAACCCTCAGAAGAGGTAGGCATAGCCACTACTGGAGGACCGCCTGACATGTGTTCTAGAGCCTTCAGGAATGAGATGACTAGCCTGTGTCCAGTGGCAGAGGGCACAGCAGGTAAAGGCCTCCTTTCACCGCTCCTGCCACCCTTGGGTGCTATAGAACACAATGGGTACTGCAGTGGCAACACTGACAGGTGAGAGTCAACACAACAACAAAGGCTGATGACTGAGCCCACACTTCCAGCTGAAGCCCGGGATACGGTGGATAGTTGGTAGCCCAGAGCCCTGAACTCATCTTATGTCCATTATAAGTGAAACTCAGCCAAAAGCAGCATGACAGCACCATTCTGGCCACCCAGTTCTGTACAGTTTCACAAAAGAAACTCCATGTATATCAGAGGAATTTGCTCACTTGACAGGCCACCCTCTTGGAACTGAGCATGGCGTGGGCTCCCTCATAGGTATGAGTTGTGAAGCTTATTAGAGCATCTGATCAACTCCACATATGGAATTGGGGGGCTAAGAGGCTTGGAGAGAATTCTCAAGGAGTGAAATGGTGATGGGACCCACATGGTACTGGTATGAGCTTGGATCATCCAGCTTAAAATGGCAGGGCTGGCCCCACTCCATCTACTCCAAAGAGTGGGGTACTGAGGTGCAGGGCCCAGGACATGGTTGTTGGTTAGGTCTCAGGGCAGTATTGTCTAAAGTATAAGTATTCCAGATGAAGTCCTACTGTGGCTATTTTAATCTTTTTCTTCTTCTAAGAGCAGAGGAACAATTATTTCAGGCATTAGACAAGCATAACTAAGATTGTGAGGGCAAGGTCTATGACATCTGTGATTTGGATTGTAATGCTTCCCTCTTAGATGTTGGCTGGGTCTGACTGCATTATAGGCCTGACAGATAGGTGGAGTGGTGGGGTATGATTTTAGCATTTAATACAGGCTTCTTAACTCTTCTGGTTTTTAGTTAAGGCTTCATTTGTAGATCTGATGAAATAATAATAGGTCCTTTCCTACCATAAAATTTGGGAAGGGGGTTGAACTCTTCAAGTCTCTCCTTGGACCTTAAACTTTATGATAAGTATCTCAACATTTATGGGAAGTTGTGATCTCTTTTACAATATTTGCCTCCAGCACTTGTTGATGAGAAACTTAATTTTTTTGTCCTTCAATATCTTGACTTTTGATTTCTTTTTTTTTTGCCTATGTTTAGAAAGGATGATTACACCAGATCAGTTTAATATTAAACTGCATCTAATTTATATTCAGAACAATTGAGAGAAAGTTCTACTACCTGATAAATTCTGGTTTCTTCCCCTGTCAGTCCCATGACCTTTGAATTCCAATCAACATATGGTTACCTGGTAACCAGAATGGCTTTAAGTTAGGAAACCCCTAATTTTTCTTATTTCTATGTCAACCACTCTGCATAAGTCTCATATTTCTAAGAAGTGTAGAATTAGCACATAATGAACTCTAATTTTTGCTAAAGATCATTGAAGATGTTTCATTTTTTCTATATTGCTTGTTTGAACTAAAAGCATTTGTTTTTCCTTATAAAATCATTTAAGCATAAATTAACACAAGAAACACAATAATTAACACAATTCACTTAAGTCTGTTAATTGTTAAATTAACATAATTAAAACAAAGTTTTTAAATATACAGAAAATAGTTTCTTTAATGACCAAAAAAAGTCTTCAGAAAGTTTAGAATATTTCTTCTGAGTAGCATCTTTTCATCTAAGCCTTGGAAAATAATCTTAGCTAGTGAGAAACAGTGGGTATGGAAATAAATAGAAAGAAGGCAGACTTTGTGATAATAAGGGAGTCCACATATTGAGTTTGTAAGATTTATTTCAAGGACTTGGAGGTGAATAGGAATGAGTAAGATGGAGTAGAAGATCAATGGTGAATTTTAGTTCTAACTGTGAATTATTCTTTCATCAATTTAGTCAACAATATTGAGTGCATCTCAATGCATGGTAGGCCCTATGCTAATAGTAAGGAAAACAGTATCATCATGGAAATTAAAACCTAAAGTACAGGAGATATTATTTAAAAAAAAAACCCTCAGAGCCGGCCCCGTGGCTTAGCGGTTAGGTGTGTGCGCTCCGCTGCTGGCGGCCCGGGTTCAGATCCCGGGTGCACACCAACGCACCGCTTCTCCGGCCATGCTGAGGCCGCGTCCCACATACAGCAACTAGAAGGATGTGCAGCTATGACATACAACTATCTACTGGGGCTTTGGGGGGAAAATAAATAAATAAATAAAAGCTTAAAAAAAAAACCCTCAAATTAAAATTTCAATAATGATAAGTGAAATGTTGACAAGGTTCACAATCTTTGTGTGAAAGCATTCGACATGGGTCCTATACTACCACGGGATAGGCAGAAAAATCTTCTGTGAAAATATTACTTAAGAGCTGAAACTTGATTGATGAGAATGAAGTACCTAAGTTGAAGAGAGAGTGGCAGTTTGTTCAATTATGAGTAATGGCAAGGTCTAGGCTATGATCTCTGAACTGGGTAATATAAGTGGAAAGGTAAATCTTTGGATGATTGACTTATGGGGGACAATGAAAACCTAGGATGATGACAGTAGCTAAGGTGAAGATGTTGTGCCATTTTCAAAAGACCTTAATAAGGAGGATGTAGTACACAAACTCTAAACGTGACCCCTGATTGTCTTCACCTCACTTGCACCTTTGTGTATTCTCCTCCTCTTGAGTGTTGGCAGGACGTGTGACTTGCTTCTAACCAAGAGAATACACAAAGGCGATGGGATGTCACGTCCATGATTAAGTTACATAACCTTACAACACGGTTTTGCTAGCATCTCACGTGCTGGCTTTGTTGAAGCAAACTGCTATGTTTTGAGCTGCTGTATAGAGAGGTTCATGTGGCAAGAAAATGAGAATGGTCTCTGGCCAACAACCAACCAGAAATTGAGGCCCTAGGTTCTACGATCTATAAGGAACAGGATTCTGCCAACAACCACATAACCTTGGAAGTGGACTCTTCCCCAGGCATGACTTGAGATGAGATGGCTGACGTCTTGATTGCAGGCACGTGAGAAATCCTGAAGTAGAGAACCCAGCTAAGTTATGCCTGAATCCTGATCCACAGAAACAGTGAGATAACTAATTTTATGATAATTTGTTATACAGCATTAGATAACTAACACAGAGGGTAAGAAGTAAGTGAATGATAAATACGATTAGTGCGAGTCTAGTCATAGCCATGACACTAACATGTTTTTTGATCTTGGAAAAAAATGGCTTCTTTAGACCCTGATTCTTCACCACTATACTAGACACAATGGCTAATTTATGGCAGTAAAATATTGTTTTTAGATTAAAGAGTTCATGGTATGGACTGGTTTTTGAATAGGCTTTAAGAAATCTATATTAATATAAGGATTAAGTGTATTATTGGTCATCATCATCATCATCATTATTCTGTATTGTATTTCTGGAAACAGCATGGTTTTTACATAGTCATAGAGTAATATTTACAAAATGCTTAACACATTGCCTGGATCTCCTGTGATGATAGTGATGATCATGTGTTGATTATTATTTCAAGGGGAAGGAGTCAGCCCAAATCTGAAAACTGTTAGGCAAACTACAAAATGAAAATTGTCTGAATCCTTGTAAGACTCACAACATCAAGCATGTATTTATTTTTTTTTTTTGTAAGGGAGATCAGCCCTGAGCTCACATCCATGCTGATCCTCCTCTTTTTGCTGAGGAGGACTGGCCCTGAGCTGACATCCATGCCAATCTTCCTCCACTTTATGTGGGACGCCGCCACAGCATGGTCTGACAAGCAGTGCTTCGGTGCGCGCCCAGAATCTGAACCCGGGCCACCAGCAGTGGAGTGCACGCACTTAACCACTATGCCACGGGGCCAGCCCCGTCAAGCATGTATATTTTGACAAATGCTATGTCCTTCATTAAGAGGTCATGTTTCTCTAATATCTACATCCCATAAATCCCATGTGTCTCATTGGAACATGTTACCACTAAAAATTATTAATGCAATCACAATTTTGCAAAATGTTTATCATCTCCAGTAAAACTACTATGTAATTATTACCATTTCACAGCTTGAGGTTAAGCAGCATTTACTGATTTTGCTGTTGGAGTTATTTAATGGCATGTGAAAACTCTGGAATAGTAAAATATGTTCAGGTAGGCAGTATCTTTCATCCACAAATCCCTGCTATTTACAGCTATCAAAACATATCATTACAAGCAAAAGGCAGGGAGATAGATGTGAACAAATACATGCATTATTCATAAACTATATTTCTCTTCTGCTAGCTTTCTCAAAACCTTTTTTTCTTTAGGAGATGCCTAGAAGCATGCATTTAGATTAGTTTATTAACAAGATCATTAATCAGGCATCCATGTCTTAAAATGTCTTGTTGATCAGCAAGTAAAGAAAAAACAGATGCCTAAAGGAAGATGTGGACTCTAATATGGTTGTAATGCATTAGAAATTAACTCAGTCATGATATATTTAATAATTCAAAAAAATATAATGTACACCTAAGTAATATATACTTTATGAGCGAAAATACATATTCTTAAATATCATAAAACTTTGTATGTGCCCATCTCAGGAAAAAGTAACAGTTTCATTGACATTTCAAAGTGATTTTACATTTATGATTATTATCACTGCTATTAAAGATTGGCAGGTGAGATAGGAAGTATTTTCAATCCTACTTTATGGGTGAGACAACTGAGGCCAAGAGATTTGCCTGTGACTGAAGAGGACTCTGGGTCTCATCTTTGATTGCTAACTATGGTCTTTTCTCAACCAGATTGCTTCCTACCTCTTGAAAACCTATGACTTGAGCTCAGGGATACAGTACTTTCTTTGAACCTCACTTTCCGTGTGTGTAGGTTAAAAGAGATAACGCCCATTATCTAACTGATAGTATTGCAATGAAAATCATTGGTCCTTAAGAACGTCAGAGAACATACATGTTTTAACTATTAGTATTACTGATAACATAATCCTACCATTATAATAATAGTAATCTTCATTATTACTATTTCATGCTGTAACATAAAAATTTCGTCAAAACTGTGCCTTAAAAGATAAGAAAGTCATTAATTTTATACGTTTGTCCTCATCATAATGCATGTTCGAATTCAAAGCTTCTGGTTCCAAGAAAAGATGCATGTAATTAGAATCAAAAAAATATTTTTGTTATAATGATGTTGTATAGTTACATTTTCTACAATAAATATGTTATCTGGAAAGTGAAATTACATGGTATACACAAATCCTGTGAGTTCGGCTAATAATATGAAAGTAGAAGAATGCAGAAGTTCTTCCTGCTTTCAATAAAAGAATATAACTGATTTCACCTCTTTCAATAAAGCGCCTCAGGTTCAAAATGTGGTACTTGTGTTATCTGTTGTTGCTTATTAAAATTTTACACTAATTATTTGCAAAATCTGTAACATTTATTGCATATGAATTTAGATATTTCTCTAGAAATTTATGCAAAAATATTTAATCATAACAATAATTAGTAAATTCTTACTTATGAATCACACGTCGTAGTTTTTATTTTCAATGATAAGAAAAATCTTTGCAGTTTCCATAGCAATTACAAACTTCAAAGACCTATGGGAGGACTTAAAAATATCCCAGGAGCTTATATAGCCAGAATCATAGAAAGATGAAAGTGAATAAGTTACTCTTATTATTTTCCATTTCAAGGCTGCCTGTACATTAGTTACTCTGCCAAAAGTCAGTGATATGATCAGTGTCTTATCCAGACACCTACAAAAGTATTCATTCTAACAGTAATTCTAAGTTTCTCCAAAGTATGCCTATTACTTGTCCATTTGTGAGTAAAGTTTTTTCATTATCATTGTTATTTGGAAAGAGAAAATACAGTGGTCAAAATATCTGAGATGAACATTTTCCTTTAGAGCAATAAGCAAGACCAGGGGAAGAGCCAAGGATAAGGAGACCAACAATTGGATCTATGGCACGAAACAGCAATTTAATTTATTTGATAAGACAATTTCTAGAGGCTTCAGCATTTTGTCTTTAAAATGGGATACTTCATCTCTAATGCCCTTTCAGTGTTGAAGATTTTACGATCTAAAACATAGTTGAAGTATCTTTCCAGAAAGGTCAACAACGAAAAATTTTCCAAGTTTCACTGCTGAGATCTTACACATAACACTTACTAGACAATGTTTCTTCTTACCCGCTGAATAATGCCCCACCCCAAAAGATATCCACTTTCTAATCGCTGGAACCTGTGAATATGTTACCTTAAATGGTAACAGGGACTTTGCAGATGTAGTTAATTTTGGGCTATTGAGATGGGAGGAGTATCCTGTATTATCCAGCTGAGCCCAAAGTAGTCACAAGGGTCCTTAGAAGAGGGAGGCAAGAGGATCAGAAATAGAAAACAGCAATATGATGATGGAAGCAGAAACAGAGAGAGATTGGAAGACGCTATGCTGCTGGCTTTGAAGACGGAAGTAGGGGCCATGAGCTGAGGAATTCAGGTAGTTGCTACACTCTGGAAAAGGCAAGCGAATGTATTTTCCCCTGAAGCCTCTGGAGGGAATGTAGCTCTGTGGACAGCTTGAATTTTGACTTCTGACCTCTGGAGCTGTAAAAGAATAAATTTGGGTTGTTTTAAGCTACTAAATTTGTGGTAATTTGCTATAGCAGCAATAGGAAATACACTCACCCTAATAGGGTGATAAAGACATACCAAAAATGGGTGAATTTAGTGACTTGGAAAATGTTACTTTCCACTTGGAATATCTAGAACTGTAGCTATCCCTAATTGTGATTTTTTTTGAAGTACTTTTTTCTAGAATAAATATTTATTTTGTGAGAGTTTGAAAAGAAAGCTACTAGAAGTGGCCAAAAATTTCTTAGAGTTCATTTTCAAACTTATTTTCCCAAGAATATCTATTCATATTTTATAAATTGAAGTGTGAAAAGTACATGGATAAAAAAGATTCAACCATATTATGGAATAATATCTCTAATGTTTGAGCTTAGTATACATAGTTTACTGTTAACAAAATCTGCAAAAATATTTTTAAAAGGTTCTATGAAACCATAAACCCCTTAAAAGAGCTATTGATAATTTTTCTGTTTTTATTTTTTGCTAGGGAATATATTCTGAAAGTGCTGTAATTCTGCACAAAAGAATGTTTCAATAAGATACAGTATTTATTAGAATGTTAAGCAGCATAGATTTTGGATCTGGACTGTCTGTCACAAATCCTAGGTCCACCACCTACTAAGTGTGTGACTTAAGAAAAACTAACTATTCTCTGCTGTATTTACTCTTCTGTAAAATAGAATTTAAAATAGTACCTTGTGAGGCTGGCCCGGTGGTGTAGTGGTTAAGTTCGCACACTCCCCTTTGGAGGCCTGGGGTTCGCAGGTTTGGATCCCGGGCGCGGAGCAACACATCACTTGTCAATTCATGCTGTGGTGGCGTTCCACATAAAACAGAGGAAGATGGGCACAGCTGTTAGCTCAGGGCTAATCTTCCTCACAAAGGAAATACATAAAATAAAATAGTACCTTGTTGCAAGAATTACGTCAATTAGTATACGTAGCACTTTGATTAGTATCTGGTACAAAGGAAATAAAGTTTAAACATGTTAGTTATTTTTATTGCTGCTGTTTTTATTTGATCCTTGAGTAGTCCAAATGGCAACATGTTTTAACTTATTTACAAAACATGGTGTTTTATCCATTATACGACTGGTACCATGTGTTACATTATAAAATGAATATGTTCTTTAATCTCTAAGAGGATCTGCAGAATCCCCTTCAATTTCTATCTCACTTTACCTAAAATAGCTGTAATATAAAAAATGATTGATTCATGCAGAAACAGCTGCAGGTATTCAGAGCTTTTACCTCTTGTTTTAAAGCAGCTTGTCTTGTAAAGACAGGATATTTTTAAATCAACTAATTTGAATTCTTGAAAAAGGATTCAACTTTGGAACAAAAATTTCCTGACCACACAGATTTTTTAATTGGTAAGTTTTTAAATTGAAGAGCATCAATGAACAGCTTCCTCTGCCAGTTTAAATTTTGATTTTTTAGTGAAAAATTATTCTCAAATATTTTTAATATAAGGAGGGTTTTTAAGAATTGCATTTTTTAACCCCCATTTCAAATGTCACACTTTTGTCTTGCATGTTGCTTACTAACCAGAAGATTCCATTTCATCACAATTGTGTAATGATACATGTGTGTGGTGGACAGTATTTTGAAACAGTAACAATTATTTTCCTGTAATCTCTTATCAACCCTTGTCCCACCTTTTTGCCAGCTAAGGTACTTAGAATCCATTTTCCCAGAAGTCAAATCTTACTTTTTGAGCTTTATAGTGGTTGGACTCCTTGTGTTATAAAGAAGATAATTGGGAGAATGATGAAAGTCTCTATACTTCTCCCCCAGAATAGTTTAAGAATCGCTAGATGAAAGCATGGGGAGATTCAGAGGAAAGCAGAAATCTGGACAGTTCTCCCTTCCCCTTCCCTCATTTGCAGCACATTCCTGGGGTGGGGAATCATAGAACACTGAGACAGTTGGGGGATCTGAGAGCAGAGGAGGACTGGAAAAAACACAGTACAGTAGTCCCCCCTTATCCTTGGGGGATACGTTCCAAGACCCACAGGGGATGCCTGAAACCATGGATAGTACTGAACTCTATATACCGTGTGTTTTTTCCCTATACATACATACCTATGACAAAATTTAATTTATAAATTAGGCAAAGTAAGAGATTAACAACAATAATAATAAAATAGAACAATTATAACACTATACTGTAATAAAATTTACGTGAATATTGTGTCTGTCTCTCAAAATAGCTTATTGTACTGTACTCACCCTTCTTCTTGTGATGATGGGAGATGATACAAAGCCTGTGCGATGAGATGAAGTGAGATGAATGTCGTAGGCATTGTGAGGTAGCGTTATTTTCAGACTGTGGATGACCAAGGGTAATTGAAACCTCAGAAAGCAAAACCACGGGTAACGGGAGACTACTGTATCCAAAATATCCTAGGGAATCTGACATGATATGGGATTAAAAGAAACACATGCATGGGCTGTCTTAAGTCAGTCACTCAACACAGTGGTAGAGAGAGCAATGCTTGTTTTTTTTTTTAAGCCACTGTTTATCTTTGTTTGAATATCAGTTTGTATATTAATGGGCAGAAGCAAAAAAACAAACTGCTAGAGTTGTTTTTTTAAATTCAGAATCGCCAATCGCTCTAGATATTTTCCATATTCAAACATTTGTTCATCCAGCATAATATTTTCAGAACCTCTCTTTTCCAGGGACAGCATAGCAAGGGTTAGAACATGAAAAAGCATGGAACATTTGGGCAACTGAAAGTAATTGTTGGAGAGAGCAATGCTTTTCATTCCTCATGGCCAGTGTTTCCTGTCACGGGCTCCATGTTGCTAGTCTAAGGCTCCTATTCTCCTGCAGGGAAGGAGCGACTTAATTTCATTTGTAAATTAGGAAGGAGGAGCTTGATTGTGTATCCCCTCATCTTGTTCCTGCTCCCAGGAAGTCCATATTCTACAAGACTTTTCCAGGCTGTAAGTTTTGCAGGCCCAACGTGCAGAGCGGCGAGTGATGGTTTTCCAGTGCAGCCTATGATTATCTGAGGTTCATTATTAGGAAATCCATTTGTCCCCACATATAAGCCATAGAATAAAGATGATATTTTGGCCTCCATATTCCTGATTCCTCTCTATCCTCATTTTGTTGCAAATTCATACTGCTAATATAACAATGATAATACTTAGCTGTATAGTACATAGACTACTATGAGCCAGGAACTGTTCTAAGCACTTTAATAGAATAATATTTCAATCCATATTATTTTCTCCATTTTTCGAAGGGGGAAACTGAGACACACACATGCTAATTAGGGTGCCCAGGGTTACACAGATAGTGAGCAGTGGGGCTGAGATTCAAACCCAGGAACCTGGGCTTCAGTTTGCACATGTGCTTTAAGGCTTGTAGGTGTCCTATGTAAAAGTTCCCTCAAATTCTAGTCCTAGGGAAGCAGTAGACTTGTAGACAGAGAAGATGGCCCAGATATGACCTGAGTGGCAATATTCTAGAAGACGCTGTGTGACTAGGAAGACGAATCTGAAAACAGAATGTGTCCACACCTTCCCCATTATGGTTTCATATTAAAAATTCTCCCCCAAAATTAAATGCAAATTTTGGGGAAGTGGTCAGAACTCCTGAAATTCATGGAAGTTTGTTACAAGCATTAATATAAGTTATAGAAAAATATGCTTCCATTTCTTGCCCGTCTGGATTCATGGGCTGAGATTTGTACCTGCTACATGAGAGTGGTGACTTACAGCTTTGAATATTGAATTGGGCATATTTAGTCAGCTAAACGTGTCAGCGAGCCATGCATGTTGTTATAACCATATTTAATAAGATAGACATTCAGCTTTGCCTGCAAAAGATTAAGGTAATTCACTGTTTTATCTGAAATATCAGTTATAGAACTTTGATTTGCCTCAATATTTCAGTAAAAATAAAAAATAGAAATTCCAGAATACATTACCAACTTGATTACACATAAGTCTAAATACTGAAATAAATGTGGCAATAAGGAAAACTCATCTGAAAGCAGTTGGAATCTTTTTTACAGCTAGTGCTTCTCAATGTAACACAGATGACATGACCACATTGTGACAGCTCTTTAATGTGAGCTACTCTTTTTGTAGTTTTTATTTCTATTTCTATCAGATATCACTGCTTGCTTGATAAATAGTATGTTAATAAATGATTTAAGCATACATTTATCTGCTTTCATGTATCACATATTTTAAAAACATAATCTTTCTTATTCATCATTACACATATATTATGTGAAACAGACACATGGAGAGAGTTAAAATATCTCTACATTGAATTATAATTATTTCAAATAAATTCAATCTTTATTTTTTATAACTCTCCAAATTACATATTTTGCAGCAATCTGCTATCTATTATATTCGTTGAACTAACAATAATATTTATTTATATATTCTTTTGCTTAAGAACATTAATTAACTGCTATATACCAGGGGTTGTTCTAATTACTGAGGATACAGAATTGAGAAATTTCCTTCTATAATGAAGTTTATATTTTAGCACTGAGTTTGGTAAGTGGTGAGAATAGACTTCTTTGCCTTATATTTGACCTTAGGGGAAAAGTATTATGTCTTTTATCATTAAGTATGGCACTAACTGTACGTTTTTCATAGATGTTATTTATTAAGTTGAGAATGTTCTCTTTTATGCCTGGTTTGCTAAGAGTTTTTATCAGGAATTGGACTGGGATTTTGTTCAAATTTCTTATTTTGCATCTATTGATATGATCATATTTTTCATTTTTATTCTGTTAATATGGTGAATGACAGTGATTAATTTTCTTTTATTTTTTTAAACCACTTTATTGAGGTATGATTGACATGTACAAAGGTGTGCATATTTAATGTATACAACTTGATGAATTTGGGGATAAATATACACCCATGAAACTGTCGCCACTGTCAAGGCCATAACCATATCCCTCACCTACCAAAGTTCTCTCCCACCCCCTTTTTATTATTATTATTCTTGTGGTAAGAACACTTAACCTAAGATCTGCCCTCTTAGCAAATTTTACATATATATTATATGTACATGATATATATTATATATAGAACAATACTGTACATTATATTTTATAATACAGTATTGTTAGCTGAAGACTATGCTGTACATTAGATCTCCAGAACTTATTTATCTATATACCTTTGTATATAAACTTTATACCCTTTGACTATTACCTCCCTATTTCCCCCTCCCCCAACCACTGGCAACCACCGTTCTACTCTCTGCTCCTATGAATTTGACTATTTCAGATTCCACATATAAGCAAGATCATACAGTATTTGTCTTTCTGTGTCTGGCTTATTTCACTTAGCACAATGTCCTCCAGATCCATCCATGTTATTGCACATGGCAGGGTTTCCTTCATTTTTAAAGCTGAATGATATTCCATTGTATGTATATGTCACAATTTCTTTATCCATTTATCTGTTGATGGACATTTAGAAATGTTAAATAGAGTTTGCATTCTTGGGATAAATCTCACTTGGTTATAATGTATTATCATTTAAAAATATTTTTGGATTCTGTTTACTAAAATGTTTGTCTTAATTTTTGCACATATGTTCATATTGGAATGTAGTTTACCTGTCTCTGTCTTTTGTATTAGGGCAATGTGGGACTGATAAAATGAGGTGGGAACTATTTTCTCCTCTTCACTTTCTGGAAGTTTACATAGAATTAGTGTTACTTCTTACCTAAGCTTGGTTAGGATTGACCAGGGAAGCCATCTGAATCTGGAGTTCTCTTTATGAGAAAGATTTCAACGACACATTCAGCCATAATTTTTTGTTGAAGATATAAAAATCTTATCTTCTAGTTTACCATGTTTTATTTCAAGATAAATGCTTTATTTTGTAGGAATATAGAACTATTTTGCAAAACCATGCACAAAAGCATGTTAAGGCCTAGTACAATCCTTTGGACATTTTGTGAGAGTTTTTGACATATTGTTTTAATCTTGTTTCTGATTCAAGTTTGTTTGATATGAGTTCAGATGGTGATTGTTATTTTGTGATTAGTCATTTCTTCAGCAGTATGATTTTACAATTGAAATATTAAAAAATAAAAGGCCACAAATTTACAACCCTTTCGTAAATGTAAAGTCAAACTCTAGTATGCTTTGCACCCTCAAATTATTTTAAAAGCTCTAAGCATCCATTGTGTGATAGAAGCACAACTGCCAAACCATGACAAGCACTGAACAGACATATCTTTTTGTTTTGCTAGTTAAGTATCCCTGTGTTGTGCATTCATTTATTTTCTTCAGTTATTTTATTGAGGTCATAATAGTTTATAACATTGTGTAATTTCAGGTGTACGTTATTACTTATTGGTTTCTGTATAGACTGCCTCATGCTCACCACCAACAGTCTAATTTTTATCACATGTGCCTCTTTATCCCTTTCCCCCACCCCCAACCCCCTTCCCTCTGGTAACCACTAATCAGTTTTCTGTTTCTTTTTTTTTCAGTAACTTTATTGAGATCATAATGGTTTATAATATTGTGTAATTTTGGGTGTACATTATTGTTTATCAATTTCTGAGTAGACTTCATCATGGTCACCTCAAGTAGTCTAATTATTGTCTGTCACCATATATATGTATCCCTTTACCCCTTTCACCCCACCCTCAACCCCCCTTACCCTCTGGTAACCACTAATCTGTTCTCTTTATCCATGTATTGGTTATATTCCACATATGAGTGAAATCACCACATATGAACAGTATTTGTTCTTCTCTGTCTGGCTTATTTCACTTAACATCATACCCTCAATGTCCATCCATGTTGTTGCAAATGGGACGATTTTTTCTCTTTTATGGCTGAGTATATTTCTTTGTGTATATATATACCACATCTTCTTTATCCAATCATCAGTTGCTGGGCACTTGGCTTGCTTCCACGTTTTGGCTATTGTGAATAATGCTGCAGTTAACATAGGGGTGCATAAATCTCTTTGGATAATTGATTTCAAGTTCTTTGGATAAATGCCCAGTAGTGGGATAGCTGGATTATATGGTATTTCTATTTTTAAATTTTTGAGAAATCTCCATACTGTTTTCCATAGTGGCTACACCATTTTGCATTCCCAGCAGCAGTGTATGAGGGTTCCCTTTTCCCCACATCATCTACAACATTTGTTATTTTTTGTCTTGGTAATTATAGCCATTCTAACGGGTGTAGGGTGATATCTCATTGTAGTTTTGATTTGTATTTCCCTAATAATTAGTGATGTTGAACATCTTTCCATGTACCTATTGGCCATCTGTATACCTTCCTTGGAAAAATGTCTATTCATATCCTCTGCCCATTTTTTGATCAGTTGTTTGTTTTTTCATTGTTCAGTTGTCTGAGTTCTTTATATATTTTGGAAATTAACCCCTTGTCAGATATATGATTTGTGAATATTTTCTCCCAGTTGGCGGGTTATCTTTTTGTTTTGTTCATGGTTACCTTTGCCTTGCAGAAGCTCTTTAGTGTGATGTAGTCCCATTTGTTTATTATCTGGCAGTAATATAGCATCTCCCAAACATTTTTACCATAGTTGATACATACAATTATTCATTTTTTAAAAGCATCTTAGACTAACAAAATATTTTTACCACGTTTAAATGCAAATACAGACATAGTATGAGAAGGTTAATTCTAAGCCTAAAATAAAATAAAATGAAATATTGAATGTGTCCAATGTTTGTAAAGACACTTTGTATTTTTTTAATTAAAGCTTATAAAATATTTACATACTTAAAAATCTAATATGCATCTTAAATTTGAATAATCTTTGAAACATCTTGGTGAGATCCTATAATTCCACAGATAATAGATAATAAAATCACTGCCCTTGGCATTTAAAGTCAGTTACCTAATGACTTGTCAAAAAGTTATACTAAATATCTTAATCCATTCTGTTATTTTTTAAACTGAATTTGTCCCCCATTTGGATGTGTGACTTCAACATTTTTGAGATGAGAGAAACAGATAAAAACATGTGATCAAAAATATTTGAATTAAAGATAGTTTATTTATAAAAATAAAAGAAAATTAATGAATTTTGTCATGAAATTATTTTTAATGTTGGAAACCTAACCTTAAATCTCCCCCTAATCTTTCATATAGATTTAGTTTTAACATATTTGAGGGTTTTTAAATTTTCTTATCAAGGTTGGTGGAGGGGCAAGTATTAAAACCAAGATCTTCGAACTACTGCTGTTTGAGTAGAAGAAAAATTTCAGATATTCCTTGGAGACACCTGTCTCATTAACTTCAGTATGGATTTTGTCAGCGTGAAGACTGTATGATTAGGCATTAAAATTAATTTCATAAGAAGCTCAAGTGAAATTAGATTTCACATGGGTTTAGTTTGGCAGAGTATTTTTCATCAGGGCTATAGGGTCATTTGCAAGAAATATATGTATTTTTAAGTGGCTGTAACTGACGTACAATATGAAGACTTTTTACTAAAAAATCTTTGGCATGTGCTCATTACAACAATCACTGGATACTAACAGATATTACTAATTCAACAGAGTGCCATTTGATCTGATCTCTTCAGAAGAAGAAAAAAACCCCACTCTATGTTTCTCTATCTGCCACCTCTTAATTCCTCTCTCCATATTCTAACACTGTACATATACCTACAAGTGTTTAATCTTTTGATGATGGATTGGCAAATTATTATAAATCTCATTATGATTGAGTAAAAATCAGGAATTCTCTTTTAATACTTAATAGATTATAACCATAAAACTGGGATAAGTTACTACTTAAATAGAAATATGATAAATTTGGTAGAAATTACAGAAAACAGTTCAAGGCAAAATCTCTACCTTGAAGCAATAAAATAATTACGGTGTAATGAGTGAGTATTTACTAGCTTTGTTTTTAATATAATTTGTTGAATTGTAATTTTTTAAAATGGCTGTTCCACAATTTCTTTGCAGAGTTCCTGAAAATGTAACAATCATTTCTCAAAAGCTGTTGTGGGCTGTTTGCAGCACACCAGCAGCATATAAGACTGCCATTTTATTGTGCAAAAGGATTTTGTTTAGAAATTCAGAAAGGGCATAAGTGAGTCAGCTTTTCCATGTTCCACTATGTCTGGGTCCTCGGCTAGGGAGCCTCAAATGACAAAGGACTAGACAGCTTGGGCCGGAGAGTCCAATTCCAAGATGGCTTCTTCACTCACCTGTCTTGACACAGGCCGGACTCAACTTGGACTGTCAATCATAATGCCTTCATGTGGTTTCTCCATTGTGGCAGTCTCAGGGTAGTCTAACTTCTGACGTGACAGCTCAGGAGGATGGCCTTTTATGACCTGGTCTTAGAAGTCACATGACATTACTTCTTCCGCATTCTATTGATTGAAGCAGTCACAAGTCATCCAGATTCAAGATGATAGGTACTTAGACCTTCCCTCCTACTGACAAAAATATTAAAGAATTTGAAGCCATGTTCTAAAATCACTACACTGTGTATTCAATTTTGTATTCCACTTTTCCATTTAACATTATACTATAAACATAAAATGCCTCTCTTGTAAACATCATTTAAACACCTATTCGGCATGATCTAACTCACCTAGCCAAATTTTTCACTGCAGATGCAAATATCAAGTTATAATGCTGTTGAATGATTTAGGTAGGGAAAAGGTAGTGTCTATTTATACAAGAGATATCTTCATAATAAGGAATTATGAGAGAATAAAACTATTTCATGGATGTTTAGCCAGGTAAAATTATTCTGAAAGAGCATCTGCATACAGAAGTGCATCTTTTAGCATTTCATTGAAAATTACAGGGCCTATTTAATTTCATAAAAGAATATTAGATGTTGTGTGTGTATTTTAGCAAGTGCAATATAATAATCTTAGAACTACTAAACTGCAGAATTTCTGCTGCATCAGCCAATGCATGTTTGTATCTACAACTTTGACAAAAGCCAATAAAGCAAAAAAGCTCATTCATCTTGCTAAGGGATTGTAAGCTCTATTTATTTAAAATGGAGTTCAGAGATTGGTTTTTTCCATTTTGATATGAGTCATGTATCACTTTCATTTAGTGACATCAAATGTTAAGCCTCAGTAAAACTGTCTTATAAAAGAAAAAATATGAGGTTGACAAAGATGAAAGAAGATGCTAACACTAAAATTAGTTGCATAGATTTTAAAAATTAAAAAAAAAAATTCTGGCCATATGTCTAGTTTAGAGAAGATTCTACTCAGTAAAAAGAAATAGTTTCTACTTTGGGATGCTCACTATGATAAGGTGCTATTTCAATTAAAAACCTTGGCTGGAGTATATATCATACGCGGTAAACTGGAAGGAAAGAAGAAACCAAAGACTCCTAAAGTGAATATACTTTTAATGCTTCTTCCTCCAAATTCATCATCTTCCAGGCCAAGTTTGGAATTTTGCTATTATAGCTGACACATACCACATCTAAATTCTGCCTATACAGCCAGCCATCAAATCATGCTGATTTTTCCTCTACAATATCCTTTGTATGTATTTCTTCCTTTTTGTTTTACAGTTGCCGTCTGAGAATATATGAAGGGATGAATATTGATTTTTCCAAGGCTGAAACTGCCTTTTTAATTAAATTTAAATATGTAGAAGTGAGACCAAATAAAGGCATTTGAAATTGTGAAACTCTACTTTCCAAATCATCTCACACATGGTGAAAGCTATCTTTGAAAATTTCTTGCATCCATCCACTCACTCCTCTACACTCTCAGCCAGAAAATGTTCATACTAATCCACACTGTAGAAAAAGCTACAATAAACTTCTTTAAATACCTGCACTTATATATCATCCTCCTTTTGTAACTTTCCATGAGTTGTAATAGTCTAGGATCATGTATGTTTTATAATCTAGTCCTACTGAACTTCTGCAAATATATTTCCTCTTCTGCCTCATCATGGTCCCCCCCCACTCAAATCCAACCAGCTGAGCAGACACTTTATACGTGCTTCAATTCACAACCTTAAAATATCTAACTCTATCTTCACTGGAAGGGGTCAAGACAGACTTATCTACCTTGTTTCAAATGGTATTCCAGGAACAGAGGATGACCAGGCGTAGGAAAAGCCAGACAATGACCATAAGTTATTTCTTGTAATATAAGGTCACAGATCAAATATTAGATTGGAAAAATAGCAATCACAACATGTTACACTTTTTAGGGACTTACAATGTGTCAGTTTCTATACAAAAAAAATTTACATATGCTCTGTATTTAATCCTCACAACAAGCACCTGGCAGAGGTACGGTTATTATCTCCCTTTTATAGGTAGGGAAACTGAACACAGAAGATTTGTAGAGCTTTCCCACAATATCAAGCCAGTAAGTGGCAGAGCTGGGATTCCAGTTCAGCAGGTCTGACTAGACAGGCACTCCCAGTCACTGTGCTCTATCACCAATAAAGAGAAGAAAAGACAAATCCAAAAAGATGTCAACTGCATAGATACTAAAAAGGAGAAAGGGTTTCATTTTATCGCTCACATTTGTTTGGGTGCCTATGCACACCATGCAGTGTTCCAACATTAGAACATATCGCAGCAAACCTCTATTGTGGCCTTCTTACGATTTTTTTAATCAAGGTAATGACAGCATACACAGCAAACATTCCTGACTTCCTGGAGCTTATACTATAGTGGAAGGGAGCAGAAAACCAGCTGGGAGGGAAGCAGGGAGATATATCTTATGTTAATAATACATTTTTAAAGTCTGAACGTGCTATTAAGCAAATGGTTCAACATGATTTAAGTGCACATGGTCATAGCTAAGGACATTAGGTGAAAAGTTCTTTAACTTTCAAATAGTTGGTTAAAATCAGAAGTAGGTTTTTCCCCACTTTACTTAAATAGAAACTTACTGGTAAGAATTAACATCAAACTTGATTTATTGAGAAGAGATGGTGCTTATTTCTTTTTCAAAAGTTATCACAACACTTGTCATATATTTTGTGTTCAATAAATATTCACAACGAATTAATCAATGGATTGTGTCATAATTATCAATTATATATGTGTATGAGAGTGTATGTTTTTTCTCAGTTGCAAATATAGTTAACTTCTGATCGGACTTTTCAATTTTACTAGATGGCTTTTCTGAGAATATTCAACTATCTTGAGAAATTATAATTTTGCATGGCTATCAAATGTTCCCAAGAGTAGTTTTATCAATTTTTCCCTCTAAAAATACTCTGAACAAGTGTGTGAACAAGAACACTGAATGGAATCCTCTATAGTGGCCTTCTTATGATTTTTTAAAATCAGAGTAGTGACAGGCAATGACAGCTTTAGATATTGTTTTGGGCCAAAAGTAGCTCTTAAGTCTCAATCAGCAATTTATCTTTCATGAAATTGATGATCTCCGAGCATCGTCAGAGATCTAAAGAATTCTCTAGTGATTTGGAGAAAGAGAAAATAGAATGATATAAAGGATCCTAGATGACTAATGTCTTGCATAGAGATATGGCAGACAATCATGTGTCATGAAACACACACACACACAAGTTTTCTTAAAGCGCTTTAACTTAGCTAACTCATCTTATGAGAGTGTATCACTACTATTTATTGGAAAACGATTATAGACTAGGAAATAGGGATGAATTTTTCAAAAATTTTAAAATCTTAATCTTTTCCCTCCCTACCATTTTATCCTTCTATATTATTTTTTAAAAAAATGATAATATTTTATGTGATTTGGAAAGGAATTTAGTGAAGCATTACATGGATAATATAAGGCCTGAAATTACACTACCTACAGACAAAACATGTTATTAAAAAAAACTAATTATTTTATTATTTTTTATTTATTTATTTACTTATTTTAATTTTTTGTTTATTGCAGTAACATTGGTTTATAACATTGTAAAAATTTCAGGTGTACATCATTATACTTCTATTTCTGCATAGATTACATCATGTTCACCACCAAAATACCAATTACAACCCATCACCACACACATGTACCGAATTATCCCTTTCACCCTCATCCCTCCCCCCTTCCCCTCTGGTAACCACCAATCCAATCTCTGTCCCTATGTGTTTGTTTATTGTTATTATCTATTACTTAATGAAGGAAATCATACAGTATTTGACCTTCTCCCTCTGACTTATTTCACTTTGCATTATATCCTCAATGTCCATCCATGTTGTCACAAATGGTTGGATATCATCGTTTCTTATGGCTGAGTAGTATTCCATTGTGTATATATACCACATCTTGTTTATCCATTAGTCCCTTGATGGGCACTTAGTTTAAATAAGGGAATTATAAACTACAAAAAGCAGGCACAGTGAGATTTGTCAGCAGCAAGGACTCAGTACCCTGAGGCAAATGCAGTCCTTTAGAGGAAAAACTATTCTGAGGCTGTAGTCCCTGCTAATAGGTCTGATGAGTACTCAGATTATATTGCTGACTATGTGAGAGGTGGATTTAATCAGCTTTGGGTGAAGGTGTATTGAGAGAAAGAAAATGAGCTTTTTCTTCCCTACTTCTTTCATTTCTTATTTAAATAAATAGTGATACTCTTTGAGCCAAAGAAACATAATGGGGTTGTTTATGATGATGAATATGGTCCTAAGGCATCCTGAGTAGAGTCTGCCAAACCAAGCAGTCTATAGAATTGGGTCAGCCCTAGTGATTCTACCTTTGAGCTTCAGGATTCTACTTGGGTGTACAAAAGGGTGTGATTCAGGCTGGCTACACATTAAGCTCCTAGTCTGATTCATGCACATGTAATGTATGTGTATTGAATATATTTGAAACCTAGATGTAAGAATATTTAATACAGGAAAAGACTCACAACATATTGCAGTTGCTTGCATTTATTTACCAAACACTTAAGCTGGGTTTACTAAACGTCCGGCACTATTCTAAGGGTTGTTCACACAGTAATGTTTCTAATCTTTATAATAAGTATAAATGGTAGATTGCATTGTTATCTCTATTACCTAGGTGAGGAAACTGAGGCATCAGAGTTGACTTATCCAAAGTCACACAGCTAACGAGTGGCAGTTGGGGCTTAAATACAGAGTCTTGTTCCAGAGTCTGCACTGTAACCAGGGGCCCTCCAGGACCAGTTCAACTGACCCGATTGCTTATCAACAGAGTGATTAAGAATTGCCCTTCAGAAAATGTGCAAAGTCACGTAGCGAGAGCATGCACAGAAGAAGAAATCTTGACCTGAAATGACCGTGGAACGAAATATCTGGAACCCAAGGACTGGGACACGACAGGAACTGGAAACTTGGACTCTTATCAGAAGTGAGGGGTCCCTCATTGAGGAAGATCTGATATTAAAATTCCCTCCCCACCTTATCATAAATGTTTAGAACCTCATCATAAATGTTTAAAACCTTGCCATAAATGCTTGAAGCCCACCAATCAAAACCTGTCCTGCCAGCATTTCCATGTGCCAGCATGTTCTCCTTAACTTCTTAAATTTTTCCCGAAATCCTGAATTGAGGCGACAGATCTGAGGGCACATGCCTCCTGTCTCCCTGCAGGTGGATCTCGCAGAATAAAGCTGATCTCTTTTCCCAAAGGCTGATGCTGTAATTAATTGGCCATTTATATACATCGGGGAAGAGAACCCCAATTTTGTGTGGTAACAGTACCTTTAGCTACCATTGCTATACTAATCTCCTTATAAGGAATGGCACTGAATACATTCCAGCTTAGTAATTTCATTACTTATTATTATGGTTAACTAACTTACAGGGGCTGGTAAAGACCTGGAGCTCACTGATTATCCTTAGATGGGAAAAAATCCCAGGGAAGACATGCCTAACAATAATACCTAGTATTTATTATTTCCTATATGACAGCTACTGTATTGGCAATTTTCATATACTCTCTCATTTATTCCTTACCGCAAACGTTTGAGATGGATGCTGTTATCATTTCTAATCTACGAACTACAAAATTGATTCTTTGAGAGATTGACTTGCCCAAAGTCATATAGCTTATAAATGCTAGGGTGGGCATTTAAACCCAGTCTCACACTCCAGGGCCTGCATGACAACACAACACACATTCAATTTTGGTAAATTGTCAATAGTGAAACATTTGAATATTCAATTGTCCTACTATTACTAGATAGTTTTAGCTAAAATGTTTTCCTTAAAGACATGTAAAAATAATTTTACAAAATATCATCATTAAACATTACTGTAAGTTTTTCCCAGTGGTCAACTGAAAGGACATGAAAAATTTCTATTCAGATGCCACTATAATTGGTCCCACTGGTTTTGTATGCCCCTACCCCCTCAGAAATAATATAATAAGCATCATGGAAGAAAGATCACTCTGCGAGTGATCTATCTGGTGCAAACAACCAAAAAGTCAGCATTTAAGTTATTTTTAGTAATAGTTTCACTAGATGGAGTAAGACTAAATTCACTCATATTTATTAGTCTCTTTTATTTTTCTATCAACAAAGATTTTAAAAAACTATAGTCTTTAAATTGAACCAGTGCTAAAACTAAAGAATCCTGTGTTAGGGTCTCCAAATTCACCTGGCTCCTTCACAGAAAATATGATTGCAGAGTTCCCCATTTAACATATTCCCTTTAAGTAAACAACCTCTCTTTCAGCATTCTCTATATGACAACACCAATAAATATTTCAGTGGGAGACTACACAATGCCAAGTACTGGGAGATCTTCTTCTTTTCCTTATAAACTTAATCTTTAAGCAATTGTAATACAGAATCCCAAGTCTGTTTTCCAAATTAATGGCATTTTAAAGATGAACGTGAGTTTCTGCGTAGTGTTAACAATATTTATTTAGAGTACTTTACATCCACACAGTGGAAGAAAAACTTTGCTATTTTCCCATTCCTTTTTTCTGGAAGGACAGAGTGCACTCTCCTGTGTGTGTGTGTGTGTGTGTGTGTGTGTGTTGGCATATGAGTGTGCATGCACGCTAATGGCTTTACCTCTACGTGCCAGTGCCGTGAAATAGAATCTCTATAACAGTCTGAAACAGTTCATGTGAGTCTGTCCCAAAGCTGTAACTCACGTGAATCATATTAACTGAGTTATGGCTGTCTCCCACCTCTGGATTTCTATGGAAATAACTGTTTGAGTTAGCCTAAATACAATCTCTGATTCTACTGATAGTTGTCATTTCCTCTGAATATGTTTTATCTTCTCAAGCAGATTCAAAGCAATTATTTCGCCTTGTATTTAATGAGAACTCAACAATCATTTTTAATTAAAAAATAAATGATTCTTTTACCATTGCTGTAAGTTTGAAATTTCCATAATGAATAGGAAAAAGTGAAAGCAAAAGAAATTTAAATCTCCATAACTAATCTTCAAGGATACAAATACTTGTATCATTTAAAATAATTCAGCTTAAATTTTTAATTTAATTATTAATTTTTTATTTTAATTTTTAATAATTAAAGTTTTAATTTAAAATAATTAAATTTAAATAAATATTAAATAACCTAATATATATAAAATAAAATACATATAAAATAAATAAATATGTAACATATAAATACACATATATATTATCTTTTAATATTGAAGCTCAGAAAAACTAAATAGTTGTTGCTTTATTAATGGGTAAGAATTAGAATTAGCTAGTGAAAAATCATGGGCAACTTAGACCTACATCAGCCTTTACAAAAAAATATATATTGTCAAAATCCCTGACTCTTTATTTTTACACAAAATATCCCATATTTTGGAATAGGGCCTCCTATTGGACAAACATGTTTTCCAGAAACTATGACATAATCACTTATGCATTTTCTTTTTCCTAAGAGAAACTCATTTTATTTCTTAAAATTTCTAGGGTGATATGTTTTGTCTAGTGTATGTGAAAAACCTTGCCTATTATACTGAAGAGATGTGCCAGGGCATATTTCTGAAGTGCTGGAGATTGTAAGACCCTTTGGAATTTACAGAGGCTTACTTGTCATTAAAATGAAGGAAGGATCTGCGTCAGAAGGCACCAGCCCTGAGAAGCATGAGGTAGCTCACTTCTTCAGGGATTCGTGCACTAAATAAACCAGAATGGGAGTAGTAAGCCTTGCCTATTTTTCAAAAATCATAGAAAATAAGTTTTTCCTCCAACTATTCTTTAAAAAAATAATTAAAAAAAACAGGAATACTATTCCCAAGTGAGCATATTTTAACTTCAAAATTCTGAAGGTTGTATGACGAGGCTAAGGTTAAAGGAAGATTTTTTTTTTTTTTTTAATCAGCTAGTAATTGCTTAAAGCATTTATTCAGGCTTAATTTCTGAAAGATGTGGGCTAACATAAATTTGCAAGTAGATAAATTTTTATCTCTGTCTGGACACACTGAGTTTTCAGACAAGATACAGCAAGGGTGCGATGTAGAATGTTTCATAGTATATTAGTCAGTGCTTCTTACCTGGGGTGTATGGTTGGGCCTCAGAAAAACCTAAAGTTTATATTCTAAATTGTACCTGTATGTATGCCTTTCTGGGGGTTATTCTATATCTTTCCTCAGATTCTTCAAGGCTCCTTGACTCTAAAACATTTAGGTCTTTGACTCTAAAAGCTATTAAAAACATGTAAGTCACAGTTTGCATGTTGAGCAAGTTAATAAATGTACTTACATCTCTAGGATCTACACTTTTTGACTAAGTTCTCATAATAGGCCTCCAGAAAGTTATAATTTCTTAGTATTAGTAGCTTAATATTCAATACAGCAGCTAAAAATAAAATTCCACCAAATATTTTACAGAATTGTGGAGTCAGTGTATGACTTCACACAGAATCAATGGGATGATTCTGATTTTAGTCAACTCTGACCACCTATACTAGGTGGCAGGGAGTGTTGGGGCAGTTAAGGGACTGGTCTCTAGACCCCAGTGCTCTGGATGAAAACCCTGGTTCTACACTCACTATCCATGAGACCTCAGGCAAAGGATTTGGTCAGCATCAGTAAAATAAGAACAAAAACAGAATCAATTTTTAGTTTTACTCTGAGAATTAAATGAGGTCATCCACATGAAGCTCTTAGAAACATCTTAAGCACAAGATAAAGGTTAGCTAATGGTGATAGCTCCTGATGTATATCACTAACACATTCCACTTGTGCCTCTAAGCACTTTATATTAACCCCTTTAACCCTCACGACAATCCAGTGATATGGCTTTTATTGTTTTGCCTATTTTGCAAATGAAGAAACTAAGTCATGGAGAAATCAATTAAGTAATTTGTCATCGGTGGTTAAATAGCTCCTAAGTGGCAAGGTCAATTCAGACTCAGGCAATTTGGTTCAAGGTACCACATTTAACACTACAGCTTTCTCATATTATTATTACCATTATGTCTTTTTAAAAACGTCAATGTCTGGCATGCCTATTATAATTGACATATGTGTAGAAGAAATCACAGCATGAGAATTCTTAGAAAAATGTACATATTATGTAGATACAGAAAGGCATGGTTCTTGTTAGTACCTAGAGAATTGCTAATTTTTTTCTCTTGTGTTTCTGGAGAAAGTAAATGCTATCTAATGTTTGTAGAATGTCAATACCAAATATATTTCCTAAAAAGAACAGAGAGTAGAGTCACATTCACATCCATCCTGTAAACACTCATGTAGTTGATAAAATAAATAACCAGTGTCAGTTTCATGTTAACGATGAAAGAAAACACAGTTTATAACTGATGAGGGATAGTTACGGGTTATTTGCAAAACAGGACTAGAGCCAATATTCAACATAGCCAAAGATAGAACTGAACTGACTCCTAATGTAGTGTTTTAATTACTATATTAAATGGATTTGCTTTGCACAAAATAAAATAATGAGTATGTCTATAAAGAAAAAAAAAACATTCTGGGTTTTACCTCAGATGCAATTGTGCTGAAGTGGTCAATTTCACCTCCAGGTGCAGGAGAGCAGATTATATATTTTTTTGTTCAGCAGCTATTCCAGACAATAAAATATGATGGACTATATAATTCACCGGTTTATAAAGAAAAGACTTAGAGAAATATACAAAATGAATATTTTTTAAGATTTGCCCATGATAAATGGATCCAGAGAGAAATCCATAGCACTTTAATGACTGCTTAGAAGGAAAATAATGTGAATACACAATGAAAAATGCAAATCATTACCTGTTTTCTGATAATGAAGATTGTCTTATCCATATCAAATACACGATGAGGCTGCTATAAAAAAAGATATAGAATATATGTAAATTTGACATATAAATAGGCTCCCTAAACATTAAGCGCATTTAAAGCAAAAAAATAAAAACCTATCATATTCAAACCAATTGCTTTCAAAACATACTGAAAGGACATTTTCCATGATAGAGGTCTTCACCTTCTTGTGATAGAGGTTTTCATTTTTCCTTTCCCAGTAACTCATTTCTCCTTCATAAAATAATATAATTTCCCTTAGACTATACAGGAGGCTTTTCTTGTCTTATGCCTCCTCCATTTTTGTGTTCACTTGTTTTTGAAATCTTAAGAGAATATTTTACTTTCACTGGCTTGGCTTCCAAAGTTCCCACCCCTGTGTGGGCCTCTTGACTGTCATCACTACTGGAAAGAAACCAAAACTACTCTTGCCAAGGCTGCCTGTAAAACGCCAAGTCTAATGGCCTCACCTTTCTAGACCTTTCTGCATTATCTGCTATATTTGACTACTACTATTTTCAAACTTTTCCTCTTTCCAAATCCACTTCCTCTGATTGTTACCTTCTTCCTTAACCACGTACCTCCTCCGTCTCTTTTATTACTCTCTCTTTTCTCTGTGTTTCCTGCAAGGTTTTGTTATCCTGGAAGATTGACCTCAATTCTTCTCATTTACGTTCTTTTTTTGGCACACTCACTCACATTCATGGCTTGAGTTGTCTCAGTTATTCCCAAACTCACACGTCTGTAACCCCCATTTGATGCCTCCTCAAGCTGCTAACCCATCTTCTCCACCTCTACCTGCATACTGTCCAAAGAGTGTCCTGCTGATACTGTAACCTCATCTTCCAGAAGAAGAATTTGGTTAGTTTAAGATTAGCAATGTCCCTTCACCCAATATTCAAATTAAAACCGTCTGTGCTCTTGTTTTATTCCTGTTTTCCTACTACCTTGCCAAACGTTCTGTAGCAGGTAGTGCAGCTACAAAAAAGTAAAAGCCTGTCAGCCTGGGTCTCTGGGTGGCTCTATAACCAGAGACCCTGATGATAATATAAATAAGTATATAATCTAATATATAATATAAATATTACATTATATATTTAAATAAATATTGCATTTATATATTATATATTTCTAGCATATATTATATTACATATTATAGGCATATATATAATAAACATATATGTATGATAAATATACATATTTGTTGTAGTTCAGCCATTAAAATCTCAAGATTTTTACTCTAATATAGCCTGTTCTATTCTCACTAAATGTACCCTTTTTTTTTTTTTTGTGAGGAAGATCAGCCCTGAGATATCATCGTGCTAATCCTCCTCTTTTTGCTGAGGAAGACCGGCTCTGAGCTAACATCTATTGCCAATCCTCCTCCTTTTTTTCCCCACAGCCCCAGTGGATAGTTGTACGTCATAGTTGCACATCTTTCTAGTTGCTGCATGTGGGACGCGGCCTCAGCATGGCCGGAGAAGCGGTGCATCGGTGCGCACCCGGGATCCGAACCCGGGCCGTCAGTAGCGGAGCGCGCACACTTAACCGCTGAGCCACGGGGCTGACCCTAAATGTACCTTTCTTAACTCCATATTCCCTTCTAGTTATCACTCCCTTTCCCATTTCCTGCAACCTTTAATAGCAAATCTCTTTGAAACCATTGTGTGAACTGGAAGTTCATACTTTCTCAACTCTCATTCTCTACTTAGAGTGAGTCCTTGAAAATGGCAGATTCAAGCAGAAGTTGTGATGATGATGATGAAGAGTTGGAGGGGTGGGGCAATGAGAAACAATAGAGCATGGTGCCCCACTTACTAGCTGTGTAATCTTGGAAAAATTGGCAGACCTGTCTTTCCCTGAAAAACAAAATAAAACAAAACAAAAACTACCAGGTTAATTATGAGGATTAAACAAAAATATCGATAAGGAAACTAAAATAAAGCCTCTTACATATTATGTTAAACACAAAATATTGGCTTTACTATTGATAATATTAGTCTTAGAAAATAGCATGAGCCAAGGTTGGGAAACAAAAGAAGGAGCATAATTAATTTCATCTGACTATATGATATTGGTTATAGTCTGTGGCGTAAGAAATGATGCTGGCTAGATTAGTAGGTATCAGCTCATGAAGGGCCTTATATTATCCTGAAGGATTTGCAACTTTATCCAAGTTGTATCAGAATACCAATGAAGGGCTGTAAATAAGAATGTGATGTCATTAGGCCTACGTGATAGAAAGATCCCTCTGGTCACTGCATGGAATGTCAGTTAGAGGCAGAACCAATTGGGTCAGAAGGAAAGAGACCAATTAGAAGGCTATTGTAGTTATCCAAGTAAAAGACAATGATGACCCAGATTTAGCTAGTGTCCCTGGAGTATCTTGAGAAATATTAAAGACAAAGAAGTAATAGCAGATTTGGTTAGTAATCAAATGTGGAAGATGATGGTAAGGAAAAAATCAAGGATGGCATCCAGGACTCTGACTTAATCAAATAAATGAGTGGTAGTATTAATCACCGAGAAGGAGACAGCTGGGAGATAAGATAATGAGTTAGTCTGGGGCATATTGATTTTGAAATTCCACAACAGCCAAGTGGTGATGATACCAGCTCAGCACAAGCTTGACATAAGGGAAGCCATACTGTAGAAAATAAACCATATTATAACTTTGAATAGCCTCTGATTAACTAACCCAGATGCACTTTGTAGATTTTATGGCCCCTCCCAGGTGCGATAAGTTGATAACTTTGTTCTCTTGAGTTCCTTAGGACTGTGATGACCTGCAGGCAGAGAGTCTATGCTGATAGCCATCATCAATGACAACTGAAAGATCAGGCTATAGGGCATTGCTCCAGTCTGTGATGCATATCCAGTAAAACAAAAGACTGTCAGGAACTAAGACCAGATATCTGGCCCACCTGGAGACTAAATGCCTCCCCCACCCAGAGACCAGCCCCCTATATAACTGGCCTATAGTCTTTGTTCTTTAAGATGGTTCTTTTGGATATTAGTCAGCCGTCTTCCCCCTTGCTAGCAAGCCGTAATAAAACCCTTTCTCTCCTACCACCTTGCCTTTCGACTATTGGCATGTCTTGTAGTGGGCAGATGACCCCCTTGGGCAGTAACAGTGACATCTGGTAGGCTCTCTGGTGCACTGGAACCAATGTATATCAGCTTGCAAGAGCCAATTGTTAATATTCAGGAAATTCATGAGCTATTTGTTAAACAGTTGGTAGCTTGAAATTGGCTATAGAGGGAGTATTTATTCCACAGAAATCAACATATTACAAATTATGCCTTTCCCCCTACAGAGAGCATGTCGATCAGCTCACCATGGCACATATTGATCTCAGGAGAGAGCTCTGGCCTGGAGATATGAACTTGGTGGTCACCATTATGTTACATAATTAAAGCCACGCAAGTGAACACAATAATTTCAGAAGAACACGCCACATGATAAGACAAGATAGCCAAGGAAGATGTTCTGAAGATCATCCCAACAGAAGGGGATCCTGTGAAGAAATCAGAGAAGGAGGAACAGCAGGCATGAGAAACTATCGGGAACTCGGGTGATGCAAAACCAAGGAAAGAAAGTGTTCCAGATTGAGGGAATAGAAGAGAAATCAAAATCTGCGTCTTCTTGGAAAGAAATTTTCCAAGAATTTATTTTGGATTTAAGCTTAAGACATGGAATAAATAACAGCAACAAAAATATAAATAGAAAACATAAATAAATCAGCAAATACAAATAGGTTCCTCATACACACTTAATATAAGCAGCGGTCTTTTCTTCCCAAAAGAACATGTAAAAGATACTCACGTTAGTTTGATAATATAATGGTGTTGGTACTTTAAGCTGTTAGAGTCATTCCATCACAGCCAAATTGATGCAATATTAGTGGTGAATGTAAATGACAAGCTGTCACTGACTAATTGCCCTGAGGAACTCAAGGGAGGTTTTGGAAGCATTTAACTGTTTCTCCAAATTGTTTTTCTGTGTTTGTTATGTTAAGAGACGCAATCACCAACCACCCTGAACCAGACCAAGCCTCACCACGAGAGCAGGCCTATGACCTTTGCCTCATTTTTATTGCTAAGATCTCCTCTCCAGGAGGAGCTTAGGCCTTATGACCATAACCTGCATTGTATGTGGAAGCATGTTTTCCAACTGAGCCTGTGCAAGTGAATACCCTCCTCCCCCTTTTGAATATTCATTCCCCATCTGAAATACAAGGTCTCTGCTTCCCTTTGTTCAGGGACAGCTATGACTTTGGAAATGATTCCGCGTGACCTCTTATTTGCTGTAAATACATCCTACTTTGTGTGACAACTGCTTCTGGTGGAGAGTCTGATTTCAACTCACCAGGAGGTGAACTTGCCTTAGGCTCCGTAACAAAGCCAGTTGCTGCTCTTGCAGGTATAGCTCAGAAAGGAGTGACATCCTTACTATGGCACGGGAGTGTGTCACATAAACATAGTTTATTCAAATTTATGATATAAAAGATCATCTTTTTTCCCATACAACCTCATAAAAGGAGACTAAAAGCACAACTAATCATTTTTTGAAAAATCAGAGAGTTTGTTACAGAACAAAATTGGGATTCTCTGCCCAATGTGCATAAACTAGCCAATTAATTATGGCATCAGCCTTTGGGAGAGAAATCAGCTTTTATTCTGTGAGATAGATGTGCAGGGAGACAGGGGATGTGTGCCCTCAGATCTGTCTCCCTGATTCAGGATTTGGGGTGAATTTTAAGATATTAGGGAGAACAGGCTGACACATGGAAACGCTGGTGGGGCAGGTTTTGGTTGGTGGGCTTCAAGCATTTACGGTAAGATTTTAAACATTTATGACAGGGTTCTAAACATTTATGAGGGGTTCTAAACATTTTTGATGAGGTGGGGAAGGAATTTTAATACTGGATCTTCCTGAATGAGGGACCCTTTGTTTCTGATAAGAGTCTGACTTTCAAGTTCCAATCCTGTCCCAGTCCTTGGGTTCCATGGGGAGGAAGATCTTTGGTTCTGAGGTCGTTTCAGGTCACGATTTCTTCTTTCAAGCATGCTCTGCCTGCGTGACTTTGCAGTTTTTCTGAAAGACAATTCTTCCTCACTGTGTTGATAAGAGATGGGGTCAGTTGAACTGGTCCTGGAGGACCAGTTTACCACCAAATTTAAGGGTCTCCTTTTGCAAAAATAATTTTGTTTTATTTAAGAATGGCTGTGATTGCAAATAACAGATAAATTTACATTCATTTGAAAATAGAGATGTTTTTCCTGAAACAGCAAGAAATCTGAAGGCAAATGTCTGCTGATATTGGTTCTAGAACTCTGGATTTCTCTTTCCCTTTCCCTCATGGTCACAAAATGGCTGCTGCATTGTGATTATGTCTGAGATTCCAGGCAAAAAGGAAGTGGGAGGGGTAGGGCGACTCTGCATACATCTGATTAAGGTTGCTTGGACAGAACTGCATCACTGAGCCACTCTTAGCTGCACGGGAAGCTTTCGAGCCTTCATATTATAAATATGCAGACAAAAAGAGAGCCATTTGGGACATTGTATGAGCCAACATACAAGTTTCTTTCTTCAGAAGCAAGAATACCAGAAGCTGGAGATGGTGATGGTGAATAGAGAACTAAATAAAAAGATAGGAAGAAGCTCATGACACTAAATGTAACTGAGGGCTTTCAGCTAGCTCCGAAAGCAATTCTCTGGAGATACACATTTAACATGTGGAATGTGCTTTGTACTACTGGGGCAGGAAAGAATTAGTGAGGGTATGACAGCTACCTTTGGCATTTATTGGCAGTAAGTAAGCCCTTTGAAAACTGGGGGGGATCAAAATTGGCCACCCCAAAATGTGTCTCTTTGGCTTGATTATTTTTCAGAACAAAAGACTCTGAAGGAAACTTTGACCTCCCCCCATAACTGCCTAAAAGAAATTTAAGATAAAAGGCCTGTCCCCAGGGCAGGCCATCACCATAGATAACGAGGGGTATCATATAGACTGGGAGGGTCCTTGCTAAGCCCACTCTTATCAAAGTTCTGTTTACCAAACATTTGCTTTTCCATCTCCATGTGAATTGCCTTCCTCCCCTTTGAAGTCTCAAACCACTATCCCCAATATTCTCCTTTGTCTTTAGCTGAAGATGATATTTAAAGTGGCAGCTTGACCATTTTGGTGAGTTATCCTGTTTTCCTGGTTTTTTCCCATGTATACATGTGATAAAGCTTTGTTTGATTTTCTCCTGATATTCTGTCTCGTGTCAATTTAATTCATAGACCAGTCAGAAGGACCTAGAGGGTAGAGAGATTCTCTTCCTTCTCTACAAAACCCTAACAATATATCTATCTGAATTATTCAGAGCTACTAAGCACCACTCCAAATGGATAACAAAAGGAACTTATCACTATTCGGCAGAAATCTGGAGCCGTGATATAATGGGAACCACCAGAGAAGTTAAGGAACAAAAAATTTGTCCTTGTAAATCTTAAATCACTTGGCTCCTTTCACAATGCCACTTCTTCTCAGTTGCAACCAGAGAAAAGATGCTTCAGATGATGTTGTATCCTGCAACTGACAGCAGCTGCTGCCTACCATGAGTGCAGCCGTTTGTTTGGTTTAATAAACGGGTGACCACAGGGAAATCACTCTGGCAAATTTACTGACATTGCCATGGTGTTTCAGTAATAAACCTGGGAATCAACTTATCTTACGATACAGATGGCTGCAGCAGGATTATGCCACAGTGGGCTCTTGGAAATGAATTATCCAACAAACTAGTTTGGGTTCTAAAATGGTTCTGACTTACTCAAGATAATTGACTAGCACTTAATGAGGGTATTATCCTATTACACTTAGTTATGGCAGAGCCTCTAAATATTTCTCCAGTAATTTAGGGTTCAGACATAATTGCAGCACTTGTATTTCTCTTAGGGGATTTTGCAAGGCAATGGCCTCACTATTTTGTGACACTTAAACTTGGTGAAATATGCTCTTCCTGAACCTGGACATAGCAATTTATGTGCCTTGTCAAATTATAGTCATTTATTTACCAGTGTTTAATTTTCTATTCATTTACTTAATCAAAGGGACTTATACCACATAGTTTCTTATATTTACAGTATCTCTCTGAATGTATGGGATAAAACCACATAAACTGAATATATTAAAGTGACATACAAATAAAAATATATCTCCCATTTCATTTTAACTGATACTGACACTTGGTAAGCATACTTTTTTCCAATGGTTTAGAAATGTGCTCCAAACCCGCATTTACATAACACATAGAAGGCACATGAATGTGATAGTGAAAATTCTGGAATGTTAATGTCTTATTAATATTTTTAGAATATCTCTATGGTTAGGTAATTGATATTTTTTAAAAAAACAAATCTGTTTTACTCCTTTGTAAACATTTATCAGATAGATGAGAGAGAGAAAGAGAGAGAGAGAAGAGAGAGAGAGAAAATGGGCCAAATTTATATCATTCCAGGTATTTGGCAGTGAAAAGGAAAACTCTCTGCCCTCCCAGAGCCTATAGTTTTGAAACAATTTGTATTTCTCAGAGTTTGAAAGCCACCCACACTTGTTTACAAAGCATGCTTTCATATGCATCATTACATTACTTTCATCTTCATAACAGGGAGAAATACTATGCTGATTTTTGAGAAAAAGAAACCTGAGTTGATAAATAAAATCTGCCTGAAGAAGAAGATAAGTGAGGACACAGGTGTAATAGAGACACTGGATTAAGAAAGAATTCTGTTCTTACCACCAGCTAGCACTGTCAGTCTCTAACAGCTTGGTTGATCTCTGTAAATAGAAGGTCAGGAGTGTCATTGTGGTACAGAAATGTTTCAGAGATACTTCTGGATCAATAGGAAAAAAAAAGTTACAATACTAACAGCCAGTAGAACTTACAGGACACTGTGCAATGTGGAATGGTCTAAGTATACAACTTAAGTAAATACTCGTTAAACCCATTGGTTGGTTGATGCTTGGCAGCATTTTCTGCAAGTTCTAGGAAAGAAATCATCTAGTCACACAAAGCATTTTGCTAGATAACATATTTATCATTCAATTCTTATCACTCTAACTTAAAATGAAGAAAAATAAATGTAGCCTTAGGAGCTAACACAAAGGACCATATTGTCAAATAAGAATCACACAAACCAGAGGTCTTAGTACCGAGCTTTACTAATAATGTCAAGCATATAAGCAATCAAGAGGCACAGGCAAAACGAGGAGAAGTCTCAGACATTGAGGGCAGATCCACGTTCTTTCATTCTTCATTAGCTTCAGACATATGCTTCACACAGGGGGAGGCATTTAGGTTATTAACATAAACTATAATTGTATAGCTTATATGACAGTCTCCCGGTAGCCATGACTCATCGTACCATAGCTTCCACTTTTGTTTACCAGAAGCAATCCTAAATTAGTGACACCCTACCAGGAGCATTCCATAAAGAAGAATTCTCCTCCTATCAAATATTATTACTTTATTTACTAGGTGGTCCAGTTATCAGAATGTTCACAAGGAAATTAGACTAGACAACATACCTTTCTTCCCCAGAGGGTCCCCAGTAATTGGGAGTGAAATGGTTCACAGACAAAATGCTTTAACTTCTTTTTACCAACTTAAATAATGTAGACTTATCAGTCTTTTATCATGAAATTATGAGTATATCTGATTAGTGTGACTCTCTTTTCTGAAAAATTCGTGTATGCAATTCATATTCAATCGTGATTTGAGGGTTATTTAAAAAATGCTACATGTAAGCTCCGAGTTTTTTTAATAAAGAACTTAGTACCATATAGATGAATGCCATAGGGAAATTCTTGGTTAATCTATGTAAAATAAAAAATAATTTGAATATTCTGCATGAGTTAAGGGGATATTATTTTTTATACATGTTGAATAATCTAATACAGAGATATATTACCTAAAATATTTACATGTAACTAGGTATATTAAGTACAAACCATGTTAAGGTGCAGGTATGAAAGTAACTATGATTTCTGCATGTAGGCTGTAAAGAATACACGTTTATAGTGAAAAATAATTTTAATTCTTTTTATATTTTGTAATTTGTTCTGGTTGTAGTTTAGTATATAGTTATTGATTCAGTTTAGTGTTAAAGAAACTTCCAGGAAATGAGTGGATATCAGCATCAGCTGACACATTGTTCAAATCTAACCATGCAAACAGTAGGGGCTATACAATGATTTGGACACCAATTCCACGTCTGCTAATTATTAGCTGTGTGGCTCAAGGAAAAGTATTTCTCCTCTCTGAACAGTGATCTACCACCTATAAAAACACACTTAATCACTTACATTTATTCATTCATTTTTTCATGTAGCAAATACTTATTGAGCATCTGTTTTGTGCCAGACTTTGTGCTAGAGAAAATGCAGAGAATAAAACAGAGAAATTCCCCACCTTCACAGGTATAATGTGTAAGTCACTATGAAGATTAAATAATATAATGTATATGCCTTCAATAAACATTATCTTCTTCTTCTTTTTTTTTTTTGTGAGGAAGATCGGCCCTGAGCTAACATCTGCCAATCCTCCTCTTTTTGCCGTGGAAGACTGGCCCTGGGCTAACATCCATGCCCATCTTCCTCCACTTTATATGGGACGCCGCCACAGCATGGCTTGACAAGTGGTGCATTGGTGCGCGCCCGGGATCTGAACCAGCGAACCCTGGGCCGCCGCAACAGAGTGCGCACACTTAACCACTTGCCCCATCGGGCCGGCCCTTATCTTCATTTTTTTTAATTTTCAAAATAATATTTCCTTTTCCATAAATCATTAAAGAGAAATCTGTTAAACTGTCATACCAGGAACTCTAAAGGGTCTGAGTTTACCCAACTCAAAAGACAAGTTAGCCTCTTGTAGGTTCATATTTGCTGGCAGAAAGACCTGAGGCTTCTGAGTCAGAGGCAAAAGACAGTTTATTACTCATAGCAATAGCCCTAGCCCGGGTGTCATCTTGGTGCTTGTTCCTCAAGCCCCAATTCCCACAGGGCAGTGCAGTGAAAGCAAGATCTTGCCTTCACATGCAGTGGGAGTGCATTATTGAAGAAGAACCCTGATACTAGAAAGCCCCAATCTTATATGGGGGCTGCTGGCAAATCTGCTGGGAGAGAGATGTTATCTTTATCACCTGGAAGGCGAGCAAATCTGCTCTGGAGAGGAAAGTGAGATGCCTCCACCTTTACAGTCCGCAATGTCTCTGAGGGAAGGAGACATTTCTGTCTTTACCATGCTGGAATTTAAGTAGATGTGATCCAGAGGGGATCCCATTCCAAAGTAATTTGCTCATACAATCATTTTTGTAAGGTAGTCTGAAACAAATTGACTATTAATACCTGGGTATATAGAAACGAGAAATTTATGGAAAATTATATTCCAACACAGTGTGTCCAAACATATTTCAGTTGAGTATACCTCCTTTTATTTAACTTTTTGAACAAAAATTTTAATTTGTCAACTGATATTTAGTTGTATGAGAATGAAGGTCTTTGCCGTGTTTCAGCTCCTAGAAGATGAGCCTTTCACCATCTCTTCACTGGGGAAAGTGTCTGGGATGGAGCTTCTGCGCCTTCTCTTCACAGCCTTACTCCATGGGGAAGTAACCCATCTTATTGTTTTGAGCATGACACGTATAGGAACTTATTTTACTGAGTTTATGGTTCTCTTAGAGCAAGAGCTCAGCTTCCATCTCTGATCTGTTCTCTGGTACGGCAGGAGTTCTGTTCTCACCCTTTGGAATTCCCTTGAACTTCCTGTTTCTTTGTATTACAGAGACCTGACAGGACTTCCCCACCGAGGGAAACTTGTTACACTTTGCGTATAGACTCTTCTGCCCACAACTGAGTGGCTAAGTCGGGTCAGCCTTGAACTGTAGGTTGTTTTCAATTTTAGAGTAAGGAAACGAGAGACCCACTTTAACCTTAATCCTAATCTGTGTTTCGTAAATGGATTTTTACCAAAACATGCCTTTTAAACATAACAGGCAATTACAGTGGTATTAATATGTGGTCCCAGTTTAGGTACCATTTTTGGGGGGTGGGTGTTTTATCAAAAAGAACCCTGAAAGGGAAAAAGGGAAGAAGGGTAAGTCTTATGTCTGAGAATACTTAACACATTAATAATTCTATGTGAGTCGTTTCCAGTATATCTACAGCAAGAAATTCCCAGGGTTAAAGTGAGGCTAACCAGCAACAACAAAGGATTACACAAGAATAAAACAGAGTCTGAGAAAGAAATCTTAAAATATTGGTGTCAAATTTGTTGAGGTAATAACCCTTGTTTCCTATCTCAGTCATTGTAGCAAGTGATGATTTCATAAACTTACATATAGCTTCAAAATAAATACTTTCCTTCCACACCAAGGTGGGACCATTTATCAACCCTGAGAACATCGTCAAGAGAAAATGAGGACATACAGGTGTGGTGATGCTGTTGATGTCCTGGATGATGACCCAAGCTGTAGAATGTAAGTTACGGTGGAAGAAAAGGGACATCACCGCAAGGCTCCCTCAACTCCTGCTCTCTCAGACACAGATGCCTTGAGAAATGACACATAGTTATCTCGTAAAACTATCAGACAAAAGAAAAACTAAATAACAATGACAGAAATTACAAGCTTCTTTTAAATACAAAAGGTGCAGAAAGTATCTAGAACACAGCGCAGGGAAAATTGTATTTATGCAGTGCACCTGAAAACTTGTGATTTGCATATCATTTTTGTCTGACTTATTAATCCTAATGAGTGCTTATTAAGCACTCAGCGATGAAAACATTATTTGAAGTAATAATAGAGTACAAAGTATTATTATGCAAATGAGTATGACAAGGTGTCCAACTGCAAATTTTAGTTCTTGCTGATTTTACTTCTTCAGTATTTTCTTTTTGAATTTATCCTCTCTTTTCCATTTCCAATACTACAAACCATTAGTCTTTTGGCCTCCACGTCAGCTTAACTTCCAACAGGCTCCAAAAGTAATTTTCTCAAGCTTAGCATGGCATTCAAGGCCATCTATTTGTTCATCCCAATCTATCTTTTTAGTCTTATTTTTCAGTACACATTCCATCTATCATACTTCTGTTACATCAAGGTCACACCTCTTCTCATTGCTGTCTGTTGAAATCTACTCATATTTCAAGGCCCAGAGCATCTGTCACCTTTCCCATCTATTTTTTTCCTGAATATCTTCCCAATATTCATCTCTTCTTTCTTTAAGGCTGTCAAAACTTTATTCCTTCCAGATAATATTTGCATGATTATTGCCTGTGTACTGTTAACCTTTTATTCAAGCTGCTATATTATAAATCCTGGGAGGTCAGGAATATTCCATGTTTGTATACCTTATAGAACCCAGGAGAGCATTGTGCACAAAAGTGTTTTGTTAAATTCAATGTCAACAATTTAATTATCTAGATGCTGTGTTTATTATTTAAAGTAAATAAAACAATGACATCTCCCAAGCACATTTCTAGCTGCTAAAATATGACAGTACCAGATAGCCATTCAAGGAAGATCTGGAGGGATCCTCAGTTTTGAAGGATAGTATAGTTGTAGTTACCTGTTTCTACTCTTGATTCCTTCCAATGACATAAATCCGTTAATCCTGAATTGCTTATTGTAAGCAAATCTATAAAAATGGCCCTCTGGATTTATTCAAATGTGTAATCAAGAATTATAGCAAATTCTAAAACAAACAAAAAATTTACTTTATATGTAAATTACAACTCAATTAAGTAGGGAGAATCTGCACAAATATGCATGAAAATGTTGAGCATCATATTGTGTATATGAAAGGCATCTGATGTTCATAATGTGGAACAATATAGCAGTACCTGACGCAACTCCTCTTTATTGCCATGTATTTTACACAGTACATTCCAGAGGAGCCAGCATTTATCCTTTGATTGTCAACAGAGTCAAATCAAGCCCCTCCAGTAATGTAATGTTTTGAAGGGATAAACTAGGCTCAGGTGGACTTAGATATCAATGAGGATAGAGTAATACTGTGAAAGTCATAACCAAGAAAATATTCATTTCCAGTGAAAGAGTCAGAAGTCTCAGATGAATATTTTCTATGTGTTCTATTTCTAACATATTTGTTAAGATCTGACCATAAACTGCCAAAAACTAAAAGGGACTCTAGAAATGATCTAGTACAAACCCATCATCTTTTACAATTAAGAAAACTTGTGATTCAATGAGGTAAATGATTTGCTCAAGGTCACACTGATAATTAATGATGAATTAATATAAACCTTAGTTCTCTTGCCTCTTAGATCAGTGTATATTTTATTCTCTACAGATACTAAATTTTATTACATTTCTCATAAATGTTGCACATGTTAGGCACACAACAAATATTTGTTACATTAAATTTTGTTTTATTTTGTTTTCTATGTTTGTTTGCTGAGAGACACAAGGAATGGAAAGATGTTAGGGACAGTCATTGATAAACTCATTTACTGAGATAGAGATCAGAGAATTGTAGATGCAACCTACGAGGTCAAGAGAAATTGAATTGTGCTATGATAGAAATAGATGTCTCCTAAATCTAGAAGATTGATAATCTGGAAACACAAAGGAAAGAAAGCATATAAGAATGAATGACCTTAAAACCCATAACTGGCAAACACAGTGTTATTCTAAGACAAGATGTCAATCTAACGACAGACTGTGATATCCTGCAACATCACCGGGGTCTTAAAGGGAAATGGGAGTTCTGAATCTTTTCCCACAAGAAAAGCCACCTGTCTGAGTTCATGATCATTTTCCCTTTGTAAGAGTACAAATTATTTAATGAGACATGAGCAGATGTTCATGGATCCAGGCAAAAATCTGTGCCACTAAGAGAAAGCTTTAAGAATACGCAGCAAATAGTCTCCTAGCATAATCAAATCTGGTTATCATTTCATAGGCTCAATTCTTTATAACAGTAAGAGTCCTGAAGAAGCTACAACATACAACCACATACAGTATAAATAAATGTAGTAGGTTGAATGATGTCCCTCCAAAATGATATATTCCAGTCCTACCCCATTACCTGTGAATGTGACCTTATTTGAAAATAGGGCCTTTGTAGATGAATTAAGTTAAGGATTTTGAGATCAGATTATCCTGGATTTAGGTTAGTCCTAAATGGAATTACTGATGTCTTTATGAGAGAAAAGAGAGTGAGAATTGAGACCCAGAGACACAAATGGGGGAAAGCCATGTGAAGACAGAGGCAGAGACTGGAGTTACGCAGCTAAAAACCGAGGAATGCCAGAGATGGCTGGCAGTCACCAGAGGCTAGGAGAGAGGCATGAAAAAGTTTCTCCTTTAAAGCCTCCAGAAGCAACCCACCCTGCTGACACCTTGATTTTGGACTTCTCACCCTCACACCTGTTGGAGAATAAATTTCTGTTATTCTAAGCCACCTAGGGTATGGTAATTTATGGCAGCCTTAGGAAACTAATATGTCAAATAATCTCATTTTTTAAATAATTGATAGGTGTTTTTGAAAAAAAATTGAAAACTAACTCTTTAAAACATGCATACATACTAATTTCAGAGTAAAACAATTTAACCTACTATGTGTGAAAGGTTTTGGTCTTAAGTAGTGGTGTATGTCAGGGGTGCTTTCCGGTAACCATTCTAATGGACACAACTAACATCATGATCCAAAATAATTTCCCACCAGCACCCAAGTCTACAGATTATAAAACGATTTATTTTGAGTTTAAGTATTTTTGTTGTTGTCCCTTTGTTTTCACTTTTAAGAGAAAAGGTGGCTGAAACTGCTAGCTCGCCACAAATACAGGCTCTCATGTCAAGCAAGAGTGAAAGGCTCCAAGCGTTGTATTAAAAATGGAAGTGATCTGCTACTTTGGAAAAGACCGAAGAATCATTGATATCTGCCGCTTGCCTTTGTGAACACAGTCAGAACAGTGAATGGCAGTTAGCACCAAAGTAAAAGAAAGGCCCAAGCCCAGAACATCCTGAGCAATACTGAGAACGCATGGATCCCTATAGTGGAAAATTTGGAAGACAACACAACAAATGGTTGTATGTTAACATCATAATCACTCCATTGTGTATTGTCAATAACTTCTAAACTAGTCCATGAATGTGCATTCTAATATGTTTATGCTTATTGTCAGGGTCCTATCAAGAAACACATGAGAAAAATGAAGAGAATTTAATGTGGGAGAGGTGTGGGCAGGGTTAAGCAAACAAGCATGGGATGGGAGGTACCTAGGACAAGCTCCAACACTAAACCATAGCCACCTCTAAGGCTGAAAGGAACAGGGAAGAATGTTACTGAAAGACAGTGAGAACTGGAACCAAGGAGGAGAGGCTGCTGGGGGCGGGGGGTGGCAGTCTCAGGGGGGTGGGGGTGGAGGTCTACAGATGTGGCAGAACTCCAGCCAAAGTAGAGTGGGAACGGACAAGAGGTATTGTGATTTCTCCTCATATCATCTCATCTGCCAGAGCCTCCCAGTGTCTGTACTCTTAGAAGACACGAGGCAGCGGAGCCGAGGTGCTGCTGTCTGTGGCGGTCAGATTCCCAGAACACAGAGCAGTGCAGAGAAGGCCAAGGAATTGACAGGAGGCGAAGGGAGAATTACCAGCACATTTTTCTTTTCTCCAGTATTTGTCATATAAAGAAGGTAATGTGAAGGTTAAAAGTCATCTAGTTCAAACCCCTTGTTGGAAGTACTCAGAAAATGAATATGAAACTCAGAGCTGTTAAATGACTTGCTTATTGTCCATAGTCAATTCATTAATGTTCCTTTTAATGTAATAGGGCAAAAAAAAGGTTTGATTTTTAAAAATTATGTTTACATTTTGAAAGAGTAACCTTATATTAAGTATTTGTTAATACTCACCTCTTTTTTAGGAAACCAACAAACATAAATCAAGATATAGAGAAGATAGGTGAAAAGTAAATCTTAGTATTAATAACATGTAAAAAAATACAATTTTTATGAATGCTTGATTTCCATTCTTCTATCCATCCATCAGGCCTTCCATCTATCTGTCATTCCTTTCTTCCTTTCTTTCCTCATTCAGTAATCTATTACCTTTTTCTTTCTTTCTTTCTTTCTTTCTTTCTTTCTTTCTTTTCTTTCTTTCTTTCTTTCTTTCTTTCTTTCTTTCTTTCTTTCTTTCTCTCTCTCTCTCTCTCTCTCTCTCTCTCTCTCTTTCTTTCTTTCTTTTCTTTCTTTCTTTCTCTCTTTCTCTTCTTTTTCTTTCTTTCTCTCTTTCTCTCTCTCTCTCTCCCTCTCTCCCTCCCTCTCTCCCTTCCTTCCTTCCTTCCTTCCTTCCTTTTTCCTTTCCTCCTTTCCTTTCCCTTCCCTTCCCTTCCCTTCCCTTCCCTTCCCTTCCCTTCCTTTCCTTTCCTTTCCTGTCTTAAAACGACACAAATTTATTCTCTTACAGTTCTAGAGGTTAGAGTCTGACATGGGTCTCACTCGGCAAAAGCAGATAGTTGGCAGGGCTGGTTCCTTCTGGAGGCTCTAGGAAAGAATGTGTTTCCTTGCCTTTTCTAGCTTCTAGAGGCTGCCTACATTCCTGGGCTTGTAGCCCCCTCCCTTGGTCTTGAAATCCAGTAAAGTACCATGTCTCTCATCCTGCTTCTGTCATCACATCAATAATGTATTATCTTGGTGATTTCTATAAAACTTTCCCAAAAAAAGTTCCTATAAAACTTTCAAGGGGCCGGCCCAGTGGCACAAGCAGTTAAGTGCGCGCGCTCTGCTGCAGCAGCCCAGGGTTCACCGGTTCGGATCCCAGGTGCACGCTGACGCACCACTTGGCAAGCCATGCTGTGGCAGCATCCCATATAAATTGGAGGAAGATGGGCACAGATGTTAGCACATGGCCAGTCTTCCTCAGCAAAAAAAAAAAAAAAAAAAAAGAGGAGGATTGGCAGATGTTAGCACAGGTCTGATCTTCCTCACACACACAAAAAAAACTTTCAAAACTCAGATTTCTTTCTAATAGGAAAGGTTCGTTAACAGCTCCCACACCTTACAAGTTAATTGTCTCTCTTCAAGTTCTCATAAAAGGCTATGCTTATCTCCTAAAGTATTTCCCACAGTATATTTTATCCTGTGTTTACTTCTCTGGCTCCCCCACTAGTTTGACTACTTTTTGAGTGAAAGTGCTTTGCTTCATTCATTTGCATCCCCTTTGCCTAGGATATTCATGGCACATTGTGAATCTTCCCAAACAGGATCCACTCATCCAAACAACAATTAGTTATTTGGGTTCTAAAGTAATGGTGCACTGGAAGAGATATCAAAATGCAATCAACTTTCTTCCTCACTCTCTTTTTGACGTTAGGAATATTATTTAAATTGTTAGCTCTTCAGTTTTCTGGTGCCCAAAATAAAGGATCTGGACTCACAATTCTAAATAGTCTCTTCTAACTCCATAGTTCTATGGTTTCAATTTCCCTCTTTTGGAGGATTTTATGGAAACAATTGTAATTGAAAAATCATATGCAATGTTTGGTCATTAAATATCATCTGCTAAGAATTCTGAGTCCTCTAATTATCCATGTCTAATCAATAATATATCATGTGCTAAACTTAAAAAACAAATTAGTAATTCAAGAAGTGTTTCATTTATGCACACATTGCTATTTAGCAATGGATTCACTAGTAATTAGCTTCATGTGTAGTAATAACTTGCTCCATACAAGAGGCCATAGATTATTATCCTAGGAGGAACAGTATTTGCCATATAAAGAAGATAATATGAAAGAGCTAGGAAGTAGGTTAAAGGTCAACTAGTTTAAACCCCTTGTTGTAAGTACTGTAGTGAATATGAAACTCAGAGTGGTTAAATGACTTGCTTATTGTCCAGTCAGTTAATGGTGATAAAGGGAAGGAGATGCCACTTATAGATTACCCTCTCTGAGCCAGGCCCTTCCCACATATCGTGTTATTTAATTTTGATATAGTTATTCAGTATTTTCACAGATACCATAGTAGGGTGCCCCCAAATATAATTGCCTTTAATTTTCTAAAACTTAAATGCAACATTAAGCTCTCATTCCACCTGACACCCCAACTATAATCATTTTAGGCTTAAACTCATTATACAAGCCCAGCAAATATTATCCGCATATCATTGTCATCTTCTCATATCATGTGTATGTAATGAATACTGTTGGTTCGAAAACTGGCCCCCATATACAGAGGGCAAGTAGAGACTGAAGAAAGAGGCAGATCACTCCAAATTGTAGGTGGCAGTTTTAATAAGCAAGGGAACTTACTTACGAGGCTTGTCTGGGGCAGCCGTAAGACGAGTAGATCTGCACCTGCCCGCCAGAATCTTAGAAGTTTCTATAGAGGCCTTAACTGGGTTCAGTCATGCATACCATCCAGGTGGTCTCAACAGCGCATTACTGTCTCAGTGATGTCTCTTGAGGCAGCTTCTAGCGCAGGGAAGGCAAGCGACGAGCACACTCCAAGGACAGGAGAGGGGGTGAGGAGCCTCCAATTGCTGGCGTCCAGCTGGAGGCCCAACCAACGGTCACGGCCCCTTGATGACCTCCTTCAACAAATATACATAAGATAAAACTTACCATTTTAACCATTTCAAAGTGTACAATTCAGTGGCATTTAGTATATTCACAATGTTGTGCAACAATCACCACTATCTAGTTCCAGAACATTTTTATTACCCCCATGTCAATATCATTTTGAATTATACACTGACTAGAGGGTTTTTGTTTGTTTGTCTGTTTGGCTTAAAAGCCAAAAATGTAATAGCATTTTGCAATGAAAATCTTTTGTTTCTTAGTTCAAACAAAGGAATTTCATGGAAATTGAAGATGACTTTTGAAACAACCAACCGACCAACATTACAACCATTACATTACATATAATTCTGTCCCATTTATTTCAATCATTTCATGGATACAACAATTAAGGCTTAAAGAAATTAAGAAAATTGTGCAAGATTCCCTAGAAAGCATGCTACTTTAGGTCAACTAACTCCTGTTCCCTGTGGTATGAATATCGCCTGTCCGACAGAAGCTCAGGAGACATTCGATATGTACGTGAAGCTTCTCAGTCAGTGGCAGATCAGAACTACAAATCCACGTCTTTCTAACTCAAAACCGTAGTACTTACCTACCCAAAACGGCCCTGTCTCTCAAGAGTGCCCCTACTTGTCTCAATAATATCACTTTTGAACTGATAAATCTTAGGCTACTGGGTTTTGATCCAAACAAAAAGCCTACGGTGCAACAGAGAGAAGACCCCCGTGGCTTTTTACTTAGAGACAATGCGGTTTCGTCAAGGTGAGAGAAGTATCTTGCATGTATGAATATTCTCATTATTAACATTCCAGCAACCACTGCTGTAGAAATTCAAGCTACCCAAGATATTTTCTTAGCTGACTTCTTTTTAATTCACCAGGTCAATGAACATTTTCCCTTCCCAATGGAGTCAGGGTGTGGAAGGGTCCCTTCAAATTAGCTTGGGCAATTTTGGGTTTACCAGTTGAATTGTGCACTCACCAAGCGTCCCTTGTGTCTGTCCTCAAATGTGCTGCACTCTTTACTGTAATCAATACGGTACTTACTCTGATTAAATATGAATGCAGAAAGAAAAAGAGCTGTGGTTTTTATGCAAACTAAGTTAAAAGATTTGACTTCATGAAGGTAAGCCACTAAAACAAAATTGCTATCAGAATAGATATGGAAGAGGTGAGTATAACACATTGAGAAAAAAAAAAAGCATAAAAGGCTACAAACTGGGATTTGTACTGGGATTTGTTTACAAGAGTTTTAAAATTTTAACTTCACCTAAAAAGACCCATACTGGAAACTGTAGAAGATACATTGATGGGGTTTTGGCAAGAAAGGTTATGCAAATCTCCACTAGCAGATTCATTCAAGGAAGAAGACTTGGCTCTACATCAACAGATTACATAATAAATATACATTTTTTGTTTTAGGCTAAAAAATATTTAAGGTACATATATATATATATTTTTTTTATGGTTCTTGGCTTCAACTGATTTTTCTAATAACTTACCAACTATGGTTCTGACCTTTGCAGGTGAGAAGTCTACTGTAGATAGCTGCAAATGCCCAGCCACTGGAAATGGATTTTACCTGGATCAATACTGAGCACTTGCTCCATTTTTCTATGGGGCTTGTTTGCCATTCCAATTAATTAAGTAATGGTCCCCAAAGAGATTATGTTAATGCTACAACTTTTTTTTCTGTGCTTTGTGACTTCTAAATAATAACTATTATTATTATTAAAAAAAATAAAACAACTCAAGGCTATCTGAATGTACTTTTATCCTTGCAATATGAAAAAGCCTAAGTGATTACATGGAAGCATCGTGAAGGAATCTATTCAGTTTGCAAAAATGGTTTCAGCTGAAGCTTTGAGAGTGTAGTGAAGGTGTTTTCAGTCTCTGCAATCAAAGACTGTTCTGTGGTATGTTTGTATAGGCTTGATCCCAGGATATTAGTTTAAATAATTTGGCCCTTTTGTTCCTCTCTAGGCTTCTCCAATTTAAACTATTAAAGAAGAAAGAATTTGTTGATTGGTTATGCTATCTCCTTCCTCCCTCCCTCCCTTCCTTCCTTTATTCAGCAAATATTTATGATGCACCTACTATGTTCAAGCCATTTTCCAGGCTCTAGTGAGCCAAATCAACACTGTCTCTAGCCTCAGGGATCTTATATCCTGGTGAGCAGAGAGAGACAGTACATACATAATTGTACAGATATTAATTAACTATAATTATGGTAATTGCTATGAAGGAGAAGTGCATAGTGTTCTAAAATGCATATGAAGGACCTCATTAAACTAGTCTGTGGCAGAGAGGACTTCACTGGAGAAAGTGACATTAAAGTGAAACCGGAAAGATGATCTAAGGCAGCCCGGAGAAAAGAGGAATGTGGGGAGAGAGTTAAAGGTAGATGAAACAGTCTGTTAATAGCGCTATTGGTGTATACTTTTGCTGGGGAAGAAATTAAGGAGGTAATGATCAGAATTCTTGTAATTTTAGATGAGTATTGCAAAATGAGATCTCGGGAAAAGCTGCATCAGACTACATTAGCTAAAAATGCAGATTCTGAGACCCACTCGTGACCTCCTAGTTGAGAACATCTGGAAATGGAATCCAGTGACCGCCTTCCAAGCAAACACCCAGGTGGTTCTTATGGACAATACAAGTAGTTTGAGATTTGCTGAATTAGACCAATTTACTTTCCAAATTTACTACTATATTAAATTGAAATGACCACACAATGTCAAGCTTTATAATCAATTCAATTCAGGAAACATTTAATCCTTTGTTTTTCTTTCTTTTAGTCTCTTTTTTTCTCTAAGACAATAATAAAAAATTAGATCTAGAGAAAGTAGTAAAATCTCTTCTTCAACTTTTAACCACTGCCTTATTTCTTCTCATCAACTATCACAGGACTAGGTAGGAGCATCTATTTCTCTCATGTTACACATCAGAAACCGTGGCCCGGAGAGGTTAACTACCTTTCCGGGAATCAGAGTTTGCTTGAAGTAGTGCAAAGGCCGTCTGACTCCAATGTCCGCTCTCTTGCCCCCTAGATACCCCTGTGTCCCTTTATCTCATCTGGGGCTCATTAGTATTTGTTCTCTTCCCCAAAAGGCACTTTTCACATGAACTCGATCTATATTCAATGAAAAAAGAAAACAATAGGAAATGCTAAGTGTTGAACTTTTCACAGGTGATGTTTTCAGAAATTGATGTCAAGAATAAAATAGCTGTTGGCAGTTACAACTGTTTGGATGTCATTTTACAAAACAATTGCCTATGAGGTCTTTGCAGATTAAAGGTTTCACATAAATTGGGGAAATCTGGCTGCTCGCTTTCCCTTCTGACCTCCTCTCCCTGGCATTTTTTCACATAGCCACATAGAACAGTTGGTCCCCAGATCTGCCAAGCTCTTTTTTGCCTAAAGAAATTATAATTATCAAAGAAGAAAAGCTTCCAATGGAAGAGTCATAAAAGTCATGTGGGCTGTTCTCAGTTATTAACATGTGTTCCAATTACAGCATCCCCTGAGCCTGGGTGATTCTAATCAATCGTGAAATGGGACTAACCTCATCTCTAGAGATTGTTCAAACATATCAGGCTCAGCTGTATGTGGGGATAAAGAGTTGTGAGGAAGTTTTGCCCAGAGATTTGCTGCTGAATTTCTGAAACGCACCTGGACTATATGATGGTGTTATGGACTGCATGCTTGCAGCCCCCTCCAAATGGGTATGTTGAAATCCTAACGCCCAATGTGATGATATTAGGAAGTCGGTCCTTTGGGAGGTAATTAGGTCATGTAGGTGGAACCCTGATGAATGGGATTAGGGTCCTTACAAGAAGAGACACGAGAGGGCGTGCTTCCTCTGTCTTCTCTCTACCATGGGAGGATACAAGGAGAACACAGCTGTCTGTAAACCAGGTAGCGTGTCCTCACCAGACACTGGATTTGCCAGTGCCTTGATCTTAGACATCCCAGCCTCCAGAACTGTGAGAAATGAATGTTGTTTAAGCTACCTGGTCTATGTTAATTTGTTACCTCAGCCCAAGCTGATTAAGATAGATGGAGACATTCATGTGCTCACTTCAGTGAAGGGGAATAATTAGCAAATCACCACATTGAAGTTTAACAGAGAAACCTCGTGTGGCAGACAGACTCTTTGGTGGACTCAGGATCCCCATCTCCTGGTATTCTTACCTTGTGTATTGTCCTCCTGTTGAGTATGTGCTGGACCTGTGATCGTCTTCTAAGCAACAGCATACAGCAAAGGTGCTGGGATGCATGTGACATGATTACATGTATATGATTACATTACATAAAATCGTAATGCTCGTCTTACAAGGGGACTTTCCCTTGTGGCTTCAAAAAGCAAGCTTCCATGTTGTAGGCTGCCAAACGGAGATGGCCACATGGCCAGGAGCTGAGGGCTACCTCCAGCCAACAGTCACTAAGAAACTGAAGCCCTCTGTCCAGCAGCCTGCAAGGAACTGAATTCTGCCAACAACCAAGTGAATTATTAGCAGATCCTTCGAGGTTCAGATGAAACTGCAGTCAAGGCTAACAGCTTGACTGCAGCCTCAGGAGACCCTAAGATGAGAATTCAGATAAACCATATCTGGACTCCTAACCCCAGTGAGATAATAAATGTGTGTTGTTTTAAGCCACTAAGTTTGCGGTAATTTTACTAAGCAGCAATATAAAACTAATACCCTCAGCAAACCATTACTTTGTGTAGAAAGCAGATTCCTCAACAGAGATCTTGGCAGGGAATCATTTTTCTGAAATGGAATAACTGAGTTCCAAGCTGGATAATCAAGCATGAAGGGGGAGGATAGTTAAAGATATTTGGGGTTCAACTTCTTCTTTTCAAAATGTGGGAGGTTTGAGTAGTTACTAAAGCAGCAACAAACCCAAGGAGTCGCCATCTGCTTTTTAAAAATTTTCATCTCCATCCTATTAGATGGGTTCCTTCTAGCAAACGCATTCATAACCTAGCCACTGCTTATCTCATAGCCTAATTACTGGATATTTTTCTTTTTATACCACTCCAAACCAAACTCTGTCTTTTAGCTCCACTAAACTACTCGTGGGGTCATGTACATGAACTAGTCTATGAACTAGTTATACTTCTTCATCACTCGATCTTGTATCGCTCTTCATCTCCTTAATTTTCTCTTTAACTTCTTGGCTTTTCTTTTCTCTTATCCATTCTTCAGGTCTCAGCTGAAATACCAGTTATTCTAAGGAGCTTTCCATAACCCCCTAAATCTAGCTTAAGTGTTTTTTCCTCCACTTACTTCGATAAATATTTGACCGGCTAGAGTACGCTTGTCTCTACTGAAATTTCCTCCTCATTACCCTTTCTCCTTCTCTAGAGTGCAAGCTGAGTATAGGAGGTAGTGTCTTAGTCACCTATTTATCCCCTATTTTGCAGCCCCTGGCTTGGTGTATAAGTGCATGCTCAAATGACTTTATTTTAAATAAATGAAAGAACGTCATAGGGAAAAGCACAGAAGCGTTGGAGTCAGATAAATCTATATTCAGATTTCAGTTCACTGTGTGACTTGAGGTAAATTACTGATTCTGTATTAGCCTTGATTTCCTAATCTGGCAAAATGAAGATAAACAGCTGCCATTTCTTCAGTGAGTCTTTCAAATATTAATCCATTTTTCCAACAAATACTTATGTAGCTTTTATCCTGTGTCAGACATGGCCCTAGGGTTGAGGATAGAGGATACAAGAGTCAAAATCCCTGCCTCCAGAACCATAAAACATTTAATAAACAAGATGGATGAAATATACAGTATGTTAGGTAGTGATAAGTGCTAAGGAGGAAAATTAATTATAGAAGAGGAATAGGAAGAATTGGGGGGATTGCAATTTTAGGTAAATTAGCAAGGGAAGGCCTTTACATTTGTGTAAAAATGCGAAGGAAGTATTACAGCAAGATGTGCAATAACTAGGGGAAGAGCGTTCCTGACAGAGAGGGCGGAAGAGTTGTAGAGATTAATTTGCTGGAATAATCTACTGCACAGTACCTGGCACATAGAAGTTCTCAGAAAATGTTTATAATCGCCTCACACCCATTTTTTCCCACACTGGGATTTGTTACTTTCAAACTACATTCTCATTAATTACGGGGCTCGCTGTTCGCCCTTGAAAAATGCGTGAATCTCGTGCCTCCTCTCAAACTCAATCTATGACCTGTGCTGTGAAAACGTCTCTCTCTTGTGATTTCTCTAAATGGAAAGTCAGGAGTTACCTCTGCAGGGGGCAGGTAGGCACTAATTCTTTTTCAGTTTTCCAGGTAGAAAGACAGAACTTCAATGTCCTCAGCCATTTCCATAAGGAAAGTTTACGCTAAAACTCTTCATTGTCGGGAGGCGTGATGACCACCCATGGAGGCAGTCTACGTGTAGCACTTTGCAGCATAGTTCACAGAAATATGTATTTTTGAATCTTATCATTTAATCTAATTTTGACTCGCATACTCCTGGATCTATGGAGAATTCAACCTCAGGCATTCTTGGAGTTCTAGCACCCTGGAAGTCAAGAGATGGTGTTGAAGCCTTGAAGAGGCCCCTTTGTTGCCCCAGTTCACACTGGTCTTCGTGTCCACCGGATCTACTGCTTCTGTGCCACTCTTGGGGCACAGTGAGGCTGGGAATGCCAGTGCCCGGGATTTGGTCTCCCTCCCTCCCTCCCACAGCCCTCCAGGCTAAGGCTGGGCCCCCCTTGAGGGCAATGTCTTAGAATAATATTTATTGTTCTGCCCTCTGCTCCCCTACATGTCTATGTTTATCCTTAAACATCTCAGTCAGTGCATGGAGGCGTGACCTTCATAATGGGTTTGGCTTTTAGAAACAACAGCCAAGGAGGAATTTGCCTTGTATTTAATGTCGCTTCCTACCAGTCACATATCTCCCTTGAAGCAAGGTGGTAAGTAGATAGCCAACTAATTGAGGAGGAAAAGGAAATTGTGAAATACAAGAAGAAACATATAAATTAATATTCCAAATTTTGTCAAACTAAATCTGGGTTAGTAATAACTCCAATAGTCTTTATATCTAGTGGAAATCAGTATAAATCAAAATTCATATGTGATGTCAGATATAAGTTGCATCAGCACTCTCTCCTTCATCCCAGGATGATTTCCTTTTCCAAAGCAATGCACTTCATAACTATTCTTAGAAATACCTGCAGAAAATATGCTTTAAATATTATATTGAATATTGAATAATAAACAAGCAAACAATTATCTTCATGCATCATCAACCTCGCTTTCTTTTGGTTCAATAAATCGCAAGTTGAGAAATTATGAAAATAATTGTGATCTATTCATCTTCTTTTATAGTAAATAATGTTTTTGGTTTCCCTGAGGAAGTCTATCAGAACATGGCTTAAAGTCAGTGACCCTAAATCAAAGATAATAAATGACTCTCTGAGACTAGCTAGTAAATACTTTTGAAGTTGGTTGCAGTGATATTTACCTACATCAATTGATAGAACTGCAGCCAACACAACACAGGCACTTCCTGAATGTGGTTGGTCTAACGTGCTTAAAATCACAATATCTTCAGTAAATTCAGAGAATGGAAAAAAAAAGAAGGGATATTAGAGGTTATTTTGTTTTGATATTATATTTCAGTAGACCCATCCTGTGTTCCCCCTCCCTGCCAAATCTCTCAGGTGGGTCAAATCTCACCCGGGGTCCTTTTGCACTATCTCCTATAGAAAGACAAAAGGATTTCTGTAATTTAAAATTTTCCCTCCTTTCTGTGAACCTTAATATCACATTCTAAATCAGACAATATATTTTATGATTAAACCCTGTGTCATATTTTTATTTAATGGTTTCCTCTGGGCAAGTTTTAGTTCTCTAGCTATACTATAAATTTCTTGAGAAAAATGACATGCGTAAATATTTTTTTATTTTACTAAATCTCATGAATACTCTCAGCTTTGTGTTGGACAGGTGGTGGCGGTAAACAGATTTTTTTCTTTTAAGGTATTTGACTACTAACTACATGCAGCTTTCTCCACTAATCTAATACGTATTTCATTTAATGCTCATGTTAATAAAGCAACGTATTGTCCCTTTTTTCCTGACAGGTAAATTTAAGTTCAGACAGCTAAAATAACTCACAAACATGTTTACACAACAAAGACACAGCACAAAGTCATGGAACTGGACTTTGAACACATCTTTCTCTGATTTCAACATTGTATTCTAAGCCAAGATGCTGTAATGATTCTCTACAAACTGAGTGCTTCCTAAAAGGTAATGGAAGATTTGTGAAAATATCCATAAGTAAGAGGTCAAGTTTCTTAATGATGTACAGCAAATGTGAATACTCATTTTTTCTCTCCTTGAGGAATATACATTCTTTTAGATATTCCATGTGATAATCTGCTACAATGAAAACTAATTATGTAACTAGGAACCTTACAAAGAAGCCTGGTGGAGCCTTATGCCTTAGATGCATAAGCTATCTGTGTAGAATGATGTACACAGTCCAGAATGGCAATATTTCAAAGGTCATATAAATGGATTAATTCAGTAAGCATTTGTTGATGCTAATCCTAGACACTGTGCAAAGTGTCATGAATACAAAGAAGAATGGCACGCTCGTTAGTCTTTCAAGATTTCACTCTAGTGAGCAAAGGTATATGTATAAAGAAAATCATAAAATTCCTGGTACACAATAGACTCTAAGTAAATGATATGTATTGAATTTAAATGCCTTAATACATTCATGGGAGTACATATGAATGAGTGATTAATTCTGTATAGGTAGGATGGTATGGGAGACTTAGGATTCCCTAGAAAAGGTGATATTTGATCTATAATTAGAAAAATAAGACAATATTAGCTAGAAAAGGACTAATGGGAGGGGCATACCAGAAAGATAATAGAGTGTTTTCTAAGAGACAAAACATGACTTGTTCAGGGATATCCTATGTTGATGCTATGTATAAAAAGTGGAAGTATGAGAAATAATGGAAAGTTAGATGGGAATAAATATCGAAGAGTTTTTTTTTTTTGTCTCAACTTTCTTCAAGGTTATAAAATTCCCTAGTGTCGCTATTCTGGTAACTAATCAGAATCTCACCCAGAGCACATACAAAAATTTTATTAAGTTGGCTTGTTCCAGCAACCTGGATTATCCAAAGATAAGGATCTTTTGATTTGCTTCAAATATAAATCACAGGTTTTCCATATACTTTCAATGTACGCATTTTACTACTCTCGTAATATCCTTAATATAATTGTTTGTGTCTCAATTTGGTACTTTTCTGTTGACACCTGTGGCTATATCAAAATCAACAGCAAGCAAATTTGAAACGCAGCATGGAAGTTCAGTAATAAAGATAAGCAAGCAGGTAAGCAGGGTGGTAAGAATCTTTGTAATAACCTTCTAGAGGAAGATGCATTTAAATCAGCTAATTCATGACGTTCATAAAATGTTTGCCAAGGAAGATGAGCTCTCTGGAGGGATAAAGCTGGGCTCATTTTTCTAACTTTCATATTTTTTATTTTTCTTTCTAACTAGTTCTGATAACTCAGGAATAGTTCTCTCCATTTTCTCCTACTCTGTAACCATCTTTTCACCGTATTAAAATGCATTGCCTCTTACCCCATTTAGGATTCAGTGAAAAAAAAATGAGCAGCAACACAAAATGAGGTCAACTGTCTTTTTCAAACAAACTTTTCTACTTGATCTTAAAACAGACAAGGATTTTCTTGTTACATGTGTGCAAGCAGACAATAGTTTTTTTGTTGCTTTTTCCCAGCAGATCAGGTTGTACATATTCTTTGTGGAAAAAGAAGTATCAACATATAGATAAATAGGTATACTGGATAAATTATAGCAAAATGATCTCTGAGACTGCAAATAATGTATCTCTTTACAAACAGTGCATGGAACACTGCTATTGGTTTTCATGTAACACTCTGAAAACAGGTGACTTTACAAAATATATTTAAGGGGCCGGCCCGGTGGTGTAGTGGTTAAGTTCGCATGTTCTGCTTCAGAGGCCTGGGGTTCACAGGTTCAGATCCCTGGCATGGACATGTGCACCGCCCATCAAGCCAAGCTGTGGTGGCATCCCATATACAAAATAGAGGAAGACGGGCACAGATACTAGCTCAGGGACAATCTTCCTCAGAAAAAATAGGAAGATTGGCAGCGGATGTTAGCTCAGGGCGGATCTCCCTCACACACACACAAACACAAAATATATACATATATATTTAATGTACCACTTAGCATGCAACATTGTTTTTTTCCCTTATTTAAAAGAACTTGAAAAATTTATTGTAATATAATAATAATACACATGTTAAAAGTGTACAATTTGGTACATTTGACATATACACACTTATAAAACTTGTGCCCCTTTGTTATTTCTCCAACCTGTCACTCCTCGCCTTCCCAATCCACACAGGTATCAGCTTACTGTCACTGTAGACTAGTTTGTATTTTCTAGAATTTGAGAGAGTAACAAAAAATGTAATCTTTTATTTTTTGGAGAGGCCTCTGGCTTCTTTCCCTCAAGAAAATCATTATTATTTTTTTTGTGAGGAAGATCAGCCCTGAGCTAACATCTGCCAATCCTCCTCTTTTCTTGCTGAGGAAGACTGGCCCTGGGCTAACATCCATGCCCAGCTTCCTCTACTTTACGTGGGACGCCGTCACAGCATGGCTTGCCAAGAGGTGCGTCGGTGCGCGCCCAGGATCCGAACCAGTGAACCCTGGGCCTCCACAGCAGAGTGTGCGCACTTAACTGCTTGCGCCACTGCGCTGGCCCCCAAGAAAATTATTTATAGATACATCTGTTTATGGTGTTACCTATACCAATGGCTTGTTCTGTTTTATTGCTGAGTAGTATTCCATTGCACAGGGATACCAAAACTTGTCTATGCATTCACCTGTTAGCGGGTTTGTATTGGTTTGTCAGGGTGGCCATAACAAAGTTCCCCAGACGGGGTGTATTGAACAGTGGAAACTTATTTTCTCACGGTTCTAGAGACGACAAGCCAGAGATCAGGGTGTCACTGGGGTTGGTTTCTCCTGCCATTTCTCTCCTTGGCTCGCATGTGGCCATTTTCCTCTCTGTGTCTTCACACGGTCTCTCCTCTGTGCCAGTCTGCGTCTTGATCTCCTCTTCTTATAGGGACACAAGTCATATTGGATAAAGGCCCACTCCAATGACCTCACTTAACCTTAGTACGTTTTTAAAGACCTTGTCTCCAAAAACAGCCACATTTTGAGGTACTGGGGGTTAGGACTTCTACATATGAATTTTGACGGGACACAATTCAGCCTGTCACAGGTATTGCTCTACTGTTTTGGCTATGAACATTCACATACAAGTCTTCCTGTGTACATATGCCTTTGTTTCTCCTGGGTAAATATCTGGAAATGTCATGTCTGGTCCTGTGGTGGGAAGAATTAATTTTAAGAAATAGCCAAACAGGTTTCCAAATTAGTTGTACCATTTTACAGTCCCACCAGTTCTGTATGAGAGTTCCTATTGCTCTACGTCCTCACCAACACTGGGTGTTATTAGTCTTTTTAATTCATAATTTTAAACAGTCTCACTGTGATTTTAATTTGCATTTCCCTGATGGGTAATGAAGTTGAACTTCATTTTCTGTTCTTATTTGTCATCCACACATCTTCTTTTGTAAAGTGTTTATTCAAACTGCCCACTTTTTAATTGGGTTGTATGTTTTCTTATTTTTGAGTTGTGAGGGTTCTTTATGTATTCTGGATATAAGTTCTTCATGAGATAAATGATCAAATATGTTCTCTCTGTTTGCTTCTTTAAATTCAAAGTGAATTTCTTGAAGGTCTCATAGAGTTGGGTTTTACTATTTCATCTAATCTAATAATCTCTATCTTTTAATTGGGTATTTTGACCATTTGTATTTAATTTTATTATTAATATGGTTAGAATAAAATGCATTTTGCCTTCCTATTTGTTTTTTCTTTTTCTCATCAGTTTGTTCCTTGTCCTTTTTTTCAGCCTTCAAAATTATTTTTTAATCATTCTACTTTATCTCTTTTGTTGACTTTAGCTATAACTTTTTTTTTACATTACTGATTGCTTTAATGTTTATAGTACACATCTTTAACTTATCACAGTTTACCTTCAAGTATTATTAGGCCAATTCATGCATAGAATATTAACCATAAATGCTACACTTTTATATCTTCCCTATGTCCTTGTGCATGTCGTTGTCAATACATTTCACTTTTATATATCTTATAAATCCCACACTACATTGTTATAATTTTTATTTAGTCAATGATCTTTTTTAAAGGTTCAAATAAAAGAGATTCTTGCTTGCACATTTTTCCAAGAAATAACCATTTCTGTTGATCTTCATTCCTTTGATTAGATCCAGGTTTCCATCTGATAACATTTTCCTTTTGCTAAAATTTCTTGTCACATGATTGTTGGTGATGAATTCTTTCAACTTTTCTATGTCCAAATAGGTTTTTATTGTACCTTATTTTTCGAATGAAATAGTCACTGGGCAGATAATTTTAGGTTCACGTTTTGTTTTCATTAAGTGCTCTAAAGATTTTGTTCCTCTTACTTGCATATTTCCAATGAAAAATCTGCTAACATTCTAACCTTTGTTATGTGTGTACATAACATGTTGCTTTTTCTCTGACTCCTTTTAAGATTTTCTCTTTATTATTCAGTTATACAATTTGATTTTGAAATACTTTGTAATTTTTTTTTTAATGTTTCTTGTGCTTGAGATTTAACAAACTGCTTGGATGATTTTTGGCCATGATTATTTAAAATATATGTATTTTTTATTCCCAGCCCACTTTGGGGACCCCAATTGCCCATATATTTGGCTGCATAGCCACATGCATTGTCTCCCGGATCACTGATGCTCTATTCATTTTTGTTCATTCTCTTTTCTCATTATTTCATTTGGGTTATTTTAATTGCTACCTTTTTAAGTTTATAAATCTTTTCTTCTTAAATATTTCATTTGCTTTTATACAGACATTAATTTCATTTATAAATATAATGATCACTTCCTATTACTAATAGTACATCATATAATTGATTAATAAAAGTTTCTCCATTTAACTTCTCATTACACTTAGCTTACATATATTTACTTCATATATTTTCCAAATATGCAGGGACATTCATGTTTCTGAGTTTTCTCTTATGTTGTTTGTTTCCCCATTTTCTACCTGTTAAAATTTAAATGGGGTTATAAAATCTATGTCAATGAAGTCTTATATGCTATCTATCCTTTAGAAACTAATTTTTCTCTTCATTATTTATCAGAGTAATTCCTTAAAAAATATATTTTCTTCGGTATTAAGTTTATTCTGATTCTGACTTCTGTTGTATTTAAATATTAAGGGATTTTTTTTCTCTCCTATGTTGCTATTGTCTTGAGGTCAAGAACTGTATTCCCTCTTCTTCATATGTTGGTCCCCTCCCTAAGTTTCCCCATCCCAGTGCTCACTAAATGAGTCAAAATGAAACATCTTTGTTGTAGCAATATTTCACTTCGCATTCATCTTTATCTCATGATCAACACATTTCAGCATGTTTTCCACAGAACTTAACTGTCTGGAAGCTATGAGTCACCTAGAGGTTTTATAAAAATAATTAAACCAAGACGTTGTTATGGCATGAGATATTTCTTCGTGGTAGTTATACCTTCCTGTGGGTCCAAACGTACCCAGAAAAGGTAAAAACAAAGCCAGTTCACAGTAGCTAATGAATTTTTTTTATCCTCCTAAGGCACGATTCTCAGACAGATAGAGGAAAGTGATATCTCAGATTATCTCAAGGACTACGTTCTGACCCAGATGTGTGTCTCTCTCTCTCTATTTATATATATATATATCACAGAAATCCTTTTTCTCCAATGTTCAGCAGGAGCAAGAGTTTTGATGTCTAGCTTTCCAGAGTCCATATATTCTTTATGACATCCAGGCCAAATTACATCCCTGGAGGTCTTTTTTACCATTTCACATTTTTGGAGGTGAAGGTCTAGTTATTGAAAATTTTAAGTTATCAAACTATTACGGACAGGAGGGGAATGTGGGTTCCTCTCAGGACTATAAGATTAAAATTTGCAAAAAGTTATGGAGAAAGAGCTAGGTTGTCCTAAAGCAATTAGCCAGGCTTATGGCATAATGAAGGGAAAAGACTCTGTAGATATTTGAACCTTCAACCCACTTATTCTGATTCATTTTGAGAATGATTGGGGCATGGGGAGGAGGACTGTGAAATTATTCTGCTTTCTCGAATAGTGTATTCCATTCTGTTTAATATTTAATATTTATAATCCTAATAAATAGTTAATAAGACTTGTCAATTCCTTTTTTATTAGAGATCTCACTCACCCTATGAAGAGTCAGGAGACTGGTTGATAAACTATGCCTCTTGAATAATGAAGGTAGCTGATGAGCCTGCTAATCAGTGTTTCTCAAATTCTTATGTGCATATGTATCGCTTGGAGAGCTGGATAAAATGTAAATTCAGTTTAGTATAACTGGCGTGTAGCCTGAGATTCTGCATTTCTAATAAGCTCCCAAGTGATACTCATGAAGGTGGTCCATGGACTACACCATCAGCAAAGCTTTAATGTTGTGAATTCCTGATTAGAAGTTTGTTTCTGTTCTGTAGTCTTATTCTGGTGGAAAGAGAATCTCAAGGTTTTGGGCTGAGGCAGAAAGTGAATGACCTCAGCATGATAATCTGGTTTTTATGTCTCTGGTTGCCCCATCTGCTTGGAGTTCTCCTCTGGGTTACTGACTGTTTCACATGATTCTGGTTTGGGACCTACCACCTTGCCTGGCCTTCCTCTGACTGCACACCATTGCCTCATAGCACTGTTTCTTAAAAGTCATCCAGTGGCCACCTGGATCAAAAGCTGCTGGGGTGCTTTGCTAAAATGCAGATTCCAGTGTCCCTCTTAGAGCATATCTGTAGATGATGCTCTGCGATCTGAAATGTGTGCTCTGAAATAAGTACGCTAAAATTGAGACCCACTGTAATATTGCATTCCTCGCACTCCATGACCGAGTTATGTGTGCTTCTTTGCTGCCCATCTAAATTTAATTCAACATTTTATTCTTATTTGTGAAGAATTCCACCCAAGAATTCTTATATGGCCTTGGGTACCAGACTCTGCCTTGAATTCTGGCCTGATAAGCTTGTAAGGCATAGTCTTTTCTACCATCTAACTTTTGTTTGCTTCACTCCCTGCCTGTTTCAGTCTATTTCAGACTTATCTCTGTGTTCAACTCCTGTTTGCCACAGTGCTGAAAACAAACCCAAGAAGTGTTACTGTCATTTTCTTTGTGGATGTGATTACCCAATGCGAGGTAAATTCATTATATATTTAATGAGCATTTATAGATGCATGATGATGGGCCAAGTTGCTGTGAGGGATGCAAACATGATCAGGATATAGTACCAACTCTTAGTGGGTTTATAATTTATCTAGTATTAAGGGCAACTTAGAGTTAGAATCATTTTGTCAGACAGTCAAAACATAAGAGATACTCCCTAAATTTAATGAATATATGTTTACTCTGCCCAACAGTTTTTGGAAGAACCATCTGTATTAGGTTTTTATTGCTGTTGTAACCAATTACAACCGACTTAATGGCTTAAAACAAATGTTCTGTTCCACTTCTGAAGGATAGAAGTTCAAAATAAGTCTTAGCGGGCTAAAATCAAGGTCTTGGTTGGGCTGAGTTTCTTCTGAAAACTCTAGGGGAGAGTCCATTCCTTGCCTTTCCCAGCTTCTAGAGGCCAACTACCTTCCTTGGCTTGCAGAATCCTTCCGGTAATGGCATCGCTCTGACTTCTGCTTCCATTATCATATTTCCTTCTATGAATCTGACTCTCCTACTTCCCTTTTATACAGATCCTTTGGTTACACTGGACCCAATAGGGATGATCTAGGATAATCTCTTCATTACAAGATCCTTAACTTAATCACATCTGCAAAGTCCCCTTTCCCATGTTAGGTAACATTCGCAGATTCTGGAGATTAGAACATGGATCTCTCTGTAGAGGGAGAGGGCATTATTCAGCCTACCACACCATCCTTTCCCAGTCTAGTCCATGTGGTATAGTTGGGTCTATTGTTATACCCCCATCTCTAGATAGGATCTATAATGCAGACAGAGAAGTTAGAGACATCTTCCATGATGACCACAGTGCTAAGTTCTGGAGTGGGTCTGTGACCCAAGCTAAGCAAGTGTGATAACTTCTTGTTACTGTTGTCAGAATGATTTTTACGAGACACTCTCTCTCCTAGTTTTACCAAGTTTGTAAGATATGATTCTTGAGTAATTGGTAGCCATATTTTTCCCCGTATGGAAGGCTCTTTCTTACTAGAGAATAAAATGAAAACAGAAAAATATTGGTGAGAGACGGAGACACGGAGAAAAAATTTTGGTGACATTTTCAGAGCTCAACAAAGAAGCCAATAACCCTAGTCTCCGTTTTTTCTTCATCAAGTTTGAGCTGTTTTAAGCCACTTACAAGCAAATCAAATAGTGTGAATATAGTTATGGTGGATTATCTGAATCACAGATAAAAGGAAAATCATAGATAAAAGAAGAAAACAAAAGTTTGTTTCAGTGGGTGAAAACAAAGGTAGTAAAGCTAGTGAGCAAGAGAATTATTAACACTAGACCAGGGCAAGTGATTCTGAACTTTTGGACATACTATTCATAACTCTGGATGTTCTTTTTACGGGATGGCCTCCTGGCGTTGCAGGGCTGGGTGTAGCAGCTTAAGTGGCTGTGTCAGGCTGCCCAACAGAGGTGGTATGCGTGTATATAATTCAGTACGTCCTTACTAAACATCATGGATAAATGTCTGTAAGATAGGATTAAATAAAAAATGCTAAAGTAGAATGGGACATATTTTAGGGAGGAAAATGACCCAACAGAAAGGAGGAGGATTGAGTCAACTCCGTGACTAAGTTTATTGTAAAGAGTTCAGTGAATTAACTGGAATTATTGGTATAAGTAGAGACAAGCATAAAACTTTTTTTTTTTCCTTACGAGGACTTCTGAAGGTGAAATATTTCTATTTAATGGTCAGTTATCTTTTCTTCTTGTTTTATGAAAGCAGCTCTAGCAGGCAGATGGCTCAGCTCTTGCTCTGCCTTACACAGTTCTGTGTGCCTTCCACACAGTAGGATGCTCTGGATTTAAAAGGAGATTCCCAGCTATGTGCAGGAGATGACAACAGTGCAGATCCAAGCCCCAAACAGCAGGTTTTATGGCACAGCAGTGGGACATTCACATACCCACCAAGACTAGAAAACATCAGAAGGAGTTGCTTGTGAAAATCTGGTGACCTTTAATTAAAGCTATAAGGAAAGAAAGTACTTTTTTTTCTTTTTCAAAGCTGCTGTGAATGGATGACAGATACAAGATTTATTGCCTCAAGAATTTAATCAGGAAAACATATTTTCTTTCCTAGGGATGTAGTAAATTGTTTTGTTATATGGAGGAAAAATACAGCACTCCTGTGCACAGTTGCTTATTTCTAAGTCCTGTTGTTTTCCTGAACGTTGTGAAATATTTGGTTCTTTTCCTTTTAATCAGACATCTAACTACTGGCGTCAACTGGAATATGTAGATAGCCCTAATATATTATGTTCAAGTTTTGGATATGTCTAAAAAAATGCATGTTTTCCCAGCTCCATTTAACAAGGACATAACAATGCTAATATAATTCAAATTGTATATGAAAGGCGGGTCCTCTGGCATTTTCTAAAGTGTTTGGAGATACAAAAGGCTTTCAAGAGTAGAAACAAACAGAAAACTCCTTTAACACAGTAAATTAGAAAATATATAATATAAAAATAGCCCTAGTGATAGGCTTTGTCCAAAATAAATAAATACAGTAAATTTACCAGTAATAAAGTTAGACTCCATATAACAGTTCAGGCACTAGCCCTGCCATTTGAATTTAATACCATATATTGCTTTCAATAGTAAAGTTAATTATGTATTTAATAAAACTTTAAGATACTCTTCTACCAACCACTTCATGGCATTTCTGGTTGACTCTTTTAGGGAGCCTGTGTCCTAATGAAAAATAAAGGAGCCAGTATTTCAAAAGCCAATTTCATTTTTAAATGCCATGTAGAAATAGGGCAAGGGAGAGAAAGCACAGAAAAAGGCAATTATAATAGTAAAGAGTGGCCCAGAGCAATGTGTGGGAAGATGCACCCCTGGTCCTGATTTATGTCAACACGACCCCCACTGATGACACTGAAGTCGATTCACAGGATTATAAACAGGCAGGGTAGTAACAGCTGAATGGATGAGGCAGACCTCCAGGTTCAACCATTTTCCATCTGACCATTGTTAAAAGGATAAAATTCACGCCTCGGCCTCATCTGTTCTTATTACAATCTTTGTCATTGGAATGAGGCGCCGGAATGTTAATAACCATTGCAGCCTGGGAGAGCTTGTAGTCTGCAGCGCTGCGGTAACCTTTTCAATATTCCATATTTGATTGGCTCTCCAGTCCACCCTGATTTCTCACATGAAGCAGAGGTTGTAAAAGGTGATAACGGAGGCAGCCATCCAATCAAACCACAGAACCTTGAAAAGGTCAAGCACGTATAGAGTTGCCTCCCTGAGAACGTATCAGAGAAATGAAATAAAGGCGCTTTTGCCTACCTGAGATTTCATAATATCAGTCTTGGCCTACAACAATTCCAATCACAGGAGTTAATAAAGGAAATGCCGTGTCCATCTCCACGAGAAATAAAATTATTGCTATGGAGTGATTTTCTTGTTTTGTTTTTGTTTCCAAATGAGCTTAAGTCTATGCGGGATCCTATATGTATATCCAAATAATGCAAACAGGATAGAATAATATTTAAGATAACTCAGGTTTAATAATCTGAATAATATGAGTTCTAATCCCCACTCTAGCATTTATTAGTTGAGTAACTTTGGTCAAAAAACTTAGCAGCTCTAAGTCTCAATATTCTCATCAGTAAAACATAAAATTAATATGTTTCTTAAAGGATTGTTTTAGAGATGGGAATAACATAATTATTCACTGTAAAATAATCAGAAGATGGTGGTGCAAGGTAGTAGCAATAACAGTAGTGGTAATAAAAAGTAATAGTGGTGGTAATAGTAGGAATAATAGCAGCAGACACAGTAGTAGATGCAATAGCAACAATTATTTTCATATGTATATTAGAGAATGGAATTAAGTTAGGCTGTTTTTTACTAAATAGCTATATACCCAGAAGGCATATTTTAAAAAATATATATTTTGATAAAACAAATGTTGAGGAAATACATCCAAAGCTTTGGATTGCAATCCCAAGAACACAGAAACTGCTATACAAGGAAAGACAAAGGGACAAATTAATTTAATTTCTAATGGAGACTGAGAGGTAAGTTAGATATATGCTTCCTAACCCAAGCTATATTCTGAATTAGAATATTTCTCCCCTTCTCTGCTTTAAACTCTCTTAGAAGAGTAGATAGCAAAGAAGAGAGTAACCAAGCTGTAAGCAGTTAACCTGAGGAGTGTGTTTACCTGTGAACAGACCGGCCGGTAGGAAAATCTGGCTGGAGATTAACTGAAGGCCCTCATATTCCACAAGCTGTACATGTACTGTAGGTGGCCCCATAATTTCATGTCCTTTTCTCCTGTTGTTACCTACCCCTCGGATTTGAATGTAATTTGAACTGTCTAGAACCCTAGCTTGAAAGAGTTCATTGATAAGAACAATAATAACAAATAACTAGTGTCAAAAACTTGGAGAGTCTATCAAGAGTAGTTTTAACAAATTTGAAAATATAAATTTGAGGATCTGCAAATTGACACCGCTAATGAGAGAGAAATTCCATGCTTAGAAAAAAATAGATAACAAGTGATCTTGTAATTTGCTGAAACATTATCTTCAACAGAGGAATTATTTCAAAACTTCATTAACACAAGTTAAAGAGCTACTATTCATAGTATAATGCTTTTTTGTAGCACTGAATCATTGTTTTATCACAGTGATATTTTTATACATATTTCTAGTAACTGAAGGACAGATTTTTAATGTTGAGAAAGTGTATTGTAGAGCTAGATAAAGGTCAGTTTGCTGTGGGAGTACTATTTGTAAGCTCTGATTTCACAAGATTTCACTTTGACTGTAAAGTTCAAATATGTGAAAGTAATTAAGTATTCTGAGATTTCCCAAACAAGGACAAGATACTAATAAACATTTTATTATTATAATATTTTCAATTAAATGAAATATGGAAAAATGGTTAATGAAATAATTGATTGAAGAGATAATCAAATGACAGACTTAGAACTTTAGAACAAGTAGGAATGTTGAATACAACGAAAATCACTTTTTAATCACCTCCCACCATCCCCTCCTCTTTTTCTCCATTTCTGTTTCTCCTTCTTCCCCCCTACTGAGACACACACACACACACACACACACACACACACACACACAGAGTGGGGGGTAGGGGGGTGGAAGAGACACAGAGACCGAAACCAACACAACAGGTATTTTTTTTGTTGCTATTTACTGTGTTAGTTACTCAGAATAAGAGTGTTGAGTATTACCAATATAGTGTTTACCCTCATGGATCTTAATGTATAATAAAGTAGACACATTCAACAATTTAAGTACTCCCCCCCAAAATTGGACAGATACAGTAAGAATTCTTTGCAAACAACATGAGGGTTTGTCATAGTCTGAGATCTCAGGGAGTCATCTTAGTGGATTGTGGATACTTGAACTGAGATCTGACAAATGAGTAGAATCTGACTATAAAAGCGGATGAAGGATGGAGTACATTACATGCAATGGAAATAGCATGTTCAAAAGCCTGGAAACTGGACAAACTGAGAAGGAATAAAAATAAGATAGTTTTACTGAAGCCCAGAGAGGAAGGTGATAAGTGGTAAGAGATGAGGCTGGAAGGGTGAGATACGGCCAAACTAGACAGACTTTTGAGGTCATATTAAGTGTTTTCTTCTTTTTCTTAGGAACATTGGAATGGCTTTGAGGATTTTAAACAGAGAAACAACATTGATTTGGGTTTCTAGAAACCATCTTAGATATTATGTACCAAATAAAGTAAAAGAGGCTAGAGTGGTTGGAACAATGAAAGGCCATTTAAGAAGATAGAACACTAGTCTGGAAGAGAGAGAACAAGATAACGTAGACTACTTAAGAAGTTTAATTGGAAGGAAGAATGCAACACACAATCGGTGTGGGAGCATCTGTGTTGATGCTCCCAATGTGGAAATGATAGGGCTCTGAAAGAATAGAGGCCAGTGGCAATACTTAGCTCTTAGAAGCCAAATGAATGTAGTTTTTGAATGTGTGCCAAGGTCAGAATGCCATCTGAGATGGAGTGGGCTTACCTACCAAGAGTTATGGAGATAGTTCATAAAATATAGTGTCCCGAGGGGCAAAACAAAAGATGAGGAGCCATCAAGAGTACTGCTTAGTTTATACAGTCAAAATAAATGAAGCGTATATGATCAGGAGATTGAGAAGAGTTGCCCCAATAAAATGTCACAATCCTTTGCCCAGTGTTCAGTCCTGAGATTGTTTTTTTGTAAACCTAATGAGGTCTATGGTTAAGCATATACTGTGGAAAGGGGAACATTCAAACATTTTGAGGACTGTTGGAATCAAGTCTGAGTAGACATTGGTAACCAGAGGCCTGAAGAATCATCATTATATGGCCCCCGTTAGAAGTAAGGCAAGTGGGAGGCAGTTAATACATCAAGGTCTGGTCCAGGTATAGTTCACAGTGGCTTAAATGGCAATTTTCATAGTCTCCAAATGTGGAATTGGAGTAGACATACTTGGTAGTTGGCAGAACCCCCACGCTGGTTTCGTAGTCTATGGGGAAAGAGCTGTCATATTGGAAAAGGCCAAAGGAAGACCATGAAACTGCTGTCTTTCCTGGGAACAGTGACAAAAGTTAGTGCTGTCCTTAAAAAACTAAAGGATTCACGTGTGTCAGTCCACATCTTATCTCCACTTAATTTACCAGCCTGGCTCCTGCACAAATAAGACAGGTACTAAAGGATAACAAAGGACTAATACATACTGAACCAAGGAGTGGTGCCAACTGCAGCTGCTCTGCCAGATGTGGTATTTTTGCTAGAGCAAATTAATATACCCTCAGGTATATGGTATATAGCTATTAATCTGGTAAATACATTCTTATCCATCCCCATCAGAAAAAAGATCCAACACTTTTTGCACTTAGTTGGAAAAAAGAACAATGTATATTTATAGTTTAGTTCCAAGGCTCTATGAACTCTGTTGCCCAGATATAACACTATTTAAATACACCTGGAACAGGTGGACATTCCACAGAACCTCATACTGGTTCACTATGCTGATGGTGGCGTGCTACTTGTACTGGGGAAGCAAGAAGTGGCTAGTATAGATGAGCTCTTGGTAAGACACACGTGTTCAAGAGGGTGAGAGATAAAAGCTAGAATCGTGAAAACCCCTGCAAGAGTAAATTTTTTAATATTTTTATTTTTAATTAATAGACTTTATTTTTAATGCAGTTTTAGGTTTCACAGAAAAATTGAGCAGAAAGTACAGAGTTCCCCCTGCCCCTGCACATTTTTCCCTATTATTAATATCTTGCATTAGTATGGTACGTTTGTTACAATTGATGAACCAACATCGATATATTATTATTAATTAAAGTCCATATTTGCATTAAGGTTCACTCTTTGTGTTGTACAGCTCTATGAGATTTGAGAAATGCATAATGTCATGTATATGAATAAAATGTTTAGGGTTCCAGTGGTCTGGAGCATACCAGGACATCCTGATCAAAATAAAGGATGAATTATTTCATCTTGAACTTTCAACTACAAAGAAAGAACTACACCTAGTAGGCCTCTTCCAGTTCTGAAGACAGCTTTCTGCATGAATGGGAATGTTGTTGTGATGTGGAAGGATGCCAGCACCAAGCAGAATAAGGCTGTGCATCAGGTCCACGCTACGTTTCCGGCAATTCTGTCACTTGGGCCAAACCCTATGTTTTTTAATTCATCGTGGTGGGAAAAGATGCAGTGTAGATATGTTTATTGCATGCCTCACTGAAAGGATAACACTGTCTATCTCTGGAATTCTGAAACAAGAGCATTACTTGTATGAATGGAGAATTACAAACCTTAAAAAAGCAAATAACTCCTGAGCCAGGGCAGAGAAGGACCACCTGACCATGGGACATAAAAGGCCATGCATCCAGAACTTGTCCTCATGTGCTTGGGGCTATCAAATCCACCAGGTCATAAGTGTGAGTGATACCAGCATCAGTACATCCTAAGAGTATTTGAGTCCCTGATGTGGCACAATTCCCCAAAGATCTCAGTAAACCACTAGGCAGCAATTTGACTATGTGAGACCACTTTATCCTGGAAAGGATAGCAACTCATTTTGACAGAAATAGACCCATGTTCTCATTTGGGGTTTTCCTTTGTTTCCTGCAAGGACTTGGATAGCATCACTACCTAATTTCTTACAGCATATTTAATCTAACCCTGGAATATAATATTGCAGTACATCAAGGGCCCTGATTATAGCAAGGACATCCAAAGGACTTACTAGTCATAACACATATTACACTGACTTGGAGCTGTTAGCCTGATAGAGCAATGACGCAGCCAGGGAAAGTCATACCTAGAGCTCCAGCTTGCAGGTGATACCTTGATAAATAGAGCACTATCCTTCAGGGTACAGTGTTTACTGTAAAGCAATGATCTTTGTAAGGTGCTGTGACCCTGATAGAGTGTGTGAATCATAGAACCAAGGTGAAGAAAGAGCAGTCTTCCCATCTATCATAACCTCAAGTGACCTCCTTGGGGAATTTGTGATTCACATCGACACAACTCTGCAGTCTGCAGGAATAGAGGACCTGGTCCTCAAATGGGGAGCTCTTGTAGCAGACGATGCAACAAAGTTGCATTGAAGTATGGCTTTTAGCTGCCACCCTATCCCAAGAGATCAGAAAGAAAAAAATAGTAGTCTCTTTCTTGTAATAGGTGATTGACCTTGACCAACAGGAAGAGATAGGGAGGCTATTATATTATGGGGCAAGGAGAAATATGTTTGGTGCACAGGGATCTACTTGGGAGCTTTTGGTACTCCGTTCTCTAATTTTGACACTACGTAGACAATTGTAGTAGCCATACCCGAGGTGAACATAGTGACCAAACTCTTGACAGGTAAGAATTTGGATTGTACCTATAGATATGCCATGAAGACTAGCAGTGGTGTTAATTGAGGAAGACGGGAATCTCAAATGCACAACAAAAGAGAGATACAATGTGTATCAGTTGTGACTCTTATACTAGCTGAGATGGTGGGGCTATTATTTGTCCCATTATCCTTCCTCTTGTAAATTTTTCCCCTGGAATTATGGAGGAGATACCACCAGAACTTACATGAAGAAATGACTCTGAGCAGAGTAAGGAGTGGACCATAGTGATAACCATAATACACCTCCCAGATCACCCTTTGGAAGTGAAGAACTTATTTCCTCAGCTGCTGGGAGAGAGGCCAGCTGATCATTGTCAGCTCTCAGCATCTTCAGGAAGCACCTCAGAGGAAGTGAGCCACTTTGCTCAAAGACACACTTTCTTCCTGGGGCAACCAATATTCAGTTACTGATCAACAGGGGAAATAAAGTTGCTTTAAGTAAGGCAACTCTAAAGTGTCATCTCAACTTCACAGCCCCTCATAGGGTCAGCTGTGGCCTTCACTAAGAATGAATCTCAGCCCAATTTTTCCTTCCACCCAATCTTTATTCTCCTCCACAATGTTGACTCCAAGAGAATTCCTAAAAACTGTCTACCTGGTAATATCTGTCTCAGTCTGGTTCTTGGCACAAAAATGTATGAAGAATGCCTACAAATCAATGAATAAAGCATAAAAATAAACCACTAAAAATAAGAAAAAGCATGAATAGACATTTCACAGAAGAAGAAATAATTACTCAGTAAATACATGGAGATGTTCTAAATCAATATTGATCAGGGAAATGGAAATGAAGACCACAATGAAAACTCTTTTATAACCATCTGCTGCAAATATTTTAAAATATTTCTTAATACCAAATTTGAAGAGGCTATGGATTTAATTTCTTAATTATTTTTTATGAGGAAGGTACATTGGTAAACTGCTTTCTTAGATAGTTTGGCCGTATCTCCTAAAAGTTGATAATTCGTAGCCCATAAGACCTAGCATTTCTATTTTTGGATGTTTACCTGAAAGGATTTCATGTTCTTGTGCAACTGGAGACAAGAACAAGAAGGTACACGGGAGCTAGGTTCTCTGTAGCAGTAACCTTTATAACAAATTGAATGTCCATCAAAGGCAGTGTGGATTATTCACAAATTGGAATATTATTCAGAAGTCAAAACAAATGAACTACACCTACAAAAAACAATGTAGATGAATCTTGGCAATACAGTATTAGGGGAAAAAAGTAAACTTCGGAGATTAAAATCCAGCATAATATACTTTTAAAATCTAAAAATAATAATATTAAGAAAAGAAATGCCTATAGATGCAGTAAACTGCACAAAAAGGAAAAAAAGCATGACAAATTGTGAATTCAGAATTACAGTTGCCTTGGGGTGGAAGTGGGTGGGTTATGGAGGGCCATGTGGTTGACTGTATTTTTTAAAGGTCCAAGCTTTTATTGTACATTATTCAAAACATAGATAAGATAAACATTTACACCAACATTGCTTTTGAGCATCTGTAATATATTACTAATTTCCATACAACAAACTCATTTATTTATAGTAAAGTCTTTTAGCAAAAGTTGAAAATTAACAGCCAAGAAAGAAAGACAAAATTAAAACAAATCATATGCCCAAACTCAAATAAGGGACAATCTGATGCCATTTAGTAGAAGGATATTGTCTTAGCCATTAAGAACATCATATTTTTATGGGTCAGCAAAATAATTAATGATGACAAGGAGTTATCAGGAACCAGTGACATTGTCTTCAGTGTACTCAGTTTGATAAGCCTATGAAGTAGGAATTCTTTTTGAAATTTAATAATTTATTGACTTTTTCACTTCAAAGACAATTTTTGCTCAATGCAGAAAACTTAGAAATCAGAGAAAAGTATGGGAAAAAATAACAGCATCACACCTATTGCCCAGAAAGCAGGTGATATTATATATTATGTTATATAAAATTTAAAATAAAAATGGTGATAATATAGTTTTTAGCCTGATATTTTAAACTTAGTAATGTATCCTAAATATATTCTACTCAACAAATGTTTTAAATCTGTTTAAATGATTGTGATACCCATTATGTGATATCATTTTAATATTCCTATCAAAAATTATGTATGATAAACAAATTCACAAAAATGTTTATGCTTGTAATATATTAAGGAAAGAACATCTTGGAACATCTTTAAAGTAGTTGCTGGCTAAATGATCAACACATTAAGGCTTTTGTTATATATTCTCTAATTATCCTATAAAAACCTTTAGCAATTGATAATCTCACCAACTCTATTTTATTGTTTTTCCAATATTGCTCCTCTTGTAAAGTTATAAATGGAATCTTATGATTATCTTAATTTACGTTTGTGGTTATTATCACATTTGAATTTTAAACTTTGTTTTATTGACTTATTGGGCTCATCTGTGTGTGAAGTGTCTGCTCATATCCATTGTCTTTCTTTTCTTTTCTTCTCTCACTCTCTCTTTTTTCTGTTTCTGTAAACACAGAAATTCTTCTTAATAAGTTGTTTTAGTGTGCACTTATTCCTTTGTATCCAATAAAAAAATCCCTAAATACAAACAGGATTCTACATTATTAAAATCTCACCTTCCTCTCAAAGAACTCTTAAAACTCAACAATAGGAAAACAAACAACCCAATTAAAAAACGGGCCAAAGACCTGAGCAGATACCTCACCAGAGAAGATATACAGATAGAAAATAAGCATATGAAGAGAGCTCTATATGTCACCAGAGAAATGCAAATTAAAACAACAATGAGATACCACTATACACCCATTAGAATGGCCAAAATTCAAAACACTAACAACACGATATGCTGGTGAGAATGTAGAGCAACAGGAACTCTCATTCATTGCTGATGGGAATACAAAATGCTACATCCTCTATTGAGGACAGTTTGGCAGTTTCTTACAAAACTAAACATGTTCTTCCCATACAATCCAACAATCATGCTCCTTGAAATTCACCCAGTAGAATTTAAAATTTATGTCCATACAGATTGCATGCAAATGTTTGTAGCAGCTTTATTCATAGTTGCCAAAACTTGAAAGCAACCAAGAAATCTGTCAGTAGATGAATGGACAAATACACTGTGGTACATCCAGAAAATGGAATATTATTCAGTGCTGAAAAGAAATGAGCTGTTAAGGCATGAGAAGACATGGAAGAAACTTAAATGCATATTACTAATTGAAAGAAGCCAATATGAAAAGGCTAAGTACTGTGTGATTCCAACTATATGACTTTCTGAAAAAGGCAAAACAATGGAGAGAGTGAAAAAATCAATGATTGCCAGGGATTATGGGGGAGAGGGATGAATGGAGACAGCACAGAAGATTTTTAGGACAGTGAAAATACTCTGTATGATACCATAATGATGGATATATGTCATTATACATTTGTCCAAACCCATAGAATGTATACAACCAAGAGGGAATCCTAAAGTAAACTATGGACTTTGGGTGATTATGATGTGTCAACAGAGGTTCATCAACTGTAACAAATGTACTACTATAGTGGAGGATGTTGATAATGGGGGAGGCTATGAATATGTGGGGGCAGGAATATATGGGAAATCTCTGTACCTTCCCCTCAACTTTTCTGTGAACCTAAAACTACTCTAAAAAATAAAGTCTTAATTAAAAAAAAAGAAATATGGGTAAAAATTGAAATTTTATTAAAAAAACTAAAAATCATAATCAAATGCTTAGAATGAGATTTTCCAAGAATAAAGAATGAGATGAACACTTTAATGTATTAAAGTCAGTAATGAGGACAACAAAATTGAGTGTTTTTCTGAGAATATAAAGAGAAAGATCAAAGAGAAAATCAATAAAAAGCTGATAGATATGGAGAGTCAATGGACATCCAATCTTTAGGTTCTTGAAGAATATATCAGAGAAAGTTAAAAATAAGCAATATTTGAAGAGATAGTATAATTAAAGTTTCTAGGGTTGAAAATTAAATGGATTCTCAAAAATAAAAGATTAATAGTGAAGAAGATGAGCACAAAATGATAATGACGATGATGATATAGTGGTAGTTGCATCCAATATCTGCTGAGTATGTTAAATATGCACAACACAATGATAAGACCCCTCCATTTATATGTTTAATCCTCATTTAACATTCATAACCACACTGTGAGGTAGATATTTTAAAAGGAAGAAACAGACTCAGATATTTCTGCCTAAAATAACACAGCTAATGCAGTATAAATGCAAAGATTCAAACACAGATCAATCCATTTCCAAATCGCGTATTTTTATTCACTATGTACTGGATTGATAAAGCTACGCAAATATTAGACTATTGAATTTCAAAGTAAAGAAAAAGAGAAGAAAACTCATACTTACAAAGGTAAAAAAATAAACGTAGCCTCAGATTTCTCTACAATAGTACAATGAGAGGACATGTCTATCAGAGGGACAACGCAGACTTTACATTACCATAAAATGGTTAAACAAATCTTGTCAACAATATTTTAACTTAAAATATAACAGGGCTCAGTTATGTAGAATATTTCATCCACTAATTATAAATGAGACTTATTCCATACATGTCTTAAAAGAAATGGCTGATAGAAAAATATATTTTAAATCTGAAAAACAAATGCTATCTTTACTCCTTCTTCAACTCTTCTACATTTTCTTTTCTTTTTTCACTTTGAAATTTCTTATAACATGTTCTAAGACAACAGGAAGGGCTGGGAAATTAAAATTTCTCTAAAGTATAGAATCTGTATAAAATAGTGTAACAGGCTTCCCAGCCCCTAAGAATAGTATAAACATGATAAAAAATCAAGAGTGAGTTTAAAGGGGCAAAATTAACAAAGAATAGAATTTAAATATTGGAAAATAATGTATGAATGCATTAGTTTCCTATTACTGCTGTCAAATTACCAAAGACTTGGTGAGTCGGTGGCTTACAACAACACAAATTTGTTACTGTACAGTTCTGAGGGTCAGAAGTTTGCAATTGGTCTTATTGGATTGAAATCATCACGTTTCCAGGGCTGTGTTCCTTCTGAAGGATCTAGAGTAGAATCTGTTCCTTTGCCTTTTCCCGCATTTAGAGATTGCTGGCATCCCTTGGCTTGAGGTCCCATTCCTCCGCTTTTAAAGCCAGCAAGATGTGGCCAAGTCTTTCTCGCTCTGTCATCTCTCTCTCTTGCCTCCCTCTTCCATTTATAAGGACGCTTGTGATCACATTGAGTCCAGTTGGATAATCTAAGACAATATGTCATTTCAAGGTCAACTGATTAGCAATCATAATTCTATCTGCAATCTTAATTTCCCTTTGCCACATACCTAACATATTTACATGTTCCAGGAATTAGGATGTGGACATCTTTGGGGGAGGTGGTTATTATTGTGCTCAACACTGCAGCCTTTGGCCCCCAAAGACTCATATCCGTCCCACTTAAAAAATACATTTGCCCCATCCCAAGACCTGCCCCCCCCAGATATCAAAGACTTACAGCATTAACTCAAGTCCAAAATATCTAAATCTCTTCAGCTCGAAAGTTCCAAATTTTGTCATCTAAATAATCCAGAACAGCTATGAGCGAGGCTCTGAATATAATCCATACTGGCACAAAATTCCTCTCTTTTATCTTTAATTGGTATTATTTTCAAACTTTGAAAGTTGGGGCAAATATTGAAAAGTAGAAGTTGAAGACAATGTGGTATGAGGAGGTTGGTTGCTTGACACAGTCTAGAGTCTGCGAGTGCTGTGCTACTCATAACACACCAAGAAAGACACTGAAGGCTGAGGTTACTCATTAATAGTCTTACAATCATCAGGTGATAGAAGGATAAGATCTCCTGACTACTTAAGAGATGCAAATCATAGATTTTTATGACAATTGCTTGATGAGCTTGGTTAACATAAAAGATTTGTAAAGACTAAATATTAAATAGAAAGGGAAACAGATCTCTAGAACTCAGAATGAGTTCACTATAGACAAGTCAGTGAAAACTGATCCCAACTGTTTGTTTTTTTTCTTACATAATGTCATCACACTGGTGAATTAGGAGAAAGCTATAGAGTTTCAATAAAGTGTTTGATAAATGTCATGTGTATCATAGTATAGTTAGGTGTGAATGTAACCAGTTAAAAGACTTCTCAAAATAAACACAGATTAAATTGTTGTATGCCTAACAGGATAGCACAGTATGTCCTCAATTCAACATTTCAATGATTTCTATCAAAAGACTAAGGGCATGGTAATCAAATGAGTGGAGTATATCAAACTGAGAAGTGTGGTCGAGATATTACATGAAAATCACTGGGCTCCAATTCCTTCATTCATATCCTTTAATAGATGCCAGTATGGGGTACAGACTTTAAAAAATACTATACAGTCATCCCTCGGTGTCCGCTGGTAATTGTTTCCAGGACCCCCGCAGACACCAAAATCCGCGGATGCTGAAGTCCCTTAGTTGGCCCTCCATATCCGCGGGTTCCTCACCCTCGGATTCAAGCACCCGCGGATTGTAAAGATAGGACTACACGATCTGCGGTTGGGTGAATCCGCGGACGCGGAACCTCTGGATAAGGAGGGGCGACTGTATAAGAAAAGTCTGAAGGAACTGGGACTGCTTGACTGGCAAGGAGAATTTTGAGATAACACAAAGGCTATATGAAAATGTTTTAAAACCTAGCACTTTGAATAAAGATTAAACTAATTTTATTTACTTCATACATTCATTCGACAAATATTTATTGAATGGCTAATTATGTACTAAGTGCACGATAGAAAAAAATACACACTGGCGAGAGAAAACAGGCACAGTTGCAGACATGTATCCCTTTTTATTTATCTAATGAAGCCTGAATTTTTGACAGGAGAAATAGAAAAATTTTAATAAAAATATGAAATTTCCACCATAGTGCGTACTATAAATACAAGTTCTATTTTGCTAGGAGAGTATATAGAAAGGGCATTGGCTCACAAAAATTGGGAAAATTCACTGAGCTAGGACTTAAAAAAATACTTAAAAGTTAAGATGAGAGGAGAGGGAAAGAAGTTCCAGGAGAGGAAAATAACAGGTGCAAAGGATTTGGGGAACAAATGAGCTTAGAATGTTCATGAGAGTGAAAAATACCGGGGCAACTTAAGTAAACACCATGATAAAGAGCACTATTATAGGAAATAAAGTTTGCATTAATGTAAAGAAGGACTTCGTAAAAATTACAGCCATTCACTAATCTGTTATGGGATTTCATGAGCACTGACTTTCCACCAATCGAGATGTTCAGCAGTGATATGGCAAGGCCTGCTTTGGGCTGAATATTCAGCCCTTTTGCTTGTACTAAGTGTTTTCACTTGCAGTTCAAGAAGTGTTTTTATATTATTTGATTCATTGTTGAGTTAAAAGAAATTTTCAGCATTGGAAGGAAGAGATCTCTCAAAATTCTTCCTAATTAAAGATATCAAAAATTATATTTTTCCTTCAGCAAGTATAGTCAGAGTGTAGAGTACTCTGTTTTATTCTTCTTAAAGAACACATCTTTGCTATAGCTATTATTACATTAACTTGAATATATTTTTCTTTGCAGGATCATGCTTGGTTACTTATTTAAATCCAGATTCTTCTCATGCGAGGTTCTGTTTCAATATTTATAATTTTACTTATGGATGAAATATAAACGCATGCAATTATTTTTACTCAAAGATACTACTAAATTTACTAAATACTAAACTTTTAGAAAATACAGGGGGAGTGAACTAAAATCATTTTACATGATCAATATAACCCTGATACTAAAACATAACAAAAGTGATGCAAGAAATCTCTCTCATGAACAGAAATGTAAAAATTCATGACAAAATATTAGCCAGTCAACTTTAGCAATATATACAAAAGGAAAATACACTGTGACTAACTGTGTTTTATATAGGGAATGCAATATTCTGGATAGTATGGTATTTGGTTCAAGGAAAGACAATTATATTAGTGGAGCACAACAAAGTTAAGAAATAAACAGACTCTCATATATACTGTCAATTAAGTTTTTTATTTAAAAAAATAATTTTATTGAGATATGATTCACATATCATATGTGCTAGGCAGAAAAATGGACCCAAAGATGTCCACGCCCTGATCCCCAGAACCTGTAAATGTGTTACTTTATATGGCAAAAGAGATTTTGCTGACCTAAGTTCAGGATCTTGAGATGGATTATCCAGTAAGTCCAATGCAATCACAGGGGTTCTTAAAAGAGGGAGGCAGTAGAGTTAGAGACATAGAAAAGACCATGTGATGATGGAAGCAGAGATTGGAGCGATGGGCTCTGAAGATGGAGATATGGTCCATAAGCTGAGAGAGACAGGTAGCCTCTAAAAGGTAAGGAATGGGTCACATAGATGGAGTCATATAATATGTGATCCTTTGTGACTGGCTTCTTTCACTTAGACTAATGTTTTCAAGATTCATCCATGGTGATTACTGAATAATATTCCATTGTATGGATATATACCATATTATATTTATTCATTCATCAGTTGATGGACATTTGGATTGTTTCCAATTTTTGGCTATTATAATAATGCAGCTATGGACATTCATGTGCAAATTTTTTTGTGGAAATATGTTTTTGTCTCTCTTGAGTATATACTTAGTAATGGAATTGCTACGTCGTGTGGTAACTCTATGTTGAATCATTTGAGGAACTGCAGATGCTTTTCCAAAGTGGCTGCACTATTTTGCTTTCCCACCAGTAGTGTATGAGGTTCCAATTTCTATATCTCCTCACCAACATTTCTTATTTTCTATCTTTTTTATTATAGCTATCCCAGTGAGTGTGAAATGATATTGTATTTTTGATTTGCATTTTCCCGATTGCTAAATATTTTGAGAATCTTTTCATGTTCCTATTTAGCCATTCGTATATATTTTCTTGATGGTATCCTTTGAAGCACAAAAGTTTGTAATTTGGATGTTTATCAGTTTATCTAATTTTTCCCTTTTTGGTGGTATTTTTGTTGTCATATCCAAGAAACAGTTACCTAATCCAAGGACATGAAGATATATGCCTGTATTTTCTTCTGCAAGTTTTATAATTTTAGCTTTTACACTTAAGTCTTTGACCCATTTTGAGTTAAATTTTGCACGTGATGTGAGATAGGGTCCCAACTTCATTCTAGTGCATATGGATGTCCAGTTGTCCCCGCACCATTTGTTGAAAGACTGTTTATTCCCCCACTGAATTATCTGGGCACTATTGTCAAAAATCAGTTGACCATAAGTGTGAGAATTCATTAAGCTTTAATAAAGGTGTCAAGGGTATTCATAGGGAAAAATAAACTCTTTTTAACAAATGACTTGGGTATAATTAGGTAAACATTTGGAAAAAAATGAATAAATCTTGAGGCTTACCTCCCACTATGTAGAAGTATTTATTTGAAAATAAAAATAAAAATTTTAAATATAAAGTATCTAGAAACCAACAAAGGAGAATAACTTCTTAATCTTGGAGTGAACAAATAATTCATATATAAAACACTAAAATTAAATAAAAAAGGAAAAGCGTTATGAAATTGAAATTTGTCAGTGTGAAAATCTTTTGCACCACGGGATAATACATCTGGCCATAATGTGACGAGTAGAACTGGACTGTCTTTTTAATCATAAACAGTTATAATCCTGGACTAAATACAGGAAGAAATTGTTTTCAGCACTTGAATAGCACGCAACATAAAAAAGCAAGCCTTGAAAGAATAAACATGTCAGTGAAACAAAGAGCTGTTTTTTTTGTAAAGATGAATAAAATGTATGAACTTCTTCAAAGACTGACAAAGAAAAAGAAAGATGAAACAAATTATCAACATCAGAAATGAATCTCAATGTATCACTGAAGACCTTGCAGATATCAAAAAGACAGTAAGGAAATACTACAAACAACTGTCTATACACACAGATTTGACAACCTAGATGAAATGGATTAATTCTTTGAAAATCACAAACTACTACATCTCACCTTGTATGAAATAGATAATTTGAATAGCCCTATAAGTGTTAAGGAACTTGAATTCATAATTTAAAACTCCCATGAAAGAAAACTTCAAGTCTAGATGGTTTCACTGGAGAATTATACCCAATGTTTAAAGAAGAATTAGAACCAAATTTCTATACAATCTTTCCAGGCAATGTCAGGGAACACTTTCCAATCCGTTGCATCATGCTAATATTACCCTGAGAAAGAATAATACAGAGAAATACAGTACAAAACAAAACAAAACAAAACAAAATCTACAGACAGTATTTCTCATGAATATAGACAAAAAAATTCTTAACAAAGTATTAGAAAATAGAATTTAGCAATATATAAAGTGAATTATACACCATGCCCACGTGGCGTTTATTTCAAGAACGCAAGATTTGAAGATCAATTAAATCTATTCACTATATTTACAAGCTAAAGAAGAAAAATCACATATGATCATAACAATCAATACAGAAGAAACATTTGACAAAATTCAACACACATTTATTTTTAAAAAACTCTCAGAAAAATAAGAAATAAATAAAATAAAATAAGTAAAAATAGAGAAGAAATTTCCTCAACTTGGTAAAGAAGTGTAAAAAATCTACAAGTAACATTTACCTAATGGTGAAGATTGAATGTTTTTCCCTTTAGATCTGGAACAAAGCAAGGACATCTTCTCTTACCTCTTCCATTCACCAAAGTGCGTATAAATTTTAGCCAGTACAATAAGACAATAAAGAAACAGATAAATACAAAATAGAAGGCATACTTCTCTGCTCCGCACATGTAAAATGCATGCCTTAAGACTATTGAATGTCCTAAGGTTGCCACTTAACTAAATTTATATGGGAATTAATGATCCTAATTTTCAAAGTAGAGATATGATCACAATTTTCTTTTAGATGATAGGCTCAACAAGAAGTGCTTTGCAGCAACACAGATGTCCAACATTGGTGGAATGCAAAAAATTGTAATAGGGCACACCCAAAGCAGTACAATACCCAACTTCAAGGGATGGAAATGAATATTTGTGTGTGTACATGTATGTATGCTAAACTCAAAATAATAATGATAAAGCACATTAATGTATTATAAGTTTAAATAATTATTCAATTTAACATCAAAATTTGAAACAAAATCAGTACAACATTTGAAAAATTGGGCCTTTCTAATATTCATAATCACTTTACTTGGTGTCATGAAGACACAGTCTGTTTTGCTTCTATAATCCTAACATCTCTCCAGAATAGCTTACACATTGGAAGAAAATGGTATGAAAATTTAAAATAACCAAAAAATGTAACTGTAGTAGTGTTCATTTTTCAGTTTAAGAATACTGTGGAGAGGAAAATAAAGATACTGTACTGAATTTGTAACATACTTCCTTGACACAAATATTTGACTATCAGAGTCTTTGAGTTCAAAAGATTATTAGAAATCATTACTTTCAGCAAACAGCTGTTATTAAAATATTCCCTGCTTTGCACACAATAGTTACTGTGGAAAGGAGTATTTTTCCAGCTGTCAAGATACAAACGTATTTATTAGAAATTATATTAGTTAGGATTTATTTAAACTGCAAAGCACTGAAAATCTTAAATATCAATGCGCTAAAAGAGAGACATGTTTCTCTCGCAGAAAAGTCCAGGTAGGGGGTCTCGGGCTGTTATTGACTTTCATGTTTTCAGACTGAAGGTTTCTTCTACCTTTGCTCTGCTATGCATAGTCCCACTCACAAGTTATTCTCATGGTCCAAGAAGGCTGCCCAGCTCTAACCATTATTGCAGCCATCATGAAGGAGAAATTCCAGTCACTCCCTTTGTAAGACACTTAATGGAAGTTGCTCCACAGACTATTTTCAATTATATCTCATTGACCAAAGCTTGGTTAAATGTACACACCCAGTTGCACTGGAGGCTGGAAAATATAATCTTTATTCTATGTGCTTATTTCTCAGCTAAAATTTGGGGAGTTCTAATTAGGCAGGAGGTAAAGATTTCAGAGTAAATTTAACAGTCTCAGTCACAGAGGAATAGAGTAAAATTCTTCATATGAGTGATAGTTTGCAACAACTATGTTTTGTGACAAATGTAGATGAAAAATAATCAGCGTGATATAGGACAGCATTTCCTAAACTGTGTTCTGTGTAACACTGATGGGAGGTGAAGAAAAGTGTGCTGAGTCCCACAGGTTAGAGAGGGATGCTATGGCTATAAAAACCTAGATAGCAGGGACAAGAAACAAACTACTTGTGTTTGAACCCAAATTTGCCACTTATTAGCTATATGTCCCTGAAGAAATTATTTAACCTCTTTGTGCCTCGATTTCCATGTCTATAAAAGTAGTCATGGCTTATTTGTTACAGTCTTGTTGAGCATCAGCTATGTACCGCTTTCCTGGAGCTGAGGATATAGCAGTAAATTACACAAAACTCTTTGATCTGAAAGAATGCACATTCTAGTGGGGGATGGCGTGAACATATATCACACAACAAGAGAGTAAAATGTTTTTTGTCATATGATAGGAAGTACTAAACAGAAGATAAAGTGGAGAAAGAAGTTAGGATTGTGTGAAGAGGGAGGATGTTTTGTCTCACATATGGTGAGCTACAAAGCGCTCACTGGGAAGCTGATGTTTGCGTAATGACCAGGAGATGAGCAACTTGGCTTCGCAGACACATGGGGCAAGAGGGTTCCAAGAAGAGGGAGGAGCAAATGCTCTTGATTTGAGACAATACCTCAGCTTTAATGAACTACCAAATGAACATGATTGCCAGCAAACCAATAATAATAGCACTTAATGAGTGCTTTCTATGGGTCCGATATTCTGAATAGGTGATATTTCCCCTATTTTATGTTCGCAGAAACTAGGTGGTGAAGAGATTCTGTCATTTGCCCCAAATCATACCACTAGAATGTGACAGACAGTTTCAAACCCAGTCTAGAGTCCTGCACCTTCTGCTCATGCTACTTCTTCAAGCAGAGAGACGGATGATGTCGGGAATCCAGCCAATATTTATTGAGCTGAACCAGGATTTGAGATAAATCAGTAAACAAAACAAACAAAAATGTCCTGCCTTTTTTGAGCCTACAATCTTCAGTGAAAGGAGATTAAAAATAAAGTATGTATAGGTAATTAAGTAAATTATATAGTATATATACTTCGGTAGGGGAGGAAGAAATTTTCCTCTACCCTTCTGTGTTCTTCTGGCTGATCTAAGAATTAAATTGACATGAGACAGAATAACAGGAGAAAATCAAACAGGTTTAATAACATGTATACATGGGAGAAACCCAGGAAAACTGAGTAACTCACCAAAATGACCAAAGCCACCACCATCTTTAGCTAATGACAAAAGAGGATGTTGAGGGTAGTGGTTTTGGAATTCAAAGGAGAGGAAGGCAATTCACATAAGGATGGAAAAGCAAATGTTTGGTAAATAAACATTTGCCATGCCTTGCAGAGACAATGGGACATGGAGAGAACTTTGATCAAATGGGCCTTACTATGTTCCTCCCTGTCTACCACACCTAGTTCATATCACACTATAGTTATCTATGGTGAGAGCTGCTTCCTGGAACAGGCCTTCTATCTTAAATTCCTTTAGGCAGTTAGGGTTTCCTCCTGAGTCTTTTGTTCTTAAAAATAATCAAGCCAAAGAGACACACTTTGGGGTAGCAAATTCTGCTCCTCTACCTTTACATATATATACTATAATTAGAAAGTGATAACTGCTGTGGAAAAAATAGAGCAGAGGAAGTGGACTGGGAATATGAGATGGGGTTATAATTATAAATAACTTTTAAATTTGAAAAATTTTTGCTTAATACACCTTGTTAAGCTACTCCTAACAATTGGGGTGGAATAACCTTCACAAAATATGAGGAAACTTCTCACTATATGAGGAAGAGTTTTCTGGAATAGTGTGTTACAGTCATGCATTTTTATATAATTCTGAGAAATACTCAAAGGAAATATAGATTTCTGACCATTCAATGAGGTCCATGGTCCTCAGGGGAGGGAGGGGCAGGGGAAGTCTGCCCTTGAAAACAACATAGCTAATTATGTGTGTTTCGGTATATATACAAATACATAAATACACACATACCCATCCATCCATGCACCTATAAACACGCACATACACATACGCATTATACAGATATATACATACAAAAATGGAAACAGACATATAAATAAAGAAACCATATATTTAATTAAGGTAAATAAATATTTGTTTTACATATATATTTATTTCATCATATTTAATAATTGCCACCTGCCTCCTCCAAAGTATTTAAGAAAAATATCACTTTAAAGTTAGTAAGAAAATGTCACTTGAAGTTATTCATACTGGGGAAAACTGCAATGAGCAAAAGAAAAAAGTGAATTACTCTGAAATTCACAGTTAAATGGTATCCTTCTGGCTTTTAGAATTTCGATAATAGGTTTCTTCCTCAAATAGAAAAACCTCAATTTGAAAGAATTCTCCCCTGGGTAACATTTACCTTTCTTAAGCAGAATAGAAAGTGTCAATGACAAAATGGTGTAAATACAGTCTCAAAGAACACAGTATACCGTCAAAGCCTATTTTTTAAAGATCATTTTTTAAAAGGGAGAAAAAAGGCAGTAACATCAGTGATCAAAAAGGAAGACCGGTGTCCAATCCTCTCTTTTTCCTTTGGTTTTCTCTTGATTCTGGCCTCTTCATCTGCCTCAAAATATCGTGTTCACAAGATCTTGCTTACTCAAAGTGCAGGGCTACTTATTCACAGGGCTTTGGAAAAAATGGTAATGCAGTCTTTCAGCTCCTTTCATCAATGCCAAATGCCAAGGGTCTTTGATGCAAAGCTTAGAAAACTTTGCTCATTGAAATCAAGCCAGTTAGGAGTATTTATTTCAATGAATAGGCCCACAGTTGTTAGCAATGACCTGCATATTTCAAAAATTGAAATGGAGGAGGGTAGGAAGTGTGAGGAGGGAAGAGAGTTAGGCTGTGAGAGGGTTGAAATTAGGAATTACTTTTCCATCCTTCCTCCATCTGTGAGTATTTTGTAAGGCAAAAATCTTTTTGGAGCACTGATTGACAACTACAGACCATTCAAATAAAGCCGCCTATATTTTATATCTTTTTCTTCCTGATTGTTTTATTGTCTTTTTTACATGTTAATTGATAGTTATAATTCTTGATCATTCTAAAATAAATTTCTTTTCCTCATAGTTTATTGGGCATTTGTGTTTCTTCTGTGAAATATCTGGTCTCATATTTTGCCCATGTTTTCCACGGGGTTGTGTCTCCTTTTCTTATTGATTGGTAAGACTTCTCTTATATTAATTTGGTTTTTAGTATGTCTTGCAAGTATTTTCTGTCAATTTATGGCTTGGTTTTCACTTTATTTATTTTTTTTGGAGGCAGCTTAGTCCTGAGCTAACATCTCTTGCCTATCCTCCTCTTTTTGCTGAGGAAGATTGGCCCTGGGCTAACATCTGTGCCCATTTTCCTCTACTTTATATGGGACACTGCCACTGGCTTAACAAGTGGTGCACGTCGGTGCGCTCCTGGGATCCTAACACTGGGCCACTGCAGCAGAGCAGGTGCACTTAACCGCTGTGCCACAGGCCGGCCCCTGTTCTCACTTTTTTACAGGAGGATTTTTTGTCATCAAGCTAAGCCCTGAGCTTTACTGTAGTTGATTTTATTAGTTTTTTATCTTATGATTATAATGTCTTTGTTTTTTATTGTTGTTATTATTTAAATATCTACCCCATGTTTATTTTTGCTTCTTAAAAATCAGGTAAATTCAAAATACGATCAAAAGAGATGCTATTCAACATTGATATAGTTGGTACAAGTTAAGAATTTCTACATTACCAAGTTTTGGCTCAAATATGGATTAACAGTATCCTTATTCATTGATACTGGGCATGCAAATTTGTACAACTGCTTTGGAGAATATTTTAACATTATCTTGTAAAGGTGAACATTTGCATACCTTAAGAAATGGCAATTACATTCCCAGCATATACCAAGGAGAAACTCTTGGCCATGTTTCCCAGGAGACATAGATATGAGTGTTCATAGCAGCGTGGTTTGCTATAACAAAAATCAAAGCTATTAAAATGCTCATTGTTAGAAAGATGGGCAAATAAGCAGTATTTTAGCAAAAAACAGAATATTATATTGCAATGAAAATATACAATAGCATGGTTAAATCTTATGTAACATAATTTTGCATGAAAAATTTCATAAAACTACCCATAGTATGATATCCTGTATATCAATTTAAAAAATTAGGAAATAAACAAACACAAGAAAGTTATGTATGATAAAACTATATTATTATAAAATCAATGGAATATGTAATATAAAATTCAAAAGAATGGTGGACTGGGTTCAGGATGTTGAGGTTGGGGTCAGGATATTCAGTTAGGGAAAAGCACATAAGTAGATGTAGTCTTTGGGTAATATTAGATTACTTTATTCAGTGTAAGGGGCTCTGTATTCACCATATTTTAAAACAAATTAATAAATAATATAGGCCATATGGGCTAATTATAATAATGTGTGATGAACCAAGTAGTATGATGAAACCAATTTGAGCCTCAAAGGAAACATAATGTAGTATGCATTCCAGTGAGTGTTGTAAGAGCAATACATAAGCGTGCTTTACTTATCTTGCCCACCTGGTCCCACTTCCTGGAGATATTCCACTGTTAACTATCCTTCCAGGAATGTTCAAAGCATACCCACATGTGTCATGCTATGCCATGTCATGTCATATTATATTTTAACCATTCCAGGTAATACTTGAATAATGTAAAAATTAAAATCCTGCAACTTAGAGTATATCCTTCTCTTTTTAATAGCTCTCTAAATCTATATCTATCTATATATCTATATCTATATTTGTATCTGTCTATATCTATGTGTGAGAGAGAGAGAGAGAGTGTGCGCAAGTGGGGACCATTCTACGTACTGTTAAACTGTTTACAATAGCCTAGCCCTCACTAATGCGTTATACTCAGGAAAGATAGGGTGTGAAATACTCTGTTCACCCCCAACAGAAATTCCAAGCAGGTATGTGCATTTCATAGGAGAAATGTTTTAGAGAAACTACATGAGTAGGTTCTAATATTTATATAAAATGTGATTCTAATATATTTTTAAATTATATCTATTTTTATATATAGATAGATAAATATAGATATAGATAGGTATAGATACAGCTATAGATATACGTATAAATATACATAATAGTTGGTGAGTTAAATGGAAGGATGCCCTCCAAAATATTAACAGTAGTAACTTTTGAGTAATAAGATTATGGGAGATTTAATTATCCTTGTTGTAATTCTCTATATCTTCAAATTTTTCTCTCATTATGTGTTTGAATTTATAATAAAACTGGACTATAAATATCACTTAAGAAAACAGTCATCCTTATAAGCAATCAAATAAATGAGGAGGTACTATTTTTCATCTATCGAATTAGCAAAGATTAATACTCGCAGCTGTAAAAGGTGTGGAAAAATGCAATATTCATTTATGGCTAATGGTGTATCAATTGGCCCAATTAAAAAAGAAAGCAGTTTGGAAATATAGTAAAGAGCCATCAAAAGTTCATACCCTTTGGCCCTGGATAACAACTTTTAGCAGGCAGTCCATCTCCAAATAATACAAGATAGAACAATCAACCACAAATAAAAACATAATCTGAATACATGAAGTGTTTATTAAGAGTAATAAATTGGAAAATATTCTATGTCCTCATAATAAGGGAAGTGTTTTGTATGGGGCAATAGTGTAATGGATTACACGATCATTAAAAATGGTAATGAAGCCGTTGATAGTTTTAAAAGCTCGTGATATGTTAAGTGCAAACAACAGAATGTAGCATTGAAGTTACACGATTGTTTATGCAACAATGTGGGAGGAGATACAAACAAATGACACATAATCTTCATGGTCAAGGGGTTTAAAATCAAATAAATGAAATACAGGAGTTTGTCAAACTTAAATTTCATTCCATTTTGCTTTTTTATATGCGGGGTCAGAAAACAGGGTTTGTGACATTTACATCATGACTGCATCTGCACCGAACTCTCTAGGTGTGACCTTTAGAGACCAATTGAAAGTCTTTTAAGAGATTATTTCATGCAAATTGGAATAATAATGGTATAATTTTTTTAGTTACATAGCTGACTTTTAATGCTCTCTCTCCAAATTGTATAAAATAGAGAGAGGAACAGTGTTAATTCCAGTCATTTGTTCTTCAAGGAAATGACACCAAGGCATACTTAACCATTTATTATTGTATGTCCTTGGGCAAGTTATGTAACTGTCCCAACCTCAGTTTGTGTGTGTGTGTGTGTGTGTGTGTGTGAGAGAAAGAGAGAGAGAGAGTGATTAAATTATTCATATAAAGCACTGGATTTGGCAGAGAATATGTGCTGAAAAAGTATTTCATATCATATCTACTGTGAGTAATGTAGAAACAACTTTTGGAAAAGCATTTAAAAAAAAGATATGACCTAGAACCTGAACATAAATAGATTTTTAACCCAAATAACAAAATTAAGAGATTTTGTTCTTTTGCCAAGATTGTAATATATTTGCAATCATTGATTTGCCTCTCATGTCAGTATTTTCTTTGTAGCTTTTTCCAGTGTTAACCTGTAAAAGATTTTTTAAAAGTCCAAAAAGGTAAAAACCAAAAAAGTCCAAGAACCCACACAATATATTCTTTCTCTGAATCTTGGCTTTTTAGATACAATCTGTGTGTCAATTTACTTGGCCAGAACTCCTCAAAACAGCACATTGTTTTCTTTTTAATGCAAACCGACGTTTTATCCTTCATTCCAGATTAGGAAGTGTAAATATTAAAATAAAAAATCCTATCACATAACTTAAAACAAGCCATTCTGGACCCGCTTATTGATAAACTATTACAAAACTCTGCAAGAAATACAGTTGTTTGTTTTTTTTAAGAGATTGAGATTTTGGTATGAGTTATAAACTATAATACAACATTGCAGAAGAGATTTGACAATTTTGCATATGATAAGGCTTCCTCTCAAAAAATTGGCATATACTAAATTCTCATAACTACCATTTTAAGTTCCTTTTCCAATCGGAAACCTGATGGTTCTATTCTCTACGTCATGACTAATCTTTCACTTTCACATTCATTTATTCATTTAACAAATTTGGAGGGTTTGTGTCTAATGATTGATAATACAATGGTGAATAGAGTGAACGAAATCTCCACTATCATCGAGTTTGTATTAGTTTCTTTATGCTGCTGTAAGAAATTACCACAAATATAGTGGCTTTAAACTACACAAATTTATTGTGTTATAGTTCTGGAGGTCAGAAGACTAAACTCAAGGTATTGGCAGGGCTCCATGTCTTCCAGAAGCTTCAGAGTGTAGTCCTTTTCCTTCGCCTTTTTCTTTCTAGAGACTGCCTGCATTCCTTGGCTCATGGCTTCTTCTTCACATCACTTAGAGGATGGAACCTCTTGCTTCCATCACCACATCTACTACTACTAACTCTTATCATCCCATCACACTCTTATAAGGACCCTTGTGATTACATTGGGACCACCCAGATCATACATAATCATCTCTCCATCTCAAGATACTTTACTTAATCACATCTGTAAAGTCTTTTTGACCATGTAAGGTAATATATTCAGATGTTCTAGGTGAGGATTAGGATGTGGATGTCTTTGAGCAAACATTATTCAGCCTACCACACAGTTTATTATCAGGAAGCACATTTAAAAAGCTGTCTAGTCCCATTTCTGCAGGTGCTTGAGTTTTGATAAAGGAGAAAATAAATGTACCATCACAACATAGTAGACTTACTGTATAGCAGTGTGTTGTAGGATATAAGTTCTATGTTTCGACAGATATAGACTTGAATCTCAGCTTTAGCATTTTCTGACTGTGGGAGGTAGGGAAACTCTCTTAACCTCTCTGCCTTTGCTTCTTCATGTGTAAAATGGGGATATTAATAATACCTATCTCATAGATTTGTTCAAAGAATAAAATGAAATCATGCATAGGAGGTTTAACAAAGTTTTGATAAATATTAAGGACTCAATAAATTTTATCCATAATTATTTCTTATCACCTCGGTTAGTATAATTATTAGATTGGGAAAGTGCATACCAATATTTGTGCATAGATGATGGACATGTCAAAGATGGGGTTATTGAATAATACTTTCTAGAAGTAAATCTGAAATGTTATCACATATACATTTATACTCCATATACAGCCACACAGAGAATTTGAATTTTATCTTAGAACTCAATAGTTTCTTAAGAAAATAGAACAGGTAAAAAATAAAAGAAAGCAAGGAAAAGAAGAGAAAAAGAGAAGAGTCCCTTAGTGATTGGCAATTGCTCTCTGAGATAGATTGAATTATTGGTCTCTATGTTTTTTTACTTTTTCTTATATCCATGCCCTTTGTCATGTTACTTTTTGTTTCTTCTTCTAGAAACTGAGTGTATTTCCCTGTTCTTTTAGTCTGGGCTTAGCAAGGTGAGCTGCTTTGCCCACTGGAAAGTGATAGTGTGCCATTCTGAGCCCGGGCCTTAGTATGCAATGCATTTTTTCACTTGTCCTCTTTTTCCTCTGCCCATACTCTGAGAAGAACATACTCTAGAGAGCCTGTTTGTTCAGGGAGGATGAGAAACACATGAAGTAGACACAGAAACAACCTGCAGCGTAGAGCTGCCCAGCTGAGCCCACTCTAAACTGAATAAATGCTATTATTGTATGACACTGAGATGATTGGGGGGATTGCTTGTTACACAGCAATAATGCACTGATACTCTCCTTAAAGTCACAATGAAGCACTTACTTCTTACTTTCCTGTGGCCTATGCTACGATGTTTTGATCAGGAGAATTAGGGCACAATTTACGACTACTCTGTTTTATTAAGCAGTCAATGCTACCCCTCTTCCCTGTGACAAACTCAGTAAGTTTATATCTAGTGCAAAACAAAGCTGTTTCAGAGTGAAAGAACTGCAATGATTAAAGTTGGCTCTACTCTTTTCCAATATTACAAAACTGGTAGTTACTAATTACATATTGTAAACAAGTGGTTAAAGAAAAGATTACTTTTTAGAAGAGAGAGGAATAGGAAATTTAAGTCACAAAAATATAAGAGAACCGACTTAATCAGCCCCCTGCTAAACAGAACATGCCTTTCGTTATGATAGTTTCCAGTGAACACTTTCAGGGTGGCTCAGTACAGCTTCGTGACAATAAACAGTGGCTAACTAGGCACCCGGTGTTGCCTATAGCTGATTCATACTGGCTTGCAGACGTACACTGGTGTGTGCAGGTTAAATATAAAATATTTCCACATATTTAATGAAAGATGTTTTCTATATGTTGTTGTATAAAAGGCAGGGGTCTAGAGGGCCTTCAAAGTTGTCTAAAGATATAGAAAGATTGGAGTCCATTTAAATTATCAATGCACATTCCCAGAAGCTCAAAGAGAAAAATTAAACACGAACTTTGAATCGCAGCATAATGGTATTGTTTCGTGTCTCTTTTAAAATGTAGTCTTCTCTAATGCTTCCTTTGAAATTTGCTTTAGATTTTGCTGCTATGCTTCAAAATGATCTAGAATCAGTGAATCAGTTACTTATGTTTCTGAGGTGAGTGCGGCTCTAAGTTAGAGGAGGAAAAAACAGGAGTTGGAGAGAAAGAAACAAGTATTTAAATATTTTCCTCTATGTATCAGCCACTCTACTGGGCATATGAAGTGGTGGTGGTGATGATGATGATGATACAATAGGTAAATTTGTGAGTATTTTTATGTGCCAAATACTGCACTAAATACTATACCATGGACCTTACGTCAATATACTAATGTTCATAACAAGGAGGATCTACATTAATACAGATAGGAGCCAACATTTATTGAATACATCCTATGTTCCAAGGATTGGACTAGGTACCTTAAATGCTTTCTCTCTTTTAATTCTGGCAATAATTTTGAGAACTAGGTATTAATACTGTGTATATGTGTGTATGTATGTGTATTTAAACTGAGTTTCAAGTTGGATGCAAAAAAGATATAAAATATGTGATTGAAAGACCCAGCCTTGACTGAAGAAGGTTGGAAAGAAAAAAAGTAACAAAAAAGTCTCCAACTATTGGGGCCTTAGATTAGTAAAGAATTATTATAATGTACATAATACTCAAAATTAGTATCCATGTAAAGTAATTAATATAGAACATACTGGAGAGAAGATGAGATTAACATCAGAGATGGGAAGCTAATAGCACCAATGACACAATAAAAAAGAGGGTGTTTAAATATGATGTGTTAAATGTTTTATTACTATTTTATTATCTGCTATTGTGGATAATAGGTCAAAAATTATAAGTCTATGGGGACCTTTTTTAGATTAAGATCCTGGAGAGGAAAGCATTGACAACACAAGTTTACCAGACAGATAAGTAGCTAAAAGGGCCAGAACACTGTGGACTGCAGACTCAAAACTCTATTACATTGAGGATGATGTCCTCACCATCTTATAACCTGAAATGGGAGCAACTGTGCTCTAATGTGCATGACAGTCACCAATGAGTGACTATGGGATCAGAGATCTGGAAGAGATGTCAATGAAGTGAAACACATTTTGAGCATGTATCCCAATATATGTATTATAAGGGTTGTGCTTATACTTTTTTTATACTAAGATTTCATACAAAGAGACAAGATAGTGCAAAAGTTAGGAGCGGAATCCATAGACCCAGTGTGCAGAGGTTTAAAACCTATGTCCCCTATTATAAGCTTTGGAAAATTAAATGAACTCTCTGTGCCTTGGTTTCCTTACTTTCAAAATGGAGATAAAAATATGCTTCACTTGAATATTTGGTTTGAGGATTGAACTAGCTATATAGGTAAAAAGCCTGGAATAAAATTTATGGCATAATGAAGACACAATAAATGCTAGCTATTATAAAGCATTTGAAACAAAAGTTTAAAATGTATTGTAAAATATATACAGCAAAATTCTATTATGTATTTTCTTCCTATAACCCAGTGAATCATTTTAAGAACCCCTCGGATATATGTACCTCAGTTTGAAAGCTACTATCTATCCTCTGGCATGTAGTCGGAACATCCAAGTGCTTGTGGACTTAGTAAGGATAGGACTTCATACTGAGACATCCTGGTCAGCGCTCTGGCTAGAGGGAAAATTCATGCCTTACTAAGTCATCTCACCCTTGTGGAGGCTAGGTAGTTAATCAATAATCACCACAGTTATTTGACATCATCTTGGAAGCACTAGGCAAATGGACAAGAATAAATAAGAGATAGGAATATTGGCAAAAATGAAACAAACTTATCATTCTTTACTGATAGGTTCATGTGTTTGGATGTCAGAATCAACTGAAAGCCTGAGAGAATGAAAAGCATTTGAAGGTTGCTTGTAAAAGAAAATATAACACAAAATCAATAATTTTACTATATAACAGCAAGCACCAGTTAGCAAACAAAATGCACAAGGAAAGTTCCATTCACAAAAGCTACAAATACTTAAAGTCACTAGGGAAAATTTAAGACATTCACATTGCCTATTAAAGAAAACATTAGAATTCTATTGAAGGATATAGGAGAATTCCAAATAAATGTAGATATGTGCTTGTTCTTGAAAAATTCAATACTGTAAATATACCAGTATTCCCAAAATTGCTATTTAATTGTATTGCAATCTCATTTGAAAATCTATTGGATATATTAAACATTTTTAACCTGATAAAAATATTCAAATGGTATCTGTATGCATAAGTATAAAAGAATAATAGAAACCTTAGAGAAACAAAGCAATGAGAGATTATTCCCTCTACCAGAATTAAAACGTTTTATGAAGCTACAGCAATTTAGACTATGTTATAATTATGCACGAAGAGAGAGTTTAATGAATTAGAGTCGATAGTTCAGAAACATACTCAGCATGCATGGAAATTTAGTACTATATGAAAAAAAAGTGGTTTATATTGGTCAGGATAGGACAGGCTCAAAGACATTTCTTTCTTTCTAGTGTAAAAGTCCAAAGAAGGATTTTTTTGTCAGCAGAGGGCTTTCCTCCATGCCCTTCTATATTGTTACTTTTTAAATTTTGGGCCCATGAATTCTTGAATTCTGGTACCAGAACAGCAGTGCCGGCACCACCAGCGGGCTTGTTAGAAATGCAAAATATTGGCCCCATCTCAGACATATTGAATCAGAAACTGGGTGGTGGAGGTCAGTATTCTTTTTGTTTTACCACACTCTCCAGATGATTCTGATGTATGCTCAAGTTTGAGAGTGAGCCCGGGGAGTTGTTATCAACTACATTGGCTGTGAAAGGAGAAAGACAACGTGTGGGAGACATGGTTATTGTAGTGGGCTGAGTAGTGTCCCCTCAAATTCCTGTGCCACCTGGAACCTCGGAATGCGACCTTATTTGGAAAAGGTCTTTGCAGATGGAATTAGTTAAGGATGTCAAGATGGAACTACCTGGCTTTAGGGTGACCCTAAATCCAATGACCAATGTCCTTGTGAGAAGAAGAGAGGACAAAAGAGGCACACTGAGAAGAATGCTTTATGAAGAGTGAGGCAGAGATTGGAGTGATAGCTACAAGCCAGGCAATGCCAAGGACTGCTGGGAGCCACCAGAAGCCAGGAAGAAGCAAGGGAAGATTCATCCCCAGAGCCTTCAGAGGAAGCATGGCCCTGCCAGTGCCTTGATTTTAGACTTCTAGCCTCCAGAACTGTGAGAGAATAAATTTCTCATGTTTTAAGCCACCGAGTTTGTGATAGTTTGTTACAGCAGTCCAAGTAAACAAATATAGCTATTAAAAACTCTGGCCCAGAAATGGCATACATCACTTCAGCTTACATGCCGTTGGTTAGAACTCAGTCACACAATTTTACCGACTGCAAAGGAGACTAGAAATGTAGCCCAGCGGTGTGCCCAGGAGGAAGTAAAAACCATAACATTTGGAGAATGTTGACCAGTCTCTGCCAAAATAATATTTCAAATTATTGGGAAAAATAAGCGATTCAATAAATAATGTTAAAAGAACTGATAAGCTATTTAAAGTAGTTACCATAATAGTAACTAAACTCTTCAATGGGGCTTAGAAGGAAACAGGTCTGATTGACAAAGATTAAAATGATTGGGAAAACCTGATGTATGAGATAAGAAAGCAAAACAAGATCTTTCACACTCTCTTGGTAGAAGTGTAAATATAGCTCTTCTGGTGAGCAGTCTGCCAATATATGTCAAAATGTACAATAGTATATCAATCTCTGAACAATTTCAGGGAATTTTTACCCTAAGAAGATAAAATAAAGAAGTGCCCTTCAACTGAGAGCTTAGTAATCAAGTTATACTACATGTATAAATTCTCTAATCTTATTGACTTGATGATTGAAATACCCATTTGAAGAAATGGAAAACCTGCTTACAACCAACTGGTATATGAAACTCACCTCTGCAGTAGCATATTTGGCATTATTCCATCAATGTAAATATTTACTCTTTCTCCATTATCTCTTTATCTCTATACCTGCCCATTTCTGCTTATACGCAGAGTGAAATACCTACAAAGATATTCACCAAAATATTCTAAGGGTTACCTCCAAGATGTGATGGTCATGTCCGTTGAAGTTGCTTTTGAATTGCTTTTCTGTATTGTTCAAAGTTTTGCCAGTGTATGCATCACGTGTCCAAATTTAACTATCAGTCTAGGCTGTTTCTTTGGTTGTTTGAATGGCATTTGAACTACACTAGAACAGAGCTGTCCATTGCTGGATCACAAATGTGAGTTATACTCAAAGATACAGATCCCTCCAGTTTGGGGGCTAGCTGAGGGAGGCCTGACTTGTCTTGGTCTGGCTATAGCCACTAACCTGGTCATATGGGGCTGACCTTCCTCAGAAGCTCTCAGAGCACAGACCAAAGGAAGGTCTAAAGGCATGCCCTGAGGTCTACTCGTAGGAAAACCCAGCACATGCTGCTCGAATAGTGTGTGCTGAAGGTAGCCAGGGAAGAGTTTTATTTGTTAGAGACTTTTTTTCAGCAGTGAACATACCTTTGTGGAAAAGGGATCTTTGGAAATATTGGATCAGCTCCATTTTGGATACCCAAAGAGTGCAGGTGATCAGCCCAAAGGAACTTGGGCAGGGGCTCTTGCTGAGTCAAGTTCAGAGGTTGACCCAAATGGCTGTCTTCTCGTACAACAGCTACAATCTATCTTTTCTGGGTTTGATGTGCCATCCCAGTGGCGTGGAAGCAGCTTCAGGGTGGCTTTCTAATAATATATACATGTTCTGCAAATTGGAACTTCATTAACGGGTTTGATGTATTTGATATAATAATTTGCATTGAGTTTGAAATCAATTTGCATTATCACAGGAACTTTTGACATTATATGTATCCTGAAAGAAAAGGCAGAGCTGTTAGATTCTTTAAAAGTAATTTCTAATGATCTAAATTTTTCAGTGGTTATGAAAAGGGTGTTAAATATTTTATCACCTTTCTCTTTGAGCAAAGTTTCTCCTTGATGATAACTTTCAAGAATTGGAAGAGATCATCATTAAAAATCTTGATTAGGAATTTCTTGTGAACATTTCAAGTATAAAACCTTATGTAAAAATTTTATGTGAACAGAAACACTCTCCAATTTCTTATTTAAATATTTCATTTGTAAGTTTTATAAAATATATATTTTGGTGTTTCCTAATACTTCATGATTATTTTCTTATTGTAATTAATTGATATGAGTAATAACTTTTGCAAATCCCATGTGAAAGCCCCACATTTTCTTTAGTTTTCCCCAGTATCTTTACAAATATTATCAGTTTCTCTGAGTGTTATTGTTGGGGATAGACAGATACACTCTGAGGTGACCCCCAGTGATCTCCACTTCTGGTGTTCGTGTTCTTATGTAATTCCCTCCTCTGGGAGGTAGGTAGGACCTGTGAGTTGCTTCTAACGATATGGCATTGAATATGGCAAAGGATGCCACTTTCATTGTCATGTTATATTATATGGCAAAAGTGGTGGGATGCCTCTCCTGTAATTGTATTACGTTATGTATGACTCCCTCTTGCTAGCACACTTGCTCTAGAGATTTTCTTTTCTGGCTGGATAAAGTAAGCAGCCATGTTGAGGAAGCCCATGAGGCAAGTAACTGCAGGTAGCTTCTAGAACTGCAAACAGTCTCTGAAAAATGCAAGTGTCCTCTAGGAAATGTCTAGGAGCTGAGGGTGGCTTTAGCTGACAGCCAACAAGAATCCAGGACTTCAATCCTGCAGACACAAGGAAATGAATTCTGCCAACAACATTTGAATCAGATTCTTCTTCAGATGAGCCTCTGGATGAGAGTGCAACATGTGAGAACCTGAGCAGAGGACCCAACTAAGCGAACTGTGAGATGATAAATGCGTGTTGTTTCGGGATGCTATGTTTGTGGTAGATTGTTACATCACAATAGAAAACTAGTACAGTCGTGTTGTGAATATGGTTGGAAATGTTTGCACTAGATAATTCTTAAGCAAATCGTGTTTATCAATACTGATGAAATCTTATTGAGTAAAATTAACTTCACTAGTGTTCAGTCCTTATCTGTTTATTATACAAAAACTTCAGCAGTTTACAAAACAATACGCATCCAAGTATTTGTTGACATCCCTTAGGATTGTGTTCCAATAGCCCATGCATCAGTCCTGGCTGTTCTTTTCCATTGATCTTTGTTGTCCAAAGTTCTATCACTCCTTCTGCCCATAAAGCATCCTTCAGTCCAGACACTTCTGTGTCATCTCAGCTGGTCCTTACTGATCTGAGCAATGCCAGTACCACAGCCACTGGTCTTTGCTGTTCCCACATGAAGATCACTGAAGTTTACGGCACATTTCTGATGCATGTTTTCTAACTTGAATAAGACACAAACAATCTCCTATTAACTATGAAGCAAGTGACTCTGTTGTTATATTCAGATAAGGAAATCCTACAAGCTAGCTCCCTTGGCTATTAACTTTCAAGAAATAATGATATATTTTAGCTTATATTTACATAATTTTTGTTTTTTGTGCATGGGTGGAATGGTTGGGATAGAATCAGATTCCAGCTCCCACGGTGCTGCTGAACTGTGGTTCCAAACGTGTAGATTGGAGACCAGAGGGAGTCCCTGAATGTCCTCCAGGGTCCACATGGTTAAAACTATTTTCATAATAATACTAGAAGTTACTTGTATTTTTCTTTCTCTCATGAATTTGCAATATTCTTGTGCTTTTCAATTCCTCAGTTTAATTTCTAATATATTAAATAGGGAGAACCACAACCAGTGATAGGTTTATAAGCTGGCTCTCAAAAAAAGTCTCAGCGCTGGCCCAGTGGCGTAGTGGTTAATTTCATGCACTCCGCTTCAGTGGCCCAGTGTTCACAGGTTTGGATCCCAGGCAGGGACATACACACTGCTCATCAAGCCATGCTGGGGCTTCATCCCACATACAAAATAGAGGAAGACTGCCACAGTTGTTAGCTCATCGACAATCTTCCTCACCAAAAAAAACAGTCCCAATTTTTAACATTTTCTTTCTTGTTTTAATTGCGGTAACATTGGTTAATAACATTATATAAATTTCAGGTACACATGATTATACTTCTGTTTCTGCAGAGATTACATCATTTTCACCACCCAAATCCTAATTACAACCCATCACCACACACATGTGCCTAATCATCCCTTTACCCCTCCTTCCTCCCCGCTTCCCCTCTGGTAACCACCAATCCAATCTCTGCCTCTATGTGTTTGTTTGTTGTTGTTTTTATCTTCTACTTATGAGTAAGACCATACGGTATTTGACCTTCTCCCTCTGACTTATTTCACTTTGCATTATACCCTCAATGTCCATCCGTGTTGTCACAAATGGCTGGATTTCAGCATTTCTTATGGCTGAGTAGTATTCCATTGTGTATATATACCACGTCTTCTATATCCATTCTTCCCTTGATGGGCACTTAGATTGCTTCCAAGTCTTGGCTATTGTGAATAATGCTGCAATGAACACAGGGGTGCATGTATCTTTATGCATTGGTGTTTTCATGTTCTTTGGATAAATACCCAGCAGTGGAATAGCTGGATCATATGGTAGTTCTATACTTGATCTTTTGAGGAATCTCCATACTGTTTTTGATAGTGGCTGCACCAGTTTGCACTCCCACCAGCAGTGTATGAGAATTCCCTTCTCTCCACATCCTCTCCAACACTTGTTGTTTCCTGTTTTGTTAATTATAGCTATTCTGATGGGTGTGAGGTGATATGTCATTGTAGTTTTGATTTGCATTTCCCTGATAGTTAATGATGTTGAACATCTTCTCATGTGCCTGTTGGCCATCTGTATATCTTCTTTGGAGAAATGTCTGTTCAGGTCTTTTGCCCATTTTTTAATTGGGTGGTTAGTTTTTTTGTTATTGAGATATGTGAGTTCTTTATATATTTTGGAGATTAACCCCTTATCAGATATATGGTTTGCAAATATCTTCTTCCAATTGTTGGGCTGTGTTTTCATTTTGTGGTTGGTTTCCTTTGCTGTGCAGAAACTTTTTAGTTTGATGTAGTCCCATTTGTTTATTTTTTCTATTGTTTCCCTTGCCTGGTCAGACATGGTACTTGAAAATATGTTGCTAAGATCAATGTCAAAGAGTGTGCTTCCTATGTTTTTCTAGAAGTTTCATGCCTTACATTCAAGTGTTTAATACATTTTGAATTAGTTTTTGCGTATGGTCTATGATAATGGTCTACTTTCATTTTTTTGCATGTGGCTGGCCAGTTTTCCCAACACCATTTGTTGAAGAGACTTTCCTTTCTCATTGTATGTTCTTGGCTCCTTTGTCGAAAATTAGCTGTCCATAGATGTGTGGGTTTATTTCTGGGCTCTTGATTCTATTCCATTGATCTGTGTGTCTGTTTTTGTGCCAGTACCATGCTGTTTCAGTTACTATAGCTTTGTAGCATATTTGAAATCAGGGAGTGTGATACCTCCAGCTTTGTTCATTTTTCTCAGGATTCCTTTAGCTATTTGAGGTATTTTGTTGTTCCATATAAATTTTAGGATTCTTTGTTCTATTTCTGTGAAAAATGTTATTGGAACTTTGATAGGGATTGCATTGAATCTATAGATTGCTTTAGGAAGTATGGGCATCTTAAATATGTTAATTCTTCCAATCCAAGAGCACGAAATATCTTTCCATTTCTTTGTGTCTTCTTCAATTTCTTTCAGCAATGTTTTCTAGTTTTCTGTGTACAGATCTTTCACCTCTTTGGTTAAGTTTATTCCTCGATATTTTATTGTTTTTGTTGCAATTGTAAATGGCATTGTATTCTTAAATTCACTTTCTGCTGCTTCATTATTAGTGATTCTAACATTTTCAATTGAGTGTCCATTGTGTGAATATTCCCACTATGGCTGGTTTTAAGCCACCATGTAACATAACTGAATGCAAATTTGAGAGGAGAGGCACACATTGTTTGGCTCTTTTGGATCAGTACGAGCTGGCTCTAGCATACCACTGACCATGAACCTCATCAACTGAGGATTTTGGGGGTCCTCAATAATTTTTAAGACTCTAAAATAGTCCTGAGATGAAAAAGTTTGAGTAGCACTGCTGTAGATGTTCTATCAGAGTCTTAATCCCAGACTCCTTCATCCCTAATATTCTCAGAGGACTTTTCACTTCTGTAAATTTCTGCACAGACTTCTAAAAGTACTTACATCTCTTAACATCTCACTTTTGGTTTAAAATATTTTTCCATTAATTACCCAGAATGGAAATCAGTGAATGGGGAATGTCAGAGGAGGTGTTTATCACCAAACCTCACTTCTAAGATATACTTAGATCTTAATTTCAGTTAAGAAGCATTGCTGTAACATTCTTTTTTTCTTTTGAGGAAGATCAGCCCTGAGCTAACATCCATGCTAATCCTCTTCTTTTTGCTGAGGAAGACCAGCTCTGCGCTAACATCTATTGCCAATCCTCCTCCTTTTTTTCGCCCAAAGCCCCAGGAGATAGTTGTATGTCATAGTTGCACATCCTTCTAGTTGCTGTATGTGGGATGCCGCCTCAGCATGGCCAGAGAAGTGGTGCATCGGTGCGCACCCGGGATCCAAACCCGGGCCCCAGTAGCGGAGCATGTGCACTTAATTGCTAAGCTACAGGGCTGGCCCTGTAACATATTCTTGAATATAAAATTTTAACAAGCTCTTCATAAAAATTTGCAAAGTTATCTAATAATTCCTTCTCAAAGGATAGAAAAACGGACATATTCAACAAATTTATATTGAACGATTACTGTGAGCTAAGCACTGTACTCTATTTTGGAAACACAGATAAAATATACAAAGTTTATGACCTCTTTGCACTTATATTCTAGTGAGGGAGCCCAAAAGTGGATAAACACACACATATAGATGAAATACAGAATATATATAAAAAACAGATAGTGATAATTGCAGTGAAAATATATATAACTGGAAAAAGAGCTAGAGAATGATGGATGAAGAAGGGATATTTTATATATGTTGACTCAGGAGGAGGATGCCAATAGGCTGACAGCTAAGCAGAGATCTGAAAGAAGTGATGATACAAACCGCATAGTTAATTGATAGGGAGAAGAACAGACACAAGCGCTCTGAGGTGGGAGCATGTTTAGTGGATTTAAGCTTGGTATACTGAAGAATGCTTAAACAAGGAGATCATGTAGATCTGGGGAAGGAGTGGTTACATTTAGGTATTTGGGTCATTTATAAGTGGAAACAAGGCAATTGGCCTCCAGGGAAGCAGAGAAACAGAAGGCACCAGGGCAGTACAGTCTAAGTGGTGCATACCACAGATGAGCACTGGTTGCCACAGCATTGCCAGGGCAAGGCAAGGGGATGGATTACTACACCCAAGAATTTTCCAGGCAGCCCCATTGCATTGATCCACACGTATCCCAGGTTCCACTGGAATCACACAACTGCTAACGCCAGAATGCTAAAAAGCAGGGTGAATGATCCCTACATGTAACACCCCTAGAGCAAGACAAGTGAACCTGGACAAGGATTCCAGTTCTGGGTAAGAACGTCACATGTTTGCTTCCATGTCTGGCTTTTCCAGGGCTGTTACCCTGACTGGGTGCTCTCCTCCCTTCATCTAGTTATTTCCTGCTTGTCCTTCTGGTCTCATTTTAGAAATTACAACCTCCAGGGCACTTTCTTTGCTGTTCCATGAAAGGTTATCTACAGTTTCTATTCACTCTCATAAGACTATGTACTTACTCTTTTGTTTAACTAATAACCGTGTAATATAATTACATGTTTCCATTCTTTATCTCCCACCAAATTGTAAAATATTTGAGGTAGGTGCATGGAAAGAGATTTTAAATATGTGCTTAAAGAGTGGGTGGTTAGTTATGTACTTAATCATCCTGTGCCATGATTTATGATTTTAGAGATAAACAGACATTACATTTTATTGGATTCATTATATGCCTTTGGAAAATGAGCTTTGAGAGATAAAGTAGGTCACTCCTTGAATTTGTTAAAAAATCTCAAAGTGACCAAGGTCTTGGAGCCAAATGTATCCAGTGTTTTTCCACATTATCAGGCTGTCTCATTTCAGTAAAGACATAGGACAAATATACTTTAATGCTCTGGTACTGCCCCTATTTTTTCAAGAATGCAAGTTAAACTATTTGAGAATAAAATAACGAATGCATCTCCTTATCATCATGCTTCTAACAGAGAAGAAAATGCAATATGCTTCTATAAAGTAATTTAAGATTCTTCCCTGAAAAGTTGCTACTGACACATCTATTTTAATTGCTTTATTTCTAAGATAGAATAAGAAAAGCTATTTTGAATATTTATCTGTCTGCAAATATTTTTTTCTAGCTCAGAAATTTTGAGTTTTGAGATACTGCTTTATTTAGTTACATTACTTTCCTTCTATTAGCTATCATTTCACCTCTTCAAAGTATCCCCTTATTTACTACCCAATATCGGAGTCAAAGCTATTTCATATCAGAATCACAAAACCCTACTTTGTATTCAGAACTATGCAAAAATCATCTGTCAAATTGACAAATTCACACACAATACAAACTTTTTTTCTCCACCATGCTCTTCCTTTAGCAGATATTTGCTAAAGACACTCAAATATATATTTCAAGTAGGAGATGTGAAATGTGGTAATTACAACAGTTTAGTTCCTTTTTTCAGGTCACCTTTCAGTTATGTTTATTTTGACACAAAGGGATCGTATTCCTTAATGCTAATATGTAAAACCATTAATTACATGTTGCTGTTATATTAGCATATACAACTCTTAATACTGTGAGCATGGAACATTGCCAGCTAATATTGTGATAGAATTTTGCACAACATTTATTATCATCTTGCTCGCTGAAGGCCTTTCTATGCTATTAAAGAAATTACTTCATTGCTTGTGATAAGTGCAGAATTGATAACCTTGGTGATTGATACAGTTACTCAATCATTGGACCACTGAATTGGCATTCAGCATTGACTGGGTAAGTCATTTTCCTCTCTCCAGATCTCAAACTAGTCACAAACTTTTTACCTCACTACCACATGAGATAACATCTGCAAGGAATTTAATGTCTTGAAAAAGGTAGAGGACAAGTAGGGAAAAATCCTGATATATGTATGAGAATGAGTTGATTCAATGATGAATAGGTAAGGTAACTTCTTTACTATAATCTGAGAGAATTCCTGTCTCCTCAATCATTTTTTAGACTGTCTTGCCTAAAAGCTTTTCACTTCTGATTCCCATAACACAACATTATCTGGAAGCTTGTGTTCAAGGATTAATTCATATTTGTATTTGATCAATAACATATATGGACTTTCTAGGGCACATAATATGTACAGGATTAATGATAAGCAAGTTATTTTTCACCGAATTTAATAATGGAAATAAGACACAGCCATTTAAAACCATCAATAACCAGACTCTATTTGAGGAGAGCTATTGGGTAAACAAAGAAAAATGCTATTGAGCTGAGGAAGAAGAGACTTCATCCTGTTCATAGTTCTATTAAAAATTCATGGAGAAGAATAGCCATAGTAAGTGTACTGGATATTTTACAAAGAAAGATGTACAGGCAGAAAGCATTTTAAAGTGAAAAGCATAAATGAGAGATCCCTGTAAGACAGTACAGACAAGCTCAAATAATTATTAATAAAGTCATGACTATTAAGGGGACAAAGGGAGGTTAAAGAGAAATCAAATAGAGGCTAAAATTACCCAGTAAAGAGTTTGGATTCTAATTGATAAGAAAATGTCAAATTTTGAATATTTCTGAGAAAAAATAGATATAATCAAAGATGTACCTTACATGGTGGAGTATGCTGCAAGGAACATAAGACTGGCAATTAGGAATCCTAGGTTGTAGAACACTTCTCACTCTAATTAGATGGGTGATGCTAGGTAAGTCACTTAATGGTCCAGTGTACTTAATATCCTGTAATACCCTATGGTTAAGAGAAAAGTTGTGTAAAATAAGGCAAGAAGATATTCTTCAATTAGGGATATCTGTATACATCAGAAGGTAGGTGAAATAGCTATTTTAGTGGAAACACCTCAAGAACATGTGAGTGGATACACCACCTTCAACTTAGCTATGAAAGCCAGAATCTTCGGAATGACTCCCCCATCCAAAGATCACAATCTGCCCTCCTCTCCCCACGTATATTGTCATCACCCTAGTCTACATTTTATTTTTGTTCCCTGAACAAGCATAATTGTGACCTCCAAACTGCTCTCCCAACACCCACTCTCTTCCATAATCTAGTCCATTTACATTTCAAATGTAAATTAAAATATTCCATCCCCTTATTTAAATACTTTAGTGATTTTCCATTTTACTTGGAATACACTATAAAATGCATCATAAGACCGCAAAGCCCTTCGTATGTGCCCCCTGCCTACTTCACTAGATTCGTCTTACACCACTTGATTCCTTGTCCAGACACAATGGCCTTCCTTCAGCTGTTTAAATATACCGTGTTTCTTTTGGCTTATGGTTTTTACACATACTGTTTCTTCTAACTGTCACATGCACACGTTCTTTCTGTTTCCTCACCTGCATTTGAAACCAAATTAGATAGATAAAGGCATCAGGCAGAGATTTTAAAAGCAAAACAAAACAAACTTTAGTTTTGAAAAATAAAAGTGATGGATGATATGGCAAGGACTTTTGACAAAATGGACCCCTTCTCTGCCCCTCCGAAGTAGGCAGTTTCAATCACCTAGGTCCAGGCAGATTAGTCAATCTCAGTACCCTCTTCCCACCACCACCTGGGAGGTCATGCTACTCTGGAAGTTATGATCTGGTACAGCAGAGCATATCTGCTTCCTACAAGGAGGCAAATCTCCCCTACAAAAAGAGAGAGCAGAATAAAAAAGTGCTGGATCATATATGGTCATGATATAGGTAAGATCCTTTCTCTCCCATTGGTTGGATTGGGTAAGGGACTGGGTAGAGATCAAAAAGTTTATTTCAATGCAGCATTACCCCTAGTCTGCTGATCTTTCAGAGCTCAGTTCTGTGCCGCTTCCTCAAGGAATCTTTCTCCAATCCTCCAGTGTATGTCAATACATTTATGTAGAAATCTCAGATTCTTTAATGTGCTCATTTGTGCTGTGAATTTCTAACAGGGTAATGTAGCTGCATTGTTTCTCACACTCAATGATTGTAAAATAATTGTTCCCTGACCATTCTATGTAACTAATGATACAAGAAATACAGACTGAGAAATACTGCTTTATGAGAACCAGATATCTGAACATATTGTAGTGCAACCTTAGTGTCATCATCAGCAATGTTATTTCATCTATTTATCATGACGTGTTAGTCTGGATAGGCTGAGTTAAGCCACAGTAACAATAAGCCCCGACATTTCTGTGTTCCAATCACACAGATTCTGATGAGAGTCTGAGAAACTCTCCAAGGTACCTGTCTTCTCTGGAGGGTCTTTGGTAATTCAAGCTTTACCATGACAATGTGGAGACTTTCCCATAATTACTATGGAAGGGGAAGAGAGAGGAGAGGTAACAATGCAGCAATTAAATGCTTTGGCTTAGAAGTGACTCGTATCTCTTCCACATACAGACCATTTGGCGGAATAAGCTATGTGGTATACCTTTCTATCTTCGAGGTACATAGAAAGTGTGTTCTTCCATGTTCCCAAGAGGTAGAGGAGACTGGATGGTGGCAGCATCGTATGTGGTATTTTAATGATCAACAGTTATCTAACAGTGTCTTTCAAACTGTCAAATTCAGAAGACAAAGACCAGATCCAAATTTGATCCTGTACCCTTCTTGATGTTTTACAATCAAAGATGTCTAAATTTTAATAAATATATTTAATCATCTTTTTCTCATTCACAATGTAGGGCAATATTATAGATAGTTTGAAATAGCCAACAATCTGTATTTTTCTCCTGGACCTGTTTCCTACGCTTAGCAGCAGCTGAATTCTTATCTTTTACTAGGACGCTAGGACATGCTTGGATATTTTTCTAGTTGTGTTATATATTTTTTTTTTTTGCATTTTTGGTCCAATGTTAACTCATGTGACTATTGAAACAAATTAGATTGGAGAAATAAAATCAGCATATATTGCCTATATAGTGCAGGAGATTTGTATCAATTTGATTCTCACAACCATGCTAAGAGAAAAGTATCATTAATAATCTCATTTAACAGATGAAGAAGTAGGTTTGGGAAGGATGAGTCATTTGCCCAAGTTCACATAACTTATAAGTGGCAGAACCAGGGCTTTAACCCAGTTCAGTCTGATTCTGCAAACCTCTCTGTGATCTTTCCGTCAACGAGGTGAAATGATGACAGTTTGCAAGAAATATCCTACATGCGCTTTCCTGAATATATGGTAGTGCCCCATAGGCCACTACCCTCTATCTTAGGCACTGTGCCCACGTCTGTGTGTTCATATGTTCAGTCAGAATAGCAAGAATAATATTTAGTTTTTATTCAAACCAATTTGTTTGACAAAAGTTCTAGGGTGAAAATGTTAAAAACTGACAGCATCTTTAGGTCAAAGGATAATTATAGTGAGAGATTAGTTTAGTCACATTAGAGAGAGTTCACTTCAGACATTTTTCTGGTGTCAGCTGCAATATATTCCATTCACTAACGGGAATCCAAGCTTTCCTAAGAAAGAAATAAATATAAAATATCACTGCATCAAAGGAGAGAACAATGTTCCTTTTGGTTGGAGTGGATTTATAATTTACTTCTTTCCATTGTAGGAATAAAATCTAAAATGCTTTTTCTTTTTTAAAAGAAAGAATATCTTGACTAATCCTAGCTGTCCATGTATTGCTGTCTAATTCAGACATGCCCTACAGAAATATTCCACTCCAAATAGCAAAGATACCATCCGGACTGAGAAAATGGTCACATTTTCCTTCTGCCTCTCTCATTAGCATAATGGTTCAGAAGCATTGCTAGTGTTATCATAATGGGTAACCATTATTGTCTATAAATTTCTCCATATTTCTCAATTTCACCTTGGATCAGATTGAAATAACCCAGACTATGTATTTGAAACACACTGTTTTGGCCATAACAAATATTTAAAACAATGGTTGCACCATTGTCTTACAATGAGGTGTGTTGCAAGAAATATTTGTATTAATCTTATGGAAAGACATTTTCTGCAACACCATTTACTCTCCTATTTACAAGAACCTAAGGGAGAAACTTTCACCTCACTGTGTGGAACTGCAAACTTTTGCCTACAAAATGGATTGGTTTTTTTATCTTTTGGATTCTAACCATAAGATAATTCTGTTATCTTGTTTATTCTGATAGATTCCTGCAACTGACAATGGCTCCTTCTCTTGGGCCCACTCAAGTGTTACTTTGATTTTATACTTGTGCCAACTCATAAGATAGATTGCTTTTTTTTTTTTTTTTTGCTGAGGAAGACTTGCCTTGAGTCAACATCTGTTGCCAATCTTCCTCTTTTTTTGCTTGAGGAAGATTAGCCCTGAGCTAACATCTGTGCCAATCTTCCTCTATTTTGTATGTGGGTCACCACCACAGCATGGCTTGACAAGTGGTGTAGGTCCGTGCCCAGGATCTAATATGTACATATTTTTAGACAGCTTTCTATGCCCACTTACCAGGCAACTTCCATTAAAGAGAAGAAGCAGCATCTCCAACAACATTCTTAGATCATCTTTTCATCATTCTGAGTTTGTTTTCCTGCCTGACTACCTACTCTTCTTGTCACTCTCTTCTGCTTTCTTTGGTGGTGGCCTTGCTTTTCAGCTCATTGCCTCTGACTCTTCTTCATGGTCTTTTGATTGGATTTGGTGCACCAACACAACTGTCTTCTAAATTTTAACCAGTGACTTGGGACCCAATTAGGAGTTTATCTGTTCTACCAGATTACTTTGATGGGAGTATTTACATCCCCAAAAAACTCTTGTCTCATAACATTCACATATATCCTTTGAACTTTATCAAAGACAATGTCCACACAAAGCATTCTGCCTTCATGGCCTCGCTCATAATAACCCTTTCAGTTGTCAACATTTCCCCATCCTATCAGGCAATGCAGGATTTTTTTCTTGCTTCCGTTTGTTTTAAAAGCGCTCCGTGTCATCTTCCTTTGTCTCAGAAACATTGTCTCAGGAATCAGCAACTGAAATTGCAAATCTTAACTCTATTGCTACTAAACTGAATGACAGTGGCTAAAAAGAATGCAAGAAGCACTGCACTAAATGATCTTACAATGACAAAGCCACAAAGCCATTTATCTGCAATTAGTCATGAATTGCAAATATACTGAAATATTTTAAAGGCTCTTCATTGGAATCGGACCAATCTCTTGCTTTACTCAAGCTTTATGCCACCTCGGTCCTCTAACCTAATATCACGTTTTTATAGACTAAGTCAGATATTTCTCCAGAGTGAAACTTGAGCTTTCTATTTCTATTTAATTGTGCCTAGTTCAACAAAGTCTCTTGAATGAGTGAATGAAACTGTGTGATAGAAGATGTCTTTAAGGTTAGGATGCAGACAGTTACAGTAGCTTGAGAACATTCTTTGGGCATGATTAAATTGATAATCCTGGCTTTATCACTTCCATGATCTAAGTGACAGAACTAATGGACCACTCACCAGGTCAACTGTGTGAGGGGGATGTGCAGCAGAAGTGACAATATCTGAAGCAATGGAACTGTGTGTGTCCCAGAGAACATATGGAATTTCTACAGAATTGCTTCTATATACTTTATCTTACATCTGTAGTTAGAGTATTGTAAGAGTAAATTTTGATAAATAATTATAATCTGGCACTAAGTTGGTAAAAATAGTGGTTTGGGAATTATATCAAACAATTAAAAATGCATTTGAGTATTATAAAGCTTGAGCAATCAAGTCAGTATCAGCAAAAGGATAGACAGATCAATGGAAAAGAATACAGAGCCCAGAAATAGACCCACATAAATATAGTTAATTAATCTTTGACAAAGGAGCAATGGCAATATAATAGAGCAAAGAGAGTCTTTTCTACAAATAGTACTGGAACAACTGGACATCAACAAACAGAAAAATGGATCTAGGCACAGACTTTACACCCTTCACAAAAATTAACTTAAAATGAATGACAGACCTAAGTGTAAAACACAAAACTGTAAAACTCCTAGAAGATGATATAGGAGAAAACCTAGATGACCTTGGGTATGGCAATGACTTTTTAGATACAACGCCAAAGGCACAACCCGTGAAAGAAATAGTTGATATACTGGTCTTTGTTAAAATTAAAAACTTCTGCTCTGCAAAAGACGATGTCAAGAGAATGAGTAAGAAACCACAGACTGGAGAAAATATTTGCAAAAGACACATCTGATAAAGGATTGTTATCCAAAATATACAAATAATTCTTAAAATTCAACAAGAAGAAAATGAACAACCCAATTAAAAAAATGAGCAAATGACTTTAACAGACATCTCACCAAAGAAGGTATACAGATGGTAAATAAGCATATGAAAAGATGTTCCACATCATATGTCATCAGGGAAATGCAAATTAAAACAACCATGAGATACCACTACACAATTATTGGAATGGCCCAAATCCAGAACACTGACAATACCAAATGCTAGTGAGAATGTGGTGCAAAAGGAAATCTCTTTCATTGCTGGTGGGAATGCAAAATGGTACAGCCATGTTGGAACACAGATTGGCTGTTTCTTATAAAACTAAACATACTGTTACCATATAATGCAGCAATCATGCTCCTTGGTATTTATCCAAAGGAAGTAAAAACTTATGTCCATGCAAAAGCCTGCACATGTATGTTTATAATAGCTTTATTCATAATTGTCAAAACTTGGAAGCAACCAAGATGTCCATCAGTAGGTGAATGGATAAACTGTGGTACATCCAGCCAATGGAATATTATTCAACACTAAAAAGAAATGAGCTACCAAGCCATGAAAAGACATGGAAGCAATTTAAATGCATATTACTAAGCAAAAGAAAACAATATGAAAAGGCTATGTATTATATGATTCCAACTGTATGACATTCTAGAAAAGACAAAACTGTGGAGACAGTAAAAAGATCAGTGGGGCTGGCCTGGTAGGGCAGCTGTTAAATTTGCATGTTCCACTGTGGTGGCCTGGGGTTCGCTGGTTTGGATCCTGGGCATGGACCTACTCATGGCTCATCAAGCCATGCTGAGGCAGTGTCCTACATAGAAGAACTAGAAGGACCTACAACTAGGATATACAACTATGTACTGGGGGCTTGGGGGAGAAAAAAGAAGAAAAGAGGAAGATTGGCAACAGATGTTGGTCAGAGCCAATGTTCCTCAAAAAAAATGATCAAGGGTTGCCAGGGGTTTTGGAGGGTAGATGGGGAGTGATGAGTAGGTGGAGCATAGAAGATTTTAAAGCAGCTAAAATGCTCTGTATGATACCATAGTGACGGATACCTGCCATTATACATTTGTCCAAACTCATAGAATGTACAACAGGGAGAGTGAACTGTAATGTAAACTATGGATTTTGGGTAATTATAATGTGTCAGTGTAGGTTCATCAATTGTAAGAAATGTACCACTATGGTGGGAGGATGTTGATAATGGGGGAGGCTATGCAAGTGTGGGGGCAGAAAAATCTCTGAACATTTCCCTCAGTTTTTCTGTGAAATTTGAACTACCGTAAAAAATGCATTTGGATGAATAATAGTAAAATTATGTACAGCAAAGCAGAGATATAAAGAAAAAATAACACCCAAGATGTTTTCAAAAGACAAGTTATTAATGAGTTTCAAAGTAATGATAAAGAAAAATATGAGTTAGATGGAAAAGGAAAATTAATGACAAGAAAAGAACTGTGAGAAAAAAATAGTAATCAGCATTAAATGTAGCGTATTATGAATTCAACACTTCACAATCAAAATTGCCTCATTTGTTGACTTGTGTGATAGAATTTAAAACTTTTGAAATGAAAGAAAGAGGTGAGAACTAAGGAAAGCAGGAAAGAAGGACCATAACACTTACTAAGAACAAACACCCGCCAGAAACAATTCTGTAAGTACATTAAGTGTATCATATTTAATTCTTTCAACCATGTTGTGTACAATTTATTTTATTGGTGGAGACTCTATATTAGTATAGCACCCTCTTTTGATATTTGTGGCCTCTTTGGAATCACTAAGTTTATATAGCAACCTAGACATTTTAAATATCTATTAGGACAAGTTCATTCATTACTTGGCCTTAATAAAGGGCACAAATTCATTATTCTGGCTTAGATTCTCTTCCTTTATTATTCCATGTGCACTTCTTAGACAAGTTCTTATATTCCCAAGGCTCCTATGGATATGCATATAAAAATAACATTATGAACACTATGTATATGCATAGGTGTATGCGTATGAAGCTAACCTATACGTCTCTCCTGGAATCCAGAAGTATGTATCCAGCTGCCTACTAAACATCTCTTTTTGTCTCCCGAATATTAAACCCAAGACTTCTTAATCCACTATCCTTTAGTTTCCCCTCTCTACTTTCTTATCCTTTGCTGCTATCTGTTTGAGTAAATGGAGTCACCATCATCTAATTGTTCAAGTTAGAAATATGAACATTTTTCCTGACTGCTCCCTCTGCCTTACAATCAAGTCTAATAAACTATAAATTCTTCTCTATTCTTTACCCTACGTGTATCTCACACAATTTTCTCTCCACTCTCACTATCATTTCCCTTTTTTATGTTAATGTCTTACTTAAAACACTTGAAAATCTTCCTTGGAAATTCCAGTTTCCTTTGCACATTTCCTGCAGTCTTTTTTTTTCTCCCCTTAACTTTGCCTCCAAAAAAATCTTTCTAAAATAACAATCTGATCTTTTCAGTCAGCTGTATAAAATCCACCCATGGCTACCCATTTACCTCAGAATAAAGAATATATTTTTCTATGTCCATTTAAAAAAATTTGAGATAATTGTTAGATTCACATATGGTTACAAAAAATAATACAGAATGATCCTGGGTACGCTTTATGCAGTTTCCCTCAATGGAAACTTACTATGTAACTATAACACATCACCAAAATCAGGAAGTTGATTTTGGTACAATCCACTGACCATATAATTTTTTTTATCATGGTTTATCAAGCCCTTCATGATTTGGCTTCTGTTTAACCATTCTAGCATTATCTTCCACTAAGACAACTCTCAAACATTTATTTGATTATGACAAATAATAATTACACCCTACATTTATAGATTGTTTTACAGCTTTCATAATGCTTTCACATCTGCCGTCTTAGTTGATTCTTAAAGGAGCCCCATTACATAGGAAAGGTATACATCATCATAGCCTTCATCTTAGAGATGAGCGATGTATGCAAAATACATTGTTTAATTTGAGATCCCAAACCAAGTCAATGGCACCTGAGCTGAATGGTAGAATATAGAGAATTGGATGTTTATTGCGTACCTAGAACTGTACTTGCATTGTATTATTTAGTCTGCAAAACTACTTTATGAACGAATCACCCTATGATATGAACTATATCATCTAATCTGCAAAACCACTCATTTCATAAGTGAGGCTCAGTGCGATTATATAATTTACTTAAGATCACATTACTATCAACTTATGGGTTTTACCTTTGCCACTGTCTGCTTTTCACACTCCATGAAAGCTTTAGCCCACTATGAATCACTTGCAGAAGATTGGAATGATTCCTTGCAAGTTTCTGTAAGAAGTTAATTCTTGTTACCAAATATTCTTTTTTGAACATCTAAGAAAGTAATTAAGAACCTGAAATTTGAAGAAGTTTGTTGTTTTCTGAGCCTCCTTTGTGTTTTGCTGCAGTCGTACACATGGTCATTTAGAGCAAATGTAAGTGCTTGAGACCAATTTAATTTTAAGAACTCATTTTCACTCTCATGCTGAGATGATGATCCTAAATTTCCCATTTGCTTAGTAAGAAATGGTTTTAAGAAAGCAAAGATACACCAAAGCATCAATTATAAAGGTAGGTCAAGATGTGAGCTGTGGGTTCCTTCATTTTAACGGCAGTTTTACTTCCACAAATTCCTTCCACAGAGTTGTAAAACTGCTTACTTGTTGTTGGAAACTGTTGCCTTTTGTGTAGGAGGCAGATGGCATTTTCTTGGCACAGCACAGAGTAGATTTGCAGAACTAACAAAGGGGGAGGCAACAGAGGAGGAGGGAGAAAACGTTTCCTCATGACACTTCCTTCAGCAGCAGCTGCTGTGGTGTGCAGTTGACTCAGCGTGGAGCATCCATCACCAGGTGGAAGAAGGGGAGGTCTCTGGGGACTCCATTAAAACTTATAGTTAAATCACAAAAGGAGATACCCATCCTCATCCCCATCCAAAAGCTGGATGGCATTCAGACATTTGCAAAAAGATGAAAGTCTGTTCTGCCTGCCACCCAGTGCTGAAGTGAGAATTAAATATAACAAGCTATGAAAGTAATAATACTCATCTCTTCTATTTTGTACCATATTTTCACTATTTTAAACAAACTTGACCTGTAATCGTCACCAACTGGAAATCCTAGGATTACATCTAGGTTGCAGACACGTTTTCTTTGTTCCAGATAAAATTTGAAAAATAATTAGTGAGTTATCAATATTTAAAAATAAGGAAACTTTATATAAACATCTCAAAAAATCAGAAATCTCAGTCCACCATTATTGTCAAGCAGCCTCGTGCTGGAGCCGAGGAAATGGAGCAAACACTCTCTGGAGAGCGTCTCATTTGCCTTTTTTCCTCATGTGTTCAGACCAACTTTTAATCATAAATCAGAGAATATGTGATCACTTACAAACTGTTTTAATTACCAAAGAACATGTCAGGCTAGACTGAGCTCATTTCTGTTTTGGGGAATACTAAAGAGTTTCTAGATTTCAGTAAGGAATTATGTAGTTTTTTAGTATATTTTTTAGACCTGAAAGTGACATTAGTTATCCAGCGTCTTGTAAAATGTGGCCCGTGGAATCCTTGGTATTTACGGAAGTGGCTCTATCACTCTACCTAAACCTCTTCTCCAATCCAAACAATTCCAACGATATATGTGTTTTCTATGTGACATGGGTTCACATATCATAAAATAAAGATTTTTACTGTTGGAGAATATAAATTAATTTTAAGGAATGTTTTAAACATAATCAACTTACTTTGTAGAGGAGGAAACACAAACCAAAAAGTAAAGACATTTTCCCTAAATCATCTGGTTTATAAGGAATTTGTGTAGAGGAATTGGATTCTGTCCTATAACAGGAATCAAGAACTTTTTACATTCATTTGGAACAAAACCTCTGAGGCTATATCATCTAGCCAGACTTCAGGAGTTTCAGCTTGTGGACCTAAACATGTAAATCAGACAGTTATTTCACCAGCAATATGGGTTTATTTGAGAATAGCAGAGGAATTGCCATTTGGGAAAAGCAAGCTATAGCAAAAGCCATAGGTGAGTCCAGCAAACAAAGAAGAGGAAATTTACTTTATAGAGAAAAAGGAGGACGTTGGGAGGGGTTGTTTTGAGCAAAAGTCCATTGGTGGAAAGTGAGAGTTCAGGGTGGTGACGGTTTCTCATTGGCTGAGTTGCTCAGCTCGTGGATTTCTTGTTGGGGATGTAATGTACATCTCTTCTTGTTGGGGTCTGTAATTGACTGATTCTTCCTGTAATGGATGTGGAGTGGCAGTGCATGAGAGCTCCCCCTTCTGACCTCCCCACCCCATTTTAAATGAGGTTTCCTTTATTCTGTTTCACAGGCTGATGGGTTATTGTTCTCAGTTGGATGCATGAAGCCTTGATTGCATTGCTATACCTAAAAATCATGCAGGAGTATGAACATTTGGGGGAAAAAAGTCTGTGAAACCACACCCATGCCCAAAGCACACACGTGCACATAAACGCCTCTGTTGAACCTTCTTCTTCTGCCTCCTCCATGAAGACTACTAAAGGTTTGCACATTAATTAAAGACTGCTAAAAGTTTTCCCAATAACAGTGCTTTTCGGCATTTCTTGACACCCGCAGTCCTCCTACCATTAAAACATAGTGGCCCCAAGCATTTTTCCCAAGACTCTGCTAGGGAGGCAATGTAGTGAAAAGAAGATGCATCTGGACTTCAAATGACTAACGTTCAGATTAATCTACTAGCAGTGCAAATTTAAACACATTATTTAAGCTCACTGAGCCTCAGTTTCCTCATACTTAAAATGGAAATAATACTACCTACTTTTATATGAATCATTAGAATCAAAGAAGATAAACTTTGGAAGTATCTAATATACTGTCTGACAAATAGAGATTAAGAAATATCACACCTTCTCCCCAAGTGATCACCTAGTTAATCAATGTGAAATATTATTCTCAAATGACATGTAAATTTTAGTAGTGGTCTTTAGTGCCTTAAGTCACCAGACTATGTATATGAGAATTTTAGTCATTGCCAATGAATTAGATGGGGGAAGATAAAAAAAGCATCTTGTTTTCTCTGAAATTTTATCTGAGCAGGGCCTTAACTTCAGCTATTTAGCAATATCTCCAAAATAGTACCTCCTGGCCCATATAAAATCAGACTATCTGCATTTGTCCGTAGTTGTATATAGGGTGTATACAAAGCAATTTCCAAATATGTTGTTGGCTTCTTTCCTTTTCCTCATACACAGTGACTTTCAGGGAGCAGGAGAACAACCTAGATAGCTTAGACAAGCTGTTGATATTTGGAAACAGTGTTTTTCCCCAAGATCAATTCAACCCAACTCGAAGAAGAAGCTTAAAGCTCTTTGGTGACTTGCTCTGTCTCTTTCCTTTGGGGTTCTTCTTGAGGAGCCCTCGTATCAGGGCTGCTAAAAAGACATATGTCCTAGGGAGTAAATGTGAACTAAATGAAAACACAGCAGCAGGGAACCAGGCTTCATTTGTGCTCCTTTGAAACGTAAAAATAACACCCAGCGTAGTCAAGAGTCCCTGGCTCTGATCACAGTGCATAAAATAAAAGGCACAGTCCAAATGAAAAGCGTCTCGTTCCCAGGACATACTTCTCATGCCGTTGCAATCTGAACAGTTACTAAATGCAGGGCCCCCTACTTTCATTTTCTCCTGTCCTCCAGGGGTAACAGAGTGCTCCAAATACAACATTAATTGGCTGCTCTGGCTTAGCAGGGCCATCTGCTGTGGCTTCTAAGACTGTCTCTTGGGTCTCTGTTCTCTTCTCTGAGCGTAGCAGGGATTCTTCACTCTGTCTTGCATCAGCTGCCTGGTAAACTCCTACATATATTCATTTAACTTTAAAGACATTTTTTTCTAAAAGAAAGAATTTTTAAAATTCGCTCAAGTCTTTTTGAAGCCATTTGTGCTTAACTTTTGTATTGGCAATGTGGAACAAAATAACTTTTTAAAAAAGCAAACAAACAATCAAAAAAAAAAAAAGAATAAAGCGAGATACAGAAGAACACACTGAACTTGGAATGGAATTTGTGTGCATTAGGCAAATGGGTTTGTGATGTGTTCATCTCTTTAGCAAACACACTGTGCTGCCAACATGAATATTGTAACTATCAGTGCCTGGCTTCCACTACCAGAATCAGTATTTTAAAACGATCAGTTTCACTGTATGTTATTTTGACTGAGTTATGCTTAATCTCTCTTTCCTTCCAAAGTCATTAATAGTGTCCAAGTAATTGAGGGGCATTCTGCAGAGTATACCTGCAAACATTCTTGTCATGTTCTATAAAATGTTGAATACATACAAATTATAGAGGGCAAGAACTCACTTTTTCGTGAACTGAGCCCTGAGTAAAGCTGTCGTGTTTGTTGCCTATAAATGCTGCTCTGGCATAAGGAGTTATACAATTACAGACAACACTTATTGAAGGCTCACTATATTCCAAACATTGTTCTGAGTGCTGCGCATGGATCAAATCATAGTGTCTTTTGCTTTAACACTATTTTTAAATAATCGCAGTTATGAAGAAAGAAACCACAATAGGATATATGTCAGACTCAGGTAACTTCAAAAGCTCTAGATTAGTTTTGGTTATATTTATAACCCCTGGGTCTGCAGAGGTTGTCATTCCTTCTCTGTGTCACTTAAAAGATTGGCTTATGTCTATCCCTTTGGTGATAGGGGTATCACTATGATCAGCCAACTGTCATTAATATGTTCATATTCTGACTAAGAAATAGTTTCTCTATAATCTGCTTTCCATGGAACTTTGCCTACGTGGAGAAAGCGTGTCTGTCGAGCATGTCCAGGCAGGACATCACACGTCAGGCCCCTCTGAGCGCGGACGGTGTGACTCCATCCCTGGGAGACAGGAGCACATTCAGTGAAGTGAAAAAAGTTAAGTCCATGTGGTACTGGGGAAATCAGGGAACTTCCAAATCCCTCTCAAAGTCAGGGAGCTACTCTGTAATGAGTATATCACAGTCTCTGTGTTTTGATTAATAGATAATATGTAATTATAAATATTTTAAAGTTTATATAAAATTCCCTTTAGATATTTGGCCAAATTGGTGCTTTCTCATTTGAATCCTGTGACTTTAGATTGTATTGCTAATTGGTGGCAACCTACCTAACCTCAGATTTAGTGTTTTTTTTTTTTTTAATTTTATTTATTTATTTTTCCCCCAAAGCCCCAGCAGATAGTTGTAGGTCATAGCTGCACATCCTTCTAGTTGCCGTATGTGGGACGCGGCCTCAGCGTGGCCGGAGAAGCGGTGCATCAGTGCGCGCCCGGGATCCGAACCCCGGCCGCCGGTAGTGGAGCGCGCGCTCTTAACCGCTAAGCCACGGGGCCGGCCCAGATTTAGTGTTTTGAAGAGGAAATTGAATGCTTTTGGTATTTCAGTTGATAAACCTGAAGTTATTCATTGAGAGCAACTTCTGTTTTTACAGGAAGAGATAAAATGTAGAAATAGAGGAGAAGGGAGCATTTAGGAGGAGAATTTGAGGTTTCCTATGACTGTGGCTTTACTTTGTGACTCTATTCCTCTGACTGAAATTCAGGTGTGTCACACTCATGTCTGGAGATGTGCAATTTCCACACAGGTTTTGAAAAGTACACTTTCCACCACCAAGGGAAAAAATAACCCACTGCATTCCACCTGCTCGTCCCTATGCTAATCTTAGGTGTAAAAAAGTTGATGTTTGTTTATTTTTTGCAGAAATTATAATTAATGGCTAGATGAATTGTTTGTATTTTACATGGATAGAATCAGAAAATTGGAGACTCAAAGCAATTTGACAAGGGGAAAACCTTAAGCAAGAGGAGAGAAGACTGCCCTTGTCACAATGCCAAAAGTGTTAGAAGGCTAAAATTCAAGTCTTCAGATTTTCATTCTACTGAGAATTCCGTAGACCGTGAACACAGAATCTCACATACACAAATGCAAGAACAAAAAAAAAGGAAAGAGAATTGGCCTATTGTGGTATGAAAATCAGCGATCTTGTCAACGATGTCATTTTCATTGATCCATAAAACTTTCCCACCTTTGGCAGCTGTTTCAGTAACTGCATTTCAGGTGACCATGTGAACGATATTGAGCAATGGATACTGTTTGCTTTTCTACCTTTGGGGATAGACTGGAGGCAATGAAAGTACAAAACTAATTGGTAGAAATCTATCACAGTGACATTTAAAAAAAGAAACCAAATAACTGTTGTTTTTTTTCCAGTCACAAATTCACCCTCAAATACTCCATTTTATTTTTCATGAGATTGTTTCAGATCAGAGTTAAACCTCTCTCATTAGGGGAATATTACTTATTTTCAGTCATTATCTATCATTTCTTATCTCTGTTTAAGTATGCCTGTAGAACTGATTATATCACAAATAAAAAGGCTCTGCAATGATTAGTGTTTTACATCCATAGTAGATTCCAGTTTGCTCTTCTTGTCAAAAAAAGAGAGATTTTAAAATAAAATACCTTGTTTTAGAAGTTTTCAAGTCTCTCAGATAAATATTGTACATCATTAATAAACCGTCATGATCTCATTCTCTAGCATTTAATTTAATGTTTACTCATAAATTATGGCTTTAATGCATGATGACATATCACAGCCAGAGATGGAAACAGGAGCCTTTGGATTTCTCATTTGAGTTTTCTCTTCATTTATCTAGCAGGGCTGCTCTTCAAATCCTAAATGTTGTGGATATTGAAGACAAGGAATGACTAAGTTAAAATCTAATTAAAATGGAAATATGGAAGTTCCATTATCTTTTCTAACTCCATCATTAGCTATTTTTAACTCAATTACTCTAGGCAGTGACAGAGTTGATTTCAAATCTGTGAAATGCCCTACTGTCTTGAGAAAAGAGGCATCTAAATTTATTCAAGAATAACTTTTTTATTCCATAGTCTTGAATAAATTTGGAGAGTAAAAACACTAGTATTAGTTATGTTGTTTTAATATTAAGTATTTCTCCCCTAAATAATTTGAGTGAGTGATTTGATTGGTTTAGACATAGAACACAACCTATTTGTGGAGAAGTTTTAACGCTGCTGAAATTTACTATCTCTTTACCATTGTGGTTGGTTCTTTGTCAAGGTTCATGTACAATTTTTATTATCTGGGTGGTTACTGTTTCGCTACTGTAGTCTCATCATCTTGAGACCAAGCCAAGGATCTATTTGCAGAGAATAGCAGGTATTTACCTAAAGGATGTCATCACAACCTTGCTATTTACTTAGTTTTCCTTAAAATGGAAAATTAGAACTGAGTAAAGCAATGACCACAATGTAGAGCTAGCATTGTCTCATAGGTACAAACAGGGCATATAGAGACAGAGTTTATGGGTTTTTGATTTCTTTGTTCTCTCTAGGAAAAACTGTTAATATGAGGATTTCAAAAGTTTCTGGGCAGGGGGCTGGCCCTGTGGCCTAGTGGTTATGTTTGGTGGCCTCCACTTCAGCAGCCCATGTTCAGTTCCTGGGTGCAGACCTACACCACTCATCAGCGGCCATGCTGTGGTGGTGACCCACATACAAAATGGAGCAAGATTGGCACAGATGTTAGCTTAGGGCGAATCTTCCTCAACAACAAGAACAAAATGTTTCTGGGAAAATGGTAGGAAAATTAATAGAAGAATCATAGAGATATACTGGAAAGGAAGGTTCTTATAATCCCCAACTCTTCCTTGCTATTCAAATTCAAGAAAATTTATCAGAGATCATCAGTATAATCAATATCCTCAATAGCAAGGAATATTGCTCAGTAGCAAGGAACTTTAATGAGACCTATGAATTCAATTAACCATCAAGGGAAGATTTTAGTTTTTTACATATATGTATGTATATATATATACATATATATATGAGAGAGAGAGAAAGAAATGAAGCAGATAAAAATGGAGAGGTTAACTCCTATTGACCTCCATGGAGAATGGGAGGTCAAATAGCATCCTGAGTGCCTCAGAGCATTCCAGTGACTAGTATTCATTTATTTTACAGGTGACCAAGCTTCATCTGCCCTGAGTTCCAAGAGATGATTCTGTATCTGTTAATATTTCAGCTTATGCTTGATCAAGTGAACAGAATCTTTAATAATCCAAATAAAATTTATTTTTCTGTATAATTAAATAAGAAGTAATGACAATACAGCTTTCTGGTTATAACAACATTCTATAGTTTTCTAATATGTTACTATTGGGGGAGGCTTTATGAAAGATATGCTGGAACTCTGTGTTATTTTTATGTTTTCTTGTAAGTCCATAAATAGCTCAAAATAAAAGAATGTAAAATATGACCTAGCGCTCAGATCCGGGTTTCTAATACTATTCTCCAATAAAAGATTCCAGGACTCCTTAGATAAATGGCTGTTTCTAGGACTGAGGCAAGAAATACACAAGATGATCTGCAGCATCTTGTAGTGCCAGAACTAAAAAACTACTCAAAAAGTTTCACAATGACAGGTATGTGCTAAAGTGACATAAAAGCCAACTGTAAGAACTCCCAGTGCCCCAAAATGGGAAAAACTGAGCAACAAGATAAATAAGATAGTATTGGATTGTAATACAAAGTATGGAATAAATATCCATGAGTCTATACTGATATAAATAAATGATCGAATAAACAAGTAAGCAGGGGAGAATGGAAAAATCTCCTATGACATAGAATTCCAAATAATATATGTAGATACTTTTCCCTCCACAAGGTGCAGCATAATTCCTCACCCCTCAAGTGTGGGCAGCTCATATTGATTTCCTTCAAGAGAGTACGGTATGAAAAGACAGAAAAAGAGTGATACTACAGTGGAGAATCCCGACAAACACGACCTTAGCCAGGTGATCAATGCTAACATCAAGAGTTATAAGTCATGTTATAGTACACATCCTGGATATCATGTGATGAAAATAGCAGTTCGCTGCTGTGGTCTTCCTCTCAAACCCCGTGACTCCAGTTCAATCATGAGAGAAACATCAGGTAAATCCAAATTGAAAGACATACTACAAAATATCCTACCAGTAATAAAAACTGTCAAGGTCATCAAAAACAAGGAAAGTCTGAGAAATCATCACAGCCAAGAGAAGCCTAAGGTGACAGGATGGCTAAAGGTAATGTGGACCCTGGATGGGATCCTGGAAGATAGAAAGAACATTAGGTAAAAACAGAAAATATGAGTGAGATATAGACTTGAGTTCATACTCATGTAATAATATTAGTTCATTAATTGTGAAAAAAGTATCACACGTATATTAAGTATGAGAAAAATTGGGTGTAGGGTAAATGGGAAGTCTCTGTACTATCTTCTCAATTTTTCTGTAGATATACAACTGTTGTAAAATTAAAAGTTTACTTAAAAAATGCAAAAGAATACTAATAATAGTTTTCACCTAGATTAATTAGTAAGTTAATTTTTTTAGCCCTATTTGTTGAATAAACCAAACCAACTCCCTTTAGATTTTTACACACACACACACACACACACACACTCTATTTTTTGTAAAATTTGTTTGGGTACAATCTTGACTATTATTGTAATCTGTCAGCTATATGCCAATATGACATTTTCATTTTTATAAATTTACCATACATTTTACTATCTGATTATGTTCCTCAGTTTTCTCATTTGTAAAATCAGGATATTAATATCTACTCACTGTATTGCAGTAAGAATACAATCAAATTGGGGCCTGCCCCATGGCGTAGTGGTTACGTTCGGTGTGCTCTGCTTCAGCAGTCTGGGTTTGCAGGTTCAGAACCCTTGGCACAAATCTACACCACTCATCAGCCGTGCTGTGGTGGCAACCCACATACAAAGTAGAAGAAGACTAACACAGATATTAGCTCAGGGCTAATCTTCCTCAAGCAAAAAAAGAGGAAGATTGGCAATGGATGTTAGCTCAGGGCGAATCATCCTCGGCACACACACACACAAAAAAGAGTACAATCAAATTATTTTTGTAAGGCACTGGCTGACATTTCTGGCCACAGAATAAATTTTACATGAATATCTAAATTTAACTTTCCTGAAGGTGGGCTACATAACAATATTAAAATGCATGTTATTTAGAAAAGAAGGTACTAAATTGATAATATACTCATAAATTTAATAATTATATCTTAAAATCAAAAGAAATAAATCTCCATTGATTATTAGTATTATTTTTAATTTCGTTTTACATTCAGTAAAGAAAATTTATATATCTGTAGCAGATTGTATATTCTAAAGATAGCCAGAGCAATATCTCCAATCCCACATGCTCTTCTGCAAGGTGACCTTGCCACACCCCTTTCAAGAGGTGGAGCCTTATTCCCTCCCTTGAATCTAGGCTGGGCCTGGTGCCTTGTCTGTGTCAGGTAGGAAGAGTCAGATGGGATGCTGTGACTCCCTAGGCTGGCTCAGAGAAGGCCATGCACCTTCCGTCTTGGAACGCTTGCTCTCCTATGCAGCCCTTCCTCTAGGGTTGTTACCTCTTTGGACCCAGCCACTGGGAAGCCTAAGTCACATGAAAACGCCATGTGTAGGTAGGTGCTTTGATTGACAGCCCCAAAAGAGCCTAAATTTGGAGAAATTAAATCCAAGTGCCCGAATATAACAGACATATGAATAAATAATCCTTCAGTTGACTTCAGCCCCCATCTTCTTGAGTCACCCCAGCATTCTGAGCTTTTCTAGGTGAGGCTCCAGATATTGTTGACCAGAGACGAGCCATCCTCATTCTACCCCACCTAAAAGCCTCACTCACAGAATCCGTGGTTACTGTTAAGCCACTAAATTTAAGGTGGTTTATTTTGTAGCAATTGATAACTATATCAAACCTCTTACTTTTTTCAGATCTTAAAAGTTTGGAAAAGTTTTTGTTTTGATTTATTTCATTTTTTTTAGGCTTCTGTATTTCTGACTGGGAAAAGTCACATATATTTTTTATGTATGAGAATATGTGTTTCTATTATGCATATAAAATATTTGTTTCTATTTTATCTTCTGATTGGGTTATTAAGTTTTTGATTTTTAAAATGTGTTTCATTGATACCTATCTGATTATATTTCTGAATTTTTCATTATAAAAAATTTCAGGTGAATCTCTGGATTTTCTAGTTTTATAATTACATCATCTGCAAATAATTATAGTTGGTATGCATTTTTCTTGAAAGTTATTCCTTCTTTTATACCAAGTTTTCTTACATGGGCCCACATTTCCAGAATAATATTTAATAATATTGTTGACTACATGCATTTTTGCTTTATTTATGATTTTAACTGGAATGATTGTAGGATTTGAACATAAATACATTTTTATTGTGTGTCAATCTGGGTTCTTGGCTGCCAGCAATAGAAACTAACTCTGGATAAATTAAACAGGAAAAGAATGTATTGGGAATATTTTGGGTAGTTAACAAATGAGCGTAAAGGTAGGAACTACAGCCAGATTTACACTGAGAGCAGACCACTATCAACAGGGTTGATTGCCATACCATGTTTATTTCCCCTGAATACCAGGGTGCACTCTCTCTGAATCATGTATAAATGGTGCATATTAGTCACTTGGTCATGGGACCACAATTCTTTTAGTATCTATGTATTACCCACAAATTAAATTAATCACACCCAAGGCCTTTTACAAGAGTGGATTATAGGCGCCAGCCCAGTGGCATAGTAGTTGAGTTCGTGCTCTTTGCTTTGGCAGCCCAGCGTTCGCAGGTTCGATTCCGGGTGCAGACCTACACGCCGCTCATCAAGCCATGCTGTGATGGTGTCCCATATACAAAATAGAGGAAGACTGGCACAGACGTTAGCTCAGGGCCAATCTTCCTCACCCCCCCCCCCCAAAAGAAGGAGTGGATTACATTACCTAAAACCCAAATCAGTAGTCTTGGAATTTGCACTGAATTGCCAGGAAATACTGAGTTTGTGTTATAAAATGGAAAAAGGGAGCAAATGCTTTTAGGCTCTATAATCCTGTTGAATGAAATGAAATTATTGTAATTTTTTTCCATAAATTCTTGAACACAGGGGGATACATTTCTGTTTCCTAGACCTGATCTATGAATCTCACTGTGCTTAGAATGGTTCTAGGAAAAATTTTTTTATCTCTCTACCATTAGCACGAGCATAAACTCATTTACTTGTCTGACTGATCTCTGGCAGCTCAGATGCTGTAGGTATTGCTGACACTTGCCTCTGGTTGAGGCAACATAAAACCAGAGAGTGAATTTCTCATGATTGGTATGGTCTGAGAAGATGGTGCAACTGACCATACCACTCTCAGCAACTAAATCATTCCCCTCACCGCCGTCATCATTTAGTCCAACCCCATTATCCCATTTCAACTTTGGTATGCAAATTAACTCAGGGCTAATTGTTAGTCTCTGATGTTTGGAAAGGTGTCATCCAGTTTCAGGCAGTATTGGTTGTCCCACATAAAAATATCTGGGGAGGGGTGGAGGAGAGGAGTGGGAAAAGCAAACCCCAAATGCTATTGATAGTCTTCAGCATGATATTATATTTAGATGCTTGTTTCTTGGAATCAAAAGAGAGCCACTACAGATATTTGAAATTCTCTCATCTCCTGCAACAAGCACCCTAGAAATTGTAACTATTTTGAACATAATATTTAGTTTGCAAAGCATTCTTAGATGTTACACCTAAATTAAAGGAGTAGGAAGATTCTTCCACTATCAACAAATACTAAAAAGTAAATATAACGGGCCCAATGTATCTGCAGGTTCTGCATCCACAGATTCAACCAACCGCAGATCAGATCGAAAGGCCTATGATGCTGGCATCTGTATTGAAGATATACAGACTTTTTTTTCTTCTCATTATTCCCCATACAATACAGCACAACAACTATTTACATAGCATTTACATTGTATTAGATGTTATAAATAATGTGGAGATGATTTAAAGTATAGGGGAGATGTGCTTAGGTTATATGCAAATTTTACACCATTTTATATAAGGTACTTGAGCATCTGCTGAATTTGGTATCCTCAGGGATCCTGGAACCAATCCCCTGCGGATACCAAGGTATGACTGGACCTGGTTGAGGGACAGAAGCTGGAGAAAGCTTCTGAGCATGCATCTGTTGATTGGAATATTCTTAGAATTGAACCATCAGAAAGATTTCTAGTTCCTTCTCCCTCCACTTTTTCATTCCTGCTTCTCTTCTCTTGCCAGATAATGATGCATTCTACTTTTCTTTTTTTTTATGTTGCTCATTAAAACAGTACAGTTTTCTTCATGTCATCACTCTGTGTATGTGTGTATCTGTGAAGCTTTTTCCTAGGAATTTTATTATTTTATTGCTATAAAAAGGCTATTTTTATTTGATGAAATTTCATATTTTATAGCATATAAAAAACTGTGGGGTTTTGTATATTTATTTTGTCACTAGTCATATTGCTGAATATATTTAATAGGTTTAAAACTTTTTCAATCCATTTTATTTAGATTTTCACTTTGACAATAAGTATTCTACAAATAATGATGTTACTTTATCATATTTAAACCTTTAAATTTTTTTCTTATCTTATTGAATTGTCCAGAACTATCCCCAGATATGTGAAATAGTGGAGATTACATTATGCATTCTCTTCTTTTCCTTCATTTCAATGCAAATGCTTCTAGTTAAATTTGATGTTAGATAAAATACTGTTATTTGCTCAAAATACTATTTATATTAGCTTTTAACATTTTTCCACTCTTATAGCGCTCTTGTAGCTCCCAGCATCTCTCTCAATACCTGCAGTATTTTTTTTTAACTATCATTCCCTGAGTTTCTTTCTGTCTTTGAGTTCTATGAGAACAGAGCCTATGTCACTCTGGCCAACTGTAATTTTTTTTAAAAAATTTTTTGTTTATTGCAGTAATATTGGTTTATAACATTGTATAAATTTCAGGTGTACATCATTATACTTCTATTTCTCCATAGATTACATCATGTTCTCATGTTCACCACCCAAATACTAATTACAACCCATCACCACACACATGTGCCGAATTATCCCTTTCACCCTCCTCCCACCCCTCTTCCCCTCTGGTAACCACCAATCCAATCTCTGTCTCTATGTGTTTGTTTATTGTTGTTATTATCTACTACTTAATGAAGGAAATCATACGGTATTTGACCTTCTCCCTCTGACTTATTTAACTTTGCATAATACCCTAATTGTCCATCCATGTTGTCACAAATGGCTGGATTTCATCGTTTCTTATGGCTGAGTAGTATTCCATTGTGTATATATACCACAGCTTCTTTATCCATTCGTCCCTTGATGGGCACTTAGGTTGCTTCCAAGTCTTGGCTATTGTGAATAACGCTGCAATGAACACAGGGGTGCATGTAACTTTACGCATTGGTGTTTGCAAGTTCTTTGGATAAATACCCAGCAGTGGAATGGCTGGATCTAATGGTAGTTCTATCCTTGATTTTTTGAGGAATCTCCATACTGTTTTCCATAGTGGCTGCACCAGTTTGCACTCCCACCAGCAGTGTATGAGAGTTCCCTTCTCTCCACATCCTCTCCAACATATGTTTTTTCCTGTCTTGTTAATTATAGCCATTCTGACGGGCGTGAGGTGATATCTCACTGTAGTTTTGATTTGCGTTTCCCTGATAGTTAGTGATTTGGAACATCTTTTCATGGGTCTGTTGGCCATCTGTATATCTTCTTTGGAGAAATGTCTGTTCAGGTCTTTTGCCCATTTTTTAATTGGGTTGGTAGTTTTTTTGTTGTTGAGATGCATGAGTTCTTTATATATTTTGGAGATTAAGCCCTTATCAGATGTATGGTTTGCAAATATCTTCACCCAATTTTTAGGTTGTCTTTTCGTTTTGTTGATGGTTTCCTTTGCTGTGCAGAGCTTTTTAGCTTGATGTAGTCCCATTTGTTTATTTTTTCTATTGTTTCTCTTGCCCGGTCAGACATGGTGCTTGAAAATATGTTGCTAAGACCAATGTCGAAGAGCGTACTGCCTATGTTTTCTTCTAGAAGTTTCATAGTTTCAGGTCTTACATTGAAGTCTTTAATCCATTTGGAGTTAATTTTTGTGTATGGTGTAAGGTAAGGGTCTACTTTCATGTTTTTGCATGTGGCTGTCCAGTTTTCCCAAACACCATGTGTTAAAGAAACTTTCTTTTCTCCATTGTATGTTCTTGGCTCCTTTGTCAAAGATTAGCTGTCCATAGATGTGTGGGTTTATTTCTGGGCTTTGATTCTATTCCATTGATCTGTGTGTCTGTTTTTGTGCCAGTACCATGCTGTTTTGGTTACTACAGGCTTGTAGTATATTTTGAAATCAGGGAGTGTGATACCTCCAGCTTTGTTCTTTTTTCTCAGGATTCCTTTAGCTATTCGGGGTCTTTTGTTGTTCCATATAAATTTTAGGATTCTTTGTTCTATTTCTGTGAAAAATGTTGTTGGAACTTTGATAGGGATTGCATTGAATCTATAGATGGCTTTAGGAAGTATGGGCGTCTTAACTATGTTAATTCTTCCAATCCAAGAGCACGGAATATCTTCCCATTTCTTTGTGTCTTCTTCAATTTCTTTCAGAAATGTTTTCTAGTTTTCCGTGTACAGATCTTTCACCTCTTTGGTTAAGTTTATTCCTAGGTATTTCTTTCTTTTTCTTGCAATTGTAAATGGCACGGTATTCTTAATTTCTCCTTCTGCTACTTCGTTGTTAGTGTACAGAAATGCAACTGATTTTTGTATGTTGATTTTGTATCCTGCAACTTTTCCATATTCGTTTATTACTTCTAAAAGTTTTCTGGTGGATTCTTTAGGGTTTTCTATATATAAAATCATGTCATCTGCAAATAGTGACAGTTTCACTTCTTTCTTTCCAATTTGGATCCCTTTTATTTCTTTCTCTTGCCTGATTGCTCCGGCTAGGACTTCCAGTACTGTGTTAAATAGGAGTGGTGACAGCGGGCATCCTTGTCTGGTTCCTGTTCTTAGAGGGATAGCTTTCAGTTTTTCACCATTGAAGATGATAATAGCTGTGGATTTCTCATATATGGCCTTTATTATGTTGAGGTACTTTCCTTCTATCCCCATTTTATTCAGAGTTTTTATCATAAATGGATGCTGTATCTTGTCAAATGCTTTCTCTGCATCTATTGAGATGATCATGTGATTTTTATTCTTCATTTTATTAATGTGGTGTATCACGTTGATTGATTTGCGAATGTTAAACCATCCTTGCATACCTGGAATAAATCCCACTTGATCATGGTGTATAATCTTTTTAACGTATTGTTGTAGGCGATTTGCTAGTATTTTGTTGAGGATTTTTGCATTGATGTTCATCAGTGATATTGTCCTGTAATTTTCTTTTTTTGTGTTGTCCTTGTCTGGTTTGGTACCAGGGTAATGTCAGCTTCATAGAATGAGTTAGGGAGCTTCCCCTTGTCCTCAATTTTTTGGAAGAGTTCGAGAAGGATAGGTATTAAGTCTTCTTTGAATGTTTGGTAGAATTCACCAGGGAAGCCATCTGGTCCTGGACTTTTATTTTTGGGGAGGTTATTGATTACTGTTTCGATCTCCTTACTGGTGATTGATCTATTCAAATTCTCTACTTCTTTTTGATCCAGTTTTGGAAGGTAGTATGATTCTAAGAATTTATCCATTTCTTCCAGACTGTCGAATTTGTTGGCATATAGCTTTTCATAGTATTCTCTTATAATCTTTTGCATTTCTGAGGTGTCCTCAGACTTCTGTTGTAATTTCTCCTCTTTCATTTCTGATTTACTTATTTGTGCCTTCTCTCTTTTTTTCTTGGTGAGTCTGCCTAAAGGTTTATCAATTTTGTTGATCTTTTCAAAGAACCAGCTCTTGGTTTTATTAATTTTTTCTATTTTTTTTTGGTCTCTATTTCGTTTATTTCTGCTCTGATTTTTATTATTTCCCTTCTTCTACTGATTTTGGGCTTTGTTCTTCTTTTTCCAGTTCCTTTAGGTACATTGTTAGATTGTTTATTTGAGATTTTTCTTGTTTGTTGAGATAGGCCTATATTGCTATAAAATTCCCTCTTAGAACCACTTTTGCTGTATCCCATAAATTCTGGCTTGTCATATTTTCATTTTCATTTGTCTCCAGGTGTTTTTGATTTCTTCTTTGATTTCTTCATTGACCCATTCGTTGTTCAGTAGCATTTTGTTTAATCTCCACGTATTTGTGACTTTTCTGATTTTCTTCCTGTGGTTGATTTCTAGTTTCATACCACTGTGGTCAGAAAGGTACGTGGTAATAATTCATTCTTCTTAAATTTATGGAGACTTGTTTTGTGGCCTAATATGTGATCAATCCTGGAGAATGTTCCATGTGCGTTTGAAAAGAATGTGTATTCTTTGGTTTTCGGTTGGAATGTTCTGTATATATCTACTAGGTCCATCTGTTCTAGTGTGTCATTTAAGGCCAATGTTTCCTTATTGATCTTCTGTTCGGATGATCTATCCGTTGGTGTAAGTGGAGTGTTAAAATCCCCTACTATTATTGTGTTACTGTCTATTTCTGTTTTTATGTCTGTTAATAATTGCTTTATATATTTAGGTGCAGCTTCATTGGGTGCATAGATATTTACAAGTGTTATATCCTCTTGTTGGATTGTTCCCTTGATCATTATGTAATGCCCTTCTTTGTCTCTATTTACAGTTTTTGTTTTAAAGTCTATTTTGTGTGATATGAGTACTGCTACCCCAGCTTTCTTTTCATTGCCATTTGCGTGGAGTATCTTTTTCCATCACTTCACTTTCAGTTTGTGAGTGTCTTTAGGTCTGAAGTGTGTCTGTTGTATGCAGCATATATATGGGTCTTGTTTTTTTATCAAATCAGCAACCCTATGCCTTTTAATTGGAGCATTTAGTCCATTGACATTTAAAGCAGCTATTGATAAGTATGTACTTATTGTCATTTTTAAACGTTTTTTTTTTTCTCAGTGTTGTAGTAGTCCTTCTCTGTTCCTTTCTTCTTCTATACAGAATTGATTGTCTCTTTAGTTTGACCTCTGTCTGAAAGCTCTACTCTTTAACTCCCCTCCTCCCTCCTTTTATGATTTTGATATCATATCTAACATCTTTTTTGTGCATTTGTATCCATTACCCTCTTATCATGCAAATAGATAATTTTCCTATTTGTGGTCTTCTCTTTTCCCCTTAAATCAGTCCCTTTAACATTTCTTGTAGCACTGGCTTCTTGGTGACAAACTCCTTTAATTTTTGCTTGTGTGGGAAATTTTTGATCTCTCCTTCCATTTTGAATGATAACCTTGCTGGGTAGAGTATTCTTGGCTGTAAGTTTTTTCCTTTTAGCACTTTAAATATATCATGCCACTCTCTTCTAGCCTGGATGTTTTCTGCTGAGAAGTCAGCTGATAGCCTTATGGGGTTTCCTTTGTATGTAACTTACTTTCTCTTGTGGCTTTTAGGATTCTCTCTTTATCTTTAATTCTGGACATTTTGATTATGATGTGTCTTGGTGTGGGCCTCTTTGGGTTTATCTTGTTTGAGGCTCTCTGTGCTTCCTGTACCTGGATGTCTGTTTCCTTCCTTAGGTTATGGAAGTTTTCATCTATTATTCTTGAAATAGATTCTCTGCCCCTTTGTCTTGCTCTTCTCCTCCTGGGACACCTATAACATGGATGTTAGTGCGCTTGATGTTGTCCCAAAGGTCCCTTAGACTGTCCTCACTCTTTTTAATTCTTTTCTCTTTTACCTGTTCAGCTTGGGTAATTTCTTCTAGTCTTTCATGCAGATCACAGATCCGTTCTTCTGTATCCTCTACTCTGCTTTTGAGTCTCTCTAGTGAATTTTTCATTTCCAGTATCGTATTCTTCATTTCTGATTGGTTCTTTTTAGTATCTTCCATTTCTTTGTTGACATTGTCACTGAGTTCATCTATCCTTCTCCCCAGATCGGTGAACATCCTTAACACTCTTAGTTTGAACTCTCTGTCAGGTAGGTTGCTCATTTCTGTTTCACTTAGTTCCTTTTCTGGGGTTTTGTCCTGTTCCCTTACTTGGAATGTATTCCTTTGCCTTCTCATTTTGCCTCTTTCCCTGTGCTTGTGTCTATGTATTAGGTAGGTCAGCTATGTCTCCTGCTCTTTGATAGGTGACCTTATGTAAGTGATGCCTTAGGAGGCCTGCAGTGTGCTTCCCTCAGTTCTCAATGTTCCAGGGGTGACCCCTATGTGGGCTACGTGTCTCCTTCTGTTGTGGCCTGTTTGCTCTCTCTGTAGGCACCCAGGGAGGCCGAGTTATGCTCCTGGCCAGCTGTTGTAATGCTCAGCTGCTTATAGTTGCTGTGGGCCCTTCAGTCTCTTTGTCAGGTGTGGGGAGCCCAGAACAGTTGGCTGCAAGTTCTAATACCACATTTGTGTTGCAGTACATCTTTTAAGTGAGTAGGCCCCCAGCGTGGCAGGTTGTTAGGCTTAGGGCCTTACAATTGCTATAAGCCTCCAGCCTTTAGGTCTCTTGTAAGCTCTCTGAGGATTGCAGCTGTGTGGGGCTGGCCTCAGGCATGGGAGCATCCAATTGTTTCAGGCTTTGGAAGGTGGGGCAAACCCCCTATGTGGGTCTTTGAGAAGCACAAGTCTTCTGCAGCTGACAAGCCCTGCCACCCACAGGTTCACACACACAGTAAACACAGTCCTGCCCTGTGTGCACGCCCCGACCTCCTGAAGCGAACCCAGTCTCTCCACGGCGGGAGCCCCACGTACTCCACCACTGCCCCACGCTCTACACCTGCTCCTTGTGCACGCCCTACCCCACTGAAGTTGGCTCAGTTACCAGGCTGCAGAGAATCCAGTCACCAATCTATGTAGGCCCACAAGTTGCCTGAGGGCTTGTTGTTGGGTGGGGCCAGTCTCCAGGGTGGGCTGCCCACCCTGGCTGAGCTGGATTAAATCAGTGCTCTAGCAGGTGGGTCAGACCCTGGGCTAGCAGGCCTCAGGGAGAACTCCAATGGCATCTGTGTCAGCACACCCACACCAGGCCACAACAATGGCCGCCGCCAATGTCCCAGTCCCTGGAGAGGTCTCACCTCTCACCAAGATGCACTCAGGGCCTATTAGGTGAGTCTCTTTTCACCAAAGCACTGTGCACCTTTCTGTCTTGTGATTTTAGGTTGCTCTCTGAAACGGGTGAGTTTGTGCATGGGCCCATTAAGAGCTGGTTTTAATTTCTTTGTGAACCAGCTTTTCTGGGGGTACTCCCCAATGTTTTAGTAGCAGGCATAGTCAGATATTATGCCACTCGTCTTGATTGTGCTGGGTCCACAAAGTGCCTACAGTGGGAGCGCTCCCCGGCTCAGGGCCCTGCTCCTCCTGGGAGGGCTGCGTACCTGTGGGTTGCTCACAGGCGGCCTTGAGGTGCTGCGGCTTGTGAAGGTGGCATTTTTCTTCTCCAGAAGGGAGTTTCTGCCTCTTCCACCTCAATTAGGATTGTCCGTTGTTGCAGGAGTTCCTCTTATCCAGTTTTCAGTTCTGTCTCGGGGTAATTTTTCCACCAGTCGTTGTAAATTGGCTGTGTCCGCGGGAGGAGGTGAGTTCAGAGTCTGCCTATGCTGCCATCTTGACTTCCTTTCTTGGCCAATTATAATTTTATCACCAACTTAACTTATGGTTATATTTGTTGACTGACTGATTTAATAAAGAAAAGTAGTACATAAAATATTCATTCATTCATTTTGGTCTTACAAAAGATTGATCTTAATGCAGTTTACAGCCTGTTTGTGTAGTAATTAGGGTAAAACGTCCCAGAGATTGGTAAATCTTTGCCAAGATTCTCAGTTTTCTGTGCTTTTGTGGTTAAGACTATGCAGTGTTTTCTTAGGCATTTCGAAAGAAAGTGGAGAGAGGACAACTAGCTGTGCATCACCACAATCTAAAAGAAAACTTTAAAAGTTTATAACTGTGTGTGGTGATGGATGTTAAGTGGACTTATTGTGGTGATCATTTTGCAATATATACTAGTATTGAATCATTGTGTCGTACACCTGATATTAATATAATGCTATGTCACTTATGCGTCAACTTAAAGAATAAGAAAACTTTTATCTATGGGAAAAGGAAACATGAGAGAAAACAAAAGCCTCACATGAATAGTATTTCTTTTTAATTCTCCTTGTGAATTATCTTACCAAAGATAAATTGATATAGCCAACTCTATGCTTAAAGTCATCTTTCTTTCTTTCTAATATATTTGGAATTTATTCCAACTATTGACCCACTGCTATGTGCTTGTGACTAGGCCAAGTGCCAAGCATGCAAAGTTATATATGAGTAAATACCTGCCCTTAGTGTATGTCAGATATCACAGATTTATGGGATGAGTATTTACGTGATATAGAACAAGTTACTCTATGAGATAAGTTACATATGCATGCTTTTCTGTTCTTCAAAATATTGGAACTCTTAGACACCATTAGATTTTTTTTTCAGTTTCAGGCCTCATGTTTGGTGATTCTTAAAATTTGGCTTAGAACATATTGCTCATTGATCCTAAAACTTCATATCTCATTGACAGTGTAATACCGACCAGGTCTAAATTAAACTGTAGTGTTTTAAAGTGTTACTGAATAATGACATGCCTTACATCTTTCTTCTTGACCTTTGTGCGATAATAAAATATCCCGTCTCCCTGGCCATTTTGCTTTCATAGTTTTCTCAACTTTTAGCTCCTTAGGGTACTTTTCCAGACCACCTTGAGTTTCCAAATAGAATTGCATGATTTAGGCATAATAGCACCTGACAGCAGTAGACCAACAGGCTTTCTTAAAGAATTTATGGATTTTTCAGAATGCTATCTGGGATGCCACCTCTGCCCACATCACTGATTCATGAGTTCATCTTTGGCAAGACAGCCACAGAATTACTTTTCTACAGAGAGCTGATAACTTCTTGAGGGGAGAAGAGGGTCAGCCTGTCACTGGGTGAATATCATAAAACATAAAGCTCAAATGCTATAACGGTATAAAAAGTCATCAAGTATTTTAGAAAATGAGGTTCTTGCTGCCTGGATTCCATCAGGCAGCAATTTTTACTCTGATTACCTAAAGTCACTTGTCTGTCTCACAGCATTCGCCTGCCTGCGGCTTATCACTTTTCTTCTAAAAGAGATTTAATGTTCTGTCAATTTCCCCATTGTTTATGGCACTGTTTTGTGCAGATAGTATCTTAAAATAAACAAAAAATCTGCACAACGAAAACAATGTCAATCTGTCTTTGCCTCTTCGCAGAATTTCCTAAGGTCTGTAAAACCTTCCAGAATTGATGACGTTAGAACAGATTCAGATCTCTGTGTTTGTGATTCATACTTTTGTAAACCTTATTTAAGCTCTTTTAAAAAAAAATAATTTCTCTTTTGTTTAGAACTTGAGTCACAGGTAGCAAAAATTCCTCCTGACATTTGTATTTCCACTCCATGTTTAATTCTTGCCACATGTCAACTCGTTATGTGAGATCTAAAATACTCTCCTGAGAGTAATGGATGACTAATATAAAAATGGAGGAGTTCGTTATTTTCTGTATAGAATGAAAATCTTTTGGCCTGTCTAGAAAGCAATTATTATAAAAGTAGAATGGGTAATACTTAATGGGGACCTTCTAGGACCTTGCCACTCAAAGGGCAGTCTGAGGACCACCAGAGAGCTTCTTGGAAATTCAGAAGCTTGGGTCCCACCTTAGACCCACTGAATCAGAATCTACATTTTACCAAAATCCCCAGGTGATTTGAATGCATATTACAGTTTGAGAAATGCTGTTCTAGAAACTCTATTGGATTTAGGTACTTTTTTTTGCATGATCCTCTACACAGCATTTTAATGTAAATAAGTATTATAATTCCATTGTAAGGATAAGAAATCTGGCTCTGAAATTTTTAAGTAATTCAAGGTCACACAGTGAGTAAATTAGGATGGACTGTGGGAAAGAATCTGTCAACATTTGAACCCAGATATGCCTGACCAAAACCTGTGCAAAGAACATGTTCTTCATTTTGTGTTTTTTAAGTGCAATGACCTTTGTTGAATCTGATATAAGTCCTCCCAGCATTTTTGGATGTCTTCAAGAGATTAATCTGGGGCCTATACAACATAGCTGGAAAAACCGACAAATTTTCAACTTCCTCCATTTAGTTAAAAGCTCGGTAAGAAAGTTGTATAATATAGAACTAATGCCACCAGTGTGAAAGCATGTGCAACAGAACTTAGAACGTGCATGTCTTACAAACTTCGTTTTAAGTGTGTAAATATGATTTCATGCTTTCAATTATTTGCTAATCAAGGCAGTACTAATGAGGTTAGTTTTTCTAAAATACCATGGAAAGGCCTAAGTTAGAATAGACAAGGATTTCAGTAATCAAATTTATATAAGTACGTGCGGAAAAGTATGACAGGATTAATGCTGAGCTGAAGTATCACCTCATTTCTTTGTTAAGATTATAAAAATGCTTTAAAACTTGTATGCTGTTACTAGATGCCGGGGAGTGAAACACTGTGAACTCTTTTAAAATGAATTAAATCTTGTAAAATCTTTCAGAAAATAGGCAAGAAAAATCTCTGCTGTTGCTAATGCAATAATTATGCTGATTGTTAGGACATGGCAGAAAACTAAATGTATGCTATGCAGGGACAACTCAGCGTAAGAGTGGATTATTAAAGCAGGGACTGTATATTACAAACGAACAACCTGAGGTGATCTGACAAAGGACTTTAGTAAGAGAATCAGGTAGGAGCTCTAGTTTGTATGTGTAAATATTTTAATTTCCAGGACACCTTGGGGGTAGTTTACTAGAACAACAAAAGAACTCTCAAAAATAAGAGATGCATGTTTCCGTTACCTATAAATTATTTCCCATAATAAAGGTCCAGGGATAATCATAGAAAAAGCTCAGAAATAATGAGCTAAGGGGCATTCAGTACAGATTCCACGATTTTCAACTACTTATAACAAGAAAAGGATAATTTTCAGTTCTAAACAATTGTCTTTCAGACTCCGTTTATAAAATCTTGAGAAAACTTTAATCTTTCCACAATAAAGAATGGGTTCATCTTAGTATGTCATATGTAAATAACAGGTTTTAATTCTTTTTCTGTTTTGATCATAAATAGCATGACGTTTTGCTCTTTGATGAGCAATCTTTAACAATGACTTCTATTTCAAAGTCATTTATAAGAATCCATTTAAGCTGATCATTAAAGCATCCATTGAACTTACTTCTGGGATGTCCACAAGAAGCATACTTGTGTAATGTTGATGACATTATATTATTTGCATGTTTAACTGAATATCAAAAAGAGACTGTTTTGATATCTTGGTTTGGGCTGAAGTCCCCAAATTAAATACAATTAAATGTCAATATGCCTTATTTTAAAGTAGATATGTTTGACTATCTATGTAGGACTATTCATCAGGACTCTCGGCTTTCTGGACCTCGGACCTTTCACACAGACTTAAGCCAAACATGATGGTAAGGCTGGGGCAACACTGATCGTGAGGGAGACCCATGTAGAGGATTTCTTGAGAGAGCATTATTGAATGACTGTCAAGTGCTCCCTTCTCTGTCAGGATGGGAACAGGTAGTGTCCATCTTAAGCCAAAGAATGGGCCTTCAATCTATCCATTTAGAAAGCTTCTTATGTATTATCTGGGGTACAGAGGAGAGAAAAACAAGTGTATGCCTTTTGCCTGGAAATACGCAAGGTGGAGAGCTGGTTGAGACTGAACTGCACGTTCACCGATAGTCATGAAACAAGGTAAATGTTTCTTTGTCCAGAGTGGACTCCACAGAAGGTGAACAAAGATGCCTTCTCATAAAGGGTCTCTCTTCAAGATTCTGCCTGGGGACCCCAAGTGAAAGAGTCTGCATGTGATATAGGGCCAGAACAAACATGGAGGGGGGAGGCATATGTTATGCTAAAAAAATTTTCAAATAATTTAGTTATAAACCCATTTCAAAGTAGGGTATTACAATGCGAAATTAGTGGGAAAGATCTCTAGTAGGCTACTTCAAAGATTCAGTCTTGATGGCATCATTTAATGAGAAAGACAGAATTGTAAGGTAATAGTTTAAAACAAAAGAAAAGAAAATATGGTTAAAGTCACTAGACTTGACTGACAATCAGCTGATATTCATTGACATTCATGGGGTAGATGAGTAACTAGTTTCCTAGAATGAGTATTAATTCATATAAAATTCATCAGAAAAATCAATGAAGCATTTTATCATGGGTAATAATTTATTGAAAAGGCGTGGAGAATTAAATCTCTCCCAGACAAGATTTGGGTTTGGAACCATTTTTTTTTTCCATCCAGAGATCATATCCTCCACACCTGAAAAGAGTGTAAGGAAAGAGTCCACACCAGTATTGAAGGTGAGAGGACTCCCTCCAGGTGTGTGAGTATGAACGGTGGTTGAAGGAAGGGGGAAGGAGTCTAAATAACCCAAAAATGCAACCGCCGAAAGAAAAAACCAGCATGTGGGCATCTTTCAAAGCCAAAGTGCACCAACGCTAGATTGACTATATCTACCAAATCAATCTCTCTGAATCTTCCACTCCACCTCCCTTCGGGAGGGGGCGGAGCCAAGGACAGCCTAGTGATGGGGGAGGAGGAGTGGAAGGCAGAAGTGAAGTGAAGAAACCAACGGCGAAGAGATTAAAATTGTTTTTTCCATTTTACCCCTTTTAGCTCAGGCCTTGAAATCTAATAATCCAGTTGTACACGGAAAGAGCAGAGCATGAAGAACTGCAATATGTAGAGGACCAAAATTATGTAATTTTTATGAAATCTGAGTAATCATCATGCTTTAAAAAGTATTTATTTATTTATTTATTATTTTTAACAAACACTTATGTAGAGTGTTTGATTATGCCAGGCAATTTTCTAAGCACTTTGCAAATATTAACTTATTTGATGATTGATAATCTTCTGTATGTGTCAAAATCAAATTCTGAGGGACTTTTTCTGCATACCTCTCTTATTTTAAATTTATTGGAAAAAAATTAGAATAAAAGACTACAGTAAACACACACACACACACACACACATACATATTTACCCTGCTAATGTCACTATTTGCATTTTGCATAACCACAAAAATACCTTTGCAAAACCACTTTACCTGATGCTTTGATTTGGGCTAACAGCTGGTTTTGCAAAGACCTAGGAAAGTGTAGGGAAATTCACTTCTCTAAGGAAATTGACTTCTCTAAAGATTAAGAATATGCAAATGGCACTTTGTGAAGACAAAATTATACTTAAAATGCTCATCGGACCCTCTTAAACACTTTTCTAAAATGCTAATTAAATCTATGCATGGCTGGTGGCTGATGAGAGTCAAAACATCTATAAATTTTATACCCAGATGATCCTCAGAAAGCTCTTGTATAAAAACAATGGAGTTTGAAAGAAATTTGTAAATTGTGAAAACAGCTAAAACCTATAAGCCTAGCCCCAAGTTCATTTGGAGAAACTGAAGTAAAGAAATAAACCTTTCTCTCCTCACAGATTACTCTATTTTTTAAGTATAATGGCTGATTCATGTGAGTAATACACTGTCCATTCTCATCTCAAGATATAAAAAAAAAACTGTGTTTACTAAATTTGAAACATAAATTTTATGAGTGAATTCTTTCTAAATGGCAGTTAAGTGAACATTTTCTCAATTTATTTTTAACAGCTTCATTGAGGTATATTTGACATACAGAAAACTACATGTATGTAACATGCACAATCTGATAAGTTTTGATATATCTATATTTGGTACATATACATACGAAAACATCAAATTATAAAATATATATTTATATATAACATCAAATATATAAAAATACATAAATATATAAATTATCAAATATATGTATGTGTGTGTGTGTGTATCTTTAAAACCATACCAACTCAACTTAATGAACAGTTCTATCATGTGCAAAAGTTTTCTCCTGCCCTTTTGTAGTCTCTCTTTCCCACCTTCTCTACCTGGCCTCTTGTACCTAGGCAAATGTTTTCTGTTGCTATAGATTTGATTGTATTTACTGGAAAATTATATAAATAGAATCATACAATGTTTACTCTTATTCTTGCACTCATAATTATTATTTATTTGAGATCCATCCATATTTTTGTGTATATCAATAGTTTATTCTTTCTTACTGCTGAATAGTATTGTATTAAATGGACATGAGAGAATTAGTTTATTTATTCACCTGTGATGGACATTTGGGTTATTTCCAGGTGTTGGCTCTCACAAATAAGCTACTAGGAACATTTGTGTACTAGTCTTTGTATGATTATATGCATTTATTTTTTCACGTGCAAATAACTTGGGATCATGTAGTTAGTATACGTTTAATTTTTTTTTCTTTCTGTGAGGAAGATTAGCCCTGAGCTAACATCTGTTGCCAATCCGCCTCTTTTTGCTGAGGAAGATTGGCCCTAGGCTAATATCCATGCCCATCTTCTTCTACTTTATATGGGACACCGCTGTAGCATGGCTTGATGAGCGGTGTGTATGTCCGCGCCCGGGATCCGAACCTGTGAACCCTGGGCCGCCAAAGAGGAGTGGACAAACTTAACTTCTATGCCACTGGGCCAGCCCCATGTTTAATTTTTTTAACTTTTTATTTTGAAATAATTTTAGATTTAAAGAAGAGTTACAAAGATAGTATGAAGAATTCCAGTGCACCCATAACCCAGTGTTCCCTAATTTCCACATCTTATGTAACCTATGCTTAACTTTTTTTTCTTTTTAAATACACATTATTTTTTAGAACAGTTTTAGGTTCACAGCAAAATTGAGCAGAAAGCACAGATATTTCCCATATACTCCCTGCTCGCCACACTTGCACAGCCTCCCCAACTATCATCTCTCACTAGAGTGATACTTTTGTTACAATCTGTGAGCCTGCATTGACACATCATTATCACCAGAAGCCCATAGTTTGCTTTAGGGTTCACACTTGGTGTTGTACATTCTGTAGGTTTGGACAGATGTTAACAATATGTACCCATCATTGTAGTATCATACACAACAGTTTCACTGCCCTAAAAATCTTCTGTGCTCTGCCTATTCATCCCTCCCTCCTGCCAACCCCTGATCATTTCACTGTCTCTGTAGTTTCGCTTTTTCTAGAATGTCGTATAGTTGGAATCATACAGTATGAAGCCTTTTCAGATTTGCTTCTTTCACTTAGTATTATGCATTTAAGATTTATCCATGTATTTTCAAGGCTTATTAGCTTATTTCTTTTTAGTGGTGAATTATATTCCATTGTCTCAACATACTACAATTTATTTATCCTTTCACCTAATGACATCTTGGTTTCTTACCAATTTGGACAATTATGAATAAAACTTTATAAACATCTGTGGGCAGGTTTTTGTGTGGACATAAGTCCACATAAGTATTCATTTGCTTTGGGTAAATATCAAGCAGTGCAATTGCTGGATTGTATGGTACGAATATGTTTAGTTTGGTAAGAAACCACCAAACTGCTTCTAAAGTGGCTGCACCATTTTGCATTCTCACCAGCAATGAATGAGAGTTCCTGTTGCTCCACATCCTTGCCAGCATTTGACGTTGTCAATGTTCTGGATTTGGCGATTGTAATAGCTGTGAAATGGTATCTTGTTGTTTAATTTACATTTCCCTGTTGACGTATGATATGGAGCATCTCTTCATGTGCTTATTTACCATCTGTATATCATCTTTGGTGAGGTGTCTGTTAAGGTCTTTGGCCCATTTTTGAATTGGGTTGTTTGTTTTCTTTTCTGTTGAGTTTTAAGAATTCTTTGTTTATTATCAATAACAGTCCTTTATCAGATATGTCTTTTGAAAATGTTTTCTCTCAGTCAGTGGCTTGTCTTCTCATTACCTAGACATTTTCTTTTGCAGAGCAGTTTTTAATTGTAATGAAGTCCACCTTATCAATTATTTCTTTCATGGACTGTACATTTAGTATTGATGTTTCAAAAGTCATTGCCATGTCCTGGTCATTTAGTTTTCCTCCTATGTTATCTTCCAGGAGTTTTATAGTTTTGTGTTTTAAATTTAGGTCTAAATGCAAAAGACATTTGGAGTTAATTTCTGCGAGGAGTGTAAGGTCTGTGTCTAGAATCATTTTAAATTTGGCATGAAACATTTTGTTTTTATACAGATTTTAACTTTGTTTTTTAGTATAACTACTCTTAAATTTATCTACAGCTGAAAATTTGAGATGGAAAAAGTTATGATATTTTGGAAAGCTAAATTAAGAGAATTGCTATTTTTTTGGCATTAGTTCTTTTCACATTGTCTTTAGCAAATTTCAAGCTTTTGAAATTGTATATTCATTTTAGGTTGCTCATAGAAAATAAAAACTATTTCCTCTACTTATAGAATATTCAAAATAATATCTTTCTTTCAAATACCATCACCTGGAGAAAGTTTCCCTAACCAGCTCTGCAATGTAAATTACAATTAGAGAAAAGGAAAAGAACATAAAAAAGTAATTTACATGTATTTTGTTTTAGTGATAGCTGATGACATCCATGTCATATTGCCCAGACTCCAGAGTTCTAGAGTTAGAGATTCAATAAAGTTTATTTCTCTCAATCCATTCACTTTACAGATGATGGAGCCGGGGTTCAGAGAAGGTAAATGACTTGATGAAGTTCACTCAGCATTTGAGTACAAGAACAATGGTTTAAATATAAATCCCCTGAACATGTCTAGTGCATAATTTATAATGAATGTACTAAAATCTGTAAATCAATTGGTATTGTTGGTATTGAAGAATTCTCAAGCCTCCATTCCTTTTTTTTTTAGAGCTATGATGTTAACTATAGCCATAATAACAAAGACTTTTAGTTGTTGCTTATTATCTGCTCTCCCAACTTTCCTTAATAATAGAATCCACAAACTTTGAGCACATGGCCATTTGGGATAAAGAGTGCGTTTCTTAGCCTTTCTTGTAAAGTATGGTCAAAAGACTAACTTCTGGCCAATGAGATGCAAGCAAAAGTTTTAGCTGTGAATTCTGGAAAATGTCCTTTAAAGGAAATAGATATATCCTTTCTCTACTTCTTCCTTCTTCTGGCTGGAATTTGGGCAAAGTAGCTGAACCTGGAACATCTTAGACAGCAAGGTAAAGCTACAGATTGAAGATGCGTGAGCACATGACAGTAAAAGCCTAGAAACCAAACAAGTTTGTTGAACCACCACGGACTCTTGGTCCACCTACTTCAGGTCTAAACACCCAAGTTTGAAAAATCAACTTTGAAAGATCAAATACCTCTGGGGAAGTGAAAAGCCATTTGATTCTAGAAGCCTGTAACTGAGCTCCCATGGTGAAGTCACTTGCATGGCAGTCAAATAAATTTAATCAATACTTTATAGCAAAATTTCTCAACTGTTGTGCCAGGAATATTGATCCTTTAAGTTTTTAGGTTGCCCCCCTGGGTCCTGGGGCAGCCAGAGCTTTCAAGCTTGTTGGCTACCATTTCTCCGAATATGCCTCAAAGATAAAGTATTATTTTCTCTGTGCCCTACATTCTGAAAATGTTTGGAAAACATTGCATTATAGTCATACACTTTTAGAAACCGTTTATTTCAACCTCGACCATTTTAAAGATGAAATCATTTATTCCCAGATAGCCTAAGAAGTTGCCCAACGCCACACACCTGTTTTAGGCTAGAAAGAAAATCAATTAGAATCCGAGATAGCTTGTCTTCAAGTTTCTTACAATACGGTATGCTCCTTCAAAAAATGGCTTGCATTTTGGCCACATACGTGTGAAATCACTTAGCACATTTCAGGATTAATATTAAGTTTTGAATTATTATACAAGAAACATGTCCAGGAAAGTAGCATAATAAAAATAATTTGAATCATGGGCCATTCAGATTGTGACAGATGATGAATGCCATGTGAAAGATGAAAGAGGTCAAAATTAGCTTGACAAATAACTCAAATTAATTTTTATCACTAGCAATAAACTACGGCACTTCTATAAAATGGAATAATATGCATTTATTAAAATGAGTCATGTGGATCTCTATGTAATCACACACAAAAAAATGCATCTTAAGAAGGATGATTAAGTGAAAAAGATCAAGTTGCAGAAAAATATATATATAATGCAGGTCCATAATCACTTATCTGCAATTCTGAAAAACATAGAGCTCTAAATTTTTGTTTCATAACATGCTTGGTGACAAAAACTAATTGGTTTGGAACTTATTTGGCAGCAAATCATGACCTAAACTGATATGAGGTGATTTGTGGTTGTTACTTATTTGAATCATTGCATTTATGCACGTGGTTGGCTGAAGAAATATTACTGCAATGGATAATGGGGTGGTGCCCTGGTCCATACTGGTATTTCATCAGGTATGCTATTTCATTATTTTAACCTTTCTCAAACCAAAAAATTTAATTCCATAGGTATATCTGGCCCTAAGATTTTCAGGAGACGTACTTAAGAATCAGTTAACGGTGCGTATTTTCAATGATTCAGTATTATCACATTCTTCTGAAGATGTCCTGTCAAAACCAAACTGTTTTTGTCTGCCATCACCTCTGACACTTGAACTCTATCATCTCCCTCTCACATAATCCTGGATCTCATCCTCTCCTGGTATGTGGTCTGTCTGGGAGATTGAAATATGACAAATAGGTGGGACAAATAAGAGTTGAAATAAAGTCTGAGTTGGTTTTGTCCCTTTGATTTTTCTCAAACAGATCATTTTATCTTCTTTGGTTTCCAAAACTTATGGAAAATATTTACTTTCTCCCATTCTCCCATTCTGTTGATTTTCTCTCCACCCCCGCCTTGCTTGCTTTTTGCTTTAATCATCCCTGACAGATAGTGACATTAACCTTTGACTAATGTAATCAATGGTCAGCAATCAATTTAGATTTTTACCACGACTTTATCCTCTTGAAATGATTCCTGTTAAACCTAGTGCAGTATTTTAGCATACAAGTCTATCACTAAATGCCTTTTAGCTAATATTACACTATCTAAAATTACACATAGCCTTCATTTTCAAGTTCTTGTTCTTGCCTCGATGTTTTTGCAGGGGCTCAGCTGGAGTCCTGCTTTGTAAAAGACTGTTATTCAGGTATACATTCTGCTTCTGGGATAAGAATGAGAACTATTACTGGATATGCTACAAAGCTTAAAGCCACATTGATCTTTTCATTAATTCTCATGAACTTCATCTTACTATAGAACAGAAATATACGACATTACCAGGGATTTATAAAGCTAAAAATAAGAGTGATTGAAGATACCTTTTAAAGGGAACAGTGGGCAGAAATATGGTTTGAGCCTCCATTTCTGCTGTTTTGGACTAGTCCTCAGCCTATTGTGTTTACTCTCCCTAAAAGACAGTGCTACCTAATTTATCAAAGAAGGACAAGAAAGTCCCTAGATGTTTTGTGTTCTAACCACCTTTCTGTGTAGCCAAGATGTTGGTCAAGGTATGGTTACCTCCTGTGAAGGTCACATCTTATCTATTTTAAAGATATCATAGAATATTTAATGAAAAGCATTCTAGTTGTTCCAAATTGCCAGCCTCTGAAATCATTGACAAACTTTGCCACTTGCCCACATCACTTTGTAGTTAGAATTTCATCTGATTTGTACTCTGGTAAAATGTACATTTGCAATCACATACCATACTGTATGTTCTAAAGCTATTTCAAATCCTTAATGATGAGCAATAATACAGTATAAATAATTTGGGAACAGAACTTTGATTTGTGTTAATTTTGCCACAAACTAGTTTCTGTCCATAGATAAGTCACCTTTAATTTTGTTTCATAGTTTATTATTTTTTTTCTTTAAAATTGTGCTTAGCTATATCTGTGCTGTTTCACAAATTTTATGGAATTGTTAAATGTGACTAAGTATATGAAAATACTTTAAATATTCATTTGCTATATAAGTATAACAAACAGGTCTTTTTTGAATCAGTAGTTCTTTACAGTAATGAATACTTTGAAAAATTTTGTGGAGCCAGGTCTGATGGCCTGGTGGTTAAAGTTCAGCGCTCTCATTGCTTCGGTGACCTAGGTTCATTTCCCAGGTGTGGAACCACACCACTCGTCTGTCAGTAGCCGTGCTGTGGCAGTGGCTCACATAGAAGAAATAGAAGGACGTACAACTAGGATATACAACCATGCACTGGGGCTTTGGGGAGGAAGAAAAAAAAAGAGGAATATTTGCAACAGATGTTAGCTCAGGGCGAATCTTTCCCTGAAAAAAAAAATTGTGAAAGATATGGATCATATGAGAAAAATATACATAATACCACTATTTACATATAATTTCAGAGGCTTGGTTAGGAATTTAGATGTTCTTTTATATAATTACACTGCAAAAGATGACCGATTATGCTAACTTGAAAAATGTGTCACAAAAGAAAGATATCCACGAGGGAGACAGTCTCTTTACTGCAATTCAATTCTAGAAAGGCAGGAGAGAAAATTTTTCTCTCAGTTCTTTCTTGGAGTCTGTTTGTGTTTTCTGCCCATTTTTAGAGGCAGAGAAAGAATTTACAATTGCAAGTTTTCTAAAGTAAATGCTCTAAGAAAAGAAAAGTCGGGGTCTCTTGTCAGTAAGAAACCTGTCTAAAGTTTAGTCAAACCGAGGGGAACATTAAGGCCATCTTGGTCACTTTCTGTTGCACAGAGTGAAACCGGCTGTGCATGAAGTCTGGATCCTCATCACATTCCGCACCATGCCGGATGCAGAAGAGCACATTACATGCCAGCCATCTTAACAATAGTATCATCATTTTATGCTATGTGTATGTGGAAATGGGATATCTTTGACCCATTCCCATATCTATATAGATTTATTATTGTTGGTTGATGAAAAGTGTTCTTTTAAAAAAGCGTGTAAAATTTCATCCCAGAATACACTAAATGATTCTCTTCCTCCTGCCCTCAAGTGACTTCTAGTAGAAATAAAATTAAGAATTCGTCGCTAAGGATAGTAACACCCACATGACTCTTTCAATCCTCAGAGATATTTGGAAAAAGAAATAATCAAGATGGTTTGAAAATCATTTGAAGAACTAACAATAGGAAGAATCTGTCTGATAGAACCATAAGTTGGAATTCAATATGAGGATTTATCTAAAGCAAGTGATTAATCCATAAAATAATTCTCCAGCTTTGAATCTCCACTGCCTAAAAGAGGAACTTGCGTTAATCTTCCTCCATAGAATCATATGAATAACAGAATACACATGTATGAAACTTTGTGAATTGGAATTAAAATTAATCTTCTGAATTTTGTTAAAACTTTCTAAAATTTTAACTATAAGAAATGAGATGTGAAGAATCACCCAAGAGATAGGGGATAAACTTTCAAGTTGATTCTATTTGGTATCAACTCAGTCATTTTAAGGAGATATATGGATGTTGAAAGTAAGGTTAGGATGACTTCCTTTAAAAAATGTGGGCCTCACAATGGAAGAGACCCTATAAAATTTTCCAATTTATTTTCCACAAGGACATTTCTTGCACTATAGATACTGACAAAATATGGGAGAATGTTTTATTCTCCTAAAACCAATGGAGATCTATGTAATGCTGCAGCCTGCTGAGGCTGTTGGTATGTTCTTTAGCTCACTTGGGAAATCTGCCGTTTTAATTCTCTGTGGGCTTCCTGAAAGTCCATATACTGGTACATACATGGTATGCATGAACTCTAATTAAAAACAATAGAGAATGAGAGAGAGAGAAATAGTGTTCTTCAACTTGCCCAAGACACTGCTATTGCCCCCCAAAATTTATATTTAAGAATAAGGACAGATAAAATAAGAAAAAGTTAGATTTCGACAACTAATACAAGAAATAATAAAGGGAATGAAATTTCTAATAAATAGAGATGTTCAAGCTGAACTGGTATGACTCTTTATTGAAGCCATTTTAACATTGAATGGAGGTGTGGAAGAAGTGATGGTAATGATAGCTAACGTCTTTGAGCACTTTGTATGTGCCGGCCTTTGTTCAAAATGCTTTACATTTCACATAATCCTCACAGCATTCTTACGAGGCGGATGATGTCAGAAAAATGCATTGACTCTCTACTATGGGTTGGGCGTTGAACTAGTTGTTTTGTATGTTATATTGTCCATAATTTTTGTAACAGCACTCATGACAATTAGATTATTCTTCTCATTTTTAAAACGAGTCAGCTAAGGCACAGAGAAATTTAAGAATGTGCTCGCTGGTGTACGTCAAGTAAGATTGGAGCCAGGATTGTGTCCAGACAATATAATCCCTGAGATTCAGTTCCGCGTCACACACTACACCAACAGTCTGAATGCTTTTTCATTCCTTTATTGCCCTATTTTTTTGTTTATTTAAACAAGTTTATTGAGTAATCGATCACGTGGCACGTAACTTCTGAGGATATATCTGTCTTCTGCAGAAGTCCAAAGCACCGTTAATATAATGCACATGGAGAATCTCACCCTTAAAGAAACATTCTTAGCTTTGTTTAATCCAATGTTTTCCATCTTTACTTTTCCAAAGATACCATTTTGTTTATAATATCTATTAATATGATGTAAAAATAGGGTATAGAGGAGGCACATGTTTTATGGAAATGATAAGACTTAGTAACATCTTCAGACCAGGGCAAGAAGCACTGCTGCCTGGGAGCCTGTCTGCTCTTTGCAGTGCCTCCCTCAAAGACGTAAGTCCCCTCTGGAGCCTGGGACTAACTGGAGCTGGCAGTATAGTCTCTGCAGAGGCAGGACCCCTGTGGGCCCCACTTCTTGTTTCTCCCCTTCAGGGAGAGGGCTCTTTGCCCCTCTGCATCCCTTGCCATCAGTCAGGTTGACCAGATGCACTGAAGAGCTCCAGGCCTTGTGCCTCTGGGGTTATCTCAGGGCTCCAAGCATGGGCTAGGATCAAGAAGGGAGACCTACTGAGTCAGCACAGTACTACTTTTGTGGGACCAAGTGAGGCTGGGACTCCAAAAAGGTGCTGACATGCTGCTTTGGCGTGAGGCTCACTCCCATCAGACAAAGGATGAGCTCAGGGCTCTGGTCTATGACGACCCTGACTTGAGATACACGTATGGGCTCCCGTGTCAGCTCTCACCTACTTGTGTCTGACCACAGTGCCCTCTCTGGTTTACAGTGTCCAAGGGCAGTGCGAGTGGTGGCAGGTGTCCTCCAAGCTGTGTGTCCCTTGCTGTTGGCACCCAGGGCAGTCACTCTAACTTCTTATTAGACTTCACATTATATGTCAGAAAGTTCCATGGGGTTGTCATGCCTCTCTGCTCTGAGGGGTTTCAAGACCGATCATTGCACCAAGGGTCTTTTTAGACCTATGTATTTTCTCATGTCTGATCAACGTGGTGATGGTGTGCTTTCTTAGATCTGTCTTAAGCCCTGCCAGAAATGGTAAAGACAGAATTTGTGCAAATGGGACTGCTCTTCTTGTTTGGGCCATGGGACTATTTTCCAGGCTTTCTGCTTGTGGCCATGTGTAGCAGCTGTGCAATCAACAGTAAAAGAAATCCTGTCGTAGGAATGTGGTGATTATAACCTAAATAGAGAGGACATTGTTGGAAGATATGTTGCTGTAGATGTATATTAAAAAATTCCAACAGCAAATTTAACATGACTAGAAAATGAATTATCATTCCCATTCTCTTGCATACTCTGGGTAAGATATACTTTTGTGTTTAGCATCAACAAAGCACAATAAACTTTGCGAGAGTTATCAGGTGTTAGCATTCACGGACAAATGACACAGTGTCATGAGTAATGATTTAATCAGCATTAAATAATGTGTATTAGGCAACTGCAGAGGCAGGAGGATCTTTACTGTTTCAATACAAATGGATGCTAAAGAGCCATCTCACGTTGTGAGAAATAACAGCATTTCTGCCCTTTTTTCATGGTGACAGATTTAAAATTAGCCAGGAATAATGTACATGATAATGAAGAACACAAAGAGATGGTTCCTGGCCCTGAATAGAAAGAGATGGTGCTTAGAATCAGAGAAGAATCTTCTCATGCACTTAATAAGGTAATAAACAAACATGTTAGCACCTCCTCTCTACCTATTTTCCTAAATCTTCATCAACTAAATTACTAACTTCGCATGCACCAATGTATTTTGGAATAACTTTAGAAATCAAACTGTTTATAAAGCAATGGGGCCCTGAAAAAGCATTTTGTTCAAAGCCCTGCATATTGTCGAGGTGACCCTGATAAAACTGTAATGCTTTGAACTATTTAGGGAAAATCCTCATGTCTATTGTCTTTACGTTGTTTATCTTCAAGAAATATTAAGACATATTACATTTAGTGATCTCTTTTTCATTAAGACATTATTTCTAATGTCAAATGGCAGATATGCATCCATGCTTTCATACGTATCTCCCACTGAACAATTATCTTTGCATTTCAGTAACTCTTGGGGACTTTATATCTTATGTTTGAGCAACACGTTCTGCTTGTCTGCTCCATGATAAGGACTATGTTAGGTGTATGCACATTTGTTATATTTTGCTTAAAGTCAGAAGTCAAATTTGCAGAAATTTACATGGAAAGCTTATGCTAAACAGAGAGCTTATGCATATTTAAGATATTCAAATTTCATTTTGTCTGTGGCTAGAATCAGCCACTAGCTGCCAGTCTGTGACTCCCATAGCCTAAATAGTTACCCCATTCTCCCCAGCCTGCAGATCACTTCATCTGTAATCAATAGCATTTGCACACATTGTTCATTATAGTATTTGTGAAATTGCATTGAGCATACTTGTTTTCATGCCTGCCTCCATTTCTTCTACACAATTTCCTAAGAACTGGAACTCTCCAGGTTCATTTTTATAGGATGAATACATAATACAGTCCTTGGCTCATAACAAGTATTCAAATAAATGTATTTTCCTCTTTGTTTAGTAAGAAATGTGGTTCCAACTTTCAGATTATGTGCACAAAATCGTTCACCTGAGCTAACCACATGAACAAATAGGATCCTTAAGAAGAGTCAGACCCGATAGAACAAAGGAGGAAAGTTAAGGCAGATTTCAGATTTCTATGTTACTGGGTGAAAATTGGGAAGAAATCTACCAGGAAAGGAGGAATTTGTTAACTGATATTTAGACACACAGGGATACTGCCTTCAACTTGAGTCCACCAGTATACAACTTGTTCCCTGGAACAATGACTCCCCAGTGAGTCCACAGGATTTGATGTCTTCCAGGATGTCCAACCTACTGCCTTGACACTGAGAATATGTAGTTTATTAGAAACATTCAGATCATTTCTGCTTCATCTCACTTTCTGCTACTTAGATGAGGTGAAACATACTAAGGATACTGGTAAAAATAATACCTATCATTTTTAAGCCTGCTTATTAAGTGCCAGTCATTGCTCTGAGGTGTAATCTCATTTAATCCTCATGACAAACTTATGAAGCAGGTGCTAGCAGAACTCGCATTTTATCAATGAAGAGACTGAGGCACAGTGCTGTAAGTCGCACAGCTGATTGATCATGGATTGGGTAACTCAACCTCTGGTGCTCTGGGTTCTGAACTTAGGATCCAAAGTCCTGGATTTTAGTCCCAGACTCTTTTCGTGAGTTTTAACAAGCTGTTTAAACTTTCTGAACCTCATTTCTCATTGGCAAAATTTAAAACATATTATCTACTTGATAACTCCTCCCTGAGAATCAAATGAGATCTGACATGAAATACCTGTGTAAACCTTAAAGCATTGTCCAGACTCACAGTGTTACTATTTATACCATATCAAACTCCCTTGAACCACCCACAGCTATCTGAAGGAGTGTCAGGCCCATTACATACATATTCTCTCAATTGTTTTCTAAGGAAAAACTATAATACTTGGAGATTTCTTTCTAAACATTACACAGCACGGAATTTTTCAGAGTAAGTACAAAAACATGCTCCTATGTTTGTTTTATTTTTATTTTTTTTGCCATGGTAATAGTTTCCTTTTGGTTGGGTTAATCTTTCTTGCATAAGAGAACAAGATTACATATATTCAGCTTAAAAATATTACAGAGCCCACCGTTATTAACAGAATCCTAAAAACGTGGAGAGCAAAGTGATACTAGACACTATTTAAATATCAATATAAGATGTTTAGGGAAAAAAGTCATAAATTGTCTCTTCCCCTTTTCCCATCCTGGAAAATTTTTAGAATCATTTCTGTGAAACATGAAGCAAAATGCTTGCAACTGGAACCCTGTTTCTCTATGATCTTATTCTGAGTAAAGTTAAATATTCTGTACACGTCAATCTTTACCAAATAATAATAACTATAATTTATAGAGAATCAATGTTGTGTTGAATGCTGTGTGATGCACTTCAGTTTTATTATCTCATTGAATTTTCACCATAACACTTCAAAGAGGGTATCATCATTCCTATTAGAGGGATCAGGGAGCAGAGGCTTAGAGAATTTAAATCACTTTTCCAAGCTTACAGAGCTATTAATTAGCCATTTTTCATACCTAGATTTTCGTTCTAAAATCAATATTCATTTGCATGTTTGATTCACTAATGCACCCCGTTGAATAGTAAGAATAATTTAATTTTTAATGTTGTCTGATATAGCTTTTCATGGGGTTAGGAGGATGGGGTTGTATTTTGGCTCTCCTGTGAAACATTCCAAATCTCCGGACACTCTTCTCTCTTCTGCTTTTTCATCATAGAATGTGTAAAAGACATACTCACTTTCTTAGCCTCTCCTACAACAAAAGTTGGGCAGGTGACACAGTTCTAGCTAACAAAATGTAGGCAGAGGCTTGCTGGGGCAATTTGGAAAAAAAATTTTTTTCTGCTGGAGGTACAGATACAGCTTGCACCAGCCCTTTGCCATGTCTTCTTACCATGAATGCTGATGTGATGCTTGGAGCTGTGGTAGCCGGCTTTTAGCCATAAGGTAAAGGCAAAGAAAATCACAAATATGCAGTCTCAGACAGTAGTGAACTGCTGAAAAAAGAGCAGCTGCATAGCTCCACATTCTTAAATCAAAAAACAAACTCTTGTTTGATTAAATCTATTGTTAATCAGGTAATATGTTAATTGAAGCTGAAAATGTTCCCAACTGATATAACAAGAACTGAAAATTCTATGCCTCCCTATAGGAAAATATTACAATCTTTGTTGCAAAAAGGAATTGGAAATTTTACACTGGATAAATATTAACTGAATGAATAAATTGTTTTAGGAACCACAGAGTTTTCAAAATTAAATAAGATATAATCTATGTCATCAAGATTCTTATAACATATTAAGGATTGATTAAGATAAAAATCAGAGATCTCTACTACTGTTATTTTAGCTTCCCTGAATCCACCCACTTTAATTTTAAAGAAAATTTTGTGTTTTCCTCTGGGAACAACTCTCCCTGTGGCAGACTGAATTTCTGGCTGCAATTCTCTGTTGCATGCCCTTGGAGTACTTAATACTGTAGGTGGGGTAATCTTCCTGCTCCTTGCTTCTGCATTTGCTTGCTTTGGCTGACTGACATTAGTAGATGTGATACAAATAGAAGCTTGAAATGGTCTTGCACAGGGGCACTTGGTCTCTTGGACCTTGGACATTGCCTGATTAGTCCACTGGTCCCAGGAAGGGAATGAGAAATATGTGCGGCAGGGCTAACCCAAGAACCAGGATCAACCTTGTCAAGATCAGCTGAACCCTGTAGATGATGGAAGTTAATGTTTATGGTAATGTCATTGAGTTATGGAGTTTAGATAGTAAGCTGACTTACATACTCACCCACTTTCTGTTCACGATTTGAGTAGAACTGACAATAACCATAAGCTCCAGGATTGGTCATTTGATCTAGATTTGTCCACTCAGTGTATTTAATTCTCTTCAAATTAGTGATTAATTCATAAATGGGCTCATCACCATACCCTGATCTTTCAAACCAATTCAGTGACAGTTTGTAATTATTGGGAAAAATAATCGCTCTTCCCATTAGATTTCCTAGCTCTAAGAATTACATAACCATGTAATTGCTGGGGATCACGTATAGAGGGTGTAGACCTGAGAATGAAGCCAACACGGAAGAAAACACTCAAACGACAGAAAGGAATAGAGAAAAAAAAAATCAAATTCTGGTGACCATGTTAAAAGTCCCTGGATCTAGTTTCCTTTGTATATTTTATTACTACAAGTCAATATACTTCTTTTCTTACTTAAGTCATTTTGAATCCGGCTTCTGTTGCTTGCCGTAAATAAAATGGTCCCCAGAACTTTCAAGGATAACCATAGAACAGGGAAATATTAATACCATAAATGAGATATCAATAAAGTGTTCCTAGGAGATGCTGCATAGAGGGTGGATATTCAAAAAAGATTTCAAGTACAGTTGAGACTTTGACCAATGAAGAGGAGGAAAGAGTATATCCTGCTGAGAAAAAAAAATAAGGTAAAAAAAAAATGAGGAGTATATTCTAGCAATAGTGAGCAATTTACTTTGACTAAAGTATATGGAACTTAAAATGGAGACGTGGGGAAAAGGATGTACAATATTTTACAACTATTTTGCTCAGTCTTGAAAGCCCAAATGAGTTTTTGCTTAATTTATTACACACTGAAGGATTTGAGAAGGGAAGTCACATGATGAGAATCTGGTAGAATTTATTCACTTGGTAGAATCTATTGAAAGGGAAAAATGAATGTATATAAGGAGAGCAATTGGAAGATGTGTCTATCAGATGACCAGTCTTTCAACAGTGGTTGGCACATAGTAGCAACAAATGTTTTTGAATATTATGTTGAATAGGAGATTTCTGTAACATAGTAAATGAGGAATAGGCTAAACTAGACGGAGAGACGATGCAAATGCAGAGAGGAGATGAAATATTCCAATACATTCATTAGCATTTGGCAACTGAACAGATGTGAGAGCTGTAGGGGAGGGTAGCTACAAATATGATCTGGGGGATTTCAACTTTGTTGTTGGAGAAAATTCTAATTTCTGAAATGGCAAGAAATTTGCTTTGGTCAAAAAGGTTTAAGGTTGCTTTAGTTAACACAAATAATTTTCTCTTAAATGAACACATGATTTTTACATATTTACGATGAATTGCTTTTTTTGCAGACACAAGTTGAAATATGTTTTGGTGTAGAAATACATCTATTTTTTTCTCTAATTCAGTGAAAATAACATCAACATAAGTAACCTATTTCAAGTTGTTCCAGTTGAAGTGGATTGGAAATAAAATTCTGTAATGATATGTGGAGGCTATCTTAAATCTTTGGGAAATTTTAATTAGATGTTTCACTAAATCCACTCATCCCTAGTATCCCTTTGATTGCCATGTTAATTATTAAACATTTATTTTTCAAGAAGCTTTGCTTTGCTATGCTCAAGACAAACCATTCACTTCAAATAGATGTCGTAACAACAGAGAATTTTGTAATATTTCTTAAGCCGGTAGACTGTGTTCAATTTTCTCTGCCTGACATTTATATGGTTCTATTGCCCTAATGTTCAGAATGGAAGCAAATATATTTAAATGACAATCATACCCCATTCAAAAATATTTGTAAAGTATTTAACATCTTATGCATCCTGGCTTCTACTACCACAGGAATCTCCAAAACTCCTCTTCCAGACATGACAAGTAGTCCTTCTAGAATGACAGTGTAAATAAGTGTGAATTAACCCCAAAGATAAGTTCACAAAGGACTCTATTGGGAATTATATTTGATAATTACCTGGTCACTTTAAGCTGATTTATCAGAGTATGGAAGGTCCAGGTAAAAGCATAATCCCTTTTGGTCTTTGTTTTCTCCCTAAATTTTTATATTGACATCTAAGAGGGACCTGTCAAGGTTGGCAAACCATACTGAGACAATATAGTTCTTAGGCTCTATCTTAAGCCTGGTAATTAAGTAAGCACTCAGTCTCCACTGCTAATTTAGGTGAAACTCACCCTTATTAGCAGTATATGTAATGCTACCATCCTAAATTCATAAGTTAACAAGTTTAACCGAATAATGGTCTTTTCTTGAGGCCAAAAGTTTGACCCATGAAGCTCAGTTATCTCCAAGATCCATAAAAATTGCACTGTTTTTCTCAAGTTCTGACTTTGTTCACAGTCATATGAGTTTTTAAATCTGCTAAACAGTTATTAAATTGTGTTACCTAATCGTATGCCTAGCTTAGAATCGTATCAGAATTTTTCTAGAGCAACTTTTTAAATAAACACTTCAGCAATGTTTTATACCCTTCTCAATTGTATCCATATTCCATTATGTGTATGTGGTCTCATAAGAACTGCTTTGTCACAACATTTTCAATACAGAAGTATTTGTGCAGTAAATGTATGTATAGATATATTATATTTCTGAAAAGAACAGTAGCTACATAGAGACTTGTGAAAGTCACATGACATCAGGAAGGACTTTCCTAAACCTCACTGCTGAGGGAGAATGTGCCTCACATTTGAGTGAATAATAGGTAGAAAGAACTCTGTCTGGGAGAATGGCACATTGCAGGAAATTGGAAAAGATTGATGTAGCCATTGTCAAGGGCAATGTCTGCCTGTCACCATGAACTATGCTATGATGACCCCACGTAGCACTGATTACAGAAACACATCCGTTCATTCCCCAACCTTCCAGCCCTCACCCCTGCATGGAATGGTGTATGCCTGGAGCCTTTGACCTGTTGTCAGCCAAAACTTCATCCTGTGGTTCTCAGCCATGGGTGTACTTAAATATCATCTTTGGAGCTCGATACAAATGCAGATGTCTGATCTCCCTTCATAACCTACTGAATCAGAATCTCTAGAGTGGGGACTAAGCAGCTGTAATTTTTGAATTTCGCTGGCGATTCTGATGCACACCCCAGATTAAGAACCAATGGCTTAATCAAAATCTAGTATTATACCTGAAATGTTAAAAAAATAATACTCTCTTTTCACCTTAATTCCTTTTTCCCCTGATTTTTGTTTATTGCAGTAAAATACAGATAAAATTTACTATCTTAACCATTTTAAGTGTACAGTTCAGTGGTATTAAGTACATTCATATTGTTGTGCAACCATCACCACCATCCATCTCCAGAACTCTTTTTACATTACAAACCTGAAACTCTATACCCATTAAACAATAACTCCCCATTTTCCCTTCCTCCCAGCCCCTGACAACCACCATTTACTTTCTGTCTCTATGATTTTGCTATTCAAAGTACTTCATGTAAGCGGAATCATACAGTATTTGTCTTTTTGTGACTGGCTTATCTCGTTTAGCATAATGTTCTCAAGATTCATCCATATTGTAGGCTATGTCAGAATTTCCTTCCATTTTACAGACTGCATAATATTCCATTGTACATATGTATACCATACTTTGCTTATCCATTCGTCTGTTGATAGACGCTTGGGTTACTTTCACTTTTTTGTTATTGTTAATCATGCTGCTATGAACATAAGTGTGCAAATATCTCTTTGAGATCTTGTTTTCAATTCTTTTGGGTATATACCCAGAAGTGGAATTGTTGTATCATATGGTAATTCTATTTTTAATTTTTTTGAGGAGCCACAATTCTGTGACCAGAAGCAACAATCAGCTATCAGAGCACAGATCCCCGAAATTTGGAGTCCAGGGTCCTTTTTGCCCACCCAGCTCCTGCAAGCTGTGTGCAGGCTGCTTCTGGAACACGTACACAGTTGCCTGTCATGGGGCTGAGGGGTGAGTAGCTGCTAAAAACTGCGCTGAGAGCTGAAAATGACTGAAATCAACCAAAATTTACCATTCAATTCTTCCCCTGGAAGTTGGGAGCCTTCAGTAGACTGCAGAGTTCCAAAATAGTTAGATCAGACAGATCGTGCCAGTACAAACTTTGCCTGGGTAGAAAGACAGATTTCTTGTGCTTCCTACTCCACCATCTTCCCAGAATCCCCACCCTAAGTCCCTCTTTTAGGGTGAAGTCCTTCTTAACTGGGTCACCAATCGGGGGTTTAAACCAATTTGTCATCAAAAGTTTCTCTGAATGACTTTCTTAGCTGTCAGTGGTTTCTCTCCATTTCGTTAGCGTGGACTCTTAAAATGAGAAAAATTGTCTAATTCTCTAACCTTCAAATCAGTAAGAATCTCTGTCTTAGCAATATATTGTTTATATATGATATACATATAGGTCATATAATAACATATATTGGTTACACCCAGTGACAAAGTGATTCTTTCTATCTAAATATTAGAACGAAATGACCCACTCAGCTGGCTGCTCAGGCCAGTGCATTGGTTCTGAATAAATAATTTGAATTAATTTGAATATATTGGGTAGATCTAATATAAAACACATCCTTTAGCTTCTCTGGGACACAAGATGATAAATTACTTCTGAAAATCATCTATCCTCACACCTGAAAGATCTACAGTTCTTCTCCCAAGAGTGTTATTAAATAACTCATTTTCAAAAAGAAATCTTAAGGTTTATGAGCAGATATTTTGAAAGATTTTATTATAGTGTTATAGAAATTAACTTTTGATGCAATACTTTTTGAGTATTTCTGAAAACATTCTCCCTCGAAGTCTTCTATGTTGAAAACTATTTTATTGATTTTAAATTGTGTTATGTATCTAAAATGGTTTTCTCCGAAGTATTTTATCCCTTAAATGCAATAAAGATATGTCTATATTTTACTACTATGCACATTTTCATGTCTCAGAACTCCAACTAGAACATTCTTTCTCTTGAAAAAAAGTGCATCGTATCAAATGGCATCAAAACTAATTGGTTTCTAAGTGAATGGTGGTGTTAAAGTGCTCCTTTATGTAAAATATAGAGAAAAGCAAAAACTTAACTAACATTAGAGCAATTTAATTATAAATTTATTAAATATATGTATGTACACATATGCACACATATATATGCAAATGTATATATACTGAAAATGATTTACCTGCACCTACACAAGTTATTACTATATCCGTATATTAATATTGTTATATTTTACATGTAGTAGTACTGTATATAGTAATATTATATATGCATAACAATATATATAATTATATCTATACTTACATATCTGCTATAATGTTCCTGAATCCAGAAAACATCTTGGGGTTTTTTTTCTCTGTCTCATTTCTAACAGGAGCTTTGAGAGTGATTCAGATCTGTAGCTCTTACTGACTTCTGTGTGCTAGAAAGTATAATCACTATTTCTCAGGATATGGTCTTTCTGAATTAGGGTCTCTGGTTCCAGGAGCCAGAAATCTACATTGATAATAATCCAGATGATTTTGCCAATTTAATAATTTCAAAATTTAAACAGTGATTAGCAGTTGTTTCGTATGAGTTTTCCGTGATATTTATTTTAAGGAACAAAAAACTATGGCAATTCTCTTTTATCCCAATAAGGTAAATATTGTAATAAGATTAATGTTCATATTTCTATCTTTATCAGTTTAAATTATCGATACAAAAGAAAAATTTGTTTTGAAAATAAGAGCAAGGAGAAACATTCTGAGGTTTATAATCCTTCTCTTCACAGCTGACTCAGAAATAGGCATCTCAAAGGAAGAGTTTGAGATGAGAAGCTTTGGAAAGGCTGAAATAAAGTATTTTCAACATTTATTTACTTACTTATTTATTTATTTATTTAGTCTCTTTCTAGTGTATTCTAAATTTCATATAGGGAAACCCTTTCAACTAAATTCCCAAATGAACCAACAATCAAAGGAGGAGAGAAATTTGATTTGTTTGTGTGTGAAATAATGGGTTATTTTATATCTACTCTAAGACATTTTATTTACTACTCTGAAACATATTTTACCATTGCATACCCCTAATCAGAACTGCAGGCAAAAAGCCAGGAGAAGGAAGACAGCAGGTTTTTAGACAGGAGTCAAGTTGAAGTTAAAAATAAATATATAACTTGTTAACTGAAACGTCTGAAAATGTAGCTTGGAAATGAGCTCACGGAGGTAAAATTAATTTTGGAAAATGTTGGATAGAGACTGAATGCAGATGTGTGGCAGACGACAATTGGCACAGAGAGAGAAACAAATACCCATAGTTAACATAGAAAAAGAAAGATGATTGACAACAAACCTGAGAACTCCAAAAAAATGAACATCTGTTTACAGAGCAACTGACTTTTATCATCTGAATTGGTCTCTGAAAAGTAACTGTTTTGATTAAGAAAAATAATGTGTAATGGAAATTCTACTGGTCCTTGAATAGAGAGATCATACCTTTACTCATTTATTTGTTCCATTATTCATTTAATAAACATTTGCTAAGTATTCAAAGTGTGCCAATCACTATGCTAAGTGTACAGGAAACAAAGTTGAATAAAAACCAGTCTTTATTCTCAAGGAGGATATTGGAAGATAAAGAGAAAATTATGATGCATTGCTGAGATGCAGGGATAAAAAAATGTGCAATTAAGAAAGTGGTGAATGCATGAGGTGGATGTATATGTGTATATGTGTTCAGAAAAAGAAATCCTGGAGGAAGTGAAGATTGAATTTCTCTAAGCTAAGGGAGAAGAGACGGGCATTTCATAAACGGGGACAGCAATAACACACACATAAGAGTAGCAACATGGATTGTGGAGAACTTCAAAAAGTTCTTAGTTGAAACATAAGGAGTGAGGTGGAGAGGGGCGAAATATTATGCGTCTGGTATTTTTGCCGTTAGCCTCTTTACCATAGACATCTTTGCTGTAAACATTTTCACCACATAACTAATTGGCCATAAAGCAATTTTGCCATAAAAGCTAAAATCACAAAAAATAAAAGAGGGACATTAAAGAGAACATAATGAAACATGAAAAATGAATAACAAAATTAAACGACTTTATGGCAAAATAAAACAATTTGAATACATTTACAATGTGTGTAGATTCATGGCAATACTCCACAAATAACCGATTTTATTTTGTGGGTTGTACCTAAGCCCTTGTCTTCCAAGTCTTTCGTTTGTTGTATTATACATTTTCTCTTTGCTTATTGATTCGCTTCCTCATTCAGCATCCATTGCACTTTTTCTTTTTCGCTAAAATTTCTTCCTTCATTAAGAGAGGCATCAGTTTCCAAATACTAGGATGCAGGTTTCTGGTTGAGCTTTGGATTGCATTGTGAAAAGCATTCTACACTGTTGTTTGTTCTTGAGGTATTGTCACATGCCCATTGATAGACATTCCAAAGTTCTACAGGAAATGTGGAGCTAAGATTTATATAACATAAACCTGGGAGTATTGTATTAATGGAGAAATGTCCAGTTATTTTATCTTTTACAGCAAAACTGCATTATGGCCAATTAGTTATGTGGCAAAAATGCTTGTGGCAAAGATGCTTAGACCAAAAGTACCTAAAACTGAAATATTAACCTAGAGAGAGAAACTAATGCATAAGGGACGTTGTAGGACATGTTAAGAGATATAGAATTTATCCTACTTGTAAGACGTCATAATAGAGACTTAAATGGACCAAAGTTTATTTTAATTGGAACCCACTATGAAGAATGTATTTGAAGAGGGAAGGACTGGAGACAGGAAATTTGTTGAGAAATTTTTGTTCTTCTAAAAAAGATCAAATTGTCTAATAACCTGCATCATGGAACTAGCACACCATTTCTCAAGGGCTTAAACTTAGACTTTCAAAAGAGAGACAAATACACTTCTGTTTTATTCAAGCTACTGTTAAAATCTGGTCCTCATTATAGCAACTGGAATTTCCATCCTAATGTATACATCCTACAAAACTGACATGGTCTTTACGTCTCCACACCTCTGAACTCAGCTCGTACTATCCTTCTCCTGGCTCACTCCACCTCAGCCACAGTGGTCTCCTTGCTATTTCTAAGATATGCCAAGCATACTTCCAACTCAGGCTTTTTAAATTGCTGTTCTGTTTATTTAAAATGTTCTTTCCTCAGAAAATATCTGATTATCTTCTTCATTTTACTCATGTTATTCTTGACATGTCACCTTATCAGATGGCATCCTCTATCACTCTTGGTCCCCCTGCCCGGATTTTTTTCTTTGATATAGGAATTATACCACCTGACAAAGTATATTAACTATTTATTTGTACATTTTCTATATATACTGACTAGAATATTAGCACAATGCAGGAAGAGATTTTGTTTAATTCTTCATTCTATAACCAGTTGGGAATAACGCCAAACACATAGGGAGAACTCCATAAATATTCATTGCATGAAAGATTGACTGAAGAATGAAACCCTGAAAGAATATGGTGTCATCCAGGGAGGTTGTGGACAGTGAGAAGGGCTGATGGCTGAGCTCAGTAGCCCTACCTCTAAGGGAAGGAAGAGTAACAGAACTCACAAAGGGGCAGTCCTAGACAAACAGAGGTAACCAAGAAAGGGGGTAGCACCTTGAAAATCAAAGTGAGAGCTTTCTGGAGAACGACTTGTAAAATGCAACAGAGAGATTCAGAAGATATTGGCTTCAAAGAGGTCAAGTGATTACAGAAGGCAGAAGGTCATTACTGACCTTGATGAGCATGGTTATGGTACACTAGTGAAAGCAGGGGACATAATGCAATGGTTTGAGGAGTGGATGGATTGCAAATTTTGAAACAAGTATAATCTACTCTTCTCAGGAATTGAAAAGAGAGAGAGAGAGAAAGAAGAAAGACTGATGGAGCATTGACTAGTAAGGAGGACAAGGGATGATGTCAAGGTAACATTTGTTAGTTTCATGAGGAAAAGGAAGAGCCACGGCTCACCCTCTGAGACTGACAGAAAGTAAATGAAGGCATGAGTGTCATGTAAAAATATGTGGGCAAGATGAGAAGTATCTGAGGGAAGTCAAGATTGAAATTTGTAATTAAAACGCATGTTGGAGGGAAAGCTCAAGGGAATGAGGAACATTTTCAAGAGCTGTTGAGGTAAATGAATGAAGTATTTGGCCAAGAATAAATAAAAGGTTTTCAGTCAGCACTAAAGACCTATATTAAATTAGAACCGCAACTTTTAGTTGGTTCTCCAAAAGAAAGATTCTGGTGCTCCTTGGTTTGGATCAGACCTACTGAAATTCTAGTAGCAATTTAGCTAGCCTAGAACCTGAATTCCACTTCCTAGCTCTTCTCCTGGTTATTTTTTTGCAGGGGAAAGTTACTTGACTTGCTGATCTCTGATCTGCTATCTTCTATAACAAAGATATGAATTAAATGCATTATTAAAAAAGACTTGGATCTCCCACGTTTAGGTCCTCAACCTGGAGATGAAGGCCAGATATTTTGAAACACCCAGATGCTCTGAGTTTTCATGGAGCCCAAGGACTTGGAAAACAAAATTGAAAAATGACCACAATAGATCTGACCTATTATAATTTGTACTATGTCATAAAAAAAGAGCCCTCTTGTTTTACACAGAAATCTGATGTAGAAGAAAGAACACTGCCTTATGGTTTGACAGACCTGGGTTTAAATAAAACTATGACAAATACAAGTTGGATCATGTTGGGACAATTTATCTAATTATACTAAATTTCCTTCATGTAATAAGCTGGTTAAGTCAGTACTTGCCTGATGGTCCATCTCAATAAACGGAGGCAGCATAGCATTGTGGTAGATGTGTCATGTTTAGCTTAAAGGTTGTAGTTTCAATGCAAACTCTCCTACTTTCTAGCTCTGTGAACTTAGACAAGTTATTTAACCTCTCTGTAAACCTCATTTATACATTAACAGTACCACCTAATTTGGTTGTTGTAAGAATTTAATGGTAGTGTGTATAAAACACTTAGCTCAGTGTTTGACACATAGAAGATGCTTACTAAAAAAGTTAGCTGCTATCATTGTTACCATAATTATAATTGTTATTATAATCATCAGTGGTAGGGATCAGGCAGTAAGGACAGTCATTTTTTTTTCACACATGCAGAGCCCACAGTGGTAACATTATACAATAATACAGTATAGGACTGCTTGTGTAAACTTAAAGTATAAATCTCCCACCCCCATCACATAAAATTTAGTCATGGCAGTTCACTTCAGCCTATAACTCCTAATCAGGGCAACCAGCACTTATGGATCATTTATTCTGGGCTAGGCCTTTCACACTGCATCTTGTTGAGAGTGGAAAGAGGGGAAGGGATATGGGATAGTGCTCTTTAAGATCTCAAACACTACAGAGGCTTATTAGCAGGAGGTTATATCCACGCTCTGATCCATTTCACCCACATTATTTCCTCTGGTATTAATTTTGCTGCACCATCATCACCCTAGGTATGCTGTCCACTCATCTAGCAAACAGATATTAAGAAGCTAATTAGGTAGCCCTCTCACTGATGACCAAGACCAGCATCATTATCTCAATTAGGGTTTGATTTATCAATTAGCTGTACAACTGATAGTTCCAAAATCACTGTGCCTTGCAACGTGGAAAATTGTAATTACAGCACAGCCTATTAAAAACACTTAGAGGAGAGAGGGGAAGTCAAGATGGCGGCTTAAGCAGACTCTGAACTCACCTCCTCCCGTGGACACAGCCAATTTACAACTACTGTGGAAAAATTACCCCTGAACTGAAAACTGGATAAGAGGAACTCCTGCAACAACGGACAATCCTAACTGAGGTAGAAGAGGCAGAGACTCCCCTCTGGAGAGGAAAAACGCCGCCGTCACAAGCCGCCAGCTTCACGGCCGCCGGGAGCAGCTGACAGGTCCGCAGCCTCCCTGGAGGCGTGGGGCCCTGAGCTGGGAGTGCCCCCGCTGTGGGCATTTTGTGGACCCAGCACAATGGAGGCCAGTGGCATAAATCTGACTTTGCCTGCTACTAAAACACTGGGGAGCACCCCCAGAAAACCCTGTTCACAAAGAAACTAAAACCGGCTCTTAAAGGGCCCACGCGCAAACTCACCCATTTCAGAAAGCATCCTAAAATCACCAGAAAGAAAGGTGCACAGTGCTTTGGTGAAAAGAGACTCACCTAATAGGTCCTGAGTGCATCTCGGTGAGGGGTGAGACCTCTCCAGGGACTGGGACATTGGAGGCGGCCATTGTTCTGGCCTGGTGTGGGCGTGCTGACATGGACGCCATTGGAGTTCTCCCTGGGGCCTGCTAGCCCAGGTCTACCCCACCCACTAGAGCACCAATTTAATCCAGCTCAGCCAGGGCAGGCAGCCCACCCTAGAGACTGGCCCCACTCAACAACAAGCCCTCAGGCAACTTGTGGGCCTGCATAGATTGGTGACTGGATTCTCTGCAGCCTGGCAACTGAGCCGACGTTAGTGGGGCAGGGCGTGCACAAGGAGTGGGTGGAGAGTGTGGGGCGGTGGCGGAGTGTGTGGGACTCCCGCCATGGAGAGACTGGGTCTGCTTGGGGAGGACGGGGCACGCACACAGGGCAGGACTGTGTTGACTGTGTGTGGACCTGTGGGCAGCAGGGCTTGTCAGCTGCAGAAGACTTGTGCTTCTCAAAGACCAACATAGGGAGTTTTCCCCACCTTCCAAAGCCTGAAACAATTGGGTGCTCCTGTGCCTGAGGCCAGCTCCACCCAGCTGCAATCCTCAGAGAGCTGACAAGAGACCTAATAGGCTAGAGGCTTACAGCAATTGTAAGGCCCTGAGCCTAACAACCTGCCATGCTGGGGGCCGACTCACTTAAAAGAAGTACTGCAACACAAATGTGGTATTAGAACTTGGAGCCAACTGTGCTGGGGCTCCCCACACTTGATAAAGAGACTGAAGGGCCCACAACAGCTACAAGCAGCTGAGCATTACAACAGCTGGCCAAGAGCATAACTCGGCCTCCCTGGGTGCCTACAGGGAGAGCAAACAGGCCACAACAGAAGGACACATGTAGCCCACATAGGGGTCACGCCTGGAACATTGAGAACTGAGGGAAGCACACTGGAAGCCTCCTAAGCCATCAGTTACATAAGGTCACCTATCCAAGAGCAGGAGACTTAGCTGACCTACCTAATACGTAAACACAAGCACAGGGAAAGAGGCAAAATGAGGAGGCAAAGAAATACATTCCAAGTAAGGGAACAGGACAAAACCCCAGAAAAGGAACTAAGTGAAACAGAAATGAGCAACCTACCTGACAGAGAGTTCAAACAAAGAGTGTTAAGGATGTTCACCGATCTGGGGAGAAGAATAGATGAACTCAGTGAGAATGTCAACAAAGAAATGGAAGATATAAAAAAGAACCAATCAGAAATGAAGAATACAATACTGGAAATGAAAAATTCATTAGAGGGACTCAAAAGCAGAGTAGTGGATACAGAAGAACATATCTGTGAGCTGGATGAAAGACTAGAAGAAATTACCCAAGGTGAACAGGTAAAAGAGAAAAGAGTTAAAAAGAGTGAGGACAGTCTAAGGAACCTCTGGGACAACATCAAGTGCACTAATATCCGTGTTATATGTGTCCCTGAAGGAGTAGAGCGAGACAAGAGGGCAGAGAATCTATTTCAAGAAATAATAGATGAAAACTTCCCTAACCTAAGGAAGGAAACAGACATCCAGGTACAGGAATCACAGAGAGCCCCAAACAAGATAAACCCAAAGAGGCCCACACCAAGACACATCATAATCAAAATGTCCAGAATTAAAGATAAAGAGAGAATCCTAAAAGCCGCAAGAGAATGTCAAGTTACATACAAAGGAAACCCCATAAGGCTATCAGCTGACTTCTCAGCAGAAACCTTACAGGCTAGAAGAGAATGGCACGATATATTTAAAGTGCTAAAAGGAAAAAACTTACAGTCAAGAATACTCTACCCAGCAAGGTTATCATTCAAAATGGAAGGAGAGATCAAAAATTTCCCAGACAAGCAAAAATTAAAGGAGTTTGTCACCAAGAAACCAGTGTTACAAGAAATGTTAAAGGGACTGATTTAAGGGGAAAAGAGAAGACCACAAATAGAAAAATTATCTATTTGCATGATAAGAATGTAATGGATACAAATGCACAAAAAAGAGGTTAGATATGGTATGAAAAACATAAAAGGAGGGAGGAGGGGAGTTAAAGAGTAGAGCTTTCAGGCAGAGGTCAAACTAAAGTGACCATCAATTCTGTATAGAAGCAGAAAGGAACAGAGAAGGACTACTACAACACTGAGAAAAAAAAAAGTTAAAAATGGCAGTAAGTACATACTTATCAATAGCTGCTTTAAATGTCAATGGACTAAATGCTCCAATTAAAAGGCATAGGGTGGCTGACTGGATAAAAAAACAAGACCCATATATATGCTGCATACAACAGATACACTTCAGACCTAAAGACACTCACAAACTGAAAGTGAAGGGATGGAAAAAGATACTCCATGCAAATGGCAGTGAAAGGAAAGCTGGGGTAGCAGTACTCATATCAGACAAAATAGACTTTAAAGCAAAAACTGTAAAAAGAGACAAAGAAGGGCATTACATAATGATCAAGGGAACAATCCAACAAGAGGATATAACACTTGTAAATATCTACGCACCCAATGAAGGTGCACCTAAATATATAAAGCAATTATTAACAGACATAAAAACAGAAATAGACGGTAACACAATAATAGTAGGGGACTTTAACACTCCACTTACACCAACGGATAGATCATCCAAACAGAAGATTAATAAGGAAACATTGGCCTTAAATGACACACTAGAACAGATGGACCTAGTAGATGTATACAGAGCATTCCATCCAAAAACCGAAGAATACATGTTCTTTTCAAATGCACATGGAACATTCTCCAGGATTGATCACATATTAGGCCACAAAACAAGTCTACATAAATTTAAGAAGATTGAAATAATACCAAGCATCTTTTCTGACCACAACAGTATGAAACTAGAAATCAACTATAGGAAGAAAATCAGAAAAGCCACAAATACGTGGAGATTAAACAAAATGCTACTGAACAACGACTGGGTTAACGAAGAAATCAACAAATACCTGGAGACAAATGAAAATGAAAATACGACATGCCAGAATTTATGGGATACAGCAAAAGCGGTTCTAAGAGGGAAGTTTATATCAATACAGGCCTATCTCAACAAACAAGAAAAATCTCAAATAAACAATCTAACAATGCACCTAAAGGAACTGGAAAAAGAAGAACAAACAAAGTCCCAAATCAGTAGAAGAAGGGAAATAATAAAAATCAGAGCAGAAATAAATGAAGTAGAGACCAAAAAAAAAAAAGAAAAAATTAATAAAACCAAGAGCTGGTTCTTTGAAAAGATCAACAAAATTGACAACCCTTTAGCTAGACTCACTAAGAAAAAAAGAGAGAAGGCACAAATAAGTAAAATCAGAAATGAAAGAGGAGAGGTTACAACAGACACCTCAGAAATACAAAAGATTATAAGAGAATACTATGAAAAGCTATATGCCAACCAATTTGACAATCTGGAAGAAATGGATAAATTCTTAGAATCATACAACTTTCCAAAACTGGATCAAGAAGAAGTAGAGAATTTGAATAGACCAATCACCAGTAAGGAGATCGAAACAGTAATCACAAACCTCCCCAAAAATAAGTCCAGGACCAGACAGCTTCCCTGGTGAATTCTACCAAACATTCAAAGAAGACTTAATACCTATCCTTCTCAAATTCTTCCAAAAAATTGAGGAGGGGGGAAAGCTCCCTAACTCATTCTACAAAGCTGACAATTCTCTGATACCAAAACCAGACAAGGACGACACAAAAAAAGAAAATTACAGGACAATATCACTGATGAACATCGATGCAAAAATCCTCAACAAAATACTAGCAAATCACCTACAACAATACGTTAAAAAGATTATACACCATGATCAAGTGGGATTTGTTCCAGGTATGCAGGGATGGTTTAACATTCACAAATCAATCAACGTGATACACCACATTAATAAAATGAAGAATAAAAATCACATGATCAGCTCAATAGATGCAGAGACAACATTTGACAAGATCCAGCATCCATTTATGATAAAAACTCTGAATAAAATGGGGATAGAAGGAAAGTACCTCAACATAATAAAGACCATAAATGACAAACCAACAGCTAATATCATCCTCAATGGTGAAAAACTGAAAGCTATCCCTCTATGAACAGGAACCAGGCAAGGATGCCCACTCTCACCACTCCTATTGAACATAGTACTGGAAGTCCTAGCCAGAGCAATCAGGCAAGAGAAAGAAATAAATGGGATCCCAATTGGAAAGGAAGAAGTGAAACTGTCACTATTTGCAGATGACATGATTTTATATATAGAAAACCCTAAAGAATCCACCAGAAAACTTTTAGAAGTAATAGACGAATATGGTAAAGTTGCAGGATACAAAATAAACATAAAAAATCAGTTGCATTTCTGTACACTAACAACGAAGTAGCAGAAAGAGAAATTAAGAATATAATCCCATTTACAATTGCAACAAAAAGAATAAAATACCTAGGAATAAACTTAACCAAAGAGGTGAAAGATCTCTACACCGAAAACTATAAAACATTTCTGAAAGAAATTGAACAAGACACAAAGAAATGGGAAGATATTCCGTGCTCTTGGATTGGAAGAATTAACATAGTTAAGATGTCCATACTTCCTAAAGCCATCTATAGATTCAATGCAATCCTTATCAAAGTTGCAACAACATTTTTCACAGAAATAGAACAAAGAATCCTAAAATTTATATGGAACAACAAAAGACCCCGAATAGATAAGGAATCCTGAGAAAAAAGAACAAAGCTGGAGGTATCACACTCCCTGATTTCAAAATATACTACAAAGCTATAGTAACCAAAACAGCATGGTACTGGCACAAAAACAGACACACAGATCAATGGAATAGAATCGAAAGCCCAGAAATAAACCCACACATCTATGGACAGTTAATCTTTGACAAAGGAGCCAAGAACATACAATGGAGAAAAGAAAGTCTTCAACAAATGGTGTTGGGAAAACTGGACAGCCACATGCAAAAAAATGAAAGTAGACCCTTACCTTACACCATACACAAAAATTAACTCCAAATGGATTAAAGACTTCAATGTAAGACCTGAAACTCTGAAACTTCTAGAAGAAAACATAGGCAGTACGCTCTTCAACATCGGTCTTAACAACATCTTTTCAAACACCATGTCTGACCGGGCAAGAGAAACAATAGAAAAAATAAACAAATGGGACTACATCAAACTAAAAAGCTTCTGCACAGCAAAGGAAACCATCAACAAAACGAACAGACAACCTAACAATTGGGAGAAGATATTTGGAAACCATACATCTGATAAGGGCTTAATCTCCAAAATATATAAAGAACTCATGCATCTCAACAACAAAAAAACTAACAACCCAATTAAAAAATGGGCAAAAGACCCGAACAGACATTTCTCCAAAGAGGATATACAGATGGCCAACAGACACATGAAAAGATGTTCAAAATCACTAACTATCAGGGAAATGCAAATCAAAACTACAATGAGATATCGCCTCACGCCCGTCAGAATGGCTATAATTAACAAGACAGGAAACAACATGTGTTGGAGAGGATGTAGAGAGAAGGGAACTCTCATACACTGCTGGTGGGAGTGCAAACTGGTGCAGCCACTATGGAAAACAGTATGGAGATTCCTCAAAAAATCAAGGATAGAACTACCATATGATCCAGCTATTCCACTGCTGGGTATTTATCCAAAGAACTTGAAAACACCAATTTGCAAAGGTACGTGCACCCCTGTGTTCATTGCAGCGTTATTCACAATAGCCAAGACTTGGAAGCAACCTAAGTGCCCATCAAGGGACGAATGGATAAAGAAGATGTGGTATATATACACAATGGAATACTACTCAGCCATAAGAAACGATGAAATCCAGCCATTTGTGACAACATGGATGGACATTTCGGGTATTATGCAAAGTGAAATAAGTCAGAGGGAGAAGGTCAAATACCGTATGATTTCCTTCATTAAGTAGTAGATAATAACAACAATAAACAAACACATAGGGACAGAGATTGGATTGGTGGTTACCAGAGGGGAAGGGTGGAGGGAGGAGGGTGAAAGGGATAATTCGGTGCATGTGTGTGGTGATGGGTTGTAATTAGTATTTTGGTGGTGCACATGTAATCTATGCAGAAATAGAAGTATAATGATGTACACCTGAAATTTTTACAATGTTATAAACCAATGTTACTGCAATAAACAAAAAATAAAAAAAATAAAAACAGTTAGAAAAATGCTATGGGGTTAAATAATAATAACATATCTTGAAATTTAACTATTATGAAGCCTTTAGCATTAATTTTTAACGATGCCAATGCAACAGAATTGCTCGTGTTTAGGAAGGATGGTCCCATTGATGCAAATAGTCTCCCAACTCTTCTGTAATCGTTCTTTTCCCTCAAATTCCTGTGGCATTGTTGGATTGCGCCTGATGATAAAGACATAAAGAGAAAGTGGAGAACAATGACACGGTCTCCATGAAGAGTTCTGAGTTATCATTATGCCTCTAACACCTGAAAAAGTGATACTATGAAAAATTTATCTTTGAAAAACAATCCTCTGATTAAAAATCAAAAACAGAAAATCTGCATTGCAAATAAACAGATGGCCTATATCTGCCTCTGCAAATGATGTATTGAGGTAGGAACATGCTTGCTTTGTACAGTGGGATGCTGTTAACACTGTTTTTTTCTTGAACTTAGAAGTAGTAAGGTATCTTGGTTACTTACACCAGTGGATTGTCACTCACATATAAAAATAGATATAGATATAGACATAGATGCAGATAATCCTGGGGAATGATGGCATAGGAGAGAAGGCTTGGGGGAGTTCTGTGATGTTCAGCCTTCTTTGGGGTGGTCATGGTATAGGTGTTTTCCTGTTGAACAGGGAACCAAACCCATGATGATTTCCACAAAGTAGAGGCTGGTCTGCGTTATTCTTTTATGCTTCTTGTCAAATGGTACACTTGGCATAATATTTTGTGACTGATTTCTCTTTAGGTAGCAAGCTTACAAACTGTAAAACATTTAGTCAAATTGACTGACTTGAAAAACAAGAATATATCATCAGTCTGCCTAGTACACAGCCACTTCCTCCTACAACAATATGAGCTAAACGTTAAGACTTTCCTCAAAAGTTTCTAACTGATTCTGTCCAATGTGGCAGGACTGGTCAGCTTGCTTCCTACAGACAATGGGCTCCAACTATGTAGAGCCGTCATAAGTAAACGGCTCTAATGGCAACCTTTGAGGGAGTTGGAGAAACTCAGGAATGGATGATTGGCTGAAATTATTACATTATGTTATCTGCTTATTGTACCTTTAGACCTGTAGCTTCAGGTCACTGGAAAATGCCCTGCTGTGTTGTTCATAGAAAAGGGCTAAATTCTGATGTTTGTTCGTTGTAAATGGGCAAAGCGCTGGTTGTGACTATTTCACAGTCCTCTTATCTTTTCCTTTTTCTTATTCCCCATATTTAATTGATTATAAGGTCCTGTTAATTCTGTTCCTAAACTGTTGCTTGACATCAGCTTTACCCCTTCACTCTTGCTGACACCCTCCTAATCCAAATATCACCTTTTGCTTGTTCTATTGTATGTCTCCCAGCTCATTTGTTTCCCACATTAGTCAGGTTAACAAGATACAGACTCTGCCTTCAGAAACTTTTACCAAATGATAGGATTGGTGGGAAGCGTTTGATGCAGTTGACATCAAGGAAAATCTTAGTACAATTTACAAGGAGAGGTGTTGGGGAAATACCTAGCTGGCCTTCAAGTTCTTTCTTAGGACTTAGGTTCACTATGTCTTTCTTGATATCTTGGCACACAAAGATTTTAACCTTCTCTGAACTCTGTAGTTATACCCATCCTATATCACTGTTCCACATACGTGGACTGAATCTGTCCTCTCCAAATTCATATGCTGAAGCCCAAACCCCCAATGTGATAGTATTTGGAGGTAGAGCCGTTGGAGGTACAGAGAGTCCCCGACTTATGATGGTTCGACTTACAAATTTTTGACTTTACGATGGTGCGAAAATGATACGCATTCAGTAGAAACTGTACTTTGAATTTGGATCTTTTCCTTGGCTAGGGATATGCATCTAATGATGCTAGGCAATGTAGCGAGCCGAAGCTCCCAGTCAGCCATGTGATCACAAGGGTAAACAACCGATACACTTGCAACCGTTCTGTACCCATACAACCATTCTGTTTTTCACTTTCAGTACAGTATGCAATAAATTGCATAAGCTATTCAACACTTTATTATAAAACAGTCTTTGTGCTAGATGATTTTGCCTGACTGTAGGGCTAACATAAGTGTTCTGAGCACATTTAAGGGAGGCAAGGCTGAGCTATGATGTTCGGTAGGTTAGGTGTATTACATGCATTTTTGACTTATGATATTTTTCAACTTACAATGGGTTTACCAGGATGTAACTCTATGCTAAGTTGAGGAAGATCTGTAAGTGGGTTTAGGAGGGGGGGCCTCATGAATGGATTAGTGTCCTTATAAGAAGAGAAAGAGACCAGAGCTCGCTCTCTCTCTCCACCTTGTGAGGTAACAGCAGCAAGAAAATGGCCATGTGCCAACTAGAAGGAGTGTCTTCACCAGAACCCAACAATCTTGGCACTTTGATTTCTGACTTTCAGCTTCCAGAACCGTGAGAAGTAATATTTCTGTTGTTTAAACCACCCAGTCTATGGTATTTTGTTATGGCAGCCTGAGCCAACTAAGACACATGACATTTAACATACTTATTTTATAATTTAGCTTTTGAATTAATGTACATACGCCATGCCTTCCCATCTCCAGAGCTTTGAAGAGAAAAATTCTATAAAATATCCACTCTATCCAAAGAACATACTGGGGATTCAATTATTATGGATCAATTGGTAGAAAGTATATCTTTCCTGTACTGGAATGTATTTGGGTATTCAGGGCTTAAAAGTCAATTGCACAGTAGCATATGGCTATGTATTTTGGGGAGGCAGTGTGAGCTAAGAGAAGTTAATGGAGACTTTTGTAAATATGTTATAGCTAAGCTAATTACAGTAGCATGAATAAGAACTGGACATTTTGTAGAGGTGGGAGAGGAAAGTGTCCTATGTGGAGAAAATGGAATTTGTAGAAGCCCTGACTGAATACAGAAATGACTTATTTTTTTCTAGAATGTCAAGATCAGTGTGGCTGGGGATTATATCAGGAGGTGAAAGTATAACAGTGATGAGGCCAAGAAATAAGTCTGTTAAGGACTTTGGGTAAGAGCAGAATATCATGATTTCAACAAGTGTCTATGTAATTTTTAATGCCTATCACTGATACCAGCCTATAATGTCTCTGAGGGAAGATATAATATTTACTATGTGTTTACCATCTCCTATATACAATACTCATACATATTTGTTGCATGAATGAATATGTGATTGAATGAGTAATGGGCATGATCCTAGAGGGATAACACTAAAAGTCAATCCTAGCATGGTTATTAGAGTCAAAGCCAGAACAACAAATCCTAAACAAGTTATCAGTGAAGATGGTCTAAGTCAGTGTTACTTAAACTGTGCTGCATATTAGAAACACCTAGGTAGCTTTTAAAAATCTTGATACCCAGGCCCACCCAGTAACAATTAAATCAGAAGTTCAGGGGTAGGGCTCAAGCATTAGGATTTTAATGTGCATCCCAGATTGAGAACCAGTCACACGACCAACAAAGAATCAAGGAGCACAGCCAAATAAAATTGTCTGAAGAACCAAGGAAGCCAAAAGTGAAGGACAATTGGATTAGGCACGTGGGAAGGGAATTAATTCATTTAACCTGAGTCTTGTAGAAGAGATTGGCTGAACTCACTACTCTGTTGTCCCCTCCCTCAACCACCAAGGAAAGTGGATTATGCATCATGTCTCATCTAGGACTTTATATTTTGTAATAGAGAGGGGTATATTTTGGTGTGAGAATCAAGCCTGATGTTTAGTACTGCAAGGATGGAGAGTGAGTCCAATATGTATTCTTTTAAAATCAAGTAAATTTCAATTTTATAACATTTTTCAGAAACATCCTCTATCACAGAAGAAAAAATAAGCCTCATTCATCTTGATAATTAATACAGCCGCACTGTTTGGAACTGGGCTGACAAGGGAAACACACCAAAAAAAGGTATTTATGAATTCATGTTTCTCTGATTCAAATGATTTGTTTTCTTCTTAAAGTAGGAAAATAATATTATGGGCGGTTTTGGATGATTGTTTCATTCAAGCAAAAAAAAAAAAAATTGCTGAGACCTCTGCCTAATGCACAAAGCCGTTAATGAGAATAGTTTAGACAATTCCAGTATTGTATTGGTTCTCTGAGTTTTGAGAAAGTTGACCCTAAAATATCAATACACCTTTTTCTCACCTTGATGTTAGAACTCCATCAGAGCTGAGCAAAAGAGTTCTTCCCCCAGATAGTTAGTTCTTCTCTAATTAGTGGTCCAGGCTGGTCTATTCTCTTCTTTAACAGAGCTAAAATAAATCATTTCACAATTTGGGCATGTCCTCTTACTGAAAGTAGAGTCAGAGCATTGTTTAAACATCACTTTCTAGTTTTCTTAATGTCCCACTTGAAATGTCAGTGTTCAAGAGAACAATCTAAAATGATCAGACATACAATTATGGATCAGGCATCGAGTATATTTTGCCACCTTCTCTTATCCCTTTCCAGAGAGGCTGCTCTCAGGGTTCTTTCTGTAGGGATACTGGATCATGGGACTGGCTTTCTCTGGTCCAAAATGGTTGAACAAAAATTATTGCCATGCCCCAGTTAGACCAATTAGGTTTTCTACTTAGAGAAAGAAGGGTTCTAGTGCATCTCTGTTGGGCTCATGAACTCAGAAATAACATTGAGCTTGGGCTGGGGCAGTCAATTTTGGCCCTTATGTAAATGATGCAACCAAAGCTATTCTATAAAGATAAACGAGAATGAAGTACATGGTGAGAGCCAGGAGTCTCAGAGAGAATGAGATGGAGAGAATCCTGCCCTGAATCATTTATGGATTCCGGTCTCTAATATGGTCAGGTGACACTTTTTGATGAGTTCTATGAGATACTTTTGGATTTTTCCAATAGTTTTTTGTTTTTTATCAATGTCATAGGTTGGTTGAAAGTGTTACAAGCTGAATGTTATTTCATGTATGTGTCTTTGCCTTGAAGACTTTAATTATCCTACTGGAATGGAATTAAACAATCTGATTCATGTTTAGTTAATTTGTTTTCCACACTCTTTTAAAAGTGGTGATTTAGGAAGCTTTGCCCTTTTCTTAGACGAATGAAGACGTGTTTCAATACTGATGAAAGCCCTATAGTAAGACACTAATTAATTAAGCCACTGGATTGAATGCCCTGCAGCATTAGAAGATATGACTCTGAGAGCTACATTATAACATTAAAAATGGCTGGAATAACGTCTGATTAAATGCATAGTTCATTAAAACAGGTAGAAGAAAACATTGAAAATAAATTCATTGAAGTGAACCACAGAAAAAACATTGATTTATGTGTTTTACTTAATGTAGTCAACTACCATTTTTATAAAAACCCATGTAATTTCCATATAACAGAAGAGCAAACTGAGGTCAGAGGATATGTTGCTCATGATTAGAGTTTGTAACTAGTTCCCCCACCAAAAAAATAATTTTAATAACTTTTAATGATACACACACTAAATGAAAATGTGACAATAAAAAAGTAAAATTTTTGGATAATTATTTCTCTTTAAAAAATTTTCACTATAATTTTTATTTTATCACTGTCACAAAAAAGCATAGTAAAAATTAAAATGTTTCCAACTATGCAAACTCTTTTCCACATTTCTGCCTATATTTAAAAAATGAAAATAGAATTCATAACTTATGAAATCATGCAAGATGTGCAAAAAATGTTAAGACATTGAGGATAAGAAAGGCATAGTTTATCATTTTTGCAAATCAAAGTACTGTCATAGCTTTTTCTTCTATCTACTGCTGTACGTAGTCCATCAAGTTTATGACTGTGCAAATTAATGGGGCCACACCAGTTGCCCCTAAATTCCCTTCACAGAGCTGCGGGAGCTCTCTCGGCTGAATGAGACTAGCTCCCTTCTGGGTGGCTGCATCCTGGTTGCTGTTCCCTAAATTGCATAATCAGGAGTCAATTTAACTTAACCTCCCTGATCAAAGATTCCTCCCTGGAAGGAATATTGATGCCCTTTAAGGAAGTTTAAGTAAATGGCCAGTCAATTATCTGGTCTTCAGAAACGAAATGATTAGATTTAGCCTGGGAGAAAAGTAAAGTTATATGCAAAGAGAGAGAATCCGTCTTCCTCTCTCTTTCCTTCTGCTGTTAGCAAGTCTTCATAAACTGATTAATCATAAATTACTAATGTCAGTGGGAGTGAGATACATTCTATCTCCATTTATTGAAATGTAGCTCCCGGCATCCTGGTGGTGGGTTTGACTGATAAGCCAATAGCGCTGGTATTTGCATAATCACGTTGGCACCTTGCTGTCCAGCTAACTTGATATACTGATAACAGAATAGCTCATGATATGTTTGCACTTGGCATAATCTTGATGGCCCAGTCAGTATCTTTGGCTGTGAGAGTATAAATAAATCATTTTTAAAAATTTTTTATTGATGTTTTAATAGTTTTTAACATTGTGAAATTTTGGGTTGTACATTTTTGTTTGTCCATCACCATATATATGACTCCCTTCACCCCTTGTGCCTACCCCCCACCCCCCACCCCCCACCCCCACCCGCCTTGCCCCTGGTAAGCACAATACAGTTTTCTCTGTCCATGTGTTGGTTTATATTCCACATATGAGTGAGATCGTACAGCATTTGTCTTTCTCTTTCTGGCTTATTTCACTTAACATAATACGCTCCAGGCCCATCCATGTTGTTGCAAATGGGGTGATTTTGTCTTTTTTTTATGGCTGAGTAGTATTCTATTGTATATATATACCACCTTTTCTTAATCCAATCACCAGTCGAGGGACACTTACGTTGCTTCCACTTCTTGGCTATGGTGTATAATGCTGCAATGAACATAGGGGTGCATAAACCTCTTTGGATTGTTGATTTCAGGTTCATTGGATAGATTCCCAGTAGTGGGATGGCTGGGTCATAGGGCATCTCTATTTTTAATTCTTTGAGGAATCTCCATACCGTTTTCCATAGAGGCTGCACCAGTTTGCATTCCCACCAGCTGTGTATGAGGGTTCCAGTTTCTCCACATCTTCTCCAACACTTGTTGTTTTTTGTCTTGGTGATTATAGCCATTCTAACAGGCGTGAGGTGATATCTTAGTGTTGTTTTGTTTTGCATTTCCCTGATGATGAACATCTTTTCATGTGCCTATTGGCCATCTGTATATCTTCTTTGGAGAAGTGTCTGTTCATTTCCTCTGCCCATTTTTTGATCGGGTTGTTTGTTTTTTTGTTCAGTTGTGTAAGTTCTTTATATATTACGGAGATCAACTCCTTGTCAGATATATGTTTTGCAAATATTCTCTCCCAGCTGCTGGGTTGTGTGTTCATCTTGATTCTGGTTTCGTTTGTCTTATAGAACCTCTTTAATCTGATTAAGTCCCAATTGTTTATTTTTCTTTAGTTTCCCTAGTCTGGGTAGGCATGTCATCTGAAAAGATTCCTTTATGACCAATGTCAAATAGTGTGTTGCGTATATTTTCTTCTATGAGTTTTATAGTTTCAGGTCTCACCTTCAGGTCTTTGATCCATTTTGAGTTAATTTTTGTGAATGGCGATAGCACATGGTCCACTTTCATTCTTTTGCATGTGGCTGTCCAGTTTTCCCAACACCATTTATTGAAGAGACTTTCCTTTCTCCATTGTAGGTTCTTAGCACCTTTGTCGAAAATTAGCTGTCCGTATATGTGTGGTTTTATTTCTGGGCTTTCAATTCTGTTCCATTGATCTGTGTGTCTGTTTTTGTACCAGTACCATGCTATTTTGATTACTATTGCTTTGTAGTATGTTTTGAAGTCAGGGATTGTGATGCCTCCTGCTTTGTTCTTTTTTTTTTTTTTTTTAAAGAGTATATAAATTTTTATTGTTTATGTTTATATATATATTTTTTTAATTTTTTGTTTATTGCAGTAACATTGGTTTATAACATTGTAAAAATTTCAGGTGTACATCATTGTACTTCTGTTTCTGCATGGACTACATCATGTTCACCACCAAAATACTAATTACAACCTATCACCACACACATGTACCGAATTATCCCTTTCACCCTCCTCCCTCCCCCCTTCCCCTCTGGTAACCACCAATCCAATCTCTGTCCCTATGTATTTGTTTATTGTTGTTTTCTTAGGATTGCTTTAGCTATTCCGGGTCTTTTGTTGCCCCATATAAATTTTAGTATTCTTTTTTCTATTTCTGTGAAGAATGTCATTGGGATTCTGATTGGGATTGCATTGAATCTGTAGATTGCTTTAGGTAATATAGACATTTTAACTATGTTTATTCTTCCAATCCACATGCATGGGATATCTTTCCATTTCTTTATGTCATCTTCGATTTCTTTCAATAATGTCTTGTAGTTCTCATTGTATCAGTCATTCACCTCCTTGGTAAGATTTATTCCTAGGTATTTTGTTCTTTTTGATGCAATTGTAAATCGTATTATCTTTTTGAGCTCTCTTTCTGTTAGTTCATTATTAGCATACAGAAATGCAACTGATTTTTGTAGATTGATTTTGTACCCTGCAACTTTGCTGTAGTAGTTGATTATTTCTAATAGTTTTCCAAGGGATTCTTTAGGGTTTTCTACATATAAAATCATGTCATCTGCAAATAGTGAGAGTTTCACTTCTTCATAACCTATTTGGATTCCTTTTATTCCTTTTTCTTGCCTAATTGCTCTGGCCAAAACCTCCAGTACGATGTTGAACAGGAGTGGTGAGAGTGGGCAGCCCTGCCTCATTCCTGTTCTCAGAGGAATGGCTTTCAGTTTTTCCACATTGAGTATGATGTTGGCTGTGGGTTTCTCATAAATAGCCTTTATTATATTGAGGTACTTTCCTTCTATTCCCAATTTGTTGAGAGTTTTTATCATAAATGGATGTTGTATCTTGTCAAATGCATTCTCTGCATCTACTGAGATGACCATGTGGTTTTTATTCTTTGTTTTATTGATGTGATGTATCACGTTGATTGATTTGGGCATGTGGAACCATCCCTGCATCCCTGGTATAAATCCCACTTGATCATGGTGTATGATCTTTTTAATGTATTGCTGTATTCAGTTTGCCAATATTGTGTTGAGGATTTTTGCATCTACGTTCATCAGCGATATTGGCCTGTAATCTTTGTCTGGCTTTGGTATCAGGGTGATGTTGGCCTCCTAGAATGATTTAGGAAGTGTTCCATTTTCCTATATTTTTTGGAATAGTTTGAGAAGGATGGGTATTAAATCTTCTTTGAATGTTTGGTAAAATTCACCGGAGAAGCCATCTGGTCCTGGACTTTTATTTTTTGGGAGGTTTTTGATTACTATTTCAATCTCTTTACTTGTGATTAGTCTATTCAGATTCTCCATTTCTTCTTGGTTCAGTTTTGGGAGGTTGTATGAGTCTAAGAATTTATCCATTTCTTCTAGATTGTCCAATTTGTTGGCATATAATTTCTCATAGTATTCTCCTATAATCCTCTGTATTTCCATGGTATCCATTGTAATTTCTCCTCTTTCATTTCTAATTTTATTTACTTGAGCCTTTTCTCTTTTTTTCTTAGTAAGCCTGGCTAAGGGTTTGTCAATTCTGTTTATCTTCTCAAAGAACCAACTCTTTGTTTCATTAATCCTTCCTACTGTTTTTTTGGTCTCAATTTCATTTATTTCTGCTCTGATTTTTATTATTTCTCTCCTTCTGCTGACTTTGGGCTTTGTTTGTTCTTTTTCTAGTTCTGTTAGGTGTAATTTAAGGTTGCTTATTTGGGTTTTTTCTTGTTTGTTAAGGTGGGCTTGTATCGCTATGAGTTTCCCTCTCAGGACCACTTTTGCTGCATCCCATATGATTTGGTATGGCATATTTTCATTTTCGTTTGTTTCCGGATAGTTTTTGATTTCTCCTTCAATTTCATCAATGATCCATTGGTTGTTCAGTAGCATGTTGTTTAATGTCCACATTTTTGTCACTTTCCCAGTTTTTTTTCATCGTTCATTTCCAGTTTCATAGCATTATGATCTGAAAAGATGCTTGTTATGATTTCAATCTTCTTAAATTTATTGAGGCTTGCTTTGTTTCCCAACATATGGTCTATCCTCGAGAATGTTCCATGTGAGCTTGAGAAGAATGAGTAGTCAACTGTTTTTGGATGGAGTGTTCTGTATATGTCTACTAGGTCCATCTTGTCCAGTTTTTCATTTAAGTCCACTGTTTCTTTATTGACTTTTTGTCTGGATGATCTATCCATCGATGTAAGTGGGCTATTAAGATCCCCCACTATTATTGTGTTGTTGTTAATGTCTCCTTTTAGGTTTGTTAATAGTTGCTTTATGTACATTGGTGCTCCTATGTTGGGTGCATATACATTTAAAAGTGATATGTCTTCTTGGTGGAGTGTCCCTTTTATCATTATATATTTCCCTTCTTTGTCTTTCTTAACCTGTTTTATCTTGAAGTCTACTTTGTCTGATATGAGTATGGCAACACCTGCTTTCTTTTGTTTGCCATTAGCTTGGAGTATTGTCTTTCATCCTTTCACTCCGAGCCTGTGCTTGTCTTTAGAGCTGAGATGTGTTTCCTAGAGGCAGCATATTGTTGGGTCTTGCTTTTTAATCCATCCTGCCACTCTGTATCTTTTGATTGGAGAGTTCAATCCATTTACATTTAGGGTAATTATGATATATGAGGGCTTAATGTTGCTGTTTTGTCACTTATTTTCTGGTTCTTTTGCGTTTCCTCTGTTTCTTGTCCCATTTGTTTCAGACTGCCAATTCAGTTTGGTTGTTCTGTCTTATGACTCTTCTAGTTTTCTCTTTGTTTATCATATGTGGATTTGTTTTGATTATTTGTTTAGTGGTTACCTTGAGGTTTGTGTAAAAAATCTTGTGTATGAGATATTCCATTATCTGATGGCCATTTCCTTATACTAAGTCAATTCAATCACTTTCCTCTTCCCCTTCTAAGTTGTTCTTATTATACCTTATTCTATCTTCTGTTGTGGCTGTGTGTTTACAGTGATGAGGTTAAATTTATTTTTGGTGAATTCTTTCCTTTGATCTTTGATTTTAGTATTTAAGTGGTTGCTAACCTATTCTGGTAAAGATCTAGTATTTTTCTGAGTTTATCTACCTATTTTTTTCCTTGCTCCAAGCTTTGTATTCCCTTTCTCTTCTTTTTTTCAGGCCTGAGGGCCTTCTTGAGTATTTCTTGTAGTGGGGGTCTCGTGGTCATGAACTCCCTTAGCGTTTGTTTATCTGGGAGAGTTACTATTTCTCCATCATATTTGAAGGATATTTTTGCTGGATAGAGTATTCTTGGCTGAAACTTTTTGTCTTCCAGTATTTTGAATATATCATTCCAGTCTCTCCTAGCCTGTAAAGTTTCTGTTGAGAAATCTGCTGAGAGCCTGATGGAAGTTCCTTTGTATGTTATTTTTTGTTTTTGTCTAGCTGCCCTTAATATTGTTTCTTTGTCATTGACTCTGGCTAGCCTTACCACTAGGTGTCCTGGAGAGGGCCTTTGCCTGTTGACAAATTTAAGTGATCTGTTGGCTTCGCTTACTGGTATTTCCTGCTCCTTCCCCAGATTTGGGAAATTCTTAGCTATTATTTCCTTGAATAAGCTCTCTGTTCCTCTTTTCCTCTCTTCTCCCTCAGGAATACCTATAATTCTTATGTTACATTTCCTAATAGAGTCAGATATTTCTCGGAGACTTTCTTCATTTCTTTTTAGTCTTAGTTTTCTCTCCTCTTCCATCTGGAGCATATCTGTATTCCTATCCTCTAAAATGCTAATTCTTTCCTCCATATTGTCAGCTCTGTTCTTTAAAGATTCCAGATTCTCCTTTATCTCCTCCATTGTGTTCTTCATTTTCATCAGCACTGATTGGTTTTTCTTTATGATTTCAATCTCTTTTGTGAAGAAACTCTCAATGTCATTGAATTGTTTGTCTGTGTTGTCTCGTATTTCATTGAGTATTTTTATGATAGCTATTTTGAAATCTCTGTCATTTAGATTATGGATTTCTGTGTCTTCAGGGTTGGTTTCTGGGTGCTTGTCATTTTCCTTCTGGACTGGTGATTTCTTGTATCTTTGCATTGTGGTTCCTGTGTTGGCTTTGTTTTTCCTCATCCTGGAAATCTCTGGTTGCAATTTCCACCCACCGCCACTGTGTGGTGGCAAAGGGCTGTGTAATCTAAGCCCCCTGCACTCTGCCGTGGTTTTTCTGCTGCGATCCGTGGGTTGGATCGCTTGGTCTGGTCTGGTTGGCTGAGCTGCAGGTTCCGGTTTGTGGGGAGCGGGGGGCTCTCTCTTTTGCCCTCTGGGTCCCTGGCATGGGGGGATTCTTGTTTGCCCCTCATTATCCGCTCTCTGGGGTGCTCATATGTTGATGGTCGCCCTGTGGCTCTTCTGAGTCCTCTGTGCGGGAGTTTCCCACTGGCTGAGAGAGTTGGAAGAGCTACGGTTTCCCCGCCGAGGGCTGCCCCCCTCCCCCCCAGGAGCCTCGTGGACCAGGATCTCTGATCTGATGGGGAGGGAGAGGAGTTCTCCTTACCTCTCCCCACTTCCTCCGGGGGCCCAGCACGTTCCACTCTCAGATGTGTGGCAGTGTGGATCTTTCCAATCTAGCTTTTCACTGTCTGGGATTCCGTTGTTGGTCTGTGACTGTTCCTTTTGTTGTATCTTATGGGGGAAGAGTTCACGGGAAAGCTCACTCTGCCATGACGCTGACGTCACTAATAAATCATTTTTTAAGTTGTAATTTTTCATCTGATTAATACCTATGTCTAATGATAAACAGTTTGGGGAGAAAATAATCTGTCTCTAGTTGGTGAAACTGTAGACTGGACAGAGCCTTGCTTCAAGATTGAGAAGATTGGATTTCGGCATTTCTGGAAACTGGTAGATATCTTGAATAAACTTGGTCATCCATTGGAGACAGCTGCTACCATACATGGAATTTAAGATTATATTTCCTGTAATATTAGACCCTTTCAGAGTCCAGAATAGCTTCATACAGCTCAGTGTTTGGGATGTGATGCTTAATCAGTAAAGAACAAACAAAAGCCAAGTTTTTGTTGGGTCACAGCAACCTAGAACGCTGGAGCTGGATGTGGTTTTCTTGAACTGGTAGCATTTGAGGGACAGTCTGACATAAAGTAATCAGAACTTTCAATGGCTACTTGTTAATGGACTGAAAGCTAAAGCGGACTTAATGGATTCATCAAATGTCTACTAACAGTATTAATTTCAGACATGACAAAGAAAAATAATTGAAATAAACTGGGGGATTTAATGTCTTATTTTATTTTTAGAATACTTAATTCATGTGGAATGTCTGAAGTGATTTATTTGGCCTCCATCATTTTATAAATAAGGAAATTGAATCTCAAAAATGTTAATAGTCCAAGATTACACGGTTGGTCAATGCCAGAGCTTGGCAATATCTAGGCAAAGATTAGACAGCTTCAATTCTTCTATATACATCAGAAGTTAATTTTTTTGAACTATAATGACAAAAGTTCAGTGATTTACACAAAATAGGGCATAAACTGACTAGCTAATTATTTAATGAACCATTTTCTTTCTTTTTGACACATAGCCTATATTTCTGAGTGCAGAGGATCTAGAACAGAACTTCAAGGCCCAAGGATATGGCAAAGATATGTACTAAAAAAGGCTAAGTTGCCATCTTTAGGTTCTCTAAATTATTGCATGGAGTAGAACCCTATGCCTTCCTCGAATCTCCACCCCTCTAACTGCCATTAAGCTACTAATATTTTGGAATTAGTTTATATTGAATACTAACATTACATATCCTAAATAATTTACCAGGCTGTGCTGAATTACTGAAACAATTTGACAAACATGTCAAAAAAAAAAAAGACCTTATTTGGGCCTAATGTTTGGTATTTTCAGCTGAAAGAAGCTAAATATCAAAGAGAATTCCACTGTCACATTGCTAAAAAAAATTAATTCAGGGCATTCTGAAATCTTCTCTGTTCCCCTTTAGACAAAACTCCTCAAAAGAATTGTGTATATTCTCTACTACAAGTCTTCATCACAGTACTGTTGAACCCATGCTCATTTAGCTTTGGGAACCACCACTCTATGGAAATTCCTTCTATAAAGGTCAGCAGTGATCTCCACATTGACGATTCCAGTGACCAATTCTCTGTCTTCATTGTACTTGAACACTCAGCAGCCTCTGAAACATTTGCTTACTCTCTTCTTCTTAAAACACTTTATTGCCTTAACTCCTGACACATCACACATATCTTATATCTCATCAGAGGCTCTTTCTGTTTGTTCCCAAAGCTGGATTCTCCCTCCTTGAGTAGTAACCCAGAACCAGTCATATCAGCTTGCAAGAGATATTTGTCAAGTTTTCATGAATTTTGCAAGCTGGCTGATGTCATGTTGAAAGCTTGGAATCTGCCACTGTGGGAGTATTTATACCATGGAAATAAAACACCAGAAATCATCCCCTGCCCCCACTCCTGAAAACCGGTTGTTAAACATTTTACCAGCATGACACTGCATTCTCTTTCTGACCTCTAAACATTAGAGTACCCCAGAGCTTGGTCCTTGGACTCTTTATTTCTCTACTCACTCCCAGATGATCTCAGTCACATAGCTTTATTTGATATCTATATTCTGTAACCCTCAATTTATAGCTCCAACATTAACCTCTCCCTTCATTTCCAGACTTTTTTACCCAACTGCAACTTTACATTTTACTTGAAAGTGTAATATGGGCATTGTAACCATATGTGTCCCAAATTGAATTATTGATATCACTCCCAGGAAATCTGATTCTTCCCATTTCCCCATCTTACTTGATGTCACTAGAATTCACCTGGACAACATAGAGTTATGCTTGATCCCTCTCTTCCCCTCCAACCTCACGCCCAACACATTAGCAGTGCTGTTACTTTCACCTTCAAAATGAATCTTAGCTATTGCTCTGTCCTACTAATGCTACCATGCAAGTCTCATCCACCTGTAGAAAACTCCAGGTGCAGTGAGCACTGTACCTTGTATTTTCTGTGTGTTGTAACATTTGACCGCACGTCTTACCACTCCTGTCCTCCTTGGTGTACTCTTAGCATACCGCCCTCCTTTCCAAGGACAAAGGTGTGACATTCTAAGCACACCCTTACCTCTGAGCTTTTTCACTGGCTGTTCCTTCCTCCTGGAACACCTGACTCACTAGATCCTTATTTCATTCAGGGCACTGACCAGATTTCACCTCCTCAGAGAGCTTTCCCTGACCACCCCACCTGGAATAGCACCTGGCATCAGTCGTCACCTACTTGCTTTATTTTGTGTGACATCTATTGGTGTCAAAATTATATTACAGGTCTGCTTACTTTTTTTTCTATCTTTCCCAACTGAAAATTAGTACCTTTTGACCCCTGAGAGCAGAAATTTTTGTTTTTTTTTGTTTACTGTTTTATTTGCGTTACCTGGGATAGTGCCTGGTTAACAGGTTTTCAATAAATATTTCTTGAATCAATCAACAAGCAAATGAATGAATAATTAAGCAGTAAATTAATGTGTGAATGCTGTACCCTACTATACTTCATTCTGATCATCATCATCTTCAGAAATATATTGTTTTCCTTTTCCCTAATAATAATATTACCAAACAGTAATATTTGTATTTTGCTTTACAGATTATAGAATAATTTTGAATATATTACTTAGCTGAATACTCAAAATGAGGCCTTTTATTCTGGCTGACTCCTTCTCATCCGTTAGGTCTCAGCTTAAGGGTCAACTTTTGCATGACCAACCCTGCTAAAGTATAGGCCCCAACATTATTCCTTCTCTCTGAGCTGTGTTTACATTTTTTTCTTCTTAATAATCATCACCACATATTGTTATTTATTATAACTATTTATCTGTTTGCTTGTTTGTTTACCTATTTCTCTTTCAGATTCCTAAAGTCATAAATTGGATTTGTCTTAGTCAATGCTTTTTACCCAGTGTCCGAACAGCACTTAGCATATAGTCAGTGTTCAACACTTATTTATAAAATATAGCCGTGAGTATACCCTCACAAAGATACATAACCATGTGAGACATCAGTTCCAAATGAGTGATGACATTAGAAGGGGTTTTGAGCAGTGCAGCCGAGGAAAGGCTTTACAGAAGAGATTGAGTGTGGGGTGACAAGTTCATTTCAGAGAAAGTGAAATAGGGCATCAGATTCAGAAAGAATGTGTTCCAATAAGCAAAAGCATGCCAGTTCAGGATCATGGCTGGGTGACCAAATCCTAAGGGGCAGATCCAGAAATATTTAATTCACTCTGTATCAAAAGTGATGTGTCTTTTGTAACCTCCTGCTCTACATCATCAAGGTTTCAACCTATGTATATGCAATGAAATAGCCCAGAATTAGCACAGCAACCCGAGTGCTAGCTTTCTTTCCTAAGTTATAGGAATGACTGAGCCAAGCCAGTCACCATGCTGGGACCTAGTTCCTCAAATTTAAAATGAGAATAATAATACCTACTTTGCCTGACTCAGGAGACTTTGGTAAGAAACAAATCAACTTTTTAATTTATTCTACCTAGGGCAAGGCACTATTCTGGGCAAACAAATGAAAAAGACAAAAGCCCTACCCACATGGCATTTATGTTCTACTCAGCACAGACCGAGATAGGCAATAAATCAGATAAATAAGTATGGTGTGTGGTGTTGTATTAATCAGGATTTTCCAGAGAAACAGAACCAATATAATGTGTGTGTGTGCACGCACGCATGGAGAGAGAAAGAGAGAGAGAGAGAAACTTATTTTAATGAACTAGCTCATGTGATTGTGGAGGCTGACAGGTCCAAAATCGGCAGGGTAGGTCGGCAGGCTGGATCCCAGGGAGCAGTTACAGTTTGGGTCCAAGGGCAGTCTGCTGACCGTATTCCCTCTTCCTCTTTGAGGTGACAAGTTCCCCTGAACTCTCCAACAAGGCCTATCTGAGTACTTCCTAGTAGAATCTAGTTTTAGCAAGCATCCTGCTATGTCAGTTTAGTGAGAATCCCTCACACTTGATATCTGATTAAACTCCATCCTGCTATTCCTCCAGGAGATATCTGATCACCCCACCTGTCTTCAGCAAGAATCCTTTTAGGTTAGTTCAGCCAGAATCCCCCAGACTTGATGACTCCTCTTAGTAATTTTCCATCCACCAATGGCCCTTCCTTCAAACTTGCTCCTTGGCTGTAAATCCCTACTTGTTCTGGTTGTATTCAGGATTGCTCCCAGGTCTATACTGGAATCTCTCTTCCCCTATTGCAATTATTTTTTTGAATAAATATTAGTCATCTAAAAAATAAAACAACTTCACAGAAACATCTAGAATAATGTTTGACCAAATATCTGGGTATACTTGCCTAGCCAAGTTGACACATAAAATTAACAATCATAGGTGTTTATTTTGTTAGATGGAGATAAATGCTAAGGAGATAAATAAATCAGGGAGGGGATATTGGGAGGGAGTGGGCTTAAATCATTAGGTAGGGTCACCAGGGAAGACTTCACTAAAAGAGTGCCATCAAATAATGGCTGGAAGGAGGTGAAAGAACAGACCATGGGGATAGAGAGTGGAAGAGCTAGCAGAAGGACCAGTAAGTGCAAAAGCTCCGTGGCAGGAAAATGCCTAGGATATGCCAGGAATAACAAAGAGATCAGAGTTTTTGGAGCAAAGTGAGTGGGGTAGACTGGGTAGGCGCTGAAAAACTGGAGGAGAGGCTAAGACACTTATAGGCATGTAGACTTTTGTAAGGACTTTACCTTTCATTCAGAGTGAGCTACAAGGCAGAGGACTCCCATGATCTAACTTATTTTTAAATAGGATCTCTCTAGCAAAGGTATTGAAATTAAACTGAAGGTTAACAAAGCTGGAAACAGGGAGACCTGTTAGGAGGCTATTGATGCCAGCTCAAGACAAAGTTGACATGAGGGAAGCCATATTGTAGAAAAGAAACCCTGTTGTAACTTTGAATGCCCTCTGACAAACTAACCCAGCTGGATATGCACCCTCCAGAAGATCTAACTGCTCTGTAGATTTTACGACCCCTGCTCTTGCCTATATCTCCCAGCTGCAATAAGATGATAACATTGTTCTTTTGAGTTCCTTAGGAATGTGATGACCCCCTAACAGAGAGTCTATGCTCACAGCTATCATCAATGAAAACTGAAAGATCTGGTGTCACACACCCAGTCTGTAACACCAGAAGGTCAACATTCCTAACTCCCTCCCCTATAACCTAATTGCCTGTATAACTGCTGTAAGATTTTGTGCCCCATTAACATGGTTCCTTGAAACATTAGTCGGCCATCTTCCCCCTTGCTAGCAAGCTGTAATAAACTGCCCTTTCTTTTCCACCATCTTGCCTCTTGATGATTGGCTTTTGTCTCACAGTGAGCAGATCGTGCCCTTTGTGTGGTAACACTATTATAATAATCCATTTGAGAAATAATGGCAGCTCTGAGCAGTGTGGAAATGATGAATATGATAAAAAAAATCATCATATGCTGGGCATATTTTTGAAGATAGAACTTAAATTCGTAATTGCTTACAAATTAGTTATGTGGTGAGAGAGAAATAAAGTAATTAAACCAAATATGAGTCTAAGTGGTTGGAAGAATAGAGTTGCTGTAAACCGGGATAAAGTCTAAAGGAGACCATGTTGTTTTGTTGGGAAGATCTAGAGTTTGGTCTCAACACATTAAGTTTAAGAGATATTAAAATTTAATAATGCATAAACAATATCTAATTAATTTATGTGAATATGCTTGGTAATTTATGAAATGCCCTAAAATGTAGAAGAATAGACTTAACCCATTGAAATTCTACATCATACTATAGAATATGTAGGATAGATACTTCTGGTTTTCTGTATTATTTTGACATTTCTATCATCTCATTACATTTTTTGTTTGTTTGTATAAATCCTCCAATTTCACCTGTATTTGCCTCTCATCTACATGTGCAGTTCAGGTAGTGCAGAGAATTAACTGTTGAATAATTTAGTATGGGTAGATGTGGCTCATCTTTAACAGTTCTTGGCGTTTCTAATCCAGGAAGTGATTCAAGTAAGTCAATCATGGCAGCATCTTTTGCAAGCATTAAATTTAAATTATTTGTAATTTAAAAGGAAAATTGGTTTCCAAAAATCTCAATGCCAGAGATGTAGAAATGGAAGTATTTTTGAGCTCTGTTGGTAATCTGTTTTGATGTTTTCCACATGGGAAAACTCATAATCAAATATTCAACTTAGAAAAAAATATAGACTAGCCAATGAATATTAACGCAGATCAGATAAAATTCAGTTATATCACACAATTTAGATCAAAATAAACTGACTGTAGAAGGTGAAAGAAGAGGACTATAGACCTGAGAAAATTGAAAAACACAGACAGGATAGTTAAACTGTTGAAAAAGGAGTGGTCAGAAGTACAGCTCATGCATGCTTTGCAAGACTTAGGAAGAGTATAAGAGTCCATTGTTTGACCAGTACAAGTCAGTAGAGTACATTCTAGTCTATGCAGGAAAAATAACATCAAAAAGAATAGAATTAACTCAAATATAGTTAATATAAAAAAGTTGTTTTAGGATTCTAAATAAAGAGAGGGGACAGATATATGTCATAATGAAAAAGCAGAACTTCAATTGAGTAGATTTTGAGTGATTTTCATTAATTAAAATGACCCACCATCCTTCTCTTCCTCTCTGAGTGACTTCTTTCTTGGCTTTTTCTCATTAACACAGCTGACTAAAGAACTAATATGCATTTAAATAGTTGCTAAGGGAAAAATTTTGCCTGTGGACACAAACTTCAATGGCCATGGCAATGAGGCTTTTTGGGTACATATTGCATGTCAAATCATTTGCCATTCCTATTAGATATTTCAAAATTGAATAATTGAGCACAGTTCTTTTTATAGAGCTTAAGTTGTTCAGAAAATGGAATTTTTTATAGGATGAATTAAGTACATCAGTACGTTTTTTCATAGTCATTTTATTTCCTTCTAGCTTATATTTTCAGAATAATGAATAACTGTACATAATTTTGATGTGACATTATGTAATATAAGTGATATTAGAAGCAGTATATTCAGCTGAAGACCTTGGAATGAGAGCAATGGTTCTCACAATTTAGCGTGCATTACAATCACTTGGGGGACTTGTTAAAACTCAGATTATTGGTTTCTTCCTCCAGAATTTCTAATTCAGTAGGTCTGTGGTGGGGCCTGAAAATTAGCATTTCTAACAAGTTCCAAGATGTTGCTGATGCTACTGGTCTGGGGATTGCAATTTGAGAACCATTGAACTAGAAGAAGAAAAGGAATTTTGACAGAAATCTAGAGTTGTCTTGATATATTATTACAAATATTTATTACCTATGAACTATCATATTTATTGCTTTCTATATATACATGTATAAAGAGCTATTTGCTCTTGAGTAGTCAGCACTTGCTTAAATGGTAGCTTGAGACAATGCCTGATTTAAAGCCACATTGATAAACTTTAAAGAGAAAGTTAAATATTATAAAATTGCAAATTAAATATTTTTAACTTGCTATTTTAATCTTGCTTGGCTTGGTATAGTGACTCAGTGGTTAGGAGGCACTCCAGCGTGGAAGTGAGAGGGGGATATATGCTCAGGATTGACTGAGTTGCCAATAAAGACTCACTGTATACACACTAGGCAACCCAGGGGCATCCTCATGGAGCATGAAGAGGTGAAGAGTATCTGATTGTGAATAAATCATTTCAGGAGATGGGAAAGTCATAGGTCTCATGTGTGTGGTAGACTCTGGGCGAGTTGTGACCTACAGGAGGACTAGACTGCCCTCTTGGGGAACATTAGCTCTATACGAAGTTTTTTCCTCTGGCGCTGCAGAAAAGCAACTAGAGCTGAACCCATCCGAAACTCCCAACGGTTTATTTAAATTTATTTTTGATTTTTCTTAGATATGAAGCTATCTTTCAACTTTTCCCACATAAAATAGTCATAGAAATCACAATAATTGTTATCAATGATATAACTGTTATTTGTAAAATGATAATAATGTATACTATCAGTAATATCTTTTGACTCATACTATCTCATGGGTTTCTCCTAGATATGAATATAAAAAAGATACAGTCTATGTGCTCTTGTTCCCACATGTGAACTGAGTAAGCGATAAATAAACTTTTTTGCAGGAAAAATCAGGACCTATGCTGTAAAATATTTAGCACAAAAGCATAATTTTTATAAGCTACATTTTCTAAATATGTGATTTATTACAAAGAAGTCACTTCCTAGATATAAAGAAACATATCAGGCACAAATAAGTAGATAATTTTGTCATGGATCTTCATGTTATAATCTACAACCAGAGAGAGAGTTATGGTACTCAGATTTTCTAAACAAATTGTAGAGTATATTTCCAGAGGGATATAGTTGCAAAGAAACATAGTCATAGAACTTTCAGTTAAAATAGAAACAATCACAAAAACCAGTCAGAAATTCCCACTTTTATAAATTATCGATATCTTACAGCATCCAAGTGATAGTCTGGTCTGTGGCTGGGCTTCCTGATGCCAATCCCAATCTTATTTCCACTCACAGTGTTTCATACCTTCTAATAAATGTTAAGACAACATTCATTTTACAAAGATATATACATTTTTTAAATTCTTAATGTAATTGCTTAAAACCTAAAAAAATCTTACAAAACATACTATAGACTTCTATTTTAGGCAACATGGCATACTAGATAATGTGAACAGCCCTCCTGATTAAACAGCTAAAAATCTGGATTAAACAACAATTAAAAAAATGCTTGGAAATGCTGAGTTGACATGAGAAAAGGAAGAAATCTGCAGAGGCAAAAATGATGGGCAAGTAAGACCATGCTAATAACGCAGTTTTTGCCCTTAGGATTTCCACTGTGTCCAGGGGAACTCGAGTTGTGTTTTGATGTCTGTGTGGAATATAAGGAACAGGAGAAAAAGTCAGAACTCCACTAATGTGGGAGTCGAACAGGAAACCTGCACATAAAACTGGGATCAATAGATCTGCATGATGCCCTTACTGTAAGGGTGAAGTAGTAAAAAATTTTCCAGGAAAAGGGGGACTGCAGAGAAACTTGTCTGTCTTTAAATTGGAGAGGGGTCAGCAGGCTGTTTCTGTAAAGGAGCAGAGTGAAGATTTTAGGTTGAGTGTCCCTCATTACTACTCAAGTCTGCCATTAGGCAATAAGCAGCCACAGGCAATAAGCAAATGGTTAGACTCGTTGTGTTCCAACACAACGGTACTGGTGGACACTAAAATTTAAATGTTAGGGCCAGCCGGCTGGTGTAGTGGTTAATTTCCTGCGCTTTGCTTCAGCAGCCTGGGGTTCGCCAGCTTGGATCCTGGGCGCGGACCCAAGCACTGCTCATCAAACTGTGCTGAGGCGGCATCCCACATAGAGCAACAACTCTGACATATAACTGTCCACTGGGGCTTTGGGGAGAAAAAAGGAAAAAAGGAGGAAGATTGGCAATGGAAGTTAGCTCAGGGCCAATCTTCCTAAAAAAAAAAAATTTAAATGTTATATGTTTCACTTGCCATGAAATATTATCATTCTTTTGAATTTTTAACCATTTAAAAATGTGAAAACCATTATTAGCTCACAGGTTGAACACAAACAGATGCCCTGTATTTGACTCACTAGCCATAGTTTGCCAAAACCTAATTTAGACAGCGTGATATTGGTACACAGATACAGGAATTGACAAACGAAACCGTATGTAAAGCCCATTAATGAAGCCACACATAATGAAAGTTATTTATAATAAAGTAGACTTCATATATCTGTGAGGAAGGATAGGCTATTTAGACATAGTTCTGGGAGAACTGTTAATTTATACAGAAAAATAATTTAAAAACATCTGAAATTAAATCTTTACCTCAGACTATAAAGAAGAAAACAAATTCTATCTAGATAAAAGGATTATCAGTGAAATGAAGCATTTTAAAATTAATATAAGAAAATATTATTTTATAGCTTTCTGTTTAAAAAAGATATAAAATGCACAACTATAAAGTTAAACATCCATGCATTTGGTGATGATGACATTACTATTAATAACTTCTATATATTGAGCATCAAAAAGAGTTAAAATATAAATCACAAATGGATGAAGATGTCATACATTTTCAGTAAACAATTAACGTACTTAATATAAAATGCATTCTGCAATTTAATATAAAAAGAAAAAACAACCAATAGAAAAATGGGAAAAATAATGGGAATTGCATATGAACATGGAAGAGATGTTAAATCTCATTAATTATCAGGTAAGTACAAATTAAAGTCCATGAGATACCGTTTCACAACCACTATATTTATAAAATGTAAAGGTCTGTTGGGGAAATAAATTGGTATCTCTTGTTATTACTTGGACAAATAAAATATGTACATACGCTACAGCCCATCAATTCTACTCTCAGTTGCGTAAAAGACTGCGAACAAGGCTATTCATTGCAACATTATAAATAAACACACAGACGCACATACAAACACACACTCACACAAGCAAACACGCACAAACCTCACAACAAAAATTTTTAAAAACCTGGAAATCCCTCAAATGTACATCAATTATGAATTATGATTTATTCAAACAATGAAATATAAATCAGTGGTGGGAAATGAATGAACTAAAACTTCATGGATCAATATAGATGTACCTCCAAAACATAGTTTTGAGAAAATTAAGCATGTTACAATAAAATATATAGATTATAGTTATGTAAAGTTTAAAGGCAGGCAAAAATTGCAATATATATTTTTAGGGACATATATGGTAAAAATATAAAGAAAAACAAGGATGTGATTTTCATGCAATGAAGTAGTTACTTGGTGTGGCTGAGAGAGGGACATGTAATCCATGAGGAGTACTTAGGCCTTTCTCAGCTGAATAACGACTATATGGGGTTTTCTTGTAATATTATTCATTTATTTTTTGATAATTTTTAGTATGTATGCAGAAATCTATAGTAAAAATGATATACTATTATAGTTAGTCAGTGATGTTGAAATTATGTATTTATTGTTCTGGTATAGAACCCAAAACATGAGTTCAGAACGCGAAGACCAAGAATTACCAGTTTTGTTGCCCATTAATGGTGAGCATGCAGGTCTTCAGACAAAAGTTGTCTATCTAGAAACTTTATTATTACCTAGAATGCAATTTTATGTGCATCTGCTTTGTTATTTAAATTTTAAATTCTCAATTTCCTAATACTTAATATTAAAGGCAAATCTCTAAGAATTTGGTTCTTATAAAAGTCCAGTATTTTGTGTTTATCCACCTCTCCACTCTATTTTTAGAGATGTATTTTCAGAGTCCCTAGACACTTGTTCAAACAGTTCAATATCCTCCGGATTCAATAGAGATACTACTGTTGGTTCCAAATTTAAACAATTTGGATCTTGTACATTATGAAAGTTGGCTGGATCAAAGATAACAGGGTTTGTATCCAAAAAGCAAACAATTTAGATCAGGACAACTATAAAATAGATTGACTATCAAATTTTTAAAGGAAAGTTTTCTATCCTGGTGCATTTTCTTAGTCACCTAACACCCGCACACCAGCAAACACAAACCCTCACACCCACACACACAAATGCACAAACTCATACACAAAATTAAGTGAGTTAATAATTGTAAAATGCTTTAAATGATGCCTATTACTTAGTATGTGCTCCATGAGTGCTTGCTAAATAAATAAATCTGCATGTGAAAAGTATATTTGGTATCAAAGATCCAAGTCCCAAAGGCCTTGTAGGAGGGTACCCTAATAGTTTGCACTTTAAAGAGAACCGTACTTTGAATGACTTCATGACCAAATTTGTACCACGCTCTTTCCTCAAGTCCAGAGAAAATATGAATATTGATATTGTAGCTTTCAACCAACAGAAGCAGAAGTAGGTTAGTAAAATGATTTACACATAGATAAATGGTAATGAAGCAGGTGTTAGAATATTGTTCAAGAGACTCAAATTTAGTGGAATATTTCAGGACTCATCCAATTCCTTTGACTGCTTTTGAGAATATAAAAATTCTAGCAAAGTCTGCATGTGCAAAATTATAGGCTATGTTTTACGAAGATTAATGAAATTATGTGATGAATTTGATCATTGTACTCATAAAATTAAGAAAGTTCAGGTCACACCTGACATTTATTTTTCTGGTTTCTGCATCTATTCACCTATAATTTTCAGTGCCAAAAGAAACAATGACAAAAGACAAGTGACTTTACGCCGAAGTTACTGAGATAAGTTATTTCAATGGTATTTTTCCCTGCAGAACCAGATAATTTGGGGAAAAATAAAAATGGTTAAATGCATATCTAAATAAACTCAACACTTGAGTTCCTTCCTTGACTTTCCCAATATGACTGCATCATTTAATTCAGACTCTCCCCTGGGAGAAGAAGTTCAAATGGTAATTTAAATGTGTTAGATTGCTTCCTCTTTAAAGAGTATATTACTTGATAAATACTTGTGTGTTGTTACACCTCAACAACAACAACAACACAAATAAAATAACTTGGCATAATCTTGTTATTCTGCCTGGCAATTTTTTAACCTTTAAGTGATATTTAGGCAAATAACTACAAATATAAGAGTTGACAAATATTACACACTGATGAAATTTCCTGAAAACCTACAAAAATCTTTTTTGTTAAAAAAAGAAAGAAAAAAAGGATTAATAATTACTGCAGGCAAGATACGTTGATGAACGCTCAAATTAGTGGTCATTAAGGAAAAAGAGGATATTTGCATGCCGCAAACTATCTCCCCCTAAGTTTGCTAATTATTCTGGTGGTTTTCATATATGGCCACAAATTCTTTGCTACCCCTTTCTCCACGAGATATAGTTTCCTGCACCTCTTCTTGAGTGGGGCTGGTCTAGGTGAATGGCTTCTAGTGAATAGTTTGTAGGAGAGGAAAAACAGAACTTTACAGGGAGGAAACTGGCAGACACCACCTTAATCAAGTAATCAAGGTAAACATCATCAATAACAAGGCATTTTGAGGCCATATGCCCATTGATATGATGTAACAAGTAGGGCTTACCATCTCTAGAGTACGTTTCTCCCCAATCCATAACCTCAAGCTATTCTGAGCAAACATAAGACAAACATTGAGACAATACAGAAAATATTCAACCACTATTCTGCAACTTGTCAACGTCATGAAAGTCAAGGAATGACAGAGAACTGTTGCAGACTGGAGGGGAATAAGGAGGCATAATGACTAAATGGACTGTAGCATCCTGGATTGGCTCCTGGAACAGATAAATAGCAGATCTGTGAAAAAACTGAGGAAATTGGAATAAAGTCTATAGTTTAATTAATAGTAGTATAACAATGTTAATTTTCTAGTTTTGATAAATATACCATGGTTATATAGGAAGTTAACATTAGGGGGCGCTGGAGGAAGGGTATATGAGAACTCTTCAAATCTAAAATTATTTTGAAATAAAAAAGATTTTTTAAAAAACTTTAAAAACATTACTTGTTGTTGTACACCTGACGTTAATATGATGTTACATGTCAATTATACCTCAATAAAAAACAAAACCAAAAAAACTCCTATATCAGTCTGCTTGGGCTGTTAGAACAAAATACCATAGACTGGATGGCTTAAACAACAGAATTTTATTTCTCACAGTTCTAGAGGCTGGGAAGTCCAAGATCAAAGTGCTAGCTGATTGAGTTCTTAGTGAGGGCTGTCTTCCTGGCTTGCAGATGGCCATGGTCTCTGTGTCCTCACAAGGTAGAGAGAGAGCAATCTCTCCGTTTTCCTCTTCTCATAAAGCGCCTAATCCAGTCATGAAGCTACACTAATCCAATGATGAGGCCCCACCCTCAAGACCTCATCTAACCCTAAATACCTCCCCAAAGACCCTGTCTCCAAATACCATCACATTGAGGGTTAGGGCTTCAACATATAAATTTGGGGGAGGGGGACACAATTCAGTCCACAGCATGCCTCTCTTTGAAATTTCTAAGAGTAGAAATGTTCTCTTCCTCAGTTAAATATGAAGACTTGTCCCTCAGAAACCTTATGATCTGACCGCCTATTTTCTATATCTTTTTTTTGTTTTTTGTTTATCCAGCATCCATTACCCACCCCACCCCAAGCCCGCTTTCCAAACCCAGATATCCTTCTAAGAAGTCACCCCTCCACAGCTCTACTCCTCAATCCAGGTTGTTCCAGGTGAGCATCTAAGAGGAACAAGAGCCTAGGTTTAGCAATTTGAGAATGTACATTTCTGTGATGTTCACATCACTCCACCAGAGCCCGTGGAATGAAATGAGACTTTTACTGAGATTTGGGATGGGTAGGTGGACTACTATCCTTTCTTACTGGACTTGAATTTGGCAGGATGTGAGGACATGCTGTAACCGACATGTAGGAAGTGAAACAGAGAGATAAAGAGACCCTAGTGACATCATTTGTGTGTCTGATCAAGCTGTACCTGATGCTCACTCTACTCTTAGACTTTTCAATTATATGATCCAAATAAGTCACTTTGTTGCTTAAGCCATATTGGATCTGGTTTTCTGACACATGCAACCCATGAATACTAATACTGAATAAAATTAACATGAATAAAAATGCTCAAGGGGCTGGCCCAGTGGCGTAGTGGTAAAGTTCACCTGCTCCACTTCAGGGGCCGGGATTCGCCGGTTGGGAACCTGGGCACAGACCTACGCATCGCTCATCAAGCCATGCTGAGGTGGCGTCCCTAATAGAGCAACTAGAAGGATGTACAAGTATGACATACAACTATCTATGGGGCTGTGGGGAGAAAAAAAGGGAAAATAAAAGGAGGAAGATCGGCAACAGATGTTAGCTCAGGGCAATTCTTCCTCAAAAAAACAAAAAGAAGAAGAAGAAGAAGAATTAGAAGCTAGCAAATTAAATTAAAAAAAATGTTCAAGACATTTATTTGAGTAAAAGGAAGCAATATAATGTGTTCACAGTATTTGGACCTAGTCGGACATACTTGATCTGTTTCGTAGTATTATTTTTTGTTATTATTACTGTTATTATAATTACTATTAATAGAAATTTGGCTATATCAAACTATATGTGTCCTGGGAAATAATGCTCTTTTGTTTCTACATGGTTCTCATCTGTCAAGTGGGCATTAACAGAGAGTTAATCTCTGAGGATTCTTATGAGTATTATTTGAGATTGTATTAATGTATACATATGGATCAATATATAGTCATAAACATAACAAGTAATCAATAAATAGCATCTCATATCCTATCTTTTTTTGATAGAAAAGCTTAAATATTTTATCTTCTTCCTGCCATTGAAATATTTTCTTGCAATTTTTACCCTCTAAAATGCTAGTATTTTGAGAGTAAATCACCTTTCATGGAGGCACATATAAAAGACAACATTGTACCAAATAATCATTTATAATACAAGTTTCTCCTGTCTCAAAAGCAGCCATATGTGTATAGATATGTTAGAGCAGTGCTGTCCTATTCAGTAGCCACTAGCCATAGACACTAACCATGTATGAATATTTATATGAGGTTAAAATTAAATAACATTAAAATTTCAGTTCCTCGGTCACACTAGCCACATTTCAAATGCTCAATAGCCATATATTACTAGTAGCTACCACATTGGATAGTGCATTTATAACATTCTATCAGCATAGAAAGTTGTATTGGAAAGTGCTATCCTGGAGTAAAAAAAAGAAAAAAATTTGAAGGGAAAACAAACACACTCCAAAGGTAAAAATTTAATTAAGTATTAAAAAATAGTTGCATAATGACTGCTAGTATAATAAATTTTCTGTAAGAAGTTCCCTGAGGCTAATTTCTTGAGAATTCCCTGTAACGTTCAGAGCTGAGATTTATTGCTCTGCAGAGAACACATCTAATCATCAAATTTCACATGCAGTGATTCCATGTTCTGATGAAATCTAAGCTCTGAATCTCATACTCATTGTCCACTAAAGGTCAATTCTTCTACCTTAGCCATATGCAAAGTAATATGCATCAGATAATAGTTAAATTTTTATAGGTCTCCAATATGGACAACTATATTCTTTCATGTTTCCCGGCTCCAATTCACTTTCCCCAGCACTGGAAAAGTTATCTTTCTAAGTCATCTTTCTGATGACCTCATTCCCCTGATTAAAATGCTTGATAATTCTCACTTCCTAGGAAGTCCATATACCTTAGCAGGATTTATAAAGCCCGTCTCGATATTAGCTTAATCTATTTGTTTAGCCTCATCTGCCATTTTCTTCCTGTCTTCCTTCTGGCAACATTCTTTTTACATTCTTTTTTAGCTCCCTAATCTTTTCCTGGAATGCAGTTCCATTTCTTCTCTGCTTAGGGTCTCCTCTTATCTTTCTAGACACAGCTGAGATACCCCATTTACCATTTTCTCCCTAGCATCTATTAACCACTTCACTGTAATGGTCCCTAGGATTTGCTACACACATCCGTAAGAACACTGTTCCATTCTACTCTAAGTATTTCTCTGTGCTCCTGTCTCCTTCACTAGACTTTGAGCCTTTAAAGGACAGACACCAAGTATTATGCCAGGAAATGCCTCACCTTCTATATATCCAACACACAATAGATATTCAATAAATATTTATTGACTAAATATCTTTTTATACTTGCACTATCAATTTATCTAAATTTCATTCAATTTTGGAAATGGAATAGATTATTTAGTCTAACCAGATTATTTTACAGAGAGAAACTGACTCTGAAAGACTGAAGTTTTCCTCAAGGTCACATTACTGACAGAGATGGAGTAGCTAAAGGAAATTAGACAAGTTTGATGATTAAATTTTCAAAATAGATAATGTCTCACCAGCTCCAGCGAAAGAAATAAAAGAGAGGAAGGGAATAACTTCTCCTAACTTATAAAAGGCAATAAAAAGGAAGAAAAAAAAGAAAAGGATGTTGGATTTTGATGCAAGAATCCAGGATTTTGCAGTCTGAGAGATAAAATACTGCAGTAGCCCATTTTTTTCAGTTGTCTGCGTGAGAGGGTGGAGGTGGGAGGAAGGATAAGCCGTTGGAAAAATTGTAGGAATGGTAAGTAATTACTATGTAGATACAACTTTTCCAACTCATTTCTTTTTGAAACTCTTTCCAGGGTAAGTTTTTAAAACATGGAACTAAGAATATTGTCAGCCTTCAAATGTACTACATATCAAAACAAAAAATATAAAAGGATCAGAAAAATGGCAATGATAAAATTAGTCCATCATTCCTTACCAAATACCATGGGAAGATAAGCACATATTTAAATAATAAGATATTTTGATTCAGCAGTATAGTATAAGGGCTGCAACTATCATGAAAATTCAGATTTAAAGAGTACTTAGAGTTCCTGTGAGCCAACTTCTTCATTTTTTAGATGAGAAAAATAGGATTAAGAGAAGGTAGGTAACCACTTGATGCATCACTTGGAGTATGGATATCCATCCAATGTTTTAATATTGTAGTTATTTGCCACTTGAAGTTTTATCAAAGAACAGTGTTAAATAAATCATGGGAGAATTCCCATTTATTTGGATCCTTTGGGACATTAGTTTTTAAATTTATTCAAACTACTGTCCATTTTGGCAAAATTACTTTAAGTAGACCAACTACAAATTCTTATGGGTAAAATACAAAACAAGAATGTCTTCATTAAGGTTTGTAAAAGAATGTTAAATGTTTATGAATTATATAAATAATGAATCACATAATTATTTGGTGTCAGAAAAAAAATCCAGACATTGTCATAGAGTGTCCACCTATAAATGTGATCATAACATGTACTGAACAGTAAGAATCTCTGTTTTAGACTGTTTTCTTCTTCAGTATAAATAAGAGATATATACAACAATGACAAATTTAGGCTCACAGTAAAAAGTAACTACAAGCTTATTCACATCGGGATATTTCTAAACGTGATTTCCATCATCATCTCCTTGAGAATGTGTTAATCTATTCAATATATACATGTTGAGTGCAGTCTATATGTAGGTAGTAAAAAGTAGGAGGAAGACCGTGAAATTTGTAATCTAATAGGTCTGAGTTCTATACCTTGTTCTGTAATTTGTTAGCTCTGTAACCTTTAACAAATCATATTAAATTTTCTTAGCTTTAGTTGTTTTGTTTGAAAGAAAGTTTTCACAAGATTGTAGCGAGATTTAAATAATATGTTGGGTATAAAGATGTTCAATAATTGTAATTATTCTTATTTGTCATTAAATTTTGAATATGAACAAGACATTCTGCATCTTTAAAAAATCAGTCATAGTGATGAGTATAAAATAATGTAAATCAGAATTAAATAGAGATTCAGTACAACCACAAGAAGTGAGCCAATTTATAAATTACCATTGTGAAAGTTCAAAATGTTTTTTTTTTGGAGATTTTCCAGTTTGGGATCTTTTCAGTCTATCTGTCTAGTTACAAACTCCCAAACTGTATCTGCAGCTGGTATGCACTTTAAGAACAAATAGCTTTCATTTGTATTTGTATCTCTGGAATACACAGATAAACAAAACAAGATTATTATTAAAGAAATAGCTTATTACAAAATTTAGACGGGATAGAAAGAAAGATATTTATGTTTGTACTACTCCCTGGACAAGAAGATAAAGTTCAAAAAAATTAGTTTGTCTATATTTTACTGGAAAAATCCTTGGCAATTTTTAGTTTTAGGCAAGCTAAGTGTCATTTTAAAATTCTATGATATTTGTTTTTCATGAGTCATGTAGTTTATTTCCACAGCTGAATTCTAACAATGCAATGAGGATATATACAACCTAGATAGAAGGCCCCATCATTGGCCATGCTGCCTGAGTGAGCACTTGTAATTCATCAGAGACTTCTTTTCTAACTTTAAGAAAAAACCCATAATGACGGAGAATTATTTGCTTGTTTTAAACTCAAATATAAACCTTGGACTTATGGTGGGATTGGAGTCCATTTTTATGAAAAGCAAAGCAATATTTTTAAAAAAAACAAAATATACTTGAGCTGACCTTGAATAACAAATGACTACAAATCAAATAGAACATTTCTTTATAAATTTGGTTACACATTGGTATGATAATCTTACTAAACTTTGATGGGTCTTCTTAAATCGCTTTCAAATCATAATTAGTTTTCATATGTGTGGATTTTCTAGGGAAGAATTCAAGCTGAAGACAGCAACAATGCTTGATCTCTTTGGAATCTGTAACCCATGTTTAATAATACAAAACACCAAATTGTGGCTTTTAGCTGAATTGACCAGAAATACGTTTACCATATTATCATCTTTCTCTTCTTAACCTCCATTATATGAGAAAACATTTCTTGCAATCTTACAATGTTGTAGACACCATCTATTTCTCTTTATAACCACAATATAAAGGGAGTACTATTTTGTATCCTATATTTTAAAATAAGGTCAAGTAACTTTCCCAAGTTGTATAGCTAGTAAATGTCAGAACTAGGATTTGAACCCAAGCAGAGTGTTTGAAGTATCAGTGTTCTGCTCTTAGCCACTATACGTGACCACTCCTAATCATAATTTAGGGTGAATTACTTGACCTCTGTACATGTCAGTTGGCTCATCAGCAGAAACAGGAGATTAGTAGTGCCTTCTTCATAGGGTTGTGTCTAGGATATAGTAAGCACTATACAGTATAGGTTTTAGTTATTATTATGCTCTGTGTAATGCCAAAACTGCTACCTTTAACAACTTGATTACTTGGATATTTAATACTTCTAATTCTACTCTAAATACATGGTGGGAGTAGGGAGGAATCTGGGAACAATTCTAACTGCCTCGTTCTGCCATATCCTATAGGAAGTTTCTACACATACGTGCAAGACATACAAAACAGTATAAAACGGATTCTGCTACCAGTAATTATCCCATTAGCCACCCTGCATCAATATTAGGGTTGTTGAAGAGGCCAGTACTGAGGACTTATTTGAAGAGTTTTCTGTAAGCTATGCCTCTATCCCCTGGGATTTGAGACATGCAGGTACTGGTGGCTGACATTGCTGCATGTGATGGTTGATTTTATGTGTCAAATTGACTGGCTATGTGGTGCCCAGATGTAACACTACTTCTATGTGTGTCTGTGAGGGTGTTTCCAGATGAGATTAGCATTCGAATTGGTGGACTCAGTAAAGTAGATTGTCCTCCCCAACATGGGGTGGGCATCATCCAGTCCCTTGAGGGCCTAAATAGAAAAAAAAGTGGAGGAAGGGGGAATTTTCTGCTTTACTACTTGAGCTGGGACGTCTCATCACTTCTTCTCCTGCCCTTGGGCTGGGATTTACACCATTGGATCCCCTGGTTCTCAGGTCTTTGAAAACTTGGACTGAATTATACCACTGGCTCTCCTGGGTCTCCAGCTTGTAGACAGCAGATTGTGGGACTTCTTATCCTCCATTGTCCAGTGAGCCAATTCCTCATACAAATTTTGGTACTGAGAGTAGTTCTAGAGGAACAGAATGTTAAGGATGAGTTTTCTGAATGGGTTCTGGGGTTTCTGGAAATGGTTCTCTATTCTGATTAGATTTAAAGACTAATGACTCCATTTCCAGTAGTAAAGAGAGCACTGATATTCTGTGTGTGAACTATTTATAGAGATATGCAAAATATCTGCATAAGGTACTCGTAATCAACCCCTTATAAGAAGCCGGGAGCTAGCTGACTCTGTGTATGATACTTTCAAACATTTTTGGAAAACTAACAAATATAATGACTTTGGCTGGTTGCTCCTAATGTTGCTGCATAAAGTGGTGAAAGAAGAGGATGAGCTCAGGGATTTGAATTCAGAGCTCAAGCACCCGTAAATGACCCGAGAGCTTCTATGTGTTCCCGGAAGGAGAGATTAACTCCTGTAGCTGCAGTGCTGAAAACGCTGCAAATAAAATACACAACCTCATCGTGTGACTGGCTGAGTTACAATGCGAGTTGAACTCCCAGCCTCGCCAAATGTCTACTGTTAAAGCGAGGGCATTGATTGGGAAAGAATGGGATCCTATAAGTTGGGATGGCAATGCGTGGGAAGATCCTGACAAAGCTGAGGACACTGAGCCCCTAAATCTTGATGAGTCTTCTTTACCAGTGAAAGAGCTCTCCCTACCCCCAGAGGAAGCATACAGTGGAAAAAATATAAAAGTAAAAGGCTGGGTCTACCTGACAGAACCAAATGAGGAAAAGCAAAAGAAGGGATTGGGGAGAGAGAGAGAATGAGAGAGAGACAGAGAGAAAGAATGTTGGCAGAGCAAGCTACATTTTCACAGAAGGTAAAACAAGAGAATGATTTTTGTAGTAAGACCTGAACTTTACAGAAGGGGAGCACCCTGGGGCATTTAAAACAGAAATCCACCCCAAAAGACCACTTGTAGTGATGTGCTGGTAAACTGATTCTTTGAAAAAGAAAAAGGAACACTAATTTGTAGCATTTTCCAATTTCCATGGTATAAATAATCCCACCATAGCCAATTTCCAGCTACCAATATGACATGGCAGAACATAGCATAGAGAAGAGAGGAAGACAATAGGCTATCTCTAGCCAGTATGAGCCGGATCCAGCACAGCACTGAAAGAGCCAACCATTGCAAAGTGAGGGGGGATTTGAAAAGCAGCCTACCAGTGAAGACATTGCCTTCATGGAAGGAATTACTACTAGAGATCACTGCTGAGGATCTTGGAGGAACTCAGAAAACGGCCAACTCTTGGGTATCCACCATATCTAGATAGCACCAAAACTGAACTATAGGTGTAGTCAAAGAAAACCCTTCCCTTTTTCCTCCTTTGTGTTCAACTTGAACTGAACTCTGATGCATCACAAACAGCAACTGGGGAGTGGGTGGGAGGAGATCCAGAGAGGAAGTGAAGACTGACCATTCTCCCTTCCCTCCTGTTGATTTCCCCCTTGAAGAAGGGACAAACTGTTTGAGGAGAATAAACTTTATATTGGATAGAGATTCAGGTTTCATTTTACATTGGGGGTGGACTTTTTAATTACTGAACAACTAAGAAATGACAAGAGAAGCTATGAGAACTGCTGGGGATTTCATCTAGGGAACTTATAAGAAAAAATAAGGTTTGTTTTTGATTGCACCTGCCAAGTCAGTTATATCTCCCCTGAATCTTCTGTGCCTGATCAATGCCATGTGAGATTACATTAAGAGCTCTGGATTGTTTCTGCTCCCATTTATAGATAATATGATTCCTTTTAATAAGGAAGAATTACAGACAGGTAGGCAAATCAAATAAAGACTACAATTTATGTAAATATGTCAAAATGAAGAGGGTTTGTTTGTGGGAAAGTAGGGACATTTATATGAATGGGTATAATCATATTTGCTCCCAAATTGCTCTGTAAAGTTTCTACCCTATTTATATATCTCAATCCCAGTTTTCATAAGGAATTGCAGATACCTCGTCATAGAATTAAGTATTTCTAAAAAAGCTTGCAAATATTCTATTTGATGTTACTATGTTCAACAATTATAGAAAGGGATTTGGCTGGATGACAAGGCTGTCTTCTGAAATCTTGGGTATTTAAACATGAAATCACATGCATATGAAGTTTCTCAACAGAGCCAGTTTGTCTGTAATAGCTCTCTCTTCAAAGTGTAAAAATCCAGGCTCTATTCCCAGCTCTGCCGCCCAGCTGCCATATGATTTAGGCAGCTCTCTAACCACTCTGAGCTTTCTACATAAAATGAAGTTTTCTACTTCAGAGAATTCCAATTTGTATGCCAGTGCACTAAAGGCTTTCTTCTACAAATGTTGTCATAAACTATTTCATCATATCTAGTGCTGTTACTAGAACCTATACCAAATTGTTGTGTTTAATTCTTCAATCAACTAGATACCAGCCTACCTTCAAATATAATTAGAATATTTTTATTCTTAGGTTTCTGATAATTGACTTGCAGCATTTAATACTTAAGGGGTTATCTTATACAACTGGAAAGAGAATATAATGTACATAAAAATATTTATTTCTGAGTCTTAAGAAGTTATTTGAAAGTGTTAAAGGCAATGAGTTATTTGTATCTCTACAATATTACTCAACCAGTTTGATTTTTTTTTTTGAGGGTCACTGAAATGATGGTTTTTAAAAATTGATTGTCAGAATTGACCTGTTGTTTTGGTGTTAAAAAAGTACAATCTGTGTTACTCTGAGGGGGACTGTTTCCTATAAAGAACCATTGATCCACAGACAATAAATCAACTGAAAGCTGCACAAGTATAAAACATAGCTTATAATCAATCTTTCTTCTTCTAAATTAAAAAAAGCAAACAAAATGGTTATTTATAAACAAAACATATATAATTTCTAAAATATGATAGTTAAGAAAATGAAAGGAAAGAAAGAATACTAGAGACAGAAAAAGAAAAGTAAATTGACTTTTGGCAAAGAACCCCACACAGAATGCAGAAGAGAGAATCATGTATCTATACACAGATGTAAATGTGAAAAGAGAATTGGAGATATCAAAAAAGACATGCAGTTTGGGGAGGGTGTGTGTGTGTACCCGCATACTTAGAGCATAGAACAAGGAGAAATAGATTTCTATATAGCAACATTATTTCATAGAATAGTACCTCTTTATTACAGTTCTTATTTAAAGGCATATTTTGTTCTCATACTTATAGGAATAAAAAGAAGACTATCTCTTTACCCATGTATTGTGGACTTTATGAAATTAGGTTCCAGGCTAACATCCTCCAACCACCACCCACACTTGACAAGTAAACCAAATTTCAGTTCTCTTATCAGTGTGAATCTTCAGACCTTTCAAAGCAGTTTCTGGAGCAAACATAATACAAACAAGTAACATTTCCAAGCAGGAACGCTTTCACAGATATTTTCTTTTAGATAATTGGCTTGTCCCAATTACCAAGTTTAAGAAAGTACCAGGGTACATAATCATTAAATATTGACATTCTCTGTGGATAGGTGTCTGAAGTTAGAAGTTTACAAGCCAAATTTACTTAGAGAGACAGGAAAGAAGCTGGAGTTTGGATTTAGGTACATGTAGTTTAAAATTCAAGGTCTGTCACTTACTAAACATCTAAGTTTAAGTAGATTTCTTAAGTATTCTGATTTGTTTTCTTGTCTTTAAAATGGAGATAATATAATTTCAAATGGGTCATTGTGAGGATTAGGGCTTGTATATGCATAATACCTGCAACATAAAGTTGCTCTATAAAAGGTAGTAGTAACACCTGTCATTGTTATATTTTACATATAACTGAGCAAAAGATTTTTTTCATTTTCTTATTTTGAAAATATTAATATAAGATATTTACTGTTTATATCTAGTTTACATTTAATTGTATGTGAATATATGTACAGTCACGTCTTGCTTAACGACAGGGATACATTCTGAGAAATGCATCGTTAGTTGATTTCGTCACTGTGCGAACATCATAGAGTATACTTACACAAACCTAGGTGGTATAGCCTACCACACACTTGGGCTCTATGGTACTAATCTTATGGGACCCACTGTTGTATATGCAGTCCATCATTGATGGAAATGTTATGTAGCATATGACTGTATATTTATATACAGTACATATATATACACACACACATATTCTAACTATATGCAACTAGAATAGGTAATATACTCAGTATATTACTCAGTAACTCCTGAGAAGAGACATTTTTAAGATATTACAATGATTAGTTCACTATTGCTTTCTAAGCATTATGTGAAATTAAATTCTGGGTATTAGATGACACTTTATGAATTTATTATCAGTCTTTGACTGGAAAGTATCATCAGAATCTCTAGCAAGACAAAGCCACATATATTTTCTTTTTAATTCTTTTAAAATTTTCTTAGTGGGGGCCGGCCTGGTGGCGCAAGCGGTTAAGTGCGCGCCCTCTGGTGCGGCGGCCCGGGGTTCGCCGGTTCGGATCCCAGGTGCGCACTGACGCACTGCTTGTCAAGCCATGCTGTGGCGGCGTCCCATATAAAGTGGAGGAAGATGGGCACGGATGTTAGCCCAGGGCCAATCTTCCTGAGCAAAAAAAGAGGAGGATTGGCAGATGTTAGCAAAGGGCTAATCTTCCTCATACACACACAAAAATAAAACAAAATAAAATTTTCTTACTGATTTTTGCTAACTCTTTTTAAATCTCCAAACTATATATTAAATAAGTTTTCCTTTTCGTAAGTTAAACAAAAATATAATTTCATGCTTCATTCAGATGGATTTTATTTCATTTATTTTTATTTCTTATTTTTAGAGAAATTTTATTGTAAAATATGAATATCTAAATATCTTACCAGGTTTTTTATTATCGCTTTTCTTTCACCTGTATTATAAGAGGAGAATTGCTTGCAACTAAATGCTATTTACATTCTTTTTCAGGTTTACCTTTCTCCTGTTTCAAGAGAAGAAACATCACTCTATTAGACCTTGATGTAAGGATAATGTCATTGTGGTGTTTGCACTACCATGACATCCAATTCAACCATGTATGTCTAAAAACCAAGTATGAATATTCAGGCATATTTGCATATATACACAAATTTGCAAATAGTCAACTGTTCAGTCTTGGTACCAAGAGCAGTGGGCAGAAGCAAGGATTTACAAAATCTGAAATACTCTTATTATTATTATTATAATTCAATAATGTTTATTTTTCAGTGGACAAGCTTTTCTGAAATTCCCACTTAAGTTGGTGTTAAAATGTGCTTATTCTCCAAAGACATACCTGCTGATGGAAGAATTAACAATTTTCTATATGTAATTGGGAATGTACTGTGTTTGTATATGGCTAATTCTATACATAAAGAATATCCACAGAGAAAATGCCTCTTCTCCATTTATCTTAAATATTTGGGCAGTTTTGGTACCACGTATTTTATAATAACAGGGATTTACAAATTTCATTACAATAACATTGTGAAACCATTGTAATATCCATTTTCCCAGCCCCCAGCACCAAATTTTTATCCAATCTGTTTGTTCAAATAAAATAAACTATAGATCTTTTGAAACAGATGGTGCAGTTTCTTATTCTCAAACAAGAAAGCAAAATTGCTGCATTTCAGAAATAATGCAATGTTTTACATTAGGAAAAACAAAGATACAAATGTTTCTTAATGGGATGTACTATTCAATAAAAAGCTAATTCAGATACCAAGTATTGTACACTCTTTGTGCTGTACAGGGAAACTTCCCATCAGCTCCAGAAATATCAAAATGTCGGTTCTCAATTTTGAATATTAAATTCATAATTATTGTTGTTTTGGTTCACTAATTAATATAGTATTTATAGTATTTATTATTTCCCTATTATATGTCAGGAACTATGCTACTTGTAATATATCATCTCAGTCTGCTCAGATTCCCATAAGAATATACCACAGACTGAGTGGCTTAAGCAACAGAAATTTACTTTCTCACAGTTCTGGAGGCTGGAAAGTTCAAGATCAAGGTCCAGCAGAGTTTGGTTTCTGGTGAGAGCACTCCTCCTTGTTTGTAGACAGCCACCTACTACTGTGTATTCACATGGGCTTTCCTCAGTGCATGGGCATGGAGAGAGACAGAGAGAGAGAGACAAGAGGTGGGGAGAGGGAGTGCACTAGCTCTCAGGTGTCTCTTATTATAAGGACACTAATCCTATCTGATTAAAGCCCCACTCTTACAACTTCATTTAACCTTACTTACCTCCTGAAGTCCCCGACTCCCCATACAGTAATATTAAAGGCTAGGGCTTCAACACGTGGATTTTAGAGGGCACAAGCATTCAGTCCATAACACAAACCAGGGTGATATAGAACCACATAGTGTGGCTAAGAGCAAAAGCTTTCGAGTCAGAAAGACTGAGTGCAAATCCTGGCTCCACCACCTGTCTATGGCTATGGCAAAGTTACCATCCTTAGCTTCTATGTCATTATGTTACCTGAATCACAAAATTGTTCTGGATGATTAACAGAATCCATGTAAAGAGAACTCCACAGGACTTCCATTTCTGGTTCCACACATAAGGAGCTTGGCCGTCTCCACTCTTTCCTAACAACAAGTAAATGGCTGAACAGACTGAAAAATCCACAACTCTTCTTGGATCTGTAAGAGAGGAGAGGACACAGAGCAAACCACTTCCTTCAAGATTGGAGAGACAGACAGGCAACTACAGAGAGTCATGGCTTACAGGTGCAGAGACTCACAAGCAAAAACCATCCTGAGAACCGGTGACAGGGCACGAAAACCTGATCTTATCTGTAATAGATGAATTGCTAGAGACTTGTGTGGACAAGACTGAGAGTTAAAAACTCCAGGGTACCCAGTTAAGGGGAGTCCCCACAGTTTTGTGAGTTTTACCTCCAGGAGCCTGAACAGGTTCTCATAGTAAATATTGGAGAAAGATCTCCTCCTGCTTTCAATAGGGGGAGGAGAAAAAGAACCACTGTGAAATACACCAGAGGACTCTATTTTTAATAAGGCCTGCCCTCAGGGGAAACTACTGAATCGGAGCTTAACCCACTGGAGTATAATGAGAGCCTAACTGACCCTGGGGAAGGGCAATACCCAGCTCCAGTCAGCTCTAGCCTTTCACATGGGAGAAGGAAAAAACCCAACTCCAGCCCACTGTACTATCCTGTCCCAGAAAAGAACTGAGAAACACCTGTGAAGTTCACAGTCCAGAGGCATAGGCTCCCTAAAATACTGAGATATAACCATAGGACTATAGAATGCTTCCCCACCCTCAACACTTCACCACCATATTACTAAAGGCCTATTTATAGCAGTTCCTTGTATCCAGTACATCATGTCTGGCTATCAACGAAAAAACACAGGGCATGCCAAAAGGCAAAAAGCACAATTTAAAGATACAGAGCAAACATCAGACACAGACATGACAGAGATGTTGGAATTATCAGACTGGGAATTTAAAACAAGTATGATTAATATGCTAAAGACTCTAAGGGATAAAGTAGACAGCATGCAAAAGCAGATGGGCAAAATAAGGAGAGAGATGGAAATCCAAAGATACAACCAAAAAGAAGTGGTAGAGATAAAAAACTCTGTAAAATAAACAAAGAATGCTTTTTATAGGCTTTTTAGTAGACTAGACACAGCCAAGGAAAGAATTTCTGAGCTAGAGGATGTATCAGCAGAAACTATGAAAAGCAAAGAGAACAAAGACTGAAAACAAAACAAAACAAAACAAAAACCCAGAGGAGAATATCCAAGGGCTGTGGGAAAACTACAAAAAGTATAACATATGTATAATGGGAATACCAGAAGTGGGAGAAAGAAAGAAAGCAACAGAAGAAATATTTGAAACAATAGTGATTGAGAATTCCCCCAATTGATGTCAGACACCAAAGCACAGATCTGAGAAGCTCAGAGAACATCAAGTAGGTAAATACCCAAACAAAACAAAACAAAACACAACACACAGGCATATATCATTTTCAAAGTACAAAGAACCAAAGATAAAGCAAAAATCCTGAAAGGAGCCAGAAGAAAAAACACTTTACCTATAGAGGAACAAATATAAGAATTACATCAACTTCCCCTCAGAAACCATGCAAACAAGAAGAGAGTGGAGTGAATTATTTAAAGCATTAACAGAAAAAATGCACAAACTTAGAATTCTGACCAGTACATCTGCCTTGTAAGAAATGTTAAAAGAAGTTCTTTAGAGAGAAGGAAAAAAAATATAGGTCAGAAACTCAGATCAAGAGAGGAAGAACATCAAAGAAGGAATAAGTGAAGGTAAAATAAAAACTTTTACTTGTTTTATTCTTAATTGAACTAACAGATAACAGTTTGTCCAAAATAATAATACCAACAATATATAAGTGAAATGAATGATAACAATGATACAAGGGACAGGAGGGAGGAATTAGGATGGTTTTGTTATTACAAAGTACTCACACTGTCTGTGAAGTGGTACAGTATTATTTGAAGATGAATTTGGATTAGCTGTAAATGTATATTGCAAACTCTAGAGCAACAAATAAAAAAAGTTTTAAAAGAAGTATAACTAATATACTAAGAAAGGAGAGAAAATTGAATCATATGAAATGTTTAATCAAAATCACAAAAGACGGGACCGGCCCCGTGGCTTAGCAGTTAAGTGCGCGTGCTCCGCTACTGGAGGCCCAGGTTCGGATCCCGAGTGCGCACTGATGCACCGCTTCTCTGGCCATGCTGAGGCCGCGTCCCACATACAACAACTAGAAGGATGTGTAACTATGACATACAACTATCTATTGGGGCTCTGGGGAAAAAAAAGGAGGAGGATTGGCAATAGATGTTAGCTCAGAGCCGGTCTTCCTCAGCAAAAAAGAAGAGGATTAGCATGGATGTTATCTCAGGGCTGATCTTCCTCACACACAAAAAAAAAAATCACAAAAGACAAAAAAGAGTGGTAGACAAAAAAACCAAGAAAGAACAAAGATAAGAAATAAAAAATGTTAACAAATGTGGTAGATAGTAATTCAACTATATCAATAATCACTTTGAATGACAATGGTCTAAATGCACCAATTAAAAGACAGATTATCAGAGTGAATCAAAAACACAACCCAACTGCTGTCTACAAGAAACCCACCTTAAGTATAAAGACAGATAGAGATTAAAAGTTAACGGATGGAGGGCCGGCTCCATGGCTTAGCAGTTAAGTGTGCGCGCTCTGATGCTGGCGGCTCGGGTTCGGATCCCGGGAGCGCCCCGAGGCACCACTTCTCCGTCCAACGTGAGGCCGAGTCCCACGTACAGCAACTAGAAGGATGTGAACCTATGACATACAACTATCTACTGGGGCTTTGGGGGGAAAAAACTGAATAAATAAAATCTTTAAAAAAAAAAAAAAAAAGTTAACGGATGGAGAAGAATATACCACACTAACACTAATCAAAAGAAAGTAGGAGTAGCTATATTAATTTTAGACAGAGCAGACTTCAAAGCAATGAAAATTATCAGGGATAAAGAAGACATTACATGATGATAAAGGAGTCAATTCTCCAAGAAGACATACCAGTCCTTAACATAGATACACCTAACAACAGACCATCAAATTACATGAGGCAAAAATTGATAGAACTGTAAGGAGAAATAGCAGAATCCACCATCATACTTGGGGATTTAAAAACCCCTTTATCAAAAATGGACTTATCCAGCAGGTAGAAAATCGGTAAAGACGTAGTTGAACTCAATAACACACTCAATCAACTGAATATAATTGACATCTATACACTACTTCATCCAAGAACAGCAAAATACTCATTCTTCTTAAGCTCACATGGAACAATAACCAAGGTAGGCCACATACTGGACCAAAAACATACCTTAACAAGCTTAAAAGAATAGAAATTATGCAGTGTCTTCTCTCAGACCACAATGGAATTACACTAAATATCAATAATAGAAAGGTAACTAGAAAATTCCAAAATACATGGAGATTAAACAACATACTTCTAAATAACATATGGGCCAAAGAAGAAATCTCAGGAGAAATTTAAAATTATTTTTAATAAAATGAAAATACAACTTATCAAGTTTTGTGGGATGCAGTGAAAGCAGTGCGTAGAGGCAAATTGATAGCATTGAATGCACGTATTAGAAAAGAGGAAAGAGCTAAAATGAATAATTTTTTTCTACCTTCAGAATCTAGAAAAAGAAGAGTAAATTAAATCCAAAGTAAGCAGCAGAAAAGAAATAATAATTAGATATTTTTAATGAATAATTGAATAATTTTCAATGAAATCAAAAAGAGGAAATCAATAGAGAAAATCAATTAAACCAAAATCTGATTCTTTGAGAAGATCAATAAAATCACTAAGTCTTTAGCCAGGCTAAGAAAAAGAAAGAATGGGTACAGATTACTAATATCAGAAATGCAAGAGGGGACATCACTATAGATCCTATGGACATTAAAATAATAATAAAGGAATACTATAAACAACTGCTTGCCCACAAATTTGATAACCTAGATGAAATGGACCAACTCCTTGAAAGGTACAATTTACCAAAACTCACACCAGAAGAAGTAGACAATCTGAATAGTCCTATATCTATTACAGAAATTGAATCAATAATCAATAGCCTTCCAAAACAAAAGCACCAGCCCAGATGGGTTCACTGATGAATTCTACCAAACAATTAATGAAGAAATTATACCAATTTCCTACAATCTCTTTCAGAGGATAGAAGCAGAGTGAATAATTCCTAACTCATTCTATGAGGCCAGCATTACCCTAATAGCAAAAACAGACAAAGGCATCACAAGAAAAGAAAACAGCAGACCAATATCTCTCATGAACATAGGTGCAAAAATCCTCAACATAATAGTAGCTACTGAATCCAACAATGGATAAAAAGAATTATACACCAGGACCTATTGGGATTTATCCCAGGTATGCAAGGCTAGTTCAACATTTGAAAATCAATTAAAGTAATCCATCACATCAACAGGTTAAAAAAGAAAAATCACATGATCATATCAATAGATGCAGATAAAGAATTTGGCAAAATCTAACACTCATTCCTGATAAAAACTCTCAGTAAGCTAGGAATAGAGGAAAACTTCCTCAACTTGACAAAGAATATTTACAAAAAAATCTAAAGCTAACTTCAGAGTTAATGGTGAAAAACTTGAAGCCTTCCCATTAAGATCAGGTATAAGGCAAGGATGTCCCCTCTCACCACTCCTTTTCAACATCATACTGGAAGTTCTAGTTAATGCAATAAGGCAAGAAAAGAAAATAAAAGGAATACATATTGGGAAGGAAGAAATAAAACTGTCTTTGTTCATAGATGACATCATCATCTATATAGGAAAATCAAAAAGAGTTGACGAACAAAAAAACAAAACAAATAACACCCTGGAACTAATAGGCAGTGATAGCAAGGTTGTAGGATATAAGTTTAATCCACAAAAGTTAATTGCTTTCTTATATGCCAGCAATGAACAAGTGGAGTTTGTTACTAAAAGACAATACCATTTACATTAGCACTCAAAAAAATTAAATACCTAGGTATAAATCTAAAAAAATGAATACAATGTCTATATGTGGAAAGCTATAAACTGATAAAATCAAAGAACCAAATAAATGGAGCAATGTCAAGATGTCAGTTCTTCCCAACTTGAACTATAGATTGTGTAAAACCAATCAAAATCCCAGCAAGTTATTTTGTGGATACCAACAAACTGATTCTAAAGTTTGTATGGAGAGGTGAAAGACCCAGAATAGGCAACACAATATTAGAGAAGAACAAAGCTGGAGGACTGACACTAGCTGACATCAAGACTCAGTATAAAGCTTACAGTAATCAAGACAGTACGGTGTTGGCCAAAGAATAGACAAATACATCAATGGAGCAGGATAAAGAATAGACCCACATCAATATAGTCAACTGATCTTTGACCAGCAGGCAAAGGCACTGCAATCAATCAAAGAAAGTCTTGTCAACGAATGGTGCTGAAACAACTGGACGTCCACGTAAAAAAAAAATGTTTGGACATAGAACCTAAACCCTTTGTAAAAATTAACTCAAAATGGATCACAGACCTAAATGTAAAGCACAACTATAAAACTCCTAGAAGATAGCATAGGAAAAAACCTAGATGACTTTGAGTATGACGTTGAATTTTTTAGATACAACACCAAAGGCATGATCTGTGAAAGAAATAATTGATAAGCTGGACTTGATTAAAATTAAAAACTTCTCTCTGTCAAATACAATGTCAAGATACTTAGAAGACAAACAACGGACTGGGAGAAAATATTTGTAAACACATCTGATAAAGGCTGTTTTCTAAAATATAGAAAGAACTGTTAAAACTCAACAATAAGAAAACAAACAACCCGATTAAAAAATAGGTCAAAAGCCTTAACAGACACCTCACCAAAGAAGATATATAGATGGCAATAAGCATATGAAAAGATGCTTCACATAATAGTCATAGGGAATGCAAATTAAAACAACACTGAGATACTAGTATACACCTGTTAGAATGACCAAAATCCAGAACATGGACAACACCAAATGCTGGGGAGGATGTGGGGCAATAGGAAATCTCATTCATTGCTGATGGGAATGCAAAATGGTACAACAAATTTGGAAGCACTTGGTGGAGTTTTACAAAACTGAACATACTCTTCCCCTGTGATCTAGTAATCACACTCCTTGATATTCACCCAAAGGAGCTGAAAACTTCTATCCACACAAAATGTTGCACTTGGATGTTTATGGCAGCTTCACTCATAACTGCCAAAACTTTGAGTCAATGAAGATGGACTTCAGTAGGTGAATGGATAAATAAACTGTGGTACATCCAGACAACAGAATCTCATCCAGTACTAAAAAGAAATGAGCTATCAAACCATGAAAAGACATGGAATAAACATAAATGTGTATTACTAAATGAAAGAATAAAATCTGAAAAGGCTATATACTCGATTATTCCAAACCTTATGTCATTCTCGAAAAGGCAAAAATATGGAGATAATAAAAAGATCAGTGGTTCCCAGGGGTTGAGGAAGGTGAGTAAGGGATAAATAGGCAGAGCACAGAGGATTTTTAGGGCAGTCTAAATACTCTATATGATACCTTAATAATGCGTACATCTAATTACACATTTGTCAAACCTATAGAATGTATAACACCAAGAGTGAACCATAATGAAAACTATGGACTTTGAGTGATTATGCTGTGTCAGTGCAGGTTCATCAGTTGTAACAAATATTCCACTCTGGTGGGGGTCATTGATAATCGGGGAGGCTATGCATGGGTGGGAGCAAGGGATATATGGGAAATCTCTGTACCTTCCCCTCAATTTTGCTGTGAACCTCAAACTGCTCTAAAAAAGTAATGTCTTAATAAAAAAAAGTAAAACCTGTCCAATGCCTGGAACATAGTGATGCTCAATAAATAAAGATGATGAGGGTTTCATTAATATAATCATTACTAGTTTTGCAGATGTCTTAAAAGACAAGTCAGTAGACTCTCTCATGTCTTTGGGTAGAAGTTAAAGGATGATCTTCTATAATAAACAGAAAAAAAGAATATAGAAAAAGGGAACTAAAAGACATTAAGAGACAAGTATGTGATCAGAGTAGTACTTTATATTTTAAGTATTATCCTTATAGTAAATGTAAATGCATGTTCCCACCTGTAAGGAACAGACTTTGTTACATTCCCTTAATACTTGAAATCAAATCGCTCTGCCTCAATTCCCGACTCATTGTGTTGGTAAGAAATAAAATCCTAATAGTGTTTAAGTACACCTTATGCCCCATATGCTCAAATAAGATCTCAAGCTTACATGGGTAAGCTTGCAGATGCCTCTGGTGCTCCATGTCACTTTTCCCCAGCTCACCTCTGATTTTAGCCACAGGTGTGGTGGAAAGTTACGTGCAATTTCAGACTCATGTCATGCTGACGGCATCTCACATGATGCGCATGCTGTGTCTCTGTCCTGTTCCCCACCCAGGACCCCACACTTTCTCTCAGATCTCAGGAGTCCATTTATAATGAGATATCAAATAGCGGAAGCAACAAGTTACTGACTGAATATTTCACCATTCATACACACACATACACACACACACACACACACGCTCACATGCTCACACACATATATACATATACACACAGTCTATTCTTGTTTTTTGGGTTAGTTATTGTTATAGATTGAATGTTTGTGTCCCCCTAAAATTTATATGTTGAAATCCTAACCCCTAATGTATTAGGAGGTGGGGTGTTTGGGAGGTGATTAGATCATGAGAGTAGAGGCCTTGTGAATGGGATTAGTGCCATTAAAAGAGATCCAGAGATCTCTTATAAAAGAGACTTAAGATCTCTCTCTACACTTCCACCATGTGAGGACACAGAGAGAACGCCACTGTCTGCAACCCAAAGATGGCCCTCACCAGAACCAGATCATGCCGGTACCCTGATGTTGGACTTCCAGCCTCCAGAACTATGAGAAATAAATTTCTGTTGTTTATAAGCTGCCCAATACATGGTATTTGGTTATAGCAGCCCAAATTGACTAAGACAGTTATCTTCTATAAAGTTGACACTAACACTGAAGTGGGAATGCTGAACCCACTGCTCCTAGAAAAAATACAGGGTTAGGTAGCTGTGAGCCTTTGGTCACATTTTCGTTAACTGATCAGTACATAACCTTGCTTTTTGTGTGTATCTGTTTAAAAACACTTTATTTAATATATAGTGTTAATTCATTAACATTGAACTTATAGCCAATAGCACTATAACTCATGCCTGAACAAAGCTTATCTAACAGAAAAACTTGCTCCACAAGGCACATCACAGCTTCGTGTGCTGAGGAACACTAGACAACACTTCAGCACTACATACTAAACACTCTCTTTATATTATAGGGATAAATTGACAATACTTTTCTTTGTTCCTTGGGAAATAAAGGATTACACTATACGGGGAAATTGTTTTTCAACTGCCAGGTACTATATATCCAGCTAACCAGAGTCACATTAAAAACCCTAGACAGAGTTTTATAATGGTTCACAGTAAAATGTCTTGCCTTTTATAAAAAGTAAGAATGAATAGATTTTGTTGCTATCCTAGTCTCTCTTTTAATAGAATATGATTTTAAGATACATGAACCTTTTTTATTTTAACTTAATTTAGCCACTATTTGACATCAAAGTTTGTGTGGCAAGATCCTACTGTCTTGCTGAGACATCTTTAAAGACTTTTTAAATGGATGTATCTCCTTCTTCTTATTCACCCCCACTGTTAAATTCATTCCTTTGACATTTTACTGGCCACTGAGATTAAAGTCTCTAGACTAGTTTACTTAGAAGAACAAAGCTTGGATAGAAACAGTAACTTCATATAGAGATGGTTGCAGGCTCACTAACTCCATTTCTTCTGCTATTTTCTCATGCAGGAAATGTATTTGGATTGTTAGAATGCAAAGGGCCTGATTTTTTTTTTTTAAACCTTAATATGGAAATGAATTTCTGATTCAGGGAAATGCTGTCAACTTTTTAATTTATTTGGCTTCTTCCATATACATTCCTGTGAATCCTTCATATTCCTGCTTAGTCTCTTGTGGAAATGTATTATTTATATTGTACGAGGAGCTGACACTTCTTGTACACTGCAACTCTTCCTCCAAATCACTTAATTTAAAAAGATAGGGTAGGGGAAAAAGACATGTTTACGTGAAAGATCAGCTTTTTGAGCTAAGCATTTACTTTTCTCTGGTGTATTTTTTCTTTGCTCCTGTCCCTGAAGTAAAATGAGAAAAAAAAAATACTACTGAAAAGATTTATTGATCTATCTGGTATCTTTTCTGCTACTTAGACATATCAGGAAACCCCAGATTAAAATTAGAAAGATCAAAATATCTAAGTCCCTGTCTGAAGAGGCCTCATGAACCATTTAGTGTAATGGGCTTGGAAAAAAGGAAGAATTGCTTAATATTCCATCATGTGTTAAAGCATGCCATGGTCCTGTAGAGAAAATTGCTCTATAGACTGAGATTTTCTTTCAATATTTATTATCAATATTTTCCTGGAAAAAAAATTCTAATCAACTATAAAAATAAAGGTAGATGATTGGTGAAGTTGGATAATTTAAGGTTATAGAACAGCCAAGAAATTTTGCACAAATCTCCAAAATGAAAAATCTCCCTGCCAAAAAGTCACCATATGTATAATTTACAAAGGAAATTCATCAAAACTGGTGCCATGACTTTTGGACCATAAGACAAATCAAAGCTATAAAAATGGTTCAAAGCTGAAGATATCCTTCTGGAAAGAGTGATTGGTCAGCTGTACATCCTCATCTCACTTCCGTGGGGAGGAATGGAGAAGGCTGACTCTTTTGCTTCTGTCCTAGTAATGGAAGTTTTCATGTACTTCCTGTTTCCTCTGGCTGAGAATAATAGAGGACTGCTACCTGACCCATTCTGACAAAACACGGTAGTCTACAGAAAAGAGGGAGTTGTGATGGGATGAGCTTGCACTTCTAGAGTTTGTTGAAGAAAAGAATGTATTAGTGTATAACCATACTGAAAAAAAGGCAGCTTAGAGATGTTTTTCTCCCTCTAAACACAAAGCTGCCTAGAGAGGAAACCCAGAATCAAGAAGCTGGAAATGAATGTTGAATTCTTTGGGGCTAAAAGAATAGCAATTGACCTTGTAGAGTAGATATTATTCTGCACTGGAAAGAGGACCCAGTAATCATACCCAGTGAGAGAGAATCATAGTTAAATATTAGCCATTTCCAGAGTACAACCAAAACTTGGGATGAAAATGTTTAAGGAAACCTTTCCTATGCTCTTATGACTCTTCCCTCCTTAGCTACTATATTTGATCCAGAATTGGTTCAGAATTGGCTAGTAAGCCAGAACAGAGGAGAGGAGGAGGAAAAAAGTCAGAAGGATAAAGAAGAATCCAACTTTCCAACTACATGTCATTTTCCCACTGTGAGTTTTCATTTGGTATCAGATTTAAGCCGTGGGAAGGAAGAGTTACTGTCAAATAAACTTACATGTTATGATTCATATCTTTTATAGCACATTATATATACTGAATAGAGACTGTGTCTGTGACAAAGTGACTATTAGACTGCCATTTTCTTGCACAAGTTTTCCTCCGATTTCAGGGGAAAACCTGCCCCCACTGAATGAAGTTTAACGGGCACAGCGGAAGCCATGTGAGTGAAGCTGCATTTGACCGTGCCATGAGCCCTGCTTGCGCAACATTTCTGTTATAATGACGTAGAAAGTGACAAAAGCAAGTGCGTCCTTTATTCCCTCTCTTAAGTGGGATTCAATTTGGAAGCTCCACAATATTCTCAATCTCTTTTCTCTTTTCCCAGTCACTTTCATCTTTTTCCATTCTTCTCACTATCCGTATTTTCTAGAACCTCTTAATCACTAATCTCCTACCCTTCAAAACTCATCTCTCTGCTCCAGCACACAGTGTTTTATTTGTCTTTTCGTGTCATTTTTCTTTTATTTCTTTATTGTTTATGTTAGCCTAAATTCCCTCACAGACGCGTCTTTGAGCAGTGTCTGAGTAGGGACAGGTGGAGATGTATGCTTGCAGTTACAACATTATCTTTGATTCTGGGGTGAGATCGTTCATGTCCCAACATATTTCATAGTAATTTTATTGATTGTATCTTATCATTTTTCCAACAGTCAGTCTTTATCATGCTCCGTGTACACACACACCCTCCAACCACTGTTATCGGGATAATATCCAGTGAGAATCGTTCTCTCTTCTCCTCTTTCTCCTCCTTCTTTATTGTCTTTTTCTTCATCTTTTTTTCTTCTTCTTCCTCCTCCTCCTCCTTCTCCTGTCTGCTGACGCTATCAGGTGAAACTGGCTGATTCCATTATAGTCCCCTCTATTAAATCCTGCAACAGAAGAATAAACAACTTTCCTTTGAGTAAAAGCATTAGTCTGAGGATTTAATATTCACCAATATCTTTCTTATGGAAAGGAAATGAGGAATAAGCAGATCCTAAATTTTATCTTCACCCTAGTCAAAGCAGGTCTGGTACTGGCTTTCAAAATTTCAAGGTTTTTACCTACCCATAGGTCAGAAAAGCATCAGAAGATAAGTAGCTGAATGACTACAGAGGACATTATGACCCAATGTTCTGATGATATTAACTCAATCTTCTGATGGTTAAAGTTTGAACTTTTTTTTTTTTTTTGGTGAGGAAGATTGGCCTTGAGTTAACATCTGTTGCCAATCTTCCTCTTTTTGCTTGAGGAAGATTATCCCTGAGCCAACATCTGTGACAATCTTCCTCCATTTTGTATGTGGGACACCACCACAACATGGCTTGATGAGCAGTGTGTAGGTTTGCAGCCAGGATCTGAACCCGCGCATCCCAGGCTGCTGAAGCAGAGCGAGTGAACTTAAGCACATGCCAGACCCTCAGTTTGAACTTTAAAAGTTGCCTCTGGAAGGTTCTTGTGATTACACATTTGAGTTTAGAGAATCTGTATACTGGCTTCTGTTGTCATTTTTTCCCCTCTCTTGAGGAAATAGGCATATCTTACATATGGAACTGTGTCTAGAAACTTCCAATCTCTTTTTTTCCCAGATTTATTGGGGTGTAATTGACAAATTGAAACTTCCAGCTTCTTAGCAGATATCTATGGTTTGCATTATATTATTTGGTTCTGCTCCTTTGTTGACCGACGCATTTGCCTACTATTTTCCCCTCCCCAAGGTCAGATTTACTGCCAGCGAGAATTTGGTCGCCCTTCAGAGCAGAAATTTTTATTTATTACAATACTATTTGTTATTTCTAACTGTATATCATCCCCATGTAATTTTAGCTTAAGTGCTTCCAAGCTTTGAAGCTTCACTCCGTGGCTTGCTGACAGACAGCCCTCTAGTGGAGCTCTTCCGTTTGCGGTCACTGTCCACCCAGTCAAATACTTGTTCTGTTCCTATACATAACTGTCAGACTTGATGGATGTTCGTCAAAACTGACACTTATGGCAGTCGTCATAAACTCTCACAAGCTGGCAGTGTCTTTCGTCTCTCCTCCTGTGATTTCTGAGGCATAGTATAACCATAATTCAAAATCACTTTATTTGGATCCTAGATCATTAGGTACATCCAACTGCTTGAGTGTTTCTATTGCTGGTTCCTATGCTGGCAGTTCCAAAGCTTGCTTTCTCATAGGTCTATTAATACTGCATTTGTCCCCCAGATGACTGTATTTGCAATAACAGAACCCAGCATTGGCCTTGAATTAGCTTTAGTAAATCTGACATCACACTTCTAGAATTATACAAAGAGATTTTAATTTGTTAATAAACTGGGAGTCAAAATTATTTTCCAGTGTACCTCTTCTCAATTTTCTCCCTAAATTTAGTGAGCTTATGCATCACTGAATAAATTATCTGCTTGGAACGTTAAGTTTCAAATAACACATATCTCATGGTTTGCAATTTTGAATTTTTAATTCTTTCAAAATACTGCTAAGATGTTGAATTATTCTGATAATCACAATGCCTCCTACTTCAAGACCCACTTCCATGTCCCATAGTTCAATAATTTGGTTCAGGGTTAGTGTAGTAGGTGAGGGTATTAACCTGGGGTGTACCTGACCATTATTTATCTCAGAGAAGCCTCCTGGCCTCCTCAATTAGGAATTTGTTGAAGCTGGTCCAATATGGCTTAATCTTAAATATTATCATATTCACAAAACACTTTTCAAAAGCAAAAAGCTAATTCTAAAAATACTTCTATTATTTATGTATATCCCTTAAACAACACTTCATGGAGAATCCTAGAGATAATCCCAACAATACTTTCCTTTTTCTCAGCTTTCTCAAACAAACCTTTAATTTTCTAGAGATGCTCATTTACTAGCCCTACCACCTTCCTTACCCTAGCCTCCTCTACATTCCATGTGAAATGTAGCTCCTTCTTAGGGTTCCTATTTTTCCAATTATCCCATCCCTTTATTATATAGATTAATTTAGTATCTCTTGCTAACATGTTCTAGTTCTCTGCCTCCTCTCAGATTCTGCAATTTTCTGATTTTTTCTTTGATTCTGCATCACAAAAAGCAGGAACGAAAATAATTACCTATTACAGTCCCTTCTTTGTGGAGCACTGTGAATATTTCTGCCTTTGTTTTTTTCTGGTTACAAAAACTATATCCCTCAAGGGATATAGATTATGTGAGGGTATGACAAGGCATTTTAATAGCATCAATTAAAATCTATATGAAAATGGTCATATTATCTGCATATTGGAAAGTCTAAATATCATGGAATTAAAATGATTTCACATCAAGTTAAATTTGAATGGCAGTGTCATGGTGAAAGCCAGTGACTTTCCAATACCTTTCCATTCTGATAACATTTCCACAATGAAATATTTATCTTTATTTCCTGGGTTACTCTATGAGTATACAAATTAAATTCCATTAACATTTAGGAAAATATTATGTCTACAAGCTCTCTTTTGGTCCACTGAAGGACATTCAATGTTTTCTCAAGTGTCCCTTCTGCATGTATGTCTGGAATTACCCAGGGGGGCTTATATATTTTCATATTTTCTGTCTTAGTTAAACTATTTTCCCCCTGTAGGTGTAGTGAGGACACAGATGTGCCCCTTGAGCCTCAACTTTCCAACTTCTGGTCTCAAAGATAGCTGGGCGATAGATGTGAAACTGCCATATCCTTCTCAGTCTATCTTACAATCGCCACTGCTGTATTTTTAGAAGTGAGAGATGTAAATTGTTGTTGTTGTGTTATTTGAGAACACTTGAATCTGCTATGGAGAACAAGAAAATCAAATAAATAGAACAATAGGAAAAACTCATAAATGTGTTCAGTAAGGATAGTAATTAAGTATTTTCTGAGAAAAACAAAATTCATAAGATGTGTTACATACAGACAGTAAGTTGGTAATGCTGGTGAAATATGATTAAAAACAAAATCATCTCCTAACCCAGGAATCATCTCCAAAAGGTAGTAGAGAAAGAAAACAATTATATTATTGAATAAGCATTAAGTCAGAATGTGATACACATCACAGGCAGTCCATTAAGAGATTACAGATAGAAAGAAATCTCATCCTTTTATATAGCCAAGCAGATACAACTCATTACATACATGTTTTCAAGACAAATAATAACTAGTCCTCAAGAAAGAAGATTTGACAGCACCATCTTAAATTTACCAGGTAATAGGAGTGACTATCTGTGTTAGCTAATTGACTTTATCCGGAGGAGAAATAAACTTCTCATATCTTTATGATAGTAAGTAGTTTTGCAACTGGGAGCAAGATATCCACTGAATTTAGGCTCCTGCCCTCCCACAGACAGTGGGACACCTGGGGTACTATCTCCCTTGATGTTTACATTTCAAAGAGATGGTTCCCAGGTTCTTGAGAAAGACATTCTTGGGTCATCAGGTGACAAAGACCTATCTAGTTTTCCAAAGGATTTATATACATTTCAAAGAGAGGAGAAAGTACTTAGAAATTTTCTAAGGTGCATGCTCTAAGAAAAAAAGAGGGAAGGGGAATCTTTTCCCTTATGTTCAACAGGGAGAATTAAACCTCTTATTTTTAATTTTTATTTGTCCTTTCACTAACCTGTGAAATGTGTTGGATGCACATGGAATAAATGATCACAAGTATATTGAACATATTCCAAAGGATGGAACAAATATTATTGATAAAAGAACCAAAGAAGCACAAAGCATTCCTGAGTCACGAATATTCCTGAAAGTCACAGCAATTTAAGTCACCTACACTTTTGTGACACACTTGTGGTCCCATGTGTCAGCCAAAGTCACGCAGATAATAGCCGTATTTCTCAGCAGCTTATCCCTACTATCTTGAGTCAGCCATGCTTCTTTGTCTGTCTTGAGATCTGAGTTTTGAAAACACACTGTTAGGGAGGAAGCCTGATAGAGCAGCAAAAAAGAGATTAAACACAGAATACTGCATCACCCAAGATTTAGGTAGTGTGCTACTTCTGTCTTACCAGTAAATGTTCCTAAATGTACCAACCTACTCCATTTCTCCTCCTTTGATTTTAGCTGTACATTTTAGCTGAGGACGAACTCAAGATCTGAACATCTTGGTTTGATGAACCTTTCTAGTCCATGACCTCTAAGATTGTCTGCCTCAGTGGTGTGCTAGTAAATATTTGATAACTGGTTCTCTCTCTTGGACCCCTTCATTCTACTGTTGAGCTAATTATTGAGTTGTTTTATTTTGGTTTGTTTTATTGTGGTTATTTTATTTTTCTGTTCTTAAACGTCATTTGCTTCTTTTCTATATCTTCTATTTCTTTCTGAGAATTTCCATTTATTTACTGAGGCTTTATTTTTTTAATTTGTTTCAAGCATGTTTGTTATTGCTTTTTGAAGCACTTTCATGATGGCTCCTTTAAAATTCTTGGCAGATAATTCTAAAATTATTTTTTTAATTAGTATATATTTTTGTGAGGAAGATCAGCATTGAGCTAACATTCGATGCCAATCCTCTTTTTGCTGAGGAAGATTGGCCCTGGGCTAACATCCGTGCCCATCTTCCTCTACTTTATATGGGACGCTGTCACAGCATGGCTTGGCAAGTGGTGCGTTGGTGTGCGTCCAGGCTCCGAACCTGTGAACCCTGGGACACTAAAGAGGAGCGTGTGCACTTAACCGCTATGCCTCTGGGCAAGCCCCAATTCGAAAATTATCAGTTCAGTGTTGGTAACTATTGAATTGTTTTTTTTTTTTTTTCAGTTTGAGATCTTCCTGGTTCTTGGTATGATGAGTGATTTTCGTTTGAAATATGGACATTGAGGTATTATGTTATGAAACTCTGGATCTTATTTATGTATTTATTTTTTTAATTTTTTGTTTATTGCAGTAACATTGGTTTATAACATTGTAAAATTTTCAGGTGTACATCATTGTACTTCTATTTCTGCATAGATTACATCATGTTCACCACCAAAATACTAATTACAACCCATCACCACACATATGTACCGAATTATCCCTTTCACCCTCCTCCCTCCCCCCTTCCCCTCTGGTAACCACCAATCCAATCTCTGTCCCTATGTGTTTGTTTATTGTTGTTATTATCTACTACTTAATGAAGGAAATCATACGGTATTTGACCTTCTTCCTCTGACTTATTTCACTTTGCATTATACCCTCAATGTCCATCCATGTTGTCACAAATGGCTGGATTTCATCGTTTCTTATGGCTGAGTAGTATTCCATTGTGTATATATACCACATCTTCTTTATCCATTCATCCCCTGATGGGCACTTAGGTTGCTTCCAAGTCTTGGCTATCGTGAATAAGGCTGCAATGAACACAGGGGTGCACGTACCTTTGCAAATTGGTGTTTTCAAGTTCTTTGGATAAATACCCAACAGTGGAATAGCTGGATCATATGGTAGTTCTATCCTTGCTTTTTTGAGGAATCTCCATACTGTTTTCCATAGTGGCTGCACCAGTTTGCACTCCCACCAGCAGTGTATGAGAGTTCACTTCTCTCCACATCCTCTCCAACACATGTTGTTTCCTGTCTTGTTAATTATAGCCATTCTGACAGGCGTGAGGTGATATCTCATTGTAGTTTTGATTTGCATTTCCCTGATAGTTAGTGATTTTGAACATCTTTTCATGTGTCTGTTGGCCATCTGTATATCTTCTTTAGAGAAATGTCTGTTCAGGTCTTTTGCCCATTTTTTAATTGGGTTGGTAGTTTCTTTGTTGTTGAGATGCATGAGTTCTTTATATATTTTGGAGATTAAGCCCTTATCAGATGTATGGTTTGCAAATATCTTCTCCCAATTGTTAGGTTGTCTTTTCGTTTTGTTGATGGTTTCCTTTGCTGTGCAGAAGCTTTTTAGTTTGATGTAGTCCCATTTGTTTATTTTTTCTATTGTTTCTCTTGCCCGGTCAGATGTGATGTTTGAAAAGCTGTTGCTAAGACCGATGTCGAAGAGCGTACTGCCTATGTTTTCTTCTAGAAGTTTCATAGTTTCAGGTCTTACCTTCAAGTCTTTAATCCATTTGGAGTTAATTTTTGTGTATGGTGTAAGGTAAGGGTCTACTTTCATGTTTTTGCATGTGGCTGTCCAGTTTTCCCAACACCATTTGTTGAAGAGACTTTCTTTTCTCCATTGTATGTTCTTGGCTCCTTTGTCAAAGATTAGCTGTCCATAGATGTGTGGGTTTATTTCTGGGCTTTCGATTCTATTCCATTGATCTGTGTGTCTGTTTTTGTGCCAGTACCATGCTGTTTTGGTTACTATAGCTTTGTAGTATATTTTGAAATCAGGGAGTGTGATACCTCCAGCTTTGTTCTTTTTTCTCAGGATTCCTTTAGCTATTTGGGGTCTTTTGTTGTTCCATATAAATTTTAGGATTCTTTGTTCTATTTCTGTGAAAAATGTTGTTGGAACTTTGATAGGGATTGCATTGAATCTATAGATGGCTTTAGGAAGTATGGACATCTTAACTATGTTAATTCTTCCAATCCAAGATCACAGAATATCTTTCCATTTCTTTGTGTCTTCCTTAATTTCTTTCAGAAATGTTTTATAGTTTTTGCTGTACAGATCTTTCACCTCTTTGGTTAAGTTTATTCCTAGGTATTTTATTCTTTTTGTCGCAATTGTAAATGGGATTGTATTCTTAATTTCTCTTTCTGCTACTTCGTTGTTAGTGTACAGAAATGCAACTGATTTTTGTATGTTGATTTTGTATCCTGCAACTTTACCATATTCGTTTATTACTTCTAAAAGTTTTCTGGTGGATTCTTTAGGGTTTTCTATACATAAAATCATGTCATCTGCAAATAGTGACAGTTTCACTTCTTCCTTTCCAATTTGGATCCCTTTTATTTCTTTCTCATGCCTGATTGCTCTGGCTAGGACTTCCAATACTATGTTAAATAGGAGTGGTGACAGTGGGCATCCTTGCCTGGTTCCTGTTCTTAGAGGGATAGCTTTCAGTTTTTCACCATTGAGGATGATATTAGCTGTGGGTTTCTCATATACGGTCTTTATTATGTTGAGGTACTTTCCTTCTATCCCCATTTCATTCAGAGTTTTTATCATAAATGGATGCTGTATCTTGTCAAATGCTTTCTCTGCATCTATTGAGATGATCATGTGATTTTTATTCTTCACTTTATTAATGTGGTGTGTTACGTTGATTGATTTGCGAATGTTGAACCATCCCTGCATACCTGGAATAAATCCCACTTGATCATGGTGTATAATCTTTTTAACGTATTGTTGTATGCGATTTGCTAGTATTTTGTTGAGGATTTTCGCATCGATGTTCATCAGTGATATTGGCCTGTAATTTTCTTTTTTTGTGTTGTCCTTGTCTGGTTTTGGTATCAGGGTAATGTCAGCTTCGTAGAATGAGTTAGGGAGCTTCCCCCCCTCCTCAATTTTTTGGAAGAGTTTGAGAAGGGTAGGTATTAAGTCTTCTTTGAATGTTTGGTAGAATTCACCAGGGAAGATGTCTGGTCCTGGACTTTTATTTTTGGGGAGGTTTTTGATTACTGTTTCGATCTCCTTACTGGTGATTGGTCTATTCAAATTCTCTACTTCTTCTTGATCCAGTTTTGGAAAGTTGTATGATTCTAAGAATTTATCCATTCCTTCCAGATTGTCAAATTTGTTGGCATATAGCTTTTCATAGTATTGTCTTATAATCTTTTGTATTTCTGAGGTGTCTGTTGTAACCTCTCCTCTTTCGTTTCTGATTTTACTTATTTGTGCCTTCTCTCTTTTTTTCTTGGTGAGTCTAGCTAAAGGTTTGTCAATTTTGTTGATCTTTTCAAAGAACCAGCTCTTGGTTTTATTAATTTTTTCTATTTTTTTTTGGTCTCTATTTCATTAATTTCTGCTCTGATTTTTATTATTTCCCTTTTTCTACTGATTTTGGGCTTTGTTTGTTCTTCTTTTTCCAGTTCCTTCAGGTGCATTGTTAGACTGTTTATTTGAGATTTTTCTTTTTTGTTGAGATAGGCCTGTATTGCTATAAACTTCCCTCTTAGAACCGCTTTTGCTGTATCCCATAAATTCTGACATGTCGTATTTTCATTTTCATTTGTCTCCAGGTATTTTTTTATTTCTTCTTTGATTTCTTCATTAACCCAGTCGTTGTTCAGTAGCATTTTGTTTAATCTCCATGTATTTGTGGCTTTTCTGATTTTCTTCCTATAGTTGATTTCTAGTTTCATACCGTTGTGGTCAGAAAAGATGCTTGGTATTATTTCAATCTTCTTAAATTTATGTGGACTTGTTTTGTGGCCTAATATGTGATCAATCCTGGAGAATGTTCCATGTGCATTTGAAAAGAACGTGTATTCTTCGGTTTTTGGATGGAATGCTCTGTATATATCTACTAGGTCCATCTGTTCTAGTGTGTCGTTTAAGGCCAATATTTCCTTATTGATCTTCTGTTTGGATGATCTATCTGTTGGTGTAATTGGAGTGTTAAAGTCCCCTACTATTATTGTGTTACTGTCTATTTCTCTCTTTATGTCTGTTAATAATTGCTTTATATATTTAGTTGCTCCTACATTGGGTGCATAGATACTTACAAGTGTTATATCCTCTTGTTGGATCGTTCCCTTGATCATTATGTAATGCCCTTCTTTGTCTCTTTTTACAGTTTTTGTTCTCAAGTCTATTTTGTCTGATATGAGTACTGCTACCCCAGCTTTCTTTTCATTGCCATTTGTGTGGAGTATCTTTTCCATCCCTTCACTTTCAGTTTGTGAGTGTCCTTAGGTCTGAAGTGTGTCTCTTGTACGCAGCATATATATGGGTCTTGTGTTTTTATCCAATCAGCCACCCTATGCCTTTTAATTGGAGCATTTAGTCCATTGATGTTTAAAGTAGCTATTGATAAGTATGTACTTACTGCCATTTTTTAACTTTTTTTTTTCTCAGTGTTGTAGTAGTCCTTCTCTGTTCCTTTCTGCTTCTATACAGAATTGATGGTCACTTTAGTTTGACCTCTGTCTGAAAGCTCTACTCTTTAACTCCCCTCCTCCCTCCGTTTATGTTTTTGATATCATATCTAACCTCTTTTTTGTGCATTTGTATCCATTACCCTCTTATCATGGAAATAGATAATTTTTCCTATTTGTGGGCTTCTCTTTTCCCCTTAAATCAGTCACTTTAACATTTCTTGTAGAACTGGTTTCTTGGTGACAAGCTCCTTTAATTTTTGCTTGTCTGGGAAATTTTTGATCTCTCCTTCCATTTTGACTGATAACTTGCTGGGTAGAGTATTCTTGGCTGTAAGTTTTTTCCTTTTAGCACTTTAAATATATCGTGCCATTCTCTTCTAGCCTGTAAGGTTTCTGCTGAGAAGTCAGCTGATAGACTTATGGGGTTTCCTTTGTATGTAACTTGACATTCTCTTGCGGCTTTTAGGATTCTCTCTTTATCTTTAATTCTGGACATTTTGATTATGATGTGTCTTGGTGTGGGCCTCTTTGTGTTTATCTTGTTTGGGGCTCTCTGTGCATCCTGTACCTGGATGTCTGTTTCCTTCCTTAGGTTAGGGAAGTTTTCATCTATTATTTCTTGAAATAGATTCTCTGCCCCCTTGTCTCGCTCTTCTCCTTCCGGGACACCTATAACACGGATGTTAGTGCGCTTGATGTTGTCCCAGAGGTCCCTTAGACTGTCCTCAGTCTTTTTAATTCTTTTCTCTTTTACCTGTTCACCTTGGGTAATTTCTTCTAGTCTGTCTTCCAGCTCACTGATCCGTTCTTCTGTATCCTCTACTCTGCTTTTGAGTCCCTCTAATGAGTTTTTCATTTCCAGTATTGTATTCTTCATTTCTGATTGGTTCTTTTTTATATCTTCCATTTCTTTGTTGACATTCTCACTGAGTTCATCTATTCTTCTCCCCAGATCAGTGAGCATCCTTAACACTCTTAGTTTGAACTCTCTGTCAGGTAGGTTGCTCATTTCTGTTTCACTTAGTTCCTTTTCTGGGGTTTTGTCCTGTTCCCTTACTTGGAATGTATTCTTTTGCCTCCTCATTTTGCCTCTTTCCCTGCGCTTGTGTCTACGTATTAGGTAGGTCAGCTACGTCTGCTGCTCTTGGATAGGTGACCTTATGTAAGTGATGCCTTAGGAGGCTTCCAGTGCGCTTCCCTCAGTTCTCAATGTTCCAGGGGTGGCCCCTATGTGGGCTACGTGTGTCCTTCTATTGTGGCCTGTTAGCTCTCCCTATAGGCGCCCAGGGAGGCTGAGTTATGCTCCTGGCCAGCTGTTGTAATGCTCAGCTGCTTGTAGTTGTTGTGGGCCCTTCAGTCTCTTTATCAGGTGTGGGGAGCCCCAGCACAGTTGGCTGTAAGTTCTAATACCACATTTGTGTTTCAGTATTTCTTTTAAGTGAGTAGGCCCCCAGTGTGGCATGTTGTTAGGCTCAGGGCCTTAGAATTGCTGTAAACCTCTAGCCTATTAGGTCTCTTGTCAGCTCTCTGAGGATTGCAGCTGGGTGGGACTGCCCTCAGGCACAGGAGCACCCAATTGTTTCAGGCTTTGGAAGGTGGGGCAAACCTCCTATGTGGGTCTTTGAGAAGCACAAGTCTTCTGCAGCTGACAAGCCCTGTTGCCCACAGGTCCACACACACAGTCAACACAGTCCTGCCCCGTGTGAGCGCCTCGACCTCCCCAAGCAGACCCAGTCTCTCCATGGCGGGAGCCGCACACACTCCACCACCACCCCACACTCTCCACCCACTCCTTGTGCACACCCTGCCCCGCTAAAGGCGGCTCAGTTGCCAGGCTGCAGAGAATCCAGTCACCAATCTATGCAGGCCCACACATTGCCTGAGGGCTTGTTGTTGGGTGGGGCCAGTCTCTAGGGTGGGCTGCCTGCCCTGGCTGAGCTGGATTAAATCGGTGCTCTACATCAAACTAAAAAGTTTCTGCACAGCAAAGGAAACCATCAACAAAACGAAAAGACAACCTAACAATTGGGAGAAGATATTTGCAAACCATACATCTGATAAGGGCTTAGTCTCCAAAATATATAAAGAACTCATGCATCTCAACAACAAAAAAACTACCAACCCAATTAAAAAATGGGCAAAAGACCTGAACAGACATTTCTCTAAAGAAGATATACAGATGGCCAATAGACACATGAAAAGTTGTTCAAAATCACTATCAGGGAAATGCAAATCAAAACTACAATGAGATATCACCTCACGCCTGTCAGAATGGCTATAATTAACAAGACAGGAAACAACATGTGTTGGAGAGGATGTGGAGAGAAGGGAACTCTCATACACTGCTGGTGGGAGTGCAAACTGGTGCAGCCACTATGGAAAACAGTATGGAGATTCCTCAAAAAAGCAAGGATAGAACTACCATATGATCCAGCTATTCCACTGTTGGGTATTTATCCAAAGAACTTGAAAACACCAATTTGCAAAGGTACATGCACCCCTGTGTTCATTGCAGCGTTATTCACAATAGCCAAGACTTGGAAGCAACCTAAGTGCCCATCAAGGGACGAATGGATAAAGAAGGTGTGGTATATATACACAATGGAATACTACTCAGCCATAAGAAACGACAAAATCCAGCCATTTGTGACAACATGGATCGACATTGAGGGCATGATGCAAAGTGAAATAAGTCAGAGGGAGAAGGTCAAATACCGTATGATTTCCTTCATTAAGTAGTAGATAATAACAACAATAAACAAACACATAGGGACAGAGATTGGATTGGTGGTTACCAGAGGGGAAGGGGGGAGGGAGGAGGGTGAAAGGGATAATTCGGTACATATGTGTGGTGATGGGTTGTAATTAGTATTTTGGTGGTGAACATGATATAGTCCACGCAGAAATAGAAGTACAATGATGTACACCTGAAATTTTTACAATGTTATAAACCAATGTTACTGCAATAAACAAAAAATTAAAAAAAATAAATAAATAAATAAATAAATCGGTGCTCTAGCGGGTGGAGCAGACCCTGGGCTAGCAGGCCTCAGGGAGAACTCCAATTGCCTCTGTGTCAGCACGCTCACACCAGGCCGCAACATTGGCCGCCGCCAATGTCCCAGTCCCTGGAGTGGTCTCACCCCTCACCGAGATGCACTAAGGGCCTATTAGGTGAGTCTCTTTTCACCCCAGCACTGTGCACCTTTCTTTCTGGTGATTTTAGGATGCTTTCTGGAACGGGTGAGTTTGTGCATGGGCCCTTTAAGAGCCAGTTTTAGTTTCTTTGTGAACCGGGTTTTCTGGGGGTGCTACCCAATGCTTTAGTAGCAGCAAAGTCAGATATTGTGCCACTGGTGTCGATTGTGCTGGGTCCACAAAATGCCCACAGCGGGGGCTCCCCGGCTCAGGGCCCCGCGCCTCCAGGGAGGCTGCGGACCTGTGAGCTGCTCCCGGCGGCCGTGACGCTGGCGGCTTGTGAAGGCGGCGTTTTTCCTCTCCGGAAGGGAGTCTCTGCCTCTTCTACCCCAGTTAGGATTGTCCGTTGTTGCAGGAGTTCCTCTCATCCAGTTTTCAGTTCTGTCTCAGGGGTAATTTTTCCACGAGTAGTTGTAAATTGGCTGTGTCCAGGGAGGAGGTGAGTTCAGAGTCTGCCTACGCCGCCATCTTGACTCCAATCCTCTGGATCTTATTTAAATCTACTGTTTTAGCTAATTTTATCTGATATGACTATGGCAGGGAATCAGAGGTGCTGCCTCATTATTGCCCGGTATAGGTAGAAGTCCCAGTTCCACACTTGGCCACAGTTGATTGACACTTGGAGGGGAGGTGCTTCCCATTACTTCTGGGTGGTGGTGAGATTTCTGGCTTCCCACTAGGCCTCTCCCACCTGGATGGGAAAAGTAGGAGTTCCTGGTTGTTGCCCTCTGTGTGGCCTCCACTGACACCAGGTGGGTGGCATCATTAGTGCTGGGTGATGCTGAAAGTCTTGACTCTACCAGGCACCTTTAACATTACTTCCACAGGAAGGATGGAAGGAGGCCTAATTATTGCTTAGTGGAGTGGAAGTTAAGGCTCCCTATGTGGTCCCCACAGACACGTGGGTGGAAGGGAACTTGTAACTGCCCAGTGGGCATGAAAGTTCTGACTCTCTCCTTGGCCTTCTATGCACGGCTCTGGCATGATGTTGGGGTGCGTCTTGATATTTACAGCCTGGCAAGAGGGAAGTTCAGGATCTCCACTCAGCCTTTGCTAGTGTGGGTGGGGTGGAGCTACAGTTTTTTTTCCATGGTGTTTGGATGGAATTGAACAATTACTGTCTAAAGTTTTCTGTTTTGCTAAAGTGTCCCTCTCCTGGTCGTTTTACTTGAGAGAGCAGGCTTTTGTTGGGGCTTTTTTTCATCTGCACCCATTGATCTTTCTGGGTTGTCAGTTTCTTCCAAGTCTGGCATATATGAGGCAAAAAGAAAACCCAGAGAATTCACCAGTATGTCCTTTCTAGGTGCTTAGGTCGCTATGCAGTCTGCCTTCCTCTCTCTTCCTTTCAGAGACTTCTTACGTTAGTTTTATACATAAACCTAGGGCACTTACTTGTGCTCAGTGGAAGGAAGATGGAAAAATATTGTACTCCATTTTCCTGAATGTAGAAGTCTATTATTATATTTTTTAAAAAAACTTCTCGGTTCTCACTTTATTAGATAGTTATACAGAATTTCTCTATAAAAATCTGATAAAGAAATGTGAATTACTATTTTAACTGGTCAAAACTCACACCTGCAGGCTATGCAGTCATTTAACATTTTGAGAGAAAAGCACTCTGTTTCAATCATAATATTTTTTTACGAGCCATATTCCATTTTAGTTTAATTTCTTCCATGTGGATTATAAATTCGTCTCATTGCCCCTTTTATTAAGCGTAGGTAAAATGTTTCAGATGAAATATCAGTAATAATAAAAACAACAAAAATACATAGCCATCCACTTCACCATAGAGGATGGATGAAGAAAGTCTTTCATTTATATCTACAGAACAGCCTACACAAGGACAGGGAGACAGAGATCACTCCAGGTAATGGCCATCATTGTTTTACTATAGTTTTTTTATATAGTATACAATTTTAGTTATGTATATGTCTCTGTAAATGAATCTACCAGATTCTTTTAAAAAAAGAATATAAGAAAAAGAAAACAAAGAAGAAAAAACCCAATCCTGTAAGTTTGGCTGGGGAGAGAATCCCTCAATGGGGAGTTTGGTCAAACTTTAGAACTATGTTCATTTTTCTGAGAATCCCATAAGTATTTTTACCAAATTCTAACAGCCACTACCACACTGGCCTCAGTGGATGCTGCTTTTCATACTTAGCTTAAGTATGAACTTACCTATATTCCCTTAATATCCTAAAGTCTGGATAACATCAGGCTGAAATGTTTAAACAAGACTTTACTAAAATATTGATGAATGAATTGCATAACAAAAATCAGTTGAAAATGTGCTTTATTTTTCTCTAGATAAACTTCTCTCTTTTTTTTAAAATAAGCATTGATATTATTCCACTAAGTGGAAGATCATTTTGAAAGTGAATTAAAAATTAATAGTCCTGTGGAACCCTCTTTACCACTGAATAGCATTCTGTGCTGAGGATGGTAAACTCTAATGAATACATAAAGGCAGAAGACTAACATGTAGCTTGGTGCCTATAGTGATGTAATGAGGAGAACTACAAACACAGCTACAAAGCTGTGTTACGTGCATACTCATACAAAATTCTGCTAGACAACTCTCTCTCATATCTGAGGTAAGAAAAGAATCAATATATTTTATTTATATATTTATTTTTTGTTTCATTTTACCAAGAATCTTTTATTTCATAATAAAATTGTCCTTCCTTATCAACATCATATCTTATTAAAATGCGTTTTCATTTTATACTCAAATTATCATTTACAATTGATTTAATTTCCTGTTAAGGAATAAGTTTTTAATTACTTATTAACATTAATATAAAATAATAACATTTTTAATAAAATAAGAACTATAATCAAAATTACTACTTACATCCACTTACTTCAATGGGTGCATCATCCAGACAGATGATCAATAAGGAAACATTGGCCTTAAATGATGTATTAGACCAGATGGACTTAATAGATATACACAGAACATTCCATCCAAAAACTACAGAATATATGTTCTTTTTCAATGCACATGGAACATTCTCCAAGATAGATCACACATTAGACTAAAACAAAGGTCTCAATAAATTTAAGAAGATTGAAATAATATCAAGCATCTTTTCTGACCACAACAGTATGAAACTAGAAATCAAGTATAAGAAGAAAATTGGAAAAGCAACAAATATGTGGAGATTAAACAAAATGCTACTGAACAACTACTGGGTCAATGAAGAAATCAAAGGAGGAAACAAAAAATACCTGCAGGCAAATGAAAATGAAAATATAACATGCCAAAATTTGTGGGATACAACAAAAGCGGTACTAAGAGAGAAGTTTATAGCAATACAGGCTTACATTAAGAAACAAGGAACATCTCAATTAAGCAATATAACATTACATCTAAAAGAAGCAGAAAAAGAAGAATGAACAAAGCCCAAGTCAGTAGAAGGAAGGAACTAATAAAAACCAGAGCAGAAATAAATAAAATAGACTAAAACGATAATATAAAAGCTCAATGAAACTAAGAGCTTGTTCTTCGAAATGATAAACAAAATTGACAAACCTTTAGAATTACCAAGAAAAAAAGAGAGAAAGCTCAAATAAATAAAGTAAGAAACAAAAGAGGAGAAATTACAATGGATATCACAGAAATACAAAGGATTATAAGAGAATACTATGAAAAGCTATATGCCAACAAATTAGATAATCTAGAAGAAATGGAAAAATTCTTAGAATTATACAACCTTTCAAAACTGAATCAAGAAGAAATAGAGAATCTTAATAGACTGATCAGTAGTAAGGAGATTGAAACAGTAATGAAAAACCTCCAAAAAACAAAAGTGAAGGACCAGATAGCTTTCCTGAGGAATTCTACCAAACATTCCAAGAAGATTTAATACCTGTCCTTCTCAAACTCTTTGAAAAGGGCAAAAAAAGAAAATTACAGGGCAATATCACTGATGAACAAAGATGCAAAAATCCTCGGCTAAATATTAGCAAATTGAATACAATACATTAAAAAGATCATACACCACAATCAAGTGGGATCTATTCCAGGGATGCAGGGATGGTTCAACAAATCAATCAACGTGATACACCACATAAACAAAATGAAGAATAAGAATCACATGATCATCTCAATAGATGCAGAGAAGGATTTGACAAGATAACATCAATTTCTGATTAAAAATACTCTGAATAAAATGGGTATGGAAGGAGAGTACCTCAACATAATAAAGGCCAAATATGAGAAACCCACAGCTAACATGATAAATCAATGGTGGAAAACTGAAAGCTATCCCTCTAAGAACAGCAACAAGACAAGGATGCCCACTTTTGCCACTCTTGTTTAACATAGTATTGGAAGTCCTAATCAGGGTAGCTAGGCAAGAAAAAGAAACAGAAGGGATCCAAATTGGAAAGGAAGAAGTAAAACTGTCACTATATGCAGATGACATGATTTTATATGTAGGAAACCCTAAATCCACCAAAAAACTATCAGAAATAATTAACAAACACAGTAATGCTGCAGGGTACAAAATCAACATATAAAAATCCGTTGAATTTCTATACACTAACAATAAAGTAGTAGAAAGATAAATCAAAAATACAATCCCATTTACAATCACAGAAAAATGAATAAAATACCTAGGAATAAATTTAACCAAGGATCTGAAAGACCTATACACTGAAATGTATAAAAACACTGTTGAAAGAAATCAAAGAATAAATCAAAGAAATCACAAAGCAATAGAAAGATATTTCGTGCTCATAGATTGGAAGAATTAACACAGTTAAAATGTCCACACTTCCTAAAGCAACCTAAAAATTCAATGCAATCCCTGTCAAAGTCCCAATGACATTTTTCATGGAAACAGAATAAAGAATCCTAAAATTTACATGGAACAACAAAAGACCCCAAATAGCCAAAGCAATCCTGAGATAAAAGAACAAAACTGGAGGCATCACACTTCTTATTTCAAAGTATACTGCAAAGCTATAGTTATCAAAACAGCATGGTACTGGAAGAAAAACAGACACACCATTCAACAGAACAGAATTGAAAGGCCAGAAATAAACCCACACATCTATGGACAGCTAATTTTCGACAATGGAGCAAGAACATACAATGGAGAAAGGAAAGTCTCTTCAATAAATTATGTTGGGAAAACTGGACAGCCACATGCAAAAGAATGGAAGTAGGCCATTATCTTACAACCTTACGACAAAAAATTAGCTCAAAATGGATTAAAGACTTGAATGTAAGACCTGAAACCATGAAACTTCCAGAAGAAAACATAGGCAGTGCACTCTTTGATGTTGGTCTTAGCAGTATCCTTTTGAAAACCATGTCAACTCAGGCAAAGGAAACAAAAGAAAAAATGAACAAATGGAGTTACATCAGACTGAAAAGCTTCTGCACAGCAAAGGAAACAATTAACAAAACAAAAAAGATAACCTAACAATTGGGAGGATATTTGCAAATCACATATCCGATAAGGGGTTAATATCCAAAATATATAAAGAACGTATACAATTCAACAACAAAAAAACAAACAACCCAATTAAAAAATGCGCAGACGATCTGAACATTTTTCCAAAGAAGATATATAGATGGCCAACAAGCACATGAAAAGATGTGCAAAATCACTAATTATCAGGGAAATGCAAATCAAACCCACAATGAGATATCACCTTATGCACATCAGAAGGGCTATTATTAAAAAGACAAAAAATAAGTGTTGGAGAGGATGGAGAGAAAAGGGATTCCTCATACACTGTTGGGAATATAAACTGGTGCAGCCATTGTGGAAAACAGTATGGAGATTGCTAAAAAAATTAAAAGTAGAACTACTACATGATCCAGCTATTCTACTTCTGGGCATTTATCCAAAGGATACAAAAACAGTAATTTGAAAAGATATATGCACCCTTATGTTCATTGCAGCATTATTCACAATAGCCAAGACTTGGAAACAATCTAAATGCCCATCAATGGATGAATGGACTACTGCTCAGCCACAAAAAAGGTGAAATCTTGCCACTTGGGACAACATGGATGGACCTTGAGGGTATTACGCTAAGTGAAATAAGTCAGGCAAAGAAAGCCAAATACTGTGTGATGTCACTCATATGTGTAAGATAAAAAAACGACAAGGACAAACAAACACATAGACACAGATAATAGATTGGTGGTCACCAGAGGGGAAAGTGGAGGGGGAAGGGCAAAAGGGCGCATGTGTACCGTGACAGACAGCAAGTAGACCTGGGGTGGTGAACATGATGTAGTCTTCACAGAAGTCGAAGTATAATGATGCACACCTGAAAATTATATAATGTTGTATACCAATGTTGTATACCAGGTAACCAATGTTACCTCAATAAAGTTGAATTAAATAAAAAAATTTACTACTTACAGATGGCACATCTGTATATCCCAAATATCTCAAAACTTTTTAGCCTGGGAATAAAAGATAACTGCACATTTAATTTTAATTGATAATAAAATAGGGTGATCTTGATAAACCAGTTTCTCAAAGTGTTTTGAACCTTTGATTGGGAGAGATTAAAGACACTTACGTTATCTCAATGCAATCTAATTCTGAAATGGGTCATTAATATTTTGTGTAGTGATTTTTAAGATTGAATGTTACAGACACTGTGAATGTACTGGAGTTAAACTACTGGTTGATCACCTTGTGATGCACTACGGCCAACTTACGATACTATGAATTGGGATGGAATTTCTTTAGAATAGATTGAAAGATGTCTATTGTCAATTATTATGGGACAAAGTCAATTCTAGAGCAGGAAAAGAAGTTTCGAAAAAGTGCAGCAGGGGCAGGACTGGTGGTATAGTGATTAAGTTCACGTGCTCCGCTTTGGTGGCCAGGGGTTCGCAGGTTTGGATCCTGGGCACAGACCTATGCACTGCTTATTGAGCCATGCTGTGGCAGGCATCCTACACATAAAGTAGAGGAAGATGGGCACAGGTGTTAGCCCAGGGTCAATCTTCCTCAGCAAAAAGAGGAGAATTGGCATCGGATGTTAGCTCAGAGCTAATCTTCCTCACCAAAAAAAAAAAAAGTGCAACAGTTTGTCCTCATTGGAATAGTTAATTTTTCCACATTTGAATTTGTTTCCCCTGGTCATTATGCTTTAACCAACTACACTATGTAATTACCCGTTGACTTTGATAATTCTGACCGATAAACTTCCTTTTCTTGTACATTGAGTTTAAGAACGAATTCAAATATATAGGCAGAAATTGGAAAGATTCAAACCAAAATATTGAATCTAGACTTTCTGGTGACTACATTTACATGAATAAGTTCAGCATAACCTGAAAATTATACTCTTTTCATTTTGATTGGACTATCTCAATATCCATTTCCATAAGTACTCTTCAGATTTTTGCCATTATGAAGTGACAAACTTGCTCTTCTTGGTGTTTAGGGTCTCCCAATGATGTGATATAAAATACCCCAATTCCTACTTGTGAACATCAAGGGCTTTAATTTTTATATTAGAGATCTGGTGATAGTAAATTCAGCTGATGTAATTTGGCAATTTTCAGAATTAAATGGCAATTTTCCCTCTGTGTCCTTCAACCCTGTGTCTACAAGTGATACAAGTGTTTTGACATGTTCCTGGACTCTCCCAGGGCTTCTGTGTGTGATCTGATCTGAACATTTGGGATTTGAGATTGCAGTACTCTTTTCTTAAGCTGTTGAGTGCTGTTAGAAGTAGTTATTACATATAATAATTGTTGAATTTCTCATGTCCTTCATGCTATTTTCTGTCATAAGTAGCTCAGTTTCTCAAACATTGCCTTTCTTCTAGGTGACATGGTGATAATTTAACTAGCAGTTTCATCTCTGCATGTCATTGGCTTCCAGGTTGCTATCGCTAAATGTGTATGGGCATGTATAGGCTTTTCACTGTCTTCCAAATTCTTCCTAATTCTTGTGGACTCTGTTGCTAAAACTTACTCCCAAACCTAATTCATAGTGTGATAAGGATGTTTTGGTGGCAGACAACAGAAATTAACTCTGATTAACTCAAGCAGAAAAGGTATTGGTTAGGATAATAGCAAGTCCTCAAAAAACTGACTGGACATCTGATAAATGAGGGTTAAAAAAAAACAGGGATGAAAAAGACTGGGCAGTCATGAACAAAACCACATTGTACCATAGAATCAGTCTGGTTACAATATGTCCTCTGAAATAACTGCTACAAAGGAGTATTTACTACCATGTCAACAGAATGACTCCTCTTCTGCTACCAACTTCATTCAGAACTGATACCACCACTGTTAAGTTGAATTTTAAACTTCCCTGCTTCTCTGAGTCACTTGTTCAAGATATAAAATTTCTTGCAGTCATACCTCTTTGCCTGAGATTAGATAAAGTGTATTAAGTAGATAGATATATATAGATATAGACATATATCCAAGTATGTGAGTATATAGAGAGAGATCCAGGTAGAGATGTTAGATAGACAGATATGAGAGTATGTGTGTGTGTATGTATATACGTAATCTTTTTGTAAATAGTATAAAGTATAGTGTAGTATAGGACAGTATAAAGTGCTTCAGAAACTGCATGGCACAAAAACTGTGCTCAAAAATATTAACTATTGTTTATTCGAAGGGATAAATACAAGCAAGCACTTATTGTTCTCTCCCCTTAGATATATTCATATTTTCTCATATTCATAATTTATAGTCATAATTTACTCTTTAGCTATGATTCATAGATCCCACTCTACTCTGTCCAGTTAAGAGAACGAGATATAAAGAAAGGAAAAAAAAGAATTCTTACCATAAATATAGTCTACTTAGTTCACGTCATTGTTATACGTTGTACATACAAAAGTTATTAAATAAAATAATAAAAGATTAGGCAGAAAAAAAGTATTTGAATTAAATAGGCATGTATTATCTGATATTTTCATTGACATATAATACTATATTTAGATGACCTTGAAAGAAAAGTCACTTCAAATAATATGCAGTTTTGAGTAAACCACATAAAATGTGTTACAGGGCATATAATACAAAAAAATATATAAGCAATCTTAGAATCTTAGAGGTAAAATCATGCTGCTTTCTAGCATTTAAATTTTTCCTTACTCTGTTCCTTTTATTGATATCATTTTGTCATAAATACAATGAAAAGTTAGAAGAGTAACTTTCAAGAAATATGTTCATTATCTTATATTTTAAACTTCCAATCAATCATTCAAAATAATGACACAATCTTGAAAATTAAAACATCTACATTTTAATGAATTTAGTAATCATAATATAGGATACAGTTTTCAAGGAAAGTTCAAGAAAACTAGAAGCTGTACCACTTTGAGTGCTCTTGGTTAAAGGTAATATCCAGAATTAATGGCACTAACACCAGATAAATACCACATCCCCTCTCTGACTCAGTATTGTTACAATACTATCTCAGCCTACTCGTTAGACAGTATTATCATGTGAGACGACCAATGTAGATGTTTATTAGCAACTGTCAGCTGAATAATCCAGAAATGCCTATTTCAGCTAAGGCAATTTGTTATTCTTGTCGTGAGAAGATGTCTTTCCTGTCATGTCTATAGAGTTTAACTTTTAAATTCAGTAGGCTGTTATTACAGGTGTCAAAGTCTTAGAATTATTTCATGCGTTTATATTTTTAGACATTAGACTGGTTGGATGATTTTGATAGAACTAACCACATAAATCAGTCAATATGGTAATTCAGTCCAAGGAGGTAGACCTTTTTGTCTGACATAATTCCACTGTCAACACAGATAAAGTGGCCCCAATCTGTTGACAAGGAAGCAGAGAATAAGTAACTATGCTTTAGGATTTGATGTGTCCTCAGGCAAGTTAGGTAATTCCACTGGAAAAAAAAGAATCCTTGCTTCCAAGGAAAGTTAAAAAAAAAAAAACTAAACTAAATTGAAGGAAAAAATAAAATTAAATTGAAAAATTCAGCTGCCTGGGCGTCTGAAAGTTTAAAAAAAGAAAAAATAAAACTAAATTGAAAAGTTCAGCTGCCTGGGTCTCTTTGCTCTGAGCAGTGCCATAAATTCATTTCTGGTAGAAGCCACAGAAAGCAATACTTGATTTCTCCCTCAAGGCCCAGAAAATCAATAACAACGAGACAGATGTTTGAGAAACTCTCTTGAAAGGTAGGTGGCATAGAAAGCACAGTTCCAGGTGATAAACACAGATGCTAAAACGGGGAGGCTGCTGAAGGATTATTTGTTACATTTAGAGATATGGAGCCTGGAAAATGTACCAATATGGCCTCAGACTCATAAAAGAGCCAAAGCCTTTCCACAAATTGCAATAATAAATACAATGAAATAAGCTATTCTGGAGGCAAAAATAGATTATTTATTGAATTTTGGAAAAATGTTAAAAACTAACACCAAATGAGGAAGAGAAACCTCCCAAATGAACAAGGTCTATTTTCTATTTTCCGTAAATTAGTGGGAAGTACCACATCTGATATTGAGTTAGGGTACTCTCCATTTTCTTAGTGAAACTGCCCCATCCTGTGGAATTTCAGTGTATTGATGGGAAAGATCAATAAAGCAGTGTTGTAATTTCACAGCTGTAAGAGCAAAGTAAACAAGTCCATAGGAGAATGAACCAGGTAGGTAGAACATCATCACAGATTTGATAAGTGTTAATGAGCTTCCTTTTAGGGAAGTATCAAAAACCAGAAGATAGCAGAAGATATTGTCTGTGAATCGTGCACTCTGCAAAGGGCTGTGCCCCTGCTTACAAACCTGGGAGGCTACAGAGCATAGTATTTTCAAGGAAATTTGAATTGATTGAATGAAAGATGTATGAAAATTTTCAATTTAGCACGTTAATAATGATTGTCACTATACAGTGTCTTCTTTCACAAAATCCCTCTTTGCTTTTCCTATCAGAGAAACTTTGTGAAGGATCTTCTCCTTAATCACAGTGTTCTTGACGAAAGAACTTTCTTTTTCCTATTTGGCTGCTACCATCAAATGCCACAATGTTTGGAATGAAGATGAAAGCCTCTGACAACCAGAAAATAAATGTCTATCAGATGACACGAAGCTGAACATTCCACAGTATCTATGTACTATTGTGTGTCCAGGTGTTTGATTGTTACATATTGGGAATGTGGAAATGTATTGTGGTTACGGAAATCACTTTTCGATGCTAAAGGAGGCTGTGGGTAGAAATATATCTGGATTCCATGCAGCACAAGGAAAAATGTTGATAACTCAAGAAATTATTTCTGTGGCAACAAAGGCAATAATACAAAGATATCTTTGAAAATCCTGAGAATGAATATTACCACACATGTCCTGCCATGTAATTATAGAGTATGAAGGTGGCAACAGCTTTCCAGACATAAGAAGATACATCCACAAGTTACTATCTTTGAATGCAAGTTAGCAGCTTTCTCCCTCCCAAAAAATAATAAAAAAAAATTAGGAAGAGACCTACTTATGATAAGAAGACCAACAAAATAGACCTTACGCTGTGAATCAACAAAATGTCTCAATTTTCTGTTTAGCAAACTCACATTATTAAAAATTCTACATCCCCCATTATATTTGTGCAAATGATGGTTCGGGTCCAAGTTCTTTGCTATAGTGGCTGTGTGACTTAGGCAAATATTTTAACTGCCCTGAGCCTTTAAAAAAATCTTTCAAGCAAAAAATATATACTTAGTATGCTTATTTTAAGGACAGTTATATCCAAAGTGTTGGTACATAGTGGACTCTCAATAAACGTTAGTTTCTCCATTTTTCTTTTATCACACAGCCTGACATTTCATCAACTACAGATTCATTGCTATGAATAAACCACCTCATTTAAAATTGAAATGTCTCTGGGAAGGTTAAGAGTTTTATATCTTATTTTCAATTAGTTTAATTAGATGACTTTAGGCCTTTATCTAAACTCACCCTCCGAAATTGACTACATTATGGAAAGCAGAGTTTTTATAGGGATGGTGGGAAGGTGATAAGATGTGATTTCAATGTACAGAGCTAGAAAGAAATTTCATTTGGCTTAAAAGAATTGAACTCAGAATTTTCAAGGTTAACCCTGAAAAAGAATGTTCACATGGAGAGTAGTAGCTGGTCTATTCACTCCCAGTTCTGTTCTGCTTGGGTTTTCACTTCCTGGGGTTCTTGTATCACAACATGCTTAATATAAAAGAAGTAAAAGGGAAGAAGTGTGGAGGGCATTTCCTCTTTTAACACTTGAAAAAATCTCCTTTTCATTTCTGAGAGTGGAATTGAGAGAGGAGAGTCTTCAAAAAGATTGCCTTCATAAAGTACAACGGGAGAATTTAAGGGCAATATCTGCAAAGAGTAGAGAAATACATATTTTAAACACCTGGCTTATAATCTACCGGCTACTGAGACAACCCTGTCTTCCTTGCTCTCTAGAGTACCCAGGATTTAATCCACTTCATGTAGAATCTCATTTCCTAATCCTTGATCTGTGCACCCTAGAAAATATCTAGCAATTATTCCAAATCTGGTCTAGTGGTTGATACATTGTCAACTTCCTGGATGGATTTACACCTCACTATAACCCCATGTAAAAGAAACTATTTTTTTCATCATTACTAGTTTACAAAAAAGGAAGCTGAGGCCAGGCCTACTGCTTTCAAATAGCAGAGCTAGGATTAGAATTTAGGTAGTTTATTTTCAGTGCTAGTGCTCAAAACCATTATGCTTCAATGAACAGAGCCTGAGAAATGATTTTTTTCATACAAATCATATTTTGAGCTTTTATTTTATGCTGGAACCCTTGACAAGAACTTTATCTGCATTCTTTCACATGAAATATTTAAAGAGCACCTTCTCTGTGCCAAGATATCTTATAGTTATGTATGTGAATAAAATAAAATTCTTCTCTACTTGTTCAAATAATTTTGTAGTGACACATACATACAGATGCTTACCTAACTACCTACATAAAATATAAAATTTACAATAAACCTATGATTTTAGATACTAAAATTACCCCCATATTATGAAGAGATTACTGAAGTCTAGAGGTGAAAGCATCCAGCACAATCTATAGCATTGTGAATAAACTAGCCTTCAGATGATTTCAGTGGCCTCGGGTCTTGTGACCCTCAACTTTCAGGTTTTCTCAGCTGAGGCTGCCGACGTCATGAAGAGAGGCAGCATCCCTGCCATACCCTCTCTGAAGTCTGGATCCACAGAATCTCTGAGCATAACAAAATGGTTTAGGATACTCTGTTATCCAACCATAGTAATGGGTATAACCAACAACCTGAAGAATTATGTAATGCAATGCAACCAAATAAAGATCGTATTTCAAGACTGACCCCCATGGAGTTTCAGGAACACATTTTCCTCCAAGGGACATTTTGAGAGACATGTAAGCCTGGAGAAGGGAACTGGGCATATGAATACTGCTAAAACTTAGTGGTTCTGAAACTTGAGAAGATTTAGACTCACTTGAGTGAGACAAATGACTTCTCATCACTACTGTTTCCACTTGTAGGGAAAAAGGAAGTGTGAGATAACAGAGGGATAAAGAGGAACAAAATAACAACAAAAATGGAAGCACACAAGTTACAAAACAGCAAATGACAGAGAAACCTGAGTATTTTTTTAATATATCAATTAAAAGAAGCGGACCATAGCTAAAACAGATGACCATGAAACATTATTGAGAATATCCTAGTAAGAAAGCCTCCCTCTTGAACATCATGTGGTTTCCAAGCATGTGCAGTTGTCCCGTGCCATTCAAGCTTTCCAATGTTTCTTTGGCTTTGAGGGGCAGTTAGAATTTGTGGTAGAACCTAAATAGTAGGCTTTAGTAAATTTTTAGCAATAGAGTAAGTAACTTTGTCTTACCAGTTACATATATCAGAATAACAAGTCACGAGTGATATGGCTGAGTAATGCATAAAAATGGAAATGTGTGGAGTGTGCAGGGTTTATACACACACACACACACACACACACACACACACACACACAAAGACAGATTTTTGGATCAGTTCTCAGCCCATCAGGAAGACAGCAGCATCCTGCTAGTTGACTATGGACCATATATGGGAGCACTATCCACCAGTCCAGAGCAGAGGAGGGCACAGGGGGTAACGTTTTGAATTCTTGCAACTTAGTTCTTCCATCTCCATCAAAGTTCTTACTGCCAATTAGGCAGGATTTCAGTTCAGAAACTGCCCAGGGCAAGAAGATCCCTTGTGCAGATCCCTTGGCAGCAGATTACAAGAACGCTGCTGGCACTGCCCTTAAGCCTCCACACCGTTACCACCCCCTCATTGTGTTGGCACTACATTAATTTGCAGAATTTATTCTGTGGAGCAGAAGAGCCTGGGGCCTTTCTAAAGCTTCCGCATTTTCCTTTTTGAGAACTATTGGAGAAGAAGTTGCCCATTTTCATGCTTTATTTCTCTCCTTATAATAGTTTTGGAAATAACTGGGGCACTCAACAACAATCCTTGGAAAATCTGCAGTTTCTTTCATAGAGTTCAGATGCTGCCTTGGCTATGCAGCAAGCAACATCTGAACCAGACCAGAGTCAATGGGCTGACAAAGTCAAAGGGAGGCACCTTAGCTCCTTTAAATTATGTATTCTTTTTTTATTCCTTTCTTCTGAATATAGACTAGAATGAATGGTATTCTTTCTGAATGCTAAATTCAAAGTTGACCAGGTTCACAGAATGTCAGCTCTAAAAAGAACTTGCAAGTCCTAACTGCTTCATGTTATAGAAGAGGAAACTGACTCTTGGTCACAAAAGTAATAGGACATTCTCGAGGTCACAAAGATACTAGCAAATCTGGAAATAGAACACTGTATCTGTGAATCCTAACACTGTATTCATGCTTCTAAATTATTACCTCCCTCAAATTAAAGAATCAGGCTTTATTATAGAACTAATGCAAGTGCATCCACTGTTTGTATTAATTTTTTGGCAGCATTGCCTACACACACACCATTAGTAAATTGAATACTAATCCTATTTACCAGTTAATTACAGAGACATTATTCATCATCACTACCATGATTATTCTTCAAAAACTAATAATTATCAGTGTACTACTTTGTTAAGCATTCATGTGTATCATTTCATTTATTCTTCACAAGAACTTTATGCTGAAATAATATTAATATTTGAATTTTAAGATGAGAAAACTGAGGCTTAGTGGAAAAGAAAAACATATAGTCCCTGAAGCCCCACGTCTAGAATGGGGGCAGAGATTCTGACACAGCTTCTTTTGAAAGATGTTTGTCCCTTTGCCTTTGTATCTACTTTGTTTCAGATTTCACACTCCTCCAGATTCTCTGCCAAGTAGTTAATGCTACGAATTCAAATTCCTAAATAAACCTTAGAAAATTTATGCTACTTGATGTCAGTGTTGCAAAAATGCAATGCTGTGCAAATTTTTCTCGAGAAAATTTTAAAGGCAATATAACAAAATCCATCATATGAGGTCGTGTCTACATAAATGATACCTCTTGAGAAATATACTAAGAAGTCAAAAGAGGTATTTTGTTTGAAAGTTAGAGAAAGTGGCCCTTTCAAATCATCATCCTAATCTGTGTTTTTTCCATACTTGGTGTAAAGTAGGTTGGTAACCTCATAAATTTTATTTTTTTTTAAGAATTAAAGAAGGAGAAATGAATATAAAATACATAGTACAGAGCCTGGAGTACAGTCAATGCTAAGTAAATGTTAGCTGTGATCATTATTAGCATCTTGCTTTTATTTCTTTTCCTTCTATTTATTCTTCAACCCTGTAAACAGTTTGCTTTTGTTTTTCTTGTTTACTCTTACTATTTCATTGATATAATTCTGAAAGAACTAGAGACCACCAGATTGACAGTAGTATTTTTCGAGTGTTGTTTTGCTTGTCAACTAAGCAGTATTTATTACAACTACCTACCTACCTATTTTTTTGAACACGGATGATTTCTCAATTGGTACTAAAATATATATATGTAATTGTCTTCTCTTTTCCTCTCAACAACCTATAAAGGAAGAAAATGCAACTATTCCTGTTTTTTAGACTGTATCAGTTAATATCAGTTATCACCATGATAGTCCTGTGTAATACACTGCCACAAAACTTGAGTGGCACAGAATGATAAGCATTCATTGCTCAAGTGTCTGGGGTGAGCTGAGGCACAGCTGCACTAATCTTGGTGGGATTTTTTTATGTTTAAGAGATCATATGGCTATTCAAGCATCTAGAATCATCTTGGCTGGGGCAACTGAGAAGACTCGGCTCTTCCCACATGTCTTTTGTCCTCCAGAAGGTTAGTCAAGGCATACTCTCGTGGTGATGGCCATGGTTCAAGAATAGAAGTGGAACCATGTTATGACTCTTATGGCTCAAACTTTGAATTTCTTCTTTTTCAGCCAAAGCAAGTCACATGGTCAAGCCCAGATTCGAGATGTGGGGAATTCAACTCCGCCCCTTTAGTAGGCAGAATGGCAAAATCAAATGTCAAAGAGCATGGTAACAGGGCGAGTAAAGAATTGAAAAATTGAAAGAAATTAATTCATCCCCTCACAAGAAGAAACTGAGGCTTAAAAGGTTTGAACAAATTGTCCAAGTTCACAGATCTAGTGCATTGTAGAACCAGAATTCAAACCAAGGATTGTCAGATTCCAGAGTTGTGATCCAATATATATTGACCTTTCTTTCCAATAAAAAGTATTTCTTCCCTGGTCTTCTATAGCACAGCTCCGCTGGCTCTACTCTTAACTCACCAGTGATCATTTATGTCTCCTTTGTTGGTTCTTTCACATCTACCTAGTCCTTAATCATTAGACTAGGTAGAGATAATCTCAGAACTCTGCTGCAGACCTCCTTCTTAACACACTCTATCCTGAAGTCCATAGACCCCAAAAGATATGTGGATAGAAGCCCCATGGCCTTAGATAGGGAAAAAAGACTTCTTTATTTTCACTAGTGTCTGAATGAAATGCATCTTTTCTTTTAATTCTAAATGTAGGCTATAAAATACATTAGTATTAGCAATACCTGAGACTTTATCATGAGTAGAAATAACCAATAATTTCATATCACGTTACAGTTGTTTCAAGAATCTCAAAATATTATTTATGTTCATCCAACTTTGAAATCACAAGAGTTATTAGACTTCAAATAAATCATGTATTTAACATTTTAATGAGGAAGTTCATATATTTACTACATTGCAAATTTATTTTTGAAAGTACATATTTCAATACCATTGGCTTGCTTTGTAATCAAATGCATTTTATTTATTATATTTGAAAACATTTATATGATAAGAGTGTTTAGGCATTATGAGAACTGGCAAAATCTACAGAGTTAAAAAACTTAATTAAAAAAGGTTAACAACTGCTTTTGTATGTATACTTGCTAATGATATTATTAATTTTCACCATCATAATTATATTTCATTTACTAATGATGTTGTTAATTTCCACTGCCATAGTTATATTCCAATTGGTGAAAATCTTTCTATAGCCCTGATATCTGACCTGTGTTCAACACTCACATGTCCAGTTGCCTAATGGCACTATGCTATTTTGGAGGTGCGTCAAAGTCAATATACTCAAAACGGAACCCTTCTCCTCCATACATATACAAGTCTCTTTACCATCCTGTGATCCCTATCATGTAATCATTACCAACACCTGGATATCGTAGTCAGTTCTTCTGCCTCACACCTCCATTGTCAATCAGTCTTGCTCAGAGTAAGGGGAGGAAGACTATCCTCTACCCACTCTGGATCCTTTCTGGCTGGGCTATAAATTAAATTGACATGAGACAGAATAACAGGAGAAAATCAAACAAAGCTTTATAACATGTGTACATGGGAGAGACCCAGGAAAGACTGGGTAACTTGACAAATGGTGGAGGCTCTCATCTCAAATACCATCTTCAGCTAAAGACAAATGAGGATATTGGGGGTAGGGAGAGTCAGCTATAGGAGGTTACCAGAAAAACAGTAAACTAGAGTAAGGTTATTAGCATATTTAAGTCCTTGTCTTCTACATTGATAAGAGTTTCTAGAGATAAGGTCATCCCACCTTCTTCCAGGTACAGAGAGGGAGACACCTTTACAAATGGAGATTTCCCTTAAGAATGTAATGTTTCTTACAAAGGGTAACTTCTACTTTTACTTGGTTTTCAGAGCTTTGATAAGAATGGGCTTAGCAAGAACCCTCCCAGTTCATCCATACCCCGAGTTATTTATGGGGAGGTCCTGTCCTGGGGACAGGCCTTCTATCTTAAATTCTTTTAGGCAGTTAGTGGGGGGGAGAGGTCAAAGTTTCTTTCAGAGAAAATAGTCAAGGTAAAAAGACATATTTTGAGGTGGCCAATTCTGATCCCCCACATCAGACTATCACAGAGGCCTTCTAATCATCACTTTATATCTGCTTTTATGTTCCTCTAGTTTATATTCAGCACTAAATCAGAATGTTCTTTTTAAATCACCAAACTCATCCATAGTTTCTCATTGCACCAAGGATAACACCCAAATGTTTAGCGTGTCCTTTTAAGACCTCCACCATCTGGACCCTCTCTGCCTTCACCTTCCATCTTTATCCCCCTTACACTCTGTAATTGAAAATCCTGCTATATTCAACTTCTATAAGGTTTCTCTCTTACCCTAGGGAGTTGTTATTAGTTAATTTTTGCTGCATGATACACTTCTCCAAAATTTGAGGCTTAAAGAAACAACTACTTACTTAGCTCATGATTTGGTAGATTAGCAGTTTGGGGTGGACTTGGTTGAGCAGTTTTTTTTTGTCATCTGAATTGAGTTCACTCATGGATCTGGAAGTCACTTGTCAGTCTGAAAGGAATAGAGTTTCCAGGGCTTGGCTGGCTGTCAGGTGGAGCACTTCTGCTCTTTTCCATGTGGTCTCTGGTCCTTTAGCTGGCTACCCCATGCAGGTTTGGTCACATGGCATGTTCCAAGTGAAGCAAGAATTGAAGCTGCAAGGCCTCATGGTGTTTGGCTCAGAGCTTGCGTAACATCAATTTCTCCACATTCATTTGTCAGAACAAGACATAAAGCCAGCTGCAGTTCAAGAGGTAGAAAAATTCCATCTTTTCATGGGAGGAATATAGTGAACAATTTTTGCAGTCTACTATAGAACTTAAACATGATTTTCTGTTTTTCAGAGGACTGAAAATCACACTCATCCTTTGGGTCTTAGGAATAATGTCTCTGTTTTTCTGGACCAAATTAGGCCTCCTACCTCTATTCTCTCCTATCACCTTGCTTTCCTCCCCTGTCTTATCACTCAGTAAAATCATTTGTTTTCCTTTCAGCCTATACCACATATTCTATAAAGGCAGGGACTGTGTCTGTCTGCATTAATCCTTGCATATACTGGCTGTGCTCTATAACGTCTTCCCCCTGTACGTGTCTTTGTACAAATTTCCTTTAGTTATGAAGACACCAGTCATATTGGAGTAGGGTACCCCTTAGTGACTTCATTTTAATTTAATTTGTTCTGTAATGGCCTGTTTCCAAACATGACCACATTCTGAAGTACCAGGATTAGGATTTCAACACATGAAATTTGAGGGGGACACATTCCAACTCCCCCTCTAGTCTCCCCAAAATCATGTCCTTCTCATATGCAAAATACATTCATTCTATCCCAATAGCCCTCAAATTTTTAACCCATTCCAGCATTAGCTCTAAGTCTAAAACCTCATCTAAATATCATCTAAATCAGGTATGGGTGAGACTTGAGGTATAATTCTTCCTGAGGCAAAATTCCTCTTCAGCTGTGAACCTGTAGAACCAGACAAGTTATCTATTTCAATATATTCGAGTTTGTGTTGTGTATGAATAGAAGGAAATGACATTAGTCTGGATATTTAGACCTTCCACCAGTTTTGATTCTCTCTCTCAATATCTCTGCCTCTGTCTCTCCTTGAAATGAAAAACAAAGAACATAATACTTTCAACTATTTATGTACACATGTACACTTAATTATGTTAAATAATTAAGAAAGACAGCATTTGCTAAAAACCTGATCTCAGGTCTTTATACATCTGAGTAGATTGAAACATGTAGCTAATGAGGACGTTAAATAATTGCTCTTTTAAATAATCATTTTTTCTTAACACACAAAAAAATTGCCTATAAGACTCTTTAAAGCTTTTAAAAATTTAGATAGACGATTTTGAACTTTCAGACATATATTTAGACTGGTATGGCTCCTGTGGGCTTTGGGTCCAACTGCTGGAATTAGGTCATTATTAAAAGTCCACCAAGATACAGGAGGTCACAGGATAACTCTAATACAGAAGACAGTTTAGTAAGGATCTATATAGTTGCTGTTGAGACCTAATTTAAAATAAGTTAAGGAAAAAAACGAAGTGAATCAGCTGGCTTATCTGGATGAAAAGCCAGAGGTGAACCTGACTGAATCCAGAAGCTCAGGCAGTGTTGCTGGAAATCATTCTTTCTGTGTTGTCAGGAATCTTTTTCTTTCTCCATTTCCCACATCTGATAGTCTCTCTTATTTTTGTGCTTGGATTCACTATCCCCTACTGCAGGCAAGGTGATCATGCAGTAAGACACCACGGTGTCAAGAATCTCTGAGTTGATATCTTTTCAGCACTGGTTTGGGTGGGGATGGGGGGGCAGGATAAGAGATAGTCGTTCCCAGTAAGTGTGGCAAACAAACAAAAACATTCCTGGGGATAAATCTTATCAGTCTAAAGTAATCATTTTGGCAAAAAGACAGGGACTTCTGAGGGAGCCACCTCCACCTAGCACTGGGACAAAATCCCAATTACTGTGTTCAAAATCTCTCCTGAAATTCATGCCAAGGGAAGACGTCCTCAGAGCTTAAGTTTCAACTTAAAAAAGGGTAGATGACATGCTTGAGAAGTAGCAATAAATACAGAAAATCCAGGCAGGACTCAAGGGTACTGAAAGACGCCAAAGCCACTGGTTGGAAAGAACCTTTTTCTGGAGGGCTGCATGGAATAGCACCCTCTTGATTGGATGTGATTGGACACTTATGTGAGCAAGAAGGGAAAGGTCACTGTGTTAAACACTGAGCTATTGAGATTGCTTATAATGACAGGTAGTCTACCCTGACTGATGCAGTATGTTACAATATTTTCTGTCTGATTATCTTTTAACTTTGTTTATGATACTCTAATAAAAATGTTCCTTTTATTATGTTAAATCTGTGAGTTTATTCCTTTATGTCTTATAGCTTTGTTTTACTAAGAAAGGTTTTCTCAACTCTCATCTCCAGGGATCAGGATGGACTTGACACTTTGAAGGTCCTGAGTGATTTACCTCTTGGGCAACACTAGGGAAATAAGCAGTCTTCAAAGTTTTCAGTGCAATGCTGATTTAACCAGGCTGAGAAATGGCCCAGGGCCCACTTTGACTTTCTAGGTCTCAGATCCCAATGCTTGAAGTTTCATGTTTGCATTTCCTTAAATGTGGATTCCTACTATTAAAATTCTGGTATTCCCTGGATTTTAATTTTGAGCTATACCACATAGTTTCTGGCTTGGTAACTGAAAAAAAAGACGGCATTTGACATTTGCTAAGTGTTCTTCCCTTCTGAGCTCTAGTTTCTTTATGTGCAAAATGAATGACCCAACGTTTCCCAAGTCCCCTCTTGCTCTGTGTTGTGTGATTTTACATGTGAATGCACCATGACTGCTATAATCACTTTCAAAGATACATTTACTTCTAGACTTTATTAAATATAGTTTTTCTAGTTTCTTCAGATTCATGGTGCCATTTCTGTTGTTATGAAAACAGATGCTTCATACATTTAGGTTTTTTTAAATAATTTTAATTGTTCCAAGGTTTCTTAGAGTCATTTGCCCGTATGTTTTAGGATGAAAATTTATTTTTGGTGTCTGAGGATTACCGTTGTTTCATTAGCTACTTTGAAAATCTTTAAAATTATACCTCTGGAAAATCTAGATCTAATTTGAAACAAATAATATATTTATATTACTCATTTGTCTTATCAAATCTGAAAAATATTTTGTAAAAACTCTAGAATTTAAAAAGAATTTTAAAAATATCTCACTAGAGGGAAATAAACCAGAGACACCCGTGGCAGAAGGTTAAGACATTCACAGTATAGTGGAAGCTCAGTATTGCCTAGTGGTTAAGTGCATTAACCCAGGAACCAGGATATCAGGATCTGAAGTCTGGCCAAATCCACTTACCAGCTGTGTAACTTTGGTCAAGTTACTTGTTTAATCTATCTATGCTTCAATTCCTCATCTGCACAATGGAGACACTAATAGTTTTTCCCAAATGATCCTAATAAGGATTGCCTTGTAATATCATATCATATCATATCATATATAATATCATGTATAATATAATATAATATAATATAATATATGATGTAATGTAATATGTTATATTGCAACATATTATATTATATAATATATATTAAAATATAATATATGTTCCATTATATAATACTGCATGTGTAATTAATATACTTTTCTAAAGCATTCAGTGCTTGACTTATGGTGAGATAATCACTGTGTATTGTAATTCATTTAATTTGAAACATCATTATTTGTAAGTCACACCACTCTTTAATGTGCAATTAAGAAATAAGAAAATACTTGCAAATCAATCAATGTGATACACCACATTAACAAAACAAGGAATAAAAAGCATATGATCATCTCAATAGATGCAGAGAAGGCTTTTGACAAGATCTAACATCCATTTATGATAAAAACTCTCAACAAAATGGGTATAAAAGGAAAATACCTTAACATAATAAAGGCCATATATGACAAACCCACAGCAAATATCATACTCAATGGGGAAAAACTGAAAGCCATCCGTCTGAAAACAGGGACAAGACAAGGGTGTCTACTCTCGCCAATCTTATTCTAAACAGTACTGGAGGTTCTGGCCAGAGCAATTAGGCAAGAAAAAGGAATAAAAGGAATCCAAATAGGCAACGAAGTAGTGAAACTCTCGCTGTTTGCAGATGACATGATACTCTATATAGAAAACCCTAAAGAATCCATTGGAAAACTATTAGAAATAATCAATAACTACAGCCAAGTGGCAGGGTACAAAATCAACTTACAGAAATCAGTTGCATTTCTATATACCAACAACGAACTAACAGAAAGAGAACTCAAGAAGACAATCCCATTTACAATTGCAACAAAAAGAATAAAATATCTAGGAGTAAATTTAACCAAGGAAGTGAAAGACCTATACAATGAAAACTATAAGACATTACTGAGTGAAATCAATGATGACATAAAGAAATGGAAAAAGATTCCATGCACTTGGATTGGAAGAATAAACATTGTTAAAGTGTCCATACTACCTAAAGCAATCTACAGATTCAATGTAATCTCAATCAGAATTCCAAGGACATTCTTCACAGAAATAGAACAAAGAATACCAGCATTCATATGGGGCAACAAAAGACCCAGTATAGCTAAAGGAATCCTGAAAAAGAAGAACAAGGTTGGAGGAGTCACAATCCCTGACTTCAAAACATACTACAAAGCAATAGTAATCAAAACGGCATGGTACTGGTACGAAAACAGACACACAGATCAATGGAACAGAATTGAAAGTCCAGAAATAAAACCTCATATCTATGGGCAGCTAATCTTTGACAAAGGAGCTAAGGACATACAGTGGAGAAAGGAAAGTCTCTTCAATAAATGGTGCTGGGAAAACTGGATAGCCACATGCAAAAGAATGAAAGTGGACCATCTTCTTCACCATACACAAAAATTAACTCAAAATGGATCAAAGACCTGAAGGTGAGACCTGAAACTATAAAACTCCTGGAGGAAAATATAGGTAGTACACTACTCGTCATCAGCCATAAAGGGATCATTTTGAATTCCATGTCTACTCAGGCAAGGGAAACAAAAGAAAAAATAAACAGTGGGACTTCATCAGATTAAAGAGCTTCTACAAGGCAAATGAAACCAGGATCAAAATGAATAGGGAACCCACCAGCTGGGAAAAAATATTTGCAAACCGTATATCTGACAAGGGATTAATCTCCATAATATATAAAGAACTCACACAACTGAATAACAAAAAAACAAACAACCCAATCAAAAAATGGGCAGACGAAATGAACAGACACTTCTCCAAAGAAGATATACAGATAGCCAATAGGAATGTGAAAAGATGCTCAACATCACTAATCGTCAGGGAAATGCAAATCAAAACCACACTAAGATATCATCTTATACCCGTTAGAATGGCTATAATCACCAAGAAAAAAAGCAACAAATGGTGGAGAGGCTGTGGAGAAAGAGGAACCCTAATCCACTGCTGGTGGGAATGCAAACTCGTGCAGGCTCTATGGAAAACAGTATGGAGATTCCTCGAAAAATTAAAAATAGAAATACCTTATGATCCAGCTATCTCACTACTGGATATCTACCCCACAAACCTGAAATCAACAATCCAAAGAGGCTTAGGCACCCCTATGTTCATTGCAGCATTATTCGCTATAGCCAAGATGTGGAAACAACCCAAGCGTCCCGTCCCTTGACTGATGATTGGATAAAGAAGATGTGGTATATATATACCATGGAATACTACTCAGCCATAAAAAAAGACAAAATCATCCCATTTGCAACAACACGGGTGGACCTGGAGGGTATTATGTCAAGTGAAATAAGCCAGAAAGAGAAAGACAAACAGTGCATGATTTCACTCATATGTGGAAGATAAACCAACACACGGACAGATAGATCTGTGTGGTGGTTACCAGGGACTAGGGGGATGGGGGGGTGGGCCCAAGTAGTGGAGGGATGCACTTATATGGTGACTGATAAACAATAATGTACAACAGAAAAAAAAAAAAGTAAAAAAAAAGAAAAAAAAGAAATAAGAAAATACTGCAAATTAACTATGACATGCCATTGAGTACAAGAAATATCGTAAATTTACCATGAAAAATGTGTATTTCAGACTCAAAGAAATTTGTTAGTATTTATTACATAAATATATAAACTTTGTTTTCTCTTGGGGAAATAAGTATAATCACATTTATAATTCATAAAACTATTTGTCAAAAGTATTTCAATTAGAATATATTCATTCATTTATTCATTTGTTCATTCATTCAGTAAGCCAATAAATAATTACTGGATAACTGATAGTAATATTTTTTAAATAATTAGATGAATGAGCTTGACAATTGGCTGACATCTCATATGCTCTATTCATATTTAGGCAGAATGTCTAATTTATAGGACTGTCTTGATCTAAAGAGATCTTCCTATTTCATATGTATTCTGTGGCATGGAAATAATCAAAGCCAATTTTCTGGATAAAGGTGAATAAATACGTTTTCTCCACACAATGTTTTATTGCTAATTCCATTTTACTGCCAATCTTGAAGCTTCTGTAGAGATTTGAACATTTGTAATTTTCACCATATGGATTTTGTCCATCTCCACATATGGTGCACCTTATATATCTTTTTAATTTTCACAATGATTTCTTCTTGACTCTGAATTTAAAATTTTTATTTATGAGCAACTGTGGTTTCTAAATATTTCTAAGAATATTTGTAGTGACATAGGATAAATTTTCATGGTTTTATAATTCCCCAAACTTTCCCAATTCAACTGTTTTCCTTTTCTTTGAAGTTTAAAAAAAAAATCAGTATCTGGGGCCAGCCTGGTGGCAAGTGGTTAAGTTCGCAAGCTCCACTTTGGTGGCCTAGGGTTGCAAGGTTCGGATCCTGGGTGCGGACATATGCTCCACTCATCAAACCATGCTGTGGAGCGTCCCATATACAAAATAGAGGAAGATGGGCACAGATGTTAGTTCCTCTTTTTGATGAGGAAGATTGGCAATGGAGTTAGCTCATGGCCAATTTTCCTCACCAAAAATAAAATCACTATCTTTTCCATAATTTTGAGTAGTGGATTGCTTGTCACCAATGATGATCTCACCACTATTCTGGCTGTTGCACAGAAAACAGAAATACAAACATTGCCCTTAAGGTGCTTAAATCTAGTTGGCGAGACAAGATTTACATGTACACAGAATAGCAAATAATATAGGATGGTAATGCTAAGACTATCAGCGAGAGGAAGAGACAAGGAGAGGGAAAGGGATAGGGAGAGAGAACTACATGTGTTAAAGAAGTAAAAAAGGAAAGTGCTACATGGGGGAGGTGGGATTCAAATCGTGTTTTAAGAAATGGGCAGGCTGTTATGCAAGATGAATAAGTTCTAGAAATCTGCTGTACTACATTGTGCTTTAGTTAACAATACTGTATTGGACACTTAAAAATCTGTTAAAAAGGTAGATCTCATGTCAAGAATTCTTACCACAATAAAATAAAATTTTTTAACAATTAAAAAAAAAAGAAATGGGCAGGCATGTTATAGCCGGAAAGGATCAGGAGGCTGACCTTGGTGAGAAGAAAATATATAAAAGCCAAAACCAAAACCAAACTGTGGCATATTGATGGCAAACCAAGACGATTGTTCTGATTACCACCAATGCAAATGTAAGAGAAGGGGGTGGCAAATGCATACATATGAATAGGCAACATGGTTTCAGGGAGATTTCACTGTAGTGGTTTTCAAGCTGAACTGAAGAAATAAAACATGTAGAAAAGCAATAGAAAATTCATGATACTCATGCTGCCATTTAAACTCTGAGTCCATCTGTATTAATCTGTATTAATCACAGCACTGTTTCCCACTGAGTATGTACGGGGTCTCAAAATCCTTTGCACACGGTATCCCGAGCATTACTGCCAATCAGTCAGAGTTGGCAGTTGAAACAAAACCTAAAAGTGCACTGGACACGGATCAGAAAATCTAAATTCAAATCTTAACTCTGCCACTACTTGTGTCACCTTTGGCAAGTTATAACCTCCAGAAGCTACATTTTTCTCATTGGTAACATGGGAATAGTGATTTGTTAGGCTACTTCAAAACTTGTTCTTAGCATCAAATAAACTAATGCATGTGGGATTATTTTGTAAATATACAGAATTGTCAAGCAACTTTAAGGAAACATTCTTTTCTTTTATATCCTCTTTAAGGTATAGTAATATTACATCTTACTTCTTAATTTTCATGTCTAGTTAAGTTTGGAAATCACATATTCATTCTTCTTTGAACTACATATGTACATTTGTCAAGTAAAGCAGCACTCAGACACCAATTTTAAAATACTTATTATTAATATTTTCCAGTCCTTAAGAAGGAGTTGTTATTTTTGTACTGGTGACTTGTCTTAGTACACTTAGACTCACCTGCATAGTTTTCTTTTTTTTTTTCCCTCCTATACAAACCTACCTGTATGTTGTCTTTTCTGTTAATTTACCTGAATAAAAATACTTTACCAGGATAAAAATTGCTTATTTTTTGCCCCTAAGTAATGATCTGATATTTGTTAAAATATGAAGGTGCTAATAATTATGGAAGTATGAGATATTTTACTTCTTCTGTTCAGCAGAATAATTTACACAATGATTTAGAAACAAAAATGGGAAAAATTGGAGGTCACTTAACACATAGAAATTCTAGATTCAGATAGACTAAAAATTATTCAGCTGTTTCCTTCCTGTATATGGTTTTGAAACAAAGTACACTATTATTTTCTGGCCAGTCTTTGGATGTGCAATATAATTTTCAGTCATCTTCTTTATTCCATTCACCCAATCAAGTATTTTATTTCAGAGATAATGCTGTATAACTAAACATTATTGCATAAGACATAAAATTTCCGTATGTATGCATGGTCCTTTATAGACCAAACAAAGTCCCTGATAAGAAATATGCGATGTTAATGCAGACAAAAATAACACGGGTGAAAAGAGACCTGTAACTACAATCTACTCATCATTCATGAATAGTACTTAAAATTACAGATCAGGATGATTGTACATCTCGTCATAGAAACTCCTGATAAGCAGGAGACCCCAGCTCCAACTTTTATTCTCTGTAAAGTTGCAAGACATTATGGAGAGAAGCCATGAAATACCCAGAATGCCAAAGGAGCCACGGTCAGTATAAGGAAGATTAAAACATTAAAAAAAAAGTATACTTCATGTGAAGAGGGGGTACATGCTGGGTGGAACAGATAAACAGAACCAAACTTTAGCCAAACATTACTAATGAGTATTTCTTGAATCTTAAGGTATTTTGAAGATTGGAAAATTTTCTTTTGCTTTTTGTAAAATTCCTTTTAACTACCGCCCTACATCAGTTCAGACATGTCAGCCTACCCATTCAAGCACGTAATCACTTTTTCCTCTCTGCAGTGAGTCTGATTGAAAGTTAGCCCAGGTGGATTGTCGCATGTCCACCCAATGTCAGCTTTGGTCTTAATCTTTGCTGAAGATGAGGGAAGATACACCAAAATGATAAGTTTGTCAAATTTGTTGAGCAAAATGAGTTGTAATTTCAGTGGAATAAAGTCAATTAATTCCACTCTATCTTTGTTTAGTCACCCAACACTATTAATTTGAAACCCTGGTCTATTCTCTAGTGAGCTATGCCTAGGTTTACAAAATTTACACCCACAAGAAATGAGACACAGAGAGAACACTCTTACATGTGTTTGTAGAGTCTCTATGGAGAAGTATCTTTGACAGCTTCTTTGAACCAAAGGTTGGTTTCATATGTTCTTAGTCTTATTCCAGGGTTAAAATCTGTCTTCACAGGCTTGAACACCCTAGAGGTATGCATTTTAAGCTTGAACAAATCATGGTTGCAAATTAAGATTTTTATCTAGAGATTTTAAGATAGCCAAACATAATATTTTCTAATTTATGAAAAGGAGTATTTGATTCACATTTAGAGAGTTAGATATTTAGTTGGGACATCTTTCTTTCTTAAATATCAACACCTATTTGTTGACCCAGTAGAGTGGAGTGAGTAGGAACATAGACTCTGGAATTAGCCTGTATGTGTTTTATTTGTAGCTCTACACATTTAGGATAAGTGACTTTGGAGAAATGACTTAATTTCTCTATGCCTTAGTTTTGGTGATATAGATAGTAATTATTTTTTGGTTGTAGTTTGGATTCAGTGCACTTAAGTTGCTGGGCACAATGCCTGATACATATAGAAAGAGCTTGTTTATAGCAAAAGCAGTAGCAATAATGCTAGTGAATGCAGCAATGTTACCATGTAAGGCTCTGTATTATAAATACAAAGATTACTTGCTTTTTCCTCAAGGAATGTTATTCCTGTGATAATAGCCATATTATTATCTGTAATTTCCCCTGTGCATCCATAATCCTGTATGAGTGTGTGCACGTGAAAGAGAGAGAGACAGAGAAAGCCACCAGGGTTAAATGAGGACAGGGACACGCTGTCTGTTGCTCATCTTTATATCTCTCAGCACCAAGAAAAGTGCCTGGAACAGATTAAGTATTCAGTAAATAATTGTCCATTGAATAAATACTATTATCTCCTTTGCTCTGTGTGTGTGAGTGTTTAATTCCACATGCCACGTACTTTGTGTTCCTGTGAAGAGGAGAAGTATAAAATTAAATTTCCCAGGGCTGGCCCCATGGAGCAGTGGTTGAGTTCAGTGTGCTCTTCTTTGGTGGCCTGGGTTCTTGGGTTCAGATCCCAGGCATGGACCTACACTACTTGCCAGTCATGCTGTGGCAGCGACCTGCATACAAAATAGAGGAAAACTGGCGGCAGATGTTAGCTCAGAGTGAATCTTCCTCAACAACAACAACAAAAAATTTAAATTTTCCTATCTCATCACCAATTATGTCATCACTTTTTAAGTAGAAAGATAGGTTCTCATAGGTGGTGGTAAAGACCTGGCTAAATGAAAGATTCTGGGAAATATAAATTCTACTCTTGAATATGATTCTTAATATGTTTAATTCATGAGATTTTGAGGCAATTCTAAGAATGAATTTTATTTTCTAATTCCAATATATTATAGTAGTTAGAGCAACACTTCTGTGTTTAAGATCAAGATTTTAAACTCACAAACCAATAACAAACTTGTGCTCTAGTTTAATTAAACGTCTTACTTCATTTGCACCATGTTATTTTATTTTATTTTATTTTTTGTGAGGAAGATCAGCCCTGAGCTAACATCCATGCTAATCCTCCTCTTTTTGCTGAGGAAGACCTGCTCTGCGCTAACATCTATTGCCAATCCTCCTCCTTTTTTTCCCCCAAAGCCCCAGTAGATAGTTGTATGTCATAGTTGCACATCCTTTTAGTTGCTGTATGTGGGACGTGGCCTCAGCATGGCTGGAGAAGCAGTGCGTCCGTGCACGCCCGGGATCCGAACCCAGGCTGCCAGTAGCGGAGTGCACTGTGCCATGTTATTTAACCAGGACATCACACTCTGCAATTCAGCCTAATGCTTTTTTTTGTCCGAAACTAGTGTAAGGTGATAATTATCGCCCATTCTTTATCTGTCAAACTATAGGCAATTAGTGACCACATAAGAGAAAAGAAAAGCAAATGTCACCAAGAAAACTCCTGTGTTTCTCTCAAGTCTCCAAATCATTAACATGCTTTCTTCTTGTGGTCTTCAGACAAAGACCACTTTCTTCTTGCGGTCTTCAGACAAAGACCATTTTTCAGTCGATGGAGGATTTCCGACTTGAATGGGTTGGCTCTCTATTACAGTGGGGACAGGATTAAAGACTGGTTTGCTGATGGCTGTTTCATGTGTACAAGGGTAAACAACACTTCCATTTGCCAGCAGAAGATGAGCCTAATTATGCTCACAGCTTTGTCACTCCTGGGGTCACTACTGCAAGAATCTGGCTTTCCACTTCCTTTCCTAGAGTTCTGTACTGTGGAGATGAAAGTTTCTAGTCTCTAGTGCTTGAGCTCACACTGACTTGACTCATTAACTGATTCCAGCTGTTCTTCCATAGCAACAGGCAATTTCACATCTGCAGGGACATTTGGATCTCAGATGTGAGTGGCAAAGATCACTGCTTGACTATTTTTTGAAATTTCAGGTTGTAGTTAGAACTGGAGTCAATTTGAAATGAAAAGTTTTGATTACCTTATATTCTGACTACATGTTGACTTTCAACAAATATATCTTTATGTGGGTTGAAAGCTAAACTCTACGATTTGAAATCCACATTAAAATAAGTAGAGATGGCACACATACATAAACCACAAAAATCAGGGCTTAAAACTAAAAGTAAACTAAAATCTATGATTCACTATGAATGAAAAGAAAAACGTTTAAATTCCATTAATCAACTGCATGACCCTAACAAGTCAACCGACATCTTGGGATTTTTTTTTTCCATTTATAAACGAGGTAGAATTAGATGATTTCTCATATTTTGGTTCCTAATTTCACGATATTATAATTTACGTTAAATAGGGAATAGAAGTACCAAAAGATCACAATTATATGAGAAATGAGGTATTCCTTAGAAAACACAGAGTATATCGTAAATAGAAAAGAAAGTTCTGCAGATTCGAGAAAAACATATGCTTTGTACAAAAAATGACAAACAACAGTGATCAATCAATAAATGGGAAGTGAAGTCTGAGAGTAATGGCAACAAAATGTGATGTTTGAAATCTATTATTTTAGAAAATAAAAGTGAACTGCAAAACTTAGTGAGGTAAGGAAGAAGGAGATGGATGAGTTTGACAGACCAAAATTCTGCTCAGTTCTTTTGGTCGCTGAATGAATGGTACAATTGTTATTTTTTTAAGAGGAAACCAGAAGAACAACATGCATGTACTTTTATCACTGGGAATATTTTCTCTCAAGCTAACAGCCTTCTCTTTGGACCATTTCCTTCATCAACATGTTATTTATTTGAAAGAAAATGTTCAAGATCTGTTGAAAAGGATAGTTTCAAAGATAATGGATATTCCTGAGGAAAAAAAATGCCGTGCTCTATTTGATTCCTGGTGGCCTAGTGGATAAGATTTGGCACTCTCACCATCACTGTCTAGGTTCATTTCCCAGTCAGGGAACCATACCACCCATCTGTCTGTCTGTTGTCATACTGTGGTGGCTGTGTGTTGCTGTGATGCTGAAAGCTATGCTACCAGTATTTCAAATACCAGCAGTGTCACCTATGGTGGACAGGTTTCAACTGGAGCTCCCAGACTAAGGTAGACTAGGACGACAGACCTGGACATCCACTTCTGAAAAAAATGACCATGAAAACCCTATGAATAGTGGCAGAGCATTGTGTGATAGAGCACCACTGGAAGGTGAGAGGATGAAGCAAAAAGACTGGGAAGGGTTCCACTCTGCTGTGCACAGAGTGGCTAGGAGTTGGAATTCACTCACCAGCAATAACAATAAAAATTTGATTTCTATTTCTTACTGCCCAAGAGGGGTCTTTTGCCCACTGCAAGACATGCCAATATTCCAGACGCAAGGTGGTAGGAGAGAAAGGATTTTATTATAGCTTGCTAGCAAGAGGGAAGATGGCTGACTAATGTTGGAAAGAAGCATCTAACAGAACAAAGACTACAGGCCAGTTATATATGGGGCTGGTCTCCAGGTGGGAGAGATATCTGGTCTCTGGGTGGGGCAGACATCTGGTCTTCAAGTGGGGCATACATCTGGTCTTAGTTCCCAATAATCTTTTGTTTTACTGGATATGCAGAGACTAGAGCAATGTCCTATAACCTGATTTAGTTTAAAGATAATAAGAATCAGAGGTTATTCAAAGTTACAATATGATTTCTTTTCTACAATATGGCTCCCCTTATGTCAACCTTGTGCTGAGTTGGTATCAATTACCCCCTTTTGTTGTTCATTTGTCAATCTTGAGGGATATCCTGCTGATGAGGGGCATAGGTTGTTCCATTTTTTTGAATTAGCCTCTTAGTAAGACGGTGATCCAGGTGGGTTCCCAAAGTTAGGCTTATATTGTGTAAGCAAGTAACCAGGTATTTAATAAGAAGTATTTATAGAGAGACACAAAGAAAAACAAGGTTAATGGTAGGAGCAAATTATAAACCAGTTTCTGAGCCCAGGGTGCAACCAGTCAAAAAGATTTCTAGATGTCTGTGTTGAAGCATCTTTTGCAGTTTGAAATGTCTCTGATGACATTATTGGGTATTCAGGTATCTTTCTGAGTGGCTTACATGGCAACAGACATGAATCTCTTTAAGTTTATATCAAGTGCTCCAGCTTCAGTTTGTAAGGCTTCAGGAAAAAGGGCAGGTTCAGTTCTCAATGATTCCAAATGAAAATGATGGAAAAAATCAAAAATGTTATTTGGAGATTTGTAGTCAGATATTTCAGGAGACTAATGGAATTCAGGATCCAGTCCAGTTAGCAGATATAAAACAAAACCTTCAAAGAAAATTAACAGAACTAGAATCCATTATCTATGTATGAAACATAATTTTTCTCTCTAAAATAACCCTCATTTTTACCAAAGATTGCCAAATTAAGACTCATTGGTTTGCAAAATAAGTGTAGTTTCAATAAACTTGGTCCAATTATTTACATAAGTACAACAAAAATAGCAATTGATTATATAGGTCTTTTAAATCTGCTTTGCTGGAACTTTTTTTTTTTTTTGTGAGGAAGACCAGCCCTGACCTGAACTCCATGCCAATCCTCCTCTTTTTGCTGAGGAAGACCAGCCCTGAGCTAACATCTATTGCCAATCCTCCTTCTTTTTTTCCCTTTTTCTCCCCAAAAACCCAGTAAATAGCTGTATATCATAGTTGCATGTCCTTCTAGTTGCTGTATGTGGGACACCACCTCAGCATGGCCGGACAAGTGGTGTGTTGGTGCATGCCCAGGATCTGAACCTAGGCCGCCAATAGTGGAGCACATGCACTCAACTGCTAGGCCACGGGGCTGGCCCCTGCTGGAACTTTTTATAAGGAATCTCAGACTGAACTTTAAAGGCCTCTTGACGTGAGGCCAAGCAAAGCCAAGGACTTGTCCTCAGACTCCACCTTCAATACCTACAGATCCTTGAGGTTCCTTGCACATGCCAGAGGAGTGATCCTCTTTACTCACTTGGTAAAGTTGCTGGGAACCCTGTGAACAAGGCACCAGGCCAATATTTCCAAGTGGCTTTATTTCATAAAGTCAACCTTTATTCCTCAAAAGCTGTCTGGTCATATCTGAGTCTATGCTTGTTTCTCTCAAATATGACATTCCAGCTAAAACTTTGGTAATACAACCAATGTTTCCAATTATGTCCTGTTATAAGGAAAACAGATTCTTATTGAACTTATGCAAATAACTATATTGCCATAAACACAACAATACTCACTCACTCACTAGGAGTTTCCAAATTGTGGAGGGATCAGGTAGGGAGAAAAAGATAAATGTGTCAATTCTGCTTTCAAAGGTATGATTTACCAAATTACTATAGTCATAGTTAGTTTGAAAGAAAAGAGAAAAAGGTTTTCTTAAATCTGGAAAAGCAAAGCATTAAAAATCAGCAATATCTCAAGCAAAAAGTCATAAAAATTATAATCATCCTCATCAGTTCATTCAGTCCTGTAATCAAGCAATCAATTCTTGATCTTAACATTCTGTTAGCACTTTCATGAAGTCAGTTTTTCTGTTAGAGTTCTGTAATTGTTTTTACCCAGTTCAGTTTTATGATCAGAAAGTTTATCAGAAAACTGTATTCTAGAGTAAGTGTCAGAGTCCTTTCCATGAATTTCTCTGAAGATAAAATATATTTTGCAAAAGCATCAGAGTAAAACAATAACTCCCTGTAAAAGACAAAAGACTTCAAAATGGCAATTGACAAAGAAATTTGGTTAATTTTGTGCCATAAAACACTTTAAAAAAATAGCTAGAATTATGACATGACCAGGACAGATCAGAATCTTAGGAATGTTATATAATTTTAAAACATTTATGTCAATAACATTTACCGACATAATACCACCTAAGAAGGTTTATCATCACTTGTTTGACAATGCTTCCCACGTAATTTAACATACCAAATAAGTCTAATTACTTTGGTATCTTCTTCTTTTGTGTGTGTGTGTGAGGGAGATCAGCCCTGCACTGACATCCATGCCAATCCTCCTCTTTTTGCTGAGGAAGACTGGCCCTGGGCTAACATGTGTGCCCATCTTCCTCCACTTTATATGGGATGCCGCCACAGTGTGACCCGACAAGTGGTGCCTCGGTATGCGCCTGGGATCCGAACTCGGCCCACCAGCAGCGGAGCTCGTGCACCCAACTGCTATGCCACAGGGCCGGCCCCCAGTATCTTCTTCTTTATAGGAAGAGAGAGAACAAATTTCTTTGAGTAGTCCTAGAGCTAATTTTAATTTTAGTTAATTTTAGTAGTTTTTATTAATTTTTTTAATTTTAGTTAATTTTAATTTTGTGAGAAGTTCATCAAAAACATCAAAAAATTTAAAACACTTGGTCAAATAGGAAACAATGCTTAGTTCTCCATTTAATCAAAGTGACAAGAGGAAGAGTAAAAAAAAAAAAAAACCTTAATAGACCTCAGTCTTTTTCAACACAGGAAAAAATTATTTTAACAAAACATAGTTTTTCTGTCTTTTAGGTTGACTTGTTCAAAGGTAAAGAAAAACACTTTATAACCTCCTTATCAAGAGCAGACCAAAAGTTCAGGAAAATCATCCTTTAAAGAGAGAGAAGACCAAATTCTAATTTTGCACCAGCTTACTTTTGACATTAACACTCATTTACTTAATTGGATTTACTTTAATCCTAACCAACTTGACCATACATAAAACGCCTCAGGGTTTTACTTTTACAAACTTGCTGTCACCTTTTTAATTCAGAATTTGTCCTAAGTTTTTTCCTTTTTTCTTTCCTTGTACTTTAAGACAGATTTATCTTTCTCAGCAAAACAAACAAAAATATCTCTATTATTTATACCTTCTTTACTGAAAACATATATTTTACTTTCCTTGTATACAAACTTTAGCAATATATACTTTCTCATAGGAAATTTCTCAGCATGTACAAAACACGTCTATCAACAAACCTAAGCATTTTTTAGTTTCTCTGAGATAATAATCTAAAGGCAAGATAAATCTGTGCTTAATAATCAATTTCTAATATTTTATCTTATGTAGAAATGACCTAGATGTTCAACAAATTTTTATCATTTAACTTAATTTTGCAAAACTTTAAAGTTTTGTTACCAAAAAGAATTTGGAAGCTATGTTTTTCAAGTATGCAGGTCATAAAACATAATAATTGTATTCAAAAACTCTCACCCTTTTCCATCTATCTAAATCATTTATTTCCAACAATTGTGTTTCCATTACCCATGAAAACTTCATAAGACATTAGACAAAATTAACTATCATTTAAACCTATTTTTGCTGACAAATTTGTAACAGATAACATGAGCTTATTTGACTAGTAAACCTAGACTGCATGTCTGCATCATACCCAAATACTAACAACTCTGAAGACATGCCTATTTCAATCAAACCAACAAACTTAAACAAGGTTTCATTTACCAAAGATTAATTTATACTATATTAAGTCGAAAGACATTTGGGTTAATTTCTATTACATTTAGATATAATTTATGTAAGCACTTACTTTAAACCAATTAAACAGAGATCTTAATTTTGGCCATGCCATCTGGAGGTAAAATATCACACATATATAACATACATACATGAGCACACAGGTAGACACAGACAGATACCTTACAGGTTCTGTCAAATTTTTATGAATCAGGTGCAATACAAAACTCATTAGTTTATGAGAAACATTTGCATTTCAAAGAATGGCTCTCAGGTCCTAGAGAAGATGGGAGCAGAAAATTTACATCACAAAGGCACAGAGAAATCAGTCAGAAACTCCAAGATGGAGTTTCTGGGGCATATTTGACTTATCAGTTTCTAATTTCCCAATATCTAGGAACAGGGGAGTCTTTGAGATTGGCACAAGTACAAGTGAAATTTGAAATGCTTTCTAGAGCCATACCTCCAGCCTTGCAGAGATTTGTAAGACAAAGATGGTTGCTTCCAGTTCTCTAAAGAACTGGATTACAGTCTGAATGACAAAAGATGTTGACCCACCCTTCCAGCTACATGTTTCCGATTGCTTCTTTATATCAGGGAAAATTTTAACTTAAGAGGTGAATCAAAATATTTTTGTGTTCTAAAACTTCAGGACAATGTATCACATTGTGAAAGGTCTGCAAAAACTATTTACAAAGGTCCTCTTTCTATGTGTACAATTTAACCCTAGACCAATTTACTTTTTGGGGGCAGCTTTTATCATCTTTTTATTAGCACCTGATATTAGCCTCTAGTTTTTATCTCATACTGTGGGGGGGGGGGGTGCTCAGGCAACCCTACAGGCTTCTCTTTAGTATATTTAATTAACATTGTCTGAAGGGAAGATTTATATGCTGTCTTAAAATCAGACAGGGGAAATGTTCCCCAGCGAGACACAATGTCTGTCCCCACAATACGATCTATAATACAATCGGGCAAAAGAGATGAAATCATTTCACTTAAAGCCCAAAAAAGTATCAATTTTCCTACAAATTTCATCTGAATTCCATCAACTCTTATACCTCTAATCTTAGCTTTCATTAGGACTTTATCAATAGGTCTCCATCTTATAATATTGAAAAGGGGAAACATTTCTAGCCAGACATAACATCCATTAATAGCAACTCAAACCAATAAGCCTTTATGGCTTAACCATGGATGTGAGAGGCATCCCCAAAAAAGAGTGTAAAATAAACAGCCTTCAGCAAGATCCAGAAAATTCAATCCCAAAAATAGTCTAAGAAAGCGAAGGCCTTCATTGCACAGGCAGTTAGTGCAATGATAATGCAGTTAGCATTATCAAGCAACTAAGGTTGAGATGACAAAGGCTCCTAATTAAAGCAACTGGGACCCCTCATGAGAAACTCCCTGAGAGCTAACACAGCTGGACAGAGAGAACCTCAGTCACGAAACCTCAGTCTATTTGGCTGCCAAGATGCATGCTGGTACATGCATCCTCCAGATGGTGGAGACCAAAGAGGTCACAGAGCCAAGTTCTCAAGACATAGAACAAGACAAAAGAAAAAAAGACCTCATCTTATATGCACATTGAAAGCTTTAGCTAAGCCATGGGTCCCTTGAAGCCAGATTAATACCTAGGTGGAAAGTGCCATGGGGTTGGAGACCATATGTGCTTTTACAGAACACCTTGGTGCACAGACATTTTCTTGACATTGGCAGGAGACCTGTGTCATCTACGCTGTTCCATGACCAACTTATCCTGTTGTAGGAGTCTTCTTGAGGTGGTGAGTACCCTAATGGCTCTTAACCACTCGACCCACGCCCATCAAATTTTCAGCCTTTTTGGCTTCCAAGATGCCCTTAGCAACAGGTTTCACCTCATGTGCGTATTCCCAGACAACAGGCTTATAGAGATGCCTGCTTCTTGCTCTACAGTTTTTCCTTTTTATGACAAATGACACAGAAGGCAGAAACAGGAAAAATAGTGAACATCTCTGGGAGGAAAAGGATCAATAAACCAATGAATACTCAGTAGTTCATACTACATACTCATAGCTAAAATTTGCCCAATTTGGGAAAATGCAGCCTAAGAGGAAACAGGTCAGAATCAAATTAACACATCCCATTGTTTCAGAACTTAGACACGGCCAGTCAAAAGTATATTTATGCTGCACCTAGAACCCAGATTGCAAAAATTTGGGGGCATCCCTGAAACCAAGATCCTCACAACAAAGGCCAAGCCAAGGCTTCCTTCCAATGGCCCATGTAATTTCCCTGAGGCTGACAGCAGTATGGTAGGACCTTTAACCACAAAAGAGAGTGCAACCTGCATTTCTGTCTGACCATCTCTGATCACAAAATGGAGTGCAACCATATTTTTTTCTCACCATAATTTTGGGACCCCTCAACCTGACAATTACCAAGGCGAGCTCTCAGGACACAAAAAAAGCTTGGTAAGATTCTGCAGTTCCCTGTAAACATTTACAGCTCCTGGAAGCTTTAGGTTGAAAGGTGGAGACTTTGAATTTTTAAAGATTTCTTTTTTTCTTGGTTCCAAAACTCAAAAGGAGTCCAAAGTGGCCACTGTAATTTTAAATTATTCCAAGTTATCTTGCCAGCTGTTTACAGCTATCTCCATTTGAGGGTGCTTCTACCAAGGTGGCTGCAACAAACAAGGTAATTTCTTTCTTTTTCTGAGGAAGAGTGACCCTGAGCTAACATCCTTTGCCAATCTTCCTCTTTTTGTTGTTTTGTTTTTTTTTGTTGCTTGAGGAGGATTAGCCCTGAGCTAACATCTGTGCCAATCTTCCTCTACTTTATATGTGGGACACCACCACAGCATGGCTGGTGAGTGGAGCAGGTCCATGCCCAGGATCCAAACCCACAAACCTGGGCTGCCAAAGTGGAGCATGTGGAACTTTAACCACTCAGCCACAGGGCCAGGCCCAGTAATTTCTAATGAGAGTTTGTTGTGATCACCAAGAAACTCAGTCCTCAAACAGCCAGTTTTAAGCTGTTTACTAACACAGACACAGACACAGAAAAACCAGACACTAGTGAACTAGTTTGCAGACTTAGGGTAAGAAGTCCTACAACTGTTCCCACTCTGAGTGCCCACCCAGATGGTCCTATTGGACCCCAGATGGCCCTGCCATAAATGGAAGGACCCCAGATGGCCTTGCTATAAACGGAAGGACTGCAGATAGAGGGGAAGGGTGTTCACGGGCATCCCCAAGGTGACTTACCCTACTCCAGAATGAGCCCACGGACTTGTCAGAAGTAGCCATTTCTCTTCCTATCACAGTCACTGTTAGGAGGCAGTGGCATTGGTATGGGAAAGCAGGAAGGGCAGATCCTTGAGACAAAGAAAGCCTTGGCAGCTGCAAGGGACTCACTGTTATGAGAGGTTCGGGGATTCGATCAGAGACGTAAAAGAAACTTTCCACTCCAAACAAATGGACTGAAGGTATATTTTATTATATAGAGGATAGTAAAGGCGATAGTCCGCAAACACATCCGAATAGGTCAAATAATAAGAGGGAAAAAACACCAGCTCAACTGGAAAGGGAAAACATCCACTTTGGCTGAGATAACAGCAGATTCGAATAGATCATATAATAAGAGGGAAAATCATCAGATCGATTGGAAAGGGAAACACCAGATTGACTGAAGGGAAATGACTCAAATCAACCGGAAAGAGAAACACCAGGTTGACGGAAAAGAGAACACATCAGATCAATTACTTCACAATAAATCAATTACTCACAACATCCACGCCCCACTGCTGGGAGAGTCCTGTCATTCGACATGGCTGGGCGGGAATCACACATCCTGGGCAAGGCGTCCCTTCCACAGGTGGAACTCTCACTAGGGCTCAGTTTCCAGCAGTTTTTATACCGTCAGTAATTTTCAGAGTAAGCAATTACAGAGTTTTTTTCAGAGCAAGCATCTAGTGTTCCCATGCACAAATGGTTACCAGTGGCATACGTGCACTGAGCCCACCCCCCCCGGCTGTTGTCCCAGCACAGTAGTTGTGTACTTGCATTGTTTATCGTCCCAGCCTGGCACAGATGCCCAGTCTGTCCCAGGCTGCGGCGCCCGCAAGGCCTTGAAATTTTTACACATTGCAACTATCTCCATGGGAGAAGGGCCAGTTCCCACCACGCAGAAAGCAGCTTTTATATTTCTTTTTGTGCTGGTGGCTGTAGGTCAATGGAGCAGCCAAACATGGCTGTACTCATGTCAAGACACTCACTCGACAGGTTGCCTGTCCAAGGTCAACTGGCCATGAGCAAGACATAATGTCCCACCAGAGTTGCCAAATTTGTTACCATCCGAAGGGGGTCATTTGCCTGCCACAAGACATGCCAATAGTCCAGAGGCAAGGTGGTATGACAGGAAGGGTTTTATTACAGCTCACTATCAAGGGAGAAGATGGGAGAAGATGGCTGACTAATGTCATAAAGAGCCATCTTACAAAACAAAGACTACAGGCCAGTTATATGGGGCTGGTCTCTGGGTGGGGGAGGCATCTGGTCTCTGGGTGGGGCAGACATCTGCTCTTAGTTCCTAATAATCTTTTGTTTTACTGGATATGCAGACACCAGAGCAACACCCTATACTCTGATTTAGTTTAAAGATAATAAGAATCAAAGGTTATTCAAAGTTACAATATGGTTTCTTTTCTACAATATGGTTTCCCTTATGTCAACCTTGTGCTGAGCTGGTATCATATTGATGTAACTAATTCAAGTTTGAGTCTTCCTTTTTCCTTCCTTCCTTCCTTCCTTCCTTCCTTCCTTCCTTCCTTCCTTCCTTCCTTCCTTCCTTCCTTCCTTCCTTTCCTTCCTTCCTTCCTTCCTCCCTCCCTTCCTTCCTCCCTCCCTCCCTTTCTTCCTTTCTTCCTTCCTCCCTTCCTCTTTCCTTCCCTTCTTCATGTATTTTTAAACTGTCTGAACTTACAAAGGATTGATGTGGCTTCAAAACTGAATTATTGCAATAATCTCCCAATTGGTATCAGCTTGCAATATTGCATCTGCTGAAATTAATTTCCTCATAGTTGCACAGATGAGACTATTTAATTTTTCTTCTAAAATTTTTTGGTGGTTTTACATGTTCTCATACCTTCCATAAATTTACCTAAATATCTCAGCCTGGAATTCAAGGCTTCACCCATACTGGCCCTGATTTACATCACACACACACACACACACACACACACACACACACACACACAAACACACTCACACACACACACACACACAGTTTTTACTGTAAATAGGGTGAACATTAATTGAACCCTCTACTAGAGCCAAATATTCTAATCATTCTCATTCAAAAGTGTCTGAAAATTTCTGGCCTATGCACCTTACATCACATTATTCATAATACCTGAATTCTTCAGCTTACTTCACTTCAATTATATCAATTCTTTCCTAGGAAACAAGCTTTATTCAAATTACATAAACTCCCAAGGAAGGCCTGATCACCAGGTACACAGTGAAACCTCTTTTCTCTCATTTGACACTCGTAATTTACTTCTTTCTATCATTTGTTATATATGCAAAGGTGTGTTGGTAAATTTTAACAAGCAGCTCTTGGGAGGCGGGATAGGGGAGAGATCAATTTTCAAAGCTTACAGATTGTTGTGGTGTAAATATTTTGACTATGGCTGACTTCAAGCTACCAATGCAACTTCACCGAATGGGGAGGTCCAAAAACTATTCACAACGGGCTCTTGCCCACCATTACCACCTGACTGCAGCAAGTAGGTCTTTCTTCTTCCAACTGATCATTATAAGAACTTTGAGTGTAGGTGATGTTTTAAAACTTTGAATTTTCCATATCTTCCGAATAATACTCTGACTGTATTTGGCATATATAGCATATACACGTTGTTAGAAATTTCTGTAATGTCTTTTTCTAATTACCTGGGATATATGAGGATAAATGTGACCAAGTGCCCCTCTCTTGAAGATCTGATAATTTGATTCTCTACAAATAATGGTCCTTTTCAGAGAAGCTTACAGTTCAAATTCATTATCTCTTATAATTATTTATCCTCTCAGTATGTGTGTAAATAAATTATTCTGCTTTTACAGATGAGGAAACTGTGGGTCAGTTGACGTAAACAGTAGCTTCTAATATGATACAGTAAGTTGCCTCTAATAAAAGAGATAGTCAGTGACAGAGCCAGAACTTGATTCCAGGTGTTTTGACTTCAAGGTGAGGGGAAACAACAAAATACTTTCCAACATCTTAGGAAAAAATTCTTGACAAGTAAGATGTTACCTGAGACATTTAAATAATGTGATAACGTGAATACATTTCTGTTCTTCACTATCAACATTTTATATTGACATCTTAAACCAAAATTTCCCTATTTCTTCTCAATCTAAAACCTACCACACAAGAAAAAAATCAATGAATATTTTCTTGTGTGGTGGCATCTCATAACCATGGCTACTATATTTAGATAGGATATGTTTCTTTACCTTAGATTTTGTTTTTGTTTTTGTGTTAGAGCTGATGGCTTTTTTTCCAAACTAAGATTCAACAACCTAAAATACATGGAGCAAGGCCATGCTACATAAGTTCAGTTGGTAAACCCAATGCTAGTACTGAGTGAACATTTGAAAGTAAGTAGAGTCTGTCTCTGACTCAGTTTCTGAAATCTCCCTCTTCAACTATTCCAAAACACTTTCTCCCTGGATCTCTCCACCCATCTTTGCTTACCCCTCTGCATCTCATTCTAGTTATGAATTGACTAACTTAGTCCAACTCTTCTCTTCCACATTCTTACCTGCATCACAGATGCAAATTCATCCAAGCTGCAATCTCTACCAAAGGCACTTGCATTTTAATTAAGGGCTAATGAAGATGGGGGAGACATAAAAGAAAAGACTAGAAAGCCAGTCATTATACTTCTAGTGGACTAGGATGGCTTAATTTATTTGTTGATAAGATCCGTCTAATTGTTACCAATAAACGTGTAGGGGGGAAACAAACATGTCCATCTCATCCCATTATTGTCCTACTTTTCTTAGTATCTGTATTGCCCAAGAACTAAAAATTTAGGGTAAATTTTCACATAATGTCTCCCAAATTAGGTTCTCTATAGTACACAAAACCTCAGAGATAAGTTAAATGTGTTTTTAAGTACTATATGAGTTTCTCTGGGAAGATATTGAGGAAATGACATTGGTGGATATCTGACACTCCGGCATTCAGTTTATGAAAGAGAGAGAGAGTCTTAATTCTTCTAACCTATTCAACACACAAAAAAGTGTCAGAAAAATGTTTTCCAGTGCAAAAATATGCTGGCTTCTAGTTGAAACTACAACCACCTACCTTCCCACCCTTCCCTCTCTTCTCCCAAAAAAAGAGAGATAGAAAAGAAATGAGTGGCCAACACTCTTAATAAGTTAACAATAAATCTAGATTTAGATCAAATCAGTGGATATTTTTAGGGATGATGTGTCATAAAGAATTTGACCTCGCCCTAAGAGAGGTCTAGCCTTTGTCACTGACTCCTAGAAGGTAACTTCTAAACCCTGGGAATTTCCTGAGTGGTAGGAGTGTCTTTGTTATTCATGGCGGCCCCTTGGACCACACCTGATAGTTTGTGCTAATGAAGTGATTCATGGTGGGCCAGGTGATATCAGCCAGACTCCTGAAGAAAGGGATGCTGAAGTCTGGGTTCAACCATAAGGAAAATCAATCAATCAATCAATCATGCCTATGTAACAAAGCCCCAGTAAAAGCTCTGGACATTAAAGTTTGTGTGAGCTCCACGAGTTGGCAATGCTCCTTATGTATTGTGAGACACAATGCCCAGAGGGTAACGCATCCTGAGGACAATGGAAATTTCTCATTTGCAATCTTCCCAGACTTTGCCTTGTGTGTTTTCTCCCTTGGGAGATTTTAATGTTTCCTTTTCCTGCAATAAACTGTACTGTGAGTATAATAGCTTTCAGCGAGTTCTGTGAGTCTTTCTAGTAAACTATCAAACCTGAAAGTGGTTTTTGAAGATCTCAACCTGGCAATTGGTGTCTGAATTCTTGGACAGACTTGGAAGTCCGGAGGATTGTGCCCTCAAACCTCACAGTTTGACTAACTCCAAGTAAATGGCCTAATAAAAATGGATGTGAAAAACTACAATTTCCATTTGTTTCAGGTGAAGAAAAATGAGTTTTTTAAATTCTTCAATGTTGGTGTCAGGACACAGGATGCTCTCCACATTTGTCTTCAAACGCTAAATTCTTGTCCTTGGCTGAGATTTCTCAGTTTCAATAAGAAAGTGTTTATACTGGAAATCACGTGAGATATTTTTAGAAAATGGGCCTGTTCTTATTTAGAACTTTACATTTGTTTATCTCTCTTTGAGAACTTGTAAATTTATATATTTACCAAATTACTCTCAGATAACAGAAATTAAGGGAGGGTACACTACCAAGTAATAAAAGGTTAAACAGTGATATACTTCAAATATAGTACCGATGAAGGGAGTAAAGAAAAGGGAGAGAAGAGGAATAAATGAGACAAATTATCCCACATACAAATCTCATATTGTAGAGAAATTCTTTTCTTAATATAATGAAGGAGCTAGGTCTTTAAGACACACTGTGCATCCTCACACCCTTTCATCAATTTTCCAAAATAGACATGAGTCCATTTGCGTGAAACTTCAAAGTTTTCTAAGTTAAATTTTACATGAACTTAGATATGGATATTACATAAGATCTCTAAGTGCATTAATAAGTGTGCCAGCATGACTGAAGATAAGACGACTGAATCACCTATCATCTTTTTCACTTCCAATCTTTTCTGTATAGAAGAGTAAATAATAGCTGACTCGACCACAAATAAGGGCAGAAGATATATTCAGCTAGGTAAGAAAATGATCCAATATTCCAGTGTTCTTTCAGATAGTGGCATTAAGAACATTTTGGGAGAGACAGAGCTAGGCAAATTTCTTTCCTGAAAGCTATCTTCAAAACTTTTGAGAAAACTCTAAAATTTCTGTCTTCTCTGTAGTAACCACTGTGAGTACATGAATTTAGAAAAAAATAAGCTTTACTGCTGTAATTATATTTGTATGTCATTTGGTATATTCAACTACACATTTAATAATATACATTAATCATTCTGCTAAGCAACCTATTTAAAGCATTAATATGCAATAGTTAATGATGTTAGTTGGTAGCTAAATATGTGCAGATTTTTCTATCATGGTTGATCTCATAAACCTTGCCCCAGATATATAATTGTTAACTTTCCAACAGAACTAAGTTTCTACTGTGTGGAAATCATTCCATGCCCTTGGTCTTTAAATTACCCATCTATGGATGTTCTGTAGTGTTTGTTTTTAATGTATAGTAACCAGCCACGCTGTGGTAATCAATGTGTGGATACAGTGAATTTGCCTTTTTGAATAGCGATTTTTATAAGGAGAAGCATGATTAATCTACATATTCTGAATTACCCATGGGAAGATAATTTTTTTTATTTTCCTCTATAGTAGCAGATTTGTCACATTCAGTTAGTATTTGTCAGATTCAGTTAATAAATGTTTCCTCCATTTCAGACTTTGAGGCAGTTCCATTTTCTTTGAAAGATTGGCAATAGAACTGTGGAACAGCCTACTTACATATATTTTTCTGTCCACGTCTTCTGAATGAACTATTACTAAACACTGGAGAACTTTTTCAAAGTAGGTGCCAGCTATGTCTTTTTTATTCAAACAAGAAAAAATGAGACACTTCTCTAGATTCCATAGATGGTAAGGACTGAGCAACATATGTAGGAGTAGATAGATTCGAATCCTTTAACTAAACACTCAGGCTCAACCATAAAGCTCATTGTATTCTTAAAGAATCAGAAGAGGCAGAACTAAGAAAACTTGCCACAGACCTGTAGTTTTCTCTTCTTTAATTTTTTCCTAAGAATACTAGATACGTATAAAAGAAAAAAACTTAAATAGCCACATATATGAAGAAATGAAGAGGAAAGGTGCAAGATATCAAATACATTTTGGATTATCTTGAAACCCCATGAGGATATTTAAAGAACACAACCAGTATATATTTATCACTAGAAACCCAATAGAAAATAGAAGATCTAATTGGACTCAAGCAGCTCTTTTAATTTTTCATGCTCCATTTAATGAAAATAACCTGCCTCTAAAAACTCAGCTCAAAAAAATTGTACACCAGAAATAAATACTAATACTGTATGTCATTAAAACAAGCATACACACACACACACACACACACACTGGATGGTAAGAAAAGGAAAGTGTTGGTGAGTTATATATAACTCATTTATACTTAAGGAAGAGTATTTTCTATTTTTTATAAAATATCTCACCAATTATAGGTCAAAAAGAATGTTTTACATCAAAAATTTCTTGTTGCATCTTCTCTTGAAAACAAATTGTTAATTAAAACCATAATCCATGATAAGCTCAATGTAGGCAAGATTTTGTCGTGAACAGTGACAGTAGGGCAGATAATGGATTTGATTAATTTCATCCTTTAGTATATGTAACAAGCAATTCTTCAGTAACGTTGAATTCTTGCAAGGGAGAGAAAGAAATTGTATTTGTCATTTTGGTCAGTTTCGATTAGAATCAAATTCTTGACGAGTATTTTCTCAACCAAATAATGATTTCTTGATTTCAGACACTTTTAACTAATTTTGTTTAATAAATCTCAGAGGCTGATAACATGAATACACTACTCACCACTTGTAGTTATCAGTAACCCATATAGTGCTTTCTCTTGTAATTTACTCAATTTCAATATAACTAACATTTGCATAGTACTTTACAGGCTACTATGTCATAAATACACTTTAGCTCATTTACTGCTCATAGCATTTTGAGATGAGAATTTTTTCTTTTATTTCCTTGCAGATGAGGAAACAGACAATCCAAAAGGCTAAGTAAATTTTTCATGATCATGTGGCCAGGATGTCAAAATCATACTTTTGGCTATTTTTTCTGCTGTAACATGCTATTAACTATTTGGTATAGGAGCTTAATTTCAAGTTATAACTAGAGATGATTAATTCATTGACTGGGTTTATTAATTGGTTCATTCATTCCTCCAACAAGTGTTTGTTCTGCACTTACCATGTGCCAGGCATTATTCTAGGAACAAGGATACATTGACAAAAATTATATGGAGCATTGCCTCACTGATATCAAGGTAAATAAACAATTGGATGATTTCAAGGTAATACACTAACTACTCTCAAGAGGGGTATCCATAAGATATACAGCTGTATGGTGGCAGACAGAAAGGAAGAACTATGTCTACCCACTGAAGTCAAGGTGGGCTAACAGGAAGGGTAACACTTGAAAATAGTCTTGAAAAAGTAGGAAACTTAGACACACAAAGAGCCAGGAGTAGGGTTCCTAAGACAGAGGAAAGAATATTTTCGAAAGAAGATTTATTTTTAGTTGATTGTATTAATGCTTTTAAATTCTTTTCAGAAAATACACTCTTATTATTTACACTTAACCCAATTTGTTCCATCTTAAATCCACCATCACTCCTGCTGCATTTGGCACTCTGTGCATCAGAGGTAGCATTTACTTAACACTTATCACATGTCAAAAACTGTTATAAATGCTTGCAAAATTGATATTTTTATTTTCAAAAATCTCTACTGTGTAATTACTATTTCATTTTCCATTTTACAGATGAGGAAACTAAAGAACAAAATAACTAGGTAATTTATCCAAGTTAACGAACAGAGACAAAAGACTGGAATTCAAGGATTTTCCTTCCCAAATACTTGCTCTTACTCTTTATACCACATTGCGTTCTTTTTCTCTATATTGCCTTATTTGCCTCATCTATCTGTTTGTTTGTATTTTTAAAATACTAGTCAAATTTTTAGCACAGAAAAGTATTTCATTTAAAATTACATTTATGCCAAGTTGACTTCAGTGTGGTATTAATTTATTCCTTCACGATTCTAAAACAGGCAGTGATATGACTAGTTAAAAATGTTAGCCAAACAAAATGGTTGTTGCACTAAAAAAACCTAAGTGTGGTTTGATTAAATTACTTAACCTCTGAATCTATTTCTTGTATTAAAAAATGGAAGTTTTAATACTTGCCCCAGTGTACATCTGTGATTTTGGCTGATCAAAATCTTTCTCCATATTCTAACAATTTCAGCGTTTCTTGACTCTGCGAATCTTACTATCCTATAGTGAAATAAAAAATAATAAAGTAAACATTAAAGAAATAAAAAGTCATTCAGCTTTCCTTGCAGCTAGAGTATTCTAATTTCCACTACACAGATGAATTCATGGAAGACACTGATTTGGACCAGAGCTATTGATGGAACACGCATCCATTGTGCTGGCAGGTATGGTGGTGGAGGCAACCTGGTTTTGGAGTCAGTAACTTGACTCCGACAGAACTTGTGAGTTTTCTCTGCAAGCCCAGCCTTTCCAGTGCTTCTGTGAGCCTTCTAATACTCTTTAATGCATCCCTTCCTGGCACTGTAGATAGAATGGATTCTATGTTTTCAACCCAAATGATCGACACACCTAGCTTTTAGGACTATTATGAGGATTCAAAGCATGGCACAATTCAAAGCACTTAATCCAATTGCTGCAGGTAATGAGCACTTAGAAAATTGTAGCTATTAATATCCAAATTTAAACTCCTGCTACTGTGATATAATAAACATTTGGCAATTTTATTATTTGATAACTCAGGTTATGAATTTTTCTTGCCATATTCTTTTAAAGATTTTATTTATTCAGTTTTTTCCCCCCAAAGCCCCAGTAGACAGCCGTATGTCATAGGTTCACATCCTTCTAGTTGCTGCACGTGGGACTCGGCCTCGCGCCGGACGGAGAAGTGGTGCCTCGGGGCGTCCCGGGATCCGAACCCTGGCTGCCAGCATCAGAGCGCGTGCACTTAACCGCTAAGCCACGGGGCCGGCCCCATATTCTTTTAATATATGTTTTCCTCAGATATTATGTTGAGTCAATTTTAGATAGACCTAGAGCTCAATATCTATGTTTAAAAAGTAGAAAATTTTGGAATATTTAAGTGATAAGAAGTTTTTCATGCTCAATAATTATCTTATCCTCATTTTATCCTAGATTTTATTGAATTTTGCATAATCTTAATGTTACAAACCACAAATCTGTAAAAAATTATTTTTCTCCTTTAAGATAGTAAATTACATTTAGTACTTTTAAAAGCAACAGCATGGATATGAACTGATTTTGATTTATTATGACATTGATATTTTCTCTAGGTTTCCCAAGTCCAATTGATAATAATAAGCCTCCAAAAAATATTGATGATGCTGGCATGTAAGCAAACTAATATGATCCAAGAGATTTTCCACTATAGACGCCCAAAAGGCCATCATACATTTAGTTCTTTTTAGGAAACAGTTCCAAGTGAAAGGCAGTTAAGAACATCTACCTCCTGAAAAATTTCCGTAGAAAGTACAGAAATTTTGTTCAGACATAGACTACTGGTTAAGAAAGAAAATAAGTTCACATAAAGAATCAGAGGTGGTCAGTTTGCATTCAAACACCTTAGAGAAGAAAAGTTGTATTAACACAGAAGGGTCTTTTCAACCCTCAGGGGTTAGCTGTTGGATTATGTAGGAGGAGAGAAACTCTGGAGAACTGAGATCCAGGAAGCCTCTAATGATGCCCCCTGGGAGTCTTGATATAATTCAGCCTCTGCAGATGAGGATGGGTTGATTGAAGGGGGAAGATTTTTTTTTTTTTCCTAGGTTTAGGTTTGTGATTCCATGAAAACACTTGTAAACTGTACTTTGGTCAACTGATATATCTCTTAGACTCTGCAAATTGGAGACTTCTGGGAGAAAATGCTAAATAATCACATGGAATTTTTTTTTAGGTTTTTCCTCTGACTTTCACCATCATTTTTATTGACAAAACAAATAGAGTTTCAAGGTGCCATTGTTTAACAATAAAGTAAGGAACCATTCTTGGAAGGTTTAATGACGAGGCAAACATTAAATATTTCTTCAGTGTAAACTATGTGCCAAGCAGTGTGCTAGGCAGTGAGAGTTGAGATGGCGAGAAGAAGGCAACTAGAAGAGCTTAACAAGCTTTTGTTACCTTCAGGAAGCTTACCGAAATGGCTCAAAATTTTCAAAATTCCTCCCTCTCCTCTCCCTAAGAATGCCAACGCTAATGAATATGATGTCTTTTATTGGTACAATACTTTTGTTAGAGATTTCATTTAGTGTCTGCTTGTCATTTTCTCTGGGACATTGCTCTTCCCACGTTCCATGGTGCCTACATGAGCACGTTTTATGCCACAAGAACTCATTCTGCTAGCTACAATTCACTCTACCCAGAGTGGACATCTTACACAACGGCAGACGGTTTGTAAGGCAGCCAGGTTACCTGTATGTGGTCTTCTTGTAAAGAGAGTCTTTGGCTAGTGATATTTTCACTCTGGTGAATATGAATTGGAAAACAAATCAATGAGTAGAAATTGAAGATAAAGGTCAAGAAAATAAGCCAGGAGCAATAAGGACACAATGACAACGCAAAAGGTGAAGTTATGAGAAAGAAATGATGAAACTGATTGAAGAGGGAAGAAGAAACAAACATTCAGTAGGAATGATCCCTGTTGCTTTTAACATGAAGAGCATAATTACGTTTTGTGAATTTTCTCTATAATTTGTCACATCTAGAATTTCATCTTATTCCTATTTATCATATTAGAAAACAGAGGCAAGTGGAGGCTAGCTGAAGCTACAAAATATGTTTAGCAATACTGCAAGGATTAAAAAAATATGTCTCCTGGTTTCTTATCCTTTAGGGACAGGTATTTAATTGAAATATGATCATTAAATGCTTGAGTGAGCTAACTCGCTCTCTCTTCTCTCTCTTTCTCGATCTTACTTTTTCTATATGTACATATATAGTTATTTGCTAGTGTTACATTAATTCATAACAGATTTATAGTATTATTTGTTCTTTAAGATAATACTTGTCTTTATTCTAAATGAATAAAAACGCTGCATTAGCAATGTGTGTAGGATCTTATAAGTAAACAATAATCCACATTCACTAAGATACAATCTACTCTCTGAGGGTATCATAATTTGACATGAAAGTACCTATTGGCAAACAAACAAAGATAAAAGGTATACAGTTGCTTTCTTTTTATGCAATAATAAATAATCTATGTAATTCGTTTGCTGAATTGTTTGAATGAAGTACAATTTGTTTGAACACAGTGTTGGTGTTAAGCAATAGAGTCTTTGGAAACCTGAAGTCTCTTTTGAGTCCTTAGTGTTTATTTACTAAATTCATCCATGAATTAAATTTGTTTGCTGGCGTGATCTAATTCAATGTGGTATTTGGTGGTGGTAATAACAAACAGTCTAATGTCTCCCTAAAGGTACACAGAGCTTTTCACTATGCAAAGCACTACTGGTACTGTTCAAATCTGACACTAACAGCCTTTGTGAGCCCAGAGCTCGCTAGATTCACACATACAATAAAACAGTTGAACTTGACATGATACCAAATCATGTACCTGTTGCCTATTTATTCCTAAGTAGGAATACATTTATTTTTTATGAAGTGTATAGGATTTTTTTGTATTATCACTGATGCCTTAAATTCCACTAAAATGTATGGATATATTTCTAATTCATGTTCTTAGAATTTAGTGATCCTGTTCAATATGAAGTCTTCAGTTCAGGTAAAGTTTCTTCTACTATATCTTCTAATATATATGTGTATTCCTTAATTTTTTATATTCTTTGGTTTTGCAATTTATATCATGCAAGTGGACAGATGAATCACTTGGATTTAGTCTCAATAATATCTGTATTATGGAAAAGAACCTTAAAAGTATCTTTTAGATACTGTACATTGCATTTTTTTGTATATTGTATTGAACCACAGAATTTTAAAGTGTAAAGTTTAAAATTATGTAGTTAATTTTCCAGAAACTTTTTCTTATTCTTTGATTTTCTTTTTTATTGTATCGTCTTACTTTACAGATAAAATAGCCTCTTGAATATCTAGGAGAATAAATTATTAGAATTTTTCAAAAATTTTCATCAATTTTGTTTTTCTACCTCAGCTGTGGTGAGTTATCAGATATTTATATCTTGTCACTCTCCTTTCGTGATCTAAGCTTTCCTTAGATGTCTTGCAACTTGTGCTTTATATCCAAGAATATGGGACAAAGTGTTATTAGTTTAGGATGCTAGTGTGGGGATAATCTACAGTTATTCAACCATAAATGGTTTTACGTTACTTTATTATTATTGGAAAGTTACATACTTTGAGTAATTTTTCTTTCTTCATAATCTTCCACACAAAACATATCCCACCTTAATGCCCTTAGAAAACCTCCTTTCTTTACTGGCATATCTCTAACTTATCCAACAGGTCTCTGATTAAATGTAGTTCATTTGATGGAGATATTCTGAACTTTCATCTAAGATAAGTCTTCTTGTTATGACTCCTGGGGCACCCTCCACATTTCTCTTGACTCTTCATGTATATATGGGGTTTTTTTTGCTAAGGAAGATTCACTTTGAGCTAACATCCGTGCCACTCTTCTATTTTTTAGCATGTGGGCTGCCAGCACAGCATGGCGGCTAACAGAGCGGAGTAGGTCTGCGCCTGGGACCTGAATCCAGGCTGCCCAAGAGAAGCGCACTGAACTTAACCACTAAGCACAGGGGTTGGCCCTTGACTCTTCATATTTTAATTGTTTATTCAGTGTACATCTTCCGTAGTGGGTCAAGAGTGAGCACTGTGCTGATTTTGTTCATTTTCACATCCTCTTTCTCATTAGTATCATGCTTACCACATATTACCACACATAAAAGCTGAATAACCAAATAATTCAAAGAATTATAAAGTCTGTATTCATAATATAATATGTCAGATATTCCCAGAAATACAGAAAGTTCCTGAGGTTATGTATTGGCATCAAACTTCATCTATAAGACATTTATTACATAGATACAATAGTTTATATTTTTAGAACATAAGCTCCATGAAGCCTACTACGTTTACTCTTATATACTCAGCACTTAGTGCCTAGAACATAGTAGGCATTCAACATAATTTTTCAGACAGCACTCGATTTATCTAAAAACGTTTTAATTTTATTTCCCAACATGAGTTTTTATTTTTTGTACTCATTTATAATGTGGTCCAAACACAGATGGGTGCTTGTGGGCTGGTGCCTCTCATTATCCACCACATAACTGTCATCACTTTCAAAAACAAAACAAAACAGAAAACTGTCTCTATCATTGCTAAGGAAGTAATTCCTAGGCCAATTACTGGTATCAGAAATGATAGAATTATTTTCGATGGTAGCAAGATGCTCTCTATATAAATATTATCAAGAAAATAGCATAGCCTTGACTTATTTCATAAATAAAGTAGGTGAGACAAAGGAAGAAAGGGACGCAAATAAATTTATAATTTTTATCCTTAAGCTTACATTCAAAGTTTTAGTTTTCATGATCTTACATGTAGCTGTCTCAAAATATTTCCCTAAAAATATACTCTTCGATGTAATTTTATTGAGGGAAAGGAAGAAAAACAAGATGCAGGGCAATCATAAGTAAAGTGAAAAGTTAGAATATAATGTAAGGAACTTAATTTTCCCTTATTTAAATTCATATTGATGATCACATCAACTGATTTAATGATGTGATCATCTAAAATAAAACTTGAAAAGTACTTAATGTTCATCCATTTCTAGGCTCTGTTTCTCTTAAAACTAAACAGTGACAAAAGTCATTAAAATTTCTTCAGCTGCAAGTAACTAGACTCTACTGGTCAGACTTCACTCATTTTCCAAAAAGACTTTCTTTCCCTAGGCATCCAGTATTTCTAATACAAATTGTGGGCATCTTATTATAATCCTTTTTAAATAAGCATTCAATACATTGTCAGGCGTTTAAGCTATTAAGGGTAGAAACTCTTCTTCTTATGCAGAAAAATTGTCTATATAATGCATGTTGCAGTTACTTCAGGAGAGCAAAAAAAGGATCTTAAGTTCTATCCAAGGTAACTGCATTTCAGAGTTCACTCAGCTCTGTGCCATGCTCTCTAAATTTATAGTTAACTATTTGACTTGGATTTAAAGTTTCAACAGAACAGAACATGGGGAGAATTCCCTGGTGATAAAGTTATTGCAACTTGAACCTCACCTGGAAGGCCTTTCTGTATTGAGTTTCCAGTGCTTAATTTTGCCACCACCATTCCTTCTGCTTGGAGGGGCTGACAAGCAAGTACAGAAAGGAAAAAGACTGAATAGCTCCATTTGTCTTATGCTACCAGCACATAGTTGCAGTGCAGTGATAAATGAACACCAATAAATCTGTTATGGACAAAGAGCACTGGTGTGTGAGGATATTTTCTGTTCTTCAAATAATCAAGGGAAGAAGGTAGAAACTACAGTATCGGCAACAACAACAACAAAACAATCACACACACTCACACACGTAAGACTCTGAGCCATACCAGGAAAGCATAGCCACAAAACTGTTCTTCCCATAACGTATATAAATCATATCCCTCAATCAGTCTTGTTGACAAATAAAGTGTTTCTTTGTTGTTGAAAAAATGTGTTCAAAGTTAATGTTCAACAGGGTGTTTTACAAACCCGAGCTCTAAAAGAAATCTTGGGTTTGAGGGACCAGTAAGCTCTAGATAATATATACGGATCACTAATAGTACTTTTTTATTATTTTTCTCCTTGTTTTCTTATTAAGGTGACAGTAGTTTATAACATTATACAAATTTCAGGTGTACATCATTAAATTTCTACTACTGTATAGACCACATCGAGTTTACTAGCAAAAGTCTAGTTTCCATCCATCACTGTACACATGTGCCCCTTTACCCCTTTGACCCTCCCTCCACTCCCATCCCCTCTGGTGACCACCAATCTGTTCTCTGTGTCTGTGTGTTTGTTGTTGTTGTTGTTTTATCTTGCAATCATATGGAATTTGGCTTTCTCCTTCTGACGTATAATAGTATTCTTTTAAATGCCTGTATGTAGCTTACATGCTATTGAGTGAGAAGAGACTAAACAATAAAACCATAATGCCCATGAGCAGATTCTGCTGCAGTTATATGATGACATTATAAAGGAAAGATCATGTCATTGTCAAACTTAATTCCAGTTCCAATCAGGAAGGTTCTATTCTTGCCAAGAGGAATGGGATGTATCATTTTCCCCATTCTAGCAGTGAGGTTGAAAACACTGTTCATGGCAGCAAAAATGGATACAGGACCTGGGACTCAGGTTTCTGAAGAAGAGAATTAGATCCAAAAAAACAGACCCATAAGGTTTTCATAAATTAATTATTATCTAGATTGTTAAATAATGAATTAGAGGCAAACAAAGCATATATGGAAATTAATCTATAACATCTCAGTACTTAAGGAGAATTTAGAGCATTTGAAAATGTGGGATATTTCTATTGAAACGCATTTTATAGAATGAGAAGTTGTAAAAGGTTTATACTCCTCATTACAGAAAGGGTGGACACTTTCGTGGACAATGGACATGTCCACACTCCTCACAACTCTAGAGTTCAAGAATTCCCCTAACTCTGCTAGACTGAAAGAACAGCACAGAGTCTGATGTCTGCAGACACATCTGACCGTTGGCAATAACAGTGGACCCAAAGTCTTTGTTTTAAATCTTACAAACATCATTCTACCATACTAAAGAGTTGAGCTTGGATGAACCAAGATGAAACCTTTAGTAGCCTTGTGTTTTGAGATCCAGAAATAAACCCATCATACTTTATTTCTTCATCAATTTAAGTCAACACAAGACGTGCAGTTATTCCAGAAAATCTATCACTGCATAAATGCTAATCTCAATATTACTCTGTACATTCTATGCTCTCACTCCTTTCCCAGTCACTCCAGCTTTCTGTGCTGTTAGGAACTCTCAGCATCACATAAGCAAATTCCTCTACAAAATCAATGATCTGGACTTTCCATTCACCTTCATGTAGAAAATAACACTCTATTTTTCCCTAAGAATACAGACTTGAAGTACCATCAAGTGGAAAACATTTTTCCTCGCACAGCTCACGTAATTAAGATTTTAAGGTGCTTATCTCTCCTTCTTGCTCCTCAGTTTCCATTTCTGACTTTGTACTTCAGACTCTCCACATGGAAATTTCCCCAGATAGGTCTCCTTGAAAAATCATGCAGATTAATTAGATAGCAAAACACCTACATGAAAATGCACAAATACACACTTGCACGACATTTATAATAAAACTGGGTGACAAGATATCCTAACAAAATCCAAAATACAAATTGGTGGGGATAAACCACCGAGAGCCCAAATACCTGCATTTTATCAGCATCTTTGTGGGAAGAAGCACAGGGAAAAATTACTGTATCTGACCTACCTGATAGAAGAAAAATTCTGTACCAGACAAGAAGGACCCACAGGAGAGTATCCCAGGCCCATTTGAGCACAGCAGTTGAACTTGGGAAGGATTTTGCTCAATCCAATGTCAGGTAAATACAGAAGGTGAACTCTCAGAATTGACTATCCAGGGCTCCCCTCCAGGGCAGCATCCCACACTAAGGAGAAATTGAAGGCAGTAGAATCAAGATTGAGGGGAAAAGTCAAAGAAGGGTTGATGTAAGTGAGGAAGGAAAGAGAACCAGGAAATTCCAGAAAGGAAGGTATTGTATTTTTCAACACTACATGAGCAGCAAAAAATTAAAAAAGCTTTGTGATGTTGGCTATTCTAACTTTTGAACTATGGCTTCTAATTGAGCAACTTATTTTAAAATTTCAGAAAAACAAATTCACATGCACCTGAGTAAAAAGCAGAAGGTCAAGGTCAAATCCCACACAAAATTATTCTAAGAAAAAGAGAGAAAAAAGTGTAGAAAATGTCCCTACAGACAACGAAAGCACGCCAGAAAAAGTCCAAACAATTAAAAAAAATTTCAAAACAAGATTTAAAAAATAACACCAAGAGGATGATAAAATATAAGAGAAAAAATAATTAATCAGATTAAAAAACAAATCTCCAAAATGAGATGATGGAACTCAGCAAAGAATTAGACTTAAAAAAAAATCCAAAATGAAGGAAAAAACTAAGAGGCTCACAAGAGCAAATACATACAATAAAGAATGTCTTATGAGAAGTAGAAGGTAAATGGAGGAGTACCTTAAAAAACAAATGAGAAGTGAAGAAATGGATACAAAGTGTTCAAGAGAAACTGAAAATTACTGAAGATGGACAGCAAAGATCAAACATACGGATAGTCAGCATCCTTAAAGAAGTAAACAAAGGCAAAGGAAGAGAGCAAATAAAAAAGACTGTAATTCAGAAACACTTTTGTGAAACTAATTTGAAATTTAAGATTTAAAAAACTATGTATTGAAGATGTGTACCACATGCCTGAGACTGTCAATCCAGAACACTCACCAAAAGGCATATTCTGGTAAAATTATTGGTCTTTAAAGAAAAATAATTCTTTGTGCAGCTTGGCCAAAAAATCTAACAAATTTTAAGAAAATAAAATGGCAATATTAACAGACCTTCTAACAGAAACTCCTTATTGCAGAAGAAAATTGAGTAATATATTTAAGAAAGCCTAGGAAAGAAAACATGAGCCAAAGATTCTATACCCATCAAAACTGACATTTGGGGGCCGGCCCCGTGGCTTAGTGGTTAAGTGAGCGCGCTCCACTGCTGGCGGCCCGGGTTCGGATTCTGGGCTCGCACCGATGCGCTGCTTCTCCCGCCATGCTGAGGCCGCGTCCCACATACAGCAACTAGAAGGATGTGCAGCTATGACACACAACTATCTACTGGGGCTTTGGGGGGAAAAATAAATAAATAAAATCTTTAAAAAAAAAAACAAAAAAAAAACCTGACATTTGGTTATCAAGGTCACAGACCAACAATAAGGAACAGCTGAGAACTCTGAGAATATTGTTCTCCTTAAGGCTTCTTGAGGAATCTAACAGTGAATTAGCTTCAATTAAAATGAATAGAGAGGCAGCTACATATGGATCAAAATTGCTAATGATCACCAATAGCTGCTAATGTCATGTGAAGAGAGATAACCAGAACTTCTGTGTCCTTTGATATGCCACCTATAGTTCTCTCACAGTTATTGAACATAGTTTTCAATAAGCCCATTGATACAATTAACAATTCTCAGGAAACAGAGGAATTTACTGAAACTTGAGTGTACAATCAACAAAATTGAGACAGCGGTCAGTGCTATAGAACTGGTCTAGATTCCTAAACACGTACATCTTAAGGAACAGGAAAAGACAGAAGAGAAACCTAGAGACGATTAATGGCTTAAAAGATATGTCACATAAAATTTAAAAATCAGAATTGACTATACTATGATGTCTAGTTTAATGTCTTCTATCATACCACTTGAATGAAAAGATTACAAGGAAATGCAAAGAATTAATTAATATAAAGGTCAAAATTGGGTTATTTTGAGGGAAGAGTGGTGACTATCGGGAGAAGGCACGTAGAGAGCTTCAGGTTTGCTAGCAATGTTCTATTTCTTGCTTGGAGGTGTTTACATAGGCGCTTGGTCTAAAATAATTTACTAAGCTATCGAAGGAGGGAAAGAGAGAGAAAGGAGAGATATATTGAAGTATTAATGACATTTGCAAAGTAGGTAAAGCTAAACTATAGTGTTTATAAATGCAACCTTGGATTATAAAACTATATAGAAAAGTAGGGAGATTATTACAATAAAAATAAGCATAATGGAGGGCCGGCCCCGTGGCTTAGCGGTTAGGTGCGTGCGCTCTGCAGCTGGCAGCCCGGGTTTGGATCCCGGGCGCGCACCAACGCACTGCTTCTCCGGCCATGCTGAGGCCGTGTCCCACATACAGCAACTAGAAGGATGTGCAGCTATGACATACAACTGTCTACTGGGGCTTTGGGGGAATAAATAAATAAATAAAATTATATAAAAAAAATAAGCATAATGGATACTGTTGGGAAGGGTGAGATAAGCGATATTTGAAAGGGATCATGTGGAGAACTTGTGGGGTGACTTACAAGGGCCTATCTGCTTTCATTTTGAAGGTTACAAGGATGTTTCCCTTAAAACCCATTAAATTTCACATATATCTTATGTTGATATCTTTATTTGTGTTATTCCAACAATGTAAAAAGTTTGAAAATATAAAATATATTATCTATAACTATATGTCAATAATTTCAACAAGACATATGGATAAGCATGAATAATAGATAAAAATATTTTTTTAATTTATATTTTCATTGCAGTAACATTGGTTTATAACATTGTATAAATTTCAGGTGTACATCGTTATACTTCTAATTCTGCATAGATTACATCATGTTCACCACCCAAATACTAATTACAGTCCATAACCCCACACATGTGCCTAATCATCACTTTCACCCTCCTCCCTCATCCTTCCCCTCTGGTAACCACCAATCCAATCTCTGTCTCTATGTATTTGTTTGTCGTTGTTTTTATCTTCTACTTATGAGTGAGATCATTTGGTATTTGACCTTCTCCCTCTGACTTATTTCACTTAGCATAATACCCTCAATGTCCATCCATGTTGTCACAAATGGCTGGATTTAATTGTTTCTTATGGCTGAGTAGTATTCCATTGTGTATATATACCACATACTCTTTATTCATTCATCCCTTGATGGGCACTTAGGTTGCCTCCAAGTCTTGGATATTGTCAATAATGCTGCAATGAACACAGGGGTGTATGTATCTTTACGCATTGGTGTTTTCATGTTCTTTGGATAAATACCCAGCAGTGGAATACCTGGATCGTATGGTAGTTCTATCCTTAATTTTTTGAGGAATCTCCATACTGTTTTCCATAGTGGCTGCACCAGTTTTCACTCCCATCAGCAATGTATGAGAGTTCCCTTCTCTCCCCATCCTCTCCAATGCTTGTTGTTTCCTATCTTGTTAATTACGGCCATTCTGATGGGTGTGAGGTGATATCTCACTGTAGTTTTGATTTGCATTTCCCTGTTAGTTTGTTTTATCTGTCAACCTGGCTAGATTATGGTGCCCAGTTGTTTGTCAAAAGAGGTCTACATGTGAAGGTATTTTTTAGATATGATTAGTATTTCAATCAGTAAATTTCAAATAAAGCAGATTACCTTCCATAGCTGGATGGGTCTCATCCAATCAGTTGAAGGCCTTAAGAGAAAAGACTGATGTTCCTCAAAAGGAAAGGATTTTTCCCCCAGACAGCCCTTAGACTCAAGGGAGTAACATCAACTCTTGTGGGACTTTCCACCCTGCTGGCCTGACCTGAATATTTTGGATTTACCAGACCCAGGCAGGGTATTTGGAGAACCCCAATACAAAAATAAAGGAAGAGATTTGTAATATGAAACAAGAACAAGATAGTATTATGGAATAATCAAATAGAAATATTACATATGGAAAATATGAGTTGATGTAAAGAACACAAAATATGGAATACAGAGTAGAAAGGATGTGACACAAGGATGAATTAGCGGATTAGAAGACGAATTTGAGAGGTTTTTCTATAAGGTAAAATAAAAGATACAAAAATAGAAAATATGAAAGGAAATGTAATAGGTAGGGAAGAGAGATATAGGATTGCCAATATTGGAATATTAGTAGTCCTAGCATACATGAAAAATAAATATGGATAGAAGGAAATATTTATAGAATTAGTGGAGATATACTTTCCAGAATAAAAAATGGTGAACAACCCCAGATTGAAAGAGCCTACAAGCTGTAACACAGAAGATTTATGGACTCAGTTATGATTCTTTTTAGAATATAGAAAACTATGTCAAGAACTATTAAGAGTGTAAGACTTTACCCCACTTACAAGCTAACAAGTTGGCCTGTCAAAGCTTTTATGAAGGCAGGAAATAGATAGGCTGCTGGGTCAGACAGGCGGCATGGGCATCAGCATACTTGTGTCAGTTCTGCTCACCTCTCAGTCCAACAGGAGTGATACAGATGTGCCCAGATGAATGCCTGTACACAGTGAGCAGCATTATGGGAGAGATACCTCAAAGAAAGGGAACTTGGATCCCTTATATTGGGAGGTAAGCATGTCCGCCTTTTGCTCCACAGGAAGGCACTATATCTGTCCTTCAAAGCTGTTTACTATATAAACATCCTTGAACAGATAGTCTGGAACAATGAATATTCTATGTATGTAGAATTATGAGACACCTATAGAGAATTATCTCCTTATGTACAAAACACCCAGAGTAAAAATTATCACCTAAAAATACACAAGAATTAAATTATTTTCAGACTCGTCCATAGAAACATCAGATGATAATATAGTAAAATAGGTTAAAATATTGAAGGAAAAGAATTTTAAACTCAGAATGTCATATTGTTTTTAGAGCTTTATTGATACATAATTGATATGAAATAAAATGCATATAATTTAAGTGAATAATTAAATATTTTGTCATGTATGAGTACCCTGAAACAATCTCCATCATTTAGATAATGAAAATAACCCATGGTTTCCAAATGTTTCATCCTGGACCTGCTTGCTGTTTGGTGGATTTCTGCTCTGAATATATTATATCCTTTCTTCTGCTTTCTTTCAGTTTAATTTGCTCTTTGTTTTTTAATTTATTACAGTAGAAAGTGAGGTCATTATCTTGAGGCTTTATTTCTTTTCTGTTACAGGTGCTCAGTGCTATAAATTTTCGTTTTGGTATTGCATTAACTAAACTGTACACGTTTTCATAGGTTATGTTATTAATTTCTTTCAGTTCAGAATAAATTCTAATTTACATTTGATTTCTTAATGCATGTGTCGTTTAGTAGTGCATTATTTAGCTTCCAAATATTTTGGGGGTTTTTCAAGATATCTTTTTATTATTGACTTATAACTTAATTCCATTGTTATCAGAGAACATATTTTATATAATTTGAATTTTTAAAAATTTATTAAGACTTGTTTAATGGCCCAAATTAGGTCAATCTTGGGGAATATTCTGTGTACCACTGAAAACAATGTATATTCTGTTACTATTGAGTGGTATGTTCTATAAATGCCAGGTAAGTCAGTATAGGCAGTAGTGTTCTAATCTTCTATATTCTCTCTAAATTTCTGTTTACTTTATGCATAAATTATTTAAAGAGGAATATGAAATATATGAATAACATAATATGTGTGTATTTCTCCTTAAAGTTCCAGCTATTTTTGCTACATTTATTTTGATGTGCTGTTAGGTGCATAAAGGTTTAAAATTACATTGTCCTTTTGATGAATTAACCACTTTATGATTACAAAATGACCCTCTTTATCCCTGGTAATATTTTTGCTAAGAAATTGACTTTAACATTATTATACCTGTCCCAGCTTTCTTTGATTAGTTTGAAAAGGTATATATTTTCATCCTTTTAAATTTAAATGATTTGTGCCTATTTTTAAAGTGTGTTTCTTTAGAAGTCCAAGTATGATTGGAAAACTGGGCAGAAGCCTGACAGAACTACGTTTTCCACAGTATCCACAAACATTGCTGCTGGTACCCAGCCTCGTTGGCTCTACGCATATTCATCTCTAGACCAACTTAGACTCTCTTTAAACTTGTTTCTCTTAAAATGTAAGCCTGATGACTAAATTTCTTACTTTTTCTGTATGTTTCTAAAATGGGACTAAAGGCAAATGGAATGAAAGGAACATATACATAATCCTTTGACTCTTATGGAGAATATTGGCAAATAATTATGTGCTACACATTTCAAAAAAAAAAAAAAGTGGGTCTCTTTAGGCTCCATATAGTTGTGTCATTTTCCTTTAATCCACTCTAATAAACTCTGCTTTTTTTTTTTTGTGAGGAAGATCAGCCCTGAGCTAACACCTGCCTAGTCTCCTCTTTTTGCTGAGGAAGACTGGCCCTGGGCTAACATCCGTGCCCCTCTTCCTCCACGTTATATGGGACACCGCCACAGCATGGCCTGACAAGCGGTGCGTCAGTGCGCGCCCGGGATCTGAACTGGCAAACCCTGGGCCACTGCAGCGGAGTGCGCGCACTTAACCGCTTGCGCCACCGGGCCAGCCCCAACTGTGCCTTTTAATTGGGGTATTAAGAGCCTTTACATTCAATGTGATTATTCATAGTTTTGTTTTTAAATCTCCCATATTACTGTTTTTCTATTCATTCAGTTTTCTGGTTTTTCTGCTTTCTTTTGGATTGAGTATATTTTATGATTCAATTTTAACAACTTTGTTGGATTATTAACTATAACTTTTTACGTTATTTTCTAATGGTTATTTTAGGTGTTATAAGGTAAATCTTTAACTTTTTTGAGTCTATCTTCAAGTAATATTATGCCACTTTGTGTATAATATAAAAACCTTATGATAGTATGCTTCTATCTCTTCCTGCCTGGCCTTTGTTCTATTGTTTTACATTTTACTTCTGCATATAAACTACACATTGTTTGTTGTTATTTTTGTTTTGAACAATCAATTAAATTTTTTATTTATAGACTTTATTGTTGAGAATTGTTTTAAATTTACAGAAAAACCAAGCAGATAGTACAGAGAATTCCCATATGTCCTCCAACCTCACCCATATAACTTGTCCTATTATTAATATGGTACATTAGTATGGTAGACTTGTTACAACTAATTAACCAATATTGAGGCATTATTAAGTAAAATACATACTTATTTTTAGAACTCCTCAGTTTTTACCTAACATCTTTTTGCTGTTCTAGCCTGCCATCCAGGATACCACAGTATATTTGTTTGTCATGTTTCCTCTTAGCTGTAACAATCTCAAAGATTTTCCATGTTTTTGATGACCTTGACAGTTTTGAGAAGTACTGGTCAGTTATATTGCAGAATTCCTCTTTATTGAAACTCATCTGATATTTTTCTCATGATTAGATTGTGGCTATGGGTTATGGGAAGGAAGAAGACAGAGATAAAGTACTATTGTCATCACTTTATATCAAGAGTGCATACTATCAACATGATTTATGACTATATGTTGAACTTGATCATTTGACTAAAGTAGTGTTTGTCAGGTTTCTCCGCTATTAGTTTCTCTCCACTCACCCACATACCCTCATACGGTACTCTTGGGAAGGATTTCACTATGTGCAGCAAACATTAAGGAGCAGAATTATCTTTTCAAGAAATATAGACATTAAGCAAATAGTCTTATATATTCCCCCAATATTTACCAGTGTTCTTCTTCATTCCCTTGCGTAAATTCATATTTTCATTTTGTATCATTTTCTTACAGACAGAAGGTTTCTGTTAAGATTTCTTGTAGTGCAGGTCTGATTGTAATGAATTATTTTGGCTTTTATATTTCTTTAATGGTTTTTATTTCAAGTTTATTTTTGAAAGAGGTTATCATTGGGTATGGAATTCTAGGTTGATTTTTTTTTCATACAGTACCTTAAAAATGTTGTTCCACTGTCTTCTGGCTTGCATTGCTTCTGATGAGAACTCTGTTGTCAAAATTATCATTGTTCATTGTACATAATGTTTTTTTTTCTCAGCCTATTTTTAAGAGGTTCTCTTTATCACTGGTTTTAAGCTATCTGACTATAATGTGCCTTGATGTTATTTGCTTCATGTATATTGTGTTTGGAGTTTTTTGTGCTACTGCTATCTGTGGATTTATAGTTTTTACTAAATTTGGATGCTTTTGTGCCATTATTTCTTCCTCTCCACAGGGCACTCCAATTACATGTAAATTGGGCCATATGGAATTTCCCACAGCTCATTCATAATTTTCTTAAGCCTATTTTTAGTCTTTTTTCAATGTTTAACTTTGATTAATTACTATTGCTATGTCTTTAAGTTCATTAATATTTTCCACTGCATTGTCTAATATAGTGTTAATACCATCCATTGTATTTTTAATTATAGTCATAGTAATATTTTTATCTCTAGAAATTTGATTAATGTCTTTTTGGCACTACTTAACATGCTCACATCTACTTTCCTGTTCATATAAAAGATAGTTATAATAACTCTTTCTAAGTCCTCATCTACTAATTCTATCATCTGTGCCATTTTTGGGTCGGTTTCTATTGACTGGATTTTCTTCTATGTGTGGATCCATATTTCCTTTCTTTGTGCATGCTTGGTAGGTTTTGATTGACTGTAAGACATTGAGATTTTATCTTGTTAGGTGTTGCACTTTTTTGTATTCCTATAAATATTCTCGAGCTCTGTTCTGGGACATAGTTATGGGGAAATAATATGATTCTTTCAAGCATTGCTTTTATACTTTCTTAGACAAGATCTGGATGACTTTTACTCTAGGACTAATTTTTCCCTACTATCAAAGTGATAACTGTCTGATGTTTTATGTGGTGCCCCAGGAAAGACAAGGTTATCTGCTCTTGCTAGTGGAAACAGAGACTATTTCTGGCCCTGTGTGAGCTTTATAGATGGTTTTCTCTCCTGAGTGATGATCAGTATGCATCTGAGAAAGCAGGGAGATCTCTCAACAAATATCCAATGTTCTTTCTCTTTGCCAATCTCTTCCCTTTTGTACTATGCCCTGCAAACTGTAGCTGGTGGATATCTTGGTTATCCAAACTCCCAGCTCCATCTCTCTGACTTTCAGAGATCACCTGTGTCTACCTGAGTCCTGCCACCACAAACTGTGGCCTGGAAACTCTCTAGGCAGTAACCTGGGGGGATTGTCAGGCTTGCCCACTTTGTCTTCCCTCCCTGAGGCTTCACTGTATTACAATTTCCTGGCATTCCAACTTGGACTTAAGAGGTAATTCTCGGATAAAAATTGTTTATTAGAGATAGAAAGGGACAGTTCATAAAAATAAAGATCCAATTCAAAATGAAAATAAAAAATTTAAACATGTATGCAACTACAATCTCTTTTCCCATTTGCCTGAATTATGATACCAAACTATCAATTTTATTTTTTGTTACATCTCCATTCTTAAAAAGAATAAACTGTTTTAAAGAAACTGTAACTTTTCAATTTTACTGCAATCCTTTGATATTTTTCTCTAAAACACCCTCAAAATGGATTAATAATCAGCCTAATAGAATTTTCATGCATTTTATCTCCTTAAATTATCCACACTTAATCAATTTTCCAAATATTCAGGTGTAAAACAATCATAAAATCCTAAGAGCTAAAAGTCAGAATAGAAAAAATATTTCCCTTTCTAGACTCTACTTTCTAAAATAAATATTCTTAGTTGTTTTTTTTAAACTTTGAGTCCCTATTATTAAAGAGACTAGTTGAAACATGAGGTGGAATGAGCTTTAAAAAAAGAAAAGAAAAAAAAGCCACAGTGAAAGTAGCATTTCAAAATAGTCATGAAATTTATAATCATTTATATCATTCCCAAATTATTTAATAGTTGTATTATAATTTTATCTACTAGTACATACATAGTAAATATACAATTGTTATAAAATTTACTGCATTTACAAAATACAAAAACCCAGGAAAATTAATATTTAATGTTTATAATGTAAATAATATTTAATGTTATATACTTAATGTTTATTATTATTAAATAATATAGAACATTTGACAAAATGGTACATAAGTTAGGAAATCTGAGCTTTTTAATATTAAAATAGATTTTCCTCTAGAGTCTTTAATAATACCACATGGGTTGCTTTCTCCTGATGTTTTCTAATTAATTTTTTTCCTGAAGAGCAAATTTAACTTTGTCTCCAACTCAAAAGTGCTATTTTGGAGGCTGGCCTAGTGGTGTAGCAGTTAAGTTTGTGCATTCCACCTCGGCGGCCCAGGGTTGGCTGGTTTGGACCCTGGGCGTGGATCTACTCACCACTCATCAAGCCATGCTGAGGTGGCATCCCATGTAGAAGAATTAGAAGGACCTGCAACTAGGATATACAACTACGTACTGGGGCTTTGGGGAGAAAAACAAAAAAAAGGAAGATTGGCAACAGATGTTAGCTCAGGGCCAATCTTCCTCAAAAATAAAAAGTGCTATTTTGGAAGCAAGTGTATAATTATTGTCGGCAAATCTTTTGTGTGTATTGTATGTAAGTAATATAAACACACACACGACAGTCTTCAAATATTTGTTGTCAGAATTTTATTAAATATTTTTGAACATACAGGAGCAGTAAACATTTTTGTTGAAGAGTCTTGACAACCAAGGAGAAAATAAGACAATTCACAATAAAAGTGGAAAATCATAGTCTATCATAGTAATAATAACAATGACTCATTTTCAGCATTAACTATGAATTGTCAAAAATCACCCCATGAAGTAGGTACTATTATTATTTTTGTGTGTGTGTGAGGATGATCAGCCCTGAGCTAACATCCATGCCAGTCCTCCTCTTTTTGCTGAGGAAGACCGGCCCTGAGGTAACATCTATTGCCAATCCTCCTCCTTTTTTTTCCCTTTTTCTCCCCAAAGCCCCAGTAGATAGTTGTATGTCATAGTTGCACATCCTTCTAGTTGCTGTATGTGGGACGCCACATCAGCACTGGTGGACAAGCGGTGCGTCAGTGCGCGCCCAGGATCTGAACCCGGGCTGCCAGTAGTGGAGTGCACGCACTTAACCACTAAGCCACAGGACTGGCCCCAGTAGGTACTATTATTTATCCTCATTTTACTAATGCAGAAACTAAGACACTGAGCATCTAAGTAACCTACTTTTAAGTGGTAGAGCAGAGTGAAGATCAAGCTTCTGGTTGGTTCTAGCGGAGCTATGTCTCTAAACAGCTTTATTGATATAGAATTCATGTACCAGGACATGGAATTTTAAGACAAAAGTTTGAGACTTCGAAAAGGTTTAGATTTACAGTGGGTGCTTCAAGCTACCCAGCTCTGAAGCTGGGGAAACACATATTTACACTTTTTTTGGAAACTTGGGAGAAGTATTAATTTAGTTCAAGCTTTCAACTCCCTTATTTTGCAGATAAGATAATTAAGCCCCAAAGGAGTGAAGAGATCTGCCTAGGAATATACAGCAGGTTAGTAGCAAAGTAGGAATTAGAACTGCAGGCTTCAAGTTCAGTACACCTAAACATGCCGATCCTTTAATATCTCTTTTTTTGTCTACTCCTCATCCATAGTCACATATAGTTTTTATGTTGCTATAATTTATAATATAGACACAACTTGGGAGCACGCTAATTATTTAAAACACAGTTTTTCTTCTTCAGGTTCCATTATGTCAATTTTTATTCTTCTTTACTCTTTCCTCTTAGTCTTTATACCCAATATACTTGCTATATTTGCCTGCCTCTGGAGTATTTTTGTATAAAGCCCAAAAAACTCAGTGAATCAGTTTAAATAGCATTTGTTGAAATCTCTGACCATATTTTTAAATTTAAGATGATTTTTCCTTTTAAATAGACTTTATTTTTTTAGAGCAGTTTTAAGTTCACAGCAAAATTGAGCAGACAGTACAGAGAGTTCCCATATGTCCCTAAACAGGCACAGCCTTCCCCACTATCAACATCCTGCATCAGAGTGGTACATTTTTTACAATTGATGAACCTACAATGACACATCATTGTCACCCAAAGTCCAGAGTTTACTTTAGGCTTCACTCTTGGTGTTGCATGTTCTGTGTATATGTAGCCACCATTATAATATCATTCAGAATATTATACAGAAGCTATTCTTTACATAAAATAGTTTCACTGCCTAAAAGTCCTTTTTGCTCCACTTGATCATCCCTTCCTCTCTCCTACTAGGGACATAGAAATGTCCCTAAAATATTATGTTAAAAATATTACATTTACAATTTCAATGTTATATCTAAAAAAAAAATAGCAAAGACAAAGTAAACATGAAACCTGCTCTAAAACAGACTCCTTTGTGTATTTTATAGAGACGTGAAGTGATGCTGTGATAATTCTGATACTGGTTATACAGGAAATGAAGAGGAAGATGTCTCCTGATTTTATTTTCCTTTCCTTTATCATACCAACTTTCATATTTTGGTTTGTGGGGGGGATATCAAAATGTGACATTCCTTTTGGAAATGGAAGGTCCTGCTATGTGTTTTCACACTCAAGAGTGAGATGATCCTTGAGGGAGACTTCTGCAAGCTTTGATGCCATCATTTGTCTTTAACGTCTGTTGGAAATAGATACCAGGCTGGATGAAACATGGAAATTCCTATTACCTTATTTTAAAATGTTGCTTCTGTGAGCTCACTCGTTTTCTAGATCTCTCCCATTTGTTAATGCTTATTATTTCTGTAGAGCACAGAAAGTTTAAAAGCATTCACTTTTCACTATATTGTATAGTGGAAATGAAATGACGCATTTCAGGAAGTTCTTTGTAATTCAGGCAATAAAGTTTTCAAATTATGACAATTTTTCCTAATTATTAGTGTTATATCTTAATTGGGTTATATTGCCAATAAATGAAAATTCTTCATCTACATTCTTAAAGCTGACACTGGGAAATAAAATTTCAGTTAGAGAAATTTCAAGTGGCTTTCTTAGTAGAGATAATAACAGGCTTCCCACTCAGTAATTTCCTTCTTGAATGCTTAATATAAAAGGTTTTTGAGCAGTGATTTTGTCAATGTGCTTTTTTTCGGTAAGTAGAATGGCTTAAACACATACACTGAAAGTTGTGTGAGAAAGGCAGGACTACATTTTATTTCATCCATCTTAAAATTTCAGTTGACAATTTAAAGACTAATAAGAGTAACAAAAAATGTCATTAAAGTCGTTAAATGTTATTGACAAATACCTGTGATAAGTGTGCAGATATTAACAACAAGGAATAATAGCCAATAGTATTTTATTGAGAATATTATGTACCAAACGTTTTACATTCACTAACTTATTTAATTCTTATGGCAACTTTATAAAAAAATATTTTTTCTCTCCATTTTACAGTGAAAGAAACTGAGGTTTATTAAATCCACATGTTGAGCAAGTGTTCAAGCATGACTTGGCAGCGAAATATTTCAAAGTATCTGTAAATAAGTTCAAAGAACTAAAATAAAGTATGTTTACAAAGTTACAGAAAAGTATGACAACAAATAGAAAGTAGTGATAAAGAGATAGACACTTTAAAAAGAACGAAATGGAAAGTTTGAAGTTGAGAGGTATAATTGCTGAAATTAAAAATTCCCTAGAGAGGCTCAACAACAGATTTGAGTTAGTACAGCCGTCCATGCTCTCTCACAGTTAGTGTTTGCATGGTATGATGTTCTCTATGCTGTTACTTTCTACTTGTTGATGCCTTTGAATCTAAAGTGTGTCCCTTATAGTCAGCATATAGCTGGATCTTGTTTTTCATCCAGTTACAATCTCTACATTTTGATTGGAGTGTCTAGTCCAGTCACACTTAATGTAATTATTTATATAGTTCAATTTATATCTGTCATTTTGTTATTTTTCTTGTTTTTTTTTTTTTTTTTTAGTTTATTCCAAGAACTTTGTTTATTCCAGGAATTTCTTTTTTTTTTTTAGTTATTTTATTGAGGTTATATTGGCTTACAACATTGTGTAAATTTCAGATGTACATCACTATATTTCAGTTTCTTCCTTTTGTTTTTTTAACTCAGCCACTGTCAGCATCCTATATAACTAGTTTTCCACAAAGCATAACTTTTTCTTATGTTATAATAAGAATAAAAAGCAGATATTCGTAAAATTAATTTGTTTACTATAGAATATTATTACCATACTTATGCTCTACCATAAAATCTTCAGAAAAATGTGCACCTCTCATGATGTTTCAGTGACTTATTTTTTAAGACAGCTTTAAAATGTTTTGAATTATTCTCGTACGTGGTGAGATTTATGTAGACTAAGTTTTGTCAATAACAAGATATGCGAATTATCTTTGGTTCTGCGTTTTTTTCGCTAACATGCCGGAACCACTCTCATCACCTCCCCACCTGAGAATCCCTGATTCCTAATCTGAGATGACCCACTTGGCTGAGATTCTTTCTCCTCTAAGTGGACCAGGAGGCTGAATAACCCACATCCACGCAAATGCTTCAACTGCCTGTACCAGGTTTATCCTTGCTTAGAATGTAACCATGGACAAGGAAAGTTGTTGGACAACAGATTTTTTAAAGGTAAAAGACAGAAGTGAAAAGCTATAATGGACAGTCCAAAGTAACAAGATTAAAAGAGAAAGGAATTATCAGTAATCAAGGGATGGGAAAAAAACTAATTTGAACAGTACAATTTGTGTTGGGGACAGACCCCACCCTTGCCCTAAAGCTGTGAGAAAAGTAGGGTAGCTAATCATTTCCTTTACATCTGAGACATTCTGATCCCCTTCCTCTTCCGGTAGTCACTAGTTATAGACAACTGGTTCTGTGGTGAAGCAAAAGACCTAAGGCAAGTAGAGAAGAGCACAGGCAACGTGTGGAGGTATTTTAAGCTTTGCCAGCACAGCTAGGAAGGCACTCATCATTTGATATTCACCATTTTAACTCAAGCTCTTACATAAAAAAAAATATATACATCAAGTCCTCTGTTATTCTATTAGGTTATCAAACAGTATGCTGGCTCTATTTTGTTAGAAGAAAGCACATTTAAAATGTGCTGTTCCCTCATAAAATTGTTTCTTTCAAACTAAGAACAAAAAATAACAATGCAATTCAGATACACATCTAGAAGTAAATATGCATTCTTTACAATCTCAAATGGGCCTAGACAAGCAGTTAAGGTACTGGCTCAAAATTTGTGTCTGATGTCTTGGGAGAAAATTTGACTTCCACATCCTTTAACTTCATATTCATGTGCAAAATTCTAGTGGGCAGCTATAAAAATGCTAATGCAGTCTCCTGCATCTTGGTTGAAGGTGTCCTAGACCACAATCACTGTTCAGATTTGCTGACCTTCAAGTGCAATGAAAATTTGAGGAGAAAAGGCCCTGGGGAGAGTTGATTCTGCTGTGTGGCCAAACCTCTCTAGCACGCTCTGCAGCACAGTCTTTCCCTTCCATCTGCTTCTCCACCCTACAGATCGCTTTCCTGGGATCTAAGGAAATTGTGCAGAAAAGTACTCGGAAATAAAATCTAAATGTGATCTCCCTGATACGTCATGCTCTGTGAAATGTTAGAAACACACATAAGTTAATTTTCCTCTCATCTGTTTGCGTTTTATTTCCTATTTGAATGACTACTTGTTACACAGATATGTGAAATACATTGGAAATCCCAGAAGAGTACAAATGCTTTTTCCTATTTGATTATAAAAAGACCTTATTTCCAATTCAGGACAACTAGGAGAAGGTGCACATTAATACAATGTGTTTGCCTATTTGTTCAATATATAGACACAATGATATTCCTTTATCTACTTTTTCTTTTTTTGTTAAAGATAATACACTCAAACAGGAATTTACAGGACATAAAATATTTTTCATTGCTGATCAGCTAAGATGGAGAATTTATCATGTTCACTGATTCAAAACTTTGTTCATTGTCTCCTGAGTCTTTAAGGGAAATTTAAAGAAAAATCAGTCTCAAAACCAGTCTGGGAGAGTTTAAATAATATAAGTATGGCAATCATTCTAAAATGTGGTCTAAATAACAATAAAACATTTGATAAGAGCTTAATCTCTGTGTCAAAGGGATAAAGAAATTATTTCCTACTGTAATGAGCAAAATAGTTTTCATAGAGAAGGTCCTTGAAGAATAGGGCAGGGTATTTCAGTTAAAGGAAATAGCATGGACAATTGCAGAGAGGTTTGAGGGTAGTTAGCACATTTAAAGATCAATAAAATGTTTTTGGAGGGAGAGGGTGAAGGAATATTGATATATGAAGTGGAATATTGGAGGAAAAGTCTGGAACGGCTGGTGTCAGGCAGTATTGCAGAAAGAGAAGATGACAAAAGGCTTTGAACTGTTGACAATACAGAGATGTCCAGAGGGGATTTTCCATAATGCAGGTGGAGTTTTAGCTTCAGGGCACCTCAACTACCCTGATACCTTCCAAGGCCTAGAAGGGACCCTAGAAATGTATTCATAAAATAATGTGGATTTTGTTGTTGTTAATTTACAAAGGTAAGATCTTTAATAACAATTGGTTAAAATAGGGACTTTTTCTACTCTGATTTACCCTCTATCATATTTTCCTTATGATGTGTGGTGGTGGAGTTGCTGTGGACAACTGAATAAAGGAATCTTTTTGGGATCTGAATAAAGGGAAATTGAGTTGGGGATGTATTTAGTTTAAATTCTGTGTGTGCGTGTGCACGTGTGTGTATGTATATGTGTGTGTGTTTGTGTAATCCTGTTATGTGTGTATCAGTTCCACTACTTATCTATTTCCATTGTTGGACGTGGTAAGATTTGTTTATATAGCTATATGACCTCTGACTCTACCAAATGTCTGTTGCTCTCTCTCTGCAAAATCCTTCTGAAAATCTATACTAGAAGAAAGAGTGAAATAGCTTCCTAATCTCTCTATGGAAAATGATATAATAAAATCTTTGTCAAATGAAAAGGCATAGAGTATCTAGTCAATGAATGCAGGGAAATAAGTACTATTGCTTTGTGTCAGTCTATTAATAAATATATATATTTATATTTTGTGAAGTTTGTGATTTTTTCAAGTGTTTTTGAATATGTGATTTATTATTTCTTTTCATAAAAATAATTCACATTCGTGTCTGATTTTGTATTTGTACATTTTATATTCTTTTCCTTAAAGAGGAACCTTCAAACAGTATAAGCTTCGGGTTCCCCCAAAATATGTGGATTTATTGTTATTGCTGTTTTTAAACAGGGTATAATATGATCAGAATTCTTCTTTGTCAAGGTATAAAATGAATGAGATTGCCAAAAAAACTACAAGTTAACAGAAAAATCAGAAAATTATTAACTTTCCATGTGATAAGTATTGATGACATACCTAGAGTAGAGTCATGGCGGTGTAGAGTTGGCAATAATTTACTTGGATATGTCTTAACACTGACAAGTCTTAGTGGTGCTATAGTGCAATAACTTAGAAAATCCCTCAAACTCACTTTTCCTATTAAAATAGATTATTAAGATAATAGAGCATTAAAAGCTTTTAAATTTATTTTCAGTAATCATATTGATTTTCTTAATGTTATAAATTGACTGTTAATATTGCCATGATCAGAACATCCTGTCTCACTGAGGCTAAAATCTAAATAAATGTATTCAATAAACCAATATTTTCTTGTCTTTATCCACAAAACTAATTTCTGAACAAAATTAATTGTGGTTATTTTAATATAGTAATTTCAAAATTAATAATAAAAAAGAACTAAACCATGCTTCATTGTCAATTTAGTGTTTTAAGGATGCTTATAAGTATCTTAAATTAGTGTTAAAACAAAACTAAATCTATACTTTTATGGATTTTGTGGTTTTGATTTAGAAATTTTAGCACTTATGAGTCCCAAATGGGAAAAAGTATTGGCTCTAACTTTGCTTTTTTTATTAGGCCTATCTTGAAATTATCTTCTGAATATTTCACTTTTTTCCTACATAACTTTGGAAAATAAGAATGTATCTCTAATTGGGAAAGACATCTGTAAGGGTGATTATGAAGCAACATGAAACACTAAAGGGCGATGCATACTAGAATAATTTGCAATCATCTAATAGTTTTGTAGGAAAATAGGAGAGGGTTTTGGTGGAGCCTCAGGAACCATTCAATGACATATTTGTTTGAAAGTCGTAAATGCAAATTCAAGCTAATCATATGCGATTGTGATCAGATCTTGTTGTTTAATGTTCTATTAATGATTTTAGGAGAAACCTTGGACAATAAACTTAGTACCAAATCTGGCAGACAGTAGTAACCATGCCTGTTCCTATGGAATTGCACCCTCTGTTGTCATGACGCTGAAAACTGAAAAATAAAAGTCTATCCATTAAGCATATTCTTTCTAGCACTAATAATTGGCATGTGCACACACATTTGTGTACATACACACTCATAAACATTTTTTAAAAATTTGAATGGATTGTACTCTTTGAAAACTGAATAAAATGATAACTAATATAGTGTGTACATATCTACAGCTGACCTAAAATAAGAGGAAGTGAGCCATAATAAAATGGAGGGTCAGATGAGTTTCATCACTGTAGAGGGTTCTTCATATCTAATAAATTTCATTAAATAAATAAATATGTTATTTTTAATCACATAGTAGCAAGTATTTGAACTAAACATAAAATGGCACAAATGAATGTAAAAAAACTGTGTCATAGTACCCTAAGTTTAGTAAATGTTTTTCTCCAAATGTTAGAAATCAAAGGATTAAGCAGCAAGAAAGATTAAGCAATTACCTTATCCAATATCCTTATTTTACAGATGAAGAAACTGAGGTAAATCCATTTATCCATGGGCACACATCTAGTTAATTCATTACTGTGAGTCCAGTGTCTATTTCCTTTCTCTTACCGAAGATGGCATATAAACAGCACTCACGCTTTTAACACCCCTCCCACAACCAAAGTGAAAATTTACAGCATGCTCTCCTACCAATTTCCAACTCGTAGGTGCTCATCCTCAGAATGATCAGGACACTCCCCTCAGCGGTTACTTCCAATAGACCATGTTAGCAATCAAGATGAACCCTTAAAAATATAGCATAAAAAGCAGTCTCTGTATAGAAATGTGTTGTTCTAATCTCTTTCTAGTGATTTAACAAACTTTCACTGGGCAATGAGTTTAAGGATTAATCATTGATTCTATTCATTTCGAATAAAATCCATAATTATTTGGTGTGAACCTAAAGAGATTATACAGACTTCCTAATATCTGATTCCAATATCATATTCAATAGATGTGAATGAATTGGTTTATTTTTTTAAACAGACATATTTAAAATGTGGAGAAAATAATAATATTTGGGGACTTAGCATTTTTAGTAACGAATAAAATAAATGTAACTTCCCGTTACACTACCTTACCACATGGACACTTCCTTCCTCAGCTCTGACTATGGAATTTTCCTAAGAAGCATAACTGATTTTCAGAGCTATAGAGAGAAGGCAAATTTGCCTTTGAAATAATGGTGCTTCTGGCATTCTACAGAGTAATTTTGAAAGATGTTCTGAATTGCCCTTCAGTGGAGCAGAGGGAAAATCCGAATATGGCTAGGTCAGGTTTACGGAATACATAGCAGTGCTGAAATCAATACTTGTCTGAGAAATCAAAGAAGCAACCAAAGTCAGGAAGGCATGATTGGTTATTCACAGGGAAAATGTCTTCTAGTCTTCTGTGTTCTGCTTCAGTTCACCTGAGGAATCAGAACAAGACATTAAGTAGAATTCTCCATATGACTCTATGTGTGAACTGCTCAACTGAGAGAAATCTGAATTGAGAGAGAAACTCGTCAGAGAACTTTTACAACATCCCAGGGAAAAGTCATTTCTTTTGTCTGTTTGGGCTCAGAAAAAAAGAAAATAAATAACATAAAATCTTCCATTTAGAATCTGTGTTTTTTTGTTGTTGTTTAAATAAGGCAGATTGCTCTAAAGTGTCACTGGGCAAGAGCTCATTAAAAGCTTTTAAATACAAACAAGTGAGGACTATAGCACCCGAGGGTCTATGTTTGAGGACTCAATCACTCCAAAATAAGGTGCTGAGTGAGGAAGCTCCAAAACAAAGGCCTTCTCTTCCTCTGGTAGGTCGAGACCAAATTCAAGTTTAGCAAACTCTCAGTAATAGACTTTCCTTTCACAATGAAAAGATGCAATAGTGCTGAGTTAATTATCATGGACACATCCCAGTAATCATTTATTGTCGTAAGCCCCAGTTCACCCACGAAAATCTGTCTCAGCACATTTTCTCACTACCTCATTCAACATTCAACATAGATACATTAGGTCCTCCAACCTGATTGCTATCCCAGGTAATCATGAAATAATTTGCTTTTGAGGTGGATAATTTGATGATTTATTGATAAGGTCCAAAGTTTTTAGATTTTGGAATGATAATAATGCAAGTGTCAACATTCTATTCTGTATGTCAGAACAGAGGCAGTTAATTGGTACAATATTTTCCTTTACTTTTTAAAGAGTGAGATGTCAAAAGATTTTGGAATTTTTATTTGTATTTAGAAACTATGTACATGTTTAACTGTGGATTCAACTAAATATGAAACGGTATATTTAAAACATAGATTTAGAAGCCTTAGCCAATACAAGAAAAATAAGAGATATAAATATTGAGAAGAAAGTGACAAAATTATTATTACTTAAAGATTATAAGTTTATCTACCAAAAAATTCAAAGAAATAAAATTATATACCATTTCAAATTAAAATAATAATTAGTTAGGATAATCATTCAGCAATTACTAATTTTCTATATGACAGCAATGAGCAATCAGGAAAAAAAATATGAGAACACAAAGATCTCAGCAGCCAAATATAAAAACTATAAAAATAGCAAACATATCACATAGGATGGATTGCCTGCATATCACAAAAACCTGGTTTATTTGTAAAGGACACATGCTTTATGTGTAAGGGGCAAATTATTGTTTAAAATACACATGCTTTATTTATAAGGGACAGATTATTGTTTAAAATAATTCAGGGGCTGGCCTGGTGGCACAAGCGGTTAAGTGCGTGGGGCACAGGGTTTGCCGGTTCGGATCCCGGGTGCGCACTGACACACTGCTTGGCAAGCCATGCTGTGGTGGCGTCCCATATAAAGTGGAGGAAGATGGGCACAGATGTTAGCCCAGGGCCAGTCTTCCTCAGCAAAAAAAGAGGAGGATTGGCAGATGTTAGCACAGAGTTGATCTCCTCACACACACACACAAAATAAATAAAATAAAAAATAAAATAATTGAAAACACTAGAGTTAAGACGAACTTCAGATGAAGCTTAATCCAGTGGCTTGGTGTCATTACCTAACAAATTGTTGATTTGTGCTTCTCTATCCTTTGAATTCCATTATATCATCTTGATCAAGACTGACTCCTCTCTTGCCGCCAAGATGGATGTCAGCAAATTCTGGGACTATATGTTTCCCTGTTTCTGTCCAGAAGTAATGATTAACGTCTTCTTCTCAGCATTCCTACCAAAAGTCTCATTGCACTAATTTAGGCCTAGTATCCATTATAATAGGCATAATAATGACTTCCCAAAGGTGTCCACATCCTAATTCCTGAAACCTGTGCATATGTAACATTACAAGGTAAAGAGGAATTGAGGTACTAGATGCAGTGAAGGGAGTTAAACAGCTGACCTTACAATGAGGAGAGTGGCCTGATTATCCAGGTGTGCCCAATGTATTCATTAGAGTCCTTAAATGTGGAGGAGGGAGCCAGAAGAGGCAGTGTCCGGGTAACGCAAGGTATACAAGACTCCACGGCTTGCTTTGAAGACAGAAGAGGGCCAGAAGTCAAGGAATAAGGGCAGCCTTTAAGAGGCTCAAAAGGCAAGAAAACAGATTCTCCTCTAGAGCCTTCAGGAAGTAATGAAGCCCTGAGAACACCTTGGTTTTAACCGAGTGAAACCCATTCATGACCTCCAGACTGTAAGATGATAAATTGGTGTTGTTGAAACCACTAACTTTGTGATAATTGTTACAGCAGTCGTAAGAAACTAATGCGCCTTTCCTTGTAGTCATCATTATGGCTGGGGAGTGAAACCCTCTGACTGATTAGCCTCAGTTACATGGTCCATCCCTGGGTCTAAGGTTGGTGCTCACTTCTCCTGAGTAAGAGGAATCTTTAAAATGAAAATAATCAAAGCACTAGGGCAAGTTATCTTATTGTATGTAATTTAAAATCTTTTGACCTAAATAGTCTAATATATATATATTAGAAATATATCTATATATTTCTGTTAGTTTTGTCTTTATGTAGAGAGAGTTCGTTAAATATAATATCCCCTAATAAAAAATACATACTTCAGAGTGATTAGTCAGCATTTAGAAAGACTCCAATTGGAAGCTCACTCTCTCAATTCCTGGGGCTTCAATTAAAGCAGTGGATTTAAAAAATGACAGAACATGGGTGAAATGAGTGATAGTGTAGAGACACTGATTGGCGAGTTACATTGTGCATGTACAATATCCCAAGAGTTTATGCACATTAGAATGTCACCCTCTAAGTGGGATTCTAATCAGCGCTGAATTCGGAGACATATGAGTCATTTGCCATCACCTGGAGCTGAACTCTGGTTTTAGAATATTATTGTCTTTGCTTGAAGTATACTTTTATTCAGAATACATGGAACAGGAATTTCATTATCGAGTTTGAGAAGAAAAGATATGGTTAATTTTGTGACTGCTTGCAAGTAAATGTTTGGATATATGATCTGGTTTAATTTTAATATGAGGTTCTGGGAAGAAAACTACAATTTCCATTTAATTTTAACTTTTAGAAGCCACCACTATCTATGGAAAAAACAAAGGAAATAAAACCCTTACGATTGTAAATGACGCAATTGGTGTGGATTAGTGTATTCAATTTCCAGGGCTGCTGTACCAAATTACCACAAACTGGGTGGCTTTAAACAACAGGAATCTATTTTCTTACAGTTCTGAAGACTAGAAGACTAAAATCAAGGTGCTGGCAGGGTTGGTTCCCACTGGAAGTCTGAGGGAGATTTGTTCCATAATTTCCTGGCTTCTGAAGGTTGAAGATAGTCCTTGGCATTCCTTGGCTTATAGCTGTATCACTCCAATCTCGGCCTCTGTTTTCATGTGGCATTCTTGCTTTTGTGTATCTGTCTCTGTGTCTTCATGTGGCATTCTCCTCTCTGTTTGTGTACAAATTTCCCTTGTCTTATAAGGACACCAGTTATACTGGATTAGGGCCCACCCTACTCCAGTATGATCTCACTTTAACTTAATTACATCTGCAATGTTCCCATTTTCAAATAAAGTCACATTCTGAGGTTCCAGGGAGGACGTGAATCTTGAAGCAATATTGTCCAGTTTGCCACAAGAAGCAAACAATAATTGTATGTTACATTGGCTTAGTCGGTTTGGGCTGCTACGAAAAATTACCATAGACTAGGTAGCTTATAAACAACAGAAATTTATTTCTTACACTTCTAGAGGCTGGGAAAACCAAGATCAAGGTTGCAGCATGGTCACGTTCTAGTGAAGACTCACTTCCTGGTTCATATTTGGCAACTTCTTGCTGTGTCCTCACATGGTGGAAGGGCTAGAGAGCTCTGTGGGATCTCTTTTATAAGAGCACTAATCTCATTCGTGAGGGCTCCATCCTCATGACCTATGCACCTCCCAAAGGCCTCTCCTTCTAACACCATCACATTGGGCGTTAGGATTCCATCATGTCAATTGGGAGGAGACACAAACATTCAGACCACAGCATACACCAAGAAATAATAATATGTCATCTATATGAAGGAAACAAACTTTAATGAAGAATTTAAATAATTATATAAAGAGAAACCATGCTATTATCCTAGTTAAGAATATGCAGTATTATAAAAACATTACTTCTTTCTAATTTAAATTATATAGAGAACGCAATATCAGAACTAAAGTTGCAATGGATTATTATTATTCTTGTAGGGAAGGTGAGGGTGATGGAAGGAAACTTGAAAAACTAATTATCAAGTTTATTGGAAAGAATAACTGCACTAGAATAGTCAAGAAATTTTTGAAAAAAGTGTAATAATGAAGAGGAACTGATTTTATAATTCATCAAAAATATCCTAAAGCTACAGGAATTAAAAAAATGTAACACTGCAATAGGACTAGATAATAGAATAATGCAACTTAGAGTCCAAAAATGGGCACAGGTATTTCTCAACACTTTAAAAAATATTGTTAAAATTAACTATTGCCACATAACAAATGATGCCAAAACTTAGGGGCTTAAAAGATGACTAATTTCTATCTCACATAGTTACAGGGGTTGACTAGACTCAGTTGGGCAGTTCTCACTTAGAAACTCTTATGTGATTGCAGTGAGGTGGAGGATAGGGCTGGAATCATCTGAAGGCTCAATTAGGCTGGGTATTCAAGATGGCCTCTTCACCCATATATCTACTATTTCAGCTGGGACGGCTGGAAAGACTTGGGTGACTGGGCATCTCTCTCTATGTAGACCCTTCATGTGGCTAGATTGTGCATTCTTACAGCACGGCCATCTCAGGGTAGTTGAACATCTGATGCCATATTCCAGGAAATGAAGGTATACCCTTCAAGGCTTCTTATGACCTATCTTCGGATGCCACACAGCGTTCCCTTTGTCGTGTACTATTGATTACACATGCCCAGCCTAAATTCATTGTAGGAGGAAACTACACAAGGTCACCAATACCAGAAGGTGTAAATCATTGAGAAGGTGCCTTTGGAGACTGGTCAGAGTTCAATCACAGAAGCAGATCATTATGAAATACTCATGGAGTAAATAATTTATTAAAGGAATTAGACATACAACTATGGAATGATTGGGGGAAATAAAGGTATGAAAACAACAGATAAATAACTAGGGAAAATTCACTAACCAAGTCTCCTGAAGTGTTGGCAAGGATTTATAATCCAGAAATCATGAGGAAATCTTGAAGCTAGTTGTGTCCAACAGCTGGAGTGAGACCCCAAAGTAGGGTTGGTACAGAAATCAGTAGAAACCTGCTGCCTCTTTGTAGCTACCACTTCTCTGAGTTCCAAGCTAAGCATCTAGTGGTGGCGGGCCTAGCATTGTGTTGGCTAGCCAGATGTCAGGTTTTTGTACAGTACAAACCATCTCAGTCTACTCCATGTCCACTTGCCATCCATGCACACAGCTTTTGCTCAAAGTTCACTTCCAAATAAAGACAATGGCAAAATCTTGCTTTCATTCTACTTGTAGTTGAACAACACTCTGATTTTGTTATCTTACAACTTAAATAGTGAAATATAAGATTAACCCATATTAACATATTTTATGTTAGATCACAGGAGAATGGGAAAGAAGAAAGAAAGAAGAGAAATCTAATCATTTAATACATTTACTAATATAATCTTATAAATCTAAAAAAGAAATACTCATAACTACTACAGTCCTGATTTCTGTCTCTAGTCATGAGGTCATAGCTGGCATTTATAACATCCTACTTTTACTCCCCAGTCTATATTCCCTTTCCCCCAAGCATGCTCCTCAGCTGGTTCCTTCCTTGACTGGAGGGGTGAGCCAAACCTTCATTCTTGAAGACTCTGGGCCATTAGCAGTCCCACCTGTATTGAATTATTGGAGTTTTTCAGTAACTTTTATGACAGGGCGTGGGAACATTAAGAGTTGTTGCAGAGGATGCCCTGTATTCCACACCTAATCCTCCTGACCCCGTTGTCTACTAGTAACCTAATTCCCCCGATAGATGCAATCAAATAGTCCAACCAGTACAGTAACTCCCTCCTTTGCCTATTGGTTCACTTGCTGAGGAGCTCAAAGTAGCAAAATAGCAAACTCAACTGCTAGTTTAATGTTGTGTCCCCTGGTGGAAACAGTCCTCCTTTGAGAACTAAGAACTCTAGAGGAGCAGAGTCCAAAACTGTGGCAATGGGAAGAAAAAAATTTCATTACTGGATCATTAGGATTAATACAGCGGCCACTCCCATTTCTACACCTTGATTCTTGGACTGGTGAATGCTGAACATTAGAAAAATACATTGGTGCCTGTTTCAAAGTATTTGGACTAAAATTGGACATAAAAAGTAGATCAGGATGGAAATGAGGACAATTTGAATCCCACAGGCATCTCTACATCTGCCTCTCACTGTCTCTAGCTACAGAGACCTTAAGAACATAGATGTTGTTATTTCATGTCTTCCTTTCAATTCTTGCACGAATTTTTCTTTTGCCCAACTCTATCTTGCAGCCATACAGGGAAGGGGATTCGGGGAAGCATAGTTAGAGTTTAGCCAAATTACCACAGAAAAAGCTACCCCAATTATAAAGGTGGGATTTCAGTCAGTTAAAAAGTTAAGACTATTAAAAAAATTAGTCAAATTTGTTATCCATTTTGAAAAAAAATAGATCATTATCATAATATAAATTTTATAATGAATTAAAGTTCTAAATGTAAAGAAAATCCTAAAATTATTAAGTGAAAATACGGGAGGGTATTTTTTCATAATCTTGAGATGGTAGAGATCTACCTTCTTATGGTAGACAAAACAAAAATTTAAAGGCAAATAATGAAGATTTTGACTGAGCTGTGTTTTAATCTTGCCAAGGCTGTCAGGAAAATGTTACTTCCATACTCTATTTCAATTCAACTTTTGAAGTCAGCTTATCATGATCTATTATTAATGTTCATGTCATCTTAATCATCAATCTTAGTGTTAAGATTCTAATTCATCAAAAAACACAGTTACTCAAAAATATATGTACAGGAATGTTTATTTTTAATAGTAAGGGAAGAGAATTGTCAAATAAATTAGCATAAATTATATTGTGGTACACTGTGCAGGTACTAAAAAGTTATGTTCGAGTTATATGTACTGATATGACATATTCTGAAGTGAAAAAATTGCTAACTAAAATGTAAAATATAATGCCCTATTATGTACAATAAAAGTATAAATGCATAATGTGTATTGTTTATGTGTGTTTGAGAGTGAGAATGAATGAGTGAATTTTTAATAGAAAAATGACTAGAAGGATGAATGGCAAATATTGATCTTGTATACCTCTCCTTCCTCCCTCCCTTTTTTCTTAATCCCACCCTCCCTCTCTCCCTACCTTTCTTCCTTTCTTTTATTTGCTTGAAAAATATTTAATATACACCTACTATTTTTACAAGCCACTATTAAAGATGCAAGAAGGTAAGATAATTGGGTGGAAATGAAGCAGAGTCATTTTTTTAACTTGGTATACGTCTAGTTTAAATATTTCTCAAAACGTATATTTATGCTTATTTGTAGTCCATCAATACATTTAAAGATGTATTTTTTAGTTTAGTGTACAATTTAATTAGTTTTGTAATTTTACCCAGTTGTGAAACTGTCATCATAACCGTGAATATTTTTGTCACATGATAAAATTCCTCATTCCTGTCTATAGTTAATCTCTACCCATCCTCAGCCCCAGGCAAACCATCAATCAATCTACTTTCTGTCTCTAGAGATTTGCCTTTTCTATAAACTTCATTATTATTAGTGTAATGAGGTCAGACTATTCCATTTATATTATATTTTGGATATACATAGAAAATATATATTGTTATAATTTCAGTAACTACTATAATTTTTCTGCCAAACCCCACCCACTGTGGAAAGGAAAAAAGTAATCACACATTCAATTTGTTTTAAACATAATCTCAACACACCATTGAAATAGCAACCTATGGAAAATAGAATTTCAAAGTTTCTCATTTGTATAAAATTGCACAGTATCTCAGTTATCGTTCCCATTTTTTTTCATATTTGTATAATGGTGTATACACGTGTGCATAAGGCAGGAGTATGATGTAAGTTTCTGTGTTTGGATGGTGTGGGAAACAAAGGAAGGAAGCAGGGTCCTCAGAGATGCATCCTCTCCCTCCCTTGGCATTTATCGTGATACAGGGCGTATCATATAAGCCCGACCAGGTGCTTCGTGCTGTGCCTCCAAGTTGAAGACAATTTTAATAAGTTTCTGGAATTGTTCATGAAAAAAGGAGCTTTTTAAGTAGTTCATTGGAGTGAAACAATTGATATCACCCTGGAAAAGAAAGTAGTTAACATAGAGTGTTTTTATAATATCCAAGCGTGTTACTAGAATGGATTGACCTGAGCATAACAAACGAGTTATTTTCAATATGATTAATGACCTTATTGGGTTCATTTGAGCAGGCTGAGACTTCGTTTCCAGAGAAGTGTGCAGAAACTGAAGATGGGTCAGAGAGCAGGTACGAAAATGAGTGCAGAGCTGGAGGTGGAATCAACAAGAAAGGTGAAAATCGTTTATATTGTTTCACGTGGATATGAGAACCCTCACGTATGAGAAAAGTTATTTCAAGCAGGAAGATCAACAGCTGCCTTCAATTTCAGTGGCGTTTCTAACAAGATAACCTATTTTTATATGATAGTCAGTGACATTTACCTTAGAAGTCAGAAGTTTCTGGGTAACTGAAGAAAGTTAATGAAATATTTCAAAACTAAGAGAGACAGTGTATGGCCAGTGGTTCGGGAGATGGTCATGTTTAGGAAGTGAGGAATGGAGCAGGTGTACTCTGCCAACCATATCTCGGAAAAATTAAAAACAAATAACAAAAATGTTCTCTATTTCATACTTGAGCATGAATCTCTCTTCCTGTTTTTGCATTTTCTAGAATAGAAAGCATAAAATTTTTCAGATCCTGCTAAATCATTTAGACTCTTGTGATTTGAAGAACAGATGATTTCATTCATTCATTCATCCCCATGGGAGATATTGCTTGAGAGAGGGTGCTGTGGGGTAGAGAGGAGCTACATTTGGTGAGATTATCAAATGAAAACCACTGAAAAAGATCTCTTAACAAGCTGAATAGCACAGAGATATCATTATTACTACTGGTGGAGCATTTATCTAACAACGAAGTATTTTCTGAATAAGAGCTTTTTTCCCACAAAGTCACCGCTTATTTAATTCAAGATGTCTGCATAGTTACAACAGCTAGATTGCCTCTAGGGAAATAAAAATGATTTTTAAATTATGTTTCCCTTGAATACAAATATCTAGCTAAAATTAAATATTAAGTGCAAAAAGGAATACTTTGAATGAGAAAAGAATGAAATTATTTTAAATGTAAATGAAATATGCTTGCCCAAAAGAATTGGTTCCACTAACTTCTCCCAAGATGACCAGCTCTTAACTGTCTTTGTTCTTAGAGGAGGCCGTTTATACTTATAAAACTGAAAATCTAGGCTTTTGGAAAAGTTCTGCTCGTTATGTATTTTTCTTTGATTTCACAATTCGATCAAATTCTGGATTATATATTCGTGTATGTTTCCACAACTAAAACAGAGGCATTGAGCATAAACTTCAATTTTATTACATGCTAGAAACCACACAAAGCAGATAAAATGCTCCAGGGAAAATACAGAAAAGGTTATTGAGATCCCATATCATTATGTGGTCTGGACAGAAAGGTGGCAGCTCTGCCCGAGTAGCACAAGTCAGGCTGGGGCACCCCTAAGGACAGGGCTATCCATGGGATGCCATACCATGTAACCTAATTAAAAGAGCCAGAGGAGTCAAATGTGAGGGTATCAAGGAGCTAGGTGTTCTAATGTAAAGATTACATAGCAGGAAGAGAAAGACAAATTTACCTAATTTGTCTAGATATGGTCACGGGAAGGGATAGGACGAGGAAACGAAGTATATTTGAACATATGGACATATACACATAAAACAAACATCAGTCAATAGCCCCTCTCCCTATCTTCTCTGCTCCTCATTCTTTTTAATCCTAGTGTTAATCTTAGTTATTTTGGGTCATATTATAAATAATCTCAACCACTTCCTTCTTTTTTTATTGGAAATAGTTAAGGGTGCTTAAAACAATGAGTAAAATAGGCCTTGATCATCCATTTAAAAAAATATTTTTGTGCATGCGTAAATGTGTGTGTTTGGGGAGGGGACTGGAGAGAAAGAAAGAGAGATAGAAAGACTCACAGCTAAGTAAGTTACCATCTTCTGTCGACTATAAACACTTTCACAGGACACCAACACTATACAAGTTTACTCGTTATAATAGAGCAACACACAAACAAACAAACAAACCATGGCCACTCTGTAATCATGCTTAAACTCAGACAAAATCAAGAACATTGTGCAAACCACCCAAATTCCAACACTGTCCTCATCCAGCTAACATGAGTGACTGACTACAGCTGCTTTACTAACTAAAGCTTTAGACTCTTCCTCTGGCTGCCTAAATAACAACTAAAATATCAAGTAGTAGAAGTGTCCCCCTTTCTGAGAGCATCCAGTAGAGAGAAAATCCATGTTTCCCTGAACCCTCCCTAAAATCACCTAATACAAGCCCAAATCTTGTAACAAGTCTAACGAGTTGCTCCTAGTATCCTCTTTCTGAGTTATCCTCTGGTTCCCAATGGTGCATGGTCTCCCTTGTGGCAACGATACCAATAAGCCCAATTTTGTGCTACTATCTGCGTGTTCCTAGTGGTCTTTGACTGGTGGGCATCCAATATAGAAGTGGATATAAATATAGAACTATATATATATGTGGATAAAAGTGTAGATATATAGAAATATCAAAAATCTACCATCATCATCACCATTGCTATATTCAGAGGTAACATTTATGGAGCATCTACTATATTCCAGAAAGTGCGTCAGATAAATTTACGGAATTTTTCCATTTAATTTTTACAATAACACTATGGAGTAAGAACTAACCCACTTTTAAAATATATAGAGAGAAATCCAGAGGGTTTTAAGTAATTTTTCCAAGTTCATACAACATATTAATTGTAGAGCCAATTTCTACGTTATACAGCATATAATGTGGAAGGTTGGTGTGAAGGCATCTACCAGGACCAGGAGGGACTTTGTCTCTTTTATAGTTTAGAAAATGTAGAGTAATGGCATCTAATGTCTGCCTTTCATTCTCTGGCCATAGTTTCCACATGTCGAGCAGCTCCAGCAGAGGGACAAAGGGTTCTCCCTTTTCACTTTTGGATCAGCTCTGCAGCCACCAAGGAGAACCAATCATAATTCCTGCCTGTATACTGTATTCTATATTTTAAGCTATATAAAAACATAGCTATATAAACATAGCTATATGTTTAAGCTAAAGTTTCAGCACTCCTGATCTAGACGGTAACAGATTAATATGAAATCGCACTTTGCTTTCCCACAAGATTTTATTTTGCACCATCAGTGTACCTGGTATTTCTATAAGTTCCTTGACAACATGAGAGTAGTAGGAGATGTGGATTTCTCTTATGCAGAATCAAATCATCATCAAAATTAATTTTTAAATTGTTTAATTTATTAATTTTACAAATCAAAGGCAGCTGGATAAGATAGAAAAATGCATGGGTTTAGTAAATTACCACTACTGGGTTAAGTCTTGTCTCTGCCTTATCCCGATTGTATATACTAGCTAATAGATTGATTAATTGATTGATTTTATTATTGAGGAAATATTTGTTGAGGATCTACTACATATTTGACATTTTTTAGCCAGCACAGATACCATAGTTTTAAAGTACATCAGATATCTCTCTTACCGTGCTTCACATCCTCTCAGCCCATTTATTTGCCCCAGGGATTGCTGTGGCCATCAGCTGCAGGCTGGTGTTAGCTGACAGCATGTCACCTTAGTGTGTTAACGTTTTACAATTCCTTCCCTAGCTTCTGTGGTGTTTGTTGGATTGTGCACAGCTTTTCTAACTCATGGACAGAAGTATGGAAGTATGAGGGAGTTAATAGCCCCTAAGATAGCCCTGGTCCAATAGGGCAGAGGACTGGTGCATAAATACTGCCCTCTTCTGGGTTTTAGTTGGACAATTCTGAGGATCACGCAGCATGATTCTTCAAAGAGTTCCCAGCAGGACTGAGCCTCAATAGTTCACAGCAGGAAGCAGCTCAATCATGCATCCATTAATTGGCTCTCCCTGGACCTGGGTTGCACTCCTGTTCCCTGAGATCACTCCTCAAAATAACCCACCTGCTCATTGTGGTGACTAGAAAGGCCAAGACCCTGCTTTAATGGAAGTAGAGATCTAAATCTAGATCTAGAGAGTGGATCTAGACAACAGACAACCGAACAAAGAACAAACACACAATAAATAACATCATTTTGATAATTACAAGGGCTTTGTAAAAAAAAAAGAAGAAGTGGATTTTGTTTGTTTAGAGAATAGTGAGTGGTTCGCAGGTTTTAATATACAACAGAATCACCTGGTGGGCTTGTAAACACAGAGACGCCTGGGCCCCACACCAGATTTTCTAAATCAGTGGATCTAAGTTGGGGCCTGAGAATCTACATTTCTAACAAGTCCCAGGTGATGCTGATGCTGGTGGTCCGGGGACCACAAATTGAAAAACACTGGGTTAGAGGGAAGGTCTTGAAGATGTTTTCCAGATCTGAAGTATGAAAAGGAGCCAGTAGTAGAAAGAACACTAAGAAGAGAATCCAGATAAAGAAACGATAAATAGTGCAGATGTTTTAGAAGGAGAAGGACTCATTGGCTCAGGCTTGAGTGTAGTAAGGTGGGCTCTTGGACAGGAAGTTGAGAAAGGAAGGTGGGGAGATGATGGCAGTGACACTGGACGAGTTTAACGAGGTAGGTGGGGACCAGATTAGGTAGAACAATATAGTTCATATTAAACCATGCTGCATTTTATTTTAAATGTAATGGATTTAAAAGTGTTGTTATCTGACTTGTATTTAAAAAACAATAGTGTGGGATCAATTTTACTGGAGTGAGAGTCAAGATAGAGAAGTTTCTTACATCTACAAAATGGAATTACTGTGCCTAATATAGAGAGAAACTGTAAAGATTAGGAAAAATATATGAAATGTGCAGCAAAGCATAGATTCGATGATAACATACAGATGAACTGTAAAGTGGAAAAAAATAAACTAAAAAAATACATTTAAGAAATATATAAAAGTTATTAATCAGCTGAGTTTAGGAAGATATGTCACAAAGTGGAGGCTGTGTGGACTGAAGTGAGATGCGGTCTGTGTAGGGTTAAGAGCTCAGATCTGGAGCCTGACTGCCCAACTGTGACTTCTGACCCATCTGCTCTCCAGATGTGTGACTCTAGACAAGCTACTAAACCTCTCTGTGCCTTGATTTTCTCATTTGTGAAATGAGACTGATAATAATAAAGAACCTACCTCATGAAAGTTCGTATAGAGATAGATTCAATGAGGTACTTTATGTGAGTGCTATGATCAGTGACCAGAACGTGGTTAGTCTTATAAAAGCGGTTGTTATTTTTATAACTGTTGCTGTATTGTTGTTGTTAGTCAGGGAAGGCTAATAAAATTTGTTTGGGTAGTAATAAAATGCCAACCTCAGGAGTGATATAAAGAACGTACCAAAATTGTGTGTTGGGGGAACATGAATGAATGGAAGGTAAAGTGGTTATGGACAGAAAACTAGTAAGTCTAGACTTGAAATTATAGGCAATATGTTATCAATTTGAGTTTTGAACTTTGGAGTGGGACAAGTAAAAATAAATCTTATTGAATACCCTTGGTAATTAGAGATTTAATATTTAAAATATGGAAATTCACAAATATCTTTGAATATATGTCTTACCAGCCTCAGGAGTCAACTGCGGTGGCTTTCTGATATGTGTAGTAGTCTTATGATATTTGGATACCATAAATAAGTAGATAGGTAGGTAGGTAGATATATAGATAGATAGATAGATAAAGTTTGTATGTGTGTGTGTGTGAGAAAGAGAGAGATAATATGGTTGTATGGTTGCCAAATTTTTATTTTGCCAAATGCAGAATTTTTAAAAACACTAAGATCAATGCTGAGTAAATAGAAAAATTAAAATAACTGAAAAATAAACTAGATGTCAAATACTTTACAAAATATTAGAAAAATAATTGATATAACTTGAAACCTCTTTTGATGTACAATAGGAAAAGTCAAGTAGCATAGTTTTCCCTTTCACTGTTAATGTATATCAGTATAATTTAAATAAAGATGGTGGCCCATATGAGATTTTTGCTTTAAATGACATTTTCATTTACATGCCTCATGAAATTTTGCCTACTTTAAATTTAGAAACTTATTAGAAAGTAATAAGCACCAAATTCTTCATGTATTTTTAATGCTATGACTGCTGTGAAATAAAGGGTGTAGAAAATCATTCATGAATATATGAAACATGCCTGCCTGTAGGATGATTTTGAGCTCTGTAGAGCCTACTTCTTTCCGGAGCCCTGAACACTACTTCATATTCCCTCTTCAGATCAAATCGCATCATTGCTTTTAACCCATCTCAGCTCAGCTCCAGGTATTAACTTACATATTGCTGCTTCCAGGCCACGGTGGTGTCACTGTGACTTAATGACCTGAGTTTATGGCTTTATGAAACAGACTATGGACTATATCTTGTCTATTTTATTCCCAAATAAAGACTTCAGAAATATATTGCCCTACCATAGTGGACAACTTATATGTATTCAAAGTTTAAAAAGTAATTAAAGTAAAAAGTCATCTTTCTTCAACTTGAAAGTGTTCATTCTTTCCTACAACTACTCTCCAGCAATCTTTAAATGTCAAGGAACAATGTCCAAGGACTAAGGGGATTTGAGATGATTAGATCTAGGCCATCAGATACCTATGTTACCATTTCTCTCTCTCTCTCTCTCTCTCCCCCCACCACCCCTAAGTCCTCTACACACCAACATGCAGGCACAAAACTCTAGTCATTTTTCATCTTTGTATTTAGCTCATATTCACACATTTCATAAGCAAAATCTCCTTGCTAGAAGGAACATTAAGTTTAGAAACCCAAGAGAGATCCACACCTCACCCCCGAACTCCATTATATAAAATCACAGGAAAAGGCTCGAAGCTTGTTTGGATCAGGAGTTCATCTCAGGGCCAATCACTGGGGCCACGGTCCTGGGATGCTGTTAATAGCCAATTATGGGTCAGATGATCACTCCTGTGGCTCAAGAATTGAGGATTGAGGGTCTGTTAACAGTAGCAGCAAATGGATTGATTAATATTAGTGAATGGTAGCCATTGTACTGATCCCGTAAAACCCTGAAAACTGACAGCTCAATTTAGTGTAATGAATATCTAATGAATACTTTCTATTCACTAGTTTCTCTGCTAGATAATTAAGCAAAATTAAAGACTATCAAGAAGTTCTGTCATTATATTCATAATGGAAGCTATCATTAATTGGATAAAAATATTCCAGATGTTTTACAAATATTATGCTTAACATTAACAAATATGCTTTTGTAAAAGCATTCTTATTAGTATTCTCAATTTTATACCCAGAATTTCTGAGCAACAACAATGTTAAGAAACGTCCTAGGTCACAAAGGTGGTATCAGAACCAGAATTTATCCAGTCACTCTGACCCCAAAGTCATCTATTTCCATTATACTCATTTACTCCTCTCTGTGCCATCATGTTGCTACTAACAGCCCAGAAAGCAAACACAAACAAAATTAAAATACAGTGCATTAAGTGTTGTAATGGAGGTATGAATTAAGTACTGATGTATCCTGTCTAGAGGAAGCTGCCTGCCCGGAAAAGCAAGGATGTTTTTTAGATTAGAGAGGAAGATAAAAAATGAAATCATGATTCAGAGCACATGAATCTATTATTTGTCAAAATCACACAAATTCACAAAGAAAGAAATAAAACAAATATTTAATATGTAAAGTATCTTAGGTGGCAGAGCAATAACAATATTATATGTAACAATATATATGCAAATATGTTCTCTGAGTAAGAATTATACCTGAATGCAGGGTGTAGAGTAGACAACTCTTCTCCCACATAGTTATCATTATCAAGATTTTTTTTCTAGTTTATATTTCTTCCTTTAGAATTCAAAAAATGTTCAAGGTTATTATAAAATAATGGCAAACACATTTTACTTTTGACATTGCATTTATTTCCAAATTTTATAAGCTTCAGAAAAGCAAGTGAACAATGGCATATGATGATGATTTTGAGTTTATATAAAGTGAAAAATATAAATCCGAACATAATTTGAAAAAATATATCTTGGGTGTATCTTATTTCCATGGATAGATGTCCATTTTCCTTCTACAATTTAACACCCATCTATTTGTTATACAAATTAAAAGGGAAATAACCAAGAGGTGAAGTAAATTACTACTGAGATATATATTTTATTTGCTGTAAGTTAGTAGATTAGCTCTGAAACTGAATTAAAGAATTACAGTGTTTTATTGAATAATGTTTATATATGGGGAGTTTTAAAACCTTATTATACATACTAAAGCAGTTTCTTTAAAATATTTATAATTGTTTAAATAGAATTGCCATAACTGAAGAAAATATGAAACTAATTTTTCATTATAACATCTGATCAGCTTGAATCAAGGTTGAGTCAAATCCACAAGATCAAGAAATGTGAAGAATTCATTGTATTTTCTCCTTTTTCTTTTGTATTTGGGCTAAATCATCTTCTACTGAGTTCTCAGAATTTAGAACTTCTCCCATACCTCCCCACCTCCCAACCACAAGATTACATAAGAATGGCTAAAGATGAAGACTATTATTACTGTTAACTACATATGTTTTTAAAGTTATTTCCATTGCTTATGTGAATCAGTTGGTCAAGTTTGCCTTACATTTTGATGGACTTTCTATACACTATAATTTGAAAACCATCAAGGGAGGGGCCTGCTCAAAATTTTTTTTCACAAATGCCTGAAATTTGCATTCTCCTTTAAATCCAAATATCCAGGGAGTTGGAGTATAGTAAGCTCTTGGTAATTTAGTATATCCGAACTTACTAAAGCTGAATAACAGAGAATGAAGACACTTGGTAGTCTGAAGAAAGACATAGGAATAAAGAGAAGAGAGATGAGGGGAAATTCTAGAGAGAAGAGGGTGCACAACTTAGACCATCAGCCCTTTCTTGGCGAAAGTTCTTGTTGTACACACATTGATCTTTCGTGGGGTATCACTTGTTGTTTCGTGAACATATAGTTGGTGCTAAATAAAAGTTTCATGAATTAATGAGGTTGAGATGAGAAATTTCAGTATCTATTAAGGGTGAGAAGGGACTTGTGTATGTTAAATTCACAAGGCAACTGAAAAAGATTTTTACTGACTTCTACATGCTTTCTGCCTCACTTTCACTGACTCATCCACACCCTCACCAATAAATTGGCATAAAAGAGCTATAAGTGGTGATTTATGACTTTTCTGTGATTCTTACAGAACCATATGTAATGGATTTACTATACCAACCAATTCTATTATGTCTAAAATTAGTTGAATGTTTTCTGAATGTGAGCCTCTGTCTTCATGACAATGGCATCATAATGGAGGTAGACCGGCATAATAGGTTAAAGAATTTAACAGTCGACTGATGTGAAGAGGGGAATGTAATGAGGGAAGAGGAGGACAGTGATAAACCATGCACAAGGGATGTCACAGGGGTCAGAAAATAGAAAATATGTAACTGTTAATGTCAGATCTGTAATCTTCAGTTCTTACCCTCCATGAGTACACTTGTTTTACTCTCCCATGTTTGTTCCAGTGATAGTTATATGAACATCATTGAACGCAGGATGACAGTCATCTTGACTAAAGTATAGGGCTGCAAGGAAGTTAAACAGTCCTATTTATTCTCTGGCTTCCTGGTTAGGAAAACTGCTGGGTCTCAATGTTTAATGATTACTGACCAAGAGTAAAATCAAAGACAGTAAAAAAAAACCTAGGAATTAGCAGTAAGAAACCATGAAGAACAGATGGGATTTTCATTCATCTCCCAGTGTCTATCATCTTAGGGAATCTGAAATCCAATGTCATTTCTCCAATAATTCTACTTAGGAATATAGTTGCCTTGGCAATAATAATATCTACCTGTATAGTGAACAATTAACTTACCCAGATCTGGCTTTTTTCCATATTCTTGGTAGATAACCTCTAAACCCTGGGAATTTCGTGAGTAACGGGGACATCTGTTATTCATGGTGGACCCCTTGACTCACAACTGATAGTTTGATGCTAACAGAGATGACTCAAAGGGGGGAGCTGACCATGACAGAATGATCAACCATGTGATTAGAGGGTTAAGGATTTGAGCCATGAGAAATCAGCTTGACCTCCAGGGATAGGGGAGAGAGCTTGAGTTCAAACATTGGGCAATAACTGAATTGATCATGCCTATATAATGAAGGCTTAATAAAAACTGGACGCTAAAGCTTGGGTGAGCTTCTGGGTTGACAATATTCTGCATATTACCACAGATTGCTGCTTGGAGGATAATGCATCTCAGAGGACATAGAAGCCTCAGATATGGAACCTTTCAAGGTCAAGCTTCTGCCCTGTGCATCTCTTCCTTTGGCTGGTTCTGATTTGTATCCTCTTGCTATAATAAAACTATAATCATAACCTTTTCTTGAGTATTGTTAAGTCTAGCAAATTATCAAACCTAAGGATGTCATGTGAACCCCAAATTTGTAACCAACTTGTTGGAAGCGAGACTGGCCCTAGGACGTCCCCCTGAACTTGCAGCTGATATCTAGAGTCTTAGACAGTCTTAGCTGTCTGAAGGACTGTGCCCTTTACCTCAAGTTTGGCTAACTCTGACATTATCATTTACTGAATGTCCGCTATATCCCCGACAAAGTATTTAAAAATTTAAAATATATATTACTGTGGTAGTCAACCACCAAGATGGCCCCCAATAATCCTTAGCTCCTCGTATTTACTTTCTTGTGTAGTCCCCTCTCACATTGCATTACGACTGCCCTTTGTGTCCAGTAGAAGATGACAGAAGTGAAGATGTGTGACTTCCAAGTCTTCTTCTTCCCTTTAGGTCTCTTAAATCACTTGCTCTGGGGACAGCCATCTGTCATGACATGGGCACACTAAAGCAGCCCCATGGAGAGACCCACATGGAAAGGAGCTATAATTTTTGGCCAATTGCCAACACAGACTTGCTTTAAATGTGACTGAGCCACCTTGGAATTGAATCTCCCAGCTTCATCAGGCTTTTAGATAACTGTAGTCTCAGAGAATTCTGAGTGCAACCACAAAAGAGACCCCAAGCAAGAATTGCCCAGCTGAGTCTTTCCTGAATTTCTGACCCACAGACTCCATGAGCATAATAAATGATTGTTTTATGCCACTAATTTCAGGAGTAATTTGTTATGCAGCATTAGATAAACAAAGTAATCATTTTCTATATTTCAGCGCATTTCAACTGAACACGAGTCTCTCATATTGCTATTATCGCCCACAATTTATTGATATCAACAACAATTTCTTTTGACATATATTCAGTTTCCTGCCCTTGTTTTATTTAAGTTCTCAGTAGCATATTCAAAAGTTGTCCATTCTCTGCCTCTGCAGTCTTCAGTAACACTACATTTCTCTAGTTTTCTTCATACTTTCAGGTTTTGTTCTTGGTTTCCTTCAAGTATTTTTTCCCTTCTATCTGTGCTTAAATGTTTATATATGCCAGTGCTCAAGCATTCGTCTTCTCTTCTCTATCTTCATTACTTTTCTGGTTATTTCACCCAGTTCCATGACCTCAAATATGATGATGTTTCCTATTTATTCATCTCATGCTTTCATCCTATCCCTCCACAATCATATATTCTCATGCCTTCTCACATTTCCACTGAATATCTCATGGGTTTTTCAAAGATAATTTGGTCAAAATAAAAGTATTTACTAACATCCCTCACCCTCCACTCCAACAGAAACCTCTTCCTCCCCTAGTCTCTCTCATTCTGGTAATGTCCCTACTCACCACACAGTTATTATGGTTAAAATAATCCTGCAAATAACCCTTGATTCTCCCTTCCCTTACAACTCACGTTCAGTCTATTACCAAATCCTTGTTGGCTCCATGCCAAAATATATCTCAAACCCTCCCATCACCTTTTTCACTACTAACTTCCTGGAACCAAACTGCTATCATCTCTCTTTGAAACTAGTACAGTAGACTCCTAATTGCTTTCCTTGCTTTTATGCTTTCCTGGGTTTAGTCCATTCTTTATATAGCAGTCAGAGGGATGCTAAAGAAATAAATTAGATCAAATCATAACCATCTTAAAATATCCTTATACTTTCTCATAGCACTTATAGGAAATTCCTGATTTCATACCATGACTTCTAAGGCCCTATGTGATTTGGCTTCAAATATCCTTTCTCTCTGCTCACCTTCACTCTATGCTGGTAACATCTTCTTTTGTAACCTTTCTCAAATGTGCCAAGCTATATAACCCATTTTCTAAAGTTTATCACTTGGCTGATTTCTCTTTATATTCAGATCTCAACCAAATATCACCGCTTTTGCAAGGTATTCTTGATCACCTATTTAAAATGGCTTTGTTCCTCTCTTATTCACTAGTTATCTATTTACATAATATTTAGTAATAATGACAATAATTTTATAGGACTTAACATAATTTGAAATTATAACTTTAATTAATTTGTTTTTTTGCCCCCCCACCCCCAACACTAATGTGTTAGCTTCCTTATGCCAGGAGATGTGTCTTGATTACCATGGTATTTTTTGTGCTTGTGGGTAGTCACTTGATAAATATTTTCAGAATAAATCCATGAGATCAAAGGGCTTGAGTAACTTGTCCAAAATCACATACATAGTAAGTACGATTCCAAGCTTGTCTGTCCGATTGCAAAAAAAGTCTTAGCTTTGTAAACATTACCACACTAAACAAGAATAGCATTTCCATTGTTAGTGGTAGTTCCATTGTTAACGGCAGAAGGGTCATTTGCTGGATTTGTTCTTGGCGGTCACTATCCATTCCACTCCTTTTTATACTCTATCCTAAATCCGGGAAGTTAAGAGCAGAGTGCGTAGTAAAGTAAACCTAGGTTCAAAGGATGGCTTTCCTCTTAATAGCTGTGTGACCTTAGGCAAATTCTTCAACTGCAAACCTTATTTTTTCAATAATAAAATTGGTTTTTAAAAACATCTCTCTCATAGCGTAGACAAAATGGAACATAAAAATGTAATTTACCTTATACAATGCCAGCCACACAATAAACATTTAAACGCCTGATGCCTTCTTCATTGTGGTTGATATAAATCTCTTTTTATTATTTATATCACTTTTTTGCTATTTCTGGTCTTAATTGTGATAGAAAAAATTATTAGGTGATAAATCGTGGCAGAAACAAAGACCTAGAACCTTCCCTCATCCTTTGGACAAATATGTCTCTAGTCAGCAGCACACAGCGATCGTTCCAACACTCTATCAGCTGCTAACAGGCTCCAAGGATACCAGGACTTGACGTAGTTCATCATCTGCTAATAGACAGCCTCTGGAAATAATGAAAACATTCTCCTTCATGGTATTTGATGTGCTAATAATTGATGAATGAATAGATGGGTCATAACTTGGTAATGTTAATAAAACATTATTTGCTAATTAGAGATCTTTAATCAAGGAATTACATCCCTCAACCTCTTCACATCCCTCGTTCCACCCCCAACAAACATACTTCCTCTGTAACGAGCCTGAACGCCACCATATATCTCACCATTTTCTGCAAAGCCATTTGATTCTTTTACTTCAGCCAAATCTCACAAATGTCGACGTCAAAGTGAAAGTGCATTTTTCTTACAATTTGTCTGTTTGGTTTTTACAAACCGTAAATTGTTACTTGGTCATCAAAGTGACTGATGGTCCATCTTAGAATGAAGTGTTATATCCAGGGCTGTTATTTTTTAACTGACAATATATTACTTTTTGGGATCGGCAAGTCCCAATTGATTTTAGGCACAAATTAAATGCCCTGATGGTTGTAATATGGTGATTTATCACCAGAGTCAGCAGCAATTTTGCTTTGCAATAGATTTAAACAACGGTTTGAGAGAAAATTCCATCTCCTTAGGTGGGGGGTTAAAGTCTCTGTGGTGCAAACAGTAAGTGTGAACATTTCATAAAGGCTCTAGACAAGAAAACTACAAAGTTTGACTCTCAAGAGAGTCTTGGGGAAATTGAGCTATTGGAAGCACAGGCTGACAACTGTGTATGACTAAGCTGAGATCTACAGTGTCCAGTTGCATGTATCCTTCATTGCTTTGGATTTTTGATGTGATCATTGAGATAGAAAAATACTATTTTGTGAACTTTCATAAAACGTCTTCTGCTCAGGTCATGAGATATGATGTAATTTATTTTGTAGTATCCTAAACAAAGAAATGGTGGTCTAGTGGTTAAGATTCGGCGCTCTCACCACCATGGGCCAAGTTCCTTTTTTGGGTCAGGGAACCACACCACCCGTCTGTCAGTTGTCATACTGTGATGGCTGCATGTTGCTGTGATGCTGAAAGCTATGCCACCGATATTTCAAATACCAGCAGGGTCACCCACGGTGGACAGGTTTCAGCAAAGCTTCCAGACTAGGACAGGCTAGGAAGAAGGACCTGGCTACTCACTTATGAAAAAAATTAGCCATGAAAATCCTATGAACAGCAGCAGAGCATTGTCTGATACAGTGCCAGAAGGTGAGAGGATGGAGCAAAATGACCAGACAGGGTTCCAATCCGCTGTACACAGGGGTGCTAGGAGTCGAAATTGACTCCACGGCATTAACAACAAAACAAAGAAAATCTAGACAATTGGGGGAACAAAGTAATTTCAGGAATACTACATTCAGAACTAGCATATCTCAGTCAGAACATTGTTGTTGTTGTTGACAGAAAATCCAGTCTCAAAATGGCTTAAGTAAATAAAATAATCGATTGGCTTCCATTCTGGAGAACATACTAATAGATACAGTATATTGGAAAAAGAGGAGATTATGTTTTTTTCAGGTTATTTCATCATTGTTAAAGTGAGGAGTATTTTGTCTCTCTATAGTGGTGATGGAGGCATGCATAATTTGTTAATGTTTGTTTTTGATTCCTCAAAATAAAAATATGGTAGGCCTAATGAGGGTGTGACACTTGTAGATGACAGATTTTGACTTTCTCCCTCTGTACTAGTTTTCTGGGGCTGTTGTAACAAAATACCACAGTCTGGGTGGCTAAAGTGACAGAAATGTGTTGTCTCACTGTTCTAGAGATTAGAAATCCAAAATTAAGGTATTGGCTGGGTTGGTTACTTCTGAGGACTGTGAGGGAAGGATCTGTTCCAGGTCTCTTTCCTTGGCTTGTAGATGGTTGGATTCTCTCTAAGTCTCTTTGCATCATCTTCCCTCTACGTCTGTCTGTGTACAAAATTTTCTCTTCTTATGAGGACAGCAGTCACATTGGATTAGGGCCCACTCTGAGGATCTCATTTTAACTTGATTACCACTGTAAAGACCTTACTACAAATAAGGTCACATTCTGAGTTACTGGGGGTTAGGACTTCAACATATGAATTGGGAGGGGGACCACAATTTAACCCACAACACCTTCACAGCCCCAGCAACAAGAGAAGAATGTGATCTCACCAAGAGACCATAATCTCTGAGGTGCTGAGGGCTTCTGGCCTCGAGCACAGCTTGATTCATGACTCAAATTGTGACACCAAGATCTCTCAGCTTTCTTTCTTCTGAATTGGTTCCATTCTCCTGCTCAACATCTGACCTAACTTTAGGGCTTTGGTGAATCTGATAATTTTTTGATAACCAAATATCACAAATGCTTGTTCTCTCTGAGGCATTGTGTGGGCCGGGGGTGGGAGTGGGGGTTGGAACTAATAAACTTCACTAACAAACAAAATTCCCAGACTTGGTTTGGATTGTCCTGCTTTGTGCAATGTGTTCGTCTTTTTAAGGTATCACTATGGCAGAGGGTATGTGTGGAATTCTGTTACTGTCATTTGCTAGCCTAGGTTATTTGTTGCTACACTTCTGTATCCTGATAGCAAAATCAGTTTTACCAGCAGAGCACATGTAGTGTGTGGAGAAAGGCTCCTTCCTCCAGGGAAAATTCAGGAAGTATTATGAAAAGCAGGGTCAATGGTTACACTGAGGCCAAAAAAAACCAAAGGAATAAACTAACTTGGGGAAAGTAATCACTAGTACCCAACAGAGGGACTAGGCATATCCATTTTATCTAATTTATTTAAAGTTTCTGGATGTTTTTGACAATCCAAATCTAGTGACAAATGGTAGGGGAAAAAGACATTTGGAGATTTTGATAAATTTTTATCTAAAGTGTATGTTCTCTTTGAAGTATCTACTTTCAGATTTTGTAAAGACTTAGTCAAATGTGATTACATTTTAATACTTTTAAAAGCCATTTCTCTAACAGTGTTTCAGCATAATTTCATTTCCTTTTTGAGGAGCTTCTATTTATCCTAAGGTATGTCATGAGAATAGATTGTAGATAAAATACAAGCAGCTGTAGCAATGCTTAAAAACACACCCACAGTCACAGCAATTTGGGAGAGAAAATGGAATATTTATTTTTTGAAGTTAATTATTTGTCATTATAATTATGAATATTTGTCTATATATTGGTGATGGGAGGTAAAATGACTTGTGAACTTTTATTATTTTATTAATCTGTTTATCTCAGATTCCTCAGATTAGACTTATTTTCTTTAAGAGTGAGAAAACATAAAAATGACCAATTTTGACTTATCCTGTTTTCATTGCCTCCTTCTCAGTTAAGGGTACTCATCTCAGAGAGAAAACATGACCAGAATGCAGGATGCTAAGAGAAAATGCTCAGATTAGAGGCAAATATATTGAGCACAATGGTTGCTCATAAGAAACAAATGCAAAATGTAAGATTTGAAGACTACTTTAAGGACATTAGTACAAAAAGACCAAGACTTGCTTTCAATAGTGCTAAATAATGTGCAATTCAGATAATAAGTATGAATTGACTAAGTCAATTCAGATCAGACTTCACTGATCTCATGATTTAAACTGTGATCTATCTGTATCATCATGATCTATATGCATTGATCCATCACAATAATTATTGTTACATCTATGGGAAATTGTCTCCCCTGTGATGAATTCTTTAAATTTGCCCAAGACCTCCTGATCTGCCTCTTGTTATCTTCAAAAGAGCCCTTCCTATCTCATAGGACAAGATGTTCCAGCCTCATCTTGTACATATCCTATCCCACAGCCAAAACAAGCTCTTTCTTCAAGGAACCCTTCAAATTTTAATGGGAAATGCTATTTAGAGACCATAATCTGAGTTCAAGGAGTATACTTTACTTTCATGGGCTTGAAATATTTTATTGTAATTATCAGTTCATGTGAAGGATATTCTTTTGCTTAGTAGAGATCTTGTCATACTAACAAATGGTATATTTCTAGCATGGTGGTAATCAAAAGTCTGATTTATCAAAGTAAAATTTTTTAATAAGGAAGGCTGATACTTTTGGAAATTTGCTACAGAGTCAGAATTGAAGAAAACTCTCAAGCCTCATTTATTTGCTGGACCTGGACTAGGACAGAAGTAGACCTTGTAATTTTGGCTTATCTCTAGGACAAAGCGGCTTTTCCTTCCTGTGAAACAATGATCAGGAGCAAGAACCATCCGGTTCACTCCTAACAGACTCCTCTGCAGTACCTCTAATGTAAGAATATGCTCCTTCTTGGAGATGCCCGTGTTTGTCAATGTTCTGGGCTGCCATGAGTGATATGCATCACCACCTGCAATCTGGGATTCCATAAGTTGTAGACCATGCTTTTCCACTAATGGCCACAGAGTCAAAGTGTCACTTTTGTTTCCATGGCCTTTCCCTCTGGCCAAAAGTCTGCTCCTAAAGCATGGATTTGGCCCAATACATTTGTTTAGACTTTTCCTGAGATAGAATCATTAATTTAAAGGAATATTTTGACTAGTCTTACTTACATAAATGTAAAGACATTTTAAATTTGAAGCTATGTTGCTATCCCCTTATATCTATATCATCTGTAGCTATACCTATATGGAATCAATTTGTTGACAGATATTGTACAAAAGCATATTTGATATAAAAAATTGTGCAGAAGTCCTGTGTACAGGACTTTGTACAGAGACGTGATTGTACCCTATCTAATCTAAAATATACACATATTCTTACTAATAACCTTTTTTATACATTATTAACCACGGAAGGTTGAGCTTCTCTTTTAGTGACAAGACAGTCTTTCATATTATGTGCCTGGTAAACAGAGTAGCTCTCAGAATAATGTCGAGCTAATTATTGATCCGGGAAGTGCCTGAAATACCCAATTATGTTGAGCATCCCTGTTTTTATAAGATGAGGGAGCAAATATTTAGTGTGACCCAGTGGCCTTCTTACAAAGCCCACAGATAGTTCAAGTGAAAAAGGTATTTTAACAGTTCTATCATTATGAATCTAGGTCCTGAATGTAAAATAATTCATATCAAAAACAGTGTACGCAAGATATGAATATCAGATAAAATGACTAAGGATAAAAATGGTTCTAAGCATTATTTAAAATGAACACAATGGTAAGTAGCACATTGTTAGAGATTCTAGCCTATTCTTTGTAAAATTAGAAATGCTTATTAAAACATGGTTTCAAGATCATAGCAAAAATACAAACACTAACAAAAAATTTGGTGATATAAAATATCTGTAGTATCTCAGTAAAGTACACATCTTTGTTTTTCATAAATACATTCTGTACACTAACAGATTGATACTTCTTTTTGTGTTTAAAAAAAAATCCCAAATTATTGCTTTACTCTTCTTGTATACTATCAGAGCCTAACACAGGACTTGGGTACAGATAGTTTATTTGAGAGGAGATCTCAGGAAACAAGCCCAACGGAGTGGAGAGCGTCAGAGAGGGAAGCAGAGGAAGCAAAATAGGGACATTTTATCAAGGTCATTGCTGTAGGCAATAGGGGGTCAGTATCAGCAGAACCTCTGGGAAGTGTTCAGAGTGCTGCCAGAACGCTCTGTCCACAGGACGGGAGGTGGGGACATACGTCCACTACTCCTGTCCCCTTGCTGCAAGGTTGTCCTCGGGGGCACTAACTTTTCCGTGCTCTGGGTTGTGCTTGCGGCTATGTGCGGCAGGCTTCGTAACTTCTGCTTCTCTTGAGAATGTCATGGGGGGTTCCCAAAGCATCGCTACAAATACCACCCTTGCAATCATTTGACACAGAGGAATCACCAGCCTTTGTCTGTTCTATGAATAAACCCATCGTATTGCACCAACTCGTTGAAAATTTTTAACACATTTATTTGTTCTTTCCAACTCATTTTTTGCAGGTAATTATACAAAATTAAAAAAAAAGTGAAAAAAATCATTTCCTTTCAAACATCTACTTTTACTGGATATCCTAAAATTTGTGTTTCATTATATTTGTTTACATTCTGATGCCAGATACTTTGCTTTACAAGATGGTTCTCTTTTTTCCCTGCTAAACAACAGCAGCACAGCACATGCATTAACTTATTAGGCATCTGGCGCTATTGTACCCAACTCTTACATTGTTTCAAAAAGAAGCATGTACAATAATTCAGCTCAAATATATACAAAACTAGATATTTTCTTTTCATCCTGTTAACTGATGATCGTACTCTAATATACAGATCACCATTTTTCATGTTCCAGTGTTTTATAATTTCTATTTTAGACTGTACCAGATATCCAGTTATGATTTATTAATTGACTCAATTTAATAGTAATGAAAGCTCTTAAAGGTAACAAAATATAGTAGAATTTTAGTTTAAGCTGGTGTACTACAGAGAGACCAAAGGCAATTTTTAAAAATTTATCTGAAAGATATTTAAATTTTTTTAAAAAGTTATAAAGATTGTGTAAGAAGAAAAACTAACCCTTGTAAATTTGGCATGATAAGTTTATAAGAATAAACCTTTTGAAAACACATCAGTGATTGCAATTTAATTTTGTTGAACATATGATTTTACATGTTTAAATATTTAATTTGTAGCTAAAATAATTATTCATTTAATAAATAAAAATGAAATAAAATTTGGAAACTCCAAATTATGTTTTTTATTTGAAAAAGGGCTTCAAAGAACCCTTGTAAACTAAGGGGTATGTGGTATATTAACTATATGATTATAGTTATATAATATACTATATAAATTAATATATATAACTACATTTTACATATAATATAATATATAAATATAATGTATAACTATAATCGTAAAGTTAATAATATATAACTTTAATGATTTCAATAGACATATGACTCACTGAGAAACAAAATTGTGCCTACTGCTATGCTGGGTGCTTTAGAACTTAACTCTTTGGTCTTTGTCTGCCCCAGTGACATGATGCCTCTACTTTTATAAACCCGTCTGAGATGTGGGAGCAGCTGACCGTAAATATAAAATGTATATATGCATGTATATATGTATTGTATGCTTATGTATATACACATACGCATATACACCTATATGTATATATACACATATATGCATATTTAGTTGATAACATAGTTTACCTCTTTTCTGATATTTACTTGTCTCTTTCTCACTAGTTTCTCATTTATCCATCTTAATGGCTCTATTAACAGTAGTGCATATTTTTTCTTTAAGTTTTACTTTATTTAAAATAGAGAATGCATGTATCATAGAGCCAAATTTTTGGTTAACAAGGAGAGAAGAGATATACCAATATAACAATATAAAAATTATTTTGGGATCCTAGATTTTCATTGCTCAAATTTGTACCTGTATCCCATATAGTATTGTAGAATATATATTGAAGTTAGTGGGATGCAGGAGCTCTAATATCTAGTCTGACCTCTAACATTAATGAACTCTATCACATTGAGTAAAGTCAACTAACTATTCCTAGGCTCAAATTTCTCATCTGTTACATGGTGGGGAGAACAAGGTGGAAGCAGAAAATTGTTCAACCAGACTATTGGCTGCCAACATTTTTCAACACTGAATTTCCTCTTCAATATTGTGCTTGTGATTTGAAAGATACAGCTGTCATATTACACTGATTAGAAGACAGTTTCTTTTTTCACTTTAATTTAAAAAATTTTTTTTTACTAATTGTAGACATTCAGAACTTTGGATAAGAAGGGAATAACTAGTCATAACATCCTGCTAAGACATTTATAGCTATATTTAGCATGTTAGGCCTTATGATTGTGGTAATTTATGATTTCTATTAGGCTTTCTGAAATATTGAAAATAGCTCCTGAATCCCCATTACAACCTTTTGGACTCTAAGCAGTTCAGGGACCTGAGGTTAAAAATAAATGATTTCTAAGGTCCCTTCTAGCTCTAATATTACATACTTTCTTGCCTTTAGGTTTTTAATATACGTATACTATGCTTTATATATGCTAATATAGCCCATAGTATAGGTATGGTTGGCTGAGGGCATTTGTAGGAAATACCAGATTTGCACTCTAGGTAGACAAAGCACTCAGCAATAGCTCTACAGTGAACTATTCAGCATCCCTTCAACCTCTCATGATTTTCTTCATTCAATAGAGCACATGAACTTCCTCAGTGGCCCTCATTTCATTCTAGTCCCGACTAGGGGTCAGAATTCAACCTTAGCTGCCTCAAAGTTATTGAATATTACAATTCCTATTTCCATGGAACATTGAAGATTATAATAAGAAAGACTGTGAAGAACATGATTTCAACACACCTCCACAGCCAGGGATATATCACCCCTTTACCCCCAGGGACATACACACAGGCACACACATACACACAGCACAGTGGAGATTTTTGGGCACTTTTATTCTTGAGGCATTAAGTCAAAAGGAAGGCTATGCCCAAGCAAAGAGGAAGCATCTTATTTTCTTACTCCAGTCTAAAGACATTCTACCAAGCTTCAAGTTTTTGCCTTGTAAGTAACCTCATCTAGTGTTTACTGACATTCTTTTAAGGAAGGATCTAGTCCCACCCACAGACGTGTGATCTAGCGCTGTGGCTCCAAGGAAGCCTATGCAGTAATCCATTATCAGTACATGACCCAAAGGACATGATGAGAAATAATTCTAGATATTATGTACCGTCATTTGTTGGAGATCAACAACATAGCTCAAGTTAAGGTTTGTCAAGCTTGTTCTATTTCCTTGTTAATCCTTCACTTCTACAAGCTCAGGAGAGATGAATAAGGTCAGAGTCCATCTACAAATGTGGTCACCTTTTTAGATGATCTTTGCATCTGTTTTGTGGCACTCGTTAATTTAGCGTCGATAAATATTGAAATAGTGTAGCCTGTGCTAGAATTGCTTAGAATACCTATCTGAAAAATAGTTTTAATATTTAATCTTTGTGTTTGCTGGAATAAAAAATGAAGAAGTCATATCAACAGGCATTTTTATATGGTGACTTCCTCTATTTTCAATGATAAATCTTAAGTCAGTAGTCAGGATTTTTATTCTTTTTACTATTTTCTATCATGATTCCTATGTACTTCCATTTTTCCTGACAGCTCTGGTTTTGTCACTTAGAAGAAAATAGATTATCTTTTTATTTGTAGCTTTGACACCAATCGTAATTACTTCAACAGCTATAGATAGTATGTTTTTTCTTCAAGAGGAGCTTACAAGATGGAGAAAGCAAATACTAACAGTCATCACTCATTCTCCTGGGCTCATTACTCAAGTAGCCGTTTATTTCTAAGAAGAAAATAGCATTTTCTGAGTATAATTTACATAGGTAACAACTGTCTGCCTTGCATTTTGCAAAACTATGGAAAAATATACCTGTTGATCATTATTAAACATGCCAGGGACTGCAATGACATTGTATTGATTATCATTTAGCTCCTTTAACCCCGATGGCTCCTTAAGAAGGTATTACATACACACAGGGATAGTGAACAGCAAGTTCACCACACAAAAGCCCTTGATTTAACAGACTGAGATAACAGGAGACCATGATAAGAAGCATACCTCTCATACCCTTACTCCCTCAAATCTTTAGAAACTTTCACTAACAGGAAAAACACAGTTGTTTTCATGGAAGGACAGCTGAGGTGTTTCCATGTTTGTGCTGATGGCAGGGATGCGTGGATATGACCAAATCTGCTCTTCTCCTTCCCTCACGCAGGAAGACCCTGCCTCTCACATGGCGTGAAAGGACATATGAAAAAGAGAGAAGTCCTCATTTGTATTTCCAGAGACAGGAGTCCATTCAATCCTTTGCTTCCCTGATATTCGTGACAAAAGGAAATACTCTGAGAATAGAGCAACAATATAAATCCTAGAGACGTGCCCAACCAGCTTATGCAAAAATCACTCTATTCAATTGTGTACTTATTAAGGTGTTGTCTGTGTTCATGCAGATTATACCAACTGGTGCTACTTTTGTGTAAAAATAATCCTGTATATAAGATGAATGAAGGGCAAGAGGACCAAAGTTACATTATAGTCTCTTTTCTAGAAGACATGTCTGTTATAATTCACTTTAATATAAGTTTTTTTTTTGTGAGGAGATCAGCCTGTGCTAATATCTGCCAATCCTCCTCTTTTTTGCGGAAGAAGACTGGCCCTGGGCTAACATCCATGCCCATCTTCCTACACTTTATATGGGATGCCGCTACAGCATGGCCTGACAAGCGGTGCATTGGTGTGCACCAGGGATCCGAACGGGCAAACCCTGGGCCGCCGCAGTGGAGCACGCACACTTAACCGCTTGCGCCACCGGGCCGGCCCCTATAAGTTTATTTTTTCATTGCCAAGATACTGTAAAATTATTCATTTATTCAACTAACTTTTATTAAGTACTAAGTATGAGATGTTATTCTAAGTTCTTGTGATATACATCAGTGAATAAGTGAGAGAGAAAATCTCCCACCTTCATGGAACTTACTTTCTAGTGAGGAGAGTTGAATGATAGGTAAATAAACACTTAAATATATAGAGACATCAGATCTATATGCTTTCTGGATTTCACAAAATATTTGTAAACTTCTTCCATGCTTCTAGCCTCTTCTTAAATATATTTTTTCTGAATGGATGCAAGGCCAAATCTCTGGTGTCAGTCAACACATCTGTAAGGACTTCCGCGCCTTGACAAATATCTACTTTCAAGTGCATTGCATGATTCAGTAATTCTGGTAACCAAATACTTATGCCAGTACCTATAGATATCCCATGACCATACATTGCTACACCATTCCTGATCGGCCTACTATTCCACAGTTATGTGGGGTATATTCAGTAATAGCAGTCTGTGCAATGTGAAAAAACACAGTAACAGGGACATATAAGTGTAATGAGAAATTGTAACCAAGTAGAAGAGACTCACAGATCAATACATAATCACCTTAAGAAAGCTACACAATTAATCATTTGCTCAATTGCAATAAGAACTTAAAGTAAGTAGTCTCATTTTATTTACAAGAAAACTCTACAAATTCAGCCTAAAAAGGGATCAGTCTAAAATAGGGAAAAGGAATTATGGATTATCTTTTTAAAAGATTTATTTTGCTTTCTTTAAAACATATTTATTTAATATTAATGACTATGCCAAAAATTATGATTCTCAAAATATTTATTAGATTTCTAAATTGACTGAATTATTTAATTTGAACATATTTTATTTAAAAGTGATGTGTTAGGACTGGTCAAAGCACTGTTCCAGGTAGCAGAAATGCAAAAGATAGAAACAGCACATAAAAATTAACAGATGTCTCGATAAAAAATGCTAAGGGCCACATCATAGTACAAAATGTTAGGAAAGTAAAGAGCGGGTGGGGTCATTTCCGGTTGCCTGTTGAAGAAGGTAGAATTTGAGATTAGGTGTCCAATATGAATAGAAATTATCTATGATAACTGTTTTAGTTTTCTATTGCCTTAAAAAAAATTGTACCAAACATAGTGACTTAAAACAACATACATTTTATTTTTTTTAATCTCATCATTTCCATGAGTCAGGAGTTTGGGCAAGATTCATCTGGGCCCTCAGCTCAGGGTCTCACCTGCATGCAGCCATGATGTTGACTGGCTGCATTCTCATTTGGAGGTTCAAGTGGGAGGGGATCCAGTTCCAAGCTCCTTTAGGCTGTTGGCAGAATTTATTCCCTTGTGGTTGAATGCCTGAACGCCCAAGTTTTTGTTGGCTCTCAGCTGGAAGCTACTCTCAGATCTTAGTCTGCCCGAAGTTCCTAGAGGCCACCTGCAGTTCCTTGCCATGTGGGTTCTCCATCACAGCTGCTTGCATTAAATCTCTTGCCCTTGTCTACCAAGACACCTCTTATGTAACATAACATAATCGCAGGCGTGACATCCCATCTCTTTTGCCATATTCTGTTCATCAGACACAAGTCACTAGGTCCAGCCTGCACCAAAGGCAGGGAATTACACAAGGGCATGGACATCAGGAAGTGGGAAATCATTGTGGGTCACATTAGGATCTATTTGTCACAATAACAAACAACTTCCAAAAATCTCATTCACTTACAATAAAAATCTATGTCTTGCTTATGTTATGTGTTGGTGGTTGCAACAGCTGTTGTAATGCTATTGCAAGCATCTTATCATTCCAGGACTCAAGCTAATGAGCAGCGGCTCTTGGAAGATACCATTTGCATGGTAGAAGGAGACAAGCAAGAGACTTGGTAGAAACTTGACTCCTCTTTAAAGCAACTGCTCAGATGTAGTGTATAAGCCCATTCACATCCCATTGATCAGAGAGCATCACCTGACAATAGGAAGGGACAAACAATACTCCTGACAGAAAAGGGAGGAACAACTCTTTGGAAACCATAAGACAATCTAGTAAACTTTGAAAGAAAGATATTGGGGGAGGTTCAGGGCAGTCATAGAATTGGTAATCAACGGGGCATATATAGAAGATCTGAATGTTTCCATTTAAAATTGTGGTCATTTTGAGTCTTTGCATTTTCTCCATTTTTACATTATAATGGACTCTCCCAAACCACCTTTCAACTTTCACTTTCAAAAATGTAAGTTAAAAATAATATGCCTGTTGATGAAGACATTTTCAATTTTTTGGATGGAAGTATTGCCTACTGGGCCAATTGTATATCTTAAGTGACATTGCTTTCTTTGTTTAATAGCATTTACCTATGCAATTATTTTAATATTTTTGCTTTTTAAGGTTTTATATAAAATTAATGTAAAAATGCAATTTTTGTAAATTTTGCACAATCAATACAAAAATTGATTTAACAGGAAATGCTGAATAAAATTAACCTTGGACTTATGCTGGCTGTGTAGACACTCAATTATAAATGACAATAACAAGATTTTAAAATGTAAAGAATCAGTTTAAAAGTAAAGTTTAATCAATGATTTCATTTGCATCTTTTAGGTCTTTAGGACCTTCACACACTCACAATTTATAATCTATTTGATTAATTTTTTATAGCAATCATTGTTTATTCATTCTCTTATTCAACAAATATTTATTGAACAACTAGCATGTAGCAGGTATTGTTCTAGACTCTGGGGATAGGGCAGTAAGCAAAACATTTAAAAATCTCTAACTTTTTGGAGCTTAAAGTTTAGTGGTAAATGACAGTAAGTGTTCCATACAAAATATGTCAGACAATGTTAACTTACAAGAGAAACATAAAATGTGAAGGGGGACAAGGATAATTGGAGGTAGTTGGAATTTTATGGAAGGATAGACAGAGAAGGGCTTACTGGAGTGTATGGCATTTGAATAAAGACCTAAATGAGGTGATAGAGGAAGCTGTTTAGATATCTAGAGGAAGAGGATGCAATGCAGAGTCCAGTGAATGCAAAATGAAGTATGCTATACAGTGAGGTGCTAGTAGAAAATCGGCAGGTGCTTATAAAATTAAATGATATAAAATGTGTTGAAGTTCTTCGAGACGGAATAAATGAGAGCTGTCCATTTGGAAAATGCACCTGGCGGTAACATATGGAATATGATAAAGTAGAGAGGATAGAATAAAAAAACCTAGGAATGGATCTCTATGGCAATCTAGGCGATGGATGATAAATTGCAGCAGACACCGTCAGTTGAGTGCTGAAGAGTTTCACTCTCCTTTTCTCTCCTAGGATAACCAACTTTTTGGGGGTGTTTCCCTCTCTCCATCTCTTAATTGAAGAAAAGATGTCCCTATCCCTAATTTGAGGGTTAAATTCTGATTGGTTAAGCCTTCTGCCAGCAATTAACTTAATAGCGGAAATATGACCTAGTTCTGGCAAATGAGATTAAGAAAAATTTCCTGAGGATTTCTAGTTCATTTTTCTGCGTTGATAAAAGATACAGAAACAAGTACTCGTGCCTCTAATTTTTTTTCTGACTATTCTTTTTTCTTGGGATACCCAGACCATTTCACATTTATGATGGGAGCTAGCCATACAGACAAAATCTTAATACAAAATAAAAACTACAATAAACTGCACATTTGTTAATGTCGCTGAGATGTTGAATTCAACAACCTTGGAATTGCCACGATTCAGAGCTTCATTTACATGGCATTATAATACTTTCTTATTGTTAAGACCATTAGATTTGAGATCTTTGTTTTACAGCTTAAAGTCTTCTAACGGAAACATAAGGGAAATAATAAAATCATAAAGTAGAGTAGAGTGGACATAAATAGAATGGGCAGTAAGATCATTTAAATTTATTGGAAAGTTTCCATATACCCGATATTATTTTGAGCATTTGACAAGAATTAATTCATTTAATCCTCACAACTACCCTGAAAAATAAGCAACATTTCCTCCCAAAGTGCATGCTTTATTTTTCTTGATGTTAAGTTATTGCTGGAAAATGGCTGACCTTAGAGGAGCTGCATTTCCCAGGCTCCCTTGCAGTCAGGGCTTGTGATGTGACTGCATTTTAATCAAGGCAATGTGGATGGAACTGATGTGGTACCTTGCCAGGCCTGACCTATGAAAACCTTCCACATGGTGCTCCCCCGGGACCTTTTCCACTCCAGGTAGCTGACCCTGGAAACAAATTTTGAAAATGGCAAAGCCACCAATATCCTGTATTTCTGAATGGCTGCATCGGGGATAGCATCTCTGGGAACCAGCTAACACACCTTTAGTACTTGCTAACTACTTTTATGAGAGCAAGAAATGAACTTTGACCGAGCAAGGACTAATGCTCTATTAGGCTTGGGTCTTTATATATTTTTGTCCTATATGATACAGCCATTCTCTAATTGGGAATATAGCAGCTGAAATGTGTGTGTGAATGTCTGTGTGTACATGAGAATGCACCATCCTGGTTGGATTTTGATACTGAACTAGTATTAGAATAAAATAATTGGAAACATTTCTTTTTTTATTTTCTCCAGAACCCTTTAAATGGCTTTGGAGTTTATAATTTTCTTAACATTTTAGACAAATCTCCTGTGAAATAGCTGGTTGATAACTTTACTTCTGTTTTTAAAAATTGGTCTATTTAAATTTTATATCTCTCTAGATATTAATTTTTGTTGCTTTATTTTTCTACGAGGATCAGTCATTGCATTGAGAATTAATTGTCTAGATCTGAGCATAACAGTCTCATGTGATATCTTCTTTTCTGTCTGTGGTTGGTTTACCCATTATCTTCAAAAGCGTGTGTATTTTTGTTGCTACTATTTCTTTTATTTAGTTAGATTATCTAATGATTTATTTATGTTACTTTCTTTTTCACTGAACAAGCATTTGAATTTATTCTATTGCTGTTTCTCTCTTTATTAATTTTCAGCTTTGGATTTATTAAAATCAGATTATTCTGCTTCTGTTTGGTTAATTTTTGTTCGACTTCTAACATCTTGAATTTGATATTCCTTTTTTTAATACTATGAAAATTATTCATACTTTTAAAAAAACTTATTTAGCTAATTTATTTTGATGTGCAGGTTTTCATTATCCTTATTTCAATTTAGTTTGGATTTCCTTTTTGATATGAGAGTTGTTTAAGGTTTTTACAACAGAGTTTTGTTTATTTGTTTCCTGGTGACAGCATTTTGTTGTTTATTGTTGTTGTTATTATTATTATTTTGTATTAACCTCTGGTTTTATTACCTTGTTCTCTATACTATTTCATCAGTAATGAAATTATTGAGATTCTCTTTAAAGCTCAAAGCAAAATAAGTTTGAGGATTATTCTTTAGATACTTGAAAAGATGGTATACTCTCTGTTTTCAAAAACAGAATTTGATGTATATTAATCATTTGTACCTTAATGTAAAACTGTGTTAAGGACTGTATTTATATGATCTTATGTGATCTGAACAATAATTCTATGAGGTAGGTATTATTATCCTCATTTACAGATAGAGTCATCAAGGCTCAGAATTAAGTAAGTTGCTCAAGTAGGTGTTAAATGTCTTATGGTTAATTTTATACTTTGTATTCCTATCCTGTATCTCCTCCCATAAATGGCTAATTTCTATACTCAAGTCCCTGTTTCTCTTTGAAAGGGATTTACAGTAACTGTTAGTCTGTGAAATACTTTTGCTTTATGTTTGCTTGTATTTTCTAATCATGCTCAAATTCCAATCTCCCTTGATTAGCCTAGATGGTGGGTTATAATCAGCTGTTCATATCATAAGTTACCCTTTACCTAAAGTAAGGGAGGGGCTGGCCTATTACTTAAATTATCATGAGAAGTGATGTTTGAAATATCAATTACTAAATCATTTCCATTTAAGTTAGATAGACTTCTACTCAGTATAAATTGGAATAAATGTATTGGAAGCAATGTCTTCTATTCAATACAGAAATTGTTTATTGAAAAGACTCACTTTTGTTTTATCTATTAGGACCCTATGCAAAATTGTTCATTTTATTGTGGTACCCAGCCGTCAGTTCACTATTTGCATCACTCTTCTTAGAAATGTTACTGGGTACTAAAGTGGTTTGAGTATTTCCTTTGGGAATGTTAATGTGTTCCATGTTTTTATTTTCTCCTTAAAATTTCCGTCTCTAATTCTATCCCATCACTCAATATAGGATGATATGGTATTGGAAAGAGAACTAGTTAGATAGAATTGGAAAATCCACCATATATGTAGGCAAAATACTCACCTATCTGAAACTTAGTTTCCTCATCTACAAAATCGTGATAATTAAATCACTTTATAGGTTTGATAGCTACATTGTATATATTAGGCACTCAATAAAATTTAAATACTCTGTCTCCCTTACAAATAAAGGCACCTTGGTCAAGTAATCCATTCAAACTGAATAGCTTGAGCTTTTCTCTATCTATTCCCAGTCCTGATTTCAGCCTGAGGTAGAAAACAACATTCTTCTCTAGTTAAGCTGCAGCGCTAAGCAGGGTATATATGTAATCCTGCCAGGGGATGGAAACCATTTCCTCTTGTCCGGGAGTAAAGTTTCATATTTTGTGCCAAATGGCAATGATTAGAAGATCCATATCTTGACATAAAGTAAGAATGCCTTGATTAAGATCCCCAAATGCAAATCACCCCTGATATAAATGACTCAGTACCCAAAAGTATATGTGTATAAGATTCCAAAGTTAGTTATGGCATATCTCACCACAAGCTTACTGGTAGAGTCAGAATTGTTGCCACCGTCCGCAAGATTGTCATTTAAGAGAACACTTAGGTACACTTTAAGTAGCCTAAGGTGTTATAAAAATACCGCATCCAGGTTACTCTAATATGCTCCCTGGTTTGAGAACCACTGACATACAGTTTTTCATTTATGCTCAGCAAAACTCGATGAGGTCGTGATTATTATATCTGGTTTTCAGATGAAGAAAACAAAGGTCTGAAGAACGAGGCTTCCTCAAGATCACATGAAACTAGTGTTTCAAGAAAGCTGGGAGCTAAACTCCAGTTTCTTACTCCAGAACCTCTCAAGTGGAGGGTGTTTTGCATACTTTAGGACTATATCGAGAAAGCCTGTTCTTGAAGTAACTTAGAAAGTATATCACCATCTGAAAATTAAGTGCAGAATAAGACAGGGCACAAAAATACAAAACCACCTTTAAAAGAAAAGCAAAAACTGATTCCAAAGCTGGCAAGAGTTGAATACAGCTTGGGTAGTAGTACTAATATAACTAAAAAATTAATGGATTTTCTTTTTCCCCCCAGCCAAAGAAACTGCTGTAGACTGAATGTGTGTCCCTCCAAAATTCGTATGTTAAATCCTTATGCACAATGTGAGGTAATTTGGAGGTGGGGCTTGGGGAGCTGGGTCATGAGGGTGCAGCCTTCACAGACGAGACTATTGCCTTTATCAAAAAGACCCCAGAGAGCTCCTTGTCCCTGTTGCCATGCAAGGACTCAGCGCAAAGATGGCCTTCCATGCACCAGGAGGCGGGCTTCACCATACACCAGGTCTGCTGGAGCCTTATCTTGGATTCCTTAGCTTCCAGAACTGTGAGAAATAAATTTCTGTTGTTTATAAGGCACCCAGTTTATGGTATTCTGTTACAGAAGCCCGAAAAATTAAGACAGAAACACAGAAAAAAGATAGTCACGAAGACAAATTTTGTGCCTGTTTTAAAACACTCAGGGAGAAAATCTACTAACCCTTTAAATCCAGGTAAAGGAAATATTCATAGGAAATATGGGAATAAGTTACCAGCTTATTTCAGGCTTTTTGGTGATATAAATAACACCAGAAAAGTGTAATATTCTGATTATAATTCGTTTTCATATATAAAATATAATTTATATCAAATGGCAGTTTCACTCCAATCTGATGAGTCAATTAAGGTCATGTATCAAGCTTGCTCTGCTTGGCATCTGTGTTGTTTATTATCAATGTATATATTGGCTTTCTGGCTTATGTATCAGGATTTTTGACTTTTGTTAATCTGAGTTCAGCATGTCTGTTCTATGGAATCCCTTGTGATTTACTCAAATCTTACTTTAATTCTGTTAAAATATTTTGAAATCCCTTCTTACTTTTTAGGTAGTAAAATTAATATTAGTACAGCCTACTGGCATCATTTTACCTTTTCTGTCATAAGTGCATTGCATGAGTCTGAATAGACTGAATAATGATTCAGTTCTCATTAACCTTATATAATTAAAGTATTACTTTTTTTTACCTACCAAAATGACAAAGATTTTAATTAAAGCAAAGACTCATTGCCCATAAGGATGCAGTGAAATAGACATTCATAAGCTTTTGGTGGCAATGTAAATTGCTACAGTGTCTCTAGAAATGAATTTGGCTGCAGGTATCATAAGACTTGAGTTTCTGCTCTCTAACCCCATAATCCTTCTAGGATACGGTATTACTTTTTGCCATCAACTTGAGTTTAAACACTATAATCAGAGAGCTAGATGAGATAGCTAGAGCTATGGATAGAGACAGAAACAGATACAGACGCTATAGATATAGATATAAATATAGATACAGATATAACGTTAGATATATTACACTCAGTGATCTCCAGGTCACCCATTGCGTGCCTAAGGGAATTCATTTGAGCATTCCCTTAGTACATTTTTTTTAATACTTTGTATATTGTAAAACAAATTTTATTTCTTGTTCTCTAGCAGAATTATGTTCACTGGGGACGTTTATGTACAATAATTCAGTAATATGGCATTGTGCTATAGATCACGCTGTAGTTTTCATGTCTCCAGCAACAGACCCCAAGGCTGAAAAGCTAATCATCTTCTATAATTACTCAACCCCAGGGACCCCTGCAGGAATAATCTCAAGTACTGATTAATTACAAGGATACCTGAAGACCCAAACTGAATGAAAACACTGGGGATGAGTCAAACTTTGCTGATATTGGCACAAGATTTAATACTGGGGCAAATGGAAATTTTGTCAAGGAACCTGTAGGGAACATTTGATACCAACATAAACTGGTGATTAAATACAGAAATGACAAATAAATTCACGAGCCCTTTCTATAATAGGAGAGCAACTTTATAATGGAAGTAATATGTAACTCTTTGGTAATGTCACACACAAGAATACTTTTGATTCTAACTTTTACTAACCTTGTCAATAATATTAAAGGTTTGATTACCAAAACATCTGCTGCATATATAGAAGTTGCTAGTTTTAACCCCCTGACTTGAGCCGTTTAATCTTTCATGAGAAGAAATCCTTCATGTACACAAAGACAGTTAGGAGGATGGAGAAAAATTAATATTTATTTCTATTTGTTGGGTGTTTTTTATTTTCTGATCAACGTCTCATAGCAATAGGCATGGAATTTGAGGTCAGACTATCTTAGAGGCTTGCTATTGTTTTGCATTTAATGTGGTATCATAAAAATAAAAATAATTAATCTTATGTATATGATTTTCATCTCCTTGTTCATTTCCATTTTTTCCCACTAAATCAGTTATTTTTAACTCTTTTGGCCTTATATGAGCAAAGCCTACAGGGTACTATTGAATAGAACTTATAGGTACTAGTTTTGTTTTTATGTTCTTTTGCCAAATTTAAAAAATAACATGACTTGAAAAATGTTTTGAGTATGTTGCATTCATTATATATAATTCATGATGAAGCACTAGAATTATTGTATAAAAATAATCCCTCAAAATGTCTATGTTGGGGGCTGGCCCTGTGGCCTAGTGGTTAAGTTTGCATGCTCCACTTTGGCAGCCTGGCTTCGTGGGTTTGGCTCCCAGGCACAGACCTATACCACTAGTCACCCATGCTGTGGTGGCGACCCACATACAAAATAGAGGAAGATTGGTACAGATGTTAGCTCAGGGTGAATCTTCCTCAGCTAAAAAAAGAAAATAGATTCTATGTTTTTTTTTTTTTACTATGTTCTTGTTAATTGCATCTGTTATTAATTATGCACATTCCAAATTGTGTAAGGATTAAAAGTTCTTTATAATTTTATTTATTCAGCCCACTCATTTGAAACTGAATAGACATTGGCTTTTATGTTCACGGTAATTTACAGTAGAATCATAAATAAGAACTCAAGACAACGTTGTATCCCAACCTCATAAGCTTCACAAGTATACTACTCCAGGAAACCAACAGTAAGCAATCTGCAATGTTTTCAGAGGGGAAACAAGTTAAATTGTGCCCAGTTTTGTAAAAACAAAATTGAAGAGGATAGTCTAGAGGTCTTTTGAAGATCGATGACTCTAATTTTTGGAACTTCAAGAGAGACAAAAGATCAGTTAATATTAAGTTATCTATAAAAAGGCAATGTAATAATTGAGAATAGATCATCAAATCCAGTATATGATGTTTTTAACAAACTGTTAGCAGAATTTTAGAAATGAGGTCTCCAGAGATGTCCAAAGTTTTATCATGTGCATTATAATAGCCAAAGTCATAAAGGAAGTATATTAATATATTGATCGGAAGTTGCTTTTCCATTTTACTATAGAAATAGCCAGGTATATTATGGAAAGTCTCATTTATACAGCACAATGAGGGTTTATAAAAGCAAATATGTCAGGAGCTGTTGAAGTAGGGTAACGAACTAGAAAAATTATCAGGCTAAAGAATATCTTCTTATTTAGCCTTACTGCCTGGGAAAGAGCTCTATGATTAGATATTAAGTGATAAGTTAACTTAAAATTGCAGTGGGCGATTTTCTTTAACTTCAAATATTCCTGGCACTACTCAATCACATTTATTTATGGATTCTCAGGTGAAGATGGACCATTCTCTCCTAGTCCTCTGAGGGAAGAAACAGAAAAGAAAAAAAAGACAAAACTAGTTCCTGGTCTTAAGGAACTTCAGTCTAGTTGGATACAGAATCCATGTGTTAAAATGTATTCAGTTCAATTCAAATAAATACAAAAGCTCAAAAAAATTAAGACACTGGAGATGGAATAAGCAAATGTTCATTAGAAATACACCAAATGTTGAGTAAGAATAGGTAATTTGGGTAAGATTAAGGACAAGATTAACGACAAATTTAACTCCCAAATTCATTTACTTCTTTCTCTATTTTTGAGATAATTGCTTACACAATGAAACCATGAATTGCTTAATACCATTGAAGTATTTATAATCCTGTCCTGGCCACTTTTCTCTCCAGTCATTTGCACACCTCAGTGGCCACTCTAAGTGTTGCTGACATCTAGTACTTTATGGTTCTCTGACAGGAAGCTGATTCTTACACTAACATGGATTCAATCATGTCATTACTGTTCTCTGGAATGTCCTTCAGGACTTGAGCCAAGGGAAAAATAAGGAGCGTCTAGTTCTAACTTTGGTGAAAGATGATTGTGACCTCAACCAAGTGAGTAATAGAAGGAATACACAGAAGTGGGTGGGTTTGAGAAAGGGAACAAAGAGAAAGTCAAGAGTCTTGGAGGTTAATTGCATATGACAGATGACAAAGACTTGGACCACTGGGTTGGTAATTGTGCTGTCCAGGGAGACTGACATAAGAAATATGACACATTTTGGAGGTGATAATGAGATGAGTTTTGCCCAATTTCTTGAAATATTTATGGTAAATTCAAGAGGAGGTATGCAGTAGACATCTGGACATATAGACATGAGATGAAGGAAAGAGACTCAAATTGTGACTCTAGATCTGCGAGACATTTATACAGAGATAGGCATTATGATGTCTTGAGTGAGTGCGACACTTATCACACTAGTTTAGGAGAAAAAAATCCTCAAGGTTGGGAAAAACTCATATTAATATTTGGATTTTTTTTCATATTTGCATGATGCCTGGCTCATGGTAGACTCAATTTATATTTCCTGAAAGTTGGGGATTTTTTTTGAATTTATTTAAAATATCTTCATGTCAGATTCAATGATAAGCATCGGCTATATTGAATGTGTAGACTGCTTTGTGAAAATATAAAAGTATAGTTATCTTTATATATTATTCAGAATCTCTACAAGGAATTAAAAATGTGAACATTTTTACAATATACTCATTCATTCATCAGTTTAATCATTTTGAGTAATTACTGGCAAGGCCTTGTGTCAGGACAGAAGTTTTTATTCAAACTCCCAAATATATGAGAGGTACCATGACATAATATTTTGGAAGTTTGCAAAAAAGACTTCAATGATCATTTTTCAGTAACAAGTTTTTGTTATTCGTAATATATAAACAATATTTTAATTATTTTATCTAATGTCTCTCATCCTTCGTGTCCACTGTATAGTTTTCATTGTATCGTCGCTGAAAAATGAATGAATGAATGAACTCTAAAAGAATGGTAATCTGGAAATTAGGAGATCTCTCATAACAAGCTAACAAGTCTTACACAATTATCTTAGCCTTGAATTTCTTCTTTGTAAAATGAATGTAGATTAACAAATCTCTGTTGCTTTCAGATCTAAATACTGGATTCCACTTTTTGGATAAAATTTGGACTTCTTATTTGCAAAGCAAAAAAATGCAAGGGATATAATTGCTATAACGTTTGGTTTCCTTATTTTTCTTTTCTACCTATCTATGACCCCTTATGGACAGGAGTGGTGTCCTATCCATATTCATTTGGAAGCACCCAGCGTAATGCTTTGCATATGGTAGGTACAGAATGTGTGTTTAATAAATGAATTATTTAAAAAAGTAAATTGATTCAGAGCACAGAATGTATGCTGTGAATACAACTTTATGAGTACAGTAGATGACATTTATAGATTTCTTTAACATATTTATAGAGAACACACTATATAGCAAGCGCTGTATTTTATGCTGAGGATATAATAAAGTGATGATCAATGCAAAGTCAGATCCTTGCTTTCATTGATTTTACATTGTATTGTAGGGGAGATAGAAATCGAAGAGCCAAAAAATAAATGAAAAGACCATTTCTGATAATGATAAATACTGGAAGGAATTTAGCACATAGTTATAAACTAGAGTGTGACTTAAACCCATTGTCTATCACACTGAGTCACACACATTCTTTCTGTGCCTTGGGTCATTTGATTTTTAGGGAAATTGGTTAGAAAGATACCTTCTTTTATCTTCTCAGTACTAAAAAGTTACAAATAATAAATAACATATTAATGTTATACAAAAATTATACTAAAATTACAAAAGCACAGTTTGAGTTTTAGTGTTGTAAAGTGATGCACCCTCCTCCCCCCAAAATCATTCAAATGTTGATAAAGAAAACTAGACTCGTGAATCAATTAGGTAGTGGAATGCCAAGTGCCATGTGGAAACCACAGGGGAAGATGAACATTCTCCTTAGTGCATTGTCGTTATCATCACGGGCAATCCTTATCCCTGATATCCCAGTTTCCTGGAAGATATTTCTGCCAAGGTCCTTAGTAACATTTCCTTTTTCCTGTATTATAAGGTTAAATCAACATCTTTTGTGTTTCTCCTCCTGGCATGTTAATCTATTATTATGCCTCTCACCCCCAAGAGACAATTTTGCTTTATTCAAGGTTTATTAGTCAGGAATAGAGCAAAGGGTGCAAATTAGGTCTTCCACGTTCCAGCTGTCAGGAAAATCAGCCAGCTGTGATTGATTAATAGAAAAATGCATCTGATTTCGTAGTGCAAAACCTGGGCGCAGTTGTCTAACACGATTCTGTCAGCAAAACCTTCTCGGCTGACAATCTTTTTGGAATAGCCATCTGTTTTTGAGGATTACAAATACTTTATGGAAATATTTATGACATGTTTCTTCTGAAAGATGATATCTATCCCTTTCAATAGATTAATGCCTTGAGGGTAACTGCAAAGCTAAGTAGAGAGAAAAACTTAACGTTAAAATTTTTCTCAGTCAAAAGCAAATCCATGCTCATTTTTCCCTACTGTCACTAGATTATTAAATTAATATTAACTGGAGTTGCTTGCACTTTTATTCACAGATTTAAAATCAGATTGAATGAAGAAACAGCTTACATTTAAATGGCTAATTTGAGATTCAATTACATCTCTATCAGTCGTGTGTGCCTACATAAAATATGTAAAATTAATGAAAAATCTAAGTAAGAATTTGGAAATTAGGAGATATGTTTCTTAATTTGTTGGAGTATATATTAGTAGATTTAGAAACAGAATTATTTTTCCCTATCTGATGAAAAGTTACATAAAATACATTTATTTTTTTGAAAAGTTTGCAACATGGTTAGGAGGAAAGAAATTTTGCTTCAACCTAAAGTTTTATTTCACTTTGGTTTGTTTTTGCCATGAAAAATATTTTTTTGAGATGAATGCAGTAAAGAAAGAATTTTTTTTGAGGAAAATTGGCCCTGTGCTAACATTTGTTGCCAGTCTTCCTCTTTTTTCTTTTTTCTCCCCAAAGCCTCAATACATAGTTGTGTATCATAGTCGTAGAGTTGTGGCTTTTCTATAGGTGATGCTGCCTCAGCATGGCTTAATGAGTGGTGAGTTGGTTTGTGCCCAGGATCCAAACTGGGCCACCAAAGTGGAATGCATGAACTTAACCACTTCGCCACTGGGCCGGCCCCAAGAAAGAATATTTTGAAAGAATTATAACAAAAAAGATATAAGCATTATACTCTGGATCTTCTTATGAAAAATGAATTTCTAAATATATCAGTATAATTAAATGAACTTTGTCTTAGTAAATAGCTTTTTTCAGAACTTTCATTGAGGTTTTGGCTTTTCCTTTGTATATAGCATGTGTTAAAAAAATCCAAAAACCTGGATTAGCTTTGGTTGAATTTCCCTAATATATCTTCTTATTTTAGTTGAGAAAAAGAGCATAGATTAAGAAGCAATGTCCTTTGTTGTGGGTCAGATTTCTGTCTTAAGAAATGGGAAGTGATTTTGGCTTAGATGTTTGTTGTTTTTAGTTTTTTTAAAATTATTTATCACACAGCTTACCTCTGAAACTAGAATGATTTTTCTACTTCTATGAAATCACTTTGGGAATCAACATTTTTTTTCTATTGAAAAAGTGGACTATCATTTAAACCTATGTATCATTAACATACATCTTAACAGTTAATTTGTGGTCTGATTTATTTTAAAAACAGTATATTAGAGTTTACAATTTGCTTAAAAAATGCAGTGTTCAGCAAGCAACGGAAGACAATATTGTTGAATTTAAGCAGTTTTCAGTCTAGTGAGAAAAGCTGCCGTGGATAATTAGAGACCCAAGAATTGAATTTTGGATTTGGACAGGCCTGTTTTGAGTGCCAGCCCTGCTACATATTGCATTGTGATTTAGAACAAGTTTCCTAACTTCTCCGAGATTTAGTATTACCTGGAGATGATTAGCATCAACACCAAAGTGTTGCTGCTGGAATTCAATGAGAAAATGCAGATCACATGTGTAAAGAAATCAGCATAGTGATTGGCACATAGAAACTCAATCAATGTGTCTTCCCTATCCTCATACAGCAAGTAAAAGAGGGTGTTACCAAGGAGTTGCAAACAAAGGAACATAAAAGCACAGTATGAGGAGAGATTAATTAAATTATAGAAATCTGGAAAGTTAAAATTTGAACTAAATAAATATTAAATGCGCACATTAGTGCTGAAAATATGAGAGCAGATGGATTTATACGCAACCCTTGTCTAATTTTGTTTGACCTCAATAAATATCTAATGCCTTTCAGTTTTACTCAAAAGCGCTAGCACTATATGCTTAACAGAGTTCCAGTTTCAGACAAAAGAGAAGGGCCTACTAAGTAAATGAAATTTAAATCCAATAGGAATAAGGGTGCAATTGAGTTGAAATGAGAATTGCGCTGAGTATTATTCCATGTGATTGAAATTAAATTCAATATAATGCACTGTGGGCTATGTTTTCCTTTGACATTACAAGGGGTGGATAATATACTAAAACAGAAAAAGAAAGAAAACAAAAATCAGATTGATGTAGTGTTTCTTATGTAAAGTAAGTAGGAATTTATAAAAATATGTTTTAAAATGAATATGGAACAATATATGGTGATAGGACAAAAGAGAGAAAAAGACTTACCAGCTGATAGGTAAAACACAAGCAAAAACACAATCTTGACCTTCATATAACTCTAAATAACCTAACTATCAGGTTCCCTATTACCTCATTAAAGCATGTGTTTACTGACTCTGTGCTTTGGTTTCCTCTTTAAGGCTTTCTGTGATGTTCATCTTAACCTGACTTTTTCCAGATAAAAACGTTGGGGGTGGCCAATAGGAACGCCCAATGCCTAGCCTCACATGACATCTATGGGTGACACCGTATATGTCCAGTCATTCTTTATGCACATGAACCCCATGTGTACTTGACATTTCTCTCTAATTCCCTGAGTTTCGTTGTGACCACATCTTCAGTCTTTAGAAATTTATCACTGTAAAATCAGCAGACCTCTCTTGGTGTCAATTCTTGGTTGTGCCATATATAATCACTGGGAAAACAAATGATTATAAAAACAATAGATTTTTTATTAGTAAATGAGAAAAGAGAATCAGTAGCTCCACACAGGACAAAGATGCTGTGTGAATATCTTCTCTCTGTGATAAAATAGGTGACAAACATGTTCTGGTTACTGGGGGAAGATAAGGAGACCTTTGTCTTAGCTCTCAGGAAAAGTAATTTAAGTTTCCTTGCACAGACATTCAGCAATTTCTGAAAGTTACACATACAAGTTAAGATCTCGTATTCTATGAATATTAGAGCGGAGAGATTTTCAACATTTCTGAAAAGTGATGACATTTATTACTTAAAATAATGTTTATTTCTCATAGCCATTAATACTCACTGTAGGTAATTAAAAATGCAAAAAATTAAAAAGAAAATTAAAGTTATCCATCAATTCATCATCTAGAGGAAGAAAAAACACGAGATATTATCTTTCATCTTTTCTATATGTACACTCACATGCACACACATCTAATCAAGCACATAGATGTAAGTATGTATTTATTCCTGCACATATACAAACATCATTTGTACCATATGGGTCATTCAGTAGCTATGGTTTTATATCTTTGCGCTTAGTGTGCTGTGACCATCTTAGTAAATATATTTGAAAATAATAATGTCAATGAATTAATTCAATAAGTATTTTTTCAGTGACCATTACGTGCCAGGTACATTTGTAGATGGCTGGACTTCACGAGTGAAATAAAAAACAAAGACATGACAATACAACCCACAAAAGAATATAAAGATCCCTGCCCTGAAGGAGCTTGTTTTTTAGAAACAGAGGCTAGGCATTAAATGATAAAAATATAAAAAATTTGATTATGTAGTATAGTAAGAAGATAATTAGTGCTATGGAAACCATAAAGAAAAAAATATATATACATTGCTCAGTGAACTATATAGACAGGGTTGTATTTAAACAGCCTTGGCGGGGCACGCTTCATTGAGGTAGTGAGATTTGAGAGACTTGATGGAGGTTAGAAAGTGAGCCTGGGAAAAGAGAAAAGTAGGAGCGTGTTTTAGGACAGAGAACAACTAGTGCATGGGCCCTAGGGAGTGACTGTGCCTGGCGTGTTCCAGGAGTAGCATGGAGGCTCCTGTGGCTGGAGAGGAATGAGAAGAGAAGAGAATTGGCAAATATCGGGCAGAATATCCTATATTTCCTTGTGAAGACATTGCTATTTCTCTGAGTAAAATCTCAAGAATGCAGAGCCAGCCACATGGCTTCATGGGTCACACTAGTGTGGTCACACAAGGCCCTGTGCTCAGACGGGCTCTGCACTCAGGTTTTAACATGGTCACTGTTTTGAAATTTTTAACAATTTTATCTTTGAATTTGTGTCTTGTAAATGAAGTCTTATGGGACAATTGAGGATGCTCTAGGGAGGAGGTGCTTAGAGCTTCAGCTCAAGGGTAATCCCACCGCCTGTCTCCTCCCCGACTCTCCAGGATGGGTTTTCAGCTCCTTGTTCTCTGGGCCCTGGCACTCCAGGCCTTGCCCAGCCTCCCTCACCCTGATGCTGTCCTCTGTGGGGCTGGTGGCTTGGTGGGGTTGGTGAGGGGAAGCCCACATTCTGCTGTCATCCTAGGCCCCCAGTGGGGGCCTAGACACATCGCATGGAAGATGGGGTCAGGCAAAAATGTCACAGTGTGTCTGAATGGGCAAGGCTGCAGCTGTCCCTATCCCGGGGTGGCAGATGATTAGTGGGGGGCTCTAGCCCTGCCCCCACACCACCACCCTATCCAGGTGTCTAGCAGGTGCAGATAGTGATTGAAACCTCTTGGGGATCACCCATGCCCATCTGCTGTGGGTTGGGATGGAGGGCCAGTGGGAAGAGAAGATTAACTTCTTTGCCCCAGTGGGGGACCTATATTTTTATTTTGTGCTGGGCCTCTCAAGTTATGGAGCCAGCCTTGGGAGAAAAATATTGTCCAGATGAATAAAATGATGTGTCTCAAATTTTTAAAGGGTGACTTTTTTGGAGTTTCTGTTTATAGGTGGTGTTAATGTCATGAGGCCCAAGTGATATCACTGAGGAACAGTATTGACAGAGAAGAGAAGAGGAACAAGAACCGACCTCTGCAGTCCAATATTAGGAGTAGACAAGTAGAGAGTCTCATTTCACTAGCAGATCAGCTATATAGACTTTAAGACTGAGAAGGAGTAACCAACCAAGTAAGAAGACTACAAGGAGTATATTGTCAGGGGAGCCAAGAGAAGAAAGTTTAATAAGGTAGATCAGCTGTGTCAAATGTTACTAAGAAGTCAAATAAAATAGGAACTATGAGAATGACTGTAAAATGTCCACTGTTTGGCTAAATCTTTTTAAATTCACTTCTCAGTTATTGGTCTTCTAATATGTTACCAGTTTTTCCCTGTTGAAAACAAGGTTGCATTGATGATGTATGAGAATGGTAGCTTTGTATTTGTGCTCAACTGGCACTATTTCTGCAGTGTACGATTAACTATAATCATTTAAAAATAGAAATGTTCCACTGCAGAAAATATGTATACATCAGTCCAACGAGCTTTAGAAAGAACAGCAAATCATATATAAAACAACTGATAAAATTTTAATGAAGATTAAGGAAGACTGAATATTTAGAGAGGTAGTCCATGTGCCTAAATAAGTACACTTAGTAAGTAAGATCTGTAAGTTTTTCCAAATTATGTAAAAATTAATGTGTACCAAATCAACTTAATGACAGAATTTTTATGGAACTTGGCAAACTGATTTAAAAATTCTATTTGGAGGGAGTGATATCTGAGAATAGTCACAAACTTGTGAAAAAGAAACACATTATGGAGGCAGTTTTCTTATCAAATATGAAAACATACCAGAGGCATAATGATTAAAACTATCGTATTATTACATGAATAGGCAAATGGCCAGAAAAACCTAGATTTACGTACGAATGAGAATATAGCATATGAAAAATAGTGTACAGAAAATTGGCGTGAATGGATGGAATATTTAACAAACGGTATTGGGACACTTTACCAAGCATTTGGGATAGGGGAGAGAATATTATATTTCTACCTCTCATTATACACACATATAAGCACACACAGGCACACTTAGTTTACCTACAGTCCCACACACAGATTAGTAGGCTAAAAAAACTTAAAAGTGTTATAAAATATAAAAGAGCATATTTTAAATCTGGCATTAGGGAAGGCATTTTTAAACACATACCAAATCAAGAGTTCTTAAAAACTAGATGAAATTGATGAATTCTTAGAAAAAATATAAAATTCCAATATTAATGCAAGAAGAAACAGAGAACTTAAATAAATAAAAAATTAAAGAATAATAAAGTATAAATAAATCATTATCAAAATATTCTCAACCAGATTTGGCACAAGACTACGAGATTTATAGATTATAACATGTACGTATGTTATAAAAACCATAGTGCTAATGAGACAATTAAGAAAAAGAAATAGTTATACAATACAATACTCTTTATACAAAATAAAAATTTAATTGCTTTTAATGCAGCAATACATGTTTTAAAAGTATACAGATAAATAAAATGATACACTAAACAAATTGAATGATCACCTATGTTCAAATAAGGTGATAGTAGTGGGAATCTGGATGACAAGAAAATAATAAATTAGCAGATAAACAAATAGAGACCTTGAATAGACCAATCCTGACAATGTGGCGTGAATGAGGAGAATTAATTCAATCCTCTGTACCTAGGCTTCAGTTTTTAAAATTATAATTGCATAATAAGCACATTAAAAGTTTCTCGATCTCATTAGTAGGTGGATAAACACAAATTAAAATCGGGATAAAATATATTTTTACCTAACAGATTGGCCATTCATGCACCCCTGAAAATATAATGTTTATAAGTTGCAAATGTTCTGCAAATAACTCATGCAGTGTCCATAGGAGTATAAATGAGTTCAAACATTTGAAGTGTCAATTTAGCAGTATTAAAATATGCTCAACCTTGCAGTTCTACTTAACATGGATTACTTTGGTTAATTGAATTTTATCGGATGTTATTCATTCAAAAAGGTAATATATATGACATATATATATATCATATATACCTGACATATCATATGTGTGTGTGTATATATATACACCAGCTTTATTCACAATTGCCAACTTTGGAAACAGTCAAGATGTACTTTAACATGTAAATGGATAAACTATGAAAATTTTCAAAAACAGTTAAATGAGGGAAAAGATTAGATAGGCTTCAGACTATGGACTCATACAGATTCACACAATGGAATATTATTCAACAATTAGAAGAAATGAGCTATCAAGCCACAAAAAGACATGGAGGAACCTTAAATGCATATTGCTAAATGAAAGAAGCCAGTCTGAAAAGACTGTATACTGTATGATTCTAACTATATGATATTCTAGAAAAGGCAAAATCTTAGAGACAGTGAAAAGATCACTAGTTGCCAGGGGTTAGAGGTTGAGGGATGAATAGATAAAGCACAGGGGATGTTTAGGGCAGTGAAATTATTCTGTATGACACTGCAATGGTTGATACATGACATTATGCAGTTGTCAAAACCCATACACGTACCACACAGAGAGTAAACCCTAATGTAAACTATGGACTTTAGTTAATAATAATGTGTCAATATTGGTTTAAAAATAAGCATATAATTGTTTGAGAAAATCTACAACTATGAGTAATAAAAATTTAATAGTTATGGTACGAGCAAAAGGGAGAAAAAACAGGATGGTAGTTGGAGAATATGAATAAGAAAGATGTTGCAATGAAACAGATGAAAATTTTGATGAAATAGTTGGGTACATAATCAATGAACAAACAAAAAAATATCATTAACTGCACAAAACGGACAAGCTCAAAGAGGAGATAAAAGAACTCAAGGAAAAGGTGAAGTCAGTGTGAAGAGATGAAACATGAGCTGTCAAAGCTCGGGAAACTCCTGGGAGACAAAAAAAATAAAAGCAACGAAAACAAGGTTGAAACGAGAACGAGCACAAGGAAAAATAAACACAAGACAAGCAAAGGTGGTGTCTTATATAAATGAGAGTTCCGGTGAAAAAACCCGAAAAGAAATAGAACAAATGTTTTAAGAAATACCACACACACACGCAAAAAAAAAAAAAAAAAAAAAAAAACCCACACAAAATAAAGAGGACTTCAATATATAAATTGAAAAGGTACAGTTTGTCTGAGGAAATATTGATCCAGAATGGACTACACTGAGCTAGATCCCCAAATTTTAAAACAGTTAAAGAGGGAAAAAAATTAGACTGCCTGCAGACTTGCTTACAATACCGTACAATGTATAAGAGGGTAGAGCAATACCTACAACATTTTCAGGGGAACGAAAAGGATATATAAAAGAACAAAAAAGTTGATATTCAAGGACTCAGGGAAAATTGTTCACATGGATACTTCCTTAGGAATTTACTAAATTTGGTCAACCTAGATATAAAATAAAAATAAAGGCAAAGGTTTGCCTGTAAGTAATGAATCCATTTAGTCTTAGAAAAAAATGTGAAATGTTAAACAATGTTAACATATAAAAACATTAAAACAAGTGTGATTAAATGTGATAAAAATGATGATAGTATGTGAATATTATCTATGTGACAATCGAGACATCATGTAACCAAAAAGTTTTAAGAAGGGTGTAATAGGATAGGATGCAGAGAAAATATTCTGTTTAGTCACTTTTACTAGGTTGGCATCAAAGGAGCCTACGTAAAGCTGACATCAAATAATTGAGGCAATTTCATATCTAAAAATGAAAGTGTAAAAAATAATAAAAATTAAAATTGTTTCATATTAAGTTTTATATTGGGTAGAAGTGTAAGGAATAGGAAGCATATTAATTAATCATTGTGGTGTTAGAGGATAAGTAGATACTACTGAAAGAAATAACATATTAAATTTGTTTTATCAAGTTATTTATAGAAGTAATATTAGGAATTGAAGTACAAACCTTCATCTATATCAAGAGAAATATACACTAAACAGAGAAATCTGTTTATATTGTGAAAATTTTTAAAAATTGTAAATTTACAACGTCAGCCTCCTATGAAAAACACTAACAAATCCACTCTTACAAATAAGGGAAATATCTTCTGGATGGACTATTCTAAAACCTCAGAGCAAAAAGTAAATAAAATGTGGCAATCTTTTAGTTTTCTAAATATTTACTTATATTCATATTAACAAAAAGACTATAATCTTCTGCTGCCTCTAACTGTCCTCTGGAACTATCCATGAACCTGCTTATTCAATCTAAAGCAGACGCCAACCCTCTTCTTAAGCCAGGTATAGATGGTATTTCTTTTTGTTTAATTGCTGCCACCTTATGCCACTGTTTAATTCCATCCTGTATGATTTCTCAGATGACTGTCCATTCTGTGGTGATGGCAAATCCAGATTCCTTCAGGCCACAGTGTTTACTTGATGGGGGATAATCCCACTTCCAGAATCTAAGATGTGAAAGGTTCTCTGTATTTTCCTTCAATATATTTACAACTTTGAATTTCACTTTAATTGCACAACCATTTCCATGTAAGAGTTAGTTTGTGCCCAACTCATAATCCTAGAATCCTAGACCAGATTTCCTTCCCAGAACAATTCTGTACGAAGCCATTAAATTACGATATGAAGACGTTTTCAAACACAAACAAGATCTGTTTAGACTCTTTTTTTCCAGGACTGTGGTGCCTGCTCACACTACATTTCACTCTCAAGTGATTAAAAAATAAAAAAAATCTGCTTCATGGTTTTCTCTGTACCTATCCATTTTATGAAATAAGTGAATTTTTTTTTAAAGAAATATTTTAAAATAGAAAAGTAGAATGTCTCATAAGTGAATGCATGTTTGTTAAGCATTTGTTTGTGCCGGGGTCTGGTGACTCAGGTGTAGCAAGCACGGTTTAGAAAGATCAGCAGGGTCCCCATGTCGAAGGCAGTTGGCAGACATCAGTCAGAGGCCAGGGAAGATGTGAAGATTCTTCAATGAAATTGAACATGAAAAGACACAAACAGATCCAAAAACATTCTGCAAATAAGATTTTGTGTTAAATTCCTGGACCCTAGAGTTCTATGGATTTGAGGAGGTCAGGGAACTTTTGGAAGGAACCAGTCGTAATACTAGTATAAAATAAACATGTGGTCATGCAAAAGTTAGCTACCAAGGGCACAGAACACATCGAGCAGAGAGATATAGACTGACCAAATCTCACATATCCTTTGGGAAATAGCTATTAAAACCTTTCATAGAGATCTAGTTCGAAGAAAGAAATTAAAAATCTTTAATTCAAGAGGAGTTTAGAGAATCAAAAGAACCTGAATGGAAGAGTATCTTAGGATTTATTTAGTATAGCTTTTACCAAACTCAGTAATTTGTTTTTTGGTTATAGCCTAAAATATAGGAAAAATTATGAACTTATTACCATGTGGACATGAAAGTAAATCTTGGCCCTATTACCTGTTAGCCATAAGACCATTGATGAATTTCTTACTCTGTTTAACCTCAATTTCCTCATCTATAAAAGATGAGGATGATACCTTCTTGTCTTGCTGGGAGTCTTATGAGATAAGAAAATGCAAAATGCTCTATCACTGTACTTGACCATTGTAAAGTTGTATATATTGTTTTTGCCGAAGAGGTGGCCTGGGCAACCATATTGGTCAAGTGTGAGTCCGCCTCCTCCACAGAGAATCTCAATCTCTCTCTTTTGGCTGCACCCCCATCTCCACCTGGGCTCCATATTTAAACCAACAGACAGAATTTTTCTTCAGTTGAAATAAATCCAAAGCAACGTGTATAGCTAAGTTATAGGTGAGCCAAGCCCTGAGAAAAACAATTTACTCTAAACCTGGTATTCAGAGAAAAAAAGGAACAGAAAACAGGAAAACAAGCTAACAAAAACAAAAAACAAACAAAAACAGTCCCTGGGATACAGGGACACAGCACAATCATACTCTACCTGCCTTGAGGCCTGATGACTGAGATTTTCCTAGTTCACCCTGTCATTTCCTATCATCACCTTCCATTCGTTGGGAATCTGTATCAAAGTAAAATTTGTCCTTTTTCCTGAACTAGCTTGGCTGATTTCTGTTTTATTCATTCAAATAGTCTCTCATGTGATGAATTCCTTTCTCCGTTTCCTTCCCTAAAACATGCACAGAAGTTTCAGCCCCCAACACCCTCCCCCCATTAGTTTAAATCTTTATAGTGACAGGAAGTCAATACTTTTTTGGGGCTGTTCCTTCAACTTGTTGCCTCTATTATCAAGTTCTTACTTATTTCCAACTGTTTTCAGATTCACCCCAAATCCTGGAATCTCAGCTACACTGGCACTAAGCTGGGAGAAACATGAGAGTATATGTATGTGTATGGGGTCAGGAGAGAAGTGCAGATATTCTCAAAGCAAACTGATTAGCATTTAAAAAAATATTTTCTAAACTGATGAAATGAAAAACCTAAGCAAACACCATGGATATTGCTAAGTAAATCTAATGTTTTAATGATTCCTGCTGTTTTACTGATCTCAGCCTTTCTCATTAGCGCATCTAAAAATATCTTGAAAAGTATATGATTACCATCTTGGTGGTAGGACTTTAGTTTATTAAAAATATTTAGAACTTCACAGAGCTAAAGGAAAATGTGGAAATAAAAACAGGGCACTGGTCAGGAATGAGATTATTAGTCGTTCATTTGCAATGCAAATATTTCTCCCATTTGTGTAACACCAGCAGATAGCACATTTACTGCTGACTGACTCTGGCTTTCACTTTTGTTAAGTAGTAGATAAAAACAACAACAAACAAACACATAGAGACAGAGATTGGATTGGTGGTTACCAGAGGAGAAGTGGGGAGGGAGGAGGGCGAAAGGGACAAGTCGGCACAAGTGTGTGGTGATGGGTTGTAATTAGTATTTGGGTGGTGAACATGATGTAATCTATGCAGAAATAGAAGTATAATGATGTACGCCTGAAATTTATACAATGTTATAAACCAATGTAACTGCAATAAACCAAAAAATTTAAAAAAAAAAGAAAAAGAAAAGAAAGAAAGTTAAAGTAGCTTCTTTTTAAGGCGGGATAAGAAGACTTCGCATGACTTAATGGCCCAAGTAGAATTTTTCCAACTTCAAAAGTCTCAAACAGTTTGCAAAACTGAAGGAGCTTTTTTCTTTTTTTTCTCTCTGTTTTTTTTTTAGCTCCTCTTCCATTCTTTCAAGGCATTTTATTCAGTAGTGTAATAAGATCTTATATTAAAAATTCAATTGCTTTCTCTTTTCTACTTGGTAAGAAACAGCCATAAATGGCCCCAAGCTGAAAATATTCCTGGAGTCTTGATTCTGTTTAGTGATGTTTGGCTGTGATGTCCCTGGCCAATAACAAGAGTTGATCTGCAGAGTGCAAAGGGTCTTAGTCTTATAAACCTCCCTATAAGCCATTCATTATTTTGCACCATAGTTTGTCCTTAAAAATGAATTAGACAAGGCAATTTTTTTCAAGCTTCAAATAAATTTATTCAAAACTAGAATATATGATCCAAAGGTCAAAGCCAATCTACCCAAGTTTGTCTTTAAACTCCAGGAGTTCATAAACCTAGAGCTGTTTATTGTTATATTTCCGAGGGAATATTTTCATCAGAGTTCTAGTATAGATACATTTTCTTTCTTAAGACAAGTATAGAAGTACAGCAGCAATCTCCATTTTTCCACCTTCATGAAACTGCTTTGACTTATAATTTTCCTTTAAGGAAAATTATCTTATTTTTTTTTCATTAAAATTATATTTTTCAAGCTGCAGGTTGTAGCTCCAAATTGTGTCATTAAATCAATGTATTCAGTGGAATAAGTATCCAAAATAGTAACAATAGGTTAAAATACAATAAATATAAAATATAGTAGAAAACTATTGAAGTATTCATTACACATAGTGAAAAAAAGTGTTGTGACATGTTTTGCTTTCTGTGTGTGTATTGGTTCATGATGCAAAATATATTTATTACTATGTTTCTATCCCAGTTTGCTTAATATATTACCCAGACTAAGTGACTTAAAGCAACAGTAATCATTTATTATCTCTCGCAGTTACTATGGTCAGAACTTCAGATAAAGCATAACTCATCTTGTGTAGGATATCTGTGGCCTCAGCTAGAAGATTGAAGGCTGAAGTCCATTCTCACCTAAAGGCTTATTCACTCTCATGTCTTGTACTTGCTGCTTGGATGTCCTGATGCCATAGTTTGGGTTGTCAGCCAGAACGCCTGTATGTGGCCTCTGCACGTGACTGAGGTGTTCTCACAAGTTCGTGGCTGAATTCCGAAGACAATCATTGCAATAGAGTGAGAAACAGAAGCAGCATTGCTCTCAATGGTCTAGCCTCAGAATTCACAAAGTAATGCAGTGTCACTTCCATTGCATTCTATGATTTAACACAGTTATAAAGGTCCACTTGGATTCAAGGGGACTGAACATGGACTCCACCTCTCCATTGATGAATGTCAGTGTCACCCTATGAAAAGAGCAACAGCATTAGAATATATATTTGAATGGCCATCGTTGGAAACTAAAATTTGCTGCCACAGTGTTACAATCAAAAAAATGGAAAACTACTTGGTCCTTGGTCACAGCCTTTGGGATATTAGATATTGAATATTTTAAGAAACATGAAGAGACTTACATTGAAGGAAACTCCATCCAAATTCATGGCAATTAATGTAGAAGGCACAGAGGAAAACAGTTTAAATTTAGGGAGAAGAAGGAGGAATGTGGTAAGCATAATAGAGCCCCAAGTCCTAGGTGATATATACTGGGCAGAATGGACCTGGCATCTTTTTTTCTTTCTTTTTTTAAACGGTGTACTTGATATAACTGGGTAATGGGAAGAGTTCCAAATTTTAAATTCACATATTTTATGCAATTTATATTAACTGGCTACTTATTCAACTCCAGGCATTATTCTAGGCATTGGAATGGATATTCAGTGCCCTTAGTGAATATACAATGTAATCAGGGAAAATACATATAAATATGCCATTTCTCAATGCACTCTATTCCAAGCTAAAATAGGGATAACTGCTATGGGAATTCATAGAAAAATGTTACTGATTCCAGTTGATGGATTGGTAAAGGCTTTACAGAAGAGCTGCTTGTTGAATTGCATCTTGATACGTTCCTGACAGTACAGCCAGCTACCTGAGGGTTACTGTAAATGTTCAATAAGAACATGACTACCTTTCGACCTTGTCCTCAACAAGGACATAGACGAAAAGAAGTTAATCTTGTTAATTTGCTACTTTCTTGTTTAACCTGAGGATCACAAGCATTTATGAGCTTGTTTTGCAGAAGACAAAGAATGCCTCGAGGAAGTTACCATCACCAAATAACCAGCCCCAGCTGCCATTGACACCCTGAAGTCAGATAGCCCAAGGGTTTATATGCAGTGAAAGAAACACTAATTTCCCCTTTGTTACTCCTCCTGCTAAGCCCCTTAGTTCTATAAAACCCTCTGCTTTCTTCTTTTGGTAAGGCAGATTAAAGAGAAACGATCCTCCTGCCTTCTCATTTTGGCCAATTCAAATAAACCTCTCTCCATCTGTAAGCACCAGTGTCTCAGTGGTTGGTTTATTGCACCTCGGGCACATGAACTGGATATTAAGAGGTTTGGTATCAGTGGTAAGTTATTTCATACAATGATTACAGGTTATGTTAGTCCCATTGAAAATAGTACTCATAGAAGGTGTCAGAGTTGAAATAGACCTATCAAGTTAATCGTAGGAATGGGCTGATTCTCATATTGGTTGAGTCAAGTTCAAATTCTGGCTGTACCATGGGATAACCTTGTACCTTGTGGACAAATTACTGAACCTCTCTATGCTTCAAGTTTTTGCCTGAAAAATAAAAAATAGCAACATCTGCATCATAATACTGTTGTGAGGATTAAAAGAAATGGTATTCGTGAAGTGATTATGATACTGTCTGACCTGTCTTAAGCACTCAAGAAACATCTGCCAATATTACCAGCACTGTTCTCATTATTAATATTATTGTTATAGATAGGAGGCAATTTTGTGTAGATTGTCAGAACTAAACTGTTTAGCAACAGTTAAACTAAAGATGTAGTCATTTCAGAAATCAATCATTAAAATACAAATAGAATTAAGAGCAATAAAGTCATCTACTTTGAATTGCTGTGCTGCCTTGTCATTATAGTACTTCCAATAAATACTGTGTTGTTCATTGTTATTACTCGTTTATTCAAGATTTCTTTGTGCCTTGATCAGTGAGGTTTCAACTGGAGAAGCAGAATCAGTAGACCTATCAATCTATCTAGGGAGAGAGATTTATTGTAAATAATTGGCTAACGAGATTGAGACTGTAATCAGGTTCAAATTCCTGCCAGTAAGACAGGCCTTCAGGAAGGACTGCTATCCACAATCATAGTTCTTAATCAGGAAAGCATCAGCTCTGCTTTTTAGGATTTTGAACTGATTGAATCAGGCCCACTCGGATAAATCTCTCTTGTTTTGTAATGATGTGACCTTAATGATGGCTACAAAATTCATTCACATAGACACCTAGGTTAGTGTTTGATTGAAAGACTAGAGACTGTAACCTAGCCAAGTTGACCCATCAAAAGACCATCACAGTGCCTAATTGCTTATTTTCTCTATCATCTATATGAGTCCTTCCCCCAACCTGTAACATTTTCTGGGCTATAGCAGAAACTTGAAAATATTTGTTAAATGAATAGCCTATAAGCAAATGCAAACCAGAAAATATTTTTAGGTCAGTTGGTAATTTTATGAGATATTTTTGGGGAAAAAAAAAAGAATCCTGTCAGCCATATGGAGCACTCATTAATAATGAGAGATGATCTCCAGGAAGAACCATCAGGAGGATGTTGTATTTAAGCAGGTAAGAGAAAATATGCCCCAAACTAGGCAACAGATCAAATGGGAATACAGGACATATCTGATAGAATCATGAAAGAGATGGTAAGAATTTTTTTACCACAGAAAAAGAAAAAAAAGAAGAGATTAGCCAATAACTATTGCTTATTCTAGGAGGGTCATGGACTAGGAATATACAAGTTATAATTTCTTCAATTAAAAGGACAAATGAAATAATTCTTAAGTTTCAACACCTTGTCAAGGTCCTGTTGTAAAACAATAGGACTGATATATTAGTGTTGACTCTTAGTTATAAGCAACCGTAGTTTTAGTGTAAAATGTAGGAGTGCCATTAATGGGAAACTCATCAATGTACACGTTAGTAGTATATTTTACATGTATGGATGCCAAACTTAGCATAATTAGTCACATTGGAAGATGAGCAGTCTGTTAAGGTATTATATAACCTTGTAAAAATATTGAGATATTGCTATTTCCATGTTGTTCTCTTCTGACATTTTATTAATTGCTGCAGCTGTTTGTTCTAAAAAATTTAATTAATATTTAACTGCACTGGTGTCCTGAGATTGTTAAAACTAAAGATGTAATTAAAAACAATCAGAACAATAAAAGAATAATTACTAGAATCAGAGAATATGGTAACGTGCTTTAATAACATTGCGTTTTTTTAGGATTCTTTTGTGTCTTTCTGTACTTACTTTTCCTTTCATTAGCAACTGATATGTTAGTTGCTTTAAAAAGCACAGAATGAAAGTGTAAATTATGCTAAAGCATATATAGGTGTTACTTATACATACATGGATATACATCAGATATGTTAAATCTTGTTTCACCAATAATCTTTCCAAATGTCATTAAAAATTACTAATGTGGAAAAATCTGTCAGCACCATTCTATACAGGCTTTTTACATAAAAAAGCATTTCCGACATAATCTTCATGTTGTACTAATTTTACAATACACGTTTTGAAGTGTACTATATTGCAGAATGCCATATTTGTGGTGAATAAGGTGGTCAAATATGTTTGAAAAACACAGAATTAAATAAATTGTTATAGATTTTTGTGTGTGTGTGAGGAAGATTGTCCCTGAGCTAACGTCTGTCCCAATCTTCCTCTATTTTGTGTGTGGGACGCCACCCCAGCCTGGCTTGATGAGCAGTGTGTATATCCACGCATGGGATCCGAACCCGCAAACCCCGGGCCACCAAAGCAGAGCGCATGAACTTAACCACTGCGCCACCGGGCCAGCCCCTAGATTTTTTTATTTCAAGACTTCTTATAGTCCATAATATAGTAACATACATCCTGAGTTTTCAGAGTAAAGGAAATAGTATGGAACATTTACTAGACTTATTTGACTAAATCACTTTTGTATATTTTGATATTCTGGCAAGTGTAAGATAAGCAAGATTATCACTAGAAGCTTGGCTTCTAGTTCAAAATGGCTTACTAAACACATGTATTTATTTCTCCTCCCTCCTGTGTTTCATTAACATGATCTAATAAGCATAAAAATAAGATAGGTCAGGTACTATGCTACAAATCTTGGAAGGACACCATCAACAGAAGATAGTCAGGAATTTCCTAGGTGATACAAGACATGTTAGGATCCCATTGAAGACAATTTCCAAAGGAACTAGAAAGCAGACAACTTATCTAGGTGAAAGAGGACCACAAGAAAGAAAAAGACAAAAATACGTATATATTTTTCCAGTAGATAGCCAAAATTGTGGAAAGACGAGGTTTGTGTGTGCAGGGAATGTATGGACAATAGGGCAGTCAGTTAAGAATTAACTAAAGTCTACTCTTACTCTCCTATTCCTAAAGCAACTGAAATAAAACAAAGCATTTTCCTTCAAGCTAAATCTGGGATTGATTTTATTAGGATCTAGTCAGGAAAAAAGAAACTACTCTATGTACTGTACATATAAAGGGTTTAAGATAGAGGAAGGGACTTACATGACTTTTGGAAGAGCTGGGGCATGGATGTCACGGAAGCTGCTTCCAAAAGTCAGTATTTGATACTGACAATCTCAGTTTGCATCATTACAGTGAGTGGTTCTTAAAAAGCTTGTGTGGAAGTTGTGATAATTCTCATGAATCTCTGAAAAGCTCCCAGATCTTAGTCTGCCACGTGACGTGAGTGATTCTCAGGAGCTTAATGAGATGCTGCTGGGACTCTCTTCTCTATCCAGGTGTCTGGCTGTCACCACCCCTGGAGAATAATGGAATCCTTATCATTCCAGCTGCCTTTTCAGCCTTGAGCAAGTTCCTCTCATTGGCAAATTCTGACTGGGAAGCACACAGGAATAGGACATCTGTGAAATGTTGTTCAAAGCATAGAAAGTAGTAATGTTTTGCCAAATTAGCAACAGGCAACCAAGCAAAAAAGTAGTTGCCCAAATAAAATTTAGATTGTTGATGCAGGATATTCATAAAGTGGATGCCAGGAATTGAGTTATACAAAATAGCATAGAGCCAACCCAAAAAACCAAGAAAATAACATACTAAGGTATATGCAACCACACTCCAGGAAAAGTCTATTTACATATTTCTCTTCTTCACCCCAAATTCCTGTACCACCTGTGGTGCCAGACTCTTTAATCAGAATCTAAGTTCACTGAAAGAAGGTCGGTAGTTAACTGCTAGTTAACTGTTGCACTAAAGAAATACAATCCAGCTATCAATACCATATTAGTCAGAGTTCTTCAGAGAAACATAATCAATAGGATATGTGTGTAGACGTGTATATATGTGTGTGTGTATGTGTATATAATATATATGTATATATATAGGTGTATATATGTGTGTGTATACATATGTATATATAAATGAGGAATTGGCTCAGGAGACTATGAGCCTGAGAAGCCCCACGATCTGCCGTCTGCGAGCTGGACACCCAGGAAAGCCAGTGTGTAATTCAGTCTGAGACTGAAGGTCTGAGAACCAGGGGAGCTGATGGTGTAAGTTCCACTCCGAGGGCAGCAGAGGAGATGAAATGTCCCAGCTCAGTCAGAGAGGTAGAAAAAAAGAAGCAAATTTCTCCTTCTTCCGTCTTTTGGTTCTATTCAGGCCCTCAACAGATTGGATGATGCCACCCACATTGTGTAAGGAAATCTATTTTACTGAGCCCGCTGATTCAAATGCTAATCTCATCTGGAAACACTCTCACAAACACATCAAGAAATAATGTTTAATCTGGGTACCCAATGGCCCAGTCAAGTTGACACATAAAATTAACCATCACAAATACTAATGAATTAGAAACAAGAACGATAAAATATTTTTGGAAAGTTAAGACACTAAGAATGCCGTAAAAAAGAGAAATAGCATCCCTTGAGGAAACAGAGTTCATACTTGTAAAAAAAAAACAAAATGTTTTGAAGTTAATTTCAAATAGTATCTTCACAGAAATTAGCAGAAATATTATATGTTTAAAAGCAAGTTTCATATAAGAAAAATTTTAAAATTATTGTTTAATAATATGACTCATAAAGTATAATAATGAATAATGGATAGAATGAAAGAATGGACATGGCTAAAGATTAATAAAATGAGAAATTGGATATGAAATGAAACATAAAAGGACAAAATTAAATGGAATACAAGATTAAATTTAAGAAAGAAAGAGAGAAAGTCAGTGAGGGAAGAAGTAATTAATTGGAAAAAAATGGAAAACTTTTTCTTACCTAATGGGTAATTTGAGTGCTCATGGTCAAAGTTCCACCACGTATTGAACAGAATAATCTAGAAGAGACTCATACGTGGACGTATCCTGCTAAAATTTCTTAATGAGAAGAAAAAATAAAAAAAAGAAAATTAAACTAAGAAAGGAAAAGCGAGTTATATATATGTCAAAAAAAGTCACTTTTTACTGGCATGGCACATTTCAACTGTAACAATATGCTAGAAAATAGTGAAACAAACTTTTTAAAAGGTTATAAGAAAAATAAGTGATTTTCCCAAAGTCACCCAACTACTTAGTGGGTTCAAAAACAAGTGGTCTGCTCCTAGAATCAATGGTCCATTGTGCACTGCATCTGTTTAATTTTTCAAGAAGGTAGTAAATTGGAAAAAAAGTTAGAAAGAGTAGTGACAGGAATGTGTTATCACATCATAATTATAACTATTAATGTCCTGGCAAGAGAGGTGACAGCAAAAGTACTGCATTATCAGATAGTACAATAATATTATAATCGTTTTATCTTTTGGACATATCAGGAAAGATTAAATGTGTTTGGTGCATTATCTATGTATCTATGTATCTCTCATCCATCTATCTATCTATCTATCTATCTATCTATCTATCTATCTATCATCTATCTATCTATCATCTATCTATCTATCTGAAAGTTTTCCATCAATGAGGGTTGGAGTGTTAAATAATTTTCAAATTCAAAGTGATTCATTTCAATAAAATGGTGAATGAAAATGATAGCTGAATGAAATACTTCAATTTTATTTTTCAGTAAAATTAAGCATACCTAAAATGATATAACAAGTTTATAAAATTCCTTGTCTGGAACTGACAAAACAGAAAAGCCTTAGATTCAGCATCAATTTTAAAATATAAAGTAAGACAATAACCCGAAAGGACAATTTTTATTATCTTATTTGATTTCCTATTGCACTGTTTTATTTTGTCAGTGTCCAGGCTATTAACGAAATCCAGAGGCACAGCTTGTACACGGAAAGAGTTTTAGCAACTCATAAATAATATAACCAGGGATAGGAGAGAAGAAAGTGGTATTATTTAGTGCTTCGGTTTATGTTTAGCAGGCCGATTTTATTAGAACTTCTTTCTTGTCAAAGAATGACTAAAAAAGAAAAGTGGCCCTTATGAAACAACAGCTCGCAAACAAAGGCAATATTTGAACAACAACAACAATGGTAGGCAATACTTAAAAAAAATAAGCAATAGCTAAGCAATAGTTGATACTGTGTCAAAAATTTCTCCAAGAGGTACATTTTTTACCGACTTTGAAAAAAGAAAAGATTCTGTGTCACTTCTTTCTCTATTTTAAAAAATGTGAATTTGGCCTCTGTGCAGTATCCACAAATAACAAAAGTCTGCCCATTCTCTCTACATAGTCACACTGTGACTCACCATTACGCACAGAGGCCCTATTTGCAGTGGAGCTGAGGGCTGTCTTCTCATTTGTGTTCTTTTTGTGATCAATGACAGTGCAGCCCTTTCTCTCTTAGGCCACTTTTGGAGAAGCTAATATTTCTTTCAGGCAAAATTTCTGCTCATTGACATCTTTCTTACTGGCTGAGCTAAGTGGGCATAGGTGTCATGTACATTTATTTTTAGTAATAAATAAAAATAGTGACTCATATTCGCATGGATTACTGTGATCTACTTTCACATTTACACCTGTTTCCTCTGCCATAGCATGTATGTCCCTGTGTTCCTTATTTATCTGATCTTTGAGGCAGAACATTAACTCCTCATGGTAGGAATCATGGATATTGCCTATATCACACAGCACTGCATTCTTAGAACCTAGTCATTCATTCATTTAGTTGTATTATTCATTCAGTTCTTACCAAGTACAATATAGGAGCTGGATGTAACTGGGAAGAAGACAGGCAAAATGCCTTCCCTCATGGTTCTTATATTCAAGTAGAGATGATAGATGTTTAATAAAAATATTTACAAGTTTAAAATGAATATAATATGTACCAACATTCTAAGAGTTGAAGATATTTGGTTCAGCTAAATTCTTCATAAAATGAGCATTGGGACCATGACAAATAACTTTAATAACCACATTCACTAAATGATTCTACCAAGAGAGGAACTATAGGGTGTACTTGACACAGGATTCAGAATTCCAAATTATTTAATGCAAATTATTAAATATGTTCTCATAAGGATACACACAGTATATGTAATATTTACCCCAAATGTGTGTGTGTGTGTGTGTGTGTGTGTGTGTGTGTGTTGGTGGGAGGTATTATGCAAACCAGGGTAGCACTTTGGTTAAAATCTTTGATTATAAACTCTGATTTGAATATCTATTCTAAGAGATACTTGCTGGGTTGCTTTACATTATGTCCCTCATCTCTTTAAAACACATTTTTCTCATCTGTACAGTGGGGTTGATAAAAGTAATTCTGATAATTAGGTGAAACAAAGTTTAGCTCATTGTTTGGCAAATAGTAAAATCAACCGTGAATGTTAATTATATTATAGGAGTGACTAATATGTTTGTTAGCACATTTGTCCCATACACTAACCAATTTTCCCTCCAGAACATTACTCCATCCTGAACTTTTTCTAATGCATCAATGCTTGTTTGTGGTAGTTTATGAAAGCATATCTATTGGCATCACTTTTCCCCAGCTTTAGCGACGTAATTCTTTTTCAGCTTGATTTGTGTTCTCATCTCAACTAGCACATTTTATGTGTATAGTAATACAATCATCAATGAGTTGGATAATCCACAAGAAACTTGTGCTAGATAATGGTTCACCAAATCTTCCCTCCTTTTCTTCTTGACACACAGTGAGGCAAGTGTTCTCGTCTTCCTGGCACTTAGGTGGGGCCATGTGACTGGGTTCTGGCCAGTACAACGCAGCCAAAGTGATGTATGCTACCTCCAGACCTAGAACATAAAAAAACAAAACCCACACTCATCATTTCACAGTACATACAAATATAGAATCATTATGTTGTACACCAGAAACTAATTTAATGTTATGTGTCAATTATATCTCAATTTAAAAAACCCCACATAATCCACCTGTCTTCCCTTGACTCCCAGCTGGATTCTGTAGGTGAAGTGTAGTCTACTGTGCTCTAACAGACATCTAGAAGGAAAGATCCAAAGTCCTTGCATAATTGCATGCAGAGCCCTTTCCCCCTCCTACACTCTTATACTCAAATGGGCCATGAGTGTTTGCTTTAGGTTAAACCACTCAAATTTTGGAGTTGTCTGAATTGTGAGGTTGTTTATAACTGCAATAGCTTACCTTATATCTCTTCTCTTGTGAAAAGTAAAGGGATTCAGTGTGTGTGTGTGTGTGTGTGTATGTGTGTGTGTGTGTAAGAGAGAGACAAACAGAGGCAGAGAGGCAGAGACAGAGAGATAGAGAAAGCGTTTATAAGAATTAAGGTGAGTCTGATGTTTTCCCCTTGTAGTCACGACAATTTCTGTGGGCCTATCCCTGGCAATAGATGTATCAATCAGGTGTAAAATATCACCACTGTAGAGAAATCATTCATAATAAGGAAGAGAAGAATAAAAGGAGGAAAAAGGAACCAGAGATGTATTTTAAACTTTGTTAAAAACACCAACTCTCTGAGAGAATGAGAGACTTGGCATAATGAAGATTTGATATGTATGTTTAAGCAAGAAACGTATATTTACACATTTAAACTTATAGTTTTTCCTGATATTTTAAATTGGTGTTACAGTTTTAGTAAACTCATTTCCCCTTAACATATACAGACTTTTAACCTACTAATAAAAGTGTACTGCAGACCATATCATCTTGTAATTCTGGGGCTAAAAAATTTGTATCTCACTTTCTTGGCTTGGATATGCTAGGATTTCCTGAAGGATCCTGCATGGGCGATGTATAAGATTTTGAATAAATAATCTTGCCTTGAGCACCATTAGGTGAAGATGGGGAAGTATATTGGATTGATATGTTATAATGTTGTAATTGTGCAGTATGCAGGCACAATTATGTATTGATAGGGGATAAGAGGTGAACTATTCCACAAGAAACATTCCACAGTCTTCTATTATTTTAGTATGAATCTGAATGGCATCTCAATTTTTATAAATTTTTATAAAGGCTTTCTGACCTGGATGATGGAGATTTAACTGAGTGATAATTGTGGACAGAAACTCCAATGGAATAATAGAATCTGCTCCAGATTCATGAGATTGAATAAAGCAATAATGTCCTAAAATGAATGGATTACTTAATTGACTTACATTCCAATTTATGCTGCATAGACTTTTAGTATACCAAACGCTTTGATTTATTAAGAATTAAATATAAATACCTTGATAAAAATTAGGTAGGAAAACATTGTGCACTTTTATGAACTATTGCGCTGATTTGTCTGGGAGTTTTGATGTATCCAACTTTCCCAAAAGTGAATCTAAACCTTTACCTCTAGAGAAACAGCAACAACAACAAAAAAATAGAACAGAATAGAAAAAAATAAAATAGAATAACATAACATAAAATAAAATAAGTTTATGTAGAATTTACTCCCCATCTTATATCACATATTTCTAGCCGTTTGTATATAAAAACATGGAATTCATTCTCAGCAACATTATCTATTTACACTTGTAAATCAAGATAGTGCATTTGAATTTGGTTTCTCAATAAACAGTGTAAAAGTAGGTAATGTCCATGAAGGTGCAACCAATAAACCTGCCTCCACCTTGCTTAATGTGAAACAGATCAGAATTAGAGTAGTCAGTGGTAAAAAATAATGCTTTACGACTACTTCTCCAGCCTTTGCTGAAAGCTATTTCACATTGACCAAACTGGATGGAATCTTTTTGTTCTGGTGGAGTCGTTCTATCTTCATCCATCTTTGACGTGGTCCGAGGGCATGTAGAACAGTCCAACTTTGTGACACATTTGTGTTTGGTGAAATTAAGCACTATGACTGTCTAGGCTCAGCAACACCTCTGCCCACCTTACCTCAACCCTTTGCTTTTTGCTGTGTCCAACTCTCAGGACTTACTTATAGGACTAGTAGTTCTCTCCCTTTGTTCACCAAGCTCTAACCATACTGGACTTGCTTAAAACCCTACAGACCCTTCCCCATTCCCCATTGTATGGCCTTTGCACATATCTCATTTTTTTCTACCTGAAATGTCTGCCCCTCTCTCTTCTCATGGCTTGTTTCTATTTATTCCTTGAGTAACAACTACAATATCACATTCTCAGATAAAATGTCCTTTGAATACACCCCTAACACTTACAGTCTTTTCCTCCTTCCCCTTCATTTCTTTCATAGCAATCAACAAAATTTGCAATTATCTCACTATTTACTTAGATGTATTTCTGTTCTTTGCTCTTTAAATTAAAAAACTACACTTTGTTGAGTTCCCACTATGTGCCTGACATTGTAAGTTCTTCACATAACTAACCACATTCAGTTCTTGCAAAAACTTTATAAATAAATTATTCTTAATCCTTCTCTGAAAATAGGAAAGTAAAGCTTAGATTGTTACCTGCACAAAATCTCATAGCTAGTAAATAACTGATCACAGAATTGAACACAAGCTGTCCATATATTCCATAAGGAAGGGATGGAGTTAGCTTTATTCCCTATTTTATTAATAGCCCCTACCATGGTATCTAGTATATATTTGATACTTGATAAATAAATGAAAGAACGGGAGATTTCATGGTTTTATTGTATCACGAATCTTCTAAGTAGTGGCAGCCCCTTGTAAATTACTGAGACATGCCTCCAGATAAAAGATTTTCTCTCACTCTATATTTTATCAAGAGAGATATTTGAAATTTTGGTAAATTGCTAGTCAATTGTTGACTCTTCAAAAAATTATTAGAAATATCTTCTGATCAAGTGAAGCTATATTTATTAGACCTACTATAGTAATGAAGAATATCACCTTGAGTGTCTTAGTGGTCTTTCAGGGAGGGAAGTTAGAGGAAGATATTTATGGAGTTTTAGGTCTGCACTGGGTGATTTTAAGGTGTGTCTTACAAAGTGGGGAACTGATTGATTTTGGGCAAAGTTTATGACATAGGTTTAGTTTAGTGATTACAATAAGGTGAATGTCTTAAAGCTAGTCTTGATGTGAAATGTTAGCAGGCTGTTTGACTTGATAAGTCAGACTTTTAAATTGATTTATAGTCTAATATTCCAGAAGCAAGTATTTTCTTGAGCAACTAGCCAAAATACTTTTGCTTGTTTTCAGTATTGTTTAACATAAATATAGGAAAATATGCCTGGTGTCATGTTGTTTAACATAGGGACATGAAAGGATGCCCAGTCTCATTTATTATTTAGCTTAGTAATTTCAAAATATATTGGTTTCATTTCTCACCAGGAAATAGTGATATCATATAAGACCAAACACCAAAATATGCATAGGTGCTTTTTTTTTCCCAACAAAAACCCAGTGTGGCATTATATTCACATATTTACACAAAAACTTATTTAACAGTGTGAGCATTAGGCTGTAGATGTAACAAACTGTTGCATCTTCCCAGCCCATCTTACCAGGTGGCATCCTGTTTCCAATTATACTTGAGGACTGCATGTTTCTAATTATTAATTTTTAAATTTATAAAACCAAATGGAAAAGGACTGCAAAACAGTGTAGCATGCGCAAAGAGGTGTAATTTTGAAGGCTGTTTAATGGCAAGGACAATTGATTCTCCCTCTTCCGGTTTTATTGACTATAAGATTTATAAACATGAGGATAAAATGCTTCACAACACACTGAAAACAAATGTAGTTGGTCTACATTGAATCTCTTTGTAAAAGAAGGTACTGCCTATTTTAATTTACTTCAAATAGCATTTTCTGGAAATTGAGTTTGAGTTTGGGGTAAAAAAAGGCCATTATAGAGTCTTTTGTTTATTGATTTGACAGCTATAACTTTGTTTCTGTCTTCAGAGATATGAGTGAACTATAAAAAGTTATCCCTTTTGCTTATCTTACAAGATTGCTTTCTGAAGCAATTTAATAGTGAAAGTCACCAATTAATTAGGCAGAAAATAATTTCTATAAGTTTACTCCTCATACGGAGAGTGACTAAAATTTATGTTGTGTGCACCGGAACATTTGGACTATTACTTATCATGATAGATAGTTGCTTTAAAAAAATACACTAACGCTGCTTTGGAAGAAAATAAATTAAAAAAAAAAAAAACTCTATTAAACTAATTCACCAGAAAGTATCAATATTATAGTGGCTTCAAGCAAAATGCCTTTTCTGTAATGGGAAGTTTTGAGAAAAATGTTTAACTTCTGCAAACAGAAACTTGATTTAGGACATTTTTTTCACATTACAACAGGTACAAGGTAGAACAATGTAACCTTGCCTGTTAGATACATTTTTTTGCGAGAAGGCTTCTGATTACTAATCTGGAAAATAAATTCAATTTCAGAGCCAATAATCTTCAGATTTGTAATATTTTGGCATTCATTTGTATGACCCCTGGTTATTCCTGTAATTTACTTATTATAATGCATTTACCCCTTTAAAATCAAGTCAGGTTTATGTCTTACACTTTTTTGTCCAGGCTGTTTATCCCTCTGGCTATGAAGCTCACAAATGGTAAGTAAAACCCTGCTTTTCTTGGAGATAACATTGATGCTGTGCTTGAAAACAAAGATTTAGAGCACTTGCGGCTTGTAAGACTGTTATCTGGAGTTGTTTATAATTTACAGGCCCTGTTTCAGAGCCAATGCGGTCATAGATTCTCAGGAGGATTATTTGCTGTTAGATCACATAATTCTACTCATTAGTCCCTAAGAATTTGCCCATCAGGCAAACCAAATTTGAATGAGATCATGCTAGGAAAACCTGGGTGTTGGATCAAGTGGTAAGAAGATTTACATAGAGGTTTCTTCAACTAGACATAATATTTTAACAATAACAAAATGAAATAAAACTCTCAGTTTCAAACCATACTGGCCTTTAGCCTAGATGCTGGGTCATTACAAAAAATAAAAACATTAAAACATCACATATGCATAAAAGCGGTCTTCTGAAAAAGAAACAGGTGATTTATTTTAGATATGTCTTTTAGAATTTGGTATTTTCTGGCATTGGTATCACTATATCTTGGAGTAGTCATTAAACTTATTAGTTAACCTATGGTAATATTTTTTTCCTGAGAAATAGTTATACTTTTTACCGACAAGGGAGGGGGAAGCATGGGATAATGGGAAGAGCGAAGGGATTGGAATCAAGCAGCCCGGATGGTTTTGAGTCCTAGCTCTGCTCCTTGCTGCTCTGTGAGCTGGGCCAGTCAGCTAAACTTTATGGTCCTCAATTTCCGCATCTGTAAAACAAAGAAAATGTAAATCACAGAAATTGCATAAATGATTTAGTGAGAGTATGAGGAAGAAAGCATGTGAAGACTGTGAAGTGTCACATATTTGTAAGTTATTATTATTATTATTATTACTACTACTACTACTGTTAACCAAAATAAAGCTATAAGATCCAGAAATCCTAATTTGAAAAGATACAGTGTCTGTCTCATGCCTGTATGACTGAACATCCTAATTTCATTATATCCATTTGTTTCTTTACAAAAAAAAAAAGACAAAAAAAGTTCCTAAACAACCTTGAATGGTTAGTATCATATCTGGTATGACATGATATCAGCGAGAGAGATCTGGAAGCAGCATGCTAGTCATGGAAATAATTAAGGGCATGAGTGATATCACCTGATTGCCTATGATTGGAGAAAGCGTGGATGTGTGGCTGATGCCATGAGGGTCAGAGGGATTGTTGAATGGTCAAGAAGCCACACTCCAGAGAGAAAGCAATTATGGTAATTCAGGTGTCAGAGTAAACAGACACAAAAAAGGAATATTGAACAATCTTGTCCTACTTCATTGCTGAACAGGAGGTATTTAATGAACACTCTTGGTAGGGCAAAATAAATAATTAGTAAATAAAAACGTGAATGAATTGTTATTAAAATCTATGGAAAGGTATTCTAAAAATGTACAATATAGTTAAATAAACAGTTTTCAAATTGTTTTGGATAAACTGTGTAAAAAGATGTAGGGGAAGAAGGAATCAAAGGAGAAGAAGAAACATTTATTGATTGTTCATTCGCCAGATATTATTCTAAGTACTTTATGTGCTTTTTAATAATTAATCTTCCCTGGTGAATTCTATCAAACATTCAAAGAAGACTTAATACCTATCCTTCTCAAACTCTTCCAAAAATTGAGGAAGGGGGGAAGCTCCCTAACTCATTCTATGAAGCAGACATTACCCTGATACCAAAACCAGACAAAGACAACACAAAAAAAAGAAAATTACAGGCCAATATCACTGATGAACAACGATGCAAAAATCCTCAACAAAATACTAGCAAATCGAATACAACAATACGTTAAAAAGATCGTACACCATGATCAAGTGAGATTTATTCCAGGGATGCAAGGATGGTTCAACATTCACAAATCAATCAACGTGATACACCACATTAACAAAATGAAGAATAAAAATCAGATAATCATCTCAATAGATGCAGAAAAGCATTTGACAAGATACAGCATCCATTTATGATAAAAACTCTGAATAAAATGGGGATAGAAGGAAAGTACCTCAACATAATAAAGGCCATATATGACAAACACACAGCCAATATCATCCTCAATGGTGAAAAACTGAAAGCTATCCTTCTAAGAACAGGAACCAGACAAGGATGCCCAGTCTCACCATTCCTATTTAACATAGTATTGAAAGTCCTAGCCAGAGCAATCAGTCAAGAAAAAAAAAATCAAAGGGATCCAAATTGGAAAGGAAGAAGTGAAACTGTCACTATTTGCAGATGACATGATTTTATAAACAGAAAACCCTAAAGAATCCACCAAAAATCTTTTAGAATTAATAAACAAATACGGTAAAGTCGCAGGATACAAAATAAACATAAAAAAATCAGTTGCACTTCTATACACTAACAATGAAGTAGCAAAAAGAGAAATTAAGAATACAATCCCATTTACAATTGCAACAAAAAGAATAAAATACCTAGGAATAAACTTACCAAAGAGGTGAAAGATCTGTACACCGAAAACTATAAAACATTGCTGAAAGAAATCGAAGAGGACACAAAGAAATGGAAAGATATTCCGTGCTCTTGAACTGGAAGAATTAACACAGTTAAGATGTCCATACTTCCTTAAGCAATCTATAGATTCAATGCAATCCCTATCAAAGTTCCAACAACATTTTTCACAGAAATAGAACAAAGAATCCTACAATTTATATGGAAAAACAAAAGACCCCGAATAGCTAAAGGAATCCTGAGAAGAAAGAACAAAGCTGGAGGTATCACACTCCCTGATTTCAAAATATACTACAAAGCTATAGTAACCAAAATTGCATGGTACTGGCACAAAAACAGACATAGATCAATGGAAGAGAATCGAAAGCCCAAAATAAACCCACACATCTATGGACAACTAATCTTCGACAAAGGAGCCAAGAAAGTACAATGGAGAAAGGAAAGTCTCTTCAACAAATGGTGTTGGGAAAACTGGACAGCCACATGCAAAAGAATTAAAGGAGACCATTGCCTTACACCATATACAAAACTTAACTCAAAATGGATTAAAGACTTGAATGTAAGACCTGAAACCATGAAACTTCTAGAAGAAAACCTAAGCAGTACACTCTTCTACATTGGTCTTAGCAACATATTTTCAAGCACCATGTCTGACCTGGCAAGAGAAACAGTAGAAAAAATAAACAAAGGGGATTACATCAAACTAAAAAGCTTCTTCACAGAAAAGGAAACCATCAACAAAACGAAAAAGCAACCTAACAATTGGGAGAAGATATTTGCAAACCATATATCTGATGAGGGGTTAATCTCCAAAATATGTAAAGAACACATGCATCTCAACAACAAAAAAACTAACAATCCAATTAAAAAATGGGCAAAAGACCTGAACAGACATTTCTCCAAAGAAGATATACAGATGGCCAACAGACACATGAAAAGATGTTCAACATCATTAACTATCAGGGAAATGCAAATCAAAAACTACAATGAGATATCACCTCACGCCCGTCAGAATGGCTATAATTAACAAGACAGGAAACAACAAGTGTTGGAGAGGATGTGGAGAGAAGGGAACTCTCATACACTGCTGGTGGGAGTGCAAACTGGTGCAGCCACTATGGAAAACAGTATGGAGATTCCTCAAAAAATTAAGGATAGAGCTACCATATGATCCAGCTATTCCACTGCTGGGTAGTTATCTAAAGAATATGAAAACACCAATTTGTAAAGATACATGCACCCCTGTGTTCATTGCAGCGTTATTTACAATAGGCAAGACTTGGAAGCAAACTAAGTGCCCATCAAGGGACGAATGGATAAAGAAGATGTGGTATATATACACAATGAAATACTACTCAGCCATAAGAAACAATGAAATCCAGCCATTTGTGACAACATGGATGGACACTGAGGGTATTATGCAAAGTGAAATAAGTCAGAGGGAGAAGGGTCAAATACCGTATGATCTCACTTATTAAGCAGTAGATAATAACAACAACAAACACATAGAGATAGAGATTGAATTGGTGGTTACCAGAGGGGAAGGGGGAGGGAGGAGGGTGAAAAGTATATTTAGGCACATGTGTGTGGTGATGGATTGTAATTAGTATTTGGGTGGAGAACTTGAGAACATGACGTAATCCATGCAAAAATAGAAGTATAATGATGTACACATGAAATTTATACAATGTTATAAACCAATGTTACCGCAATAAAAAAAAATACAAAAATCAATTTCCCAGAACTTAAAAAAAAAAATTAATCCTATAAAAAGTCATGTGAACAAAGTAATGTTCTTATTTTACATATAAGAAAAGTGACTTGAAGAGTTTAAGTAATTTGCTCAAGGTCAGCCAGTTATTAAATGGTAGAGCTGGGATTTGAATTCAGATAGCCTGACTCCAGGCTATTGTTCAAGTATAAATTTTCAAAAGGTTAAAAACCATGACTCTCATGCATATAGAAAATGAATACATATCAAAGTTCAAATTCAATTTATTAATTAGTGAGGGGACCAATAAGATGCTATGACCTGTTCAAAGATCATTTTGGGAAGATAGATACATAAATACATATATGCAATGCTGGGATATTTTACTGGCTTCAGTACAAAACTGATTAATGTCCAACAGGGCCATAAACGTTTAGGGTTACCTGGACGGAAATTATTTGCATATTTTCAGACAAAATCAGCATGACTTCACTAAGTCTGTGATCTTTAATTAGTAGTAAACAGTTGAGCTAAGAACATTAATCAAGATAATCCTTGATTAGACGTTTCCCCTAAACTATATTGAAAGGATGTGCTACCCACCACTCTGTCTTATTGGAAAGATTCAGATCAGTTTTCTGACCTAATATAGTAATATAAGGCCTGCACATATATTTCATTTTAGATCCACACTAACTGGGTTAGAAAATTAATGGCTGTGTTATAATTATTTTTCTTTTATAGATAAGGAAGCTGATAGAGAGATGAAATAACTTCAGATCAATATGTTTGAGACAGGGTGCAAACTCAAGGTTTTCTCTATGAACTTTCAGATGATTTTCCATATGTTTTCCATACAGCACCATGATTCAGCACATTTTAATTATATTTTGTTATTTGTTGTTTAAAGTTTTTTCCTTTCATAGATTTTGTTAGCAAATAAAAACGAAAAGCAAAAACAATATTTCTTTGAAGTGTTTCCCTAGCAGTAGGGGAAACGAAAGTCAAAAACAACCTAGCTCCTGACCTTGAAGAACTCAACATGCTGTATGTGGCCATTCCACAAAACGCTCTTCTGTGAGACCAAGTAAACAGAATCATAAGACATTATGTAAATGATAATTTCCATCTAACCAATATTTAATGAGTACACATTTGTGAAATATAACGTGCAGATGCTCCTAGAAATACAATGATCAAGAGGAAACAGTCTTTACTCTTAGGAGATTTCCAGTCTACCAATTTGACATTTTAATATTTTTCTCAAGTGTTTCTGTGATTACTGTTGTTGTCATTCATCTCTTATTCAACCCTTACTTGGATATCTAAAATAAGTTTCCAAATAGTTTCTTTCTCTTAGACTCATTCTCTGCAATATGACGGTATTTGGCATTGTCATTGTGTTCTAAAATACAGGTAGCATGCAATATAAAAAAGGATCCATTAATGGTGAGTACAAAGTGATGGAAAAAGATAAGTATTAAAGACTCACCATGCTAATAAAGTTAGGGAAAGAGGCATAGATTGGGAGGACATTGAAAATAAGTTTAAAGCAGAGTAGAAGTGTGCCAGGCAGAGTATTTAGGAAAGGACATTTCAGATATTGCAGTTAGGGATGGGGTAGGTGGACATGGTAGCCATGGAAGTGTGCCACTCAGAGTCCTCTTCCCTAGAGAACTTGTAACAAGTTGAGCTGTTAGTTGACAGCTTCCACTTGCAGGGCCTTTGGCCTCTGCTGTAGTGTTTGAGCTGAGGACATACTCTTCTAAGACAGCCCAATCCAATGACTGTGCATGGGCAGGGTGCTAGAAGCCAGTCATTTTTGCTCAACATAGGACTCCCCTTCAGGCAATATTTGCAATAGAGCTTCCCATTGAACTGGCTGAGACTTTCTCAGAGCTGCACAATAGTGTGGGGCATCCCCCCTCAATCCTTTTTCTTTCCTTTCTCCTTTCATAGCATCACAGTCTGAAGACTTTCCCTTCCTACTCCTGCTCACCCTCCTTTATCTCTCACTGGCATTACCCCCAACAAAACTCTTGCTCTTCAAACTCTGTTTTACTACATGAACCGAAGCTGACATAGTGTATTAAGGTCAAGAACTCCGAAAAAACACATCATATTTTAAATGCTTCCCTCCCATTGGAGAAACTATGCACCTAAACAAACAAACAAAAAAATTGGCACGAGTTAAGTGAAAATATATACACAGTACCAAGAAATTACTTGGATGTAATATTTGTTTCGACACTTTCACCTGTTGAATACCTCCTCTCAAACAGGACAATTTTTAAGCAAAGGAGATTCAAAGATGAATATGCTACCTATGCTGGAGGAATGCATAATCTAATGACCCTGGGAATGAGAAATTCCAGACATAGTATTTATACTTTAGAAATTGTTCTTGCCATTGGCAATTTCCTGTGAATGGGTATGGTAGTCCCCAGAATCATGTCATTAAGGGAAGAGAAATCTAGCGTTTGAATCTAGGCACCCTCCCACCAGGAGTCAATCCCATCTGCAAAGTAAGAGGAAAGTATTATTATTAGTTGTCCGTTTGCTCGTCGTCAAGGATAAAAATATCTCATCAATAAAAGTAAATGAGTTGAAGGTCGAGGACCTTAAATATTGGAAAAAGAAGGTTAAAATAGTACACAAACACAATCACATTAAACAATTCCTACTTTTAGCTTTGGGAGCAATTCAGTTCATTGGAATTTTTTATTAAGTCATCAACACATCTCTTAATCAAACTTTAAGATTAAGCATTGAGATTTAAGCAAAAACATGATTAATCAATTTGTTCACCGTTACAGTTTATAGTGAGCTTTTTAATGCATCAAAAGCTTCTGATGAATGCATTAACGTTGGATGAATTTATAAATAAAACGACATAGATTCCTAGAATATTAATGTTATGCCTGTAATAGAAAGCCAAAAATAATTACTAGAGAACATCTTTGAGAAACAGATGCAATGTCGTATGCGTTTCTAATAAATTACTTACAGTCCATTATGGGACGATATGCTTTTGAACACTATTTAATCAATCAGCAGACAACCGTGTAATGAAATTGCTTGAAGCAAACTTTGAGAACTGTCTTTACGTTTTCCTCCTCCCACCAAGATGCGTTATATCAATGGATTAAAAAAAAAAAAGTTGACTGATACAAAATCCTTTTTCCTTTATGTGCAAAATGATTATTCTAAAGGAATATATAATATAATTGAATTCTCATCTGAAGATTCTGTCCTTCTTTCTGCAAATGGTAAAATGATCCATTTGATAACAATAAAAGCCAATTAAGCAGGATATAGGTTTCAGCAAATCTATCAAAGATTTGTGTGTTTGTCCCTGCAAATCCAGAAAACTATCATATGTAAATTGAATTGATCTATCCAACTTTTGGACTCAAAACCTCATACAGCCCAGATTTTTACCACCAGAGTTTCTTAAAGCTATTTTAGGGTTGTGAGAATTAAAAATAAGTAGTCTCACATTTTTATTATGTCATCTTTCCTAAGCTATTTTGCTTAATCTTTTCAGATGCCAAACATAAGTAAATTTAAAGTCAAATGGTGCATATCAAAAGGTCGATATGAGTTTGTATTCCACATACAGTACATCATAATCATTGCTAAATCATGCCTTCTCTTTCTGACCATACTTTCCTAAGAAATTCATTTCCATGAAGTGGCCACAGAAAACATAGGAACATGATTTAATTCTGGAGAAGCCCAGACAGCCAAATGCTGTAACTGACAAAAAGGTAAAACAGTGCACAGTGGACTTAGGAGTAATGTTATCTTTGTGCTGTTTGAAAGCATGTGTAAAGAGATGTAGTATATTGATTATTGTAACAAAAATAGACACATTTTTGTGGCTCTAAATACCTAAGAAAGTATAGCTGATGTATATACAAAGAGGATATATGATCAATAATCCAATTTCTCATTGACAAAATTACTCTTTACCTTTTATAACTTAGATATTTACTGATGCAGAGGTAATATAGTAAATAAACATGTAATTTAAAGAACAAAAATATTATTTTATCCCCCACTCTGACAGACTGTGCTTGTCATGTTTATTAATAATATGTTTGGTGTGTATCTTCACAGATTCTTTTTTCCTCTTTCTTTCTCCCCCCTCACCTAATTGTAGTCTTTATCTCCATTTTTCCTTCTGTTTTCTAACTTAAATGCTATCAAATGTGCTTATGTTTCTCTAACTTGATTATTTTCAATTAACAGTATGTCTTGGAAATCATTCCATGTCACTACATGTAGCTATATCCCATTCTTTCACATTTGCACAAGGTATTTTATGTCATGGACATACAGTAGGTTTGTTTTTCTTTTCATTACCAATAGACCTTTAGATTGTTTCTATTTCTTCTCTATTACATAGAATGTTTAAATCAATATCCTTCTATTGCCTCTTGGAGGATATCCTGAGTTTTTCTATAAAAATAGATTTTATCTTATACAATTAAAAAAGAAATCAAGTGCAACTATCTTGATAATTCATATAAATACTCATAAGCTAACAACTTTTTATCCAATTTCATTCTTTTTTACTCATTAAAATTTTACTCATCATCCATTTCACCACATATTTACTCATTTTTATCATCTCATTATTTTTACATTTCATGAAGTGCCTAAAAGAGCGCCACACATAGAATAAGTGTAATGTTTTGGAAAGAAAGGCTTTGAAGTCAAATAAATGTATAGAATCCAGACTTAGTGCCTTTAAATTGTCTTTGTTTGCTTAGGGTTCTAACATTTCTAGCATATGTTGTGGCCTCCCAGAAGGAGACTTTTTCATTTCTGCAACTCAGAACCCCAGATTAGCGACACCACGGTCCAGTTGGAGTCAGGTCTTCATCTCCAAACCAAGAACTGCATGGTTAGCTTCTTATGCAACAAATCAGCTCCTAGTGTAGTCAGGTGGATAAAGATGGAGAAGTGGGAGACAGAAAAAAGAGTGAGGTCATGGGCAAATGAGCCCACAGGCTCCTGTAACATGTCCCAAGAAAAATGAGGTAATAATGCCCTTCATTTAGGATTATTATGAAGAGTAAGTGAGGCAAAATTTAAAAGGAGCCTAGCATATTTTAGACTATGAGGTGCTTAATATATTTTAGTCTATGTCTTCCTCTCAAGTGATTATTTCATAGGACTGTGCTAAGTGAATATGTGTGTGCTTATGTGTGTGTGTTTGCATTCCACTTTCTTTTCAACAGATAGTATACTACATACATTATTATGCAACTTCCTATTTTTCATTTAACAATATATCCTGGAGATTTGTTTCCATTATCTGTACTTAGAAAGATGACTCATAATTTATATTTGATGTTATAAACAGTGCTGCAATGAAAGGATACTCAGCATCATTAGCTGTTAGGTAAATGCAAATCAAAACAGTAATGAGACATCGATTTACACCCACTAGTTCGGCTATATCTAAAAGACAATAAGAAGTGCTGGGGAAGATATGAAAAAATTAGACTTCATACATTGCTGGTGGAAATGTAAAATCATACAACCACTTTGGAAAGCAGTTTGGCAATTCTTTAAAAAGTTAAACACAGAGTTACCATATGACTTAGCACTTACTCTCCTAGATATATAGCCCTTTTTGATATTTGTTCACTAGACATTCACGCAAATATAAAAAAATTAAACATACGTAAACACACTCACGTCTCCAAGGGAATTGAACACATGTCCATACCAATACTTGCACACAAATGTTCATAGCAGCATTATTCATAATAGCCTAAAAGTGAAATTGGCCCACATATTCAACAACTAATGAATAGATAAACAAAATGGGGTATATCCATACAATGGAATACTCTTTAGCCATAAAAAGGAATGAAATACTAATACATCCCACAACATGCGTGAGTCTTGAAAACATGCTAAGTGAAAGAAGCCTGACTCTAAAGACATATTTACGGTTCCATTTGTATGAAATGTCCCAAACAGGCAAACCCACAGAGACAGAAGGCAGGTTAGTGTTTGTCCAGAGTTGGGGGGTGGGTGGGAAGGAAAGTGGAATGAATGATAATTAATGATAATTAATGATAATGATATGAGTTTTCTTTTTCATTTGATGAAAACATTCTGGAATTAGAGAGTTGTTATGGATGCACAACCTTGTGAATATACTAAAAAACACTTTAAAAGGGTAGATTTTATGATATGTGAATTATATCTCAATTTTTTAAAAGAAATTAAGGTTTCAGTTTTGAACATGTTGAGTTTCAGATGCTTATTTACTATCTGAAGGTAAATGTCAAGAAATCAGTTCCATTTATTCATTAGTACTTATGATTCATTTCCAGAAACAATGAAAATAATTTTGATGGGTTCTTACACTGATTCCTCTTTGGCTGTGGTGGATTTGGTCTTTATGCTATGTCATGTGCCAATTTCTCAGGGTGCTTTTAGAAACCCTCCCTAAGGAGGCCTACCACTGCTCTTACCAGTACTACACCATTCACAACCACCAGCACCGTAGCTATGATTAATAATTGCAAGAATTTATTGAAATCAACTGTGCACCAAACACTTTACATAAATTAAAGATAACCTGCAAAAATCACTGCAAGTTAGCTATTATTACATTTTATAGATGAAGAAACTAAGACTCAGAGAGTTTAAATAAAGTTTCCCACGTTATACAACTTATAATTTGCAGGGCTACATCATGATACATTTATTTCATGGGGACTGTTCCTCTTTTAATAGATTGAAGCAGTGGTTATCAATCCAGGCGGCACATCAAAATCACTTTTAAAAACAGCAATAGTTAGGCACCTCACTAAACCAATTCAGTCAGAATCTATGAGGGTTGGGTCAAGGAATTAGTAGTTTAATCTCTCTAGGAGATTCCAATGTACTAAAAGCTATTTAAGAGAAACTCAAGATCTGACAAGTTATAATCTTTTGAACCATTCAGAACATGCACATTTTAACATGCCCTTGATTTCTATGATGGAAATTATATTACCATATATTCAACTAAATCAGCATGAAACATGTCACTGATGTATTCCTTGGTGATGGAAGAGGCCTCAACAGATCATTTGTCTCTTTTTGTGGACCCTTGTGCTGAAAAGAAGCCTTTCTAGCAATAAGAAAACTTTCCTATGACTCTACAATTGATTTCTTGTTGGAGGTCAGGAGAATAGTGTTAATCCTCTAATCCCTTTATTAGTACGAACATTACAATATTCAAAGGCTTTCACAAATCATACATTATCTCATTTGAGGTGCTCATTAGGAAAAGGAAGAAAGCCACATGTTATTTAATTGAATTGTTTGATTTCTTTTGACAATTATTAGAATTAAGTTTGCATATAGTCAATTTCAAGAAACTACAACAATAGTATCAAAATGAGAGTTTGATAAACTATAAAGTTTTGATTGACATAGGTATTTTAATGAACTCAAATGTAAATGATAAAGGTTAATTTAATCTTATAGTCTACCTATTATATCTGTATCTTCATATACTACATAATATACTTGAAATATATGGGTTGCAGATTGGGTGCCTTTTTTTCTTTTTTCTGGAGAGCTAAGGTCTGTTGCCAATCTTCCTCTTTTGCTGAGGAAGATTGGCCCCGAGCTAACATTGGTGCCCATCCTCCTCTATTTTGTATATGGGATGCCGCCATAGCATGGCTTGATGTACTGTGCATAGGTCTGTGCCCGAGATTCAAACCAGTGAACCCCAGGCTGCTGAAGTGGAGCACATGAACTTAACCACTAAGCCAGCCCCCAGATTGGATGTCTTTAAGCACCCATGAAGGTATGTCTATGCTGTCTTCAGACCAGGCCTGAAAGAAGAAGTCATTGAATAAGTATTTATTGAATGAATCTATGACTATGTGCATGTGTATGTCTATATGCTTATGTCTATTCTTAATGAAATCATAAATTCCTTGAGGGCAAAGAATCTCCTTTTATCTTTGTATCTGCTGCTACTACTAGCATAGATCTGGACACGTCATAAGTTGCCTACTAAATATCTACAGTTTGCTTTCTAAATGTAACCTAAAATATTATTTGATATTTTACTGGCTTCATTATTCAGCTGAACATAACGGTAAACTATGATACGAAATCAAATTTATTCTCTTTCAAGAAAATATAGAAGTTTTTTAAAAATTTCATTCTTATCTCTCTCATCTTCTTTCTTCACAAAAATAAATCATTTGGAAGATATCTCCAAAATTCAGGAATATATTTTAAGGAATTTGGAGAAGAATACGAGAGGAAAATGACCATTTTTAGAAAGATCTCAATGCAATACCTGCAAAATCGTTTATGGACCAATAGCCTTGTTAGTCACACCATGTTCTGCACATCAGCATCATTGGTATCACTTGAGTGCTTGTTATGGCTACGGACTCTCAGAGCCCTCCGCAGGCATCCTGAACTAGAATCTTCATTTAAGTTTGGGAAGCACTAACACATACTACTTTCCAATGTCTTCTTTGCTTATTTTTGTGCTTCAGAAAAAATTTGGGGGGTGGGATATAGATGTCCTTTCAGAGTATTTTCTGCCTAAGGCACACTCCCAGAAATATATTTTAACGTTAAAACATTTGCTTAGGCATGAGCTAAGAGAACTCCTAGAAAATGAACCTGTTGTGATAAATAAAAGTCATCTGTGTAAGCCGGTGGAGAAAGGCACCATCTTATCCTGGTAATATGATTTCTATGGTGTGGAGCTCCATAACATTTTCCAGGGAATTTGAAATGCACTCTCCCGTCTACTCAACTGATGGCCAAGCGAAGGGCCACTTGCATTCTGTGTAGAGTCATGGAGAATGTTTCTTGACATCCCACGTGGTTTTCTCTATTCATTGTCTTTTTTTCTTCTACAACAACCCCCTTCATATTCTCAGGTCTAAAGAGGGGTAAAACTAAAGTAGGATAAAACCGAATATTTAAACGGCCATAATCCTCAGCCTTTGTTTTTCTTTTTTCTTTTTTTTAATTCTAGGTGCCTTCATTCTTCATTCAGATCCTCAAGGTAAAAGATGTGCTATAACAAAGAAACATAATCAGTTCACCTGATATTCTTAAAACAAATACATCAAAACACGTTTAATTATGAATTCTTTTAATGTTTTCCTCCCTCCATATTCTAATGTATGATAACGGCCAACTATTTCTGTAGTTTGGTATATCGAATGACCTTTGGACTAGAAGTAGTTAAGGAACACAGATTCTAATGCCAACCCTTGTGATTCCTGGTTGTATGACCCTAAGCAAGTGATCAACGTCCCTGGGCTTAGATTGCTCTTCTTAGAAATGACAGTGTCGGCATAGACAATCTCTGGAACCTCCCCCTCCATGATTCCATGACGCTGTATCAGTGTCATTTTCACAAAGCTGCTGATAAATCTAATTTAAATCTTCTTGTTCATGATACTAAATCAGAGAAAAAGAGAACCTTGTTTTACACAGTATACAATCGTGAAAAAATAAGTAAATAGTAACATTTACGATTTTTATCCCATTTGCTGGGAAAGTTTGATCTGTATCAATAAACATTTGCAGGTTAACAGTAACTAATGCTCAAATACAACACTTCCATGAGTTAATCATGTCTGCCTTTTCACAGCAGCAGACTCTTCAATGCTTAGTTAACCCCCAGGTAGTTCTCACTCACAGACTCTATTTCTGAGAGTGCAATCGATTATTTGAACTGACATTCCCAATCCCAAGATACCTAAATGAGCAGGAGGTTATGAGTATTGTAGGGAGACTTTATTTTCCTGAAAGCCTGATCTGAATTCAGAATTTTATTGAAGGTACAGAGAGCAGTGAGGCAATGCCATAATCAGCCCACTGAGGAGGAGGGAAATGAATCGGAGCCAAGTGAGGATTCCAAGGGAGCAATAAACAAATCTGTCCCACTTACATCCCATATGAAGAGGAATATTTAACATCTCCAGAGTGCTTCACTGACCATGATATCTCAGTTAATTATTGACTCCAATTCAACAGTTGAATACCTGCTATGAGTTATGAACTGTATTTGGTGATGAGGATACAAATATGAAAGATGGAGTCCTAGATCCAGTGTCATATCTCTAACAGTCTTCAACAGGTTGCTGTCTCAGGCATAGGTTTTCTAAAACATAAATCATTCTGCACTGAACTTTCTTCACCAACTCTCATTGCTGAGAATAGAAGTCCAGACATAGAAGGCCCTTCGCAACATAATTACTGCTTACTTTTCTTATCCCATCTCTTGTCTTTACCTAGTCTTATACCCTGGGTTCTAGTGAAATCTCTGCCTCCCACTCCAAGTATGACTTCAGTGGATGGACCATACTCTCTTACATTTCATTGCCTTTACATGTTTTTCCGTCTTCCCAGAGTGGCTTTACTAACTTTCTTCACTCTGTTAAATCCTACTAGATCTTCAAGTATCAACTGAGATATCAACTCCTTTAGGAGACCTATTCTAATACCCGGGATTGGTGGTCCATTTTTGTATTCCCCTAGGAGGCAGTTCTTACATCTACTCTAGGGTGCTAGCATCTATCTACCCCTCTAAACCACAAAATTCTTTCAGTCAACCAGCCCAGTGTCTGGCCAGTATGTGCTCAAATAAATTTTCTTGAAAGAATAAATGATTAAATAAATAACCCTCAGAGGTAGGTGGTCATATTACTCTTTCCGTTTTATAGTTGAAGAAACGTTAAAGATCTCATCCTAAACCTAGGATCAGTAGGTAAAACATATCCAGTTTTCTGACTAAATCTCACGCTCTTTTCCACTGGAGCACCTCTTCATCTGATGCTGAACAAAATTACTGATGGGGAGAAATATCAGGACTACAAAAGCACCAATGAGAACAAGAGAGGTGAAGTCTATGATTCATGATGGTCTGCCAACATATAGCATGTTTCCAGGGGAAATGCAAGAGAAGGGAGCTAGGAAGTGGGGTGCCCCTACAAATGAATTTTTAATGAATGAAATGACAAGCCATTTTCTCAGAGGAATAAGTGGAAATACCTATTTTGTTAACTTCCATCATTTTTTTTTGTTGTTGCTGCTTCTGAAAACATGAGATTGGTCCTAGACACTTTGCAGATTAGAAAATAAGTTCCTCTACTGTATCTTGTCCACAAAGTCCTCTAAAGTTCTTCCTTTTTTTATCTTTTAAAAATTAAAGCAGCTTTCGATACAGGTGACTTTGGACAGGGCCATTTTCCATCTGTGTGACTTTCTTTGAAATAAATATTATTTGAGCTGTTTTCTTCTCCTTTGAAAAGCAATCCTGGGGGCCTGCCTGGTGGCGCAATTGGTTAAGTGCGCGTGCTCCGCTGCCGCGGCCCAGGGTTCGCGGGTTCGGATCCCGGGCACGCACCGACGCACCGCTTGTTAAGCCATGCTGTGGCGGCGTCCCATATAAAGTGGAGGAAGATGGGCACGGATGTCAGGCCAGGGCCAGTCTTCCTCAGCAAAAAAGGGGAGGATTGGCATTGGATGTTAGCTCAGGGCTGATCCTCCTCACAAAAAAAAAAAAAAAAAGCAATTCTGCTTCAGTTTTGACCAGGACATTTTAAAGGCTCTTAACTAGTAAGAGCTTAGGCAATATATCACTGGCATATACTTATCACCAAGTATTTTTCCAGCTCTTCATTATAAAAATTTCAAACATACAGAAAAGTTAAAACAGTGAACCACATAGATTCCACATAAATTTGATACTTGTTTGCATTTTTCATATGTGTCTTATCCTACTTCACTCCTAAATATTCTAGCATTGTCTCCTAAAAACAAGAGCATTCTCTAATATAACTCCAGTATTCTTATCCCACCTAAGAAAACTACCAATAACATCCTAATTTCATCTAATATCCAGTTATTGTCAAATTTCCTGAGTTGCCTACAATAAGGATTTTACAATTGCTTTTTTTAAGAGTTGGATTCTTTTAAAGTTTATTAATTACATTTGATTCTCATATCTCATTAGCCTATTTTAATCTTGAACAGTTCCACTTTCTTTTATTTGTTTATTTTTCATGACACTGAATATTTTAAGAGTCTAGGTCAGTTATCTCATAGAACGTTCCCAATATGTGCTTTGGCTTATTGCTTCATTGTAGTGTCGCTTCATTTGTTTCTCTCTTCCTGTGTTTTTTATAAACCAGGATTTGGCACTAATGCCTGGGTTAGCTGCGGGTTAAAATGTTTCAGCACTCACACTCCACAGGTGAGACAATGTACTTCACATTGCAACACACCAGGAAGCACACAATATTAGTTGGTCTCACTAACAGTGATGCTGGATTTGGCTGCTTGGTAAAGGTTTAGACCAATATATCTCTTCATTATAAAAATTAGTTTCCCCTTTGAATTTAGCAAACAATATTTGGGGGAGTGATACTTTGACATATGAAAATTATCCTCCAAAATGTGTTTTTCATTCACCTAATGCCTTTTACTTAATAGTTTTATTGTTCATTGATTAGTTTATGCTGCAATCAATTATATCATTGGATTTTGCAGAAAGTGAATTTTCTAGTTGCCTCATTTCTTTGATGTTTATTACACACCATTAATCTGTGAAAAAGAGTTTTCTCTCAACAACTAGTGATATATTATAGATCTTTGTTAAAAAGGCAGAAAAAATGCTCAGATCTTCTCTTTTAATTGTTAATTTCAGAGTAAAATATTGGCATGATAGTTACCTCCATATGTGGTAAAAAATTTTTTACTTTTTTAATTTTAGGTTGATTTAAGGGTAGATAGTCTCTTTCTATAGATGTATAGAGGTACTACCTCTAAATATAGGAGAGTAAAGAGGATATTGGCTGCTTAATAGTCAGAAAACATCTGACTCAAATTCTAGATCTACAGCTTATGAGTCTTGTTACCACAGCAATCTATGTAAACTTTTTTGGTCTCATTATTCATTTATTCATATATTTTCATTGACATCTATTAAATTCTATTATGCGAATTATTTTTTTTTTTATGGCTAGAATTTCATTTGGAGCCTCACAGAATTTATTAGGTTACAGTGTCTTCTAGGTTTTTCTGTTTTTGTTGTTGTTTAAAAATATTAATAAGGGGCCGGCTCCATGGCGTAGGAGTTAAGTGCGGGTGCTCCGCTGCTGGTGGCCTGGGTTTGGATCCCGGGCATGCACCGACGCACCACTTGTCAGGCCATGCTGTGGCGGCGTCCCATATAAAGTGGAGGAAGATGGACACAGATGTTAGCCCAGGGCCAGTCTTCCTCAGCAAAACGAGGAGGATTGGCATGGATGTTAGCTCAGGGCTGATCATCCTCACAAAAAAATAAATAAATAAATAAAATTTCCATGATGACTTCAGTGCAGATTTAGTCATATTTAACATTAAAAATTAAATTGTGAGCTTTTATTTCCTATTCTTTGGGAAATGTTATACGTATTGATGAATCGCTTTTTAGGGGAATTCTCTCCTGCTCTGGTAGGATTTGAAAAACAACTTTTTTCCTTGCAAAGTATATTATGATGTTTCTGATAGATATTTATCAACTGTAAGAAATTAACCACAGAGCTGATAATATTTTTTAAAAACAACCCAGTCATAGCAGAAAAGACACAAGACTTATTGCAGAAATATTTTCCAAGGAATTAGGAAATAAAAATTGCCTCTATTTTCAAGTCAGATGCTCTTGAAGCAAAAAAGTGATCTCCATGGAGAGTTTTATGACTTTGTATTTCAAAAACTTGACATTCTTTTAAATTATCTCATGGAACTTTTGCTAAAATTCAGTGATACAAGAAGTTCACATTCTACCTTACCTTATGGTGGGTGAAATGTGAACACCTGTTGAGATATTAGCATTAACACAACTATAGTGACTTCGACTGGCCACATTAATGTTCATAGTCAAATCTCTACGTTTCTCAAGAAAAAGAAAATCACTAACCTTTTTTGAGAAAAATATTTAAAATGTCACAATCTCAGTACTGCAATTATCTATGTAAAGTGCCTTTGATACTTACAAATTAAAATTTTCCTAATTAATCTTTTAAAAAAACACTCTCTTCTAGCCAAACTTTTAATTAATTTGTTCTTTTTATAATGCTGTGTGTGAAATGGTCAAACTGCCAGGAAATCAGTCAAAATGGATTTATAAAAGTCTAATTATGATAATATTAATTAGTGATCACATTTTAATTTCACTGGCTGCTTAGCACTTTTCTGGTAAGATTTCCACCTTTGCTTTTTTCCAAATTACAAACTTCTTCCTTCATCTTAGGAAGGAAGGATGAAAGAGAGTCAGCTTCAGTGTAACTTTGTGAATATACTTTGGTCATTTTTTTCCCCAGTGAATGAGGTGGACAAGTCTCTCTTTTTTACGTATGAGAGATTGACTGAATTATTACCAAGTGACAAAAATGCAAAATTGTTGTAACATATACCAATTTTTAAAAATATCTCATGCTTTAGTTTCCTAGCTTTGTTGCAACAAACAAATAAGTTTTGGGAATGGAATGGTCCAAACCATGCAGCATCATGAACTCCTAGTGACATATGATCGAATCCATTGTTTTCCCGCATGAGAGAAGGATGGTCATTAAAAGAAAAGTCAAGAATTTCCACCAGCCCCATTTTCTAAGGCCATATTTTCCGAAATTCTCTAGACCCAAAATGATACCATGTTTCAATTCCCCAATTTTTGGAAAAATTCTATAAGTGAGAGAGTTTAGGGCACAGATCTTTCCTTTTGCTTTAACTTGTAACTTGTGGTGGTGCCCAGGTTGATCAGCTAAGATCTAGTCATAGCTGTGACATAAGGTGGGCTCTGATGGAGAAATAAAGAGTTAGGTACAGTTCTAGTCAATCTGAAAATACATGAGGCTGAAGGTATGCTAGATCAGCATACTTACTAACAGCAATCTTGGGCTAGTGAGTTGATCTGACTTAAGAATTATCAGAGGCCAGTTCCCTAATAGCTGAGAAAACCTGCTGCTCTCAGGTAAGACTGAAACTGGTAAGCCTATTATACAGACTTAGGCTTTTCAACCTGGGAATTACCAAGTACCAGTAGAACATAGTGATGTGGGGTATTGATTCTAGAGAAAGACTACTAGTTCCACCATTTATTCATTGTGTGGACTTTGTGAAAATTGCTTAACTTCTCCATATGTTAGTTTCTTGGAGGTAATAACAGCACTCCCTTAAGAGTTGATTAGGAATAATCGAGGTTATGTTTTTCAGGTGATTAGTATATGGGGCACATTCAATAAATGTGAGCTATCCTCATTGCTGCTGTTGCTCTGTGGTGTAACAAAAGAAGAAGCTATCCAGCCTTAAAGGCAGCAGGTTGTAACATCTGAGAGTGGTCCCAAGATCAGAAGGTATCATTTCACTGTGACAGTCACTGCACTGTTTTCTGTAAATAATGTTACATGGTCTAGGTGAGTTTGTCATTTAGGGGAGGTTGCATTCCTGTTTACAACCATTATGCCCCTCTCTCTTTGCCCACTGGCTGGACAACCTTTTAACGTTTTGTCTTTCTTATCCAGGACACCACAATCCCATTCAAAAGCAGAGTTGTATCAGAGACTCCTGATTCAGGGCGACATGCCTTTGAGTTCATCCATGAAGACCACAACCAAGCAATCTTGTTAAGATCCTTCAGTGCCTGGGCTTAAAAAGGAATGCTGAGGGGCTGGCCCTGTGGCATAGTGGTTAACTTTGCACTCCAATTCGGGTGGCTGGGGTTCACAGATTTGGATCGTGGGCATGGACCTACACACTGCTCCTTAAGCCATGCTGTGGCGGTGACCCATATACAAAGAAGAGGAAGATTGGCACAGATGTTAGCTCAGGGACAATCTTCCTCACAATAATAAACAAACAAACAAACAAATAAATAAAAAAATAAAAAGTAATGCTGAGTTATCATTAAATTATTGCCTAATAGATTATATGCCCAGCACAATAATGTTATAATTATTCTGTTATTTGAGTTAAAGAAAATCTTTGTTCTGATAGCTAGTATTTGCCTGAATTCTTTTTGTCTTATCTTTTTGTATTGCCTTGTTAAAATAACTCCTGAGTTTTCTCTAGGCCATACTCAATATCCAAATGCCATGGTGCTTTCTTCTTCACACTCACCGCTGAAACAGTACTTATACATTTTTTCAAAGTCTTTAAAGCAGTGTCCAAATAGAAAGTATTGTGGGGATTAAGTAATTCCAATACTATCAACAGAAGGAAAAAAAAATGAAGCTATTGGTCAAATGCACAGGCAATTTATCGTCTTACCAGAGATGAAAAGTGAGCATCTCAAAGGCAGCTGATTTCTTCAAATCTCTCCTGTATGTCAAAACAAAGTTATTCTCTTGGTATTTCTATCCAGGAGAGAATGGAAGAGAATTACCAAGACGTAAATTGAGAAGAAGATGGGAAATTGCAGTATTATATATACTCAAACTAGTATTTTTTCAAATGCCAAAATTATTATGTGACATTTGGGCCTTTAATATGAAGAGGTAAAACTTTAGATGTGTGCTAGTCAGTTTTTACAATGAATAGTTTCTTTTTATCAGTGAAACATTAGGCTGTAGTTGTCTCTCTCTCTCTGTCTCTCACACACACACACACAACACAATTTAGGTACATGAACTTCTGAATAGGTAATACCTTCAAAAAAGTTCAAACAGATAAAAAATTTTAAAAAACTAAGCTTTTCTCCCACTTTTGTCTTCCCAGACCCTAAGTGCCTCTTCAGACAACTGTTATGAACACTTCTTGTGTAGTCTTCTAGACCCATCTGTGCATAAACATATGCTCACACATCATATGTGGTTCCATTTATAATGTGTGTTGTGGGTCTACTATTTAAAATTCCTGTCGTATTTCATAACCATCTATCCATGTCAATGAATATAAATTCACATTTAAATCAGCAAATATTATGTGTTGGGAAACTGATACATGGGGAAGGAGGGAGCCAAAGGAATTTCCCTAGGTCTCCTCTCACTACTAATCATAGGAGGATCAGAGGAAGCTCAGGTCTTGTGCGTAGACACACACACACACACACACACACACACAATTGCATAGCTTTGAGAGGATCTCCCTAGCCTCAAAGGCTTGGTTTAGGGTGGTCTCAAATAGAGCCCAGGTTCCCTCTTCTAGTACAGATATAGAATTTTTGGAGAGTAACATCTATTACTACTGCTTCCAGAGAAGAACACATTAAATGCATTTTGTATATTTTGTAAGCTTTATTCAAACCTGCTATTTGCATAGCCATTACGTTGGTTTTTTTCCCTTTTCTTGTCCTTGCACCGCTGTAAAGTGAGATTCTGATGAATCAAATTACATCAATAACAAAATCTGATCTTTAGAAACTATGAAGTTTTCCAAAGCAGACTGCATGCTTATTTCTTGTCGGCATTACTACGGCACGTAACAACAAATTACTACCTAAAGCCAAAAATGTCTCAAATAAACTAACTGACGTAAATTATTAATAGTGCTAAAAGCAAGACATTAATTTTACAAGTTCTACTAAGGTATAATAGTGGCAAATTGCCATTATTTCATTACTGAATAATACATTCACCTAAGATATTTATAGATACACTCTCTTGATAATATGTATTATTTTAGTGATTAAGTTGTCCTGTCATTTCCAAAAATATGAAGCTTACATAATTCGTTTGACACTCAAGTAAAGAATGTAGTCAGTGATTCTCTGTGTGTGTGTGTATATATACATGTATGTGAGTGGTGATGTTCTCCAGTACTGAACACCAGCACCTCATTTGTTTAGTGAAATTGACATTCCTCTGCTCCAATAAATTAATATTCCCAAAGTGAGTGCATCTTAACTCAAAATAGTGTACCTGGCTCAAGGAACTCATTTAGTAATACCAACATGCTCACTTTAAATGCAATCTGACAAGGAGAGAAAAAACATGGACGAGAAAGGAAGAACCATTTATGAATTTGCTAGTGAGCATCCATTCATAGTTTGTATCAACAATAGACAACAAACACCAATGAAGTCATTATTTTATGTCTATTTATATTTATAAATTATGATGTAAAAGGTAAAATTATAAAATTATTTGCTCATTCTCAATATTATCTTATGTAGGTAAATGTGAGTCAGAAAAAATCCTTTCCAAGCATTCAGTTTTGCTTAATTTAGTTATTTATTAGTCAATAAGAGTCTACTACGTGCTGGGCATTAAGGTAAGTGGTAGGTATAAAGAGATAAAGCAAGAAGGCCAACATAATTAAAGAATTCAAGGGATAATTGTAATGCACTGTAGTAAGTACTGGGCGACAGGGCTTACCAGGTTGTATGTCTACGCAGAGGAGGCCCATCTGACGCTCACTGAGGAGTCACGGAAGGCAATACAGTATCTGAAAAGGCAATTCACTACCAAGGAGAGGGGGCAATGTAAAGAAAGCCGAGCATTTTTTGGAAATAAATTACCAAGTAACATTTTCAGTATCATGAGAACATTTGAAACAAGTGGTGCTAAAGAAGACATAAAGCACTTTCCCTATGGAAGATGCTATTAGATTACAGGCGGAGAACAAGGAGATGGAATATTTCCCAGAAGCTGTCCGTTCTGAATTTTTCAAAAATATAAAGAATAAGAAAGCCATGCACACACATACAAATAAATACCCGCCGCAAATAGAACAGACACAGAGCTAGCAGGCAATTTCATTTCTGCTAAATGGAAAATCTGAAATAAATGGCAACAGTTGTTAGGAAACTTTTTCTATATATGAAGTCGATTTAATTTGTTCTAAAAGCTTCCCTTTTAAAGTACTCAGAGTTGGATAAAAACTAAAATCTTGAGCTCAAGACCAAGTGCTATCTAAGAATTCTACCAGCCATGAGTGTTCAGGAAGCTGAGAGCAGTAGGTTTCTAAACACCCTGAATACTCTGCAGGTTCCAGACCCAAAGCAGAGAAGGGATAAGGCAGTAATCATGGTTGCTTGATTTCTAAAATCTGAAAACCACAAAATCCAAGAGATGATATCGAAACAAAAACTTGAATGATTCGTATCTCTAACATAATTTCTTATGTAAAATAATTTCACTTCTTTTTTTATAGCAATTTGTTCTTTTAATGAAACAACTAGAATATCCACTACAAACTTTGCAGACAAACTATCACATTTAACAAGTGTTCTCATCCACGTATAAGTAAGGGTTTAAAATGCTCACTTCGCTCCCCTTTTTGGTTATATAGTGTTTAATAACTCAAATGTCTTGGTATGTTGGAGTCGTGTTTAAGGGACAGAAACTAGTCTTTATTCATAATACTTTATATTATGTAATGTACCAGACTAACTCCTATTTACCATTCACGTGGCAAAAACCAGTTCATTATCTATAGAAAACATTGCATTTGCCTAGCTGGCTGTTTGATGAGAATAATGGGAAACTGAATATGTACCATATGGACTGGGGCTAACAAGGGCTTTTTCTGTTCCCTTCAGTGGAAGCTTCCTGATCAAATAGTCAACTAACTAGTATTACACTTATATACAAGATCTCTTTTCTTTACCCAAGTATTTCTCTACTCATAGAGAACCAATAAATTCAATATGTTTCAAATACTTAAAAGTATAATTTCTATAGCTATATTACTGAGTTTAGAGAAAAATAAATGTAAAGCAGCAGACACATATTTAAAATTCAGAGTCATTTTGGACAGGATTATAACTTTTTGTTTCAAAAGGAAGAGTGAATTGGGACAGGGCCATGATATAGGCGAATGATCTAAACTTACATATTTCCTAATTGGCTCTGTTATTTTTTATAGCCTTCATATCTTTGCCAAAGTTCAATTATACATTCAGGCAACTGATAGTCCTTTCACATTTAGGATTATTTGTTGTTGTTGTTATCGTATACCTTGTGACATAAAAAATGAGCCATGTGTCTTCCATCTTATTGAAGAGTATTGACGTGTTTAAATAAATGCTTTTAATACTAGTAGCAAATATTGTGTCAGCGGGGCTGTACTCGTTCACTAAACATTTTACTTGTGATGTGTATATTTTGGTGTATATATAACCTGTAAAAATATTTGGCTCCCCAACTATACAGATATTGACAACGTTGGCTCACAGTTGAGAAAGACTTTAACTTGTTGGTTTTTGTTTGTTTACGCTGTTATTAACTAAAGTCTGTAGTTTATTTAGAATTCCATAGTTTTTACCTAATTTCCTTTTTCTGTTCCAGGGTTCCACATTACATTTAGTCATCACGTCTCTGTAGGCTCCTCTGGACTGTGCCAGTTTCTCACGCTTTCCTTATTTTTGATGACATTGACAGTTTTGAGGAGTACTGGCCAGATCTCTTGTAGGATGGCACATGATTGGAATTAGTCTCATGTTTTTCTCATGTTAAGACTTGGTACATGAGTTATTGGGAGGAAGACCACAGATGTATAGTGCCATTTTCATCATGTTATATCAAGTACTCTCAACGACTATATATATGTCATATGATATACATCATATCATATGACATATATGACATATGGCATATCATATATGTCACATATAGTCATATTATATATGACAATATATCATAAATCAACATGATTTATGACTATTGATGTTTTTCTTGATCACCTAGCTAAGGTAGGGTTTGTCAGGTTTTGCCACTATAAGGTTACTCTCTCTCCTCCCTTCCTGTACTGTACACTTCGGAAGGAAGTCACTATGCACAGCTCCACCAAAGGAGTGGGTATATATGTTCCCTCTCCTTGAGGGAGGAATATCTACCTAAATTATTTAGAATTCTTTTGCCTGGACGATTAGTTTCTTCCTCTCAATTTATTAATTTAGAAAATTGTTTATTTATGTCAGTAAGGAATAATAGATATTTATTTCATACTTTGAATTCAGTACTACTTTAATTTTTTGCTCAAATTAATCCAGTTTTGTCTCTTAGGAACTCTTTCAGTTGGCACCGATTTTTTTGTTTTTTGGGTGCTTTTTTTGAGCACGCCCTTATTTTCTGACACTCCAAAATATATATCTTGTCTATTTCTTGCCCCAACCCTAGAATCAGCCATCTCTCTAAGGAGCCCTGGTTCCTTTTATTGGGGAATGGTATTATAAACCAAGACCCAGACACAAGGTGTGCTCTTTGCTACCAGGGTGCCCTTTTTTTGACCCTCTTAGATAACAGAGCAATAACTTTAGGGGTTTGCACTAATCTCTGTATATACAGATACCTATACGTATTTCCGTATTTAACCATCTGTATTTATATTGAGCTAAAAAATGAGTTGATATTGATGTTTCTAACTCTAATTTCTCACCACATGGATCATTTTAGCTTCCTCTCCTTGCTTATCTGTAAACTCCCAGTTAAACAGTGAGGACCCTGGCTCCTACCATCTGCCATACATTTACTTAATTTTTCAATTCAATATACGTGAATAGAAGTATCAGAATTGTTAACCTGTATTCCTGTGGATGCAACTTTATCAATTAAAAAACAGTACTTGTGCTCAATTCCTTTTTTTTTTTTTTTTTGTTCTACAGACTCTACACACTTCTAAAGTTACTGAGGTCAGTACCTTTTCCCCACTTACATCAGTTCCATACCTTTGTAATACAGTTAGATTCTCTTGTCACAGTCTGCATTCCTGCTAGGGATAGTCCAGCCTTCTAAATGATTTTATTTTTACTTTGCATACATTGAGGTTCACTTTCCGTGCTGTGAAGTTCTTTTTTTTTTTTTTTTTGGTGAGGAAAATCAGCCCTGAGCTAATATCTGTGCTAATCCTCCTCTTTTTGCTGAGGAAGACTGGCTCTGAGCTAACTTCTATTGCCAATCCTCCTCCTTTTTGTCCCCAAAGCCCCAGTAGATAGTTGTATGTCACAGTTGCACATCCTTCTAGTTGCTGTATGTGGGACACGGCATCAGCATGGCCAGAGAAGTGGTGCGTCGGTGCACGCCCGGGATCTGAACCCAGGCCGCCAGTAGCGGAGCGCGTGCACTTAAGCGCTAAGCCACGGGCCGGCCCCTGTGCTGTGAAGTTCTAAGGATATGAACAAAAACATAAAGTCTTTTATTCACCCTTATAGTATTGATAGAATAATTTTACTGCTCTAAAACTCTCCTGGGCTTTACCTATTTATCCCTCCACCCTCCCCTCAGACACCATGACAGCACTGATCATTTTATATAGAAACAAACATTTCATAGTTTTGTTTTTTCCAAATGTCACATAATTGTAATCTTACAATATGTAATCTTACTACATACTAGCTTCTTTTATTTACTGATATACATTTAATGTTCCTCTATGTCTTCTTGTGTCTTGATGGCTCATATTTTACTCCTGACTAATATTTCATTGCATGAATGTACCACAGTTTTTTACCTATTCACCGATCAGAGGACATCTTTTTTGCTTCTTGTTGTGGTGATTATGAATAAAGCTGCTATAAACATTCACGGGCAGATTTTTGTGTGAAAGTAAGTTTTCAAATAAACTGAGTAAATAACTAGGAGCATAATTGCTGGATCATATGAGAAGAATTTGTTTAGCATTGTAAGATTTTGCCAAACTTTACTATTCTGTATTCCCCTCAGAAATGAATGAGAGTTCCTGTTGCTCTATATTGTTGGCAGAATTTGGTACTGTCATTTTTTTTGGATTTTAGTCACTTTAATAGGTGTGTAGTAGCATCAGATTGTTGTTTTAATCTGCAATTCCCTGATAACAAATGATGATGAGCACCTTTTCATACACTTACTTGCCTTCCGTCAAGAATATATCTTCTTTGGTGAGGTTTCTGTTCAGATCTTTTGCCCATTGAGTTTTCTAGTACACACAGAATATCTCTCCATTTATTTAGATTTTTAAAAAATTTCTTTCATCAGAGTTTTACAGTTTTCCACATGTAGATCCTGTACATATTTTGTTAGATTTATACCTAAGTATTTCAATTTTTGGTGCTATTGTAGATGGTATTTTTTACTTCAAATTCAATTTTAATTGCTGGTATATAGGAAAGCAATTGACTTTTACGTATCAACAAACTGTGACCTTGTTATACTCATTTAAATAATCATTAATTTATTATTTATTAATTTATTATTTATTTTATTTTATCTTGTTAATTATTTTATTTTCTTGTCTTATTACACTAGGTAGTACTTCCAGTATAAGTACTTCCAGAATAAGAGTGATGAGAGGAGACATCCTTGCCTTGTTCTTGATCTTAGGGAAAGAGCAGTCAGTTTCTCCTCATTAGGTACAATGTTAGCTGTAGGTTTTTCATAGATTTTTTTTTTTATCAAATTGAGGAAGTTCCTGTCTAATTCTAGTTTGCTGAGTTTTCATCGGGAATAAAATATTTTTCTGCATCAATTGATATGATCATGATTTTTCCATTCTAGGAATAAGTCTCACTTGGTGATGGTGTTTAATTCTTCTTATATATTGTTGGATTTGATTTGCTAATGTTTTGTTCAGGGATTTTGTATCTATGTTCATGAGAGCTATCGGTCTGTAGCTTTCTTTCGTTATAATGTCTTTATCTGATTCTAATTTTAGGGTAATGTTGACCTCACAGAATGAGTCAGGAAGGATTTCCTCTGTTTCTGTTTTCTGGCAGATAATGTACAGAAATGACATCATTTCTTCTTTAAGTTTTTGGTAGAATTCACCATTGAAACCATCTGGCCCTGATGTTTTCTTTCTTGTAAGGATATGCAAATTAATAATTCAATTTCTTTAATAGATATAGACCTATTCAGATTATGTATATCTCTTCTTGTGTGACTATTGGTAGTTAATGTATATTTGGGGTCCAGCTATATTTCTGTTATTGATTTCTAGTTTAATTCCATTACGATCTGAGAAAATAGTTTATATGTTTTATATTCTTTTAAAATTGCGGGTTTTTTGACATAGAATGTGGTTTTTCTTGGTTAATGTCTTATGTAGGCTTGAGAAGAATGTGCATTTTGCAGTTGTTAAATGAAACATTCTGTACGTGTCAATTGGATCAAGCCGATTGATGATTGTATTTGGGTCAACTATATTCTTACTGGTTTTCTGCCTGCTTGATTTACTTAATAGGAGTACCGAAGTCTCCAACTATGTTAGTGGATTTGTCATTTCTCCTTGTTCTATCAGTTTTTGACTCACAGATTTTGACACCCTGTCTTTAGATGCATAAGTGTTAAGGATCTTTATGTTTTCTTGGATAATTGACCTCCTTATTGTTATGGAATGTCTCTCCTTATTTCTGATAATTTTCCTTGCTCTGATGTTTGCTTCATCTTAAATTAATGTAGCTACTCCAGCTGTCTTTTTATTATTGTTATCATGGTATGTCGTCTCCATTTCTTTACTTTTAACCTGTCCATGTCTTTATATTTAAAGTGAGTTCCTTGTAGGCAATATATAGCTGTGTCCTGCAGGGTTTTAAAATTTCTCTTATTCACTCTGACTATTTCTATCTTTATTTTTTTTTATTTTTTTTTTTGAGAGTATGTCTTTTTTTTTTTTTAATTTTTTGTTTATTGCAGTAACATTGGTTTATGACATTGTAAAAATTTCAGGTGTACATAATTGTACTTCTATTTCTGCATAGATTACATCATGTTCACCACCAAAATACTAATTACAAGCCCATCACCACACACATGTACCAAATTATCCCTTTCACCCTCCTCCCTCCCCCCTTCCCCTCTGGTAACCACCAATCCAATCTCTGTCCCTATGTGTTTGTTTATTGTTGTTATTATCTACTACTTAATGAAGGAAATCATACGGTATTTGACCTTCTCCCTCTGACTTATTTCACTTTGCATTATACCCTCAATGTCCATCCATGTTGTCACAAATGGCTGGATTTCATCGTTTCTTATAGCTGAGTAGTATTCCATTGTGTATATATACCACAACTTCTTTATCCATTCGTCCCTTGATGGGCACTTAGGTTGTTTCCAAGTCTTGGCTATTGTGAATAACGCTGCAATGAACACAGGGGTGCATGTATCTTTACAAATTGGTGTTTTCAAGTTCTTTGGATAAATACCCAACAGTGGAATAGCTGGATCATATGGTAGTTCTATCCTTGATTTTTTGAGGAATCTCCATACTGTTTCCCATAGTGGCTGCACCAGTTTGCACTCCCACCAGCAGTGTATGAGAGTTCCCTTCTCTCCACATCCTCTCCAACACATGTTGTTTCCTGTCTTGTTAATTATAGCCATTCTGACGGGCGTGAGGTGATATCTCATTGTAGTTTTGATTTGCATTTCCCTGATAGTGATTTTGAACATCTTTTCATGTGTCTGTTGGCCATCTGTATATCTTCTTTGGAGAAATGTCTGTTCAGGTCTTTTGCCCATTTTTTAATTGGGTTGGTAGTTTCTTTGTTGTTGAGATGCATGAGTTCTTTATATATTTTGGAGATTAAGCCCTTATCAGAAGTATGGTTTGCAAATATCTTCTCCCAATTGTTAGGTTGTCTTTTCGTTTTGTTGATGGTTTCCTTTGCTGTGCAGAAGCTTTTTAGTTTGATGTAGTCCCATTTGTTTATTTTTTCTATTGTTTCTCTTGCCCAGTCAGACGTGGTGTTTGAAAAGATGTTGCTAAGACCGATGTTGAAGAGCGTACTGCCTATGTTTTCTTCTAGAAGTTTCACAGTTTCAGGTCTTACATTCAAGTCTTTAATCCATTTGGAGTTAATTTTTGTGCATGGTGTAAGGTAAGGGTCTACTTTCATTTTTTTGCATGTGGCTATCCAGTTTTCCCAACACCATTTGTTGAAGAGACTTTCTTTTCCCCATTGTATGTTCTTGGCTCCTTTGTCAAAGATTAGCTGTCCATAGATGTGTGGGTTTATTTCTGGGCTTTCGATTCTATTCCATTGATCTGTGTGTCTGTTTTTGTGCCAGTACCATGCTGTTTTGGTTACTATAGCTTTGTAGTATATTTTGAAATCAGGGAGTGTGATACCTCCAGCTTTGTTCTTTCTTCTCAGGATTCCTTTGGCTATTCGGAGTCTTTTGTTGTTCCGTATAAATTTTAGGATTCTTTGTTCTATTTCTGTGAAAAATGTTGTTGGAACTTTGATAGGGATTGCATTGAATCTATAGATGGCTTTAGGAAGTATGGACATCTTAACTATGTTAATTCTTCCAATCCAAGAGCACGGAATATCTTTCCATTCCTTTGTGTCTTCTTCAATTTCTTTCAGAAATGTTTTATAGTTTTTGGTGTACAGATCTTTCACCTCTTTGGTTAAGTTTACTCCTAGGTATTTTATTCTTTTTGTTGCAATTGTAAATGGGATGGTATTCTTAATTTCTCTTTCTGCTACTTCGCTGTTAGTGTACAGAAATGCAACTGATTTTTGTATGTTGATTTTGTATCCTGCAACTTTACCATATTCATTTATTACTTCTAAAAGTTTTCTGGTGGATTCTTTAGGGTTTTCTATACATAAAATCATGTCATCTGCAAATAGTGACAGTTTCACTTCTTCCTTTCCAATTTGGATTCCTTTTATTTCTTTCTCTTGCTTGATTGCTCTGGCTAGGACTTCCAGTACTATGTTAAATAGGAGTGGTGAGAGTGGGCATCCTTGTCTGGTTCCTGTTCTTAGAGGGATGGCTTTCAGTTTTTCACCATTGAGGATGATATTAGATGTGGGTTTCTCATATGTGGTCTTTATTATGTTGAGATACTTTCCTTCTATACCCATTTTATGCAGAGTTTTTATCATAAATGGATGCTGTATCTTGTCAAATGCCTTCTCTGCATCTATTGAGATGATCATGTCATTTTTATTCTTCATTTTATTAATGTGGTGTATCACGTTGATTGATTTGTGAATGTTAAACCATCCCTGCATCCCTGGAATAAATCCCACTTGATCATGCTGTATAATCTTTTTAACATATTGTTGTATGCGATTTGCTAGTATTTTGTTGAGGATTTTTGCATCGATGTTCATCAGTGATAGTGGCCTGTAATTTTCTTTTTTTGTGTTGTCCTTGTCTGGTTTTGGTATCAGGGTAATGTCAGCTTTGTAGAATGAGTTAGGGAGCTTCCCCCCCTCCTCAATTTTTTGGAAGAGTTTGAGAAGGATAGGTATTAAGTCTTCTTTGAATGTTTGGTAGAATTTCCCAGGGAAGCCGTCTGGTCCTAATATGTGATCAATCCTGGAGAATGTTCCATGTACATTTGAAAAGAACGTGTATTCTTTGGTTTTTGGATGGAATGCTCTGTATATATCTACTAGGTCCATCTGTTGTAGTGTGTTGTTTAAGGCCAATGTTTCCTTATTGATCTTCTGTTTGGATGATCTATCCGTTGGTGTAAGTGGAGTGTTAAAGTCCCCTACTATTATTGTGTTACTGTCTATTTCTGTTTTTATGTCTGTTAATAATTGCTTTATATATTTAGGTGCACCTACATTGGGTGCGTAGATATTTACAAGTGTTATATCCTCTTGTTGGATTGTTCCCTTGATCACTATGTAATGCCCTTCTTTGTCTCTTTTTACAGATTTTGTTTTCAAGTCTATTTTGTCTGATATGAGTACTGCTACCCCAGCTTTCTTTTCATTGCCATTTGCATGGAGTATCTTTTTCCATCCCTTCACTTTCAGTTTGTGAGTGTCTTTAGGTCTGAAGTGTGTCACTTGTATGCAGCATATATATGGGTCTTGTTTTTTTATCCAGTCAGCCACCCTATGCCTTTTAATTGGAGCATTTAGTCCATTGACGTTTAAAGTAGCTATTGATAAGTATGTACTTACTGCCATTTTTAACTTTTTTTTTTTTTCTCAGTCTTTTAGTAGTCCTTCTCTGTTCCTTTCTTCTTCTATACAGAATTGATGGTCACTTTAGTTTGACCTCTGTCTGAAAGCTGTACTCTTAACTCCCTTCCTCCCTCCTTTTATGTTTTTGATATCATATCTAACCTCTTTTTTGTGCATTTGTATCCATTACGTTCTAATCATGGAAATAGATAATCTTTCCTATTTGTGGTCTTCTCTTTTCCCCTTAAATCAGTCCCTTTAACATTTCTTGTAGCACTGGTTTCTTGGTGACAAACTCTTTTAATTTTTGCTTATCTGGGAAAATTTTGATCTCTCCTTCCATTTTGAATGATAACCTTGCTGGGTAGAGTATTCTTGGCTGTAAGTTTTTTCCTTTTAGCACTTTAAATATATCATGCCATTCTCTTCTAGCCTGTAAGGTTTCTGCTGAGAAGTCAGCTGATAGCCTTATGGGGTTTCCTTTGTATGTAACTTGACATTCTCTTGCGGATTTTAGGATTCTCTCTTTATCTCTAATTCTGGACATTTTGATTATGATGTGTCTTGGTGTGGGCCTCTTTGTGTTTATCTTGTTTGGGGCTCTCTGTGCTTCCTGTACCTGGATGTCTGTTTCCTTCCTTAGGTTAGGGAAGTTTTCATCTATTATTTCTTGAAATAGATTCTCTGCCCCCTTGTCTCGCTCTTCTCCTTCCGGGACACCTATAACACAGATGTTAATGTGCTTGATGTTGTCCCAGAGGTCCCTTAGACTGTCCTCAGTCTTTTTAATTCTTTTCTCTTTTACCTGTTCACCTTGGGTAATTTCTTCTACTCTTTCATCCAGCTCACAGATCCGTTCTTCTGTATCCTCTACTCTGCTTTTGAGTCCCTCTAATGAGTTTTTCATTTCCAGTATTGTATTCTTCATTTCTGATTGGTTCTTTTTTATGTCTTCCATTTCTTTGTTGACATTCTCACTGAGTTCATCTATTCTTCTCCCCAGATCAGTGAACATCCTTAACACTCTTCATTTGAACTCTCTGTCGAGTAGGTTGCTCATTTCTGTTTCACTTAGTTCCTTTTCTGGGGTTTTGTCCTGTTCCCTTACTTGGAATGTATTCCTTTGCCTCCTCATTTTGCCTCTTTCCCTGTGCTTGTGTCTACGTATTAGGTAGGTCAGCTATGTCTCCTGCTCTTGGATAGGTGACCTTATGTAAGTGATGCCTTAGGAGGCTTCCACTGTGCTTCCCTCAGTTCTCAATGTTCCAGGGGTGACCCCTATGTGAGCTACGTGTGTCCTTCTGTTGTGGCGTGTTTGCTCTCCCTGTAGGCGCCCAGGGAGGCTGAGTTATGCTCCTGGCCAGCTGTTGTAATGCTCAGCTGCTTGTTGTTGTTGTGGGCCCTTCAGTCTCTTTATCAGGTGTGGGGAGCCCCAGCACAGTTGGCTGCAAGTTCTAATACCACATTTGTGTTGCAGTATTTCTTTTAAGTGAGTAGGCCCCCAGCGTGGCAGGTTGTTAGGCTCAGGGCCTTAGAATTGCTGTAAGCCTCTAGCCTATTAGGTCTCTTGTCAGCTCTCTGAGGATTGCAGCTGGGTGGGGCTGGCCTCAGGCACAGGAGCACCCAATTGTTTCAGGCTTTGGAAGGTGGGGCAAACCTCCTATGTGGGTCTTTGAGAAGCACAAGTCTTCTGCAGCTGACAAACCCTGCCACCCACAGGTCCTCACACACACAGTCAACACAGTCCTGCCCCGTGTGAGCGCCCCGACCTCCCCAAGCGGACCCAGTCTCTCCACGGCGGGAGCCCCGCACACTCCGCCACCGCCCCACACTCTCCACTGGCTCCTTGTGCACACCTTGCCCCACTCGCTCAAGTCAGCTCAGTTGCCAGGCTGCAGAGAATCCATTCACCAATCTATGCAGGCCCACAAGTTGCCTGAGGGCTTGTTGTTGGGTGGGGCCAGTCTCTAGGGTGGGCTGCCTGCCCTGGCTGAGCTGGATTAAATCGGTGCTCTAGCAGGTGGGGCAGAGTCTGGGCTAGCAGGCCTCAGGGAGAACTCCAATGGTGTCTCTGTCAGCACACCCACACCAGGCCGCAACAATGGCCGCCGCCAATGACCCAGTCCCTGGAGAGGTCTCACCCCTCACCGAGATGCACTCAGGGCCTATTAGGTGAGTCTCTTTTCACCACAGCACTGTGCACCTTTCTTTCTGGTGATTTTAGGATGCTTTCTGAAATGGGTGAGTTTGCGCTTGGGCCCTTTAAGAGCCGGTTTTAGTTTCTTTGTGAACCAGGTTTTCTGGGGGTGCTCCCCAGTGTTTTAGTAGCAGGCAAAGTCAGATATTGTGCCGCTGGTCTCGATTGTGCTGGGTCCACAAAATGCCCCCAGCGGGGGCGCTCCCTGGCTCAGGACCCCCCGCCTCCAGGGAGGGTGCATACCTGTGAGCTGCTCCCGGCGGCCGTGACGCTGGCGGCTTGTGAAGGCGGCGTTTTTCTCTCCAGAAGGGAGTCTCTGCCTCTTTCACCTCAGTTAGAATTGTCCGTTGTTGCAGGAGTTCCTCTTATCCAGTTTTCAGTTCTGTCTCACGGGTAATTTTTCCACGAGTAGTTGTAAATTGGCTGTGTCCACGGGAGGAGGTGAGTTCCGAGTCTGCCTACGCCGCCATCTTGACTCCCTATTTCTATCTTTAAAGTGGTATATTTAGGCAATTCACATTTAAAGTGATTATTGATGTATTTGGTTTAATAACCACTATATTAGCACCTGTTTTCTCTTACTTGTATTTGTTCTTTGTTGTTGTTTTTTTCTATTGTCTGCCTTTTCTGGTTTTAATTGAGCATTCTGTATGATGCCATTTTCTCTTCTCTTTCAACTTATCAATTATTTTTCTTTTTTTTAAATTAGTGGTTGCTTTAGACTTTGCAATATAGATTCACAACTAATCTAAATCCACTAACAAATAACACTGTTGTGCTTCACAGTTTGTGCAAGTACCTCATAACAGAGTAGCCTTGATTATTCCTTCTCATCGCTTATGACATTGGTGTCATTCATTTTACATACCCATATAGGATAATCACCCAATGCATTGTTATAATTATTACTTTGAACAAATAGTTATCAATTAAATCAATTATTAATAAGAAAAATATTTTATTTATATTCATCTATTTCTTCTCTGATGTTCTTTCTGTCTTTATGTAAATCTGAATTTCTGACCTATATAATTTTCCCGCTCCCTGAAGAACGTTTTTTAACATATCCTTTAGAGCAGATCTAATAGAAATAATTCCCTCAGTGTTTTGTTTGTCTGAGAAAGTTTCCTTTTCTCTTTCACTGTTGATGGATAATTTCAATGGATATGGAATTCTAGCTTAGTGGGTTTTCTTTCAACACCGTATTTTATTTATTTTTAGCATTACGTCTAGTTCTCAAATAATAGAAATTTAAACTTAGCCTATGAATATATTCTAATATATCTCATATACTTGGCAGATGCTCTTTTTCAGAGGTACCCTTTTCCCAGAGACACAGGTACATGGGTCAACTATAGAACCAGGATATATATCCACGTCACTTAACTCGCAGCCCAGTGTTCTTTACAGTAATTCTCACCATCTCATCAGCTTATTAAACTGTTCTTATTTATCATTTTCCCATATGACTAGCTCTTATATCTTGTGGTAATTATATACAATCATGTTTATAGCAATTGCATTTTATATCCATGTAAAAAAACTGTACAAATGAAAAAGGCATAATTTTCACTGTCTTTGCTTTGTTAATTGGAAGGCATGAAGTACAATATAAAATTACTTTTTGAAAAAAATACACATATCTAAAATATATTTATTTTCAACTATGTAAGTGTGTTTATTTCCATCAAGAATAAACCTAATATATTTTCTTTCCGAAGAGCATCTCCATTTTGATGGCTAGATTCTAACCTTTAAAATGCATCAAACACATTACCATTTTGAGGCCATTCACTTTTCAAATGCTGGTCCTTTCCTTCTTTTGTTAAAATCATCCCTTTATCAAGTTATTTTAATCTCATGTCAGAAATGTGAAACAGGTAGCACATACTCAAGAACTCTAGCTTAGAATGAAAATTTTTGAAAAAAATGCTACTTTATGAAATGCTCTGCAAACCAACATTGCTTCCGAGAAAGGTGCTGCATCTTTGAAATAAGGCAATGAGTTACTGAGAAGAGGGATTCTCTTGTTTTATGATATGGTTTCTCATCTAGAAGTAGCCAATACTTATAGGTTGGTGGAACAATCTATTAATAGTTAGATTAATAACCTAACCATTATTAGGTTATTAACACCAACAGCTAAAATACTCTTCTGCAGAATGCCAGGTATGAGTGGTTCTCAAAACTTGGCTATATATTGTAATCATCTGGGGAGCTCTGACAGTACTATTGCCTGAATCCCAGCCCCAGAGCTTCTGATTTAATTGGGCTGGACATTGGTTCCCGGACGTTGCAAATATTAAAAGCTCTCCAGGTGAATTTAATGTTCAGTCAAGTCTGAGAACCATTCCTTTCATGCTCTTAACTAGCAATTGTAAATGTGCAATTTTTTCTATTGCCAATGTATAACAAGTTTTTATTGCTTCTGTAACAAATTATCACAAAATTAATGGATTAAAACAACACAACCATATTATCTTACATTTCTATTTATCAGAAGACCAATGCGCATCTCACTGGGCTAAAATCAAAGTGTCAGTTGGTCTGCATTTCTTTCAGGAGGCTCAAAGGGAGAATATATTTCCTTATTTCCCCACTTCTAGAGGCCACCCACGTTCATTGGCATGTGGCCCCTTCCTCCATCTTCTAATCCAGCAATGGAGAGGAGAGACAAAGTAGTTCCTTCTCAGATTGCCTTCCCTCTGGTTCTTTGTGGCCTGGAAGGTTCTCCAAGTTTAAGGACTCATGTGATTAGATTGGGCCCACCTGGATAATACAGTATACTCTTTCATCTCAACAATCTTAATCTTATTCACATCTGCAAAGTCCCTTTTGCCATGAAAATAACATATTCACAGATTTCTAGGATCTGTGGTCGTGATTCCCAAAACAAATTAGAGGAAGTTCGGTGGCATCTTCTGGTGTTAAACCTACTGGCCTACTTGAAATATGTTTATGTCCCTGCAACTCTGAGCCCCATGCTTAAAAGATTTTGAAAAGTATTTCCAAAAGAGATGACTATCAACCTCCACTGAATTGATAACTGAATCTGCTAACAGACTTTCCTGTTTCCCCATTCCACTGAAGAGGTCAGAAGTGGGATTCCAATGTTGTTTTGAATGATTATGCTGACAACTACAGGGAAATAGGTTTTTGGTACACCATGGAGGCATGGAGGAGTATAGAAGAAAACAAACAATCATCTGAAGTAAAAGTTAATGAAAAATACTCACCCATCCCAGACAGGAGCACCAAGAGCTCATTTCCTTCAAGAATTATAATTGGGTTATACAACCTAACAAAGTTTATGAAAAAAGAAAAGCTATGTTTCTGATTAACTAGACAATGGAGGAGGAAAGTCCTAAAGTAACAAATACCATTAAAACTCCACGAGCACTTGCAGAAATGAAGAGAATGCCGTCTGCTTCCTTTTCCTTTTATCAAATCCCATATGTGTGTGTACGGACATATACAGTTTAATTTTCTTTTCATTTTTTCCTCCACATTCTTATATATATATATTTATTATAATTATACTTACAATTTATAGTATATATTAAGTGATACTGAGTCACAATTATAACACAAAGTATGACTGTTACTCAGAAATCTGAGTTTGAAACTGAATTCAGTAATTTTTGAACATTAGATTTTACTCCTTGGGGAATGATTTGAGTGAGGTTTTGGTTGTACAAAGAATAGTCAAATTATGTTTAGAGGGGATATTTTTGTGTAAATATGGCAAGAAGGACATATGTTGGGAAAGTCATTGTGTGGACTCTAATGTATATTTTCCAGGACATCAGATCTTTCTCATTTCACTGGAAAGCAGAGGAATCCCTCCATCACTGGAGCCAATTGTGTGGCTGTGGAGGGGTTGGAAGACAGATCCTATCTTTGTGTAGCTAAAAGGGGACACATTAACCAAGTAAATGAAATAACATATCCCTCCCCTAGAATTTGGTTCATAAGAGAGTGAAGGAAAGCGGAAGGTCAGTTACAGATTTTGTACAGCGTGTAGCTGAGAGAAGAGAGGCACAGCTGAGAGCCTGTAGGGGACAATGTGCAGTCACACAGTGACAAACATGTTGTAGGGGCACTGGTGACATTATCCTAATTGGCCAATATCTGTGACCACATGTTCCTGGCAACTCCTGGTTCTACAGTGTTTATGGCCATTCAATAAATACTTGAGGCCATTCTAATAAACTCTTTTTATGCTAAATTATTTAAAAATTAGTTTGAGTAATTTGCAACTATAGAATCTATCTTGTATACACAACGTTATTTATTGAATAGTGAATGCTTGGCAAGAATCCCAATCCTATTTTTTGCACATTGGAAATATAGAAAAATGAAGTCAGAATTTAATTAAACTCCAGGGAAGTGTGACGAAGGAGGAAAAAAGTAAATGAAGTAAGAGCTGGATTCTAGCAGCAAGTTCCTAGGTGTCAGAAGAATGTGCATGATGGAGTTTAAATAGGAATGGAATAAAGGAAGTTGATTTTGGCTCCAAGCAAGTGCTACCAGATAGTGGGAAAGTTTCGAGTGCTTCAGTGCAAAAGTGAACGGTGATGCAATGAACACAACTTGCATCCCCACAGTGGCGTTACATTACAGGTTTTGCGCTAGTAGGGTTAAAAGGAGAAAGTACATAAAGCTATTCATCCAAATGGGAGCACTGTTAAGAATGAAAGGTGGCTCTATTAATAATTACACTGTTGCAGTAATATAAACTAGGACTGTTCCTGGTGAACCAGAATACAAGGTCACCCTAGTTATTCAATTCAATAATTCATCAGAAGTATTTACTGAGTGCCCTGTTATGTCTAAATAACCATGGGATTAACAAAGATAAATAATAGGTTATTCATCTTTCCCAGAAAAACATAATTTCTAATAGAGAAACCATACAAGTGAACAGCAAACTAATAGGAAAGGCAGAAATTGATTAAAATGATAAAAAAAAATTGAAATTAAAAAAAAGTATGGAAGAATACAGAAGGGAGGTAACACACTTGAACAGTAAGGAGAGAGATTGCAGGAGGGGCCAACTGACAAGGTAGGTAGGTGAAAGCATCATTTGAGCTTGATTTTGAAAGAAGTTGATGGATATTTTGGTTATTTCCTAGATATACCTCCCACCACGTTTCACGTTGCCTTTTTTAATACAACTACATGAAAATCCATGTAGGAAATCCATGCAAGATGTGCTTTCATACAATTTCTCACTTTTTAATCTCACAGTATGTTGTTCTCTCTGTCTACTTTGCCTAGATAATTTCAGAATGACAATAAAATTTCTAACCAAGCATTATCTACTCATGAAATCATTCTGAATGCCCCTTCTAACACCTATTTGTTTAATACATCTTCCTTTGCACTGCCCTAGTACCTTTTATAAGCCTTTTTCCACATTCATGGAATGATTAGAGTAGAGTTTGCCACACACACACACACACAAACTTAATAGTGGCTTCCAAAAAGATTGTGAAAGAAAGTGATGATTATTTACATGGATTATGAATGAGAATAAGCCAAAAGTATTTGTATCAATCAAAATGCATTAATAATATATTTGTAGGACTCATGTCAACATTTGTTAACCTATCTATATAGAGGAAATATTTTAAAGTTTAACAGTTAAGAATAAATTGGTGCTCTGTTATGGATCCCCAAGGAAAATTAGGTACAGAACTAATGTCATTTATTTATTAAAGTATACATATTGACTACTATGAGCCATCTACTGTTCACAATGTTAAAGGTATATAAGTAATGAAAAGAGAAAAAAACAAAATCCTTTATTTTTCAAAAAGTTTATATTCTATTGTAGGAGATAGATATTAAACAATGTGATAAATAAATTCTATTGACAAGACAAGGGCTCTGGATAGGGAGAAACAATAATAGACCAAAGTAAGGAGAATTGGGAGAGTTGTCAGAAAGAATCATTTCATCATTTACCTCATCCATCGTAATGACAGGCCTCTTTGAGAAGCTGACATGTGAGCAAAACTTGAGGGAACCAGAAGGCAGATGAGAAGAGCAATTTTTAGAAGAGAAAACAGCCAGTGCAGAGCTCTGTTCCAGGAGCCAGTCTGAGATGCTTGAGGGAGGGATGGAGGCCAGTGAGCTGGATCCGAGTAGCAGGAGATGATGTCAGAGGATTAAAGAAGGGAAAAAAGTGTAAGGCCTTGTAGACCATTCAAAGGAAGTTGGCTTTTACCCTAAATAAAATGGGGACCCATTGGAAATTACTGGGCAGAGAAACATGATCTGACTTATTCTGTAAGGTTCCCTCTGGCTGCTTTACTGAGGATAGACTGCATGGCTGTAAGAGTGGAAGAAGGGAGACCGGCCAGGAGCCGTTGCTAGCTGGGCAGCTATGCTGGCAACACCCAGTGCATATGTCCATGCTGTTTGCTCGTTTGCAGCCTGAGCCTGGAGCTTTCTGACTGAGTTCTGCAATGGCAGAAAGCACGGACTCTCTCTGCCTTACTCTCCCCGTCTCGCCCCTGCCCTCAGTCTCTTTCAGCTTCTCTTTCCCTTTGAGTTTACACTCTGCATCTACTTCTTACCACCTCTCAGTGTCATCTCTTTCCTTCCTCCCACTCCTTTCCCACTTTTTCCTTCTTTCTTTCGTGTTGCAGGTGTTTAAAGGAGATTTGGCAAAGAGCAATAAAATCAAGTTTCATAGCGCCAATATTCTCTGCTTGCTTTCCTGGCTATTTCTACATCTCGTTTGTATGGGAATCCATGAAATTATTTGCTACATTTAAATAAGAGGATTTAAGTTTATTTAAAAACAATAAAATACAATATATAACTGTTAGTTTAGTTATTTCATAGCTCCATAAGGGCAGTAAACCATAATGTATTAATCTTTATACCTTTCCTACCTAACGCTGTGCTGACACCCTGTAGTTGCTCATTAACGTTGATGAATAAATGAAATGAGTATTTTATCTAATTATGCCTATCTTGTTTCAAACAGTACATTAAGGGTTTGTTCTCTACTTAAGACAATCCTGTTATTCTCAACATTGTAATTATTGCATACTCATATTAAACCACAAGGTTGCATTTAAATTATTACATAAAACAAATTGGGAAAAATTTAAAGAGCATCTACTGTCAAGATATTTGGAGTTTAAAATTCAGATGTCTTGTGCAGAAATACATTTAGTGAGACAAGAATGTTTAATAGCCTTTATTTGCTATTGTAAAGTCATTGTGTGTAATTTAATTAAGGCAATTTTGCTAGATTCCTGTGCATAGATTTTTTTCTTAATCATAGTTTTCCACATTTGTTTCTTTTTAAAAAATTGTATTCCTTTCCTTGTTTCATTTTTATTTACGTTAGCTTAGAATGTTACCAGAAATATTTTTGTTTCTATGCAGTGCTGTCTCTGGCTTTTATTGCCTTGCATTCAGTGTGATTCTTCAACCTGGCTTTGAGCTCCAAAGCCAAGATTATGTTGGTTTTTAGCAGAAGGCTAGGACAGTACAGAGTAATTGTTTTTGATATTTTTATAAAGAAAAATGTACAACAAACATAAGATAAAAACAATTCCCTGACTCTTAAAAAAATAGAAGCAGAAATATAAACTATCTGAAGTTTAAGAACTCAAGTCTGCCTACCATCGGTTCTGTCTTCCTCCTCAAATGATGGGACCACAACTCTTTCTTGCATTAGTGCTCATAAGGGGTACACCTATAGCAGATGAATCCTGACTGGACACAATTCATCGTGATAATCTCATTCGTCATGGCCAGTGATAGTTGTAGTTACTAGCCATGGGTCCTAGTTCATGCTAATGATATATAACTGGAAATTTCCTGGGTATGGTGTCTGGGAAAGCTCTTGCTTTCCTGATAAAATGAGACAGACTTGTCTGTCATGGCCCTCTGAGTTCACCCTCCCTACTTCTTCCTGCTTGGAATCTGATGTGATGCCTAGAAGTAGAATCGTCATCTTGTGACAAACACAATGTGCTCTCCCACTAAAGAAAGTTTACTGAGGCTGCATCTTTGATGAAATCATTAATCAGCTACACCTTCTGTAGACTATCTCCAGGCTTCTTGTCATATAAGTGAAATAAATTCTTATTTAAGCTACTTTCTGTAAGATTTTCTATTACTTGCTGCTAAGTGTAACATTAACTGATACTACGCTCTTGCTGGTTTGTTTTTATAGTTTGTAATTTCTGATATTCTTTCTTTATCTTCCTAGTCTATAATAACAGGCTGTTTTTCACTTTCCAAAGAATGAAAGAAATGTATCTTCCAAATAATGATACCTTTTATGAGGAAAAAAAAAGTCTCACTTTCATTCTTTTTAGTAAGATAAGAAAATCACAAGACCCTTTATATCCAAGTTCAGTCAAAAGGTTAGCCTTTCCTTCTGTTTCTTAACAAATATAATGCTGGAAAACATTCAAATAATACCTCAGTACTTCCCACTTGCTGTTAAATGGTCCTTTGATAAATACAACTCTCTTGGACCTCAGAGATAGTGTGCCTTATTTGGAGCTGGGAAGGACACAGAATGGTGGAACTCAGCCCATAGCCATGCCTCTGGGGCATGAATCACTGCAAATGGCAATTTGGCATAACTTGCTTTAAGAACAGTGGTTCCTATTGGGAAACTATCACAAGGCAAGGCAGGAGTTTAGGGTGCACAGAGTGGGATTTGACTGGAGGTGTCCGTAGTGCAATCCGTTCATGACTTTGACCTTCAGTTCCCCACTTTTGGTTTCTACTCTCTCATCAAGCTCTCTCTGGTGATATTTTGTTTTTGTTTCAAGTAGGCCCTACCTGCTCTAGAATCTATGTGATAAATTGCTTCCTCTTTGCACTTGAAGCTCCTGAGGTGAACTGCTCTCTTAGCTGCTCTCCCTAAATAAATATTGTCCAGTCTCCTGACGTGTAATTCTTGCAGTTTAGTGAAGTGGAATGAAAATGAAGAAATAAGTACATAAAAGTGATTTCTAGTCCTTCTGTTTCCAGTGGATGTAAGACTGTGTTTTTTCCATTATCATATTTTACTTATTGTGCCAAAGAATACTTTCATTCAGATAAAACATGAAAAGCCAGCTTATAAATGGAGTTCTAATAACATATTATTCAGTCAGTTATTTATCTCCACAAAGGCATCCTCTGATGTCTGGAAGTTTTAAATGATTATAAGACGAATGGTAACATGAGTGGGAACCTTAACCTTCCCATTTCTTGAGAGGTATGTTAATCTTTACTGTATGTAAAATCAGCACCTCCCAATCATTTCCTCTTACCTTGGAAATAGGCACTACATAAAGAAATTGATCTTTTTTATATTAGCAAAATTTCAAGCGACCATCAAGCCTTGATATATAACCATGCTCTACCATAGTTAAGATGATATACACTAAAAGCAGGAAGTGGCCTTGGTCTTGTATTTTGGGGTCTGATACTCATCAGTTTTATACCAAATCACTTCATACTCCCTAAAGAATGTGGTTTTAAAGTAGATATAATAAGTTTTTTGAGAGAATGTCAGTCATCGTGCACTTTGCTGTTTTAAATTTGTAGAGTGTTTCACTTTATGTTCTAGGCTTATAGAATTGTATAATGTATGAGATGTCAGAGTCCTTTGAGATTGGCTGGTCCAGCCTCCTCAGTACCCAGATGAGAACATTGAGACGTCAAGAGCCACACAGCCAACTGTAGTGTCATGTAGCCCTCTGTCAAATGGAAAACAATGTCAGCACCAACCCTCCTCACCATACCCACCATCAACCATGGATGTAGGAGTAAATTTGACAAAAGCCTCTGAATTACTGAATTAGAGAATGGTATCGAGTAGGCGCCCCGGATTTGTAAAGTCACAGATTCATATCCTTTGTATAAAAACAGCAAAATATATTAAGAGAATATTTGAAAAATATTTCTAACCCCCATTTCCTAAAATTACATACATTGAAAATAAATGAAACAACACCTGAAAATAACATATAGTATGTGGTATGCAGCAAATGCAACTTGCATTTGATATTATTAAACATCAGCTACTTGGCTATAACATTCATTTATGTAGATAATTCTTAAAAAGGAGATGTTTCTATTTGTTTTTGTTGCAGATTTTCTTTCTTAATTATGTGTAGCTTAATATTATCCATCCTTAATATATTATTCATCCCGGTTTGTATTCATATTGCCTGAAACACAGCAGTCAAGTATTTGGACACATGATCTGAGGTTAAAATGCTTTGTACATAGGAAAAGTAAATGGTGTTTTTCTTTTTTTTAAGACTTTATGTCTTTTACAAAAAGCTCACAAATCGTGTTTTAGAGTATGAGAACTAAAACATCCTATTAGTGACACTAGAAGTTTTATAGTAGCTGATATTTTCCAGTGATTGTTAAGTGAATAAAGCATCCATCAGTGGTATGGAAATCAGCCCTGTTCATAAATCATTCTGCTCAATCTATTACCAGAGGTGATCTAAGTGAAAGTTTTGGGAACATCTATAAAAATTTAAAACAAGGAGCAGGAATGAATTTCTGAATCTATTTAGTAGTGAGTACTGATCGAAGTCTTAAAAGAAAAATTTTGTCAATATCTTATTTAATTTTGCATAGCATATGATCTAAACAAGTATATTTCTTGTTGCATACACCATGCCTTTCACTCTGAGTAAATTTTCTTTCCTTAAACAGACTAGTTTTATGAGTGAGAAAGTGTTCACTTGAGGAGTCAATGGCATGCTTGTCTCTGTCCTTGGGTTACTTTAATTCTCCTTACTCAGAACTTCTTCTGCCCCGCCCCCACCCCCACCCCGTCCCCATCCCCAGCACCTAGTGCACTCATCCTCTTTTGGTTTGCTTAGAAGGCCCTTCTCTGGGCCCAAGAAATTTCTATTTACTTTTACTCAAGATCATATGTTCTAGAATTTTGAAATTAAGCTCCTCACGTTTGCCTGGCTTGGATGGTACAACATCTTCTGACTTGGCAAGATAAGAGAGAAAGGCAGCCTCCCTTCAAGAGAGCCATTTGGAAGACACGACCCCAGGAAATAAAACAACTCTGTTTAGGAATTTTTCTGTTTTATCCCTTTAAAAACACTCTTTCCCTCATTTATAGGATTGAGTGCACTTCAAAAGCTGCAGTCACGGAGAGAGAGGAGAATGTGGTTATTTTCATTGAAAAATACCTCTCAGCACTTTAAATAATTCAACATTTTCTGCTCTACTAACAGTGAGCTTTTTTCAGCAATATCAACTACTAATTAAGAAGAATTTTATAAAACAAAAATATCCAATATTTTATTACAGTGATAAGGTGAATATGTTGATCCTCCTGGAAGAATCATTCACTGGGGGTAAAACTGAGTCCAATTTTAAATGTTACAGGGGAACTGGTTTCAGTTCAAATTAATGAAGAATTTGAAATAGACCTTTCCAAAGATGGAAAGGATTTCTCTGGAAGATAACGAATCTCCATCATGGAAGCTATCCTGGCTAGGGTAGATAATCATTGGGCAGGGATTTTTGTCATGAAGACTCAAACCGTCAACTACATAGACCCTAGGAGTCTACGATCCTATTAACAAGTTGAGTAACCATCCAACTTGCTGGTTTGTGAAGATGCTTTTTATTGATGCAAAGGTTCCCAACTACCACCGAGGCATCAATGGTAATGTTCAGTCTGCTGAGCTCAAACCCTCAGCATTTCTAATTGCACCAACCTCTACGCCCTCAACTGCATATAACAATATCAAAAGCTTAGCTAATCTTCAAATGGCTGACAAACTGCTCAAATCCAATTCCATGACAGTTTTATTAAACGGAGAGGTCATTAAAAAAATATTTGTTCATAGAGAGTTTTTCTGTTCTTGTTTTGGAACACTAAGAAGTAATAGTGATCCTTCACAGTAATTAATTGCAGGCAGCCCCTCGACCAAGTTGCCTGCATTTCATTACTTTCTTCCCCACCTACTAGGTGTGGTGACATAGGAAATTAAATTTACTTGCCCCATCCACACTTTTGTTTCTTTTTCTGGAAAATGGGGGTGATAATTGTAATCTACTTCATAGGGTTTTGAGAGATTTAAATTGTTAATACTTGCAGAGTGCTTAGACCAGTGACTGACATTTGTACCCACTTAATAAGTGTTAACTATTATTTTCAGACTACAGATCAGTATTTTGCAATCAGAAATTAGATGCCTTGTTTATTCCCTTAGACTTCCTACTGAGAAGTTACAAATTCCCTTTTCATTTTGCTTGACTTTTCTGTCACAATACTTCTGGGTTTTCTTCTTGACTTTATCTTGACGACAACCTGAATAGAAACTAGACTAGTCCCAACCATTCTTAGATCATTTACTTAAACTTTCAGAGGTGATATAATTTGTTTTCATTTATTTTCACAGAGCAATCAAAACTCTTTCTTTACATTTCTCTTCACCTATGTCCCATATTCTGTATCTCTTTCCTCCCCATCCAAATCCCCTATAATCCTCACCTTTTCAGGATGGGACATCTTGTCGCCAATTCTTAGACAGGGGAAATCACCGGGTCAGCTAGGTCCTTTCCAATTAACAGTCCAAATTACATTTGTGTGGTGTGAGCTTCAGTGGCATGTTCTCTGCTGTCAGACCTGGTGAAAAAAATTCCATCAAAAATAGCCTGCAGAAATTCACATGACCTTGGGTATCATTGAAGATGTAAATACTTTTTAAGGTGTTTAGAAAGAAATGACAAAATGCTTCTCTGACTAGAGCTGAAACCAGTAAATCATAATTTTATGTTATTTTATTCCCCTGTTGTGATTTTTTTTTAAACTTGGGGTAGCAGGGAGGAAATAGCCCACTTCCAGAAATGACAACTGAGACTACCATTAAAAAATAAATAAATAAGAATTCAAGCATGAAACACCTCCTTTTTATGAGAACAGTTTGGAATCCCAATTTGAAAGTGAAATGTCTTCCTCACAAACAGGCGAAATGTTTTATGGAGTAGGGAAGGGGAGTAGAGTATCCTGGAGCCACGGGATTGAATTACATTGCTCTGTTGCTTTATTGCTTTGAAGAAGTGGTAATCAGGTTTCTTCTGTAAGTCCTTGAAAAATAAGCATTTTTTTTCTTACTGCTACTGGGAAAAAAATTAGAAAAGGGTGTGTATCCAAACATGGAGGAAAAAATAAACATACGTGCATTTATTTAAATCTTATATACCTTTATACATCTGTAAATAGGTAATCATATTGATCTGCATGTGATTTTCCAACACGTTTTACTCTCGTGCCCCTCCATTCCTTCACAAGTGCTAATCTCTCATCTGACGTTGCTCTCTGTCTTTTTATACTCTGTGTGTCTTTCTCTTTCTTAGAGACTACACTCATGTGTTTTAACTTCTGTGAAGCCTTCCTTGGCTCCCTTGAATAAACATCCTGCAGCATTCCTTTTCCTGGACTTCTACAGATTGAGATATAAATTTCTGTCATAGCTCATTTACTGCACACTCTGGTACTTTTTTTTTTTTTGCGAGGAAGATCAGCCCTGAGCTAACATCCGTGCTAATTCTCCTCTTTTTGCTGAGGAAGACCGGCTCTGAGCTAACATCTATTGCCAATCCTCCTCCTTTTTTCCCCCCAAAGCCCCAGTGGATATTTGTATGTCATAGTTGCACATCCTTCTAGTTGCTGTATGTGGGATGCGGCCTCAGCATGGTGGGAGAAGCGGTGCCTTGGTGACCGCCTGGGACTGGGATCCGAACCCAGGCCGCCAGTAGCAGAGCGCACGCACTTAATCGCTAAGCCCCGGGTTGGCCCTCTGGTACTTTTTAATGTATTCATCTCCCCACACTGACGCTAAGCTCCATGAGGCCAGACTATATCTTTATTTCCCTTTATGTCTTCATATGATGTCTAGCACATGTTACACATTTAATAAATACTTTATAGAATGCATACAGATAGATATATATATTCAAATGTGACCTTTTATATGTATACACACACATACACACTTGCATGCACACATAAAACGAAGATGCTGAGATACAGATATAAAAATATAAAAGATATGTAGAGATATAAAAGGACAAAAGAAATACATGTGAATAATTTTAGGTACATAATTGTTGCTTAACTTGTAAAAATCTATCACAACTCAGAGCAGAATGCTATAGTTCAGAAGCTTTGCAACATCAAGTTTGCATTCTATTTCTTAAAAACTTAAGTTTCTCTACATCAAATCAAGGAGCTAAATATTTGGTGTCCTACTTCAAACATATATTTCCTCAGGTGCTAGTACTACAGTTTGTTACCACCATCTGTTCATTAACTTCTCTGCAATAAAAACACACGTGTCTTAAAGTTCTCCTTAGTAATCTAATCAGTAGATAGTATGACAAAGAGCCAACTCAATGACCACAATTTGTTTCCAAATTCCACCTATTCTAGAGCTTATTTTACACTCGGTTGTAAGCTCTGCTCCCTTGAGATGCCTTTATCTACTTCCTATTTTGACTTTAATAGTTATCAGTGCTCTTCATCTATCCCATAGGTGTACACTTTACATGGAATACATACTATAAAGTTAACTTGGAATATGTCATATTGCATTCTGATTTAGGAAAAATACGTTCGACCCTTGCTAGTATTTTGTACCTAGCCCATTTATATCAATTTAAATAATCAGTGTTTTTTCTACCTTTGTTCAAATGATTGTGAGGCAGAATTTTTTTTTTTTTGTGAGGAAGATTAGCCTTGGGCTAACATCTGTGCCCATCTTCCTGCACTCTGTATGAGAGGCCGCCACAGCATGACTTGACAAGCGGTGCGTGGGTGCATGCCCAGGATCCGAACCTGCCAATCCCAGCCCGCCAAATTGCAGCTAGTGCACTGAACCACTACGCCACCAGGCCAGCCCCGTGAGGCAGAACATTTTAATGGAGGTAGATATGTATCACTTCTAATGGTTGTTCTTATCTTGTCTTGATTGTAAGGCTGATTCTCTAGAAAAATTGTTTCCAGCTCTTCTCTATGTGATCTTTTCTCTGTTTATTCAGAGAATATAGATTGAGCACCTTGTCTGGTGTAGGCAGCATGCTAGGAACTAAGGAAATAGAAGTAAAAGCCCGGTTCCTACACTCCAAAGAGCTTGCTCTCCTGAGGGTCACAGGCCCACAGGCAAGCAATTATACATAGAAAGTATTATGTCACCTCAGAGAGAATGTCAGTCAAGCCTTCCTAGAGGAGTTGATATTTCATCACCATGGTGTTTTTACTTACAGAGCATCTTGTATCTATTAGGTGATATTCTTTCTAATACTTACTGTTACCATTCATCCTTATATTGTGAAGGACAAAAGAAAGCTAGTGGAAAAACGAGGAAGAGGTAAAATGCTGAGAACTATACCATTAAAATCAGATGCTCCTTGATGTATTTAGTATCTGACTTTATTATTTAAACATCTTCCAGGTAACTTCTAAGAGTTTTAGATAAATTGTTGTTGAAAAACCACTTTAGAAACTGATGAAACCATAATAACTATAGCTATAAGTATAGCTATAACTATCTATCTATATCTATACCAATATCTATACATACACATGTATATTCATATACACTTATACACAGATACATATTTATGCAAAGTATCATTGATTAGAAAATAGAAAACTGAATCAACATGTACATAGGTAAATGTATTGGCACTGTCATTCATTTTTTTCTGAAGACCAAAGGGCGGAAAAGAAGACAAAGAATAGCATGAGCACATGTGCACACACACACTCACACACATACATGCACACACACAATACAAGTCAATACCCAGAGTTATCACCAGATACTTGAAATATACACTAGAGAAAAGTAGCAGAATTGACAAGAAATTCTCTCTAGGTAATTATCTATGCTTATGGATGATCAAATGTATAATAAATTCATTTTTTATAAATTTCAGGAGTTTTCACCAAACCTCCTTTTTATTGTGTCATATATAAATTTTTGAAGTGGATGATCCCCACTTTCTTATTAGAATTAAGATTCTGGTGCTCATATAAATAGGTAAGGGGAACCACTTCCAGAATTCTGTCTCGTTATACCACATTATATTATTAGTTACAATTAAAGCAATGAGCATGGATTCATGCTAAAGGCAAGAATCTTTTGCAACTATCGCTTGCGGCCAAGAATCTACTGTATAGGAAAGAGAGAACCGGCTTACAGGTTTAATATGAATAAGAAAGAGAGAAAAGCTAACTAGTTTCTATAGGAATCCAAACTAGAACACTTGATTTAATCGCTCTGTAAACTAAGACAGCTAAGCTAATTAACAAAACATACACTAAAAATGCTAGATTAATGGTAAAAAAATCACGTTTCTTTGGCTTATGACTTGGTTAGATTTTGGCTGATAATTGATATGTACTAATGGAAATACAAGAAAATAGGGTAGAGGGCTAGCATTCAGAGTTTAGGTATGTTCCCTATATACAGATAATTCTTATACTAATATTGCTCTTACATTTTTATAGTCCATGTTATGTTAGAAAAAACTGTGAAAGACTTTGAAATGTGTTAAAAGGTTACCAAGTACTTCATCTAGTACTCCAGGTTACCTGCACCTTTCACTATATTTGAGCTATTTTCAAACGCTGTAAGTTGTTGAAAACTGATAGTAATGCCAATCACTATTTTTCATAGAAATGCAAATGAATGTGCCAATTGAGGTATGGTTGGTTCCCCTCAAGCCTGTTTTGCGTCCATAACCAATTCATTTCAGCATTTCTGATTTCCTGTGTATGTGCGGTTACTCTGAATTCTCCTTTGAACTAGTTTTAACATTTTACTGGCTAACTAAAGAGTTAAATAAAATTTCTGACATATGCTAAATTTATATTTTGATGACAGTCATGATGTGTCTTTTTAAAAAAATATATCCATTAACAGATAATTTTTAAGATCTATCATGAAATATATGCATTCCCTCAACCTTCAACAAATTATGAACAGCCCTCTGTGCCAAGAACTTTACAAATTTTATGCTGTCATGGAGCTTATTTTCTAATGGGAGAGACAGACAACAAAAATGTGAATATATAGTATATTTTCATGGAGTAATAAGATCAATGAGGAAAAGTAAAGGAGTACAGGAGGAGGTAAGTGTCAGTAAACATTGTGAAAGACGAAGTGGAACAAAAGATTACCGAGTGTCCTGTCTAGTGCACTTTTCCAAGTAATTTCTTCCTTTCATTGTTTTTGAGCTAATTTCTGACTCAAAAATGTATAAAACTGGTAATAATAAAAACTGCATTCATAAAAATGTAAATAAATTGTATCTGGCGGAATGATATTGATCATTGCCCTGTGGATAGACTGGTTTGGCATCTATTTATAAATTCATTTCAGAATTCCTTATTGTCTATATATATATGATTCTTGGAATGATTTGTAACATTTTACTGGTTCCCCTTTTAATTAAGGAACTAAATATAACCTTGACATGTTATTCTCTTATATTTTATATTTCTATGAAAGTCTTGATTTTCCCTTTTAAAAAAGGGTAATAGAGGGAAGGAGCCATGCTTTGAGGATATAGCTAAGCAAAGATTTGAAAGAAATGGGTGTAGACTATGAATATCTAAGGAAAGAACTTTTGCAGAGGCACCTATATTTCATAGGCATTTGATGATTGTGACACCATGGACCTGAGCACATGTGGATTGGACCCACACACCATGCAGCAGAAGGCAATGGTAAACCACTGCTGTATTTTTCTGTTTTTTTTTTCTCTTTCTTTTAAACTTTTTATTGCTTTGAAAACCCTATGATGAGACAGTCCAAAATGAAATATGAGATAATGCTGAAAGATGAGACCCCCAGGTCAGAAAGCACTCAAACAGTTCCTGGGGAAGAGCAAAGAACAAGTAGGAATAGCACTGTTGCTAAAGATGCAACCAGACTAAAGCCAGAAGCGCATCTACCGGCTGAAGTGCACACAGGTGAAAGGAAAGTCCAGTGCTGTACCACACACACAATTGGATGATGGAACTGAGAAGCGTGAACCAAGGTAAACTGGAAATTGTAAAGCAAGAAACGGAATGTTTAAATATTGCAATGCTTGGCTTTAGTGGACTAAAATGGACTGGAATGAGACACCTTCAGTCAGACAATGACAAAGTGTTCTACTCTGGAAATGACAAACTCAGAAGAAACAGAGGGGCTCTAATACTGAGGCAAAATGTAGCATTGGCAGTTAGGTACTCTAATGCAAGTTCTGACTGAATAACTTCTGGGAAAACCTACTAACATAACCATCAACCAAGTCTATGCTCCAACTATAGATGCTGAAGAAGATGCAATTGAAAGCTTTTGTGCAAGTATCCAAGAAGAAATTGATCATACGCCAAAACGAGACATGCTGATAATTATAGGTGACCAGAATGCAAAAGTAGGAAATAAAGCAGAATCAACCACCAGAAAATTTGGACTAAGGGTCAGAAATGAAGGAGACTGGCTCATGTATTTCTGCAAAGCCCATAATCAGTCCATCACAAATACATGCTTCATGCAACCGAACAGACAACTGTATACATGGACATCACCAGATGGCCAATATAGAAATCAAATAGACTCTACGTAACTAGAGGCAGGAGATGAAGAAGCTATATTATCTCTGCCAAAACGAGACTGGGAGCAAATTGTGCCCCTGACCATGAGTTGTTAGTATCAAATATCTATGAACTAAAAAAACTATGGACTGAAACCAGAAATACTATTAAGGAAGAATGCGAAAAGACAATGCCTGAAGTGAAAAGAAAAGAAAAATTGAGATGGATGACAGAAGAAACACTAAAAATTGTTCAGGACAGATGAAAAGCAAAAGGTGACAAAAGCAGGGTTAGAATCCTGAATGTAGTTTTTCAGCGACTGTCACGTGGAGATAAAGAGAAAGACTATAATGGCCGACGCAAAGAGATAGAAAAACAACAAAAAAGGAAGAGCAAGAGATCTCTTCCAGGAGATTTAAGAAATCAGAGAGAAAAATCCAACCTAGATTAGGAATTCTGAATGACCAACAGCGAAGCACACTATCTGCACAGGAGAAAATAAAGAAAAGGTGGAAACAGTACACTGAAGATCTATACAGAAGAGACAAAAGGATGACAGATTCCTTTGAAGAAGATTCCTAAGAGGAAGAACTTGTAATTTTAGAAAGTGAAGTGAAAGCTGAAAGAAAGAAATTTTGGGGAAGAAATAAGTCACCAGGGGTAGATGGATATTGATAGAATTATTTCAAGCCACAGAGACTGAATCCATCAAAATCCTAACAAGAATATGCCAACAAATGTGGAAAACAAAACAATGGCCTACGAACTGGAAACTCTCAACATACATCCCAGTCCCCAAGAAGATGCTAAGGAGTGCAGAAACCATAGGACCATTGCTCTAATCCCCTTCCAGGTATAGTGATGCTCAAGGAGCTGCAACAGAGGCTTTTATGTTATACGGAACAAAAAAAGCTTAATGTGCAAGCTGGATTTCAAAAGGGGAGAGGCACATGAGATCTAATTGTGATTATTCTGGCTACTGGAGTGCTCCAAAGAATTTCAGAAGAAGGTTAGTCTATGTTTTATAGACTATAGTAAAGCCTTTGACTGTGTGGATCATGAAATCTATGGGCTACTCTGAAAGAATTGGGTTTGCTCAGCACTTGACTGTCCTGATGTGTAAACTGTATTGTGGACAAGAAGCCACTGTGAGGACAGAATATGGGGAGATCGAATGGTTTCCTACAGGCAGTGTCAGATAAGGGTGCATTTTATCTTTCTATCTGTTTAATCTGTACACAGAACATATCATACAAAAAACAGCGCTAGATTCAGATGAAGGAGGAGTGAAAGTTACTGAAAGAAATATCAACAATCCAAGATATGCAGATGACTCCATCTGCCTGGGAGAAAGCAGCAATGATTTGAAACGACTTCTGATGAAAGTGAAAGAAGAAAGTGCCAAAGCAGGAACATCAAGAAGACAAAAATCGTGACTACAGAAGAACTACACAACTTTAACTTAGACAATGAAGACATTGACATTGTTGAAGATTTTGTTTACCTTGATTCAGTCATCAATTTAAATGGAGGCTGTAGCCAGGAAATCAAGAGAAGACTGAAACTTGGAAGGGCAGCAATGAAATAATTAGGAAAGATCATCATGTGTAAGGAAGTGTCGTTAGAAACTAAGGCCAAATTTGTCCACATCCTTGTATTCATGCAATGTACAATTGTAATGTACAATTCATACAATTACTATGTACAGGTATGAAAGTTGGACAGTAAAAAGGCTGACAGGAAAAAAAATTGATTCATTTGAAATATGGTGTTGGAGGAGAGTTCTGGACTGCCAGAAGGATGAACAAGTGGGCCCTAGAGCAAATTAAGCCTGAACTGTCACTGGAGGCAAAAATGATAAAATCGAGGCTGTTCTACTTTGGGCACATCATGAGAAGGCAGGATGTTTTGGAAAAGAAATAATTCTGGGAAAAGTAGAAGGCAGCAAGAAATATGAGATGGATTGACTCCATAAAGGAAGCCATAGGCATGAGTGTCAGGAGCTGAGTAGGGCTGTTGAGGACAGGACATTGTGGACATCATTCATTTATAGGGTCACCAGGAGTCGGAGCTGACTTGATGGCATGCAACAATAAGGGAAAGAACATTCAAGGATGAGGGGAAAATGTGGAAAGACTCTAAAGTAGAAAAAAAGTATGTTTGAGGAAGATTAAGATAGAGAGTCAGTTCGAAGAGATGTAAGCCATTAAAAAAAAGTGGTAGGAGGTGGATTTAGAGAGGTAAGCAGCAGATAGGCCAAGTCAGCCATTGTATGTCAAGATAAACAGTTGGCATTTTCTAAACATGACAGAGAAGATGGAGCAAGGTAGGGATTGGATTTGACTTGCCTTTGAAAAAGATAACTGAGGAGGGTGTGCTGAAAATAGATTTCAGGTAAGAATAGTAGAAGAAGAAATACCCGTAAGGAGACTAAGATTTGTATTTCACAAGAGCTGTGATTGTGTCTTAGACTAGGGTGGTAACAGATAGAAAGAGGTGGTCTGATTTATAGTATATTTTGAAAGAAGAGCCAACAGTATTAATAAGTTGGATACAGTATGAGAAGGAAAGAAAAAATGCAGCAATGATTCCTAAACGTTTAGACTGAGTACCTAGGTGAATGATGGTGGTATTTATTGATTAATAGAAGACTGGAAGATAAAACTGTTGGGGGTGCCTTCAAGAGCTATACTGGCTATGTTCAATTTGGATATGTATTAGTCTTCCAAGGATAGATGATAGGTAAGTAATTGGATATCTGAGTCTGGAGCTCTGAGCAATGACATACAGGTTGGAGAAAAAAAAGTGATGGTCAATAGCATATAAAAGAAATGTGGACAAAAGAGATGACTCAGGGAGTGAATACAGAGAACAAGGAGAAAAGGGCACAGTCTGAGTCTTGTTGAAACTTAATGTTGGTAATTCAGCAAAGGATCCTGAGGAGGAGCTGACCGTGAAGTAGGAGGATAGATAGGAGAGTGTAGTGTCTAGGATGCCAAGTGAAGCAGGTGTTTCAAGAAGGAGGGAAAAGTCAACTGTGTCAACACTATTGAGAGGTCCAAAAATATTGACAAGATGAAAATTCTTGGCTACGATGGCAAGAGATCCCCCCTGCCCCCGAGTGGAGTTATTGGGATGAAAGTGTAATGTGATTAACTATAGATGGCAATTGGGCAGGGATTGTAGACAACACCTTCAATGAGTTTTGCCATAAAGTACACTAGATGAGGAGCTAGGAGCTGGAGGGGGGTGTGAGAATTAAAAGAGTGTTTTTCTCCTTTGGATAAGAAATGCTGCAGCATGTTTATCTGATGATAAGAATAGTCCAGTAAAAATGGATGCATTGATGATGCGGGAGGACTGGGGAGATAACTGAACAATAAACTGGAGAGGCAGGATGTGATGATATGAGAGTGGGTGCTTTTTTGAGTAGCAGAGCTGTCCCACATGGGAGTGGGTTGCCGACGAAAAATGGGGGTAAATATTGTTAGAAGTGGTGAACTGAAGGAACGGAGTAACCAAGGTGTTGGATGGGTGATACAGTTGAATCATTAGTCACTAAAATCACAACAAAAATAGTGCTGGAGAGAGAAAGAGTGAACTGGATAATGAAACGTTCAAGGAAGGAGGGAGAATGATTGGAGGTTATTAGAGAACCACAAAGGCATAAGGTGTCTCAGTGGTATAGTATGAAGATGTGCCTTTTATGAAGGAAATGGCATTTTGAGCAAATGGCATTTTGAAGAACAAGGAAGACACCTACCTCACCTCAGGCTCCACAGTAGGAGAAATGTTGGCATCATCTACACTGGAGGGGTTTGCAGCCAGGTTTCAGACTGAACAAGGTGGTGAAGGGAATACTCAGAGCGAGTTTGGGGATGTAATACATTTCACTGGTGATGGCCCACATACGTTTGAGAGGGCACAGTTGAAGGGTTTGAAAAACGAGGAGAGTGGAGTCCCACGTGTATTTAGTTTAGTGGCTAGAGACATAGGAATAAAAGCCTGGTTGTTGAGGTATTGATGATTGTTGGTAGAGTGAACATATGCTTGCTTTCTTTTATGCCTGTTGTTTCAGTGTGATTCTAAATAGTGCTTCCTGCATTTTCAGAAGTGTCCTGATTTGAAAGATAAATTATAAGATCACTCTACTTATAAATGAGTGAGGTAAACAGGAATAAAACCCGATGGGATTTGTGCTGATATTCTCTTAGAAAGGAGCTGGTAATCAACTCTTTTCATAGATTCCTTTTTACATTGGTCCTGTGAGTAGCTGGTTTGCAGTGATCAAGCTGGCAGTGCCAACACCAGGGAAGGGGTGGTCCCAGCAAAAACACATGGAGTACTGGAGTGTCACGTATGTGCTGCTATAGGTAGTGGGGCCATGTTTGGTGGGGGCAAGTATGGTAGTATTACTAGGATTTACTGAAAATTGGATGGTTGAGTTGATATTAGCTTTCAAAATGATTCATCTATAAGAGTCATTTGCTTGAAGTGTTTTCTTATATATTCTTCTATTTTATAAATGGAGATTATGACAATTCGAGTAGTGTCCCCCAAAATTCATTTCTACCCAGAACCTTAGAATGTGATTTTATTTGGACATAGAGTCTTTGCATACATGCTCAGTTAAGAAGAGGTCCTGTTGGATTAGAGTGGGGCCGTCATACAATGACTAGTGTCTTTATAAGAGAAAAGAGTCAGATTTAGAGATTGAGACACAGAGAGAAGAGGGCCACAGGAAGAGGGAGGCAGAGATTGTCATGATGCAATTGCAAGCCAAGGAATGCAAGGGTTCCTGGGAGACACCGAAAGCTAGGAAGAGGCAAGGAAGGATTCTTCCGTAGAGGCTTCAGAAGGATCATGGTCTTGCAGATACCTTGATTTTGGACTTCTAGCCTCCGGAACAGTGAAGGAATAAATTTCTGTTGTTTTAAGCCACCCAGATTGTGGTAATTTCTTACGACAGCCCTGGGAAACTAGTACAGAGACCCAGAGCAATTTTTAAAATCAAATTATTTGAATCGTGTCCCTTTTTAGAAATCCTTTCTGTTTCAAGGTAAAAGATAATAATCTTATTTTCATATCTTTAAAGAAACTGTCAAACTCTTTTAATGTAATTTCCTTATCACTTTGCTATCTTCGGGAAAAAGATTTACGGTGTGAATACAGCATGTGGCTAGGTGAATTCAGTACATTAGATTTCTTTCAGATGTACATTTTAAAATAAGACTTCAAGTCATAATTCTTATGGAATAGATGCTAAATACTATGGGATTTTAGATAAACTAAAAACTAAATGCTATAGGAAATAGAACAGGGAAATTTTGTTACTCCAAACATCAAACTAAATTGTGGTACTTATAAGGCAAGAAGCTTTAAAGCTCTAGTTCTAAGTTAAAAGCTATTCCTCGTCACTGCTAAGTAAGGATAGCAGAGAGGTTTCCTTTAATTACAAGAATATTTGCTTCTCAAAATCAGAGCAGATTCACTTATCAGGGGGTGGAGTACTTGGGGCTATAATCAGGAAAATATATTCAAGAGCTAAGGCAATTTAGTATACTATGTGTCAATCAAATCAGGAGAAAACACAGAAATATAAAATATACCAGTGCTAGAGGTGACATAATGTAGTTGTCAAGAAAAATTAGATTCCTGATGTGTTTCAGTCCCTTTAGCATGCAACCACATGTCTCTGAATTAAAAGGATCTGACAAATTACTGAGGGTGGTAAGACTAAGCAAAATGGGAAAATAATTAATGATATATGAAATGTCAGAAAATTCCCCTTGCTAAAGGAGCAGCAATTTGGGGATTAGGATCAGAAGTATAAGAGAGGAAAGTTGCCTCTATAGGGCATTTCAGTGCTTCCTTGGGCAATAACTTATTGATAGGGTACTGACTTATTAACAGGATATGGAGTGGAAATAATTCTTAGAAAGTGCTTTGAAAATATAACTACATTTTTTGTCTGTTCACTCCACATTTTGAGCTTTCTAATATACAGCCATGAAAAGAAAATAAAATGCGTAATGGCCAAGATTATGATTTCTTGTTAGGTAGTAAATTTCTACAGACAAATTTATTTATGTGAATATATATTTTATAAACTGGCATATTCCTTTAAGAATTATATTTAAATTTATAACATTTAGAAATAAAAGTGAATAGATCTGATTCAACAACTACAAATGACCAATAAAGTACACCTCATTTTGGATTTTAACAGACCCAAAGTAAATATTACCCAATAATTCTATTGACAATGTATTGGATGGTAAGCCATAGAGTACAGTTAGAGGAAGAAGTGATAAAAGAACAAGGAGAAAGATGGAGAAATTGAGAACTAATAAGATTAATCATGTGCTCTATATTCACCAATTTTTCTCATCTAACACTCAACTAGTATTTTAGGAAGGTTTCTCACATTTTGAAGAAAAACACCACCATATTTATGTGTCTAGGCATCTTTTCACACTCAGTTAAAGATGCAAACTAATCGTATTCTAAATTAGAAGAAAGTCCTACAACAATTCCTCTTAGCATATGTTGATACATTAAACAAATCACATATTATTTTGTAAATATTAACTGCCTCGGTAGTACTCACAACTCTACAAACTTTTTCTATTTTTTAATCTATATTTTCCTTATTTTTATTCACTATTTAATTAATTCAACAAATATTTATTGAGTACTCACTAAATGCTTGGCACTCTTCTAGGCTCATGGAATACTAGTAAAATAAACAAAAATTTCTGCCCTCTAAATCCTAGATCCCCGAGTCACTGTGTGGAGAGGGCTGCTTGTGAGCGCCACCTGACCTGCCTCAGACTGTGATGTGACCAAGAAATAAGCTTTATTGTGATATTTCAAGTAGTTTATTATAATAATTTAGTGTAGGCTACTCTGGTTAATATATGGATGAAAAAGAATTTTTAACCTACAATTTTTTTGTGTGAGGATGACCAGCCCTGAGCTAACATCCATGCCCATCTTCCTCTACTTTATATGGGACGCCACCAAAGCATGGCTTGACAAGCGGTGTGTCGGTCCGTCCCCAGGGCCTCCAAAGTGGAGCGTGCAAACTTGACTGCTATGCCACCAGGCCAGCCCCTAACCTACAATTTTATAGCCATCCAAATGTTCATTTAAATGTGAGAATGTAGTAAAAATATTCTCAGGCATATTAGATGTCTGAATGTTTGGCAAACAGAAATCCACTTTGAAAATACTTTTGAATGAAGTTTTTAAAATAGAGAATTGAATTCAGGCAGTGTGAAAACAGATACAGGACTAAAGGTTGGTCAGATAGTTTATGAAAGTTTATTGCTGTCCAGAAGTCTGTTATTGTGAAGCGAGAAATTATATCCATAACAACCCAGAAAACAAAATCTGAACAACAGTTCAGTATGATAGTTATAGGTGAAGTGAGAGCATATTCTAGTAACTATACTGTTGCACAATATAGATATTGATAAGTGTAAAGAAATCAGTAGGTAAAGTGACTATAAGTATTAAAGTAATAACTGAGAGAAAAGTAGTATAGATCTTAAGACAGAAGATAACTAGATTCCTTTAAAAAGATTCAACAATATGTTATCAAAAGATGGAAAAATAAACTCACAGAATAAAATTTGAAAAAAACAAAAACTTGGAGAAATGGATAAAGATGGAAAATATGAAATAAAACAAACCTGGATCTAATTCTACCTTGTGATAATATTCCATTCAGATAAAAAGGAAAAAAAATCAATGGAAGAGAATAAAATATAAATGAGTAAACAACTGAATAAGCACATAAAACCATCATAAAAATAAGTTCACATAACAAAATGTCAGTGTATATACAAAGTGTCAACTGACAGAGCTCCAGAGAAATAGGTAAATCAAGAGTTCTGAAATAGCGTGAAATTTTTAACACACTATTGTCAGAAACTAGTAGATGGAGAATAAAAAACAAGTGGAGAGGTTAAAGATCTGAATAGCAATATAAAATTAAGATTTTAGTTTTATTTAGAATTCTATACCTGTTAATATGCATACTTTTGAATACCCATGGAACATGTTAAAAGAAGAACTTACATTAGTCTCTGATAAAAGAAAAAATATAAATTTTAAATCAAAAAGATCTAAAAATCTCCTGTGTTAGAAACCAACTATTACATTATGATGTAATTTAGTTTTACAGGAAATTATAAAAGAAATTAAGAAATACATAGAATTAAATTATAATGAAAAACATTCATGTCAAAATATTGTAGGACAAAGCTACAGCAGAGTTAGACATGAATTAATGGTTTATGATATTCATCAGAAACAAAAATAGTTTTTTTTGTTTTTTGGTTTTTTTTGGTGAGGAAGATTGGTCCTGAGCTAACACCTGTGCCAATCTTCCTCTATTTTGTATGTGGGATGCCTCCACAGCATGTCTTGATGAGCGATGTGTATGTCCGCACCTGGGATCCAAACCCATAAACACCAGGCAGCAGAAGCAGAGCGGGCAAACTTAACTACTACACCACAGGGCTGGCCTCAAGAATAGTTTCTGTTTATTTGTTTATTTTTTAATAACCTATGCATTAAAATAAAGGAGCTGGGAAAAAAGTAATAGAACAGAAACAAAGAAATGAGAAGGAAAGACAATGGTATTATCTATATTATTTATACTACCAGTGAAATAAAGAAACTCTCACCCCTGAAAAATAGAGAAGATTACTAATATTAAACGGATCTGTAAAATAGGTAAAAATACTTCAATTGCTAAAAATGAAGAAAAGGAAAAGGAGAAAAAATAAAAGGAGACAGTTGACAGTTGAGTAGGAAGAACACTCAAATAATAGAAAATAAAAATTACTTGTTTAGTCATTGAACAAGGAAATGCTAAACCACAAAGCCACTGGACGAGCATGGATGCAGAAGAGCCTGAGAATATGCAGGAACAGAGATTCAACTGTTGTCCATTTTCCTATTTCCAGCTCTCCTCATTTTGCATTAAAATTTTTGTTAAAGACAGGCTATTTTTTACTTCTCAGTGAACCTATACTGTATTCCTGACATTTTTTTCCCTTCCAAGAATCACACACCACAGAGAAGAGAACTCTCTTTATTTTCCAATTTGAAAAATTAAAAGACTGATTGCTCTGGTAAGGTTCTGATAACCTTACCTGTGGCCCAGGTTTTACCAACAGGGTGACCTCTGAGTTAATTAGATAGAAAAATAAAGAAGTTCTCAGAAGAAGGAAAGAAGTGATGGATGCTAGTAAGGTAACCCTCAGATGTCTACTCCAGAGATTTTAATTTTCTTCTAGAAATTAAGTTGGATGAAAGAGAGTATCATTCTTTGTATAAAACCATCTTGAAATAGCTCTATCCACAAGCCTTTCTCATGCTCATTCTGATTTATTTATTCTTTCAAATTGATTAAATATCTATTAAAACTGTATTTTCCAAAATATTTTAAATCATGATCTTATTTTTGTCTCTTCTTTCATTGCTCTTCAGTCATTGAACCAATGTTCCCCTCTACCTTGGGAGTTAGCAATCTTAAGAATTTTCTCACAAAAACGTTGACTTGTGCTGAGTCACCCTTAGAAAATATGTCCTGCTTCCGTTATGACTCTGGAATTATGTAATCAAGAGCTTTCCAAGATGAAGCAGTGCTTTCTAAGTCTCTTCAATCTAAATTTCTGTAGAAGCTCCATGGTCTCAATGAAGTCCAAAAGGTTATAATGACACTCAAAACCTTCAAGCAATCTCCTTGGTATTACCTTGACCTCATTAGTTTAAGAAATAAAGCAAAACAGTATTCTTCACAGAAATCGAAATATAAGGATGTACACCTGAAATTTATATAATGTTGAAAACCAATGTTACCTCAATAAAAAAATAAAGAACAACAACAAAAAAGAAATACAGCAAAACAAATGAAATAACAACAACAAAACTTGAAACCTAAGATCGATTAAAATCAAAACACATATTTACACAATAATTTTTTGGATTGATATTTCCCTGAAAGCAAATGATCACTTTATTTGTGGTTATTCAACATGAGAATTTTAAAGAGAACTGTATCACAAAATCAAATGTGAGAACGATCATGGAAAACATACAAAACAGTCCACTAATAACTTTTCAAAAATTATATCTTACTCTAAGCAAATTTGCTTTATATTGTTGATTCTGTAAAACTAAATATTAAAACACAAAAGTTTCAGGTGAGCAGAAAGTTGATTATGTCAAACTAAGTGCCAAAAACAAAACAAACTAAGCTTAAAACAAATAAAAGTGAATCCTATTTTTATCTTGATCAACAAACTCAAATAACTTAAAAACAGACAGACATGAGTGTCTTGTGGTTGTTACGTCTAATGCTGAACTGAAAGCCATAGCTGATTTTCCCAATCTGGCCAGTTTAGGTAGCTTCCCTTTCCTCCCTCATTTTTGATCCATGGTTCTCCAGAATTTGTGCTCTTCAGCGACAAGAAAAATATTCCTTCTAAAAAAAAGTGAATTTTTTCAGAATATATGTGGCTATGTTCCCAAAATATATATTGTTAAAATACATGCGGAAGAGTGGAAGAATAAAATATATCCTAAAAGTTTGTTAGAGAAGTAATAAGAATGAGAAAAACCCACATTTCTCACATTTTTTTCTCTAGAGAGGAAAAAATTAGCATTCATGTTTGCAGTATGTCAAGGTTTCTCAAAATTTCTTTTCTGTGCTTATTTTTCCAAATTGAAATGAGGCTACAGAGTACCAGCCCTCCCCATCCCATTTAAAACAAACACAGGCAAACACACCCACAGTTGGAAATTTATTTACAACATCATGAAACAGCTATAGCATCTGCAAACATTGCCTGGTTGAAAACATCCCAAACTGTCAGCCTCGACCAGTGAGTGCTGGGTTAGAGACCAAGGACGAGCCACTTCAGGTGGGGTGAAGAACTAAAAACCGAATAGCATTTCGGTCACTGTAATGTTTAGGTGTAAGAGTTTTGCCTATTTTCTTCACAGGAATGATCACAATGTGTGATTATTTTCTTCATTTGTTGGCTTAACGGCTTCTCGTCCCACTCTCACGCTAGAAATGTTTACACTCCAGGAGACTAAGGACCACAGTCCTCACTGCCCAGACCTGGTCACAAAGGTAGGCATGCAATATATCTTTTTTGAATAAATGTCTCTCAGTTTACGCTGCAGTCTCTCTCTCTTAATATGCTCCAGTCCCACAGTTTCCTTCTTTTAGTTTTTCTTAAATGCCATTTTTAATCTAACATTGTTTAAAATTTTCAGAATAGTTTTAGGTTTACAGATTTCTTCTGAAGATAGTACAGAGAATTCTCATATAGCCCATACCCAGTTTCCTCTATTTTTAATATCTTACATTAACATGCTACATTTGTCACAATTAATGACCCAGTATTGGTACACTATTAACAAGTGAAGTCCATATTTTATTAAAATTTCCCCAGTTTTTCCCTAATGTCCTTTTTCTGTTCCCAGGATCCCATCCAAGATGCCATGTTACATGAATAGTCCTATCTACTTAGACTCCTCTTGGCTGTGGCAGTTTGTCAGACTTGCCTTGACAGTTTTGAGTCAGGTATTTTGTAGACTCTCCTTCAATTTGGGTTTCTTTGATGTTTTTCGCATGGTTAGTTGGGGGCTATGGGTTTTGGGGAGAAAGACCACAGAAATGAGTGCCATTGTCTTCACATCATATCAACGGTACATACTATTAATATAAACTTATCAATGCTGATGTTAAAATTGATCACCTGGCTTGAGGTAGTATTTATCATGTTTCTCCACTCTAAGTTGTCTATTTTTTCCTTCTCTTTCCATACTGTGCTCTTTGGAAGGAGGTCACTATGCACAGCCTGCACTTAATGGAGAGTTAGGCCTCACCTCCTTAAAAGCAAAGCGTTTCCATAAATTATTTGGAATTCTTCTGCATGAGAGATTAGTCTCTTTTTATTTATTCAATTATTTATTTGTACCAGTATAGACTAATGGTGTTTTTGTACTTGGGGTTTAAATGCCAATTTAAAAAAATACATATTTTTTCTTCCCGTCTCTGGAACTTTGCATAGGCTCCTGCTTTTGCCTCAAGATCCTGCTCACTCTCCCCAATAAACATATATTGTTGAATTCTCTGACTTTCGTTTTCATCTCTTCTCCTCTGGGAGGCATTTTTCTTGATCATAGGGTTACTAAAGAGCCTCAGCTTCAAAATGAATTTGGATTTCAAAATTTTAGAGTCAAAATTTTTATTGGAACACTCACAGTAAGAGATGTAGGCCAGGAAAACTTTGGACCTTTCTAACTGATTTATATGGCAATGAATAAATTCCCCAAAGGCTAAAGAATTTGTATATAACTTAAACAAATGTATACTTTTTCCTAAAACAATTGCATATCAATGACTAAATTAGCAATATAATTTGTGGTTTTGAAAGCTTTGGTGTGTATATAGGCATTCCTGGGATAATAAATAAAATCTTATCTGGGAGATCAAACCTTTAGAGACATAAAATGGACCTTTTTCAAACTAGGGTCATGGAATATAATACTCTCCAAATTTATTTTACTTTTCTTACTGAAAAAAATGATAATCTCCACATTATATTGAATTCTCAGTACCCTTTGAACCAACAGCACTGTCTGGATATACTATAATTTTTAAAAGCCCAGTTGTTTAGCTCTTCCTGTGTTTTGCTCTTATAAGTAAAGTGTGATTAACATCTTTGTACCTACATTTTATGCAAAGCTTATACATTTGTTTCAAAATTTTTTAAATTTTTAAAATTTCTTGGTCAAAATATTATTTATTTATGCTTATGTTTACCATTGCCAAATTTTCAACCAGAAGTTTTCATTCTTATCCACATTGTTTGATAATGTCCCTCACACTGAATCACATGCTTATCTGAACTCTGAGACTTCAGAGTAAACACATTTTGGGGGTTTCATTCCAGCTTACAATGCCTTACATTCTCTATTTTCTTACCTTGACTGGTCTCCTGTCAGGCATGATGGTACAGATGACTAAGCCTGGTATTGACACCTGACCCAAGCTGGAAAAATGAGATTATCACTCTTGGATATTTGGAATTAGAATAAAGAAATTCTAATTCAGTTTGGTATAGTTTCTTGAGGAAAGATGTGTATCTTTCTTTTACCTGCTAAGTATAAGAAGAAGAGCAAAGAAAAGACATGTTCTAGAAAAGACATCGGAAGCATTACAGAGAGAGAGGCAGAGTCAAGAGCAGAAGAGTCCTGCCAACTTTTCAGCATTCATTTCCAATCCCTTACTGAGATTCTACTGCCGTCCTATTGTTGAACACTAGAAGTCAGCCTCTGTATCCTTGAAATAAATTCCTCTTTTCTGCTTCCACTTGGTCAATTTAGATTGATTACTTGCATCCATAGATTCCCATTTAATGCTGACAACTAGATCCCACTATACCTGAGTTGAACTTGTAGATTCAAGATCCTTATAAATAACTCAAGACATCTTGGCTTGTGTTTCAAATTCTGCCTTTTGAATATTATTCCGTACTCTTCTCTGGTATTTTAAGACCTGATTTTTGACCCAGGATGAAGAGCTGTGTCTGATTCTCTTTAGTTGCTGCCTCCAATGGACTCTGCTTTGTTTGCTATCCTCATTGGCTCCCTCCTACAACAAACATTTTTCTTTAAAACACACCAGACAGAAAAGGAGATCTCGGGGCTGGCCCCGTAGCTAGTGGTGAAGTGCGCGCGCCCTCCGCTGCTGGCAGCCCGGGTTCGGATCCCGGGCGCGCACCGACGCATTGCTTGTCAGGCCATGCTGTGGCGGCGTCCCATATAAATTGGAGGAAGATTGGCACAGATGTTAGCTCAGGGCTGATCTTCCTCACAAAAAAAATACAAATAAATAAATAATAGTATTCTTTAAAAAGAAAAGATCTCATTTTCGCATGACTGGCAAAAACAAAGCTTTGTGTAAATGCAGTTAATTTTTCTTAATACTAACGTGCTATAAGAACTAGGATTACTTTTAGGAAAAGAAAAAAAATCATGGAGGAAAGAAAAGATAACCAACAGAATTCCTGAAAGAAAGTGGGATGTGGGAATTAGCCTTTCCCATTGAAGGATTATAAGTCCTTGACTTTCGTGTTTCTTTTTTCATTTAATTTTTCTGAAAATTGAGTCTCTGTTACTGAGTAAGACCTTAAGAAGCAAGAACTGATTAATTTGTTGGTGAATAAACATATGACATTGGAGAGAGTAAACTAATATTTATTTGATAATTTGAAATTTTCTGTGGTCTGGTTACATATACCCAGAGAAGATTACAACTATCTATGATAATATTGAAATGCTAATAAAATATCAATTTAGGAACTTAGATGTCATTAGAAAGCAATCACCCGTGTTTGTTTTAAAAGCTGTTTATATATTTACATATTTTATTTTGAGTTCCTAGAGAAATTAAGTGATTTAATAAAACTGATGGGTCAATTTGAACAAATGATAAACATTTCTTACTCAAACATATGGCATCAGCTGCCCAAGATTCTTAGCCAAGTTTGGAAGTTTCCAATAGGGGAGGCAACACTGTTAAATTCGTATGGAAATAAAGACTAAATGACTTCTGATTTACTTCGAGTTTTCTAGCCAGATTGATCTCATGACATTTACTTTAAATATTTTTCCTTTCTCTTCCAAGTATAAGTGCTTGTTTAGGCATTTATCCACTGAATAACTGTGTATTGAACATTTCATACAAAGCACTGTGCTAGTCAATTTAAGGGAAAACAATCTGAATTGAGTTCACTTATATAAATGCATGTTCATAAACAATTATAGTCAGAGAAGAAACTGAGGCTGTTTTAAATAATCTAAACATGCGTGGTTTTAAGAAGTAAGAGGAAGAGTGACCCAGCTGAGGGGAGACAGAGTCAAGTTTAGAGTTGGTCTTTGAAGTATGAATGATGTTTGCAGGCAGGAATATGTTAAGACGGGAATTCCTGGGAGGACCAATGTTTCAAATGCAAGAAAATGCAGACAATGAAAGGATGACATCAAGTGTATCCTGTGACTAGAATATAAACTGATTGGATGGAATGCAGAAAGGAAAAAATAATGCAGATAAACAGGTGTTTTTCATCCTAAGAACACTCTTCAGTTTGTAACTATAATTTTAAAAGAATGTTTTAGACTACGGTTTGATAAAGTATGGCCCAGCCAATTCTGGCCCACTGCCTGTTTTTGTAAATAAAGTTTTATTGGAACACGACAGCTTTGCCTATTAATTTATATAATGTTCATGGCTGGTTTGGCACTGCCAGGGCAAAGTTGCCATTGCAACAGAGACAATAGGGCCGACAAAGCTTAAAATATTTACTATATGACCCTGTGGGAGATCAAAATTAGCCACCCTGAAATATGTCTCTTTACCTTGATTATTTTCTCTGATGGACATTTGACCTCCCCCAAACTGCCTAAAGAATTTAACATAGAAAAGCTGTTTCAAGAAGGAGTTACTGCCATATGATGGCTGTAATATAATGTAAAATAGATGTTACAATAGGAAAGGCATCAACAAGCCCATCTTAACAAAAATTCTGTCTCTCCCGGATTGCATTCTCGCGGTGGCCCTGCAAAGAGTTGCCAGACAAACATTTATATTTATAAGGGAAATCTCCATTTGTAAAGGTATCTCCCTCTCTGTATTGGGAAGAAGGAGGGACGGGCTTATCTGTGGAAACTCTTATCAGTATGGAAGGAGAGAACTTAAATCTACATGCCTTTGATAACTGTAATTTCTGTCTCCTTTCTGTGTCCGTCCGCACTCCCAACTTCCTCCTTTGTCTTTAGCTGAAGATGGTATTTAAGACGAGAATCTCTGCTATTGTGTTGAGAAACTCAGTTTCTCTGGTTTCTCCCATGTATACATGTTATTAAACTTGGTATTATTTTCTCCTGCTAACCTGTCTTTTAATTATTTGGCCAGCCAGAAGAACCTTGAGGGAAAGGGTGGAGGGGGATTCTCCCTCTTCCCCAACAACACTTTACGGAGAAAGGTTGCTGAATGCTGTCCTAGATTCTGTGCAAATATCAATGATGGATATGGTATTCGGTGTCAAAATAGCTACAAGTTACGCTAAAATTAGAGCATATTCAATGCACTATAATAGCATCATACATCCTTCGGCAAGTTTCCTATTTTTTTAGTGCCCAATAGAAAGAATGATTTAGAAGAAGAATCACACAATTGTATTCTAATGCATTCTCAACCACATATGAGGCCTGAAAAGATGTCTTCTAAATGAAAGAATGTTGAATTTTTACTTTCTGGACTCTAGAAATAATAGAAATGTTATTTTTTCCAAATAGTTTTTTTCTGACTTTTACATTAATTTAAAGGTAATAAATGAATATGTGAAAAAAAATTAGCCTCCAGAACTCCTCTCTGTCTCCTTACTGCAGTTTAGTTAGGACACTTGTTGAACTCTAGATCCTCTAAGGTATAATTTGCACTGGTCACTTTTACCTACTTTGAAAGTATATCCTTTCCCCAGTGCCATCAACTCTCTTTCATCAGCAATTCTCACACTTCTGAAAGCTTCCATTCTCACCACGTGGGGCTGCATCTTATATGCGTATCACACAGTTTGGGGGCAGCCAGCAATGACGCCCTGGGGTTATCTTCTTTGTGATGGAGAGTTATAACTCTTCAGACTCCATTTCCAAGGTGAACTCCGCTCCCGTGGTTATCCACCTGCCTCCTTTAGAAGAGCTTCTAAGTCACACATAGGATTGCTTCTGAATCCTTCAAAAGACCCCTGTGGATTCTACAGAGGCCTCGGAAACTACAATAATGTTATAGGTAGACGTTTTTTGGAAATTTATAAATATTGCATATTTAGCAATGAATAGTAACATTAAAAAACAAACCCGAATCACAATCAAGTACAAGTGTCTGGGAGTGACTCAGTGTTAGCGAGAAATCACTTGCTGAAAGCCTAAATTAATGTAATTAAATGATCTCATTGTTTCACACCACTGATTTTATATATATATGACTGATTTATATATATATAAAATCACTGGTGTATTTGTCTAATTGCATCCACCTGATTGTAAATTTGAACAAGGACACATGATTTTTTATTTCCTAAAAATGCCTAACATCAGTTCTGGTATATTTTAGATTCTCTCTCTCTCTCTCTCTATCTCTCAATCTAGCTCTCTCTCTTTCTATATATATACATATGTGTGTGTGTGTGTGTATGCATACATATATAATATATATTTATACATTGTTACATATTTTGTTTTGATATATATAAAAATATATATATAACACATTTCTTTATTATTCAGTGAAAACAGGTGGTGTATAGAGATAGTATATACTTATATTCTTTAACCTATTTAAACACCAGAGAAATATAACAAATTTATATTGAGAAATCTAAAATATGCCAGAACTAATGTTAGCCACTTTTAAGGGTAAAAACAAAAATTTTGTCTCCTATTTCAAATTTACAGTCAGGTAGATGCTGTTAGAAAATACACCAATGATTATAAAATAATATAAACTAAGTAATTCAAGAGAGGTATCAGCAAAGTATTTTGAACGTTATGGGTTTCTGTGCAGGCTGCCCCAAGATGCGCCACTCTGGTATGTGGATTTTTGCAAGCTGAAGACAGTTAAGGCTCAGAAGACTCAGGAAAAACATTTGACCTTCCCCCAAACTCTAAGAGGATTGAGCATAGAAAGCCTGTTCCAGGAAGGAGCTAATACCATAACATGGCTATAGTATAATGTAAAATAGGTGTGATAGAAAGGCACCAACAAGCCCATTTTTGGCCCAGCCAAACTTGTTTAATAAACATTTGAATTTCATCTCCATGTAAATTGTCTTCCTCCCCCCTGAAATCCAAAACTACTACCCACAATATCCTCCTCTGCCTTTAGCTGAAGATCATATTTAACGTGGCAACTTTGGCCAGATGGCTGAGTTGCTCAGTATTCCTGGGTTTCTCTCTCATGTATACATGTTATTAAACTTTGATTTTTCTCCTGTTATTTTGTCTCATGTCAATTTAATTCATAGCTCAGCCAGAAGGACCTAGAGTGGGTAGAGGAATTGTCTTCCTTTCCTACAGAAGGCTCAAAGGATGGATAGGTTATATGGGGAGGAAGACTATCCTCTATCCACTCTGGATCCTTTCTGGCTGGGCTACAAATTAAATTGACATGAGACTGAATAGCAGGAGAAAATCAAATAAAGCTTTATGACATGTATACTTGGACAAGATGACAGAGGTTCTCACCTTAAATACTACCTTCAGCTAAAACCAAAGGAGGATGTTGGGGCTAGGGGGACTGAGCTATAGGAGATTACCAGAAAGCACAGCAAATAAGAATATGCAGATTTAAGTCCTCACCTTCTGCACTGATAAGAGTTTCTAGAGATAAGGTCATCCTCCCTTCTTCCTGGTACAGAGAAGGAGACACCTTTACAAATGGAGATTTCCCTTATAAATGTAAATGTCTCTTGCAAAGGATAACTTCTACTTTTACTTGGAATGGGCTTAGCAAGGACCCTCCCAGTCTATCCCTACCCATCCCTACCCAGAATTAAATTCTTTTAGGCAATTAGTGGGGGTGGGGGTTGGGCGAGTGAAGTCAAACTTTCTTTCAGAGAAAATAATCAGAGTAAAGAGACATATTTTGAGGTGGCCAATTCTGATCTCCCACAGTTACATAATTATGAGGCTCAAGAGTAGTTTCCTGGGGAAGGTGGTAATTAGAATAAGACAAGGAGGATGAAAGATTTCCACCAACCACTGATGAGGGGAAATTGCAAGTGAAATGCCCTTAGAGCATGGGGAACGGCATGGCATCAGAAAGCTCAGGACTCTGACTATTTTTTTATGGCTCACAATGTTGGCAAGGGTAGTTGTGTGGAATGAATGTGGAAAGAATAGACAGAGGTTAAACGGAGGAGGCTAGAATTTGGATGTGAGCCATTGAAGGGTTTCAGCAGAAAAAATCTGATTTGTACTTTAGAAAGATTACTTTGGTGAAAATAAGCCATAGAGAAAAAAGTAGTGAGGAAGAGGAAATAAGGTGGCTGGTTTAGTGAGTCGGCTACATCAGTACTCCAAGAGAGAAGCAATAATAATAAAAATAATAACAGACAAATACTATTAAGTTTTTTATATGATCTACTTGCTGCTCTAATGTCTATACACAAATTGACTTAATTTATTCTAACATCTTCCATATGAGGTAGGTACTATTTTAACTACATTTTCACAGAGGAGGAAACTAAAGCCTAAAAAATTACACTGGTTTGCCTGAAGTTAAACAGCTTATAAGTGTGTAAATTTGAGTTCCTATTAAGTGTAGGCATTCCCTCAATATTTGTAGATTGAGTGAATAAACGGACTAAGAATTGAAGTAACATAAGGTACCTATTTTCTTCTTCTTACCACTAAATTGCTATTGTATTACATTAAACCATGCTTTATTAATAAAAAACATTTAGATCACATTATTCTTTAAAATGTAGGGATAAATTCTCCCTTGCAGAAGGGAAAAGCACTTTCTATTTTATTTATTTATTTTTTTTGTGAGGAAGACCAGCTCTGAGCTAACATCCATGCCAATCTCCTCTTTTTGCTGAGGAAGACCAGCCCTGAGCTAACATCTATTGCCAATATTCCTCCTCTTTTTCCCTTTTTCTCCCCAAAGCCCCAGTAGATAGTTGTATGTCACAGTTGCACATCCTGCTAGTTGCTGTATGTGGGACGCAGCCTCAGCATGGCCGGTGCATCAGTGCGCGCCTGGGATCCGAACCCGGGCCGCCAGTAGTGGAACGCACGCACTCAACCGCTAAGCCATGGGGCCGGCCCTGGAAAGGCACTTTCTTACTTGAGTCTAAAAGACTTGTCTACCTTTATTCTTTAATATTTTTATAAATGTCAAGAACAAAAATAATACCTTTTTTTAACTCTCCTATGTGCCAACCATTGTTCTTAGCATGGAGGTGTATTTTATTTCATTTATGTAACCATTGATAGGTTAATAGATTGGGGAAAAGGAAAGCTTTGTGTAGCAATAAAATCATTAATTGGGGTTAAAGCAACCATTTATTTAATAGGAGATATAAATAGAGACATGAAAAAAGCTAGTTCATAATCATCATTGACTATGTTAATTCTCTTCCATTTTTCTCAGGAATTGGTGTTTGCAAATCCTGAAAGTTACCATAATAGTAAATTGTCACTTGCTTTTTCATTGAGTCACTAGGTTCAATGACCAATTTAGAAAAGTTATGTGATTCTAGTAATTTAATTCCGTTTATGGACTTTTCTAGGAAGCCTAGACAGACTTTTTTCTTTTTCTTTTTCAGCTTTATTGAAGTATAATTGACAAATAAAATTGTAAGATATTTAAAGCGTACAACATAATTATTTGATATATATATATATATGTTGTGAAAGGCTTCCCCCATCAAGTTAATTAACACATCCTTCACCTCACATATTTACCTTTTTTTTGGAGGAGTGAGAATATTCAGTTCTACTTAGACTTTTCTTAGAAGCCTACTAACTTTTGTAGATCTGGTTTCTTTTCAAATAGAATGCTGGTGAAGTTAGAGCTACTAGTAGGAAAAAAAATCACTAAGCCAAGTGGTTTTTCAAAAAAGTTACAGTTATGAAACATGGTGTGACATTTGCCTGTGTTACTTATGATGTCTTAACTTTGACCTCTATCTAGAAGAAAGGAGAAATAAAAAAGCACAGATCCAAGAATGCAAGGAGAATTCAACTTCCTGAATGTCTGAGAGAACTGAGATTTAGTAACAAACTCAGACGTCTGATGGATTGCTTTTGACCAATAAGAGATTCTCTTTGTAGAAGGGGATGTTCTACCTGTAGGAACAGCATAAGAGAACTTCATTTTGTCTAATAGCCTATTTTTATTTATTTTATAGACATGGGCAGTCCTCTCAGAATATATCTTAGTAACGTTGGAAACGTATTTTGCATCTTTGGATTCTGACTCACGGAAATGGGCTGGTTACGCAAAGTGGTGGGTAGACAGACTTTCCCTCATAGTATGTGTTCTGTGATGCATAAGACCTATCCTCTGCCACAGAGATTCCTTTGGAGAGTAAGAGATGCAGGAAACCACCCGTGATAATCAAAGGTCAAGTTGACAATGGCTTGGCAGTGAAATGCAGTGTCACAAGGGGAGTAAAGACTACAGATTCCTAGTAGGTTTCTAAAGCAAGTTCTAGTGCTGTCCTATGAGGAGCTCAATTGTAGACTCTGGGGGGGGGGTGGTGGTGGCAATATTTGTAATGGTAAAAATAATGTCTACAAGGTGAACTTTCTTTTGCCAACAGGTTCAGAATTAAAGGAAATAGCAGACACTGAGTTTGGAAATTTATCTTGTGTTGGGAGACAATACTTCCAATGGGTCTCTCACATTTCTGCAAGTGATCTTAGTGAGAGGCATTGATAGTTTTGTTGCAAAGTATGTTTTCAAGGATGTTTTTATAGGAAACAGCTTTGGAAGATAGAGATAGTGACTCCCTCTGGGGCAGAGGGCAGATTTGTTCCCTGAAGATAGTAAAGATAATGTCTCCATTCAGGGCAAATGTTGGACAGGTTTTCTAGAAGCTCCAGAAGATCCAGATTTCTTAAACTCTGGGTCCCTGGGCTCCTGTCTACACACAGCACTCTCTGCCTCACTCCTGTGGGATTTGGGGACAAGGGAACGAACCAGAACATGAAGCTCATGCTGCCTGCTGTGTCATGAGTAATAAGATCCTTTGCCTCTGACCCAGAATCATGTGTCTTCCGACAGCATCCATGAAGCTGTGGCAGTCTAATTGGTTAGTTTACAAGCTGAGCAAAATCTTAGACTTGACACTTTGTGGTTCTTTATTTTTTAAGATTTTTTTTCCTAATTATAAAAACAGTATTTTCTTAGTTCAGGGCATTTGAAAAGTAGAGGAGACATGTAGCAAGGAAAAAAATGCATAATCTCCACACCCAGAGAAGGGTAATATTTTGATTTTAGCACAAATTTTAATATTGCTCTCTATATACATATACATAATATTATGTATTCATGCTAGTAGCATAAATTATGTTTTGCCTACTGCTTTTGTCTTCTAAAATTATATGATGAGTATTTCTGTCGTTAATTTTTTAAAACATGATTTTGAATATCTGCTTGGTGTTCTTTTTTATTATAACTAAACCACTTTTTGCATAATCATTCTTCTACTATTGGGCATTTGGGTAATTTAGAGCTTTTAGCTATTAAAAATAATTCCACAATGAGCATCTTTTCATACTCTTAGTGTGCTTCTTTTATTTACATGTAAAAAAAATAATCCACAAGATAAAATTGTTCAGTCTCAGCAATTTCTCATTTAGTATTTTTTTGTGTGTGCTTTGATTCTCTCATGGTTGAGCCAGAAGTTCCACATGATCAGAATCTGTACAGGAGGTGACTTCTCTAATTCTTAATCCACGTAAATGGCCTTTGTAGTTTACTTCTTCTTGATTGGTGGTTCCAGAAAGTTGATTTGTTTCACAGATTCCACTGAAGTCATCCTTTCAACTCTTCAGTTAGGGCTTCACACTTCAAGTTGCATCCAGTTTCTCTCCATGTCTCTGGCCTCCTTAGAAGATTTCACTTCATTCTTTCAAAACAAAGGCAAATGTATATGGGGTAGTAGATTTGTTTCAGGGTTCTGTCAAAATCAACTCCAATCCCTTAAGTCCTTCTTAACATTTTTAAATAGCTGTCATTTAATAGGTTGATTATAGATGTTTGTCTTATCATGGCTTTGGAGTGGATAAGTTGTTTGTTATCCTAGAATTAACGTCATGATGAATGTGGTTTACCAAGTTAAAGATTTATCCTAAATAGTACCCTCTTCACCAAAAACTACCTGGCCGTTGTCTCATTTTTTACACCTCTCAGGTGTCTGCCACATCCTCTAAAGTAACTTCCATTACTTCTCTAAGAAAGTTTACCTGCATTTTTGATAACTGATGGTACATTGTGATAGCTTAGATTATACATCCTAGAGGTAAAGTTTAGGCTCTACTATACAGGATCTAATTTTATAGTTGTATCAAATTCAACATATCAGTCATTTTGTCTCTTCCCAAATCAGTATGAATGGCTACAGGGTCATGAGGCTGACATTATTTTGCAGTAGCACACTGCTGGTCCATCAGCAACTTACACATAAAGCTTAACTTAGATCTCCCTCTCTAAGAATTGATGAGCAGAAAGACAAAGCATCTATTCAGCTTTGTGTATTTGCGTATTCATGTCTGAAAGGAATATTAATGAAGCAAATGATTAAATGACTACAAAAAGAAATGAACAAAAGCTCTTTTCTTCTGAGTGCCAAAATCATTATAAAAAAACCAGCCTTTTCAAATTTCTGTTTGTGGCTTTGTTAAGAGAGTTTGGGTCCTTTTCAAGATTCTAGCATGGAGGAGACAAACAAGCAAAAGCAAACAAGCAAACAAGACAAATAAAGAAACAAAAATAAACAAAAAAAAACCACTCCTGGGTGGGTCATGGGGCTCTAGATTGGGTAAAATCTTTCTCTCTCAAAGGAATATTTACTTCTCACTTTTACTTTACAAATAGAATCAAAACATTTGTGGTCATTGATATAAGGAGCAAGAATGTTTTCTCTTTCCTATGTCAACACATTCCAAAGATGCTAGCATATATCAGATATTAAAAACATATTTATGGGATTAATGAATAAATTAGTGTTCTGAATCAAGGTAGGGTGAATGAATGACAGCTGCACTTTCTTATGAAGATGCAAAATGTGGATGCATGTGTCAAAGCAAACATTGCATGGCACAAAGTTCAATAGGCAAGGAAGACTTTATTTAAAGCTATTGCAACAGGGGAGAGAGGCCAGAATTCAGTCTGAGCTCAACTCCACTGAAGCAAAAGGTGGAAGGTTTTTCTTTTCCTTTTTTTTTCTTTCTTTCTTTTTTTTTTTTTTTTGACCACTGGAGTGAGCTAGTGGAAAGATTAGGGGGAGGTTGAGCAATGGGATGTGGCCAGCACATTGAGTTATTCCTGAGTTTGCAAATGCTTTTCTCTGTCATCAGGCCTCTGTGTTTGCTAATTAACACCCATTGAAATTAGGCTCCTACTTTCTTAACACAGACTGGGAGGTAGAGGGACTACTCCTCCTTAATGATCACATTTCAAAGAAATCAATCCCAGGTCCTTGAGAAAGACATTCTTGGGTCATAAAACTGGCAAGAGAATTAAAAAAAAATCTGCATATATCTCAAAGGGGCAGAGAAAGAATTTACAATTCTAAGTTTCCTAAGGTAAAAGCTCTTAGAAAAGGGAAGTTATTGGCCTGTAGTGAGGAGGAAGACTATCTAAAGTTTAGTCAAGTTGAGGAGAAGGTTAAGGGCCTCGTTGTCATGTGCATCTTCTTAATTTAATAGAAATTAATTACAAGGGAAAATTTCTTCTTCTCTCCGTCCACAGAGAACTGGTAACTATTTCCACTGTATGAATATTCTTGGAAGGTCAAATACAAGAATATCATTACATACATTCAACAAGAATTAAAATATAACTATTAAATAACAAATCACTTATGTGTTATTTAATAGAATAGGAAGCTTAGTGCACATGGTATTTCTCTGTCTTGAATCGGCTGGTGTTAAACACTAATCCTTTAATCTTGGATCTATTCTATTCCATGTCTCCTGTTGAATGATAGCTATGCTGGGTTGTAGCTCCTGCTGATTCTCCCTGCAGTAGTACTTTTCCTCTGATTTGAAACCTGAGGCATCAGAGATAAGTGAGAAATGGGCTGTCATTTATGTCAAAACTCTTCATCTTTGTCATGGTTACATTTCGTGCTCTGTCAATTCATGTCCCAAGTTTTCTTGTCATGGTTCTTGCATGGCTCTTATGCTTCTCTCTGTAATAGGAACCAGCTTGTTCTTGCATCTTCTTCTTGGCCATAAGCATACATACTTAACTGCATGATGAATGAAAGAGAAACTAAAGCTTCTGATAGTCCCAGACTAGTTACACGTTGTGCAGAATATAAGAGAAAGTGCTTGAAGAAAAAATATACTTTCTAAGATTATAACTATTCATTGTATGGATGAGATTTCCATTTTAGTTGAGTGGAATTTTCCTTGTGTATTTGAAATTAACTTAGTGTATGGTTTTGTTTAAAAAATATAATTAATATAAATTTATAGTCATTGTGTTGAAATACAATGAAGACACTTTTTAAATTTATGTGACAAGAGATTCTCCATGAGTAAAATTTATTTTTAAAAAGGAAGGCTCTAAAGCCTGTTTCACCTTCTGTGTAATAGAAATAACGTTTTGATTGCTAAATGTTGCTTTAGAAAGGAGTGGATACCTGGGAGGAAAGAGTAAAAGCATATTAGAAACAGACCCATAATGAAATTTTAGAAAGATAAGAGTTTTCATGTAAATCTAAACTTTTCACAGTAATATCTTAAAAATAATAATACTAAGAATATGAAATGATGTCTAAGAGCAACTTATTTTCAAAAACACTTAAATCGTTAGGCAATCGGCACTATGTTTATTACATGATTGTGGCTGCTTCATCAGAGGAAAATAGCTTGCCGCCCTCAAATAAAAAGATGTGCTCTTTTTATTCCATGAAGACAATTGTTCTGGCTTTGTGATAAATAATCTTGAATTACTTGTCTCTTATAATTCTAAAACATAAGTAATTTTTCCTTTAACAAAACTATAAACATATAACTGATTAAATTGACTTGCAGATATAAAGAATGTGGTTATTTTATAGAAAGCTTTTAATAACAGTTATATATAGATAATGGAACCTAATTGGAGACGTGTATTACAAAATATAACATAAAATAGAAATTTTGATAGAGTCATAGGTGCCAGATTGTGGCCATAATTTCCTTGACACATGTGCTTACACTGGGTCAGAGAAAGGGCATGCCTCCTAACACAGCCAAAAAGCATCTACCTGACAGGAATTCAAATAAGAACTAGACAATTGCATTACACCCAAAATCAAATTTCTATCAAACTGCTTACAATATGAGTTGAAATTATTTAGTATCTTTAATTTGCTCTACAGAAAAATTCATTTAATTATTTTTATTCATTCATTCATTCAATCAACAAATAAAGAACCGAGTTAGAATTCAAATAGCAGAATCATTAAGACATCATCATATGAAATTAGAGAGTTCTACATTTGAATTCTAACAGCCATCTATAAATTGTGCTAGTGTTTTTGTGACAATTAGATGACACAATGCATTGTCCACTGATATCTGCTGAGGTGTTTGTTTCATTTCTGTTATAAATAAGTCGAGCCTTCATGTGACTGAGTGGCTAGGATACAGCTCAGTCATCAGTATTTCTTGTGTTCTCCTAGGTAGTTGGAATCTATTCTACTGTGCTTGTCACCTGGTAATATAATAATCCTTCATCATTTTCCTGTTGTGTTTGGCTACACAGAAATTATTCTACTCTTTTCAGATTTTACTAGAGCCATAGGGGAAACTTAATGAGATCAAACCAGGACCATGCAGCCATACCCACTATGGGGTCTTGCCTTTCTCAGGTCTTTCCAGGCTTTACCTGAGAAACGAGCAAAGATCCCCTGTCCTTGGATTCCAAAAACACTGTGATTTCTATCACTACCTTCCCCCACGCTTGAGTCAGGGTGGAGAGGAGCATGGGAAGAGTAGGTGTAGCTTGGGGAACGGTCTCCTTTCAGTAACTAACCTGTTAGCATTTATTCACTCCATACTTCTTTTTACTTGTCTCCTATCTAGTCTAGGACTTTATTTATTTATTTATTTATTTATTTATTATTCTGGGTAATATTTTGTAGACTATTTTTTCTCTGAATTTTAGTCTACTTATAGCCTCAAACTCAAAAACATTTCTGCTGCATTTCTGTTAAAACAACTCTTTCATCAGTCAATGTACAGGACTTAAAAGCTTTTCCAATGGGAGGACAGTCAGGAGTACCAGCCAAAAGTGAAAGGATGTGTAAGTATGGGTTTGTATATATGTCTGTAGGTCTGCGTGTAAGAATACCCGTGCCTGTGTGTATGTGCATTTGTAAGTGCATGTATGTAAAATGGTGGTGCTTAGGAAAGAGGGATAACATTTAGTATTTTCCAAACAGTATTCCACTCACATCGAACGAATCCACATACTCTCCCAACCCAAGATTCCCATCCCTTCTCACCAACTGTGTCCTGCAGTCCTCCAAGACCTAGTATAGACAGTGAAAAACTGAGGAGCAAATCCCATTAATAAGTTTGCGCTTATGACTGCATCACACACAACACAAAATTAATTCAAGACTCACTCCAACTGCTTAGTCATGAATTGTTCTTGTGGTGGCAAAATCACCGAAGACCAGGAGATATTGGTTAACCAAATTTCTGCAGCTTTTGATTGATCTGATGATTGCGAAGTGATTCTTAAAAAATTATTTAATTTCTTATTAAAGAAGTATTAAGCAGAATTAATTGCTACTATGAGAAATTACTGTAATGTAGCATAGTAGTCTGATTTCAATAAAATACTCTTTTTGTTTACAGGAAAACATAGATATTTTAACAACCATGTATATATACGCTAAGAAATGGAAAACCGCATTAATTTCCTATAACGTAGAAAGTTTAGTTTGGTGACCATTTCTTCTGAATCTTGTAAGACTTGGCTCTTTCGTATTTGACTAAGTGAATTCTTTAAAATAGCAAGCAGTTTTCCCCTGACGCTAGGCAGAAACATAGCAAGTACGTTAGAATAGTTAGGAAAACAGGGAAGGTAAAAAAATTATGAAGAGGGTACAAAAAACTCTAGAGTAGAAGTTGTCTATGGCATTGTGCCATCCTGTACAAGCTGCTTAAAGTTATTTCTGCCACTGATTAGATAGCCAGATGGTGGTACCACCACCCTCCTGCAAGCCTACTCCATCTACTTTGTCAGGTTATATTATCCGTACGCTTCACCACCCACTCCTACTTGTTCATTAAGAATCACCTCAAAGGTCGCATCTTTGAACGCAAAGCACATATTACAAAATCTAGGGCTAGTGTTAACACAGTTAAGAGATTGAGGAGGCAAGATTTTGAATTGACGTTCTCTCTGCTCGTCTCCAACGTCAAAAAAAACTAACCAACTAGATATAAATTCTCAGCGATACCAGACACAATTATTTTTCAAACATCTAACAGTTTGATATTTCTAATTTTAGAGTGGAAAAATAATTTCTTCCTAAAGTACCAATATGTCTCTTTCTTTTTCTAGGCATTGCTACTTGCAGAATTTGAAGATGGTATTCTGACTTGATTTTGAATCCCCAGGCTTTTTTCTTTTCATCTTCTGCTCATATTATCATTTTATACTATAGGATTTATTTCCTGCGGTTACATATACATTTTTATTAAAAAAGATTAGGAAAACAATAATCAGATCCAACATCTTTTGAAGCTTGCATCATGTACTCAGCATATTTTCCAAAACCTTAAGGGCTTTATCATATTAGATTTTGGAAGACAATTTGTGAGATAGGAAAGTAATTATGTGTGTACCTGTGTATTTCTTCTTCCACTTATATAAGACCCTCAAGGCCTTCTTTAAGATGTTAAGTAGTTTGAAGTATGATGAAAGACAAATAGGCAACGATATCTTTTTATCTGCAGGGATGTCTTTGTTAAAAAGTTGCACAGACTTTGGAAAGTCAAGGTTAAAGCTAATTTAGTTAACATTAGGAAATGTAGCTTTCATTGTCTTGAATTTTCATTCATAAAATTATTTTACAAGTGGGACAGATAGCTTTGTGACGATTATGCAAACAAAATGTATGTGTTTATGAGTGAGCTACTTACCAGAAGACACTAAACATTTGTTTTATGAGGTAAACATTGCTATCAAACTAATGTTTAAAAGGAATGGGTTTACAACTATCTCTTCTTTTCAGCAATGATGTAAACAATGTCTAATTTCTTTCGACCTAAGGGTCTGATTTGTCAGAATTGCCCTCATTAGTTTTCTTTTCTTTTTTTGTTTGTTTGGTACAGCTTTCCAACAGCATTTAGAGAACTCTAACAAAGAAAGTGTATCCAAAATAAAGTCATTCGCGGGCATTTCTGCAGTCACAAAGCTGAGCAAAGCTTGCACAGATTTGCTGCTAAAAACTTGGTAATTATACAGTGTCGGCCTGGTGGCGCAAGCGGTTAAGTGCACGTGCTCCGCTGCAGCGGCCAAGGGTTCGCCAGTTCGGATCCCGGGTGCACACAGACGCACCGCTTGACAAACCGCTTGTCAAGCCATGCTGTGGCAGTGTCCCATATAAAGTGGAGGAAGATGGGCACGGATGTTAGCCCAGGGCCAGTCTTCCTCAGCAAAAAGAGGAGGATTGGCATCGGATGTTAGCTCAGGGCTAGTCTTCCTCACCAGAAAAAAAAAAAATTTAAAAAATAGTGGTAATTGTTCTGGTTAGACCACAAAACCAATTTGCTAAGCTGTCATTTACTACCAAGTTCAACTCCAGTGGGGAACACGGATTTTATTGTTCACAGTCCTGTTTCCATCCTCATCCTCTCCACAGAATGCTCCCAACTAAGTTTCAGAGTAATCTGCAAGAAAAGAGTATTTTCCTATTATATATAGACCCATGATATCCATCCAGTTGAAAAAAATATCTATTTTTCATACTTCTACCACGTCACACGAAATGAGCTGAAAATAAGCAAAAATCAACTATTTGCTAGTTCTGCTTTCCTGGATTGTATAAATTGTCGGCTTCAATTCTTATTTGTTCTTCAGACAAAACTGGGAAATTATTCAAGGCCTATAATTCTCTTCTAGAAGATATATTTTTAAACACGTTATATTTATTTTATTTTATACTTGTGAAGGTAAGATGCAAGGTAAAATGAAGAATGGTATAAAACAACTTTTCAAGAAAGAAATGCTTGAAAATAATTCTCTAACAAAAGAATCACATATCTATTTTCTTAGTGATAATATAAATTAATATTCCTTTTTTAAAAATTTTTTTTTTATTGCAGTAACATTGGTTTATAACATTGTAAAAGTTTCAGGTGTACATCGTTGTACTTCTATTTCTGCATAGATTACATCATGTTCACCACCAAAATACTAATTACAACCCATCACCACACACATGTACCGAATTATCCCTTTCACCCTCCTCCCTCCCCCCTTCCCCTCTGGTAACCACCAATCCAATCTCTGTCTCTATGTGTTTGTTTATTGTTGTTATTATCTACTACTTAAGGAAGGAAATCATACAGTATTTGACCTTCTCCCTCTGACTTATTTCACTTTGCATTATACCCTCAATGTCCATCCATGTTGTCACAAATGGCTGGATTTCATCGTTTCTTATGGCTGAGTAGTATTCCATTGTGTATATATACCATAGCTTCTTTATCCATTCGTCCCTTGATGGGCACTTAGGTTGCTTCCAAGTCTTGGCTATTGTGAATAACGCTGCAACGAACACAGGGGTGCATGTCCCTTTGCAAATTGGTGTTTTCAAGTTCTTTGGATAAATACCCAGCAGTGGAATAGCTGGATCATATGGTAGTTCTATCGTTGATTTTTTGAGGAATCTCCATACTGTTTTCCATAGTGGCTGCACCAGTTTGCACTCCCACCAGCAGTGTATGAGAGTTCCCTTCTCTCCACATCCTCTCCAACATATATTGTTTCCTGTCTTGTTAATTATAGCCATTCTGACGGGCGTGAGGTGATATCTCATTGTAGTTTTGATTTGCATTTCCCTGATAGTTAGTGATTTTGAACATCTTTTCATGTGTCTGTTGGCCATCTGTATATCTTCTTTGGAGAAATGCCTGTTCAGGTCTTTTGCCCATTTTTTAATTGGATTGTTAGTTTTTTTGTTGTTGAGATGCATGAGTTCTTTATATATTTTGGAGATTAAGCCCTTATCAGATGTATGGTTTGCAAATATCTTCTCCCAATTGTTAGGTTGTCTTTTCGTTTTGTTGATGGTTTCCTTTGCTGTGCAGAAGCTTTTTAGTTTGATGTAGTCCCATTTGTTTATTTTTTCTATTGTTTCTCTTGCCCGGTCAGATGTGGTGTTTGAAAAGATGTTGCTAAGACCGATGTGGAAGAGCGAACTGCCTATGTTTTCTTCTAGAAGTTTCATAGTTTCAGGTCTTACATACAAGTCTTTAATCCATTTGGAGTTAATTTTTGTGCATGGTGTAAGGTAAGGGTCTACTTTCATTTTTTTGCATGTGGCTATCCAGTTTTCCCAACACCATTTGTTGAAGAGACTTTCTTTTCTCCATTGTATGTTCTTAGCTCCTTTGTCAAAGACTAGCTGTCCATAGATGTGTGGGTTTATTTCTGGGCTTTCTATTCTATTCCATTGATCTGTGTGTCTGTTTTTGTGCCAGTACCATGCTGTTTTGGTTACTATAGCTTTGTAGTATATTTTGAAATCAGGGAGTGTGATACCTCCAGCTTTGTTCTTTTTTCTCAGGATTCCTTTAGCTATTCGGGGTCTTTTGTTGTTTCATATAAATTTTAGGATTCTTTGTTCTATTTCTGTGAAAAATATTGTTGGAACTTTGATAGGGATTGCATTGAATCTATAGATGGCTTTAGGAAGTATGGACATCTTAACTATGTTAATTCTTCCAATCCAAAAGCATGGAATATCTTTCCATTTCTTTGTGTCTTCTTCAATTTCTTTCAGAAATGTTTTATAGTTTTCGGTGTACAGATCTTTCACCTCTTTGGTTAAGTTTATTTCTAGGTATTTTATTCTTTTTGTTGCAATTGTAAATGGGATGGTATTCTTAATTTCTCTTTCTGCTACTTCGTTGTTAGTGTACAGAAATGCAACTGATTTTTGTATGTTGATTTTGTATCCTGCAACTTTACCATATTTGTTTATTACTTCTAAAAGTTTTCTGGTGGATTCTTTAGGGTTTTCTATATATAAAATCATGTCATCCGCAAATAGTGACAGTTTCACTTCTTCCTTTCCAATTTGGATCCCTTTTATTTCTTTCTCTTGCCTGATTGCTCTGACTAGGACTTCCAATACTATGTTAAATAGGAGTGGTGACAGTGGGCATCCTTGTCTGGTTCCTGTTCTTAGAGGGATAGCTTTCAGTTTTTCACCATTGAGGATGATATTAGCTGTGGGTTTGTCATATATGGTCTTTATTATGTTGAGGTACTTTCCTTCTATACCCATTTTATGCAGAGTTTTTATCATAAATGGATGCTGTATCTTGTCAAATGCTTTCTCTGCATCTATTGAGATGATCATGTGATTTTTGTTCTTCATTTTATTAATGTGGTGTATTACGTTGATTGATTTGCGAATGTTAAACCATCCCTGCATACCTGGAATAAATCCCACTTGATCATGGTGTATAATCTTTTTAACGTATTGTTGTATGTGATTTGCTAGTATTTTGTTGAGGATTTTCGCATCGATGTTCATCAGTGATATTGTCCTGTAATTTTCTTTTTTTGTGTTGTCCTTGTCTGGTTTTGGTATCAGGGTAATGTCAGCTTCATAGAATGAGTTAGGGAGCTTCCCACCCTCAATTTTTTGGAAGAGTTTGAGAAGGATAGGTATTAAGTCTTCTTTGAATGTTTGGTAGAATTCACCAGGGAAGCCGTCTGGTCCTGGACTTTTATTTTTGGGGAGGTTTGTGATTACTGTTTCGATCTCCTTACTGGTGATTGGTCTATTCAAATTCTCTACTTCTTCTTGATCCAGTTTTGGAAGGTTGTATGATTCTAAGAATTTATCCGTTTCTTCCAGATTGTCGAATTGGTTGGCATATAGCTTTTCATAGTATTCTCTTATAATCTTTTGTATTTCTGAGGTGTCTGTTGTAACCTCTCCTCTTTCATTTCTGATTTTACTTATTTGTGCCTTCTCTCTTTTTTTCTTGGTGAGTCTAGCTAAAGGTTTGTCTATTTTGTTGATCTTTTCAAAGAACCAGTTCTTGGTTTTATTAATTTTTTCTATTGTTTTTTTGGTCTCTATTTCATTTATTTCTGCTCTGATTTTTATTATTTCCCTTCTTCTACTGATTTTGGGCTTTGTTTGTTCTTCTTTTTCCAGTTCCTTTAGGTGCATTGTTAGATTGCTTATTTGAGATTTTTCTTGTTTGTTGAGATAGGGCTGTATTGATATAAACTTCCCTCTTATCACCGCTTTTGCTGTATCCCATAAATTCTGGCATGTCGTATTTTCATTTTCATTTGTCTCCAGGTCTAATACCACATTTATTTTGCAGTATTTCTTTTAACTGAGTAGGCCCCCAGCATGGCAGGTTGTTAGGCTCAGGGCCTTACAATTGCTGTAAGCCTCTAGCCTATTAGGTCTCTTGTCAGCTCTCTGAGGATTGCAGCTGGGTGGGGCTGCCCTCAGGCACAGGAGCACCCAATTGTTTCAGGCTTTGGAAGGTGGGGCAAACCTCCTATGTGGGTCTTTGAGAAGCACAAGTCTTCTGCAGCTGACAAGCCCTGTTGCCCACAGGTCCACACACACAGTCAACACAGTCCTGCCCCGTGTGAGCGCCCCGACCTCCCCAAGTGGACCCAGTCTCTCCACGGCGGGAGCCCCACACACTCCGCCACCGCCCCACACTCTCCACCCGCTCCTTGTGCCCACCCTGCCCTGCTCAAGTCAGCTCAGTTGCCAGGCTGCAGAGAATCCAGTCACCAATCTATGCAGGCCCACAAGTTGCCTGAGGGCTTGTTGTTGGGTGGGGCCAGTCTCTAGGGTGGGCTGCCTGCCCTGGCTGAGCTGGATTAAATCGGTGCTCTGGCGGGTGGGGCAGACCCTGGGCTAGCAGGCCTCAGGGAGAACTCCAATGGCGTCTGTGTCAGCACACTCACACCAGGCCACAACAATAGCCGCTGCCAATGTCCCAGTCCCTGGAGAGGTCTCACCCCTTACCGAGATGCACTCAGGGCCTATTAGGTGAGTCTCTTGTCACCAAAGCACCGTGCACCTTTCTTTCTGGTGATTTTAGGATGCTTTCTGGAACGGGTGAGTTTGTGCGCGGGCCCTTTAAGAGCCAGTTTTAGTTTCTTTGTGAACCGGGTTTTCTGGGGGTGCTCCCCAGTGTTTTAGTAGCAGGCAAAGTCAGATATTATGCCGCTGGTGTCGATTGTGCTGGGTCCACAAAATGCCCACAGCGGGGGCGCTCCCCGGCTCAGGGCCCCGCGCCTCCAGGGAGGCTGCGTACCTGTGAGCTGCTCCCGGCGGCCGTGACGCTGGCGGCTTGTGAAGGCGGCGTTTTTCCTCTCCAGAAGGGAGTCTCTGCCTCTTCCCCAGTTAGGATTGTCCGTTGTTGCAGGAGTTCCTCTTATCCAGTTTTCAGTTCTGTCTCACGGGTAATTTTTCCACGAGTAGTTGTAAATTGGCTGTGTCCACGGGAGGAGGTGAGTTCAGAGTCTGCCTACGCCGCCATCTTGACTCCGCCCTCCTATAAATTAATTTTCATTTATAACATATTCAAGGAAAGAGATTTGCATTCAAAAATTCTGAGTTAAATCTATCAGAAGACAGAAAGATTCAAGTTTGAGCAACAGAACTATTGGATATTACTGGTCATTGATGCATTAAAAAGGCACAGTATATAAAAAATGTAAATGTTTTTGATAAGGAATTATAAATATGTGCTTTTCACTTTCCAAATAAATCTGACACTGAAAAGTTTTTCATATAAAATGTAAAACACTCAATATTTATTACTGATTTGATTGTAGCTACAGTTTATATGTTGTAAAATATTTTCTTCCTAGTAAACTTTCTTTCTTCCACACTCTATATACTATAGGACATGGGGTAGGGTATATGTACTATTTCATCCTCATTTTCATTTCTAAATTATTGCCATCCTCCCCCATTCCTCAAATAAATAAATAATGATTTCTTTGAATCCCAGGACATAAAATTATCTAGCCAATTGACCTCCCAGTCACTCTCCTTCATTCACTGAGGATTTTAGTACACGTTTCACTTTCTTTACCTCAAATCATTACTTTTGTCATCATTCTTGTGGAGTTCACTATCCATATAATACATCCACTTCTCAATTTTTCTTAATGTTTTCACCTCCAATAATCTGATTTTCATTTTTACTGTAGTAAGTACTCCCACAATAGTATTCTCCAAATATTGCCATTACCAAGGACTATACCATTTCCATACTTTCAATTTTTTATTTTCTTATTCTTTGACTACTATGTTTCAAGCTTAGTTCCTCCAGTACACCAATCTCATATTCTCCACTTCTCTCCTTTTTACCCACTGTAATGTGTCCTCCCTCTTATCCTCGCTTCTCTCCTTACCTAGTTTAGAATCCAGTGTTCATCACTACTAAATTCTTCAACTCCCTTCCCTAACCCTATTGTTGCACGGCCTACCCAGATACCTGTTAAATCCACGTGTATCTCTACATGTGTATCTAAGCGGTTAAATATAGCTGGAGGAAAAAAATGGGAAATCCAGTGATTGGTATCTCTTTATTCAAGACGACAAACCTCAAGTGGTCTCTCAGTACTGTTTGAGACCCAACTACAGTTTGCTAGTTGACTCACTTTCCCATGCTCCCAAAGAACTTTCCCAAGGCTTCTCTCTACTCAGAAATATAGGATCCCTTATTCCATTCTAAGTCAGATTGTATGTTTGTTCCTTAGCTCCTTGATAAACAACTCAAAGACTATCTTCTCATCTTTCCATTACCTAATTCTAAACACTGACCAGAATTTACACCCATACACCTTTTCTACATTACTTTTTTTCTTGTTGTGTTGCACTGGCAAGGTATTCAGTGGTGAATAGAAATGAGCACAGTGGTTATCCTTGTCTTGCTCTTAATTTAAAAACAAAAAGACTGCATCTAAAGTGTTTCATTTGATATTTTTATTTCCTATAGTCTTTGTGTAAATACTGTTAATTCAATTAAGGAAATCATTTGAAGGTGACATAATCACATCTGGCTGATTTAATTGTTTTCTTCTCTGAACCTCAGTCAGGTCCTACGTGAGTCATTCATAATCATTGGTTCATAACATACTTCATTGGTTCGTATATGACCTGCTTTTGTTTATTTATACAGCTAGTTAACTATTATATCTGTTTGGATTCAGTAAGAAGATAAGAGCCAGTGCAAGTATTACGGAAATAAGGATTGCATATAGGAACTAGAGGTTATACAAATGTGTTGGGAGTTGGGTGAAAGAATGTCTGCATGGCTGTGGCCAAAGGATCAGAAACAACTTACTACGATATTGATCTTAAGCATTGGAGAAGAGAAAGAAATAGACAATCATGGGGAAATCTGAGAATCTACCACTACAAGCACAAAGGGAAGTAATGGCTAGGTCTGAATAGCTGTCAATGTTTGTAGGAGTTTCTCTATCTTTGGAAGTTTCTGTGTCAATCACTGCTCTAACCACAACAACATCTGATAGCTACGAACAGCTTAGAATAATAATGGCCTCAACTTCAGGATTGCCTTTAGACTTCAGACAAGTACCTCTCGTGAGCAAACTCTAACAGATCCGTATAGGGAAAGGAATTCTGGAAAATATTGGCAAAAGCGGTGATGCTAAGTTGAAGCAAATAATTTATCACAGTCCATCATTTTGTCAATGTAGCATCCACACATGCCCCTTATAACCATATTTAATTTCTGAATAAAGACACTAATGAAATAACTCTTCAGTTTCACTGAATGGATCTATCTTACATAAAACTAAAGACATATAGCATTCTCCCCAAAAAGACCTATAGAATCTCCAGATGATATTCATCCTTCTTCTAGCTAAGTCACACTCCCCCTTTGATATCCTCTAGTTTAAATACTGAGTTAGAGATTTAACCTCTACTAACACATATTAGAGTTAGGGGAAGAGAGAAAGAATTGGTTAATATATACAAATAATATCAAAGCAGAAAATAATATGCATGAATAATATAGCAGTTAATAAAGCAGTAGCAGATAGTGATATTACAAGTTTCTTCTTCCAATGTCCATTCTATGTCTATCATCTGCTCGCTATGCCTCAATGGTTAGGGCAACTCAAACTTCTTTTCTGAAGTGTTTACACTGTTAGCCATTCCTCTTGTACTTGGTTGCTGTAGTTTTCAGTTAACTATAACCATGAGACATGGGGTACTTACAAGATTCCCAGAAAATCTCATGGTTCCAGTCATATTCCGGGCTTATCCTTTCTCTTTGTGTAGTAACAACCTAATTTTCCCATTACTGATAGGATTAATCATCACAGTCAGCACGGCAATCCTTTTCTTGGTGCTGTCTCTGCTCCAGTTAAATGGACCATTGGTTTTACTTGTTCAAAGTATTTCTTCCTTAGATTATAATAGGTAATATGGTACAGGTAAAGCATACAATTTCCTTGTTTTGTTTCCTGTACCTATGTATCACGGCTATGGCATAAAAGACGCTGTATATTAGTCACTGATTCAGAGCATATACCCTATCTGGCAGAACACTACTGCAATACAACAAAATGTCATTCAGCTGATGCCATAACAGTCTTCTAAATAGCCATTGTACCTTTCTATCAAGATAGCTGCCTCAGAGTTATGGGCAATAGTAAGATTGGGGATATTTTGAGCATGAGAACATTGTTTTTGAATTTCTGTAAAATGAGTTTTCCAGAGACAAGCATTGGTGTTTGGAATATCATGACAAACAATAAGGTATTCTGTAACTCTCCAGAGTTACTTCTTGGGCAGAAGCATTAGCAATACTGAGGATGGGTTATATCCAGAATATGTTCCTATTCCAGAAAGTACAAATGATTCCTCTTCAGCCAAGTGGCTACATGGTCTACTAGGAAATGATGCTATATCAGGGCCTTGGTTATTCTCTGCTGTTGACAAATTGTCACTGAAGTCAGATCAATTATAGTAAGTAATATGCCACATGGCTTAGCCCATGATAACTTCCATACTTGCCATAATGAGTCCATTGATTAATGGCAAGGGTGGCTGAGGCTAGAGGCTCACTTTGTTCACATGATTTTTGAGTCTCCTGTACAAAACATATCATTGGTGAATATTTATAGTGGATACAAATATCCTTACACATTATGCTCATTCAGGGAGATTCATCCAATATACCTCTTCCCCATATCTTCTTGATGCTTTTTGACTTTGTTCTTTTCAATTTTTTTTTTCCAGACCATCCACTAGACACTACTCATTAATCAGTGTAGATCAGTATCTCCAGCCATCTCCCTTTCAGGCGAAGTGAACAACCATGTACTCTGCTCAAAGTTGTACCCACTGAAAGGTGTTCCCTTCACTACTGTCTTTCAGGGCTACACCTGAGGGGGCTGTGGTGCTGTATCCTTTCACTTTTGAAAGGCTCAAATGTCTTATTAGGCCCTGTAGGGGCCTGTCAAACTCTCCATTCCAACTTCTCTACTGTCACAGACACTTTACATACCATGCGATTGCCTGAGTCATGTGGTTGAAGTGACAGAGAAGCTTTCGCAGCACCTGAATTTGTTGAAAAGCCTTCTTTTGTTCTTAGCCCCTTTTGAGTAATTCGGTAAATAGGTTTAAGGAACATGCAACAATGAACTATATGTTGTCTCAGAAATCCGAAGACACCCAGTAGTACCTGTGCTTCTTTTGGTAGTGGTAGGGGATGTCAGCTATATCAATTTTTCCTTTAATTTGGAAAGACTACCTTACTCCAGACTACTAGACCCTTGGCATTTCACTGAAACGGCAGGTTCCTTAATTGTGTAGGATTTTCTTCCCACACTCTGACACACGTGTATTTCACCAATGTCGAAAGAGTATGGTATCATCAACATAGAAGACCAGCACTTTGTCCTGTGGAACGAAAGATGGTCAATGTTCCTATACTTAATCTTTTTTTTTGGTGAGGAAGATCAGCCCTGAGCTAACATGCATGCCAATCCTCCTCTTTTTGCTGAGGAAGACTGGCTCTGAGCTAACATCTATGTCAATCCTCCTCATTTTTTTCCCCAAAGCCCCAGTAGATAGTTGTATGTCATAGTTGCACATCCTTCTAGTTGCTGTATGTGGGATGCGGCCTCAGCATGGCCGGAGAAGCGGTGTGTCAGTGTGCACCCGGGATCTGAACCCGGGCCACCAGTACCAGAGCTCGCGCACCTAACCGCTAAGCCACGGGGCCAGCCCCCAATGTTCCTATAGACTACATTATGACTAAAGGCTGGAGAGTTGATATCGCCTTATAGTAAGACAGTAAAGAAGTATTGTTATGGACAGGTGAAAGAAAACTGAATCTAGCAGTCTTTACTAAAAGGTAGAAAATAAGCCACTCATAAGATCAATGGTTGAATACCAGATGAGATTGGTAGAGAAACCACTTCTGGAACAGCAGATGCGATGGAGTCAGTTATTATCTAACTAAATTCCTGATAATCCACAGTTTCCAAAATTCATCTGTCTTTTTCACAGGCCATTTAGAGGTGTTAAAGATGGATGTAATAAAGATTACTGCTTTTACCACATTTATGTTAAAGGGGCATAAAGCTCTGAAATTCCTCCAGAATGTAATATTGCTTTCAGTACGCCATATTACCAGGTAGAGACAATTCAAATGACCTCTACCAGGCTTTTTCTACCATAAAAGCCCTTATTTCATTTGTCAGTAAACAAATAGGGGGAATGTCATTTGCTAAATATGTTGATTCCCACAATACATTCTGGAACTTGGAAAACAACCACAGAATGAATGATGGTGTAACAAGGTTCTTCCTCAAGAGAATCTATCTTCTCCTGCATTCACAAGGCCCTGGGTCTTTGAATTTGTTAAATCTGGGAATTTAGCGAAGGACCATGATCCTCTGCTGTAGTAATTCGAGTTCGCCAAATCTTTTCACTTACATAAATCAAGTAAGACTTTAGAATACTGCCTATTTTTTTAAAACTTAGAAATGACCATAACCAAAGATTTCTGTTGGTCAAGCAATTCTGATATCTGTCCATTATGGTAACTATGCTCATCTTTTTTCATCAGTTAGGTGCTAATGTTTGGCCCCTGCCACTCTGGGATCTCATCATCTCCGCTGATGTCAGGGAGACTATTTTAATGGCAGCATTTCTCGCTGTGATTCCTGGGCTACAGATTACAGGCACAACAGAGCCTTTCGAGGATACTGTTACTCCCTCATCAATACATTTCTAGAAACTTCCGTGAAGGAGGTATCCTCTGGGCCTTTCTGTAGTACATAATGAAGAGGTAGGCTAGCAGAGAATCCACAATAAATCCACTCCAGCATTTCTATCTTCCAAAGCCTTTTAATTTTTTTTCTACAAGATACTAAGGAAATTTTGACATCTCAGCTTCACTCAATGTATTCTACCATTGGTGTCCAGTCTTCAGTGAATCAATGGAGTAAACCGTTGGAGTCACTTGCAGCTGCTCAAAATAACACACTAAATCTGGGCTGTCTTGTTACCATACTCTTAATAATAAATTCAACTCTATCCAAAGTTATATTCCTTCCAAAATGGTACAATACCCTTAAGGTCCATTTCAGTATATATTCTCTCAAGTTCTCCTTATATCGTTTGGCAAAATCTTGCAGATCTTTTGGTGTTTTTAACATCTACTCCCGGATTATACTTGAATCTGGTTATAGACCTAGAAGGCACTAGAGCTAATGGGAGTGGGTCTTTAGGAAGATCAATATTCTGCTATAGGGCGGGTATCTCCAGAGAGGTTATTTCAGATCTTTAGACAAAAGGAGGCTATCCTCCTTAGACAAGGGAGGAACTTCTATCCTGCTTTCTCACTTGTAAGAGAGGCTTATTGGAATTTACGGGTTCAAGGTCCACAGCTTTATCAGAATCTGCCAATATCTCTCTATCCCAATTTTCAGACGACTACTTTTGTAAGCAATGACTTAACTTTAAAATATTATACCCCCAAGTGGGTGATTTTAGTTTTTCTTTATAATTCAGCCACCTGAAAGATAAAGTTTGGGGTTTGGTTTTCAGAAACCTCTACCTTGTTGCTATAGGATATCAGTGTTCATTTCAAAGCAGTGATAGACTGTTCTGATTCCTTATGCAGGTCTTGAGATTATGATTTTTGTTTTTCAATTCCTCAGCACACTTGGAAACAGGGAACTTCATAGTCCATGTGTACTTTTTTCCCAGTACTATTCTATTGCAGCAGCTACTTTCATAACCACTTCTTGTCCTCTCTAGGCATTTGACTCCAGGGGATTTCAGGTCGTAATCTAAGTAACTGTTTTGCCACAAGCAAAGGAGTTATTCTTGTCTTATTTATAATCCTATCAGAAAAACAATTCTCCATCCTAAAGATTCTGTTTCCCTTGACCCACTTCCAATACCAAAAACAATATCGGTTAATATTCAGGCAGAAAGCAGAGCTACTACAAACATTAGGGGGATAAATACTTTAGTTATTAGGTTAATTTAAAAGTTGGGGGCGCTAGGGAGTAAAGGTCCAGAAAGATGCAGCAAGAGAGTTGGAGAAAGAGTCACTATGATAACATAGCCAAGTAGAGGAATGGAAGAGGAAGTGGTTTATTGCAGACGAGTCTGAGAAACCATTGTGATCACCAAGTGGGAGCTTTTGGAGAATTCTAAGCTCTGTAGAAGACAATGCTACTGTGAAAGTCACCACGTTAGTGGAAGCATTTACCCCTATGGACACTGCCATGTCTATGGAAGATGTCATGTTGGTAGAAGTTGCCCTGACTTTTGCTTCTCAATTGCCTTTCAAAACTCTTGTGAGTTCCTCTCTCTGGCAAACTCTAAACTAGAGCTATAAAGAAGAGGGCGTATTGGGAAAATTGTTGATCATAATTCTTTTTTTATCCAAGTATAATTGACATACAATATCCTATTAGTTTCAGGTGTACAGCATAGTGATTCAATATTTATATACACTACGAAATGATCACCACGATGAGTCTAGTTTCCAGCTATCACCATACAAAGTTATGACAATATTATTGATTATATTCCCTATGCTGTCCATTACATCCTCATGACTTGTTTTATAACTGGAAGTTTGTACCTGTTAATCCCTTTCGCCTATTTCGCCACCCACCCCCCCTACCCACAACTCTCTCCCTCTCTGGTAATCACCAGTTTTTCTCCTATATCTGTGAATCTGTTTCTGTTTTGTTTTGTTTGTTGGTTGGTTGTTTTTTTACATTTTAAAGTCAAATCATATGGTATTTGTCTTTCTCTGACTTATTTCACTTAGCATTAATACCCTCTAGGTCTATCTATATTGTCCCAAATAGCAAGATTTCATTCTTTTTTATGAATAATATCCATATAGGAATATACATATATTATATTATATATGTATATATTATATATATATCTTACATATTCTTTATCCATTCATATATCACTGGACACATATGTTGCTTCCATATCTTGGCTACTGTAAATAATGCTGCAATGAACATAGGGGTGCATATATCTCTTCAAATTCATGTTTTTGTTTTCTTCAGAAAAATATTCAAAAGTAGAATTGCTGTATCATATGGTAGTTCTATTTTTAAGTGTTTTGAGGAACCTCCATGTCTTTTCCTTAGTGGCTGCACCAACTTACATTCTACCAACAATGTACGAGGATTCTCTTTTCTTCACATCGTCTCTAACACTTGTTATTTTTTGTCTTTTTGATAATAGCCATTCTGACAAGTGTGAGGTGGTATCTCATTGTTGTTTTGATTTACATTTCCTTGACTGTTAGTGATTTTGAGCATCTTTTCATGTACCTTTTAACCATCTGTATGTCTTCTTTGGAAAAATATCTATTCAAGTCCTCTGCCCATTTTTTAATTGGGTTGTTTGTTGTTTTGATATTAAATTGTGTAAGTTCTTCATATATTTTGGATATTAACCCCTTATTGGATGTATAATTATAAATATCTTCTTCCATTCAGTAGGTTGCCTTTTCATTTTGTTGATGATTTCTTTCACTGTGCAAAAACTTTTCAGTTTGATGTAATCTTATTTATTTATTACTGCATTTGTTTCAATTGCCTGAGGAGACGGGTCCAAAAAAATATTGCTAAGACCAATAACACAGAGTTGAATGCCAATGTTTTCTTCCAGGAGTTTTATGGTTTCAGGTCTTACATTCAAGTCCTTCACCCATTTTGAATTTTTATTTTTTGTATATGGTTTAAGTAGTGCTCCAGTTTCATTCTTTTGCGTGTAGCTGTCCAGTTTTCCCAACACCATTTATTGAAGAGACTATTTTCTCCCCATTGTATATTTTTGCCTCCTTTGTCATAGATTAATTGACCATATACATGTGGGTTTATCTCTAGGCTCTCTATTCTATTCTGTTGATCTATGTGTCTGTTTTTGTGCCAGTCCCATGCTGTTTCGTTTACTATAGCTTTGTAGGATAGTTTGCAATCAGGAAGCGTGATACATCTAGCTTTGTTCTTTCTTCTCAAGATTGCTTTTGCTATTTGGGGTCTTTTGTGGTTACATACAAAATTCTGTGTTCTAATTCTGTGAAAATTCAATTGGTATTTTGAAGGGAATTGCATTGAATCTGTAGATTGTTTTGAGTACTATGGACATTTTAACAACATTAATTCTTCCAATCCATGACCACAGTATATCTTTCAATTTATTTGTGTCATCTTCAATTTCTTTCATTAATGTCTTATAGTTCTTAGACTACAGATATTTCACCTTCTTGATTCCATTTATTCCTAGGTATTTTATTCTTTTTGATGCAATTGTAAATGGGATTGTTTTCTTCATTTTTCTTTCTGATAGCTTGTTACTAGTGTATAGAAATGCAACCAATTTCTGTATATTAATTTTGTATTCTGCAACTTTACTGAATTCATTTATTCATTCTAAATTTTTTTTGTGGATTCTTTAGGGTTTTCTATGTATAGAATCATGTCATCTGTAAATACTGACAGTTTCACTTCTTTATTTACAATTTAGAGGCCTTTATTTCTTTTTCTTGCCTAATTGCTGTGACTAAGACTGGCAATACTATCTTGAATAAAAATAGTGGGAGTGGGCATCCACGTCCTGTTCCTGATCTTAGAGGAATAGCTTTCAGTTTTTCACTGTTGGGTATGATGTTAGCTGTGGGTTTGTTACATATGGCCCTTATTATGTTGAGGTACTTTCCTTCTACACCTACTCTGTTCAGAGTTTTTGTCATAAATGGATGCTAAATTTTGTCAAAAGATTTTTTTTGGTTCTTTTGAGATGCTCATATCATTTTTATTCTTCATTTTGTTAATGTGGTGTATCATGTTGATTGATTTGAGGATCTTAAACCATCCTCTCATCCCTGGAATAAATCCCACTTGATTGTGGTGTATGATCCTTTAACGGTATTGTTGAATTCGGTTTGCTAATATTTGTTGAAGATTTTTGCATCTATGTTCGTCAGGGATGTTGGCCTGTAATTTTCTTTTTTTTGTGGTATCTTCGTCTGGTTTTGGTATCAGGGTAATGCTGGCCTTATAAAATGAGTTTGAGTGTTTTCCTTCCTCTTCAATTTTTTGGAATAAATTGAGAAGGATAGCTATTAATTCTTCTTTAGATGTTTGGTAGAATTCACTTGTGAAGCCATCTGGGCCTGGACTTTTGTTTTGGGGGAATTTTTTAAACTACTGATTCAGTTTTAGTACTTGTAATTGATCTATTCTGATTTTCTATTTTTTCATGATTCGGTCTTGAAAGGTTGTCTGTTTCTAGGACTTTATCCATTTCATCTAGGTTTTCCAATTTGTTGGCATATAAAATTGTTCATAGTAGTCCCTTATGATCCTTTGTATTTCTGTGGTCTCAGTTGTAACTTCTCTTTCATTTCTGATTTTATTTATTTAGGCGCTCTCTCTCTCTCTTTTTAATGAGTTTGGCTAAATGTTCATTGATTTTGCTTATCTTTTCAAAGAACCTGTTCTTACTTTCATTTACATTTCTATTATTTTTTAATATCTATTTTATTTATTTCCACTCTGATCTTTCTTATTTCCTTCTTTCTACTAACATAAGGTTTTGTTTGTTCTTCTTTTTCCAGTTCCTTTAGTTGTAACGTTAGATTGTTTATTTGAGATTTTTCTTGTTTCTTGAGGAAGGACTGTATTGCTATAAACTTCCCTTGTAGAACTCCTTTTGCTGCATTCCATAGATTTTAGAAAGTTGTGTTTCCATTTTCATTTGTCTCAAGGTATTTTTTGATTTCCTCTTGGATTTCTTCATTGACCCATTGGGTATTTAGTAGTATGATTTTAGTCTTCACATGTTTCTGTTTTTTCCAGTTTTACTCTGGTAATTGATTTCTGGTTCCATCTCCTTGTGGTCAGAAAAGATGCTTGATATGATTTCAGTCCTCTTAAATTTACTGAGACTTGTTTTGTGGCCTGACATATGATCTATCCTGGAGAATGTTCCATGTGCACTTGAAAAGAGTAGGTATTCTTCAGTTTTTAGATGGAATGTTCTGTATATATCTATTAAGTCTATCTGGTCTAATGTCACTTAAAGCCAATGTTTCTGGATGATCTATCTATTATGTAAGTGGGGTGTTAAAGTCCCCTACTATTATTGCGTTATCATCAATTTCTCCCTTTACATCTGTTAATATTTAGTTTATATATTTAGGTGCTCCTGTGTTGGGTACATGAATTTTTATGAATGTTACCTCCTTGTCTTGGATTGACCCCTTTATCAATATGTAATGCTCTTCTTTTTTTTCATTACAGTCTTTGGTATAAAGTCTATTTGTCTCATATGAGTATTGTTACCTTAACTTTCTTTTTGTTTCCATTTGCACGGAGTATCTTTTTCCATCCCTTCACTTTCAGTCTCTGTGTGTCTTTAGATCGGAAGTGTGTCTCTTGTATGCAGCATATATATGGGTCTTTTTAAAATCCATTCAGCCACTATATGTCTTTTGATTGGAGCATTTATTCCGTTTACATTTAAAGTAATATTGATGGCTATGTACTTATTGACGTTTTGTTAATTGTTTTCTGGTTGTTTTGTAGTTCTTTGTTCCTTTCTTCTTCTCTTGGTCTCTTCCTTTGTGGTTTGATAGTTTTCTTTAGTATTAGGTTTGGGTTCCTTTCTCTTTATTTTTTGTGTATCTATTGTAGGTTTTTGGTTTGTGGTTACTGTGAGGTTTATATATATAGCAGTCTATTTTAAGGTGATAGTCACTTAAGTTTGAACACGTTCTAACAGCACTACATTTTTACTCCCCTCCAATGTTTTATGTTTTTGATGTCATATTTTACATCTTTTTATTTTGTGTATCCCTTAACTACTTATTGTAGTTATAGTTGATCTTACTACTTTTTTCTCTTTTTTTTGGTGAGGAAGATTGAGCTAACATCTGTGCCAATCTTCCTCTATTTTTTGTATATGGGACACCATCACAGCATGGCTTGATGAGCAGTGTGTAGGTCTGCACCTGGGATCCAAACCCACGAACCCTGGGCCACTGAAGCAGAATGCACAAACTCAACCACTACACCACCAGGCCAGCCCACTACTTTTGTCTTTTAACCTTCATACTAGCTTTTCAAGTGGCTGATCTGTTGCCTTTATTATACATTTGCCTTTACCAGTGGAAAATTTTTTCTTTCATATATTTTCTTACTACTAGTTATGGCCTTTTTTTTTGGCTTAAATTAGACCCTGTAAAGTTTCTTGTAAGGCCAGTTTTAGCGATTATGAACTCCTTTAGTTGTTGCTTGTCTGGATAACTTTTTCTCTCTCCCTCAATTCTGAATGATAACCTTGCTGGATAGAGTATTCTTGGTTATAAGTTTTTTCCTTTCAGTACTTTAAGTATACCATGCCACTCCCTTCTGGCCTGCAAAATTTCTGCTGAAAAATCAGCTGATAGTCTTATAAGAGTATTCTTGCATGTGACTTGTTGTTTTTCTTTTACTACCTTTAAGATTCTCTCTTTAATCTTAACTTTTGTCATTTTGATTATAAAATGTCTTGGTATACATCTCTTTGCGTTCGTCTTATTTGGGACTCTGTACTTCCCTAGACCTGGATGTCTTTCCTTTGCCAGGTTAGGGAAGTTTTCAGCCATTATTTCTTCAAATAAGTTTTCTGCCCCTTTCTATCTCTCTTCTCCATCTGGTACACCTATAATGTGAATGTTAGTACACTTGATGCTGTCCCAGAGGACCCTTAAACTATTCGTTTTTCAAAAATTCTTTTTTCTGTTCTGATTGGGTGATTTCCACTACCCTGTCTTCCACATCACTGATTTGTTCTTCTGTATCATTTAATCTGCTGTTGATTCCTTCTAATGTATTGTTCATTTCAAGTATTGTGTTCTTCAGCTCTGACTGATTCTTTCTTATATTTTCTTTTTTGCTGAAGTTCTCACTGTGTTCCTCTATTCTTCTCTTGAGTTCACTGAGCATCTTTATGATCGTTATTTTGAACTCTTTATCAGGAAAACTGCTTATCTCTGTTTCATTAGGGTTTTTTCTGGGGTTTTATCTTGTTCTTTTGTTTGTAACATATTCCTTTGTCTCCTCATTTTGTTTGAATTTCTGTGTTTGTTTCTAGGAATTAGGCAAAATAGCTACTTCTCCCTGTCTTGAAGGAGTGGGCTTGGGCTTGTGTAGTCCCCTATGTGGACTGTGTGTGCTGGGTTGCTTTGGTAGGCTGGCTGGGGCTGGAGCAGGAAAGGGCAGGGGGAGTCCAGAGGTACACCATGCCAGAGCCACCCTGGCAGGATGGCTGGAGCTGGGGCAGATGCAGGTCAGGGGGTCCCAGGGTGTGCCATGTCACGGCTGTCCTCATGGGATGGCTGGAGCTGGAGTGGGTGTGAGTCAGGGGGTCCTGGGGCATGCCACACTGGGGCTTCCCTGGTGAGATGGCTGGAGCTGGAGCAGGTGTAAGCCAGGGGCTTCCTGGAGCATGCCACACCAGGGCCACCTTGGCAGGACAGCTGGAACAGGCGCAGGCTGGAGGCGTCCCAGGGCACTCTGCACTGTGGCCATCTTGGTGGGATGACTGGAGCTGGGGCAGGTACAGGCAGGTGGTGGGGGGGATGGGAGCTGAGGCACTCTGCACAGTGGCTGCCTTGGGAGGATAGCTGGAGCTGATGTGGGCCAGATGTCTTGGGTGCACTGGGGTAGCCTTAGCAGCTGACTACAACGTCTGGACCATGCTCCCACACATGCTATCAAGGTGGAAGAGGAACAGAAAAAATGTCACTTGCTTGCGCCTCCAGCCCTGGACAGAGTTCCAGCAGTTCCTCACCCATTTGGAAGATGCTTTTGGGTTAGTAAATGTGTTTCCTTCCCAAATAGTCTAGGTTCTCTTTAAACTGCTGCTATTTTGCTGTGCCCCAAGGTGGGCAAGCCTGTGCACAAGCCCTTCAATGGTATCCCTCTCTGATGCAGGTCAACACCTTGGAGGTGAGGTTTCCGTGGATACCATGTCTCTGTATCTCTTACCCATCTCTATGCAGTCCTCCTATCATTTGTTGTGCAGAAGCTATTCAATCACCCCTCAGTTCTTCAGGAGGAATTGCTCTATATGTAGGTATAGATTCAGTGTGCCTGTGTGAGGATGTGAGTTCAGGGTCTTCCTACACTATCATCTTGGACTCTTTCCCCATGATCATAATTATTTACAAAATTTTTTTCCTGCCTGTATCTGGGTTCTCTGTTGTCTATTTTTTCTCTTAGTGTTTGTCATATGTTCTGTCTCTTGGCATGCCAAATACTTATTTTTGAAGAAAAACTGGTAGAGGTTTTAGACAATGTGACCATCCTCCAGCAAGAGCTCACCCTTTGCTAGAGAGATGGAAAGGTAACTGACCACTTTAAATCAAAAAAGAACAGAAACAGTTGAGGATGGGTAGCAGATTTGGTAAGGCCTAGTCTAATTCTGTTTTTTCCCTCTTCTCAGAGCCTAAGACTCTAGGGCTTCCAACCAAGAATCTTAGTTTATTCATCATGGTCTTTCCTTCTGGCATGTCCTGAATGTTAATCTCTTAACTTCTTAGCATAGTGAGACTATCAGAGTCTCTACTTTGCTGTTTTGTATGCTTTCACCTTACCATTTCTCTCCTAGACAGCTGCAGATTTCAGCAAATTCCTTGAGGGGAGAATTGGCCGTGTGTCAGGCTCAGTTATCCACTCCTCCCTTTTCTGTTGGATGTTGACCGACCACCAGAGATGTTCTCAATTTTTCTTCTCCATCCTGATTAGATCACCAGAATTTCAGCTGGTTTTCCTGTGCCCCAGAAGTAGCTCTCTTCTGGGGCCAGACCTAGATTCTCAACCTCTTGTGTGCTGCTTAGACTCAGAAGAAGTCTCCAGGCAAAATACACTTCCAGAAAGTTAGTTCATTTCCCCATTGTTGTTCCTTTCTGGAATCTTGGCATGTATAACTTATTGCTTGAGCAGCTCTCTGATCACTTTATATAGATTTTTGTTGTTGTTTGCTTTGAGATAACTTTTGAAGTTATCTTTTGAAGTTTACTTTTTCGGAGAGAGTATTTGCGTACAGCAAACTACTCCAGCAAAAAGCCAAGCTTTATATCCATCTTTGATTTTTGATCAATACTTTCAGCATATTTTCCCAACTAGGGTCTATATTCGTATCCCACCAGGATTACATGAAAGTTCCCATTTTCCTTCAACATATTTCTATTATTTGCCAAATAAAGAATGTAAAATTTTCCTACATTTGTTTTCATTTGTCTTTTTATGCCTCCAAGTGAAGTTGAACATCTTTTAATAATTATCTTTTAATTTTCATTATTTTCTTCCTTCCTTTCTTCCTTCCTTCCTTCCTTGCTTCCTTCCTTTCTTCCTTCTTTCCTTTTATACTTCCACTTTCCTTCTATGCCTTTTGAATTTCAATTTCTTTGAAAGCTCATGCTATTTGCTCAAAATTCTGCTCCATTTTGTTTGTTGGTTTGTTTCCTTTGTTTTGGGTTTGTCTTAATTAATTAAGTTATTTTTGTTTTTTACTATCAATGTACAGGCATTTTCTTTATATTACATATGTTAAAAGTTTTCTATATTGTTTATTTACTTTTATTTCAGATTTCCTCCTGCTCTACTTCTGGATTTTGAATTTGTCTGTGGTATCGTTTCACTCAGAAAATTTAATTTTTGAAAAAAATTTTTCCCAATTATAGCTTGACATTTTTATGTCCCTTAATTCATCAGTAATACTTTGTTACTCTAAGCTGATTTTCATCTACTACTTAATGACTTGTACAGGAGCAAATCATTATGTGTAGATGTGATAAATATTTCATGGATATTATATGGATCTTGCACAAAGTAATGTCAGTTGAAACAAAGAAATGTTTTTATTATTTTATTTTGTTGGTTTATAGAACTGTATCTATGAAAGAAATTTTCCAACTACTATTTAATAAGATCAAGTGAAATCCATGTATGTCATTGCAAAGAAGTATATGGTCAAAAGATGTCACAGATTTCACATTTTTCTACATCAATTTAACACACAATGCTCTCATGAAATAAAATTAATCAAGGAAAAGCATCCACCAATTTTGATCCTTCTGAAACATTCTTTACCCCTTTACTACTTGGAAATGGAATCTGGCAGTCTCTGATCATCAATTTTCCTATAAATAATCAATAAGGGGGTTCACTGAAGATAATGTTGATCAGAAGTAAATTTCAAGGAAGTGCTTCTCTACACTGAGTCAATATTTTATATCTAGATTTTGTATTTTGACTGATTTTTTTTTTAACTCAGAAATGTGTGTCCTCATTTAAGGCAACATAAGTGTATATAAAGGTAGAGTCTTCACTCAGAATAAAATATCTACTTTTACATGGTTTTCTTTAGAGAGCTATCCCTTGAATCTTGAATCTGAGTTGCCCACAGGCCTTTAGCAAACGTGGCGCAAGCAGAGGCATAGACAGTGCTTGCACGTGGGGCTTGCTCTTGTGCTGCTTTGGAGGACTCTGCATCAACAAGCCAGAAGTAGCCTAAAGGACAATGGAACACACGTGGGAGAGTCATCGCTTCGCTTAGTTGACATTGAGCCAATCACCAGACATTGCATGAGGCTAGTTTGAAACACCTAGGTCCAGCCAAGTTGGCCTAGATGAAAAGAATCCCTCGCCTAGCGAGCAATTGTAAATGTCTGTTGTTGTAAGTCACTATATTCTGAGGTGGACTGGTTTGCATCAAAAGCTGAAACAATGTTCTTACTAGGCAGGTGCCTACGACGTTTCAGACACTATGCAGCGTGCACATAGCATTGGAAAATAGTTCATATACGTTGGGTTTTGCCTTATTCAAGACTTCCTTCTTTTGAAAGAAAAGAGCCAGCTGCTCTACATACATATGAAGTTAATCTTCCAAGCTGATACTTTTCTTCTTATACCCAGGAAATAGACTCATTTCATACTTCACTGATAGAATAGAAAATATCTCAATGGAACTTGTTTTAGTATACTTAATTAAATATGCCTTAGTACTTTTCATCTTTTCCATATATTATTAAGTGAGAATCACAGTTTAGACAGCATATATTGCATGATCACATTTATGGGCATAGATAGGATCTTTAGAAAAAGTTAGTAGTGATTGTCTTCATGTATTAGTACTTCTGTGTTTTTTGAGTTGTTTTAATTTTTAAATAAGATTTTTTGATCACACAAATAATAATAAAACTCTTGGAATTAAAAAAACAAAAAGATGGCTGTGGATTACAAGTGACAATTTAAAATTATTCAAAATCCCACATAAAATTACTGTAATATTTATAATAGGAATAATAATTTATCTTGATCCCCACAATGACCCTTTGTTTCAAACTCCGGTTAGGTGCTTGGAGCAATGACAAGGCTCTATTGTTACAACATTTCAAATATCTCATTTTTCACTTGTTTGTTCATAAGCAGTAAAATCCATCGTCTCTTTCAGCCACTTGAAAAAAAATAAAGTACATTTATAATGGATCTATCAAGTGGCTTTATAACAAAAATTGAACAGTGGCTTCCCCATTCCTTCTTCATGATCCTTTTCACCTTCACATTTCCTATGATTATCCTTATCAATGACCACAGTCTTCCATCACTGTCATTGACTAACCTTATGGCATGCTGCTTATGGATTAATGTGCCAGGCCATCTGCCTAAGTATTTCTCCATCATATGGCCTGGCAATAAACTACATTCTTTCAGTCAGGAGCATTAGTTTAATCTGTGAAAGATGCAGCAATTTGCCTGGAAATTCCAGCTGGCATAATGCAAACATCAGCACCAGGCAGATGATTTTTGATCCACAAAGATGAATGTAATCCTCTTTTTATTGTACTTATTTATGCTTTTCCTCTAAATTTATTGCTTTATTACCACTGTGCTTTGTTCTCTATTCTTTTGATAATGCCATAATATGACAAAATCTTTTATCTAGTAAAATTATTAGCTATTCCCTCTGGAGAGACACTCACCATTTTGATGGACTAATAAAGGTATGGGAAAAAATATCTGACTTACAGTGTCTTTTACAATAGCTTTGAATTTTGAGATTTTCATGATAAACTCAATAATTCAATTGGTTTGGAGCTTTATAAGAATTACTATTAAGCCCTGTTCTCAAGTGCCAACTAGTCTACTTCCTTCTCAAGTTATTTTCAACATGCGGCCATTTATTCCATGGGGATAGGGTTAGAACCTAAGAAAAATCATTGCTAGGCTGTTCATTCTTCATCATCAACTGCGTTGTTTCTCAACGTCAGAAATACTGAAATTTGGATCTGGGAATTTTTTGTTACCGTGACATTGTCCCGTGCATTGTAGAATGTTTAGAAGCTTCTCTAACATGTGTCCACTGCGTGCCAGTAGCACCAACAACCCAGTGTGATAAACAAAAATGTTTGAGATATTGCCAATTGTCCTATGGCAGGGGACAAAATCACCCTAATTGAGAACTAGTGATCCATAGCGTTAAGAGCTAGTTTAATTGATTGTCAAGAAAGGTAACATTAAATGGGAAAGGAGGAGAGGAACGTTGAAGAAAGGCAGAGAAGTTGTATGGATGTAGCTGAGTATAAAAATGTGATAATACACTGGGGATTATTGTTGCATTTAACTAGTTACAGCTATTCTGTACATGAGATTTAAAGGTATATGTTTGTATATGCATTCAAGATCATTTTTGAGAACCAGCTTTTTTTTCTCCTGTCCGTTTTATTCTACACTCTTGTGCACATGTTCATTCAGTTAAATAACTTCTGCCTCACTCTTGAGTCCTGGCCCCACGATGTATCCTGGTGCTGCTAATTGCAAGTTCTCCTTTATCTTCTCTGAATGAGTTTTGTCTTTATTATCTGCATCCAACTTCAGTTGATCTATAGCTGAGGAATCTGCAGTTGCATCCCCAAAATGGCTAGATTCCTGGAACCTGCCATCAGAATTTCCCTGAAAGCCTGTTAAAAATTTCAATAGTACTTGCTAATCAGCTGTTTTCTCAATCTTATATAAAATTTTAGGTAAAAACTGTGTGCAAGGACAACAACACTCTTCATTACAAGAGATTGGTGCTTCCAAGCCAAGAATTCATTACCTAGTGAATTTTACCAGCTACACAGATGTTCTCTGGAAACCCAGAGGTGAGTATGCCTCCCACAAGATTGCCATATTTCTCTGCACAGCTCTGATGCCAGGTTCCAGCTTTTACCAATCCATCAGATCTCCATGTTCTTAATTTATTCATGGATGCCCCTGTCCTAAAACATAACATATAAAAAATTAAGTGTTTTTGGAAAATGCTGTTCTAGTTAAATTATGAAATCAACTTTCTGCTGCAATAGTTTCTAAGTATTTCCTCCCTCATTTATTTATGTAAGCATTTCCTCAGTCATTCATTCCAAACTTATTTAGAGCCTACTGTATTTCAGACACTGCTGAATACTAAAGTTAAATGTTCTACAAGACAGACATATCCTTGCTGTCATAAAACTTTAGTGGAAGATACAACTAAATATGCATTGCAGTACATGATGACGCATGAACTAGTAGTGGGAATATAAAGTGTCAGAGAAGTACAGAGGCGGGCAGAATAAGTAAAACTTGGGGAAAGAAGAATACTTCTTTCTCTTCCCTCCCTTTGTTTATATCCTACTTGTTTCAAAACAAAATTGATGTCTAAGCTTGGAAAGAAGGAAAATAGAGTGCAGCCAAATAAAGAAACCACAGAGTATCATTCTACCCTCCAGGGGTAGCATACCCAAAGGCTTGACAATTACAATGTACATGACACATTTTTAAAAATGAAAGAACTCCAATATAGCTAGGGCTTAAAGTGCATAGAAGGAAGTATAAGAAGAAATGCATGGAAATGGATCAACCACCAAATTATGGAGACTAATATTTTATGTAGGAGAATTTGGATTTTATCTTGAAGAGGATGGTTAGCCATTTATCTGAAAGGGGGACAGGATATTTTAGAATTATAACTCTGCCTGTTTTTGATGTTGGGTTGTGGACCTTATAAAACTGGAGGCAGGAAAACCACTAAAAATACCGCTTTCTCATTTCTGATGACAGAGCAGTTCCAAAAATCTTTTTTCATTCAGTTCCCATTTTTGCAAATTATGTTAACCTACTGACCAAGGTAAACACTATTATTTCTACCAGCTTTAGTCACATTTTGAACGTTCTCATTTTAAAGGTTCTAATTTTAATGGCATAACGTTTGCAAGGGTGTGAGGTGTTTTCCCCACACCTGCTGTTTCCTCCCATCTGTGGGAAGCTCCACCATATACGACTTCTGGCCCATTTCCTGCCTCACATGTTGTGTTCTGCTCCCCGCTAGGAATGTAAAGAGCTGTGTAAACAGGGGGGTCATATTCTAGACTTCTGTGCTCGAGAGCACATTTTCCTCAGATTTAATCCCAATTCTCAAATACCAGTTACAGTAGAAGGGAAAGTGGCATTTCCATCTCCCTTTTGCATTATTTCTCTGGGTTTTTAATCTTGCTCATGTATATTGTACTTGTTTCAAAACTCAGATGGTGTACTTCCAAACCACCTAAAATAATACTTTCCAATAAAATGTAAGGTAGAATCTTGTTAGATATGAAGTTCTCAAATAATTGACTTTACTTTCATTCACAAACAAAAAATATCAAGCAGTTCCTTTAAATTAATCACATGACTGAAAAACTTTATTTATATCAACCACTCTCCCCATCCCAGACTGCCCAACAGAAAAAAGTCACCAGACTTATTTATTTTTCTTTGTTTTGTAAATGTAAATGAAATTTAGTGTATTAGAAAATATAAAATATTCATGAATCATTAAAATATGCAGTTTTGCAGACTGTTTTCCTCAATCATTTTCATGGAAACTTTGAGTTTAATGTTTCATATGAAGAGTCCAATTTTTTTAAGACAGCACAAAGTCACTTTTACTATCCAAGTAAAATTGCACCACCCTCACATAAATGCACTTAATCCTGAAAATATAATTATAAGAACTTAATGAGAATAAAGACAAATTAATTGCTTTACTCTTTCTTTTTTTCCCCTGATGTCCTTGAGAGACCTTATTTTGATATTGATGACATTCAGTAGGAGACTGATTAATACAATTTAAGCTGTTATTCATTCTCTTTTTTTTTAAAGCAAAAAAAATTCCTCTTTAAATTTATTTTTCTCTGTCTGGAATACAAGATCAACAGTCTAAACTTCTTAGTTTGTGTAAATTGAAGCTTGATCCATACTTATTCACTGCATTATCTTTATAGATTCGTCTTTTAACATGTTATTTCTGCTGTAGAATGTATGTAGTGAAGAGCATTTGAGATAGTCTTCTAGCTGAGATTACTTGTTCTACCTAGGAATTAGGGTCCTATCATACAAACATTTTTTGCTATAACAATAAAAATATATAACATATGTGCTAAAGTCACAATGCAAAATTTCAGGTATAATGATTATCCTTAAGATTCATAATAAAGAATCCATTGTTGCCCTATACTTTTGCTCCTGGGCTCTCTTTTCCTCCTTTTAATACAAGTTGTCTGCTTTTATGTGCTCGGTGATCCACATTCACATTAGATTTGCCATAAACTATGAGCCCAGCAGAACTTTACAGTTTGAGAGTTCATCATTTCATTCCAAGATAAAAGAACCTAGAATGCTTGGATCTCTCCTTTCCTCTACCAGGAACGCCCTGCTCCAAATCTTGTGTTCCAGGCTTGTCTCTACTCATTTTTCATGTCCCAAGGTAAAGGTTGACTGCTTTATGAATGTGTCCTCGAGTTTCAGCCCTACACTCAAGGCTTCTCCACTGCAGTTTCTACATTGGTCTACTAATGATGCTTTCACAATCCAATCCAATAATTTCCTTGCAAGTTTGTCTTTTTTAGACAATTAACTTTGTTGAGTATGGATAGTTCTCCATTCAATTTTGAATTGAAATGGCTTGGTACATAATATGCAGAGACATTGTTTGTTAAAATAAAAACAAGTACCTAGGCTTCTACTTTCTACCAAATATCTGATATCAGGCATTGTGTGCCTCAGGATGAATATGCTACCACTTTCAGAGGTGTTTACATTTGAAACCATAGCTCTAAACATATTTAATGTTATAATCTAGTCTTAGAAATATCATTTTAATGGTTATCTTATAACCTTTAAAGATTATTTTAAATGTCAGTATTAAACTTAGAGTAACTTTATAAGTGGTCCTCTGAACAGATCTCATTGACAGTAAATTCTTCCCTTTATATTTAATGCTTTATAGTAAAGCTTTTTAAAAATGTTATTTTATCATCTAACACTAAGTAACAAACATTCCCAAAATGAAATGTTGTCATTAAAAGCAATGCCTGCAAAGCCTGTTTTTCCCTCCAATGTTGTCATTGAAATAAATAACTCTTATGTCAGTGAACGTTGGTAGAAATCAGCAGTTCTTAATCCCTGCGCATTGCGCACTGTGTGCAGTACAATGAGGAGTGGGTTCCCTCTCTCGAGATTGCTAATACACCAAAATCCATCTCATCACCGGCTATTGTGCGGAGGTCATAGGTCATCATGTGAGGCTACTTAAATTCCAATCCTACTTCTGCCATTTACAGGGGCTCTGAACAAGGAAATCATTTAACTTCTGTGCAATCTTAATTTTCTGAACAAACAAATGGGGACAGAAATAGTACTTCTTTCATGTAAATGTTGTAAGAATTAAGCAAGGTAATGGGTGCAATGTGCTTAAATAGTTGCTAATTATTAGCAAACCCGTACCTCTGCCATGACCATTATTTTTGCACCAGCATTTTATTATTGTCATTATTATTACTATTATTATTAAATTAATCTTTTACATTGAGAAGGTGAAGCCAAAAATTAAGTTGGAAACCGTTAGACAAAATCACTATTTAAACTATTTTTTTCTAGAATAGTTGAATATGTGCAGTGAGAGGTATGTTTCACGTAATTAAATATAATATACTTTTCATAATTTTAAAATATATTTTAATTATAAAACTAACGAATATATATTTTATATTTAAAATACAAAAATGAATATTTTAAAATGAAATTAACCCACAATATACATTCCCACCATTTCTTAAAATATTTTATTTCATTTCAGTTCAGTCTATTTTCCATGCATATACATAATTAATTATTTTTATTTTATTAAATTGGAAATTATATATAGTGATTTTGCCTCTTACAAAGTTTTGGGAGAATTTATTTTTATTTTTTCAATAATGTTTGCTTATATTTTCATCATATAGCTTAAATATAATCTGTTACCAATGTTGGGGTGCTTCAGTTGTTTTTAAACATTTTATTATTATGAACTTTATAAGAGTGAGCATACCTGTACATTAATGTTTGTGTATTTCTAACTTTTGCTTATGTTTAAGTAGAGGAAAATTATACTGAAAAGGTGTCTTTTGGGGGATCAATTTTATACTGCTAAATTACTCTTCAAAACATTGTGCATTTTAGGCTCCCATTTCCACTATTATAAGATGGGCATGCCTTTATTTTCCTGCACCATCCAACATTTGATGCTTTTAAATAAAAAAGGAGGAGGAGTTTTGGATCCTACAAATGGAAGGAACAATTTAAAATAATAGCGAATTAATTGAAATGTATGTATCCATAAAGACAGAAAAAATAGAGAGGGCATCAAGAAGCATGATACAGCAAGTGTGACACAACAATTTTATTGGAGAGCAGATTACATGTGGAAAAGCTACTACCCTAGTGGAGAAAGCTACAGCCCAAAGCTCTTTAGAGTGGATAAATTGAGAAAAGTGTCAAATTGTCCTCTGAATGTCAAGAAGTATAGGACTTAGAAGCAACAGGTACTGAAGAGGGTAGGGTTGAGGTAAAGATCAGGAAATGTTGGTGTTAATTGGGAGTTTACATGTCGAAAAAGTGGTTCCATCTTCCTCTTCTTCCGCTTTGCCACACTTAAGAGCTGGGTGGTTATCCATCAGGCAGAGGATGAGAAAGAGCATCTCTAGAAAGTCTGACAGGACCAGACAAAGCACCTCTTTTTGGTGATATTGGGTGCCACAATGAAATCATTGGTTCCCTGAACAGGCTCTTAAATAGTTATGGAGCCCATCAGTTGACATAGCTCTAAGGAGGTAACTTAGTCCTTATCCTTAATTTTAAAATGTTTGTGGATAACCAAAATAAAGACCCATAGAGAAAAGTCCAGTATCAGTATCAGTCAGGTTCATGTCAGGAAATGAGAAACCAAAAAATGGGTTATGCAGGTTTTTTGAAGTACTAAAATGATCAAAAGAAAACACTGAGGTAATACAAGTAGCAATTGCACCACTTCAAGTGGTGGCTGGAGTAAAAAGGAAGGAAAGATGTTGGGTTATAAGAATCTAGAATTTTTGAAGAGGGACTCTGTAGAAGTCTGAAGAGAGGCTGTTCACAGCAGGCGCTAACTCAAGAGCTCAGAAGAAGAACTCCATGGAACTGGGATTCAGATCTCTGAGGAGGAAGCACTCGCTGGTTGCTGCTGGTTTCCAGGAAGGAGCAGAATGAGGATGGCTCTTACATGTGGAAAAAACAGAAGAAAAAGGAAACCTAGACCAACTGCAGTTGCTAGGGTGAGGAGACACTGCCAGGGTGATGCTGAAAGGAATAACAAATGCCCAACAGTTTCTTCTTTCCTCCTCAGGTCCAGTCTCCCTCCTACACCCCATAGGCGCAGGTCAAAGAAGAAACCGGAGCCTAATCAGAGCAGACCATAAGAGAGAGATTCTGGAGCTGTTAAAAAAAATAGCCTGATAACTGGTACAAGATGCAATACTTCTGAAAGCAAAGGAATCTGGCAGGAGGAAAAAAAAAAGGAACTGGAAGAAGCTAATACAAAGCAAGGAAAAAAGAAGTCTTTAAAAAGGCTATTTATATTCACAGAGCAAAAGGAGAAGACATTGTGTATACATAAACAAGACGATGCTATTAAAGTTAGTGAAGGGGAGCAGAATTGGCCACCATAAAATATGTCTCTTTAGCACAGGGATTATTTTAGGCTGATTATTTTGAAGAAACAGCAGACATAGGAAAAGGTCTGACAGCTGAGTAGAAGTTACCCTTTTGTAAGAGCAATTGACATTTATAAGGGAAATCTCTGTTTGTAAAGATGTCTCTCTGTCTGTACCAGGAAGAGAAGGATGGCTCTAAATCTCTAGAAACTCTTATCAATGGAGAAGGCAATGACCTAAATCTGCATAACAACCTCATCCTTGTTTACTGTGCTTTTCCTGGTAACCTCCCATAACTGACTCCCCACCCCTAACATCTCCTTTTGTCTTTGGCTAAAGATGGTATTTAAGGTGGTGGTTTGGGCCATTTCAGAGAGTTACTCAGTGTTCCTGGGTATTTCCCATGTATACAGGTGGTATACATGTTATTAAATGTCTGTTTGTTTTTCTCCTGTTAATCTGTCCTTTTATTATGGGAGGTCTCAGCCAAGAGTCTAGAAGGGTAGAGGGAAAGTTAATTTTCCTCCCCTACATTAGTATGTATAAAAATGAGAATGTTGAGTCAAAAAACAAGACAAATATCTCAAAAATTGTATATCTTGTTCCCATCCTCCAAAATGCACTAAATGCTTATATGATTAAGTTGAAGAAGTTCTCCAGAGAGAATAATGAAGCAACATGAAGGAAAAGAAGACAAAGAAAGCAAACAAACAAACAAACAAAATCATAAGACTTAGATAATAAATCCAAGAGATTCAAAATAAAATTGAGGCAATAAAGAAATTTGGGGGTAAATTTATCAAATAAATAAAAAAAGAAAATACCTCAAAATAAAACATCTGTTCTTGTTACTGAACCAGGCTCATTTTGCCCACCACATAATTACACCAATCACTGAGAGGACAAGTTAGAGCAGAAAAAGTGTTTATTCACAAGGCAGCCAAGTAAGGAGATGGGATAACAAATCTCAAATCTGCCTCTCTAAAAATGGGGACTAGGGATATTTATAGTGTAGGGGGCAAGGTGGTCCAAAGTGAGGGTATAGATGATTGGAGGTAAGGACAAGTTAGGTATTGATGATCTGTGCAAGCGTAGTCAAGCTTCATGGCTCTTCATAGGATGCATGTTCACAAAATGGCAGTGCTACCATGATCTGAGGGTGGAGTTTTCAGCTCCTTAAAATCAAAGGTCATCCATGCAGGCCTGGGTGATGAGTTGGTGGTCTCAACCAGCCTGAAGTGGACAAGGAGTGAACTCTCAGTTCCTGAAAAACTCAAGCACCTGTTACCATGGTAACCCACATGACAGAGATGTTATCTGTGTAGAGTAGACTTTAGTAATGCATTATCTTACCACTTTTGCAAACAGACTACTAACTGAATGTAGTCAAAGCAAGTTGGCCCCCCATTTCACTCTTAGCAGGTTTCTGAACAAAATGACTAGTTTCTTCTGTGTATACTCCTCCTGACCTCCACTGTTATGTAATCAGTGTCACTTCTCTACATCTTATTAAACTTTTCTAATGGATGCCTCAGGATTCTTTCAAACTGACATGTCTTATTTTATCACTTAACTTATATACTTTGTTATTTCCACCTTTTTATATGATAGAATGTAAATCATATCCACTTTATTCTCCTTTCCTTCCAGCTTTATTGAGGTATAATTGACAAAAAATTTGAATACATTTAAGGTGTATGACTTGGTGATGATGTACATATACACTGTGAGATGACCACTGCAATCTGCTTTATTCTTAAGTATTTCTTGAAAACTTCCTATTTTCCCTCTAGGTTATCTTGTGTTCATTCCATAGCTAGCATTAAAATGATTTCAAAACATGACTGATGTTTTGGAGCACCCCTTCCCCACATTCCTGTTTTTCCCCTACATTTCATCCTGGTTTGACTCTTCTCTTTTGTTCTGACCCTGGGGAAAACCATTAACTCTCTAAGTTTCATCTTTGCCTGCAAAATTGGAAAGTGAAACTGGATCTCTACTGTTCCTTTAAGAACAGTCAGATGTCTTTGTTACTGGATCATCTACAGGTCACATTCTCCTCCGTGGAGTGAAAAAATACCCTGGAAAGTTAATAAAATATGGAATCAGAGATAACTAATGAAAGGCAAAGTGAATTATTCATAAAGTTTAACTCTGCAATGTACAGAGATATGTCACTCCCAAATGAATGATCCTTTGTGACAGATTATTATTAGTTTTAGCTCTTATGGAAGGAGAGTGGTATGTTCATTGTCAAAACACATTTAATCAAATTGGAAATGAAATTATATGAAAATTAACATGTATAAAATAACTGAAGGAAACAGTGTTATAGATAAATAGAACATTTTTAAGTAAAAGATCATTCTGGCTCTCCAAGATTAAAATGTTAATCGTTCCTTTGTATATTTATCTCCCATTTGAATTTTGGGACACAAATAGTTCTTTAAGATGAGGAATTATTTATTGTTTTAGTCTCTTATATTGAAGCATATTTTCAACATAACTATTGTTGTAAATGAATTGCTTTTCCCTTTGATATGTGACAAATTTTCTCAACTATTAAATGTGATTTTGATTTATTTTTTAACGAAATTTCCACTGAAAGTTCATTCCTAATTTTTTCTTTGTCATTTCAAAAAGAAAGATAAGAAACGAAGAGGGGGAAGTAAGGAGGGGGGGAGGGAGGGAGGCAGAGAGGGAGAGAGAGAGAGAGGGAGAGAAACACTCTGATGAAGAGGCCTGGACATAAATCTTTGGCTCAGCTAGGAGCTTTAATATTTTGAAACAAAAAAGCACTTTCAAGGGTAAAGAATTTCATTGATCTTTAAAAATGCAAATACTCACTGGCCTTTAGATGGCCTTCTTTGAAAGAAAATATAATGAGTGACAAGTATGATAAGGTGGTACCCCAAGACGAAAGCACTCCTCTCATTACATTTAGGATATAAATTAGGGAGGAGAGGCTATGAAATCGGAGGAGAAGATTCAGATAAACTAAAGATATCAGTCGGGCAGAATTTTCTTGCTAATTAAGAAATGAACTCTCTCCATCCTTCATCTGTACTTTGCTTTTACAGAGACCAAGTCTTTGCACTTTGTCCGATATTGCCGGAACAAGTATCTCATTAGGGAAGAAGCAGATAACTCACTTCCACATACGTTCTCCTCTAACTGAAAGTTGATTGCTTACAATTTATTAAAATTTTAAGCAAATAGAAGAAAACATGTTTTGGCTAATTGGTTAAAAAGAAGTATGCTTAATGTGCAACTAAGAATTTTTCTCTTGAATCTGACACTTGGCCTTATGGTGCAAAGCCACATTTGAAGTTTACTCAACTACTCATCTTATTAAAACAAGAAAGCTATATTTCAAGGTCATTGGTATTCAGCAAACACAGTGACTGTTGAAGTAAGAAAAAAAAATTCATTTGTTGTTTCCTTGTGAGTTAGTAAAACTTTTTAGTCTCTACAAATTCAACATCTACTTTTCTATGATGTGAATGAGAAATAATTGGTACCATTAAAAAAAGATTATTTTTACAGTTTTTTTAATCCTAACATGACAACTAATATTTATTTATTAGCACTCTGTTGCGTACTGTGAGAATTATAAAAATAATATTTTCAAAGTATATATTCTAGCTTGGAAGGCAATGCACCCTATAGGTACATAAGAAAAGAAAATCTTCTGTAAATCAAAGTCAGTCAGGAAAATCGTCATGGAGGTAGCAACATTTGTTCTGCATAGCAAAGGAAATTTGAAGTGTGGGAGATCAAGATTTGGCCACCCTGAAATATATCTCTTTACCTTGATTGTTTTCTCTGAAGGACATTTGACCTCCCCCACTAACTGCCTAAAGAATTTGACATGGTGGCCCCTTCCTGGAACAGATCTTCTATCATGATGGTTGTAAAGATAATGTAGGATAGAGGTTATAATAGGAAAGGCACCAAGCCTCTTTTATCAAAAACTTTGTCTCTCCCTGACCACATTATCTATAGATGACCCTGAAAAGAATTGTCCTCCTGCCCTCTGAAGTCCCAGGCCACTACCCACCCCCAACACGCTCCTCGCCTTTAGCTGCAATACTTAAGCAAGCAGCTTAGACAGAGGGGCGAGTTGCTCATTTCTGAGTTTCTCCCATGTATACATGTTATTAAACTTGGTATTATTTTCTCCTGCTAACCTGTCTTGTTGATTATTTGGCCAGCCATAAGAACCTTAAGGAAAAGGGTAGAGGGAGATTCTCCTTCTTCCCCCGACAGAAGTTTACATCAGAGGAATGATTGTAAAACAAATACAGGAATAAATTTGATTTATGTGATAGAGAGGATACTATGGAGGAAATAGGAAATAAATGTCTCAACATATAAAGTACAGTCCCTCTTGAAATTTAGTGGAAAACTAGTTTGAAAATTTCCCCACAATTAAGTAAGATTTCTATCACATACACGTACACACACTTACACACACACACACACACATGCACAAGACAATATGTCTAACAAGTGTAACAAAGTACCTAAAAATACTTTGTAACTGCATGGGCATAAAGCAGTTGGGTAGTAAACTCCACATGGCTGCATCTGATGACAAAGGTGCATTGTTAATTCCAGCTGCTGCGCTGGTGAGCATTTGAAGTCCACATAATTAAAATATTATAGTAGAAAAGGTGAATCCCTCGTAGACTAAGAAATTTATAGACCCTTGACTACAAAAGTAATTAGAATGATATGTGTACAAGATACAGCCTTATAAAAGAAGGCAGAATCCCATATTTCCATGATGTCATTAGTCTGCAGAAATATCACATGTATTTGTATGTAAGGAATCATTTAGAGAGAAATTTATAATAATTATGTCTTTGTTTTACTTCTTTTTTGGTTGTTAAGAAAGGAAGTGGGGGCAAGCTGGAAGAACAAATCTGAGTACTAAGAAGAAAAGAGACCTAAAGTAGATGAATTCAACTAACATAATGTCACTGAAATGTTTGCCAAAATGTGTCCATAAAGTTTAAGCGGCCTTCCTTACAGAGTGGAATCAGAAGAGATCCCAGTTTAAATGAGGTTTAAATATAATCATGTATGTACATTCCTCAGCCCATACACTGAACTGAGATAGAATTTTGTATTTTCTGTGCTAAATCTTGCCTTACTAAATACGGTAATCTAATTTCCTATATACAAACCCAAATAATAGAAAGAAGGACTATGTATATTCATAATATGTGCTTTAAAATGTTATCATATGAATTCAAATGCTGAGCTCTTAACTTCCATTCTTGCAATGTGAGCACCAAAACACTGAATTTGGCAAATACATCAATGTTCTTCAAATGATGCCATTAGTTAAAATCTGCTTTTTCCTAAATATTTCTTTTGAATATAGTGCACCTTTATTTGTCACATACATATTTGGGGCCCAGAAATGTAGCAGAATTCATGAAATTGTACCATATAAACAAGAGAGTCCAGCCATTCCTTTTTGGGATTTCCTCCATTGAGAATGTCAGGGAAAAGCCATGCACATTATTTAGAATTTTACCTCTACTTTTAAGAAAGACCCCAAAGAAAAATCAAAACCATAACCCATGATTTCACTTATTAAATTTTAGATGACACAGGTGATGATTAGAGGATTGGGACATTAAAGACAAATTGAATTAAAAGAAGCAGACGGAGAACTGAGTACAGATATGCTGACAGTTAAGACTCGTCACAAGGTCACAAGAGTCAACAGAATTGCAGTTTCTCTCATAAATGTCCCCTGAGGGAACAGATTTCCATGAGAAGTAAGAAATGGTAGGGAGAACACTTTCTCTTTCTGCTAACCTTCTGTGTGGCAGCAAGAACGATATTCCAAGGAGCAGCTGATTTATAACTATGGTGAAGAGCTGTGCTGTAGCTCGTCCACAATCGAAGCCTGCATATTCATAGATCTGACAGTGACAAATGCCTTCGCAAAGGCTTTGAGGAGACACAAAGTGTAGGGGATCTTCTCTATGCCTGTAAGCCACAGTCTCAGTCACATTATAGTCTATTCCAGAAACCTTGATTTAGCAGCCTAGCTGATGCAGGGCATGGGGTGGGAGCACGGGGCTTTATGTATATGTATATCTTTCCTGAGGAATGCCATTTGATTTGATTTAATTTTTCTGACATTTTCTTCATCAAATTATAATCAGTAGAAAATTTGGTTGTGTAAAAAGTTCATAATCATCAAGGTAAAATGAGGAAATGAGTGCTATCTTCATTCACAGAGAAAATAAATATGTTTCAGGTGGATAGTGAATGCGAAGTAGGTTACATTACTCTTTTTCTTTTTTTTCAGCATCTCAATACAGGTTATCTAAATCATCCAGTGTTTTCATCTTCAAAGGCATGTGACAGAAAGACAGGCTGTCTTTTCTGTCCAAATATGATGTTGAAATAAAGCAGTACTAGGTGGCTGTGCTGTGGGTGGGATATCAATAGAGAGCTATTTCAATTTTCTAAAAAGAACTTTAAAAAAAGAGCATGCTAAGAATCAGGGGAAAATCCACTTGCTGTAGAGGGGATAATGATATGATTTTCCTGTATGAAAGAGAACTGTGCCAAATAGAGCATATATTTTTTTAAATTTTGCTCTTCTCCCAGTTAATTTTATATGTACTCATAAGAAAATACAACAGGCAGAAAAGAAATGGTGACTTTCTTCTATCTATTCAACCCTGAAATTTCATCAGCGGATGACAAATGGACTCTCTCCAGAGATTTTTGCTTGTTGGTAGAGGTAATTCATAGCACAGAGTGTTTCCAGATCAGATAATGTAACCTTATCAGCTGCTGTACTTAGAGTGTAAGAGTGCGAATTTGGTAGCGTCAGAATTAAAGCTCTGTCTTATCATGATGTAGCAATATGTAAGCATTTTAAATTAAGACAATACTGGGAATATATAACAATTTGACTGTTAACAATACACAAATTCCTCCTATCTTTCAGGTTCCTATGGAAGGTCTGGTTGATTTACTACCTGAAATACAATTAGAGGTTTTAGTACTTCTCATGTTAAGGCCAGAGTGTTACTTCGAATTACTTTCTTAAACACATTTGGTATCTCATAAATTCCACAGACAGGGAAAATAGAAAAGTTTTATAAAGTGTAAGCTCAACTGTCATTGATTATTTCCCTTGAAGTTCTTGCTTATAAAGTTGTTTTGGGAAGAGAAAGGAAAATAATGGGGACTATGGCTCACTATATATGGTTATTATTCCAATATTTACTGAATTTCCAACATGATCTAGTGTATAGGAAACATAGTAGGCTGCACAATCCTCAAAAGAGAGGGGTAGAAATATGTATAAGGCTTGAGAATAAGCATTCACAAGTCAAGAGTCTAGATTGATAAATGAGAAAAAAGGGAATTGAAATTTAATAATCATCAAAATTATTAAGCATATAGTTTTATCTTAGTCATGTGTAGAATTATACACGTAATTTGACTAATCCAGAGCAAGTTCTTAGCCATTCTACTGCATTCCATATCTTCTACTGAATACCTTGGATGTTCAAGCTCTTTATGTAGTTTGTGGGACTATGGAGATGAATTTGCTAGTTTCTATTCTCAAATGTTTGTGATATTCCAGTCAAACAAATAAACACAATAAAATGGATTTATTGATAGAATCTCTAAAGGAATATGGAAGTGAGTATGGCTAATATTATCTGAGGCAATCAAAGGAGGCATCCTATAGAAGATGAGATCACACAGAACTAATTTTGGAAAGATGTTTACCAGTAGGAAAGGACTGTGGAGACAGAGGGTACATTGCAAAGGTGTTGAGCAGCAAAGTGGGTTTCAACAGCTATTCATATTTCAATATTCTGGAGGAAAAAGTACTACAGAGAGAAAATGAATATTTATAAGACCTCCGGGATAATATTATAGACTAATAAAGGTATCTTTCATTAGACTATGGCAGCCTCAAGAGTTGCACTAAAAAAATCTAATATACTTGGTTAGAAAGAGTAAAGAGCTGATCTTATTTTAGATATATGGATCTATGGACAGATGAATGGAGGGATGAGTAGATGGATACATGGATATTTATAAATAAATAAATGGAATGGAAATTGGATTTTATCAATCAGGTAGTGATCAGTCATTGAAAGTGTTTAAGGAGGGTAATATATAAGCAGACATGCAATTTTGGGAACTGTCACTCTGTTTATCTGTGAGAAAAAAAAAAGAAGAAGATGAGACCTGAGCCAGGAACACCAAAATTAAAGTCATAGAAATACAGATCTTCGCGGACTTACAATGCGGTTACATCCCGATAAACCCATCATAAGTTGAATATATCATAAGTCAAAAATGTATTTAATACACCTAACCTACTGAACACCATAGCTTAGCCTAGCTTACCTTAAACGTGCTCAAACACATATATTAGCCTACGATTGAGAAAAATCATCTAACACAAAGCTTATTTTATAATAAAGTGTTGAATAGCTCATGTAATTTATTGAATACTGTACTGAAAGTGACAAACAGAATGGTAGTCTGGGTCCAGAATGGTTGTAAATGTATTGGTTGTTTACCGTCCTGATCACGTGGCTGACTGAGGGCTGCTCTTGCTGTGCTGCACAGCATCACGAGAGAGATACGCCATGTCACTAGCCTGGGAAAAGATCAAAATTCAAAATTTGAAGTATGGTTTCTATTGAATGCATAGCATTTATGCACAATCATAAAGTCAAAAAATTGTAAATCGAACCATCGTAAGTCAGGGAACTTCTATAATTTCAGGTTAGAGATTACAGAAGCCTAAACCTAAAGTGATATTAAGGAAATAGAGGACACATTTGTAGAACTTTTAGGAGGCAACATACACTGGAACTGGGGATCAAACTGAAGTAAAGAATGAGGGAAAATGAGAAAAAGGCTGACAAGCCAATTTCTGGCCTGAAAAATTGGGAAAGAAAAAGTGGTGCCATCAACAAATATTAAGAATAAAAACAGGTGTGTTTGGGAAGATAACAAAACTTAAACGTTTTATGTGATCTCATTTAATCCTAACCGTGGTCCTTTGCTTCTTTTATAGATGAGGAGCATAATGCCCCCAAGGTCCAAACCTAGACAGTAATAGAAAAGTGATTTGAAGTCTTTTTGATCTAACTCCAAGTCCTTATTCTTTTCTTAACGTCTCTTAAAATGTGTATAGAGTAGTTAACAATCTTTCTTTATAATTTAGAATTTCTTTATAATCTGTAACTTCATGTTTATTATAAAAATTTATCATAAATATTGAAAAGTATATAAAACCTGTGGGTACAGTTGCAGGAGTTATTATATAGTAAACACTCAGATAATAATTATCCTGATCTGTGATAGAGTATTGCCAATACCTTGGAAGCCTGCTGTTTGCCTTTTCCAAGTTACACGTCCCCCATCCAAAGTAAGGTAACCACCATTTTAACTTTTGTGTTAATAGTATTTCTAAAATTATATTATTTAATATTGCCTGTGTTTTGAACTTTATACATATAAAACCACGCTTGCTTATTTCATTTATTATTGTACTTGTAGGATTCATCTATGTTGCTTTATGAAATTCTGTTATGAATAAAACCAACAATCGACCACCAATTGACATTTGGATTACTATGAATGTTTTGTACATTTCTTGTGGCACAAATACGCAAGATATCCCTAAGCCTGCACACTTAAGAATGAAATTACTGAGTGATAGTTACATGCATATTTAATTTCACTAGATGTTGTCTTAGTATTTTCCGCAGTGGCATAAGAATTTACACCCCTAACAGGTGTTAAGGATGTACTTGTTGATCTATAATCTCATTAGCACTTGTTATTTTATGTTTTAAAATTTATTTTGGCTAAATTGTGCAATAGTATCTCATTTTGACTTTATTTTTTTGTAGACCTGGTTAGTAATATATTGGCAAATCTTTTCATATCTTTATAGACCACTTATGTTTCCTTTTTGGTGAAGAGCTTGTTTGAGCTTTTTACTCTTTTTTTTTCTATAGTGTTATTTGTTTTTTCTTACTGATTCATAGGAGTTTGGATATTTTAGATGCCACTTGGTATGAGTTTTACAAATATTCTCTCCCACTTCATGGTTTATCTTTTACAAAAGTTTTATGTAGCATTTAACTGAACAGAATTTCTTAATTTAAATATGGTTAAATTTATCAATCATTTCCTTTTTAGTAGTGTTTTCCTTAAAGTATCTAATTTAAGAATTCGTTCTTTACTGGAGAACATGAAGATACTATTCTGTTATTTTTTCAACGATTTTAAGGTTTTCCATTTACATTTTGGTCTTGAATCCAATTAAAATTGTATAGTCTGAAGAAGGAATTCAATTTTGTGTATAGACAACCATTTTTTTTTTCATATTGATAAGCAATTTTCCTAGCAGCATTCATTGAAAACTCCAACTTTTCGCCCTAATCTGCAATTCTCCCTCCTTCATATTATTATTTCCACACTTGGATGGTCAATTTCAGACCTCTCTGTTCTGTGTATTTGAATATTTGGCTGTTTTGCCAAACATTGTCTTAACTACAAAAGTATTATAATAAAATATATTATATCTGAGAGCAAGTTTCCCTACTTTGGGATTCTTATTTCGTAGTATCTTACTATTCTTTGGTTTTACTTTTCCATATAAAATTTAGAAGCAACTGGTGAAGTAAGAGTTTGTTGAAACCTAGAATATTTTCAATACGGGAGACTTTGAATTCATGGTCATAATATATCTTTCTGTTTATTTATATCTTCTTTAATATCATCCAACAAAAGTTTATCATTTTGTCTATAATTCAGGCACATCTTTTGTGCATTTCATCCCCTTATGCTTCTTGTATCTATGTTATTTTAAATGGTATTTGTATGAACTTGAGTAATAGGTAACACTATGAATAGGTGCCTATATACAATTATTTAAGAAAATAGAACTTTATTTTTCTCTCCTATAACAGCTCTGAGCTGAGTGGACCAGGTGTGTAAGTGGATCTATTCCATACAATTCTTGAGAGTTAATGTTTCATCTATTATTATTTATTATTATTTATTTTTGGTCTTCTTTTTTCCTAAGGCATTTTTCTTATCTGCATGTTTCAGGTAGGTTTTCCAGCATAACATGGTTCTAACTCATGAGAAGGAAAACAATTACTTCAAAAAATGTATGCCCGATGTCTTAAGGTACAGATTGAGCTGTGGAATACATTATTTATTCTCATATTCCATTGATAAGTCACAATCCTGCACCTGGCTGCAAAATAGGCTGAGAAATGTAGCCCCTACGGGAGTTATCTTCAGCTCAACTATAATATCCGTGTATAATTTTCATCGTAGAGTCTTTTTAAAGTTTTAGTTTTTACCTGTTGGTTGCTGTAAATTATTATTTTATTGATGTATCAAAAAAACCTTATTAAACTGCCTTATAATTCTAATACTCTATCTTTACGTTATTTTGGTTTTCTACATACATAATAATATTTAAAAAAGGATGATAGTTTTATCAGGTTAAAGAAAGTTGCTTCTTGTCCTATTTTTCCAATAGTTTTGTTTATCCAACTATATATTTATTATCATTAATCAAGGTTGAGTGTTTTCAGAATTGTTTTGTAACTATTGAGATGTTACACAGTATATACTGCTGTGAACTACTTGATTTCGTAATGTTAAACAAATCTTCTATTCCTGGGATGAAGACAATACGACCAGGTCATGATGGGTTATAACCTTATATAGGGATGAAGTCTTTTCTGGCATTTATTTTAGAATTTTGAATTGATGGTCTGTTGTGAGATTCACATAAAATTCTCCTTTTTCATGATGTCTTTTTTACGTTTATTATCCATGTTGTGTTAGTCTCACAAATTGATTTATAGAGTGTTTTCTCTTTTTTCTATTCTCCTGAAGAATTTGTGTAATATTAGAGCTACTTATTCTTGAATTGCTTAGTAGGACTTATTGGTCAAGATCTCTGGACATGTAGATGTTTTTAATGAAAGATTTTGCCCGCTGATTCAATACTTTTAATCGTTGTATAATTATGAAGATTTTTATTTCTTCCTAAGTTTTAGCAAGTTGGAATTTCTAGACTATTGTCTGAGTCTCTTAATTTCTAAAATTTGTTGGCAGGGGATTTTCTAAAGGCTCTTGCTTTTAGAATAAATGAATGTTTGTGTTCTCCCAGAATTCATATGTTGAAACCCTGATTGCCAATGTAATTGTATTCGGAGGGTGGGCCTTTGGGAGATAATTAGGTCATGTGGGTGGAGTCTTCATGGATGTGATTAGTGCCATTTATGAGAAGAGACATCAGAAAGATGATTTCTCTCTCCACCATGTAAAGATAAAACAAGAAGATGGACATCTATAAACCTGGAAGAAGACTCTCCCAGGAACCAAATCAGCCAGCACCTTGGTCCTGGACTTTCCAGCCTCTAGAACTGTGAGAAATAAATGTCTGTTGTTTAAGCCACCTAGTCTATGGTAATTAGTCATAGCAGCCCAAGCTAACCAGGATGTCCTCTTTTTGTAACTTTAATAATGTAGAATCTATAGTTTTATCTTTTTAAAATTCTACATAGTTTCAATATTGATGGTCTTTTTGTTTTCTTAAATCTGTCTCATCAGAGTTTTCCAACTTTTAGAGTTTAAAAAAATTGGTTTTGATAATCCTCTGTATTGTGTATATGTTTTTTTTTAATTAATTCATGCTCTTGTATTTATTTTCACTGTCTCCTCACCCCAAGTCTTTTTGCGTACTTTCACCAACCTTCTGAGATAGTTAATCCTATAATTTTTAGCATTTTTCTTTTTCTAGTGTAATGATTTAAGCAATGAATTTACTTCTATTGTTTTATCTTCATTCTACAGGACCTTGATATTTAGTATTTTTATTCTCCAGTTTGAAAAAATTGCCTTTTGGTTTCCAATATAATTGCTTCTTTGATAAATGAGTAATATTTTATTTACTGAACATGGGGATTTTCTACTTATATTTCATTATTTGCTTCTAGTTTTTTTGCATTGGAGTCAGAATATAAACTGTTTAAATATTCCAATAAATAAATAAATATTCTATATTCTAAACACATAAACTGTATAAAATATTTCATCCATTGAAATTTGTTAAATTATCATGGGTTCTAACTTTTGTGAGTCAACTTATACAAATTTCCTGTGTGAAATAAAGCACATATTCTGAAATTTTTGTTCCTGATATTCTGTAAACATCCATTTGTTGATTTTCTTAACCAATTTGTTCAAATTTTTGGTATTTATTGGTTATTTTATAGGCTCATTCTATCAATTACTTATGTAAAAATTATGTAAAGTTTATTATAGAAATTATGTAAAAATCTCCCACTATCATTTTGGTTGTCTCTATTTTTCCCAGTAATGCCGCTAACATTCACTATACACATTCTGGAGCTACTTAGGTGCACACAAGTCTAAAATTATTATAATATATTCTGGTTTAATTCACCATGTTGAAGTGACCCTCATTACACTTATCATTGCTTTTATATGAAAGTCTATTTTGTCTGGTATTATTATCGTTACATCTATTATTTTTAGTTAGAATTTGCCTAGTATTTTGTTTGTTTGCTTTTATTCTTTTTATTTTACCCTTTGTATGCCCTTATGCTTTTAATGAGTCACTTGTAAGCAGTGTAGAATTGAATTTTATTTACTCTCTTTTCCTTTCTTTTAAACTATCTTGATAATACTTGCCTTTTACAAGATCATTTCTCCATTTATAGCCAACATAATTAGTCATTGCATTTGGATTTTATATCTATCATCTTATTTTGTGCTATCTGGCTCACCTGTTATGTTTCTTTTATCTCCTTTCTGGCCTTCACTTAAAAATATTGATTATGTGTTTTTTCTTATTCCATTTTTCTTTTATTTAAAATCAATGGTTTTTACAAAATCAAATTCCTAAGTAGTAGATAAAATAATTTTGCAGTTATTGAGAAATATAATGCTTATTAAAATACAGCCAAGAACAATAAGTTTTCATTTGTTACAAAATGTCTATCTCTTGAATTTATCCTTCTTTCTGCATTGAATACAGACATGACTATGGCGCAGTCATTAGCGACCATGAAGAGGTAGGCATAAAGACAAAAGTCATATTTTAAGAAAAGCTTAAAAAAGATTGTGTCTTTGATGGCATCATAGAACTACTGTGTCAGGCATGGGACTACCTACCTAGAAATGCTTACTGTGTGGGAAAATAAGACTCCCATTTATTCAGCAAAAAAATATGTAGCTGATACTACTCCTAATGGATATACCAATGGAGGCATTTGCATACTGAATTAATGATATTAAAATTATAATTATTCACTGTTATGTTCTAAGGTTCTTTTATTTTGTTTTATTTTCTAAATGGTGAATTATAACAGCACTAGATTTGGAATCAGAGAACTTATAATCAAATAGTGCCACCACACAGTCTTGGATAAGCCCTAACATCTATGGTAGATTATGCTTTCTAAATGATTGCTGCCCCTGGCTCTTGGTTCTTTCCTCCTGAACCCTGCCCTGTGGGGTGGATTAAAATTCTTTAACATTGACAACAGGCTTGGTCATATGATCTGATTTTGCCAATGCAAAATGATGGGAAGTGGCATATGCTATTTCTACAAAAGAGCTTTAAGAACCATTACACACTTCTGTCAATGCTATTTTTCTTTCCTCTACCAGGATAAAAGCGATGTCCTGGGTGTTCTTGAAACTAGTTTCTTAGAATAAAGAGTCATAGCCACATACTTGATTAACCTGTAACCTAAGAGAAAAATAAACCTGTGCTGATGTAAGTCACTAAGGTTTGGATGTTGTTTGTTACTACAGTCTAACTTTGCTTTTTGCAGACTGATACAGCCTCTAAACCCTGCTTTGTTCAAGGGCAAGAATAATGTCTGATGTTCTATTTCCCAAATCTGTGGTTAGGGCCTGATGAAATAAGACAAGCAACAACATATTGTAAGCTCTAAGATACTGGTAAAATGTTAAGGCAACATCATTTTCCACGTATTTCATTTCATTCTCAAGGCATGATTATGCAAATTTTCACAGCTAATTTAGAGATAACAAGTTATGCAAGCAAGATATTAGACTTCACTAGCCTTTTGAGTTTTCATATTCCTGCTTACATAACCCTTCTGTTGCTACATGTTGTCTACTGTTTCCATTGGGCCCTTGGCATATTAATCATAGTCATTTTAACCTCCCTATCAGGTAATTCCAACATCTGTGTCATATCTCTGAGTTTGGGTCTAAGTTTTGCTTTGTCTCGTCAAATATTTTTCTTACCATGTGCTTTGCCTCTTCATTTTTTTGTTGATAGCTGGACGTATTGTGTCAGATAATAGGAACTGGGGTAAACGGGCCTTTAGTGTCAGAATTTATGTTAATCTGACTACAATTGAGCTGTGTTCTAATGTTTGCTGCAGCTGTAGGTCCCAGAGGCTTCAAATTCCTCTCACATCCTTGTTTTCCTTTCTGCTTTTGACTTTGAGTTTCCCATATACTCCTCCAGGGTGAGGGTCTGTGTCTTGCAGCACTTACATGTATAATCCGCTGCTACTAGACTGAAGCCCTATTTACATGGTGTTTCAGGTATTGAGGAGACGAAACATTCTATCATGCTGTGACTATGTCATTGTTTTCAATGGACCTCGTCTCTGACTTGTGACAGCAAAACTGTTTCTTCAGTAGTAGAGCTCTTCTTTCCCTACCCTGGTGAGACTGGAAGCTTGCAGGGGCTGAGGTGAGAGCGACATCCTTTCTCCAGCTTGGATAAGGCTCTGAGAAAGCCTTTTACGCCGGAGAGCAGGGCTTTGTTGTAGAGAAGGCTTTGGGTATACTTCACAAAGGTTATTCTTTCCTTCCTTCTGCCAGGGCTACAAGGGGGTCTTTCTCTGATCTTTATCTTGAGAACTTGGTAAGGTTCCTGGAGGTAAAGCCCATGGAAGGGTGAGGCCCTCCAAATACTGTGGCCCCAAAAGTTTTTCACTCTCAAGCTCGTCCACATTCAGCCTCCAGCAATTTATTTAATTATTACATAAGTGTTTCTACTACATCATGGCTCCCTCAGCTTCTGCTGCAGTTAAGCAAATCTTGGGCCTGACTCTTCGGATTTATCTAACTCTCCAGATTTTAGGGTGACAGTTTGCCCTGCAGCCTTAGTTCTCTGAAGAGTCCAAGAAAATTCATTGGTTTTCAGTTTCTTCATCCTTTTCTTGTAAGGATGGAATGATATCTCCTAAGTTCTTTACAGAGTATTGCTGAAACCTGAAGTCTGTCCCTAAACTTTTGAAGCTCTAAATTTTTCTCAAGTGTTTGAAGTGGCCATTTGGAACCAATAAAAAGTTTTCTTACTTATATTATATTTTACCTAAGTATTAGATGAGAATTTTTGTTCTTTTTCCCTGTTTGAGACTCTTCCCAAATTTTCTGTAGGGTGTTGATACAAATTTATCATATATCTGCCCTGTGTTAGAGTTTGTCTTGCCTTTATAAGGATCATATTGGCACACAAAGACTTTGAAGTAAAATTAACCTCATATTGATTGTGAAAGCATAAAATGTATTAGTTTCCATTTAGAAATACCAGTTATGCTTAATATATATATATGTTTTTCCACATTTTTCTGTTGAGAAATAGACCTTTCTCTACCATGTATATATTCACGGAAGTATACAACTAATTTTTTTTAAAGTAGCTTTTAGTTAATTTCCATTACTCAGCTGTAGCTTATTACACATACTCCCTTCTACTCCCTAACTGATGAAGGTAACATGTTAATGAAGATACGTTGAAGGTACTCTGGATGTTTTCTGAAATGCCCATTCCCCTGACTCTTCTCTCTGATTTCCTTGTCCTGCTATCCATTAAGTCCAGTAATAAAACATTGGTTTAATTTATTACTCCCTTCAGGACTACAACTTGTTCTTGTCCCTGTCTCATTCCGATCTTATTGTTTCAGTGAAAAGGCTCTACTTTGTAGTTAATAAATATTCTGTTATTAATTTAAAAAAACACTCTTTTCAAGTCTCCAAAGCACACTAGTAGAGCTTTTTGTTTTCTTTAATTTGACATTTTAATAGAAAATTCATATTATGATATTTCATTTGGTTTCATGTAATTTGATACCCTGGGATGTCCTGACAATAATACATACTGAAAAATTATTATTTATGATCCCACATGATATAAAATAAAGTGCATATCTTTAGTAAAGTTCTGTCTATTGTAGAAGTCACTAGCCATATAGGTATATTTAAATTTTAAATTACTTAAAATTAAATAAGATTAAAAATGAAGCCCCATTCTTACCAGACACATCTCAAGTGCTCATGGCACTAGTGGCTACCATCTTGGACAGTCTAGAGAACATTTCTATCATCATAGAAAGTTCTATTGAACAGCATTGCCTACACTAACCAGTTGATACAAATGAAATCTCAACTATGTTAGAGTTTTATAATTTACATGAAGAACCCTGGTCCATTTTCTGGAAAATGAAGTATCAGGACTTCCATTTGAAAAGACAGAGAGAATGTGGACAAAATAAATCTCTTCTCCTTGACAAATCCCAACAAATTAAGTGTAATATGCTATAGCCATAGGACAAAGTTATCCTAAACAGTATATGAATCTCTAGCTCTTTCTCTAGGAAATTTCAAGAAGCCCACAAAAAACAACACGAGCAAAGGTAAGATCCTGTATAAGTGCTTTAAGTTTTCCATTAATTTTTCTGGTATCAGAATTTAAGAAGTGATGCTTATTATTTTAGTAATCACACAAATCTAACATTTCACTCTTATTTTGGGGGGCACAAAATAACACTGAGTAAACTGCTATGAAAGTCAAATGTTTTTAAAACTTTCTATTACAACTAATAAAGTGAAGGATACCATTTTATTCACCTGATTCAAATTGAGAGACTGCAAATGAAATCTAAGATCACCATTAGACTCTTTTTAATAATATGAAAGGAAAACTTAGAACTAAATTGAAAGCACCATAGAATAATATCTGTACCAACAATTAACTAGTGTGAAATTTAGCAAAATGTACTATTTCAAACAGAACATGGAAGAGAGTAAAATCAACTCAAAGATGTGAATGAAGAAAAAGTGTATTTACACAAATCCTGTAATAACAGAATTTGTGACTAAAATAACAGATGAATTTAGCAAGAATAATTCACTCAAACCACTGTTAAAAAGTTGGTGAAGTTAAGAGTAACACCTTAAAAATATTGTTTCAGTCAAAACAGTGGTAAGTAAATGCCAAAAGGCATAAAATGAGGTTAAGCAATTTTCTCTGGAATAAATTGTGTGTGTGTGTGTGTGTGTACTGAACTGAGCAAACATAAATGAAAATCAAGTACGTGAAGTCAGGAAAACACTATATTGTAAAGTAATATTAGCAGAAGCAGAGCCTTAGAAAATCAAATTGAAAATAATAAAAATAGATGAGAATGAATAACAAGTGTAATTGAATTCAAGATAACAGGAAATAATAGAAAACAATTATAATTGGACACATGAGAAGTGCCTGCTTCAAAATACAAATTGGATCTGAAATGATGGAAATGTAACCCATAATGACCAAAATTAAGTGAAAAATAATGTAAAATAATTTTGTAGTATCATAAGCGAATCGAAGTAATATGAACTAAGATCAAGACACAGAAATGAAGTAAATTGGGCAATGAGCCAATGCAGGAAGCTTCACAAAAAAAGGAGGATGGGTTTGAACAGAATGCACAAGAATGAATCCATATTGAAATAACAGAAATGGATGATATATCTTAGAAATTACATTTATAGGTAGTGTATTATACCTAAATAATGAGAATTATGATGCTAAGACTGTCTGATGGCAATAAAACTAGAATAAAATGTTATTTACACCAGAATAAACTGTTATCACAATTACACTGCTAAATATAAAATCTGATTAATCAAACACAGAAAACAGGAGCATTCAACCTAAAATTATTTGTGCTGACATAGTCAAAGCCTCACTTAGATTGAATAAAGTAAATTGCCTTGGGAAAATACATACTATTGGATTAAAATATCTCCATAGAACAATTTAGTAAAATAAGGAAAATTGTGGCATATCACAGAAATTAGCTTTTCAATAGTCTACAGACATATTATAGAGCTGCTAAGATAAATTTTGTTCTGTTAATCAAGCCAGGTACACGTGTTTTTCGTTGTTGATCTAGATTAGTTTTGAATTCTCAACATTTCTATTTTCCCTTTACAGCATAAACCAAAATATAAGAGAAGAAATAAAGAGAAAGAGAGAAGGAGTGTGAAAAAGAGAAGGAGAGAACAGCAAAAGGAAAGAAGGAAGGAAGGGAGGAAAGACATTTTCTTCTTAAAGTAAAATGTATCCATTGAGTTCAGCTGTGTGAATCTTCCTTCTAAGAGCTTTGTTAAATGTATCACAATTCAGTTTCCACCTTGTTAAATCTGTTAGATTATTGTTAAAGATTCAAATATGCACACCTCCTCCCACCTGTAGATATCCCTCCTGGATTCTTCTGACCAATTTCTAGACTTTTCTCACGACCACATTGTTGAGACTCTTCTTTGCTTCTATTCTCCCATATTGGATGGTTGGATGTCTTGGTTCTTGACCACACTAATTCAACTTTCTTATTCTCGCTCTCTTTCTCTTCTTTGGTGTTATTCTCTCTCTCTTTTTCTTTTTTGGTGGAGAACATCTTCCAGTACTTTCCTGAGTATGTCTAGACAGAAAATCATTTTTGATGTTTTCTTTGTTTGTTTTGTGAGGAAGATTAGCCCTGAGCAAATATCTGTTGCCAATCCTCCTCTCTTTTTTTGCTGAGGAAGATTGGCCCTGGGCTAACATCCATGCCCATCCTCCTCTACTTAATATGTGGGACGCCTGCCACAGCATGGCTTGATAAGCGGTGTGTAGGTCAGCACCTGGGATCCAAGCCTGCGAACCCTGGGCTGCCGAAGCTGAGCGCCTGAAGTTAACCACTACGCCACCAGGCCAGCCCCCAATTTTGATGTTTTTAATGCTTACTTTTTGAAGTATCAAATTCTCTCACAAATAATGTTTGCACACATGAACTACATGAACTAACCTCATATTAAATTTTCATATTGAGTAATGGAGTATGGGTCATTTTTTATTCTTCTTTAATTTTAAATCTGCCTTTAATCTTAGGCTCTCTGGATTGGAAGAGCACTTAGAAATCTCATAATAATATCCTCACAGTTAAAAACAAAACTGGACTTGGAAAAGAGGAAGAGGATTACTTTTGAAAACTACCTTACCATTTTTTGAAGTTATCACTGAATAAGGTGCAAGTATAATATTGATAATACTATGGATAACCATTTATTGAGTGATCTGATGTGACTGGCACAATGTTGTGTTCTCTATATCACTGCCTCTCCGTCACTCTGCCTCTCAATTAAATCACTACCAAATAATTCCAAGCACCTTCTCAAAGTGATTCACTATCACCAGAAGTGACCTTAAATTGGGCCAGGATTGGGAGAAGAGTTGAGAGTATTGGGTCTGGTTAACATCAGCAGAAGGATAATATAAATATTGCTGCAGAGTGGTGAATAACTTGGTATTTCAAACCAATGGTCATCAGAGAAGCTTTAGGAGAGCCACAAGAATACGGCTCTAGCTCTGAAATAAAAAGCAAAATGAGGATCTTATGCAGAGTTTCCTTTAAAAAACAGGCCTTACAAAATTCTTCTGGGGAGGTAAGTTTCGTGATCAGTTTTGGACAAACATATGTTTGAATTGTGGGTCCCTGAAGGAATGACTTAACCTAAGACCAGCTGAGAAATGTAAGTAATATATATTTGTCCCTGGTACCCTGTAAACACCCAGTACCTGTTACTAGATATTACTTGACTGATCTCTTTATTTTTATACCTTGATTTCTTCCAATTAGACGTCATAATTACGACTTTAATGTATGATTCAAATTTCATTAAAGAGTTGTCTTTAAGTTTAAAATATATATTTCATTGAAATATGTTCAGTGAAATATGTTTCAATGAAATATATTCCAAAATATATGTTTCATTGAAAAAAGGAAACTTCAGCAATTACAATTTTAAAGCCATCTAAATAAAGTTTACTTAATATTGCAGAACCTGTTTAGATGGAAATGATTTGTTACATTACTTTTATAATTTAGAATGTTTTTATTAATTAGCTATAAAACATTAATTAATTAATATGTAAAACTCCTTTGTTTTTCTAAGTCATATGGTGAATATATATATGTATGTATACACATGTATATAAATACACACACAAATATGTATGTAAATAAATGTTTTACTCTATAAATGAAATCAATAATAATGTGCACTAATTTTTATGTGTACATTATGAATAAAGCAATTCTTAATTAAATTGTTTAAATCCAAAAATGAAAGGAATTACTTATTTGCATAGAAAATATACTATTTTAACTATTTGCAAGTATTTTAGAAAAAAGAAATTATTAAAGCAGAATAAATATCCATTCAGAGAAACAGTTTGCAAATTCCCCTATTAGGCAGGTCCTTAACTTGCTTAGAATTACTTTATGTCGTAAGCAATGCAATACATCTGCACTTCATGTTCTATACTCGAGCATTTTACTAATGTAGATTTTTATTCTCCTGAAAAAAATAAATAAGATTTAATGAGTGCTAAAAAGTTTATAGATCCCTGAAAGCCTATTCAAGACCCATGTACTTTAGGTACATGAAAGCCACACGTTTTTAGGATGTTTGATATTCCAGTACTGGGCACCATGCAGTAGGGCACAGTTATCTGCCATCTTGTTTTCCTGTACTTTGTACTATTGCAAAATATCCTGATCCTACCATCCTGCCACCTTGACAATCAGGGGTGATCAGGGGAGAGTCAGCCTGTGAAGGATCCTCTTCTCCCAAATCAGAGATGTATATTTGAGAAGATCACTGTTATCCTTGTGCTTTATCTCTATTATTTTGAGCTTTTACCACCTGGAAACATCCTGTATGACATTTTTCTATAACATCTCTAATGACCATTATCAACAGGTCAGACAAACGTTTTTGATTTGTATAGATCTAACAATACAATTAGGAGAAACAGAAAAATATATGGAGGCAATAAAATGAATACGTTATCATTGGACACTGGTTATTGTGGTTTTAAAACATGGTTTCACATCCTTTGCCATTCTTCCGTTCAGAGTTAGAGTCTGATTCCTCTCCTCTTGACCATCTTAATGTCTCGCTTCCAATGAATAGAGCACTTGAGAAGGGATGCTTTGTGATTCCAGGTATTTAATTGCACGCCTGACTCTTGGGATGCTTGGGAGCCCTAGCTGCTATGCTATGACAAAGCTGATGGCATCTGTAAAGTCCGAATATCGATGTTTTGGCCGACAGATCCGGCAGAGGCCCCAGCTGAGGGCCAGCATCAGAAGCCTGGTGTAAACGAGGAAGCCTTTCCCACTATCCAGCTCCAGTTCATGCCTGACTGCAAGTTCATGAAAGGACCCCAAGCAGAAAGTGACTAGCTGAGCCGAGTCCACCCTCAAAACCATGAGAAAAAATTTTGAAAAGCCACTGTTGTTGTATACCACTAAGTTCAGGTGATGGTATTTTCTTTCTAACTCATTAAAACCCAGCCACTGTTTAATAGATACATAATACAGGGTAAATTTCAAATGCTAAGTGAAGTAAAGCAGTCACAAAAAGACACTTATATGATGTCTCTAGAGTAGTCAAACTCATGGAAATGAAAATTAGAATGATATATACACTCCCATGTTCATTGCAGCATTGTTTACAACAACCAAGATATGGAAACAACCTAAATCTTCATCACCAGATGTATAGATAAAGAAAATGTGCCATATACACACAGTGGACTATTGTTCAGCCTTAAAAAAGAAGGAAACCATGCCATATACAACAACATGGGTGAACCTAGAGGACATTATGCTAAGCGAAATAAACCAGTGACAGAAGGACAAACACTGCTGGACTCCACTTATCTTATCTTAAATAGTCAAACTCATAGAAACAGAGACTAGCATAGTGGTTGCCAGCAGGTGGGGGAGGGGGAAATGAGGAGCTGCTGTTCAAAGGATATAAAGTTTCAGTTATACAAGATGAAGAAGTTCTAAAGATCTGCTGTACAATATTGTGCCTGTAGTTAATGATACTGTATTGCACACTTAGAAATTTGTTAGAACAGTAGATCTCATGTTAAGTGTTCTTACCACAATAATAATAATAATAATAATAATAATAATAATAATAATAATAATAAAAGTAGATGGTGGTTGCTAGGAGCAGGGGAGAGAGGGAAATGGGGAGTTGTTGTTTAGTGGGTAAAGAGTTTCAGTTTTGCCAGATAAAAAGTTCTGGAGATCTGTTTCACAACAATGTGAATATATTTAACACTTGTGAACTATACACCGAAAAATGAGTAAGATGGTAACTTTGATGTTATATGTAATTTACCACAATTTGAAAAACAATAATAATAGCTTAAAAAGAGGGTTTTGATATGACTTAATCTGAAAAAAGAATAACATCAAATTCTGATGGATTCAACTCTCAGAATTTGGTATTTAAGTAAAATAAAAATATATAGAAACTTATCATATTAGAACTGGAAGAAGTCCTACAGATTGAGCTCCCATTTTATATATCTAAGGAAGATAAAGTCCAGATTGAGTTAAGAAACTTTTTAGAGACTCAGTCAGACCCCAAGATCTTTTGTTTTTTCCCAATAAATACTAACAGGGAACACATCTATGATATGTTTAACAGATACCTTTTACCTACAAGTGCAAACTGCTGATTGCTATTCAGAACAGTAAACAACCCAAGAGATGAATTCTTCTGCTCTTTACATCAATGAGACTGTGAAACTGTTTGCCTTGAATCATATTCTGCTGGTGCTTTCCCGCATGATACGGCAAAGCAGTCAGACCATATTTCAGCAGCACGACTGTGAAAGGAATGAAAAATAAACGTTGATGAAGTTGTTGACATGGATGTCTCTTTTCCCGCTCTATTCCAATCGTTCCACCTGCTGCTGACTCCAGTAAAATGAAACTTTCAGTTCCAGGCTTTACTGATACTCTTAAAGTAGTGCTAGTGCTTGCAAGAGAAAAATGAAAACAGTAACAAGAGTTTCAGACCATGTTGTTATAGCCTGATTTACCATAGGCGGGGTGATGGCTACTTAAAGTACTAACTAATGTTTCTTGCACTTATTAGCAGAAGATTAAGGATGTGGATATACTATGAAAAACAATGAATTAAAAGGATTACTCTAGTAGTTCTTGACATGTTAATCATTTCAATGAATTTCTTGGCTTTCGTAAGATGCTACCTTTCTCAACTAGATGAACTTACTTTCTCTTTTCCTTTTGCAACACGTTAAATAAATTCTCTAAATAAAGGTACTTGGGGAGTTCCATTTAAATTTATGGTTAACCCTGTTGCTTTGCCCAATTTCTAATTAAATGTGGCCAAGTAAGAAGTAATTTACTTTCAATTATGTTTACACATACACACTCACACAAATACTTTGCCAAAATGTTCTTGGAAATCTCATTTGGATTAGCAACTCCTGAATTTCAAATATTCTTTCTGCTGCATGTACCTGTAATTTAGAGTATCTGTCAGCACGGATTTCCAGATTCTCTATGTGGGTAGATCTCTTGGTGTAAACACCAATGGATGAGGGGACTAAGATAAATACTCAAAAATAGCTGTTTTCTTATCATTTCCACACATGCCTTATATATATATAGAAATAGATAGGTATATATATGTATCTATCTATATATGTATAAAATTAAATGCTGATATTGATAAATATGCACTATGTAGAAAAATTACAATAAAATAAATCATTTCAAGCATGTATTTAAAATGCACTATTTTGTAGTTATTTTGAAATGATTCTAACTAAATTCCACTGTTTGTCTAATAACTACAATTTCTATTATTTTAAGATTGCTTTAATGTCCTTTAAGTTTATCAAGAACACCTGGTATAAGCATTCAAGGACAGGCTTAACTTGTATGACCTGAGTGATCATAAATACATGGCACTGGTGTCAATTACTTGTAGACTAGAAGAGAAAGTTCACAGAAGTATAAGGACTAATATGTAGTCCAAGTCTTGAGTATAAAATCCACCTCTCACTTATTTGGTGCGTTTCCTTGGCTAAGCATACAAAGCTTTTTTAGTTTCAATAACATCACTTGTGAAACGTGGGTAACTATTCTACCTGATATGTTTGTGATAAAAACAGTGTCTGCAAATATGCATTTAACTCATAAAAAATGCTGCAAAAATGTAAGTGCTATTATTATAGAGCAATGCCAGGGATTTTCTCCCTTATTCCGTGGGTTTATGGAGAGCCTGGTAGACCTATCTCTCTAAGTGCTTTTCTTTTTAGAACAAGTGACCACTACACCTGTAAGCCGTCATTATAGTTTCTCTTAATTGCACAGAAAAATACCAGCTGAGATGTGTCTGATGTTACCTCTATTATTAACTGTTGTAAAATCAGAGAAAACATATAATGTTGTTAGGTGTGGGACTGCTCCAACCATTTTGTGTCTCTCAGATCTCTTTCATGTCTCTGCCTCTTACTGTCTTACATTCTTGATATTTCTATAAATTTTTGGTAACTTTGCTGTCAGCAGTTGCCTCTAAACAGGAGTAATTTCTAATGCAACAGTTACTTAAAATGTCATCTTTTTTTCTTAACCATAAAACAACAACAAAAACAAACACTACTAAGTTCTTTTGTCATTTAATATCTTAGTGAAATAACCAATTCCCTATTCCATGTGACTTGAGTAATCCTGAACATTTTGGAAAATGCTTCTGGTATGGTTCCAAGTGCTTACTATGGTTCTATTACATTCATTCGTTCATTCAATGGATATTTATGGGACTTCTAACATGTTCAAGTGTTTTTCTGCGTCTTAGAAACTGAGCGGTGAACCAGACAATCCCCTGTCCTCTTGAAACCTTTATTCTAAGTGTGGATATGAACAATGTATGAAGATTAATGGAAGAAATTTTGAAAATGCAAGAATGTAGTTATTATAGCACTCATTACCACGTTTTAAAATATAGAAACAAAATAAAAACAAAACAAAACAAGAAACAGTTCTGGACAACAAAATCCACACAAAAGTATTTGAATAACAAAGATCTCAGTAATAAAACTGCCAAGGTAAAAACACAGCTATGGAGTATTTCATCCATCTAAACGTAAAACTGGAATTAAATAACTGGGGAATTATGGTTACAAAAGCACACTCAAACAGAACACACTAATGCTACTGACAGGAAGTAGGCAGTTTGGGAACAAGGGGAAGGCAGATTTGTAGTACCTAAACTGCAGTTTAAAATCCATAATGACAACCATAACATCAGGAAAATTTCTTAGACTCTCAGGTCTCATTAAAATTCATTGAATTTTCTTAATCTTTAGTTAAATTCATGTGTATTTAAATTTAATAATATTCTCTAAAATGTAGTGTGTAGTATGATTATACTTTTCTAAAATTATTTCCATGATATAAATTTATGTATGTTTTCATCTATATTTATCTATCATCTATCTATCGTCTGTTACCTACCATCCATCCATCCATCTATATCTATCATGTATCTATCTATCATCTATCTATTGATCATATATCTATGTATATATGTATCTATCAATCATCTATATCTATCTATCTATCTGTCTATTTATCTATCATCTATCCATTTATCTAGCTATATTCTATACCCATAGGGAGATGACTACCAGGAAATATTAGTTATGTTTATTTTCACGACCAGGGTTCTCTGAAGAATGAAATGGTGTTTGCACAAAATCTGAAGGCATAGTTGAGATTGATAATTATGAATTTATAGTAACACTAAATTTGTGACTTTTCCAGTAACTCCTGCTATTGAAACATATATATAAAGAAAGAGTAAAGAACAGCTGAATCTTGTTTTGGAATTTTGCTAGTTGAGTACAAAATTTTAAAAAAAATTGTCAAGATGATTTATAGTACTGGTAAAAGTCTTAACGAAGTAATAGTCCATGGAATCTTAGCTGAAAAAGTAAGGAAATAAAGAAAGGTGAGGAATCAGGGAATACAAGGAAGAATGGACTTCAGGAGACTATGAGTCCTGTTGACGTGGATAAACAGTCAATTATAGTTTGTGGACAGAAAGTTACGTGACTTAGTAATTATAGAGGTGAAAAAAATTCAGATGATGACAGATCCAGGAAGAGGACAAAATGAAACGTGGCTGATCTGCAGTGATGGAGAAAGCAACTGCTGATGATGTGAGAATGAGGAGCAAGAATACAGTCAGAAAGATCTCAGAGTATGGTGGGCCAATTACACATTATTGTTCACTGTAAATTCTGCAGGAAATCAACAGAGAGAGATTGAGTTAAAGAGAGAATTAAGATTAACCTCTAACATTTATTAAGTCATTACAATGGTCCAGGCACCATTCTAATCTCTTTATCAATTACTATCTTATTGAATCTTCAACCATTATAAGATGTAGTTATTATCCCACAGATGAAGAAACTGAAGTTTAGACGGTTAAGGGACTTCTCCAATCATGCAGTAAGAGTCAGAATCAGGCCATCAGACTCCTTGTATGCACTACTGTATACTGAGTACTCCTGTGGACTAGATGCTTTACACAGATATGACATGATTTCTTCTTCAACTCTTGACAAGCTAGATATTATATTCTTCATTTTATATTATATTTGGAGAAAAGGAGGCCCACAAAACTAAGTCAGAATTCAAGACAGACAGAAAGTGTCATTGTTGCCCCCTTTTATGGGCTAGGGGATGTCATCATTCATTTAAACTTTAGCATCAGTCACAGAAATTAAACATAGTCATGTATCAGGAGATTGTTCTATCACGTCCTTCTTGCATGCAAATGCAATTTGCGTTGGAAAGTACTATTGTCAGTTTTATTTACATCTCTGGACAGTGCTCTAGCTGCTGCATGCTGACACTGGGTTTGCTGCATACACGGAGGTAATAGTAAGGTAAGTGGCCTGAAGGGATTACTTTATTATGGGGCATATAAAAGTGAAAAGGAATGCCAGGATAATCTGGATTATCAAACAACAGGAATCTCACTCATCACATCCAAAATCATCATCATAAAAAAAACCAACTGAATATAGAAAAAGGAAACTTTGTGTTTTAACTGTTGTTTAGGTTTATATGGTATATGCTTTAAAAAAAAAGAAAAGAAAAGGTGAGAAATAATTCACTGCTGTACTATTACTTGTGTTACCTGCCTAGTATATCACTCAGACAAAATAAAGGATTAAAGTGCGAGTTAAGAGCAGACCTGGCTTTCAAAATTGATACCAATTTTTCCTTTGTGATTTCAGATGAGAGATTCCTCCAAATGCAGTGGGGATATATCTTCCCTTTTCTCCGCCTTATAAGGATACAACCAGGCATCCAAGCAGCAGAGGCACAGTCGATTAGCAGCCTCCTGCAGTGTTTACAAGGAAGGGTCAGAAGTCTGATAACTGAGCATGTTGTACCTTTCGGAGGAAATAAACATCACCTTCAGAAATGGCCACCAAGTCTAATGACAGCTTGTTTTTTATTTCTTTATCCTTATCTCCCAACTCCATCAACACAGCCTAATGTTTTCCTGTGCCAGTTCTGCCAAACATCCTTATTTTTTCTTGTTCTTTCCTTTCTATGCTTTTTTTTTAAAAACAGACTCTCCAACAGAGTACATTTCATTGTAATCAGTGTAAAAGGCAACACATGCTTTTTAAACACTTTTTTATTAATTTTGTTTAAATTAACATTCCCAGATGAGAGTTCAGAGAGTTCTGGTGTGTTCTCTACGCTTCCTTTAGAACCGCCAAGAGGGTAAGAAACATAAGCTTGGCACTTATGAGAAAGAGTGGATTCTGCAGCCGAAGCATTTCCCAATTCTGATGGCTACAGCCACATTTGTCTATGTAAAAGCAGACTCTCTAACTCATCGCATCTGCTCCCTGTTTGTCTTCAAGTCACATCTGCTGACTTTACCAACAAAAACAATTTTGTTGTGCTTTTTCCCTAGCGGTTGTCGTTGCAGAGTTGGTACAGATGGAGCAGGCTCTGAAGCTATTGCTTTTTCTCTTTCCTCCCTCATTCTCAGCAGCGCCGTCACATAAATCCAGTTACAATCTTCATCTTGAGGGCTGAGGGGCCCAGGAGGGAGAGGGGAGTTGCATTTTAAATTGTATTTTGTTTTTGAGAATTATTACTATTTTTTAAGAAATTACCATTAATTCTGAAACTTCTGATAAATTCACAACTACACATATAGTTAAATAGCTCTGGGGCATGACTTACCTTTAACCTTGTCCGACAGGTAAAATGTCAAGATAAAGAGAACATTACTCTGAGGGGTATACCTAGATAGTTACTATGAGATTAAAAAACTTCCCTAAAGTAGTCACTTTTATATATATTTTCTCCAAAACAGAGTTGCTAAAAATACTACCTTGAATTACAAAAAAAAATGATGTATTTATAGAATTTCCTGTTTCTGAAAAATTGTTTATTTTTATTTCTGCCATTATTGTATAAATTAGTAGGACATTTATAATATTTCATTTTTACGGTGTTTATCCAGTATAAATGCACAAATGCACACACATAGTTTTGATTGAATCTGCAAAACAATATTGAAATGTGATTATTATTTCCTCTGTGTATTGTGGGAAAATGTCAGGCTTAGAAAGGTGAAGTACGCAGATCAAGATTCTACAGATAGTGGTAAAGCTGCCTTTGCTTCAGGTTTCTGAATTGTCAGTGTTCTTTTTGTCTTTGCTGTGATTTTTTTAGGTTTAATTTTGTACAGTTACCTTTTTGTGCCCAATATTATAAAATACTGGTATCAAGTGAAAATATGGTTGCATTTTCTTTGTTCTGTTGAGAAAGAACATTCCAGGTCCTACATTTAATGTAGGAAAAGAAATTTTAAAATATCTTGATATAATTAGATTTAACCTAAAATATTTTTATTTTGGGGATTTCATGATTATGGCATAACTGAGAAGAAATAGAAATGTATTTGTAAACAGAATGTGTGATAACAGCAGTACTGGTGGATAAAGCCTGCAGCTACGACAACAGGAAATGGGCAAACTTCAAAATTATGGGCTTTTTTGTTACTTCTCTAGTTTTTCTTTCGTCAGTGGGTAAGTTTTATATACAAAGGACATGCTACAGACTAAAAAACTGATAAAATACAAATTACATAGATGTAAATAATAATAAGAAAGCCAACTAATGCTCCGTTCTATCTTATTTCATCCTGCGCGCACACACACACACACACATACACACACACACAAATACACCTCTATTTCATATCTAGACTGATTAACTTCCTCTACCATCAGCCTCCCCCCTTTTTAATCCAACACATTTTCATTTGATAAGTAAACACATTCTAAACAAATTAGTAGTATATAGATCCTTTATTTTTGAAGAAACTTGCTGCTATGCCTGGCATTTGTTTTTTCCTCTCTTTTTCTTTTCTTTTATGTATTTTACAAAGTATAGTACTCAGCACATTTTGGGAAATAATATATCATGTATTTATTTATATTTTAAAAGTGAATGAACAAATATATAAACTTGAATAGGATATATTGGTGGAGCGTAGGAACTTGTATTCTGTCTTAGTGTATAAGAGATTTATTTGTTCTCTTAGGTGAACGGTCAACATGGAGGGTCTAAGCAGACCTTTCATAAAAGCCCTTTATTTTTTTTAAATATTTTGTTTATTACGGTAACATTGGTTTATAGCATTGTATAAATTTCAGATGTACATCATTATAACTCTATTTCTGCATGGATTATATCATGTTCTCATGTTCACCACCCAAATACTAAAAAGCCCTTTATTGGGATTAATGGCCTCATTTTATATAATTAAATAATGGCATTTTTAAAAATTATATAAAAAGAACTCAAAAATAGGTGTAACACAGGGGCTGGCCCAGTGGCACAAGCAGTTAAGTGCGTGTGCTCTTCTGCGGTGGCCCGTGGTTCGCCGGTTCGGATCTCGGGCACTCACCGAGGCACCGCTTGTCAGGCCATGCTATGGCGGCGTCCCATATAAAGTACAGGAAGATGGGAACGGATGTTAGCTCAGGGCCAATCTTCCTCAGCAAAAAAAAACAAAACAGAGGAGGATTGGCATCAGATGTTAGCTCAGGGCTGATCTTCCTCACAAAAAAAAATAGATGTAATACAAAGTTTGACTCAAAGCAGTGTCATTAAACAATATCTAAGATCATACAATTTATTATCCAAACTTGGACCTTTTTGAGAGTTAAAGCTTATTCTCAAAATAAATAAAAGAATATAATTTTTGAAAAAACTATTAACTGACCAACAAAATATTTTTATTATGTTGATGGCTCCCTAGAATAGTTCTTTTCAAAAATTATTTTCCAAATAATATATACATTTAAAATAAAACATATACCCATATATATTAACATGCTAAAATGTATTAATTACTTGAATGTTTAACATAGGTAAAATATTATTCTTATTGTTAAAAATATGTTTAATTCTTATTTCTATATTCTTTTTAGCTGTGTCATCCAGTGTCTGAATCACTGATATTTTTCTCGAGAATATATTTGTTTAGCTTCTATTATTATTTATTTAGTTTATTTATTATTTAGTTTCCAATATTATGTTTAATTTGTGGTAAAAATTTGCATTTTATAGTTAAGCAATTTGAAATCCTTGACCCTTTCGATTGTCTCTCCTCTATGGGCCATATTTTGACTTAAGGAAATATTAATTCTACAGACACCGAGGTGCTTACTACCCTCACTCCAAATTCTGCACAATATACTTATTTCAATTTATTTTTATTTTGGAATATACATGTATAGTATACATGCATATATATAATTAAATACACACAGAGGGGCTGGCCCCGTGGCTTAACAGTTAAGTGCGTGTGCTCTGCTGCTGGCGGCCCGGGGTTCGGATCCCGGGCGTGCACCGACGCACCGCTTCTCCAGCCATGCTGAGGCCGCGTCCCACATGCAGCAACTAGAAGGATGTGCAGCTATGACATACAACTATCTACTGGGGCTTTAGGGGGGAAAATAAATTTAAAATAAAAAAAAAAAGAAAGTCTGCATCTTTAAAAAAGAAAATACACACAGAGACATATAACTGTAAACTTTGTCAACTACAGCTACTAGTTGAATTGATAGAACATTGTAGCTTCCTGTTACGAGATAATTTTCCTATCCTCTCTCAGTGACTATGTTTTGGCAGATGAAATATAGGCAGAAGGTTTTTCGTTTGTTTGTTTTTGTATATATGTAATTTCCAGCAAGATTCCTTAAAGACAGAGCACACGATTCCTCATTTTTATTCTTTTTGGTGTCTATCAGTTCAAAGCCATATTTACCCATGAGGTGGCTTCCAGGGTAGCAGTGCGTGATATTAAAAAGAAATGTCCCTGCTGATATTGTTGAGCTACTATGCCAACCCCTGATTGCCTATCATCTATAAGAGAGAAATAAAATTTCATTTTGTTTATTATGAAGTTTTGTAATACATGCAGCCAAACCTAATCTTTATCTACATACTGGCACTCATTGACAAAACAAGGAAAAAAATACATAAAACCCTTTTCTCAAATAAAAAAAATCAAGATTAAATGAAATTAAACAAAATACACATATATATGGGAATAAAATGGTGACAGTGGGAAAGGAAGAGGATTCTTGGTGTCATATTCTCAGAGATAAAAATCTGTCATATTGGCAGGAGCAGCAATTACAGGAAGGTACCCCACCATCGTGGCCAGGTTGAGAAATAGTAACCAAATCTTATTCCAATAGCTGGACAGATATGGAGAGGTGAAGTACAACCGAGCTGCCAGATCTACCAGTTCTACGGGTTCAACTCTTGTTCTCCTCTCTCATGGTCCACTATTGAGTTGGCCTTTATACAACACTAGGATCAGGATAGGACCCAAATTCCTGTATATCTTCTTGTGAGTCTGAGCAGAGAAATATCAATTGCTTTCTGGTTTGGTGACCCTAATAAAGGCATGTCCTGAAAATACTTGAGACAATTGCTGACAGCCAATTGTACTTATCTCAGATGCTTATCTCTTAATGACTAAAAGAGAAAAAAGAGGGAAGGAAACAAGAGGGAAGGAGGGTGAGCCATCTGGGAGGAAGTGAAAATTAGGAAAAGGAGGAGAAGACAATAGACAGGAAGCAAGCACGCAGTTTTAGCAGTTGGAGTCTAATGAAGACTCTGTTATTTCAGAAGCAATGGTTTGATTTCTCATTACTTCTTGAGGAATGTAACTGTAAGAATGTATTCTGCAGAATTAAATGTAGCCATGAACAAGTGGAAATACTATAAAATGTTTTAATTAAAAGAGCTTACTTTGAGCTGAAGCTTTGCCATACACTAGCCATGTAGCCTTTTGCATGTAATCTCAGTTTTCTCTACTACAAAATGTGCAGAATAATAAAGTGAGCCAGGAATAATTTGATTTCTTTCCTTCTCTTTTTATTTTTGGGGCAAAAAATCACACTATGATAGACCTTAAACTCTGGGCACAGAGTAATAAGAACTCAAAAAACATAAATGAATCAAATTACATATTGACATATATAATTGTCCCTGGGGCTGAATGTACAACTAAGAATATAACAAAGAATCTCATAAGATCATTGAGAATAATCAAAAATACATATATAAATTGTATACAGTTTACTTAAATGCCCATTATCATTTTTCTTCTTATTCTTTGTCAGTCATTCTTGCTTATCTCAAGCAATTTTGTTTGTTATAAAATTACAGTTGTTCTTGAATAGTAAATCTTTGTAATATATTCATGCAGGCTTTAGTGGGCTGCTAAGGGAATGTTAAAGTCATATGCAAGTGTTTTTAAATGTTTTATGAAAGATTTTCAGAATTATCAATATGTAGTATTGATAAATGGGCCTGTTTCTATTTCTATTTGGAAAAATTTAACATGTATGGTAACCAAGGGTGGTCAAGTATTGAAATGAAATTGGTACAGAATACCTGTGTCTTTGAAAGAGTTATTAATGCTTTCTGTCATGGGGCAAGTTATGCTCTTCTCTGTGCATTTTTTGTATCATGCTCAAAATGTAAATTGTTGAAAGAATTTTACCATCAAATAAAAGCAATCCCAAATCACGTTGTGTTGAATGCTATTGCTTCCCTTTGTCTATGTAAGATCAATCTTCTGGGGAAAGATCTGGCTTCCTCTGGGACCTGTATTGAGACATTAGAATGTGATTAACGTGAAAATCAACTGGTGTGCTGAATCATTTTAAAGTGTTTATATGAATACTCTTTTTTCAATGAAGTTTTTATACAGCCGTAATTCAGCCATGTGGAACACTGGGATTTCAAAAAAACTGTCACAGAAATGCGCTACACTTTCTTTGCACATACCAACATGGTTAAAATTAGAAAGACTGACAAGGTCAAGTGTTGGTGAGGATATAGAGCAAAGAAAACTGTCATTCATCACTGGATAGACTGTAAACTGTTACATTCTCATACAAAATTCAGAAACAAAACTATTTTATGCTATTAGAATACAGTACAGGGGTTACTTTGGGGAGAAGAGATGGACAGCTTTTTGGAGGAGGCATAAGGCATACTTCTAGGCTGCTGGTATTGTTCTATTTTTTTTTTTTTCTGTAATGCTTTTATTTTTACTTTTTTTATCGAGGTTATAATAGTTTATAACATTATGAAATTTCTGTAGTACATTATTATTTGTCAGTCACCATATAAATGTGTCCATTCACTGCTTGTGCCCACCCCCAACCTCCTTCCCCTCTGCTAATCACTAATCTATTCTCTTTGTCCATGTATTTGTTTATATTCCACATACGAGTGAAATCATAAGGTGTTTGTCTTTCTCTGTCTGGCTTATTTCACTTAACATAATACCCCCAAGGTCCATCCATGTTGTTATGAATGGGATGATTTTGTCTTTTTTTATGGCTGAGTAGTATTCCATTGTATGAATATACCACATCTTCTTTATCCATTCACCAGTCAGTGGGCACTTGGGTTGCTTCCACATCTTGGCTATAGTGAATAATACTGCAGTGAACATAGGAGTGCATAAGTCTTTTTGAAGTGTGGATATCAAGTTCTTTGGATAAATACCCAGTAGTGGGATAGCTGGGTCATATGGTATTTCTATTTTTAATTTTTTGAGAAATCTCCATACTGTTTTCCAGAGCGGCTGCCCTAGTTTGCATTCTCATCAGCAGTGTAGGAGGGTTTCCTTTTCTCCACATCCTCTCCAACATTTGTTATTTTTTGCTTGGGCGATTATAACCATTCTAATGGGTGTAAGGTGATGTCTTAGTGTAGTTTGATTTGCACTTCCCTGATGATTAGTGATGTTGAACATCTTTTCATGTGCCTATTGGCCATCTGTATATCTTCTTCGCAAAAATGTCTCTTCATATCTCCTGCCCATTTTTTGATTGGGTTGTTTGGGTTTTTTTTGTTTTTCAGTTATGTGAGTTCTTTATACATTTTGGAGATTAACCCCTTGTCAGACATATTATTTGTAAATATTTTCTCCCACTTGGTGGATTGTCTTTTCATTTTGTTCCTGGTTTCCGTTGCCTTGGAGATGCTCTTTAGTCTGATGAAGTCACACTTTTTTTTGTTTTTTTTCTCTTGTTTCCCTTGCCCGAGTAGACATGGTATTTGAAAATGTCCTTCTGGTACCAATGTCAAAGAGCATACTGCCTATATTTTCTTCCAGGAGTTTTCACATCTTACTTTCAAGTTTTTGACACATTTTGAGTTAATTTTTGTGAATGGTGAAAGATAATGGTCTACTTTCATTCTTTTCCATGTTGCTGTCCAGTTTTCTCAACACTATTTACTGAAGAGACTTTCCTTTCTTATTGTATGTTCTTAGCTCCTTTGTTGAAGATTTGCTGTCTGTACACGTGTGGTTTTATTTCAGGGCTTTAAATTCTGTTCCATTGATCTATGTGTCTGTTTTTACAGCAGTACCATGCTGTTTTGATTACTATGACTTTGTAATATATTTTGAAGTCAGGAATTCTGATGCTTCCAGCTTTGTTCTTTTTTCTCAGGATTGCTTTAGCTATTTGGGGTCTTCTGTTGCCCCATATGAATTTTAGGATTCTTTATTCTATTTCTGTGAAGACTGTCATTGGGATTCTGACTGGGATTGCCTTGAATCTGTAGATTGCTTTAGGTAGTATGGACATTTTAACTATATTTGTTCTTCCAATCCATGTGCATGTGATATCTTTCCATTTCTTTATGTCATCGTCAATTTCTTCCAATAACATCTTAGAGTTGTCATTGTATAGGTCTTTCACATCCTTGGTTAAATTTATTCCTAGATATTTTATTCTTTTTGTTGCAGTTGTAAATGGGATTGTGTTCTTTAGTTCTCTTTCTGTTAGTTCATTATTAGAGTATAGAAGTGCAACTGATTTTTGTAAGTTGATTTTGAACCCCCCTACTTTGCTGTAGTTGTTGATTATTTCTAATAGTTTTCCCATGGATTCTTTAGAGTTTTCTATATAGAAAATCATGTTGTCTGCAAACAGTGGGAGTTTCATTTCTTTATTGCCTATTTGGACTCCTTTCGTTTCTTTTTCTTGCCTAATTGCTCAGGCCAAAACCTCCAGTACTATGTTGAATAACAGATGAGAGAGTGGACACCCTTGTCTTGTTCTTGTTCTCGGAGGGATGGTTTTCAGTTTTTCCCTGTTGAGTGTGATGTTGGCTGTGGGTCTGTCATACATGGCTTTTATTATGTTGAGGTACTTTCCTTCTATACCCATTTTATTGAGAGTTTTTATCATAAATGGATGTTGGATCTTGTCTGCGACTATTGAGATGATCATGTGGTCTTTATTCCTCATTTTATTTATGTGGTGTATCACATTGATTGATCTGTGGATGCTGAACCATCCCTGTGTCCCTGGTAAAAATCCCGCTTGACCACGATGTATGATCCTTTTGATGAATTGCTGTGTTTGGTTTGCAAATATTTTGTTGAGGATTTCTGCATGTATTTTCATCAGCAATATTGGCCTGTAATTTTCCTTCTTTGTGTTGTCCTTGTCTGGCTTTGGTGTCAGGGTGATGTTGGCCTCATAGAATGTGTTAGGAAGTGTTCTATCTTCCTCTATTTTTTGGAATAGTTTGACAAGGATAGGTATTAAATCTCCTTTGAATGTTTGGTAGAATTATCCAGAGAAGCCATCTGGTCCTGGACTTTTATTTTGGGGGAGGTTTTTCATTACTGTTTTAATCTCTTTACTTGGGATTGGTCTATCTAGGTTCTCTATTTCTTCTTGGTTCAGTTTTGGGGGTTGTATGAGTCAAAGAATTTATCCATTTCTTCTACATTGTCCAATTCATTGGTATATAATTTTTCATAGTATTCTCTTATAATCCTTTGTATTTCTGTGGTATCTCTTGTAATTTCTCCTCTTTCATTTCTAATTGTATTTATTTGAGCCTTCTCTCTTTTTTCCTTAATGAGTCTGGCTAAGCATTTGTCAATTTTATCTTCTCAAAGAACCAGCTTTTTGTTTCATTGATCATTTCTACTGTTTCTTTGTTTCAATTTCATTTACTTCTGCTCTAATTTTTATTATTTCCCTCCTTTTGCTGACTTTGGGCTTTGTTAGTTCTTCTTTTTCTAATTCAGTTAGGTGTAGTTGAAGATTGCTTATTTGAGATTATTCTTGTTTCTTGTTTGTGAGATGGGCCTGTATTGTTATGAATTTCCCTCTTAGGACCACTTTTGCTGCATCCCATATGAGTCGGTATGGTATATTTTCATTCTCATTTGTTTCCAGATATTTTGGTCTTCTCCTTTAATTTCTTCAATCATTCATTGCTTGTTCAGTAGCATGTTGTTTAGTCTCCACATATTTGTGCCTTTCCCAGCTTTTTTCTTGTAGTTGCTAGTTTCATAGCATTATGGTCAGAAAAGTTGCTTGATATGATTTCAATCTTTTTCCCAACATATGGTTTATCCTTGAGAATGTTCCGTGTGCACTTGAGGAGAATGTGTATTCTGCTATTTTTGGATGGATTGTACTTTATATATCTATCAAGTCCATCTGGTCTAGTTTTTCATTTAAATCCACTATTTCCTTGTTGACTTTCAGTCTGAATGATCTACCCATTGATGTAAGTGGGGTGTTGAGGTCTCTTACTATTATTGTGTTGTTGTTAATATCTCTTTTTAGGTTTGTTAACAGTTGCTTTATGTACTTTGGTACTCCTGTGTTGGGTGCATATATATTTATAAGTGTTATGTCTTCTTGGTGGAGTGTCCCTTTTATTATTATATACTGCCCTTCTTTGTCTCTCATTACCTCTTTTGTCTTGAAGTCTACATTGTGTGATATAAGTATGGCAACACCTGTTTTCTTTTCTTTGCCATTGGCTTGGAGTATCATCTTCCATCCCTTCAATCTGAGCCTCTGTTTGTCTTAAGAGCTAAGATGTGTTTCCTGGAGGCAGCATATTGTTGGGTCTTGTTTTTAAATCTATCCCACCACTCTGTGTCTTTTGATTGGAGAATTCAATCCAATTACATTTAGAGTGATTATTGAGATATGAGGGCTGAATGCTGCCATTTTATTGCTCATTTTCTGGTTATTCCGCATTTCCCTCATTTCTTGTCCCATGTATTTTGGACTACCAATTCAGTTTGGTAGTTCTCTATGATGGTTTTCTTAGTTTTTTCTTTTTTATCATTTGTGTCTTTGTTCTGATTATGTGTTTAGTGGTTACCATGAGGTTTGTGTAAAAAATCTCATAGATGAGATAGTCCATTTCCTGCTAGCCTCTTATTTCCTTAGACTAAGCCAATCCATCCCTTACTTCTTCCCCTTCTAAGTTATTATTGTCACAACTTATTCCATCTTCAATTGTGAGTTTGTGGTTATATTTATTTTTGATCTTTCCATTCATTTTATCTTTAATGTTATAATTAGTTTTTGCTAACTTCTTCTGATAGAGAGTTGCAATTTTTTGATTTTGTCTAGCTATTTATCTCCTTGCTCAAGGCTTTGCAACCCCCATTTTTTTTTTCAGGTATGAGGGCCTTTTTGAGCATTTCTTGTGGGGGGGTCTTGTGGTGATGAACTCCTTTAGCTTTTGTTTATCTGGGAGAGTTTTTATTTCTCCATCATATCTGAAGGATGTGTTTGCTGGATAGAGTATTCTTGCCTGAAAGTTTTTGTCTTCAGAATTTTGAATATATCATTCCACTCTCTCCTAGCCTGCAAGTTTTCTGCTGAGAAATCCGCTGAAAACTTGATAGGGGTTCCTCTGTAATTTATTTTCTTTTGTCTTGCTGCCCTTGATATTTTTTCTTTGTCATTGACTTTTTCCAGCTATACTACTATATGACTTGAAGAATGTCTTTTTACATTGATACAATTAGGAGTTCTAATAACTTTTTTCACTTGTATTTCCAGCTCCTTCCCCAGGTTTGGGAAGTTCTCAGCTATTAATTCTTTGAACAAGCTTTCTGCTCCGTTCTCCTTCTCTTGTTCCTACAGAATACCTATAATTCTTATGTTGCATTTCCTAATTGGGTCAGATATTTCTCAGAGAATTTCTTCATTTCTTTTTAGTCTTAGTTCTCTCTCCTCCTCCATCTGGAGCATTTCTATATTTCTGTCCTCCACACTACTGATTTTCTCCTCCATACTATCAGCTCTGTTATTGAGGGAGTCCAGATTTTTCTTTATCTCATCCATTGTGTTTTTTATCTCCAACATTTCTGATTGGTTTTTCTTTACAGTTTCAATATCTTTTACGAAGAAGTTCCTGATTCCATTGAAATATCTGTATTTTCTTGTAGCTTGTTGAGTTTTTTATGATAGCTATTTTGAATTCTCTGTCATTTAGAATATAAAATTCTGAGCTTTCAGGATTGATTTCTGAGTGCTTGTCATTTTCCTTCCAGTCTCGATTACTAACATATTTTTGCATACTATTTGATGGCATCGATTTGTGCCTCTGCATAGTGATAACATCTGGTTGCAGCTTCCACTGCCACCACTGGGTAGGGGTCAAGAGCTGTTTATTCTGAGCCTGCCACCATCTGCGGCAAGCTCACTCACAGATGCTGCTTTTCTATTGCACTCATGGGCGCTCTGGCCAACTGGCTGAGAGGGAGTACCTGGAGGGGGGAGGGGCACTTTCTTTCGCCTGTGTGATCCTGGGGGCTTCTCACTCTGCCCTGACTATCTGCTCTCCTGGGGTGCTGGCTTGATGAAGACACCCCCACAATAGCTTAACCACCTCTCTGTGGGGCTTTCCCAAGGGATGTGAGGGAACTTGGAGAGCAAAGGTGTTCCTGCAGAGGGATGCCCCATCCCCGTCTCCACTCAGAGTCACACGCAGTCTCAGAGTCACTGCCATTTAGGAGGGAGAGGAGATCCCCTCACCTCCTTCCACTTACTCTGAGGTCCAGCACCTCCACCTTCAGACATATGGCTGCATGGGTCTCTCAGACATCTTTTGTGTTGTATAAATGTCCTCTGTTGGTATATGAATGTCTTTTTCATTGTGTCTTAGTGAGGAGAGTCTAAGGGAGGCACACACTCTGCCATGACACTGATGTCAAGGTATTGTTCTATTTTTTGACCTGAGTGCTAGTTATATGAATGTGCTCACTTTGTGGTGATTTATTGAGATGTATATTTATAATTTCTATACTTCCTTGAATATATGATATCCCTCCATCGAAAGTATATTAAAATACTTTTATGATTGTCATTATGTTGTTATTTACAAATATTTAAGATATGATTTTTTAACTGTTTATTTTGAAATAATTTTAGATTTACAGAATCTTACAGGTGATTACAAGGTCATATAGAGAGTTCCCATATATCATTTTCCCAGTATCCCAACGTTAATATATATAACTATAATATGATCATTAAAACCATAAAATCAATATTTGTACAATTGTATTAACTAAACCACTACTCTTATTCACATGTTACTAGGTCTTTCTACTAATATTCTTTTTCATTTCCAAGATTTATTTCAGAATCCTATATTGCATTTAGTTGCCATGTCTCCTTTGTCTCCTCTAATCTATGACAGATCCTCAGTTCCTTACTGTCTCTCACAACTGTCACACTTTTGGATAGTACTGGTCAGGTAAAGTGTAGAATATGGGTTGGTCTGTTTTTCTTATGGTTAGATTGAATATTACAAGTGTGTTATGCCCTTCTCAGTGCATCATATCAGGAGGCACATAAAGTATATATGTCTTACTACTGCTGATATTACCCTTGATCACTTGGTTAAAGTGGTGACTGCTTGCTTTCTCTACCATAAAGTTGCCCTTTTTAAATTTTTAATTAATACCTATCTCAGAAGAGATACTACGAGAGTATGCAAGTTTGGCTTTTCTTTTGGAACTTTTACCCATTGATATGAGCTTCCAGTGATCTTGCCTGCATTCATCTCGCCAGATCAATCTTGCCCTCAACAATTGTTACTGTGGTGTTTGTCTAATGGTGATTTTCTATATTCATCATTATTACAAAATTTTTAAATAAGATAAAAGGAAAAACGTGAAAAATGTGTGTTAGTTTTTTTCATGGAAACATGCAATCCATATATTCCTGACTATACCTACCCGTGACTTCAAAATATGATGCTTTTAATTTTAGACCTGCCTGAATTTTTATAGTGTGAACCCCACAGGAGTGATTACTAGAAATGAATCACCTCCAAGTGATTCACAGATATATCAGAGGGTCCCATGACATATTACTCTATGTGTGCCCTAGAACAAGCCATCTGTCCTCTGTCCTGGTCTCTTCATCTCTGCATCTTGATACCCAGCTGTTGGCTGTTGATGATCCTCATGAAAATGCCCTTCATTTGAACACACCTGTTTTTTTATTTTGATGTCTACTGATAAACTCACTCCAATATTAGGCGCCACACCTTCCAAAGTATGGGAAAGGGTTTCTAACTGCTGCTAGAGACTGAAATGGAAAGAAGTGAACAGATTGCTCGATTGGATCTTAAGTTGTTTTGTGGTCAAAGGGAGAATGGAAGAAGAAATGCCTGTAAGATGCAAAGTGATTTAATTTGATTTTGAAACATCTTGTAATATAAGAGAAATAGGTGATTTTCCTGGTAAAAGTATGTGATAAAATGCTTGGTTTAAATGTGTGCTGGGGTTACTGTGTTGCAGCCTTGTGCCCTTGTCTATCTGTGGCTCTCTGTGGTGGGGATTTGCAAGGGTGAGAAAAAAGAGTGCAGGGATGAATAAAGGACTAGCTCAGGGTTCTTTGTCCTATGAAACATCCTAATTATTAAAAGTATCATAGCACATAGAATTTTCTAACAAGAGTTGGAATCTTCAGAAAAATATAAAATACATGGTTAGAGGGCAGTGCCAACTCACCTTCATGTAATTTGACTTCTACTCCATCTCAGAACTGTAAGCATATTCCTTATTTCTGAACCCAATACAAGAACTTCTAAACCATCTTGTTTTCAATGATAAGTTTATTCAAGTTGACTAATAAGAATTTGTAGGCAAGAACTCAGCACATCTTATAAATCTTATGTTTACAGTCACATTAACAAATGATGAAAACGTTTAAATGACTAAATTTTTTTTGACAAAAGGAGAAACCTGAGGTGCTGAGGCCACTATTAGTTAGAATTTGGCTTGCTGGAAACCTGAGTCAGACAAGCACTTAGGGAATTACTGGTCCATGGGTTGAAATGGGTGGAGTTGAGAAAGAAAAAAAAAAAAAAGGGCAGTAATCCCAATCACACGGCAGTGAAGATGATCCGGATGAAAATACACCTTGCAAGGAAGGGGGGTGAATAAAAAGGTAGACTAAAATGGTTAAAAACATTTGCCTCTGAGGAACAAACTGGCATGAGAGGGCCCAAGGGGCTGTGATTTTCACTATTAAGATTTTTTTGGTGCAAATTGATTTATTTTTCTGTGTGTGTGAGGAAGATTAGCCCTGAGCTAACATCTGTCACCAATACTCCTCTTTTTTCTGAGGAAGATTGGCCCTGGGCTAACATCCGTGCCCATCTTCCTCTACTTTATATGCCACAGCATGGCTTGACACATGCACTTAACCGCTACGCTGCCAGGCTGGCCCCCATTTTGATATTTTTAACCTTGACTTTGAAAATATTTACTATTTTTAAATTTAATTTATTGAAAAAAATCAATATATATTTATGTTTGCATGTGTATCCGATACTACAAATCAATAAGGAGTTAAATTTGATTATTTAATGTGAATTGTCAGAAGAGAGTTCTCGTTCTCTCCTTGAGATAGAGAAATACGATAGAATGCAATAGCCTCAGCTTTGAATCCAAAGGACTCAGGTTCAGGTTCAAATTCTGTCATCAACCAGCTGTAGATAAGTATTCTTTATCTGAAATTGATAATGATAACAGGCTGCCAAACTGTCGTTGGACAACACAGCATCATTGTGTGGATCAAATGTAACAATGCAGATTTTTATTTTGGAACGTGTAAGAACTAATATGAATTATCATTCTAGCCAAAGCTCTATAGTAGAATTTTTTAAGTTGTGCAAATGTTAAGTTATGATGACAGCCATTGCTGGAAGTCATTACATCCCTATCTCTTGCTCAGTTCATTCAAGCTGCCCATATGATTGATGTCTGGATTGTCCTTTCTTTGAATAAAACCATTAATTCTATGCTGCTTAACTTCCAAGGCTTTAGCTGTTTCAGAATAATATGGTACTAGCTTATAATGTATGCTTATCTTTGGTTTTCTTTGGATAGTAATTACTGTATATATGCTAATACATTTTGGTCAGTCTCTTGTAATTTGTAAATGATTCCTGCTATCTTTGGTTTCTGGAAAATTTGGCTAAGATAGTGACCCAAAATATAGAGTATCTTCTTTAAATGTTTAAAAGCCAACGTTATATCAAAATTCCATAAAGGGCTTAAAATGGTGTGCCTCACTTTACCTTCCAAAAAATTATCTTCTCTGCCAATGAAGTGATTAGTTGCCTGTACAGAAAATGCTATTTGCTAGTCCATGATTCGGTTTGCATGCATAGCTCATATCCCTAATCTATCAGAACTTACAAGAAAGTCGTGCACTGATAAGTGTAAATCTAAATTTTACACATTCCTAACTACAAATCACATAAAAATGCCACAAAATAGATTAGAGCATCCTGGATACTAGGAAGAAAAGTGAGGAGGAGATGAATCTCCATAAGTAAGCGGTTGGTTGCAATTCCTCATCGTTGACTTTGTTATGATCTACAGGCATCAGGGAAAAACAAGAGGCACAATGAAGCCACCTGGAATCTCAGCAAGTTAAATCACAACACCGCAAGGGAGTAAATTTTAAATGTTCTTGGGAACTCTGGCTCTGAAGAGCTAAGCCCGTGATGTCAAAAATATAATAGGCGTTCTTTAAGAGCCTATCTTCTTTTTCCAGCTCCCATGGTATTTGGCATAGAAACAACCAAGGCAAAGAAAGCATTTTAGACTTTGAAATGAGAAAGACTGACTTACTGCAGAAAAGTATGACTGACCTGACTCTAGAATCTCAGAAAACACAAAACAAGCTTTAAGAACTTATCTTTCATATTTATTTTGACAGCTATCTAGATCAGTGGTACATTTCACTGCCAACTTATATTTCCTTTGGATTTTAGAAGTATGTTTTAATCACCAACATATGCAATTAAAAATAGTGATTAGAGTTACCTAATCTATTTAGAAACCAGAAAATATTAGATATAAGGTAACACAAAAATTACCCAGAATTCATTAAAATCTATTAGTTTGATTTTCATATCTGCTCATAACTAATTGTGTAACTTTGAACAGGTCAATTAAATGACTGTTTCCTCTTGTCTAAAATGAGGAAGTTGGATGCTATGATAGTTGGGATATCTCCAAGTGTCAATGCATGCCATAGCTTGGGTAAAAATTATGTCCATTTTACCACAATTATGGCGTAAGTAGTAAGTATCTCAACTTTACTGTGCCAACCTTTCAACCTAAGTGGTACATCTGTAACAACTGAGAACAATAAGGGAAGCAACATCAAGGGCATATTACTTGTGAAATTAGATGACTAAAAGATTATACTATAAACCTCACACTCTCAGCATATATATGAATATTTAAACTCAGCATCCAATATAATACATTACAGGCAATATTTTTAAGATCAATATTCTGCTTTGTATGTGTGGAGCAGATTAGAAGAAATAATTGATCACGAAGCAAAAAGACTGAAATATGCAGTACAACAGAGAGAAGTAAGCGCATACAGAGAGAAGAAAGACAGGAGTACAACAAAAAGCAGACAAAATGAAGCAGAGCCAGCGAACATGGAGATATTCAACATATTAAGAAAAAAAAAACCTTCACAAAAGACTGGAAAAATTGCAAAGGGACTCATTAAGTTTTATAATGTATTCTTCCATGTAAGAAAGCAGGGAAATGCTTAGTATCTTTTAGCAACTTTACATTAAAATGGTTAAAATTTTAAAAATTTATGGTACTTAATGTGAAAGCAGGGATGTAAATACCTGCTGTAAAGGTTGCTCTAGCCCTCAAGTAGTTCACAGACCAGTTGAGGAGAAAAATACGTGAACAATAACAGTGCAAGGTGATAAGTTCTTTAATAGACGTGGTGTGATATTAGTCGTTATGTATTCTGTGCTTAGGGTGTGCTGGTCTCCATGCTTTTGTTTTATGCGTTATATCATCCTCTGAACAGCCTTATAAAATCGATGCAAATTATTCTATTATAAATATAAGGATACTTAGGATGAAAGAGATTAAATATCCTGTCAAAGGTCACACAAGTACTCATAGTTAAAGTAGGGTTTGTACTTGTCTCTCTAATTCAGCAGCCCGTGTATCTAGTAAAGTCACCCATTCACAAATCAAGAAGCAGAGAATATGCAGATAAAAAAAAATCTCCATAAAAACATCCTCCAAATTTTGACGACTGAAATTATATGAATATATAACTATTTGCAACAGTGAACAGTGTTATACCATGGAATTGACAACTCACTTATGTTTCAGCCAAATGTGCAAATTGTGTGAGAAGGACTAACAGGTTGTGTATGTGTATGTAGGAAGTTTATAATTTGATGTCTTTTGTGTTTATAAAATGTTTTTAAATTTATACAGATTACAAAACCTACATTTGTTCATGACATTCTACAACATGATTCCCTTTAATAACGAATGTTCTGTTTTCTTCAAAATATTTTGTTCAATCAATTGCTAGAATACTTAGCGCATTCCTAGCCACATTTGTATCCAGACTGTTTGGGGATTCTGTCTGAGTCTTATCTTGGAAAGCCCCAAAACTATGTAGCTTAAAGTCTTGTTTGTATCTAAATGTGTCAGTGTGATTGTATAAATTGTGTCAATTTTCTTCAATGGCTTCTCAATTTATGTTTTAAATATGAAATTATTTCTTTTATTTTTTTTCCCTTTTTCTCCCCAAAGCCCCAGTAGATAGTTGTATGTCATAGTTGCACATCCTTCTGGTTGCTGTGTGTGGGATGCTGCCTCAGCATGGCCGGAGAAGCGGTGTGTCAGTGTGCACCCGGGATCTGAACCCGGGCTGCCAGTAGCGGAGTGCACGCACTCAACTGTGAAGCCACGGGGCCGGCCCCTTGAAATTATTTCTATCGTCCATGAATCATGCATAATCCTGGCTGTCTCTTTGGTATGGACTTGTGTAAGCCTCAAAATTCATAAATTAGAGCCCTAACCTCCGATGGCACTATATTTGGAGATAGGGCTTTTAAAGAGGTAATTAAGGTTAAATAAGGTCATAGGGGTCGGACTCTAACCTTATAAGACTGGTATCATTGTAAGAAGAGGAAGAGACACCAGAGATCTCTCTCTCCATGTAGGCACAGAGGAAAGAGCACGTGAGGACGCAGCGAGAACGTGGCCATCTTCAAAGCGGGAAGAGAGGTCTCACCAGACACCAATCCTGTGGGTACCTTGATCCTAGCACTTTGAACTTCCAGAATCGTGAGAAAGTGAATTTCTGTTGCTTAAGCCACCTAGTCTGTGATATTTTTTTGCAGCCGTCCAAACAGACTAAGATATCCCCAATCTTATGTTGGGTGATACTCCTGCCTGATCCTGGGGTACTAGCCACGCGGGGTTCCCCTTAATTCTCCAAAAACACCAAACTTTTCCCGCCTCACTTGAGTTTTATTATTTCTCTGACTCTAAAACTATGACTCCTCCAGTCTTTATTTTACCCCATCTTCCTTCATATTTCATTTTAATGGCACAGTTTCAGAGAGAGTTCCTAATCTATCATATAAACATAGTTTCCAAAGTAATCTTTCACAGCACACAGGTCTTTCTGAAATAACACATATCAAAATTTGTAATTATGAACTTATATCTATCTACTTTATTGTGAGTTTCTCTTTCTTCTTCTATACTACAGGCTACATGGGGCCAGTTCTCCTCTGTATGCATGTATTCTCTGTATTTCTATACAGTGTTTATCACAAGCTCATGATTAACACTATTTGTTGAATGAAAGAATAACTGAATACATGAGTGAATGAATGATTCAATGAAACGCTCAGGAAATTAAGAATTCTAGGTTTTTTAGGGAAAGAAGAACAAAATCCAACTCTAAAAAGCTCTTTGTCATGGGGAATCTGCCAGATGTATCCTGAGAGTAAAGAATAACAGTTAAAAGGCTCATTGAGTGCAGAGCCTACAAGCTGAGAGAAAAAGAAGTCTGTTGGGGAAGCTCTCCCACACTGGTTGGGAGTTTTCATGGCTGAGCAGACCCTGGACTCTGGCCTTACAAACCAGCATCCCTCAGCTTCAAGGGAGTTTGTCAGTATCTGGCCAAGAAATTGCAATATCTTGAGTCAGAGTACAAGTGTATTTGATAAAGAATTGAGACAGAGGATATGTCCAAAAACCGAGGATTTCAGAAAGATTTGAACACAGGAAGGACTATGCTGGGTCTTTTATCTTGGATATGGTTCTTACTGATGATCCCTCCCAACCAAGCTGTACAGAGAGCTCGACGTGCCCAGTATAGAATTTCAAGGAAATGGAGGAAGACGGAGACCCAGATGGGAGGAAATCAGAGACAAATGGGACATGGAGTAACATTTATCAAAGTAAAAGATCTGTGAGTGTATCTAGACCTGTTACTGTGGCACAATGCACGGTCAGTAAATATTTTAGAATAAATGACTGATTAAATCACTGAAATTCTTATTTTCTTCCTGTTATCTTACCTATGTTGTCTCAGTGATACTTTCAACAATTCTGTTAGATGGGTATTTCTGAGCCCTTTTCTGTAGGAAAAGAATACCAGATTAGAAAATTAAAATAATTTTCACAAAAATCATATATTGCCAGATTTTGATGTAATATCCATATATGTTTTAATCCAAAATGCATTCTCTTTCCTTACCTTCACTGATTGCAAAGATGAGGTAAAAACCATACAAATAGAACAGTGGTTTATATATCACAATGTATGTAGCTCACTTTTATGTGTGTGCATTTCAAACACAGTTTGATATAATAGCATTGTATCATGTTTTGACACCATAATAAAGTTTTAAAATAATATGAATTAGAAACAATAGATCAGAAGGGCCTATTTTCACATATGACAGAGTGGTGTAATCCTCACATATATCCCTGTGAATTAAGTATTTTTATCATCCTCATTTATCAAGTGAGAAAACTGAGAAACAGAAAGGTTAAGCAATTTGACAAAGACACACAGCTGATAATTGGCAGTGCCAGGATCCAAATACAGGCACAGCAGCTCCAAGGTCTCTCCTTTAATCTAGTAGGTAATTTTGACTCAGGTATAAGCAATGTGGTATCTTTCACACATAATGTTAAGTAATGTGTTTCCCTATACTTATTATTATGTAGTGTCCTTTTATATATTGACACTAAACCATTGTTGAATCAACCATGTGGTATTGGATTATAATTAGAGACATCAGTATAAACTCATATTTAGTTTAATAGAGACACTGAAAGAAATGTACAGAAAATATACAGATATAATTATGGATTTGTATATACAGGGGTTAGTATGCATGTATATATTTCCTACCTCTGTCTGCTGAGAGAGCCTATAAGATGACATTCGTTTAGCAGTGAGCACACCCAGAACCCAGAACATGGTTTCTAATATCATTTTCCAATCATGTTAGAACCAATGAAAAGAACAAGGAGTGTTTAGAGAAATGGCTGAATCTAGGGCTGAGGAAGGGAATATAAATGATGAACCCGGAGCATCTTGTAGTTTCAGAAAATCAAGTGCCCCAAAAGCAAAATAATGGGAATGTGACAGAAGGACACAGGAGCCAAGTGAAAGAACTCCCAGTGCTGGAATCTGAAACTTTTGGGGCAACAAAATAATTAATGTAGTATTGAATTATAACTTAGAGTATTAAGTAAATATACATGAGTCTATACTGATATAAATATATTCAGTTAATAAATAAATGGAAGGGAGAGGCAAATCTTCCAAATAATTTTTGGAATGTGGAAAAATTCCAAAGGGTTCATGTAGATACTCTGTTCTCAGGGGGTGGAACATAATCTCCTGCCCTCTAAGTGTGAGTTACACATAGTGACTTCCTTTCAAAGTGTACAGTAGAGAAAGAGCGGGGAAACAGCAGCTTTACTGCAGGGAAACCTGACAAATACTGTCACTGCCAGGTGATGAAAGTTAACATCATGAGAGAGAAGTCAGGTTGATAAAGGAAATCTTGCTGTGTTGTGCTAAGAATGGCACTTAACCTCTGCGGCCTTCCTCCCCAAAACCCATAACCCCAGTCTCAATCATGAAAAGAGCGCCAGACAAATCTCAGTTTTGACCTACAAAACTCCTATTCGAGGAAGACAGAAAGTTTTCCTCAAAACTCTTAAGGTCATCAAAAACAAGGAAAGTCTGAGTAACCATCACAGTCACGAGGAGCCAAAGGAGACGTGATGACTCAAAGTAATATGAGATCCTGGAACAACAACAACCAAAAGACACGAGGGAGAAAGGAAGGAAATCGGAATAAAGTACAGAGCTTAGTTAATAATAATGTACCAGTATCACTTCATTAGTTGTGACAGATGCACCATAGTGATGTAAGATGTTAACAAGAGGAGAAACTGAATACATGGTACCTGGGAGACCTCTGTCCTATACTTACAAATTTTCTAAAATAAAAAATTTGTTAAAATTCTTTGTGGCACAGCAGATCACCAAGTGACACTTCTGGAGAAAGAGTCATCTTCCAGGAAATTAACATACTTACATACTTAGACCACACATGGAGATGTTCAGTTGAATATTTCTAAATAGAAATTTGAGAAAATATGGAAAAACAAAGTAAAACAAGAACTCAGCTTTTAGGTAGCCTTTGCTCTTCAAATAGTTGCTTTTGCAGAAAACCAAAGAAATGGCTTTTGGGTTGCAAAACTTTATGTCCTGATTTATTCTGAGCTTAAAAAACAGATTTGAAAGAATAGACGAGGTGCCAGGTTGTGCTGAACTCAGGTTCAGTTACAATCTCAGTTGGTGTTGGTGGAGAAGTGAAGGGAGAACAAAAGAGGGCCTACATGCTGGTTGTTCGCCAGGCTGTACCTTCTAGGTAGCCCTTGGGATGGTGATGAGAAACACACACACACAAATAAGTTTGGGAATTTAAGAGCAGAGGAGATCTGGGCATGGTATAACCGAAACAACTCCATGGTACCAGAGTAGAAATGGCTGTCTGGTGAACAGTTTGGGAGGTACTGGGAGTGTTGCCACAGACGGCATTCACCAGTAAGAGACCCAGCTTTGTCACTCAGAGCAGCGAAACTCAACTCACATTTAGGTACACAGCAGCAAGTGGGGAACAGGACGATTGAAAAGTCTACATTGACCAATTAGTGAAGACAAGATAGAAGAAGAATGTTCCCTCTTCCTCTTCAGTCTCACACCTTCACGCCTGACCTTACCCAGTATCATGAGTAAGCTACTGTAACCTGTACATTATTCAGGGAATGGGTAGGGATATTCAATTGACCAATATTGGATTTTCACTACCTGTCGGAATTGAGGTTCTTAACAAAAATTGTGATCAATTATAGAAAAATAAACCATATTTCTTGCACATCTAAATTTATGTACTATGATGTGTATCCCAAGCTATTTCTGATATCTGAAATTTTTTAAAATCCTCAGCAGTGTGTGAAGTGGAGGTGACTGATTTTTGAGCTTTTCTAAAACCTGTTATTTTTAACCTCCGAGTCACAGTGTCAAAGAGGCACTTGTTCAAGGCCTGGAAGAAATGGCAATAAGTGAAGTTGAAGAAAGTAAAAACCTTTTTGGATCAGCTGCTTCCCCAAAGGTGATCCTATATTCTTAAACTCTGAAGAGACCCCCCTTGGCCCTAAGAGATATTTTGCTTATAGCAGGGATTATAATTCCAATTAAGCAACTGTATGGCCAAAAGTCAGAAATAGCTCGGCAGGAGCTCACTGAGAAAATGAGGAAATGGCTGCTCCGTCAGACACGTACGCGTGCTGGGGCAAATCAGGTTGTATACTGTAGAGGCTCCTGTCTGGACACTTGAGTTCAAGTTCCCCATCTGCCCCCAATTATCTGTATGACCTTGAGAAACTGTCTTAACCTTCATGAACTTCAGTTTCTTCTTCTGTAAAATTAAGCTTAGGTGGACCTTGAAGTTCCTTTTATCTTAGAAAACACCCAGATGCTATTTTTTCCCTAAACACAACTACCATATTCAGAATCTGTTATAACACATTGATCTCCTAACAAGGCTGGCTCCTGCTACTTATCTGGCTGAAACAACCTTACCTCAAGCACCAGCATTATAAAGGGATTTATATACAGTATTATTTCTGAGAAGTGTGCCTTTGGCAGAGGCAAATAGAAATTGCAAAGCAAAATTAGGTTTGTGCATATTTTTCTGGAGAAAGAACACCTCTCTTCCCCTGTGTCCTAGCTTTTAAAATTTCAATTCTTGCCTCCACTAGCCAAAGGAAACTAAACATTGTATAATTATTCAGTGAAAATGCAAGTGTTGAATAGAAAAATCTGGACAGTGCCATGATTTCATAAAATATGATATTTTTGTATCCTTAAAGAAATACGTGTCTAAACTTAAAATGGTATCTGTCTGTAGCATTTCAACAGCAATGAAAGACAAACATAATCTGAATTAAAGGGTGCTTTATTATAAACACATATACAAAAGCATTCTGTTTCATAGGTACCTGGATGAATCAAGAAGGCATAGAATTTCAATATTTTTCAAACACTTGACGTTGAGTTGCTCAGAGTCATCATGTGCTTTTCTCTTTTTCTGTTCCCTCTCAAGGCAATCTCATCCACTTCTGAATAAGTAATCTCTTTTGTGTTACTCAACTTTACTTCTGATTTAAAAAGATATGTAATTGTACTGGTTATGCTAGTTGATGTTTCTGAGATACCTCAAACTTAAATTGACTATAAAATGACTGATTCCCACTGTTTCTGCTTTAAGCTTTCCCACCTTAAAAAATGACACCACTGGGGCCACCCCTGTGGCATAGTGGTTACATTCAGCACCCTCCACTTCTGGGGCCCGGGTTTGCCAGTTCAGATCTCAGGCCCAGACCTACACCACTCATCAGCCATGCTGTGGTGGTGACCCACATACAAAATAGAGGAAGATTGACAGAGATGTCAGCTCAGGGTGAATCTTCCTCAGAAAAAAAAAAAAAATTGGCACCACTATATCCCAACTACTCATGCCAGAAATCTAGACATTGTTAAAATTAAATACAAAATGGAGACTGAACTTGAGAATTCCTTAAGCAGACAAAACCATTTAAGCCATGTAAACAAAACTAAATCTAGCTTACTGTGTGAACATAAATGAAACTTAACATGGGTTATTTCTTGTAAATGCCCCTGATAATCATAAAAGAAACTTAAGTCATTTTCCTAAAAATGGCATAAGAGAATCACTTTTAACCAATCCCCTGCAATCCGAAAACTCATGCTGCAATAACCAATCACTGTAAAGGTTAAATAATTTTTTCGTTTCCATGTCATAAGCCATCCTATAAAGTCAGGTCCCTGAGCTTCAAATCAGTTTTAAATTGGAAAGCTCCCAGTTTGTGAACTGTTCTTATATGCACAGCAAACTCTTAGTAAATAACTATTTATTGATTTGGTGGTTTTACTTTTTCTATTTCTAGACTTTCTTTAATTTATCAATTTCAATTATTTTATTTTCCTCACTTTTATACCCAATCCATCAGCAAATCTTATCAATTCAACTTCCAAAGTAGGTCTTGATTGGGTCCTCCCCTCTACACTTCCACTATTTACTATTGTAATCCAAACCAGCATTTTCTCAGGCTTGAACTATTCTTTTCCAAATCTCACCCTATTTACCACTTAGTAGTAAGCAGTAATTTTTAAAAATCAAAATGTAAATCTGTTGCTTCCTGTTTACATATTTCCATGGTCGGCCAGTGCAATAAAACTAAGCAGAAACTTCATTCCTGAACTTTCCTGTTGGCAGCCCTTGGTGACATGACCCACTATGTATTTTTTCAACCTCATGTTGCATAATTTCCATCCTCACTCATGGACTGTAGCCTTATTGATCTTTTTTTCAGTTTTTAAAGCACACTAAGCTCTTTCCTGGCTCAGCAGTTGTTATCTCTGTTTGGAAGGTTTTTTTCCCCCTCATTTGCCTGTTTTGCCCTTTCTTCTGTTTCAGCTACAAGGTTACCTTTAACAGACTTTTAGTGAGCTCCTCCCTGAATTCAATCTTGCCCAAATCATGTCAGCACTATCTACTCCAGCACATATTTTCTTCTTTATAATATTTATAAAATATATAATCATTGTATCAATCATCTGTTCATTTGTCATCTATTTTTGTCTTTTTTCATATCGTTAGATTATACTTACTCTATTCATTGTTGTAGTTCCTATGCTAAACCCATTGCCTGTCTGGTAGTAAATGAAAAAAAACCACATTTTTTGAGTGTTGAGTAAATCATGGATCTTACAATGGGTGTGGAGTATTCATCCTGAAGTGAAGTTCCTGTAATGTTTTTATCTGAGCATGTGGGGTTAGGTGACAGTGAGAGAAGAGATCTACAGTAGATGGAGTATGAAGTAAAATAAACAATTGGATTTATAAATGAGAGAGCTGCTACTTAACATCCTAGAAGACAAATGTCTAGATGGTACCTGGCAGTACCAGCAAGCCATCTTCATGGTATATATCTTGATACCATCAAGCAAACCTCGTGCTCATGCCTAGAGTTAAAATGAGAAGCTGACCTCTCCTATAAAACATGCCGCAACTGCTATCATGTTTCCCAGGCTGTGCTTTCAAAATTAGATGCCAGTAATAACAGCGGAGAGAGGGAAATGACAAAGAAGACACATCAGGTTCCTCATCACTATAAACAGACTAAAATTATTTATCGTTTGTGGTGTCAGAACAAATTTCCTCATAAGTTTCCATTTACACGTTTTTGTTGACAGCAGAACAATATCAACATTATTTCCACTAAGAACAGAAAGTGAAAGTAGATATTAGACACACAAAGCATTGGAATTTAGAAAATAAATTGGCGTGAGGAGCTGATGGCTATCAACAGTTCGCATGCCCTTTGGAGAGCATTCAATCTATGAAAAGAGGCTTATCTAGATTGCGAAATCTTTTATACTGTTCCCGGGAAATGAAAGTGTTTAACCACTCCCTGTGTAGATCCTCACCTCTTAGTCATCCTCAGCACTCACCCCCTCCAATTCTCTGAAGCCTTGGTGAACAGAAGAATGTTGGGAGCTGATGTTACCGTGTTTACACCTAGTGTGGAACCGTGAGATGTTTCATGTTTCTAGGGTGTCTGGTTTACAATCTCCCCTACAGCCAATTGTCCAAGAACTGAGAGCTTTTAGTCTAACTACCTGCTCATGCAAACTTAGCTGATCCCTACTTCAGATAAGGGCTGTGTTTTTTTTCCTAACCACAGTTCTGAAACTATAAGAAATATAAGCTTGTGTTTGGGTAAGTGTGTTTCTGCGTGTGTGTTTGAATACACATAGGAGCAACGAAAGGAACCAAGACTTATCAAGTACTACTTAGACACATTGTCTCCCTTTTCTTCATTAAGGTGACTATAAGAAGTAGGTATCATTTTCTTCTCAGGAAACTGAAGTATAAAGGAAAGGACATTATAGAATATATTTATATAATAAAAAAATCTTTAGTCTTACCTGACAAATTACATAGATTTTGTATGTTTTAAAGAAGGTAATATTCTCTATAAACAATTCATTTGTCAGTTTGAGTGTTCATATTTTAGGAAAGCACTTGCATATTAATTACTTTCATTTCACTGATGGGATTTTCTCACCTCTTTCAAAATCCAAGTGATTTTATTCTCTTTGCTCTTTAGGGAAAGAATAAATGACAATTTTCCTTTTTCAATTATCTATTGAAGGACATGTTGCTTGTTTCTAATGTTGCACAATTACAAATAAGCCTACTATCAACATTCATGCATGAGTTTTTGTGTGGACATGTGTTTTTCAACTCATTTGGGTAAATACCAAGGAATGTGATTATTTGATCATATGATAAGAGTATATTTAGTTTTGTAAGAAACTGCCAAAATGTCTTCCAAAGTCCCTGTACCATTTTGCATTCCCACCAGCAATTGGATGAGTGTTGTCAGTATTTTGGATTTTAGACATTGTAATAGGTGTGTACTTGTATCTCATTATTGTTTTTATTTGCTATTCCCTAACGACATATGATGTTGAACATCTTTTCATATGCTTATTTTCCATCTGTATATCTTCATCAGTGAAGTGTCTGTTCAGATATATTGCTTAATTTTTAAATTTTTTTTAAATCCGGTTTTGAATTCTAACAGTACTTTGTATATTTTGAATACCATTCTTTTATCAGGTATATGTTTTGCAAAGATTTTCACCCAGTCTGTGGCTTGTCTTTTCATTCTCTTAACAGTGACTTTAACAGAGCAAAAGTTTCTAATTATAATGAAGTTCAATTTATCACTTTTTGTGTTTCATAGATTATGCTTTTAGTGTTGTGCCTAAAAATTCATTGCCAAACCCAAGTTCACCTAGATTTTCTCCTGTGCTATCTTCTAGAAATTTTATAATATTGCATTTTACCTTCGGTCTATGATCTATTTGGAGTTAATTTTGTGAAGAGTGTAAGGTCCGTGTCTAGATTCATTTTTTTAAATAGGAATGTCCAGTTGTTCCAGCACCACTTATTGAGAAGACTATCCTTGCTGCATTCTATTGTTTCTGCTTTTTTCTCAAATTTCAGTTAATTATATTTCTGTGGGTCTGTTTTTGGGCTCTCTATTCTGTCCCATTGACTTGTCCATTCTTTCACCAGGCCACACTGTCTTGTTTACTGTAGCTTTATAATAAGTCTCGTAATTGGGTAATGTCAGTCTTCTGACTTTGTTCTTCTTCAATATTGTGTTGACTATTCTGGGTCTTTTGCTTTTCCATGTAGATTTTAAAATCAATTTGTTGATGTCCGCAAAATAACTTGCTGATGTTTTTTTTTTTTTTAATCAGGAATGCACTGAATCTATAGATCATGTTGGGAAGAACTAATGTGTTAACAATCTCAAGATTTCTTATCCATAAACAGGGAATACCGTCCATTTATTTGGTTCTTCTTTGATTCCTTCATCAGAGTTTTGTATTTTTCCTCATATAGATCTTGTATGTATTTTGTTAGATTTTTACCTATGTAGTTCATTTTTGGGGTAGTAAGATAAATGGTACTCTGTCTTTTATTTCAAATTGCAATTGTTCTTTACTGGTATATAGAAATGTTCTTTGAAAAACAATTGACTTTTGCATATTAATCTTATATCCTGCAGCCTTGCTCTTATTGTTTATTAGTTCTAGTGGTTTGTTTTTGTTTTTTTGTTTTTGATTCCTTAGGATTTTCTACATAGACAATCATGTCATCTGCAAGCAAAACAGTTTTGTTTCATACTTCCCAGTCAGTATACCTTTTCTTTTCTTCTCTTATTGATTTAGCTAGGATTTTCAGTTAGATATGTTAGATAGGAGTGGTGAGAGGGAAGAGCCCTACCTTGTTCCCAATCTTAGGGGAAGAGCGTCTAGTTTCTCACCATTGGGTATCATGCTAGCATGAGTCTTTTTTGTAGATATTCTATATGAAGTTGAGGAAGTTTGCCTCTATTCCTAGTTTTCTGAGAGTTTTTATCATGAATTGATGTTGGATTTTGTCAAATCCTTTTCCTGCATCTATTAATATGATTATATGATTTTTCTTCTTGAGCCTGTTGATTTGATGGGTTACATTAATTGATTTTCAAATGTTGAACCCGCCTTGCATACATGGAATAAATCCCACTTGGTCACTGAGTATAATTCATTGCGTACATTGTTGTATTCAATCTACCAGTATTTTTTGAGGATTTTTACGTCTATATCCATGAGAGGCATTGGTCTGTAGTTCTTCTTTCTTGTAACGTCTTGCCTTGTTTGGGCATTAGGATAATGCTGGCTTCATAAAATGAGTTGGAAGTCTTCCTTCTGCTTCCATTTTCTGGAAAAAATTGATATAATCGTCCTTGAATGTTTGGTGAAATTCACCTATGAAATCATATGAGCCTGGTGCTTTGTGTTTTTGCAGATTATTATGTATTGATTTATGTTGTTATATATTAATATTTTAACAATATATGATATCACACCTTCAAAACCTTTTCCAACAGGAAAGCAATTATAGTGGAGTTTTTTAATGTGAACAGAAACAAAAAAGTCATTATTCATGAATTTATGAGAAAGAAATACATCTTCCCTACTGAAATAGAAATGTCCTTTGCAAAAAAACAAATATTATGGACACACACAAATGCATATGCACATATAAATCACCCTGACTGGACCCTCTTACTCAAACTTCTCAATATATTCTCATTGCTTGTAGGATAAACACAATATCCTTATCATGGTCTATGAGTTCCTACATAATTGGCTTTCTGCCACCTTCTCAAATTGCATTTTGGGTAGTCTTCCTCTCTCTCAAGCCCCATGCTAGCGATTTCTCCTTCTCTCAAAACTACCAATACCTTTCTACAAGGTTTTCAAAAATATAAGTCTACAGGATCTCTGTGCGTGGAATGTACACCTCCTGTCCTGACTAGCACCGACTTCCATCCTGTGATATTCTTTATCTGGCTTTGGGAAACTTTCTCATATCCAGGTCCGGTTCTTTTATTAAAGGCTCCTGTGAAACTGACAACTCTTCCTTTACAGCATTTCTACCATCTGTACTTACATATGTCCGTGATTATTAAATTAGTATTTGTGTACTCTACTAATGAATAAGACCCTAGGAGAAGAATATTCCTTTATTGCTTATTATGTATGTCCGGGACCTTGCGTATTGCCTAGCACATAATAGGCACTTAATAAATAGCTGTTAAATGAACAAATGAGTGAAAAAATTAAGAGATATTTCATGGGAAAATTTAGGCAGATACAATCATAATATAAATCAACAGTAACTTTCATATTTGTATCATAGTAATATTACCTCCTTGATATCATAATTTGCATAAACAGTGAAGCTTCTAAATCCACGAATGTATCTGCAGAAAATTCAACACCTAATGATGTTAAAGAGTAGGGCTTGTTAATAAGGCCCAAAATTTTTTGTTTTTGTGTATATGTGTGCGTGTGAGGATGTGCCTAATCTCAGTTATTATTACCCTTTCCTTGAATTTCCCATTTCTTTCTCTGAAAGTTTCAGTTCTTTTGAGGAATATTTTGAATCACTTGCTAGAACAATAGAGCTAAAAATTCAACTGCCCCTGAAGGGAAAAAAATCAACATCTCTTTTTGTTAAAGGCCAAAAATCAAAATAAAACTTGCGAGGCACGCGTCAGAAAAGTACGTTGTAATAGACATAAAGAATCCAATATTGCTTCATTCAATATTAAGCTGTAGTGTTTCTCCCATTGTGTCGAGGTTTAAGATTATGCCATAATGTATTAAACCTGATCTATAGGTATTCTTGGCAGAGGCTGCTATAAAACACATAGTAAAAGCATTTTCAGAATTACAATGATGTTTGTTAAGCACTCTTAGACCCATCATATGATATTTTTCTTTTGTAAATAATACAGTGCAGTTGGCTGTAGCAGTAAATTTAAAATGAGAAAGAAATAGATAGTAGTTTGCCACAGCTGCTCTATATCCACTGTGGGTATGGTATCAATGGACTAGATCAATAACAAAAAATAATAGGGGGATGGTAATTCCTTAATGAATATGCAAAAAATATATAGATACACTATAAAAATACGTCAAAATATATGTCTGGCCTTAAGTTATAGAAAGACATATGTTGTTAAAAGACTGAATAACTTTCTACTCAATTGTGTTTTTGCCATGTTAGTTGTTTCAGCCTTATGTTACCTATATTATTTTTAATGTGAAGGCTTCAGAAATCATGGTGCTGTGCTCAACAGGTATGTTGAATGAATTGTTTCTCATTTGTTTGGAGAGGAAACTTGAGCAAAAGTTAAATCAATCTGGATCTACAAAATTCTCTGGAGAGTCTAGCAAAGCTAAAACATATTTTTTTGTAGAGCAGCAAGATATCAGCTGCTAAATGAGGTCCAGTGCTGATACTGTCCTCTTAACTTGTTAACACTTCGTATGTGCTAAAATGACTAATTAGTTATGTTGTAAATCCAAGAATCCACAGAAAGTTTTTTCATGGTGAAATATGACACTGGAAAGTTATAGTCTGTTTGTCTAACAAGGAGTTGTTGGTGGAAAATAATTATATCAGTTTCTGTATAGCTCATCTAGGTTTATTAAGTGTGATTATTCCCATTTTTCAGATTAAAAAGCAATAGAATTATTAGATATTTTGTCCAAAAATACATTGCTCGAGTTAGACCTAAGTGAATTTAGCCTCCTAAGTGCAACAAGGCAAGCTCTTTTCATAAATTTGATGGACACAGCATGGAGTGAAACCCTGCCAACGTGTTGTAATTCACGTTCAAACAGTTAATTACATACCATGCATTGTCAAGTTTGATGAAATGATCACTTTGAGCAACTGTAGAAGATGAGAACCAAATGCCATTTATGTTATATCAAAATTTCCATTATTGGGTGGTGGATTATTGGAAGGCAACTTATAATAACCACTCTTTTAAGGACATGCATTGCATTAGTATTTTATACATACATACCATGTAAACCTCACAAAAAATTTTGTAGGGTCATTACAATTATGTTCACTTACAGATGAGAAAACTGTAGTTTGGAGTGTTTGAGTAACTAGTTCAATCATACTATCATACTATTAATAAGTGATAGAGTTAGAGGTTAGAACCAACACACGTGCCCAACTTCATAACTTGAACTTCTAACGGCTACATATCTGGCTATTGTCTGTCTCATGTCATTCTTTTCTTTTCTCTTCTTTTCTTCTTACATCAGTGTTAAGATAGTCACTAGCTCAACAAGTCCTGATAGAATATTTAATATTATTTATTTTTACCAGCATTCCACTTAGAAAAATGTATCAGAATTGCAAAGACAAGATAATCCAGGCGATTGTAAAATACAAAGTTCATTCACCATGAACAACAACCCCCCAAAATCCAATATATTATGCCTTAAGCAAAACACCTTCAGTTCAATGTGTGAGTAAGTTTGGACACAGAGACCTAAAAATGACATAGATCAAAAATATGGAGGTCTCCGTAGCCTAATCCAACATGGTTTATCACAATTAATTCTAAGCATAAGTATATGAAAATATATGTTTTAAAAATATTTCAAAATGTTGCTTAGATAATTTTTATATTACTTCTCCACTGAGAACTTCTGGTTTGTATTCTTAATGTTTTAAAGCTTGAACTCCTGTTGCTCAACCAGTTATTGCTCCATATTTTTATATAGTTAGCTTTTGGCAATGATTTAGCTCACTTGTGCCCCCAAACTAATTTAATTCATTTAGAAATATGCTCCTTTCTTGGCCACAAAATCTATAATCCTCAGGTTCCGCACACCGTATCTTTTCAGGCCTGCATATTTTGTGTTGATAGACATGGTAGAAGCGATAGACATGACAGATGGCTTAACACTTGACACAGGTTTCATAATAGTAGACAAGTCATAGAGATTCCCACTATCATGGCAAGTGACGTGAAGTCTAGTATCTGTCTCGTATGCATTCTTCTATCTCATGCTTTTGATAATTGTTAAATAGTACACTATATTTTCGACGAAAAATGACCAGTATGGCAAATTGGTGCACTTGATTGGTTACGATTTAGAAGTAAAAACAAAACAAAACAAAATAAATCTTGGAGGAAAGGAAAAGCATGGATATTTGAAAAATGTCTATCTCTTTGGAAGCCACGTGGTCATATACACGTCTCTCTCCACCTCTGCCTCTATTAGTCTGTAAATTCTTTGAAACAATGGGCCATGACCAATTCATCATCATCTTCTTTTTTTTTTTCTTAATCTTAGTGTCTTGCATATTTTGTATCAATGAACAGTTTTGAATAAAAGTTTGTCGACTAAATGAACAAGGCTTACTAGAATGAAGCAAGTTAACTACAATTAGACATATATTTTATGTTAGACGTTTCCTTAGATCTTATCCAGGCTAGGAAAGGAAATGAGTTTGTTTAGATTGGCCAGTTTTAATTGATTTGTAGTGAATGTTTGGAACAGAGTATTTGGAAACATGGAAGACAATCTCTGGCCTGAGAGGGAAAATCTTCTGAAGTGTGGTTGAACTTGTACTTTTGTGAGCTCTGAAGTTCCAAACTCTCATTTTACAAGTGAGGAAAGGGAGGTCCACTGTAATTAAATGAATCACCCAAAGTCTCACAGCCAGTTAGGAACAGTCCTTTTATGGAAACTCAGCTCTCCTAATTACCTGCATAATATTATTTAATTTATGATAAAACATTATTTTCCCTATATTTGTGAAACAAAGTGGATTCCTTTGAAATGTTTCACCTCTTGGTGACAGCTTCACACTTTCATTTTGAATCTTCAAAATTTAGTCCTAAAGAAATATGGAGATCAATATAAAGGGATTTTAATTTACAAGAGAAAACTGTATGTACGTGCAATAAAACTTCTAAGATGGAAGGATGTCTACCTTATTTGGCAAAAAAATATTGATGAAATAATTACACACTGAATAAGAGAAGAGATGGTAACATAAACATCCAGTTTTATCCTTTTCAGTGTACAGAAGATATTGGACACAGTAGGTTGAAAACTAGAAGTTAAAAAAATTTCCTTTTAGTAACCACTCTTACAGAATTATATTCTTAACTATGTGGGCCTATGTTAAAATGACATGAGGGTGAATGTTTATAGTACTTGTTTTAAATGCTGCCTCTCTAGAACAATGAATCTCCAAAAAATATTCTCTGTGAATAATCACCTGACAGATATTCCAACCTTCGGACATCAGATCCCTGCTAAACCAACATTGCTTTGGGAGATGGCATTCAGAAATCCAAGTTGGATTATATTATCTCCCAAATTAAAATCTTCTGAATGTAGATCATTTTTCGTTATCACCGACAAGAAAATAATTTAAAATAAACTTCAAAATATTTTCCCATTTCCTTCAGCATTTATTCTCAATCTTACATATTGTCTTTGTTGTTTTTATTTTAATTTATTTTTTTCTTGAGGAAAAATAAACCCAAACTATCTATCCACACGGAACTGCACCACAGCAGTATTTTTGAATTTTTGGCTATAATACATATAAAATATATACAATTCTGGACCATCTAATTATATCTAACTTAATCTCATAACTGCTGAAAGCACACAAATTTTTTCTATTTCTCTGAGGGAAGAATGTGAGAGTAAAATGTATTAGCATGACATGAAAATTGTATTACCATCTGGCCCTGAGCTTCCTATCCTGACTTATCTTCATATCCTTCAAATTCTCCATCCCAAACCTTCCTAGTCACTGTTTCCCAAAACTTTTTGATCCAGTCATGCAGAATTTTGACCTTATCTTTTAAACCCCTATCTCCTTGCCCATGATGCCCTTTATTTCAGAAATACCCTTCTACCTCCTTTTTTAAATTGTGATAAGATGTTTAAATTGTGATAATCGACTCTATTAATAATTTTAAAAATTTTATTATGGTAAGAACACAATATGAGATCTACCCTCTTAATTTTTTTTTTTTTGGTGAGGAAGATTGGCCCTGAGCTAATGTCTGTTGCCTATCTTCCTCTTTTGGCTTGAGGAAGATTGCCCCTGAGCTAACTTCCGTTAGCCAGATCTGCCAGTATTCCTCTATTTTGCATGTGGGATGCTGCCACAGCTTGGCTTGATGAGCAGTGTGTAGGTCTGTGCCTGGGATCTGAACCCCGGGCCACCGAAGCAGAGCATGCAAACTTAACCACTACACCACTGGGCCAGTCCCTTCCTTAAAATTTTTAAAATCTACAGTACAGTATTGTTAACTATAGGCACAATGTAGTATAAAAGATCTCTAGAACTTATTCATCTTGCATAACTGAAACTTCAACAGCAATTCCCATTTCCCCATCCCCCAGCCCCTGCAACAGCTATTCTACTCCCTACTTCTATGAGTTTAATTATTTTAGATACTTCAAATAAGTGTAATCATGCAATATTTGTCCTTCTGCTTATTTCACTTAGCATAATATTCTCCAGGTTCATCCACGTTGTTGCATATGGTATGATTTCCCTCATTTTTAAGGCTGCATAATATTTCATTGTATGTATATATCACATTTTCTTTACCCATTCATCTGTCAATGGACATTTATGTTGTTTCCATATCTTGGCTATTATGGATAGTGCTTTTGGATAAATGTCTAGAATTAAGATTGCTGGATCATATGGTAGTTCTATTTTTACTTCTTTGAGGAATATCCATACTGTTTTCCATAATGGCTGCACCATTTTGCATTCCCACCAATGATGTGCAAGAGTTCCAATTTCTCCACATCCTTGACAATACTTGTCATTTGTTTTTTTGATAATAGCAACCCTAACAGGTGTGAGATGATATCTCATTTTGATTTAATTTGCATTTCCATGATGACTGGTGACGTGGAGCATCTTTTTGTGTACCTGTTGGCCGTTTGTATGTCTTCTTTGGAGAAATGTTTATTCAAATCTGTAGCCTATTTTTTAATCAAGTTATTTGTTTTTTTGCTTTTGAGTTGTAAGAGTTCCTTATATATTGTGGAATTAGCCCCTTATCAGATAGATAGTTTGCAAATATTTTCTCCCATTCTGTAGGTTGCCTTTTCATTTTGTTGATTTTTTCCTTTGCTGGGCAGAATCTTTTTTAGTTTGAAGTAGTCCTGCTTGTTTATTTTTGCTTTTTTTGCTCGCACTGTTGGTGTCATATCCCAGGAGTGATTGACAAGACCAATGTCATACAGCTTTTCCCTTATGTTTCTTCTAGGAGTTGACACTTTCAGCTACTGCTTTGACTCATTTAATACACTTTGACTTGGTTTTTGTGTATGGTGTAAGATAAGGGTCCTATTTCACTCTTTTGCATGTGGATATCCAGTTTTCCCAACACCATTTGTTGCAGAGACTAACATTTCCTCATTGTGTATTCTTGTCGTCCTTTTGAAGATCGATTTACCGTTCATGTGTAGATTTATTTCTGGGCTCTAGATTCTGTTCCATTGGTGTATGTATCTGCCTTTATGCCAGAATCATACTGTTTTAATACTGTAGCTTTGTAATATATTTTGAGATCAGGAAGTGTGCCTCCAGCTCTGTTCTTCTTTCTCAAGAGTGTTTTGGATATTTGAGTTCCTTTGTGGTTCCATATGAATTTTAGGATCATTTTTTCCATTTCTGTAAAAAATGCCATTAGAATTTTGATAAGGATTGCATTGAATCTAGGCTGATTGGGTAGCATGGACATTTTAACAATATTAAGTCTACCAATTCATGAACATGAAATGTCTTTCCATTTGTTGGTGACTTCTTTAATTTCTTTTATCAATGTTTTGTAGTTTCCAGTGTATGTCTATCTCACCCCCTAAGTTTATTCCAAAGTATTTTATTCGTTTTGATGTTATTTTAAATGGACTTTTTTTTAAATTTCCTTTTTAGAGAATTCTTTGTTAGTGTATAGAAATACAACTGATTCCTGTATGTTGATTTTGTATCCTGCAACTTTACTGAATTTGTTTATTAGTTCTAACAAATTTTATTGTGGCGTCTTTACAGTTTTACATATAAGATCACGTCATCTGCAGAGACAATTTTGCTTCTTCCTGTCTGATATAAATGCCTTTTATTTCTTTTCTTGCCTAATTGCTCTGGTTAGGACTTCAGTACTATGTTGAATAGAAGTGGCAAGACTGGGCATCCTTATCTCCTTCTTGACCTTAGAGGAAAAGCTTTCAGTTTTTGACCCTTGAGTACGGGCTTGCCATATATAGTCTTTATTATGTTGAGGTAATTTTTTTCCATCCCTATTGAGAGTTTTTATCTTGAAAGGGTGCTGAATTTTGTAAAATGCTTTTTCTGCATCTATTGAGATGATCATGTGATTTTTATGTCTCATTCTATTTATGTGATTTATCACATGAATTAATTTTCAAGTGAAATCATCCTTTCATCCTAGGGAAAAATCCCCCTTGGTCATTGTGTGTGCTCCTTTTACTGTGCTGTTGAATTTGTCCTGCTGGCATTTTGATGAGGATTTTTGCATCTGTGTCCATCAGGGATAATGGACTGTAGTTTTCTTTTTTGTGGTATCTTTACTGGCTTTAGTATCAGGGTTGTGCTGGCCTTATAAAACGAGTTTGGACATGTTTCTTCCTCTTCAGTTTTTTGGAAGAATTTGACAAGGATTGACGTTAATTCTTTAAAATGTTTGGTAGATTTCACTAGTGTAGCTGTCTGGTCCTCGGCTTTTCTTTGTTAGTAGGTTTTTGCTTATTGATTCAACCTCTTTGCTAGTTATTGGTCTGTTCAAATTTTCTGTTTCTTCATAATTCATTCTCTGTAGGTTGTGTTTTTCTAGGAATTTATCCTTTTCCTCTAGGTTGTGCAGTTTGTTGGTGTATAATTGTTTGCGGTATTCTCTTATGGTCCTTTTCATTTCTGTGGTTATTAGTTGTAATGACTCTTCTTTTATTTTGGATTTTACTTATTTGAGCTGCTTTCTCTTTATCTTAGTCTAGCTAAAGTTTTGTCAATTTTGTTTATCTTTTCAAAAATCAACTCAGTTTCTTTTATTGTTTCACTATTCTCTATTTTGATTATTTCTGCTTTAACCTTTATTATTTCCTTTCTTCTGCTAAATTTGAGCTTAGTTTGTACTTTTTTTAGTTCCTTGATATACAAAATTAGGTTGTTTATTTGAGATCTTTCTTCTTTTTTTAACATAAGCATTTATAGCTAGGATCTTCTCTCTTTGTTCTGCTTTTGCTGCTTGCATTAGTTTTGGTAAATTGTGTTTTTGTTTTCATTTGTCTTGAGATATTTAAAAAATTCTCCTTTGATCCAATGTTTGTTCAAAAGTGTGTTGTTTGATTTCTACATATTTGTGGATTTTTCAGTTTTCTACTGTTATTGTTTTCCAGTTTCATTCCATTGTGGTTGGAAAATATCCTTGATATGATTTCAGTCTTCTTAAATTTGTTAAGATTTGTTTTCAACCTAACCTGTGATTTATCCTGGATATTGTCCTGTGACACTTGAGTAGAATGTATATTTTACTGCTTTGGAGTGGAATGAGATATATATGTCTGTAAGGTCCATTTGTCTATAGTGTTAAGTCCTCTGTTTCCTTATTGATTTTCTGTCTCGATGCTCTATCCCTTATTGAAAGTGGGTATTAAAGTCTCTTACTATTATTGTATTGCTGTCTATTTCTCCCTCAGATCTCTCAATTTTTTTTATATAATTAAATTCTCTCATGTTGAGTGCATATGTATTTATAATTTTTATATCTTTCTGGTAAATTGATCCTATTATCATTACACAATGTCCTTTCTTGTCTCTTGATACGTTTTTTGACTTAATGTCTATTTTGTATGATATAATTATAGCCACATCTGTTGTCATTTGGTTACCATGGGATAGATTTTCCATCCCTTCACTTTCAGCCTATGTGTGCCCTTAAATTTAAGCGAGTTTCTTATAGACAGCACATAGTTGGATCTTGTTTTTTTCTTATCCATTCAGCCAGGAATGTCTATGTCTTTTGATTAGAGAGCTTAATTTATTTATATTTAAAGTAATTATTAATAGATAAAGATCTCTTATTGCCATTTTGTTGTTTTCTGTCTATCTTGTAGTTCTTTTGTCTTTCTTTTCCCCTCTTGCTGTCTTGCTTTGTGATTTGTTGATTTTTTGATGGTGGTATACTTTGATTCCTTTCTCTTTTTCGTTTGACTATCTCTTATGGCCATTTTCCTTGTGGTTACCATGAAGCTTACAGAAAACATGTTATAGTTATAACAGTCTGTTTTAAGCTGGTGACACCTTAAATGCCATATCCTTACAAACTTTACATTTTTACATCTTTCTCGCACACTTTATATTGTTGATTTATATCTTTTTATATTTATTACTGTTACAGTTTATTACAATTTGTATATATTACAGTTTATATCTTTTTATATTAAATATCCATTAAAAAGTATATATACTTTTTTTTTTTTTTTTGTGGTAAGGAAGATCAGCCCTGAGCTAACATCTGATGCTAATCCTCCTCTTTTTGCCGAGGGAGATTGGCCCTGGGCTAACATCCGTGCCCATCTTCCTCTACTTTATATAGGTTGCCACCACAGCATGGCTTGACAAGTGGTGCGTCAGTGCACGCCTGGGATCTGAACCTGTGAACCCCGGGCCACTGCAGCAGAGTGTGCACACTTAACTGCTGTGCCACCGGGCTGGCCTCTCCATTAAAATATTTTTGTAGTTATAGTTATTCTTAACACTTTTGTCTTTTCACTTTTATACTGAAATTGAAAGTAATTTATACACTACCATTACAGGGTTAGACTATTCTGTATTTGCTTATTATTTACCTTTACCAGTGGGTTTTATACTGTTTAGCATCCTTTCATTTCAACGAGGAACAGTACTTTGCATATATTATCCCCCTTTCTTCTGGCCTGCAAGATTTCTGCTGAGAAATCCATTGATAGTTTCATGATGGCTTTCTTGTACATTATGATCACTTTTCTCTTGCTGATTTCAAACTTCTTTCTTTGTCTTTGAATTTTGACAATTTCATTATATTGTGGCTCAGTGTAAACTTCATGCTCCTCTTTTTGGCAGTTCTCTGGAGTTTGCTAATGTTCTTTTCCCTCCCTAGATTTGGGAAATTTTTGGCCATTATTTTTTTTAAGGATGTTTTCTGCTCCTTTCTTTTTCTTTCTTCTTCTGGGACTCCCATATGAACATATTAATTTGCTTGAAGTTGTCCCATACATCTGTTAGACTTTCTTTTCTCTTTTTCAGTTTTTTTCTTCTTTTTACTTCTCTGACTGGATAATTTCAAATGACTTGTCTTCAAGTTGGCTAATTCTTTCTTCTACTTGATCCTGTATGTTGTTGAGCCCCTCTGGAGAATTTTTCAGTTCAATTATATTCTTTAGGTCCAGAATTTCTGGTTGGTTCTTTTTTACAGTTTCTATATCTTTGTTGATATTCTCATTTCTTTTATGTACCATTTTCTGGGTTTTGTTTAGCTGTTTATCTATGCCCTCTTCTAACTCACTGAGCTTCTTTAAGACAATTATTTTGAATTTTTGTCAGGCAGTTCATGTATCTCCATTTCTTTAGGGTTGATTCTGGAAGATTTATTTTGTTTCTTTGATTGTATCATTTTCCCTTATTCTTCATGTTCCTTGAAACTGTGCCTTACCATCTGGACATTTGAAGATATTGACATCCTTCCCAGGCTTTAAGAGCTGACTTTGGCTGGGTAGAACCTTCACTAAATAGTCTGGCTGGAGATTCTGAGAGCCTCTCAAACATTTCCTATGGATTTGCTTTCTCTGGACTTGTGCATATAGATTCCTAATTAGAGAGATTAACTAGTTGAGCCAGGTTGGATTGACAAGGGTGAAGTGAAATTATTCTTCCTATTCATTTCAATGTGGCTATTCTTGATTTTCTGCTTGTCTGGGGTACTACATCTTCTTAAGTAGATTATGGACTTTTCATAAAGGTATTTTGGTTTGTATACAGTAGTTAAATTGATGTTTCTGTGGAGGTAATGATAACTGTCACTTGCTGTTCTACCATCTTGCTAATGTCACTTCTCTCTACCTCTTTTTTATAATTAGATTTTAGTTTTCTTCCAAGATTCAGTTCAAGTGCCCTCTCTGTTATGAAAAATCCCTTTTCTCTTCTAGGCATACTTACTCAATACCTCTTCTGTTCTCCCATCCTAGCTTGTTCATGATGCTAATCTGGCCTATCATCACTTTATGTTGTAATTATTTCTGTGTGAGTCTGCCTCACGCTTAAGAGCTTGAGATACTTACTCTTTACCTCCCACAATCTCTTGTCTGGCACAGAGCAAAAATTTTTTTGGATGAATACTCTTCTTTCCAACTGGGCTTACCATACCATTTTGCCAGTTGGATTTTAAGTATGAAAGAAAATCTCATTGTTGACTCATATAATGAACCAGGCTTGAATTATCACAAGGCCAAGATAACAGATCTTCTACACAAGCCAGAAAGAAAAAGCTAAATGTATTAGAACACAGTCTTTCTCAGAATGTTGTAAGATGGCATAATATTTTGTTAGTGTGTAAGTAGATATCACCACCTGGATCTAGTGTGTTTGTGTGTGGAGGGGGGCAGGAGTGGCGGTCAGAAAAGCCTCCTGCCTGTCTTAACAGAGCAGGAAGGAATAAACAGGCCTTTGTAAAACAAATCATGTAGACTAGTAGAAGTCCGGAATAATAATGCGTCCAGACTCAGCTGCAAGCCTCACTGGTTAGAGAAAATGGTTGGCAATTATAGTGCAAAGTTGTAGTTGACCACTCTCTGAGCCAAATTGCCTCTGTACTCTTGGAATAAGAGGGCCATGATAATGCAAAATACTGTGTTACCATACTGAAACAAAGATGAACCATCAGACCAAAATACGTTTATATGCCGAAGTTACTTAAGCATATTGATAATACCTCTGAGTTGCAGAAAATATTATTACTTTTGCTGATAGAAAGTTAGGTTCTGTTTGATCGCTGACAACCAAAATGCAACACTTTATCCCGTGTAATCTTCATCTAGGGATAGTCAATTGGGACACAAGCTTGGAGGTGCAGCAGCAAATTGGAGAACAGAGGAGAAAATCCACATGGGAGAAAAAAACAGAAGGATCCTAGATCACTATCCAGATCATTGAACTATGGCATCGATATTGCTCTGCCTACTTTTGGACTCCTCATCACATGGGCAGAAGAGACTTTATTGTCCAAGGGTCCAGTGCCCAGGGCCTCTAAACCAGATGTATTCTGATCAATAACTTTTTCTAGATTAGAACTTAGAAAATCATAACATACATTTTGGGCTCTATGAAACTTCATTTTACTCAAGTCCCAAGCACTTTCCTTTTGATATGAAAATATTGTATTTCCATCACTGTAAGAGAATTCAGTGACCATGCATAATGGAAAAAGTGGGTCAGCTGGTTGCCTTCCATAAAGCGATAGCACCTCCAAGGCTTCAGAAATGTTTGCTTTATAAACTAACCCTCAGCCTGTCACTTACAATTTCCGTTTTCATTATAAATAAGCAGCAAAATGTGCAGAGTGTCTGTTTTGCAGTAAAACACAGCTGTTTCCATTTGCTCTCCCATCAGTTTCATTTTCACATCATTCTGCAGTGGAATTGAATTGAATCATTTCATCTCTAGTACAAGGAGTGTTCTGCAGCTCAGTAGCTGCCAGCCCTTAATCCTTAATTTCACTTCCTTCTGTGTTTCCCAATAGCCTAGAATTGCAGCTTCAGTTTCCAACCATGGCATTTGTAATGCAGAATTTGGTGGTCTTGCATACAAATAAATACCTGACCCCACCTCACTCTCACAGAAAATTAGAAGAACCTTTCCTAAACTGTGAGAATCAAATGTAATAAGATTCTTTCAGTTCTAGGTAATTGTAGAAACAAGTGTTTGTTTCCATGACTAGGAAGAAATGTGGCTTGTATGTGTATTACATAAAGCAGGAAAGAAAAGATTACATGTGAATTGTGTTTCTATCACAATAAAAGAAGACCTGGTTATTATTATTTAATAATAACTGTCATGTTCATAGTGTATATTTGTCAAATATTGACAACATACCATGTCATTTAATTTTTTCAACTATACTGATTTAGGCAGGCAATTATTATTAACACTCTCTTATAAACAATGAAAGTGAGGATTAGAAAGATTATTAATATTAGCTTAAAGTCACATAATCCAGTGTCTGGAGCATTGAACATGCTTTTTTGAAAGAATGAATAAATAGAGGAATCAATTAATAAATTGTGGAGCTGAAATCCAAATCCACGTACAGTGCTCCTTTTCCAAAGAGCACACTTTCTTACCCATGTTTATGTCATCAATTTTTAGAGTTAGGCTCTGCCCCATGCAACGTTGGTTATGTTGTTTGAACTCTCATCTAGCTCCTGTGTTGTTACTTTGCCCTGTATCTGTATTCACATTGACCATATGAAGTGCTCTAGTATTCTCAGGTAAACTCCCACCAACACGTATGGGCTCTGTCACTTATTATTGATGAAAGCCCTTGATCTTACACTTGCCAGGAGGGCACTAAGGGACACGGACTCTCACGGGTTGGTAGATAGTTGCAGAATAAGGCTGTGTGACATGAAGTCCCACTCCCAGGGAAACTGATAATTGGGTGAGAGCTCTGGGAACAGTAGGGTTTCCCTGGTTTACGTCTTGGACAGATGGCCAGTGAGGATTTTGGCTTTACTACCTCTTGAGATTATTAACTATTGCTGTACGTGGGAACACTTTAGCATTCTTAGTCAGCCCCACTTAGGCAAAGATCTTCCGCTTGGCCAATTTTCTTGCTCAGAAACTATGGCTTTTGGTTCCCTCCACTATCTTTCCCCCGTCCTCAATTGGCTTCTCATCCACTTTATTCCTCACACAGAAGTTTTATTGCACTTTTTAATTTTTTGTTACAGTAACACTTAAATGCATTTTAGCAAAAGGCCAATTGCCCATTAAAACCAGCATGCAAATAATAATCAACAGAAAATTCAGAACCTCCCTTTTGAGATTGTAGAATGCAAAAGCTTCCTAAACTCGGAAAGAAGACCCATGTTTGTACTCTTTCTCAGAACAAATCAAAATCTCTTCCTTCCTACCAATAAATGTGCCAAATGATACTTTCTAATATAGCAAATAAACACAATTGAATTTTTTTCTAAAAGTTTCACGTTCTTATCTTACTAAGCTAGTTGCAGCTACTGTTTTACAAGATTTTTTAGAAATAGACTTTATTTTTGAGAACAGTTTTAGATTCAGAGTAAAATTGAATGGAAATTACAGAGAGTTTCCATATATCGCTTGTCCCTGCACACACACAGCCTCTACCACATCCGGCACCAGAGCGGTACCTTCATTCCAATCAATGAACCTACATTCACTATTCATTATCACTCAAAAGCCACAGTTTACGTTCACCCTTGGTGTTGTACACTCTGTGATTTTTCTCAAATGTATGATCACATGTATCCACAATTACAGTGTCATAGAGAAGTGTCTCACTGTCCTAAAAATTCTCTGTGCTCTGCCTATTTATCCCTCCCTCCCTCCAACTCCAGTCAAGCACTGATCTTTTTACTATCTCCATAGTTTTAAATTTTCTAGACTATCGTGTAGTTGGAATCATATAGTATATATCCTTTTCAGATTGGCTTCTTTAACTTAGTGATATGCATTAATGTTTCCTCATGTCTTTTCATGGCTTGATAGCTCATTGCTTTTTAGCACTGAATAATATTCCGTTGTCTGGATATACCACAGTTTATTTATCCTTTCACCTACTGAAGGATATCTTGATGGAATCTGAGTTTTGGCAATTATGAATAAAGGTGCTATAAACATTTGAGTGTAGGTTTTTTGTGTGGACATAAGTTTTTGGCTCATTTGGGTACATACCAAAGAGTGTGATTGCTGGATTACTTGGTAAGAATGTATGTTTTTATCTAAGAAACTGTCAAACTCTTTTCCAAAACGGCTGTACTATTTTGTATTCCAACCAACAGTGAATAACAGTTCCTGTTGTTCAACACATCTGCATTTGGTGTCGTCAGTGTTTTGGCCATTTTACTAGGTGTGTAGTGGTAGCTCATTAGTGTTTTAATTTTCAATTTCTTAATGACATGTGATGTGGAGTATCTTTTCATATGTTCATTTATCATCAGTTTATCTTCTCTGGTCAGACGTCTGTTCAGGTCTTTAGCCCATTTTTTAAATTGAATTTTTTGTTTTCTCTTTTTTTTTTTTTTTAATTTTTTGTTTATTGCAGTTACGTTGGTTTATAACATTGTAAAAATTTCAGGTGTACATCATTATACTTCTATTTCTGCATAGATTACATCATGTTCACCACCCAAATACTAATTACAACCCATCACCACACACATGTACTGAATTATCCCGTTCACCCTCCTCCCTCCCTCTCTCCTTCCCCTCTGGTAACCACCAATCCAATCTCTGTCCCTATGTGTTTGTTTATTGCAACCTAAGTGCCCATCAAGGGACGAATGGATAAAGAAGCTGTGGTATACATACACAATGGAATACTACTCAGCCATAAGAAACGATGAAATCCAGCCATTTGTGACAACATGGATGGACATTGAGGGTATTATGCAAAGTGAAATAAGTCAGAGGGAGAAGGTCAAATACCGTATGATTTCCTTCATTAAGTAGTAGATAATTTTTTGTTTTCTTATTGTTAAGAGTTCTTTGTATATTTTGGATACCAGCCCTTTATTACGTAAGTCTCATGCAAACATTTTCTCCCAGTCTGTGGTTTGTCTTCTCGTTCTCCTGACAGTGTCTTTTGCAGAGCAGAAATTCTTAATTTTAATGAAGTCTAGCTTAACAATTATTTATTTCACAGAGTGTACCTTTGGTGTGGTATCTAAAAATTTATTGCCAAACCCAAGGTCATCTATATCTTCTATGTTTTCTTCTAAGAGTTTTAAAGTTTTGCATTTTAGATTTGAGTCTATGATCTATTTTGAGCTAATTTTATGAAAGGTATAAAGTCTGTGTCCAGAGCCATTTTCTTGCACAGGGATGTCCAGTTGTTCTGCCACCACTTGTTGAAAAGACTATCTTTTCTCCGTTGTATTCCCTGTGCTCCTTGATTGAAGGTCAGTTGACTATATTATGAGGGTCTATTTCTAGGCTCTTTATTCTGTTCCATTAATCCTTTTCCAGGAATTTTATACTTATCTCATGCCGTGTTAATAGCAAATATATAAGATAGCCATTATTACAGTCTTTTTATAGATAAGGAAACCTGAGTTGTTAGAGGATGCTTTTCCCGTTGTCTGGCCAAATTATGTTCAAATTCAGCTCTGTGTTGCTCCATAGCTTCTTCTTATCCCCCTAAACAAAATAGAACACTTACCCAGAAGGGTTTGGGTGGAGGACACAACAAAAGATGGCTAGAATGAGTTCAACAGTATTTAATATCAAATGCAGTTGTCCTTCCTTCTACTCTTATTCTCTTGTGCTCTTTCCGCTCTCTTATTCTGGGTCTGGGTCAATCCAAAGGAAGGTCAAGAATTTTAATGCATACCCTGAATATTTAAATCATAGAAGCGGCCACACCTGAAATTGCTTCCATCTTTAGGGCAAAATTGTGTGAATAACTGGAATTTTTTTGCATAATAGCACATTTTCCCACCCCAATCCCTATGCATGAGCCCAAATGAAGAAGATACTAATGCTCTTAAGAAATCTCAAAAAGTATAAGACCAATTATTTGCTTTTATAAAGCTCTTTAAAAGCCACAGCATCAAGAGAGGAAGATAAGTTAGTTAAAAGGGACTAAGTTTGCAAAAAAGGCATTACATGTGCTTTTACTTCTCATCTATTTTTAAGGTATTCAGTGTACATGCTGTCATTGGGGATACTGCTTGACAGATGAATCTGTCACTAAGAAAAGAGATAATCATGTTTTTTAAAAGTATCCTAAGAGAAATCAGAAAACTCTTTGCAAGTAATAGGAATTTATCTGAAATAAGATCTAGTAGAGACCCATTAATATTTTTTGAGATAAAGTTCTTTATTTCCTTATCGTAAATTGCACAGCAATAGAGGTTTAAAGGACATGCTATTTATTTGCAAATAGTATTTTCCCAAATGTGATGGGAGTAATCTGAACAGGAAAAAATGGTGCTAATGGCTTAGAAAAAATGTCAAATGGCAAGATAGCTTTATTATTCACGCTCTATCTTATGTGAATTGGAGACTACGATGATCGCAGAGAAATTAAAACATTTAATAATCATTTAATTGGGCATTTAAAATGTTTCTTCCTTCAGCAGATACTAAATTAGCTTCTCTTTTGTGCTATTTTCAAGTCTATTTCAGCATATTCAGAAACATTACAAGTGAATCAAGGACTAAATACATCAAAATAAAAGTGATTGTTGACTACTGAACTTGAATAGAATATTAATGAATGTTAATTGAAGATTCTTTTCTTCAAATTTTATTCTCTTTAAGTGTTTTTGTGGTTTGAAAAGTGGTTGTAACATGGTGTACTAGAATTTTGAAGTGATTTTCTCAAGTGTCTCCTACATTGTATTTAATCCCCTGTGAAGCAAATAGATACTTTTCCCTCATTGCCAATGTTGAAAACTCCATTTGGAATTTAAAGTAATTTTGATGGCCCTCTTAAAATAAATACATATTCATTTTTTTTTTAATGCTTATTCTTTTTCTTTCTTACTTCCTTCTTGTTAATGTGAAGGGAGAAATTCTCAATGAGTTTTCTCTGTTAAAATACAGAGTGTTACCACAAATAACCTATAATCAATCTATACATCAAAATTGGGGTGAGTTTTTATGAGCCAGGTCTGAGGACTATACCCTGGGGCCTTCCTTCCCCAAGGAAGGAAGAGCACCAAAGAAGTGAGGTGCACAGAGTGGTTACGTACCATCTCGGAACAAAGAGCGCACATCACATGTGACAGGAATGCCCCATTTACAGGAGTTGGGGGATTGCTTTTCTGGCACAGCAGATCAGTGGTCACAAGGTGAGCATAGCAGGTCGGTAATTAATCCTTAGTTTCTAGGAAGAGATACTTATCCTTAAGGAAATGCTGATGGGGGGAATATATATTCCTACCTTTAAGGGCAGCATTCTTGTCTTTGGGACATTGGAAATGTTTAAAGCAGATGTAAAGTGCATGCTCAACAGGTCACATCAGGCCCTTTTGGAAAAACAAGGTCAGGCATAGTTAGTTTTAAACCAAATGGCTTCCTCATATACTCCAATATATCTTATTGTTTTTCATTTATTTATCAAGATATAGTAGTTTCCTTCATTAAAAGCATTCTTATTAAGGAAAAAGATACTAACTTTTTGGGTGATTACTTTGTTTTAGGCCTTTTACTAAGCCCCTTTACATGAATTATTTCCTTCATTGCTTGGTTTTACAATTTTCTGAGTCACGCTACCAAGAATATACTTAGATAACTGACTATATAAGGAAACGATAATGACCAAATATTTTGTGAGGATACAATTTATTAAATGGTACACTAGATTTTTTTCAAATACATTTTTTAAAAAGTATTAAAATATGAGGAGATTTATTATAGGAATCTTCTTTTCAAAAGCCTAGGCCCTTTGGAGAATGAAAAGCATTACAGAAGACACAGGTAATATTAGACAATGTATCGTGTGTGTTTTCAAGGCTTCATTGCTCCCCGCTACTCTAACTTTGAGCTAGAATATAGATTGTTGGGAGTAAACTAGAGATGGAATTGGAGGCTAAGTGGAAGTGATGAGTGTGTAAGTGATATATGTTGCATATATTATGTGGTCTAGATATCTATCCATCTATCTTTAATCTATCTATCTATCTATGTATCTATCTATCTATCTACCATGTTTTTGGCTTTGTTTCTCTGGAGAACACTGAGGGATTTGAAGGATATGAGACCATCACTCAATATCCAAAATAAAAAGACAAAGTTGATTTTGTTGTTTGCTATAATAAAGGAGAGCTATGCTGGTCACACACAGTCTCCCTGAGCAGAGCAGAAGGCTGACCTTATAAAAGGATTCAGAGAAGCATGATGTTCAATGATTGGCTAACTTTACTCCTAGGGATGTAATTAGGTACACATAATTTGTAAAGTTGTGATTACTAGAATGAGACTGTTGTTGACTAGTTGGCATTCAGAGGTGTATTTTTTAGATCTTGTTCATTGCTGATTGGATGACTTTCAGAGGTGAGGGGATGAAACTAATTGGTTGGATGAAAAATGTGTTTATTGAATAGGTTATATGTTGTCAGAGTTCAACCAAAAAAGCAGAATCAGTATATATATATTAGTATATAGTATATATCAGTATATATATATATATCTCCCATACACATATCAATACATTTATGTCTATATCTAGATATATCTATCTATCAATCCATCTATCTATTGATTCAGCTTCATAAGTGGGAGTCTCTCTCTCTCCCCAGGAATGCCTAAGCCCTCTTTTAAGAGCTTCTAGCTAATTAAGTCATGCTCTCCCAGGATAATTTCTCTAATTTAATGTCAATTGATTATGGATTTTAATTACATCTGCAAAATCCCTTCACAGCAACACTTAGTATAGTGTTTGACTGAATAAAGGGTAAAAGGTGTGTGTATGGTATAAAATATCTGCTTCTTCTCTTCCTTCCTCCAACTTTTGTGAGACAATATCTCCTACAGCCCACCCCATCCAGAAATATACTAGAGAAGGAATTCTGGGAAAGAAGTTTGATCTATCCAAAATGACACAACACGGTTATCACACAAGTTTGCTGTGGCCATAGAAAAATCAGTCTTTTTGCACATTTGTGGGAACTTTTGTTATTCTCATTGATCTTTTCCACTATTTTCTGTCTCTAATTTTCCTCTTTCCTCATATCTCATAGCTTCTGTTATTCTTCACTTAATGCATCAGGAAATGCATGTGGTGTAGCAGAGAGTGAGAGGAAAGTACTTTGTTCTCGGTTTTTCTATTCAAATCCCTAGGCCCTTTGGAGAATGAGAAGCATTACAGAAGACACAAGTAATATTAGAGAAGCTATCCTGTGTACAATCAAGGCTTCACTACTCTCCATTACTCTACTTTTGGGCTAGAATATAGATTGCTTATTGGGGGTAAACTAGAGATGGAAATGGAAACTAAGTGGAAGTGATGAGTGAGTCAGCAGAGTAACTGCAGGACAGAAGGCGTGCTGGTAGAGCACTGAAGAGCTGGCCCAACTCTGCATAAGTTGAAGATGAAAGAGAAGTTCTGTCTTCAATTTAGGATTGGACTGTACAGGTGAACGGAAATGTCTGGGATGGGAAAGCGCTCTATGGGATATCTAGGTGGATATGGTTTCTTAGAATCAAAGATATTTCCTTTGTCTGCTCTGAAGATAAGTAGATGTCCCCCATGCACCTGAATAGCACGGAAGTAGCAGAGGACATTTCTGGACCTGAAGGAATACCTCAGGTGTGACCTGTGTGGACTCAGCCCTGAGGTCTGGATGGATTGAAGATATCTTAGCGGAAACTTGAGTGGAACACAGGCATGGAGAAATATATTGAGCCTCCACCCCTAAATCAAGCTAAAAAGTGTAAACTTAGACACAATCTCCTAAAAAAGTGTGGGAATGACTCTCAAAATGATTGATACCAAATTTCTGCCATCCTGACAGAAAGGTGGCTCAAAGTAGAAATTAGCAAAACTTATAGAAAATAAATTTGTATTTATTAAAATTCAAATACATAAAATTACTGCAATTTTTATACTTAATAATTACCAAATTCTAAATTATAATACTACTTGTCATCCCAGTATTTTAAATAATTTTTATTTGGAAATTGAATTGTGGCCTTGGTCCTGATCTCTCACTTTTTGGCTATAATATAGTTTTTAGAGTCTAAAAAATTCTGCCTAAAATAGCCCTCCTGCCCTGACTTTTTTGAATTTACTTCTTATGGATCATAAGAATCAGAATTTAGAATGTAAATCCTTCCACATTCTGCTGGTCAATGAATATGTACTACAGTATGTAATAATATCTAAGTCATTCCTCTGCTCTGAACTCAATCCAATTCTATTATTTGATTTTGGAAATAGATGTTGAACACGGGCCTGTTTGACTAATCAGATGATCATTTTCCTATTATTTTCTATTTAAATGCTGAGTTGCTGAGCTGTATTTGGGAGGACAATGATTCCATTACACCAACAGAGGGAACTGCCATCCCAGCAAAATAACAAACGCCAAGTTGGCTAAGGGAAAATGTTCCCTGTCACACGAAGGAGCCACGAGAGAAACGCCGACAAAATGTCACCTCAAACACAGTGGCTGCAGGATTACGGAAATCTAATTAGCTATTTCATTAACTGAGACCTGTCTGTGGAGATGACAAACAACGGAGACACGGAAGCATCCAATCGTCAGAAAATTGTGGAACTGTCGAGGAGATTGTTCCATAATTTGTTCCCTGTATTTTTTTCAGGTGGTGAAGGTAAGGCTAGGGAGGTTGAGTGACTCATTAAAAGGGCATATTTCAGGCGGTTTTTAGAAACGGATGATATTTTCAGGGAGCTAAATCCACTATTGTGAATATATTGACAATAATGCTTTAGAAATTCCATTTCTTTTCTTCATCCCACACAAGCGAATTAGGTGAATTTATATAAACAATGTACCGTGGGTTACATCTGACAAAAATCATCAAAAAGATGCTATTTGGCACAATTGCATTTTCATATAACGCTTACACTGTTTATGGATTAGATTAAAACTCTTTGAAGGTAGGTGCCTCATCTTGCTAGTTTTTATGTCCAGAAGTTTTAGTGTCTGAGACATTTTTAAAGCAACAAATAAGTGAATAAAACAATTTTTAAAAGGAACGTATGACATTAACTTCAAAATAACATGCAGTATGTATCGAAAAGAAATGGAAAGAAATTGATAGCAGTTATAATTTCTGATTTATTGAAACAGATCACCTGGTCTTCAATTTAATTTCTGTGTAAAATGTTAAGAATTGCCACTGAATTTTGATAAGAATTTTATTGCAGATGAAAAGCACTGAAATAGCTTCTGTGAATTGTACCTTTTTACTTTGGGGCTGATTAATGTATCCTCAGTGGTTACTGCACGTTAGCAAAGCACACAGCACATGATCAAGCCAATTGTCACTTCTCTGGTGTAATTGGTGGCTGCTGCTTTGTGACTCAGCCTCTCTTACCTCCTAGGTCAGAATTCTACATTGGGTCCATGGTGAGATCTTAAGACTTTATCCCAGCTGCCTTCAGGGTGTGGCTTTCAATGCTTCAGTGAAGGAGATAGTTGTATTGTTCATACAGAGAGATGCATAGAGAAAAGTGAGGGAACATTCCTTCTTTGAAAAACCCTGATTGTTAGCTAAAAGGCAATAGGGAGAAAAGGAAAACCTAGACAGGAGTTGAAGGATGTTGAGAATGGCCCTTCAAGATAACGAAGACTATCAAAAGAAAGCACTTTTAAGTCATCTAATGTTATTTATACAATCTAAGATATACCACTCTTAGTACATTAAAGAACAATTTGCTTCCACTAAAGTTGCGGGGAGATATTGAATTTTAGAACAACTTAACATTCACAGGAATGCTGAGGTTCTGATTGCACCTTAATTCAAGGGTGCCTCTACATATAAAGTATGCGGGCTCTTGCAATGAGTGCCAAGACAACACTTGGGAAGTGAGAAGTTCAGACAAGCAGGTTGGCTGTTTTGTTCACAGGATGCTGTTTAGCTCATTTGATTGGCTTTTGGGGGCAATAGCTTAGGCATCATAAGCATAATGCAAAAGTTCTTTCCATTAAGAATGAAACTTTTAGCTTCCCGTCCTGTATTTGTATCTCAGAATATAATGCAAGACAGAACAAAAGGCCAAAATTCTAACCAATTAAGAAAAACTTACATCTCTACGAACTATCACTTTCCAGAGGAAGAGGCTGTGATCCAACTGCCTACATTGACACTTACAAAATTCACCTGCAGAAAAATAAAATTCTGCATGAATAACACAGTGGTAATTCAGGACATTTAATTTTTTTCCATATTTATTGAGTTTGTTCAAAAACTAATTTTCTACCTAGAGCAGGCAGAGCAAACAAACAAACCTAATAATAAAATATTGGTTTAGAATTCTATACAATGGGATTCATGAAGTATGCATTGTGTTGAAGAAAACAACATTACAGAACTTCGAATAACAGAATTGTTTAGTTGAAGTTTAAAAAGTAAAGAAAAGCATTTTTTTAAAAAAGCTTTCTTCTTTGGTCTTTATAGATTTTTGGGAGAAAATTGCCAATTTAAAGATTGAATTTGAGCTGGTGTCTTTAAAAAGGGATTATTTATTAGGCACTTCATTTACTAGGATTAACATTTACTAAGATTACTTTTTTGTTCAAACTGAGGTCTCCTGGACATTTTATTGTCATCAGTGTTGACCAGTAAGAGATAACGAGCTTATAAATATAAATACTATATTTCTTGGTGAAAATAGACCAAAGACAATATTTTCCCTGAATTCCAATTCCCATGTGAGACTAAAACATTTTTAAGCAAAATCCTAGTCCTTTGAACTAAAGTCTATTATGGTCTCTACCAAATAGTAGTCTCAATTTCTTAAACTATAAAATGAGGCTAATAATACTCATCCTTTAAAATGCTATACAAATGTTAGAGAGAATTAATAATGAATTTGGAAACAGTCACTTAAGAAGAAAATGGTATATTTTTCTATTTTACTCGTAAATATCATAGGCTCTATCAACCAAACTCTAGTTAATCAACTAGTTGAAAAAAATAAAAGCTCTCCTTATAGAAAAAACTGACTGATGCTAATAGCATGCTGCACATTTATAGCAGGTTAGATGTTGTCTACTCTTTAGTACAGTGATTCTCAAAGTGTGGTCGAGGAAGATGTGGACATCCTTAACTTACTTTTAGAGTATTTGTGAGGTCAAACTATTTTCCTAATAATACTAAGACATTAATTGCCTTTTCACTTTGTTGACATTTATACTGACATTGCGAAAGCAAACATGGTAAAACTGTTAGTGTCACAGACAGAATCATGGCAGTGACATCAGACTGTACTAAGTAATTATTGTGTTCTTCACCACAATACTCTAACAATTAAAACCATGCCAGTTATGCACAAGAATGTCTTTGATGAAATAGTGAATAACATCAACTTTAGTAAATCTCACCCCTTGAGTACAATTCCATTTTATTTTATTTAGTATTCTGTGTTACAAAATGGGAAATGCTTGTGCCCCACACCATAGTAAATGGTTGTCTCTAGGAAAAGCTCTTCTCCAGCTGTTTGAGTTGTGCTAAATTAGTTGCTTTTTTCATGCAACACCATTTTTACTTGAAAGAGTGTCAGACAGATGAACTACTCATATTAAGATAGGTGTTTGTGGACTTTTCACCAAAAAGGAACAAAGTAAGCCTATCACTGTAAGGAAAACAGTAAACAACTTTTTACCAATGATACAATATGATATTTCAAGTGAGAATTACTATTTTGGAAGCCCTATATTTGCCCTTGTGAGATTGACAACTTCTCAATACTTAAAAATATATCTGATGGTATCTATGGGATTTTAAACAAATGCATTTTTTTGATATAATGAATCAGATCAATACTTGGAAGTTCTACATAACTTCGTGAACCAATATTTTCCAATTGGTGATTTCATGTTAATACAAATTCATTCAAGGGTAAAAGATCTATTCAATGGAATTTAATGTAATATAGTAGAAAAAGATCATTGAAATGTACTTAGATTCCACATTGAAACTAACCTTTAAGAAACTATCCCTCGGTGTGTTTGTTTATAACATGAAAAATGATTTTTGTTTATGGCATGTAAAAAGGCTTTCCAAGTACCTTTCCCATTTCCAACTATATATCTATATGTGAGACTGGATTTATTTTTAACATTCCTCAACCAAAGTAGTACATCACAACAGATTGCATGCATAACCAAGTATGAAAATCTCCCTGTCTTCTATTAAACAAGTCCTTAAAGATATTTGCAAAAAAGAGAAAGAAATAAAAGAATGCCTCTAATTATTAGAATGTCACTAATTATTTTTTTTAAAACTACAACTGTTTTTCATAATATATGTTATTTCTAACTATTAATGGGTTTATTATTTTAAATAAATAAATTAGTACTTTAATAATTCTCAGTTTTAATGTCAAATGTAAATAATATTGGTAGATATAACCACATTAAAAAAAGGCTCTGTGGGATTCTCAATAGATTTTAAGACTGTGATGGAACTTGAGACCTAAATGTACGGCAACTGTGGTTCTAGTACGTTTATGTACTTTTGTTCCCTCCAAAAGAGAGGACATTAATTTCTAAACCAGTTAATGTCTATTGTACTTATAATTAGATCATTAATAAAACATTATTCATAATGTTGAACTATGTTTGCCTAGAGTATTAATTTCTGTTGTTTTTATGAAAACTAAATTAAAAGTAAAGAGTTTTTTTTTTTAAAAAGCTTATAGATATGGCTGAAGTAAATGTAAAATACTGAGGGTAAATATTGTAAAAATCTGGAAGGATTCTGTCCTTAGTTGGTAATGTCTTTAAATTCTTACTACCTCTTGAAAAAATTCAAATTAATAATCTTATGATACATTACAATTTATATTATGCAAGAAAGTGAAGTTAAACTGAAAGTCGGCAGAATCATATGCCATGGAAAGGCCTTGTCCCTACAATAAAAAAGATTGGCTAATGAAAGATTCTATATATTTTAACTAGCAAGGTATTCAAAGTATATATGCATTGTTTTTAATGACACCATATTTTGATCAATTTTGAAATTAATTGACCAAATACTAGTCATGCTAATACCAGTATTGAGCTTTTAGTTTTGTCACAGTTCACAGAATTCACTAATCTTCTAGAATTGGTCTTGTAATGAACATACCACAATTTACATAAATCTAATTTTTTTGCTATTTAAATCAATTTAAGATATGATTTATATAAAATAAAATTCATTCTTTTTTAGTATACCTTTGATAAGTTTTTGATAATTATTTCCAGACGTAACCATCCCACCAATCTTGAAATAGAACCTATCCATTGCCTCAGAGTAATCCTTTGTGTATAAATCCCTCTTAATCCCCACCACATAGGAAACCAGTGTTCTGATTTCCATTGACATAGATTAGTTTTGCCTTATACTGAATTTCATATAAATGGAATCATACAATATGTACTATTTTATGTCTCTCTTCCTTTGTTCAGCAAATTTTTTTGTGTGGTAGTAGTTGATCTTTTTTATTGCTGAGTAGTATACCATTGTATGAACGTACAATAATTTGTTTGCCCATTTTCTTTTTGGTAAATAATTGAGTACTCTCAGTTTGGATCTACTAAGAATAAAGCTGCTATGAACATTCATGAACAAATCCTTTTATGCACAAAATTTTTTTTTTTCTTTTCTCTTGGGCATATACCTAGGAGTGAAATTGCTAGGTCTCGTGAAAAATACATAATTAACTTAAAGATAACTGGTAAACTTTGCATCAAAATGATTGTATAGTCTTACACTCCCACCAGCAATAAATAAAATTTCTAGTTGCTCAATGTTCTTGCCTAAATTTACTATTAACAACTTTTTATTTTTATGTTTTCTCTTGAGTAAGTAGTTTTACCTCTTTGGAGTTTTAATCAGCATTTCCCTGATGACTAATGATATTGAGCATCTCTTCATGACCTCTTAGATATTAAAATATTTTCAACTCCTGTAAACATTTTTGTTTTTTTTTTCTTCTTCTTATGTTTTAAGAAGCCAGCTCTGGTGGTCTGGCGGTTAAGATTCAGCGCTCTCCCCTCCAAGGCCTGAGTTTGTTTCCTGATCAGGGAACCACACAATCGTGTGTCGGTTGCCACATTGTGGCAGCAGCGTGATGCTGAAAACTATGCTACCAGTATTTCGAATACTAGCAGGGTCACCCGTGGCGGACAGGTTTCAATGGAGCTTCCAGAATAGACCAGCTACGAAGAAGGACCTAGCCACTCGCTTCCAAAAAAATTGGCCATGAAAACTGTGTTAATAGCAGCAGAGCATTGTCTGATAGAGCACCGGAAGGCAAGAGTTCTGTACTCACGGTCACTAGGAGTAGGAATAGATTCAAGGCACTAACCTCAGGCTTTAAGAGTTCTTTATTTATATTATGGATATAAATCTTTGTCATATTTCTATCGTATATATGCATACGTAGTTTTGTGGTTTGCCTTTTCATTTTATTAATAACATTTTATCCATTGCATCTTGTAAAGACCAGAGTTTTATTTTAATATAGTCCAAATTATTATTATTTTGTTTTATGTTCTTTTGAGCAATCTTTTCCTATCCCAAAGTTATAAAGTTCTCCCCTTACATTTTCTTGTAAAAATCCTATTGTTTTACTTTTTACTTTTAGGCCCATGATCCATTTTTGTGTTCATTTCTGGGTATACTGTGATATAAAAGGGAATTTAAAAAAAAAAAAGTTCTAACATCCTTGTTGAAAAGAAAATCATTTTTGGTTTGAATTTCTTTGGCACCCTTGTTCACTGACCATCTATGTGTAGAACTCTTTTTGGACTCTCCATTCTTTTTTATTAATCAATATATCTATCTTTACCTCAAATAATACTTTCTTCACTATTATTTTTGCATCAACACTTGTTCACAAACAAAAATAACCAAAAAAATCCCCTATTCTATCCCCAGTGAATTCCTTGAAACTTTGGCAAGAAATCAATTTAGTATATATGTGTGGATTGACTGCCAGACACTTTAATCTGGTTCCACTGATCTGTATGTCAATTCCTATGCAATTATCACACTAACTTTATTACCGTAGCTTCCTAGTAAACCTTGAAATCCAGTCGTTTAAATTATTCGCATCTTTTCTCTTTGCAAAATTGTTTTCACTATTACAGAGTTTTTTTTTTCCTAAGACTTTATTTTTTTAGAGCAGTTTTAGGTTTACAACAAAATTGAGAGGAAAGTACAGAGATTTATTACTTTCTTGCCCCACTATTACAGAGTTTTGCATTTCCATACATATTTTTTAGAAATAGGTTTCCAATTTCTACAAAGAAGCATGCTGAAGTATTAAAAGAAAAACACTGTATCTTTACTCTGCTCACAACACTTCTGACACCAAATGTGTGTGTGTGTTTTTCACATCAACCAATTCTCCAACTCTCTGGACACCAACTGGGTGCCCAACAATTCAATTATGATTCTAATTACCTAGAATTAGCACAGATCCCACAAATCCCACAAGACTACTCTCCAATTAAGATGCCAGTTGCAAGTCCTGGGGTTGTCACCTGTACTTCTGACCAACCGGCTATAAATTGGCGATTCTTACAACCCCCTCCTCAGGTTCAACAATTTGCTATCAAGGTTCATAGAACTCAGGGAAGTACGTTTACTGGTTTATTATAAAGGATATAATAAAGGATACAGATGAACAGCCAGATGAGGAGGTACATAGGGAGAAGTCTGGAAGGATTCTAAGCACAGAATCTTTTGTCCCTGTGAAGTTGGGGTGTGCCACCCTCCTGGCACCAAACTAGAAACTCTCCAAAACATGTAGTTTATGGGTTTTTATGGAGGCTTCCTCACACAGGCATGATAGATTATTAACTCAATCTCCAGCTCCCCTCCCCTTCCTGGGGGATGAGGGGTGGGCCTGAAATTTCCAAGCTTTTAATCATGGCTTGGTCTTTCCTGGGATCAGCCTCCATCCAGGAGCCCACCAAGAGTTGCCTTATTAGAACAAAAGATGCTCCTGTTACCCAGGAAATTCCAAAGGTTTTAGGAGTTTTGCATCAGGAATCCATGTCAAAGACCAATATTAGAGCAAAAGATCCTCCTAGCACCCCTATCACTCAGGAAATTGCAAGAATCTAAGGAGCTCTGTTGCAGGAACTGGAGGCAGAGATCAAATATATATTGCTATTCTGTCACAAGTGTTAACGTGGATTACATTATGTCTGTAGATCAATTTAGGAAGAGTAGACATCTTAATATTGAGTTATCATTTTGTCAAAAACATTTTCTTCATCCTGTTGAGAAGATCATGTACTTTTTCTCTTTTATATTTTTGATGTGGTAAACTACATGCATTGATATTTGAATTTAAAATCAATTCTGCGTATCAGGAATACACTCCCACTGGTCACGAAATATTAATTGTTACACATATAGATGGTTAAATTTTTACAAAAATACTTTGTATCTACTTTTTTGAAGAATACTGGTCTTCAGGTTTCTTTTCTTGTATATTCTTTGTGTGATTGCGTTATCAAGATCGTAGTCAGAATATGCTTTGAGTTGTTTCAAGCTTTTCTATTTTTTGAAAATTTTTTTATGGCTCAATAAGATCTACTCTGTTGAATGTTCTGTATGCATTGAGAATGTAATTTATTACCTTTTAGGTTTCAATTAGATCAAGTAAGTTGGTAGAGTTTTTCGAGAACTGTATTATCTTACAGATGTTCTATGTACTTTCTATTTGTTCTATCAGTCACTGAAACCAGCATGTTAAAATCGCCAGCTGTGGTTCTGTCTATTTCTCCTTTTAGTTTTGTCAGTTTTGCTTCATGTATTTTGAAGCTTTGTCATTAGGTGCATACACATTTAAAATTGTTATTTATTCTTTGTAAATTGATCCTTTTATCATTATACAGTATGATCCCTCCTTATCATTATCATTCCTCTTTATCGTTATTTTATGGTACATATATATTTTGTATTCTTTCCTTCACATGTTCTTTTATTCCTATTTTTTGACATCACAAATAGCTACATAAAGGATTAAAAGGGATTCTTAATTAGGTCAGCTGATATTACTGTCAACTGAGTGCCTTTGTGGACATCTGATGGCCAAGAAAGCATGCTCCTCTGATTGAAAGCATCATTGAGTTTCCTGATGTATGCAGCTGTCTAGAAGCAGTTAAAATTCTTGTATCCTATGTTAAGGGAACTTATGTCCTTTGGTGGTGTCTGATAACATTGTTCTATCAATAACTGCATGGTAACGTTTAAGGTTTTTCATTTTTAGTTGGTTGTTAGAATAATTGCTTCGATAAGCATTTTTGGCACTGCCACTAGTTCACTTCCAGCCAAAGCTTATTTTTCTTTTCCTAATTTATCCATTGTTAATTTATTCCTCCTCAATTTATTTTGAACATTGATAATTATATACTGTGTTTTCTGCACCTTAAAATTTCCTAAGCTCTAGTAGAAGGTTTCATAACCTTTGCTCAGTCAGACTTTCCAAAGCTTTATAAGTTTCTAATTTACTCTATTAAAGCACTTGCTGTAATATTTGGAGTTGATTTTGTTTTCCTGACTGATTAAAGACTGCTATTATATTTACTACTAGAAATGGTTTCAGAAAATATATTCTTAATAATGGGAATATGAAATTAGTTTTATAGTCAATGGGAACGGGTGATACTTGTAGCCACTGGTATGCAGTGAATATACAGTAACTTATAACATGCAGTTGTTTAGAATGGCATGCCTACTGAAGACAAGGTTCGGGAGACCAAGGTTCTGATCCAACAGAATTTTAGCTTAGAAATGATGCTAAATGACAGCTGACTAAATAGCTGCCTTGGAGTTCACCATAGATATTACAGACATAAAATAACATATTAAGAGCTTAAAAACCTTGGCTCCATCCCCATTAGGGAACTAGCAAACTTATAAAATTATTCTAAAAGAACTGTTTATCTTATAGAAGCAACGTCAATTATTTGTAAATCAGAACCAAAGAGTTTCTCTGCTTAAATTAAAACATAAGTTAAATTCATAATTTCATTAAGAATGATATGTGAAAGTTAGGATATTCAATGAGAAAGAGTAGAATCCTGGACATTGTAATGGGGATATTTGAGTGAATGGAGATGAATGAAAAATCATAAAACTACAAATTCTTTGAGACCCCTTACAAGATGGGCAGCTCTTTCACGTATCTTTGAGCCTATATATTTGTAGAGACTAGAATGTTTTCATTGAAGGCAAAAACCTTTCAAGAGGATACTGTTCTCCCCAAGATCCACACCCAAATCCAAGCACATAACTAGAGTCAGACATCACCAATCTGCACCCTCCATGCAGATGAGGACAAGGCTTGGATTAGGAGAGTATAACATACACGCTGAAAGAATTGAAAGATTTTGTATATATACATATCTGGACAGAAACCTGGGGAATATTTTTAGCAATTGATTGAATTAATTCTAAGAGTTTAAATCAAGGAGTAGGGACATCACATTGGATTGAACCAAATTAATTAGTGTGGATGCACTTATCAGATAATCTGTATTCAATGTGTTAGCTTGAGCTCTCAATGGCTTTAGTAATTTATTTGTTGGCTGGACAAACTGGACTCAGTGGCAGCCTATAATAAATTCTACTGTGTCTTATCTGCTGTTGAACCCATCTGGTAAATTCCTGAATTTAAATATTGTACTTTTCTATTTCTTGAATTCTTGTTTAATTTAGTGTTATAGGTTCCAATTCTCTTGTGAAGTTCTTCAATTAGCATCACTTTTCTCCATATTTTCATCTGTGTCTTGAACGTAATAATCATGAATGTTTAAACACCTTGTCAGTTAATTTCAATATCTGGACCATCTATAGGGCAATTTCTATTTTCCCTTTTGTTTTGATTTGTTTCTTCTTTTAATTTTTGGTTAAATTTTTTTTAATCATACTTAATTTTTAAAGGAATTCCAGATGTTAGGTGTGAAAAGTGTAGTGACTCTGGATGATTTCATTCCCTCTAAAATGAGCTCACCTTACTGATCACTAGCAAAATGGAGTGGTGGATACTTCAAGCAGGGGCTATGCTGAGTCAGGTTGGGGTACAGCTCTGGTGACGCTCAGTTTCCTCAGTTTGCCTCTGCATTAGTCTGGGACTCCAGGGTTTTTAACTAACAGTATGATGTGTTCTGTAGGCTCTTCGCCCTAATGGATCCTAAACTAAATCAGCAAATTACATTTACACTTGATAAATGTCCTAAACTGGAAACCTCTCAGGTACTTGAAACTGCTCCAAATCTACTCGAAAAATTCTCCTGGTTTCCCTATCCCCGTACATTCCCTTTACTGAGATTTTCTTCAGGTTTTGCATCTAATTCCTAGAATTTTGTCCAAGCCCAGAGCCGGCAAGTGTCCTCAGGGTAGAAGGTGCTGCAGTCTGTTTACTCCTCTGAGACTCTGAGATTCTGAGGTTCTTCCATCTCCAGTGTCTTAAGCCCTTTATTTATCTCTGCAGCTTTCCACTGCCCTCAAGTAGATAATTTGTGTAGTTTTATATAAATTTTCTAGTTGTTCTATGAGGAAGCAGTGGTCTGCTAGCTAACATTTCCTAACTGGAAATGGAATTTGAAAATATTTATTTAATTTCAGTATAACCAAAGGGAATTTAAGTGAATTAAAAACAAATTAGCATCAAAAAGATGCATATAATGATTACCCAGGCATTATGCTTCTTTCTGCAGGGAGAAGGTGAGCACATCTGAGTATAAGAGACAATTATATCATGTTCAATGAAAACACGATTGTTGTTGTGTTGTTAAGAGTGAATCAGAGCTAGAAGAAGCTGTACAGATGATTGGAGGAGGGGACTCCTCTGCTTATTTTTCTTTCCATAATAATTAATTTGCTCTTGTTCGTTGAATTTCCCTGTCTGCACTTACAAGAATCACTGGTGCTAGAAACTGAAACTACATTTTCAGACTCTGCTGCCAGAAGATTCAAACTTAGGTTATACTAAAGAGAGGTGCTCACAAAATGAGAGAAAAGTAGAGGAGAAGCAAAGCTGGTTATTGTGCAGGTGTATGCACTTCCCGGGATGATAGACATGTTTTGATGGACTCATTTGAGTGTCCTCTTGACAATCACACAATGTAGTCTCATAGGAGGAGAGATCTTTGGTGCAGTTTCTTGGATTTCCTGTATTGCTAGGGCTGCCATAACAAAGTAGTATCATAGACAGGATGACTTAACAGAAATTTATTTCCTCCCAGTTTTGGAGGCTCGGTGTCCAAGATCATGATGCTGGCCAGATTGGTTTCTTCTGAGGCCTCTCTCCTTGGCTTGCAGATGGCCACCTTCTCACTCTGTCTTCACGCGGTCTATCCTCTGTGCGTGCACATCCCTGGTGTCTCTCTCTGTGTGTCCAAATTTCCTCTTCTTAAAAGGACACCAGTCAAATCATATTAGGGTCCACCCTAACAGCCTAATTTAATTTCATCACTTCTTTATAGGCCCTCTCTCCAAATACAATCACATTCTGAGGTACTGGAGGTGAGAGCTTCAACATATGAATTCCGGTGAAACGCAGTTCAGCCCTTAACTTTGGGTTTCTGATAATCAGCATGCTACCAGAAGTTTTACCCACCTGGGAACCCAAACCTTCTCACACCCTTGTAAATCTCTATTCCTTCTATTAACTGGCTTACTATTTGAAAAACTTAGGTTGGTTTTTGACTTAATCCTCGCTGATAAAAAATCAAATATGTCTGTAGTTTGAGTCAAGAATTCCTAATCAAGAAAACACTTTAGGAATTATCTAGATTAGTGTTGGCAAACATTTTCTCAAAGGGCTAGATGGTAAATCTTTTAAGTTTTATGGACCAAGAGGAAAAATTAAGGATATTATTTAGGTGTTTATATAGCCATTTAAAATGAGCAATTTAACAATGTAAAAAACATTCTTAGTTTGTGGGCAAGATTTGGCCCTTGGACCATAGTTTATAGTCCCTGATCTAGATTATTGGTTTGTTTCTAGTACAAAAAGAAATACAATACAGAGTTTGAATTTGTTGAATAAAACAAACATGAATGCTACAGAAACGTGAGAAGAGCATATTCCTACTGGCATTTGATTTAGACAATCCTTACAAGGAAGAATTCACTTTAAAGGAGTCCATGTTGTCCTGAACATAGGCACTTTCAGTTCCCCAGGCTGTTCTTCAAGTTAAAATGCTGTGATAATATTGAGCTTATTATTTTTGAGATTAAATACATTTACTGGTGGTTTTATGTATTTCTTCAGATAATAATTCAAAAATATATATTTTTATGTTTTATTACAATATATTCTTCATAGCATTCTGCTATATATACATGAAAGAAAGGAAGTGAATGTGTACCAGTCCTTACCTAGATGGTCTAGCTCTTTGGATAAAAAATGAAAATCATGCAATAGGTAAAAGCCATTTCGATTTTTATTTCTGCTCATTAAGAAAAGAAGGATAGGGCCATCCTGGTGGCACAGTGGTTTGGTTGGTGCCCTCCGCTTCGGTGGCCCGGAGTTCACAGGTTCTGATCCCGGGAGCGCACCCGACACACGTCTCATCAAGCCATACTGTGGCGGCGTCCCATATAAAAAAAGTGGAGGAAGATGGGAACGGATGTTAGCCCAGGGCCAATCTTCCTCGGCAAAAAGGGGGAGGATTGGCGTTGGATGTTAGCTCAGGGCTAGTCTTCCTCACAAAAAAAAAAGAAAGAAAAGAAGGATAATACATCTTCTATATGGTCTTTGTGGATAGATTTTCAAATTTGAATAAATGTACTCAATATGAAAAATAATGTTCTAAAACATTTCCTTTTAAACAATCATTCTTAGTGTCACAATTATAAGTCAAAGTTCTTGGAACCACTAAAGCAAAAATTTATAAATATTTCAGAATTATATTTTACTCCTCATTATAAAAAGATCCTGAGAAAAAACTCAACTTTATATAAGCAAGCTTCTGAATATGTGTAGAGTTAACTTAAAATATATTTTATCTATTAGTTGCTCTTCTTTAACTTATCTATATTTCAAAACATAACAGCTAGTTGAGTGCTTCGTCTTCTCAAAGTAATGGTAAGATATACAACAACCACTATTTTCGTCATTAATTTTCTAATTAAGACTTGTAGTCTCTGGCTTCAAGTTTTATATTTCAATATAGAATATTAAAACCTTATTTTTAAAGAAAAGTATCTGTTGAAAAGATAATAGTTTTTATCATTTGTCTCTTTTTGTTGTTTTGTTCAATATATACATCCCCATAAAATTCTCTATCAAATCCTAACAACTTAGATTTAAAAGACCTATTGTGTATGCAGGTCGTTGTGTCAATGTTATCTTCAAAAAGTAGATGTAAGTAACAGTTTTTGTGTGTGGTTTTTTTTTATTCTTAAAGACTTTTAAAGACTAGGATTTGATTCTTTACATCTTGGGGGGAAAAGCCATATTCTCTTACACTTATTTTAAATAAATGTTTGATAAAACTTTTTTTCTACCATTTTTTAAACAACAACAAGCAATGAACATATAAATTAACAAAAACTAGAGGAATAGCTAAATCATGTTTTCTGTGTGGGACTCACTATTTACTATTGGGTTTCCATGGGCATGTTTCTTAAATTATCCAAGATTCAGTCTGATTTTATTTTTTAAATTAGAGTATAATGACTACCACAATGATTTTTGAAAATAGATATTCTATGAGATTGCATGTATATTATGTATATTATATATATATATAAACATTTTTTGGGATAGTCATATTTTCTCGCTGAAGCTTGACTATTTCCTGTGATTGTTTTTGATTCAACTGTTTACAGAATGAGTGGTTGATAGACAGATAGAAGAAAGACAGTCAGACAATGAGAAGATAGAGAGGTATATGCCTAGTACCTCAGTACGGAAGACTGCAGTAAGTGAACACCATTGGAGAAAGAGTAATGGACCTATCCTATAATACAAATGGGTTTTTAAAAAATTGAGTAAAAGAAAACCAAAAGTTTTTAGATGTTTCTCTTTGATATCAAGTTGGATTAGAAGTTTGAGTGTTTTTATAAATAGAAACTCATAATCATTCTCATCTGTTTTTAATAGAGTAAATAATCCCTCCTTTCAATAATTCCTGATCCAAGAAAAATAAATATAAGCTAGAACAATCAGAAAAAAATAGATTATTCAAAGATTATATGACTGAACATGTAAGTATGTAGAAAATCCAAAAGAATCTTCATATAAATATTTATAAGTGACTTAGGCAAGGTAGCTGAATACAAAGGAAGTGAAAAAACTTCCAGAGTATTGCTATATAATAACAACAAACAAATAAAAATAATATTATATTAAATATCCTTTATAAAAGCACCAAACATATTACACAGGTAACAATAAATCTAACAAACACTATACAAGACTTCTGGATGGGAAAATAAAAAATATTATTAAGAATAATTAAAGAAAATACAGATAGATAGATAGATAGATAGACAGATAGACAGATAGATAGATAGATAAACAGATATTCCATGCTTATGGATTGAAGGATTGACTATGATCAACATTTCACTGCTTTCCAAATTGATTTATAGACCAAAGGCAATCTTAATAATTTCCAACACTTTAGTTTTTCACTTAAAAGTTGATGAGTTGATTCTAAAATGTACATTGAATTAAATAGAGGGTCCTAAATAGCCAAGATAACTTTCAAGAACATCATTGGAATATCTGTTGTACTTGTTAGCAGGAATGTTTTTAAAATCGGCAATAATTAAGAGAGTGTGATAATACTGCTAGGTTAGAGAAATGCACAGGTAGAGAAGAATAGAAAATTTAAAAATAGATTTGCACATATATATAAATCTGATATCCACTAATGTGGTAATACAAAGCACTATACCAAAAAAACAATCAGTTAAGGGATATTCAAAAAACAAAACAAAACAAAATTTCACCTCTACCACACATCAAGATCAAGCCCAGATTGATTTTAAATCCAAATATGAAAGGAAAACCAATTAAATTTCTAAACAGTTTTACAGGAAAATTTTTAACTCCTTAAAGTATGAAAATAATTTAACAGGAGAAAGAAAGCACTGTTCATAAAGGAAAAGATTAATAAATCAGGCTCTATTAAATATAAGAAATCCTGTCCTTCACTAAATACTTTTTATCTAACAAGGATATTTTAGTTATATTTTGGAAATTAGTTCTTATCCTTTAGAGATGCATGCTGATATTTTTACAATAAAAAGAGATGTATCTTTGAATCTTGACTTCATTTCAAAATAATCCAATTATGGGTAAAAGTGGATGGGGTAGAGGTGAAACTAGATTCTCCATGGAGTAATAATTCTTGAAGCTAGATAATGATAGACATAGGTTCATTATACTCATCTCACAAATTATCTCAAGTGTTTGAATGTTTTAACAATAAAATATTTAAATCAACATAATAGAAAAAGTTATTTGCCACACATATAGTTGACAATGGGCTGATATCCCAAATTGGTAAAGAATTCCTATAAATCAGTAAGACCAAAGATCCATTAAAAAGTGGCTAAGAGACTTGAGCAGACACTTGACAAAAGAAGACATTCATATTCCCAAAAAATAGAAAGATCAACATCAACTGTCATAAAGGAAATGTAAATTAAAATTGCAATGATATACCACTGCACACCCACCAGAATAGCTAACATTTTTAAGAAGATTGGCCATACAAAGTACTGGTGAAGATGTGGCACAAACAGAACTCTCATATATTAATGATTGAAGTATAAATTATTACCAACAGTCCTTGGGATCCCAGTCAGGCTTCCGGGGCCCACAAACAGAAAGGTGCCATGGATTAGATCACAGAAGACCTCATTACTCAGAATGCCAGATTGCCAGACACAGTGACTGCAAAGTTTTCCCTGGAGGAACTCTCCTTCATCAACAAGAAATAGAAAGATAGATCATATTGACAAATAATCGCAGGATTTAAAAATTCTGTACCTTCAAAATAATCCCATTGGAGAAATTAAAATTGTTAACAAACTCAAGAAACTTGAATATTTTAATTTAGCTTTAAACAACACTGAAGAAATTTGAAAATTTGGGAGGATCTAAAAAGCTGAAAAAATTTACCTTGACTGTAAATTTCGTTGGAGAGGTGGGCGACTGTAAAACCTTGCAGCACAGCATCCATCAGAAGTTCTTTTGCATGTGTAATTCAAGTGCTGACTTTGAATGATACAGAAAGTTGGTTGTGGCAACTCTTCAACAATGAAAGCATGGAATGATAAAGAAAGGGAGTTCAGAAGGGATTTAAGAATTGAAGAATTATCCAGTAATTGGGCAGGAAAAGCATATTGTTTCAAACGTGCTAAACACAGAAAATTGGCTCAGAGGAATCTTGAAGACTAGCATAAAAACAGACAAGAAGAAAAGTAACTCAGTCTTTGATGGACGCTGGTATGCAGATATCATCACTGCTAGCCTACTGTTCTTTAGAGAACAAAGACCACCAGACACTAGAAAAACAGGAAGAGGCACTCAACCAAGAGAAATTAGATGAACGTAAAGAAGACCACGCATTCCGGTATAAGCCCTCTGAGTTTACTCCTGAATCTAGATTGGAAACTTTTAGACATAAAGAAAAATGATAGAAAGACCAAGAAACATTAAGTACTGCAAAGAAAAAAAGGTAACCACTCAGAACTTGGATTACTGAAGACGGAATAGCCCTACAAATAAATGAGCCCAAAGTCAATTTCTTTTTGAAAGATGGTGAAAAACATAACCAGGTCATCCTGGATCTTGCTGTCCACGGGTACAGGTAATTGATGTCGATGTGCAGTCGGTATATGTGCATGTAACGGTCAAAGGAGAGTCATTTCAGCTTGTACTTCCTGCAGGGGTCAAATCTTACAGCAGCTCTTTTAGGAAATCTCAGACAACAGGGCATTTAGTAATCTGCATGCCCAAAATAGAAGAAATAATAACCGGTGGCAGAAGAGTGTCCAGGTTTGTGAAAACTATCTTGGACATCAGTAGAGAGCAAACAAACAAAAGAAGCAAGCAAACTGAGAAACTAGAAGTAGATTCTAAAAAATATGCGTTCCCTCATGTAGCTAATATAGTTCAAGAGGAAAAACACACACCCAGAAGTGATGGATCTGAACCAAAATTATATCAAGTGATGAAGAACCACAGCTTGCAGATAACCCTGGAATGCCTCCATTGATTTGAAATATCATACTGCATTGTCATTGGTTGTGACCCATGAGACTCAGTTTTACTCCGTGCAGAGTGTATGCATAACGTTTACAGGGTAAACGGAGTAATTTATCAATATTACTACTCTAGTGTTTTAACTCTCCTACTTTGTATAGTACTACTTAAACTAGTTTAAGGTTAAAATGTGTACCTTAATATGCTATAGCTGACTATTTGTCTATATAAAGCATTGGCTAATGCAAATGCTCAAAAATTACCACCAACACTTTGCAGAACATTTTGGAAATCATCTGCTATATTTGACCATATGCCTACCCTATGATCCAGCAACACTACTCTGTGTGTACCTGAGAGAAAAGCATAACAGAAAGAGAATTATAGAAGAATTATACAGCAAAACACATTTCTAAAGGACAAATAAGGAAAAACCAAACCAAAAATACATATAAATGTGTGTATATAATATAAATAAATATATAAGAATCCTTTTATATAGAGGTTTATTTAAAATGGGCAAATTAATCTACAGTGTTAAAATTTAGAGTATTAGGTACACATGAGAAGAAAGAGGAGTTAGTGATTGAGGGGGGACCAGGAGCATCTGGTGCATACGGGGTACTGACAATGTTTTATTTATTGCCCACTTTTCAAGTTTCACAAATGTCTGTGTTTTGATAGTTTATGGGTATGTACATTTAAGTTTTGTGTTCTTTTTATGTGTGGTATCCTTTAATAAAATAGGCATGGAAAAAGGGAGTTAGCTTAAAGTGAAATATTTGGCAGTGCGTTTTCTAAGTGTGCAATATACATGAAATGTCAAGAAATACGAATAAGCAGTGATTGGTCTTCAAGTTGTCACTGCTACTTGGAGAATGAGAGCAGAAATGTTTAAATGCCAAGTTGCCTGGATTCTAATGGACTCTGGGAATTCTTTTAGTCTTGGGCTTTAATAATTCACTCCTAAGTTAAGAGCAAGACCCCTGCTTAATATTTAAGGGGATTATTCTACCCAAAGCAGGAGGCAGCTTTGTAATGTTTTTCCTTAGCAATTTATGCTAAGATAATCCAAACTGCTCTTTGGAAGGAATTATTTTGATGTTTGTCTTATGTATATCTCAAAAAATTCTTTGCTCTTATTAGTGTCTTTTCTGAAAATCCAAAATCCCTGATCTAAACATATTATTTTTCCTTAATGAATATTCATCTTGGATATGTATTTGTAGTACACACCACTTCATGTTCTTTGTTATCTAATTCCCGACTGTAATAGTTGACTTCCTGTGTGTCATGAGGTAAGCCTGATTTGTCTGTGTAAACTTAGTATCCAACATTAGTGAAAACAATCCTATTTTTTTACAAGATGCAATGTTGAATGGTGTCTAATTGGATTGAAATCAGGTCAATAATAATATTCTCATAACCCTGAAGTTATTGTCCTCGATAAAGATTAAAAAATTTCAACCGCTAACTTAAAAAACAAAGCAAAAATGCCTCAGTTCAGCTGGGATAGATGGTTTTACAGTTTTCCTTAATGTTCTATAGCAACATATTTTTGCTTATTAAAAAAATACGGCTTTAAAAGAAGTCGAGGAGGGTACTTGTGAATAACACGCATTAGAGTCACTAGTGCTGCAGTTCACATCTAAAAGGAATGGAAATGTCATCTCCTTTATTAAGAAAAAAATGCGTTCTAGAAGTCCTATTTTTTAAAAAGCAGGAAAGCTAGTTTCATATATATAATTTCATTGTTTAATATCTATTTAGGAAAAATAATATGGGACGTGAAGGATTACTTGTATTACTATTAAACACATTTAGAATTTTATTTTGTATGTGGGAGGAAGATTAGCCCTGTGCTAACATCTGCCAATCCGCCTCTTTTTTTGCTGAGGAAGTCTGGCCCTGGGCTAACATCCGTCCCCATCTTCCTCCACTTTATATGGGATGCCGCCACAGCATGGCTTGCCAAGCGGTGCGTCGGTGCGCGCCCGGGATCTGAACTGGAGAACCCCGCGCCTCTGCAGTGGATCGCGCGCATTTAACCGCTTGCGCCACCGGGCGGGCCCCTAGAATGTCTTATAAACTGAAAACTATAAAGCACTTGAATAAAGGGCTGTCACTTTGGTCACACATATATAGTGTACATGCATATATATACATATACATTATACATCATGAGGAACTTCCATATATATCAAGTACTGCTCATTTCAACATTGCAAAGCATGTATTGCTCCCTTTCTGGAGATGATAAATTTGAGAGCCTGATGGGTAGTATTTTTCCAAGATCTTCCAGTGCGATGCCAATGAGGGGTGCCTAGTGTGTGCCTGAAACTGCACTGTGGGATTTCATACAATATTTTATCTAAGTACACACTTGTTCACCTCACACATATGCCTACAAACACCTGTGAGTCCATCATTATTATTCCAGTTTTACTGATGAGAAAAACAAGACTTTTAAGTTATATCACTTGGAAACTTAGTGAATTTTTAAGATTTGTAGCAAGACAGATCTCAGTTTGCATTCCTATTTCCATCACCAGATACTTAAACTCTTATAAGTTTATTACTTTACAAATATGATAACATATTTAATCAATAGAATTTTTGTCATTATTAAATGAAATATACAAATAATGGGATAGCAGAGTACATGACACATAGTATTTAATGAATGCTGTTTATTAAAGAATAATAATCTTTAGTATTTCCCATTAAAATAAAACACTACTACTGGAGAGGTTTTGAGCTATAGAATTTTTTTTTTGCAGTACTTGTTATTGTTTTATTTAATTTATGTAAAAATATCTCCATTTTTGCTAATTGCTTTAGTTAAAGTACATGTACTACTACGGACTTATATTTTAAAAATCTCTGTTCAGGAAATGAGGAAACATTCTGTAATTGACTGGTATAAACTCTATTAAAAGGAAATCAACAATGGTTAAAATAGGTTTAACTCATTCATGTTATAAAAATACTTGTATCATAATTTTAAAAAAATAGACTTTACCAGGAAAGATCATAAAGTCTCAAGAAATATTTGGGAATAAGAATTAAAAGTAACCAAAATATCCTCTGAATAAGAGACTCATGTTTTTGCTTAAATATGTACACTCTATGCACGTATATTTGTAAAGATACATTAGAGTAAACACTTGTTTATTTTAAAGAAGAGTGTTTCTTTTTAAACTTTTTGTATTGGTTCTTATGAGAGGTGTTATAGTGTTTTTGATGACCTGTAGTGTTTATTACGCAACATTCTCAATTCTTCTCTTTTAGAATTACAAGATTTATGTCCTTTAATATTTTTAAAGCTACATATGATTTTGACATAAACTATTTAGGTACTATATCTTCTGTCTACCCTTCCCCCCACCTCACCCTCTGGTCTACCTGATAAAGCAAAATATTTTTCATCACTATGGATAATTGACCACCAGAGCTTGGGTAAATGACGGAAGAGGATTATTATGGCATGGATAGTTCTCTTCTGGGTATTCCTGAGACCACTAGAGAGCTCCATTAAATTAAAAGCTTTTAGTCACTAATGGACTCTCAGCTTAAATAAAATTGGAAACTTAGACTTAAGAAGGTTCCTAACATTTTTTGTACCTAAATCAGCCATATTCTTTCAAATAATTTTGAAAATGAATTTTCAGTGACTTCAGAAATGGTGATGGTGAGTCATTAAGGTCCATTTCAGTCCTAAAAAAGGTGAAAGCATTTACATCGTCTCTCCTTTGGCTAAAGACTAATCACAATCTCAAGAGAGATTTCAATCCTTTATTTCAAAGCTACTTTCAGACTGAAAAATAGAGAAGTTAAAGATAACATATGGGTCTAGGAATTAATGTATTGGCACACTTTTTTTCATTAATTAGTTAATTTATTTAAAATTTGTGAAAAAGTGAAGGCTATTTAGGATATTTTGAGCATCTCCTATGTGCCAAAATTGTGATTCCATGTTCCTTATATTACCTAATGTAATCATAGGTGTAGCTAACTTATATTGAAAACCTACTGTGTGTAAGGAACAGGGCTAAACATTCTACACACCTAATGACATTTAAATATCATAGCAACTCAATGCAATAGATACTCTATTTCAATCCTCTTTTATATATGAGAAAACTAAGTCTTAGAAATGTTGATAATTTTCTTAGAAATATTTAATAAGGTGACACATGCCTGAACTCCCATGTGTTGCACTATATTCCCTGTCTGTGAAGTAGATATTTGGCATCTCTCTTTCATCAGTCTAGAAACTGATCCTACAAACAAGGCAAGAACAGGATCTCAGATTATATAGCCCTCTAAAAAAGTGAAACCAGTGTAAAATTTATTTTCTGTTTGGTTCCCAAATCTCCCTATACCACCCTGTTCATACCATTGGCATCCTTTGGTCTATCTTTGGCTATTAGTGATGTATTTATACATTGAGTTATAACTGTTAAAGATATAACTCAAATGCAGAAAAATACTAACAGACTTCCAGATAACTAAAATTCTAAATTAATATAGATACATTTATTTAGTCAAAAAGAGCACAAATCACAAGAATATAGTCTTTTCCAAGAGATTCAGTAAATAAACAACATCAAGGAAAACCTGGGTCAGGATATATTTGACCCAATCATTTATAACATCTGCATTTCCACAAAAACAAGATGTGAGGTACGTAGAGATAAACTCAAGGTACTTCAAAATTGTGTGTGATAAAATACTTGTCAATTATACCAACTGACTCTACCAAGATAGAAGATGAGCTTTTACATTCAAAGATTTTTATCAGGAGGGTTAAAAAAGAAGCCAAAATTTTTGTTAAGATTAACAGAGAAATATAACTAACTAGGTACTCAATCAATTTGCATCTTTTCAGGTGATTCACATTCGTTATCATGTGATTTTTCATGTAATTTTCTATCAGAATAATAGATGGATTCTAATTAGGACCAATATTGAAGGAAGGGAATAGAAGACAGAAGAGAATTTGACTTCTAACTCCAGCACTGCCTCAATTTAATCATACCTAAAATGACGGAGGTGGACTTGATATACTAAATATTTGTTTAAGTTTTACAAAAAATTCTACATTTTCAGAGTTGAAGTATCTAATTTAAACATCATAAAAATAAAATCAAAACAGCAGTGTATGTCAAATAGTGGTTGTGACGGTTAATTTTACATGTCAACTTCAGTGGTCCACAGCGTACCCAGATATTTGGTCAAACACTATACTGGGTATATCTGTGAGAAGGTTTTTGGATGAGATTAACATGTGAATTGGTAGACTGAGTAAAGCAGATTGCCCTCCCTAATGTGGGTAGCCCACACAATCAACCAGTTGAAGGTGGGACCCTCACCCAAGTAAGAGAGCATTTTCCTCCCTGACTGCTTTGAGACGGGGCATTGGTCTTTTTCTGCCTTTGCACTCCAACTGAAACATTGGCTCTTGGTTCTTGAGCCTGCCTGCTTTCAGATCGGAACTTACATCATTGGTTCTCCTGGTTCTCAGGCTTTTGGGCTCAGACTGGAAATATACCATCGGCTTTCCTGGGTGTGCAGCTTGCTGACTGTAGATCTTGGGACTTCTCAGCCTACATAATCACTTGAAATAATTCCTTATTTTATATATATATATATATATATACATACACACATATAATATATGTGTGTATGTATATACGTATGCAGTCATGCATCACAACGACAGGATACGTTCTGAGAAATGATGTCGTTAGGCGATTTCGTTGTTGTGCGAACATCATAGAATGTACTTACACAAACCTAGATGGTATAGACTACTATACACCTAGGCTATATGGTACCAATCTTATGGGACCACTGTCATATACGCAGTCTGTCCCTGACCAAAACATCATTGTGCAGTGCATGACTGTGTGTGTGTATATACATATATATATATATATAAAACCTATTGGTTCTGTTTTTCTGGGAACTGACTAATACAGTAGCCATGTCAAAATTTCTTTTATTCTTCCAATTATGTATTCGGAATCTCCAAAATACACTGACTTAGTTGTAAAACTCGTATGGTGCTTTATTAAATGTATTCTCTCCGTAAATGTACATATTCTCTAGATAAATTATATTATATGCTTATGTGTATACATGGGCAGGTATTAAGGTATGTGTTTATAAAGATGTAAAACAGCCTGGCATAAAGCAAGTAGTCCATAATAGTTTTTGAATATTGTTAAATAAATCATACACAAACTTTTTCCTGGTGCTAAAATTGTCCTCGATTATACTTGATTGATTATATTTGTTTTATATTTAAAGAATGAATCAAGAAAGAATATTAGGCTTATTTTGGAAGTGATCTCAGCCAGTTCCCAGAGAATAGCTGGAAAGGCCCAACTTTATCTTAAAGATAAGGAAAAAGATACTGCTGAGTTAACTTGCCCAAGGTCACAAGCCTGTTGTGGGGTGCAGTCGAGATCAGAATCCGGTTGGACTAAGATGGCTCTATACTACTTTGATTACACCATGCTGCCTCTCAGTTTTAGAAGTTCAAGGTCTCAGAGGGTTTCTATTTGCTTGTTTGTTTTGTTTCTTTTACAGTCGCTATCATAGGATGTGGGGCCATGGCAACAGCTGCTACAGTGAAGCTCCTTGCTTGCCAGTTCTCTGGGATGGCTGGCCATGTAAATGATGGTTGATTATCCTCTTGGCACAATTCTGTGCTTCTAACATCTCTGCCATATGGTCGTGTTTTCCCATTGGAAAATCTGACTAGTTTGTAAACTTTTCTCCTCAAGAGCAGAGACCATGACTCCTACTTCTTTGAAAATTTATCGTGGGCTGAGTATAGTACACACAAGAGCAAAAGCTTGGTAAACATAACGGGGATTCGGGCCCCTGCTCTTGTTCTCCTGTCTAGCTAGTACACATGATTCCTTTACTAGCTTTCTATTGCTGCTGTACCACAAACATAAGCTTAATGTAATGCAAGCATATTATCTTACAGTCCTGGACGTCAGAAGTTTGAAATCCATATGATCACTGCACTAAACGAAGGGATCAGCAAGTCTGCATTCATTTTTCGTGCCTCTAGGGGACTATCTATGTTCTTGCCTTTCCAGCTCCTAGAGGCTGCCCATATTCCTTGGTCCTTCCATCTTCAAAGCCAGCAATGCTAGACTGAGTCTTTCTCATGTCACACCACTCTGACAGCTTCCATCCTCCATCTCCTTCTCTTACTCAGACTCTTCTGCCTCTGTCTCCTCTTATAAAGTACCCTTGTGATTATATGTGTCCACCAGTATAACCCAGGATAATCTCCTTATTTTGAGGTTGGTTGATTACCTTAATTCTGTCTCTAACTTAACTCACCCTTGCCATGTAACATGGCACATTTATAAGTTCTGGGGATTAGGGTATGGATATCTTTAGGGGTCTGTTCTACCTGCCATGGTTGTTTATTATTTTGGTGATTATTTCCTTACATATATGTCTCCATTATCCAATTGTGAACTTTTTGACATAATGTTCTATTTTACCCATTTTTACACACATCAATGCTAACGTTTCCTACAATATAGCACAGGTTAAAAACATATTAGGTGAAAAAGTGGAAGCATTAAAAAATACTGCTTAAAAATATATATCTTACTTAGGAACAGAAATATACACTCTACATGTGAACATTGCTTTATTCATTCACTCAACAAACATTTTTGAGTTCTTATCATATACCAAGAGCTGTTCTAGGCACTCTAAACAAAAGCAAAAGAAATCTTTGAATTTAGATTCTAATGGTTGGTGAAAGTCAACAAATAACTAAGAGAATAAATTGTACCTTTATGATGTGTAAGAAGGTGATAGATCTTTAAAACTGGAGTATGAGAAAAATGAACATATATGTCCACACAAAAGCCGGCACATGGATGTTCATAGCATCATTGTTCATAACAGCCAAGAAGTGGAAACAACCCAAATGTCCATCAACCGGTGAATGGATGAACAAAGAGTAGTATAACCATATGCTGGAATAACACTCAGCAATATAAAGCAAATAAGTACTGATACATTTTACAACGTGGATGAAGCACAAAAATATCACGCTAAGTAAAAGAAGCCACACACAAAATAATGTGTATTTTATAATTGCATTTATATGAAATATCCCCAAAGACAAATCGATACAGATAGAAATAGGTTAGAAGTTGCCTGGACCTGGGTTTGGGAATCGGAAACGACTGTAAATGAACATGAGGTTTCTTTTTGGGGTTTTGGAAATGTTTTAAAATTAGATTGTGGTTACGGTTGCACAACTCTGTAAATATACTAAAAATCACTGAATTATACAACAAAGATGAATTTATGGTATTTAATTATATCACAGTGGCTCCGTAGGCCACTGGGGGAAGTCTTACTTCACCTTGAGTGAAAGGGGAGAAAATGGGAGATTTTGAGCATCAGAGGGAGCTGTTTTCTCTTACGTTCTGAAGTGCTCTTCATGGCTACTCTGTAGAAAGTGATTGCAGGAGGGCAACGGTGGACAGAGGAGAAGCTGGGCAGTTGGGGAGCAGGCTCCTGCAGGAATTCTGTTAAGAGAAACCAACAGCTGGGACGGGGAAGGTAGTCCTAGACCCGGTGAGGTGTGATCTGAGTTTTTGTCTGAGTGTGTGTGTGTGTGTGTGTTTCTTTTAATGCTAAGGAGGAGTTTTCCTTAGGTTTACAAGAATAATATGACACCAACTTCTTTTCATCTAAGAAGCTGTATATGATTTTGTTAGTTTGCTCTAGACCTTCAGACACCTTAGTTGTCTGTCATTGGAGAATTTCCTTACTTTGACTTGTTCTTTGTTCTATAAAACAGTAAAGGTGCATAATTATAGAGTCACTGCAGTGATGAAGTAATAAAATAGATATGAAAACGTAAAATTTTATCAACCTTGATAAAATGTAATTTATTTTGGCTGGTAGATCAAACAAATGATGAATTAAGTTCTCAGGTCTGTCTGAAGAAAAAACAGAACAAAACAAGACTTATAGGTCTTAAATAGTAATTACCTGAACTCTAGTATGAGAAAAATGAAAATAATGCTTGGTTTTCACTTAAAAGAACTGTTCAAATTTATTTTATTTTATTTTTTTAGGAAAAAGAAAGAAAGAAACACAACAAATATTTATTAGAGGCTCATATTACACATGCTGTTATGTAATCTGCACTTTAATTCATCATGAACACTCTTTCCGTGTTAATGTATTTCACCTGAAATATAAATTTAAATCACTGAATAGTATCTGCTTGTTGTGATGTACTTTAATTTATACAAACAAAACAAAAAATTAAAAAAATAAGAACTGTTCAAATTTATATCTTAAAATTATTTTAAATTATAAAAATGACATTATTTTACATTTCCTATGGAGAAAATCTATAGAATTATTAGTAAGTTCTTAGGCAAAATTTTAATTTCTTGTTAGAATTCTTTGAAAAATAAAATGATTTTTCAAACAATTATAAATATTATTTTTAATAAATAATCCATTCTGGAGAGTGTATGACAAAATTCCCCTTTGAATAACGCTGTTAATATCCTGAAAAAAGGAGGACTTATTTTCCTTATGTGTGAGATTTACATGAGAATGTGTATGTGTACACACTTGAATACACATATTAACCTCAAAATGGAGTTATTCAACCCATTAAATTATTGTGTATAAGATACTAACACACACGTCATATTACATTTTATACCTAACAATAGAGAAACCAAAAAGACAGAAAGAAAACCAGGTTGATATCAATTATTAATAATTTATCATATTAGTATTATCTTTGATCCCAATAATTAACTTTACTCCAACCATATAATATTTTCTATGATCTGTAGTTAATAAATACTCAATAAACATTTGTTCAAATGAAATATTGAAGATAATTAAAATTTTAAATGCAATTAAAGCTGCAACTATGTATTCTAAGATGCATTTTGTATAAACAACAAATCATGATTACCAAGAACATATCATAGTCTTTCAAAAATTAAAAAAAAGTCTCTTGGTGAAAAAATCTTGTGTACCTTGATCATGTTTGTAAATTTGTTTTCAGATCATGTAGTATTGTTTTAATTTAGGTATAGCCATTTTGCGATGACATTTTTAAATTTAGAGTTAAATTCAATCCAACAGGCTAGCATGATACTTGACAGTTTGCCCTCAGAATGTAAATATGAAAAATAGCTCAGATTCATTTTCTAATTACACTGGAGCCTTGTAACACTGTATTTGGATCTAATAACCATAGTTACCTTACATGTAAGTGACTGCTTTTGAGATGAATCTGTTTATAATGTGTACTAGTGTATATTAAATTGCATTATAAAAATGGTTAATAAGTTTGTCTAAGAAAGGATATTTTGGGGCTGGCCTGGTACTGTAGTGATTAAGTTCGGCGTGCTCCGCTTTAGCGGCCCAGGTTCCTGGGTCCTGATCCTGGGCACAGAGCTATTCCACTCATCAAGCCATGCTGTGGCAGCATCCCACATACAAAATAGAGGAAGACTGGCACAGATGTTAGCTCAGGGACACTCTTTCTCACTAAAAAAAAAAAAAAAAAGAAAAGATATTTTTCCTCACGTCTTTCCTCTTATAACGTGGCTAGACACGCAGTATTGACTGAATAAACAGCTAAGCAAACAGTATATTAGAAAATGTGTGAATATAAACTTATAAAATGATTTAGAAAGAAAAATCTGTTATTTTTTCCCAAGTTGTGGGAAAACTTTAGTTTGGTAGCATGTGGTTTCAGTTTCTAAGTTGTTACTCTACAGTTAGGCAAAGTTATGAAAAAGTCTGTTGGCCATGTTCCCCAAAATAGGTCATAAAACAAATGTGATCAGGAGCAGAAGCCAGTTTAACAGTATGATGTCACAAAAGACAGGGACCCAGATTACCATCACAGAAAGCCAGTTCATAGGAAAGTGTTCCATATAGGGCACTAAGGCACTGTGCACCCAGAACAGAGTAAAACATATTGCTTAACTTCAAACTGTTTTTATTAATTGGTTATATAGAGAGCTGCAACAAATACACCAAAATTTCAGTGTTTTAACACAATAGGAAAAAGGCATTTCACTCACACAAGGAAACAGTAAGGTGTGGCAGTTCCGTTGGATCTCCTGGGCATCTTCTTTTAAGTGGTGATCCAGAGAACCTGCATCTTCCCATCTCTTGGCGTCATCATTCCCTTGGGTCTTGGAGTCCTCCGCTGAATTGTCTGCATTCAGACAACAGATGGGAAAGAGAGAAAGCATAAAGGAACTCAGGAATTTTTTTAGATATCTGGTCTGGAAATGAAATGCATCACTTCTGCTCACTTTCCGATGATCAGGACTCAGTCACCACGACCCCGATAACTGCAAGGAAAGCTAGGAAATTTGGTTTAGCTCTGTGTCCAGTATCAAAGATTTGGTGAGCTTATCGGTCTCTTTGCCACAAGGTTTAAATCTCTAGGGAGAAAATAAGAGGCAGCAAACAAGAGAATTCAAGAATATAGAAGATTAGAATGTTCAGGAAAACTGCTGTGTTAATAAGTCACATCCAAGTCCACACTGTTGTGAATAGAGAAATATATATATATATATATATATATTTATATATAAATAATAAGAAATAGGGTAGCTGGGTTGCATATACCAAATTCCTTTCCATCCCATAAAGTCCTCATCCTTTGGAACTCTTCCACTAACTACTAATTCTAACAGTCTGAAATTATAATTCTTGCACTAATAATTTAAAGAACTATACCAATGAGGACAATAAATTATCATTTAATTTCCTACTATATATCTGAGTGCAAGATGGGGTATATTCAAAAGATTTTATCGATGGACAGGCTGGGGATAAAAATAGAGAAATAATCTCAGGGCTGGTACATACAAAGTGCATTTTAATAATCTTCATTTTAAATTCTTTGCCTTTCTGCCTAGCTTCTGGCTTGCTCCATATATCAAATTATATCTTCTTATATCAGCCTGTAGCATTCACAAGCATATTTAGGTTCCCAGAAGTCTAGACCAAGAAAGAAAAGTGAAAGAGAGACAGAAGGGTTCACTTTTCCTTTTGTTTAAATACAGCTATCCAATATACTGTTTATTATTTGACTACCTCATCTTCATCATCTCATGGACTTTAGGAATGTTCACCCCCTCCAAGAGATACCATGGCTACCAGGAATGATGAGAACATACTCTAGGTTCCACAGGATAACATAAGAATCTACATTTTAACAAAATTGCCCACTGATTCATATGCAAATTAGTTTGAGAAGCACTGCTCTATATAATATCTCTCACTTGAAAAGTTTACAATGTACAGTAGTGTTAAAAAAAAAACTTTGAGAATCTGTGCTGCAAAGAAACTTGCTTGCCTTCATTATTATTATTATCTATCTGAATATCTCAGTTGTATTTGATCGTGACTGCTTCTTAAGAAAACACACACCAACATCCCATAGGAGGCTAGTGCTCTGTGAAACTCAGTTTGGGAAGTAGATTAAATGCACAAAATGGGGAAGAGGTAGAGTCAGACAGTTAGATGTTAGGTTTTAACTAGAGTCTCCTTCATAAACCATTTCTGAATTGAAAGATTTATTCTTGTATTCCCGGTTAGGTGCTCTAATTCTAACGTGAAGAATTTTAGTTGTCCATTCATTCCACAAATATTCATTGAGGTCATCCTATTTTTCAGACACTTATTTAAGGAAAGCCAAAGCAAGGACAATCAACTACTTCAGTGGAGGAGGTGGACACATAAATAAAAAATTTAAATAGGCTGTAAACATAAAATATTTACAATGGGAAGACTTATCTATTTGCATAGACTGTTAGTGAATTTGTCTTAAAATGGACCCTAGTTTGTAACAAAATCTATATCAAAATATTGTGAGATTAGAATTAGCCTATAAAATGATACAGTTTTCCCTTATATTTTTTCCACTAAAATTTTAACCATTATCTCTTTTTTTCCTTCCCTCTTTTGCCTATAAATTGACTTTCCATCCCTTCCATTTTAAGAAAATAGACTTCTTAGAAGTACAAAATAGCAGAAATGAGCTAAACACCAGGCTACAGACATTTAAAAGGAAAAAAATTCAGTATGCCTCAAATCAAGGGAAAGGTAATCAAAATTATAATCTGGAAGTTTGATGACTATACCCCACACATTTCACAGACATAAAGTATATATAATTATAAGGGATATAATCTCGGCTGAAGCACAAATAGGTGAATGTACCATCCAGCTTTTATTTCTGTTGATCCTGTTCTTATACACCATAATGTTCTTGAAGAACTGTAGTTACGGCCAAGTTAATCCTGTTCTTAAAGATTAATAAGAACACAATTTATTTTAAATTTATTATCTTTATCAGCCAAATAAAATAGGGGAAGAAAGGTTGTGGCTTAATTTTCCATTTGCAGAATGTGGCTTTCTAGCCATGACTTAATGAATTAAATGAGTGGAATATATCAAATTGCACTGCCTGCAATGAAAAGCAAGTACATTGATGTGAGCCACAAACACATGTATTGGTCTCTTCTGCTAAGGAAACCAAAATAATTCTTAAATCAACTGTCAAATACCTAAGTGACATGCTCTCTTTTTAGATCCCATGCTACTAGTATTTTATTTTTAATCATCACTCAGATGCAGTTGAAGCAAAATAAAATACACCCATTTTCGAGAGTGTTGACAAATTTATACTCCTGTGTAACAACCACCACACACCAAGATACAAAACCTTTCTTTCACACTAAAAAGTTGATCTGTAAATCTCCCAATCAACGTCCATCCCCTCCCCACAAATCCCACCCTATCCAAGCAACCACTCATCTACTTGATGTCATCACGAATTTGATTTGTACTTTTGAGGTTTCAAATAATGAAAGCATACAGTGTTTACTATTTTGTTCCTGGTTTCTTTGGACACCATAATGATACTGGGATCTATCTACATAGTTGCTCATATCATGATCCATTTCTTTTTGGATGAATAGAATCTTCTTATATGGATATAACACAATTTGTTTAGTGATTCCTTTATTGATGGGCATAAGGATTGTTTCTAGATTTTGGCCATCATGAGTTAAACTGCTATAAACATTTACGTACAAGTGTTCATGTGGACATATGTTTTCATTTCTCTTGGGTAAACACTTACACAGTTACCAGAATTGCTGGTAATTGCATATCTAATTTTATAAGAAACTGCCAAACCGTTTTAAAAATTATTGAACCATTTATCATTCCCACAAGAAATGTGTAAAATATCCAATTGTCCCACAACCTCTCTCAGTTTTGTCATGCTTTTTTTTTGTGTGTGTGTGAGGAAGATCAGCCCTGAGCTAACATCCATGCCAATCCTCCTCTTTTTGCCGAGGAAGATGGGCCCTGAGCTAACATCTGTTACCAATCCTCCCCCCTTTTTTCCTTTTTTTTCCCCCAAGGCCCCAGTAGATAGTTGTATGTCATAGTTGCACATCCTTCTAGTTGCTGTATGTGGGACGCCGTCTCAGCATGGCCGGACAAGCAGTGCATTGGTGCACGCCCGGGATCTGAACCCGGGCCGCCAGTAGTGGAGCGTGCGCACTTAACCGCTAAGCCACAGGGCCAGCCCCTGCCATGCTTTTTAATTTTAGTAATTCTAGTGAGTGCTTCCTGGTACCACTTTGTGGTTTTAATTTGCATTTATTTGATGACTAATGGTGCTTAACACTTTTCATGTACTTATTTGCTCATTCTTTAGTGTAGTGTCTGTTCAAATCATTTTGCCTATTTTTATCTAGATGTTTGTCTTATTATTGAGTTATAAGAACATATTATATATTCAGGATATAGTCCTTTATCAAATTTATGTTTTGCAAAAGTCCCCTCCGGCCCAGCCTCATTTTGTGGTTTAGATTTTCATTTCCTTTTCAGGGTTTCACAAGTGTACGAGTTCTCAATTTGGATGAAATCCAATTTATATTATTTTTTCTTTAAGGTTTGGTCTTTCCATGATCCAAGTAATTTCGGCTAATCTAAGATCACTAATATGTTCTATTAGGTTTTCTTTTAGACATTATTAGTTTTAAATTTCATATTTAGGTTTATGATTTTCAATAGATTGAAATTTGTTGAAACAATTTTATATTTGCTGTGAGGTGGATAGCCCATTGTTCATGCAACATTGTTTGAAAAGATTATTATTCCCCCAATAAATTATCTTAAAAGATTTGTCAAGTAAATTGACTTTCTTTCTCTATAGATAGATAGATGATTGATAGACAGATGATAATTGATGGATAGATAGATAGATGATAGATGTGTTGAATCTATAGATCACTTTGGAAAGAATTCACGTCTTACAACATTTTGGTGTTGTAATATATAAACTCAGTATATTCCTCCATGTATTTAGGTTTTCTATAATTTCTACCAGAAATGATCTGCAGTTTTCAGTGTACAGTCTTGCAATTTTGTTAAACTTACTGTGAGCGTTTCATAATTTCGATGCCATTGGAAATGGTGTTTAATACTGCTGTAAATGGCATCATCATTTTTTTTTCTATTTTGGCTTCCTCATGACAATTGCTATCATATATAAATAATATGGATTTTTAGAGTATTGACATTGCATCCTGAAGCGTTATTAACTACCTATTTTAATTCTGATGGGATTTTTATAGTTTCCTTTATATTTTCTGCATAAACAATTCTGTCATCTATAAATAAAAGTTTTTATTTTTATATATATTTGTAAATATTTTATTTATTTTTGCAATAGGTAGGACCTCCAGTAAAATTTGGAAGAGAAGTGGTTGATAGTGGCATTCAAGCATTCTATAGTCTACGTCTATTTGTTATATCTGTTAATGAAAATAGTTTTGAAATCTCAAAATATTATAGTGGATTTTTCTCATGTCTCCTCTCAGTTCTGTCATTTGTAGTTCACGTATCTTGAAGCTCTGTTAATAGATGCATACACATTAAGAACTGTAATGTTCTTTGATAAATTGACTCTTTGTATCATTATAAAATGCCCCTCTTTACCATTTTCAATAGTCCTTATTGTGAAGTCTACTTCCATATTAATATAGACATGCCATTTTTTTTAAATTAGTGTTGCATTGTATATGTTTTCCAACTTTACTTTTATCCTATATGTGTATTTTTATTTAATGTTTCTTGTAGACAGCATATAAGTAGATCCTGCCTTGTTTTGTTTTTTTTTTTTAATTTTTTGTTTATTGCAGTAACATTGGTTTATAACATTGTAAAAATTTCAGGTGTACATCATTGTACTTCTATTTCTGCATAGATTACATCATGTTCACCACCCAAATACTAATTACAACCCATCACCACACACATGTACCAAATTATCCCTTTCACCCTCTTCCCTCCCCCCTTCCCCTCTGGTAACCACCAATCCAATCTCTGTCCCTATGTGTTTGTTTATTGTTGTTATTATCTCAACAACAAAAAAACTAACAACCCAATTAAAAAATGGGCAAAAGACCTGAACAGACATTTCTCCAAAGAAGATATACAGATGGCCAACAGACACGTGAAAAGATGTTCAAAATCACTAACTATCAGGGAAATGCAAATCAAAACTACAATGAGATCCTGCCTTGTTATTGATGTGTTTTGGTTTAACACTTTAAACCAAAGCTTATTTGTTTATTTATTTCTACTATATGCATTATTTCTTTTTTCTTCTTTCCTGCTTTATTTGCTTTTTAAATTTTCTTTTTTTGTGCCATTAATTATATTTTTTTATCTTACTCACTTCTGGGACCCCAATTACATTTGTGTCAGTCCCACTGATATTGGCTCACAAGTCATTGATACTCAGTGTAATTTTTCACAGTCTTTGTACTTCATTTTAAATAGTTTATATTGCTGTGTATTCAAGTTCATTAATTTTTTCTTGTGCTGTTTCTGATCAGCTGTTAATCTCCGTTGGCATATTTTTTATTTTAATACTGTATTTTTCCTCTCTGGATATTCTGTTTGAGTCTGCTTTAATAAAGTACATTTAGCTCTTCATTGAGTTCACATTTTCCTTGAACATTTGGAATGTATTTGTGTGTGTATAATTTTAATGTCCATATTTGATGGTTTCACAATTACTAGAAGAAAGTTGAATGATTCCCACACTTGGATAAGTTCTGGAATTTATTCATCTTACAGTTCGTTTGTAATTCTTACTTCCTTGAAATGTTTTCTTATCCAGCTTGCGTGCTTTCTGATACATGTGTGTATTGATTTTTAATCAACAACTCCTCTCTAAAATAGTCTACCTGTCTTGTTCCCCCTGATCTATCTATGTCTCCTTATCTCAGTGAGACTGTTGGTCTCTTCTTGACTTCCACATGCTTTGCTAAAGATTGAAAATTCTTCCAGGCAGTAAACTAGAGAAATTGCAGGGTTCACCTCATTTGTTGCTTTTCCCTTAGGGATTGTTTTCCTGCACTGACTGTTATCCAATGTCCAAAACCAGCTTTCATATATTTTGTCCATTTTTCTATTGGTTAAGGCAGGTGGGCACTTACCATTATAGGTAATCTTTCAAGGATGGGAATGGAAATCTCTCCCTTTTATTTTAAATGTAAGCAATCAGTCAGATGAAATTGATGTGCACTTTACCAATGTTTCTAATTCACATAGCATTTATTAAATGTATCTACTAAAGCCAAATAATATACAATAATATACTTAAAATATTAAGATAGCCATATAACGAAGCAAAACACTTTGGATTAATTGAATTAATTGTCAAATGTTCTTGGTTCTAATTCTATTTCTACTACTAAATATTGGCTAGATTTTATTTTTGTACCCCACATACTTTGGTTCCTTTCTGAGAGAAGATTATAAGGTTTGACTCTGGAGAACTCAAAAGCAGACGAGATTGATCTGGCCACGGGAATGTGTGCAGAGATGCCATGTGCTATTTCTGGATAGGAGCTTTAAGAGCAACACGTGTTTGTCATGCCTTTTTCCTTCTCTTCATTCACCAGCTCATTTCATGCAGAAGTTGCTCTGTCAGAGTGGGCTCCCAACTGAAGGTGAGTAGACTATAGCTAACCCAAGATGAGTATGTAACTCAAAGAAGAAATAAACTTTGGTTGTTTTAAGCCACTCACATTTTGTGGCCATTAGTTACTTCAATATAATTTAGCCTATTTTAACTGACATCATGCAAATTTAATCAACTTAATAAATTCTTTCATCTCAGGTTCATCAATTGTAAATTTTAAATATAATCTACAATATATCCATAAAATATTATTGTGATAATTTAGTTCATGTATAGATTCAAGAACAATTGCTAATTATGGACACGGCATAAATATGAAGAACTCATCCTGCCATGTTTAATTCTTAATTTTAGCATTTTAATCTATGCCACTAAGTTTATGAGAATTTAAGTTTAATTTAAAAAGATCTTGCAGTTTAATGGACTATAATTTCCACCTAGGTAGTGCCTTAAATTTTTAAAGCAATCTTTTCCTTCAAAATTCTTCCTTCAAATACCTATATCATCATTCAACCATAAAATACACTGAATGATTAAGTGTTCATTATACACTTTTTGTTTATCTATCGTATTTATTGAAATTTTCTGTGCCTCTTCAATAACTGTGAACTCTATTTTTAAAAAGATAGTTCTGTTCTTTGATGTTTTATTCTCTAGCTATAAAGATTTGGCAACCTTATGTTGCAAAATAAATTCAAATTTAATTATTTCTTTAGAAGATACAAAATTTAATTCACTTTAACCCTCTAGCACATTTTATAACCCATAACAAACCATTTGGTTCCCCTTTTAAAAAGACTTTTTCTTATATATTAATCCCAATCTCTCTTTTGAGAGACAGGACTGATCCTTCGAGGTAAATTACTATATTCCAAACAGTCACATATTCTAGCTATAATAAAAAGAAATAGAAACAACTAACATTACTTTCTGACAAGAAAGATAAATACAAAATGTTGCTAAGACATTTATTTCATCGTCCTAGTTTCTTGTTTTGATCTCCAATATCTTTTAGCACAGTATCATATACGTGTCAGTTCTTGACTACCCTTGCAGCTTTAAAGAACGAGAACAGATGATCCATTCCGTGTTCAAATCCACTTAAGGTTAACTTGGGCATTCTTTTGTGTTCTACCTAATCATGCTTTGTGTAATATAAAGGGCTTGTGTTGATACTATGGACAGACATAAGAACATAAGAAAAACATTTTAAAACTATGTTCTTTGGGTTAATATCTTATACAACCTCTTAGATATATTTACTATAAGAAATCTTAGAGTATTCAATATACCAACAAGCTTTGTGACTCTCCAAATGGGAGGTACAGCACGCAATATTTTCTGAAATCATTTGACCATGGTGTCATTTTATTTCTAGAAAATCTTGCAGAAAGACTCACTCTGGATCTTCTTTTACAAATGAAGGGCTAGATAATGTCATGGTGTTTCTAATAGAAGATGGCACTTGTTTACCATTGAATGAATAAGGTCCTTTCTCACCTGAGAGGAACATCTTCTTTAACAGAGATTGTTACCTAAGGAGTAAGGTGTGATTAGACCTAACATTTGAAGGACCAGTAAGATTTATATAGTATTCTCTGTCTGAACTCTAACAAACTGTTAAAAAGCTATATCCTTGCAGCTTGCCCTGAATTAAACTAATTATTTCATCCACCCTTATTACACAATGAAAAAAATTACCCCTCTAGCTTCAAAAATTATTTAGCCACAATAGTGGTGTTTATTTCATTTCACAGAAACGAATCATGTTTCCTTAAACTCTTGTTTAAAAACCTACCATCACACCAAAGTCTGTCTTTTCAATGGCCAAATGTAGTTTTATCTCCATATGCAAACCTGGCATCTAGTATTTTCTTTTTATTATTCACGTCAGATAAATAAAAATCCCATCAGTTTGTAACTTTTGTCTAAAATATCTCTGGCTTATCGAGCAATTGAGATAAATGAGTTTCATTCTCTTTCTTCTGAGTTAAGTGGGTGGACATTTATAATATTGTTCTTCCTTTCAGACACAATTCATTAAAGAGACATACCCAAGTCAGAACCAAAAAAAAGAAAAAAAAAGTTTTTCTGACTCTTTCTTTTATCTTTTCCTTGGTTTATGTTGTAAGCCAATGTAATAATACTGGTTTGACTTTGAGAATTGAAGGGGTGTGATATAAAATATTTATTTGTCCTCTTTCATGCCTGGACAAAGCCAACATTTAATGGCTTTCATGAAAGTGAGTGCAACATCAAAGCCCATGTGCATTTTCCAAATTCATTTTTATTCTGGTATTGTTAAGCATTTCTTAGATTGCTTTCCAGCAACCATAAATGCCTTTTTTTCTATTTCCCTTTTGCGGTCACATCACTGTCTTCTCCACCCTTCCCAAAGTTGTGTACTTTGCAATCTTTGTCAAGGCAAAAAAACATTAGCAAAAGAAAATTGCTAAACTGCCAGAGGACGTGGAAGTCTAAGCTCTGGCTCATGTTAGATTGCATTATTTTGACCTCTTGCCACCAACACCAATTCCTTCTGTACTTTGCTTGACATTTAAAAAAAAAAAGGAAAATGTAGGGGACACTGATTCCTCCTTTAAACTAGGCATAGCTACTAACTAGTGAAGAATTTGGAAAAAGAAGAGTGAGCAGTTATCCTTCCTTACTCCCTGCTTTAGTGGGTACTTTGTTCCAGGATGGGTCAAAAGAAATCCAAGATGAGCATACCATTTTAAAGTGTTTATTTTTCTTTCTTTCTTTTCTTTTATTTATTTCTTCTTAATTTTTCCTTTGCCTTGAACAAATATCTTTTCTGTTATATGCCAGGCAGTGAATCAATCATTCTGCCACATTAGTGATGCTCTGAACATCCAGTTTTACAGAACGGGATATTAGGACTCAGGAAAGTCCCATGACTTCTCTAACCTCACCCAAGGAATCAGTATCAGATTTTTCACACTGAAGAATGTATTATTTCCACTTAATAATTCTATCTCTTTATAAAAGAGAGTGTAATTTAGGGGCCAGCCCCATGGCCGAGTGGTTAAAGTTCTATGCCTTCTGCTTCAGCGGCCTGGGTTCACAGGTTTGGATCCCAGGCACAGACTTACTCCACTCATCAGCCATGCTGTGGCAGCATTCCACATGTGAAATAGAGAAAGATTGGCACAGATGTTAGCTCAGGGCTAATCATTGTCAAGCAAAGAAAAAAAAAAAAAGGAATAGTGGCAATGGATGTTAGCTCAGGTCGAATCTTCTTCAGCAAAATGAAAAACAAAAGGAGAAGTTAATGTATATACCACCAGTTCTTCATGACTCATCTGCTAAGAAAAAATATGTCTGCAATCAAAGATCTTCTTGTCAGTCTAAAATTACTGAGTTAAATGGCCCATTTGACTGGCCTCCTTGGACTGCTGATCATTTGGTTCCTTGTATGTGAAAATGTTAACTACTCCAAACTGACTTGAATAAAGACTGAGTAATTCATCTGTGAAAGAGACACTGTTAGGGAACAGTGCAATTTCATGGATTTGGAAACTATGGAGGAGTAATATCCCAAATCACTGTTTTGTTGTTTTTGGTTTTTGGCTGTAACTTTATTAAATTTTAGATAACGTAAAGGAACCAGAAAAAAAGGAAATTATCAAAAAGTATTAAAGCCTAGAGCAGGCCATGAGTATCATATCTAACCTTTCTCTTTACAAACTAGAAAACTATTTCTGAGGTTGGGCAACATTCACAAGGTCAACCAGCAAGGTCAAAACAGAAGTCCTAATAGAACACAGGTGACCTGATTCCTACTTCACTCTTTCCTCACTAAACCCTGTTGTTTCATTAGTAAACGTAGGTTAAGAAACAAAAGAAAAGTATTTTGGCCTGAGTTACAGGTATGTCATGACATAGAAACTTACAAGGAGGAAGAGAATTGAGAAATTATAGAATATCCAGACATTGGTAGATCTTTAAATGTATTTAATAGGATAACATTTTTATTCTCATAGGACATGCACATTTTGTCTTTTAGGCTTTTATTTTTTTTCAAGGAACACTGAGGATATTTTAGCATTGCAAACATATTGTGGAGAGGCGCTTGCAATCTTTAATAATAAAATTTCAGTAGAACCATTAACTAAAGATAAATTGAGAGCTGTAATAGGGTTAAAAAATTATTTTTCGGTTGAAGTAAGAATTATTCCATATCAAGAATCAATTTAGGGCCAGCGCCGTGCCTTAGTGGTTAAGTGCGCGCGCTCCGCTGCTGGAGGCCCAGGTTCGGATCCTGGGCGCGCACCGACGCACCACTTCTCCGGCCATGCTGAGGCCGTGTCCCACATACAGCAACTAGAAGGATGTGCAGCTATGACATACAACTATCTACTGGGGCTTTGGGGGAAAAAATAAATAAATAAATAAAATTAAAAAAAATCAATTTATTTAATACAGATAAGTAAAATATAAGTATTAAAAAACAAAACATAAGTCCCTTAATGATCTCTTTAGTCCAGATGGCTATACTACAACTGACCTGTAGATTTCACCTCTGAACATCTCATTTATTAAAATATAATTTGAAAATGATAAATCAAATGTGTCTCTAAAGTAAACCACTTCTTAGCTTTAAAATAGAGTTTGAAAACTTTTGACTTACAACTAACTGAAATGTATCTAGCAGATATGCAGTGTTTGTTTTATTATTTGGGGCATTTTCTTTTTTGATGAGTCGACGAGTCAAACAATAATTTTGAGTATCAACTGTGTATCTGACACTGTTATAGAAGTCACTAATCAAGTTATGAATTAGACACACAAAGTTCCTGCCCTCAAAGGGCTTACTTAATTGTGTGTGTGTGTGTCTGTGTGTAGAGGGAGGGTAAAATAAAGTGGGAGAAAGATGACAATACATTTGCATAGAAAAGTGCTATGTGGATGACAAGATATGCTATATCAGTCACAGATCAGTCAAGAAAACAGAAAGTGCACTAAATATTTCAAACAAGAAGGGGTTTATTAGAGGAATTTACCTGGCTTCAAAACATTGAAAAAGCTGAAGTAATAAAGATCTGTAAAGTGTGCTATTAAATCTATGATTTACTGGTACATTTTAGGGAACCACAGGTGATGATTATAACAGACTCTATCACCAAGTCAGGTAATTTACAAAAAATTGGCCCAGCAAAATGTCATATATGTTGAAACCCATCCATCTGCCTGCTGCAGCCAAATACTAATATGGATTTTGCTTCTTTTCATCTTTCCAAAATTTTATGAGAACATTGAGCATTATTGGGTTGTTGACCAAATTCCACTAATTGAATCATATATGTCTACCTGATAATTGAGAGCTTCCTCTGCAGAGGGTCCACTTACACTTTGTGCCAATTCCAAGAGATACATCTATATCTCTTAGACACACCTACCAATTCTCCGGTCTTGTTTCCTTTCCCAGATCCTATCTATTAAGATAAATGGTCAGCCACAACACATTGATTGATGAGGATCCATACCTCTTGCCATCTTTTCTTCCTGGTAAAGATGATAACCAGATATAGTGCTCCAATTTCTTCCCACTGGGGAATTTTTTTAACTCTATACGCAAAGGCCACCTCTAAATAGGAATGTAATATTGCAGCAGTCTAATTTAGGTGGCAACAGTGTTTATATCAAACAATAATCAGGTCTGAATATTTTTTCTGCAAAGAGGAAGGGAGATAGATCAGCCCCACCAAATCTCTTAAGGGTCCAGGATCATGGACCCTCTACTAACTTAAACACATGGCTTCTAAACTCACCTTGCATATGTACATTCAGCAGGTAGGGGAAGCACATTGAATAGAATATTGTATGGAAAGTATTACATGAGTCAGGCTTGGTACAAAACATTTAACATCTATATTCTATTAGATAGTAATATGGCCACATCTATTTGCAAGCAAAACTGAGAATGGTAGTGAAACTGTGCTCAGGAGGAAAAGGAAAGTATTTTGGCACGTACTTAATCTCTACAACATTTTCTTTCTTCATGTCTTAGTCCTTTCAGGCTGCTACAACAAAAATACCATAGATTGGGTGGCTTAAGCAACAAACATTTATTTCTCACAGTTCTGGAGGTTAGGAAGTCCAAGATCATGGCACTATTAGATCCAGCGTATGGTGATGGCCCACTTCCTCATAGAATGTGTGTTCTCTCTGTGTTCTCATATGGTGGAAGGAATGTGGGAGCTCTCTTGAGCCTCTTTTATAAGGGAACTAATTCCATTCATGAGGGGTCTTCCCTCATGACCTAATCACCTCCCATGGCCTCACTTCAAAATACTGTCACATTGAGGATTAGGATTTCAACATGTGAATGTTGGACACATTGGGATCATAGAGACCATAGAGACATAGATACAGAGAGATACAGGGAGAAAGGGGAGGACAGAGAGATTGAGAGAGAAAGAGAGATATTTAGTTTAAGGAATTGGTTCAAGTGATTGTGGAAAGGCTACTAAATCCAAAATCTACAGCGTAGGTCAGAAGGCTGGAGACCCAGGGAAAAGCTGATGTTGCAGCTTGAGTGCAAAGACAGATGCAGGCTGAATTCCCTCTTCCTAGAAGGACATCAGTCGTTTTTCTCTTAAATCTTTCCACTGATTGGATGAGGCCCACCCACATTATGGAGAATAACCTGCTTTTCTCAAAATGTACCTATTTAGACGTTAATATCATCCAAAAAAATCTTCATAGCAACATCTAGACAAGTGTTGGACCAAACAACTGAGTACCACGGCCTATCCAATTTGACACATTAACCACCACAGCTCCACTAAGTCAGCAACAAGGCAATGATTCTACTATGTTCACTATAATTTAATACTGTATTGCATTTTACCCAATGTGATAATGTAAGAGAAAAAAAAGAGATGTAATCATTGAAAAATGAATAAAACTATCTCTGCCTATTATAAGTATGTATATCTGGGAAATTCAAAAGAATAAATGATAAAAGTAACGCAAACAATACAGACATTCAGTAAGGCAGAAGAACATAAAATTAACACACAAAAATAAAAGTTTTTGTTCATACAAACAATAAGCAATTATATAATAAATTGGAAAGAAACATTTGCAATACAAATTTAATTTAATTTTAATTTAATACACTCAATATGAAACATACAAAACCCATAGGATAAATCTTTAAAATGCAGCATAACTTAACCTAATCTTGCTAAACAAGACCCAGACTAGTAGGTAGTGAGAAATAGCCTTGTAATATCCTAAAATTAAGAAAAACGTTATCTGATCCAAAAAAGAAAAATCTTTTTGGCAAAATAAGTAAATTATTTATGACTAGCATGACTGTATTATTTATTATCTGAGAAAATTTTGATAATAAAATTTCATGTTATTAATAATTATGGTGAATACCAGGAATAAAACAGAATGTATGGTGGTTTGACTTTTAAGAATAAGAAAATCAGGCTGGCATCACACTCCCCCACAGAACTGAAACACCAGAAAAATGAACAAAAAAACTGTGTGAGCCAGAGATTTTATATCAAACAAAATTAACCTTCATGTAAAAAGGCTACTGACAAACAATTTTTAAAATAGAAGAGCTTGGGGAATATCATTCTCAAGAGTCCTTGTTAATGAAACTACTAGAGGACAAATTTGAACCAAGCATAATATGACAGGGGAAATGTTTTTAAAAAGTAGCAGTTATAAACGAAGGATATATTTAAATATAAATCCAAGGCAAAAAACAAAGATGAGCGTAAGGTTGACAGGATAGAATGCAAGTGTTATATGGTCTAAAATGGAGAAATAATACAACTTACGAGATATGAGAAGAGAAGAGAGAGAGAGTGGCAAGTGGAATAGCTCACAAATTACCTCATCTGTAATCACTGAAAATAAAGGATATTTTAAGCTGAAAGAAAAAAAAAACTCTAGGAAAATTTTGAATATTGAATTAATACAAAAGTAAAAACTAAGATAAATAATGATATTTTAAAAAATTAAGTGGGGGAGAAAATGGAGAAGGAGAAAAAAGCATAAAAGTAATTATATTTGGATACCATGTAGAGAAAATATATATTATAAATTATCTAAAGAAAGAGGGAGAGGAGAACATTTTACTATATTAAATGCAAAATTAAATAACTCTGGTAAAGTAGAAAGGATTGAAGAAAATACAGCACTGCATGTTACTTTAAGAATTGTCAGCTTTAAAGGATAGACCATATTAAGCAGGAATCATAGAGAGCAGATATGGTAGAGTACCCTCAAGAGCTTGAAGATGCTCAGGGGGCCATTGACAGGGGAACAACAACACTTGGCTGATGCAAAGTCATTTCTGAGGACAAGTGAGACTTCCCCTTGAGCCCTCGGGTATTTTTGGGAGAAAAGGCTATATCTGTGCAGTAACGCAGGTGAGCGTTTTCAAGTCATCCAAAATTGGATTATGATTCCAAATGTGATCTCATTTATATCCATGAGCTGACAGATTTGTAGCTCTAGAAGCATTTTGGTTAAATATTTAATACTAGATACACATTACATATATATATATACACACACATACATAAAAACTATATATATACATACATAAAAACTATGTATGAATACATATTGTACATATATAATTATTATGCACACATACATATGGGAAAAATTCAAGGTCAGTCACATATTAATGTAAGAAACAGCTTCAATATATATCTGGAAAGTTATATTTCTATATCATATTTTTTATGTGTCATATAATAAAGTTGCTGTTAGTTTCTAATTTAAAGGCTACTGATCTGGGATGGACTCCTGAAGTTACATTATCTGTGTGACTGTCTACATGACTGCACTTTAGGGCCTCGATTTCTTTCCTGTACATACGTACTAATAACACTGGTAATACTGATAATAACCTGAGTGTGATGACTAACTGAAATTATATACAGAAAACCATGGAGCAAAAATGCTTGACACGTAGTTAACACTATATGGCTATTGAATTAAACTGCCTATTTTGTAACCTAATTTTAATGGTACTCAGGAAAAATGTTGCTTTCAGCTTCTCTCACCTAGAACAATGTTCATTTTCCCGGCCTGTACTCTACAATTTAAGGCATTCTGCAACCTATTGGCAACTTACCAAACAGGAAGTTTAATTCATGAGATAAATAATTGTCCTCTGTAGATTCAACCTTATATGATAGTAAAAAATGTCACATTGTGTCCACTTTTTTGGCGCACCTTTTATCAAAAACATTGCTTTTGTTTTACCGTGTTTAACCAGGTGTGGAAATATGAGTAACTATTTTAGCAACTTTGGCCTTACTTTATCATTCTGTCACTTTTTTTGTTTCAATCATCTGACCTAGCGGCAGCTGTGGGGTTAGAGTTGCTGAATGGTGGTTCCCCACCATGAAATGCTTTCTTAAAAGCCCAAGCTGAGATGCTATCAGCTGGGTTGATTATGAAAATTTTGCAATTTTGACAAGATAAAAACAACATGCCTTAGGCCGGCCCCGTGGCTTAGCAGTTAAGTGCTCGCGCTCAGCTACTGGAGGCCCGGGTTCAGATCCCGGGCATGCACCGACGCACCGCTTCTCCAGTCATGCTGAGGCAGAGTCCCACATACAGCAACTATAAGGATGTGCAACTATGACATACAACTATCTACTGGAGCTTTCGGGAAAAAAAAGAGGAGGATTGGCAATAGATGTTAGCTCAGAGCCGGTCTTCCCCAGCAAAAAAGAGGAGGATTAGCACGGATGTTAGCTCAGGGCTGATCTTCCTCACAAAACAACAACAACAAAGAAACATGCCTTGTCCAAAGCAAAGGTGTGAGTGCAATATCTGGTTTGACCAATGTGTTCTTACCACCTTAGAAGAGCTGTTAGCCAAATGACAATCCACAGAAGAAAAAAGGCAGGTGTGTCACCTTATTAATAACAAAATAAGTGAAATTTAATGTGAAGCCAACTTTTATCATCAATTATAATTTATCCACAATATTTGGAAAGAGTAATGCAATTATAATGTTTAATGTAACGAGGATATGGTGAGAGTGTCATTAGGCTACTGTTGGAGAATGTAAATTCATGAACTCTATAGAAAACAATTCAGCAATAAGTTTCAACAAGCTTTTACATATTTATATCTGTAATCCAGTAGTTCCCCTTCTAGGACTATATTCTATGAAAAAAAAAAGAGATAGCATGTTGATAAATGGGCAAACATCTTTCCATAAGATTTATTTATACTAATCAAAAGCAATAAATTAATATTCAAAAATTGTGAAAAAGTTAAATATATATGTCTCTGAACTTCTGGCTTCCAACAAATTCTTTACATTAGATTCACCCTCCTACCTGTAACAAATATAAACTTTGGAAAAGAACCATCAAACAAACAACTGTTTTAAGGCACTAGAAAGAAAATAAAAGCAGACAGAAACCAGAAGTGAAACGGCTCTTGAAGTGAAGGAAGCAGAATGGTGAGATCTAAGTGGATCTCACTTTTCCCCTGAAGGAACTCCACAGTTCACAAGGCTAATGAGGAATAGAGCTCAAGTAGAAAGTGACAAAATTAATGGGCTGAATACTGAGAGGTCAGAGTTTCCACATGGAGGAAAACGTCAGGAAATTAATGGAAATTCTAAAAAATGCATAAAAAGAAAATTCTAAGCCTGAAAATTGCTGTACTCGAAATAAAAATTTCAGTGGATGGGCTTAATAAGAGGTTGGATAGTGCAGAATAAAAAATCTGTGAACGTAAGGACAGTAGAAATTATCCAAATTAATTCACAAATTATAGTTTGAAAAAATTGAAGAGATTCTTAACCATCTGTGGGATGGTATTAAGCTGTCTCACATATGTCTGAATGAAATATTAGATGAATAGTAGAAAAAGACTAGGACAGAGAATGATATTAAAGAAATAATGGCTGATAATCTTGTAAATTCATGAAAATATTAAATCCACAGATTCAAAAATCTCAGCAAACATTAATAGGATTAATACAGAGAAAACCACAGCTAGACACATCATAATCAAAATGCTGATATACAAAGTTAATGATAAAATCTTGAAACGACCAGAGCAAAATACCATTGTTCACACTGGGAAACAATGATAAAACATTGGCTAAATCATAATCAGAAAAAAAGACCAAAACAGAGTTTATAGATTACAAAATCGCATAGATTACAAAAGTGCAAATGAATTATTCTCCTCTTTTCATATACGTCATGTGGTACTTCCATCCTACGCTGATCTAGAAATACCTTGCGATTTGCCTTGGTCAATTGGACATAAGCAAATGTAACACATACATGTTCTTGTAAAAGCACTTGCTCATAGGGGCTTAAACTCTTGGATGTTCTTTGAACACTGCCACCATGTGACAAAGCCCAGTCTAGCCTGCTGCCTGCTGGATGATGCACCACGTGGGTGAAAAAACAGAGGGCCCAGTAGCCCTAATCGTTATCACCGAGAACACGCCGACCATCAGACGTGAACAATGCCATCCTAGACCACGCAGCCTCTAGCTGACCTGACACAGACACAAAGATCTAGCCAATCACCATATAAAATCATAAGCTAAATACATGGTTATGGTTTTAAGCAACTCAATTTTGAGATAGTTTATTATTAAGCAATAAATTCCTGAAACAGAATTTTGTAGTAGAAAGACTATTAGTCTAACAAAAACTAATATATGTAGCACTGATTCTGGGACTGGTCAGGATGCGATGGCTATAAAAGCATTGAGAAAACTATTATGAAAGACTGGAAAAAAGGCAACTACAGCTTGAGTAAAGGGTAGACAACTCATGATGAAACTGGGGCGGTATGCTGGAAATGCAGTGACATGTGCTACAGAGCAGTGAAACAAATTTGTCAAAATTCTTGCCTTTGGGAATTTTGAAGATGGGATATATATTTGATGTATTTGTGGACCTTGGTAAGATGATTTCCAGGTAGAATGTTGAAAGCCTCGGGGAGTGACATCAGCATCACAGCAGAGTGAGTTGGTCCCTTTGTCTCTCCCCTCTAAGTTACAACTAAATGGACATGCATTAATCAACAGAGGATTCCCTACCAAGCACAACAGGACGCCTGAGAGATCCACACAGCCACACATTTGAAGGTGGGTGGACTGGATCCCGGAAGCAGTGGAACTAGGTCAGCAGATCCCTCTCCCACCCCAGAGGCAGCAATCCAGGTCACAAAACCTCAGAGAGCAGTGGTGCAACTGTAAGTACAAGTTGGGGCAGCCCCGCCCATGCGAGAATGCTTTCAGAGCCGTAGCCTGGCCCAAGGGAGCACCCACTGTGCTGTAGTGGCCGCGGCCGTGCCCGTGGGCATGGTCCCCACCAGTGGGAGTGGCTCAGCCCCCGTGAAGGCACCCCACGCAGAAGTTCAGCCGGTCCCCTGCTGAGTGCAGCGGGCCCCACTTGCATGTGTGTGAGTCACCCACCAAGCACAGAGGCATTGCCTGTGTGAATGCACCCTGCTGAGCAGCTGCCGCCAGCCCACACAAACACAGAGCACCCCTATGGGCACAACTCCCAGCAGATGGGACAGGAGCAGGAAACAGAGTTCCTGACCACCCCCCCTCAAGTGGTGGCAGGTGGACTCTGTAGCCTGATACTACCTCCGAGTCATTATTGATTAGCTGTGTGGTTCTGAACAATTCTAGAACAATTTTTCCTCCTGTGAAAAATATAAACAGTAATATTTACTTTACTATTGCAGCAGACTTTTTACCTTGCAACCCTCACCTCCTCCTGACAAATCCCCACATGTAGAATTATTTTCTCAGATCTCACTGCTTTCTCAAATTACTTTCTGATTGAGTGATCTATAACAGAACAAGTTCAGCAAGTTAAGGATCCCTGGACGGATGGTAGGTGGAGGAGATGAGCAGAGAGATTAGCTGGAAAGCTTGAAGATCAACTTCTGACCCCAGATAAATGTTTCTCAAAATTGATACTACTGTCTAGAGCATATTTTGAGTAGCACTTCATCTCTAAGGCAAAATCTCAGCATGTTATAAAGATAAGCAAAACATCAGCCATTATATAAGTATGTTTTAGATACAACCATCCAGAGTATATTGTAACTCAACATTATATAAAAAGGCCCCTGTTTTGCATATATTGTTTCATATATAAATTATCCTTCTATAAATGATATCTGTCTGGTCACACACATCTGGGGATCACATTTATAATCTGATAAAGGCTCATTAAACAGACCAAAACATGAATCTCAGCAAGTATTGAATCTATAGTTTTTGTCAAGTTATCACTTGTTTCCCTTTTAATTCCCTGAAAATCCTAAAACATTACTGCTTCCAATAGAGGGGCTATAGAAACCCAATACCACCACATAGAATTCTGAAAAATGGCTCAAAAACCTTAAATATTTGTTAGATTAATTTTACGTCTAAATCATGAGAGGACTGAAACAGATCATCTCTAAGACTCAATTGTATGCATTCTCTGATTCCAATAATTGTATAATGTGGACGGCACAAAAAGAAAAGAAGGGAATTTTCCGAAACAACAATACTGTCATTCCTCAAATCATATAACTCATTAGTTTCAAAATGATGTCAAAAAACCAAATTTTCTTACTCTGAGTTCAGGGCTTGACTGAGCATGTTGCAGCTTGGACTATTATGACTTGAGTCATCAGTGGTCCTCAGAGAATCCAGGGTAATCTGCAAAGCTAAGACCTGTTAAGATTCATATAGATTATATATATACATTGCTTTTTTTCCAGGCGAGGAAGAGCAGAAACATTCGCTGCCCATGTTTTTCTGCCAGGCGATGTTCATTTTGACATGCTTAGCAAGCAGAACTTGGTGTTCTATCTCCAGCTTTCTGAAGCTCAAATTAACAACTTAATTCTAAAAGACCCAAGGTGTCTAATATTATAATATCAGAAGGAAATGTAGACCAATCTTAATTTCATAAAAGACCAAGCATGAGAGATCTGAGTGATAAATACAATAATAATAAATAAAAGAATCAATTAATCTAGTTAGTAGGAAACATGGAAATTCTATAGGCAGATATATGTAGGGAGACAAAAAATACTCCTTAGGTAATTCTGAATATGAGTGTGTTAGCATATTCTAACGTGTTTTGGTTACTTTAGTATTTGATCCTCTCTATTCAGTACATATCAACATACCTTACTGCTTCTAGAGTCATACAATATATATGATTTTAGGAGATAGAATGCACAACCCTTGCTGAAAATGCTGTGAAAGACATACAGATGAAACAGACGCAGCCAAGCATACATTCAAAGCCAGCAATCAAAATCTTTATTTATCCCTTTATGGTGTCTCTGGATATTGACTTTTGCCCAAAACATTTCTCAAGATGTGGGTGGTTTTACACTTCGAATAATTTGTGTCTTTTCTCCTGAATTCTCTTAAGGCAGAGGGAAAACCAGAGTCTAATTTATAACTCTGAAGACCAGGACCTAATTTATAACTCTGTAGTTCACTGGAGACTTTAAGATACAGCAGTCTCAGCTCACTGGCTACTCAACGAAAGCTCCGTTTTTATTTTTCAGAAACATACATTATATTACAGTGGTGTGTAGCCTAGCTGGGAAAGCCTAATGTAGCTTGAAATAAGTTTTGTTATGAAGCGGTGATTCTGAGTTGGAACGCGTAGTCTTGGCGGCCAGGGATGTTTACCGAGCCTAGCACCATCTTGGGAGAAGAAATTTGAAATAAAGGCATGCATTATAAGGGATTATAAATACTGCTTCAGCAGCAACCATGGGGTTTGGTTTAATTTGTTTGCTGCCCTGTTTCTGTGTGGGACTTTTCCTTCCTCTAGTATTGCTACTTTGAGCTTCTTTCGTTTCCATAGTGATAACCCCAGGGAATTTCTCTTCTACTAGGTGTTTCGCTTGCGATTGTTGATTTCTGGTCTTACTCTGCGTCTAAACCCATTTTATGCTGAATATCACTAAAAGGTATTAGAGAAACCATTTGAAGAATTAGTTTGTCAGTCTTCTCTATTTCCCAAATCGGATAAGGCTTGAGCTTCTAAAGTGTAGCAATTCTCTAAAAGAATCAGAATAAATCCTTAAGATCAGGCGATCCCAGATACTTTCCAAATAAATGCTAACAAAAAAAAAAGGACATTTAACCAGATATTTTTAAATCACCTCAAAAACAATGAAAAAACAAATGTATATATAATGATTAGCTAAACTTTTTGATTAGCTATTACTGATGAACTCATCATATAGTTTAAAATACAAATTTTCTTCTCTAAAAAAATAAAATTAGTAAATTTTAGAAACCAAAAAAAAACTAATTAGCATAAAGACCTTTGTTGTGAGGCAGTATGGGAACAATGTGGAATGGGATGGAAGTTAATAGTCTGAGCTCTAGTCCTAGGGTTTAATCAAGGGATATAACCAGAAGCTACGTGACCTTCACAAATCAGTTCACCTTTCTGGGTAAATACTTTCTCAGCACCATTTTAATGAGTGCTCTAAGAACACGATAAGTACTCTTATTTTCCCTATTTTTAAATGAGGAAACTGAGGCACAGAGAATCTAAGTGACATAACATGTATCACAAAATTAATAGGAGGCTTAACCCTATTAATCAGTTTTTAAACAAGTCAAATATGAGTCTGCTCTCTTAACCAATACAGTATGTCATTTGAACCAAGTAAGCTCCATGTATAGAAGAATAGACTGAAGTAAAGTAACTCACTGAGGGACACTTAGCTTGTTGGTGGTATCTTTTAGCCCCATACTTTGTTTTTTCTCAAACACACAATATTATAAGAACGTCTATATACATATATTTTTTTTTTGGTGAGGAAGATCAGCCCTGAGCTAACAACATCCATGCCCAACCCTCCTCTTTTTGCTGAGGAAGACTGGCCCTGGGCGAACATCTGTGCTATGCTCCTCCACTTTATATGGGACACCACCACAGCATGGCCTGATAAGCGGTGCCTTGGTGTGCATCGGGGATCTGAACCCAGGCTGCCAGCGGCAGAGCGCGTGCACTTAACCACTATGCCACGGGGCCAGCCCAAGAATGTCTATATTTTTAATACTCAACTATGCTTTGTTCATTAAGAAAGAGCTATTAAGGGGCTGGCCTGGTGGCATAGTGGTTAAGTTTGCGTGCTCCGCTTCCGCAGCCTGGGATTATCGGGTTCGGACCTACATACCAGGTGTGGACCTACACACCGCTCATCTGGCCAGGCTGTGGTGGCATCCCACATGCAAAGTGGAGGAAGATCGGCACAGATGTTAGCTCGGGGCCAATCTTCTTCACCAAAAAAAAAAAAAAAAGAAGAAGAAGAAGAAGAAAAAAAGAGAGATATTAGAAAAAGTAAACACTATGATTACATTCTTATAAAGAAAAATAAGTGCAAACATTGTACACCAGATTTTCTCAACCTGAAAACATTAAAGAGGAAATTCAATCTCATTCTCACTGTTTGTTTTCGATAATAAATGATTGTTCATTCAGGATCAAGAATGTATAAAAAAAATCAACCTTTTTCTTGTAAGGGTTAGTGTGAGTTACTAAATAGTGATTTACGTATTTATGGGATGTATCATATACCTCTTTTGTCTCCATTACTGCCACCAAGATTCCACCGCATTTGCCTTTTACTCTGGCCATTTTTGATGTAACAAGCTTCATTCCGCTGTGACACCATCTTGCCTCAGCTGAACCTCCTTTTTCTGCCCCAGCTTGTTTCTGAGTCTTCCGTCTGGGACAGCATCTTTTGAAAACTGCCGACATTCACCCGTCTGTAATTTGGAAAAGTGGTGCTTTGACCAGTGGGGGAATAATGCTCATCTGTGGGGAATCACTTCACCAAATAAACTACGTGCGTGTGATCCCTTGGCTTGATTTCTGCTTTCGGTGGAAACCCAAGCAAAGGCATAAGGTTAGAAGGTCCAGGTCCTATATTTTTGTGCCTTCATCCTTATTTCTACCTATATCAAGAAGGTACACACTATATTTTCAAAATTTATATAGACACTTTTATCTTTGAGTTTAATTTTGAAGTTCTTTTCAAATAATCAACTAAGAGGTACTATTTACCAAACTCTTCACAATTTGATAGCGTGCTTTGGCCTATTTCTTCAAAACATAATTAATCAAATTAAAAATGTATGTATCTCTGTACGTATTATGTATACACATAGTATATAATAAAATATATATATGGAAAATAATCTTTTAGAGTTTGTTAAACCTGTACTTTTGGACGATATTAAAACAGAGGTTAAAAGATACTATGAGATAGAGACCAGTCCATGGGTTGCATAAACAGTTTCTTCCCTATTCAGTGCAGGCCTGAGCAATATCTAGAAATCATGGCCTTGCTTTCAGATGTTTGTGGGCTCTTTAATCTTTTGAATGGTGTGGGCCTCAGACGGGGCATTTCTCATTTGGTGACTAAGGGCAGACGACAAATGCTTCATGCTGATTGCCGAAAGCTAAGGCAGTAGTGTTCAGAGTCAGAGGTGGTGAGCAGCAGGCAATGATCTATTCCCTTTTATTGCTTTTCTCAAAGAAGAAAATGAGGATCCATGGTAACCTCCCAAAACAATTTTAATTTTCCTGATTTTGGGCATTTAAAGGCCAGTTTCTCCTTACTATTAAAATATGAAGGAGAATATGAATGATTTCCCAAGAAATGTGTTTAAAGCACAAGATATTTAGATATCTCATGTTCACTGTGTTTGAAGATAAGCAGCCTATTTTGGTAGGTGTATACTGATTACTGTACAACTTTAATAATATGAATAATAACAATAACAGTAACAAAAACTATATAAACTTTTAAAAACATTTGTGGAGCATAGCACTATGTACTAGGCATTCATATAAACTCCTAACATCTAGTTTCTAATTAACGTTCACACATCCTATGGGTTAGATATATTATCTTTCTTGTTTTAAACACTGTGGTATGTTTTTGGCATTCTTACAAAATCCGAATATTGAATTTCTAGTGATCGCTCCCATGCTGTGAGTTAGGTATATTATTACCACTGTAATTGGTATTGTAGTGAAAAATACAAGAAAAGCAAAGCACAGAAAGATTAAATTATATGCCTAAGGTCATATAGCAAGTAAATGATGAAACCGTGATGGCAGCCAGGCAGTCTGACCACAGAGGCTACAGCACTGTGCACTGGACTATAGGGCTCAAGACTGTCAATGGACGAGAGTTCTCAGACTATTCGTGTCATCTTAAGAGAAGTGTACAGTGTTGCATTGTGGGTTATGGAATGCTGGGTTTAGGTAAAATGTTTTTCCCAAGGCTCACTTATATAAAATGCACACAAAATGCAGGTAGTGATAGAAATTAGTGTTTATTTTCATAGTATTTTCTTTGCTTTTTGCATTTCCAAATTCTTTCTAATGAACATGATTACATTTGTAACAAAACTGATCATTAAAATGTATTTGTCATCGAGCTATGGCAAAAATCTAACAAATAAAATAAATCTGCAAAATATACCACAGTTAAAATTTGCATCCTTACAACAATATTTTAATTATATTTTTATAATATATAAGTTGCTAAATATTACATACCAAACTCGAGCTATATAAGTCTCAATGAAATATTAAAATACTGAACTTATGAATTTATTTGCCATTTAATTTTATTAAAACAATTCTCTGATATACAATTTTTGCTATTTTTCTGTCATAATTGACACTTCACATTTAAAAGTTATCAATAAAATGACATCTAAATTTTATACTGCAAGTATATATGCAAGAGTTATTTAAATGCTCTAAAACAAAATCTCACTATATCCAATAATTTCCATACATTTATCTCTTTTGGCAGAGTTATGTTTCATGTAAATGAATGTTGCATATTTATGTATTAAGAATATATTTCGCTGTCAATAATAATTAAAAGATTGACTGTCAGTAATTTTCTTCTACCATCGACCTCTGGTGGCACCTGTGCCTTATTAACCAATAATGCCCATATTAACCATCCTATTTTCCCCCAATTATTTAACTATGGATAGGAGAAAATATCAAGGTACATATGCATTCAGTTCAGCTCAGTTCGCATAATTTTTATTTTTAGCTAACTGAAGTTAATTTCTATATAAAGTTTCCATTTCATTATGTGGCAAGAAGTGCGTGTCAATTAAGTCAGCATTCTCCCACCATGCTTGAGTTCTATCTCTATTGCATTGTGCAGGGTTGTGGCAGGGATGTGACTTTGTCCGCGTCTCTCCTTGCTGATACTTAGTCTTTATCCCTATCAGGTCTCTGTCCTTTGTCAAAATGTTACTACTTCATCTCCCTTTCCCTGACCTCTGTGTCTCTCCAGTGACTCATATATTTCTCTTTGGCTATTGGGAACTCAGCGAGGCTATTTATGTGACTTGTTCTACTTTTGGGCACATGAGAAATTAATGCACTACTTTTTGATGATTATTGAGACAAGTAGGATTTCCATGAACCCTATTTTCAAGCTCATCTGCCTGAACATATCACTTAGTCATTTTTAATTGGTCCCATGATAAACCGTGCTAAGAAAATACGGGACCTTTCTATGGTCCTGGGCCACACACAGGCAGAGATTTCTGATCTCCATTGCTTTTACTTCCCTGAATGCAATCCGGACTTTGTGCTTGCATCATGCTAACAGTAGGCCAGTAGAAGTAATCATTTATTTGTCACCACGAGTTGCTGTTAGAGTAAAGGGTCATATACATGAAATGAATGGATTATTTAATTAACATATAATATAAATTAACATAGAAATGCTTTTCTATTTAGTAAAATCCAGTAGTCTATCCTTAAGTGCTATGTAATATAACATCATCAAAAGCACAGTAAGGGTGTGACTAAGTTTCTTTGTGATGGATAAGGTGAAACCACCGGGAAATGTGTTTTCTGGATTGGTAATCCATACATTTATAACTTCTTTTGAATCCATGAATTAATCCACATAATCTACCAACCTTAAAATTTCAGTGGTTTGACGTGTATAACTTTTTCTTCTCATTATATCCCAGACTAGTAACTATGTTTCTAGTAGGTGCCTGGGTTCCTCAGTATGAGATAGTGAAATTCCAAGATGTTTGAGGTTAAAAGGCCAGAAGAGTTCACTTTCTGAATGAATGGCAGCTAAAATTCAGTGAAGTTAGTTATAACCCATGAAAGGGAACTAAGAGTCATGGGTGCCACTGTAGGTAAAAAGGATCATCGAATGCTGGGTAGCGGTGATCTTTATCCACAAACATAGTGTACGTGTGCCCAGACTTCTGTATGATGTTCTATTTGCAAGATACGAGACTGTATTTTCTTTGCCTAAGTGGAAGAAAAATGCAGAGAACAGCTAAAATAATAATCAAGTCCTTTTACAAGATTAAACTGAAAAAAGAGAATTCATTATTTATAAGTCTTTACAGATCAAAGCTAAAAGGGAATATGATCACCAACGGAATGGAGTGGATGAATATCAAATGCTCCCCAATTCCTAACCATTAATATGTAAGAGAATCCTCTGAGGCAGCATAAAAATGAAGACAAATCAAAACAAAATAAAATGAAATTACTGTTCTAAACTGCAAAAGATGGAGTAAGGATGAACAAAAAATGAATTAAATTTAAGCTATTTGAAGTTGGCATTAGAGAAATGAGCTCTTAAATTGTTGTGAGAAGATAAACATGTTTGAAATTATATTTAACTGGTGTGTATCTGTATCTATATATAAACACACATATTCCATTTATATGCAATGTAATTACTACGATTACTAATAAGGTTGGGTTAATATATACCATATTATTATTCATTTTGTATGGGCTTGTTTGTTTTATGTTTCTTTGATTTTGCTTTCTTGCTGTCTTTTAGATTAATTGAACATTTCTATGATTCTTTCTTTCCCTTTATTTAGTCATTATTCACTCTTTTACTCTCCCTTTACTGATTATCCTGCAGATTAGCATATGCATTCTTGATTTAGTGTTGTCTGATACAAATCATTTAGTTTACCATTTCTAGTCTGCTCAAATATTAGAACCTTTAAATTTCATATACCACCACCTTTTGCATCATTTTGCCATGCATTTTAATTTTATACGCATAATTTAAATTTCACAAGACATTACAATTATCATGTTGTGCAGATAGTATCTTTTTGTCTACATAGATTTACCTTTTATATTGTTCTTTATACTTTCTACATGCCCATGTTACTGTTTGAAATCGTTTTCATCTCTTACAGCAGAAATACTAGCAACAAATTTCCTCAGTCTTGGCTTATCTGAAAACATCTTTATTTCACCTTCCTTTGGGAGGATATATTCTCTAGGTGTGCAGTTCAAGGTTGGAAGTTATATTTTTTCAGCAATTTAAAAATGTTATTACATTTCCTTCTGTCTTCCCTCACTTTTGTTGAAAAGTCAGCTGCCAATCTTATTTTTGCTTCATTGAAAGCAATGTGTCTTATTTTCTCTAGTGGCTTTTAGATTTTTCCCTCTTGTTTTTGTTTTTTACCATTTATATTACAGTGTGCTTAAGAGAGGTTATCTTTGCGTCTCTCCTGTTTGCTAGGTTCGTTGGTTCTATGGATTGATATTTTCTCTTTTCTTCTTGAAGAATGTCTTACATGTCTCTTAAACCCTGATCTATTCTTTTGTTTTCATTACATTTCTATTCCTCTTTCTCCTCCCCCTTTCTTCACATGTTCAGGTTTCATTTTGTGTATTTTCTGTTAACCTGTGTTTAATTTCATTAATTCAGAATTCTTCTGTGTCTCATCTGCTGTTAAACACATATATTATGATATTAATTTCAGATATTCCATTTTTTCTATTTCAGAAAGTCCATTTTACTATTTTTAAAAATTTAAACTCTCTAGTGAAATTCTGTATCTTTTCATTCATTTTCTCCTTTTCTCTTATATTGTGTTTAACATGTACATCAGAGTTTATCTTTTTCTCCAATATCTGAATCATATATTGTTTGCTTGTTCTATTGATTGCAAATCATGTATCTCTGCCTCTTTACACATTTGTTGTTTTTTTATTGTATATTGGACATTGTATACAAAAGAACTAAAAAGGTAGTAACAGATGTTATCTTCTCTTTCAGACAAATCAGGAGATTTTAACAACTCCAGTCTGATCAGAAACTGAGGTGACACAACTTTAAATGGCAGGTTCAGTACACCTCAGTGGATGTACAATTGTCTCTTGCTCTGAGGTGACACTCCTCCCAGGATTCTGATCGTGAGTTTGGCAGGTCTTAGGCTTCTCAGCCCTGAAAAACTGCGAGAACCCCAGCGCAGAGATACCAGCCCCGGCTGTCATTACAAACAGCTAGCAGATCTGGAAAAAATTTTCCACGCTGTCCACGGTGTGGCTGATGTGGATCCACTTCCAGCAGTACTTTGTTCCCTGTGCTTTGGGAAACTGTGAGAGATTGAACTCTGCTTTCTAGAAACTTTTAACCTATCTCTTATTTTTCTCATAGAGCATTGAACTCAGCAAAAGTTTGGAACATCCAGTACTGTGTTTGAGTCCTCTTTGGTTTCTAACTTTCACTCTAGCCTCAAACGTTATGCTCGTTTCCCTTTTCCCCAGAAGAGGCTCTCTCCTGAGAAGACCAGATCCTTAGCCCATGGGAATTTGGAAAATATCTTCAGGAAAAAACAAAGCCTACAGACCATTAGCCAAACTTGAAGAATGATTTCAAATGATTTCTCCTCCCTGAATCTTATTTCATCTAATCCTCATTGATTCTTCATCTTTTGATATCTTTAAAAATAAAAGTTTTGTAATTTGTTCCATTTTTCCTATTAGTTGCTGCAGATTCTTGGCTTGTTGAAAATCACTAAGACCATGTACTATTTTTAATTTGAAAAATACTGTCTGTGGTGTTAGTGTGAGCTAACTTATAAGCTTATAAATCTCATAAGCACAGGTCAGATTTTGCTAACTGGAAATTTTCAATTTTACTTCCTTTTACATTGAAATGTATAAATACTTTGGCCCAAATATTTTCATAGATATTGACTTTTGCCTTCATTTATAATTCATATTTTACATATATTTTATAGGGCAAAACTCATCAAATTAATAATCACTATTTATGACTACTTTGAACAGTCTACCAAACTTTGTTTTTGCAAAATTCGTTTTCTGAACTCTATACAATTCTGGAAACAAAAAAAAAAACCTCAATCCAGCTAATGATATATAGGAAATTTCATTAAAAGATTGTTTCTATGTGATGGTTAATTTTATGTGTCAGCTTGACTGGCCTAAATGATACCCAGGTAAGCATTATTTCTGGGTGTGTCTGTGAGAGTGTTTCTGGAAGAGATTAGCATTTGATACAGTAAATTGAGTAAAGATCTACCCTCACCAGTGTGGGTGGGCATTATGCAGTTCGTTGAGGGCCCAAGTAGGACAAAAAGGTGAAGGAAGGGTGAATTCTCTCTCTCTTCTTGAGCTGGAACATTCATCTCCTCCTGCCATCAGACACTGGAGCTCCTAGTTCTTAGGCCTTCAGACTCCAGGATGTACACCAGCAGCCCCCCACTTCTCAGACCATCAGCCTTGGACTGGAAGTTATTCCATCAGCTCCCCTGTTTTTTAGGCCTTTGGACTCAGACTAAATTCTACCACTGGCTTCCCTGATTCTCCAGCTTGCAAAGAGCAAATTCTGGGACCTCTTGGCCTCCATAACCCCTTGAGCCAATTCCTGTGATAAATCTCTTCTTATATATATCTATACAGACATGCGTCTCTTCATGATGGGGATACGTTCTAAGAAATGCATTGTCAGGCGATTTAGTTACCGTGCAAACAAACATCATAGAGTGTACTGAGGGGGGACAAAATATATGACGGCGGTCCCATAACACCAAATAGTAACATATAGCCTAGATATGTAGTAGGCTATACCATCTAGATTTGTGTAAGTAGATATATTTTAAATTTTCAAAATAAAAAGTGTAATCATTTGAATTTTCTATAGCTTAATGTTTTCGCCTCCTACACTGACTTTATAAGTATAAATTTTAAAGATGTACTGTTTGAATTTTCTTTAATTAAATCTTCAAAGCTGACGTTTCTTGTACTCCATTTCTTGAATACTCAACCTTAAGATTTTCAAAGAATTTTCAATTAGAATTCAACAGAAATTTAGAGAATTCTTTACAAGGAAGGCTTCTCACAAAACTATTGCAGTAGAGGAGAAAGGCCAGAACTGAGTCTGAACTCAACTTCACTGAAACAAAATGAAGGGTTTTTAGAGCTGGGATGAAGAGGGTGGATCATAAGCCATCAGTGTTTGCTAATTGGCTTTACCCAAAGAAAAAGTAAACTTTCTCATATGATATCTTCATGAAAGGAGATGGTCCTACAATGCGGAGCAGGGCACCCTTTGAAGTCAGGTTCCTATCCTCTCACATAGACTGGGAAATAGGGGCACTATCTTCTCTGATGATGACATTTCAAAGGCGGACTCTCAGTTCCTCGTGAAAGACAGTCCTGGCTGTAAAAGTGGCAAAAGAGTTTTAAAAACTTACATGTCAAAGGAGCAGAGAAAGAGTTTGCAATTACAAGTTTCCTAAAGTAATGCTCCAAGGAAATGGAGATCAGGGGCCGAGAGGCAGGAGGAAGCCTGTCTAAAATTTGTTCAAGCTGAGGAAAACTTTAAGTCCCTCTTGGTCAATATGCTAGTCAAACTAGGATATTAGACTATTTTAGCCACAAATAATTTTCTATGTTCCTTCATAGGATTTATAATTAATCTATATTGTTACTAAATATTTTTCTATTGTGTATCGGCAGCATCATTTATTTAACAGTTCTTTACTATTGGACCATTCGTTTGTTTCCTGTCCTTTGTTTTTTTTAAAAAATTAGTCCTAGATGTGCATTGAACACGCTATGTTACCCACACCTACTTCTTATAGAATCCACTCCTATAAAGATTCTAGCTTCACGTACACCTCCATATACTGAGTCTGTCCAAAATGATCCCACATCTAAGTTATGGATGGTTGGATAGAGTAGAATCTGACTGAAAAGAATTTCTTCCATAGTCTGTAAGAATACTATGATTCCTTAATCTAGAATAAGTGATGAACTGTTCCAACTGGATTCTTCATGTGAATTAGAATTGGGACAATGAAAGCGTGTTGACACTTAATTGTGGGGAACTGTCCTAGACTCAAAAATTAAGGAAGCCATTTTAAACTATAGGAGAAGTCCTAAAGGATTCGTAGAGAGGAAAAGGATATGGGGCGAAATAACACACCAGAAAAGAGGGAAAAAATTAGAAGGGAAAATTTGATTTATTTTGAATCTTCCTGAAGCTTGTTGTGCTATTTTTGCATGTTTGACTTTATTTTATTTATTTTTAAATTAAATTTAATTTTTTAAATTAAATTGAATTTTATTTTATTTCATATGCAAGTTCACCTATTCAGTAAAGCTACCTGTTCCCCAAATCCCCACCATGTTATAATTTAAGTGCTATTCTGCCCTTTGCAAACATGAGTCATAAATGGGACATCAGTTTAAAACAGCTTGTTTCCCCCTTGTTTTGCATTATTTGAATATGAAAAAAGTTCTTGGAATTTTATTTCCAACAAAAGTAGATATTTTCCCACAAAATGTTTCCTAGTTCTTTTGCCAGAGAGATAACATTAAAATTAATGCATGAACTATATGTCTGACTAAAAATAGCTCTTATTGTACGTTTATTATTTTAATAATAAATAAATACATTTCTTGGTGTCCACAATTTATGTTTAGTGACAGACTTACTTAAAACTAAAGGCACTTTCAAAGCTTACTATTTTTAACAAATAATAAAATTTCATAGCTAATTCATATAGCTGCATACACTCAATAATTACAGTTTTCTTCTGGGGCAGAAAAGTATATTCAATTTAGCACATCTTTAAAGTGCATCAGGGGCCAGCCCTGTGGTGTAACAGTTAAGTGCACACGCTCTGCTGCTGGCAGCCCTGGTTCGGATCCTGAGCACACACTGATGCACCGCTTGTCAGGCCATGCTGTGGTGGCGTCCCATATAAAGTGGAGGAAGATGGGCACAAATGTTAGCCCAGGGCCAGTCTTCCTCAGCAAAAAGAGGAGGATTGGCACGGATGTTAGCTCAAGGCTGATCTTCCTCACAATAAATAAATAAATAAATAATAATAAAGTGCATCAAATGAAGGTGAATATCTCAAGTATATCTAATTCTATTTGACTTGTGCAAATTTTATTTACAAAGGAGGTTAGAAGCAAATTTTAAACTCATTGGAAAAACAGAAACAACACATTTCCAGGTTGATCAGCAAGAACGTGATGTAAAATATAGACTCCCAAGGACATAATTCCATATGCACTTCTCAAATTTTTGATTGTGGTTGCAAAATAAAGCATATCCATGAAGTTAAATGGTCCTCTACAACTCTTATCCTTGAAAATGAAGTTTCTCCTGGCTTTTATCTTGGAAATGGGAAGAACCCCCTTAAAAGAACATTGTCAAATTCACAGAGATACACTCTGGCAGCCTGTCATGATCCGCTGTGCCTCACTACGCTACTTCCACTGATTTAATGGTGTGTTTGACGTGAAGTACACTTTCCTACTGGCAGGATGTCAGACAGGTTCGAAAATAACTCTCATTAGCTCGGACAGCTTAAGCTGGTCAGCAGGTGTTATTGTCAGTGTCCCCTGATTTTTCCATGTTTATTGGATTATTACTAGGAGATGGGACTAAACAAAACTTAACATTGCAAATCCTAGCATCTGATTTTAAAACACTTAATTGAAAAGTGTCTGAAGGTTCATAGCAACAAATATGTTCTTGCTATTAATATCCTCACAAAATACTCATTAGTATTCCAGGAATACAAATTCTATCTGATGCATGTTTGCTCTCCCACCAAATGGTGGAAATGACAGTCAATAGCTGATCAGAAAATCACAAAACCAAACTACGTGAAATCTCCACAGTTTCACAGTCTTTGCAATGGGAAATATGTTCCAAAGTCAAGGTCAGAACTGAAGTCAAGCACTTGAGGTACTAGTTATTGATAAAGCGGTTTCCGGTTTTTCTACGGATACTTGTATGACTTGATGACTCACACAAAAGCACCAAATGAACCAATTTGGCCTTTTTCCAAATACCTCCATTTATTCTGCATAACAAGCCTTCCTTATTGAACAACCTCTAGAGTATTGAGTTTTAGTGATAGCAACAAGCCAATTTTTTTTCTTTACACGTGTGTATACTAGAAGTCATAGCTAGGTCTGAAAAAGGCTGATTTTCTAAAACATTTGGTTATTCCTCTCCTATTTAATAATATGAAGACATTGTTCCTGGAATTTTTCCAAACAAGCTGAAATGTTGTTAATAAATAATTGGAGCCTGGTTTAAGTATTCCAATTGAAGTAAATTATTTTTTAAATTCAAGGCAGTAAATGATTATAGTTGATATTATTTACTGAGTCTTTGTTACATGGGAGAAAACGAACAAAAATTATATACATAATCAAATTATATTTTCACAACTATCCCAGGAGTTAAGATTTATTATCAACATTCTACAGAGAGAAAACTATCATATAGACAGGTTAAATAATTTCTCAAGGTCAAAAAATTGATAAAATATATAACTTTGATTCTAATCTTTATCTAACATGAAAACCCATGATCTTAATCACTATGTTATACTATGTGTGTCCAGATATAGTGAGAAAATGGAAAGGAAGTATAGGAGGATTAACAATACTACTGTTGTTTTTCAACAAAGCTAGAATGAGTGAATACTAGCATATTCTCTTATTTCAATTCTACCTTAACTAATAGATATGAAGTCAAGGGACAAGAGCTTAGAATATTAGAATTTTAAATATGGAATTGTTCTTAGGAATCAACCATAACAACTGCCTTTTCACAGGAAAGGTAATGGTGTCAGAGTTGTGATCAGATGACCAACACTGAATTCCAGCTGTGTTGCATGATTCATAATGAGATGCGTGGAAATAGTTCTCTGAGAATGAAGAGGTGAGAAAGCTGATTCCTTCAAGACTAGGTGGCTAAATGTCCTTAAGGTGGTGTAATCATATCCTAATAGGAAACCTAAAAGTAGTCCTGTATGGGGGAGCAGGATCCGAAGGAAAAAATGATTATTCCACTAAAAGAAATAGTATCTGCTCTTGGATTAGCTATCCCACATTAACACCACAACTGTAAATTTGGACAAAACATATAAAATAACTGTTTTCATATATTGGACAAGAGGATGTGCAAGATTATGATCTCAGAGAGAAAGAAAACAAACAAGGCCATCCTCCCACCCTGATCATTCTGACATTGTACCTGGAAGCGTTTTCTAAACCATAGCTTGGGGCACCAGAAAAGATAAGCAGATAATATTGGTATCACTGAACTGAGAAGATAAGTTGGTATTCTTATATATATATATTTTTGGTATATAGCATACCAAAAATGACAGAGCTGTGCAGAAAAGGAGTGCCTGAAATCCAACCAGAGAATCCTTTGAGTCTTTAGTCATGCATAGAACAAGACTGTAGAGTTAGGCAAGCTTAATTACCAAGATGAGGAGTTGAGATTCCAGATATTGTACAAGGTTGAGATTGGATTTCTGAAAGGAAATGTGGAGATACCTCACTGAATACTATGGGCATTCAGTAGGGACCAATAAATATAATACTCTAGCACTGAGATTATCATGACATAAAACAAGAACTACTCAGAACACTCTTTACAGTGCTTAAAAACAAGTCTTGAAAGGATCAAGACAATCTGAAATAAATTATCTAGAAAAATAAAACAATACTCTTGAAAGAAAGATAACAAAATCCAGACATTCAACAATGCAGCACCTACACTGTCAAAAATATAATTTAGGGGCCAGCCCCATGGCCTAGTGGTTAAGTTCAGCGCACTCCGCTTCAGTGGCCAGCATTCGGTTCCCAGGGGCAGACCTACACCACTTGTCAGTGGCCATGCTGTGGCGGCAGCTCACATACAAAATAGAGGAAGACTGGCACAGATGTTAGCTTAGAGTGAATCTTCCTCAAGCAAAAAGAGGAAGTTTGGCAACAGATGTTAGCTCTGGGCAAATCTTCCTCAGCAAAAAAAAAATATATATATATATATATATTATTTAAATTATGAGACATGAATAAGAAGGAAATTGTGATTCATAACCAGGAGAAATGTCAGTCACCAGAAACAGGCATAGATAATACAGAGATGATAAAATTATCATAAAAGGACTTTAAAAGACCTTATGATTACATCTAAAGACTTAAAGGAAAATAAGTAATGAGGAAGTGGATGGTGACTCTAAATACAGAAATAAAATAATAAAAAAAGAACAATTGAAAAATTCCAGAATAAAAATGTATCAAAAATGTATTCTCATAAATTGCTGGATACTTTTAATAACATATTAGCTACAACAAAAGCAGTGAACTTGAAGACAGAAATTAGCAAATAAAAATTATCCAAAATTTATTAGTTTCCTATGTACCAGCAATGAACAAGTGGAATTTGAAATTAAAAACATGCACCATTTACGTTAGCACCCCCAAAAATGAAATATTTAGGTTTAAATCTAGCAAAATACTTCCAGGATCTATAGGAGGAAAACAAAACTCTAATGAATGAAATCAAAGAAGAATTAAATAAATGGAGGGATATTCTATATAGGAAGACTCAATATTGTAAAAAACTCAGTTCTTCTCAACTTTCCCCATAGATTCAGTGAACTTCCAATCAAAATGCCAGCAAGTTATTTTATGGATATCAACAAAATTATTCCAAAGTTTATATGGAGAGGCAAAAGACCCAGAATAGCCAACACAATATTGAAGGAAAAGAGTATAGTTGGAAGACTGACACTACCTGACTTTAGGACTTACTATAAAGCTACAGTAATCAAGACACTGTGATATTCGTGAAAGAAAAAGTAAATAGATCAATGGAACAGAAGACAGAGTCCAGAAATAGACCCACATAAATATAGTCAATTGATACTTGACAAAGGAACAAAGGCAATACAATGGAGAAAAGATAGTCTTTTCAACAAATGGTGCTGGAATAAGTGTATATCCACATGAAAAAAAAATGAATCTAGACACAAACTTTATGCCCTTCACACTAATTAAATCAAAATAGATCATAGACCTAAATGTGAAATTCAAAACTATAGAACTCCTAGAAGATAACATAGGAAATACCTAGAAGACCTTGGATATGGTGATGACTTTATAGATACAACACCAAAGGCAAGATCCATGAAGACAATAATTGAAAACTAGACTTTATTAAAATTTAAAAATGCTGCTATATGAGAGACACAGTTAAGGGGATGAACAGAAAAGCCACAAAGAAAATATTACCACAAGACATATCCGATAAAGGACTGTTATCCAAAATATAAAAAGAAAGCTTAAAATTCAACAATAAGTAAACAAACAACTTGATTAAAAAATGTGGCAAAGACCTCAACAGACTCATCACCAAAGAAGGTATACAGATGGCAAATAAGTATATGAAAAAATGCTACACATCATGTATCATCAGGGAAATGCAAATTAAAATAATGAGATACCACTATAATTTTGCAGTTTCTTAGAAAACTAAACATACTCTTACCATTCTATCCAGCAGTCACACTACCTGGTATTTATCCAAAGGAGTTGAAAACTTATATCCACACAAAAATCTGCACAAGCTGTCAAGGTTAATTTTCTGCTGCAACTTGACTAGTCACAGGGTGCCCAGATTAAACATTATTTCTGGATGTGTCTGTCATGGTGTTTCAGGATGATTAGCATTTGAATTGGTGGACTCAGTGAAGGAGACTGTCCTTTCCACTGTGTTGGGCTTCATCTAATCCACTGAGGGCCTGAATAGAAAAAAAGGCAGAGGAAGGAGAAATCTGCCCCTTCTTTTCTGCCTCAATGTTATGTTGGAACATCACATTTCATCCTCTCCTACCCTTGGACTGGAATTTAAATCATTGAATCTCTTGGTTCTCAAGCCTTCAGACTTGGACTGAATTACTCCACCACTGTTCCTCCGTCTCCAACTTGCAGACACAGATTGTGGGATTTCTTAGCCTACATAATCAAGGGAGCCAATTTCTCGTAAGTCTCTCTTTCTCTGGAGATATATATATATATCTCTAATTTGTTCTGTTTATCTGGAGAACCCTGATTAATTAATACAAGAGCTTTATTCATAATTACCGAAACTGGGAAGCAACCAAGATGTCCTTCAGTAGGTGAATGGACAAATGAACTATGGTTCATTGACAATGGAACATTATTCAGTGCTAAAAAGAAATAAGTTACCAAGCCATGAAAAAACATGGAGGAAACTTAAATGCATATTACTAACTGAAAGAAGCTAATCTTAAAGGCTACATACTGTTTGATTCCAACCATATGACATTTTGGAAAATTCAAAACCATGGAGGCAATAAAAAGATCAGTGGTTACCAAGGATCAGGGTGGAGGAAGGGATGAATAGGTGGGACACAGAGGACTTTTAGGGCAATGAAACTACTTTGTATGATACTATAATAGGGGTTACAATTGTCCAAACCCATAGATATACAAAACCAAGAGTAAACTCTAATGCTAAGTATGAACTTTGGGTGATAACAATGTGTCCATGTAGGTTCATCAGCTGTAACAAATGTACCCCTCTGGTGGAGGAGGTTGATAACGGGGGAGGCTATGCATGTGTGAGGCAAGGGATGTATGGGAAATTTCTGTACCTTCTTCTCAATTTTGCAGTGAACCTAAAACTGTTCTAAAAAATAAAGTCAAATAAATAAATAGATAGATACACATCTAAATATGTGTTTGAATTCCCAATTCTCTGTGGGTACCTTAGAGTCAGGAGACATATTGCTCTCATGTCTGAAACTCCATTGTTGCCTGGCATGGTGTTTGGCACACAGCTAGCTAGCATCCAGCAATGTGTGTGAACTGCTTCAATCATGTATTCTGTGATCCTGAGAATATAGGATAGAAAAATGACAAATTAAAGACACTGATGTGGAATGGATTTCAGGAAAAGCTACATCCAGGGAATAAGACTTGAATTAGGCCATGAGTGTAATTAGGTCGCTATATCCCCAAATCTTATTTTACCTCAGAAGAATTTCACAATATAAGAATACTCTCTTCCATTTGATTCATTGACACCATACTTCCCTGATCTTTCTACCACAATTATGACCACATCGTCTTAGTCATTTTAACTTTCTCATACTTCTCTCTTTAGCCTTTACATGTTTAGATTTTCAATACTCATTCCCAGGTCCTCACGTTCTTCACTCTGAGTTCTGTCAGCCATGGCCAAGGGTTAATTCTTAACTAGTCCCCCTGCCTTCTCTCTAGCTGCTAAACTATTATTTGTGCTTCAGCCACAGTAACCTTATCAAACTTGAATGATTATGTGACACTCTTATCCCCAGTTAAAAATATTCGATAACTTCCATTTGTCCTTTGCATCGAGATAAAGGTAGTGACATTCATCAGAATAGTCTTGCATAATCTCTCTCTTAAGCTTCATTTGATTCTACTCCCAAGCCACCTCCCTGCCGATGCTTCCTATTCTCTTGCTCTAGCCTCTCTTTTCATCATGTAAGTCCTTATAAATTTCCTTTATAGAATGCATCACAGGTTGATATTAAAAAAGAAAAAAGTATATAGGAACTTTGTTTGAAAAAAGTAAATAAACCTTCTTTGACTAGGACTTTACAATTGTAAATGTGATGATAGGCACGTAATTTGCATCTTCCAGAAAGAATAAATTACACAGTGTTTTCCAGGAAAATATTTTGGGACACTACAAGATGGATTAAAATGATCAAAGTAACTCTAGGGTACACTGCCTGTGATTGAAACTCTTAGTTGGTAGCTTTTTAAAAACTCTAGTGGTTTTTATTTTTTCCCAATCTGCTCAATGCCATTCCGTAGTATGAACCAAATATTAAGACGCAAGAGATGAAACGGATTCTCTTTTCTCTTTTACTCCTGCAAGCAATGACCCTTCCTCCGTGCCCAGTGCATATCACTTTTAAGCTCGTTAGAAACCCACTGCTTTTTTCTTAATAAATTATTCCTCAACTATGAACTTTTTTGAGTTACATAGGAGGTCTCTATGGGAGCCAACAGGAGGGCTTTTAATTGGCTTTCAAGAATTGCAATAAACAATTTCAAATTAGTATTTCCCTTAGTATTTCAAATACTAAGGGAAAAAGCAAAAGACATTTGGAAAAGCTTTGAATTTAGTTAGAGTCAGACCTGAATTTCTTGGCCGGGTGAAATCATTGATATGTGTTGCATTGCAAAGAAAGTTCCCATGGAATCTATAAACAAGGCATTTCTTTTCTTTCCAGAGGTAATTAGGCAATTCTCAAGCAATGCTATGAACACCTGGCATAGAGTAGGTGTTCAATTCATATTTGAATAAGTACAACATGGGCATTCTTATTTTCATTTCTCTTACCCATTCTTTCCCCATTCATGGATAACCTTGGTGCTTTACTTGATTTCAACATAACAAACATTGGATCTTGCAGTAGATATGTTGCAGTATTGTTTTCTTGCCAAGACAAATGTGTTTAAGCATGGTAGCACTGCTGCTGTCAACAGACTAGACAGAAACCTTCTTCAGATTTTAAATGGCACAGTGTCCTTTCAGTCCAGTTTCCCCATCTCAGTGGTAAAGCCTATTCTCAGATGCTATGTTTACATCATTATGTGTAATATGTATATTACATACACAACATACATGTTGTTATATATAAAACAACATATATATAACATACATATATACATACCTACATTCAAAAATAACAGCTTATTAGGTTACTATTCTTTGCGTGGTATTTCTACAAAGTGAATATTCGAGCAGGTCCCTCTAGCCTTAATTCCCCAGGACGTATTGTTACAGGCTCGCCGTAGGCCCACAAGCCAATGCTTCTGCTGCCTACTTACCGGGTATGAGCATAGGCTATAGCCGCAGGTGTAGAGGACCCACAGACCACTGCGGCCTTCCTGACTTCAGCGATTTTCACTCGTCCTCTTCCCCATTCTCGTCTATACACGCCCTTCCTTCCCAAGAGTTTCTCAGACCTTTTTAAAATCACATGGAGAAAAAAACCTCATTCTCTCTACTCTAGCTGCACTTTTTAACCCTTGAGTTGGAACCTGGAAATGACAGGTGAGAGGAGGACTGTCAGGATGGTTTTTCTTTAGACCAGGGGTTGGCCAAATCTCACCTGCTTCCTGCTTTTGTACAGCCTATGAGCTTAGAATATTGTTTTTACCTATCTAAATGGTTGAAAAATCAAAGAATATTTTAAGAAATATAAAATCATGTGAAATTCAAGTTTTAATCATGTGAATTCCCTTTTGTAGGAGGGAAGGGGCCAATCTGTAAGGGCAGCCTGTCCAGGAAAGTTGTTCAGCCTCCTGTCTCAGCTATGTGAGGGGAATCACAGCCCGCCAGAGAGTATGGCTGAGAGGAGGGGAAACCACTGCTAGACAGCAACGGTGAGCTCCTGAGGCATTGAGATGTAAGCTCAGGGTTACACAGCTCCAAATCTTAGGAAGGGGCTTTTCAGACATAGTGTTTTATTTCTGCTGAGATAGGGATTGCATCACTCTGCCAGAGGATGACGTTTTACAGATTATTAAATAAAGCTGTATATGTCTCATTGTTTAAAAAAAATGTTTCACAGTTTGGCATTTTATCTTTAGGTCTATGATCCATTTTGAATAAATTTTTGTGAAACGTGTAGGGTCTGCGTCTAGGTTCTTTCGGTTTGTTTTGCATATCGATATCAAATTGTTCTAGAACCATTTGTTAAAAAGACTATTCTTTCTCTGTTGAATGGTCTTTATGCCTCTGTCAATGATCAGCTGACTGTATTTACACACAAGCGTATTCCTGGACTCTATTCAGTTCCACCGATCTGTGCATCTTGCTAGTACAACACCGCCTTGATTACCGTAGCTTTATAATAAGCCTTGAAATTGGTATTGTGAGTCCTCCAACACTGATCTTCTTCACTACTGTGTTGGCTATTTTAGGTTTTTTGCCTATCCATATAACATTTGGAATGAGCTTATCAACAAAATAGCTGGCTAGTGTTTTGATTTGGATTGTATTGGATCTATAGATCAAGTTGAGAAGCATTGGCATTTTAACAATATTGAGTCTTCCAATCTTGCTCACAGAATATCTCTCCATTTATTTAGATCTTTGACGACTTATATCCATGTTTTATAGTTTTGTGCATACAGCTCTTATACATATTTTGGTAAATTTACCCAAGAACTTCATTTTTTGTTGTTATTGTCTTTCTGGACAATTAAATAAATTTTTACATAGACAATCATGTCATCTGTGAGGAAAGACGTTTATTATTTATTTCATATTCCCATCTGCATACATTTTCTTTTCTTTTCTTGTATTATTGAACTAAATAGGGCTTCCAGTATGATGTTGAATAAGAGTGGTGAGAGAAGGTATCCTTGGAGTTTATAGGGGAGAAAGCATCCAGTCTCTTGCCATTTGTTGATTTCTCACAGATGTTTTTATAAAGCTCAGAGAGTTCCTCTTTATTCCTAGTTTGTTTTATCATGAAATGGAGTTATATTTCGACAAATGAGTTTTATGCATCAATTGATGTGATCATATGATTTTTCTGTTTAGCTAATTGATATGTTGGATTATATTAATTGATTTTCAAATATTGAACATACCTGGAATAAATTAATTTGTTTTTAAGGGTTTGAAAGTAACTGTACATTCTCACATTTATACCTATTAAAATTAATCTTACTGAAAGCCTAGATCCCTAAAGCCTTAGTTCTTTATACATTTTTTACTATCAAATGCATATCACGTCTCATAGAGCCACACGTATATATCATCTATATCCTGCTAAGTTATGTTGAGTAAGAGACAGGCTAGGAAAAACTTGGATGCTGTGCCCGGATATTCTTCTTCAGAATGACATCAACTAGCAGGATTTTTTTTTCCTTCTTTTTTGGTATATTTTTTGTTGCTTGTTAGGTATGTGAATTTAGAGAAGAATTTACCATCTGTAAACTTCAATATAGGTAAAAATGTATTTTATACATGCTAAGGGTGGTATTAATAGTATCTGCTAATGTTAATATTTATAAATCAGACTCTAATTTTCTGGCAGGTCTTGAACATATTCTTCCCACACTTTGCTTTATTCACAGTGATACTTGAATAAAACTTTACAGTCATTTAAAATCACAATGCACTCTATAGGCAATATCTTTGTTCTCTTCAATGAAGAAAATAAGATTAATTTTACAAGATGTATTTCTCAGAATGGTTATGAATCATTCTACACTTTGCACCTCAGGTTTTCTATTTAATGTTTTCCAAACTGTCTCTTTGGTAATCTCTACCTAGGATTAAAGTTAAACTCACCAGTCTGGTGAGTTCAACATATTCTTTTACAGGAGGAAGTTTTGCATGTCCATATCTTTTGAGCTTTTGAACATTGGCTGCTAACATTTTGCTTAATCTGCTGTGATGAATCCAGAAGAGACCTCGATAAAGAGATTTTTGTTATTAACGGCATATGCAGTATGTGAGAGGGGCCACTCAAATGCCAGGGCAAAAAGTTAGTAGAACATTTTCTTTTTTGAATGTTTCAATTATTCTTACAGAGGGATCATTTTTATTATCACACAAATAATGTTCAAGGGATGATTAAAATCACTGGGTAGGGTAGTTAAAGATTTCCGCATTTATTGTTTGTTAACCCTTCCTCTTCTCTGTCCCCTGAGAAATCATATTATATAGTTTGAGCACTGTCTTACTATTGGTTATTATTATCATTGCAATAAAATTGTCTTTTATTTCAAATTCATGCTTAAAAAATTAACTAGATTTTTCTTTTCTTATTCTGTATTTTCAAGTCTCCAATGGGATCCTTTGTTTTTTGGCTCTCACTCCACTAGCGTGGAGTGTTCCAGGGCCCAGTGGCCCAGGGCAGGCCTTAACCACTATCTTCTACTTCAGATTGCATTAAGTACAATGCAAAATACTTTGATTTTTTAATCCAAAATAGTCGTATTGGTAATAAGGCACTGATTTGCTAACTAATAGATTACTCTACATCTCAAACCAGGTGGCCTGGAAGACCAGAATGTTCCAAGCACAGTGAGTAGAAGCTGGTGCACACTTGCGGCAGCAGGATTTGTATGTCACTCTGCTTGTATGGATTCCAGTTTGTAGTATTTTCTACTTAACTGTGTATTTAAAAAATAAATAAAATCAATAATTTTTTACATCCAGAAAATTATGAAGATAACCATGGAATATAATTGCGAATGTCTCCATATGTTACTATTTAAATTAAGGTATTTTGAAGAAAAAAACACACGCACGCACACAGTATTTACAGAGAAAGAGAGAGAGAGATTTACTACCTTTTTATCTATTACATGCTGAAATAATATCCCTTATTCTTTCACATTTTTGCAAGGAAACATTAAAAATGGGGGGGGGTTGTGAGCTTTCCTCCCCTCAGTGTGATCTCCTTGTGACAAGATTTTTCTGGGGATTTCATTTGTGAAATATTTAAGATTTGAAGTTTAGAATTTTTTTTTAAATTTAATCTGCCACTGTTTTAAGCATAAGCAAAGATTTAAACCACGTGAATGAAATTGTGCCTAATAAGCTACATCTTTACTGTACAAGGCCCATTTTTGCTCACTTAATATGCCCAGCCTGTGACTAGGCTGCACTTGGTATCTGTGAAACGTCATTTCTTGTCAATTTGGGCTTCTTTGCCAAGGGAGAAATTACTATTTTCTAATCCTAGGGCTGGATGCTGTTTTGACATATTTTTAATGTAAATGCCATTTATCTACTCCTGTACATTTGAAAATAAGAAATTACAGAAGAAAGCCGCTCCAAACATCCCGCTCCATCACTCTCCTATTCCTAAGCTACCTAGTACTCTGTACTCTGCCAAAAGTTATTCTTTACAACTGAATTCCAGTTTTAACCCAATCATTTGTGCAGCATTCTCTCATTGTAGATTTGGCTTGTTTATTTTTGTAAGTTGGTGAAACCTGAAATTGTACCATAGTTGCTCCACATTACCTCAGTCTACTGCTCTGAAATTTTCTTTTTCTTTGCTTATCGTGTCTGTCATCCTAGCAATAAACCTGAAACTTGAACTCCGTCAGGATTCTCTTGGTCACTTGTCTCCATTTTTCTTCAGAGAAAGGCTACAATAACCTGGATTCCAAAATAAATTCTCTACAACCTCTAGATTCCACCAATAGCTGTGGACTTCTGTGCTTCAGTTCTCCTGTCAAGAACTTTAATCGTCTCTCTTTTCAATTTGAGGGAAGGATGCTGGGAGATTTGGGATACTTGAGCCCACCTGGATCCATTTCCATTCTGAGGAATATGGAGACGTCAGATAGGAAGTGGGAAACTACTATTATGATCACATGTCTAGACATATTATGGAGGAAGAGGAAACTTATAAGCCCCGTATAATTTTCTGTCATGTTATTCTTCAACATTTTAATTTCTTTTAGGTGCAAAGAATTGAATTAATCATAATCCTTGATTTTTGACACATTCTTGTCATTTTTCCCCTGAAATACTTTATTGCTGATTTTTTGTCTCTCCTTTATTTCTTTGGCATTCTTTTGGGAGTCTCCACGATCATCCTCATGTTCGAGGATTCACTAGGAAGACTCCTAGGATTCAGCATATCGTTATAGTCTTCACTATGATTTATACCAACAAAAGATGCAAAACAAAATCAGCAAAGGGAAAAGGCACATGGAAAAAACTCCAGAAGAAACCAAGCGCAAATTTCCAAGGGTCTTCTCCTATAGAGTCACACCAGAAGTGCTTAATTCCTCCAGCATCAAATTGTGACAATATGTGTGAAATGTCATCTAACAGTAAATCTCCTTAGCTACTCAGTGCCAGGTTTTTATCGAGAACTTGTCACATAGGCACCCTCAGTCTAGCATGCACCAAAATCCAGATTCCCAGAAGAAAAACAGGTGTTCAGCATAAAACACACTTATTATCTAGTCTGGACAGAGTGAGCAGCTCTTATCATTTATGGAAATTTTTTTTACCAGTGTAGAGAACTATTTACCATTCCTGTTCCTATTTGCTAGCCAAGAGCCAACCTTGAAAGGAGGCCTTTCTAAGCACAGCAATCTCAGGCCGACAATGTTAACTCTTTTCTGCACTGCTGGGTAGACAATTGTACTAGGCTTTAAAAAACCATAGTTATATAATTTTTGTTATAGATGCTAGTTATCTGATCTATTTATAGTGACAAGTGCCTATGATTTATGATACCAGTTTTACAATTGTCATCTGAAGGTCGATCTCAGGTTCTGGATTGACAACATGGATGATAATAAATTACATTTTTTTTTTCCAGGCAGTGATATAGGCACTCCAGTTAAAGAAACATTTGCCTGGCATGGCCTCTTTTCCTCTCCTGTTAATTTCTCCTTGCCTATCAGTATTTCTCAAAATTTTCCCTGAAAATACCATCCCTCATCGATTGCTCTCTTTTCTGACTGCTTTTGCATTGTTGAATGTAAAAAAAATTACCATCCTACTATAAGGACATCAGCTTTGTGTTTACAATTTCAGTTTAAAATCCACTATGTGTTTCTTAGGCATGTGTTGTTTCTTAATTTTCCTAACTGCCGTGTAAAGATTTGATTAATTCAGTCCTTCTCTATAAATCTGTCATCCTACCATTATGCTTGGATACTTAAGGAACCTTGAATAGTGTTCCATAGACAAATAAAACCCAGAAGTTTAGCTATTACAAATATCACCAGAAATTTCCTAAACCAGCTTCTCACAGTGCTTGCTTCTGTTACCTGACCATCTGCTCCAACCTAGCTGGATCTTTGTCCCTCATACTCTCATAATTGAAGACGCGAAGTATGGACATCCATTGCCCTTCTATTTTTAGCTTCAAATGCAAAAGATCACACGGCTTTACTCCCTTAAACCACAATATTCCTAGAATAAGTTAACTTCTCTCTAATTTTCTTTGTTTTTATGGACCATAATAAAATTAAGCAGGAATTTAATCCTCTTTGTTCTATCACCAAAGGGAAAACATAACATTTAGTTCTCAAAAATGTAACAGAGGAAATTTTATTAGATTTTTTTGTTTTTCAGCAAGCAAACAAACATCTGCCAAAGTTTATTTCAGAAAATGGAGAGCGTGGTATCATGAAATGTGCAAGGACTTTGCTATGAAACTAACTTGATCTTGTCTCCAAGGTTCCCCGCTTTCTACTTTTGTGAAAATGAACAAGTTACCTCACCACCTTACCCTGCTTTGAGTCCCAGTTTCAACATGCAAGAAATAAAAATAAAATTCACACATTATGAGCTATTGTGAAAATCAGTGTAAGTAATTATACTTGATATACAGTAGGAAAGGAACATGTAAGTTTCCTTTTCTTTTATCTTCTACTTTGTTTTACTTCATCATAGTATTCTGGATATTTTTGTACCTAATTTCATGTTATAATCAGGGAGAAAATGAGAAATAAGAAAATCAAATGAAAAACAGGAAATAAAATCAAATAACATTACTTTATAAGATGAATTATGGGAGAACATCTTTGAAAGCCTTAATATTTGATATTCAATTTTACAAAATATCGAAATCATTAAAACATTTACCCCAAGTCAGGACTGACATACAAGAGATAAAATCTTTGTCATTTAATATATTTGTTGAAGTATTCAAAACCCAACAGATTACTACTAATCAAATTTGAATTTCCAAATATCAGAAAAATGTCAAAAGCTAACTATTTAGAAGAATAAACATGTATTGACTATCTCACAAAAGACTATGTTTTGAGACCAGGAGTTGAAAAATATATTGTAGGAAAATCCCATATTTAATAATTTGCTTTTGCTCATTTTGGAGCAACAAACTATGTGTTATTATGCAATCACTATGATTAAACCTAGAATTTTTATTTTATTTATTTATTTTTTGGAATAGACCAAATTCACTGTAGCTCTAATTTTCAGATGGTCATTAATACCTCAACTAGAGAAAAGAGAAGAAGCATGCAAAGTCCCCATTGCCAAAAGGCAGTCCTTTGAGAGTTCCGTTCGGTTATTTCAGTCCTGCTTAGTTGGCTCCAATCTGATGAATTCACAGCCTGAGCTGTTTGGCTGGAGTCTGCTTTAGATGCTATTTCAGAATTCTTCCCCTCAAGTTCTTTCTTTAACCTATTTAGCAGCATGAAATCTAAAATTGTCTGTGAGGAAATAATTATGAGTTTTGATCTCTGCAAGAGCTGTTTTTCATGTCTTCTCTGTGGCTATGTTATCTATATGTCTTCTCAACTTAGGGAGTTCATCTAACTCCATTATCAAGGCCATCCGCAGGCTAATCTGTAGTAAATTATTTATGTAAGCATAAACCCAAAACAGTATTATATTTTTACCTTTTTAATAGGGGTCTAGGAATTACATTTAGTCATTGTAAGTAATTGTATTAAATATAATAAAACTTTTAAAATGTTAATATCAATAAATGCTAATGTTACATAAATTAAGAAAAAAGTTAAAATGTTGGTCTTATGAATACAGAACACTGCCTTGATCTTATGATAATGTCAGAGGTCTGGCTGAGGAAATGACAGCTGAAGATTTTCTTAGGACTCCATCTGTCCTGCTTAGAATTACCTGACAAACTTCAATATAAGCACAAAGACCTACTAGGCCTCAAAAATAGCAATTTTGGTTTCAGAGGTCTTTTGGAATTCTAATACTACGATTAGAATAAAGGAATAGAAAAAGCTGTACGAGGTACTTCACTCACTACTAAATAGCTGGCAAATTTTATTGCAGATACGTTGAGGGAAATAGACAAGAATTTAAGGACTAATTATAGAAAACACAAAAAAATTAAACAGCTTTTGAACATTTGCTTGTGGCTCAAGAAAGACACTGGGCAGGGTCGACCCCTTGGCTTAGCGGTTAAGTGCGCGCGCTCTGCTACTGGCGGCCCAGGTTCTGATCCCGGGCGCGCACCGGCACACTGCTTCTCTGGCCATGCTGAGGCCGTGTCCCACATACAGCAACTAGAAAGATGTGCAACTATAACATACAACTATCTACTGGGGCTTTGAGGGGGAAAAAAGGAGGATTGGCAATAGATGTTAGCTCAGAGCTGGTCCTCCTCAGCAAAAAAAAAAAAAAAAAGAGAAAGACACTGGGCTTTAATCAAACTTTCTTGGTCTTCATAGTTCAAGACAATTGAATTTAAACCGCTATAAACACAACCCAGGCTGAAATAAAATACTTGAGGATTGTTGTAGTCACATGCACGGAGGTAACTAACAAGCCTAGCATAGACCCAACAAAGACCAAGAAAACCTCAAAAGACTAGTAAGTGATAGCCTGTTAGTTTTATGGCCAGATTTCATCTTTCTGATGATAAAATGCTTATATAAATGGTATTGGAGTGAGGACTTCCCCCTACGAGAAAGGTTAGGGAATTACAAAATTTTCCAAAGAACTGGTCAGCCTGATTACTCTTTCTTTAAATTACACTGACACTGATCTATCTTGCAAAAAATACTTTAATATCCTTTTAGCATCCACCACTTCATGAAACACATAAACTTTTTCCTTGATTGACTAAATAAAATCTTTTGTTACACAATCGAAACGTTAAACTAGTGGCTGTGCCTGTCCCGTCCCATTGTAATACAGACAGAAAGCCTTTGGTTATAAAATAGTTTTCAGTAGGAACTGAACATTTCCTTTCCATTACATTTTTGATAAGTTTTACTAATTGGTTTCTTCACCAGGTTTTCTAATTTCTCACTTCCCTCTCCTGCGTCGGGTTTCTTTCTGCTTTAGTAAATAATCTTGTAACTGTTTCAAAGAGGATCATTTTGTTCATGACTTCCTTGGGCCTTGAATAACTGAAAACGCACTTTTATTAGTTTCTCACACATAATTTTATGTAACTCTTTTGCAAAGCCAAATGGAAAAATGCATATATCATAAAAATACAACTCTATGAATTTTCACGTAGAACCACCATACATATCAAGAAAAAGAGTATTTTGAATATCCCATAACCTGCCTCATGCTTCCTTCTAGTTGTGACACTACCTAGGGCAATTGTTTCCTGACATGTAAGACTATATGCTAGTTTTTAAAATTTATGTAAATAAAATGAGAAATGTACTATTTTGTGCCTGGAGTTTCTTACTCAACATGTTTCTATGGCTTCATCTTGCATGTTTAAATACATGTATGAACAAAAGATATTCCCCAAGTGATTATAGTCTTTTCTTCCTGTTATTTTGACTTTCAAATCTTTGAGATATGTGTGTGTGTTTGTATATGTTAGGTATGTGTGCATGTGTGTGTGATTAACCTTAACATTGTAAACATTATTTGAAATGATTTACTTTTTTCCATTACTGCCTGAGAAGAAGCTATAATACTATCCTAGATCCTAGGACAGGAAAGAAAAAAAATATTGTCAGTGGTTTTGTAACAAAGGAAACATACAAAGAAGATTCAGTTTTGAAGTATGATTATTATTATGATAACTACCATTATAAGAAGTATTATTATAACAAAAGGGATAACCACAGTAGCAGCAATGTGTTTATTGTTTATTTTGGACAGAGACTCCAGTAAATTATTTTCAGCTTCACATATATCCATTAAGTCATGCTATTTTTCCTGACATTTGGACTCCAACCTGAGCTAACAGAATTCTGAAATGTCAGAGCCAAAATCTAGGCTCATCCCTCTACATCCTTTTTTTCCTCTTACTTTAATACGTATCCAGAACCAAGAAGAACACACCCATCAAAACACAAAAAGACTTTCCAATTTCCTTCCTTCTATTTATTGGGTGTATTTAACCTCTTAGGTCCCTTTTCAGTTCTGACATCTTTTATTTAGAGACAAATCACTTTACACAATTAACATGCTTTTACTCCACTTTAAGTATAAATTGTCAAAATGTAGCTTTATTGCTTTTCTATATCTTCCTTGAGTTTTTAACCTAATAACGGGTTATTTTGGTCTAATAACTTTGGTCTCTACCAGGATTTATCATTGTCCAAAGTTACTACAACATCCCATTTCTCAAAAAGAATTAGATAGACTTTTCTCGACACTCCCTCTTCTTGCCTTATAAAATGTCTTGACACAAAGGTTTTAATTAAATGCTGTCTCCAACAGCTTTTAGCTTCTTTGACTTATAAGCCAAATGTATCCTTTTAGGAAAACGAGCCGTAATTGAAATATAGACTAACAGCAAATTTAAAATCAAATGTGAAATATGGCTTTATTTACAGCATAAATAGAGTGTCACTTGGAAGTTAAGCAGCATATCATCAGCCCTTTTTTGTCCTGATGATTCTATTTACCTTCAGTGGTCCTAGACAATGAGAAGTTTCAAGCCTGAAGCATACATGTGCCCCTGTTTAATAGGGAAAATAAGAATTAAAGTAAGATTTTTTCCGTGTCTGTTTCACTGTCTACCAAACTAACGAATAAGAATGGCTAGATAGAGAATTTAGTTTTTCCTCTTCTGCACCATCAGGTCTACCATCTCTGATCAATTATAGGTGATTGACAGGGAAGAGGAGACCTACAAAAGAGTCCCTAGAACATAGCATTCAGCACAGCACTATGTTCCCTGAGAACAAGAGTAATTCAGGAGAATTGGAACAGATCTACCTTAGCCATCCCATTGGGCAGCATCATTAACACTCCCCACCCTAGGAGAAACAACCGTAATTTGAAAAAGGAAGCAAAATGTGTGTGTGTCAGGGTTTATGTATAAAATCAAACATCAGGAGACATCTCGAGTCACACTTTATTTTATAGAATAAGCCTTATGGATTCAAAAGTCATAAAAGGAGCCGTCTAATTTAAAACCAAGGTTTATTTAATAATAAATAGGTTTTGCACTTGTTACAGTAGAACCTTTGATGTAAATGGAGAATTCCTCTCCAAACTCACAATTTTCTACTCTAGTGCCCAGGGCCAGATATGGGTATGAGAGTGTGTAAATCGAAGAAAACTACCTAGGATATAATAATTAAAATAATATTAGTAAAATATGAATAATAACTATGATAATGAGTATAATGGTGATGATGAAATGATAATTTAAATTTCTTGTACTATATATCAGGAATTTTATCAAGAACTTTACATGATTAGCTAATCTTCTATAAAATGGGAATGATAATAACACTGTAGTCATAGAGCTGTTGGAACAGTCATACATGTAAAACATTTATAGAGTGGTTAGCATATATTATTATTTAATCATTAGTATTACTGTTGTTGTTTTTATTGTAGTTATGTACCATATAATAGGAAATAGGAATTGATATCTTAATTTTATTGATGAGACCCAGAGATCTTCAGTAACTTACCTAGTGTCCCACAGTGAATAAATTGGAGAACAGTGACATAAATCTTTCTCACTCTAATCCCAAAGTTCATGCTTCTTTACTGTGCTACACTATTTCCTTTGATATCAGGAAAGGGTTAAAAATATGCTATTTGTATATATCTGCAAAGTTCTTACACTCATTATTCCATATGTATTGGCTAGCTACAGAGCAGTTTTCTTCTCTGTAAAATAATGGGTGGAACCAAGAAGTGATTTCCCCCTTTGGTGTGGAATACTACTTTTCATTTAGCCAAATAACTTTAATTAGTCTGCCAAAGTTCATTCTATATGCACACTTTTAAGCAGCTTAACACTACCTCTATAAATGGGTGCTTTCATCAGAGATCTTCACCCCATCCGTCTACACTGCCTTGAAATATTCTGCAGCAGTGTGGAGAAAGAGGAATATAGCTTGCTTCTCTGGGAATCACTAAAGCAACTTGTAATAGATATACAAATTGGGTAATTTTCACCCATTCAATGTAAAGAAAGGAAAAAATTAAGGAGAATTGTTGCTACTTGGCATTTATTGCTTTCTTGAGCTGAGAGCAGTGAGAAAATATTCCCACTCAATTTTTTTTCTTATAGAATCCAAATTAGACTTAAAAAGAAAAGTGCTTCTTTTCTCTGTGGGTAGCTCTTTGATTTTGTTAAGTTGGCACTTGTTCTCCCTTTTTCTATTAAGTCACTCGTCACTTGGTAAACTGGGGCTTATTACACACATATCAAGTGAAAGGAGAAACCCAAAAGCATTAGCTATGAACCTAAACATACCAATGCCTCAAATGACTTGGCTGAATCACGTTCCCACGTGGCAGAGAGAGGCTGGCTGAAGAACACGCGGATGGCATTATACTTCTGATTTTATTTTTCCTCTTTGCCTATTCTGAATAATTTTGTTACCTCAAAACACTTTAGGAGTGAGAGGATTCTTATTATTATTATACTATTTTCAATTTGAGAGAAAGAGAAAGGTAAGGGGTTAAACTCTCAGGAGTTCATAGACAAAGAGCTATGGTCAGGTACCGACTTATGACATAAAAAAGATGTTTCTTATTAAATAGAAACTGAATGGCACTCCTAACTTTTCTGTAAGAAAATTTCTTTTCACATAATAAATTTCCAAGCTGTTAAATATAAAAGTAGAAGATAAGGTTTTGATAAGCTATGACGAGAGCAGGAACTGCCACAGGGAAAGCTTGAGTAGGAATTAATGCTAAAAACAGTATAGGTTTCAAAAGGAAGAAATGTTTTTTATGGAAGTAGTGATTGCCAAAACCATTCCTTCATCTGAGTCTAAACCAGGATCCACGCCATAGCACCCTCTTTTATCACTCTCCCTCAACATATACCCTTCCTTCTTTTTCCAGATACAATCACAAACAAACAAAAATGTTTTGTGTATTAATGGATGCCTTTTGACATTTGGGAAAAGAAAATATCAAAGTGTGATCTGCATTATGATTCGGAGCCCTAACTCATAAAGCCATCACACACGACATTCACTTGTGCAACAAATATTTTTGAATGTCTCTATGCCAGGCAGTGTTCCAGGGACCCACCATATATTATCAAACAGAACAAGCAAAAACAATTATCATACTAGAACTTACAGAGCAGACAGAGGCTGATAATAAATAATAAGCATAATAAATAAATGATGTAGAATATGGGTAGGGGAAAACCACCACAGGAAAAGTAGAGGCAGGAGTCTGTGTGTGTATTGGTCAGGAGTGGGAGTGGGAGGGTGGAAAGTCACCAAGTCTTCATTAAGAAGGTTGTATTTGAATACAGACTTGAAATACATGGGAAAGCTAGCCATGAAACTGTCGGGGAAATATAGATTATTAAAGATAGAGGGACACCAACCCAGAGGACAACCCCAAAGAGGACGTAGGTTCATGGAACATCGAAGTGGCCAGTTTAGCTGGTGTTCAGCTTCAAGATAAAAAAAAAAAAATAGTCATAAGAATAGAGTAGAAAAGAAAAAGAGGGAGACAATACAATGCAGATGATATGGGGCTGTCTGGCCATTATAATAACTATGATTTCAACTTTGAAATGAGGAGTCATTGCAGTGTTTTGAGGAGGAGAATAATAAGACTTGCCCTACATTTTCAAAAAGTCACTCTGGATGCTGTGTGTGTTGGGGGGGTGAGTGGTAATGGTGGAAGCTGGGAAACTAGCTAAGGAGCTAGTGATAAAAGTTTAAGGTCAGAATTTAAATTAAAGGAAGAGGCAACAGGAGCTTCTCCTACTAATGCAGGAGATGTGGGATGGAAAAGAAAGATGATCCCAAGGTTTTTAATGCGAACACATATAAGACTGAATTGCCATTGGGTGAATCGGGAAGGCTGAGGGTTTTGAAGGGGCAAAGCAGGTTTTGAAGGGGAAAAATCAAGAGTTAAATTTGAAATGAGTCAAGTTTGAAATTCCTGTTAGAAATCTCAGCAGAAAAATCAAGCAGGTAGCTTTGCTACATGGCTTTGAAGTTTAGGCGGGAGCTGAGATATACGCTCAAGGAGTTTTCAGCACACTGATGGTATTCTGAGATGTGATAATGAATGATGTCAACAGGAAAGTTAGTACAGATGGACAAAATACTAAACTCTAGACTCTGAGTTACTATAACTTAAGATGTTAGGGAGATGCGGGGGAACCAGCAAAGGATACTGAGAATGAGCAGTCAGTCGGTAGGTAGGAGGAAAACCAGAAGAGAATGCTGACCAGCATGTCAAAGAAAGAAAGAACATCAAGGCAGAGGTAGCAAGCAATTATGTCAGATGATGCTAAGAAGTCAACAAAGGTAAGCACTATAATAAACTAACTAAACATCTAGGAAGATTTGCTCTGCAAATTCCAACAAACAAACAAAATAAAAGGGCAAAACAAAAACTCAACAACCAGATGCTTCAGCCAAAACTACATAAGGAAAAGAAATATGGAAAAATGAAAATGGTTGATTTCACAACATGTGGTTTAGTTTTCCTACTAAATTTTCTCCATTATTACAATAATTTTGATAAAAGGAATGTGTATTAACAATCTTCCAATGAGCCTCAAGTTAAAATGCCCATTGCTATGGATGTATTCTTGCTAGTTTGATAAAAACGCTTGTGTACTTTCTTGCTTCAATGGTGCTTTTCAGGATATTTTCCAAATTCTTTCACATTGCTCACAACGCCCTCCATGATTCTAGCCACTCAATTTTCACAATTCCCTTTGTCACATTCTATGGATGAAGACACAAAAACTACATTTTTTTAGCTGAAACTGCCTCGCTCTCTCTCTCAATTCCAGGCCTTCACAAAAACTTCTGTTTTCACATTCAACTTAATATCTACCTGTTAGTCTGACATTTTGTCATCGTTTCCTCCTGGAAGCCTCCCTTGAACTGCAAAATTAGTTTAGGTTTTGTCACAGATCCAAAACTAGGGAAAGTCTGCCTTCCCCAGGAATCCTCCCGTGGCAACATTTCTTCCTAAACTCTCAAAATACAAGAGGTCTGACTGCATTTCCTTTACCAGAATACATGGCTACTCAACCATCCCCCTGATGGAAAATACCTTCTTTGTCTCCAGGTAACCCTAGTGCAGTGGCCACTGTTAATGAAATTCAGGGTAATTTACTCTCCTAAAGGAAATTGCACAGGTGGTTCTAATGCGAGTTTCTTTCACCTATCTCACAGGGAAATGGAAAGAAAAAAACTACACCATCAAATACAACAATGCAGATTGGATCACAGGGAAGACTCCCTGGTACTAAAGCATCCCCTCATTCCCATTTTCTTGAGTCTCAATATGACAAAGCATACATTTTTCTTGTTCATCTTTACGTCTTGAGAGATCAGCGACCTGCCTTGAAAATAGAAGGAGCTCGGTAGGTATGTGTTGAGCAGATGACTGAATCTAGCCACATTACATCTGGAATGCTGTTAAGCCCATTCATTTCAAAGAAGTTTGTGGACAAATGCAGTTTCACATTCAGATTATATAACTCACATTGGGGGTCACATGTAGGCCAGGAAAGGGCACTGCTGTCTATGGTGGAGTTGTGGCATCAGGGATACCAGTGTGGCGCTCTGGACTGCCCTGAAATGAAATGAGCATTGCAAGCAGGCAGGTTTAGATTGTGCTGGCAGAGCTGCACGGGGAAAAATTACACAGCCCATTACTGCCAATTCCAGGTGCTTGCGGAAGTCGTTTAGTCTCTGTATTTTCTCAGCATCAGCACCCAATAAAACCACTATTACTCCTTTCAAGAATCTCAGGAAACAAGTGTATGTTAACTTGGCTCTCAACTACCTTTGGGAAAATCAGCAGTATTTTTTTTCTTATCTGTATATAAGTAAGTATCCTTAGGAATGTACATGCAAATGGTCCTAGAACCTCGACTTTTGAGAATAAACATTCATTTTTCAGTAATGATTTTTTTCAGTAATACAAATATACTTATTATATCGATATTATAATGAAATCTGAATATAGAGCTATGCTATTTAAGAAAAGTGAACATTTTAACAACATTCAAAATTTAATGTATATTCAATTTATGATTTATGTAAAACATAGACAAAGGATATTAAATTCTACATATTGAGTGATCACCATGTTTATTTTTTAAGGAAAAACCCTTATCTACCTTAAGAAAAAAGAGTCAACAGTAAATACAATAAAATATATACTTTGATTGACTTTAGGCAATAGTTGTGGAACTACAGCTATTTTTATCCATTTTTTTATATTTATTTATTTTCCAATTATTCTATAATGAAAATGCATTATTTTCAAAGTTACTGCAAAATTGTCCTGGAGCTGACATTTGAGGAATTTTCACTTTGAATTGTTTAAAATGTTGCAAATGTTTTGTTAGTGATTTTAGAAGAATATCTCCTTTGTTTCCTTCTAGCAGTAATTTTTAAAGGAGCTAATTATATAGAAATAAAGAAAGTAATTATATGGATTAAAAAAAGACATTTGCTTTCACTTCTTGTATCTCTGTAGAGTAATTAAGACAGTACCAAAATGGCTTTATGACTCAACATGAAATTGCTACAAACTTCAGAAATGCCTTTTATCATTATCTTCCTGAGGCATCTGTCAATATTTATCTGTTAATAGACTAAGCAATCAGCTTCAGTAAGTAAAATATCAGATCTAAATACATATACCCTTTAAGCAATTTAAGGGATACTTAAGGATAGGATATTAGCATGACAATTATGTCAAATATTCTACTTATACTGAATTTTCCTTCACAAAAATTAATAGGGGGTGAAACTTGCAGAACAGTAATGACAGTCCTTATGTTTCCTGATCCCCATTGTTTAAGCACTGCATTGTTAATGTCTGTGAGATGTTTTAGTGGAAACAAATGACAGAATGAATAAGGCTCCAGTTTATAAACGTAAGGCAAAAACCAAGGTCAGTTGGTGGTAATCAACTAAAGCAAAGCTATTCCTGACATAGAAGCAACACGCTTTCTGTGACCTTAGTGAAATTGACTCTGCTTTGTCTCTAGTTCTTAAGTAGGTTACAGTGCCTACTTACTGGTTGTGTAAACTTGAGGAGGTTACTTAAACTCTTTGAAACACATAAAAAAGCATCTATAAAATGGGATTATAAAATGTATTTCATATGAATTGGCATGAGAATTTTGAGATAAAATGTGTAAATCACTCTGCATCATATCCAACGTTAAATGGGTTTTCAATGCATATGAGTTAGATTAGTCATGATTAGTTAGAGAAACTTAAACAAATGGAAGGCACTCGATAAATAATCAGGTCCTTAAAAGTAATAGTCTTTTGTCTATTTTATAAGACAATGATTATTTTAATCAAATTCTGAAATGACTTCAGCATTTCAGACAAACCCGTAGGTACTTGCAGCTGTGGATTTGGACATGCCAATTTTAAACTTGGCTATCCTCCTGAGCAATGTGAAGTTTCTGAAATGTTTTTCCTTCTCTAGGAATGAAATGTTTTCCCTTCTCTACCATATGAAAAAATGATGGTGGGAAGAGCAAAATATAATATACAGTAAAGTACAGAAAAAAGAGAATGACCTTACAATAAAAGAATTGTGATAAAATCCTACTTACCAGTTTGCATTACTCTTTTGAGTATCCAGATTTTATCTGAAAAATAGGGATAATAGTACCAACTTCAAATAGTTTTTTGAGAAGATTTAGTAAGCTTATGAATGGCAACCAGTCATAGCTTATATGATGCTATGCTATATATAATGTCTCTGTAAATGTGACTAGAGGTAGATCCAGCCCAAGATCACTTCTCGGGAGAACTGGTGCTGATATTTTACTGTTAAATAATGGCAGTTCTATCTATATAGTACTTTTCACAAGATACAACAAAAACTTTTCAGATTGTTAAAGAAGAAGTCTCTTTCTAATATACTAGATGATAAAATGGTTAATATAGACAAAAAGACTAAATTCAGTATCATGTTAAACAAATCAAGAATATTGGAATTTTTTTCCTGCTTGTTGCTTTGGTATCACCAATTCTGTACAAATATGACAGTTTAAAGAATAATCATGATGATGTTAAATCCCAGATTCTAACTGTCAACCTACAAAAACAGAAACCAATTTAAGAGGCAAAGTGTTTATTTGGGATCAACGAATTGCAATTCGGTGAGCACAGATTCAGGTAGAAACCCAAATAGTGTCCCAATTATAGGATGAAAAAGAAGGGTTTTTATGGGGAAAGGGGTAATTACATGAAAAGAAGAGGAAGGGGGAAAAAATCTTTTATAGGTGTTGTAAGCTAGGTTATTTTTTAGCCATATGTAGCTGGTTACCTATTCGATCTTCAGAAAGTCTACACTCATCAATGTCTATGGTCAGGATGTCTGCTTTCCTGTTAGCCTTACAAACAGTTGTTTGGAAGACAACATTGGTTTGGCCCAGTACCCAGGCTCAAGGATCAAGACGTGCAGGCAGTTCCTCTGAAATGGCTGCTCCGGCTTTATCCTAAAATGGCTCCACTGATGGCAATTTTTCATGTTACAATGAGAATAATAATATATAGGTCGCTATCACCGGAGTATATACAATAAGATTATGAACTTGGAAACTTGGATTCTAAAGTATGAGGTCAAATACTATCCCTTCTATTAACTGTGTTTGATTTCTTTGTGTTTTCTCAAATGTAAGATGAAGGTTTTGTCCAGATCACATTATCCTGAATCTTATACCTCACAGAAGTCAGGGAGCAGCAGGTACATGAAACCAAACATTAGACAGTTACTTTCAGGCAGAGAACCACAACACACAGTTGAGTTATAAATTCTTCATGGACATGTCATCAATTTGTGATAAAACTGCAAAATTTAGTTTTGCTACCTATACAGTTATCATTATATATATTAGGTTATTCCATGTGTTGGAGCCTAGGAAGCAGTTTATCGAAAGAAGAAAGCAAGCATCAATTCAATTGTAGAGGTTGAATACAAACTTAGACTGACATCACGTTCATTAATCACATTTAATCGCTATCTAAATTTAACATCAAATCAGAAATATTGATTAATATGCATTTTAATAACTCAGGAATCTTGTTAAAACACAGATTCCTTTTCAGTACATCTGGGGTCTAGCAAATGCCTAAGTAATGCGCAATTTATTGGCCTCAGAAAACACTTTGAATAGGGCGACTCTAGCTTACTGCTGCCCAATAGTGCTCTCTGTGAGGATGGAACTCTTCTATATTTGTACTGTTCAGTATGGTAGCCACTAGCACATATGGCCACTACGTTTTTGAAAAGTGTTTTGTGTGACTCAAGAACTGAATTTTAATTTAATTTATTTTAAGCTAAATTTAAATAGCCATATGAGACTAGTGGTTATGGGTTATTGGGCAGTGCAGGTCTAAATAATTCAGGTAATTTGTCTCAATGGTATAAGAGACCAGACTTAGGGCAATTAATTTATCTTCCTAAACAGCAGCTCAGGGATAATTACTGGCTTGGTGTTGATTTGTATATATCAGTCCTTCAAATGTGCCACAACGATTCCACTACCAAAAAGGGTAAGACAGTATTGGAAATCAGTATGAGGCAATGATCTGCCTCCATGGTTTCAAAACTCTACTATGCCACTTCCTAGCGATGTGATCTTGAGTAAGTAGAACCACTTTGAGTAAGTTAACCACTTTGTACCTCAGCTTCCTCACTTGTGAAAGTGGATAATAATAGTAATATTGCTGTGAGAGTTAAATTAGTTAATATTTATAAAGCATTACTTCAGTGTGACACAAGCCTATACAACATGGTTGTTGTTTGTAAATCTTACCCAACACTTTACGCAAAAATATCAGTTTCATAGAGACTAAGCATTGAAATGTCAAAAGCTAATTTGTTTTATTTATACACAGTAAAACGCACAGATCTTAGATGTATAGTTATATAAATTTTGACAACTACATCACCCCAGAAAGCTCCTTTCCAAAATAAGCCTTCTAGCAACCACAGCCTTATTTCTATTACCAGAGATTAGTTTTGCATGTCGTAGAAGTGCATATAAATGGAATTATATGAACTCATTCTTGCTTCTCTGACTCCAAAGAATATTATTAAAGTTCACCCATTGCTGAGTAGTACTCCATTTTATGACTATACCACAGTCTGTTTATTCATTCTCTGGTTGATGTGGAATTGAGTTGTTTTGGTTAATAACGAATAAAGCTGCTATAACTATTTTTGCACCTTTTGTAAATATTCATTTTCATTTCCTTTGGAAAAATAGCTAGCAGTAGAATTTCTGGTTTATAAGGGGAGATATACATTTAACTTTTTAAGTTAAGGCCAAACAGTTTTACCAAAGCATTGCATGACAGTTTTCCACAGGCCCCTCACATTTCGCTGGGATTTGTGAACAGAGGTACTGACTGCCTTTGTCTGGATGACTGTGTTAATGTTGCATACTGGAAAGCCTTGGAAAATAGAGACAGTGTCTACCTCTGCAGCAAAGGCTAGGTTTGCTTACTATCCAGCATAAGAAAAATGTCTCCCTCCAGGGAAAACCTCTTACTGTCCATTATTCCAGATTCAGGTTCCCTAAGCTCAGGGTTCCTTTCCTCTAACATATCCCACTGCAAGTGCAGGTGTCACCTGAGCCACTTTTCATGGCCCTGTGGGAACTGGGGATCAGGGAACTGGTACACATGCTAATACTCTGGCTCCTGTCAGCGCTGTGAAGAACTGACCGTCCTTTGTCTCTGATGCAGGCATCTTGTGTTTTCTCCCAGCATTCATGAAACAGTGGCAGACTTCGTTGTTACTCTGCAAGTAGGGTAAATCTCAAACCCTTCATAGTTCTCAGTAGTTTGGTAAGAAAGATTAGACGTTGACAAGACAGGCATTGATGGAAAAAAGGTAGAGGAAGACTCTTTTATAAGGTTTGAGGGAAGTTCATTGGAATTGGCAGTGAACATGTTGATCAAATTGTATGGTTAACAGGTATATTTATCAGGAGAAATTGGTGAGATGTTTGCAGGCCGAGTACCAGAAAGTAGGTTAAAGACAATAGGCCACATGATGCCCTGGCTGCTTCTAACTCTCCTCCAGATAGGGCGACTTCCTCACTAATCTTGTAATCATTCTCAAGTTTGTCCGTTATGACAATTAGTACAAAGACGTGCCCTCACCTGCCCCCTCTCCACTTTAGGCCATATTTACAAAGACATGTTTAATATTTATTAAATCTTCAGCTGGTTCCTTGAGAGATAAGGGGATGGAAGTGCACGCTGCCTGTTAAGGAAGAACGGCAGCAACTGAGCGTCTTCTGCAACCTACCATGCCAACCTTGGATGCACTCAGACATGAAACTGAAAGGTCTCAGAGGTTCTGTTTATTTACTTGTGCATTGGGTCTTGGTTACCATAATGGAGCTTTGACCCTTTCAGAGAGATTTCCTTCAGACAGAAAAAAGAAAGAAAAAACCCATTGGGAAACCATAAATGAGGAACTGATTAGTGTGCAAGCTTACACTGCCCTAGATTGGGTTAAAAGTCTGGTAAAATGACCCACTGGCAAATGGGTCAATTTAATGTTATGTGTGGTTCCACTGTTTGTATACTATTTCTATTGATGTTTTACATGCTTGTACTATGAATGCTTGTCAAGTCAAGGGGAGTTTTGTTCGTTCAGGGCCTATGGCATGTAGAGTACTGCTAGTGAGAGACATAAGTCACCCCTCAACCTGTCTCCTTGCCCTCACGCAGGTGGTGCAATGGAAACAATATGGTATCTGAGGAAGAAAAAGGGAAATCACAACCTTGATTGAGGACTTAAGGCATCACAGTTAAGAAGAGGGGCAATATCTCAATAGAACAACCCCGTATGGTCAGCTGTAAAGCTCACAGGAGATAACCAATTGAATTCCATTCTTGCTCCCATAGTCCCAGTTATTGCAGATATTGTGACTGTAAAGACATTGTGACTGTTACTGAATGCATTGCACAAACTAGTGGCACTCAGTATGTTGTCTTAGACATTGCCGACACTTTTTTTCTATCCCAAAGGCACCCAAGAACCAAAACTAATTTGCTTTCATGTGGCAAGGCCTCTGATATACATTTGCAATACACTTCCTAGGATATCTAAAACTGCCGTTTCCCATCTTTGGCTGGGTCAGGATTTAGCGTGAACGTCCCTACATTCTGTGGCGCAGTTTTCACTATATAGATGATTCCCTGTTAGTTAGCAAGTCAGAAGCCTCATTCCCAAAGGTCCTGATTGCAGTGCCATCATACCTCCATCAGCAGGAGTGGCTGATAAACCCCGACAAATTTCAGAGGCCCTCTTACCAAGTAAAAGTTCTTGAGACCATGGGAGTGGATTCACAACTCTCAGTTCCTCTGACATTCAGGGAAAATTGCTTTCTCTTCATCCAACAGCATTACCCAAAAGCACTTGGCTTTAGCACTTTATCGGAATTTAGGCTTTGGAGACAGTATGCCTCACTTGGGAATTCTACACGGTCTCTTATACTGGCCAATAGTAAATCAGCATCTTTTGAGTGGAGAACAAACCAAAGGCTTCATTGGAAACTGTTCAACAAGCTTTTTACAGCTGGAGCCCCACAACCCTAATGATCACTGTGAGCAACATGTTTCTGTGATGGATGATATTGCTGAGTGGAGCCTCTGGCAAAGGGTATCAGCTTCCAACCTGAGGCCTCCTTTAGGCTTTTGTCATCACCTCTCTGACTCTGCTATGAGGAACATCCTTTTTGGAAAACAGCATTAGATGGCTACTGTGTTCTTGTTGAAATGAGTGTCTGACCCAAGAGACCTCACGACTCTTTGGCCCGATAGTCCCATTTTGGTGTGGCTTAACTCAGACTAACGACTATCAAGATGGAAAGGGCCCAACAAAACTCACCTGTAAAACGGAAATGGCATATTCATGAGCATGCTGACCTGGCCCCTTCAGCATCTTGACTTTACATCAAAAAGTAGCAGCTATATCTTTTGAGCAAACTTTGTCCTCCTTTCTACTGACTGGAACAAATGTGCCGACTCACTAGGGCCCTGGACTCACAGAGGTTCTCCTAAACGCCTGAGCCTCTTTCACGGGTGGTTCTTCTAGATTGAAATGCAATGACATCCACTGGGATGTTGCACCTGTTCAAACTCAGCACCAGCTATGCAGAACTGAAAATGGGCATGGTTGCTCTGCTCAGTGGGCAGAACTCAAGGTCGTATATCTGGCCAATACTCCCCTTGATGAGCCTTGTTATATTTCCACTGACTCTTGGGCTATTGCCAGTTGCTTAACTGTTTGGTTTGCCCCTTGGAAAACTAGAGACTGGCAAATTAGAAACACTGTTCTTTGTCTGCCTTTATTTAAATTTTTTTTCATTATCATTATTTAATAATTATCATTTTAACTATTTTTCTTCTATAGTTAATGTTTTCTGTGTTCTCTTTAAGAAATTTTTGCCTATTCCCACACTGTGGGCATATTATCCTGTTTTCTTCTAGAAGTCATATCGCTTTATACTTTATGTTTAGGGCTTTGATCCATCTCAAAATAATTATATCCTATAATGTAAGATACGGGTTCAAGTTTCTTTTCATATAAGACATTGTCTCAACACTATTGGTTTAAAAGACTCTCTTTTCCTCACTGAATTGCTTTAATGACCTTAATGAGTATCAAGTAACAGCTAATTTTTAAAGAGTATATTATTACATTATTGCAAGTATTTTTTAATCAAGATACGAAAAGAGCTAACCAAAAAAGAAAATGTTCATGTATTAAAAAAGAAACTTAAAACTTCCATTAATCAAAAGCATGTTAAAGAAAATATAAAGATGAACAATTAATTGGAGAAGACAGTGGTGGTACATATACCTGATATTCCACAAATAAAGAAGAATATATGAACAACTCAATAGAAAATATACACAGGTATTAGCAAACCATTCACAGAAGAGAAAATATTAATGGCAAATGAAATATAAAGAAGTGTTTAACTTTATTAATAATCATATTATATCCATTCAATTGGAAAACATGTAAAACAATGCAAAGTATTAGTGAGCATATGGATTTCTTAAAAACTGGTGGTTGATACAAGCAATTTTGAAAATAATTTGGCATTGTAACCAAACTTAATGAGTCTGTCTCTTGGTGAGCACAGGGCCGAAAAGCACAACCAAGTCTGAAGTGGGTGAACAAAAAGTTTTATTGCTTGCATAAGCAATGGGGAATACTGGGAATAGCTCCCAAAGCAGTGTTTCTCCTAGATTAGTGCTAATGGAGACTTTATACAGCAGAATGCAGAGGATACAGAGTGTTACAGAGTTACAACTGTGTAACAACTGGGCCCAGTCAGGGCACATATGCAGGCCTTTACATAACAAGTTCAAGGCACCATTGCATAATGAGGGATCAGGGTAACATTACATAAGAGGTTCAATGCAATGGCCCGTTACATAATGAGTTCAAGGACTATATCATTACATAATGGATCCATCGGAACTTTTGGACACTTAGAGCTGGAGCAATCTGCAGGAGTCTTGCTGCAATCATGTATGTTTCACTGTAGGATGGAAACACTTGCAAAAACTGGGACATCAACCTCTGAGAAACTGAACATTTAGTTTTCTCCTTGTCTGGAAAATATTTGAAAACTATTTGACAGATGAGGTTATTTATGGATCAGATTCTCAGTAACCCTTTCCTTGCCCAATATAAAAATATCCATAGCATCATTGTTCATAATAGTAATAATATGAAAATGGCACAGATGTCTAATGACAGGAGAAATAATTGTGATATATTCTTAATAGAATATTACACAGCAGTGAATATTTTTGAATTAATGTTGCATGAAAAATATGAATGAATGTTAATGTCATAAGGTAATATAGAAAAAAGCAAGCCACATAAGACTGCATAAATTTTTAAAAAAGCTAAACCAAGAAATATATGTGTATGATAAAAATACATTATAAAGCAAGCAAATGTAAACAAATTAAGAACACATGTTGCCATTTGGTGGCGGCAAGTGGGTAAGAAAAGGGAGACACATATCTAGATGGAATTTATTGGTAATGTTTAAATTTGAGGCAAAATAATTTCACCAATATTCATTATATTATTTAACATAGTTATGCAAATAAACATATATTTAAATATGTAAATATAAATAAAAAATTCAAATGAATATAAACATAAATTTAAAAATTTAAAAAGGTATGTATGTGATTTAATTATGATAGTACATTATGATCCAAGGATAATAATTAATTGAATTCTGTGTACATGATCCTTCTGTGAAAGCACAAAAAGAAAAAAACCAAACAAGCATGTGGCAAATGCAAAGGTTGGAGTTACTGCAAAAGCAAAAGTCAAATTCTAATCCTGGTGTTACATTCTCTGCTCTTCATTATTGAAATATTTAAAGTGACCTGCAAATGACCTGCACATTGAACATCAGTAGGAGCATGGTTACTAAGTTTCTACAACTAATCTTTAAAGCAGCTTGGGTGCTGCAAGACTTTGAGTTCACGCTTCCATGTAGGTCATCCATTTTATTACACATTCCATCGCAGCATGGCCAAGACTTCCCATGAGAGTAAAGAATATTTTTATTTTATCAGACAGAGTATTCTCTTCTTAATCCTGAATACCATGAGTTTCCACACGCTCTGCACAAACAATTTGAGACACTAATAAGTCATAATTATACTCTTAGATCTCAAACTTGTCGATGATGCTGTTGCTTTTGACACATGAAAGAAGCAATGGCACCGGAAAAGATTATGACAACATAAAAGGAGATGCCTTGTGTTGTTTCTATCTATTTGTGACACATCCTGGCTAGTAAATAACAGGGAAAAAGATGACTATCCAAATAGATAGTGACAACTCGATCAAAGGAAAAAAAAAATGAGTCATGTACAACTCGCTTAATCAGGTTAATTAGAATCTGGGTTGCATCTTGGACCTGGGAATTCTCATCAACAGGCTGTCATCTGCAGAAGGATTGTCTGCACTTAGTCTAGGAGCATGGCAGGTGTGTCACATGTGGATAGATCGTCTCGCTCTAGCTCTCTGGGAGGGAGCGCTGTCACAGAGTTGCAATTTAGCAGGCTGCCACAACACAAGCTGAAAAACGTCTGGTGTCCCCGTTATTCCAATGTCCAGAAACATCAGCGTCTGGTGGAGATGCAACGAAAGGAGGAGGGGAGAGGTAAACAAGGAGAAAATGGGAAACATAGTGGGTAGGAGAAAATGTAGAGGAAGGAAAGAGAAGGAATGAGGGGGACTAGAAGGGGAATAAGAGAAGAGTTAAGAGAGAGAGCAGTCAAGGGGAGATGAGAGATTGAGGAAGGAGTTTAAATATCCCAAATCAAAATAAATATATAATTAAACAACTAATGACTTTCAAATACAACACTCACCTCACTTTTGAAAAGGCAGTCGAGTAGGGCACTTTTTCTCCTGATATAATTTGTATCCAAAATGTCACCTTAGTTTCTTTTTGTCTTCATTTCTTCCCCTCCCCTTCTCCTTCTCTTTTACCTCCTTCTCCTTTCCAAATCTCCTTCTCCTCCTTCTCTCCCTTCTTCTACTAAATATGTGCACTATTTATAAGAAGTGTCTTTGAACCAAAAACATTTCCTTAAGCTGCAAAACCACACATTTCAATTTACCATAGACAAATGACAGGGAAAATTGGATAGCACGAAATATATTGAATTCTTTGGGAATATCATGTGTTCCTTTAGAGGATAAAAATTCGTTTAATTGCTTGTATCTGCGTCAGCTGAAGCGGCATGAGTGTAGCGATAAAGTAAAGAAAGTCTTGAAGGGACATGTGACTTGTAAAAAAATAGAAAAAGTAACAGAAAAACATGTTTCAATTGTATTGAGCACAAGAGAAAAAATGAGAAAAATATATTTGCTTTAATAGGCATTGAGGGTATTTTTTTATTGCTGTGGATTTACAACATTGTCTTTCTCTGAAGTATTCATTTCTTTCTACTTTTAGTTTGGTTAGATATTTACATGCTTAATCTTTTTTACTAACACAGACTAGACTCAACACACACACACACCACACACTCACATGCACACATAATCCTAATAGATGAGAAGGTCCATGGAGGAAAGTTTTATTTCTTACTTATCTTCTAGTTTCCCATTTACATGGAAAATGCTAGATATAAACACACACTAGATTTCAGAAATTAGATTTATAAGTCTAGTATATCTCCCAAATTACTCAACTTACTCTCACATTATAAAACTAATGTTGTGAACTAAAACCAAAGTCTTATAAGTCCATAAACAAGAGATAGCTATTTTTCATTAAAACTGAATTATTATAAAATAATAAAAATTGATCATTTTAATATTCTTATATTTTACAAGCCTTGGACAAATCTGCTGTGCCTTCCATCCCATTCTAGTGCCCTCTTCACACTTTCTAGGGACTCTCTTTGAATACTTTAAAAAAGATTTTTAAGTATTTTTTTCTGATACCAACAATTTCATTTCTAAATATGATACTTAAATATGTATTTACTGATTTTTTTAATGATTTGATGTTTTAGACATTATCTCTAAATGTCTTCCTTCACTAGCTTTTTAGAATTTAGCTCTTTTATTTCCACTCTCATATTCATATCTCTACTCTCAATCCTTCCCATATAGTTGTATTAGATATTTTGGTAAACTCAGTATTCAGTATTTTTATTAAATTATAAAATTTATTATTTTGTTAGACATTAAAATAACCATTTACAAGTGAGTTGAATAATATGATTGTCATTTCCTTTATGTCTCCACTCATTTAATATTTGTCCTTTGTTATTCATATACTTAGTTTTTTTAGATCTCATCAGCAATTTAGCTCTCAACCCTAAAATAAATCGGGAAAAAAAATCTCAATGTGGTTAATCAAACACTTGAATAGATGGTTTCCTGTTCTTTAATCCATGCCATTTCTCATAGAACTCACAATTCTCCATTTCCAATCTCTATGTTCATTTCCTAGATATAACAAAAGGTATTGCACATATAAAATGAGAGCATATTGTTATAACAAAGGGGAGTAATCAGAGGAGAGGAGTGAACTCGTATAAGACAGATATGAAGTGTTCAATAGAAGAATTGCCACATATATTAGGAAATTATCTCAGAAGATAAAGAAAAACTCTAAATTAAAAATAGTAAGTAATCAATGAGCATCTTCCTTAAACCACGTATTAAACAACTTGCTGGTTTCCCACTGCACGCAGGCACCCCCAGAAACCAACAGAATGGATGTGAAGAAGCCTGCATTCTAATCAGGATAGCTTGAAATATCACAGACTCAACGAGAAGTTTTAGTTCTATATGCAAAACAGAAAATTGTCCTTCAGACCTCCAATGATTTTCTTTTTTACACGTACAACTAAAGCTTCTCATTGAGTTTGCAATTCAGTTTGGGAGAGAGACAAGTTTTCAAACTGTGTGAAGTGCTATGATAGGTATGCACATAGAGTGCTTTAGGGCAGAAATGAAAAACAGCTATGCTCAGTCTGAGAGTGTGGGCAAATGTGAATAGATAAGAGACGGGAAGCTTCCTGAATGGATTGATCCCTATGTTAAAACCTAAAGAATGAGCAGCAGTTATTCTAATGGAACAAAGTGGGAGAAACTTTTCCAGGCATCAATGTTTCCATCAGAACTCTTGCATCTCTCACTGAGTTGCACTGGTGGATTGTGGGCATTGGGTGCATTCGTGGAGAGATGCTAAAAAATCAGTGGGGCTCATGACAAGTTTGGACAATATAAACTGTCATGTAATTGATCAAAATCATTTATTTGATGAATCTGACCAGATAAGCAATGTGTGACTAATGTGATGCCAGGAGATTGGCAGGAAAATAAGACATCCACCCTGGGAAAGGGGTGGGAAACGACTTTCCATCATTTTCAGAAATATGACATGCCTTCTCAAGTCACTGAATTCTCATTATCCACCTGACAGTCTTCCAGCAGTAATGCACCTGTTGGAAGAATGTGGAGGAGGATTTGTTCTAAGGACAAAAGAGACTGTCACTTATCAAAGAGAAGCTAAACAAATGGTCTGAAGCCATTAGAGAAGGTTGTGCATTTCTATGGAAATACTTTCTGGAGTCAGAGTGCGCTTTCACAAGATGTCTGTAAAGCAGAGGGCCTTAAATGTTTTATTTTACGATGATCTAAGACAAATAATGGATCATTTTAGGAAGCTTCACGGGGGTTGGGACTTTGTAAAATTAGAAATAATGGCACAGAAGGCTAAACTGTAAATGGGAAAAATCTTCCCCTGGATTGTTTTGTACCTTCCCTAAGTGTTTGCATCTAAGCATTAAATTAACCAGGATCTCAGAAATGGCATTTCATGACTGACTCAACAACTGGGGCTAAGAATTGGAAAAGTTATATTAATTACCATTTCTGCTCAAGAGTGTATTGAGGAGATACATATAATTGACAGAATGAAATGTGCGTACTCTGACCTACAGAGAGATTAGAAATGTGGTCAAGAATAAACAAAAGGAATTTCAATGGCAAAAAAATATAAATTCAATACAAAGTGTGCACATAGGAAATCATTGCAACTAGGAACACAGGCACAGCTATTAAAGTAACAGATTACAAAATAAATATAAGATATACACTGAAACCTGCCATCATCAGGAGCAATATAACCTGTCAGAAAGATAGAAGCAGAAAGGTAAAATAATTATATATCTTCATAAAATGAGATTTCAAGTGCATTTCGAATTCACAATGGAGCACCCTCAATCAATAACAATATCAAATTTTAAGAAAGGCACAAAAGGAGTAATTTCATAATTACAGCACGAGTGATATAATTATTTCAATATTTCAATAGTCATTGTCAAACGAGAACAGGAAAAATAGCATTTCCTTAGATTAGAAGCTAGGATATAAGAAAAATGTTCCCAAGTGTGTAATTTGCAACAAGATACAGAAAGTATAGACAGTTCAAATAAATTTCCATGTTGTTTCAAAGGCATTTTTTTCTTTAAAGAACACTCTCAGTGTTTGAATGCTAATTTTACCCCAACTCCAGGAATATACAATATACAAAATTGTAAACTTATAAATGCTAAGCTAGCATAGCCTTCACAAAAAGGAGCAACTCTTAAAGGTACTCAAGGATGCCTTTGAATAGCAGATTGCTTAGTGAATTTTTCATTTACGTCTAGTGACTTTATTATGGACAGAAAGACTTGAGGAAGGAGTTAATATCTTGAGTGGCTTACACATGCCAGTAGTTTTTATGTACATTATCTTATTTAGTCCATATAACATTTTGACAAGGTAATCATCATTGCCTTCATTTTATACAAAAGAATCTGAGACACAGATTACTTAAGACTAAAGCAGTAAGTACAGCGATAACAAAGAGTGTTTTAGATTTAGGAGATCTGGGTTTCATCACCACTCTGTCACTTTCCAGCTAGGTAACCTTGTGCAAGTCACTTCATATTTCTCTGTGACCAAGGTTTCTCAGGGACAATAGCATCACCTTTAATGTTGTTGGGGTGAATTTAGTTTATATAAACTACCCGAGACAGTGCCAGGCATTAGTTTCCAATAAACTTTGGTTATTTTTTAACTTGCCTTAAGGTCTCACAGCTAGTAAGTGCCAGGGCTGAAAGTCAAAGCCAAAATTTGTCTAAGACTGAAGTTTATCTTCTTTCCCTGTTCACAAGCTGCCTCCCTCCCCAGTGGGAGCAAACAGGAGGAGAAATTAAGAGGTCTTTAAAGGACAAGTGTTTTTGACCTACTGTTCCATGTGTCAGGATTGAGGTCCCTGTCCTTGCAAGTCCACTGAATCTCAGGATGACTCTACAGCCCCCTTGTTGAATTGATATATTGCAAAAAAGTGAACTTCAGGGGCCGGCCCGGTGGCACAAGCAGTTGAGTGTGCACGCTCCACAGCGGCGGCCCGGGGTTCGCAGGTTCGGATCCTGGGCACTCACAGATGCACTGCTTGGCAAGCCATGCTGTGGCAGCGTCCCATATAAAGTGGAGGAAGATGGGCACGGATGTTAGCCCAGGGCCCGTCTTCCTCAGCAAAAAAAGAGGAGGATTGGCAGATGTTAGCACAGGGCTAATCTTCCTCACAAAAAAAGAAAACAAAGAAAACCTGAACTTCAGCATGGTCTCCCTGTTTTATTCCATTGTCCACTCTGGAGGTGGAAATTCTGCCCAAACCCCATTATTAATTGATTGATTAATTGATTGCCTCTCATCCTCATATCTTGCTCATCCGTTTCCTGAAATATCACCTGCGGTTTCACCGAAACCCCTTAGCTTACTGGGGGTCCACAATCAACAGGCAGATTTAACATCATGCTTTCATTTGGCTTATTTTCATTATTCCTCCACAATACAGATTTTCACTGCTCTGTCCCACCTGTCATATTAGACCTCCATAGCACGGACTCCCTGTTCCTTATGCCTGTTTGATCACTGAGTAATGGAATGTCCATACGCCAGCTGAGAGACTGTCTCCATATGTACTCTCATTCATTAGCATTAGTTGTAAATTATCATAAATATATATGAGAGATATATCTATAAATATATACAATACATAGTACATAGATATTATACATAAAAGAGAGATCATAGTTAATATTTATTACAACAGTTATGTTTATATAAGTGCATATATCTTTAATTATTAGCATCTTTCCCATTTTATCACTAGAGTTAAAAGCTCAAATAAAGAAGCATTCAAGGCAATGTGAACAGAAAAATTAACATCACATGTAAGATGTCACCTTGTCATCCATCTTATTGCTGCATTTCTTATTGCATTTCCCAATCTCTTCTGCTTCCTTTAACAACAAAATATTCTAGTTATCACTACTAGCTTAAAAATTCTAGAGTAATCTGTGGAGAATTCTAGCCTGCCTCCCACACCAGTTAAAATTAAATTCCAAGTTAGCTAAATTCCAAGTTTTCTATTTTTTATAAGTAGCAAGAGGTAAAAAATCTCACAGTTTATTCTTTATTTTGTTCCTAGATTCTAAAACGAGGTTTTTAACATCTACATGCGTGAAAAATAGCCAGTTTATTTGTAATCTATAAAATTGGACATAGATGTCAATAAGGGAAAATTAATTTGAGATCTCTAATATTTATTTATCACATCACTTTTTCTGAATTTAATAAAGCCATTGACATTTTAAGGAAATTCTTTGTGAAGGGAGATGTAAAGATTTCTTTTTCTAAAAGACATGGATATTGCTAAATATTGTCATTGGAACAGATTAGTTTTAAATATTGGTGTATTTTTCTTCATAGTTTCATTTAAAGAATAATACAAATGATCTCTATGTCCAGTTCAATTGTGGATGTGGTCACCATAAAACCAATATTTCTCCCAGATGTTGCTCCTTGTGAAGATAAAGGGTCATATTTTTTAAACAACTTTTAGAGACACATTTAAGATTCTTCAGAAACAATTTGTCCTGAAAAGGTGCATTATACATCTATATGATTAACTAGAAGCAATAAAATGTAAATGAAAGTTTTTCAAAATGTTGACTTTACCGTGGAATTCAAGGCCTCCAAAACACTCCAGCCTACCTGGCCATCTGTATCTCTCCCACCTTCTCTGATAGTCTTTGTTCCTCTAAAATGTTCTCCTTATTAATCTCTAAATATGTCTCCTGCTCTTCTACCTTTATTTACTCTCCTTTCCTAGAATTGCCTGCTCCTTCCTCATTCCCTACCCTGATACCCAAATTCTGACCTGTTACAGCTAGCTAGTAATTAAGTTAGCCTGATTTCTTTACTCTGCTCCACAGACTACCTTTGGAAAATGTCAGGTCTCTCTTTCCCCTGGAGGTATGATGACATCCTAATGTCCAACAGCTGAAATTTTTTAGGACATGTTTAGCACTTCCCACAAACTGCTTTTGTAGTTAATCATTGGAATTTATTTAATTGACTCGTTTTCCTGGAGATGGTCCCTCTTATTCAATCTCATTAAAAAATAGAGGAAAATGAAGTTCAAGGAGGCCAATTTATCTGTTTAATTTCACACGTATAGTTTGTGAGAAACCTGGAACAAGAAATTTTCTTGAAATGAATAGTCCATTTCTACTCCCAATGATGAGATTTTGTTCTATCTTATGGTATCACCCCAAATAGACAGTAATGTATGACCTTTTTTTCTTTGGATTCTCCGCTGAGCCTTGCTCATTTATTGCGTTTATGTCAATTAGTGATTGATTGAACTGTGCACACAAAATCTGTGAAGCAGCTATAAAATCTGCTTACGTCGTGATTTTGAATAATATATTTGTTTGGTATATTACTGGAAACATTGAGGTAACATTTTCTAGGCCTACAAGGTGCAAAGAAATGGAATTGCTTCAGAATTCTGTTTATACCTTGATCACATGTTTCCCCAAGACAGCTGGAAGCTATAAAATAAATTGGACAAGTATAGACGTACGACCTTAAGTAAGTTTCTGGTTTCCTAAAACCTCAGGGATATCGTGGTCTAAACTGTTCTTTTTTCTAATATAAAAATATGATACTCTGAAAGGAGAATGCGTGGGCCTTCTCATATCTTTCTTTGCTCAAACTTAATCACATTACAAAATGAGCATCTGGCTATTGAAATTGAAGTCTGCATATATATGGCCGGACTTTTTTTCCACTCAGACTTCTTCATAATCGCTTCATATTACATTATCCTTTTTGCATGAAATCTGTGTTAGGTAGGGAGAATGAATCCAATAATAAAAACTCAATGTGAGATCTCTGTATCATTTTATGTTTTCAAAGATGGTATTCCTTCACACCTTAGGAGAGAGATATTATTTTATAGATGTCAATGGCTCACATACTACTGGAAGCCTCTCTGAGTGGAGTCGTGTGTATTTGTACAGTAAGATACTAAGAGTTAACTCCCTTAATCAAGTACTTTTACCAGAGGTTACCTATACATAGTTTTGAGTATATCAGCTAATACTACTCTATGAATCAATGTAAAATTTAATTAAAACTAAAATTGGAGTAGGATAAACAGAAGAAGTTGGCTTTTTAAAAAATTGTCTATTTCTTTTCATCTTATAAACTTTGGCAAGTCAGCCAGTATCAGGATTCAAAAATCCAAATTTTCACAAAAGAGAAATAATTATTTGATTATTTTTTGGAGTAACATAGTAAAATGGAAGATGGGGGAACTTGATAGTGAAAAATTCTCTCACAAATTTAACAGAGCAAAGGATTTTGGATAACTTAGATATATCGAGATGAACGTTCACTTGACTAATATCTCCAGTCAATACATTAGTACTTTCTACTGTTTTCTACTCTTATAGTCTATGTAACTGTTTGTATTTTAATAATGGTATAAGAAAATTTCTCTTTCCATTTATTATAGTTTTTCAAATTGTTTTTTCCTCTGGATTTTTGAAGTATATAAAACAGTTGCTAAATATGACAATCTGCCATTGCTTGAAAGTAATTGATTTGGAGAGATTTTTATTTAGGAAGATATTAATACATGCCTCTTTTTACAGAGGCCTAGCTTACAGGAAAGAGTAACTTCTGAATTCCATACTTCTATTGATTTTTCTACTATTTGTACAGGCACACACATATATCAATTTATAATGTCACATTTAATAACTATGTAAAAACTGGATTATACAATTATGTAAAATATAAATGCCATATTAGTTAAAATTTCTGGTAGTTAGATCCTAATATACATTGGATAAACAGTATTAAGGAAATCCCCTTTCTCTATAATTATAAAATAGTCTTGTTTTACTATGTATAAGAATTCTTCTTGCCTGCAAAGAACTCAAAGAATTGAAACATTAGAGAATAAAAGACAAATGTAACTTTGAAACAATAAAAGTTTGAGTGTGCATGTAACTGACAAGGGTGTGTAAAGGTCAACGTGACTTTCAGATAGATCAGTTCCAGTTCAAAGATCTTGACGATATTTTTGACTTTGGCAACAGTAGTGGAGATTCTATGAGGCTGCTGCTGTGATGCTGGAGAGGATGCTGTGGGGGAGGTAATGAGAGCATTGCGTGTGCATGGAAAAGAGGCTCCGGTGTGTGTCAATCTAAAAAATAAAACTCCATTTTGGGAGTCTTTGCTCTGGTTTTATATTGTAATAAATAGTGTCTCTGCTAGAGGTGACATTTATAGCTCCTTAGAGGTCTGCCGACATGGAAGCATGCTATTGTTTCCCGAGTGGCTGTTGTACCCACTATATGTCATTTTCCATCTTTTCTTCATAGCGGCTTTGAGACCAATTTAATCTGACTGAAAAGAAAATCATAGAAGGAAGTCATAAAAATATCTGTTGGAGAACAAGACGAGTTTGTGTCATAGTAGTTCAAAACACTCCATTCCATATTTGCATTCTGATCAAATCCAGAGTGAACTCGAGCCTCAGTTGAGAAAAATGCCCAAATCAATTTTAAAACATTAAGAATTTAGTTGCAATGCAATTTGCAATGGCAGGTATAAAATTATTGCTTCTGAGTAATCTTCTCAGCCATCTACTAGTATTCTGGTTAATTCTGGTTACTGATGTTCAGTTTGAGGAGAAATTGAAATGCATTTACATTTGAGGCATTTTCTTCGAAATAATTCTTGCAGCCTAAAAACTCTTATTCATCATTAAGACACAGGCATCTCCTGCTGGATTCTGTAAGATGTCTTGGCTTTCTCCTCTAAATTGGCAGAAGCAATTAGACGCTTCTTTCATTATCTCCTGAACTATCCTTTGATTTGTTCCTAGTCTAAGATAATATAACTAAGAAAATCATATTTAATTGCTAAATAAAGAGTAATAAAAGTGGCTGGGTGTAGGCAAGGCAAAGAGAAGGTTGTCCTCCCAATTTATATCCAATACATAATATGTTTTTCTATAATTTTAAGGCAAATTTAGGTTCTTAGAAGCAATTTCTTACACAGCTTCTATACATTTATTCTTGCTTTTAATTTACTAAATATGCTCCTCTACTGGATTCCTTAACTTGACATCTCTCCAAACAAAAGTTCCCTGAAAATAGGCATGAAGATTATAGTATATGTTGGTGGAGGAATATTCATAACATCTGTAAGAGATACGGGTTAAGTGTTTTACTTCCTTGCAAGTATAACAATTTCAAGATTATGTTATCACACCAGTTTTTCTTTCAAAACTTTAAAGCATAACATCTTTGGCCAAAGAACATAAGTTTCTTTTATTTAAGGTATTTTACTCATCATATAAATTACATTTATTACTTTCCAATTGCTGGGCAGGGAGTGGAGTTAATTTCTAAACAAATTTAATATATGTGACACTGGCATTTATTTATTCTGGGTTACTTGAGCAAATATGCAAATTGTCCACATTACGAATGTTTTTAAATGGGATTTAATATCATGTATTGAGATAACCTACCATAACTTAAATAAAAGAGTTTTTAGTAGCAAATCATTTCCACTTCTGCATAAAGCAAGATATAAAATTAACTTCCTATTTTTTCAATTAATGTATCATCTTAAACTATATCTTTTACAATAATAGCAAATAATGGTTTATATGCTTTTATGAAACAATGTAATGCTCCATGAACAACAGAAATTAATTCAGTCCTTTTTACTAAGGCAGCCAATACTCTCACCTTCCCCTTCTCTTAAGATGACTTTTTTTGTGAGGGATAACCTGTAGACAAGAGCCAGGAGCTGGAAGGGAAGTACTTGGCCATTAAAATAAAAATCACAAATGGCAGACATAATTCTTACATATAGGATATGAAATAATATGACATGAAATAATAAAGCAGACAAACTCCAGCAATATTCATTTTATTTCAGGAAAATGTATTTTAACCACTGTAGTGAACTGAATTGTGTTCCTCCCAAATTTATATGTTGAATTCCTAACCCCCAATGTGACTGTATTTGGAGATAAGGCCTTTAAAGAGGTAATTAAGAGTCGTTAAGAGTGGGGTCCTAATCCAAAAGGACTGATATCCTTATAAGAGGAGGAAGAGACACGAGGGATGTGTGCACGCAGAGAAAAGACCATGTGAGGATATGGTGAGAAGGCAGCCATCTGCAAGCCAAGCAGAGAGGCCTCAGGAGAAACCAAACCTGCTGACGCCTTGATCTTGGACTTCCGACCTCCAGAACTGTGAGAAAATAAATCTCAGTTGTTTAAGCCAGTCTGTGGTATTTTGTAATGGCAGCCCTTGCAAAGTAATACAACCACCAATTGGTAAATGCAGTGGGGGTGACATCTTGACAACAGAAAAGAAGAAATAACTAAAGATAAAACAAGATTTTTGACTAAGCAGGAAGAGTGAGCAGAGAGTTTTCGAGGCAAAACAGAGATTGGAAGTCATTCATTTTCCATATTATATACTGGAGTGACTTCAGACTTGGGTTATACATTTTCTGAAATAAATTCATTAACTCTGACAAAAGAAATGATCGATCTGATATATAATTTTGTTAATTGTTGAAAATAAACAGTTTTAAGAGTGCTAAGAATTGAGAAAGAAAAAGAAAATAATTCAGAATTAAAAAGCACAAAGATATTAACCATCAACTCAAGGCTAAAATTTTAACAATGCTATAGAGAGGAGTGATTGATAACAAGCATTAAAACCATACAGTAGTTGGGCATTTATTGTAATTTTATGCATGCTACTACATATTTTAGTAGACAGTAGGTGATTGAATCTGTTTAAATTCAGTTGTTTTCCCCTAATACTCTTTTTTTTTTATTACAAATTTAAAATATTTCTCTTATGGCAGAGGACAGCACACTACAGACTGTGATCCACACCTAGTTCACCACTTGTTTTAATAAAGTTTCATTGGCACACACTATGCCCATTTTTTATGTCTTGGTTGTTGTTACTACAACAATAGAATTAAATAGTTGTGATACAGATGATTTGGACACAAAACCTATTTACTCTCTGCTTTTTTTCAGAAAAAAAAATTGTTGACCTATTTTGATATTAACATGGACTTCATGTGTATAGTACTTGCTACTGCTTGAATTAAATATTTATTTGCACGTTAATGACTTTGTCACCACTAAACATTACTGCCCTAAGGACCTTGACCATGTTCGTTTCGTTCAGAACTGTACACACAGTATCTCCATAATAGTTGGTACCCAACAAGCACACTATTCTTTGTTCAATAAGAGCATTCAGTTTTGAATTTGAAATCAGTTATAAACTGATGGAGAGAAATGCTTGAATGGGTGGCATGATCATTATTTATTATCACTAGGTTGCCACATGCCTTAATGCACTTTGCCAAATATGACCCAAATCTGGTTCTATACCTTTGGATTTGCCATTCTCTTTCCTCTCGTAACTGAAATTGAATTGTCCCCCAAGTATATCAATTTCCCACAGGCGACAAGAATTCCCATCGCTTACCCAATGTCCATTATCTCTGTCTTCTTTGCTAACAGAAGCACAATATTATCTGGGCCAGCAATGTGCTCCACTGAAGACTCTATTTCCAACTATTCAGTAGTGATTAATTGGTCGGACTTCCCTGAAACTCTTGAGAAGTAACGACTCATGTGGGAAGAACGTTTGAGCTCTTCTGCTTTTCCTTCTTCATCTTGCCAGGAATATGATTGCCATTGCTGTAGTTCCAGTGCCTTTTATTAACATGTGGGCACAATGGAGATGAAATCCAACTCTAATGAAGGTAGATGAGAAAAATAGTGAGCCTGATTCTCTGATGATCATTCCCGTACTCGAATGCTTACTCCTCTCAGCGTTAGGTGAAAGAGAAAATCAGCGTCTTTATTTTGTTTGTGTGTGTAACTTGGAATTTCTGTATTATTAGATGAACACAATTCCCAACTGATACAACCTTTAGCCCTCCTGAAGGCAATTTCTTTTTCTTTTTACATGTTGTGTATTCTTAGGTTCAGGAGGCAAGACTGGCATCCTCTTTCAGCCATATCACCAATTCCAGACAGTTACTGTTCTTACACGCTGCTCATTTGAGAATCACAGCATCTTCTCCTTGTTGGCATTTACTAGCCACTGTCAGTGTCTTTTTCGTTCAAGACCATTTGTCCCATTTACATTTTTCTTTACTCCCATCTGTCATCATTCTCAGTGACTTCCGCATCCACAAAGATAAAACACCAACAGTCTAACCTCTCAGTTACATAATTGCTCCTTTCCATCAATTTTTTTTGTTGTATTATTTTAAAATTACGGTAAAATAATGCATAATATAAAATTTACTATGATAATCATTTTTAAGTGTACAATTTAGTGTCATTAAGCACATTCACATTGTTGTGCAACCATTATCACCACCCACCTCCAGAACTTTTTTATGTTCTTAAATTGAAAATCTGTCCCCATTAAACAGTAACTCCGTATTCCTCCCAGTCCAAAGCCCCTGGCAGCCAACATTCTACTTTATGTCTTTACTAATTTGACTATACTAGGTACCTCATATAAGTGGAATCATTCAGTATTTGTCCTTTAATGACTGACATTCCGTTTAGCATAATGTTTTCAAGGTTTATTCATGTTGTAGCAAGTGGCAGAATTTCCTTCCTTTTCCTTTTGGCTACTGTGAATAATGCTGCTATGAACATAGTTGTACAAATATCTTTTAGAGTCTCTGATTTCAATTCTTTTGGGTATACACCCAGTAGTGGAATTCTGGATCATATAGTCATTCTATTTTTTATTTTTTTTGAGGAATTGCCATGTTTCCCATAGCACCTGCGCCATTTTACATTCCCATCAACAGTTCACAAGGGTTCCAATTTCTCCACATCTCCAACACTTGTTATTTTCTTTTTCTTTTTTTTTATAGTAACCATCCTAATGGGTGTGAGGTGATATCTCATTGTGGTTTTGATTTGTGTTTCCCTGATAATTAGTGATGTTGAGCATCTTTCAAATAAATGCTTGTTGTTCGTTCATATATCTCTTTGAAGAAATGTCAATTCAAGTCCTTTGCCCATTTTTAAATTGGATTGTTTGCTTTTTATTGTTGAGTCATAGGAGTTTTTTTATATAGTTTGGATATTAACACCTAATCAGATAGATGATTTGCAAATATTTTCTCTCATTCCATGTGTTGCCTTTTCACTCTGTTGACAGCGTCCTTTGATGAACAAGCGTTTCAAATTTTGATGCAGTCCATTTTATCTATTTTTTTCTCTTGATGCTCCCACTTTTTGTGTCATATCCAAGCAATTATTTCCTATTCAATGTCATGAAGATTCCCCCCATGTTTTCTTTTAAGAGTTTTATAGTTTTAGCTCTTATGTTAGGTCTTTGATCAATTTGGAGTTAATTTTTGTATATGGTAAGGTACGCCTGTGTTCCTTTAGGGACAGTTTCTCAACGTTTATTTTGTTCCTTTGAATGGGCCATACTTCCCAGTTCCTTTTCAGCCCTGTTATCTTTTGTGAAAAACTGGGCATTTGAAAAAACAGCTACTTCTCCAAGTCTTTGTAGACTGACCTCATGTCGGAGAAAACCCTCACCAACGAGCCCCTTCTAAAGGCTAAAGATTTTTCAGGCTTTTTCTGGGCATATGTTTTACCTGCATTCAGTGTTTGTGTGTGTGTATGTGTGTGTGTCTGTTTTCCTCAATTCCTCTTTATACATGGCTGTATTTAAACGTCTTAATTTTCCTATGAGTCTATGCCCTGTTTCTCCTCCTGCCTTAGATGTTCTATTGTATCTCCGCCTGTAACCTCTTACCCCCGGGCACCTGTGGGTCTGAAGTTTTCATGTGCCTCAGTGTCTACTCCTGCCTTTTGCAGCTCCCAACCTGAGATTCAAACCATGCAGCCATTCCAGTGTGAGCTCTGTGTCAGGAGATGTACAAACCATCGTCTTGGGCAATCCATAGATAGATCAGAACACTACAATCAAGTTCCATTCATTTCTCAAGGGAAGGAACTGGGAATTGGGCTGCTTCCTCCTGACCTCACTGCACCACACTAGGGAGAGCATGGAACAAGAATGACAAAAACACCATGAAATTTCCTATCATTTGAGTGTGGAATTTTCCTGATTAGAGATTTGCTTGGTAGCTACAGATGCTTGATTGGTTTCCAGAGCTCCCACGATGCTATATTAGTCAGTCTGTAGCTGTTTACTTAATGTTTCCATGACAGAATGAGGGCCTGGAGCTTCCTAGTCCACCGTCTTGCTGACCAACTCTCCATTGACTTTTACATCCACTTCACCTCAGACATGGACTACTCTAGCCACAACTGCAATTTTGTTATCGTCGAACCACTCCTGCTACTTCCATCTAAAATTTTTAGTTTCAGACATGTCTTTCTATAATTCCAGTTCTTAAGTCCAAGTTTTCCAGCCACCAACCTCATGAAACCTTTAGAACCGTGTATTACCTCTCATCTGATTCCCCTGTGACCCTTGTCCAGCTCTTCTCACGGTGCTTCACAATTCATCAAGGTCCTTGCTCTGGGGCAGTTTACATATCTAGCAAACCCAAAAGTTGTTCAATTGTTTCTTTATATTTCTTCTTGGATTTAAAACTCAAAGTGAGATCACATGCTACATCTCACATATTACATGTGCCTAGAGTTGCACTCAATAAATATTTGCTAGGGGCTGGCCCCATGGCATAGTGGTTAAGTTTGGTATGCTGTTTCAGCCGCCTGGGTTCGCAGGTTCGGATCCCAGGTGTGGACCTCATCAGCCATGCTGTGGCAGTGGCCCACATATAAAATAGAGGAAGATTGGCACAGACGTTAGTTCAGGCCAAATATTCCTCAGAAAAAAATAAAATAAATTAATTAATTAAATTAAATAAACATTTGATAAACAAATGAACTGATAAGCTTTGAATAAAATTATGAGGTGGTGTACACAGCTTGGATATTCAGTATCCATCAATAATGTGAAAAATAAGACTCAGTGTTTTTCCCTCAGAAAATAACATTCAAATAACCATAGACTATTTGCCGTGACAAATGTCTATGTGCTATCCATCTACAGAAAAGCACATACCAAGGAAAATAAAATTTATCTAATCCTCAAAAGAATTGGACTCTTTTTTATTATTTTGTTTAGGGGTTGCTATCTTTTCTGGAGAGAGATGATTCAGAAAGAAAGATAGACAGCAAGTCACACTTTCAACACCAAGACTTTTGTCTGCTATTTGACTGTTATTTTTGCTCTCTCTTTAAACAGAATGACCTGTGAGTGTATCCTCAGCAAGATCTGGTTTCAGACACAGAGGAATTCTATCAAGTCTAAGTTCAGGGGGATCATCTTAGAAAAATAATAGAAGTTCTGTTTGGAATAAACAGAAAGAAGAAGAGTATTTGGAGGGTTTTAAACAAAAAGACAACTGAATCAGTGAAATCTCTGACTAAACAAGCAAGAAGCAGATGCAATTGATATGTCACCAATGAAAGAAAATTTTGGATTGATGCTAATGCTGGATCCTGCACTGAATGGCTTCTTAAGGCAACACCCTACAGAGATAGAAAGACGAGAAAAGTCTTCACACTAACAGCCGGTTTCTATAAAATTCTAACATAGAGTCATATCATCTGAAAAACACAATATTTAGTAAAAATCTTTAGAGGTAAAGTTCAGTAATATATCATCCACATTGAATCAACTGGATGTGAACTTTTTTCCTTCCCAGAATGTTGTTTTCATAAATTCCCTTCTTTTCTTTCATGCTGGTACCAAACCAACTAAGATATTACTCCTTATCTGAACTATTATAAGATTGTTCAAACATTTCATATCTCCAAAATCACTCTTCTCTAGTTTATGTGGAAATGTCTGTCTAAATAATTATCCTTGAATAATTCTTTCATTTCACCACTACTATATTCAAAACCCTCTACTGAGCTCTATTATTTTTATTTAGCATTGTTTCAACAAGTTTTTTTCATGTGTACTAAGTGCTAAGCATTGTGCTAGGTGTGTGAAAATAACTGTGAACAAACAGAGCTAAAAATATTTAGAGTTTTCTCTCACTCTGCTTTTTCATCATTATTCCATAACTGTATGTAGAACAGGGGTCGGAAAACTTTTCCCATAAAGGGCCAGATAGTAAATGTTTTTGTCTCTGTAGGCCATTAAGTATTGATCATAACTGCTCGACTCTGTCGTCATAGCATGAAAACAGCCACACATATCATGTAAATGAATGAATGTGACTATGTTCCAAGAAAATTTTATTTGCAATATAGGCAGCAGGTTATATTTACCTAGGAGTCATAATTCGCTGACCTGTGCTCTAGTACATTCTGTGATATCTTCCTCGTTATTCAGCATATTTAAGTCCCAACTGAAATTCTGTTTCTCCATGGACTTGGTAGGCTCATCCTTCACACACTTAGCAATGTAGAGTTTGCATGACTTGTTATTTCCCATTAGCAAGATCACAGGTTTACACTCTGGTTCTAATATATATCAATCAACCCTTCATAGACTGGTTACTAAGCATTACTGTATCTCAATTTCCATGTGTAGCAGGAATATCATAACACCTACCTTGGTAACTGTGTGATGATGCAAGGATTTAATTACATAAAGTATCTAAATCTGTAAGGCCAGATCTGCTAAAGAGCACTTTCCTGATCTAATCCAAATCAAAGCTCGCAGGCTTTCTTGTAACTTGGTAAACGGGTAAAGCAGCATTACCATTGTGGAATATGTTATTTTCAGAACCCAGAGAGGCCTACCAGGCATGATGCTTCCTTCTTAGTGGTGAGCTGTAAGATGCAATAATTTGTCTTTTACTTTGCATGGAATATTTTAGCATGCCTCAGACCTCTGGAAACCTAAAATTCCATTGAGGTGATGGTTCCTTAAACTTTGTAGTATTTGTCCACACCTTCTGAGCACATCCATCTTACCAAGGCCTTAGATATATATTCTATGTGTTGATGATGCAGTTTGATTAACATGAGGTTATTGATATAGATGATCAATATTCTATGATATTCTATGAACTGTCCAGACATTCCAGGTCCTGCCAATACATACTGGCTAGCTCCTGTACCATTTTGATATATAATATCTTTCTTTCTTCAGCAAGCAGTACTTCCTCTGCTGTGTTACAATATGACTGGACTCTAGTCATAAGTCTGTTGAGCTAGAGAAGTGAAGGTGAATCCTGAATGAAACCTATGTTGTTCTGTGATTCATAACCTTTTTTCTTTACCTTCAAGTAGGCAGGCTGCTTTAGCTTTAATAGGGAGAAGTGGGCAACTTTTATAGCTCTAGAAGATTCAAGGGAAACGAATTTTTAAATTTTCGTGCTCATCAATCCAGATGCTTTATTCTACGTTTCAGGTGTCTACCCTACCTTAATTAAGTTCCTTATCTGGATACAGGAGAACTGCCAAGGTTGACAATACAACTTTTCCTAGAGATCTCTTCACTTTTAATAAGTTCCAGTCCAGATTCTCATTCTCTTTCTGTCCTCTACTTCTTTATATGCTGCCAAGAGACCCACTGGTTTTCTCAATCTACTTTATGTTAATCACCCTTAACCTTTAGTTTTTCAATGGCCCTTTGTCAATAGCCCTTAGAAAGAGCCATCCAATTCCATAGCCCTCATTGTTATTACAAAGTTCTCTTAAAACTTACCCTGAGATATTGCACATGCCTGTGCATTCTTTTCCAGAAGTATCTATCCTGACTCATCACCAATGAAAGTTTTAGCAAAAGCTCTAAAATTACATGCCAGGACCCACCACTTCTCCACTTACTACAAGTGTTGAGATCTTCACTGCCACCTGGAAGGTGGGTAATCCATCTGAGAAATCCCTGTTTAGAGTCGGCTTCCTAGGGTCCCTCCTAGGAATACCTGCAGTTGATCAGGTTTCCTGGGAAACAGACTCTGAGCCTCTGGAATTTGTATTCAGGACTTTTATTGGGGATTGATTTGAGAAACAATTTCTGTGAGCAGTGAGAGAAACAATATTGGGAAGAGAGACAAGTTCATCTGTGGTGCAATTGCAACAGAAGCCTTACCAATCCTACAAAGAGCAGAATACTCCAATGAGGCAAGAAGGATGGGTCTTTATGCTCACATAAAACAGTTATAATATGTTCCAGGGACGGTACATAAACTAGAGTGAAGCAGTTTTCTTCATTTAAGGAAAATTCCTGAAGAGGGCTTCAAGTTTGAGCAAATACACTTCTGGAAGCTGGGAGAATGAGTGCCTTAGTCTTGAAGTGGATATCCACAGCACCCAATTCAGTCCTTAATAGATCTTTATTAACTAAATCAAAAACACTTTGGGTGGTAAATTCCATATACATTACTGGCAACCTCTTTGTTTTTAGAGATCCCTTAAATATGAATGTCAGTTTATATTGGTAGTCATTTTTGCTGGAACCGAGAGCAGAAATTCTAGTCAATACAAACATTTTAATCTACTTCAAATATGTGATTAACATACCATTTGGAATAACATGCCATTTGGCAGAGGGAATAATAGTTTTGTGCAATCATATAGTAGAACACTGACATCTCCACCTGTATATAATTCAGGTTACGAAAAAAAAAATCACCTTGCACTGCGATTCACCTGGCTGTGGATTTTTAGGTGTTTCTCAGCATTGTGAGGAAATCCTTTCAAGCATTGACTCCTGGGATTTTCAAGGCTAGTTGCAAATGAGTAAAATGGAAAAGCTGACTCACATCTCTCCTGGAACACACAATGTGTGGTTTGCGCTATTAAGGTATCTTTACCGGAATCCTCTGCTTTCTTGACCATTCTGCTTACTAAGCCGTGGCAAGTTGCTTTTCTCCCTAATTAGTACTTGTACTTATGAAGTGTATCATCATCATTAATAAAAATCAATTAAGCTCTTACGTGAACACGACCTTTGTCCTGGGCCCTGGGTAATTTACACATGATCTTGTGCCTTTCTGTTAGAGATTTAGTCATTCTAACAATCTCATTCTGAGAAAATTCCATTTGCAAAGTTATACTTTTGGTTGATGAGAAGAACCTTAGGGAAGTAAATGATTATTATGCAGCTTAAAGAGGTCATTTAAGAAACACAACTGATCAAGGCATTGTTTGCTTTTCATGAGTGGAACAAAAATAGAGTCATTGCACATACTAATGTAATCATCAATGTTAACCTGAGTACGTCTTATTCCACTTAATGGAATGTGCAGAGTAGTTTTTATTCCTCTTAGACTAATCCTCCTCAGTGACAACTTGTCTCTGATCATGTAGCTGTCGGCATTTAGAGTAAAAACAATTTTACCTGGTGTGAGACAATGTAGTTGTGAGGCCTTGGACTTGAAGAAAGGCATGTATGTGGACAGAAGCATTATTTGAGTTGAAGAGTGTCCAAAGAATTGAAATGACTTGAGAGTACAACGTGAGGCATGAATCCTCACCCAGGTCTTCTAATTCTCCTTTACAATTTTCACATTATTTGCAAAGCTGAAATGGTCTTCTTTATAAATGGCAGAGATCCTGTGTCTCAGAATTACAGGATTTATTTCCTTCTGTTTAGAAGTATAGGCTGATATCTATATTTGGGCAGTTTATAGGTTATGCCCAACCATTTTTAGGCATTACCATAGAATTTCCAGTGCATTTTACGTAGTAGACACTAATTAAATATTTGATGATTAATAAAAATGTAAATAGATTCATATATATTCTTCTAAAATGGTATATGTAATAAACATAGCATTTTATGTAATATTTAAATTATTAAACCTCTGAATTAGTCATATCTCTATAATGAAATAATAGCTAAAATAATTAATAAAAGTATTAACAAAAATGATTATGCTTATCAAATGCTTTTGATATGATAGACACATTTCTAAGTTCTTAACATGGATAAACCCCCTTAGTCTTCATAAATATGAAAGGGGTAATATTTCGATATCCACTTTATATGCGGGAACTGGTGAAATGAGCGTTTAACTTATTTGCTCCAGATCTCATAGCCAGGTAATAGCCTGAATTTGATCCCTACCAGCTGATTCCAGAGCCTCTATAAAAAATGTAATAATAAATGGGATAAAATAATCAAATATACAAATAAAATTTCAGATACTTAGAAATTATCATGAGATGAATTTATGGGATAACTTGGAAATCTGAAGAAAACTGGAGAGATTCATTTTTTTCCCTCTCATACCCGTTTATCCTTCATGGATCTGTCTGAGATAAAAATGGCAGAAATCTGAGAGGGGATTTATAAATGTGAAGGAAAGCAGCAGCCTGAGGAGGTCGTTGGAGAATGGGGTAGACGTACATATGAAGGGGTAACATGTGGGAGAATATTGTGGTACTGACATAGTTGTGTAGTTTGATTGTGATGGTGCTCACACAAATCTACACATGTGACAAAATAGCACAGAACTATACATGCACCTTTACCAATGTCAATTCTCTGGTTTTTATATTGCACTGTATTTACGTAAATTGTAAGCATTGGGGGTATCTGGGTAAAGAATACTTGGGGCCTCTCTGTACTATCTTTGCAGCTTCCTGATAATCTAGAATTATTTCAAAATAAAATGTTAAAAAATGTCTTTTAGAAAAAAATAAAAAGCACGTCATATTTAGGAATAAATTCAACACAAAAGATATAAAATATCTACTCTAAAACTACATTATTATATAGAGAGTTTAAAGAATACTTAAATGGAGAGATGAACCGTGTATATGGACTCAAAACTCAATAATTTTAAGATATGACTTTTCACCAATTTTTTTTATATATTCAACACCCAATTCCTGCAACACAACATTGGAAACACAAAATTACTCAATATAAAATGGGCAAAAGATTTGTGCAGCACCTCACACACACACAAAATAAAGACATATAAATGGCACATGAAATGATGCTCAACATCCTTACACATTAGAGAAATACAATTTAACCCATCATAGAATACTAACACATCCATTAGATTTATTATAATTAAATAAGGCTGATATTAAGTGTTGGTAATGATATGGAGCAACTGAAATTCTCATAAACAGTGTTAGTGGGAATTTAAAATGATACAACCACTTTGAAAAAGATTTTGGGAATTTCTTCTAAATTTTAGTATATCTTTCCTATGACCAAGTCATTATACTTACTGCTATTTATCCAACATAAATGAAAACATATATCCATAAACAATATTTTTTACAACAATGTCTATAGTAGCTTTATTCATAATAGACAAATATCAGAAAAAAACTGTGTTTATCTCCAGATAAAAAAAATGTTATTTATGCAATGGAATATTAATAAGCAACAAGTAAGCACTAAATACTGTTACATGGGTGAATCTGAAAACATTTTGTTGTGTGAAAGGATACAGAAATAAAAGATCAGAAGCTATATGGTTTCATTAATATGACCTTCTAGAACAGGCAAAATTAATCTAAACATATGATAGGAATCAGAATAGTGCTTGCCTTTGTTGGGTTAGGGGGTTTCTGGAAAGGTCATGAGATGGAATTATTCTAAATCTTGACCAGTGTGTTGGTTACACAGGTACACATATTTGCCAAAACTCATCAAACTGTACTCTTAAAATCTTTGCATTTGTTGTATGTAAATTATACTTCAATAAAAAATTGAAAGTTTGATTTTGACCATCTATTTGATATGACTATTAGCAGTACAAATGAAGGTGCCAACTAGACAGATTTATGGATCTGTAGTTCTGGGAGAGTTCTGTGTTATAGAAAACACTTGAGGGTTTCTATAGGGTTATCTATTCACATAGATATCAGAAATAGATGTTATCTCCTCTTTCTCAACTCCTTTCTTCCTTACAGCTATAAAAACAGTGTAAGTTTGAAGCATTCTTTCTTCTTAAGCTCATCACAAGCCCTCCTTTACCAGTGAGATTGATATGGCACAATAACTGTCATCAAATATATGGGATTGGTCATTTTAGGACAACACTTTTGTGATTGAAGGAAGGAACTTGTAATTTTGAGCTTCCTCATTTTTTCTAATAGAATTGTCTTTCTTTCTGAGAACACAGTATTTAATCTTCTTGTGGCCATGGAGTTATCTTAGAATAAAAGTTTTTGTCCTATATTTTTCAGATTGGCCTTTTACTAGTAAGAGGATCGATTTCAAGTTACAAAACTTAGTTCATCTTTACTTTGTCATATTCACCAGTATCAACTCTATCAGAATAAAGATAAAAATAACATATTGATACTTATTATCTAATTTAGGAATTTTCAGTGGATTCCAAACTTGAGAGAGCAAATAAAACATCAATCATTAGCCCCTCAAACCTTGAGAGAGTTCCTATTCCCAACTCCTGAATCTCTATTTTTACCAATTGTAAATATTAGTTAGTTGCTTATTTGAAACTGTCAAGGAGGGGGAAATTTCTCCTATGCTTCTTGTGTTCTTATGGCTGGACTAATAATAAAATTGATGCAAAAGGAGAGGAGAAAAAAACAATTTAATATGTATGTACGGGAGATCATATTAATGAGGCTCTGAGAGTGAACAAAGTAGGCAGTTTGTATATCTCTTTACACAAAGAGACAGTAAATTTTTGAGAATTTGACAGGACAAAAAAATTTAGGTTTGAGGTATGTAATTAGTGAGGAATTTAAGCAGAGTTAGAGTTTGAGGTAGTAAATTAGTAAAAGTAACAAAATCTGTTATTCAGTCTTTTCAGCCCTGAATTCCCTAGCTCTAGTGATAAGGATGTCTCTATCTCCTGGTGTGAAGAGAGTACCTTTCACAAGGCAGATTTATTTCCTGCTTTCAGAGGAAACAGAGAGAGAGGAAGGTCAAACTTTATTTTGAGTCAAAACATAACTTTAATTCAGAATAATAAATATGCCATTTTGGGATATTTTAGGGTGGCCTGCCCTGGCCCCCAATAAAACACTTTGCAATTCAACGAAACAGTGAGACTTTGGGAGTAATCTGGAGAACACTCCTTTCTTCTAGACAGGAATCAAATTTCTTATGTGAATAAGACGCTTAGGAAAGCTCTTGACAAAAATTCCTGTGGAAGACTGAAGAAATTGCTCTACATCAATTCTTCCATTTGAAATCCATTCATTTTCAGAAGATGCATTAATGTCTGTTGGTGTTGTTATTACTAAAGAAAGATTTTGAAATGTTGGTGATATATTCTGTGGCCACAAATATAGAAGAACATAGGTTGGTCCCAGGTAGGCAGAACATTGGAGAAATGGATATGTAATATTATAGAACTATACAAGTTTGTTAAGGTTGTGTTGGTGACATTCACTGCCAATGATTTTTGTACCTACTAAAGGTGACAAGTCAGAAAAGCATAAGGCTCTTTTTGTATTTAAGCAAAAAACACCACTTTATAATGAACATGGCAATATAATTGCAGTTTAAAATATCCCTTCTGTGGATTAAAAAAAAAAAAGACAAAGCAAAGACACAATATAAGTACTCAGCAATGTAGTATAATTAGAGAATTTATGAAAGTTCTCAACACAAGAAAAACAATGCTGTGACTGTGTCTCTTAAAGACTCAAAATTGTTTCTTCTAAAATTATTCATCTCCTTTTCCCATGACTATGTCTTTCAAATGCCACATAAATTTGACAAAGCTGCTTAGTACTGTATGCTAGTTTCTTGGTAACGGTTGCTTTGAATGTGCGAACTAATGTTCTGAGTAGAATTTTCTTTCACAAATTTATGGATAAAAATCTATGTTTTCCCTGAGTTTTTGAATATTATTTTTTCCATTTCAAAAGTATAGGAAACATACTGGGATGCAGAATGTTGATAGTGGGGGAGATTGTTCACATGTGGCACAGGGAGTATATGGGAACTCTCCATACTTCCACTTAATTTTGCCATGACCTAAAACTGCTCTAAAAAAATAAAGTTTGTTAGTTTAAAAAAGTATAATAAAACATATTTAAGGCACTTGTACTAATTAATGCTGGGGAAAATTGGCAATAGTAGCTTGTAGATTAGCTGTAATATTTACCCATAGAGAAAATAATATCACACAACAATATTTTGTGAACTACGTCTATTAAAATTTACAAAGATTTACCTTAAATGTTAACCCAAAAAATCTAAGGGAACCAAAAATACTGATTCTCTTATTAAAAATAATTTAAATAGAGCACCACAACACTGAAGAAACATTCAGAAATTTTCTAATCATAATGTGACAAATAATTCTTTGGAGAATATATACTCTGTTATTTTTATATCCCATAATAAATTATATCAACGTTTTATAGCATCTTCATAGGTATTTAGAAATTGGATAATAGGCATCTCTGGTGGTTTAATCATAACTAAGAATGTGAAGGAAAATTAGAATGATATCAAGGAATGGAGGAGTAATTCTAGACCTTCCATTAGTCTCTATGCCTCTCTCTGATTTTAGTCGAGTCACTTCACATCTCTGGTCCTCAGTTTCCTCATCTATGTAAAGATCTGACCTTGCTAAATCTTAGGATACATGAATAAGTGCCAGAGGGTTTATGAAAATCATGAAATTAATGTAAAAGTCAATGAGAACATGTACTTTACAGGAGAGTCTTATATTCAATGGCAGCTATAGTATTTCTGTGTAACAGGAGGGAAAATGCATTTAATTAGAATTCAGTATTTAACTGAGATGGCTTTGGAAGCATGTGGATAGTGAGTATTTGGATACTAAAGCCTTCCACGTGAAGTGCCTCGTTGACGCCAGTGCCTTCAACTGATGTTCAAAAAAAGTATTAAGGAGAAAACAGTTACAAACCACTACTCCAGACGGCCTCTAAAGCCCTTGAGGAAAAAAAAGCTTTTGCCACGTAATCAACTTCAGAAAAGATATAATATTGCTTGTTTTTAAGCAAATGGGCCGACTACACTCCAAGCAAGGTGGAGTTAAAAACACACAGGATATCAGAAGGCCAAAGTGGGAGTCGGATCACTAACCTCGGGTTGAAACTTAGACAGCTTTGTAGATATCATGATTCCTGTTGGCACCATGTGAAAAAAAGTTATATACAAAAAACATCAAAGGAAGAAAATTTACCGAATTTATCATCTCAGTATCTTTTCCAATCTCCTCCATGCCTCCACATCAGTCTTATTTTCTTCTAGAGACAGTCCTAATGACTCTAAAACAAGTACAATCATTATTGAGAGTGGGGGAAAAGCTATTTTTAATATATCATCTTCAGGATCCCTATTAATTTTGTATTCGATGTCATAATCTTTGGGTATTTTGTTTGATAATATCACATGAAAGAATCAGAGAATTTTGACTATTCTATACCCTTCAGCACCAATATAACTGAATCTTACATAAGAAAACAGGGCTAAGGTAAGGAATACATGTTACCCTATAAATGCATGGATGGCAAAGTTTAATCAGCCTCAACTAAAAGAGAAATAGAAGCTGCTTCCAGGTTCAATCCCTTTTACAGGGTAGTCAGGTATTAGATGATTACAGATGCTAAAGCAGGGGAAAAATTAAATAAATATTTAGCCAAGGCAACTCCATAGACTCCTGTCTTTAAAAGCCTGTACCCCAAATACATCAATTCTTCTTTTTATTTCTCCCTCCACTCTACTCAGCTCTGAGGTTTGAAATGCTAAAGATTCTAAAATAAAACCCCAAATTAGCAAAGTTCACGGCAAAAAAGTATAGCAATAATTCTGCCTTATACCTTTCGTGGGTTGAGACGAAGAGCAATTATATAAATGGAATGAACAAAAATGGCACAAACAAAGGAATTATTTGGACAAAGACTATCTTGCTCAATGTTTTCATCACTTCTCACTTTGTCTTTTTGATCTCAGACTGGCTCTTTCCTTTTTGCCTCCAGATGACTAACAACAACTCCAAGGGCCACATTTACCCAAAGTCACTCACCAAAAATGACAAGTACATTTATTCCAACATTTCCAGATAACAGTACTGGCATATATGCTGATAGATCCAGTTTATGCTGACCTCTTAATCTCTGAATACAAGGGATACAATGCTTTGCTTGGTGCAGGCCTAAATCATGTGCTCTGCTCCTAAGAGCGATAGTGAGTAAAGAAATATAAACACCCCCAAGGTGCCAATTTTGCCTACTAAGCTAGAAAAAAAATAAAATAAATGCTAATACCTCTCCTTCCAGATAGTTATCTGATATTGATTCATGCATTACATTAGAGCAAAGCAGTTGTAATTGGTATGGTACATGTAGATAACAACATAGCTCAAAAATATAAAGAAAAAAGGCAAATAAAACTCTCTTCTTTTTTTTTTGGTGAGGAGGGTTTGCCCTGAGCTAACATCTGTTGCCAATCTTCCCCTTTCTCTCCTTTTTATGTAGGCCACTGCCACAGCATGGCTGCTAACAGATGAGTGGCGTAGGTCTTCACCGGGGACCTGAACCCAGGCTGCTGAAGAGGAACATGTGACCACTGGACCACCAGGGCTGGCCCAAAAACTCGCTATTTTTTTTTTTTTTTTGTGAGGAGGACTAGACCTGAACTAACATCCGTTGCCAATCCTTCCCTGCTTTCCTTGAGGAAGACTGGCCCTGAGCTAACATCCATGCCCATCTTCCTCTACTTTATATGGGACACTGCCACAGCATGGCTTAACAAGCAGTGCATTGGTGCGCGCCCGGGATCCAAACCTGTGACCCCAGCCCGCTGAAGCGGAGTGCGTGCACCCAACTGCTTGCGCCACCGGGCCAGCCCCCCAAAAAAGTCTCCATTTTTGACCCAGGATTTTAATACCTAGGAATTTATTCTAAGTTAAACTCAAAATTTAAAATACGATATTAAAGTATGCACTTTTTATCTATTTAAACAAGAGACTTTAAAATAGTAAAATTTTGGAAGTCAATATACGTGAGAGGAAATTATAGTGCATTCTCACACCCATTGGCAGAGAAGCGGTTAGAAAAATACTGTCATTATGACATCGTGTATCAAAATAAACTGTGAGGCTATTTTCACCAAGTTTTACACCACCTTTTATGTCTAAATCTCCTCTCCTATCCTAAAAAATTTCGCCAGTAAGGAACATCTATGATGCTGGTGGTACATCACAACTGTCATTTCTACGAGCCACGTTATTACAGGAAAATGTTGGTAACAAGCTCTAGAAATAATATATCACACAACCATTCATAAGGCAATTCTGAAAACTAATAGATGAGAAATATTTTATAATATAATGCTAAATTAAGGAAAAATAGGCTAGTGCATTGTAGATGTACTTTGATTGCAATCATAAAAAATATGAAACTTCAGAGGTTAATTCAGGTTAGGCTAAAGAAATTAAGAGTGATTTAATATAGGCTTAATAATATATCAACATTATCTTTTAAATATCTTTATTTTTGTTACGTACACAGCCAACAATAATGGTTCTATTTTCTCTTTTCTACATAGAGTCCCATATATATAAGAGAAAACTAAGTTGATAACACAAATTGTACACTGCTTTGTTCATCTAAGATGTATTTAAAGGTCACACAGGAAAAGTCAATCTCATAATGATATCATAACACTTAAAAGAACTCATTATCTAGAACTCTTTAAAAGATAGTAAATTTTTTCCTTCTGGACCTATTAACCCTAGTCTATTTTATCACGTTCAATCTCTAAAGAAGAGTCTTATCCTGTAAAGTCTGGTTTCCAAAATGAAAGCAGGAAATTAGAATGACTACTTTGCTGGTAAAATGCCTGCTGGCTCTTAATGCCCGCTATCTGAAAGGTGATCAGATCACACCATCACTCAAGCTTGATTGTCTGCTTTTCATTAAAATTATTGCTGCTTAGGAGACCACCACATTGCTATCATGCCTTGAATTTCCTTGAAGATAGGAAATGCCTGGAACCTGCCAACTTGGTGAGCGTGTTGAGGGAATAAAGTGTGAATTTAAGGGGAAATTCTTTATTTCAAAGTTCCATTGCATTCATCACCCAAGAAGGCTAAACAATACCATAATAGTTGAACAACAAAGGGCGTAAGAAGTGTCTTGATGAGGTCTTGTATTTTGGTTTTAGTAAATGTAGGAAGATGTGTGACATTGACTTATATTTTAGGTATCTGTGAGGCAAGAAATTCCCAGAGCTCTTTACTCCTCAGGGAGCAAATTTGGATAACGAGTTGTTGGTTGTGCTGTTGTCCAGACCAGACGGCCAAATAATTTTCAATGGGCTCCATAAAGAAGAGAATTGAAGCAACGTTTGGTAACTTCCCTAAGAGTGTAGGGGCTACCTTGTTTAAATGTAGTGAGATTCCGGGGTAAAACTAATTTGAGACCCAGTGTCCAATAAGGCAATGAAACTTGGCCAACTGTGCATTTCAGCAGGTGTTAAAGTAAACTCAGAACCTGTATTTTGAGATGCAAAAGCCAATCGATGCCTTTTTATCTTTTTATTGTATAAATGATTTTAGTATATTTTGGACCAATTGGGTGAAATGATGTCCTTTTTTAACAGAGGTATTTTTTTTCCTCCCACTATATCCAGGTATCTATTTATTTATTATTTTGTGGTTACTGGATATACTTTAGGGGATGATTCCACTCTATCCTCCTAATATTTATAAGTTTCTTCCTCCGAAGGGACTCAGATCAGTGTGTCATGGCTACGAGCCTTCCCCATGGCAATGGTTGCTCTATCAGATTTAAGGACTCTGGGCTTAAATCAAATTTGAATTAAATCCTTGGCTGTGCCATGAGGGTGCCACATGGGCAATTTTCCCTATAAGCCTGAGCATTAGAAGGATCAAAGGCATTTTGTAGGGTGTTAGAGAGCCATCTGCTTTTAGAGGTGTGGACCTCAGCATGCCATATGGTGACTCTATTTCCTCCATACTACTGACTGATGGGCCTGTCTATTGCATAGGTTATCAGTCTTGCCCTTAAGCATGCTATAGAATAGGAGCCAATGTCTGATTGAGACAACAGCTCATGGTCATAGTGTAAGAGTTGTTCCCCTGAGGCTAGCATCAGTCAGAGTTTATGCTGGAATTAAGACACAGAATTCAATCTGAAACACACAGATAGAACTCGGCCAATACACACAACGAGAAGCATTTTCAGGATGGCCCCAATCCCATACTCCTGCATCTAAATGCCACCTATAGGAGCTTCCAACTTAGGTCAGCTAAATCTGTAACAGAGGCTTAGTAAGAGCCAGCAAATAAGTAGAGCTGAAATCACAAACTCTCCAGCAGGCAGAGCACAGCTCAAAGAGCACACTAGTCAGCGAGCAGACTTCAAAGTATTTGCTGCTCAGCAGGCACCAGAGCCCATTAGCAATCCACAAAAGAAAAGAAAGACCCTTGGTGATGGTGATCATCATCTAAATACCCTGCTCACCTTGTCAATTGTTTTCATCATCTCACAAAGATAGGCCAGACCATCCACCCAAAATTCTGTTTGGATGTGAAAACTGATGGTGTTGCATACTCACTGTATTAATCTGCTTGGGCTGTTATAATAAAATACCACAGATTGGGTGACTTAAACAACAGAAATTTATTTATCAAAGTTTTGGAGGCTGTGTAGTCCAAAATCAAGGATATGGTAGGGTAGGTTTCATACTGTAGCCTCTTCTCTTGGCTTGTGGACAACCACTATCTCACTGTATGCTCACATGACTTCCTTATGCATGCACAGGCTAGGGGGTGGGCAGAGAGAAAGAGATGGAGAGATCTTTGTTATTTCTTCTTATAAAGACACTAATCCTATCAGATCAGGGCCCCATCCTTATAAACTCATTTAATCCTAAATCATCAGGATTAAATTAGAAAGTAATCCTAATTTCTTCCTTAGAGGCCCCATCTCCAAATAGAGCTACGCTGACACAATAAACGATTGTCAATCCAGGTAAAGGATATAAGGAATTGTTTGTATTCTTTCTGCGTTTCTGTAAGTTTGAAATGATATCAAAATAAAAGTTAAAATAGCAACAAATATAACACATAATTTGCTTCTCCCTCTCCCTGCGATCCACCTAGTTCCACTACCCATTGGTAATCATATTTAAAATTTTCATCTGTGTCTTTTCAGAAAGTTTGTACATAGGGAAGCAAATATGTGTGTGATGTGTGTGAGTGTGTGTGTGTGCATCTGTGTGTAATGAGTAATTCTTTTCTGGAGAATCTGAGGAGCAGACAAAGACAAATAAGATTTTGTTTTAAGAATTGAGGTATGAGTAGACTATTCAGATAAACAATTGAAGAGCAGGCATCACTGTCAGGAAACGAAAAAGCACAAAGGCTAATTAACACAGCAAGTTGTGGGAAATTTGAGTAACTTCATTTTCAATTTTTTCTGTATTAAAAAGAGATTATGAAGTAGAGAAAGAAGGTAGAAGGAGAAGGCAAGGAGATACAGGTAGGGACCAAGACAAAAGCATATCACGTATAATGCAGTGAAGTTTAAGACACACTATATGTAGATGTTGAATGATCCTCAATTGTGTCTGAATGAGAGGGTGGCTTTTGTTGTACCCACTTGCTCTGCTATGAACACTTTAGTGGAATTTGAGTAAATCATAGGAGTCCACAGTTTTTTTCTCTCTCAAAAGAGAGTTAGAATTTATTTCTCTAACCCTTAAAATCTGGGTTTTCCTTGCAAATCTCTGTGGTTATTGGGACATTAGCAAACATGAAATAAGCAGAGGCTTGAAAAGAGATTGTGTGTTAAAACTTATTCACCTGGTGATATATGAACCCTGTAATCACCAGGAGCATAAGCCCAGGCCATCACGCTAGAGGTTGAGAGACCATGTGGACCTGTTGTCCCAGAAGTCCTAGTTGAGGACATTTCAACCCTACCAACCAAACCAGCCCACAGCAGATGAATCAGCTAATCCCAGCTTGGACTAGAACGACTGCTCAATTGATCCCATTCCAAATTGCTAACCTGCCGAGTAGTGAGTTTACAAATTGTTGATTTAAGCTGTGAAGTTTCAGGGTGGCTTGTTACGGAACAAAAGCTAATTGATATAATATATCTTAATATTGTGTTAAACATCCAGCAAGCATGTCCACAAGGATGGACAGTGGTTTTTCACTTTAATTTAGTAATCTAAGTGTACAATCTTCTATGGGCTCCAATTATTTTCATCATTATAAATTACTATCATCCAAAGTGAATCCAAATTCCATAAAAAATTCAGGACCACAGCGTCAGATTTAAAAGCAGAAAAATGTAATCCAACAAATATCTGTAAAACATCATAGTCAATTTATCCTTTTACTGAAATCTCTTCACAACTTAAGCATGGCTTTGCAAAAGGGATTCAGAAAATTGCATGTCAAAATGATAAATTTGTCAATTTGTCCAACTGCTTATTGTTATGGGCATGACACTGACGATAGAAGAGGAAAAAAACTTTATCCCTGAAAGCCTCATCTAGGGAGGATATGGCAAACCTGCTCTTCACGTACATTACTCAGATGCTTTCCTGAATTTACTTAGTACAGTTTTTCTTTCCTGCTTTCAATCTGTTTATCCCTTCCTCTCTTTCTTCCTTCCTCCCTCCCACCACCTCTCTCTCTTTTGTTCCTTCTGCCCCCTCGTTCCTTCCCTCTGCCCCTCCTTCCTTCCTTCCTTCTTTTTGTCCTTCCTTCCATCCTTCCTCTAGCCCTCTTTTTCTCTTACTATTCTTGTATTTCATTTTGGGAGTCCATGAACGAAAATACTACTTATCACAAACTAATTCAATTATGCTTTTTTCTGTAGAGCTCATGGGAACTATTTTCAGAGCTCTTAGAGGGTATCAAAATATCCTTCTTGATTATAATGAATTTCAATTTCAGTAAGACAATAAAAATCTACTTTTAAACTAGGAAAGTTAGTTATTGAACAGTAAGTAATTGCATCCTAATTGATGAAAAGTCGGGGAAGGTTATTTCTTCAAAAATAGAATGAAAATTTACCCAGTTTTACGGTTGATGTGTGGAGTTTATTTTCCGGCTTTATTGGAAAAGTCTCTATTTTTTTTTTTTCTTAAATTATTAATTTAATGGAGATGTATTAAACAGCTAGCTATTTACATGTTCTGCATGAAGTACTGGTGATACAGAGATGAAAAACTAAACTAAAACAAAACAGTTCCCCCTGTGCCCACTTGGACATCTGAGTAGATTGTTGGTAGGCAAATATATCAGTTATGAGTGCTATGATAGAGATGACCAGAGTGTTACAGAAGGAAAATGGAGGAGGACTTAATTTTGACTTGGAGAATTAAGCTGATTGGGTAGAGGACCGCATGGAATTTGGAGAAGTCACCGTTATTGTGAACTGTGCCCTCTAGCAAACCCAGGGATGGCAATAGTTTAAGGTTGACTTAGAAGTAGACAGAGATTGTTCTGTGCCAGGGACTTTAACAAGTGCAAAGCATATTCTTTCCTAAGATAGCATCTAGAGAGCCCTGCTTTCGTGCAGTCAAAGGGAATAGTTGTCTGTCTAGGGCAGTTAAATGGAACTGTCTTTTGGAATGTCCAGAGAGACCTAGAATAAGTATCATGGAGTATATAAAATAAGGAAAGGATCCAAGGGTCATACACCCTAATTCCTGATACTGTAGCTCCTTTGGGTTCTCTAGGCTTTTTGAAAATTTAACTCATTCTCTATACTGAACATGATTTCACCCCACTTCCCAAATGGAATCAGAGGATACAACTGGGTTAACATCACTCTTGGAGCATATAAATTGGGGCCTGGAAAGTGGAGTGATGGTCCACTGAGATTCTTAACACCATATCACATAAGTCCCCCTACAAGAAGGAGAGAAGGGTAGGACTCCAGAGTTCTCTACTCTAGGAGTAGCACAGAGCAAATGCAGGTAGCTGGGAAATTGGCACAGAGTTGTCATATTCTATTATTTTGAGTTTTTTGTTTGTTTTTAATATTCCATCTCTTTTTCTCTTATTAAAACTCAGAAAGATTGCATATTTCAGTTGAACCACATTGGTGGGCCAGATAATGGAGATCAGCTAGCTATAAAACACTGAAAATATCCCATTTCCATAATGAGTTCTTAATATATTATGCATAGATAATGCTATAAGTACAATTAGAAATAATATAACCTAATTCTAAAGGCCACTGCTAAAAATTCCGTTTACTTGAATCTCTTTGTCTTACGTAATATTTTAGTATTTCAATGTGACACAAGAAATTTAGTATCTTGATAACAAATGTTTTTGTGACTCACTTTGAGTTTAGATAAGCTTATGTTTTTCTTTCATTTAACGTCTTGATTTCACTGCCAACTTAAGAAACATTTCTATAAAGACTTGATCATCCATAAAGTAACTATCATCTATCATGGTACTAAATATATTAGAATCAATTCACAAAGTCGATACTGTCTGCATAGCATGATATGCACTACATCATAGATACAAGTAAAACCACCATAAAGAGGTTTACAGCAATCTTTCATGTACAAGTCAACAATTCAAATGGTGTCACACATAGTAGATGAGAATCTCTAGCTAAACACTGATTTTTACAGGTTACCTCTATATTATTATTCATGGAAGAGGATTCTCTAGCTCAGCAAAACTTCTGAATAACAATGTTATTACAGTATTTACAATATATGGATTGTAACTTGAAAATTAGAACAGAATGCAATAGATCTAAACAAAGCTGTACTGGGCAACACATAAAATATGACAAAAATCACCATCTTGAATAATTATTTTGTCACAAGTGTGACATAAAAAATACATTTAGTAACATTTGTAAAGATTAAATATATTTTTGTGTGTGTGTGAGAAGAGCAGCCCTGTGCTAACATCTGTCAATCCTCCCCTTTTTTTCTTGAGGAAGAATGGCCCTGGGCTAACATCCGTGCCCATCTTCCTCTACTTTATATGGGACGCCACCACAGCATGGCTTGCCAACCAGTGCATCTGTGGGCGCCCGGGATCTGAACCGGCGAACCCCGGGCTGCCGCAGTAGAGCGCGCACACTTAACTGCTTGCGCCACCGGGCTGGCCCCAAGATTAAATATTTTTATGCCCTAATAAACAGCTCTGTACAAAAGGCTGACTGTGATACCTGCCTCTACAATCTAACATGGGTGGAAAATTTACAATAAAAGACCTTGTTTTATAATATTTACAAAAAGACCAAAGTGATTTTTTCACTTCCTGAGCAATACTGATTTGACCAGATGTTGAACTCAAACTGTTGACCTCTTAATATTTTCTAAAGATAATTTTCAAGTTCAAGAGCTTGGATAAACTTAGGCCATCCTTCCGGAGTGGGTTATCACGCTTCTCTGTTATCTGGGAGGTTTCCTTGAAAAGTGTCTATTGCCATTTCCACAGCAGTATCTATTTTTCGACATTCATTGAAAGGGAGTACTTAATCAAATTATGGGATATTGATAGTCTTCTTTGGAGATAGATGAGAATAAAACTCAGGTTTCTCTCAGGGATACCAAAGCCTTTTTCTCAGATTCTTCACTTATTGGAAACCCAACATTTCGATATTGAGCTGCCATCACTGCGTGAAATTTGTGTTAACTACCATTACATCTTTAACTGTAATTGCTGAAATACGCCCCAGTGCAGGGCGTTGGCTATGCCCTGTTTTTTTTAAAGCCCTCTATATGGACTACTTGCTTTTAATTTTTACAAAAACCCTATAAGACTGGTACTATTACTGTGCCGATTTCATAACCAAGGAAACTGAGGCTCAGAGAGGCATTACGTTACAAAAGTGGTAAGTGGTGCACCTGGGATTCAAACCCAGGCCTGTCTTATGCCCTATTTTTCTGGTTAGCCAGAGGGAATAGAGAATGTGGGTGATTAGTATATCCCCCGTGATAATATATCTGGCAGTGATAGAAAACAATTCTATCAGGCATGCTATATGGAGAGGAAAAAATAAACCCATCTGATTAAGAGAGTGAATTTTCTTTAATTATGTTTTAAACTAACACTTTGTGTGACTTTTGAATTCTATTCCACAACATATTATGTTTATTTCAATCAAATTTCCAGCCAAATTACTTAATTTTCTTTTCCAAATAATACATTAGCATTCTAATTCCAGACGGATGGATTTTCTTCATCCTTGGTTTGATGTGTACCAGCACACTGCTGCGTTCCTTAGTTTGAAAAGTGTAGCAAAATGCCACACCACCAAGGATGCACAAAATTTCCTACTCACTAGATTAACATCACCAAAATATTACGAGTTAATATCACCTAGAGATAACTAATAAAATGTGTTATTTAATAATTTGGAGAGCAAATAAGATTTATATAGACAAAAGAGTGCTTTATTTTATGTTTAGTTATATGTATTACCTGACTCGTTTTCCAAAGATAAATGAGATTGAAAGAATTAAAAAAAAAAACTGAAATAAAAATATGAGAGAAATATGTCTCAGAGAAATATATCTCTTTTTTTTGTAGCTGCAATGACTGACTGACTAATTGTTTGCTCTTGTTTTCTGGTGGTCAAAGCAAAGAAAAAAACACAATCAAGTGTTGGAATCAACAATTCTATAACATTAAAACAAACAAGTTGTGCTAAAATCTTTAATTTCTTCCCATACTTTGTATCTGGATTTGTTGAGATTGGGTAATATAACATGGAGATTTGTATGGTTACAAAAGTTTTTTTTTTTTTTTTTTCCTGCTATGTATAGTTTAAGCTCTTAAAAAAAAAGATATATGCTTTAGCAGCAGGTTCACTAGCGTGTTTTATGTATTATTCTGAAAGCCTCAACACAGGAATCATTACTTTTATTAGCTCACTCTATAGACTGCATTAGTTCTGATCAGTAATAAAGGGAAACAGAGTGAAAACATAAAATATCTTGTCTGTAGAAACACTGTGTACCTACAAGTCCAAAAATCCTTTCCTTAAATTTCAGAGTAAGTGAAAATAAAATAGGCCATTAAATAACACTTTCATTCATTTTACTTACTGAGTGATTACTGTTCTAGGTACTCTTCAAGGAACTATGGAAATAACAAGATACAAAAAAAGATAAAGGCTGTTATATGTTCTTGTGGGGAGTAGGCATTACACTAAAAATACACATACCAAATGTCAGATGGTTGATAAGTGCTGTGGTGCAGAGAAAAATAAAGCAGGACGAGAGGGAGAAGAAGTACCAGTCAGTGGGGTAGTGTTATTTTACAAGGAGTAGTAAATCAAAAGTTGCACTGGATGGAAAGGAAAACTTTATTCAAGACTATTCCATAGGGGTCAATACTACAGTCATGCGTCGCTTAACGATTGGGATGCGTTCTGAAAAATGTGTCATTAGGCAATTTTGTCATTGTGGGAACATTGTAGAGTGCACTTATACAAACCTAGATGCTATAGCCTACTACACACCTAGGATACATGGTACTAATCTTATGGGACCACCATCATATACGCAGTCTGTTGTTGACCGAAACGTCATTATGCAGCAGGTGACTCTATTGCAATAGGGGAGAAATTTTGAACTCAACTGCACTGAAACAAAAGGTAGAAGAGTTTTTAAGCACTGGGGTAAGCTAGAGGTTTATCAACGTGATTAGGCAATTTGTGCTTGCTAATTGGTGCCTATGGAAGTTAGGATCCTACTTTCTCATAGAAACTAAGAGATAAGGCCCTACCTTTTATATTTCAAAGGGATGATAATGGCTATGAGGTCCTTGAGAAAGACATTCTTGGGTTGTAGAACCCCGAGAGGCTGGGAGAAGATTCTCATCTGAAAGGAATAGAGAAAGAATTTACAATTGAAATTTTTCTAAGGTGTATGCTCTAAGAAAAGGGAGATCAGGGGCCCACAGTCAGGAAGAAGACTGTCTAGGGTTTAGTCAAGCCAAGGGGATTGTTAAGGGCAGCTTGATCTGGTGGCTGTAGTGATCATCCACATAAGAGATAATGGTGAATTGGACCAGATGGAGAAGAGCAAATATGGTGCAAAGTGACCAGATTTTGGATATATTCGGAAGAGAGAACTGATGGGATTTGCATGTATAGATAGCATGTGGAATATGAGCAGGAGAAACGTAAAGAATACCTCCAACTATTTTGGCTGAGAAAACAGAAGACGTATGTTTGCTTTTACTGGGAAATGTAAAGATATTTGCTGACAAAATGCCGTCTGAGAAGGATAAGAAAGAAAAAAGTAAATTAGTATGGTTGGAAACACAAAACATGCATATCAATCATAGAGAAAAAAAAGACACTGGAAAATTCCCAACTGATTTTTTTCTTTGACTCTTTATCACTTGTCTAATTATGTTTTTTATATGTAAATGATGTCTTTTTTTTGTTTCCCCTTGAGCAAAATTCCTTTCAATGGCCCTCAGTATCTAACATTTATTCAAAATTTGTACGGTTCATTCAGAGAACCAACCAGAACATCTATTATAGATTAATTATAGAATGTAAATGCTCCACAGAAATACGCCATAAGAAATTCATTTTGCACAGGCTGCGGGAAGAATTGTGCCTTTAGGAATTAAGTGGACTTTACATTAATGCATTTGTCATATGGATTATGATGTTACTTTAGGACGTTATTTGTATTTAAAAAAAAAAGAAAAAAGAAACAAGAGAGAGATAAGATGGAAGGAGAAAACATTGACTGATGAGATGACGTACCTTTGAGGCAATAAAAGTTCCAGGTTTACATTTCCAGAAGCCAGTCTCCCAATAAATTATTCATTAGTTAATGATTTATTTAAAATAAAATAATTTATTCATTAGTTAATATTTTTAATGGCTAAGAAAGTCACCTATCGTGAAAGATGAAATCACTATAATAATATATATCTTATAATTGTTTTTAAGTGAAGGAGCTACATTGCTCTAAATATATATATTTACATATATATAAAACGTTCTGTATGTGATAACAATTTGCATGTTGCTTAGCACATTGATGAGATCCAAAGAAATTCAGCATACCTGGAGCAGGTACTCCCCACTAAATAGGGTATCCAAGTCCAGCAAGTTTCCAACCAATGCCAGGCATTAACAAATAATAATAAAACTAGGTTTTTTTGGCCTGGATTTTGGCCCGTTTGCTGTTTTGTGGACTTCTTAGTTTTATAATTTTGCTGCTGTTGTTATTTGTCATAATCACATGTATCCATAAAAATAATCTCAGTGAGTAAAGAGAGTAGAAGATTCACAAGAAAACACAATTTTAAGTCTCTATGGAAGTCCATAACCAAAAGTAAAGCACTCTCAATATTTTTGCATATTACTTAATTTTTTATACTTTGTGTTGCCTGGTCTGTATTTTTAAATCTGGTTTTGTGTTGAAATTGTGTTTCTTTCTTTTTTTTTCTCTGCTGCTACTACATCATGGGATCCTACAAGCTATGAACTCATACAGAACAGCAAGGTCATATTCATTCTGCCTCTTTAGCACTCACTTCTGCACCAGGCACAGGAAATATATTCAATAATACCTTCTCAATTGTTGACATGAATTATTCCTAAGAAGGTGTAATACCAATGATTTTTTAAAGTGACATCTTAATTAGAATATTTTTCTACTTATAAAGTAATTTGTATTATTGTTGTCTACTTCTGTCGAGGATTGTGATTTGTAATTATATATGAACTCGTGTTTCTCAAATTACCAATTTTTCTCTTTTATGGATTCAACTTGTTGCGAAAAAACTTGATATAACATTACTTCCTTTCAATGCTCTCCACTTTAATTACTGGTTTTCATTTATTTAGTACGTAATGTGCACTCAGATTGATACAATTAAACTATGTATTTAACATATTTTATTTTTCAAATTTTTTTACCAATATCCTCTTCTGTAGCTACATTTACAATACTGCTAAATTAAATTCCATAGTGTTATTTTTATCAGAGCTTAATAATGATCACTTTATGCCAGCTTACAAAAGTTATTTTGATTTACCTCTTAAAGTGTTGTGACATATGTCTTCAAACATTTTTTCGTGAAGACTTTTTAAGTAGTAATTTATCTGACTTCTTTCACATCTAATAAAGTTTGTTTTTGCTCAAGTATGTTTGATGAAGTCTTAGTCTGAATTTCTCTGCTGCTAATTCAATATCGATTATGCATTTGTTTGATTTTGGTAAAATATTTAAAATAGTTCTTTGTCTTGTTTCATTCTCCATTAATTTCTACCTTTACATTCTTTCCATCTCAGTTTTTCTCCTTTCATTTTCTAGAACTCATAGTTTCCTGTAATACATTGGAAAAAGGGTGTTACTTTCTAAAATGCGTCATAGACTCTACATATGATCAAGTTTTCTTCTTGAGTGCTATGTTCTCTAGATTTAGCAGCAAAAAATCTAAGAACCTAGCTCAGCTTTCTTTAAAAGTTAGAAGTTAATCCCATCCTTGTTTTTCAGCTATATTGAGACATATAACATTATGGAAGTTTAAGATGTACAATGTATTGATTTGATACACTTATATATTGCAAAATGATTACCACTGTAGTGTTAGCCAACACTTGCATCACATCACATAATTACCATTTCTTTTTTGTGGTGAGAACAGTTAAGGCTTACTCTCTTAGCAACTTTCAGGTATATAATACAGTATATTAACTATAATTGCCATGCCGTACATTAGATCTCCACAACTTATTCAGGTTGTAGTTGGAAGTTTGTACTCTTTGACCATCTCCCCTATTCTCCTACCTCTCAGCCCCTGGTAACCACCATTCAAGTCTCTGTTTCTGTGAGTTTGGCTTTTTTTGGATTCCACATGTAAGTGATATCATACAGTATTTGTCTTTCTCTGTCTGACTTATTTCACTCAGCAAAATTCTCTTCAGCTGCCTTACTTTTGTTATAATCAACACTGTTAGGTCTACTCCAATATGGATGCTGTATCACACATTCTATTGAAATTACTGTCTTAAGACCAGTGACTTCCATGTTGAAAAATTCAACAGACACTTCAACTACAATGATACTTGAGCTCTCAGCAGCCCATGTGATGCTTAGCCAGTTTAATCTTTACACAGTATAGTTTTTTGATATCTTTGACATCACAACCTGCTTTGATTTACATTTACATCTCTGGCCACTGCTTTTCACTTTCTTCCTCTACCTTTCCATTAAATATCAGATTTTCAGATTTTTCCATTATGCTGCAATTGTTCTACTCAGTCAGTAGTTTTCACCCTAGTCTTCTAGTTCTAATTAAACACAATTTAGCTTAGACTTGTCTTCTGAGATCTCTCAAATTTAACATGTCCAAAATTGCATTATACTTCCATCAAACTTTAAGCCCCTGGCAACATGTGTATTGCAGTAAACAGCTCCAACATATCCAGCTTCTAAAACTAGTCGGATGGGAGTCATCTTTAACTATTTGCTCTTCTTTACTTTTCACACAAATTAATTCCGTTTACCTGAAAATAACTCCCTTTACACTCTTGTAGTTGGATAATCCTCCTCTTTCCTTAAAGTTGCAATTTAAATATTACTTCCTCTAACTCTATGCTAAATACTATAATAAAGTATTATACTTTATATAACTATAAATTTGATGCATGGCTCATAGTTGATGCTCAACATATGTTTGAGTTTATTTATAATTTTTAGCATGATAAGAATCCAGAGAGTAGAAACTCATAAAGAGCTTACGGTCTCTAGAAAAACTTAATATCTTATCCTTAAATGGCTTGGAATTTGGAAGAGAATGGCATCATGGTCAAATCTATGTAAGTACTAAAGAAAAGGAACATAAAATGTGCTCTGTATATCCCGGTTCTTGACATTCTCTGTGTGCGATGTTCATCATGCAGTCCTGTTTACTTTAGTATATTGAACAGAATGGATATGAGTTCTGAAACGAAGGAGGGACTTCCTACAAAAGAATGCACATTTATTAAGTGTCTCTTATATACTCCTTCAAAACACTATAAATAAACCAGCCACATTAGTCCTCAGAGCAACATTTTCAGATATATAATATGAATCCTTTTATCCATATTGGGAAATTTGGTTTCAGAAACATCAATTAACATTCTCAAGTATACATCCTACTCAACTGAATTTAAGACATAAATCAAAACACATTTAATTGTGAAAACCATGATCTTTATATTTTATTAGTGTATACTGGACTTTAATTCTTTTAACTTTTGGGGTTACTGAATTTTGATCATGGTATATATGGTATTGAGAAAAAGAATTTATTTCCTGCAAAACAGCTTCAAAATAGGCAAGAACTTCAATATATTCTTTGTAACTTATACATATTTTACAAACTTTAGTTGAGTCTTTTCCCTCTTCTATGTCACATAACCAAATTGGATATTTCATAAATTAGATCTGGGGACAGTAGTTTAAATATATATCAACCAGACACCAATTACAATATTAAACAATTGAATGAATAAGAAGTAAATGCAACATAAATAATTCAACGTTCATTTTTTAGAATATTTTCTTCAACAATGAACAGGAGAAAACACTTAAAAATGCAGGGAATGTAAGGAATTGGAGAAAAATCAATGTTATAGTTTATTAATGGGTTTGGTAAATTGTACTTCCAAGGAAAGTAGAACAGGAAAGATAGAATTGGAATTAGTATTCCATTATGACATATTTTGTTAAACTTCCAAAGCTCTCAAGATTTTCTATTTCATCTGCTGATTTGAATTTTATATACTAATTTTGGAACTGTGACAAATCATAATTTAATATTTACAAAGTGTTTTACAATTAGTAATAACAGTATGTCAATTCAGTGTTAAGTTACTTGATTTTAAGTATATGGGTAAAACGTATGAGTAGTCAGTCCATCACAATAACTGATTTGATACGACAAAGTGGCTGTCTCTACGTACCCTACCTAAACTCTTAATTACTCAATTTATTCTGTCAAATTGGATAATATAATAGGAAAAAGTAACTATCAAGCTATTTAGCAACAATTAGACAACTGACATTCTTCAAAGAAAATGGAAGTTGTAAATGACTCTTGTCATACTTTTCAAATACATACATTAGTGTTGACTAGACTGTGAAAAATATTTAATTGTAAAATATAGTATTTTTTCAGTTAACTGGAAATCCTCCTGAAAAATTAAATACAAATGTGACCTTACACAGGTTGCTATCTCTCCCTAGACCTTAGCTCTTCATGTTAAAATAAAATGGTTTGACCTGACCAGCGTTTCCCAATATAGTCTGTACATACTAGTTGTGGGGAACACTCTGATAGAAAAAGGATTGCCTGGTCAAATTCGTTTTTAAAAGTGTTTGTATCAATTCTCCTTTTGGTAAATCATAATGCATATTTTTAGTATTTTATGGAGCTTGTATTTCATTCAATAAACAATTATTGAGTGTTAATTATTTGCTAGGACTGTCATTTACATTATTTTTATAAAAGCTCTGAGACATACTGAAGCATAAAACAAAATACAACAAAATTAAGTACCTTTTAAATGATGCCACACGCACTACTTTTTTTTTTTTTGTGAGGAAGATCAGCCCTGAGCTAACATCCATGCTAATCTTCCTCTTTTTTTGCTGAGGAAGACCGGCTCTGAGCTAACATCTATTGCCAATCCTCCTCCTTTTTTTCCCCAAACCCACAGTACATAGTTGTATGTTGTAGTTGCACATTCTTTTAGTTGCTGTACGTGGGATGCGGCCTCAGCATGGTCGGAGAAGCGGTGCATTGGTGCATGCCCGGGATCCGAACCTGGGCCGCAGCAGCGGAGCGCACGCACTTAACCACCAAGCCACAGGGCTGGCCCCACATGCAGTACTTTTTAAGGTTATTTGATCATACAAAACATTTGTAATCACGGATCACTTCTCATTCTCTCTGTCCCTCGATGGAACATATAGTGGGAAATACTGGATAATCTGTAAACCCCATCCTAGTTCAAAATGTTATGCTAAGTAATACGAAAAGCCACCTCTATGTCGTTACATATCTGTAACATGCAACAGGATCCAGTATATAGCTGTTTCCTTTTACCTTTTCTTTCAGAAAAAGGGGCCCATACCAATCATAGGGCTTTCAAATCTTTGCGATGTAAGTGGCAGATTCATGTTTCTGTGATAACATATTACATTCTAACTCATCTGTTTTTGCATTGTCATCAAATGCTGTACCACTATTCATAGACTCATATTATTGTTCATAAGAAAGTGCAGACATAAAAAACATATGTTGCCTGAGTCTCTAAGTTTTAACTTCTACATGGTTTATGGTTTATCCTATTTGGTTTATTTTTCATTTATTCATCACATATTTTTTCTTTTAAATCTTGTTCATCAAAAGATCATATACACACTTCAAATTCCACTAGAATTTCTCTGAGCTTCAGTACTCACCCATAGTTTTAGAGAGTAATAATAACAGATAACATATGCCACAGCGACACTAAGAAGGGCAAATATATCAAGTTATTTAATCTTTATAATAACTCTAAGAGTCAGATTTTGTACCAAAGTTATTTATTTACTTATCTTGGAGAATTGTTATGAGAATTTTTGGGGGTAAAATGTGCATAAACCATCCACCATATGAAATTCTTACCACATGGCAGATAGTCGAGTGGTGATGAAGTGATGATGACGACTATGATGATTTTGAATCACTTGACATAAACCATCCTTACTTGGACTCTGTTGATTCTACAAGTGCAGTTAGTTTGAAATAACCAAAGCAATCTGGTCAGACCTATGCCAAAAGCACATTGGCAGGTGATTACATTGTTTTACTTCTGTTATTCCCAATGCTACTCCCAAAAAACTGAGAGATTTGTGTGAGGGAAGATAATGACTTCAGAACCAATATTTAATTAGCATTAATTCCTCAGAGCATCTCAATTAAGACAGTTTCTGGAGTTCTGAAAAGTTTTACAAGTCTATGTATGTTTTGGTCAAAAAACTGTAGATTCAGACTCTTATAGGAGGATAAATTCAATGACCCTAGGAGATAAGCTGAACACACTATACTATTAAGCATTTCTTTTTGTGTGTGTGTGTGTGAGGAAGATCAGCCCTGAGCTAACATTCATGCCAATCTTCCTCTTTTTTTCTGCTGAGGAAGACTGGCCCTGGGCTAACATCTGTGCCTATCTTCCTCCACTTTATATGGGACGCCGCCACAGCATGGCCTGACAAGTGGTGCCTCGGTGCGTGTCCGGCCCCCGAACTCCGGCCGCCAACAGCGGAGCGCGCGCACTTAACCACTATGCCACGGGGCGGCCCCTACTAAGCATTTCTTTTTTTTTTTTTTTTTTTAATTTTTTGTTTATTGCAGTAACATTGGTTTATAACATGGCAAAAATTTCAGGCGTACATCATTATACTTCTATTTCTGCATAGATTACATCATGTTCACCACCAAAATACTAATTACAGCCCATCACCACACACATGTACCGAATTATCCCTTTCACCCTCCTCCCTCCCCCCTTCCCCTCTGGTAACCACCAATCCAATCTCTGTCCCTATGTGTTTGTTTATTGTTGTCATTATCTAATACTTAATGAAGGAAATCATACGGTATTTGACCTTCTCCCTCTGACTTATTTCACTTTGCATTATACCCTTGACTTTGTATTCTGACTGAGTTCAGCCAAAGTTATCACTTTTGCTCATTTTTTTCTCTCTTTATTTCCCTTCTAGATTTTCACCAGTGTTCCTCCACCCCTATCTGAGTGTGAAAGGTGAAGTATAGTCCAGGGAGCAAAAACTTTGTTCTCAGTACTTAAAATTGCCACCAAGTACCACTGATATTTAAATTCACCATTTGCATAACACTCACCCTCCTCCCTCCAAGTCCTATTTAGGTCTCTTATTCTTTTTGTATCCATCTACTCTAAAATTTGCTACAACAGTTTTATATAAAATGCTATAGCTAGGAGAGACAAAAATAAAGCCTGCTTACAGAAAAAATATGATTTATCAATGCATATTTAATAAGAAGATAAACTGGCATAGCAGGTCAACTAGCTTCCATGCAAAAAATCTTCAGAAAGCAGAACAATGCCTAAAAGTACTACAAAGAGTTCAACTTTCCAAGGAGTAGAATCTTCTGCACTTTGGAAACTGATGCCTCATTTTCCATTCACTGCAGACAGTGCACATTTGATATTGGATTGTCCCACAAATCAAGTTTAAGAATTGTTCTAAGCATGCCAAAGACAGTATCTAATTTATGGAGACTACACCTACCAAGCGGAAAAGGACAATCAAATAATTACAATGCATTATGACATAGTTAGGTATAAATAGTAGTATGGAAGCTAAACAGTTTATATAGTTTATTTTTCAGAGTAGAAACAATAGGATAGGATAGATAAGAACTTTTCATCAAGTGGCCATTTGCTCTGTATTCTTAAGATATTAATTGAACTTTACCAAGAAGTGAAAGAAGGATGAATATAATGGGAAAATCATTTAAGTAGGAAATCTCTTGCCATGTTTTGAAAAAGGTACATGGACTTTAGGAATAGGTTGAAAGTAGGAAATTCGTGTACTGTTTATGTTGAGTAAGCATAATGAAATGAAGACTTTTTAATATTATTATTTCATTACATTTCTTCCATTGTACTTGAGGTAATGTATGTGAACATTAAATTCATTGATATGTGAATATTGTTAGAGCAGTGCCTAGCACCCAGTATTATATAAGTATCATTGCTACCATTATTAGTGTTATTATTCTTATGAGTAGTAGACTTCTATTTTTTGGTTCATAATCTTGAAAAATAATCAAAGTGAGTGTTTTTAAAACTACTTAAATTCTAACATAACTAATTCAGATTGGTTTTTCTTCCTATTTTTCTAAAGCAGTGAAGAAAGAATACAATATTTGTTCATGGAATTTTAAAAAATATGCCCATTTATTTATCTAAATTCCTACTGCATAGATTTTATATAATGTGTTGATGTTTTAGTTTTAAGTTTCCTAAAAATGAATAAGCCATTTGAATATCATCTGGCAGTGGCTATTGGATCAGTTTCAAAATCCTTTATGAAAACCACATGGGAAAGGGAAGTGAACACAGAAATTAAATATTCAATTAGAAAGATTATGGCAGATGACCTTAACAAAGATATGTTGATATGACCAACAGTCTCCTAAGAGATGCCTTTGAATTTCCTGCATTATTGCAGTCTCTAAAAGAGAATGTTACTATTTTTTCTGAGCTTCATGTCATTCACAAGGGCAGGTTTCTTCTAGTTACATTAATGCAGGTTAAAGGGCAGAGTGATCATAAGCTGCACAGTTGGTTGAAGAAATCTAATTCAGGTTCCTGAGGAACCAAGCTTGTATTTTTCTATGGTCACCTCTTGTCAGCATCTTTTTACAGGAATTTTCCCAGACCATTAGTTTTATGGGTTAATGCCAGGTGGCATATTCCCTCTTTACCATCTTGGAATATCTGAAAACAGGACAAGTACAGGCTTATATTATGTAGTTGAAATAACATTTATTATATAATTCTGATATCCAAATGAGAGACTGTACTTTGAGAATTCCCGGGATGACTCTCCAAAATATTTGACATTCTAGAGAGCTCCTCTTCATTTAAGATCAATAACATTCCAACTATCCCAGAGCCACAGAATTTTCTTACCAGGTTTTTTACCAAACCTTGTTTGGGGTGTCTTTAATGGCGTTTGCTGCTCACTTCTTCCTCAGTGCTAGTCCTTACACACTGCACGCGTTGAGTAAGGGAACAAAGCAAAAACAGACAAAATAAAATTCTCCCCAATTGCCTTATTTTCTCAATTTCTCTCTGTTCTTTCTTTTTTTTCCTCTCTCCTTCTCTTTCACTCTTGATTTCTACTCCCTCTCCACAGTTTTCATATTCTGTGTGACTTTGATCTTCCTGGAGCCCATTGTCCTCTGAGATACCTAAATCCATCAAAATTCATTAGTCTTATATTATTGAGAATATCCACTCATCGATTTCAATGCAATGTAACGAAATTTATTTTCATTTCTTTTTGGTCAATATCTTTCTCTAATTTACCACCCTGAGGTCTCTAACTCCTTTAGTTACTTCTAGTTTCTTTAGAAGTCAACTCTCCAACTAAGCACATTCCCCATTTCACAGAAACAGGTCCCAAAACTTATGCCTGTGCGTTTTAAGTCATCTCCTGACTGTTGAGTTATGATTTGTTTACCACTCAGTTTGAGAGGAAACTCAAGTCCAAAAATTAGGTAAGTATTTCCATCATCATCATCGTCATGATCATCATTGTCATCACTTCTAACATTCGTCAAGTAATTACAACAAGCCAGGCATTAGGTAAAACATTCATTAAAACTTAATGAGGCAGGGATTAGTATTCTGCCCATTGTAGAGGTGTGAAAACTGAGACTTAGAGAGGTAAGTAACTTATGCAAGGACAGATGTTAAACAAGAGGCTCAGCCACAAAGTGTATTCAAGTCTATACGGCACCACAATATGAGCTCTTAACAATTATGTGATATGGCTTCAGATTGTGGCTATTTTATTCCTTAACTGATAGATACATTCTTTTAACCCATACACAAGTTGGCTAATCAATAGTAGACATACATTTTTTTTCCTGAAATTTTTAAAACTGTAAGTTGTGTTAAGAAAGATGATCCTGTAAAACCGAAACAAAAGATTTATACTAAGGTTGCCGTGAACATCTGTTCTGAAGGAAGTAAGTGAACTGAACAACTTCTTATTTGGGGTCCAAAAACCAAAACAGTCTATCCATTTTTATATCATGTGTATTATACTTCTAAATTGTTTTTAAGTACTGGGAAATAATAGATAAAATTATCTTGCCAGACAAGCGGTTGAAAGAACAACTGATTAATTAGTTGATTATTTAGTACGACAACTTTTTTTTTTTTTTTGGTGAGGAAGATCAGCACTGAGCTAACATCTGATGCCAATCCTCCTCTTTTTGCTGAGGAAGATTGGCCCTCAGCTAACATCTGTGCCCATCTTCCTCTACTTTATATGGGACGCCGCCACAGCATGACTCGACAAGTGGTGTGTTGCTGCCTGCCTGGGATCTGAACCAGCGAACCCCAGGCCGCTGCAGCAGAGCGCACGAACTTAGCCACTTGCACCACCTGGCCAGCCCCTAGTACGACAACTTTTGGCTTAAAAGTTTTAGAAATACCTTTAGGAGAAAAATTTTCATAAGTGAAACATATATGCTTCATTCTGAGGAGAAATAAAGGCTCCAATGCAAAAGAAAACAAAATATTTGTCATGAAAAATACCTAATTGTTCTGGAAATGTTGTCCCTAAAAAAATATGGTGAATTTCTTGAATACATACTGTATACACTATATATTACATAATAAATGACCTTAGTTTGCCATAAAATACAAAAAAGTGATTTCATACATTATTTTTTTTAATTACATGAGCAAAAAATTGTATGAATTATCCAATTTCACAGAATTAAAAACTAGAAAAAGTTTCAGGGTTCAAACCCTTTTTAAAAATCTTAATCCTCCCTTATGCTTTGACGATAAGCACCTGAGACAGCAGCCACTGATCGAGCACTTTCAACCTGGCAGTGAATATGCTAAATCTTCCATGTCTGTTATTTTACAATAAACCTGTGCAGCAGGTATTTTCTGGTAAAGGAAAGTAAGATTCAGATGAGTTAGTCTGAGGTGACTCCAGTCCTCTCTCCTCAGAAAGCCTGTATTCCAAACCATTTAAACATGCCCTGTGGGGCTGGCCCCATGGCTTAGCGGTTAGGTGCGTGTGCTCCGCTACTGGCGGCCCAGGCGCACCGACGCACCGACGCACCGCTTCTCCGGCCATGCTGAGGCCGCGTCCCATGTACAGCAACTAGAAGGATGTGCAGCTATGACATATAACTACCTACTGGGGCTTTGGGGAAAAAAGGAGGAGGATTGGCAATAGATGTTAGCTCAGAGCCGGTCTTCCTCAGCAAAAAGAGGAGCATTAGCATGAATGTTAGCTCAGGGCTGATCTTCTTCACAAAAAAAAAAAAAAAAATAAAGAAAATAAAAGAAAAAAAAAAGAAGAGATGGTGGTTTGGGGAAGGTGGAGGGGAAAAAAGAAAAGCATGCCCTGTACAGGATCAATACAACTGTTGATGTTCTATTTGCTCAGAACATAATGAACCTTCTGTAGAAGAAACCAAAATCACAGTCATTTTTTTTCTCACAAACAGAATTTCAGAAAGTTTGTCAGCGTAGACATTTTTTTTCTTGTGATTAAACACAAGTTTATGTCTCTTGATACTCAGCCTGAATGACTCTAATGATCTTGAATATAACCCAGGTTTCAAAATATATATATATATATTTTAGGGAACATGGGGATAAAATCTCTTCTCTGCCCCTGCTGGTTGAACAGCTGTATAAAGTTACAGAAACCAATATTAACTCAGACAAGTATGTCCTATCTATCCTCTATTTTCCTGCATTCTTAGCAGAGTTCTGATTATATAATTTAAGAAAACAGCAAAAAACTCCTGTTCATGGAAGACTGTAATTAATTAGGCCTTAAATATCAAGCTTTTACTCTGATGACAATAAAACGTCTTTTATTAAGATGTATTTGCATTTCCAAATATATTGCCATTCTATTCACAATTTGTGAGCCTAATAAACTTAAGATTTAGCACTAAACTCTTAAAAACTACAAATATTATATGTACTCATAAAATGAGAAGAAGATCAACTGACATGTTCCTAAGATCTTTGAAAAGCTGCTGAGATACATTGAATATGAATGTTCTTATGGGGGGGGGGGTGTATTCTTCATTGTAAAATCTCTATTCTCAAATCAAAATTGATTTTAACAAAAAAAAGACGTAAAAGTCTAAAATTTCTCTCTAACATTATTCTTTCCTACATTATTAAAGTATCAAAAATAATTGTTTTAGTTAATAACACTGGGAATTGAAACAATAATTATCAGTAGGTGAAAACTGCAATCCACATTTATTTAGAAGAGTAAGACAGAAGGCAAAATTTAATGTTTATGTAGCACTTATTTGAGACATGTGACATGCTTTATATATTCTCCCTGATGGAATATGGTGATACTTTTCCTTCTGCACAAAGCAATCTAATGCTCAGTAAGTAGTCCTTGTAGTCCTGTGAAGATGAGTTTTTGATCATGACAGTGTTAGCACTGCACAGGACCTTGGACATCATTTTACCAGACTCCTTCATTTACTCCTTAGAAAGCCGAGACCAAGTGACTTTGTCCAAGCCGGTGTTGTGTTCAAATAAGGCATTCAGGACCTGGCCTCAGTGAGATCACCTGAAAAGAGAAGGTCCTGATAAAACTGGGTCATATGTCATAGTCGTGAAAATTCTTTCAAAAGAGTTTGGGATAAAAATTAGGGATAAACACCAGTACACCAATCGATCATCAAAACCAAGCATTTCATTTTAGAAATTGATCTCATATCATGGTCTCTGTGTCAGTCAGGGTACTACCTTCCACAACAGAAACAGACTGTATCTATCTGTCTATCTATCTCTCTCTCTCTATCTATCCATCCATCCATCCATCAAACGTATTTAATAATACATACAATTAACTTTATATATAAAACTTGTAGTTACATATAAATACAGCAAAAGACAACAGAATGTTTTTTATTGAGGTCTATTTGCATTTCCAAATATATTATCACTGTTCACAATTTATGTGCCAAATCCACTCATGATTTTGCACCAAACCAACTTATAAAAACTAGCAATGTTATGTATACCCATATATATGAAATATATACATATATTTCAATGATTTTTCATATATTCACGGATTTGTGCAACCATAATCACCACAATTTTAGGATATTTTCCTCCCCTCAAACAGAAACTCCATACCATTTTGTTACCACTCCCCTATTTACCCATCACCCCCAGCCCTAAGCAATCTCTAATGTAGTTTCTTTCTCTACAGATTTGCATATTATGGCAGTCCCTATCAACGTAATCATATAATACGTGTTCTTTGGTCACTGCTTTCTTTCACTACGCATCATGTATTCAAGGTTCATCCCTGCTTTAGCCAGTCTCAGTACTTCTTTCTTTTTCATGGCTTAATAGAATCTGTTGTATGATATATCAGACAGGATTCTCCAGAGAGACAGAAACAATAAGATATATATTGTTTCTAAATATATATGTAATATATAATATATACATACTATGTATAAATATATAAATACATGTCAATAAGTACATGTGGTTTGTTTAAAGGAATTAGCTCATGTGATTGTAGGGGTTCACCCGTCTGAAATCCATAGAGAAGGCAGTGAGACTAGAAACTCAGGCAGGAGTTGGTATTGCAGTCTTGAGGCATAATTTCTTCTCCAGACATCCTCAGTTTTTTCTCGTAAAGCCTTCTAACTGATTAGATGAGGCTGTGCACACTATGGAGAGTAATCTCCCTTATTTAAAGATTGTAGATGTTTTAGGCTGAGTTGTGTCCCTCCAAAACTCATATGTTGACATCTCAACCCCTAGTACCTCAGAATGTAACTGTGTTTGGAGATAGGGAGTTTAAAGAGGTAATTAAAGTTAAATGAGGTAGTATGGGTGAGCCCTAATCCATATGACTGTATTTGGAGATAGGGCCTTTAAAAAGCCGATTAAGTCAAAATGAGCCCAAGAAAGTGGGGTAGTAATCCAATATGACTGGTGTCCTTATAAGAGACACCAGGGATATAGGCATACAGAGAACAGGGCACGTGAGCACACAGCGAGAAGACAGCTAACTACAAGCCAAGGAGGCCCAGGAAAAACCAATCCTGCCGACATCCTGATTGTGAACTTGCAGCCTCTAGGACTGAAAAATTAATTTCTGTTGTATAAACCAGTCTCTTATGTTTTGTTATAGCAACCCTAGCAGATGGCCTTTGGACTGGAACTCCAACACGGGCTCTTTCTTGTGTCTCCATAATCTCAAGAGCCAATTCCTTAAAATCACTGTCTCTCGCTCTCTCTGTATATAGATAGATAGATAGATAGATAGATAGATAGATAGATAGATAGATAGATAGATATATCGATCGGGAGGCAAGCAGACAGGCAGACAGACAGACAGATAGATAGATAGATAGACAAGACAGACATACATATAAATAACCAATATATGCTATTGTTTCTATTTCTCTGGAGAACCCTGACTAATGCAGTAGATGTTAACTACATCTACAAAACACCTTCACAGCAACAACTAAGTTGGTGTTTAATTGAATAGCTTGGTACTATAGCCTAGCCAAGTTGACACATAACACTAACTCACATTTGGATTTACCACACTTTATTCATTCATCAATTGATGGACATTTGGGTAGTTTCCACCATTTGGCTATTATGAATAATATTTTATAAACATTCACATACAAGTTTTTATCTGGATATTGGTTTTCATTTCTCTTGGGTATATGCATAGCATTGGAACCACTGAGTCATGTGGAAACTCTGTGTTTAACCATTTGAGGAAATGATAGACTGTTTTACAAAGTGGCTGAACCACTTTATATTCCCACCCTCAGTGATATTGCAATTGGGATTGTTTTCTTAATTACATTTTCGGATTTTTCATTGCAAATGTAAAGAAATACAGTTGATTTTTGTAATTTTGTATCTACAATCTTGCTGAATTTTTAAAATTTCTACTAGTATTTTCATGGATTCCTTGGAACTTTTATTTAGATTGTCTTTTTCTTCTAGAGTCAGTTTTAGTAGTTCATGCCATTCTAAGAATTTTTCCATTGCATCTAAGCTGTCCAATTTATTGGCATGCAATTGTTCAGAGTATTCTTTTATAAGGTTTTAATTTGCATAAGGTTAATAGTAATGCCCCTTCTTTCATTTCTGATTCTAGTAACTTGAGTCTTTTCTCGATCAATCTAGCTAAAGTTTAGATAATTCTATTGATCTTTCAAACAACCAGATTTTTATTTTATTGATTTTTTTCTCTGGTATTTTCCTATTTCATTAGTTTCTGTTCTAATCTTTATTTCTTTTAAGTTTAATTTGTTCTTTTTTTGATCAAAAAGGGCAAAACTCTAGGGTAGTGGAACATTCTCCAGTTTTGAACGTGCTCTCTTTCCTAAACTGAGTCTTGGTTCCATGAGTGTTTGTTTTATATTAATACATTAAATGATAAATTATTTGTTGTTAATGGAAAAGACAGTGTAAGTCATAGTAATAATCATGCTCACTCCATCCAGAATCGTGTATGACATATACATAGTTTCAAGTAGTTAGCCAAACTTCACATAAGATCAAAGTATCATGAAATCAAACTGAACTGTTGATTAAACAACTGTGTCCATCGTATCCATTCAGGGCATCCTTCCAGAAGAAAAATGCTTTAGGATTTTTGGAGACTGAGTGTTGAAAAACATCATTCAATGTCCATGAGGTAAAGTTGTACATTATTTTTCTATGGAATTCAGTGTAAATGTCCAAAGAATGAAGCCACATTCCCAAAACGTTGGTTAGCCATCTGAAAGATTCACAACTTTCATGATTATTGCCCATGATAGTGGTCATTAAATAAAGATAGCCTTGCCCATTATTAAACTCCTTTACTTGGGTTGAAGCAGGGATTCAAATATATATATTTGAATATATGTATATACATGCCATTGTATATCACTCATGCTTATCATTTCATGTACTAGAATCCTTATACAATCTGTCTTTCTCAAATTGTGCTACATGTAACTCTTGAGACTGTAAAAGTGTAGCAGCCACTTAAAAAACTACTACAATAGGTAACATAATCTCCATTGTACAGGTGAGAAAACTAAGGCAGAGAAGTTAAAGCAATTTGCCCAAAGTCACAGGGCTAGTACACATGGTGATGATATTTGAAACCAGCAGTCTCATTGCAGAATCTGTAATCATAGCCATTATACTATGCTGACTCAAAACATAAATCCTGAAGCATCAATATTATTTGAAGATTTTAGGGAAACACATGACTTTTATATTAAAATAAGCAAAGATATATTATGGAGCAGAATGTAAAAGTTTGAAAATTTTTAATATGAAAAAAGAGACTTCAAAGAATGTTTGTTCTTATATCTGATTTGCTTCAGGCTAAGGCACTTGATCTTAGGGAGGGTATGCATTCACTGTCCTGTGCCGATGCAAGTAGTTCAGTGAAAACATGAAAATTATTACATTATAAAAAGTCTCTGCTTGCTATGTGTTGAGTCTGTTAATATTTATAACTGTATTTATAACTTTGGTGTGGTTAGACAAAACTCTTCAAAACTTAGGTAAAAATAAAAATACATTGAAGGAATACAGAAGTACATCAACACAGTTGCATCAGAAGACTGCATTATCTAAGTTGGTGATTTCACTTCTCTACCAGAATCTCAGTAATTTCACAGGCTTCATGGGACTTCAAAGGGAATCATTGCCACCAAGAGGGCATCAGGAATTCAGATTCCTGGATTTCCCCCAGCTACATTGAGGTGGGCAGAGAGCTGAGATTTGGAGCCCAATGCCATCAATTCTAAATTTGGCAGATGACACAAAAGTTGCTTTTAATGCTTTGGGTTGTGGACTCTATGACTTACAGAAAGCACTTTCTCTCCCCAGTTGAATGGAGAAGATTTTGTCAATTAGAAACTCACTGTACTGAAACTATGGACTTGTTCTAAATAACAGAATATGTCTTTTTATCCTAAATGTCTTTGATTGTATGTTTCTGAGGTTTCCTTCCATCACTAGGAGGCTTGGTTACCACAAGGAAAAGGTGAGAAAGTCTGGTTAATAACAGCCAGTCAGAATTCTTAGACATATCCAAAGTAACATTGACCAAGAAATATATTAAATGTATATATTCCCAGACATAAAATGAATATATTTGTACCTTCAGAGGGGCCAGATGGGCAGGTGTCAATCTCTGAATTTCAGTTTTCTCATTTAAAAAATGAGGATATTATTGCATGTATAAAGTTTTGACATAGAATTCATATAGAAAAACTTAACAGATAGTACTTGCTTGTTGTATAAATTAATTAGGTATACTTAATGTATTTACATATTTGCATAAGTTCAGCTCATACAAATAGAAGAGTCCACATGACAATTAAGAATTTTATAAAGATTTTAATCACTATCGTTACGAAGTAGCTAAGGCATATAGTTTAATGGTATTTTTGATACTACATGCCACAAACACTACCAAAAAATTTGCAACCGTGTGTCATCATCTCATTTTTATAAACAATAACAATGAAATTTAGAGAGTTTGAAAATTCTATGACCAAAGTTCATCCTCTGAGTTCACAGAGGATGAATTTGAACCTGTGACAGTCTGATTCCCAAATCTTTGTTCTTTCTAATGAACTTTCAATAACTTGGGAATATAGGAAGTGTTTTCCTCTTCTTCCTAAGTGATCAATCTATCATAAAGTGTTCTCACAGGTAATTACATGAGTTAACGCAACTATCTCTAAGGCCAGAGGTATAAATGTTCTGAAGCATAAAATTTTTCTGAAATTGTAAATGAAACTGTCAATCCATGAGGCTTTTTGGTGTCCTAGAGAATAAAGAACAAGAGATTTTATATCCTGCAACTTTACTAAATCCATTCATTAGCTTTTATAGGCTAATAATGAACCATCAGAAAGAGAAAGTAAGAAAACAATCTCATTTACAATTGCATCAAAAAGAATAAAATACCTAGGAACAAATTTAACCAAGGAGGTGAAAGACCTGTACACTGAAAACTATAAGACACTGATGAAAAAAATTGAAGAAGACACAAATAAATAGAAAGATAATCCATGCTCATGAACTGGAAAAAATAATCTTGTTAAAATGTCCATACTACCCAAAGTAATCTACAGATTCAATGAAATCCCTATCAAAATTCCAATGGTATTTTTCACAGAGCTAGAACAAATAATTCTAAAATTTGTATGAAACCACAAAAGACCATGAATAGCCAAAGCAATCTTAAAAAAGAACAAAGCTAGAGGCATCACACACCCTGATTTCAAACTATGCTACAAAGCTATAGTAATCAAAACAGTTTGATATTGGCATAGAAATAGACACACAGACCGATGGAACAGAATTGAGAGCCCAGAAATAAGCCCACACATACACGGACAATTAATTTACAACAAAGGAGCCAGGAATACACAATGGAGAAAGGATAGTCTCTTCAATAAATGGTGTCGGGAAAACTGGACAGTCATATGCAAAACAATGAAACTAGACCACTATCTTACACCATAGACAAAAATTAACTCAAAATAGATTAAAGACTTGAATGTAAGACCTGAAACCATAAAATTCATAGAAGAAAACTTAGTCCATAAGCTCCTCGATGTCAGTCTTAGCAATGTTGTTTTGAATCTAACTCCTTTCAGGCAAGGGAAGCAAAAGCAAAAATAAACAAATGGGATTACATCAAACTAAAAAGCTTTTGCACAGCAAAGGAAACCATTAACAAAATGAAAAGGCAACCTGCTGACTGGGAGAAGATATTTGCAAATCATATATCCAATGTATATGCAAAATATATAAAGGACTCATACAACTCAAAAATAAAGAAAGAAATAACTAATTAAAAAATAGCCAAATGATCTGAATAGACATTTTTCCAAAGAAGACATGCAAATGGCCAAGTACATAAAAAGATATTCAAAATCACTAATTATCAGGGAAATACAAATCAAAACCACAATGAGATATCACTTCACACCAGTTAGAATGGCTAGTATCAAACAGACAAGAAATAACAAGAGTTGGAGAGGATGTGGAGAAAAAGGAACCCTCATACACTGTTGAAGGAAATGTAAATTGGTGCAGGCACTATGGAAAAAAGTATGGAGATTCCTGAAGAAATTAAAAATAGAGCTACCATACAATCCAGCTATTCCACTTCTAAATATTCATCTGAAGAATACAAAAACACTAATTTGAAAAGATGCATTCAGCCCTATGTTCATTGCAGCATTATTTACAATAGCTAAGATATGGAAACAACCTAAGTGTCCATCAATCAATGAATGGATAAAGAATGGATAAGGTACACACACACACACACACATAGTGGAATACTCCACAGCTGTAAAAGAGAGGGAAATCTTGTCACTCCTGACAACATGGATGGACCTTGAGGGTATTATGTAAAGAGAAATAAGTAGGATTGAGAAAGGCAAATACTGTATGATTTCACTTATATGTGGAATTAAAAAAAAACAAATAAACAAAACAAAACAAAAATAAACTCATTGATACAGAGAACGGACTGGTGATTACCAGAGGAGAAGGGGGTTGAGGGGGGAGAAGTGAAGGGGGTCCACTGTGTGATGACGGATGGTGACTAGACTTATGGTGGTAACCACTTTGTAGTGTATAAAAAAATTGAATTATAATGTTGTACACCTGAAACAGATAATGTTATATACCAATTTTACCTCAATAAAAAAAGAGAAAATAGGAGTTTATTTGACAATTATTTGTAGCCTCAGTGAATTCTATAGCATGGTATCATAGCTGATGAATCTACCATTTAGATTTTCTAGATTTGTATGTTGGAGTAATCAAATTAATAGTTTCACAAATAGAGTTTTTTGAAGTTTGTGAGTAACATTTTAGTAAGTTTGGGTTGAATTCAGATAGAAAACAGTGAGCCTGAGGGATGGCTTAAATATTCTAGCTGATCTTTGGAGAAGTCATCTTAATAGTAATTTTAATATTGATTTTAGTAAGAATGCGTTCTATAGGAACTCTTTATGTTCTGGGCAATATTCTGAGTCTGGCAGGTAAAGTTCACCATTCTCATTTTAAAGGTGAAGAAGCTAAGGCTCCTAATGATGAAGTAATGTGCCTGTTATCTTGGGATCTTGAAGTGGTAAAGCTTATCTTCCCTCCTTTAGCTTTATCCATCACATTGTAAAAGGGTAAATTAGGGACAAACTTGATCCACACAACATTTATATTCTGGTTCTAACAATAAATACGCAAATATGAAGTTTACATCACAGGGCTATTACATCTTAGGCCATTTGAACTGTTCGTTGCTTAAATATTTGTGAGGAAAGAAACCCCAGAGACCCTTTAATATGCAAGTGGCAATCTGAGATACACAAGTTAGATCTGGGTAGAAATATATAGATGTGTACTAAATGACATTATTATCAGATGAATACTGCATAACTTTTGCAAGAGAAATGACTGATTATAACAAAACATTATTCTTCAAGCTAGGGACACCCAGATCTTTTTTTAGCTGCCCAGGTTTCCTTCAGATGTTTCAAGGATGAAGAAATGTTTGAAAGCAAGTACATATTTAAATTTAAATTTTTCCTAGGTGTCATCATTGCTTTCTTTGTGTGGAGCAAGAGAGGAAATAAATATTTTAACGTCTAATTTCAGTGTGATCCATTTTACCGGTAGAGTTTTCCCGGCATCATGGAGTTATGGCAGAGATTAGCAAGTCTTCTAAAATGCAAAGTGAAGCTGGGAGTGGAAGAAGGTGCTACATGAAATTTCTAATCCAGTAGTCATTGTACACCGCAGAAAACTGGAGCTTAGTAGCTGTAGAGACCTCTCTCTAAAACCATTGGAGACAATGTGAGATCTGCATCAGTTATCCCAAGCGTGGGTGAAGAAGCTGGGGTACTTATGTACCATCTCCCACTAGATCATTGGCTGAGGGCTGCTTCCAGCATTAAATCTCTAGTAGTTCCATCTTACTAGTGTCAGCAAGTAGCCTTCAGTATGTAGAGTTGAGTGAGGGCATATGGTAGACTCTGCAGTATCTACTACAGTCTTGTCTAGACCATGCGCCATTCCCTAATTCTGCACTTTCAATCCTTCCAGCCTTCGTTCATATTTGGAATGCTTTTCCACAGGGGATACTCTTAGAAAATCTACTCACACTAAAAGATAGGTTCTTCTCAGTGTAGAACACCCCTCCACTATCCGCTACTCACTCTCACATGGTGCCTTTTTCACCAGCAAGAGCTAAAAGTGACCCTCAACTCCCTGTTCTATCTTGATAGAGTAACTCCTTTTCTTTCAGGCCCTCCTACTTCCAAATAAGACATTGAACATAATAAAACAAACAAACGTAGGAAGACTCTGAAATGTGGTTAAAGGTTGGCCCGCCTAGAACCCTCATTTCTTGAGAAACAAAATGGTAGTGATTTCTGTGGGTTTTCTTATCACATCCCATATATTCTGGTCAAGGTGCTGCAGAAACCAACAACTTGGAACCATCAACAGGCATGCAAAAAAATAGCTCCAAAAAGAGGCTGATATCTGTAGTTAAAAGACCAGGAAAAGAGTAGCCTAAAAACAATAACAAAAAAATGTTTTGGGCAATATCTGTCTTACGTTACCAAACCCCAAAAGAAAAATGGCACCCATCCATGCAATTTCATTGGGCCATGAGGAAAGTAGATCTTCAACCCAACCCTCTTTGTCTCCCAACCATCTGGACATAGGCATTGTACTACAATTACCCTGCCACTTGGTATGAACAGGCCAAGTGGGGATTTGATCCTCTATAACCTTCATAGTATAATCACCTGAAGGTCTGATTTCTCTTTCAGGATAGTGGGTATGTTGGGGGTAGTGAGAGTGCAGAGCAGGAAGCTGATCTTCCATTTCCCACCTGGTAGAAGCCAGAAGTGCTTTGATTCCCTCACCAAAGTAGTGTCATTTGGATGCAGAGATGCGCTGAGCCTCCACCTGTTCCCTCAAACAGCAACAAGACTGAAGAAAGCAGTGCAGGTTGGGTCTAGTAAGCACTCCACCTTCCCCTACCCCTGGTGTCATCAAGGCCAAGAGGGTGCCTGAGCCTCCACAGATTTAAGAAGTTGGGTGAATCCCAAATAGGCTAAACCCAAAGAAACTCACATCAAGGCATCTCATAATTAAACTTCTGAAAATTAAAGATCAACAAAAAAATCTTGAAAGCAGCCAGAGAAAAACAACATCTTACCTATAGGGATATACAATCAGAATGACAGCAAATTTCTCATCTGAAACCATGGAATCCAGAAGTAAGTTGTTCAACATTTTCAAGAGCTGCAGGAAGAGTAATGTCAACTGCATATTCTATATTTGGCAAAAATATCACTCAGGAATGTGGAGGAAATCAAGACATTTTCAAAAGAAGGAAAACTAGAAAATCTGTTGCTAGCAAACCAATCCATAAAGAATGGCTAAAGAAAGTTTTCTAAAAGTAAATCCACCTTCCTGTTCAAACTGGATAATTCTATGTATTACTATAGTATATTCTGTTCAGAATTATATTTTATTGTTCATTATTGTCTCTCACCCAATAGCATGTAACTTATAAGGCATATAAACTCTATCTTCAACTTTGTTATGTCCTAAAAGTGCTGAGCACTGCCTTTCCGTAGTAGTCATTAGAGCTATTGGTCAAAGTTCTCTTTCTCTCCGTCTTCTGAGAACAATATATTTTGCTTTTACTGGCTCCTTTGTAGCTGGGTTTGACCATATATCATTTAGCTATTGCTATGAAGCAAACGCTCCCCCAATTAATGGCTTAAACCCACATTTACTTAGTTCATGCTTACACGAACTGGCAATTGAGGCTGGGCTCAGCAGGGTGGTCTTTTTGGTCTCAGAGGGGCTCCCTTACATTTCTGTGGTCAGCTTCTGCTTAGCTTTGTTGTTCTTCACTCGGTTCACTCACATGTCTGAGTTCTTGGCTGGGGAAACTCATCTTTTGTCCGTATGGTTTCTTATCCTCCATCAGACTACCAAGGACTTGTTCATGTAATGATTTCAGAGTCAAAATATTTAATTGCTGATGCAAGCTCTCCAATTCTCTCTTTTTTCACTTCCATAATAATGTACAAATTTTGAGATAATTGGTATTCTATCAGGCTAACTCCTAAGAGAGGGCGATGTTGAGAAATCTTCTAGCATAATTGAAAAATTATGTTCTTTAAGCCACTACTTTGTATTATTTTGTAATTGAAGCATATTGTAGCCTAGCCTGACCTATATTTTCATATAACAGATTTCAGATAAATGTTTACTAAAGGAATGAACATTTATTTTTCTTATTAACTATTTCAGAAGAAATAGACATGTAAATGAAACCTTCTTACAAAAATTTTCCTTGACAATTTTAGGGTAATGAAGGTTACATATTCTAAATAATAGTTCTCAAACAAGAATTTTTGAGGATATATGACTAATATTTGGATGAAAGAAAACAAAATACACCCAAACAAAATGATTCATATTAGCTATATAATTTCAAAATCTCTATTTATTCAACAAATATATAATGACCAAGTACTAAATGCCAGACATTTTTCCAGCTACTAGAAATACAGCAATAAATAAAACAGGCAAAAGTCACATTCAAGGGAAATTGTTTTCCAGTACCTCCATATTTGGTTGACTGAACAACCTGCAATCTAAAAACTAAAAGTTAAATTATATTCTATTTTAATCCTTCCCCATTGAGTTTATCTATAGTTTCTATCTATATGTTAATAACACCCAAATTTATTTCTCCACTCGTAGTTATGTGCTATTTCAATTTTTATATCTAATAGGCATTTCAATCTAACATAAACAAAACATAACACTTCGTTTCCTCATAACCATCACTTCTTCCCCATATTACATTAACTCCCATCCTTCAAACATGTCCTTCCTCTGACCTTCTTTACATTATATCAGTGTGGTGGACACTGTAATGTTCTACTCAGATGCCTCTTCAAAGAAAAACTTAGCACCATCAATTCTATCAATACTGTTGGCAAACGGCCTTCAGGGGTCAGCCCCTTGAGGTATTGTCTCAGTGGCAGAGAACTGCAACAGCATTTCCTGCCAATATTTCTCTTCCCACGGTGGCCCACATCCAATGACTGATTGATATGGAAGTATTAAGGCATAGCTTTCTTGGTCAAACTCAGGACAATCTTACATGGCTACTATAGCCCTAGAACTTCCTGTGGTATTGGCCTAGCGTATAATTAGGACTACAATACAGCTCAGCTTATCCCTCTTCCCTTCTGCTTCTTTACATTTTTTTCACAGATATTGCTACCAAGGATACTCAATGAACATCTTGCAAGATAACACCGTCTCAGAGACTGCTTCTTAAAATATTCTTGTAACAGTTGGTATCAATAATGGCCTGAGAAAACAGACGCTAAAATAGGTTTTGAACTGGATTATTCCCCCAAGGCTGAAAATGAGGACTCAATCATTGGTAGAATGTGGAATACAGATATGGCATCATCTTGCTACGATATGGTGATCCAATTGTTAAGCCTTTTACTTTGGAAATTTAGAAGGTATGCCATCTGAAGTGAATGCATAATCTGGTGCATTGTATCAGGTGTTTTGGAAATATGTGAGAATCAATAATGATAAGGACAATGGAATTGTACGGATGTTGCTAGGCTTGGTTGAGGCTCTATATGAAGAAAACAAAAAGCAAATGATAATTAATTGTCAATTGAAAGCTAACTGAAAGTTGGAAGACTTTGTTAATAGCGTACAAATAAGTCTTACCTCCTGTATGGGAAAGAAAACTGAGGACCAGGCCCAAAACATAACAGTCTCACCAGTCCAGCTCCAAAGAATGTTAAATCTCTAAGCAAAAGAGGTCTGCTCTACCGAGCTTAAGATCTTGATTAAGATAGAAGGGAAATCTGACAAACAGAATGAAGATATCTGCATTGATATTCCCTGGACACCCCGAGCAGCAAAAATGTCCCACTCCTCCCTATAAAAAGCTAGCATGTCCTGCTTTCTTGGAGATAATGCACAAGAAACATATGCCATCCCTCTCAGGTTCTTCCCTCAACGTCCCTCTTGATAAAAAGGCTTGTAAGCAGGGCCAAGGAAGATAATGTCGAACCTAATGAGAGAAAGAAGTTACTATACCACAGAAGAGGTGCAAGACCTAGTTAGCATATTTTGGACAGAGCTAGGGGAGTATGTGTGGAATTGGGTTCTGAGAGTGCTTAACAAAGCAAGCTGAAAACAAAATTGGATAAGGAAGAGTGTATTGGTTTGGGAGCACTCTTCTGGAACACAAGAATTAATATCCTGGCAAGACCCTTAGGTGATGGTATGAACTTACTACCAGGATGGCTTCTAAAAGCATGAAAAAAGAGGTGGTCCACATTAATTTTGGAGGAGGAAGTGATTAAAAGGCTCAGAAAGGTGAACATTATATAAGACTAGAAAATGAAACAGATGATTATTTTCCACAGGAAAGCACAGACGATGTGCACTGTTGACTGCAGCCATAGAGAGTGCACAGTTGAGAGAGGCACCATATCACTCAAAGGTCGGGGGTGCCTCTTCTGTGTGTGTCAAGGCTGATGGCATGAGAGGCTGTTAGAAACGGAAAGATAGCAATGGCAGTGAAAGGATCTTAAAACACTAGAGTCTTGGTGGCGATACTTAAGTAGGTGTATACAATTATTTTAATGAGTGGCAAGGAGGCAGCCAGCCAGACAAGTCTGACCTACAGAAAATATGTAGATGTTTAATAGAACACAATGTCCCTCTGGGCAAAAGGGATAAGCAACAAAAAGGATACTACTTAACTTATACCATCAAAATAAATATGAATGAATAATCAGGAGTTTAATGGCAGTTATCCCAATTAAAAAAAATAAATAAATACAAAAAAGCCATGTTCCCATGCCCAATTTCTGGAAGGGAAACTGTTTTTAGACCCAGAAATCCATGAACAAAGAACACATGAGTCCCCTGGAGAAAGGATTCTATAACAGCTTAGTAAGTATACAAAATCAGAATCCCTATGTCCCACAACAAAGATATATATTATCATTATTCATGTAACTACACACTGGGAAAAAGAAACAATTCAAAGACTATTGAATTCAGAGTCCAAATTGACATTGACATGGAGACCAACGTTAATTATGGCACCATGATTACTGTGGGATTTCTGACTTGATTCCTAACTACTGTTCCTTCTGTTGCTTTTATCCCCATAAAATCCATTCTTCTGTTGTCAGAGTCTTGGTTTTTAAAAATATTAATCAGATTGTGTCATTCTTCTGCTTAAAAACTTCCAACGCCTTTACCTTTCCTAACAACCCATTTCTGAAACTCTAGAGTCTTTCCTAAATATCTGAATGTCCAACTGACATAATTTTCCTTCAACTGAGAAATTTTCTTTAGCATTTCTTTTAGTTAAGAACTGCTGTGATGAATTCTCTCAGCTTTCTTTCATCTAAAAATGTTTGTTTCACATTCATTCCTAAAGATCATTTTTGGTATACATAGAATTAGAATTCTGTGTTGATTATTTTTTCTTTCTGCACTATACAGATATTAATTCACTATATTCTGGACCCCACGTTTTTTAATGAGAAATCAGCAATCAACTGGATTATTGTCACACGCCCTCCTGCCATGGAATTTGTTATTTTTACCCTCTCTGCTTTCAGAATTTTCCGTTAGTCTTGGGTTTTCAGCTGTTTCATCACGATGTTGCTAGATGTGTTTTTCTTAACTATTCTTCTTCAGATTAATTGAAGTTTTTGAATCTATAAAATTAAATATTTCAAAAAAATTGGGAAATTTTTGATGATTATTTCTTGAAATATTTTTTTAGCCCAATCTTTCTCTCTTTCATTATAGGAGACATTAGACCTCTTGATATTATTTCAGATTTCCCTGAAGTTCTGTTCATTTTATTTTCAATCTTTTTCTTCTTTTCTCTCTCTTTCAGAATAGATAATTTCTCTTTGTCTATTTTCAAGTTTACTTATTCTTTTCTTATTTTCATTCTGTTTTTAAGTTTTGGGAATTTAAAATTTCGGATATTTTGTTTTTCAGTTTTAAATTTATAAATGTTTCTTTTTTAATAAATCTCATTTCTCTGCTGATATTTCATACATATTCATTCATTATTGGCATATTTTCCATTTCCTCATTGAGTGTAGTTATAATAGACGTTTGATATTCTTTTATGCTCAATTCAACATTTGGGTCAAATCAGGGTTGGTCTATATTGATTTTCTTTTCTTTTGAGAATGAGTCATTTTGTCCTAATTCTTCTTTTGTTGAGTAATTTTGGATTGTATCCCAGACATTTTATATATTCTATTCTGAGTCTCTGGATTGTATTTTATTTCTCCGAAGATCATTGCTTTTTGTTTCTTTATTTTCAAGCTTTAAGTTGGTTGGACTCAAATTGCAAAGTCTGTCTCGGGTAGCAGCTCAAATTTCCGCTCAGTTCTTTTATTCTTTGCTGAGGTGCTTTGACGCTGACCTGTGCATGTGTAATTTGGGGGTCAGTCAGATAGTTAGGCATAGTTTATACACAAAATTTGTGCTAACCTCCCCATATCCGTTGCTTCCTGGCTTTCTAATATCTGAAGTGCTACCTTAAATTTTCAGTTGCTGTAGTGCCTTAAACTCTGTCCTCCCATTTTCTATGGCCAGGAAGATGGAAAGTTTTCAATTAGAGTTTTAGCCACTCTATGTGTGCTGACTATGTCCTGCTCTCAGGCCAGGAACTGTAAAATGAAAAGCCCACCCTACCATTTCCTCTTCTAAGTCTTGACATTCTTCCAGAATCTGCCTGCATTTCTGCATACTTCAATACCTTCAAATAGTTGTGCTTTTTTGTTTTTAAAATGTTTTGTCCAGAGTTCAGAGTTGTTCTACAAGATGGTCAATCCAATATGAACTTATTTCACCATAGAAGTGGCAGTCTCAACCACTGCAATTTGATTAAAATCCAAATCCCTTATGATGATGTGTAAAGACTTCAAAATCTGGCTCCTGTCTACCTCCCTCGTCACATCTTGCTTGGTTCTCCCATTTGTTCATGACTCACTAACCACACTGGTCTTCCATGAACATTCTAGGATAGTTCCCCTTTAGGATATTTTTATTGTCTTTTTTTCTTTTGTTTTTTTTCTGCCTGAGATTTCTAATCCTAACTCTTTACTTATATGGCTACTCATTTTCGTTAAATTATAATTTCATATGTTGCTTCTCTGAGAGGCCTTACACGATCATTCAATTTCAAGAAGTGTTTTGTCACAATCACTCTGTTCTTATCACAAAGTTTCATTTTTCTCATATCATATACCACTGTTTGAAATCATTGAATAAATTTATCCATATTTTATAACATTCCTCCCCAGACTATTTTGTTTACTGGATCTCAACCACAGAGAACAGTGCTTTGACACACAGAAAGAGTTTAATAAAAAAATTTTGGAGAAATCCAGTAAAAAAAGAAAAAAGTAAAGGACATTATAAATGTAATTTTTTTATACTAAAGGATTTAACATGTGTAAATATATATACACTATTTCTCTGGAATTTTACTTGGATATGCTTGAGTGGAACTACTCAGTGTTCTCTGTTACAGGAAAATTTAGGCATCTCTCTCTTTCCTCAAGATCTGTCATCAATGTCAACTCCCATTCCTATGAATTTAATTAAGAAACAAAGAAAGAAAGCAAGAGCAGTCCTGTTAGTGTCAAGGACTAGGTCGGCGCAAATTGAATCAAATTTGAGCAAATGATACCCTTACCTTTACATCCAAAATGGGTACTGTGGTCACACATAATAAGTTCATTAGAAAGAACCTCACTAGAAAGAACATTTTGGATAATATATTCAAGATGATGCTTTATAATTTTTTAATTACATAATCATTGTGTTTCTTTTGACCTGGACAGATAGCCAACACGTGTTGTGTTTATCTTATGACAAGTGATCATTTTGTACAGGGCATTTACTCATTACTCTGAAATCCAGCAGTGGGTGACAAAGCTCAACACATTTCTTTCCTCGCCTTCCATCTTATTTACTAGTATACATATAAATGGTCTTGTGTCAGACAAATACTTATTCAAATCTGAGTTGTGCTGACATCAGAAATATTTGCAAATATTTCTTGACATGTCATCAAGCATCTTGTCAATTTGTACCCTCCAAATTTATACACATACAGACATTCCAAATGCTGTCCTTGCCTCAAGAAAGATGCCAACATTATTCTATAAAAAAGGGTTTGTCAATAAGATCTATGTGAGAGTCTAAAACTGTTCAAAAACCTAGTACAGTTTTTCTCCATTTTAAAATTTCTATTTCATTATACACTAATCTTATATAAACATTGCTTTACGAGGAATTATACTTACAGTAAAAATAAATTATTTAACTTTTATGCAGACATGAGGAAATCTTCCTTATTTAGAAATGATATTTCTTTTTGAAAATTTAGATAGAAAAAAATCAAACTGGGTACTTAAACTGTAGGTGATAATTTCTTGCCCATTATCTTGACTAACATTCTGTATAATTAAAGTCTTTCAAAGCTTGGAGTACTATTCAGAAAAAAGATTTTTTTTCTCTATCTTTCAAAGAGATGCTATACGAATGTCTAATTGCTTATTTTAGTCTTTACATAGTCAATGATATATCTACGGTAGGTGTATAAATCTTAATTTCAAGTCTCTGGGAAATAATGAAAAGCACTTTTTAAAGTTGGTTATTAACAGTCATTTTTCTTTAGAGAAATCAAATAAAATTCCAGTTATACACAGAGGTATATTAGGAGACAGGGAGAAAAGAAACTATTTAAATAACAAGCAGATTTACCACTGGAGTTGTTAAAATATTAAATTTGATTTATATTGTACTTTAGAAATTTATTTTCATACATTTTGTAGAACATAATGACTTATTTCTAAATATGTGGTTAAAGTTGTTATCTTAATTGTGGTTTCAATCCTAATTTAGTTTCAGAAGTAGTGATTAACAGGTTCAAACACTTAGAAAAGACTGAAATATTCTATATTGTATTTTTCTAAATCATTAGTCATTATTCTTAAGGAAACTTTAAAGATAATTAAATGAGGCTATAACACATTTTATAACCTCACTTATTCCTCAATCACCCAAATTTTAAAATTTAGACTAAAAAAGAAGCAAAGTACTCCAGTCTTATAAATAACATTCCTTCAGCACATTGTCACTTTCCTATTGGTACTATTGCACAATATTTAATTAAGAAGATACTTTGTAATCTGCATGCATCTGAAAGAGAATGGTGAAAAATATATCATAATTTTGGCTAATCAATTAAGTACATATGTTGTGTGAACTGCCAATTTTTTTCAAGAAAATAGCCTATTCTGTAACTATACTTTTGGATCTAAAATATGCTGATAATTAGGTCTATTTAAATGAGCTGAGAGAAATCTGTAGTCTTCCAGTTAAAAAACGGCAAAGTGAGTATATATTGCAAGTATTCACTCCAAGGGTTCCATCTAACTGACAATAAACAAAATAAACAAATAGACAAATAGAAACACATTAATTGATTTTAAAAAGTAAGAATAAAATCCTTACAGCAAGGTAAAAATGTCAGGGATACTATCAGGACTGTCCTCAGAGTGAATGAATCGCAGGCAAATATTTTCTGGTGGGGCCCCTGTCTCTATAAAAACTTTGATTTGACAATGTACTATAAAATTAATTGATCACGTGAGATATATTGACTTTTCAATAAACAGTATAATAATCGATAGAGAAGAGCTACTAACTCAGGTGTTTTGTTGTCCAATCACATGAACATCCTCCATGGTGCCCAGGTACCATCTCTTACTGGTCAGGACCAGGAGCCATTTCTTGGTGTCCTTTATGGGCAAATGAACTGTTGCTAGATAATTTCATATCTCTCAACATGTAACATTGTGGGTTGAACAACATCAACCCAAATTCATATGTTGAGGCGTCATTCTCTATTGCCGCAGAATACGACCTTATTTGGAAATAGGGCTGGTACAGACATAACGAGTTAAGTTAAGATGAGGTCATACTGGAGTAGAGTGGATCCCTAATGCAATATCACTGGTGTTCTTATAAAAGGGGGGATATTTGAACACAGACACACACACAGGGAGAACACCACGTAAAGACTGGAATTACACTGCCACAAGCCAAGGAACTACAAGAAACTATGAGAGAGGCCTGGAAGAGATCTTTCCCTAACACCTTAATAGGGATTATGTTTCTGCTAACACCTTGATTTCAGACTTCCGGCTTCTGGAACTGTAAGACAATACATTTCCATTTTTTAAACCACTCAGTTTCGGTACTTTGTTATGGTGGCCCTAGCAAACTAATTTATGTGGGAAGAAGGTAGCCAGTTGGTATTTTCTGCAATACCATGGCTCTCAGAAGTTGTGTTTATTATAACAATATATGTCCTCATCTTCTTCGGTTCTCTAGTATCATTTATTTAATGCTTTTACATCATTCTTCTTGATGCTGCATCATTCTTTATGCTGCCAGTAAATATTGGCTTCCAGTGATTCTCACAAAGGTTGTTACTGTGTTTTGTTGATAATGACCATGAATGAAAGTCCTGGACTGGGTATGCAGTAAAGTGTGAGCAATAATTTATTTTCTATTCATGTTAAATTTTCTGTTCAGAATTTCATAGTGCAGAGGTAGAACAACACATCTTCCAAGATCTTTAGAGAAGTCTTTAGGCCATAATCACTGCATCATTGAACGTGATCTCTTTCATTGTTGATTGCACTCCTGCCTTCCACACATCACCACCACTGGGGAAGGCAGCCAAAGAGTTCACTGATGGAGTGATAAGAGTGGTTCTATTTGCCAGGTTTCTGTTTATCCATCCCTACTTTGCATGGCTAAGATCCTTCCAGGAGAGCAAAACATTTCCACATGGATAAGAAGTAAGAGAGGACATTAATTGCAGTGGCCCATTGGCACTGCAAAGCAAAGGCCTACAAAGCCTTTTGAGGACAAAGGAGAAGCCACCTCTGAATGACTGTCTGACATGAGATGTGGAGCTTGCCAGGGGTAAAAGATGACTGTTGCCACCAAGCTGCTGGTAGGAACATGGTTGGTTGAAAACGCAGGTATAGGCCCATGGAAGGGTAAATCAGTGATGTGCCATTGATATCCCACAGCCTTTTCTGTGTCCAGCATGAGCAATAGTCATCAAAATCAGCATGTTGGAATCACTCGGGACTCTGATTGATCTTGCAAAAGAAATAGGCCATTCAGTAGAGTGATTCACTCACCAGGCTGCCTTCCTAGAATGTGGCAAACTACCAGGCCTCTGGAGCATATTAGTATTTCAGCTTGATCCCATGTGTGGTAGCTGGGAATAAGGAGTTGGAAAGCTTCCTATGGATATAAATGGCGACCCAGGACAATGTGGGTCTTGTCCTGGCTCCAGAAACCCTGTCTTTACAGCTCTTCCAGTCTGGCTGGTTCCAGACAATAGAGGGGGGCCTAGAAAATTTCACGGAAGGCATTCTAAAGCATGGCTTATGCCACGGTGTGGGACTTGGGCCAGGTACCCCAAATTGCCCGGGTATAAGGGTATTATTGCTATGAAGTCCAACAGCGTTCTTCAGTTTAGATATGGCGGCACATACATCTACATCTACCAAGGGTTTTATCTGACAATAAATTAAAAAATAAATAATTTTTTAAAAAGAAACATTTACTTCTAACAGTGTTGGAAAAATGTAATGGGCACCACCAATGGTCCAGAAATCTTAAGAATATATGAGAGGAAGCAAGCATATGAAATCCAACAGAAGGAGAACATGTATATTATGAGCATGGACTTTCCTAGGGAAAGTCTGGGTTAACTGTGATCTACAAAAAACTTGACAAAATCAGGAAACAATTACCAAAATAATTCATTTTATAATTAGTAATTTTATATGTAGGTAGTTAATAGTGTTCCTTTCTCAGGGAAAATAGAATAGCTGGCAAGAGTGGCTTTTGCTTTCAAGCTGAAGCCTAAGAACTGGTCTTTATAGAGCAGGAGAAATATCTAGGTATAGATCCTAGAAAGGTGCTGGGGCAGAAGAGAACAACAGAATAAAGGCTAAGGCACTATTATCTCTTTATTCTAAGAGAAAATCCTTCCTTATTTTCCCAATTGTGGAGTTTCACTTAGGAAGTCCCATTGGAACTCTTTCTACTTAATGGAGCAAATAACTAGTATTTCCATATAAAAGTAGCAATAATTGGAGACAGAGTCTCATGTAACTGCAGGAGAAACCTATGTCAGCTCCTTATACTAACAATAGGGCTCATGTTTTATAAAAGGAACAATTAGCACTAAAGACCACAGTAAATTTGAGGAAAATAAATAGCATGAACAAAACGAATTAATATAGAATGCAAAACAAAATGTAAACAAAGTAAGCAGACAAAACAAATAAAGAACAATAGACAGAGATAATTCAGGAAACCAAAGATAGGCTTTAATAAAATTCTAATTACTATCCTCAGATCCAAGAGGAAATTTTAGACTTAAAAAAAAAACTGCTTTAAAAAATAATGCAAAGAGCAAAATAGAGTTTAAACTGGTTATTAAAATAGCCAGTATTTGGATTGATTAATTGTTCAGTGAGAGACTGTCTTCAAGTTTTGTCAAAAACACTGTGATGTTTTTGTCCTGTGTCAACTTACCTAACTTAGAGCTATATTTCCCAGAAATCACTTTCCTGAATGGAAGTTGTCCAAAAGAGAAATCTGTGTGAGATTTAGAATGCAGAAATGAAAAGCAGCTAACTCTAAAGGTTGTCCTGATTACATGTGGTGAAAGACAGACACAGAAATGCCAGTGAATTCTAGCATGTCCTCACTCTCTGTTCACTCTTCTTCCTGACTGCCATGTCTGTCACCAGATGCAGTGGCAGTGTCCATAGACTTCTCCACCAATTCACCTTCCTGGTCTCATTCTGGAAGCTAGATGTATCTGGCTTCCCACATTTCCTTGCAAACTTGAACTTTCCACCTGCATCAGTGCTTCAAGAGATCTGATTGATGACTTCTCTGATTCTCCAACTTCCACTGTTGGACCCTTGCCTCCCCATCTTCTCCCACAATTAGGTAGGTTTAATTCTTATAAATACTTCATTGCATAATATTCGTTGTGGTTCTGCTTCTCTAATTGACCTCTAAGTGAGGCATAATTTCTCTCCTAAGTAAAATGAGGGTGTCAATTAAAGCAGATATTTTCACACTGGGATCTCTTAGGTCCAAGAGGATGGCAACGAGCAATTGAGTGACTCTCACTGTGCAGTGAGTAGGAACACCCCGAACTTCATGCTTGCATGCTCTGTCTTGAAGAGAGCACCTATTTTATCTGTTTTATGTTCTGGGCTTCTATTATGATTTCACAAGAATCAAGTTATCTGTGCCACCTACTCCCATATTTGAAAACCACTGTACTAGACAATCTGTAATAACTCATTTAATTCAAAATTCTTTCAAAATAGATTTATTAACTCCAAAATATTGTGTGCAAAGTCCTTTTTCCTCTGCCTGCCATGATAGTCTCCAGAATTTCATTTTCTTTACTTACATCTCTCAAAATATTCTTTCTGGGGTAACCAGCTATACTTATAGTTTTATTGTCTACCTGGTCACTGGTGACCTTCAAATCTACAATTATAGCCTAGAGACTCTCTTAAGTTATATATCCATATTAAACAACCTGCTGGAATCCTCATATATATCATACAAGCAACTTAAACTCAATATGTAAACCACAGAACTAATTATATCCTCATATTACCTCTAAACATGCACAATATTCCTATAGAACATTTTTCAATAACTGGAATCATCATTACTAAGTTACTTCTCAAAACAATAAACTGGGATACCTTCCTAGTCTTTACCTTTTCCCTCACCTCTTCCCCACCTTGCCAGCCAAGAAATCCGCTTGGCCATAAAGCCCTTTCTATCCGTCAATTTTCTCGATCCTCTACTCTTCATTCTTAATGCTGCTGCCTTCATTCAGGTTCTCATCACTACTTTTTTTTCCTTTTTATACAGCTTTACTGAGATATGATTCCTTTGCCATACAATTCACCCATTTACAGTGTACAATTCTATGATTTTAGCATATTCACAGACATGTGCAGCTATCTCCACAGTAAATTGTAAAACATTTCACTGCCTCAAAAATAAACATTATGCACGTTATGTGTCACCCACCTATTCCTTCATCTCCCCCAGTCCTAAGCAAACAGTAATCTACTTTTTGTCTACATAGATTTCCCTATTTTGGATTTTTATATGAATGAAATCATGTAATATTTAGGCTTTTGTGATGATCTCCTTTCACTTAGCATAATGCTTTCAAGGTTCATCCAAGCTGTAACATGTACCAGTACGCCATTCCTTTTTAATGGCCATATAACATTCCGCTGTATGGATACCCCATATTTTATTTATCGATTTATTAGTTGATGGACACTTGCATGGTTTCCACATTTTGGCTATTATAATTAATACTTCTACAATCATTTCTGTCAAAGTTTTTTGTGTGAACACATATTTCCATTTCTCTTGAGTATATAAATAGGAGCAGAATTGCTGGGTCATATGGCAACTTTGTTTTGTCGTTCAAGGGACTGTCACACTGCTTTCCAAAGTGGACACACCATTTTACATCCTCACTCCTCATTTCCAACTTGGATTATACTAACGCTTCTCCAGCCTTCAATTTCACCACCACTCCTTCACCTTAGCTTTCCAATCCATCCTCAGATTTGTTCATTCTTACTCAAATATTACCATATTGCTCTCTGCACGAAACCCACTAAGTTCTTATTATCTTCAAATTCAATTACAAACTGCTGGCATACATGGCAAGATCCTTTTCTATATATTGTATGCTTTTTAAAAAAATGTTAAGTCCTACTTTCCAGTAAAAACAAACTACTTGAATTTGTGCAAATGTGCTATACCTACTACATAATTGTATGCTTTTACACTTGATGTTTGTTCAACCAGGACTTCCTTCTTCCTGTATTATTTGCTTATCTAATCATCCAACAAATCTCTGCTCAGTAATAATATCTACCAGGATTACGGTCTAGGTCAGCCTCCTGCAGCTTCCTTTAGCATCTTGCGCTCACTTCGAGCAAAGGACTTATTGCATTAATTAATTAATGCATATGAATGACATTCAGTAGCAGCAAGCTCTTTTGTATTAAAGGTCTTTTTTTCATATGAAGTTTTCATTATAGTATATAAAATGTCAAAAAATATATATATTAGGTGCATCAAATTTGATGAGTTTTAACATATTTTGGTAATAATTTTAACACGTTGAAAGCATGTTAAGGTACCTTCTTGATTTTTATAAAAAGAATTTAAGCTCTACTCTAACACTTTTCCCAGAACTATGTAGTAAGTGATATCATCTTTGTACTCACACTTTGGAAAGCAAGATATTTGTCAATCTTTGATTAGCAGTGAAATTCTGAACTCAAAATATTTGCCAGCCTCAACTTCATGTTTTTCTCAAGATGGATGTAGTGATGGTACTTAACCAAAATTCCTGAGCAAATATTGACTGAAGCAGATGCAATTTCAGTTTTTCAGAATCTTTCCGATCTCAATTGGTTGTAGTTTAAAATAAAATCAATTTTTTTCCAAGACCTGGAACATGGTGGACAATTGAGAAAACTGAGTGTCCAAGGTATTGTCCAATGGCAGCTGCTAAATTATCCAAATTCTTAGCCTCTGCTTTGATATCTACTCTTAAAAATAATCGTTAAGGCATTCAGCCCAAACTCCATGCTAGGTGCTTCATATAACTTCTAATTCTTACCACAACCTTGAAAGATGAGTGCTCTTAAACTCATTTAATGAATAAGCAAAATGAGATTCAGAAAAATGTCCTCAAGAGAGTTGGTTGAATAGAATTCAATGTAACAATAACAATTTTATTAATAATTGTGTTGCCATAATTCTTAATAATAACTAACATTATTAATATAGCAAACACAAATAGAGCTTACTATGTTCTTTGTATTCTTTCACTATATTAACTGTCTCAAAATCATCCTGCTTATCTCAAAATATGCCCATTTTACAGAAGAAGAAACTGAAGTTTAGAGAATATAAGTAACATGACAGAGCTATTTTTAGCATGCAGGATTAAAAGCTAGACATTTTGGATACCAAATCTGTGCTCTTACTACACTACCATGTCTACTCCAACTGGTTCTCTGTTGGAGTTCTAAATGTACTCCAGGATTTGAGCCTTATGCAAAACCCTAGACTTGTGACCAAAAGACAAACGACTAGCTAACATCCAAGTGTTTGGAATCTGTCTGATTCTACCACCATTAGGTTTTGCTTGTCTAAGTAGGAACCCTGAGAATAACTGCTGCCAAAATCACATCTGTACTTGTGATACAATTTGGATTTGCTTATCCATGGAACTCAAGAGACAATCTTTTCAAGCAGGTCAATTCTTTTCAGAACCTCTATCCTTCCCTCCTGAATATCTTATGGTTATACGGTATATTGCACCTATAGAGAGACTCAAGATCAATTTTCTCACTCCTCTGGAGGACTGCAAAAATATAGACCAGAGAGCGAAATATACGTTTCCTCTATTCCTAAGGAAATGAGATAAAGGAGACTCTGAATCTGCTTTTAGACATGAGATCCAGCCCAGCAATTGAGAATATGATGTTATAGTCATAATATCTGATTGGTATACCTTCCCTGAATTTATTTTTAGTGGTAGACATTTAGACAAAGATTTATATTTCTGGGTAACTGCCATTTTCTTCCCTCAATTTTTTCTACTATGAGAACATAAACTAATATCTTATGCAGGTCATGAGGCTCTCTCTCCTCTCAATGGCATACCTGCTAACAGAACATGGTGCCACTTGCTTGAATCTTATGATACAATAGTGATGAGGTATGCTAAAGCATGGAGTAAGGAGCAATATGGACAATTCATCATAAGAATATGATTGGTTGAACTTTTATAAGCCCTAGATTTTAGTCCAAAATTTGGATTTCATTTTCCGCATCCATGAGAACCAGTAGGATGACTGAACTCAGTGATTATTACACAACTCTGAACAAATCTCTTAAAATTTTTAACCTTCAGTTTCATTCTAACAAAATAGAGATGATGACATTTACCACAGAGAGTTCCTGGGAGGTATAAATGAGATTTAGTACCTTTAATATAGTAATTATTCTATAACTATGACTCTCTCCTGTTCTTTCAATCCCTTTCTCCAAATTTAATTACTCCTGAGACTAAGCCAAGTCAGAAACATTTCACTATGCCTCATTTCGCAAATAGTCCCTCCTTGTAAAGATGCTTTGAACTTCCCCAGTGAACAGCAAGTTAGGAGGCTGTCATTTCAGGTGGAAGTGATCTTTGTAGTCTACAGGACATAGTGGTGCACTGATGCTGGAAATTCAATCAGCGTAAAGTTTTCTTCAGCCTGAGGATGAAAGACAAATGTGATGATTCCCAAGAGTTATTATCAATGCTTGGACTGGCCAAAGCAATAATAAATATCATGGACTTGAGGAAAATAGCATTTTAAAGGCTGATGGAGTATAGAAATTCCGAAATGTATTTGCTAGATTAATACTGTGGTACCACCAAAGTAACTTCACTATCCCTAATTATTTCCATGTTTTCATTTTATGAAAGATTTGATTAGATCAGAAATAGAGTCCCCTTCAGTGTGACAACTACATATAGCATTTCATAAAGCAGAATATCACCAATCATGAATAGCACAATGCTAAGGAAGTTTTTCAGATGATACTTGGCAATAGTACACTGTTACCTTCTGGCGAGCATTGTTTGAAATACCCATTTGACTCTGTCCAGAAAGAAGGTAGACTTTTAGAATAATTTGCCATGAGAGACATCAGAGAGAGTGATTATGAAATCCTGAAATCCATTTACTTAAACACCATATTACTTATAGGAATGTGGCTTTTTTTAAGGCAATCCTGGGACATGTCTAACTTATGTTGGAAGAATATTCTCCACGAGTCTTTTGCGTTTTTGCACAATTTGTGAACAGGGGCATTAGTGGATTTATCTTTACAAAGATTGTTTGTATACTGATCAGCTTTGGAGATAGAGAAAGTGTTGCCCATTGGAGTAAATAGAAGGCATACTGACTTACTATCAAGTATTCTAAACATAATTTCTCTCTCTCTCTGGAGCACAGGGTAGGCACGTTTACTGACTGTTGAATAAGATTCAGATTTCTTATGCTCAGGGTTCCTCTCCAGCAACTCAACCCACTGTGTTTATAAGTGTCACCTGGATCTCTTTGTGTTGTCCTGTAGGAACTGGGGCTCAGGGAACCAGGACAAGAAAATGCTGACACTCTGTCTAATGCTATTTCTGTGAGTTATATTTCTTTGGCTCTGACCTAGGATTTGCTTGTCTTCTTCTACCAAACAAGAAACTGTGACAGGGTAACTACTAAACTGGCAAGATCCTTCACAGTTCTTGACAACTTGTTTATCCAAAATTAATTACAGAATGCCTGATTTTACAGAAATATTTAGTTAGCCCAGTTAGGTAGTCTTTCTGCTTGTAGGATTCTGTATTTTCTAAAAGTGTACCCTCAAACTAAAAAAAGAAGTAATCATTGCCAGAGATATGATTATATCTCAGATATGTCATTGTTTTTGTACTTAGCAGCATTATCTAACAGTTAGATAAACTTAATCGTTATTTGTTGCATAGATAATTTTTATTTTTGTGTACTAGTAGCACATTTGTTTTATTCTGGACTATCAACTCCTTGTGGACAGTGAAATTATCTAATTTGTGTCTGAATTATTGGTACCTAACAATGAATAGCACATAATAGGATTCTAAGAAGACAGGGTAAATTTAACGTAAATTAAAAGAACAATAATGTGTTTTTCTACAAAGGGTCAAAATAAATTAAGAAAAAAAATGAGTAAATTGTTAAAAGGAACTAAAGTGTTCTAACAGAGGAGGAGAAACTTGCCTTTTTCCCATGATATCATAAGTTCCTAAGAAATAGTACAGTAGCAGTAGACCTCAAGAATTCTTTTTGAAAAGGTATTTCCATGTAACATAGTTCTATGTTTAAATGTACAGTTGAGTTTTAAAATTTATACGTACCTGTGAATTGCACCAAGCAACCTAGACATAGAACCCATTCTTCAATCCAAAATGTTTCCTTGTTACCCTTTCCAGTCAATACCATGTCTGTGAGAAAACAATCACTGTTCTGATTTCAATCATCATAGATTAATTTTGTCTGTTCTAGAATTTCATAAAATAGGAATCATCCAGTATATAATCTTTATGTAAAGCTGCATTTGCTCAGCAAAATGTCTGAGATACAAGCGTGTTGTTGCACATAACAATTGTGTGTTGGTGAATTAGTGCAGTTGGTGATACTGAAGATTAAATCATTTATATTCTTGCTGACTTTTTTTGTCTCTATTTATTCTAATAATTCCAAGAAGAGGACTTTTGACCTTTTAGAGTGATGCCATAAATAATTGGTCAATTGTGGTATCACTTTAATGGTATGAGAATTTGGGGATGAGGGAGAAAAGTTTGGTGATAGAATTCAAGCAGTGCAGTTCAACTGTATAAAGTTTGAGATATCAATGAGACATTTATGTGAAAATACTGAGTAGGTAGCTGGAGGATTGAGAAAATAAGTTAACACATATAAAAGAATTAGTGTTGCTCTTAGAGCATAGTGTATGCTTAATAATTATGAAGCGCTATAATAACTATATGACTTGAAGATTATTCTTTTATATTTCTGTCGTTGATTGTGAAAAATAGTCTACTAGAATTTTCACTACTGTCTTGGGGAAAAAAAAAGCTCTTGACTTTCAATCTAGTCATATAAGCTTTTAAGCAAACTTGAAAACTCTCAAAGGAAAGGAACTTTTACTAATAACTTTTTTTAAATGTGTGATTTTATCTTTGAGAATATCCATTATATTACATTTGGAATTAGACATCTATAATGAACGACTGCAGAATACATATTCTCTTCAATGCATGTAGCATATCCCATAAGCTTTACCATAACACTAGAATTTTAATAATTTTAACAGGATTAAAATAATACCAGAATATTCTTTGATGACGATAGTATTGAATAAGAAGTATTTATTCTTTGGGATTACTGAGAATTCTTATTTCCTGAGACATTATGCTTTTCACCCTCTCTTGCAGCCTAACTCACCTCCTTTGTGTTTTCTTCATGATATTTCTCAAATTTTATAATCATTTTATTTATGTTGCTCTTTAGAACAAGTAACATCAGATAATGGTCAGCATAAGCATTTCTTTCTAGATAGAGAAGCATCTGAATTCCACAGGTACAGCATCTCGGATGATGACAAGTACTAGAATGTCAGAGTGGAAATGTGTGTATGAAATGGAGTGGACTTCCTCAGTCAGTAGGAGAGCAGTAAGGTGCTGGAGAATATAGATCTGTGAATGACATGTTAGTCTTTGACTCTCTCTACTGACCTCCACCTGCAGAACGTATCCTTTCCATTTTTCAAATGGCAAAGGACTTCACATCTTCATCGTTAGTATTTTTTGACAAGTTGTTAGATTCTGTAGGAGCAAGGGTTCTTCCAAATCCAAAGTGGCAAGAGTTATGTAGAAGTCGTTAGAATAACGACAATTATGTTATTTAGTCTATTCCACTCCATAAGCATATGGAAGACAAGAGAATCAGAACCCTAAAGCCTATAAGGCTGAGCATCGCTGTCCGGTTTATTCCAATGAATCATTTATTAAGCTGCTCTGAAATCCCTGGTGTTCTGCTTCTCTGGCTTCCTTTTCATTGGATACACAGGAAATAATGAAAGCTGCAGCACTCATAAAAACTATTTTTTTCCTGAAAAAATTATGAAAAGCGTGTAGGATGTACAATGTGTGTTTGTTCCCAAAGTGAGAACAAACATTTGAATCACTGTTGGTTCTTGATTAAAAATTCATATATCTGGGTCATTTTTCAGACCAATTGAATAACAATCTCTGGATTGGGGCCAGAAATCTGGATTTCAACACTTGCCTTTGTATTTTCTGCTGCTCCGGTGCTCGAAAATCGCAAACTACTTCTCGAGATATTCATAGAAATATGTACTGAATCTCATTTTAACATCACTCGGCTTATCCCTCAAATGCTATCAGAGATTAATTTTCTTTTACATTTAATTTAACGTGTGATTAATGCATAAGTAAAATTTTCCAACATCATTGCAGAAAAATATATTTCATGATGCAGTTCAGTTGGTAAGTTAATGATTCATGAATTAAATGATTTATAGCGTATGAATCATAATGCTAATATATTTGGCTATATGGTTGAAACCATTCTCTATTCTTTGAACCTTAGGGTAGAACATATTTTGTCAGAAAGTATCTGATGAAGAAATAATTAGGAGAAAGTTTTCTCTCCCATCAGAAAAAAAAAGGGGAAGAATTGTGAAGAACAGTGATAAAATTAAAATCCAGTAAGTAAATCCTAAATTTATTTGAGTAATTATTACCAAATCCTGCTAACCCTATGAAGCCAAAGACAATGAAATATTTTCTTTTGAACAAGCTCTCCCCACACTAGGCGTTGGCTAAGAGAAATGAAATTTAATGCTAGACAAGAAAAAAAAATCTGCAAATAACATTTCTATTAATCATATTCATGGAGAGTTGAAAATATCTGAGATATTGAAATATATGGTTGCTATTCTTATTCTCAATCTATATTTTACAGATTGATGACCTTAATATTCGAAAGAGACAGAGTTTTAAGTTGATTTTTTATTCACTACATGTCTGTGAGCATCTCAAGGAGGAAACAGTGATCCTAAGAACACAATCTATTAAGAACAAGTCGAACAAATCATCCTTGATGCTGATAATAAGTAGGTCAACTAGACAAATAAAATAGACAAAATATAACTGGACTCCAGCAACATTTATGCCTTGATTTACTCTGGGAAAATTGTAGAAATTTGGAGAAGACATAAAGTAAATTAGATACATATTTAGGTGACTAAATCTCAGTAACATGATTGTGCTCATGAAATTAACTTGTGCCAAAAGATTTAGAGTTCTATAATGACATATTGTCAACTGTTTCCTAATAAATTATTTTAACTAACTTAGATGAACATAGAAAATAAATTTTTGTACAAGAAATTGGGAAGAGTGTATTGTACAGTAGAATCAAGATCCAAAATAAATTTGATTTGTTGAAAATGGGCTAAATTTAACAAGATAACGTATTAGTCTTCTCCTTATTACCATATAACAATTTACCCACATGGTAGTGGCTCAGAACAACACATATTTATTTTCTCACACATAATTTGAGTCAGGAGTTCAGAGCTTAGCTTCATCCTTTGTTTTAGGATATGGCTGCCAGAAAAATGCAAGGCATCAGTTAAATTTGAAGTTCCAATAAACAATTTTTTAATGTGTTTTTTCTCAGATATCTTATGGACATACTTATACTAAATGATTCATTGTTTATTTAAATTTGAACATAACTGGGCATCTTGCTTTTTGTTTGTTTGTTTCTTATTTTTTGGGTTTTTTTTTGTGAGGAAGATCAGCCCTGAGCTATCATCATTGCTAATCTTCCTCTTTTTGCTGAGGAAGACCGGCTCTGAGCCAACATCTATCGTCAATCCTCCTCTTTTTTTTTTTTTCCCCCAAAGCCCCAGTAGATAGTTGTATGTCATAGTTGCACATCCTTCTAGTTGCTGTACATGGGACGCGGCCTCAGCATGGCTGGAGAAGCGGTGCGTCAGTGCGCTCCTGGGATCGGAACCTGGGCTGCCAGTAGCGGAGCGCACACTTAACCACTAAGCCACGGGGCGGTCATGTTTCTTTCTTTCTTGTTTTCTAAATTTGGCAATCTTATTTCAGGTTCTTGCACATGACTGCAATCAAGATGTCAGCCAATGATAAGGTTTTATCTGAAAGCTCAACTTACAAGGACTGCTTCTAAGCTCATGTGGTTGCTGGCAAAATTCGGTTCATGAAAGATTTTTGAACTAAGGATCTCAGTTCTTCACTAGCTGTTGGCCATAGGGCACCCTCAGTTTCTTTGCTAGTAGCCCTGCAAACAACTACACAATATCACAAGGGATCTTGGAAGAGATGGGAAAATATTGAGATTTTTTTTTTTCCGATGGTTACTTTAAGATGTTTCAATAGTATTATTTGTCCACAAAACTATAAACAAAACATCCACAAGAGAAATGATAGTCTTTCTCTACTCTTTTCTCAATAGACCACAACTGTGATATTATGTTCTGCTCTAAACACCATGATTTTAAGGAGTATCAATAAACTGGAAACAGCCAGAGTGGTCAGGAAGCTTTAGAATATATGATTACTTATTGGGAATAGTGGAAATTCGTTGGTAGGATATCCTAAGGGTAGAAGACTCAGAAGTAACGTGATAAATATTCTCAACTTTTTTTTTTTTTTTTAAGATTTTATTTATTTATTTTTCCCCCAAAGCCCCAGTAGATACTTGTCTGTCATAGCTGCACATCCTTCTAGTTGCTGTATGTGGGACGCGGCCTCAGCATGGCCGGAGGAGCGGTGCGTCGGTGCGCGCCCGGGATCCGAACCCGTGCCGCCAGCAGCGGAGCGCGCACACTTAACCACTAAGCCACGGGGCCGGCCCTATTCTCAACTTTTTGATAGGCTGCTACACGGAGAAGGGACTGAAACATTACTGCGGGGCTTTGAAAGTAAGACAAAATTAAGTGTGTGGAAAATATTGAAGGAAAAAATTCAGCCTAAATTATGAAAGACTTTTCTGATTTATCTAGCTCAAAATTAAATGGGATATGTGGAAAATTAATGTTATCAAAATCAGTACCAGTGTTCAAATTTATTTGTTGTTGTTAGTGCCGTCAAGGTGATTCCAACTCCTAGCGGCCCTGTGCACAGCAGAACACCCCTGCCTGGTCTTTTTGCGCCGTCCTCTCACCTCCCAGTGCTCTATCAGACAATGCTCCTCTGCTGTTCATAGGGTTTTCATGGCCAATTTTTTCTGAAACGAGAGGGCAAGTCCTTTTTCCTGGTCTTTCTTAGTCTAGAAGCTCTGCTGAAACCTGTCGACCATGGGCAATTTGATATACCAGTGACATAGCTTTCAGCGTCACAGCAACACACAGCAGCCACAGTATGACAACTGCTAGATGGGTGGTGTGGTTCCCTGACTGGGAAACGAACGCAAGCCTTGGCAGTGAGAGCGTTGAATCTTAGCTACTAGACCACCAGGGTTGGCTCTCAAATTTATTTACTTGACAAAAATTCTGTAGAAATGTAGTTATTAGATCAGTGTTTGGATTAGATAACTTTCAAGATTTATTAAGAATCTCTGAAATTCTTTCATGCTAGATAATCTCTTTAGAAGAGAAAAAATTAATAATAGTTTCAGTAAGGAAGAAGTATTTTGAGGGTGTAAAATGAAATTTCCCAATTAGGAAAAAATAGGAAAACAAACAATATCCATAATTTTTGTGGATTCCAGGTTTTATAAAATGAGCAAAATAATAATAAATTAAGACTATTTGGTTTACCACACCATTTGTTTAGAACCAACTAGGTTGAATCATTTTCTCTTTTTCTATTTTTTACAAGGTTCCCTGACTTAGCCTATCCACAAAATTTCCCATTAGATATTGTTCTTAGAGTCTTTCCCTATGTTCTTAATTGACCTAACTTTTTATTTTCACTTATTTGAAGCAAGATATCAAGGACCATGTTTAGCACATCCTATTCTCGGAAGGTCCAAGTTTTAGGGCCTAAAACTTATACAAGTCAGGGACTAGGGAAAGAATACAAATTCACAAATACAAAATAAGGTTTAAAACTTAAATATTTGGTATTCTGATAAAAGAAAACACAGCACATTAAGTATTTTCAAAAATGTTTAATACCATTAACAACACAGCATTCATCAAATTATTATAAAATTTTCATTAATTGTCTGAAACATTTCTATTAATATGATTTTCCTTCATTTTTAGTGATATAGTCTTTTAATACATCTTCAAAGTTCAGTGTTTTTGTAATATTATTTCCACAGAGAAAATAAAAAGATAATCCTTCATTCCTCTAGCAGGGTTGGTTTTAATATATTTCGTTTTTTTCAGGTTCACAGCTTTTTATTGGGAACGTCATATAAATGTTTGGGATTTGTCAAAAAATGGGAAAGAATTTCTATCAAGTGTCTTTCATATATAAGCTCTAACATTGTACTGTGTAGAATTTTCTAAATTTGCCTCTCTGCAATTTACACCTTGTTCCTCATCCCATGCCCACATATTTCTGGTCTTGAAAGCTGTGGGAAAAGATCAGACTCTGAGATGAACTCTGGCCCTGAATGTGTTATGATCCTTGTGAGTCAATGAGATGAATTCTATTCCTACAGTGAAATGGTTAACAATAACTTAGCTACACACAGAAGTGAATGCAAATCACACACAAAACACACACACACACACACACATATATATACAAATATATACCTACATACACACACACATACACACACACATAAATATATATACATTTAGTACTAAATCTAATGTACATGGAAATCTAAACTCCATTTAACCCAAACTAAGTGTTCAACCGCATCTCAACTTCCCATGGAATGGGTAGCAGATACACCTGGAGCCACTTCAGCATCATTTAGCAGGAGGCAAATGTGACAAAATGGACATTGAAATGACACAATGGACCTATTAGATCTTAAAATATTTAAGTTTTTCAAATTTTATAAAATCTGTGTTCATGTGGAAACATTGCTTTTGCATCTTCTAGGGACCTAGAAAATGACTAAAAAAGTGAGGAATCTTCCAACTTGGCTTTCCATCCCATTTACTGCATGGAAATGTTGTGATCAAATTAGTCTCAATGAACTGTTTTCAGCACTAAGATTTCAGGACATAAGAAAAAGGCGAAAGGAGGTAGGGTAGGGGTGGAGGTTCAGTTCAGATGGAGAGAGAAAGCTCAGGTAAGTAAGCTTCAAGCAGAAAATCAGGGCAATGTCAGGTACAGACAGAGTGCTTTTGGCTCACAAAGGAGGGAGGAACTACTTCAGCACGGAGGGATTCAGTAAACTACACTTAAGCAATGAGTAATAGTGGAAACGCACTAACTTCACATCTATATCAGCAAAAAAGAGGGAAAACTGAGACAATCATCCAGAAAACCACTGTGTAATCAAAACTGGAATTGATCAAAGAGAACAAAGTGATGGGATAAAATTGCATATGGTTTGACAATGTCTCATGAGATGAAAGTGAGTAGGAAGGGAGATTTCTCATGTGGATGGAGACCAATTTATGTGTTTTACCATGCTGTAGGAGACACTTTAATATATCCTGTCAATTTTTGTCAGAGCATCGGGGAAAAAAGGTATACTTTTTCTTTTTCAACGTTGTAGAAATAGAAGTATAATGATGTACACCTGAAATTTATACAATGTCATAAATCAATGTCACTGCAATAAACAAAAAATTGTTTTAAAAAAGGTATACTTTTATAAGAGAGTGCTGCACTCAGTGTGGATGACAGTTGGTTAATAATTAGACACATTCTGAAATAAATTTATTATGTAGTAATAATGGTTGCTAATATTTATAAATGCTTGCTTTAAATTAGTAAATGTGCTGGGCATTTTTTATGTATTATGTGATTTAGTCCTCCAAAGGATCCTATGAGGATTATTGCATGAATCAATTATTGTTTGAATTTACAAATGACAATGACACGAACAGGTTTGTATCATTTACAAATGATGACTTTACAAATGGTGATGATACAAAATGGTTAAAAAACTTCCTTGAGAATTTTAAAAAAATTACACCAACACAAATATAACAAATAAAGCATAATCTCACATTCAGTGTGTTTTCCACAGTTTGACTTTCTGATACACAGCCTATGGAATCAACTTATTTCTGGTGTTCATTTTGAGACTTCAGTTTGATAATCACATTTACTCCTCTTTGTGGTAAGGTTTTCGTAGGATCAATCAGATATCTTACATCCTTTCTGTGGTCCAGCTTCTAGTTCTGACATTTCTAGGCGCAGTTTATAAACTCAAAGCCCCTTGAAGTCTGAGGACAGACTCCTTTGGGCCTGCTTAACCCCACACTTTACCTGGTCTTCAGTTAGGACGTGGGTTTATTTTATTCATGACATAAAGTTCATCCTAACTGGAGAGGGACATGGATAAAGAATCACACTACAGCTGTGAAAAATAAAGCATTGAAATCATGTGGCTCTGTGATATGAAGTTGAGAGCAGGGACATCATGCTTGGAATAGTGTCTCAACCTCCATCTTTAACTGGACCTTCACTGAATGAGATTCTTGGTTGTGAATGTTAATACGTGTGGATGATTTGAAGACAAATTTCCTGTATAACTGCCTAACTAATCACTTTAACTAGTATACACAATCTTTATCTTTATGAATTTCAATGTATGCTTCATCTAGAAGGGCAGATATAATTTGTAATGGCATAGGTCCCAAATCAGTTTTGAAAACAAAATACCTTTATCACATTTGAAATTAGGAGCTAAATGATTAAAATCATATTTTCCTTCTATACATGAAAATGAAAAGAGAAAAGACTTCATGAACTGGGACTGCATTAAAAATCACAGACTGTGTTTTCCATAGCTTTTATACACTAAATGTTCAAATTTTTATAAGCATAATTTCTAGGAAATAAAAACATTTTGTATGTTAAAAACGTTGGGATAGACAATGTAAGGAAAGATAGACTTATTTTGTAAGAAAGTGTTTGAGAAGTTGTTAATTCCTTCAAACAGCAAGTATTAAGCACCTACTATCTTGTCAGGTGGCTATATCAGCATCCTTATTTAGTTTAGTTAGTGGATCGAATAAGATAATAATACATACAGGATTTTAACTGAAATTTTTAACTGATTTTTTAACTGAAATCCTTTGCTCTTGACCTGGGGTTCATAGCATACACTTTAGATCTGGGCCCCATGCACGCCCCCAAGACTCAATCAATTTAAAAGAGAGGGAATCTCAAGTCAGTTCTTAGGTCTGGCCACAAAACTCATTGGGAGAAACTAGTGGGTCACTAGGACAGGATCTGTGCACAAAAGAGAGCATTAGGAGAGACTTCAGTGAAGATTTCCTTTCTAATTTTATTGATGTGGCTCAAATTCCAAACTTCATTATCACCACCAGACAAGAAATAGTTGTTTTACTTGTTTTTTTGTGCAGACAATTGAATTAAAAATATGACTTTCATTTCCACATCTTTAAAATTTCACTTTCCCCCATCATATTACTTGGAAATTGAGTCTGAGCACTGTTATGACTCAATATACTTTATCCAGTAAGTTTCCCCATTTCTCCAAAGTGCGCTAATTATACTTCCTTTCTCTCCATATGTGTAAAATCTAATTTGTTTTACCTCTTGCCTCTCTGTAAGAGCTGATTCCCGTACAGACCATGTTGTGTGATTACGAGATCTTTAATTAAGTACATAATATGTGGCTGTGTGTGTGTGTGTGTGTGTGTGTCTGTGCACACACGCACACACATACACGCTCTTGGAAATGTCTGAAAGCTGAAAAGCAGTTGAAAAAGAACACCGGTCAGTCCAGACACAATAAATAATTGGTTTGGAAAGTCATTAAGGATAAGGTGTGTTTTCTTGAGAGCATGATTTTTTTTTTTCCAATTCAGTCATTGTTGCAAAACCTGAAGCTCATAGAAATTGATTAATCTCTTTTCAATTCAAACTAATTGGATTTATGGTATAAAGTACTCTGCTAAGAGAAAATGGTAGATTATATTTACTCTTTGATTTTCATTTAATGATTTATTTTAACTTGTTACATTTACTTGGCTCTTTCATTATTTTATATCAAATATGAGATAGACACTGCATTAAAACTGTATAGGTTAGACTTTCAAATCCACTTACGAGAAATTTTTCTTGTAGGAGTTCTTTATTGTTATGAGGTGCATTATAATTGCTGGTGTCAAACAGAAAGTAACTTCCAAGGAGGAATACAATGAATTATTTTTAACTTTATGAAATTGAGAAAGATGAGGAATAAACACTATAACAGAAGTACATACCCTGAAACTTTCTGATTAATGTTTTCAATACCAACTGTCACACACACGCACAGACACACATACACATATGCACACACAAGCACAGACATTTAGCTATGCAGATCTTGCAAGCATTACTCAAACTATCTGAGCTTCAGTTTTCTCATTGGAAAATGGGGAAACAATCTGTAAGCAAGTTATACAATACCATAGAAAAAATAAGTTCAGCTACTTAGCAAATCTCTGAATGAAAGAGCATGCAGGTTGGAGATGGGTTCTACAGCTGGTGACAGTAGCAATTATCTTCCCTAGATGCTTGCTAAGTTGCCTTGTATATAGATAGCAACATTAATATTTTATACATTGATGCTCAAGGCCATCTCTTTCCAAAACTGAGAAAAATTTATACAATTTGCAAATGATCGAAGTAATGAAAATGAAATATGTTGATACTTCCATTTATTTGCTTTAATAAACAAAAGATGAAATAAGAAGTTTATATGCTATTGGTCCAACAAGAAAATTATGATTCTAAGATACTATGATTCTAATATTCATGATCTTGTATCTTAGAATTGACATGATTAAGAGCAGGTCTTCAATGACATTCAATCACACTTTTAATAGACTTCTACAACAAAAGTAACAATAGCGGCTCCACCACTGCTGCAATAGAACTCCTACTGATATTAGTGGTTGATATGTAGTAAATACTTGCAATTTATGAAGCATTGTGCTGTTTGCTTTACTCTTATATTGCTTCATTTAATCCTAAGTATGTTTTATGATTGCTTCTGTTAAAACATGAAGAAATGGAAGTGAAGGGCTTTGGGAAAAATGGCTCTAAATCACCCAGTAGTGATGCCAGAGTCATTGACTTCAGCCTCATTAACTCCAGAGTCCAATTCTTAACAAATACGGCATAGTGTCATGTTGTGGAAGGGATGGGAGTCTCTAACAACAAAATAAATAGCTTTATTAAGAAAATTGTATTTGTTTTCTACTGCTGCCATAAAAATTACCACAGATTTAGTTCTTAAAACCATACACATTTATTAACTTACAGTTCTGTACGGCAAAAGCCTGGTCCAGCTCTCACTAGACTAAGACCAAGGTGTAGGCAGAGTTGCGTTTCTTTCTGGAGGCTCTAGGGGTGAATCTGTTTCCTGGCTCATTCAGGTTTTGGCAGAGTTCAGTTTGATGTGGTTGGAGGATGGAGGTCCCAGTTTATTTGGTGGTTGTTGGCTGGGGCTACACTTAGAGTCTAGAGGCCTCTCCTCACCCCTGTGCATACCCACCTGCAGAACCAGCACCAGGAGTTACATTCATTCTTCTCAAACTGTCATTTCTCTGACGCTTCTTCTGATATGGAATTCTGCAGCTGAGAAGGTTCTCCACTTTTAGGGACTCAGGTGATTAGATCGGACCCACTTGAATAATTCCGTCGATTCTCATCTCAAGGTCCACGTCCTGAATCACATTTATAAATTCCATTTTGCCACGTAAGAAAACATATTCGCAGGTTCTGGGGATTAGGGTATGGACATCTTTGGGGTCCATTATTCTGCCTATCACAAAAATCACTGAAGGCCAGCTTCAAAGTACAACCTTAGGTATTCTTTCATGTGACTTTTATTATTGTTATTATTATTTGACATGTCAACTTCAAGAAATAATTAGCAGAACAAGTGTATCTAATTATCCCCAGCATTTTCTTGTGTGTGTGTGTGCGTGTGTGTGTGTTATACAGGGTTTAAAGAAGCAGTAGAAAGTAAGAGAAACATTTCCAAGATAGTAGAGTCTGCATGAATCCAGATTTAAATTTGGAGAAAATATCCTAGAATTGTTTTAGCATATATTTTTTTTTAACTTTTAAACTATTTCTCCACAACTCATGTATGTTCCCAATTACCCAAGTCAATATGTGAGAAGAAAAACAAAATCTCATTTAGTAGACTGAAGAGAAGTTTTTAATCAGGTCCCAAATTTTAGGGCAGATATACCCTGATTCGATGTTAGACTTTTATGTCTCTCTCTCTCGTAGATTTTCTCTCTCCTTGTTCCCTCCGTCTCTCTCTCTCCTCTCTTTCCTTTCCTGCTTTCCTCCTTTTTGCCCTCTCTTCTTTCTTTTCTTCATTGTTTTCTTCCTTCCTTCTTTTCTTTCTCTGCTTTTCTTTCTTTTAACCTGAGTAAATATTCTATAAATATATGAAGTGTTGCGAAAGTTGGTTCGAAGAAAAGTGATTACCATCGCCTTCTTTTTTTCAACCTAAGGCTCAAACCACAGAAGACATCTTCATATATAAAGGGACTTGGCAATTACTCATCATATGTGAACAAATATAAGTTGATTCTGCTATAATATAACGTCAATACACACAACCCTAAGAATGTCTACTTCCAGCCAGCACCTCCACAGCAAAGTCCTCCTGCCCATCATCCCCTCAGGCAGCTCTCCATTCTGAAAAACAGCCTGAGGCCCATGGTAAACATTCTTTCATATGGCAACTTATATAATTAGTTGTTCTAAAACCCCATGCCAATTATGTAAGCATCCTTAGTATATAAGATATTGAATTTTCTAAGGCTTAAAAATGAGTTTATGGGAGAATTCCTCAATCTAATACTTAATGGTAGAAGTTTGAGGATACAGATAATGTGGTAGAATGGAGGTAAAGAGAGCATTGCCAATGAAACTCCTTTTGTTTTGGAAACACACGAGGATGAGTACTTTATTCATATAGATCTGGTAGTCGTATTAAAGGGGGCGCGACATCTTTTTTTACCAAAATTATTAAAGCAAGTTATATCAACTCCAGCGTATAGAATTGGTCAATGTTTGGATCTACATCTATGGCCCTGATGGAATACTGATTATCAAGAATAGGTGCAAATTCTTTGGAGTCTCTCAATTTTAGAAAAACCTATACAATTTATGAAACATTTTTGAGGAAAACAACCGGAAAGATAATATTTTAGCGAAATCTTCTGGAGCACAGAAAATCCCAGATCAGTTTTACCATACTTGATCAGCCTGGGAATTTTGTGTATTGCTTAAACGAATGAGGAGGCAAGCTCTGGAATAAGACTGCCAGAGTTAGCATTTTGAGCCTATCCTTCACTTGCCATATGAACTTAGAACTTGTCATAAGTCCCCTAACCTCTCTTCATCTTGGTTTCTTATCTATTTATATGGAAAAAATAACAGTACAAATGTCACAGGTTTGTTGCAAGGTTTAATTTAACTAATACATGTAAAGGCTTAGCTCAACACACCTTAGATGGTCAATAATTTTGGCAAGTATATGATGATCCTCATTCATTTTTCCATAGAGGTGCTTTTGTTCAACAATCCTAAAGCCCTATGTGTCTCAATCCCACTACTTCCTATCATTCCTTCACTGATAAAATAGATAAATGAGAAAACAATGGTATGATATTATGTTATCATCTGTGGTCAAGGGAAAAAAATACCTGGTCTCATCTCTGGTCTTAGGAAAGAGAGGCACAATCATGAAAATCAGATAACAGAGATGCTATAAAACCTGATCACCAACACATGGAATTCAATTCCAGGTTTATCCAACAAATTCTGACATCGCTGTCACAAAATATTATACAACTATATAAACATGCACCCAGAGTTCAGCATTAAAAGGAAGATAATTAAATGTGAACTGCCTAAGTATATACATTTTGAAGATATTAACTCAGTCTCAGACCCTGAAATCCTAAAGCTCAAGCTTCTTCCTAGAAAAAGAGTAAGTGTAAATCTGATATCGTCAGAGTCCTTGGGTATAACAGGACGCTTCTAGCCCCCAAATTGATGTTTTCCCCACTTGAGTAAGGGCCAATACATTATGGCAAACATTGGGAAAGCATTACCCATCAAGTCTAGTAACAGTTCAGAAACAAGAATTAAGAGTTTTAGGGGTGTTCCTCCAATCCTAGGGGATGAAACATTTTAATATGTCTGAAACAGTCTACTGAGATACCAGAAGGGTGCCAGTTACCAAGTAGCAAAAAGAAAGAAGTTGTTATGAAATGTGAAGTAATTTGTATTCTGTGGATGGATAGTGCTTCAGGAGAAGTGTCCAAGAGTTTAGAGACTTAGTCTGGGATTTGAGAGTGTCAAGAACAATAAATTTGTGCAAGTTAAATTACTGCTCATCAGAAGATGCTTGCTTATGTACTATGGCTCAGAAGAGTAGTTGAAGTTGGTTGCTAAGGTAGCAGAGGATCAGAGAATGTTTACAGAGCCTGTTCTCAACAGCTAGGGACAAGGACTAATAAGTGGGACACTTCGAATGATGTCCCAAGTATCAGTCAATGGACATTTCCTCTGTATTTCCAAGGAAACTGCACTCTAAGTCAGTGAGAAGAAACCCCAAGTCACCAAAATGACAAAGCATGAGGAGGAAAGGGGGAGCAAGTCCTCTGGAAATGTATAAAAATGAGCACTCAGTCTAAAAAGTGAAGGATTTTTGTGATAATCACACAAGATTCCTAGGGGGAGAAAAAAGGGGGTGGATGAGGTTGGTTTCTTACAAGGCCTAAAATGGGCAAGAATGGGACAAAGGGGATAATCAAGAAGTCTTAATGATAAGCTTTCCTAAACTATTATAGATGTAAGACATGACATATGCAAAAGAAATACTATCAAGATGATCAGAGGTATTTACAGTGTAAAAAATATCAAAGATGCCTTATGAAATAGTAAAGAAGTTTTGATTCTAAATACTCCCAGTTCTCTAGATAACAGAATCAGGATAGACAAGGGTCAGCACCTAAAACACGTTATTGATTAGTGGGGAGACCTAGGTTAGGTTTGGAATAAAGGGAAGGATGCTGTTCAGTGGTGCACAATTCCATAGAGCACAAGTGACAGTTCTTTATGTAATTTTATAATAGGCATCAAAGCTGCCTCCTATTAAAAAATGGAATTGACCATGAATATGTAGCATAGATTCAGAAATTTGCCAGTAAAACAGTTATGTGATGTTAGGGCTGGAATCACCTGCCTGTGTGGTGTGATTGTGTGGTGATGATCATACAGAAGCCACGGATGCAGTAATAATTCAGTGCATCACAATCAAAGCATGCAGGAGCTGAGCACGTTGAGAGACAGTAATTCAGATTCTCTATGCAATGTCTTCTAGTATAGAAGGTGCCATGAAGCAATAGCACCAGTGGACATTTTTCATGTCTTGTATTTTGGGAAGGGAAAGATAGAAATGAGTTCTACTTGTTAGAGTAACTTCTTACCACTATTGAGGGGCCCGGTAGTGTTCTCAAAGAGGAATTATTTCCACTGAGGTGGAAGGAGGAACTGGAAAAAACTACAGGACCCTTGAACATTTAGGTTGTGATCTAGAAACACTAAAATCTCTGAGGCTGTTCCATGAGCCAGCTTAAATTGACACCAGTTTATTGGAGTCCCAAAACATCATACATTTCTATTCCTTTTTGTTAGTGAGGAAGAAGTTCAAGAAAAACATGAATGCCTATTGCTTACTGAATAATATTTAATGCCATAAAATATACCAATATGCTGTGCTCCATGTTTGAAATACCCTAGTCTACCTGCTAAAGAGTCAATGGATGTCAGTGCAGGATTTAAAGAGCAGGTTTTATCAAACCTTTATACTCGGAGAAGATGAGTAGAGAAAAAATTATTAAGTTGCATTCATTTGGAAGGATGCTTTATGGGATCTCAGAGATTTTTCTAAAATTTAATGATGAATAAAAGTAATTCAGAGCATTATTATTATCACTATTTTTTTGCTTTTTTTTAAATTTTTTTTTTAGATTGCAAAACTGGAATTGGCAGATTATAGAAACTTTAGCAAAGCCTCCTTAAGGCTGTCTGTTGGCAGAAATAAACCTGCGCATATTCTTCCAGACTGGATAAAATGTGTCAAAACAGCAGGTGAGCATCATCCTAAAAAATTCTCTTCCATAACTATGTTTCTTTATATCATTAATTATAGAGGAAACCTTATGATTTCCAGATATGATAGCACTACCGTAAATTTGTACAACACTTTCCCCTGTGTTTCTGCAACCCCATCTCTACATCCATCTCTCTGTTGCTGATGCTCACTGAACCACTTGAATTAGGAGGAAGAACATGTCAAAAGATAACAAGTTCAGCACAAAGCAAATATGAAATCAGAAGTTCTTCCATTGTGAGTCTTTAGCTGGGTGGCCCTGAGAAAATTCCTTAAATCTGGGGATCTTTCACGTCCTCATATGAAAAATGGATAGAGTGTCATTACCTCTCCATATCAAATGGTCGTGTTCAGTGTCTAAGTTAAAAGTGAGATAATTTTATACATAAAAGACCACATGAAAATCAACAAACAGATCAATAGCACTTGTTAGAGATTTTAAAGTAGGCCCATACTTGTACTACTATTTAAGATTTTTGAAAAGACGTCAAAGCAATCCAAGGGGAGAAAGAAAAGTATTTTCATCAAATGGTGTTGAAATAAATAGTTATTTTGTGGGGGAAAAAACCTGTATTCCTACCTCACACTATACAGAAAAGTTAAATTGAGATGTGCATCATAAACTTAACCACAAAGCTTTAGAGGAAGATATAGAAGACTATTTTCATGATTTAGGGGTAGGCAAAAAAAAATTTTTAACTATGTAAAGGCAAATACAAATTAAAAACAAGGTTAATTCTCCCAGTTGAAAATAAGGGAAGAGACTCCCCTCCTCCCTTTTTCTTAGAACATCTGCTTTAGAAACTTGTAAGTTCCTTTGCTGTCCTTTGAAGTGTCTATAAATATTTTTAAAGGCTAAGTAACCCTCTTGTCAGCTTTAAGACCCAGGAATGTCTTTCTCAAGGACATGGGAGCCATTTCTTTGAAAAGTAACCATCTAGGAAGATAGTGCTGCATTTCTGTTTCCAAGGGAGAGTAGGAGCTTGATTTTGCTGGATGCTTATCTCCAAGTTGTAAAATTTTCTCTTGTCATACAGATATAAGAAATTTATTTTTCCTTTATATAAAGCCAATTAACTAACGCAGATGGTCATCCCAATTACCAGGTGAATTTAGGATGAGCTGTATGTGACAAATGGTGCTGTCTAGTTCTGTTACTTGAGGATGGGTCATTGTTTATCTTAAGAACTATGTAATGGGTTATATCTGCTTGGCTCTATAAAGCAGTGACCTTTCCTTTGTGTTGATTGTCACTTAGTGGATGGTTTGTGATGTATATCACATTCTGATTTAATCTGTTTTCAACAATAAAATTATTTTCTTTGTTTTCCACTTTTATGGAGAGGTTTTCTGGGTTGGGAGGAGATTTTGTTTTAATTACATTTTCCCAACAAATCTGACAAGGAGAGCAGGACATCTAGCAATTCCTGCACTGAGCAGAGCAGCTGAAGGTCTGTGGTCACTCAACAATCAAGTACGAGACCCTGAATTATAAAAAGTCTCCCATGTAGCTCTCCTCTCTGATGAATAAATGAAAAACAATGAGAAAAGTTAATATATATTGAGGTATATGAGGAAGCCTGACCTTGTTTTGCCAGAAAGGCCTGATGTGGCCTGTGGAGCATGCATTGTACATCTGCTTTCAACATTTACAATATCCCAAAGCGAAGAATGATGGCTTTAATGATTGGGATGTAAGCCTCTTCCCATATCAGCATTTGTTTAAAGATAAGAATTTCTTCCCAGAAACTAAGGGTCAAACTGACCTACTGTGCTCAACTTGTGACCACAGACTTGCTGTGCTCATCTTGTGACCACTGACCTGCCGTGTTAGCAAAACATCTTGTGACTGTAGTAAAAGAGATATTCCTGTCATGTTTGATGTATGTTCCTTGTTCCAAGACGGTATATAACCATGCTGTACACCCCACTTCTTCCAAGTGCTTCCTTCCTTGGTGAAGGTACTCCCTGGCTCAGATAATGCTCAGACTGGCTCATATAATAAACTCACCCCAATTTTGATTTACAGATTGATTATTAATTATTTGTGTTGACATCTCTTTTGGAATACTAGTTAGATGAACCACTCTCTCCAAATTTAAGATTTTACTACTGAATAAGCATGCATAATTTGGGCTCTAAAATCCTGATGGGATCATTATATGGTTGGAAAATATAGAAAGCCAGGAATATTACATGTGGGTCTTTCTCTTAAAGGGCTAATATCTCTCTGTCATATTTGGAATGAGTACATAAGAATCGAGTGATGCAGTGGCCTCAGCTCAATTTTTTCAATATGGGTTAATTAATGTATTTGTCGGGGCCTTGTCCCCAGCAAACGAATTACTGATATCTAAGGGCTAAATATCTGTTCTGTGCCGGCCTCAGCCCATCAACAATCTGTGTGTGGTTGGACCCGCTCTTGTGGTTCTTATTATGACTGCAAGATGCCCTTCAGCAATAACCATCAGGAAACTTTGAAAAAATAAAGGTTTATTACTTATAGGACCTGGAAATTACGCAGCACACCTGGGACCACACAGTGAGATCGCCAGACAGAGAGAGAGAGAGTAAGCCTGGTGTTCTGCTTTTATTGGGGTCAAGAGTGGGCACCTAGGGTTTTGCAGGCTCACTCTTTATTGGTGAATTTAAAACATAAGAGCAGGAATTTAAAGTGAAGGAAGAGAAAGAAAGAAAAAACCAAGCGACCCAAATGGCCAGTTATCAAAATCATCTAAGATCTCTAAAACGAAGGAGGCTTAGTGGGGGAAGGTGGCCTGGCTCTTTATCTAGTCCTGTGGCTGGCAATGTGTTTATTGAGATAGGAATCACTGAAGTGGATGCCACTTTGAAGTATATTCGTCGGCAATCAAAGCTTAAGTCAGGCACTTGCATTACTCTCAGGGCTTACACTACATCATTCTAAGGAAAAAAATTAAGAATGATTTCCATAGCTAGAAGCAAAGAATGAGAAAAAAATGGAAAAGGAAATGTAAGAATTAAGAGCTTTTTCTCTTTCACAGAACCTTCTTCCTTCTTTCTCTACTACCTCCGGTCCCTCTACTCCCCCAGCAGGTTTTATTCCTTCTTGCCTCAACTCGACTCTGGAGAAGTGGTAGGTGATGATATTTTAGACTGGTGGTTCCCTTCATTAGTAGATTTCCCTGCAAAGAGGGATGAGGGCACAATTTCTTCAGCTGGTAATGAATTACCTGCTCTGTCTGAGGAAACGGGTTTGTGTGCCTTATGGCCTAGCCCTGAGTCACTTTATGTCTTAGCCCAAATTCTAGCTCAGAGTTCCTTCTCATCCACACACCACATAGATGGGAAAGCAGACATGATAAAGAGACATGATTAGGGAATAATTGAGACCTTGGATTAAAAAAAAACTATGCTCCTATATGAAGATGGAGATTAGCTGCAATGATCACTTTGAAAAAGGCAAACAAGGTACTAAGCTTATGAGTGTCAACATGGAAGGGAACCAACACGTCACATAATTTACTTTTTCTTATCTCAATATGAGGGAAACTAGCCCTTCCTATGTGGATTGCCAGGAAAGCTGATGCCACTGATGAACGGCCCAGGACTCCCCTGTTATCCGTATGACTTCCTTGCCAACTGATATTAGTCTTTTAAGGACTTCTTTCTCCTGTGCCCCAGAAGTTTGCAGAAGAACTCAGAAGCATGTTTTCAGGTCACAGCCCCACACAAGAAGATGTTCACTGGCTACTGTATAGAATTCTGCAATCAGAAGACTTCGCCCCTTTGGGATCCAGAAGATCACCACATCAAGGGGTATGGTGGCAAAGGAAGCCAACTATTTGCCACGACCCCTCCCCACAACTACAAAAAATTATGCACATTGGAGACCCACTGAGAAGGGCTGCTAACGGCAGTGCTTGAACGCTTTCTGCTAAAGGTGAGCTGGGAGCAGTTGCAGAGGGTGCACCCAGAAGACAGGTAAATTCCTCCGTTGATTTCCATCAAGTGGTTCATTGAGGCTTTCTCAGAATTCACTGGTGGGAACCTGGGGGCAGATCAAAATCACTCTCTAGTATTAGCAATCTTTGTCTCAGCTTTGTTGACTATCCACCCCAAGTTAAAGAGGAGGTGGTGGAATGGCAAGGATGGACTATTATTCAAATCCTAGCAGCAGCTAATAAGTTTTGGAACAAAGTAGAGAAAGACAAAGAAGAAATTAAAGACTGTGGTGTTGGCTGCTCAGTTATAACTCTTACTAAAGGCGGTAATCTCAATTTTGGCCAACATATAAAGGGAAGCAAGGACAAAGGGAGACTATACGTTATTATTGCAAAAAGCCAGGCCATTGAAAGAGGAGTGTAGGAACTCGGGAATATGCAGGAATTGCAGAAACAAGGAAATCAAGAAATCCTAGGACAAAACCCTCAGTTAGGAGATACTTAGTGAATGGCTCAAAGTTGACAGATTGAGGGAATTTCAGAGATGGAAATTGGTAAACCACGTATGTCAATAATGGTTCCTCAGGCTAATCTATCCTTGCCTTTTCTGATAGATACTGGTGCTACTTACTCTGTAATTTCCTTGGAAATTTCTCTCTTTCCATTTGGTGATGATCAATATAGGTTGTCAATATCTCGATTCAGCCTTCTTCCTTTTCCTTCATGGTTTCCATACAGATGGGTTCTCTTTCTGAGGAATATGTGTTCTTTTTTCCTCCTGATTCTCAGGTAAATCTAACGGGGAGAGACCTGTTGTGCAACTTAAAAGCTGCTTCTGTGCTCGGATGCAGTATCTGTGGAGCATATTGGGAAAAGACACCTGATTTGGTTACAATGTGCCTTCTGAAAGAAAAGTGGTATTGTGGAGAGTGGTGGTCTCATGCTGTGCTGGAAAAGCATCCCAATCAGAAACAAACTGATGCATCACTTTGGGCCCTAAGGAATAATAATATTTTAATTTGAGATACAGAACCAACAAAAATAGTTTACTAAAAGCATAAGCCATGGCCATATGTAAAACAATTTCCTCGGTCTAGAGCTCAATTAAAAGAATTAGAAAAACACATAATAATTTGAAAATGGGACACTCATCCTGTAATACTCCCATACTTCCAATAAAGAAGGGAGGGTAGGGCCGGCCCGGTGGCTTAGCGCTTAAGTGTGTGCGCTCTGCTACTGGTGGCCCGGGTTCGCACCGCTTCTCCGGCCATGCTGAGGCCGCGTCCCACATGCAGCAACTAGAAGGATGCGCAACTATGACATACAACTATCTACCGGGGCTTTGGGAAAGAAAAAAAGGAGGAGGATTGGCAATAGATGTTAGCTCAGAGCTGGTCTTCCTCAGCAAAAAAGGAGGATTAGCACGGATGTTAGCTCAGGGCTGATCTTCCTCATCAATAAAATAAATAAATAAATAAAATTAAAAAAACATGGCAGACTCCAAACTTAGAAATTCTGCTTTTAATACAGTCATAAACTTTTGGCAAAGGCAACAAAAGCAAAATTAAACAAGTGGAACTACATCAAACTAGAAAGCTTCTGCTCAGCAAAGGAAAGCATCTGAGTATATATGCAAAAGAAATGCAATCACTGTTTGAAGAGATATCTGTACTCTCATGCTAACTGCAGCATTATTTATAATAACCGATGACCTAACTTGAGGAAAAGTGCCAATGGCTAAAAATGACTTGATAAATTGTATCTCTAAGTAAGAAAAATATTTGCTTTTTTTATATTCTTATGTTTAAATTACATTTATATATTCAAATTTTTATACTTTTTATGCTTTCTTTCGCTTACTGTAACTCAAAACATTTTAAACAGCTCCAGAAACAGTGAAAGGAAAGAGTTAAAGGAGAAAAGTTAAATTAAAAAATGCACTTCAGAAGATAGACTATCAGATTTATATTTTGCTTTATTTCTCCAGGATTCTATTTGCCTGGCTGCTCTCGTTTAATTTTTTGGGGTATATAATATGTCAAGTGGTTAAAAATGGGGATTCAGAATATTCCCATGTGGTAAGCCCAGAGACTTTATTTCTAACTTGGAAAATAGCTGAGAGACTTCAAAATCTCTTAAGCAAACAATTTGTATAAGTTTGGCAAAAACTCATTTACTATTAAAAACCTGACCCTTTTATACTTAATAACATTAATTATGCTATTCTATTTATTTTTGTATGACTTAGTATCTTTAATAGAGAAATATTAATTTTAATTACAGAGACTACCTCAGAAGCTAATGGTGGTGTTAGGTAAACACAAGTCTATTTACTCTGTTATTTTTCTAAAATCCAAAATATATGAATTCAAATGACATCTGATTCTAAATATTTAGGATGAGAATTTGTGTGATATTTGTTTTTATTATCTTAGAATTTTTCAAAGTGTCATTATCTTATTTACATAAAACAATTTATGAAAGTCTGTTAAATGTTAAGTAAAGCAAGACAAATAATTTTAGTTTTAAGAATTTTGTTGATAAGCTTTTCAATGGATTTAGAATATTGATTTGATCACACAAATGAAACAAATATGAAAAGTTTATAAATGTATAATAATAATATTATATAATATAATAAGTATTGATATTTGTACTCCATACTGCATTTTTGCATATATAAACTCAGTATTTCTCAAAATGTGTTCCATGTTCCATTTCAATAGGAATTATATATAAATACATTTATAGATATATATATTTATAGATATAAATAGAAATAGAAATTAGAGATACCTTAACCAGCTCCTGTAGACTTGCAACGTACTTCAGTATACTAAATCTCCAAGAAATCTAAAGAAACTTTTTAACTTTGATTTTTTTTCCCAGTTTTTCCAAATTTGTTTGACTGCAAGAATCTCTAAGTATCTGTGAGTGTGCATGTGCACGCACACATGCTCATATACAGGTGCACACATACATGCTATGTGTGAGACCAATCACATCTCACTGGATACTTGTTCTTTTGTGGAAAAGTTTATAACACTAAACAAACTCATTATATAATCCCCAAAGTCCAGGTGGTTACCTCATACTGGCAGTGTTATCAATTATTGGAGGTCTTAGATTTTGACCATGGTTGGGCATTAAATTCATAGTTCCTGAATTTCGGTAAAATGCTGATAGTGAGAATCACCTGGATAGCAAACAAGCAAACAAACAAAAACGTTGGGTTCCTGATCTCCACCCCCAGAGAGTCTGATTGAATAGCTCTACTGTTAATAAAGGATTCTTTAATTATCAGACATTTGCCAATGAGTCTGGTGATCAGTTAGGTTGATGAATCACTAATATTCTTGTATAGTACTAATGTTATACAATTCAGATGATTGGAAAGATGCTGATTTCCCCCAGACTATAATTCCCTGATATTGTGGAACATGTATTATTCACTGAATTGTCTTGACACTTAAATAATGTCACGTACATGCAATTAAAATTTTACAGAACTCAGAGCATGAATTATTTTACTGATTTAGAGAGTGTTGAAATTATTGAGAGTGTCTCTCTTGCTCATACTAGGTTAGAACTCATTGAAATATGGACACAGGATGGAGATGAAAACATTGCATCTGTTACTGATAGAGCCATTGGAAGATGAGGCTTAGTCTGTGGCTAATCAGCCATGTTAATACTTCACCATTAAATTAGACATAATTACTAAACACATAGTCACTCAAGTAACTGGACCAATTGTAGGACTGCTCTAAAAAGGCAAAGTATTACTATGCACAGCAGAAAGCATATCTGAACACCTGATGCTTGCATTGGCACGTCTCACAGTGAATACAAACAAGGGGTCAAATTGAAGAGATCCTCTGTGATTTCCTTATTCCAAGTTCAACATGTTAGTCACCTTTCTATGTGGAAGGAGAAATGAGCAAGGGGCAGGAAGAGAAGCCAAGAATGCTAATTTCCATAAAAAAATGTCCACATCAGCACATATGACAGAATGGGCTCAGAACAAACTAGTAAATTATAAAGTCAAACTCAATTCTGGTGTTTTGGTTTCCAGTCCAATATTTTTTTCCAAAAACAAATCTAGCAGAGAGGGTCATGAAATTGACAGTTTTAATTCCTGTAGTCTCATTATGGATTATTCATATTATATATGAATTATGTGTATTATATATAATTTTAAATATATATTATTATATTATATTAATTTATTCAATAACATTTATTAAACTTCTATTTAGGTCAGAATGTGTGTTGGGAAGGGAAATAAAGCAGTGAATACAACTCACGGTAGCCCACAATCCAGAGTCACAAAATAAATGATATAGCACTCTGTAGTAAATACAATGATTGAGATACTTGTAGGTTCTTATTGAGGGAAGAAGATAAGGGTACTCTGCATGCAAGGAGAACAGGGATTCATGAAGGAAGTGATTCCTGAGCTCGACCCTAGAGGATGATTGGGAGATAAGAAGTTAAATGCAGGTGTGGAGAACGGGGCATTCCAAGCATGGAAAAAGAGCAGAAACAGAGAGGAAAGAATGACCACGACATGTGTGCTGCATTCTGGATAATTCGTTGTGTCATTGTAATACTAAGTACATGGCAGAGGATTGTAGCAATCAGAAAAGAGGGCTGGCTGTGGTCAGATGATGAAAAGACTTTAATGTTTCAAGGTTAGAAGCTTACAAGTCATCTTATAGGTGATTGAGCGTTTGAATGAGTTAGAATTCTTTCAACTGTAAATAAAAGAAACACAACTAAAAATAACCCAGTTCAATAAAGGAAATGTATTGGCCCACGTAACTTTGAAATCCAGTGTTGGATCTTTTAGAGGCTCATATTGTTATCAAGTTAGGTATAATGGCAAGAGCAGGTGCAGCATTTTAAGCTCGTTAGTGAGATATTGAAGACAGAATATAAAAAAGATAGACAGAACTTGGATTCTAGACAATTGGAGCCATTATATCAGCCTGAACTGCTTATGCTTGACCTGCTTTATGAGAAAAAGGAATGAACCATCATTTTGTTGAGAAACCATATTAATTTGACTTTTGTTGCAGCAACAGAATCTGTAGTTTAACAAATTTATACACGCGCACTGAACCTTCAACTATGTTCTTCTCTGCGGTGATGACATCAGGCAAAGACAAGTTAGACAATGTTGGTCCAAAAACATTTAGTTAATTATTTAAACTTACTATGACAACTTCAGAAGGAAATAAAACTTGTTTGCAGTATCTAAGAACTTTAGAAAAGTTCAGGCTCAGTTTATTCTCTTTTATTTACAATCCAAGGCCATTCTACTGTGAATTCATCTTTTGTTCATCACACAGTTTCCTTTCAAATGCCTCTCCCCATCCTCCCCTAAACCAAAGTTAGCTCCCTCCACCTTAATAATTAACTCCATTTTCAGGAGACTTTCTTCCTGTAATATCACTCTCGTGGAGGAGAGATCGAAACATTGACAAAACTACAAAGATTTTGGTCCAATACATCCCAGTCTCAATTATATACCCAATTCCATTTTTGAAAAATTCACCGTTGCCTTTTTCTCACATGACTTTTTTTTCCCCAAGAATAAAAATATTCTGCAGTCTCCTACTAATATCTTGTTTCTGCTTTGTGCTTTGATGACCTGTCCATAATCCCCTAAACTGGCTGAACACTTTCTTTCTATTGAACATACATAATACATTTTCTTTCTCTTGAGTAATAAACATTCTCTCTCCCTCTTCTAATCAATGTACCCAACACTCGCTAATCAATAAAAAATTTTTATCTCCTCTGAAAATAAGCTCATAACTTGAACGTTTTTTACATTTATGTTTCCTTTTTGACTAGTATTTCCTATCCATTTCTCATCTGATCAACTTTTCCAGAATCAATCACAATATTTAATGAGCCCATAGTATATTTCTGACAACTAGGTATTGAATAAATTATTTTGAATCAGTTTAATATTCTCCTCCTACTTCCCTTTAACCAACTTTAAGATATAAATTGTGCAAATCTCTCTATATATAGCTTTGAGATTAAAAAAATGTACAAAGTTATTTTCCTATCATTCTAGAAAAATACTGCAAAGCAAAAACACATTGGCAACTATATTATTCAGGCAAAGAGCAAGTAATTGGAAGAACATGAGGTCAAAATAACAACAATAATCTGCATAATTATTTATAATAATAGTAAAAATAAAGAAAATATGAACTTCTTGGAATATGAGTTATAATTTAGGTCTTGATTAGATTTTCTAAAGCAACTCTACAATTTGATCATGTTCCCTAAGTATTAAGGTGTTCAAGTAGTTATTTCTGTTTTTTAGATATCTAAATAGTCATTTGTTTTACAAATATGAAAACAAAACATGAGAAGTCATAGCATCCTGGATTAGAATTAGTTGTCTCACAATGTCAATGAATATATAGTCCATTTATTTCAAACACCATGAAAAAGAATTGAATTAGAAGTCAGACAGAAGTGGGTTCTATTAAAGCTCCCACACTTATCTGCTGTTTAAGATTCTGTCAGCTTCAAGTTTTAGAGAACTGAACTTAAAATGATATAATATGAGGAAATTCATTTTTTCACACATCGTATGATGTTAAACAATGAGGAAACTATAAACTCTCTGATTCTTTTTGTTTTTGTTCAGGCTGACTTCTCTATAACTAAAAATGGTTGCTAGTATCAGCAGGAACACGTTCCGTCTTCATATACAGTGGAGAGGACTATTCATTTAACCATAGAATAGAAACTCTTTTATTCAGTCTGATTGAACTATTGTATACTGTGTGCCTACTTGTGGACCAATAATGATCATCAGGGAGTACCATACATTGATTGCTTTAAGCCAAGGCTTCTGAGCTATCATTGGTAAAACAGATGGAGTACCATAATTGACTTAGTCTAATAAAGATTAACTCTGAAAACAGAGTCAACGGAACCCTAGTCAAAAAGACTGTTTGAAGGAGAGGTGGATAACTTAATACATTATAGTTGAATACAGTCTACAATGTTGTTTAAATGCTTCATCTTTTTCTACAAGGCAACATTTTATAATATTTTATAGTCATTATAACCATAAAGTAGAAAAGCAGTACTAGCCAAGCATACGTAAACTGAGTAAATGTTTGTTCAAGTATCCTTTCTTCAAGCAGACTATCCTTCAAGCTATCTAATCTTCAGGGAGGTGGTGAGAGAAATGAACTTCCCTCTACCTGCCACGAGCATACTCCTCTGCAAAATGTCATCAATCACTTAGGCAGTTGGATAAGTTGTGTAAGAGTCGAAAACTATCTCACTGTATAGAGGAAATAGATTGGGAATATACACAAGCAGTCTGGTGAACAGAAGTATACACAAGAGCAGGAACTTTTTATCCATTTCCATTTCTGTCATCTCTGGACATATAACAGGGTCATATTAAGTAAAAGTTCGATAAAATTTTGCTAAATAAATGACTTCTTTTTGACTACATAAATAAGCTTAGAATTTAGTCTCTTGGCAAAAATAATTTAAAAATTATGATCATTTCCAGTTCTGCCAATTTTGTTAATATGTGACATTTAAAATGACAAACCAATTAATTCCCAATAATATGCTAAAAAATCTGGAATTAAATATTTCTGTTTTACTAATAGTTTATAGTATTTTTAAATTACATACTACTTTATCCTACTAGGGAGTAGGCTCATTGGGTAAGATATTAGTGTGGGTGTTCCCTTTTACTTTGTATAAGACTTCATTAATAATTGTAAAATACAGTTAAAATATTAGGGTCTTTATTTTCTTCTTACATCACAGAATTTCCTTCTCCGCAATGATGATATATAGTATCATTCTCAAAAGGTGTTCAGCTAACTTCAAGTCAGGCCATAGTAAAATAATATCAACAATTTTAATAATTTAATAAAGGCTATTTATACTCTTGATACAAATTTATGTACTATTTTAATATCTTAAATACGTATTGAATTTTTCAAGATTGTTAGAAAAACAGCATATCCACATATCAACCAAGTCAAATATTTTATGTTTTTTAATTCTTTAGTGACACATTTTAACTGAGAATACGCACTTTATTGCAATGTTTTTCAAAAGTTTTGGCTAGTTTATTTTATCTATTTATCTGCTACCAAAGGTTAAAGGTTGACAGTCCAAAGGCAGAAATCTCTATCAGGTATGTCATAGTAAGTTGCATCAATTGTATCCTATTCTGCAAAATGGCTCAATTTAATGCAACAGGACTGCTGTTAACTTGAAATTTCTTAGCTCCAATAGCCGGCATTACCTAGGAAAATGAAAAAGAATAAATTTGGGGTGGTACTTTGCAGTTCTCTTGTAAAGTAAACTGTGATGTTCAAGGAACCCATTGCTTTTAAAACCTGAAATCAAAGAAAAGTGTCCAGAAGATCTTGCTTGGCTTTGTGTACCTGAAATAGTTTAGGATCGAAGAATCCTCCTTCTGTTTGAGTTGGCAGCAGACCAGGCTTGGATCTATCAGAATTGCTTGTCAGACTGCTCAGCACATATTGCACAGGGCATGCTATAACCTCTGGGGAGTAATTACTCTCCAAAGGGTTAGCCAAACAGACCTAGGAGGCTGACAGGCAGGCCTCACACTTTGCTAAACTGTATTGGCAATGTTGTCCAGAGAATAAGTAACGCCTCAGGAACAATTCAAAGGTGACATCAGAGGAAATGTAACTGAGCTTAGCTTACTAACAGCTGGGGCTACTTTGTAATGGCTAGTGTCAGTAAACTGTTGGAAATTCACTTTGAAGCGATTTTATCCAACTTTGTAAATAATCCCCCTTCCAGCAAGTTAGAGATAAACTATTTAGGAAATCATATCGGGGATTTTAGTACTCTTCACAAGCAATTTATTACTGTTTTCTCCATCATAGCTTCCTGGAAGTATAACCAGCTAGCTTTAAATGAAATGTCATATTATAGTAATATCTCACCTATCCAGAGATCACATGTCCGTGAAATATTGTCAAGAAACTAGAAGAGAATGAGAACCTTCTGAATCATAAATAATAAGTAAGTATGTAAAAATAGTCTTATTCTCTCATTGCCTAACATCATTAAACATTTAATCCACATACCATTACTACTAATGTTCAAACTCCACCACAGCTCTGAATCTATGCCTAACAAACAAATATTGGATTATATTTTTACTCTTTTATGGTTACTTTACAATGGAAGAATATGTTGACTAATAGATATAAGGGTTTGATTCTTTTGCCAATTATGTTGCTTATATTCATTATCAGCAATAGATAATAATTCAGATTTATATGAATTTGAGTCTGTTTGGATGATAACTTCTAAATCATCTTGCACATTTTGATAGGCAAGAATCTTACTATTCTTTTTGTGTGTGTGTGAGGAAGATGGGCCCTGAGCTATATGTTGCCAATCTTCCTTTTTTTGCTGAGGGAGATTGGCTCTGAGCTAACATCTGTGCCCATCTTCCTCTATTTTGTATGTGGGTTGCTGCCACAGCATGGCTTGACGAGTGGTGCATCGCTACACGCCCAGAATTCAAGCCTGTGAACCCCAGGCCACCGAAGCAGAGCATGTGAAATTAACCACTACACCACTGGGCCAGCTCCTTACTATTCTTTTTTGACTGGCAATAACATAACATCAGGTCAATTCCAACTTAATCTCTGTTTGTAAAGGCTCCGGGCACATTGTAGAGGATATGCAAATCACATTGGAGAGCAACTATTCTCTTAACAGTGAATTAACCAAAATTCAATGCCACCTTGAGGGGCTCATGTTATTTATGTGGCCATTCCTGGCAACAACCATTAATTCCTCTACAGCTTTCTTCCAATGTCAGTAGTGTAGCTAGTCATAACAATGACCCTTAAGAATCACGAAACTTTTGGATTTGGTCATCAAGCACAAGAAGGGTATGATTATTGTAAGTATAATATTGTCACATAAGGGCTTTTTTTTTTTTTTTTTTTTTTGCCTTTGACTCTTAATTGGCTAAACTTATTTTGGAAGACTGACATATTAGATCAGTTTTCTTTATTATGCCATGAAATTAAAATAATTTTAATATAGTATAGTAGTAAGCCAGCTCTGGTAGTCATAGTGGTTAAGATTGAGCACTTTCACCACTCCGGCCAAGGATCGTTTCCAGTCAGGGAACCACACCACCCATCTGTCAGTTGTCATACTGTGGTGGCTGTGTGTTGCTGTGATGCTGAAAGCTATGCCACTGGGATTCCAATACCAGCAGGGTCACCCATGGTGGACAGGTTTCAGCTGTCAGCGGAGCTTCCAGACTAGACAGACTAGGAAGAAGGACCTGGCCACCCACTTCTGAAAACATAGGCCATGAAAACCCTATGAATAGCAGCAGAGCATTGTCTGATACAGTGCTGGAAGGTGAGAGGATGGCACAGAAAGACCAGGAAGATTTCCACTCTGCTGTACAAAGGGGCGAGAGGAGTCGGATTCCACTTGAAGTTACTAACAACAAAAACTACAGTGATAAAAATATTTAACAGTTGAAAAATGCCTTTAAAAATATTTTCATTTATATAATATTATACTATTTTAACGTCACGTTTGGTAGAAGATATGGATTGATAAATATCTGGGGAAATTAGACCCTTTGGTTAAATGAATTGCCTAAGATCATATTGCTAAACATAGTTAAGCCAGGAGTAAAACCCAGGTCTCCAGTACTCAAAGAAATAATTTTTGTGATCATAACAACTAGTCCATTCATCCCCAAATAAGGTTTTAAGTGGATGACTAAAATAAAGTTCTGATAGATCTTTCCACCCAATGTGAAGCAAATATCTAAATAACCAATTTAAGTATGTAAATACAAATTGGCAGCTGGTGCCAGAGAAACAAATGAACAATCCTTAAATGTTCGTTGCTACCCAAGAAGTAGCAAACCAAGAATGCAGAACTAGTCCTAATAAAAATGGACAGTTTTTCCTAGAATCTCTTTCTCTTCCTTAGAGAGAAAGGTGTGTGAGCATCTTGTTATAACCTCTGCAACTTCTTTTTTCACCTGTTACACTCCAAATTTTCCTTTGTTAGCACATTCCCTTCAAAACAAAGAATGGAACATCAAGTGATCTATATTGCCTGCCTGAGGGAGTAGGCGATTAAAGCCAATTGTTCTAATTGACCCACAATATTTTGAACTATTACTATATATTTAAAGTTTGGGGACATTGAAACACTATTTCAGAAATAAATTATTAATGCAAGTAAACAATCATAAAACATCATTTAAATGGATTACACACATTTGTACACAAAATATATAAAAAATCTTCACATACTGAAACAATTTCCAAGCATTACCTCAAAAATTCTGAGTTCTCCTCAAAAATAGTTAAATATTTTCTCTTATTTCTCAGTTGGTACAATTTCTCTTGTATCTTGGACTTCAGGATATTTATCCTAATGTCAAGATCAATGCAATCTTTTGTTTAGGTCAATAGGGAACAATTAGTCTCGTATATTCCTTTCCTTTCCCTACAGATATTTATTGATCATCTACTAGGTATTCTAGGTGCTTCGGCAACATCAGTCAAAAAATGAGATCCTTGATTTCCAGACTGTTCACTCCAGCAGGGAGAGACGACACAACAATACACAGGAAAGAAAAAGCATAATATATTAGGAAACTACATAATATGTTAGGAAGTGATAAGTACTATGCATGGAAAGGAAAGTTAAGGTAGTGTAACAGAGTTTGGGCTCAAGACGGATGTGGGTTGCAATATTGGACAGGTGGTCAGGTTTGGCTTCATTGAGAAGACAGGACTTGAGAGAAAACTTGAACAAGGTGAGAAGTCAGCAATGTAAATATTGTTATGAGAGAACAGCTGAGTAAAATCCCTGAGGAAGGAACGTGTCTAAATTTAAAGGCAGAGACAGGAGTGTGACTATAATGGAGTGAGCCAGAGGAAAGTACTGGATATGTGGGCAGAAAACAAAGTGTATGTGAGGGGTTGGAGTATTAAGAGGAAAAGACAAATTAATCAGGGCTTTCTAAACTACTGGAAGAACTTTGGGATTTACTCTAATTGAAATGGGAAACCATTGCAACTTCTCTGACATGACGTCTTGGTTCAGCAAAGACTACCTCCCTCCACAATCACAGCAACCATCTTTTTCTTTAGAGAAGGACTGGGGAGAAGAGCTGCCTTCTATAAACAATATACTTTTGTGAAGATGGGTAGATAAAAGGGATGAAAGCCAATTCCAAGAGTAAATTCAGATAACTATGTTAAGTTTCATTTCAACGAAGGAATTCAGTTTGACAAAATGTGGTTTCCATCCGGACTCCTTTGTTTGCCTATTCAGCTTCATAACCACCCACTGGATACCAAAAAGGATATTCACACACTGGTTAATTCCACTGGTCCTTAACGTTTAGTATTAAATTTATGGCTTAGTTCCTAGAAGTGTTTAATAATTTTATAAACCCGTGTAAAAAACATATTTAGACAGGAATGATTTAAGTAAAATATTATTTTTCCTAGATTTTAGATGTAAAATTTCACAAACTATTTTTGAAATTGGTATGTGAGTTACAATTCATTAACTTCTAACTGAATATCTGCTAATAAATTATTGGACTATGTTGTATTATGTGAGACTGAAATAAGATTACTATGTATACAATTATTTCAAAAACATATCTGCTCCAATTCCAGGAAACAAAGATGCCATTAGAGGGATTACAAAGTAAATTCAATAAGTATTGACAGAGCATTAAACATGTGCCGGTCCCATGCTTGAACCTATGAGGAACACAAATAAAAAGTGAATGAAATAACATAAAGTAAAACAAAAATTTATGATTGTTTTGGTCCTAAACAAATAATGATCTATCAGAAAAAATAATAGTAGGTGACTAGGTCTACAGGGAAGAATATTCTGCCTGATAAATCCTCTTGGGTTGTCCTTTTTCCTTCTGTCACACCCTCCAACCCTCATGCTCATTTTGGAAAAAAAAATTGATTAAGCAACAAAAATAATGATCTGGTCATGATCTTTGCAGTCAACAGCCTATGACTTTTGTTTTTGTCTGAGACCAATTAAAGTAATTAAGATCTGTTGCTGGAAATACATCAATAAGAAATGTTGTTAAGGCTTGAGGTATAATTAGGAAATATATATATATACAGATATACATGTACATATTATGTCTATTTCTATGTATGTGTAGTTTATTGTTCACCATTTATAAAAATTAACAGGAAAACAGTAAGTATGAAAGTAGGTGAATACATTCTATTTTATTTGTAAATCTCAATGTAAACAATTAGACAAAGGGTTAGCATTTTCTTTAAATCTCTAGATAGTAAATATTTCAATAATACTTTGTTTACAAAAAAGGTTGTGGACTGGATTTGGCTCAAAGACTTTTGTTCTGACCTCTCACTTAGACTATTAACTACTTATTAGTAGTGCTCATATGTTGGTCATCTCTGTATCTCTGGTCACTAACACATCTGGCATATACTAGGAATTCAATAAAGACTTATCGTGTATAATTACTCAATCATTAGTAATAAATACAATTTAAAATAGTGCAGAATTATGAAAATAATACTGACACCCATAAATCCCCTTTAAGTATGTAAATACAATAGCCTAATTGGTAAGTCTGATGTGCTATGATCAGTTTCCAGAACGACCAACTCTTAATTCTAGAAAACTCAAACCGAATAAAAGACTCTGCAACCAAGTCAGCCCAAGATAAAAAGAAAATAAAAAGTGGTCAATTACTTGAGTGTAATGGAACTGTTAAGAGAGCAATTTAGCCTCTTCTAAGAGGGAGGAAAGGAGATAATGAATTTAAAGGGTGTGGAACTTCAAGAGTTAATGTTCAGGAATTAGAGATTTAAGGATACATGCTTCCATTCTCTAGCAACTGTAAGATTTTATGGCCATATTTATTTTTTTGATATAATCAATAACATCTAAAGATAAAATGACTCCATTAGCAGTAATATTACTTCACAACATCAAATATTCATTTTCATACTTGGTGATATACAGTAGAGAGCAGCTATTTATCAGTATAAAAGTCAGAAAAATAAGGAAAATGCATTGAAAGGGAATAATTTATAAATACATATTTTCTGGCACTGCTTAACTTCGAGCTATCTGAATAAATTAATGAGGGCTTAGACAGCTCTTTAAAGGTCATTAAATATTAGTATCAGCTTTACAATATGTCCTGGAGCAGTTGAAACTGATCCCTATTATATGGAAGCTTTAATTTCAAGGATTCTGAACTGTGGGAGAAGTTCCCGACAGATTCTTCGATGTTTATAAGTATCTATCACAAGGAAAAAACAAAACTGTATACATACTTTCAAAAGATTTGGGGAAATGATTTATAATCACATGGCACTTTTAGTCAGAACTTCTTTCTTCTAGTGATTTCTTCTCTAGTGTGGGAAAGGAAATGACCAAAGACAAAATCAGACATCAAATGAGTGAGATAAATATAAAATCAGGACTACTTAATATACTTGATACAGAACCAGGTGGGGAAAGAGGTCCAGCTGTATGGAGCAGCTGACTTCATCCATATGAGAAAATATGAAATCCACTAACTAGACTTAACATACAGGATTTAGTAAGTCACTTTTTCTTTTTTGTTAGCGCTAATAATGTATTGATGGTAAATCCAGGACACATAAATTCTACTTTACTAATTTATTCAATGTAGACATCCACCTTTAGCTATTTTTTTGGTCCTCAATACCAGAACTAGAAAAAGAATGAAAGAATAATCACCATCCCACTTTCTTCTTACTCCTCCTCTTCCTCCTTCTTCTCCTCACCCCCCTCCTCCTTTATTATGTGTCCTCTTGCTACTCCTCTGTGACCTTATTCCTTACCTTCTCTATCATCGCCATCTCTTAGGTACATTCAGTAATTTCTATTTAAAAAACACTTTCACATAATGTGCATGATTGGTAACGTGTAATATTAAAAAAATATGAAGGGGTGTATGAGTGATATCTGGCTGAAAAGAGGAGAAACAAAGAAGAAATCAATATCAATAATTATATTAACTCTCTGAAATTCAACCATATGCTGAAATGGAGAACATGTTGCAAAACCCTTGTGTTCACTCTTCCTTTTAGACAGTTCACACTCTTAGACAGTCTCCCTTCCTCTAGAAATTTTTCAGTAGTTTCAAATGCATAAGAAAGCTAGTTGTATGAGGATAGATAGATAGATAGATAGATAGATAGATAGATAGATAGATACATAAATACATAGATACATAGATACATAGACAGACAGCAGACAGAGTTGGTGTTTTATTTTGTGGGTGAGGATTGACTCTTCAGTAAGCTCTTTCAGTCAGTCGAAATAAGTTTATTAAGGATTTTTATGTTCCCATTAGTGTACTGATTAAGGGTAACGTGGTAGGAAAGAAATTAGACATGATTCCTCAAGAAACATATGGTCTGGGGCCAGCCCAGTGGCGTAGTGATTAAGTTTGCAGGCTCTGCTTCGGCAGCCCGGGGTTCGCAGGTTTGGATCCCTGGCACGGACCGACGCACCGCTTGTCAAGCCATACTGTGGTGGTGTCCCATATAAAGCAGAGGAAGATGGGCATGGATGTTAGCCCAGGGTAAGTCTTCCTCAGCAAAAAGAGGAGGATTGGCAGATGTTAGCTCAGGGCTGATCTTCCTCACACGCACACAAAAGAAACATATGGTCTGATGGAAAAGAGAGTAAACACTAATAAACATTATAGGGAAATTGTTACAAATGTGAAGTGAGCTTCAATATAGTATATTAGGTCATGCTTTACCATAGGGAGGTTGACTAATATTCAAAGGACTATGTAAAATGCTCCCTTGACCACGAGAGGTATCTTTAATTATCTCCACACATCATTGACTCCATGGTGGCAATGGCTTTCTAAGAGTGATTAGTCTGTTATGAGTCACGGATATAGTACCTAATTTGATCCTCAAATTAACTCTAATACTAATACTCAGAGACATTTTGACCAGAGTCACATGGCAAATAATTGGTGGAACTGATACTAGGTCAGATCCAAATGTTTCTGAATCACACACAGGTGAATGCACTTTCATTAACGTGGACATCAGCTACATATGGATGACGTTGACTAGCATGGGCAGTTAATTGGCTGTAATACCCAATTTATATTTTGCAGGCTAATCTATGATTCTTATGATGCTCAAGCCTATCTTTGTACAGATTTGGGAGGTGATAAACGGCGTGACACCACCCATTGAGCATGAGATGCCTTTTATCATTTTGTTTTAGTTCTGTATTTAAAGCTGTATCATATAATGAAAATAGCAGATGATTGGGAATCTCAGTATTTAGTCTTCATTCTGACGCGTATTCATTTTTTACCTTAAATAATCCATTTACATATTTTATGTGTAAATAATCCTAAGTATAAAATCAGGAAATTGACTAAGAATTTTCATCTATTTTCCTACCTCTAGGAAATTATTGTACAGAGTTTCTCACAAGGATCAAAATGTTAAGCTGCCTCCATTTTGCCAAACTCTCCTTCTGTAATTCACCTTTCTATATTCTGAGACAGGGCCCAGCCCTGTGGCCTAGCAGTTAATTTTGGTATGCTCCGCTTTGGTGGCCCAGGTTCAGTTCCTGGGCATGGACCTACACCACTGGCTAAGCCATGCTGTGGCAACGACCCATGTACAAAATAGAGGAACACTGGCACAGATGTTAGCTCAGAGCTGATCTTCCTCAAGCAAAAAGAGGAAGATAGGCAACAAAGGTTAGCTCAGTGAGAATCTTTCTCAGGAAGAAAAAAAAAAAAGCAATTAATACATTTCAAGACAGTGAATCTTTTATTAAATAAGAAACTCACCTTAAAGCTGCATGTATAAAACCATTAACTGCCAATTTGATTCACAGCAGTCAAAGCATTTGAATGACAAACTAAATAATTAAATGAAATAATATTTTGCAATAGTCATCATTAATCACTAAAATAATGTAATGTCCTTCTAGTGATTTGCTTAGTAATTCTACCACTGTTTGTTACAACAAATTCGGGAATAACCCATCACCCTTGGCTGTCTTTTACAATGCACTGAAATTGAGATCTGATCTGGTCTTGGCAGTACTTCAAGCAAAGAAATTTTTCATTGATTTGGACAGGTTGATGGAAACTCTTTGTTTCACAGGATCTATGATCCTATCTTGTTATTTGTTTTATTTTTTGAAATATATAGGAGAAAACCTAGGAGAGGCATATCTGTTTCAAAAAAAATGAAGTGGTATAAGTTTGAGGTGGACGGAGGCAGGCACAGAAACTAAATGGTCATCCGTATGCATGGGCCACTCTCTCACATCTTGAAAGTGGAGTTCATCAGTAAAGGTTACTGATGACTAACAACCTTAGTCTCTTAGATTCAAATTGAAAGCAGTTTTCAAAGTTTCTGTTGTGTCATAATCTGAAAAAAATTTTTAAAAAGCTTAATCCTTTGAAGTTCTTGGCTATTCCTATTAATAAAAATGTTCAATTAAAAAATCTACAAAATATATGTAAAATTAATTTATTGGTAAGATTTTTTTACAACCTGATTAGATTTTTGCCAGTAAAATTGCTGTTATGGTTATTAAACAGACATTGCAGGTAGACCTTTTACTGATGAGAATGGAGAATTTTACATGTTTTTAAAATCAGTCTCTTGGTGTCAGAAATAACCATGTACTTTTGGGTGCTTATGAGAAAAGTCTCTCCTGTAATTGAAGAGTAGGGATGATTATGGTAATGTCTTCCTCTTATTGGCAGAAAACGAGGAACGTTAAACCTTCCCTATTAATTTTTCTATTGTATCTTCAATCCATCTTTTAATTTTTTTTCTCTGATTGAAGTTAAGGACTTGAAAAGATTACTCTAGAATAGCTGCAGAGGATGTAATGAGAAAAGTCACAGACTTCCCTTAAAGTGGGATATTTTAGGCTACAAAATTCTTCTACACTCTACACTTCAATGCAGCACAACTATATAAGGAAACAATAGTTTGGGTCGAACTGAAGAAAACAAAAATAGCTTTTCAACTTTTTTCAGATAGATATCTATCCTTAAAACCCCTACTTTGATGATCCCATTGAATAATAAACTGATCACCAGTTTTACTAGTTTTGTGAAGATGTTACTCAATCTCTCTGACTTTGTTTTTTGTTTTTTGTTGTTGTTGTTGTTGTTTTGGTCAAATCTAAAAGGGATTAGGTCAAATCTGACCCACTGTCTATTTTTGTAAATAAAGTTTTGTTAAAACATCCATGCTTAGTCTCTTAAATGTTGCCTATGGGTGCTTTTGCCTTACAATGGCAAAGTTGAGCAGTTGCAACAGACACTATAGATCCTGGAAAGTCTAAAGTATTTAATATCTGCCCATTTACAGAAAAAGTTTGCTATCCCTTCATCTATAACACAGAATTTTACTTATCATTGCTGGGGAAAAAAAATCTCCAAAACTTAGCAATATAAAGCAATATCTTACATAGTTTCTTTGTATCAGGAATTGGGGAATGGATCCACTGAGTGGTCTGACTCAGAGTCTCTCATGAGGTTGCAATCAAGATGTTGATCAGGCATCTGAAGGCTTGACTGTGACTTGCGGATCTGCTTCAAAGCCTGCTCACTCACATTGTTGGCAAATTAATGCCATGTTGACAGGAAGCCTCAGTTTCTCACCGTGAAGACCTCTCCATCGGGTTCATGACATGGCAGCTGCCTTCCCTTAGAGCAAGGGATCCAAGAGAATGCAAGGTGGAAACCATCATTTTTAAAATGACCTGCCCACGGAAATCACAAAACATCATTTCTGCAATATCCAATTGGCTACAAGTTAGTCCTAATAAAATATGGGAAGGGAGTACACAAGGGTGTGAGCACCAGGAGACAAGAAACATTGGGGGCCATCTTCGATGCTGGCTACAACATGTGAGGGCACCATCTATTGTACAGGGGTATTATAACGATAAATGCTCTAACACAATGCTTGGCACACAATAGATGTACAGAAGGTACTGGCATTTTCTTTCTTTTAAGATATGTGATGTACAGTAAAAAACAACTAAAATTTGGAATAGTACAAAAATTTTTCATATGCATAAAGTTTATTGGTATATTATATGTCTATGCTGGGGATCAACACAAATTGGCCCAAATCTGATTATGATCATCTATTTTTTTATTATTTTATGATTTTTTATTATTTATTTGACTACTTTATGATTATCTATTATTATTATCTGATTACCAAATCTGGTTCCTGATCGTGTAAATGAAGTGTTGCTAGAACACAGCCATGCTTGTTCCTTTATGTATCGTCTCTGACTACGTTTATGTTACAATGCCAGAGAAGAATAGTTGTGATGAAGACTTCATGGAATGCAAGCCTAAAATACAGTCTATCTGGCCTTTTACAGAAAATGTTGTTTGATCTCTTGTCTATTCCATATATTGCCTGATATTCCTCAAGTTTGGATTTGTCATTAAATATGCATTGAACTACATAACAGTGTGACCTGACCAATGAATATCATTCCCCTACCTCCAGGGAGAACACTCTTGATTACAAAATATATGGCTCCCTAGGCAGACCACACACACAACAAATTATTTTCAAATCTCAGAACAATGACTGTTTCAATATTTAAGGGATCTAGAAAGCCCTGGCTAAAACGAATAAGCTCTAATCAATACAGTGTATCCTTTTCTCTCTAATAAACTATTGTTATAAAGATGAGATAAAACTGGCTGGCATATAGTCTCTGCTCAATGAATATTTGATTATTTTGAGTAACCAGAGATACACTTTTCTCCCTATTTTATGTACTCAGATTTAACAATTCATAACTTCCTTAATTTCTTCAGTCAATACCATGCAAATAATTAAATCCTTAGATGTCATTCATATATGCCTCTCTGTTACTTGGTATATGTGGTACTTTCTTATCAATTTAATTCCTCTGGGGAAGAAATGAAGTCTTTGAAAACTATATTCAAAACAAGGCTTAGTGGAGAGTTCTTCAGACAGTATTTTTTAGAAAAGTTGTTTCTTCATTAATTATAATCAAATGCAATAAAATGGAAGGTAACATCACAATTACTTCACAGGAGTAATATAATTCAGGATTGATATTTATGTAAATTTCTATAAAATAATTATTGAAATGGATTATTGAAAAATAATCGAGATAATAAAACACTTTTATGTTTTAGATCTTCTACTTCTGACACCAGGGAAGGCCCAATAATACAAAATGCAAAAGCTGAAAATGAATGAAGAAAGAGAGAGTTCCTCTCTTCCTCACTTTTATTTTTCCAGGTAATACTTACCATTAGTTTCAGCTCAGAGGAAGCAGATAAAATTATATAGGATTGGGGCTGGCACGTTGGCTTAGCGGTTGGGCGCGTGAGCTCTGCTACTGGCAGCCCAGGTTCTGATCCTGTGCGCGCACCAACGCACCGTTTGTCCAGCCATGCTGGGGGGGTGTCCCACATACAGCAACTAGAAGGATGTGATACTATGACATACAACTATCTACTGGGGCTTTGGGGAGAAAAAGGGAAAAAAAAGGAGGAGGATTGGCAATAGATGTTAGCTTAGGGCTGGTCTTCCTCAGCAAAAAGAGGAGGATTGGCATGGATGTCAGCTCAGGGCTGATCTTCCTCACACACACACACACACACACACACAAAATATATATATATATATATATATATATATATAAAGCTCAGAGCTGATCCTCCTAACACACACACACACTATATATATATATATATATATATATAGGATTTTTTCAGTGAAAAGAAGTTGGGGGGAAAAATCCCAGGAATATCAGAAATCAAACACATCGTATTACGTAATAGAATAATATATAGAATGAGGAGCTCTAAGCATATTTCCCTAATGGAAATTAGTATGCTGCCAAATAGATGAGGGTACATTCTTCTAAGTCAGTGAGTTAAAAGAAAAAGAAATAAGTTCCTATAATCTACAACTAGACGAAAAGAAATAGGAAGGATGCTCTGGAAAAGTTATAACTCAAGAAATAACTTAGTCAATGGAGCAGATTTTTCTACCAAGAATGAATGTCACATTCATGAATGTGTTTGATTATTCCAATTCATGTAATATTTGTTGAGTACCTATAATATGTCTTGTAAGTTATGTAAGTCTTATAATACATGTCATATATGTTATATATGTCTTGTAAATTAATCATCATACACATTTTGGAAGTTGTTAATATCACATTTTATAGTCAAGGAAACTTGGAATTAGAGAAAACAAGTTGCCTAAAGTCATATATTTCATTTATAGTATTATAGCTAGATCTGAAACCCAGACCTTCTATCTTTCCTCTTTCCAGTTTAGGACCTCAGATTAGTTATAACATCTCCTACCATGATGCGTAGGAAAGAGTGATGCAAATGTTCTCAAACTGTAATGTGTATAAGAAGAGGTGATTGCAAATGTATATATCTAAGCTCTACTCAAAATATTTCGATTTCATCAGTTTGCACAAAACTGGATATCTTTATTTTTTAGAGAGCATCACTGGTCATTCAGGCTAGTTTGTCTATACTTCACTTCACCTCCACCACAATTACAAAAAAAAAAAAAAGATACTGTGGAAGAACAGCAGTCTTCACTATACTTGACTCTTAAAGGGCAAGAGTAGAAAATTGTAATGTGAAATAATCTAAAATAATAAGTTAAATGCAAGAGCTGATTTCCAAAATGGATGATTCTAATTCAGTTGATGAAGATATCTGAAAATTACAATGTTTTATATAAAGGCAGGGAAATTCTATTTTCCCTAAAATACAAAAATAGGCTTTTGGGAAAAAAATAGTTAACTATGTTCCTTTGTTATTTGGTCAATATTCTGAACTAATGCAAAAATCCTTTTATATATAGGAGATGCCTTATTTAATTAGAAATGGAAAGTTTTTGAATCTGTCATGTATCATTTTTTAGATTGTCACATTGATATGTAAGTTCTCCTATATAAAACCCTGCAGAATAAAGGGAAAATGTTTGTCTTGCCACAGGCAATGGAGACAATTGTGATTAAATGTCAGGATTATAGGTTTAGAATGTCATAATTATACCTTGTGCTGATGCAAGAAATTTAAAGTTCAATATGAATTCTACATTACGTTGTATTTTTCTTTCTTTTTTATTTACATCATCTTGATTCTTTAGGGGTTAGAATCTTCATGGTCCAAACCACCTGTTGTCTTTACCTGTCAAAATGAACCAACTTATCCTATTTTTCTTATTGTTAATGAACTTGACATTTCTCCAGCAACTGAGTTTATATTGACTTCCTGAGTTCTTACTAGAATGGTATATAGGCTATGTCATGGATTGCTAGGATTCTTTAAAGTTCTTGTAGAGAGGAAACTTTTTAAAAAAATAAATTGAATTATTTCATTTCTGTAGGGAGGTGGTCTCTTGAGGACAAAATTAACGGAATATTCTATTTGAGATAGAGTGATCATGAGAAATAAAAATGTAGTTTCCTCTTCTGAATATGCAATCTAAGGTTTTGGAAATATCAAATATGCATTCATGAAGGGAAAAAATGCCAGAACACTAGATCAGAAAACCTAATTTAAAAAAAAAAAGGAACTGTGTTTGAGTTAACAAGGGAGAAAGTCAACTGAAAATAATATAAGAATTATTCTCCTTAAAAATGTTTGAATTGTTGTTTAGTTTTATGTTCAGAAGCATTTTTCAGCATAATTCTCTAAGAAAGGGATTTCTATTAATTCTACCTAGATAAGAAATCTCTTTCAATTCAGTACAAAACACCAACATCACCTAAGACCAGGCTCATTTTATGACATTGTGTTCAGTTCAGAACATTCCAGCCCTCACTTACCTAAACCATATAATTCCATTATATTTTTTCAACTGAAGTCAATCTGGTCAATGCATAATAAACTTCACCAATCCAAGCCCATCAATTTAATTTACAAAATTTACTTAATTTGATTTGATTAGTGAAATACTTTTTTTCTTTCCTACGAATTGAATTGAATTAAATTCAACCCAGATCAGAAGTCAGACCAGTCTTGATCCTTTTAATTCCATTCCAGTTTTCGAACAAGATCAGATATAGTACACAACATTTAATTCAATTAACTTGAATTTCATTCTTCCTTTTCATCAATTTTAACCTACAGTATACCTCATTCTACAAGTTTCACCCTTAATAATACAAGAAACCTAAGACTTAGGTGTTTTGTAATCAATCTTCTTCTTTTGGTAAATCTTTAGGTTTTCTGAAACTGAGCTTTAGAAAAAAGATCGTAGAACTAAATCCTCTGTCTTCTCAACCACCATTAATTGCATGTTTCAATATTTACAGCCTTCTGTGTATAAGGCACTATGCTAAGTACTTCACAGCATATAGATAAGTTGAAAAGAAAAACTGCCTTCAGAAGTTTGCAATCTAAGACAAAAAATAAAAAGCAAGAAAATATTGTAGTGTAATGTGGGGTACTAAGAAGGTTACAATGAAATATAAAGAGTGGTGGAGGTAAAAGGTAACAGAGACATCCATTTTGATAATGACAAAGTAAAAAACATTTTCCCATTATCTTTCTCAAAAGATAAGTAACAAGAGGAATGAGAAATAGACACAAAGATATTAAGAGACAACCAAACCACTAAATTACAAAAACAAGTGGAAATCTGCGTAGAGGAGTGGAGGCTGGAGCAGTGGTACATGAAAGTTAAAGCAAAGAAAAAGAAAGAAATGCTGCGATTGTGGATCTCAGAGATAGCCAGGAACATGCTTCTTAGAGACCCAAATACATCTGAGATGAAAAACCTAATTCCCATCCTTGGAAGGATATGGACAAGTGTTTGTGCTGGAATGAGAATCTTCCCTACACTAGGTTAAGTTCCAAGAATCAGAGGACTCATGGCCAATGAAGGAATCACAAAGACACACCATATTTGAAGGAAGCAATATGTCCCAGGAATGACAGGGAAGAAAAGAGGTTTTTGTGTCTTGAATAAACTCCATCTGCTTATTTTCATTGGCTGATGGGAGCAAAGGCTAAGAGTCTCATGATGGCTCATAGTCTCATCCTGAGTAACTCATTGTCCCTGCAAGATGTGAAAATCGTCCTGGCTCCTTCCCCTGCAAGAATAGGTTTCAAACAATTGATCCAGGAAGAAAAATTGTCCTTCAAAACTAAGTTGGAAAGAAGCAGTAAAGGATCATATAAAGACATTATGAGTCAAACATAGATGAAATGCAAAAAAACAAATGTCATGTCAGAAAACAATCCCCACAAAGATGTTTTTATGAAATAAAGGACCATTAAAACTAACTGTTTTGCCATAAATGGAGTACAGAAAAAAAAAAAGAAAGAAAGTGAAGAAACAATCACTTCTACGAAATAAGAATACATAACAAAAATCTAGGAGCTTTTATAATAGATGGAAATACATCAGAAGGATATCAGATCTGTGCCCCTGTGCTGTCGAGGCACAGAAAAGATGTGAAAAAAAAAACCTGAATTGTCACAGAAAAGAAAGTACAGCATAAAAGACACTAAGGATGATAAATGTTGTTGAAAACATACCAAGAAATATGGAAACCAGAAATGAAAATGGTAATGAAATAAATAAACTTAAAAAGGAAAAATACAATAGAGGAAATCATATATAGCCAGGAAAGGACATCCAATATATACACGAAGTCCCTAAACAATAAAATTTAAACAATGAAATGCAGCAAAACTTTTAAGATATAACTTTTTTTCTGAAATTAAAAGAAAATTTAAATCTACATTTAAGTATATCATATTTTAGGGAATGTTGATCCATAATGACCAGCATTAAATCATGTTTTAGAAAATAAATACCAGTCATAGGTAAATAAAAAATGTTTTGGACAGCCAAGCAAAAAAAAAAAAAATCATTTTACTGGGCAAACATATAGAATGGCCTAAGACTTTTGCAAGCAATATTGAACACTAAAATATGGCGGGAAATGCCTAATGAATCAATACAGAAAGAAAATGAAACAGAACAAAATATATCCAAAACATTAGTTGAGTGTAAAGTCAAAGGAAATTAGTTTTATTTTTTTAGTTTATAAAATTATCAGTATTACTTATTGAATGTTGAAATAGATCAGCTTTATAATAATACAAATTATTTGCATTCATCAGTGTATTTCAAGGTCTTCATAAATGAGTTTTATTTATTTTTAACAGCTTTATTGATATGTAATTTATATACAGGAAACTGTACATATTTAAATTACACAGTTTGCTGAGGTTTGACATATGTATACACCTGTGAAACCATCACCACAGTCAGGTTTTAAATATAGCCATCACTTCCAAAAGTTTCCTCCTGCCTTTTGGGTTTTTTTGTTTGTCATTTGTTTGATTGTTTGTTTTGTTATAGTAAGAACACCAAACATGAGCTCTACTCTCTTAAATTTTTAAGTGCACAATACAGTATTTTTAACTATAGGCAAAATGCTGTATGAAATGATCTCTAGATCTCATTCATCTTTCATAATTGAAACATTCTTTTAAATACCTAACAAGAATGGATATCATTTCCAAAGGTCGTTCTTATATGATCTACTGGAAGAAAATCATGAAATGATTGTAAAGGTAAAATAACTGGCAGAGAGAAATAATCTGCTTCTCTTTAGGAATTAGGCTACAGCAAACAAGGGGATGATGGTTACAGAACTGAGTATAAGTGATGTAAACTCTGATGAAGTAGAAATAATATAACAAACACAAGAGAGGAGAAAAGAAAGAAGATTGAAAAAGAGTAAAATGTGCTAACCTCCTTATCTTTAATAACTAGAAGCAAAAATAGTTTAAATAAATCAAGAAATTGAGGTCTAAATACAGTTAACAGTTTAAATGTAATCACAAAGTGACATAATCAAGTAAATCAAGTGATAAGGAGAAAAATGAGAGAAGAAAAAGGAAACACTAATTCCATATTTTTTTCATAATAGATATTTGACATATAATAACTAAAAGTTAAGAATAATAAAGTTAGGTTTTTTTAATTAATTATCTGGTTAAAATGATTTTTTGTAATTATTAGAAGAAACATATACAGGTATAAGGATAGGTGAATTGATAATGAACGCAAATAGAGCCCAGAAATAGACAAGCCATACATGGACACTTGACTGATGATAGTGTTGGTTTTTCAATAAATTGTTCTTGGATACTTGGATATTTACATAGAGAAAAAAACTTGATTCTTACTTCACACGATCCACAAAAGACAATTCCAAGTGGATTCTAAAGCTAATTGAGAAGGGAAAAACAATAAATCTATAAGAAAATAACATAGGAAAATATCTCTATGAATTTTGAAAAGGCAAAGATATCTCAAACTGTATAAAAAATAGCTGGACATGAAGGAAAAAAACTGATAATTTGGAGGACTTTCAAGATTTCTGTTTATCAAAAGACATGGTTAAGAGAAAAAAGACAAAAGATAGAATGAGATAAAATATTCACAATACATATAACCATAAACAATCTATCCAGAATATTTAAAGTCCTACAAATTACTAAGAAAAAGACAGAAGCCTTCACTAGACATATTTTTAAAAATTATCAAATTGCTCATCATGAGAAGGTGCTTAACTTCTTTAGTAATGAGTAAAATGAACACTAAAACCACAGTGAGGTACTCCAACACAAACACTAGCAAGTCACAAATTAAATGTCTAATAATGTCAAGTACAGTGACAAAGTGAAACAATTCTATCTCTCTTTGAAACTCGTTTTGCATTGTTTGCTAAAACTGAATATGACAAAACCAGCAAATTTACTGCTAGAACCCAACAGAAAACTGTGCACATGTTCATCAAGACACCTGGACAAGAATCTTCAGATTTATATTAGCTTCCAAAGAGAAACTCTCAAATATTCTTCAAAAATAAAATTAATAATATTTTAATGCAATATATTCATACAGTAGATTATTTTACAGCAATAAAAACGAGCATATTATTGCTACCTGCCAAAGCACTGACTTTTACTATATACAAATTTAATGAAAATCTGCATTGCAAAATATCACCACAAACAAAGCCAAAGACACACTAAAAATCAGAGGGAAATATTTGTAACTTATATCTCAGGCCAAAAGAAAATGTATCTTATATGTAAAGAGCACCTATTAATTAAACAGTTTAGAATGAACCATAAGTCCAATAGAAAGATGGAAAAAGGGTATACTAGAACTTAGAAAACACGAGTACTTTTTAAACAGGAAAAAAAACTCAATTGTACTTATAAAAGCGTAAAGAGAATTCAAAATTAAATTGAGAAGCTAATTTTTTTCAAACTAGTATTAATTATATTGTTGACAAGATGTGAAGGGACAGACTGTCATCTGTTGTTTGCAGAAGTGTAAATTAGGATAAATCTCTAAAGAAGGAAATTTGGAAATATTTCTCAAAATTACAAAGGCATATAAAATTTGACTAAGCAAACACATTTATAGAAAGTTATCTAAAGATATACTCATATATGTGTGGAACTACACATAACAAATATTATTCAATGAAACATTGTTTTGATGACAAGCCTAGAAACTACTTAGATGTTCATCAATAGGGAGATTTGCAAATTAATTATGAAATATATATTATATAGCCATAGAAAAGAACGAAGAAGTTTTTTGGGTCCTAATATAGAAATGTTTGCAAAAAAAATATTAACAAAAGTAAAGTACAGGATAGTAGGTACAGAATCCCGTCAATTTTATGAAAACCTTCTGGATTATTGAAGGGCAAAGATGAAAGGAACACTCATTTTGATAGATTTCAAATATAAAACAATGTAATAGCATTTCCTATTTAAAATTTTGGAAAATACAATTAATATTAACAATTAAGCCTACAGACATTGAAAGGATACCAAGAGACTATTATGAAAACTTAATGACATAATATTTAACAACTTATATGAAATGAACTGATTCCTTGAAAAATGCAAATTAACAAAAGAAACACAAAAGAACTAGAAAATCTGAATATTCGTATATTTAGAAAAGAAATAAAATGTCTTTGCAAAATCTTTCCAACAAAAATGTCTTCAAGCACAGATGATTTCATCTGTGAATTCTATCAAAAAAAAAAAAAAATCAGGAAGAAATAATACCAATTTTCCACAAAATCTCTTAGAGGAGTAAAAGAGGAGGAGAACTATGATAAAATAGCTTGTGTTGACTAATCCTCTGACAAAAATAACCATAAAATCTAAACAAAATACATGAAACAACTGTCTGAAATCTTTGGAGAGGAATTAATGCAGGCACAACTCATGTGGTTGCATTTCCTGTGGGAGAGAAAGCAGTGTGAAGAGTTCCACATTTACCTTAGCTTTTTCCCTGAGGACGTTTGCCTCATGAAGTTTGGGAGAATAAAATACAGGAAGAAAGCATCAGGCTTATAAACCTCAGGACTGAAGTTCGGAGATGCCAAATTTTGAGCAGCAAAATCCTGGGAAGCAAGGGATCACAGAGAAGTAAGCCTCAAAATCTGCAATTTCATGTTAATTTTTGGCTGACTCCAAAGTTACTTATGCATAAGGCAAGATCTTAACAGCCTACGATGAAATAGAAATTGGTTGACCAGAGATAAACACATACTGAAGCAGCTATATTTTCCTGAGGAAAGAAATGTTGGATTTGACACTCCTCCAAGGACGAGTGGCTAGGTTACCACTCTAGGCTTTAGGTAAGATGACAGAAGTTCAAGCCTCTCTAAGGTGAAGTGGCTAGGTCACCAGTCTAGGTTTTCTGGTGGGATGCCAGAAGTTTAAGCTCCTGTAATGTGTGGTATTTAGATGATGACCATTCTGTGCTTTCAGGTGAGATGATCATAATATCTCTATCTATCTATCTATCTATCTATCTATCTATCTATCTATCTATCTATCTATCTATCTGTCTATCTGTCTGTCTGTCCGTCCGTCCGTCCGTCCGTCCGTCCGTCCGTCCATCCATCCATCCATCCATCCATCTATCTATCCGTCTATCTATCTATCTACCTTTCTAGCGAGAAAGAGACAGAGATTTGTGAGGAATTGGTTCACATGATTATGGAGGCTGAGAAGTCCCGAAATCTGCCACTTCAAGCTAGAGACCCAGGAAAGTCAGTGGTGTAATTCATTTCCAGTCTGAAGGCCTGAGAGTCAGGGGAGCAGATAGTGTAAGCCCCACTCCCCAGGGCTGGAGAAGGTGACATGAGATATCCCAGCTGAGTCAAATCAAAAAGGGGCAAATTCCTCCTTTCTCCACTTTTGTTCTTTCTATTCAGGCCTTCAATAGATTGGATTATGCCCAGCCACATGGGGCAATCTATTGTGTTGATTTCACCCATTCAAATACTAATCTCTTCCAGAAACACTCTCACAGCACACCCAGAAATAATGTTTAATCTGGGTACCACATGGCCAGTCAATTTGACACATAAAATTAACCATCACAAGGGCAAAGGCAAAATTTAAATAGACCAATCATAATAAAACCTAAAATAAACCCTTGACAAGATCAAAGTGATCTAGTATCTGTCTGCCAGAAGAAAATGTAATCAATTTTAGAACAAGAAAACATAATGCATCACCTCTAAGATTTTCATATAAAATTATAAAGCATGCTAAAAAAAATCAAACAACCAAAAATGAAAATAAAATAAAATAGAATAGAAACAAACCCACAGATTATTTAAACATTGGAATTATCTGAGGTTATTTAAAATAATTATGATTAATATATTAAAAAAATGTTGGATAAAGTTGGCAAAATTCACCACACACCAGTAATGTATAGTTTTAAAAAATCAGGTGGGTAGGAATCCTACAAATGAAAAATGCCATAGCTGAAAATGAAAATCAAAAGATGAGCTTCATAGACAATGAGACCTGGCAGAGAAGTTAATAAGCTGACTGGATTATAGTGGTCATAGAGGCAAATGATAGGAGGTAATACTGGACACGTGGATTAGAACAGCCCGTGGATCTTTGCTGTGATTTAGAAAGGCAAATTCTGCAGAAAGTTTTAAAAGTAAAATCAATTATTACCAAATATAAACAAACAATTAATATTGTTAAAAAACCAAAGAGAAATATAATTGGATGGAGACATCAAGGTACAATATGTGAGATAGAAATTCAACTGTAAAAAAAATAACAAGAGGTAGAAATGTGATAGCACAGGCGTGCACCTTCAACATAAGTGAACAAGAAGAAATCAAACAGAAGTCTACCCTGAAGTAGCCTCTAGAAAATAAAAGGGTTTAGGGTTTCAGAACTACATGGGTAGCAGGGCAAGCATTTAGAGAAGATGAGTTTGTAAGATATAGCAAATTAAAAACAAAAAAAAAGATTATGGATAATAATGTAAAGAATGGAGTTTTCTCTAGAATGAGTGATGGATAGTATCATGACTCCAAAATTGACAGTGAGGATGTCAAGTTGAGGAACTGGTTAATGATGGAAAATGATGAGTTCGGTTATGGACAGGCTGACTTTAAAGTGTCAGTAGAATGGCGAGACAGGTAGAGGCAGTGGTGGAGGAGGTCGTCTAGAGGACTTGACCTCCAGTTGACACAAGAACTGGACCTGGGCCATAGGAGGCTCCTTTCTCCCAACCCTGTCCTTGGAATGTATGTTCCACCCACTGTTCCCAAACCAGGAACCATTTCAAGGATGCAGCCTTGAGAGAGTAATGTGTTATTGAGACCGTCTGGACTGAATATGTGACTGAACCACTTTAAGGCCTCTATATAAACTCTTAAGATTCTGGGCTGGTGGGTGCGGAGATCTACTCGTCTTTTAGCAACCCCCCCCCCCCCGAATTAGCCTCATTTGTAAGTTCCCTTGCTTGTTAAAACTGCCACCTGCCGATCTGGAGGGGCCTGTCTCTTTCTTCAGTCTCTCCTTCCTTCCATATACCGGGGCTAGTTTTGAATTTCACCTGGGGAACTCTTGAGTTTGTGAACCAACAAGTATGCAATCCATTAGAAGTGGCAAGGTGGAATTAAGATTTTCATCCTCATCTTAGTGGTTTAGAAGATAACCACTTAAGGTAATGGTTCAAGAAGAGTAAATGAAATTTCTGAGGAAAAACATAGACCTAGAGAAAAGTTCAGGATGATTTCCTCTAGAATGTCAAGATATTTAACTGGATATAAGTCAGCAAACTAGAGAGAAAAGGAGAGTCAGGAAGGTAAGAGAAGAATAAGATGAGTATTGTATCTTGAATCTTGGAGGAAGGAAGAGATCAAGAAATTGGGAAAATAGTGACCAAGTGTGCACTGAAATCATGAAAAATAAAGCAAGTAGTTGCATTTAGGAGTTATGAGAATACAGATGGTTTTGGAGAGAGCCTTTTCACAATAACAGTGAAAGCAGGATCAGAAACAAGGACTTAAGGCAGGGTAAAAATTGATTAAGAAGGAAAGGAAATGTGAGTAAAACATTCTTTGAAGAATGTAAAAGTCAGAAATAGGCCAGTATTTAAACTGGGCAAGTGAGAAAAAAATGTTCTTTTCTGATTAGACTTGAGAGTAGAGAGATAAAAGCTAATACATAATATAGAAGAAAAAATTTTAAAGGCAGAGTAAATAATGAATAGCAAATGACTTAAATGGTATATTGGTCATGAGTTTAGACGTTTGCATAAGTGTGGACATAGTTTGGCAGAAAAAGAAAGGAGAGGTGAAATGCTAAAAAGGGAACATTTTCCCTCTATAGAGAGAATCACCATGGACTTCTAATCAGCTCTTTAAAAGCTAGTGTTGATGTTCTCTGTTCAGAGAGAGAGAAGTCAGTCAGGGAAAAAGAGGAGACAGGAGATACTTCGGTACAGCAGCTTTGATTAATATAATAGGGAAGCAACAAAGAATGAACAAAAGGAATGTGAAACTCTTGGAAGAAAATACAGGGGACAACCTCATGACACTGGTCCAGGCAATGACTTCTTGGCTATGACACCAATAGCACAAGCAACAAAACCAAAAATAGAGTAGTGGAACTTCATCGAATTAAAAAGCTTTTGCACAGCAAAGGAAGCAATCAACAAAATGAAAAAGCAACCTATGCAATGAGAGAAAATATTCACAAGGCGTATATTTGATAAAAAAACATAATGATTAAAAAATGAGCGAAGGACTTGAATAGACATTTCTCTAAGGAAAACATAAAAATGGCCATCAGTTATTTGAGAAGATGTTCAACATCACTGCTTTCATAGTATTTGTAAACTGAGATAAACCTTCTCTAAAAGTCTGTAAAATAGGGTTCTTCTGTGATGGTGAAATTTAAACCATCAACAGAGATTTAGTAATAAACTACCCATGATTTAGCATGAAATGACTGTCTGGGAAGGAAGTGGGGCTGGTAGCTACTGAGCTTATATCCATGATCACATAATTAATAGATTCACTTTATTTTGTAAATAGAGTAAACAAATCACAATAGCTGACAAATGTGGCAGATTAGAAAATACTAAATAAAAAAAACTAGAAGTAAGGACTTTTTAGTCAATTTATAATTATTTGGCTCTTAGATATTCTTAAAAATTCTTACACTTCAAGTCTACTATTTTTCAACTCATTCCCTGTGGTGACTTGCCCTAGAATAACTTCTTATCTTGGTTGAAAACTTGGCTGTTGTCTTAATTTTAATATCTGAGATCACCAGAGAGTTGCACTTCATCTTTATTTGAATTTCTTAGACATGAGTTTCTTCCTCAAAATGTTGTTTCATGTATTTTAATACTAACATGATTTTATTTTACAAACCACTCATTCCTTGAAATTGATTCCTGGAAATCACTCTTCATATGATTAATCTAATCAAGCTGTTCCAGAGCTCACCAGCATGTAATTCAAATTGTGATCATGAAGGATAATAATAACAATAACTAAATTTCTCTAGTTCATCCCAGTGACTTGAACAACTTCAGGAACTTAGGTTCATATTTTTACCATTTATTTCTGTATATTTTATCTCTGGGTGCTTCTTATAAGGAATTAGTCTACTCATGTTTAACACTACCATTTGCTCCATTTAAAAGTCACCTGATAGATTTCTTCCCATGGTGCCAATAATATCCATAAAAGGGGGATTCCTAACAGAGGATATTCTCACAGTACCATTAAGCCAAAAAACTAAAATTCAATGTAACGAAAGTTAGATTAATTTTATGCCTATTTAAGAATACATCCACAAATACTTTGATATGCCTCATTTCAAAATCTGGAACCTAGTTAACCATCCTTTGAATGTAAAACTGACTAGTGGTTCCTTCTAACGAATAGAGTGTTGCATAATGGACAACATATAATTTCTGAGGCTAGTTCATAAAAGGAATCGCTGCTTCCATCTTTCTCTCTTGGACCACACTCTCTAATGAGAAGCCAGCCTGATGCTGTGAGGGCACATTTGCAGCCCTCTGGAGAGAAGTTCATGCGTGAAGTTCATGTAGAAAGAAACCAACCTGCCAGTCTTGTGAGTCAACTTGGAATGGATTTTCCAGGCTTAATCATGCCTTCAGATGATGTCAGCCCCCCAAACTGCCAGTCTTCAACTGAGGCCCCAGATATCACAGAGCAGAAGAAAGCCATCCCTACTATGTCCACTTGAAATTACTGATCAATAGACATCAAGAGGTAATGAATACTATTGTTCTTTTAAGGCATTAATTTTTGAGTAATTTGTTATGCAACAATAAATAACAAATATAACATGTATATGATTTCTTTAAAAATATATCATCAGGCTTATACTATGAGCTTATACTCCTTACTTTATAACACAATGTCTTGCCAATTTTAAAATAAGGGAGTAATTTTGTTATACTTACCTTGAGGTTATTTTGCAATTTTTCATATATATTTTGCACAAGCCCATAAACATCAGATCAGCAATGAAGTATCACACTCTATAAGCAATTTTTGGAGGAATATATATCTGTTTCCTTTAGCAATTGGGATATGGATGATTCATTTTTTAACTGCAGCATATAAATGTCTTAAAGCTTAGCTATTGGAAAATTATAGACCACAAATATGCAAATATGTACATGCTGCAGGGTTATGCAAACAACCCACAACATGTTAATTAAATAGATGATTATTTATAATTAAAAAGTGAAAAAGTCAGCAAATGGAAATCAAGACCAAGTTAAGATATCACTGATAATGCATTACTAAGAAAGAATTCTTGTATGATACATAATCTCTGCCCATCTGCCTTTAAACACGTGCTGACTCATTAAGTTGCTGCATTACAGCCTCAATAACTCCAATAATATACACGTAATTCAGGAATACTAAATTTTAGTGGCCTTTGATGGTTTACTTAGTAAATTGTTAGTAATAAGTCCTTAACTTAAGGAAAGGACTTATTTCTTACATAGAAAGAAAGTGTAGTTTTTAATGCTCTGCCTACATTTCTCGAGATTGTTTCAACTCGAGATTGTTTCAACAACCCACAACATGTTAATTAAATAGATGATTTAATTAACAAAATGAAAATCTCTTCAATTCTCTGCCATTTGTCAGTTAAAAAATCCTTGCATCTTTAAAGGACTTTGTGACCAATGGATGAGGATTTTCACAGTCCACATGCACCAGGACTTGGAAATCTTGATTCCACAGGAATTAGACCTTGGCCCTGGTCTGGATAAGGAAGACACTCAGCATCTTGTCTTCAGTTTTCTCCTTTCTCTTTTTTATCCTAGGTCTTATCTAGCATGAAATACCTCTTCTCTCCGCCAGTAAATGAATATTTTACAGAGCAGCCTCACAAATCCTGTGTGAGTAGTCTCAGTTTACACTTAGCAGGGTCACACAAATTCGTGATTGATATTTCAGGCTAAAAAAGGAAATTTGGCAGTATGTGACAGCATGGACGAACTTTGAGGACATTAGGCTTAGTGAAATAAGCCGGTCACAGAAAGACAAGTATCGCATGGTTCCACTTATATGAGGTATCTAAAAATCAGAGAGTGGGATGGTGGTTGCCAGGGGCTGGTGGCAGAGGGAAATGGAGGATTACTTATCAAAGGGTATAAAGTTTCAATGAAGCAAGATGAATAAGCTCTAGTCATCTTCTGTACAACATTGTACCTACAGACAAAAATAATATATTGTACACTTAAAATTTTTTTTAAGAGGGTAAAAAAATGGGACTCCTATTTCCAGTGCTCAACTCTATGGATTACAATAAACTGAGGAATCATGATACCTAAGATAAAAAGTTCAAGTTCAGTTAAACCCAATAGAAAGTTTATTAAGTTTAAATGTGACACTTTCACAATGCGTAAAATTTGTTTTTTGCAGAACTCATTGTGTCCAATAGTTGCTCGTACCGACAGCAAAGTTTTCACTTTTAATCTTTTCTTTTATTCAGTGTTGTACACTGCAGGCCAATTCAAAATTTGATGTTTAATGAGTTTAATTATAATATTCCTTTTATAATATTTTTTGTATATAATTCCCATACATCAAATAATATTATAGGATATATGTGTATTTTTACATATCTCTTCTTGTTTTCTATGATAATGTAAGGGGGAAATGATTGGTCAAAGAGTGATATATTTTTAAAGGATTTTGATGAGTGCTACTGAATTACTCACCAGATACATTGCAGAATCCTTTACATTATAAGAGTTGAAACAATCTCGAGAAATGTAGGCAGAGCATTAAAAACTACACTTTCTTTCTATGTGTACTCGCCTAAATTTAGATATAGTCTCTCTAGGACTTCCTACTCAAGTGCTAATGAACAATTTTTATCATAGATGCCTTTGGCAATTTAGGCCAAAAGTGAAAACAACTCTTAAAATGTATGAATAGAGTAACAATGAAATCATCATTTACAAATGACTTGTTTTTTGAAATACAATTCACATGTTTCTGATTCATTTGCATTTATTTCGTCAAATTGTTTTGCAAGAAACATTTGATGTCTTACAAGTTTTTTTCCTTCCTCAAAAATAGGACATGGCCTTTCAATGGAAATAAACTCATGCCACCTGAAACCTCATATGCAATTTATAACTCAGACAACAGATCTTCAAGGGATTCTGAATATAGAACACTACTTGATTCCATTCCATAAAAAAAATCTAATAGGTAGAAAACAGGATGTTTGCTAAAAGTAGTAGTTTGTTTATGCAGAAAATTGTGGAAGGCACATCATCAACTTTTTATTCTCAGCTGGTGGGATAAAAATGATTTTTAAAACTTAATTTTGGATTCACTTATCAACTCCCATTTTGGATATGTTAGTTATATTGATAAGTGGTGTATATTACAAGCGCCACTGCTTTAGACTTACTCTTATAGCCAAGAATTTCTCTTATTCGTTTCTTGCTCATATACATAAACTGCATTTTTTTCACAAGTCAGTTCTTCATGTCTCAGTGTTGCTCTTTGTTTTTGATATATATCAATAAACCAGCATTATTAATTTAGCCAAGTTTACTTTAAATGCCTGACTCTGCTGAATATCTAGAAGGGTCTTGATAAGTTCTCTGCTTACTATGGGTAAAGAACTGGCGGATGAAGGATCTTCTTTATTGCAATAAGCCGTGACTTCCTAAAAGGGAGTTATTTGCTGTTTTCCTCAATGACTTTTTTCAGTGAGTTGTTTAAGTTGAATCCTCAAATTTAGGGATGGACTCAAATTGAGAAAGGTAGGTAGGACTCACTAAGGAAAGCTTTTGAATACCAGGAGAAGGCATTCTGTAGGAATGATGATTTATTTTTAGGGATTTTATTGATAGACATGACCTTGTTATATTTGAAATTTAGAAAGTTTACTCCAACTTCAATGAGGCATATGAGTTTTTCCATCTGTTCATTGAGCGAATATTTTAGTGCCTACTCTGTGCAAGTACTGAAACAATAGAGTTTTAATGTGTTAGACTGAATCTTTAAGTTCTAATCTGAGAGAATACATTAATTTTTTGTATTTATTCGTTCATTCATGCATTCATTCAGTGTGTACTCAGTGTCAAGATTTATGATGGGTCTTGGGGAAAAAGCAGTGACTTTGACAGTGATCTTGACATCACTGAACTTTTGATAACTTTATCTTATAGACAATACTGGGTTAAATGTCCTTTAATGTGGTCCCATAATACCTCGTACTTAACTGTTTAGTAGAAATTATCATACTCTGTTTTAATTGTAAACACCAAGACGTAGTTGCTGTACATTATTGGCAATATTAACAATAATAGGGAATATTTATTAAGCAACTGGTTTTTTGGTTTTTATATTAATAGTTTTACACTTTTTTAATCATTCACCATTATGTCCCTAGAAAGTGGTCTTTGAGTGAACAAGGTAAGTAGATTATTTTACTTAGAAGTCTTTTTTAACAGTCCAGGAAAGAAAGTCAGAGGGCCTGGATTAAGATGGTGTCAAGGTTTAGGTAAAATTGAGCGGGCATGAGGACCAATTTAATGTAGAATGAGGAAAGAGAAGATGTGGAGAATAAACCACAGATTTACGATTCGGCCATCTAGATAGTGGTTTGCCTTTACTAACAGAGTGACACTGGAACAAGAGCCTCTGCGATCAAGGTGCTCAATCTTGGACTTTTTAAATTTGAGGTTCATATAAGACAACCAGGTGGACAAGGTGAGCAGACATTTTGGATGCTCAGATCTGAAAAGCAGGAGAGAGCTGTGGCTCAAGGTAAGAGGATTTTAGAATCATAAGCATATGCAATATGTAACTGTATAAAAACATCTAAATTGATCACACAATAAAATTATTTAACTTTTGTGAATTTAAATGTTTATCTAAACCCAGAGTTCGATGATATTTTAAATTTTGCAGATGTTCCAGCGATAATGTGACATGGGAGACATAAATGTGATATTCAGTACCAGTATTTTCATAATTTTTCTTCACTAGTATCTTGTTCTACTGAGTGATTCTATTTATGAGTAGATATATGATTTCTTCAATGTGATCTTTTAGTGGAAGAAAAATACTTCATTTTATGTTCAACAGAAGACCAATATGGAAAGTGAACCTGGCTCTGGGATAAAACAGCAGCTAGAATGTCAGTCTCCAGTGTGACTTTTCCTAAAAGATTTCCAAGGATAATTTATATCATCCTTCATTTTCAATGTACTCAATCATTTTATCACCTTAATTTGACTTGAGAATAAATTTGACCATAAGAAGTAATTTCTCGCCTTTACTTTGTGATAAATGCCAAGAGAAGGATCTCAAAACTGTTTTAGTGGAAAAAATAATCTGAATCAATGGGAAATACTCAAGAAGCAGGGACGAGCTAAAGTCTACCAGCAAAAGGGCATACATTTTTTTTCTCCCAGCAATTCCTGTTGACTCTTCTTTGAAATGTATCCAGAATCTGATAACTTAACCTCACCTTATGTTACAACCTTGCTCAGGCCACTACCATCTTTCTTCCGAATTATTGAAATTCTCTCTTAAATGATTTCCTTGCTTCTTCTCTTGCTCCCCTACACTCTTCTCTCCATGGAGTAGCCAGGATGATCCATAGAAAATGTAAGTTAGTTAATGCCATACTTCTGCTCAAAACTCTCCAAAGTCTACTCATAATAAAAGCTAGAATTTCTCTGGGCTCTATCAGGCCCTTAACCACATAGTGTACTCAGTGTACTCGATATTGTTACCACTTTCTCTTTACCTCCTGCTAATTTTCTTGTGCTTACTTCTGCTCCATCATAATGGATTTATTACCATTCTTCAAACACATCAGTCAACTCTAGACTGAGGGCCTTTGAGCTTGCTCTTCTACCCGCTTGGAGAGCTCTTCCCCCAGATATGTTCATGGCCCACTTCCTACCCTCCTTCCTTGTTTTATATTTCTCTAGAGCACTTATCATGATCTGACATAATGCATGCTATATTTTCTACTTATTTTGACAGTTTTAGTCACAGACCATAAAATTCACCCGTTTACAGCATATAGTTCATTGTGTTTTAGTATTTTTGCAGATCACCACAATCTAATTTTAGAACATTTTCTTCACCTGAATATGAAACCCTTTATGCATTAGCAGTTACTTCTATTCTCCCCTCCCCAGTCCTAGGCAGTCATTAATCTACCTTTTGTCTCTATAGATTTGCCTATTCTGGACGTATGGTATAAATGGAATCACACAAAACGTAGTCTTTTGTGACTGGCTTCTTTCGCTTAGTGTGAACTTTCTAATATTTGTTTATCTGTGTTATAACATGTATAAGTACTTCATTACTTTTTATTTCTGAATTATATTCCATTGTATGGATATACCACGTTTTTTTTTTTTATCTCTCCATTAGTTGATGGTTCATCGCTTGGATTGTACCCATTTTTTGGTATTATGAATAATGCTGCTAAAACATTTGTGTACAAGTTTTTGAATGGGCATCATAATATGTATTTTCCTAATGTATTTGATGGCTGCCTCCATCAGTGAGAATTTAAACTCCACAAGGGCAGATTTTATCTGTTTTAGTTATCTTTTAATCCCCAGTGATAAGAAAATCATCTATTTTTAATTTTTCGAGGAACTTCCATACTGTTTTCCATAGTGGCTATACCAGTTTATATTCCCACCAACAGTGCACAAGCTTTCCCTATTCTCCACATCCTCATCAGCATGTGTTATCTCACCTTTTTGATAGTAGCTATTCTGACAGGTGTGAGGTGATATCTCATCGTGGTTTTGATTTGCATTTTCCTGATGACGGGTGATGGTGAGCATCTTTCATGTGTCTGTTGGCCATTTGTATGTCTCTTTTGGAAAAATGTCTGTTCAGGTCTTCTGTCCATTTTTTAATTGGAGTGTTTGGTTTTTTTGATATTGAGTTGTATGAGTTCTTTATATATTTTGGATATTATCCCCTTATTGTATACATGATTTGCAAATATCTTCTTCCATTCAGTAGGTTGCCTTTTCATTTTGTTGATGGTTTCCTTCATTGTGTAGAAGTTTTTTGGTTTGTCATAGTCCCATTTGTTTATTGTTGCTTTTGTTACCTTTGCCTGAGGAGACATATCCCAAAATATATTGCTAAGGCTGATGTCAAAGTGTTTACTGCCTGTGTTTTCTTCTAGGAGTTTTATGGTTTCGGGTCTTACATTCAAGTCTTTAATCCATGTTGAGGTTATTTTTGTATATGGTATAAGAAAGTGGTCCAACTTTCATTCTTTTGCATGTAGCTGTCCAGTTTTCCCAACGCCATTTATTGAAGAGACTTTTCTTTCCCCATTGTATATTCTTGCCTCCTTTGTCATAGATTAATTGACCATATGAGTGTGAGTTTATTTCTGGGCTCTCTATTCTGTTCCATTGATCTATGTGTCTGTTTTTGTGCCAGCGCCATACTGTTTTGATTACTATAGCTTTGCAGTACAGTTTGAAGTCAGGGAGAGTGATACCTCCAGCTTTGTTCTTCTTTCTCAAGATTGCTTTGCTATTCCAGCTCTTTTGTGCTTCCATACAAATTTTAGCATTATTTGTTATAGTTTTGTGAAAAATACCAGTGGAATTTTTATAGGGATTGCATTGAATCTGTAGATTGCTTTGGGTAGTATGGACATTTTAAAAATATTAATTCTTCCAATCTATGAGCATGGTGTGTCTTTCCATTTATTTGTGTCATCTTTGATTTCTTTCATCAGGGTCTTACAGTTTTGAGAGTACATATCTTTCACCTATTTTGTTAAGCTTATTCCTGGGTATTTTATTCTTGTTGATGCAATTATAAATGGGATAGTTTTCTTAATTTTTCTTTCTGATAGTTCATTGTTAGTGTATAGAAACACAAAAGATTTCTGTATATTGATTTTGTGTCTTGTAACTTTACTGAATTCATTTTTTGGTTCTAACCTTCTTTTGGTGGGGTCTTTAGAACTTTGAGTATAGTATCATGTCATCTGCAAATAGTGACAGTTTTAGTTCTTCCTTTCCAATTTGGATGCCTTTTAATTTTTTTCTTGTCTTATCTCAAATCACATTTTCATTTGTGATAAATGGCATGGGGTTTATTGAGGAAGGCATGTGGTATCATGCTACCATGAGTTCACAGAGGCTAATTTCTCTGCCTGATGATGTACACTTTTCACCAAAATTTAAACTTGATAATTCAGATAAATTAACATTTTTCTAGAAATCCAACCCTGACCCTCGAATTGAATTCTGATTCAGGTTTTCCTTCTATTTCTTTCCATAGCATGTTTTTCAGTCTGCTATTATTAATACATCATATTTTGTCACACTTTATTTTTGTCTGATCTTGATTAATAGACTATAAATCCATTGAGAGCTGATACTATATATTATTTAAGCTGGTGTCACAGATGCCTAATATGATACCTGCCACATTGTAGGTATACAAATTATAATTGCTTGTTATTTAAAATTATTGTTGGTTTGTATAGAGATTGAGAAATCCTCAGATACTCTGGAGATAACTGCTTTGGAGCCATCATGACTGGATAATAAGGGAAGACTAGAAAAGAATACTTCATCTGATTTCTGCCCTTGGAATTACACGATGGGTTTAAGTGCAGCTGATGGAGATGTTAGCAAAACACAGTTTTTCCTTGTCAGATGTTAACAACGTGCATGCTTTAAATAAAGGCATTTTTTGTTTGAAATCTTGTTTTTCAGGATGGTATTGTTTGTTCAAATATGTTGATGACTTCTTGACTCTGAGGAGATTCAGAGTAATTCCATTTCAAAAAGCCCTGGACACTATATACTGAAATAGAAACTGATGAATTAATTAAGTGGCGTGAAGCAAAAGATAAAGTACTCTGAAAATTGCATGAAATATCATTATCAAACTGCAGGATTGTTCTTAGGGAGAATAACGGAGTGTGTCTATATTTATAGAAAAGTTGCATGGACTGTGTATAAATGAAAAGCATTCAATATTTATAAAATATCATGAAATTACTGAAGTGAATGTTCATTTAAACAGTTCCCCGAATGGCATATGAGGTTTCTTCTGTGTGTGTGTGTGTATAATTACAAATATCTCCATTTGTGAACAATTTAATGGTTCCACTTATTTCTCAAATTTTCATTTCTTATATTTTTGCTTTGTTAAAAGTCTTGTGTGTAATTCTATGAGAAGGAATGTAATGTAAATATTAAAATCCCACTCTGAAGTTCAGTTTTCAAGTCTCATCACTTGTTACTTCTGAACATGGGTACGTTGCTTACTTTATCTTTCCTCTGCTTCTCTCATCTGTAACTTGGAGATAATAATAATAACTATACCATGTGATCATTTTGAGCATTAAATGAGTTAAAATACATAAAGACTTTAGAAGTGTAACTAAACTTTTTTTTTTACAAGTGAATCAATTAATGCTAGTTATTATTTAGGCTTATCACCTTTCTTAACTCAATATTTGCTGGTGCTCATCATTGTGAGCAAGTCCACTAAACCCAGTAGTATTTCTGATTAAAAAGAAAACATGTCTGCATTATTAATGCCTTCATACACAGTAATTACACAATTAAATTAGTTATGACCTATAATTATGAAGCAAGCTTCCTTTATAAATTCTAGGATATTTATTTATATACAGCTACAGAGCAGGAACAACATAGAGCAGAGACCTTAAAATTCGGTTTTTTGGATCTAAGTCTTCTTTAAAAGAACATCAAAGATTGTGCTTGTTCCCTCTCTGTCTCCCTCTCTCTGTGTGCATACTGAAAAGTGTCTGTGTGTCTTGCACACATGTATGTGTGCATGGTAGTTGAAGGGGAGAGCTACATGCTGATGGATCATCAGTTCAAATGGAGAAGCTCTGTATTTAACTTTTATAAGTTGGTTCTACATTAGATTTCATTTGGCCAAGTCTTTCCCTTTTTTATTTTTATTTTTCAATTTGTTCAGCTTTATTGAGGTATCATTGACAAATATAATTGAATATATTAAAGTGTACAGTGTGATAATTTAACATATATATAATTTGTGAAATGATTATCACAAGCAGGGTAATTAACACATCTCTCACCTCACAGTTACCGTGTGTGTGTGTGTGTGTGTGTGTGTGTGTGTGTGTGTGATGAAAACAGTTAAGGTCTACTTTCTTAGCAAATTTCAGGTACACAATTCAGTATTATTAACTACGGTCACCATGCTGTACATCAGAACCCCTGAGCTGATTTACCTTATAACTGCAGGCTTGTACCCTTTGACCAGCCCCTGGTAACCATTCTACAATCTGTTCAGTTGGTTTCATTGACTAGTTTTAATGTCCATAAAAAATCCTTTCATAAAATACAGCAGCCAATGTTCTTAGTGTATTTTACATGTTCTGTGTCCAGAATAGTCCCATACAAACTTTCACATTAAAGAAAACTTGATAAAATGAAACCTGTTTGATTTTTGAGCCCACGAGATTGAGCACAGACTAACATAAATATATGGAAAAACGCTTCGCATTTACACAGTACAATAAATCCTTTCTGTTGACCAAGCTTAATTTAACTGAACTTCTACTTTCATTCTGTATTCTGTGCATCTTTTAATAAAGTATTTTCTAGTAATCTATCTCTACCTTTAGACATATACAAAAGACAATGTGTTGAATCATAGAAGAGTTAGTGGTTAGTGACTCCTTTGATTTCACAAGGCTACTTGCTTTTATCACAATGGAAATTTCCAATCTGATTCTTCTGCCTACTCTCTTACTGTGTGAAAGACTCACTGTGAAGAAGCATCCCATTAGGAAGCCCACAATGTGGACTTTCACTTTGGGTCTATAGCTGTGAGGAATTGTTACTAGCCAAATGCCAAAAAGGAAAAAGAAAATCCTTTGTTCAATACATTTCCAATTAGCAGTTTGATTTAATCAGATTTTCTATTCTGTTTTGCTTTTGTGATTTTGTGTAGAAATCTTGAATTGAATATTAGAGTTAAGGACTTGAAGCCAAATTGTTTTCTCTACAAGTTGCCAAAAGAACCAATCAACAGAGTAAATGTAGACAGAGCATCATTTGTATTGACTGGATGTATAACATCTGTTACATGGGACTCTGTTCCAAGGCAATTACAAAGTAAGGAGCAGCCCAACCAAAAATATTTTGACAGTGACTCCTTAGTTGAAGACTGAATTCGTGTACATGAGTAAAAATGTGAGTTTGGCTGAATGATGCCAAACTGTCCACCCAGAAACCCAACATCATCATGATCCAGGTATATTCATCAGTTCCCTGACAGTATAAAAATTTATCAGATATTGAGACAGGACAGAAATAAAACTGAGGTCACCAGCTTTTTGGGAGATTAAAACACAATCAAATCACCTATCTATGATGTGTGAGGATATCGATAAGTTATGTGAAACAAACAAACAAACCTTAGAATCATCAATAAGTAAGATCAATGATATAAAGAACAAAGAAGGAGAGATAGGTCTGTGGAAAAAAGAAAAAGAAAGAATAAAAGACAACATTATTTCATGTGAAAAAAAACTCCACAAATTTTCAAGATTTCCCCACAGTTCACTCATTTTATAATCAAAGGCTCCATCACTCGTAATAACAGGCATCAAATAGAAATAATTTAAGTGTGAGTAAGAGTTGAATTAATATGCATATTTGTGTGCATCATATGTGAATTATAATTATAACTTGAACAGTATTCTCTCCTCAAACTTGGAATAATTTTCTCATATTTAACTACTTATTAGAATTAATATAATACTACTACTATATTATATTATGTAATTTTTCACTTTTAAACATTTCTTGGGCAGCTGTGTAGATTCTGACTTCTCCCTTGTCTCAAATGGGTAATTAGGTATTCTCAGGAGTTTGCTCGGCATCTTTGCAAATCACTACTTGCTTCGATAAGATGCTATACATCTCCTTGGAGAATTATTTTGGTTGGTTTGTAATTAATTACTATTTATTTATGCTTTAATTTCCTGTGCTTTTCATAACAACCTCATAGAAATATCAACAATCAGAACTCACGCAGCATGTGGAACCACGTTCCATTCTGGCTGGGGTTCAGTGTTTACATGTCATGACAAATAGCTCTGCCAAATTGTTACCAGCCTGCAAGGGATATTTTTAGATTCTTCATCCAAGGAGATTTTAAAAGAAAATCAAACGGCTTCTAGGTACATTCATCAGTGTTGTCCCACAAAGCTATATTAAGTGGAAAGAGCAAAGGGAACTGATCTTTTAGCTCTGGGCAACATGTGGTTATCACTAGAGTACAATGTGAAGCTTGAAGTCTCTGTCAACTTATCACTGTCCCTCTGCCTGCTGTTGTAGTACCATAAAGGGCTGGCGAGGCAGCAGTAAAAAGTACTGCTCTGGATAATAGAGGAAAACATACTGTTCCCTTTATGTTTGTTAATAGGGCATGACAATTGTTCCCAAACTGCCTGGAAGCCATTGTGGCTTGCTACTCTGGAGTGTGACAGCTAATGCAGTGAAGGACACAGTTACTTAACTAATGCAAGCAAGGCATTTCCCCACCCGCGAGATGCCAAATGCTTGGGGCACTCATGGGCTTTGGAAAGCCTCATAGGGATTTTCTTAGGGAGGCAAATAAAATGGCTTAATTTAACCCCATTTATTTAAAGTAGGTCAAAAGATGGATTATTCCCTTTGGACTTGGAAAAGAGATTATGTTTTGGAAGCTGTAATTGCCCTATGAAATGATGCAAAACAAGGAGTTAATTTCATATAACAAAAGGAAACATGAATATTAATCAAAACATCGTTCTGTAATTAATACAACTTTATAGACATTTGTGGTTTCCCAAGCCCTCTTTAAATTCTCTCATTTAGTTGTGTAATTGCTATAAGAGTGTGAGATAAATGTTACTATGGTTCCTGTTTTATAGGTAGTAAACGGAGACTCTGTTAAGACAAGGTAACTCACCTAGCGGTACAAAGGTAAACATTGGCATAAAAAGGATTCAAACCCTGATAAACAGTGCTTAGGAAAAAAAACATACTTTCTCCCAGACTTCATTATTCTTTAACTTAATAGTGATAATAGCTACTATTAATAGAGAACTTACTAGATAAGAAAAATTGTGCCAAGCTCTCTGTATATATTATTTCATCTAATCCTTATTATAATCGTCTTAGAAATAATTATCTTCATTTATAAATGAGAAAATCTTGTTCTTTTGAATTACTAAAGAATAAATATTCTATAAATAGTTTATTAGAGTAACTAAACCAAAATTCTAACCTATACATTTTCCCTTCTAAGATGGCAACTCTAAAAAAAAATTGTAACAACTTTTAAACTGAAGAAAACAGTTACAGTAATTATATGTTTTTTCCTTAAATAGGAAAATAAAATAATTTGTATAATTATTTGAATATAATTTTAAAGGAAACTTTATATACTGAATTACATTCTTCTAATGAATATATTTATCCAAATAATGTGTAGATTTAGATGCATTCCATCCTAGGAAAGAGAGTTTCTGGCTATAGCTATCAATCTAAGAATGTGTAATTTTTTTTTCTCTTACTAGTTGCTAAATACTGTTTCAAGGATTGTGGACATCAAAAATTTGCAATTTTTCAAGAATGCTAACACTTTATGTAAAGTGATTCGGAGAGAAATTCTCATACACTTCTGATGGAAATAGAAATTAGCACAAATATTCAAAATTAGTGATATGTGCTAAAATGTAACATAGAAACATCTTTGTTTATCACACACAAAAAAAGAATTTGCTTAATGTACAAAGGATCATGTTCAAAGATATGAAAGATAAATAAACTTAAAAAGGTACCGAGAGACTTGTGATGGTCAGCTTTATGTGTCAACTTGGCTAGACTACAGTCCTCAGTTATTCAATCACACACTAACGTAGGTGTTCCTGTGAAGATATTTTGTAGATATGATTAAAATCCATAATCACTTTGGGGCCGGGCCGTTGGCGTAGTGGTTAAGTTCTCGCGCTCTGCTTCGGTGGCCTGGGGTTCGCAGGTTTGATCCCACGGGCGGACATATACTCACTGCTTATCAAGCCATGCTGTGGCAGGCATCACACATATAAGGTAGAGGAAGATGGGCACAGATGTTAGCCCAGGGCCAATCTTCCTCACCAAAAAAAAAAAAAAAATCCATAATCATTTTACTTTATTATGTAAGAGAGGTTATCCTGAGCCTGATTCAATCGAGTGAAAGATCTTACGAGCAGAACGGAGGTTTTCCTGAAGAAGCAATTCCACCTGTAGATAACAGCTTCAGCTTGTGCCTGAGAGTTCCAGCCTGTCCTTCTGGACAGCCTGCGCTATCGGTTTCAGACTTGCAACCTTCGAGATGCTTGTTATCTGTATGTTTTCTTTGAAGAAGTCTCTGTGTTCAAAGTATTTACCCATTTTTATTGTTTTTTTTTTAGTTTGTTTTCGAATTATTGTTTATTTTTATTTTAAGACTTTATTTCTTTAGAGCCATTTAAGACTCACAGCAAAACTGAGAGGAAGATACAAAGAATTCCCATCTACCTCTGGCCCCATAGATGCCCAGACTCTCTGTTATCAACATCCTTTACCAGAGTGGTACATTTGTTACAATTGATGAACCTACATTGACACACCGTTATCATCCAAAGTCCATAGTTAGTATTACGGTTCACTTTTGGTGTTGTACATTCTATGGCTTTGGACAAATGTATAATCATGTAAATCCATCATTATGGTATTGTATGGAGTATTTTTACTTCACTAAAATTTCTCTGTGCTCCAAATTCATCTCCTCTACCCCTCAACCTCTGGCATTTACTGATCTTTTTCTCATCCTCATAGTTTCGCTTTTTCCAGAATGTCATACAGTTGAAATCATATAGTATGTAGCCTTTTCAGATTGGCTTCTTTCACTTAGTAATATACATTTAAGGTTTCTCCATGTCTTTTTAAGATTTGGTAGCTCATTTCCTTTTTGTGCTGAATGATATTCCATTGTCTAGAAGTATCACAGTTTATTTATGTGTCCACTCACCAAAGGACATCATAGTCACTTCCAAGTTTTGGCTATTATTAATAAAGCTGCTATAAACATCAGTGTGCAGGATTTTGTGTGAATATGTTTTCAACGCTTTTGGATAAATGACAAGGAGCACAATTGCTGGGTAGTATACAGTATGTTTAGTGTTTTAGAAACTGCCAAACTATCTTCCAAAGTGGCTGTGTCATCTTACATTCCCGCCAGCAATGGATGAGAGTTCCTATCGCGCCACATCCTCATCAGCTTGGTATTGCCAGTGTTTTGGATTTTGGTCATTCTAACAGGTGTGTGGTAGAATATCGTTGTTGTTTTAATTTGCATTTCTCTGATGACATATAATGTGGAGCATCTTTTCATAAGCTTACTTGCCACCTCTATACCTTCTATGGTGAGGTGTCTGTTAAAGTCTTTGGTTCATTTTTTAATTGTGCTTGTTTTCTTATTGCTGAGTTTTGAGTTCTTTGAATATTTTGGATAATAGTCCTTGATCAGATGTGTTTTTTACAAATATTTTCTTCTAGTTTTGACATTTTTCACAGAGCAGAGATATTTAATTTTAATAAAATTCAGCTTATCAATTATTTCTTTCATGGATTGTGCCTTTGGTATTATATCTAAAATGTCATCACCACATCCAAGGAATTTCTCCTATGTTATCTTAAAAGAGTTTTATAGTTTTGATTTTACATGTAGGTCTGTGACCCATTTTGAGTTAATTTTTGTGAAAGGTGTAAGGTCTCTGTCTAGATTCATTTTTTTTTTTTGCATGTGGATGTCCAGTTGTTTCAGTACCGTTTGTTGAAAAGACTGTCTTTGATCCATTGTGTTGCCTTTGCTCCCTTGTCAAGGATCAGTTAACCATATTTACGGGAGTCTAGTTCTGGGCTCTTTATTCCATTTGATTATTTGTCTTTTCTTTCGCCAGTACCACACTGTCTTGATTACTGTAGCTTTATAGTAAATCTTCAAGTCCAGTAGTATCAGTCCTCCAACTTTGTTCTTCTTCAGTATCATGTTGGCTATTCTGGATCTTTTGACTCTCCATATAAACTTTAGAATCAGTTTGTCGGTATCTTATTAATAACTTGCTGGGATTTTGGTTGGAAGTGCATTGAATCTATAGATCAAGTTGGGCAGAACTGACACTTTGACAATATTCAGTTTTTCTATGCATGAAAAGGGAATATCTTTTTTGATTTCATTTACCGAAGTTTTGTAGTTTTTCTTGTATAGATCTCATATATATTTTGCTAAATTTATACTTAAGTATTTTATGTTTTTGGGTGCTAATGTATATGATATTGTGTTTTTAATTTAAAACTCCACTTGTTCATTGCTGGCATGTAGGAAAGTGGTTAACTTTATTATATTGACCTTGTATTCTGAAAAATTGCTGTAATCATTTATTTGTTTCAGGGTTTTTTTGTTGTTTCTTTCAGATTTTCTACATAGACAATCATGTCATCTGCAAAAAAGAAAAGTTTTATTTCTTTCTTCTCAATCTTTGTAGCTTTTATTTTCTTGACTTGTCTTACTGTGTTAGCTAGGATTTTCAGTATAAGGTTGACAAGGAGTAGTAAGAGGAGACATCCTTCCTTTGTATCTGATCTCAGTGGGAAAGCTTCAAGTTTCTAACTATTAAGCATGGTGTTACCTGTAGGTTTTTTGTAGATATCTTTTATCAAGTTGAGGAAATTCTCCTCTTGTCCTAGTTTACTGAGAATGTTTTTTTAAAAATCATGAATAGATTTTGGATAACGTCAAATTTCTTTTCTACATTTATTGTATGAGTATATAATTTTTCTTTTTTAGTCTATTGATGTGATGGATTATATTAATAGACTTTTGAATGTTGAATCAGCTTTACATACCTGGGATAAATCCCTCTTGGTCGTGGTGTATAATTCTTTCCATACATTCTTGAATTTGATTTGCTAATATTTTGTTGAAGACTATTAGATCTACGTTTATGAGAAATAGTGGTCTATAGTTTTCTTTTCTCATAATGTTTTTGGTATTAGAGTAATGCTTGCCTCATAAAATGAGTTAGGAAGCAATCTCGCTGCATCTATCTTCTGACAGAGATAGAGAATTGCTATAATTTCTTCCTTAAATGTTTGTAGAATTCACCAGTGAACACATCTGGGCCCGGTGCTTTCTATTTTGGAATGCTATTAATTATTGATTCAATTTCTTTAACCAATATAGGGCTATTCAAATTGTCTATTTCTTCTTGTGTGAGTTTTGGCAAATTGTGTCGTTCAAGGAATTGATCCATTTCATCTAGATTATCAAATTTGTGGTTTGTAATATTCTTTTATTATCTTTTTAATATCTATAAGATCTGTAGTGATGTTCCCTTTTTCATTTCTGATATTAGTAATGTATGTATCTCTCTTTCTTCTTAGCCTGGCTAGAGCCTCATCAATTTTATTGATCTTTTCAAAAATTATTGATTTTTGAAAGATTTTAAAATATATCTAGATTCAAAGACCTTGTTGGATATATCTACATTTTGCAATTAATTTCTCCCAGTCCCGAGCTTGTCTTTATAGTGCCCATTTTTTTTAAAGTTTCCATCTTTCTGGTGAAATTATTTATCTTTATTACATGATTTATTTATTGTGTATATTTATTAGATATAATTCCATGATCTTGCATGTTTGTCTTTTCCACTAGAACCTTTAACATATCACATATAGTTATTTCAAATGTTCTGATAGATCTGATACAACATATTTAAGAGTGGTTCTATTATTGCTTTTTTCTCTTCACAAGTATTTCTGTTCCTCCTTCAGAATTAGAATTTTATCACTCTAGCATAGTGGCACTTTCTCTAGCTGCAATGAGTGTCTGTCACTGTTCCCAGACTATTTTTTGAAATTTGTCCTGCAAATTAAAGTGGAGTTTTTTCCCTCTCCTTATGTGAGGTAGTGTAGTTGGGACTGGAGTTTAATTCTCCCAATTAAAATGGTATTTTGCCAATGTCCTCTGGTAATAGTCTTTCCTTTGCAGATAGTCCTGTGCTTTGTATGGGAGGCATATCTGGGAGAGTTTCCCAGTGGCTGCTGTCCCGTCTCTTCAGCTAGAACCAATGGAGGTGATGTCTCCAGATTCTCCCCAATATTATCTGTGTGCATGCTTATTGGAGTTCCTGGAGAAAAAATCGACAAAAGGATGAAAACATCCTCTATGACTGTTGTACCCCAGGAGTGTCATAACCTCATGCTGGCACACACATGGCCTCCAGCATTTCTTCAAAACTTCAGTTTAACATTCTTCCTGGCTTATAAGACACGTAGCAGTTTCATATCATGTAAGATAAGGTTTGGGTCCCACGTCTCCCTGCAGGCATCTGCTCTCTTTAGATTTTGGGATGGTTATGCATCCTGTTGTACTGGCTGAACTCTAAGATGATCTTCAAGATTTCTGTCCCCCTTGTGTACACACCCTGTATAATACCTGGGCTGTGAAAACAATGAAGTTCATCATGTGGTTTGGTAATGCTATATGCCCAGATGACTCTAAGGAAAGGAGATTGCCTGGCTGGACCTCGTCTAACGACGTGAGCTCTTTAAATGTGTATCTGGCACTCAGAGGCAAAGAAGTCAGAGCAACACGTGAGAGAAATTCAGTGCGAGCGAGTTTTTTCACGGTTGGGTTTGAAGTCAACAGGAATGCATGCCAAGGAATGTGGGTAGCCTGTAAGAGCTGAGAGTGGCCCCCAGTTGACAGCCACCAAGAAAGAATGGTGGCCAGTCTAGTGCCTCAAGACTCTGAACTCTTCCAACAACAAGAAGGAGCTTGGAGATTGATTTTTTCCCTCAGAGGTTTCTAGACAAGACATTAGTTCTGTTTACGTCTTTCTTTCAGTCTTGTGATACCCTGAACAGATAATCCAGACACACTGATAGACTCTGACTTGTGAGACAGTACATGGTTGTTCTTTTAGGTGCCAAGTTTGTGGTAATTTGTTACATAGCAATAGAAAACTAACACATCTGCTTCTCTACTCTCTTATGGGTTTACTTAATTTGTTGCCTATCCCGATTTTCCTTGCATGAAGGATGTAAGCTTATATTTTTCAACTTTATACACGCCCAAACTAAAACCTAAAATACTGTATTTGTATCTTTTATATGTCTTCCAATATATATTCTCTCAGTTCACTTCAATATGTTCACATTTTGTTTTAAATCTTAAGCATATGAATGCATAGTAATAGACTTTTTATACACTTGTATGCTAATATTATCATCTATTTTTTTCTCTGTTTCTATTGCCTGATTTTTTCCTTGTTATGGGATATTTTTTCTTCTTAATGTGTCTAGTAATTTTTATTGGATGTCTAAAATTTAGAATTTTATGTTTCTGTATACTGAATTTTATTGCATTCTTTTACAAGCTGTTGGACTTTTCCCAGTAGACAGTTAAGTTATACAAAGACAAGTAGGATTCTTTCATGGCTTATTTTAAGTTCTTGAAAGGTATATGTAGTGTAGCCTTTATTCTAGTGCTAACTTCCCCCTACTTCTAATGTGTCTCTTCCTTGGTCTCAACAAAGTAGCCCACGTATTCGTGAGATATCGCCAATCTGGCTACAGGAAACCAGAATGATCTTCAGCCCTCAGTAAACTCTAGGAAGTTTTCATCTTACAATTCCCCAGAAAATTTTCTCTTCCTGACAGTTTTTCCTTGAGCATCCTGTGGGCTTTCAGCTTACATAGACATAGATTAGCATTCTACGTAACTGGAGACCTGATTTTTGCAAAACTGTGACTTAAACCAATTATAATTCAGAAAGCAAAATAGTTATACAATAGACCTGCAACAGTCCCTATTCACCCCAAATACTAAATAAAATTAGAAATAGTTCTTTCATTCATTTGCTGATTCAACACTCTTTTTGGGAATATCTATGTGGAAAACTCCAGCGTAAGATACTACGAGGAATAAAAAAATGAGTGTGACAAAGAACCTGCCTTTATGTTTCTTAAAGTAAATAGTGGGGAAGTTTAATAAATAACTTTCTGTTAAAGAAAGACATTCTGAAATAACGTTTACATGAGATATTCTTTGACTACAGAGAAAGTATTCTTTGACTAAAGAGAAATATTCGATATTGAGTTTGACCATAAGTATCAAGAAGAGTTTTGCAAATGTGATAAAATTTGAAGTTTCAAATGAGGAGGACAGATTCGCACAATCCAGCATTGGTTAGCTTTAGGGGAAGCATATCTGAAAGTCTGATGCTGTAATTTAGACAGGAAGCATATAGAAAATATAATCAGAAATGTTGCAGAAAATTTTATTTCAAACAAGACTGAAGGAGCCCACAATATCAGGTGGGGGCATTTGGGCTTTGTTCTGCAGATAATAGGAAGTTGTTGAAACTTTTTGGGGAAGTAAATGATATGAACCAGATCTATCAGTTGGAAATATTTTACAGATCCCAAAGACATTGAAGGCAATACAGAAAGGAATAATTTGACTGACATCCAGCAAATTGCACAATTGGATGACCTTAATGGTTGCTTAGAGTTTTCATATTTCTTCCCACCATACTAGCCCCTTATTCTGTATTTATATGAAAGGGGATATTTTATTTATTAGCCCCTCTGTTTGCCAGATAACAGTTTGTTTTTTTTCCAAAGAATAGACCCCCCACCAACTAGAAGAATTTAGCTTTGATTTATTTCACCTGTTAAAATTTTAAACAAGCCGCTATTTAAAGTATTAAGCAAAACTTAAATGACAAAAATTATATAGTGAAAAGGACTCATTTAGAGTATGCCATTAACAAAAATTTTTCTATTTTCTTCATTGTGTGTTCCCGCCGAACTTCTCTCTGATCCATTCATTAGACACACATCTCTTTTTCTTTACATTACCTGGTCACTATTTTCTAATGAGGATTGGCAGGCTGCTTTCATGATATATAACCTCTGTATGATAAACACCCAACCATCATTCTTTCTTTAGTAATTAGGGTCACTTAGACCTCTTTTTTCACACAAGATTCCTACCCATTCACTACTAGACACAATGGAAAAGACCAGGTATTTAAATCAATAGTACTATCTTGTTAAGAGATAAACACTAAGAACTGTACCCTATATGTTTACGTGATGACGAACTATAAATGCACTCTCACAGCAGATACCAAATATAAATATTATATTTAATTGCCCCATTCTACATTAAACCAAACTTTTTTTGTGATTCAGGGGCTATGCCATAGACCAAACTATGATTATTCCTATACTAACTTCTTTTTATTTCCTTATTGTTCCTGTGGCAATAAGGGACACTTATTAATATAAGTCACTGTCTAAGAGGTTTACTTAGCATGATTTTTTTTTTGGTGTTTTGATGGTTTTATTGTCAGATGCTCTCACTAATAAAAATAAGTGAAAGTCCTCTCATAAACATTCTAGCACCTATCGGAGGCACTGTGATTACTATTTTTGTTGTCATTGTTGTTTTTCTGTTGTTACTATCGCCTCTCACCAGATACTTGATTTTATGAAGTCTTAATGCTGCCATATATGTAGGAAAATTAGTATTTGCAGTATATGTATTAGAAAATTAGTATTTTCTCACTAAGTGCTACAAGGGCTTCGGGCAGGAAGCAATTAATTTGTTACTTGATCTAAGAAAGATGCAATATTTACTGAAGCAGCTGAAATTCAGTTTCTCATTTATAATTGAATCACACCGTCTGTAAGACTGCTTGAAATTTCAATGGGCAGCAATAGAATTTTATGAACTATAGCTACTAAGATCAAGTGGATTTTGAAAATACATAATTTACTTCTTTTCCCTTTTCCAAGCTATTTTTCTTCTCCGAGTACCGATTTATATAGTAGAGGCTTGAATTGTGGCAATATTGTCTAATCTTGACTCTGTCGTTTCTGTAAATCAGGATCATTCAATGTCATTTATCACCCAAAAGTGACCCCATTCTTCATACTAAAAAATGACCTTTAAATTTCCAAGGTAACTTTCCTCGAACAACCAGAAGAAAAATGTGTTCCCTTATTTTTCACTAGTTTTCAATCCAACACAGCCTTCAGAGAATACACTCTAAAAGGATTTAGAGCCTCAGATAATCTGAGGATGACCCATTTAATTGACAAACAATCTTTAACCTGCTGGATGGATACGTCTTTCTAATAGAAAAACATGCATTTTCTTTTCCTGCTCAGGTATTTTTGTCAATATTGGTATAACTGTACTTATTCATTTATATTACTACAATGCCTACACGAGGGGCATCTCCATCCTGATGTTTCACAGGATCCAGAAACATAATAGGACCAAAAATAAGTTAATCAATGTCTTTCTTCCTTTCGAGAGCTCCATTTCTTAGAATTTTTGAGCATGGTCCAAGTTTTCTTACCTATTTAACTAATCTTTTTTTTCCCTCTAAGATTTTCGTTTTAGGCATTTTTCTATTGACGTGTTTTCCAGTTCACAGAACTTGTTTTGTGATGTAGCCAATCTGTTGCTTAAATTATCAAATTCAAACTTTCATATATTTTATTTTTCAAATCTAGAATTTTCATTTCATGTTTTTAATTGTTTCAGCTTCCTGTTGAAATTCATCATCGTTTCATGTTTCTATCCCTCTTTTTTTCTGTTTTCTTTAACATATTAATCACAGTTATTTTAACATTCTTGCTGGTAACTCTAATACTTATATCATCTGTGCATCTGTTTCTTTTTTCTCCAATTGATTATTGGTCATACTTTTTTTTTCTTGCCATGTCTAGGATAAAAGAAGCAAAGAACCTTCAGGTAATGCTCTCCACCTCCAGAGACTAGTTTTGTTTTTGTTTCTTTCTTTCTTTCCTTTGTTAGGAAGATAGGGTGAGGATGAAGATCTCAATCCAAAATGGATTGACCTTGGTGAGGATTGAGTTAGATTTATAGTAACGCTCAGCCTACCTCTGGTTCAATATTATTTCTCTTGTTTGAACTCCTGGGGTTTGGATTGGGAACCTGGCTAATTCTCAGGTTTTTTACCTTGAAAGTTTACAATGAGTCCATGTCTTCTATTTCTTAGACCACCTCTTCACCATCCCACTCTGTGTAGTTCCAAACCTAAGAAGTGCTGGAGACTGGTTGCACGTTGGAAGCAGGTTCGCTCCCTTCTTGGCCTTTACTTCACAAGCCCTGGGAGACTGAAGGATATATCACCATGCCTTTAAGAAACTCTCAGTTTAGACCCTCAGTCTCCTGTGGGCAAACTCATAACTCAGCAAAAGTTCTTACGTTAAGGCAGCTGATCATCTAAGTTCTCTAAGTTTCTGATTTTTTATGCCAGCTTTGAGTGGTCACTAAGAGGTTTCCTGGTTTCTCTTTCCCCCAGTGGGAACTCTCTACCTGGGATGAGCCCAATCCTTAACCCACATCCAGAATCAAAAACCGCCACCGTGAGAAAATCGCTCTTGATGGTCAGTATAATTTGTAAAATTAAAACTCTGAGAAGGAACAGTGAATGAGGTAGGGGACATCCAGGAAGGATGGTGGTGAGAAACAAAGCATAAGAATGTTTCAAGAAGTATGACCCTCCATTCCTCACCGACGTAGCCAGAGATAAAATGGTGCTGCCGTGTTCTTCTTCTTACTCTTCTGTTGTTAATCCTATGGAAATTGAGTATGAAAAGTCTCCAACATCTTTAATTTCATCTTGGTGAACTCGATGATTGGAACCAGAAACCAGAGGTTTCAAAGTTAAGGATCATGAGAAGAAGAGAAGTTGGAAGCCTGAGAGTTTTTGACAATGCAGTACACTGATTTAGCCATTAACCTTTGTCCAAATAAATAAAGAAGGTAAACAAAATTTACAAACCACTATTCTGTATTTTGTTATTATCTGGTTGAATTTCTGTTCAGATCTATATAGTAGGGGCAAAGCATTTGCTGTATTATTTAGTGGCTTGTTTTAGTAGTTCCAGTAGAATTTTGTGTAAGCTAGAAGTTATAAATATTCATTATGGGAAAGTGTGCATGGTATGAAATTTGTTGTGTAAAATGCTTTTTTCTCGTTTAAATTCCCGAACCATGTTTGTCATGAGGATGAACTTGCTCTTTCCCTTAAGATTTTTAACTACTGACTGTGAACTCATTGATAATATTTAAAAATTACTACTTAACATAAAGGACTATGAAATTCTTTTAGAGTTGAAAACAGATCTAAAATTATTTCTCCTGGGCCGGCCCCGTGGCTTAGTGGTTAAGTGCACTCACTCCGCTGCTGGCAGCCCGGGTTCGGATCCCGGGCGCGCACCGATGCACCGCTTCTCCGGCCATGCTGAGGCCGCGTCCCACATACAGCAACTAGAAGGATGTGCAGCTATGACATACAACTATCTACTGGGGCTTTGGGGGAAAAAATAAATAAATAAAAGTTAAAAAAAATAAAAAAATAAATAAATAAATAAAATTATTTCTCCTAGTAAGTTATTCTTTAGATAAAATAAATTTATGATTCTTCAGATTTTAAAACACAATTAAAAATGTTATCTATCTATAAGACTTTCTCAGAAAGAGAATTGTCTAAAACTGTCTTGTGTTAAATATGTAGATATGGAGGTACAAAGCTAAAAAGAATATTAATGAGGGGCATTGTTTAACACTTTATGACCATCTATGATTTCTATTAGTTTTCCCAGTATGAATACTGTATTTTATCCATAGATTTGTAGTGTTTGTGTATGTACCTGCTCACAAACTATTTCAACTAAAAGAAATTCACATGTGAAGTGTTTATACCACTGAAAAATTTCACAATAACCATAACTACTTTTCTAATAAATCAATAAAGCATATTTCAACATGAATAAAATTGATGTTCACAAAAGTATAAAGTTGAATCCAATCCCAACTATATAAAATGTATCATCATCATGCTAACTATATTTAAAATCAAATTTCTTGGGACATACTTTATAATCCACCTCCTCCCACAACTTTTTAGTAAAATCAAAGTTAAAAACTAAAGCAACAGCTGAAAATAGTGGTTATAAAATTGGATGTGCTCATACGCCCACTTCAATTAGAATGAGAGAATCAAAAAACTACAATTAACCTCTGAGGACATCTATCTTCATGTTAAACACACCAGAGAAAAGGATTTACCAAATTGAACACAGTGCTTGCCTTTTGAGTATTATTCAGAAGGGGAATGAGATTTCATAAAATTGAACAGGGCAAGAGTTTGGTCAAAATTCTTAAATTCTCTATTCCCACAATTTAAGCTTTCTTTTTTTTTTTTTTTCATGCTGCCTCTTTCAGGTGCTTTGACTTTTAAGATGTGGTAAGAGTCATATCCTACTCTTAATCTTTGGAATCCTGAGGCGATCCTTCCTAGTTTGCTTTTTTCACTAAAAATGAAATTCAAAAGGAATTAAGTAAAAACTCCAAAACACATATCATGAAATTGTGTATTTTCAGGTGAGGTCGGGATAGCTTTATTTTTGTATTCTACTCAGGTTCTGGCATTTTATATCATACCTCCAAGATATTGGTTGAATTCTGATTTAAATGGCTTAAATAACTCTAAGCTGGATAACAGCCCAGTGGTCTTCTACTGATTGAAAGTATATGTCAAGGTGATAAAAACGAATCAACTCTCTTTTACTCCATTGAAATGTTAAAAATTCCATAAACCTAAACTTTGCAAACAATAGTTGTCCTTACTTTAAGGACACCAGATATTACCATTTTTATGATTCTACAAGGTTTCCAGAATAGCTTCTGGGTTCGTATCAGACACCTATAAATGTCTCAAGCTTTACGGCTTTAAGAAAGGAAGATTGCCAAAAGACTACCAATATTTCAATAACTTTCCTCTCTTATAAACTTTTTTAGAAGCTGAACTTTCCATATTAGTGGCAAGTCACAATTATTAATCTGAATATCACAAGATAATAAATTAAATGGTTAAATATAGTTGGTATTCATAATTATTTTGAAATTATGTTCTCTACCAATCACTATATTTTTTAATGTTCACTTATGAAAGCAAAGTGGCTGTCAGGTGATTAGTCATTTGCGAAACGTTACTGCCTGGAAATCTTTTATGAAGCTTGAAATTTACAGTAAGTCAACCTCAGTCATTCTTTCCTTCTTTCAGAATGAATGACAATAAATCTCAATGCGTACTCACTATGTCAATGTGACAGCCCATGGTATCAAGGTGGTAGATGAAATTCTCAAAGCTGTTTATTTAAATATGCTCCATTTCACTCAGAAGTGGGAAGTACTGATTATGCATCAACCTGATTTAAAGATATTTGTTTCCTTCTTTTCTTCTTTTTTGACTATAATCCTGGAAATTCAGCCATTCAGAAAAACAACATGGCTTGAATCAGGAATAACTTCTTGTCAGTGTAGCTAAAAAGTAATAAGGCAGGACTCTGAAATATAGAATCCAAAATAAATAAAAAATAAAATATAAGCCTATAGTTAATTTGTAAAGGAAATAGGAAAAGACATTTAAACAGTAATATTGAAAATATTGCACAAGTGTGTTTTATTACACTTACCTACTCCTCGCTTATTTATCTTTAAGCTAGAATTCTTAGAATAATCTTTTTCCTAATAAACAAGCAGATTCATCTGTTGTCACCCTGGGCATCATACTTTGAAGGATTTCTCATTTTGGTCATTCTTATAATTAATCTGAGAGGCAATAGTCAGGTGAGAAGGAAGAGATTGCTAGCTAGTGCTAAAAAGAGCTCAGACTCATGTTCCAAAAAATATGCTCCATTAAAAAAATCAGATCAGAAAGGTGATATAAATCTCCTTGACAGGAAGTAGCATGAAGTCGTCATTCCATAAAAGCTAGACACCTCACCACTATCTCTCCACCACGCAGTCGCCTAAAAAATAAAATAAGCAAAGAACTTGTCAATCCTTAGGTCCTACCTAGATAAATAAAAATGTTCTGATTAAAGTGAATAGAGAGTAAACCTATGTAGTGTGGTTTCCTTTCAGCAGGTACAGAGAGGAAGAAAAACCTGCATTCTAGACTTTACTTATCTCTTACAAGTTGTTGCCGATCTTGAAAATCAAATCTATTCAGATCCAACCTGAAAAGCATTTGTTAAATTGAAGATTATTCCAAATTTGAAATCATAGTACAAAGTTTGGCAAATATGTTAGTTAATATGCTTGCTTCAGAAAAGTGTTCAAATTATATGATATGCTGTTATAAATTTAATATATTGCTTTTACTGAAAATATTTCAATTATATAAAATTAGCACTAAAAATTCTGAGCACGATGATTATCTTTTTCCAAACGTATATCCTGTTTAACATATGTTAACAGAATATTTCTCTAGCTCAAGCCTCAGGTTCTTCCTAGAACTGAGACTATAACTTTTACTTCATTGCATTCCCTATGGTATAGGTAACAAGCCACCACTTACTAAGCTATAGTTAATATCCTGAATAAATAGCCCTCAAACAGATGTTCTTCTAGAAGATCTCTTTCAGCAATTCTTCAAAATATCTATGTCGCATTTGTTTTCCTACTGCTACATTTCAAGATTTTAGCCTCTTCTTTATAATTTCTCTGCCACAATTGCTACTTTGATCACCTGAATAAAGAAAATACTCCTTAGGTTGTATTTTCCAACACGACAACAAATACCCAGTGGCAGAACTTCCTCTCCTTTATCTCATGTTACTGATGTCTATCCTTTAATTTGTAAAGTCAACTTCATGAATTCCTGATATTCAGCACCTAGAAGAGAGTTGTGAAGGCTTTTAGCTATACCAAATTTTCCTAAATATTCCTTCATCTATAGCTTTGGTGATATCATTCTACAGGGTGTTGAGAGGAAAAGGAACTAAACTGGGAATCAAGACCTAAGTTTAGTCCTAATTCCCACACTACTTTGGGCATGTCTTTGGGAAATTCTCTTTGTGGGGGATCAGAATAGGTGACCTCAAAATACGTCTCTTTACCTTGATTATTTTTCAGAATAAAAGACTCTGAAGGAAACTTGGGCCTTCTCTCTAACTGCCTAAAAGAATTTAAGACAGGAGGTCTGTTCACGGAAGGAGCTAATACCAGGAGATAACTATACTATAATGTAAAATAGGTATAATAATAAAGGCACCAATCAGCCCATCTTATCGAAATTCTGTCTCTCAGGCCAGGGCCACATTCTCAAACATTTGCTTTTCCATTATCACGTGAATTGCCTTCCTCCCCTCTGAAATCCCCAACCCCTCACCCCCAACATCCTCCTTTGTCTTTACCTGAAGATGGTATTTAAGATGAGAACCTCCACCATTTTGGTAAGTTACCCAGTTTTCCCGGGGTCTCTCCCATGTATACACATTATTAAACTTTGTTTTATTTTCTCCTGCTAACCTGCCTTTTTAATTATTTGGCCAGCCATAAGAGCCTTAAGGGAAAGGGCACGGGAGGATTCTCCCTCTTCCCCTACATCTTGATATATCTGGATCACAGTTTGCTCATTATTAACATAAGATAACAAACCTGGATAAACTTAGGCCGGTTACATCATGTATAGTTCTCTGTTTCTTTGGAAGGATCATCTGTTTGTCATAACTATCCTATGTGGTAGAATGGAGAAAAAATTGCTTAAGAACCAACTTAGATTAAAATCCAATCCCATTATTTACTAGCTGCCTTCTCTTTGGTACTTTATTGAAAGTTTCTGAATCTTAGTTCTCGTTTGGAAAATGAAAATAGTAGTAAATACCTTTCATGCCTGTTATATGTTTTATATGCTACATTATAACTAAAGGCTAAATTAATATTAATTCCCTTCTCCCATTATTCAAGTCACAATTCAAATCACATGCTCTCTTGAAGGTTTTAATGATTTCTTCTCTTGCAAGACACATACTACACTAGGCACTCAATTTTTTAACCACATGAGTCACTATCTGAAAGTAATCTTTTTTTATTCTGAATTAATAATGATCACTATGTAATAATGGTTATAGTATTGAGTTAAAGCTAATTTTATAATACAAATATTGTTATGTATGTTGTGTTTAAGATTAATAAAAGGATCATAACTTTGTCTGACATAATGAAAACTAGTGGGATAAGTGAATGAAAACAGTATTGAATATCAATCCATTGCACTGAATCAGGGATTTCAATTACACAGGAGTCGAGGAGTTGGTAAGAATGCGTGAATGAGTGTGGAGATTTTGATCTTGAGAAGGAAAGAGTTGCTGAAGCTGCAGAAGCCCAACTTCGCGCTTGGAAGATACTCAGCTGTCAAATAAAATACAAGCCATTGTATTTTATACAAGTCTTTAATACAAGACTGTGCTGTCAATTCATGAACCCTAAACAACAGAACTTAGCAGTAGGAAGAGAACTATAATCAAAGCAATTCTAAAGAATGAGTAAGTAAAAAAATGGCACTGAAATAAATCCACAGATACCCAGAAATCCTTTGTTGAACTTTTTATTTTGGCTTTTGATCACCACTACTTATGTTTATAGTAAATAGGGTAAATGCAAACCATAAGATTTAGAGTGATAGTACAGAATTATTTGTTTATTATGAGTTGTGTAGTATGCATTTAGCTAAGCATTGATATTTGGAATTATAGCATCTTATGCATCTCTGAAGAGGTATACAATGTTCATCATGTCATAAGCCTTCTTTACTGGGCTCAATATTAAAATAAACCTTTAGTTTATACTTTTAATTGTGCTTGATCTTAACACTTAAGAGTAAAATAGTTTTATTTTCAACCAAAGGTTTTTTTCTTTCTTGCCAAGAGAGATAACCCTTGAAGTCTAATGGCAGAAGTTGCCATAGGCTACAACAATCCAACCAACTTTATAGAAATCTTGCAGTCATTACACTGGATCAACAAGTACAGGTGCAGACGTTCTACAAGGTTTTTGTTCACAAAATCAAAATTCCAATTTTAACACTTCACAATTCAATAATTATAAAATAAAAATCATCACTGACAGTCTACAGTCCAGTAAAACCTGTCATTTGACTTTGTTTTTAGAAGTTGAAGAGGAATGGTGATTTTAACATTATGGCTATTAATCTGATCATATTATATACTGTCATATTTAATCATCAACTGTTGTTCAAATTTTCAGGATCGTATAAGTTTTTCATCTGTGAAACACAGGAAGATAATCTGGTTATGAATATAGGTTATATGAACTTAATCCAACAAGGAAATCCACAGCGCTTCTAAGTGTCAACACTAGAGCAGTTCAAGAGGTCTTTAAAGGAGCCCGCCTGGAAGCCAGTCAAAGACACAGACGCTGCCTCTGGAAACACATTGGAACCATCTCCATCTGGGGCCCTTGTCATGCCAAGTTTTTCTCATGAGTGGACACTGCCGTTAGGTTCTTTGCTCCAGATGAGAGAGAAAGGCACCAAAGAGAACTATTCTCCACCTTGCAATCAACAAGAAAATGCTGCATCAAGTGAAATTGTAATTATACATACAGTGATGTGTTAATGAGCTTTGAAAATCTTTGTTTGGATAAGAGAAGTGTCTGGATTGACCAAAACACTATGTATCTGAAAATACAATACACGTTATTAACTGCAATTACAATGTTTGATTGCTGTTTTATTTGGTACAGCAAGTCCTACTCTTGTAGGAGATCTGATAGCAAGGACACTGTGATGGCTGTTCCTCTTGTTGCCATCTTTTGTTTGTGAATTTGGAGAAATTACTCAAATCTATAAATCTTAGACTCTCCTCATTTATAAAAAGGACAGGAATGTTTGCTATCTGTGAAATTAATCATTGTAAGTCACTTTTGACAATTTCACATATGCCTAATTGCAATAACCAGAAAAACATCATTAATAATAAGCACATTTTATAAGATCGCAAATAGTTTCTCATTGCCAGTGGGTATCATTTGTGTTGACTGATTAATGTGTTGGATAAACCTTTTTTATTAATGAGAACAAGAGAAAGAACAAACACCACATTAGAGAAGACGTTTTGCACAATATGGCACTATAGGCAATATAGGGACATGGTCAAAGGGGCCACGTTAGAGAGGAGCTGCAGATCTAACATAAGCCTGGTGTCCTTACACATTCACTTCATTTATGCCTCAGTGGGTAACCTATTTACTATTGAAGGGCTCACCAAGAACTTAATCATGAAACTGACATACTGTGACCAAACCTGGCCTTTATTCATTTTTGTTTTGAGAGTAGTCTAATGGAAAGGGTAAACGGGTCTTATGAACATTTATGCAGTTCTGTGCTGCTTTGTAAAATAACTAAATCCTTAACAAGTTGTGTAAGTCAGAGTATTCCTGCTATTCAAAATGAACCCTGTGGAAATGTCCTTGTTTGTAATAGATATTTTTTACTACCCAAGTTATGTGTGGTCAACACAGAAATTTAGGAGAAAAAATAATCCTAATACCAATATACAGCCATTTCTGTTATTTTGCTTTTAAACACGAGGAACTTCCTTTGTTAATGCTGAGTAGTTATATACTGATTATTTTTACCCTTTCCTGTGAGTTTTGTGTATTCCTGGTTTCACTTACATTGAAAACTCCAAAAATGGATTCATACCATTTCGACTCTTTTGAGGCTGTCTTCCTTTTATCAATATTTTTGTGAGGTTCGTTCATGCTGTTGAGGGTAGAATTCGTTATTTATGTGCACTGCTGGCCTTGAATGTATATGCCACAACTTATTTATTTATATATTCTACATTGACGGGCATTTGACTTCTTTCCTCTTAGGAATCATTGAACACAGTGCTGTTATGAACATTCTTGTACACGTCTTTTTATTGTATGCACAATTATTTTCAGAAATGACTAACAGCAGTTCCAGATCTTCCGCATCCCACAGTACTCAGAATTGTCAATTTACTTTAGTGATTCTAGTGAGGAAGCACTGTATTCATTGTACTATTAATTTATATTTTCCTCATGACAAATGAGACTGAGCACATTTTCATATGTTTATTTGGCATTTAGATATTCTCTTCGTAAATGACTGTCTAAGACTATTGCCCTTTATTAAATCTTCAATCTTTTTCTTCTGATGAGTGTGTGTGTATAGGATAGGAGAGTATTGTCAAATATATCCATTGCAAACATCTTCACCAGTATATGGTTTGCCTTTTCACTCTAAAAAATAATGTCTTTTGGTGAAAAAAAGTTTCCAATTTTAATCCTGTCTAAATTATTAACCATTTACTTATGCATACATATTTTGGTATCCTATTTAAGAAATAATTTTATATTCTAAAGAGATAAACATGTTCTAAATATTTTTGCACACTTTATTGTTTTACCTTTTATTTTTATATCACAATGCATCTGAAATTGATTTTTGTGTATGTTGTGAGTAGAGTCAGAGTCATATTTCTCCATATGACATTCAGATAATTCAGCATCACTTATTGAAAAGCCTATCTTTTATCCACTTGGTTGCAGTGTCACTATTATTATAATTTAAGTGACTATATATGAACTTAATATTTTATCTGTCTATATAAGAGCCACATGACAAACCAGAAATTATTATATCAGTTTTTGTCCTGATTCTTCACAAACTAACTATGAAACCTAGGTCAAGTCATGCAATGACATGAAGAGGAAATTATAAAGTCTTTTGTAATTTTAACACAGTAAATTTAATACAGTCCATTCTGGATACGTTTTGGCTTCTCGCCATGTGCAATATTGAGTCACTTGTTGGTAACTGGACAGAGCACAAAATTTCATTTTTCACAAGGAAAGACTTTATTTAGAGAGTAAACTTTTGCCTGTGTGTTGTCTTACCTAGGAAAACATTTTTGTAGCTTTGAATAAACAATGATTCAGGAAGATGTTTATAGAACAAACAATTTATCTGAAACTTTTGCAGTAAACATAACCATTTTAAAATGAAAACACAGATTAAGTGGAGCTTTTCTTATACTGAATCCAATAATAGGTCAGGTGGCCTAAGATTTAATTTTTCAAAAACCTGTATTCTCTCTCAAAAACCTTTCAAGGGATAAAATCTCCATTAGCATACAAATAGATACATCACTTCACTAGGGGTGTGATGTGATTTTTAAAAAAGCTTTCTTTCTCAAATATTTCTTAAATGCCTGATATATACAAGCCAATCTGGGGAAAACAAAGATGGACAACATGGAGTTTTTGCCCTCAATGAGCTTACAATCAAGATGAGAATTTGAAATACGCTTACAAATAACTAAGATACAAGGTAGTGTGCAGCAAATGCTTTAATAAATAAATGATAAAAGAGGATTTCAGAGACTAGGGAAGACATTTTCAGATTCAAGAAATTCTGAAATTCTTTGTATAGGAAAAAAATTAGGATAGATCTTAAATGATGTGTATGATTTCTATAAGCATAAAAGGTGTGTTGTTGACGTGGAGTGGGGTGAGATGGTCCTGTAAGTATGTGGAGAGATGCAGAAAGCACAGAGAATTCCATGTAATTCAGATGGCCAGTGCAGGCTGGAGATATCAGGCTAATATTGGATAGAGAAAGTCAAGGAGCTGGTGAATGACTGGATTGGATAGAGGGTAGGATTTAAGTTTTTCCAAATTTTGAGCTAAAGTGATAGAAAAATCTGGTAAAAATAACAGAAATAGAAAATCCAGGAATAGGTCTGACTTTGTACTTTCAGAAGAATGGGGAAGAGGGATGGGAAGATCTGAACTTGATGATAAATAGCTTAAGTTTGATTTAAATATTTGACCATATCCAGCAACATCCTTACAGAAAATAAAAAATATAGGAGAAATGAGCAATGATATTTGGAGATAGAAATAACATTACGGTAATCATATAGGCAAAGGTAAACACTGAAGCCAAGATAAAAGAAAAGGTGTTTTGAGTTTTAAAAGGTAGAGAAAAGAAGAAAGGCCTTAGAACAGACTTCTGGTAGTCACCCATATTATAGGGAAGGAAAAAGAGTGAGAAAGGGGAAAAAAAGAGAAGCTTTCTATAAAAGTCACCTAGAGTAGCCAATGTTAATCAAATTTTGTGGCTTTGAACTTTCCTACATTTATTACAAGTACAAGAACCTTAACACCTTGTCTAAATAAGCTTCCTTTTGTTAGGGTATCAGATTAATTGTGTTGACAAAATCAGTGCTGCTCTTGTTTAGTTCACTATACTGTCTTTCTTTTTTGACTGCGCCAGTCTGTAGTTCTTGTATCTCAGAGATATATCACAGAAAAAAAGAAAAGAATGATTCAATTAATTTCCCCATATGTCAATGCTCTAATGATATTATAGTAATTTTTAATTTGATACATCTATAATATATAATAAATTTATTATATATAGTAATATACGTGTAATTAATTTATAGTATATAGCGTATCTGCCAACAAGTAACAAGAAACTGAGGCCTCTAGCAAATAGCCATCTTACAAACACATCTTCCAGCCCCAGGCAAGCCTTCAGATGACCACAGCCATGGCTGATATCTTGACTACCTGAACCAGAATCATCTAGCTCTCCTGCTCTTGGATTCTGGACCCTCAGAAACTGTGGGAGATAATACGTTTGTTGTTTTAGGCTGCTAAACTTTGGGGTAATTTGTCATACCGTGATCAAAAACAAATACATGCACACGTATATAAAAACATCCATATATACCTGTCAATACTCTAATTAATGTATAATAATTTATAAAATAATAAATATATAATAAATGATGAATTTATAAAACATGAATATATAATGAATTAATTATATAATTTATGATAATTCATAACACATAATTTATAACATAAATTTTATAACATATAGTAATAAAGAGCTTGCAAATTGTAATATGTTCTATCCATACATACATACACTTATGAGATATTATTATTGCCATTATTTTACAATCAAAATGTTTTCATCAAGCACTATATAGATTATGTAGCAATCTCATACTTCATAGTTCAAGGAAACTATACCTCGTACTTCAAGAAAATAGTCTCTAACACCCCATCCTACAGTTCACTCTTCTTCTATATGTGACAAAACTCATCAATAGCAATAATATTAATATATGCATACAAATATTCAATTATCTAAATAAGTTGTTAGCAGGCTTTACACATAGAAGGTGGATTAGAAAATTGAATCATTTTATACTTGTGATCCAGTTTATAGAAAACTTTATGGAAATATCACTTATGGATTAAATTTTACATGGTCTGTACTTTTTAGAAAATGTATAAATGATCTTCATTTGAGTATGGTCAGACAGACCTGAAGAGGAAATGATTTTGTTGCCAAATCAAAATACAGAAGAATGAGTATAATTTGAGGCATGACCCTTGAACTTTCTTACCTCAATGTGAATAAATTTTTCTAATGTATTTTAGAATCTCTTATCAAAAGTTTAAGACTCCTTGTTTATTCATATTGTCAAGGAAGTGGGAGAATCCCCCTCCACCCTTGCCCTTAAGGTTCTTATGGCTGGCCAAATGATTAAGACAGGTTAGCAGGAGAAAATAGTACCAAGTTTAATAATGTGTATACATGGGAGAAACCAGGGAAACTGAGTTTCTCGATACAGTGGCAGAGATTCTCATCTTAAATACTATCTTCAGCTAAAGACAAAGGAGGATGTTGGGGGTGGGGAGGGAGACAGAAGGGAGACAGAAATTATAGTAATCAAGGGTATGCAAATTTAAGGCCTCATCCTCCACACTGATAAGTTTCTAGAGAGGCCATCCCCCCTTCCCCCCAGCACAGAGAGGGAGATACCTTTATAAATGGAGATTTCCCTTATAAATGTAAATGTTTGTCTGGCAACTCTTTGCAGGGCCACCTAGAGAATATGGCCTGGCAGAGACAGAATTTTTGATAAGATGAGCTTGTTGGTGCCTTTCGTATTATAATATCTATTTTGCATTATATTACAGCCATCATGTGATAGTAACTCCTTCCTGGAATAGGATTTCTATGTTAAATTCTTTAAGCAGTTTGGGGGAGGTCAAATGTCCATCAGAGAAAATAATCAAGGTCAAAAGACATATTTCAGGGTGGCCAATTTTGATCTCCCACAATGTCTTCATTTGGTTCAGAGACGATGAAGGATAGTTATCCTTCGGAAAGAAACATACATACGTATTTTTATTTCATAACATGTATATATATTTTTAAGTTACTAACAACTAACATGACATATACATATCACTATTAGTCAGTAACACTAATAACTAACACTAGCAACTATGAAAGCCTCATTGGAAGTGAATTTATCCCTTAAAGTTATCACAAAATTAGATTACTTTCTATGCTCCTCAATATCTTTCTTCTAATTATAACAATTCTCATAGACTCTGGTGACTGACTATTCATGATGACTTTTCAAGGTGAAAACAATGCAGTACAAAGCCTCATTTAGTACAAAATCAAATATTTAGTTTTTGGAGTGGTTTGGGGAAGGGAGAACCCTATTTAGGATCCGTTTTACACACAAATGCACACACATGAAAATAATTATTTATTTATTTATTTATTTATTTATTTTTATGAGGAAGATTGTCACTGAGCTAATATCTGTGCCCATGTTCCTCTATTTTGTATATGGGACGCTGCCACAGCATGGCTTGATGAGTGGTGTGTAGGTACGCGTCCGGGATCCAAACCCCCAAATCCTGGGCTGCCAAGGTGGAGAGTGAGAACCTAATCACCACGCCACCAGGCTGGCCCGAAAATAATTGCTTTTTAAAGTTTTTGTTCAATTTTATATGGCTCTATGGGTTCTTTTGAGATGATGAAAAATTTTTAAAAATAGTTGATTTTCATAGATTTATCCCCACATTCCAAATTATTGATTTCATATTGTGTTGGAAGTGGTAAAATATCTAGCTAATGAAGCTTGAATTTTTTTAATGATACTAATAAACATAATATGTACTCAGGAACAGAAGGGACTTTGAATTAAAACTCCCCATGTCCCATCTTCTATTTTTAGCTTATGATTCTGAATTAGAGAAGATAAATAAATTGCTCATGACTCCACTAGAGATTATCTATCTATATCTACTATCTATCTATCTATCATCTATCTATCAGTCATCTATCTATCATATATCTATCTATGTATCTAAATTAATAGGGCCTTATCTCAATGCTTAAGATATTTAAGTGCTCAAAATATTTGTTGAAACCAAGGAAGATACCTAGACACATCCCCTCACCTTCCTCCTCTAGGAGAACATTCCATAAAACAAAATAAATCAATTTAAGGCCCAATCTTTTGCAAAAAAGCTAGAGTTTAAGATTTAAAAATTAATTTACAAATTCAGATGAATCTTACAATCGTCTTAAATCCATTTGTTGGAAATTTTAAAATTTAAGGAGTTTTCAATCATACTGTGTGTCTTTATGTTTTTGTGTATGTGTGGTGTGTGTGTCTCTGTGTGTATGTGTGTGCTCATTTCTGACTTTGGAAATTTTTTTAATTAAGCATATGTGTTAATATTTTAAAGAAAAAAAATCAGTATAAAAATCTTGATTTCTTTTGGATTGATGCTCAAATCTTTAAAATAAACAGTTTTCAAAAACTGTTTAATGTAAATTAATATAATTAACACTATTAATATAAATTTTTGCCTCAATGAAACGTAGTTGATCTCAATTCTGTAGCATTTTGAAAAAGTAGGAAAATTGTTAAGTATCAGAAATTTCACAGAAAGAGAAATGTTTCTCTTAATATTTAACTCCCACTTTGTACAATGATGAAAAGTAATTTTTCAAGTTTAACTTGAGTTTCTTTAATGGTTTCTTGACTTTACTATTTAACTGATCCTTAGAAAGCCAACTTAAGCAATTGAAAAAAATATTAATTTTTTCAAATTAATTTCATTGGTCAATTCAATAAAATAAACTTTTTTATGTATCAAAAAAAATTAAATCTATGTATTAATCAAATCTAAGATGCTATAGTTAGTATATTAGTAATATAGCATAGTTAGTATATTAGTTAGTATATTAGTAATATATTAGTTAATATAGTTAGTATATTAGTAATATAGCATAGTTAATATGATAAAACATTATTTTGTGGACAACTAAGGAAAAATTCTTCCAACAAAACACAATGCTAAGATGCCATTGATTTAAAAATGCATTCTGATTTCAGATATATTAAAATAAGTTAAAAAATGTAATTTCCATTTAAATAATGACAAATAGCATGTGAATATATACATTTATGCACATGTATATCTAAATGTATGAAGCTATGAACTTATAAACATACTGATATCTTAACATACTAATAAATATAAGTATATAAACATAATACAAGCCATAAATTAAACTATAGACAAACAATAAATGCTCTGCATGGCCCAGAATGAGAGTGATAATGTAGTTGAAGGAAACCCATTCAGCAATAAAAATTTCTAAACTCATGTTTAACACATTGAAAAATATACATGGCCTGTAGTTTGCATCCTGCTTGAAATTATCCTTTTTTTTTTTTTTTGCCAGTCAAGTTTCCCTTATGTGTCATTGCTACTTTCGGGTCTCTCTTCACAACACTTATTATAAACTGATTTCACAGCTCTACTTAAAACACCCTTGTCCTTTGCTTTTGACTCCGCACAACAAACCTCAAGACTCATCTAGCAGAAGCTGAATCAACTTTGTTATCAGGGAGATAAAGAAACTCAGTGGAATAAGGGCAGATCCCTACCTAGCAGGCAAGTGGCAGAGATGTCTGAGAACATTAATATGCTAATATTGCTCAATGCTTGTACATAAGTTGAACTTGTGTACGTACATGCCTGTGTGTGTGTGTGTTTCATACATACATGTGTAGTCCTTTATGTTCATATGTGTTTACGTGTTTTTCTCAATTCACTGGGCAATATTTTTCTTTGTGACTGAAAGTTAAAATGATCATGTGTGCTGTCAAAATGATTTTGATATTGTTACCCCAGATACAATGCCTAAGGGAACTAAACAATTAAGAATGTACAATCAATTTGCTTAAAGTTACAACTTAATGAACCTCTCTAAGGTATATTTCTTTTAAAGACTTTTTAATAAATGAAACCAATCAGAGGGAAGTAACATTTCAACTTAATCAGAAATTCTGTCTAACCATTAAGTCATTTTGAAAGACTCTCATAACACTCATAACACTGCATATTAACTATTGCAATAAAGCTTTACACAAGTACTATGAAATCACAAAGAAGGGACTGCTTAACTCTCTGGGAGACAGCAGAAGTCCTCCCAGAAAAGATAGTATTGCAGTTGAGTCCAGAAGAGAGCAAATACTTTGTCTTATCAGAGATTTTTCTCTTGAATCAAAATTATGGTTGGGTTCTACTGGAAGACATATAGCACCTGAAAATAGGATGGGAATTTTTTTCACTCTTTCTCACTTTAAAAGTAACCTTGTGGGGGCTTAGCGGTTAAGTGCACGTGCTCCACTACTGGCGGCCTGGGTTCGGATCCCGGGCGCGCACCAACGCACCGCTTCTCCCTCCTCCCATGCTGAGGCCGCGTCCCACATACAGCAACTAGAAGGATGTGCAACTATGACATACAACTATCTACTGGGGCTTGGGGGGAATAAAAACAAGAGGAGGATTGGCAATAGATGTTAGCTCAGAGCAGGTCTTCCTCAGCAAAAGGAGGAGGATTAGCATGGATGTTAGCTCAGGGCTGATCTTCCTCACACACACACACAAAAAAAGTAACCTTGTTGTTAAACAGTCACATATCATTCATGGAAATTGTGTTCCCCTTCTCAGACACACAGTAAAGGCTTATTTATAAAAACCAAGAATAAACTATGCATTTGTTTTAAAAGATCTATCTTCAGGGCTGGCCCAGTGATGTAGTGAGTGGTTAAGTTTGCGTGCTCTGCTTTGGCGGCCCAGGGTTCGTGGCTTCAGATCTTGGGCACGGACCTACACAACATTCATCAAGCCACGCTGTGGGAGCATCCCACATATAAAATAGAGGAAGATTGGCAACAGATGTTAGCTCAGGGCCAATCTTCCTCACCAAAAAAAAAAAAACTATCCTACATTGTAGTTAATTTTTTAGTGCTTCTCAATTTCTCAGGTGTAAGTAGGAGCCAGATTGGACTATTAGATCAAACAGACTAGAGAAATCAGTGGCTCTGTGTGAGTTCTAGTCTAGTTTCTGCTGATATGGATTATAACATTCAGTTGAAATCATCAAACCTTATATTGGAATAGTTAATAAAAAATAATTTAGAACAATTTCTTACTATTTTCTTTCTTCCAATGAACATTTTTACCAGATATACAAAAAAAGTCCTATGATCACTTCTGAACCATATTTATAAGATACTTTTGCTCCACATCACTTTATCAGGCAGTGTGTTATCGTCATTGTGGGATATGACCAAGTATTTAGTCTGTAATAATTATTTTATATCATGGTTTAATGAAATCTCCATGAAAAGCTTAGTGCTTCCTTATTTCTACTGTTTCTTGACCCCTGCCTAGTTTTTCCTTTGTGGGAATGAGCTTTCAGATGCTGTGTGTACATTGACATTTTCGAGGCCAGCTTTGGGCCAGCATGCCAGGCAGGGACAAGGGGTGGCTGGTGTATCTCAGGCTAAGTTTCCTAACTCTCTTTTTCTCCTTTCTCCAGTCTTTACTCCAGTCTTTCTTACTCTTTCCTCTTTGCCCCAAACACTTTTATTTGTAGGAAGCAGTGAACCCAGGTTAGGAGGAAGAGGAGTTCTGTCTTTGGGAGAATAAATCCAATGGCATTCACTGTTATCAGTATGAAACCATGTGTTTTTAAAAATAGAAATAAATAGATATAAATATGTATGCATGCATGTAATGCTTAGATACATATGGTCATATGTGTGTGTGTGTGTGTGTATAAAATCTCCACTAAGGTGGGATAAAAGCAATAACACCCCAATAACAATGAATATGTCCAGCACCAAGACCTTGGTTTGTAAAAACCATTTTCTAATAAAAGTGTCTAGGGGTCCTTGAAAAAATGACTGCCTCCCACACTGGGATGAGGAAAATACAAGATGGGATGGGCCTGGAATATTTTGTTCCAGAAAGTAAGGAAGTCCTCCGCGGAAGATGGGAACATGTTAAGAGGAAAAAGGAGGACATTCTATTTCCATCATGAACAAGTAAGTTCTCCATCTGTAACAATTTCAAACTTGGAAGAGAATACAAAAACCAGTTTCCAAAAAGGCAGATTCCAGAGGCAAGTTGATACCGGAAAAGGACAATGGCACAGGTTTTTTTTACAGCTTCTAACCTGGGAAAAGACCATGGTCAGCCCTGTGTGGGGAAGATAAACACCAAGAAAAGACTCGATAAAATTCCAATTTAAAAAAGAAGTTTGAAGATAGAACTATAGCTACAGAAAGGTGAGGGGGGAAACTGAAAGTAGGCCACCAGAGAGAGGGAGCTATATTTCTGTCTTCAGATTCTGACTGTAAAAATACACATGTTTAGAGTAGACACAAAACAGCTGAGCTAAGGATAAATGAACTATAGAGAGATTTCAGGTTGTATCCAAGAGACAGAGTTTGCAGTATGAGTCTAACCAAGGGATCTCTTGCTAAACAAAACAAAATAAATGTTTGCAGACACTCTGCAAATCAACAACAACAAAAAAAAAATAGAGAAAATGAAAAAAGACAAAAGCTAATTCTTTGAAAATAAAAAAATAAAGTAATACTCCTAGCTAGAAAGTAAAGAAAAAAAAAAAGAATATCAGGAATGGCAGACACTACAGATCCCACCGACATAATGAGAGAATATTTTGAACATATCTATTCCAACAAATTTGTAAGTGTAGTGGATAAATTCCTTGACAAATGCAACTTATTAAAACTGACACAAAATCGAACAAAACTAAAAATGCTGACATATCTATTAAAGAAATTTAATTTTTTGTACAAAACACAGTCACAAAACGAACTCAAAGCTCAAAAGGTTTCACAGGTGAATTCTATGAAATGTTTAAGAAAAATAATAATCATCTTATACAGCCACATCTTATATAATACTTCAGAGGAAAGGGAAATAAACAAGGTTTTCCACAGTGAGAAGGTTCTCTAGAGGCATCTCAACACCACAGTCTCAAGTTGATCATTATGATTCCAGTTTCATTGTCCCTACACTACTGGATACCTCAAATGCTAGCTTCTGTTTTCATTATCAAAACAGAAAATTCAAAAAGATAATTATTCATGGTAACACAATGCTTGAAATATAGTATACAATTAATATCTGATGCATAAATGGATTATCACGAGCATTTTGATATTCTATTTATAGATTTAAAATAATTCTACTCATACTGCCTATACTACTTTGTATTTATTTTTATCATCATGTGCTACACCTTTCCTGACTGTTGTAGCATAAATATAAACTGAAGAATATATGCTATTCCATCCTGTGGGTGAACAATAGATTGCTTAATTTGTCAAATATTTTTGAATATTTAGGTAGTTTTATTTTTTCAATAAAATTAGTAATGTTTGTGTGTATAAAACTTTTTTCATATTCATGATCACTTGATTTATTTAGATTTCCAAAATAGGAAATACATAAGCAGAGCATATAAAAACCCTTATAAATATCTATGTATTACTAAATGATTTTCCAAAAATAATGTATCGATGTACTTTCTAAAAATATATTTATTTTTTATCCAGTTCTTTTTCTGAATATTATTTTCTATTATCATTTATTTTTTATTCCTGCCAGTTTTTATTATGGAGTTCATCTTTTATTATCTTTTTTAGATTTTTTAAGACACTTTTTTAGAGCAGTTTTAGGTTCACATAAAAATTAAGGAGAAGGTACAGAGATTTTCCATACACACCTTGACTCCACAATTCATTCCCTCCCCCCATATCAACACCCACCACCAGAGTTATACATTTGTTACAACTGATGAACCTACAATGACACGTCATTATCATCCAAAGTGCCCAATTTATATAATGGTTCACTCCTGGTATTGTACATTCTACAGGTTTGGATATATATAATGACATCTATACATCGTTATGGTACAGAGCTTTTTCACTGCCCTAAAAATACTCTGTCTCCCCTTATTCATCTCTCCCCAACCCCAGCTCCTAGCAACCACTGATTTTTTACTGTCTCCATAGTCTTTTCAGAATGTCAGATAGTTGGAATCATACAGTAGGCAGCCTTCTCCTATGGGCGTCTTTCACTTAGAAACACGCATTTAAGTTCATCCATGTCTTTTCATGGCTAGGTGGCTCATTTCTTTTTCACGGTGAATAATATAATATTATCTGGATATATTACAGTTTATTTGTGCGTTCAGCTACGGAAAGTACTGTCTTCCCAGGTAACTGTACCAATTTGCATGCCCACCAGCAATGAGTGAGAGTTCTTGTTGTTCAACATACCTGTCAGCATTTGGAGTTGTCAGTGTTTTGGATTTGGGCCATTCTAATAGATGTGTAGCAGTATCTTATTGTTACTTCGTGCTGCATTTCCCTGATGACATGTTATGTAAAGCATCTTTTCTTATCTTATTTGCCGTCTGTATACCTTCTTTGGTGAGGCGTCAGTTAAGGTCTTTGGTCCTTCTTTTTTTTTTTTTAAGGAAGATTAGCCCTGATGTAACATCTGTTGCCAATCCTCCTTTTTTTTTTTTTTTTTTGCTGAGGAAGACTGGCCCTGGGCTAACCTCTGTGCCCATCTTCTTCTACTTTATATGGGATGTTGCCACAGCACAGCTTGATAAGCGGTGCATAGGTCCATGCCTGGGATCCGAAACTGTGAACCCCAGGCCGCAGAAGCAGAGCACGGAAACTGAACCAGTACGCCACCAGGCTGACCCCATTTGGCTCATTTTTTAATTGGTTGTTTATTTTCATATTTTTGAGTTTAAGAGTTCTTTGAATATTTTTAGTAGCAGTCAGATGTGTCTTTTGCAATATTTCCCAGTGTCTGTGGCTTGTTTTCTAATTCTCTTGACATTGTGTTTCACAGACTGGAAGTTTTTAATTTTAGTGAGGTTCAGCTTATTATTTATTTCATGGATTATGCCTTTGGGGTTGTATCTAAAAAGACACCACAATACCCAAGGTCGTGTAGGTTTTCACCTATGTTATCTTTTAGGAGTTTTACAGTTTTGTATTTTACATTTAGATCTATGATCCATTTTGAGTTAATTTTTATGAAGGGTGTATGATCTGGGTTTAGAATCTTTTTTTTTTTTTTGCATGTGAATGTCCAGTTGTTCCATCACTATTTGTTGAAACAACTATCTTTGATCCATTGTGTTGCCTTTGCTCAAAGATCAGTTGACTTTATCTAGGATGGTCTATTTCTGGGCTCTCTAATCTGTTCATAGATTATTTGTCTATTCTTTTGCCAATACCACACTGTCTTGATTACTGCAGCTTTACAGTAAGTCTTAAAGTCGCGTAGTGTCAGTCCTCTGACTTTGTTCTTCTCCTTCAATACCATATTGCCTATTCTGGGTCTTTTGCCTCTCCATATAAACTTTAAAGTCAGTTTGTCAACATAAACAACATAACTTGCTGGGATTTTGATTGGAAGTGCATTGAATCCATGGATCAAGTTGGGCAGAACCGACATCTTGAGAATATTGAGTCTATTCATGAACTTTAAATATCTCTACATATTTAGTTCTTCTTTGATTTTATTCATCAGATTTTTGTAGTTTTCCTTATATAGATCTTGTATATATATTGTTAGATTTATACCTAAGTATTTTATGTTTTGGGGTGCTAATGTTGATGACACTGTGTTTTTAATTTAAAATTCCACTTGTTCATTTCTGATATATAGGAAAGTGATTGACTTTTGTATGTTAACATTATATTCTAAAAATTTAAAAATTTGCTATAACCGTTTATTATTTCCAAGAGTTTTTTTTGTTGCTGATTGTTTTAGACTTTCTACATAGACAATCATGTCATCTGCAAAAAAATAAAACAGTTTTACGTCTTCATTTTCAATCTTTATAGTTTTATTTCCTTTTCTTGCCTTATTGTATTAGCTATGATTTCCAGTATAATATTGAAAAAGAGTGGTGAGAGAAGACTTCCTTGTCTTGTACCATATCTTAGCGAGAAAGATTCATTTTTTAAACTATTAAGTATGATGTTAGCTGTAGGGATTTTGTATATATTTATTATCAAGTTAAAGAAATTCCCTTCTATTTCTAGTTAACTGAGAGTTTTTATCATGAATGAGTGTTGGATTTTGTCCAATGTTTTTTCTGCATCTATTGACCTAATAATTTGCTTTTTCCTTTTAGCCTGATAATGTGATGGATTACATTAAGTGATTTTAGAATGTTGAACTAGCCTTGTATACCTGGGATAGATCGCACTTGGTCATGGTGTGTAATTCATTTTTTTTATCCTTGTTCATGAGAGATATTAATGTATAGTGTTCTTTTCCTGTAATGTCTTTATCTTGTTTTAGTATTAGGGAAATGGCCTTGTAGAATGAGTTAGGAAGTATTTCTTTTGCTTCTGGCCTCTGAAAGAGATCATAGAGAATTGGCATAGTGTCTTCCTTAAATGTAGAATTCACCAGTGACCACATCTGGGCCCGGTTCTTTTTGTTTTGTCAAGTTGTAAATTATTGATTTAATTTCTTTAATAGATATAGGATTATTCAGATTGTCAATCTCATCTGGTGTGACTTTTGGCAAATTGTGTCTTTCAAGGAATTGGCCCATTTCATCTAGGCTTTCAAATTTGTGGGCATAGAGTTGTTCATAGTATCCCTTTATTATACTTTTAATGTCTGTAGGATTTATAGTGATTTTCCCTCTTTCATATCTGATATTAGTCATTTGTGTCCTCCCCCTTTTTAATTAGTTAGCCAGGTAAGAAGCTTATTTATTTTATTGATCTTTTCAATGACCCAGCTTTTGGTTTCACTGATTTTCTCCATTGATTTCCCATTTTCAATTTCATTGATTTCTTTTCTAATTCTTCTTATTTTTTTCTTTTGCTTAGTTTGGATTTAATTTTCTCTTCTTTTTCTAGTTTCCTATAAGGGAAACAGATTATTGATTTTAGATATTTCTTCTTTTCTGATATATGCATTCAGTGCCTCAATTTTCCTTTAAGTACTGTGTTTGCTGCATCCCACAAATTTCAGTAAGTTGTGTTTTCCTTTTCATTTTATTGAAAATATTTTTAAATTTCTCTTCAGATTTATTCTTTGGCCCATGTGTTATTAGAGTGTGTTTTAATCTCAATTTATTTTGGAATTTTTCAGTTATCTTTCTGTTGTTGACTTCTAGTTTAATTTCGTTGTGGTCTGACGGCAGACATTGTATGATTTCTATTCTTTTAAATTTGTTAAGATGTGTCTTATGACCTAGAATGTGGTCTATATTGGTGAATGTTCCGTGTGAGCTTGAGAAGAGTGTGTATTCTGCTGTTGTTGCATGAAGTAGTCTATAGATGTTAATTATATCCAGTGATGGATGGTGTTGTTGAGTTGAACTATGTCTTTACTAATTTTCTGTCCTGCTGGATCTGTCCATTCCTGATGGAGGGATGCTGAAGTGTCCAACTGTGATACTCAATTTATCTATTTCTTCTTGCAATTGTATTAGCTTTTGCTTTATATAGTTCGTAGTTCTGTTGTTTGGTGCATACACATTAAGAATTGTTATGTCTTCTTGGAGAATTTATCCCTTTATAATTATATAATGCCCTTCCTTATCCGTGATAATTTTCCTTCCTTTGAAGTCTATTCTTTCTGAAATTAACATAGTTACACCATTTAGCCTTCTTTTGATTAGTGTTAGCACCGTATATCTTTATCCATCCATTGATTATTTATCTACATGTTTCTTTATATTTAAAGTGGGTTTCTGTAAACAAAATATAGTTGGGTCTTGTTTTATGATCCACTCTGACAAACTGTCTTTTACTTGGTACATTTAGATCATTGACATTCAAAGTGATTATTGGATATAGTTGGAATAATGTCTGCTATGTTCATTCTTGTTTTCTATTTGTTGCCCTTGTTTTTTTCCCTATTTTTGTCTTCCATTCTTTTTCTGCCTTTTGTGGTTTTAATTGAGTATTTTATGATTCTGTTTTCTTTCCTTTCTTAGTATATTGGTTATACTTTTTTTTTTTTTAACTTCTTTTAGCGGTTGCCCTAGGGTTTACAATGTATATTTACAGCTAATCCAGTCCACTTTCGAATATACCATTTCATGGGTAGCATTAGTACCTTATAATAACAAAATAATCCTAATTCCTCTCTTCTGTCCCTTGTATCATTGCTGTCATTCCTTTCACTTACATACAAGCATTTCACTTACATGCAAGCATACATAAATATATTTTACTTTAAATATAAAATATGCATGTTATATATATAAATTTCCCCTGAAATTTCAAGATAACGCTGTGTTAACTTTTATAGTTCTAGCTTATTATTCACTGTTAGAAAATTAATTATTTGAATTTGTTGAGAGAATATTCCTATTATTAATAAAATTTTTTAAAAAATTGGGACAATGGCCATGGATGTCAGAATCCACTAAAGACTGTGTCACAACTCACCTGCTAAATCAACTAGCCCTGAAAATGGATGGCACTGGAAAGTAGTACCCATACCCAGCCACTGCTGACGGTCAGTGACATGCATAAGAGGGATGGAAACGGGTAGAGCCTGGATGTCCCTCAATTCCCACACTGGGGAGACTGAATCATGATGAAGTAGGGCTACCACAGTGAGTCTTGAAGCCTAGGGCGTGTGTGTGGGTAGAGCCACTGCAGGTGCCGATCTCGGTGGTAGTAGCAAATATTCAAAGAGAACTTAGAAGGCAGAAGTGGAGAAGGGTTCCATATGAACAGCAGTTGAACCTGGGTCAGTTGGCCCTGAGAAATGGGTGAGCGCCCATCATATATATATATATAAGTTATATACATATGCATACACAATCAAATACATTGGTAGTATTATTATTTTGAACAACCTATTATCTATTAGATCAATTAAGAATAAGAAAAATGAAAGATTTTATTTTACCTTCACTTGTTCTTTCTTATGTTCTTCCTTTCTTTATGTAGATCCAAGTTTCTAATCTATATTATTTCTCTTACCTCTATGGAATTTCTTTTAACAATTTTTGCAAGCCAAACCTACTGGCAACAAATTCCCTCAATTTTTGTTTGTCTGAGAAAATCTTTATTCTCTTTCACTTTTGAAGGATAATTTCTCTGGGTACAGAATTCTAGGTTGGTGGCTTTTTTCTTGCAATACTTTAAATATTTCACTCCACTTTCTTCTTGCTTGTGTGGGTTCTGAGGAGAAGTTGGATGTAATTGTTATCTTTGTTCATCTATTGGTAAGGTGTTTTATCCTCTGGCTTCTTTCAGGACTTTATCTTTGATTTTCTGTACTTTGAAAATCACATGGCTATGTGTCAATTTTTGGCATTTAACCTGCTCAGTGTTCTTGAGTTCCCTGGATCTGTAGTTCAGTGTCTGACATTAATTTGGGGAAATGCTTGGTCATTGTTGCTTCAAATATTTCTTCTCTTCCTTTTTATGTTTATTTTCCTTATGATAGCCCCATTACACATATGTTATGCCTTTTGTAGTTGTCTCACAGTCTTTGGCTATTTTGTTCTGTTTTTTTAGGTCTTTGTTCTCTTTGCTTTTCAATTTTAGAGGATTATGTTGATATATCCTCTAGCTCAGAGATTCTTTGCTCAGCTGTATCCTGTCTACTAATAAACCCTTTAAAGGTCTTCTTCATTTCCATTACAGCGTTTTGATCTCTAGAATTTCTTTTTCTTTCTTTCTTAGGATTTCTACCATTCTGCTTACATTGCCCATCTGTTCTTGCATGCTGTCTACTTTATCCTTTAGAGTCTTTAGCATATTAATCATGCTTGTTTTAAATTCCCAGTCTGATAATTCCAATATCCCTGCCATGTCTGGTTCTGATGCTTGCTCCATCCCTTCCAATTGTGTTTTTGCCTTTTGGTATGCCTTGCAAGTTTTTCTTGATAATTGGACATGACATACTAGGAAAAAGGAATTGTTATAAATAGGCCTTTGGTAGTGTAGTGGTAATATAGGGGGAGGGGAAGCATTCTATAATCCTATAATAATGTCTCAGTCTTTTAGTGAGTCTATGCCACTGGACTTTGAACTCCATGAGAAATTTTCAGTATTTTTTCTCCCCCCTTAAATGCAATAGGATGGTTAGCGTGGACTGGAGTTGTCTATTTCTCCTCTTCCAGGTCAGTCTAGCTCTGACAATACTCTAGCAGGTTAGGCTCTGGTTAATTAGTTTCCCCCAAGGAACTAATTAGAACAGTGTGCTCTAGCATATTTCAAGATGGTTTCTTTTCCCCTCTTCCCTACAGGAAGCATAAGGAGATTTTCCTCCAGTATTTACTATGGGAACTTGGTCAACCTCCTGAAGGTACATCTCGCAGTATTGTGGGGGCTTCCCTATTACTGGGTCCCCCTGGAGTGTTTAACTCTTGGACTTGTCCACACTGAGCCTCCAGTAATTTGTCAATTATAGCTCAGGTTTTCTACCCCAGCACTGGTTCCTGTGGTGATTTCTGCTTGTGAGTCTCTGCTTTGGTAAGCCAAAGCTCCCTGTAATCTCCTGTCTGTCTCTTCCATCTCGGGGGTAGTGGTTTGCCTGTGACCTCCTGACTCTTATGGACCCAAGAAAAGTTGTTGATTTTTCAGTCTTTTCAGGTGTCTACTTATTGTTAGGATGGAGTGGCAACTTCCAAGCTCCTTATATGTGGAACCAGAAACTGGAAGTCTAAATTATTTTTCATAAAAATGGTATTCTACCTAAAATAAGCAGCCAATGTGATTACCCAGAATTAGATGACTTTATTGATGAATCAGCAAATACCAGAATTGGGAACATATCCTCAGATGACACAATTTATTCCTGTAATTGACTGCCCTTGAGAATTGCCAACTCTAGTCGTTTACTTTTTTATTCAGATGCAGAGAGATTTGTTCTGAAGTCAATAAATGGCAAGTAAATTAAGTTGCTAACTGCATGTACTGTGGTATATCCCTATGGAGCTGGGACTAGTTTTAATTTGTGATATGAAGAGCAATGTCAAGTGTTTTGTGCCAGTCTCAGCCTATCAATAACCAATATTGTGACTGGGCCAGCCTTTGTTGTTCTTATTATGATTGCAAGACACCCTCAACAATAACCATCAGGAAACTGAAAAAAAAAAAAGTTTATTACTTACTGGTCCTGGAAAGCCCGTGGTACACCTGAGGCTACACACTGAGGTCTTTGGCAGAGAAGGAGAGAGCATACGTGGGCCTAGGGTTCTATTTTTTTTGGGGCCTAGGGTTTTGAGGGCTCACTCTTTATTGATGAATTAAAACCTAGGAGCAGGAATATAAAGCATGGGAAGAGAAAAAAACAAGTAGCTCAAATGGTCAGTTATGGAAATCAACCAAGATCTCTACAACAAAGCAGCCTGATGGCGGGATGGGTGGCTGCAGCCTGGGTCTTTACCTAGTCCTGTGGCTGACAATGTGTTTATTGAGATATCCATCTTTGAACTGTATGCCACTTTAAAGTGGATGCCTGAGCAATCGAAACTTAAGTTAGGCACTTGCATTATAAGAAAGAAAAAACAACTTTCATGGCTTACACTACATCAAGCTTTTCACAATTAGCTATATGTCTTGAGACTTAATATTGAGACTTAGTATTGTTCATACACATTTGGCACATACACGTGGGAAAACTGAGAACAAATTAGAAATTACAGCTTCAGTGGCTGTTTCTCATTTGGATAATGAAATGAGAATGCAGCATAGAGATTCGTTCTTCACAATCTCAAGAGACTTGACAAATTTGTAGCAACCTTCAGAGACTACAAATTATAGTAGAATAAGCATGTGTTTCTCTATCATAACACAAAAGCATTTAAAATACTAGGAAAGCCTTTTCCAAATGTTCTATTGGAAAATCAACTTACCTAAACTGAAGTTAGAATGAATTTATGTGTGTGTATGTGTGTGTGTAAGATAAACTTTTAAATTTGGTAGGAGACTTAGAGCTCCAGAACGTGTGCACCAGAAACACAGGAAGGGAAGGCATTAATTGTCTACCTCTTGTGCTGATTCAATTTTCCTCCAAAACATCCAGATTGCTTGAGCATCTCTATTGTCAGTGAATCCCCAGCCTCAGTTAATTTCAGTTTTTAGGCAGTGCTGACCTCTTAAATAGGGTTTCCTTATAACTGAAATCTGAATTTACTTCCCATAACTTCCAACTGTTCATCTAAATAGTGACGTAAGTCTCATATGCTACAGGATCTCCCATTAATAAGACAAATATCCTTGAGCTTCTTAAATTATTTGCATATTTCAATGTAAATAATTCATAAACAATCTATAAATCAAAATTGAGGTGAGTTTATTGAGCCAACTTTGAGGACTATAGCCCAGGGCCTTCCTTCCCCGCGGAAGGAAGGGCACCAAAGAAGTGGGGTGTATACTGTCATGGAACAAAGAGCATACATCACATATGACAGGAATACCTCTTTTACTACTGTCACAAGATGCTCAGCTGGTACAGAGGTCAGTGGTCAACAGGTCAGGGGTCACAAAGTGAGCATAGCAGGTCAGTAATTAATCCTTGGTTTCCAGGAAGAGACAGAATATCCTTAAAGAAATGCTGATATGGGGGGAAGCTACATTCCTATCTTTAAGGGCATCATTCTTGTTTTTGGGACATAGTAAATGTTTAAAGCAGATGTACAATGCATGCACAACAGGCCATGTCAAGCCCTTTTGGAAAAACAAGGTCAGGCCAAATTAGTTTTAAGCCAAATGGCTTCCTCATATACTCCAATATATCCTGTTGCTTTTCATTTATTTATCACATATTTTTCTATGAATGTCTTTATAGATTTCTATGCCTTCAAAACCTGTATCATTTTCTCCCCCCAAGAAACACCTGATTATAGGTATGTCTTTAAGTGTAATTGTCCCTAAAGAGACATGGAAATATAAGTAAGCTCATGGAGATCAGTTTTTTATTTCTCACCACTGTACACTGTGAAAGTTGATCTTAATTCCTAGGCTTCATTTTCCTAGTACATAACATGGAATGATAATAGCAGTTCATACTTCAAAGTGTGATTTGGAGAATTAATTGAGATAATACTATAAGGATCATACCTATCATAGTACATATCATATAGTTATGGTATGATTTAAATGATCAATAAAATAATTCTAGTCACATTATAATAGACATGTAAATGTTCACCATTATTCATTCATTAAGTATTTCTCAAGCACCTATAACATCTCAAGTGCTTTCTATGGGGTAGTGATTCCACAGTGATCAAAACAGGAAAACATCCCTATCTTCGCAGACATTACATTCTAGTAGACTCATATTAAACAATTCTCATGTATGTATAGAGCTTAAAATAAATCTTGCCATATAGAAAGACTTTCTCATTTTGCCTGCATTTGATTTTCTGGACCTGAATGCAAGATGGCATGTGTGTGTGTGTGTATGTGTGTGTGTGTGTGAGATTAATATATAGTCATATGCTATCTAGGCCATTATCTCAATATTTGGATTTCCTTTCAGAGATGATTTTATTTACATGCCATTAACTAATCAAAAAAATAGAAAAATATAGAATTTAAATTTTAGACTTAAGAAGCTGGAACCAAAGATATCACTATTTCGTGAGACCCTCTCACATTAAAGATAAATGAAAAACTACATGAGTTGCCAAATGCCACGTAGTGAGTGAAGCCAAAATTAGAGTTTAGATGCATTGGTAGATCAGAAATGATACTCATCCACCATCTAAGCATAATCTATGACATCTGTGAGCACGAGGCAATGATGAAAAAACCTTTGACTGGGGCAAACCTAAGCACAGTCCCTCCTTCCAGATCAACATTCTTCCATCAGCACACGGTGAGTGGATTAACACAGTTACACCATCACAAAGTTCCCGTTTCTCCTCAAGGATCCCTGAAGAGACGTTTATACACAATCTCTGAAATCCAGGTATTTGTTAGCAGTATTTTTTCAGTGAGATCTAACAATCAACCAATGAATTAAATTAAAATTATTAGCATTAATATCTTTATCCTTAACCTCATCTAAGAGGTTGTGAACATAGGTGTGAATCAAGCATCAGAAAAATATACTTAAAAGTGTTGGCTTTGCCACTTAATAGGCAAGAAATCTTGGGAAATTATTCAGCTTCCATATGTTTAACTTCTTTTTCTGAAAATAAAATAACTTATTTACAAGATTGTTGTAAAAATTTTTTTAAATAACCCATGTAAAACACTTTGTGAAGTGCCTGATACTCAATAAATAATCAGTAAGTCTTATTACTATCATTATTTGCATAGGTTTATATCTATGCTGTTTGTACAAATACATGATCTCATTAAATTTTCACAGCACCTCTTTGGTTAGACATGAAAGATGTTATTGTCCCACTTTATGGATAAGGAAACTGAAGCTAAAAATGGTTCTGACTTCCTTGTGATCTTGGGATCGCATTTTTGTTGGCTGTCAAAACCCCAATGCTGTGTCTAGGGAGCTGTGTCTAGGGAGCTGTGTCTAGGGAGCTGTGTCTAGGGAGCTGTGTCTAGGGAGTTTTAACACTCTCTAGATGGATTAGTCCAGCCTACATGGGTCTAATTTTCCTATAAATCAATATCACATCTCTTGAACTTTATTTCTTTTCTAATTATTTCTTTTTTAGTAATTTTGTCTCGATAACTTGATTTTAATTCTCTTCAGGACAGAAACTAGGTTGAACACATTGATGTGAACATTTACTTTGTTGTTAAATTCTGACTCCTAGTGACTCTGTGTAGGGCAGAGCAGTACCCGGTCTTTTTGCGCCGTCCTCTCACCTTCTGGTACTGTATATATCAGACAATGCTCTGCTGCTTTTCACAGGGTTTTCATGGCCAATTTTTTCGGAAGTGGGTGGGCAGGTCCTTCTTCCTAATCTGCCTAGTCTGGAAGCTCCACTGAAACCTGTCCACCATGGGTGACCCTGCTGGCATTTGACATCCCAGTGGCATAGCTTTCAGCATCACAGCAACACGCAGCCACCACAGTATGACAACCAATAGGGGGGTGGTGCAGTTCACTGACTGGGACATGAACCCAGGCCGCAGTGGTGAGCGTGCCCAATCTTAACCAGTAGACCAGCAGGGCTGCCTAAACTGTATTCTGTATTTATTTAATTACTGTCCTTTTGATATAAGCTTAAGACAAAGTTGACATGAGGGAAGCCATATTGTAGAAAAGAAACCCTGTTATAACTTTGAATGACCTCTGACAAACTAAGCCAGCTGGATCTGCACCCTCCAGGAGATCTAACTGCTCTGTAGATTTTACGACCCCTGCTTGTGCATGCACCTCCCAGCTGCAATAAGATGATAACTTTGTTCTTTTGAGTTCCTTAGGTATGTGATGACCCCCGAATAGGGAGTCTATGCTGATAGCCAGCATCAATGAAAACTGAAAGATCTCGTGTGGCACTCCCAGTCTGTAACACCAGAAGGTCCACGTTCCTAACCCCCTCCCCTATAATCCACCAGCCTATATAACTGCTGTAAGACTTTGTGTCCCTTAAGACGTTTTTTTTTTTCAGATATTAGCTGGCCATCTTCCCTCTTGCTAGCAAGCTGTAATAAAAAGTCCTTTTTCTCCTACCACCTTACCTTTTGACTATTGACAGGTCTTGTGGAGAGCAGAATGCCCCATGTTGGGTGGTAACATTTTCACAGCCCCAAGGAAACAAATAAAAACAATTCCTTCTGCCAGTTAGCTTTTATTGTGACTTTCTTCATAGTCCAATTCAAAAAAAGGGAAAGTGAAATTTAACCCCGAGTGCCTAGCCACTTCCGTCTCATTTTTAGGTCTCAGCTTAAATGCCATCTACATAAAGTGGCTTTTCTATTCATATTAATGAAGTTTTGCATCTGTAACATTATCTTTACAGCACTGTTGTGTTTCCTTTATAACACTTAATCACACTTACTTGTCATTTTTTTTACTTATGTGTCTGCTGTGTTTACTAGAATGAAAGTTCCAAGGAGGCAGATCCTATGGTAATCATTTACAGTTTCATCCCCAACAAATAATCATAACTCAACAAATGTTCCTAGAATGAATTTATCAATGTGGTTTAAGGGAAAAACTTCTCAAATAATATATATCAACAATATTTATTGAAAATTTCTATGTATTTATCACCTTCAAATAGTCCTTTTGACTTTGACTATATTTCTCTTTTGATGTAACCCTTGCCTGCATGTGTTTTCATTTTCTTAGAAATGTTCATTCTTCAAGGCTAGAGCAATTATTCAGCTATATGTACTGATATGGTCATACCCTTCCTTAAAATATTGAAACATTTTGGGGTAAATAACTTATCCCCTGAGGTTCATATTCTGCCCCCCACACACACACAAATGCATGAGCATTTCTCCCCATGACCCAACAAAAACAAGTGAATATCTAGCAAATCAGAGGGCTTTTAAAAACTAGTAGTCAATTTCACCACAGGTCAAGGTCTAAATTTCGTGATTTAAAGTATTATATAAGATAAACAGAGTTTCTGGCAAGGCCATTTGATTAAAGTCTAGTGGCCTTCATATTACAGTAAATAGTGGAGTTTGGGACTCCAGTTCTGAGCTTCCAGAATTGATGCAATAAATTAGGTACCCAAAATCATTTAGAATTTTTGTATGTTTCTGTTTCTATTAGAGGACATATTTGGATTAAATATGGTAGAGAAATAAAAAGAAAAGGATTCCTCTGGCCACAAAGAGCATATGGTGTAGTAATGTAAAATGCACCATTTTCATTATACGACGTATGTTTTGTATTAGCTAGAAATTAGGTGAATTGAAAAGGAAATTTCTATAAGAAAATTTGCTTACTATTATATACAGGCAGGCTCTGGGCTATATGGTCTTGGTTAGCTAAGCCAATAAAATGAGATAAGAAAGAATAGTAAAGACTCAAGAGAAGGGGAAGAATAAATAGTAAATAAATAATAAAATAAAGAATAATGAGAAGGAGATGAGAAAGAGATAGAAAGTGTTAAAATGTAGGAATGATAGGTATGAGGAAAGGTATAAAGATATCTGATTTGATTTTTCAAAATTTTGATTATGACCATTTCTATTAAAAATGCTTCATGGAATAGTTATTAAGTGAAAGAAATCACTGTAAAGAACCTACCTTTGGGGGCCGGCCCGGCGGCCCAAGCAGTTAAGTGTGCGCGCTCTGCTGCGGCAGCCCGGGGTTCGCCAGTTGGGGTCCGGGCGCACACCGATGCACTGCTTGTCAAACCATGCTGTGGCGGTGTGCCATATAAAGTGGAGGAGGCGACTTAGCCCAGGGCCAGTCTTCTTCAGCAAAAAAGAGGAGGATTGGCAGTTGTTAGCTCAGGGCTGATCTTCCTCACAAATAAAAAAAAAAAAGAAAAGAAAAAAGAACCTAACTTTGTCTTTATCAAAATTTCATTCATACGCTTTAAATACTCTTTGTCACAATTGTCATGCATATAGTTCCCTTTCTCTTCATTCTCACACTCTTTTTAAATCAACTTTAATGTCACTTTGGAAGTTGGACTCTAAATTATGTATTAATACTATTATTTTAATTTATGTCTAGCTTTTCTACCTTTCATGACTGTCAATTCCTTATGTTTAGGAACCTTTTTGAGGATCTATTGTCTTAGTTTTAGGGAAAAAATTACTATATGCTGCTTGTTTATACAGGAAATTAAGTTAAATATGACTGCAGCCACATTTATTTCATTGCTTATTTTTAGAAGAAAAGATATATCTGGTAATCAAATATTGTGCAAATTTAATATTTAGTTACTAAATTGTTTAATAAATATTATCCTTAAGAATGTGAATACTCTATTGCAACTTCCTCTTTTCCAAGTTATACAATTATATTTCAAAGCTTAATATCATTCAAATTTTTTTCAGAATATCATGGATACAGATAACACTGTATATATAACAGGATTATGTGAAAAATCCTACATTGCTGGAAGATAAATTTGCTATTTACTTTGAGAAACATTGTCTTTTAGGCATATATTTTTGTTAGCAACCACCTTATTGTTAATTATCATGAAAATATTAGAATTAGTTCAGGTTTTCCAATTTGTCTTGAAGTTGGATCTAATTGTTATCACTCCCACATCGTATCTCTTTCCATCTTGATATTATTCATATACATATAGATGTGTGTAAGTTATGTTTCTAAGATTATTATAAATATGCAATTTCTATAAGAAATTAAAACAGCTGGATTGGAGCTTCACTGTGATCCCTTATGGTAAATAAGTGGTGAACAAGCAATTTTAGGTATGTTTAATTCAAAGAACTGAGATGTTATTTGGACGGTAAACAGAAAACTCAAAGACAAAAGACCTAAAAACCCATGAGTTTTTACCTTGTCCTTTCTAAACATTCAAGTTGATCTAGATCCTTTCTTTCATATCAATGATTCCAACTCTAGGGCACAGCTGAGAAACTGGACCAGGTAATGAGCAGCTACGTTGGGCCAATGAGAGTGGTAGCCAACTGATGTGGACACAAACCGGTACTGTGAGGCCGGGGGCTGGTCACCATTGAGCTTTTTCGTTTATTGATCTAATTCCACATTCAAATGCCCTTAGAGTCATATCTATCCATAGAACCTTATAGCATCTTTGTTTATGGAATTTAAAATGTTTTCAGCAGCTACATGATTTTATTCTTTTAACCAACAGCTGTTAATTTTTTTTAAAAAAATTTCAGAGGGTCTGTGAAAAATGCTGGAGCTAATTATTTTTAATTTCACATCTATTTACTAATTTCCAGCCCAACAGGACATCCCCTGCCATAAAAGTGCCGGGAGTGTCTTCTAACAGCCTCAACCCAGCTGACTGTCCTTAGGACACACACTTAATCCAGTTTTAAAACCTGTTTGTGTACTTTCCCCAATTGTATAAATTCCAAATGGTATCTATAAGATGTCTTATAATGCCATTAACAGGAGCATCCCTTATCCCGGGAAGTGCTGTTTGGTGACCAAAAATCTGATTAGAGGGTAAAATGCATAAAAGCCTCTTAGAACCACTTAAATTTAGGGACGGGAATGAAGAACAAATGTTGTTAAGGTCACTGATCTTTCCTATTTATACTTACGGTATCTTTCAAAAAATGAATTTGCATCTTATTCAAGGAAATGGAGTAATATGAATCAAAATAATAAACCACACATAAGAAATAAAATATTCGTACCTAAATACATGCTTTTGATTTGATTAAAGTTTGGGGTACCAATTGCAGTATGTCTACTAATAAATCCTCACGTTAAATTAACCGTGGTAATCAGATTTTTGGTACAACATCATGGTCAAGAAGAGAAAATGGAGCAAATAACAAAAGAATGACCATTTGTTAAAAGAGTTTAATTTAGCTTTACGAAATCAGTATGTAAAATTTCAGAAAAAATATACAAATAAATCACCGCTAAATTATCTTTTACTATACGGCAAAACTCTCTAAATCCTTCATAACATACCCTTAAAATTGTTAATTATTTTTGCCACTGAAAGGATTAAATGTATAGAAAATGTATATTTTACTGTAAAGTGGTTGTCCCTAGATAACTCTCTAGAACTTCTTAAACCGGTGCAAATATGTTTAGAAAAACTCTTAGAAGCTCTTACTAAGACAAAAGATCTGCAATTTATATGAACATTAGACCTCTCTAGACACTGAAAAATATCATCTTATAAATACCATGGATTCTTGTGTCAAAGGGAGGGAAAGGATATTTTACGTCTATCCTATCTTGCACATTTGAAAAATAATCAATTCTACTTGGCAGCAAATGGCTTTAAGAGATCTACACTCTAAAGCAATAGGGCCAATTCCCCCAGAGCACCCTTTCAATTTCATTTCCAATCCTACAGGGTGGATTAGTGTAGCCTGATCCTCTGATAGACAGATATGTCTTTTAGGATGTGGAGACTTAACATTTAATAGACAGGATCTGTGCGATAGGCTAGAGCTAAAGCACGTTGTCAATTTATATAGTAAGGAAGAAGTATATATTTTTGTTTGTTTCCTTACAATAAGAATCTGTTAGGCACATTATGGGTCATTTTCTCTCTTTGCTTATATACACTTAGAGGCTGGAGTTTCCCAATAATTCCAGCATAACGTCTTCTGTATAGAGAAACACAAGTTTAAATAAAATGCAGCTTGATTTTAGGGCTGTGGATATCTCTGTGCTATGGAGAAGAACAGACACTGTGTATATCCTGGGACAGCCAGAGAGTTTCCCCAGCCATACCGAGGCCTTCGACTGGAAAATCTAACATCTGAGGTTTGAAAGTTGGGGTCACGATGGTGATTCATTTAATAGCTATGCCTGAGCTGATGAAACCGAAGAATACTTCTAAGAAGGTAATATGCAATAAGAAACTAGATGAGATGTCTCACAAATTACTAAAGCCTAAAAGCTTATGTCAGCAATGTAGTTCATAGTTAAACTGATACATAGCAGAGAATAATATCAAATGGCAGGTTATTCTGGCTTGATTTAAGGCAATGAGACCATTGGCCAGAATTCTGTTTGTTCCCTTCATTCAAAAACAACTTAAGTCCTTATTTTGTTCCAGATACTGGGATAAGTGTAGAGTCAGACCTACCCGCTCTTGATTCATGCCATCTGGTGTTGGAGACAAAAATGTAAACACTATATTAATTATGAAAACATAATTGTCTTTAATTAACATATACAGAGCATATACATTATGCTGACATTAAGATTTACATGGTTATTTCTTAGTCCTCATAACCACTCATTTAAATGGAAACAGGAAGGAAATGGACATAAAATAAAATTTGGGATTGTTGGTAAGTTTCAATTATTCAATAGTTTTCACTATTTGACTAAATTTTAATTAACATTTGACAAGCATAATGTAAAATTCATTTCCTTTGACTGATTATATTCTACTAGATTTACTAATGCAAAGACTATGACCAAAAATGCAGAAATTAGAGTAAAATAAAGCTCAATTCATTTGGACAGAAATTTTCAGTTGCACTACATTTATGTGATGTAGTTGGGTAATAGATAACAGTAGCAGAAATAAAGAGTTAGGTACGTGTTCCTGAAATAATAAGAAGGAAAAATTAGCATGATTTGGTAACAGGCTAGAGCAGGGAGGGGGAAAACTCCAGGATGAATCTTAAATGGATGGTGTTATCATAGACGAAGAAAGAAATAAAGCACAAGAAATAAAGAAACAGCAAGAGAGCAAAAATGATGAGCTCAGTTTTGAAGATGTTGAGAATGAAGTGCCAGTACATAGTAGCCTCTCAAGAATAGTTGTTGAATAAATGACAATCTAGCTGGAGAGGTCTTGCAGGGAATTGGGCATATAGATCCTGGCTTGAAGTGAGGGGAAGGGAAATATATGAGGGATAGTTAAACACCACATTCAGCATTAATGAACATTATAGCTGATATGTTTTGAATGTTCTCTCTTACCAATACACTCATTTAATACTCCCAGCATCTTTATAAGATAGATATTTTATTATCCTTATTCTTCAGATAGCAGCTAAGTGTTAATTAACTTGATTACTGGGCTAACTACTAAGTGGCAGAGCAGGGAATTCAACCAATTCTCAAAAGTCCATGTTCTTAACTATCATGGTGACCTTTATTGATTAAGAAAATCAAATGGTCCCCAATAGTCATTTACTCACTTTTGCAAGGTTTGACGTGCACTCTTTTTAAAGAGTTGATTTTTGTAGTAAGGAAAAATCATGTATCTAAACCTTTAGAATCTTCTTGGAGCTGGAAGGACCTAGAATACCACCTGATATTATATTATATTAATATTTATTATATAAATTATATTTAAATAAGGAACTGGTGCCCAGAACATTTTAGTGACTCATTTAAGAGCTGTGGTTAGTGAATGAGACAACTAGAATCAAAATTCAGATCTCCTCAATTCCATCACAGTTTCTAAACAAAATCACATGCAAAGTTTGAACTAGATGGTGGTTTAACTAGATCTGCCTAAATGCTTTTCACATGGCTAAAAAAATGAATTACCAATGTGATTTCTGTGTAAGCAGGCCATGTGGTGGATATCTCCCAAATATAAAACTCACATAGAAAGATAGAGATGAAATATTTGATAAATTCAGCTAAGAGTTGACATCAGTTTAAACCACACACGAATCAGTAATATAACATTGTGGGTGAATTTTGCTTGAAGAAGTGCCATAATTTGTTTTCTTTTAAATGCAATCCAGATCCAATTTTAGTGCTTGCTAAAATCTTGCTAAACAAAACAGCAAGATTTTAGAAGTAATGGCATTTTTTACTGCCTCTGTCTCAGATCCTCTGCTTCTGTAAAGAATCACAAAAGTCGATAATAAAAACTTCTTCTTGGGCCGGGCCTGTGGCCTAGTGGTTAAATTTGGTGCACTGTTTTTGTGGCCCAGTTTGGCTGGTTCGGATCCTGGGCACTGACCTACACCACTTGTCAGCCATGCTGTGGTGGTGACCCACGTAAAATAGAGGAAGATTGGCACAGATATTAGCTCAAGGCTAATCTTCCTCAAGCAGAAAAAGAAGAAGATTGGCAAAATATGTTAGTTCGGGGCTAATCTTCCTCAGCAAAAAATAAAAATAAAATAAATGGATAAAAGATTCTTCTCCAACGAGAAATTTCTGATTTGTTAATTACTTAATTAACCAGTCAAAATTTGGCCATATGTGTAAAGACAGGAAAGGACGTAGGCAGGTTTGAAAAGACAAGCATGGATTTTAGTTTTCATTTGGTATTGTTTATGAAACTTGTGGTCTGGTTAGAAATTATACTAGAAATTATAGGCTGATTTGTAAATTGATGAGAATTTTTCTTTTTTTTTTTATGAGGAGATCAGCCCTGAGCTAACATCTGCCAATCCTCCTCTTTTTTTGCTGTGGAAGACTGGCCCTAGGCTAACATCTGTGCCCATCTTCCTCCACTTTATACAGGATGCCGCCACAGCAAGGCTTAACAAGCGGTGCGTGCCCGGGATCCTAACCAGCGAACCCCGGGCCACCGCAGCAGAGTGCGCACACTTAACCACTTGCGCCACCGGGCCGGCCCCAGTGAGAACTTTCTTGATGACAATCAGAAATATCTATCAAAATTTAAAATGCACAAACTTACTTTCTTCCAGAACTATATTTTTAAAAATTTATACTATAGAAGTGCTTACCTGTGTGAACAAAAGTGCCCATGAAAGGCACTCACCCTAGCAGTGTTTATAATATAATGTTGTGTAATATAGTAAAATCATGTAACATTAATCATAAGTAAATGGTTAAATGAAATATAGGATATTAATATTATGACATATCATGTCTTTATAAAGATTGAGGTTAAACTATTAATGCTGTCATAGAAACTTAGGCTACTGTAGAAATATCTCCAACATATATATTTTAAGTAAAACTATAAATCACAGAAAATATATAATTCAATTTAGGCTTTGATTACATTTATATGTAGATGTAGATATATTTACAGAGATAGATATAAACACAAAAGTTTTTACAGGGAAGTTTATAAGAAGAGGAGTGGGATTAGAAGAATTTTCACTTTTTAACTTCTTGGTATTCATATTTTACTACACTAAGTAATATAATTATATTGGATTGTTAAGGGATTGAGCTTATTTTTCAAGGCAGAATTAATACGATCTTGAAGAAATTTTCAACTTTGAAATTTGATTTGGGCAAACAGTTATGTATGTTATCACCAAAGGGAATTATATTGGAAGTTATTAAAAATAAAACATCGTTAAAAAAAGCCCTCTAGTTAGTATAGATTTCTTTTTTACTCTGAAATTCTAGCAATCCGTAATTGCCCTCACATGACCAAATTAATACAACCACCTAAGAAGTTGTTTCAAAAACATTTCTTCGGGAGACAACTCTTCGAAACTCTCTGCTTTAGAAGCCTCATTTTCAACAGTTATCTACTGCCTGAGTTTCTGCTTCGCAGGTTAGAGAGAGGCATTTGTCTTCTGTTTATGAAGAACATGAACTTTTTCATTTCTTCTACAACATATTTAAGTCTCAAAGTGCTTGAATGATTTGATTACTTACTTCAACACAGAGGACTGATAATCACAGAAGACAGTCTATTGCTGGTGAATGAAGATCTGCCAATGATTTGTTAATGCTTTGGAATAGCAATGCAACAGTTATGGCTCAGCAGGCATTTCTGTTGTAAATATCTAGTTTGTGGCTTTCATTTTATGGCAAAAACCATCCATGAGGCAGACGGTTTCACTCCTTTAAGCCCAGTTTGTAATTACTTAGTCAGAATTATAGCTCAGAGATTTGAGTATAATTAAGATAAATTTGTGGTTTTCCTTTTTTGTTGTGGTTGTTCAATGACATCAAAATCTCATTTTGAAATACTTCAAGGGTTTTATAGCATGTTGTCTACACTGGAATTTTGAAATACTCCCGAGTTGTGTGATACTCTGATATCACAGAAAAGGGGTGTGTTTTGAAAAGTGACACAAAAGAGGCCATTTTAATTTGTAAAATCATGACAAGGCAAAGAAGGCCGGTTACTTTACAAATCACCTTCCATTATTCTAACACTATCTGAGAATGTGTTATTTAAAAGATACTAAAATCATTGGTCCGAGCTGATGGTTTCCAATGACTCACTTTTGATGTCTGAACTGAACAATGTCTTTGCTTTTATTGCTTTCTAAAATGTTGGCAGATTTTGATTAAATTTAACTTAACATTAAAGGATGTTAAGAAATTCTGAATGTACACTTTTTCATCTGTATGGATGCAAGATTGAGACCAAGAGATATCTCAAATGAATGTATCTTTTGTCATTTAAAGGAAATTCAATACACCAGTATATGTTAGAGAAATCTGTGATATTACTGATAAAGATCTACCATTTGCAGAACCATTCAGGAGAAATTATTATGTAACCATGGCCACACACTTGAAAAATAAATCTATTATTATTCAGGGTGAAGGTATAGAGGAAACTAACATTTGGTGGAAGCCTACTTTATGCCAGGATATTTATAGCATTATCTCATTGATTCCTTACAACAGCCTGGTGTGGTAAGAAACTGAGTCTCACAGTTGATAAATAACTTGTCTAGGGTCAGAAGTCTTAACAAAAAGAACAGCTGGGAATTGAACCAAGGCTGTATAAAACAAACATGTGCTCTTTCAACTCTGACTCTTTTTACTTATTTTATTTTCTAAAAAAATAACACTGATAAATACACGTGTATATAGGTAGTTGTATGTAAAAACAAACTTTTATTAATTCAGCATACATTCAGCTAGAGTGTAAGCTTCATGATGGCAGGGAGCATTTCTATTGTGTTCCTTACTATCCAGCACCGAATTCAGTGTCCAGTGAAGGGAGATGCTCAATGAATATTCAGTGAGTGTGTGAATGGAAATAAAATGTATTTAATATCCATTGAATAAATATTGATAATATAAATTATACTACATATGAGCAATATAAATACATACTTTATATACTATGTTTCAATATTTCAGAGATCTTCCCAACACTTCAGCACCAAGCTCACATTTTTTTTACTGTGATAAAAATTACACAACATAAAATTTATCATCATAATGATTTTTAAGTGTACTGTACAGTAGTGCTAACTATATGCACATTATTGTACAACAGGTTTCTAGAATTTTTTTTTTTTTTTCACCACACACATGTGCCGAATTATCCCTTTCGCCCTCCCCCCTCCCCCCTTCCCCTCTGGTAACCACCAATCCAATCTCTGTCTGTATGTGTTTGTTTATTGTTGTTATTATCTACTACTTAATGAAGGAAATCATACGGTATTTGACCTTCTCCCTCTGACTTATTTTGCTTTGCATAACACCCGAAATGTTCATTCATGTTGTCACAAATGGCTGGATTTCATCGTTTCTTATGGGTGAGTAGTATTCCATTGTGAGAAGATATTTGCAAACCATACATCTGATAAGGGGTTAATCTCCAAAATATATAAAGAACTCATGCATCTCAACAACAAAAAAACTAACAACCCAATTAAAAAATGGGCAAAAGACCTGAACAGACATTTCTCCAAAGAAGATATACAGATGGCCAACAGGCACATGAAAAGATGTTCAAAATCATTAACTATCAGGGAAATGCAAATCAAAACTACAGTGAGATATCACCTCACGCCCATCAGAATGGCTATAATTAACAAGACAGGAAACAACATGTGTTGGAGAGGATGTGGAGAGAAGGGAACTCTCATACACTGCTGGTGGGAGTGCAAACTGGTGCCGCCACTATGGAAAACAGTATGGAGATTCCTCAAAAAATCAAGGATAGAACTACCATATGATCCAGCTATTCCACTGCTGGGTATTTATCCAAAGAACTTGAAAACACCAGTGCGTAAAAATACATGCACCCCTGTGTTCTAGAACTTTTATATCCTGCAAAACTGAAACTCTATACTGACTGAAGAACAGCTCTCCTTTTCCTCTTTCCCCCAACCCCTGGCAACCACCATTCTACTTTTTGTTCTAAGAATTTGACTACTTTAGACACCTCATTTAAATAGAATCCTTCTGTGTCTGGCAGACGTATTTCACTTAGCATAACTTCCTCCATGTTCATTCACGTTGTCACAAATGGCAGGGTTTTCTTCTTTATTAAAGATGAATAATATGCTATTGTATGTCACGTATGTGTATGTATACACATCACAAAATGTGTATGCTACATTTTCTTTATTCATTTATATGGTGATGAGCATCTAGGATGCTTCTACTTCTCGGCTATTGTAAATAATGCTGCAATGAACAGCAGTGTGCAAATATCTCTTCCAGATCCTGCTTTCAATTCATTATGATATATACCCAGACGTGAAATTACTGGATCAGATGATAATTCTTTTTGATTTTTCGAGGAACCTCCACACTGTTTTCCGTAGGAGGACATCAATCATTTTACATTCCCACCAAGAATGCACAAGGGTTCTGATTTCTCCACACCTTCATCAACACATATTTTCTTTCTTTTTTTTTGACAGTGGCCATCTAATGGATGTGAGGTGATATCTCATTGTGGTTTTCATTTGCATTTCCCTAATGATTACTGATGTTGAGCATCTCTTCATATGCTTCTTGGACGTTTGTATAGCTTTTTTGTAGAAATATCAGTTCAAGTCGTTTGCCCATTTTTTAATCAGATTATTTGTTTTTTTGTCATTGAGTTACAGGAGATCTTTATATATTCTGGATATTAACCCATTATTAGATATATGATTTGCAAATATTTTCTCCCATTCTGTATCTTACCCTTTCACTCTTTGTTTCATTTGATGTTGTTTCCTTTTAAATTTAATGTAGTCCCATTTGTCTGTTCTTCTTTTTGTTGCCTGTGATTTCAGTGTCATATTCAAAAATTCATTGCCAAATCCAATGTCATGAAGCTATTTCTCTATGTTTTCATTGAGTAGTTTTATAGTTTCAAGTCTTAGGTTTAAGTCTTTAATCTACTTTGAGGTAATTTTTATATATGGTGCAAGATAAGGGTCCAACTTCATTCTTTTGCATGTGGATATCCGGTTTTCCAAGCACAATTTACTGAAGAGACCATCCTTTTCCCATTTAATAACCTTGGCACCCATGTTGAAGATCATTTGACTGTATATGTGAAGGTTAATTTCTGCAATTTGTATTCTGTTCTATTGGTCAATATGTCTATCTTTGTGCTAGTACCATACTGTTTTGATTACTGTGCTTTGTAATGTTTTGAAGTCAGAAAGTATGAGGCCTCCATCTTTGTTTATCTTTCTCAAAGTTGTTTTGGCTATTTGAGATCTTTTGAAATTTCATATGAATTTTAGGATGTTTTTTCCTATTTCTACAAAAAATGCCATTCAGATTTTGATAAGAATTGCATTGAATCTGTATATCGCTTTGGGTGGTATGGACATTTTAACCATATTAAAATCTTCCAATCTGTGAACATGAGGTGTTTTTCCATTTATTTGTGTCTTCTTTAATTACTTTCAGCAATGCTTTATGATTTTCAGTGTACAAGTCTTTTGCCTCCTGGGTTAAGTTATTCCTAAGTATTTTATTCTTTTTGATACCATCATAAATGGGATTGTTTTCTTAATTTCCTTTTAGATAGTTCATTTTCAGTGTGTGGAAATTCAACTGATTTTTGTGTATTCATTTTGTATCCCACAAATTTGTGGAATCTTTAGGGTTTTCTAGGTATAAGATCATGTCATCTGCAAACAGGGTTATTTTACTTCTTTGATTTTAATTTTTGTCTTTTTTTTTCTTGCCTAATTGCTATGACTAGGATTTCCAGTACTACGTTAAATAAAAGTGGTGAGAGAGCACGACCTTGCTTTGTTCTTGTTATTAGAGGGAAAGTTTTAATTCTTCACCATTGAGTAAGATGTTCTCTGTGGACTTTTCGTATATGCTCTTTATTATGTTGAAGTAAGTGCTTTCTATTCCTAGTTTGTTGTGAGTTTTTATCATAATGGTATTGAATTTCATCAAATGTTTTTTCTGTATGTATTAATATGATCATGTGTGTGTGTTTTTCTCTTCATTCTGTCAGTGTATTGCATTACATTGATTTGGTTTTCATATGTTAAATAATCCTTGCATCCCAGGAATAAATCTCATTTGGTCTTGGTGTATAATTCTTTTAATGTATTATTGAATTCAGTTTGCTACTATTTTGTTGAGAATTTTTACATCAATACTCATCAGGGATTTTGGTTTGTAGTTTTTTTTCTTGTAGTATCTTTTTCTGGTTTTGGTGTCACGATAATGCTGGTCTCATAAAATGAATTTGAAAGTGTTCCTTCCTCTTCAAATTTGAAGGGTTTGAGAAGAATTGGTGTTAATTCTTCTTTTAATGTTTGGTAGAATTTTTCAGAGAAGCCGTCTGGTCTTAGGCTTTTGTTGTTGTTGTTGGGAGGTTTTTGATTACCAATCCAATCTCCTTACTAGTTATAGGTCTGCTCAGATTTTTTACTTCATTGTTCAGCTTATGGTTGGTTCTTGTTTTCCTTTTTTGTTGTTTTTTTGTTGTTCTTTTTAGTCAATTAAGCCACTATATGACTCTTGATTGGGGATTTAATCCATCTACATTTGAAGTAATTACTGATAAAGAAGGACTTACTATTGACATTTTGTTAATTATGTTCCGTATGTCTTATAGTTTATTCCTCTTTCCTGTTCTTGCTACCTTTCTTTATTTCATCTTGAATTCTTACAGTGATTTGCTTTGATTCCCTTCTCATTTTCTTTCTGCATTTTCAGTGGGAATTTTCTTTGTGCCTACCATTGGGATTACATAAAACATCTTACAGGTATAACAATCTATTTTAAGCTGATAACAGCTTAACTTCAATCACATACAAAAATTCTACTTCTTTAAACTTCTACCTACTTTGTTATCGATGTCACAAATTACATCTTTTTATATTTTGTATTCATTAACATAGTTTTATAGTTATTTTTATGCTTTTATCTTTTAAATTCTATAAAGAATTAAAAGTGATTTATGAACCACCATTACATTTTTACAGAATTCTGTATTTCTCTATTTACCTTTACCAGAGACCTTTATATTTTTGTACACTTTTGTGTTGCTGTCTAGTGTTTTTTAATTTCAACATTTATTCACATTTAACATTTAGCAAACTCCATTTACAACTGTTATTCCTATCCAATCTCACACAAGCTTGCAAGAGAAGAAAGGCATATTATTACTCTTTTACAGGTGAACCTCAAATGCCGAGTCAATACCACATAGTATTTAATTAGTTGAGCTAAAATCAGAATTCAGATGTTCAGACTCCGAGCCCAGTGCTCTCCTTTCAGTGCCTTGCTGCCTCCATTCAAGTTCTTCTAGGTCTAAGTGAATGAGTACATATCGAGGACTTTTCATTTACTTATACTAGGATCATAGGCAGAAGGAAACAAACAAAAAGTATCATCACAGAGGTAGCTACTCATAGGAGTTGAGTCATCTGAATTTTGACTCTGGTCTCACCACACAGCAATAACCCCTTCTATCTCCTTCTTTTTTTCTCTCAGAGTTTTTACCCAATTGCTAGGTCCTTTTGGGGGAAATTCTATAACTCATCTCCATTGGCAATATTACTTCCATTTTCATGATAATGTGGAAAGGGTTATAGAATGATACATGTACAGTCATGCACCCCATAACAATGTTTTGGTCAATGACAAACTACATATTTGATGGTGGTCCTGTAAGATTAGTACCATATAGCCTAGGTGTGTAGTAGGGTACACCATCTAGGTTTGTGTAAGTACAATCAACAAAAAAATCACCTAACAACACTTTTCTCAGGATGTATTCCCATCACTATGCAACACATGAATGTAGTTGAAATAAAGTAACTTATAGTTTCTACTACTTCACCACTTTAAGTGTAAAAAAAATGAAAGAACAAAAGCCTTAATTAAATTGGGGCTAATGCTTATTAGAGATTAAAGCATTCTTGTACATTTTACGAAGACAAATGTAATAAACAATATTTCTAAGCCTGCCATTTTTTTTTTCAGGGAAAGATTTGCCCTGAGCTAACATCTGTTGCCAATTGTCCTTTTCTTTCTTACCCAAAGCACCAGTGCATGGTTGTATATCCTAGTTGTAAGTCATTCTCATTCTTCTATGTGAGCCACCACCACAGCATGGCAACTGACAGATGGGTGGTGTGGTTCCGCAACTGGAAAGCGAACCTGGGCCACTGAAGCAGTGAGCACCGAACTTTAACCACTAGACCATCAGGGCTGGTTCTAAGCCTGCCATTGTGAATGTTTCACTAACATAAATAAGATCTTCAAGATTTAAAAATTCTTTATTGAAAGAAAAATTAAAAGAACTATACAGTAGTAATTAACCAAAATTGCAGATATAATTCAGAACGGTGGTTTGCAGTTTCCAGAAATTTTCTTTTTCTCTAGTTTTGTAATATTACCATTCTATTAATTCCAAAGTTGTTGAAAGAAAAATATAGACTCGATGAAGCAAATTTAACAAGTGCTTGATTCATTTCCTCAGTTTATTGAATAAAGTTGAAGTTACACAGTCTGGAAACTGATTAATTTGACCATAGTCAAATGCAAATTCATACGAGTTGCTTTTCTTACATATTAAACTGTAATATATGAGAGAATCTATAAAATTTTTGTTGTCTAACATAATGTCAAGTAATATTTATTAATTTAGAAGCCAACTTCTATATTGCTGGCATGTTTATAAGAAAAACAGTTATTATTAATAAACTTAAAATAGCATGCCTTGATTGTCTCTGAGCGGAATGATTCATTTAACAATTTTTCTTAAATGTAATATAGAATAATATATTTCCATGACTATCTATATTGAGTCATAGAGAATAGACTCTTGAATATGTGTTTCAATTAAAGAAATAAGATTTTGACCTACCAGAAAATAAACACATCGTTAGCATGACTATTTTAAGAGAGTATACTGGAATGAATAGTATACCTTCAAAGTGCATGTCCTGCCCAATACCTCAGAATGTGACCTTATTTGGAAATAGGTTCATTGAAGATATAATTAGTTAAGATGAGGTCATAGTAGAGTAGTGTGGATCCTTAACCAATAAGCATCCTTATCAGAAGTGGAGAGGTGCTCTTATCAGAAATAGAGAAGAGATACCGAAACATAAACATACAAGGAGAACCCCATGTGATGACAAAGGCAGAGGTTAGAGTGATGAGTCTACAAGCCAAGGATTTCTGAAGATTGCTGTCAACACCAGAAGTTATTAGGCAATGGATCCTCCATAGAACTTTCAGAGAGAGAGAGATCATGGCCCTGCCAACACCTTGATTTTCGGCTTCTAGCCACCAGAACTGTGAGATGATAAATTTCTGTTGTTTTAAGCCACCCAGTTTGTGGTTATTTTGTATGTCAGCCCTGATAAATTAATACAGAGGGTTATTGAAAAGCAGAATGAAATGAAGTATTTAAATAAACGGTGAAATCAGATGGAGAAATCTAAAGGTTATTATTTTTGATCGGGCTATTTTGCTTTGTTGTCCTATCTCTTGGGAAAAAAATATGCAAATTGAAAAAGAATTGCCCGTCACTGTAGTAATTTTCATAAGCAGATGTTTGTGCTACAGAAAGGAAAGTTGCCAAAGTGGAAGGTAAAGAATATTTGGCTGGTATATGGATGAGGTTACTGACCCTCTATAGCTGGTGCGGCCTTTGCTTCATTTTTTCCACCTTTGAGAGTTCAGTTGAATTTACCCTGATCCAATCACTCGTCACCACCCCCCATAACTCTTGTAAGATTAGTAACCTGTTTTCATTTTCTCAAAACCACTCATAAAAATACTTAAGAGTTTTTGAACTCTCACTAAGTACTTTGGGCTCTGTTTCATAGCAGCTAACAATACCTTCTCTATTTTACATTGGAGGAAACTTTAGAAACATTAAAGAAACTGGTCATTGTCACATAGCTGGTAAGTAATGGACCAGTTTCCAACCCTCCAAGCTCTTAACTACTAGGGGATGCTTGGCTGGCAATGTGGATTTAGTTCATCTGTTATTAAAGGGAAAGTTCACACAGATCTTTAAGGACCAGAACGTCTGCCTTAGATTCAGGTTTCTTATTTTTCATGTTGACTATCAAAAACCTACTCTTTCTCTCACCTCCTCCATGAAACTATTTCAGATTCTTATCCTGCTTGTAGTTTGAATTGATACATTTATACCTATATGATATGATTTATAACAGTCTACAAATATTAGAGTGTTAAAGATCCTTGCTTCGTCAACTAAGTAGTAACCCCAAGAGGATGGAAACCATTCAATTGAGATTTCCCCCAAAGCACATAGTACACAATAGTTAATTATTTAAAATTTGTTAATTCAACTGACAAAATAAACCTGATAAAAAATATATTAATACCAGTGACTCTAAAGGTCATTATTTCTCTGTGAAAATGATAATTATATCTCTTCCTCTCTACACTTCAATTGTTGTGTCCAACCAGGTACTTCAAATAATGACAGAAATAAAGTATTAATTGCTTTTTATATGAGGCACTGGGTCTAAGGTGCGTATACCTATTATCTGTTTTTAGTCGCATAAGAACCTATGAGGCTAGTATTATCACCATCCCCTTTTTTTTTTTTTTTATGTGAGGAAGATCAGCCCTGAGCTAACATCCATGCTAATCCTCTTCTTTTAGCTGAGGAAGACTGGCTCTGAGCTAATATCTATTGCCAATCCTCCTCCTTTTTTTCTCCAAAGCCCCAGTAGATAGTTGTATGTCGTAGTTGCACATCCTTCTAGTTGCTGTATGTGGGACTCGGCCCCAGCATGGCCGGAGAAGCTGTGCGGCGCCAGTAGCAGATTGCACGCACTTAACCGCTAAGCCATGGGGCCGGCCCATATCGCCATCCCTTTTAACAGATTACAAAACTGAAGCTTGAAGAGGTTATTGAATTAAAGAGACTTCACACAACTGCTAAGTTTTAGAGCCAGGATTTAAACCCACTCTAACTAGTCTAGAATTGACTTGTTTAACCTACGTAGGAGTTTCCTGTCTTGCAAATGTGGAAAGGTATGGCTAGATGACTTGGGTTTTGGGTTTGGTAACTCCTTGAGTAAGACTAAGTTCCTAATGATTGTTTGACCACATTCCTGAATCAGTTTTCCTGACCAGGTCTGTTCTCTTGTGACCTGCTCTTGCTCCTCTCTGGTCTGTTCTCCACTGCCTTATGAGGAGCACTAAGCCTGTTTTCCATGCACCCCACATTTGTCTTCTGCTGCTGTTTGTGAGGAGCTGCCAGGGCCCTTGGCCCAAGCTCCTGATTTCTTTCAGCACCTGTATCTGTACTGAGCACTGCCTTTCACTCTAGGAACCCTCTGGCAGCACTACCCTGCTTGGGCCATTGAGAAATCCTTTATATTCTGAAAGGAATCAATAGCTTGCAATAGGTACCTTATGTTAGCCCAATGTTTTCATTGATCCCAACTAGCCGTTTACAGGTGGTTTGGGAATAGTATAAAATTGTTTGGTGTTTGGGCAAATTACCAAATGCATTACATTAGCGAATTCATTCATCTGAATCTAAGAAGTGTGCAAATCCCGTGTTATCTATACAGCTGCAAGATGTGGTGATTAAGACAATGAATCCTAGAACCAGACTCCTTGGATTTGAATCCACCACTTGTGACTTTTGGCAAGTTACTTAACCTCTCTGTGCCTTAGTTGATTCACAATATCCTCATAATAAATGTAAAGTGCTGACAAAGTATTCAGCACAAAGTAACCATTCTATATTTGCTAGCGACTGTTATGAGAGAAGAATAGCTGTAGGTTTAATCATTTGTTTTCTATAGCTCTAGCTTGAAAACATAACTTAGGGACCATAAATTTAAACTGGTAAATGTTTCGAGAATGCAAGTAAAAAGGTTAATTCATAATAGCCCCTTCTAAAATATTTGTTGATCAACTGAGATGCAAGGTAACTTTTAATCCCATAAAATATAATAACAATAATAATAACAATAATAATAATAACTCTGTACTCTGAGACAAATTCAAATCTCGACACAGGCACAGTGAATCTGTTTATATCAACTTGTGCTCTCAGTCGCCTCGTTCTAGCTTTCAGTATTTTTGTCCTGAGCTGGGAGTTTTTCATCTAGGGAAAGAAAAGGTGTAAGCTACAGAAAATGAGCACAGGGTACTTTTGAGAATCACCTGCAAGAACAAGGAGCTTGCAGATGCCATTCAAATGTGACCCCAGTTAGGGAGGGCATCCTGCAACCACAACTACACACAGCATCTATTGACTTCAGTTCTCTGGCTCTGTTTCCCTGCAGAGCAGATCCGAGCACAAAGCTCCCACTGTCTTCAAAGGGAAGCTTTGTGCTTGGATGGACTCAGCAGGAAGAAGATGAGAAGCTGACCCCTGGCTCCTGTTCTTTTCCCAGATGCATTTGCCCAGAAGATACTGTGCTAGGATATGTGAAGGCTGTACAATTTTTAACAAGATCATATGCAGACTGCTCAAGACGCAGCAGTTGTGAAGTGAATTTTAGATTTCATTTTGTTTAACTATATAATGACAGACATACCCCCCTGAAATTGAGACTTCCACTTAGTTACTGTGATAAAAGTTAATATCAGACCAAGTCAAATCTATCTCTGGAAGCTGTTACAGAGAGTCTTTTTTCAACTGTATAAAGAAGTGACCTGAATACTCCTGAGCTAGTCAAGAATTCCCATGATATTTTGGTTTGACTTTGGAGTATATTATGTAAGGAGTTTGGATATTGTCCTGTTCTTACTCAATTCCGCCTTGGTTTCAACTCCACGAGAAAGAAAATGATCACAACTCTTAAGCAAATCCCTGTCCTAAGCTTACAGTTTAGCTCACCTCTTCTCTAGGTATAAGCACTGTAATCAAGATTTTTAAGTACCCATGTCATCCCGGGAAATTCTCTTTTTCAGAACTTTCCTGTGTGTGTGTTGCAAATCAGCTTTTCTCCATTCTTACCCTCTAAAATGATTAATTATTACAGGTGGTTCGATGGCAAAGTAGAAAAGCAAGTTGCAGTTAGTTGAGAAATTTTAGATTGATTATAGATTATTAGATCCAAGTGTAATAGGAAACTCTGGACCAGTTCTCTAAACCAGTAGTGGTTCTACATGCTACAGTATTGCATTTTGGACATGACGACTTTCCATTCTGTAATAGCACCCTCTAATCATTGAGATAATTCAAACACCCTCGTGTTCTCCCCGTGGAGATGTCATTGGAGTGGAACTGGTACCAACCTAGTTTAAAATCACTGGACTGTATTTTCAGGAAAATTAGGAAAATTTAATGTAAGTTACTTTAAATAACGATTTTTTTGGAGTTATTGAATGCATTAAATGTGCCTCAAGATCTTTTTTTCCTTATAGTTCTATGAATTACTAAAGACCTCTTTCTATTTTTTAAATCTGCCTGAAATTTGTACTTTTTGCCCAGGGTCATTTTCAAAGGCAATTCAATCTTTGAAGGATGCAAAGGAATATGTATGCATATATATATACAATGGGACTATATAAATAAAACAATGGGACTTTTGAAAATTGAACATTCTTCTTGCATTCTTACATGGCATATTTTATATTTGAATTGTATTTCCCCAAGAGTGAAGAAATATGTCTCTGCATGCACTCAACTATACTAAGAAACTGAAGAAACTCAATGAATCTTAATTAGAAAATAGTCAGATGTTTCTAGTATTTACCAGGAACAGAAGCACACACACACAAATTGTGTGCCTTGCTCCTCTGTCTCAGAAGAGCAGGAAGATTTTAGTAAAAAAAAAAAAAATTAGATCATGAAATTTGTTCAATTTTCTAAGAAATAAATTCTAGGAGTTCTAGTTGATTTTTGTAATAAGTAATGAATTGAAAGACGCATTATTAGGAACACTTTGAATAACAATTACTTGTGCAGCGATAGAGTGCTTAGAATACTTAGTAAAATATTTCTCTTCCTTATTCATTTTTTCGTGATAGATTTTATTTAATGTGTCATAATTAAAAATTCCGAATATACGCAAAAGAAGAAAATACAGCAAGCGCCCAGGTAATTTTAGCCATCAAATCTGTAGCATAATTTTTCGTCATTACTGCTCTCTCTTTCTTTTATTTTTTACAGGAGAATTCTAAGGGAAATCCCAGACATCATGTCATTTCACCCTTAAATACTTCAGGGAGTATTTTAAGATAATTATATAAAAGATAAAAGCTAAGGAATTTGCTTATATATGATTATGACATGATCACAACTAAAAAATTACAATATTTTTAAATATTACCAAATATCCAGTCCTTATAAAATTTCCCTGATTTTGTCTAAAATTAGTTTTCATATTGTGGTTTCTCTTATATATCTTTAAATTTATTTTAATTTATTTGGATCTATAGTAATACAGAAAAAACTATACGATTCAAAGGGTTTCATGAAAAGCCAGTTGGAAGACATACACCCAATCTATTTTACCCATTATCCATTCTAATCTACTCACTAGACATGTTCTTTAAATGTGAATATATTTTCTCTCTGTGCCTTTGCTCATGTTATTCTATCCTCCTGTAATGTCTTTTATCCTATTCCCTAATTTCTGAATATTTGTTTGTCTTTTAAGGCCTATTCAAATGTCAATAGATGTCTGGTGTCTTCCCTGTTTCTCTCAAATAATCCCAAGTAGGATTTATCAATTTCTTGCCATTCCTTCCATAGCATTTTTTTCATGCCAATCATCAAAAATTAGATAATTGAATTGTATTTTGGAAATATGAACACAAGTTCTTAATTTTTATGGCATCCTATTTATCAATTATGTGTGTACTATTTGTGACATCACTGCTTAACCTAACCCAATGTCTTAACAATGTTCTCTTAGAATTTCTTCTAAAAGCTTCTTTGTTTTACCTTCACGTTTAAATCCACTCTAAATCTATTCTCTACTCCCTGGGAGAGCTTTTTTAAGACGTTATTACTTTCTTAAGTGTTTGGTAGAACTTACTAGCAAAATCCTGGAATTTTCTGTGTGTGAATGTTTTAACTACTGGATTAAATTGTTTAAACTAGATTTAGTGGTGCTCAGATTTTCCATTTTTTCATGCACTAGTTTGACATGTTGATTTTCTAAAAAGTCATTTTGTTTAATTGTCAAATACTTGTTAATATCCTCTCTTTATTAAATGTCTGTGTCACTGGTGGCAATGTCCATTTTTCATTTCTTCTATTGACGATCTAGGTTTTCTAACATGTGTTTCTAGATCTTTCTTGCTAGAGGTTTTGTAGTTTTAGTTAACATTACACAGAACCAACTTTTGGCTTTATCTGTGTTCTCTCTTCCATTCTTCCATTTCAGTAATTTCTCCTCATTATTAATTTTTTCTCCCTAATTTTGTTGAGGATTTCACTTGCTCTTCTTTTTCTAACTACTTTTCCTGCATACTTAGATAATTGATCATCACTGCTTTTTTCTTTTATGACATATCCATTGAAAGCTACATATTTCTATCTAAATTACTGCTTTATGTTCATCCATCGTTTTCTTATATCACTTCTTCAGTATTTAGTTAAATATATTTCCTATTTTTCGTGTTTCTTTGTGCTTTCTTTTTCACTCATAGCTTATTTAGAAGTTTTGTTTAATTTCAAAATACACAGGAATTTTTCTAGCTATTTTTCATGAATCGATTTTTAGCTTAATTTCACTATGGTCAGAGAAGATTCTCTGAATAATTTCAGTCTTTTGAAACTTGCTGAAATTTGTTTATAAACAAGCATATTGTTAATTTTGGTACATTTTATTATTTACAATAGAAAAGAATGTGGGTTATGATATTTCTGGTTTCAACATTCTATATCTTTCATTTAGGTCAATCATTTTAATTTTGTGGCTCCCATCTTCAGTATACTTTCAAATTTTTGTGAGGTTGTTCTTTCTTTTAAGAGAGATGCCTTAAATTACTTCATAATGATAGTGAAATTATTTTTCCTTTAGGTTTTTTCATATTTTTATGTGTGTTTTAACTCTATATTATTGGGTGCAAATATATTTTAAAATGTTATATAGACTGAATTGGCTCCTTTGTGGTTCTGAAATGTCATCTTTAACATTAATGAAACATCTTGTCTTAAACTGAACTTTGAATGAAATCAATATACAAACAACAACTTTTCTAGGAGTGCCATTGCATTGCGTAACGGTTTCCATCCTTTTACTTTCAAATTGTGTTTCATTATATTTAACATACGTTTTATAAGCAACATATATTATTGGGTTTTACACTTTTTACGGGCTGACGGTTTTATTCTTTTACTTGTACTACAGAGTCCATTTGCATCTATTGTAACTACTGATATAATTGTGTTTATATCGACATCCTTCTGTTTTGCATTTGATCCTTTTTTTTTTTTTTTGTGAGGAGACCAGGCCTGTGCTAACATCTGCCAATCCTCCTCTTTTTTTGCTGAGGAAGACTGGCCCTGGGCTAACATTGGTGCCCATCTTCCTCAACTTTATATGGGACGCCGCCACAGCACGGCTTGCCAAGCGGTGCGTCAGTGCGCGCCCGGGATCTGAACCGGCAAAACCTGGGCTGCCACAGCAGAGCGCATACCCTTAACTGCTTGCGCCACCGGGCCAGCCCCTATTTGATCAAATTTTTAATGTTCTGTTTTAAGATTTGGCCATTTTTAAAAATTGATCTATTGTTTTTATCATTTAATTTTTCTTCTATTAAATTCTTAAATAATATTTGTTTTTCTTAGTTGTTACCTTGGAGATTAAAAATGAATTTTATAATACTCTAAATGCAATATCTGATAAAGGTCGAATCATATATTTTTTCTTTCTTTTCCCCCCTTTTTTTTTTGCTGAGGACAATTAGCCCTGAGCAAACATCTGTGCCAATCTTCCTCAATTTTGTATGTGGGATGCTGCCACAGCATGGCCACCAACGAGTGATGTAAGTCCATGCCCGGGAACCCAACCCAGGCCACCAAAGTAGAACACACCGAACTCAACCACTAGGCCACGGGGCCAGCGCCTAAAATCATTGTTTAAACACCTCTATTGAAGTATGATTGATGTACAAAAATCTACATGTTTAATATATAAAATTTGTGAGTTTGGACATATGCATACTCCCATGATACTATCAGCATAATCAAGGCAATAAACCCATCACCTCCGAAAGTTTCCTTGTATCCATTTTTTTATTTTGTAGTAAGGATGCTTAACATGAGATCTACCCCCTTAACAAATTTTTAAGTGCACAATACCATATTGTTAACTATAGGTATTGTCTTGTATAGCAGATCTTTAGAACTTATTCATCTTGCATAATGAAACTTCATACCCATTACAATGCTTTTCCTCCATTTAAAACCTTGAGTGCTACCTGCTACATTATTGTTGTCATGTATTCTAATTCTACATACACTTTAAATATCAAGATACATTATTAACTTTGCTTTCTATGTCAATATTTATTTATATTTATCCATATAATTATCCTTTCTGACAATTTTTTCTCCCTGCACTCACAGGGCTAAACAATTCTCTTTTGGATTTATTATAATGCAGGCAGGCCAGTGCCAAAATGTCGGTTTTACCTTTGTCTGAAAAAACAATTTGATTCTGCCTTCAGTTTTGAAGAATATAGATTTCTTGGTTGCTTCCTTTTCTCTCTCTTTTTTCCCCCTTGTAAACTTCAAAGCTATAATTCCCTTTTCCAGACTTTTACCATTTCTGTTGAGTCTTATTTCTGTGTCTTTTATGTGGTTGTGCTTCCTCCCACCCAACCCCAGGCTGTTTGGAAAATTTTTCTCTTGCCCTTTGGTTTTAGGCACATTGGCTCTGGGGTGTCTGGGTTTGGTATCCATTGTGTTCATGCTGCTTGATATTCACAGTTTCTTGACTCTGTAGAGTGATGTTTTTTATCAATTTTGGAAAACCTCTCAAAGTATCACTTCAAACATTATATCAGTCCCATTTTCTCTCTACTTCCTTTTTGTAATTAAAATTTCAATTATTTTAGAAACTTTAATTGTGCCCCACATATCTCTTACACTCTTTGAACAATATCCTGTCTGTTGTATTTCTGAATTTCAATTTTGAACTTTCCATCACTAATCATCTTCGATGTGTCCAATCTATCAAACCTACCTGATTGCTGAGAAGGGTTCCGATGTACTGTTTACCCAGCTTCCCCTAAATTAATGTCTTACATAACCATGGGACACTTATAAAAAATAATAAATTAACATTGGTACATAGTATTAACTAAACTGCAGACTTAATCAGATTTCAACAGATTTTCCAGTAATGTCCTTTTTCTCCTCTATGATATAATTCACAATATCACATTACATTTAGTCCTCATACCTCATTGTCCCCTCTAAGCTGTAATAGTTTCTCAGTCTTTCCTTGTTTTTCAGCCTTGAGAATATCAAATACTGCTGGTCAGTTATTTTGTGGAATGTCCCTCCATTTGGATTTCTCTGGTCTTTTCTCATGATTAGAGTAGACTTATGAATTTTAGGAAGAATAATGTAGAGATGAGGAATAACACCCATAGCATCATATCAGGGGGTACTTATCAGCATGATTTATTACTGATAATGTTAAAATTGATCACTTGGTTAAAGTTGTGTCTTCCAGAACAGTTACTATTTTTCCCTTTTCTTATTCTATTTATTAGAAGCAAGCCAACAAGTTCAGACCACACTCATGGGAAGAGGAGTATCAAAGTATTTCAGATTATACGTTAAAAGCACCACAGTAGTTAGTAAATTTGGAAGGAGATAATGTGAGGTTATGCAAATATTCTATTTCTCTTTACAGTTTTATCCACTCATTTTAGCATTTTTCTGTGAAACATGCCTACATCAGTTATTATTACATTCTGTTTCTCTCATTATTTATATTTTTACATGTATTATTGTATTACTTGGAATTTCTCTGTAAGGAGGATTTTCTTCCATGCCTCTTCTTTATTTGTTTAATCATTTATTTACATCAGTATGGACTCATGAATATTAATTTTTTCTTTGGTTACAGCTAATGCTATTGTTATTTATTTTATTGCTCATATTGTACTATCTTTAGCCATTGGAAGCTTTTATGTTCTTTTAGTGTATCAGTATACTTTTTTTTTCCCCTTTTTTCGGCACTCCCTTACTTTATTGCACTACAAGGTGCTCTAGGATCATCTTATATTTTCCCTGCTCCAGCCCCAGAATCAGCCATTCCTCCAGAGATCACTGGTTCCTTTTATTGTAAATGATATTTAGAAAATCATATATAGGTGCTATATATGCTATTTGGTCCTGAGATGTCATTGCATCTAGCCTCTCTCAGTGGATAGAGCTAGAATTTATATATGTATGTGTAATTATTTCTATGTCTATCTCTCTGTATATTAATGAGAATATACATGCATTTATACTGATAGCCCCTACTCTAATCCCACACCACAGGGTTTATTCTAGCCTCTCTACTTGCTTATTTGCAACTTTTTTCTCAGACATTAAGAAATATGGCTCCCATTACCTATAATTTATTTACTTATTTGTTTAATCCCAACGTACACGTGGAGTCATTTCAGAATCACTAATCTGTAATATAAATGCAAATGAAAATAAAGTAAAATACAAATTTACTAACTAGAGCGCAGTGATTATATACAGTATAAATTGATTTTTCACAAGGATGCCAAGGAATATCATGGGGAAAAATATATTTTCAAAAAATTGTGGTATATAATTCAACAGCTAAGTGGGAAAAAAATGAATCTTACAACATATATAAAAATTTACATGAAATGGATAATCAACCTAAAAGTAAGAGCTAAAATTATAAATTGTCTAGAAGAAAATGTAGAAGAAAATCTTGGTGACCTCTTGTATGTAAAGATTTGTTAGAACACAAATAGCAGGAAACATAAAATAAAACATTGATAAATTAGACTTCCTGAAGACTAAAAACTTTTCTTTTCCATTTGAAATAAACTATTTTGAAAATGAAAAATCCCAGACTAAGAAGAGATTACTTACAGTATAGCATATATTTATTAAAGACACATTTCCAGAATATAAAAAAAAGATTCTACTATTCTATATAAGACAAAGAGTCCAATTTTAAAAGACAGGAAAAAAATTTTACACACATACACTACCAAAGAATACATATAGATGGCAAACAAGCACGTGAAACATACTCAGCATCCTTAATCTTTAGAAAAGTTCATATTAAACCTGCACTCATTAGAATGCTAAAAGTAAAAAAATTGACAACACCAAGTGTTGGTAAAGGAATGTGGTAACTAGAACTCTCATTCTCATATATTGCTAGTTGGAATGCAAAGTGAAATGGACATTTTTAAAAACAATTGATAACTTTTTTTAAAGAGAAATATACATTTAACATGTGATCCAATGGCCCCACTCCTAAGTATTTACCCAAAGAAATGAAAATACATGGCTCCACAAACTTACACTTCAAAGTTCATAGCAGCTCTACTAGTTATAGCCCAAAAATGGAAACCAACCAAATAAAAATAGTCTTCATTTTATTGTTGTATAGTTTCTTCAACTATATATTCCTAGCATTTCTCTTCCATATATGTTCCTTTTTTTTTTTTTTGTAATTCTAAAGAATGCCATTTTTTCCTCAGGCTCTCAACTCTGCTCTAAATTCATGACCACACTGAATGAACACAACCATCTCTAGTTCTTCCATTGATATAATGCTCAGTGGACTTTACTCTGTTCACATATTATCTAAATGTGGGTACCTTCCTCAGGGCATTACAATATGAGGTGCCAGATATTAAATTCTACCAGTTCTTCTGTACCTCACAGAACAGGGCAGGGGGAATAGGGAGTGAGAATATCAAGCCTTTCACTATCTCTTCATTGTGATTTTGCTAAGTATGTTCAAACAAGTTTCTAGACACTTGGTAGAGAATTCAGGTAGTTTGAGTGCATTAATGGCTTTCATACTTCACCACTCTCCAGGTATCCCTTTTTGCTATACAACTTGATAGTACTCTCCCCATCTGACCTAGTGGCCAGTGGGATGTTGGTACACCTAACTTAAGCAGTAGCTTTGCATGATTGGGCTTATTCCCACTTGTGTTCTGTCATTAAAATCAGAACATGCCTGGGCTAGCCTACTGGACAGTGAGAATCACAGGCACCTTTGTCTCCTATTCCTGTTGCCCAGACCCCAGCCAGCTGAATGCCTGACACGTGAATGTTCCAGGACCAGATGAGCCACCCAGCTGTGCCCAGCCTAAATCACTGGACTGCAGCATCATTATCAAAATAAATGACTATTTGTTCAGTGTCTGAGTTTTGAGGTGCCTATTCACACAGTGTTATTGTAGAAATGGATAAGTTGTACAGTGACAAATCCTCTTCCTTTATGGCCAGATATTTTGCTCTCCCAGTTTAGCATGCTTCTCTGGAGATTTCTTTTCTATAAGAAGGTATCAGTTTAGGTTATACTCCTACGTATTTCACTTGGCTGCATCAAGCCAAGCTTTAAAGATTCTTTCTCCTTTGTATGACACCACTTTCTTCTGTTAGCTGCTGGTTTAATACTGTTGGTGCTTTTTGCTCATTTATTTTTTGATTTTCGAAGTTGTGAACTGTCGTTTTACTCCACTATATTAAACAAGAAGTCCCACAGTTATTTTTAAAGTAATATTACTTCTCTCTTTATATATGAAAAAAATCATAAAAATACTTAAAAGCACTCTCAAATTTGAAGCAAGATCTATTCAGCAAATTCTATACATACCATGCATGATTTAAAATCTTTAGCTTTTAAGAAAAAGACTTATATACCAGGCCATATATCTATATGTATCTATCTCTTTATATATCTCCTTTCAAAACTATTTAGATAACAAGAGATTAATTCATAATATGTTGACCATTTTCCTAGCATATGTTTGGATTTCAATCAAGGAAAAAGTGAAAAAATTTACTTGGTTTGCAAAGCAATTCAGAATGTAACATTTAAATATTTTTCATAAGATTTTTTTCAATCATGGTTCATTTTAGTAACTATGGTAAATGTTGGTTTAGAAATTTTCTTTTATAAGATTCAGTCTCGTTTTTCATGTCATTGTCTAACCATATTATTAAAGAAACCTACAACGTTTCCTCTACCCCACCACAGGCTTCCCACCTATGAATCACTACCTGAGCAAACCCCAAAGACAATACTCTGTCAAATAACATTTGATTAAATGGAATGACCATCTATCATCAGAGCACAGTGATTAAAATGTCCTCTGTTATCAACACCATCATCCATTAGTTAAAGGCAGAATTCATTTCAGCAGAGGGAAAAAAAATCAACCAAACGAAGTACAAATTTGATTAATCAGCTTCTAACTACTTGAAACTCCTAGAGCATTTCAGAAAGACAGGAATAAACTTACCATAAAAATATCTAAAGAAGAACCAAGAACAAACGTATAACATTTGATATTGTTGAATGTTCACGGTGGCACTTATAGTCTTCTTGGGATTTCAGCAAAGTACCGTCGGTCTTTCCTTAGCATCCTGCATTTGCTAGATGTGTGTATCTCAACCGACAAGATGACCTCCCTGACCAAGCTTTGTCAGTCTCCTCTGAATCCTGTTCTCAACTAAGCCTCAACATTTGGACTTTCGTGCTCTTCTTTGCTGCCCAATTGTTGCGAGAATCTTGCTAAGTCAGTTTAGCAGGAATCCCCACCTGTGATGTCTGATCACCCTCAATATCTAAGCAAATCTCAACTCCCACCTCCCCTCCAGGTGATATCTGATTACCCTGGCCTGCCTTCAGCAAGAATCCCCCCACCCCTGATGTTTCCTCTTAGTAAGTTTCCATCCACTGACACCTCTGCCCAGCTCCTTGACTATAAATTCCCACTTTTCCCTGAATTCAGAATTGAGCCTAGTTCTATACTAAGGTATCTCGCTCCTATTGCAGTATTCCCTGAATAAAATAGATTTTCACTGCTTTAACTTCTGTCCTGCTCTGCTTTTCCTTGACATAACCAAGATCAAACAAGTTCCCATTTGCTTAGAGAAATAACATTTAGAATAGCGAAAAAAAGGACTAATTTTAGCCTTAACTGTGATAAACCTCCTAGACTTGGACATATGTGATTACATAGTTCTAAGAAGTTCTGAGAAGACAGGTGGGGCTATTATTCCATGCTGAGAAGGGGCCGATGAATTGAGAAGAGATGTTCACATACTTTAATGGAGCATTCTTCACTCTAGTGCCTCCCTGTATTCTACTCCTAAGAACAAGGTAAAAACCAGCTTGAATTTGGTCTAAATACAACAACAAATTGATTTCTTGTGAGGATTAGCTTAGGCTCTATAAACATTTTTTTTAAATATCTAATTTCATACTATTAAATTTCTTAAAGTTTAATGCTAACAGTTTTGTGGACAAAATTTTTGATATTTGGATTCAGAGGTATATAATTTCTAAGGCTATGTATTCCTAATGAAAAGCCCTGGATATGCACCTTTAAAACAAAATCCAATTCTTTGCAGATGGTATGACGTAGCAATAGCTTACTTTTACAACACTTTTACTCCATACTGTCATATATAGAATTCTCTAGTGTCACCAAGTTGAGACTATATTGTTTTCCAAATGTACCTGGCATTTTCTCACTCAGGGTTTTGTTCATGATACTCCCTGGAACGCCTTCTTCCACGTATGTTTGTGTTCCAGAGAATAACTCATCTTGAATACTCCCAGTCCTTCTCTTCCAGGCAGCCTTTCCTAATCCACTTGAAATCACCCCTCGCTTCATTTTGTCCTTCAATTCCTCTTGTGGCTCTCGCCTTTCTTCCTCCACTATGTTTTGTTAGCATTTGTGGTAAGACTTATGTTTAGCAAAGAACGCTCTTAAACATGTTTCACAAAGCAGCCAGGGCACTGGCTTGCTTTCTCTCTCTCTCTCTCTCTATATATATATACATACATACATATATGTATGTATATATACATACCTTTATTTATTTATGACAAGTGCAAACAAAAATCTGACATAGTCTAAAAGAAGTGAACGCATTTTATTTCTATGATATTCTAACAATTTTCTCTATATGGGGGAAAGGAGGAAGTAACTAAAATATGTTTCATGGTAGTCATTGAGTGCAAGAAGATATCCTAGGAGACTGGAAATGTCTTTGGCCTGGACAGATCGGTCAAGAGGTTGCCTGTGATAATTCACACAACAGCAGGCTTCAAGCAGAGTATTTAACTTGTCTCTAGGAATTTGGGGCTAAGAGTTATAGGGTCAGATTCTTGTCAGAACAGTTTCTGTGATGTTTCAATAAAAGTGAACACTTGATTCATTAAGACAGATTTTTTTGGTTTTTTTTTTTTTTGGTTTGTTTTTCCATAATGGAAATAGCAGTATTGGTGAATCGCTAAAATGTCAGAAGGTGTGTGAAGAACCTGACAATCCCAAACCTTTAAGAAACTGTTCTTGACCTTAGAGAAGATACCTTATGCCATATTAGGACACTTTCCACAATTTAACTCATATTACAGTTAGCTATGTCCAATTTATCTTCCTAAATAAACTTTAAGCAACTTGAATAAACTTATGTCTTTTATGCAGCTCAACACATAGCATAATGTTCCACATATATCAGGTGCTTAAGTGTTTGAGTTGAGTGTCTTCAAGATTACTTTGTTGCCTTGAAATAATTGATTAATGAGTTCACCACATAAATATTTATATAGTTATGGTGATTTATTTCAGCTGTGGGTTGGCAGGCAATAATTTTAATTTTTTTAATAGTTGTTACCAAATTGACTGAATAAACCAAAAATATTGACATGGTGTTGTACAAATGAAGCCAAAAAACATACTATGAGCTTTTAGAATTTTATGACTAGAATAGAAGGAAGATGCACAGCTCCTCTCACTCATAACACAGTCTTCCTGAGACTTGGTACATGTAACTGAGTCCTTTACCTAAGCCTGATTCTTCCATGCTTATGGTAACCTTTGCAAAACCAAGTGAACATCATAACTCTTATTTTTTCGTATTCACCACAGTACCAGTCAGGGACTTCTATTCAGCTTTACCATTAAAAAAAAACTCAAAATATTCTCATCTTCCTCTTCTTGGCTTTTGCTTCAGTAGAAGTTTACAGAGACAGAAAAGCCTTAAAGACAGTGAGCACTAACATAGCTAAACAGGTAAAGTATTTAACAGAAAACCATAGAAATGAGAGAGTAAAATTATAATCCAATAACGATTATGAATGTGAGGTGCGTGATACAACAGCAGCATATTATGGAAAGATTTAAACTAGTCAGAGAGGTGAGGAACTTTTCTTTGAGGAAACATGATATAAAAAATGAAATGATGTTAGTTAACGAAGAAGAGCTAGAAGGAATAAGTTACCCAGTTAGAAGGGTAGCTAAATCCCACGTGCAGAAGAATGGCACAACAAAAGAACTGAATGATTTCCTGTATGTCTAACAAAAGAGAGAAAGGGAAACAGTATATGAACTACAGCTGAAGAGGTAGATAGATGCCAAATCACATAGGGTTTTGGAAGTCATATTAAAGTCATGTTAGGGTCTTTAGCCTAAGAACAACAGGAAGCCAGGGATATATTTTAAGCAAGAGTATGGCATAAGTTAATATGTGTTTTGAAAAGTTTACTTTAACTGCAGTGCAAATAACTAATTGTAAGAAGATGAAAATAAACGCAATTGGACCCATTAGAGCTAAGGTGGTAGCAGTAGAGTTGATAAAACAGTGGTTTCAAGATATATTTGAGAAGCAAAATAACAAAGCTAAGCAAAAGTCTAAATACGGAAGAGCAAATGGGAGGGAGGTATCAAAATGACTCCTATATCCTTAGCTTGCCTATTTGTTATCACTAAAAATCTAGAAAAAGATAAGCTTATGCAGTGTGAGGTTCCAAGATGGCCCCCTGTAATCCTTACCATCTGGTATTCACATTTCTGTGCACTCCTCCTCATCTCTGTGGAGGTGATATTGCAGCATCTGTCTTGGTCTCTTGGATTGCTCATTCTGGAGGAGCCATCATCATGTTGTGAGGACACTTAAGCAGCCCTCAGGAGAAGCCCATGTGGAGAGTAACTGAAGCCTTCTGATAACTGCCAGTACTGGTTGGCCAGCCATGTGAGTAAGGTACTTTAGAAGTGCATCCTCCTTCTTCAGTCAAGCCTTCAAATGACTGCAGTCATGGGCAACATCTGACTGAATCTCAAGCCAAAATGACCTAGTCACACCACTCCCCAAATTCCTGATTTAGAGAAACGGTGAGAGATGAATGTTTATTTTCTGTTAAGCCAACAAGTTTTGAGGTAATTTGTTACGCAGAAATAGATATTAAATATATGCAGGAAGTCTCTAACATGCCTTGGCTTCAGGCACATTAAGTTTGGGCAGCTGCCAGGTATCCGAGATTATAAATTGGCAATAAGAGACATCCACTGGGAATTGAAAGTAGAGGTGTGGATTTGATATGCAAAATAGGGGGTGATCTGCATATAACTGGTTGTTTAGATCACCTACAGGGAGAATAGAGAATAAGAAATTAGGCCTATGAGAGAACTTCGGGGACCTCAACACTGAATGGCTGAGAAGAAGATAGGAACACAAAGAAATACAGTCAAGAAGTGATGTGGGGAGTAGGAAGCACACGAGTTAAGATGTTCAGAGAACCGTGTGATTTAAGAAGGAAGATATGGTCAATAGTATCAAATATTGAAAGGTCACATAATGAAAGAGTGAAAAAATGTTTTGGATTTAGAAACATAGACTTCTGATCTTATTAAGAATTACTTACATGTAATATTTTGAGAGGAAGCCAACTGGAGTCCATTGAGAAGAATAGAGACAGTAGAGAGAGTGAATGTAGAACAGCTTATCAGCTCCACTCAGAAGCACTAACTGTGCAGCAATTCAAAGTGTTTTCTAATTTGGCCATCTGGAAGTCAAACTGAACCATTTTCATAGTTTATTTGTACAGTCAAGTAGACATCAAGTCACATCTATTACTCTTGAATTGTGATTTAAAATGATCACTGAATATGAAAGCCATCAAAATAAACAAACATAACATAGAAAAAAACAAAGCTAACGTTAATATTTTGTCTTACCCAATGTAATCATATATAAAAAATTCACACTCAACAGATTTTCAAAGCTTTATAATAATGGCAGGAAAATAATGATAAAAATAAAAGAATGAGGTAAGAAATAAAGAATTATTATAATTTCCCACCTAAAAATTGGTAAAAATGGACATATTTGCCTAGAAATGAGTGGCAATAATCATAGGAGAGAGACAAAAACAACATAGGAAAAGGCTCATATGTGTATGGTGATGGATAAAAACAAGACTATTGATGGAGAACATAATGCAGTCTGTTCCGTTCTGTTTCTGCATACGGAAAGTGAAATATCATAAATTACACCTGGAATTCACACAATGTTAAACGCTAAAATGACCTCAGTGAAATAGATTAAAACAACAAACAACAACATGGGAAATACAATGTGGCCAAAAAAGAAAGGAGCGTGAGGGCACACCACAACTAGTGACTCAAATCTAGAAATTCCACATTAATTTGATTCCAAATACACGGATGGTAGTAGTTTATTATAATAGCGTGATTTATTTTCCTTCCTTCTTCATCTACTGCTTATGTCATAGCAAATTGCCACTTCACAAAGCTCCATACTGCCACCTGCCATAGGACATCTGATGTTTCACTCTCTTAAAAATAGAAATGAATATTTGTCTCTTGTCATCATTTTCACAATCAAAACTCTTTTATTTTTTATTCATTTACTTATAAAGGGGAAATTTATTATATATTTTTTTCTCATTAAGAAGAAAACTCTAGGGCCAGCCCGGTGGCATAGCAGTTAAGTGTGGTCTGCTGAGGCTCGTGTGAAGCACTGAAGTGTGAAGCGCTGAAGCTCGCTCTGCTTCAGCGGTCCGGGGTTCGCTGGTTCAGATCCCGGGTACACACCAACACACCACTTGTCAAGCCATGCTGTGGCAGCATCCCAAATAAAGCAGAGGAAGATGGGCACGGATGTTAGCCCAGGGCCAATCTTCCTCAGCCAAAAAAAGGGGAAGATTGGCATCGGATGTTAGCCCAGGGCTAATCTTCCTCACAAAAAAAAAAAGAAGAAGAAGAAGAAAGCTCTACATTAGCCAACTTTCTCTCATTTATAAGTACAAATAAATCAGATATTTAATGAATAATATGATAGTAATTTAAAGAAAAGGAAAACTCAAAATCTGTATTTAGCCACATATTACATTTCATTGTACACTGACAAGCCCAACAATATAAGTCAAAGACATTTTCTTGAAATACTGTTTCTCAGTTTAAGACTCAGTATTCAAAATGAATGCATATATATTATTGCCCTCTTTCCAGCTATCTCCCCTTTAAATTAACCTTGAATGATGGCATATCTATGTTTGCTCATTCATGGTTACTCATATTGTATATTGGAAATGATTTTTTTAAGTCCATATTGTAGGCATTTACTGTGTAGCAAAATTTTTCTTCTTTGAGCTCTAATAGAATCAAGAATTTGTGCTCTAATATTACTTTTTCTGTCACAGTTCTGTAAGTCAGAATTACAGGTGGCCATGGCAAGGTTCTATGCTTAGGATCTCACAAAGCTGAAATCAAAGTGTTGGCCAACTGCTTTCTTATTGGAGATTCAGGTCCTCTTCCAAGCTCATTCCTTTTGCCGGCAGAATTCAGTTCTTTGCAGTAATAGGGCTAAGGTCCTCCTTAATCTGCTGGCGTTCAGCCTGGGGACCTCTCTCAGTTCCTTAAGGCCACCACATTTCTTCTCACGTGGCCCATTTTATCCTCAATTCAGCAATAACACATCCAGTCCTTCTCAGCTTTAAAATCTTTCTGACTTCTTTTGCCATCAGACAAAGAAAGTTCTGGGGGTTTTTTTGTGTGTGTGAGGAGAACAGCGCTGTGCTAACATTTGCCAATCTTCTTCTTTTTTTTTTTTTTTTTTTTTTTTTGCTGAGGAAGACTGCCCCTGGGCTAACATCCATGCCCATCTTCCTCCACTTTATATGGGATGCCACCACAGCATGGCTTGCCAAGCGGTGCATCGGTGCACGCCTGGGATCCGAACCGGTGAACCCCGGGCCGCCGCAGTGGAGCGCGGGAACTTAACGGCTTGCGCCACCAGGCCGGCCCCAAAAGTTCTCTGTTTTTAAGGGTTCGTGAACTTAGATAAGGCCCAGCAACATTATCTCCCTATCTTAAGGTCAACTGTGGCATATAATGCAACATAATCATGAGAGTGATAACTTACCATAATTACAAGGAATTAAGGTGTGTCATCTTTGGAAGGCATTTTAGAAATTCAATTTATCACACCAGGAAAAAAAAGTGTGATTCCTTCAAAAAGTGAAAAGCAAATCTACAGTTGTTCCTTCAAATTGCAGCATCTCAACATATTTATTGTCTTCCCTACCTCTGCTGCCCAAAAGGCAAGGCCAAATTACACAGCTATTCCATATGTCATCCCCACCACAAACGTCTGTCTTTGGGTAGCATTTAATGTTAATCACATTCTCTTCCTTTCCATTAGAGTGATTGTTTGTCTCTCTCCCTCCTGTGGAAGATTATTATGTCTACAATCTATCTACATAAGTGTTATGGGTTGTAAATGTATATCTTCTCCCTGGGTGACTATTATATACATAATCTGTTACCTTTTTCCATTAAGCTAATGAATGGTTGACACTTGTGATTAGAACAATCTGGCATCTTTAAATGTTGTCTTAAAAGTAAAAAATTGAAATAGTCCACAGTCAAACCTACAGAAGAACATCTGTTTTGTATTCAGCATATGATAAGAAGTTCTTCTTGTTTCCCACTGACAACAGAAGACATTAAATGGATGATGATTTGATTCTTCTTCTATTTTAGTCAAAGCAAACTTGCTGAATCAACGGATTAGAGTATGTACTTTGCTTCCTTAACAATTAAGATAAATTTTAAAAAGACAAATTTTGGAGACTACAAACTTTTTTACCACTGTTTTTTGTTTTGGTTTTTTTTTGTGAGGAAGATTAGCTCTGAGCTAACATCGATGCCAGTCCTCCTCTTTTAGCTGAGGAAGATTGGGGCCCTGTGCTAACATCCGTGCCCATCTTCCTCTGCTTTATTTGGGATGCTGCCACAGCATGGCTTGACAAGTGGTGCGTCGGTCTGCGCCCAGGATCCAAACCCGCGAACCCCTGGTCGCTGAAGCACAGCACACGAACTTAACTGCTACGCCACCAGGCCGGACCCTACCATCAATTTTTATAAAATACTGAATTTAATCACAAATAATGGCAACACAGTTATATACAAGTAATAAGTTGGATTCCAGTCATTGGAATCACTCTGTAAAGACATTTTGATTCTTTTCACCAGATAATTCAAAAGATTCCATAAAAGGAGACCTGACGAAAGGATATATTTTTAATGACCTTTCCTTATTTTGAAATTCAAAAGTATATTATAATCTAGTTTAGCTTTGAAACATGTGAAGACACAGGTGACCCTTCTGAGACGCTCCGGATTTGACCTCTCACATGAACTCCATCCCTATATTTCAACAGGTGCTGGAATTTCTCCACCTTAAAATTCCTACTTTCAACAAATAACAAACCCAGCAATTAAAATTGGCATTCATTCCTTAATATTAACTTTTTCTCCTTCCCCACTTTTATATCAGTACTACCATGATTTTTGTGTGTGTGTGTGAGGAAGATTGGCCCTGAGCTAACGTCTGTACCCATCTTCCTTTATTCTGTATATGGGACACCACCACAGCATGGCTTGACGAGTGGTGTGTAGGTCCACACCAGGGATCCAAAGCCACAAACCCTGGGCCACTGAAGCAGAGTGCATGAACTTAACTTCTATGCCACAGGGAGGGTCTCATGACTTTTTATTACTAAACTAGAATTCCAGAAAAATAATTGATCTAGACCTTTTCCCTTCATCTTCTAAATTCAGTTTCTTGCTAAAGCTTTTCCTCAATTGTTTTCTCCTTGTTCATCTGTTGCTACTTTGGTTCATTGCTCTATCGCCTCAGTCTGAAATTACTGTACGGTCTGGTAACTCATTCCTTACCTTCAGCAGTCTCTATCCACTTCAGTCAGACTAATCCTGTGAAATGCTGGTTTCATCATGTCAGCAAAGGATTCAAGGACTTTTTATGGATCCCCACTTGGGATCAAGTCCAATTTCCTTCTCTTGACTGTAAAACCAATCATTCCTTAAACTTTATTTTCTACTACATTTAAAATACACTATCTATTGCAGTCTTGTTTGTGTTCTCACTATCCTCATATAAACTTTTTTGTCAATTTGCTGCACCAGATTGTAACATATTACGCTGCATCATATTCTCCATTCCCAATTTTCTCAATTCCTATCTACTCAAATCCAGCTCAGTTTTTATCTCACCTATTATTAAAAAAACTTGCAAAAACAACTCTATGTTCCCTTCCAAAATGCACACATTTTGCCTCTGAATGTGTATACATACACACACGCTCACACACATACACATTATTATCTAATAGGTCCATAAATGTTAGACTGTAGTGGAATATAAAACACATTTGGCATACTGTATGTGGTGTGTATAGTAGGATTTCAGGAACTGATTCATATATTGGAATGTAATAAAGCAAATAAATATGCAAAACGTATTTGAAATTTTAGGTGGACATGTTTTGGTTGAGCTTAGATTGACTTCACTCCCAACTGTAGGTGAGAGCCTTGATGAGCTTGTCATTCAAATATTTCTACTTATAGGCATAGTTTAGGGATGGTTAAAAGGATTTTGTTTAGGGCAATGAAAATAAATTTTAACAGTCCTAATAGCTGTGAGGAGAAAATTGTAGTCTTATTTGCTCGATGGTACTTTAGGAAAATGTGAAGTCTCATCATTGGAGTCATTTTCTGATCATGATAACAATTAAGAATTATATCTAACTCTTCTATTGGAATTATGTTCCATCAGACACTTGACTGAGAACTTTGCATTTACTATTAGTTCATTAAATTTTCACAATAATATAAGGTAGGTACCATTGTTGTACTCTCTTTCCGATGAGCTACTGGGGCCCAGAAGAGGAAACTAAGGCCAAGATAAGAAATCCAAGGTTGCATAGTCGTTCAACATAGGCAGTTGGTTCTCGAATCTAAGTTTCTACATATACTCTATGTGAGAGGTCATCTTATGGACTTGTAGTCATAACGTAAGAGTCATAGAAAACATGGATAGGAAAGGATTCCTTTAAGACATTGTTTGGTTTATGCATCAAACCTTGCCTGAACCTTTGCACATTTTATTTACAGGAGCCAATAGAAATCCTATTGCTTGTGCGTTTTATTGTTGGTTAATTTTGTCTGCTCTATTCTGTTTATTTATTTGTTTATATGTTAAGTCAAGTGGAAGCCATCATCCTAATTTAATCACAGTGTGTTCATTGAAAGAACGGAAGGTATTCACCATAATGACCAAAAGTTATGGGTTTTGGAAGCTCATTGCAAAATGGCACTCTAAATCTACCACTGTGACTTTAAACAAAGGAAATTTTTATGAGTCGTGGTGATTCTCATTTTTCTATTTTGATTCAAAGAAGTGGCTAATTGCTCATGATTTCATAAAGCAAAATCACATGATAAAATAAAATTTATTTCTGGTTCCTTTATCTTGCCACTCATACAGTATTGAATAATATAATTAGTATACAAATATTTCAAGACAAATCATTTAAATACTTTTTGATTCACAGCATCGTTAGTGAATCTACACAGCACAATTTATTTTCCTTAATTAAACATATCAGTAGAGGTAATCAATGGATATTTGTTGAATAAATTAATCAATATGGCCGTAAAGAAAATCTCTTCCCCAAATGATTTTTAGAAAGAGGATTTGCATGACATGGGTAATGCTAACTTTTAACATGTTAGGTATAAAAAGTAGGATATTAAATTGTCTATATATTGACCTCAACTGTGTGAAAAATAAGCAGAAACAAGCCTGAAAGGGAGTGTTTGAAAATATTAACAATTATCTTGCAATTGGATTGTAGACGAATTTTTTCTTTTTATGTTTTTCGCTATGTACCGTTTTCTATTATAAAAATGTATTGCTTTCTTAAGTTAGAAAAATAAACATAAAACTAAGTGTGATTATTTATTAAAAAAAAAACATATCAATCGCAGGGGATTGGATGGTTTGAAAGAGTGTTATTGGCAGTTGATTTATTTATCTGTTGTTTGGTTTGTTGACTTACTCATTTATTACCTCCAGGTTACTGAGCCTGATCAAATTGTAGTGGGAAGTTATTATTATAAGATGGGAGTCTCCTGATTTGCATGAGTGACCTGGTTATACCAATATTGTTTCTTCACATAAAGTCTGAACATTAATATCATTAATGTGAATACTTGTGCTGAGACATTACTTCAAGCTAGTCCATTCAATGAAATTTTGACACTCTTTTCAAGCAAACCACTCTTGCCAAGCTGACGACAGTATATTGGCTGTAGATGAAAATGCCTTCCTGCATTTCTGGGGTTGGTCTAGGAAGAAATTATAAAGTATGAGTCGCGTCCCCTTTTTAATCTTCTCTTTCGAAGCCGTTTTCTACCCTTGATATCACTTGAGTAATTCCCATTACAATTTATTCTGGTTCAAAACAAAATCATCGTATACATTTTTACTCTTTATTCACTCTCTTCTCACTTGGCTCTCTGAAGACGTAAATATATATTTGTTTTATTGTGTATATACCAGTAGTACACAATCGTTGTAAAAAAAGTCTAAAATGAGAAGGCAGTTAAACGATATTACTAGAATCACTGAAGTATAGTGACTCATAGTTGGTTAGTTGTGCACTGTTAAAGTTTGGGACAGATATGAAACATCTAACTACCTACGTATTTAGCAATATTCATTATATTTAGTCAAATATAATCTCTATTGCCTAGAATAGGGCTTGCATGTAGCGGAAGGTCAATAAATATTTGTTAAAATAATTCATTATATATGGGCATATTTGGATGTACATTATCACAAAGTCAATGTGTACTATTATACATTTTTTTCTGAATCTGCTTTACTATTTTAAAAACAATAATATAGAGAGGTAGTCTTAAATTTTGCATATATTAATTATAAAACTTGACAATTATCCTTATCTCTGACAGGAGCCAATTCCTCTTACTTCAGAGTTTAAGGAACTTCTAGCTGGATTAAACTAATGAAGAGGTAACCTAACTGTGCTATTTTCATTACAATTTGAGAGTGAGGCAATCAAGTAGGTTTTTCTTTTTCAACTCTGAATATGGCTTTCTCTTTTGCTTAAAATCAGCTTGTATGCCTACTGTTCCAATGATGTAGCCTGCATATAACAGACTAATTCAAAATTCGGTGGCTTAAACAATATGTTTTCCTGTATCTCTCAGTTGAGTGGGTCAAGAATTCAGGCATGGCTTAGGTGGATAATTCATTTCCTCACCTGGGATTAACTGGAGTGACTTGGGGGAGTTCAGCTATTGGTTGGGCTGGTCTGGAGGATCTAAGATGGCTTTACTCACATGTGTGGCATCTTCTAGGGGACTCTGGAAGGCAGGGCCCAGCTGGCCTCTTCATCTTTAACATATAAACCTAGGCCTCTCTATGTGGTCTCTCCAACAGGGGAGTCAAACTTCTTATATGTTGGCTCAGGGCTCTATAAGACCAAAGTAGAAGCTACAAATTCTTTTAAACGCTAAGCCCCAAACCAGTGTGGCATCATTTCCATCATTTCAAAGCTGTCATAGATCAGTCTAGATTTAAGGGGAGGGGACCCCAACTTTGGATGTTCTAATTTTCAGCCATCTTTATGTTGTCATACTGAAAATAACTAAAACCAATGTTTTTGTTTTCTACAAAGGAAAAAAAGTAGAAAAATTACCTGAAAATGAGGCATATATGATACTAACTTTGCAGTTTTTAATCTTTTGTCTTGAAGTGCATGAAAATAGATTGTATTTTTTTTTTTGCTGAGGAAGATTCACCCTGAGCTAATCCTCCTTTTTTGTTTGCTTGAGGAAGATTAGCCCTGAGCAGACATCTGTAGCAATCTTCCTCTATTTTTTTGTATGTGGGACACCACCACCACATGGCTGATGAGTGGAGTAGGTCTGTCCCCGGATCCAAACCCGCGACGCGAAGTGGAGCATGCGGAACTTGAACCACTTGGCTGCGGGGCCAGGCCCTGAAATAGATTGTATTTAAAAACAATTGATAAAGAAGCAGACCCTAGATTTGCTCCTCCTCCGTGTACAAATTCTTTAGGAGGGGGAAAAAATAGAAAAGAAAACCTAGAGTGGTTTAATTTATACATACCATATTATAAAATAGGGTGAAAGAGTAGCACATGTTATTTCTAATGAAGTTATAGCCTGTTTTCTTTTTCTCTTTTTCTTGCTTTAACTGAACCCCCAAAGTATCCTCTTGAGGAACCAAAATAAGGCTAATCTTATTTCTCTAGTCATGTTATTTTCTACCTATTCTGTTTTATGCATTTGAGAATACAAATAAAATGAGTAACCATCTATTGGTAAAGAAATCTTGTGTAAGTTTTAGCTAGGCTATAATTTAATTTCCTCTGCGGTTGAATTCCTGTACCCTTCTGCAACCTTCATTTTTATGTTTGGAGTGTCTTTTTTTTTGAAACCAATTTAAAGTCGTCTGTTTTCTAGCAGCTTCTGAGAATATTTGAAAAGCTATCTTCTTAACCTTATTGGATTTCAACTTTTGATTGTGTACACCTGAAAAATGGGTCACAAAGCCTAGACTGGCACTAACTGACATTTTATTATTATATCAGTGAAGATGCCTCACTGTTGGGAAGTCTACCGGAAATATAGTTTTTTATATTTGTGAAAATTTCATGAGCAAACGCTTTAAAGATTCTTGCTTCTGATTTCACTGAGAGGCTTAAGAAATGTTGAGCAGTTATAGTACATAGTTTCCATTTTGATTTTTTCCTATGATTGTTATAAGCAGCCACGAATTTTCACCGTATATCTTTTTCATCTCTTTTCCAGGTTCCTATCCATTTCAGATTCTAATCTTCAATCCTACTACATTCATTTTTTTTAAAGATTTTTATTTATTTATTTTTTCCCCCCAAAGCCCCAGTAGATAGTTGTATGTCATAGATGCACATCCTTTTAGTTGCTGTATGTGGGACGTGGTCTCAGCATGGCCGGAGAAGTGGTGCGTTGGTGCGCGCCTGGGATCCGAACCCGGGCCGCCAGCAGTGGTGCGCGCACACTCAACCGCTAAGCCACAGGGCCGGCCCTACTACATTAATTTTTAAGCTCAAAGCCTGTCATATGTCTCTTCTATCTTTTACCTGACAACTTGTCATTTTTTATTTTAATCATGGTGCGTTTGGAGAAATTTTCTACTGGAGATAAGGATTGCTAGAGAGAGATCTGACCTAAGTCTCCCAAAAAAGGAAAGTTGTATCTTAGTGAGATGGGAGTGACAGGTAGTGATGTGATGGTGTAGAGGGAAGGAAACAGGAGCCAACTTGAAAGAAGAAATAGAAAAACAGCATCTCAAAATTTTCCCTTCCAGTTCAGCAGCATTGAAAAGAATAAGACTAGGAAAGATGTAAAAAGTAAAATAGTAATAATAATAATAATTTAAAAAGTGATAAAAAGTAGAAAATGTCAGGAAGTCAGGAGTCAAGGAGATATAAAGATAGAAGACCATTTTGACTTAATTTTGTCAGTACATCAATTTATATAAACAAGGTAGTATCAATTTTGATAGGATTTCGTATTATCTGCATTCTGAATCATTTGTTTGATGCTATAAATCAAACCAAGAAATAATTATAAACATTCTTTCATTATATTCTATTGCAAATATACTTTTGTCTTCTTTAATTTTAAATACCTTTTTAAAAAACAAGGAGTTTGTATTTACATTTAGAAATCAGCCACAATGAAAGAAAAATTATTGAGACACTAAAAAGTCTATATTGGTAAGACAATGTTTAATTTGGGCAAGTGGTGGCAATTTCTTTTGACTCAGTCCTCAGCACAATGACACATTATGGATTTTCTGCCAGAACTACTCTCTGCATTATAATTTTGTAGCTCAGATTCTTGTAAAAAGATAGATGATATTTCCCCAGCATGATCTAATGTTAAAAGAATAAAAGATTAGGCTTAATTAAAAGAATATAGAAAAGAAGCAGACACATACAACATCATCATCATCAATAACATCATCTGTGATATTTAATAAATAGTAGCAAAATGTAAAAAGAAATATGTTTTCATGTAGGAATAAAGGGTATCATAGTGCACAGGTATATAAAACAGAGCTAACTATTCAACACCTTTATTTAAAAGCCCAGTAAAAACTATTAGTACATATTAAAGAAAGATCCCATTTTTTCAGATAAGTAGGCACCAGTGCCTCCTCCATGTTGGAAAAAAATAAGAAAAGAGAGAGGACACACTTGATTTCAGGATATACTGAGAATCGGCTTCAAGGAGTCTATCCTACTTATGGGCCATCCCACCGAAATCCCATATGCAGGCCTCAATTAATTTGAAGGCTCACTTGTAAAGGCTGGAAGAGTTGCTTCATGGAGTAGCATGGGGTACATGGGCTCAATCAAGCTCGTCACTAGTTTAGGGCAGCGTTTGGCTTCAGGGAGGTTTGGACCTACCCCTTACCAGCTGTGAGTTGGTATGTTACCTAAGCCCATTAAGCCTTCATTTCCTATGGAGTTAATAACAACTGAGAGAAAAACTCTTGTTAGAATGTTTAGCCAGGTGTCTGGCCCATATTAATTGTTCTATTAAGGTCTGTTTTTGTCATTGCTGCTACTGACTGCATTGTTCTCAAACAGAGTCCCAAGTTTACTCCTGCTGACCAGGTTGAATGTTGAGAATCCCAAGGCGGCTACCATATATTAAATAATTAAATTTTGTAATTTTAAAGAAGCCTGTGTGATTCCCAAAGTGTAGCCCCAATATACCTTCATTCACTTTAAAGAGGTAAACATTGAAGCCATGAAAATTAAGAACAATAAGAGGAAAGATAAAAAAGTACAGTTAGAAAGAACTACCTCCTACACTACTGCCTCATCAAAGTGTTGAGATTCTATTCCTACTCTGACTAGCCAACAAAAATCCATTACAACGGCAAGAGTGTGAGATTTGAATGTTCTAGCAAAGTAAGGTATATGTTAGTATGTTTGCTCATAGAATCAGATTAATGAGGAAGTTTGATACAAGTGAAAGTCAGCAACTGTTTAGTATTCTTTGCATGTGAAATTAGTTGGTTCATCATTAATCATGTTTAGTTGTACCTGATTTATTTTTTCTGTAGACTTAATATGCCAATTTTATTACAGTGACTGTTCTCCGGGGTTTATAACAGTGATTACAGCTCTGTTAATTATTCCACATATTTTGGGATTGTTTCAAAGTCACCGTAATTTTTTTAAAAAAAGAATGGTTATCAATAGAGCAAAGGGCTAGATGATTTCCAATATGTTTAGATGATTTCCAATATGTTAAGAAAATTTTAGTGTTAGATTTGGTTATTTAAATAATTATGACATAGTTCATTGCTATTTATTATTAAAACTCTCTTTGTATAGTAATATTTTCTATTCCTTCTACTTCATCTGAACATGGGAGAAAATCTTTGACTAATACAATTTTTCTCCTTCAGCCTTCCAAATAGTGAGGCTCCTTAACAGAACCAAGGGCATCAATAAAACTTCCAATATTATGAAGATACAATTTTGAAGGTGTTGGATTATTGTCTACAGAGTCATTTATGACAAAATGACAAAATAATGATTTACAGATATTTATATGGAGATGAGAAATCAAATCTTATCCAGTGAAAAGTATTTCTCAAAACCTCAATAAACTCCCCAGATTTTCTCAATCGCCATCCAAGTTAAACTAGGACAGTTACAACAAGGGAATGCTGTTCTCAGACGGCCAGAGCTCATGTTATGGACTGACGAGGGTGTATGATGAACTGAACCAGGCAGTAGACAAGGACTGAATCAAATGTTTGGGCCATCATAACATGATGGTGGTGCCAGTCAGTGGAAAGTTACAGAAATCTGTCGCGCTCTTGTAGACTGAAAAGAAACAGGAAATCTAAGTCGATTATCAAGGAGGCAGAATGTTTTATGAAGTAAAAGCAGAGTTCTCCTGGGGAGTTAAGGTATGCAGACAGGACTGCAAATAGCTTTATCATATGTCACCTTCTGATTTATACCTGGATAGTTATTCTGTTGCTTAGTTCATTTTAGGCTTACTGGTTTTCTATGTACTTACCTTGAGGGCCTAAAAGTTTTTGTTATCTTTTTTAACAAAAGGAAAACACTAAGGCTTAGAGAAATTAAATTCTACAAAGCCTAGATCATTGTTATAGGTATCAGACAAGAATCACGGTTCTTGGATCAATTTTCTTTTCATGATATTGATCTCTGATTTCCTTCTGTATTCATGGGATTTTTATGTTTCCTATTGTTTATATCTCTATGATGAATGGTGAGAATAAAGCAGGCTATAGAAATATACTTTCCTCAGTTTCTCCACAAACGATGAGCGAGATATGGAAAGGTCAAGAGATAGATGTTTTTTGTTTTTTGTTTTTTTTGTGAGGAAGACTGGCCCTGAGCTAACATCTATTGCCAATCCTCCTCCTTTTCTTTGCCCTTTTTCTCCCCAAAGCCCCAGTAGATAGTTGTGTGTCGTAACTGCACATCCCATTAGTTGTTGTATGTGGGACACGGCCTCAGCATGGCCGGAGAAGCAGTGCGTTGGTGCGCGCCTGGGATCCGAACCCGGGCTGCCAGTAGCAGAGCGTGCACTTAATCGCTAAGCCACAGGGCCGGCCCCCAAGTGATATATGGTTTTAAAGAAACTGAAAATTACTACTATATTCGCAAGTACATCATAGATGAGTGTTCATGTTCGCTTCAATGATACTCATTGGGAAAAAAAGTTTGGTGTCTCTGTGTAGGTAGAGATTTGTGACACTGAATGAGAATATATATGGGATCCACTTGAAGCAAATTCAATATATGAAAATGAAGTTTAACAAACTAGTAAATTAAGGAATATTTATTCAATACCCAGTGACTCTTTGTATGATTGGCAAGTATCTGCCACTTGAATGACCAGACTTCATTATATGTATGAGAACCTCTAGTGAATTTAAATATTTAGTTATGACTCATGCACATTATAGAATTATAACACATTTTATTTATTTTTAAATTGGTATTCACCTGTATGTGGTTCTGATTCTGGTAATCAAGGTAGAGAGAAATAGGAAAGGCTGGATATTTCAAAAATTTTTTCCTCTCTGTCAGAATAGAAATAGATAAAGCACTTAAAAGTTAGATTTAATAATGACATATATGAATATCTACAGCTAATGAAAGATGTGAATGGAGTATTCTCTAGTTTGATTTTTAATATTTAGCTGTGAATTCTCAAATTCCAGTTCATATGTATTATACTACAGCCTTTAGGAGAATCTCATTTGTAATGTGGACACTTGCCTATAGGCATATAGTCCATTTACAATTCAGGAATGATGCCAACTTATGGGAAGAAGTCATATAAGTGAACACTAATGCTATGCTTATACTTGGCAGACTTTGTTTATAACACATTACATAGCTCTCTATGCAATGCTTTATATTTACTTTTGATTTTATTTTAAGATTTCACTACTAAGTCTATGAAAAAGGACAATTGTCATTTCTTCACTTTGATGCACAAAAAAATGAGGCACAAAGCCTTTCAGTGACTTATCTACCACTCTAAACTCTTGAAAAAGCTCCCTCCACAGTTTTTACAGGTGAGTATTTGTGTTCACTAAGATGATTTATGTCCTCAACTCATTAAAGTATTTTGAGAGGATCCTCAGCAAGGTGAACATTAGACAAGGAAATTAATTCAGCGCTGAGAATATAAATAGAATACTGCAATCATAAAAAATAATAGAAATCAGCTCTTTCTTATCCAACATAAACTCCTTTCAAAAAAAAATCCACCAGCTTTCTGTAATTACATTTTTATTGTGTTTCTTATTTATACCATATTTCTCTGGTAGGTAAGCTTGTAATTGCAGACAGCTCTACCTTATGTATTTAAATTAAAGTCAAATGGACCCAAATTCCTAAGATATTTTCTTTTGTTCAGTAACTAAACAAAAAAAAATTTAATCTAGTTCTTGAGAAAAAATTAAAACTGTTTGATGGACTAGAACTATTGCCATATTTCAACATACTGTGTAAGTAAAGGCAAAAATAAAAGATCCTTTGTTTATATGTCAGACACTGTACTAAATATTTCATAAAAATTATCAAATTTTGTCCTCAAAATAACCTTACAAAAAATATTTTTAGGACTCTTAATTTTGCTAATATCAGAAATTCCAATGGACAGAGATTCAGAACAACAGGGTTCTTTGTTAGCTCTCAGGTGTAGATTGTTCAGAAGTAGAGGTAGCTTCAGTTTCGAGTAGATCCAATGGCACAGCAGCATCACTAAGGATGTAGTTTTTTCTTTCCTTTTTCTCTGAAATCCATATCTCAGCATCATGCTAAGACTGTTCTCCTTCTGTATGCAATAGCATTGGTAACAACTCCTAGTGCTATGTGCTTCCTTGTTTATGTCCACAGAAAGAAAGGTTTTCTTTGTCCCAACCTTCCAAGTGTTCTTAAATTTATCCTATTTGGATTGTTGTGAGTTACAAGTTCGCTCCTGACTCCATCATTTTGGCCAGAAGGATGAAATGCAATAATTAGTTGTCACCAAGGGCCCACACTAGACTGTTTGGGGAATGAGTGGTTACCCAAACAAAATTTGGTGTTATTACATGAGGAGAGTTAGACAAAATAGTGGCTGTGTTGGCAGATAAGAAATATCCACGAGAATATTAGGATCTCTCTTTAATAAATGAGGAAACAAAGGTTCCAAGGAAGCAAGCAATTTAACAACGTTTACCTGGAGTTGAAGCCAGCTCTGTACTTGAAGTTTCCATAAGTCCACTCCCACAACTCCCAACTCCATGAAGACTGGACTTGCTACACTGTCGTGAATAGTACATGCTGCGTGTACTATTATACACATAGTTGGTTTGTCCATTCTAACATTACTGGATTTGTTAACTGACTTTGTATGGTTTAGGTGGCTATCTTCAAAAATCAATGAAGGAGTTATTTTAATTTTAGATTTTCAGATAAAAACAAAAATAATTGGACAATTTTAGAAAATATGTACCTATGCTATGCAATGGATTATACCCAGGTTATTAGACAGTTAACTTAGGGGTGAACATATATTAAGAAATGTGGTATCTGGTCTCCAAAGACAGTTTCCAGCACTTCCTCTTAACTCTTTAGGCTCATACCACACCTCACAGCAAGAGGTAGAGATTATTTACCCTCCTCTTGAATTAGAGCTAACCTTTGTAACTGCCTTTGACCAATAGAATATGGCACAAGTGACATTCTAGAAACCCCAGCTTTAAGACGACTGGCAGCTTCTAACTTCTGCCTCTTGGATCCTGAAGCTGCTGTGTGAGAAGCCCAGGCCACACAGGAAGGCCACGTGGAGAACTAACTTGCTCTGAGTGTCAGTCCCCTCTGAGCTCCTAGCAAACAGCCAGGACTAAATGCCAACCATGTTAGTCAGCCATCTTGAACATTCCATTCCATCTTGAACATCTCAGATTGGCCTGACGGCCTGACATTCCATGCCCATTTGACCTCGGCACAGCCAGTATCACATGGAGCAGAAAACTGTAAAGCTGAGCCACATCATCTCCCAGACTAGTGAGAGAGAAGAAAATTTTTGTTGTAAGTGCCTAGGTTTGTTATGGCTTATAATACAGCAATAGAAAAGCAACAGAATTAATGTCCACGATGCAGTTCTTAAATTAATTTGCAATCCCTGTTCATTATACCAGTGGTAAAAAACTCAGGAAAAATATGACTCTTTGTATCTGGACTCTATTCTTTTATCTGGGTAGACTTTTCTGCTTCCTACCCATGTTAATCCACATCCTAGTTTAGTCTGCACTTTCTAGTTCCAGAACTAGTCTATCAAAAGTATAGAAAATTCTCAATCTCTCTTCAAACTGCACAAAGTTCAGAATTTAAAGGAGAAATACATACATACTATTATGTTTATAGTTATTTCTGTCTCTTAGTAACTGGACAGATTCATGCAAAGCTGCATTCAAGGAAAGCTCACTCCTCGCTGAAATACACTTGGTAAACCCACCCGTAGCTCTTGCTTAGAACATTTTTTAACCTTTTTATAATTGCAAAGTTGGATTTCTCTCTAATTGAAAATTTACAGACCTCCTTGGCTTCTGAGATTAACGGATGAGATTCTGAGGCAAGAATCATTTTAAAGACACTCCTCTGAACTAGCAAAAAAAATTTTGATTGTTGCTTTTATATAATACTATAAACATTCCTCTTCCACACTTCACCACCCTATTTCCAGAAATTTTGTTTATGATTGTACCATATCTATTTTTGTGAGGGCTATACTTGCATAGAGCATATTGTTAAAATTTTTGACTAAATAAATGAATGTCAGGCAGTTATAGATTATGTGATTCTATTTTTTTAATCTTTAATTTTTCTGGCCTATACAAAGCTAATAAAGAGGCCAGAACTCAACTAGGAGAGAAAACATTAGGTGTGATGATCTGAAAGCCATTAGCAGTGGCTGACATGGGATTTACCATTTTCAGTATTCAATGTATTTTTTTTTTTTTTTGGGAGGAAGACCAGCCCTGAGCTAACATCCGATGCCAATCCTCCTCTTTTTTTGCTCAGGAAGACTGGCCCTGGGCTAACATCCGTGCCCATCTTCCTCTACTTTATATAGGACGCTGCCACAGCATGGCTTAACAAGTGGTGCATCGGTGCATGCCCAGGATCCGAACCGGCGGACCCAGGGCCACCGCAGCAGAGCTCATGCACTTAATCACTTGCGCCACGGGGCCGGCCCCTCAATGTATTTTTAATGTAACATACAATCTATAGTGCACCATAAAAATGCAAAGCTCAAATCATCTTTTCTCTGTATGCTTGCTTTTTTAATTGTTTGGACAAATAAATTTGTTTGGAAATTTACTATAGTCAAGTTAGATTAAATAGTATGTGTTGTTTCTTGCACTGAGTAATTTTTCAATAGATATGTGATACTATATTATTCTATACAATATACTTTCTCTAGGCAGAACACAATTTTAGATTCCCATTATATAAGAGCCTTTAAACCTATTTAAAGAAAATTTACTGTTCAACATATTGAACAAATTTTCATATTATCAGAATGCATATAGCAAGTAACAGGGGACCCCCAACCAAAATAGAGCATTCTGAATGTCACTAAATTTTGCTTTAAGTTCTCTCCTGGAGCATGGCATTTAAGGGGGCACCAAAAAATGTAGCACTCAAGCTAAGTAATAGTTTAATGCAACATTTTAAAAAACAAAAACCAGTGCAAAAAATCTGTGATGAACAAAATATCAAGTATTAAAACGAGGACAGGTATTACGGATTTTTCCTTTGTCTCAGGCTCCAATAAGTCTCAGCATGACACTGCTCACAGCCTGTGCTCTCAAGGATCTCAGCTTAGAGGAGACAAAGAAGTAAAGCATAGGCAAATGCAGTGTTGGGGCAAGTTGGAAGTACATATCCATCACTAGTGCTGGCGAGACAGACTGATGCCTTTCCAGAATAAGCAAAGCTGCTACTGCTGTTACATGACTTTTATGGAAAAAAATACCCGATACCCAGGTCTACCCAAAAGAGAACTCCTAAATATCATTATTTCTTCAAGTATCTTCTCTCTCTTATTATTAATTGGCTAGGAGAGAAAGAGCTAATTGTTTCTAATTTGAATTTGAAGTGCTCCTATCTAATTAGCAATTAAAGAGTTTTGTACAAACTTAATGAATCTTCATCCCCTTCATCTGACTATCTCTGTTACATTTCTGAAAATCAGCATACACACAAATTGGTACATTTTCATTGAGTTGTCTGACCTAACAAGCATTAAACATTTGTGATCTCATTTCTCTGAAAGCTTTGGCGTTTTGGTACTGACATACTGCTAATGCGAAAAATTATGACTTTATTCTGCTGACTACTAATTAATCTTTATAATTATATCATCTCACAAGCATATTCAAAATTAGATGTGAGAAATAGTGGCTAAGAAGTAGAAAACATCTTTATCTGCACGGATGCTTTACTCTCTAGAAAAGACTTCAGCTGAAGCCTCACTTTGAGATAAGTCATTGACTTGGCAATTATTGTTCTCAAATTAAAATGTGTTTAAAGGAAAAAGATATTAATTTGCATGTGCATTTTGCACATTGTGTTTCAACGAGATATTAGAAAGTTCTGAGAAAAATGTTTTTGATAATAGGAAGAAATATTTATTATAGTGTAAGTAAAACCACAAAATTCTAGACAGTGTTCTAGATAATTTCTTTTATCCCCACAATAATTTCATGAGGATGATATATTTTTAATTCTAATTTTATGAAAAATTAAAAAGAGACCTGGATGATTTAAGTAACTTATTTAAGGTTCTGAGCTAAAGTATCCAAGCTAGAATTAAAAGTACATCTTTTCTTGATGCAAATTCCTTTGCCCACTGTATTTAGCAAATTTTCTGCTTCATATATGTTTTCTACTTATTATATGTTCCTAGGGCTGCCACAACAAATTGCTACAAATTAGGTGGCTTAAACAACAAAAATTTATTCTCTCACAGTTCTGGAGGCCAGAAATCCAAAATCAAGATATCAGTAGGATTGGTTCCTCCTGAAGGCTCTGAGGGAGAATCTGTTCCATCCCTCTCTCCTAGCTTCCGGTGGCTCCTGACAATCCTGGACATTCCTTGGCTTGTTGACACATAATTGTAATCTCTGCCTCTGTCTTCACACGACCTTTCCTCTGCTTCTCTGTGTCTCAGATCTCTTGCTCTTTTCTCTTATAAGTACAACAGTCATTGGATTCACAGCCCACCCTAAATCCAGGATGATTTCATCTCAAGACCCTTAATTACATCTGCAAGACCCTGTTTCCAAATAAGGTCACATTTACAGGTCCCAGGGTTAGAGCTTGGACGTTTTTGGGGCCAGAATTCAGCCCACTGGTCATGTTTTATAATTTGTGTTGATAATGATACAAAAGAGTATAAATATATCACCAATTATAGAAAGACAAATAGAAATCAAGTTATTATCAAGACTCCTCATATTATGAATCCACAAAATGACTCTTTTCATACAACAGGCTTCAAATACCAGACAGAGGAGTATTTAAAGGGACTATAGGACTACATGAAGGAGGGAAAATAAGATCTTGATTGGGTTTATTATGTTTTTTGCTTCAATGACCTATCACTGGTGGAAGTGAGATCATTGTTAAATGTCAAAAAAGCAGAAATAAACCATCCTGGATGCTAAGGAGAAAACTTAGTTTTGTTTCTGTTTGGCATTACCCACAAAATGCAAAGACGTCCATACAGGGCAGCAAGCCTTGCATTTAATGAACAAAAGGCACTAGTTCTGCTGGTTGGAATGGTTTACTGATGAGAGAAATTGTGAATTCGCTGCCTTATTTTTCAAGCACAATTCATAACCTTTTAGACGGTTCTTTCCAATATTGTCACCCCATCTCTCTCCAATCATTTTTGATATTTAGGTTCAGCTGTGCAGAACTAACAGTTATTAAGGGAAGAAGTGTGTGCTAGTGGTGCATCCGATTAAACAGAACATGACTGGTATACCTGAAAAGTAAGAGGAATGTCAGAAAAGAGAAATACATTGAATGTTGAAAACTGCTTTAAGTCCTTTCCGTGATGACTTCAAAGTTTTACTAGAACATATTTATTTTAATATATTTTGTGACTCAGATACTCATTCAGTTTATTGGCTTTTAACCAGTACCTTTCAGAATCCAACTGCAGTCTGGGTCACTTAACATTGTAACTGCTTAAGAATGTTATGTCTCAGATAGTATAATGTGTATTTGCATTTAGGAGCAGCATAGATGATGATTGAAAGATTGAAAAAATGGGTCAGTATGAAAAAAGTCATGAAAAGGCTGTTAATTTATTTGAAGCAATGAAAAAGAGACTGTTTTCGCATTTTCAAGTAGGAAGGAAATTACTATAGGAAGAACTGAGAATAACCTAGCAATGGAGAAGAAAGGAGACACTAACTGCTTTAATTACAGAAAAAGAGGAAAAATTCATGGAACAATTTATGAGGAGATTGATTCAGGGTTGAATGGGAGAGATTATTTCCTATTCTTAGAAAACAGGATGGGGGAAATTTTCATGAAGATTTTGGCTTTTTAGTAGGTCTGGGAATGATAAAATAGGTTGGATTCGGACATGTAGAAAGGACCAGGAAAAGGTTTTCCAGGTAGAAAGCACAATGTGGGCAAATGCACAGAGACAAGGAAATGAAATGTAGGAGAAGCCAGGAATTCTGGGCAGAGGCTGCTAGAAAATAAACCAGCGAGGGCAGATTGGGAGGATTGAAATATCAGCTTAAGGAATTATCCCTTATTCTATAAATATTAAAGATTCAGTGATGGGTTCAGAGAAGTGAATTAACACGATTGGAAAGGGATTTTAGGAAGCCCAGTGTTTCTGTGATACCATCCACTTACTATGTACTAAATATTCTCTTCTGCCTTTTGTAATATTTTTTAACCTGCACCACTCAGCACCAAATATATATATTGTTTATGTGGTATAAACAATCATTGCTGAAGAGGTACACAAAAGAATTAACAACAGACCCCAAAACATATCAGTGCATTTTGAGTGGGACTTACCCTAAAAATAATTCTCAAATATGCGTTTAACCAACTATTTCTAATAAGGGTCGCTATTCGCATTAGGGGTTCTTTAATGGGTGAAACTGCAGAACATTGAACGTCTGCGGCTTGGAAAACTGTGTATATCCTTACTCAGCTTCCTCCACAGTGACTGTGACAACCAACCAATGCCCACTTTTATTTCCAGATGCCCTCCCGTGGGCGTAGGCAGCTTGGGGCAGAAGAGAATCACAAATTGAGAACCGCAGGCTCTAGCATATAGAATTACACTTAATGTTTGCAAGCAAAGTGTCTAATACACGTGTCTCAGAGTGTATTTGTTAGTGTTTTCATTGTAAGAAATGTGGCAGTTAAGAAATTCTGTTTTGAATAAATTTAGAAACCCACATCCTATGGATCAATTTGGGATTTTAATGATGAGCATTAGTATAATCAAAACCCTTGGTAATCATGCTATAAAAGAATCTTTTTAACATCACATAATTCCTCATTTCTGACACTTTTTGACACAGAACTTTCCTTTTTGTGTAATATCTAAATAGGTCAGTATCAATTTTCAAATGTGCTGATCAAATGCGTGAATGGATCTGGTGATGGATGTCTCAAGAAGGAAAACGGAGCTCTGAGTGTGGGAAGGATATTCTGCTGTCACTCAGATTTCATTCAGTGTGTGCCTATCTAGTCTATTCAACTTGGCTGTTCTCATTCTTTTTCTTCTCTCTATATTCCATGGTTTATCTCCATACACGCCAATTTATTTGATCCTCAATTTCTTCCTAACCATTCTCAACAATACCGCTTGAAGAACACAGACAAAACCATGAAATAGGTTATGCCCATACTTCATTTGAATTACATCTACCTTCTCTGTATTTTTAGTTTAACTATAGAACTGTGCTTTTTCTTTTACCAATAAAAGTTTGGAAATTCTAACCACCCATGCTAATCTATTTTCTTACTTTATTTTTGTGTGTGTGTCCATATCTTGTTCACAGAATGGGAATGCAAGAGCTGTAAGGCATGCAGTTCTGATGGCATTTTTCTCCTTTGCATATCTAAGTTGCTACAATTATATATGCATATGATTCTCACCCTCTCATACATTAAACACTTGGGAACAAAAGGTGTTTGTGTAATATGTGGGTGTGTTATTCCAAATGGCTAGTATTTTGCTAATCGCATCTCTCTAGTAAGCACTGTCATTGGGAGCAAATAAGTATTTGGATGACATATATGTATATTAGTCAGATGAAGGTGTGATTTCTGCTTTGCCTGCCAAAAGAAAAAATCATATTTAAAAATAAAATTGTAACTATCTCACAGGATCAAAAAGAAAGGAACGACTTTACAAAATATTAAGAGGAGCAAAGAAGGTGACAGGAGCTAATATGGTTTAAACACCTACTCTGTGTAATGAATTGTCTAAGCCTCTGCAAGTGCCTCTCAATTATTTCTCAAACACCCTGAGAGACACTTATCAATAATTCTCATTGACATTGTCCTTCCATTTTAAATATTAGGGAATAGAGACAGAGTGAAGTTAGGTCATTGCCCAAGGACATGTAATGTATTATCGACATGAATTCACTTTTGTTTAACTCAAAGCCCTGCTTTCTTCACTATCTCACATTTTCGCTCTATGAGAGGCCACAGCCAATCTTTGACGTGTTTCCATCTCCCTCAGTCTACACACATTCAGGTAACTTATTTGAAGGATATTTGCGACAAATCAATCACTAGTAAAGAGCCAGATATGACAGTATTAATTCACATTCTTAGTTTCTTTCTGTATGGGTATCTATCTAGTATAGGCCACATCTCCCTATTTCTAGTTTGCTTAAGATCAAGGCTAGGTAGAGCTTTATATTGGAGTCACATGAAAAATGCACATTTAAATCAACTCTCTACCTCTTATAAACTATAGAACTTTGGGCCCTTTACTAATGTCTCTGAATGTGTTTGTTTTATTTTTACAGAGTGATAGAATAATGATACTTATCTATTATAAGGGTTCTTTAGAAGATAAGATGTAATAACATGTAGACATTCCATACTCAATCACTCTACTCAGTTGGCATGCAATTTATTTTACCTTCTTTCTTATCCCTCTAAGTTCCATTATTATATCTCTGTACAAATATGCATTCCAAGGTGATAGCATACAGAAGTATATAGGATTAGGGGATGTTGATGCATTCCTTTGATGGCAGAATTAAAGCAGTTAGAAAGTGGTGCTACATCACCCAGAAATGTATGGGCTACTTTTCAGCACACTCCATTAAGATCAGAATGCTGAGTTTAATTGTCAGAACTGAAATTTTCTGCGTTAACATTGACAACATATATTTTCACCATTCCTAAATTCAAAGGTAGTAAACCTGGAGTGGGCAGATTCCATACACAAAATGAATTGTTGTGTACTTGTGTATACAGTTATTTTTAAGAGAATATATATTGATAGTTTTCAGGTTTACTTGCTGTTCCTGAGATCCTGCAGAAATATGTGAGGGCACTATTCATGAACTCAACCAACGGTGCAATCATTTTAATACTGACATGCTTCAGTACAAATAAATATAATTCATGGAAAATCTTTCATGAATATTCCCCAAGGACCTGAAAAAAAATTATGTGAAGCAAGATATTACTAGGGGAGGATTATATTGTCTGCATTGTGCTTTGGCAAAGCTTTGGGATAGAGTCATTAAATAGGTTGGCTGTAAATTTATTTCACTTGTTAATTAAATCCAAGAGTTTGCAAGAAAGGCTGTCATATTATGTTGAATTTCATTTCTTAAAACACATTGATCTAATGGAATTTGTTAACGAGTTCTGAAAGGGTAGTTGGGAGCATTGACAGAACTTATATGATCTCTTTTTAATCCAAGGTGGGTGCCTCTGTTCTAATGTCAGTTTTCAAGTTTGAAGGGAGTATATATTTTTTATTGTTGTTGTTTTATTTTGCCAAACAGAATAAACTAAGGCACCTTCTCTATAATCTCTTAGCATAAAATCATGAAGAAAAAAATGACTTTCAAAAATCCCTTAAGAAAGCAAACAGACCATTAGCATTTGTGGAACGTTGTTTATGAACAGGCAATTATACTAGGAACTGCGTAAATATGAGTGAATTCTGCTATAGAGATAATTTTTCACCTCTCTCCCCCACACTATTTCCCTGTTATACAGTTAATGAAACTAAAGATCAGAGAGAACAAGAGACTTGGCCAAGGGCGACACACATTGGCATTGGTGGTGTTAAAATTTGAATTGTTTCCTCTGACATAGAAGAAAGATTTTTTTTTTCCTGTTCCACTGCTATCTTCCTAAAAGGTGCCTTACTTTTAACATGAAATCACGTTGCCCTTAGGGAAAAAATGCAATTGATAAAATGAAATATAGAACATTGAAGGGCCAAATACATGTAATAGCACACTCCTTCATTAGCCATCAGTTTACCAAACTTTATTACAAAATAATTTCCAGGGATTGTAAATTTAAGTAACAGGAATATCTTTCCAAGTTAAATATTTATTAAAGGGTAGAACCATTTAGAAGATATATAATATTATTGATAAAACTTTTCTGTCATATCTAAATGTAAGGTATACATTTGGAAAAACCATCTACTGAAATGTGGAAGAAAAATACAATTAGCTCTGTCTTGCCAACTATTTGGATTTATTTTATCTAAAAAAATAGTATTTTATCTCAATCATATTCTTTAGTTACATTGTACGTATGTGCATTTCAAAGTAGGTCCATACAGACCACTTGTATGGGAGAAATAGAAAATAGAGACTTGAAACAATGTAAATACCTTATTAGTATTGTTGCAAAAGCTAGAAAACAAATGGTACTCTTCTTTATGTCACACAAGTTTCTTATTATTTCTACTCTTGGAAATTGCAGTTTAGTCCTAGTGCTTAATCTTTCACATATCTGAGAAGCTGTACCAGATATATGTGAACGGAACAGAACTGTGTAATCTTTGCTGTCTTAATATACCTCAGGCAAATGGGATGTCGCTAAATGTCACTTCTATGGCAAATACACACTCTTACGTTGGAGTAGAATTGATACTGTAGAATTCCAAGGAATTGGTTGGATGGGGGTGGGGAGCATACAGTTTGTCTTAGAAAACTATGTTTATATTAATTAAGTTGTAAATATTCTAGCAACTGTGCTTAGCATCTGATTTTGGTTGTTTCCTAACAGGTACAAACAACAAACAGGTAGTAAAAGTAGATGGTCTAAGAAATCCAAGACTTCCAAAAGTGAAATTCTTCCCTGGAAATTTTATGTTGATTTTGGGTTTGCAAAAGTCTGTCTGATATTGTTTAATAACAATGAAGTAAGCACTGACTTTAATTTTTAAAGTGAAAAATCTCAAAAGGTACAAACTAGGTCTGGGGAGATACAGAGAAACAAGAGGTAACATTTATTGAATGGTTACTTTCTTCCATGAACTGTACAAGCAACTTTATATTGATTAGTTCATTTAGTCCTGACAGACCTATAGGAAAGCATGGTTGTTTCTATTTTGCCTGTGAGGAAACTACATTTCCATTTTTGAGAGGTAATGACAATATAAATAAATAACTAGCTCAAGTTACAGATAACCCAGGCAATAATAAGAGAGGTGAAATAACTTGCCCAGGTAGCAGAGAGCAGAGCTTGAAATTACAAACTAGTTCTGCTTCACCCTCAAGGTCATGTTCTTTTCATGCCAGCACAGTTCTTACTACTTATCCATACTGGAAATGTATCAATTCATTGGAATTGATGTGTTCCGGGATCTAATAGGTAATAGACATGAAGTCTATATCCTAGAAAATATGATGGTTTAAGAAAATCTTGAATAAATAGTTTCCAAAAATCATTCTATGATGTTTTTTGGGCTTGGGTGACATGTATAACGACATGGAAAACACAAGAAGGATAAAGGCATATTAGCCAATGTTCTAAAAACATCTACAATAGTTTAGTCTTTTAAGGACAGTATTATTGAATAATAACTCTCAAAATTATTCCTTTGTAATGTCAAAGTGGGCATTTTGTCAAGTGGGCAAGAATAATTGTCCTTTATATTTGCATTTAATATTTGCTGAATGAACCAAGAGCTGTATAGATCATGGAGGAGGTACACCGCATGGAGAGAACTATTTGTAAATGCATCAGTCATCCCTATCTTAGATTACTATGACTAAATGTTTCGAAAAGTTGCTCATCCAAACAGAGTTGGTCAAATTATTCAGTTAGCTTTATGACGATCCTTAGCATCAACATTTTATATTTTTTCCCACTAGATTGACAGACTTGGACACATTTTCAATTTTCAACAGAAAAATTAAGTATTCAGCAGAACCAAGAATCAGATCTCTTTATTTCATTTCACCAATTCATGGGGTTGTTTCCCTTGGAAAATAAAATCAAAATGGGAAATGTTGCTTTTATATACTTTTTTTATAAAGTTATTTTTTATTCATTTCTTGTTTTTAGTTTTGACAATTCTGATATTCTCTAAGGATATACTTTCATAAATATTTTCAATAAAATATTAAAGATATTTTTCAAATAATAAATCACCAGATATAAAAAAGGAAGCCAGCTCAAGTACAATTGTGATTTTATGAAAAAATATCTTGCTTATAGATGGGTAAAGGTGTTAATGGTAACATGACATTCTGTGAGCAGTTACATAAAGTAGATGCTCAAGAATTTGGAATACCCTCAAGAGCCAGCTTCTTGATTACAAGCACTCCTAATACCAGCCTTATGTTGCTCAGGAGTACAGTTAAGGGAAAGAACTAGAGCTTAGCATACATGCTGATTTCCCAAACCTTCTGATAACCTAAGACCCATGGCAGGAGGACAGAAGAAAAGAAATAAAACTCATCTGAGACGTTACCAAGAGTAACTGTTTGATGAAGTGATTGGCCCTTTGTAAATCTCTCTAATGCGCCTTGGTCCCATTTATGAAGTTAAATACAGTGGTGACTGATTTTGAGAATTTACAATGTGACAACAGCCTACTTTATGGGCTTGACTAGGCAAGGCAATTTGGGTGTGCAGCTAAAAATAACGTAATTAATTTCCAATCAAGCAAAGCTGCATAAATTGTGTCAAGGACATAAGGCAAATAGGTAGAGCACGGGGAAAAACAAACAAACAAACCGTGTTTTGTTCAGAAGTCAGAAAAATCAGGGCTGGTCCTGTGGCTTAGCAGTTAAGTGCGCGTGCTCTGCTGCTGGCGGTTCGGATCCCGGGTGCACACCGATGCACTGCTGCTCTGGCCATGCTGAGGCCGAGTCCCACATACAGCAACTAGAAGGATGTGCAGCTATGACATACAACTATCTACTGGGGCTTTGGGGGGAAAAATAAATAAATAAAGTTAAAGAAAAAAGAAAAGAGACTCAAGGCTTAGCTAAAGCTGTTAATATGCATATAAGAAAAACCAGATGAGGTTTGAAAAAAAAAAAAGAAAAGAAAAGTCAAGAATAGGCAAAGATGCAGAATGTGTGGCAGATCAAGATGGGTGGCTCACAACTGAGCCCCTTTTAAGGAAATAACATAATTAACTTCATTGAGATAGATTAGCGATAGGAGAGAGATTGTTGAAAGTCTAACTAAGATTAGGTGTAATTCATTAGACAATATGGAGCCATTAAGGTTTTTGAACAGGGAATAACACAAATATAGATTTTGTTTCTATACGTTAGAAGAATTAAATATTAGTAAGGATGGATAGGAATAAACAATACTATCTATCATTTATTAAAAATTTTCTATGTGCTGTGCATTGTGTAAGCATTTTATCAACAGTAATAATGTGAATCCTCGCAGTCAATCTACATTAGTATTATTCTACTCAATAAGTCTTATCTAGTTGCAGGAAGACAAACGTATCCATAATAGCTTAAATTTTAAAAAAAGAGAATTTATTGTAGTGGTGCAAAGGACACCACTTAAGAGTCCAACACGAAATTTTTTGGCTTCAGAAGCTGGAACATTGGGATCTAAATCTACTTGTCCATCTTTGAAGGGCTGCGTGTTCTATCTCATGTCCATTTCTCTCGCTGATATCTTCTACCTTCCCATCATGTACATGTTCAGATTTTTCTTTTACAAATACTTATGTAGCACTTGATATCAATCCCTTTTTAATCTTCATAATGAAACTATGAGGTAGAAACTATTATCTTCATTTTATAAATGTTAGTGAGGTTCAGAGAGGTTAAATAGCTTGCCCAAGGTTGCCCTGCTAGAATAGGAGATGCTGTGATTTAAACCCAGGCAGTCTAGCTTCATATTCCTGAACTTAATGACTGTCCTATGCTACTGCATTGGCCAACATGGGCATTAGGCTGAAATCTACATCAAGACTTCCCTACATCACTTCTCCCTGATCGACTTTATTCTCAGCCTTTCAGCTCAAATATTTGAAGGAAGAGGATATTCTAAGAGAATTACTGCACTCTAGCAGTTTGAGGTAGAGGTGGGACACAGTAGACATAATGAGTAAGGGCAGAAGTCTGTAATTTATAATATTCTTCAGACAGCTTTGGGGAAACCAAACTGATATCTTCCATATTAACTCAGCCCAGGGTCTGCTCACAGTTAAAATATCTTAAAATTCCAGTTAATGGTAGATATCAAAATAAATAGCATAAATAAATAGCATGAATATTGCGAGAGATGGAAACCTTTGTAAAATCATGTTTATTCATTACTGGTAAGATCTGAGCGTCTGAAATAACCAGAAAAAAACAAGTAAAATAAGAAATGCTTGCAAACTTTGCAAACAGCAGAGACAGAAAGAAAGAAAGAGATGAGGTGGTGGAGAGAGGAGGGAAGGGATGGGAAGGAAAGAGAGTGGAGAAGAGAGCAAGAGAGAGAGAAAGGAATATAGATAAAAAATCAGTGTTCAATGTGTAGATATTGGACAATATGACATAAAGCTTAGGTGAATGGGCTTTGAGACCAGATTGCCTGTGTATGAATTTATTCTTTGCTATTTGACCTTGGAAAGTTATTTATCCTCTATACGCCCCTGTATGCCTATTTATATATAAATTGAGATCAATACTACTACTTCAGAGGGTTGCTGAGAGACTTATGGCTGTTAATCTGCATAAAAATGCACTGTTTTTAAGTAGTCACAATGAATAAGATATTGAAGGACATGTGGAATTCTGAAGTAAAGGGAGCTATCTATTGAAGCTTTCTAAAATAAATCCCTGTTATGGCAAGTTAGATAGGTAAGTGAAACTGCAAAGAAATATACTGTTTGGGGTGTGCAATTGAATTAGATAACTCCATAAAATATAAGATTTTACTGAGTATATCATTTCCCATAATAGGTTAAAAAACTGATCTGATACCAAAACCTAAAAGAGAAAAAATATTCGTATAATTGCACGTTTAACTTACCTCAATTTTTCTTTGACAAAGCAAATGTCTTTTGTTATGCACTTCCTCAATTGTGCACTAACACAATAAGATTTAACATAATTGTCTATTGTTTAAAAGTAATTTTTCAATTAACTCTACACAAAGGATGTGTTACAAAATTAGTAATGTAAGTTGACTCAAAATTTACTTTTATAATGTACTCCACTTATAATTTATGGTAAATTATATTAGAAAGAACCCCAAGTAGTGAAATTAGTGTTTCCACAGTTACAGGTTATAACACAGGATATTCTTTCTTTGAATTCATGCTTTCACATTTCATTTCAGTTTTCAATCTTCTTCCTTTTTAAAGGCTCTGTGTGCTTTCTTCAGGTTAGGCTGCAAAATGGAGATGACAGGAAAGAAATATCACATTTTTGAGATACAAGCGGAAGATAGTTGAAAGTAGTTTGCAATAGCTGTTGAGTCCACACCAGGTTTTGTGGATGGTTGAGACTAGACTTGATACATAATCAATCTAGAGAAAGACAATTAATTCTAGGATTACTGACTTCTTATAGTTCCATTATCAATAAAATCCTCTGTATTAGTTATCTATTGCTGCATACAAATTACCCTAAATTTAGTGGCTCAAAACAACACATATTTCTTATCTTCAAGTGTCCATGAGTCAGAAATCTGGGCACAGCTTATTAGGATTGTCTGCTTCATAGTCTCTCACAAGGCTGCAATCATTCTGTCAGCCCAGACTGTGGTCCCATATGAAGGTTCAACTGGAGAAGCATAGGCTTCCAAGTGTACTCAGGCAGCAATTAGCAGGATTGAGTTCCTCAAGGGCTGTTGGACAGAGGGTCTCAGGTCCTGTGGGCAGTTGGCTAGAGACCACCTTCAATTTCTTGCCTGTGGCCCTTTCTCTAATGGTGGCCTTCTTTATCAAGCTGTACAAGCAAAAATGGCAATAAAGGGAGAGTCTGCCATCCAGAAAGAAGTTACAATCTTTTGTGACCTAATCATGGAGGCGACATCCCATCACCTGTGTTGTATTCTGTTGGTTAGAAACAAGTCACTGGGTTCAGTCTACACTCAAATGGAGGTACTCCACAAGTGTGTTAATACAACAAGGTGGGTACCATTGGAAGCGGTCTTAGATGTCTGCTTGCCACAACCTCCCTCACACGATTACATTATCATTGCTATCTTTCACGAATAAAAGCAACACATCACTTACCACTAGCTCACCTACTCCAACCCCTGTCCCCTCAAAAACAAAATATGAAAAAAATACATTCCATTAAATTGGCTACCTATACATTTAGGCCTCAGAGATAGTGTTTTAAAAAATCTTATTCTAGTTCTGTGTTTGAATGATCTTTATCCTATTGGTGCCTTCAGCCATGTATAACTTGGTCCTTCTACTATTTTCTTGCATTGCTCAAAAGGAAGTTTATCTATGTGAAAGAGAGATTCTTTGCTTTTGAGTTATAATGCATCCAGCGTGCTTCCTAGGGAGCTACTGAGGTACTGAGTTCTTCTGGAACAGAGCACTTTGATAACACAGCATTCTTAAATTACGTAGAACCAACATTTAGCAGCAGGAAACACAATGTTTCCCGGTGAGAGCCAGAGTCCGCATATGCTAAATGGCACTCACTGAGTTTGATTGCAGATCTCCTTTTCTAGATGAATAAACTCTGACCAGACTTGTGAAGTAAGGTAGATCTGGATTAGATTTCTGGGTCAACCACTTTGCAGCTTTGAGACCGAGGATAAGTAATCTAGTCTCAAAAGTCTTCAATTTCCTAACACGCAAATAAAATATTATCTTCCTTTGTAATAAGATTTTTGTTTGATTACATGGTATAACTTACATAATGTGCTTAGCACATTATTTAATAATTTAGTTACCATAATTATCTTCTTAACTTGATTTTGCCATATGCTTGATTTGTCCCCTTAAATTGCTAATTTTTTTTTTTTTGGTTTTCATAATCATTTTGGTGGTAATTACTATTCAAAAATGTACCTCACACTCACTTTTTTTTTCCCAATGGCTCAGGGTCAACATATAGTCAATTATTATTTTTGTCACAACCTGCATAGTATTAATTCCATGTAATTTTATTGAGTATTTACTATGTGCTAAGTCCTGGCTTCTTAGATAGAGAGATAAATGAGATATACCTCCTGCAGTGACCCCCACCTGCAGATATCAATAAGCACCAATTTCTGGGGCCAATCCCGGCCTTAGAAAGAAAGCACGTGAGAAGCTCTTAACTGTCATAAACTCAGAGTAAGATTGACCCTCCTTCTGCCCTAAATTTATAGAATATTTGTTGGTCAAAGTTCTTATGTATATGTATCTAAGCCTAGTAATTTAATGCTTGTCTTTTCTCTGCCTATAACTGTGATATGATAATATCCCCTAAGGCTCAGTCTCCTGGTTTTGTAAATTGCTTTCCCACACCACAAGTTTGACTTGGTTGCTGTTATCTAACTGACCTCAATGAAACCATAATCCATCTGAAACCATAAATACTTCCTTCTTCCCACTCTCTTATTGCAAAAGATAATTTGGCCAAGTTGCAAAATAGGTCCAGGATTTTACTCATGAAATCCTAATGCTCTGTTCCAATTTCTGGCTGAATTCTAAATGAATCAATTCCCGTATGTATTACTAGGTAATATGGAGTGTTTATGTATCACCAACAAATATGGTTAACAATTATATTTTATGATACCATTCCTGAGGATAAATATTAATTGCTAGATATGTAATATAGATATCAAGCTGACCCTGAAGAGTTTTGGTTCAAAACAGAGATTTTTACGATGACAAGGTGTGGGGCGGGCAGTTTATACTAAGAAGGTATAGTGATATAATTGCAGTTAATCTATTAAACTATTGTTTTAAAAAATGCTTTTCATAAGGATTCAGCAGCCAGACCATTACAAGTCACATAATTGAGAACTTCTTCTTTGTGAGTCTTTATAAATGGAAGCGAATGCTTCTTTTATCTATTACAACCTGAGCAAGCGCTAGGTCTATACTCACGGTCTGATGCTCTGCCTTATTGAAATCATCATGTGATTTACTATCAGCTTCAACACAGAGAGAGGGCAACACTTTGTATATGACTCACATACCTCTACTACTAAATCGTTTTGTTCTTTTCCGTAGCAGCTTATTACAGTAAGGTAAGTGAGTCATTGAGTTCTGAACTCTTCGTATATTTGCTTCTGGCTGGCACATAGTATTTACTAAATAAATATTTTTTGAAGGGAGAAAAGAGAGAGGAAGAAGTATTTTTCAGGGTAAGAAGTGAAGGGGATGAAATCTAGGTGTTCCATATTCCCATGTTCTCTTTTGCCTTAGACACACACTCCTCATCCCCTGCCTTTTCTTCTTTGATCTCACTGACAGGGTATAGTCTGGTCCTGAATACCATCTAAAATACCAGAGTCACAAAAGAACTGACAGCTTTCTTCCTCCATTCTAAAGACTCCTACAGTCTAACAATCTTGAGCTCACACGGAGTCAGTAATATAAGATTGTTTGGCTGAGCTGTTTCTGGCTTCTTAGTTGTACAATGAGCAATGTCACTGAACAGTCCCTTGATTTCCTCCTAAGCATCCACTTGCCCTTCAATCATGGAACACTTGGTATTTTCAACACTGCCATGTAGATAAGCTAGAGAAGGCAACAGAAGGCAAACAGAATCGGATGGACTAATGACAGGAGAAAAACAAGATCTATTGGCCTGGGATTCCAAACTCTGGAGTTCTTGTCTCTGTTCTTTTCTGGGCTATATGCCTTGGACATGCCACTTCATCAGTGGATTCAATTTCCTCATCACTAAGAGGCGTGACTATTGAAGCTGTATGAACCATCCCAGCTCATACACTTTACAACTCAATAAGTTTAGAAGTAAGTTGTATCAGTTTTTAGGTATATACTCTAACACCGATCCTTTGACAGTTAAACTTGTCCAACAAGAAAGACTTGATTGGACTCTAGACTGTAAAAAAATCAATAAGTGAATGAGTAAACAAAAACATACAAACAAATACATACATAATTAGATAATTCTGAAGGAATTATTGGGCTGGACACATTGGTAAAATTTGAATATGAAATTGAAAATGCGGATTAGATAAGAGTGTGTTATCAATGTTTAATTCCTGATTTTGATAAATGTATTGTGGTTATTTGAGAGTAAATCTTTGTTCTCAGGAAATACTCTCTGAAGAATTTGAGGCTTAAAAAAATCAATGGTTGAAAGATGGAGGAGATAGGAGGACACAGCAAAGAGCATTCCCAAAGGATCAGGAATTCCAATAGTATTGCAATTTCCAGTTCCAATTGCTTCTAGATAATGAATCTGTGGACTTGTATATGTGTTGTCAATATCTACATATTTTCTTGAAATAATTTATGCTTTTTCATCTCAAGCTCCAACGGTTTCCTGTTACTCCAAGAGAACTAACAAATATGATATCTATGGTCAACATGTTTAGGCAGTCTATGAACAGATGACATGAAGAATTATAACTACCTTACATAAGGTCAGAATACACAAGTGTCTACTGCTTCAGAACCCAATAAGAGTTACCTATCCACCTGCCCACAGTAGCCATAATTGAGCTCTCATCCACTAGGTCTTGTCAACTGTGGCTAGCCCACATAGATGCCTTTGCTCCCAGGCATTTTTTGTGTGTGTGTGTGAGGAAGATCAGCCCTGAGCTAACATCCGTGCTAATCCTCCTCTTTTTGCTGAGGAAGACCGGCTCTGAGCTAACATCTATTGCCAATCCTCCTCCTTTTTTCCCCCCAAAGCCCTAGTAGATAGTTGTATGTCATAGTTGCACATCCTTCTAGTTGCTGTGTGTGGGATGCGGCCTCAGCATGGCCGGAGAAGTGGTGTGTCGGTGTGCACCCGGGATCTGAACCCGGGCCGCCAGTAGCGGAGCGCACGCACTTAACCTCTAAGCCACCGGGCCGGCCCCCTGCCAGGCATTTTTATCACCACTGTGCTGGCACTGGAGAACAATTAAATGTAGTGAGATGTGATCCAACCTGGTGGTTACACTTATGGACTCTGGAGCCAGGTATTTGTACACTGGCTTTATTACTTACAAGCTGTGGAACTTTGGCAAATTATTTAGCTGTTCAGTACCTCAATTTCTCTGTTGGTAAAAGGAGAATGATAATAGTAGCTGCTTCATGGGGTTGTTTGGAGAATTAAATGAGTTAAACATAAAAATCACTCAGACGAGTGCATGGGCCTGACTAAGTGCTCAGATGTCCTCTGAAGCCTTAGTGCGATTTCACACAACTCTATCTGCACAACTGAAAGACTCTCTCTCTCACCTTTGGGATTGTACCTTGTCACATGGATTTTAAGGCACAGCTTAGAGTTTTAGATAAACGCTTTTTACTTAACATTCTATCTTTTACCCTGAAAGTCTATCAGATATCACTGCATGTAAGGCTCAAGCTTAGTAGTTAGCTACCTAGATTCATCACCCTGACTACATCAAGTGTTGGTGTAAGGAAATGGTTAAGATCACCAGCTCTTTAGTCAGATGGCCTTGGTTCAAATCCTTGCTCTATCAGATATTGTGACATTAAGCAAGTTTTTTTTTTTTTAACTCTTTTTAATCTCAGTTTTATCATCTGTGTAATGGCGCAAATATTAGTACCTAACTCATAAGGTTGAAATGGGATTTAAACGAATCAATGTACCTAAAGTTTATAGAATGGTGCCAGATATAATATAAGTTCTCAATACATATTAGCTATTGCCTCATTTAAGACATTTCCCTTATACTTTTGACAAGACTCACTTCCTATCATTTCTACGATTTTCAGTAATCTGAAGTTACACAAAAAATATAGTCTCTGTTCTAAATGGCAACCGTAACACTTTTTGAATGAAACTATATACATATATATACACACACACACCCATATATGTGCATATATTTAATTTGTTCTTCTTCAGTTTAAATTCCATTAGCTTTTACACACATAATGTAAAGTTGAACCAAATCACATCTTCCTGGCTATTGTTCTCTGAGACACAGTCCAGACTGTTCATATTCCTCACAAAAGTGTGACCCAGAACTTTTCAAATATGGACATTCCATTAGAAAAGAGAGTGGGACTTTTATTACAAGTCTTTTTTTGGATACCACGCCTCTAGAACAAAATCCACCTATCAAACACCCTTTTAGGCAGCTGATTAGCACTGTTTCTACATTGAGCAGCAGACTTTCTTGTCCTTGCTGTCAACACGTATCTTTCCCCTCCTAAACTCACAACACTGACTTTTTATGTTGAGAACCATGGTTTACTTTCCCACCTCAATTTTATTACCTCTAAAAAAAGGAAAATCTTGTTACCTGATCTGATAGGTGACTTCCTGCTCTGAAATTCCTTGATCTTGTATCTTTATATTTATCCCTATTATAATTTATGATATGTAGTCTGGCACTCATTTCCAGCAGGTGGAGATACAGAACACTAATTTTGCCATGCTTCTTAATACACTGATTTTCCTAAGTCTGATGCTATAAGGAATTTAATAAATCGGCCATCTGTATCCTCAATCAAGGCAATGATTAGGAGAAAATCTTAGTGATACTGAGGACAGAAATCCAAATCAGCTCAATTACCTTGTCTAATCATTAATTATCACTGTCTACCATGTAATACTCTTAGAATGCCTACTACGTATCCTAGATAATAAAAACATTGTTTTTGTTTTTTATTTCCTGATTCAATGTTTAGATGACACCCCAGTGCTGTTACTTCCTAAACTGTCTGTGTAAGTTTGTTTTTTCTTCAGTCAGATTTTCAGAACTAGTTGTAAGGAAAACGTGCCTTATGACTGTAGAGTTGAATAGAAAAGCATGAAAAATTCAAGTTGGACACTTAGTGTTAATCAGTTTCAGCTGAGTTTTAACTATTTTTTTGAAATTATTCTTGAAGTGACCAGTAAAGGACTTTGTCATAAACAAAGACAAAAGACAAAATAAAACAATTTTCATGGAGGGAAAAAAAGTTTTCTCAAATCTGTGTCCTTGCCTGTATTAGGAGAAAGTACTTGAGGAGCAGTAGTTGTCATCGTTTTTATCTACTAACCATGCTGCTCAACGCCTTGTGGCAGAACAGAATCAAAACCTCTCAGATGCCCCCTCACTTTGGCGAGACCAAGGACATGTCATGACGGCTTCCATGGAACTATTATTTGATCTTATATTCTTCTTTTGCACATATTGGCCTGCATTTTCTGTTGATTCTTTATGTCTGTAAATAAACCGGTTTAATCAAAAAGGTGCAGAAAGACCTATATCTGGTAGGGATGTTTATTGCCAGGACGCCTGACCTTCTCTTGCCAAAGCAATTCACTTTGTTCACGTTATGCTTTGTTTTCCTTCCTTTCTTTGAAATATACAGCAAAGCACTAAATATTTTCTGAATTCTGAAGTAGCTCTAAGATGATAATCACATTTCTATTTATGTATATAAGGGTTGTTAGAATCATGAAGGATGGGAGAAAGGTGGGGGTTGGGGGAAAAGACAATATTTTTTGAGTCCATACTACGGAGGAGACAATGTACTTGGTGTATTATATACATTATCTCACATAATTGAAAGAGCTACCCCACATCATGGTGTAAACATCGCCAATGGAGAAACTGAGGCTGAGAAGAGTGAAATTCTTGGCCAGTTGTTGTTAACTAGTAACTACAAGGAGTTGGGATTTGAGCATAAATTTTTCAGGCCCAACAGTCCATACATTTTAATTTCTTTCATATTATATTCCCACTTTAAGATAATTCAAATCTATACAATATATTTGATTTCTAGGTAACTCATTACCAATTTTTATTTGATATTTCTTAAAAAAATAACACCTAATGCCTCAGATTTTTTCCCATAAATTTACCACCAGATGCTGGAATAATTGACATCCCCAAACAAAAATCCTAGTTCTTTTAATGTCACGATCCAAAGATGTTGATGTAAATGTGTGGATCCTTCCTTTGCTACCCTTCTGCACGTAGGAAGGGTATTGACATTGCGGATGCCATTAGTGTTGCTTAAAAACGTATTGAGCTCTCTATGTTCCAAGCACACAATGAATTTAAAACTTTTTAGAATTAAGTTGTTCTTGGCCAGTGAAATGTGAGATTAAGGGTCATGTGTTATTTTCAGGTTAAACTTTAAAAAACAGTGTCCAATCCACTCCATCCCCTTTCCGCTGTTGTGTGACTGTTGACAGTCAAGTTTATGAAGCTTTTCTCAGCCTAGATTCCTGAGTAACTCCAAGGAGCAGAACTCCCTTTTTAGTCAAGACAGGTTAGATTTTGCTGTTATAATAAAGCACCCTAGACTCTTTATGGCTTAACCCAGTAAATGTTATTTCTCACTCATGTGAAATATTCATGGGTGGACTGGGGACTCTGCTCCATGTTTTAGTCATCCTGACATAGCACCTGGACTGATGGAGCAGCTACCACCTGTTACAATACTTGTAACCATGGAAGAGGGAAAAGAGGGCATGGAAAGGTGCTGACTGGCTCTTAATTTTTCTGTTCATTTTGCTTTGGCCAAATCACCTTCTGTGGCCATGCCTGAGTTCAAGGGGGTGGAAAAGGACAATTTTGCCCGGACAAAGAGCACCAAATATTTGTGAACAGCCCTAAGGACATCCACAGCCTCTAGCCGACCTCCTGTGTTAGACATATAGCACGAGAAAGAAATAATCTTATGTAGGGTTAATCTAGGGAGGTGTTGGGGTTGTTTGTTAATTCAGCAAAATCTAGCTCAATTAGACCCAAATATTTATCAACAGAGAACTAGTTAAGAAACCATAGTTCACATATAGTAGCAGTTACCAACCCTAGGTACACATTAGATCACCTAAAATGTTTTTAAAAATACCAGTGTTCAGGGCTCACCACCCACCAACATTATCAGCAACTTAGAGGTGGCCTGGATAGGGTCTAGGCCTTGATACTTTTTTAAAGTTTCCCCAAGGATTCTGATATGCAGCCAGAGTTGAGAACCATTGATATATATAATTGAATATTAGGCAAATGATATCAAAGTATAAGTAATGATTTGCAATCACTCCTGTTATCTATAAAAACCTGTTTCAAGTTTAAAGGCAAGCCCCAAAATGCTTTGATGTATATTCTATAACTAAGTACCTATAATTGTTTAAACATACAGGAAAGTTTAGAATGCTACACTGCAAAATGTTGTACGTGATCACCTCTGGGTAGTCGGTGGGACTTTCCACGACTTAATCAGAGAAGAGGAAAAGGTTTTAAGTAATACTTTGTTTTCGCTCTCTTTTTGCTAGGTTTTTGATTATTATTTTCTGTGTTCCATAATCATAATCTTGTTTCTGTATGTAAAAATTTAACACCAAAATTTAACGTTAAATGACAAAATATTATTTAATACCTTAAAAAATGAAAAGTATGCCATCTTTCTACATAGGGAAATATAATACTGAAAAGTCGATTTTCACCAAAGTAATTAACAAATGTAAAGATCAAAATTCCCATACTTCTTAGGGATAGTTTCAGGAGAACTTAATTATTTTAAATTTTATTTAGAAGAAGAATTATAACTTTTAAATAAATCAATTTCTTTAAAGTATTATCAAATTTAAAATAAATTTGAGAAACAAGGATAATGAGAGAGTTTTTATCCTAAGTTAATAAAACATTATACACTTAGAGTATTGAAAACACTTTGATACAGCTGCAGGAATAGAAATATAGTCCAAAAGAACATAAGAGGAATGTCTATGGCAGACCCAAAAATATGTAAGTATCTAGAATGTGGTAAAGGTGGTATTTCAAAGTTGGAAGAGAGAATAGGTGATTTAATAAACAGTGCTAAGAAAATTTGTTATGTTGAAAAATAAAAAGTTAGTTTCTTACTCTACACCATAAACCAAAAATTCATCATTATTCAAAATTTAAATGTGAAGTAAACCTTTACAAAGTAAAACATAAATAAAAAGGAATAGTTATGTCATCTTGGAAAAGAAAAAACTTTTCTAAAAATGGAGTCACAAAAAAAAGCTATAAGTAGATATTCACAAATTAATATAAACAAAAATCTAAAATATCTGTGTCATCATATATCATAAGTAATAATTAAAGACCATCAGCACTCTGAAAAATTTAACACGTTTTAGACAAACTATTAATAATCATTAGTATAAAAACTCCAGACAGATTAAATTTAAAATGTGTAACTAAAAAAAAAAGGCTAACAGTTGAATAGACATTTGACAAAAAAAAGAAATACAAGGTAATTGATTCAATATCCATTGTGTATTTATATTCTACCTTCCATGATTAGCTATTGTTCTTAACTCATCAACAGCCTCATAAACATAATAGAACCCATGCCTTCTGAGTGTATATTCTAGTAGGAGGAAATAAAATAAAGAAACCAAGTCTAGTGGGTAAAACGTAATGTAATAATGTAATATAATGCCAAATAATAAAGCAGGGTACGGGCATTAGGAGGTATGTTGTGGGTATTAGGAGGTGCTAATTTACAAGGATGGTCAGAGGAAGCTTCACTGAATGTAATAAGGTAGTGAGTCACGTGGGCAAAGTGTTTCCCAGGCATAGGACATAAAGATATGAGAATACAATTACAAATATGTGCAGATTCATTCAATTTGCATATTATAGTGGGGGTTACAATGAAGTAGGTTTGGAAATGTTCCTATGGATCTGTGCATCACATTTTTTCATGTCATGGGACAAACAAAATAATAATTCTTGTGCAGTCCATTAGAATATATAGACAAGGATGCTTCAGCCTGAGCAATAAGGCTGTCTTTAGCTAAAAGCTACCTCAGAGCTCAGCTGCCTTCTCAAGTACTGCAGGGAGCAATATTTTGGCTTATATTAATACCTTCACGACAGTTATTTGGACAGCTCTCGCACCATAAGTTCTAGAGGGATGTGCAGAGAGTAACAAAGCCAAAAGTCAAGGAAAAAGGTTTTGAATGTGGTTAACATTTTCTGTTAGCATAATTCAGCTTTAGAAATTCTTTGAAGCTTATACAGCCCAATATCTAAGTGGAAGCCTACAAAAGTCCCATGGACTCAAAGACATAATGAGACAATGGTTTCCATTTCCATGGAGGACTCACTTCCTAGGATACATATTTGGCTCAGTGGGATTTGTCTACCATCTATATGATGAATGTATAGATATTCAGGAAAAGAAAAAATCTTTTTTCTGTCCATTTCAGTTTGGAAAAACTTTTATAACAATACTTTTTGTAGGGTGAGATAGAAAAAAGTTTGATGAATGAGAATCAGGTTAGGTCCATGCAGAAGCTCCCTACAGCAAGATTTGCTACACAATCTTGTTTTAATTTAAAAAGGAAGAAAAGATGACATTGGAGGGACACATGAATTACAGTTGTTTGTGAATTTATGAGAACAAAGAAGAAAAACAAGGACACCAAAGTCATGATTAATCTCACACCTAAATCACTGGGGCAGATCTGGAGAAGGAGATGTAAGACAAGAATATCTAAACTGCTTTTGAAGTTAGATCTCCCAAAGTGAGGTCCCAGCAGGAAGCGTAAATGGTCTCCACTTCTGAGGAAGGAATTTTACCCAGATCTGAGATTTATAGTCTGCCTCCAGTGTGAACAGAGGGGAACTAACAACATTACTGTGACTTGTCAATTGCCCATTTTCTGGACCATTAAAGAAATAGGAGAGGTGGGACAAATTTGATAATGAAAACAGAATTGGGGGAATGCAAGAAAATCTCATGACTATTTCAACTGTGGAAGTGATAAATAATCAAGGGATGATCGTCCTAACATGCCGTCTTTCTGCACTTGCCTTAGTCATTGGCTATTAAGTGAGCAGGGATTAATCTCTTTCCCTGACACCTTTCCTTTTTTTCCTTTTCCAAGCTTGTGATAGAGTTGTCTGATAGAAACTGCCAAACTAAGCTTGACTATGCTACCAGAACTGTTCAAAGGAAATTACCCCTGTCCCAGGAGTACAAAGAGAGAAGCAGAAAGAGAATGTGCCACTTAGTAGAGGAACCCACGCATGAGATAGAGATTGTGTCTCTTTTGTGATCAGAAATTCTTGCCAAGAACTTCTCAAGAGAAAAATAAATGAGAGAAAAGTGTTTCTTCTCAGGAGGTCCTGTGCATTGCTGTCCGTGAGGATTAAGGGAGGATCATGAGTGAGAAAACCATCTTGGAGTAGCCAGCCTCCATCATTAGACAAGATGAGGCTACTGGTATCCAGTTCTATCAGGGAGATAGTGCAGCTGTAGCATGTCATGGGAGGATAAAAAAAGAGGAAAGTCAGACAGGTTGTCCCAGAGGTGCTTTGTTGTGGGAGAATCTCTGGAACAAACGTGGATGATGGCAGACCTAGGATTGAGAAACAAGATTGTTTAAGAACTGTCACTCTGGTTTGCTAACATACCCTTTAATGCGCATAAAGACAGAAATAATGATAGGAAATGTCCTGTTATCTTTGCTTTCTGGAATACGAATTCTTGTAATGACTCCTTGTAGAAACCAAGTCTAGTGAAGCCCTGGGATGTATTCAAATTATACAAACACCCCGTCTAAAGACATCCATATACTGACCACTACTCAGCCAGCAAGAAAAGACCATTCAGAGGTTTGGTGAAAATTTCTTCCACAGGAAACCGTAACTGGAAATGTCAACTAGGTAATCACAGAAACAAATCAAACCAAATTATTGTTAGTGCTCAATAAATTAAACTTGGAAAGGAAAATATATGCCTTCATAAATCCCTATGTTAGAAATAATCTGTTCCTACACCTTCCTTGTGTAAGTGTAAAAACACAGACCCGAAGGAGTAAATGATTTGTGCATATTTGATAGTCATTGTCCCAACATAGACATCAACCAAAACAGGTTTCTGGAAGTATTTTCACTTTTAGCAAAATTTTTTCATAAACCACCTCTGCTTCTTGCCTGCGTTTTTACCCTGTTAACTTCCTCCCATCTTCTAGAAAGCTAAATTCTGAATCTCTCCTAGTGGATGAGTGGGCCTTTAAAAAGGTCATTCTCAGTGAGTAAATTTCAATTTCTAAGCAAAATTTTAAGCGAGTTCAAAATATAATCAAATATGTCCTTTCATTCTTAGCATTTATCTCTGAAGTTTCACCTTTTTAACATTTTTAAATGAATTGTGATCCTGGCTCATGCATCTGACTGACAGCACTGGAAATTATAGTTACCCAGCCGATGAAATGATAAATCCAATAAAATGATAAAGACTACACTGTGTCCTGGTATGGGCCCCAGAATCAGGCTGCCAATACCCTCTGAAGTTATTCTGTTGTGACTATTCATGGTTTCTGGGTGTTTCTACAACCTCTGAATTGAATGGTTACATATCAGCGTTGCCCATCTGGACCATTGTTAAAGTTCCTACTTGTGGGCAGTAGGGGAAGCATCACGGAAGAGCAAGATATGACCATGTCCCTAGGCAACTGTCAATTAGCTTGGGCTACTATAAAAAATTACGTTTTTTTATATGGCTGGCTTACAATAAACCTTTATTTCTCTCAGTTCTGGAGGCTGGGAAGTATAAGATCAAGGTGCTGGCAGATTGTGTTCTGGTAAGAGCCGGCTTCCTGGTTTGCAGATGGCTGTCTTCTTGCTGTGTCCTCACATGGCTGAGAGCGGAGAAGGACAGCAAACTCTCAGTGTCTCTTCTTTCTCTGGCACCAATCCCATTCAAGAGGGCTCTACTCTCATGACCTAATTACTTCCCAAGGCACCGTCTCCTAATACCATCACATTGGGTGTTTGGATTTCAACATACAGATTTGCAGGGAACACACATTCAGTCCATAATGATCACTTTTAACCTTGATGGGCCATTGTTTAAACAGACAAGTAGAATGAAAAAAAAAATGTGCTATGAGTCAATTTGCTGGCCAAATTCAGAGGAAATTCGGAAAGACTTCAAGAAGGAAGCACCACCTGCTCTGTAAATTGCTTCATGACCCGGTTTATCTACAAATTCTAGCCTCTTCTCCCACATTCTCTGTCTATGTTTGACATTCCAAAAATGCCAGCGTCTGTGCTGTTCTCAAAACTCATTATCCTATTTCATATCTCCATGTCTCTGTTGCTGCTCCTCCCTCACCAGGATGGCTCTAGACTACTGTAGCAGCTTCAAATGATCACTCATGTCTAGTTTTCTCTTCCTTCTGGTCAAAGGAGAAGATTTGACTCCTCTGTATTCCGTTACAGATGGATGAGGCTATGCAACTAGTTCTGGTCAATAGCTTATGGGCAGATTCTGGGCATTTAACTGACATGAGAGGATCATACCTCTCTTTGGAACATGTGTTCCACTCTGTTCAATGTGCTGTGAACAGAAATGACATATTGATTTAGCAGTGATTAAATGGGTCTTTTAATTGACAGTTCCATGCCCTCCAGCCCTCTTGTGAAAACATATATTGAAACAGAGTTTCAATAAGATCAATGTAGCCTGGAATCTGAACAACCTCATGATGTACCACTGCTCTGGAGGATTTAGCAGGCCCACAGTAGATGTGGTGTAAGCAAGAAATAAAGTTTTTTTCTTAAGCACTGAGATTTGGAGGTGATTTGTTCTGGCAGGGTAGTCAATTTCTTCCTGTCTGAAAAAAATCATAGCCGTCTTCCCCTGTTCTGAAATCTCATAGGCTGAGTTAGGGGCCTGTGCTGTGATTTCCTGAGTTGAATGCCAACATCCGTACTTTTTGTTCAGGAAGATATGACAACATACTTTCAATCTACAAGATGTATTTGTGAACCTATCCCCAGCTCGAGGATAGGAGCCTATGATCCACACCAACGTCAATCAATGCAACACATTCCCTGTGATTGATTCAGATGTGGACACCTGCCTAAATAACCTTAAACAATATGAATCTCAAGAGTCTTTCTCATAATGCTGGGGTAAAAATATTTTCATCTTATTGAATGATTTGTAAGTGAAAGAAAATAACTCTAGAGCTACTGAAAGCCATTTTGCTGCTGTGAGAGACGTCCGTTTTAAAATCAGAGGCAACACAAGTGAAGCCAAACCACATTACAGAGAGAATTATATGTCCTCATATATTATAGGACCTTCTTACAAAGCCATGCCTAAAACAAACCCTACCCCTGGACTTTTCTGTTATGTCTGTTATATAAAGGGGAATAAATTCCCCTTTTCTTAAACCAATTTGCCTTAGTTTTCCTATCATTTTTAATCTGAAAAGTATTACTGGTACAGATTCTTCCTTCTGTAATTATAACATCATGTAGTTTCTTCTATTAGAGGATTTCAGGTGCGGTTTGTTACATGTTAGGATACTTGTATCTCCATCTAAACTACAAGTTCTTGAAGCCAAAGTCTGCCTTATCTGCTTTGTATAATTGATGCCTGGCTAACAGGTGATATTTAATGAATAGTTATTCAAATTATCTGAACTGAGCAGTAGACATAGAATGTTTGGGAAGTAGCAGGGGGTCTTGGGATCTAGTGGGGTCAGCAGGCAGCCAGAGGAAGAAAGGGTTTTACCAAGATAGCGAAAGAGAGGGACACTCAAAACAAGCATCCCGGCCACCCTGTGCATGTGGTTAAGAGCGTGCGCTCCGCTACTGGCTGCCCGGGTTCGGATCCCAGATGCGCACTGACACACCGCTTCTCTGGCCATGCTGAGGCCGCGTCCCACATACAGCAACTAGAAGGATGTGCAACTATGACATACAACTATCTACTGGGGCTTTGGGGGGAAAAAAAGGAGGAGGATTGGCAATAGATGTTAGCTCAGAGCCGGTCTTCCTCAGCAAAAAGAGGTGGATTAGCATGAATGTTAGCTCAGGGCTGATCTTACGCGCGCACACACACACAAAAAAGCAAGCATCACATTTCTTCAGATTTCTTGGAGCCATTTCAAGCCACTCTGGATGGCCTTGCCAGAATTCTGCCACTTCATGTTTGAAGAAGGCACCTCAGGTCTTGAAGAGCCGTGGCTTGTGAGCAAAATGTGAGAAGAAAAAGGTAAAGGTAAGATTACATTAAAAGAACAGAGACAACAATATCAGAATTGTTTTCTTTTACAGGTCGAGGCAAAAATTATGACATATTTTATATTTAAGAAAACGACATCTTAAAATACTCTTCAGCAAGAAATGCTTCCATATCTTTGCTTTTCTCATAGGTCTTTCTCATAGATGAAGATAATCCACAGGGAGGGCTTGGTGAGACACTGTGAATGATGTTCCCTCGTTACCTGTCACCTCAGGGACGGGGCTTTTTGGAGCAAGACAGAGCACATCTTCCCGTTCTCGACCTGAGTCATTGTCACTTTTCTTTTTCTGATCTTTTTCAGGAACAGCAGGGCATCCTTCTTGACTGACATGGATGCTTCCGGGCACCTTGCTCCCAAGGACAGCAGCCACTGGCTCTCTGGCTGTGACTGATACTGAGGGCTTTCTTCTAAAAGGAAAAAAATACTGTAAAGGAAAATGCTGGCAATTACTGTGGTGGGATAAGGTGTGACGGTATAACGCCAACCAGTGTGCTGCTGCTGAATGCATCATTCCCATTTCCTGTCAGGCTTTCTCTTGTTTCCTTTAAATAATCATCGCATTTCAGTTCTTAAGTTTTCTCATTCAAACCTTTTGTGTCTTCTTCAAAATGTACGAATTATTTATCAAATGTCGTTGGTCATTTATTAAACAATATTATAATCAAGCACTTGCCACTTTATTATACCGTTTCTCAAAGTATGGTCCATGGAGCCTGAACATCAAAGTTACCTGTATCTGTGTTTAAAAATGCAAATATGGGGGTCTCACAAAAACCACCAAATTTCTGGTAATCTCCTTCTTAACCAATAATGCAGGTGATTTTTTAAGGCCCAACAAAGTTTGAGAACTTCTGATTTGTTATCTTTTTGTTTTAAGCACTGGGCTGGGCGATGGGAATATCAAAGTGAAATGAGCATCATCTTGAATGGAAAATCTTTCTCTGAAAAATAGACATAAAATAATTGAAAATCAGCAATATCCTCCTTGAAAAATGCTACGAAGATTAGAGCAATCAGGATTAGATATATTAAGCCTCTATCTGTAGTAAAGAGAGTAGATATTCAACAAAGTATTTTTTTTTATTATTTAGAATTTGGGTCTATAAGTTTTAGAATATTAGCCTACTGATCTCTTACAAGTAACTTCTTTAGATTTTATGTAACATAAAAATTATTGGCATCCTTAATACTTTATAAACATTTCAGATAATTTTAATTAACTAGAAATTTCACATTGAGACTACAGATGGACTTATTTCCCTGCTTTTTTCACACCAGCATGCATACCATTTTTCTACCAAGTGTCTAAATTGTGTTAACATATGTGAAAGGAGCTGAAATTACTAATTCCAATAGGTATTCAGACATAATTCTTGTTCCGACTCAAGTTTTAAAGACATGTTAAAACCACATGAAGTAATTAAAGAACTCACTCATATAAAAATAATATGCATAGGGGTTTCAAAATTATTTTTAAGCTTTATAGGTATAAGCCACAAGACACAACAGAATCATAGGGTATTCGTGGATGATTATGGGGGTGAAGCAAAGGCATCTGGAGTGGATGAATTGAGAGGGCCAAAGAAATTATTTACCAAAGAGAACAAAGAAAAAAACCCTGCGACTCACTGGTCTTCTATTTCAGAAAGTCAGATTCAGTACTGAGCTGAAATGGCGGGGAATGGCAGGCTGAGCAAATGTGTTGTATTTACAAGAAGTAGCAAACTTCTCTGTGAGACATTAAAAGCAACAAAACCAAATATAAGTTATCAAATGACAGAGGCTAGTCAAGGTACTGGCTTAAAGGTGAATTGGCTAGATAAAGAATGAAATTTCTAAATTCATATTAGCAACAAGCTTTGTGATGTCATCAGTTCACACAGGTAAAACAGTCAGGTTTTGAAATTCTCAAAAAGATAAATTAGAAGAGTAAAAATTTAGTAGCTTAAAACAGTGGAAATATTTGTTAATAACTCTAAATATTTATCATAGTTATGAGTATAATGTTGTTAAAAGTCACAATATTTTATGGGGGCTGACCCAGTGGCATAGTGGTTAAGTTCACACACTCTGCTTCAGTGGCCCGGAGTTCATGGGTTTGTATCCTGGGTGCAGACTTAGACGCAGCTCATCAAGCCATGCTGTGGCGGTGTCCCACGTACAAAACAGAGGAAGATTGGCACAGATATTAGCTCAGGGACAATCTTCTTCACCAAAACAAAACAAAAGAAAAAGGTCACAATATTTTACTTTGGAGAAGTTCCAAACTGTGTCACATCATAGTGAAAAAAAATCTTGTAACTCTTTGCTATTGGAATTTAGCAATATGGAAACATACATTCAGTAAAGTCTCAAACTTAAAAGATACTCAGATTATCTAAGTTGCCTTTGCACAAATAATCATACAATTTTTGCACCTATTCATAAATGTAGAATTTTTAACCATTTAAAAAAAATCTTAATTTCTTGAAATGATTTTTTTTTTTTTTTGAGATAGTCTTCAAAAACAGGGACTTACAGTTTGGTGGTAGAGACCTAGGACTTTGGCTTCAGATCTGGCTTAATTCCTGCACTTACTACTTATTTAGCTGTGTGACTTGAGGTCATCTGACTATTCTAAACATTAGCTCATCTGTAAAATGCAAAAATAACCTTCACAGGATTGTTATGACCATTAAATTATCAACTTGGAAAAGTGCTTTTCACCTAGGAAGCCCTCAATAAACGTTATCAATTTTTAGAATCACATACAATTAGCCTGTCAGTTTTCAATAGAAATACATATATTTCAGATATATATATATCTGAAAACTCTGTTAAAAGAGTTTATGTTTCATTAAAATAACTAAACCTGTTCCAGTAACAGCTTATAAGTATTCTCAGATGCATTAGATATTCTGATTCAAACACTAGCCCAAAGTTCTTAGAATACTGATTGATTTCAGGTTGTAATGTCTTTGTGTTTTGACATCTATTAACTCCAAAAGACTCTGGTTGAGGATCTACAATTATTATGTTTTGAGCTGCTCTTTTTATACTGTAGCTTTAATAGCTATTGACGGGGTTCCATTGAGCACTGATTTAGCAGCTAATAAAAGACTCCCTGGCAATTTTCAGTTCAGTGAGGTTCTCCATATACTAGCTTAGGTACTAGGAAGAGCTGGAGATTTTACTTTTCGTAAGAAAATGTGCAAGAAAGAACTTAACAAAGACATATTGTGGAAAACGAAAATTGCTGCAATAGAACTTAAAACACAAAGTGACCCCACACCCAACTTTTGTAGCAACATCAGCAGAAGGAAATCATTTATGCCCCCAATCTTAGTTTTTGTATCTAACCTATGCAGATCTGACACTCGCTGTAGTTATTTCACAGAGTTTCTTATGAGGAACAAATAAGGCAGTACATACTTAAAGTTGAATACTTTAAATTACATATAAATTGTTTTTATTATAATTAATATGTTTATCATTTATCCTGGAAACTTTTATTAACTTGGCTCATGTTATACTTAATTGTCACAGCAGCCTTATAAGACAGGTTTTATTATCCCCTTTACAGATATAAAAAAATAGGTTGATGAAATTAATTCATGGATAATAAGTGATGGAGCAGGGCTTCACACTGAAGTTAGCCTTACTTTGAGGTTTGAGGTCTTTTTTTCAAGATTACCTCACAGATTTCTAGTCTGAGGAAAAATATGTTTCTTTTTCCATTAGTGTAGAAGCCAAAATTCAGGGCTTTGGTTGAAAATCTCCATTAGATTATTTGACACTAATTGTCAAGGTTAGGTTTAAAAAATATGTCTTTTTTTTTACTTTTTATTTTTTTATTTTATCAAGGTCACATTGGTTTATAACATTATATAAATTTCAGATGTACGTCATTATATTTTGGCTTTTCTATAGACTGCATCATGTTTCACCACCAAAAGTCTAGTCTGCATCCATCACCATACATATGCGCCCTGTTACCCCTTTTGCCCTCCTTCCAACCTCTTCCCGTCTGGTAACCATCAATCTGTTCTCCCCATCTATGTATATGTTTGGTTTATTATCTTCCACATACTAGTGAAATCATACAGTATTTGTCTTTCTCTGTCTCACATTTCATTTAGCATAATACCTTCAACATCCATCCATGTTGTTTCAAATGGCACATTTTGTCCTTTTTTATGGCTGAGTAGTATTCCATTGTATATATTGTATATGTATGTATGTATATTCCATTGTATATATTCCATTGTGTATATATATATATATTCCATTGTATATATATTCCATTGTGTGTGTGTGTGTGTGTGTGTGTGTGTGTGTGTATATATATATCACTTCTTCTTTATCCATTCATCTGTTGATGGGTACTTAGGTTGCTTCTAAGTCTTGGCTATTGTGAATAATGCTGCAATGAACATAGGGGTGCACATATCTTTTCAAATTAGTGTTGTCATCTTCTTTGGATAAATACCCAGAAGTGGAATATCTGGATCATATGATATTTCTATTTTTAGTTTTTTGAGAAATCTCCATTCTGCTTTCCATAGTGGCTTCACCAGTTTGCATTCCCACGAGCAGTGTATGAGAGTTCCCTTTCCTCCACGTCCTCTCCAACACTTGTTATTTCTTGTCTTTTTGATAATAGCCATTCTGACAGGTGTGAGGTAATATCTCATTATAGGAATAAATTTAACCAAGGAGATGAAAAACCTATACACTGAAGACTATAAGACATTATTGAAAGAAATTGAAGAAAACATAAAGAAATGGGAAGATATTCTATGCTCATAGATTGGAAGAATAAACATAGTTAAAATGTCCATATTAACTAAAGCAATCTACAGATTCAATGCAATCTCAATCAGAATCCCAATGACATTTTTCACCAAAATAAAACAACGAATCCTAAAATTTGTATGGGACAACAAAAGACTCTGAATAGCCAAAGCAATCCTGAGAAAAAGGAACAAACCTGGAGGTATCATACTCCCTGAATTCAAAATATACTACAAAGCGATAGTCATCAAAACAGCATGGTACTGGGACAAAAACAGACACAGAGATTAATGGAACAGAATTGAGAGCCCAGAAATAAACTGACACATCTATGGACAGCTAATTTTCAACCAAGGAGCCAAGAACATACAATGGAGAAAGGAAAGTCTCTTCAACAAATGGTGCTGGGAAAACTGGACAGCCACATGCAAAAGAGTCAAAGTAGACTATTATCTTACACCATACACAAAAATTAACTCAAATGGATTAAAGACTTGAATGTAAGATCTGAAATCATAAAACTCCTAGAAGAAAACGTAGGCAATACGCTCTTTTTCATTGGTCTTAGCAGCATCTTTTTTTTTTTTTTTTTTTTTTTTTTGTGAGGAAGGTCAGTCCTGAGCTAACATCCATGCTAATCCTCCTCTTTTTGCTGAGGAAGACCAGACCTGAGCTAACATCTATTGCCAATCCTCCTCCTTTTTTTTTTTTCCTCTTTTTATCCCCAAAGCCCCAGTAGATAGTTGGATGTCATAGTTGCACATCATGCTAGCTGCTGTATGTGGGATGGCGCCTCAGCATGGCCCAACAGGCAGTGCGTTGATGTGCGCCCAGGATCTGAACCCAGGCTCCCAGTAGCAGAGTGCACGCACTTAACCCCTAAGCCATGGGGCCCGCCCCTTAGCAGCATCTTTTTGAATATCGTATCTGCTCAGGCAAGGGAAACTAAAGAAAAAATAAACAAACGGGACTACATCAGACTAAAAAGTTTCTGCACAGCCAAGGAAACTGTAAATAAAATGAAAAGACAACCCACCAACTGGGAGAATATATTGGCAAATCATATATCTGATAAAGGGTTAATTTCCAAAATAAAGAACACATACAACTCAACAACAACAAAAAAGAACAACTCAATCAAAAAATGGGCAGAGGATATGAACAGCCATTTTTCCAAAGAAGATAAACAGATGGCCAACAGGTACATGAAAAGATGTGCAACATCACTAACCATTAGGGAAATGCAAATCAAAAATATAATTCTTTTTTTCTTTTTTGGGTCAGGAAGATTGTCCCTGAGCCAGCATCTGTGCCAATCTTCGTCTATTTTGTATGTGGGTCACTGCCTCAGCTCGGCTGACGAGTGGTGGAGGTCTGTGCCTGGGATCCAAACCTGCAAACCTGGGCAGCCAAAGCAGAGCACTGTGAACTTAACCACTATACAACAGGGCCTAGACATTTCTTATATAACTATTCTACCATTATCATCCCCCCAAAATTTAATACAAATTCTTTGGTATCAAACAATACCCAGTACATAAAAATGATTTCTCAATTGCTTCAAAAAGTACTTTCACAGTGAGTTTGCCTGATTCACGATCAAAACAAAATCCATTTGTCAAAACTTGTAGTTTTAAATCCAGAACAGTCTGTCTCTCTTTTTGCCATTGACTATGGCAGAGATGGGTTAAATTTTCCCTGTGGAATGTCCTGCTTTCTGAATTTGTCTTTTGGCTTCCTCGTGCTTTTATTTAACTTGTTCTTTTATCTTCAATATTCCCTGTAAATGAACGTTAAATCAAGAAGGTTGATTAGATCAGGAAGCTGATTTTGACCAGTCCGCTTTAGTTCTTTCTGTGTGCTCCCTATTGCTTTCCATCAGGAGGCTCACGATATCTGATAGTGCTGAATTAGTGTGACAGCCTGGTTCCTCTACTGTTGGTTTCATCCATTGATGATTGCTTCATGGTAGTGACTTTCTAATTTTATCATTTCTTCCACATTTATAAAGCTAGAATTCTTTCCTTCACCAATTGAAAAACAGTTTCTTTTGGACACACAGGATAAATATAAAATCTTTCTTTCTAATTGCCAGTTTTCCAGAGGTAGTTGGGTGCCCTAATGTCTACCAATGGTATTTAATCAATTGTGGCTTCTTTGTTTGAGGCTCTCTCTATTTCTCTCTCATTTATAGAGCATGATTATTAATTTATATATTTTATATACTAAATATATTGTATATTGGATGCTATACCTCATTACTCTACGGTGCTCAAATCCCTTTGTAAGCAACAAAAGGTGTCTGTTTGCCTGAGATGACATTGACTTCTAGAATCTTTCCTGAATGACCATAGTAAGAAGTTCAACATCAGTATTACTTTTCCCAGAAAAATCAATCACAAAAGGATGGATATGAGGCTTGGGTGAGACTAACACATGGTTGTAATAAGAATAATATTTTAATATCTCTACCATGCATTCATCAAACTACTGATTTGTGGCATATGTTATTGGAATCATATTCGAACTGTTGGATACTTTTTTTATATTCAGACATTTACAACATTAAGAAATGCTAAATATATCAAATGACAGAGAAAAAAGATATTTTAAAGTAACTTTTATAGTCTGTGCAATGATAAAACAAACATTCAATAGGAAGGCATTTTATATTAATTCAGTTATGCCACAGTCCAAATGGGTCTGAAAAATAACTACTTGCAAAGGTTACACATGTTTTTTCTAGCCAAGGAAGGAATAGTTCTGTCTTCCAACACATCATACAAGAGTAACATTAAAATACTTACTCCCTAATCTCATTTTTGTTCTTTTCCCCTTCATAACTAATTGATGCCTTCTGATAATATGAAAATATTTGAATTATGCTTTGAATTTTTTTATAACAAATAATATTTGACATCTGTTGAATTAGTCTGTCTCTTTCTTTTTTAAAATTATTTTATTGAGGTCACATTGGTTTATAATGTAGTGTAAATTTCAGTGTACATCGTATTTCGACTTCTGTGTAGACTGCATCGTGTTCACCATGTTGGATACTTCTATACCCAGTGTTTTCTGTGTTCATCTAACTAAAGAAGCACTGATTCAAAAAGAAAATAACACTTGCTTTGATCATGCAAGTCTAGAGAAGGTAGAATACATTTGGCAATGACATTTATTATTAGCAGAGTCCAGTGTAAATCAGAGATAAAGCTGACAAATTCCATGGGTTGATCACAGTGGGAATATGAAGTGTCTCAGTGTGTGATGGATTAAATAGGGTCGAAATTAAAGTTGTGCAAATTATTTCTATGCAGGGATTCTAATGTCAGACACAAAAAAATGATTAAACATGTCCGGTCAAGAATAACAATGAGGCTGACACTGATCTGTGGGTTGCTTCTTACTTACTTTGGGTGGCTGATGGGTTTTGACCTTTAAACCAGTCAATCTTGAGTGAGAGAGCAAGGAGTTGAATTGAGAAACACAGGAAATACTATGCTCTAGTGGAATTTTGACCAGGATTTAATTTCTATTAATTGGTAATTCATGAATCGACATTGGTAACACAAAGATAATTAGTGTTCATTATGGGAGGCAGAACATGGTAAGTGGAATGGATTTAGAGTCTGAAATCTAGCTTGGCCTCATCCTCAATGGGTGACACTTGCTAAGACACCCTACTGCAAGAGCCTCAATTTTCTCATCAGTAAAAGAAGAATAATGATATATCCACTGCTCATCTCAAAAGGTTTTAGTAAGGCTCAAAATCAAAATTATAGAGTAAGCTCAAATGCCATTAATTAGGAATTAGTTAAATAAATAATGGTACCCTTCATGTGAGAATGTGTAAGAGATATTAAAAATTGTGATTTAGAAAACTATTTAATGACATGAGAAAATTAAGATAATTACTGTAAATTAAAAAAAAGATTAAATTATGTAAAATATGATCACACTTTATTTTTTTATGGAAGAAAAAATATGAATATATACATGGTAGTGAAGAAAAGTGAAAATCTAATATATCAGATGTTAGTAGTGGTTATAGGTGACTAATTTTTTATCCTTCATGTTTTTCTATTCTTTTAAACTTTTAAGAAGGAGCAATTGCATTGAAATCAGAAAAAAATATTGAAAAATAGGGAAATAACCTAATGGTATAACATATAGAAACCAGAAATATATCCACACATATACAGACAATTAATTTTTGGCATGTAGCAATAGCAGAACAGTTGGGCAAAGAACAGATTTTCCATAATATTGATACAATTGGTACTCACACAGAAAAAGAAAAGAAAATGAAATAGGCCCCCTATCTCATACCACACATGATAATCAATTCCAGAAGGACCATAAACCTAAACAAAAATTTAAAACAATAAAGCTTCTAAAATATCGTATAGGAGAATTTCTCATAATGACAGTGCAAGGAATGTTTTAAAGAAAAGATTATTATATTTGACTATATTAAAATTCATGGAGTCTGTTCTTCAAAGGGTATATGGGATGTGAAAAAGCAAGACATAGATTGACAAAATAACATCTGAAGCAGCAAAGGGCTTTTCAAGAGACCATATAGAGACTTCTCACAAATCACTGAGAATAAACAGAAAACACAATTTAAGGAAACGACACAGATCATTGAAAGATATTTCACAAAAGAAAAAATCAAATGGTGCCCAATCACATGAGTAATCGGAGAAAAGTAAATTAAAATTAATATTGATTAATTGATTAGTTAATGTTGGCTAGCATTAAAAATCTGACCATGCCAAGTGTTGGTAAGGATGGAGAACAGTGGAAATTCTAACATTCTACAAGCAGACATGTAACTGGCATTATCTAATAAAGTTGAAGATAAAAATATTTTACGACTCCAAAAATATACTCCTAGGCATAAAAACCTCAAGAAATTCACACGTGTACTCAATTAAAATATTCACAGGGGGGCCAGCCTGGTGGTGCAAGCTGTTAAGTGCGCGAGCTCGGAGTGGCGGCCCAGGGTTCGCCGGTTCAGATCCCAGCGCGCACCTATGCACTGCTTGGCAAGCCATGCTGTGGCGGCGTCCCATATAAAATGGAGGAAGATGGGCATGGATGTTAGCCCAGGGCCAGTCTTCCTCAGCAAAAAAAGAGGAGGATTGGCAGATGTTAGCACAGGCTGATCTTTCTCACAAAAAAAAAAAAAAAAATGTTCAGAGAAGCATTTTTCCTAATTGCCAAAAGCTGGAAATAGTCCCTTGTCTGTCAATTGTAGAAAGGATCAATATATTGTGGAATACTATCCAGCAATGCAGTATTTTTAGGATCATCAGTGAAAAATAAAATACTATCATTAGGAGAGTGTATTCTATCTCTAATATTAGTTATTTTTCCCATAAACGTACAGAGAATAATAATGCATTATTTAAAGTAGCTTATCAGCCAAATCTATTCTTTGATCATTATGCATAGCAGAAAATTTATTTTAACTATTGATGAGAGGACAATACTTATAAAACATCAAATATGTTTATGTGATAAATAACATATATAAATAGTTTATGTAAATGACAAATATCTATCCATAAAGACTGCTTACTCCAATGGGAAATTTTCACCTTTAAGAATCCCACTAACCCTAGGAATTTAATTCTTGCAATCAATTCATTGTTTATCCTAATCCCACAATTAATTCAAACTGCAGTAAAAGGGAATAAGGCTGTTCACACTTGAAAGCAATTGTTTTTTTCCCTTCTTGACTTCATATTATTTCATAAATGGAAGTTCAAACATAAACTCTGACAGAAAAGAATCACTCACAAAACCCCCTTCTCTATCTCTCCCTAAATCTTATAGGAGCAGATACCACAACGTGGACACAAGAATATCATATCAGTGGCTGTTTCCAGATACGTAGAATTAAGAGGAATTTAGTAGATCACCTCCTGGTTGAAACTCAAGATGATTAGAAGTTTCCTACTGTGGACGCAACCATCCAGAAGAACACAAGGTTTGATGTTAGGAGTCTGGTAATAGTTGGTAGATACGGAAACCCTGAAGGTGAGAAAGGGAGGGGGAAATTCCTTGAGTCACCGTTCAGATGCTCACTACATTTTCTCTTGTTTTTAGACAATATCTGAACATCAGAAAGGAGCATGGGGACAAGAAGTTAAAGGAGCTCATGTCCTCCAGAATTTGAGCCCACTTAATCCACCTAGTTTTGAGAAGGAGATGGTATATAACAACCCATTCACACTCTTCTTCTAACACGTAGTTTTGTTCAATTTAAGACCTCTGGGACACTAAAGATATTGATCAATGGATTCCAGACACACTGCAATCAATCTAGCATTTCTCTCCCTCTCTCCATATAGATATATATACACACACACACGTATATATATGCATATACGTATTTATTCATATATATATAAAGCAAATGAGGAAGAACAAAAGTGACAGACTTTTTAAATGATAAAATCAGTTTCTGTCTGCTACTACTCCTAACGGCTTTCATATAGATTCCGACAGACTAGATAAGGCCGTGGCTTCACATTTTACAGAGTTGTCCTACCATTTAATGCAGTTTCACCAGGAAATCCTTCTACTTCGTAGGACTGGGATTTCTGAAAGCAATGCACTTGCATAAGGTAAAAAGATCTCTGTCAGCAAATGCTATCTCCTGTTAGTATGCTTAAGAGTATCAAGCATAAGAACCCAGACCCAGATAAATCTCTGTAATGCCCACTAGCATATTCTCAAGTTAAGAATGTTCCTTAGCGGGTTCACATAGCCCCAGCAGTGCAATGCATTACCTGAAACTCACTGTTAGACACTGAGAGTACATTAAGCTAAACACCTGCTGTGCGGTGGATTGTTGTTGTGTTGCTGTGTTCCTCCTATACAACGGGCCATTAACTCTTCAAAAAACTTGCTTCTCAACATCAGTGTCTGTCATTTACTGGAGTTCATCTGGGTGTGTTCTGAAGATTTCTATTTTACAGCCATGACTTCAGTGTCTCCAACCCTTACTAAAACCACTGTAAGCCGTCAAATCCTTTAAGTTGTTCTCAAATAAATCAGATATAACAAGCTGCTACTGCGGTTTTTTTTTTCTTTTTCTTTTTTCCTTGTGGTACCTCTGGCTGTTCAGTTGTCTCAGTTTTGCAGTAACTCTCCTGTTCACCTGTCTCTGAAATGTATGGAAATTTACAAATTTCTCAGGAGATGTAGGTTTTCATCAGTGATTGATTTGCAATCAGCTTTTGTTATTTTTAAGGACATTAATGAAATTTTGAAATTTAAAGAAATATCCCTCCTTTAACAAATCTACCACTCTAAAATAAAGCTACTTTAATTCCATGCTACCTTTTATACCATAACCTATATTTGGAATATTTGACTTGCAATATCATTTTACCTTCAGGGTTTTTTTTCCACTTAATAACATCATATCATAAAGCTTTTTCCATTTTTTAGGTAGTCCTCGTAATTATAAACTGAATGGCTAAATAAAATGCTATCTGAGTCACTATAATTCAAATATTTTACTACTATGAGACATTTGGATTAGTCTCTTTTTGGTTTACAATTATATATGTACTCCAATATTTATCTATCTGCATATAAAATTTTATCCTCTTAAATTATTTCCTTGTTATACATTCTCAAATGTGTGGTTGCTAGATCAAAGCATGTGAACAACTTTCTGGTGTTTCTCATTTATGAATCTGTGCTAGTAACAACCAAATAAAGCTCCTATCTGCCTCTTTCACCTTCTTGTTACTGCTCTGAGGGATATCAGTCAGGGGAAACACAGTTCCCAGCATATGTTATTGGGTGATAGTAGTTAAGGCTGACACAACCAGGATGAAGACAAAGATCTTGAATGGTGCACTTTCTTTGGATTTCATCTCTTAGGATTCCTGGTCTACATGTTTTTTCCTTTCTTTTGGAAGCCACCTCCTCTGGACTCTTTCTTCTGCCTTGAATTTACCTTGGTAAAAGAGAAGTTCCAGTGTTTCCTTTCTTTAGCAGGAGACACCCACTCCCTTCCTATATTTGGAAATTCAAGGAAGTAGTAACCTGAGTAGCTTGATGTCAGAAGAAAATAATGGGTGAAATAAATAACTTCTATTCACTGCTTTAGTCCCAGAGGTGGCAACGTTTTCTGTATAGAGTCAAAGTAAATATTATAAGCTTTGCGAGCCAAGAGGTCAAATCAGAGATACTACATAGGTACTCATATAATGAGAGAGAAAACACATTTTCACAACTTTTGTAATTGATGAAATTCAAATTATTTATAATTGTACATTTGTTGTTGTAAAAAAAGATCCACTAATGAGAAGAATTGAATAATTATTTTGGAATAACTTTCTGCTTAATTGGTCTTCAAAGTTAGTATTCTTTATAATCAAATTAATTTCAAACATTCTTCTGTAAAAAAAACAAAAATATTAGCTCAGAGGCCATAGAAAAATAGGCAAAAGTCTGGATTTGGCCAGCAGGCCATAGTACGAAGACTCCTGTTCTAATCCTTTAGAATAAAATGTTGTTTTCTGTTCCTTTGGCTTGCTTTCCTTTGAGATCATTGGTCCATAAAAAAGGTATGGGCCTAGGGGAAAGAAATCGAAGCTAAATTTTAGTCTTGCCCTCAAGACTTTCTTCCTAAGCAAAAGGATATCTTCTCTCTCTCATGGAGGTAAGTCCAATCAACTAGCAGACTGTTTTGGGACTGGAGGTTAAAACAACAGAGAAAAATAAAATGTTGCTTGGCTTGTTCTGTTGTGCATATATCTGTCTCCCTTGGGGAGATCAAGGAGATGGCTGTGGCTATAACATGACTGACAGAAGATAATGAAGATCAACTACCATGACGTCCTTCATGGCTAACATCATATTGCTTTTAATGCCACCAATGCCATTACTACTTCTTATCTAAAAGTGAATTAATCCAAAGCTAAATATATAAACCATTTTTTTCACTGGTTGAAAAAGAATTTCCCCTTTTGATTTAGCAGTTTTACTTCTGAAATTCAACTTTGTAGAAATACTTAAATATATGTGTAAGTGTATGTGTGTGTGTGTATTTTGTAAAGATAAATTTGGAAAGTAATTAAATGAGTCTTACAAAGGGAAAGCATAAATAAATAATGGGATATTAATAGAAAAGACAATTAGAAAACCCATTTAGAGAATCAATTAGATGTACATGTACTGACATGGAAATTTTTCAAAAATATATTAAGTAAACAAAAAGTTGCATAATTTCTACACGTGTATGTGTAATTTCAGTATTTCATATATACAAAATGTGAATCTAGATACGTGAAAAATTCATATGGATAGGAAACCACAGAAAAAGACCTAGAAGGATGTATACCAAACTGACAGCATTGCTTACATTGGGATTGGTGTGTACAAGGAGAAGGCGACAGTATGGCAGTCCAGAGATGGGATGTCAAATGGAATTTTCATGTTTATTCTATAAAAATATTATTGATTATTGTACAATAACTATATTTATTTTGTAATTAAAAATTAAAATGTATTCTTTTTACCACACACCACTAAATTTTCAAATTTAATTATATATTCTATATACCATTCTATGTAGACACAAAAAATTGAGGGCATATTTCTTTAAGATATATGACACTATATTAAGAAGGATTAAATCATAAGTGGTGTCTACTCGACTCCTATACTTTTATTAGAATGCAGAGTGTTTTATGGTAACTGATGTGGGGAGAGTGTGTAATTTCTTATCAAACTGCATCTCTTTTTATTGCTTTTACATCATTCTTCTTGAAATAATTTTATTATTTTCATATTTATTATTGACCTCCTTCTGTTTCCCGCTTTTAAAATATTCCATTCACTTATCTTTATAAACTTGGGCAATTTTCAAAGTTTCTGGTGATTTGTTATTGTCTAAAATGTGAATAGTTATGCTGAATCCTTCAACTCTCCCTTTCGCCTCTATCCTCTTTCTTAATTCTGACAAAAACTTGCAAAGTTAATTTTAATGATAATTTGACTTTCAAAATAAGACTTCTTAGGTGCTTTGAGAAGAAGCTATTTTATAGCACTCAAGGTAAAATAGCACTCAAGGTAAAATAAAAAAAATGGTGTTAAATCAACATTGAATCTTCACAGGAAATATCTCTTTGAAAGGAAGCTGAAAGTGCATCAAGGTAACTGGTTTTTTATTTAAGAGAATATTGCTTTTAATTTCGCTTATAATCATTGACACGTTGATTTCAGTGAAGTGGGGCTAGACGCTACCTAAGCACAGTTCTCATAGAAAATTCCACAACAGTGATTCATCACAATCAATTACCTCAGAGTTAAATAATCATTGAAAACGGAGTACAAATGAGTTTGTGATTGTTCTAAACTTAAAAACTTTTATCTTTTTACATTTTCACTATTTAATATTAATGCTGATTTTTAAGTGCTTCATGAAATCGCACCTATCTTAACATTATAACCTAACAACTTTGTGAAATAGACAAGGAATTTCTCTGTACATTTCAGAGATGAGGAAATTTATCCTCAGAGAAATTTGGCTCTCAGATAACACAGAGTTAAAAATAGTAGAAGCTAGACCTCAAGTTGTCTTCCTATCCCACATTCTGTATAATAAACAATTAACTGATTGTATTTTCTCAATTCCTAGTTAATAAATTAAATTATTTGGAACATTTGGTGTATTAGTCAGGGTTCTCCAGAGAAAGAGCAAAAATAGAATTTATGTATATCTCTATGTCCATCTCTATCTGTCTATCTATCTATCTATTTATCTATCTATAGATTTGTTATAAGGAACTGGCTCATGTTACTATGGAGGCTGAGAGGTCCCAAGATCTGCGGTGGCAAGACGGAGGTTCAGGAGAGCTAATGGTATAGTTCTAGTCCAAGTTCAAAGTCCTGGGAGCCAGGAGAGCCAGTGGTGTTCAGTTCCAATCTGAAAGCCCACAGGTTCAAGGCTCAAGAAGAGCCGATGTTTTAGTCAGAGTCCAAAAGCTAGAAAAGACCAATTTCGCAGGTCTTGCTGTTAGGCAGGGGGAGCTCCCTCTTACTCGGCCTTTTTGTTCTATTCAGGTCTTCAAGTGATTGGATAAGGCCCAGCCACATTAGGAAGGGCAATGCTTTACTCAGTCTACTAATTCAAATGTGAATCTCATCCAAAAATACCCTCACAGAAAGACCTAGCCTAATGTTTTGTCAAATATCTCGGCACCCCATGAGCAAGTCAAAATGACATAAAATTAGCCATCACAGTTCAACTCATGAAAATATTTGATTATTTCATTTCATCAATTATAGATAGGTGAAATTCAAAGTGTATTCTAAGAAATATTTGTAGAATTCTTCTTGTTGTAGAGTTAAAATATACCACAGTGAGTGATGGGTATATTCACAACCAGGTGAAGTTTGAAACTGTTTTAATTGTTAAGTCAAATTAACTAAATACTTAAATGACATTTATAGGAAAAACAGATGTGGGTTTGTATACTTGAAAAAGTTACTTATTTTCCCTAGTCATCAAATTTATCTATACAATTAGCATAATATTAGTGCTACCTCATTAGATTTTTTGGAGGAATAAATAACACAATGCATGTAAATATACTTGGAAGATCCAATAAATATTTAATAGCATCGTTGTTCTTCTGTCATCTTCTCATTAACATTAGCCTAGTCAATCAGATTAAACATTATATAAATATTGAATATGGGAGAACTAAAATATAGATAGAGCCAATCATGGATATTTGTTTCTTTTGCCTAAATGCCACTAAAGAAAAATAATGTCAGATGGTAGCAAAATGACAAATAGAAATCATTACCTTGGTCTACTTTAAAAGCCATGAGATGAACTCATAATATCATTTATAGCTTTAACTATAGCTATATGCAAGTTCTTATTAATGAGGGTTTCTTTTAGACTAGAAATTAGTTCAAAGTGAAAATAAATGTTATATCAAAGACCGAGTTAACATCATACGTTTTAAGGAATTCAGAACCTCTCCAAACTCATTTCTCTTAATGTTAGGCTAATTTTCAAAATAAAGACATAAAAGGTAGCTAATATGATGTAGCAGTTCCTCAAATATTAAATGCTGTTAAGATATCTAGGAGTCCTTCCTTTTTCTCCTTTTATGAACATGTATTTGTTGCGATATTTTAATGAATAATCATTCTCAGTTTTGAGTCATTTTTTGTAACTATAATTTAGGATCCCAACTATAGGTGTATATCTACATATCTTGATCTAGATAGGTTGTTTTTTTCTTTTAAAGCATCCTACACTAATATGGATATAATTTTATGTCATTTATGTTCAAACACTTTGGCCTAATTTACCACGTATCTTGGAAATTTTGAAAGCCCAAAGTAGGGGTAGGTAAAAGAATACATTATAATTTGTCTTTGTCATAAAGAATTTAACAAAATAATACAGGATATAGACACATAAATAAATTACTATGAAATACCGTATGATTTCCTTCATTAAGTAGTAGATAATAACAACAATAAACAAACACATAGGGACAGAGATTGGATTGGTGGTTAGCAGAGGGGAAGGGGGGAGGGAGGAGGGTGAAAGGGATAATTCGGTACATGTGTGTGGTGATGGGTTGTAATTAGTATTTTGGTGGTGAACATGATGTAGTCCATGCAGAAACAGAAGTACAATGATGTACACCTGAAATTTTTGCAATGTTATAAACCAATGTTACTGCAATAAACAAAAAATTAAAAAAAAAAAATTACTATGATATAATGATAAAATAGTATTGAATATTGAGAATCTGTGAAGATTCAGTATAAGTTCTTTTATATTCCTTATTTCCTTTAAGGTTAAAACCATTAATTAGTAAGTATGTTTATTTTATATATATATGTATATATAATTATGTAGCTTCTTCTAATTAAGCTTTGAATTTTGAGCAGATTAAATAATTTACCCAAAGTTATATAGCTAGAGATTATAAAAACCAGGATCTGTCAAGCCAGGTAAATGTAATTGCAGATTCTCTGCACCTGATCAACTCTCCACATTGTCTCTTCAAGATATTATAATGATGTCTATAATAGAGAAAATAAACTAATCTGATATAGTTTAGAGATAGAATAGCAAAATGCTATTGTGGCATGAAAGAGGAAATACTATGTGCCTAGTGGAATTGAGAGAGAGTTCAAAAGATGGAAACATTGAGCCTGAACCTTTAGGATGATGAACCTAACATTTAGAAGCGTTTTATTTGGGGGATAAGGGTAGAGTTGCCTCGTAACAGAGAAGAGGTTAGAAATATTTCTTGGTGTTAAGCACATAGAAGAGTATCCTTCTCGGTATGTAAGGATACTCGGTTAGCGTGCAGTAGAAAGGGAATTAACAGAATTTAAGAGCTGTAAGTAGAAAAGAGAATAATTCGTGTAAGTGCAGGTTTAGAAAATCACTTACACATCCACATATTTTTTTTTCCTGAATTGAATGAGTATACACCAATATTCCTCATAGCCACTTAAATGGTAAGAAATTAAACTACAATTTGAATAAATATATCCCAAACTTTAAAGAATTTTAATTTTTAGTTTTATTTTGAATTTCTTTCAAAGACAATATGTTTATAACCTTTTCAATGATAATAAAAAGTAATGAAAAATATCAGATTAAAAAATGTGTATAAAATCACTCCTAAAATATTTACTAACTTGGTCATGTTTAAATGAAAATTTCTGCTATATAATTTTATTTCCTTTTTCTATAGAACAAATACATTAATATATTTACTCAACATTAAATAACTTTTTTTCACAGTCATGTGACAAATATATAGAGAGTACTTATTAGGTGCTAGACACTGATCAAGGCATTAGGAATAGAGCAATGTAGAAGTCAGAGAAGACACTCCCAATACGAACTGGAATTCTAGTCAAGGATATCAAATAGAATAAAACAATAAATGCCCAGGGAAATTCAGGCTGGGATTCAACTGTGATATGAGTAAAACAAATAGGATGATGATAAAGATATTTACTCTTGGAAGACAACAGCTGTAGAAATGGGAATGAAAAGAAACATACAATTTTAGTATAGTTTAGAAAGTGGAACCATACCAACTCAATGAATAATGAAACATAAAATTAAAAGAATAGGAGCTTTTTTGCACGTCACCTGGATTGGGGTTTGCTCAAGAGGGTTAGATGATAGAGCCACTCTTTAAAGAATTGAGAAAGATCACGGAAAGAGAAGCTTGGGCAGTGAACAGAAATTAAGAGTTCTTTGAATTTAAGATGCCCATTAGATATCAAAGTTGAAATTTTGAGTAAAAGATATGTAAGACTGAAACAAAAGGGAGAGATCAAGGCTAAATTGTAGGTATGGGATTCATATTTAAATAAATGTCATTTCAGAAGAATTCTTTGGATGAGATCTGCTAAAGAAAGTATAGCTAAGTCTATGTGGGAACATACATAAGTTCTTATACAAAATGTTTTCCTGCACTTCTGGTTTTCATAAGGAATTTCTCTGGATGCACTCCTGTATTCTCTCCAACCTTTGATCATTTCTCCTTAAGGTAATGTGAAATAATATATCTGCAGTATGAATTTGGAAAGAGTGGACATGTTCATCTCAACTCCAACACCGCCATTCTTCTGGGAGTATGACTTTTAACAGAGAAGAGGAGTTTTCTCTGCTCCTTCATTTCATAAATCTTATCTGAACAAGCCTCTTCCTCACTAATAAGTTTGCCAAATTCTGTAGATTAATACCAGCAAGTTCATTTTGTTGACAAACCTAAAGTTATGCATGTCAAATTGGACTCTATGAAGAGTCATCGTTATATATTGGCCTCTACATCTACTTTCTGTTGTATTCTGCTACTTGTTCAGACCCACTTGAAGAAGAGGTGGACTGTTTATTGAGGGAAGTCTTAGAAAGCTCCAATATAGGAACCAACTCTAAAGAGCTTATTATTGAGTTGGAGAGACGAAGCATGAACACATGAGAAGATAAAAGGATATGCCCAAGACTTTTTGCAAAGAAGTGCATGTTTTTTGACAAAAAACTGGGTCACATGATAAGTACCGGAGTAGTTTCCACCAGGCAAAGACCACAATTGACTGGGTTAACCACACTGGGAAAAAAGATTGGAGAGAACATGGAAGAATGGGAAGTATCTGCATTGGCAAAATAGAGTAGGGTGAAAGAAATTATATAAAGATATGTCAGGAAAATACAAAATCAGTGTCTGGGCCTCTGTGATTTTGACCTTTGTTTTTTCTCCATCCACTTCTTCATCTTACCACTGAAGATAACAAAAGATGGTAATCTCTTTTTGTTACTTTTCCAGTTATCTAGAAACATCAAAAGAAGGATAAAGCAAGACATATTAGACTTATGATCATCTAGTCTCTAATTACCTTTTCAATTCTCTTCTCTGATATTCTTCTCATTCTTTTATTCCTTATTGTATTCATTCATTCATTGAGTTTGTGAGTCAGTCAGTGTTCATTCATTCAATAGTTATTGAACATCAGCTGTCTTTTGGGCTCTGGTGACACCATAGTGAAGAAGACAGATGGAGGTTGTGCCCTTGCGAAGCTACAATCAATCAGAGAAGACAAACATAAAATAAATTCTTTCAAATTGTCAATAATGGCTGTGCTATCTAGATACCATGAAATGAGAGGATGGATGTGGAATACAGAAGATTGCTCAGTTCAACCTAACACAGGGTTATTTATTTAATTTTTCATTCATAAAATATTACATTCATTTATAAAATGTGTGAAGCACTGTGCTCTGAGTGTAATTGGGTACAACTTCAGAGAAAACGGTAATTCCTGTAAGGATTTTAAAGAGAATTGAATGTCAAGCTTCTGGACATCAGGTTTATACACAAAGATCACCTCAGTTTTAGACAATAGTTTGTGAAATTTCTGTTAGTCATATTGAGATTTCTGGACAGAAGAGAATATAAATGTGTTATCTTTTTGGGTTAATACCCCTATTTTCACTGACCAAGAACATATTCTAGAATTTTGTACCTTAAGAAAAAAAAAGACATAATGGTCATTTAAAAATACCAAATAGCAGGATGAGCATGTTTTCCTTTTATCCTTTTAGCCATCCTTCCAAAATAAGCTGTAAAGAGTCATGTTGTTACTGTGAACTACATGACGCCGGGTTGAGATGGCAAAAACACTCGCTTTCCCACACAGATTCCTGGGGAGTCTCATTTCTTAAGACTTATCTGTATTTGTTAAAAAGGACAGAAACTTGAAGTCAAGTGAAGAATAAAGGCCCCCAGCTATGAATTATTGTGGGAATACTGCCCAGTTAGTGAACATCTCACTCAGAACCGTTCAAAAAGGAAGCTCCTCTATCAAAAAGTTATTTGATATAGGAAACTGTTTTTATTTCAGGAGAGGGTGGTAGGACACCCTGAGCAGAATAACTTAATTAGTCTGTAGATCTCGTTCTTCCTTTCTTCCTTTCTTTCTTTTATCTCTCTTTCTTTCCTCCTCCTTTCCTCCCTTCCATCAGGTTCTAGTACACATACACACACACAAACAGTGGCGAGTGATTTATTGATTTATTATTATGTATTTATTTTGCACTGCTATTGAAGAATGGAAAAAGAGTTTTTTTTTTTAATTTTATTTATTTATTTATTTTTTCCCCCAAAGCCCCAGTAGATAGTTGTATGTCACAGCTGCACATCCTTCTAGTTGCTGTATGTGGGACAGGGCCTAAGCATGGCTGGAGAAGCAGTGCATCGGTGCGCGCCCGGGATCCGAACCCGGGCCGCCAGCAGTGGAGCCCGCACACCTAACCGCTAAGCCATGGGGCCAGCCCGAAAAAGAGTTTTATATTTTCTTCCTCACCTCTTACCCCCTTTTCTCACCAACCCCCCCCCAACCAGAAAGCAAGCAAGCAAGATTCTAAGTTCTTCCTTGGGAAAATGAACATGCTTAGATTCAGAATCAAGCCAATTAAAATGGACATTTGTTTTCTGATAAGTGTGCGGACTAAAGTTGCCACAGTAGGGAGGGAGTTTCCTCATGATAATAGTGGAAAAAATTATTGTATTGGGGTGGTATCAGCAATTGACAATAAGCTGTGACCCATTTCCATAGAGCACCCGAAGAAGCACAGGAATTCTAATGTAGGAATATGGAGATGCTGAGAATCTAGAAAGGAGGCTTTTTCCTTGGAGCCACAGAAGAGAATCCCAGGTCAACATATGAACACAGGGCTACAGAAGTTTGACTTGACTGGATGCTCGGACTAGTCTAATGGGCATCTGGTTGGGAACGTAATGTACGATGCCTCGAGTTTCTTATTCTATTTTTGCTCGGGCAACATGAAATCTCTCCATATATTTGTGGCACTGTAGTTAAGTCTAAGGGCTACACATAGCAAGCATCAGATTGAATTCCTCAGAATCTTGTACAAGTGTTGAGTCACTTTCTACTTGATTCAGAACACTTAAGGAACGTAGCTGGTTTTATACCCAGAGTTGTGGAATGTATTTCTTTTCCTAGTGCATTAAAATTTTTCATGGGGCTATATATCCACTGGGTTTCACAAATAGGTGATCCTCCGGTTGTAGAAATTTTGAGATTCAAAAGAAGAAGTCCTCCTTAATGAACAGAACTTGAAAAATAGGACCAAAATGTAAAATGGACTAAGAGAAGAAATTAAATTCAATCTGGTCATTTATATTCACTATATACTTAATTACAAATTAGTAAACATGAAAAGCCTATAAGTTATTTGATTTGTCTTTAGGTGAAATTATAAGAAAATAAGAAATCACAAGTCACAATGGTATTTAATTTTGAAAATGAATAATCTTGTTGATGAAAGGACTTGGAAATTTATACTACTAAAACGTAGGTGATACAATTGGGTAATATGTACATTCCAATTACCTCAGGAGCTCAAGGAATAATGACTATTAATTAGGTTGGGCAAAAGTTTTGAGTTAAAATTCATACCCCCACTTTGAGATCATGTTTGCAATTATTTCAAGGTTTTTTAAGCAGTGGAATGAAACTCTTTGAGATATGCCAGTTTATTGAGACTACCATTTGAACTATCAAGAGTTTGTTTTAATCTTCTTTTACCTGCAAAATTGGTAAAAGACATTGATTTTAGAAACTGCATTTGTTACAACATGTTTGATATGAAAAGTTTTATTTGTTTAAATGTTGTAAGAATTTGGATATACTCAGGCTATAAAATGAACCCATTAGGCTTATGGAAATTAATCTAAAATTTAAGACCTCAATAGCTTTGTGTTTATTAATTCAATCTCTATAAACATTGTGTTAAATCTCTTGCTAATAAGAAAACAGTCTTGCTTTTCTCCTCAAAAGCCCATTGTTCTAAATATTAACTTCGGAAAATTTAATTCTCCACACAAGGCAAAATCCTGTTCCTTTTACAAGGTCAAGCCAAAACAAATTGATCTCAACCTTAGAGCCAAACTTTGCTTGGTCCAATCCTAAACTGGTTTCAGCTACTGCCCCAATTATGAATAATGGGACTTCCAAAGCAGAGGGGAACTTATTGCACTATGAGTCCTCTACCCCGATGGTTCTGAAAGCGTGGGGCTAAGACCAGCAGCATCAACATCATTTGTCGACATGGTAGAAATGCAAATTTGGGAAGCTCACTCTGGACCTATAAGTCAAAAGATGATTCTAACTCACATTTGGGTTTAAGAGTCACTACTCTGCTCCTTTTAGCAAACCAGCACTCTTCCCATTGTTGCCAAATGTGCTTCCATGGCTTTTTCCTCATTTTTTCTAATATCTCCTTTAAAACATTCACAGCCCCTCAATTAACCCATGCTGAGAGTGTCTCAGAATTTGTAGGAATAAAAAGTAACTTCTCCACAACAACATCACATCTTTGATTCCATGGTCACCTGGATTCTATAAAGACAAGGTAGCTTCACCAAAAATATGCACATAAAAATCTCAAGGATGAAAAACCTATTTAGAGACACTTTTATTCTCTTTAGTTTACAGCCAAGATATTCACATCTTATGAGTCTTATATGCCAAGAAATCTGGCAAGGCAACAAATTCATTTCCCTGAGTGTTTCCATTTGATACACTTAAAAATTAACAAAGGTAAAAAATAGAAGCGTCTATGTGAGCACATTTCCTCAGCAGCTGCTGTTAATGTTTAATTCACTTCTGGGGAAGGATGATGACAAATATGAGGCTCTAATTGAGTCGACACACAGCTGCCTTTAATGTTGTACAATTAAGGTCCTGTCAACAAAACATGATTAGAGTATTTCTTTTTTCTGAGAAAGAATAAAAAATTACAGAAAACAATGATTGTATCTGAATAATGGTGGCACAGCGTGGTATGGTTGAAAAAGTGAACTACTCGACAGTATATTATATATTTATTTGTGTGAAAAGAATGTGAATTTCATCATGGTAGTGACTTTGACTCTTGTTCAGCCTAGACTTGTGCTTTGCTTTTAGAATTTGATAAAAATTTCTTAAATGAACAAATGAAACAAACACACAAACAGAACCAGGGATCTGTGTAAATCTTAAACAATATTTCTTTTGATACTTTGAGCTTCTTTATCTGTAGAGAAAGGCGAAGACAAGTGAGAGACAGATGTACAAATGGACAATGGCCAGAACATGTGTAAAAATAGAACTCTGACCGCAATCTGCAGCAATTAGTAAGGAAGACAAACCGCAACCTGTAGGGCAATTGTCTCCAAATTGTCAGGACTTAATTAATTAACTGACAGCTTCCCTAATATATGCCTTGTCTTCCAAACAAGGAACAACCAGAGAAAACCAAATATGCTTCCTCTGCCCAATCATGTAGGATGCCTTGCTTCTAGTTAGCCTCCCTCCAGCTTCCATGGCAACAACTTCCAATCAGGGCATACCTAAAGTCTTCTCTTCTTTCCACTATAAAACTTTTATACTCCTCTGCCTGCCTTTGAGTCTCTGTCAAACACTAGTAATGGTGGCTGACTTTCTTACGATAACAAGCTCTGAATAAACAGCATTTGTTCGTTCTAATTCAAGTTATCATCATTTATTTCCACACAAGCAAGTTTGTAATACTTAAAGTGCTCTCAGCACTCCATTTCTATGAAATTCTAGAAACCATGACCTCCGAGGAAGAATTTGCATAAGTCTAAATGCAATTTTTCAGGTCTAGATGATAAAAACTGAAAAACTCATAATGAAGATGTTATAAGAACAACATTAAAAGAGTGATGAGGTTTTAACTGAAGATGGAAAGGAGGGGTTGGGTTAGCCACAGAATAAAAAATCACAAATTTCAATTGGGTTTTTCTAACAAAATATTACCACATTGTTCATAGTGTTTTCAAATGGTCACTTGTACTGCAGTGAACCAACCGAAGAGTTCCAAATCCACCATTACTCATTTCAGAACAGGAAAGCTTCAAAGAGCACTGCTGAAACTGAGGATACTATATAGTAGATCATTAATTCCAGACATACACTGAAAAAGTGAGATAAATAGATGGCCTTTACCAGTGATATTTGAAATGTAGTGTGGTAGGAGGGTCAAATGGGAATGTCCATCCTGGGTACAAGGACTAAAGGGATGGTTATCTGTAAAGTACTAATAAATAGCAATAGAACTGAGTAAAAGTTGCTCTGCTTTGGTTATTCCTATGCCCTGGTAATCTAAGCAATGTCAGTATTTAAAAAAAAGAACACTGGAGGCATAAGGGGGTCCAGATTTTTCCTGGTTTAAATTCAAAACACTCTCTGTGGTTACAGTGAAGGTTGAGTTTTAGTGATATATATGTGAGCTACATATTAAGACACTTTTATTACTTATTCTTTAGCAAAAAATTGAATTCCACATACAAGTTACTTCAAATACTGCTCAGTTATACAGGTGGCCCCTTGACACACACAGCCTCAGCCAGACTCATTTCTTTTAAGAATGAGATTGTAATTGTCAAATTCTTCAGGCTCACTTCTGGCATAGTGTGTATCTTTAACACCATAATTCTGCATATCTCTGTATTTAAATAGGAGATTTGGAGTGAACAATGACAATAAAATGATTTTGAAGATGAAGCATTAGAACTGGATTCACTCCAATTCTGTCATTCTGTGTTACACATGGTGTTTTTATTTTGGTGAAAAATTTAAAACATTTAAATGAAGTGTTAATAGTGAGGTTAAATATTTTTGGTAAGTGTCTAGGAGCTAAAATACAGAATTCCCAGTCAAATTTAAATTTAGACAAATAATATATTTTTTAGTATGAATATGTTCCTTGCAATATTTGAGACATACTTATAATAAAAAGAAAATATTTATTTGTCAGAAATTCCAATTCAACTTGGCGTCCTTTATTTTTTTATTTTAATATTTTTTTATTTATTTATTTTTTGAGGAACATCAGCCCCGAGCTAACATCTGCCAATCCTCCTCTTTTTTTGCTGAGGAAGACTGGCCCTGGGCTAACATCCATGCCCATCTTCCTCCACTTTATATGGGACGCCGCCACGCGGTGCAACAGTGCGCGCCCGGGATCCGAATCAGCAAATCCCGGGCCACTGGGACTGCACTCTGGGCAGCGGAGTGTGCGCACTTAACCGCTTGTGCCACTGGGCCTGCCCCGTGGTGTCCTTTATTTTTATTTATTAAATCTGCAACATTGGCAGAATTTTAGTTCATAAATAACATAGCTGAATCTGAAAATCTTTAAAGTTGAAATGAAGTGAAAATTCTTTTTAAAGTTTTGACTGTTTTAAAACTAAAGAATGAACTAAGAATATTAAATGTTACATCAATGGTACAATTTGCTGGTTCCCAAAATTTAATTTTATTAAAGCCATTTTAGTTTTATTAAAATCCAGTTATTGCGAGAAAATTATTTTATAAAATATCATTATATAACACTACAATCAAGGGATCAAAGTTCAAAATCTTAGGTAGATATAAAAAACAAAAAAACTATCCCTCAGAAACAGACCCACATAAATATATTCAACTGATATTTGACAAAGGAGCAAAGGCAACACAATGGAGAAAAGACAATCTTTTAAACAAATAGTAAATAGTGCTAGAACAACTGGACATCTACATGCAAAAAAAAAACAAATGAAGATCTAGACACGGACCTTACATCCTTCACTAAAATTAACTCAAAATGAATCACAGACCTAAATGTAAAACACAAAATGATAAAAATGCCTAGAAAATTACACAGAGGAAAACCTACATTATCTTGGATATAGCAAGGATATTTTTAAAATAAAACACAGAAGACATAATCCTTGATAGAAATAATTGATAAGCTAGACTTCATTAAAATTAAAAACTTGTGTGGCCGGCCGATGGCACAAGCGGTTAAGTGTGCGCGCTCCACTGCGGTGGCCTGGGGTTCGCCAGTTTGGATCCCGGGCGCGCACCGACGCACTGCTTGGCAAGCCATGCTGTGGCGGCGTCCCATATAAAGTGGAGGAAGTTGGGCACAGATGTTAGGCCAGGGCCAGTCTTCCTCAGCAAAAAAAGGAGGATTGGCAGATGTTAGCACAGGGCTTATCTTCCTCACACACAAAAAAAGAAATTAAAAACTTGTGCTCTACAAAAGACAATGTCAAGAGAATGTGAAGATAAGCCACAGACTGGGAGAAAATATTTGCAAAAGATACATCTGATAAAGGACTGTTACCCAAAATATACAAAGAACTCTTAAATTCAACAATAAGAAAACAAACAATCCAATTCAAAAATGGACCAAGACCTTAATACACACTTCATCAAAGACAAAGAGAGGCAAATAAGCATACGAAAAAATATTCAATAGCATATGTCATTAGGCAATTGCAAATTAAAAGAACAATGAGATACCACTACACGCCTATTAGAATGGCCCAAATCCAAAATACTGAAAACACCACACACTGGCTAGGATGTGGAGCAACAGTAAATCTCATTTATTGCCAGGAATTCAATATTGTACAGCCACTTTAGAAGGCAGTTTGGCAGTTTCTTACAAAACTAGATATACTTTTACTATATGATCCAACAATCACACTCTTTGGTATTTACCCAAAGAAGTTGAAAACTTATGTCCACCCAAAAACCTGAAGACAGATGTTTATAGCAGTGTTATTCATAATTGCCAATACTTGGAAGCAACAAAGATGTCCCTCAGTAGGTGAACTGATAAATAAACTTTTGGATTCGGATAATGGAATATTATTAGGCACTAAAAAGAAATGAACTCTCAAGCCATGAAAGAAATGGAGAAAACTTAAATGCATGTTACTAAGTGAAAGAAGCCAATCTGAAAAGGCTACATACTGTATAATTCCAACTACACAACATTCTAGAAAAGGCAAACTATGGAGGGAGTAAAAAGATCAGTGGTTGCCAGGAGTTAGGCGAGAGGAAGGATGAATCGGCAGAGCACAGAGGATTTTTAGAGCAGTGAAAATATTCTGTATATGGTGGATACATGTCATTACACATTTATCTAAACCCACAGAGTATACAACACCAAGAGTGAACCCTAATGTGAGGTATGGACTTTGGGTCATATGATGTGTCAATGTAAGATCATTGATATTAACAGATGTACATTTGTGGTGCAGGAGGTCTATCGTGGGGGTGGTTACAGGTGTGTGGGGACAGGGAGTATGTGGGAACTTTCTGTACTTTCTACTCAGTTTTGTTGTGAACCTAAAACTACTCTAAAAAAAAAGTTTATTAATTAAATAATATCAAATATTAAATAATTATGCTTTCTTTTGTCTCTTTTGTACTGTAAATTTTATTTAATTTTTTTATTGGTACAGTTATATATAAAGTTCAATAAAAAAGTTTTTCACTTTCTCAGTTTCTTTCATGGCTATTATTCATTGCACTTCTTGATTATATGGAAAATGATTTTTATATAGAAGAAGGGGTATTTAAAGTATCTGATTTAGATGTCGGATACACTAAGTTCTCCACTGGCCTTTACAATTTCACTATTACTGAAGGCTACATAACAAGCCTTCTTTTACCTGCAGCTGAATTCATTTATCAGAACTTTTTTACATGCCAGAGACAAGGGTAAAAGTCATAGATTAACATTTTCTGTTCAATTCACATATCTGCTGGCTCTTTTATATGCTAAATTTCTTTTGATGAATTTTTTTGGTGGGGAAACAAATTCTCTCAAGTCATTCCTAATAATTTTTTTCTGAATGAGCACTGCTTTGAAACGCTTCATGCAATATTCTTACTTTGGTGTTTGCTGATCCCACAAGAAGTGCTTCCCAAGAGATTTGAGAAGAGAGGTTGCTAAATTAAGATTATTTTTTTCTAACACAAAGGACCAGAGGAAGACTATAACAACCTTTTGAATGAAGAAAAGGAAAAGACTGTGAAAGAAAAATATCTTTGTATTCTCCAGCTCTCAAACTGGATCACCTCTCCCTCAACGCCTTTCCTATCTTTCTTCAGAAAATCAACCACTCATCCTCTCTGCTCTCCTCATACCTTGTGTATCTCTGTTGTTGGCATTATACCATGCAACAGTTATTTATATCTCTGCCTTGTGAGGAAGGCTGACAGCACCTTGAGATAAAAGATGGATGTATTTATCTGTACATGCCTAGACCAGATGTGTGTGCAACAAATGATTGTTGGATATATATTTTTGATAGTACTGATTTTCCAGATAAACACCTAGATAAATTTAGCACTTTACATTAATGACTGGCTAAAGAATCGGGTTAAATTTGAATTGATAATTCACAACCGGGACTTAAATAACTTCTCAGGAAAAGTTATAGAGAAGCGGAATTGCCCAATTGGTTCTCTTCAATGATGAAGTGCTAGTTTTCCCACATCTCACATTCACGCTTTTTGAAATGTGAGCCACTTTGCTATCAACCTAATGGGGACATGTTTTTTTGCACTTATGTTCTAAAAGTTTTTCATGTTCTCCAGGCTCTTCCAGCTGGATGACTACTTATGCTTAATATCTTCTGGTTTATGTTACTCTGTCATATTCAATTTATTAATGATCTTTGTAAAAGTTTAAAAGAAAAGTTGAAAATTTGAAATTAATAATATCTATTCATAAATATTTTGTAGTATTCTTTCACTGCAAAAAAAGGAAACTGATTATGAATCATACTTTCTAGTCTAGTTTTATTTTGGATAACAAAGAGCTATGTGCCTGTGTTTGTGAACAGAGGCTGAGAAGGGAAATAGAAAAGGCTTGAATTGTTGGTGGCCTTGGTGTGTAAAATACCTAGTAGGTTATGTGAAATCCATATAAACCACTCTTTATCCTTTTACCCTTGTACATTTATTTATTTTATCTCCTTTAAATCCTCAATTTTTCCCTATTCTCTCCACTAGCAATTAAAATCTAAATATGTATTGAACATTTTTAACATCCCAAGCAACAAGCTAGTTTTTGGAATACAAAGAAAGAAAACTAATTTTTGAGTGTCAAGTAGGTAACAGAAATGGTGGTAAGCATTTTACATGGTTACTTCATTTAAACTTCATATCAACCCTGTGAGGGAGATGTTTTTATATCCATTTGATAGATAAGGAACCTAGGCTTAAATGTTAACTAATTGGGCCATGGATTAGCACAATCAGTGGCTGAATAGGAATTCAAACTGTTAAAGAAAATTTGTTAAAAATGGTAAAATTATGATTCTCATATAAATATAAAATGGATATATGTCAATGATTTGACTTACTCTTTTTTCTTTTTTTTTTTTTGGTGAGGAAGATTGGCCCTGAGCTAACATCAATTGCCAATCTTCCTCTATTTTGTATGTGTGATGCTGTCATAGCATGGCTTGATGAGCAGTGTTTAGGTCCGCGTCTGAGATCTTAACCCACAAACCTGGGGCTGCCGAAGCAGAGCACACACACTTAACCATTTGCCACTGGGCATAATGATTTATGCCCCTGATTTACTCTTTTAAGTAAAAAAAGGTTCAGTAAGATGCTACTATGAGTTCAAAGGGAGATTTAAAGAACCACACATATATAGGCAGTGTGGAATGCTGAAATGAATTTACAAACAGGTGTAAAACCAGCCAGTATCCATAGGGCAGTGATCAATTGCATTCCATCAGACACAATTTTGTTTGCATTTGTACAAACAAGAATAATTTGCATTATTACCAGTTTTCTACAACCTACAAAGTTGTAAAATAGCTCATTGACAATGAAAGTATCAAGTCCTATCAAATCAGAAACCCTGAAATGGTTTGACTTTCTCTTCGTTGAAAAGATACTGCGTACTTTCTTGTGAATTTCAAATATTTCACAATTTTTGTGACACCACTCAGGAGCTATTGACAAAGGCCATGGTCTATGTGTTTGAGACGCATGTCTAGTCCTTAAGAAGTTAATAGAATTTATGGTGTTTGTTTTATTCCTGTTAACTACCTCCCTCCAAAAACAGAGTGCAAAAATATCTAACTATGGGATTTTTAGTTAACTCAATGCTTTTTGGATTCATGCATTCCTGCATAAGATTAATGTTATTTTGGTTCTCAGTTTGGCTTCACTTTGTTATCAAAGAAATAATGGATAAAGCTTTATAGACCATTTATCACATATGATTAATTTAAATTTGGAAATTTAAAAGCACCTTGATCTTGGACTTTTAGCCTCCAGAATTGTGAGAAAATAAATTTCTGTTAAGACTCCCTGTCTGTGGTACTTGGCTGTGGCAGCCCTAGCGAACTGTTACACTCACCTTCCCTCATCTTACGTTAGACAAATTGTGACTTATTTGGCACCCAAAAATTATAAATGTGTTTTACTTGCATGCTCAAAACTTCTTTTATGCTCTTTGGAGTTTTAAACATATTTATTTTATACAAAATTACTCATTTTGTGTGTTAATTTGGTCTATTTGAATTACCCTCCTGCTATAACCCTACTTTTCTCCCTCTGAGGTCCTAGACTCCTTTTGGCTAGAGTTAAGAGCATAGAAGTTAGAAACAGATCAACTTGGGTTTGATTGCCAACTGTGTGACATGGGGGACGTACTTAAGTTCTCTAAGCCTTAGTTTCCTCATCAAAGTAAGAAGGAAATACCTGTGTCATAGATTTCTGCTTGAGTGAGCCTGGTGCTTAGCATATACTAAATATCCAATGCCCTGCCATGTTCCGACTTCCTTTTAGTCAATTGTTGTTATACAATTAACTTCAGACTTGGGTGAGAATGTTCCCCACATTATATTCCAATATGTCTCTGTTAGAAACTCCCATGTAAACAATGTAGAAATTGCATTTATATGTTTCAGTCTCTTGCGTTATACTAGAAGTCAGATCAGTGGCTATTTCTCATTTATGTTTTTATTCCATGGTATCTGACACATGGTAGGAATAACACATTCAAAATTGCAGAATATTTTTATATTTTATTATAACATTCGTTTTAATCATCACAATATCCCTCTGAATTAGGTAGTGCAGCATTATTATTATCCTGTTTTTATAGTCAAAAATTTTGAAAATACTTTTGTTGGCCATTAATATGAACTATTTCAGAGACTCTCAGTGACCCTTCTTTCTTTCTTTTGTTCTTTCTTTTTTTCTCTCTTTCTTTCATTTGCCCCTGACAGTCAAAATTTTCATTTATGTGGTGTTTTAGTCAGCTCAGGTGGCCATCACAAAATACCAGACACAGTGGCTTAAATAATTGAAATTTATTTCTTATAGTTCTGGAGACTGGTAAGTTCAAGATGAAGGTGCCAGCCAGTTTGGTTTTTGGTGACAGCTCTTCTCCTAGCTTATAGACAACCATCTTCTTATTTTGTCCTCACTTGGTGGAGAGAAAGTAAGCAAGCTCTCTCGTGTGTTTTCTTATAAGGACACAAATCCTATTGGATCAGGGCTCTACCCTTATGATCTCATTTAACCTAATTACTTCCTTAGAGGCCCCACCTCCAAATACAGCCACACTGGGGGTTAGGGCTTCAACATATGAATTTTAGGGGGACACAAACATTCAGTCCATAATATGTGAGTTGAACTCAGATTGGGCTGACGGAACTGAGTATCCTGAAACAGAATACTGAAAATCACTTGGTGCTGTTAGGCACGTTTTTCTGCAATAAGAACTAGAAATATCAGTGGTCGTAAATAAATGTCACAAATGTAGCAAGTCACAGTGTGTAATGAGTGATTTTTATTTGTTTACTCTTCTGCAAAACTGACAAGAAAAGGAATTAAAAAAAAAAAAACCCAGCTATCATGTTGCTGGTGACTGTTTCTCCCACGTATTTTTAAAAAGCTCAATTGTATTAAGGCTACTTGGTATTCACGTCCATATCAAGCAATGGCACCATTGTTTCAAAAGATCTTGTGACACAGCCTTTTGGATTTAGAAGGCACTTGTACAAATTTGCCTAGAAAAACAAATTGAAGGAGACTTCAAGTGTATAAGAGATGAGGGTCTCCTGGAGCTATATTTTTACTCTGGCATTTTAGGTAGAGTATAAATGAATAAATTAATTAAAAAATTTCTAAAACCTTTAGACTGTGTGTGAGTGTTCTATATTCTTTTTTTTTTTTTTTGTGAGGAAGATCAGCTCTGAGCTAACATCTGTTGCCCATCCTCCTCCTTTTTTTTCCCCCAAAGCCCCAGTAGATGGTTGTATGTCATAGCTGCACATCGTTCTAGTTGCTGTATGTGGGACGTGGCCTCAGCATGGCCGGAGAAGCAGTGCGTCAGTGCGCGCCTGGGATCCGAACCGGGGCCGCCAGTAGTGGAGCACACGCACTTAACGGCTAAGCCATGGGGCCGGCCCTATATTCTTAATGTTAAAACATAGTAACTGATATTTATGAATACACTGGCTATTTTTGACTTTTTATTAAAGTAAAATATGCATGCAGAAAAGTGCCCTGGTGGACAATTTTCTAAGTTTTCATAAACATGAACATACTTCTGCAACTAGAACCCAAATAAAGAGACAACTTTTTTAGAACCCCTAAAGCCCTCTTTATGTTCCCTTCCAATCCCTACACCCCCAGCACCATTAAGAGGAACAACTGTTTCGGTTTCTAAACACGTAATTTGACCTGCTTTTTGTACCTTATATTAACGGTGTTATAGAGTATCTTTTAAGTCTGGCTTTTTTCACTCAACATTATATTTCTGAGATTCATTGATATTATTGTGTGTTGTAAATCATTCATATTGTTGAATTCCATTCCATTGTGTGAGTAGCTATTCAACGAATGATAGCCATTAAGGTATCTTCCAGGTTTGTGCTACTATGAACAGTGCTGATAAAATCATCCTAGAACATATCTTTTGGTGAACATCTGTACAGTAGAATTTCTATGCCATGAGAAATGCATGTATTCATCCTTAGAAGATGCTTCCAAACACTTTTCCAAAAGGGTTATACTATTCCCACTAGCAGGGTATGAGAATTCTGGTGGCTTGATATAATTATAATTTTTCATACTTATTATTTTTGAGCATTTATAATAGTTACTGTTCAGTGAGCAGGCAATTTGCGTAGATTATCAATAATCCTCATAACAACCTTGCAAAGCAGAATGCAATTTTCACTTGGCAGATGAAGAAACATGTCAATAAGGTTAATAAATTTCTCAAGGTCAAATAGCTATCAGTGCAAGGACTCAAAACAAGGTCTGCCTACCCCTATTGTTTCATAGTCTTGATACGACCATAATCCTGTTAGCAGGAAATTTAACAAGATAATGTCTGTGATGGCCATCTATAAACCTTAAAAATTCAATCTCGTTGGTGCTTCAATTTTTGTAGTTTCTTACATGTTTCATATATTAGCTGCATAGCAACCTTGTGAGGAAAGTATTATCATCTCTATTTCACAAACAAGGAAAAGGAGGTTCTGAAAAGAGAAGTAACTTTCATGAATTCATATCAAATGTCTTCTCTAGGAGGTCAGACTAATAGAGCAAAGAATGTGAGTTGTTTGAGGACAGGGACTCTTTTTCACCACTGCATCCTTAGTACCAGGAAGAGTGTCTGGCACGTAGGAAGCCCTCAATAAATGTTAAATGAATGATTGAATGCTGAATGAAAGAAGAGCCAAAAAGGGGTTATATGCGTATGTTTCTCTAACTAGTAAGTATGTAAACAGGAGACTGACCTCAGTTGTCTGCCTCAAATCCTTTGTGGAGAGAAAATATTCCTCCTGGAAAAAAGTGTATATTAATTTTATATTCAAGTTTCTCTCTAAAAAGAGCCATTTTCAAAACCCAAGAAATCACTTGCTTTCTTTCTGTTAGAAATGCACACTGTGAAGTGAAAGATACATATTTGAATCTAACACTACAACTTAATTATCTGGGAAGACGTGATCTCTGATCCACCCATTTAATAAATATCTTCTAAGTGCCTTCCATGGACTAAAGAACACGCCGTGTGCTGGGGACAGTTGATGGAAATGGAAAACATATTCCTTCTCTTTATAAACATTATAATTATAGTTACATAAACTCCTTGGGCTTCAGTTCCCTAAACTTAAAGTTGGAATAATATTAATAATATTATCTAATATTATAATAATTATTATTTTGATGATTAAATGAGATAGTGTGTCTATGAGATCAATCATAGACAGCTGCTTACAAAATAGAATGGCCAATATTGTGAATATTCTTGATTTCTCTTTAGCACGTGAACACTGATATATGGAATTATAAAAGATTGAGTTTTAGATGCACCATTACATTTCTATTTTGTTTTATGGCCCCAATATTTTTAGAGAGAAATATTCATTGATCCCTCTCTAACTCACTTATTAAACAATTATTTTTTACCAAATTAAAACTCCAAGACTTTTCTTTGTTGGTTTATCTAATTACTGATTTATTATTTTTTTACAAAAGAGAATTTGGTTATCTGCGGAATAAAATGCAACTCTCTGGCACTATAAGGTTACAAATACATCCTGTTTACATGCAAACCACCTAAAAGGACTATTTCCTAAGGTTCCACCTTGTTTATTAGGTAGTTTCCAATTTTCCTCTTTAGAAGTTCTGGCTATGTGGCCTTTTTTCTCTTTCATCCTCAGGAAAGTTTCCAAACCTAGAGTTTTCTCAAGCAGAACTCTTGGGCCACAAGAGAAATCATTTTTTCCCACCTGTGCTGTAAAAACAGTGTTTTTCTTCCCAGAGAACACAGGTGCTCAAGTGGCAGAGGGATGGGTCTAAACAGCCCCAGCCAGGAGTCCCTGCAGGGTCCTATCCTCCCCATTGAGGTCTGGGGCCCAGGAAATAACTACTTTGGCCTTCCCTTCTGTCTTGCCATTTAGGAGCTAGTCTGCTCAGAACATATAATGATTTCTAGGGCACAGTATAGCTAGGCTTCACTAGCGAGAATTCTGTTACAGTACTAGCTGCAATATGGATTAATAATATCCTACTCATTCACCAATCATTAAGTGAAGGTATTGTTTATGTCAGACTTTCTGCTAAACATTGGTGTTACAAAAATATATATAACATAGTCCATTGCCCTTGAGACTACAAAATACTGTGCCTATTGGTAGTGTTACCAAGATACACCTGTGTAATTTGGACGAGTTCTAAAAGGCCATCTTACCTCAATCTTGGATTTCTTAAATTCCCGAAGGCAGTAAGCAGAACATTCTTTTTCTAAAGAAAAATGTGTTTAGATCTATTCTCAGTTCCCTTAACTGATTTCCTGTCCATCTTCAAAGCTCTTTGAAACGATCTTATTTTACTTTGAAAATGTCTACTTGGTCCACTTTCTCGAATTTGCTATTCTCTCTCTTCACGTTTTCTTCACAATGTGTAGTCCTTATGGGATCACAATGAAATAACTACACAATTGTCTATTAAAGGTTTATTTTATTTTTTCTGACACTTTTTTGTGTGAGATTGTCATCATCACCATCAGAATGTAGAAACATAATTTAACTCAGATTGCCACTCCCCCAACAGGGGCTATTTTCTTTCTTTCTGTTTTTTTTTTCTTGCTCATTTATGTTGAATTTTTTATGATACATTTTTTTAATAACAAGAATTAGGATATATAAACCATCAAAATCCATTCCATGCAATAACACATGTTGACAATTTGCATAAAAACATGTTTTCTTAAACTGTTAATTTTTTGTAAATACACAAGTTGCCAAGTCATCCAATGTTCATTGTAAATAAATAATAATAAAACCGTGTATCATTTTCAAAGCATATATAAAAATATTACTTCATGTCAACCTTCTAACATGCCCACAATGTAATAGCTTATAAAGAGACAGAAAACAAAGAGATCAGAAAATTTAAGTATCTTTTCTGATAACATAGATATAACCAGTCATGAAACCCTGTCTTTAGCCCCACATTAAGTGTAATTTCCATTAGACTATAAAATATAGGAGCATAAAGACAATTATTTCTTTTTTTCACTAATAGTTGCCTAGCTCCAACTCAATAACCAGGACGTAGAAATGTGTTAATTCCTGTTCATCTCACCTTTTCGTTTTTCCTCTATGCTTATGAAAGAGAGATCTTTTTGGTGTTTACTAAACATTAGGAAACATTCTGGACATAAATTTTACCATAGTCATAACTAGATAATATTTTCAGAGGAAATATAAAATTTCAGACATCCAAAGGAATGACTCAATGTTCCACTAAAGGTTTTGGTATCAATAATAATAAAACAGTTATGCTCATATGACATATAGAAAATTAGCACTTAGATGTGGATTATAAAATATAAATGCTTTCAGACATGTATTTTTTTGTGTGTGTGAGGAAGATCAGCCCTGAGCTAAAATCCATGCCAATCCTCCTCTTTTTGCTGAGGAAGACTGGCCCTGGGCTAACATCCGTGCTGATCTTCCTCCACTTTATGTGGGACGCTGCCACAGCATGGCCTGCCAAGCGGTGTGTCAGTGCACCCCTGGGATCGGAACCGGGCTGTCAGCAGTAGAGCGCATGCACTTAACCGCTAAGCCACGGGGCCGACCTTCATGTATGTATTATGATAGTTTTGTTAGTAATAGGGATTGAATTTTATAGGATTTTATATGTAAAATGAGGATTACTTCCAAAGATTCAAAGACCTTAATTCAATCATCTAATTCCATGCAACCTGAAGTTAAATTGAAATATTCTGACTCACTGTAAGTCCAGTATTCCTTTCTCACTATGCTCACTTTTTCACTTAGAAGATAGTTAAAACATAATTTAGGTGAAGATGAAAAGTAAAGAATAAAAACTGTTATTCCACTTGTAGCAGAGCAATTAAATGATGGCCAACCATCACTGTTGTCATTTGTATATCCCTTAGTATCACGCATATTGTCAAATATCTGGCTTGAAACTAGGAAGTAAAAATCCCTACTGCTACCAAAGTGCAGCGGCACAAAATCGGTATTAAATTTCCTGAGTCTACTCATGGTATGGGATCACTAGATCCAGCACAATGATAACCCAAGCAGCTGAATGGCAATGGTTTTATCCTCGATTTATCAAAAACACATTTAACTATTCATTCAGGTTAGCAGTCTGGAATATTCCATGTTTTATAGGAAAGAGATGAAGCATTTCAAACTTAATTCCTAAAAAGCCTCAAGCAAATGATTTTAATGATAACTGATGCTCATGGTGCTAAGATTGCCATGCCAAAAAAAAAATGTGAAATACAGGCTTATTTTCTGCGACAAAGAGTATAGGAAAATGTATGAAATAGGTATGAGTGATTTTTTCACTTGTAATGATTAAAATTTAAAAGATAATTTTAAAATTTCTTCACAAAAATGGATACATCTGTTACACAGAAAAGTCCTTTTTTGTAAGTATGTGAAGGAAAACTTACTATATGTTATGTTTGTAAATTATTGTGTCTGTGGGTGTGACATTTGCATTCATCTTAGTGGCGTGATCTCCTTTGAAAAGAAACTGTTAACAATTCTATTGGAACAAAATTATCAAGCACCTAAACTGAGATTAATTGGAAGAACTAAGATGCCTCTTGAACTATTTGCTTACTATAGAACTCACTAAAAACAAGTTTTAGAAAGAGTAAATAATGATTCATAGAAAAATTTACCTGAAATTCGTTTTTAATATCAGCCATGTGATTTTCATCAGCAATTTCAAATAATGAGTGGCAAAGATTGTAATGCAGACATAGAAAAAGATTTAACCTTGCCTACTTAGCTTTAGTTTGGGCCAGAAGGTCTAAAATTGTAGCCAAGAAGTCTTCTAGTGAACTTGGGAAGAATCTGACTTCCAGCTAAACTAGCTCATGATTGAAATTGGAATGCTTGAGAAAATTCACCGATTCTGGCTGTGATTCCCACTGAATTTAGGAAATCATTTGAAACATAGCCACCAAGCTCAAAGGAAGTTTAGCCATCTAATTCGTGCACTGGGCTCATTTTGTGGTTATGTATGAGAATAAATCTAACATTCCAGAAATAACATTTGGATTTTATTTCTAAATTTTGTGTCATTTGCATTGCTCTGCTTTTGACCAGAACGTTTCTATGCAGGAGATCAACTAACGTAAGGCACCAACATCACGCTTGGAGATGTTGAGGTTGCTAGAGTAATAACAGCTAGCTTGGTTCCAGTTCCTTTGGCAGGAGGATGACATGAAGGCATATGCTACATCGGGAGAAGTTGCTACTTCTGCCATTTTTGCTCTCACCTCCACAAATTTCCTGGCAAGGGAAATGCCACAAGCAAGGAGGAAGAGAAAGAATCTATAACATAGAAATTTTCTCTCTGTCGTTCAGTCTCACAGGTGCAATATATATATGCATAATCTCCTATTATGCTTGTAGAAAGAAAGGTTCATTAGGTGAGCAATATACAATATATTCTGGGAAATTTCTTGGCAATTCTTAGGCAGGTGAGACAAAAGGAATAAAGATCAAAAAAGTGAAAAATTGAACAAAGTAGCAAGGGCTGGTAAATAAAATCAGCATCTAAGCCAAATCCGTGAAAAATTAGCTTTCCCTCTCAATCACTGAGCTGGCTGTTGACGAGAATGCTCAGGAATCCTTAAACAAAATCATTAAATGTAAAACCCTAGTTAAATTGAAGAGAAACTGTTCTCAAACTAATGCTATTATGTAGGCTCAGAGAACTTAATGAATTAGACAAAAAAAGAATGAATTTGTGATATTATGTGACTTAGATCATGGTCCAAAAATACTAGATCAATGTTAACGTTAATCTCCACGATGATTGGAGAATGGGCCGTGCTAAATTACACCCTTAGGGAAATGTCAGTCTCAAGAGGACCACCCCAGTCATTTCTTTTTCTTTCTTTCCGTATCTCTCAGTTATTCAGACATTTTTTGTGTCTCTTTTTCTCAATGATTAGAATATCCTTGTGCTCACCTTCTCCATGAAAAAAGAAAACCTTAAAAATTCCTTTTATGAAGTAAATATAACGTTGTTACCAAACCCTAATAAACATTTAATTAGAAATGAAGCTACAGGGGCTGGCCCGGTGGTGTAGTGGTTAAGTTTGTGTGCTCCACTTCAGCAGCCCGGGGTTTGCAGGTTTGGATCTCAGGCGTGGACAGACACACCACTCACCACGCCATGCTGTGGCGGCATCCCAAATAAAGTAGAGAAAGATGGGCACAGATATTAGCTCAGAGCTAATCTTCCTCAGCAAAAAGAGGATAGTTGGCAATGGATGTTAGTTAGCTTAAAGCCAGTCTTCTTCACACACACACACACACACACACACACACAAAAGATAAAACACATAATACAGATCAGCAGAATACTAGAAGTAAAACCATCCATATCAGTAATCGCATTGAAAGTATAGGTACTTAACACTTTAATTAAATCCAGAGACATAAAACAAATAAAACAAAAAACATGGCCAAACAAACAAATCTCACGCCCTAGTGCAATAGGGATCACTTTAAATACAAGGATACAGGTAGAATGGAAGTAAACAAATGGCCGATTATACATCATCTTAATAGTAACCATAAGAAAACTGGTGTGGCTATATTATAGCATGTGAATAGATGAATAGAATATTTTATATTGATAAAAAATCAGGTAATCAAGATGATATAAAATTATAAATACGTATGCAGCTAAAAATGTATGAAGTCCACAACTCACCAAAGAAGATACAGAGATGGCAAATAAGGATATGAGAAGATGTTGCACATCACATGTTATCAGGAAAACGCAAATTAAAACAACATTGAGAGACCACTACATACCTATTAGAATAGCCAAAACCTGAAACACTGACAATACCAAAGGCTGAAAGAGTTGAAAACTTATGTCCTCACAAAAACTCACACATGGATGTTTATAGCAGCTTTATTGATGATTGCCAAAACTTGGAAGCAACCAAGATGTCCTTCAGTAGATAAGCGGATAAATAAACTGCAGTACATCCAGACAGTGGGATACTATTCAGTGCTAAAAAGAAATAGAATATTATTCAGCACTAAAAAACCATGAAAAGACATGGAGGAACCTGAAAGGCATATTACTAAATGAAATAGGTCAGTCTTAAAAGGCTGCATAATGTGTGATTCTATATAACATATAACTATATAACATCTCAGAAAAGGCAAAACTATGGAGATAGTTAAAAGATCAGAGGTTGCCAGTGGTTGAGGATGGGTGGGGGAGGGATGAATAGTTGGAGCAGAGGACTTTTAGGACAATGAACATATTCTGTATGATACTATAATAATGAATACATGTCATTATGTATATTTATCTCCAAACCCGTAGAATATACAACACCAAGACTGAACTGTAATATAAACTACAGATGTTGCGTGATAATGGTGTGTCAATGTAGGTTCATCAAACATAAAAAATATACCTGTGGTGGATGACATTGATAATTGGGAAGTCTATGCGTGTATGAGGGCAGGGGGTATATGGGAAATCTCTGTACTTTCCCCTAAATTTTGCTGTGAAACTAAAACTACTCTAAAAAAAGAGAAAGTCTTTAAAAAAAAACAAAACTCCCAAAAAATTATGATAAAAAAATTAACCAGTCTCTGCTTGTTAAAAATTGAGGATTTATTGACAACATGGATCATATGGATTAAGCCAGCAACCATAAATCTGTTTAATTGCACCTAATGTCTAAAATTATAATTATTGGGCCGGCCCCGTGGCTTAGCGGTTAAGTGCGTGCGCTCCGATGCTGGCGGCCTGGGTTCGGATCCTGGGCTCTCACCGACGCACCGCTTCTCCGGCCATGCTGAGGCCGCATCCCACATACAGAAACTAGAAGGATGTGCAACTATGACATACAACTATCTACTGGGGCTTTGGGGGAAAAATAAATAAATAAAAATTTTAAAAAAAAATTAAAAAAAAATAAATAAATAAAATTATAATTATTATTTTCATTAAATAATTTTCTATACAGTAACAAAAAATGAAAGTAGTGGAACTAAAAGATAAATACTCAAATTCACAATTATTGTTGATAATTTTACCACATATTTCCCAGTAAAAATTCAGAAGATGTGTTACTTTTTTATAGCTGGTGTAACAAATTATCAATTTGTTACTAGCAATACTAGTGACTTGAACCATATAAATATTTTGGTCAGAAGACCAAAATGGGTCTCAGTGGGCTAAAATCAAGACATCAGCAGGCCTGTGTTCCTTCTGGAGGCTCTAGGGGAAAATGCATTTCTTTGCCTTTTCCATCTTCTAGAGGCTCCACACATTCCTTGACTCCCGGCCCCCTTTCTCCGTCTTCAAAGGCAGCTACAGCTGATTGAGTCCTCATGGCACACTGAATCACTTTGACCTCCTCTTGCTTCCCTCTTCCTCTTTAAAGGACCCTTATGATTACATTGGGCCCACCAGAATAACCCCCTTCGTTTTTTTCTTTCAGTTTTATTGGGATGTAAGTGACATACAGCACTGTGTAAGTTTAAGGTGTACAGCAAAATGACTTACATGCATTGCAAAATGGTTACCACAGTAAGTTGGTTAACATCCATCATCTCATATAATACTAAAAAAGAAAAAGAGTTTTTCCTTGTGATGAGAACATTTAAGATCTACTCTTTTAGCCACTTTCAAATACACATACAGCAGCGTTACCTATGGTCATCATGTACATTACATTCCTATTCTTAATTATTTTATAACTGGAAGTTTGTAGCTTTTGAACACCTTCATCCACTTCCCCACCCCCTACCCTCTGGTAATCACAAATCTGATCTCCTTTTTTTTTCTTTGTGGTTTTTTTATTTGTTTATTTTGATTCCATTCTGTGAGATTGTATAGTATTTGTCTTTCTCTGTCTGACTTATTTCACTTACCATATATATTGCTGTATTCAACTTGCTAATGTTTTTATAGAATTTGCATCTGTATTCGTGGGGGATATTATTCTTTAATTTTATTTTAATGACTGTATCTAATTTTGGTATCAGCATAATATCAGTCTTATAAAAAAATAGGCAGTACCTCTCTTCTTCTACATTCTAGAAAAAATTATGTAGAATTTGCATAATTTTCTTCTTAAGTGTTTGGTAGAATTTGCCACTGAAACCATATGAACTTGTGATTATTTTTGTTGGAAGTTTTAAAAATAAACTTCAATTTTTTTACCTCTTTTACAACTATTCAGATTATTTTTTTAAGTGAGATTTAGCCTGTCAAGAAATTGGTCCATTTCGTCATTTTTTTTAAATTTATGCATATACTTTTGTTTGTAGTATTGTTTTATTATCCTTTCAAAATCTTTAGTATTTGTAGTGATACCAGTTCTTGTATTCCAGATACGGGTAATTTTGTTTCCTTTCTTTTTTTTTTGGTTAATTTGGATAGAGCTGTATCAATTTTGCTGATCTTTAAAAAGAAACTGCTTTTGGTTTTATAAAAATTTGATTATGATCAGAGTACAAACTTTAATTGACTTCAATTTGTTTTTAATTTGCTGGGACTTTTTCATGGGCTACTACACAACAGACCTTGGTGAATGTTTTGTGTGCCTTGCAAAAGAATATGTATTCAACTGCTGTGTGTTTGGATGTTTTAAAATGCCACATAATTAAATGTTGGTTGATAGTATTATTCAGGTTGATTTTACCTTTGATTTTGTATTGACTTTTTCTATCACTTGCAGAGAAAGAAGTGCTAAAATTTCCGTATAATTGGCTACTATTCCCCTGCTCGTATTAGCAATTAGATCACTTATATTTTATGTAGTTCACACTTAGGTCTACCATTTTGTTATTTGTTTTCTGTTTGTCCTCCTCCACCCCCATTCACTTTTTTGCTCCTTCTTCTAGAGTATTTTAAATTTTTTTATTATTTCAAACTTAATTTACCTGTATACTTTGTGCTGTGTGTTTCTGTATTTTCTTTTTAGTTGTTACTCTAAAGATTACACTATGAATACCTAACTTATAGTCTGCTTAGTGTCATCATTTACCACTTCAAAGAAAATGTAGAAGCTTTACTGTCATATCAATCACTTTACCTTCTCCATTTAGTTTCAGTTTTCATATATACTATGTTTTACACCTTGAAGCCCACCAGGAAATGTTGTAATTTTTGCTTTCAAGAAGTCATATATATTTTAAAGAATTTAAGAGTATAAAGACAGTCTTTTGTATTTATCCAATCTTTTATATTTATGGTGAATTGTTACCATTTCTGTTGCTCTTTTTTCATTCATGCAAATCCATGTTTCCCTCTAGTATCATTTCCCTTCAGCCTGAAGAAATTCCTTTAACATTAATGTTAAAGCAGGGACACTGGCGACACATTCTTTTAGTTTTCTTTCATCTAAGAATGCCTCTACTTTTTCCTTCATTCCTGAAATATATATATTCACTTGGTATAGAATATGATGATTTTTTTTTTCCCATCAGCACTTTAAAGATAATGCCCTATTATCTTCTATCTTCTTTTGTTCCTGATGTGAAATCCATATTTATTCAATCCTGTTCAATTCCTGTTTATAATATTTGTTTTTCCTCTGGAGGCTGAAAAGATCTTTTTCTTTACCTTTGGTGTTCTGACATTTTAGTTTGATGTATCTTGATATGTTTTGAGTTTATCCTCTTAGGGGTTTGCTGAGCTTCTGGAACCTATAATGTATGTCTTTCACCAATTTGGGGATGTTTTCAACCATTATTTCTTCAAATATTTTTTCTGCACCCATCTCTTTTTCCTCTCCTTCTCGGACTCAAGTGACACCAATGTTAGATCTGATAATATTCCACAGATCTCTGTGGCTTTGTTTAATGTTCCTCATTTTTTTTCTCCCTGACCCTCAGATTGGATAATTTCTATTGATTTATCTTTGTTTCTTTGTCATCTTCATTCTGCCATTGAGCCCCCTAGTTATATGATGTTTCATTTATTGTAGTTTTCAGTTCTAAAATTTCCATTTTGTTCTTTTTTTCATGTCTATTCAGTGCAGACTGTCTTTTCAGTGTTTATCTTTCCATTTATTTCAAGGGTGTTCAACTTTACCTCATGAAGCATAGTTATAATAGCTACTTAAAAGTTTTTATCTGATAATTCAAACATCTGGATCATTGAGGGTTGACTTTTCCTTTAAGAAAATTTGATTCAATTAATTGATTACATTTATTGAATTAACTAGATAGTCCCGCTTCTTTGTATGTCCAGTAATTTTGGATTGTATCCTGGATATTTGAAATGTATTGTGAGAATCTGGGGCCTTTTAAAATCTTTTTGAGCATGTTGATTTGTTCACTCCAGCAGGCAATCAACTCACTTAGGTTCAGATCACAATGAATTTGGGCACTGATTCCAAGGTTGGTTCAGTTTTCAAAGCCTTTGCTAGGCTGTCTGGGTTCACCATACGCCATTCCAGAGTTAGTCTGAGACATGGCTGGTGCTTTATGTCATAGTTCTCTTCTCACAGCCTTTGTGATGCTTCTTAGTTTTCTTACATGTATGCACAGCTCATATGTGAACCTGGGACTTGTGTTAGATCAGCGTTAGTGGATTCTCTTCTCCAGCTCTGTTCAGTCAGGGATTCCCTCATACTCTGCAGGCACCAGAGACTCACTTTAATGATTTATGAGTAAAATGTTTTTATTTTTATTTGTTTTGTGTTTGGATTTTCACCAACTGGGAGAGAAAAGATAAAAAATAGATAAAACAAGGATCTGCCTCAGACTGTCCAGCTCACAGAGGATCTTTTCCCAGTCCTCTAGCCAGAAAGAGAAAATTTTTTCTTAGAGTTTTGTTGTCAACGCCTGATTTATATTTTGTTATTTGGGCCAACCATGGGAGAAAGCCAAAAAATAAAGGAGAAAAAAGTAAATAAAGAGGAAACTCCTCATAATATAGTTTGTTCTTAAAATTTTGATTTCTCTTCCAAATCTATCTACTGTTCTTTACTCTTCAATATCCTCATGTAGTTGCTCTTGAAAATTGCCCAAAATTTTAGTTGAGATCAGCAGGAGAGAGGGATTTGTAGTGAACTGTTCTATCTTAGCTGGTGCCGGAACCCTGTCCTGAGTTTTTAATTCTAGTCATTGTATTCACATCTGGAAATTCTCTTTGGGGTTATTTTTCAACCTTACTATGTAATTTTTACACTTTCATTGTCCCATCAGATAATGTTAAAGTTTGTCACCTACTTTTAAAAGAAAGAACAAAGTCAATTTGCTAAAATATCCAATGTTCTAAGTCTATGTGTGTCATGTGTTACTATCCTCTGGTTATTATTGGTTCTAGTTCATATTCAAGTTGTTTTTTCTCGTGTGCCTATAGATATTCAACTTCTTGTTAGTCTTGGCTTGAAAAATGATGTTTCAGCGGTTGGAATAAACTTAAATGAAGTTCAAGGTTTGACAGTAACTGGCCCACCTACTTCCTGTGTAACTATAACCAATCCATGTGAAGGTTGTCTGAGGAAGACGTTTTTTTTCATTTTCGTTCCTTTTTTCATCCTATTCTGTATGCAGTCACAGCAGCATTTATAGCAGTTTCGCGTGATTGAGGGCACAATGTGGAAAAGAAGTCTAAAACTGATTTGCCATTTCTTCAAAAGGTGCAACTTTCTGGGTTTTCATGTGAAAGTAGGGGCTGTCTCCCGGAACAACACCTACTTTGCTTGGATAGCCTCTAGCTCTCAAATGTGCATTGTATAGATGGATGCATTCAGAATAAAAGTGACTGTCCTGTTTGTTACTCCACCCACCTCTCTAGTTAGATTTTGAGCCAAAACTCAACCTGCATGTTTCTTACTCTCTTTTTGAATCCTCAATATGTGTTTGTTAATCCAATGTTTTAATTATTTACAGTAGGATATTTGGTTAAAAAACTAGCTGTCCACTAGAGTAAACTGGAACTCTTTCAACCAAGACTCTTTAGGGACAAATTTAATTTTTTAGAAGACTTGGTGTTCATCAATACCCATCAACTATATGAAGTATCCCTTCCTTAGGGGATGACAGAATCATTTAATAATTTATACTCAAGAAAACATCTCTCTTCATTATACAAGCTATTTTTAACTTAGCAAAGATACAATGTGGGACAGTTATGCCACGGGGTTTTGTATCTCCTCAATAATTCTGAGTATATAAAATCCTATGCCTCTGAACGTATGTGCCAAAAATAGCTTTTTATTTCTTTTTCCAGCTTTGAAATTCTCTTTATTCACAATCCTCGATGATAATTTAATATTCAGTTTAAAGTATAATTTGCCAATAAGTACTAAAGTCAAGACTACAATTGTTAGTGAGCTCTATTAGTGAGGATGTATTAAATTAAGTGAGAAGGGAAACAAATTAATGAATCTAATTGTTCTCCACTCCAGGCAGTAATGTTCAGAGGTTAACATTCAAGCAAGACTTTCAGAGAGATTGAAAAAAGGTGGCTTTTAAAGTAGTCACGAGTGTGATGCTGTGTGATATCTGAAGAACCCAGGGGCCACTTCAGTTATTAGAAGACCTTCTCATGTCTCATCATCTAATAGATTCTTAGTTCTCATTTCTGTCAAGAGACTCTGGTTCCATGCTTATAATTTTAAGGCTTAAAATCTTTACTAATGCCCATACTCATTTATTATAAACTTCATTAAGATTAACACACACATTCCCAAATGGTCTCTAATTTAGTTGTCATTAATTAACAACAAGACTAACTAAAGGGCATATTAGAAAACAAAGAATGTGCTAAGTTCCATAACTAGAGAGAATGAGAGCTTGCTAATATCAAGAAGACCATGAGTTACAAAGTGCCAAGAGACCAATGGTATATAATAAATTAGATACATAAGTACATCATAAATTAGACAGTAAAAATAGAGTACAAATCATTAAAGTTCATTTTAGAATTAAAAATGCTTAACTAATCCACTTCATATAAATTTTTGAAATTCTTATTTGGTTAGATCTAACATATATTAAGTATTTAATAAATAATTTATAAATAGGTGAATGATTCTAATATCCTTAAAAGAAGAATTCAATTCTTCATTGATTATTTAATTATGTGTATAATAAAGTGCACGGGGGAAATATAAAGTGCATGGATAGAAAGAAACTCATACGGAGTAAAGGAAAACAGTTATAGGCAGGATACACAAGTATTAGAAAAGTTAACTATTAAATTTATTATGTCACAGAGATTTTAGCATGCAACAGATAACTATTTTTAAAATTAATATTTTATATTTTGTATAGTTTTTAATTATTCAAGAATTGGTAATATTATTTCAAATAAAGTTTCTAATTATCATTTTAAAGCTTTTTTTGCAACATGGATAAAATTGTTTTTCCTGAAAACTATGGTCATTGAATTATTGATCTTACTCATGCTCATTATTTATGGTTTCTTAACATTTAATTAAATCCACATCCATTTTATGGACAATCATAGATTTAGAAAAGAAAAAAAAGAGGTTAGAGATTCTTCTGTCAGAGTCTAAAAATAGCTCTTTCTATGTGCATTTAACGTTGTATGATAAACCTGGACTTTTCATTGGCTCATTTATTACTTCATTTCTTTAGCAACCATTTACTGCAATTCTTAATGTGTGAATCACTAAACCGGGAGCTGGAGATAAAAGGTGGGCAAGACACAGCCTAGTATACAATTTAGAAGTGAAAAGTACACAACAAGAACATCTAGAGGTCCAGGAGGTGGAGAAGTTGGAGTAGGGATTGCATGAGGGGTCTTAATGCAGAAGGTAGAAAATGAGGATTTTAACCCAAAGATGGAAAGAAAAATGAACCTCTTCCTCCACAAGAATCATAATACGAGTATTTCAAACAGGTAGTAGAATTGGGCTTTTAGAGAGTAATTGGAACACCCTTCCCTCCTGTGGAACAATAATAATGGTTGATGTAAATAAAATCTGAAACACAAGGATGGGGGTGAGAAATGAGGAGGAGGGGGAGGAGGGAAGACTGTATATCGAGGAAGTGCCAATCAATGGAGGGGAATTACCACACCTAGAAGGGAAGCTATTTCTTCTAGAGAAGCAGAGAGAGAAGCAAAGAAGAGTCAGAAGTTCCCTTAAGTATTTGTAGATAGGATACCCTACTCTAAATACAGAAATAAAAATACAAGCCTGTTGTTAGAAGGAATTCCATGGCTAGAGAGATTTGGGGATGGAAAAGAAAGAGGGACGGGGATCTAGCAACAAATTAAAAAAAACCACACTAAAAAGGGATATGTAATGATCTCATGTATGCATTTTTTAAACATTATATGAGTATATGTATACATATTATTTTCAGTTTTTTTTACCTTTTTTGATTTAGCATTAAATATTTTTATACTATCTTTTACCTAGAATCTTATTTCCTAATGTCCAATCAACTTGGGGTAATAAACAGCTAATAGGCAATTTGCATGGATGTGATTTATTGTTTATGTGCACTTGCATGTTTGTTTAAAAATATTTAATCTTATTTTACTAATTTTATTACTTTAATTATTAATGCAGGGAATAAAATCAGGTTTCATCCTCAAATAAAGTCTATATGTTCAAGTATAATGACATCCGGGTTTAAGAATCTCGATGATTTAATTTTTCCTATTCTCACACGTACATTCCTTTAGTCACTCTACAATTATCTACTGAATAGCCGCCAAGCTCAGTGCTAGGGATATGCAGGTGAAAAGATCTCTTTTAACCACATGTTAAACAGATATAAAAAGCCAAACAAGTTAGTGTGATCCTTCTTAGGTTGGTTACAACAGAGATAAAACCACAAGTTTTGTACTAGTCAAGGAATGAAATGCTGTTTTCTTTGAACCAATGTAAAAGAGGACCAATTCCCACAGCATGTCCTCATACATCAATGTGACTTAAAATCACCTGTGTTGCATACAGAGATATTGAAACTCACACGGTCTATGTGGACAAGCATTTAATATGGAAGTTCTAGAACAGATGTGTGTCTAATTGCTTCCATAAAATGAAATGTTTTTATTCTGCTGCTGCCACAGAGGAGGGCAGGAGATATCCTTTAGCAAAGGGCACCAGCTGAAAACAATAAAGGAAGCTTTGGGCATTTATCCTATGATTGGTGGCTGCCTTGCCCCCTTAGACTTCATAAAGTTCATATTTATTAGAGCAAAATGTAAAAAAAAGTTTGGCCATTATATATCCAGTTGAAAAATAAATGTATAAATATTTGTAAACAAATCTTGGTTCTGGAGACACACTTTTCTTATTCTTTGGTATACTTTTTTTCTAGTTTCTTTTTCAAAAGAAAAAAAGTGTTTTTTGTCTGATTCAGTGAGGAAAGAGGAAGGTTGCAGTACTCCCTCACTAAGAAAGCTACTCTCGTTTATTCCTTCCATCTACATAGTATTAAGCAAGTTCTATGTGACAAGCGCTAAGCTGGCTGCTGAGAACAGTGGTGCACAAAGGAAAAGAGTTCTTTCCCCAAACACTTTACTTGCTTATCTAGTGAGAAAGATACCTCCATCATACAAGTAGTAATAAAGATGAGACAAATATTTGCTTCTTTTGGTCACAGACCATTTCTACTGACTCTTCTCTCCACTTAGTAGCAAAATGAGTACAGCCTGTTATGTCATAGGGTTGCCTTGACTGATATGAATATTTCTTCTTGCTTTTATTCATATTTGATACCTAAAATTGAAGAGTTCAGGAAATTGTTAAAAATGTTATGAACTGCACCTCACCATCAGTCCTCAACTGCAATCATCCTCCATGATCTACTTGTGTAGTTAGTAACTGGAAGACGAAATCATGGGTGGACATTTCCATGGTAAGAAGGCAAAAGAAGGGACTTGGCCTAAGGTCTTAGACCTAGAGGACTGCTCTACACCTAGATATCTGTTTCTGGGTCACAGCCTAACAAATCTACCCCACAAGGGCAGGACCTAAGTATATTTCCTTCACCTTTACGTATCAAGAATTTGTCATAGGAACCAGTATCATATTAGACACTCAATAGACTTGTGTTGACTAAGTGGTAAATTAATCTCTTTTAAAAGTAGTCAATGTAATACATTGGCATCACTATGCTCATTGTAAAGACACTTGCTGTTTTTGTCCAACTCTTTCTTTTGGTAATGTAACTCTTGGGGATCTGCCACTTTCCCACCCAGTGACGCTATAAAACCAGGACTCTGCCTCACTGTGTACAGAAAGAGGCATATAAAAAGTAAGGCTATTCAGACACCATTCTCATTACATTCAAAGGGGTTCAATTTGGGGTTTGAAAGCTGTTTAAATGGAGGAAGATGACTAGACTTAGTGCTATTCAAAGTGTAGTCTGCAGAACAATACAGGTCTATGAATTTTTTGTTTTGGGTCCATGACACTACAAAATACAGAAATTGAGAGTAAGTCTACTAGATTATTTGTACGCCTATTTTCAGAATAGTTTTATGAAGAGAGGCAAGATCTCTTTCTTTCTAAGTTGGCATTTATTAAGGAGCCATAGGTCAAGGGTTACATTGTCACTACGTGGAGACAGTTTATCTGACACGAAGTCAACCCACAGGAAAGCAGAGAGACAGAGACTTAATTCTATACTGTGAACCTCTGGACTTCTTTCAAGTTGTCTGAGAATCCTGGGAGCTTATTCAGTCCAGCAAAGGAGCAAAGTCAATCATGTTTCCTCTTCATGAGGTATCTGAGAAGAGAGTCACATCAGCCCCCACTTGATCATTTCTAAAGCAGGACTTTCTAGCTTTCAACCAACAGAACTAAATCGACCTTTCAAACCTCATTTCCATCCACTTTAACGTTTTGGAATTAACTGTTGTCTCCTAAATATGCCTTGTATTTTAAGTCTCTACATTATTTTCCCCCCATGGACTATTTCTTTTCTATTTTTCTGCCTACCCTTTTTCTGCTGACACTTCCCTTTCCCACTATACTTTAGATCAATGTGTCTATAGAAAATGTGGGGAAACTATAGCCCTGGTATATAAAAATATGCTGGCATTGCTATTAAATGATAAGGCAGAGTCATTATGGACTTTTCCTATCCTCCATTCCGCACAGCCATCAATCACTCAGCTCTGTCAAGTTTATCTCCTACATATTTCTTAAATGTATCCCTGCATCTTCCGCACATTTACTATTTCTTTTGTTCATGCTTCCTAGTTTCTAATGGGAACTCTTATAAGCCATTACCTTGTCCCAAACTTCCCTCCTTGCCTTCAGGGTGTAGCTCTCAGCCCTCCCTCTACTTAGTGGCATCCCAAAGCCTTCTAGTGGACAGTTACAACACACTGTTGTGACAAATGAAATCATCAGCCGTTGGCACAGCTGGATAGAGCCTGGGGACAGGAGCAGGGGCAAGGCAAGCAAGCAGCCTCTTCCCTTTTTCTAGGATGCTGCATGAATTTCATTATTCTCAATATATGCCATGATGGAAACAGCATTTGGAACAGCAGGAACTAATGTAAGTTTTCACAACTGGGCATTACGTGGTATGATTTGCATGTAAAAATTCAAAATTTTTAATAAGACACACAGGAGCCTTCTGTGATCTAGCCTATTTCTCCAGTCTCATTTCTCATCACTTCCTGACTTGGAATTTAATTTCTTGTTGCACAGTAAGTTTTGTAATTCTCCATGTACTCACTCTCCACCCTCCATCTGCAATACCCTTCCCCCTGCTCTCATTCAGTTCAGGATCGCCTCCTTCAGAGAACTTGCCCTTCTCTTCTCTCACCCTAGCTAGATTAGATAGCCCTCCACTTTATTTCCATAGGAATCTTCTCTCTAATTTTGTCCTTCTATATTGTTTTAAAATTGCCATCTTGGGGGCTGTTTCTTCTGATCTGTGTATACACAGTTCTTAGCTCAATGCACTCATATATTTATTGAAAGGATGACAGATCAATATTTTCATATATTTACCATATAGCATCCTATGGCCAATAAATCTCAGAGATTCGATCTCAAAGAAATATAATACAATGTCAGATAAATTAAATAAAGAAAAAGACTCTCAGGTAAGCATTAGATTATATATAAACCATTTCCAGTTTTACTGCATATGGCTAACATGCATATTCTGTTAATTGGTTGCATAGCATTAAGGCACATTAGTATTTTTGCATCCTAAATTTTCCTATTCTATAGGCTTGTGGGAGACATAACTCTAATTCTTTAAGCTTGCAAAATAATACACAATCATTTAAGGGCAATAGTGCAGCAAATGTTTGCAGTAGCTGCTTTTTCAGACCTGCACAGCTGTAACCCATACCTTTGAGTACTGCCCTCTTCTAAAAACCATGTTATACTACTGAGCAGCTAATTCTAAACAGATCTGGGTTAGACATTTAACCTCTCCTGAGCCAATCAATTTTACTCACCTGAGAATTTGGAATCCTGATTGAAAGATGCTGGCAACTTTGGGCTTGACTAAGAGGGCGTTAACATTCCCCTCCGCTTGATTAAACATTAGACAGGTTGCTTTCTGACCAGAGGCCATTGACCTCCCTTCCCTTGGAGCACTTACTTTAGTAAACTTGTAACTGAAAATTCTTTTTCTGCCCCTTTAAAATGTATATAAGTCTTCTCTCAGCCTCTTGCCAGTTTTACAACCCAGGAATGCTTTTCTCAAGGACCTGAGAGCCATCCATTTGAAATGTACTCATCAGGGAAGATAGCACCCCTGTCTCTCAGTTTCTTTGGAAGGTTAGCAGCTTAACTTCAGTGGGCATCAATTAGCAAATGCAGCCTAATCATAGAGGAAAACATTTGCAAATTCAGGAATAGTTCATCATAATCAACACATCCTATTAATCAACCTCCTCACTAACATCCTCCAGTACTTTTCCACTCTCTCACAGCCAGCATTTAAAAACTACCTTTTGTTTCAGCAGAGTTGAGGTCGATCTCTCCCCTATGATGATAGTCTTGAATAGGTTCTTCCTTGCTTGTCTAACTTTTTTAGGACAACTTTTTTCTGACAGGCTTATGAGTGAATACTGATCACTTATGAAAACAGGACCTGTAAAATAATTACTTGGCGTGGGGAAGTAGAGAAAACCATTTGTCAGAAAGACAAATGAAGCATGTACAAAAATAGATATGTGAGATAGGTGATAAGTTGCCATGACTAAGAGAGAAAGAGAGAGAGTAGTTGTCTCGATTGCTGGCGGCTTCCTAGTACCTGACCATAGACCCTGGGGAGAGTTTCTGTATTTGAAATCTGCAAGATATCCCTCTATTTCAGTTTTTTTGTTTAATTATTTTCAAATGGATTTCTCTTACTTGTAACTAAAATAATCTTGGCTAAAGAAGTGCTATATTCAGTATGGAAACATGTCAATACGGGAGTGTTGCCTGTGTGTTAACATTTTTTGGCTAGCATGCAAAATCAAAGACTGGAGTTATTGTGGGAATATGGATGGCATTTTGTCAAGGGTTTTCTCTAATATGCCTGATTGATTGAGAAGTAACATATATTTTGTAGAACATCCTGTCTTCACCTCTAATTGTTACTTTTAAAATGTGGTGATATGAAGCATAATGTGATTACGGAGTCCGTAGTCCTTCTGTGGAAGTATGTCACTTGACTTTTCCAGGGAATGATACCAACTCAAAGCAAAGATAATTTTTAAAAAAGAAAAGAAGGATGGATAAAATCAGGATGGGCAGAAACATTAGAAGCCTGTGTAAAATTAAAGGGAATGGCAAAATAGTGCATTCTTTTCTGTATCCAGTGCATCATACAAGCCTTATATATTTCCAACCATGTAGGATAAGGTTTGTGAAAAAGACTGAAGGCAAAGAGGATGTAATTAAGAATGTAATAGGAAAGGCAAATTAAAATAGCTAAAAATATGTTAATAAGGTAAAGAAGCTGAAAATTAATCATCTAGGCATACACCGTCTGAAGAAGTCAAAAGAAAAGTATATTGTACTTAATGAAAGTAATGAGAGAAGTTAATTAAAAACACATATGATGTAAAAAATCAAGAAAAAGTTTAAAAACTAGAGTCATAAAAATGCAATTTTAACCAAGATACGCAATTAATTTATCATATTGGCAATTTAAAAAATCAATATGTTTAATAATATCCAGTGTTGGTGAGATATGCTGATGGGAGACCAGAATTGGTACCAGAATTTTGAAGAAAGTTTTGTATTTTTAAAATTTAAAATATTCAAACCATTTGATCCAATAATTAACTTCTGGGTATCTATTTTACAGCAATAATATCACACGTGCACAAGGTATGTCAAAATAAATTCACTTTAGCATTGTTTGTTACTAAAATAAAAAAAAAATGGAACAACTCCTACATTTATCAACAGTATAAATGGTTGGATAAATTCTAGAATTCCTATGCAAAACATGCACCATTAAAAGAAAAATGAAGACAATTTACATAAATTGACATGGAAAGACTTGGGGAGCATATTGTAGATTGAGATGTAACATAGCAAATTACAGAAAAAATATGCTTATTATTAACCCTTCATATAAAACCAAACACATATACATACATAAACACCCAGCACAATGGAATCATAGATAGATACGTGTACAAGTGTTGCTTTTATAATATGTTTAAATTAATAAAAGAATACCATATATATCTTTATGCCAATACATGTGATCATCTAGATAAAATGGACAATTTATTAAGATAGTCTATATTTTAAAAAGTAACTTAAAATCAAGTAGAAAATTGAGTAGGCCAACATCCATAGAAAAAATTGAAAATGTAGTTACAGATTTAAATTTTTCCGAAAGGAAAATTCTATCAAAACTTCAAAGACAGGATTTCTTTTTTGCTTGAACTATTTCATAGTATAGGGGGAAAATTAAATTTTACCAACTGTTTCTATAATAATATAACCATAAGTATCACACACAAAATTAAAATAAAAGTGACTAAACTCAAGTACTAATTTAGACATAAAAATCCGAGATAGAGTATTACCTAATTGAACCTAGGAGCATATATTAAAATAACACTTTTTAAGTATAATATTTATCTCATATATACAAGGGTGGTGCAACATTAGCAGGGCTGCTAATAATTTTCAATAATTTAAGAGATTAAAAAGACAATTTTATTATCACATTCGTATTATAGATAATAAATTGATAACATTTTAATGACCATTCTTTTTTTTTTTTTTTAACTTTACTTATTTATTTTTTTCCCCCGAAGCCCCAGTAGATAGTTGTATGTCATAGCTGCACATCCTTCTAGTTGCTGTATGTGGGACGCGGCCTCAGCATGGCCGGAGAAGCGGTGCGTCGGTGCGCGCCCGGGGTTCCGAACCCGGGCCGCCAGCAGCGGAGCGCGCGCGCTTAACCGCTAAGCCACGGGGCCGGCCCGTAATGACCATTCTTGATTAAACTAAAAACCTATTAGTCAAGTAACTATAAAACGTATTTGCCTTAAACTTGATATTGTTAGGTGTCATTTTCGAAAAAAGTAAAAATCATGACTCTCAGATAAATATTAAAATAAACACCTGACAATGCTTTATTTAACTCATTATTTAATGAGGAAACAAGTAAGATATTATGGCCAGTTTAGAGAGCATTATGGACAAGGTGTATATAAACAGTGCTAGAAAAAGATTTCTGGATTAGATACAAAACTGATTTATGTCCAACAGGGCCGTAGACCTTTAGGGTTATCTATTCTACTAGAGGGAAATTATTTGCGTCCCTACTGGACCAAACAGTCTACAAGTTAACAAGGAATCTGAGACCTTTAATAAATAGTAAACTGGGAGCTGATTTAAGGAAATTCCCCTAGATAATCGTTGGATGACCTTAGGCCCTGTGTGGCATTAAAAGGATGTGCTGCCCACCTTTATGCCTTATTTGAAAGTTTCAGATGCTTTTTCTGACAATATCAAGTATCTACTAGAAACTCCCAGAAGTTATTATGCTTAGTTACGACACTAAAAACATTCCAACTGATATCAGGATGATTATTCTTTTACCATGATTCACTATTACTCTGGACCTTGCGATTTTAAATTCCATGATGGTTAGACCAATGTTAGTTTTATTCACCTGTGTATACCCAATGCCTAGTGCATTAGCAAGTACATTGTTAGGATTCAATATCTTTATATAAATAGGCTATATGCTCCATTAGGGAAGAGACTAGAGCTATTTCATCCACCATTGAATACATAACGTTAGGGATAGCTCTTTGCATAAAGAAGGTGTTCGCTAAATGACAGTTGAAGGAATTAATAAATTAAGGAATGAATGAATTGTATCACTAATGCATTAAGAATGGTCCTACACAGAGAGTAGATAAAATAATTAGTTTGATTTATCGTTTTTAAGCTTAAGACAAAATTCACAGTGTTGGGGAAGAAGGAGATGAGCAAAGATGAATCTGAGAAATAAACTGTCATAAACTCATGTAGCAAGAAATACAATGAATGTCCCAGAAAGGAAGGGACCAAACCAAGACCCAGGCAGGCTGATAAAAGCACCCCCCCCCCCGCTTCTTACTGATATCCTGAAAATTATTTAATTCCATGGAAGAAGAACAAAATAAATAGCATCATAGCCAGATGTGCAGAATCCCTACTTAACTTACCAAAAAAAAAAAAGAAAAAATCATGTCTTTCTTAACCTCAGACTTGCATCTTTCACCCAGCAAAAAAATACCCTGTAATAAGACTCATCCTTCTTTGGATGCTGTGTTATCTACCATCTACTATTACTAGAGAATAGATAACAGAAAGCAATTTATTCTTTTCCTTCATTGTCGTTTCAAACCCAAATTATGGACTCTTTCTTCCTTGTGTCTTGAATGAAATCCCTAACTTTGGCATTTGTTTGGATAATGAAAATGCTTCCACAATGATTTTAGTTCTCAAAATAGTTTTAGTCCAGCAATTAAAAATAAATTTCCAAAACCTGATTCTTCTCTTCTCCAACAGCTTTGTTCTGCTTCAAGCTGAGAGAACCACGGAGAAGTGGGAGGGCTGGTCAACCTCTCTGTTTCTCTGACTTGCACTTCTCCCTCCTCAGGCCTCCCTAGGCTGCATCATGAGATAATTGTTGCGCTAAGCTAGGGTTTCTCAAGATCAGCATTACTGATATTTGGGCTGGATAATTTTTATAATGGAGGTCTGTCATGAGCATTATAGAACGTTTAGCACATCTCTGGCCTCTACTTGCAGCGGCTTTCCCCAACAACCCAAGTATTGACCACCAAAAAAATCTCTAGACATTGTCAATATCCCTTAGGGAGCAAAATTCTTGTTTGAGAACCAGTGGGCTGAGACTACTTGAGAGTCCCCTGCTTTACAAGTCCTGTATCGGAGCTTTTACACTTGATTTAGAATGTGGGGTATGTGCCACTGAATGTTTTGTCCTATGCCTTCGTGCTTCAGTAGAGACAAACTGTCAGTCCCATCTTAACATCCTCTTACCACTGATAACTACATTTTCTTCATCCGCTCATATTCCAGTGATGTCTTAGCAGCCCAGTGAGGTTTAAGGCTCTCTAAATGTTGTTTCCATGGGCAACTGCTCTATTGGCTTGAACCTTAATGCTGCTCAGCCAGCATCCACTGGACATGTAGATCCGACTTTGTAAGTAGAGCTGTCGTGTACTAGACCCAGGAATTGTTCGGCTTAGAAGGAATAGCATTTCTCTGAAGCTGAAATTTCCCAATGGCTCTGCATTGTGTTCATCGCCAAGGAGAATAAGCCCTTTTGCATTCACATATAACACCCTAATACCGAGGCTCTATTCTTACAGACACACTTACTCTTGCCCAGTCATACTCGGCAAATGTAACTATGGCATCAGAAACACAAATTTGAGAATATCAGGAAATAAATCCCCCACACTTGTACTGTACTATAAAACTTATTTTTCACACTTATTGAATAGGATTCAGAAGGGAGTGAGTTGGGGAGAGAAGTGGAGGAAAAATGTGATTGTATTATATTGCAATAGTACTGACATATAGCTCTACATCTCCTGTTATCTAAGGATATTGCAGATATGTAAAACTCACACGTATTTTATTCTAAATTATTGAAAAATATGATGTGTAGGACACCGACATTGATTGTGGGGATTTATTAGTGTTGGTGTGAAGGCTGAACTCTCAAACCCATGGCTAAGTAAGGAAATGGCTCATTAAAAGGCTTATCTATGTGAAACTAATGTTGTATTTGAATATACTTAAAAGAATTCAGGTCTCAGTAGACGTTTGCTATAAAAATTATTTTTAAATTTTGTAGTACTTTTTGTTTTAATGGAACCAGACCACGCTTGTTGATCTGAATCCTCAACCATTAATTTATGTCATAAAGTTGTTAACAGATAACTGCCAAAAAATGGGAAAAGCATGACTTATGCAAATATGAGATGAACATGTGTCAAAGGTGTTAACTTGCTAATGAATGTGGGAATCATTAAAATCTGTTCAAAGGAGAATCCTAAGAAGCACACATATGTAGGAAATAAGATATCCTGAAATGAATTTGCAAAAAAAAAGAGGCTTCTGCACAGGACAATAATCAAACGCATTCCACTAGACACAATTTCCATTTTACAGACAAGAGTCATTTGCATTGTTCTTTTTTTCCTACAACTTACAAGATTTCAAAATAGCTCAAAGACAATGAAAGACGTAGATAATATGAATGGGTACTCTAGACAACACACCCACTAATTTTTTCTTTTTAGTTATTTTTTCTTCCTTCTTCCCCTCCACCTCTCTTTTTTTTTGTTTTGCAAGGAAAGATTGCCCTGAGCTACCATCTGTTGCCAATCTTCCTCTTTTTTGTTTTTCACCCTGAAGCCCCAGTGCATAGTTGTATATCCTAGTTTTAAACCTTCTAGTTCTTCTAGGTGAGCAGCCACCACAGCATGGCTACTGGCAGATGGGTGGTGTGGTCCAACAACGGGGAAACCAGTCCGGGCCTCTGAAGTGGTGAGCGCCAAACTTGAACCACTAGGCCATCAGGGCTGGCTCTACACACACTAAATTTTTCCACATTTTAAAGTCGTCCAATTTCCTGACATTTTCTAAGACTAAAGACGGTGTTTGTAGTTTTATGTTAATAATTCATTCAGGGTTCTGAATTTTTGCATTGATAATTGCTTAAGTATAAGAAACAGAGTTCATTTAATCTCATTACCCTCATGGAAATATAATAATCAATTTTGTCATATAAATTTCAATAGGTTATTATGTAATTTTGTTAAGGAAAACCATACTAGAACATTAGGACAAGCTGTTTGTCACTTGTAAGTGCAATATCAAATTTGAATGAAAGTGTATCATTAAGAATGTTTAAAATGGAATAATAGATTAACCAATACAAGAATCAGTTCTTTGTACTAGTGATAATATAGTAAAATTTGACTTTTAAATATAATAGGCTAACACATTTGTTTCCTTATTGAAATTTTGAATATTTTAAATATTATGTTAATCAGCTTATATAAATTTTGGATATTTTCTTTAAACTGATAAAAAATAAATATAAGCAACTATATGAAACTGAAATAATTTGATGCCACATACCCATGAAGGTTTATATGTTTCCTGAAGAGAACAGAAATCTGATGCAAAATTAGAAGGAGCTATTAAGCTCAGATTTCTGTTCTCAGAAAATACTCCAAGATATGTGAACATTAACAGCACTTGGGAAAAGTGACTTTACGTCTCACAATGATGAACGTAATGATATCACATTCTTGAGTCAGAGGTTAAAAAAAAGCAACAATAGCAATACAAATTCAGAATTGAAATTAGCTAACAATAAAATTTATCTCACTCCATTTCCTTTTAAGATCCCTGCTGTACTGATTGTACAGCCATATGTGCAATGAGGGTGCCCCCTAGTGGTCAGATGCTAAAGCAACGTTTTAAGTGACAGTCTTACAAATGCACACAAACGCAAAAATAGGAATTTAAGAGAAAATTATCAAAATAGAAGCAATATACAAAGTGATACATTTTTTTTAATAATTTTATTTATTTATTTATTTTTCCCCCAAAGCCCCAGTAGATAGTTGTATGTCATAGCTGCACATCCTTCTAGTTGCTGTATGTGGGACACGGCTGAGGCCGGAGAAGCGGTGCGTGGGTGCGCGCCCGGGATCCGAACCCGGGCCGCCAGCAGCAGAACGCCGGCACTTAACCGCTAAGCCACGGGGCCAGCCCCAAAGTGATACATTTTAAAACAGTATCATAAATAAAAAAGAAGAAAAGCATTCTCAGCTTCCCCCACTGCCTCCATTCCCCAAGTCATCTCTGCTGGCCGAGAGCACATACGTGACTCCTGTGTGGTTGTGTAGTTGTGTGTGGTAGTGTGTGTGTGTTTCTCTTAGTGGTTACAATTATCATATACTTAGACCTTCTGATTCATTTCCTCAAATTTAGGTAGTAATCAATTCCTGGCATGAAATCTTTGGATAAAAAAAACAAAAATTATCTTTGTGTACGAAGTGCTTTTAATTCATTTTGTGCTAAGCTACTGTTTTCTAATTTTCTCCCTTTAAATTTGCTGTAGAGTCTTATGAAGTTCTTTTCTGTTTCTCTCTTTAGCCTTAATACCGCCATGAAGATTCTTCTTCCAGCACATAACCCACTTTCCCAGATACCTTCTGCAGAGAGAAGGAAATGAGCATGACATTCTCTGGGGTTTCAATGCGGTTCTTAAATTTTAAAGGAAGACACTGTCCTGTGTATTCACTGTCTCCAAATATATGGACTCTCCACGTTTTCCCTGGAAAGATTCGTAATTGCTTTTGATGTCTTATTTCATGTGAGATACATTTCATATGTGAGATAGGTAGATAAATAGATATATAAATATCATATATATGATCTATCTATATATATGTAATACCATCTGCTTTCTATTTTCCAAAATTCCTTAGAATTGATAGTCTACAAATATTTCTGGTTTTCTCAGTTTTATTTCTCTAATTCTAAGTGGAACTTGGACCAATAGCTAGGGCAAAACAAGTAAAACATACCTTCTTTAATGAATTATAAATTTTCTTGATGTCTAATCTGTCACCGAGAAACTAATATTCCATCAAAATCAAAAGTTTAAGTATTACAGACATTTAAAATAATATAGTCTGTTTCTATATCTTGATTAATAAATTAAACAGAATTACCTTTATTCTGAAAATCATTTATTTTAAATAATTACAAGACTATACGATTCAAAGTATTTTAATGGAAGATGAATGAGATTCTCTCCAAAGAGCCTAGCAGGGTAGCAAACCTATAACAAATGTTAATTACGTATTATTTTTTTCATATACTTTTAGGTATATTTTCTTTAATCCCCTCTTCCTACCATCCCAAATTTGTAATATCAGTCACCTGACAGGAAGGAGAGTGTGACAGACAGGAAGTTGGATTGGAAAGAATCTTTCTCAGGTCTTAAAAAGTTGTGATTAAAATATTCTTATTTTGTACACTTTACAAAGACCCTTGACCATGAGAACTCATTTTTAGGGAAACTCTTGGGCCTGTGTGAGTCAGGGCTTTCTGAAGCATTAGCTTCATTCCATTAATTATAAATATACATCTATCGATCTGGTTTATAAGATAGAAGAAAACTTGGTATATATTTCTTTATTTTTTCATGCAAGCTACTAAACTATACAAGTTTGAAACCAGTTTTAGTCACTGTGCCCTTAAGAAATACTTGGATAGAGGCAGCAATGAAAGAAAATAGAGTTAATAATGAAAATAATATGTTTTTATAATCTATTGTATAACAATTGATAGATAATGGTTATATTCATCATTGCTAACCTTTTATTGCCTTATGTGTATTTAAGATAAAATAAAAGGTCACTGAGTAAAGATAATTTTAACAAAATCTCACAATAATTATCCCATGTGGTTCTTTACAAACTTCCAAGTGGGATGCTCTGTCGAAACGTAAGGAAACATTTGTCTGAAGTCATCCTGCAGGAAGGTATTGAAATTTGATTTTTTCCTTAAAAATCATGTTAAAGAGCCTTGTCCCTGGGCACTTCATCAAATCAATAAAATAAAGAGAATTTTATCACTACTTTTTAGTATTTTTAATAAATATCTGAAATATAAATAATGTTCTATAATCTTTCTGTTGACACTTCAAGTTTCAAGTTCTTCAATGTTTTCAAATCTTCAAACATAGCTAGCACGTTTGCCTCATTCTCTTATAAGCTGTCATTTATTAAGATTGTGTTAGTCAATTAATGTTCCTCTGCATCTGCATAATTGAAACAGTCAAGTTTTTCTCTCCACACCTTAACATTCTAAAAATAGGGCAATTGCATATTTTAGCATATTTCTTTTTAAAACCAATGAACCTCAGTATGAAATAAAATACTATGTTGCATTACAATATTTAAAAAACAAGGCAAATGGCTCAGTATTTAATCTCTTTTTTTCTCCAATATAACTGTGTTATTTGATTATAAAGTTCAGATTTTCTCTTAGATCTTTTGAGACATGCCATTTTGAAAACTAATGCTTGACAATTAAGGACACATTTCATCCTGAAAATAGGGTTTTGTTTTAAAATTTTTGATTTTAATAAAAATGCAAATCACTAATCCAGCATTTTGAAGTACCATTGGCGTTCACTTCCATACACCCCTCCTCCATGCCAATTATGCCTTATTCGATCCAAAGAATTCATCAGCTTTCATAGTAGGCTTCATCAATTTATAAAATAATATCAATTCTTCAATGAGATATTTAGCTATGTAATCTACATAAAAAAGAAAATGAGGGGAAATTATTTTATGATTAATTCATTATAAATACCAAAAAGGAAACCTAAAATAAAAAATGCAATGATTTTACATTTTGAAAAACTTGAAATTTGACATCCTTATTGAAATCATCGATACAGTGCTTGACAATATCCAAAATTACCTCCAATTCCTTTTCAAGTAAATAGTTAGGAGCATTGGGAATGAAATGTTTCCCAAAATTTTCCAGTGAGCTAAGGCATTAAATACTTTAAAATAATGGGGCAATTAATTTTTTCCAGTTTTTCTCCTAGATCTTGATAAAGTGTCACTATTTACTCTCATATATTTTAGGGAATCACTCTATAATTTAAAACCTATGTTGTTCTTTGCTTTTGTCATCCTTAAATAAGCTTTGTATGATTTGCCTCAATCACGATCAGGTCCAGACCCCCTTGGGAGGTCATTACTTAGTAGCTGTAAGTGACTCTATGGGTAAATTGGGCCTCATATTTGAAATGTGTGAACATATATATTTTATCTACTTTCTATGGCTGCATTTGCAGAGCAACAAAAGACATAGAGGGATACTGGTAGGTAGTGGAATTCTTCTAGGCATAGTTTTATGGAAGCTTGATGTCTGTTTGCTTATATGTAGTTACATCTGCAGTCTAATTCTCAGCAATATTTAGTGGTATCTGAGGCTCTGACGTCAGATAGAAATGATCTTACTTTAATAAATCTCTCATTTCTAGCTTTCAGAATCGGGATAAATACTTACTTATGCAATGTGCAAAATAGAAGATATAATACATTTGGAGAGCAAAAAGCAATTTTGGTTTATAAAACCAATAATATTTAGAATGTCAATCTATCTTTTAAAATAAAATATACAATCACTTAAAATCATGAAGAAATTCTTATAATAGATATGATATGATAAAGAAATAGTAGTTTAGCTAGAACTACATACACAAAAATACTGCAAAGATGGGAAAGTTACACTTTAACATTGAAATAAACAAATATGTCACACAAAGTATAAATGCCAAATACTTCCTTATCTTCTGGAATTCTCCCTCAGCCAAAAAGATTTTGTAGAGATTTACTTTGTCTGCATGTGTGTATGTATGTGTGTGTGTTTTGTGTGTGTATTTTGGGGGAGTATTATTATCCAATATGTTTTTCTAACTCCCCCCAACCCATAACAATTCTGAAATGATCCCATGGAGCTATGTTGTTTAACCTAAAAAACACATCTCCATGGGATCATTTCAGAATATAGATAGATAGATAGATAGATAGATAGATACATAGATAGATAGATATAGATAGATAGATGATATAGATAGATAGATAGATAGATAGATAGATAGATAGATAGATAGACAGATAGATAGATATAGATAGACAGATAGATAGATAGATATAGATAGATAGATAGATAGATAGATAGATAGATAGATAGATAGATAGATAGAGGAGGAAGAAATTTTTCTCTTCCCGTCTAGGTTCTTCTGGCTGATCTAAGCATTAAACTGATGTGAGACAGAAAAATTGGAGAAAACCAAACAAAGTTTAGTAACATGTATACATGGGAGAGACCCAGGAAAACTGAGTAACTCATCAAAATGGCCAAAGCCACCACCTTAAATACCATCTTCAGCTAAAGACAAAAGAAGATGTTTCGGGTAGTGGTCCGGGACCTCAAAGTGGAGGAAAGCAATTTATATGGGGATGGAAAAGCAAATGTTTGATAAACAATTTGCAGAGACCATGGGACATAGAGAGGACTTTGATCAAATAGGCCTTGTGAAGTTCCTTCCTGTCTACCACACCTAGTTCATATTATTCTATAGTTATAGGTATTAGCTCCCTCCTGGAACAGGCCTTCTATCTTAAATTTTTTTAGGCAGTTAGGGGAAAGGTCAGTTTCTTCCTGAGTCTACTGTTCTTAAAAATAATCAAGCCAAAGGGACACATTTTGGGGTGGCAAATTCTGCTCCCCTATAATATATAAAATTTTTATATACAATATTAATTCATATATATAATTTTTTACTCCACAAAATTGTCACAATCGAAATTTGTCAGATCTTTTTGTCTTTAGTTTTTTGTTTTTTCTATCAGTCTTACGAATTTTTTTGAGATTCTCCTTAAACTTTTAGAAAATCTTGCTTTCGTAAGCAACTTGAAAAAAATTTACCAGCTGAAATATGATTTCTGGATCTAGAACTACTGTGCACGCCTGTCTGGAAACATGTGTCATGAGACTAATTTACAGTGAATTCAAAATTACAAGTCCTTATATTAAACAATAGCTAGGGGCGATATGACTCTCTGGTCCTTATCCTCCTGGTAATGTTAGTGTAGCTTTTGAAAATTGGGGTATTCTAAAGGTTTGCTTGTGATAGTGTCTTCTTTCCCAGCATCAGGAAACTCAGGGCCCAGGCGCTGTAACCCCTCACTCCTTCTCCCTTGTGAAGCATCACTAACTGACCCATGAACTTCTTTGTGCTGAGCCTTTAAACAAAGCTTATCCAACAGCTATTCCTTAGAGTCACAACTGGCAAGGCAGCTAAAATGTATTGATTATTGTTCAAAACTCTATACCTTTGTTTAATTAATTTTCCCTGAGTTACATGGTTTCATATTCTACACTGCTGGTTTCCCAATAGATAAGGTATAAAACTTGAGCACATATTTTCATATACATGCTTTCTAATGTAAAGTAAGTAAAATTTATTTGAAATCACAAGACAAAGAAAATGCCTAATTCATATTTGGGGTAAAATTTACAGGTATAAATAAGTTAATGAAAATAGTGATTATTATGTCTCTTCTCAGAGTCTCCTCCTCTGACAATAACCCACGTTTGTTTCTACACCCTGGGTGGTTCAGGTTTCATGTTTTTCCTTACCTGGAAATTCGCCTCAGCATCTCCTTATATCCGAATAATCAACATAAGTCCGTCCTCAAAGGATTTTTGAGTAAGTGGTTCCTCGAGAATGTAGAAGCAAGAATAATGTTACAACCCACAGCACAAAAATGAATCAAAGTTCTGGAAAACATATGTCTGCTTTCTCTTTCTCCCACCTTTTTTCTTTTTCTATTTTAAAGGATCTCCCACTGCTGTCCTCAAACTCTCTCTATCCTGTGTCTCTATGAAACTTTGCTACAGCCTTCCCCAGTTTCCAGGATCTCTCCTTTCCCAATCCCTTTTCTTATGTAAAACAATTTAATTCTGTCAAAGTGTCTCCAATTTGCATACTTGCTCACACTTTCACTTGGAGAAACTAGGATCTTCAGATAATATCACTTTTTTTAGAGTCAAATGAATTCTAACAATGTGAGGGTGTTTGCACACTTGCACACATTCTTTAGTCTGTCACGTACCCATTATCACCGATTATGAAGAACTGTCATGTCCTGGAGAGCAATATTTTCTTGCTAGTATTTATCAATTCATGCTGAGGAGAATCCTTCACACAAAGATAGAAGTTACCATCACATCATCCATCTATCCTGAAAGCAATGATCATATCCCGGCGGGTCTATGGTTTGGACCTACCTATATGACCTCTTGAAGTTATGTGTTTGGTCTTCTTGTTTAGACTCTAGTCCTTTCTTTTTCTTTTATGTCTGACTACACAGAAGCTGATTCTCATTCTAGGTCTACCACCTATCTGTTGGAATTGCTGGACATCAACTTTTCCACAATGCTTGGATACATTTTACTCTTTCAATGGACCCAGACTTCTGTTTGCTGGCTCAGATTATGCATTTCAGCCTATTTCAGCAGTCTGGGCCAACAGGTTGGCTAGAAAGACCAGAGAAGTACACTGTCACATGAGGTAAGAAATATTTATCTAAAGATTATAAATTTTAAAATACACTTACCCTTCTAAAATGACACATGCTTAAGTCGTATATGCTTCGACCACTCAACACTGGTAAGAGACAGTGTCTCACTTCTGTTTCCTGGGCCATAGTTTCCTCATCTTGAAACTACAGTAGTGGACTTAATAATCTTTGATGTATCTTTCAGCTACACAATGTGATCTTTTCATTGCACTAGTCTGTGCTTAACTCTGAACCTCTAACTATCCAATCTTAGTCTGTCTTTTTGACATAAAAGACTGACATTTTGCTCTATGTAGCTTCATATTCAAGGGAAAAGAGACAGGAGGAGTGAGAGAAAGAGAAAGAAAGACCAAGATTTCCAATTTCTCTGTGATAAGCTTTTCCCAGCCAGAATGAAGTCATTTCATGATTTTCTACATGTCTATACCTGTCCAGTTCCATGCTCTTTGAAGCCAGTATTTCCATTTCATAATAGGATTGATTCTCTTACTAGGAACTATCGGCTTCCTATTTGTTCCATATAAGTCTACAAAGACTGAACTTCTTAAAGGATCAAGACTTCTATTTCTGTAGAACATTCAAAACACAATAGAGGAAAATATACTCTTTAATTTTTAAGACAAGGAGTGTTTTCCTCATGCTACCAGATATCATTGTTTGGTGGTGGTTATTATTTTTTCAAGCCTATGTAAAGTCCTGGGGCAAATGACATATATGCATTTATTGATTTGTAACGTCAAGGCAGAGCTATTCATTCTTCCTCTAAGGCTATTCTCTATGCATTGTGACCTTTTCTTAAATTGTAGACCCTAGGGTCTCTCTCTCTCTCTCTCTTTTATCCCATCCGTCTATCTTTTGCCAAAACCTGTCACTTTTAGCTTCATCTCACCTCCGAAACTCTGCCCCTTCCTCAGAACCCCCACTGTGGCTGTCTTTGCTGTGCCCATCTCAGTATTCATACATCACTGTCATTCATGTTTCATGCTGATGACACTGACAGTAATCGTTTCCTGGATATAAATGGAAAAAGGAAAAGCTCACAACAAAACAATGCCTCTCTAAAAGCTGCAGCCAATAATTGAAATCCAGTTGCATTTGCAGCTTGGTAAATCTAGATTTTCAAAAAGGGGCTCTTTGCTGAGAGCCTCATGCCAGGCTGTTCTGTCTGACACAGTTATTTCCCAGAAGTTTACCCGTCTGACACGTTGTGTGCACCTACTCTTTGGCAGAGGCACACCTCTGCACTTGGACCAGAAGAGAGAGAATTAAACTTAATGCAAAGAAGCACTTATTTATTTATGTGACAACTGTTAGAAAGATAAGGTCATGCCTATATAGCTGTGGCTCAGTTAATGAAAACTGATTACACATGTGAATTAGGGAATGAGCCTTTGCTTTACAGAAGGGATTATTCATATCACCAAAGAATTCACTGCAGGGTTCCATTCAAAAGTGACTAGTGCTTTTAAAATGACTCTTTTGTTCGAGTCAATTGACAAAACCCAGGCACTCTAAGATCACATAGATTGAGTTTCCCCCACACAATAGTTCCGATTATATTTTATTAGCTACATATAAAATATATATATATACACACACACACACACACACATATCTCACGTATATATATATGCTTTCAGGAAGAAAGATAGATATTACAAGGAGGCAAAGATAATTTTACTATACCAAATGGTATATTAAAGAAATCCAGTTCTCCTTTAATTTTGAAAACTTTTGTTGGAAAATTAAGATTAATGAGACAAGTTTTATATTTGTATTAGCTTTTCTGCTCTTCAAAACTAAAAGAATACTTGAGTCAGGAACAAAGTGAGAATGTGGGACAGAATCAGATCTCTGAATTATTTTTATTGATAAAAGCAGCGTTAGTATACAGCTTAATTAAATTTCACACCCAGGAAAGGAATTTTCAGGAGATCCTATAACTAAAAGGACAGAAGGGAAAAACTGCAAAAAATGTTCCAAGCTTCTGTGAATGAAAGTTTTACAGTGATCTTTAAAGTATTTTTTTATTTCACTAGGTTACTTGAACCTAGATTTCTTAGTTGGGTGTGGATTTCAAGTAAACTCTTTAAAAAGGATTTGAGGGCCGGCCCCGTGGCTTAGCAGTTAAGTGCGTGTGCTCCGCTGCTGGCGGCCCGGGTTCGGATCCTGCGCGTGCACGGACACACTGCTTCTCTGGCCATGCTGAGGCCGCGTCCCACTTACAGCAACTAGAAGGATGTGAAGCTATGACATACAACTATCTACTGGGGCTTTAGGGGGAAAAATAAATAAATAAAATTATAAAAAGGATTTGAGCTTTATGGAATTAGCTATACTAAATTTTGGATCTCAAATTTGTGTTCGATGTTTTCTTGGAGAAGAGATAGCTTTATTCTGTTTTGTCGTTATAGGAGACATATTCTCCAGATTGTTTCCAACAAAGACCTGGCATTTAACAAATTTAATTATCTAACAAATAGCAGTAAAGAGAGAGTGATGCTCCGCTGTATAACATTGATGCCTTTGGATAGAATGAAAATACTGTAGGACTTGGAGTAAGGATATCTGGTTTATTGTCACAGCTCTGCTATTAGACCATGAAAAAGTCACCTTAAAATCTCTGGCCTTTATTTCCCACATGCGTTAAATGAGGGTTATACCAGCCCTACACTCACAGATTATTGTGAGGATGATCAGAAAACTGATTTGGAACCATTTAAAAGTACAAAGATAATTTCTCAGAGGTAGTCTGAAACAAGGAAAATGATTTTAAGACCTATTTAAAGAGAACGACCTCCACCAGTACATCTTCTGTCTCCAATGGGAAGATCTAGAATAATTTTGGTTTTAAGAAGAATTTAGTACTGCATCACTGTAGGTCATCTTTGACATATAGAGCTATCATTATCCCCTAAATAGCCTTTCTATAAGTTGGAACTGAAAAACAAAAGCCCCATATACTTCCCCAACCCCTCAATATGCACTGTAAATATGTATAAAAAATTCGTGGGGAGTTATACTATACAAGCATACTCTCGGGGGTGTCTCAGAATTCAATCTCAATCCACCTAAAACGTAGGCTTTGGGAGTGATACACAAATTAAAGGGAACTACCTTGACAGAGAAAATAAAACAAAACAACAGTATTCCAGGGACAACAAGTGGGATAGCTGATGAATTCATCCTCCTATGATTTTCTTCCATTGTTTCCTGTTTACCTGTAAATTAAATGTCTTGATTGATGGAGCATGTTGTCCTTGAGATTAACCTCAATTGGTTAGAACATGTTGCCTGAGAAGCCAGAGATAAGAGTTTATGGCACCAAAAGAGCTAGATGGCTTTTCACTCTTCCATGGCTTGGCTGGACCCGAACAATACCACCAGCTCTCAGGAAGCAGCTCAAATCAGTGGCTACCAATGCTGGTCGATGGCATCTACACAGTATACAGGAAAGACGCAGCATGTGACGGCTCATGGTTCCCCATCCTACTCTTCTATTTGACATACGTCTTCATAGGTTTTCCTTGAGCTTTATAGTATTCTACTAACATTCTGAACAATTCCCCTTGAAAGATGTAAGCCCTTTATATTTTCTCTTTTTTTTTTGGTGAGGAAGACCGGCCCTGAGCTAACATCTATTGCCAATCCTCCTCCCTTTTTTCCCTTTTTCTCCCCAAAGCCCTAGTAGATAGTTGTATGTCGTAGTTGCACATCCTGCTAGTTGCTGTATGTGGGACGCCGCCTCAGCATGGCTGAAGAAGCGGTGCGTCGGTGCGCACCTGGGATCAAACCCAGGCCACCAGTAGAGGAGCGTGCGCACTTAACCGCTAAGCCACGGGGCTGGCCCCAGACCTGTGTATTTTCTACTCCTTAAACAATTTATACAGTTTATTGTCTTCCTTATTTATCACTGAAATTATTTTACCTTACCTTACATCATTTATTTATTTTTTTTTTGGTGTGGAAGATTGACCCTGAGCTAACATCAGTGCCCATCTTCCTCCATTTTGCATATAGGATGCCAGCCATGTATTTTCTTGTATAAGAAAATACATGGCTTGATGAGTGATGCATAGGTCTGCACTCGAGATCTGAACCTGTGAGCCCTGGGCCGCTGAAGCACAGCACGTGAACTTAACCACTATGCCATCAGGCCAGCCCCATTTATATCATTTTTATGAGTATATGTGGATAATACATATATATGTGTATGTATAACTGTATATAAAGCTTATATATTTGTGTATGTATATCTTGATCTTTTATGTATTTTTCTGTATATTTCAAATATCATATATATGACATAATACATATGTATTTAATTTATATATAAATATATAACTTATTTTTTCTTTATGCATATATACTTTTATAATTTAATAATACATGTATATTTAATATATAAAAAGATTAATGATTACATATTCATCGATTTTTTAATAAAATATTTTATGAATTTTCCATATTCAATATTTTAAATATTTAAATATTTATTTTATCCATTTATATAAATAAAATAAGCTTTATACATGACAATACATTCTATTTTATCTATCCATTTTTTTCCTACCATATGTATTAGGAAGTTTGTACTCTTGGTTAGGACGTTCTTGATCTGAGCATTTTCAATAGGGGGAATATGTCTTTAATATCTCAGCCTATAGAATTTCTTTTGCACATGTACATGTGTGTGTTTTTAACATACAGAAAATATAGTCATTGGCCCTGCTATAAGCAGACATTCACATGTATAAGAAAATATTTGTTATGTTTTGGTAAAGAAAGCACTGATTTCCTTTTCTTTCTTTCTCATATTGAACCAAATAAATAATAATTCTTCTCTGTGATTCACTTATTCATTAGAAATGTAGTTATTAAGCCTGCCTCTCATGCCAGATAATGTGCTAGGGTATGAAGGTGGTACCTATGTAAGTAAGTTAGAAGTACGGCTTCTTTTTTTTCTATATAACCTTCTAGCTATTTGAGAGTGATTTGTCTTCTTTCTCATCTCTGGTCTTTTGAGCATGCATTTGGCCTAAAATCCTTCCTCAAACTTAGATTTTTGCTTATCTAAGCTCTTTGCTGATTTCCTTTCACTCTTTAGAGTTTTCTTTGGAATCTCTTATAAATGAACTAGCATTAGCCAGTTAAAATTTTGAGTGCATTATATTTGTATTTTTTTTAAATTATTGTTTTAAATGTAATGTGTGCTGGCAAAGATAAACAAAGCCAGATACCAGCTAAAGGAGTAAGGACAGATTTTAATCAGTGATATACTGCAGCAATAGGGAAAAGGGTGTCCAGCGTGAACTAAATTGAACTTCACTTTGTACAGAGATAGCTGGACATGTTAAAGCACAAATGAGGGAATGGAGAGGAGGACGAGTGGGGGCTCAGTAGAGCCAAGGAAGTGAAAAGTTACAAAGTGAGAAGGGGTGGTTGGTTCATATGAAAAATATCTAGGTTTGCTAACTGGCGCTTATCAAAGTTAGCTGTGCTCCCACAGAGGCTGGGAGACAGGAACCCTATCTTCAAGTGTTGGCTGGAACAAACAGTAAATTATTTGGCAGCCTTGAGTTTGCTCAGGCAGGCACCTTAAGAGGGGCTAGGATCATCCTAGGGATGTGGCCTTGGGCTCTTAGAAACTATGCTAGTGTTTGTTCAAGTCTTTACAGGGCAATGTTAAGGCCTCAGAGGAGCCTGGCTATAGTTTGATTAAGGAGAATCTTTGTAAGTGTTCATGTAGAAAATTTGGAACATATAAAGGAACAGAATTAAAGCTTCCATGCAACCCAGACCAAGACCAAAATCAGTTAGCCAACGGTTAACATTGTTACACATTTCCTGTTTTTACACATTCTATTTCAACAGGCATAATGTCTGAAGATTCTAAAGGTAGAGGATGGCTATTGCCCTGAGGCAGCAGGTTCCACAAAGTGAAGGATTATTCAGGAAGAACTAATTGCACTCTCCTCCAGTAGTGTGTTCAGTGACACGAACCTGGAGGGCCAAACATAGAACTAGTGGTAGGCATATTGCATGACGCCATTTTAGAGGGAACCTGTCTAACAGGGCTTCTGCTAGAAAATATGGGGGCTGCTAAAAGAGATAGTCCACGAGGAGTAAGGTACCAGAAGCCAGAGTCTAAGGTGAGCACAGGAGCAGTCTGTTGAAGTAGAGTCAGTTTGAGAGTCAAAATCAGAGGGACCCACATGGCATCCTCCAGAGAAACCAAGAACGTTCCCACGTAAAAGTGTTCCTACCTTAATTAACCACAAAGCCAAAAGAATGCAAAGAAAAGTCAGACAAGGAAGAAGTGCTGCCTGGTTCTCCCTCTCTGCAGGGAGAACGAGGAGGCTCTGGAGCAAATGAGATTAGTACACTAAGGCCCTCGTTGGGAAGTCTGGCTCAACGGTCTTACTGTTGAATAAAAATCGAAATGATGAATAATGTACTCTAATTTTCATAATGAAGACTAAGATTTGTTAGTTAAATTGACCCTTTGCTTTCTATTATTTATAAGTCACAATAAAAGACATGGGGTGGGCCGGCCCCGTGGCTTAGCGGTTGAGTGCACGTGCTCCGCTACTGGTGGCCCGGGATCGGATCCCAGGCGCACACCAACGCACCACTTCTCCCGCCAAGCTGAGGCCACGTCCCACATACAGCAACTAGAAGGATGTGCAACTATGACATACAACTATCTACTGGGGCTTTGGGGAAAAAAAGGAGGAGGGTTCGCAATAGATGTTAGCTCAGAGCTGGTCTTCCTCAGCAAAAGGAAGAGGATTAGCATGGATGTTAGCTCAGGGCTGATCTTTCTCACAAAAAAAAAAAAAAAAAAAACGACATGGGGATATGCCAGTGTTTTCATCCAATGGCAGAGGGGAAATTTCCCCCTCTGAATAAATTTTAAAGTAACAATGGGTGACAAAAATAAATAGCTTTCATGATTGCTTTCATAAGTTTCCAAAACTCAAGTTTTTGCAACATACTGATTGCAAATACATATCAGTATATCAATACTTATATCAGAAGATAGCTAGTTATATCCTATAGACATATCCTATAGAACTAAGAGTTATAATATGTCCATACAATCTCTCCTCTTCTGTGCTATATCCAAATCTCCTTAAATATTCTGCCCTTGTTTGTTCTAAGAAGACTTATTTTCTCCCTTCAATACATTCTGCACAAAGGCATGTTGGATTGCTTGCATTGCTAGTGGATATAATTTATGTATATATATAAATTATTTATATTTATTTATTTGTTTATAATTTACAAGTGTAAATAACATGCCTCTGTACAGTAGTTTCTTCTCCAAATATTGGTAAAAATCTAACTCAAGTCATCTCACGAGAGAAAATGAAAATAAAACCAGAACATCATTTGTTTTCATTTCAACAATCCTCCAAAAGTGATGTAAGGAAAATATTGATTTCTGCTCTGTGTTAGCTATGCTCTGGAAGTTGCATGGAACTTTACACACTCAGGATCTTCCCAGTATCGACATGGGTTTCTGGGACAACTTGTTTTTTAGTACCTGGGTCCTGAAAGCTGATGCTACTTCGTAAAAGGAAGTTCATTTTATGAAATGAACGAAGTTCATTTAATGAAAGGAACTCTTTCATTATAAAATTATATCTTCAATTAGTGGAATTCTGCAAGCCTTAAATATAAAGCAAGCTGATGGAAATTGAGTTTATTGCAGTAGTTGGGACCCAACTGAAAAGGCTGTGATTGAATTGAGGGTATGATGGACTGACTTCAGCTATAGATTTAAAATATGTTTCTTGTGCCTAAGTAACCCAATAATCCCTAAATGCCTGGACACTCATATTAGGAGGCAAGATTAAACTTAGTAATTGTCAGAAACATGAATGCCTTATGGCTGTAACTTTGGAGCAGTCTGGGTAACACATCAGATCCCCTGTCTTTGCTTTCCTGTTGTACCTAATGAGACCATCTATCCTCTCTTGTACAAATTAGTAACTGGGTTAGGCAGTTATAAACAAAGCCCCCAAAACACTTAACTAAGAGTAAATGACTATATGAAGAGAGTAATCTTCACATAAGAGCTCACTCTCTTTGTTCAATCAGATATCCAGAGGTGGGTGGATTCTGGCTTTGTTTCAACAGCTGCTTAAACACGTTACCTTCGTAGTTTGTACAGTAGTCTTGGCCTTTTTCTCCTGATCTCAATATGGCTGCTGACATTTAAGCGATCACACTCACATTCTAGGTAACAGGCAGAAGAGAAAGTGGAAGGGTGAAAAGGGCTTTCTAAAAATCTCCACCGTTCTACTTGTGTTAATATCGTATTGCCCACACACGTGTACAAAGAAAATTGAGACATAGGACTTTTTAACTGGGCTCATTGTCACCTCCAATACTTTTGTGTGATGGCAGTAGTGGTGGTGGTGATGGGGGCTCTTTTAGAAGGAAGAAGGAGAAAATGATGATGATTAGACAAAGAGTATTCTCTGCCATTCAGCTAAGCCTAATGGAAGACCCTGGTTTATTGGCCACAAATACTGGTAGAACATGGCTTGACTATTCTCCACCTTCTTACTCTACTTAAGTAGGAAAGCTCCAACCCTCAGTGGCCTCCTATTTCTTTCCCAATGATTCAAGAAAAGACAGAAGGCAACAATCAAGTTTGTAATTTTTTTATCTATACCTTGTGCATTCATTGACAGTCGCCATTCAAATGTCTACTCAATTACAGCAAAAGGAGTCTATTCTCAGTTGAAACTTTGAACTAGACAAGTTGCTCTATAAATTGATCTAATATACTCAATTGGTGACTGTTTTCATAAGAATAATAGAATAATGAGAGTTCCAAAATTTCAGTGCAATTCTTTATAAAAGTGAAGCACAATTCAGGAGCATTAAATATCTTTTAAGAAGGGCAATAGTGATAAAGTAACTTGTTATCTGCCTGCAAACTGTGTCCGTTGCTTTCTATTTTAGCCAGCTCCACCGATGTGAGAGACTCAGTGACTCTGACATTGTTTTTAAAATCTCTCACTCTCTCACATTCTTCAACAATTTCAGTATTTTCTAAACCGTATTCATGTGAATCTAGTGTTCTATGACATGTTAAAAACTTATTTAAAAAATAGCCTAAGAACTACAGCCAAAATTTTGGGTATTACTTTCCATAGAGATTCACAATTCATATTTGCATTTTAAACATTCTGAGAAACCTTGTAATAAAGAAACCCATTCAAGTTATTTAACTCAGCATTTCCCATATTTGTGTTATGATGGAAATCATTTTTCTTGCTTATGAACATCATGTGGAAAGTTCTATAGAAGGTAGTTAATATAGAGTTTATTGTATTTGTCTTATGCTTATTCATACCTTCCATTTCCTCGTGACACCTATATATCATTAGATTTAATATTCCTCCATATCTGAAGACAAAATCTAATAAGACATCTGTACAGCCTATTGGTGGATTCTTTTTTGTCCAGGCTCTTAAACCTAGTTCAATCAATTATGGCTGAATTGATGGGGCCACACAAGGCAAAGTATGGTAACTCATGTATAAGACACTTCTGGGAAGGAGCCTCACAAGGGAGATGTGGAGTGTTGCATTCACTCAGTGGATCATTCTCTCCTTTTCAGTACACACATTCTGACATTCCCAATAAATCTGAGACCACATTCCCTCATCATACACTCCTATAAAAAGCAAGTCAGGTTTGGGAGAATAAATTGAATGAACTGTCACAAACATTTCTCAATAAAATAAAGGGGAAAGTGTAACTGTAGCCTGCATAAGAATTACATGTAGATTTACTAAACTTTGGGGTCCTCCTGGTTGAAATGCTTTTCCAAAGGAAAAAAAAAAAACAATATTAAACTACATTTGATATATTTCTTTGCTAAAAGCCACAACTTCCAGTATTCTAGAGAGGAATGATTTATGACTATTACAGCCAACAAAATGTGAAATCTGATAATTTGGTTTTACATGGTGACTGTGCTTCCAGAAGTAAAACTCCTGTCCATCCCCATTATTATTATCAAGGCTAGGCTGAGAAGTGCTGTAGAAAGCATAGCACATTTCCACTGCTTTACTCATGTGTGATAATTGCAGAGTTTGGAAATGTATTAGCTACAGAAAAAGAAGAATGACGACCTTAAAGTGGTTTTAGGTAGAAATGAGCAAAGAACCTTGGTTTTCTATCTTGGGAGCACTTTTCTCGGTGCACTCTGTATAGTATATTTCTTCTTGGCCTTGCAAATACATTTTTGAATATTTCAGCCTGAAAACATTTTCACTGCTTTGCAAATATTTTATCAGTCTCCCTCTCTCCCCACAACAGAACCTGATGCATATTGCAAATGAAAGATGGAGAATGGAATACAGTCCTCATTTTCAATTTTTAATTCATTTTTTTTTTGTCTTTCTGGATAGGTCATGGTTGTGTGGTTTTGTATGGATGTCTTAAGGTAAAAAGACACTCTCTTCGTCAATTGTAACAAATGTCTCACTCCGGTGGGTGATATTGATAATGGGAGAGGTTATGCATGTGTGCAGGTAGAGGGTATATGTCCTTTCCTCTCCATTTTGCTGGGAACCTAAAAATACTCTAAAAAATAAAAGTCTGTTTTTTCAAAAAAGACACTCTCTTAGACAAATGTCCTACTATGAACAAATCAATATCTTCAGCTCTTTGTACAAGAATTGTTAAGAGACTAGAGGTGGTTATAGAATGAAGAAAAGGTGTGATTCTAATTATGTTACTATTTAATAGCCATGGTGGCCCACCTGCTGGAGAGTTACAGCTGCCAGGAAAGATATATAATAATTTTATATCAGAAGTGAGATTCCGTATCAGATTGGTGGTTACCAGAGAGGAAGGGGGCGGGGGGGGAGAATGAAAGGGGTAAAGGGGCACATGTGTATGGTGACGGAAGGAAACTAGACTTTTGATGGTGAACACGACGCAGTCTATACAAAAGTCAAAATATAATGATATATACCTGAAATTTATATAATGTTGTAAGCCAATGTGACCTCAGTAAAATTAAAATAAATAAACACACTAAAAAAAGTGAAAAAATAAAGAAGTGGGATTCTTTCCATATTTCTTCCAAATAGGGGAGTGAGTTTTCATCTCATATTGCAATTAAGAAGTTACTCCTCTCCAACAGAAGAAATCATAGTACCCACCTCCTTTCTGCTCAGCCATAGAACAGTCATAAGTTGGGCACCAAAAAGCAGAAAATTAACCCCACAGAGCATGTAGCATTGAGATAAAGAGAGATCAAATGTACTAAGTAAACACAGGGAGATACTACTTACTAAGTAACTAAGTTATTGATGATAGGATTTAGCAGAACATAATGAAGGGACCTAACATCTTTAAAAACATTGTTGATAAAGAGTTCATTCTTGAACAAACCTTAAAAAGATCATGTGAACAAGGATTGAAAACTCTCTTCAAGAAGTAATGAATAATCCAATATTAGAAAGTGGTATTCCAGCACAGACTGAGGGGAGCTAAGAAGAGTACAATATGTAGACCTGTATTGACAAAACAAATGAATACATAATTCAGACAAGACCAAAGGAAATCTAAGTTCCCTAGTGACATCGCTTTAAAGATTTGCACCGATTCCAGATAAAGAAGAATTGAACACTGATGTTCAATTCATTCATTTATTGATGTTTACTTCATTCCTATTATATTTAAGGTAACTGAATGTTCATTATATATGATTTTAGTTTGAGAATACGCTTTCAATCAGTTTTGGGTATTTATTTGTTTGGTTATGTTTGTATGTATATCTTCATAAGTTCCATGTTACAGAACACCTCCACATATCATTACTGATAACTAAGCACTTCTAAATGAAGGACAAAAACTATTACACTCAAAATTCGGAGGCCAGGTGGTCAAAAAGAAGATAAAATACGTTACAAAAAAACTACTTTGGTATTTTTATCTGTATCTTCACACAGAGTGTGGTTTGATTTTAACATGTGTTGAGAAGTTGTCTGCCAACACTTAATATTGTGCCCCACTAACATGTTATTTGAAAGTCCTTTTGTCTTGAGGGGGAATGCAGCACAGGGATTAGCAAAGTATAGTTAGTTTTTGTAAAGAAAATTTGATTAGAAGACAGTCACCCCAATTTGTTTATGTATTATCTGTGGCTGTTTTCAAGCTACAACAGAGTTCAGTAGTTGCAACAGGGCCATTTGGTTTGCAAAGGCTAAAATATTTACTGACATTTTATGAAAAAAGTTGCCAATGCCTGGCATTTTACGAAGGAAATGGTCTTTGAGTCAGACAGACTCACAAAGAACTATGTGTTCCAAGTTAAACTTTAGTTTTATGCTGTTTAGTGATGCCCAATATATCTCCCATGTTAAGCAACCTAACTTTCTCCTATAGTAAGGCGCTCTCTGTTTCCCTCTAATCAGCACCTCGTCTTGGTGTTGAACATTCAGAATTCTCCACCAATCCTGAAACTAGGCCAACCCTAGTATTTGTGGGGTCCAAGGCAAGAGGATAAATGAAGGCTCATGTACGACACATTTAAAAGTTATAAATCAAGTAAAACAATTCACTAAATGAGTATGTTTAACCCTCCCATTTTGATAAGCATACCCTCATAATGAACTAGAAAGCCAAGCTTGAACTTAGAATGTTCAGAGATTCTGGCACCAAAACATGGTAGTATGAGGGGGATCCATTCTCAACCTCCATCTGCAACTCCTCCAGACCACTTTCTTCTCCTTTTCGCTTCTTCCTGCCCTGTGATAGGACGGCAGGCACGTGGACGTCCCCGCGCTCATGTCCAAGCTCAGTCCACACCTTCCCAAAGTGTCTCCCTTTGTTCACCCCTCCTGAAATCCTGGGGCTATACACATCTGTAACACGGTCATCCTTGGGAAATCAGATCCAGTGAAGAAGCCTCATAAATCTTAGAAGCAGGCCTAGATCATTTTAGCAGGAAATTCCCAGGTCCTAGTTACCTAGAGCTTGGTCAAGAAGAGGAGCATAGGCTCCGAATGCCCTTCTCTTGGCCCCACATTCCCCTCACCCTGTGTAGAGATGCAGAATTAGTAGAGAACTCAAGCAGAGCCATCTAAAAACCTCACTCCTCAAGACCAGCAGCGTCAGCATCCCCTACGACAATGGTTCCCAACTCGGAGTGATTTTGTCCTCTAGGGAACACTTGGCAATATCTGGAAGCCTTTTTGAATATCCGGGCTGATCAGGGGAGTACCACTGGCATCTAGTGGGTAAAGGCCATGGATGCTGCCTCATATCCTACACTGCACGGGGTAGGCCCCCAAAACAAAGAATTACTTGGTCTAAAATGTTAATAGTGCTGAGGTTGGGAAACCTTCACCTAGGATTTTACCAGAAATGCGGAAACTCAGGCCCACCCCAGACCTACTGAGTCAGAATCTGAATGTTAACCAGCTCTCCAAGTGTGCACATTAGAGTGAGAAGCACTGTGCACAGCATGGGGCAGAGGCAGAGGCTCTTGCTCTAGTGAAGGGTGGTGCTGTCTAGGACAGATGATTTGTTTGTGCTCACATCACATTTTCTGATGTCAGTATTTGCCATTATGATTTTCCTTCCTAGTTTTCCTAGTTTTTCGCCTGTTCATTTCTATCTTTTAGAAATTAGTTAGAAAATCATATATATCTTTTATTTTTATTCTTTCGTATAGAACATAGCATACCAAGTTTAATCTATAGGAAGAATTTTGAAGGATATTTGAAATGTTACATCCACAAAGCTCATAATTCCTAATCAGTCATTACAGGCTTTACAACATTAAGATTATCCCAAACTGTACTCTCCTGGCTTCCTTGAATCATATCCTGAATTTTATGAAATAGGGAAAAACATTTCATAGACAGAATACATCACAGCTTTTCTAGAGGATTTCATTATCTGAGCAGGACGCGGGAAGGCTTCCGGTACTAGATGCTGAATGTCTGGCCTCTCCGAACATGACTCATTTACTGATGATACCAATTGCATTTCTCAGAGTACAGAGAGCTGGGGAATGAATGGAATGAAATTTCTTTTTTCAATTTAGTCTGAATACCTTAACTTATTGATAGAAAAAATGTTTGTGTTTAGCTTGATTCTTGTTTTACTCATGCAGAGAAAATCTAAGGAACTAGTCCAGTTTGAAGGGCAAAAGGATGGGGTGTGTGTGTCTCATACACAAGGAGAATATTCCTGGAGGCAGTAGGAGAATAAGAGGGCCATATACAATATTTCAAAGGAGCCTAATTCTTAATGTTTTCTGGTCCCAATCATATCGCAAAGAAAGCAGGTCTCGCATTTAGCATTCAGCCTCCTTACTTTGATGTGTAGCCCTAACTCAGTTACAGTCAACCCAGCTAAGGAATAGGTACACTCATTTGGTACTCTCTTACTTTTCCTTATTTCTGATTTTCATATTTACCCTAAGTAAAAGTTCTATAAATATTCTTTGAGAATCTGCGGTATTTCCAAGCACTCTGCTAAATAAAGACAGAAAACAAACTAAAAAACAAAACAAAATAAAACAAAAACAAAAACCACTTCTATGACTGTATGACTGACAAGAGTTTCAAATCTCCCTCTTTTTTCTTAACCTCTGCAATACTCTGTCTTCACCATCTCCACTCTAGGGATCTGCAGTTTGACAGAAAAAAAAATTATCATAATATTATCATAAATTTGAGTTGAATAAATATACGAATGAAAGCTTGGGGGATAACATGAAGGTTTGTTGATGGTTTTGTGGCCCTCGAAATTGTCCAGTGTAGAAAGTCACTCATTTTACCTATTCGTGAAGGCGAGTCTTCTGACACCCTCGACAGTTCTTCTTTTCTCAATATAATTTAATCAGCTATTTATAAGGATTTTTTTCAGAGACAATGTGTATTCCATCAACCTTTGAAAACAACATCTATGACTTACTTGTTTTTCAGCCACTCCTCATCCATAGAGTTTTTGTATCAACTCTGCCTCTAGCACAAGTCTGGACTGACATGATGAAGGGTTTAGTGACACATCCATTGGCACTGTGATGACACACAGACCAGCATCTGAGATGCCCCATCAAGACTCTTGATGATATGGCAGCCCCGGCCTTTGCACCAGTCCTGATCATTGAGCATTATTCTCATTCATGTAGATTTTACTTTGTTTGGATTTCTCTATCCCATTTCTAGCAGGAATTCCTGGTTATCAGTGACTGTAGCAAAGAACACATTCTTTGCTGAGAGACACGGAGTGTTGGTTCTGTTGGCTGGATTCCTCATTAATTAGGTCCAACGTTATCACATCTTACTTGATTTAACTAGGTAGGTCATAGCTTCCAAATCTCACTTCCTTTTGCATATACAGTCTTGTGTCACTTAACGACAGGGATATGTTCTGAGAAGTGTGTTGTTAGGCAATTTCGTTGTATGAAAATCATAGGGTGTACTTACACAAACATAGATGATATAGCCTACTATACACTTAGGCTGTATGGTACTAACCTTCTGGGACCACCATCATATATGTGGTCTGTCATTGACTGAAATGTTGTCATGTGGCGCATGACTGTATATGTGTTCAAACACATTGCACCCTCCTGTCCTCCTCCCATCCCCACACTTCTCATTTCTGGACAAGAATTTGCTTTATGAAGTGAAGTAATTTTATCTCTCTAAAAGTGTATATTTTTATAAAGTTCTTAAGGTAAAATGTACTTTTATTTCTAGTTTCTCAATTAAATTATTGATCTATTTTGAGATAGGTTTGGATATTAAACATGGTTATTGAGGGAACTTCCACATGTAATTGAGAGACAGACAATTCATATAATAATTTCAATGTGATTTAAAAGTTTTATAAAATGGCATTTGCTCTTTTTCTAAGTAAATAGGAACTGGCATAAAGCAGTCTCTCTGAGTTGTGTTCGTGTTAAGAATCCTCCGTTTCCAAGATGACTCATACGCTATGAAGAGCATATTGTTATTTTTCATGCTAAGTTTATTGCTATTGTCTGTGCCATTTTTCTCTCCTTACATTTCTAAAGGGGGGGCAGAGTGAGGAGGGATGTGTGGTTATCTTAAGACCCTGTTGAAACCTAAAAAAGCCGAAGGTACAATGTTCACATGATTGAAGAGTATTGGGATCAATTATTTTGAGAGTTCCTCTCAGTATATTTCAAGCTTAAAATTTTAAAATATAGCTGCTAGAGAAGCTGAAGATACAGAATTAAAACATACACCTCAAACTGCTTTAAAGAAATAAAGCCTTTAAATATATATATATATATATATATATATATATAAATATATAGAGATAGATAGAGATAGATAGGTAGGTAGGTAGATAGATAGATAGACAGATGATAGGTAGATAGACACCTTATCTTGGGCCAATGTCTTTTTGAACAACATCAAAGGAACAACAAATTACCAAAATAAAAAACTGTTATCTGTGGGGAGAACAGCCTGGTATTAGATTTTACCAAATTCCTTTGCCCATATAATTCTGAGTGCAGGTTTGCTAATGAGAGGCGTGCACTTAGATTGTAAAGCAGAAGATATGAGAGCAGTGGTAGTTGGGGAAACAGGCATAGAGCAGACTGATTGAGAAGGGTTAGCAAGTCTAAAATTTGCGTTTTAGAGGAGAAACTTGAGATATAATCCTACAACAATGAGAAACATTTGAAAGAAAAATCCTAGAACACTGGGGAAAAGTTATATGAGGTTGAAAATTATTTTAAAAGACAATACTTTGGAGAAACTGGTGTCAGGATTCTGACTATGCATATTAGATCTGACCAAAAGAGAAAATAGAAAAACAGATCAGAAGCCTCCACAGAAGAAAAAAATACCTTACCTTAAAAAAAAAGAGGAAAAGAAAGTTTAAATAAAGACTAATAAAAATGTTTTAGGACAAATATAGGCTGAAATAAGGAATGTTTTTATATTTCAATGACAAAGAAAGAAAATACTGAAATTTTCCAAAGGAGGAAAAGAAAGTTTCCTAGAAACATACAAAATCATTTTGGCTTTACTTCATTTTTTTTACAAAACCCAAAAACAAAAGTCAGGAGAGAATTTGAGTGGGCCTACTATGCACCAAGACCTCTATATCCAATGAAGTTATTAATCATGTTGTAAAAGAATAAAAATAATTTTTCACACATGAAGTCTCAGAAAATATTTCACGCAAGTATGCTTCATGAATATTTCACCCAAGTCTGTTAAAAAAAATCTTCATGGGCCGGCCCAGTGGTGTAGTGATTAAGTTCACGAGCTCTGCTTGAGTGGCTCAGGGTTTGCGAGTTCGGATCTCAGGCACAGACCTATACACCACTCATCAAGCCATGTTGTGGTGGCATCCCACACACAAAAAACGTAGAGGAAGATTGGCACAGATGTTAGCTCAGGGACAATCTTCCTCAATCAAAAAGAGGAAGATTGGCAACAGATGTTAGCTTAGGGCCAATCTTCCTCACCAGAAAAAAAAAATTTTTTTTTCAGAATACTGAAAAATTAATTAAAAAATACAACTCAAGAAAGCAAAATGAAATGAATAAAAGAATAAGTTATCAAGGATGGTGGTGAGTTTTTTTTTTTAAATAGTAATATGGTTACAGAAATTAAAAATAAAAATCTCTCAAAATATTGTCTATATTGTCAACAACAAAATAGCCGAGGTCTGGAAATCTGAGATAAAATGAAGAGGAGAGTACTGGATGTTCAGGGGTGGGCAGAGTACCTGATACATAGCTATTGCTAAACAAACCCTGCTGATCTTGGTGTTTTTTCAGTCATTGTTGCTGTGACATCAAAAAGCAATAAAAACAAGATACTATGTGTGGCCAATGCCGTCAGTGCCTACACTCATGGGAGCCAATTTCCAGCTGCTACTATCTGTTTTCGTTTGTCTGGTGACTCTTTCATGCTGTTAAAGCCTGCTCTCCTGACCACTTTGCCTATCACACGTTCCAATTGATTTTAGGCACCAGGAGTAGCCTCAACGAATGGTTCTCAGGAGTTTGTGTATAAATGCACCAATTGCCTCTCCACTTAGGTGGGATAGCCTTGAAGCACCCCATTTACACTGGCTCCAGAGTCTTCCCAGTGGCCTTGCCCAGTGGACCCCCAGAGGCAATTGACTTTATATGGCACCCTTTATTGGCTTCCTTCCCTTCTTGTCTCACATCTCTATTCCACTAGGGATGCTTCCTGTGATCACTTCCCAAATAAACTACTTGCACGGAACCCCTGGCCTCAAATCTGATCCTGGGAAAATACAAACTAAAACACTACTTGTCATTTAACAAATTGTCAAACAATACACTTCTAAACAAATCTGGCAAGGATGAAGTTAAATGAACAATCTCATACATTTATAGGGGCAGGGCAAATTGATATTTTTGACCTTAAACAAATAGAAAGCCAGTTATTTCTCCAGCAAAAATGAATTTATTGGGGATCAGCAAAGAATTGCAATTCAGGGTCTGCAACCCTGGCAAGCCACGTGCAAGTCCCCCAGCAGCCAGGGAGAAGAAACTCTTTTAGAGAGAGGAGAAAGAAGTTGGGAGGGCTATTGTAAACAGAGTTCCAGGTGTAGTGGCTTTTCATTGGCTGAGTTGTGACAGTCTCTCATTGGCTGAGCTTCTTGCCAGTCAAGAAGAGGAAGTCTTTCGTCTTCCTGGTGCACTGGGCTATGGATGTAGTGCATGAGAGCTCCCCACTTTGCCCTCCCGTCTCCAATTTCATGAGGTTTCTGTTTATTAATTTTTACAATAGAAACCATCTAGAACTCAATTTGACAAGATATATCAATGGTCGTATAATGTTCACATGCTTGGATCCAATTAGTATCACTGTGAGAAACTCAACATAAGGGAATAATAATATGACACACAGGAAAAAAAAATCATACCCAATAATATTTATAAACTATGGCTACTTATAATAGTAAAATAAGTGGGAAAATATTTCCAAATTCAACAAATCATTGGTAAGCATCGGAACAACTGTCATTGAAAATTTTGCATTGTTTAAAAATTAAACTGTGTGGGGCTGGCCCTGTGGCCTAGTGGTTAAGTTCACTGCACTCTGCTTTGGCAACCTGGATTCAGTTCCAGTGGGGAGACTTACACCACCCGTCAGCAGCCATGCTGTGGTGGTGACCCACATACAAAATGGAGGAAGATCGGCAACAGATGTTAGCTCAGGGCGAATCTTCCTCAGCAAAAAGAAAAAAAAAGTTAAACTGTGAATTTTCTGTTAAAGTGAGAAAGCTGCCAGTGATAAAGCACTAATTGAAAATCAAGATGTAAAATCTGTTGTAAATTTAAGTTTATTTGCATTACCCAGAAATCCTACTACAGTTCCTAGAAATAAACACATTCTTACCCTGAGACAACTATTTTATACCTGCCTCTTTTTTCTTTAAACTTGACCTACGTATTTACATTTCATTGAGAAAAGAGAAATCATGTGAATTACATGAATTAATACATTTACTTAAAACTATACCAATATACCCCTTCCTGTTATAATGTTGAAATAGCCTTTATTGTGGCTAGAACCAAAGCTTCCTGTTGTGTACTGAATTCTCTCTGCTTTAGACTACTCAAGGATTTTGCTGTGTTATCTTCTTCTGCTTTTTTTGTACTCTCTACTAGGTAATTTCTGTCTCTACTACATAATTTTATCATCCTGCAATTATTCCTATTAAAAAACAAAATAGCAAAAAACTCTTCTCTTTTGTAGTCATGTTTCCCACCAAAGAGCAGCTTATATTCACAGTCCCTTTTCCTCACTTCCTTATTCCACTCAACTCAAATTTTCTTCCCCATCATTCCGTTGAAATTGATCTCATCAAAGTCACCAATAATTAGCTTTCCAAATAAAAAAGTCAAATATTTTTCCTTATCACATTTGAACTCGTAACAGTCTCTGATACCACGGACCACTTCCTTTTAAACAAAAATTATCTATTTGATGTGGGAAACATCACAATCTTGTTTTACTTCCTGCTCTAGCAATGACTCTTCTTCCTTCTTCCCTGGCTTCTGCCTCTTTTTCATCCCTCTAAATGTCCGTGTGCCTCAGGACACAGTGTGCATCCAACTTGCCAACTTTTTTTCGCTAGCTCTGCTCTATGCTGGATGACATTCAGACCCAATGTTTAAAATATAGTCTAAACTAGTGATTTCCCCAAATATATTTCTGAGCTCCAGACTCATCTCTCTAGCTGCTAGCTTGCTGTCTCTATTTGAATACATAATGGATGTCTCAAGTACCACATGACTGGAATAGAATTCTTACCTCCTTAAAATTAGTCTTCCTCAGTCTACACCAGCTCTTAATGCACCATCATTCATCCAATCACAGAGACCAAAGACCTAGGAATTATTCTTGATTTCTCTGTTTTTCTTAGTCCTCAGGTGTATCTACCTCCAAAATTTATTCTGAATTCAACCATCTCTCAAAACATCCACCACTGTTATTTCAATCCTATTTTTTGCCTGGACAGTTACAGTAGACTCTTAAATGGCTTTTTGCCACAGTTCTTTCCCCTTCATAGACCATACAGAACAGACATAGCGTAATATTTTTAAGCACATGAGCCAGATTATAACACACAATTTCACTTAGACTATTTTAACTTTTTTTAATGACTGCAAGCCCTACATGACCTGGCCACAATTTATCTTTCTGACCTTATCTGTCATCACTTTTTGTGTCATTCTCTAAGGTTTACATTCACTGGCCTATTTTCTGTTATTAAAACAGGCCAGGCTCATCTCTGCATCAGAGCTATTATACTTGTTATTCTCACTGCTTGGACTCGTTTCTATAGACGTTTTATATGACTTGTTCCTTCTTAACATTCAGATCTCTACTCAAATATCATTTCTCTAAAGAGAATTTTGTTGACCATTCTCTTTAAATTCATATCCCCACAAACATCCTGCTACATAATTTTCTATCCCATTTTAGGGAAATGTAATTAAAAACAATATATCCTTCCAATCCAGAAAAACCTCTCCACAAAGGTAGAAGAGAAAGAACACAATTGTATTATTGAATGGTCCATAAAACAGAATCTGATGTGCATCACAGGAAATCCCCTAAGAGATTTTACAGACAGAAAGCTCTTCCTTTTGTATAGCCAAGCAGATACAACCCAGTACATCCATGTTGTAAAGGTAAGCAACAACTAGTTCTCAGGTAAGAGGACTTGACAGCACCATTTGTCACACACAGTTCATCGTAAATTCACTTGGCAATTGGGATAACCATCTGTGTTAGTTAATAGGCTTTATCCAAAGGAAAAATAAACCTCTCATATCTTTATGACAGGAGGTAGTTTTGCAACTTGAAGCATGGTGCCCACTGAAGTTAGTACCCTTCTACAGAAACCAGGAAATAGGGACACTATCTTTTTTGGTGATTACATTTCAAAGAGATAGCTCTGGGGTCTTTGAGAAAGACATACCTGGGTCTTAAAGTTGTCAAGAGGCTTATTCAGCATTTTAAAAGATTTGGATATATTTCAAAGAGAAGAAAAGAACTTACAATTACCAGTTTTCTAAAGTAAATTATCAGTTTTCTAAAGTAAAGAAAGGGAGTTGGGGGATATCTCTTCCGTTATTTTCAACAGGGAGAATTATGCCTCTTTTAGTTTGTGTTAACCCTTACACTCAATTACCACTATTTTTTTCCAGTACAGATCGGCAAATGAAAATATATTATTTATAAATTTGTCTTTTGGGGTATTATCTTTTCTTTCTATCAGGACTCAACTTTCATAAAAACAAAGAATTTCTCCTCCAAGTTTATAATTGTACTCTAATTGCCTATAAAAGCATCTGGGCCATAATAGGTACCTGATGAATATTTGTAGAATCAATGATTGAATAGTATTGTCATTTAATAATATTTAATATTATTTAGTAATGGTATTATATAGTATCAATTAAACAAGAAAATGCGATATGAACAAAAAATAGACTGGAAAGAAATATAGCAAAATGTTTTTATAAATGCTTTTTGAGAACTATCTATGAAATTGTTTTTAAATTTTATTTATAGATTCCAGTGTTTTCTTTTTAATAAACTTTATTCTTAGAGCAGTTTTAGGTTCACAAAAAATTTGAGTGGCAAGCACAGAAAGTTTTCATATATTCCCTGGCCACCCACAACACACACACAGCCTCAACTACTGTCGATATGCTAAACCAGAGTGGTACACTTGTTACAATTGATGAACCTATATTGACACAACATGACCACCCAAATTTCGTAGTTTATATTAGGGTTTACTCTTGGTGTTTGTTGTACATTCTATGGGTTTTGGCAAATGTATAACGGCATGTATTCATCATACATAGTATTTTCACTGCCCTAAAAATCCTCTGTGCTTCATCCATTTATCCCTCCTCCATCTTAATCCCTGGCAACCACTGATCTTTTCACCGTCTCTGTGGTTTTGCTTTTTCCAGAATGTCATACAGTTGAATCATACAGTATATAGCCTTTTCAGATTGGCTCCTTTCACTTAGCAATATACGTTTAAGTTTCCTCATGTCTTTGCATGGCTCAACATCTCATTTCTTTTGTAGTGCTGAAATGTATTCCATTGTCTGGATGTACCACAGTTTATTTATCCATTCACCTACTGAAGAACATCTTGGTTGTTTCCAAGTTTTGACAATTATGAATAAAGCTGCTATACATGTCTGTGGGTAGATTTTTGTGTAGACATATTTTTTCAGCTCATTTGGGTAAATACCAAGGAGACTGATTGCTGGTAACCACTATATGAATATAGTAAGTGTATATTTACTTTTATAAGAAACTGCCAAATTGTCTTCCAAAGTGACTGTACCAGTATGCATTCCCACCAGCAGTGAGTGTCTGTTGCTCCACATTTGGTGTTTCTGTGTTTGGACTTTGGCCATTCTAATAGTTGTGTGTGTAGTGGAGAGTCTAGTGTTTTTCAAAATGAGTCTTGACATTTATTTTATAATGGAAAAATAATCAACTTAGTAATTGAATAATTGACTTGGAAAAGGTGAAAGCAGGAATTGAATCCAAATCCTTTATGAAGGATTCACTATATCAAATTTTATTTTACATATTTGTTGATATTTCTTTTATTCATACTTCTCGTCCTCAAGATGGTTTCAACCTTGGTTATAACACTTGGCTGGACATGCAAGTTGACCATTGTTTGACAAGAGTTTTGTTCATGTCTGTATCTCCAGAGTCATAGGAATATGGGTGTTCTATCCTGAGACTCAGTTCACATAGTTCACATTAAAACTCCTAATTTGTGTATCTGGCTGATCCAATACTACTTTAAAAGATGATGCTTTTAGAAGCTTAACTTTATATTATTGTTTCTAAAAAATCTGATTTTACCTCTTTTAAGAGCATTACAAATAGTTTTTCAATAGTTTTGAAGGGAAATGGAAGAAAACATGAATCAATACAATTGGGTGTTAATTGAACAAACATGTACAACATCATAAGATCACAAACATAATTTCAAATCCATGACATTTATCCTACCTGTCTTATTTCTGTACGTTCTGTATGTTTCCCTCATTTCATTGTGTGCCAGAGGAAATGAGCATTTCCATTTTATTCACGTCCATAAACTTCATTTTTAACCCCGCACTCTGATGTATACTAGTAGCAAATATTATATTTATCAAGTCTTAATAGTAAACTCACATAGAGTAAACCATGCAGAAATTCTACTATTTACCTGAAGCTGACATTTTTCTCTGCCATCTGTTAATCTAGCTCACTTGTTTAGAGATTACTGTTGATGTTATATACTTTTTTCAGGGTCCAATATGGATCTGAAGTTCTCTTTAAGGTACATAGGCTACACAATTTGGGATCTTCAAAAGCAAGATAAGTTTTTGGTCAGAGAAAATTTCAAATGGTCAAAATTTTCTAGAAATGATATAGATGTCACAAAGAATATACACCTTTAGGAATAATTAAAAATGGTATCAGACAGCCATTGTTTAGGAACTCCCTAAAAAAGATTTCAATTGTAAGGGAAACATAGATGAGATGACCTCCAAAGTCCTTTAAAAGTTTAAATTATAAAATTCAATCATCTTATAAGACCAGGATCTTAGAATTATGCTGCAGAATAAAGCAATTACTTATTCGAGTTAACTGGAGTCTGTATCAATAACAGTGGTTGTGTCTGTGAAAAATAAAAAATCAACTGTATTGTACTGAATTGTGTCCCTCCAAAATGATATGTCCAAGTCCTAACCCTTGGTTCCTGTGAATGTGACCTTATTTGGAAAGAATGTCTTTGTAGACTTAAGGCTCTTGAGGTGAGATCATTCTGGATTTAAGGCGGGCCTTAAATCCAACGACAATTGTGCTTATAAGAGAAAGGAGAGGGAGAGTTGACACATGGGAGTACACAAAGAAAAGCCATGAGAAGACTGAGTTAGAGATTGGAGTGATGTGTCTACATGCCAATGAATGTCAAGAACTGCCAGAAGCCACCAGAAGCTAGGAGATAGGCATGGAAAAGATACTCCTTCAGAGCCCCCAGAAGGATCCAGCCTTGCTGATACCTTGATTTCAGACTTCCAGGCTCCAGAACTGTGAGAGAATACATTTCTGCATTTTAATTCACCAAGTTGGGTGAAATTTGTTACCAAAGCTCTAGGAAACTAACAGACACATTCAAATTGACTTTAAAAATATGGAAATTTATTAGCTCACACAAATAGTAGTTCAGAGAAATGACACTCTTTGGAGTTGAGTTGCTCTAACTCTATTTCTCTGCAATTCTCTTGGCTTTGCCTTTTTCCTTTAGAGCTTCATCTCTACTCCAATAGTGAAATGGTTGCAGCAGTTACAAAAACTCACGTACCTAGTTGTTAATTTCCAGTGGAAGTGAGGGAGAAATAAGCAACTTACCTTGGATTGGTCTCTCAAAATTCAGGGATGACCCTTTCAAAAGTCCCAGAAATACTATCTTCAAAATTTACTTGTTAGGTCATGTACTTCTCTTTTTTAAAAAAACCAATAAAAATGAGGTTATCTTCAGACCATTCAGGCCCTCTCATGGAGATGGAGCTGAATTCATATTCTCTTGCATCACAAGGGCTGCATAAGAAAAGTTAGATACCTAAACAAAATTGGATTTCTGTTAGGAAGAAGGAAGGGATCATAGATATCAGTTAGGCAAATAATTCTAACTATAGAGTAACATGAGCTATATAATGATCCTACTTCATGGACAAACCCACGAAATAGTTTACCTGTCTTTATAACAAATAAAATATCAAGTTACTTGATGCCTCTATAAACTGTTAAAGCTACATTTTCCCCATTATATCTGGAGTATTTAAAACTTTGCTTCTATAACGGCATTTCTAGTTAAGTTTGATGATACTACCATAGTCAAGAGGAAAAAGATGGAAAATAGAATTGGCTTTCTGGATGACAGGGAGGATACATTGTCCATCATGACATATTCAGAATCATAATACCTCTAAACTCTATGTCTTTCTGTCTCCTACCCTCTTAACAGCCCCTGTCTTTCCTTGAAAGATCAGTAGTTGGGATGCCACGGTCTAACCTACGTGGAATAAATTAACTGATTTTCCTACTGCTGTTGAATTGAATATGTCATACTTTGAGTAGAGTAAACATTTTCAAACAAGTAGAAGGGAGGCTAGGACAATGAGAACTATTTTATAATGAGAAATTCTATGAACAAAGGCTAGGCTTGACGTATTCATTTAATGTTCAATACTTCCTTCTAGGGATTTATTCCAATAGAGTCAAAGAAAGACAAAAGGGATCCAAGGGCATCTGCATAGAGTATCTTCGTCATTGGTTACATCTGTCTTGTACAAAAGGAATGATGTATCCATAGTATAACCAAATCTGGAACTGTTCAAAAAGCTTGATTTAAAATAAACACTCCAGTTGTGTTGATTCTTAGATTACTGAATACCTCAAGGTTATATCAATTTTAGGTTGATAATCTGTTGATAAAGGAAAAGCAGACTAAATGTTTTTTCCTTTAGCAAAAGGGTAAAATGTATGTCCATTTGGGTGAGAAATAATATTCTGAGTGCCATTAAAAATGAATTGACTTAAACTTGCTTATTTACCTCCCAGGGCCTAGTTGGAGAATTGTAGTTGAGGGGTAATTAACAAGACAAATGGATTTGGGGTCATGCTTATGATGTACAGTTGCTTTAGTTCATATCCTATAGAATCATCCGGGTTGCTGGAAATTGATAATGGGAACTTATGTAGCCCTCTAAATTCACGGTTTGGCTTTCAAGTCATTCTGGATGTAATGTCCCACGGTATGCTGCTGTAAACATCAGCTGGTATACAAGGATTGATGCCACACATTTACTTGGAGGGTTTTTTTAGCAATGTATTAACTTCAAATTGAAAAAGAAAACCACATAAAGTTCCCTAATAAATGTAGTGTGAGCTTGATTGAAACATATTGCTAATATTATTAAGTGCCCCAGAGAGTAACTGAAATATCATATTGTTGCTATTCATACTCACATTTTTGTTGCACGGGGCTTATAAAACACTTACAAACACATTACTGTATGCAAAACATAATGCTTTTTCTGGAACTCTGGTTTTTATGGACTTTTATAGCTGAACAATTGATATTTACCTATTGAGATTGGCTTAGAGGACCCTAAAGCAGCACGGCGGAAGATAAACTATGACTATTTGCCTATAATATGAGAACAGCAAAATAGCTAAAGGCCTCTTTAAATATTCCTGGTATTAAACCAGCATGACTGTTTAAAAGTTCAACATTTTACTTTCATACTAAGCAGTCTAGCTTCTTTCCCAGTCTTCATTGGTAAAAAGGGCACTGAGAGATCTCTTGAGGGAATTATGTCTTCAGTTGTTACCAAATACATTGAAACTACTTCCTCTTTGTTTGTGAGACTGTCTTTATGAGTGTTATAGGTATTATCTACATTCACAGGTGCTAAGTGGTGTTCAATAGTCTCAGATGGATTGATACAGTCCTAATATAAAGAAAGTTTTAAACTAAAGATGATTCTCTCTGTGAATATGTATGAAAAAAGGCTCTTTTCTAATTCACCATAATGTGAAACTCTGCCTCATAAAGGGTTAAGCTCTCTGGTCCAAGGAAATGAGTCAATCACTAAATTTGAACACCTAAGGTAAGATATGTCTGAATTTAAGCAGCTAGAGACAGAGTAAGGGACAATTTTTAACTGGCAGAGAAAAATAAAATATAGTCAAAAAATAAAATTGACCATAGAAAGATGCATTTAGCAGCAAATAAGTGCTACTATAAATAAACGAGACATCCACCAAACCAAAGGTAGTTTGGAAGTCTTCAGCTAGCAGGTGGTATATTAACTTGACTGTGTAAGAGGTCTGAATTCACATAGCCAGAAAAGGTACGAAGGCATTTTTGGAAGATGTAGCGATGTCAAGAGAGGTGAGGTGGTAGGATTTGCTTCTGGGGAAGAATGAATAGACAGGCTTGGTATAAGAGAATAGCACAGTCATAGAGAAGCAGTGATGAAAACAAGCCTGTGGAGGCAAGCCGGGCTGTATCTTTGAGGGCCTCGGGACATATTAAAACTTTTACCCCGTAGGCAGTGGGAATCCATTAAAAATGCCTCAGTAGAGGAGTGACAATTGCAGGCTTTTGCTCCACTCCCTGCCAGAAGAGAGACTATCAATTACCAGAGTCTATTCTCTCTCCTAGCAAAATGGAGGCTGGATGAGAGAATCCCTATTGTGGGCAGAGAGTGGGAGGAGAGAGGAATAGACGGTTTTCTGAGGAGTCAATACTCCCAAAGGTTGCCCAGCTTGTGCTCTTCTGTACATAAAAGGCAATAATTAGGCCCAGTGGGTGTTACATCATAACACGCACTTTATGACTGGGTCTGCACAATGCCAGGAGACTAGCGAGCATTGTTTTATTGTTCTAACTGCTCATTTTAGTTCTGTGCAAACTAAGCCTAGGGCTAATGCTTCTGCTAATGCAGCTGAGGGCATTTTTATGGCGGAATTTTCCCTGTTAACTTTCAAATTTATGTAAAGTGAGGGGTCTTTATTAAATGTCTTCACATTCTAAGCACAAGGAGCTACGAACATATTGGCGAGAACTTTCTTTTAAGTGAGTGAGATGGCAAACTGAATGGGTTATTTAACCCACAACATTAACCTTGCTTTTAGAACCTAGAGTGATCTGTCTAGGTCAGTGACAGGCATTCAAATAAGTGGAAATGCTGTGTGACGAAAGCAAACCAATGTTCTGGAGTTAGGGCAGATGGGCTTGGAAAGCCCAAAGACCTAAGTTTATTTTTCTCTTTCAATGCACGTCAGCTGCAGAACCTAAGCAGTTACTTCTTTGAGCTTCATTTTACAGATATTCTTCAGTAGAGAACTGATTAAAAATTTTCAAGTGAATTCTTACAAAATAAAAACCATCAAAAATAATCATATGGATATGTACTTCCTGACATAAATCATGGAATTTTTTCTACACATCTGGTAGAGTGAACGTGTTCACAATGCCCCATGTATACACGTATATATACAGTCATAATGCCATGCTTTTCTGCTTTTACATTGAAATGTAAATTATATTTCTTTTCTTATGGTGAGGTTTTGGATAATTTTGCGTTCTCATTTGTAATTTTGTGTAATTTTTTTAATGAAAAAACTTGTATGCCTTTAAAATAAAATAAAACTTTTAACCAAAAAGCCAAAAAAAAGGACACAGACTAGGCTGCATTTCCTTCAGCCTACCGCATCTCGCCTAGAGGAGCACCAATGCCACACAATTATCTTTGAAGATGCACAAAGTTCTTATCCATCTTAGCCAGCACTTTCAACTTTACTGCCTGCCAGGCTAGGAGCCAGAAGTCTGGATGGCTTGACTCTCCAAAACAGAAGCAGCTCGTGGGAAACGTGTGCTGCATTAGGCACATTATCATCACAGCAAACAGGTATTATTAAACTTATGATGAGAGAATTAGGCTCAGAGCCGTTAAGGGGCATGAACAAAATTCTATTCTTGTTAAGTGGTGGAGACAGAATGGACCCTAGGCCAATTTGATTTGAAAGCCTGTGCCTTCTCAACAACACAATATTGCTTTACTGCTGCCCAACTTAGAATCAAATAAGAAAAAGTACGCAGCAATGGCTCTAGAATATGCTTCATGTAGGTGATCATACAGGTGTAATTCTGAGGAGTGATTTTTTTTGTCTCAAAATAGCACTGTCTCTGTCATCAATATATCATTTCTTTTTTCTCTCAGGCAGGGAATGGTGTTCGAGCTGGCAAGGACTTTCTTTAGAGTCAAAGTTAGAAACTTGCAAAATGAAGCTAATAGCCACTAAATTCTATGTATTTCCCCATCCCCCAAATGTTTGAAAGCAGAGGTTAAAACTAGTTTGGCTTAACTACACTAGATTGATTAAGAATTTAAATAAAGAAACCAACAAATAAGTAAAAATATTGAGATAGTAAAGAAGAAAATTGAAAATAAATAAATAAAATAAAATACCTGCACTTGCTTGACGACCTGGGTCCTTTGTGATTGCATAGACCCTGTGGGTAAAATCCTCAAATGTGATCATGTTCTTTGTGTGATGAAGCTGTGCACCAATAACATTAACTGAACAAGTCTTATGCTCAGAGATTTTGTACACGTTCTGTATTTAACTCTCACAGAAACCCTGGGTACTAATTTTAGTGATTCTAATTTTAAAGATGAAGTTACAGAGGCTTCTGGAAGTTAAATTTCTAATGTTTTCATATAAAGTTAATATTCTTTCCATTGAACTATGTTTTCTTACCCTATCGGATCTGATCTGTTTATTAACGGATGGGAACAGTATATGTGGGCGGCCTCTCTTGAATGTGATTCTATAATAGTACATAAAATATAAAATGGTAAGGACTTTCAGCTTTTAGTTTGACAGAAGTAAACTTTTTATTTTTGTTTTTGATATTGCTTTGTTTTGTTTGATGTTTGTGTTTTGATGGCATAAATGAGAGGTTCACAGACCACAAGATATTCTGCTATACCGATGGTGATTTGTAGTCATTTTTCTCAATAGACCAAAAAAAAGGAACTTAACGTTTTGAGGCATCACATAATATGATGCTGTGTGAGTTCTCTATCATGTTTGAAATTTTTTTATTGTGGATATCAAAGCATGAGCCATGGTTCTGTAGTGAGGATTCCATAGGAAATCCTTAGAGTAGTGTCTTCTGTGAATAGTATTTAATGTTATGGATATATCTAGCATTTTATTCCTGGTATATGTTAATTTTATTTCCTTTTACTTGAAAACATGAGAAAGAAAGAAGGTTGTGGTAGAGAGAGAGAAAGTTCCTTACTGTCAAACTTCCAACCACAGGAGCACCGTTAATTGGTGATGGTGGTGTTGGGAGGGGTGGTTGTTACAGTGATGGCCCAAGTGGAAAAAGATAAAGGCCTTAGAAAATCCTCTGAACTTCTCACAGACCGACCACAGATCAAAAATATCTGAGAATTTATCCCCAATACATGAACTAATGATTTTAATGGATAATACATAGAAAGATGATTCTCTAGGATAAGAACACACATGTAAACCACGTGCAAAGTTAAATAATAAGTTCAGTTTGCAATAATGACAACAAACAAGTAAAAAAACAGAAAACTGTAACAGCACCAACAGCAAACATCAAAAACAAAAAAAGCATCTTTCTGGAGTGGAAGTTCGGAAGCAATGAAAAGAGATCAGAAGTCTACGAGCACGCTGTTAAACAACTGTCCCCATGTGTCTTAATGTGTATTTTTTAGGCCCAATTTAGCTGTTACCTAAGATTGAAAAATTATGGACTTTTCCAATGCTGAACTACATTACCATTTTCTGGTCCTGGCACTGAATGTTTCTGGATATGTTGCTGATTAAGAACCAGCCAAGTACTGTGAGGCTCACTTGGTTTGCCATTTACTTCTAAATGTATCAGTTTTCTAGTAATGTTGCTTTTCATGGGTAAGTACCTCGTCCATTAAAGAGCACATTTGCATACCTTTCAAATCTCATCACCCTAAAGTAATCATCACTTGATCATAAAATACCTTTCCAAGCACTGAATGACATTGAGTAGTTTGTCATACAAAATGTAGGGGAAATAAGCAGAGGTAGGCTGTGTGTCTAAAAGACTTCTTCCAAAGAGAATATTTTGGCTTCCAGTAGATTTCTCTACAATCTGTCTTTTAAAGAAGTATTTGTAGCTTCTGGCAGAAATGATTTAAATATTCTATAGCTAAATTTCTCTGTTTAGGCACTACTTATTTGCTTGCGTGATATCGCTCTCGAAAAAGGCTTCCTAATATAATAAAAGTGCCCTGATACAATGCTATTTCAAGGCTAGGGTTTCCTTTTATTTTGCATTATATCCATCTGTCCAAGGTTAAAGAAAAGTCCGCAATTTCAGACACATCAAGAATATGTAAGTATTTGTCTATAAAAGGAATACTAAAATGAATAAATAAATAAATTTTTAAAAACCTCAGAGATCCTTTTTAAGGAAGTAAGAGTGAAATAATATCAATTCGATGGTAAAATGAGAATATCTTATTTTGTGTGTCATAAAAATTCATAAATATTGGCTTAAGACAAATTCAGGTTTGAATTCTGTATACTTTACTTTTTAGCCATATCACTTTGAATAATATATTGAAAATTTTTGAGTTTACTTCTTGATGTGTAGCATAAGAATTATAATAGTTATTTCTCAGGTCTGTTAAATGTGTTATAAATTATATGACACAAAGAAGATACTTAACCCAAGTTAGTTTGTTATCCTCCTAAGTTAATGATTAGAAAAAGTAAAGAATGTTTTTTACTATATTAGAATAAAAAGTGCAATCACGTGATAACAAATTGTAAAGTACTCTTATTGGATAGCGACTCAATCTGATTATGAATTATATTTTTTCTCCCATTTATAGTTTTATATCTTTTTTGATTTTTAAATGGAATGGCATTTTGCATGACATTACCTAAAATATTGTGTTCAAGTAACTTTCTGGAAATATGAGAGTTTGGTAAATGTTTTGCCATACCTATTTACTTTTCCTCTTGAGCACAGAGATCAATTACATTTTCCAGGTACCCCTATGGTTTCTGTTTAGCAAGAGAACGTGCACAGCTGCCAGCTCTAGCCCCAAATCTCTTGCATGTGACTTTCTGTGCTCTTCTCCTCTTCATGTTGGCTGGTGTAGACATGACCTCAGTTGTGATCTTTGAAGCCTGCTATAGAATATGGTGAGACATATAATGGAAGTATGAGGTATAATAACCAGCATTGAAGATGACTCCCCAATAATTTTCACATCCTGTTCATCGAGCTTTATGTAGTTCTTTCCCAGACTGAATCAGGGCTGATCTGTGTGACACGTAGGACACTGCGGAAATCAACGTGTGACTTTTGAGCTAAGTCATAAAGAGCACTGGAGCTCCTACCTCCACCTCTTGGCTTGCTCCTTCTGCCATGGGGACACCCAAGCAGTCCCCTGGAGAAGCTCCTGTGCAGAGAAATTGAGGAAGCTGCCAACAGCCAGCATGAATTTGCCAGCTATGTCAATGAGTCCCCTGGAAGCTGTTGCAAGCTTTCGTCTTTAAACAAGCCTCCGGATGACTGCAACTCTGGCAAATATCTGACTCAAGAGAAACTCTTAGCCAGAACTACCCAGCCAAACTGCTCCCAAATTTCTGACCCACAGAAACTATAAGACACAATAAATGTGTTGTTGTTTAAGCCACTTTAATTTATGGCTAACTAAAACTTAAGAGTAAACTTGTTATATAGCAATAGATAATATACCTGGTGACCTTAATCATAGACTGAAGGAGAGTTTCCCAATCAGAAACAGTCACATGGAGTCAATTGAACAGGGACAGATTTCCATCATGTAAGCTAAAATTTGTTTCAGCACTTTGCATTAGCTTAACTAATACAGTTAGCACCTAGAGCTTCTCAGCCTCTGAACTTTGGGCATATTGACATTTTGAACTAAATAATTCTTTGCTATGGGAGTGTGTCCTATACATTGCAGGGTGTTTAGCAGCATATTTGATCTCTACCCACTAGATGTCAGTGGCAACCCCTTTCCCCAAGTTGTGACAATCAAAAATGTCTCCATATATTGCCAGATATCCTCTGGGCTACAAAATCACCTGTGGCTGAAAATCACTGAGCTAGAAAAAGTTTAGCATTCCTTTCAGTGCTAAGCTGGTGTGATCTTGGTCAAATCACTTAAACTTAGTTTCCTTGCTTATAAAATCAAAGTGGATGAGACAAGTGAAATTTAATTCTGAAACTGAACAAGTCTTGTTTAAAGCTCTCTTCTTCTTTCTACCATATCAGTATCATAAGATCACTTAGTAATACTGCAGGACGTAATTTTTTTAAAGGAACAATTGTCCTAGCGAATGCAATAAAACAAGAAAAGTAACAAAATATATACAGACTGGGAAAGAATAAATAAAACTCTTTGTTCATAGATGATATAATCAGCTATGTAGAAAATCTGAAAAAAATCAGTCTGAAAACCTCCTGTAACTAATAAGCGACTACAGAGAGGTTGAAGGATACAAGGTTAATATATAAAAGTCAATAGCTTTCCTATATACCAGCAATGACTAAGTGGAATTTGAAATTAAAAATTCTATACCATTTATATTAGCACCCTTAAAAATGAAATAATGTTATACATCTAGCAAAAAATGTACAAGATGTTTATGAGGAAAACTACAAAACTCTGGTGAATAAAATCAAAGAAGAACCAATTAAATGAAGAAATATTCCATGTTCATTGATAGGAAGACCCAATATTGTCAAGATGTGAGTTCTTCTCATTTTGATCTACATATTCAATGCAATTTCAATAAGAAACCCAGCAAGTTATCTTGTGGATTCAAGAAACTGATTCTCAAGTTTATATGGAGAGGCAAAAGACCCAGAATAGCCAATAAAATTATAAAGAAAAAGAAAAAAATTGGAGGACTGACACTACCTGAATTCAAAACTTACTATAAAGCTACAATAATCAAGATAGTCTGCTATTGGTGAAAGAATAGACAAATAGATCAATGGAGCAGAATAGAGAGCCCAGAAATAGACCCACATAAATATAGTCAACTGATCTTTGACAAAGGAGCAAAGGCAATAGAACAGAGAAAAGATAGTCTTTTCAACAAATGGTGCTGGAACAACTGGACATCCACATGAAAAAAAAATCGAGACACAGATATTATACCCTTCACAAAAATTAATTCAAAATGGATCATAGACCTAAATATAAAATGCAAAACTCTAAAACTGCTAGGAGATAACACAGGAGAAAATCTAGATGACCTTAGGTGTAACAGTGACTTTTTAGATATGGCATCAGAAGCACGATCCATGAAAGAACTGATAAGCTGGGTTTCATTAAAATTAAAGATTCGTGCTCTGTGAAAGACACTGTCAAAGGAGTGAGAAGACAAACCACAGACTGGGAGAAAGTATTTGCAAAAGACCTATCTGATAAAGGAATGTTATTCAAAACATATGAAGAATTCTTAAAACTAAAACAATAATAAAGCAAACAACCTAATTCAAAGATGGACCAAAGACCTTAACAGACACCTCACCAAAAAATATATACAGATCAGAAATAAGCATATGAAAAGAAGATGCACATCATATGTCATCAGGGAAACACAAATTAAAACAAGAAGATACCACTACAGACCTGTTAGAATGACCGTAATCTGGAACACTGACAAGATCAAATGCTGGTGAGGATTTGTGGCAACAGGAACTCATTCATTGCTGGTGGGAATGCAAACTGATACAGCCGGTATAGAAGACAGTCTGGTGGTTTCCTACAAAACTAAACATACTCTCAATATGACCCAGCAATCACACTTATTTGTACCTACCCAACAGAGGTGAAAACTTGTGTCCACACTTGCACACAGATGTTGATGGCAGCTTTATTCAAAATTACCAACTCTTGGAAACAACCAAGATTTCCTTCAGTATGTGAATGGATAAACAAACTGTGGTACATCCAGACAATGGAATACTATTCAATGCTTAAAAGAAATGAGTATCAAGCCATGAAAACACAGGAAGAAAACTTAAATGTGTATTACTAAGCGAAAGAAGCCAATCTGAAAAACTACATTTGGCATGATTCCCACTATACGGCATTCTGGAAAAGGAAAAACTATAAAGACATTAAAAAGACCACTGGTTGCCAGGTAACCCCTGGGGAGAGGAAATAGGCATTGCACAGAGGATTTTCAAGGCAGTGAAGCTACTGTGTTTGAAACTACAATGACGGGTACATGTTATTATACATTTGTCTGAACCCATAGAATGGACAACACCAGGAGTGAACCCTAATGTAAAACACGGACTTGGGGTGATAACGTGTCAAGGTAGGTTCGTAGATTGTAACAAATGTACCACTCTGGTGGGGGATGCTAATAAACGGGGAGGCTGTGCACGTGTGGGGGCCGGGGGTATATGAGCAATCTCTGCACCTTTCTTTCAATTTTGCTGTGAACCAAAACTGCCATAAAAAATAAAGTCTATTTAAAAAAGGAACAGTTTAAGGAGAGAGCGTTTAGAAAAGGGCCAAGGGAAATGAAAATTGCCCAAATTCAGATGTGCTACTCTCTGCCATGGAAGTCACACCTAGGGAAAAGGCCTCTGCTAAACATGTTACAGAATATTATTTGAAAAGGAAGTTACACAACATTTTTGCAAATTGTGATACGGTGTTTAACATTATTTAATAATTTTAGTTGTAATTTTTATTTCTGCATCTCATCTCTCACTGAATATCATGAAACTAGACTAATGTTATGAGAGGTTCGGGGATTCGATCAGAGACGTAAAAGAAACTTTCCACTCCAAACAAATGGACTGAAGATATATTTTATTATATAGAGGATAGTAAAGGCGATAGTCCGCAAACAGATCCGAATAGGTCAAATAATAAGAGGGAAAAAACACCAGCTCGACTGGAAAGGGAAAACATCCACATCAGCTGAGATAGCAGCAGATCCGAATAGGTCATATAATAAGAGGGAAGAACATCAGATCGATTGGAAAGGGAAACACCAGATCGACTGAAGGGAAATGACAAAAATCAACCGGAAAGAGAAACACCAGGTTGACCGAAAAGAGAACACATCAGATCAATTACTTCACAGTAAATCAATTACTCACAACATCCACGCCCCACTGCCGGGAGAGTCCTGTCAATCGACACGGCTGGGCAAGGATCACACATCCTGGGCAAGTGTCCCTTCCACAGGTGGAACTCTCACCGGGTCTCAGTCTCCAGCAGTTTATATAAGCAGTTACAGAGTTTACAGAGCAAGCATCTAGTGTTCCCAGGCACAAATGGTTATCAGTGGCGTACGTGCACTGAGCCCCTTGTCTAATGTCCCAACCCAGTAATTGTGTACGTGCATTGTTCTCTTTGGTTATCGTCTTAGCCCGGCACAGATGGCCAGTCCATCCCGCACTACGACACTCCAAGAGCCTTGAAATATTACAACTTGCAGCTCTCTCCGTGGGAGAAGGGCTGGTTCCCACCACGCAGAAAGCAGCTTTTATATTTCTTTTTGTGCTGGTGGCTGTAGGTCAACGGAGCAGCCAAACATGGCTGTACTCATGTCAAGACAACTAAAGAGAAGAATATTTGTTATTGCGTCAAGATTTTCCACATGCTACCCTCTCCCCAAAATTTTTTGAAGTTCCAAGGCTATGAAGACCAGCAAAATGGTATCCCCTCCATCCATTGGAAGAAGTCTGTCTTGCACAGTATTTCAATATAGAAATTCAACATATCTCTCTTTGTCAGGGTGATTCAATCTCGTTAACAAGGAGTTCTTGAAGACACAAAGAAATTGTTAAATCTGCCCCTCTGGTGACTTCATTAAGGCAACAGACCATAGTAGTTAAGATCCTAGTTCAAACTGAGTCTCTCCCACTTGCTATTGGGAAAGTCATCTCTCTGTACCTAAATTTTCTCATCTGTAAAATAAAGATAATAACAGTTTTCATGTTGGTCAAGACGAAAAGGAAGTCACATAATTTCTAGCCTCTCAGAAATCCTGGGGAGTACTCACTCTCAGTTCCAATCTCTTCTTTTTCACTGTAAGAGAAAGAGGGGTTAATCTGTGTGTTCCATATTACCAGTTAGTGCTGCAAAAACAAGACAAGACTGTTTTAAGAGAGAGAGAGGAGGAGAGAGAGAGAGAAATAGATCTGCATAAATATGGTCAACTGATCTTTGACAAAGAAACAAAGGCAATGCAATGGCTCTTGTTCTTGCTTTCTCTGTCTCACCTGTTGTAACTGAATAACTTACCTGGCTTGAGTCCAAAGTTCTATATTACGGAAGGATAGGATGGAAGGCATGCTGTATTCTCCAATTTAGTTTTTCCGGTAAGAAACCTGATAACATAATGTGTGTCATTTTTCTTCTTGAGTTTTTGTCATATTTGGATAGTCCCATAGATTTCAAAATTTCCCTCGTTTCATGGATTACTTCTGTGCTCACCGGCTCCCACTTGGCTGTCACTCCCAACATCCAGCACTTGAGTCTCCTCTTGATAGGAGACCTCAGGCTACTGAAAACCTCTTTACCCCCAGGTACTCTGAGAGGAAGTACCTAGAAATTTACATCCATTGAGTTAACCCTTAAGTAGTGAGTGACATGTTAGGAAATATAAACTCGCATTTCCTTGTCTCCTGGTCAAGGTGTGATTCTCACGCTCTGTATGACTATCCTGTGGAATTGAGTCAAAATTTCTTTCTATAGAACTTTGTTGGATAACAAAAGGTTTTTCTCCTTACATTCCTGATCTCAATTCTCCATCTCGCTTCTGTTTTTGTCCTGTGAAACTTTTTTGGAATCACTTTCACCCGAATCATTATCTCAGGATCTATTTCAGGGAGACCAAATCTCATATAAGTAGTAAAGAAAGAGAGTCTCTACTGAGTCTGAGTGAGTTGTGCTTCCCAATCTTTGAAACAAAAGCAATCTTGTGTGGTTTTGTGACCAGAAACCAGGCAAGGAAAGGGTTAATGAAAATCTCATCCATAACTAAACATGGTCTGTTAAACGTTTTCCAAACAAGGAGAAAACTGACAGCTCTGTTTTTCAGAAATTGATGTCCTCGTTTTGCAGATGTTGCCATCCTACTGTGAAATTTGCAGCAGGACCCCTGTAAATTGCTCCAGCTCTAAGCATTCAAAAGTTACCTTGGACCTGTTACGTAATAGCAAAATGTTGAATTGAGCCGGTTATGTAATGGTGTTGAACTCCGCGTGTAATGGCCCGCACATGTGCCCTGATTAGGCCCAGTTGTTACACAGTTGTAACATATCCTCTGCACTCTGGGGTATAAAGTCTCCAACTGCAATAAGCTTGGGGCTGGAGGGCAGGGGGCACTGTTTTGGGAGCTTCTGCAAGCAATAAACCTTTTTCTTCACCCACTTCAGCCTTTGTTGTGCTTTTCCACTCCACGCTCACCAAGAGATGGACCCATTGAGTTTGGGTACAGTTTGATCCAGCTCAGCTCCACAGATTTTATATGTTGTCTTATTTATAGATATAAATGCAAAGAAACCAAGAAGTCTATATATTTTTCAAGGGAAGAGAAACACTTACCTCACATTTGTAAAAACATTAAAGCAAACATGCTAGAGGGTCCCAGTTCCTCTTTTGCTTTCTACCTTTAACCCCTTTTCTCTCTTTTTGCTATCTACCTTCCTCACCCAAATTAACTGCTTAAATGCAAGGTTTGCAAAAATAGTTGTCAGAAAATATTTTTCTGATGGTAATCAGGACTCTCAGCAAAGAGTATGAAATGGTCCACAACCATGTGTTTTGGTTAAAGTAAAAATGAGCCTAAGCCCAAACTACTAGCACAGGTATGCGACTTTCCTCTATCCTACAAAAATCCTGACCCTGCTTCATTGGGAGCCACCTGCTCTTCAGGTGCCTTCTGATTTGCATCAGCTGAATAAAGCCTTTCTTCTCGGAGTCACTTAAATTAATTTCTTTTGACATCTTACCTCATCCATCCAAAAAATAATGTGGAAAGCATTTTAATGCCACCATAATGATGCCAAAGTCTAAAAGCCACAGTGTTACTTTATACAGCATGACAATGACATAATATTTATGCCACTCCTCAAACTATGATCAGTGTACAATCCAATTTAATTTCCCGTAATTCTATAAATGAATAAACTCATAGCACTAGTTAATAGAAATTTTCTAAAAAATATTTAACTTTCCTTTTAATATTTTTTTTCTTTTATTCTCTTAGAAACTTGAAAATTGGTAGTTGTCTTGCAACAATAGGGTTTATACCAACCACATTTTTCCCACTGATTCACTAAGAAACATTAGTCTCCCACATTTTTCAATCAGCGTAAAACATTCCAATGGCATCAACCTCATGTCATTTCATAAAACTAACTAGTTCTTGGCTCATACTTTGCTGAGGAATCAAGGAAAAATATTTACTGGAACAAATGTTCTTTGTGCATAGAGCAACTGATTTACTGTTGCAAGTAGACATCCATCCACATTCTATCTCAGAAAGAGTAGGAGAAAAGGATATAAATTCCAAGGAGTCAGCAAAAAGTACATGAAAGTCCAGAATCTCGACAAGAGAGGCAGGAGGTGGGTTAGAGAATAAATTTTCACATAGCACAAATTTCAGAATCTTTGAGTCACTTCTGCTTTCTCTAATTTTATTTCTAAAAGAGTGGTGACTATGTGGGCAGTAACGCACTGACATTGAGAATAACATAATTCCCTCAGGGTACCATAGAAAAATTGACATTATAGCTATAGTTGAAGTAAAAAGAAAATCAGGAGATGAATCACCTTGTATGATTATGGTGTTTTCTGACAAATTTGCTCTTTTTATCTTTCTTCTGCATCATCACTTATTTTGATATCTGTATCACATTTTGCTGTAAGGTGCCCTACAGAAAAGCAAGGTGATTCAGTAATGAGAGAAAGGTAATATAGCTATATCTTTGAGGATCTTTAGATTCAGGTAGTTTAATGCAAACTAACTAGATTAAAACAATTAACTATGATGAAAAATACATTTGATATAAATGGTCAATTTGAAGTGCAAAATAAACCTTGATTGAAACTTCAAATCCTAGTCTGACACTTTAACATATAAGTGATATTAAGCAATTTTCTTAAATTCCATTGGTCTTGATTTCATAGCCCATGAAATGATAATTATATACCTTAATAAATTTTATATAAGGAATATAATCTAATGTGTGGAACAATAAATGATTCACTAAACGTGTTTAGATTGTAACATCATATATATTTTTTTAAATACTGCCCTCAGTATATTTACTGTTAATATTGTCTCATCATGTCCACAAATAATATAGAGTTAAGCTATTACATGCTAAATTAAAAAGTTAATATTGTTCAAATATGTTTATTGGCTTCAAAAATTTGTTACTGATACCTAATGGAAGAGGTAAAGCCTTTTGCTAGAGTAAATAACATTTATTTCTATATTAATTTTAATATAGGGAGCAAAGATAAGTTTTTTGGAAATTAACTTTTCAATACACGGTTCTAATGAATTATTGGAACATATTTCAAAGACAATATTTTTTAAAAGTACATTCATGTGGGGTCAGGAGAATTCCAGTTCCAATGCACTGGACACAATGCAAAATAGATAAATTGTTGCTGTAAGTCTTACTCTTCAACATATATTTAATTATACTCAAATCACATTTGAAGTTATTCATTAGACACAATTCATTTTTTGTGTGTGAGGAAGATTAGCCCTGAGCTAACATCTGTTGCCAATTCTCCTCTTTTTTGCTGAGGAAGATTGGCCCTGGGCTAACATCCGTGCCCATCTTCTTCTACTTTATATGGGACACCATCACAGAATGGCTTGATGAGTGGTGCATAGGTCCGTGCCCAGGATCCAAACCTGCAAACCCCGGGCCGCCAAAGTGGAGCGTGGGAACTTAACCACTATGCCACCAGGCCGGCCCGCCACAATTCTTTTGTTCTTTTACTCAATCTTGCTTTCGTTAAAAAAAATCACCTACCATATGTCAGACACTGAGAGTTTACAGTGAATAAGATATAGAACCTACCCTAAGGGTCTCAGTTTAGTAGTGGAGACAATACCATAAACATATACCATAAAATGTGGGAAATGACACTAGATGTGTGTACAAACAACTATACAAAATATAGACCTGGAACCACTATATACCAATTGTTTTTGTTGTTAGTACCATCAAGTTTATTCCGGCTCCTAGAGACTCTGCATGGAGCAGAACAGAATCCTGCTCAGTTTGCACCTCTCTCCTCTCACCTTCTGGTGCTATATCAGACAATGCTCTGCTGCTATTCATAGTGTTGTCATTGCCAATTTTTTTGGAACTGGGTGGTCAGGTCCTTCTCCTTAGTCTGTCTTAGTCTGGAAGCTCTGCTGAAACCTCTCCACCATGGGGGACCCTGCTGGTCTTTGAAATCCTGGTGGCAGAGCTTTCAGCATCCCAGCAACACACAGTTGCCAAAGCATGACAACCGATAGACTGATGGTGTGTTTCCCTGACTGGAAATATACCAATTAGAATGTCTAGAATCCAAAAAACTTGACAATAGCAATTGCTGGTGAAGATGTGTACAACAAGAGCTCTTGTTTGTTGGGGCAAGGTATGCAGAATGGTACAGCCACTTTGGAAAACAATTCACCAATTTCTTACAATGTTAAACACAGTCTTGCCATATTATCCAGTAATAGTGATTCTAGGTATATATCCACCCGATTTGAAAACTTATGTCCTTATAAAACCTTGCACATGAGTGTTTATAATAGCAGTTCTATTCAAAAATCTCCAAAAACTGGAAACCACTATAGTGTCCTTCACCGGGTGAATAGATATACAAACTGGGGTATATCTAAACATTGGAATATTATTAAGCAGCAAAAATAAAGAAAGGGAAAAAATGCATAACTTGACAATGGAGAACCCTGACAAACACAACTTCTTCCAGATGATCAAGGTCAACATCAAAAGTGCTCAGTCATGTTGATAGCACGTAACCTTGATATGATGTGATAAAAATGACATATCTCCTCTGTAGTCTTTCTACCAAAAAATCTATAACCCCAGTGCAGTCATGAGAAAAACATCAGACAAACTGCTTATTGAAGGGCATTTAGAAAAATATCCTATGAGTACACCTTAAAATTTTCAAGGTCATCAAAAAACAAGGAAAGTCTGAGAAACCGTCACAACCAAGAGGCTCCTAAGGATACATGACAAGTAAATGTAATGTGTTCATGTCTTTGACATTACAAATTAAAACTATTTGAGTTTTGTGACAAAAATTACTTATGTTTTGTATCAATTCCATTTAGTCTTATAATCACAAATGCACAACAATGTGATGATTTCTGGCACCACCACCCATTTGTCCAGAATGTTCTGATATTATCTTTTGTGTATCCTTTGTGGTGGATTCAACCACAGGCACCAATTTTTGACCTCTCCCTATCCATGACCTTCTCTATTTGATTGTTTCTGTTAAAGGGATGGAGGATGAAGGGTAGACCATCAACACTCTGTTAGGGAGCAATGGTTAACTGACACACATTGTAAAAATAATTATATACATTATAAGTCATTCAGTATAATTCACTTTCCAAGTTAAAAATTTAGTATTCTTTTCAGTGGTTTTAGACTTGCAAGACACTGTCAAATGTAAAGGTTGTTGATTTGCAGTATAGCCTCTGTTTACATGCCTTACATAAAGCCTACAGTATTTTTTAAAAGGGCCCTGCATCAGAATGTGTGAAATAAATATTCTTCAAAAAATGAATAGTAGTTCACATATCCTGTTACACATTCTGTTAGGCAGATGAAACAAATAAATTTACAACCAAATAACCCAAATTTTATAAAATATTTCTTTCATTTTGTGAGGAATCAAATGTGCATTGTGAGGTTTCAGGATGAAATGGTATGTGGTTTTATTCAAATTTCAAATCAAAACATCTTTTATTCTTTGTTTACTGAGAGCTTAAACTCGACTTAGCATCCAATCACTAGGTTGTTGTTTTATAAGCTGCATCATCATTTTTCAGTAAACTAAAACACATAATTTTAGAAAATTACCAATTTAAAATTTGATGTAAGAATAAAATCTCATTCATTTTTTCTTATTTTAAACAATATTTTTATATATAATGGTTATCCAATATTTTCTTTACATATTAACATATTTTCAGATTAAAAGTTGGTAAAAACCATTTCAGAGCATCATTTCCAAGTTTTATCTATTCATATTTTTTAATATTTGCTTTTTTAAAGGGATATTTTACTCCCCTTTGAGACACCAAGATTTTCTGTGATCATGGGTTTGTACCATGCTTGATGATAAAGAGTGTTTGTTCTGCTAGATAAAAAATAATGTCTGTTTTTGACCTTATTATCACTTGAACTTTAGAAAATTTCTAATTAGCTAAGAACCTTTTCCTTTCTTCTGAAGCCAAGAGGCAATGCTTCATGTAACCTTTAGAGTCCTTATAGAATAAAATCATTAATAATCAATGTCTACTTTTGAAATCATCACTTAAAAACCAGGAATGATAAATGTAAGGGCAAAAGTAGTGGAGACGTTTATGAGAAAATGTAACAGAAATGGTTGAGCAACCATTTAATTGTGTGGCTTAAATCTGTCTTATATAGATAAAAACATATACCAAATATATATTTGTAAAAATAGCTTGATTAGTTAAATTTCTTGGAAAATTATTCTGATTGAGGTAAATGTGTGGAGTGAGGATAGGATAGTAAAAATTGCTATTACATGAAGGAGAAAGGGAAAATATTGGATTCTCTCCAACCACCATCTGCTGTCAGTTTCAGCTTCATCTAGAAAACATATTTAAACAGCTAGATGATGTGAAGGTTATATGTAACCTTTCTGTTTGCAAACAGCATTCCAGGCAGATTGAGTCAGGGATATTTAAATTTTAGTGATTTTAAAATGTTTCAAGAAAAATAATAGAGCAATTGTAGAGAAACAAGGCTTGTTAACCTCTCTGTACTTGTTATTTATCCATAAAGTGAAGTGATAAAAATGACAATCTTCTAGTATTGCTTGGAGGCTTAAATGCGTTATATATGGAAAGAGCTTAGAAGAACACTTGTGGTATAGTAAACACTATATTACCATGTGTTGTCTTACTCAACTCTCCTTGGAATTAGTCCTTCTCTGTAGTGTAGCTCCACTCTCTAACGAAGAAAAACATGAAGTTCATTCTTGAGGGAAAGGCTAAAACCATACAATTTTCCCAGTAACTCAGAGTGCTCTCTGTGCTTCGATGGTAAATGTGAAGAACTTAATACTATGTCTCCAGTGTAGAATACATATATCTACCTGGGCAACAAATGCCACCTTTCAATTACGAGAATAATTTTGTAGTCTTGCATACATCTGTCACAAAAATAGACTTATTCTCCACCAGACTTGAACCCTTATATGTTTTGATATAGCTGTAGTTTGCAGTATAAACATTGCCCTAACATAATCTTGCCTTTTCAGTTGCAAAATGCTAAAAATGAACTCTTTCTCTAATTCTAGATCACAGTTATATAATATATAATTTTATATTATAGTTACCAGTTATAGTTCTATCCCAAGGAGAAAAGAACAAAAAGACAAAAATATGAATGGAAAATACTAGACAATTCATAGCAATTCAAATTTAAGCAGAAAGACATACAGGAGACACAATTTATAGGAGGGATTTTTCTTATAAGGTGTGTATCACTATAAGTTGGGCAATGATCTGATCACTCAAAACCAACTCTCCACCTTAGCTAAACGTTGGATTTGTTTTTTAGAATTTAAGAAAATTTGAATCTACCTTATATCAAGTAAGAATTATGAAAGGTTTTTATAATTTTCCCTTCTTTCTATCAAACCTCTGGTAAGTCGCCTTACTTCCCTAAGCATCAGTTTGTCTAGAAAATGAAAGGTTTGTACAAGTTTACAGTTTTCTAGCTTTGAACTTCTCTGATTTTATATAGTAGTAATTTATTTTTTATTTATTTATTTTTTTGTGAGGAAGATCAGCCCTGAGCTAACATCCATGCTAATCCTCCTCTTTTTGCTGAGGAAGACCGGCTCTGAGCTAACATCTATTGCCAATTCTCCTCCTTTTTATTTTTCTCCCCAAAGCCCCAGTAGATAGTTGTACATCATTGTTGCACGTCCTTCTAGTTGCTGTATGTGGGTCGCGGCCTCAGCATGGCGGGAGAAGCGATGCCTCGGTGCGCGCCCGGGATCCGAACCCGGGCCACCAGTAGCGGAGCGTGTGCACTTAACCGCTAAGCCACGGGGCCAGCCCTATATAGTAGTAATTTAAATTCACTATTTTAAGGAGCCAACATAAACAATGAGAACAGAGGACATTCACCCATATGCACAATCTTGGCACATCTACTACTAATTGCTTAATTGGATTGCAAGTGAAGTGCACAAATATAATTGTTTTAACTTTATAACATTTTGGTGGAATGAGACATTTAACAATGCCTTGCGTTAATAAATAAACTTATGTAGATAGAAATATATTGTGATGACAACACTCTATACTTAGTCAATTTGGTAATATAGAAGCATATTTTGGATTCAACCTATCACATCACACTCAGTAGGTGGAAGTGACAGTCGAATATGTCTAGGCTTTGGAATATCACCGATACACCTTTGAATCTTGACTCTGCCACTTTCTGAGCGCCATCTTGGGTAACTATTTTGTAACTCTGAGTTTAATTTTTCCTGAAGTTAAAATGAAAGTAACAGCAATCTCATTTGTTGAGGATTAGAAGGCATAAAATATTTAGTTCTGGTTCATGATAGCTCTTCAAAACATATTTACCTATCTCTATTTAGAATTATTGTATAGTGTAATAGAATTATTATACATTGGCTTTCATTTCTCCTGTGCTGTTCTCATAAAGTCATTTTTTAAAAAAGATAAATAAAGCTATTAATCAGTTGTGAGCTATTGCTCTAACTAAATATATTATTTAAGAGACATAATCTTATGCAGAGTTAAAATCCTTTTACCAAATATCTGCTTAATAGCGCTTATCTACCTTTCCCTGAAGGTAGATACTCATTCATTTACCTTTGTATTACTATGCAAAAATACTGTCATACTAGTCAGCAAAGTTATTGTTTGACGATATAGATGATTGCATAATATACTATTGTTGTAGTAAATTGAGAGCCAATAATATTAGAAGAGATATCTGTTATTTGTTCAGAGCAAAGAAACATTTTTTTCCTCTCAGCGGCTATCTGCATCATCATGTGAATTTTTGTTTTAAATTGCTTGAGCCACAGATGAGCACTTTCTCAGGCTTTAAAAACCACAGATTATTAGATCTGAGGTTCAGAAATAGTTGCTTTCAGAGAGAGAATTTAGTTTGTCATCTATTCAATTCCATATTTTTTGACAGCCTGTTTACTTTGGTTTAGAATCAAGATATCCTTATTACCTCCACCATCACTGTCTGTCGCTTAATGTGCCTGGCTGGGGATGAGAACTCCCAAGAAGGCAATAAAAAAGAAGAAAGCCTAAACCTCTGAGTTTATTGACTTATTCACTTTTCATAAATGATTGAGACAAGAATGAGTTCTGAAAATATGTACAATGAATGGAGGACTGAGGAAAAAAAGACATTAGATTTTCAGAGAGCATAGTCTGCATGGAAAGAGCTACAGAATAATGGTGTTGCACCAATGACATTTTGTGAGGAACACCAATGCCAATTTGAAGCCTGTGGGCATAATTTCTCAGTTAATGCTCCAAGGAGATGACGGGACACTGTTTAGTACTCCATGGGTTCTGTGAGGGGAATCCTTCCTTAAGAAATTTGGAGCACTGATGTTGTGAAAATTGAACTTCATGGGCTCTCAGCCAGCATTATTGCTCTACTCACTGTTCCCTGAATATGCCAAGGTCTCTGGCCTCAGATATTCATTCTCGGCAACTAAGTTGCATCAACTCATCAGAAGCAACTAAGAAATTGATCTAGATACCCAAAATCCTAAGAGGATGAATTGTATGTCAAAAAAAGCAAATCACTTATTTACACTGACAAACTTGTGTGATGAGTTGGAATGAAGTATCACTTAGACAAACACACTCTATTTGTGGCAAGAAAGCCTACTTGGAAACAAAATAGTAGCAGAAACTTTCATTACAAGTAAGAGAGCTGGATGTATAAAGAGAATCAATGCTTGATATTAATCGAGTAAAATCAAATTATTACCACTCTATATACTTGTTTTACTAATAATACATACCTTACCACGTGCCTTAGAATTAGGTAACAATACATCCCAGTTTGCCCAGGAAAGTCCTGCTTTATATTTGTTGTCCCAGAACAAATTTCACTCTCAAATTTTTCCCAGTTTGGATGCCTCAAGTTTCATCTTTGTAGAATTTTCACAGCAATGTAATAAATTATGGCTCCTTATAATTCTTTTTTTTTTTTATAGGGATGAGGGGATTCAAGCAAGTCTCTAAACTTTTTTTTCTAATTAATATCATGGTTACTATTAAGTATTCAAGTTTCTCTTCGCTGGTAGTTTTTTTTATCTGTTTATCTTCTGTAAAGACAGAGACTATGATGGGACTCAGACAGACACTAAATTTTAATCTACAACATATATATGACCCACATTATTATTATCTGCTTGAGGTTTACGCCTTATAACCTCATCATAGGGATTTTATGCCTGAAATTTGGCTGATCAATTAGATCTTGGATATCCATCTCTTAACCATTTCTTCCTCCATGGAAGGTATTTCTCTTGTGAATTTTTCTTCTCCATTTACACTCTTAAGTTTTCTCAGTGTTATTTTCTGCCTTCTCTCTATGTACAAAAATATGTTTCTTCCTAAGTACTTACTCCATATTGCCAACGTCTTGTGGATACCTCCTAATGCATTTCTCAAAGATATCTAAATTCAACATGCTCAAATCAAATTATTAAATTTATATTAAGGATTTTTTCTATTACATTTGAAAAAATGTAAAAAATTGCACAAGCTCGTTTTGGGGGCTTCCCTAAACATACTGTAACAAAAAGACAAAACAAAACAGAAAACTGGACCAAAAATACAGAAAGATATATGAGATCTAGGAACATAATTCTTTAAATTGATCTAATTAATACATTTTGAAAATGGCTTCCTATAAACAGAGACTATATCATTTTTTCAAGTATGCATGTAGTTTTCATAAGTCAATTCTACATATTAAGCACCAAATAAAATTTCAGAAAATTCCAAAACAAAATTAATACCCAGAAATATTTAGTAATCACAATCCAATAAAACTAAAAATTAATAATAGAAAGTTCCACAAAGTATAGGTCCAGAGGATTTCACAAAATACTACCAAACCTTCAAAAAATAGATAATTCCAATGATATCTAAGGTATAGTAAAAAGAAGAAAGTTTCCAAAATAATTATATTATAGGTTATAATTTACCCAAAACCTATCATGAAGACCATATACACAGAGAAAATAAATAGAATTAAATAAACATACCTATGGATAATAATGCAAAAAGCTAAAATAAATATTAACAAACATAATTCAGTATCACAGTGAAGAAATGCAAATGTCCCTGTGGGAGTAATTATGGGCATGCAAGGATGGTTCAATGTAAATAAATCTTTCAATGTAAATCATTATCATTTTTATATGTCAAAAGCAAAAATTCATCCTAGAAGAGAAACTTATGATCATTTCCAGAAATAATTACATAATATTTGATTGAATTTAATTAATGGTAACCAAGAAAACTTTATTGAAATTAAAATATATGGTTATAAATTCTTAATAAACTAAGGATAGATTGTTATGTCCTTAACAATTTACATATACCCATCATCAGGCTGGGTACTCTTTCTAGGAGAACAACATAAATGAGTATTTACTTTATCCTATACCAAAACAGATTCCAAATGGAATAAAGTTTTAAATATTTTGAAAAGTCACTAAAACTGAGTCAATTTTTGTACTGATGTTAGATAGTTACTAAGATAGAATACTAAGTGAATAGAGGTAGCTGCAGAACCCCTTATATACTATGTTGCCAATCACATATTTTAAAAAGCACTCGGTAGATATACTTAATAATTATATTTATAAACTTTGATACCTGGCATATTTCTGAACATATTCAAAGATTCAGAGTCAATGGTTGCTGAGGAATAAGTGTAGGTGCGGGGCTAGAAACTGACTTTTCATTATATAGTTATCCGTTGTTTAATGACATTTCTTAATGAAAAATGTGTCGTGAAGCGATTTCATTGTTATGTGACCATCGTGCAGTGTACTTACACAAATCTAGACGGAATAGCCTACTACATATCTAGGCCATACAGTACTAATAATATGGGACCACTGTTGCATATGTAGTCTGTTGTTGATTGAAATGTCATTTTGGGGCACATGACTGTACATCTTTTCTTATCTCATAAAATTTTACTATGAGCACATGTTGCCTTATGTTACAATATTTGTCTGTAACGTGTATTTTTTCATATGCTTTGGATAAACAAGTGTAATAAAATTACAAAAATATAAAATGGCACTAGCTCTCATTCGATTTTTTCACATAGTAAATTTAGCCTCTGCTTCCAATAAACACCAAGTGATCACTTAAAAAGCTACTCACCTGAAAGTGGTACCTATGGAGGCATACACAAAACACATACCTACATACATGCGTTTCATCTTCTCTCTCTTAACCAGTTTACCAGTATGCATTATCCTACAAGTATATGTGGTGAAACTCTCCTGAATTTGAATATTTTCTTTATTAAAATTACTTATAATGTCATCCTAAATGTAAGTGACCTGATTACAAAATCCAAGTACAGACCAAAATTAGGACACATTAAATATAGTAGAAAAGTTTGAAAGGATAGTGTTTGGGAAATAAATGAGAGAACGTATCAGGAGAACAAAAACTTAAAGAAATTTACTTTGAGCACCATCAGATACAAGGCTGTGAAAATAAAAGAAATTAGAATTTAATGTGTCACCATTACCATGTTTGGAGTAAGATAGAAAAGCACTGTCAGGACAACTAAAATGCTTAGAACTGCACTTTGTAGCATCACGGTTCATTTAGAGCCGGGTAAGCAGCTGTTGTAAAAGTGGACACTAGCAGAGTAAAAAAAGCAGGACTCTTTTTTTCTATTTTCCTCCTTTTATAAACAAAAATCAGAAAATTATACACACCTTTGTTTAAATAGTGAAAAAGAAAGAAAAAAGGGCACAGCAATCTGCAAACATCTGTCTCTGTGACATTACATTTTGTCCTAAGAATGATGATGCTCTGCTTCTAACCTCTCACTTGAAACTCAAAACCTACAAAGATATTACCACACTCATTTCCACAAAGGAAACCCATGTCTTTTTGAAAGTAAACTGCTATATTTGTGAAATATTTCTGTATTAAAATTTTATTATGCTTAAAACTAGGGTAGTATCTTCTTTCCTTCTTTCCTTCCTTCCTGCCTTCCTTCCTTCCCTTCTTCTTGATTTCCTTCATTATGTCCCTCTTTTCATGAGATCTTCAGAAAGATCTTCTTTCCCTCCCCTAAAACCTCCATTGTTTTTATTGTGTGCAAATCAATTATGCCATGATCTTCACAAATAAATGTAAAGCATTATAAGAGAAATACTTATTGTATATTTTAAAAAATAGATTTTTTAAAAATAGTGTTAATAAATGCAGATATGTTTACATTCCCCCTGTATTAAAAACATATCTTGACTCCTTCGTTTTCCACAGGAAAAAAAAAGTCCATATTTCTTTAAATGGCATACAAGGCCCTTCACAGCCTGGCCCCATCTATATTTCTAGTATGATCCTCTTTTTTTCCCTCCTTTTTATAACCAGAGCTCTGTTGTGATTCTTTGTATAAGTCACGCTTTTTACAACTGCTCCTTTTTCCTGGAATATATTGCTCTACTGCTCTCTATCTGCCAAAGGTATGGCTGTCCTTCAAGACCCAAGGCTCAGTTAAAACACCACTGCATTCACGTAAAACAGTGTTAGAGCATAATTACACGCCTTCCCTTTGACAGTCATGGAGTAATTTGTGTACAGTTAGCCAAAAGGACATATCACAATGAACAGATTTCTCGCATTGTTGGATGGTCTCCTTCAGTGGATGGCGAGGCAAGGTTCTAACCCACACCATAATGCTTTCTGGTTAAGGAAGACCTATTGCAAATATTTATCAGTTACTTACTGGTTAAATATCTTCGATAATTTAATCAACAGTTTGTTGGTCCTCTTTCTACCTCTCTAAAATGATAATATAATCAAATCCATGAGGTAAACGTGAAAATTAAAAAACAATATATATAAAGTGCTCAGGTTAGCGTATTGTCTGATTTTTCAGTAAATGCTGGTTGTCTGATCATTCCCTTCTCGAGATAAGAAACAGGTTTTATTAATTTCTGTGTCCTTGACACAGTCCTTGGCACATAGCAGGCACACAATAGATATTGAATGAATATTGGCACGATGACATTATTCTGTCACAAACTCGTTGCATTACTAGATGCTGGATACCAGAGACACGTGGATGTTTGCTGTTTGAACTCCTTTAACCCACTGGTTCTGTGTTATGCTGAGTTGAGTTTCACATCTCATACTGTGAATGAGGCAAGGTTTATGCCAAGACATACAATGTCAAAACACTGTTGCTCTTTTCAATTCCAATACTACACTTGCTTTTCTGATCTGAATTTAAAACAAGCTTCAGAAAAGAAAATATCTAAAGAGCTCGGATACTCTCAATCCTTCTGCAAATAGCTTTTGTATTTTTCAATACCTGGGGTAAAGCAAAGTGCAAACCTTTTAGAAAATTGTACACACTTTTCCAACACGGTGGGAAAACGTTTGGGTGGTGCCCACATCACAGAATGTACAAGTAGATGCATAAACTGGCCATCCCATTTTACTAGGATGTGTATGGGTTGGAAAGCAGATTTAATACTACTAGGGATTTGTAGACTAAAATAATAAATAAGAAACAAATGTAAAACGTACAATTAACCCAATGAGTTGCCATCCTGGGAAATAAGGCATATCAAAATTTCATTTACCTGCCTTCCTACTGAACCCCCTCTTTATTCCTATCTTGAAAATCTTAATGTTGGAGACTTGCATTTTCTTTGCTTTCTTACGTTTCAAACTGCTTTACCATAGAGAGTTTTTCTCTCTTTGGAAAATTGTTATACCTCTTCTCCCTCTCCCTCTTCCCCTCTGTCTTTCTCTCCTTTTATCTGTTCCTCTCCCTCTCTCTTTTTATCTTTATTTATGGGCAAATATAGTATAATAGTTAATAGCATAGCCACTAAAGTCAGCCTGCCTGGGTTTGAATTGTACTTCTACCAATTTCTAACTATTTTCCTCAATATCATTATTTATTTAATCCCTAAATCAAGGTGTTAATAGGTTTACCTCATAAGAATATTTAGGCACCTGAAATTACACATTCACTGAGTTTAGAACAGATTTATCTCATAGTATGTACACAGCATGGATGTACCAATAGTAGGGCTGTAGAGGACAGGACATTGTGGACATCACCCATTCATAGAGTCACCAGGAGTCAGAGCAGACTTGACGGCATGTCACAACAAGCACAGCATGTATACATCTTATTAGGACAGTTAACATTAGTCTTATTTTCTTTCTTTTATAACCTGAGTTCCTTCTCTAATTTCAGAAAGGTCTAGGACAGATTACTTAGTGATTGTGCATAAGATATATGTGTATTTTTATATACACAAGCATAATCAGATCACAAGGCTTCTTAACACAAAATGGTATACAATAAAAATAAGATAAATACTATATAGTGAGCATTCAACCTGCGTTGACAATTGGGAATGTTGCCTACCAATATTAGAGGGAAAAACAAAAATCTCATTATGACAAAACAAATCTCTGTTAAATATTTAAGTGTAAAAATGCAAACATAAAGGAACTAGAAAATGTAGAAAGAGATAGAGATATTTAATTAAATTGCAGTGAAGCCTTTTCCAAACATACATGAAAAGTTCAAAGTATTTACAAATTGGACTACATTAAATAAAAATCATCTGATTGTAAAATTAATTACAAAGATAAAAGGCCAAAACTGAGGAGGAAGCAGATATTACTGAAAAGGCTTTTCATCTATGAAAGCTCTTCTTTTAAAAAGGAGCTGAAAGCCCGAATAGATAAATAGACATAAATTAGTCCATTATAAAAGAAGATAAACAAAAAACCAATAAGCCAATGAAAGCATTCCAGCATCACCAATAATCAAAGAAATGCCAGTTAAATCCCTGAGATAGCATTTTTTCATGTAAGACCAGCAAAACTTTTCTTTTTGTTAAAGTTCTTATCTAGTTGTAGCAATAATATGGATGGGTATATGGGTACTTTCATATTCTATTTTTGAGAATCTAAATAGGTAAAAACTTTGGGAAGATAATTTAGCAACATATCAGTAAATTGAGAAATGTATATCCTTTCAACTGAACAAATCTCTTTCTGTGAAATTTATTGCAAGAAACTAATTAGAGATATGCACACAGTGATGGCTGAAAGCATGTTCATCATAGCACTGTTGATTATAAAAGTTAGGATTGACAAATATCCAATAATTTATAAATGGTTAAATTAATAAATCTTTTTATGAATCCATTAAAATAATGATGTCGGATAATATTATTGGCATGCGAAAATATCCACAAAAGACAGAAAGCATGTTGTAAACAGATATGTATAGAATGATTCTAATTTAGTAAAATTAAATAAACATATGCATAGAAATGGTATAGTAGAAACTGCATATAACAATTAGTAGATACATTGGTAATATTTGTTTAGTTTCTATTGGAATTCTTTATTTTCCTCTTTTTCCTGGAAGGCACATTTATCATTTTGAAATCAGAATTTTAAAAAGTCTGTGTTAAGTCATGGTAGGCTTAAAAGTAGGAGGTAATTTAATAAATGGGAAAGAAGTCAATATGCATAACAGGAAGACTTGAGTGTTAATAACGATTCTGCCACTTATCAGCATTGAGACCTTGAACATTTATTCAACATATTTGAACCTCAATTATTAAATTAATCCTAAATTCTCAATGACTTTCACAAAATATATCTTTTAGTTCACTCCTCCCTTCTCTTATTTACACAGTAATTAATTACCCCTGTAATATTTATCCATGGGCGATGAATCTTTAAAAATATTGCCAGATATACAATGGTCAGAATGAGCACAATGTACAATGTGTTTTAAAGCTTGTTTGAAAGAAAGTTATACATGTACTGAGTTTCATAAATTTCAAATAAGATGATTTGTAAGGTTGCCTATGCTTTTTCTTCCCTCTCTTACATTTCTCTCAATCATTTATTTTTGACGTAATCTCACCTGGGAAAACGTCATTTTTCAATGGATTCTCACTTTTTAATCTATGCCATTTCAGAAATTAAATATGTGTGTATGTATATATGTGCGTGTGTATATTATTTACAAATATGTGCATATATACATATATTTACTCCAGATTTAACAGACTTAGTTGGCGTATACCTTATGCATTTCTAATATTTATGAGATTTTCAATTAAAATATTCATACAAGACAAACCTTTATGAAAGATTACTTAGCTAGGCTGCAGAGTTCTTTCTAAAATGTTTCTTTTTAAAAAGAAAAATGTATTTCAATGAGGACATTTAGAGTTGAATGACTATAACCAACCACACAGATTATATGTCCCTTATTACCAAAGCAAACTTTGTCCAAAAATGTTTAAGTTCTCTCTAGATCTTTGTTTTCAATTTCAATATAATAATCTTTGTATGTATATTCCCTTTAAGCAGAAAATTTTGAAAATAAGACCTAATTTTTGTCCACTATTCAATTCTCCTGGAATTTTAATGCTTACCTTTTATTTCATCACTGAATTATTGATTTCCTGATATTGACCAACTAAGTTCTCAGTTCTTCCTCACCTAAATACTGTCGAAGATATTTTATAGTCTACACTGAGTTGCTAGCTCAAATACTTACATCACCTAGTAACAAAAATAAGAGAGTGAATCAGGATACATTTTTTTCTACGGGGCAATGTAAGCATTTGAGTTAGCTATATAAATATGTATAAATGTGTGAGACTGACCTCTCCTTGCAAGAATTAATTCTGTTAGCAGACTACCTTTGGATTTGAACTGAAGCTCTTCCCTGAGACTCTAGCCTGCTGGCCTACCTTGCAGATTTTGGACTTGCCAAGCCTCCACAATTATGTGAGCCAATTCCTTCAAATAAATCTCTCTCTCTCTCTTTTTTCTCTCTCTCTCCCTCTCCCCAACCCTCTCTTATCTATCTCTCTCTATTTATGTACATAATACACATCCTGTTTGTTCTGTTTCTCTGGAAAATCCTGACTAATACATATAATGACTTACAAATTTGGAAGGCGAATCTCTAGCTTTTCTTACCTTTTACCACTTCCTTTTCCTCATCTTTGTAATATAATCACATCCCTATTTTTACTTAAATCCATACTTTCCATGAATGCATTTTAGGACGATAGAGTTATTGTTCACAGCTGTACCACATAATGAACAATAAACATGATTTTCTTCTTATTCAATATTTTGTTTCTTCTAGTGTTAATTATTGCCTCAGTTCTTTGTTTGCTTGCTTGTTTTTCTAAATTGCCTATTAACGTTATGAAACACTTTTCAATATGGTCATACATCACTGCCTCTGAAAACTGAACGTAGTTACTACTGATTCTCTCATCATTGCCAGAATAATATCCACATTCTCCCTGCTTATCTGAATCTCAGGCCTACAATTCCAGGTCTGGGCTAAGTACAGCTAATTGGTTAAGTCCAAGTCATTCGCCTGGTTCTAGGTTCAAGAAGGTCTGGTAAGATGGATATCTAACTTTATAGCTTGTGAACTGGGAGGAAGACTTTGTTTCACACGGCTGGAGAGTTCCACAATACCGGCTTATTTTTAGGAAACTACTTGGTCTTGATAATCAACTGCATTCATTCATCAAGATTCACACATAGAAGCAGCATAGATAAGTGAAAAGGAATTGGGAAATCAGATTTTAATCCCATCTCTAATATTTATAGAGTAGGAATTGATCTAGATCATTGTACATAATGAAAAATTGCTATTTCTAGTGAAAGTCAAGGTCAGGTTTTAATTTGTACTTAGAAAGTCACCAGTTAGATAATTTTTTGAATTATTGGTATTTTACAACCTTTCAGGTGAAGGCTATCCTTCAAAAAATTAAGCCAAAGTCTCATCAGAATATCTTGAGATAATGGATTTTCAGTGTTTCCTCTTCAATGCCAGTCAGATATAGAGGAGGAAAATATATGGACAAAACGAAGGAAATAAAGAGGAGATGGGAATTAAAAGATTACTTTTTTGCAACTATGACATACAACAATCTACTGGGGCTTTGGGGAAAAAAAGAGGAGGAAGATTGGCAATAGATGTTAGCTCAGAGCTGGTCTTCCTCAGCAAAAAAAGAGGAGGATTAGCATGGATGTTAGCTCAGGGCTGATCTTCCTCACAAAAAAAAAAAAAAGATTACTTTTTTGTTATTTGAACTGTCTGAGTTTTGAAAGTTCTGAGTGGAATTATATTAGATTACAAAATGTACACCCATCCACGATGTACCCACTCATATTTTTTAAGACATCAATCAGTCTTAAATTTCTCAGAGACTCCCAAACATATGTGAATAAAAGAGATAATCAGATGATAACTGCCTTAATTAGAAGTAGAGAAAATGTTTTGTTCTTTGAGGAATTAAGTGTTTGTTTATAATGTACACTTCATAAATGTCAATAGTTTCAAATTTAATTACTTTTGTGAGTGAAAAAGTCTTATTTCCTCATGATATCAGCCAGAAGGATTATATGAAAATCAAAAAGGAACATTTTGGTTCTATCTTTACCTGTACTATTTATTTATTACTAAAATATATATTTATTGATTACTAAGATGTATAATCTTAAGAAAATTAATATTGGTAGAAAATAAAATTTAGAGATGCTTTGATTTACTTCAAGTTATCTGTTAGTTATTTAAGAGTTAGATGTAAAATTAGAATTTTTCCTTTATATTTTGAATATTCAATGAAAACAATTGAATACTGGGAGAAATCATATTTAGGAATTAGTGAGGAAGTAATTGTACACATAACACTCTTCTCCTTTGAAAAAATGTGACATGCTTTACAAGATGAAACGAGTTTGTTTTTTTGTGAATATATCTTAAATCTAATTGTTTTTAGGAAGAAAATATCTTAATCACCAACAAAAACTGCAGAAATAAATTATTGACTTGTAGAGCGCATTCATTCATTCATCCAACAAATATTTCGAACTTTGATTATATACTTGTAAAATGCATGCATGACACTCTGCTTAATCTATTGCAATGTTAAAATTGTGTAAACCATAATACATTATGTAATATAAGTTTGACTATCTTAGGTAGCATTTTGAGTAGGTGCTGCTTTTTTCCAAAATAGAAGTCTTAATTATTTTTTCTGCAAAGGAAAATAAAAGTATCTATAATAATCCATCATAGGTTTGGTGCTCATTTATATTCAATTTCGGAGGCAGTATTCTATGAACAGATAATAATTCATACACCTAGGATACAAGCTCAAATGGAAAAAACAGCACTGTCCAGTGATATTTTGTTAAATTCTAAGGTGATGAGGGCCATGTACTGTAGATGAAGGACAACTGCTAAAAAGTGATTGGCTTGTAAGAGAAAGATCTTTGAGAAAAACACTTACATTTCCTCAAGTATGTCACAATATTGCATAAGTGCTGCAGTTGGTGTTGACAGCATCTGCTCCTTGTCCTAGCCCAGAGGCTGTCAAACTAGGTATAAATGCAAAACTTCAAATGCTATTGCTTCCCTTCAAAGCTAAATTTTCACGTTATACCTCAAACCATGAATAAACTCTATAGATTTACACTTTCTTCCCCTTCATCTGATCATTAATCTTTATTCATGAAAAATATGCTTGACTCTATAGGTATACATACGTTTAATTTCCATGCTGCTAAAGTACTGGACAGAGCTATATTTGTACTTCTAATAGTGATGATGATGACGGCAGTGATCACAATGATGATATTGATAAGAAAATGACTTTGATGATAATGATTTTAATGATGATGTTATTTCTGATAGCAGTTCCAAGCTCTTATTTGTGTCTGCATTGTTGACTGGAGGGAAGCTAAAGAAAACCATTAGTATTCTCAGACAATTGTGGAGAATTATTATATCGGGAAGAAGACACTATCATAAATATACTTTATATCCATACTTTCCATTTTACTGGCATTAATTTCTCTACTCATTGTTTGATTCATCCATTTATCTGTTCAACACACTTATTCGGCACAACTAAGGGGCTGGAAACACCACAGAGAGCACAGACAGACACAGCTATGCCTTCAGGGACCTTCAATGGAATACTTCATTGTTAGTTCTGTAACACCAATTGAAAAATTGCAACTGTGATATCTGCTATGAATGAAAGTGACATGATGCTGCTAACATTTATGAAGATGATTTTGATGTAAATGTGAGCAAAGAGTTAAATGATTTGTAGAAGCTAAGAGAAGAAGAGAGGAGAAAGAAACTATTCCAGACCCTGCGGTCAGGGATGGCAGGATGTGAAGATCAGTTATTGAAAGCCATTTTCTCTGAATTCGAGAAAGTTAGTGGAGAGTGGTTCAAGATATGGCGGGAAAAGTAGGCAGGACCATACCAGCTGAGCCCTTTTCTCTTATGTTAAGTGAAAGGGGAAGTGATCTAAATATTTTAAGTTGGAGGATGCCCTGAAAAGATTTGCATTTTGAAAGGTCACTCTGCTGTCTGAAGAATGACAAGGGCAAGGGGGCACACTTACTTTATGACAGGTTATATAATTATCATTATTGTTGTTACTTGGGATTTGGCATGGCCAACTACTCCGTTTTAATAAGAAAGAAATTAAAGTCAGGGAGATAAAATAACTTTTATGGTGTCAGAACTCCAATTAAAACAAACAAAATTTAGATTATTAATTCTAAATATATTTTTTCCATGATACTCTGTCACACGTTTATTAACTATCCCAGCCAAATTTGCTTAACTGTTTGTGCTCTTGGATGGTTTATGTCACCTTTCTTTACCTGTTTCTTCTGGAGTCCCTTTTAATTTCCATCACCTCCTGCCTCCCCTCTCCAGTGCTGAACAAAAATATCACCTTGCCATCCTGAACTTCAAAGAAATTTGTCTCAGCCTAAGGATCTTCTTGCACATTTCTATGATGTAATAATTTATTCATAAAAGTATTATTTTTTCTAATATATTGCATATTTTCTGAGGGTAAAGGCTATAATTTGATCTGTTCTCCTTCCACTGATTCTAATTTGACATCTTGTATGTAGTAGTTGTATAAACAGGGATAAGACTTTGAAAATTGTTAATATTCTTTATGAATATGTTACTATATATTACCATATATTTCTGAAAATGTTATTTACTAAATTAAACATGTTGTCATTAAAGAATAACAAAAAATAATTAACTATAGTTTTATTTATGAAAATTTCACCTAATACCAAGGTTTCCATAGCCAATTTGGAAATCTTAGAGGGAAGAGGTGGGATCCACAGATCCAGTAAGTCTTTTTTGTGGTCAGATTTGCCAATATGGTCATATATATTTTTGACCATTTTGCAATTTTGAGAGAATTATAGTACAGCCACAAAATTAAATTATTCCAAAAGCCAAAATAAATTTTTAAAATGTGAGTAAAATAATACTATGAACCTACTTAAAATTCTTCAATTAATTCTCACTCTACTTAAAATCCAAATTCTTTACTAAATATGAAATGATCGCACCTGAGGAAGGCATCCTGAGGCTTCCCATCTCATGCCCTATTGCTGTCCCCTCACTCACCGTGCTTGAGCCACTAGGTCTTTCCTCAATTCCTCAAACGTTGCGAGCTCGCCTATGCCTTGGAGCCTTTGTACTTGTTTTTTCCCACTCTAAAGCTTTCTTCCTACACAGCTTTATAGGTCTGATTTCTTCTCATCATTTAGACCTCAGCTGAAATATGAATTGTTCAAGGAAGACTTCTCTGACCACATCTCCCCTTCCAGTCACCCTCTGTCACGTTACACTGTTATACATTCTTTCTGGGACTTCTCCTTATTTGAAAGTATCATATTTATGCATTTGCTTATTATCTGTCTTCTCCTATAAGTTCCATGAAAATAGAAAATGCGTCTGTCTGATACACTATTTTACTTCCAGGGAACAGAATATCACCTGTCACCTGGAAAGTACTCAATAAATATTTGTTAGATAAGGGAATGATTGAAGGAACAGCTAAAGAAATCACATCATTCTAAGGCCTCCTCCATACCACTACCTCAAAGCAGCTATAGGCACACAGGATTCCAGACCTTTCTTTCACTGACAGAATTCATAACACCTACATTCCTTTTCAATTTATTATTAGATGTGTTCAGAGAGAAATATATAGAATTTTATGGCATTGCCTGATAAAGAAAAAAAAATCTGAGCTTTGAATAATAACTATTTTCCCCCAATGAGAGTTCAATTTATATCAACATAATTTAAAAAACCTATTAAATAATCCATGACTTTACAGAACTACAAAGGCCAGCTATTAAAAATAATGTGACTTCGGATATTAGCAATTGTAAAAAAGAAAGTGAGAGAGTGAAACATTGAGAAAATAATTCAAGCTACCTGCTATACTGAATTAAATTAATATATATATCTTAGCTATGTTTGATGACAATAGTTAAAAAAAGGGTGACATAAAATTTTCCCAGAAATCAAATTAATTCTGACAGTCTATTCATCCTATTCTGATGATCCAGATCTTCAAATGAACCCAGGAGTACTCTAGCTGGACAGTTACCAGACACCCACTGAGTAATTATTCTACACTGTGCTTTATTAACATGACAATAGTAAATGTTTATATAGCATTTATGATGTCCCGTTACTGTTCTACGAACTTCACATATATTAACAAGTGTAATCTTCATAATAGCTCTTCAGAATGACTCTTACTATCCCCATTTAACTGACAAGATGAAGGGACTTGCCCAAGATAAAACTTGTCAGAACCAAAATTTGGACATTGGCAGTCTGTCGATAGAACCAGACTCCTGAGCACTGTACTGTACTACTTCTCACACCATCCTCTCATCCCAAGATCACTTACATGTGTGTAGAGTCAAGTCAAATGTAACTCACAAATCTGAGGAATTTTAAAGTCTGATACAGAAAGTGAGAACATTGAGAAATAGAGAATGAGAAGAATAACATAAACTTTTAAATGTTTCAAAGAAATTTAACTGTATTTCAAAGAAATTGTCTTAGTTCAGTTTGCTATAACAAAAATACCACAGACTGGATGGCTTGTTGTCAACAGAAGTTTACTTCTGACAGTTCCGGAGGTTAGGAAGTCCGTGAGCAAGGCAGCAGCAGATGCAGCATCTGGTGAGGATCCATGTCCTGTGTCCCTACATGGCGGAAGCCGCGAGGGGGCTGTCTGGAGTCTCTTTTATAAGAGCATTAATTTCATTCCTGAGGGCTCCACCCTCATGACCTAATCACCTCCCAAAGGCTTTACTTCCAAATACCCTTACAACGGGGATTAGGTTTCAAAATATGAATTGGGGGGAGGGGGGGACACAAACATTCAATCTAGAACAGGGATAGGTTTTGGTTGCTTTTCCTCCAGCTAATTTTGTCTGGTATAACCTATACTTGTAAACGAATTTGTTAAATTCTACAAAAGAGAGCATACAACTTTAGGATAACTAGTGACTTCTGATGTACCTGTCACTTTAGATAAACTCCTCATTCATGAATTTCAAATTGTTTTACAATTGTACAAAGTACAGTACTGTGGTCTAAACACATTTATGAAACTGCTACTTTTGAAGAAATCATGTGACCGGTTTACTTGGTTTTATGCATATTTACAAATACCTTGCCCATAAAAAGTCTGCTTCTGTTGAAGATGCATTCAAAAATCCCATAGTAGCATGTGAAAAAAAGATATAAAGATACAGGTACTAGTCCCAGCTTCATTACCTACAACTAATGAAACTTTTACCAAAATGCTTAGCTGCCTTTCAACTCATTTCCTTATCCCTGCAAAAAAGTATAGTACACTGCTACTGCTTCCGTCTGCTCAGAATATTCTGGGAAATTTTCCGTATTCTTTCTTTTGATTCTTGTGGTTCTCATATTCATGATATCTCTATATCTTACAACATATAGAACTTAGTAAGACAATGGAGTTTTGTTTTTTGTTTTTTCTCTCTCTCCCCTTCTCCTTTCTAGGAATTTTAATCTGTTGGGATAAACACAGGGCAGGAAGATGGCCGGAAATGAGTAATTTGTAGCACTGTAGAAAAAGATCTACTAGTCTCTGATACCATGATCTCTAAGGATATCCTATCTCCTGTCTTTCCCACAGATTGCACAATTCCTCTAATACTATGGTTTATACCACATACTTCCAAAAAGTCACTGTATTTAAGCTTAAGTGAATCAGGATACTTTCTGCTATTTATCATTAAGGAACATAAATGATCCTTGGGAAATAATTCCTATCCTCATGATCTTCAGAATTGTTCTTCTGGGCCATACGAATTGATAGTTGTGAAAGTATTTGTTAACTGGAAAATGCTACCTAAACAACCCTTACAGGACCATCTAGATGATTTGTGGGACCCAATACAAAATGCAAAGGCAGGCCCCGTGTTCAAAATTATTTAGAATTTCATATGATGACTGCTACAGTCTGAATGTTTGTGTTTCCCCAACATTCCTGTGCTAAAATCCTAATGCCCAATGTAATAGTATTAGGAGATGGGACCTTTGGGAGGTGATTAGGTCATGAAGGCAAATCTCCCTTGCCTCTCCCTCCATATGAGGATACAATGAGGAGAAGTCAGCAACCTTGAAAAAGGTCCTCACTCCACCATGCTAGCACCCTGATCTCAGACTTTCAGCCTCCAAAACTGTGAGAAATAAATTTCCGTAGTTTATAAGCTACCTAGTCTGTGGTATGTTGTTACAGCAGTCCGAACTGACTAAGACAATGACAACAGAGCATTAGACCAAGGGTAGGGCGCTTCTAAACGCAGGGCTCTGTGCGACTTTATAGGTTGCATACCGGAGAAGCAGGCCCTTGCGTATTCATTGCGGTGGACTTAAAATCAGAATAGTCCTTAGCCATCCTGATCCTTTTTAATACAGAATATCGTTGTTAATACCTCCCTTATTTTTTAATTAATTATTAACAAAGAGATAAATTAAAAGAAATGCTTTGTTAATTTCACAACTGCCACTGGTTTAAAGTAGCTTATTTATCCTGGGCAAATTATAATCAGATTAGAAAAAATTAGATGCATATTTTACTAGCAGTTAAGATAAATATAATATTTTAATTATTGAACAGAAGAGTAATCTGTAGTGTAATCTGTAAAAAGTTAAACATTTGTACCATGGAAATAATTTTTATTTTTATAAGGTTAGTCCATTAGAGTAATTGGATACATTTCATTTATAATTATGAAGTAACAAGAATGAATAATGCTAAAAGCAATTTTTTCAAAAATACATAATTCTCAATAACTAGCTGTATGACACTGAAAAAGTTAAAACATTATTGCATATCTCCTTTCTCATAGCTCAAAAAACATCGGTTTTCTCTTTTTATCTCATTGGACAGTGGTGAGGATAAAATGTGAATTCCTCAACTACATGAAAACACCATACAAATAAGATAATATCAAGACTGTTACTCTTGGGCTGGCCCCGTGGCTTAGCAGTTAAGTGCGCACGCTCTGCTACTGGCGGCCCGGGTTCGGATCCCAGGCACGCACCGATGCACCACTTGTCCAGCTATGCTGAGGCTGCATCCCACATACAGCAACTAGAAGGATGTGCAACTATGACATACAACTATCTACTGGGGCTTTGGGGAAAAAAAAGGAGGAGTATTGGCAACAGATGTTAGCTCAGAGCCAGTCTTCCTCAGCAAAAAGGGGAGGATTAGCATGGATGTTAGCTCAGGACCGATCTTCCTCACAAAAAAAAGAAAAAGAAAAAAGAAAAAGGCTGTTACTCTTACTATTATTGTAATTATCTTCTTGTGTCACTCCCTAGCCGTTAAATACACAGGGTGGAGCCAGTAGGTTAAAATGGTGGTATTTGAAGTTTTTGCTAAGGCACTTTTAATTAGCTTAAAGAATTAAAGTAAAACTTTTGGGGGCTGGCCCAGTGGTGTAGTGGTTAAGTTCATGCACTCCACTTTGGTGGCCTGGGGTTCACAGATCTGGATCTTGGGTGCAGATCTACACACCGCTCTTGGGGCCATGCTGTGGAGGTGTCCCATGTACAAAATAGAGGAAGATTGGCATGGATGTTAGCTCAGGGACCATCTTCCACAAACAAAAAGAGGAAGATTGGCAACAGATGTTAGCTCAGGGCCAGTCTTCCTCAGCAAAAAAAAAAAAAAAAAAAAATTGAATGATTTATAAATTCCAGGTAATGAGACATATCTTTCTGACCAAAGATTGTGTTTTGATCATATGACACTAACAACAGTGCCTACCACAGTTTTGGGTGTGCAGTACTAAGTATTGTCACTAAAACTTTGTCCTATGGTACCTCCATAATCTAACTTTAAGGGTGGTCCTTTGCTTAAGGGGATGGGTTAATTCTGTTCAGATAGATAGATAGATAGATAGATAGATAGATAGATAGATAGATAGATTCTGATATATTATTTTCATAATCAAAGTACTTAAGAGCTTTGAGTTTCACTCACTGCCATGCTTCCTAATGCTACATTTTGATTTGCCATCTTTTTGCCATTTTTCTCTGTGTGTTTATTCTTGAAATGAAGGTTTAAGCCTCCAATTTTTCTAAGTATACCTAGTTATAAAAGAGCATTACAGGTTCCGATTTTTCATATGTTGTATTAACACCATTAGATACTGCCATGAAAGCAGGTGAGCCAGCATTAATCATAGAATCATACAGCTGGAAGGAAACTCCAAAGGTCACATAGTTAATTCTCTTGACTCCACGTAGACTGCCTTGAAATTAACCTAGACAAATAGGTGTCTGTCCAAAAATTTAAAGGTCAGATGGCATCATGAATGTATGAACATCCATAGCCAAGTGACATATGAGGTGATAATTTAGGTAATGCAAGTACAATATCTTCACATTGGTTCAAGCATCTGAATACATGAATAGTTCCATTTGGACAGCAGTGTAGTTTAACAAGAGAAAGTGATTTGAAGTATAAAAGACTATCTTAGAAGATTTTGTTGAGAATGTAAGGAGAAACTACATGTAAAATGCCTGTATCAGTTATCTACTGCTGTATGACAAACCACCACAAAGCTTAATGACTTAAAACAACAGCAATTTATCACCGATGATTACACAACTTGTGCAGGACTCAGTGGGAATGGATCATCTCTACTCCACGTGGTGTTGGCTGCGGCATGTTGACTTGAATTGCAGGGTACAAAATAACCTCACTCGGGTGTCTGGCACAACAGATAGGATTGCTGGAATTAGTAAGAGTGTGCTGAACCTGTATGTCTTTGTAGCCTCTGCAGAAGGAGATTCTTAACTTTTTTACATGAAGGCTTACTATCAAAGGGATAAAAATGGAAGATCCATACCTTTTAAGGCCCAGGAACGGGACCAACAGAGTGTCACATCTGTTCTATTTTATTGGTCGAACAAGTCACAAGGCCAATCGTCATTCAAAAGAGAAGTAGAATATCTCCTGATGTGAAGAAGGCATGCATGTTCTGGGAAGGGTCAAATTTCTAGGATTAAATGTGAGTAAGATCTACCATAATAAGTCATGACCCTCTCATATGAAAAATCTACCCACCCCCTTCCAAGGTCTCCCCAAAACTCATCTCATTATAGCATTAGACTTGAGGTCCAGGTCTTGTGATCTGCACCAGGACTGGATTTGAATGAGGCTTCCTGGATGCAAGTCCAGTTCCTCTGGATAATAGATCATTAAAAAAACTAGTTTTCTGCACCTGGTATTATTCATGAGGCATGAACAGGACAATAGACATATTCTCTTTCAAAGGGAGGAAGGGCAGGCAGCACATAGTAGTCTCTGCTCCATAGCAATTCTGAAATCCAGCTGTGGGTTGCTTTCAGAGACTTCAATCCTGCAGATAGAAAGTGTTCTTTGAATAGAACCCAGTTCTGGCCTGTAAGAATGGATCGATAATGCATGGCCTTTGGCTCCATCCTCTGAGCTATTGGCTTTGTTCTCTGGGATTGCCGTTCTTTATCATAAGAAATAGCTTCTATTTGTTGCAGAGTAGCTTTTTCTTCCTGGTACTAAACAGTTGGTGGCCAGAAGCCTCTTTTCATTTGGAAAGATCTTAATCCCTTTTAGTCCAAGCTAATAAAGTACTCTAATAACTTTGTATCAAGTTAATGCATCAAATTACAATTCTTTTCATTAGATAAAAGCCATATCTACAGTGTCTTCAAGACAAGTCTTTCTCAACTTTGTCTGCAAAGTATGATTCTACTGGACATTGCCCTTAATATTCTTAGAAGACTTTTTTTCATGCCAGGAGAATGTCTATAAAACTCCTTAAGTATTTTTGAGGTTTTAAAAAGAAGTCTTATAGAAGCACCCTTGATTTGATCTTTTTATTGGCAGTGCCCTGGATTTATCTTTGCCTGGGGCTATTTCTATCTTTGAGGCTGGGGATTAGGAAAAAAAAGTATTTCCAACCTAGAAAGTCCTCAGATGGAAATATTTCCTCTAAAGTCTGTTTCAACACTGAATATTTTCTCACTTAGCCCCTCACTCTTTTCTTACATTTTATCATACACAATAAATAAAGTCAATTGGCATTTTTAACATTCTGCCTAGATATCTTCTTAGTCAGATATATTTTCTATATGTAATGCTAACTCAGTCAGCACTTTTGCCAACTTTCCATCAATACATAGCACTGAATTTCTTTCTTTCAGCCTCCTAGTGCAGCCACTTTATTGCTTCTTTAGTCTCTACCAACAGTTTACTCATTGCCCATCCAGCCTCTTCCAACCACCTGGTTCTAAGCCAATACCATGTATTTTAAGTTTCTGTTATGCAGCACTCCATTTCCAGGTATCCATGTCTGTCTCATTTATGTATTACTGAGTAAATAACCGCCAAATACTTAGTTACTAAGACAACTATAATTCATAATTTCCCACAATTCTATAGGAAGGCAGACTCTGATGGGTAGATGTTCTGCTCAATTTCATGTGGGCTGCGGTCACTTAACTATTTAGTGACTGCTGCATTTAGCTGGGAGCAAAGTTGATCCCGGAACATCTACGATGACTTTAGTCACATATCTAGTGCTTCAGCGAGGGTAGAGGGAATGCCTGGTATCTGACAGGCCTCTATCTACATGTTCTCTCACTATTCAGTAGTCTGATCTGAGCTTCTTCACATGGCAGCTGGATTCCAAAAGAATAAAAGTGGAGACTACTAGTCCTCTGGAGACATAAGCCCAGATCTGGCAGAGCATCTCTTGGTAAAAGATAGCCACAAGCCTAGCTCAAATTCTGGGGGAAGATACCACATCCACTTACCGATGGGATTGTTGTATGTACATGCAGAGATCGAAGGAATTCCTAGAAGTCATCTTTAAATGTAATCTGTCACTTGCCAACATCACTCTGGACGTACAGTGGGGGATCAATAAATGTCAGGTGCCTTTCATTCACATCCCCCAGATGAAGTATAGGTTAGTCTTCTTTTATAATGAATGCATTTATTAAATAGTAATTTATAAAATAAAATTAATTTTACTCTCTCAATTTACTTACTATAGAAATCTGATTCTCAGTTTTAAATTTCTCCCTTTTAAATAAAGAAGGAATATCTTCAGTGACAAATGATTTGGGGAGATCAAGCAGTATGCTGATTACAAAGAAGACCCTGGAGTTTACCGTTACAAGGTCATTGGCGCACTTCTCTTTTTATATGGCTTGAAGACTTTTTCACTAGGTTGAGGAGTAAAGGAGGATCAGAGATGGCAGAATCTGCAAATAAAATCTATTCAAACTTTAATGCTTAAAATAATATAGGATGTGGGGGGAGAGAAATGTTGTGAGGAAGGTCTCTTTCCACTCCCTTAGCTTTATCTACTTATATGTAAGGAATTTCAATTTAACAATTTAAAACTTATGTGAGCTTCCCACTCTCTCTTTGTTCAATCTTAGATAATATTACTTGTTCCAGCCAATAAACATATATGCTGCGTAGGTGAGATGGAGTCATCTAAGTAATGATGTAGGTGAGATGAAGTCATCATCTATATTTTGTATAGATTTAGGTAACACCTGCAGATAAGATGGAATTTTAAACTAGTACCATATGGCCTGATTTTTTACACGTTTTTTTAAATCGGGAGATTATTTTTTTTCCTAACAGTTCCCTTAGAGTATAGGACAAGCGATTTCTAGATGAGTACTTCCAGGAGCATTGACATCTCATTCTTTTGGTGTCAGGCTTCAGGGAATGAGTTTAAAAGGCTCTGGAAACACCAGTGGTTAGGAAACTCAGGCTGTCACATTGTCTGTGACAAAAGCAGCTCTTTGCACAGTGTCAGCAGTAGTGGCAGTAACTGGTTCTGGCAGGGTGGTCTCTTCCACTGGGTGATGAGAGGAGGCATTTTTATCTTTATGAGTTTCAGAGGCATTTCAGAAAGTATTTTCAAAGCTCTGTGTTGGCAACGCTGAGAAAGAGAGCATTAAAATGTGTTTTCAGGAAGGACAGCGGAGATCCTCTCTGCTCACCAAAAGCTCCACAGGGAGCAAAGAAGAGAGTTTTGTGTCTTTGTCATTTTCCCCACTTGCTTCACTCAGTCCACATGTGTGTTCACAGGGTGAAGAGGAAAGAGAAGGGAGTAAAAGGGATCCTAGGGCAGGAATAAAAGTAGTGATGTGTGCCAACTAGAGTCTTCAGTGCATCCAGCTCATGTGCTTAGATCAGAAGAAGCTTAGGAAGATTTTAACAGATGGTGCATTTTAGGCGATTGAAGAGCAAAGAATGAAAGAAGGTGCCTGTAGAGTTGGGGTGAGCCAAAGAACGAGGCTTTGGGTACATCATTAGAGAAAAGCAGTGTTTCACAAACTGGCCTCAGGGTTTATATAAGCGATATGTTAAACCCCAAAGAGAAGGATCGATACAGAATGTGGAGGGAGTGGTGAGTGGACTCTGCCAAACTACTAGAAATAAATGCACAGTGATTAAGGAAAAAGTAGAGAAAAATTTGGGAAGTGCTAAAAAATAGTCATGTGTAGGCTCTTATGTTTTATGCAGGTAAAAATTATATTACATTCTTCTTTTATGTGAAACATTATAGGCATAAAAAAGAAAGGCCCTAAATTTTGAGGTAATCACTTTTCATATTGTAAAAATAGACATATAAACAAGTAATTATGATTCAGTTTTCAGAATACTAAAAATCTAAAATATAAATTATCCCCATCTTCATTCACAACATCTTTACAGTCTTTTTTTTTGTTTACTGGAAGAGACTACATTTGCAAAGTTAAAAATGTCAGTAGGAAAATGAATTTATACAGTATTAGCAGATTTTTATCTTATAATATGGGCAGCATCCCAAACTTTTTTATTTCTTATTTGTGGGATAAAATTGTTGATATCTTAACTTATCTATGAAGTTTTCTCACTTTGAGACACAGTTCTTTAAATTTTCCTGTTCACGCTATACATTTCTACACTTATAAACAACTTACCTCCACCAGGCCAATGTTTTTCAGTTCATCACATATAAATTTAATTCTGCTGTCCCTATTATACACTTGAATTTTCCTGACACTTTCCATTCTCAGGCCAGGTTGCTAATTCAAAAACATATACAATTAAAGGCACAAAGGAAAGAACAAGGTTATTTATATAATAAGAATAATAATAGCATTTAGATGCACTATGTAATAGGCTAAAAAATTCACATGCATCATCGTATCTAATATTTCCAACAACCTGTGAGTTCAATATTATTTTTTCAGTTTTATGTACAAGGAAATAGAACTTAAATGAAATAAAGCAACTTGACTAATATTAAAGATTCCATAAGTGGCACATTGAATTTAAGAACGTACACACTATGTCATAAAAAGTTACCTATTTTACCAAGCTTAAAATTTTGTCACATAAAATCAAGAGCATAAGAAAGCATTTATGATGCATTGAAGAACAATATTTGGCACTTATGAAAACATAAACTATGTAAGGCTTGGATCTCCAGCAGCTGCACAATTTCGGTCAATGAAGAGAAGTAGTTCGGCCTTTCAAACTAAAAAGTTTAGTAGAAGATAATAAGAACTATTCATTTAAAAATAAAAGCATATTGTATTGCTGCTTCTGGGAATATGGAGCAGATGTACTTTTCCCTATTCCTCTCACTAAGTAGCTCTTTTAGTTTTAGGCCAACTAAAAGCCCTGGACATTATATTTTACAAAAGAAGAATAAAGGTAGAGAGAAGAAGGAAGACCAGCTAGAAAGCTCAGAACCCAAAACAACAAAACAACACCGTGAGCTCACTGGATTATCTTTTTGCCTCATATCACAGACGTGGAGTTAAAAGAGCTGGCAACCCAGAAACGCCAATGGTCACGTACAAACTGCACCCCAACAAAAACCTGCTCTCTCTAGCCAAAGAGCTAGGAAGGAATTTTTAGACCATAAATGCTCAATTCCAGCCAAACAGCTCAAAAAAATCTGTGATCCAACTGCACAGTGTCAGCAAGGGCTGAATAGGTAGCCTAGACTTGTACATGTGCCAGGCTGTAACTTCACTCCCTAATCTCCCACCAGGTCAGAGTCAGGGAAGGCCAGGTAGGGAACCTAGCCTTTCAGTCCTGCTGAGCAGTAACAAATCCAGTGTCAGTGGAGTCAACATGGGGAATCTGGACTTCCACTCTAGAAGGCAGCAACAAGTTGCTCCTACCTCCCATTCAGGTGTCAGCAAAGGTCTAGTGGAGAGTCTGCACTTTCACCACCACTCAGCAGTAATGATGCCACCCAACCACTGTGTCAGCGCAGACCACATGTGGAAACAAAACTCCCACCCCTGCTCTGCAGAAATGAAGAGCCCTACCCCCTTGAGTATCATAGGTGGCTGAGTGGGGAGTCTGGACTTCTCTTTCTACCAGGCAATAACTCAGTGGCACCCATACCTCTTTCCCTGCTGGAGCAGTGTCAGAAAAGGCCAGCGACCAAGATAGCCTTAAAATCTCCCTCAGCCTGACCAAACTTGTGTCAGGTTTCTTCCTGCCTCTAGGTCCCTGACCATCCTTTCCTTAGAGCATTTGCTGGAGAAAACTTGTGATTGCAAATTCTCTCTCCACCCCTTTGAGATGTAAATCTTTGTAAAAGCCTCCTGCCAGTTTTAGACTCCAGGACAGTCATCGTCAAGGACTTCTGAGCCATCCCTTTGAAATGTAATCATCTAGGAAGAGAGGGCCCCCATCTCTCAGTCTCTGTGGGAGGGTAGGAATGCGACTTAGGTGGGTAGATGGGTAACATGTTCCAAGTTGAAAAGCAATCTCCTGTTAGGAACATTCCAGAAAGTTTACTTTGTCTTTAGGTAAAGCTAATTAGCAAACACACGTGGCCCAAGATCCACCCCATCCCTAGCTCTTAAAGACCTTAGTCTTTTCTTTCAGAGCAGTCGAGTTTAGACTGCATTGTAGTCTTGAGACAGGAACCAGCCTAATGAGATAGGGTCATCTGCAAGTTTCCTGGCCTAACAAGATAAGGCCCCTAACCAATCAGCAAGCTAGGAGAATCAGATAGGGACCACCAAGATCCACATTCTGCAGCTGAGGGACTCTCCCGGGCTTGCACACACCCCCTCGCACCCAGGAGTTGACTGAAGGTGACCTTAGCCCCATTACCATAGTGAAAAGCACACCCAGGGGTGGAGAGCTAGCATGCTAATGATACATTCATTGCATGTAGTAGCATGCTACGAGACAGTGCAAGTACAACCCCACCTCTACATGCCATGATGGAAGACACATCCTCTGCCCCAGTCTGATAAAAACCCCACACTACGGCTTTTCAGGGAGCCACTCACTTCTCTCTCTGTGCTTTCTTCCCCTTTTGTGATTGGCTCCCTTGTGCACAAGCTAATAAATTTTGTATCATCTCACTTTTGCTCATTGTCTCTCTTGATTTCTATCCTGGGGAATGACAAGAACCCAGGGCGCTGGTAACAGTCTCTCTCTATTGCAATAGCCATGCAGTGTTCCTTGGATGTTTATGTTTGGTGCAATTTTTGCTTGACACTGTCTAAAACCTGCTGTCTCATCACATAAAACAAAAATGTCTAGGTTTCAAACAAAAATTACTCAATACCAAGAACCAGGAAGATCTGAAGTGAATGAAAAAAAGACAATCAGCAAATGCCAGCAGCAAAATGATAGAAATATTAAAATTATCTGATAATTATGTTATCATATAAAATAGCCGTGATAAAAAAAAATGCTTCAATGGACAATTAAAACGTGCTTAAAGCAAAAGACAAAAAATAGAAAGTTTCAAGAAAGAAATAGAATATATAAAGATCAATCAAAAGGAAATTTTAGAACAGAAAAATACAATAAGTGAAATAAAATTTCGGTGGATGGTCTCATCAGCAGAATGGAGGTGCTGTATTGCTATATATTTTAGAAACTTTGTGTTTTGGTTCTTATTTCATTTTACCAAATGCTTGAAAGAGGAATACTATAACTGGCCTATGAAGAGAATTAGAGAATTTGTTAAAATAAAAATAAATCATTCTGGAAATAGGCCCCAACTATATGAATTTGCTGTATTTAGTTGAAGTGGTGAAGATTTTTAATTTGGTAAAACTACCAGTTTAGGTTTGTATAATTATCATAATGCATTGGCAGGTACTGTGTTAAATGTTTTATGTTTATCACATTAATGTTTCAGAAAGTCCAGGACACATACAATTTTGTTGTTACAGGAGATAATTAGATGATCTGTAGACTTAACATTAAATAACATTGAATCACAAAGAGAGAAAAATACTCCTTTGCATTTCTCTTTCTGGCCTTCTTATCACATCAAAGAGAACATCTGTGTTTAACACCACAATTTCTTTATAATCTCTCCCTGTTTTAACAAAGGTAAAGCCTCAGGCTCAGAATCTTCAGCTGGCACGCTATTTAGATATCCGGGTAGGATTTTGTAGCATCGCTTTTATCTCAAAGTGTTGACTTTTTGTTCATTTGCTATTTATAAAAAACACCCTTGTTTTCCCTTGTAATGGTGATATAAAGTTTCCTTTTGGAAAACACATTTAGTTTTTTAAAAGATTTAATTTAAACAAAAATAGTAAGCAATAAGAACACATATGAAATAAAAACAGCAAAACTCATGATAGCATTACGCTAATACAGAATGCATTAACTCAATGAGTCTCCCATTAACTATGAGACTAATATGTCAGTTTCACAAGTGCAAAAAATGAAGCTAAGTGATTTATTCCGGGTTCTACAGATAGTTACAGGTAGGTCCTACATCTTACAGATTCACTTTCTCAGCTGGTACCCCTTCTTTTAAAACGATGCATCCACAGATTAAGTCATCACACTTCTCTTCTATAGGAATTTTAGTCCAAATTATGTGATTCATTGTCTCTGACATTGATAAAATGACTGTGGGAATCTTTGTTCTCTCTAGTAAAAATATCTAATTTTTAGTAGTAATCATTGAACTGGGATTATAAAAAAAAAATATGGAAATAAGATTATTTATACTCTCTTAAGGACATCTCATATGAGTATATTTTGTTGATTGTTACAGTGTGCATCATTTAACAAAAAAGCACAATGGGCAAATAACTTAAGGGAGTCTCATGTTCTTTCTTCTGACATCATCCATTTGTAAAGATTGAAACTCAGAAAATGAAGATGCTATTAAATTAAATTAAAAGAGAAACCCTAAATAAATCTAAAACTTTGCATTTAATAAATGACTAAATGAAATCTACAAAATTGAAAAGCATGGTCTAGATGAGGTAGGAGAGAAAGCAAAGGAATATATTTGCATACATTTTGCTCTAGAATTAAATTAAATGTTACATCTTCTCAAGGTTCAGGGCAAAAAATCACAGATATAGCTATAATCAGGGAATTGAAATGGATAGCTTTTATTATTCAAAGAAGTGTGATATTAATCAAAAGAAAGCAAAGAGAATGCATTTCACTTATTTGATGAGCATATTTGGACAGATTTTTATGTAGAGAATGGAGACAACCCTCCAAAAAAATTTCAGTTTCCTCCATCTTAACTCTATTGATGCATAAATCATTTTTGATTGAGATACTCATTTAAGATACTAAAACCTTTCAGATTTTTCTTATAAAATTGTAGAATTGTATGTGAAAGGACACTTTTAATGAATTGACTTTTACCAAAATTTCAAATCCCATCTTCTGAGACTAGTCTTCTGGACCCCTTTTCAGAAAGTCATAAAGACAAAAAAAATAGTATCTGTAATTATTTTTTCATCAAAACTTATTTAGATGCATTGTTTTAAAATGACTAAAAACTCTGCTCACATGAGGAAAATAACTAGTCTCTTGTCCCAATTAAGGACAAAGAAAGAAAGCAAATTAGTTATTAGATTTCAGTAACTAGAGTAAAAGTTTCCTGAATTTTGAATCTTTTCACATCTGGTGTACTTAGCATGCATGCTATATTGTCAATTTCTGAATGTATAGACTAGAACAGATATGGGATATAGCTTTCGGTAACTTTAGTAAACCAATATTGGTAAAACCCATCTGCAAGGTAGAGAAAATTCATTGGACAGTATGGACCCGCTTTATTTAGGAGTCTATAGTTAATCACTGCATTGTTACATAATGTGGTCATAGTCCATCTATAAAATAGATGTGAGACTCTAAGGAATTAAAGTCAAACTAATGTTGACTCCTGACGCTGGAAATCTGAAGACAATTCTAGTAGAAAATGTATGAGCTCCATGTTGTTTAACAGACTAGCAGAGATGTGTGAATGGCTGATGTCTATTATTCTTTCATGACAAAAAACGTGATACACGTATGATCGGTGTAATGTTCAGAAGCATTTTCAGTTTAAGCAATTAAATAGAGAAGATACGTAAGGTTTTCTAAGAGACCACTCCTTAAATAATAGTTCTACTTAATTATGGTGAATATTCTGAGGAGCTCTAATCTGCTCTGTTATGTATCCTCTGCACAAGCACAAATGCTTTATGATGTGAGGCAGTATTTCACAACAAAGTGCAGCTAGAATTAGAATGAGGATTTTAGGCACATAAGAAAAATGTTCATATTAATAACCAAATTTGGGGCAAATTAGCCACTTTTGTCCCAAGACAAATAGGTCAGAAAAGTTACACATCATATGAAAACGACTGGTATTCAGTCAGTTCGAATCATTAGGCCAGAAAAGCCGGATGAGCACTTTCACCCACATCTAATTCAAAATTCCCCTTGTTATCACCGTTGGAACAATGATAAACAATTTTATGTTTTGCATCAATCCCGATAAGAAACATATCTCTTAGGATACCAAAAGAGTCATTTTTTCTAATGAAATAGTATGGGGAACCTCTGATTTGATCTGTAATTGATTAGAGGTGTTGGGTTTTGATTCAACAAGGCAGGCAGTGAGAGACGAACTGTGTAAAATCTAGCCCCAGGCACAGAAACATACCACAGAAGGTCATGATTTTCATTTTGAGAGATTTCTGGGGAATCTCACCTAGAGTTAAGAAAAATGACTGGATTACCATAAAAATATGTAATATTTTTTAGCTCCTTCATAAAATCCTTCTGAGGTGTTGGAGAGGATGAAATAAAGGATCCATTGATACAGAGTTGTCTTGGTTACAGAAAAAAAATGTTCAAAAACAGATATGTCATAGACTGTAAAAATAGTTATCAACAAGTAATTTATTATATTGTCTACATTAAAAGATATTAGGTTAAACATTGACGAGGGTAAGTTACAATGTGGAATAGCTTTGCAGTAATAACATCATCGTTTAACACATTTATATTTTACTTTGTGATAATAACACCTACAAGTCAGTATCGTGGCTCCATTTGATACGGGCCAGTCCTAGCTAAAGAGAAGAGAGGATTACTAAAAAAGAAAGCTAATTTTTGCACTTTATCTAAGAGAGAAGTGGCACAAAATTAACAGGAGGACAGAGGGAAAGTCATTTTCTGAAAATCACAGAAGTTCTATGGGATAAAGAAGTGAGACAATGACATTTTAAAAATTTGAGATATCTAAAGAGAGTATCAAAAATGGCTTATTTTTCTTTTTACTTCAGTTTATGTTTTAAACACCTGTTTTGGGTAAAGATAGTCCGACACTTGTATTTGTAGTATAAAAATATGTTGAAAATACAATGTTAAACAATATAAGTTTATAGCCATCTCCACATTATCTAAATAGTACTTCCCCAGAAAAAGACCAGAATTCAAGAATTTCCAACTGAACATTTAAACCTACTTTTTGGGCCGGCCCCGTGGCTTAGCGGTTAAGTGCGCGCGCTCTGCTACTGGCGGCCCAGGGTTCGGATCCCGGGCACGCACTGATGCACCGCTTCTCCGGCCATGCTGAGGCCGCGTCTCACATACAGCAACTAGAAGGATGTGCAACTATGACATACAACTATCTACTGGGGCTTTGGGGGGAAAAAAAGGAGGAGGATTGGCAATAGATGTTAGCTCAGATCCCATCTTCCTCAGCAAAAAGGGGAGGATTAGCACGGATGTTAGCTCAGGGCTGATCTTCCTCACAAAAAATAAATAAATAAATAAAATAAAATAAAGAAACCTACTTTTTACTAATAAGCAATTGACTTATCTACAAGTATTTGAAAGTAAAAAAAAAAGAGGCAAATAAAATACTATTAGCTTTTAACAACCAGGAAAATATCTAACTCACACCATACTTGAATATTCAGAGATAAAGAGCATCGAAAAGGAAGATACAGAGTTCACAGTTTCAATATTACTTTTTAATCCTCTGTTATGTTTGGCAATGTGTACTTTATGTCTGGCAAGAATTTCATCACCCGAAGCACTATACTGTTATGTTTGAAGAGGCCTAAGTAAGCCCTTTAAGAATATGCAGTACTGTTTGCAGTGTGCCAAATTTATTTTGTGCAAGGTCACAAACAAGAAAAATGAGAAAAATTAATATAATGTAAAAGTAGTACATTTTTCATTGTCTTTTATATAAAATAAGGATATAAACCAGAATTGTTTAGTGTATGTGTAACTTCAGCATAACACCACCATCCTCCTAATTTTGTCTAGGTCTTACTAGAGCATTGTCAATACCACTTCAACTATCTATGGCCTGTCTTCTATTCCATAGCCTTGTCTTCTACAGACCTTATCATTTTCTTGAATTTTATAGTTACCAAATTCTTTATAAAAATATTGCGATTACTTATGTATGAATCTTAAATGAGATATTATTAGTTTTTACTTGCTTTAGTACTTTGTATAAATAGCATCATCTTGTCATATTCTGTGACTTTTTTCTTCAATAGTATCTTCATAAGATTTTTGTTATTGTTTCTGGTAGTAATTCATTTTTATCTAGTATATAATATTCCATCAAATGATTTGCCATATTTACTTTTATATTTTGCTTCTGGTGTTTGGGTGTGTGATTAAAATTATTTGCTTTAATAAACTGTGCTTCTAAAAACTGTCCAGTACATGTTTGTTGCAAGAATTTCTCTAAAGTACATATATAGGAAAAGATAGTGATGGATTATAGGACATATTACTGCTCAGTTTAACAAGGTAATGCCAAATTGTTTTCCAAAGTTTTTTTCCAATTTACCTACCATCCACATTGTATATGAGTTCCCATTGGTTTAGAATATCCTCCACAATTGGAATTACCACATTTTCTAACTGTTGTCCTTCAGATTGGTATAAAATGGTCCCTATTGTGGTCTTAATTTGCATTTCCTTTGTAACAAATGAGGTTGAAAAACTTTTCACTACTTAATTCACTATTTGTTCTTCCCTTTTTATAAAATGTCCATTCTTGTCTTTTGTCTATTTTTCTATAAGGTATTTTATCTTTTCCCTTGAGATTTATAGATATTCTACATGTTTAGTAAGTTACCTTTTTTTGCTAGTTATACAGTGTTACAAGTGTCTTCCCTACAATTTAAACCTATCTTTTTATTTCCTTTCTGGTGCATTCCGATGAAAATTTTCATTTTAATATAATTGAATTTACCAATCTTTTCACTTGTGATTATTGTCTGATGTTAAAGAAATGAATTTGTTACCAAATACTATAAAAGCATACTTCTATTATTTGTTGTAAATGATAAAATCAGTAATTTTAGATTTAAGTCTTTAATCCATTTTCATTGTTTTTTAATTTTAAAGTTGTCAATTAGGAGCCCCAAATCCTATTTTTCCCACAGAAAGAATTTTCTTATCTTCATTTATTGAACATTTCCTCCTTGATCCAGTGATCTACAGTATCACCTGTATTCAATACCGGGTTTCCACGTATGACTACATCTCTCTCAGAGGCCTCTCATCTGCTTCCTTTATTAATTTGTGTGTATCTTCATCAGTACTACACTTGTTAATATTCCTGTTTTATATAAAGTTGAAGTACCTCTCTTTTTTTGTTTTCATTGACTGTCTTGCCTGTTTTTCTTTTACTAAATAAATTTTGCATCAAAGATAAATACAAAAAATACATCAACAATAATTGTACATAAACATCAAACATAAATTTACTCATAAATATTATGAGGTATATAATCAACTAGCTACTACTGATATAAAGAAATAAACCATAATTACTCCTGGAAAAACCCTCTTGTATCCCGCCAAGTTCCTATTCCCACATTCCTCCACAAAAGCAAGTTATATTGGCTCCTAACAACATAAAATTAATTATACCTGATTTTGAAATCCAAGTATATTGCACAACACAATATTTATTATTGTGTATGGCTTTATTCCTCAAAATTATGTTTGTGAGATTTATCCATGTTGTTGTGTGTAGGAGAAGCTTGTTCCTAATTATGACCACGTAGTATTTCATTTAAGAAATAGAACAGCCTATTTATTCATTCTACTGTTCACAGACACTTTAGCTGTATTGAGTTTGGGGCTATAGCATATAGTGCTGCCACGAGCATTCCTAACCATGCCTTTTAGTACACATATGCACGCATTTCTATTGGGTGTATTCTTATTGCTTTAATAATATATTGCACTCATTAGTGTTGTTTTTTTGAGTGCCGGGTTGCTGATGACAAATTCTTTCACTTTTTGTTGGCCTAGGAATATCATCATTTTGCCATGTTTTTGAAGGATATTTTCACTGTATATAGAATTCTAAGTTGTGGGTTGTTTTCTTTCAGACTTTCAAAGATTGTTCCTTCATATTCTGATTTCCATTATTTACATTGTTGTACATCTTACTGTTGATCCTTTAAAGTAATGTGTCTTTTTCTCTGGCTACTTTTAAGAATTTCTTTTTGTCTTTGATTTTCTGCATATTTACTATGATGAGCCTAGGTGTGGTTTTCTTTGTATATATTCTGTTTGGCATTCATAGTGGTTTTAAATCTCTGGCATGATATTTCATCAGTGTTGAAAAATTCTTTGTTATTTTATTTTCAAATATTTTTCAGCCTCATTCTCTTTCTCCCTTCTTCTTGGATTCTAGTTTCATTTATATTAATAATTTCTTGGGCTGGGCCTATGGCCTAGTGGTTAAGTTTGGCATGCTCTGCTTTGGTGGCCTGGGTTTGGTTCCCGGGGACAAACTTACACCTGTCAGCGGCCATGCTGTGGCGATGACTCACATACAAAATACAGGCCAATTGGCACAGATTTTAGCTCAGAGTGGCTCTTCCTCTGCAAAAAATACCAAAAAAAAACCCCTCCCTTTTGATAAAAAGAAGACTAATAATAGTTTCTTCATGTTCCTTATGTCTCTTGCCTTTTTTTAATATTTTAATGTTTTATTTTTTTCTTTCATGCTTCAGATTATTTTCTATTGCCCTGTCTTCCAGAGTACATATCTTCTCCTCTGCCATGTCTTACCTGGCATTAAATCCTTTTGAGTTCTTAATTTCAGTGATTGTGTTTTGTAGAGATGGAATTCCCATTTGCTTCCTTTTTATAGATTGCAAATCTCTGTTTAGATACTCTAAGATTTTAATATTTTCACAATTTAATTTATTTGTATTGCATTTTCCTGCATTTTTGGTCCATGGCTCCTGTATCTTGGTATGCTTGACATATATTGATTGAATACTAGTCATTCGCTATGAAAATTGTAGAAAAAATTTAAGACTCTGAATGGAGTTCTGTTTATCCTAGAAGGATTTACTCTTGTTTTTGGGAGATAGATTATGACAATTCCCCTTACTTTAGTCTAGGTTTGATCTGATTCCAAGCTGGTTTTCAGGCTTTAGGAGTGCTAACATTTATGCATATGTTATTTGCTTTCAAAAGTCCCAAAAGAAAGCTTGAAATGTTTACTGTATCTCCTAAATTATAATTTTTTGTTTGTGTAGCATTAAGAGAAGATCAAAATCCCTGTCAATTTCTCAGATTTGTAGCCACGAGTCCCTGCTCAGCTTCTAACCTCTCAGCTATTACTTAAGGAATGGTAAATATGAGGAGAAAAGCCATGCAAAATATACAGGGATCAGCTCAATATGTATCCCCTCTTCCCAGGATGTTCACCTTTCAAGTCTTTGCTGCCTGGTTCTCTGATGTTACTGAGTACTATTTTATTTCAATTTTATCTAGTTTTTCTTAATTGTTTTTCATGAGGAAATTTATCACATACAAGCTATTCAACTATATCAAGAATTGAAAGGATTTGAGTCTTCAATATAAATTTGAGAATCAACTTGTAAAATCATCACATACCTTGAATTTTATTATTTGGATTTTCATTGAAACTATAGATCAATTTGCAAATAAATGATATTTTTATAGCATTTAATCTTTATATTTATCAACATGATCTGACTCCCCAGTTACTGATATCTTACTATATTCTAATAACATTTTATAGCTTTCTGCATAGAAGTCTTAGAGATGTTTTATAGTTTATTTCGACACTTTGTATTCTCTGACATTGTTTAAATTATGCATTCTTTTAAATTATATTTTCTAATTGTTTGATGCAGTTGACATCCTCGTTGGTCTTATACCCAACCAGCGTATGAAACACTCTTTTGTTTCCAAACTTTGTATGTAGATTGTTTTGTCTATGTCCATGTGTATAAAAATATTATTTTTGAATAATTAAATTAATTATTTTTCAATATATTAGTACTGTGATTTTTATATGCATTTAATTACAGTGACACACTCATATAAACATAAATTATGTACAATAATGTAATAAGTTTGTCACATTACATTTGTCTATTATCACAATTTAGGAAAAAAGATTTTTCAATCTCTTACTGAATCCATCAGTGTCTTCAACATTACATCGGCCATTTTTTGAATGATAAAAGTAATACAAAGTATATCATGTGGTCCTCCATCAGAGATGTTTGATATACAGAGGTTTTGAAAGTCATGCATGATGCTATCACTTGAAAATTTTCTATGGGTTTTAACAACTGTATAATGACATATCTCCATCATTATAGCATCATACAGAACAGTTTCTCTTCCCTAAAAAGCCCCCATGTTCCACGTATTTACTCCTCCCTGTCTCTTAATCTTTTTACTGTGTCCACAGTTTTGCCTTTTCCGAAATGTCATATAGTTGGAACTCTATAGTAATGGCCTTTTCAGAATGGCTTCTTTCACTTAGCAAGATGCATGTAAGGTTCCACCATGTCTATCATGATTTTTATTCCACCAAGTCTTTTTTTGTAATCACTGAATAATATTCCATTACATGGATGTACCACAATTTGTTCATCCATTCAACTTCCGATGGACATTTTGGATGTTTCCATGTTTTAGCAACTATGAATAAAGTTGCTAAAGCACAAGAATGTAGGATTTTGTGTAGACATAAGTTTTCAACTAATTTGGGTAAGTGCCAAGAAGCGTAATTGCTGGATCATATGTTAAGAGTACGTTTAATACTATGAGAAATTGCCAAACTGACTTCCAAATTGGTGGCACCATTTTGCATTCTTACCAGCAGTGAATGACAGTTCCAGTTGCTCCACAAGCTTGCCAGCACTTGGTGATTCCAGTGTTCTGGATTCCAGCCATTCTAACATATGTGTAGTGGTATCTTGTTTTAATTTGAAATTCCCTAATGGTATGTGACGTGATCTTCTTTTCATATGCTTATTTGCCATCTGTATGTCTTCTCTGATGAAATATCTGTTCAGATCTGTGGTCCATTTTACATTTTTTAATTGGGTTGTTTGTTTTCCTAATGTTGGGTTTCAAGAGTTCTTTGTGTATTTTTGGTACCAGTCCTTTATCAGACGTGTGTTATGTTAATATTTTCTCCCAATCTGTGTCTTATATTTTAATTCTCTTAAAGTGTGATTTTGCTAATCTTATAAATGAACATTGTTATTATTTTATACCAATCATTGTTGATGTCTATGTTTACTCTTTTTTTCATCATTCCTTCTGTCGCTTCAGATGTCCTTCTGGCATTTTTTTCCCTTCTTTCCTGAGACAAATTCTTTAGAATCTGTTATCATAAAGTTTGTTTGTGGTAAACTGTCTTAATTTTGCTTATCTAAAAATTACTTTTCTTTTACCAAAATTCTCTTTTTAAAACATATTAATTCAAAACAACTACAAACATCAAGAAGCTACTCTGAATTTTGGTTTGCCCAAGATTCTACATGCAACTGTTTCTGGAGGTTAATGGTATCTCTTTTTTCTGTGTTCTAAAACTCATATGAGTTCTCATTGGCAAAATCTAATGCAGAACCATCTGGGGAGGGTGATTCTTTAAAACACAGTTCTCTGTTTCTCCCCTGACATGCTAGGATATCTTAGAAGCAAATGATAAGGCAATACGTAAACTAGTGCACAATGTAAAGATAAGCCTCAGTGCAAAGGTGACATTTGAGCAAAGCCTTGAATGATTTAAAGAAGTAAATCATTAAGTTGTCTGGAGAAAGAGCATAGTATAAGGACTCTGAGATGGGAGCACTCCTAATACGATCTAAGAAAAGCTAAGTATTCATTCTGGCTGGAACAGAGCAAGTGAAGAGTAGTAGTAGCAGACATATTCAAAGAGGTAATGGCAAACCAATCACGTAGAGACTTCTATGCTTTATCTCTTACTGTTAGTAAGATGGGAAGACTTTGGTAGGTTTTGAGCAGAGGAGACGTCATTGAAATAAAAAATTGATTTTTCAGGGGCCAGCCCCGTGGCGCAGCAGTTAAGTGCAGGCGCTCCACTTTGGGGGCCCAGGGTTCGCAGGTTCGGATCCCAGGCATGCACTGATGCACCGCTTGTCAAGCCATGCTGTGGTGGCATTCAATATAAAGCAGAGGAAGATGGGCATGAATGTTAGCCCAGGGCCAATCTTCCTCAGCAAAAATTGGAGGATTGGCATCAGATGTTAGCTCAAGGCTGATCTTCCTCACCAAAAAAAAAAAAAAAAATTGATTTTTCTTTCATCTATAAGCAAATAAAAATTTACCTTTACAAGATGAAAGAATAAGTTGTCAGAAAACAATTCTAAATCTCAAAGCATGTGTTAAAGTTTTTGATAAAAGTGTAGATGTTTATCATATAGATGTATATACTTGGATTCTTTTTCTACTCAGTAAACAATGTATACACTTATGTGTGGCGTCAACCCTGTCTTGCTGACTTGCTATAATTACTGATGATAATGATGATGATGATGATGCTAATAATACACCAAGAGTCACTGCTACCACATACTGCTCACTAATTTCCTATTATTATTACATATATCAATATCTTTCTCTACATGTATCTATTTATCTATCTGTCTCTATCTATGTCTATATCGAGTTCACTTGGCTTATAATAAGAAATCAGTAACTAGTATGCCTTGGTAAATAATAATCTTGTATATATCATAAACACACACATTTAATTTTAAGATTATAAGTATAGCATATATACTATTCCCACTTTCAAATACAATGCGTAAAGTAACATATCCTATAGATGGTGACTTAGAAGAAGACAGTGTGCATCCTGCCTCCTGAGTTACACATGATCACAATAAATTCTCTTCAGTTACCCACTTCCACGTGCTCCACATATTACTTTTCCCCTTGAGATTTCAACTCCACACTATGCAGGCCAGATGAAAGTTTCTTTTCAGAAACACTGGAAATCTCATCTGAATATTTACATACTCATCACAGAGGATATGACACTTTGCCTAAAGGTTTAAAGATAATAATGCATGCCACTTAGGTAATGACTACATAGTCTGAAAGCTTTGTATTTCTACACAGTAAGTTTCATTTTAATGGCATTCCATTTATTTAATAATCACTTTTCTGTAACTTTCACCTAAGCATAAATTTTCTAAAAGTTCAAAATTAAAATATTATTTTAGGGAAATAGTATTTTAGTAACTCTTTCACTCATATTGAGCCAATATTAAATCATATTGAGCCAATATTAAATCTAAAAGAATTATTCTTCATGGAAAATTGGTTGTACTTAGATAAAATTTTCTAATTCCTGGGCTCCTGAAAGAAAAAATTGCTTCTGCATAATTTTGACAAACATAGCAATTTCATAATTTTATATACTTAAGTATAAAACTAAAAAATGAGAAGAGTGACTAGAGAAGATACGTTTCTTTAAATGTAAGTATTTGATAGCACATATTTATTAAGTAATAATACCTGTTGCATTACTTACCCTCTATTTAATCACTCATGATTACCATAAAACAACTTGCTTGGGTCATAATTTCTGTTCTGTTGGTAGCCATAGACTGTGGTGAGAGAAGGACTATTCCCAGGTTTTAGTGACTGATTATGACTAGTTGATAACCATTTGATTATGATATTAAGTCAATTAGGAAACATACATTAAATAGGAGCTGAATACCATTAGTACATTTTAAGGAAAATACATTCAAAATTTTTGTTTTATCTTCTGTGTTAGCACAACTGTTTTTGGTTGCAAGAGACAAACTCAAAATGAAATAACTTAAGAAAAAATAATTGTATATTTCTGGAAAGAACTATGGAAATAGGAGACTTCAAGGGGAGAAATTGTGATTTTATCCTAACACAACTTTCTCTGGGTACAGAGAGATACAGTACTAAGATTGTTCATCTTTAGTTACATGTCAAGGGTTCGACTCACCAGGATCACTGGAATGGAATAGAGAAATAACTACTAATTTGAACAGACACGTCACCTACAACCTAGCAGTTTAGCTGTCACATGCATATCTATACAGTACAGATATACAAAATGATACCCTTAGGTCTAAGGTGAATTTAAATTAGATTTTTAATCATTAACATAATTATTACCAGGAAAGCAAATGTTTGAATTATAAAACTAATCAGTGTCAGAATTTGCACAAGTGCCTAACATACTAGTAAAAAGAAAGGAAAATAAGGTAACTTAAATGCTACAATAAGAATTTTTTATCAAATTATTCAAGATAGGTTTACTATGGCCAAGCTTCATTCTCAAGATAATTTGTAGATCACTTAAAACTAAAAGATTTTGAATAATGTTAAAATAACTAAAAATGATCTTTGATTTCATAACACACACCACCCTTGATATGGTTTCCATATTCTTTCTGAAAGGAGAAAAGTGAAGGGATTGAGGTGACTTGTGTTCCCTATCTAGCAGCAGTGATTGAACTGAGTGGCCACTAGAACACAGAAGCAGCCAAGCCTTCCTCTGTAAGTCGTTAACTACCCATAGAGAAAAGAAAATGAGAAAAAAAGAAATAGCGAAATTAAATTAATAATAAATAGAATCTGCCTCAAATATTAAATAAATTAAAATGCTACTCAAAACATTAGTTGACAGGGTAGGTTTCAGTTCTTATCTTTATTGATGATTGTGTGAACATGTATATATGACACCAAGAAAAGTTTGCACTGATTCACTGTGACTCTTGTAGGGGATTATTAGTCAGAAAGAAACTTTAACCATATTTAGCACTGAACAATGCCTTGTAGAATATAGGTTACAAATAAACATATGCTGAATGAAGACATTAAAAGTATAAAATTTGACCATATATTATAATGCTTTTGAACAAATTTACAAATACTTAAAGCACCAATGTTAATAAATAAGATTGATGTGGCTTTCACGTATTATATTTCTTGAAATTTTTGCAATTTTTGTAATTCCGTGAGTGAGGTTTATTAATTCTTTGTTTATAATTAAAGAAATTGAGACTTGGATAATGGAGGAGATTTCATTTAAGGGTGTTTAATTTCACCTCTTTGAAAATGGGGTGGTTTAGAAACATGTATAAAAGTCAAACTAGGGAAATAATTTGTATAGGAATACGTCTTCTTATAGTCAAGCCATATAATGAATTTTAAGGACATTTGGGTATTTTTGAAATACATGTTCAACTTGCTAAATTCCTGAACATATTAAATTACCAAAAAATCAACTATCTGCTGCCTCTGATACAATCTTTGTCTCTAAAACTCAGAGTACAAAAATATCAACCCATGATGCATCCCAAGTATTTCTCATAAATCTTGGACATTTCCTCATGGCTTTCAAGTCAATCACTGACCTGGCCTAACCTTCTTTGTTACTGAACTCAGGAGATTATGACTCAAGGAAACCTGCTCCATGCACACACCAAAAAGGCAGCCATTGAAGAAAATTGGAATTAGTTACTTGATCTTCATGAGATTGAGGTCTAATCCTTTCCTTCGCCAGAGTCAATAGGTGGTTGTCTAAATTCAACTTATTTTTAGAGTGATATGTAGCAGAGATGTGAAACCCCATGAAAATATTTTTAAAAAGACAGCACAACTGAAACTTCAGATCCCAAAGGGAGAGGTTATTGACATTTTCTCACTGCCTAACCTCAGCTTTATAAAGGCAGAAGGGACACCAGTGGACTACAATAGCATCAGGTATTGGAAACTGTTTTTCTCTAATGTTGCCAATAAAATCAAAGCCAAAACATACATATAATAATCATTTTCAACTAGGTATACAACAATTTCATTAAAAATGACTTTGACTTTATAATAATACATATACAGAAGACCTCGAAGAGTACATTTAAACAGCTCTACAAATAATATAAGTAACTGCTGTCAGGAGAATTGCCTTTGAGACTTGATGGGTTTTGATAGTGATAAACACATATTAGTTAATAATTTTGAGTCTTTGTATACTAGGCTCTGTGAAGCATTATTTCATAGAAATCTCAGACAAGTCCCATATGGCAAGTATTTTGCCATATGGTAGGTAATATTTTCATGGCCCATCTATAAATAAGTAAAACAAGGCGGAGAAAGATTTTTTAAATTGCTCAAATTCTCAGAGTGTATAATGGAGGTAGGACTGGAGCCAAAGCTCACAGAGGGCCTGAGATCTTGACCACGACACTATAATATAATGCTGTGTAAAGAGCTTATTCATTATTATTTCTATTCATTATTATTTGTTTCAACTATATTAACTTTATTGATACATGTAATATTTTTCCTACAAATCATTTCCTTGCCGATTAATCTTAGGAATTTATAAAATAATCAATATAAAAAAATTGCAAAGGGAAAAAAGAACTAATTTACAAGAGATGAAGGATACAAAGAAATATAGAATCTAGGGTAACTCTCTGTACAATACTCAAATATTTAGCTTTACCCAAAGAAATATATTGCTTAATTTAGGATTTAAAACTTTAAAAATAAATATTCCATATGTTATATTATGTTGTACTGTTGTCATATTTTTCATTAGTTAGTGATTCATGTTGTACTTTTAAAAGTCCCAAACCTCATATGATTTTAACAATAAATAAGTAAATAAATAAATAGGTATTTATTAAAAGTATAAGCAAAGTTTGAAGTAACTTCTTCCTAACTAATTGAAAAGTATAAGTGCATTTCCATGTTAGCTTACACAGATTTACAAACATGTTACTTGTTTTCATTTTAACTTTCTGAAACACGTTATTCAAGACAATCATAAAAGCTAATATGAACAAGAATTCAGATACAAAAATGTGCAAAAATAAAATTATAAATCAACAGAGTGAGATGATAAGGAAAATAAAGATCTAATAAAACACATAGAGGACCAAAACTTCATTGTAATAATACTAATAATTATTCTGAAAGTCACACAAAATAGAATACACATGAAAAAAATCAAACAGCTAACAAAGAGAAATCTTTAACCATAAGGAATCTGAAAGAATACAAAAAGTAAAAGAAATACTGGAAAGAAGCTAATAGATATGGAGGAAAAAAGAAAACCTAATGTAAACATTTTTGAAGAGAAAAAACTAAAAACAGAACAGAAAAAATACTCAGGAGCTAAAAATATTAGATTCCTATAATGGAGAAAGAACTCAAGCGGCAGATCAAGATTATATCTTGTTCCAGGAAAGTTGTGGACAGAGTATGCTAAACTGAAGTGTGTGTGGAACCGTGTTCTTCAATTTATTAAACTTCTTCAAGCATCCAAAGCAGAAAAGGAACACAACCTCTTGCACTTAAGTTAACTCAGAGAATACAGCATTTGTGACTCTGTCCAGGAGAGAGGGAAGCATTTCTTCAGGAAATTATAAAATGCAGGCAATTAAGTCAAGAAAAGAATCATGGTCATTGCAATAACAATGATCATTAAAACATTTGAAAAACACAATGTAGATTCAACAACCATGAACATCATGCCTCAGAACTGACAGTAATTATTATAAACATTGACAATGTAACAGTGGCAATAAAGAAAAAAATTCTAAAAAGATAAGTTGGTGAATCAGACATTTTGATAATGTCTAAAATTGAAAAAATTAAAACCTGTAAGATGTAAGCATAATTTTGTTTTTATTTAGAAAAAAATAGTGGCTTATCAGGGCACAAACATTTTGAACAGTGGACACAATTTTTATCTATCAGATAAAAAAATCATCTAGAAGGTAAAAAGTCACTGAAATATTAAATTGAAATTTACATGAATTTTCAAGAATTTTAAAAAATTTAAAAAAGTTTAAAAAGTTTGAAAAGAAACATTGATTCCAACGTCTTCAAATTTAAAATAATTTCTCTGCATGCCCTCAAAGAGATTCTTTAGAAAATAGCTGTGTTGTTGACGAAATAGTTATTGAATTCGAGTGATATTTTCATCTTCACATTTGTATGATTTCAAATAAAAGTGAATGCATCACTCTATTTAAAAACTGGGGGCTGGCCTGGTGGTGTAGCAATTAAGTTCACGCACTCCGCTTTGGCGGCACAGGGTTCACAGATTGGGATCCCAGGCATGGACCTACCCACTGCTTATCAAGCCACGCTGTGGCAGGCGTCCCACATAAAATAGAGGAAGATGGGCACAGATGTTAGCTCAGGGCCAATCTTCCTCAGCAAAAAGAGGAGGATTGGCAACAGATGTTAGCTCAGGGCTAATCTTCCTCACCAAAACACAAAAAACAAACAAAAAACTGAATGTACGATAGAGTATGTTATAAAAGCATACCTATCTATCCATCTTTTTGTTTCTATGTATATCCAAATAGACAAATTGAAAGGTGTTTTGAGCAATATTTACCCAAAGTAATGATGCTAGTTCTCATCAGGAAGAGTTAGGGTGATTTTATATTTACTGTTCTATACCAGTTGAATTATTATGAATATGTATTACATCTATCAAAATAATTAACCATTTTCAATATAAAGTAAATAAAATAGCATTGTTAGAAATGCCATTCTTATAACGAAATGTGAGGTTTATCTATTCCTAAAGTATTGAACCAATTATGCAAACATTTAATACAAGAATGCCCCCTCCAAAACAATGAAATATAAAAGCTGAAAGACTGGTCACAGCCAGAACAATTTATATTGATTATCTTCATGAAACATAAACTTGGGTTGTGTATGTACACCAGGTGCTACAGACCATAGCGAGGCTCATTATAGGTAATATAGCCAACCCATCCATGTGTATGATGCTTGATCACACAGCAAATCTAACATACCCTTTAAACCTGTGGACATTCATTAACTGTGTTCTGACAACCCTTTCACGGAAATGCCAAGTAGCTGCTTCATTTAAGCATAAATTGAATGACTATCCACTCGAGACTGGACATTCTAAAGAGAAAGGATGCAAAGAGTTTATCATCCCTCATTATAAATATTGTCCCACCTTTGGTATCTGTTGTGTGATCATTTATTCCATTAATGATTCTACACTTTTCCGTCAGAGTCAATTGGATGAATAACTAACTACTGTTTAAACAAGGCCAGTCTCCCATTAGTGAGAGCCTTAGCCTCACTAATGATAATGGGAGGGAGGGCTGCTGGCCTGCATCAGCATGAAATAGGCTTAGTGGGGAACATTCAAAGATCAACAAGAAAATTATAGCTTTTAAAAGTTATTATTAAAGAATTCATTCTCTCTAGGAAGCAAAAGTCAAAGCAATTAAATAGCCTATTTTTATTGGATATCAAAATATACATATTCATTGGATGGTACTACGTTCAAAAGTTCAAAATAAACAGTGTGGCTCTTTTATTTTTATTGCTGCCTGTGTAATAAAAGAAATGGTTCCGGCTTCTCCATCTTCCAACCCTATTTATGTTTTTGCTTTCAATGTGGTATATTTTGGGCCCTAAAATACTATTAAATGCGGGTGAGCTTTGTTTCTGGCCTGAGGCTCTTCTGTGTAAGTGTTGTTTTTATTTTTAAGTCTAGATGTGAATTGAGCAGACGCAGATGGGGGTTAATGGATTACAAGTCCTCTTGTGTGAAACTGAAAGCTTCTTTTAATAAGGTGCCTATTAAACATTTGCCAGTGGCCGCATTTTTATATTAATTCAATCTAGCTGAAGGTTAATTCTACCTCAGAAGCTGAAAGCACTGCTTCTCAAACAAACGCATGAGTGTCACCCGCGGTGCTTGGTATTGGTCTATGCTGCTAGCTCTGGAGCTCAGTGACTTTGATTTAGTTTGGCCTGAGATTGGAAATCTAAAGTACCTCAGACGAGGACCACATTTTGAGAAACACTGGTTTAAACTTGTCGTTGTTAATCTTTCATTACGTATATACTAAGATAAAAAATAACTGCTAGTTTCACTTTTTTAATATCCAATTTTTAATACCACCTTTCTTTTCCGTCTCCTCTCAAACTTCGTTGTTGATAATATGTTTGCCAACAGAAGACAAGTGTTACTAAGCTAATTTTTCGTAGGAAGAAATCATAGTGTTTATAAAAATCAACAAATTGGTAGACTCATAATACTGGTCAAGCAAATGAATTATTGTTTACAGGTTTTGCCTAAGTCCATAAAGAAAAGTTCAACCTGTAGCAATCATTTTTTTTAATAAGAAGTAAATTTGGGTTCCTAATGATCCAGATGTTCATTTTTCTTTCCTATATTATCATGCATACATAGATAGCTTCCTCTTGTACTTTCTAATAAAAACTAATACTTTCTGATAATTAGAAAGTTTTTAGGAAATTTTAGAACCCTAGCCCTGTCACTTACTAGCTGTGTGATATTCTGCATATTAATTTACTTTTCTATTAATTCTTCTTTCAAAAAGACAGAGTTGGTAATAACTTATCATAGGATTGCTGTTACTACTGCTGAGATATGTGCTAAGCATTTAACACAGTTACTAGCACATGCAAAATACTCAATAAACATCACCTAGAATTAATATTGTCATCTACCTAATTATCATTAATAAAATATACTTTTATGATTATAATGAACATTGTTTATAGTATATAGATTATTTAAGGAAATTAAACATTTGTCTCTTAATATAGTAAGCTGACATTGACCTCTTTTTTACTGAATGATACATCTACTACAGAAAGGGTATGTGCCCTGCTTTTAGGTCCAAACTAGGGCAAGCAAAGCAATGAATGGCAAATTAATGCATAAATAAATAGCATTCTGACATGACAGTTAAATAGGTTCAAGACAGAAACTATGTTATAGTGTTAGGGTTGTCTTTATAGTAAATTCAACAATAACTGTGGAAACAGTGAGTTCGACATTTGTATTTCTCAAGAGGGAATGTGACAGAGGCACAGTAAGAATGTAAGAGAATATAATGTCATTGACATGAGTGATAAAATGTGGTAGAATGGTTTGTTTCTGGTGCAATTTGTACCTGTTACAGAATGGAGGCTGTCAGACCATGTAGCCAAAAAGCACAACTTGCTTTCCAGTGACATTTGTAGCAATTTGAAAAGAAAACCAAAAGGGAATTAGAAATTATTGAAAACAAGAAGATTCAAACTGTTCATTTTGGAGAAGATTAAAAACAAAGAGAACACTACCAAAAAACCATTAACTGGATGTTAGATTTCCTATTAGTCAACGCAAATTAAACTGGAAACATAATCAAGTTAAGGGAATGTATGTTCATGTTGGAACTTGCTGTTTCAATTTTCCTCCTTGATCTTGTGGCTGATACAAGTACTCAAACAGACATATACATGACATTTGCTGCCTTCTCTTTTCTTGAGTATCATTAGGAACACATGAATTTTATAAATCCAATGTGCTTCAATCAATTGCAGTTATTGTTATTATTATTTTTAACATTTTAGCCAGTGGGGAACAAGTGGGCAAAGCATTATAGGTTCATCTTATACATTCCCACCCTAGACCTGTAATTTAGCCATTTCTCCAAGGAGGCCTGGTTATTTACGGTGGGATAAAACAAACTTAAGTGTTAAAAATTAACAGCAATTTTGGAAAGAGTAATTTAGAGAACCAAAACAATATTTAAAAGAGGGGTGGGGGCGACCCTGTGGCTTAGCAGTTAAGTGCGCGTGCTCTACTACTGGCGGCCGGGGTTCGGATCTTGGGCGCGCACCGAGGCACAGCTTCTCCAGCCACGTTGAGGCAGTGTCCCACATACAGCAACTAGAAGGATGTGCAGCTATGACATACAGCTATCTACTGGGGTTTTGGGGAGAAAAAGGGAAAAAAGTGAGGAGGAGGATTGGCAATAGATGTTAGCTCAGGGCCGGTCATCCTCAGCAAAAAGAGGAGGATTGGCATGGATGTTAGCTCAGGGCCGATCTTCCTCACAAAAAAAAAACAAAGAGGGTGGAGTCTGTGACCAGTTACTCATAGAATCCAATCAAGCCTAATGAGGAACCGCTGTCCACTCCTTCCTCCTATTCCAGAGAAGCATCAGTATTTTAACCGAGAGATGTGTCTGGATGAAAGATTCTCAGAGACGGGTGCCCAAAAGAATCTCCGTAAGAGGGTCTTAAAAATACAGAGATTCTAAGTTTGTAGGTCTGGGTAGGCATCTGAGAATCCAAAGTTTAACAAATTTCTCCAGGTAATTCTGATGGTGATGATCCATAATGAGGAAAATATGGAGGAAAACTGTTGGTATGTTGGTAATATCCAGGCAGCTGGTAGACCAACAGACCCCATTCTTCTGTCACTTCTCAAGCCTATTGAGCTTACTATTCTTCATGATCCCTGTCCGTATATCACCTAATGAACATAGGCTACCATAGTCTTCTATCTGTCATCTTCCTTATTTTGCCATCTATTCTAGGTAATCTAGGCTTCAAGAATGCTATAGGTCCAATCATCTTCTTCACCTCCCAAACTTGCTATTCCACTTATATTAGCATAAGCATAATTTGCAAAAACAAGATGTGAACTTAGTACTGGCCCAATGGCTACAGGATTACTCTGCACAGTATTTATTAAGAAATGTTAGGTTTGAGGGACACAAAAAGAGGTTAGAGATGGGCAAAGTGTCAGTAAATAAAGAGGCAGAGAAGAATCACTAAAATGTATTGAGTGCTTATTTTCCAGGCATTGACATAAGATTTTCATGTAGTTTAAACCTAAGAGCAAACCCTATGAGGTTGTCCCTATGTTTATGTAAGTATACATATACATATTGCATTATGTAGCAAATAATGTATGATATAATACTATACTTATTATATTATATCATATCATATTATATTATTACAAATAAAGATTTAAGGCTTAGACAGATAAAGTAATTTTATAGGGTACCAAGCTAAGATGTGGGAAAACAAGAATCTAAAGTCAGGTTAGTTTGATACAAGAGTGATTTCATAAAAACTATGAGAATCTGAAGAGGATACATGAAACAAAAGAAACGTTAATTAAATTCTAAGGGGATAGATTTCAGTCTCCACAACAGAGAAATTGGTTTAACTACAGAATAGAGGATAAAATTGAAAAAATATTACAACAAAAGAGATTTGGCTTTAACATTAAAATAATATATTTTGGAACCTTGTACCTACAAACATGGTGATGGAAATATAAAATAATAATACTCTTTGATGTTTTACCTATACTTACATATTCTGGAATTAGATACAACCCTACCAAAACCTTTCCAGATAAGAATCTTTCAAGCTGCGTGATGGAATTTTACTTTCAAGTTAGAAAGAAGAAAAAAACAGTGAGACCCAAAGCATATTTAACTGCTAATAAGATCCTTACATAAAGCCAGCAAAAAAAGGATGGTTCCAAAGCTGGAGTAGAATTGCTCCATAATCCAGCTCAGGAGCAGAGAAGATACTTACTTTCAGAATCTCCCTGTCGATTTCCTTGCCAACTCCAGAACCCAGGAAGCTCAACCTTAATGACAGTTCCTTGACATCTTTTCCACAGTCACCTATTTTGAACTCAGTCAAACCCCAAAAGAAGATGAATGAATATATTATGTGATGTTTGTTAACTGAGTCTTTTGTTTTCTGGCTTGAAGTGTAATTTTACCTAAAATGAATCACTAAATAGTCCAATTTTAATCTACTTAAATTTTACAAATCTTAATTGGAATTTTGTACTGGCTGCTCTGACAGCCAACGTTAAACATTAATAAATATTCCTTCTCTCCTCTACATACTGTATCATACTATTTAAGCATACAGTGTCTTATTAGAAACTGAGAACCAACTACAGATAGTGACAGTGAATTGAATTGTGGTTATCTTTTATCAAAATGATGGCTCTTTGTAGTTTAGGTAAGGTAATGATACTTTGTGTCTGATGATAGGCATAATCATAATATAAATAAAATTAAAAGTAAGACAGAGTTTGAATAATTTAGGTGATATAATATTAAAATGACAATAATTGGATGGCAACCATAAGTATAAAACCCTTTACTTATGCAGATTATCAATGATATGTTAAGTCAAAGTAAAACTACCACTAATATCAACATATAGCATGGTAAATGCTAATAGATTAGTGCAAACTTTAGCTTCATTTCAAATTGCTCACTATTGACTGATAATAGGTTCTCATTGACAGTCGTTTCATAGAACAATCTGCATCTCCAAAATTTTACAAAACATATTTGCTCTATTCTCCCTTTTCACAAATAATTTTCTCTGTCACAATTTCAAGTCTTTCTAGTACTTTCTCCTGTGCATACTCAACTTTTTCTATGCAAATAATTCATCTCTTTCCATTTTTTTCACTCAAGCAACTCAACAGCTCTACTACTTTATGAAGCTTCTGTAAATAGACAGAAAAAGATTTACTGTCGATTTGTAAATAGGAAATTCCCATGACTTAAGTCACTAAACTGAAGCTTTGTTAGTAAAGTAAAGTAGACTCGTAAATATTAGTGCATAGCGTGGTTTCCTTTGAAGTTTTCTCAGGCAGATTGAATTACTGTCAAGCCTTATACACATCACCCAGGTTTTCATATTTCTGTGCCTATCTCATACCGGGGTGCCTCTTTCCCTATAATGCCTTCATTTTCATGTACCCAAAGATGGCTAACCTTTAAGGCCACTCCCTGAAGAAGGATTCTACAAGGGAAATCGTTTTTTCCTCTTGCCAGTGTCAAAATTGACTATAGTGAAGCCGTTTGAAGATGGAGTTGGAGCTGCCTTTCCAGAGAAACTCCTTTGCTGTCTTGAACTTGGACTGGGCCAAACCTTTGGACTGGGCCCCAACAGCAGTTGTTTTACAAGCAATTTTTCGCGAAGTCAGCAGGAGAATGGACGTTCTGATCACAAAGACTGAAGGTTGTGGACTTTTTGAAGATAGACTCAATAGTCAATCAACGTTTAGCCAAGACTAGCTCTCTGCCTCCAACTCCAGTTAAAATTCTTTGTAATACAACCTCCCTTCTTTGCCTTTAAAAGCCCCTGACTTTTACTCCCTAGTGGGGCACAATTTGGGTTTCTACCTGAATCTGTGCTCCCAAAATTGCAATTCTTCGATCCCAAATGAATACTTTGCCTCTTAAACTGATTTCTGTTTTTGGAGGTTGACACCAGTTCCAATCTCTTGTCTTAAGGGCACATGTTATATTGTCTATTTACCCCTGATTGACCCTTTCTTATACCCACAATAAGATTTACCACCATTTACCATCCGGAACCAATGGATCCTTGCAATGTTTTTACATGTTTAAGTGATTTTGCAAATAATTTACAGGTGACTAGAAAGGATTTTTAAAAATAATGGTATTTTAAATTTTAATAAGAATATAAACATGAATTTTTATTTCATACTTATTTGGCTTAGTAGTATTTCTCTTAAATGAGAAATAGTTTTTGACTGCAATTAACTGCTCATCGATTATCATGCATGAACCTGAAACATATGTGTCTTGATTATACTGATTCCAGAATAAAAATATATCTTCAATCTTATCATTGCTTCTGGATCTCTTTGTAGTGTTAAAATGCAACACTTTAGAAAGTTTTGACAGCTCTCACTTCTGTTGAAGAGAAGATAGCTACCTTCATTGAGTTATAATTAGAAAACATTATTTTTTATTTGTACATCACGTATTTTTCTTTAATCATATTTAAATATATACTCATCTTAAGCATTCGTCCACTTAAAAATATATTAAGAAAATTTTGGTGCAAAAACGTTTTTTAAAAAGATGAAATAATGTCATCATACAACTTTTTAGCAAAGCAATTTTTTGCGACAAAATATTGTATAAAAAATTCTCTCTGTTGTGGGACCAGCCTGGTGGCATAGTGGTTGAGTTCACGTGCTCCACTTTGGTGGCCTGGGGTTCCCAGGTTAAGATCCCAGGCACAGACCTATGCACCACTCATCAAGCCATGCTGAGGTGGCATCCCATATAAAGTAGAGGAAGGTGGGCATGGATATTAGCCCAGGGCCAATCTTCCTCAGCAAATAAGAGGATGATTGGCAACAGACGTTAGCTCAGGGATAGTCTTCCTCACACACAAAAAAATTCTCTCTGTTGAAAGACTAACTAGATAAGAATTGCATATTCCTTTTTATACTTATGTGGGAGATCAGAATTTGCCACCCCATAATGTGTCTCTTTGGCTTGATTATTTTGTAATAATCAAGATATAAGAACAAAAGACTCAGAAAGAAACTTTGACGTTCCCCCTCTAACTGCCAAAAAGACTTTAAGATAGAAGGCCTTTCCCAGGAAGGAGCTGTCAACATAAACAACTCTAGGTGTTATAGACAGAAAGGCAAGAAGGCACCTAGCACGGACCATTTTTTATCAAAGTTCTCTCTTGCACCCCATTGTCTGTAGATGGCCCAGCAAACATTTGTTTACCAAACCTCTGCTTTTCCTTCTCCATGTGAATTGCCTTCCTCCCCTTTGAAGTCTCAAACCACTACCCCCAACATCCTCCTTTGTCTTTAACTACAGATGCTATTTATGGTGGTGGCTTCAGCCATTTTGGTGAGTTACTCAGTTTTCCTGGGTCTCTCCAATGTATATGTGTTATTAAAGTTATTTGCTTTTCTCCTGTTATTCTGTCTCATGTCAATTTAATTCTTAGACCAGTCAGAAGAACCTACAGTGTAGAGGAATATTCTTCCTCCCCTACACTCACTAATATTTTTCATCCATTAATTCTTGAGTTTGAGAAATTAATATAGGATATCATCTGAAGATTTACAGTCTGAAATTTCACTAATATGATCAATTTCATCATCAATATTAGAGTCTAGAGTGCTATTCTCTGTCTCTATATTCATTTTCTTATTTGTTTTATAATTGTGAAGTGTGTACCTCTGTCATTTTTATTTTGTTTGTTATTATGGACAGAAAATGAAAAATTCTGAATAAGAATTCTGTATAAGAAAAGTTAAAAAAGAAAAAACTGGTGAAGTTTTTCTCCAGAACTTTTCATATCTTCTTGAAAGATGATGTAATATTTGAACAATACAATAAGAAAACTAGATGATATCACAGTGATTACTTGTTTCAGTATTTCATCACCATTCTAGGCAATTTTATCAATCTACCATTTGCTTGTTTTTAATCTTTTCTGGCTTAGTTAGGAATAATTGATGAATAACATGAAATAATTCCTAAAGCGATGAAATGGCAAAATGTTTCAAGATACAGGAAAAATAAATAAGTTCAATACGACCTCAATGATTTTTAGATTAATAAGAGTACAATGAACTCATATAGCAATACAGAAAACAATGTTTATTCAATTAAAAAAAATAAGTATGATTTCTTGTTGTTCTTTGGAATAACACATGCACACAAAAATCATAAATTATCAATAGTTACAAATGATTAGAAATGCTCAAGAAAAAAATTAAAAAACTAAAATTAGATCTAATGGATCCTATTGTATATGGAGGGTTATTGAGATTTTTTTTTTTTACTAATTCAACACTTAGGCCTACTGAACATACATTTAATTTATTGCTTAGTATCTCTGCTTCTTCTTATTTAAGAGAGAGTTGAGAAGGATAGATAGAGAGTGTATTCTGATAAGTGTTTATGCCTGTTTTTTGCACATGAAGTATAAGGATTGAGAGAGATGGGAGAGAAGGGGTAACTGTCAGATTGTTTGGAGAATGGACGAGCAATATCAATTTCCTCCTTTTCTAACTTGGATTCTTGGCAGGTAATCTGTTGTCAGAACTTTTGTACTGTCAGCTACAGACAGAACATAAATTTATGGAATTGTGTCATAAAATACTTTGATCAGAAAACTAGAATGGAGTCTGATATTTTTTACTGAAAACCCTAAGTTTCTTAACAATCGTGATGTTTCCTGCCTAAAACAAATTCACCCAGCATAGGGCTTATGACTCATAATGGTTCCAGGAACCAACCGAGCAGTAAGCTTGAAAGTTTTGATAAATATACAACAGTGCTGGGGGCCGGCCCTGTGGCTTAGTGGTTGGGTGCGCGCGCTCTGCTGCTGGCGGCCCGGGTTCGGATCCCGGGCTCGCACCGATGCGCCGCTTCTCCAGCCATGCTGAGGCAGTGTCCCACATGCAGCAGCTAGAAGGATGTGCAGCTATGACATACAACTATCTACTGGGGCTTTGGGGGAATAAATAAATAAATAAATAAATAAATAAATAAATATACAACAGTGCTTACAGCTATGTACAAATTTTTTTTTACTTGAATTGCCTCAGTCATTTAGATGGCATAATAATAATAATAATGCATAAAGTTATTCCTGCAATAAACATCTTTTCATTGATAGTGGGCATTGATTTCACCAAAAGACTTTGGAGGTTTGATAAATCAATCACCTGGCTGAGGGATGCAAGTCTAGCTCTGGCTATGACTCCAAGGCGGTACTTAAAGATATTCAAAATCATTTATTAAAAAATCAAGTAAAAAATCAAGTCACGGGGCCGGCCTGGTGGCACAAGCAGTTAAGTGTGCGCGATCTGCTGCGGCAGCCCAGGGTTCGCCGGTTTGGATCCCGGGCGCTCAGTGAGGCACCACTTCTCAAGCCATGCTGGGGCAGCGTCCCATGTAAAGTGGAGGAAGATGGGCATGGATGTCAGCCCCCAGCCACTATTCCTCAGCAAAAAAATAAAAGAGGAGGATTGGCAGATGTTAGCTCAGGGCTGATCTTCCTCACAAACACACACAAAAAAATCAAGTCACATTAACAGATGCTTTCTCACTTCATAGTATATTTGTGTAACCACAGGACCAGTTCAAACTGGCCCCATCACATCAATAACAGAATGTTCAAGTTATCTTGCAGAAGCTGCAACCCAAAACTGCAAGTCATGTCACTGAAGCATGCACAGAGGAGAAAGTTTTGACCTAAAATAACACCCAGAACCAAAGTTTCCCCCTGCAAGCAACCAAAAGACTGGGACATGACCAGAACTTGAAAGACTGACCCTTTTCAGAAGTGAGGGGTCCACTGTCCAGGAAGAGCCAATGTTAAAGCCCCTTTCCATACCTTGCCATAGATGGTCTTGTTTCAAGTCCTTCCAATTAAAACCTGTCGTGCCAGCATTTCCACATACCAGTCTACCCTCCCTAATTCCTTAAATTTTACCCCAAACCCTGGATTGGGGAGACAGATTTGAGAGCTTTGCCTCATATCTCCTTGCTGGTTGACCTCACAATAAAGCCTTTTCCTTTCTCAAAAGCTGGTCCCATAGTATTGGCTTCTATTCACGTCAGTCAGCGAGCCCTTGCTTGGTAACATTTGTCCTCGGGGAAATTAGAAGGACTCTCCTCCCACAGGTTGCTCATAACTGAAATATCCAGATACCCACTGTCTTTGCTCTGGACTAACTTTGTTGCTATTGGCAGTCTCTTCTACAGCCAGCCCTGCTTTCTGGTGGCCTTCTGAGTTCAATCAGGCAGTAAACGTTTGCAGAAGGCCTGCAATGGCATTACTCTGAATATGTAAATAAAACTAACAGAGACAAGGCAACAGGGGATGACACACAAATCAATATAATTCCCACAAAATAGGAACATTTGAAATACCGATGGAATATATAGAAGGGGTTTATTTATTACGCTTGAAAATGAGAAAGAAGAAAAAATTACATGTGAATTCAATGGGCCTCTCTTCTAATGCTTAACAAGCTGAAAATAGGACATGAAAAAATGAGAATTTGGATATGAGATTGGACAGTAGAAGAATTTTAGCTCTCTGGACATTTCATGGTGAGGACAGGACTTGGTAAGGTGCTAGTTATGTCTGGTTATGTGCTTGTTGTTGTTTTCTTTCTCATGGTTAGATTGAGCACCTATTTTATTCACGTTTAAATCCCTATCAATAGCATGGAATAGCACCTCTGAGGAATAAGTCATGAATTTGCTGTGACCTCTCCTTTTGAATTTTCCTTGTCAAACACATGCCTTAAGGCTGAAAGTCCTCTTTCTGAAGTTAATCTCTGAGCATCAAGCTTAAATTACTTCTTAAAAAACTACTAACTATTTTAATTAGTTTATTTTTACAAATAAAAAATGTATACATTTAAGGTGGACAATGCTATGTTTTGATATATGTATACATTGTGAAATGATTATCCCCATCAAACTAATTACATATCCATCACCTCCCACAGTTACTATTTTTTGCATGTGTGGTGAGAATGCTTGAGATCTACTCTCTTAGCAAATTTCGAGTATATAATACGTTATTATCAACTATAGTCACCATGCTGTACATTAGGTTTCCAGAACTTATTCATCTTTTTTTTTATTGAGGTTACATTGGCTTATAACATTACATAAATTTCACATGTACGTCATTGTATTTCAATTTCTGTGTAGACTACATCATGTTCACCACCTGAAGCCTAATTACTTTGAATTGCTTTCTTTTTAAGAACAGGAAAGTATACTTTTGGGCTTATCTATCTTTTTGGGTTTAGTTGCTTCAGCACCATTTCTTCTTGAAAAGCTTGAAGTTAGAAAAGCTTCATCTACCAAATGGAAAAAGTAGGAAGGTAAAACAAATTATTCTCCCATGGTTGTATCATCTGTTTTCATCAGACCCACAGAGGATCAATTTTAGTTAATATGGAAGTGGAAAGATCTTAGGGCAGAGAAAACACTACGAAATGTGTAACCCTAGGTTCTCTACCTTTTAGTAGCAGATAGGTACCAATGAAATTACATTAAGAGTAATAACAGAAAGTTTATTTGATTGTATCTGCAGGGGAGGCAAAACTTTACTTCTACTCTCTTAGGTCTCAAGCTGGGCCTGAGAATTAAATTGACATAAAACAGATTAACAGGAGAAAAGCATACAGATTTTTACATGTATGTTGGAGCCTCTATAGAAAAATGAAGACCCAAAGAAGTGGCTAGACCTAAGTGTTTATACACTAGGTTGAACAAAGAGAGGCAATTATAGAAAAGTAACTAAAATATGTGGGGAGACTAAAGGAAGATAAGAGTTACTTTAACAAGCTCTGTTTGTACAGATTTCTCTCAGCCTTGACTCCTTGTCTCTGGTGATAAGAATGTATCTTTCCTCTGGGTATCTTTCACATGAGAGTTTTATCTCCTGCTTTTCTGAGGAAAAGGGCAGGTCAGAGTACCCTTGTTGCACCAGCTGTTTTTCAAGTGCCTTTAGCTCAAAATCTTTATGCCAAAGGAGCATATTTTGGAGTGGCATATTCTGCCACCTTTCATGTCCTTTCTGTGTGATGCTATTTGGTAAGTTCCTAGATGGCAGAAATCAGTTCTTCAGTCTCTATTTCCCACTAATTACATTGTGAAGTCATCTCCTTCAACTTGTGGTGCAAATGTCTGTTAGATGTATTATTATATTTAACAAACATACAATCACATATCTATAAAGTTTGATTTTTAATGTTTTTCCTGTTCTAAACCAATACTTTTTTTCACATTCAAACATTTTTCAGCATCTGTGAAAAACAGCTGGGCCTAGGCATGTGCTCAAATGACCAATGAATGAAGCAGTCATGACAAGAGGTGGCTATTAACTGGAAGGAATCTCCAAAGACTTTGCAATTCAGCAAACACTGACATCCAAAATCACTGATATTGAATATACAGAAGTGAGTATTTTCTTCTGCTCACACATTGGATCCAAACAAGGTAATGATTTCAGAGGTCAGTCTACAAAAGCTAGGGAGATAAAGCTAGAGAGATAAGCTAGAATTCTGAGGTAAGAAAGAGGATTAGTCAGGGTTCTCCAGAGAAACAGAACTAGCAGGAGTTGTGGAGGCTGAGAAGTCCCATGATCTGCTGTCTGCATGATGGAGACCCAGGAAATTCAGTGATATGGTTTGGTCTGGGTACAAAGGCTGGAGAACCAAGAGAGCTGACGGTGTAAATGCTAGTCTGAGGGTAAGAGAAGATGAGATGTTCCAACTCAAGTAGGTAGGCAGGAGACAAAAAGGGGCAAATTCCTCCTTCCTCTGCCTCTTGTTCTATTCAGGCTCTCAATGGATTAGATGATATCCACCTACATTGGGGAGGACAACTTACTTTTCTGAGTCCACTGATTCAAATGTTACTTTCATCTGGAAACATCCTCACATGTACACACAGAAATAATGTTTAATCTGAGCACTCCATGGCCAGTCAAGTTGACACAGGAAAATAACCATCACAGGGAACAAACATAAAGTGTAGTTCTGCTAGATATGCAACTAGCCTATTTGTTAAACACCCTAATAAGAGTGTGAATGAAACTGAGACCCATCTCCCTCGCTTAAGAGGCAAATCTAGCAATCAAGCTGCATAGGCTTAAAGTCAGTACAATAAAAACCCATGCTGTACTGTGAAGCAACCAAGCCAGCCATTCTAAGCCTGTGTCAGAATGACCTTGCAACCCCTCGTCTCATGACAGAAGACAACTGCAGAAACAGAAAGAGATAATGGGTACCCCGCTCTCACATTTCCCAACTGCACTTAGAGATTGAGAGAAAAAGTGATGCCCCTGGTCTTTGCCTCCTTCCACACAGATAATACCAACATCATCAGCCTTGTTTGACATATAACCAAAAAGCTCTTGTTATCCTTGAAGTATATGACTATTAATGTGTAAGCCCTTTACTGCACATACTCTGCTTTGTTAAATGGTATATAAACTGCACTCAGATCTGTAGACCTCACAGCAGTTCCTCAGAATACTCTGTTGGACTGTTTCCCAGGATTCGAATTCCTCACTTTAATTATCAAATAAGCTCCTTTAATTAACCTTTACCCAGACTCTTTATTTCAGTTGACAAGAGCATACTGAGGACAGAGTCTATACATAGTCATCACGGTATTCATAGTTCATGACAGTTAATAAGTGGGTTGAGTAAATGTGATTCCTTTGCTATCGTGTTGATGTGAATTTTAAGGCACTCAGCTCCAATCTCGTTACCATGCTATGGATATATGATGATAACCAGGAGAACCAAACGCCTTGTCTTGTTTCATTTAACATTGCTCCTACTTTATACTAAGACTACCAGCATCATTCACCATCAGATCTGTGAGCCCAGGTAAATTACTTTAACTTATTGAATTAAAATTTTTTCATCAGTAATGGACTGATGTCTCTCTTGCCATGTTGTTGTGAGGCTTACTTAGAGAGGCTAAGCATCCACAAAGCAATTAGAACCACAGCAGGGCCAGGAGAGCAGATGTGCAATGAAGGTCGGCTATTGTTGCTCTGTTTTTCAGATGGGGAAATTTGGCCAAGTACGAGTTGACCCTCTCCCCTCAAATTGATTCTCCTATTCTTCCTTAGCCTGCAGCCATCCAGACAAAGAAGATATTTCTCAGCCTCCCTTGCGGGGGGATGTGGCCTTGCGACTGAGTTCTTGCCAATGAAAAATAGCGTAACAGGTGTAGGCAATTTTCAACTTGCTTAATCAAAATAAATTTACTTGCCCAGGGCATTCTCTCTTTATCTTTCATACAGGCTTGAAAATGAATCAGAAGAGAACCTAACTCTGACCATGCAGACAAGCACTTTGTTCTAGAGGAGGATGGGGTAACATTAAGGCAGGAAAATTCAGGTCCTGGGTGATGGAGCAAAGCTTCTCCATCTGCCCTAACAAGGAAGTGAAAAACATTTAATTATTCTAAATAACTTCATTCCATTCTTTCATGAAATTATATTTAACTTCCCATCAAGATTTATAAAAAATATTTTTAAATTAATTTCTTGGAAGTTTGTAAATGGATTGGGCATATCTGTCTACTTTATCCCTTTTATTACTTCTGTTTGGACAATAATAATATAACAAAAATAATTGATATAATGTTGAATCTTTAGTATTCATGAAAAACTGCAAGAATTTCATTTGTTAACTTGTTTCATCTTCATAATACCCTATGGTAGGTACTATTATCATCCTCAGTTTATATATGAGAAAATTAAGTCACAGAGAGTTTGAATAAATATCCAGTGGCCATTCAGCTTTAAAAAGAATGGAGGTAGGAACCAGTTTGCCTAGGTTCAAAATCTTGGCTCTTCTAGTTCTAAACTTCTTTATTTATAAACTGAGTCACTAGGAGTTTGCTCAACCTCCCTGTCAAAGGAGCCATTCCAATTTAAATGACTTCGGTATAAAATCATTTTATGCATTAGGTTTACATGATCTGAAGATAAGACAAAGCACTTATAAGACATTGAGACATATAAATATTAATCTGATATGAAAGTGGAATTTCTCTGTGTCACTCCAGAAACCAAAGTAGAAAAAATAGACAGCTGAGTGGAAGGGGGGTTAATGATGACACACTCTAATGAATAGTGCTCCCAGGAATGACACATCTGACTCAAGGCTGTGAGTTGCTCTTCACTGTACTTATTTAAAAATAATATGAATGTCTGGCAAAAACCTTGAAGAAAGGATCATTAACCAAAGAGAAAATAGACCCGAACTTTCATAATCCTGATTTCAAAAGTATTAATTTTTAATTGTTTGATCTTATACGAATGGGGCAAATATTACCAACTTGTAGATGCACATCACTCCCAGTTCTACACACCAGATAAAGGGAACTCCATCTTTGCTGCCTCAGTTGTATTTTCTTCCCCTTAACTGAAGGGATGTGTATACTTAGAATAGTTTTTTCTGAGAGATGGATTTAGTTAAGGTCTCATCTTTTCTTTTTTCACTAATATCCGTGCTTTCTGTGTAAAGATGTATTTCTTTCATCATATACTATGCATATGTATATGTGTGTGATATTAATTTATAATTCTGTATTAATGTATGTATGATTCATTTAGATAATTCAGAATTTCTTAATTAAAACACTAATATACCAGATTTCTATCTATCCTTGAATTTTATATTTTTTTGGAAAAACATATGTTTGTTTGCAACATTGCTCAATTCATCACACTATATATTAATGCAGACACATTTTTCCAGCATTTCATGTGCCTTGAATATTGTAGATATCAGAAGAGCTTAAACTTGCTATTGTTGAGCTTACACATGCACTGAAATAATTTTTCACAATCAGTCTCATCCTAAAACCCAAGGTTTATTTTTGTTTATTCCTTTGACTGATAAACATACAGTTGCAGGTAACATATTCATGTCCCCATATCAGATCTTTCTCAGCTGAATATAAGTAAGGGATAATCAAAGAATAAGTGTTGAAAACATACACACTCACTATTATTATGATTTTGTAATATATGGCAGTTGTTGTTTTGTTCTGTCTCTGAATAGTATGTAGTCTCAGAGCATACGAAATGACATTTAGGGACTTTATACTATTTTTAAACCCACAGGAAGCCAGTGACACAAGAAGATAGCTTTTATTACCTTACTGAAAGTTTAATATCTGCTGACATAAATTCTATAAGCTTATTGATGTATTTATTAATGGGCATTTCTATCATAGTCAATGGATAAAGTGGAGACAATACCATAATTCACACATTAGTTTTCCAGAGTGTGTCATTTCCTGTTTCAAAAAAATTATTAACTTCCCATGAGAAATCTTGTGAAATTATAACCATAGAGTATAAACCACAATCAATCAGTTAGGTCCTTTGAATTTGCCCTGATCTCCACATATATTATTGACCACACAAACCACAGAAGTCTATTTTCCAATAAAGGTATGAAGCCAAATGAGAAAAAGTAAGGATAAGGATCAAAGAGTCCTGAAGATGAATTACACTTTCCTCTAGATCTTTGGAAGTGTGGGATGTGCTCAAAGTATGAAAATTAGGCGGCTAGGAACACTTGCCACGAAGGCAGCCTCTACACCAACAACAACAGCATATTACGGTTATTGATTTTCTTTTCTTCCTTAACAGGAAAATCAAGTTTTTTTGTCATTCTCCTCCCCACATACCTTTCCCTAGCTGTGAAGAATAGAGCTTCATTTATTTCAACAGAGTAAATAAGCTTCATCTCACTGAAAATACTGGATATGTCTGTCTGTGTTTTTATATATTTTGAATAGCCATACTTCCTAAAATACTTTTTCACAAAAAGAAAGTCAAGTTTATTTCATTCTAATGCATTTTGTCAGGTTGAATCTGATCAATTACAAAATTAATAGCCAAAAGAAAAATCAATCTTCTTTTAGGACTTTAAAATAGAAATGCATGTGAATCATAACTACATAGCTTCCTTGCTTAGCTTTACAAACTTATGTGAATTTCTTCATTAATTTTAATATAATTATTTGTCATGGTGTTATTATACCATTACAAATAAATGATTTATATGGTTTAAATCTAAATTATGGTCTCTTAATTAAAAGAGAATTGATGACTTTTGGATGACGTTTTCCTTTAAAATTTTTAAAGTGTACATTTAAATTTTTAATAAGTGGCTCTGACTGTTCATATTTCCTGGCTATGCATTTGTCAAAATCCCTTCAGTGGAATTTAATAAATTTGTGATAAGGCTTATCGAGTCTTAGGGATTTTAGCTCTGTTCATCACACTAAGTCAGAGCAAAGTCTCAAGTAAAATGATTTTTTGGGAGGGAGAAGTTTCATTTTCAAAGAGATAATCCACAAATTGATACTAAAATACTTGCCTTTGTACATAAGCTATTCATGTTAGTGGTCATGTGCAAAATATCTGTCTACTTACAATCTCTTTTTATTTGATAGTTTGTATTCTCAGATCCATGGAACAGGTCCCTTACATAGATCATTGCTTTGAGAAAATATCCCTAAGAAACAAATCCATCAAAAGAGTAATAAAGTTTAAGAATGTTAAAAAGCCAAGAGATTCTTCTCAGCCTGGCCACCATAAGGCAATTTTTAGTTTCACAGTAGTTGGTAGGAAGTAGGTTGCAAAGGGGTGAATTCCCCAGTCCTACTTAGCGGCCCTGGAGTTCTCCCTAATGGCTGATCACAAAACCACAGCAGGGAATATTTTCTATCTTGGTTCTACAGAATATAATATATGCTATTAAAACCACTCTATTAAACACATAAAACTTCCGGAGGCATTTACAAGCATTTTTATTTTTATTTTCCATCATTCTTTTATTTTTTTTATAGTGGTCACATTGGTTTATAACATTGTATAAATTTCGGGTGTACGTCATTATACTTCTATTTCTGCATAGATTACATCATGTTCACTATTCAAATACTAATTACAATCCATCACCACACATATGTGTCTAATCATCCCTTTCGTCCTCCTCCATCCCCCCACCCCCTTGGGTAACCACCAATCCAATCTCTGTCTCTATGTGTTTGTTTCTTGTTGTTTTTATCTTCTACTTATGACTGAGATCATGTGGTATTTGACCTTCTCCCTCTGACTTATTTTGCTTAGCATAATACCCTCAATATCTATGCATGTTGTAGCAAATGGCTGGATTACATTGTTTCTTATGGCTGAGTAGTATTCCATTGTGTATGTATACCACATCTTCTTTATCCATTCGTCCCTTGATGGGCACTTAGGTTGCTTTCAAGTCTTGGCTATTGTGAATAATACTGCAGTGAACACAGGGGTGCATGTATCTTCACCCATTGGTGTTTTCAAAACAATTGGGAGAAGATATTTGCAAATCATATATCTGGTAAGGGGTTAATCTCCAAAATACATAAAGAACTCATACAGCTCAACAACAAAAAAAATTACAACCCAGTTAAAAAATGGGCAGAAGATCTAAACATACATTTCTCCAAAGAAGATATATAGATGGCCAACAGGCACATGAAAAGATGTTCAATATCACTATCAGGGAAATGCAAATCAAAACCACAATGAGATATCACCTCACACCCATCAGAATGGCTACAATTAACAACACAGGAAACAACAAGAGTTGGAGAGGATATGGAGAGAAGGGAATTCTCATACACTGCTGGTGGGAGTGCAAACTGGTGCAGCCACTATGGAAAACGGTGTGGAGATTTCTCACACAATTAAGGATAGAATTACCATATGACCCAGCTACTCCCATCATTCTTTGAAATCAGTTTAGTATGTAAGGCTGGCCCTTCCCTTGACCCTAGAAGTGAACTCAGAAAATTCCACTCAACTTTTGGTCCATATTTATGTAATAATATCTTAAACCAGTAATTACCAAATCCAGTCACATGTAGTAATCAATTCTCTGAACTTTTCTTTTAACTTTCCCTCAACTCGGGCCTAATGTAGATGGGAAACCTGCCTTGCTCACTGAAGTTTATGACTCATCCAGGATTTGGAGGTGGGAGTAGGGGAAATGCTATGGCTTGAATGTTTGTGTCCCCCCAAAATTCCTTTGTAGAAATCCTAATGCCCAATATTATGGTATTAGAAGGTGAAGCCTTTGGAAGTGCTTAGGTCACAAGAGTGGAACCCTCAAGAATGGGATTAATGCTCTTATGAAACAGATCCACAGCGCTCCCTAGTCCCTTCCACTATGTGAGGACACAGCAACAAGGCTCCAGCTATGAACCAGGAAGAGGGCCCTATAAGAGGAAGAAAGTGACCACGCTGGCCCCTTGATCTTGGACTTCCAGCCTTAAGAACTGCAAGAAATAAATTTCTGTTGTTTATAAGCTATCCAGTCTGTGATATTTTGTTATAGCAGCCTGAACAGGCTAAGTCAGTGGGTAAAGGAGGAGAACTTATTGATGTCATCATTTTTTGTGAAAAGCTAGCTTTGCCACACTGCTTTCTGAATATTTAAATCTGATTTTCCCTTTTGAAGTCTTTCATGTTTTCTTTGGAGACTATCACATAGTTCAAGATCTCTAACCTCCCAAATGACTAGGATAAATAAATCTCTATTCCAGCTTGTCGAAACTCTTCCTCAGCCCCAAATATTCCCTTGATGCCTGCTTAGTTTTGTTTGTCAATCCAGAGTCTTTCTTGGAGAAAACCTAATTCGGTTCTATACCAATCCTGTCTCTCATGAGGGCACATCTTTTATCCATGAAAAACACTGCTGCATCCTCTTCCCTAACAAGCTGTTCAATGAAGAAGCAATCTTACCTTTGCTCCACCAGCGGAGTAGCAATCCAGCCAGTTGCTTGTCCTTGGATTTCTCAGATGTTTAGATATCCATTGAATATGTTGCACTACTCTTTGAGTAACCTCCTGAAGACCATCCTACAAAGCTTGAGATTAGCAGGAAGGATGGGGACTCCATGTGGTGATGAAACTAAACACTTTAATAACTTTCTCCAAAGACCAAGACATTCCTGCTTAAAAGCCTAAGTCAAGAGGATTAAGAGTCTCATAGCAAGTTTTTATTTTTTTAAACACTACCTTTTCTATTCCTATCTATGGTCTAGCATCTCCGTTTTAATGTGATTTCTATTGTTTGGGATCCTTTTGTAGATGATCCCCTTTATTATCATAGAATATTATGTACTGATGGTGGAGATGAATTCTCTCTCTTTCTCTTTGTTGTAGGTTTGATTGTTTTCTCCTAAAAGATATGTTGAAGTCGTAACCCCTGGCACCTGTGAATGTGACCTTACTTGGAAATAAGGTCATTGCAGATATAATTGGGTTAAGATGATGTCATACTGGAGTAGGTGTGTCCTTAACCCAATATGAATGAGTTCTTTATAAGAAAAGAGACACAGAGATAGACACAGGCACAGTGGAATCACCATGTGAAGACACAGATGCACAGAGGGAAGACAGCCATTGGTGATAGAGGCAGAATTTGGAGTTACACAGCTGCAAGCCAAGGATTGCCAGTAACAAGAACTAGAAGGGACAGAATGGCTCTGCCAACCTTTTGATTTCAGACTTCTAATCTGCAGAACTGTCAGTATTTTAAGCCATCCAGTTTGTGGTAGTGTGCTGCGAGAGTACTAGGAAACTAACCTACTCCTCTTGACTAAGCATTTAACGAATACATACACATATGATACCATCACTACAATCTCGGCTATATGCATATGTCCTAACTCATCAGGATGTAAACATTAAGTGTGTGCAATATTTTGTAGATCACTTATACCTCAATAAAGCTAAAAAAAAATGAAAAAAAAACATTTAATATATGTTATTATAGTGCCTCTAGACTAGGGTATTATTGGTGTTGATATTTTTTATTTAGCCACGTGTTCGCCAATCATGAGGAGTGAGACTTGATAGGAAAATGTGTCCATCACTCTGATATCTTGCTCAAAAGCTGGATGCACTAGTTGACTGAATTTGGATAACTCTTTAGGTAGGAAGTGAATTATTTTCTTTATCTTTTTGGTGTAAGATTATTGCACGGTATATATGGCATCATTTTTGAAAAGTAAATTATGACAAGATGGGCTTGTGTAAATGTTTATGAAGTAGGGAATGGAATGTGAGGTCATCAGCTATTTTTGCCCATCCGAGACTCCTTCTCCTTTCTTTTGAGTAAAAGCACCTTAATTTTGCTTTGGAGAACTTCTTTGCCATTTTTCACTATAAATATATCTGGTGTTGGGCTCACTCTATTTTAAATTTTGAGGGTAGGAACATGACCCTAGGCCTGGATAACCAGAGAACCATATCTCTGTACCATAGCAATGGGTTAAAAAATAAATACATATCTAAAGTGGGGCAGATTGCATACCCTCAGACAACAATGGTGATATTAGCTGAAAGTGGTATTCTCTCAATGCTTGAGTTGCTAAGCTGTTGGGATGTAAATAATGGTGACAAGCTTTGCATGTCCACAAATGGAGTGAATACAGAAAAAGTCATCATTGGGAAATAGTGAAGACAATGTCCGGATAACAATGTTCAAACTTAAAATTTGATAATTCCTGATACCTCATAATTCTGAGTTGGAGAGTCCAAAACTCATGTTTTGCCTTTTCTTCTGTAACTATGGATGAACTATTTATCTCCCTATCTATGGTAAACCACTACATGTGTACCCATCATGTCAAGGGAACAATGTCTTCATTGTTGCTTGATAGACACCCTAAGTTAACTCTGGAAACAGATTGGCTTTAATGCCTAATGTACTGGGAGTCATAGCTTGTTATTGACCATTTCCTTGAGATTAACAAAGAATTCTCTACAAGTTTTACTCATGTTAGAATTCAGCTTTTTAAAACATTAAATTTTAAAAGAATTACTTTCTAAATGAAAAGAATATAGGTCACAATGTTGTGCTCATGATGTTCATGTATTCCTCAATAATTTTGAAACTTTGAAACACCTAAAATGTCACCTCTATATTTTTAAAGTATAATTCACATAATCTCTCTAATAGTTTCAACTTGTTTTATACAATGTGTGAATTTCATTTTGTTCATGTACTGAAATACAATACTAATATTGTCAGATTATCTCAAAACATGAATTTATTGTAACATATCAAAGACATTTCATATTTATTTAATGATTTGAATGAGGAATGACCAAAACCATATTATTTTGTATTTGCATTTAACTGTTTTTAATACACATGACAGTATTCATTTAAACAAAGAATAACCCAGTGGACTCATATATAATTAAACCAGATGTCAGAAAAATAATTCTTTCTCTAGAACCACAGTTCATACACATGTACACTCATATTCAAAGTCAAATACATAGGCTCTTTCTTCTATGTTTACCACTTAGAATTTTTTAAAAAAATCTTTGGCAAATGAAGTTTTCTGTTTCACTTAAAACATGGACATAAAGTTAATAAAATATAAATATTATAATCAAAGAACATACAACTTTATACACTAAAATTATAGCCTTTTTTACATAGTGTATTTGGTTTTTAAAAATGTCAGTTATCACAGAGTGAAAACATACCAACAATAGAAGCACAGTGTATAATATCAATATTTCAATGGCAGTGGTGTAAGATTTATTTAGAATTTTTAATCTTATCCTTTTAGTTTTTCTCCCTTTTATTGAAAACATTAAGCAGCAGCTACTTGTACATCTTCTTGTTTTCTTAAGGCACACTTGTGTCTGTGTAGTTGTACACACATTCCCAAAGTCCAATTTATTTTGGGCATTCGATATCTGTTAGCAAGAAAGTCAATAAAAGTTGTATAGTCAAATTATAATGGTTATAGTCTAGAATGAAAAAGTTAGCCATAATAAAAATGATGCCATAGTTTTGTTTTTTAAGATATAGATTTTTGAAATGCTTATAAGATATTTGGAGAATATTGTTGCCAAATGAAATAAGCCATAGCAGATCAATATCTAAGGTAAATAGTCTTAAATCATTTGCTGTAATTGGGTTTTAAGAAGAGTAAAAATAATTAGATTTAGAATGCTTACCTACTTGGCTATTTAAAAATCTGGCCTTAGTACAGCTAAGCATTTTACTTTAAAACTCAATAAATAGGAAAAATTTTAATTCATTTCTTTTATGTAGCTTAGTACACTTCATTCAAATAATTAATTTGAGTAAATGGAAAAAATTTGGCTCAATTCACTGACAAAATTAGGACTCGTTTTTGGCATTTGAACCAAGAAAAGTTTAAGAAACTAACAGAGATGGTTGTTCTTTTGAAAATAAGAGTACAAACTCCTCAAAATTGCTGACAAGTACTCAAACACTATGGTGATTATATTTGTATAACACCAGACGTTAGTAGTTAAACTAAGAAAATACATATTGAGTAAATTCACTTATTTCAAAAGTTTTATTGTATTTACTATGATTTATAATACCTAGTAATAACTAAATACTTTGGGTATTTATAGTATTTGCCTGGCATTTTGCTAAGGGCTTTACGTATGTTCTCAGCTTTCGCAATGTTACTTTGGAGACAGACACAACATTATTTTCTCCTTCCTCAATGCATTCAACTTTTGTGAAAGTTTAGAGGACAGTGAATGACTGAAGCCAGATTTGAAATCAGGAAAACTGTGTTCTTGATCACTATCCTGTAATATTATGCACTTTTTATACTAAATTTAATATTGTAAATAGTATAGAATTTCCTGACTTCAAGAAACATGTTATCTATTTGAAGAATTTAGAATAAACTTAATCTTATGAGGGCGTTTGGCAAAAATCTGCTGTTTCATCATACGGAAGAGGAGCAAACCTGGAGAGTAGGGGCTACTCTCAACACAGGATGATGTGCCCAGAAGTCAGCAAAGGGATGTCTAGAATGAATCAGGAATAGTGCATTAGAACCTATTCTTCCAGTCAAGCATAATGCCAAGCTCCCCTCTTCAAGGAGGTCAAGTGAACCTAGTCAAAGGTTTGATCTCAATTCTTCAACTTTATAGCACCTCCCTCTGTTTCTTGCCAACTCCTTTCTGCTTTATTATAGCCAAAAATATAGCTTTAAGTGGCATGGAGTTAGTGAGGAAAAGTCATAGTAAACCTGGGATAGAAATTGGGATGGAAGAAAATCCAGAGAGATGGAAGCTGGTGTAGCAATGGCACATTAGGAATCAGGAAGTACTTGTGGCGAAACTATTAAACCTGACGCATGATTTCTGGTTGTCACACTACAAATTACTCTAAGAAAAAGAAGTCATTCCAAAGGATTGGAATGGTACTTTTCAAGTGAATACCCCTCTAAAGCCGATATCGAGGATCTTTTTTAAGCATAACTTTTTCATCAGCACAGTGCCAAGTTTTAATTTTGTAGTCATCTTATGTCCACAGAAAAAAAGTAACTAATTCCATGCTCAATTACTCATTTTCATGGGCAAGCGCTTGATTTTGCAAAAAATAGCCTCTAGCAGGTGAAAAGAATATTTTTACAAGATAGTGGAGAGAAAAGAATTTATTAGAAGTCTAAATTTATTAGAAGTATATATTAGAAATATATAGATGATGGCCATTTTGACTATAAACTAGATATTTAAGGCCACGTTGTTGTCATCAAATACTTTTTATCCATCACCAGAAAGTTCAGGAGCTGACATTTTATACTATCATGTGGAAATGTCACAGAAATCCCAGCCTATTTCAGAAGGTAAATTTGAAGGCCTCAGTTTCAGCTATCACATGAAGGATGGTGCTAGCAACTGAATGTTTATGTCCCTGCAAAATTCTTATGTTGAAATCCTAACCCCCAGTGTTATGGCATTAGGAAGTGGGGCCTTTTGTAGGTAACTAGGTCATGAATGGGATTAGTGCCCTTACAAAACAGACCTCAGAGTTCCCCCATCCCTTCCTCCATGTGAGGACACTATGAGAGGATGGCCCGCTATGAACCAGGAAGCAGTCTCTCACCAGACACCAAATCTGCTGGCGACTTGATCTTGTACTTCTCAGTCTCCAGAACTGTGAGGAATAAATTTCTATTGTTTATAAGCCTCCCAGTTTATGGTATTGTTTTATAGCATCCTGAATGGACTAAGACAGATAATGACCTTAGTCTATGGTTTTCCACCACTAAATCCTAAGCCCCTGAGATGACTTGGATTTAATGAATAGTGTTCACAAATCTATATGGCCTACAAGACTTATCAAGTTTCGAATTAAAATTTTAATTATAGAAATGATGAATAATCTTGTTAAAAAAAAAAAAAACCTTGGCATATGTATGTGGACTGGTATTTAATAATAATTTAAGCGAAAAATTTCTCAATTTTATTTTGTGTTTAGAATAATGTGCTAGACTGTGTACAGGTCTTCTAGAGCAGTGAAAAGATAAGCTCCTTCGCCCCCCAAAATTCAAATATCCTCCACAAAGCATACAGGGTTCTGCTTTTCATAGCATCTGGATAGACTCTGTCAGCTTCAGTGTCTTCAGGATAAACAATGGAAAACAAAGTGTGCAGGTAAAATCCTGTTTCTGAACTTTACAAGGTAAATCATGGTATATCCATCAAGACAGTGGCTACAACAGACGACCCCATTTTGTTAGCCAGATACCCTACCCCATGGGTCTTGTAAATATTCAGCATGTATTACACTCTATCACCTTCAACATTGCAATACTCAGTTCATTTTTAAAAATCAATATATGATATTTTAAGACCCCAAAATATCAGCCTTTTTAATTTTTTCTTTCCTATGTTTTTTCCTTCCTTGAACACTTTGTCAGACATTTTTTCTTGCCATCTTAAGCAAAATTCTACTATTATGTGTCGTGAAAATCATGGTATTTCTCATAATTTTGTGAGAGACACAATGTCTTGAATACACTGAGGCTCTTTTTTTATTGGTTCTCTGAATATCAGTATTTTTTTTCCTGGAACACCCTAAAGCAATATTCTCCCTTCTGACTTCCCATTGAATAACTTCTTCTCCTTAAGCCAAAATCCATATAACAGAGCTTCTTAGCTGACTTTTAAAAGGGATGTATGGAGAGAGGAGTCCAGATGGCGGCGTAGGCAGACTCTGAACTCACCTCCTCCCGTGGACACAGCCAATTTACAACTACTCGTGGAAAAATTACCCCTGAGACAGAACTGAAAACTGGATAAGAGGAACTCCTGCAACAACGGACAATCCTAACTGGGGTGGAAGAGGCAGAGACTCCCTTCTGGAGAGGGAAAACGCCGCCTTCACAAGCCGCCAGCTTCACGGCCACCGGGAGCAGCTCACAGGGACGCAGCCTCCCTGGAGGCGCGGGGCCCTGAGCCGGGGGGCGCCCCCGCTGTGGGCATATTGTGGACCCAGCACAATCGAGACCAGCGGCATAATATCTGACTGTGCCTGCTACTAAAACACTGGGGAGCACCCCCAGAAAACCCGGTTCACAAAGAAACTAAAACTGGCTCTTAAAGGGCCCGCGCGCAAACTCACCCATTTCGGGAAGCACCCTAAAATCACCAGAAAGAAAGGTGCACAGTGCTTCGGTGACAAGAGACTCACCTAATAGGCCCTGAGTGCATCTCGGTGAGGGGTGAGACCTCTCCAGGGACTGGGACATTGGCGGCGGCCATTGTTGTGGCCTGGTGTGGGCGTGCTGACACAGACGCCATTGGAGTTCTCCCTGGGGCCTGCTAGCCCAGGGTCTGCCCCACCCGCTAGAGCACGGATTTAATCCAGCTCAGCCAGGGCAGGCAGCCCACCCTAGAGACTGGCCCCACCCAACAACAAGCCCTCAGGCAACTTGTGGGCCTGCATAGATTGGTGACTGGATTCTCTGCAGCCTGGCAACTGAGCCGACTTGAGCAGGGCAGGGTGTGCACAAGGAGCGGGTGGAGAGTGTGGGGTGGTGGCGGAGTGTGTGGGGCTCCCACTGTGGAGAGACTGGGTCCGCTTGGGGAGGTCGGGGCGCTCACATGGTGCAGGACTGTGTTGACTGTGTGTGTGGACCTGTGGGCGGCAGGGCTTCTCAGCCGCAGAAGACTTGTACTTCTCAAAGACCCACATAGGAGGTTTGCTCCACCTTCCAAAACCTGAAACAATTGGGTGCTCCTGTGCCTGAGGCCAGCCCCACCCAGCTGCAATCCTCAGAGAGCTGACAAGAGACCTAATAGGCTAGAGGCTTACAGCAATTGTAAGGCCCTGAGCCTAACAACCTGCCACGCTGGGGGCCTACTCACTTAAAAGAAATACTGCAACACAAATGTGGTATAAGAACTTGCAGGCAACTGTGCTGGGGATCCCCACACCTGATAAAGAGACTGAAGGGCCCACAACAACTACAAGCAGCTGAGCATTACAACAGCTGGCCAGGAGCATAACTCGGCCTCCCTGGGCGCCTACAGGGAGAGGAAACAGGCCACAGCAGAAGGATACACATAGCCCACATAGGGGTCACCCCTGGAACTTTGAGAACTGAGGGAAGCATACTGGAAACCTCCTAAGCCATCAGTTACATAAGGTCACCTATCCAAGAGCAGGAGACGTAGCTGACCTACCTAATACGTAGACACAAGCACAGGGAAAGAGGCAAAATGAAGAGGCAAAAGAATACATTACAAGTAAGGGAACAGGACAAAACCCCAGAAAAGGAACTAAGTGAAACAGAAATGAGCAACCTACCCAACAGAGAGTTCAAACTAAGAGTGTAAAGGATGCTCACTGATCTGGGGAGAAGAATAGATGAACTCAGTGAGAATGTCAACAAAGAAATGGAAAATATAAAAAAGAACCAATCAGAAATGAAGAATACAATACTGGAAATGAAAAATTTATTAGAGGGACTCAAAAGCAGAGTAGAGGATACAGAAGAACGGATCTGTGAGCTGGATGAAAGACTAGAAGAAATTACCCGAGGTGAACAGGTAAAAGAGAAAAGAATTAAAAAGACTGAGGACAGTCTAAGGGACCTCTGGGACAACATCAAGCGCACTAACATCCGTGTTATAGGTGTCCCGGAAGGAGAAGAGCGAGATAAGGAGTCAGAGAATCTATTTCAAGAAATAATAGATGAAAACTTCCCTAACCTAAGGAAGGAAACAGACATGCAGGTACAGGAAGCACAGAGAGCCCCAAACAAGATAAACCCAAAGAGGCCCACACCAAGACACATCATAATCAAAATGTCCAGAATTAAAGATAAAGAGAGAATCCTAAAAGCCGCAAGAGAATGTCAAGTTACGTACAAAGGAAACCCCATAAGGCTATCAGCGGACTTCTCTGCAGAAACCTTACAGGCTAGAAGAGAATGGCACGATATATTTAAAGTGCTAAAAGGAAAAAACTTACAGCCAAGAATACTCTACCCAGCAAGGTAATCATTCAAAATGGAAGGAGAGATCAAAATTTTCCCAGATAAGCAAAAATTAAAGGAGTTTGTCAGCAAGAAACCAGTGCTACAAGAAATGTTAAAGGGACTGATTTAAGGGGAAAAGAAAAGACCACAAATAGGAAAAATTATCTATTTCCATGATTAGAACGTAATGGATACAAATGCACAACAAAGAGGTTAGATATGATATCAAAAACATGAGGGAGGAGGGGAGTTAAAGAGTACAGCTTTCAGACAGAGGTCAAACTAAAGTGACCATCAATTCTGTATAGAAGAAGAAAGGAACAGAGAAGGACTACTAAAACACTGAGAAAAAAAAAGTTAAAAAATGGCAGTAAGTACATACTTATCAATAGCTACTTTAAACGTCAATGGACTAAATGCTCCAATTAAAAGGCATAGGGTGGCTGACTGGATAAAAAAACAAGACCCATATATATGCTGCATACAAGAGACACACTTCAGACCTAAAGACACTCAGAAACTGAAAGTGAAGGGATGGAAAAAGATACTCCACGCAAATGGCAATGAAAAGAAAGCTGGGGTAGCAGTACTCATATCAGACAAAATAGACTTTAAAACAAAAACTGTAAAAAGAGACAAAGAAGGGCATTACATAATGATCAAGGGAACAATCCAACAAGAGGATATAACACTTGTAAATATCTACGCACCCGATGTAAGTGCACCTAAATATATAAAGCAATTATTAACAGACATAAAAACAGAAATAGACAGTAACACAATAATAGTAGGGGACTTTAACACTCCACTTACACCAACAGATAGATCATTCAAACAGAAGATCAATAAGGAAACATTGGCCTTAAATGACACACTACAACAGATGGACCTAGTAGATATATACAGAGCATTCCATCCAAAAACCGAAGAATACACGTTCTTTTCAAAGGTACATGGAACATTCTCCAGGATTGATCACATATTAGGCCACAAAACAAGTCTCAATAAATTTAAGAAGATTGAAATAATACCAAGCATCTTTTCTGACCACAACGGTATGAAACTAGAAATCAACTATAGGAAGAAAATCAGAAAAGCCACAAATACGTGGAGATTAAACAAAATGCTACTGAACAACGACTGGGTTAATCGAAGAAATCAAAGAAGAAATCAAAAAATACCTGGAGACAAATGAAAATGAAGATACGACATGCCAGAATTTATGGGATACAGCAAAAGCAGTTCTAAGAGGGAAGTTTATAGCAATACAGGCCTATCTCAACAAACAAGAAAAATCTCAAATAAACAATCTAACAATGCACCTGAAGGAACTGGAAAAAGAAGAACAAACAAAGCTCAAAATCAGTAGAAGAAGGGAAATAATAAAAATCAGAGCAGAAATAAATGAAATAGAGACCAAAAAAACAATAGAAAAAATTAATAAAACCAAGAGCTGGTTCTTTGAAAAGATCAACAAAATTGACAAACCTTTAGCTAGACTCACCAAGAAAAAAAGAGAGAAGGCACAAATAAGTAAAATCAGAAATGAAAGAGGAGAGGTTACAACAGACACCTCAGAAATACAAAACATTATAAGAGAATACTATGAAAAGTTATATGCCAACCAATTTGACAATCTGAAAGAAATGGATAAATTCTTAGAATCATACAACCTTCCAAAACTGGATCAAGAAGAAGTAGAGAATTTGAATAGACCAATCACCAGTAAGGAGATCGAAGCAGTAATCACAAACCTCCCCAAAAATAAAAGTCCAGGACCAGACGGCTTCCCTGGTGAATTCTACCAAACATTCAAAGAAGACTTAATACCTATCCTTCTCAAACTCTTCCAAAAAATTGAGGAGGGGGGGAAGCTCCCTAACTCATTCTACGAAGCTGACATTACCCTGACACCAAAACCAGAAAAGGACAACACAAAAAAAGAAAATTACAGGCCAATATCACTGATGAACATCGATGCAAAAATCCTCAACAAAATACTAGCAACTCGCATACAACAATACGTTAAAAAGATTATACACCATGATCAAGTGGGATTTATTCCAGGTATGCAGGGATGGTTTAACATTCGCAAGTCAATCAACGTAATACACCACGTTAATAAAATGAAGAACAAAAATCACATGATCATCTCAATAGATGCAGAGAAAGCATTTGACAAGATACAGCATCCATTTATGATAAAAACTCTGAATAAAATGGGTATAGAAGGAAAGTATCTCAACATAATAAAGACCATATATGAGAAACCCACAGCTAATATCATCCTCAATGGTGAAAAACTGAAAGCCATCCCTCTAAGAACAGGAACCAGACAAGGATGCCCACTGTCACCACTCCTATTTAACATAGTACTGGAAGTCCTAGCCAGAGCAATCAGGCAAGAGAAAGAAATAAAAGGGATCCAAATTGGAAAGGAAGAAGTGAAACTGTCACTATTTGCAGATGACATGATTTTATACATAGAAAACCCTAAAGAATCCACCAGAAAACTTTTAGAAGTAATAAACGAATATGGTAAAGTTGCAGGATACAAAATCAACATACAAAAATCAGTTGCATTTCTGTACACTAAGAACGAAGTAGCAGAAAGAGAAATTAAGAATACCATCCCATTTACAATTGCAACAAAAAGAATTAAATACCTAGGAATAAACTTAACCAAAGAGGTGAAAGATCTGTATACCGAAAACTATAAAACATTGCTGAAAGAAATTGAAGAAGACACAAAGAAATGGAAAGATATTCCGTGCTCTTGGATTGGAAGAATTAACATAGTTAAGATGTCCATACTTCCTAAAGCCATCTGTAGGTTCAATGCAATCCCTATCAAAGTTCCAACAACATTTTTCACAGAAATAGAATAAAGAATCCTAAAATTTATATGGAACAACAAAAGACCTCGAATAGCTAAAGGAATCCTAAGAAAAAACAACAAAGCTGGAGGTCTCACACTCCCTGATTTCAAAATATACTACAAAGCTGTAGTAACCAAAACAGCATGGTACTGGCACAAAAACAGACCCACAGATCAATAGAATAGAATCGAAAGCCCAGAAATAAACCCACACATCTATGGACAGCTAATCTTTGACAAAGGAGCCAAGCACATACAATGGGGAAAAGAAAGTCTCTTCAACAAATGGTGTTGGGAAAACTGGATAGCCACACACAAAAAAATGAAAGTAGACCCTTACCTTACACCATACACAAAAATTAACTCCAAATGGATTAAAGACTTGAATGTAAGACCTGAAACTGTGAAACTTCTAGAAGAAAATATAGGCAGTATGCTCTTCGACATCAGTCTTAGCAACATCTTCTCAAACACCACATCTGACAGGGCAAGAGAAACAATAGAAAAAATAAACAAATGGGACTACATCAAACTAAAAAGCTTCTGCACAGCAAAGGAAACCATCAACAAAACGAAAAGACAACCTAACAATTGGGATAAGATATTTGCAAACCATACTTCTGATAAGGGCTTAATCTCCAAAATATATAAAGAACTCATGCATCTTACCAACAAAAAAACTACCAACCCAATTAAAAAATGGGCAAAGGACCTGAACAGACATTTCTGCAAAGAAGATATACAGATGGCCAACAGACACATGAAAAGATGTTCAAAATCACTAACTATCAGGGAAATGCAAATCAAAACTACAATGAGATACCACCTGACGCCCGTCAGAGTGGCTATAATTAACAAGACAGGAAACAACATGTGTTGGAGAGGATGTGGAGAGAAGGGAACTCTCATACACTGTTGGTGGGAGTGCAAACTGGTGCAGCCACTATGGAAAACAGTATGGAGATTCCTCAAAAAATCAAGGATAGAACTACCATATGATCCAGCCATCCCACTGCTGGGTATTTACCCAAAGAACTTGAAAACACCAATTTGTAAAGGTACATGCACCCATGTGTTCATTGCAGCGTTATTCACAATAGCCAAGACTTGGAAGCAACCTAAGTGCCCATCAAGGGATGAATGGATAAAGAAGCTGTGGTATATATACACAATGGAATACTACTCAGCCATAAGAAATGATGAAATCCAGCCATTTGTGACATCATGGATGGACATTGAGGGTATAATGCAAAGTGAAATAAGTCAGAGGGAGAAGGTCAAATACCGCATGATTTCCTTCATTAAGTAGTAGATAATAACAACAATAAACAAACACATAGGGACAGAGATTGGATTGGTGGTTACCAGAGGGGAAGGGGGGAGGGAGGAGGGTGAAAGGGATAATTCGGCACATGTGTGTGGCGATGGGTTGTAATTAGTATTTTGGTGGTGAACATGATGTAATCTATGCAGAAATAGAAGTACAATGATGTACACCTGAAATTTTTACAATGTTATAAACCAATGTTACTGCAATAAACAAAAAATTAAAATAAATAAATAAATAAATAAATAATAAAAGAGATGCATGAAGGCTATTTTCTGTCACTTAATTGGCAAATGACTCAGAATTTTGACTGTAAAAATGGGACAGATGCTATGCCAATACATTTGGTGCACACTTCAAGTACCCCAATATATATATTATTTTCTGTTATATTCATAATTATCATAATTTTTAAAACTTCTTTCACAATTTAAATATATAGATATATTTAATAAATGGCAAAAATCTTGGAGAATGAGATAAGGGATAACAGGAAAAATATATTGAGCTCTGCTACCCTAAGGTGATTTCAACCTATCTCTTCTTATTTGCTTTCATAAATACTCTATGAATTAGGCATTGTCATACATATTTTATGGATTGAAAAGTGATACCAAAAAAAGGGTAACGAATTCAGAGATTCACAGCTGGTAAGCAACAGAGGTAGGATTCAAGCCTGTGTCAAATCAGTGATCTTTCCATTCTAGAGAGTTATGAGCAGAAGAGGGCAATAATTCCAACTAGAAGATCAGAGAATAGACTTTGGAAGAGTCGGTATCTCTTCTAAATTTTGAAGAGTCAGTTTTGATAAGCAAAGTAATCCAAGAGGAGGGCTTTGTAGGTTAAGGCAATGATACAGGAATAAATATGGAGGCACAATGTGTCAGTATGCTGGAGGAAGTCCTATGTGGTAGAATGTAGTTCTGCTGAAGTATAGGAAATGAGGTCAAGAGAAGTAGATGAGGTAGAGGCACTTCGTGGAACCCTATGCTGGGGAAAGGGTGTGAGGGATGGGAAAGAGAATTCAGAATTATTGTTTAAGCAATCATGAAAGGATTTTAGGAAGAGTTAATATAAACTGCTTCACAGAGGTATCCTTTCATTCGTACTTTCTTATGACGGGGAGAGATATCTGGCATATCGCCCCATGGGTAACAAAGATTTTATTTTTAAAAGGTTGACATGGGTAGATTGTCGCAGGTAGCCTATTAACTCTGGAAATTCATTGTATTGTTCTTCCTCCCAAGACACACCCTCTCATTCTGTCTTAAGAGACAGCAGCTGTAGCAATTGCATTTGCTCTATAATTCCCAACTTTCTATTAAGTGGGCTATTCCAAGGGATAGGCTCAGGTAGCAGATATAAATAGACACATGTGGCTGCATATTTAAATCCATATTTTTTGAAAAACTATGAATATTAGGATTGAATTTTGTATTTTCATTAGTCTTACTTCTCTGTCTTAACTTTCAGTTGGTTCCAAACTCTGGAAGGGAATAAGTTTGTGTTCTACCTCCCTTCAAATCTCCAGTGATTTGAATGCCTTATCTTAAGAAGTTGACCCTAGCAGGAGAGTAGAACATAGTTTGAAATATAAATAGTAGGATCACATGAGAGGCTACTGCACTGTGGTTGGGAGGGTAGGAAGAAATTAAAAGCTATGAAACACATTAAGAAAGTGAATCAACAAGCATTCATATGAGCAATCCCATTGGAAAGGGGAAGAACGAACGGCATTGGATTAAACTACACAGCTTTATAATTTATGAAGGTGCCCAAAAGCCTTAACCACTTTGGGCCCGAATCATTGATATGGACCCTAATAAAAAAAATGTAAGGCAAGGGTTTTTTATTTATGATTTGTTTTCCTTATAGGCAAAGAGAATTAGAGAAGAAGGGAAAGAGTACCCACCTGCATGATGGTTGCAATTTAAGTTTTAACAATATGTCATCAAGTAACATCATGCAGGCACAATCTACGATATATTGGATAAATATTTGTCTAAATAATTGGAATAATTTGCCCAAGCCCTTTTTTTTGGTAGATAATTCAAAACTTAGTCCTTATGCACCTTTTATCCGATTCTAGATATCAAGGAAAATGTAGAGGAGAATTACATAAATTAATTAATTAAGTGCCTTACAATTTCATACATATTACTCTCCTGATATTGATAAGTATCCCATCTTTAAAAGGGGTTCAAATTGGTTCATTGCTTCTGTCATGGGGTTAGCACATTATGAAACTGTTCCAAATGGAAATGGAATTAAATTTTACTTGGTATACAGTCCTGGGGCCTTTCTATATGTTATTGCATCTAATCACAAATGAGGCATTATTATTGCCATATTAAAGGTAATGAAAGAGGCTAACAGTTATTAAATGAATTGCCAAAGTTCACAAGCTATCTCAATATGGACATAAGGTACTGATGCTAAAAACACTAGTAAGATGAGTGATTAGGTCAAATCAGGCATTTCATTTTAATTTCTATATTTCTCTCATCAGTTAATATTGTGTAACACTCAATTCTCTCTGAAACTTTCAGCAAATTGTGTCAGAAAGATGAGCCTAAAGATCTCTATCAAGTTGCCCCAACTAGAGTTATGGAACTACTATAATCTGCCTAGATTTTTAGGGCAATTTTCAGTGATATTTCGTAATCATGAAAAGCACATTAGAGATAATTTATTTTTCTTATGCCAGCAATAGACTTTCTTCTCTGAAATCATAAAATTTAAAGATGAAAAGGACATTACAGAACCTCTCAGCCTGCTGCTAATCAAATATTTGACTTCTTGCACAACATTCCTGTCTTTACCACCAATGCTGAAAACATAACCTAAAGTAACCCACTCTGTATTCTTCAGTTAACTTCTTATCGAAACTCCTGCTGCAGCTTCACTTATACCCAGTGATACTCGTGTCTGCCAACCACATACATCTGTACAATCAGCCAGAAAGGGAGACGAGGAAATTCAGGACCCAGAATACAATCCAGGAAGAACCTTCTGACTGCATGGAGGCTGACAAGTTCACTGTGGAGAGACCAGACAGACATTGACACAGGGAGGCACATGAGGTACATATGTTTAGAAAGGCAAATCCATACCAGAAGATCAGTTTAAGAAGAAAAGAAAGGCAAAAAGAAACAGAAATCACTTGACATTGAGAGAGAATTCAATACAGTTCAGTCCAATCAGGGCTGGCTGCATAGTTTGTGGGACCCAGTGCAAAAGGCAAATGCAGGACCCCTTGTTCAAAGAGCAGGGGAACAGTGGTGTAAATTATAAAGTGGTACCAAAATATAAAGGTTTTCCTTTCTTCGGTGGTCTCTCTCTTGACTTACCATGTTTTTATTTGCTATTTAATGTTGTTCCAAGTAAATAATTTTTAAAAATTATTAGCATACATTAAATTTATTTTTTATTATTTAGCATAAATTTAAATTATAGCATAAAATTTTCCATTTTTCTTTACAGTACCCAATGTTAGTTTTAAATACAAATATGAGATCTTTTAATTCATATGTGGAAACACCAAAATGACAGAGTTTGTATTTTATAGCTCATTCGCAGAGGGTGCCTCAAGCAGGCCAGAGCTAAGAAATCCAAGTTATACTCAAAGAGCGTAGAGGAAGGAAAAGAGGTTTTCCGCAGGCACAGAGCCATCCCGAGGGGCAAGGGGCACTGCCTTGGGTATGGGTATACCGGAAAATGCAGACCCTCACAGCTGCCTTGGACGCCCAACCTGTGGTTGGAGGCACTCGATGGAACCTAATCAGATTCTCCCTTCCAAGACGATGCACAGCCCAGGATGGAGGCGGGCTCTGGGGAATCGAAGCCAGTCATTCCCCTTTCCACAGCTTCAGTTTGCCCCAGACAGGCTGACCCCACCCATCCTCAAACCTTGGCTTTTGGCTGCCTGCTGGACCCCGAGGTGTGAAGGGCATTGACCACCATCAGCCCGGGAGCACAGGTGCCTGACTCTGGATTCTGACCCGGGCCCCCGGGGTGCACTCACACCCAGACCCGAGGGCCAGAGGTCTCTGGTGGAATGTGGACTCCCCCTTTTTTGCCTTCCCCAACTGCAGATGGGAAGAGCTCTTGCCCCCGGGGGAGGAAAAAGCCATAGTGGGCACAGGGTCTGGTGTGCCAGACAGCCCATGAGCAGGCAGCTGAAAATCTACACTGAGTGGCTGGGGAGCAAGACTATAGGTGAACTGAGACTCCATACCTCCCCCCACCCCCAAACCTTGCTTAATTGTGCCACCGGAATTCATTTACAAAACAGAAAGTCAAAGATAATGTTAAGAATTTCAAGACAGTGTGAACAGAGCACTGGGTGCTCTGAGCGCAGGGCCCTAAGCCCGTGAGGCTAGCCCTCCATATAGCTCAGGCAACGTTGGATGTACACATGTATATTCAAAAGTCATCAAGTCAAGCTGGTGGCAAGTGTCAAGGACCCAGGTTGAGAGACCAGACATCAGAAAATATGGTCCCAAGCATCCATGGCAAGATATACTTCCTCTCTCCCTACCTCTAAATGGGTCATTGCTATCTGAGCCAAATCATCTGTCGTACTTATACTTCCCTTATTTTGTCCAGTATAGGTTTTGGTATCAGAGTATGGTTTCCAGAGTTGGGTCCACAGATGCATGTAAATCTAAATATAATCACCTTTCCTGGTTTAAACACTGTGGAGTCAGGAGGCCACGCAAACTATGAAACAATGAGCACGCTAAGGGTTTCTCTCCTTGACCACATAATCTAAGAATACTTTTGGAAATTCAAGTGAAATTTCCCAAATTAACCACATTTCTCCAATTGGTTTTCTGTCATTGTGCTGATAGAGCACATGTTCCAAAGCATATTAAAACTGTGATGAGAGACACTATGGAAATATATAAGTAGATAGAAGAGTTTATGTTTTGAAGACTTTTAATAGCTCATTATAGTTATAGTATCAAAAACAATAATTATATCAAGGTTCAATTAGTTCAACAAATATTTGTTGAGTGCAATTGGCTGGACAAGGTACTATGGGGAAATAGAAAGGCAAAGAACACACAATTACCATCCTCCAGAAGTTTAAGATGCTTAGCTTCTGCCTCTATTTGGTGGAAACTACAAAAAAAATTTATACATTTTGTAAAAGTCTCTTTCAAAAACAACAAAAAGGTGCATTGGTAGAGGAACGGTGTATTTGAATGCCATACTTTTATAATTTCTTATATTTTTTTTATCCCCATTAGCACACCCACTTTAAAAGTCTGCTCATTAGTAATTTTCAAGAAGTGGATATAGGACCTCGGGAAAACTACATGGTGTAATCTGACTCAGCTGAATATATTTGTGTTCATGTGCCATTAATTTTCAATCAACACTGAGTACCAACTGAAAGAGGAAAGACACTTTAGAGAGATAATAAGCAATTTGGCATCATGATTGGAAAGAGAGTTGGAGCCTGCTGCAGGTATTTCCTTGGGGTGCTTTATGGATATTTCTAGTTCTCTCTCCTTTCCTTCTCTTCTCCACTGAGAACCTTCTCCTGACACTGACTCAGTCTGGGGTCACTGGCAGTCCTGTTCAATTTGACCTGAAATAACAATCCCAGTTATGGGGAAACTAATCACAGCTCTGCCTATTTGGCTAGTGGCTACTGATTAGAACAGTTTGCGAAGTAAACGGATTTTTTAAAAAATTTTCAGAAGGAATGTTTAACCATTTTCAAACACAGACTATCTGCAAGCCTGTGAATACAAAACTGGTACTATGTGTAAGTTAATTAAAATTATTTTTCATTACTTATTCACAGTAGTAGCTCTAATTTGGCCACATTTAATTTCTTTTATACATTTTAAACCTACAGCTTAGAAAATTTATGAAAATGTAAGCTACAATAAAGCACTTTGGTATTATTTGTGTTATCTTATATATAAATCCATAAAATACAAAATGCCTCAAATTTAATTATTTGTCCCTAACAAGGTGAATTATCAAACATCAAATGAATGACAACGCCACACAGAAATCTGAACTGCATTTTCATACAAGTTAATTATTTTCTGTTGGCATTGATAGCATATTCCCTCAGCTACTTCAAAATAGTTGTAAAAATCAGACACTGTTAGAACTCTGCATTTGAAAAACAAGAGAAGAGTGAATACACATTCAAAAGAAGAGAATAAACTAGGGTGTAGTGACCTATTTTTAACATCCAGAGGCAAATGACAGATGGCTTTGATCTTGTCTGGGCATCAATGAAGCTTTGAGGAAGTCAGCTGCCCCCAACACCAAAGGTCATTGCCCCACTCAACCTCACTATGTTGTCCCTCTTCCGTGCCTGGTGACTTTTATCTAGGAATAACTCCAGTGACTTTCCTACAGGCAAGTTACACCTTTCAGTGTGTTGAATATTATTTTAGATGTCTCAAAGACTTAGGCTATATTGTTTTTTTCTGTTTATCGCTGTAATGCTTTTTCTGGTGTGATATCATTCACATTATCTTTTAATTTCTCAGTGCCATGGGGTATAAGCTGTCTGTGATTGCATCTGTCATGAATGCCTCAGACAGCAAAGGCTGAGGCTCAGGACGAGTGCCGTAAAGAAGTTTCATTCTGCCATCGCTCTATTTAACAAAGATGAGGGCGAAGGCTTAAAGTTTTGGGGTGTGATCTGGATTGGAAAATGTAAATGACCACTTTCGGCATATCAATGAAAGAAAACATAAAATATCAAAAGGAGTTTATTGGTGCTGATGAGTCTTACAGAAACATACAGTGAAATAAAAGTATCATTCCAAATGAACACAAAGCCCTTGTGGGAAGTGATTTAATATGGAAAAAAAATACTTTGACTGTTATGCAGTCCCTCACATTGTATTTCTGTAATGGGAAGCAATGGGGATATTAACATGTTTTTATTTTATTTTTAGTCTATGAAAAGTATTGATTTCCCCTTTACAGCTTAAAAAATAATCATTTATCATCCTCTTCTAGAAAACTCTCTAGCAGCTTTTCAAAATCATAACAATTTATTTATTTTTCTCTAAATATATATCCTAGTTTCAAAACTGTTAATATCTTAATCTTACTAAATTGAGATGTAAGCCATAGTTTTTGTAAACCATCATAACAAAATATGTATGTCTACAGATTACATTTTTCTACCCTGAATGGGGCATTCTATACTAGCATCCAGTAATGGATTGCCAACTTGCTGATAAATATTTGAGTTTTCTAATCATCCTTCTAAGGTGTGTAATTCTCAAACAATTAAGAGATTGCTAATTAGATATCACCTTATGTAATCTCCAAAGAAAGAATGATCTAAAACACAATTCATTCCTTAATAGTGCTATAATCCAATCAGGAGCCAGCACATATATTTGAATTAAAAAATCATAAGCAACAGATATTTTACATACTGATTGATAATCAGATTAAAGACAATTATAATGACATTCAAAGAAATAGATTTTTGAGGGTTGGAGTAGTTAAGGAGGCATTTAAAGAACAAGGTCATAATTTGAAATTTTAAGAAAGAACAGAATTTGAGCCAGTCCTGATGGTCTAGTGGTTGAATTTCAGCCCTCTCACTGCTTTGGCGGCCCAGGTCCGTTCCTGGGTCACAGAAACAGACCACTTGTCTGTCAGTAGCCATGCTGTGGCCGTGGCTCACATAGAAGAATTAGAAGGACTTACAACTAGATTATACAACCATGCACTGAGGCTTTGGGGAGAAAAAAAAAAAGATGAAGACTGGCAACAGATGTTAGCTCAAGGAAAATCCTTCCCTGCAGAGAATTTAATGGGCATTCCAGGTGACATTTACTTTTAACCAGCTATCAGTAACACAAATGCAAATGGTAGTTAAAGAATAAATAGGCCCACCCAGTTCAGTGAAATAAATGATATTGTAAAGCTTAAGTTCAGGAAAAGGAGTGATTGAAGTAGTTAGGAGGGGCGAGACAATAGTGATTGCAGAGAAGCACACAGAATTGGAGATCACGTGTTCCGTCCAAAGAAACAATGCATACAGAGTTTCAAAAGCCTTGTGGGAATTTGAACCCAATTTGCTAAAATCTGATATTATAATAAAGCTAAAATATGGATGGTTGTAGGAAATCCTTTAGAATTTAAATTCAGGTAGTTCATGTTTTTTAAAAAAAAAATGTACAAGCAATGCTAAACACTTCGCTGAGCAAGATCCTGCATGTGGATCCTTAATTTGTAATTTCACTTGCATAATACGAGTGAAAGAGGTATTTGGGCATACAACCAAGTAACCACCACCAGGTCAAGATATAGAACTTTCCCATCACTCTGGAAAATTCCCTTGTAACTTTTCTAAATCAGCATCACCCCCCTCCCACAAGGACACACTATTCTGACTTACATCACTAACAATGAGCTTTGCCACATTAGCAATGCTGCTCTTTGTTTACTGTTGTCCAGTACAACATTGTATGACTTCACAGGAATATATTTATCTATTCTCCCGCTCATGAATATCTAGATGTTTTATGGGTGAAAGGTAGTATTTAGACAAATAATGCCAAAATTCATTTAGAAAAAATAAACAAGCAATAATTTTCATAGAAACCCTGAAAATGTAAAACAACAAGGAGAGCCCAACTCTACTATGCTACAACCAAATATTATACAGCTGCAGTGATTAAAAAGTATGTCACGGGGGCCGGCCCTATGGCCTAGTGGTTAAGTTTGGCATGCTCTGCTTTGGCAGCCCGGGTTTGGCTCCTGGGCATGGACCTACATCACTTGTTGGTGGCCATGCTGTGGTGGAGACCCACATACAAAATAGAGGAAGATTGGCACAGATTTTAGCTCAGGGCAAATCTTCCGCAGAAAAAAGAAAGTATGCTGTGAATGCGCACCAACATAGATCACTGAAACAGAATGTCATGGATCCTAGAGAAGCTCAGAGAAGGATCCTAGAACATAGAAAAGTTAATATACAGTTTAGTCTGCCAATCAATAGGAAAAGTTGGATTATTCTATAAACCATTTTGGAAGAAGTGAATAGCCATATATATAGCAATAAATAAAGTTGATTACAAAACTCATCCTTTAAAAAAGAATAAATTCCAAGTGGAACAAGATTGAAATTATATGTTTTATGTATTTTCTAACAACAACAACAAAAACTCAACAGCTGGAAGACATAAATAGACATTTCAAAGAAAAGGAAATACAAATGGTTTACATCTGTTTCTATCTATTTCTGTATCTGTATCTATCTATATCTATATTTGTGTCTATCTGTATCTATATCTATCTATATCTGTATCTATGGTTAACCACCATAATAAGAGAAATGCAAAGATAGTACCTATCAGATTAACAGAAATCCAAAAATTTGGTGCCCTAATGAACTAGTGAGGATGTGAAAAACAGACATTATTAGAAGAGGGTAAATTTGGTAATATCAATCAAAATCCAAAACATACATAACTTTTCACCAAGTAATTTTCCTTCCTAAGTCTTACAGTTTTAAAATGATAAATGTAAAATATTTTTCTCTTTATCACTGTTTATAATATCAAAATTCTGAATGGCCTAAATATTCATTAATAGAACACAGGCTAAATGAATTACAGTATATCCATAAAGCGATACTATACTGTTAGAGATAACAATAAGAAAGGTCTGCATATACTAATCTGAAATGTTTTCTAAGATACAGGATTAAATGAAAATGCAAAGAGAAGCATAGTGTCTCTAATATGTTTTCCATTTGTATAAAAGGGGGAGAGGATACACACTTCATTTTATATGCATGAGTACTCTGGAAGAATACAAGAAATTTCCAATAACACTCAACTAACTCTAGCAAAGGGGCCTTAGTTACTTGGGGTCAAGGAGAAAAATTTTCACATGTACTTTTGTATTCCTTTCATTTTGAATCATATAAATGAGTTACTTTAGAAAATTAAGTAATTATTTTTTACAAGTAGAATGTCATGATAAAGCTTTGTAAACTATAAAGGACTATGCAAATGTAGGGGTTTATTTCATATTATCTTCCCATTTGGCACTACCTGGCTGTGAAACATTTTTTAATGATCAGGCAATACAAATTTTAAATTACATTTATTTTATTGTAAAAAATATAAATGTTCATTGCAAAAAATGTGGGAAGGCATAAGGCTAATAACTGTAATATAGAAAGAACTCTCTGCAAATTGCCAAAAACAATTCAAACATATAAAAATACAATTTAGGAAGGAGGAAATACAAATGGATAATAAACATATGAAAAGATACTCAATCTCACTAGTAGACAAGATAATAAATATCACAGCAATGATATAATCTTTTTCACCCTTTAAAATGACAGCAATATAAAGATTAGTAACATTGAGTGCTGATAGGTATGCAGTGAAACAGGTAATCTCATGAATTAGTAGTGGAAATTTGAATTGCTATCACTTGTTAGGAGAGTGAACTAAGCAGAGCAAGCGGAAGTTTCCTTTTCTTTTGGAGAAGTAATATATTCACATAATTGACACAATTCAAAATTCAAGATACAAAGAGTGAATGGCGAAAATTTTCCCTCACAATATTACCCCTTGGCACCCTTCCAGTTATGCTTTCTGAAGGCAACTGATGCTGACATTGGCTTTCGAATTTTTCCAGAGATGGATGTATGTATCTGTGTGTGTGCATATACATATACACATACACCTGTATGCATGTTGCTGTATCTATATATTTCTTTATATATTATATATTCATGTATACAACATATTACACCCTTTCTTAAACTTATGATAGCATACTGTGTACATTTGCTACAATTTTTTTCCTTTACCTATTGACTCCATTCTTTTTTGGTAGTGATGTGGGGGTGGCTGCATACTCCAATGTGTGAAAGTACCATAATTTATTTGCCATTGTCTTTTGTGAGTATTTGTGTTCTTTACAACCTGCTGCTATTTTGAGCAACTGAATAAATGTACACATGTTTAATTTCAAAAAGGAAAAAGGGAGAAAGCAAAATTTCACAGCAGTAGAAAAGAGATTGGAGACATAAACTCAGATAAATACAATAAGTAAGAACTACAGGATAATACTTTGCTCAATTTATATTAATTAATCTTAACACTTTAAAGATTGATGTGCTGGAATATTTAAAATTCTGAGATTGACCCAATATAATATAGAAAAGTCTATATAAACAATTACCATAAGAATATTTGAGTGATATTTTAAAAATTCTCCATCACCTGCACTCACTATTTCAACTTTTTTTTTTTGTTGAGGAAGATTAGCCCTAAGCTAACATCCATGCCAATCCTCCTCTATTCTGTACGTGGGAGGCCACCGCAGCATGGCTGGAGAGTGGAGAAGATGAGCACCTGGGATCTGAACCCGTGAACCTGGGCCGCTGAAGTGGAGCCTGTGGAATTTTAACCACTCGGCCATGGAGCCAGGTCCCACAAACATATTTTTGATGACAGGAGCCCAATATAAAATAATATGAAAGGTAGGTTTCCATTTATATAAAGTTTAAAACAGGCAAAAATTATCTATGATGTTAGCAGTCAGTTGTTAACTTTAGTAGGGAATATCTTGCCAGAAGAGGACTGAAGGGGTAATGGCATATTGCTTGATCTAGGTTCTGGTTACACACAGGTGTATATGATTTGTCAAAATTCATCAAGCTGTACTTATGCTTTATGTTCTATTCTGTGTGCAACTTACACTTCAGTATGAAATATACCTTCACTAAACTGATCTGAAGCAAGTATGCAAATTAGTAGATGTTAAATGTGAGTAGTGTAATCACAGGTGTGTATGATTTTTTTAATAGTGCCTAATTTAATATTAAATAAATTACTTTTACTTTCACCAATGAAGCATTGACAGCTATAGGTATTTCCCTCTCACTGTAGTCATGTAGCAAACAGAATAAAATATATGCAACTACTGGTTTCAGACGTTAGCTGGTAGGCACTGAATTTCTTTGATGTTTGGGATAAAGGAAACATTTAAAGTAAGCTCTGTAATTGTTCAAGCTTACTGCATAGAGTGAGTTTCCCTGTCACGGCCCACAGAGTGAGTTTCCAAAAAGACTCCGGTGGTCTCCTGACTTAAGGAGGGTTGGTATTTGGTGATGGAGAGGTAGCTAGAATTCATGATGCTGAATACAGAGAGATGGGAGGTTGAGAGAGAGAGAGAGAGGGGGGCCCACAGGTCTTCAAAGAACCCCTCTAAGTTTTTAGCTGAGTTTTAAACACGCAAGAAAGGAACATACTCAAAGTAAGTTAAAGAACCATTAGAAAGCAATAGGCTGGATAAGTCCCAGGGCTCACACAGGGCAGAAATAGTTCATGTTTCTACCAATCAGAGTAGATAGATTTCACAATATATTGATCACTGTTTATGTTCTTTAGAGGAGTTTCACCTTACTAGTGGGCCAATTGTTGGATTAGGAAAAAGGCTACTCTGGACTTACATAACAAAGCTTAAATACAAGTCTTAGAGTAATCAAACTGATCTTCAAGTAACTTACCTGTGTGTCAGATCAAACATCATCTCTCTTTAAAGGAATATTACAATATACAACACTTAACAAAGTCAATTTTCAATGTTCAGCATTCAACCAAAAATTTAAAGCCATGCAAAGAAACAAGGAAATGTGACCCATAATCAAGGGAAATATCAATCAACAGAAACAGACCTAGAAATGACGAAGATGCTGGAACTAGATTATGACTTCAAAATAGTTATTTTAAATCTTAGAATATACTCAAGGATATAAAGGAAAATATTAACTGCATCAGGAGAAAGGTTGGAGATATAAAACTAGAAACTATACTTATAAAAATCCTACCTCTTAAATGAAAAATACACTGAAGAGAATTAGCATAAAACTAAAAGCTATAAAAAAATCAATAAAACTGAAAATAGTAATAAAATTTATGAAAAATAAAGCACAGAGAAAAAATATTAAGAAGATAATTAGCAGAATAGTGACCTGTATAGTAATATTATTCACTCTAACATATGAGTAATTTGTCTTCCAGAAGGTGCAAAAGTTGGAAAATATCTGAGTAAATGACTGCAAGTTTTCCAAATTTCTTTAAATTATAATCATATAGATCCAAGATGTTTACTCAACCTAAGCATAAGAAACATAAGAACACTACGGCAAGACACATTATTATCACATTGCTGAAAAGCAGTAATAAAAAGAAAATTTTAAAACCATTCCAACAAAAAAGACACATTACATATAGAAGAATAAATATGATAACAATGGATTTGTTACAGAACCGTAGGGGCCAGAAGTCAATAGAATGACGTTTTTAAAGCACTGAAAAAAAGAGAAAAAAGTCAATTTAGATTTCTATACCCAGAAGAAATTCCCGTGAAAAATTAAGGAAAAAAAATGATTTTTTTCAAACTAACAAAAGCTGTGAGAATTATTTTTTTCACATATGTTTTATAAGAAACATTAATGGAGTTTTTTTTTCTGTTTTGCAGAAAGAAAATTATAAGAGATAGAAATATGAATCTTCTGTTCTGTATAATCTACACCACCTGAAATAGAAATATTAGAATAAAAAAATTAAAAATTAAAGTATGTTAAATATAACCATATATATGAATATATATAATTATGAAACTACATATTAAATTATATTGAATTACAACACCATATATTAAATCTTAAAAGATAGGAATGGTAGTGTTTCTATAATTGTTGAAATAATACTTTATATAGAATAAATAATAGGATGAATAAAACTAAAGAGTGAATTGGTGAATTGGAATATTAGATTGAAGAATGTTTTTCAGAAAGTGGAAAATAATAAAGAATAGAATATATAAAAGAAATATTAAAAGATAAGAGCTAAAAGTAGTTATGTCAAATCAGGACCAAAAAATGTCACGAAGGAATGAAAAGGAGGAAGAAAAAAAAATGTAGATAAAATAGACCAGAATTTGAAAATGAAGAAAAACCTCATAATGAAATTTTTCATTGAGAATCAAACAGAGGAAATAGATACCCATACAAAGACATGTTATGGTGGCATTTAAAATAACAGGAGAAAATGTCAAAACTTCTAGAGAGAAGGCCAAGCTCTCTAAAAATATATGACAGTTATATTGACATCAGATGTCGTGACCAAAATAATAAATACAATATGAAGTTAAATAAACTTAAAAATATTAATGGAAAAGGACATTAAACATAGAATGTACTATCCAATCAGATTTTCATTAAAATGCAGGATATATTAAAAATAATATGTGATACATATGATCTTTAAATTGTGCCACTAAAGTAACTAGACTAAAACTACTTCTGTGGGCAGATCAGTAGTTGCCTAGGGCTAAGGGAATGGGTTGAGCATTGATCCGGGAAGTGATACAATGAAAGAACATTTTGGGGATGATGTAAATATTCTGGTGGTATTTACATAGGTGTATACCTGAGCCAACTCACACTTCTAGAGATGACAGACACTCCAGGTTCTTCCCATATAAATAGTAAGAAAAAGAAAGTGATGAAAATAGAAACTGTAGATTGAAAGAGACTTAAAGTTATAATTATTTTAAATTATTTTTAATGATCAAGACTAATCTATATCTTCACTTGAGTGAAGAAAATATACAGAGATAAGGCCAGGGTAACCATAAAAGTCAGGACAGTGAGTAATTTTGGAGAGAAGGTGGTACCTGTGGTTGGGACACAGCACATTGAAACGCTTCTGAAGTGGCTGTTAAAGTTCTAGTTCTTGACTTGGGGCTTATTAAAAAGGAATTCACCTTATAATAATTAATTAAGCTATAAAATTATCTGTTTTTTTAAAATTTATACAATAAAAACATTTTTTAAAAGAAGTTATAAAAAGAGCAATAGAGCAAATAAAATTCAAAGTAAAAAAAAGAGACAAAACACAAAGTGAAGAAATGGAGAGAGACAAAGATAAATGAAAAATATCTGGTTCTTCGGGAAGATGAATAATAAAGACAAACATCTAGGAAGACTAGTAAGAAAAAAATGAAAATGAAAACAGAAGTTGGTCCAGGACATAACTCAGACAAAAACGTTTTAAAATTATATAATATTAGAAACAAACATAAGTTAGTAGTTTTTAAAAACAAAATTAAAATTAGTGATAAAATTCAAATATCAAAATTGATGTGAGAATAGAGAACTTGCATAGATAAATACCACACAGATAATTTTACAATAAGCTTTACAAGACTTTTTAGAAATAATTTACCCCAATCTTATGTAAGTTAGGCTGAAGTATTTTGAAAAAGTTTGGTCAAACTTCCTCATTATATAAGGCTGGTGCAATATGGCCTCCAAAGCTAGAGCAAACAGGTTGGTTATGTCTTTTCCACCCCAGTAAAGGTGAGCTCATTAAATGGCTTAAACACATACAGATTGGCTGGGCATCATGGACCTGCTTGGAACAACATTATTATTTTAAAAAGATAAAATCTAGAGAGAATCTACCACCAACTATGACTTGGAGGGCTATATCCTAAACTCCTGGGACAAGAAGAAGAGAAAAAAAAAATCATTCCGGGTCTAATATGCACCAGGAATTTTATATACATTATTGCATTTTCTCATTACCATAATTCTTTGCGATCAATGTTAATATTATTAACCCATTTTACAGTGAGGAAATTGAGGCTCAGAGAAGTTAAATATCCTACTTATTACTATATAGGCAATTAGTTTAATAATGGAGCTTGAGCCTATATCTGATCTATTACACTCCTTTTAGCTCCTGATCAGTTGACATTGTTGTTAGGTTTGAAACTTGAAAGGGTCATTCATTCATGTGTTAAATTTCTTAATTTAGAAAGAATTTATGAAGAAGCGACTATCATAACTCAGAATGGAATTTTCTACTTTAAAGCAAACACTTCATTCAGCCAAAGCAAGTATTTTTTTTTCAAAGACATAGACAATGCCACTTTAAGAGCTTCTGTATGTGTCTAAAGGAGTAGAGCATCCCATTTCTCAGCAATCCATTAGTATTTGCGATTAATTAGCGTGAAGAATAATGAGGTGACTGAGACCAGAGTACCCTTGCCTTAATTGATTGCCTGAGTTCCTGGATTAATAAAATCCAATTATTTTCTTATGTAATTGGCACAAAGTTTACTTGTATCTGCTTTTTAATGTTTGCTAATGATATAAGAAAGTAAACAAAACATACTAATTGTAAATGAATACCAAGTTCAATTAAATCTCCAGGCCTGACCAAATATCCCTGTGTACAGATTAGTTCAAAATCCTTATTTATCTGTAGAACACACACCAAGTTAATGACCTCTGCTACCCTGACTTGTGTGTTGAAGTGGGAACAAGAGTGCATTATGGCTTTTTAAATAGAAGTGAAAGATCATAGCACTCTGGAATTAGAGGAAGGCCAATCAGAGGGAAATCCCTAGTGTTTCAGAGCTGAATTTTAACTAAGAGATGAGAATGAGTAGTTTTCTTGAGACTGATTTTAAGATGTCTCTCAAGTGACTCTAATGGTGCCTTCCGGAATCCTACACCAAATCAGTCTCTGTTCCTGCTGGGCCTTGCTTGCTCATGTTGTCAGATTTGCATCCCCCAGCCCTGCCTGGCTTAGATCCTGTTGTCTGCAAACTCTAGACTCGAGTTTGACTATTTTCAGACCACTTAGGCTGTAGACTCTGGACCATGAAACATACGCCTGGAGTCATTTGAGTTGGAGTGAGCCTTGGGCATCTCCATGCTCAGTGAGATTCCTTCATCAGCCCATTATTATCCGTCCTCAGCTCCTCTTATTTGGCTTCTGTAGCTTTATCTCACTTAACCTCCATTTCTACTGTTTTAACAGAAATCTTTCCTTAACCCCAAGTCATTTGGTTGAGGCTTAAACAAAATTATAAGTACCTTATAAGATGTCTAAGAACTGTAAGGCAGTATGCTAGATATCATAGGCACTCTGAGCCTAGCAGAGTCTTAAAAATAGTGGGTGAACAATACACATTTGTTTATTTAAATTTAGTGGATCAATATAGGGTACTGGTACAATTGTATTTGAGAACCATGATCCGCATGACTGTAGCTTTAAACACTACTCATGCTGATGACTCATTTATTTATATCTTTGGCTCACACCTCCCCACAAAAGTTTAGGCTTGTGTACATGACTGGTTGCTTGATATCTCCACTTTGCTAAACATCCAAAGCCAAGCTCTTAGTTATCACCAAAAGCCTAACTATTTCTACAGTTTTCTACCTCTGGGAATGTTGACTTCTAAATTGTAGTTGCTCAGATCAAAAATTTTGAAGGAAGTTCTTCCCCCATCCTCCATCCTTCATCCAATCTTTCAGCCAACCCTGTCAATTCTCCTTTAAAATAAATCCAGATTTAGGCAGTCTCTCATCACCACCAGTATGGCCCTGATCCGAGGCCCCAAGCTGCCATCCTACCTCATTGAAGTCTCTCTACTTCCTCCTTTATCTGCCTACACTCTATTCTCAATAAAACAGGCAGAATGTGCCTGCTAAAACTTAAGTCTGATCATGTCACGAAAACTTGAATTGCCTTTGCTCTCACTCAGAGTACAAGTCCAAGTTGGTACAGTGGTTTAGAAAGTGTACGGATGCTTTTTACCCCTTCACCCTGATCTCGTCTCTTGGTTACTCCCCTTCTTTGTATAACTTGACTGGCTTCATTTTGGGGTTGTTATATTTGCTGCTTTCTCGATTTTGAATGTTAGCTGAAATCCTAATTTATCTCTAGAGATAGTGCCCCCTCCTCCTTTAGGTCTAATGTCCCTTCCTCACTGTGTCTTTCTCTTATCACTCTATTTAGAAAACTGTCTGCCAATACTCCCCACTCTCCTTCCTGCTTTATATCGTTTGCTACAGTATTTGTCATGATCTAATAAGTACATTATGTGTTTTACTTATATATCTTATTTTCTGTCTCATTCTCCTAAAATATTAGCTCTGTGAGGCCAGGGATTTTTGCATTTTACTTCCAGCTGTATCCCCTGCACCTACATAGTTCCTGCCTTCTATTCATTGCTCAACAATTATCTGTTAGGTGAATGACTTGATATGACTGCAGTGGACAGGATTACTGTCACAATTCTCCATTCCCTTCCAGGAAAAGAATTAGACATTCACAACTGTCCCAGCGTAACTTTGCAGTGTTCTCCCACTTGAGGGTGAGGTGAAAGGGCTTCCCATTCCTTAACCAAGGGCTTGAGCATAAAATGTGCTTTGGCCAATGGGCTTTTAGTAGATGTGGTACAAATACAGTCTTCAAAAATTCTTGAACGTGTCTTGCACCTCTGACATCACATAAGAAGAACGTTCCCCAGGCTAGCCAGCCAGACCCAACTAGATCAGCAGAGCTGCCCAGCTGACCCCAGCTTATATCAAACTACTCCTAGGAAACCCCCAAAAATATGAACTAAATAAATACATAATGTTTAAAACAATAAGCCACTGGGTTTAGAGGTATTAGTTATGAGCAATAGCAACTTAAACAATGAGCCATAGAGCAAATTTTCTTAGGGGCCAAAAATGGTATAACACCTTTCAAGTGAATTAATGTGCTATATTAAATGAAACAATAAAAATTAAATAATCTTTTACATTTTTATGTGGTTACTGTGAAGCTCAAACTATGTTATGTACTCAATTGTAGTAATTTATTTTAGCAGATTTCAGAATATAATCATTCTCTTCTCCCATAAGCTGTTCATTTATTACTTGGTTCTTATTTTTAATCTTTTATAAAATAGAGTTTTTTCCCATTTTACATTAATCCATTTTAAATCTTTTTTATAAATAGGAGTTGTGTGAATTAACAATAATAATTATAATACCATACTTAGTAGAATTTATACTTTGATGTTCTAACATAAGACTTTATTAATCTGTAATCAATCTTATGAAATCCACATTCTAGTCTATGTAATATTAAGAGGGTAAATTCTATCATCTATTTTCTGTATCTTAATAGCTTACATTTGAGTTGAGCAGTAAAAGGCATAGGACCTCTGAAATGGAACTAAATATTTTACCTGCAGTTAAATCGTTAATTTTCTAACTGGTTTCTATATCGTGGTAGTTAAATTAGTTCCTATGCTGACTAATATAATAAAACATAGTGTCACCCTGAAATAATAAATTCTGAAATGAATAATAAATTATAATCTGAACATTCTAAGTCACATTAAGCCCCATTCTTTTATCTAAATTGAGTTGCAAATTTTTCCAAAAATACTAGTTTAAAATAACAGGAAGCCCCATGTTTTTAAAAACTATATTAGCCTTTAATTTTCACAATTAATTCACAACAAGAATTTCTCTTCATACACAAAAATCTTTTACATACACACACACACAAGTATAAATGCACTTACCCAAAAATTAGTTTTTGAATTTTCCCTTTCTTTTCTGATTACTCCTAACTATCCTGAATAAATCTTAAGAATATCACATAATCATTTTTAACTGTAAGTAGATCCATCACTCATTCATTATGTCAGCAGATTGGACCTGTGCAAGTATAATATAAAATTCAATTCAGGAATAAAAAAATGAAGTTAATTAAACCAAAGGATTGGGTCAAAAAATAGTGAACCGAGTAATGAATTATTACGTTGACTTTTTTTTCAATTTAGTAATAAAACTTATTTATTCATTAAAGGCTTTTTAAAATTAACTTTACTATTTTTGAGCTTATCACTTTTAAATTCAATTGAAGTGTTTTAAAAGGAAAGTAAAGTGTAAAATCCACTTTGTTTCTAAAACTTGTTCATGTTTAGACAGATCTTTTCAATTTATACTGATCCATTCTCAGCATAGAGATTAAATGTACTTAAAAATTTATATCACTCTTATCCTCTGCATGAGTACTGAGACCACGTTTGTGAACTTTGGTGGGAGTAGAAATGAGACTGGATAAGATTAGAGCTGAGGAATTGAACTGGGAATAGAATTGACCACCAAAGTTTGGAGGCCAGAAACACAACATGAATACATAGATGAAGCAAGTAAGTAAACTTGGCTTTGGTTCAGACTGGTAGAAGACAAATACCTGCAGAGAATTCAAAATAGCAATGATACTTCAACTGTGAAGGGCTTTCTTTGTGATTCCAAGTGATTTCTCTTTAGAGCAGGATCTCAATCATTGGTTGGCGTTAAAGCTTCTGTGATCTAAAATGTATTCCATAGAATTTCAGTGTTCTACCCCAGTTTCCAGGGTTTATGGAAGAAATATAGTCCCAGTGGAAAACTGCACTAGAAAGGAAAACAAGATCTTATGAGATACAGAATTTCAATTAGATGGACAGGAACATAGTAGAAGGAAGGACAGATTATGGTAGAGGTGACATGAGTTGGCTCATGTCTTTCACCAGTGTTTCTTTTTAACTTGTTTTGTTAGTGAATATTTAATGAGCATCATTATTCTGCTCAATTCTATGATACAATGTTGAACAACATATCCACCCTAATTATGTATCCTTTGAAGGAAGATGATCAAATAAATATCACCCTAAGTGTGATATCTATTGAAGGAAGATAGCCAAATAAGGTGTGATGTGTACCGGTTCTTGATAACAGCAGTACTATTAGTAGTAGATCCCTTCCACTGTGGAGCAGAAACCCCTAAAGGACTTTTTATACCCACAGTCAGGATTTGCTTAGGAACTGGTTAGAATAGAGCTAATCTGGTAACAGTCTTTTTTACTAGCATGGGTAAATTGCTAACTGCTCTAACCTTGGATTATAAAATGGGTAATGGCTTAAGTACATCATGGAGCTGCTAGTGATACTAATTAACACTGCGCATGGAGATGGATTAGCGCAGTGCCTGGCACATTTTAATAGTGAAATATTTATTAGAATTACTATTTACAATATTATTATAATTAGATACAATTGAACAAAGCTAAAGAAAGAGAAGTTAGTGTACAATAGAAAATATTGTATACAACCTACACCCAAAATCTGGAAGGTAAGAGTTAAAACTCAAGAGGTTACTGTAATTCACATGAATCTCTTTAATGCTGAAAAGCAAAACTAATATTCTTCATAACCTGATCACAAAAACATCAATAAACATTTTGCCATAGATTTGCATCCTTTCTATCTTTATTTAACTTTAGATTGCATGAACAACACAAGTTACCCCAACCTCTTTTCCCTCATGAATAACTTCATTCCCTATTTAACTTTGCTTCACATGATACAGCATATTACATTTTGGAATTATGAGGTTCCAAAGTGTCACACAAATACAGAGCTCTAATGCTTTCCAATCGCTCAAAACCCATGGTTAAAAAAAATAATAATCCTAAATAGAGATGGACTGATAGTATGCTAGGAGATATTGCTGCTGCTAAGTTTAATAAAATATGATTGACATGCTTAGATTTATCATGGGAAGGATCACATTTTTATAACAATCCAAAATGACATAGAGCAAAATTTGCTGCCAGTGATTGGAATGGGAAATACAGTGCTCTGTGTTCTGTGGCAGAGCATTAACAACCCAGCATTGGTATAGACAATGCTTGTTTGTCACAGAGACCTCACACAAGTGTGGCTTCCAGGACCTGTCCCTCTTATCTAAGCATCTTCACACACTGCTTTGCACTCTGCTCTCTCCCTCCTGCTCAGGCTATTATAGAATTTGCTGGGAGGACAGTTTTTCTTATTCCTAAGAGCTATCAACTCTACAAGTTGATTTTCAGAAAGATTACAGAGGGTTGAAATTCCCAAAGACTGGAAAACATTTTGATAGGAGTTAGTTCGGAATGGAAAGGCAAGGTCTTCTCTTTCCCCTTTTAGGGTTCATGTTTACCTAAATGTGTATTCTCTGCTTAATCCCCATTGTCTAAAGGAAATGGGAATTTAAAAAGAAAAATGTGAGGCCTTTCTAACTACACATTATTTGCACTTTACCATTTTCACTGATACAAACAAATCATTATCCCATCCTTTCCTGTGATATTGGAAATCTGACAAGAGCATTGCATTAATTTTTCACCTTATTATTTGGAGAACTAGAATTGCTAAACTGTTTTTTCATACTGAGAAATATCGTTCTATTTCCTGCCATTAAACACAAAGAAATAGTTCTTAAGTGTAGGAAACATTTCAATAAATAGAAATTTCTTCAGCTCAATTATATTAATAATTGGAGGTGATTGATTAATAGAATAAATGTAGACTTTCAGAACACAGACTCTAGAGACAAGATGAGCTTCAGATGAATCATACTTGATTTATTAGCTGTATGAACTTGGGCAAATGCCCAAATGTTTCTCATCCTTATTTTCTTCTCTTCAAAAGATATTGATAACGGACAAAAGATCTGAGTAGATAATGCCCAAATAAGAACAAAATATACAAATGGTCAATGAAAATATGCTTGATGTCATCAGCCATCAGGGAAACGCAAATAAAATTCACAATGAGATACCATTTGACACCCACTAAGACGACTTTAATCAATAACACAATAACAAGTGTTAGTGAGAATGTGGAAAAATTGAAACCTTTATATACTGCTGGTGGAAATGTGAAATGATGCAGTCACTTTGGAAAACAGCGTGGACGCTCCTCAAAAGGTTAAACATAGGACTAACATACAACTCAGTAATTCCACTCCTAGGTATATACCCAAGAGAAATGAAAACATATGTCCACACAAAAACTTGTACACACATGTTCATAAAAGTATTATTCATAATAGCCCAAAAGTGAAAACAACCCAAATTTCCATCAACTGGTGAATGGATAAATAAAATGTAGTATATCCATACAATGGAATATTATTAAGCAATAAGAATAAATGAAGAACTGATACGTGCTACAACATGGATGAAACTTAAGAACTTGCCAAGTGAAATAAGCCAGTTACAAAAGACCATGTATTGCATGATTCCACTTATATGAAATATCCCAAATAAGCTGATCTACAGAGACAGTAGATTAATGGTTGCCTAGGGCTGGAGGTGGGAGCAGAGCAAAAAACAGACGGACTGCAAATGGGTAGAGATTTTTTGGTGGGGAGGGATGATAAAAATGTTCTTAAGTTGATCATGGGTATGGTTGAACAACTTTGTGAATATACTAAAAACCATTGAATTAAATAGTAAATTTTAGGGGGAGAAGTCAAGATGGCGGCGTAAGCAGACTCTGAACTCACCTCCTCCTGCAGACACAGCCAATTTACAATGACTTGTGGAAAAATTACCCCTGAGACAGAACTGAAAACTGGATAAGAGGAACTCCTGCAACAAAGGACAAACCTAATTGAGGTGGAAGAGGCAGAGACTCCCTTCTAGAGAGGAAAAATGCTGCCTTCACAAGCCGCAGCGCCTCACGGCCGCCCGGGAGCAGCACACAGGTACGCAGCCTCCCTGGAGGCACGGGGCCCTGAACCGGGGAGCGCCCCCGCTGTGGGCATTTTGTGGACCCAGCACAATGGAGACCGGTGGCATATCTGACTTTGTCTGCTACTTAAATATTGGGGAGTACCCCCAGAAAACCTGGTTCACAAAGAAATTAAAACCGGCTCTTAAAGGGCCCATGCGCAAACTCACCCATTTCAGAAAACATCCTAAAATCACCAGAAAGAAAGGTGCATAGTGCTTTGGTGAAAAGAGACTCACCTGATAGGCCCTAAGTGCATCTCGGTGAGGGGTGAGACCTCTCCAGGGACTGGGACATTGGCGGCGGCCATTGTTGTGACTTGGTATGGGTGTGCTGACACAGACGCCATTGGAGTTCTCCCTGGGGCAGGCTAGGCCAGGTCTGCCCCACACACTAGAGCACTGATTTAATCCAGCTCAGCCAGGGTGGGCAGCCCACCCTAGAGACTGGCTCCACCCAACAACAAGCCCTCAGGCAACTTGTGGGCCTGCATAGATTGGTGACTGGATTCTCTGCAGCCTGGCAACTGAGCAGACTCCAGTGGGGCAGGGTGTGCACAAGGAGAGGGTGGAGAGTGTGGGGCAGTGGTGGAGTATGTGGGGCTCCCGCCGTGGAGACACTGAGTCCACTTAAAGAGGTCGGGGCGTGCACACGGGGCAGGACTATGTTGACTGTGTGTGGACCTGTGGGTGCCAGGGCTTGTCAGCTGCAGAAGACTTGTGCTTCTCAAAGACCCACATAGGGGGTTAGCCCCACCTTCCAAAACTTGAAACAATTGGGTGCTCCTGTGCCTGAGGCCAGCCCCACCCAGCTGCAATCCTCAGAGAGCTGACAAGAGACCTAAAGGCTGGAGGCTTATAGCCATTGTAAGCCCCTGAGCCTAACAACCTGCCAGGCTGGGGGCCTACTCACTTCAAAGAAATACTGCAAGAGAAATGTGGTATTAGAACTTGCAGCCAACTGTGCTGGGGATCCCCACACCTGATAAAGAGACTGAAGGGGCCACAACAACTACAAGCAGCTGAGCATTACAACAGCTGGTCAGGAGCATAACTCAGCCTACCTGGGCACCTACAGGGAGAGCAAACAGGCCACAACAGAAGGACACACATAGCCCACATAGGGGTCACCCCTGGAACATTGAGAACTGAGGGAAGCACACTGCAGGACTCCTAAGTCATCACTTGTATAAGGTCCCTATCCAAGAGCAGGAGATGTAGCTGACCTACCTAATATGCAGACACAAGCACAGGGAAAGAGGCAAAATGAGGAGGCAAAGGAATACATTCCAAGTAAGGGAACAGGACAAAACCCCAGAAAAGGAACTAAGTGAAACAGAAATGAGCAACCTACCTGACAGAGAGTTCAAACTAAGAGTGTTAAGGATGTTCACTGATCTGGGGAGAAGAATAGATGAACTCAGTGAGAATGTCAACAAAGAAATGGAAGATATAAAAAAGAACCAATCAGAAATGAAGAATACGACAGTGGAAATGAAAAATTTGTTAGAGAGACTCAAAAGCAGAGTAGAGGATACAGAAGAACGGATCTGCAAGCTGGATGAAAGACTAGAAGAAATTACCCAAGCAGAAAAGGTAAAAGAGAAAAGAATTAAAAAGACTGAGGACAGTCTAAGGGACCTCTGGGACAACATCAAGCGCACTAACATCCGTGTTATAGGTGTCCTGGAAGGAGAAGAGCGAGACAAGGGGGCAGAGAATCTATTTCAAGAAATAATAGATGAAAACTTCCTTAATCTAAGGAAGGAAACAGACATCCAGGTACAGGAAGCACAGAGAGCCCCAAACAAGATAAACCCAAAGAGGCCCACACCAAGACACATCATAATCAAAATGTCTAGAATTAAAGATAAAGAGAGAATCCTAAAAGGCACCAGAGAAAGACAAGTTACATACAAAGGAAACCCCATAAGTCTATCAGCTGACTTCTCAGCAGAAACCTTACAGGCTAGATGAGAGTGGCACGATATATTTAAAGTGCTAAAAGGAAAACACTTACAGCCAAAAATACTCTACCCAGCAAGATTATCATTCAAAATGGAAGGAGAGATCAAAAATTTCCCAGACAAGCAAAAATTAAAGGAGTTTGTCACCAAGTAAACCAGTGCTACAAAGAATGTTAAAGGGACTGACTTAAGGGGAAAAGAGAAGACCACAAATAGGAAAAATTATCTATTTCCATGATAAGAGGGCAATAGATACAAATGCACAAAAAAGAGATTAGATATGATATCAAAAACATAAAAGGAGGGGGAGGGGAGTTAAAGAGTAGAGCTTTCAGACAGAGGTCAAACTAAAGAGACCATCAATTCTGTATAGAAGGAGAAAGGAACAGAGAAGGACTACTAAAACACTGAGAAAAAAAGTTAAAAAATGGCAGTAAGTACATACTTATCAATAGCTACTTTAAATGTCAATGGACTAAATGCTCCAATTAAAAGGCATAGGGTGGCTGATTGGATAAAACACCAAGACTCATATATATGCTGCATACAAGAGACACACTTCAGACCTAAAGACACTCAGAAACTGAAAAGGAGGTATGGAAAAAGATACTCCAGACAAATGGCAATGAAAAGAAAGCTGGGATAGTAGTATTCATATCAGAAAAAATCGACTTTAAAACAAAAGCTGTAAAAAGAGACAAAGAAGGGCATTACATAATGATCAAGGGAACAATCCAACAAGAAGATATAACACTTGTAAATATCTATATACCCAAAGTAGGTGCACCTAAATATATAAAGCAATTATTAACACACATAAAAAGAGAAATAGACAGTAACACAATAATAGTAGGGGACTTTAACACTCCACTTACACCAATGGATAGATCATCCAAACAGAAGATCAATAAGGAAACATTGGCCTTAAATGACACACTAGAACAAATGGAACTAGTAGATATATACAGAGCATTCCATCCAAAAACCTAAGAATACATGTTCTTTTCAAACGCACATGGAACATTCTCCAGGATTGATCAAATATTAGGCCACGAAACAAGTCTCCATAAATTTAAGAAGACGGAAATAATAACAAGCATCTTCTCTGACCACAACGGTATGAAACTGGAAATCAACTATAGGAAGAAAATCAGAAAAGCCACAAATACGTGGAGATTAAACAAAATGCTACTGAACAATGACTGGGTAAATGAAGAAATCAAAGAAGAAATCAAAAAATAACTGGAGACAAATGAAAATGAAAATAAGACATGCCAGAATTTATGGGATACAGCAAAAACGTTTCTAAGAGGGAAGTTTATAGCAATACAGGCCTATCTCAACAAACAAGAAAAATCTCAAATAAACAATCTAACAATGCACCTAAAGGAACTGGAAAAAAGAAGAACAAACAAAGCCCAAAATCAGTAGTAGAAGGGAAATAATAAAAATTAGAGCAGAAATAAATGAAATAGAGACCAAAAACACAATAGAAAAAATTAATAAAACCAAGAGCTGGTTCTTTGAAAAGATCAACAAAATTAACAAAACTTTAGCTAGACTCACCAGAAAAAAGAGAGAAGGCACAAATAAGTAAAATCAGAAATGAAAGAGGAGAAATTACAACAGACACCTCAGAAATACAAAAGATTATAAGAGAATACTATGAAAAGCTATATGCCAACCAATGCGACAATCTGGAAGAAATGGATAAATTCTTAGAATCATACAACCTTCCAAAACTGGATCAAGAAATAGAGAATTTGAATAGACCAATCACCAGTAAGGAGATTGAAACCGTAATCACAAACTTCCCCAAAGATAAAAGTCCAGGACCAGATGGCTTCCCTGGTGAATTCTACCAAACATTCAAAGAAGACTTAATACCTATCCTTCTCAAACTCTTTCAAAAATTGAGTAGGGGGGGAAGCTCCCTAACTCATTCTATGAAGCAGACATTACCCTGATACCAAAACCAGACAAGGAGAAAACAAAAAAAGAAAATTACAGGCCAATATCACTGATGAACATCGATGCAAAAATACTCAACAAAATACTAGAAAATCGCATACAACAATATGTTAAAAAGATTATGCACCATGATCAAGTGGGATTTCTTCTAGGTATGCAGGGATGGTTCAACATTCACAAATCAATCAACATAACACATCACATTAATAAAATGAAGAATAAAAATCACATGATCATCTCAATAGATGCAGAGAAAGCATTTGACAAGATACAGCATCCATTTATGCTAAAAACTCTGAATAAAATGGGTATAGAAGGAAAGTACCTCAACATAATAAAGGCCATATAGGACAAACCCACAGCTAGTATCATCCTCAATTGTGAAAAACTGAAAGCTATCCCTTGAAGAACAGGAACCAGACAAGGATGCCCACTGTCACCACTCCTATTTAACATAGTACTGGAAGTCCTAGCCAGAGCAATCAGGCAAGAGAAAGAAATAAAAGGGATCCCAATTGGAAAGGAAGAAGTGAAACTGTCACTATTTGCAGATGACAGGATTTTATATATAAAAAACCCTAAAGAATCCACCAGAATACTTGTAGAAGTAATAAACGAATACAGTAAATTTGCAGGATACAAAATCAACGTACAAAAATCAGTTGCATTTCTATACACTAACAACGAAGTAGCAGAAAGACAAATTAAGAATACCATCCCATTTACAATTGCAACAAATAGAATAAAATACCTAGGAATAAACTTAACCAAAGAGGTGAAAGAGCTGTACACGGAAAACTATAAAACATTACTGAAAGTAACTGAAGAAGACACAAAGAAATGGAAAGATATTCTGTGCTCTTGGATTGGAAGAATTAACATAGGTAAGATGTCCATAATTCCTAAAGCAATCTATAGAGTCAAGGCAATCCCTATCAAATTTCCAACAACATTTTTCACAGAAATAGAACAAAGAATCGTAAAATTTTTATATCGAACAACAAAAGACCCCAAATAGCTAAAGGAATCCTGGGAAAAAAGAACAAAGTTGGAGGTATCACACTCCCTGATTTCAAAATATACTACAAAGCTATAGTAACCAAAACAGCATGGTACTGGCACAAAAACAGACACACAGATCAATGGAATAGAATCGAAAGCCCAGAAATAAACCCACACATCTATGGACAGCTAATCTTTGACAAAGGAGCCAAGAACACACAATGGAGAAAAGAAAGTCTCTTCAACAAATGGTGTTGGGAAAACTGGATAGCCACACGCAAAAAAATGACAGTAGACCCTTACCTTACACCATACACAAAAATTAACTCCAAATGGATTAAAGACTTGAATGTAAGACCTGAAACTATGAAACTTCTAGAAGAAAACATAGGCAGTACTTCAAAATCGGTCTTAGCAATATAGTTTCAAGCACCATGTCTGACCAGGCAAGAGAAACAATAGAAAAAATAAACAAATAGGACTACATCAAACTAAAAAGCTTCTGCACAGCAAAGGAAACCATCAACAAAACAAAAAAACAACCTAACAATTGGGAGATGATATTTGCAAACCATAAGGGGTTAATCTCCAAAATATATAAAGAACACATGCATCTCAACAACAAAAAAACTAACAACCCGATTTAAAAATGGGCAAAAGACCTGAACAGACATTTCTCCAAAGAAGATATACAGATGGCCAACAGATACATGAAAAGATGTTCAACATCATTAGCTATCAGGGAAATGCAAATCAAAACTACAATGAGATATCACCTCACTCCGTCAGAATGGCTATAATTAACAAGACAGGAAACAACATGTGTTGGAGAGGATGTGGAGAGAAGGGAACTCTCATACACTGCTGGTGGGAGTGCAAACTGGTGCAGCCACTACGGAAACAGTATGGAGATTCCTCAAAAAATCAAGGATAGAACTACCATATGACCCAGCTATTCCACTGCTGGGTATTTATCCAAAGAACTTGAAAACACCAATGTGTAAAGATACAGGCACCCCTGTGTTCATTGCAGTGTTATTCACAATAGCCAAGACTCGTAAGCAACCTAAGTGCCCATCAAGGGACGAATTGATAAAGAAGATGTGGTATATATACACAATGGAATACTACTCAGCCATAAGAAATGATGAAATCCAGCCATTTGTGACAACGTGGATGGACATTGAGGGTATTATGCAAACTGAAATAAGTCAGAGGGAGAAGGTGAAATACCGTATGATTTCCTTCATTAAGTAGTAGATAACAACAACAATAAACAAACACATAGAGACAGAGATTGGATTGGTGGTTACCAGAGGGGAAGGGGGGAGGGAGGAGGGCGAAAGGGATAATTTGACACATTTGTGTGGTGATGGGTTGTAATTAGTATTTGGGTGGTGAACATGATGTAATCTATGCAGAAATAGAAGTATAATGATGTACACCTGAAATTTATAGAATGTTATAAACCAATGTTACTGCAATAAAGAAACAAAAAAAATAGTAAATTTTATGGTAAATGAATTTTATCTTAATTAAGCTGTTGTTTAAAAAACGACATTGATAATGATAACTAGTTCCATTGGTATTTTGTGAAGGTAAAGAAGGGCATACAAAATGCAACACCATGTCTAATAGATATATAACCAATAATATAATATTTTTCACTTCTTTCCTAAGTTCCTTGGTTGTTTCCATAGAGAACTTGAAGATGAGTGAGCAGTGGTTTTATTTTCTTAAGTCTCTATATACTCAGATTCAAGGATTATGTTGAATTGTGTAGGGTCATGCAACTAGCACATATCAGATATTATCTTCAGCTATTTTTTCTGACTATACATTATTTGCTCTCTCCACCACACCATAATAAACTAACTCCAAAGCAATCCATTATTTTTTTCTCTTATGATTTTCTTAAAATCCTAACAGCTGGTTCTGACATTGATAATACTAATATTTTAGTTTTCCTGTGTGCCATATGTCATTTCTGAGAGTATGTACATTGCCTTTCACATATTCTTCCATTTTGCCCTAGTTATATTTTACTTTAATGAATCAATTATAAATTTTATAATTTTACCACTTTATCTTCACATCACTCTAAAAATTCAATTTGTCTAGTAAAGAGGCAGTCAAGTTTATTCTGTAGTGTTAAATTGAAGCAACCATTTTCTACAGATATGATCTTTCTTTAAAGCATGCTAAATTTGATAAGAATTAGTGGGAGGTGAAAAGCTTTATGAGATTTCTCAGGGTTTCATTAGCTTGATTGCATCCTCTAGTTTCTTCTTTGCTTAAAATTCAATTTCATGCTCCTCATAAATTAAATGTTATTGTCAAACATTTTTACTTCTTAAAATAACTATCTGAAGATATAAATACTGTTTGGGATCAATTACTATGAAATTTTTATTGTTGTTTGATTTCTATCATTAGGGAAGTCTTATTTTTGAGACTAGTATCAGGCTTTTGCAAAAGGGAGACATAAAATTTAAAGCATCAAAGTGTTCATAAGTTAAAATAAACTAGTTGCTCAAGAAAAACATTCTTATTCTTGATAATGTGCTGAGGAAGAAGTGTCCCTTGTGGGCTGTCACAGAGAGGAGAATGTTTAGAAAACTGAGCATCCTTATAAGTAGAATCTGCAGTAAAAGCTGATTTTTTATGTTATTTCTCAAAATAGGTCTTTGGAATTATGTAAAATCACAAGTCATTTAAATTGATCCTTTAGGTGGCAAGAGGATATAGTGGCAAGCACCAGCTCATTTATGGCTTGACTTGATTTAGGGAAAGTTTCTCCACATGTGCCATTAAATATGTAGCCACTAATCACATGTGGCTATTTAAATTTAAATTAATTGAAACTAAAATTGAAAATTCTGTTTTTCAGTCTCACTAGCCACATTTCAATGCTAATGGTGATTGTGTTATAAAACATGTCCATCATTGTAGATGGTTTTCTTGGATAACATGCTTTGATGATCTAGAGTAGTCATTCTTAATTTTTTCTGGATTGGGTGTTCCTTTGAAAATTCTTTGAAACTTGATCCACAAGAATAAATAATTAAGAGTCTGCCCATCTTTCAGACAATCATCCATACTAAATTGCTAAATTACTAAATTGAAGTTTGAGCATTAAAATACCAAGTACAATACTAAATGATTTACATATATTACCTCATTTAATGCCCCCAAATCCTATGTGTCAGGCCCTACTATTGTACCAATTTCAGAGGGAAAAAAAGACCCGTAAAGAGATAAAGCAATTGCCCAAGGTAATTCACAACTAGGAAGAGGTGCCTCAAGAATTGTACTCACCTCTGTTTAATTCACTTCTGGTTTAAAGTCTGTCACACACAGAAATATGGATGAGTGAAGCTCCATGTGGGTTACAATTATAAAAGTTTTATTATGGGAAAATGTTAAAACAGATATAATGATATACTCAAATTGCCCAGTGAAAGAAAAAGAAATATTTGTAAATCATCTTTGCACACTTAACTTGAAATTGTTTACCTTCTTAGAATACAAAACTTACACACACACACACACACACAAACTCGTTACAAAAATCAAACCTGCATTACTAACTGAATATCTAGAACACTATCCGAATTTTTTCCATTGAAACTATCAGTCACAAGCCATCAATTTCCCTGTAACTTTGCTTTTAATATATTTGACCTGACATCTTTTCTTTTTATATAGATTAATTGAGATGTACAAATGCACACATTTTCACTTTTAATATTTCTGGGAATTTCTTTAAAATATATCTAAACTCTCTGTACTTTAAATCCTCTTCTATAAAATAGGGCGGATAGAGAATCTGTTCTACTAATCTTTTAGATTTGTTGGGGTTAGAGAAAGTTGAATCAGTTGTGAATACTATGCATATGGTATGTGACTAGTACGCATAATGATATGTGAAGGTATTGTGCAAGAATCTAAAACATTATGTTTGAATTGCTATGATTTACAATTCTTGCTTTTTCTCTTCAGTTCATTTTGTTTAACTGCCCAAAGTGCTATGATATAAGAAGTTGAACTAATGCATTCTACAGTCCAAAGATCACACTTTTTTAAATGGCCAAAATATCTTCAAAAACAAATTAGCACACAACAGCACAAAACAAATCCATGTTAACACTCAAAACACACACACACACAGACACACATAATTCATTCGACATATAACTCATTCACTTATGTATATAAAACTTTTTTTTACTATTTATTATTTTTTTTATTGTGGTAACATTTGTTTATAACATTATATAAATTTCAGGTATACATCATTATATTTCGATTTCTGTATAAATTACATGTTCACCACCCAAAGACTAATTACAATCCATCACCACACACGTGTGCCTAATCATCCCTTTTGCCTCGCTCACTCTCTACTTCCCCTCTGGTAACCACCAATCCAACCTCTGTCTCTATGTGATTGTTCATTGTTGTTTTTATCTTCCACTTATGAGTGAGATCATATGGTATTTGACTTTCTCCCTCTGACTTATTTCACTTAGTATAATACCTTCAAGGTCCATCCATGTTGTCACAATAGCTGGATTTCATCATTTCTTATGGCTGAGTAGTATTTCATTGTGTGTATATAACACATATTCTTTATCTATTTGTCCCTTGATGGGCACCTAGGTTGCTTCCGAGTCTTGGCTATTGTGAATAATGCTGCAGTGGAAATAGGGGTGCATGTGTCTTTACGCATTTGTGTTTTCATGTTCTTTGGATAAATATTCAGCAGTGGAATAGCTGGATCATATGGTATTTCTATTCTTAATTTTTCAAGGAATCTCCATACTGTTTTCCATAGTTGCTGCACCAGTTTGCAGACCCACCAGCAGTGTATGAGAGTTCCCTTCTCTCCACATCCTCTCCAACAATTGTTGTTTCCTGTCTTGTTAATTATAGCCATTCTGACGGAGTGAGGTGATACCTCATTGTAGCTTTAATTTGCATTTCCCTGATAGTTAATGATGTTGAACATCTTTTCATGTGCCTGTTGGCCATCTGTATATCTTCTTTGGAGAAATGTCTGTTCAGGTCTTTCGCCCATTTTTTAATTGAGTTGTTAGTGTTTTTGTTGAGATTTATGAGTTCTTTACATATTTTGGAGATTAACGACTTGTCAGATATATAGTTTGCAAATATCTTCTCCCAATTTTTAGGTTATCTTTTCTTTTTATTGATGGTTTCCTTTGTTGTGCAGAGGCTTTTTAGTTTGATGTAGTCCCTTTTGTTTATTTTTTCTATTGTTTCCCTTGCCAGGTTAGACATGGTATTTGAAAAGATGTTGCTAAGACCGCTGTTGAAGAGCATACTGCCTATGTTTTCTTCTAGAAGTTTCATGGCTTCAGGTCTTACATTCAAGTCTTTAATCCATTTTGAGTTAATTTTTGTGTATGGTGTAAGGTAATGGTCTACTTTCATTCTTTTGCATGTGGCTTTCCAGTATACATAATTCTAAGTAAAATGTTCAGGCAACAACAAATGTAACCAATTTGACAACAGCCTGATACCTGACAATCATTAGAAGTTCATGTTTTCCCTGAATTTTATTATACTAAGAATTCAGGCTGGATTTACTGATAAAGATGGAAGTTAAGTACTTTTTAGTGCTTTAGATATATCTTTCCCACTTCACAAAATACCTCACTGGGGTCTTAAAATTCTCAGTATTTGGCTGAGCATATATAAGTTACACAGAACAAGAGATTGTTATTTGCCAGCACTGACATTCTTCTAGATAATTCCAAAATAATAAGCCTTACCACCTCCAGGTGATAAAATATTCAGATTTTCTTCCTATCTGAATAACTTAAAGACCCAGTTTTCAAGTGGCTTGATTTAGTGAAAAAACACAGACAGAAGAGACAAAAAACCTGAATTGAAGTATCATTTTGGCTCTAGATTTGTGTCAGAATGACTGTTTCCTCATCTATAATATGTGGAGATGATGTGTTCCTCAAAAATATGTTTTGTGGATGGAGTGAGATGAGGTATATGAAAGAGTTTTACAAATGTAATGAATTACAATTATCATTTTCATTAATGCAATGTTTGCAAAGGAAAGTAGAAACAGGATGCCCAATTAGCTTTTGAAAGGGACTCAGCACCCATGTGGCCTGCACTTTTTCATTTTCAAAGATTCCAGAGCTTTCTGTAATAGTTCCACTAATTTCCACATATATGGTAGAATTTTATTCCAAAATATCATGAAAAATTAGCTTTTCAACATAGCCAATATACTATCTTTAATTTTTGTTTTCTTTATTCTTTGTTGAATGATATTTGCGACTTTTGAAATTCTATGATGTAATGGAGGCCAGAATTATCACTACAATTGACTCTTCAAATCATTAACTAATTAATTAATTCCTTACCTGTGAAGCCTCTCTCTAATTTTGTTATGGTGTTCCACAATGGCTAACATACTGGACATTCAATCAGTACCATTCAATAACAGCTCGGGTATAGATGGAAGTGTGAAAGAGCACATATTTCAGTCAACAAGCTCTTCTTCCTCTAAGTCTGAAAGTAAAGTCTAATCCCAGAATTAAAGAGAATGCTGTAATAGAAAGAGCTTTAAACTAATTGTCAGAAAGCCTAGCAAAAACTAGTAATCATGAAGGAAAATAAATGAATATTAACTGTATAAAATCACAGCAATAATTTCCTGTGTGGTAAAAGGTAAAACAAGAATTAAACCACATGACAATAGTTATGTATAAGGAAGGGAGTCTGTAGTGGTGTTCTGAAGTTCTTCTTTAGTAAGAAGACCATAAAATGATTGATTACATTTACGTTTTGATAAGGGAGTATGCACATTTTAATTTCTCAGATAACCAATAAAAGTAAATATATTCTGTATTGTGGGTAGGGAGAAAATGAATTTTAAAAATGTTCACTCAACCCAAAAGGAGGCAAAAAGGAGAGAAAAAGAAATATAGAACATGCAAAATATATAAAAAGCACAATATATGATGATAGCTATCAAAAACCTGTGAGAAATTGTATTAACTGTAAATAGATTAAATCATCTGATTAAAGTACAAAGATTATCACAAGCAAAGTCTGACTGTATACTGTTTTCAAGAGACAAAGATAAAACACAAACACGTTTTTAAGTAAAATGAAGTTACACTTTAACCCAAGAAATGATAAAAATAATTTTTTAATTGTTTTATTAATGTCAGATAAAATTATATTCATAGAATAGAACGTTATTAGAAATAAATAAGGTCACTTTATAATGATAGTAGTTTAAATTCACCAGGAATATATTACAATTTAAAAATGCGTGTGCACCTGATGATATAGTCTCTGATTATTTTAAAAGAAAATTAACCAAAATATATTTTAAAATTGACAAAATGTATCCATAATGAGATTTTTCATGTTTCTCTTTGTAACTGACAGAACAAGCAACAAATGTAACTATAAATCTATAACTAAGAGCAAGAACCCCAGCCAAGCTATAGAAAATTTCAATAGCGTAACTAACAAATAACCTTATTCACACACACACACATACACACACACACACACAATGCATCCAGCTCCTATAGACACTAGGCTGTTATTAAGATTAATAAGCTAATAGATTTCGAATACTTACTAAAATTTTTAGAAACTAATTTACATAAATAAATACTATCTATTATTGTTATGGTTTTAAAACATTTCTATGAACTGTTCCCTACCCATTTTTCTAAACTTTTCTCTTCCCAATTCATCTCTTGATTTATATATTCAAGTAGATTTTTATAAAGCTTATAGATCCCTGCAATCACATTCAGTTTCATGTTCCTCTGACTTCGTCATTTCAGATCTGTCTGCCTGGAATATTCTGGGTTATTCCTACCCTTGTACGCACTTTATTGTGATTCAGCTTTATGGAAATGCTTCTCTTTCTTCCTTTTAATCAGCATGCTCTATACCATTGCAAGTGACTTTATAGAAATGTCCTTCCAACGCCTAATTTGCCTGATAACTCCTGTTTCTTAAATAGTAATAGTTCCTTACGGTTACTGCTCAACTGCATAAAACAACTAAATTTTTTTTGATTTTCTCCTATCACCGTGCTGAATTCTATCCTTAGTACCCACCCTGCTCCCAAATTTAGAAATCTTAGCTAATTCACACACACACAAAGTATAATTTCTATTGCCTAGATTCTTCCTTCCTCTCATATCCAAGCCCACTCTTCTCTTTTATTCAAACATTTCTGATTATATTATCATATATTAATTATCTACTCTTCTATCTTTCCTCCCAGAGCTCAAAAAGTTAGCTTTCCTCCAAGGTGCAAACAACCCCCCAGATTATATCTCCTATCTAAAGTTAGTTCTCATTAGTTGGAGGAGTGGCAAAACTAAATACATTCTGCTTTTTCATAAACATAGTGAAAAATACAGATACACTTTCTTCCCAAATAAATGTTTAGTGTATATTTATAACATGAATAAATTATATGACTTAGGTTGCGAATTTGTAAAACAATAAATCAACCATGCTTTAAGATTCCTTTAAATATTATCTACTACATATTAAATCATTCAGTAATGTTGGATCTTGTGTGCTGTTTCTTCAATCATCACCTCTGTCTTCATTCTTCTGTTTTCTCAAGAAAGGATAATGTGGTAATAAGTCTCTACTGCTTGTATTATTATCATCACACTGCTTACCTTATACTCTCATTATGCATAATTTTAATTCTATGATTTTAAGACAAGGTGTAGGTGAAATTGGAGAAGGTAAAATTTCCATGCATTTTTAAGATATTGCAGAGGTATCTCTGAGTCTGTAAGAGAAAAGAAACAGATTCATTTTGATTTATCAATAATTACTTGTCTTCAGTTCCAGTGTATTGAAATAGTCGGGAACATTTTATTACTATACTTAAGTAGGGAATTGTACTCTTTGAAATGCTAGAATTTAAGTATTTAATTTTAGAAATAATGCCAGCTTCTGTTTCTCTGTTAACATTAGGAAAGAGGAAATCAATTGCTCCTAACAGGGTGATGTGTCACCTGAGAAAGGTTGTCTTTACTGTGAAACGGTGCCAAATGTATTAACTAATTTTCTTATTATTCTCTACCAAAACCATAATTAAGTTTATAAACCTGTGGCAGTTGGTATGGTTTAAATGTAGTTACCCTCAGGTGAAAGTTTGGAGAACTATATGTTGAAATGATTTTGCTAAGATGTATAAAATATCAATGGCTCTATTTATTCACGTATTCACTCTTAAACCTCTCTTTCCCTTGACCTCTCTGTCACAGTAAAGATTAACTATACCCACCCACTTGTTCAAACCAAAAACCCAGGGGTCCTCTTTAATTTTTCACTTTCTCTCACATATCACGTTCAATCCATTAGTAAATTGTTGGTTCTACCTCCTGATACATAGTGTATTTCACAGTTCCTTTCCATGTTGACAGCTACAATGTTAGCGCAGGCTACTATCATCTCTCGCCCTATTACAACAGACTCTTGACTGCTCTCAATGAGCCTCTCTTGTCCTCCTGTAATTATTACCTTTATAAATAGTTATCACTGAATGCTTCAGCCTACAATCTTCTAATGCTTCCTAATACAATTAAGATATAATTAAAAACTCCTTTCAAAGCCAGCAAAGGACTTAATATAACATAGGTTTTGCCCACCCATTCGCCCTCATTCTGTCAACCTCTCACCAACAGCAATCAGTCCAGTCACACTGGTGTTGTTTCTGTTTCTTGAATATGTACAGCTCATTCTTATTTTTGTCCTTCCTATTCTCCCTAAGGAGAATGCTTTCCTCCCAGATATTCTCTTTCCTGGTTCCTTCTCAAATGTTAACATGTCAGAGAGTTCTTTTCTGGGTACTTCATTTAAAGTAATCTCCCAACACACACAGAGCAGTCAATTTCGTTACTATATCACCTTGTTTCAGTTCACACACAGTATATGTGACTACCCGAAATTACTATCCTCCCTGTTCATTGTCAACATCTCCTCCACTAGAAATTTTGCTTGTCGCATGCACCACTTTGTCTGGAAGCTTAGGAAAATGTGTTGCATATGGCAGAACATCAAACACTTCTTTAATGAATGAAGTCCAATATTTTTGATAAAAGTTACAATTTAACTTAATCTGTCAGTAGAAAGTATAGCTACTACATGAAAAACTATGATTCTGAAAAATTTGAAATCTCAGTTTATATATCCCCCAAATGAAAACTTATAAAACATTTGAGTTTCTCAGCATGGGGGTAATAGGTCCTAGGATACTACTGCTGCCTTGAAACTTTATTCCATTTCTGTTTTGTGGTGAAGAAAATCATCATACAATGCAGAGCATATCACTCTACTAGATTAGAAAGTTGTTAATAAACCTAAAACCTCTGAAAAGTGGCAGAGAGCCTAACTACCTTGAACATGGTGAAAACAGATGCTCACTAACATACAATGGATTGTGTAAACCGTCACAATTCATTGCACCTGAGAGCATCTGAATGACAAGACTTGGCTCTTTTGGAGGCCTGGCACATAATGACAAATAGGATTGGAGGATGCCTCTCTTAGGGTTGCAAAATGAGTGATTACAGTCCAAAAGTTCTGGTTCTCAGTTGTTCCCACTACTAACACTGAGTTCTTATGACACTGGAATTGCTCTATGTTGCAAAGGAACAGCCAAAATTGCCAAAAGGAGTCACATTTTCTAGAAGATACTGTGAAAATAAAAAAGATGAGAGAGACCGTGTAGAATAAAACTTCACTTTACACGATCAACTGAACTCTAAAGAGACTCAAATCAGCTTTTTAGGCTCTATTGATGTATATATGATACACAAAAAATTGCACACATTCAGTGTATACATCTTTATGAGTTTGGACATATGTAAACACCCATTTTACCAACACTACAATCAAGGTACTAAACATATATCACCTTCAAAAATTTCCTTGTGTAGAAAACCCTAAAGAATCCACCAGAAAACTTTTAGAAGTAATAAATGAATACGGTAAAATTGCAGGATATAAAATCAACATACAAAAATCACTTGCATTTCTATACACTAACAACAAAGTAGCAGAAAGACAAATTAAGAATACAATCCCATTTACAATTGCAACAAAAAAAATAAAATACCTAGGAATAAACTTAACCAAAGAGGTGAAAGACCTGTGCACTGAAAACTATAAAACATTGCTGAAAGAAATTGAAGAAGACACAAAGAAATGGTAAGATATTCCGTGCTCTTGGATTAGAAAAATTAACATAGTCAAGATGTCCATACTTCCTAAAGCAATCTATAGATTCATGGCAATCCCTGTCAAAGTTCCAACAGCATTTTTCACAGAAATAGAGCAAAGAATCCTAAAATATATATGGAACAACGAAAGACGCCGAATAGCTAAAGGAATCCTGAGAAAAAAGAACAAAGCTGGAGGTATCACACTCCCTGATTTCAAAATATACTACAAAGTTATAGTAACCAAAACAGCATGGTACTGGCACAAAAACAGACACACAGATCAATGGAATAGAATCGAAAGCCCAGAAATAAACCCACACATCTATGGACAGCTAATCTTTGACAAAGGAGCCAAGAACACTCAATGGAGAAAAGAAAGTGTCTTCAACAAATGGTGTTGGGAAAACTGGATAGCCACATGCAAAAAAATGAAAGTAGACCCTTACCTTACACCATACACAAAAATTAACTCCAAATGGATTAAAGACATGAATGTAAGACCTGAAACTATGAAACTTCCAGAAGAAAACATAGGCAGTACGCTCTTCGACATTGGTCTTAGCAACATATTTTCAAGCACCATGTCTGACCGGGCAAGAGAAACAAAAGAAAAAATAAACAAATGGGACTACATCAAACTAAAAAGCTTCTGCACAGCAAAGGAAACCATCAACAAAAGGAAAACACAACCTAACAATTTGGAGAAGATATTTTCAAACTGTACATCTGATAAGGGGTTAATCTCCAAAGTATATAAAGAACTCATGCATCTCAACAACAAAAAAACTAACAACCCAATTAAAAAATGGGCAAAAGACCTGAACAGACATTTCTCCAAAGAAGATATACAGATGGCCAACAGGCACATGAAAAGATGTTCAAAATCACTAACTATCAGGGAAATGCAAATCAAAACTACAATGAGATATCACCTCACGCCCATCAGAATGGCTATAATTAACAAGACAGGAAACAACATGTGTTGGAGAGGATGTGGAGAGAAGGGAACTCTCATACACTGCTGGTGGGAGTGCAAACTGGTGCAGCCACTATGGAAAACAGTATGGAGATTCCTCAAAAAATCAAGGATAGAACTACCATATGACCCAGCTATTCCACTGCTGGGTATTTATCCAAAGAACTTGAAAACACAAGTGCATAAAGATATATGCATCCCTGTGTTCATTGCAGCGTTATTCACAATAGCCAAGACTTGGAAGCAACCTAAGTGCCCATCAAGGGACGAATGGATAAAGAAGATGTGGTATATATACACAATGGAATACTACTCAGCCATAAGAAACGATGAAATCCAGCCATTTGTGACAACATGGATGGACATTGAGGGTATTATGCAAAGTGAAATATGTCAGAGGGAAAAGGTCAAATACCGTATGATTTCCTTCATTAAGTAGTAGATAACAACAACAATAAACAAACACATAGAGACAGAGATTGGCTTGGTGGTTACCAGAGGGGAAGGGGGGAGGGAGGAGGGCGAAAGGGATAATTTGACACATTTGTGTGGTGATGGGTTGTAATTAGTATTCGGGTGGTGAACATGATGTAATCTATGCAGAAATAGAATTATAATGATGTACACCTCAAATTTATGCAATGTTATAAACCAATGTTACTGCAATAAACAAAAAATTTAAAAAAAAATTTCCTTGTGTTCTTTTGTGTACATGTGTGTGTTTCGTAGTAAGAACACTTAACATGAGATCTATCCTCTAAACGTTTTATTTTTTCCAGCTTTATTGAGATATTATTGACAAACAAATTTAGGTATACAGTGTGACGTCTTGATATGTGTATATATTGCAAAATTATTATTACCACAATAAGGTTAGTTAGCACCTCAATTTCTCTCACCTTATTATCTTTTTTTATGGTGATAACTTTTAACATTTACTCTCTTAACAACTCTAAAGTATGTAATATAATATTGTTAATTATAGTCACCAAGCTGTACATTATATCCCCAGAACTTATTCACCTTATAGCTGGAAGTTTGTATCCTTTGACCAACATCTCCCGATTTCCTCCATCTCCCAGCCTGTGGTAACCCCTGTTCTACTCTCTACTTCTATGAGCTCAGCTTTTTAAATTCCACACGTAAGTGAGAGCATACAGTATTTGTCTTTCTTTGTCTAATTTATTTTAGTTATCATAATACCCTCAATGTCCATCCACATTGTTGCAAAAGGCAGAATCTCCTTCTTTTAGGGCTGAATAATATTCCTATATATATATTTAATATATATACATATATAATTTTCTTTATAATTCATCTTGCAGTGGACACTTAGGTTGTTTCCAGGTCTTGGCTATTATAAATAATAGTGCAATGAATATGGGGGTGCAGATAGCCCTTTGACATACTGATTTAATTTCCTCTTGATACCTGTATACCAGAAGTAGGATTGTTGGATCATATGGTAGTTCTATTTTTAATTTTGTTGAAGAACCTCCATACTATTTTCCGTAGTGGCTGTACTAATTTGCATTCCCACCAACATTGCACAAGGCTCTAAATACATTTTAAATTGTACCATGCCATGTTGTTAACTATAGATACTGTGTGGCACAATAGCTCTCTAGAACTTATTCATCTTGCATATTCAAACTTTATACCCATTGAGCAATAATTCTCCATTTCCCCAGCTCCCTAGCCCTTGGCAACCACCATTCTATTCTCTGCTTCTCTGAATTTGACTATTTTAGATATCTCATATAAGTCTAATCACGCAATATTTGTTCTTCTGTAACTAGCTTATTTAACAGCATAATGTAGTATCCTCCAGGTCCATCCATGTTGTCTCAAATGGCAGTGTATAAGGGTTCTCTTTTGTCCACATCATGGAATATTGTTATCTCTCTTTTTTGGTTTGTTTTGGTAATAGTCATCCTAATAGGTGTGAGGTGATGTTTCTTTGTGGTTTTGATCCGTGTTTTCCTGATGCTTAGTGATAATGAGCACCTTTTCAAATACCTGATGTCCATTTGCACGTCTTCTTCGGAGAAAAGTCTATTCAAGTCCTTTGTCCATCAAATCAGTTTTGAGTCAAGTCAGAACTAGCCTCAGGTACCCCATTCCTCTCTTTGTCATGTTCTCCCCTCTTCCCAATATTTCACACTCTGATTTCTTTGAAAGAAACTTAATTTTTAAAATTTGATCACAAAGTGCTGGAAATAAATTACATGACACAGATTATTGGATCATCATATATTAAATTATTACTATTATACAGGGACTCTAAAATGCCCTCTCAGATTTGAATTTGCATATACTAAAATAAGCTAACCAGAAAATTAACTCACTAGAATATAAGTTCCATCAAGGCTAGTACATTAATTGCCAAGATCAAAGATTCCTTTTCTCCTTTCTTCCTCTCTGCCCACTCCTTTATCTGTGGTGGGAGTAGGTTTTTCAAAGCAAGATAAAATTAGGGAAGTTACATTTTTATAAAAGCAATGGAAATCCAGAGAAGAGATTAGACACTGGTGGTGGTGGTGAGGAATTAGGTATCAACCAGCAATTTTTGGTGTTGATGGGAGTTGAGCAACCAGATGCAGTAGAGCAGTTTGACTACAGTTAAGCCATCCAGGGAAAAGAATGATAAGCCCAGAGCTCTGAAGACTCATTCTGTGCAGGTGTCAAGGGAATGAGGGAGGAAAAGATGGTACCACAGGGGATCATTTGCATATTCCCTTGAAGCATGTATAATAGTGAGAGAATAGACAGTGCTATCCAGTGATCTGTATTACTGAAGGATATCTCCACCAGCTTGTTAAAATTGGAAATTACAGAATGCAACTCAAACTAGCTTATGCAAAGAAAAAAGTATTGATTCATTACATGAAACAAATCTAGAGTTAATCTAACATCAGGAAAGGCAGACTCCAAGCCCATTGACTATATTTTCTCTACCTCAGATTCTTCATCTGCGAAATGGGAAAAATATTAGCCTTTACCTCATAAGATGGTTGTGAAAATTAAGTAAATTGGCATATGTAATGTACTTATAAAAAGACCTAACACAAATAAATGTTAGCTATAATTCTTTTATATTAGCAAAGATATTTTTCAAAACCTATAGAATAATTTGCACATGCTCTGTTATTCTTTCAAGAGGGACTTTTTAATGAGGAAACTAAATATTTCAATGAGACATAAATATGAAGATTTCAACACAATTAAAAAAGAACATTTTGAATGAAAAAATCAATGAAATATTTAATAATTCTGCTGTCTTCATGGGATAGGATCCTCCTTCTTTGGCAAAATGTTAAGAGGAATTACAGCTTCATTTAATTTTTAAATGTGAGACATTATTAAAGCATTCCATTTTAAATTATGCTCCCCTGTTTTAATATTCACAATCACTGGCATTTATAAATATGTCAGCAAAGAGTGTGGTTGAAACAGATGAGCAGGACATATTTTCTATAACTCTTATGGTAACACCTTACACATTGTATTCAACAACAGCAAAACAATACAAGCAATAAATGGGGCAAATGACAAAGCGCATGTTCAAAGCACAAGGTTTAAGACTCAATAACATGGGAAATCCCTAACTTTCAGCCTTCCTTGCCCCAAGCACAACACCTGCCCTACGTTGATACCCAAACTTCCCTCCTTCCTTTTCATTTTAAGGAGGGTGGTTTCTCTCTGCCTGACCAAGTTGAAGTCTCTGTCTATGCATTGACTCCAACCCCCCACCCCCGGTCTCAATAAAACATGGTCAACCTTTCTTCTCTCTTTGCCTTTGTCATGTTCCTTTAAATTCTCCCTCTCCATATGACTTTTCACCTTCTCCTAATCATTATATAACCATTCTCATATTAAAAACCATTCTTCACCCCACCTATATTGTGGTTATGTTGTTTGCCTCTATCTTGTCAAATCTAAATACCTCCAAAGATGGTTTGTGCTCACTAGCTCTTCTGCTCATGTCCCATTCATCTTTTCCCCACTGCAGCCTAACTTCCACGTCCTGCATCACATCAACAAACTCTGATCTTGGACAATTTGCCTAACATCTTTAGCCTCAGATTTGCCTTTTGCAAAGAGAAATATCAGCACTTTTTAGGGTTATTTTGAAGATTTAATAAAATAACATAAATGATTTTTTATATACAGTGCATGGTGCATAAGAAGCATGTCAATAAATCTTCATTAATTAGTAATGATGACATATTTACTGAATAAATTCGAAGTTATTCCTGTGTAATTTCACTAACAGAATGTAAGTGGAAAACTATAAATGGGACATGCATAAGGCACAAAGGTAAGAATATTTTGAGGAATGAGTATTTACCTCATGGTGGTGGTAGTGGGGAGAGCCTCTTATTTAGGTAGATTAGCGCTTTTATGAGTCTCTCCAGATTTCCACCTGCAGCAGAGACTAGCACCTGCCCATCAAAGGTTCATATTCCCTTACTTTTTCACAGACGTGTTTCTGAGAAGCATCTACCCAGGCTGGGGCTACATTTAGGGTCCTCTTAGGGGATGGCTTTGAATCAATTTTTTTCCCAAACATTGTGAGCTAACATGATGTGTATGTTTTTTTTCTTTTGGACTGGCGTGATTAAGAAATACATATGCTTCTCTTCACCCTCTCTTTCCCTTTCCATTGCTGCCTAGAAACTACCTGTAGGAAATAGCAGAGCTCCATTATGAGAGGTACCTGGATCTTTGAATGATGTGGAACATCATCTGGCGTACACCAACATCTGGCAGTTGTGTAAAGGGGAGATAAACTCCTATTGTAGTAAATCTACAGAGATTTTTGGGTGTATCTGAGTTACTGTAACTAATACATCTTCTGACCTTTTTGTGAGAACATCCACATTTTTATGAATTCGAGTACAAGAAGGTTTCTCTGTTTGGGTAGTAAAATCGACATTGATATCTCTATTTCAATTGACCAATATAACACAGAACCAATAGCTCTTTGATAAATTACTAAATCACGTTTTAAAAGTATACACCAATATTATCTATACAATCTTAGATATTTAGACAGTTAAATGGAGCAATCCTGATTTCTCTCAACTTTATTTCCTGGGAAATACTAAACTCATATTTTGTCTAAACAGGGCCAATGTTAAGCAGGAGAGACTGAGTGTTTCTTTTAGAAGAACAAATGTACTTTCTTGAAGCAGGAAATTGAACTGGTAGAAATGAGCTAGTCTATTGAAAAATCATCTGAATTGACGAGGGGTGTGCCAAGCATAAAATAGCAGACCATACAGTGGTTCATCAGCTTCTGTTTTCTCCAGTAAATTCCTGTTGGTTATAGAAAGATGGTATAAGCCCCATTGTAAAATAATGAGAAAAATGCAAATGAATACCATTTTCAAAATAAACTAATGCAAAATACAAATTATGTGAGTATGTGTTTCACAGATTTGAGTTTTTATGTTTGGTTATACAATCAGCTAAATAAAATAAATTTTTTTTGAAGTTATGAGAATGGCATAGGATTCACAGTCCCACATGTTGTGTTATTTTTTCCTCCTTTTAATGTAGAAAGGTTGTCCACTTGATTGAACTCCGTCAATATTCTTTGCTGCCTCATATTTACTGGGTGATTATTATTCTGGGAAACAATGTAGAGCTCTATGCTTGCTTTATAGTTCTGGGTTTTTTGCAAAGTACTATCTAGAATGGAAAGGAACAAATAGACAGGAACAAAATAAAGCCCATTTTGTTCATAACACTTTTGCTGGAAGACCCTTTGCTCCTAGGAAAAGGGGGCTCCCCTATGTTCCATCTGGGTGATACACTCATTTGTCCTTTTTGCTAGCGTTTTGAGTTTACACATATATACTCATCATGTGGCAACTACACTGTTGTTTGCTAATTTTGAGTTTTGCATGATTGGCAACATTTTTACATTAACTGTCCATGTATATGGCTGCTTTTGACATCTCAAAGATAGACAGTTAAGAACATGTCTGCAAACCATACAGAATGATTCATTTATCTAGACAGTCTGAATGGGTGATATTTTGAAAAAGCTAAAACAGCTATACAAATAAAAATATACCAGGCAGGGAAGAGAGGAATCATTTTGCTACAGTTTATATTATCATAGGGCTTACCATTGTTGAAGATACCAAAAATAAACTAAGACAAAATAACATAGAATAGAAAAAATAAAATGATGAAGCAAACAGCCAGCACATTTAACAGATATAGAAAACTGATATATCTCTAGTTGTATATTTCCAGAAAATTTTTTAAAAATTAAATGCACAATATTATTATTTAAAGTCAATTTAATTACATTTCACAACTAATTCTGTTATCTTCTTTAATTCATGCCAAATGTTATTATTATTATTACCAGCATACTGTTATTTATAAAGACACAAGAAATAGTCATGCAGAAATTGCAATTCTGTTTTATTGGTATGGAAAACAGTGCTATATTTAAAACCCCTCCTTTTTTTTTGGCTGAGGAGGATTGCCCTGAGCTAACATCTGTGCCCATATTCCTCTATTTTATATGCGGGTCACCACCACAGCATGGCTTGGCCAGTGGTGTGTAGGTCCACGCCCAGGATTCAAACCCACAAATCCTGGGCTGCTGAAGCAGAGTGCACAAACTTAACCGCTAGCCACCAGGCTGACACCTAAAACCCAATTTTTAATGCTAAATTTGACGTGAAAATTTAAATTTGATTTGCTTCTATTAAACTTAATTGGGTATTTCAAAAAGCTCATTATTATTTTGTTTGGCCTAAAAGTATTCTGTATGTTTTTGTTCATTAATTTCTCAAACACTTTGACTGATTGATGCATGTATTGAGGTCTTGCTATATTAAAATTAAAATTTAATTTTAGATCTAGCCTTCAGTTTAGAGAAAATACAGAAGAAAGAAGAAGTCAGACAACATGTTCAAAAACCAATGAGACAATTCCAAAATATGGGACATTCCACAAGACAATTTGTATGGTCCCTGAAAGAAGTCAATGTCACTTTAAAAAGTGGAGACTATTCTAGAGTAAGAAATCAAAATATAATTTTGAGTATCCTGATCGGATAATGGTGGAAAAGAAGTGAAAAGATAATAATAGACACTTGAGATATATTGAGAATATTTAAATATCAGTTCTGCAATAGAGGGCATTAGGAAATTTTTGTTAATATTCAGCATTGTGAAATGTTATTTTATTTATGTAAAACAATAGTCCTGTTTTTCAACGACACATGCTGAAGTATTTAGGAAAGAAGTACTGTGTCCACAACTTACTTTGAAGTGGCTCAGCAAAATACACACACACAAACATGTGCATGCATATGTCTGTACACATATATATACCATGGAATAAATTATAGCAAGATATAAAATGTTGTTGAATCTAGATGGTAGAAATGTGGGTATATTACTCTACTATTGTCTTATTTTTCCATATTCTTGAAAATTTTCATTAAAGCTTGAAAAAGTATAAAGCCACTTCTCAGGAGTTGAAACTACAGAGTTGAAAAAGGGAAAGATTTTGCATCAAGTAACTCATATAGTATATACCAAATTTACACTCAAAATGTTTGCAACAGCCATTCTTAAAATGTTAAGATCAGTTCAGAAATTCGACAGTAGTAAAATCATCCCTGAACTTTCCAGGATGCCTTCTTGCTCATTGTCCAATGGTGAGCTAATCTATGTGGCTGTCATCGACCTTTCTAAAGATCTGGAGCTCCCTAGACCCTTAAATTTTTAATGATATTATTTCCATTTTCATTTTTATTCTAGATAAAATTATCAGAAGACATAGCTTGACGAACTTTTTTGAACATGAACACAGTAACTCTTAAAGTCTCCCTTAATTTGGGATATCTTATTTACATTCTCATCAGCTTCATGTGGGTCTGTTGATCCCCAGATGCATTCTACAACAGGGGTGTTCTTGCCGTAAAATATTTTAGTGTACAGAAACAAAAACAAACAAAAGTTTTTTTTTCTTTTTTTTTGGAAAGTTATTGTTTATATACTCTCTGAGTCACCTCTCGAAGTAATTAGGTGAGTTTTTATATAGTTCAAGTACTAGAAACAGGATTGAAGATCAGGCAGGGTATTGACAATTAACCAGTAGTGAAGGTGTAGAATCTAAAATGACAGTCAACCAAAGAGAAAATCATTGCCACTTTTCTTACAACAGTATATATATATATTTATATATAATTAATAATATGTATATATAAATATCAATATAATTAAAAGTACAACTTCATTGGTTAATGATCAGGATTGGATATTGTTAGTAGTTTTATATGCTTATGACAAAAAAAGAGAGAAATAAATACAAATTTAGACAATATATGAATTAATAAATGGAAGGGTAAATAAAATCCATCCTAAAATAGCCATAACTACTAAAAGAATTATGCCACTTACCATCACGGATAAATTCCAAGATTTAATTTGTTTCTATTTGCAATATTTCAAAGCTTGACTGTAATCAAATAGCTAATTGATTTCAAGGACTTTTTCTTTGATTTTCATATTAGTTCACCAGTACTAAATTATTCAATTAATATTTAAAAATACTTGGCTCATATAGAATACATAGGAAGGAGAGTGTGAGCTTAATCCATTTTCTATTAGAAGATTTTGTTGGAAAAGTGTCACTTGTTTTCAGTCACATTTTCATAATGGAAATTGGTTCCTGTTCCTAATCTGACTTAATGGAAAGGAAGATCAAGTTCTTGACATATCTGATAGGATATCAACACAATTTGCTGGAACACTTGCCACTTGATGATGAAACTGTCAGAAGTGTACTAATGAGAAAGGGATGCTTTGATTAGATGCTTTGTCAAATGTTTATTATGAACTTAGAAAAATAGAGAGTTTATATTCTGACGTGAAATTCCTAGTAGGATAAAATGGATTCCTAAAGGGCCAGAAAGTCAAGCTAAAACAAAATACATTTTTTCTGATATATTGGCCAAAAAAAAATACCCTCAGCATGACCTTGAAAATTCATGTAATTTGCCAGGATCAATGGATGGTGTCCATCCAGATTCCAGGCTATAATGCTCAGGAGGATATGTTTTAGTAATGCTGGTTCCCTACTCCAAGAGCAACAGTTGCAAGTTAGTGTGGGGGTCAGAGATAAGCAACTACGGGGAAAAATCTAGCAATGATGTTATATAAGCAATACATAAAGCAACACAATATGGTTTGTTTGGACACACAAATATATGCTAGCCATCTTCAAATATTTGAAACTGTATCATGTGGAAGAGAGACGAGGCTATCGGGTTAAATTTGCAAACATGACGGGTCCATAAATGCATCTGTGCAACAAGGGCAAGAATAGTACAACTAAAGAAGAGATTCTATGTCAGGACAGCCTCCTCTAAACCAGGTCTATGATCTCTTTGAATTTGATTTTCTATGGTTTCCTGAAATTAATAATCATGTTTTCTTTAAGCTACAACAAGATTCATGTAAACTGTTAAAGTATGTAGGAAGTCAGTCAGCTGACTGTTAGCTTCAAAGGATTATTAAATATTTATCAGAAATTTTGTATTTGGTTCCATTCAGAAACTTCTGTGGTGAACTACAACCATTTTATCTTTTGAAAAGTAATCCAATTTCCTACTGGTTGCAGTGTGATAAAGTAGGAAATAATAATAAGACCATTTTTTATTTCATAATCATTGAGGGAAGATGCTAAGATTGTATCTGCTGAAAAATTGAGGCAGTTTTCTAGTTAATTTGCAAACTGCTTTTACTTTCAGGTAACTTAGGAAAAAGCTACTTTATTTTCAATTTTACTTGTAGAAACACAAAGTCACTTGAATATTGCACCCTTACTTTGCGACTGAAGCTTTAATCATCTTGGATAATTTGATAATATTGTGCCTATGTAGGGAGATTTTTGCAGGCATGCTTGTGAATGTTTTATTCTTGTTACTATTGGTAGTGTCTGAAATCTGAAGGACTGTGCAATAATCCCCATGTAATATCTTCATGTACTCCTACCGCAGCAGTTCTGTTTACATATTCCACACACTCTGATTATTTTCGTAGAATGCACTTAATTAACTCCATCCCACTGCAGAAATCTCATCTAGAGGAAATCATGAAACTCAGTTAATTGCAATCTGGGAGAGTATGTGCCTTAAGCAGGTGCAACCTCCTGCATCTATTTTGTGACTCTGTTTATGAATAAACATAAATTTTAAGATATCATGTTTAGTCTCGTTCTATCTTGGTCTATACACAAACGATAATTTATGGGTGTGTTCATCCAAGCCTTTGGTGACTCGTGTTAGGTTATTATTAGAAAAATAAGTAAAATTAAATCCTGTTACATAACCTCTAAGGGGTACTTGTAGGTATTTTAATTTAAGCAAATTCTCTATCAATGTCTACCTTTAACTTAGAGTGGAAAATAATCAAATCAGTCTACTCTAAAGTCATGGCTGGTGATTTGTTATTGCTCAATACATTTAGCAAATACCTCTAAATTCCTTGAAGTATAGGACATTAGAAGAAATTGAAATCATTCTTCCATGGGGAGTTGAAGGTATTTTGAATGCTTTTCAACATTTATAGACTCTATACCTTATCAATTTAATAGTATGTTCAATATTTTGACCTTAAAAAGTATATCTTCTAGAGCAGAGCGTATCAACAACCTTATTTATTTTTGTGCAATTATGACAAAACAAAGAAAATTATACCTAACATATTTTGTAATGTTATGAATAAATAGCTTACATACAGGTGCTGTAAGAGTGTCAGAAACTGCAGTATTACTTGTGTCCCCCATATGTAATTTAAAAAACAAGCAAACACTGAAAGCTCAGGCAAAACAAATCAAAACAAAAGCAAAGCAAACCAACAGACACTCACAAAAAGTTATAAAATAAATACAGCAATGTCCAATAAAATCCTGATTTTCCCATGACGATAAATTAGAATATTTTTGAAATTTCAAATTATTTTCAAAATATTTGTTTTGATGCCTCTGCTTTGTTGATTCCAGAGCCTGTATTAGCTTACCTGGTAGATAGAATTCTAAAAATAGCTCCCAAGATTCCCTGCCCCCTGCTGTCCATGCCACACAGATCCCTAGGTGGGTAAATATGGTGGATTTTACTTCTATGATTAGATTACGTTATATGACACAGTTGACCCAAAGAAAAGAAAATTATACAGATGGGCCTAACCTAGTTACAAGTCCTTTAAAAAGCTGGGAGTTTTCTCTGGAAGATAGAAGCAGAAGAGGAAGTCAGAGATTCAATGCCAGAGAAAGATTCAATATGCCATTGCTGGCTAGAGGTGTAGGAGGAATATGGGTGGCTTCGAGGAGCTGAGAGCAACTCCTAGCCATTAATTAATTGGAGATTTGAGTTCTATAACCTCAAGAAACTAAATTCTCCCAACATCAGCAATGAGTTTGGGAGCAGATTTTTTTCCCCAGAGCCTGCAGATGAGAATTTAGCCTGGCCAACACTCTCTTTGGTCCTGATACCCTAAGCATTGAAACCCGTAGAGCCCACTATACTTCTGACCTACAGAATTGTGAGTTAAAATACAGATTTTTTTAAAGACACTAAGTTTGTGCCAGCACAAAAAACAATGCTATAGAAATCACAGCAAAAAAAAGCTAATACAGCTAATACAACTCCTCAGAGTATCTGATGCTATGGGCCAAGGCATTAGTTTTCCAACTTATTTTAAAAGCATTACTTTTTTTTGAGATAAAAACCTGACATACTCTCAATAAATATAATAAATAAATGTGCACCACTATTGCTGAATTGAGATAAGTCTGTTTTGGATTAAGGCAGATTTTGTTCAATATTAATTTACCACAAATATTAATTTCACTAATATTACCTGCCAATTCATATTTTATTTCATATTCTGAACACTTAGTTGGTATGCTGTACAACGTTCCCAAAAGTTCAGATAATAAATGTTATGAAGAAATAATATAAAGCAATGTGGTAAAGAATAATTAGCATTTAGAGGGACTACATTTGATGGACGGTTAGAGAAGACCTGGGTGAGACAGTAATATTTAAGGTGAAATCTAAATTTTGAAATGAAGCATACTGGAAAATCTGGTAGTAGAACATTCCAGGTGATCTTCCCTTCATCACTATGAGATGCCTACTACAAATTCTTGTTCCTTAAAATATGTTGGAAAACCACTGGCTTAAGACAAGAAATAATTATAGGCAATAATCATGAACTATGTATTTTTCTCCAAAACCTGACACAATTAAAGTCACAGAATGATTCATTATTGACTATGAAATGTCCTTATGAACCCATATGTACTGTCACTCTCTCAATGTTCTCACTGGTTCAGCTGGAAAGGAGTACAGAGGACACGTCACAGCTGGAAGCATGGCAACTTTCAGCATTTCATTTTCTGTGGCTCAATATGGCGCATGGACCAGTAAGGCTACACTGAGGAATTATAACTTGGGTGATATAGAGAAAGTGTCAGCCATAATAGGACTAATCTTATACAAAAAGAGGAGTAACATCTTCCTGAACACACCATAAAGATGTATATTCCACGCCCTAAATTCCACTGGAGGTAAAGTGAATCATGCTTATCATTGTGAGACTGAGTGTGACTTGATTAGTTTTTGAGAAGACTTGAGGGCTGAGCTCCTGTCCTATTCACTTAGCCCCTTCAGTTTAGGTAGGATTAACGTTATCCTAGACGGGAAAACATTTTCCCTGGAGCAAATTCCATAACATATTATACTAGTGGGGAGGGAAAGTCTGATAGAATTCTTTCTTTGACTCTCCTTTGCAGAGTTTATTCTCTGTGGCTCTTTGTACAAACGTATATCATATAATTCTTATTATAATTATTGATTTATACAACTGACTCCCTCTCCCACGTGGTTGCACAAGTTTCCAGGGGAAAGATAGTATCAGTTGGGTTTGTTCCAGGGTCCAGAATAGCAGTTTAACAATACAGGTTTGTTAAATGAATAAATTTAATTTGCACTGCAGCGTTATTAGCTGATGAGAGATCCTTATGTTAACGCTTTCAGAGTAATGGGGACTGGCATAAAGTTGGCCCTTAATACAAATGTGGAGACTGAATGAAGATAATGTAGACAAATATGGATTTTCTGGTTTTTTTCTATAAAGTTAGTCTAATAAACATAGATAAATATTTCTTTCTATGTATGTAGATAGGGAAGGATGATACAGAGAATTAAGAATAATCCAGAAATAGGAATGGGAAGTACTGATCATTTGGTATTTGACACCCCAACATATTATACACAACTATCTATATGTATCTATACATAAATAAACATATGTCTCTATGTATATTTGTAGCAAGAAGGGTAATAGTTCATTTCTGATCCCAAAGTATGCACACTGAGCTGCATTTAATCTAGGTCGTGATGGAGCCTATTGTAATTAATCTCTGATTAAAGGTGGGGTAGAGGAGGTGGAGCAATTCAGAAACAGGGAACTATTTCAAATCTATTTAGAAAAACGTGCCTGTAGACATATTGGAAGTTGGTCAAGGATTCTTTGCCTTGTTTTTAGGCAAAGCAGGGCAAATCTCAGGTGTCCTCACTGCGAAAGAGAAAAGAGGAAGCTGAATGGTTTCTAAAGATCAGATGTAAATCATAAACTCTGAAATGTTTGCTATCAGAGCATTTATCTCTGTATAAATAAGGCATTGCGCATTTTATTCTTGTTTTTCATTTTCATTTGAAATGTCTCTGATTTCTACTGTTTGCCAAATGTTAGCGTCTCAAAAATGTAGTGCTTGATAGTACCTCAAAGGGAATTTCTTGCAGAATAATCCAGTAACACTAATGCCGAGGGAAAAGTAATGCTCATGTCAAAACCACAGAGCAGAATACAATTAAGTGAGACAGTCTGTATATTACAAAATGAGAAATAGATTTTTTCATTATTTTAAATCTTCTCTATTTCAAAGCAGGATTTATTAGCCACTGTTTTATTTTCTGTGAGGTCTACAAACTGCCATGGATCAATGAGAAAACAGACATTGGCTTCTGTATCATCAATTTTGCTTACGTGTTGTTATTCTGAAATTCCCATTGTGAACAGATTGTTTTCATTAAAAGCAAAGAAATTAGGGCATCATGTATAATTTGCACACAATTAGATTTTTCTCATAGAAGTATTTTTTTAGATCCTTAAAAATGATGCATGCACATACTAGAAAATGTGGAACATGTAGAAAAGGCTGACAAATCGGAGAGTCGGTGAATAAGTATCAATGCACAAACCCAGGCAAGAAATACTCCGTTGCTTTATGTTTTGTAAAGCACTGTCTAGCTCCACGACTCACCACACTGACCGAAAACTTCACCTTTCTCCTAGGGTTGCACCACAATTTGGGGATCCTTCATAAAATGAGACAGGGGTGGTTCTGGCAAGCTGTAATTTGTCCATACAAGTTACCCCAGAGACACTCGTTGTCCCATGAGAAGGCTCAGTTTAGGTCCAGCACTTTGTTGCTAGTTCTCTGCAAGCATTGACCAAGATAATCCTTTATAGGGCTGCTTCCAGTCCTGTCTTAGAGAGCAGCCATTCTTCTCAGGAGGCTCGCGCATCATGGAAGGGCAGCCAGCTAATCAGTCTTGCTCCTAGACCTAGTGTCTCTTTTCCACCACTTGTGATGCTTCATATCTTCAAATTCCTCTTCAAGTTGGAAAACCCTTTCTTCTCCATTCTTAATAACTTTCATTCTTAATAACTCCCACATAAAGTGGCACATGTCTCTGAGGCTAATATTTTCCCCAGGCTTCCAGAGTCTTTTATTTTATCCTGAGTTCTAGATGAATTTTTTTGCCTCCATCTTCTGGAATATTGACTCCTCTGGGTGATTTTTTTTCCCTCCCCATTCTGGCTCCATTTCCCAGGGAATTAAAATTTTAGCACAAGCAGAATGTACCATAGTTGTGCCTAGGGCTCTGATCTGTGTTACAATAATTAAGGGTTTGATTTGAGGCACATAATATGGGCTGGTTCTCCAAGTTTCTTGTTGCACCTTCTTCATCCTTGGAGTCATTTTCTTCTCTCAAACTCTGGGACATACAGACTAGCTTGGCATCTCTGCTTATATTTGGCTATAATAGAGAGATGAGCAGTGGGCAGCTGTTACCTCACTGTTCAGTTTCCTTCAGGTAGGTGACCCTTCCTATTCCCTCCATTTCCCAGCTTTCAACTGTCAGATGATAGAAAAAACATGGTGCCAGCAAAGCTTAGGCTCTCATGGAACCTGAAAGATTCTTCTCTCTGGCCGATCTCTGCTTCCTAAACCCCCAAGTTCTCTGTGTCTTCTCCACTGGTACTTGTGTGTTCTCTCTAGGAAAATCATCATGAAAGTCCACCATCAATATAAGAAATATGTTAGCAATTATTACTCTTGTTACGAAAATAATAACTACCCATGGGAAAGCATGATAAATACTTTGATATCCTTCCAGTATTTATATATTTTATATAACTCAGGTTATATTAATTAAACTTATTTATAATTTTGCATTTATTTTCTCTCTTAATAGTGTAACCGAGTGTGCAAACCAATAATCTAAAATTGTTTTTAAAAATTTATTTAGCACAGTATTAAAAAAAATAAATCAGTGCCCAATAATTAAAAAATAGAGATATTTCCAGATGTGTGTTTTTTCTTGCAAAAAAGAAATAGCAACAAAGGATCTGAATTTGAGTCTTGCAATACTTGACAACAGCAGTGTAGGGATAACAGCCCCTTCTAGCTGGGGCACATGCCATGAGCATCCTAGTTTATCACAGTCTCTACTGGTGATTTCCACTCACTCACTTTATCTGCCTGTCCCATAGAGTTATTTGTATTTGTGATTCCTACTATTCACAGGTTTCTGTAAAATGAAATATCCTTCATGAAAATAATATATAATGTACTGTAATGTCCCAAAGCATTCTCTGTTTTTGTATATATAAAGCAGTGGTCTCAGTGTGGGTTGAGGGATTTGGCCCTGCCAGGGGACATGTGACAATGTCTGGAGACATTGTGCTTATGTAACTGTGGGAGGTTGGTGGATGATTATATTAGGGATTTGGCCCTGCCAGGGGACATGTGACAATGTCTGGAGACATTGTGCTTGTGTAACCTGTGGGAGGTTGGTGGATGATTATATTAGAATCTAGTGTGTACAAGCCAACAATGCTACTGAACATCCTACAAAGCATAGGGCAGCCCCCACAACAAGGAATAATCCAGCTCAAACAATGATCGTGCTGATGTTGAAAATCCTTGATATAGATATTGCACATATAGTGATAGAACTATTTTAAATAATAAGTATATTCCTATAAAAGAGATCAAAGGATATGAGCAGATTTTATGTAATTGGTGACCATTGCCAAATTTCTCTCAAGAAAGATTTTTCCATTACACACTGTTTTGAATTTTTATTTATTTATGTAAAAAGAAAGTTCATAAATAAATACAACATAGAGTGTAATAGAATTTGAGAAAAAATAAATCCCAGGTGCATCATGTTGCCTTGATGTACTTCTGAGCGCAAGAATGTCTTTGAAGTAGAAACTTTTCCTGTACCTTCTTTACAGTGTTGAGGACACACTTCAAGTTCAATAAATATTTAATCACGATAATGGGACATTTTGAGGCTGCCTGCTAGAAAAACATTGTAGTAAGCAGTTCAGTGTTAATTAGCATTCATGGCATTAACAATGCCTGGGGACTACACATAAGCTGAGAAGTTATGACATATTTTAAAAAGTAATTTCAAAATAATATTAAAAGGCTTCCCTTTCCTTTAGCTTTTTTTCCTGTTCAAAAAATATTTTAATTGTTTCTCCTAATGATGAAGTTCTGAATATTCTGAAACTAGATTCAGGAATTAACCAGAGATAAAATTTCAAAAATATTTACTTTCACGGATAAGGAAACTGGGGGCTAGAGAAAGACATTGCAGCTTGACCCATCGCTGTAGCCCCCATGTGGGACTCAAACGAACGCAAATTAAACTCAAAAGGAGCGAGGTGTCTCAGGGAGTCAGGATCCAAGCAGAATGAGGAGGGTGCAGTGTGGGGGGTGGGGGGTGGCACTGTATGATATGCTGAAGCTGAGACGTGAGTAGGATGCATCTTATCGAGGGAGGTAGATTTAGAAAGGCATCCATGCAAGCTGTGGCGTAGTGGTGACCTGGTGACGTGTGTCGCAGGCTGAAGTGGGGTGCGATGGGTACTATGCATGAGGGCAGTGGTAACAGCTGTCTATCTCAGAACTGCCGTTCAGTCAGGGTTGGGGGCATCCATATCTGGGTGAGAGGTGGTGGCAGCAGCAATCCAGCATAGTGTGTCATTTGTGTGGTAGGGCATGGAATGCTGGAGCTTGAGCAGGTGTAGAGGGCTCACCAGTGGTGAAGAGAAGGTTAGATGGTCAGAAGGTCACATTGATGGTAGATAGTTTACATAGAGGGAGATTAATCAAATAAGCAAATATGCTAAGGATAATGAAAGCCGAAATGGAAGGGTTTTGCAAATATGTAAAGAGAGAAAATTATAACGAACCCTGTATGTTAGCCTGAAATAGAAAGTATTAGTGTAATTCAAAGGTCTCACTATATATGGATAGTTAATAAAATTAATTCAGATGCACGTGTGTGAGTTCATGTTCACTGAGAGAACTTAGAGTAACAACACCTTAGTAGCTGAGCAAACCTATTGCCCAGATCTCAGTTTCTAAATTTGCTTCTTCATTGAAAAGAATGAAACTATTTGATGACATGGTAAATTCCAGGGCTGGGGCACAATATACAAGATGACGCTTGAATACTATGTTGTGCTTGAGAGCAAGAAAGTGCTGAAAGAATGATGGATATGGGTGAAAAAGACACAAATCAACCTGAAGAGTTATTCACTGGCCAAACCGAAGACAGCTTGAGATATTATTAAATAATAATAGTAACTGATTATAAACGATTGAATAAAATAGGAATCCATGTGTTCATGCTGATAAAAATACATTTATGAACAAATGAAAAAACGAAGGAGAGAAAGTTTTCCTTAGAGTAAAATGCTGTTTAATAAAAGTGGAAAGAATGATTGATTTATTAATCAAAATTTGACAAGTATCAAAGCAGTAATTAATTCAGCCAAATAACATCAATAGATGCTAAAATAAGAAGCTGGAAGTCTGATAAGACATTGGACATTTACGTAGTCATAAGATATCTCTCCACAAAATACTTATTAATTATAATAGTAAAAAGAGTAACTTTTCACAGGAGAAACATTGAAAGGGTTTCTTATGCAAGTAATCAAAGTTAATATAGGAAAAACTGAATGGAATTTGGGACAAATCAAAATCATATGCCACATGACAGTATACAGCGATACTAACCCGAATCTCATCATGAGGAAACATTAGATAAACCAAATTTAGGAATGTTCTACAAAATAATTGGTCTATAATTATTAAAATAATGTCAATCCTGAAAATCAAAGAAAGATCAATGTGTTCCAGATTGAAATTAACGAAAAAGATACGACAACTAAATGTGACACATTTTGGAACAGTTTTGTGCTGTAATGGAGATTATGGAGGCAATGAGTAAACTTGAAATAATTCTGTGAATTGTATGATAGTTATCACTTTAATTTCCTTGTTTTGATGGTACATTGTAGTTATTTAAGAGATATTCTTGACGATGTGACATCACGTGGGCAACTTACATTCAAATAGTTCAGAACAAATAATTATTTGTATATTTTTGTAACTTTTCTGTAAGCTTGAAATTACTGCAAAATATACAAAAAATTAATATTTACTTTTTAAATAAGGTTTAAATTCCTTCAATGCATCGTGCTAAGAAAAGAAATGTGACTGACAGAAATAATGCCTTTTATGACGATTTTCTTTCACTTAATAATGTGTATTTAAGGGTCTGCCATATCTTTTGATGCCTTGATAGCTCTTTTCGTTTTAGCTCTGAATAATATTCTGTTGTCTAGATGTACCAGAGTTTATTCATTCATTCACTTACTAAAGGACATCTTGGTTGCTTCCAAGTTTGGGCAACTATGAATACAGCTGCTATGAACATCTATGTGCAGATTTTTGTGTGGACCTAAGTTTTCAACTCCTTTGGATAAATACCAAAGAGTGCAATTTGCTGGATCATATGATAAGAGTATGTTTAGTTGTGTAAGAAACTGCCAGACTGTCTTCCAAAGTGGCTGTACCATTTTGCATTTCCACCAGCAATGAATGAGAGTTCCTGCTGTTCCACATCCCTGCCAGCATTTGGTGGGGTCAGTTTTCTAGATTTTAGCCATTCTAATAGGTGTGTAGCAGTATCTCCTTGTATTTCTTGTTTTAAAAACCACTTTAATAGGCACTCAAAGCACCATAAGTGATGTACAATATTTTCCAAGGAAAAACAAAATCAAAGTCAGAAGTGATTAAACAGGGGCCAGCCTGGTGGTGTAGTGGTTAAGTTCATGCACTCTGCTTCAGCGGCCCAGGGTTCGAGAGTTCAGATCCCAGGCACGGACCTGTGCACCACTGATCAAGCCATGCTGTTGCAGGCATCCCACATATAAAATAGAGGAAGATGGGCACAGATGATAGCTCAGGGCCAATCTTCTTCAGCAAAAAGAGGAGGATGGGCAATAGATGTTGGCTCAGGGCTAATCTTCCTCACAAAAAAAAAAAGTGATTAAACATAAAAGTTAAAATGTATAGCATCATAAAGAGATAGTATATGCTGGTTATAGACTTTTAAAAAATACGAACCAAAATACATGAAATCCTTTAAAACAGAGGAATAAAATAGAGGATTTAAACACAAATGTATATGTTGGAGCCATGCTGAGAAAGCAGGATGGACCCCCACCCAAAATTTGGTTCAGATATTGAGACTAACAATTGAGGAACGAAAAGCAGCAATTCTCCACTGGGCTCCATCTTGTGCGATGGTGACGATGACTTCAATAAAGTATACGAATTCCATTGTTGTTGACTCACTTGATCCTAAGTGGCTCTCCAGGTAACCAATGGGTTTGGAAGAAGGCTGACCTCTTCTAGAACCACAACATCTGGCAAGGAACTGAGGACAGGAGAGGCCTCCCCCTGCTGCAGGTGGAATACTCCAGAGGACCTACCTTTGACTCCACCTAGTAACAGGGAAGTTTAGGTAGTCTTGCTGAGTCTATGAGGAGCTGTGGCATAATAGGCAGCTGGGTACAGAGTTTCACAGACTCAGGGCCTATGGGACCCTCTGTTTCAAGGAGAAGCCAGTTACGTGGTTAGCAATTGCCACTTTAATGATGTATAGCACAGAGCTGAGGAGGGCAATTTCTTGCATTAGAAGTCGGTGGGCAACTTATGGCCATCATGGATGGTCCAGAGATTCCAGGAAGCATGAGAAGATGTTGCTAAAGCACCTATGGATGGCAGTCTCTGGGGCCATTAATGGAATGCCTGTCATATTATAATTTGGACAGATTCTAGAGACTTTTGTTGGAGGGAGACCCATTCAAAGTGGACCAATTTACAAGTAACAATGCAAATAGTCTTAAGTCAAATTTGTAAAGAGGAATATGTTGCCTCCTGAATCAGAAAGAGTATAAAAGAAGTTGTGGATGCTGAGAGACTCAATAGCAGTTTCTTGGAGTTAATGCAATAAAGTAGATCTTGATTTACCAAATAATTTACAGGAATTTAACTGAGGTGGCGGGGTCTTGCCTTATGTGTGGGGCAATGGCTTATCCTCTTTTTGCGAGCTTCTCTGTCAGTATTTTTATGTCCTGAATGTGCGTGTCAAATGAATGTCATCAGTGAGGAGAATCTCATCAATGTAATGTCACACCTATGCTTCTGGAGAAAGTTGGATGCAGTTAAGATCTTGCCTACAAAGATTACGTGGTAGACTGTTGAGTTACCCCATGTGTAGCCGGGTGAAGGTGTATTATGTCGCATGCAGGTGAAGGCAACTGTCTGAGAGGCTTTTGAAATAGACACTGAATAGAACATATTAACTAAATCTATAATAGCAAAATATTTATTGATTTCTGATTGAAAGGGAGTCAGTAATCCCAATAATATTGTCTAAAGAGGCTTAATGGGTAGGAGCACGGCATTAAGTTTGCTAAAATGCACCAACTGACAAAACTTCATGGTCTTAATTAACACTGGAGCATAACAAATTACAGTTATTGGGATTCCACTAAATTTTTCTATAGTGGGAAATTTTATTACTGCTTTCACAAATTTTAGATATAAAACTAAAAATATATATTTTTTAAACCTAAACATATTCAGAAAACTAAAGTACTAATTTGATTTTCTTTTTATTTACACACCTGAAATTTGGTTTTGATGTCAATGTTTTGATGACACCACATACCGAGAGAGTGAAAAAGTTTCTTACTTACATAATTGAGGGTTTCTGAGGAGAACACGGCAACTTTCCAAAGATAGTCCAAAACCGGCTTGAGAGAGCAGGGCAAGGAGACTGGCTTGGGGCTTTTACTGTGCTTAGAAGATGGAGCTTCTCTGAGGATTCTCACATAAGCAGGGATTTGCAGCATGAATGTCTTGCCGATGACAAAGGAGGAAGCATCCAGGCTTTCTAATCAGCTAACCTAGATGTGGGCCAGAAAGAAGGGTAAGAAAGAGGAGTGAGGCTAAAATCTGTCAACAGTCAAATGAAAAATGAAGTCTGGCTCTTTAATACAGAACCATGAATTTCCTATTTAATATTTTCTTTTAAAAATGTGGTTCATAATTTTTGTTGTGAATTCATTGTATCACAAGAACAATATAATAAGTTAATTGTAAGATTATTAAAAAAAGCAGTGCTCTCTGCACCATCTGGAATAAACTCCTAATTTTATGGTGAGAAAAAGCCCTCCAGACTTGAAAGTTTTTCCCAGAGGGCAAAATCAGTGAACATTTCACAAAGAGTGTTGGTCAATACATCCAGGCAGAAGTTTAGATGCTTTTGTTCAACATAGTTCTTGCCTCCAGGTACTTATCTAGTAGAGGAGACAGACTGAAAAACAAAACAAAAAAAGCTGTTTCAACAAAAGAGATATAATGAAGTTACATACACTTGCTATTTGAGCAGAAAAGAGAGAACTCTATATTAGCAAACATGGTCAGGACACGCTTCACAGGGAAGGAAACCTCTAGGATGTAACTTTTATAATGAACAGAAGCCTTTGAGCCAAGACTTTTCCCTTTGATAGAGGGTACGTTACTTATAAATAGTCCTTCACTTTCAATATGAGTGAAGAAGGGTATAATAAAATATTCCTCAGGCATACAATAAATTTATATGAAAAATTACAGCAATGTTAAGATAAACTATACATTTTTCTTAATATAACAAGAGCACGTTCGTTTTCTTATATTTGCATAATGGATATACTAAATTTAATATAATTTAAGATTTAAAAAACACTCCATGTATGTTTCTAGGCACAAGAGTTGTAGCACTTAGCTAAAGAAAAAAATTGTTTATTTGATTTATAAACCAGCAAAATACTCATAAAGTCATTAAAGATGTCGAATTTCTTTGTTTTGTCTGTTTTGTCCATATAGGGAGAACATCGTGGGATTTCAATTTGAAATCATGAGCTACCTCTACTAATTCCTGCCAAGTTATTGAGAAAAAGTTCTCAGTGTTATAATTTTATTAACTCTTTTCCTATTTTTTCCTTTGTTAATAAATTACAATCAAGCAACAATAATAACAGGTATAGAAAATAATTCAAAGACATTTATTTATCACTTTGGGCACAAAAATATACTACAAAGTAAAAATGAACTAGAGAACAAGATATATGGTCCTTTTTTCTCATGGCGCTCCTATAGCATACAAAAACAAAAAATACTACAAATATATACACAGAAGTTATGTTATGTTTTGTTATAAATCAAAACAGACTCAAATCAGTACTTTAGCTTTCTGACTAAAATTAAATTGTTTTAGGTTTTTTAAATTTTTAATTTTGGACTTAAAATTCATAAAAGAAAGAAAATTTCCAACCACAGAACTTAATTGAGGGACATATTATTTTTAATCCAAAAAAGAATTTTTAGAACACAACTACCCGTTTGGTTAGCTATAAGTACATTACTTATTTCTCAGTAAGGATTTTCTGAGCACTTCCTCATCTACCCTAGCACATTTTTCCAGACTGAGTGTCTGTACTTTAGCATGCAACCAGGAAAGGGAATCAAAGTAGAAATTTGTATCAGTTATCTATTACTCCACAAAAACACAATACCTCAACATTTATTAGTTTAATACAAACCTTTATTATCTCACAGTTTCTGTGGGGTTGGAATCCAGGTGCACCTTACTGGGTGTCTCTTGCTTAAATCTCTCCTGAAATTTTCATCACTTCGTTGGCTGGGGCACTAGTCATCTCAAGACTCAACTAGAGGTAAAAAATATGCTTCCAAGCTCCTTCACATGTTTGTTGGTAAATATTAGAAGATCTGCATCCAAATTCATTAACTTCATGTTTCCATAGGGCTTTCTCACAACATGGCAGCTAACTTCCAATAGAGCCAATGACCCAAGAGAGAGCGAGATAGAGTGGCCAGAAAGAAAACCACAGCATTTTTGCAGCCTAACCTCAGAAGTAGCATCCTTTCACATCTCCCATATTTTATTCATCAGAAGCAAGCCAAAGGTCCAATCCATGTTCGAGGGAAGGGAATTACATAGGCACATAAATACAAGAAGGTAGGGATCATCCAGGGTCAATTTATAGACTGCCTACTGCAATCTGCCTTCTCACCCTCAATGATTCATGTTCAGCCTACATGTAACACACACTCACCTCCTCCTAAGTTCTCCAAAATCTCATACTATTATAGCATCAGCTCACAATCTAGAATTTCATCTTTTAAATCATGTCCAGGTATGGATGAGACCACTTGGCTATAGTTCCTTAAGTACAGCTCCTCATGTGCAACCTCACTTTAACTGTAGATCTGAGATAATAAATAGACAATTATCTACTCCATAAACCCTCAATCTTCAATGATCAAATGGCATAGGACAACTACTTAGATACTGCTGTTCAAAAGGAGTAAAATGGAACTGTTTTAAGGATACCCAGGATTTGTTTTAATCGGGTATGGTAAGACATACAAACACGGAAATGACTCTCATACAGAAAGAAGGTTACACTCACAATTGCCTAGAAACAGAGGGCACAGCACATTGTACCAGGAAGCTCTAGAGTCAGTCAAGAGGCAGAGGAAACAAGGGAACTAGTGGGCTAAAGCCTTTATTGTGGTTTATGTAGGAAGGAAGAGGTGAGGTAGAGTATGCAAGCTTAGTGGCTAGTTTGAAAAATTTCAGCAGGCTCTGAGTTGTACGGACTGTCCCTAATTGTTTGATAACTAGCCCTGTGGTGATTAGGGCTGGGGGAAGGTGGCCCAGAGTGTAAAATCCCTATAATGGAAAGGCCATGGGTATGAGCTCTGGATTGATGGGTTTGCATTTGAAAGGTGCATTCAAGGATGAGTTGTTTATTATCGCTAGGAATTGGCTTGCCCTGGAGGGGCAGTCCTTCGAGGCTCAGCAAGTCCCCAGATGTCAAAGCATCAGAATATAGAAATTAAAAGACATAGTTAATACCAAGACAAAGTGGGGTCACTGACCCATAGCAATTTTGAAATCCAGTTTGATGATTGTAGGAATGTCCTTGATTAGTTAATAATGCTTGAGAATAATACTTCATGGCTCTTGGCTTTGCCCTCTCTCATCCTGATTCTGACCCATGAGTCAGCTTTCTTTTTTCATGAAAAGTAATGCCTGTTTGCAGCTGGGCAATTCTCTTGGCCTCAATTCTGCCAGTAGTATTCAGGGGTCAAAATACTTCTTCTCAGTCTGTATCATCCCTATGCCCCTTAGTCAAACCAGGGGATGTTTTTGCATTATGCAAAGCCATAGCCATAAATATCTAGGAGAGATATTTGGGGATCTATTCTGGGATCCTGGGAGATCCTGGGAACAAGGTCCTTAAGCTTCCTGATTCTCAATTGTTTGATAAGAGGATACTGGAGGCACACTTTTAATCTTTTTAAAGGACCTTTTGTGTGACTGAATACACTAAGGCACCACCTTTGATCTTTCTGAGGTCTTAACAAAAGGTTTTACAGTCATACACTTGGCTTCATTTTTTGACCAAGTTTTCCTGGCAGTGCACTGGATTTTATGTTTGCTTAAAAGCTATTCCTTAATTTTAGTATTTCTGGCCATCTGGGAAGGTTGAGGGTTTATGAAATCATCAAATCTTGGCTCCTTTTTTGTTTAACAGTCCTTCTCTTATTTATCTATTATTTATCTATCTCCTCTCGCATTTTACTATAGCACCTGGAAGAAACCAGGTGGCACCTTCAATATTTCGCTTAAAAGTCTCCTTAGCTAGATCACGCCCTTCATTAGGCATATTCTCTACCTTCCACATAACTGCAAGAAATAATGTTGCTAAATTTCTGCCTTTATGTAACAATCACCTGCTCTTCATTTGCTTTTGAGCCTTCACATTCAGCATCCTTAAAGTTCATACTTCCACTAAAAATCTTAATGCAATTTTAGCTTTGTCTGACAAGTTAATCAAAATCTTTCCAGTTTCTTTCAACTTCCTGGTTCCACAGTTATTCCTACACTTTTAGGTATTTGTTACAAGAGCAATGATCTCCTGGAACCAAAATCTGTATTAGTAATGTACTTCTATGTAACAAATTACTCCCATGTTTAGTGGCTTAAAATAGTAAATATATATTATCTCACAGTTTCTGTGGTTAAGAATCCGGGTGCAAGATTCTGGGTGTCTGTGACTCAAACCTGCTGTGGTTGTGGTGAAGCTGTTGGCTGAGGTACAGTCACCTCAAGATGCAAGGGGCACTGAAGGATCTGTCTTCAACTCTCCAAATAAGGTTATTGGCAGTCTTCAGAAGATCTGCTTCCAAGCTCTCTCAGGTGGACCTCTACACAGGGCTGCCTTGTGCCGTGACAGCTGGCTTCCCCAGAACAAGTAATCAAAGAGAGAGTGAAAGAGTGTTCAAGAAAGAAAGCCATTATCTTTTTATAAGTGAATATCAGCAGAGGCATCCAATCCCTTCTCCCCTAGTCTATTTGTCAAATGTGAGTAAATAAGTCCAGCCAAGAGAAGGGCATTACAAATGTACATGAATACCAGGAAGCATTGGTCACTGTGGACCACGATAAGGGTTCCAACCCATGCAAATTTTGCTAATGAGAAACATGCAGATCTAGGCTTTACCATGAACAAATACTACAAATCTATCTGTGTACATCAGTTTTAGAATTTCTTCAGATCTGGGAGGACTGTCACTCAGAATGGCCATTTGCAAATTTGTCATTATGAGCATGTGAGGAAATTGTCTCTTCAAGGAACTCCTAATGAGAAAGAGGTGGTTAAGTCAAAAGGAAAGATTAGGATTTGCTGCTGCTCTCACCACCTTAACTGATGTCAAAAGCAGTGTTCAAATAAGGAATGTGATATCTCAGGCCCCACTAAAAGGATAGAGAATGCAGGAAAGTTAACTATCCTCTCTCTAACTCTCTGCAGAGAATCTTCTCCATTATCTCTTTTACGCTAGAGAATAGATTTCTTTAATACAGGAAACAGATGAGTAGGTAAGCCATGCAGGGCATTCAGATGGGCAATTGCCAAATACGTAGATCATGTTGGGGTGATGGGAAGCAAAATGACTGAAGCAGGGTTTCCTGAATATTATGATGATTTTTGCACAAAGTGTAAGCATATCAGTTAAGAATCAATTTCCACTAGAACCTATGGAGATATATAAAAGTAATGACTTCTGCTCTCAAATGTCTGGTGTTTGGTACATTTAAGATGATTTTCCAAACAACAACTGTAAGCATATTAACGTGGTATATTGTGCATAAGATATTTTGGAATATGTCCAACCTAAATTTTTGAAGAGTTGGTATGTTATTTTGGTAAGAGCAGTTTTGTTTTCACAACGAGGTAGATAATGGTTTAAAATCTCGCTTTGTCATTTATTTTAAATAACAAATATTAATATTTGTCTCATAGGATGTTTTTGCAGATTAAAGCATAAAATAATATTAAAGTTCCAAATAGAACTTGTTATTTAGAAAACCCTCAAAAAATAACAGTTTGACTTCCCCTTCCCCTTGTTAGCAAAGCATGCTTGCCTTGTGTTCCCTTTCTACAAGCCCATATTTTTATTTATTTGTCTTTTAAGTTCAATAATTTCAAACATATGTAATAATTCCTGAGAGTCATCTACCATTTAACTTATTTTATGATAATTTCTGTATAAAAAAATGCAAAGGCTAAAGAATTCTGAGTAAGATGGAATTAACCATGGTTTAATTTCTAAACAGAAAAAGCAAGTTGGTAGGTTTGATTGGTGTGCAGTGTCAGGGCTGAAAAAATGGAAATCTTGGTGTGTGGGGCACTTCACTTGCAAAATAACAAGGGAGCACAGATGAGTAAATCTAAAGATGTAGACCATGTTTGATATATTTATATATTGAATTAAATTTGAACTTGTATTTAATATAACTCTAAGTTTTAATCTACTTTAGGTCTTGAATAGGTAAATGCCAACATGAAAATGTAGTTCAAGGAAGATTTTTCTAGTAGATTTGAGTACAATGAATTTGATAAAGAAAAAGGGTAAGAGAAAAATAGAAAGTTGACATATCAAACATTGAAAAAGGGAATAGATATAACAAACTCCCTAGTGCTTAAATCAGTGAGTGATTCATAAACCTATTTATATCATGTAAGTTACACTTGATTGAAAGAATAACTCATATAAAGCATGTATCTAAATTACTAAGAACTGTGTTTATATGTGTCATTTTAATAGGTATATATCCTTTTGTGAGATCACACAATGTGGTGTTTTGTTGGAAATTCAATTATAACATGTAAATGATTTATTCAGGGAACGCTTTGGCAGTATTTTTTATGTGAGAAATTCTAAGGATTAACTAGATGATTCACCTACTCCATAATATATGTAACAGTTTTTCACAGAGCAAACCAAGCCATTATTTCCATAGACTTTTCTAAGAGAATGTTGATCCAAATTTAGCATTAAAAAACCCCATTCACTCATTAATAGGCTGCTCTACTGGAATTGTCTACCAGCTTAAAATGTTGAGCAGACCAATGGAAAAATACACAATGGGAGAGTATGAGATTGCAGATGATCATGCTGTTCAGAAAACATATAAGGTACTTTATATCTCATCCCCTTAGAGTGTTTAGAACCATCTATTTCTAGAACTGCATGGACCTAATATTCTTGGTTTGAAACTCAGCTTGAAGTGTATTCTTTAGATCATTATGACTCTGTTGGACTTATTCTTTTATGCCAACAGAATGCTTGGGAAATCATCTTTCCACACTCCCATTGAATTTTTCCATTTCTGTTTTTCAATTCCATCACTTTTGGTGGACAGTCAAAAATTCTCTTCCAATTCTTTTTGGGCAATTTCCAACAGCTCTTCCAAAGTATTTTCTCCTTCAGTTGCTCTTGGCTCAATATAAAATGCTTTGGAGTCCCTAGTGACTTTAGTGTTCACGGAAGTCTTTATTTTCTCTCCCAGTTTTGACAGCAATTTATGTTAGTACATTCATCCCTCAAAATTTTCCCAAAGTTATTTTTAACTGAATTTTTTCCTGCCTCATTTAGTCTTTCTTTATAAGGGTAAGTTGGAGAACTGAGCCCTTCTCATGCAAGCCATTACAGTAAAAGAAGTTTATTTATTTCCACAGCCCCATTTATTGTGCTATAATTATCTAGTGAAACATGAAATCAGGTCTAGATTTAAACATATTAAGAGCAAAATTCTAACTTTTGAAGAGTGCTGTATCCCACCTATTTGAATTTAAGTGACTCAAATGTGATTCACAATCCTAATCGAGAAACTAGTGTTTTGGTAAATTCCTATGGTTACAATAATGGACAGTATTTCCTATTTTATATTCTTGCCTTCTGTAATGCTTCCATCAATGGTAGGTTATTCTGGAAAAAGTTCAGTGAGGAATGTAGAAATTGTGATTGATATATTTTGACATGAGATCTTTCTTATCATAATTAAAGCTTGGGAGATTACACATTTTAAAGGGGGCAATGAATCTATAATTTTAGACATAAAAGGGACTTGCTAAACAGATAATCTCATTTATCAGTTTATTTTATAAATGAGAAAAAGTAGTCTAGTGAAGTTAGGTGATGGTCAAAGACTACTAATATTATTGAGTAGCACGGGAGAGTCCATAACCCTCTCTTGATTTCTCCATCAAGGCTTTGCCATGAATTTTTTGATAATGAGGCCATTATGGCAGTTTATCTGTGTTTCAGTTATCTGGAAAACTTAACTCTTTTTGTTTGTATGGAACAAAGACAGAAACATGGAAAATGGCAGCAACATTTGGCTCTTGATATCTACCACGACACCAAAGGGACTTCTTTATTGGCCGACTCTTTATGCATTACCTCTTATCCCAGTAGAAATGAGACTGTTTTTCACTGCTCTCAAGGATTATTTCTAATAGCTCCTCTTTAACGCTGCTACTCAAAGCATGGTCCTTAGCAGGGCACCTCTTTGTGAACTGTGTGTTGCTGGTCCATGCAAGACAAGTAAGGAATTGAAATAATGCGGGTGGAAAATTTATAACAATTTTGTCACTGCTGCAGCTTCCAAGTCAGAGAATTCTTATTGTAGAACAGAGTACAGAACAATTCAGTTGTCAAACTCACCTGGTGAGGCATGTGTGGTACTCATGTGTTAGAGGACCATTTTTTGGTTCATTAAAGATAGGATATTTCTTAAAATGGTCCTCCACTGCATAGTTTGAGCAGTGCTGCTCTAGAGAATGAGAATTCAGGGTTTGGTGGCTTCTATTACCATTGACTGCTTACATATTTATTTGGTTTCAATTCCCCATAACCTTGTCTTCTCAAGGCAGCACACACTTCAGATATCTCTGTAATTACAGAAATCATTGCCTGAAGGACAGAAAGTAACTATGATCTTAGTTCACCTGTGAGCCCAGCAGAAGTTACTTATTATTAATGGGTAAATTGGGTGGGAAGCTAGAAAACTATAACACAACCCAAGAGGCTTGTTTTGATTTTCTTCCTGACTGGAGAAAAGGAAAACAATGGGAAAATATTGTATTCATTTGCTAATTCCTAGGGGAGAGCATACATTTTTCCTGGGAGGTGGGAAATATTGAAGTATTTGCAGTTTCTTAACAACGTAGTTTTTCTCAGAGGAGAAAAGAATGGGGAGAGGGAGGCAGAAAGGATCCCCTCAGTGACAACATGAAACACATCTTGAAACGAGCCTGGAAATCAGGGGGTTTGAAATGTGTAAGCTCTCTCATTCATCTCTAAAAATGTGTTGAGCTATAGGGATTTTGTAAAGTTTCCAAATATGCTCTTGAAAATTAGGAAAATAATAAATATTAAGAAAATAGATAAAATATCAGCACCAAAGAAACCTTCTATAATTACTGTAAAAATCAGTAGGGAGGGTCAGGGAAAGTGATAGAACATCTGTGTTGGAGCTGAGGGAGTTGAAAAAGAAATTTGCTTGGGCAGCAAGCACTTTTAGGGAGGTTTTTAGAACTGTTTGAGCTCACGTGTACATAAACTCTAAGAGACCTCAGAATGGAAAATTTAGGGTCAGAATGTCAGGAAGTCTCCTTGAAAGATCCACTTACAGCTTTCCTAAGCTCTGTAAGAATGAATGTAAAATTTATAAGTAATAAATATCATTTGTATGCCTCATTACAGTTTAGAAGAATGTTCACATTGCTTTTTCTCATTTTATACATACAACAGGTAAATAAGAGTTATTATTTCCATTTCACAGATGAGGAAATTGGAGTATCAATATAAATTCAAAGAGCAGGACTCTACATACCAAATTTTTTTTTCTTTCCTTTTGTTTTGTCCTATAATGATCTCTGAGAGGACATAGAACATGTGTTATGTGTTTCTTACCAGCTCTCTTTCTTCTAAATTCAGGACACATGGCAGGTGTTGTGAATAACAGTTCCACTGTTCAAAAATATGTAGAATAACCTTGACAGTCATTTTTTGCATTCTTATACTTTTTGTCAAGGTTCCTGTTTTCAGTCAGAGAGTATTTCTTCTAAAGACATTCTAAATATATTCAGTCAATCGAACGATCTTTCGTCAGAGAACTATGACAAAGCAAATTACATTTTATGTTGCACTTTTTCAGTTATTGTTATTGTTTTGATGTCTTTATTTCACAACGTGGAAATGGTAACCTGAATAAGTTCAGGGATGTTTCAAGATTATTTGAAAAATCAAGGAAAAATTATTTTGGTGATATCTGAGAATTTATCAGAAAATAGGTAGAGGAATAAAATCTAGCATTTCTACCTGATTAAATAATAATAGGATATAATAACTTTTTTTTTAAAGGTTAATTGGGAAGTCATAAAAGTTGCATAATGGAAGTTAGAAATATTTCGCTACAAAGAAATTCATAAAACTTGTCTGGCTTATTTTCTGCTTTCGCTTATATCATTTTTGAATGCATCTTGAAATAAGTATTGAATGTGTTCAAAAAGTAACCAAAAAGCATAGATAATTTGATTGAAGTCAATAAAATCTAAGTGGTGCTTTTGAAATTCTATATGAGAATTTTTGCTTTGGTTCATCTCATGATTTGTGATATTTTTGACAGTCATTGATTGTGTCATTTTTAAAATTTTGCTTTTAGCTCTAATCATTTCCCTTGCCTACTAAATGCATTACTTCAATGTCATCTTTTCTCTCCTAACTATACCAGTTTGATGAATTGCTTTAAAACCAACATTATCAACATGCTAACTATTGTCAACCTACAAACACAGAAACCCATTTAAGAGGCAAAGCATTTACTTGGGATGAAAGAATTGCAATTTGGGGAGCACAGATTAGGTAGAAACCCAGGTAGAGTCTGGCTAGGAAGTAAAAGTCAGGGGCTTTTAAAGACAAAGAAGAAAAGTTATATTACAAACAATTCTAATTGGAGTTGGAGGCAGAGAGCTAGTCTTGATTAAACATTGATAGACTACTGAGTCTATCTTCAGAAAGTCCAGAATCATCAGTCTTTGTGATCAGGATGTCTGTTCTGCTGACTTCTTAAATAATTGCTTGTAAAACAAGTCCATTTTGGCCCAATCCAAAGGTTTGGCCCAGTCCAAGATTTAGGACAGCAAGGCAGTTTCTCTGGAAAGGCAGCTCTGACTCCATTTTAAAATGGCTCCACTATAGTCAATTTTGACACTATCCACAGCTATAGAAGACTATCACGTATTTCATAATTAATATATCAACTCTCAAGATACATTTCCAACCAGTAGAAAATATACGGTGGGGGTTTCATGTATAAAAACAGTGAATATCTTGTCCCGGTGAGACAGAGTAAATTGATTCAGATCCTTGCCATCATCCCTTCCATGTGGAAAGTCTAGGTTAAGCACAATCCTAAATTCCCAAGGAAGGTGTTTAAATTCTCTTTTTACAGAGAGTTGCTTGTGATTGTGACCCATATATACCATACAGAGTCAGGAGCAAAACCCTGGGATGGGAACAGCAGGAAAGAGAGAAAGAACAGTATGTTAATAGGAAACAAAAGCTAAAGAAGAGTATAGAGAAATCTTGTGTATTTAGAGTGGTAAAGGATGGGGAGGTGGGAGAATGGGGAAGAGTCGTTAGTAAATTTCTATCTTCCATTTGAAAATCCCAATTCATTCTTCCTACAACATATACAGTCTATTCTGTGCTAAGCATTTTGTTAGGTAATGGAGGTCCATGTTCAGCACAGCACTTTTCCTCAACTCTTACATCTAATCAGGCATGCATTTATACCACGTCCTGGCTTCATCCATTACTATCACTTCGGCCACTGTCTGATCCCTCATTATCTCTTGCATAGAGCATTATAACTCCTTATTTTTTAACTCCAACATCATCCCAATTTTAATCTCCCCATCCATGATAATTTTTCTAAAAGACAAACGTAATCATATTTAGAAATATCATCTAAACATTTAGACGTACACATCTTATTATAAGATCAAGATCACGCTCCTCGGTCTTGCATCTGAGGGCCTTTAAGAGCAATCCTACATATTTTTCTAGACCTCTGCAGCCTCATTTCCAGATATTTGCCTCTGCTGCTTTCACGCATTGGCCTTTGGTAAGTTGGTATAAGTGACTTAGGTGACATAAATACCATTCTTCTTGCTGTTTTCATGACTTTGATAATATTTCTCTCTTTGCTTGAAACAATTTTCCCCCATCAGGCTTTCAAATCAGAGAATATATCCTCTTTTCAGGGAGTCTTTCCTGACTTTCTTACATAGAGTTAATTGCTTTATTTATTTATTTATTTATTTATTTATTTATTTTTTATAATTTTATTTATTTTTTCCCCCAAAGCCCCAGTACATAGCTGTATGTCATAGCTCCACATCCTTCTGGTTGCTGCATGTGGGACGCGGCCTCAGCATGGCCGGAGAAGTGGTGCGTCGGTGCACGCCCGGGATCCGAACCCCAGGCCGCCAGCAGCGGAGCGCACGCACTTAATCGCTAAGCCACGGGGCCGGCCCTAATTGCTTTATTTTATAGACTCCATAAAGTAATTTTTCTTATCTCCACTACAGCAGAATGCATGGTATTGCAATTATACTGCCTGAATACTGTGGATTCCTCTAGGTTGGAAACTCTTTATTTCCTTTTATATTGCATATATCTAACTTAGTAACTGGTCTATATCAGATATCTAATAAATTATAAAATAAATGAACGACCACTCCTTAACAGTTTGTGTCTACATAAGTCAGCATCCCAGAAACAAGAAAGTCTATTGTTCCATATAGCTTTTATAAAGCAGGCAGTTGAGTTTAAGATACAGCTCTTATTCTATGTAGAATCTTTCCACATGGCTTACCCTACACACATGTGCGCGCACACACACACACACTCATAAGGAGAAGCACCATTTGGAGGAGATAATCTCCCCAGTTTAAACTCTGTCAATCTCTAGGTATTGGAAGGTGAGCAGGTGGAGAAATGTCTGTCTTGGGGAGACCAGTCAGCCCACAACCATCTCCATCAACTCCTCCCCCAGCAAGCCTTTTATGTTGCCCTGACAACATTCAGACGTTGCCAGGAAAGCAACTGGGCTGTTGCTGGTGATTTTCCTGATAAAGAAAGATGCAGTGATTGTCCCAAAGAAACTGAGGCAAGAGGCAAGAGCAGAACATAATAATTTTCTTTCAATTCATCTCTTTTCCCTCCAGCTTCCCTCTGCTCCAAGTGACAGGTATCACCTCACCACTCAACACACACATCAGATTCAAAATAGACTCTGATGAATAAACAAAATGCAATAGGGTGTATGGGAGTATATGAGGAAGGCATTTGGTTTAAAACTAATTTGGCCTGGCCTTGTTTTTCCAGAAAGACCTGAGGTGGCCTGTTGAGCATGCATTGTACAACTGCTTTAAACATTTACAATGTCTCAAAGACAAGCATGATGCCCTTAAAGATAGGGGTGTGTCTTCCCCCCATATCAGGATTTCCTTAAGGGTAAGTATCTCTTCCTAGAAACTAAGGATTAATTACCAACCTGCTGTGCTCATCTTGTGACCACTGACCTATTGTGCTACCAAAGCAATCTCATGACTGTTGTAAAAGAGATATTCCTGTCATATGTAATGTATGCTCTTTGTTCCAAGATGGTATATAACCACTCTGTACACCCCACTTTTCTGGAGTCCTTCCTTCCTTGGTGGGGGCTATCATCCTCAGACCTGGTTTATAATAAGCTCACCTCAAATTATGATTTATAGCTTGATTATGGATTACTTGCATTGACAACTTCAATCTATGAAGTCCTGAAATCTATAATTCCATTTCACCTCTCTAATTTCTGCAGGGATGTCTTCAATGTGGGGTGACAGAAGCCCTTGCTAGATTGTCAGTCTTAAAAGAAACAAACCAAAATGTTAACAGAGATGATGTGTGAGTAGAAGGATCTTAAAACAATTCATATATTTGATTTTTAAATAGTTTTGGTATTAAGGCAAATCATTATTTTGCATTTTCATGTTATGAGCTAAAAGGTTCTTGAGAGATTACGGAATATAGCATTTTATTTTGTCTATAACTAAGCTGAGGGCCAAAGGAATAACATTACTTGAAAAAGTCCAGAGAGCTAGTTAATGGTAGGGCTTGAGTTCTTTCTAGCTGGCCAACAGCACTTTGCACAGCACCATATTGCTTTCCTTAAAATAAGATGAATTCTTAGAAGAAATAATTTAATTCAGGTGAATAGCTGCAGTGAATTAAGCAAAATGAAGCTATATGATATCTTTAGACAAACAGACTCTACGTGATCAAGATCAGGAAGCTTTTAGTTGTCCTGGACCATGCTTTAATGAAATCTTTGGGCTGAAAGGGACACTTTAATTTCAACCATTTCAAATACATAATATTATTTATTTGGTTCAACCTATTTTTAATGAGATATGAACAGTATAAAATTAGAGCCACTCAACAATTATGATAAAAACAGCTTTGTTCTTGCAAATTTAACAATTTAAAGTGACAATATCATCAGATGAGGAATTCAATAAGCATATGTTGTTCAGTACAATTACCATCTATTTGTTTCGATAAGGTGTTTATATGGGTTCCATTGTGAGGTGAAGCACAATTAGAAATCCTGAACCAGGTTATTCCTGTCCATCTTCCTGGTTGTTTCTCTTCTGGGGAGCAGTTTTGAGGGTAATAGGAAATTGTCAACTAGCTCATTTTTAGGTGCACAGACCTCCAGCTTTGGCACTGATTATGTTTTATACAAATTACTTGGAAAATGATTCTTTGATAGGTGATTGCAATCAGGATGATAATATATAATTTTGATTAATCAAGGAAGTTTGATTAATTTCAGTGTTGATCATAGCATAATCCCATGCTAGAATAAAATGCTGTTTACTGTCATTTGGGATGAATAATATCCCACAGTGAATTTAGCACTTGTTGAAGTCTCCGAACTTTGAACTCAAGTTGTCTAACATTTCTAGTTATTTCTATTGATGAATATAAATAATGTTTCATTGTTTTCAAAAGTCTAAATCCCCAAATTCATTACAATATATAAAAGCACACTAAGAAAGATATCCCCCAAAAGGTACTATTTAAGACCATTTAAGACCATCCTGTTTCCTTCCACCAAAACCTTGCATCTCCAAAGTACTATATACTTTCTACTGATATGATCAGCTTTTCACTTTATTATGTTTAATTAATCCATTACTTCTTATCTAAAATTACATTGCAGTTTATATTTCACTGGTGTTAATATGTAACTTTCATTCCTGAGACACAATCTAGATAATATTGTTAGCCCTAACCATTAATAATCAACAAATCAGTTTTGCTTTTGGTTGACTCTCATCTTTGCTAGACAATCCTCTTATTGATTTCTGGGTATAATCTGGGTCTGTCACCACTCTATGTATTTCAGCATTTCTTATATTCTTATTTTCATCTGTCACCAGATTCTCAACTAATGACCCAATTGCCTACCTTATTCAAAGTAGCTGTGCCCTGGATCATCTCAAAGCCAGGTCTTTTCAGGTCAAAAAATTTTTCTTGTTGTTTATAGTAAATATTTAATTGGTTTGATCAGCAACTCCAGCACAAGTTTTCCTGAAAGAGAGGTAGAATCAAGCTACCCAGGTTTCATGAGGTGTGGGGCTCACTGAGGAGGCCCCCAAAGTCACTGACCCCACTCCATATACTCCATGGCCCAGTAGAATGAGGATTGGGCTGATAGACTGTGAAGAGAGAGAAAAGGAATGCAGAATGAGGGAAATACAGACCTGCAGGAGGTGGGAAGGGAGGGCAGGAGACTCTCCCCGCACAGGGGCTGGAACCACACATTCACATTCTCAACCTCGTTATGTAGAGAGAAACAGATGAACCTCTCTCCATCTGTCTTGTATTGGGAACGCCTCCTCAAGTGGTCTTCTGTCACTCTGTATTCTAAATTCTGCAATTCAAGCCCAAGTTCTGTCCTCTGTCCTTATCTATCTAAAGCACTGCTCCTCCTCCAGTTATCAACACCACAAAACACTGTTGCATTGTCATTCTTGCAAGATCATTTTCCATAATTAGTGCTTTTACTAATTTTGTATTTGTTCGTATTTGACATCTCCATCTAAATATAAACTCTAGAGTGCAGGAAGCTTTCCTGTTCTGTTTACTGCTGTATTTCCAGCATCAAGGATAATATTTCATCTATAATGGATATTAAAAAAGAAATGTTGAGGAAATGAATGAATGTTTTAATGCTCCCTTATCAACTCTCACTTTATTTCAATGATTCTATTAAAGATAATTTACTTTTTAATTCTAATTGTATCTGAAGTTTCATTCAATCTAAGTTCGTGTACAGGACAAATCCCAGTCTCCTAAAGATAATGTCCTTCATACATCTGTCTTCTCTTTTTATGTTCTTAAAGCTCTCCCTTTCAATTTTTGAAACAGTTTATAACATGGGCGCTGGAGTCAGACTGCTTGGTATCATATCTACTATTCCACCACTTACTAGATGGTGCACTTGGACAAATTCCTCAAGCTCCCTGCACCTCAGTTTCTCATCTTCTATGTTGGTGTTAACAATACCACCTCATAGGTTTATTCTGGGTATTGAATGAGTTCAGACGTGCTGGTGCTCAGAACACTACCTGACTCATAATAGAATCACATTAAATGTGAGCATTTTTATCATAAGAAACTAATCCTATCTGCCTTTAAAAATTCTCAATAGAGAGGCAGAAGGTGAGAGAATTGGAGAAAGTATTTAGGTGATTCTCTTTTCTGTGGTACTAGCACTTTCCTGTGACCCCTCTGCATTCCTCCCTTTGGGATACATGAAATAATCCTGTATGTTCATAATATACTTTTTTTTTTTCTAGAATAGTCATGATTTTCTTATTTGCTACTACAAACGTCTAAACTAGACAACAGCAACTGGACTTTATTTAAGGCCTTTTCCTTTTAGTTTATTTTTCCAACAGTTTACACTACCAGCTCTATTTCCTTACCAAACTTGTCACCCTTACTCTTCACATCTGGCATCTTTGCCCATCGAATTAGTTATTCTGGCTAGAGTGTCATGAATGTCTTCCCTGAAAACTCATAGATCCTTCCTTATCCTATCAGAAAGATAATGAGTACAGGTTAATTCATCAACCCACTGGAAAACAAGGAACAGTTGTAGCTAGCTCCAAGGCTGGGTAAGAAATCACAAGGCAAGATACACAGGTGAGGTCTAGATATAGAAGTAATGTTGAATTTAACAGACTAGATGCTATTCAAATGGTTTCCTACTCCACGTATATATGAAAGATAGATTCCTAGAAACAAATGTAATAAATTGGGAGTCAAGTTAAAGAGCTGCATTGTCTCCATATAGTACTACTGAACTAATCAATTAAATGCCAAAAAGAAAAACAAAGAAAAAGAAAAAGCTTGGGATGCAGAACAACACTGACAAGAGACCAAGTTGTGGAGAAGAACACAGATACAGGAGACTTATCCCCCAATTCAGCATGGTGATTTTAGCTAGCTCATATTACAAAGTGGTGAAGAATATTATATAAGGAATATGGGAACCTATGGTATCACTGACTCCACTATTGTCTGAGATAAGACAGCATCAGCATCTGCTCTCAGAAGTCAATGTATTGGGTTTGAAGCACAAAGTGAGCCAAGGACCATTGTGCAAGAGGAAAAAATGCCCACAAGAGGAAAATTGGTGGCCATTTCCGAACAAAATCAGTACCCTGAACAGCAACATCATGATCAGAGAGGGATTGGGATCAGAGTGTCCTTGGATTTGATTGACGGAGCCTGAGCTAAATGTAATATTTTATTGTTTTGACTATAACTCTTCTCTTTCTTCCTCACACCTACTCCTCCATCCTGGTACAGCCTGACAATCACGTTGCTGTTTTTTCTGTCTTCCTTTCTGCCTAATAACACTTCTTGGACTTTTTCTTCGTCTTCCTTTTTTCCCTCCATTTAAATGGATGATTTCTGAGATCCAGGCCATAATCATTTATTCTGCTCTCTCTTATGAAAATTAGCCTTTTCTGGCTTCAATTATCACCTTTTAAGAATGGCTATCACTTAAATTTCTGACTCTGATCAAGGCAATGATTTCCAATTGTGTTTGGTATATTGTCAAGAATCTATTTCTTGCACAACAATGAAATGTGTCTAATTGTTTCCTCTCTTAAAATAATTCCCTATTTTCCTATTTCTGCTAATTGTCATATTATTCTCTTTCTTCCAAATCATAGTCTCTTGACTCAATTGCCTCCTCATTCTTTCTCCTTCACTTGCTACTTATAGTCAATATCATCAAATGATCTTTTAGATGATTTCCCAAATTTATCTCTTCCTCTCCATTTTTACAGTTTCATAAGCTATCTTCAAATTTTTAATGCCTTCCCCCTTTCCATACCCAATAAATTCTTGAAATTTCAGTCCATGCTCCATCCTTCTTAAATGTCTTACTCACTTCCTTCCTAATCTGGCTTCACTTTCTCTAATTCCTTTTGACTTACTGATCTTATTATTAACTTGTTATTCATGTGTATGATCTTGTTGCCTCCCACACGTTGTATGTCAAAAAGAGTAAAATTTCTTTGTGAGTAGATTCTTTATCTTAATTTTTTTCTTCTTTGTTTTATATTGACTAATAGATGTTAAGAAAATGACAGTAGTTCTATGGTTTTACAAAGAGAAAACAGGCAAAGATTTAATTAATAGTCGCAATCTCAGTATAAGACTATTCAAATTTATTCATTCAATTAGTCATTAGTATAAATTCATCCATTTAATGATTCTTCATTTATTTTTGAAAAACACTTATTTTGAGAACTTGCTATGTGTCATGCGCTGATGCTGCCACTGCGGGTATTGAAAAAAAAAAGGCATAGTCCCTGATCATGTAATCCTCAATATCTAGTAATGAATATAATCAAATAAAAGTGATTCTATACAGTAATCATAATTGATATGATACAGTTAACAACAGGATGTTCTGTGAAGAATGCTTAGGAAAAATATTGAAACTTCAGATAAACATATTATTTTACAAACTTTTGATGATCTCTAATTAAAATAACGTTAATAAATAAAACTTCACTATTTTTATCATAGAAAATATATGTACAACTATAGATATAGTTTCTGGTAATAATTGATACCAATACATATTTGTTTTAATATTCTGTATTCGTACTATTATCATAGGTGAAATTAGGAAATTAATAAGTGAACTAAAGAGTTAAAACATAAAAATACTACTGTGTGAACTGTTAATATTACTATTCGAAAGCTTTACTTTCTATTTAGATAACGTCAATAATCAAACAATTACAAATCAGAGATTTGTATAATCTACTTTATATAAATATTTAGGAAGAATTGTGTTGCTGTTACTACTTTTCATGGGTTTTATTAAATTGCTTGTAATAAATTTAATGATCAATTTAATTAACTTTTTTCCAGTAGATAATCTTGCTAATAAATTACCAAAATTTATGTGATAGAAAACAACAGGATTTGAATTTCAAGTTATTTTTATTTCTTTTTAAATAACAACATATTATAATCATGCTTTATATCTCTAAATCCTTTCTCAGATTTTACACTTATCTGTATGTTGACTTTTACTACAGTAGCTAACAAAAATTGAGGTACTTATTATGTTTTCACTCCTATAATGATGCAATTTCAAGAAGCTGTAAATAAATGGGCTTGTATCCATTTTTTATTTTTGAGAGAACCAATTTGCAGAACATTTTTCTCCATCATTTATCTTTTTAGACTCAATCTATTTTTAAAATAGTTTTATCTGATCGTTTCTAGTATCTTCATGTTACTTTCTAAAGATTTATCCTCTTAAAAATATCACTAAAGATTCATCTTCTGCTCATTTATAATCATCATGTGTGGTTCTAAATCAAATGAAGGCTAGTGCTAACTAAAACAAATGGCATTTTCTGATCTTCCTCAGCTTTTTCTTTTATTGTGTACTTTTCAAAGACTATGTTAAAGTGAAATGTATCCTATACATTATTTTATGATGTCTCATTAAAGAAGAAAAAAATGAAGATTTGTTAAGAAAATAACTAATTGAAAACAAAGAAATTACTTAGAAAAATACTCAGACTATAAAGTGATTTTCTTGGACATCTATATATAAACTTGTCAAGGTCAAAGCGACTCAACCTGGTTCTCTTGTGTATTTTATACTGAACTTAACTACTGTCATCTGCATCTTCAAAGTTTCTCTCTTCCTCTTCTTTAACTAATTGGTGAGTTTTGATTAATCAGAACATAAGATTATGAACATAAAGCAACTCACTCCACCAAGTCCAGGTTTTCCTTTATTCAACGCATCCTGAAGATGTCGAGTTTCATTTTATTTGTTGGTGAAAGTATTATGTTCACCAATAGAGATCATCTAGTTAGAAATATCCTTACATCTAAGAATGAATTGTTTGAAGAAATACCATAAAGACCCTTTCTTTGAGCAAAATTTTATAGAAGTTAAGTGTACTTTGAACCTACTAAGAGGCACGGAATTCGTTTCATAAAATATCAGATGAACTTGTTATATGCCAGTTTTATTTTTGGCATATTCCAAACAAAAGGGCCACAGATCAAGAGTACAGTAAATTTGTACTTTATCTTAAAAATGAGAATCAAGCAGAATGAAAGTATTTGGTTGAATGTCATTTAATTATACCTTCAAGGAGATGAAATGCTTTATTAGAAATAAATACTACTGTCTGCAAGACACTTTATTTTCAATTGAGAAACTTGGTTTTTGATATAATAAAAATGAAATAATACAATATGACTATTATAAAAAACTAAAATATGAATATTAGGAATTCACACATAAATGAAAGTATCTTTTTTCCATGTGTTCTATTTTAGTTTGGAGCTGCTGTTTCCTTGAACAGGTGCTTGTCAAGCAAGGAAAATGATTTAAATGAATATTTTACAATTTAAAAAACACATTTAATTGCATTCTCAGTGTAGTAGTTTTATGAATGCTGTATATAGTACCTTAAAAGATAAAATATAACTGAACACAGAAAAAAATACTCTATGACTAAACTGTAACTAGGAAAATTGGCATACAATTATGTTAAAACATTGAGAACTGTTTTTCACCCTCCATACCATGAAATTCGTATTTTTAGCTGAAAGTACGTCCTTCACTTCAGAGAATTTTCTACCACTTAATTTGCATACAATTTCCCTAAAAAGAATGTAAAGAATAAGTAACTAGAACTAAAAGTTTAAGAAAGTAACTGTCTAGTCTCATGATGTGTCCATAGGATAATTTCTCTCACTAGTGTAAATCCTTCATTGGAGGAAAGATATTTGATAATATGTTTAGAAAGCAATTCTATTATATGTTATAGTTAATATATTAGTTTGCTATTGTTGTTGTAACAAATTACCACAAATTTAGTAGAGTTAAACAACACAAATGTATTATCTTAAAGTCATGGAAGTTAGAAATATGAATTGGGTTTCACTAGGCTAAAGTAAAGGTGTTATAGGCTGTGTTCCTTCTGGAGGCTTTAGGAGAGAATCCATTCCTCTGCCTTTTGCAGGTTCTAGAAGCTGCCCATATTCCTTGGCCTCCTGACGTCCCCATTCATCTTCAAAGCCAGCAGTGTAGCATCTTCAAATCTCTCTCTGACCCTCCGTCATCACATTTCTTTCTCTGACTCTGACTCCCCTGCGTCTCTCTTTCTCTTATTAGCACCCCTGTGATTACTTTAGGCCCACCTTGATATTCCAGGATCATCTCTCCATCTCAAAATCCTTAATTTAACCACACATGCAAAGTCCTTTTGTCATATAAATTTAATCTATTCACAGATTCTGGGGATTGGGAGGTAGACGTCTTTGTGGGAGAATCGTTATTCTGTCTACTGCAGTTACATATGTGGAAAGATTATTTAAGAATCTCAGTTTGTTTCATTTATTTAATTTTATTTTATGGTAATACAATGATGCAAGTATGATGAAAGGGAATATTGTCGTTTAGATTATTGTCTCCATATACCTCAGCTTGTGACCTCAATAGAATTATGAGCTGTAGTGGCTATTTTAATGTCCTTGTGAATTTCAGACAAGTAAAGACAAAGGAGGCTTTTTCAGGAAAGGAGATAGTTTATTATTAATAGCAATTAATTACTGGCATTAGAATTCTCTTAAACATTTTAACGAATTGGTGAGGATTGTTTTAAATATTTTACACATTTTACCATTATTCTCCCCATTTTATGGATAACAAAACTGAGGCTTTGAGAGATTAAAAAACTTACTCCCAAACCATACAGCTAATAAGTGTCAGGCCTTGGTCTACTGAATCCCAGTTTTGAACGACTGCAGCATACTCTCTGTGAATTTGATATGTATCTTTCCACTGAATTTATTACATAAGTGAGAAATCTTAATCATTTTTGGAATTTTGCAGTCTATGGCTAATACATTTGCTAATCTTATCCATTTTTAAATGTCAAGCAAATGCCTTTAAGCCATGTTATATTTGAGCACTTGTATTTCTCCAAAATTCATCTTAAATTAAATGTGGAGGAGTTACTCTTTAATTTTATGCTTATGATTATTTTCCTAACAAACTTTATCTTACCTTATAATTAGTGATGTAGAGCATCTTTTCATGTGCCTGTTGACCATCTGTATGTCTTCTTTGAAAAAATGTCTGTTTAAATCCTGTGCTGATTTTATATCAGATTGTTTTTTTGCTATTGAGTTCTTTGAGTTTTTTGTATATTTTAGATATTAACCCCTTATCAGATATATGATTTACAAATATTTTCTCTCATGCAATAGGTTGTCTTTCTATTTTGTTGATGGTTTCCTTTGCTGTGCATAAGCTTTTTAGTTTGATATGGTCCCATTTGTTTATTTTTGCTTTTGTTGCCTTTGTTTTTGGAGTCAGATTCAAAAATTCAAAGCCAAGACCAATGTGAAGAATCTTACTCTGTATTCTTCTAGTAGTTTTATGGTATCAAGTCTTACATTCAAGTCTTTAATCCATTTTGAGTTAACTTTTGTGTATGATGTAAGATAATGGTCTAGTTTCATTCTTTTGCATGTGGCTGTCCAATTTTCACAGTAGCATTTATTGAGGAGACTGCCCTTTCCCCATTGTATATTCTTGGCTCCTTTGTCATAAACTAATTGGCCATATATGTGTGAGTTTATTTCTGGGATCTCTATTCTGTTCCGTGTGTCTGTTTTTATGCCAATACCATACTCTTTTGACTACTATAGCTTTGTAGTATAGTTTGAAATCCAGGAGCATGATACCTCCAGCGTTGTTTTTGTTTCTCACTAATTATCAGGGAAAAGCAAATGAAAACCACGATGAGATATCACCTCACACCTGTTTGAATGACTTCTTATTAAAAAGACAAGAAATAGAAAGTGTTGGAGAGGATGCAGAGAAAAGAGAACCTTAGTACACTGTTGGTGGAAATATAAATTGATGCAGCCACTGTGGAAAGCAGTATGGAGGTTCCTCAAAAAATTAAAGATAGAACTGTTGTATGATCCTGTTATACTACTTCTAGGTATTTATCCAAAGAAAATAAAAACACTAATTTGAAAAGATATGTGCATCCAAATGTTTATTGCAGCATTATTTACAATAGCCAAGATATGGAACCAACTTAAGTACCCATGAATAGATGAATGGATAAAGAAAATGTGGTATATATATACAACGGAATACTAGTCAGCCACAAAAAAGAAGGAAATTTTGCCATTTGCAACAACATAGAAGGAGCTTGAGGGTGTTATGCTAAGTGAAATAAGTCAGACAGAGAAAAACAAATACCGTATGATTTCCCTTATATGTGGAAGATAAAAAACACAACAAACGAACACACAAAACAAAACTCATAGATATAGAGAACAGATTGGTGGTTATCCAAGGGGAAGGGGGTTGAGGGCTAGGTGAAGTAAGTGAGAGGGGTCAGTTGTTCGGTGACCAATGGTAACTAGACTTTGCGGTGATCACTTTGTAGTATATACAAAGATCAAATTATTATGTTGTACATCTGAACTACTATTATGTTATATACCAATACTACCTCAACAAAAACAGACAAAAAACCACAAAACTTTATCCCACCTGATGAGGCAGAAGAGTATACAATATATAAATTTTAGAGTAGGAAAGATGTACTTTCAAATTTCACCATTTCCTTTTTGTCTGATCTTAGCTAAATTATGATATTTCTAGGCTTCAGTTTTCTGTTTGACATATTGGTGATAAACAATACTTGTTTTAGAAATGTGTTCCTCTTTGTAGACTACATAATAGCAAGTAGTTTTCTGTTTTCAAGATGATAAGGTGGGCCACTAGTTTTATCCGTTCTCCATCCCTATATACCATTGATAATATAAAGGGTAACTAAATACAATAGGAAAGTTATTGTAGTAGTGCTGGGAAATAGAAAAAGTAAAATATATGGCATAAAACCCACAAATAATTTAAAGATGACATTGAGGAGAAGCAATCACCACCAACCAGTTAGGAAAATAATGCCTAATATTGATTGAGCCCTGACCTGTATTAAGCATGTTCTAAGTTCTTTACTGGTACTATCTCATTTAATCCTTCAGTACTTAATACTTAGTGAATTAGGTACTATAGATATCACCATTTTATATATGAGAGAACTGAGGCAAAAAGAAGCTAGGTAGCTTATGTAAGAACACACTGTTACAAAGTAACCATGTTGAGATTTTTAACCCAGAAAGTTTGGCTATAGAGGCCACGATTTTAACCACTGCACTCTCACTTTCTCACTGGCATGAGATTGATCCTCTTGGGTGACAAATGGACAGTGTTATCCATCAGAGTTTCAGGAAACCTTTATACTCAGAGCAGCATAAGTGAGGAATAAGGGCGTGTCTCGGGGAAATTGTGGAGATGGGGGCCAAATCATATGCAAGGATTTGTGGACTGTGCCTGTGCCCAGCACGCATTGTTCATCCCCAAGGTAAGCATTTATCTTCAAGATGCATTGAACTCAGACATTTTGCTAAGTTAAGTAGCAGATTAGGTAGGAAGAAAGGCCTCATGCAGAGTGTGTGCAAGACAAGAGGAATGGTAATAGGGAAAAAAAAGGAAATGTCAAGAAGAAGATGTTTCTGTCCTTCTACGCAAACACATCTCTCTCTCATCATATAAACTGGTATGTTTTTTAATTTATGGTATGAGTTTTGCTAGCAGGTAAGTCTTGCATGTTGGGCCGGCTTTTGGGGCATCTGTGCTGTGCAGCCTCATAGGGGCTTGCATTCAGAAGAGCCCCACACTTGGTTTAAGGCTCTCTTGTCTCCATCAAATTCTTCTTGATAATTTTACCTTTCAACTTGCATTTTGTAAGTAAAGTCAGATGGAGCAAAAGAGTACGCAAGTGAGCGGGAACTATCTGGGCAATGCATGCCTGCTACCATTCCTGCCACCCCGTTCACATATAGCGTTCACGGTGCCCCATGAGCACAGAAACCAGGTGGACTCACAATGTGTACGGGTTCATCAAGACTCAAAATGGGTGCAAGCTAGGTGTGTTTGCATCTATCAGTGAGTAAACTATTAGCTCCAAGAGGCCATGCTTCAAACGCAGTAAGAAGGCCGTGGGGTTCTGAGAAACACAAACAACAAAGGAACCCTATCGTAGTCTTTCCTATTTGTGTTACTTTTCTGTGTTAGCCAATCAGCTACACTGAGAATGATGATAAAAGAAAAGGAAAGACAGAGTAACCCATAATTTCCTTTCCTTTCAGTCCTTCCTTACTCATCAGTAGGGCAAAGGTAGAGTGCGTTGGTGGTATGTATGTGTATCAAGAAATGAAATAAAAACATTCGAGTTACTTTTGTGCAGTGTTTCCTTGGTTCTGGTAAGAACAAAATGTATATGTGTATTGGAGCTACTCTGTACAAATTCTACAATATTGATGATTCTGCATATGAGTTAAATGCTCTTACATTTGCACTTAAAAGCGGCATTGCACAATATAAAGGTGAACAGTAAAATTCATGCTAAAAATTTAAAATTTAAATTTTCTTTACATACAATGACGTTAAATAAAAAATAGAAAATACCATGGCAATTAGGGAGAGGTCACAAAGGAAGAAAAAACCTTCATATTTTTTTAACTTTAGTGGGAGTATTTTTTTTTGCATTTTGAACATTTTGATTTTGCACCAGGCCCCACAAATGACGTAGGTGGCTTTGCATCCAGGGAGTGCTGAGTGACCCAACAATTCAGGAGAATACCTGCCCCAATTGGTCATTGCGTGGTCATGAGGAAACTATAATGAGCACTCAACACAAGGAATTCTTAATGAAAGAAAATTCTGCATGTTTAGTCATTCTCTTGCAAGAAATAGACCAGAAATTTGTAGGCATGAGGATTCAAGCAGGAGCAGGATTGAGAGAGTTTTTAGAGCAACAGGAAGGAAGCGGTTTCCCAGCCACTGAGTTAGTTTAACAAGTTTTTGTTATTGTTTGGTTAAGCTTATTAATATGATCATCTTTTGCAAGTATATATACATATATTTAATGAAATTCCACGTCACTAAGGCTGTTAATATTCTCTCGTCATAGGAGAATATCCCACCTGTGGTAGGAGAATATCACCAGCTTTAGTGATGTGGAATTTCATTAAATTAATTCATTATATGTAAATTGCTTACAACAAAGTAAGTGTTCAATAAATTTTAGTTATCATCATCATCCTGGTCATTGTTACTTAACTCTCAAAATAACCCTGAGGTAAGTATCATTATTATCTTCATTTTGTAAATGATAAAAGTTGAAGATTAGAGAGATTAAGTACCTTATCCATGACTACATACCTAGTAATTGGCAGAACTGGACATCAAACCCATATTCATGGGGAAGATCCCTTTATCTTCCTTGAATTCCTCATCTCTAATCATCTTGTCCTTCATGCCACCTTAGCTACTGACATCTATATTCATATTATAGATTTTAATAATTGCTCCTTAATAACAGCTAATTGCACCTCCTCCATAAGCAGAATTTCAAGCACCTCCCTCTCTGACTACTACCTTCTAATTTCCTGCTCTTTCACTCTATTACTAGAAATTCTTTGAAACCACCCTACTTGATAAACCTTTGAATCGATTCTACAATCTTTTCCTGTCCATCAGCAGCCTCGTGGTCTCACCTCTCTTTTGCATATGCTTATAGTTCACTTACAACTTTCTTCCTCAGTCATACTCAACCTGACAAAATTTCAACCATCTTTTAAATCCAAGTCATTGCTACTGCACACATGCAACACAACTTATGTTTACCCATCTTACTTAAATTTCCTATCTTAAATTTCAAATTTCCCCGCAGTGATTCCTGACAATCTTAGTTTCCTTAGTTAATTTGCTCTCCTACATTCCAGAGGCGATCAGTTCACACCTTCTGTTTACTCCTCAAATTTCCAAAGCCACCTCCAACCTCTGTCTTCCCTGTTCTTGGTTGTTGACCTTGAGTCACTAAAGAAAATATGGGCAATTAGAAGAGATGTTCCACATGCTGCCGTGACTATCTATCTCACCTGCCTACACCTGAGCATGTGCCCTGTTCCTGGCCTCCTGTTTCTGCAAATGTTGCTGGTCCTCTGCTTCCCTCTGTTCTTTCAAAGGCTTTATTTTTGAAACAATTGATTCTCCCTGTCTCTTATATTAATCTCTTTTTTCTCTTTCTACTGGATCATTTCTACCACCAAATCATTAATCTCTAAGATTATCCATGTTATAAAAACAGAAAAAACTAAGAACAACAACAAACCCTTTATTTAACCTTACTTCACCCTCCAGTTACTACCCTATAAGTATTTCCTGTCTACGGTATAAGGCTTCTAAAGTCTTCTAAAAACGCTCCATCCGCTTTTACTCCTCCAAGTCGATCTTGAATACACTATAATCCGATGCTTATCTCCAACATTCATCTAAAAGGGCTCTTGTAAGGGTTATCGATTATCTCCATTTTAGTAAATCCAAGGTTAGTTTTCACTCTTTATTTTTCTAAACTTCTCATCAGCACTTAATGGTTTGATCATTTTCTCATATTGCTATTCTCTCTTCTCTTGACTTCTTGGTTCTCCTCCTATCTCTCCAACTGCTCTTTCTCAGCCTACTTTGTTGGTTCAAACCTCAAATTGCTGGAAGGCCTGAGAGCTCAGTCCTCAGAACAATAGTTTTCTATGTATGACTTATTGCCTAGACAATCTCACCCAGTTTGCTTCTTGTCCTTAAAGATTATCTTTATGTTAGCAACTCCCAATTTACATCTCCAGTCTAGTCTTTCACTCTGACCTACAGAACAATATAGCCACTGCCGACTTGACTGTGTGTTTAGATGTCTGATATTTATGTCAAAAATTACATGCACAGAATATTCTTGATTTATGCTCACTCAATGTGTGGATCTCCCATTCTTACTCATCTCAGTGAATGATCTTTAATCGAACACACCCAGTTCATAAACAAAGCCAGTTCTAGCTTCAGAATATGTCCCACATCTGACCACTATTCGCTTATTTCAGCATTTGTGTTAAGTCCAAGCACTCATAATCTCCCATCTGGACTATAGCAATAGACTCCCATCTGGTCATTCTGCCCTGCTCTTGGGGGTTGGACAGCTTCCTCTAATCATGCTGTACTGCTCCGAGTAGATGAAGGGACAAAGGGGAGCAAAAGATCACAGAATTTTCTACTGTTTTGGGTGTAGTTTTTCTTTTTTTTTTTCTTATTCTTGATACGTGTTATAGTTTTCATTAACAAATAGACTTTCTTCTTTAAGGTGTAATTTTTTCTGGTTGCTTCACCTTCTTAACTGGTTTCTAGAGTTCTCACAACTCTATTTTGGTCCTAATATCATTGTTGATTTGGTATCTCAGTGGGGGAATGAAGTCCTGAAGCTTCCTAATCTGCCATATTGATGATGCCTCTTGTTAGGGCTTTTTTTTGAGCCATTCTAATAAGTGTGTAGTGGTACCTTGTTCTTGTTTTGATTAGCAAACCTCAAATAAGAAGTGATGTTGAGCATCTTTTCACATGATTATCTGTCAGATGGATTTCTTCTTTGTTGAAGGGTCTTTTCAGATCTTTTGCCCACTTTTTAATTGGTTTGTTTTCTTATTGTTGAGTTTTAAGAGGACTTCTATTCAACTGCTTTATCATGTTTTGCAAATATTTTCTCCCAGTCTGTTTCTTGTCTTTTTACTCGTTTAGCAGTGTCTTTCACAGAAGTTGTTAATCTAAATAAAGTCTAAATTATAGACTTTTTAAATTTAATGAATCATGTTTTCTGTGTTCCCCAATTCATTTTAATTCTTAGAATTAATTATTTCTGGTAATGCTAGATATTTATTTCTTGGCTTTTTTCCTTATTAAAATGTAAATTCCTTGAGAGTAACTACATTGCTCTGTTCATACTATGTTCCTACACTTATACTATGATGTCACATAATAGTATTCAATAAATAGTTGATGAATAGTTGAATAATTATATGAGCATATGAATACATTACATATAAATATATACATATATAAATAAATATATAAATACAAAGCCATGTTCTAACCCAACAGTTTCCATATATTTAACACACACCTCTATCAATAAAAAGTTAGCCTTCAAACCCAATATGTGTGAATATGGACATACATATGATAATTTTATCTATTTTTAATGTATATGTATGTACTACTGTCAGTAGAAACCATGAAATAATAAAAAATAATTGTATAAATATTTCGCAGACTTTTAAAATATTTTCTTCTGACATAACTTTGGAAACCACCACCTAAAACCACTATGTTCTACTATTTCCCATTTTATATAAAAGAGGGTACTATCACAGCCTTAATATGGATCTTTCAAGATTGTAATTACAGATATCACAGGAGTATAGCTGGGTGAAGGAGAGATGTGGAGCATATTCCTAAGTCTTTTCTATTTAATCTGTCTCTAATTCCATGTCTTTAATTTTGACCCCATGGTTTCTCTTCAGTGTGCTGGATCAGGTATTTACATAGTCTCAGATCATTCGATATCCCGCTCTTCCTGGTTACTTTACACCTCTCAGGAATGGCAGAGGTCAACCTAGTAGACGAGAGGAGGAAAGAATTAACATTTGGTAAGAGGCCCTTAAATCATGTTCCATAAGTCTTAAGTCAGTTAAATAGAGCTGCTCAGATGCCTCTGCTTTACAGAAGTTTCCAGTGATTTGGAAGCTAGAGTGTATGAAATATTCTGTAATTTTTTTAACAGAGAGAGAGAGAGTGTTGAGTAGTGTCTCCCCAAAATTCATGTCCACCCAGAACATGTGAATGTGACCTTATTTGGAAATATAGTTTTGTAGCTGTAATTAGCTAAGATAAGATGAGGTTATACTGGATCAGGGTCGGACCCAAATCCAATGTAACTGATGTGTCTATAAGAGGGAAATTTGAGCACAGAACCAGGCACTCGGGGGAGAAGCCTTGTGAAGAGGGAGGCAGAGATTGGACTGGTGCGATGCATCTACAAGCCAAGGAATGCCAAGGATTGCCAGCCCCCACCGGAAGCTAGAAGAGGCAAGGAAGGATTCTTTTCTAGAGCATTCAGAGGGAACATGGCCCTGCTGACACCTTAATTTTGGACTTCTAGCCTCCAGAATTGAGAGAATACATTTTCTGTTGTTTTAAGCCTTCTAAGGTTGTGGTAATTATTATGGCAGACCTAGGAAACTAATAATACATATATCTCTGAGGTTTAAACTTCTGTGACTCTTTTGAATATTGTTTTAAAAAAATTTTTAACAATAGTAAGTAGCAATAACAACAAATAGTTAATAAATATTAAATGTACCAGGTTTCTTTGCTAAGTGCTTTTACATGTGAATGTTATTTAAGGGTAACACTGTCAACTAAGGAAGAAGCTATTATCTTCATTTTTCAGTTGGTCAAATTGAGTCTCAAAGTAGACAAGTAATTTCAAGAAACCAACAATTGGCAGAAAAAGGACTCATATCCTGGTCTCTATTATTCTAAGCCTCAGGTTCCCAATAATAATACTACATTTGAAGTAAGATTTTTAAGACACAGTTAAATATTCATTTTATTGCAGCATGTTTAAATATATTGCCACTCAATTTTTAGCAACAGTTTGGCACATTTAGGCAGTCTATAAATACTTATTGAATGAATGAATACAGTGCAGCATTTTTTATATGATAATATTTCTAAAAAATGTTTTTGGCTGCAATGTGTATAAGTACATTTTAAAATGTGAAGTAAAACTGATTTTATGTCATAATATCTGTCATTCAAAACCAAACTCCTTTTCTAATGAAAGCAGCTGCATCCAAAAGTACAGAAATCAACACAAACATTTATAGGGGCCTCTAAGACCCATAAACTACTTACCAAGCACCAAGAGCTTTTCTTCTAGGAATGCTCAAATGGATTATAAAACAATATATTACTTTTATGTTCTCACGGCCCATTAACTCTTTTTTCATGCAGTATTCTTTTAAATCAGTGAGTTCTGAGTATGCCAAAGTAGTGGCACTTGCTCTGGTTTTCATTGCAGCGGAGGATATTATTCGATTGCTTTTATCTCTTATTGTTATCTCCACAAACAGTATTAATTCCTCAGTTTAAAAACATTGAAATAAGAATATCTACTTTTTACTAAAGCAAAGAAAGATTGTAGTCTTGTTCTTTAGGAAAGAATGTAAAATCTGATTGTATGCCTAAGTTCTCCTGTTCAAAAGCAGCAAGCAGTTGATCAAATGCTTCACTTCCAGAATATCATGGATTTAAGAATTTAAAAGAGTGTCACTTGGAAATTTTACATATAAAAGAAACATCTGATGTGGATTGAATTATGTACCCCCAAAAGATATGTTGAAGTCCTAATCCCCAGTGCCTATGAATGTCACCTTTTTTGGAAATAGGGTCTTTGCAGATGTAATCAAGTTAAGGTCATATTCCACTAGGGCGGGCCCTAATCTAATATGACTGGTGTTCTCATAGGAAGAAGAAACAGAAGCACAGCCAATGCCATGTGAAGCCACAGAGACACAGAGGGAAGATGGCCACGTGAAGACGGAAGCAGAAATGGAAGTTATGTTGCCATAAACCAAGAACATTTGGGACTACCAGAAGCTGGAAGAGACAAGGAAGGATCCTCCTCTAGAGCCTTCAAAAGGAGCACGCCAACAACATTTTGGTATTGGATTTCCAGTCTCCAGAACTTTCAGAGACTAAATCCCTGCTGTTTTAAACCACTCAATTTGTTATGGCAGCCCAAGGAAACTAAAACAGCATATAAATTTTTTCTAATATTTCCAGATTGAGATCATTATATACGTCAAGAATCTTAGCGTTTATCTTTCCTATCATTCTAAAGAATATGGGGCGTTAAATCTAACCAAGAGAGTTTCTAGCTGCTTAGGTCTCAGTCAATGAGTAAACATTTATTACACACATACTAAAGCCTCTGAATTACCTTAACTGCTATAAGGAAGCAAATATAAGCCATAGGACATTGTACTCAGAAACATTATGAAGGGCATGCAAGAAACATTTGAAATATCCTATTTTTTTAAATCAATTCTCCTAGGTAGTTGGTTTTCTGACAAATTGCATATGGCATACTGCCTTCTTCCTGCAATCTGGGCACTATCTGATATCTAGAACATGCAGGATTACTTCCAATTCAATTAGCAGAATATATCTATTGCAGTTATACCAATCATGTTGTTTGAATGTTGCAACAGGCCCCTAAAGAAGACGTCAAAGTGATTGTGGCTTGGTAATTCGGGCTATTGCTGTCTAAGGAAGATAAAATGTATACACATTTCAGTCTCTGTCTAGCTAAGCTAGACACATCTTCCAGAGAATGCGTTCCCTACTTCTTATCTTTAATATGGCATCTACGAAGTAGGCAAAATCCTTTGGATCTCCCTATTTTTTTACTGCAAATGTTATCATCAATTTCCTGTAGTTTTCTTCTATTTGACACACCAGGCGAGGAGTCACCATAGATTCCTTAGTAGGCTTTTAAATCATAGACCTTGTCACAAAACAAACTCCTATATGTTTGAATGCCAAGCTATTTTCCAGGAAATGCTGATTTTTTTATTGAGGTATAATCAACATACAACATATATTAGTTTCAGGTGTACAACATAATGATTCAATATTTTTATATATTGTGAAATGATAAGAAAAAATGGCTGATTTTTTTTAAGGTAGCCATTTCCTGGCACTCACGTGATATGGCCCTGTCTCCAGATCATAATCCAGTCCAGGGAAAAGTACGAGGCTCAAGGTGTTCCCATAACTGTTCCATTCACCAAGAATTTGGAACTGGAAAACTAGCATTTTTTTTCCTTGTCATATAGTTTGGGGAACAGAAAAAGTTGATCTGCTTGAAAAATTAGAATGAAGGCAACATGTATGGAAGAGTAGAGATAGGAGCATAAGATACTTTCTGAGGCCCAGCTACATTCCTGCTTTGACCCTCATAACTTATTCCTGAACTAGCCCAAGTGAGTTTCAGTAAATCGCAACCAAGTAGTCTTAACTAATACATTGATTCATAATGGAAGGTAGGGTACATTTTTATCTCTGAGAGGCTGGAACTTTATATCTTATCTGGGTGTTGTCGATGCAAAGAATCCATAATCAATCTAGAAATCAAAATTGGGGTGAATTTATTATGAGACAAATTTGAGGATCATATAGCCTGGGGCCTTCCTTCCCCAAGGAAGGAAGGAAGGGCACCAAAGAAGTGGAGTGTGCAGGGCGGTTATACATCGTCAAAGAGCATGTATCACATATGATTGCAATGTCCATTTTACAATAGTCACAAGATTGCCCTGCCAGCACAGTGATTGGTGGACACAGCAGGTATCAGGTCTGTTGTCTCAGATGGGCACAGTAGTAGCAGGTCTGTTGTCTTGAGCTGAGTGGTCACAGGATGAGCGCAGCAATCAAGTCCTAGCCTAGGGAGAAATGCTTATCCTTAAGGAAATGCCAATGTGGGGGAAATTGCATCCTTATCTTAAGGGCATTTGTTCTTACCTTTGGGACATGGTAAATGCTTAAAGCAGATATACAATGCATGTTCAAAGGTCACCTCAGGCCCTTTTGGAAAAACAAGGTCAGGCTGAATTAGTCTTACACCAAATGGCTTCCTCATATGCTCCAATATATCCTATTGCCTGCCATTTATTTATCAGTGTCATCATTTTTCCCTCTCTTTCTCAGACTACCTTGGGCAGAAAGTCATTTTGTCTACCACTCTGATTGTGAGAGAGAGGTAAGTGGGGGTGGGAAGAATGATTGGGTCCCTCTCCTGTTGTTTGTGAACCATCTCTTCCCATATCAGTTAACACTTCTGGTCTCTCTCTACCCGTATTCTCATTTTCATCCAGGACAAGGAATGCCATCTGACTGGTAAGTCTGGAGGGAGAAACTAAGCATTTGCAGCCAACTCTTTACCCTCCTTTTCTTTTTGTGATGTATGATTTACAGAGAATGTGTGCTCTCTGTCATGCTGCAAGTTTCAGAGCATCAGGTCGTACCCCTCGGGGAGGAAGTGGAATGTAGAAGCAGAGAGAAGGTGAACTCAACAACACCAACATCTTATTTAGCCAAATACTTAGAAATCCCCACAGGGAATCCATTTTAGGAGAGATACATAACACTAGATTATTGATGGTTCAAGGCATTCTGCCTTTGCTGCTGTGCAGTGAAATTACGGTGCATTTCTTTGGTGGTTTTTATAGCCATGCAGGCGGTGCTCTGCTTATCTACTGCTGTATAACAAACTATTCCAAAACTTTAGACAATGTGTCCTTGTGGCCTCACCTGAAGAAGTTGGATGTGGAACATCCACTGTTCAAGATCAAGAACCACCAAGACGGTATCTTCACACACATGTCTGGTGCCTCCGAGTTCCTTGGCCTTCCTCTTTCTCATGGTGATAAAGCACTTCGTGTTTTATCCTCCAGGCCTTCTTAGTATGGCTTGAGCTTCTCACAGCATTATGGTCACAGGTTAGTTATCCTTTTTCAATAGCGGCTGGCCTCCAAAAGGAGTATTCTAAGAGATCCATGTAAAAGCTACAAGTCTTCTCGTAATGTAGCTTCAGAAGTCCCAAAGTCTTACTACTGCCATATTTTATTGGTTAAGCAAGTCACTGAGACTGCTCAGATTCAAGAGGAGAGAATTAGACTCTACATCTTGTTGGGAACATGGCAAGATCACAATGCAGAAGAACATCGTAGTAAAATATAATTGGTCACATCTTACTTGTAAGCTTTGCAACCTGGGCTTTAGGATTTAATGCAAGCCAAAGGGATTTTTATCTTGGTCAGTCATTGTAGCATATAGCAGCTTTGCCAAACATCAAGTGATCGTTTCTGTAAAGCTGAGTTGTACAAGTCAGCCCTAAGTCATACAAATGGGGCACAGTTCTCAGCAAAACTGCAGGACTTGAGCCAAGGCACATGGACCTCAGCGAACTCAAGGGCTGAGACCCTCATCAAAGGTGGGGCCCAACAGAAGTACAGGCTGTAGGGGCCTTAACTAAAGTCTGGTATGAGATGTGGCCTCAAAATATGCCAGCTACTTGGGGGTCTAACTAGCTTAATTGTGCATTGCAGCTTAGAGAAATGTAATGTAGTTACAAGTCGAAGCAGCTTGACTTTGGACTATAGAAGATAAGGTTTTACTAAGCAGATATGGATAAAAGAAAATAATTTTGACTGTCATGGAAATTATCTTTGCAGAAACAGACTTTTAAACAATAAATACTAAAGCAATTCTTCCCACTGTTAACAGGCAAGGCAGCTCAATCCTGTGTGCTCTACAAACACACTGAGTTTTAGCAAAGTTTTAGGTTTAAATTTTATGACTGTCTAAGATAGGTAACACTAGCTCAGCTGATCCAAATTTAATTTGGCGGTTAGGATCACACTGGGAATTTTCTAGAGATTAATTTTGCATTCAGGTTAAAGAGGCAACCTCGCAACCTGATTTTAAGTTAGCTCTGGATTTTTGACTGCTAGGAAGGAAAAATCATCCCTAAGATGGAAATTTCTTAGGCCTAAAGAATTTCATGGCAAGAAGCAGTAGAAACACCCCTGTAGCATAGGACGGAAACACCCACACACAATCCAGTACTGGTGCACGGACAGTGGATTAATGAGTTAACTTCACAGAACAAATGTAAGGGAAAAGCATTCAGTCTTTGACCATTAAATATGATGCTGGCCCTGGACTTTTCATAGCTTGTTGAGTGCTTATTTTTGTTGTTTTTCTTTTGTTTGTTTTATTTTATGAAAGGGTTTTGGATTTTGTCAAATGCTTTTGATGCATCTATTGAAATGATCCTGTGGTTTTTGTCCAGTTTTAACAATTATGATGTCTTACATTGATTGATTGTTTTGTAATTTAAACCAACTTTGCATTCCAGCGATAAATAATGTGGAATCCAGGATAAAAGACGACTTAACTGATTGGTGCACAATCCTTTTGATATGTTGCTGAATTTGATTAGCTGGTATGTTAAGGATTTTTGCATCCATATTCACAGTAGATGTTAGCCTGAAGTTTACTTTTCTTGCGATGTCTTTGTCTGGTTTTAGTATCAAGGTAATATTGGCCTCAAACAATGAATTGGAAGTGCTTAGTTTTCATAAGCATTTTTGAAGGATTAATATAGTTCTTTTTTAAACATTTGGTAAAATACATTAATGAAGCTAGATGGGCCAAAATTTTTTTTTCAAGACTACCATAGAGCAAGTTGAAACACCACAACTTTCCTTATCAGTAGGAAGTATTTAACTCACTAACTCAATTTCTTTACTTCTTATAGATCAATTCAGATTTTCTATTTCTTCTGGAGTCAGTTTAAGTAGTTTGTTTCTTTCTAAGTATTTGTCCATTTTATCTAAGTTATCTAATTTTTTTGCTTAAAATTCCCTTATAATATCTTTTATTTCTCTATGGTCCATATTGATATTCTTTTTTTCATTCTTGGTTTTAGTATTTGATTCATCTTTTTTTTTCTTAGTCCATCTGGAAAAAGGTTAGGCAATTTGTTAATCTTTTCAAAGAATCAGTTTTTTGCTTCATTGATTTTTTTTTTATTGTTTTTCTATTGTCCATTTCACTATTTCCACTCTAGTCTTTATTTTTTCCTTCTGCTTGCTCTGGGTTAGTATTATCTTCTTTTTTTAGTTTCTTAAGGTGGAAGGCTAGGTTATTGATTTGAAATCTTCCCACTTTGCTAATAGAAGCACTTACAGCAATAAATTTCCTTGTAGACACTGTTTTAGCTGCATAAGTTTTTTGTTTTATATTATCTTTTTCATTCATCTCAAAGTAATTTCAAATTTTCCTTGTGATTTCTTTTTTGATCCATTTGTTATTAAGAAGTTGCAACAATCCACCCATTGTTAAGTGTTGTGTTGTTTAATTTGCACATACTTGTGAATTACCTAAATTTTCTTGTTATCCACTTCTAACTTAATTCCATTGTGGTGAGAGAACACACTTTTTATGATTTCAATACTTTTTAAATTAATGGAGGCTTGTTTTTGGCCTAACATATGATCTGTCATAGAAAAAGTTCAGGTACACTTGAGAGGAGTATATATTCTGCTGTCACTGGGTGAAGTGTTCTACAGATATTTGTTAGGTCTAGCTGGTTCCTAGTGTTAAGTCTTTTATTTCCTTATTGATCTTCTTGCTAGTTGTTTTATCCATTGAAAGTAGAGTATTGATCTCTCTATCATTTTTGAATTGCTTATTTTTCTCTTCAATTCTGTCCATTTATGTTTTACATATTTTCAGGCTCTGTTGTTATGTGCATAAATGATTATAACTGCTAGGTCTCACTGTATGATTGATCCTCTATCATTATAAAAGTTCTTTCTTTATCTCTAGTAATAATATTTTCTTAAAATCTATTTTGTCTGGTATTAACATAGCAACTCTATTTCTTTAATTTGTTGTTTGCATGGTGTACATTTTTTCACCCTTTCACTTTCAATCTATTTATGTCTTTGAATATAAAGTGTGTGCCCTGTAGACACCATATAGTTGGATCGTTTTTCAAATCCATTGTGTCAGTTTCTATCTTTCCATTGGAGTGTTAAAGCCATTTACATTTAATGTAATTACTGATAAGATATGATTTATGTCTGCCATTTTGACATTTATTTTCCATAGATCTTATGTCCTTTTTGTTCCTCTATTCCTTCATTCCTGTTTTTTTTTTAACATTAAATACATATACATATATTGCTGGTATACGATTTTTAATTTCCTTCTTGGGAAGGAAATTTACTGTATTTTTTCAACTATTTTCTTTTTGATTGCTCTGAGGTTACAATTAACATTTAAACTTAATACAATTTAGTTCAATTTAACACCAACTTAATTTCAATAGTATACAAAACTTTGCTGTAATGTAGCTTCATCCCCTCCTTTTGTGCTATTATTGTCAAACAAATTGCATCTTTATAAATTATAAGCTCATGAACACATTTTTATAGTTATTGTTTTATACAGCTATGTTTATATCATATAGAAGAAAATAATTACAAACAAAATACATTTACACCACCTACCCTTTATATTCTTTATATTTACAAATGTAGTTAACTTTACCAGAGTTTTCTATTTCTTCTTATTGGTTCAAAATACTATGTAGGTCTTTTCAAGTTAGCCTAAAATGTTCTTTTTAGTATTTTTGGTAAGGCAGACCTGCTGGTGACAATTTATCTCAGTTTTTATTTATCTGGAAATGTCCTGATTTCTCTTTTGTTTTTGAAAGATCATTGTACTGGATATAGAAATCATTGTTGACAGTCGTATTTTTCAGCACTTTGTATATGCCTTTCCACTGTCCTCTGGTCTCCATGAATTTTGAGGACAAATTAGATGCTAATCTTATTAAGGACCCCTTATACATATTGAGCCATTTTTCTCTTGCTGCTTTCAAGATTCTCTCTTTTTTTCTCCCTTTGACAGTATGACTAAGAATGTCTAGGTGTACGTCTTTTTGACATAAACTGACATGAGTTTCACTGGGAAACTTTGGATCTTACACTGATTTTTAAATCCAGTTTGGGACGTTTTAGAACAGTATTTCTTCAAACATTCTTTCTGCTCTTTTCGCTCTCTCTTTTCTTTCTGGACCTCTTATTATACCTATGTTGGTATGCTTGATAGTATCCCACAAGTCTGAGACTGCATATTTTTCTTTATTATTTGAGATTAGAGAAGCTCAATTGAATTCAAGTTCACTGATTCTTGCTTCTGTAAGCTTAAATCTTATGTAGAGCCACACTAGTAAATTTTTTTCATTTCAGTTATTGTACATTTCACTTACAGAATTTCTCTTTGATTGTTTTTTATAATTTCCATCTCAATTGATATTCTCTATTGCTTATACATTTTTCTCAGACTTTCCTTTAATTATTTAGAAGATCCCTTTAGTTACCTTTAGTTCTTTGAACATACTTAAAATAGCTGATTTATTGTCTTTGTATGTTAAGTCTGATATCTGGGCTTCATTGGGGACAATTCCTATTGATAATTTTTAATTTTTTGTTTCTGTTTTTAGGTCAGAATTTCCTGTTTCTTTGTGTCTCACATATATTTTTGTTGTTGAAAACTGGATATTTTAAATAATATAATGTAGTAACATGCATTCAAGCAGCTGCTCTTCCCAGGTTTTTTAGTTGTTACAGTTTACAGTTGTTGCTATTTGAATAGTGACTTTAATGGGCTAATTCCCGTAAGTCTATATTCTTTGTCATATGTGGACACTGAAGTTTTTGCTCATTTAGCTTAGTGGACAGAGCTAATTACTGGACAGAGCTTTCTTTAAATGTTTTAAACCAAGGTGTCTCCCATCCTTTGCCAAGGGACTTTGTGTGTGTGTGTGTGTGTGTGTGTGTGCCTTCAACATTATGGCAGTTTACAACTCTACTTTGTCCTTTACCCTTTGCCCATACAGAGCATCAACGTCAACCAGAAATGGAAGATTTGGACTTTCTCAGTTCTTCCTGGGAATGCATACACCCTTGAGATGTGTGAGGCCTTCTAGTTCTCCAGGAACATTTCAGGGCTTTTCAAAGCCTCCTATAAACATGTGATTTCCTAGATTTTCCTTTTAAGTTTTTTTGCTAACCTCTTGTTTGCCACAACTTGTCTCACTGCCTTAGTAGCTGCAATGTTAAATAATTTCTGCTCGTTGTTTTGACAAACACCCTGGAGATAGGGCTTTTCTCACTGAGGTATCTCTGAATTAGATCGAATAAAGACAAGATCCATGAATGTGTCTTTTCAAAGGACCAGTCTGACAGGTTAATTTGTGATAATTCTCGGGGGATGAGACTTTTTGGGGTACTCCAAACTCATTTGGCTCCTAAAAAATGGTTTCTAGGCTGCTCTTTCACAGATAACATGGTCTGAGGCTACTAGTTTGCAGGACAACCGCAGAGCATGTTGAAACACCACAAAACTCACTATTCTTACTGAAATTCAACCATTTTTTTCCTTGGACAAACACTTTTGGGATTGTTGTAGCCTTTGATTAATTTCAGAGTTCTGAAAAAGTTGATTTTGACAATTCCTCCAGTGTTAGCCTTGCTTTTATGAAAGAGTAGATTCTTGAAATCTAAATTCTGCCTTTCTGAAAGTGTCTCTGACTAATGTTGCTAGAATTTTAATGTTGGATTTGTCTTTACATATGTTGTTTCTGAAGAACGTTTATGATGCCTTTTGAGCCCACTGCAGTGCACCTCTGATAAGAAACACTAAACCTGTGTCCAAACAAAAGATGCTATGTGATATAAAAATCAGAGTAAATGTTTCAGCTCTGGGTACAGAATGACCTTGAAACTGATATCAATAATATACTCTTCTGATAAATTTTGGAGATTTCTGAGGGAAAAAATCTATATCAATCAACATTAGTCCAAGGAAAAATAGCTTAAAGAAAATAGCTTAAAGTACCTGGTCAACAATTGCCTTAAAGTTACCACCACTGGGTTAAGAGAACCTAACCTTAGGAATGTTATTCAGGATTGTTTCTTCCCAATTTATGATACCTTCTTCTATGTAAAGGGACTTCTATTTATGTAACACATCTGGACATTTTTAACCAATTTTCTAATCATTACACATGAGAAAATGAGTACCTTAGCTGATTATTCGGTTTGGTAGGAGAACCTGTGCACATCAGCTGATACTTTTTTATTGTTCCTTTTAGAAACAGGTCTGCCCACAGGAATCTAGATCTGCTCTGCTCCTCCAAGCTGTGAGTTTTATTAGAGAGCTACTCCTTGGGTGACCCCTTTAGTGAATAAGTGGTTACCCCATTATTATTTGCTTCTGTATTGATAAGTCTAGTTGGCTTTAGATCCTAACATACATTCTTAAATATCAGTGTTAGTTTTCATTTGGTTCAGAACTTGCACAAGGAAGTGGATGGTTTTATTGGACCTCCTCAAAGTCCCTCGTGTATCTTTTTATACATCCATTAAGAGTCTGTAGTCAATATGAAAAATAGAAATACAGTGCAACAACCAATGTTATCAGAGTTTATCAAAAATATAAAAATTAAGGAAATCTCTTCACAAAGATCTAAGCTTAAGAACAAATTCTTCATCTTACTAGTTATATGACTTTAAGTAGTTCATATAAACTCCCCAAGTCTCCAGTTTCCTCATCTTTCACATAAGAATATAATGACGCTGACTTAATCACATTTGAGGGTTATTAAATTAAGATAATGGTTCTAAAAATGTGTTTTGAGATTTAAAAAATACCAAAAATAAAAAGCGTACTGGCACTGAGAATTGGTGGATAGAATATACTTGGCCAGAAATGAATGAAGTGGAGAGTAATCACCAAAAACATCTATTATCCATGAACAGAGGAAATGAAATGGGAATGGTAAATCTAGGTAAGTTAGAAGAGAGGCATAAATATTAAGGAATAATTGTCACATTGAACTTAAATTCTTTGTTTTAATATCTCTCTTGCCCACTAGACTATGAGCACAAATATCTTATTTACCTTTATTTTCCCAGAGCCTGGCATGGAGTAGGCACTCAATAAACTTGGTTTAATTGAATTTACTGACTATAGGTAAATAAACAGACTAAAGAATGCATGCCACACCCTCTTAACCTGTAGATTAAACCACATAGAAAAGAAATTATGAAAGATACTAGAGATAATGCCAAGCTTCAAAAAGACAGGAGAGAGAAAGTTTATAGTGTGCTGTTATACTGCCTATACCATGATCCTAATTTATTTCAATTATCTATTATATTTTAGAAACTGTGCCAGACACTGAAGATGCAGAGAATATTAAAAGACATCTTTTGATCTTAAGAAGCTTAGATTCCCGTGACATAAAAATTGTATTAAATGCAGTATCGGAGATACGCATGAGAACAGCAACTTACTGAGCAGTTTACGGTACATGGACATTTCAAGCATTATCTCTTTAAATTCACACACCAAGCCCATGTTATTGGTAGTTAATGCTCTACTTTACAGATAAATAGACTGAGGCTTAGAGAAGTTATTTAATTTTCCTAGAGTAAGAAGTTTTGGAAATGGCTTAGCCAACATTTGAAAGTAGCTTTGTTGGACTCCAAATTTAGTGCTCCTTCTAGTGCCATGCACTATTTTTCTTTTCTTTTTATTGCAGGAACATTGGTTTATAACATTATACAAATTTCAGATGTACACTGTTGTACTTCTATTTCTTCATAGATTACATTATGTTCACCACCCAAAGACTAATTACAATCCATCACCATATGCATGTGCCTAATCATCCCTTTTGCCCTCCTCCCTCCCCCCTTCCCCTCTGGTAACCACCAAACCAATCTCTGTCTCTATGTGTTTGTTTGCATATGCACTATTTTCCATGAGGAAATCATGAGATGCCTTGGGAAACAGGGATGAAAATGGGAAAATGTAGGTTGATAAACTCAATAATAGGAAAGAATAGCATGATTATATGTAATCATCCTCAAGGAAATGTGCATTTTAAAAGAAGGTCATGGAGAAATGTCAATAAATAGAATACCTATAGATTCATTTGAGCTAGAGGTTTCATTACATATGTTCTCAGGCCCTTAAATCATCGCATATGTTCTCAGGACCTATCATAGACCAGCCCTCTGGGAGGCAGTCGTGATAAAGAGCGTGGGGGGACCGCACATTGCCTCCCACACGATTCCATGCCATCAAGGTGGCTCATTAATCCCTCCTGGGAAACACTGGTGGCCAGAAAATAGTGCCACTGGAAAGAAAAGTCTCTTCCCTGAACCCTGATGTAGATGATCCTTTCTGCACTTCCTATGATCATAGCTGCCCCATGAAGTGAATAGTCCATGGGGTCAGAGGACCATGGCCATCTTGTCACACGACTTCTGCTTCTAGACTTTTACAGGATACCAGAATTCCCTACCTAAGGAATCCACAACCCACTTCTCCAGAGCCTTTTCTGAGAAAGTAAGCCATCAAGCACACCTCTAGGCCCAATAAGTGGTCAAGGAGCAGCTATTTGTGGAGCATGTGAGCTTGGGTGAGGGGGCTGTGGTATCTATGCATGTCTCTGAACCCCTTTGCGGTGTTGAATGCAGTTCATGAGTAGAAAGAGAAAGCGGCAATTGAGCCACGAGCTAAATGCTAGCTATCCTTGGATTACCTGCAGAATAATTGCCTACTTTGAGAATTCTAATTATAATCTTGGTCTTTCAAGTTATTTTGAAGATATGTTTGTAAAATATCTTAAGATTAAGTAAATGTAAGATTACATTAAGAGAGAAGAACACTTTATTAGCTTGCTGTATACAGCTATGTAGATAGATAGATAGGTATTTGCACACTTGTCCCTTGTTGCCCTACAAATGTCTGGAGCAGAACTAGTGAAAAGAATTCTGTTGAGTCCACTAAGGAAATCTTGACCTGAACCCCAGAATTTGAACTGTAGAGCCATTGTGTTGAAATGTTAAATGTTTGGAGGAGGGCTTTCTTAATTCTTCCCTCCATCTAGGGCCTGAAATTTAAACCTATACCAGGGCAGAATTTCTTGTAATTTAGGTTGCTCTATTTTACTTCTATTGCACTTCTAAATCCTAAATTGGTCTTTCTTCTGATTAATTTTTAATATGTTATTTACTTGAAAATTAAGTACAGTGTAACGCAGTTCCAAGAAGTAGGCCAACGGAATGAGTGAATAGCAGATTTCCTGTTAGCAATTCTGCATGATATATAGCATGGAAAAGTAATCAATTTTGATTGGAGATATTGTCTCCAGGGAAGCTAGTAAAAATGAGCTTTCTTTGCTTCTTGTAGCAATATTATTGAAGCTACTGAAATTGGGGTCATAAAGGGTTGATAGTTATTCTTTGGGGGTTTCCTCCTCATTACATCTCTCACTCTATATATCTTTTCTAAATGTGTACTTGCTACATTGCTTCAGAGGATTTAAACATGTCTTAAAAAGAATTTGAAAGAGTTTTTATTTTTTCGTTTTTCCCCTTGAATCTTAGAAGCAGGGACATATTAAAACTGAAGTATTTACTGTAGCATAATTTGTGACCTGATGCTCAAGAGTTACCACTGTTGAAGGTAAAAATATTTTATAAAGATGAAAGTCATAATATCTAACATTAAAACACAACCAGAAAAATGAGCTAATAGGTACATTTGTTCCAGACGTCTGTTTTGCTAGTGATTATCCATTTAAACATGATCTCCACAGTAAATCTTGCACTTCACTGTAGACTTGCTCATCATCAACTTCATCGCATATTATATGAAAAGGAGTCTGTTTCTTGCTTCTGTAGCATCATGTATCTTCCACTTTTCTTTATTTCATGAGACTTTAGATACAAAGCTTTGTCTGAAATATTTAAAAGACCTAGCCTTAGTCTTTGACTATAGTGTGCTCAGTGTCTTGGGGCCAGTTGTTGCGTTTTACTGAACTCTCAGTCTCCAATATTCAAAATCAGGGAATCATATATTACCTTTTAAGTCCTGTCTAGGTCAAAATATTTGATACCAATATTTTTTCTCTCTAGGTTAAATAACATACCCTGAGATGAATTTATGCATACCTACACATACCTTGAGGGTGTATTTTAAGAAAGCTTCTGTTATATAATTTAAATACTTTTAAAACTAAATTTGGAGCCGGCCCCGTGGCTTAGTGGTTAAGTGCGCGCGCTCTGCTACTGGCGGCCTGTGTTCGGATCCTGGGCCCGCACAGACGCACCACTTCTCCGGCCATGCTGAGGCCGCATCCCACATACAGCAACTAGAAGGATGTGCAACTATGACATGCAACTATTTGCTGGGGCTTTGGAGAAAAAAAAGGGAGGAGGATTGGCAATAGATGTTAGCTCAGGGCCGGTCTTCCTCAGCAAAAAGAGGAGGATTAGCATGGATGTTAGTTCAGGGCTGATCTTCCTCCCAAAAAAAAAAAAAAAACTAAATTTGGGGTGGATTGCTGTTTTCATTTGTCATGTGAAGAAACTAAGATCAGAGAGTAAATGATTTACAGATCACTCAGCTTCTAAGACGCACAGCAGAACTTGATGTCAGGTTTTCAGATTCTAATTCCAGTCCTTGTTTTTCTATTTTACTTTTATTTCCCATTTTATCTGTGCATGTTGTATATCCTGACTTATTTTTACAAGTTTACACATTACATTCATTCGTGCACCTTATTTACAAGTTTACAATTCTTCACGATGTATTGTCTTACCTTAATTTCTGGATCTTATAGTCTAAATGAAATAGATCATAATTTATGTACTTACTTGCAATAAGCTTAGAAGTATTACATCAGGCTAGCTGACCAGTTGTGGCCTGCTTCTCAACTTATTCTGACACACTTCGAACATTTATGTCAGTCTGAAGACATGTTTCTAGTTTGATGAAAGTGGGAATATATTCTTACATTTGAGCTGAATTTATAAAGGAAACAGTTTTTAGATGACAGTAAAGAACTAAATTTTGGAGACAAATCAAGCAAATTCCCTAATGTTGTTAGGCTTCACTGTTAATGGTAAGCCATTGTTATCATCATAAGGACCACTGGGCATTCCTTATTTTGAGCTCTTCAAGGCCCTCTTCATTCTGTCCAGCACCCACACTCTTCCCTTTTTTTTTTTTTTTTTTTTAAAGATTTCATTTATTTTATTTTTCCCCCCAAAGCCCCAGTGGATAGTTGTATGTCGTAGCTGCACATCCTTCTAGTTGCTGTATGTGGGACTTGGCCTCAGGATGAACGCAGAAGTGGTGCCTCGATGCGCACCCGGGATCCGAACCCGGGCCACCAGCATCGCAGCGCGCACACTTAACCACCAAGCCACAGGGCCGGCCCCCACTCTTCCCTTTTTTATTCCTCAATACTTTCTTACAATACTTAGTTCAGAACTAATTTTTCTTAAAACACATTAAATACTTCCAATTATATTCAAAATGAAACTCAAAGCCCTTACCACAGGCCCTAAGAATCTGTATGAGCTTATTTTCCAACCTGTTTACCATGATCCACCCACACAATGGATCTTCTTTTAATCTTCTTTTTATTCCTGGGACACATTAGATTCATTCATGCCTTAGCACCTATACATTTACTTTTCCCCATGTCTAGACTGCCCTTTAAACAGAATTCCATGTGTCTAGCTTCTTACTGTTTTCAGGGTTCAACTCACACGTCCTCTTTTCAGCAAGCCCTTTTCAACCACTCAATCCAAAGTAAAGCAATTCTCTTTTACCTCCCTCACTATCACCCCTATTGCCTAATCTTCTTTTATATTGTTTGTTCACTTGCACATTGTATGTCTTTTGCATCCTCTAGCTTTCAAGAATTTGAGCCTCATGATAGATAACAATGTGTCTTATTCATGGTTATATTTTCTACATCTGGAAGAGCCTGCAAAATAGTATGTGCTCAATAAATATTTGTTGAATGAATGAATTAGGTTCAGAAGATATTTGCCCCCATTTCTATTCTCACACACACACACACAGATATACACCCCTTCTCCTAACCTGACCAAAACATAAATAGTACTCTTGTGGGGAAGAGGCTAGGACAATAGTCTTACACTCTCTGCAGAAGTATAGGAAGGTATGCTTTCTAAAGTCACTCTTCCCCCAAGAGAACACATGTCTCTCATTGTAGTTAAAGGGGGATATTCCTTTCTAATGCTCTGGTTATGTGACGTGTCCAGTGCTGACTTTACAAATACTACTTTAACAATCCCTGCTTTACGATGAAGCATTAATCTCAAGGACAAAAAAGCTGAGAAAATAGTACCAAGCATGCTCAAAAGCATATAGTCAAGGGGGAAACACAAGGATTATTATTACGAGTAAATGAAATCAGAGTTAATAGGAAGCATTTCTGCAGAAAAAAATCTGGAAAAAGGATGATAATGGAGATTAAACAATCCCACTAATAAAATGGGAAGGGGAACATGAAATCCATAATGATACTAAATACTGAAGACGCCAAGAATTTTCAAAAATTTATCATCAATTAAAATGTCAAAAATATGCTTTAAAATAAGGAAACTATTTATCTTACCCAATTATGATGAATACGGATAAAACACTATAGTACATTTAGAAAATTTAAAGGAATGCCCACATCTTCTGTCTGCAAAGAGGACCTGAAATAATTAAGTGAATCATTTTAAATCTCTCATTGACATTGGATGAAGAAACTAAGGTTATGTCTATATTTAGGACAGTTCGAGATTAGTCTCTTCAAAATATATATTGTAGGGGCTGGCCAGGTGGCGCAGCAGTTAAGTGTGCACGCTCCGCTGTGGTGGCCCAGGGTTCACAGGTTCGGATCCCGGGCGGTCATTAGCACACCGCTTATCAAGCCATGCAGTGGCAGGTGTCCCACATACAAAGTAGAGGAAGATGGGCATGGATGTTAGCCCAGGGCCAATCTTCCTCAGCAAAAAAAGGGGAGGATTGGCATCAGATGTTAGCTCAGTGCTAGTCTTCCTCACACACATACACAAAATATATATATATATTGTACATTTATTTTCCTTTTTATAAAAGAATGTTCATTTATTCATACTTAATTTAACCATTTATTAAACAAATATTTTTCAAGAACCCAGTGCAAGTCATGAAATATGAAGGCTATTGAGAATGCAGAAATAAACATGATTATAACAAGAACCACACCCCTAAGAAGTTTCAACTCTATTAAAGAAGCAAAGAAAAACATAGAATTGTAAAACAAAGCTGGAAAAATATAAGTCCTGCCATAGTATTATAGGAATTTAGATGATGAGTGACTAATGAAGAAAGTGATTTTGAGGCAGAACATTTTGAAGGATGAGAAGTCAAGAGAGGGACTGGGGGGGTGGGAGAGTAGAGGTAAGACTTTCCAGAAAAGAAGAAATAGTTAAAAACAGTGGTGCGCATATTTTGCACTTGTAGCACACTTTAGAATACTAGATATTTTTTAGTAACACACATAAAGTGATTAAAAATCTCGTAAAAACATTATATGAGAGAATAATAAATACAACACAATCAGTATCTCACTATAACAGCTTCCCAAATTGTGTATAAAGGTATCCACAGTTATTGCACTGTTGAAATGGTGGTCCTTCAGTGTTGTATTGCTCTTTGGATTGAATTGTTTACTGCCCTGACCAAGATTTCTTATATACTCACAAGGTAGTTATTATTGATCCCAGGAAATAAGGATTTGTCTTTCTTGGTGGTTTGGCATTACATTTCCTACCTCTGCCTTATAGTAAAACACATCCCGTTCTACTCCTTATTGAATGAGCTCCTCTGCTAAATAGTCTCTCTAACAGGACTTATCATAACAGTAAGTATTTTTAGTTGTATCAAAATATATTTTTTAAATGGATCAAAATTTGGCCATATTTGCTGCTCACTGATGAAGAAAAGCTGTGCTATATATATTGTATGCTGAGAAGTTCAGTTTATCTAAAATCTATGTGAAGTTAGGTGGTTGAAGTTCACTTAACGTGTATATAAAGTTGAGTGATAGGAGTTTGAATGGGAATAAAAATGGATCAGATTCTGAAGTCACTTGAATGCCCCACTAAGAAAATCAAATGTTCTTTACTATGCAATGGAAAATACAGTCAAGCAAGGAATCAATCTATCCAAACCATACTTTAGAAAGATTAATCTATGGATCTAAATATACTAAGTAGGCCAGGATGAAATGGGGACATCAAAGATAGTGTGTCCCATTAGAATGTTGTCTTGAGAGCAAGTACTGTTAGCTTAAACAGAAGAAATGGCTGACAGAATAAAGTGAAGAGAGTATAGAGGAGTAGAATTTGCTAGCCCAAAATGTGTCTCTTTGGCTTGATTATTTTTAAGAAAAAAGACTCAGGAAGAATCTTTAACCTTCCCTCTAACTGCCTAAAAGAATTTAAGACAGAAGGCCTGTTTCAGGAAGGAGCTCTCACCATAGAGAACTATAGTATACTATGAACTAGGCGTGGTAGACAGGCAGGAACCCAGCAAGGCCCATTTGATCAAAGTCCTCCCCATGTCCCATTGTCTCTGCAAGGTGTGGCAAACATTTGTTTACCAAACATTTGTTTCTCCATCTCCCAGTGAATTGCCTTCCTCCCCTTTGAAGTCCCAAACCACTATCCTCAACATCCTCCTTTGTCTTTAGGTGAAGATGGTATTTAAGTGGTGGCATCAGCCTTTTTGTCAAGTTACTTAGTTTTCCTGGGTTTCTCTCATGTGTACATGTTATTAAACTTGTTTGATTTTCTCCTGTTAGTCTGTCTCATGTCAATTTAATTCTTATACCAGCCAGAAGAATCTGGAAGGGTAGAAGAATGTTTCTTCCTCCCCTACAAGAATGTCTATGAAAGTTGCAACAAACTAGATCCAACACTAACTGGGATGTTGAAAATCTACAATATATGCTGTTTGGTAACATTTGCTATGGTAATAAAGTGTGAGATGGTATCACTTTCATCATTATAACACTAACATTTTAATTCTGTCTAAAGTTTGTCTAGATTATAATCCAGTTTGAGGATGTCAAGAATATTTTTTTCTATTACTGCACTCTTCAGAGTGAGTTACTAGGTACTCTGTGGCCTGGGGGCTGCCAATCTTTAAGACTGCCCGTGCATAAGCTATTGTAGAAGCCAGAAACCTATAAGTTAATAGCATTGTTCCTCTGCTTGATGTGATTTAATGGTAATCAATGTCACTTACCAACTCATTAAAAAGCCTTCTTCTCAGCTCATCAAAAACTAAAACCTGAGGGAGTTGAATCTTTCCAGTCAATTAAAAGACACAGGTATCCAAGATTTTTAACAAATACAATTTAAAGTGAGCACAGAAAAGAATAGCTAAGCGAAAATATTTATTAGTATTTGAAAACTCTGCTTTAATTTGACATCAAGTTTTATAAAGAGGCTTAATCTAAAAAAATAAAAAATATATAAATTGAAGGCTATTCTTCAAAGAAAGCTTAAACTCTCTACTCTCACAATTTAAACCAAAAAAATTTAGAATAGTCATGCAAAGTTTGCCTTCTAAATTGCAAAAACATCATCTCCTCATTCTTAAGGGCATTTTCAGTTTGATCTTCAAAACATGGAGACAGAATTAAAAGAATATAATTATATAATAAAGGAATTGTGTGATTACCTATTGTTGATGAAAACAAATGCAATACACCCCCACCAAATCTGAATTAAATTTCTTGATTAATTCAGTCAACTTTTTCATTGTTTTGGCTTTTGTTTGCTGTTTTGTCTCTGTAACTTATATTACTGTACAACTCTCCACATTTTCCTGGAAATGTGGTCTTAACTAGAGGGAGCATTTGTGAGATTTGTATGAAAATTAAATAAAATTTGCTTTTTTCTTCCCCTGAGTCATCATGAACTTTTTTCAAAGGGAAATGATTTTTCAAGAAGAGTGACATAAAGGGATCTGACAGCTGCATAACTCAGCTGCTCTGTGTGTACCTGAAGACTCCCTATTGTTTCCAAGTGAGAAGAACTACTGGAGATGAAATAGAAAAGGGATTTATTTCCTGTATTGAAAGAGCATGCAGTTCTACAGCAAGTTTCACTGGAGCCATCTTCTTGTTTTATTTGTAGGGAAATTTTAATTGCCAGAATGCACAGAAAACGTTTTATGTCTCACTAGAAAAACAAAAAACAAAACAAAACAAAGAAGAAAAACAAAACCGAGATTCCAAAATAGCATTAATTCAGTGTTGTAGAAAAATTTCCACTGTAGGCTTTTCTTCTATTTCTAACCAACACAATTTTAAAGTAGGTATGTGGAAGAAACTGTTATAATAATTGTGTTGATATAATCCTCTGTTAGAAACTCATATTGGAAGATTAACTTATAATAATTATCTTCTTGGCAAATTTAAACAGACTTTCATTAAAGATTGTGCGTGGTAACTCTCAGCTTTATCACGGTATATCTCAAAAAAGGACTGGCTTTAGTCTAAATTATTCTTTGGAGAATGGGAAAACAGTAGAATGTTTTTAAAGTTATCACTTTCTTGCTTATGCTACAATATAGATTATATAGAAATTTTTTTTCTGACAGTTTGAAATTAAATACACATTGCTGAAATAACTAGTTTATATTTCTTTTCATGTCTTTGCTGGTAACTAGGACAAAAACAAATGGTCCCTAAAAGAAAAGATATACATATTTCCATTTATATATACACATTCACCAGTGGTATACTTGACAGAACCAATGAGAGGAAATGTCTTTAAAAATCTATTCAACTTGCTGATAAACACACCTGATTTGAGTGATAAGATTACCAGATAAAACAAAAATTTATAGGCCCAGATAAAAATGTTTTATATTATAAATGATAGTATTCGAGCATATGTGTGATTTTTTTGTTGTTATTGCATATAACTACATTAATTGTGGTGTAAGGGAGGAAGAAATATTCCTCTACCCTTCTAGGTTCTTCTGGCTCATCTAAGATTTAAATTGCAAAATCACAGCAAAAAATCAAACAGTTTAATAACAGATATACATGGGAGAAAACCAGGAAAACCAAGTAACTCACCAAACCAGCTGAAGCCACCCTTAAATACCATCTTCAGCTAAAGACAAAGGAGGATGTTGGGGGTAATGGTTTGGAACGTCAAAGGAGAGGGATGCAATTCACATGGAAATGGAAAAGCAAATGTTTGGCAAACAAATGTTTGCCATGTCTTGCAGAGACAATGGAACATGGAGAAGACTTTGATCAGTTGAGGCTTGCTAGATTCCTCCCCGTCTACCACACCTAGTTCATATTATACTGTAGTTACTGATGGTGATAGCTTCTTCCTGGAACAGGCCTTCTGTCTGGAATTCTTTTAGGCATTTAGGGGGAGGGTCAAAGTTTCTTCCTGAGTCTTTTGTCTTAAAAACAATCAAGCCAAAGAGACACATTTTGGGGTAGCAAATTCTGCTCCCCTACAGTGCTCTTGAAAAGCAGCAATTGGATTTTACATTTTGTAGTCAAACAAGATAACCTTCTCTATGACAAGTGGAAGCATACTTACCAACTCCTCTACTCTCATCCTCCCAAACCAGATAAGACCCTTAATTGTAATTAATTTTATTATTCAACAATAAGCTGCCTTCACTGCATATGTGCCTTTCTGTACAGGGGGTGGAGGATGGGGCAAAGGGAGACAGAGAAAATTAGGTCCTACTATCCCATGTATGATGACAAAGGTTGTGGAACTAAACATTCAAAGTTTTTACCACACCAAATTTTACCACAAATGATACATTTTATTTTTTCTTATCATCAAGCCATTACCATAAAAATGAATTTTATTAAGATATGTTTATTAAGTAGCATTCAATTTTATTTTTTATTTCCTCTTCTTCAAAACCATATACAACTGCCAATTTCAGCACTCGGTCAGAATGAGGTCACTACTTTTACTGCCTCAACTGATTTTACCATCAAGGGTGATAATATCAGCTGATAAGAATCTTATTAATTGCAAGTAAATACAATATTTTAGTAAGCTAGTTGTGTTATGAAAAGAGGAAAATGAAATGAGAAACAAAAGGAAATGAGAACACTTTCTGCATGACAGGCGCTATGATAAATGGTGATTTCATTGAGTCATTCCATCAACCAGAAGAACTGAGTACTGCTATAATACAGATTCCACAGAGGAAAAAATTGAGGCTTAGAGAATGTGTCTTCTAAGATTCCAGATCTAGTTAAGTGTGAGATCCAAGCTTAAAATGCACGCAGTCTGACTACAGAACCCCACACTCTTACTCAGTAAAATACATTGACTTACATAGATTTATCACCGATAAATATAATATTTCCATTAGTCTTTGAAAAATTTGAAAATATGATGAAAACTCGCATTGTTAACTTAAAGTCTTAGGGGAATCAATGCTATAACCTACTTAATAAAAGAACTACTACTCCTTAAACCCTCATTTCTCACCAAATATTGATTGGTTTAAGAGACTATATGAATGTTTTATATTAAGATTTTTTTTTGCTTTTGTTATTGTTTTAGTTTTTTTGTGTAAATAAGCCAACTGTCTGGCAAAGACACAGAAGGACAAGATTTATATGATGAAAACCTTTTCTTCCTAAGGACCATTAAAAAGAGAATAAGATAAAAAAATAAATCTCTACAATTTATAAAATTGGAGATCCGTTTTACAAAAATGTAAATCCTTTGAGAAATTGGCAATATTTCAGCTCTGCTTTTATTTTTATTTTTTGGCCTTTAGTGTGTTGCTAAAGAGGTCTTCTATTTCCACAGAAAAATACTTGACAAAGTAAAATGATTTTAATTGCAACAAGACATTTGATTGATTAGACCTGTCTTTTTCATTGCAATTTCATTTACTTTGGATGCAACGTTAGTGTTTACTTCTTTATGACAATCTTTTAAGCCAATTTTGTGTAAAGCTAACAGGGATTTTAATACTAAAATATGGTCAATATAACCTTATTAGTGACTGAAACCATTTTGTTCAATTAAAGCTTAGTTCCAGGGTGTATTTAACATTCATTCATTTGTAAGTCATTAAATGATCATTTATTGATCATATCTTAGACATTGTCTAGACAATGAGGATTCAATGATAAAGAAGAAATTAAAAAAAAAACCGGCATTCATGGTCCTTTTCCTTTTCTTTTTTTTTTTTGTGAGGAAGATCAGCCCTGAGCTAACATCCATGCTAACCCTCCTCTTTTTGCTGAGGAAGACCAGCTCTGAGCTAACATCTATTGCCAATCCTCCTCCTTTTTTCCCCCCAAAGCCCCAGTAGATAGTTGTATGCCATAGTTGCACATCCTTCTAGTTGCTGTATGTGGGACGTGGCCTCAGCATGGCAGGAGAAGCAGTGCGTTGGGGCGCGCCCGGGATCCAAACCCGGGCCACCAGTAGCGGAGCACGTGCACTTAACCACTAAGCCACGGGGCCGGCCCCATGGTCCTTATTGTTTCATAGAGTAGAGAGATATCTAAACAATTATCATAAAATATGATGGATTCTATAGTAGAATTTTATGGAGTATTACAAGAATACTCAATGAGGGGAGCTGATTTTATGCAGTGTTTGTAGATTAGATTGCATAATGCCCCCTCAATTTACATCCATCTGGAACCTCAGAATGTGACCTTATTTGGAAATAGAGTCTTTGTAATCAGTTACATTAAAATGAGGTTGTACCGGATTAGGGTGGTCTCTAAATCCAAGATGACTGGTGTCCTTATTATGAAGAGGGAAATTTGGATACAGAGACACAGAAGGAGAAGATGGCCTTTGAAGAAGGCGGAGATTGTAGTTATGCTGCGCCAAGTCAAGAAATGCATGGGGCCACTGGAAACTGGAAGAGACAAGGAAGGATTCTTCCCCAGAGCCTTTGGAGCGAGCAGATCCCTGTTTACACCTTGATGCTATACCTCTAGCCTTCAGAACTGCGAGAAAATTAATTTCTGTTGTAAGTCCCTTAGTTTACAGTAATTTTTATGGCGACCCCCAGAAACTAACACAGATTTTGGTACCAGAAGTTGGATGCCTCTATAATAAATACCTTATAATAAATACCTAAAAATGTGGAAGTAGCTTTGGAATTGGGTAATGGGTAGAAAGACTGGAAAAATTTTAAGGCTCATGATTGAAAAATCATAGATTGCCCTGAAGAGACAGTTTATAGAATAATAATGTCAAAAGAAATTCTGGTGAGGGATCAGAAAGAAGTAAAATGTAAGTCAGAGAAATCTTCTATTTTCTTAAAGAATTACATATATCACCATCAACAGAATGCTGGTAGGTCAAATCTCACTCATAAGTAGAAGATAAAAACAACAACAAACAAACACATAGAGACAGGGATTGGATTGGTGGTTACCAGAGGGGAGGCGGGGAAGGAGGAGGGTGAAAGGGATGATTAGGCACATGTGTGTGGTGATGGATTGCAATTAGTATTTGGGTGGTGAGCATGATGTAATCAATGCAGAAATAGAAGTATAATGATGTATGCCTGAAATTTATACAATGTTACAAAGCAATGTTATTGCAATAAAAAAAAGTAAACAGATAAAAAAATAAAGGAAAGTGTTTTAAGAAAAAGAAAAAGAAATATGAACATTAAAGGTGCTTCGAGTGAGGTCTCAGAAGGAAAGAAGAAATTTGTTATTGGACTTTGGGTGACAAGTGATCCTTGTTATACAGTGGCAGAAAACCTGGCTAAATTGAATTCTAGTGTTGTGTGGAGAGTATAACTTGTAGGCTATGAACTTGGATACTTAGCTGAGAAGATTCCCAACAAACTCTGGAAAGTGTGACCTGGTTTCTCCTTGAGATTACAGCAAAATGCAAGGGGAAAGAGATAAGTTGAGGAGGGAAATGTTAAGCAAAAATGAACCAGCACTTAATGATTTGGAAAATTTTCAGCCTCTCCTGGTAGAGCACTCTGGGAACTTGTCCAAGGGTGTGTTTAATAAACTTTTGCTTAAGAGATTATGTGTGTGACACATGGATCCAATCACCCATCTCAGGAGAAGCCAGGAATAGAGATGTGTTATACAGGAAGGATCTGTAGAGAAGCTTCTTGTGTAATGGCATGGATTCCCTTGACATACATGGAAGACTGACAAGGTTTTTGAGAATATTATATCAGCAGAAACACTGCCAGCTTGGGCTGAAAGGGACAGAGACAGGATGAACTGAAGGAAGGCTGTTGATCTTCTGGGATTATATAGACAAGAAACAGGTTGGTAGAACTACTCATGTACAAACACATGCTACCTTTCAAGAAAAAGGAAAAATTACTTTGATGGAAGAGGCATAGGCCAGGTAGGGACAGGATAACGGCACAGGATAATGACACTTCTGTAGGCTCAGAGAATGAGCTAATGATGCCTCCTTGTATCCGAAAGAGAGAACCTCCATGAGCCCAGAGGTGGATGGAACAACAGAGAATGATTCTCAGGCCTTGAAGCCTAATGAAATTTACCCTGCTGGATTCCAAATTTGCTTTAGACCAATGACTCCTTTATTCATCCATTTTCTCCCTTTCAGAATGTGAATGTCTATCCTAGGCCTATCCCAATATTGTACTTGGGAATCAGATAATTTGTTTGCTAGTTTCACAGGTCCACAGGTAGTGAGGAATTTTGCCGCAGGACATATCATACCCAGAATCTCATCCATAGATGATTTAGATTATTTAGATGTTGAAATTTGATACTTTTTGAGTTGATATTTATATGAGATTTTGGATTTAGAGTTAATGCTCAAATGGATCAAGACTTTTGAGATGTTGAGATGGGGTGAATGTATTTCACATATGGAATGGATGTGAATTTTTGGTGGCCAGAATGTGAACTCTACTGTATTGAAGAGCATCCCCTTAAAATTCATGTCCACCCAGAACCTCAGAATGTGATGTTATTTGTAAACAGAGTTTTTGCAGAATTAATGGTTAAGTTAAAATGAGGTCAAACTGGTTTAAGCGGACCCTAAATTCAATATGACTGGTGTCTTTATAAAAAGAGGGAAATTGGATACAGAGACACAGAGACACACAGGGATAAGACAGCCATGTGAAGGCAGAGGCAGAGATTGGAGTTATGCTGCCTCAAGCTAGGGAATGCCTAAAACCACCAAAAGCTGGAAGAGGCAAAGAGAGAATCTTCTTTAAAAACTTTAGAGGGAGTGTGGCTCTGCTGACACCTTGATTTCAGACTTATAGCTTCCAGAATTGTGAGGGGATAAATTTCTGTTGTTTTCAGTTACTGAGTTTGTGGTAATTTGTTATAACAGCCCTAGAAAACCAATATTGTGGAGAATAGATCAGGGAGGGCTTCACAGTGGAGGAAATATTTAAGTTGACTTTTGAAGGATAAATAAACTAGTCTCCCCACATCTTCAGGAGATATGTTCCAAGACCCCCAGTGGATGTCTGAACTACCCATGGATAGTACCGTACTTCATACATACTCTGTTTTTTTCTATACATTCATTCCTAAAATAAAGTTTGATTTATGAATTAGACACAGTAAGAGATTAACAGATCACAGATTAAGAGATTAACCAAACAATAACTAACAATAAAATAGAACAATATACTGTAATAAATTGCCAGCATCAATACTCTGGTGCTTTGGGGTCATTATTAAGTAAAATTATGGTTACTTAAACACAAGCTCTATGATACCTCAACAGTCAATCTGATAATTAGGTGGCTACTAAGAGATTAACGGGGTGAATAGAGTACACAGCGTGGATATGCTGGACAAAGGGATCATTCACCTCCTGAGTGAGATGGAACAGGACGGCTTGAGATTTCATCATGCTACTCAGGACAGTGCACAATTTAAAACTCATGAATCTTTTCTGGAATTTTCCATTTAATACTTTTGGACCATGGTTGACCGTGGATAATTGAAAATGTGGAAAGCAATAAGGAAGGGCTACTCTACGGATTTTATAGGCAGACAAGAGTAAAATGTATGTGATAAGAAATCAATGCCCCCAAATCCTAAAAAACTAGATAAGTTTAACTTCTGAAGCAAATGGTGGCTTCAGGAGTCCCACAAAAATAACAATGTGTCAACTGTCAAGTTTATGAGATTGACTAGCATTGAAGCTGTGGAAATTAATAAACAGAAATCTCATTAAATTGGAGTTGGGAGGCCAAAAAGGGCAGCTCTCATGCCCTACTCCATGGCAGAGCCCAAAAGGAAGAAGAAAGACTGCCTATTCTTGACTGGCAAGAAGCTTAGCGAATGAGAGACTGCCGTAACTCAGCCAATGAGAGACTGCCATAACTCAGCCAATGAGAGACTGCCATAACTCAGCCAATGAGAGACTGCCATAACTCAGCCAATGAAGAGCCACTACACCTGGAACTCTTTGTTGACAATAGCCCTTCCAACTTCCTCTTTCCCTCTATAAAAGAGTTTCTTCTCCCTTGCTGCTGGGCAATTTGCACGTGGATCCTTCCTTGCAGACCCTGAGTTTGCAATTTTTTTCTGATCCCGAATAAACCAATTTTTGCTGGAGAAATAATTAGCTATTTGTTTGGGGCAAATTTGTCATGGAACCCCTAGCAATATGGTCTTTGCCTTATTATACACGTCTAAAGTTTTCTACAATAATGACTATAATTATTGAATCTGATTAAAACATTTTGCAGTTTTATTGAGGTATAATTGACATATAATGAGCTGCTCATATAAAAAGTGTAGAATTTAATATTTTTTAAATGTATAGACATCCGTGCAACCATCACCACAGCCAATTTCCATCACCCCTAAAGGTTTCCTCATGCCTCTTTGCAATCCATTCTTACTCCCCTGCCCCAATTCCAGCATGCCATAGGTCTGCTTTCTATTACTATAGATTAGTTTACATTGTCTGGAATTTTGTATCAAAGAAAACATACAGTATGCACTCTTTGGTCTCATTTCTTTCTCTCAGCATGATCATTTTATAATTTATTTATGCTTTTTTTGCATATGAATAGTTTATTGCTTTTATTGCTGAGTAATAGTCCATTGTATGCATCTAACACTATTTGTTTATATGTTCACCCATTGACGAACACTGAGTTGTTCCAGTTTTTGCCTATTACCAGTAGAATTGCTATGAACATTTGTGTAAGAATCTTTGTGTGGGTATTATGGGCTGGATAGCATCCTCCCAAAATACATACGTTTAAGTCTTAACCCCCGAAGTCTCATAATGTGACTGTATTTGGAGATACGGCCTTTAAAGAGGTAATTAAGTGAAAACGAAGTCATTAGAGTGAGCCCTAATCCAATATGACTCATGTCCTTAAAAGAAAAGGAAATTTGGACACAGTGTCTTATGCGAAGACACAAGGGAAAGATTGCCATCTACAAGCCAAGAAAAGAGGCCTCAGAAGAAACCAACCCTGCCAAAACGTTGATCTCAGACTTGTAGCCTCCAGAATTGTGAGAAAATACATTTCTGTTGTTTAAGTTACCCAGTCTGTCATACTTTGTTATGGCAGCCCTAGCAAACTAATACAGTGAGTTTATCCTTTCGTTTTCTTACGTAATATGTAGGAGTGTAATGTCTGGGTTGTATTGTAGGTGGAAGTTTGAAATTTTTAAGAAACTACTAAACTGTTTTGCAAAGTGGTGATATAATTTTAAATCCCCACCTGCAGTATATGAGAGTTTCAATTTTTCTGTTTCTTTGACAGTGTGTGGTATGGTCAGTCTTTTTTTTGTGTGTGTGAGGAAGATCGGCCCTGAGCTAACATCTGCCAATCCTCCTCTTTTTGCTGAGGAAGACTGGCCCTGGGCTAACATCCATACCCATCTTCCTCCACTTTATATGGGATGCCACCACAGCATGGCTTAGCCAAGCGGTGCATTAGTGCGCGCCTGGGATCCCAACCAGCGAACCCCAGGCTGCGGCAGCGGAGCGCGTGCACTTAACCCCTTGCGCCACCAGGCCGGCCCCTGGTCAGTCTTTTTAATTTTAGCAATGTTAGTGGAGGTGTAGTGGTATCTTGTTGTGGTGTTCATCCACACTTCCCTAGTGACTACTGACGTTGAATATCTTTCTATCTTTGATACTTAAAAGCAAAACAAAGTTAAATTCAAAGATAAGATTTTGACTTCATTAGAAGGAAAGGGAGAAAAATGTTTCTATTCATCATACCCAGCTATTTAGTTTCTTTCAAATTAATGCATTTTTTTTTCTTGAAATACCTCCGCTCTTGATTTAAACTGCCCCCAAAGCTTTTAGGGGAAAAAAAGTGAAGGTATGAGTGAATATTTTTACAAATGAGAAATTCTTCTCATTGATACCCATTAAAGGATCCTATACTTAAATTTTCAGTTTGGGCCCTTTCTGCTAGATTATATTTTGGATTACATCTTGATTACATGCTAGATTTAGATTACATCAAGGAAATTGGGAATTTATTCTGAAGTATTTTGGTGGCATAGCTCTCCCAGGCTTGGCGATGCTATAGCCCCTGCCATTCTCTATTACCAAGGCTCTGGTTCTCTAGTATGCATTTGAATAGAACCTCTGAGTGGTATTATCTTAGCTTTTTATTCTCTCTAGACTTGTTTTACGTAACTTTGATTTACTAATGCATGAGTGACCAGCGTGCTGTCACTTTGTGGCTAAAAGAATGCTGATCAAGAGTCGCTGGTTTCAAATCCTCCACCACTTCTTAGGTGTGTGGCTGAGGGTAAGTTGCATAACTCTTCTGTGCCTCAGTGTCCCCATTCATAAAATGGAGACTGTAACGGTAACTCCCTTGTAGGGTAATTAAGCATACTAAATAAATAATATATATAAGCCACTTAGAATGTACAATATGTACTAAGTACATAATATTATGAGAGGGTTATGGTAAATACAGTGAATGATTTCAACTTCTGGACACTATTGTAGGATTTAATAAAATAATATAAGCATGGGGCCGGCCCGGTGGCCTAGCAGTTGAGTTTGCGAGTTCCGCTTTGGCAGCCTGGCATTCACAGGTTCGGATCCTGGGTGGGGACCTACTCACTGCTCATCAAGCCATGCTGAGGTGATGTCCCACATAGAAGAGCTACAACTCTACAACTATGATACACAACTATGTACTGGGGCTTTGGGGAGAAAAAAGGAAAAAAGAGGGAGGTTGACTACAGATGTTAGCACAAGGCCAATCTCCCTCAAAAAAAAGAATGAATGGCAATGAAATTAAAACAATTGTCATTTGAGGATGTTGGTTGAAACAACTGAAATTAATTAATGTGTTAAATAATAATAATATAAGCAAAAGTACCTGGTACATGGTGTTTCCAATGAGTGAAACACCTCTTCACTCTCCAATTTCCATTGCAATAAACACCAAGGGATTCTCAAAATATACTTTTGTGGCTATCAAGAAGCTTACTGATATAAAGAAATGTTATACAAAAAGAGCTGATCTATATGTTTTTTATTATAGAGGCAGCTCATATTATAATAAGGCAAATCTTGGTAGGTTTTTGTTATTCTTTTAACATCATTTTAATTCAGCCATAAGGGGCCAAGCGCCAATTGCAAAGTATTTCCTGGAATGTCAGATCAATCAGAATGCCTGGTGTTCTTTAACTACTATTTTGATTCAATATCTATGGATAATATAAACAAAATAAATGAAAAAAAATATCAATCAAGTTTCTTGATTGCTGAAGGAGTTGTAGCTTTGCATTTCTTAATTTATGTACACTTTTAAAGGTCAGCCACGACATTATGTGTGAAAGAACAAATACACACACTAAAATGAATGGTAGTTAATTAAAAGTAAGAGGGATGAGAAATTCAAATTTTTACTTTTTTTTTAACTGCTTGGAGGGTTCTCATCTTTTAATAAATGATTGCGACAAATGCTTATTGATGTTAGTGGATAAAGGCAGTGAAAGAGAGAATGAACTTTATTTGAGAAAAATATTTCAGATGGAAATATCTCATATTATTTCCCCACAGGTAATTTTTACTTGTAAAGAGTTCTGTAAAAACGCATTTCGCCAATTTTAATTATGTGACCATTAAGAAGAATGGTTTTCTTTTGCAGGCAGCTAAGAGAATTTCCAGCACTTTAATGTGTTTAGAGAACCCAAAATGAGTTATTATTTTATTTTTAATTCAAACTTGGCTTAGAGTTGGTCCTCTAGGAGACATACTGGAAGACATTTGGTTTTGAAAAAAATAATAATGACAATATTAAAGGTTTACGTTATCCACTAATTGTTTTTTTTCCATCCCCTAACAGCTGAAAATGCCTCTTGGTGAATTTTCCAAATGTTTGCAGGTGTCGAATGTGTCAAATTTGCACCTGCAGATTTACATGAATGTGCTTCCAGCAAGCTTCATGCTGAACACTATATGGTGAATGCTATAAAAACAGATGGACCTAGGGACAGCTGGAGTCTGAGAAGAAAAATGAAAATAACAAAAGCAACAGCAACAAAAATCTGGCAAATATATCAAAGTAGTTATCTTTCATTGGATTAGGGAGTGCAGTAGGTATTTTCAGCATAAAATCACCAGCAGCTGAATTAAAACTAGGAGAGAAATTGCCCAGACTCCTTAACTCAATAATCCAACTGAAATAACATGGAATAATGATGTATAATCCCAGGTGCTTCTACAATAAACTAGGCACCATTCCCTCAGGGCCAGCCCTCAAACTCCACCATTCGTCTCGTTTTCTCAAAATTCATTATCTGTTGTATCCTTTCATCAAGTCCTACAGATTGTTCCTTCAACCTGATTCTCTAATTACTCAAGTTTCTCATTCTCATAGCTGACAATTAGTCTCATTATTTCAAACCCAAGTTAGTGCAAAGATTTCCTGCCACTAGCAAGGCAAGATGGTATGATGGAGACCATGCATAATTTTTTAAATATGGTTCTAATTGTAACTCTATCATTTATTTGTTTAACTCCTCCAAACCTTTGCTATCTGATTTAAAAATAAGACCAATAATTCCTTCCTTCTAGAACTGTGGAGGAATCAAAGGGACAAGACAAATGGAGTTTAAGTTGTACAGCTACCAATACACTAAACTAAGGGTCAAAGGAAAGCAGTTTACCTAAAAGAATCCATTACAGAAGCTGCTAGTCTATGAAGGTTCTTTCTGATTTCTGACAAGCTTAAGGTTAATTTCACAAAAATATTTTGCATCTTCTTTCCTTTGAGAGTTAAAAAAAAAAAAGCCTAATATATTAAATATCGATTAGGGCTATAATAACATATGTTTTAGTTATCTACCACTGCCTCTGCAGATCCATTCTCCACCATTCCATAAAACTTCTGTATGCCCCAAGATGGGAGGAATGAAAGAGTCAAGACCAGTTAGGAGGATATTGTCATGGTTCAGGAATAGATAATGATAGTTTGAACTAAAATGGATATGCTGAAGAATGGTCAAATTTTAGATATTTTGAAAACTAAAATAAGAGCTTATGCGGGCCGGCCCTGTGGCTTAGTGGTTAAGTGCGCGTGCTCTGCTGCTGGCGGCCCGGGTTTGGATCCTGGGCGCGCACCTACGCACCGCTTCTCCAGCCATGCTGAGGCCGCGTCCCACATACAGCAACTAGAAGGATGTGCAACTATGACATACAGCTATCTACTGGGGCTTTGGGGGGAAATAAATAAATAAATAAAATTATAAATAAATGCTCGTAATTGTTTAAAAATAAATAAATAAATAAGAGCTTATGCAGTTTGAGAGGATATCCAGGGAGAACGAGAAGGTGAGGGAGTGGGAAGATTCAAAGATGATTTTTAGGATTCTTGTTTGAGGAACAGAATAAAAAACCAAGTTATTCAGGAGTTTGAAAAACCTAGGAGAAAACAAATTTAGGGACAGATACATATACAATCTGGAAGGAAAGAGAAGATACAATAATTTTTTCATTTGTAATGGCATTATTCAAATAGATTTCACTTCATTTCACTCTTCATATATCTGAATTTCTGGATGTTAATTAGGATGTATGTCTTTTATATTAATATTAACAATTCATCACTATTATGCTGTCTACAAAAAGTTGACTTTAAACAGGAAGATAAAATAGATTAAATATAAATAATAAAAAATATGCAACGAAAACACTAATCAAAAGAAATCTTGAGGAACTATACTAATAAAGTTAGACTTTGGAATGATGAATGTTACTAGGGAAAAAGAGAAATACTTCATGTTAATAAAGGGCCAATTCGTCAAGAGGACATAGCAATCCTAAATGTGTATAAGCCTAGTAACAGTTCTTCAAAATATATGAAAATATCAAAATATATACAAAAGCTGATATAACTTCAAAGGAGAAATAGAAAATCCACAATTATAGTATGAGATCTCATCACTCCTCTCTCAGTCATTGAAAGAACAAGTAGATTAAAAATCAATAATCATATAATACACTTAAACAACACTCACAAGCAACTTGACATAATTAATGTTTATAGAACACTTTAAGTACCCATCACAGAATACACACCTTCTCTAGTGCACTTGAAACATTCACCAAAATAGACCATATCTTGGGCCATAAAAGTAAGTTTTAATAAATTTAAAAGGGTTAAAACCATAGAGATTATGTTCTCTGGCCACAATGGAATCAAACTATAAATTAATAGTAGAAAGATGACTAGGAAAATTGAAATATTAATGGCAAAATTAAATAGCATGTTTTAAAATAAAACATAGGGAAAAAAATCACAAAGAAAATTAGAAAATATTTTAAAGAAAATAAAAACACACCCTGTTAAATTGGTAGTATTCAGCTAAAGCACTGCTTATAAAAAATTTATAGCAGTTTTTGTATTAAAAAATAAAAAAGAGGATTAAAATTAGTGACATAAGCTTCTTCCTTCAGAAACTAGAAAAAAAATGAGTAAATTAAATTCAGAGTAAGAAGAAGGAATAAAAAATGATAAAGACAAGAGCAGATATCAATGAAAGAGAAAATAGAAACAACAATAAAGAAAATCAATGGAATGGTTGGGATAGGGGAAGGGATTGCACAGGGACATGAGAGTGATGGAAATATTCCTAATTTTGATTGATATTAGTTAAATGACTGTTTACCTTGGTCAGAACTCATCAAACTATATCCTAAAAATGGTAAACTTTATACATCAAAAAAGCTCACTTGAAAAAATTATTCATGTTATATATTCCAAATACAAAATCTTTATTGCTTATATGTACTTTAACATATCTTCACATTCAATGGCTGGGGCTTTCACTTCCTTGAAATATTTTTAATAAGCTTTTTATTTTAGAATAGTGTTACACTTACAGAAAAGTTGCAAAAATAATTCCTATACACCCCACACTCTGTTTTGCCTATTGTTATATCTTACATTAGTATGGTACATTTGTCACAACTAATGAACTGAGGTTGAAACATTATCACTAACCATACTCCATACTTTATTCATATTTCCTTAGTGTTTAACTAATGTCCTTTTCCTGTTCCAGGATCCAATCCAGGACACCATAGTACATTTAGTCATGTTTGCTTAGGCTTCTCTTGATCATGATGTTTCTCAGACCTTGATTTTGATGATCTTAGAGGTTTTGAGCAGTACTGGTCAGGTATTTTGTAGAATGTCTCTCAATTGAGATTGGCCTGATGTTTTTCTTATGGTTAAGCTGGGATTATGTGTTTTTTAGAGGAGATGATAGAGGTAAAACCCCATTTTCATTACATCATGTCAAGAGTATATACTATTAACATGACTTATCATGTTGATGCTGACACATCATCTGGCTGAGGGAGTGTTTGTTAGGTTTCTCATTGTGGAGTTATTCCATTTTCCCTATGTCCATACTGTACTCTTTGGAAGGAAGTCACTATAAGCAGTAGACATTTAAGGAGTGGAGAATTATGCTCAAAATCCTTGAGAGTAAAGTATATACATAAATGTTTTGGAATTCTTCTCCACAGGAGATGTGTCTCTTCTGCCCCCATGCTATAGTCTGAATGTGTTTGTCCCCCCAAAATTCGTATGTTGAAATCTTAATGCCCAATGTGGTGTTATCAGGAGGTGATGCCTTTAGGAAGTGCCTAGGTCACAAGGGTGGAGCCTCATGAATAGGATTAGCGTCCTTATAAAACAGACTGCACAGAAATCCCTAGCCCCTTCCACCTTGTGAGGACACAGTGAAAAGACAGCTGTCTATGAACCAGGAAGTCCTCACTAAACACTGAACCTGCTGGCCCCATTATCCTGGACTTCCCAGCCTCCAGAACTGTGAGAAATAAATGTTTGTTATTTATAAGCCACCCACTTTATGATATTTTTGTTATAGTAGCCTGAATGAACTGACACTCCCATTAAGTTATTTATGTACTTAATCATTTATTTACGTCAGTATGGACTCGTGGATATTAATTTTAAATTTTGGGTGACCAACCAAAACAGCGTTATCTATTTTGTTGCTCAAATTGTTCCAGCTTTGGTCATTGAGAGCTCTTCCAGTAGGTTCCTGTGCCCTTTTGACATACTCTCTTGGTTGTGTGTTTTTGTTTGTCTGTTTGTTTTCACTTCTTGAGTGCTTTCTTACTTTCTGGCACCAAAAGATGCTGCAGGCTTATCTTGCGTATGTTCTATCTCAGCCCTAAATTAGCTATTTCTCCAAGGAACTATGCTTCCTTTTATTGGAGAATGATATTAGAAACCAAGATCTGGGCACTAGGTTTTTTGTAGTCATTGCTACTGGAATGTAGTTACTTCTGTGCCCTCTCAGCAGCCAGAGCAAGAAAATATGAGTGTCCTTGTGAATTTTAATTAACAGAAATTTATACTTTCAATGTTGTCCAAATTTCAATTTTTTAATGTTCTGTTTAATAAATCTTTTACTATTCCAAATCCATGGATATTTAAATTATGATTATATTTTTTAAAAGTATATTAATTTATTTGCCACACTTATTTACATTTTTATCTTCAATCTTCCTGATTTTGTTATTTGTGTATTCATGATTTACGAGTCAAACTTTATTTTTTCCATATAGATGTCTAATTGACGAATAATTTATTTAAAAGACTAACCTTTTTCCATAAACAACTGGTAATGAGCTTGTATCCAGAATGTTAAGAGAACTCTTGCATAGCGGTAAGATTAGGGACAATAACCTAAGAGAAATCTGGTCATGAAACTTAATTTTCTTTTTAGAATATATATATATAAATTAAGGGTTTATTACAGAATACAAAATGTTAGTTTCTCACTGTCAGTGCTTCAAGCAAACAAGACCATGAGCCCGGGGTGGAGCTGGGGGGGCTAAAAGCCAGCCTCAGGGGTAGGTCTGCAGGCCCTGATTCACAGCCTCCAGCAGCTGGGTGTTCTCCAGGGCAGCTGCACCCTGCTCCTTACCCACAGGCTCCTTGCTCACCGCATGCTCGGAGGCATGGGTTCCTTGGTGTAACGTGCACTTCTGTCTTGAAATGTTGAAGAACGCATGACAGAAGCTTGACTTGGATGGACGGGCCAATACAGGTGATCTGCTGCTGCGTGGAATGTGGCTGTGAACCTCACGGCCACTGTGCTCTGGGCCGCTCACCTGAACCCGGACTTGCTCTACTTGTTCAGTTCTTCCAGCCTCAGTGGATGCTCGCGGTCACTGATGCAACGAATCGGAGATCTGGCGCACGACGATGCTGTCTAGAACCTGCTGGTCCTCCTCGCCCGCCGTCGCCACGGCTCCTCAGAGTGCTCGTCAATGAGGGGCTTAGCATTCAATTAAAAAAAAAACTTTAGGTCTTTTGCCCATTTTTTAATTGGGTTGGTAGTTTTCTTGTTGTTGAGATGCATGAGTTCTTTATATATTTTGGAGATTAAGCCCTTATCAGATGTATGGTTTGCAAATATCTTCTCCCAATTGTTAGGTTGTCTTTTCGTTTTGTTGATGGTTTCCTTTGCTGTGCAGAAGCTTTTTAGTTTGATGTAGTCCCATTTGTTTATTTTTTCTATTATTGGGTACATGTGTGTGGTGATGGGTTGTAATTAGTATTTTGGTGGTGAACATGATGTAATCTATGCAGAAATAGAAGTACAATGATGTACACCTGAAATTTTTACAATGTTATAAACCAATGTTACTGCAATAAACAAAAAATTAAAAAAAAAAAAAAACTTTAAGGAATAATTCTCTGGTTAAGATATTTTTTTTCCCAACTTCTTGTGGTAGATATAAATATATTTTCAAAATAGCAGTTTTTTTGTCTCCATTCCATTCCATAAATAAAATCTTCACTGGGAAATAAAGTGTCAACAGGTTCTTTTTTTGCTTTGTTTTCATCCTAATATGTCTATATATAGGCATATAGATATAGATGTTTATATATATTAAATATCATATATAAATAAGGATATACATATAAAACAATATATATATACATAAAGCAATATATATATATATAAAACAAGGGTATCAAGTCATCAAATCAATATATGAAAACTTCCTCTATTTCATTAGTTGTCAAGTGAATGAAAATTAAAACCACAATGAGATACCACTATATAATGATCAGAATGGTTCAAGTTTAAAAGACTGAAAACGTGGTGGTGAAGACATGGAGCCACAGGACTTCTCTTTCACTACAGTGGATGGGTTTACTGGTACAACTCCTTTGAAAAACTGTTAGCATTATCTACTAAATGTGAGCATACTCAGATATTTACTCTGAAGAAATGAGTGCCCTGTGACCAAAAGACACGTACAGGAATTGTCATAGCAGGTTTAAGAGCCGCTGTGGAAAACAACTAAATACATATTAAGGGAAACAAGGAGAAATTAATCCTGTTATAGTCATACAATGTAACTCCAAACTACAATGAAAATAGTGATCAAAATATCCAGACTTTTGAAACAAACCAACACATACTTTACAATTTCATTTACATAAAGTGCAAAGATAAACAAAGCTTATATATTCTGTTAGAAATCAGGAAAGTATTTTCTTTGGGGTAGAAAAAGAGGATGATGTTTAGAAGGAGGCTTGTCTACCTTCAAGGGTGTTAGTAACAGTTTATTTCTTGACTTCGGTGGTATTTACATGAGTGTGTTTAGGTCTATGATAATTCATATATCTGTGGACTTAAAGTTATCAACTTTTCTGTATGTATGTGATGCTTCAATTAAAAAAGTTAAAATGCATTACATAAAAATAGAAAAAAAAGGAAATTAAAAGGTCTGTAAGTGAGGTGGTATGCCTCACCGTCACTGAATATCACGGGATCTACTTCATCTGCAAATCAGAAGCTTGGAATAAAGATCATTTTAGAGCTTTGTGATAAAGATGCCAAAGGCATGCACGCTTAGAGGTAAGATGTGCTGCAGAGAAAAGGGTCAGGAATTAAAACAAACAACAGGCGTGCTCTGATCAGAAATGTGTCTGTTTTAAGAACCTGGAAAGAGTGTTACATTTCTTCCTTGAAAATGACTGCTAAATACAGAGAACAGCAATAAAGGCAATAATTACAAAGATTTTTTTCTTTGTAAATCCATATTTCATGTGCATTAATAACAATTTAATTTATAAGGATTAATAAATAATATTTTGATGAACACTAAAGCAATTAATGATTAATCTAGTTATTATAGAGTGCTTCTGCATGACATAATATTTTGCAATCCTGCCAGCACAATCCATCTGGCTCTTACCTTTATGCATATTCAGAGGAAAGTGCATAGAATGTTGTATGCTGAACACTAATAATTTATTTAACAAATGCATTATTGCCAAATGAAATATTTCTACCCACACTTTAAAAACATATTTCTTAGTAAATATGTTCATTTTTTTTAGTCCTTCCTGGACTTATGTGAGTTTGAGTTTATTTTTATTATGAGTTTAAGATGTACAGTAGTTTTATCTAGTAAAATAACGTAAGTTCACCTTTCTAAGTTTTACTGTCTATGGCCTAAGCATAAAGACTGCATAGTTAAACTATCAGTTGGAAATTATTCTAAACTATAATAATAATCCCTGTCTTTATTTAACAATATAATGAAAAACATTTGTTCTGATAATTCCTGAAGTGTGTGTGGTTTGCTTGACCCACAATGCAGAGGGTATTTTTGTCCTTTTTACTAAATTTTGTCATTTTAACGTGAATGGCAGCTATAAAAATCCAGGTTCTTCTAATCTCTTATTAGCAATAGCTTCCATAAACTGAGTTGAACTATGTACTTAACAATGATAAACAGTACAGAGAGTCCACAGAAATTTAAAAATAGAACTACAATATGATACAGCATTCCCACTTCTGGGTACCCAAAAGAATTGAAATAAGAATCTAGAAGAGATATTTGCATTCCCATGTTCATTGCAGCGTTATTCACGATAGTCAATATGTGTAAACAACCTAAATATCCATCAACAGATGAGTGGATATAGAAAATGTAGTATATACATACAACGGAACATTATTCAGCCATAGAAAGAAGGAAATTCTGCCATATGGGAAGACATGGATGAAACTTGAGACATTATGCTAAGTGAAATAAGCCAGTCACAGAAGGACAAGTACTGTGTGATTCCACTTATATGAATTATCTAAAATAGTGAAACTCATAGGAGAAGATAGTAGAATAGTGCTTACCACAGGCTGGGCGAGGGGGAAATGGGGAGTTGCTGTTAAATAGGTATAAAGTTTCAGTTATGCAAAATGAATAAGTTCTAGAGAGCTGCTGTATAACGTTGTGTTTATAGTTAATAATATTGTATTGTACACTTAAACTTTTGTTGAAAGGGTAGAGTTCATGTTAAGTGCTCTTAGAACAATGAAAAAAATTGATAAATCGAAAACTTAATAAATACAAAATTCTGACTCCAAAAACAAAGGACTAACGGCAACATTTGTGAACTGCAGTGATGATTACATGTGTAGAAAATGCTATAAGCCCACTTCCAAGCACAATCTCTAGATACAGCCCTGTTCTTTCTAATGGAACAAAATACCTACTCATTGAGACTGCCTTATTATTAGTGTTATTATTGAGTTACTTTTCTGTGTCCACATTTTTGTTTGAGTTACAGATGGTTGATGTTGCAGAAATCTATCTCTGGATAAATGTACTCATATTTTCTAAAACTGGGAATTTTTAGTAAATTAGAGACTGAATATTAATTAAGTTCCTATAACTTTTCTAAATTTATCTAATGAGTTCTTTGGATCAAAGTTATTTGTTATTTTGATTACATCACTGATTTAACTTCAGATTCCACAAAATAGAGTAAATTTCAAATCTATAATAGCATTATATGATTTCACACACATCTATTCTGTATTTCAGTTTTATTAGATAGAGTTTAATATTTCTATTTTTCAGATGATGAAAGACTCAAATTTGAGCAACTTGCCCAAAGTCCCATAACTAATAAGTGGAAGAACTGGCAGTGATTCCAGGGCTGACTTACTACAGACAATGTCCTTGTCACTATTCCATTCTATTCAAAAGTCTGTTTTGCAGGTCACTGGTACCTGCGAATATTCTACCCAAGAAAAGGAGTTCTGTAATCAAATTTATTTAGGAAATGATGCATACAGCCTAGTCCTCTTGGAGACATGCACAATACATGAACGTTATTAAAGTTCTAAGAATTTCTGCAATGATACACTTAACTTGGTTTAACCAAGGGATTCCCCAATTTATTTGACTCCAAGTCCTTTTCACCAGTTAACATCCTTGTAGAACAAGCTTTCTGAGGAAAAGCCTTGAAAATTGAGTGCTGCATCACAATTACTTGATTTTTTTTTTAAATTTCAGTTATAATAATAATGACGGGAGTGCTGATGATTGCTAAAACATAGACAAACTTGTAAATGTTATGTTAGGTGAAAGAAGCGAGACACAAAAGGCCACATATCTTCTGATTCCATTTTTATGTAATGTCTAGAGTAGGGAAATAATCCATAGAGATAGAAAGCAGATTAGTGGTTATCAGAGGCTGGGCAGAAGGGGGAATGGAGAGTGAGTGCTAATGAGTATGAGGTTTCCTTAAGGGGTTATGAAAATTTTCTGGAATTATATAGTGGAGAAGTTTGCAGAACCCTGTGACTATATTAAAAATCAGTGAATTGAATACTTTATTTTTTAATTTTTTTTGGTAAGGAAGATTGGCCCTGAGCTAACGTCTGTTGCCAATCTTCTTCTTGCTTAAGGAAGGTTGTCGCTGAGCTAACATCTGTGCCAATCTTCTATTTTGTATGTGGGACCCAGCCACAGCATGGCTTGATGAGTAGTGTGGAGGTCTGTGCCAGGGATCCGAACCTGGGCCACCGAAATGGAGCACACAAGCCTAACTACTACACCACCAGGCTGGCCCAGAATTGTACACTTTAAAAGAGTAAACTTATTGCCTGAGAATTATATTTCAATAATGCTGTTACTAAAAATTAAATAGAAGCAAGAGGAAATATACGTGGTTATTAAACATAGTAGTGACTAAATAAATTGAAATTCAAATTGATTGATAAAATTTTTATTTAAAAAACTAGTGAGTTTGAAAAGTGATTACATTCTCCATCTAGCATGACCTTGGGAGCCAGAGGGATCAGAGTATGAAATTAAGCCCTATATTTACCAACTCTGTGACACTAGACAATCAATTAGTTTTGTTGTTGTTGATGGTGATTGCTTTGTTATAAAATAGGGATAGTAACATCCACCTTGTTGAGCTGTTGTGAGTGTTAGAGAGATAACTTAGGTCAAGCACCTTGCATTGACGTGGCACAGAGTTGGTGTTCAATACTTTTAGATGCCAGCAACGATATGCCAGCAATGATGATAAATAAAATTCGTTTATTTTATTGAGGTCACATTGGTTTATAAAATTATATAAATTTCAGGTGTACTCTATGTACTATTTCTTTGTGCTATATACATATTTTTATTTTAGCATATGTATGAGTAATTTTAATAATAATAAAAAGGGATAATCTGCCATTTTCTTAGATTATCATCATTTTCTAAAAAGTGAATACACTGAAAATGGGAAGGAATCAGTGAGATGCCACTTGTAGTGTTGAAAATTGGTTCAACTTTATCTGGAAAATGGATGGGGGCTTCAATGTATTTATATCAATTGTTCTAATAATTCTTTCAGAAATCTATCATAATGAAAAACACAAAAGGAAAACAAATTTTTTATGAGTATTAATGGCATTTTTAGAGCATCAAGAGTTTAGCTAAGCTCCTCCGTGGTATTGCTTCCTTGGCGTCCATTTTCTTTGGCCAAGCGGTCTGCAGGGACCTTAAACTGACACTAGCCCCTCACGTGCACATGCTCTGGATAATAGCCAGCAGAGTCACAAGCAAATGTAAGTTCTTGATATGACTCCACCAACTGCACTTGTGATCAACAGTCTCCCCCAACTCCCTGGGCCTTCCCCTTGTGTGCCCTTTAGATAAGAACCCCCTGGAGCTTACCAAAACTCCATTCTTTTTGGTTTGAAGTGACCAATCAGGCCTTATCCCAGGAACCCCACAGAACTCCACCCACAGACCCTAATAAAGGCATGTGCCCCAAGTGCTGTTGTTCTCTCTGTCTGCACGCTACCTGACCTCCCTGCGTGGCCCCTCGAAGAGTACCACATACTTCCTGTAAGACCTGTGAGTAATAAACCTATTTCAAGTTCTCTTGTGGTCTTTTGTTGATCTACAGCTTACCATCTTGCATCCCAGGGTTCTGCTTAATAAATGCTAATTTAGCAAAGTCGTAACATGAGGTTACTCACAATGATAAAACTGGAAACGTATTAAATGACAAACAATTGCAATATGATTAAGTAAATCATAGTTCATTTACCAGATGGAATATTATGCACTAATTAAAATAATTTTCCTTTAAAAACATTGTGATGATACACCAAAACATTTAAAAAATTTAAAAAATGCTAAGTAAATAATTATAATATAAAACTTCATGTACATAATGACTTAAACCATGTAAAATATTCATGAAAAATATGATTGAAAAGAAACCTACAAAATCACCAAATACAAATAGCGATAATTTTTGGTTAATGTGATTATGTGTTTTTTCTTGCTTATAGATAAATTTATCTTCAAACTTTGCACAATACATATGTGTTTCATAAGTACATAAAATATTTTGACATTAAGTAGAAGAGTTATAATCTAACATAAAAGATAATCTGATAGGGTCAAATTAGATATATATTTTTGCAAAGTCCAGGAAAATAATGCCAAATACCAGTAAAAATAAAATATAATAATGACAGCTATTACCATTATTTGCACATGTACTACATTATAGACAATGTTCTAAGAGATTTTCATGTATTAATTATCTAAATTATGACAACCACCTTGTGACATAGTACTATTCTTGCCATCATTTAATATTTTGGGAAGATGAAGCAATTTAAGAATAAGAAAATCACTCAGCTGGCAATTGTTGGACTCAAGATTTAAACCCAGGCAGTCTGGCTCCAATAAGCTAAACACTAATAGAATAAAATCAGCAGTGTTTGCTCTTAATATATTCCAGTATTCCTGATAATTGTTCTTACAAATAATAAAAAAAAAAGCACTAACAGTCTTTTAACCTTTAGAGGTTTAGTCAGTTAAAGAAAAGAAGATTTATACACACACACACAAATACACACACATACACAAATAAAACCATAATGATTAATGTTCATGACTTTCTAAATGCCCTTTGTGAATAATTTACAATGAATGACTTATTTGCTCTACAGAAAAGATATGCATTTGTTAATTAAACATGACTTTATTTATATGACTTCTATTTTATTTTAAGGATGAAATTTCACCATATAGTTTGTGATAATCAAGACATTCAGAACCTAAAGATACTGACTTGAAAAGTATAAGGACAAAATAAAACAAAAAGGCTCAAATATATTCAAGTATCTATTCTGGACAGCTTGAGTCTAGATAGACCAGAATCTTTATGTTAAGCCTACAATTCCTTTCTTAATTTACCTAATGTGTTTTGTAAGGATCTTACATCACTCAATTCTCAGACAATTCTTCTCCTCCATTCTAGACATAAATTCTCGCCAAAAAAGTGGTGAAACAATCTGCAGTTTTCATTATTTTAAAGGAAGTTCCAGTTTTAATTAAAGTTATTAATGTCATATGAAAGAGCTTTCCTTTAATAAGCAATTCTTTAGCACTTAACCTTGAATCTTACTCAAACCATACACATACACACACATTTCTACACACAATTGCCTTTAAAATGCTCTAATAAATTAGGGGGTTTGTACACAGAATTCTAGCCATGGCTAATTCTCAACTATTAGATATATCACCTTTACTTTCTGCAAAAAATAATATGATATTGTAATCAGAAGCTTGTGCACATATTTTATGTCTTTAAACACCTACAATGAGAGAGAGAAGCTTGTTGGGAAGAGATTGAGAACCTCACCTTAACTCTTCTTTGAAGTCATTCTTCTGGACTATTTTTCAAGATCTTGAAGGATTACTTCATTCACTGAAATAGTTATTGCCTAATAGGGCTCTAATGGACTGAAAGGGTTAATAAAACTTCCAAGTGATACAGAATCAGCAAACAATTTACTACCAATTGAAAGATTATAAGGAACTACACAATCCCAAAACAGACTTTATAGAGCAGCATTTAATATTTTCACTTCAGGTCACACTGAAACACTGATTGATATCAACTCCCTAAGCAAAGCAGCCATGCCTAATCAAATAAAAATACTATTTGTTTAGAGAAAACTTGCAGCAAATTTCCCCAAACTTCTAATCCCAGCAAAGGGCAAACCTTGCAGAAAAGTTTCTAGAAATATCTAATCCCCCATATTTTTTGTTTCTGATATTAACCAGGGTTAATGATGGGCTACCCATGCTTCCAAAATATACTTTTTGAAACATTTACCCTCCTTTTATCAATTTTATTAAATACTAGGGAGATCAAGCAACGCAAATAAAATGTGTCTCTTTGCAAGGAAGTAAAGAGACACTGAAGCAAGATTCTTCAGTTTTGTGATCTTGAAAAAAAATTTAAATATTCTGGGCCCTGTCTTGTCATTTCTCTAATAACATGGTTACTTCTGTGTTCCTTTCTAGCACTGATGTTCAACAATTCTAATTGGCTTTGTGTGTGTGCATGTTTTCTAAGTCCTATTTTCAGAAGGTCAACGTTCCATATTCCCTAACAAAATTGCTCTTGGTGATAAACTCACACAATTAAATATCACCTCATGCCACATACAGGCAACATTGGCCGTCTTGCTTGCTGCAGTCTGATGAGATTTATGTTTCTTTGTCAAGCATAGTACATTTCTGTTCAAAACTCTTTTACTATGTATCTACTTTGAGCACAGCACTCCAGGAAATGAGGAGAAAACCCAGTATATACACTTAAAGTGTGTCTTCCAATGTAATGTCCGGTCAAAGAGTCAGGAAACAGCTGGGTAAACATTTGCCACATAGTGGGGGAGAAAGACAGATATAACGTACACAACAACGGCATTAGAAGGATACAGACATAAATTAGAATTCTGATTTGCTAACTTTATTGTGTGAACTTAGAAAATTTATTACCTTCACTTATTCTTGTTCTCTCTATTATAAAAGGTAGATATTAATAACTATATGCTTTTATGTAAGGTCTAAAGGGGGTAATGCATAAAAAATCTTGGCATATAATAATGGTGCTGCCTTGTAATTTTCCTGATTCTCCTCATTAGAACCATCTCTGTCTTCCCATCCTCGTAAATGGCAACTGCATCCTTCCAGTCACTCAATCCAAACTTGGACGTACTACTGACTCCTCTCTTTATCACACACATCACCTCCAACGCACACAGAAAACTTGTTTGTTCCACTTTCTCGATACTTCTCTCTACCCACTCCAATTGTCTTGGCCCAAGGCACTCTCATTTCTTACCTAACTGCTCTCCTTTCTATACAGTTAATTCTCAATACATCCATCAGAATGACACCTTTAAAACATAAGTCTAATCAAGCCACTGCCTTGGTTAAATCATTCTACCATCTTCTCAACTCACTTAGATTGTAAACCAAAGTTCTTAAAAGGCTATAAGACCCTGAATGATTAGACCCACACCCTCAATACCTCCACCTTTTCTCTAGCCTCATTATTTACCACTTTATCTCCCTGCTCCTTGTTCCAACCAACGTGTCCATAGTCCTGAATATGCCAAGCAAGTTCCTGCCTCAGAACCTTCGCACTTGCTCTTCATTTGTTTTAAACGCTTTTGCCAGATATCTGTATGGCTCACTTCTTTTACGTACCAGTTTAAATATCACCCTATTATAGTCTTTTCTGATCACATGATTTACACTAGTCACACGTCCTGTAATCACATTTTCTTTACCTAGCCTTCATTATCTTCATAGTCTTACCTGACAGAGTAAACGTGTAGTATTTGCTGGTTTATTTTCTGTCTTTTCTACATGCAGTATAAGTTTCATGAAGGCAAGGTATTTGTCTGTTTGCTTTCTTCTGTATCCAGGGGCCTAATGAATGTCTGATAGATGATAGGAGCGTGATGAATATCTCTTAAAGAATAAATAACTGAATAGATCGTACAGCAAAATGTATGTTTGCAATAATGCTTCTTGTGTAAAAGGAAGAATCAGCAACAAAAGGACTCAGAAGAGAAAATAATCATCCTTTCAAAGTATGTTAAAGGGAATCCAGATTTTAGAAGAACTGGTCCATCAGATAATCATATACATACACACACCACACACACACATACATAACATCAAAATATCTCTTTCCTAAATACTAAGCAGAGTACTAGCACAGAGAAGATGCTCAATAACCATTTGTTGAAAGGACGGGTAAAGTAAAAGATGAATGGGGATGAATATATGGATGGATGGATGGATGAATGGATGGATGATAAATGAATAAAGGAATTAACTAAAATATCTTTGAGTTTAAAATAAGTGAAGAACAGTGTAGAGACATGCCAGGCACATTATCTCACATGAGTAAGAACATTACCATTAGATAGGCATCGACACAGTAAGGATACTGCTTTGCCTGCTGGAGGAAGTTTATAATAAGAGGAACTTTTGCATAGTAAAAAAGGTCCAGGCTTGGGAGCGAAGCCAACTTGGCTTTATTTCACAGGTCTGCAACTTTATATCTGAATAACTACAAGTATATTTCTTTCTTTCTTTCTTTTTTTGTGAGGAAGATTGGCCCTGAGCTAACATCTGCCAATCCTCCTTTTTTTTGCTGAGGAAGACTGGCCCTGGGCTAACGTCCATGCCCATCTTCCTCCACTTTATATGGGAAGCCTGCCACAAAATGCCTGACAAGCGGTGTGTCAGTGCGCGCCTGGGATCCGCACCGGCGAACCCTGGGCCGCCGCAGCTGAGCACGAGCGCTTAACCGCTGGCACCACAGGACCAGCCCCTGCAAGTATATTTCTTAACCAATAAAAGCCCCAGTGTTCTCGTCTGCAAACACAGGCATTTGTGTCATATTGTTGCCATAACGTCTTGATATAATGTATGAAAGGTACTGAAATATAATAGGTGCTCAAAAAAGGCAACTGACATTATTTGGGGAGGGTAACTGGTACCATGTTATTTTTGGTAAACCACCTAGCTTTGAACTGTATGTTACCCTTTAAAAACAAACTTTTTTTTAGAAATCATTAGAAGGTCTGTTTTTAAAAAAACAAAACTCATTTCATATAATTCCACATTTTCTGAACTGATTGAACAATGCACTACTTTAGAGAATATATTTTACACGTCAGCTGGTTCCAGGTTAAAATGTATCGTAGTGGTTAAAATAGAGGCTTTATAATCAGACTTGTGTTTCATTTCGTGCTCTGCCACACACATCTGTTTGACACTGGGCAAGTTAATTAACTTTCTAAGGCTCAATGATCTCATCTCCAAAATAAGAATTAAAAACACCTATATCTAAGGGTGGTGGTGAAGCCAGAAAAGTACATTTTATACAAAGCTCTTGACCTTATGTAAATAAGCTTACACTCAATTATTCTTCACAACAAGCTATGAGGTAAGTAATATTATTATCCCCAGTTGCAGAGGAAAACAGGAGGCACTGAGTGAGGAAGTAATTTGCTCAAGGTCACAAATATAAGGAAGCTAAAGTGTCACCGACTAGTAGCCTCGAGAATCTCAAGGGTGGGTTTGAAAGCAATTAACTCTTTTTCCAAATTGTCTCTGTTCCTTTTGTGTGTTAAAGAGGTGTAACAACCAGCCATCCTGAAACTGACCAAGCCTCACCACAAGAGCTATGCCCAAGACCTTTGCCTAATTTTTAATGCAAAGATCTCTCCAGGAGGAGCTTAGGCCTCATTATGTGGAAGCATGTTCTCCAGCTGAGCCTGTGCAAGCAAATACCTGCCTCTCCCTTTTGAATATTCATTCCCCAACCAAATAAAAGTTCCTGCTTCCCTTTGTTCAGGGATGCCATGACTTTGGAAACGATTCTTCATGGCCTCCTATGTGCTACAAATACACTTTACTTTGTGAGACAACTTCTACTGGTGTAGTCTTATTTAATTCACCAGGAGGCAAGCCCACTTGGTTGGGTAACAAAAGGGCTGGATTTGCAACCAGGGAATCTGCTTCTAGAATAGCACTTCCTTACGTTGCCTCTCTATGCTCTCCTTGTGGGAACATGCAATGACATTGAAGCCATTTTAAAAAGGAAGGGTGTGCAATATTTCTTATACTCCTAGAAGTCACCACAATCCCCACATGTACTACTTTAGGTGGAGTGTTGGGACTTACACTGAGGCTAGGCATCTCTAACAAGAGCTGGAAACTCAGGATAATGCAGATTGTTTTTCCCATGGGAAAGTATTTTCAATTTCATCTTAGAATTCAAGGGCATAATAGGATATGCTGTGGTAAGCTGTGACTTTCATTTAACTGTTGGATTTTATCTAGTCTGTAACATGACAGATATTTATAATGATTTGTGTAACATCCGGGAAAAGATGCGAAGTGGCAGGCTTTGAAGGAAACTGACATAAATTTGGTTTTATGACACTTTTGTCTATGGCCACATTCTGCTGTTTATCAGCTCTGTGACTTGGGGTTATTCCCTTCATCTCTTTGATCCTCAGTTTCTTTATGTATAAAATCTGAAAACTCAGAGTTATGACCATCAAATGAAATAATATATCCTAAAACAGCTTTCAAAAAGTAAACATTGATTGAGTGTTAGCATGATTAGGGATAAATCATCATAGTTTCAGTTTTGAATAAATGGTATATTCAACCCACAAACTTCACTTTACATTTCTGTCTTTGGGAGAAGAATTTTTACCTGTGTAGAAGTTCTCTAAAGATACATTTAAGCCATGAAACTTAAAAAAAAAGAAAAGCCTGTTTTCCCCCTGAGAGATATTAATCTAATGTTTGACACACTGCAATGCCTCTTTCAACATAATATATGGAACCTAATTTAGTTTTTTCTTAATGACTCAAAATTATGAGAAAAGTGAGTACTGAACTGAATATCATATAGTGATCCTGTCGTAGGTGAGGAAAGTAAGGGGCTACTCTCTCACTAAATATCCTCTTTGTATGGTCTTTACTTTTGGGCACCTTTGATCAAATTGTCACCTGTTTCATTTCTTGTGCCCAGGATTTTTCATACTAAATGTAGCTTTCCGTCAGTTCTTCTATTTATTTTCTAAAATCTGGAATGGAAGAGAACATTTCAAAACAAGTGCATTAAGATTATTGCAACAGAGTCATTAAGTTTGGAGTGAGAGTCAAGAGTCTCTTCTAGAATAAGACACGCGAGTTTTAGCAAAAAAATGATTGGATGGCTGGTGAATCTCCATAGAGATTGGGTCTTAGTTGGCTAGCTGATTTTGTGGGCAATCTTATTGTCAAATAACTGGGGTGTATAATACATTCTCAAAATATCAGCAGCATCAAATGTCTTGGTAGGGTGAAAAAGTCCAGGATTACTCTTATAAAATATTATAAGGTAGTTTAGAAAGTAGACAAAAATCCCAGGCCTCATTATTAAAACTGCTCAATTACTTCTGGGCCAAAAAGAATCCTGACATGCATATATAGACATGCCCTGCTCCAGCTGAATGTTGTTGCTTAAAGAAGAACTTAATTCAGTTTTCATATCTAGAAACAGACCAAAAAAAAAAAAAAAAAGGAATGAATAACTAATTTATTTTAAATATGTATGCTGCTTGCCTTAAAAACAAATATTTTTAGATACTGCAAACATCATTTTCAGCACATTTAGATATTTGGACTTAATATATGCAAACAACTTTCTGAATTTCAAAACAAAGAAAGCAGAGAAACATTTCATTTAAAAATATTTTTGACGAGTTTAGATTACTGGGAAGAAAACCCCTCTTTTGGGCTTTCGAAATTGTCTGCAGAATGTGCCTAATTACCCCCTCTACATAAAGGAGGAGGGTTTGTTTAGCCATATTTACAATGTGTTCTTACTTTCAAATTACATGTTTAACCACAAAAATGATGAGGCACAATGAATGTCAAGTTACTTTCATCCTAAATAGAAAAGAGAGGAAAAGAGTAGGTGAGTGTGTCTAGTTCAGACATCAGGCCAAATTCTGCTACTGTATTTGTTTTCCTACAAATTCTTCAAGTTCTTCTGTTACATTCTGTGCTTATCTTGTAATGGAATGTTACAAAACAAATTAATTTTTTTCTGCCAGGATTATTTTAAAGATACAGTGAAGCTTCCTGTGATTAATTTCAATTACAAAAATAGCTTGAACTGCAGGAATGATCTGAGAAAGTTTGCGGATAATGAATGCACCAAAGATAAAAGCTTTCTCACTAATGAGAGAAAGAAATAGTCAATATAGCTGGCCTGCGGTGAGTCTTCTCTTCCTTCAGGAAAAGTGAATTTACTTGCATTTACTTTTCAAGCCATTATTAATTCTTAACTTTGAAAGATTTTGGAATTGATTATGTATTTTTTAAGGTCAGAAGATGTTTATTCTCAGAAGATGTTCAGTTACCTAAAATATAATAGAACAAATTATATAAAATTATTGATGTCATGAATCTTTGCATCTCATAGATATTGGTCTATTTGAAATTTGTCAATAATCCAGAAATATTTTATTGTATGTTAATCATTCATTTGATAAACTGTGGAAGTCTTTATGAAAATTTTTGAAGATGGTGGGTGGATGTAGGTGTGGCTAATGGCTGGAAAAATCTTTAGCTGCCCCTGCACAACATGCTCTTTAGTCATATTATGTTTGCTTTGTTAGACAGTTATTTAAGCAAGTGTAAAGGTGAAGTGATGAACGAAAACTGGTATACTGAGTTGCACTTTATTATTCTAATTGCTGCCTCTTTCCTTTCAGAATACAAGCAAAGCGATACTTATCAGATATTATAATCCTCATAGAAGCACAGAAAGAGAGAGACAGAACAAGGGGAAAAAAATTAACGGAGCACAATCTAAGAATATTTTATTTATTTAGTACATTAAAATTTAATATCAGTTCAGGTTTAATTTTTGTCTTTAATTTCTGCCAAAAGTTTTAAGGATTTGAAATACTAGATTAGTAAGTTCCAACTAAAGTCATATAGTTGTAAAATTTAAGCTATAGAAGTTACTGTTTAAGTTATAGCAAAGTATGAAAAGATCCTCCTTACTTTTTCCATTGTTTATTATAGAAATGCCTATAGTGATTTTGCAGCTGAGCAATTCTTGTGCTGATTTATATCATCAACCTCTTCCAGATTAATCTTCCCAAACTACAGCTATTGTCAAAACAGAATTTCTCTGATCAAATATCTTCAGATTCCCACTATATATTAAATAGACTCTAAAAAAAGATAGCATAAAATCCAAGCCTTCAGTAACGTCCCAATTTATCATTCCATTCCTGTCTACCATCACTCCTATTCATATGCACAAGCTCTCCAGCTAAGTCAAGCTGCCTGCCATTCTGTAAATATACACTTGTCGTGTGTGTGCGTGCTGGCACTTCTACTTGAAATCCCCATACTGTTTACATTATAGCTAATCTAAGCTCTTACCTGTTAATTCCTCTTGATCATTATCCTTTCTGCCAAAAGTAATCACCTCCTTTCCTGAACTGTCCTAGTGCTTGAATTCTTTCAAATAGCATGAGAATATTTTATTTATATATATGTAAATAAAATTTATTTATATATGTACTATATGAATGTATATGTATACATAATATACATATACATGAATATATATAATATACATATATAGGAATATAGATATACACATGTGTATATATATACATATACACAGAGATTTACACACACACACATACACACAGAGATTTACATATACAACCTATTAGTCATGTTCAAAATCATGTTTTCTTTACCCTTAATCAACTCCTCTCACAGAGCTTAACATTATCATGAACATAAGCATACAATAAATAGTGATGACATAATGAATGAGTGGCAAATATATAAACTTAAAAAAGAATATGTTGATACTTTTCCCCCATCTCAACATATGCTCTTGTGTCAGTGTGAATGATCTATTTTCCTTCATTGAATCATTGCTCCCTGATTTAATGGTTCTACTATAAAATTCTACATGATACACTGAATGAGAAACAGAAAAATCTAATGGTTAAAAGTGTTAGGTTTGGAGTCAAGGTTTAAGTCTTGACTTCTCCCTATAATATGCAAGTGTAAATTTTTTAACCTCTTTGCACCTCAATGTCCTCATGTAAAATATGTGGTTGACAACAGTACTTACTTTATAGGGTTATCATGGGCATTAGGTGAGAGAATATATGTAACAGTCTGAGCATTGTGTCTAGCATATGGCATGAGCTCAATAAATGTTAGCTGTTATTATTCTTGCATGTCGTAAAATCATATTATTTTATTTATTGCATATATTTCACATGATTTTTATGAAATAACAGCTATTTAGTACACTTATCTGTTTTGATGTATTAGTCATCTAAGTGTTTTATACAAATGTCTTCATCAAGTATTTGCACATAGCCAAAAAGTATATACTGCTTTAAATTTGTAAGAAGTTTCAAACAGTTACTGTGAGAAAAATTAAGTTTATGTAAAATTTTGTTAAAAGCAAATACCACTTTACTGATAGGCATGTTAGGAAAACACACACACACATATTTAAGACGATCATTAGCAGCTAAATGTACAAAATGCTAGTGTTCAACAGAGAGTATCAGCCTAAACATGTATTTAAAGGCAGTCTACAAAGTTCCAAATGTTCTGGGATTATGTGAAACCGTCGAGCTCCAGGTGCTGCGGTGCCACCACCCACTTCCCAGCTGTGTCCTCACCCTAAGCGGCATGTGAGAGAGGACAGTGGAGCTCCGTGTCCTCCATAGTAGGACCAGCACTTGACCCACCTCTGATACCAGAAGACTCACCACTGTAACCAGTCTACAGGAGGCCATAATTAGAATCGATTATCCATGCTGAATTTAAAGACAGTTAAAATATCCTTGTCTTACATACTATTTATCTCCATCCTGACCCAACTCTTTAAGTCATCACTTACATTTTGGTCCCCTTTCTATATCATCTAACCTCAGACTCTTCCCCAACCACTGGAATATTTCCACCATGCCCTCTAATACATATGGCCTGTCACCAGCCAGATCTTCTACACCTTAAGCCTCCTCTCCGAACATTCTTTCTCAAGATACCTCTATGTGAAATCTGAGAGGCATTGCTCCTATAGCCCTCTTAAGGGTGGCTATTTATTTCTTTCACACCACATACCTACCATAGCCTGGATCTGGAGGTGGAGGAGTGTTCTACTTGCCCCTCACGGCTGGTTCCAGATGACATCTCCTCATTACTCCCTGTCTTAGTCAGCTCAGACTGCCATAACAAAATACCATAACCCGGATGCTTAAACAGACACTTACTTCTCACAGTTCTGGAGGCTGGGAAGTTCAAGATCAAGGTGCCGGCAGATTTGGTTCTTAGTGAGGGCCCTCTTTGCTTTCCGATGGCTGCCATCTCTCCCTATGACCTCTTCTTTTGCACCCAAAGAGAGAGAGAGCTCTGATGTCTTTTCCTCTTCTTATAAAGGCACTAAGCCCATCATGACAGCACCACATGCATGATGTAATCTAACTCTAATGAACTTCAAAGGCCCCACCTCCAAATACCGTCACATTAGAATTTATGACGTCAACAAATGACTTTTGGGGGGGACACAAACATTCCGTCCATAACACTCCATTAAATCCCAACTCTTTTGAAATTCATGTTATCTGACTACATGCTATTTCTTTTTTTTTTTTTTTTTTTTTTTTTTTTTTTTTTTTTTATAATTTTATTTATTTATCGGTGCGCGCCTGGGATCCGAACCTGGGCCGCCAGCAGCGGAGCACGCGCACCTAACCGCTAAGCCACGGGGCCGGCCCCTGACTACATGCTATTTCTAAATTTTGTAGTCAATATAAAACATTCACTTATGTTTTAACACCTGAATCGTCCTTCTCTGTACTGCTTATACTTGTTGTTTATTATATGGTCATCAACCTCTGGCAGGTGAAAGGTCCATGCCAATGGAAATTTCAGATCCTTGGCATCATCATTTGAAAGAAATTTTTCCTCCATCCCTTTTATCCACCCCATCCCATAGTCATTTCCTAGACTTTTTTACTACCAACAAATATATGACATCTAAAGTCTTGACTTAAAGGAAACTGTCTTACTACCACCTTCCAACATTTCAACTCACTTTGCACACACTTCAACAATTTATCGATTTCCCTGAATCATACAATCCATTGACTTTACTACTTTTTCAAGTGTCTACCACCAACCCCAGGTCTGCAATTTACTCTTGTACACAGCTTATATTCCTTGGTCCATCACCATAATTTCTCGTTTAATACAATCAAAACACATAACCCACTCTCCCCTGTGTTACTCACTTGACAAAACCCCAACTATGATTACATCCAAAACTCCACCTAATTTGCAGAAAAAAGCAGAGAGACTGACTTACCTCTCTTTAAATTTATGACTACACATTTGGCATCATGATCAAAGGAGCCTGTCAATAATACTGGTTTTCAATGGCAACTCACTTTTCCAGTATCAGAGACAATCAATTCTAACCTCTCCTCTTTTGGAGAAGTTCTTGGATTGACTCCTTAGAATTACTTCTAATTGTGCAGCAATACTTTCTCACATGTGTTTTGGCATTGTGGTATCTTTTCACTCCATGTTTCTGAAGATTACATTGTATATACTCTTTATATTCTGAGATTAAATATTTCTAACCCATTTCTAATATCTTTCCTTCATACATTTGTTTTAACCTCTCTTTCTCTGTTATTTGCATCTCTCTCTCCCTCTCTCTCTCTCTCACAAACACACAAACACATAAACATACACATCTCATTGCATATGGAGCAGGAGAGAGAGTGAAAGTATTTGTTCAAAACACCATTTTGATCCAATCTTATCCTTTATGGATTAAATATTTTATACTTTGAACATAATTATGTGTAAGTAGATAACTCCAAAATCTATATTTTGAGCTTTGATATTTTTTCTGCCCGTCAGATCCTGCCTATTGTACATCATTACTTAGATTTTCCAAACACATTTTAAACTCAGCGTATCCAGAGATAAACTCATTTCCTTCCTAAACGTGCTCCCCTTAAAAAAAAAAATACTAATTTCAAATAACGGCAACATGACCTACTCATTTTTCCATTCCAGAAATCTAGTCTGAGCAACAACATTGATGCCTCCTCTCCATGACCCTCGGTTCTCACAATCAATCAATTACAGGCCACTAACATATACTATTATGTCTCACCTGAATTATGGAAATAGGCTTCTAATTAAATTCCCTGTTTCTAGTCTTGCTCCTTCCTGATCCATTTTTCTAGTGTATTGAGAAAGACTACTCTAAAATAAAATTTTATCAATTTATTATTCGAATTAAAAGCTTCAAGGCATTTTAATGCTCTTAGTCAACCATGGAAAGCATTGTCGATTGCCTAATCAACAGCCATTTCTCCCATTTTTCATTGATATTGCTGAGCAATTTAACCAATCTTTGCATCACCTACTTTCAGCCACCATCTTGTTGCATGGAGTTTAGTAATAAGTCCTATTTTTTATACCACCTTTACTTGTGTTGTCTGGTTCTCAAAACTAACCATATCATAACTCACAAGACTACAAACTTTACAAGGCTCTTTAGGATCTAGCTTCCATTTATATCTCACTATCTCTTCACTTTAAAATCTGTGTTTAATGCTTTGACTTTATCTAACTGTTTTTATTCCTGGAATAAACCATTTTCTTACTTCTGAGAACCTACTTACCAGGCCTCTGTTTTTGTTTTTTTGGGGGAGGAAAATCAGCCCTGAGCTAACATCTGCCAATCCTCCTCATTTTGCTGAGGAAGACTGGCCCTGGGCTAACATCCGTGCCCATCTTCCTCCACTTTATATGAGACACCGCCACAGCATGGCTTGACAAGTGGTGTGTCAGTGCACGTGGGATCCGAACCCCGGGCAGCCACAGCAGAGCATGCGCACTTAACCACTATGCCACCAGGCCGGCCTCCCAGTCCTCTGTTTAAAACACTTATTCCAGGAGATTCATCTTCATAAATCCTACATGCTCTTCAATATCCCACTTGGATGTCACTTGTTTGGGACATTCTTGACTCTCAAACACAGGCAAGGTGTCCTCATTGAGCATTCCTGCAGCACTCTCTACTTTCCCTGGCATTGCTCTTTAATTTCTTGTTTGTGTTTTGTCTTCACTATATTGCGCTGCCGATGGGTGGAGATATATCTGCCTTGATCATCTTTCCACCTCTAGAATTTAGCGCATTGCCTGGAACATAGTAAACATTCAATCTGTGTTTGTTAATAAATGAATAACGTAGATTGAATGAATGAATCAACAAGCAAACCCAATCTATATGAATATCTTCATTTTCCCCGTATCAACATATTATCCCTACCATACAAACAACTGCTATCATTTCTTACAAAAACCGTCTAAATATTTGGTAATTTTTGAATCAAAATGACTACACATTATTGAAACATAGCTTTTAATCCAGGTGATTATGTAAAAACATCATTTCTCAATTGTGAAAAAATTTTCCCCTCAGGTGATATGTGGAAATATCTAGAGACACATTTTATTGTCACTATTGGGAATTGCTATCAGCATCTAGCAGACAGAGACCACTGATTCTACTAAATATCCTATAAAGAACAGGATGGCCTGCTCCCGCTACCCATCCCCCCAATAAAGAATTATCTAACCTAAAATTTCAATAATGCTTGGGGGTGAGAAATCCTGTGCAAAATGCAGCAATTGACAACTTGCCAATTACCACATGATAAGCTTTAAGAATATGAAGTTTCTAATTTAAATTTTCATACAATAAAAGAAACAGAGTAAGCAGCACTTTTTTTCACTTGCCACTAAATTGGCACTTAAACCCCAAAGGTGAAAGCAAAAGCTTCAGTTTCCCTGGATCGAGCGAACCTTAGAATGTAGCCAGGCTCCATGATCTTGCTGTTGCCCCACCTGAGAAGGTAGCCCACCAGGTATGAGACTCATAAGTGAGAAGCTGGGGATCATACAGCCTGTAATTTAAAGAGAGTCACAAAGAGCCGAGAGCATAATTTTTTGGGACTTACTGAAAAATGATTTAACAGGCTCTGGTATATTTAGACATCAACCTAGTCTCTTCTATACCCTTTTAGACAGTCTATATAAGCAGAAGACAGGGGAGCAGGGAAGAAGGGAGAACTGTGGGACTAGTATGTAAATCAACTGTGGAATGGAGCATTGTGCAAGTTTTCCTTCCCTCCCCCAATGGGAGATCCCCATCGTAAAGCCAAGTAAGGAGGCTTCAGAGAACCATTAATAGAAATGGAGAATACTCGCCAAAAGGGGAGACTGATATCTTTTCTTAATTTGAACATTTGCTTATGCAGGAGATTTACTGATCTCTGTCCTATTCTTATTTAGCAGGGAGGAATAGATTTAGATACAGATAGCAGGGTACAAAGAGAGGATGGCAGTGGACCAGCCTGCACACATGCTCCCTTCCAAGTATGAGGTGACAAGGATGAAGTTTTGTGCGGGTCAAGGAAAATTGAAGAATGTAGCCATAGTTGATACGTCTTGCTGTTGCCTCAACCCGGTTGACCCATTTGATGTGAGTTCCCAGAATAAGAAGCTGTGGAGTGTGCACCAAGTGATGAGAGTCAAAGCAGGAAGGTAGTGAAGGTGTCCATATTGAACTAGATCTCTCTAGTCAGAGAATTATGCAGTGAGTTTTAGTGGGTACTTATACATGTACCCACTAGAGAATTAGCTTTTGAATGCCTGCAATAAAAGGATATTGGCAGTGATTCTTTGCCAAAATCCTTCCTTATGGCTCCAGTATCTGAGAACCTAGAACCAGAAGGAGGATGGAAAGAATGAATAAGACTTCTACCTTTCCAAACTATAGAAGAAGGAAAGAAATGTCATTAAATTTACTATTAAATGGAGAGTTAACTTAGTTACTTAAGACTGTTTAATAATTAAAATTGCACACAAAATCATTAGATCTGAAAAAAATATTATTGAATACTGAGGGTATAGAGGTTTTGTGTATCAGAATTCGTGGCAGGGATCACTGTAGTATAGAACCGTTTGAGATTTGTATCACAATATGTTTTCATATTGCTCAATAAAGCAATCTCTTAGATAGATGCTTTGTTTTTATATTACACTTTTTTTTTTCTGGGGAGCTCAATGGTTTTTTTCATTTATCAAATAATCTTTATTCATAGAGGGAGTGGGGCTGAAAAAGTTGATTTTCTCCAAGAGGACAATCTGAGACTGGGAGAAGTTAATTGACCCAATTAAAATCACAGTCTTAGCCACAAACTGTCCAAAATTCTTTACTCATTTGAGTCCACATCTTCCATCTTGGATTATAAAGGTCAATTTTTGTGTAGATGTTGTAACAGTTTCATTCTTACATAAGAAATTCTTAGGCGCTTGTAGTGGAAATAATTTTACTATTTTAATTTTCTTGTTCTTGTAAATATGAAGTTTACAAAATTTCTTAGAAATTTTTATGTTCCTGAATGTGCCTGAATGTGTTGGGTGAGATTGTATCAGACCAATGTTAACAACATGACCAACTATTTGAAGGAGTATGAGGGCTATCTATGCAACCAAAATCTGAGGAGATAGGTAGGAGGGAAACACAGAGAGATGAAAATGGCACTTAACTCCTCTTTCCCTCTGGATGCATCTGCTGATTCAGAATGGTGCCTGGGGGCCTGAAAAGACAAGCAGAGTTTCTAGTGGTTTCCCCAGACTGCAGAGACAGAAATCTGATATCACAATTGCTAAGGTAGAGAGGTCTTATAAAGCAACCCAGGCCTAAAAGACAGGAAGAAGTTGAAGTGAATTCCTTCTAGAGGAAGATAACATGATCCAGAGCTTCTTATAATCTCTCTGAAGTTTTATTAAAAATGTCCAGTACTTAATCAAAATTAGCCTGGCCGTTTGGAGTTATTAGATGGGAACATTAAAGTAACTGTGACTAAAATGTTCAGTAAAATAGATGATGAGATGGAGAATTACAGTAGAAAATAAGAATCTCTGAAGAAAAATTAAAAGCATGTAACTGGAAAATCTAATACCTAAAACTAAGAAGAAATTGGATAGATGTAATAGCAGAATGAGCACAGCTGAAGAGAGGATTAAGGAAATCGAAGTCAGGTTGCAAGAAAATATCCAGACTGAAAGAAGGATTGTCTTGTTTGTTTGATTCACCACTATAACACAGCAACCAGTACAATTCTTGAACATAGTAGGCATATTACTACTCTAACTGGTACTTATTACTAGTACTAACTCGAACTACTAGTACCACAACTACTATTTCTACCATTAAAAATATCAGTTAACACTTACTAAACAATCACTACATGCTGAGCATGATTATAAAAGGTGTAATCTATTAATCCATTTGATTCATACTATAATCTTATGAAGATGAAACTAATATTGGCTCCATTTCATAGATGAGAAGCTGACCACAAAAGATTAAGTGAGTTGCTTGAGGTCATATATTTAGTGAATTGTTAATATCAACTCATTCTCTTTACAATACTGATTCTCAAGAAGATAAACATTGATGAGCTGATTAAACGAAAGAAAGCACAAGTGGTTGGAGGGAGAGAAAGTAGGAAAGAGAGAGGGAAGAATGCAGACCATTCTTTCCAGCCTAACTGCTTTCTGATTTACATGTATCTTTTCAGAGTTTTTCATTTATATGCTTCTGTCTAGAAGGAAGTGTTCCTATGAAAGTAAAATTTTGATCATTTTGACTATATAGTAGTTTAGAATGGGGAAAGGGAAAAATGGCATCTGATCTATATTCTTAACTTTGCCATCCATAACATTATTTATCACTTATCCTACTTTCTCTAAATTACAATAATAAACAACTTGATAAATGTTTACTGGGGATTTTTGTACTGGGAATAGACTTACTTTTCTATGATTCTTTAGAAAAGCTAGATTAATGAGATAACATTGAGAAAGCATATCAAATGCAAAGTACACATTTTAGTACAGATTTCATTAAAAATAAGCAGATAGAGTTCTATTGAAAATATGTGGAATATATACTAAGATTAAGTAGTGACAGTGTCTTTGAGGTTCCTAACATCCCCAACTTTGAGAGAATTTACAGTTCTGAAAATTAAAAGTCACTGGCAAAAAAATGATTTGCATTTCTACATTTTATACGCTGAAAATGCAAGTGTTTGAAATATTTTATCACAGTGTTTAAAATTGTGATCTGGGGCTGGCCCTGTGGCGTAGCTGTTAAGTGCACGCGCTCCGCTACTGGCGGCCCAGGTTCAGACCCCCAGCGCGCATCGACACACAGCTTGTCAGGCCATGCTGTGGTTGTGTCCCACAAAAAGTAGAGGAAGATGGGCACGGATGTTAGCTCAAGGCCTGTCTTCCTCTGCAAAAAAAAAAACGGTGGGGGGGAGGATTGGCATGGATGTTAGCTCAAGGCTGATCTTCCTCACGAAAAAAAAAAGTAATAAAATAAAATTGTGATCTAATTGAAGAATGGAGAGATATACCAGCACCACTTAGCCAAACTGTTGACTAATATTTGGAGCAGGGGGAAACAGAGGCTTAAAACTTCCAGATTTCCTCTCAAAGAATCATGTTTTTTATCCTTTGAAGACTTAATACATGCCTTCTATTTGTGTTGACCTTCCTAAAAATATGTGCTCATTTTTTTGTTTTTGTTTTTTTAACAAATTTTCCAACATGGACTGTTGATAAAAGAAAGAGTAGAGATGCTCTAGAAAAGTGCCTGAAAAAGATTTATTTGACTTAACAAATGGGTATTAGTTATATTCATTGTATTAGATATTCTTAAGTCATTTAAAATAAATTTTCTAAAACAGTTAAAATAGAAACTATATAATCAAATGCATAAGGGTCACTCTAGACATATATATATATACACACACACACACACACATATATATATATACACACACATATGTGTGTGTATATATATATATACCCCAATAAAACTAAAAACATACAAATAGGCAAAGAGGCATTTAATTATATAAATGGAAATTAGGAAAAAAAGAGTGAAAGCAGTTTAACCTTTTATAGTTATCAGTAGTTTAGACATACACAGATGTTTAAAACTTTAAAAATAATTTAATTCTTATTTAAACCTATTCCTAACACTCCAATTATGTTTTTAAGTCATTTCACATTTTAGTTAATTATAATCATCGTTATTAATAATTTTTATGCTTCTGCACATCCTAGGGTCAAAAGAAGTGGTGAAAAACAGTTCTGGGTGTGCTTTGTCTTTTCTAAATTTAAAATTTTGATTAATAATACTTAGAATCAGGAAACTATTTAAATCTCACAAAAGACACCCACTTTTCCAAGATTTTCCTCAAAAAACTTGTTCCGCTATTTAGAAAATATTTTTGAGAGTCTACTATATACCAGTAACTTTTTAGACCCTGGCACTATAGCAGTAAATAACACAGGGAAAGCTCTGCTCTCGTGGAGCTGATATTTGTTAAATGAAACATAGACATAAAAATTAAGTGTTATGAAGACTACAACAAGAATAATGTAACGTAGGAGAGTGTGAGTTCGGTTAGGGGCTAATTGAAGTGGAATGGTCAGGTGAGCCTTGCAGAAGTGCAAGTGACCCGTCAGCAGAGACTAGACTGGTAAGAAGAAGCCAAGCACGGGAATGTGTGGTGGCAGAGCACGCCAGCCGAGGAACAGCAGGCACCACATCCAAAGGAGAGTTGCATGTTTAAGTCATGGACAGATAGTCCACGTGGTTGGAGCACAGACAGACAGCTGTGTAGGGAATGGATCATAGAAGAACAAGACAGGCAGCAGTCAGACCATGTAGGGAGCTATGGGCACAGTCCAGATAAGAAATGATGACACGTGGACCCGGCGGTAATAGTAGAGATGGAGCAGAGCAGTCGGCATTCAGAGCAGATTCATTTATTGACCTTTAAATCTTTAATTAAGTTGAACCTCTACAAGTATTTGCCGTTGATATTACATTTTTGGATTCTAGTGTATCCCTTCAATTAGTTTGTATTCCTAATTAACATAATTTATTTGTTTTTCATTTAATAACTGACAGCATTTATCAGGTTGGAAAGAAAATCACATCTGTATCTTAATAAATCAGTAAATCTGGGGCCTGCCTGGTGGCGCAAGCCATTAGGTGCACATGCTCTGCTGCAGCGGCCTGGGGTTCGCCTGTTCAGATCCCAGGCGTGCACCGATGCACTGCTTGGTGAGCCATGCTGTGGCGGCATCCCATATAAAGTGGAGGAAGATGGGCACGGATGTTAGCCCAGGGCCAGTCTTCCTCAGCAAAAAAAAAGAGGAGGATTGACAGATGTTAGCACAGGGCTGAACTCCTCACAAAAATAAATAAATAATCAGTAAGTCTGAGACTATTGATACTTTAACTTCTGAGGATGGTAATAGAAGAGGAGGAGAGTAATTTTTTAAAAATATAATTTTCTTTCATATAAATTAAATATGATGAGTTTGGCAGCTCTTCAAATATTGAAGGCTATATGATGAATAAGTTCTTCTGACAAACTTACTGAAATTTGAAATACGACCAAGAAAGTTATTTGTGAATTTTTAATTTTTTCCTATAACAAAGTTTTCTAAATGCATCTTTAAAAACTCTGTCATGAAACCTTTAACAGGAGATAGTTTTAGTGGAACAAATTTTATATGTCAGTATTACTGTACATAATTCTTCTTTTCTTTACAGTACATCCATGATCCATTTCTAACTTTTCATATTAGAAGATAGTAGTTCACATTATATATGAAAGAAGATTGGTCTATGCATATGTAATACATATTTTCATGCAAAAGAGCAAAAGTCATGTATTTGGGGATCTAAAATCAGCTTCAAGTATTTCTCTTATTTAGCTCCCTTCTTTGAGGCAGAACTTTCTTCAAACCATCCTGAATAGTTTTCTACTTTTGCTCAAGCCCTGTAAAGCCTATGATAATAGCCATGTACAGAATAATAGAATACTAAATCTCCTTAACTGGTTTTGATTTTTTGAAAAACATTTAATGCAATACTTAATTTAACATAAGGAGAATGTCTGGACAAATAATACATTTTTACATCCAAGCTGTCACTTTTATATAACTACATTACCCTCCATCTCCCACATCTTCAGTATTTCTTAATAAAGTTCATATTGATATTTTCAATAAAATTTCAACCTGATTTATATTTTTAACTCATTTCAAGCTACTTTATCTTGACTTTGTTGTCTAGTATATTCAAACTCCTTTGGAAATAAACGAATATTCCAATCTCTGAATTGTTGCACATATCAGTCATGGCTTTCACCACAAAAATATAACCTCATCTGTTCTTCTATAACCTTCTAAATACTATCCTGTTAAAGTGGAAATAAGTTCTACTTCCGTTATCACACGTTTCTTGACTATTCAGTCAGTTGTGTCTCTTTCTCCTCCTTACATTATTTATTCCACGAGACTCATGTGAGGCTTTATTGATAATTGTTCTTTTTGTTAGTTAGTTTGTTTTGGTACACGTTTATCTCCCACCTATGTGCTATGGGAGTGCATTTATTTTAATTTGAATGCGTTCAGATGAGACATAGACTCTCTATTTGAGCAGAGTCTCTAATACCTCCCAATGGTTTATATCCATTTCATTTCATTTATTTTCTTCCTGACCAAAGGATACTTGATTTGATGACTCCATTCTGTACCCATTCCTTAGAGTACAGAATGGAGATAAGTCTCTCACTCAACTAAACTTAGAGATGGAAAAAGTTTTGCATTTTCTTCCAGTTATTATTCAACGGGACAGAGACCAGAAAAATTAGTCTCAAAGAGATGAAATATCTAGACCAAGATACGCAGCAAAGTAGAGTAAGAGAAGGGACTGATCAGGCCCTTTGGGGGCCTTGGCTTTTTGTTCATACAAGTAATACACTATTCATCACACTGTGAGTATTTGGTAATGAGCCCTGTCTTTCCATTAGAAGAAAAGCTATGTATTCAACTTTTTTTCAACCCTGTAGTAAGTATTTAATAACAAGTGTTGAATTATTTTTCCACTACATCAGGTGGAAATCATTTGCTTCAATGTTCCCCTTATTCTCTCAGTTATCCATTTAGTCATTGTTTGTTTCCATTTTAAAATCCTTTTTTTCAATTTGCACTGTATTTCCCTTGACTTTAAGGTAGAAAGGAAATAAAAAAGAAGGTTGTTAATTTATTTGGGGCTTTTCATCATCCTGGTGTATCAAGTGGAAAAGGCCAAATGCAAAAGTGCTTGCCAAAACAGCTTATGTATTCCTGTCAATCTCTGCCTGCTAGAAACATACTTCCTTCACAGCAGCCATTGACGAAGAGATTTGGAACCAAAAAGCAATGAATCTGCCTTCCTTTCCAACTTGTATCATGTTGTGCACTTGGAACCAAGAGGTAAGATATTTTATTCATCTCTTGTCACCAAAAGAAGCTTAACTGTCTTGTGATAGCTTTCAAGGCAGGTGATTGGTGAAATTCAAAGAACTGTTAACATGATTTGACCAGGAAGTCTTGAAACATTTCATCAAGTTCCCTGAAGATGTACTGTTTTTGAAAGGAATGATTCACTTAGCAACCCCTAAAAGAGAGATTCTGTAAAATTTACTAATCAAGAAGAAAACAAGTAAATCCCAAACTAGACTACAGTTCCAATGTCACAATGATCTAATCCTTGTAACCATATCTATTATGTAACAATAAGAATGAATCTATGACAACTATACGATAAGCACGATTTTGTGCCTCTGAGAATGGGAAAGCTAAATTTAACACTGAAAATGTATTTGAGGCACAGATAGTAAGAATTATAAACCATCTTCTGGGCCCAATTCCAATAATTGTATCTAATTCAAAAATACACAGTAGGGCCACAAGATTGCCAGTACACTGTGCACTGTGTACTGCTTGTGTGTACAACGTTGCCTTCCTGGAGTTTGGCATTGTGATAGTCCTAATGCACAGAACACAAGATCTAAAAAGCTTATGCTAAATAATTTGGCTTTGAAATATACAACTTTCTTTTCTCTCTCTCTGTCTCTCTTTCTAGATAGATAGATGGATAGATAGATAGATAGATAGATAGATACACATACACGCATATATATGTAGATAGACATAGATATAAGGATAGATATAGATAGATAGGAAGATCTATATCTATCCTTATGTCTATACCTATGTCTTCCCTATGTCTGTATCTTTATTTATACCTACATCTATATATCTATACCTATCTACCTATATACATCTTGAGAACCAAGCATCCTCTTTGCATTTTAGCCTAAAGGACAGTACCTGAGTTTCTATTTACAACCTTTCAAATGTTTTCTTAAAAAATTACTCATTTAAATTAAATTGCTTTCAAATTTTATTCAATGTGTTATTTTCATAAAGGATTGAACAAAAGTAATGCAAAATAATTGAGCCAGATTTTTTTTTTTTTTTTTTGTGAGAAAGATTGGCCCTGACCTAACATCTGTTGCCAATCTTCCCATTTTTGCTTCAGGAAGATTTGCCCTGAGCTAACATCTGTGCCAACCTTCCTCTATTTTGTATGTGGATCACTGCCACAGCATAGCTTGACAAGTGGTGTAGGTCTGTGCCTGGGGTCCAAACCCATGAACCCAGGCTGCTGAAGCAGAGCATGCCAAAACTAACCGCTAGGTCACAGGGCCGGCCCAAGTGAGCCAGACTTTTAATGGCAGTTATAAATTATCACATTTCTTTAAATATTTCTATTTATAAATTCACCCAAATATGTTATACTTAATTTTTATTATTCTTTATTATCCTTCACATCATTAGATTTCCCTTCTTTTTGCCTTTGGATTTAGCATTTTGAGATAAATAGTTTTATGGATAAACTTAAGAATATTGTATGGGAATGAATCACTGAAACTTGGAAGAATTAAAATTGAAACAAAAAAAGACAGCAAGCTTACACATAAAGTCAAGAACTTAATTCTTATCAATATTAAAACTACTGAGACTACATAGTAACTTTATTTCTCTTAGAGCTGGTGAGAACTCGTATGTAAGTGCAGGTATTAGCTTGCTTTGTTTTGTTTCTTGAGTCTACAGAAAGATAGAGGTTAATTGTTTCCAGTATTAAGTAAACGTTTAGTCCAATTTAAATATAGATGAATTGCCACACTGTATATTTCACCTAACATATATTTGATCTTTCCTCACACCATTAATGAAGTTTTACATTTTTCCCTTTACTTCTTTGAAGTTATCTATAGTCTCCTAAAATTTGATAAAAGATTAATTTAATGTCATTTATTTTCCAGTTAAAAGCCAAGATAAATATAATTTTGTGAATATATAGCATCTTAATGTATTATTCAAGATTTGTAATAAACCTATGTATATATGGAGAAAAAATGACTTGTATTAATGGTTCTCAAAGTTTGCTCTCAGACAATTAGCAACAACATCACCTGAGAAACTATGAGAAATACAAATTATCAGGAACTATTCAAGACCTGTTGAGTCATAAACTTTGTGGTGGGTCCCAGAAATCTGTCTTTTAAAAAATAAAGACCCTGGTTTGTAGTGTTTGCCTATTTCTGCGGTGTAAATAGTCCCACTGTGGTCAATTTCAAGATTCAAATGTAACATCATTCAAACTCTTTTAGGAAGTGCAGAGTACAAATTTTGAAATTCACTTAATTTAAATCCAGATATTGGGATTCTTTACACTGAAGTGTTTAATACAGTTTAATTAATGATGTTTCATTGCAAATAGGATATCACACAGTAGGCCATCCATAGATTACTTACTTATTTTTGTTGGTGGTTGCATCTTACTTGAAATCTAGAATGAACAGGTCCTCAACAATTCTTCAAAGTCCCTAATTTCTCCCCCCAAAAATCTGTTGTGAAAACAGCGGCAATGAAAGCATAAAACATCCAGTTTCTGCCATTTCTTGAGAAAAGTTTAACACATTGCTTAGAACAGTCAGTCCCTTTTAGTTTTACTACTTTCCTACAAAGACTACATATATCTTACAGTTCAAATTTCACCAGAATATCCCTTTTCTATATTTCATCCCAATACTCCCAGCTGCATAATACCTTGTACCAAAATAAATAATTCCTCCTCTATTCTGACATTTGCTCTGTTCAAATATGTGTACAAATTAACCTATTCCCCCTTCGGCTTAGCTGTAAATATGTATTCCTTTTAATCTTTCCCGATAAGACAGGCTCTAATCAATTTTGGTCCTCTCATTTCAAATGTAAATTCAATACAATCTATACTTTAACTCTTCTGACCAGAATGAACGGAATGCTTTTCAGTCTGAATTGGAAGGTTTGGGGGCACACTTCGAAAACCGCTCACTACTGTAAATGTATAATGGAGATTAACTTGAAAGACATTGATTTTTATCTTGATACATATTCTGATGCTCACTGGTGTTTGAACACTTTCAGCTCCTGTGTACCTAAAAGCAATAATACATTTGTTCCCCCTGGCCTCTCAAGAATTAATGAAGCTTCCGATATCCATCATATTTGAGCAAAATCAATAAACCTCAGGTTTTTAAGGCTGCTGTAGTACCTGTCAGAGATATTGGCTATTTGGATGTTTCCTGCTTGATCACTGAATTTGATGGCTAACTACTCTCAAGAAACTGAGAGGCAAATACAACAAGGAAGCTTGAGTATTAATTAGTAGAGATTTTTATGCATTTTATTTTATATAGAGAGATCATTAGAAATGTTTGTTGATACCTAATGTTCTAGATCACCAAAAAGAAAAAAATCACAATAACGTCTGATAACAAAAGCTTCCTGAATCCTCTGTCTTTTCAACAGGAATTTGAAATTCTTTTATTTTTGTATATTTTATTGTAATAACAGAGAGCTTCCCTCTTTTATGTATTTTTTTCTTGTGAGGAAGATCAGCCCTGAGCTAACATCCGATGCCAATCCTCCTCTTTTTGCCAAGGAAGATTGGCTCTGGGCTAAGATCCGTGCTCATCTTCCTCTACTTTATATGGGTTTCAGAAAGCCTAACTCATAACTAGAGAGTGCCAGAGAATTAATGTGGTTGTAATGGAGTCTTAAAATCAGGCTGACCTGAATTTGAATCCTTCCTTGGTTCTTGCTAGTTGTGTGATATTGAATATACAACTTAGAGTGTCTGAGTTTAAGCTTGTTTTTTGTTTTTCTTGGTGAGGAAGATTAGCCCTGAGCTAACAACTGTTACCAATCCTTTTGTTTTTGCTTGAGGAAAATTGTCGCTCAGCTAACATCTGTGCCCATGTTCCTCTATTTTTCATGTGGGACGCTGCCACAGCATGGTGGGATGTATGTAGGTCCATGCCCAGGATCCGAACCCGCGAACCCCCCCCGCCTTAGCGGAGTGTGTGAACTTAACCACTGCGCCACCAGGCTGGCCCCTAAGCTTTTTTTTTTTTTTTTTGTGAGGAGGATCAGCCCTGAGCTAACATCTACCAATCCTCCTCATTTTGCTGAGGAAGACTGGCCCTGGGCTAACATCCATGCCCATCTTCCTCTACTTTATATGGGACACTACCACAGCATGGCTTGACAAGTGGTGCGTCGGTGTGCACCCGGGATCCAAACTTGTGCACCCCGGGCCACCACAGCTGAGTGTGCGCACCCAACCGCTTGCGCCACTGGGCTGGCCCTAGCTTTTTCTTTTTTTTAATGTGAATAATATCATTTACTCCATACTCTTGTTAAAGTGATAAATAAGTAAAGGATCTAAGTTACTGGCTTGTCCCTGATATATATTTAACAAATGTGAAGTGTTAGTGCATCTCTTTCACATTTTGTTTGTAATTTTTTAATTTGATGAAATGTTGTATCAAATCTCTGAATGCAAAATAAAAGCAAAGATCTGCATAGTCAGTTAAGGAAGACTGGAGAAAGTAAACATAATGGAACTTAATTGTTCACTTCACTTTTGTCCTTAAGATTGCTTCCGAAGAACTTCACTGGAAATCCGGTGCTCAGGGAACCAGTTATGACATGTATGATCTAAAGTACTTTCCACAGCCTGCAGTGGCTGACATCGTTTTCTCCTTGACTGACTTTTTATCACTTTCTGTCTTACTTACTGATACAAACTACACCTGCCATTTTGCTATTCCTGAAACATTCCAATTGCGTTACCGTCTCAGAGCTTCTGCACTTGTCTCCCCTGCCTCGCTCTTTCCCAGATATTTTCATGGCTAATTTCTTGACTTAACTCATGTATTTTTTCCAACGTTTCTTTTTCAGAGTGGACTTCCATCAACAGCCCACCTTAAACGACACCCCATTTCTCTCTAACCCCACTCTGAACTCCATGTCATTAAAGTGCAGGTTTTGATGATAAAGTCTTTACCTCTTTTGCATATGAATATATTCCCTGTGCCTGGGTAACTGCCTGAAACAAAGTAGGTGTTCAAAAACCAATATCATGTAATCATATCTTCATAAATAATTGTAAAATATTGGAGGAATTTGGGGCAGATAAATAATTTATTTATTTATGTGTTTGTGTATATATGCTTGCATACATGCATGTATTTATTTGCCACTGTGAATTATGATCTGTCTTAACACACACTCTTTACAAAAAAAACAAGTAAAAATTTATTTAGGTACAATTTATGTAGCATAAAACTGTCCCTTTCTAAGTGAACATTTTTAAGGAGTTTTTAAAAATACATACACTCATATATCCATAACCATAATTAATAGATAGAATATTTCCATTACTTCAGAACGTTCCCAGTTAATCGCTGCTCTATGCCTGGTTTCATGCAGCTACTGATCATCTGCCTCTATAAATTATATTTTTTCTATTATAGAAAATTATATAAGTGGAATCATACAGTATGCATTCTTCTAAATTCAGCTTCTTTCAATCAGCACAGTATGCTTCAAATTTATCCATGTTACTGTGTAAATGGAATTCATTATTTTTCATTGCTTAGTAGTATTCCACTGCACCAATATTCTACTTTTGTTTATCCTTTCAACAATAAAGGAGATCTGAGTTGTTTTCAGTTTCAGGTTATTATGAATAAAACTGCTATGAACATTCGTGTATAAATCTTGTATGGACATGCTTGCAGTTTGAATATTCCAGTAAGTGGGTGCTGTGACAGAGTTAAGAGTGCAAAAACTATTGGGAGGGAATATCTGTGAAATATAAAGGGTTGGGTGAATGGGAAGACTGTGAAGGGAAAAACCTTCAGACCATAGTGCAGGTCTGAAGCTTGTAAAGGAAAGAGGAAATAAAATAAAATTGGGCAGGGAGGACCTCACACTGAAATATAGATGTGACAGTGTTCCAGCTATTCCAATGGCAAGTACTGGCACCAAGATTTCCTGTGAGAGAAGCCATGCTATATCGGTTTAGGTATTCTGAGAAGCAGGTGGCAAGACAGGATTAGACTTAGATTTATTGGACCTCCTGGATCAGACTATTTTCACTTCTGCCTGGACCTGATGCAAATTCTTTCAGTGATTCAAATTCACTAATAAATGGTTGGGAACATAATTCCTGGATGTGGCGTACACCTGCCTCTGGAATTTATGTATGCATACCAGAGGATACACAATTCAGGAATTTTTCTCAATTTATAGGGGATATCCCAGCATGTTCGTGACGATTGGCTTCCCAAAAACTTTACTTACATTACAGGATCCCAAATAATCATAAAATTTATATTTTACCCTCTGGGGTCCATGTGTTTCACCAAGGCCCCCTGCATGCTAGCCAATTCTTGCTCATCCTGCCCAATCATCGTGTGTCACTGATTTAATGCTTCCATGTGATTTCCAAATTTCCGGATATTATGACAGAGCAGAAGATGTATCTAGACCCGGAGCAAAACTCTAAATGTGTTTTGATGTCCATACAAGACAATGCGAATTAGTTATTTTTTATTATTTTGTTTTCACTTTGATCAGTTATATTGCTATAATTAACATTTTCCCATTTTAAGTGTACAATTAAATAGATTTTAAATACATATGGTCAGGTAACCACCACCACAAAAGATATATAACATTTCTGTAACCACAAAAAGTTTCCTTATTCCCCTTAAATCCAGGAAACCACTAATTTGGTTTCTATCACTATAGATTTTTCCCAAATTTCATATAAATGGGATAATATAATGTGTAATCATTGTGTCTGGCTTCTTTCACTTAATATAAAGCTCTTGTGATTCATTCATTTTGTTGCATCTTTTTAAACGCTGAGTAGTATTCAATTATCTGAGTAGAATGCAATTTCTTTACTAATTTACAAATTGATGGTTATGCCACAATATGTTTGTCGATTTTCCAGAAAATTGATGCTTTTCCATTTCTGACTATTAAGAATAGAACTGCTACAAAAATTTACATACAAGTCTTTGTGTAGACATATGTTATCTCGGGAAAAGACAAAGGGGTGGAATTGATGGGTTAAATGGTAAAGATATGTTTAACTTTAAATAAAATGCCCAACTGTTTTCCTATCAGTTATATATGAGAGTTCTCCTTGCTCCACATCCTCGCTAATACTTGGCACTGTCAGTTGTTTTACTTTTGGTCTTTCTAATATGTGTGGGACATCTCACTGCAGAATGCATTTGCATTTTCTTGGTGACTAATGATGGTGTGCAACTTTTCGTGTGCTAAGCTGCCAGCTGGGCATCTTCTTTGAAGAAGTGTCTGTTCTGCCCATTTTTAATTGAGCGGTTTGTCTTCTTTTGTTGTTGTTTTGAATCGTAAGTGTTCTTTATATATTCCAGAAATACATTGTATATGAGATATATGTTTTACAAGTATTTTCATCCAGTATCTGACTTGCCTTTTCAATTTCTTAACAGTGTCTTTTGAAATGTCTTCATTGGGGCTGGCTTGGTGGTGCAGAGGTTAAGTGTGGGCGGCTCCACTGCAGCGGCCGGGGGTTCGCAGGTGCGGATCCCGAGGGCACACAGACACACTGCTTGTCAAGCCATCCTATGGCGGCATCCCATATAAAGTAGAGGAAGATGGGCATGAATGTTATCTCAGGGCCAATCTTCCTCAGCAAAAAGAGGAGGATTGGCGACAGATGTTAGCTCAGGGCTAATCTTCCTCACAAAGAAAAATAAAAAAGCACATAACCTTTGTTCCCCCACCTATATAAGCAACCTCCTCCCTGTTCACAGTAGCAGGTGCAGGCACACACCTCCATCCAGCCGGCCGCCCTGGACATTCCCCATAAGACCCCAATAAACATTTATTAAGTCTCATATGCTGTCTCCAGATGTTGTCTTCAGTCTCTCCACAATCTATCCAGCACTGTTTGCACAACTGGGAGTGCAGCCAGACAATAACATTATGAGAATTTCAGGTGTACATCATTATATTTCGGCTTCTGTATAGACTGCATCGTGTTCACCACCAAAAGTCTAGTTTCCATCCATCATCACACATAGGTGCCCCTTTACCCCTTCTGTCTTCTCCCCACCCCCTTCCCCCTGGTAACCACCAATCTGTTCTCCATATCTATGTGTTTGTTTATCTTCCACATATGAGTGAAATCATGCAGTATTTGTCTTTCTCTGTCTGACTTCTTTTGCTTAGCATAATACCCTCAAGGTCCACCCATCTTGTCACAAATGGCACAATTTTATCTTTTTTTTTTTTTATAGGTGAGTAGTATCCCATTGTATCTATCAGTTGACAATCGGGGTATTTCACAGTTTGGGCTGCTATGATCATTTTGTACAAGTCTTCTTTTATGAACATATATTTTCATTTCTCTTGGATAAATAACTAAAGTTTGAATTTCTAGTCATAGGCTAGATATATCTTTAACTTTCCAAGAAACTGACAGAACTTTTTCCAAAGTAGTTGTATTTGTTTATAGTTCCACTAACAATGTAGAAGAGTTTTAGTTGCCCCATATTTGCTGTTATTATTAAATTTTTACATTTTGTCCATCTGACATCCAGAAGGTGTCACAGTAGTAGCTCGTTGTGGTTTTCTTTCCATTTCCATCATGAATAATAATATTGAACACAGTTGCAGGTGCTTATTATCCATGCTTATACCCTCTTTTCTGAACTGACTCATTCAAATCATTTGCTTGTTTTTTTATTTAGATATTTCGGGCCATTTTATTATTGAACTGTAAGAATTTTTCATATACTCTTAATAAATTCATTTCATTAATAATGCCTTTTGATGAAGAGACATTTCTAAATTTGATGGAGATTAATGTATATTTTTTTTCTGTTTATTGCTTTCAGTGACTTATTTAAAATAATATTCTTTCTTATCAAATTACAAAGAAATTGTCCTACATTTTCCTCTAAAATCTTTACAGTTGTGTTATTAAGTTTAGTCCCATGATCTATTTCAAATTAATTTTTGTTTAAGATGTGAGGTAGGAATAGAGGTTCATTTTTTTGTTCTCATAGATAGCCAGTTCTTCCAAGATCATTTATATAAATCTTTCTTTCCTTTCCCTTTTGGATGGATTTAGTGCCCTAGTCAAAAATCAAATAACCGTTTTAGTTTGAGTCTATTTCAGGGCTCTCTTCTACGTTCCATTTATCTGTCCACTCATCCTAATACCAGTACCAAACTTTCTTGATTATTGTATCTTTTTAGTCAATCTTGAAATCAAACTCTGGTCTTCTTTTTCAAGATTGCTTTGCATATAATAGGCTCTTTCCTTTGTTACATACAATTCAAATCAGATTGTCAATTTCTATTAAATAGTTTTTGGGGAAAATTATTTGTCTTGCATTGAATCTGTGCATCAGTTTTGGGAAAATTGTCATCTTAACAATGCCTTGACTTCCAGTCTATGAATATGATACATCTCTCCATTGATTTAGTTCTTTAATTTTGTTCTTTGATGATTTTCAGTGCAGGTCCATCTTGTACATCTTTTGTTAAATTTATTCTTAAGAATTTTATTATTTGAAAATACTATAAATGAGTTTTCTAAATTTGATTTTAAGGTTGGTTCTATATTTTGGCTATTCTGAATAACAGTACAATGAACATGGGAGTGCAGATTTCTCTGAGATAATGATTTTGTTTCCTTTGAATTTATACTCAGAAGTGGGATATTCTATGGGACATAGTTCTATTTTTAGTTTTTTGAGGAACCTCCGTACTGTTTTCTCCTAGTGGCTGTACCAATTGACATTCCTGCCAACAGTGAACGAGGGTTCTCCTTTCTCCGCATCTTTTCAAGCACTTGTTATCTCTTGTCTTTTTGATGATAGCCATTCTAACAGGTGTGAAGTGATAGCTCATTGTGGTTTTGATTTGCGTTTCCCTGATGATTAGTGGTGTTGAGCACCTTTTCATGTACTTGTTGGCCATTCGTATGTCTTTGGAAAAATGTCTACTCAGAGCCTTTGTTTATTTTTTTAATGGGGTTATTTGGGTTTTCTTTTGCTATTGAGTTGTATGAGTTCTTTATACACTTTGGATATTAACTCCTTTTCAGATATATGTCTTGCAAATATTTTCTCCCATTCCATATGTTGCCTTTTATTTTATTGATTGTTTCCTTTGCTGTGCAGAAGGTTTTATTTTTTTATTTTTTATTTTTTTTATTATTTTTTTTTTTTAAAGATTTTATTTATTTTATTTTTTCCCCCCAAAGCCGCAGTGGATAGTTGTATGTCGTAGCTGCACATCCTTCTAGTTGCTGTATGCGGGACTCGGCCTCAGGATGAACGGAGAAGTGGTGCCTCGATGCGCACCCGGGATCCGAACCCGGGCCACCAGCATCGCAGCGCGCGCACTTAACCACCAAGCCACAGGGCCGGCCCTGTGCAGAAGGTTTTAGTTTGATGTAGTCCCACTTAAGTATTTTAGCTTTAGTTCCCTGTGCTTTTGGCATCATAGCCAAGAAATCATTGCCAAGACTGACCATGTGACCCAGCAATCCCACTTTTGGGTATATATTCTAAAGAAACAAAATCAATATCTCAAAGACATCTGCATTCACATGTACATTGCAGCATTATTCACAATAGCCAACATGTGGATCAACTAAGTGTCCACTGAAGAATTAATAGATAAAGAAATTGTGATATATAGATATAGGTTAGACACAGATGTAGACACAGATATGGATATGGATATAGACACAATGGAATGTTATTCAGCCACACAAAAAAAGAAAATCTGGCCATTTGCAACAACATGGGCTAATCTGGAGGGCATTATGCTAAGTGAAATAAGACAGACAGAGAAAGACAAATACTGCACGATATCACTTATATAAGGAATTAAAAAAAAAAAAAACTTTCAAACTCATATAAACTGAGAGTAGAATGGTGGTTGCCAGAGGTTGAATGGTGGGACAAATGGAAAAAAACTGATCAAAGAGTGCACAAATTTCAGTCACGAGATAAGTTTTGAGGATGTAATGTACAGCATGGCGACTTTAGTTAATAACACTGTATTGTATACTTGCAATTTGCTAAGAGAGTAGGTTTTAAGCATTCTCACTCCCCCTAAGTAAAGTAACTATGTGAGGTGATAGATGTGTTAATTAACATGATTGTAGGAATCATTTCACAATGTATACATATATCAAATCATCATGTTTTATACTTTAGATATATTCCAATTTTATTTGTCAATTTTACCTCAATAAAACTGGAAAAAAGTTAATTCTGATCTTAATCTCCTTAAATTACGAAGCCTGCAAGTTCTAACTGGGTTGCCTCTCCCTGTGCCCACAGTCTAGAATTTGCTTTCAGGCAGAAACCAAAAGCGATTATAGGGCTTACTGTGTGTTTCCTTCTGTTAGAGTTCCCATTCCTGCACTGTTTTCTAAAATCTGAAAACCATTTATTAAAATATATTTTTTTCAGTTTCCCAGTTGTTTACAGAGGAAGTTTAAGTCTGGTCCTCATTTCTCCATCCTGGCTTCCTCAAGCCATTTATTTTGACGTATTTTCACCTTGGCTGTCATAATTATTAACAATTATTAAGCACTAATTCTGTGCAGACCGTTATGCCAGATATACTTTATTCTGAGGATAAAGAATTGTAAAAACCCATCCCTCATTATAACAGTGCTTTCTATTTATTAAGAGATGCAAAACACCTATTTTAAAAGAGAATAATGATACAAGGATGCATATATTAAATGACCAATATTGACTGCATGGTTGTCACAATGGAATGATAATGTGATTGAGTGAATGACATCAATAGATAAATGCATAAGATGTAAGATCTTCTAATGTGGGTAAATATTTTTGGGGGAAAATGACTTGTCTTGCATTGAATCCGTAGATCAATTTGAAGAAAATTGGCATCTTAAAATTGTCGTTTTCCCCAACTGTCATTTCCAGTCATCCTGCTCTGCTGTACCCGTACTGACTGTTGAGAGGCTCTGAAGGGGAAGTGTGAGTCCCTAGCAAGGGGGGAGATGCTGGGAGGGGATGTCACCCCTCACCACCTGCCCCCCGCTGCAGCCCTCGCTGTTTTCTGACAGTACAGATGTCATGAATCAGATCTTCCATACAGATGATATGTGGCATCTTTCTCAGATACAGCAACACTCTGGTTGGGGAACAAGCCTCTCTGGTCTTCAACGTCCCACGTAAGACCTGCTGCTGCCAATGACGTCACCTCATCATTCTTAGGATTCCATCAATTATTAATCTACTTTTATCATTCTTGCTAGGTTTTGGACCTCTGTTAACTCATTCCATCGCACTTAGAGACTCTCAATACCTGTTTGCCTATCTACCAGGTAGATTTACCTGATAATATCTGTAGCAAATTTTCAAGAAACTCCAATAAAAATAGGTGAATTGAAAGTCAGTAGGTGAATTAAAAGCAGTTTTCCAGGAGTACCATCTCTCTCAGCAGGACTCGCTTTTAGGCTACTGGAAGTCTGTCATTCAAAAGTAGCTGAAAAAAGCGTTAAGGAGTTTAATTGAGGGGGCATTTCTTAAACAATACAACCTTAGCTGAAAATAAGACAGTAAACAAAAGGGGTGAACTAGATCTGGTTTTTAAGAAAATGTCTTTTTTTTTGAGGAAGTTTGGCCCTGAGCTAACATCTTTTGTCAATCTTCCTCCTTTTTTCCTTTTTTCTCCCCAAAGCCCCAGTAGATAGTTGTATGTCATAGTTGTACATCCTTCTAGTTGCTGTATGTGGGACGCAGCCTCAGCTTGGCTTGATGAGCGGTGCATAGGTCTGCGCCCAGGAGCCGAACTGGTGAACTGAAGCAGAGTACACAAACTTAACTGCCACGCCAGTGGGCCAGCCCCGAAAATGTCTTTAATGTGGGGATGGGTGGGAGGCCTCAGAGAAGGAATAATGATTGTGAAAGTCTTGAAAGTAGGGAGGGGTCTGCCCTGGTGGGGTAGTGGTTAAGTTTGCATGCTCCACTTTGGCGGCCTGGGGTTCTCAGGTTCAGATTTCACAGGTTCTGATCCCAAGTGTGGACCTACGTACCACTTATCAAGCCATGCTGTGGTGGCATCCCATATAAAGTAGAAGAAGATGGGCACAGATGTTAGCCCAGGGCCAATCTTCCTCAGCAAAAAAAAAAAAAAAGGAAGATTGGCAACAGATGTTAGCTCAGGGCTTATCTTCCTCAAAAGAAAAAAAAAAAGAAAGCAGGGAGTATATTCTTGCTCATACTCTACACACAGTCGACACAGTTAAATGAGTCTGTTGATGTTGGGATATGTAAGATTCCCTCTGATTCTCCATTTGTACTTGTTAACTGCACTACAAATCCATCAATATACTTTCAAAGTTCACACTGCCAGTGAATTTCAAGATGAAAAGAAGAAAATATTAAAGTCCAGGTACAAACAGTACCAGTGTTCCTTTATCTGAGGCAGGTACAGAAGACTCATCAATCTTCACAGGAAATACTCTATAGATGGTCAAGGAGGAGGAGACTTCTAGTATGAAAAGCAAAACTGAAAGTGTAATATTCTAGAATTAAAAATTAATAATAAAGATCTAAAGTATTTTGACTAGATTGATATAAAAATGTATTTACTTTAGAATTTCGATTTAGAGAAGAATCACATCATCAAATATATATATCAGCAACAGCAGCATGCAGCACAAATAACAACAAAAATGAAGAAGCCCAAATTACTTCATTTTCTATATAGTTATTTTGACTTTTATTCAAATTGTTACCATATTTAATGCCTGTGAATAATATTTTTGTATAATGGCTTATGGTGGGAATCCTATTCAGCTGTGTTTCATTTACTGTTTTCCCACTAATAAAAACTATCACTTATTAATTCCTAATGCCAACTGGTTTTTAAGCTTATACATTATTACTTATTATAAATAACAACAGTGTTTTACTAATAAGTTCTTAATGAGAAGTAAATAATTGCTGTATTAATATAAGCACACTACTATTTATTCCTCATGAACTTAATCCTCAATTTGTCTTGAAATCTGGTTATAGAAATCTTAGTTATGTTTATTGGTTTTACTTTATATGCAAGCAATAATCTTATAAATACATTTAAGTTTATAATCACTGTTTACATGGCCCAAATTGCTGCATTTTTCCAATCTTTGGAAATTTATCCTCTAATTACGTGATAATTACTATTCAGTGATAGGGTAATTATAGAGTAATTGCTAAGTTATTATTGAGTAATAACATTGTAACACCATGAAATTACAGGGTAGATAAATGCATGCCAATTTTTACATACTAAAGCACAACACACAAAATCCAATAATTATTTCATTGCATTTAAGGAAACCATACAATAAATCACAGTAATCAGTTTTCAGTATTCATGTATACCAGCAAAATTCCTTCAAAAAACATTTATTACTTTGTGATAAAAGCAACTGGCTTAATTTTTGTGAAAAAGTTAATGGTGGAGATAGAGTGTGTGATGAGTTTATGTCTTCTCTTTAAATAGCGCTGTGCATATTACTTTTTATATTTAAGTAAACTGTATTATACAACACAGATGAGATTTCTTAGGGAAAAAAAACCCAGTGGTATTATTTTTAATGTAGTTATCCCACTGAATTGGGTACAAATTAGAAAAAGCTAGCTTTATCATTCTACTTTATAGACTAATTTTATAGACGCATTCAGACTTTTTCAAACAAACAAAAAAACACACTTCTGTTAAAAAAGCAGATTCTGACATCTTAATAACATACTTTGGCAAGACTTCAGTGTTATGAAAGGCAAAAAGTCTTTGGGAAAATCTTCTAGATTAAAGGAGAATTAAATTCATGACAAGTAAAAGTAATAAATGATTCTAGCTTAGATCCTGCATCATAAAAAATAATGGCTATAGGATATTATTGAGAGAATTGGGGAAATTAGAATTTGGGTTATATGTTAAGTAGAAGTATCACATCCTTGTTAAGCTTAACAACCTTGTTAAGATTGTGTTCATTATATTGTTTTATGTCGGAAGACATACTAGTTCATTGATAACACATGCTTTACTATTAACTGCAATGCTCTACCATTTCAGCAAAAATAATGGGTATCTATGCACACGCACACACACTCACACACTTATGGAGAGAGAGAGGGAAAGAAGGAGAAAAAGAGAGAAAGCAACAATAGTAAAACATATAGATGATAGATACATAAGTGTTTATTGTAGTTTTATTGCAACTTTTTTAAGTTTAAAAATTTTTTAAATACAAAGTGAGGGAAATGTTTCACATATCTTTAAGTGTATGAAAGTTTCACTTAGTTCAGCCAACATGTTTTAATTGAAGAAGAAATACTCAGAAGAATAAGACAAAATCTCTTTCATTCAGAAATAATAGTTTCTTAATTAACATACGCATGTATGGAAATTACCATATTATACAGACTAATGCATTACTTATCTTGGACTTGCAAATTGCTTACATGTGGCCCCACAAAGGAATTGATATAGTCTGGATGATGACTTAATAAATCTTAGAATTGTATAAGAAGGCAAAAAGTGAGGAAACCCATGAGTTTCAAGTATAACTGTAAGTTCAATGATAAATTGAAGGGTGCCTAAGTATGCATTATTCTTTACTTAGACTTGTTTTGTCATATGTTGCAAGACATCCCTTAATTTGATTCAAGTTCCTTCCCAAAGTTCACAGACATACATGTACTTACATATGCACTCATATATGCAATAGATGTAGCCATATACATGTAATGTCAACTTTTCTTTGACAAAAAATTTGGTGAGTTTGGGAGAAGCAAATGAATATGCATGTTTCAGGTATTTCTCTTCCCCTCTGTCTTTTTCTAATCCTCATATCTCTTTTGAGAGTAAATTAACCCCTACACACACACACACACACACACATACATACACACACACACACTTTCTCTCACAAGAGAGAGGGCAAGACATACTTAAAACACTCAACAAAAACACCTGTATCTCAAAAGAAACAAAATGTCAGTTTTATAATATCTCTGAAAAGATGAGTCCCAAATTATAAAAAAGTTAGTACTTCTCAGTTGAATTAGCTCTAGTAAAATCAAATTTTGGAGCTATGGCTTTTTTTTCCTCCTAATTCTCATGGTGTCATTCAAATCAAAGGGAAAGACTGGTTTCCGAATAATTCTGTATTCATTACTTGATATAGATATTCATCTGTTGTGGGAAAAATATATCATAAAGTTGACTTTTTATTGAAAAATAAATATTTTCAGAGGAAAATACAAACCTGAGAAGGGGTTTAGAACAGTGTTTGAAATGAAAATCAGTTCTTGAAATAATAAAACACTCAGAGCTTGATAATAAAATCACAGGCGTTATAGGGAGGTTATCCATCCCACCTCACATGGAATTTCTTACATTGGAGGATGTAAGATGCACTTGGTTATTATTTAAAACCTTTATAGAGAACTTACTATAAGATAGTATAAATACGAATTTTACTGCTACCTGACTTAGTGATTATCTTGCCACTAGACACATATTTAGTTTCCATTACTTTTTTGCTACTCATAATAACTATTTTCTTAAAGAGAGTAAGGATATTTCTTCAAACTGAAAGGCCCCCATATAGGATGGAAATTATAAGGTCCACGTTTTATCCTTTGAAGGCAAGTTCTACACAGTAAATGTGATGTCCTGAATCATTAGTAATTACTGTTAAAATATCACTGCTAATATTCTGATTTAAATGATTATAAAGTAGACATTTAATTTCATGTGGGCTTATGAGATTAATTTGATATTCTTTTGAAAATAAAATTACTTATTAATGATGATAGCTATCCAAGTTCTATTTCTTCCTTAAAATCTGTCATTTTTTTCCCACACAAACAGAAAAATGTTCTTATTTTTCCCTTCTACTGTATATTTTATGCATTCTTAGCTTCTTTTCGGAGTAATTCAGTGATAATAAACTGATATTTTAATATATTATTTTAAAATAATTGAATGAAGACCATCTTTTCAGTTTTGCAAAAAGTCTTATGAATGTATTCAATTTAAAAACTATATTATTTTCCATTCAAACTTACGTTCATCTTCCACTTACCACAGAGAATACCAGAAGGAACTTAATGTGTCTGAATACGTTGAATTTGTCAGTTCTATGCACTCATAGAACTTTTATTGTTTCAAATATTATATTTTCTTTCTATTTGTGACATACATTTAAAGAATTGTTCAGTTTTGATTTTATCCATTAACCAGAAATAGGCACCTACTCTTTGTTTTTTATTTGCTTATTTATTTTTTATTGTGGTAACACTGGTTTATAATGTTGTAAAAATTTCAGGTGTACATCGTTATACTTCTAATTCTGCATAGATTACATCATGTTCACCACCCAAATACTAATTACAATCCATCACCACACACATGTGCCTAATCATCCCTTTCACCCTCCTCCCTCCCCCCTTCCCCTCTGGTAACCACCAATCCAAGCTCTGTCTCTATGTGTTTGTTTGTTGTTGTTTTTATCTTCTACTTGTGAGTGAGATCATACGGTATTTGACCTTCTCCCTCTGACTTATTTCACTTTGCATAATACCCTCAATGTCCATCCATGTTGTCACAAATGGCTGGATTTCATCGTTTCTTATGGCTGAGTAGTGTTCCATTGTGTATATATACCACATCTTCTTTATCCATTCATCCCTCGATGGGCACTTAGGTTGCTTCCAAGTCTTGGCTATTGCGAATAATGCTGTGATGAACGCCCCGGTACATGTATCTTTACGCGTTGGTGTTTTCATGCTCTTTGGATAAATACCCAGCAGTGGACTAGTTGGATCATACGGTAGTTCTATCCTTATTTTTTGTGGAATCTCCATACTGTTTTCCATAGTGGCTGCACCAGTTTGCACTCCCACCAGCAGTGTATGAGGGTTCCCTTCTCTCCACATCCTCTCCAACACTTGTTTCCTGTCTTGTTAGTTATAGCATTCTGACGGGCGTGAGGTGATATCTCATTGTAGTTTTGATTTGCATTTCCCTGATAGTTAGTGATGTTGAACATCTTTTCATGTGTCTGTTGGCCATCTGTATATCTTCTTTGGAGAAATGTCTGTTCAGGTCTTTTGCCCATTTTTTAATTGGGTTGTTAGTTTTTTTCTTGTTGAGATGTATGAGTTCTTTATATATTTAGGAGATTAACCCCTTATCAGATTTATGGTTTGCAGATATCTTCTCCCAATTGTTAGGTTGTCTTTTAGTTTTGTTGATGGTTTCCTTTGCTGTGAAGAAGCTTTTTAGTTTGATGCAGTCCCACTTGTTTATTTTTTCTGTTGTTTCTCTTGCCTGGTCAGACATGGTGCTTGAAAATATGTTGCTAAGACTGATGTCGAAGAGCATACTTCCTATATTTTCTTCTAGAAGTTTCATGGTTTCAGGTCTTACATTCAAGTTTTTAATCCATTTTGAGTTAATTTTTGTGTATGGTATAAGATAATTGTCTACTCTCATTTTCTTGCATGTGGCTGTCCAGTTTTCCCAACACCATTTGTTGAAGAGACTTTCTCCATTGTATGTTCTTGGCTCCTTCATAAAAAATTAGCTGTCCATAGATGTGTGGGTTTATTTCTGGGCTCTCAATTCTTTTCCACTGATCTCTGTCTGTTTTTGGGCCAGTACTATGTTTTGGTAACCAAACCATGTTTTGGTTACTATAGCTTTGTAGTATATTTTGAAATCAAGGAGTAAGACACCTCCAGCTTTGTTTTTTTTCCCCAGGATTCCTTTGTCTACTTGGGGTCTTTTGTTGTTCCATATAAATTTTAGGATTCTTTGTTTTATTTCTATGAAAAATGTTGTTGGAACTTTGATATGGATTGCATTGAATCTATGGATTGCTCTAGGAAGTATGGGCATCTTAACTATGTTAATCCTTCCAATCCAAGAGCATGGAATATCTTTCCATTTCTTTGTGTCTTCTTCAATTTCTTTCAGCAATGTTTTATAGTTTTCAGTGTACCAATCTTCCATCTCTTTAGTTAAGTTTATTCCTAGGTATTTTATTCTTTTTGTTGCAATTGTAAATGGGATTGTATTCTTAATTTCTCTTTCTGCTGCTTCATTGTTAGTGTATAGATTTTTCCATGTTGATTTTGTATCCTGTAACTTTACCATATTGATTTATTTCTAAATGTTTTTTGGTGGATGGATTCTTTAGGGTTTTCTATTTATAAAATCATGTCATCTGCAAATGGTGACAGTTTCACTTCTTCCTTTCCAATTTGGATCCTTTTTATTTCTTTTTCTTGCCTTATTGCTCTGGCTAGGGGTTCCAACACTATGTTAAATAGGAGTGGTGAGAGTGGGCATTTTTGTCTGGTTCTTGTTTTTAGAGAGATAGCTTTCAGTTTTTCACCATTGAGGATGATATTAGCTGTGGGTTTGACATATATGGCCTTGATTATGTTGAGGCACTTTCCTTCTATACCCATTTTATTCAGAGTTTTTATCATAAATGAATGCTGTACCTTGTTAAATGCTTTCTCTGCATCTATTGAGATGATTATGTGATTTCTATTCTTCACTTTGTTGATGTGGTGCATCAAGTTGATTGATTTGTAGATGTTGATCCATCCCTGCATCCCTGGAATAAATCCCACCTGATCATGGTGTATGATCTTTTTAATGCGATTTGCTAGTATTTTGTTGAGGATTTTTGCATTGATGTTCATCAGTGATATTGGTCTGTAATTTTCTTTTTCTGTGTTGTCCTTGTCTGGTTTTGGTATCAGGGTAATGTTGGCTTCGTAGAATGAGTTAGGGACCTTTCTCTCCTCTTAATTTTATGGGAGAGTTTGAGAAGGATAGGTACTAAGTCTCCTTCGAATGTTTGGTGGAATTTACCAGGAAGCCGTCTGGTCCTGGACTTTTATTTTGGGGGAGGTTTTTGATTACTGTTTTGATCTCCTTACTGGTGATTGGTCTATTCAAATTCTCTATTTCTTCTTGATTGAGTTTTGGAAGGTTGTATGATGCTAAGAATTTATCCATTTCTTCCAGATTATCCAATTTTTTGGCATATAACTTTTCATAGCATTCTCTTATAATCTTTTGTATTTCTGAGGTTTAATTTCTCCTCTTTTATTTCTGATTTTACTTATTTGAGCCTTCTCTCTTTTTTACTTGGTGAGTCTAGCTAAAGATTTCTCAATTTTATTTATCTTTTCAAAGAACCAGCTCTTGGATTTATTAATTTTTTCTGTTGATTTTTTAGTCTCTATTTCATTTATTTCTGCTCGGATTTTTATTATTTCCCTTCCTCTACTGATTTTGAACTTTGTTTGTGTTCCTTTTTCCAGTTCCTTTAAGTGCACTGTTAGATTGTTTATTTGAGATTTTTCTTGTTTGTTGAGGTAGGCCTGCATTGCTATAATTTTCCCTCTTAGAACCACTTTTGCTGTATCCCATAAATTCTGGCATGTCTTGTTTTCATTTTCATTTGTCTCCAGGTATTTTTTTATTTCTCCTCTGATTTCTTCATTGATACGATTGTTGTATAGTAACATTTTGTTTAATCTCCACATATTTGTTGCTTTTCTGGTTTTCTTCCTATAGTTGATTTCTAGTTTCATACCATTGTGGTCAGAAGAGATGTTTGGTATTATTTCAACTTCTTGAATTTATGCAGACTGGTTTTGTGGCCTAATATATGATCAATCATGGAGAATGTTCCATGTGCATTCGAAAAGAATGTTTATTCTTCCGTTTTTGGATGGAATGTTCTGTATATATCTACTAGGTTCATCTGTTCTTGTGTGTCATTTAAGGCCAATGTTTCCTTATTGATCTTCTGTTTAGATGATCTATCTATTGGTGTAAGTGGAGTGTTAAAGTCCCCTACTATTATTGTGTTACTGTCTATTTCTCCTTTTATGTCTGTTAATAAGTGCTTTATATATTTAGGCGCTCCTTTGTTGGGTGCATAGATATTTCAAGTGTGATATTCTCTTGTTGGATTGTTCCCTTGACCACTATGTAGTGCCCTTCCTTGTCTCTTATTATAGTTTGTGTTTTAAAGTCTATTTTGTCTGATATGAGTATTGCTACCCCAGCTTTCTTTTCATTGCCATTTGCATGGAGTATCTTTTTCTATCCCTTCACTTTCAGTTTGTGAGTGTCTTTAGGTCTGAAGTGTGTCTCTTGTATGCAGCATATATATGAGTGTTTTTTTTTTTTTACCCAATCAGCCCCCTATGCCTTTTAATTGGGGCATTTAGTCCATTGACGTTTAAAGTAGCTATTGATAAGTATGTACTTAGTTTGGGTTCCTTTCTCTTTGTTTATGTGTATTTATTATAGGTTTCTGGTTTGTGATTACCATGGGGTTCATATACAGTAACCTATATATGCAGCAAGCTACATTAAGTTGATGGTCTCTTTAGTTCAACCTCTATCTGAAAGCTTTATTCTTTAACTCCCTTCCTCCTACATTTTATGTTTTTAATATCATATCTAACCTCTTTATTGTGCATTTGTATCCATTACCCTCTTATCAAGGCAATAGATAATTTTTCCTATTTATGGTCTTCTCTTTCCCCCTTAAACAAATCCCTTTAACATTTCTTGTAGAACAGCTTTCCTGATGATAAACTCCTTTAATTTTTGCTTGTCTGGGAAACCTTTTATCTCTCCTTCCATTTTGAATGATAACCTTACCAGGTAGAGTATTCTTGGGGGTAGGTGTTTTCCTTTTAGCACTTTAAATATATTGTGCCACTCTCTTCTAGCCTGTAAGGTTTCTGCTGAGAAGTCAGCTAATAGCCTTACTAGGTTTCCTTTGCATGTAACTTGCTGTCCTTCTCTTGTGGCTTTTAGGATTCTCTCTTTATCTTTAATTCTGGACATTTTGATTATGATGGTTCTTGGTGTGGGCCTCTGTGGTTTATCTTGTTTGGGGCTCTCTGTGCTTCCTGCACCTGGATGTCTGTTTCCTTCCTCAACCTAGGGACGTTCTCAGCTATTATTTCATCAAATACATTCTTTGCCCCTTTGTCTTGCTCTTCTCCTTCTGGGACACCTATGACATGGATGTTAGTGTGCTTGATGTTTTCCCAGAGGTCCCTTAGACTGTCCTCACTCTTTTTAATTCTTTTTTCTTTTATCTGTTTAGCTTGAGTGACCTCTTCTAGTCTTTTGACCCGCTTGCTGATCCATTCTTCTGTAACCTCTACTCTGCTTTTGAGTACCTCTAGTAAATTTTTCATTTCCAGTATTGTATTCTTCATTTCTGATTGGTTCTTTTTTATACCTTCCACTTCTTTGTTGATGTTCTCACTGAGTTCATCCATTCTTCTCGTAAGATCAGTGAGCATCCTTAACACTCTTTGTTTCAACTCTCTGTCGTGTAGGTTGCTCCTTTCTGTTTCATTTAGTCCCTTTTCTGGGGTTTTATCCTGTTTCCTTACTTGGAATGTATTCCTTTGCCTCCTCATTTTGCTTCTTTCCCTGTGCTTGTGTCTCTGTATTAGGTAGGTCAGTTACATCTCCTGATCTTGGAGAGGTGACCTTATGTAAGTGATGCCTTATGAGGTCTGGCAGTGTGCTTCCCTCTTGTCATCAGTTCCAAATGTTCCAGTAGTGACCTCTGTGTGGGCTCCATGTGTCTTTCTGTTGTGGTGGGGTTGCTCTCCCTATAGGTGCCCAGGGAGGTTGAGCTGTCCCCCTGGCCAGCTGGTTGTAATGTTCAGCTGCATGTAATTGTTGTGGGCCCTTCAGCCTCTGTATCATGTGTGGGGAGCCCCAGCACAGTTGGCTGCAAGGTCTAATAGCACATTCCTGTTGCAGTTTTTCTATTAAGTGAGTAGGCCCCCAGGGTGACAGGTTATTAAGCTCGGGGGCTTACAATTGCTATAAGCCTCCAGCCTATAAGGCTCTTGTCAGCTCTCTGAGGATGGCAGCTGGTTAGGGCTGGCCTCAGGCACGGAGTAACCAATTATTTCAGGCTTTGGAAGGTGGGGCTGATCCCCTATGTGACCCTTTGAAAATCACAAGTCTTCTGCAGCTGACAAGCCCTGCTGCCCACAGGTCCACACACACAGTCAACACAGTCCTGCCCCAATGTGCATGCCCTGACCCACTGAAATGGACCCAGTCTCTCCAAGGCAGGGGCCCCACACATTCCATCAGCACTCCACATTCTCCACCCACTCCTTGTGCATGCCCTGCCCCACAGATGTGGACCCACTCGCCAGGCTGCAGAGAATCTAGGCAGTTCACTTAGCAGGCCTACAAGTTGCCCGAGGGCTTGTTATTGGGTGGGACCAGTCCCTATGGGGGCTGCCTGCCATGGCTGAGCTGGATTAAATCAGTGCTGCAGTGGGTGGGGGAGACCCTGGGCTAGTAGACCACAGGGAGAAGTCCAATGGCGTCTGCCAGCGTCTGTGTCAGCACGCCCACACCAGGTCACAACAATGGCTGCTGCCAATGTCCCAGCCCCTGGAGAGGTCTCACCTCTCACCAAGATGCACTCAGAGCCTATCAGGTGAGTGTCTTTTCGCCAAAGCACTGTGCACCTTTCTTTCTGGTGATTTTAGGTTGCTTTCCAAGATGGGTGAATTTGTGCATGGGCCCTTTAAGAGCCAGCTTTAATTTCTTTGTGAACTAGCTTTTCTGGGGGTATTCCCCAATGTTGTTAGTAGCAAGCAAAGTCAGATATTAGGCCACTTGTCTCGGTTGTGCTGGGTCCAAAAAAATGCCTATAGTGGCAACGCTGCCCGGCTCAGGTCCCCCACTCCTCCCGGGAGGGCTGTGTACATTTGGATTGCTCCCAGGTGGCCGTGAAGCATTGTGGCTTGTGAAGGTGGCATTTTATCTCTCCAGAAGGGAAGTTCTGCCTCTTCCACCTCAATTAGGACTGTCATTTGTTGCAGGGGTTCCTCTTATCCAGTTTTCAGTTCTGTCTCAGGGGTAATTTTTCCAAGAGTAGTTGTAAATCGGCTGTATGTGTGGAAGGAGGAGAGTTCAGAATCCGCCTATGAAGCCATCATGACTTCCAAGTTCCAACTCTTCCGATATGTGTATATACACACTCCCCCACAAATACATATATATTCATATATAAAAACACAATTTCTCTATGTCAGTAAATACTGGACACTGGTTATCTTTTAGAGAAGCTATGAAATCATTCTCCTTTCAATCAGGGCAAAGTAACTTTCAAGACAGATTAAGAGAAAACTAACAATTTCATTATTACTAACACTTGCAACCTCTCATACATTTTTTTTTTAAAGATTTTATTTATTTATTTATTTCCCCCCAAAGCCCCAGTAGATAGTTGTATGTCATAGTTGCACATCTTTCTAGTTGCTGTATGTGGGACGCGGCCTCAGCATGGCCAGACAAGCAGTGCGTCGGTGCACGCCCGGGATCCGAACCCGGGCTGCCAGCAGCGGAGTGTGCGCACTCAACCGCTAAGCCACGGGGCTGGCCCTCATACATTTTTTTAAATTTCTAATCAAAATTTGATTGAGTTGTTTCTGTTTAGTCATAAAAATAGCCCAATTACAATAAAAATGTTTATGTGGATATTTTTCAGATTTTAAAAATGAAGTCATTAAATTCAGAGAAAACTATGTCAAACATCCTTTGGTCTTTCTTTGAAGATATCAAAGATTTTTCCCATAATACAGAAAGAGGTTGTTGATCTTTCATATTCATATATTCTGCAAACAGCAGTGTGCTAGGCACTATAGCAATGAACAAAGAAACATGCGAGACATAACCCCATCCTCTAAGAAATAGAATTCATTTGGGGAAATACCATAGAGAGTGCAGTTTACTTAGGTAGGTTTTAGATATCGATAAATATTTAAATAACAATTTATAATGTTTTTATCATTAACTTTTGAATTCCTAATACATTTTTAGGTAGCATCTATTTTACATTCCTTTGTTTATGAATGTGGAATGAGATCCAATAACTGTCTACAATCACACAGCCAGTTAACAACATAGCCAAGGTAAAAACTTAAGTCTCTTGAAACTTAGGGAGAATGTTTTCAGTTATTTTGCTCTGAGATATAATTTAGCACCAAAAATTAATTCTACTGTGTATATGCTTTTGTTAATACTATTATTAATGTTCATAGCAGGAAATAAAAACTGACAAATTATATTCTATTCACTAGCATAGTTATATATTTGTTTAATGAAGGAAAAGCTTATTCTAAGATAGAAGTTATTACCATCTTTATTAGATTTTTTTTTTTTTTTGCTGAAGAAGATTAGCCCTGAGCTAATATCTGTGCCAATCTTCCTCCACTTTATATGTGGGTTGCTGCCTCAGCATGGCTGATGAGTGGTGTAGGTCCACGTCTGGGATCTGAACCCGTGAACCTGGCCCACTAAAGTGGAGCACGCCAAACTTAACCACTAGAATTCTTAAATAATGAAAGTCTCTCTAACAGAGTAAGATATCCTAAAAGATGAAGGCTGCGTCCACATCTGCCTTTTATCCTCAGCACATGACACAAAGTAAAATGTAAATATTTGTTAGGCAACACTGCACTTTTGTCTAAGCCTGACTGGCTTCTTATGAAAATCAAACACACGAAGTGCTCAGATGCTTTCAGAAATAAGTATAATTAGTCTGACATGCTAGAGGAAGGTATGCTTTCTGTGTTCTTTAGGTAAAATATTTCTTCCGTGGATTAGCAGAATAAATATTAAATATGCTTTGCTATTGGTAACCTAGAAGGGTAATTTTATCAGTAGTGGAAGAGGTATTGCTTGAGTTGTGTGATCTCATCCTCTTGGTAATGAAGTATGTTTGGGATTTTAGCAACAGAGAATTATTCTTTGAATAAAAGATATCTTCTTCTGCCCAGGAGCAGCATAATAATCCATATCCATCATGCACGCCTCAATGTCAGATCAAGAACCAACCACATCTTAATAATTACCTTGATCCATATAAGGTAGGAAAAGAACAGGTTTTGGAGATCTCAATTCTAACTGTTGCTTTTCTTTTCCTAGCTGCTGCCTTCACTAAGTACCTTCATCTCTTTGAGAAACAGTTCCATATAAAACATAGAAAATAAACCTACCTTTTATAATTTATATGTCTTATAGAAGGGTTTTGATCAGCAGATGAGAAAAAATCATGACCTATGTGATATAAAGTATAGTTGGACAATGATGATAAAGTACAGAAGGCAAAAATTGTTGCTACATTAGATAAATTTAAATGATTATTATTTTTTTCTTTTTGAACAAGGTTTGTGGTGTGTATTTGAGAGACACAGTGGTAGAGTTGGAGAATGGGAAGATTGGCCCTTGTAGTCATCTGGCGAAATTGGGCAATTTTTTTAACATCTCTGAACTACATTGAAAAAAAAAGTTATAAAGAATGAAATATCCGTTGTGGGATTTAATTGATATAATACATGTAAACAACTTTGAAATGGACACAGTTCTGGCAAACAAAGGATTAGTCTTCTTTTTTTCTATTTTTAAATTTACTCAAACATACAGAGTGATGTATTTTCTACTTCAAATAAAATTAGGACTAAATTCTGACCTTGAAGAAGACAAAGTTCATCTTACTTTTCTGTCTCTCTCCTGAACATGCTACGTCATATCACTTGAGGTGTCTGTAGAGTGTTGATTCAGTGAATGTTGATGCTGAGAGGTAATTACAAAGCAAAATTTTTAAATAACTTAGTTTCTAGAAGATGCACCCTATTATATTTTTTGAGAAGAACATCTGGATCAAAGGTTTCTTAAATATATCCACACTGTTATTTAAGGAAAAGGATAAAACAACTAATATTAATAATATTTCTTAGAAAAGACAGAAACTGAATGTTGAAATGTACAGTCTTTTTTTAAAAAGTCATATTTAATTTTTCAAATACAATTTAGGCTCATTTGTGTCCTTCTTTCACCCAAAAGCAACTTAAAATATTTTTTAATAACATTATTTCACTAATTATACATCAATTCCTAATGAGATTAGAGAAAGAAAAGAGGATTTTGGGTCAGACAGAAAGAATTTTTAAATTTTTGCCTTATTTATTGAATACTGTGGAAGCTTGGATAAGTTACTTACCTTTGTTAAAATCTCATTTATCTTAATATGTAGGATTAAGGGCACAAATCCTCCACACTTAAACTTCAGTTATTTTACATGAGTTACAGATAATGCAAAAAGATCCTAGCAGAGCACCTACCACAGAAATGCCAATGATTACAAAGATTATGATTATGATGAGATATTGTTCTTTTAGCAAATACTACATTACATATTGCAGTACATAAAAAATGAAACAATAAAGCATAACTTAAAAATATTTCACATTTATATAATCCTTAAGACTAGAAAACCACTTTTTTATTGTTTACTTTCTGGAAAGAAAACCCACAAACAGCCACTATATTTCTGGTAATTTGGAATGCATTAGTTTGTATTTAACTGAAAAAAACTTGCAATTAAAATATATAAAGAAAGTTTGAATTAGAAATAAAACAATGAGGGTAATGTTAAAGTTAGCCTTACTGAGGGATAAGAAAGAAAGATATTTCTATGAAGATACAGTTATTGAGAGTTAGAAATTCATTAAAGGGCTATTAATTAAAAAATATCATAGAACTTCCACTTCTAATTACTTCTTAGTAGATAATTAAATTTTTTAATTAAATAAATCAAAGAGTTAAGATACGGAGGCATTTCTTGGCTGCAAATGAGAAAAGAGAATTGAGAGTAATGAGTATAGCATTTAAGATGATGGATAAAAACTAGACTGTTGGTGGTGAACGCGATGCAGTCTATACAGAAACTGATATATAATAATGTACACTTGAAATTTGTGCAATGTTATTAGCCAATATGACCTCAATAAAATAATTTAAAAAAAAAATTACGTTTGTGCTGGGTACTGCCAATTCATAAGAGGTGGTTGAAAGGTTGAACTGTATTTTTGACAGTGTTTTAGTTCATTTGGGTTACCACACCAATTACTATAGACTGGATAGCTTAAACAAAAAACGTTTATTTCTCACAGTTCTGGAGGCTGGTAAGTCCAAGATCAAGGTGCTGGCAGATCCAGTATCTGGTGTGAGCCCACTTCCTGGCTCAAAGACGATCGTCTTCTCACTGTGTTCTCACATAGCAGAGAACAGAGATAGGGAAAGCAAGCTCTCTAGCATCTTTATATAAGAACACTAATCCCATTCAAGAAGGTTCTACCCTCATAACCTAATTATCTCTCAAAGGCCCCCACATTGGGGTTAGGATTTCAACATATGAACTTGGGGGGGGGACACGTACATTCAGTCCATAATGTACAGCCTCATAAAACTAAGACAACACAAGTAGAGGCAAAGTCCAACAAAGGAAATACACCTTGGTAAGCCGTTCCGCTCCTAAACCCCAAAGGCTCCACTCTAAATTTGAAGGGATAAAATCAGCCTTCATACATAATGAAGTCCAGATGAAATAGTATCATAGATAGCACCATCCTAATCCTCAAATTACTTCTACAAACAATTTTTCAATGATAATATATTACACATACAATCAAATGTAACCACGCAAAAGAGGTGTCAAGATGATATGAGCGAGAACTTCAGAAATAAGAAAAAACAGACATATAGAAATTACAAATATTGGAATTATCAGACTGAGACTGAAGATAAAAATATGTATTTATACATTAAAGGAGATAAAAGCTAAGCTTCAGCAACTGGGCAGAGTACCAGAAAAAATAAAAACGGACTTAAGCATATTGAAGAAAAATCTTCATAGAATTTCTTGTAGTGAATAATATAATAATCTAAAACAAGTGCTCAATACACATAATAGTAAATTATACAAAGTGAAAGAGAAATAATGAATTGGATATTTGGCTAGAAAAAGCAAAGCTGAATGCAGCATTTAGAAACAGAAATTTGGAAATTTTTATATAGGAGAAAAGAAACAAAGAGGAAGTAGGAGAAGCTCTAAGATATGTTCAATTAGAGTCTCAGAAGTGGAGCAGCATATTAATGAGACAGAAGTAATACAGAAGGTAGCATTTGAGAATTTTCCAAAATGCATGAATAGCATTAGTCCGCTTTTCAAGAAGTTTTATGATTCCAAGCAGGGTGAACGCAAAGAAATATACACGTAAACTGACAACATAAAATCAGGAAAAAAAAAAAAACCAGGCCACTCATCAGGTATCAGGCAGGAGGCCGGCAGGACACGCAGGAGGAGTGTTGGTCGGGTGGATACAGAGGCAGCCCCTTAAGCACCAGAGCTGCCTGAGAGAAGCCTCTGAGCCGCACCCGGAGCCTGTGTGCTGCTGGTGTGGAGGGCACCTGGCGCTCCCTGAAAGTTTGAACAAGGAGAAAGACCGTGCCCCCAGACGTGGACAGCGAGGGTCGACAGAATCTGGGCCAGTCTGACCTCGTGCCCTGCAAAGCGCTGGGGGCCACTTGGAGGGAACGTCTGGCTGCACCTCTGGCTGCCTGTACCAGCTGCTCAGGCTCTGCCCTTCCTGGCTCCCGCTGCTGGTTAAGAGGCAGGGCTGTGGGGGCCATGCTCAGAGATGCACCCACAACGTAGCAAAGCAGGTTGGGTCCAGGCTTCTATTTATTGCCTTTCTCATCTCTCTACCTTCCCAAGTGTGAGACCAGAGGCCTCCCCAGTCCTGGGCAAATGAAACCAAAAGCCCACCCAGCTGTGTTCATTCCTTCCTGTCCTTCAAAGTACTTGACAGTCTTCTCCAAGGCCTTGTGTGTGTGTGTGTCCTGGCTGTGTGTTTGGTATGGGTGAATGAGGTCAGGTATGTGCAAGTTTTGATAAGTAAATACGTAAAAGTGAAAAAAATTCATCGTCAGTGGCCCCCACAAAAAAGGAACTAAGCCAGACACAAAAGAAAAAATATTACACAATTTCATTTATATAAAATATAGAACAGGCAAATTCATAGAGAGAGAAAATAGATTAGAAGTTACCAGGGACGGGGTGTCGGGGGGAAGGAGGAGTGGGGAGTTATTGGTTAATAGTTACAGAGTTCTAGTTTAGATTGACAAAAAAGTTTTGGAAGTATTGATAGTATTGATAGGTGCACAACATTGTGAATGTAATTAATACCACTGAATTGTGCAGTTAAAATGGTTACTATGGCAATTTTTATAACATTTTACTACAATAAAAATATACATATTAAAAATAGTTCTATAAACATATTTTATAATTATGTATAGTTAAAAATCTTGCCACAATGAAAACTCAGATAACTTCACTGTCAATTTCTACCTAACATTTAAGGAATGAATAATGTCAATGAAACTTATTTTACAGATTCTCCCAGAGAAAAGAGCAACAAGATATGCTCGCCCATTATTTATGAGCTAGCATAACCTTGATCCTAAAACCAAACAAAGACTATAAAACACAAAAATTACATTCTAATGTCGCTCATAAAATTAGATGCGCAAGTCCTAACTAAAATGTTACTAAGTAAATATGGTGAATATATAAAAGGAAATGCATCATGACCAAGTTAGGGCTATCACAGTTACACAAGTGTTAAATATTAGGGAAGCAACACATAGAATTCACCACATTAACAAATAAAGAATAAAAAGTAGTGTAATATACACAATAAGTGGGAAAAAAACTCATAGCAACTAGGAATAAAACTTCCGTATTCTGATACAGGATGCCTAAATAACATTTCCATCACCCATCACAGATGATATGGCTGTGTGAGTAAACCTAAATGTAAAAGATATAAACATCATCTTTTAGAATATAAGAAAATATCTTCATTAAACAGGACAAGGAAGTATAATCCATAAAGAAAAGTTTGATAAATTTGGTTAAAACTTAAGAATTATCTTTCCAAATGACATCATAAGAATTATTAAAATACAAATTAAAACTGGGAGAAGATATTTGCGACATATGTAGCTAATAAAGAAATCATATCAATAATATATAACTTGCTATGTATAAATTTTTTACACATCAGTTAAGGAGAAGATGGAAAAAATAGAAAACTGGGCAATAGACTTAAACAGGCACTTACAAAAAGAACTATAAATAGTCAATATAGGGAAAAATTCCTCATAAAATTCAAAATCGCAGTGATATACCACTATGCACTGATTAAAATAGATAAAAACAAATGGCAAATGTAGGCTATGATATGTAACAGGAACTCTTATCCATGGATCCATAGCTGATGGGTGTGTAATTGTCCTAATTATTTCAGAAAACAGTTTTCCATAGTCTAGGAAAATTGAAGATACACTTAATGCTATATTGTTTCAACTCAACTACAATACGTTTACCTTACAGAAATGAATACATATTTGCACCATCAGACATAAACAAAAATAGTTAAACCATATTATTTATAATAGCTCCTGAATAGAAATAGTCTAAATAGTCATGAATAATACAATTAATAAATAAATGGAGGTATATTCATCCAGGGAAATACTGTACAAGTATAAAAATGAGTAACTACAACTACAAGCAACCCAATAGATAAATCTTAAAAACAAAGGTTGAAGAAAAGAAGCCAGGCAAAAGAGATTTGTAATGTTTGATATCATTTACATAAACTTTAAAAATAGGCAAGACTAAAAGAATGGGTTTAAGGATTAATAGTTAGGTAGTAAAATTGTAAAAGAAAACAAGACTGTAATTAATGTAACACTAGGGATGTGGAGGAAGGAGTGGTTGTGACGGAGAAGAGGTATGGAGAGAGGCTTCTTAGATATTAGTAATGCCCTTTTTCTTGGATATGATTACAGGAGCATTCTCTTGATAATAATTCATTAAGTTACATGTTTACGTTTTATACATTGTTGCATGCATAGTGCTTAACAAAAAATAAAAAGACAGGTACACAATTACACATTCTACTTATACACATCAGTGTGTGTGTGTGTGTTTTGTGTATCGAGCTATTACAGCCAGCAGGTTCCAAAAAATCATAAGGTAAATTTCAACCAGAATGGCTTTATTTTGTGCAGTTCTTAAAGGGATCAAAGAGTGAATTAAATCTGAATCATAGCTAATATATATCCTCTCTTATCAGACATGGCTCATTTCACTAGTTAGAAAATGCTATTCACATTCACAAACTCCTGATTTCCAAAAGCGTTTTTTTTTTCCCTTGATGTTTTGATTTCAATGAATGGTACACACCATGTTTATAAACCCCACCCACTAAATCTCAGTCGTTTCTCACGTCTTCCAGCATCTTGCCCGTATACTGTTAAATGGTTCAAAGTCATATTTCATTGGCCTGTGTATTGTCTATGTGACATCATTGCCCTCCTTTCTACTCCATTTGCTGTTCTTAGTTCAAATTCTCATCACTTCATGTCTCAGTTTCTACAATGGCCTCAATCCCTGACTCCAAGCTATCTACATTGTCTAAATATCCTATATACCAATGTGAATTATTTTTTTTAAATTAATGGTAATAATATTCATCATTTATTAAGCTTTTTATGCCAACATGTGAGCTAAGTATTTTATACCTTATCTTATTGACCTTTATTTAATCCTTATATCATCCCAATGATGTTGTATTTATAAGTGATAAAAATAGGCAAAGAAATGTTAAGTGAATTGCCCAAATTTACACAATTGGTAGGTGATAGAGCTGGGACTCCAACTCAAAGCTCCTGCCCTAAACAGTATGAAATATTTCCTCTATGCTTTCAAAATAAGGTAAAATAAAATAAAGGGTTCATGAGACTGGTGTTGTCCAGCACTCACAGTCCTCCGTGATCTGGCTCCAGTCTATAACATCAGCCTGTCTCCAACCTCAAACAGACTCTTTGTTCACCCTCCAAGTTATACCCTCTTCTGTGCTTTTGTAACAACTATTCTTTTCCACCTGGCGTCTCAACTCAATCCTGCAATTAAAACGCCATCTCTCTGTCCAGGCCCTACACATATGTGATCTCCTCTATGAAGCCTCCAATGACTTATCAATAAGAATTATCTCTCCTTTCTCTGTCCTTCCCTAGGACTCTGCTAGTGCCTTTTTGACACTCTTTTTAGATTTGCTTTATAATTTGTGCACATGTCACTGCCTGATCGTTGGACCATGAGCTACAAATGCCTCCGTGATCTGCATGTGGCCCATTCCTCCAGTCTCCTTTTACACCCTACGTCCATTCACGCTATCAGATCTCAAGCTATTGACTCCTTGCTCATCCTCCAAGGCAGGTGTTTACCTCTGGGCTTTACATGAACCTTTGCTTTGCACTCTCTCAACCCCCATCATCCTACCCCAGCTTCCCCACTCCTATGGGGATTCCAACATCTTCTTCAGACCTTAAAACAAACTCTATTTCCCAGGGCAGCCTTTCTTCTGGTCCTGAATCCTAGTAATGGCCCCCTCTCGTGCTATATACTCACATGGTACTTTGTATTATTTCTTCATAGATTTTATCACAACTTGCATAAAGTACACTAATTTGTGGAATTGTTTCTTTAATTTCTTTCTCCCACAATATACTATAGCTGCATAAGAATAGAGATGACATCTTTTTTTTTTCCTCTTTTTTCTACTTCAATCCCCGGTGCTCAGCCCATGTCAAGCCCATAGTAATAATTCAGTAAATATTTGTCGAATGGTCAGTTTCTTGTGGACATGGACAATGATATCTTAGTACAACCCTGAAATGTAGGGGCTCACAAATAGATTTTCCTAATGAGAGGAGCATGCTGTCTTATAAATTCAGGTAAAGTGTAAGCAGAACAGATTTGTTCCTTCATAGGTTTGAAACTGATTAGATCTCAGTTTCTTTCTAAGTAATGGAAAATATGCAGGCCTATCTAAATGAGATAGGACTATTTATCTAAACGCCATTACATAGAGGACAATCTCCATGCATCAGGTTTTATTTATCCTGTTTTAGATATGGCTCTTCTAGTAAGGAAACATAAAGCTTATGCATCGTTCCATATCTCTTTTTATCCAATTTTCCTCCACTCTGTTTTTATCTACATTTCATATATTTGCTGATATCTGCCTGCTTCTCTTTTCACTGTCAATTACTCAGCAATATAATCTTTATTGCATTGTAATAATTTTAATACCTTCCATACCTAACTTGCAGGACCTTCTCATAAATTACAGGATTTGTGCCCCTGACGTACCTTTAGTAGCATTTTTCCATCCTGATTTCTCTGACTCCATGAACTGTCTTTTGCTTTTTTTGCTCCTCTATCTTGTCTGCCAGCTGGTGTTTTGCTAACGTTTTTCAGTCTTTTCTGCCTTTCAGAATAATCTGTATATCTCTTCTTTGCTAGTAAATTGTCCAGCCATGGATTGCTAAATAGCTGAAAATCAGTTACAGGCGTCTTAACTCAAGGTCCTAGAGCAAAACTTGGCAGTAGACCCATGTGCCCCCAAAATGTCCTTGGGCACACCCGCAGATACACTGGAGATACACTTGGGCAGGGGTTTCTTTCATTGTTCCAACTTCACTGGTGTTTTGGACTTTTTATACATCTTTTTTATTAGCTAATTCATATGACATCCCCTTTCCAAAACTACACGTAAACAATATTTTAATGGAGCCTGTGCCCTTTTGTCTCATTTCTGTCTCTCTTTTTTTTCCTTAAAGAACTGTGAGTTTCTTGCTCTGACATAGAGTGATCCAAACAGCATTCTATTAATTTTCAGAATAGGCTTTATTTTCATTTCAAGAAAAAAAACATTTTGAAACATTTTCAAGAAAAAAAATTATAACCATTCTAATAAATCTTGTCCTCTCTAGGATTAAAGATCTCTAATACTTCAAGAATATGACGAAGAAATAAATACATTTTGATCTCTTAGAAAAAACATCAATAATTGCAGTTTATGACTATATACTGTGTTTGGAATGGAACTGCAATGTAGGGAAATTGAGATAAAATATGATGCAAATGTAAGCAAATAAGAATTGAGCAGAGCCTCTGACACAATGGATCTAATAGTCAAGAAATGTCAAAGACCCAAAGTTTACCATTCATATGGGAACTAGCCTAAAATAAGAATCTGTGAGAAGTCATAATTGCCTTGTGGATGTCAAGAAAGTTGGTCATTGTGCCTCTGAAATTGGGAAGAAGTTGATCTACATCGAGCAAACAGAAATCATTGAGGACTTTGGAAAAATAGAGAAATTCAGCAAAATGAAAAGGCATTCTAAATTCTCCCCTTTCTCCTCCTCCTCCCCACTTCCCCTTCTCTTCTCTTTCCTCCCTCTCCACTCCCCCTCCTCTTCCTTCTGTTCATTCTGTGTGTATGTGTGTGTGTGTGTGTGTGTATAGGTGTGTGTCCCCCCCCCCTGTTTATATTGATTAGAATATGACCAAGTTTCATTCAATTTTAACTTCTGGGAAACACAATTATCAAAAGCCATTTGCCCTAAAGTATCAGCTAAGAAGTAAACCCAAAGAAATTTTCATACCAATATGATTGATTTCCCTTGGGATAAAGGGTAATGTTATGTTAAATTTAACAATAACTGTCAGTCAAATGTCATTTTTATAATTTATTGAAATGGTTTAGTATTCTAGTGTTACAGACATCTCTTGTCTGTCCCTTGTTGATTACTGTATTGTCAGTTGAAAATGAAGCCAGCTGCGGCAATTAGCCTCATTTACTCTACTGGTGATATCTCAAATGATAAGCTTATTATCATATTATATTATATCATAAGAATATTATCATATTCTCCTTCATTCAGCAATCAATATGTGACTTTTTAGAATCATATTCTCTTACTGTTATTAAAATGTCTCAGATAATTAATGAATATTTTTCTGAAAATCCATCTTTCCTTTTCCCAATCCTTCATACAAGAAAGAATTGAAATGATAATTGCAAGCATCTAATTTTGTAAAGTAATCTTGCAAATAAGACTTATTTTAGCCAAAGTTCATTTGGTTATACCTTCCCTGATAACTTCATTGCTTATCATTTTAAAAAATAAATATTTTCAAAAGCACACGTTTAAAAAACAGTGATACCAAAACTCTTCCTGTGTATAACTTCTAGATCTACCCCCCAAAAAACCTATTTTAAACTCATTTGCTCAGTAGTTGCAGTGGATAAAATATTTACTCATTATATTTTGTCTTCACAAGGGCTAATATGGTAGGGCTAAAATGGACAAGTCTAGAAATAGCCAGAGCCTGGGAATAAGACAGATTTCCAGCAACATGGAATGTTCTGAAATTGCCAGCAGGCAGAAAGTCTGGTTAATGGGTAGGACACTATTAGAGAGAAGAAGGAAGAGAATAGTCTAACAGTAAGGTATAACAAGGATTCAGGATGCCAAGCAGACATATCTGGTGGAGATTTTATGACACAGTATAGGAACTAAATGAGTGATTTATGAATTATTTAACGTGTTCAATCAAGAAAGGCTGGATCATAGAGTAGGAAGAAATAGGGTACCAAGCTGGGCTCCAGGAATAAAGGAAGATAATGTAGGACCTATTTAATCTGTTTTATAAGTGGAATAAACTGGAACTTGACAAGTTAAATTGCCCATGCAACTATTGTGAGGCAGAATGTGGATGCCAATCAATATCTTCTAGCTATAAATGCCCAGTCAAAATCACTTGTATCCGTTGTCTCTACTTAACAATATTAATAACAGGGCTGGCATGGTGGCGTAGCAGTTAAGTTCATGCGTGCCACTTGGGCAGCCTGGGGTTCACTGGTTCGGATCCTGGGCCCGGACCTACTCCCTGATCATCAAGCCATGATGAGGTGGTGTCCCATATAGAAGAACTACAACTCCACAACTATGATACACAGCTACGTAGTGGGGCTTTGAGGAGAAAAAAGAAAGAGAGGAAGATTGCCACAGATGTTAGCACAGTGCTAGTCTTCCTTAAAAAAAAATGGCAATAATAATAACAACAATAATAATAATAAAAGTTCCTGAATGAAAACAAACTCTTTACTACATATTGTATATATTCTGTTTCTAATTTGTATAATGACTCAGTAAGACGTATAACATTATCCCCATTTTGAAGACAAGGAAAATGACATAGAATATAGAGTTTTATATAAAGTGTAATGAAACAAAAATCTCCAGGAGGAAGTCAAGATGGTGGCATAGGCAGACTCTGAACTCACCTTCTCCCGCGAACACAGCCAATTTACAACTACTCGTGGAAAAATTACCCCTGAGACAGAACTGAAAACTGGATAAGAGGAACTCCTGCAACAACGGACAATCCTAACTGAGGTAGAAGAAGGGAGCGGCCCAAAGGTACACAGCCCTCCCTGGAGGAGCGGGGCCCTTAGACGGGGAGCGCCCCCACTGTGGGCATTTTGTGGACGCAGCATAATTGAGACGAGTGGCATAATATCTGCCTTTGCCTGGTACTAAAACATTGGGGAGTACCCCAAGAAAAGCTGGTTCACAAAGAAATTAAAAACGGCTCTTAAAGGGCCCATGCGCAAACTCACCTGTTTCAGAAAGCATCCTAAGATCACCAGAAAGAAAGGTGCATAGTGCTTTCGTGAAAAGAGACTCACCTGATAGGCCCTGTGTGCATCTCGGTGAGAGGTGAGAACTCTCAAGGGACTGGGACACTGGCGGCGGCCATTGTTGTGGCCTGGTGTGTGCGTGCTGACACAGACGCCATTGGAGTTCTCCCTGGGGCCTGCTACCCAGGTCTGCCCCACCCACTAGAGCTCCGATTTAATCCAGCTAAGCCAGGGCGGGCAGCCCCCCTAGAGACTGGCCCCACCCAACAACAAGCCCTCAGGCAACTTGTGGACCTGCATAGATTGGTGACTGGATTCTCTGCAGCCTGGCAACTGAGCTGACTTCAGTGGAGCAGGGTGAGCACAAGGAGCAAGTGGAGAGTGTGGGACAGTGGTGGAGTGTGTGGGGCTCCTGCCATGGAGAGACTGGGTCCGCTTTGGGAGGTCGGGGAGTGCACACGGGGCAGGACTGTGTTGACTGTGTGTGTGGACCTGTGGGTGGCAGGGCTTGTCAGCTGCAGAAGACTTGTGCTTCTCAAAGACCCACATAGGGGGTTTGCCCCACCTTCCAAAACCTGAAACCATTGGGTGCTCTGGTGAGGAGGCCAGCACCACCCAGCTGCAATCCTCACAGAGCTGACAAGAGACCTTAAAGGCTGGAGGCTTATAACAATTGTAAGGCCCTGAGCCTAACAACCTGCCACGCTGGGGGCCTACTCACTTCAAAGAAATACTGCAAGAGAAATGTGGTATTAGAACTTGCAGCCAACTGTGCTGGGGCTGCCCACACCTGATAAAGAGACTGAAGGGCCCACAACAACTACAAGCAGCTGAGCATTACAACAACTGGCCAGGAGCATAACTCGGCCACCCTGGGTGCCTACAGGGAGAGCAAACAGGCCACAACAGAAGGACACACGTAGCCCACATAGGGGTCACCCATGGAACATCGAGAACTGAGGGAAGCACACGGCAGGCCTCCTAAGCCATCACTTACATAAGATCACCTATCCAAGAGCAGGAGACATAGCTGACCTACCTAATATGTAGACACAAGCACAGGGAAAGAGGCAAAATGAGGAGGCAAAGGAATACATTCCAAGTAAGGGAACGGGACAAAACCCCAGAAAAGGAACTAAGTGAAACAGAAATGAGCAACCTACCCGACAGAGAGTTCAAACTAAGAGTGTTAAGGATGCTCACTGATCTGGGGAGAAGAATAGATGAACTCAGTGAGAATGTCAACAAAGAAATGAAAGATATAAAAAAGAACCAATCAGAAATGAAGAATACGATACTGGAAATGAAAAATTCACTAGAGGGACTCAAAAGCAGAGTAGAGGATAGAGAAGAACGGATCTGTGAGCTGAACGAAAGACTAAAAGAAATTACCCAAGCTGAACAGGTAAAAGAGAAAAGAATTAAAAAGACTGAGGACAGTCTAAGGGACCTCTGGGACAACATCAAGCACACTAACATCTGTGTTATAGGTGTCCCAGAAGGAGAAGAGCGAGACAAAGGGGCAGAGAATCTATTTCAAGAAATAATAGATGAAAACTTCCCTAACCTAAGGAAGGAAACAGACATCCAGGTGCAGGAAGCACAGAGAGCCCCAAACAAGATAAACCCAAAGAGGCCCACACCAAGACACATCATAATCAAAACGCCCAGAATTAAAGATAAAGAGAGAATCCTAAAAGCCGCAAGAGAAAGTCAAGTTATATACAAAGGAAATCCCATAAGGCTATCAGCTGACTTCTCAGCAGAAACCTTACAGGCTAGAGGAGAATAGCATGATAAATTTAAAGTGCTAAAGGAAAAAACTTACAGCCAAGAATACTCTACCCAGCAAGGTTATCATTCAAGATGGAAGGAGAGATCAAAAATTTCCCAGACAAGCAAAAATTAAAGGAGTTTGTCCCCAAGAAACCAGTGCTACAAGGAATGTTAAAGGGACTGATTTAAGGGGAAAAGAGAAGACCACAAATAGGAAAAATTATCTATTTCCATGATAAGAACGTAATGGATATAAATGCACAAAAAAGAGGTTAGATACGATATCAAAAACATAAAAGGAGGGAGGAGGGGAGTTAAAGAGTACAGCTTTCAGACAGAGGTCAAACTAAAGAGACCATCAATTCTGTATAGAAGGAGAAAGGAACAGAGAAGGACTACTAAAACACCGAGAAAAAAAAAAGTTAAAAAATGACAGTAAGTACATACTTATCAATAGCTACTTTAAACGTCAGTGGACTAAATGCTCCAATTAAAAGGCATACGGTGGCTCATTGGATAAAAAAAAAGACCCATATATATGCTGCATACAAGAGACACACTTCAGACCTAAAGACACTCACAAACTGAAAGTGAAGGGATGGAAAAAGATACTCCATGCAAAAGGCAATGAAAAGAAAGCTGGAGTAGCAATACTCATATCAGACAAAATAGACTTTAAAACAAAAATTGTAAAAAGAGACAAAGAAGGGCATTACATAATGATCTAGGGAACAATCCAACAAAAGCATATAACACTTGTAAATATCTACTCACCCAATGTAGGTGCACCTAAATATATAAAGCAATTATTAACAGACATAAAAACAGAAATAGACAGTAACACAATAATAGTAGGGGACTTTAACACTCCTCTTAAAGCAACAGATAGATCATCCAAACAGAAGATCAATAAGGAAACATTGGCCTTAAATGATACACTAGAACAGATGGACCTAGTGGATATATACAGAGCATTCCATCCCGAAACCGAAGAATACACGTTCTTTTCAAATGCACATGGAACATTCTCCAGGATTGATCACATATTAGGCCACAAAACAAGTCTCCATAAATTTAAGAGGATTGAAATAATACCAAGCATCTTTTCTGACCACAACAGTATGAAACTAGAAATGAACTATTGGAAGAAAATCAGAAAAGCCCCAAATACGTGGAGATTAAACAAGATGCTACTGAACAATGACTGGGTCAACGAAGAAATCAAAGAAGAAATCAAAAAATACCTGGAGACAAGTGAAAATGAAAATACGACATGCCAGCATTTATGGGATACAGCAAAAGCGGTTCTAAGAGGGAAGTTTATAGCAATACAAGGCTATCTCAACAAACAAGAAAAATCTCAAATAAACAATCTAACAATGCACCTAAAGGAACTGGAAAAAGAAGAACAAACAAAGGCCAAAATCAGTAGAAGAAGGGAAATCATAAAAATCAGAGCAGAAATTAATGAAATAGAGACCAAATAGCAATAGAAAAAATTAATAAAACCAAGAGCTTGTTCTTTGAAAAGATAAAAAAAATTGACAAACCTTTAGCTAGACTCACCAAGAAAAAAAGAGAGAAGGCACAAATAAGTAAAATCAGAAATGAAAGAGGAGAAATTATAACAGACACCTCAGAAATACAAAAGATTATAAGACAATAATATGAAAAGCTATATGCCAACTAATTCGACAATCTGGAAGAAATGGATAAATTCTTAGAATCATACAACCTTCCCAAACTGAATCAGGAAGAAGTAGAGAATTTGCATAGACCAATCAGCAGTAAGGAAATAGTAATCAAAAACCTCCCCCAAAATAAAGTCCAGGACCAGACGGTTCCCCAGTGAATTCTACCAAACATTCAAAGAAGATTTAATACCTATCCTTCTCAAACTCTTCCAAAAAATTGAGGAGGGGGGGAAGCTCCCTAACTCATTCTACAAAGCCGACATTACCCTGATACCAAAACCAGACAAGGATAACACAAAAAAAGAAAATTTCAGGCCAATATCACTGATGAACATTGATGCAAAAATGCTCAACAAATTCTAGCAAATCACATACAACAATACGTTAAAAAGATTATACACCATGATCAAGTGGGATTTATTCCAAATATGCAGGGATGGTTTAACATTTGCAAATCAATCAACGTGATACACCTCATTAATAAAATGAAGAATAAAAATCACATGATCATCTCAATAGATGCAGAGAAAGCATTTGATAAGGTACAGCATCCATTTATGATACAAACTCTGAATAAAATGGGGATAGAAGGAAAATACCTCAACATATCAAAGATCATATATGAGAAACCCACAGCTAATTTCATCCTCAATGGTGAAAAACTGAAAGCTATTCCTCTAAGAACAGGAACCAGACAAGGATGGCCACTGTCACCATTCCTATTTAACATAGTACTGGAGGTCCTAGCCAGAGCAATCAGGCAAGAGAAAGAAATAAAAGGGATCCAAATTGGAAAGGAAGAAGTGAAACTGTCACTATTTGCAGATGACATGATGTTATATATAGAAAACCCTAAAGAATCCACCAGAAAACTTTTAGAAGTAATAAACAAATATGGTTAAGTTGCAGGATACAAAATCAACATACAAAAATCAGTTGCATTTCTATACACTAACAACGAAGTAGCAGAAAGAGAAATTGAGAATACCATCCCATTTACAATTGCAACAAAAAGAATAAAATACCTAGGAATAAACTTAACCAAAGAAGTGAAAGATCTGTACACGGAAAACTATAAAACATTGCTGAAAGAAATTGAAGAAGACACAAAGAAATGGAAAGATATTCCGTGCTCTTGGATTGGAAGAATTAACATAGTTAAGATGTCCATACTTCCTAAAGCCATCTGTAGATTCAATGCAATCCCTATCAAAGTTCCAACAACATTTTTCACAGAAATAGAACAAAGAATCCTAAAATTTATATGGAACAACAAAAGACCCTGAATAGGTAAAGGAATCCTGAGAAAAAAGAACAAAGCTGGAGGTATCACATTCCCTGATTTCAAAATATACTACAAAGCTATAGTAACCAAAACAGCATGGTACTGGCACAAAAACAGACACACAGATCAATGGAATAGAATCGAAAGCCCAGAAATAAACCCACACATCTATGGACAGCTAATCTTTGACAAAGGAGCCAAGAACATACAATGGAGAAAAGAAAGTCTCTTCAACAAATGGTGTTGGGAAAACAGGATAGCCACACGTAAAATAATGAAAGTAGACCCTTACCTTACACCATACACAAAAATTAACTCCAAATGGATTAAAGACTTGAATGTAAGACCTGATACTATGAAACATCTAGAAGAAAACATAGGCAGTACACGCTTTGACATGGGACTTAGCAACATATTTTCAAGCATCGTGTCTGACCGGGCAAGAGAAACAATAGAAAAAATAAACAAATGGGACTACATCAAACTAAAAAGCTTCTGCACAGCAAAGGAAACCATCAACAAAACAAGAAGACAACCTAACAACTGGGAGAAGATATTTGCAAACCATACATCTGATAAGGGCTTAATCTCCAAAATATATAAAGAACTTATGCATCCCAACAACAAAAAAACTAACAACCCAATTAAAAAATGGGCAAAAGACCTGAACAGACATTTCTCCAAAGAAGATATACAGATGGCCAACAGACACATGAAAAGATGTTCAAAATCACTAACTATCAGGGAAATGCAAATCAAAACTACAATGAGATATCACCTCACGCCCATCAGAATGGCTATAATTAACAAGACAGGAAACAACATGTGTTGGAGAGGATGTGGAGAGAAGGGAACTCTCATACACTGCTGGTGGGAGTGCAAACTGGTGCAGCCACTATGGAAAACAGTATAGAGATTCCTCAAAAAATCAAGGATAGAACTACCATATGATCCAGCTATTCCACTGCTGGGTATTTATCCAAAGAACTTGAAAACACCAATGCATCAAGATACATGCACCCCTGTGTTCATTGCAGCGTTATTCACAATAGCCAAGACTTGGAAGCAACCTAAGTGCCCATCAAGGGACGAATGGATAAAGAAGCTGTGGTATATATACACAATGGAATACTACTCAGCCATAAGAAACGATGAAATCCAGCCATTTGTGACAACATGGATGGACATTGAGTGTATTATGCAAAGTGAAATAAGTCAGAAGGAGAAGGTCAAATACCGTATTATTTCCTTCATTAAGTAGTAGATAATAACAACAATAAACAAACACATAGAGACAGAGATTGGATTGGTGGTTACCAGAGGGAAAGGGGGGAGGGAGGAGGGCGAAAGGGATAATTCGGCACATGTGTGTGGTGATGGGTTGTAATTAGTATTTGGGTGGTGAACATGATATAATCTATGCAGAAATAGAAGTATAATTATGTACACCTGAAATGTATACAATGTTATAAACCAATGTTACTGCAATAAACAACAACAACAAAAAAAACAACTCCAGAATTGTACCAAAATATTGACAGTGGTTATCTATGGAATGTAGAACTATGATTTTTTTTCTGTTTTTTCCAGACATAATGTGAGTATGATTAAATTAAAATTTTTTTTTAATTCTTAATTTTTAGGCAACACTTTTACTAGCATTTATTCTTATGTTTACTCTCAGGGATGTCTTTTCATTTTGTGAGAATAGCGTGCCATTTTATATTAACGGGTCTGCCATAAACATATTGCAGGGAGCCCACCAATAACATCTTGTTATCTAAAGTGTTGATTTTCAAAGTCTATGATTTTCACAAATAATTGTAGCTTATGCCACAAGGATTGGCTGCATACAATATGCTACTCCTTCTGTAAAAATTTTTGTGTAAGTGATTATCTTTTTCACTACAATTAAGGTTAAGAAACATTGGCATCCATTTCCTGAATCCCTGCCAATAGAAACTATTTCACATTTGCTTCTGACTGATGTTTCTTGTCACTTAGATATAGATAATTTTCTTAAAAAAGAAATGAGCATTCTAGAACTTAATTAGGAAATTACTTAGATGAATTAATACACCTAATTGTGACTGTCTTATTCAGGGCAGTCTTGTCTTTGTTCCCTTTTTTTTTTGTGTGTGTGTGTCTTTGTTCCATGATTTTCACTCTAGCATATTGTCATTGTAGAGAGGAGATGAAAAGAATGACAGAGTATACCCAATAGCCATAATATGATTCTCTACTCTTATGGGTTGAAATTAACTGAAAATTTGGACTTACAACTCAAAAATATCTGTCATAACTCAAGACTCCTGAAACTTTCCTACAAACTAAATTATGAAAATCAAAAAGGGAGGAAAGCTGTCTCCCAAAATTCAGAGGTAGAGTGGGTGACAGAAAATGATATCAAAGGACTCAGAAATTAAATTAAGTGAATGAAAGACTAGAAGAAATGAATGGAATGTTTTCATGGAAGACGCATGTAACAGTTATTTGGAAAAGGGGAATCGGATGTTTAGATGACTGATAGTCACTGAAATAAAATATTTTGCTCTAAATCAAATTGGAAACTAGTTTTTGAAAAAAGATTCTTTAATGATAGGATCAACTAGACCTTGCATAACAAATTTTAAAATTACACAAATGATTCTCACTTTATATTTTTTAATACCAAAAGATGGTAGTTGTACAAATAAAATAACAGGTATGAACTCCTATGGGAATACAATGAGGTACAGATTTCTAAGTTGACTACACACCTTCTCCCTACCCCAAATCAAACAACAAAAAAGTAAATAGATTTCTTACTTTTATATCTGTAGTAATATTTTTCCAGGCATAAGTAGTGCCACAAGCAATCATTTTACATACCAGAGAAAAGATACAAAATGGAAATGAATTGAAGATTTGATAAATAACAATTTGACACACAGTCTAATAGCTAGTTTCTATTTGAGAAGAAGGAAAGAGCAGAAGCTTAAATATGTAGAAAAAAAGAATTCTCAAAGCAAATATACCACTGTTGGGGATCAGGGCAGGCCACCCCAAAGCATGCCTCTTTGGAATATTGATTATTTTGAATTAAATTTACTTAAGAAACAGCCATTGCAAGAAAGACACTCTGACCCTTATTTGTCCCCCTAAAAGCAGGAAATAAATCTTCTGTGTGAAAGGTACCCTCCCTGCATCAGGAGGTAAAGAGATACCCTCATCACCAGAGATGGGGAATTCAGAGCTAAGAAGACTGTGTAAACACACTTTGCTTCACTAGTTATGAGCCAAGCCTACCTAGTTTCTTTGTCTCATCAGTTCCTCACAAATTTATTGTTTCTGTGTCTCAAAAGTATAAAAGCTGTCTGCTTTGGTCATTTCTTTAGGTTCCATATCTATGAGACCCCCATACATAGGAATTAAATTTGTTTGTTTGTTTGTTTTTTTTGTCCTCCTGTTAATCTGTCTTGTGTTAATTTAATTATTAGACCAACCAAAAGAACCTAGAAGGATAAGGAGAAATTTCCCCTCCCTAACACCATCTTCCTCATTTAGTCTGGAAAAGATTTTACAACAAGGCCCAGGGGAATTGGTAGAGATATTTCAAGAGGCTAAATAAAAGCTTACAAAAACTGAGGGAAATCAGTACTGGAAATGTTTTCTAAGTAAGCTCATAGTTAGAACTCAACCATTTTAACTCCCCTAAGCCAGTGGATAAGGACAGTACAAATAACGGCATAAGAGGCACGGATGTGCACATTATGTGGCTGTTGTTAGATTTTAATTTAACTGGGGGATATAAAAACTAACCAAAAAACTTTTTTACTTTATTAGAAACTTTATTGGTATTTACAATAGCTACGCTAAGAAAGTGATTGAATTTTTTTCAGGTAATAATTCAAAATATTTAATTTCATGTTTCTTGGGAGGACAGTGATGTGTGTATAAGTGAGAGCAATTTTGGGCAAATATTCTACTTCTGATTATTTACTTCTGTTTTTTAGGCCTTCCTCTATCTCTTTTGTAATGAGTTGTTATAAACTGAGTAGTCCAGAAAACTAAATGAAATTCATGTATCGTATAGCAATGTTGAGAATGACTATGGCACTATCGTTTTCAGTTACACAGCAAAAGGAAATGTATTGTAATTCTAAAATAAGCCACCTAAAGAAGACCTATGGTGGTGCATTGCCAAAAATGCCACAGACAAAGAAGTTTGAAGATTGCTTAGGGAAAATCCTTCACATGAGTGCAGTCAAATTTTATTTAATGGTAATTTTTTTATTACAAATGAGATCATTTATTACTATGCTAATATTCATTGGATGGAATATTAAGATAAAATGGTCATGTCACGGCAAGAGGTAAGTCAGGACAAGAGGGCTTAAACTGAAAAAAAAAATGTGTATTGAATGTGGGAAAACCTTGACTCCTGAGGCCTTAAGTCAAAGAAGTAAGGAGTTTAACTCCAAAGAAAGAAGTGGTAATGAAGAGCTAACAGATGACTAGTGTGATCATTCTTTATGAATTTTATCTTTCCAAGCATGCCGTGAAAGTTTAAGGGTTTCAAAACCCGCTGAGGACTTAGGAACTCTGAGAACAATTACATGAAACTAGTGGTAAAGGAATAGAATCAGAGAAATCAAGAAAGCAGGATCACAAGTATAATTAAAATCAGCCAGAAAAAAAAGTTCTTTCTTGGAGATTTTCACTAAATAAAAGTCCAGATTTTCAAAGGAAGCACGTGTGATTCAGTGACTGGTCTCAGAAGAATGCAAATAAAAGACCTAACATTGAGAAAGTAAGTTGTGCTACAGTCAAAGCCACATAAATGAGAGGAAAGAAAAAATTCAGCCATCAAAAGCTACACACAGGGCCGGCCCCATGGCTTAGCAGTTAAGTGCGCACGCTCCGCTGCTGGCGGCCCTGTTCGGATCCTGGGCTCCCACCGACGCACCGCTTCTCCGGCCATGCTGAAGCCCGTCCCACATACAGCAACTAGAATGATGTGCAGCTATGACATACAACTATCTACTGGGGCTTTGGAGGGAAATAAAATAAATAAATAAAATCTTAAAAAAAGAAAAAAGCTACACACATACACATACGCGTGCACACATGATCATGAATGATAGCATCAAAGTAAGGAGAACTTGTTTCAAACACCAGCCCTGAATTAAATTTGCTTTTATTAATCAACTTTATCAACGAACTTTGTAATAGAGCAACTGTGCAAAATTTTAAATATTACCTAGAGGGCTGAGGGAAGAACACCAACTCTGCAACGTTCCATAATGCTAATTACTTGGGGAAATAAATGTGAAATGCATAGACATGGAAATTACAGCTCAAATAGTTCTTATTTTTACTCTCACATAACTACAGAAAGATTTTGAGGCTACCAAAATTTAAAGTGTGTTTTGATATCATTTCATAATGAGAGTAATTATAACATCTACTCACTTCTATGTGTATGGTAGATCTGGATAAAACAGTGAATTACTTTATAAAGAGAAATTCCTATCTGAGAATAGTATTTGAATCACATAATGCTTAAAAGAAAAAAGTGTTCAGGCCAGGCGTTCACTCTTGCTCATTCTCACTTATTTCCCTCCATTCTCATCCACACTGCCATTTTAACTTTCTACTGTTTCCTTGACCTTCATTTTTCTTGCCCTATCTCCTCTGTCTTTTTCACTGTCATTTCACTCATAGATTCATTATAATTATTAATTGCATTCATCAAACAGCACTGCAATGAGATAAAATGGGTGTGTTTGTCATCTGTATGAATGAATTAATAAACCAAAACCCAAAGTGACAAAATAACTGAATTCTTTTCTATGCACAAATTGGTTTTTAAAAAATACTCAAAAAATCAATCTGCTCTGTTTGTATTTTACTAATTTTATTTGTTAATAATGTGAATAATGTGCTATTCCAGTGAATTCTCAATGATTAAAACAGATCTTATAGAATTTCCCAAATATGACCTGTATAGAAGTATCAGAAAATTAATTAATCCAAGAAAAATACATACAAATTAGTCTTAAAGTCTCCTTAACCATTTTTTAAATATTATTATTGTCTCCACCATAGGAAACTGGAAAAAGAAGAGCAAAGCAAGCAGAAAAGAAGATTTATAATAAGAATTAGAGCAGAAATCAATGAAATTGAAGACAGGAAATCAAAAGAGAAAATCAGTGAAACCAAAAGCTGATTTTTTGAAAAGATCAATAAAATCGATAAGCTTCTAGCCAGGCTAAGAAAAAAAGAGAGAGGACACAAGTTAGTAATATCAGAAATGAAAGCAGGGACATCACTATAGATCCTATGGACAGTAAAAAATAAATAGAATACTATGAACAACTTTATCCCCACGAATTTGACAACCTAGATGAAAAGGACCAATTTCTTGAACGATACCAGTTGCCAAAACTCACAGAAAAAGAAAAACAACCTGAATAGGTCTATATCTACTAAACTAATGGGAATCAATAATTAATAACCTTCCAAAACTGAAAATGCCAGACCCAGAATGGTTTAATAGTGAATTCTACCAAACATTTAAGAATGAAATTATACCAATTATCCACAATCTCTTTCAGTGATAGGAGCAGAGGGAATACTTTCTAACTCATTCTACAAGACCAGCATTACCCTAATACCAAAACCAGACAGAGACATTTTGAGGAAAGAAAACTACAGACCAATATCTTCCATGAACATTGATGCAAAAATCTTCAGTAAAATATTAGCAAATTCAATGTAACAATGTATGAAAAGAATTATACACCATGATCAAGCGGGATTTATCCCAGATATGCAAGGATGGTTCAACATTCAAAAATCAATTATCGTAATCCAGCATATCAATAGGCTAATAAAGAAAAATCTCATGATTATATCAATACATATAGAAAAAGCTTTTGACAAAATCCAACACCCATTCATGATAAAAACTGTAAGTAAAATAGGAATAGAGGAAAATGTTCTCAACTTGATAAAGAATAGCTACAAAAAACAAACAAACAAAAAGACCTTATAGCTAACATCATACTTAATGGTGAGAAACTTGAAGCTTCCTCATGAAGAAAAGAGACAGGCAAAGATGTCCTCTCATATTATCCCTTTTCAACGTCGTACTGGAAGTCTTAGCTAATGCAATAAGACAAGAAAAGGAAATAAAAGGCATACAGATTGGGAAGAAAAAAATAATATTTTCTTTGTTTGTTGATGACATGATCATCTATGTAGAAAATCCAAAAGATTTGACAAAAACTGCTGGAACCAATAATCGATTATAGCAAGGTTGCAGAATACAAGGTTATTTTACAAAGGCAATAACTTTACATATACCAGCAATGAACAAATGGAATTTGAAATTTGAAACACAATACCATGTACATTAGTATCCAAATAATATCAAATATGTAGGTATAAATCTGACAAAATATGTGCAAGATCTATATGAGGAATACTGCAAAACTTTGGTGAACAAAATCAAAGAACTAAGTAAATGGAAAGATATTCCATGTGCTAACAACTCTTAAAATGCAACAATAAGAAAGCAAGAAATATGATTAAAAGATGGGCCAAAGACCTTAAGAAATCTCACCAAGAAGATACATAGATGGCAAAAAGGCATAGGGAAAGATGCTTCACATCATATGTCATCAGGGAAATGCGAATTAAAATAATGAAATACCACTATACACTTATGAGAATGGCCAAAATCTGGAACACTGACAACACCAACTGCTGGTGAAGACGTGGACCAACAGGAACACATTCATTGCTGGTGAGAATGTAAAATGGTACAACCAATCTGGAAGACAGTTTGGCAATGACTTACGAAACTAAACACACTCTTACCATATAATCTAACAACTGCACTTGTTGATATTTACTCAAAGGAGTTGAAAACTTATATCCGCACAAAAACCTGCACGTGGATGTTTATAGAAGCTTTATTCAAAAGTGTCAAAACTTGGAAGTAAACAAGATGTCCTTCAGTAGATGAATGGATAAATAACCTGTAATACATCCAGACAATAGACTGCTATTAAGAACTAAAAAGAAATGAGCTATCAAGCTGTGAAAAGATATGAAGGAACCTTAAATGTATATTACTAAGTGAAAGATGTCAATCTGAAAAGACTACATACTGTGTGATTCCAATCATATGACATTCTGGAAAAGGCAAAACTATGGAAATAGTAAAAGGATCAGTGATTGCCAATAGGTAAGTGGTGGAAGGGTGGAATAGGTGGAGCACAGAGGATTTTTAGGGCAGTGAGAATACTCTGCATGATACTGTAATAATGGGTACATGTCATTATACATTTGTCCAAAGCCATACAAGGTACAACACCAAGAGTAAACTGTGAAGTAAATTATGGACTCTGGGTGATAATAATGTGCCAATGCAAGTTCATCAATTGTAACAAATATATCTCACATGGGAGATTTTTATAATGGGGAAAGCTATGCATGTGTGGGGGCAAGGGTATACAGGAAATCTCTGTACCTTCCTCTTAATTTTTTTTTGAACTTAATATTTCTCTAAAGAAATAAGGTCTTTAAAAAAATGTTATTATTACTTGTCACTTTCATGGACATCTCCTATTCTACCACTGATAGTTTCTATTCCTTTATCTCATTGAATTCTGCCAGCACTGGAGTTTCAAAAACAAGAAGTCTAAAATCAGGTAGACTACTCCCATTATGGATTGAATTATGTTCCCCCAAATTTATTATGTTGAAATCCTGAGCCCAAGTACCACAGAATGTGACATTTTTTTGGAAATAGGTTTGTTGCAGATGTAATTAGTTAAAATGAGGTCATACTAGAATAGCAGGGTCCCTAATCCAATGTGACAAATGTCCTTATAAAAGAGGGAAATTTGGAGACAAACACATGTACAAGGAGATCGCTATTTAAAGATGAAGACAGAGATCTATAAGCCAACGATTTATTGAACTGTTTATTGATTCTCTCTGTGTGTAACACAAGAATGGGATATAAACACTTCTTAATCTATTATTTTTCTCAAACCGTAGATCCATAGTCCATTCATAATTGCAATGGCCTAAAAGCAATTGATGCCTTTCCATTCATCTCAATAATATTTTAAATTTACTTCTTAATATTTTCATACCACCTTTTTCCTCTAGGGAATTTAGGCCACTTTCACAAGATTCAAGCCTAGACTTATTCCCATGATGATGCGGGGTTGTTATGAGGCAATGTACTTATAAAAAAATCAGTGTAAAGCTTGGTTTCCAAGACTCAACTACAAAGTAACCATTTTCACACCTCTTTGAATAAAGGATTCATGAAAAGCTACCAATTGGTGAATCAGCAGAAATCACGGGCACAGAGAAAGATTGAGAGAGACAGAAAAATAATTTGTGCTGTGCTGACTTATTAAGTCAATATTAAATACCAACACATTGAGCTACAGGGAGAAAACATGCAAAGTGGTGAAGGCTGTATCCACATTTTACTTGTCTTTGGAAGCAACAGCTGGGGTGTCAAATTTAATCTATGTGACTGATGGAAAAAGCCAAAGACATAGCAAGAATACGAATAGTTACCATTTTTGAGAATTAGAAAAAAATAGACCTCAAGAAAAATTCCTTACTTAGATTGGGAGCCATATCCCAGATTAGATTTCCAGATCTCCTCATATAGGTAGTTCAGCAGGAAATGTTTGAGAAATAAATGGTAATTTTATGTCGTAATCTAGTGTGCTAAAATCTACAAGAAATTGCTAATTTAACTCAATATTGAAAATCTTTAGGACATCATCGTAATGGCTATGCCCTCCTAGCATTCTATCATCTTGCAATGCTTACTCCTAGATATTTTTAAAAGAATACATAATGAGCAAATAATCCTGCACTGACTGTATAAAAAATTTTTAAACTATTTTATATATTTTTTACGTTCCAACTTCCATCTTTTCCCACTATTTCTTGGGAAACAATAATTCAAATACAGTAACTAGAAGTGACCTCAGAAGTCTCTGTACAAATTATACCTTTTTCAGATGAAGAAACTGGTATGCAGACATGCTCAAGGTCTTGCTTATCCTATGGAAAGCAATTCCAAATAAGAAAACAAATTAAGCCTAAATATATTCAATGTAATATTAACGGTAGCAAAAATTTGGAAAATATCAAAATCTTGTAAAAATATTCTATAACATAGCATAATAAATAAACATTTAAACTGAATAAGTAATCAATTATGAATATTTATCAAGAATTTATAAGAACCTATAAGTACTGTGGACACAAATACTCCATAATCAATTTATAAATCAAATTAGGGGTGAGTTTATTATATGAGCCAATCTCAAGACTACAGCCTGGGAGAACTTTTCCACCAAGGAAGGAAGCTCTCTGAAGAAGTGAAGTGTACAGGGTGGTTATATACCACGTTGGAACAAAGAACACACATCACATATTACAGGAATATCTCTTTTACTACAGTCACAAGATGCTTTGCTAGCCCAGCATGTCAATGGTCACAAGGTGAGCACAGCAAGTCGGTGCCCAGTAGGTCAGTGGTTACAAGAAGAGTTAAAGTAGGTCGGTTATTAATCCTTAGTGTCTGGGAAGAAACGCTTATCCTTCAAGAAATGCTGTTATGGGAGGAGGCAACATCCCTATCTTTAAGGGCATCATTCTTGTCTTTGGGATATTGTAAATGTTTAAAGCAGATGTACAATGCATGCACGACAGGCCACATAAGGCTTTTATGGAAAAACAAAGTCAAGTCAAAGTAGTTTTAAACCAAATGGTTTCCTCACATACTCCAATACATCCTATTGCTTTTCATTATTTCATCAATACCAATGACTATATCAAAATAGATGTAAAACTTATTAGTGAAAAGAACAATATAAACTAATAAATAAAATGACAATAGTAGAAAACAAAATTGTATCTACAATGTGTTTATAATTATGTTTTGTATTAGTTTCTTAGACTATTGTATCAAATTACTACGAAATGATAGCTTAAAAACAACAGAAATTTATTTTCTCATAGTTCTGGAGGCCAGAAGTCCAAAATCAGTTTCACTGGGTCAAAATCAAAATGTCAGCTGGGCCATGCTCCCTCCAGAAGCTCTAGGGTTGAATTTGTTTCTTGCCTTTTACAGCTTCTGGTGGTTGTCAGCATTCCTTATCTTGTGGCCAGCTCACTCTAATCTCTGCCTCCATCATCACATCACCTTCTCCTCTGTATGTGTCCTCCTTCTGCCTCCCTCTTAACATAAGAGAGAGTATACATGGGATTGCATTTAAGGTCCATCTGGATAACTGAGGACTATTTCCTCATCTCTAGATTAGTAATTTAAACATATCTGCAAAGTCCTTTTTTTTTTGCCACGCAGGGTAACATTCACAAGTTTCAGGGATTAGGACATGGCTATATTTGGATGGGCCTTTTTTTAGCCTACCACAACTGGTATTATACGTGTGTGTGTGTCTGTGTGTATGTTAAAATACTCTTAAGAAATACTACATGTTTATATTGTCATGTGTGTGTGTAAGAATTTTGAGGGATTTTTATTTTTTCATTTTATTTTTATTTTATTATTTCCCTAATTTTTAAATAGCTGTTAATTTTTAAATTAAAATGGTAAAAAACATATTTACTTCCAAACATTTCCTCTACTTTCCTGATCCAAATCTACTGGCTGGTAGAACTAGACATGGAGTCCAGATAAAGTCATGTGATCTTTTTATTACAGTGATTAAACTCATATGAAAAAAAGTTACCGAAAAATCACATAAATATTTTCATCTTAACATAAGATATCATCTTTATGATAGCATAAGTGATAGCCAATAGAGAGTTAAACACTAATTCTTTTAGATTATAATGGAAAACATAAAAAAATAAACTTCTTGCTGAATCCTATATACCATAAAAAAAAAGAACTAGAAAAAGACTAGGAAATGAAAATTGATCAATATAGGCACTGTCATTTAAGAATAAACAGAAATTGCTAGTTTGTGTTTGTGTTTGTTTGCTTTTTTGGTTTTAACTTTAAAATCCAAAGTATATAGAGAAAGTTTTATACATAAAATGTCGAATGAAAATCTTTCCACTTTTGGAACTTTGCTCACACCAGAGCTTTCTTCAATGACCTTCACCACAAAAATACTCCAAATTGTACCTGAAACAACATGCAGGTGAAAAATATCTAATTTTATTGCTTCAGTAACTCAAAAAATGGAGAATGGAATTTCACCAAATTTTCAGTGAAAATCCTCATTTAGGAATGAGGAGAAAAATGATGATGAATTTCAAGCCAATGTGTTTTTGAAGGTTATAAGTGGCGTCAAACAGGACTTATCAAAGAAATGCCTTCTCGGCTCCTGCAATAGAGTGATGGCATGAAGCTGTAATAAGCACGATCAATTTTTATTAAACAAAAATGAAAAAAATCTGCAAGTTCTTTTGCCAATCACACCATTACTGGAGTCATCCCTGAGATATATAATCCTTTGAATGCAAGTGGCTTTTTCAGTTTGTTTAATAATACAGCTTTCGCTAAGATTTTTCATAAACAAACAAAAAATCCCCACTTTTAATAAATAAAACCACTGTGATCTTTTACTATTAACGCATTGTTACATGACTTACAATGCGCTATGACTTCAATCTTTATTTGTAATATATATGTTTTTTTGTTACTGCTCTGAAATAGCAGCATAGATAAGGTAAGCGGTCAGACGTTTGAGGCTTAACATGATACATTTATGTGTTTATTTTGTGTTTTTAGCTTTATGTAAGTATCAGTAATATTTTTCCTATATTGAAATATATTGAGTAATATATTGAATAATATTGAAGCACTTACATCATGTTTTTCATATTTGCAAATACCTTAAAAATCATTTGTATTTAGTATCAAAGAAGAATGCTAACATCAAGCTCCCAGGACTCTTAACTGTGGGATGTCAAAGAGATACCAGAAAAACAGTTTGTTAATTAAATGTATATCTAATAAACAACAAACTTATTTAAAGTGGTAAAAGAAAAATTGCACCAGATAGAGTTAGACTTTATTCTAGACCATTTTAATAGGGTTCAAGACTATTGCAATAGGGGTGGGAGATTGAACTCAACTCCTTTGAAAGAAACGAAAAGAGGATTTCCAAATGATGGGGTAAGCTAAGGGAAAAATACTGGAGGACTTTAGCGGGAAGGTTGGTCAATGTGATTATTCCATCTGTGTTTGCTAATTGGTGCTTATGGAAGTTGGGCTCCTATTCTCCCTCAGAGACTAGGAGACAGGGGCCCTATCTTTCTCGGTGATTATATTGCAAAGGAGGGTTGGCTCCCAGGTCCTTGAGAAAGACATCCCTGCTTGTAGAAGATTTACATCTTTAAGAGGTAGAGAAAGAACTTACGAATGCAAATTTCATAAAGTCAGTGCTCTAAGGAAAGGCAGGTCAGGGCCTCTAGTCAGGTAGAAACCCGTCTAAAGTTTAGTCAAGCTGAGGGGAACATTAATATCTTGATAACAAGATAAAAACTATATTTGATTGTTAATAAGAATGGTCAGTCTGTCTCCTAAGCATATGTAAAATATTTGATACTATTATCTCTATTTTACCAAAGCACTTTTCTGAGAGTGTGTGTGTGTGTGTGTGTATCTTAATTAGGTTAATTAAGGTGGCCAAATCATTGTCTTGTTAACATGTCATATGAAACTGAGTGTATGTTCATAGACTAAGACAAAAAACCTAAACATGTCCCTGTTCTTCCTCATTGTTTAATGATAGATTACAGTTAATCATCTCACCTTATCAAGACACAGGATAAGATCAAAATAAAACTTATGATCAAAGTAACACCTTACATTTTTCAATCTGATTGTTCTGCACACAATGTGAGCTGAATCCTTATGGGATTCATATTTTTGACATTCACGTGGGAAATTTCATGGATAAAGTTTGCATAGCACTTTCCTAACAACTATGTCATAAGATAAAGACTTCCAAAATGGTGTTTACCTCATGTGTGTGTGTGTTTGTGTATATGCATGTGTGCATGCATGTGTGTTTTAAATAGCAGCCATTGACTTTCATGATTTTAAAAAAAAGCTTTGGGTCTTCAGACCAGATGGACCTGGGTTTGAGTCACAACTCTGCCATCCACTCGCTATGACATATTGGGCAGTTCATCTAATCTCTCTGAGACTCATTTTCCTTCACACTAAAATGGTGTTGATGATTATGGAACACTTTATTTTCTAAAGATGGCTACAACGATATCTCCTATCCCACATGTTTTTGCATTGTAACCTGGCCACACTTCCATTAAGAAGCAGAGACCTTTTCCACTGTCTTGAAAATGGGTAGGCCTTGTGACTGCTTCTACAAACAGCCAGCTCTGGGTGGAACCTTAATTTAGCATGGTAGCTTCTGCTTCCTGCCTCTTGGAAGCTATCCCCTGTGTAAGAACTATGAGTACCCTGGGAACACCTTGCTCTGAGAAATCCAAGCCACAAACACAGGATGAGATCCTGCATGGAGAGAAAGAATGGTCAAGGAAAAATCAATGTGTCAAATTGTAAGAATGAAGAGATCATTCAACTAAGACCAGTTGAGCCTTCAGATGATCTCAGTCTGTTCTCTTCCCATTACAGCCCCATGGATAATCCAAAAAGAGAACTATTCAGCTGAGTCCAGTCAACACATAGAAGTGTGAAAACTAGTACCAAATTTTTGTTTTCAGCCACCAAGTTTTGGTTAATTTGTTATGCAGCAAGAGATAATTGGAACAGTGTCTAATTGTCCCTTTGTGTCTATTAAAAATAAGGTATGAAAATTACTTTATAGGATAGTATTATTATTCCTAGGTACACTTTATAATTTTGAGATGGTGATCTTTACTGAGTGGAAAATAATACTAGTATTTTTTTCTTAAATTTTAATTTTCTTGTCATTACTATAATTTTTCATCCTTCTATACGGCTTTTCAATATCCTTTACTGCAAGTGATTAAAATTAATCAAAGTAGGCATTTTGAAGGCTTCCAAACAATGAACAACAACAATGAAAAATGAAGTTAAGTTACATTGAGCATGCATTAGTTTGCTGGGCTGACATAACAAAGTACATAAACTGAGTGGCTTAAACAACAGAAATTGATTTTCTCACAATTCTGGAGGCTAGAAATCTGAGATCTAGGTGTTGTAGGGTAGTTCTCTTCTGGGGCCTCTCTCCTTGATTGGTAGAGGGCCATATTCTCTCCGTGTCTTCAGCTGGTCTTTCCTCTGTATGCCTGTCTTAATCTCCTCTTCTGATAAGGACACCAGTCACGTTGGATTAGGGCCCACCCATGGGACCTAGATTACCTTAATTACTTCTTTAAAGATACCATTGCCAAATAAAATCACAAGTTGAGTATTGGGAGTTAGGACTTTAACACATGAATTTAGAGCGGACACAACTCAGCCGATAAAACAATATACAGTCAATGCTCCATATCTGTAGGTTCTGCGTCCATGGATTCAACCAACCGCTGACTAAAAGGCCTACGATGGTTGCGTCTGTACTGACCACGTACAGACTTTTTTCTTGCCATTATTCCCTAAACAATATAGTATAACAAGTATTTACATAGCATTTACATTGTATTAGGTATAATAAAGAATCTAGAGATGACAAAGTATGTGGGAGGACATGAGTAGGTTATACGCAAATACTAGGCCATTTTATATAAGGCACTTGCACATCCTGGGAGTTCGGTATCTTCAGGGCATCCTGGAAACAATCTCCCTGCAGATACCGAGAGACGAATGTAATTTGAAAATGATCTCTTCACTGAATTGAAAGTAATATCATCATTTTCAAACAAGGAACAACAACAGCCACAACAAATGCAGTTAAATTAAACAGAACATATAAAAGGAGTTGAAGCTAACTGTTGTTTGGAGCAGCTGGGAAAGGCATGGCAGGCTATCAATGGGACAGTCATTTATTATTGTTAGCCAGTTTAGCTGGAACTGGATTCTCCCTCTAAATTCTCTGCAAAATAGAGACACACAAAAAAACAAAACTTCTCAAACTACATACTGACACTGAATCATAGAGACATTTGGCATGCAAAACACATTGTTAATAACTGTTGTGGAAGTTTGCAAATGGGCTGCAAAGCTTTGTAGCTACTTCTGTTAAGAGATAGAGTTTTGTCTTCTTTTTTTCCCCACATTCCTTATATCTGACTGATCTGTGGCTTGCTCTGTTTACATAATGTCACTTCTGACACATTTATTTTTAAGCCTTGCAGCTTCTGCTCTTTATGTTATGGGACACCAGATGCCATCTAAAATAAGCCTGAAATTGTCTGCTGGTTGAAGTCAGAGAAACCATGTGTAGCAGGGAAAAATATCCCAGATGAGTGAATCCTAGACCAACCAGCCCCCATCTGACCCAGCCCCAGACCCCAGACCCCAGACACAAGAACAACCCAGTTGAGTGCAGCGCAACTTGCTAGTCCACAGAATTGCAACTAAATAAAGATTATTGTTTTCAAGCCACTAAATATTAGCATGGTTTGTTTTGAAGTAAAAGCTGAGACGAGTATATTACTAATTAATTAAAAATTGAAAATATATTTATGGGCATGTTTAACACTTTTGTTTAGTAAACATTGACCTCCTCTGAGGAAATATTGATGATTTTAGTTTTTTTGATTGAGATATCAAGATATAAGTGGAACAGGTGAATTGAGTTTTAATTAAAGATTAGGAAAAAAATTGGACATTTAAATAGAGATTCTTTTTAGAATTACATTGAATCGATGACATCATCTTTTTGAATGCCCTTGATTCACAGCAAAGAGGACTGTCTGAGAGTTGGGACATCACTTGCTCAAACCTAGGATCAAAACTTACAATTTCTATCTCGAATCCAGGCTTGTTCCAATTCAAACAATATCCTTAAACTGTTGTCATTTATATATTTTTTGTTTTCCCTGCTATAATGTTACTTTTTAGACAATATTTACTGTCCACCAAAGCATTTTTAAACATTTTAAAGCAATCAGTGAGCCATGTTGTACGATATACAGAAAATTTTAAAACAAAAACATTAATCATAACTGTATAATCCTGCAGAACTTGAAATAAATCAAAATGAGATTAAATCCTAGAATGTAAATGCTAACTGTTGAGAGTCATTATCATGAATATCTTTAAGTGGGAGTATTCTTATCCTTGTATCGACAGCAACAACTCTTCTGTTTTGGTAAATGGTAATAATTTATTTTTTCAATGAATAATATACTTTTCACAAGAGGATATAGGTTTCACATTAGAGTCCAAATAAAATGAGACATATACAGTCGTGTGCCGCATAACAACGTTTCGGTTAAGGACGTTCTGCATATACTAGGGTGGTCCCATAAGACTAGTAGCATATAGCCTGGGTGTGTAGTAGGCTATACCACGTAGGTTTAAGTAAGTGCACTCTATGACGTTTTGTACAATGACAAAATGGCCTAACAATGCATTTCTCAGAACGTGTCTCCATCAAGTGACACATGGCTGTACCACATTTTGCTTTCATTGTGATTTACAAATTAAGAAATTCATTCAAATGAAAAGAAATAAGTAACAGAAGCAACTCTTAGGGGTAGAAACATTCAACGTGATGATTTTCAAACAGCTCCAGTGTTTCTTGAGTTAAAACAAAAAAATTTTCAAATTCTCATCCCAAATTGTGGGTGTCTGCAACAACTTTTTTTTTTTCACTCTTACGTTTTGGTGTTTGGGGCTTGTCTATGTGTCATATATACATATACTTTTTAATGACAAAATAAAAACAAAAGCCCTGTGTTCTTCAAATGACTCGGCATAATTTCTTAAGAATGTGTTGTTCTTTATTGTGAGATGTTGTTTGGAGTTTTTTTTCGTTCTCTCCAAATGTCAAATCTTGGCATAAAGAATATGGCAAATCTTCCTGATAGCCATGGTGGCATAATAAATCATTTGTTCAAATGCTCTTACTACAATTGACACTTCCTCACTACTTCACGGTTTGAGTGTTGTGCCAGCTTCTCCATCCCACATCAAAGTGGTCACCTGTGCTGTCATTCCTACTACACACCCCCACGGTATGTCCTCAAGCCAGTGTCTTTAACTGAGTTATTCTTTCCTCCAGTCAAGTGGAGTGCTGGTTGAAAGACAAAATGGAACTCTTTGCATAAACTAAATAATATATTAGCCTTGATTTTTATTTAAAACTTTTTTTCTGTCCAGAAAGACAAATGGCCATTTATTTCTGTATTTGTATATGACACATTGTGACAGGGGTAAAGAAGAGAACAGAGAGATGACAGCTTGGCTTGTATTTTCCTAAATGTATCACTTATTTGTATCTTAAGGATTCATTAGATGTGTCAGATAACTTTATTATCTAAAAATTACGAGAAAAAAATAAAGTGTAGACACAGTATCTAGGGGAAAAATACAAAAGAGAAATTGCATGCTTCAAGGGAAAGTAATGGAGGGAGAGGAAGGAGACTGTCCTCCTCCACTTCCTTGTTCGGGCTCACTAATGCTGAAGGACAGTGTCCACACTGGTGTTCTTCCCCGATAAACACCCGAGAGTGAGAATCAAATGGCACACGGCATGTCAGGGTACAGAATCTTCCAGGTACTTGAGAAGACACTGATGAGGATTCTAGCTACCTTCTGCGTGGGCTAAAATAGAAAATAATGAGGAAGCTCCTATAAGAAAATTGTTAGCAAAGGAAATGAAGGATGATTTCAAAGACGTATTTTTAGATATATAAAAATTAATGAATTCAAGAAGGCTACGTGTCTCTTACGAGTCTGAATAACCAGCCAGCATTACCACAATTGACTTTCTTGAATATGTGGATGAAAAATTCTGAAGTATTTTAATACTTTTTATGTGGTGCTAGTTATCTACATTTCTTTTTTAATGCTCTGAGCAAATTCTGCGTAGTGTGATTTCTCCACTTGCAGGAATAATTGTCGTAGATGACATAATTAGAGCAACACAGGTCCTTTACAGACAGGCTGGGTCAGGATACTGGCCAGCAGGACGAGTGCTGAGGTTTGCACTCCCGATTCTTGGTCTAGATTAAGTTGAATGGTTATCCCAAAGTCACTAAAAATAGAAGGAATCAGAGGTTGAGTGAATTTGGGGAGTTGGTGCATAAAATCAGACACTAAAAATATCACTCTAGGGGATGGCCCAGTGGCGTAGTGGTTAAGTTTGCGTGCTCCGCTTAGGTGGCATGGGGTTCACAGGTTTGGATCCCAGGCATGGACATACACACTGCTCATCAAGCCATGCTGTGGCAGCGTCCCAGATACAAAAAATAGAGGAAGATTGGCATGGATGTTAGCTAAGCAAGAATCTTCCTCACCAAAAAAAAAAAAAAAAAAAAGTCACTCTGGCCATCAAGTTCAAGTGGGGGAGCAGAGCCAGGTACCAAAAACAAGGTCAAACAGAACAATACTTGAAAAAAGCATAGAATAAGGATGGCATCAAGTCCAACTGTTCTAAATATGGCTAGAAGCTTCCAGCTCATTTCTTCCATTGCCTTACGATCTATTTAAGTGTTTAAGCTGAATTAAATGGAACAAGTTTTGCTGTGTTTCCTTTTGGTGTGTTTGTTTTTTGTTGGAAGCACTATAGTACAATGCCATGGCACTAGAATTTTATCCTATATAGACCCACCTAAAGAGCCTTTAACAAAGACAGAAGCCTGGACCTTAACTCTAGAGACTTGGATTCAGCTGACATAAAATCTGCCTTTACTTTAATAAACTCTTTAAAATTCTTGGTGCCATTTTTCCATGAACTGTACTGAGAAAAAATGGTGTCATGGGTAAAAGCACAGACTTTGAGATCAGATTACCTTTGAATTTTAACTTCCCCACATATTAAATGTGTGAGTTTGGAACTTTCTAACCCAGATTTTCATTAACTATAAGATGGATTAAAAAAATGACTGCTTCATGATTTTAATGATGAAGTCCGGCGATATATGTAAAGCGTGTAGCACAAAGTATGGCCTTCGGTATTTTATAGATAACTGTGAACAGAGGTGAATCAACCTTGTTTAATAAAAATAAGAAGAGGACAAATGCAGGATGTAAATCCTCAATTGTCCTAAACCCACCTCCCGAATTTCCCTGGTTCCTTCTCAGTCTTCCTTCTAGGTATCATTTATTCTGTCCCTTGGTCTGCAATGTTTCTTGTAAACTAGAGTTTAGATCTAAAGTCTTAATTAGATTATGTTCAACGTATTTGGAAACATTGAAGATTTAACAAAAAGAACAAAACATTTTAATCATTGTTCACAGATGTTTCTCTATTAGCAATTGGCATTATGAAATATTTATTAATGATTTTATTATAAATCCAACCGTTAACAACCACCTATCTACTAGTAGTTCTTCCTGCCAGTTGTAAAAACTGCCTGGTTTCTAAGGCAAAACAATGATAATGGAATTTGATAACTCCAAGACGAGATTACAAGTTTCCATATATTCATAGAATACTCACCCTGCTTTTTTTTTTTCTGATTTTCCTAGCATTTAAAGTGAAAAGGAAAATGAAAATGGTTTTAGGCTTCATAGTAGGGTGTTCAATTCAGAGAAATATAATCCCAAGAAAAATTACTGTAAGCAATTAAGAGGGAGTGGAATCTCCTTTCTATAGATATATAGAGTGAATCATTACTTTTTGCATGCATATTAGTTTCTACCTAATCATAGGGATGTGAAAAATAATTTCTTAAATTGTCATCCACTCCTATAATTTTACATAGGCTGGGTCTGTAACTGCGAAGTCAATTTCACTGAATATTTGGTCAGCTTAGTGAGAAAAACAACATTAAAAAGAAAGAATTTGAGTAGTTTGAAATCCTATATAACAGTGATTTTTCAAAGTAACATAAAGGCCATTGGTAGACTTCAAATGCCCTCCTGATAAACCACCAACTGGATAAATAAACATATCTTCCATTTTTATTGGCAAATTATGCATAATTCAATAGTCATTCATTTTTCATATTATAAAAATCTACTTACTGATGAACTAACAAGTTAATGCTTGCTAAAATATGATATTCTTAAGCTGAAATAGTCAATTAAGTGCCTCTGATTTTTTTTGTGTGTTTTAAATAACAGGAAGTCTTCTATATAACTAATATTAACTTATAACTGATATAAGTTAATTTTAATAAAATTAGTAGCTTGTTGTTACATTTATATGGATTTTTTTTCATATATAAATATACGAGCTCTAGTTCTCTAATAATATACATTGTTTAAAAAAATTCATGTATGTTTCTCTCTAATTCACTGTTATTTGAGTTATTGTTCTACTGAGATGGGAATAAATGAGACAGGTCTTCAGACTTGGCAAAAATTAGAAACAAAACATGAGTTTACTGTCTCAATTTTTCATTTTTAAACACATTATTTTGAAATTTAGAGACCTTTATTTTTTAAATAATTTGCTTATATTGCTAGTAATTCACGTTGTATGAGAATTGATAGACTAGAATGAGGATATCTTGGGGGTTTTTTACACCTAACTGTACCTCGATAGGATAGTGTGAGCCTTTGGGCAAATAGCTTTAATTTTCTCCCTTTAGGAGTTAACTTCCTCATCTGCAACCTGAGGATATTGAACTAAATGATCTTTGTTTATTGCAGATCTATGTTTCAGAGACACTGTGGACTCACACAAGATGTATCAGGTGGAAGAAAAGCGTCAAGCCAGCTGATTAGATCAGCCTAATGAGAAGCTAAGTAACGTCAGTAATGTGTTGTTTTCACAGTTGTGACATTGCTTTCACAAGCTGCTTCTCCCTTTTAACAAAACTGCTTGATTTCAAGTTCCTGTAAAGACAGCAATATTGTATCTGACTGCAAAAGATATCCCAAGTACAAATCCTGAGAGCTGGTGAACAGCTATAGAGAGGAAACGTGGAAGAAAATGCAAATGGAAATATCGAACAGAAACAACACACAAAAACTATTTATTACCAGCGGTCAAATGTGACGCTTTTCAATTCTCATCAAAATATTATGAATATTAGTAGACTTTTTGGCAACAATTTTATGCCATGCATCTCAAACTGGGGCAACATCCCCAGAAATAACATTAAATTACAATATGGAGTTATTAGCTGGGAACATCAGATTTTCAATGATTTTGCAGTGAAATTTTGGACTTTTGTATTCTTAAAATTAAATCAGGAGTTGAAATTGGTCAAGCTTTCTTTTCTTTTTTGGGGGAACGGGGATGGGGGTTGGGTGAATATCTACATGCTGTGAGTGATGGCAGATGCTGCTCCTTTTATACCTTCGAGGAACCTGTTAGTGGAGCTAATGTCCCACAGAGAAGATAATGTTCCTCAACACATTTCAGAGGCTCATCTAGCTTGTCATTTTACTAACCTGTGAATTATTAATATTTTTATTATACAAAATCTACTGCTCCTCAGAAACCAATTTATTTTCTTGCCGAACTAATGCTCGATTGAGTTTCAGCTTACAAAGATAGGACCAACTGTAGCCCTATCTCCCAACATAGTGAATTCCCTGACAAACAAAAATAGTGTAAATTCTGGAAGATCATTTCTTTATTTCCTATTTTTGTAACATTCTTTATTTAACCATTTATAGTGTAATATATTTCAAATTATAATTTCAGTTAGAAACATTGAAAGGCAAAGAGAAGAGAAAACATAAAGATGGTTGTATAAATTTGAAGCCAATTGTGTGTGTGTATATATATATATATATATAAAACTCAAAACAACCTGAAATCATTGAGAATTTTGACAGGCATGCCATGCCCCTGAGGCTCCACACAGTGAAATTGACAATGACATAATGATATCCACCAGAGGTAAATCTGTAGGAAGTCTCAACAGTCACTCCAAAAGCTTAGTATATACCTGTTTACTTATTTTAGATACAGATTTTATATTTGAGAATATTCAGGTGAGTCTAAACCTTGCCAATTTTTGTGAGCTCTCCTGAGGTGACATTTAAAAATTATACATACACTTTGAATAAAGATTATAGACATATAAACATGGAAACTGACATATAAACATTGCTGTTTTTTTTAGATCATTTTCTGAATTATCTTTAAAGATGAGACAAGTCATAAGAGAAAATTAGATGAATCTTGCTTCTTTATGAATATGCACAAATATGTTTTGACTCAAAATGAGGCATATGTGGTTTTAATAAGTTATACTCATCACAGAACAGTACAACTGGTATATTTTAATGTGCATGAAAGTCATTGTGCACAGTTGGTTGAAAGATTGGGTTTAACTTATTTATCTTATATTTGAATGAAATAGAGACATTCATTTTTATTGGTCAGAATAAAGCGTTCTACAAAGATATGTCCATTTACTAGTATTTCATGGTAAAATATCTGGTGAACCCTTTTTCAAATAGAGATGTGAATATTTTGGTGTGCACAGTATCAACTAGAAAAACACATATAGACCTATACTATCACGCAGAAGTAGGGATGTAGCTTGAATCAGTGGAATTACAGAGCTTGAGAACATTATCAGTCATTCCATTGTTCAAAGTATTTTGTCTCAATAATCTTTGTTTTACTTTCTCAATGTGTTAAGTGGGGTGGGAACGAGGGCAAAGTTATAAAAAAAATCAGGAGTTTGTGTATTTTTATTTTAGGCTAATTTGTAATAAAGGAGAAAGCGTATTCTCTTAACCAAATGTATAATGCTTTAGCTGAGGGGAGAGAGTTAGACTAGGTTTTTGAGATCAAGGTTCAATTGTTAATTTTCTGAAGAGAAAATAAAGTCATCACAGCAGGTAAACATACGGATTAGTTAAATACATACTCTCATTAATGATAAATAGTGGCTTACAGAGTCACTGTAAGATATTTTTGCTCAAGTGTGGATATTCTCAAGCCAAATTGACATGGCAAATCTGTAAATTTTTGGCACTTTATGGCAAAGAGTATACATTTTTGAGAGTTGGATAAGGAGCAAAATATTTTATTAATAGCTCAGTAAGTGCCAGGCTCTGTAATAGGCTCTAGAAATGGAAAGATAAATAAGACATAAATATTAACAAAAAATAGGTTTCTCCTATTTAATAGGAGAAAAATATATTTAAATTAATATATTTATATATTAAAATTGAAAAATATATTTAAATTTTCAAAATAGTACAATGAGTATAACAATAAAACTAGTCATAAACCCAAGCAAAACAGGTAGCTTAAGTATCTCTGACACGCTAAGGCAGTTGAATCCCGAAAGTGATGGGAAATCATTGACTGGTTGTAAGCAAGGAATAACATAATTAGATTTGCATTCTAGAAAGATCACTCTGTCAACATTTAGAAAAGCATGAGATAAGAGCTTGTTCCAATCACCCAGTTAAGTCTTCTTATACTCTACCTCACTTAGCCTTTGAGACTTTACAATGGGCTTATTTATAGCCATCACCATGGCAATAGGCTGGTATCATTAAAAAAATTAATCTAGCAGGGCTAGCCCTGTGGTATAGTGGTTAGGTTCAGCCCAGTTGACTTTGGTGGCCCAGGTTTGTGGATTCGGATCCCAGGGGCAGACCTACACTGCTCATCACCCAGGCTGTGGCAGTGACCCACATACCATATAGAGGAAGATTGGCACAGATATTAGCTCAGAGTGAATCTTCCTCAGCAAAAAAAAAAAAAAAAAAAAAAAATTAATCTAGGGACTCACTTATGTAATTACGTCTTACTCCAATGGCTCATGGAAGAAAACTCATTTTAATGTTTTGCATTTTACAAGTCTCTGGTAGCCTACTGAAGATATAAATCACATAGCATCAGCTTGGTTGGAGTTAACTATAAAAAATGCTTTAAAATATTATTAAGGACACATACTGAGGGTTTGGCAATATGTATCTTAGCCTTCTCTTTATTTTTCTGTTTTACAGTCTTGCTTTGGGAGTTAAAGGGATCACTGTGTTACACAACCCTGCCCTAGGCAAAGTCTTTTCCACCCCATCTGCCAATCCAAATGTTAAACTGTAGAAACAACAACCGAATGGGCCTCTTGGTAGCCAAACGATAGCAGTGGTTTTTCAGCAAAACACAAACTAGTACTATATTATGCAGTAGACATCTGGTATTCAGTTTGGAAAAGGAGAGCTCCAAAAAGGAAGGAAAAGTGAGAACAAAAGAGAGGGAGAGTTGAGTAAACACAATAAAAGATTAATTTCAGAATATCAGATTTCAATGTTTCTTTCTAAAAATATAATCACCATGAACCAAGTGAGCTCTCAGCCCAGGAAAGAGTTAGTGAAGGCTACAGAGAGGCGTAGTCTACACAAACAATCCATTTTCAGGTCCTTTGAACCCTGAACTGAGCTATAAAGCTGTAACAAATGCTGACATACTCTTAAGTGGTGACAGGGGCAGCAGTTGGCGAGCACAAGCTACCTGGCCCCAGTCTGGGTCACAGCTGCTCCCTGTCCCTCCCATATAAAGGAACTGACCTACGTATTTCCAGAAGACGCAGATCTGACTCCACTCAATGGCCTAAGAATTCTGAGATGGGATGTGGGGGCTGTAAGCTGATGGTTCATTTCAAAGCAGGTGTGAGTCTAGAATCACATTGAAAAATCAATCAAATTACCGACTTTCAATATTTTGGAAATTGCAAAATATAATGGCAAAACATCAATGAAAAGACTTTCATTGTGGTTCTAAATCTGGTCTGCTACTTTCTAAATTTATATCTCTGAGAGAGATACTTGTACATCATTATATTATGGTAGCATAAAAAATATAGCTGTAAAGCTTAATTAATGTAGTTGATTTTAGATCAAGAATTTATCTATGCATGTATATTTTAGAAATTAAGAATGTGCAAGCACATAATAATTATAATTAAATGACAATTTTTATATCTTTAATATGATATTGAAGCTCAATTTTAAAAGTTAATTTATATATTTGCTAATTATCACAGTAATTTCTTATTGAACAAAGGTAGCTTTCTGATATAAAATAAAAGACCTAGAAGAAAGCACAAAAGGCATAATTGACAATATCTTTCAATGCCTTACTTTGAATTCCTCATATTAATTTCATAATCCATGAAATACTAGAAGTATTAATTAATTCATTTATATGCTTCTTCATTCACTCAGTCACTTGCCAAAGCCTTGAGTTCTCACTGCGTGCTGTGACCGATACAAAACTGAGTAGTATTATTTCTTTGATGACAGGCACACTGACAACTCTGACAAAAGAAAGCTGATAGCAAAAGAGCAGCGACAAAACAATATATTAAAATTAGGAACAGGACACAAAGAATGCAACAAACGGGGAGTATTTGGTGCAGGGGCAAGAAAGGTATTCATGTGTCAATACATTGTGAGGGTAAACTTTCGTATAAAAACATGTTCAAATGGTCATTAGCCCTGCATCGACTTAATATAAATGTGTAAAGGGGGGCATAGCATTTAATTAGAATCTACTAGGTAGTACAGATATTATTATTCTCAATTTAATGAGTTTTAAAGATGTTAAAAAATTTGGCCAAAATTTCAAAGCTACAAAGGAAGTTCAACTAGTATGAAAAATGCAACCTTTCTGATTTAGAAGCTTCTGTCTCTTGGACACTACGGCTTTCTAAAAAGAAGAACATTGTTTGGTATTTGTCACGATCAGAAGAATGTACTTACATAGAACACCTTTCCCTCTGACACTGCCAGATAAAAGAAGCCTACCATATTGTTTAATGATGTCAATAATAACAAGGGTTTTTAAAATGTCTTAAGGTTTAAAAAGGGTACATTTTTCTATGTGAACACTTACACTTCTGCTACATCTATGAGTCCAATGTGAAAGGTTTCATTTAGTTTCCATTGGGCTTCTCCTCTGACCTCTGAACTCTTCTCTTTTCCTCTCTCTCTCATCTTTTTAATTTTAAAATAATTTTAGATTATGAAAACTTTGCAAAAATAGTGAGAGTTCCTGCAAACACTTCACTCAGCTTGCCTTAATGTTACCATTTTACATAATTGTAATACAATGATCAAAACCAGGAAAGTAATGTTGCCACAGCACTATTCAACACTAAACTACAGACCTTATTCAAAACACACTGTTTTTTCCTACAATTCTTTTTCTTTTTCTGTTTCGGGATCCGGCAAGTTTTTATGTTTCCTTCATTTACTCCAATCTGTGGCAATTCCTCAACTTTCCCTGTCTTTCACGACCTTGATGATTTTGAAGAGTGCTCGTTAGTTATTTTGTAGAATTTTCCTTACTTTGTGTCTGTCTGATGTTTTCTCATGATTAGACTTGCATTATGTACAAGAACAAGAATACCAAAGATGTGACGTTGTGTTCTTCTGAGTGTATCATATAAAATACAATATTACTACTCAGGATGTTCAACTTGATCATTCTGTGAAGGTATTGTCTTTTGTGTTCCTCCACTGAAAGCTTCCACCATCCCTTTATTATTAATAAATATCTTGGGGGAAGGCACTTTGAGACTATACAAATATCCTGTTTCTTATCAAAATCTCCACTCTATCCCTTAGCGTATGTATCACATTGGACAGGTTACTTAAGTTCTCTGCCTCAGTTCCCACATATTTAAAATAGAGATGATAATTATTTCTATGTCACAGAGTTTTGTAAGTATTAAAGCATCGCATGCAAAAAGCTTAGAAAAATGTCTAGCATATAGTAAGCATTCAATAAATGTTTTTTAAAACTGTAAACATTGAGGAATCTGAAAAAGAGTTTAAAAAAAATGAAGGAGCATCAAAATTCCAATAAACGGCCTAGGAATCATGAACAGAAGGAATCATGTCAGATTTTAACGACTGAAAGGTATCTGGAATGGTGACGGTACTGAAACAGAGAGCAGAGAGTAGAAGTGTTGGGAGATGAAGCTATGGAGTTTGGAAAGCCCTTGTAGCAACGTTAAGGATTTGAGTCCTTATCCTAAGGCCTTATCTTATTCTATACAAATATAAACAATCCTAGGGTGGCTTTTTAACAGTTTTAAAACCAAGCAGTAACATAGCCTGATATTTAGTTTAAAAATATTCTGTCTGTGATCTGGGTAGTATTCTGGAGGCATGAGTGTAGACCTGGTGAGACTAGTTAGGAAATCTAAATGTTGGAGATTGGACAGGAATGCCTGCAATCCAGATGGAGAGAAACATACAGCAGAGCTAATTATTTTCCTTTATGATCCCCGTCTCTCTGCATTTTCTGCTTTACAGAAAAGTACCAGCCATTTGCCTGAACTGGACAACTAGGTGTTATCCTAGTATAACTATTTCTGAATATAGAATATGAAAAGTCAGACTTTTCTTATTTTACCTTCTCAGCAACCCCATGGCATAGGTACTTTTATTATATTAATTCTATAAATAAGGAAACTGAAATTCAAAAAGATTAAGTAATCCCATACAGTCTCAACTGAACCTAATGTAATCAATCACTAAATCTTGTTCACTGTGTATCCTAAGTATTTCTTAAATAATGTTTCCTTCCCTTCATCTCTGCTGCCACTAGCTGGGCTCAGGTTTCCCCAATACATCTGCCAACTTCCTTCTAAATGGTAGATTGTCTCCAACATCTCCTCTGTCCAGTCCCTTCCACATTTGCAACAGGAGTGATTACCCTAAAGATCAGATCTGGGTCTCTTCCTCCTCCCCTTGTTGCTTTTCCATTGCTCACAGGGTAAAGGGCGAGCACCTTAGTACTAATGAATTTCCTCGTTTCCTCTCCAGCCTCATAGATCAGCAACCTCACCCCCCACTTCTACCTTCATCCTCGTCCCTCTCACGTTATCACTTAATGTGCCAACCAATTGTAGTAACTTGCGGTTCGTCTGAACACACTATACTCTCAGCTGCTGATATTTGCGCAGGACAGTAATCCTGTTCCTGATACTTCCCCACCTCATTTCTTCACTTACGCAAATTCTTTAGTTGACCAGGGTTTAGTGAAGATTTTTCCTCTTCTAGGAAAACTTCCATTTCTCAGAAGACTGAACGTGTCCTTCTTGGGTAATCTCACACACCTTGTCCCTACATCTATTACTGCACTATATTCTATAATATATATTCTCAATCATTCTTCTAGGAATCCTATTCTTCTTCCTTTACATGGTAACTTCTTTGATAGCAAGGTCATGTCTATCTTGTTCATCGTTGTGTTGTTAATGTCTTGTGTAGTGTACGTCCCATGATGAGTGCTAAATATATAACTCTAAATAAATAGTTTCAATTCAACAATTAGAAAGACTGAATGAATAAATTAAATAATAAATATACACACTAAATGTTTGCAGGGTGTATTTTTCAAAAATAATATAAAATGGCAAAATATTAGTGCAGTGAAGGAAATTTCCAGAAATTTTTGTTAGTATAATATGTACATTTCTATGTGTATAAATAAATGAGTTGTAAAAACCAATTAAATACATACCTAACTGTCTGAAATAGGATGTACTTTTCTATTTCTCACTCTGGTCTAGTTCCTAAATCTCTATTTATATGTCATTTGGGCAATTGTAATGATGATCACTTTTAAAATATTATGCCAGTCTTCAATATTACATAGATACTTTATATTTTTCTGTTTTTCAGTCTAATGATTTAGGGAACGACTTTTTTTAGCTCCAGATTCCTGGCTTTCTCTTTTTATTGAATTCCCCTTTCCAGACACGAGACCTAGAGTACAATCAATCCTGGTTACTGATCTTTAGTCTCAGAATTTCATAATTCGGTTGCTAAAAATGCTTTTATTTCCCTGGAACAGGTAGAGATTTTGAATGTGTTCCTTGTCTCATCGGACATGAGCATAAAGTGGCGGGAACAAGAGGGTGACATGGAGAGACAGCAGGCTTGGCACTGGAAGCGGCAGCATCAGGAGTCTCAGCAGGGCTGATAGTATTTCCGGGCACTTCACGAGCATCATGTCACGAGTCCAACCTGTTCAGGTCTCTCCTGCATAGGGAGGCTAGCTCTTGATTAATATCAAGTCAAGCGCTTTGTCCTTGTAAGGTTTTACTTAGTAAGCCTGAGGTTAAAGATAAGTTTTCCTTTTATCTGTGAATATTTTATCTCCCATTTATAGATGGAGGGCCTTTTGCCCCACAAGTGAATTCCAGGGTGCTAAATGTCTTTTGATTTGAGAGTTGTCTATTAAAAAGGCTTAGATAAACAAGGTAAACACAATGAAATTATAGATGAAGATAAAATAATTTATACTCAGTGTCCACCCCTAAGAGTAAAATTGAGTTCCTCTTCTATAGTGGGTTTTTAATATGCAAAGAATTCTAATCTTTCACTGAAGCCATGTGGAACATGTCCTGAAATTGTAATCTTGATAGGGGTAGAATAAACAAAATAGAGTTGCTGTTGTGTGATATGCATGAGCGGAAGTCCTAAAGTTAGGATACAGGGTTTGTGGCTAACATCACTTCTGACTGTGTGACCTCAACCAATTCACTCAAATGCTTGAGCCTCAACGGCCTTGGTGATAATCAGCTATGTTCATGTTGCCAGTAACAGACACAGTTTACCTTTGATGATGAGAGTTTATTATAAGGATATGTGGTGAAAGGTCATGGTACAGGAGACTGTGTTAGCAATTTGTAATAGCCTGGGTCCCGGAGTTCAAAACTAGAATGAGGTTGCTTAGAGAGAAATAGAAAAACAGTTAAATATCATATAAGATAAAACCAGAAATGAAATATTTCATACTCTCCATATACACCTATTATTAATATTGTCAAGATATTACATATAACTAGGTAAGTTTAGCACCATCCTAAATGGACCAATTCAATAACAAACAGTTTTGTACTGAGCCACCTCAAAGACAGTGGCTTTTATTATGATCTGTCTAATCAGGTCGCCTGTGACTCATAAACCAATTCTTGCTGTAATCAATTGTGGTCAGAGTAGTAGCTTCAAATTCACAGGACGAACTTGATATGTCATTGTAATTTGTCCAGAAAAAAAGCATTTGGGGACAATTTCTTCAGAAGAGGATTGAGTACGTTTTCCTTTTGATGAAAATACCAAACCAAATAGGTTTGCCATGAAGATATATACAGAGATAGAGATATAGATAGATATACACCCTTACACTTATTAATTGTAAAATACTAGGTAAAATGGGAGTGATTATTATATCATGATAAACAAGAGCTTTTTAAGAATTTTATTTGCTTTCTAATGTATTATCAGCTATCAACTATGGGTGAAGATATCTCATTTAACTGATTAAAATATATTCAATTTTAATTATTATTAAGGTCTCAGTTAGAGTCAGCTTTTAAATGAAAAAGATTTTACAGAAACCAAGCATGTGATTTTGAGATGCCCTGGGCATGCATTTCCAGCTAGGTCGACCAAGGGAACTCTGCCTTCTTTCAGTTCTCATACTGTAAACAAGTGTCTTTTCGCAATTTATTTATTGCCACAACTTTTGCATTTTTGTGCTTTTTCTTGGTAGTTTCGTTGTTTAAGAAAGCCCCCAAGCATAGTACTGAAGTGCTGTGAAGTGTTCCTAAGCCAAAGAAGGCTATGATATGCCTTACAGACAAAATATGTACGTTAGATAAATTTTGTTCAGGCATGAGTTACAGTACCCTTGTCTGTGGGTTCAATGTTAATGAATCAACAATATATACTAAATAAGGACCTTTAAACAGAAATGCATACAAAACTAGGTTATATATTGATCAGTCGAAGAAAATATCACCAGAGCTTCACAGGAACCTAAACCTGTATTTCCCTTAGCACAAATGATTCAGTATTCACTAACTCAGTGTTTGCAGTGACATTATAGAACATAACTACCGCAAATTATAAACATTTTCTGTTTATTTCTCCTGCCTTGTTTTGTGTTTCTGCATGGCATAGAATGAGAGAGGGAGCAAACGCATGATTTGTAGAAGGAATTAGCCCTCATGAACTAAGATTTAGGCTTAATTGACAAAAACAACCCAGCAGCAATCATAACAATAAAAGGAAACTTCAGGGAGGATAGAGCAGAACAAGGAGTAGTGTTGAGAGTGGGATGTCAATCGTCCTCCTCAATGACTCTGTTCCAGCTGAACTTGGTGTAGAACTCAATTACAGAGCTGTGTTTTAAGTAAGTATTTGCATGTCTGTCTCACCTAAGAGACCATGGATTTCTTAAGGGCAGAGACTATACCTGACTTATGAAATCTGAGTACATGTAAGGCTATACCAAGATAAACGTACAGTCAGCATCATAATCAGACATTATCCACATTCCAGTGGCTCTTATTCTGCCTGCTAAAATAATCCCACAAGTACTTCTGAGAATCCTGGCGGCTGTTACCCGTGAGCTCATTAACACTTCTGGCTCACTCCAGTTGCCATGAGGACTAATTTGTTTATTATTTGCTTCTTTGGCTTTGATCCTCTTTCTCTGTGTGCCCCCCTCCCCCCACCGTCTATTGATGTCTATTGACTCTGGTAAATTTTCACACCTCACTATGGATTCTGCTGGTTACTGACACATCTGACACCAGTGCTGCTCTGCTTGGGCAGAATCACCCCCACCCCGGGCACTGTTGATAAATTGGCAGAAAACCTCCACTACTCTCTATGTTGGGTGCTGTGGCTCTGTTTTCCAGGTACTACTGTCTCCAGCCAGACACCATACCCATAGAAGCCTTCTAGGTGTCAAGTTTGTGTGATATTCTGTGGCAATGTGGAAGCAGGACACCCCTCTGATTTAGTTTGCACAGTCTATTAAATAAGTAACATAGAATTGCTTCTTGAATCCTGGTCTTATCATGTTTTCAGTAAAAAACAAGTCCTTGCTTTTACTCATACTGCCCTCTCACTAGAACTCAGCAGAAGTCTATGGGGTATTGATAGTGAATAAAACTAATTATCCAGCTCCATGCTATACAAACAATCCTTTCTCAACCTTACATTATGACAGCTTGCACCTGGAAAAAATTGTACTGTGTTGTGGTTGAATGTAAGTTCTCAGCCTTACTGACGGAGAGCTGTAGTGGACACCGACTCCACACCATAACTGTTGAGTGATCTTTGGTAAATTATTCAATCTCCATGGGCCTCACATTCTGTATACATAAAATCAATATTACAACGGTACCACCTGCAGAGGCCTGTGGGATTAAATTGGTTGCCATGTATACATGAGCAGCATTTAGATAAAACTGGCATTACTAAACACTCAATGAGTTTTAATTATTTTTCCTTTAAAATGTGTTCTCACATCATACAAATTGATGTGAATTAGATTTACTCCATCAGTTTTCCAGACATGTCCAGATATGTCTTAATAGTAGGTTTGGACACATACATCTCTGATCTTTTTGTACCGAGCAGCTAGCATATATTAACTGCTCGGGAGGCTTATGTTGAATACATGATAGACACGGATAGAGGCATCAAAATGTGTGGAAAGAATATATGTCAGTAATGCAAAGTAGTGATTTTAGTAGGAGAGAGGAGAGTGATAGTGACAAGCAAAGTGCCTTGTAGGTGCTCAATAAACATTTCTTAAATGAAAAATATTATCCTACGCTTACTGAATATTCTCCCTGCCATGCACTGTTTAACATCTATTATCTCATTTTACTGTCCTAAATGGTATGTTCTTTTTACCCATTCCATTTTGTAGATGAAGAAACTAAGGCAGAGAGAGAGTAAGTAACCTGTCTAAGACAACATAGCTAAACGGGGCAGGATGGGGAATCACGTGTTGACAGCATGGTCTCAGTTACGTTCTTAACAGAAGGAAAAGATGAATGAATGAATGTTAACAAGGGTATAGGTGATAAGGACAAACCTGACATGAAACGGGAAAAAAAGTAAAGCACTTATCCAGTGCCTGGCACATGGTAAGGGCTTAATAAATAGCTGCAATTATCATTATTTTACTTGTCTTTGATTTTATTCTTATACATCTTATTTTAATATTTAATTTGCTTAAGGAGAAGGTGAAAAGATTAAATGGCATTTATGAGACATATTTATTTTAAATGTTACCCATTCAAACTAGTACTAAAATATTTGATGGGTAAAAATGTAGCCTCCAGTTCATTGGCATATTAAATATATGAATCCTTTCATTATCTAATTATTTTAGAGAAATAGGCGTTCTATCTGACTCTTGTGGTCACAAGTGTAACAACAGAAGAAATACAGACATATGGCTCAGGTAGAGTTTGCTTTTGAAGGAGTTAGAAAAATAAATCAGATTCTTCTGAGAAATCTTTGTGTGAGAATAATAGCAAAGCCCTACAATGCCATTTGTTATGGTCATGGCTGTTCCTACAATGGCACCTTAAATGAAATAACACATTTTCAAAAATGGGTTAAAATAGAAATAATATATTTCCTTCTGAGAATAACACAGAACAGGAGAATATTTATTATCTGCTGTTACTACTTTGATCATTTCCCTTTACAGTATAGATGTCAGCAAAGATGCCAATCTGCAAAAAATAGTTTAAGATACTCTCTGGTTTGGAGCAGTCAGGCAGTTTTACCAACATGCTCTGAATGTGGCTTCAAAAACGAACAGTTCTCTCAGGGCAGACAGATGGTGATAATTACTCCTGGGCTGCAATTGTTAAATTGGACCATAATTAATATGTTTTTGAAATATAATTTCACATATACTTAACTGATAGATTTTTATATAAATGGATATTCTAATTTAAATCCTAAATTCTAAATTGAGACCTATTTCTTAAAAACTGCAAGTTCATAATAAGCCTGCAATTAAGATTTCTCATTATACCTAACCATCGAGATCTCTACAATCCTAGTCTTTTTAAATTTGTATATAAATATATGTTTTCTTAATACTCTATACATATCATTAGTTGTCAGGTGTATTCAAATATTTTATTTCTACTACTCTAAGAGCACCTCAGTGAAAGGAAGCCGTCATTTTCTTCCAAGATCTATTCCCTTATTTGGCACATTTGAGGTATGCAATATCTGTTGAAATGAAATAAACAATGTCAAAATTAGTTAATGTATGCACAATAGTAAATTTATAAGCACTGAGAAAAAAACAGATATGTAAAATACTAAATATTTTTCATGATATTACTTCATATATAATTTTTTAAATCGACATCTTGTTACTGAAAAGTAGATATGTTCTGGAAGCTTACTGCATCCTATAACTTGGTCAAGGCACAGCTTGTCCTTTATATCACTGATATGATAATTTTAATGATAAATATTCCAAAACATTTTTATCTCTGAAGGTATGGACAGTCTCCCTTACAAGCAGCAGTCCCTTTAGGATGAATTGATACGTCAGCAGGCATATGCAGCTGATTTAAAGTAGTGATACGTAATCTGAAGAAAGAGCAAATCAAAGTAAGGGAATAGAGAGTGGTAAAATTGTAGCAGGTTTTCTATTTTGCCTAAGGTGGTCAGGGAGGGCCTCTATCAGGAGGCAGTATTTGAGGAGAGCCCTCCGTGAAGAAAGGAAGGGAAAGCAGTCATGTGAGGAGGGAGAAGAATATTCTCGTGTGGAAACACAAGTGCAGGCCTTTGAGGAGGGAAAGAACTAGGTGTGGTTAAGAAATTGCAGGAAGGTCAGCGTGATTCAGGCAGAGTAAGCATAGATGAAGCAGGAAGGAGTTTAGGTTGGAAATGAAATCATGGGAGACCTTGCAACCTGAATTAGGAAGTTGGATTTTGTGCTGAGTGTGATCCAATCACCAGAAAGTTTTGAGTATGGGAGTGATGTGATCTTATCTAAAATTTTAAAAGATGACTCTGATGGCAACATGGAGACTGGACCAGATTAGAAGTAAATAGAGTGCTCAGGTTGTCATTGAGGTAGACCACGTCAGAGATGATGGCGGCCTGGACTAGGGTGATAGTGGTAACAATAAAGACAAGTGGTTAAATTCAATATATCTTTCAAATGTTGGTTTTTCAAGATGTGAATTGGGTTCAGGATGAGAGTGAAAATAAAAAAGAATCAAGGATGACTTCCAGGTTTGAACAACTGGATAAATGGTAAATGCTGAGATGAGGAAGACAAGAGTTGATTTACATTAGAAAGTAGCTTTATGTGTTGGACAAGTTAAGACAACTTAGTAGAAATATCAACAGGTACTTAGATGTAAAGGTCTTAGTTATAAGGTTCTATAGCACATCTGGCTTTAAATTTGAGAATCAACTATGTATAATAAGACTGGCTGGAATCATAAAGAAGGAAAATATCAATTGAGAAGGAAGGTAGGTGGAGAACTGAGCATGGGCCACTTCAGCATTTAGGAATAAGAAGAGAGACTCCTACAAAAAAGCTGGAGAAGCAGTAGCAAGAGAAGAGGGAGAAAAATACACCAGAGAGATGCATATAATAAGACAAGTGAAAAAGAATTTATCAAATTCATCAACTACTACTGAGAGATACAATAAAGACTAAGAATTGATCACTGGATTTAACAACTGGGCATTATTGATCATCTTGACAATAGTGAGTGATGGTGACAATATTCATGGAGCAAAACCAAATATGAGGTGATGACACAGATACAGAAAATATTAAATATCCATTCATAAGTTTGATATAAAGGGAAATATAAAGGTGAAACCACAGAGGGGATGTGGAGTCAAGGAAGGTGTTTTGTTGTATTGTGTCGAGTTTTCTGTGATTATGTTTTTTCTGAAATTGAGATTTGCTGGAAATGGATTTTCTTTCCTCAGCACTACGAAAACAGGATTTTCTTTCTGCTGTACATATGTTAGCATCCTTAGAAATAGCTCACTCTGGACTTTGCATCTATCTGGTACTTTCTCTCAATATCACAACTTCTCTAAATCTTACAAATATCCACCAAAAATTATATTTCCCTGCCACTTCAATGAAGCCCTCTTTCATCATTCCAGCCATTATAATCTCTCTATTATGTGAAAACACTTTTATTCAGTAGGTTTCTTATCCATATTACATATGGCATTTTATTATTACCTACGTGCTGACATGTTCACAATGTCTAGATCCTTAATTCTATGGGCTTTAAAGTCAAATTGCCTGTATTCAAACTCTAGTTCTAATATTACCATTTGTGACATCTTTGGCAAGTGTCTTATCCTTTATAAGCCTCAGTTTTCACTTATGAAAAATAAGAAAAATAATAGTAAGCATATTCCAAACTTGTTTTGAGAATTCCACAAGACAAAAGCATTGGCACAATGTAAATTTCAATCAATGCTAAATTTTATTATTTTATATTTTTACTCTATTATATTATTATATAACTTTAGTTCTCCAGATCCCTGGATAATGTTTTTTAATCAACAAATCATAGTTAAATTTATGTAAACCCTGATAGAATGAAAATGTCTTTTTGTACAATTATTTATGCCACAATTATAAGGTGCTAGAATTGTATTATAATGTGCAATATATGACCATATTACCTCAGAAAATTTAAGAGTTCTGAATTCTAAATTATATCTGGCCCCAAGGATTGTAGTTGAGTGTGGACTTGTACTATCTAGCCTTCAACTCCATTTATTAGACAGTTGTTCTACAAAAAATGTTATTCGAATGTTCATTTAAAAACTTCCATTCCATTGAAACATATCAAAGGTTTTTGTGGCAAATGAAGCAACTGTCTGGACTTTACTTTGGACTTCTTTTTAATTTAGAAATTATGGTTGAGGCACAAAAAGTATGGTGTGTGTTTTAGATTTCATAAAGCATTTATAGAAATTTTTATTTCTATACAAACAAAATTTTTGTTTTGTATTTGTTTATTTCTATAACAAAATCGTAAGCCAATTTATTCTGGACATTTGCTTAGGGTTGTACACACAAAATCCAACAATATTCTTTTATGGGGCCACTTTTTAGAGAATAAGTGCTCTTAATAAAATAAGCATTCTGGCATAGAGTGGAGTTGGAAAGGATTCCATATGGAAAAGATTTACAGCACAAATTACAGAACATCCATAGTGACAATGGCTGCTATCCTAACCCAGGCACAATTTTTATTCACATGACTCAAGTTGTGAAGAAGGTCTTACTTTTCTTCACAACACTAAAAAAGAGTTTGCCACCTGCGTCTTACTGCATATCTGTAAATAACAGATTGCACCAATTACGTTAGTGTTCTGTTGGTGTGCATTAAAATAAAATGCAGCAGTGGGAAAGATTTATAGGCAAATGCTTCCTTTAGAATTCTAAAGCTGATAAGCAGAGAGGTATGAATTATTAAACTGAATAGAAGCTTTATAGAAAGGCTTGTAATCAAGCTTTGCTTGCACAAAACAAGAAACTTGTGACTAATTTCAAATAATGTTGTTTTCCCAACAAAATGGGACATTTAAAGGTCAACTTTATAATGAAAATCTGATTTCAAGGAAAGGAAACACTGTTACTTTAGTCCTATATTTCATTTCAAATAGATATCATATTGAATAAGATAAAGCACACTGTCCACACCAGCAGTCAAATGTTTCTGATGATAGTTTACAATGACTTTAAATATATGTTAGGCAGTAATTGAAGAAAACCTAGAGGTTAGAACTTCAAATCGTAAGTTAAAATAACCAAAGTTAGATAAGCACCAGTGTTCACTGTCATTTTGAGTTGAAAAACAGAAACTTGCGAATAATCATGCGGTTACCTTAGTATGATTACCCTCTCTTCCCTTCAAGTTTCTCCTAGGAAAAATAAATTGAGGCAATTTGTTAATAATGAGTATGGAAAAGGGGGAGCTCATAGTAGAGCGATGTGAGCTTTTATAGCTTTGAGCACTACATTAGGTATATTTATTAAGAGAAAACTTTTCCCCTGTCCTATCAATGCTACAACTTCACTCTCCTTATTCTAAATATGTGGAACAGATGGAATGTTGATTATTTGTTTCGAAGTACCCACATTATAAAAAATAAATAAAAATCCCTCCTCCTATACTGCTTTCTCTTATCCCATTCACCACAACCAGCCTCATGCTCTTCAACATCCACAACATAAAATGTGTTCTGCTCTAAATGTGTATTAAGCTTTAACTTAAACTAATTTGGTTCCCTGAATGCCCCTATAATCTGGCTGTGGCTATAGAGCTAATGTGAAGAATTTAGATGCATTAGGGCGAAGTAGAAGGTTAATTAAATAGATTTATACAGACTATTTATTCTGAAACCCAAGGAAGTCCATTCTAACAAAGATGATTTTCTCTCTTTCCTGTTGGAGAAGAGGTGTGGTTCTGTTCTGTGATTATAACTACATAAAAAACCCTCAAGAGGAAAACCTCGTTAGGTGAGCCTTATCAACCCAGAGATTCTAGAAGATAAATAAAATATGTATTGTTTTAAGCTATAAATTTTTAAGGTGGTCTATTTTGCAGCAATAGATAACTATGGATTTAAGACGAAAAATTATAACATATTTGGACTATTGCCACGTATCTTGGAACTTAACGTGCAATTTTAGTAAACGTTTCTTATATAGTTAAAATAAATGCATATTATGCAGGTGCGTGCTGTGTTCTATATATGCTATTGAAGTTAGTTTAGCAAATTAAGTTGTTCAGATCTTTTTTGTTCTTTCTAATTTTTTTTTTTTAAGGTGAGGAAGATCAGCCCTGTGCTAACATCCATGCCAATCCTCCTCTTTTTTGCCGAGGAAGACTGGCCCTGGGCTGACATCTGTGCCCATCTTCCTCCATTTTATATGGGATGCAGCCACAGCATGGCCTGACAAGCGGTGTGTCGGTGTGCGCCTGGGATCTGAACCTGCGAACCCTCGGCCACCGAAGCGGAGCGTGTGCACTTTGCTGCGCCACCGGGCAGGCCCCTGTTCTTTCTAATTTTTTGTCTGCTCATTCAATCATCTGCTGAGAGAAGTGTGCTCCAGTCCTCCATTTTGATTGTGTATTTGCTACTTCCTTTAGTTCTTGCTTTACAGTTATGATACTATGTTATTAGTTGCATACAAATTTATAATTGATATATTTTCCTGGTTTATTGACACCTGTACTGTTACAAAGTATTCCTCTTTCTCTCTAGAAATAATTCATGTTCCATGGTCTATTTTGTTCAATATTTGTATGGCTCCACTAGATTTCTTTTTAAAAAAACTTTGCATTACACATCTTTATCTGTATTTTTATTTGCAACATTTCTTTTTCCTTTGATTTAAAATGTCTCTCTTCCACAGAGACTATACTTTATCTTTAACTTTAAATTGGAATATTTAGTCTATGTACATTTGATGTTAATTGATGTATTTAGATTTATAATTAACATCTTCCTATTTGTTTTATTTTTCCACATTTTAAGTTTTTTCTTTTCTCTCCTTTTTTGTTAAAAGTATCATTACTTTTCCATTTTTTCATCTATTAGTTTGTTTATTATAAAATATTTTACTATCTGTTTAATGGTAATCTTAGAAATGTACAACATATACTCTTGTTTTATTAGCTTCTGATATAAATAAGTACTATTATTACTTCCCAGACAATTTTATGATCTTCGAACACATTATCTCTTTTTATTTCCTTCCTGTCTTTGGTGTTACTGTTTTCATGCATTTTATTTCTACATTTATTTAGCATTCTATAGCTCTTTATGATTATTGTTTTCTACAGTAAATATTCGTTTAGATTTACCTTTAGTTACCATTAAATTTACCATAGTTATCATTACTTTCTCTTCCTTTCCACATTTCCATAAGTCAAACTGGCATAATTTTTCTTCTGTCTGAAAAATACTCTTTAGTATTATTTTAGTGTGGGATTGTTGGTAACAAATTTTATCTCTTCATTTTTGTTGACTAGAAATATTCCTATTTGTCTTCACCTATAAATAATATTTTCACTTGGTATAGAATTCTAGGGTGGTAGTTATTTTAAACCAGCTTTTCAGAGGTGCAATTTTTTTGTTTTTTTATGATTAGTAAGCTTAGCATTATGCTGTTGCTCAGTCAAAGGTAATTCATCTTTTTTTTAAATCACTGTTGCTTTTAAGATATTCTTTTTGTCTTTGATTTTAGCAGTTTTACTATAATGTGTACAGTTTGATTTTTTTTGTGTGTTTATCTTAAATGGAGTTTTTTGTGCTTCTTGAATATATGGCTTGATGTCTTTCATCAACTTTGAAAAATTCTTAGCCATTATCTTTTTGAATATACATTCTTTCCCACCTTTTTCTCCTCTTCTTCTGGTAATTCTTTGGCTAAGTTACATGTTTTTTACAACATCCCATATGTCTCTTGCATTTCTTTCTGCATTTCCTTTTTTCTCTCTGTGTGTCAGTATGGATAGTTTCTAACCTCTTCCAGTTTACCAGTCAGCTATTCAGTTTTTCCAGTATGTTCCTAAACCCATGCCTAATTTCTTAATTTCACAGTATTCATCTATTCTGTTCTAAATTTTCATTTAAATTTTTAAATATATATTCCAGTAATCTGGTGAAATTCTCCATCTTGTTATTCATTTTTCTTGACATATTAATAACACATACTAAAGTTCATGTCTGAAAACTTCAGTATCTGGACCACCTCAAAACTGTTTCTGTTATCAACTTTTTTTCTTGGTCCTTTCCTTTGAATGCCTGTTAATATTTCATTTTGTGTCAGGCATTGTGTTATAAAACATTATAGAGGCTTTAGATGATATCTTTCTCCAGAGACCATTCACCCAATTCTATCTCAGGCTTCTACAACAGGGAAAGATCATCTTATTCCATAGTCAACTAAGCTGACTGGAGGCAGTTTTGCACACATTTAATGCTTGATCTATTTCAAGTCCACCCCATTTCAATTTGCCAGGTCTTGAACTCCAATTTATTTTCAGAAAAGCTAAATATTCAGCATTATGAGACTGTCAAAAGCTCCATTAAACATTTCAGTTACCTTCCACTAGGATTCTTAGCATCTATCCCAGTGTATTAGGAGCTGGAAAATAAACTGAGGAGAAAGCCAGGCAGAGAGCATGTTCAACCTTCTCTGCACATTTCTTCTCTCCAGGATCTTGGTTACACAAGTTTTGTTGACTAAGGTAGCCAGGCCGAAATTCCATTTTTTTCCCCCTGTTTCTATGAAATTGCTGAGAGCTCTGCAGCTTCTCTGCATCACATTGGTTCTCCTCTGCCAAGCTTCTTAGCGTCTCACTCTGTGCCACTTAAGGCTTAGAAAGGGCTCCAAGGAGAAACATGAGGTGGATTGTTGGGGTCCCCTAAATAAATTTCCCCTCTTTCAGGAGTTATGGTTCTTCTTGTCTTGGGTGCCTCAGGAGCCTACCTGCCTTCACATGCTTGTTTATTTTTCTTTTTGTTTTATTTTGTTTTGTGTTTTTCCAACTTTTCTTGTCTTAGCCTACAACAAAAACGTTGTCCAGATGAAAGCTATAGCTAGAAGAAATCCTGAGGAGCTCTACATTTGATTGAAGAAATTTCTCTAGATACAATTTTACAAAAATAAGTCTAAGTACTGAGATGTCAGCATTATTATATAAAGGAAATAACTTTCCCTCTGATTTTCTATCAAATGCTAGCTAGTTATGCAGTATCTGAAAGTGACTTTTTCATTTTTAAAAATAACACATCATTTCCTTTTTTTGGACACACTGTCTGCAGCTCTAATTTTTTTCTTCTTGAATAGAATTAGATGAGGGAAATGGAGTAGCTTCTAGAATGGGTTTAAGCAAAAATTAATTTATTAAGATGGTGTGTATTTGTAGAGAAATACACTATTTGACCAATGGAACAGAATAGAGTGCCTCTAACAGATTTGTGCACATATGGAACATTTGATATATGGTAGAGATAACATGGCTAGTCACTAGCAAAATAAAGGACTGTTTAACGAATAAAGCTGAAAATAATCCCAGAGCACTACCTGATTTATAAAATTTGGAACAAGAAAAACTAAACAAAAAATGAATGTCATGGCTGTAAATCATTCTACGGGAGACAAGGGGATAGGATAGGAATATTTTCAATAAGTAAATATGAGTTATTTGGAATATTCTAGCTCTTGGTTTGGATGGTGGAATCAAAAATTATCTTTATATAAATAAATTCATGAATGAATTTTAAGAATGCCAGGCATGTTCCAATAATAATAGTGTGTTGTAATTTGTAATTATGATTAATCCAATCTGTACAACTAAGCTTCAAGACAAAAACTAAGAGATATTAGATGACAATTGTCACCAAATACTCTAACCCAACCTCCTAACTGCAGCAGGCAGGGGCTTTGGAGTGTAATTACTGCAATCCCAACAATCATGTAGGGCATCTAGTATTTATATACATTGTAAAATTGCATAGTTTTAAAATTAAGACTAGCCCCAGTTAGAAGATCTAGAATACATCTTTTGTGACCTCCGAAAGCATACAACACAACTCTCTTTATTATTTTACTAGTAGTAGAATGTAGCTGGCTGACAAGCCTGTAATTAGAGTTCTGTAGCTTTGTATGAAATCAATGTCCACTTCGTATAGAAAAAATTTTTGTGTCAATCTTGGCAGTTTAAGGCTTGATCAGGACATTCTAGTAAATGAAGGATAAGGCTCTCTCTCCTTCTTTTCCCCCATAAACAAACAATGCACAAAGGCTTTGTGAAACGGCATTAGGAGAAAGAAACTAGGAAAATTGTCCTATGCTTTTCATAGTCAAGGACTTGTTTAATATAAAACATTCACAGTTTTCCATACGTGCACACAGACATTTCAGTATGTTTTAATTTATAAAATGTAAGATAACAAAAACTACTGTATATTTAGGATTACTTTCAAGTAATATTGTACTTTAATAGTCACCATATCATTTAAATATATTAAATATTAGAGTATTTATGTGAGAGACACAAGTTTATTGAATCTAAAAATATTCTTGATCAATATATTGATACTTAGATCAATACTTAGATTTAATACTTTAGAACCCCAAAGTTCTAAAGTATTAAAATAAAATCCTTGCCAATTTTGTAACTTAAGTAAATAAAGTGATTCTATAGAAAGATAATAAATGTCAGTGCAGAGGCAGTATTTCATAAGACAAAATAGAGAATTCTATATTGCATTAAGAGGAAAAAAAAAGATTTATTCTTACATTCAAAATACTTACTCAACATTATGCTTTGGCTTATATAAGGAAATTTTAAGTGGAACTTCTTAATATTCTTGGGGACATACTTTTTTATCAGAAATACTGTAAACGTGTCAAAATGTTGGATAGAGAATTGTTTATTGCTTAAGAAACAAAAAGTTACTTAGGAACAATTGAATATTTAACTTTTCCACAAATTATTAGCGATTTTGCATTTATTCTTGGTTTAGAAACAAATATTTCTAACTTTAAGTGGAATAGTGTGCTGAAATGATGAGATAATCTGTCTTTTCAAAAAAATTTATGCATTTGTGTTTAGGTTTAATGCCAAAGCACTTCATTAAGCATTTTTTAAAGGTGGGCAAAATCTCTAAGATTTCCGAGGCTTTCGTTGTACTTTCTAGGGACTTTTTTGGAATACCACTTTTTTGTTTAAATCTTTTTGGAAGTTAATCCACTGGAATGAGATCTAGCCATCAAAATCCATGAAATTACCAATTATTTTTTTATTGATCAGATATAAATAAAAGTGAAAATAAGGACAACATACCAATTCTTTGATGAAATGGTATGAGTTAATCTCCTCTTCTCTCACATTCCCATTGGATTTTTTAAAATTCATATTATAATAACTAATAATTTCAGCCTCCATCTACCTCCATTGGATTGAAAACTCCATGAAGGTAGTAACAATACCTCTGAACTTTATACAAACTATTTGCCCATTAAACATTTATGGGATTTAATTAATCAATATTTTTGTTATAATCTAGGCTGGCTAACCTAAAGAAACAGAAGATATAATCACAAGGGAATAATAACATTCCAAATTCCATTGTGAATTAATTCCAAATGATTCCCATCAATGCAGATTAGTAAAATACTCTGGAATTCTCAGAGGAAAGATTTTCTTGATTTATACATTTATATACTTGCCCCTTACAAGTTCTGCTATATAAGACCCTGGGTTTCTGTTTATGGATTTGGTGAGAGAGCTACTGAATTATTGCGAGGTATAGTTGAATTCATATGCAAAAGTTGTGGACTGAAAATGATTTTACACATATTACTATTTTTTAAGTATAAAATAATAAAAATATATATTTATTAAGTCCTTAGTATTTGCTATGCATTATTAAACATTTACATAATTAACTCTTTTAATTTCATTTAGACAAGATGGTTATTTTGATTAATAAAATACGTGTTCTTTTAACTGTGTAATTTCATAAAACTTTTGGATCTTTATTTTTGTCTTGATGGATATTGAAGTAATATAAATGATATCAAATAATATGCATGTCAATAAAAAGGGATTCTCATGTTCAAAATATTCAAAAGGACTAAGATTCTCCAACGGCAGCTACTACACAATTTAAGGTACATATACTATTCCTTTCAAAGAAATTCTTTTTCTAAAACCTAAATCACTATGTTGCAGTTTTTTAGCTCCAAAATACAGCTGAGTAGATAGCGTAAACTAAGTTAACAACTACTAAGAAGAAAAACTTCAGGTAGCCGGCACTTCCTAAAATAGACCAGGTTGGTTTTTCTGTTCTATAATCCAAGACAACAAGAAATCCAATCAAATTTACATTTTTAATAGTTACCCTAAATAAGAAACTTTGATTAAATTTAGACTCCATTTGGTGCATCCTAATTTCTTAAAGTAACTATGTATCAATTAAAACTTATCCATCTTCCAAGCAGAAACTAGTTGGAAGATCTTTTATTCTCAGGTAAGGAGTGATTGAATCACTAATTACAAAGCATTGCTCAACTTTTCCACTCACTTTCATCTTGTGAGGAGATTAATAGCCATCCTTGAGACACCAGCTGCTTCTATTTATCAAAGAGAAGCCAGTGGCTGGCAGCTGTCCTGGAGGACTAAGGGAAGAGAGTACAGGGACTTCACTGCATCGTTGGTAACCTGAATCTGGAGACAAAACAAAGACACAGACTCGGAAGAGTCCCCAACTGTGATTGTTTTTTCCTGTTCGGTTAACACACCTATCAAATCTTCAATTGCGTGCTACTCCTTTTATTTCTATTTTATGGTCTAAAGCTGCATCAATCCTACAGACAATTGTGCCTCACATTGCTTTCAGGATAAACCATATCTAAGTAGTCTAGGAGCTGGTTTCATTGTTTTTAGCAGTGTCTTTCATCTTCCCTAATAGTTAAAGAAAGAAATTAATTCCTTGTCCTCAAGATTATGCAATCTTAAAAACAGTGAACATTAGAGAAATATTAATGTTTGACAATCAACTTCCTGTTTGAAATTTAATTCTAATGCTTGTGCTGTAATCACTTCAAAACATATTTGTTAAAAAGAAACTCAGGAGAGGATTCTGGGAAGGTGGTGGGGTAGGAACCACCAGGACTCTGTCACCCCAGTTAGACAGCAATTGCACTGGCAGAACTTGTCGGAGGTAATTATTTTGGAACTCTAGAGTCTATTGAAGGCTTGCAACTTCCAGGGGAAGGCTTGGACAGTAAATTGTAGTTAATTTTGGCACTTTGCCCAATAATAGCTATCATTCCCCCACGCCCAGCCAAGTGTCAGGCAGCTGTGCATGTGTTCCTGGAACAGCTTGCACAGTGTATAGGAACTAAGATGGGCAAAAAGGACTCTGCTCTCTAAATACTGGGAGTCTGTGCCCTGGTCGCTGATTGTTGCTTCAGATCACAGAGATGCAAATAGGTGGGTAGCCATTGTTGTTGCACCTCCCCACATTGATGCAAGCCCCTCCCCCTCTAGAGTGACTTGGAGGGGGATTTAAAGGGCCAGAGTCCTGTCCTTTTATTCCCCCTTCTTCTTTTGCTTTTTCCTCTTGGGAGCTAGCCATTAAAGACTAGGACATTCAAAAAAAACTGCATATACAGGAAAAATTAGAAATTGACCATGCATTCCCATGGAAAGGCTCAGAAAAGACATGAGAAGATGAGAAGACATTAAGTTCATATCTCAGGCTGATCCTCTGCACAGAGACAGCCTACAACAATCAAAAAACACAAAAACAATAAAGGTATATACATGGGCAATTAAAAAAGGTAATCCTGAGCCAGCCCTGATGGCTTAGTGATTAAAGTTCCTTGTGCTCTACTTTGGCAGCCTAGGCTCAGTTCCTAGGCCTGGAACCACACCACTCATCTGTCAGTAGCCATGCTGTGGTGGCGGCTCACATAGAAGAATCAGAAGAATTTACAACTAGAATACACAACCATGTACTGGGGCTTTGAGTGGGGGAAAAAAAGGAAAAAGGAGCATTGGCAACAGATGTTAGCTTAGGGTGAATCTTCCACTGCAAAAAAAAAAAAATGCAATCCTCATGATAATTACAAGAAAATGGCTTTCAGAGAGAAAAATTCGTATAAGGACAAAGATTTTTAAGCAGACAGATCCAAGCTTTTTAAGTAGATATTTCCAAGCAGACAAATCTTGAGATTGTTTGGGATATATATATATCAATGCTTAAGCTATTTTTCAGTGCCTTACTCCTTGGTGAATGCTGAATGTGACTATTTTACACTCTTCCACCATAATGAGGTAGGTATTATTTTCCTCATTTTTCTGGAAGGATTTCCCAGCACAAAGAGGTCACCAAACTTCCCCAGTCAGCAAGTAAATGCAGTTATAGAACATAATCTTCAGGCTGTTTGAGTGCAAAATTAGTGACGAGTCCCCCTCTGCTTCTAAAGTAGAAATGGAGTTCCTTCAGCAGCAAAATGATACATAGTCATATTATTGGGAAATTAACTCTGAATTTTCCAGAAGGGACTAAAAAAACAGTAGACAGAAAAGACCTGATAAACAATTTTTACAACTTCAAGATCCAAAGAATTAACCAAGGCAAAAAGATTTGAGGAGTCTTAAAACTTCAACAGATTTTTTGTGTGTGTGTGAGAAAGATCAGCTCTGAGCTAACATCCAATGCCAATCCTCCTCTTTTTGCCAAGGAAGATTGGCCCTGGGCTAACATCCATGCCCATCTTCCTCTACTTTATATGGGATGCTGCCACAGCATGGCTTCACAAGCGGTGCATCGGTATGCACCAGGGATCCGAACCTGCGAACCCTCGGGCCACCAAAGTGGAGTGTGCGCACTTAACCACTGTGCCATTGGGCCGGCCCCTCAACAGGTTTTTTGTATGGAAAAAGAAAAGATCAGAATCATGTCAGAGTGAGCTCTTCCTGCAGCCTCTCCCCACTAAGATGTAATGAAAAGGACATGCATTATCCAACAGAGGACATGCACACAGCAAAGTAGGACATCTGAGAGATCCACACAGCCGTACCTCTGAAGGTGTGGGTGCTGGATACCTAGGAAGCAGCAGAACCACCCCTGCAGCAGTGATCTGAGGTGCAGAACCTCATGCAGAGGCCAGCGTGAGATCTGGGAGGAGAAGGGGGAGGAGGCAGGCCTCTGCAAGAAAGCTTTAGCTTTAGAAGTGGCATCCCAGCCTGCAGGAACACTCCATGCTGAGGCAGCTCAACTACTGTGTGGACACCCTCACCAAGCCCAGCGGCCCAGGTGGTCCACCAGTGAGTGCAGAGCATGTGCACGCATGCACAAAAGAAAGTGACTCTTTCCTCCCCTCCTACCTGGTGCACCAGATTGGCTGGCCAGCCAGGGCAGCAGATCCATGCCAGAGCACCTGCATCTGGGACCTGCCAAGTAGCAGTGGTGAGCAAACATAGACGAGTCCTACAGGCACAACCTCCAGTGGACAGGCATAACTTCCAGCAGACATGGGGGGTTCAGAAAACACAGCTCCTGTCCCCTGCAGTGGTGGCAGGTGGAATCTGCAACCAGACACTACCACTATGTGCTGGTAAATGTCCACCTTGTCAAACACCATGAAGAAATACACTAAAACAACAGATCAGAAGGAAAATGACAAGACAGAAACCAATCCTGAAGACACAGAAATTTACAATCTAAATGGCAGAGAATTCAAAACAGTTATCATAAACAAACTCAACAAGTTACAAGAAAAATTAGAAAGACAGTTCAATGAACTCAGGAATAAAATTAACGAGCAGAAGGAGTTCTTCACAAAAGAGATTGAAACCCCCCCAAAAAAAAAAAAACAACAGAAATGCTGGAGGTGAAGAACACAATGAATGAGACAAAAAGCAATCTAGAATCCTTAAAAAACAAAGCTGACATCATGGAGGACAGGATTAGTAATTTGGAGGGCAGAAGGATGGAAATGCTTCAGGTGGAGGAGGAGAAAGAAATAAGACCAAAAAAAAAAAAAAATGAGGAAATTCTCCAAGAAATATCCGACTCAATTAGGAAATGCAACTTGAGGATTATAGGTATTCCAGAGGAAGAAGAGAGGAAAGGAGCAGAGAGCTTGTCCAAAGAAATAATAGCTGTAAACTTCCCAAACCTGGGGAATGAACTGGAATTACAAGTAAATGAAGCCAGTAGAACTCCTAATTACATCAGTGAAAAAAGACCTTCTCCAACTCATATATTAGTAAAACTGGGAAAAGGCAATGACAAAGAAAAAATATTAAAGGCAGCAAGGCAGAAGAGAATAATCTACAAAGCAACCCCTATCAGGTTTTTAGCAGACTTCTCAGCAGAAACCTTATAGGCGAGGAGAGACTGGATGATATATTCAAAATACTGAAAGACAAAATCTTTCAGCCAAGAATACTCTATCCAGTGAAACTATCCTTCAGATATGATGGAGAAATAAAAAGTTTCTCAGATAAACAAAAGCTGAGGGACCCCAACACCACAAGATGTGCCCTATAGGAGATGATCGAGAATGCCCTCATATGGCCTGGCCCCATTGCCTAGTGGTTAAATTTGCTGTGTTCCACTTCAGCTACCTGGGTTCGGGTCAAAGGCCTAGACCTACATGACTGGTCAGTAGGTCTGGCCCCTTCAGCAGCCCAGGGTTTGCAAGTTTGGATCCTGCGCACAGGACCTATGCACTGCAGACCAAGCCATCCTATGGCAGCATCCCATAGGAAAAATAGAGGAACATTGGCACAGATGGTAGCTCAGGTCCACTCTTCCTCAAGCAAAAAGAGGAAGATTGGCAAAATATATTAGCTCAGGGCCAATGTTCCTCACACAAAAAAAGAGAGGAATATTGGCCACAGATTGTAGCTCAGGGCTAATCTTCCTAAAGCAAAAAAAAAAAAAGGAATGTTGGTGACAGATGTTAGCTCAGGGCCAATCTTAGACAGTAAAAGTAAAAAAAGAATTCTCTCATATCTGAAACAAAAAGGAAAAGATTTGCAAAGCCTTGAGAAGGAGATAAACAGACAGACAAAATCATAAAATTGCAGCTCTCTATCTGAACAGGTTGGCAAACACTTAATTATAATATTAAAGATAAAGAGAAGGAAAGTATCAAAAATAACTACAAATACTACATTTTAATCACAAATTCACAACACAAAATGGAATAAGTTATGACAACAATAACTTAGATTGGGAAGAGGAAAGAAATGGAACCTCATTAGGCTAATGGTGATAAGATGCTACAAGAAAATGGACTATCTCATCTATGAGATCTTTTATATATATATATACAAACCTCATGGTAAACAAAAATTGGAACAGAGAAACAAATGATAAATAAAGCGAAAATAATCATAGAAAATCATCAAACTGAAAGGCAGTCAGAAATACACTGGAAGAGAAACTAGGGAAATATAGAACAACTAAAAAACAAGAGATAGAGTATTAAGCCCTCGTATATCAATAATCACTCCAATCAAAAGATACAGAGTGGCTGGATGGATTAAAAACAATGCCCAACAATATGCTTTCTCCAGGAAACACATCTCAGCTCCAAAGAAAAACAGAAGCTCAGACTGAAAGGATGGAAGATGATACTCCAAGCAAATGGCAAACAAAAATAGATGTTGCCATACCTATAACAAACAAAACAGATTTCAAGATAAAAAAGACAATGAGAGACAAAAAGGGGTAGTGCATAATGGTAAAAGGGACATGACACCAAGAGGACATAAGAGGACATATATTCATATACATGAATATATATGTACCTAAAACACAGGGGCACCAAACTACATAAAGGAACTATTAACAGAACTAAAGGGAGACATTAACGGCAACACAATAATAGTAGGGGACCTCAACACCCCACTTACATCAATGGATAGATCATCCAGACAGAAATTCAACAAAGAAATAATGGAATTTAATGAAAAACTAGACCAGATGGACTTAATAGATATATATAGAACATACCATCCAAAAACAGCAGAATACACATTCTTCTCAAGTGCACATGGAATATTCTCAAAGATAGACCATTTGTTGGGAAACAAGGCAAGGCTCAAAAACTTTAAGAAGATTGAAATCGTATCAGGCATTTTTTCTGACCGAAAAACTATAAAACTAGAAATCAACTATAAGAGAAAAGCTGGTAAAGTGACAAATATGTGGAGACTAAACAACATGCAACTGAACAATCATTGGATCAGTGAAGAAATCAAAGGAGAAAGCAAAAAATATCCAGAAATAAATGAAAATGAAAATACAACATAGCTACTCTTATGGGATGCAGCAGAAGAGGTTCTAAGAGGTAAATTCATAGCAATACAGGCCCATTTCAACAAACAAGAAAAATCTCAAATAAACAATCTTAAACTTCACCTAACAGAACTAGAAAAAGAAGAACTAACAAACTCCAAGGCAGCAGAAGGAAGGAAATAGTAAAAATTAGAGCAGAAAGAAATGAAATAGAAACCAAAAAAATAGTAGAAAGGATCAATGAAACTAAGAGCTGGTTATTTGAAAAGATAAACAAAATTGACAAACTCACAAAATAGCCAGACTCACTAAGAAAAAAAGAGAGAAGGCTCAAATAAATAAAATTAGAAATGAAAGAGGAGAAATTACAATGGATATCACAGAAATACAAAGTATTATAAGAGAATACTATGTAAAACTATATACCCACAAATTGGATAACCTAGAAGAAATGGAGAAATTCTTAGACTCATACAACCTCCCAAAACAGAATCAAGAAGAAATAGGGAATCTAAATAGACCAATCACAAGTAAAGAGATTGAAACAGTAATCAAAAACCTGTGGAAAAACAGAAGTCCAGGACCAGAAGACTTCTCTGGAGAATTCTACCAAACATTCAAAGAAGATCTAATACCTATTCCTCTCAAACTATTCCAAAAAATTGAAGAAGATGGAATGCTTCCTAACTTATTCTATGAGGCCAACATCACCCTAATCCCAAAAGTAGACAAGGACAACAGAAAGAAGGAAAATTACAAGCCAATATTGCTGATGAACATAGATGCAAAAATCTTCAACAAAATATTGGCAAACCAAATACATCAACACGTTAAAAGGATCATACACCGTGATCAAGTAGGATTTATACCAGGGATGCAGGGTTGGTTCAACATCTGGAAGTCAATCAATGTAATACACCAGATTAACAAAATGAGGACTAAAAAACACATGATCATATCAATAGATACAGAGAAAGCATTTGACATGCTTTCTCTGTATCTTGAAGCACAGGATTCAACATCCATTTATGATAAAAATTCTCAATAAAATGAGTATAGAAGCAGAGTACCCCAACATAATAAAGACCATAGGCCATATGACAGACTCAGAGCCAACATCACACTTAACAGTGAAAACCTGAAGCTATCCCTCTGAGAACAGGAACAAGACAAGGGTGCCCACTCTCACCACTCTTATTCAGCATAATACTGGATGTTTTGGCCAGAGCAATTAGGCAACAAACAGAAAAAAAGGTATCCAAGTTGGAAAGGAAGAAGTGACACTCTTGCTGTTTCCAGGTGACATGATTCTACATATAGAATGCCCTAAAGAATCCATCAGAAAACTATTAGATATAATCAACAACCACAGCAAAGTTGCAGGGTACAAAGTCATCTTACAAAAATCAGTTGCATTTCTATACACTAATAGTGAACTAGAAGTCAAAAATACAATCACAATTAAAATCGCAGCAAAAAGATTAAATATCTAGGCATAAGTTTAATCAAAGAGATGAAATACCTATACACGGAAAACTATGAGACTTTATTGAAATAAATTGATGATGACATAAGGAAATGGAAAGATATTCCGTGCACATGGATTGGAAGAATAAACATGGTTAACATGTCCGTATTACCTAAAGCAATTTAGATATTCAGTGCAGTCCCTATCAGAATCCCAATGACATTCTTCACAGAAATAGAACCAAGAATCCTAAAATTTATATGGAACAACAAAAGACCCTGAATAGTGAAGGCAATCCTGATAAAAAAGAACAATGCTGGAGGCATCACAATCTCTGACTTCAAAATATACTATAAAGCTATACTAATCAAAACAGCCTGGTACTGGCACAAAAACAGACACACAGATCAATGGAACAGAATTGACAGCCCAGAAATAAAACCACACATCTATGGACAGCTAATCTTTGACACAGGAGCCAAGAACATACAATGGAGGAAAGAAAGTCTCTTCAACAAATGATGTTGGGAAAACTGGACAGCCACATGCAGAAGAAGGAAAATAGTCCATTATCTTATACCATACACAAAAATTAACTCAAAATGGACTAAAGTCTTGAATGTAAGACCTGAAACCATAAAACTCCTAGAAGAAAATATAGGCAGTACACTCTTTGACATCACACTTAGCAGCATCTTTTCAAATACCGTGTCTACTCAAGCATGGGAAACAAAAGAAAAAATAAACAGATGGTATGACATCAGACTAAAAAGCTTCTGCAAGGCAAAAGAAACCATGAACAAAATGGACAGACAACTCACCAACTGGGAGAAAATATTTGCAAATCATACATCAGACAAGGGGTTAATCTCCAGAATATGTAAAGAACTCATACAACTCAACCATAAAGAAAAACAAACAATTCGATCAAGAAGTGGGCAGAAGATATGAACAGACATTTTTCCAAAGAAGATATACAGATGGCCAACAGGCACATGAAAAGATGTTCAACATCACTAATTATTAGGGAAGTGCAAATCAAAAGTACAATGAGAATGGCTGTCAGAATGGCTATAATTACCAAGACAAAAAATAACAAACGTTGGAGAGGTTGTGGAGAAAAGTGCACCCTCATGTGCTGCTGGTGGGAATGCAAACTGGTACAGCCATAATGGAAAACAGTATAAAGAGTCCTCAAAAACTTAAAAATAGAAATACCATATGATCCAGCTATCCCACTACTGAGTATTTATCCAAAGAACTTGAAATCAACAATTCAAAGAGACTTATGCACCCCTATGTTCATTGCAGCATTATTCACGATAGTCAAGACATTGAAGCAACCCAGTGCCTATCAACTAAAGAATGGATATATATATACAGTGGAATACTACTCAGCCATAAAAACAGACAAAATCATCCCATTTGCAACAACATGGATGGACCTTGAGGGTATTATGTTAAGTAAAATAAACCAGACAGAGAAAGCCAAACATTGTATGATTTCACTCATATGTGGAAAACAAAGAAACACATGGACAAAGAAAACAGATTAGTGGTTACCAGATGGGAAGGGGATTGGGGGGTGGGCTAAAGGGGTAAAGGGCACATATAAATGATGACAGATAAAAATTAGACCATTGGTGGTGAGCACAATGCAGTGTATACAGAATACTGATAAACAATAATGTATACCTGAAATTTCACAATGTTATAAAGTTATGACATCAATAAAATAATAATAATAAAAAAGAAAACAACAGGGCCAAAATGGAGTCACTTTTGCTAAGCCCCACATTAGCAAACCAAGACTTAATACCTAACCTAACTGCAATTTCAGCCTCTCCCAGGAATATGACCTTTAACCAGCAATCTGGAACTACCTGGTCAGCACTAGTGAGGTGATCTGCCTGATAGACCCCCACCTTTCCCCAAAGGAAGGTGACCTTGCCTGAAACAACCCATTCTTTGCTAGAAACTTCCTTTTTCCACCCCCTTCTGCCCATAAAAGCCTTCCATTTTGTACAGCTTCTTGGAGCTCTTTTCTATCTGCTAAGATGGAATGCTGTCCAATTCATGAATTGTTAAATAAAGCCAATCAGATCTTCAAGTTTTCTCAGTTGAATTTTGCTTTTTAACAGATTTGGTGGCAGTGGAGGACTGAAGAAGACTTCTGATGGATCGGGGACTACAAGAAACACAGGCATGGGCCCCGAAAAACCTTTTGAGTTCTCTTTTTCTCGCCATTTCCAAGAGTCATTAAGTTCTTCTCAGTTCTGAGCTCCACTCTCTTTGCTTTGAGCTCCCAATCTAATTGGCTTTCCACTCCAAGGCAGGTCAGTGTGTGCTAGCAGATGGTTCCACCCAGAACCCAAGCCCCTAGCCCTTGGTTCAGATCACAATTCCCTATTTTTGAGTGGAAATCTCCAGCCCTGGGCTCTCTCCCCAGATTCTACATTGGGAACAGCTGGCAGGTTAGTCTGCATTTTCCCACTTATTTGTAATCCTTCTCCAGATCCCACTTTGGGAACTGCTGGTGGCAGCTGCAGTTCCCAATCTGCTTGGAATCGGTCCCCTGTCCACATTCTTTGGGGTCTACTGGTCCAGTCCTTTCCCCAGCCCCAGATTCCACAGTGAGAATTATTAGTGGTGCCCCATAGTGCCTTCTCTTGGCCAGGCCACAGTAGCATCTTTTGGTTACTGCTGGTGTGTTCCTGGAGGGCCTCCATGTTCCCTCAGACTGCAACGGTCTTTGTGCTAACTGTCCCACGAGAAACAGCTGGGTTGGCCAAGCCCAGGACTGTTATCATCATGAGTACTGGTGTGTAGCCCAGACAAGGGGCCCCAAGGATGCATTGCTTAAAGGGTATATAGGCTAGTGCCCCACAGTTAGATTGACATTAGGTCACCAACCTCAAAAAAATTTTCAGGCAAGAAGATAAGACTATAAAACACCACACAATCTCCAATCCAGTGGCACATTCCTCTTAAGTATTAGTTTGACTCTGAGAGACCCAAAGGCTTAAATAAAAAAGAATGGAATTTTTAAACTCCAAAGAGTTGAGTGCACCACTTTCTATCACACCTGCTTATTTTATGTCTGATAACTGTAGTTTCAGAAGCTATAGATAACTACAAAAATGGAAAAATCTCCCTGAAAACAACCTAGAATTACAATGACCATTATGGAGAACATTCCAATTAGACAAGATTGCTCATTTAAGAAGTGCACTTGAGAGCAACAATTCCCAAATCAAACAAAATTTGTAAGACTTATTAGAACACATAGATAAGAATTCAAAAGCTATTTAGCCATGGAACTCAACTTGGACGTTAATTATAATCTGGAAGCAGATTTTAAGTTTTAAAGATCTGTTTTAGATGTAGTTATATATTATCCACTTGACAATACAGAATGCTATCACCTAAAAACTCAATAGAAAATGTAAGAAGATAATACAGAGAAGGCTTTTCTTTACCTCTCATTCTTCAGTGTATGTGTTACATTTGTATAATCCTACACCACATTAGAGTAACTCAAAGTTGAAGCTAGGACAGGTGAATCTGGTCCTAGAATAAAAAAATTAATAACATTATCATATAAGTTCTCATACATGGAGGGTTTACATCAAAAGGTAAAAAAAAATAAAATAAAATCCTCCTATGTCATTTATATAACTCCTGGAAATACGCAAAAAAAACGTATTAATAGAAAATAAAGAAGAATTTTACATAGATTCAGATTCTATCAGTTTTATCATATATTTTTGGTGATGAGTATTTGAAATTCAATTCTACCTGATTTATCAACTATAATAATATAGTCAATGTCATTTTAAATTGTGCTTGGAATTATATAGTAGGTTATGAGCTGAAAAATTTTAACAATCAATCTATGCAATCTATTTCTATTAAATAATTTGAGTCGATTTGTAAAAAACGACTTTGAAATGAGAATAAATCATGTATAATAAAAAAGGCATATTTGATCTGTACTGTCTGATATAGAAAACCTCTGTTCCAAACTAATTCCACATCCTGTCTGCTATTTGGAAATTGGTTCTGAATGTGCAACCACCAGCATTAGACCCCATTGTCTCATTGACTAGGCAATAGTACACTGAGGTGAGCATCTATTATTGCTGTAGGCTAAAGCAGAGTTGGGAAAAAACTGAGAATGACATTACCTTGTGAGTGAGACAGTATTATATTCATTTTAGAGATTAGTAAACAGAGGTCCCATGAACTTAAATGACTTATTCGAAGTTAAACAGCTGTGAGATAATCAGTTTTAGCTTTGAAACAAAATCATATGATTTCAAATTTTATTAGAGCTTCCTCTTGACATTGTAATTATGGACACTAAAACATGAAATTTTTGCTTATTCTAGTTTTTGCTGTAAAATATTAATGTGAGAAAGGTCAATACTTTTGTAAAAATTTAATTAAAAGCTCATGTATTCAAATCTCTGTCTTCTTAAGACAGGAAATTTTGCTTAAATAATATATGTGGTAGTATATTTTCTAATTTTCTTCCTTTGGTAGTCAAGGCATAATTTTTAGTACTGCATCCATTGTTATGATATATTCTCCATCAGAATGCAGTGTGCAGGGTGGTCAAAAAGTTTCCTCCCTTAGCACCACACTGAGAAAATTTTTCCTAGAAGATTTCTAGTTTAGAAATGCAGAGGGTAATGGATCAGTAATTCAAAAAGAAGTCCTCAAGAATATATTTCTCAAACTCATCCTACTGAGAGCAAATTTCATGAATTAATAGCATGTCTTGTTTGGACCTAACTGGAATTAAAGAAAATTTTCTAAGAGGAATGCATAAGAGTTTCTTCACTTCTTTGATCCTGTTTCTCTCAAGGGACTATTTTTGTACATAGACATGAAGTTAACTGATCCCCGTCATTTGATTCAGTTCGAGCCCTTCAGTCATGAGCAATGTCCACTGAACTGTGGATTCTCATCAGAGAGCAAGGGCACCCATGAAGATAAACCATGATGAATAATTTGGTACTGTTACCCCGAGGAGCTGACCTTGACATTCATGGGACCCAAATTAGTATAAAATCCATAGCTCATCTTTCATTAAATATCATCCCTCATGGGTCACAGCTTTGCCCAGATGTTTGGCAGCTAACTGAAATTCAAAACAATCTCTTATTTTTAGCAAATGTGAACTCTCCCATATAAAACTTTCACAAATAGAGTATATAGGGGAAAAAAGAGCTTAATCTAAGGTTATTTTCTTTCTTTTTTCCTTCCTTTAGCACTCGGCTCCTAAATAACTCCACTGTAATATTACTAACTACATGATTCATGGTGCATGATTTTAACTTTCTTGGTTGTCACACAACAAAAACATATACGTTTTTGCGAATAGATTCCATTATACTTGAAGTGATCGTTATTTAATAATTTTTTAAACAACAAATTCTGAGAAGAAAACACTTACTTGGCTTCTAGAAAATTGTCCTGGTTGATCTACCCTCAGTGGTATCCTCCATTTACCCTCTAAATGAATTCTCGAGAAATAAACTTAGGACAATTTTATTTTGCCTGGTGTGGGGGGTGTCGGGGGGGAGGTATGTGTGTGTTCCTTTCTGAAATCATCTTTGTGGGTTGTCTAGCTTTAAAATCTAATTGAAATTTTGGAATATTTCTGCACAGAATTCTGCTGCAATTTGTAGAGAAATTCATTTCTTCAACTCTTTGGGATAACATGCATTTTTTCTTTGTTTTAAACAAACAAAAAAAAATGTAAATGTGAGTGCTGTTTCAAATACCAGTACTAGAAGTTAAAGAAAAGGTCAGTCTTTTCTGACATAATTTTGGAGCCCACTATTTGTAATTTTGCAATTTTTTCCTCATATATCCTCATTTTATTCTTCCCAAATCCTTTATTTTTTCCCCCAAAATCTGAATAAAGCAAACATAGTTAAAATTTTGGCTAATCAAAGGAAATGTGTTTCATTTCATAATCAGGAAATTAAGTTTCTTTTACTAACAACTGAGATGACATACCAATAAAATATGAATAATAATTTGTTATCCCAATTTTCCCTCTCAAACTAATTTCTCCATTACAAGTTCTATATATTTGAGATAATTTCTTAATGATGAAAAATTCACAAGGCAACTTAGTAAAGTTTCTAATAGGGAATAATACTTTTGTTCAGATCTATAGCTCTGAGTAAGGGGTTAAATTGTCCAAAGCCATTCCTGTGGGCTGGATTCTGAGAGAGAGTTAGCTTCTTACAGAACACTACAGGACCCCACAATAGAATATTGTTTAAAATAATTAATCCTATAGAGTTCCGATATGGCATATCTGGACTGGATACAACCATAAGTCTTGGATCTCAGTCTGATTACACAGAGGCAGGGATCCATGCTGTCACAAACATTGAACAATAAGTTGGTAGAGTAGGGATCGAGACCAGTGTTATGCTTGCTCTAGCCTTCTGATTATGGATTCCAGTTACTGCCCACAGCAAGGGAAGAATTGACGTCCAGCCCTGTGTTCCGTCCTAGAATGCACTAGACAGTGGGAGATCTACATGGAAGATGTATGTATATACTTGATGCAGTCAATTGCCCTTGTTGACATAACAATAGAATTTATTCTTATTCTCGTTCCATGCAACTTCTTAATTTTGAGATGTCATTGGAATTATTATGCTTTAATTTTTTTTAAAAAGTTTGATTTCAAAGTTTGTATTTTCTATATTGCTAGATCAAGGGATCTCTAGCAATTTAATAGAAAATACTTTCTTGTGATATCAAAATATTTGGTGAACTTCTTACTCTCCATTCTCAACTATACATTATGTGGAAGATAAATAAAGGAATGTTTTAAGTGACTAAGTATTGTGATAATCTGTTATCTAATCCGTGTCTGAATAAGTTAAAAGGACTGAAATATGAAAAATTTTCTGACTTACTTATGAAGAAAATGAGTTGGAAAAATATATTAGTGACTCAGAGTTACCATCACAAATCATTGGCACAGATGCAAAAGGGAAACTTTCAAAATAATTAGCAAATGATTATGTTTCAAGGCTGTGCTATTTAACTACATTTGTTTAACTTAACTTCATGCATCTATAGCTAATAAGTTTGGATTTGGTAAACTTCTTTGTGTACAGACCAGTGTTCCAAATTAAAAAAAAAAATCTGTGATCTTGAAAATTGGAGCTATTCAATTCAGATATTTTATTGAATACAGACCACTTATTAATTCATCCATTTCAGAAATATTTACACATAACTATACTGTGAAAGGCACCATGCTAAGCATTATCGAAGATGTAAGAAGAGTGCAACATGGATCCTCACTCCAGGAGGAGAAGGGAATGCTTTACAGACAGTGTTCACAACTTTGTTGGGCATGTAATCAATTTAGAGTTTCAGTCTAGCATTTTAAAAACATGAAATAGAGTAAGATAGGATACATTAGGATACTGGGTCATAGAACCAAAGAGATGGAGAAAAAAGTGAGTGGGATAGGACAGGACAGGGCAAGTGTAATTCTATCCTTAGAATAGGATAGAACAGAATGGAACCAAACATATTACAGCAGCCTGAATGGTTAAGTTGAGGATACCTATAACCCTATAATGTGAACTTGGATAATGATAGCCCTATAATATGTATTTGTATCTGGATAACCCTATAAAATGTATTTCTTACTGAAAGTGCCAGTCAAAATAGTTTGAAAGGTATTGTTGTGGGAAAAAATAAGTGAACACAAATAATTATAATATAAAAAAAAGTGTTCAATGTTTAAAAGAGTCGATATGTAAGGATTCAGAGATGGGAAGAGATTACCTCACTCCGGAAAATGTGATCGTTCAAATAACTTTGTAGCATTTTTGTGACATAGAAAAGATAATTTCTTCAGAAGATTAAAGAGAGAAGGCAGAGAGATGACTGGGATGAGATGGGAGGCGATCACTGTATGAATAATTCCTCAAAAAGCGGTTCTTTCCTACAAACATCAATGATAATAAATACGTATATGGAATGAAGATCTAGGATTTGATAAACTTTTTTTTTCTTTTTAAATTTTAGGTTCACTTTGAAATAACAATACTATTAGTAAAAATAACTATGGCTTTTCAATTTCTAAAGTGTCCAAGATATCATCCTAGGTATATTATGTCATCCAATCTGTGCAAAAGCATCACAAGGTAGATATGCTTATCATTCCCACTTCAGATGATGGAAATGAACTCTGAGAGGTGAAGGAATTGACTTCTTGGTCGTGCATGTAGTTTATGAGTGACTGAGCACATTTGATGTCAGCCTATATTACTCCCAAGCTGCTGTTCTAAACCATCCCAGTCTCCTAACTCTCAGAAAATGTAATGATATCTGACTAGAGAAAATGTTTTGGTAAATATATGCAGATGCTTCATTATAATACAGTGTCTTTCAGGTACAAAGAAACTTCAGAATACGTGAGTGTTTCCTACTCCATCTAAAGCATCTCACAGTAACTAATCTGTCCTTTATATATATATATATATATATATATTTCCCAAGTTGGTTCAAACTAATGTGAACTTTCTGGATCTGATCCAGTGATCCACAATGCACAATACAAGAAATAAAAGCTTATTCTCACTTTTCTCCAGACGGATTTCTGGATATGAGTTTCATCTCTTTTGGCATCCAATGCTAAAACCACCAGTAATCACAATGCAGATGTGCAACAAGACAATTTTAGCTACAGCCTCATGCATAAAGTACAGCTCAATTTGTATGAAAAAAGTTTGGAAGAAACATATCGGTGTGTGTATTTACATTTTAATGGGATATAGGTCTGGGGCTATATTTTCTATTACATGGAACTAGTTTCCTAGCAAAGTGTTCTGAATCCTGCTGACATTCTGGCTTAGTGGCTCTCCACCACTTAAATATAACATTTGAGTTTACATGAACTTCCAACATATTTAATTTTGTTCTGAAGTTCACAAAATTAGCTCCTAGAGTGTAAGTGCAACATGTAAATTAGTGTTTTACAGAATGCCAGAACGAAAGGATCAATGCCAATAGAACAATAGGAGTATGTTGAAGAACTTTTATAACAGTTTACAGAGCAGGTGCTAAAGAGCAGCCTGATGGCAACCCGGCCATCACTCTTGCATTATGATTCTTCAATCTGGGGGAGATTTAAAATGATGAGGTCTCTAATATTTTTTAATATGCTCTACGCCAATCAGAGCCTTCATTTTTCTCTTCAGTGATATAAACCTATAAAATCCTCTTTCATCCTATCATGCTTCCCTTTAATAGCTAAAATTTACGAATTTTAAAAATAATGTATGCAATATGCACCTGTATAACTGCCCCAATACAGTCGAAGCCTCGCTCTGTGGTCTTTCTTCATTGCTTCGTCCTCGCACCTCCCAGAGAAATTCACAATCTTGAATTCGATACTTATCATTACCTGAATATCCTTGTACTTTTCTTGTCTGTATTGTTTTGAATGTTTTAATATTATTTTTAAATAGCATAGTATTTTATACATATTCTTATATATATATAATTTGGTAATTTTTCTTGTTTCTTTTAAGCAATGAATTTCTAAGATTTGTCCATATTGAAACACAGAGCTTTAATTTACTCATTCTAAACGATGTGTAGTATATCATTGCAGGAATATTCCTGATATTATTGAGCTGTTCTCTTCTTGAAGTTTTTTTCTAGTTTTTTGGTAATGCAAATGAACATTTATATATGTGGAACTTTAGTGAATAAACAAAGAAATGGAATTGTTGAATGGAAGAATATATTGATATACAAATTGGTTAGATATTGTTATATTTTTGTTCAAAGTAATTATGCCAATTTACTTAGCAATAATCAGTGGATGATTATATTTCTTTTGTTCTTCATGTCCAGTGACGTTTTCTAATTGAGTTGTTTGTCTTTTACTTACATGCTGTTTCTCTTTCTTTCTTCTTCTTGTTCTTAATACTAATCTATGGTTAGTTATAAGCATTGCAAGTATTTTTTCCTAAAATTGACTTTAAAAATAAATTATGAAATTGAGTGACATACAAAGTTTTTTTCCTTGCTATTATTTGAATATAGTCAAATCAGAAATCTCATGTTTTTAAAAAAACTTTTTATTTTGAAATAATTTTAGATTTTCACAAGATTTGTAAAGATATTGCAGAGAGTTCCTATATACCTTTGCTTAGCTTTCCCTAATGTTATCATAACAAATCATTGAACATTTATCAAAACTAAGAAATTAATATTAGTCAAACACTCTTAACTAGACTATAGACTTTATTCAGATTTCACCACATTTTCCACTAATTCCATTTTTCTCCGCCAGGATACCATGATTGCACTATGTCATCACGTTTTAATCTTTTCTAATCTGTGATAGTTTCTCATCTTTCCTTGCTTTTCATTACCTTGACTCTTTTGAAGAACCGTGGTCAAGATTTTGTAGAATCTCTCTCAATTTGGATTTGTTTAAAGTTTAATCATGATTAGACTGGTTATATGGATTTTGTAGAATATCTCTCAATTTGGATTTGTTGATGTTTAATCATGATTAGACTGGTTACATGGATTTGAGGAGAATGAAATCATTGCATCATGTCAGGTGTATATGATATCAATATGATTTATTAAGTTTGATCATTTGGCTAAGGTGGGATTTGCTAGGTTTCTCTAAAGAGAAACATTTCTTTAAAGTTTTCTTTAAAGACACTATTTTTACCTCTCCATCCTTTATACATTAGAAATTCTTATTCTTCTAAGTTTTTACTTTGCTTGTATCTCTTAAGAAACAGTGTGATAAAATATTATCCTATATATTCTTCAACAAATTTCATAGTTTAGCTTTTTGCATTTTTGTTTTTAAACTACCTGAAATTGATGTTTGTGACTGAAGAGAGGTATAGATCTAATACATTTTCGAAGAGATCATCAATTTTTCCAGCACTATTTGTTAATTTCTCTTTTCCTTCACTTGTGACCTCAAACCTATTTCTGCCATATATGACGTTTCCATAGACATGTGGATATTTTTTCTCAGCTTCTAGTTCTGTTCTATTTAAATACTTTTATAGCCCTCCAGCATTATCATACTATAATAATTAATATGATTTTATAGTAATTTTTCTTATGTTGTGAAACAAGTTACTCATCTTGTACTACTTCAAAATTCCCTTCATTATACTTGATCCTTTGCCCGTATAGATCAGTATTAGAAAGAGCTAGAAAATTCACTTAATTTATAGATTATTTTGGAGATAATAAATGCTTTTTTAATATTATTGAGTCCTATCCACAAGCACAGCAAATCTCTTCCATTTATCTATTTTTCTTAGATACTAAATTTCTGTTCATATTTTAATTAAAATTATATACTTTTCTACAGACTGTGAAGTTTTTTTAGATTTATCACCAGATACTTTATATTTTTGTTGTTATTATAAGTGGCATATTTTAAAATTGTGTTTTCTAAATGTTTGCTGCTAGTGCAGAAGACTGCATTGTTATATTAGTATTAATCTCATATTCAGCAAATGCTAAAATTTCATATTAATTTTAATAAATTGCATATTTTCTGGAGTTTTATACTTCGAAAGTAAGCATCTGTGAAAAATGACAATTTTCTTACTTTCTAATCTTTCTATCTTTTATGTGTTTTACTTGCCTTATTGTGCTAAGTCTCAAGGAAATTTCTGAATAGAAGCTAAAATAGTGGGCATATTTGACATGCTCCTGATTTTAAGTGAAAAGCTTCTAATATTTAACAGTGATATTTAATATGACACATAGATTTTGATGATGTCTTTTACCAGAATAAGAATATTCCTTGCTATTCTTTGTTTGCTAGGTACTGTTAAAATTTTTTAAGTTTATTATAAAAATTCCTTATTTTTTCAGTTATTTTGATGAAAAACTATAATAAATATTCTTATTTAAACACAACATAATCATGATATATTAGTTTTATATACATTACTGCACAGCATTTTCTTATATTTATTCAGAATATTCACATATAGTCTGTGAAGAGGATTGACCTATAATTTCCCTTTCTGTACTCTCAGCTATATTAACCTCATAAGGGGGAGTTTCACTTTTTTGTTTGTTTTCTAGGACATTTTGTATAAGTTTGAAATTATTTTTTCTTGAATAGTTTTAAATCTCTCATGAAATTATTATTGGCCTAGTATATTTTTCTGGATAAATTATTCTTTAGATTACGTTTTTTTTTGAGGAAGATTAGCACTGAGCTAACATCTGTTGCCAATCCTCCTCTTTTTTGCTGAGGAAGATTGGCCCTGGGCTAACATCCGTGCCCATCTTCCTCTACTTTATATAGGACACCATCATAGCATGGCTTGATAAGCACTGTGTAGGTCCGCACCTGGGATCCAAACCTGCGAACCCCAGGCCGCTGAAGAAGAGCATATGAACTTAACCGCTACACCAACCTGGCTGGCCCCTGGATTTCATTTTAAAAAGAGCTAGAAGACTATTCAGGTTTAATATTTCTTCTTCGAATAAGATTGATAATCTTCATTTTTTCTAGAAACTTGTTTATTTTTTCTAAGTCTTGAAGTGAATTGCAAATGCATACATAGATTGAAGGAGAGATATCAAACTGAACCAGCTGGTCTTCTCCAGAAAAACAAAAAAGATGTATATGTATACACAAACACACACACACAAACATACGCACACATGAATAATACCTCTAAAAGTTTCATCCCTGAAAGCTATGATTATGTTATCTTACATGACAGAGGGAATTTCCAGATGTGATTAAATGGATTGAGGACTTTATTCTAGATTATCTGCTTGGGCTTAATATAATCACAACATTTCTTCTTAGAAGGATATCGAGGGAGTCAAAGTCAGAGTAGTAAAAGATATGGCAACAGCAGCAAGAGAATGGAGAGTTGTGGCCACACACCAAGGAATGCCAGAAGTCCATAGCCGTTGGGAGAAGCAAGGAATAGACTATCCCTTGGAGCCTTTGGAAGGAACCAGTCTTCCAACACCTTGATTGTAGTTCCATAAGACTTGTTTTGGATTTCTGACCCCCAGAACTAGAAGAAAATAGAAAAAAAATAATAAGTTAAGTTGTGGCAATTGGTTATAACAACGGTAGGGAACCAATACAGATTTTGGTAATGAAAGTAAGGTGCTCTTGTAACCAACACCTAAAAAATGTCAAAGTTGCTTTGGAATTGGTTAATATGTAGGGCCTGCAAGAACTTCGAGCATGAAAAAGAAAAAAAAAAAAACCTAGATTGCCCTGGAACAGAATGTTGGAAATATGGATGCTGAAGACTGTTGGTGAGGGCTCAGAAGGAAATAATGATCATGGTAGATAAAACCTATCTCACATATGGATGTTAATAGCACTCAGTGATATCGCAGATGGAACTGAGAAACACAGTAAAGAAATCTATATTGTCTTAGAAAATATCTACATCTTCATAAACAGACTGTTGATAGAGATATCACATTAAAAGTGCTGGTGGTAACGGCTCAAAAGACAATGAGAACATGTTGTTGGAAATGGAGCAAGGGGGATATTGGCTACCTAGTGGCAGAAATCTTAGTTGAATTGCACTTGGATATTTCCCTGAGGAGATTTTCAAACAAAATGATGAAGGCGTTGTTTGGCTTCTTTTTACCGCTTATAGTAAAATGTGAGAGTTAAAAGATAAATTGAGAGAACAATTGTTAAGCAAAAATAACCACATTTGGTGATTTGGGAAAATCTCAGTCTTTCCAGATTGCAAAAGATGCTAAAATTAGGAGATTCACTGTGTCTAAAGAGAAAGCCAAGGGTGTGGTTGGACAACATTTTGCTAGTGCTCAGGAACGATCAAAAGATCAGAATATTTATTCATATAGACAACTATTTGAAGAAATAAGGACTGTGACTCAGGAATCTCCTCAACCATCTCAGCCTAAACTAGGAGTAGAGATTGGATTAGGCAGGAAAGATCTTTGGTGAGGCCTCTTGTTTAAAGGAGTAAATCCCAGTGACATATGCAGGAGATTCACAAGGATTGTGGGCATATTATACCAGCAGAAACACTGCCAGATTGGACTAAAGAAAAGTGAGACAGAGAAATGAAAGAAGGCTCTTGGACTCTCAAAATTCTGCAGATAGTAAATAGGCTGATAAAACTACTCATCAGTAAACATGTGCTCCCCTTCATGAAAAAACAATGATGCCTTGGAGGGGAGAACCTTAGGCCCAGAGGGATGAGTGTTGGGTTCAGAGTGCAAGAGTCTTGAGCCACAGAGAATTGTTTCCATGCCTTGAAACTTAATGAAGTTTACCCTGCTAAATTTTAAAATGCTTAGGACTTTCTCTTTGAATGAGAATGTCTATACCTGTCATTTTATGCCTCCCCCACCATTTTATTTAGAAGCAAATAACTTGTTTCTTGTGTTTCACAGGCTCACAGAGAGGAATTTTGTCCCAGAATTGACCATACGTAGAGCCTCAACCATACTTAATATAGGTAAGATTTTAAGCTTAATTTGATGCTGTAATGGATTGAGACTTTGGGAAATTTGGAATGAGGCAAATGCATTTGGCATGTGGGATGGACGTGAACCTTTGAGACCCAAAGGCAGAGTGTGGTTGGCTGAAATTATTCTGCCAAAGACATCCATGTCATAATACCCAAAATATGTTCATACGTTACTTTATATGGTGAAAAAGAGTTTGCAGACATGATTAAATCAATGATTTTGAGATAGAGAGATTATCCTGGATTATCCCAGTGGCCCCTGTCCATGCAAATAATCAATAATCATCCTATAGATAGGAGAGAGAAGGTGACTTTTGCTTGAGCCAGGCTGATGACTATAATCCAGAAAGGCAATCTCCACAAAGAAAGACAGCATTCTAGAGAAGCATGGTTTTCAGTACAGTTTTATACCTTTTTAGAACAAGGAACATACATTAAACATGCCCAGGATACACATTCATCAAAGTTTCAAAGAGGTATTCAGGTGCAAATTAGTAGGTCAACATGACCCCGATGTCCTAGAAAGGGAATTTATCTTCAGGAGTACTGATACCAGCATTACCCATACTGGTGCTGTAGAAGGGAAGTATGCATTTTTATCTTAAGAGAATGCATTCTTTTACTATGAGATAATGTTTAATGCGCTCTTTATTTTAATAGTTAAAACAGATGTGCAGTGTTATGTTTGATAGGCCGTAAGTCAGACTTCTTTAGTTCAAGCTAAATCAGTTTTAAACCAGAATAGCACCCCATATACCTCAATATGTGAAAATTTCTTATCATCCCAATGTGAGTACAATGTTTCTTGTAAGAAAGATGCAGGAGGTGTCAGAGTCAGATTAGTAGGAGATATGATGGTGCACAAGAGATTGCAGTGATGCACCGATGAGCCAAGGAATGCTAGCAGTCCCTAGAAGTTTAAACAGGAAAGAAACAGACTTCCACATTGAACTTCCAGAAGGATCTAGGCCTGCTGACACTTTGATTTTGATTTTATCCTCATATAACTCTTTTCAGAGAATAAAATAATGTTGTTTTAGGTTGTTCAAGTTTATGGTAATTTATTACACGAGCCATAAAATACAAATTCTCTCTTTCTCTGGATTATTGGATTGGCCTAATATAAACACAATATTCTTTATTAGAGGGACATACACACATGCACACACATATGCACACACACACATATTTCCAGATATCTCTTTTGCCAAATTAAGAAAAAATTATATATACTTTTCTCAAATTCAAATTTTAGGTTCTCTTTTGAGAAACTTTATTAGCAACTGGAAGACATTTGGGATGTTAATAAAAATAGTATCATCAATATTATCAATGTTAATAATAATAGAGTTATGTTAAATTTCTATATAAAATATTGTTTATTAAATGACACATTATTTATTGAATAGGTGAAATTTTGGGGCCTTGTATTGCTTACATTCCAGGGAAGAGAGATGGAAAATAATAAATAAATAAAGTGTATAGTGTATCACACGATAAGTACTTTATAGAAAAATAAATTGAAAAATAGGAAAAGACACTGCAGGAGTTGAAAGAGTTGTTTGTAATTGCCTTATTAAATAGAGTGGTCATGAAAGACTTCTTCACTGAAGCATTAGCCTGGATTTCTTCCATGAACAGGAAGGGGCTATAAGTTTATGGAAGATATCTAGACTAATATTTACTCCTTTAAAAAGCTTTTTCCAAAGTGCATTGCAGAAGGCAGTTTTTCCCATATGAGAAAGGCAAGGGTAGGGTATAAGCAGATATCTGGGGGAAGAGCATTTGAGTCAGAGGCAACAGTTTGCGCAAAGATCTTGAGGCAAAAAAAAATGCCTTATGTATTTGAAAATCACCAAAGAGAGAGATAATAGTAGGAAATGAGGTCTGAGGATTAAAGGAATGGGGCAGATCCTGAAGAACTTTTGGGGTGATTGATAGACTTTGGCTTTTACTCTGGGTAAGTTAAAAAAGTATTAGCAATTTTGAGCAGGAGAGGGCCACAATGTGACTTACATGTTAAGAAAAGACTGTTCAAGAGTAGGGGTGGAGCATGGAAACCAATATAAAGGTCATTGTTGATTCTCTGTGAGAGTGAGTGGCTTGGGCTAGGGGGTTAATGGTGGAGTTGGTGACTAGCCAAATTTTGTGTACATTTTCAAGAAGATTCTTAATGAACATCGTATGGGGCAGGAGACAAAGAGAGGAATCAAGAATACTTTCAATGTCCTTGACCAGAGCCAAAGGATGGCTTGAAGTCTACTGAGCTAAGAATGATTGCATAAAGTGTAGGTTTAGGGAGAAGATCAGGGTTTCAGTTTTGAAGAGCTGTGTTCTTGCACCCAAGTGAAGATACCAAATATGCCGCTGGAGATTGGAATTTAGCAAAGTGATCTAGGCTAGAGATTTTTTAATCCTTATAAGAGCATTTACTAAAGTGCATTTCATACACCTCTAGTTCTGCAGCAGGTTAATAAGCACTAAACACACAGCTTATGTAGTCAAAATTTCTGGGAAATATTGAGTTAATATAAATAGGTTTTATTACTTCTCAGAATCATTAATATGATAATGTAATTTTGATACCCAAAAATTAAGACATAATATTTAGAATTTTCTGACTTTGTTCTATCTAGAATCTTCCTTTTCCAGTAAAATTTTTGGAGCTACTGTTTTGAAAGGAACATTTGGTGGAAAACTATAACGACAAGGCTGAGAGTATTATTCTTACTTTACAATGAGAAAATCAAGTATCAAAGAATTTGAGGAGTTGTTTTAAGGTCACATACCTGGGATTCAAACTCAAGTCAATCCTTTTCATTGTTTAATTGAACTCAAGAAAAGGAAGGGGCAATATGGGCGCACGTGGTTTCACTCTACAGATTGGAATAAGCAGAAGAAGCCAAGCAAAATGCCCCAGGACTTGGTACCAGATCCCTTGTGGACAGAGTAGAAGTGCAGAGTATTGATAGAAACAAGCCAGAGTGTACTGTTTGATTCTACTCAGTTCTGGCTTGAAATATTTTAGATAATAATGACTATATAACTCAGAGTGTTGTAGAGAGCCTGGAGAATACCTTTGAACTAGTATGGAAAATTTTCTTCTAACACGTATAAACTATGTGGATTCTTGGAAGGTTTTCCTAGCTCAGGTAACTCTGTGCATCTTTGGCCACAAGAGTCCTGAGATTTGAGTCAACAAGATGAATTTTATTCAGTTAGATAAGGATCAGGTGGTGGCAGAATGGTGGGAAGTGATAAATACCCTTGTACAAAATGGAATGAAATAATGAGCCATTCAAAAAGCAAGCTTTGAGGAAATTACTGTTCTTTTTAATAGTTTTGAAACTGTGTTTAATTATTATTCTCTCAAGTTTAGGTTGCCTAAAGAATTGAATCTCAAATATGACCTGAGGTCCCATGGAGGTGGAGGGACACCAAAGTGGGCTGCAAACTGAGCCCCCCAGCGGCTCTTACTGTTGCTGACAACCAATTCTATAGATTTCAATTTTGAATCTTGAACTTCAGGCTGTTTGCTAATAATGTACTAAGTGAGTGATTAAGGGTGACTAAAATTAGCTACTCATGAACTAAAGTTTAGCACATTATTAACATTTACTGGTGGCTTTAATTCCATGTCCTACAAACAAGATTGGCTGCCACGCAATGTTTGGCAAGGGGGCCAAGCTTCATCTGTGCATGTACACATGCAAGTGACAAAAATACCAGAATATTTTGTTTGCTGTTTAAGTTATAGGAAGGAACATCTTCAAAAACTAGATAATGCTATGTTTATACCTCAGACTGCTTAGAGCCTCCAGGATAGCTGGCATAGCTGTTTCATTCTCCAGCCATCTCCTTACTAACCCTGCAAATTCACCTTAGATTCTAAATGGTTCCAGGCTCTACTTCCTTGACTACAGTGACAAAGTAACTTACAAAGAATTTACTCTAAAAATATACTTATGAAATGAGCTTCTTGAGCTATATGAGGTGATGGATGTTGACTCCTGGAGGTAAAGAGTTCCTTGATAGGCAGTCTAACATTGCAGTTAAGAGTAGGAGTTTCGATGTCAAGAACACATGAGTTTAAATTCTGGCTTTATCATTTGTTAACTGAGACTTCTAGGGACAGTTACTTCACTTCTTTAGGTATCAATTTCTGCTCTGTAAATGCAGATAACAACAATTGCCTCATGAAGTTTTAGAGTTAAATTAAAGGAGAGAAATCATGTGAAGCACTTAGCACATTGCACAGGAAGCAGGTGTAGAAGTCAGCTAAAGAAGAAACCTTGCTTTACTGTCACGAATCTTCTTGAAATTATTGTGCAGCTGTATTTGTTGTTTTTTTCTAGAGGAAATTTAAGGCAATTAAATGGATTAAACTCGCCGAAAGTTCTATGAAAAGGAGCTGTTTAACATATCTCATCTCTGTCTCAGATATCTCCCAACCTTGAGCCAAAGATCACATGGCTCAGATGCTCATGGCGAAAGGCTGACCAATAGTCATCTGACTCTAGGTCAACATCTTACAGCTCTACCAGTAGGCTGCACAGCCTGGAGGGAGAGGCTATACCTCATGGCATCTGTGTCCATTGCAAAGGCATTAGCTACCGTGGAAAATTTCAATAGAACTGGTATTTTCCTTTCTGAAAGACAAACAGCAAAGAGGTAGAAAACAGAGTAAAGAAAATTATTTTTATACTTGTTTGGAGTATTGTAAAATAAATGGAAGTTGATTTGGTGTGTTAAAGAATCAGAGTCAAAAGTTAATTTTAATAATGATGCATTTGCTTTTCTTAATGTGACATGAAATAATTACTATCATTTTATTTCTCCCAATTTCAGGGCAGTGGATAGCCTTGGGCTTTGGTTTAAAGAACAAGTAGATTAGACCTAGCATTTAAAGGAAATGATTAGTAGGTAAAATCGTTGTGTTTTATTTATTCAACAATGTATTTAGATATTAATTCAACCCCATGCTTAAGAATAAAAGCGGAATAGGCCCAACTAATGTTCTAGAAATAGTTGAGTAGGCCAGAGAGTAGTGAACCTGTATGCTGAAAGTTAGAGGAGCCAGGCAAACCACAGTCCCGGAATGTACAGAGAACAAGGCTAAGAAAACCAGGCCAGAGTGAAGAAAGATAAAGCAGAATGAGGAAGGGAAGAGTACGACAAGTGGCCTAAGTCCAAGGCAATAGTCTAAAGAAAATATGTACAAATACATATCTACAATAGCTAGAGTGTGCAGGGAAAATCAAGCAAGATATTGTATTAAAGCTATAACTATCAAAAAAAGAAAAGGAAGAAAATCTCTGTTAATGGAGACAATTTACACATCACCTCTATAAACTTTGTGTGATTCTTGATAAGTTGAGAACCAGTTCTGGTTGACTAGTTAGCTTTTAGAGATAAGTAGATGTGAATATGTGAGATTAGCTGGATGGTACAAAGACTACAATGAAGCAGAAACAGAAAAAGTATAATAGAGAAAATACAACTGAGAAAATCACTTACAATTAATCATTGGATTTATTTACCTTTGAAAAATTTATTAAAAGTTGCCACAAATATTTCTTTTATTTAACTCTGTATACGTAAGTAAAAATATACAAGAAAAATTTCAAAATACTTTAAAAATTAGTCACTTATACTTAAGTCAAATAAAACTGCACTTTCTTTAGAGGAAAACGACACGTTATATTAATAATAATGTGAGAACTGGTATTATGATTTCTATACAAATTTAATTGGGGAAAAGGGCTTATGTAATAAAAAGTTTTCACTGAAACTTCATTTGTGTTATTTTCTAGAGAAATACAGCAAGGGCACTTGATCAATATGAACCAATGTAAGAACTGAGAGGTTGAAAAGTAATTCCTAAAAACTGAAATATAATATGTAACCAAATAGGTTGCCATTGAGACTTTGCTGAACTCTATCTCTGATTCACAACACTCCCACTTACAACCTCAATATTGACTTAATAATAAACATTTCAGTTAAAAAAAATCACAAATCACTGGTATAATTAAATTATTGTGGGTAAAAATCTAGCAAACTACTTTATTTAATTATGTCAGGCTTTAAATATCTCTTTATCGGGTTACTATTGAATAAGGTAGATGGTGTATATACCATCCATCAGGAGACAGCCAATGGCCTTCAAACATGTAAGGTATCAATCTTCCTATTTGACATTGAGGCAGGAAAGGCTCCGAAAGATTAATGGGTTCAAACCTTCCAGCCTACGGGGCTTGAATTTACATAGTATTCCTGGCTACAGTGATCAGATTAATCAAACAGATTTCTCAAAGCATGGCAGCATGAAGTCAAAGAACTAAATACACACGGATGAAATAAAATAACAATATGTAAAATTTCCTTTATTCCCCATTTTTATGCTCAACTTTGAATCAAAACAACCAAAGGAAAATCCTACTGGGACGGTATTTATGTCTCGTAGTCAGGAATTGCTTGAAGTTAGAAGAGAATTTCATCTCTTAAATTGTGTGTCCTTCTTTCTCATTTTTTGACATTTTGCTACAAAGAAATAGAAGCCAAAGTCGATGCTGAACATGTCTGTCCACCACTACAAATGCATCTTGCTTCCTTAGAACAAGCACTTCCTCAACAGCGTGGAATTGGGGTTGCTATCACTATCTTTGATTAGACTAGATGTTCTTTGAAATAGAGGAAACATGAGACAAAACACTTATCTAAATATGACTTAGAAGCATCAATGGATCAGTTACATGCTGATGGCCAAGCAAGATTTGAAAGGGGGGAAAAAAGCAAGATAAACAAACAAAGACTAAAAATAATTTAGGGAGAATACAATTTAGGGATACAGAAGAAAGAAAGAGGAAGAAGAAAAGAACGAAGGTAAGGCTGTAAAAAGAAGAGAGAGTGAACAGAAAGGGAAGAAGAAGAAGGAATAAGAGGCAGAGAACATAGGGAGGGAGAAATCAGAAAAAAAGAGAGAACTATCAAGATAGTGAAATGTGGAATAGACCTGAAGGCAGAAATAGAATTTGAAAAATATTTTAAAAAACTGGGATTGGAGAATTATTTTTTAAAAAGCTGTAGGACACAGGGTCCTCGAAGACTGAAAACTGTGAAGGAAAATGTAAAAAAGTTCAAGTTTTCAATTCATTGCCAATTAAAAACAAAAAAACAAAGTTAAAAAACTCTTAATTACTCATGATATTCCTTGGCTAAATCTAACTTTGAATGAGATAATCCAAGCAAACTGCGCAGAAGAGTCTTAACACCTAGTGAATGCTCCATAATTGTTGGTTTTTAGTATTCTTCATAATCTAGTTTAGAGGTTTGCCAGATGGTGAAGAAATAGGGCAGAATATATTTGAGCCCCTATAAATAGAATTTATAATCTACATGTCAAACGATACTCGAAATGCTCTTGTAACCTGTGCTACATTTTAACTTTTTATTTTTTGTGAGGAAGACCGGCCCTGAGCTAACATCTGATGCCAATCCTCCTCTTTTTGCTGAGGAAGACTGGCCCTGAGCTAAGATCCGTGTCCATCTTCCTCTACTTTATATGGGGTGCTGATACAGCATGGCTTGACAAGCGGTGTGTCAGTGCGCACCCGGGATCCGGACCCCCAAACCCTGGGCCGCTGCAGCGGAGCGCGTGCACTTAACCACTTGCACCACCGGGCCAGTCCCCATTTTAATCTTCTACGTTTTTCACACATAAAAAAATCCTACATTATAAGATTGAAGCAAAATTCTTAATTTACATTGTTCTGTTGTTTAATTACATAAATAAAATATGTAATTTTATTTAATAATTATATAATGTAAAGAATTATATGCTATCCTTAATTTCTAGTGTAATTTTGGAAAGAAATCATTAAAGTCTCTGGATAGGCCCAAATGGCTCCCTATTATTTCTAAATAGTATTTCTTGGTAGGACAAATGTTAGAATTGTTTTCCCCATGTAGTTGAAGGAACGTCTGTAGAGTTAAGAACTGTGCGGGCATTCTAAGGACTGTTATTTTCAGCAGTATCATTCACATTTTACATGTATCAATTCAAAGACACAGGTGCACACATTTGCTTGTCAATTATTGACGACCAGAGGGTTCTTCAAGCCTTTTTTCCTTAAAGAATTTTAAAAATGGAAAAGAAAGGGGGAAATAGTATTTTTTTGTTACACAAATAATTCTAGGATAATAAAATACAGGATAGAATATAATTATTAAAAATATGTAAAATTGCAAGGAAAGTTTAAGCCATTTTATAATGGAGAACCACACTGATTCACTGTGGTTCAAAGCCCTCCAAACCTAAATGCAACGTATTCCTTCTCCCACTAGTGTTCATGGAAACGCACAGCTTTGATGTCTACTTTTCTCTGGATCTTGTGATAGCCCGAAAGTAAAAAGATTATGGCTTTTGCTCAACTAAACAGAGTCTCAAAGTTGATGTTTTCTTGCATTTACCTATCAAGTTTCTTGGAACCACATCTTATTGTGTAGGTACTTAGCAACACTTATTTTGCGTCCTGGATTATCACGTGCTGTTTCAGTTTTGTCAATTCAAGCGGAAAGGAAACAGTTGTTTATGGGGCACTGTGGCCTCAAGCACTGCATTAAACTTCATCCTGTTCATATCTAACTCACACAAGAATCTTGCAAGGTGAGAATTTTGACCTGTTTAACAAGTGCGGAAACTGAGTCTGAGGGTTAGTGAGTTTCCCAGGGTTATTTCCCAAGGTTATTCCACGGTCTTGTTAATTCCAGAGTTCTGATGCTTTTCACAATTCTACATTGCTTTATAAGCAGCAGAGATCGTGAATTAGCACAGAGTTTTACAATTTAGGATTCAAGCTTCTTAGTCTTTGATATATTGCAACTAACTAATAAGCCTTTTTGTCTTGTCCTTATCACCATAAATCACATTCTCTCTGCTTAAAATTGGGGAAGTGTTTTGTAGTGTCTACAATTTATTTTGAAATCTGTGACTTACTACTTACTGAAATGTTACTTAAAATCCAGTTCTCTGCTAATCAGAATAACGAATGCTCAAAAATGGGTTTTTGTCAGTAAAGATCGTATTCTGTTGTACGGTGTGATGAATGTTACCGAAACAGTACGTAAAACATTTACCAGCTTAAACTAGTTTTGCTTCTTTAAAACAGATTATTTTAATCAAACCTTGCTCAATAACAGAGACAGCACTGTGCATGTGCCAGGGAGGAACTCATAGCCCCAGGATGACCCCGGAACCAAGAATCTTCAGAAATGTTGCCACCTGAGTCTTACAAAGCAAAAGTTTTTCAATAAGGAAAATCTAGCTTCCAGAAATCCAAGTAGCTTGATTGCCGTATATGGACTGATTCGAGACTAGCCAATCAGCTTACATAGGCCCAGCTGCACCTTAGTAGACCCTAACTCCTTAAATTTCACCCTGAGACTTGGATCTAGGAGACAGATTTGAGAGCTTTGCCTCCTGTCTCCTTGATGGTTGAGCCTTTCCTTTTCTCAAAAGCCGGTGCCATAGTATTGGCTTCTATGCAAGTTGTGTAGTGAACCCTTGCTTGGTAACATTAGCGATAAGATATCCATAGTAAAATTAAAGGTATTCAGGTTATTTTGGTTGACAGAAAATATTTTGAAGGCATCCCCTTCAAAATAGGCATCCCCTATGTTTTGTGCAAACATAGTATAAGAATCCACTGAAGCCTGTAGGCTTTACTCTCAAATATGAATCATAAGGGTTAACCCCTAGTGTCCCGCTGTGGAAGATTTCTCGATGCCAGATGTCAGCTATAAGGCAGAGAACCTTGCCTATGGAAATGTGTTCTATCTGCCACAAGGATTGGAGCTCCTGGGAGAACAAGTTGCCGGGACTTGACCCTACAGTTTGCTAATAAACATTTGTTTCATAAGCATTTGTTTGAGGGAGAAAATTTGTTCTTAAGGCTTGCATTTTAACCAGGCCTATGGGGATGGGGGCATAGCTAAGCCTCATTCATCTCAAAGATTTTTGGTGCCTCCTATCTATCTCTCAAAAAAGTACTTCAGAGAGGTATGGGGTCAAATTGCCTTAAGGCAGTTAGCGACAGTTTGTGCAATGACATATAAGATGCTTTGAATATATACAGAAGCAGGAATCTACACTCAAAAGTCTTTTGGACTTGGAGAGAAATTCAAGTGCAATTTTGTTGCTAGGATATAAAGCACCACAAAGTTTACTATTTAACCATCAACTTTGTATTTTCTTTTTTTTTCCAAACCCTTTGTTTTCAATAGCATTCTCATTGGCATAATACTCTATTATACAGACATACTTATACCTCATAAAGCAATTTACTGAGTAAAGGATTCCTTATCACTCCTTCCTTCCAGCAGGACTGGTTTTCTAATTATGACAACACGGAGAGGGAAAACATCTGTGCTGTCAGGGCTGAACAGCAGCAGCTCTTGGTAAGTGAAGAAAAGAGCTTTCAGATGCTTTAAATATTTGAGGGATTAAATGAAAGTTTGCTACTGATGTCTCCCTGAGTAGTCCTTTGGGAGACTTGAGAGAGATTCTGGATGTGTGTAACAAAATGAATCGAAATTTAAGAAAAAGAAAAAAAGAGGCATTTACTGTACAATGAATTTTAATAGCAGTTTACAGCCCCCAAGTTAGGTTTACTAAATGGTATTAAAATTACCAAGAAATCTTTCCATATATTCTGTAGGCTCAACTATTGATTCATAAGGACATTACAAAATGCATTAGCATTAAGTCAAATCAGTGGACCAACTCACCCAATGTTAACTTGGCTGTGGCAATACAAGTCTTAATTGACACCACTCTCAAAGCAAGAATACCTCAATTGCTCGCTATATCACTTCAGAAAAATCCTAAACTCTTTAGCATGATATCCACAACCCTCAATGATTAGCCTGGTCCCACACTCAGTTTATTCACCACCCCCTCCAGATCTGTAAACTTTCCCCTCTTTCTACCTGGAGCCCTAGCTCCCTAGTGACTGTCTATACTGATTTCTCAGTCATCAAGTCAGGTTGCATGGAACCCTGTGCATGGTGCCAACTGGCAAAGAAAGACTACCGCTGACCAACTGATCAGGCTAGATGTCTACACCCGGAGCCACTATGTTTACTGTGTCTCTAGTGAGTAAGTACATGAATGAGCAAATGAGTAGGTGAGTAATAATACCATCAAAGTTCTCTTAAAACTTGGCATTCACAATTGCAAAAAATACTCCAGGTCTCATGCACTAGTGCTTCCCCAAAATGAAAATAAAATTTTCATGCAAATTCATCTCTACTACCTTTAACAGTGATACCAAACATTAAATTGATTATTTATTTATTTTTTGCTTGAGGAAGATTAGCCCTGAGCTAACATGTGTGCCAATCTTCCTCCACTTTATGTGTGGGTTAATGCCAAAGCATGGGTGATGAGTGGTGCAGTTCCACGCCCAGGATCCGAACCTGCGATCCCAGGCCGCCAAAGGGGAGCGTGCCAACCTTAACCACTACACTATGGGGCCAGCCCCTGAATTGGTTATTTTTTTTCTTTCTTTTTGTGAGGAAGATCAGCCCTGAGCTAACATCCTTGCTAATCCTCCTCTTTTTTTGCTGAGGAAGACCGGCTCTGAGCTAACATCTATTGCCAATCCTCCTCCTCTTTTTCCCCCAAAGTCCCAGTAGATAGTTGTATGTCATAGCTGCACATCCTTCTAGTTGCTGTACATGGGACGCGGCCTCAGCATGGCTGGACAAGCGGTGTGTCGGTGAGCGCCCGGGATCCAAACCCAGGCCACCAGTAGCGGAGTGCGCACACTTAAGTGCTAAGCCATGGGGCCGGCCCCTGGTTATTTTTTTGAAGCACTATATTGGTCACACTTTCAATGACTTCTAGACTTTTGCCTTGACCTGTAAGTGAGAGAGAAAAGTTTATCATTGTGATAGTTTTTGGACTCTTTTTCAAATGTTTCACCATATGCTGTACTGGTTCTCACTAGAACATACGGTTCCTACATACCAAATCACATAGACCCAAAATAAGCTCCATAGTTCATTCTTTGTTACTTGGCACTTCCCCAAATCAAGATACATTCTTTTGCAAGTCTGGAAATTTCTCAGAAAAACAGTTTTATCCAGACCATTTATAAGAAAATATTAAATGAGATTGTTCATATTACTTAATCTAAAAACTGCAATATTACACTTAGAGATTTTTTCTGAGCATACTATAGAGCAATGATACAAATAAAAAATGAGAAAACAGGGGCCGGCCTAGTGGCAGTGTGGTTAAGTTCGCACACTCTGCTTTAGTGGCCCAGGGTTCGCAGGTTTGGATTGTGGGCATGGACCAATGCACCACGCACCATGTGATGGCATCCCATATACAAAGTGGAGGAAGATGGGCACAGATGTTAGCTCAGGGCCAATCTTCCTCACCAAAAGAAAAAAAAAAAAAGAAAGAAAAGAGAGAGAGAGAAAACATATTATATGGCCATGAAAAAAATTAAAATATTATCCTAATGCAAAACACGATCATTGGGATTAGGATTATATTTAGTCTCTGCATATTATTTAATCTGGGTCTGTGAATAGGCTAAAATTGCTCCAATTCTTCAAAGCTCTATATTTTCAAGACATGGTGAAAGTAAGTACATTACAATCATTGGATCTTGTTTATACACATTCACATTGACCTTCGACAATTTATTAGGCATAGGTTTCCTGCTAACGTCCAGGCTAAGTTCCTTCTTTTTATCAGTACACATGTGAACTTGTGCAGATCTTTTTTTTTTTTTGTAATTTTTTGTTTATTGCTGTAACATTGGTTTATAACATTGTATAAATTTCAGGTGTACATCATTGTACTTCTATTTCTGCATAGATTACATCATGTTCACCACCCAAATACTAATTACAACCCATCACCACACACACGTGCCGAATTATCCCTTTCGCCCTCCTCCCTCCTCCCTTCCCCTCTGGTAACCACCAATCCAATCTCTGTCTCTATGTGTTTGTTTATTGTTGTTATTATCTACTACTTAATGAAGGAAATCATACGGTGTTTGACCTTCTCCCTCTGACTTATTTCACTTTGCATAATGTCTTCAATGTCCATCCATGTTGTCGCAAATGGCTGGATTTCATCGTTTCTTATGGCTGAGTAGTATTCCATTGTGTATATATACCACATCTTCTTTATCCATTCATGCCTTGATGGGCATAAAGATACATGCACCCCTGTGTTCATTGCAGCGTTATTCACAATAGCCAAGACTTGTGCAGATCTTTTCTGAGCTCTTTCACATAAGAGTCACGATGACTAAATGCAGTGTGATCATAGCAGAAAGCATATGGGCTGAGGGTCAGAAGACCTGGAGGTGGGTTCTGAACCTTACACATTCTGTTTGTGTGCAATCACTTCACTCATCTGATCCTCAGTCCCCTCATCTGTAAGGTGGAAATAATGATGCTAAACTCCTTTTTTACTAGCTTTGAAAATTTCAGGATACACTACAGGCCATCTAAATCAGATTCATATGTCAGATTCATCTCCTACAAATGGAAGTAATCATTGAGTGCTTAATATGTGCCAGACTTTATGCTAAGCGCTTTACTTGAATGATCTTATTGAAAACTCATTAAAAAGCTATAAAGAAAGTATTATGATTCCCATTTACATCAAGAAAGCTGAGTCACAATGAGCTTAAGTAATTTGCCCAAGTGTTGGAATTGATGTATTGAAATGAATTGAACCATTTTTTGGATACAGGTGAAAACAACGACTTCATTTGACAGGCCAGGGAAAGAGAAGTGAATCTTTTAGTGCAGCAATGACTATCTTCGGAAATAAAAATCACAATTATTGGCAGTATAGAAAGACAAAATAGGAATGAAAATAAAATAAATGCTTTGGATAAAAACATACAAACAAACAAGAATTCAAAAAGAGGATTCCAGTTTCTAGGATTTAATTTGCAAATGCAGTTATCATAAAATCACAAATCTCAACGTTTTCAGGTCTTAAGGTTGCTAGTCCAATGCTACTGTTTTTAACAAACTCATATTCTCATCCCCTTGGCAACATTCTCCAGAAACAGGCTTCTAGATCACTCATCTTCAGCTGCTCTGTTTCTCTCTGCATACATGATGAATGTTATTCACAGTCACCATAAACACACATGGACTTAGGTGCTAAGACAAAAAAAAATCTATGAGTTATGTGCAATTCTTGCTATGATAGTTAGTAAAATACTCCTTTTACTCCCAGTTAAGTAATAGTGATGACCTTATATAAAAACCCTATATTTGTCTTTATTTTGAAAGGAAACCCTTCCAAATTTTAGTGATTCAAATTATAGTAGAAGCAAATTCCTCCAACACAACAGCCTGTCGTGATGCCGATGTTAAAATTCTCTTCTGCCCTGTGTTTCTGCAACTCAAGTGACAGGTGATATCAATTTGCTTTTGGTTCAAAGTGACATAAAACTTTAACATAAATAAAATTGAAAGTTCACTTTTTCATGTAGTCACTGAGTCAGAGACATAGCTTACTTCAGGTATGGTTTAATCCAGAGGTTAATCATGGGATCAGGGTCCCATTTTCTTTTCTAGGCTATTTTTCCTGTTTTTCTCTTCCCAATGCCCACTCTATCCTCAGATTGCCCCCTCCTGACACTATGTAGCACAAATATTTGCACTAGTTTCACACTCCACATTCATTGTCATACCCAGTGATCAAAGAGGATGCATATTTGTCCCCCAACTCCCAGAAAGGATTCTGAGACTCACTCTGTTGGGATTAGTTTAGGTCACGTGCCAAACATGAGCCACTTACTATGGCCTAGAATGGAATGCATTGATTGGGTTAGCCCTGATCAGGCATTTTAAACCTGGAGGACAGAGTCAAGCTGGCCTCCCTGAAACCACGTAGATCCACCCCAAACCCCACCAAAAAATCAGAAGCTGTTGGAAAGAGGTAAAGGAAGCTCATGCAGGAAATATAACCTGAAAAATCCACTCTTGGAAACAAACTCTCTCTGAAAAGAACTCCCTCCACTTTTAAACAGCCAGATAGAAAATGCTTTTCTTTCTTAAGCCTATTTTTTTTGCCCATAGATTCCACCCATTAATCTGTGTACTTCCCTTGCAGGTCCACAGAACAGATAATAGCCTTGCCATATGCTCTCTATGGCTGATATTTATCAACAGGTTATCTTATTCTTACAGTTTACTTCCTTGAATAGTAAAACTTTAGCTTCTGTTATTTTTGATGCACTTAAATAAGGATATCTCATGAAAATAAGCAAAAGGTATGTTAATATGCAATTTATCTGCTGATTTCCAAGGAAATCTAGTGATTCATGAGGGCCTATGTTGATATTTCATAAAGAAAAGATATTTCTACTATAAGTGTTAATCAAAACGCATTCAGCAGTCTGTACCTTATAGGATAGATTTTAATGAATGTGACTAGCCTCTTTATTTCTGGATGGAGAAAAGTGGACTTTAACTTCTTCAATGACAGATTAATAGAGGCACATTGGGGCAGCTGAAGTTCTCGGGCCTTGAGTGCAATCATTTTAAGCCCTTAGTTCTTCACAACAGGAAGTCAGAGAAAGTGTTGTCAGTTCTCTTTTTAGTTTATTGAAAGGCCTTCCCACTCTGCAGGAGCTTAGAGATATAACTAGATGCTTGCCTCTCCCTAGGACTCCAAAATGACATTCCCTTTGGATAAATCTTTTAAGATTCCCTTATCATAGTTCAATCATTCTTATAAAAGTGTTGTGCCTTTCCCACACCAGCTCGTCTCATTTTTCATGGAAAGGAACTATCTCTTCTTTTTCTATAGTAGGAGTGGAATTTGACCTTAAAGGAAGCAAAAAACAGGCCTAAAAGCTAGGAGGCTTCTTGGAGTGTTGCTTTGAACTACACTGGGCATTAACCACAGAAGAGTATTGAGAATCACACTAGTGGTTTCTCTTCATCCCAGACCTGACAAATGAATTGATAGATGTGACACAAGGCATTTTATTTCTAGTTAACAGATGGTGTGTTCAATTAGATGTTAGTACATTTTGAATTGTGATAGGTCTACTGGAAGAGAAATTTGTGGTGTCTCAACCATGAAAATAAAACTACTCTAAATTCAATTTTGAATGAAATGCTCTTTTTCAATCTTACTATGAGTAGAATTGATAATCAAAAATGGCTTTACATATACACGTACTACATATTTTCAATTAAATTGCCTAATCATTGCAGGAAAGATTCACATATTTCATTATATTAGTCATGGCAATTACTGAGAACAACATTGAAAAATACAATCACTTAACAACTTATTAGGGAAAGAAAAAACAGTACGAGCCTGAGATCTAATTGTTTAAACTGTCATACTTTAGAATATAAGTGGACACCAGCTGGACAACTTAATCTTTGAAAACAGTTGGTTCAATCCAGAATATATTGATAACTACAGCAAGCTGGCAGTTTATTGTTATTAGGTTAGAATATGATTATTTAAAAGAAAATTGTATAGCTTTCATATGTCTTTTGAATTATCTATTTTAAAAGCCTATTTTTTAAAAGAATGGATAATATGACTATCTTTTTTCATTAATAATTAACTCAATATTAAAATTTCAGAGTTGTAGAAATGGTCTCTTTCTTCCTAATAGGGACAGTAAAATATATATTATAATGAAATTAGGGGGTCAGACTCCCTGATGAAATAACATTCTTTACAGTTACGAATGTTTATGACTCAAAATACAGAATTTAGACACTTTGTAACCACAAATTAGCATTTTATCTAATAACATGGATTAAAAGGTTTATGCAAGAAACCATATTTTCAGTATCATGAAACTAAAGATATGTTTCTGAGAGTTTTAGCTAACCAATATGGGAAATAACAATAGTTGTGAACTTACTAAGTGTTATGAGTTGAATTGCACCCTCCAAAAGGATATATTGAAGTCCTAACCCCCAGTTCCTCAGAAAATTATCTTATTTGGAAGTAGGGTGGTTGCAGATGTAATTGGTTAAGACGAGGTCTTACTGGTGTAGGGTGAGCCCTTAATCCAATATAACTGATGTCCTTACAAGAAGATATGAAGACACAGGGAGAGAATGTGACAATGGAGGCAGGGATTGGAGTTTTGCCCTTGCAAGCTAAGGAAAGCCATGGATTACCAGCAACACCAGAGCTAAGAGACAGGATAGAATAGACTCCCCCCAAGAGCCTTTGAGAGATCACGGTCCTACACGCACACTGATTTCAGACTTCTAGCCTCCAAAACTGTGAGAGAATAAATTGCTGTTGTTTCAAGCCATCCAGTTTGTCATACTTTATTATGGCAAATCTAAGAAACTAACACAGATTTTAAAGCAATAGAAATTTATTGTTTCACAGATCTGGAGGCTAGAAGTCCAAAATCAAGGTTTTGTCAGGCTCATGCTTCCTCCAAAGCCTCTACGGGAAGATCTTTCCTTTGCTTCTTCCAGCTTCTGGTGGCCCCAGGTGTTTCTTGGCTTTGGCATCATAACTCCAAACTCCACTGCTATCTTCACGTGGCCCCCTTCCCTCTGTATCTGTGTCTTCACACAGTGTTCTCCTCCTTGCGTCTCTCTTTTCTTATGAGGATACCAGTCACATTGGATTAGGACCTTCTATAGTTCAGTAAAACCTCGCCTTACCTTGATTACACTTGCAAATACTCTACTTCTGTATAAGGTGACATTAACAGGTACTGGGGGTAAGACTTCAACGTATCTTTTAGTGTGCCACAGTTCAATCCGTAACAGTACACAAAGAAATTTAAGGTTAAAATGCAATTGAAATATGTTACATTTCAATCATCCATATAATTCTAGTGTATACTCTCCAACACCCCCTTTGAAAGGTAGCATAATCTACAATCTAAATCAAACTTCATAGACTATAAGTTAAAATTGATTGCTAGACATGTGTTAGTTTATGTACCATCTGAAAGAAAAAGAAACACTGCCAATTAAACTACAACACAGTGCTTTCTCAGCATTTGAGTTGTATGCTTATTAAAGCCTTCTTTTAGACTTAATTGGACATGTATTTTTTTTTCATATGTTACTTTCGTGCATATATCAAAAGAAAAATAAAAGCAAAATAATTTGGTTAATGATTTCTAAAATTTCTAAACTCCCATAATGCTATTCTTTTGAATCAACCAACTTAAGAGTCAAAGATGCTTATTTTTTCCCATACAAAATCATCTTCAGTGTTATCAACAGCATTGGCAAGATAAAATTACTAGCATATTTCAATAACATTACTAAACATCTGATCACCAGGACACCCTCTCTTCACACAGCCATTTGATTTCTGGGAGGTAATACTCAGGATTATCTTTCAGTCCAGAGACAACTATTCTTCAAGTTTAATGCTGACGATTTCTGATGATCAGGAATGCGTGGAAAATTAATTATAATAGTAATTTTAAGACAATATCACATGAAAGAAACCTTCCAATTTCAAAGATATTACAATGTGAAAAGAAAAAGTTCCTAAAAAATAAAAAAATAAGATTTCTGATCCTTTTTAGTGACAGAAAATTCAGTATTTCAAAAAGTGGTCTATTGTTTAGATAATTATTCCTCTGAGAAAGCTTTCCCAATTGTCGAGCTAAACTCCGACCTGGTAGCTTTAAACTGTTTCTTGCAATTCTGCCAAGTGCTATCTCACCCAGATAACTTAATAGATCTTCTAAAAGAAGGTCCTCCAATTATTTTAAACAAATGACTCAGTTTCTATCCTCCTCCCACAAGAGTCTTCTCTTGGGTTAAGCATATTCATTTCTTCAAAAATATTCCTGATATCAGTTCTTGAATAAGCACTTACCGAATGAGTCATATGTGACAGGTATCATGTTAGACACCGGAGAAGCCAGTCTTGACAAGTTGTGTGTATGTGTCCACACACATGTGCGTGTAAGTGCTTACAGGTTTGTGTATGCCTTTTCAGGGGCACTGAAGTGACTGACTGGTTGTATTGATGCTAGGGGTAGAGGGAGTGCAATGTTCAGGAGAGAGAGGAGCAAGTTTAAAGTCCGTGATGCAGGAAGGTGTTTCGTGTCCTTGAAAACCAGATGGAAGGTCTTGTGGCACATGCTCACAAGTTTAAGATTTAATTCCAAGACTAATGAGATGCCAGCCTCTATTGACTGGCGTTCAGAATATGACATAGCTTTAAGTCACCTGTCTGTTCTGTTTTTATCCTGTAAAAGCCCTTCCAGTTGTCAAAGATCTTTTAAAAATGTGACATCTAAATCTGAATGCAGTGCTGCAGTTCTCTTTCTGCACACAGCAAAACAGAATGTGATTCTCACTATCTTGCATTTACAATGTTGGAACTATAAATCTTTCTCTATTTAATTTCTTCTAGTTTTGCCATCCCAGACACTTGAGATCATTTTGGATTCGGATCCTTTTATCCTTCACAACCAAAACAGTCAGTGTTCCGCATCAGCTCCCCACCACCTGCTAGTATCTTTTCATATGTTTAAGTCATTGATTAAAAAACACGTTAAATGGGACACAGTCAAGGACCAGGTCTTACAATGACACTTAAAAGTTTTCTGTGTGTTAATATTGATCAATAACTCAATATTTTTGGGGGGAAGGCCATTCAAAAAGTTGTAAATTAATCAATTTATACTACAAAAATTCATATGTCTTCATCTTTTTTTCAAAGACATCTTAAGGAAACATCATACAACTTACCATATTGCTTAACTATATTATTTAGTTTCTGAATGCTTTTTTTCTTCTTTTCCACTGAAATGTGAGTCTAATAGAAACTTTAAAAAGTTTATGATATGATTCATTCTAGGAAGAAAACGTGCTGTCTCAGGGAGTATATTCAAAGGAAGTTTCCCTGAAATTAAGAATTTTCAGTGTGATGGTACTAAGAACTCTTCAAGAGATGCTTCTGTAAGGACTTAAGCTGGAGACTGAGATTCCTTTGTATCTTCCATGCACTGAGGCCATGTTCCTAACCATTAATTGAGCATGTCAGGGTGTAGAACTGCACTATTTCGGTTCTACATAGGAGTCTTAAGTGAGTAAGCTTTGCTTGGGGACTCCATATTTTTATGACCAAAATTTTCTCAGAGCTGTGCTACTATCTGAGACTCTTTCAACAAAAACTTCATTCTTTTCATCATTTATTTAACAGATCAGACCCACATTGATGGCTACAGTTTCTCCCTGCCTATGAATTGCCTGCTCTCCTCTTTATTGTTTACAGGCATTCCCTCAAAAAATTCTCATTCACATCTAACTCTGTCCTAGTGTATGCTTCTCAGAGGACTCAGAGTGATGCAAATACGTTCTAAAATACTATCAGGATGATATGAAACCTCTTCATCTCGGGTCTATGTGCCCAATGCATAGCAGAAGCCAGTCACTGAGACACTGCTGCTTGGAGATAGAAAAGGGTTTATTCAAATTGGCCAAAATGAGAAGGCAGGAGAGAGCAGGTTCTCTCAGATGCCCCTTAACAAAAAAAGAAAGCAAGGAGTCTTTATAGTGATAAGGGGCTCCGGAGGAGGAGTTTCAGGGAAACAAAGGGGAAGTCTGTGTTTCTTTCACATCAGATAAGACCTTGAGAAACCAGACTTCTTGGTGTCATTGGCAGCTGGGGTCTGGTCACCTGATGATTGTAATTTCCTTAAAGGCATTCTTTTTCTTTTGCAAAACAAGATCATCAATCCTCGTGATCATTGAGTCACCCCTCCAGTTAGAAAAGAAAACAGCAAATTAGCAAATTATAATTATGTGTGGGCTATGAAACAAGCATTTGGGCTCAACAAATATATCTAATGGAGATTGAGGTTATTTATTTAGGATTTATATGGATACTAACTTCTTTTCATCTGTGGCTGTGTTGGGAACAGGGTCAAAGGGTAACCCTGTTCTTATGGAATATTTACAGTAACCCTCAGGTACCTGGCTTCAAAGACTTAGTCCACCAGGCCTCCCAGATTTGCTTACTCTCTTCATTGCTGGAAGGCTGTTTCTCCTTCATGGAGTTGTCTTCTAGATGTTCACTCTCATTTTCTTCTCTTAACGTGACCAAATAATTCACTCATGTATTCCCTTCCTTGTAAATCCTTCCAATAGGCCCTCTGGATCCCTAAAACATGATCATCCAACTCTTCTACGTCTCAGCAGCACCTCAAAACATTCCCATCATCTCTTTACTTTAAGTGAAATGCGACTGTGGCCAGGGAGCACTGCCTTCTCATCCACCACCTGAAGAGCTATTTTTGTCTAACACACATTGGTAGGATAATTGTATTCCTTATTTTTCATTTGTATTTCAGAATGCTAACCTTCTACCCTCTTGCAGAAAACCTGCTTTCCTGATATTCACAACTACCAGAGATACAAGGCTCTTCTCTTCATCTGTAGACTTCCTGGTATCACCCCTTGATTTCAGTGAGTGACCCTACTGATTCAATGAAAATTTCAGTTATCAAATTGATTCACAGTTTCCTTTTCCCTATGAACTCCAATAATTCTTACTGGAGCCATAAGCGTCTTTGTGAATGATCCAGCTAGTATTCTGATCTCAGTTTCTTCACTTTCTTATCATCAATCATTGATGACCTTCCCTCTCCCCAACACATTATATTTCAGACACTCAATTCCAAGGTCACATTTCAGAATTTATCACCACCAAATTCTAACTAATGTCAAAATCCCGAATGCATGAATTCTATTCTATCACCACAATTCCCTGTCCTTCCTCTCTACTTACTCAATTATTTCTGCTTAAATATTTTTGAACATATGATGACCTCCACTTTATTCATGTCATCGATTTCTTACTATCTATCAACAACCTCCTGTCTTCTCTTGCCACTTTATCCAGGTTAGTCTATGATCCATCATTTTAATCACACCCAAATCACATAACCTAGCAGACTGAGTTCACATTAAAATCATAATTCCATGTGTCAAAAGGACTCTAAACACAGCTTGGAAATCTCAGCACTATGTTCCTTAAGAAAGTACACATTTCCTTCCAAATTTCCCAAATTACCCTGCTTTCTATGTCTCATCACTGTATCAGCTAATAATAATAATTTGTATTTTAATGAGATCACAATATTTAAAAAGTATACATTTCACTTCCTATTCTCACCTAATAATTTAACTGTGCACATTTTTACCTTCATCTGTCCTTTCATATCCAACAAAGCATTTTTTCAATCAAAGGCCCGTTGCTCAATATATAATCTTTTTCCCATTCTCTCTTGTCTTTTTTAAGGATTTTGAATCTTAAATTAATCTATATTTTATTAATCTCACTATCCTTTTACATATTTTTAATCAGTACATAAAATGTATACTAATGTCTAACACCCTAAGGAATAACAAATGAAAGAGACTCTTTATTTGGTAAATGTCTGCTTACAGTTATTATTTCATTTTCTCACACTTCTCCAGTGTTAAACCTTTCAAGAGTTTTATACATAAACTTTATCCACATTCTCATATCTCACTCACCTCTTGACAAGCTGCAAAGAAGCTTCTGTTTACACCAATAGAATGAAATGGCTCTTCATTTTACTGATGACCTCTAGATGTTCAAGGCAGAGTGTTAAGTGAGGAATATTGGATATATGGACAAGTATGGTAGCGGATACATCTGGTTCTTCTGGATGAATATAGTAGAGTTCCTGGTTTTCTCACCCTAATGCCATAGATGCCATATTTAGTGAGATGGCAGCTGTATTGCATATCAACTTGAGTTTGGGTATTTTCTCTGGTTAATCTCTTTAGGGCTGTTATACATCCAAGCTCAAATTAGTTATCTTCTCAGAGATACTATAATATAATATTTTTAATAAAACCTTTTTGGCTTACACAAGCAAGAAAAAATTTATTTATCTTCAACTAAGAACCCTAATCATTAGAGTTTTCATGATGCTGCAGTCTCCTGAATGTTTTCTTATAACTACAGTCATGTTTGGTTTCCTTTCAAATCTCCTCTCCTCCCTGACTAGAACAGTAAATGCTGGAACTTCCCAGTATGTTTTTCAAGTATTTTTCTCTGTATATCACTTTTCTAGGTGATTTTCACCTTTACTATGGCCTTAAATCCCATCTAGATATAGTCTGAACATTTAGCTCAAACTCCTCAGCTCCAGGCTGATATAACAGGATATTGTCTCAGAATTTTATTGAAGCCCCAAAGTTAAGAAAAGTAGGCAATACATATCTCCAAATTATAAAGATATACTAGATAATATCTTGCAACCAAAAGTTCCATTACTTATTGCCAGACTCTATTCAAAAGAGGGATTAATTGAAGAAGATTGAGTTATGAATTGCAGGCACGGGAGATGAGTCTCAAAACTTTTCCCCTCCTCTATGTTGAAGAGAAAAGATAAGGGTTTCTCCCTCTTCATGAAAAGTACTTGTCAAAAAGAGAGACTGTCTTTGCCCTCTGGGCTGGATATGTGCTGAGCTATGGAATCATGGGGAATCAATATCATTGTAGTGGTAGGGAGCTTTTGAGAGACAGTTATGTATCCTATGGAGTTTGAGGGTAAATGTGAACACAGAACTGGAGACTGCTTCTCTTCTGGGCAATTACGTAGAAAGGAAAAATACGCGAAAGCAAGGGAAGTGAGCAAAGAGAGAGTGAGTTCAGCAGTTGGCAAGCTGCCTATCTACTCTTTGGAGGAACAAGGATGACTCAATTTCTTGCATCAATTCTGCTGAGAATTTTTATAATTTATAGAGGATAACTAGAGGTGTCTTTGTCATAGCTGTTTATGAGCACTGGAAGATTTTGGTGCACTGCTTTCTTAAAGTTGACAACTGAAAGAGAAGGCCTCCAACGTCTTCTAAGTACAATTCATCAGGTCTCATTTACAATCATTCTGCAGGACATTGAAGACTAGCATGAGAAATCTGTTGCTGTGGGAGATTGATGATAGCCACAAGTTTTTGACATTGGTCCCATTGAGAGGGGGGGTCTAATTCTGTGTCCCTGAATCTCTGTAAGGGCTTTCTGTATATTTTAACAAATAGAATAAGTTGGAAGTGATGCTGTGCCAGTTTTCAGGTATGAGCCATAAAGTTTTGGCAGCTTCTACCTTCTGTTTCTTGAAACACTTGCCCTTGGAAAGCAGTTACCAGTTAAGCTTTGAGACCTCCACCCAGTAATAGGAGATGCTCAAGCCATGAAGAGATACTCTGGAGAATGAGATGCCTCTTGGAGAGAGGGAGAGGCCAAAGAGGCTAAATATTCCATAATGTGGTGAAGAAGCCACTTTGAATTGGCACCGCCATCCCTAATCACTCCGGCTGATATTGTGTAAGTCAGAGACTTCCTTACCTAGATAAGTTCTTCTGAAATTCCTTACCCTAAAAATTATGGAGAAAATAAAGTGATTGTTTTGAGCCACTAAGAACTGAGGCTTTTTCTTACATGGCAATAAATAACAAAATAATTAGAAAAGTAGGAATAATTTCACAGTGTGAAAACTTTTATCACGCATAGATTTTTTTAAACTTTTTTACCTTATAGCTACCTTCTTGAATACTCCAGCTGTGAATGGTTGGCCCACAGATATTTTCATTGTAAATGTTTCTGCTTTTATAAAATGGTGATTATTTAGCTTGTTAATACAAATTATGCAGTTGCTTGTAAAATGAAAATAGAGAATGAGGCTTTAGAGCGTTCTATGATTTTTAGATGTAGAAAAGGAAGATAATGTGATAAATAGACTCACATTGTATTTGGATGTGAATTTTAAACAAAGCTAATTTTACACATAACAGTTGTTCCAGAAAGATTCTATTTAGAGTTTCTGTGGTTAGCAAGAAACTATCTCATCTCTTTCAGCTTACCCAAGGAAAATACGCAGTTACAGTCATACTTAACAAACTAATATTCTTAGTAATATTTAATGTGTTATATTTGTCAAATAAACGAAAACACTTCCTTTTGCATTTTAATTTGGAGAGTGGCCAAGTGGACAATCACTTCTGAGTGAAGACTAGTGAAAATCAGTAATTTGAATTTCTACATGTGTATGTCAATTAAAACCTTAATGAGAACAGAGAAAGCTTTTGAATTGACATAAGATCTTTAGTAAAATTGCTTTGCACCATGTTCTGCTGTGTCCTATTTACTTGAGATAAGCCTTCTTGCATGCAAGTTAAGAATAGAGATGGGTTGCTTGGATGCAAAGAAGAATAAGAACAACAGAAACAACGAATAAAATATGACTGCTGATAGCACAGTAAGGTCGTGTATGGCAGTGGCTTGACAGCAGAGAGGAGAATCAGTAAGCTGGGCTTTTCTCTGAGTGTTCAGAATACTCTTTAGACTTCTGGATGAATACTGCATAGTTTAGATGGTAGCCGTATTATCGAAATCCATTCCTTTGAGGCGGGAGTGGGTTGGGGGGCGAGTTTTGCTATAATCACAGAAGTGTGAATATGGGGAGAAAAATCTTTAACGGATGAATGCAGATTATTTTTAGATTTTTTGTTCATCCATGAAGAACTCTAACAAGGACATTGGTGCCGCAAAATTGAGACTCTCACATAAGTCGCTTCAACACCAGCCTCACTTAAACTGGGGATGGCTCTAACATTACTGAATCAATCATTTTCTGCTAAGAAGCAAAACATTTTGAGTGCTATTGCAGAAGGTTCAGGTATTCAATGGCAAGGAAGAGATCAGTAAGACTATGTAAACTGTGTTTATAAAATATGATTTATACTACAAGCCCAGAAAAAAATTCTAAACTTCCCACTTCGTAAAATACAGTTGGATTACTCTTTACCACAAGTAGGCGTATAGCTAATCACCAGGAGGTGCCAGATTTGCACTTTTGAAAACTCACCAAAGGTAGGACACAGCATTTTTAATGTCAGAGGGGATTTAGTGGGAGATTTTTGATGAGAGAAGAGTCACTCTAGTCAAGGTCTCTTTGTGGGAGACCACCTTGGTAAATAGCAATCAAAAAGTACCACCTCTCAACGGACATTAGGTCACTGATGTGGCATGAATCATTCATTCAAGGTCTCCAAAGTCCCTACTACACTGGGGTTGCAGGATTTCATGGTGAATAGGAAATGAAATAAGGTTCACGTCTGATTCTTCCTTTAATGCCCTATAGAGCTGTTCTTGGGAAGGTTTAAGTAATATTGGCTGGGTGCTGTGGAAGCAAATCAGAAACTGCTGGTGCTCATATAATTGTTTTCTCCACGAATAAACAGAGCATTTCTTTACTCTTTGTCAATTTTATATCTTTCAAAAGCAGAATAATGATGCTTAAAAAATATTTTGTCCTTGTACGATAAAGGAAAAGATAATAAATACAACTAATAAAAGGAGAAACAGCAGTTTGGGGATACATTTCTGACTCTTTTTTTATGAGTCTGTTTTTACAACACATTGTGTGACTTCATTCAAATAAATGGCTTGATCAAACTGAGTTACAACGCCTAGGTTCTCACCTTTTGCCCGCCAATCAGATTCAGAACTTTAATATTAGCCTTGGATTGTTCTCAATATTGGGTGTCTGGAGATATTGGCCATCTTTAGATAAATGCCAATTCCATGGAGTCACTAGCGGAGTGTAGAGATCTAGGTGTGTTAAAAGTGTATCAGGTCAGTTTTATTTACCACATGGCCTAGTAGATCCTAAGGATCAGAGGCTCTTTCGTGTTCGGACCCAATATCAACATGTGTGTGTTGCGGAGCGGGGTGCCCACACCATCAACAATTCTCCAGACACCACCTGGGTGTCCTACAATTCAACTCAGTTCTGACACTATCCACCCAGAGTTAGCATCCAATTTCACAGGTTGAGAGCTCAGTCCTACAAGACTGACCTCTCCCCTCTACTTCAGATGCCAGTCACAAGCCCAGGTTGTCATTTGTACTTCTGATCAACTGGCTATAAATCAGAGGTTCCCATGATCTCCTCCTTGGGTTCAGTTAATTTGCTAGAGCGGCTCACAGACCTCAGAGAAACATTTTGCTTACTAGATTACCAGTTTATTATAAAAGGATATAACTCAAGAACAGCCAGATAGGAGAGATGCTTGGGGCAAGGTATGGGGAAAGGGCGCAGAGCTTCCATGCCCTCTTCAGGGTGACACTCTCCCCCGTCTCTACGTATTCACCAAGGTTCTGGGTTTTCCTCTTCTGGAACCTTGTCTTTTTGGGGTTTTTATGGAGGCTTCTTTACATAGACATGACTGATTAAATCATTGGCCATTGGTGATTGAACTCCATCTCCAGCCCTTCTCCCATCCCTGAAAGTCAGGGCTGGGACTAAAAGTTCCAACCCTCTAAGACATGGTTGGCTCCACTGGCAACCAACCCCCATCCTTAGGTGCTTTTCAAAAGTCACGTCGTTAACATAACAAAAGACACCATTATCACTCTCAATACTTAGGCAATTCTAAGGGTTTTGGGAGCTGTGAGCCAGGAACTGTGGAGGAAGACCAAATATACATAAGAAATATAGTTTGGTCATCTGAATGACCAAATACATGTTTTTCTCATAAGTCGCAATATCACAGGGAGTGAGTGAGTCATAAATGCTGTCCAGATTCTCAGAAGACTTGTCCTTCTTTCAATTTATCCGTAATTTAGGGAGCATGAGCCATGCAACATGAGCAGTATGCCTGACAGCTTAGCACCTATTACATCTTATAATAAATATTTATCTAACACATCAGAGCAATGCACACTTAACAATTGGGGAAGGGAAGTTTGCCAAGGAAAACAGATGTTAGATTGCATAATTCATAACAATTTATGTATTGATTATTCCTAATGCGGTAATTTCTCAGTGAATGATGTCTCTTTCATTAACACTACCTCTTATATTCTTTTTATTCACATTTCACCAGTCTAGCCTGTCCTCTATATTTCAAAATTTTATGTAGAATACAACAACCTTCATAAAATGATCGTGTTTCCAATCTACTAAAATAAATTCAGTTTTTGATAAATGAAGCAAAAATGCCATGTCCTACTGAATCAATGAAGGATTATATTAGCTCTTATATTTAAAAGCCAGATTGGAGAAGTAGAGTTCTAAATTCAACTACTGTCTCAGATTAAACATATACATTTATTTAATTGTTGAGTGATTTTAGATCCTTTATAAAAGACATGAGAATATTGTCATGATGATAATTATTATGTATTGTAGAACAGTGAAAATTGGGAGAATAAGAATTGTGGCTACTTTCCCAAAGTACTACAAAACAGGATGAAAAGGTTGTAGGTGGTTTCACTCCTTTAATAACTTGAGGATTTCCTTTTAAAGGAGTCTCACCTTCAAAATTAGAATTAAGTGCCTAATCTCTGAATATAAATAGGACTCAGTTGGATATCACAAGTCAATTCTGGTGTTATACAAAGACCTAGTGGTATATAAAACACATGCTGTTGGAACTGGAGTTCTGATATCATTGTGTTAATACAATATTCAGGTCATAATTTTAGTGAGAATTGGTTATATATATATGCTATCCTAGATAGCTTTCAAGTATGTTGACCATAAATGAGATAATCTCCTGGTTTTTCAAGGAGATGCTGCTTGGTTAAAAGCTAATGATCAGAACTTCTACCAGAACATTCTCTCCACTAAACCCTCCCAAGTTTACTATTGCACTCTGGTCCACAGTTGCATCTTCTGGGAAATGGCAGAAAGAAATTTGCTTCATAGAAACGAACAAGGCAGGGTGGCCAGACTCCTCTGAAGATAAATGGTAGAAGATCCCATCAGCAACATATTTTCAAGAACCGTGTTGGACAAGGCAAGAGAAAGAATAGAAAAAATAAACAAATGCGACTACATCAAACTGAAAAGCTTCTGCACAGTGAGGGGAAACCATCAATAAAACGAAAAGACAATCTAACAATTGGGAGAAGATATTTGTAAACCATATATCTGATAAGGGGTTAATCTCCAAAATATATAAAGAACTCATACATCTCAACGACAAAAAAACTAACAACCCAATTAAAAAATGGGCAAAAGATCTGAACAGACATTTCTTCAAAAATATACAGATGGCCAACAGGCACATGAAAAGATGTTCAACATTATTAACTATCAGGGAAATGCAAATCAAAACTGCAATGAGATATCACCTCATTCCTGTCAGAATGGCTGTAATTAACACAACAGGAAACAAGTGTTGGAGAGGACGTGGAGAGAAGAGAACACTCATACACTGCTGGTGGGAGTGCAAACTGGTGCAGCCACTATGCAAAACAGTATGGAGAGTCCTCAAAAAATTAAGAATAGAACTACCATATGATCCAGCTATTCCACTGCTGGGTATATATCCAAAGAACACGAAAACACCGATGCGTAAAGATACATGCACCCCGGTGTTCACCGCAGCATTATTCATAATAGCCAAGACTTGGAAGCAAACTAATTTCCCGTCAAGGGATGATTGGATAAAGAAGATGTGGTATATATACACAGTGGAATACTACTCAGCCATAAGAAATGATGAAATCCAGCCATTTGTGACAACATGGATGGACATTGAGGGTATTATACTAAGTGAAGTAAGTCAGAGGGAGAAGGTCAAATACCACATGATCTCACTCATAAGTAGGAGATAAAAACAACAACAAACAAACACATAGAGACAGAGATTGGATTGGCGGTTACCGGAGGGGAGGCGGGGAGGGAGGAGGGCGAAAGGCAAGATTAGGCACATGTGTGTGGTGATAGATTGTAATTAGTATTTGGGTGGTAAACATGATGTAATCAATGCAGAAGTAGGAGTATAATGATGTATGCCTGACATTTATACAATGTTACAGACCAATGTTACTGCAATAAAAAAATAAATTAATTAAAACAACTACAACAAAAAAAGATCTTAGGGTAGGCCCTGCCATGCATAACTCTCACCAGCAGAAGTCTACTTTCTAGTTTGCCTATGTGGGTTGTTTTTGCCTAAGGTTTACTAGAATTCCAAAAGGTGATAGCCACTCTTGAAGTGAGGAGAAAGAGAAGCACAAAATTAACTCCTGGAAGAAATAATAGACTGAAGAAGCAATAGGCCTTCAACAACACAAAAATCAACAAATGTGGGAGAGGGCCCAAGGGAAGAGTAACCTCCGTGAAGTTTTATTCAGAGTGATTATTAGACCATGGCATTTAGGGCTCAGAATGATCACTGAATTTCTTAAGAATATTCAACATGGAAACAAACTAGAATTTGTAACTTTATTTTGTGAGCCAGTGCTGTTCCCTGAAATCTTTACCATCTTAACTTTTGGGAGCTCCAGCCAAGGTTCCTTTTTTCCTCTCCTACCTCCTTATTTTGAGAGTTTCCTATCAATTTCCTTATTTATTTATTTATTTATTTATTTTGTGAGGAAGATCAGCCCTGAGCTAACATCCGTGCTAATCCTCCTCTTTTTGCTGAGGAAGACCGGCTCTGAGCTAACGTCCATTGCCTAATCCTCCTCCTTTTTTTCCCCTCAAAGCCCTAGTAGATAGTTGTACGTCATAGTTGCACATCCTTCTAGTTGCTGTATGTGGGACGTGGCCTCAGCATGGCCGGAGAAGCGGCGGTACGTCAGTGCGCGTCCGGGATCCGAACCCGGGCAGCCAGTAGCAGAGCGCGCGCACACTTAACTGCCAAGCCACGGGGCCGGCCACTCAATTTCCTTCTTAATGCAGTGTCCAGCTGTCCTGGGGTCCTAGAGAGAAGAAGTCTTGCATAGCTTAAGACATCACTTTGTGGTTCCTAGCGATAGTAGAAGAACTTTGGAAAAAGATATCATTTTAGATCTAGAACTCTATCTTGAAACAACCATCAGGATTGACCCTGGGAGTTCTTTCTGGATTGCCTGACAAAGAAGCGGCTGGGAAAGACAGCTCCCTTTCCAGCAGGAGAGCCTAAAACATCTCGTACTACCTACGACTTTCCTTCTCCTCACTGGGAGGAGCCACATCCAAACTCAATCTCCCATTGGTTCAAGGGCTATCAAGTTCTCCAGATGCTGGACAGCTGGCTTCTAAATGCGATCCTCTAAACCTCTAGAACCAAAGGTCAGATTGTCTAGCTACTGAACTCAAATTGTTTCTGTTTCTCCCACTCCACGCAAGTCTTCTCTCACTCTTAGCCTATGAAAAAGGGAGAGAAGCAGTAGGTAGAGCAGCATCCTTCTACTGAGGTCTATCCCCATGATCCGTTCAGCTATCTCCAGGCCTACACATGCCTTTTCATGGAATGCCAAGAGAAGAGAAAACACTGCACCCCGTTGACTCTTCTGCCTGTGAGCACAGCCTGTACCAAGCAATGTCCTGGGTTCGCCTTCGAAAAGACTCTCACTAGTCCAAGTTCCGAGAGTATACATTGGTTTCTGTAAATAATATATTGGAAATATCTAATTATTTAGTACGTTCATTTAGCTCTAGGCATATTAAAAACCACTTCTGGTCTCTGAAGATAAAGGGCTGAATAATTATGATGATGAAATCTTATGTAGTCATTATATTTCTTGTTTTAAAGAATATCTGCTTAGCAACGCATAGATATATGCAAAAAAGATACAGTTATATATTTACTATTAAATATTTTATGAAATATATATTTAACAAAAGCCTAACAACAATGGAGAGTAAATACACAAAATATTAAGAATGATGTCTCTGGGATTATGCATAACTCTTAATTCTAAGTGCATGTTTAGGGGCTGACCTGGTGGCTTAGCGGTTAAGTTCACACGTTCTGCTTTGGCGAGCCAGGGTTCGCCGGTTCAGATCCTGGGCCTGGACTTACACACGGCTTATCAGGCCATGCTGAGGTGGAGTCCCATATAGAAGAGCTACAACTCTACAACTATGATACACAACTGTGCACTGGCACTTTGGGGAGAAAAGGGAAAAAAGAGGAAGATTGGCAACAGATGTTAGCACAGGGCCAATCTTCCTCAAAAAAAAAAATTGCTTTAAGTGCATGTTTCTGTTGTCCAAATTTATGGTAATGAGCATCTATTCCTTTCTAATTCAGAATAAAATTGTAAAATATTTTAAAGAAAATAAACTATATGTCTTTCTTTCTCTCTTTCCTCCTTCCTTCCTTCCTCTGTGAGTGGCTTCATAGAGTCCGACATTGACAGGATAGCCTGACGACAAAGCATATATCTTTATACTTTGCAGCCTGGGTTCAAATCCCATTTCTGCTTGAAATTAGCCATGCGACCTTGTGAAAGTTAGATTGGCTTCATAGAGTCTCTATTTCCTCATTTGTAAAAAAAGGAAAAATTAAGTATCTAAATATAAAACATGTAACCCTCAGAAACTTAATTGACCACAGGTTTCTCAGATGAAAAAAAAGGAAATAAAAGTATCTAAGTCATAGGGTTCTGGAGAAGATTAAACAATTAATATCCATAAAGCAATTAGTGCCTGGCACATAATAAGCCTTTAATACTTGTTAGCTCTCATTTTTATTGTCAAATTTTAGGATACAAATTAACCTGTATGGTATGGAATATTTAAATACAGATAACTTCTCATCACACAAAAATATTCAGGAAGTTCTAAAAGCCCAGTCAACTTTTTAAAAAATTATTTTATTGAGGTCTTATTGGCTTATAACATTGTATGAACACCAGGGGTACATTATTACATATCAGTTTCTGTATAGGCTGCATCATGTTCACCACCAATAGTCTAGCTTTTATCCATCACCATATATATATATGCCCCTTTACCCCTTTTGCCCTCCCCCACCCCTTTCTCCTCTGGTAACCACTATCTATGTCTTCTCCTTATCAGTGTGTTTGTTTGTTTATCTTCCACATATGAGAGCAAAACCCAGTCAATTCTACACTAAAATTTGATATCGAAACTCTCTCCTTTGTGTTTAATTGCCAGAAGTGAGTTTTAATAGCAAATTCTCTCCTACAGTGTTGTCCCACAGTGTGACACCAAAGATGAGTCACCATGTATGTTTAATTCCCTGTCTGTGCGTGATGGTACCTAAGACAGAAATGCTTCCTTAATCCTTGTAGTGAAAGAAAACTTTTATTACAAAGCTTAGTGATAAATAAGAGCTATCCAACAGCATATGAAAATGAGTCTTGTACATATAGAACCTCAGTAAATATTTCTAGAATGAATGGAAGCAAAGTTTTTTCATTTATTCTTCACATAATGTTGCAAGTTTTCAAATTAATTTAATAGGAAAGAAAACTTTGACACAGTAATGCATGTTTATGTGCCCCAGATCATATAGCTAGTATGTGTCAAGCCTGAATTTGAACCTTGGTTTCTCTGGTCCTGAACCACACTATTTCATAGTTAGGATCCCACTCATTCTCCATACTGAGGTATATTAATTTCTTACCACATTGATTTTTGGTGGCTCAAAATCTATTTCTCCAACTGCTTAAAAGGGCACTATAATTTCCTTTTGGGGAGTTCCAATGGCACCTCTGTGGACAACCTGGGTGAGCCTGACATTGAAGCTTCCTGCCCTACCCTAGTGATGTTGTAGACATATGACCTAGAAAAACCAATCAAATCCTCCCCTGGGAATTGTAATCTTAAGGAAAGTCAATATCTAAGAAAAGGTATATAGAATCCAACAATAACAGTGGCCACCCACCTGCTACCAGTGCAGAGTGGTTGTTGCTACCTATGCATACCTGGAGATATTCTGGGAGAAAAGGCTATTAATTCTGTGCTTATTTATTCTAAGGGCTTTAAACAGATAATTTGGTTGTCCTGATCAGTATGGTTGAAAGTATCCAGCCATCCTTATCTTTCTGAATGACATGAAGAATGCTTCGGTAAGTAGGGTTTTAGTGCTGGGGTAGAAAGAGTGTATTCACGGATGTTCCTAGAGACTCAGGGATTGAGACTCAGCCAACATTTCCCAAACATGGCATTAAAGTCCTGGTGAGGTAGGTAAAGCAGAGTCCTTTTAATCTCTCAATGAACTATGGGGGGAACTCATGTTAAGAAAGCAAGCATGCCCTCTGCTTGGCCAAACTTCAAATTACGACCAAGGTCCTTAATTCAGAATGTAAAACTCGTGTCCTATTCCTTCCTATAAAATAACCTTTATGAAACTATTTATGTTGTCCTTGTTGTGAAAGTCTGAAATGACAGAGGGCTTTTAAAAGGATTTCAAAAATATGCTTTCATCGCATGGTGATAAGTGCATTTATCAGAATATTAATGCTCAAAAATGTCTCTTTCTCGAAAATAATCAATCCTTAAAAAAACAAGTTAAGGAAATGGCTTCGGCATCCATTTGCCAGTCTCCATTCAAAGCTTCTACTTTGATCACTGATTTTCCTTTCTCTTTGCTTCTTATCTGCTCCCTTTTCTCCATATTCCCATCTCACTTCTTTATGTAGCATGAATATATTCTTCTCTTTTTTCACTCTTGACTGTCTCTGCTCTTCTCTCCTCTGTGATTACCAGGCATCACAAACAGCACTGAAATATGAGTGAAAATGACTTAATAAAGATTTCCTATTCAGAAAAAATCATTTTCAGGGGTGTTTGATGATTTCTCCTGAGAAAAAGGCATTCAAAGTCTTACTCTAGTCATCTCTGAGCAAAACATTTCAAATTGGCCAAGCAGCTGCATAAAGAGAACTAGAAACTGACATGAACAAAAAGATTTCCTGCAGCGGTAAACACAATGATGCTTTTCTATTGATAGCACTCTGAGGGCAACTCCTGCATTTCTAGCAAAGACAATTTAAAGTGCAGGTTAACAATGAGAAATCTAGCATGCATGAATAACATGTTGGTTTGCATTCATCAGTTGGCTTTTAGATTTTTCTATTTTTAAAAACAGAAACAGTATAACTTGTGCCATTTGAAATTCCTGGGCATTATAATAAATCTTCTTAAAAATAGTTTATTGGTTTTCCAAGGGAATACTATTTTCTTACAAGAAGTTTTAATTGATGCATCAGAGAGAACAAATGCCCTAAAAATACTTCTCAAAGTGTTTTGCCCACTACTATTCTAGTGAGAAGAAAGAGAATATATAACTCCCTGGGATCTGTCCAGGTAGCAAGAATTTCCTTTACATTTATCTTAAAGATTCATGTGAATTTGCATTCTGTTCCTTAGCAGTATCCACATTTAATTTAAAAATTATGTTTTAAATAGTTTAGCTTTAGTTTCCCTCTAATCTTTGAGAAAAAAATAGCTGCTCAAAAAAGTATCATTGTTTATCACTTGGTGGCATGCATTCTCCTGGGCTCCTGACTCACATCCCAATTTAAGAAGCACAGGCCAAAGAAGATGCTGTTTCAAGCATCTAAAGAAAAGGCCATATTGTTATTCTGGACAAGATAACGGTCTATCCTCCTTCATATGCTTGTGTCGGGGAAGAGGGAGAATCCCCCTCCGCCCTTTCCCTTAAGGTTCTTCTGGCTGGCCAAATAATTAAAAGACAGGTTAGCAGGAGAAAATAATACCAAGTTGAATAACACGTATACATGGGAGAAACCAGGGAAACTGAGTTTCTCAACACAATAGCAGAGATTCTCGTCTTAAATACCATCTTCAGCTAAAGACGAAAGAGCATGTTAGGGGTGGGGAGGGAGACAGAAATCACAGTAATCAAGGGTATGTAGATTTAAGGCCTTATCCTCCACACTGATAAGTTTCTAGAGAGGTCATCCCCCTTCCCCCCAGAGAGGGAGATACCTTTACAAATGGAGATTTCCTTTGTAAATGCAAATGTTTGTCTGGCAATTCCTTGCAGGGCCACCTAGAGTGGCCAGGCAAAGACAGAATTTTTGATAAGAGGGGCTTATTGGTGCCTTTCATATTGTAATATCTATTTTACATTATATTACAGCTATCAGATGACAGTAACTCCTTCCTGGAACAGATCTTTTATGTTAAATTCTTTAGGCAGTTTGGGGGAGGTCAAATGTCCCTCAGAGAAAATAATCAAGGTAAAGAGACATATTTCAGGGTGGCCAAATCTTGATCCCCCACACTAGTTTACTAAATGTACCTTAAAAGATACTCATCCCTTCAGTTAGTCAAAAATTATTTATTGAGTGCTAGTTATGGGTGCATTCTGTGGATGAGGCTGGTAAACAAGTCAGTTAATGAAGTTGCCCTCATGATGCTTGTATTTTATGGAAATTGTAGACAATTAGCAAAGCAGATAAATAAGCAAAAATAAACAAACCACTCAACAAATTCACCAACCAGATAGTTACAGATTGCAACAAGACCTTGGAGGAAATACACGAGGTGATGAGATCAAATTCTGGGAAGAAGTCAATTTGGATAATATACCCTAAGAAAGCTTTTCCGAGAAGGCAATGATTGTGGTCATATCAGAAAGACAAGAAAGAGACAGCTGTGCAAACCAGTGAATCCTGATTACATTTTAATGGGTGATGATAAGTAAATGAAAAACAATAAGATATATTGGAGTATATGAGGAAACTATTCGGTTTAAAACTATTTCATCTTGACCTTGTTTTTCCAAAAAGGCCTGACATGACCTGTTGAACATGTATTGCACATCTGCTTTAAACCAATGTCCCCAAGACAAGAATGATGCCCTTAAAGATAGGGATGTAGCTTCCTCCCCATATTGGCATTTCCTTAAGGATAAGCATCTCTTCCTGAGAACTAAGGATTAATTACCAACCTGCTGTGCTCACCTCGTGACCACTCACCTGCTATGCCAGTTAAGTGTCTCATGGCAGTAGTAAAAGAGACATTCCTGTCAATATGTGATATATGCTCTTTGTTCCCAAACAGTATATAACCACTTTGTACATCCCACTTCTTCGAGGTGCACTTCCTTCCTTGGGGAAGGAAGCCCCTCTGGGCTATAGCCCTCAGATCTGTCTCATAACAAACTCACCCCAATTTTGATTTATAGATTGATTATGGATTATTTGCGTCAACAGTGACAAAGGTGGATTTAAAGCCAGAGATACTTTTTAAGAAATTGATTATTGGGTCTCTTTCGCTTCTTAGTTTAGAGATAAGCCAGAAGCTGTTCTCAGTTATGACTGCTCGATTCCTGGTTTCTATGTGCAGAGCTGGGTTTTCTGCTACTTCTATTTCATGAATATATCACACTTTCTGGAGAGATGCAACTTGAGATAACATTTCTGTAAACTTTTAGAATAGTTTAATACATTCTACATATTAATCTCATTAGCACAGGCTTTATTGGAGGGTTCATATTTCAGAATGTCCTCACACTTGGCTTGGCTGCATACAGATCATTATGTATGTTTTCCCAAGGAAAATATGGAAGGAAACAATGCTGTTTTACCATCCAAATGAAAGAATCCTTTTTACTCCTTTCAGCAAAGAAGTAAGCATACACACATACGCACACACACACACACATACACACACACAAACACATTCAATTTCAGGCAATTTTCTCCAAATGGAATTTCACATGGACTACAAATGCTACCGAAATGTAGTAACAGAAAAATTCTGATTGAATCCAAATTTGGAGGCCAAGTTGTCTCCCAAATGGGCCTTTTCCTGCCATGTTTCATGCTCCTCACTTCTTTTCTCCAGCAGCAGATCCTGAGCAACTTGACAATTGTAATTGTCCACACGCAGCTTCTGGGAGCGTGATACAAAAATAATTTCCTAGAGTGGTACAAAGGTCTGTAACAACCTTTCCTTTCTTATCCCTATGATTTTGAAAGGAAGTATAGTATCAATTAAATTTTACACACTCCAACCACACTGATGAATTCATGGGAATTGAGACTATTAATATACTCTTAATTCTGCCAATCATTTTAGCAATGTATTACAGCAAGATGTTCCACAAAATTTTACCTCCTACATCTTTGTGAAAATTCTCTTTTCTTTCTATAAAGCTCTAATTCTAGTATTTGTTATCTTGGAATACCTAATAAAGAAAGGTACTTTTTCAAGATGTTAAATTAATTCTAATCATTCTCCTTTCAAGGCAAAATTATTCCAATATTCAAAATTTACCCTTTGATTTTGAAGAAATATCCACAAGTGAGACTCATCATATTGTTATTAGCAATGATGTATAAAACACACCATTTTAAATATGCCCTCAAATTTACAAGACTCTCAAGGGAAAAGCTCCTCTTAGAAATGTTTTTTAGATTGTTTTCTGTCCATGAATAGATGTTTGGTTTAAGAAGAAAAAACTGTTATTTATTCCATTATTGTATATTGTCTGACCACAGTCTTTATCAGGTGGTCTAGTTTACCAATTCCTAGTATAGTGTTCAATTAGAATACTGTGGTTGCCATCTGCTGTTATCTAAGGCAGCACACTGCATTTTTATCAAGCATCTCCAGATGCTTCTAAAGCACATTCATACTCCAGAGCCTCTGACCTAAACTGTAGATTGGCTTATGGTTATTGCAATCAATCTTGCAAAGTAAAAATTATGAACATAAACTACTTTCAATGAAAGACTACTCAGGGCTGGCCCGGTGGCATCGTGGTTAGGTTTGGCGTACTCTGCTTCAGTAGCCCAGGTTTGTGGGTTCAGATCCCAGGAACGGGCCTACACTTTTCATCAGCCACGCTGTGGTGGCAAGCCACGTATAAATAGAGGAAGATTGGCACAGATGTTAGCACAGGGCTAATCTTCCTTAGCGAAAAAAAAGAAAGGGACCGGCCCAGTGGCACAGTGGTTAAGGTTGGTACATTCTGCTTCGGCGACCCAGGGTTCACAGGTTCAGATCCTGGGTGAGGACCTACACCACTCATCAAGCCATGTTGTGGCAGCATCCCACATACAAAGTGGAGGAAGATGGTCACAGATGTTAGTTCAGGACCACTCTTCCTCAAGCAAAAAGAGGAAGATTGGCAACAGCTAATGATCATGGCCAATCTTCCTCAGCAAAACAAATAAAAAGTATTTTTATGTGGCTTGCTACAGTTGGAAGGTGGTTTACCAGTTTAATTTCCACCTTGGAACAGATTTAAGAGATGTGCAATTAATTTAGGAAGTCAGAATTGCTTTATCAAAACAGTAGATTTCTTTTAGAAAAGCTATACATTGCGCATTACAAATATTAGAGATTTCTTGATAATAACCTTATGTGCAATAAAACACTTTCAATCTGTTATTTAAGGCTAATCATTGAATTTTAAAGTTGAATACTAGTTTTCTCCATTGACCATATACTGTCTGTCTTTATTTTTTCAATAAAAATATATAAATTTCTCCTTGTGTGGCATAAGAAAACTATGTACATTCCTTATAAGTGAGAATTAAAAAAATGTGAGACTCAAAAATTTTAGAAAATGAATAACTTAATTTGAAAATTATTTTTCTTTGTTTCTGAAAGGATTTTTTTCTGATTATTCCATGCAATATGCTATTTTTGGTACATGCCTAGCACAATTAAGAAAGCATATGTACTTTAAAATATTAAAGTACATTAAAATATTTTCCCTCCAAATAATTTTTGACTCAGTATGTTCAGAAAAGAATTAGAGAAAATGTTATACAAACTTCCTTTGCTAGAGTTAATGGAAAGGAGCAAAAGAATTCAGTGGAACAGGAAAATTCAATGTATTTTTTATTATTAGTCTTGCTTGTTATATCGTACTTTATGTACCAACAAATATCTGAGTCAAGATTTTTATAGCAACCTAGGATTCCTGGATTAAGTAAAGCCACTTGTTCAATATAACTAGAGTATCTTCAAATGTTTAATAGTCTACTTTTGTGAAAAAGATCACAGCTCACATTTTAACAAAACCTTGTAAGGTATGAGGTAATTGTCAAATTTTAACAAAACCTTGATAAAAAAATTCAATGTGCATGATATTTGAACACCTGAAATTTTAGGAAGAAGATATTTTTTATTGAAAAGAGAAACGTGGATCAGCAAAAAGAACAGAAATTATTAAACAGTTTGTTCTTAGTATTTTCCCAGTTTATTTATTATTCCAGCAGCTAGAAATAACACAAGACCTACATAAGGCACATACTCCTACATAAAGAGATACTCCACCTACAGAAGGTAGATATTCCTACATAAAGAGATACTCCAAAAGCTTGGGTAGAATAGGTGAATTAAAAGCAAACATTTCCTTGAAATACTTGGGACCTACTACTGTCATAAATAGTCATCTTCAAATTTGAATCTTTCAGAAGTATATACCTTGCTACTTCCAAGGTAATTTCAAATATGCTGATATATTTTAAATAAAACAGCATCTGCTTTTTTTGTGTTAGTAAAAACAAAAGGAAGCTGAAAGAAAGAAAGGAGAGAGGAAGGGAAGGATGAAAGAAGGGAAGGAGGGCAGAGAGAGGAAGTAATTTGGAAATACTAAGGAGAGACGAAGGTCTCTAGAAAGGGGCTCTCTTGCACTATTGCATAAAATTTTGTGCTTTATAGTAGAAATATACTAGAAATAGATTCCCACCAAATCTGTTTTCCCAGCACTACTTTTAGGTTGTCTATCAATGTATAATTCTGGTATTTTGAATTTTTTCCTTCTGAAAACTTTATACCAGTTGCCCAGAAAATTATAAACTTGAATTATCTTCTAACAGATTTCCTTGGTTTATGTAAAACTATTCTTGAGAATGAAGCTTTGGAACAGAGAAAATGGGAAAAGTACAAAAGGCCTCTAACAAAAGAAAAGATTTAAGAATTAGCCTTAAAAAACATTTAAATATTCAAATTTTATTTCTCTCTACAACTTATCATGCAACTTAAATGAAAAGAAATCTGAGGAAATGAGTACCCCCTAATACTCTAAAACATCCTTGTGACTCTCCAAGAGGCACTATTTGGAAAGAGGAGGAAGCTGACTTCATCAATGGAAAGGAATATGAATGCAAACATAGATCTTGTTTGAACACAATTCTATAGTAAAGTCTAGGACCAAAGCACGGTCAATCACCCAAGCACGTGGGGAGATTAATGGTGTAAATATTTCCCTACACTATGTCCTTCTAAATATTTCAGTTTGAAATTTTAGCCTTTAAGTACATCTTGGGAAGAAAAAGTATAATTTTGAGCTGACCTATGTTAACAGATAAACTGAGGCACATTAAAAATTTTAAGAGTTTGTTTGAACAAACGTTGATTCCAATCAGGGACAGCCAAGCTGAAAATGGTTAGGAGTGCTCTGGGGACAGAAGCTAAGGAAAGGTTTTTATGGAGAAGACACGAAAGCAAAGCAAGGAAATTATTTGACTGGTTATAGCTTAAGCAGTTGCCTTATTTGGGAAAAATTTGTTGGGTGTCTGTGATTGGTTGCTCTTAAATTTCATTTTCTTGGATAGGGCGCATTTACAATTGACTTTGGCTTAGTGTCAAGTTTGCTTATATAGGCTACCAAGGCCTTAGAACCACCTCAGTCTGATGGCTACCTTGTTTAATTACTTTAACAATTTCTTCCTTTTGGTCATCCTCTCATATGTGAGAGATTGACCCAAAATTTGGTATTAGTGCCATTCACTGGCACCATCAGGGTTAAGTTATTCTTATCTCATTGTGAAAAGTTACGATGTCTGGTTCACGGAAAGATTTTTCTGTTCATCTCATTTCTTGTTTCTGTTTCTCCAAGTGCAGTAAGAACATCTGATGTACTGCTGGCCGTGAACACGTATTTAAGACACTTGAGAGAACGTAGTGCACTGGGGAAACTACGATGATGACTATCAAGAAGACAATACCAAGAAATATGCTTCTTAGCCAGGGTCCCCATTAACCAAACAAGGTGGTATCAAGTAAATCAAAGAATGTACCTGAAGAGGCATCAGCCTGTTTTTGCCAAGTGACTTGTTTGCTAATTTCTTAAATTTGAGGTTCTACAATACCAGAGGTGTTGATTCAGGTATAGGAAGAGATATTTACTGTGGCACAGATTCCTCCTTGTTCAGTCAACAAGTAATAGAAAGCAATTCATTATCTAAAACCGCCTTAAGAGAGCAAAGGGACTTTTGTTGTGCAGCTATGGCCTTAAGGGTGGGTTCAGCAATAGTTGCTAGAGTTAAGGACAATTTCTAATCGTGTTTTCATTTGCACTTACTCCAAGCCAAGGAAAGTGGGACTCTGCAAATGATGTTCATCCAGAGGGGGTTAACATCTGCCAGTAAGCTTCTTTTGGATCAGTAGTACAAGTTTAAAGGAGCAGGCCAACACTGGGTTTCTGATTTGTTTTGGAGTGACAGTGGTGCTGCTAAAATTCTTAACTCACATTGGCCTGCATTTGCCAACCATTGAGACAGGTTGAATCATATGTATTTATAACCATCAGCAGCACAGACAAAAATATCCTGGCAGAGCACACGTTACCCTTGTTGAAGTGGCATTATTTATCGCTTCACTATTTGGGATGCTATCATTTGTGGTTAAAAGCCACGGGTCAGTGGTATAAGGATTACAGGAGGCCAAGTCACCAAAATTCGTCCACCTTTTGAACTTCTTACATAGCAAAGGTTTTGAATCATTGAGTGGGCAATTTGTATTGATTTTGGCTTAGCATGACAAACCCAGCAATTAGTGAAGTTTCCTGCAGTAGCTATTGCTTGTGAAATCCTAATTATACTATTGACTTTCCATGCATCAACAGAGAGAGAAAGCAAGTAACAAAAAGGCAAAAGATATAGAAGTTTCATATTGGAGATTAAGATCTTGATGCCTTATGTCTGAGAGCTATTTACCTCAAGACGCTTAGGGGCCGGCTCCGTGGCTTAGCGGTTAAGTGCGCGCACTCTGATGCTGGCGGCCCGGGTTCGGATCCCGGGCGCGCCCCGAGGCACCACTTCTCCGTCCAACGCGAGGCCGAGTCCCACGTACAGCAACTAGAAGGATGTGAACCTATGACATGCAACTATCTACTGGGGCTTTGGGGGGAAAAAAATGAATAAATAAAATCTTTAAAAAAAAAAAAAAAAAAAAAAAAAGACGCTTAGGAAGGAGCTTCCCTAGTCAATTTGAACTTGAGATCTCCAGCTGTTATGCAGTTGCAAGAGTCTGAGGAACCCTTTCAATTAGGATATGTGGATCTAAGTATCAAGGCCCTGAAGTTTGCCTGAGGTCTGACTAGTGAGGAGGACCTGGTATAGTCCCTTCCAATGAAGTTCAAAGGCAGTCTTTGTTCTTAGTGATTCCAAGTCAGAAGGGTGGGAGAAAATTGAAACACTGGTTTGGAGAGTCATAGCTAGATATTTGGGGAAACTAGAAAAATTCAGAATCCTGTCCAGTGTCCACGTAGGTAAAACTTCAGACAGTGAACAGGACTAGAATCTGATATCCACAAGAGAGTGTTATAGTTTTCTACTGAAATGTAACTTTTCTCTTTACAATCACCCCCATTTCTAACAAAGAAAATTATAGTAAGACTAATTTATTTGCAAAATAATCTAGTTGCATTAAACTTGGCCTGATTTTTTTGCATATGAGCGGCAAGAATAATGATTAATCAGATAGGCTGTTTTTAAGTCTGCTTTGCTGAAACTTTTCATAAGGAATCTCAGATTGGACTTTTAAAAGCCTCTTGAGGCTAAGAAGCCAAGCAAAGGACTTATCAGACTTTGCCTGAAATACCTATGGATTTGGGTGAATTTCTTTCTTCTTGGGGTTTCCAAAACATCCTGAGGTTCCTGGGCCTGCCAGGAAGTTACCTTTCTTACTCATCTGGTAAGGCTGTCAGGAACCCTGTAAGTAAGGTACTAGGTGGTTTTTCCAAGGGGTTTTATTGGCTCCACAAAGTCAACCTTATTTCCTTAGAACTGTCTGATCATATCTGAGTCTATGTACATCATTCTCAAATATTACATTCCAGTCAATGCCTTGGTAACATAACAATGTTTCCGGTTGTGTCCTGTTACAAGGAGAAAAAATTCTTATTGAAATTATGAAAACAACTATATTGCCATGAAAATAAAAACACTCACTAAGAATTTTCTGAATACTGGGGAGATGAGGTAGGGAGAAAGAAATAAATGTTTTATTCTGTTTACAAAAGTATAATTTACCAAATTGCTGTAAGTTATAGATAACAAAAGGAAAGTGAAAAAATTTTTCTTAAATTGAAAAACAAAACATTAAAGAACTAGCAATGTTTCCAATAAAAAGTCATAAAAACTATAATTATCTCCATCAGTTCACTCAGTCCCACATAATTAGTTCTTGTCCTGCTCGATCTTGGATTAGCAGTTTTATGAACTCAGTTTTTCCATGGGCGTTCTAAAAATTCATACCCGTTTAGTGGTATGATCTTAAAGTTATCAGAAACCTGTACTTGTCAGAGTCTTTTCCGTGAACCTCTTTGAAGATGAAGCAATTTAGTAATAGAATCAGAGTAAAACCACCGTCGGTAAAGGGAAAAAAAGACATAAATATGACCAAGGTTAAAGATCTGATGAGAGTTCAATATAATATAATTGATAAGGAAATTTGGTTATTTCTGTGGCGTACATTTTAAGATAATAACTAGAATTACGACTGATAAAATTATATCAAGACATATCAGATCTCTAAGAATTTCATATAATTTCTGGAACTTTTATTAATAACACATAGAAGGCATATAACCTAAAGGAGGTTTAGCATCACTTGTTGTTTGACAATGATTCCTACACAATTTAATGTATCAGTGAGTCTAATTTGTTCAACATCTCTCTTTTACAAGGTAAGAAAACAAATTCTTTTGAGGTTTTACAGTGTCCCCCTAGAAAATCTCCAAGTTATTGTGAGGTCAAAAAAGACTTTATTTAGAATTTGATTTGGGGAAGTTCATCAAAAATATAAAAAAATTTAAAACACTTGATTAAATCGGATATGGGTCACTGTGAGACAATACTTAGCTATCTATTAAACCAAGTAACAATTAAAAACTTCAAAGGCAGGGGCCGGCCCAGTGGCGCAAGCGGTTAGGTGTGCGCACTCCGCTGCGGTGGCCCAGGGTTCCCCAGTTCGGATCCCGGGCGCGCACCAACACACCACTTGTCAAGCCATGCTGTGGCAGCATCCCATATAAAGTAGAGGAAGATGGGCATGGATGTTAACCCAGGGCCAGTCTTCCTCGGCAAAAAAAGAGAAGGATTGGCAGATGTTAGCTCAGGGCCAATCTTCCTCACAAAAAAAATAAATAAATAAAATAAAAAAATAAATAAAAATTTCAAAGGTAAACCCAGAAAGTTACACAGCTGAAAGCCTTAGCTCTTATAGAAAAACTTTAGTTCTTTTAATAAAAAAGAATCAGTTTTCCCAAGTAATCAAAGGCCTGATAAAAACAACAGCAAGCATGGAAAATTTTTTTGGTAAGATATAAAATCTTTGGGCAGATTACCCAAAGGGTAAAGGAAAACCTTTCACAATCTCTTATCCAGCCATTTGTGACAACATGGATGGACATTGAGAGTATTATGCAAAATGAAATAAGTCAGAAGGAGAAGGTCAAATACCGTATGATTTCCTTCATTAAGTAGTAGATAATAACAACAATAAATAAACACATGGAGACAGAGATCGGATTGGTGGTTACCAGAGGGGAAGGGGGGAGGGAGGAGGGTGAAAGGGATAATTCCGTACATGTGTGTGGTGATGTAGTATTTGGGTGGTGAACATGATGTAATCTATGCAGAAATAGAAGTATAATGATGTACACCTGAAATTTTTACAATGTTATAAACCAATGTTACTGCAATAAACAAAAAATTTAAAAAAAAAAAAAGAGCAGATCAAGAGTCCAATAAAACTTTGTCCTTTTAATAGATAAAAACATTAAATTTTATATTTACATAGGCACACTACTGATATTAAAACATTTTTAAAAGCTTTATAGTAAATTCATTCAATTTTAGCTAACTTGCCCACATAAGATTTTTTTCTCTTTCTCTCTTTTTCCTAACGTCCTATATCTATTCACTTTTTGTCCTTTATTCTCCTCTTTCTCATTCTGAAACTACAGTTATTCTACTTTAGGACAAAATTATTCTTTTTTCCCTGAGCAAAAATGCTTTCCTATACCTCATACCTTTTCTTATCAAAAACATTCTACTTTCCTTGCATACAGAGTTGTTTCCCTTATTAGTTTTAGTCATTTTAATTACACATATTGATTAGAATTTTTAACCCTTAGAAACTTAATTTCCAGTGAAAACTAAGAAAACTAAGTAAGCAATAGTGGATGGTCTGTCACACCAGCATTCTGTAGACTAGCACATTTATGAATACATTTCATAATATCTAAAAGCATATTCTTCCTCTCTAGCAAATTTTCAATGTGACACAAGATATGTTTACTAATGGGCCCAAATATCTTTAGTTCCTCTGTAATAAGAGGCCAAAGGTAGCTAAACTTATGTTCACTAATTAATGTTTCACTATTTTTACTTATTTGGAAATGCTCTAGATATTCAATGAATATCCATCATTTTACTTAACTTAGTATACCTTTAAAGTTTCACATTACCAAAAAGATTTTGGAAACTATTTTTAAATAGACATATCATAAAACATAATATTGTTGAAAAGTTCATTTATAAACTCTTATCTTACTTATATCTCTTTAATTCCTTGTTTGTAACAGCTATGTTTACTCATGAAAATTTCACAAGACGTTAAACAACTAGCCATCATCTTAAGTTATTTTTCTTGCTGACAAATTTTGTAACAGAGATAGCATAAGCTTATTTAACTAGTAATCCTAGGTAAAATAAAAATTGTATGTCTGCATTATACTTAATATTGATAACTCTGAAAACATGCCTCTTTTAATTAAACCAACAAACACAAACTAGCTTTTATTTACCAAAGATTATCCCAGATCCTGTGAACTTGAAAAACATTTGGGTTAGTTCCTATATTTCTGACTTATATATTTAATTTTTATAAGTGCTTATTTGTCTATAAGCCAATTAAATAGAGCTCTTTACAAATTAATTTCGGCAATACCATCTGGAAGTAGAAAAATCACACATCTATGTCATACATATATAGACATACAGAAACATACAGACAGATGCAAACAGAGATCTTATAGCTTCATTTTAAAATTTTAGCCATGAAAAAGGTACAATAATATAAAACTCATTAGTTTATAAAAGAACGGTTGGATCCAAATTGTGTTTCTGGCAACTGGAATAAGTTAAGATTACCCCCTCAGATGGCTAAAGTTTTTTACCAATATTTGTGGAGAAGACTTTTAAGATGTTTTCATTTGCCTTTTGTAAGGAATCTTTTAAAGAGGAAGTTTTTTATTTATTTAGACTCTTAGAACCTTCTTGATACTAATCAAAAAATGTATCACATTGTTTTTAGAAAGTTCAGGATCCCTTTTTCTCTAGGGCAGATCAGAAATGGATAAGCTAATCTAGGTAAAAACTTCCTTAAAGTGGCCACTATAATTCAGATTACCTTTGGTAAGGTTAACTCACTTACTCAGACAAATATGTTCTGGGCCTGTAATTTTTACACATATTTTTAGCTAGAGTCCCAGATTGAGGAATCTCAGACTCTTTGGATTTGGAGGAAACCATTTACTATTTCTTTCCTTGAAATAAAATTTTACCTACCTGAGGCCTCACACTAGACCCAGTCCAATTTAAGTCAGAACCATTATGACTCTTGAACTAGTACAGAAAAAAAAAAATACTTTAAGTAAGAGAGCTCATAACAGAAAAGTTATGGATCATAGATCTGAAAGGAGCTTACCCATGACCATCAGGCACAGTGGTGAGCACAGTGGGCTCAGAGGGTACCTATGTCTGGTTGCTTGTTGCTCTCTGGGTCATTGGGGGAGATCTCCTTTGGATGTGCTTTTAACACCAGAACTGTAAAAGAAAACCTGAGGCACATCATGGGCCAGCCCATTGGTGTAATGGTTAAGTTTGTGTGCTCTGCTTCGACAGCCCAGGGTTCATGGATTCGGATCCTGGGTATGAACCTACACACTGCTCATCAAGCCATGCTATAGCAGCATTCCATATACAGAATAGAGGAAGATTGCCATAGATGTTAGCTCAGGGCCAATCTTCTTCAAGCAAAAAGAGGAGGATTGGCAACAGATGTTAGCTCAGGGCCAATCTTCCTGACTAAAAAAAAAAAGATAAACTGAGGCAAATTAAAATATTCAAGTGTTTATTTGAACAAACATCAATTTCAATCAGGCAGTGCCAAATCAAAAGGAGTTAGAAGATTAGAAGTGCTTGTGGACAGAGGCCAGGAGAAAGCCTTTTGTAGAGCAATCACAGAAGCAAAACAAGGAAATTATTTGATTGCCTATAGCTTAAGCAGTTGCCTTATTTGGGACAGCCTAGTTGGATGTTTGTGATTTATTGTTCATAAATTTCATTTTCCTGGATACAAGTGCATTTACAATTGAGACGGGCTTATTTAGACTCTGGCTTAATTTTTATAAAACATCCTTTTAGAATAGCAAAAGTGGACTTTTAGTAAACTCTGATAGCGCTGTTTTAAGATTTTCCCTGGAAATTCGTGGCAGCTTGTTAACAAAAAAAAAATGATGAGGATTACCATCTGGAGGGACAGAGTGACCAAAGATAAAAGCTTTTGAATGTTAGAGAACACAACATTGTAATATGTGATTAGAAATCTGAAAGTAGTAGGACTGGAAGACTAGAGGAGATTACAGAAATGGGAGGACACAGTACAAATGAAGAGCAGATGGGGTGGGTGGGTGACGTGGAAGCAAGGAGGTTGTGGTTGAGAGGAGATCGTCTCTCTGAAAATTGAAGGTTTAGCATTCCTTAGAGTAAACAAAGGGTTGAGTAGCTGTTGATTAGCTCCTCAAGTAGTATAGTGATCAAGCCAAGAAATATTAACACGACCACGCAAAGGCATTTTAAAAAATGAGCCTTGGGCCGGCCCCGTGGCTTAGCAGTTAAGTGCTCCCCATCCACTGCTGGTGGCCCGGGTTCGGATCCTGGGCGCGCACCAAAGCACCGCTTCTCCGGCCATGCTGAGGCCGCGTCCCACATACAGCAACTAGAAGGATGTGCAACTATGACATACAACTATCTACTGGGGCTTTGGGCAAAAAAAATAAATAAATAAAATTAAAATATTTTAAAAAAAATAAAAAATGAGCCTTAATAAGGAGGTTGGATTGTTTTTTGGTGAGAATGCTTTCAGTGCTAAATTATAGGATCAATCACTGAGGAACACCTTCTTTCTCTTAATCCTTTAGTTCATTTCTTATCTTACTTCTATTTTCTTGACTTCTTTACTCAAATTAAAATATCACATCTGGCCAAATAATTAAAGATACAACATACTATTTTTAGGTAAAGCTGGAATGATATTTTACCTCTCATTTTCAGGTCAATTCAAGATCTTGCTCTGCATCTTGCCTGTCTATTTTTTTAATATATAATTTTTTTTAGAGCAGTCTTAGGTTTACAACAAAGTTGAAAGGAAGGTACAGAGACTTCCCATATACTTCCTGTTCCCACGTACGCATAGCTTCCCCCATTATCAACATTACTCACTGAAATGGTGCATTTTTTTTTTTTTTTTACCAAGGATGAACCTACATTAACACATCATAATCACCCAAAATCCGTAGTTTACCCTAGGGTTCATTTCTCATATTGTACATTCTATGGGTTTGGAAAAAGTGTAATGACATGTATCCATCATTATAATATCATACAGAGTATTTTCACTGCCCCCAAAAGCCCCAGTGCTTGTCTATTCATCTCCCCTCACCCATCTTCCCTGGCAACCACTAGTCTTTTTATTGTCTCCATGGTTTTGCCTTTTCTAGAATGTCGTATTTGGAATAATACAGTATATAGACTTTCAGATTGGCTTCTTTCATTTAGTAATATGCAAAAACTCCTCTGTCTTTTCAGGGTTTGATAGCTCATTTCTTTTTAGTGCTGAATAATATTCCACTGTCTGGATGGACCACAGCTTATTTATCCATTCACCTACTGAAGGGCATCTTGATTGCTTCTAAGTTTTGGAAATTATGAATAAAACTGCTATAAAATGCTGATGCAGTTTTTTGTGTGGACATAAGTTTTCAACTCCTTTGGGTAAATACCAAGGAGTACGATTGCTGGATATATGGTAAGTGTATGTTTAGTTTTGTAAGAAACTGCCAAACTGGCTTCCAAATTGGCTGTACTATTTTGCATTTCCACCCACAGTGTATGAGAGTTTCTGTTGCCCCACGTCTTCACCAGCATTTGGTATTGTCAATTTTCCAGATTTTGACCATTCTAATAAATGTGTGGTGGTGTGTTATTGTTGTTTTAATTTGCATTTCCCCGATGACATGATACAAAGTGTCTTTTCATATGGTCGTTTGCCATCTGTACATCTTTCTTGCCTGGCTTTTTGGCTACCATGGAAAGTTGGGCCTATGTCTCCAGGGAAAATCCTGTAGTGACTTTTGGGTATAATTCTTGAGGTATAATTGACAGCCCACAGATCATGATTTCAAGGGAAAATGAAACACAGAAGTCTTTGTGGCTAAAATCTATCAGAGAGTGTCCTCAAAATTTCTTGAACCTGCAAAAGTCCTTCCCAAGTACAACCACTAGCATCAATTACACATTATCTATCACTGTCTTCTGAAAGAAACTACTGGTTTATACATTCGCTCCTATTTAAATTAAAAAAAAAAAAAAAGAGCAACAAGGGAAGAATTCTGTAGTTTTGTCTCTATTTCTCTTTCTTCTCTTAACATTTAATCCCAGGAGTAGGCAGAATTATGGACCCCAAAGATGTCCACAGCCTAATCTTCAGAACCTATGAATAGGTTGCCTTCCAAGGCAAAAGAGACTTTGCAGATATAATCAACATGAAGAGACTATCCTGTACTATTCAGGTGTTCCCAATTTAATTACATAAGTCCTTAAAAAGCAGAGAATCTTTCTGGTTGTAAACAATCAGAGAGATGGCAACATGAGAAAGATTCAAGCTACTCTTGTTGCCTTTGAAGATGGAGGAAGGGAAGCCATGAGCCAAGGAATGTGGGAGACCTCTAGAAGCTGGCAAATTCAAGGAAATAGTCTTCCCTAGAGCCTCTGGAAGGGAACACAGCCCTGTTGATATCTTGATTTAGCCCAGTGAAACTCACGTCAGACTTTTGACCCACATGACTGTAAGATAATTAATTTGTGTTGTTTAGTCTACAATGTTTGTGGTAATTTGTTATGACAGCAATAGAAAACTAATACTTTCATAAGCTTAACAAATGCAACACATACACACACCTCCACTCTCACATGCTGTAATCTAATATTATATCTAGAAATAGATGGACCCTAAATACCTAAGGTAGACAATGGGGTTGTTTGACTTTAGATAAATGGCCTATTTTTGAAAATGAGGCAAAAGCAACTTTTTAAAGGAACAGAGTTTAATCTGTTTTCATTATTTCTTTATCTTTGGAAAAAATAATTTCTAAGGAAAAAAAAATGGAAACCCTAGTCGACAGTCTTACTCAATTTTCTTTTGCCCAAGCATTTTTACATAGTGAAAGGACACACCTTTTTCAAAATATTCTAATTGATTTTATGATCCTGGTATTTGGGGGAGCCACAAAGTGTTAAGAACATTTAAACATTATTAAAATAGTTGATTCTTTTGTAAGAGAGATAATCACCAATATTGATAGTTTAGCAAAACTTACCCAAATATTTATACATATATTTGCATGCATTACCTGCCTGTCCCACATTTAAGGGTACTTGGTTTGCCTCCTGTTATTATATTTACTTGCTTTATGTCATTGTATTGTTTTTTCCTTTCTTTCTCTCTCCATCCAATAGTAAACTAATCCTTAATGGAACAAAACATTTCGTTTCTGTTTTGTTCCCCCACACAATAAACACTAAATATGTTGTTGACTAATTTCTCAAGACAATATAAGAAGAAACCACCTGCTCAGCAACCAAAATTTTCCTTGAAACCTCAATACAGTATTACTTCAGCTATATTGCACTCATATAGTACCTTTACTCCCAGGATATAAAGCCAACCTACAGTGCCTACGAATCACCTTCACACCTGTCTGATGCGCAGGCAGAATGTATGGCCCACAACAGCAATATGCTTGCCTTACTCAATAACCCAAACAAAACATTCTTGTAGAAAATAAAAAGATGTTTTTAGTAGAGCTAAGTAGTGGCTCTTCAACTTGAATGTGCATCATGATGTGGGATATGTGGCATATGCAGATTGCTGAGTCTCCAGATTCAGAATGTATGGTGTTTCTACTACAGGTGGTCAGAAGACCACACCTTAATGCCCAAAACAAAAACAAACCCAAGAGAATAGAACCAACCTGGAAAATATAGTTGAGGGAGGTGGAGATATTTTTCTAAAATTGAGAGTATCAGATAAGTCTTATCCAAGCTTAATCTCTGAGTGCTTTTTCTTTTCTGTTCCACTGTGTTTAAAACATCACTATAACACCCTAAGTTGTCTTTAATTTCCTTCAAGGAAAACCATGCGCCAGTTGGTTCTCCATAATACCTCTCAGTTTAGACTAGATTGAGCTCAACCATGAAGTTTTAAACCATGAGCATGGTTGAAAGAGGAAAAGAACTCCAATTGCACAGATATGAGCTCATTAGAGCCACGTGCGAGGGGACTAACCTACTATAGAAGCTGACCTGGGAAGGATAGCCAAGTGTTCCAAGACGAGGAGTCCATTAGCCAGAGGTAGAAGGGAGGGACTGAAACCCCCAGTGTTTTACTGTGTGGACACAAAGGCGTGTGTGAATTTCTGAAAATGGCATGGCAGATCACAGTACACAGGCAGAAAGGACCATGTGTGACATACAAAAAAATACTACCAGTTTTTCCCGGTGTGTGTGTGTTTCCAGAGTGAAGATGAGTTTATAGATATCAGAGGTCACCTTATCCTGACTCCACTGCTTTCTAGCAATGAAATATCTTACCATTAGCAAAGTTTTAAGCATAATTTCGCTTATTGTAAAAATGAAGGTAATGAAAATTAAGAGTCAATTTATCTGGATGTCTACAACACTTGAAGCATCACCAAAATGGAATTATCCTAAAAAGTTTTCTATAAAAATAGTCTTATACAAAAAAATCTTAAAGGTAACAGAGTAATATCATTTTATCCCTTTGATAAACTTCACAAAGTTTATTAATATAAGAATAATTTTAAATATATGGGCATATGTATAATGTATTAAATTAGAGAAAGATTTCTCCTTTAGCTCTGCTGATTTCATTTCAGTTTGTAGTTACTGCTCATTAAGTGCAGCATCTGCTTTATTGAATAAATCAATAAATCAATTAGGACCATAGAGCATGAGCCAGCAAAAGAGCACATCTTGTAAAGCTTAGGACATGTATATGAATCCCTCTGGTTAATTCTAATGAAATGTTGTAGAAAGAGTACTAAATAGGGAACCAAGAGATTTGAGTTCTTTAGCCTAACACCTGCCATGGATTTTTTTGGCAAGTCACTTTCAAAGAAAATATGAAAAAGCAGATATATACAAATGGTTTCCATTAATTTTTATACAACAATATCCCTTCTTTTTTTTTCCCCAAAGGAAATCAAACACTTCTCAGCTATATGAATCAGAAAATGCAGGACCCCTCCTTTATTTAGACGAGGGTCCAGGGAGGTGCTATTTGCTTCTTTCCCTTTTGTCCCACATCCTGTTTTTCACAGATCCTCACCGCTCAACCTATAGAAACATCTGAAGCAAATCCATGGGTTCTTAAACATTAAATATTTTTTGAAAACCACTGTTAATGTCTAAAATGCTATCCATATCTAACTTTGATGCTTCTTTTAAAATTTAAGCTAAAATATTTGTGTATCTGATATTCTATCTGGATAATTTTATTTATACACCCTATTTTGGATTCATAAATTATCTTATTCTAAAGATATATATATACACATATATGGAATATATATACATGTATATACACATTTATATATACAAACACGTATGTAATATATATACACATGTGTACATATATACATGGAATATATATATACATGTATATACATATGGAATATATACACGTATAGACATATATATGTGTATATATTCATACATATATACATACATATATACCTATGGAATATATATACTCATATATACATACATATGGGATATATATACATGTATATACATATATACACACAAGTATATATATACACACATATATATGGAATATATATACACATATGTACATATATACCCTTTCTTCCTTATTAACGGAACCACTACATTAGGGGAGGGGAGCCATCTGCACTGTGTTCAGCTCTGCATTTCCTTCACACCCTTGTAGATATAGCTAGCAATGAGGTGGAAACCAAACTCATAATGACCCTGGGAAAGCTCTTTAAAGAGTCTTGACTCAACTCTAAGTCCTGCCCCTGCTGGTGTGAGGCAGAAGCAGTGACCACAGGCCCGGTGGCCATCTGGAAACCAGGAAGTGACCTTGAAGCTGGAAGCATGCATTCAGGAATGTGGAGCAGATGGGAGGAGATCAGGGCTCATTCAGTTGAAGCAGACAAAGCTCATACCAGCATCAGAATGCCTACCTCTAGACTTCTTTTACTTGAAAATAAATACAACTTTATCTTACTTAAGCCACTGATATCAAGAAGTAGCCCAACTTAATCCTGATTTCTAACATTTTCTAGACCAAATACAGAGACGTCTAGAATTGCAATAACTACTTCTACCTTCTTGCCTTTGAAAAACCCTACACTAGTACCAAAAGATCATGACTTTAAAAAAATGCCTCTTAGGAAGTCAATGGGCTCTCATGGGAGAAATTAAAAATCCTGGGCAAACGACAAACAGTTTATGAATTATATGGGATAGTGGATAAAAAAGAAAGGCAGAAACATAGGTCACAATTAGGATTGTGCTTTTATTTTTTTAGATAAAAAAAGAAGACACCAGGTTTGAAAGCTTGCTAGACCACTTAGTCCCTCTCTCTCTCTTTCTTAAGCATGCACATAACCATTCTGATTCTCAACTTTCTCATCTGTAAACTGAAGGTGAAATTATCACTCATCTCACATAATTCTATGATAATTCAATCACATAATTCGTACAGAACATTTTAATCCACCCATAGAGTAGGTGCTCAATGCGTTGAAGCCATTTTATTCTCATTATCATCAGCACACTCTCTTCCATTAGATAACCACAGTCATGCTTCAGTTTACTGATTGAATGAAAGGTGGAAACACATAACTTCTAGTGTTTCCTCAGAAACCAAACATTCTTTGACCCATGGCAGACGTCAATGATGTATATGTTAGCAGTCTACACTACATCACCTCCTCTCTGGCTGCTTATACTTTTTCTACTAAATTTTTACAGTGCTTCAAATTCTAACAATTTGAGACTTGTTGTGCTCTTGATTGAAAATAAAGGCAATGCAGGAGTAGCAAGGGATTATAGACTCTACAACATAGTGGGCATCAAACTGTTTTGTTCTGAACCCTACTTGCTCTGTCAGCTTTGGCATTGGAAGATGAGAAGAGGTAATCAGGGAAAGTAAGGGTATCAGTGGATGGAGCTCTTTGCAGGGGAGGGTGAACAGGTCTTCACTTGAATATAGCTAGCCCACTTAGTAGAAAGAACTATAAGGAAGTGTTTAAGAGTCAAATAAGGTACCTCAAAGTGTACTGATCTGAGTAAGGATCAGAGATGAGATAGCTCCCTGGACCAAAATCTTCCTGGAGATTGAGATTAACTCTGAATTGTTCATTAAGGTGTCCTCAGCAATTAACACAGGGCCTGGCACGTAGTAGATCATCCGGAAATATTTGATGAATGTTCAACAACTTGCCAGTTTCACAATACTAAGTTTAAATGCCAGGGACAGCCAAGGTCTTCTGATTATAAGTCCAGTGCTTTTTTTTTTTCATCATTTGCACATTGTTTTAGCTCCACTGCCTAGCACAGGAAGTATCTGGTGAATGAATGAGAAAATGAACAAATTAATGAATATCCCCCTCTGCCTTTGTGAATATGCCATGGTACAAACAGAAAAAGAAGGACAAGAAGTAAAAAAGGAAAAAAGAGAGAGCCTTCTCTGTTCCTTTCCTGCCCCCGCCTCTCTTCTTTCCCCGCCTCCACCCGCTCCAACGCCCACACATAGTTCAAGCAGAATCCAAAAAAATTCTAAATCAGAGCATGCTGTGCGGGAACAAGAAGGAGCCATTTGGCCTTGGTATTTTTTATTTTAATATGTCTACTTGCAAAGGAGAAAAGAAAGGTCAGAAAGCAAACAATGCAGGAAGCAGTTGAAAAAAATAATAGTTGTAGGGGAAAGCAGGGTTCTCTCTGGCAGCAGTGACTAAGGATGAACAAATGTTGAGCAGCTGTTGTCAAGGGGATTCGTCTGAACCACAATTTGGAGGAGAGGACCAAAGCTGTTTTGTTGTTTAACACATTAAATATGCACAGAAAGGGATGAGAGTAAATCACGCCTCATTGCGGGAGTCCTAGTATGTGCCAGCAGGGGCTGCCTGAGTCAGACATATGCCGAAAACCACCTAGAAAATGCCGCAGGAAGTCAAAGAAGTTGGCTATTTCTTGTGTCTGATTGGGTGGGAATCATTCGCTAGGGGAACAGGTTTTTGAGCTGAAACACATCAAGGTGGGAGTTCTGTGCAAAATGATCTTGCAAAGGAGACAAAAAAAATAGAAAAGAAAAGGACAGCCTTTGCAGAGGAGCAAACCAGTTCAGAACAAAGATGAGGCCGTTTTAAGCACTGAGCTGCTGGGAAAGTACAGATTTTCTCCCAGGAATAGCCCGCCTCTCTCTCCGTCTGCGATGTGTTCAGTCTCCAGCAGGTTCCCGGTGCACTGCAGCGGTTCACCAACTGTTTGAAGCTCTACTATAAAAGACTATGTTTTAAAAAAAAATGGGGATGCAGGAATATTCAGGGAACTCTGAGCTCGGTTTCTCTCTCTAATTTTAATACACTCTAGTTGTCCTTGTTTTGAAATAGCTTTATCTTTTATTTAAATAATGTAACTTGTACTGTATTTTTTATTACTGAAAGAAAGCATATTCATAGAAAGGCAAGATAGAGTAGTGCCCAAAACCAATCTGCCTTAATTACTACTTTGATTGTGATACTTAATATCTAGGTGACTTTGAGCATATCCTTTAACCTTTCTTAGCCTCAGTTTCTTCAACTGTAAGTTAAAAATATTAAGAGTACCTAACTCATAGGATTGCATAAGGATTAAAGGTTAATTTTGGAAAAGAATTTATCACAGTGCCCTGGCACATGGAAAATGCTTTTTAAGTGTCAGTAATTATTGCGCAAAATACAAAAGACTATAATAATATTACTATAATAATAGAGATAAGCAGAAAATAAAAATTATCCAATATCCCACTCCAACCAGAGGTAGCCATTGTAAAATTTTGATATTTTGCCTTACACATATTTTTTTGCCATACATATTTTATAAGTCCTTTTATCCAATACTGATATTACTAATAGTATTCATTATTATAACCATAACACAAATATCATATATTTTTGACACCATATTGGTGGTTCAAATTCTTTATCTTTTTGAATTGTTCTATAAATCGTATCAAGTTGGTAAAGTATTAGTTCAGTTTTACAAATAAACACATTAAGTGTTAGTATATTTGGCAGGCAGAATTTTAACATGATTCCCAACGACTCAGACCCTCTTTACAACCCCTTCCTCTTGAGTGTGGGCAGGACTATGATGAGATTTTGCTCCTGTGATTAGGGTAATTTATATGGTAATGGTGAAGAAATTTTGCAAATACAACCAACATTCCAAATCAGTTGATTTTGAGTTGAACAAAGGTAGATTATCGCGGGTGGGCCTAACCTTTACAGCAAACACACTCTCTCTTTGGTCTTGGAGAAGCAAAATGCCATGTTGTGCAGAGGGTCACATGGCAGGGAACGATGGGCAGCCTCTAGTTGCTGACGGCCTCAGTCCTACAACCACAAGAAACTGAATTCTGCCGACTGCAAATGAGCTTGAAAGAGAACCTCAAGCTTCAGATGAGATCACAGCCTGTGAGACACTGAAACAAAGACTCAGCCAAGCTGTACATGGACTCCTGGCCCACAGAATCTGGTGCGATACTAAATGTCTGTTGTTTCAAGCTACTAAGTTTATGGTACATAGCATACTTACAGTCTAAAAAAATAATACCCAAGAGGATGAAAGTATAATGTAGGTCAATATGAGTGAAAAACAGAACTAACTCTTGAATACAATTCTGACTGATGTTAAAGCAAGTGTGCTTAACAGCTATACTATAAGCTTTCATTTAGACAGATATATATTTCTTAAAATATCACATAAATATTACTTGCTGAGTTTTATTCCACTGCTTAAGTATATGCCTGTGTAGTAAGCCAGTAGCCTAATGTTGGATATTTAGTTTGTTTGCTATTTACAAGCAGTACAATAAATATACTTCACACCAAATCTTTTCTTGCATTTCCTTAACAAATTCTATAAGATCCAATTCTTCCAAGTAGAAGGGCTGAATTAAAAAGCATGTTCTTTTTTAAAACATTTACCCTATCCCTAACACTGATACAATCAACAACCCCACTGGGATTCACATGTGTACTGGGTTCATTTCCTCTCTTCAATATATTACGTAGTAAAATCTGTGTAATATTGAAACTCCTAAAATCTGTAATTGTAGGAAAATAATTTTAAGATTCAGGAAAATATAACTATGATTAACTCTGCACATAAAAAGTGCTTTAAGACCTTCTATGGCAAGTACTGGAAAACCAAAAACATTATTTTATCCCCTAAGGGGCATATACCAATCCCAGAGCAAAATATAGCAGCTAGTTAATGACCTTTGGTAATTGTTGGAATATTACCCTAGGCAGAAAGGTAAGTTGTAGAAAGTATGAAAATCTTCTCGGAACAAAAATTCTAACCTCTATGTTCAGAAGAAATTTGAACAGCTGTCAACAGGTTTTTCTAACACTTATTTTTCCTTGTTTTTGCCTTTCTCTTACTGATGAGTGCAATTAGGAAGAGGGAAGGTCGGGGGAAAATAGCTGGGTTGAATTAAAGACAAACACAAAGAACTTCCAAACTGAAACCAAATTATTAGCACACCTTGTACTCAAAATGGAATCTATCATGTGTTCATAAGTAATAATTTAGATAAAAGTAGTAGAAACTGCTGAAGTTCACTCTGTTAAAAAAAAAGAAAGAAAGAAGAGGGTGTTAGAATGATAATGAGGTATCTCATATCTCACAGAATCCAATGGCAGGAAACACACCTAAAATTTATGAGGAACCAAAAATAGGAATTACTTTCTGTATTTCAGATTTTCTGCAGTTTATTATCTCTCCTTATCCAGCCTCTCTTTCTGAAGACCTCCTGTCCTTACTTTGGGGTGCTATGATCCTCCACGACTCAGAGCTCTATGATCAGATTTGCCTGACATGGGCCAAAAGGTTTCTGTGACATAATTTCAAATTCCCAAGAGTATTAAATTGATGCAATTTGAGACAAGAAACTACCTCCTTTCTTACAAGCTTGGTCAAGGGATTGAATATCACATTTCAGCCTCTACTAGGCAGGAGAGCAGACACTGTAACAAGGAGCAGAGACATGTTGTCCAAAATTCATATTCGCACTTAGAATTAATATCTCCTTTAAAAAACTTATAAACTCTACATTCTAAGGTTTTTTAAATTGTTTTGTAGATTTTTTTTGGAAGGGGCGAAAGAGAAAAGGGTCACATTTTTAACTTTTAATTTTAAAATAATTATAGATTCATAGGAGGTTGTACAGAAATGTACAGGGAAATCATGTGTACCCTTCTCCCAGCCTCCCCCAATGTTAACATCTTACACAACTATAGTACAATATCATAAACAAGAAATTGATATGGTACAATCCAGAGTTTATTCAAGATCTATCAAGTATACATGCACTCATTTGTGTGTGTTTATGTATTTGTATAGCTCTATGAAATTTTAAAATGTGAGTAGCCTTGTATAACCACCACCATAATCAAAATATTCAACTGTACTATCATCACAGAATTCTCTTGTTACCCCTTTTAGCCACCCTCATCACTATGTGTGCATCCTATCCCTAACCCCTAGCAACCAATAATATCTTCTCTATCATTATAATTATGTTATTTAATGAGTGTTATAAAAATGGAATCGTGTAGTATGAATCACTTTGAAATAGGCTTTTTTTGTTCAGCATAATTTCCAGAGGATTAGTCTAAGTTGTTTTACGTATCAATAGTTTGGTCCTTAGTATTACTGAGTAGTATTCCATGGTATGGATTTACCAAAGTCTGTTTAACCATTCAACCATTGAAGAACATTTGAGTATTTTCCAGTTGGGGACTATTATGATAGGGAGCTATTATGAATAAAGCTGCTATATACATCCATGTTTAAGTTCCTGCATGAAAATAAACCTCCCTTTCTCTAGAATAAATGCCCAAGAGTACAATTTCTGTGTTATAGTGTAAAATTATTTTTAGTTTTAAAATTAACTTCCAAACTATTTTCTAAGTCGCTGTACCATTTTATATTCTAACCAGCAATGTATGAATGACCCAATACTTCTGCCTCCTTGCCAGCATTCGTTATCACAATTTTTCATTTTACTCATTCTAATATAGGTGTAGTAATATCTAATCATGGTTTTAATTTGTATTTTCGTAATGAATAAGAATGTTAAACATATTTTCCTGTTTATTTCCCATCTGTCTGTCCTTTTTAATGAAATGTCTGTGCATGTTTTTTGCCCATATTATAATTGGATTGTTGTTCTTTTACTGCTGAGTTTTGATAATTCTTTATATATTCTAAATATGAGACCTTTGTTGAATATGTGTTTTGCAATATATTCCTCTAAGTCTGTAGCTTGTCTTTTCATCCTTTTAACATAGATGTTTCACAAATGGAAAGTGTTTATTTTTGATCCAAATTTATCAGTTTTTACTTTTATGAATTATTCTTTGATGTCAAGTCTAAGAACTCTTTGTTTAGGCAAAGACTCTGGAGATTTTCTCCTGTGTTCCTCAACCTCATAAAGAATATCCATGGGACACTTACAAGTAACGTCATACTTATTGGTGAAAGGCTAAATGTTTTCCCTCTAAGATCAGGGAAAATGAAAGGATTCTACTCACACAACTCTTATTTAACATAGTACTAGATGGTCTAGCCACTGCAATAAGTCAAGAAAAAGAAATAAAATGAATACAATTTAGAAAGGAAGAAATAACATCACCTCTATTTTCAGATGACATGATTGTTTACATGTAAAAACTTAGGAAATCTTATTCTAAAATTTATATGGGAAGTGAAAAGTCCAAGAAGAGCCTAAACAATTTTGAAAAAGAAGAGATAAGTGTTAGGAATCATTCTTCCCAATGTTAAGATTTATTACATGGCTGTAGTGATTAAGATAGTGTGGTAATTGTGGATGAATAGACACATAGGTTAACAGAACAGAATAGAGAACCTAGAAATAGATCCACACAAATATGCCTAATTAATTTTTGACGAAGGAAGAGAAGCATTTCAATGGATGAGGGATATTTTTTCAACAAATGGTGCTAGAGCGATTGGACATCCATTGACAGAAAAAAAAAATGAACCTTGACCTAAACTTCACACTTAATACAAATTTATTTCAAAATGTATCATAGACTTAAGTGTTAAGTGGAAAACTATGAATCTTCTATATGGCTTGTTTTTAATCATTAAAATCTAAAATTGCTTTCATGCAGATGAAGTTAGGAAATAAAATAGATTACTTTCAATAGAGTCAGAATATTTTAAGCTGTTTTGAACAGGTTCATCAGCATTTAAACATTGCAGAGAATGTTAGTAAACCCTGCTACAAAACAGGAAATGTATAATAAGCCCATTCTTTGATTTTTGAATATTCTAATCAGAGAAAAATTCCCAGTTGTGGCTCAGTGATAATTTTCCCCTTATTTTTTTATGATTCTTTTTGGAAATATCCATTATGTTAGGAATAAACTGCAACCATGACATGTAAATGGTTTGCTTTTCCATAACTAGTCTACACAGAAAGACATGGAACAACAGTTGTGTCATTGTAGAATAGCATTAGCAGATTGAACACTAAAATTTGCCAAGATTGGGAACATATTGCTTTGATATGAGTTTCTAAAGAGTAGATATAGCCAAGACAAATAAGATGATATATGCTGAAGTTCTGTGTAAACTAAAATTCCATAAATGTTTAGTTTCTGAAGAGCACAATATAAAGAGACAGGGAAAGTATGCTTGGAGTGAGTGGTTCAAATCTTAGCTGTGCCAAGTAGGCACTCTGTAATCTTGGCAAATCAATAAACTTTTTTGAGTCTCAGTTTCCTCATTAAAAAAAAAAAAGGAATAAAATATCTAACTCATTCACTTGTGAAGATTAGTGAGATGTGTAAAGAGCTGGCACATGGTTGGCACTCAATGAATGGTAATTATGGGGATAGATAATAGTGTCATTGGAATCCAAAGAAAATCATATTTTAAATCTCTTGCTATAAAGAACCTATTAAGAAGCTACCATAGGGCTGATTTTAATTGTCACCTTTTCTCTTTTTACTTGTCCTCTAGCTGAGCACTAATTACCAACACGCCTATAACAAGTCTAATTTTGAGGCTTAAATTTCTCTCTCTGCTGCTCAAGGTGTAAGAACTGACAAATTTCTGACCTCCCCTGGCCATCATAATTCCCCGATGCCATTTTCAGCTTTCCTCAAATTAACATATATCAACTTTGCAAAGCACTAGAGTGCAAGCTTCCAAAAGACTTTGCTCTGATTACCACAAAATGCCAACTCCCAACGACAGCATGGTATCCTCTCCTTCATGCCACTGCTTTTCACTTGCTAACAATTTTCCTTTTAAACAGTAGAAGGAAATCCTGACGTGTCCTTTGACATATCACTCAACTCCATGAACTTGACATTTTTAAGTTACTCATTTGGAGTAATGAATCCATCTGCTTATTCAGGAAGCTGAAAAACATGAGGCTCTTTTAAGTTTGGTTCATTTATACTGGCATCTCTTCATACGATTTGCAAATGTTCTTTACATGGATAAGAGAAGAGGGAAGAGAGAAATGGTGTACGTGCTTCATTCATTCATTCAATAAATATTAAATGAGAGTCAATACTAATCCAGAAATTGAGCTGTATCTAACAGATATCTAGTTATCTATTTTCATGTCATGTTATTTCCACAAACTTACCTCCTTAAAACAACACACATTTATTATCTCAGTTGGTGTGGGTAAGGTGTCTGGACATGGCTTTGCTTGATGCTCTGTTTCGGGGTCTCATCTGAAAGCTGATGTTAAGACGTGGTTGTAGTTTCTCCTCAAAGCTTCATTGGCAAAGGATCCACTCCCAAGATGATGTGGCTACTGACAGAATTCAGTTCTTCACAGACTATAGGACTGAGGACTTCGGCTGCTTGCTGGCTGTTGGCAGTGTCCACCCACAGTTCATCGTCACATAGATCTCTCCATAAGGAAACTCACAATATAGCAACTTATTTCATCAAATCCAGTGAAAGAGAGATACAGCTGGAAAGAAAAAAGTCACAATTTTATATAGCCTAGTCATAGAAGTAACACCTATCACCTTTGCCATATTCTTGTGGATAGAAGTAAGTCACGAGTCTGGCCCACACTCAGTAGGAGAGGATTATACAAGGTGGAAACACCAGGAGACATGAAAAATTGAGGGCCACTTTAGAATTTATCCACCACAGAGTATAAAATCCAATAGAAGTTCATAAAGCTAAATAGGCCATTACAATATAGTTTCATATACACCCTATTTAATAATTTCAATTACCCTGATATCTAGATATTATTATCTCATTTTAAGATGATGACACTGAGACCCAGTGTTTTATCTAAAGCAATCAGCAGCCAATAAAGTCAATATTTGAACTTAGGTTTATTTAGAGCTGTAGCTGTGCTCTAAAAATAATGGTAATAGGAGAGCATATCCCTAGAAATCCTAAAGTTATTATAAAGATAATGATAAATAATATAAAATATTTTATGCCAATAAATTCAATGTTATATAAAATTGGCAAATGTTTTGAAAACAAAATTTAATAAAAATTGATCAAGAAAACATAGAAAAGCTAAGTATCCTATATCTGTTGAAAAAATTGAATTTATAATTTAAAACACTCCCATAAAGAAAATTGTAGGCCTATATGGTTTCACTGGTGAAGTCTATTACACATTTATGGAGTAAATAATACCAATCTTTGACAAACTTTGTCAGAAAATAAAAAGGAGAGAACTCTTCAAAATTCATTTTATTAGGATGGAATAACTCAGATAATGAAATCTTGAAAGTATACCTTACAAGGAAATATTACAAGGAAAGAATATTTATAAACCAATATTCTCCAGGAACAAAGACACAAAAATTCATAATAAAATATTAGCAAGTTAAATCCAGGAATATGCAAAAAGTTAATACATACTAATTATAAACAAGCAAGGTTTTTCTCAAGAATGCTATGTTTGTTTAACATTTGAAAACCAACAATAAAATTAACCACATTAACAGAATAAAACAATCCATATAATCATGTCAATACATACAGAAAAAGCATTTGACAAAATTCAATATTAACATAAAAAGTCTTGAAAAACTAAAAATAAAAGGGAATATCCTCAATTTGATAAAGGGCATCTACAAAAAAATCTTCCGTTAATACTTAATGGTGAAATATTAAACAGTGTGCTGTTAAGATTTGGAGCAAAGCAAACATGTCAGCCTTGAGCACTTCTGTTTAACATTATACAGTGTGTCCTACTCAGTTCAAGAAGGCAAAAAGTAAGTATAAAGTTTGGAAAGGAAGAACAAAATTGTCTTATTTTCAGTTGACATAATTGTGTAGGTAAAATAACAGTCTTCCAAAAATGATTAGAACTAATAAATAAACTCAGCAAAATATTATAAGACAGTTAATATACCTAAGATATTTACCCAATGAAAATAAATATATACATATATTGTTTCCCTCTCTTTTTTTCTCTTTCTCTCTCTCACACACATACATACACAAATAGAAACAGAAATTCTTGTGTAAAAATGTTCATAGTGGACAGTGGCTTGATTCATACAAGCCAAAAGACGGCAGGTGGAACAACCACACCCCCTCCAAAAAAATCACATTACAAGGAGAGTGAATAAATAAGTTGTGGTATTTATAAGTATAATACAGCTCAGCTGTAAAAATAATTAATTACAGATACATGAAATAACAAGAATTGATTTAAAAAAAACATATTAAGCAAAAGAAGTCAGACACAAAAGAGTTCATACTACATTATTCCATTCACCTGAAGTTCAAGAACAGGCAAAATAATCTATGATAATAGAAAGCTAAACAGTGGTTGCCTGTGATAGTGTGGGACTTGACTAAGAGTGGGCACAATGCAGCTTTCCAGGAGAAATAAAATTATATACCTTGGTTCGGTTAGTGGTTACATATGTATTTGTTTATCAGAAATCTGAATTGTATATTTAAGATTTGTACATTTCACTGCAACATAAATTTTTTAAAAAATGAGAAAAATATTGTCGAGTGAAAAATAGACATGAAAGTACATTAGCCTATGCTTCCATTTATATGAAATTAAAGAACAGGTAAAATTAATCTATGGTGATAGGAAGCAGAAACAAGGGGAGTTGGGAATGACAGGAAGGGACACAAGTTCATTTTTTTGGATGATGAAATTTTAATTACATTTTAATTCACTAAATTTTAAAGGTAGGGCCTTTGCTTGACACTTTATAATTTTTTTCTCAATTAAAAAATAATGGCCGTAAACTATTTATTGGCTATAGTGGAAAGATACTTGGTTTTCTCAAGGAAAAAAAAGTTGAGATGCCATAACAGTTCTTCATTCTTCAGATCTCAGGAACTGGAACTGAAATTTTAATTTTCATCAGCTATTTTCTCTCTCCTTTTACCCTCTCGTTATCGTTGTGTTCTGATGTGTATTAGCTTCAGTTTCATCCATAGCAAATGTATTTTTGATTCTTCTAAAAAAATAAATTTCCACTGTAATACAATATTGGATAAGTAATTATGGCACCTTCTGCACTCAAATTCATTTCCAGCTAACACTCCCCAAACAGTTGTCTATTAAGGAAACCACACATCATTTCATTTTTTTGTTTGTTTGTTTTAAATGAATGGTCACTCCTTGGAGCACCAATGTATTCCTGACTCAAGGCCTGTTCAACTGTAGGGGAGGAAGAATTATTGCTCTACCCTCTAGGTCCTTCTGGCTGGTCTAAGGATTAGTTTGACATGAGACAGAACAAAAGGAGAAAATCAAACAAATTTAATAACATGTATACATGGAAGAAACCCAGGAAAACTGAGTAACTTGCCAAAATGGCTGAAGCAACCACCTTAAATACCATCTTCAGCTAAAGACAAAGGAGGATGTTGGGGGTAGTAGTTTGGGACTTCAAAGAGGAGGAAGGTATTTTACATTGAGAAGGAAAAACAAATGTTTGGTAAACAAATGTTTGCCACACCTCGCAGAGACAATGGGACATGGAGATGACTTTGATCAAGTGGGTCTTGCTAGGTTCCTCCCTGTCTAGCAGAGCTAGTTCATATTATACTACAGTTATTTTATGGTATTAGCTCCTTCCTGGAATGAGCCTTCTACCTTAAATTCTTTAAGACAGTTAGGGGGAAGGTCAAAGTTTCTTCCTGAGTCTTTTTTTCTTAAAAATAATCAAGCAAAAGAGATACATTTTGGGGTAGCGAATTCTGATCCCTCACACTACAGATCTAAAAATGACTCATGGAAAGGCCTCATACAGAGGCTTTACAGAAAAAAGGTATAGTAACTAACTAAACTAATCAATTCCTCTCGAATCTGAACGGAACAGTATAGACGTGATTGAATAGTAAGTAGTAAGAGAAAAATAAAAACTGAGATGCTATAAGAGAGGACATCTAATCTAAGGTTTCCCTAACATTAATGTCTTACTTATAACCCTGGGAGTCTTTTAAAATGAAGATGTAGAGTTAGTAGGACCAGGGTGGGACCTGAGTTTCTGCATTTATATCAAGCTTCCAGTGAAGTCAGTGTTGCTGGTCCAAGGACCAAATTTTGATGAGCAAGGACCTCACCCATAAGAGCTGTCAGTCTTTTGAGCTTCCTCTGATCCTCAAGGCTTTTAAATTCTGGTTCTAATCTATGTATACCCCATCCCTGTTTCTTAAAGTTTTCTGAATCTGTTCCTTACAATTTAAGCAGTCTGCATAACACAGAAAATCAACATATAATGAGTTTCATGAAAAGTAATTTCTATCAGTTCATTAACACCATTGAGGGGCTAATAACATTTGTATGTCTCTTCATCACTTCTTTTTCAGCAATTTGATTCTACCCCTCGCTAAACATTTTTAAGTGAATTCCCATGTATTTTAATTTTGGAAAATATATGGCAGCTGCAACAAAATTTTGAAATCCATGAGCTTGAAGTTTAGACTCACATTTCTCCTCTGCTTTGTGTCACCTCAAATTTCCCTTTAACTAAGATATGTTTTCTATGTGATATTCCCCATGGCAGTAGTTGGAGAATTAAGCAGATTGCAGAATTTCTTTATCTTGGTCCCACCCTCCCTTACGGTCTCTCAGGGGGCCCCTTTGCAAAGTACTTCACTTTTTCTGGCATCAATTGTAATACCTAGGAACTGTAAATTAATATATTAATCTAATGAGGATTCTGATAAATTAAAGATCAGCCAAGGATGTTCATTATTATTCCACTTGTTGCTGTTACTTAGGGTTAGAAAATGAGAAATATTTTAATCTCTGGCTTTGTACTAAAGTTACTATAATACAAAACTCCACCCTCATAATCAACTTACATCTGACTATTTAAGCAGCTTAATTCACCCAGGAATCAAGCATCATTGTATCAAAAAATAATAATAATAATAAAAGTAAAAATAAAGAAATATAGCAATTCTATGTATTTAGTCTCTTCCTGTTCTCATCCTGATCTACATCTGTACTCAACTCTATTGCACTTCACCCCTGGCTTTGAACCTGTCTCTTGCCTTTGAACATGGTGTTTTGGAAATTGATCTACTTGGTAGTTGAATTTCCCCTTTATAACTGGGGATATCACTGACTTATGCCCAGCAAATTCTGAGCAACCCTTGTTGCCAATCCTAGGAAGGAATCTCAAGCCAGATATAAGTGTATCCCAAATATTGCATGGCACGTACCTATACTAAAAAAAACTATTTGATGTTTATCATGGAATTCAAATTTAACCTGACGTCCTCTCTTTTTATTAGTAAACCTGACAATCCTACCCCTGGCGTCATAGAGGAACCAACACTAACAAATAGGAAGCTTAACCTGGATTTGACCCCAAGAAACAGCTCTCCTCCTGTGCCCCCACACACTACACCTAAATGGACTACAGGATGAGTAGAATGAGTCAGTCCAAATTCCACAGATTCTTTGTATTCCAAGCAAATAGAAGTGTTCAGAAATCCAGCACAGCACAGGCTATATAGACACATATATAAAAAAAGACAGGAGAATATATCCATAGATAGCATTGAATTCATCTTAGCTATCACCCATTATCAAATGGCCCAGAGCAGTGTTTCCCAAACAGTGGAGGTAAGAGTGACAGAATTGTTTTGAGAATACAGTGAATTCATGTGAGCTCTAAACAAGTCTGTAAATAAGCCAGAGATTATGTGTTACATGTATGTTTTAGTTTGTATAAAAATGTTGTAATGAACGCAATATACAATCATTCAAACTTATTACTGAATTCATAGGAGACTGTTTTTATTCTTTGAGGTTAGATCAGAAATTATTATATCATGCATCTACTCAATTTGTTGATTTTCTCAAAATCTTCTGATCATCGAATAGATTAGGAAACATTTGCCCGAAGTTATTCAAAGAGATTGATATACATCTTCAACTCTGTAAATATCACGTTTTAGGGTTTAGGTCCAACCAAGACATTGGCTGCCTAGGAAAATAAGAAAAGTAAAGATTTCTCTGCACTACTGAGAAATGAAGCATAACGTGATACTTGTTTTCAAGGGAATATAAAACAGCCATCTAAGCATGGGAGGCCCAGGATGGCACTGCATCTGCTTCCCACTGCTCTTTGCTTTTATCTGAAGTTCCACAGCAGCAAACACAGAATGGGGACAGCAAAGGAAGAAATGAGAGGGCGTTTGGCTCTAAAACTTTGGCCAGGTACACTCTTACTTTAAAAAAAGGAACAGGGGCAGACAGAAGTCATAACAGAGAGAGCAAAAATAAAAAACAACTTTCTTTTTTAACAAGAACTGCACTCCACTGGAAAGATAGAGATGAAATCAATGCTGAGCAGCAGCTCAATTCAGTTTGCACAATACCCTATCCAAAACCAGATTTGCCAATCATATTAGATAACTAAAAGAAAAGAGAAATGATTACCTTACCAAAAACTGCCCACTTCCCACCCCAATTTCATCTAAATTTACAAGCTGGGAGGTAGCGGAGATTTCTAGTTGTTTATGTCATGGCGAAAATTCTAGATGAGTCCCCAGTGTCTCTTTGTGTGTCCAAATTTTCTCTTCTAAGGACATTAGTCAAATTGAATAAGATCCAACCTCAAGGCCTCATTTTTACTTAATCACCTCATTGAAGGCCCTATTGAAACTGGCTAACAGTTAACCATTGATGATTAATTAGTTAGGAACTAAAGTTTTTTTTTTCCTTTTGACAATTACTAGTTATAGCTTTTAGCTGTTTACCCGCCCATTGTTAACTGTGCTGTTTAGGCAACATGCTATCTGGCTCCCACTAGGTTTCTATAGACAACATCTCCCTGGAGCCTGGGTCACCATGGTAATGGGCGTTTGAGCTGTTTTGCAGGAATAGAACCCCCTGTCCGCTTCAGGCCGGTTGAGACCACCAACCCATCAACTGGGCCCGAGCAGATGTCCCATAGGTGAGATTTTGACATCACGAGGCTAAAAACTCCACCCTCAGGTCATGCTGATGCGGCTGTTTTGTGAACATGCATCATATGAAGAGGCATGAGGTCTGACTACGCTTGTGCAGATCATCAGTTACCTCACCTCTCCTCACCTCCAATCATCTATGTCCACATTTCAGACCGCCTTGCCCCCTACCCCATAAATATCCCTGAGTCCCCATTATCAGGGAGGTGGATTTGAGACTTGTTCTCCTGTTTTCCTCACTTGACTGCCTTGTGATTAAACCCTCTCTTTGCTGCAATCTCGTCGTCTTGGTGTTTGGCTTTCTGGGAGAGGGGCAAAAATGAACCTGGTTCAGTAACACTATATCCAAATATAGTCACATTCTTTCCAATCTAGATGGCTTTCATTTCTTTTTCTTATCTAATTGCCCTCCATAAAGCGTCCAGTACAATAAGGAATAGAATTGTCGAGAGTGAATATTCTTTACTTTCTCCTGATCTTATGGAGAAATCATCCAGTGCTTTCACCATCAGGTATGATGTTAGCTGTGAGTTTTTCACAGATGCCCTTTACCAAATTGAAGTTCCCTTGTAAACATATTTTGTTGAGTGTTTTCATCAAGAAATGCTGTTAACTTTTTTGAAATGTTTTTTCTGCATCTATTGAGATGACTATGTTTGTGTGTGTGTGTGTTATCTGTTGATAAGCTATATTACACTAGTTGATTTTCTAATATTAGACAAACTTTGTACTCCTGGTATATGCCACTTGTTCATGGTGTATAACTTAAATTGTTGGATTCAGTTTGCTAGTGTTTTGCTTAGGATTTTTGCATCCATATTTGTAAGAATAATTAGTCTATAATTTTCTTATCTTGTGGTGTTTTTATCTGGATTTTTATTACAGTAATACTGACCTCTTAAGATGATTTGGATAGTGTTCTTTCTTATTCTGTTTGAGAAAAATTGATGTTAATTATTTTTTAAATATTTGGTAAAATTCACAAATAAAGCCATCTGGGCCTGGGCTTTACTTTCTGAATATTTTTTCTTTAATAATTGAGTCTCTTTTCTTGTTATAGGTGTTTTTAGGTTGCTTATTTCTTCTTGCATCGGTTTTAGTAGTTTGTGCTTTTTAGGAAATAATGTCATCTAAGTTGTTTAATTTGTTAGCATATAATTCTTCACTGTATTCCTTTAATCCTTTTAACTTCTGTCAAGTTGACAACAAGTTTTCTCTCTCATTTCTGATTCCAGCGATTTGAGTTCTCTCTCTTTTTTCTTGGTCACTCTAGCTAAAGTTTTTCAGTTGTATTGAGCTTTTCAAAGAAACAACTTTTGGTTTGTTGATTTTCTTTATTGTTTTTATAGTTTCTATTTCATTAATTTCTGCTCTTTATTATTTCCTTCCACTTGATTCTTTAATTTTAGTTTGCTCTTCTTTTTCCTTAACGTGGAAGATTGGGTTGAGCTATTTCTTCTTTGTTAGTGTGGAAATTGAGCTATAAATTTCTCTCTAAGCACGGCCTTAGCTGCATGCCGTAAATTTGATATGTCATGTTTTCATTCCCATTCATTTCAAATTATTTTTTAATTTTTCTTTTGAGTTTTTTCTTTGACTCATTTGATTATTGAAACTGGACATTTTAGAAAATTGCTAAATATTTTAGCAACTCTGGTTCCTCTGTTACTTCCAAGTGTTTGTTAATGGTATTTGCTTCTTAATTTTTAGTTACTGGCTGGATTATTTCTGTGCAATCTACCCTCCACTGATCTCCACTAACACAGCAGGAAGCCTCTGATATTGTTCCTTACAGTCACATTCTTTGGTATGTTTACAGTCACCCTGGGATTACAGTGGTTTGGGCACATCCAGTTGTTAAACTCTACTAATTATTGGATTATTGCTCTGTTGTTTTCTATAATACCCTGGGGCAAAAATTGCTTCACAGACTAATTCATTCAAGTTTGAGATCTTTCCTAAGGTCATTGTTTGAGATTTGTTTTGACTCAGGAAGGTTCTTCTGTTATCCCTTGTCCCATTTATGTCTGGCAAACTAGCCAGCCTACAATTTAAGCCATATCTCCAGTGAATCTATCAATCTCCTTCCAGAGGCCTTTTAGGTTACATTTTACCACGATTTCCACTCTTTTTTAGAGAGACCTTAGACTTAGTCTCCTCCATACTTTGTTGCAAATGAAGTTAGTTCTTCTGGGGAGGGATTTGGAGCTGTCTGTTGTACAGCCTTCTCTTACTGAACAAAATCTCAGCCACACCTCTAGAACTGTGGGTGGAGACAATGTGTGCTTCTCTCTGAGTGACATCCTGCTTTAGGAACTGAATACTAAGCAGATAGGCAAGGACAGCATCCCCAGATTACCTTGGCTTGTTTCTCTTGGCAAGAAGCCCCTGCCCCATGAGTCAGGGAAAGGGTGGTTGAGGCCTAAGTATTCTTATCAGTGTTGCACCCAAGGTAGAGCCTCCAGCCCATAAATTGAGACAGGGAAGAAGAAGGAACACTTACCACCTAGTTGCATTTGCCTGGAACTTAGCCTCAGACACAGGTGGCCAGAGGAAGGAAAAGAAAGGTTGATGCCCTGTCCCCACAGTAGGACAGTCTTCCCACTGAGAGAGGGAATCCTTTGTTCTTGGCTCTACCTGTCTGGATTGGAATTTTTGCCTCATTGAACTGGAAGGCAGGAGTGAGGGTGTGGGTCTTGGCTGAAACACCAGAGAATCTCACAGTCCTTATGAAGATTTAGTAGATTTTCTTGAGTAAATGCTTCTTCATTTCCTATGTGCCCTTAGGCCATTTATAGAGGCAGTGATATATCTATATCTAAAATATACATATATACAATATATAATACATATGTATATATTATATATAATATACATATGCATAATATATAATGTACACATATATAATATAAATATATAAATTTTCACCAGTTTTGCTGGAGAGAGGGTCTAAGGAGTTCCTCACACTCTCATGCTTGAAAGTGACCCTCTTGTATTATTTTACTTATATTTTTCAAAGTGAATTCACATTTATTTTTATGAAAACAGTACAGAATAAGAGTCGGAATAATAAGAGCACATAATATTCGTGATCAGTCTACATGAAAACACTATGCATATTTCTTTTATCAACACTATTAGGTAAGTATTTTTGAAATCGAATATCTGAAGGTTACTGTAAATATTCAATAAGATCATGATTACCCTTCAACCTTGTTCCCAACAGAAACATAGAAGAAAAGAAGTTAATCTTGTTAAATTGCTGTTTTCTTGTTTAACCTGAGGGATGACTCAAGGGTCACAAGGATTCATCAGCTTGTTTTGCAGGAAAAAAATAATGCCTTTAAGGAAGTTACAATCACCAGATAACTAGCCCCCAGCTGCTGTTGACATTTAGAAGTCTGATTGCCCAAGGGCTTATCTGGAGTGAAAGAAACACAGATTTCCCCTTTGTTTCTCCAAAACTCCTCCTCCCAAGCCCCTTAGCTCTATAAAGACCACCTGCTTTCTTCATTCATTAAGGTGCATTTGAGAGAACTTATCCTCCCACCTTCCTGTTTTGGCCAATTTGAATAAAGCTTTCTCTATCTCCAAGAACTGGTGCCTCAGTGATTAGCTTATTGCTCATCAGGCACATGAATTTGAGATTAAGGGGTTTGGTGTCATTTTTATCCCTATTTTAGAGATTAGGAAACCAAACATGAGAAAGTATTTTATCAAAGTCATTCAAGAGTGCATGGCAGAATCATGCAATCTGCTCAAGTCTCTTCCTTAAATGCCACTGCTTGTAACCAATTTTCTGAGTTGTAGGCAAATGTTAGTATGAAAAACTTGAATAACAGAGAGGGCAGCTAAGGTGTCTAAAGTTACCAGAAATTAGATAACAAAATTAGATTTTGAAATCAGTGTTTGGACCTTTTTCCCAGAGAACTTTCACTTAAATTATAGTGGATTTATGTGTATATTTCTTCCGAAGCATCACTGAAGAACCAAGAGTAGTTTGGCACAACTCTGGAGGATAGGTTTATCCTGCTCCTTTATGTTATTTTTAGTTGAAATCAGAGAAAGAAACTATCATTCATTAAACACTTTGAGTTTGCCACACACTATGCTGAAAGACTTCACAAACATCATCTTATTTATTTTTTACAGTAGTTAAGTTTTGTGGTCCCCATTCTTCTAGATGAGAGAATAGGCTTTCTGAAGTATGAGGTTAAAGAATGTTTCCTGCAAGACAGATATTTCTTTGAGAGAAAGGCCTGAGTCTGTCTTGTTCAAGCTTTACTCCACTTACTTAGCAAAATGTTTGCACATAATAATATAATAATCATTTAATAAATGTTTGTCAAATTGAATTGAATAAAGCATGTTCAAGTCACAAACTAGGGACGGAACGGAGCCAGAATTCAAACTCTGGTGTTTGATAGTAAACGTTAAGCTTTGTAGCGTATATAACTTATCATCATATCTTAATACTTATCTTTTCTGTTTTGCCCTTAAGAGTAGAAGTTAATCTAAAAGAATGGCTAAAAAGTCAATTCCTAACAAATAAAATACATAATCAGAATCAATAAGAATTTCAAATTAAAATGGCAGCAAAAGAACAAACAAACACAAGAAAAAAATTCACACACACACAAATAAAACAAAACTAAGAGGGGAATAAAAATAAACCTTAAGGGTAACAAACAAGGAAGGACAATAGAGCCGGGGACTAGACATGTAGATAAAGCATCAAGATCTGTTTTCTCACATGGTGTGATTAATATACGAAAAGAAGTTGGAAAATGTACTGATGCTTAGCTTCATTCATTCACTCAGATTATATTTATTAAATTGTCTATTGTGTGGCAGATATTAGGAATACAATGGTCCCTCCTTAAGGAATTCATTCTCCCATGGCGGAGAAAGACACAATTAATACAGTCATGTGCCACACAACAACGTTTCAATCAATGGCAGACCACATGTACGACAGTGGTTTGGTAAGTTTAGTACCATATAGCCTAGGTGTGTGGTAGGCTGTACCATCTCGGTTTGTGTAAGTACACTCTCTGATGTTCACACAATGACAAGATTGCCTAACAACTCATTTCTTAGAACATATCCCTGTTGTTAAGTGACTCATGATTGTAGTATACATAATATCCACAGGAGAGAACTCTGGTGTGTGCATGATGTTATGGGATCAGAGAGAAAAAGCATAGGCAGGACACTCGATGATGTAGTGGAAGTGTAGAAGAATGTTCAGCAGTAGAGATCCCGCTCAAGGTGATGAGAAAATGGTCAGACAAAGGAGGGAGGGTATTTTCCAGCCTGAGAGAACACATTTTAAAAAAGGAGTACTCACCTATGAGAGACTGGCATAGCAAGGCATTCATAAGTTGTTAGTTTTCTGTAGCTGAATCAAGTTGAATATAATTGAGACATTGGAGATAAAAGCTGAAGAAGTAGAGAAGAAGATCCAGGATGCAGACCTGGAGATATAGAAATGTGTGTGTAGTCTTGAAGAATGATCTCAAAGCAGGGGGAAGAGCGCCATCTATTGAATCTCTGCTGCCACTTGCTGCAACCTGTCTGAATCTTTCACTTTGCATGTAGTCTGACCCTCCTAATCTTCTACAAGCCTAACAGCCTAGAATTTTGTTAAATGAAGGTAAGTGCTTTACTTATGCCATTCTTAATGGGCCACATTTATGTGCTGTTTTGCAAACTCTCACTTAAGAATGACAAGTATAATGTAGTTGAAAGAACCTCATAAGGTTTTACATCAATAGAGACTGTTATATATCTTTTTAAAGTGAAGCCTGCTTTATTTTTCTCTTCTTTTGTGAGTGGACAAAAATCCTGTCCACAAAAATTGTGAGTGTTTTTTAAAGTGCCTGCTCGCTTTGTAAGTGGACTTGGGGTTTTAAACGTGCCTGAGACATACTTCCCTTGTAGAGTTCATTTATGCTTGATTTCATTACACAGTCATTTTAAGTTTGTTCTCATAACTCAGTTTGAAAGTAAGAATATTTTTGTAGTTCCTTAATTCTTTTTATGAGAGATTTGGAGAGAGAGAGAGATTTTTTTCCACTAAAATCAGAAACCTGAGACATTACTCTCTTCTCTCACCCTTTCAGAGGTTTAAACCCTCCACCACAGCAATCATATGCATTGCACATGAATTCAACATGGTTTCAGCTGGCATTCCAGCAGTATTTCTCTACTGTTCATAGATTACTGTTTCTTGCTGATAGGATTCAAGTAAAACAATATTTGTAAAACACTATTTGCTTAAAAATACTTAGGAGAGAAAATTAAGCTGCCATTATTAATATTATTTTTATTAATGATATCATTATTATTATAGGGGTAGTGGTACTAATTATTATGGGATAGTGAAGCTGGTAGTTTTTGAATGAGATTACACATCCTGATTGATGCATGCATGCAGGAGAAATATAATGAGGTGGAAAGCCACAACACAGCTCTTATCAATTTGTCACTGTTGTGAACAGATATCTGCTGGACAGTCTGGAAGCTGTCACCTAAACAAAAGGATACATCTGAAAGATTAAAAGAAACATAATGCTTTTCTCAACACCTCTTTTAGACAGTAAAATTTTTTTGCACTGTTCTGAAAGCATAAAAAGAAACAATCAGTAAAGTGTGCTTCTAAGAGTTTGGAAATGATGAGGGTCCTATTCTACTTCCTTATGAAAGCACTTGAACACTTGATTCTGAGATTTTTATTCTACTGAATTTCAAAGCTTATCTATGGAATACCTTTTGATGGTGATTTGTGAAAATGAAATAGCTACTGAAAATTCAGAAGACTTAAGGAAGGAAATCTCATTTTCTCTAAATTTTTAGTTAAAAATAGGCACTTTGGAATAATTACTTCCAATTTTTCATTTACTTGTATTAACGGTCTCCTTATTACCTACCGAATAAATGCTAAAATCCTTAGCAAACTGCATAAGCAACTCTGCTATCCGACTAGCACTAGGCATCAGTTCCTCCTGGTTTGTGGTGACTCATCCATGTGAACCCAGAAGTTTGATTAGGATGATGTTTCCACTGCCTTATTATGTTCACTCTTATTTCTGTTTCTCTTCTACTACCCCAACTGGTAATCCTCCATACCTCTCTGTGCGGACCTTTGTTACATCTCTCTGTCTATCTCTCTCTCTCTCTCTCTCTCTTTATCACCTATGTCTCTCTCTCTCTCTGCCTATCTATCTGTGATAGTCCTCCAAGTCTTATCTCCTCTTTGAATCCTTTTTTACTGCTCACTTGAAGGTAATCTCTTCTCTCTGAACTATCATAGCATTTATTGTTGGTTTTCTATTGAATCCTCCCTTGAGGTCTTCATCCATTGCTTCAAATCTAATAATAATAAGTTATCTCCTGTAGGTAACAAGTTCTTGAAATAGATAGATAAAACATTTATGAGCTGTGTTTTCTTTTTGAGGGCAGTATCTTGAGGGTAGTAATTGGTTTTTATAGTAGATGCTTGATGTAATATTTAACACAAAAACCTTGTACATATTAAACAGCAAATATATATTGTGTAAAATTAAAAAAACATTTTAATTTTTCATTTTATATTCTATATTGAAATCTGAATGTGTTAAACCTTGCAAAGTAATATTGCATGATGAATTCTACCAGTTCTTCTGTCATACAGGTCAATTTTAATCTACTTCAAATCCAGGTTCTAGTTATGGTAGGCTATGCTGTCGTGGCAACAGCAACAATAACAAACCTAAAACGTATTATAGTTCAAACTCAATTGAGTTTATTCTGCACTCATGTTACATTCCAAGTTAGGCATTCCTGGTCAGCAGGAGTAGAGGGAAGGGGTGGTGTGGGCAGTTCTGCTCCTTGTGTACATTTAGGGACTTAGTCTGACATTCCATCACAAGCTTACCTTAGTGGTAGGCCCCATCTTAGTCAGCTAGAGGGGAGAAAACAATGAGCAGCTCAAATGGGAAGCTTGGATGAGTTAAACCCGAGAGTGGCACATATTATTTGCATTCACAATTCCTTGATCAGAACTCAATCACATTACACATAACTGCAAGGGAAGGTGGGAAATGTAATCTGTTTTTGTGCTGGGGAAGAAAAGAAAACTCATTTTTGGGGAACAGTTAAACATACTTTAAAATTTATAGAAATTATCTATTACAATCTATTAATACTATCATGCTTTATATTATATTTTATACTACTTTTACTCCATTAGTATTATAATACCCTATAGTAGTCTATTCACATATAACTTAAGGACTCGTAGGAAGGAAAAAAGAAACAAGACCAGATAGATCCTTAGAAAAAATTCTAAAGAATCTTTATAGATAACATTCAGCAGCATTCTATCTGGGAATCCACAAAAGACAAGGTATTAGGGTTTTCCAGAGAATATATTTATTATAAGGAATTGGCTTATACAATTATGGAGGGCGACAAGTACCAAGATCTGCAGGGTAAATCAGCAAACTGGAGACCCAGGGGAGTCAACAATGTAGTTCCACTCTGAAGGACGGCAGGCTCTAGAACCAAGAAGAGCTGATGTTTCATTTTGAGTATGAAGACAGGAAAAAGCTGATGTGCCAGTCGAAGCCAGTCAAGCAGGAGAAATTCTCCCTCACTAGAAGGTCACCCTTTTTTTTTTCTTTTTAGGCCTTCAACTGATTTCATGAGGCCCACCCATATTAGCAAGGGCAATCTGCTTTCCCCAGTCTACCAATTCACATGTTAATCTCATCCAAAAACACCCTCACAGAAATACTCTGAATAACTTTTGACTGAACATCTGGATACTGTATGGCCCAGTCAAGTTGACACATAAAATTAACCATCACAGACACTAAAGAATTACATTGCTTCACACATATCCTAGAGTCATTGACTGTCTGAAGATGTAGATTCAGCCCTCTTTCATGTCTTAGGTGTGGATTCAAAGCAAATCATCATCACCATCATCACCATCATCATCATCATCATCATCATCATCATGCTAGATAAATACCAAAATAAAAATGTTTGAGTTTTGAAGGTATTTTGAAAATCAAAGCCAGTAATTATCTTTCTTCTCGTTGTCCTTTCAAATTGCTATCCAAAGTAGGAAGAGAAGAGAAAAAATAGTTCCAAGTAATTGATATGGATTCAAAAGTCATTACTCAGATTAAAAAATAATTGAAATAAAGTATTTGCAGTGAAAAATTCTGAAAAGCATTTAACAAAAGTTTGTGAAATGAAATAATTTAACTGTAAATCTGGCAGTAAAGTTACAAATATTCTCTTTGATTTTTTTTTTTTTAATTTAAGCAAATTCCCCTGTCCAAACTGCATTTTATCTAAGGGCATGATGTTTTTTCTGTACGAAAAAAATGTTTGTGAGTGTAAGTGGAAATGGCTAATATCCATAACACATTCTAAATGCAATTATTTGCCTACAGAATTGAGAAGAAAGGAGATATTTTCCAATTTAAGTGTGTATTTTTATCAAGATAATACTCTCAATCAAAAAAAAGAACTTCTTTCATTTCTTTTTTTTAACCAAGAATCCGCTTTGACAATCAAATGAACTAGAATGTTCTACCTGCAGCTTCCCAGTAACACTTGGTGAAGTTCTCATTGCAGTAACTAGCAATGTCTCCTGATGAATCCATGAAGAAAGACTTTTTTTCTTCATAGGACTAAAGTTAATGATCAGCAAATTGACCTTCTGAGATGAAATTAACAGTGATTAATATCAAATCCTGAACTTAACTTTAAAAAAGGAATTTCTTAAGAATGGAAGAGATGTTATTTAACTGCAGTGGATGTTAAGAAAAAAAATCATTTAAGAATATAGGTGACTACAAGCTTAATATGAGACAAAACTGTTGTATAGCTTCTCTAAGAATGCAAGTATTGCTATAGATAAAAAACTGAATCTTTCCAAAGTGGATTTGGATAAAGATTTACTATGTAAAAATGTAATACATATGCCATGAAATAATGAGTTACCTTCCCCTGAAGTGTTCAAGAGGAGACTTTATGATAATCTGATAGGAATAATACAGGTAGAAATCTTGTTTTAGGTATAGTTAAAACACTTTTAAAGTAGTTTTCCTCCAATATTCTAAGATTTGGTGATACTCCAGTTCAAAATTTCAAAAGTTCAAAAGACCAGTTTGGTCTTTTGCATTTGTGTATGTCTTGCAAACGAAGTACTTATCCCTCTTTGTTCCAGATTATCTTTTCAAATATGTTTGTAAAGCAAACATCTTTAGAAAATAAAGTATTTCTCTCTGGAGAAAAGGGAAGACATGCTCACTGTCCAATATAATAACGATAATATTTTTCTTCAGAACAAAGAACAAACATGCTCACTACCTGTTATAGAAGATTCAGGTCTCCTAAACTCAGGGTCCTCTTCTCTAATGCAGTTCTGTTGGAAATGGGTTTCAGGGAACTAAAGCAAAAATGATTAGCCCTTGTTATTGATATGGTTGTGACTAATAAGTTGCTATTTATCTCAGACTCAAGAGTTGAATGTCTTCTTCCCATATCCAGAAAACTATGACAAGATAGCTTCAGAGTTCTTTATGCCTACTTTGGCCAAAATTACATAAGAGTATCAAAACTTACTGCTCTAAAATCAACACCTATTGAGATATAAGGCTTAATTATTGAGACACACATATTGATTTAAAATCCCAAGTCACTTTTTTCTTTTTGTGAAGATTGCCCTGATCCCATGGAGTTAGTCTTCAATAAATAATTCTTTACAGTATTTTGTGCTTATACAAGATAAAATATTTGTTATCTTGTATGCATCTCAAAATAGAACAGAAGTCTTAACAGTGGCCTAAACACCTCCCATAGATTAACATGAATATAATAACATTGAGGGAGATTGGGAGCAAGCAAAGATGATGCAGAAAGAGGGGAACAGTGGGATCTGTTATAACAGAGGTCAACTGAGGCAGTGCCTTCAATGGGTAATAAATCAAATCCAAATCAATCCATGGTCCATGGCAAAAATCTCAATTCTTGACCTGTTCTCTGGAGTGCAGTTTATGGAGTGGAAAGGGAGATGTTAAAATGCAGACTGTTGTCTTCTCCAGGAGTCTTTACTACTGTGTGAGTAGGAACAAGGAAAAGGAGATAAGTTTAGGGCATAAAACTGGTCTCTCCAAGGTCTCAGATCACCGAAAATATGAGTAAGCCTCAAGGATTGCAGAAAGAGAGACCAAATAAGGAGTGTTTTCCTCCACCAACTCTACTCATTACAAAACGGTGATGTACTTTAGAAGTAAGAATCCGTGCTCGTAATATCCTGGTTGGCTGTGCTCTCATTTTGTCTAGAAATTGGCGGATCATGCAACATGTACTTCGATTAATCATGCAGTACACTATACATTATAGCAACACCTATGCAACAGGTAGACTCAGTTGAAAGACTAACAGAGATTGTTTCCTTGAATTTGCCATCCCAGTGCCTATGCTAGTGCCTGGCACAGAACAAGCACCCAATATCTGCCTACTGAATGACTGAGTGGATTTATGTTTGCTTTGAAGAAGATAATTTCATATTTCAATGAATGGAAATTGCTCCAATTATAGTAACCCTCCTTGGAGCTGGATGGATCTTATTCACAATATAGACTCACATTTTATTATTGTAATAAAAGACACTGGCTTCTATGCATAATAACACAAAACTGCTAGGTAATGTCGTCAGCTGAACTCACATATAACCTGATTTCCTAAAAGAAACAGCCTTTCATATTTAGAGTGAGATATAATCAGAACTCTGGTGAGACAGTCTGATTATGTACAATATTTATCTATTGTTGACATTTTATACCTATTTTTCTTCCAAAAACCCATTAGCTTGCTATGTTATCAGAAAAAAAAATTGTCTTTTAACATTAAAAAAAATTGCAATATTAAGATAGATATTGTAGTAAGGAATAAAAAAATGAAGAAAGTGACAGTAGAGAAGATTGCCTACAGGAGAGTCAGATTCTTTGAAGACTATACTCTGGGTGCATAAATATTCGAGTAGTTCTCTAGTGATTATATATATATACCTATATTCCATCTTATGGTCATATTCTCCAAGATAAAGATATCCATCACTACCTATTCCTTTGATGAAGTTAAATCATTGATCATTATGAAAGATGATCTACATGAATACCTCTTGTTTCTTAAAAAGCATAAAGGTTAGATTTTTCTCCAATTTTCAGGCTTTCTTGTCTTGAAGGACTGTATTTTTTTCAGTTTAAATATATGCAGGCTTTTCATTTTAGAAATTGGAAAATAAAAATTAAAGAAATCATCAGTGTCATCTATTGGCAGGAATCCATACTGCGAGCTTTCTTGATTCAACCTCAGTTGTGTCCTACAGAACACTAGGAGAAAATGTAACATGGGGACAGAAACCACAGGTAAACAAGGTATACATCTAAAGAACATGCATCACAAGTAAGGATTGGCCAAGGTAAGTGTTTTACCTTATTCTTTCCTGACCACTGATCTTGCAATGTAGGCATGTTAATCCCCATTTTACAGAAGAAGAAACTGAGGCCTGAATAGATTAAATACTTCATCCAAGATTCTACGCAATAATTATAAAATCTGTGATTTAAAAACCGAGGCTTCTGTTCTTTTTATCAGACCAAAATATTTTCGTGAAGCTGTCAATGGACACCAACTATGCACCTAACAACAGGATATAGACTCGTAATCTTCAATTAGACTGTAGATTTGATCTTGCTACACCTAAATTACTGAGTTTTGAAAATCATATGTATAAGAATGATACTGAGTAAGCTTCACGCAATATTGAATGTTTTAGTGAATTGACACAAATATTAACTTACATACTTTTGGATTTCTTCTCAGTGATCCAAATGTCTACAAGGAATTTCTGGGGCCATCTGGTCTTTTTTCACTCTTGCGGAATAAAGTATTCTAGCTGAGAGTTGTGTCAATTATTTTGATTTTTAAAATTTTTTTACTTATTTATTTTTATTTTTCCCAGACTGTCTCATAATACCTCATATCCCACTTTTTCTCCCTCCACACATGGACTTTTCCTTGCCCGCCACAGGTACTCCTTCCTTTTCTCTTAGAGTGGCTATGCTTGCATTATTTGCTCTATTTTTAATGTATATCTCAAGTATATCTCCGTTGATGAAATAATATCTATTTTCCAATGTTCAAACTAAGTACCAAATGTCTTCATTGTTTCCTGATTTGCCCAGCTGAGTTTTTTTTTTCCATAAATCATGGAGAGAATATAACGTAGTAAATGTAGTTGCTATGCCTCAATTTTAATTGCCCTCAGTTTTAAGACTAGCTTTGCCACTTACTAGTCATGTGACCTTGGGCAAATTACTTAATTTTCTAAGCCCCACTTTCCCCTTCTATTTAAGGTGAATGTCAATTTGTACTCTAGTCAATTTACAGAATTGTTGTCAGCACCAAGTGGAGTAATTGTGTGAATTACGTTGAAGTTACATTAATGTTAACTTTTTGGCAAGGTAGTAAAGGGCTTGGACTTGAAAACCAGATAGAACTCTAGTCTGGCTGGAATGTTGTAACCAAGGGGAGTATATAACCACAAATGTGTTTGGAAGCAGCCTGAGTCTTAATTTGGATTGTCACTCTCCAGAATGATTACTAATCATACACAGAAACCACATTTTTCATTGGTCCATCTCCTTTAGGGTTTTGAACATGGTAGACATTGGAACAGACATTGAACAAGAGAGCCCTGTACATTCAAGGGTCTCACAAACCACAGGCTATTCATGCCCAAAAGAAATGCATCAGAATGTGGTGAGGATTTGAATAGCAGAAGCTTTTAGGTCAAAACCAAATTGATTAACCTGTCAACACAGACAGATGAATACAATAGGTTATTTCAAGTGAAGTAACTTTTCCCAACATGACCGAGCATCCACATTGCTGCTTCTATTTGGGTTCTAATTCAATTATGTAATTATAAATTTACACAAGAATTAGCACCATCTTCACATGGTTCCTGAAGAATATTTTGCAATATTAAACAATTCATATTCTCTTAAAATTCTGTGTGGGTAAGTATGTCTAGACGTAATATGTGAGAAGCATGTGATACCAGCTCCTCACACTGGCAACTATAATTGCATTGAACACTAGAATTGCAATTATTTTGTATAAAAATATTTAACATTATTTAATTACATTTTTAAAAATAAATAGTAACATTTAAGTATCCTTTAAATAATTTAAAAGATTATTGGGGGCAAACATATGATAATGATGGTAACATGACTGGTAAAGTAAAAGGTATACAAAACAAAATTTTGGCCAAAATCCAAAAGCACTCTTCCATTTTGAATGGCTCACATTTGAATTTTTCACTGGAGATGAAACCTAAGCTGTGCCAATAATGATGACATCCTTTGGAACAATTCAAAGACTATGTATGAGGTATTCTGGATCTCTTTAAAGATGGAACATACTGATGGAACACATTTCAAATTTGACATGATAAGAATGCTGATTAAATATTTTTTAAAGCAATTAGATTAAATTTAGAGAAAATATAAGATGTACTAGAAGAGTTCAACAAAACAAAGATTCCCCAAATAAAGAGCAAACCATGGTTAAGAGAAAATATAAAATTAATTTTGAATTTCTACTAGCCATAGAACTGTTTATTGCTATTAAAAAGGCTAGCAAGAGGCCGGCCCCGTGGCCTAGTGGTTAAGTTCGATGTGCTCTGCTTTGGCAGCCCGAGTTCGATTCTCTGGCATGGACCTATACCACTTGTTGGTGGCCGTACTGTGGTGGTGACCCACATACAAAATAGAGGAAGATTGGCACAGATGTTAGCTCAGGGCTAATCTTCCTCATAAAAAAATATATATACACATAATCAAAATGACACGTTTAGGAAGACAGACCTCTCTTGATTGTTCTGACAGATTTCCTTCATCTTATTCTGTTCTGGAGCAGTTACGTATCATTATCAGAAATAATTAAAAATCTTGCCTAGAGCTACTACATACCTATAAGCGTAGCCTTACAACCATAAATTAGACTTTAAAAAAAGTAAAAGTAAGAATCCATATTTTTTTAGTGCTTTATGGTTTGTAAAATAGGTTCAAACTTATGTTTGAATATGTTCAAAATAAGTTCAAAACTTACCCATATAATTATCTCAGGGAATAGGCAGCACAGGCCATGTTATAGGCCAGTGTGGTGGCGCTTGAAGATATTAAATGGCTTGTGTAGCATTACGTAGAACAAGAAATAAAAGAAGGAAGCAATCTCTCTTATGCTTTTAATAAGAATAGTTCTATTTATGTGTTTACTAAAAGAAGGGAAGTAAAATTGCTCTTATCAACATGGAACTGTTGCTAATAGTCATTTGCTTATTTTGTTCTTTTTAAAAATAAATAAATTCCAATTACTGGTTTTAAGAGTATGAGTTTTGGGCCGGCCCTGTGGCTTGGTGGTTAAGTGCGCACGCTGCAATGCTGGTGGCCCGGGTTCGGATCCCGGGTGCGCATCGAGGCACCACTTCTCCGTCCATCCTGAGGCCGAGTCCCACATACAGCAACTAGAAGGATGTGCAGCTATGACATACAACTATCTACTGGGGCTTTGGGGGGAAAAAATAAAATAAATAAAATCTTTAAGAGTATGAGTTTTATTCAATATGTATGACTATCTTAGCATTACAAAATGATAGCTGAAATTCTTTGGGGATACAAAAACAGTGAGTGAAATGAAAGGTATGGGGTGTGGGCATCTGACATGAAGGAACAAAAGGAACCAACACCGACAAACACAAATAAAACCAAAATTTTTCTGATAAAACTGACGTCACCTGATATTGGCCTTTTTAATTGAATTGTTCATAAATTAGATACAGATGTAGAAATAGATATGCATTAGACAGATATAAATATAGATACAGATGCAGATGCAGATGATACAGATATATAAATATAGATATAGATACACATAGATATAGACATAGATGATATAGATATAACTCTCCAGGGCTTCAGTGGTGAACAAGAAAAGCTGCTACCTTTAGTCTAATGGCTTTTTAGATACCAGTTTTGCTTTCTTTGCTAGTTCATCCTTAAAATGTTACTATATAATCAACTATTAGGATTTCTTTGCACTGACATGCTTGATCTCCATGGTTCATCCACGTAGAACCAACATTTCTCACGAACCTCACCCACGACTCTAACAGATCTGCAGTACAGGAGAACAGTGTAGTGGATTTGAACCAGATGGATGTGGATTTAAAATGCAGACTGCCTCTTGGTGACTCAGTTTCCTTACTTATAAAATATAGATAGTAATAATGTTTCATTATTAATGTAAAAATTAGAATTCACATGTTAAAAGAACTTACTGCAGCATCTGGTATACAGTAGGTGCTCAGTATTAGCAAAGAAAAATTGACAACACCTCCACTGCTGTTCAGGGTTTTTATTTTCTTAGGCTTTCTTTGTATTCTGGTGCTTGATCTATTTGGTGCTTATATAATAAACTCCTTGAGGAACTATGAATTACTTATCTCAAATTCCCTCACATAGTCTAACCCAGAAGATTATAGGTGGTTGATGGTCAATAATTATTAACCTAGTTGAATTTTATCTATTAGACTAAAGTCTATGAGAGTGATAACTGATATCTAACACAGAACAGGCAACCACTAGATTTTTTGGAATAATCCTGATTACGGTTAGTCTGCATCGTAAAATCTACTTTTATTTAAGATAATAATGTTATTGACTTAAATACTTGATTTGGCAAATCCATTCTCCAACTTTGATTTTTTGCTAAATTTACTAAAATCTCAATACCGTCCAGAATTCATGAGCCTACATGATAATAATAACAATAACAATAACAACAGCAACAACAAAACTACTTTTTACTTCTATGGAATTTTACTTATAGAAAGCAGTTCAAAATCTCTAATATTATATATGTCTATAAATTTCAGGAAGTAAGCAAGGCCCAAGATCAAATAATTTTTAAGCCTCGGAACTTCAGATTGTTTCTTCTATCTCCCCCTATTGAACTGTAACATTTTCCTATACTTGTGTGAATTTTGTCTTTAGGGTTAACTACCCATAGTTTCAAACCATAATTTAGATGTATTACACCAAGAGTTGTTTGGAACACAAATTATAAAACCAGAATTTGATGTTCAGCCTCATATTCAGAGGAAATGTGAACAGTTGAGAATACTCAAAGGCAGCTAAGAAGTCATCTAATCCACGTCAAACTGAAACCAGTAGATGGCCATTGATGATGTGGTAGCAAGTAACTAAAGATTTTTTTTGCAATTACATCTTTTAGTTGTTCACCCACCCATTGTTAACTGTGCTGCTTAGGAAACGTACTATCTGACCCTCACTGGGTTCCTATAGATAACATCTCCCTGGTGCCTGGATCACCACGATAATGGATGTTTAAGCTGTTTTCCAGGAATTAGGACCCATTGTCCAGTTCAGGCTGGTTGAGACCACCGTGCCAGTGCAAATGCTTGACAAGCGACCTTTCTGACATCAAGGAGATAAAATTCCACCCTCAGATCACGAGGCCACCACCATTTCGTGAACATGCTTCCTATGAAGAGGCATGAAGCTTGACTGCACTTGCACAGATCATCAATGATCTCACTACTCCTTACCGTCAATCATCTATCCCACACTTTAGACCACACAGCTCCCTATCCCATAAATATCCGTGAGTCCCCATTTTCAGAGAGGCAGATTTCTCACTTGTTCGCCTGCTTCCTCATTTGGCTACCTTGTGATTAAAGCCTTCTGTCTGCTGCAATCTCGTCATCTTGGTGATTGGCTTTCTGGGCAATGGGCAAAAAGGAACCTGGTTCGGTAACAAAATCACAGTTAAGTAACCTATAAGCATCAGAGTAGCCACTAGACTCACTTGTCACATTTCTGTAACTTTGGTTGGTAAGGATACAATGAGGCTAAATTGATTTAGATTATTCATTACTCACAGAACATGAAGCAAAATCTTTGTGGTGCATTGTTTCTCCTTGTCTCCTGGGTTCCACTGGGAGGTGATATAGAGATGACCCAGGTAGACGATGCACTCAAAGTGTATCTGTTTCACAGCTGAGGGACGCAGCTTTGGAAAGGGCTGCTGACAAACCTCCTTTACATTTGCCTGGATGAAGACGTTATCTTTATTATCCTGGAATGTAAGCAAATCTCCTCTAGGGAGAGGAGAGGTCTTTACCACCATGAAATAAAAATAAATCTTCTCTCTGACCCAGATGTAGACACTGACTATCAGTGCCCTTTGCTCACAAAACATTTAGAAATGCCAGAATTATCCCCCAAAATCCACAAGTAGAGTTTAGGTAAGACAATTCCTGAACCACTCCAAATAAATTAAAGTTTTAAGATTTTCAACAACCAGATGATCTTACATATTTCTCCAGTCTATTATAGTAATGAGATGAATTAGTGTTGGATTGTTTTCAGCAGCTCACTGTAGATGTTCAAAACTGCGATCAATGTAATCAATATGACTTAGTACTATTGACATCTGTCAAGAGGACACAATGTAAAATAGGCACTCCATACAACAAAGGGGTTAAGGAAAAAGGTACTGCAGTTTATTGGGCACTGATTTCTTACCAGCCATTGTGCCACATATTTGACTTATTTTTTTCTCTCACAAAACGTTTTTTTTTTTTTTTTTTTTGGTCGGGGAAAGATTCACTCTGAGCTAGCATCTGTTGCCAATCTTCCTTTTTTTTTTTTTCCCCCTAAAGCCCCAGTACATAATTGTATATTCTAGTTGTAAATCCTGCCAGTTCTTCTATATAAGCCGCCACCACAGCATGGTTACTGACAGACAGGTGGTGTGGTTCCATACCTGGGAAGCTAACCTGGGCCGCTGACACAGAGCACGCTGAATTTTAACCGCTAGGCCATTAGGACTGGCTCACAAAAACTTTTTAAAGTATGATCCATAACACCATCTGGTAGATTAAAAAGATGAACAAAAAATGGGCAAAAATCTGGACTCTCCGATAAATTGCTAGAGATTACCTAATGGGTAAAGAGCAAAATCCAAGATATTTTCACCCTTAGATCCTACGCTAACTCCAGGCTATCTTATCTGCCTTATATTTGGTTAAGTTATTTGAATTAATTCACTAAACAGCTTTATGGAAAACACTATACTTCTGAGTATAAAGGAAAGAGGAATTCAAAAGGCTCTAAACTTCCAGTAGAATGGCAAAAAGAGTATCATCTGAAACTTAAATGAAAAAATAAACTAGAACTGAACTTTTGTAGCTCTAGATCACTTACTTCACTTCTATCTTTTTTCAGAAGTAACTTTGGATTTAAAATTGCTCTTTCAAATACATGTTGCATTTTGGTATTAAAAAATCCACTGCAGGGGCCAGCCTGGTGGCGCAAGCGGTTAAGTACGCGCGCTGCGCTGCGGCGGCCCAGGGTTCACCAGTTTGGATCCCAGGCGCACACCAACACACCGCTTGTTAGGCCATGCTGTGGTGGCATCCCATATAAAAAAGTGGAGGAAGATGGGCCCGGATGTTAGCCCAGGGTCAGTCTTCCTCAGCGAAAAAGAGGAGGATTGGCATCGGATGTTAGCTCAGGGCTGGTCTTCCTCACAAAAAAAAAAAAAAAAAATCCACTGCTTGAAACTTCAAAAAGGAGTTGCTTTATATTTCAGCAAGTACACAATAATTAATATACAATAGATGGCTATGAATGTTATAAGGTTTTTAGGGGAACAAAAGACAGAGAATAAAAGTTTTAAGTACTTTGGGAGGTGGAGATAGGTCACATGAAGAAAGAAAATGACACACTAAAACAACTTTACTAGTGTTAGACAAATGACACAAAATTGAGTTCAAATTGTAAAAACAAAGAAAAACCCAAGATATAATTAAAGGTGTTTTATTACAATATTCTACACCCAAATAAATAAAGTCACTCATAAGCTAGAGAAAAGTATCCTATTTAAATAGCATTCATCATATTCCATAATATCAAATTTAAACTATGAAAAATGAACATGGAATCATTGACTTTTTTTAACAAAGAATCTTGTAACTGATCAACCGTTTTAAATGTCTGTCAGCTTAACACAGCAGACCTTTGGGTTTCATTAGATATATTTTTTCTTTCTCTAAACATCTGATTTATAATTGAATCACCAATGAATGATGTTCATTTCTAAAACTCCTAAATCAGGAGCCATCCTGGTGGCATAGCAGTTAAGTTCACGTGCTCTGCTTCCGCAGCCTGGGGTTCACCAGTTCGGATCCTGGGTGTGGCCCTACACACCGCTCATCAACCTATGCCGAGGTGGTGACACATATAGAGCAACTAGAAGGATGTACAACTATGACATACACCTATCTACTGGGGCTTTGGGAAGACAAAAGGAAAAAAGGAGGAAGATTGGCAACAGATGTTAGCTCAGGACCAATCTTCCTCAAAAAGAATAAATAAATAAATAAAACTCTTAAATCATTTCTGGTATACAGATTATCCTGAATTTACTTTTAGCTAAAATGTGATAATGATGAAAAATCCACCAGTCTTCATAAGTTTTCAAAGAAGTAGGAAGATGCAGTCAGGCAAACTGTAGGAAAGATGATATGAGATTGATTCAGAATGAATAATTTTCCTGTTGCACAAAGACTCATATTAAGTATAGGCCTCCTAGGAGCTATGGAGAGACTAAATTACTTTCTCCATAATATTCTTCCATAATAGAAAAAAAAAGAAAAATCAATGAATTTTAAAGTCTGGAATAGCAAAGGTTGAAAATGGATAAAAGACTTCAGAATTCGCTCTTTTGAGTTTAAAGAGAAGGTAGTAAGAATAATCCTAGTACTATTGTTTTCTTGCAGTGTGCCAGATACTTCATTAAGTGCTGCTTTTTATGAATTAACTTATTTAATATTCACAAGAATTGTATGAAAGACATACTGTTAGTATCTCCATTTTATAAAAAAAAAAAACTGAGACTTGGAGTGTTCAAGCAATTTGCACAAGGCTGCGTAGCTGGTAACAAAAACAGAAAGAAAACAACAATCATGATCTGAAACCAGATATGTCTGAGTCTACAACTTATACATGTAAACACTATGCAATATTTCCTCCTTAAGAAATCAAAAAGCTAACTAGTAAATGTATAGATATACTACATGTCAGTTAGTGCTTTTATATGATATCAAAACTCAAGGAACTATCCTCTTAAGACCTACAATCTTGAGATATACTGTCTCATAGTACATCACGCCATTAAGGAAAGTTTATTGAACCACAGCATAAGAGCTTGTGGCTCACTTTCTACATAGAGACACCCTGGACTAATCCTGTTTTCACATTCCTGTTTACCTTAGTCATTGCCAGAAGCCAAATTCTCTCCATTATCAAACAACTCACTTGCTCATTCCCATGCTAGTCTATACATCTTCTATCAGATCCAATTCCCTACCATCTCAAGGCATTCAGGTGGGACTTTGTGATCGTCTTCTCTGGGTAGCAATTTTGTCAATATTTTCTGAGAATATGTGCCAAAGCTTTACTGCTTTTTCTTTATTGAGCAATGGCTCATCCCCAAAGACACTGCTTTTCCTAGTGCTCTTTCAGAAGGAGAATTTTTTGTGTTTCTTCAACTCTGTACCTCAGAGATAAAAGATTGGGCTTGTGTCACTTTCAAAGCATTATTCCCCTTCTTTGCTATAAAAACTTCACCTCCTTGAGCCTCATGACACTAGTGATATCTCTCTATACATAGATAGATGTGGCATGTGTGTGTGTGTGTGTAGATAAATAGGTAGATAGAGAGACAGATGATAGATGTGGCATGTGTGTGTGTGCTTGTGTGTGTCACAACAAACATTCTTGTTGTCTCTCTCCCCATATTTATGAAAAATTTTACATCCTGGCTTATTTCTTCTCTATGTAAAACTTCTATCATAATTTTTCAAGCCTTCACATTTCAAATGGTTAAATCACCCAACATTGTCATTCATTGACCACATCATCTCCAATTACCATTTTTCTGAATCTATCTCAGGAACTTGCTCTAATGTTCACATAGATTTGATCTGACAGACCTCATAAAACTTCAATTTCACATAGCCTACCAGCTACTTTTGATTGTTGTTTGTCACATTCTCTGGATTTCCTGACTTCGAGGTATTAACATCAAGTGTTTGTGTAGATCAGTACTTTCCAATAGAAATATAATGCCAAAACATATGTAATTTAAATTTTCTAATAGTCAACTTTTTTAAAAAGTAAAAGAAAAACAGATGAAGTTAATTATATATTTTAACTAAATATATCCAAAATATTATAATTTCAACCTGTAAACAATATAAAAATTATTGAGATATTTCCCTTGAGAAACCTAGTATACAAGTACATTTCAATTTGAACTAACCACAATCAAGTGCTCGGGTATGGCTATCATATTAGACAGGGCAGGTAAATATGGTATATATAGATAGGTTTTAGAAGATTTAGATAGATTAATAGCAAGAGTTATGATAACATTTTAGTTTTTTTCTTCATTGCCGATACAATAAGCTTGATGCTTTTACCCTTAGTTGTAAGATCAAGAATTTTATGACTTATATATGTGAATGTTGCCATTGGTTCCACTGCTTACAGCTAGGAAAAGTGATTGTTGCCATTGGTTCCACTGCTTACAGATAGGAAAAGTGATAACCAGAAAAGTGGTGAGAATTTCCCAGGTTATGTTTTTCTATGGCATGCTCTGTGGAATAAAAAAGTTTTGTCAGGATAAATAAATCTGGAAAATGATAGATTTAAATAATACTAAAATATTTTTTCCAAACTCTTTAAAATTCCAATGCATGTTATGAATCTTGAAATGAGAGGTATAAAATTCAACATTTCCATAATGTGTTTGACCACTACATCCCTCTTAATAATAACTCTATTAATTTCACTTAACTTTTAGATGATGATGACAGTAGACGTCACACGGAGAACATCTGCTAGTTGTCTTTATTCCGTTTTGATTATAGTACATCAACTCTCTTCATCAGAGATTTTTTTTTAAAGTAAAAAATGTCTGAGATTTCTGGTTTCAGCTTTGTTAGGTAAGGAGATTGGAAGTCATCAAATCTGTCCTTATAACAAGAAAAAAATCAGAAAAAAATGGAAATACAATGACATTTCTTGCTACACCAGAGAATTGAGGTATAGGTCAAACTACCACATCAAAATCTGGAGAAAGAAGCTAATACAGAAAATCACAGCTGAGATTAGTTTACCTGGAGCAAAATTCCCTGGGGTCGTGAACCAGTAGAAAGACTTAGATGGTAATTTTGATGAAGTTCTTCTTTCTGAGTGTGAACTAGTGTGAGTGAAAGACTCCTGGGCACCCAGCCTTAGAAGAAGATCCTCTTTTCATGGAACTTACCTCCATGAACCCCATCAGTTATTTAGTGTGCAGGTCTGTGAAAGATGTCCTTGTGGATATGGCAGGAGGAGGAGAGGAGTAATCACAATGAAAGACACCCAGAGCATTATCCATAATGAAGACCTACTCTCCAAGGGCAAAGGCTTTATCAGTGTCTTGCCCTACCTGGGGAAGGGCGTTCCTCTCACTCTTTTCACCTCTAGCCCTCCTGTCTTACATAAGGTGGAGGAAAAGCTATACAACTAAATCGACATGTGTGAAGATCACACCTCTGTGATATAGGCCCACTAAAGGGCTGAGATGTGATCATAAGATTATAGAATACTTCCCCTCCTCCAAACCTTCACACTATAACAGCAGGGATCCAGTGTAATGAAAGTGGATTACAAGTGAAATAGCTGCAATGCCCAAAATCAACTTAAAAGAGAGTTCTTTTAAGGAAAAGTAAAGACAACAGAGAGGACAAAAAGAAGGATACTATAGAATTTGTAGCCTCTGGCACCTACAACTGCAGCAATATAAAATCAGCCCAACTCCTAGCAGGATTAACATAAAACATCACACTAATGGCCTATTTACCTCAGTTCCTATTACCTAATATAGTATGCCTCACTTTCAAAAAAAAAATTATGAGACATACTAAAAAGGCAATAAAAAAAAGAAAGTATCAAATAAAACTCATATACAACACAGATTTTGGAATATCTGACAAGAAATTTAAAATAACTATAAATAATATGTTAAAGATTCTAAAAAAAGATAAACATGCAAGAACAAATGGGTAGTGTAAGCAAAGAGATGAAAACTCTAAAAAACAATCCAGAGGAAACACTAGAAATTAAAACACTATACAAAAATGAAGAATATCTTTGATGAGCTTGTCAGTGGACTGGACATGGCCAAGGGGGAAATCAGTGAGCTTGAAAACATGTGAAACTTCCTAAATTGAAATACAAAGAGAAAAAAGAATGAAAGATGAAAAACAAAGCAGAACAGAATACCCAAGAATTGTGGAATAACTTCAAAGAGTAATATATGTGCACTGAAATACCAGGAAAAGGATAAAGAGAGAATAGAGTGGAAGAAATATTTGAGGTAATAATGACAATAAATTTTCTAAAATTAATGACAGACATCAAACCACAAATCCAGGAAGCTCAGAGAATACCAAACTAAGATAAATTATAACATATCTACACCCAAGCATATCATATTCAAATTGCAGAAAGCCAAAGAAAAGAAAAAATCTTGAAAGAAGCTAGAGCGGAAATAAATCTTTTGTATAGAGGAAAAAAGATGAGAATTACAACAGCTTTCTCATCAGAAATCATGCAATCAATAAGTAAGTTGAGTAAAATATATAAGGTGTTGAAAGAAAAATGCCACCAACCTAGAATTCTATATCCAGCAAAATTATCCTTCAAAAGTAAAAGAGAAGTAAGTATTTTCTCAGGCAAACAAAACTTGAGGGAATTCATCTCCAGCAGATATGGTCTACAAGAACTATGAAAAGAAGTTCTTCAAGGAGAAGAAAAATAACCTAAGTCACAGCCTCCAATCCACATAAGGAAAAAAATACCATTGGAGAAGGTATAAATGAAAGTAATATAAAATACATTAATTTTTTTATTCTTAATTAAGATAATAGGTAACTATTTTTTCAAAGTAATAACAATAACAATGTTGAGTATTTATAGTGTGTACATAAGTAAAATAAATGACAATATTATAAGAGTTGGGAGGAAACAATTATGAATACTGTGCTATAAAATAGCTGAAGTACTTGTGAAGTCGTTTAGTGTTATTTGAAAGTGACCTAAGTGACCTAAGATTAGTTGTAAACGTATATTGCAAACTATAGGGCAACCACTAAAAATTTTTGAAAAGAAATATAATTGATATGCTAAAAGAGGAGAGAAACTTAAATTAATTTAATTAATACTAAATTAAATATAAAATGCTAAATTAATACCAGAGAAGGCAGAAGAAGAAGAAAGGGGTGGGGGGTGGGGACAAAAGAAATAAAAACAAGTTCAACAAATAGAAAGAAGTTACAGACATGGTAGACACGTCCAAGTATACCGAAGATTATTTTAGGGTGAATAGTCTAAATACATCAATTAAAAGACAGAGATTTTCAAAGCCAATTAAAAACTCATGACCCAAGTGCATGTTGTATATAAGAATCCCACTTTAAATAGAAAGACACAGGTTAAATACAAAAGGATGGATAGAGAAAGATATACCATGCTACCATTAATCAAAAAGAAAGCTAGAGTAGTTATATTAACTCCAGACAAGCAAACTCCAGGACAAGAAAATTAACAGGGATAAACATGATGTTTCATAATGATAAATAAGTCAATTATCCAGGAAGACATCATCTTTAAAATAAATTCTTAAAAATAAAGTGTAAAACTATGTGAGGCCAAAACTGATAGAACTGCAAGGAGAATTAGAGCAATCCACTATTATAGTTGGAGATATCAGTACCCCTTTCTCAGTGATTGATAAGTCAAGAAGGCAGAATGTCAGTAAGCATGGAGTTCACCTGAATTAATGAATCAACTAGATCTAATTGACATAGATTACTCCTCCCAATAACAGCACAATACACTTACTTCTCAAGATCACCTGGATTACTCACAAGAATAGACTATATTCTGAATCAGTAAACACATCTTAAGAAATTTAAAAGAATAGAAATCACATAGCCTATGTTCTTATGCTACAATAAAATTAAGCTAGAAATGAATAACAGAAAGGTAGTTAAAATGTTCCCAAATATTTTAAAATTAGATAACACACCTCTAAATAACACATGTATTAAAGAAGTCTCAAATGAAATTTTAAAAATATTTTGAACCAAATCAAACTGAAAACACAACTTATTGAAACTTGTGGGATGTAGGGAAAGTAGAACTTATCTACACTATTAAATGTAGGTATTAGAAAATAAAAGAGATCTAAAATTAATAATCTAGCTTCCACTGTAGAAAAGTAGAGAAAGAAGAACAATTTAAGTCTAAGGCAACAAAACAAAAGAAATACTAAGAATTAGAACTCAATAAAATTGAAAAAAGGAAAACAATAGGAAAAAATCCATGAAACCAAAAGCTGGTTGTTTGAAAACATCAACAAAATTGATGAACCAATAATCAGGCTAACAAAGAAAAGAAGAGAAGACACAAATTACCAATGTAAGGCATGAAGGAGGAGTCATCACTACTGATTCCGTGGACATTAAAAGGATGAAAAAAGCAATACTTTGAGCAAGTCTGTGTCTACAAAATTGGTAACATAGGTAAAAAGGACATTCTTTGTGTTATGGGTTAAATTGTGTCCCCAAAAAAGATATATTGAAGTCCTAACCCCCAGTATCTGTGAATATGACATAATTTGGAAATAGGGTCTTTGCAAATGTAATTGAGTTAAGATGAGGTCATTAGGGTGAGTCTTCATCCAGTATGAGTTGTCCTTAAAGAAGAAGAGAAAAAACAAAGACAGATACAGAGAGAAGTGAATGCCATATGAAGACAGAGGCAGAGATTGAAGTTATGCAATCCTAAGCCAAGGAGCATCTGGAGCTACCAGAAGCTGGAAGAGGAAAGGAAGGATCCTCTCCTAGAGACATTGGAGGAAGCATGGCCTTGCCATGTTACTTTGGAGTCTAACTTACAGAATTGTGAAAGAATAAATTTCTGTTATTTTAAGCCACCCAGTTTGGAGTAATTTGTTTTGGCAACCCGAGGGATCTAACATATCCTAAAAGATATAAATTATCAAAACTCACACAAGGAAAAATAGAATATCCGAAAAGACCTATATCTATTAAGAAAATTGAATCGATAATTAATAACCTTCCAAAAAAGAAAACACCATGTCCAGATGGTTTCACATGTGAATTCTACAATATATTTAAAGGAGAAATGAAAGTAATTAACTACAATATCTTCCCAAAAATAGAAGCAGAGGGAACACTTCCTAAACTCATTCTATGAGGCCAGCATTACCCTGAAACCAAAACTGATAAGGACATTACAAGAAAGATAAGCTACAGATCAATATCTCTCCTGAACATAGATGCAAAAAACCGCAAAAGTATATTAACAAATAAAGATGGACTTCATTAAAATAAAAATGTCTGCTCTACTTCCTTAATAGGTGAATGAATAAACTGTGGTACATCTATACAATGATATATTAGTCAGCGATTAAAATAAATGAGCGATCAAGCCAGGAAAAGACATGGGGGAACCTTAAATCACAATAATTAGTTAAAGAAGTCAGTCTGAAAGGGCTGCATACTGTAAGATTCTAACTACAGTAGTCCTTCCTTATCCACAGTTTTGCTTTCCACAGTTTCAGTTATTTGCAGTCAACTCCAGTCCAAAAGCATTAAATAGAAAATTCCAGAAATAAACAAATCATAAGTTTTAAATTGAGCACCATTCTGAGTAGTCTGATGAAATCTTGCGTCATCTGCTCTATCCCATCTGGAACGTGAATCATCTCTTTGTCTAGCACATTCATGCTCTATATGTTACTCGCCCATTAGTCATTTAGTAGTCCTCTGGGTTATCAGATCCACTGTCGGGGTATCACAGTGCTTGTATTCAAGCAACCCTTATTTTACTTAATAATCGCCCTAAAGTGCAAGAATAGTGATGCTGGCAACTTGCATATGCCAAAGAGAAGCTGTAAAGTGCTCTCTTTAAGTAAAAAGGTAAAAGTTTTTGACTTAATAAGAAAAAAAATCATATGCTGAGGTTGCTAAGAACTACAATAACTTTTATTACAGTATATTGTTATAATTATTCTATTTTATTATTAGTTATTGTTAATCTCTTACTGTGCCTAATTTATAAATTAAACTTTATCATAGGTACATGCATATAGTAAAAAACATAGTAGATATAGCATTCAGTATTATCTGTGGTTTCAGGCATCCACTGGGAGTCTTGGAATGTATCCCCTGTGGATAAAGGGTGACTACTATATATGACATTTTGGAAACAGCAAAACTATGGAGACAGTAAAAATATCAGTAGTTGATAGGGGTTCGGAGCTTGAGGGGAAAGGGAGGAGGGATGAATAGGTGGAGTACAGGGGATTATTAAGTAGTAAAACTATACCGTGTGATATTGTAATATTGGATACATGACCGTATACATTTGTCAAAACCAATAGAACTGCACAACACAAAGACTGAGTAGTAATGCAAACTCTGGACTTTAATTAGTAATAATGTATCACATCAGTTCCTCAATTATAACCAATGTACCACACTAATGCAAGATGTTAATAATAAGAGAAACTATGTGTAGAGGGAGAGAGGGAATTCCCTGTAATTTCTGCTTAATATGTAAACCTAAAACAACTCCAAAAAATAGTCTATTAATTAAAAAAGAAAAGTTTGCTTTGCAAATGACACTATAATGAAAAAACAAGCCACAGACTGGGAGAAAATATTTGCAAAATATATATATGATAAATTGTATGTAGAATTGTATGTAAAATGTACAAAGAACTCTTAAAACCCAACAGTAAGAAAACAGCTCAATTAATTATAGGCAAATATCTGTGCAAACACTTCACCTAAGAAGATGGCAAGTAAGCATATGAAAAGATGCTCACCATCATTTGTCCTTAGGGAATTGCAAATTGAAACAACAATGAGATATGACTGCACACCTAGTAGAATGGCAAAAATAGAAAAATCTAACAAAACCAAATGCTGGTGAAGACGAGGAGAAATGGAAACTCTCATTTATTGCTCTTGGAAAACTAAATAGTACAACTGTTTTGGAAGACAATTTGGCAGCTTCCTACAAAGCTAAACCTTGTTGTACCATATGATCCAGTAACTGTTCTTTCAGTGAGCCAACTGACTTGAAAACTTCTATCCACACAAAAGCCTGGATGTGAATACAGCTTTATTCATGATTGGCAAAAACCAAAACAACCATTATGGTCTTCTATAGCATGTGGTTGCACAAACTGTGGTACATTCATATACAGAATATTATTCAGTGAAAAAAAAGAAATGAGCTGTGAAGCCAGGAAAATGTATAGATGAACCTTAAATGTGTATTGCTAAGTGAAAAAGCCAGTACCAAAGTCTATGTACTGCAGGATTCCAATTGTCTGACATTTCAGAAAATGCAAAACTATGGAAAAAATAAAAAGACCAGTGGTTGCCAGGAATTCAAGAAGGTTGGAGTAAGGGCTGAAAAGATGAAACACAGTGGATATTTTAGGGTAGTGAAATGATTCTACATATTTTAATGTTGAGTACGGGACAATATGCATTAGTCAAAAGCCATATGACTATACAGAACAAACAGTTAATTTTGATATATAAACTTTTAAAAAAATCAAATAATTTAGAAAGTCAGAAGACACTTATAACTGTGCTACAGTACACAGTTACAAATATATGAAACAACCTCACTGAATGGTGTGAGGGAAAAGGTGCTGACCTAAGTAACTTCAGAAAAGAACAAGACCAAAGGCAAAAGGAACTGTACCTAAGCACTGTACTCTAGTTGATAAAGTAATTTCCCATGGTGGTGGAGGTTAACAATTCTGATACTGCTATACGTGTATACTGTAACTGAATGATTAAATAGATGGATAACAGATATGAGAGTCAGGTTTCTCAAGTTGTAGTGATAATTTGCAGATAAGCAAGGGGAAGAGGCTAGAATAACCTAGGTGTTAATGGATTAGAGTTGGAGACATCAGTATAAACTCACATTTAGCTTAATACAGATACACATGGTTTCATACAGAAATGTGTGTGTGTGTGTGTGTGTTTCCTTACTCTGTCAGCTGAGAGGGCACCCTAGCACCCATATCTTGATTGCTTTACAGGTCTCCAATAAAAGGAACCAGGTTTCTTTGGAGAAATAGTTGATGGTAGGACTGGGGCAGGAACTATACAAGATGTGCCTGGAATATCCTGGCATTCCAGAAAGTAAGAAAGTGCTTAAAGCAAACAAACAATGAAAAATCCCACATGGATGGGGCTATGTCACAGGAACACAGAACCAACTGAAATAGGTCCTAAAGGCCAAAGCTGCAACAACGTGAGCAACAAAATAAGTAATTAGTGGTGGATTATAATTCAAAGTATAAAATAAACATCCAAGTGTCCATACTGATATCAATAAATCATTGAGTAAATTAATTTATTGGTGAGATGAGACAAATATCCTGTGCAGAAGAATTCCAAATAGTTTACGTAAATTATACCCTAACCTCTAGGAGAAGGTACATAGAAACCCACTCCCTAAGTGTGGGATGTGTATAGTGACATCCTTACGAAGACTACAATATTGAAAGGAGAGTATAGAGGGAGTAACATTACAGTGGAAAAACCTGACAAACACATTCTCAGTCAGATGATTGGGCCAACATCAACAGTGAAAAATTATGTTGACAGTATGTACCTTTGACAGCACGGGATAAAAATTGTACTTTGATCCTATGGTCTTCCTCCCTAAAAAACATAGCCCCAGTCTAATCAAGAGAAAAACAGACAAATTCCAATAGGGGGACATCTTAAAAAATACCTCACCAGTAGTCCTCAAAACTGTCAAGGTCATCAAAAACAAGAAAAGTCTGAGAAACTGTCACAGTCATCCACAAATCAATCAACTTGATACACCACATTAACAAAATGAAGACTCAAAATCACATGATCATCAAAATAGATGCAGAGAAAGTATTTGACAAGATACAGCATCCATTTATGACAAAAACTCTGAATAAAATAGGTATAGAAGGAAAGTACCTCAACGTAATAAAGGCCATATATGACAAACCCACAGCTAATATCATTCTTAATGGTGAAAAATTGAAAGCTATCCCTCCAAGAACAGGAACCAGACAAGGATGCCCACTTTCACCACTCCTATTTAACATAGTATTGGAAGTCCTAGCCAGAGCGATCAGGCAAGAAAAAGAAATAAAAGGGATCCAAATTGGAAAGAAAGAAGTGAAACTGTCACTATTTCCAAATAACGTGATTTTATATATAGAAAACCGTAAAGAATGCACCAAAAGACTTTTAGAAATAATAAGTGAATATGGCAAAGCTGCAGGATAGAAAATCAACATACAAAAATCAGTTGTGTTTTGGGGCCGGCCCCGTGGCTTAGTGGTTAAGTGTGCACGCTCTGCTACTGGCTGCCTGGGTTCGGATTCGGGTGCGCACCGACGTACTACTTGTCCGGCCATGCTGAGGCAGTGCCCCACATACAACAACTAGAGGAATGTGCAACTATGACATACAACTATCTACTGGGGCTTTGGGGAGAAAAGGGAAAAAAAAAAAGAGAGGAAGGTTGGCAATAGATGTTAGCTCAGGGCAGGTCTTCCTCACACACACAAAAAATCAGCTGTGTTTCTATACGCTAACAACGAAGTAGCAAAAAGAGAAATTAAGAATACAATCTCCTTTACAATTGCAACAAAAAGAATAAAATACCTAGGAATAAACTTAACCAAAGAGGTGAAAGATCTGTACACTGAAAACTATAAAATGTTTTTGAAAGAAACTGAAGAAGACCCAAAGAAATGGAAAGATATTCCATGCTCTTGGATTGCAGGAATTAACATAGTTAAAATGTCCATACTTCCTAAAGCAGTCTATAGATTCAGTGCAATCCCTATCAAAGTTCCAAGAACATTTTTCACAGAAATAGAACAAAGAATCCTAAAATTTATATGGAAAAACAAAAGATAATTCAATGCAATCCCTATCAAAGTCCCAAGAACATTTTTCACAGAAATAGAACAAAGAATCCTAAAATTTATATGGAACAACAAAAGATCCCATATAGCCAAAGGAATCCTGAGAAAAAAGAACAAAGTTGGAGGCATCACACTCTCTGATTTCAAAATATACTACAACACTGTAGTAACCAAAACAGTGTGGTACTGGCACAAAAACAGACACACAGATCAATGGAACAGAACTGAGATCCCAGAAATAAACCCACACATCTGTGGACAGCTAATTTTCAACAAGGGAGCCAAGAACACACAATAGAGAAAGGAAAGTCTCTCCAATAAATGGTGCTGGGAAAACTGGACAGCCACATGCAAAAGAATGAAAGTAGATCATTATCTTACACCATACACAGAAATTAACTCAAAATGGATTAAGATTTGAATGTAAGGGCCGGCTCCGTGGCTTAGCGGTTAAGTGCGCGCGCTCTGATGCTGGCGGCCCGGGTTCGGATCCCGGGAGCGCCCTGAGGCACCACTTCTCTGTCCAACGCGAGGCTGAGTCCCACGTACAGCAACTAGAAGGATGTGAACCTATGACATACAACTATCTACTGGGGCTTTGGGGGGAAAAAACTGAATAAATAAAATCTTTAAAAAAAATAAAAATAAAAAAAAAAAAAAAAAAAAGATTTGAATGTAAGACCTGAAACCACGAAACTTCTAGAAGAAAACATAGGCAGTATGCTCTTCAACATGGGTCTTAGCAACATATTTTCAAGTACGATGTCTGACTGAGCAAGGGAAACAATAGAAAAAATAAACAAATGGGACTACATCAAACTAAAAAGCGTCTGCACAGCAAAGGAAACCATCAACAAAACGAAAAGACAACCCAACAATTGGGAGAAGATATTTGCAAACCATCTATCTGATAAAGGGTTAATATCCAAAATATATAAAGAACTTATACATCTCAACAACAAAAAAACTAACAACCTAGTTAAAAAGCGAGCAAAAGATCTGAACTGACTTTTCTCCAAAGAAGATATACAGATGGCCAACAGGCACATGAATAGATGTTCAACATCATTAACTATCAGGGAAATGCAAATCAAAACTACAATGAGATATCAGCTCACGCCTGTCAGAATGGCTATAATTAACATGACAGGAAACAACAAGTGTGGGAGTGGATGTGGAGAGAAGGGAACCCTCATACACTGCTGGTGGGAGTGCAAACTGGTGCAGTCACTATGGAAAACAGTATGGAGATTCCTCAAAAATTTAAGAATAGAATTACCATACGATCCAGCTATCCCACTGCTGAGTATTTACCCATAGAACATGAAAACGTGAATGCCTAAATACATATGCACCCCATGTTCATTGCAGCATTATTCACAATAGCCAACACTTGGAAGCAACTTAGGTGCCCATCAGGGGATGAATGGATAAAGATGTGGTATATATACAAAATAGAATACTACTCAGCCATAAGAAACGATGAAATCCAGCCATTTGTGATAACATCAATGGACCTTAAGGGCATTATGCTAAGCGAAACAAGTCAGAGGGAAAAAGTCAAATACTGTACGATCTCACTTGTAAGTTTGAAGATAAAAACAACAACAAACAATCACATAGAGACAGAGATTGGATTGGTGGTTACCAGAGGGGATGGTGTAGGGAGGAGGGTTAAAGGGATGATTTCCCCCATTACACGTGTATGGTGATGGATTGTAATTAGCTTTTGGGAGGTGAGCATGATGTAATCTATAGAGAAATCAAAATATAATGATGTACACTTGAAATTTATATAATGTTATAAATCAAATTTAACACAATGAAAATATTTTAAAAAATGATAGCCTAAAGAGATATGCTTACCACATGTAACATGGGATTCTGGAACAGTAGAGAGGTAATACGTGAAAACTAAGGAAATCTGGGTAAATGGTGGACTTAAGGGAAAACTGTAACAAATGTACCATACTAATGTAAGATGTTAATAATAAGGGAAATTGGTGCAGCGTATATGGGAATTCTTGGTACTATCTTTTAAATTATTCTGTGAATCTAAAACTGTTCTAAAAATAGTCTATTTTTAAAAACTGAACCAGCCACAATTATTGGTGTTTTCCAGTAACTCTCAAGCCCTTTGATCTACAGATAGGAGGGACAAGAGCCTTGATGTGCCATGTGAACTTTTCCTCAGGGCTGCAGCTAATTGGTCAAGAGGTGGATCAATCAGATCGTTTCCCAGAGTTTTACAGTCAGGGCTGAGATGGTGTTAGTTAATCCCTTTGAGTATAACTACTTGTATACTGAGGAGTCTGAGGTAGGCATATCCAGCCTTGTGAAACAGAAAAGCAGAGAAAAAAATCTACCTATAGAATTAGAAAAGGAAGAAAGTGCTAGTGTTTTTTAATTTTATCATTCCTGCAATCAGTTGCGTTGTTGCCCCTGCTTTACACAAGATACCCCTCTATTCTCTTATGCTTTTTATCTTCAGGAATTAATTAGGCTTTTAGCATAGGGTCTGAAAATTTAAGAGACAGTAATATCTTTCCTTGCGGATCTTATATCCTAGTGCACTATACTCTCTTTACTACCTTCTGTCAAACTGATCATCGCACCCTTCTCCCCAGTTCCTTCAGGATAAAAATTTCCCTCTATCTCCAGATCTTGGAAGACAATTTTATCCCTGTACTTGGGCTGCTTTCATAAATATTCCATATTCCAACAATGCATTTTGTCCAGAAGAAGCAGACTCTGAGACAGAGATTTCTTTGGATCAGCATCTATGAAAGAAGCAGGATTGGGTAGAAGGAGAAATTGAGCTGCAATGCAGACCAACAAAAGCCTCAGCCAACCCCAAGGGAATATCTGGAGCTGGGATGGCCCTTCAGATTTGTGCTATGTTGGGGTGAGCTGCTGGGTCTTCACAGTCCTCAGCTGATCATTCATCAGAGTGGGCTTCCCCTGGAAGGAGGTGTGAACTTGAGTGAAGCAGTGTTCTTCAGCTGACGTCATTTCTGTAGAAGGCTGAGACTTGTGATCTGATTTCTGGCAGCTCTTCCAGCAGCCTGGGAAGTGAGTTCTTCATTCTTTAAGAGGAATCTGGCCAGGGCTACATGGCATCCACCACACCTCAATTTTATCTATATATTTCAGCATTTCTTAGCTAAAATACACACCACCCCATCCTGGGTTAGATTTCTCTATTATACGTGCTAAATGCACCCTGTATTTTTTTTCTTACAACTTAAAAAACAAGAATGTGGTCAATTGTTTCCTCCTCACGAATCTGCAAGCTCCATGAAGGCAGGTGTGTTTGTCTGGTCCACCACTCCACGTCTAGAATTAGTAAACGGCCTGGTGGATTGTGAAAGCTTAACATATGTCTGTTTACTTCATGTTGAATGATTTACTTCACACTATTGGCCGTTTCTCTCATTTAGCTATATCAGAACCGATAGAATAAGAACATCAATGATCCAGCCCTCTTGTCTCTAAATTAAATTGAAGAAGACTACATATTTATAAAAGAAAATTGGGGCCATGCCATGTTATCATCTTAAAAGTTTATCAATTTTTAAGAACCCTGTATATAAGATCCAACATAGATGTAAAGCAACAGTGATATTAAGAAAAACATCTTCAGCTCTTTGTAAAAAGAGAGACAAAAAATTCTTCCTGTGTATACCTAGATGTTACTGGTATCATCTTGTCTTTTGTAATTTACATAAATTGTCTCAAACTGCCTATCTCAGTTCGGGGGGAAAGTGAAAATCTCTTGGCAAGATTTCCAAAATTTCAGGGAGCTTGTATTTTCATATTAGTTCCGTTGCTTAGAGTTCCTGGAGCTAAAATCTCAACCATTAATGCATCTCTCATCTCATGGTTATTTTCTTTTCCTTCTCTTTAAATACACAGAAGCAAAACCCATCTCTACTTAAATTTCTTCCAGAATATGTTTGTGAGTATCCAACTTTATCAAGAATTGAGACAACAGGAATTGTATCACAAAACTTAAAAATAACAGCGCTAATACACTGTTCAAGTTTCAAGTGGCAGGCAGAAGTGTCTTGGCATCTGGCACTCATTCATCTTCCCACCTAGCTTTCAGCACCAAGGACATCTCTCTCTCTCTGTCTCTCTGTCTCTCTCTCTCTTTCTTCTTTGCCTGGCCTTATATGGCCTGACACTGTAAAACATTTGACAATTTCTAAAATAAAAGACAATTTTTGATACTTAACATTTTTCCAGATGATGCAATATTTGTTTTCTCCCCTAGAATTAACATATGCTTCCAGAAATCCATGCGTTTTCTACACTTTATATTAAGCATTTCACATACTTCAGCAATAAATTTATGATAAGAGTGGTCTTTTTATCAATTAAAGCTGAGATCCTGGGAAGATAAAATAATAGTGTGTCTCTTTTAATGCAGGCTTCTCTCACAAAGTAATGCTGTGTGTTTCTAGATTTTTCAATCACTCAAATGTAGGTGGCTTCAACAATGTGTTTTAAGTCATGTACACAACCCCGTTAAGATTAATACTAATATAAGAGACACAGGTATCTGGACCTGTCAGGAAATTTAGTAGTGTCTCTAGATAAAGAAATGTCCAAATTTTTAACACTCAAAACAGCTGCATAAGCCATCGTAAATTTACAAAAAGCAATTAGAAAAATTCCCATAATGATTACTAGTGCACACTTGGCAGTAAATGTACAAGTGGAACTTATATTCCTATGTAAGACATATAATGAGTCTCCAAGACTCTTCTTATATAGATCTCCCTCTAAAGGAATAGACTGAGATCCAATCTATAGTTGCTACCCCCAGCTGTTCACTCTCAGGGTTTTCCAGGGAAAGTCCCATCTCTAGCTAACCTATCAAAACAAAACTAAGTAAAATAAAACCATGCATGCCACCAAAGTCTCATTGATTTTAAACTCTGCATAGCGTGCCAAAATCTCTACCAACTGCCACTCAAAATGTTGGCCCAACTCTGTCTTTGAATGTGATCCTTATTCTTTCAAATATCAAATCCTTATTGAGATTTATATTAGATCCTTGGAACTATAGTAGGTCCGCAGTTGAAATGTATGTATATATTTATATGTTCTCCTTCATAGATGTTTGTGAGGGATCATGTACAGGTTGAGAGAAGTTATATTACTCTACTCGCTCTGTACTTAAGCAGTTAAGCTTCAGGGATACTTCTAAAGTCAAGGTCTTAGTTTCCCTGATTCTGATGCTAGTAACTCAGCCTGCTTCCATTTTTCTCTGAAAATTTTAGCTGAAGACTTCTGCTTCCTCCAAATAGCCTATGAAAAATAATTTAGTTTTATCAAGAAGTAGACAATATACTACGTACCCAACAGTCTGTCCGATGGGTTTCATATACTCTATTTCACTAATTCTAATGTTTCACCTACATTTTAACCACAGCAATCAAGAAGGATCACATAAATCTTATTTCTCACTGTCTCTAAAATAAGCACTAATCTGTTTTTCTTCTAATTTATTTACTTTTTAATTTCAAAGGTTTTACTCATAATCACCAGGGAGGAAAAAATGAAAGATTTTAATAGACAATTTGGAAAGCTAAAAATTCCTGGAAATTTTACATTCACAAATTTGTTGCTTAGATGACCTTGAAATTTATCTAATTTTTTTTGTCTTTTGATCCAGAGTATGAAGTTCTTTTAAATATTGTCTTATAAGAGTAGTTTAAAACCTCCACTCAGGGTAGGATATGCTGGTTAACATCCCTTCAGTAGATGATAAATGGAAGGCAGTATTTTGCATTTCTGAAAACCTTAGACATAGTGAGATTAAATTTATAGGGCTCCTGCCCCAGTATATTCTCTACCTTTATAATTGCCCTCTTTGATCTTTAAATTTGCTGCATTTTGTTTGACCAGATTTCCTCCTTTAACATTTTGGGCTTTCTCCAAGTTTTAATTTTTCTTTTTATGATTTTACTAACACTTAAAAGGATAAAAATTATCACTGAAAGCTGTCATTATGCAAGAAGCCCAGGAGGCAATGTGGACTACTCATTTTCTAGTTAGGAGAAGATGCTTTTCTAGCTGGTTAGATCATACACACTTTTTTATGTAGACAGCCCAGCTAAGAGGGAAGGACATCTGGCCCAGTCAGGGTATCTTAGTACTGTCTGTAGATAAAGACATGGCCAGATCCTGAACGCCTGAACCAGCTGGCCAAAGCTGTCATGAATTCAAAGGAGCATTCGTAATAACCTGTGTTCCTCTCTTTCTTAGAGCAGGGCAAGGTGAGTTGATTAACATATGTTGAATGGCTCTATTGTGTTAGATATTGTACTAGGCATTTTTACATACATTTTGTTAAAATATCAAAAAATCTAAAAGAGTTATATACTTTTTGTATTCTCATTTTGTACATATAGCAACTGAGGCTTAAAGAGTTAAATAACTTGCCAAGATTCAAATAGCTAATAAGTGTGATTTTTACCCAGGACTATGGACTACCTAAGTCAGTTCAAGGACTAGTCTTTGCTTTACAATCCAATCATAATTTTCCTTATGAATGTAGGAAATTTCCCTTCCCTTCCTGTATTAGGCATTGCCCCTTCTGTGTGTGTGCTAGTAAGACCTTTGTGACTATATCTCATAATCCTTAAATCTCTTCAGATATTTTTCTTTATAATCTTTGCATTTTGAGAACTGTGTATATTATTGACATTACCAAAGCACCAGAAATTAGTTTTCATTCAGTCTCCTTATTCCTTCTTCTTATTCACATAATGGGTCAATATATGTTTATTATTACTGTTATTGCCACTGCTGTTTTTGTTATTTTTATCCCTCTTAAAGTGAGATAAACTTTTAATATTGAAGCCAAGTATAGGTGGATACATAGTGAACTAGACTGACAATAACTTATGTTGACTGAACACCTACTCTGTCACAGGCTCTGTACTAAGCACCTTCACTGAGATTTAATTCAACTTCACAATAGCCATGAAATATATATCATTGTCCCTATTGTACAGATGAGCAGACCAAGAATTAGAGCAGATAAGTAACTTTCCCGAGGCAGTGCTAAGGAATGGCAGAGCAGAGTCCAACCCACACAATGTATCTACAAAGTCTATGTCTTTGTGTGATTGTAAACCAACCCCCCTGCCCCAAGAACACAGGTTGTATTTTATTCATAGTTCCCTGTACCCAGTGAATTCTGAAGAAAGTCTTTTTTTCTGAAAGAATAAATAAAAAACACGACTTTACCATGATTTCTTATTTATCATTGGACATATTTAGTAGACCTCTTGGGCTTTAATTTGTTCATCTAAAGAGTAATGGATTTTCCTGGATAACTTCCAAAGTTATTTTCGGTTATAGAATGCTTGATTCTACTCCCCACAGAGCATGTATCTCTTTATAACACAGAAGAAAATGCATATCTTTATTGAAAAGATAACCTTCCATGGGATCCTTTCAGCAGATTTTCTTTCACGACATGGATCTTCTACTTCATTCTTGTAATCATTGAGTTGGAGTTGCAAAGGATTCAAATAGTGACATACTCTTTCTTCCCTTTGGAATTCATCTAATTTATCCCAGGAAATTTGTTGGCTGTCTTAATCTGAAGATCTCAAAGGGTAGTCTTTTTGTTTTTTTTTCTGAGGAAGGTCAGCCCTGAGCTAACATCCGTGCTAATCCTCCTCTTTTTGCTGAAGAAGACCGGCTCTGAGCTAACATCTATGCCAATCCTCCTCCTTTTTTTCTCCCAAAGCCCCAGTATATAGTTGTATGTCATAGTTGCATGTCCTTCTAGTTGCTGTATGTGGGACGCGGCCTCAGCATGGCCGGACAAGCGGTGCGTTGGTGCGCGCCCGGGATCAGAACCCAGGCCGCCAGTAGCAGAGGGCAAGCACTTAACCGCCAAGCCACAGGGCCGGCCCTCAAAGGGTAGTCTTTTAAAAGTTTATTGTAGAGCAGCTTACTGTCCTTTGAGTGTCTGTCGTGGATGCATTTCTTCTGAGGAAAGCTGACCATATGGGCTCCTTGCCTTGGCTTGGCTCATTTGACTAGTGCTAGATACCTGTCTCAAGGGCTGCTGATTTATAGGCTGGCCAGTGGCTTAGTTGGTGACCCAACAGGAGAGCTATGCTTGACCAGATGGTATCAATGACCTACTAAACCAATGAGATCTTTCTCTCCCTCTCTCAAAACCTTTTAAAAGAAAATATGCACGGGATGGTTCAGATCATCAAGTGCTGCAGAAAAATAGAAGCAGGGGTACAGAATATGTAAATTGCTATAATGTTACAGGGAAGAATAAGGTTCCATGGAGTCTTTCTTCTTTGATGACAACTGCTCGAGCGCCTGCTGTTTGACTGATAGAGGTACTTTCCAAATACAATCCATGCCCGGTTTGTGGGAACTTTTCTTCTGGGAATCCCGGCTTTTCAGCAATCCTTCTTTTCCTCATGTCCCCATGAACCTTGACAGTAAAATCCTCTTTCTGAGTTAACCTGAGCATGTTTAATTCTTTACGACCTGCAAGAACGTGACTAGCATGCATAGGTTTCCTTGGCATAGCCTGTTTCTCTGTTGAAGGACTCTCATGCCTATGTAGGCAACTCCTTAGTTAAGTGAAAACTTTCCATCACCACGCTTACTTCCTTTATTTTTGCACTTTGTGTAGAGGTAGAAAATGCAAGATGGGTACTTCCTAAAACAATTCTTCATGCACTTTAACAGAGTTGTTAATAATTTTTGGCTCAAGGCTCAATGGGAGCATGTTCTTTTAGTTTTGTATAATTCATTTCCCAACCTTTTAGACAGGTTATCTTAGTTTCTCTAAACCATGTTTCACTTCTCCCTATTACTCTCAGCTTGATTCTTTTTCTTCTAGATCCTAAAACACAGGAGTAAATTTAAGTTTTTTTTTTTTTTTTAAAGATTTTATTTATTCAGCTTTTTCCCCCCAAAGCCCCAGTAGATAGTTGTATGTCATAGGTTCACATCCTTCTAGTTGCTGTACGCGGGACTCGGCCTCGCGTTGGACGGAGAAGTGGTGCCTCCGGGCACTCCCGGGATCCGAACCCGGGCCGCCAGCATCAGAGCGCGCACACTTAACCCCTAAGCCACAGAGCCGGCCCTAAAATGTTCTCTTTTTTTTGTGAGGAAGATCGGCCCTCAGCTAACATCTGCCCATCCTCCTCTTTTTTTTTGTTTTGCTGAGGAAGACTGGCCCTGGGCTAACATCCATGCCCATCTTCCTCTGCTTTATATGGGACACTGCCACAGCACGGCTTGACAAGCAGTGCGTCGGTGCATGCCGGGGATCCGAACCAGTGAACCCTGGGCCACTGCAGCCGAGTGTGCGCACTTAACCGCTTGCACCACCGGGCCGGCCCCCAAATTTAAGTTTTAAATATCTATTCCTAACTGGTAAAGAAGGTAGAATTCTCAGGCTTGTAACCCATACCCAGTCTGGAGCTATTCATATAAAAGTCCTCAGTCAGGAAGCCATTTGTGTAACAGATCAGTAATGTGTGTTCTCCTCTGACTAAAACCCAGTAGAATGAATCCATGCAAATGAAAGAACTCCAGAAACAAAAGCATATTTTGGTAAATAATAAAAACATATGAATAAATAACAACACATGCTGCTTACCAACAATGAAATTTAGTTGTTTAACTTACATATTTTCCAAATAGTTCAGTTCTCATTCTGCTTTAAATGACTAATTTTAATTCTCTGAGTGGTTGGCAATAGCATTTTAGTTATTTTCCTAATCCAATTGCTTGCTTTGTTATATATTTTGGTGGAGTACATGTGTTAGGTGTGTGTGTGAAAGAGAAAGTGTTTGCCTGTGAGAATGTGCGTGTATGTGTGTGCTTGTGTGAGTGTCAGAGAGAGAGTTTTTCAGCTGTGAATTTTTCATTTATTAGGTGCTTTGTGATTCTATTGAAATGCTTTTTATGACAAACAGACCTTTGAGACTCAAAGTGTGGTTCTTGGACCAGCAGCATTGGCTTCACATGGAACTTGTTAGAAATGTAGGATTTTGGTGTCTAACCCAAATGTACAGATTGAGAATCCGCATTTTAACATGATCCTCTGGTGCTTTGTGTGCACACATTTGAGATGTACTGCTTTAGAGCATTGCTGCTACTATTGCATTTTCAGTTATGGTCATTGCTTTAATCACTACTTTTCTCTTTCACTGCCTCATGTTTTAAACAATGTCATAATATATTGTCCTGTCTGGGTTTTCTTTAGACTGTGATATCTAAGTTCTCAGTGATCTCTGTATTCCCTGTTCATCATGTTTTTATTGTCACTGTCACAAATAATATTTCTCTTGGGCACTACCTTATAAAGTTGGGTTTCAGATTTCAAAGACCCTTTATTAGGATTACCAGACATTGGGGTCAATTCCATTCTCATCATATGTGTCATCCTGACCCTATCGAATCTGATAGCTATACACTTCAAACTCACTTGATTGTGTGTATCTTAGGACAGCCTGTTTATCTATAAGTATCTAGTCTTTTCAGTTAATTACACTAAAAGATTATCCCTCTCTGACAAGAAATAAATTAATGTTTCATTTATATAGTTTACTATTTCTACTTTTATTTCTACTTTTAACTTCCTAGTTCCTGGAACATGGTGGAAGAGGTGGCCTTAGGATTAAATCCCTCTTCTACTCTTTTCAAGCTGAATAGTCTTTGGCAAATTATTTAATTTCTCTTAGTGCCATATCTTCAAAACTGACGTAGTAATATATTTTGTTGCGGGGGGAAATGAACTCTGTATAGCACCCACAAAATCACTTTGCACACAGTTGGCTCTCAGATAGGGCAGGCCCATACCACTTTCCTACACAGTTGCAGAACAAGAAATAAAATATCTAAGTTTCTCACGTTGCTGACTCCTCCTAAACTGCTGCCTCCTTGGCAGAAAAAGCTTTTGAAGCTTCAGCTCTTTCCTGGCTGCCATGTCTAGATTGCACATGTTCGTGTTAGTTCATGACCTAAGGACTCCTTTATTCACTGGGTTTTTTTCCTAGCTTTCTTGAATTCTGAAAGGTGACAATTATATGAGGCATGAAAAGAAACGTTTGCTCAGAGACTTAATGAAAATATGGTAATACGACCAAGAGCAATCTGCTTAAGGGTGTAATGAGAAACTTACACATATTTGCATTTTCTTTCACAGTATATTTCATCAGTTTCTATAAGACTCTAGTGTCTGGAGAATTTTTTTTTAAGGCAAGGACAAGTATCTTTCAACTTATTGGTCAAATAATAATAGATATTGAGAAGGATTGGAGATATATGATGCCAGTGAGTTCATTCATCTATTTTATCATTACAAATTTTAGTACTCATTTAGTAAACAATGTTTTAGACTCTATATATGCAAGAATAATAAAAGGTTAAATAACATTCTTCTCCTCATGGAGCTTAAATTCATGTGAGGAAAAAGATAAAAAATTAAAAGTTGTAACTTCACAGAGTAATAAATATTATGAGGAAAATAAGGTAATGTGGTAGATTTTATGCAAATACTGTCCCAATTCTCTAGCTCTCCACATATCAATGCTCTTTGCAGCATGACTTTGCAGTTCCTCTCATCAATAGGTATGGTCTATTTGCCCACATTTTGACTCTGGGTTGGCTTTGTGACTTGTTTTGGCAGGAGAATATGGCAGAAATGACTGTGCATCAGTTCTGTGAACGGCTCTCAAAAACTCTCATGTGCTTCCACTAGCTCTTCTGGAACAAGCCTGGGCTAACCTGTTGGATAACGAGAAACATATGGCCCGGTTACCAGCATTAACCCATGCATCAGTCTGCTAATCACCAGACACGTGAATGAAGTCATTCTAGACCAGTCAACTCCCTCAGCCAACTCACCAGCTGATGCAGGAAAGAACCTAGCCAAGATCAGGTGAGCCTGCCTAGCCTAGATGAATAGAATTACTCATCCTCAACTGCAGAGAATTATCCATGGACTTATGGGAAATAATGAATAATTGCTGGTTTAATCCTCTAAATTTTAGGGTGGTCTATTAGACATCAATAGATAACTGATACAGATGATACAGTGGAAATGACTGGGAGAGAGTATGGGTGTTAGACATATAAATCAGAGAAGGGATGACATTTGAGCTGAGAAAGAAATGACAAAAAGGTCTCAACCATGAAGGCATTTGGGAGCTGTCCAGGCAGAAGGTATAGTAACTACCAAGGCACTAGACATAATATGTTAAAGAAAAAGGAAGGCCAATGTGGCTTGAGGAACATAATCAAGGAGGAGATTAATAAAAGATGTCACTGGTGAGATAAGCAGATATCTAATCATGTGAATTATTTTGGCTTTTTATGAGGAGTTTGACTAGTTAAGGTTTAAGGAAGGTGAATTAAATAGGACACACATATATTTGAGGTGAAATCATTTTCTTGGAGTTAATGACAGTTGCTTGTGAATCTGACTTAGCTATTGCAAATCCATCAATAAGATGGGGAAAATATTCCTTTACAGTATTGCACAGATATAAAACTTCAGCAGTGCATTTAATTCTAGAGATAAAAATCTCTATGGAGTTATAATTTCTTTTGATTAAAAAGACAGCAATTTCCAGAGGCATGCTGTGCACACCTCCTTTTCCCTGACTTAAAGTTTGGTATCATTAAAATGATCTGGGTGATGTGATTATGGCTGATGATGCAGTTGTTGTGAGACCTGTCAGGCAGTCCCCACTGAGAGCCGCACAGTCTTATTTCAGGAGGTTGTCTCTCATTCAACACACTGTGTCTAAACTCAGCTATGTAGATATTAATCCTCAGCAATTAGAAAAGAATAATTAATGCTTTTCAAATTTGTCGTATGACCTGAAATCATACAGCTTGTGTGGCTGAAAGGCTGTATTTAACCAATGTATTTTCATAAGAAAGTTCTGTGCAAAAAGTCATAGCTGGGAATTCTGACTGAGACATCAACACAAAGGGACTACAAAGTGAAGTGACCACCTTAGGGCAACGGATCGTACTGTTTTATGGTCACAGTACATACTCAGAGATGGAATGAACTGATAACTATGAAAATTAAAATCCTATCTTCTAAGTTTCATTTTTGTAGCTTGAGTGAAGCTTTCTGGTGAGCAGTTCAAAAAATTCTCATTGAATCCCTACCAGGAGCCTGGCACCAGAGGAAATAAAATGAAAAACAGAAGTTCTGCCTCTTCAGAATCTAGTTGGGGAGAAGTATGTAAACAGATAATTTATAAAAATGTGTGCTAAGTACAATTATAGAATTATAGATGCAGGTTGCTACCAGTGTAGGAAAAAACATTTTTATTCATTTGCCCCATCTTTAAAGTACAACAGAATATAGGTCCATTTTAAAAATTATATCATCACATAATATTTCTGAATGACATTATTATAATAAGAATACTAGATATACTTCTTAGGTTTAGTAAGAGACTATAAACCCAGCTCCAAGTTTTTAAGATAGAGTGTTTCATCTTTAATCAGAAATACAGAAAATCAGTTCTTCAGATCCTTAACAGAACTTAATCTCCAATTAGGTACTCCTCAGTTCTTATCAAATGATCAGCTGAGAAAAATGATAATTACTTTAGATAGTTTAAGGGACAGGAAATATATGCCCTACTATAAATGGCCAACACTCTTTGACTTATTATATAATTGGCTTCTATAGGGTATTATTCATTAGTATGATGCCTCTGAACAATAATCACCATATTTCTTTGGAAAAGTATGGATCTCATGAATATTTCAGAGGTTGAATTATTAAGCATTAGCAAATAAATTGTCAACAGCTGAGCCATGAAATACTTAGAAAAATGTGGTTTTTCGTTTGTTAAAGCTTAATCTTTTGCCATATATTTCCAAGTGAATATCTTTAGTGACTGTCTAGAAGACCCCTTCTAGTAAAGCTGGTTTCAGAAAAAATATGGAAATTTACACTTGCCTTGCATACTACTGTATTCAAAGCCACGTAATGAATAGAAACATCATTACTTTTGCATTGAAGTACTCTTTTCATATAATATAAATGCAACTGACTTGATGCTGTTGTCTTAGAGCAGTGGTTCTTGAAACGTAGCTTCAGATCAGCAGCATCAGTGCCACTTAGGAACTGCTAGAAATGCAAATTTTCAGCCTCCTTCTGCTAAATCTGAAACTCTTGGGGTGGGGCACGACATTATGTGTTTTTACACCCCCCCCCCGATTAAGACGCACACTAAAGTTTGACTACACTGTGAAGTAAACACTGTTCACCCAGCTGAGGAGCAGTGATGCATGTTGACATACTATGAGAGAAAGAAATGGACAATAGACAGAAAACAGTGAGACACGTAATCCGTCTCAATTTCAGGGAGGCCTTTGATACCTTTACAAATTGCAGTCACATCAGCAACATAGCAAAATAAAATCATCACTCCACAGAAGTTAGAGGGATAATGATCTGACTTCAAATCATAGTTAGGATCTATCCCAATTCCTTATGCAAATTCTTCCCTTCTAGGGAAATGTAGGCTACTTAATTAAATTCCTAACGTAAATGTACACCACCAATTCTATGCTTAACACTTGACTAGGCTAAGTTCTAGGATTAGCCTGTGTCCGAGATATACAAGTGTGTCTAGTAATTTTGCTCCCAATGCCAGTGCCTTATTCCCCTTCACTCTCTGCTTTGCCTCATGATTCAAAAGCCTGTCTTTTATGAGAGATTTCTATATCTCATTCTTGGTGATGTGCCTGAAAAGAGGCTGGCTTTCTCCGGATTCCTAAGGTGTGTCTACCTTTAGCATACTTCATTGCTCTGACTTACTTATATCTACATAACATTCAATTCTGAAATGGCCATTTTTTAAACCCTCTGAACTATGATTTTCTCAGCTGCAGGAAAATAATTATGGCATCCTTCCCCTTGAATGTCCTAAGTTGTTAAAATCCAATGAACAACATTATGTAAGTGACTCGTGTCTTTTAAAATAATAAACATAATGAACACAACAGCACCAATGACAATTATAATAATGATAGCTTTTGTCATGACAAATGTCTATCAGTCTAAAGTATATTTCTTGATTTTCCTTACTAGGATAAATTTCTATCCTAGTGCAATAGACTGAATGTTTATATCCCCCCAAACTCGGTATTTTGACACCTAACCCCAATGTGGTGGTGTTTGGAGGTAGAGTCTTTGGGAGTTGGTTAAGTCATGAGGGTGAAGGCTTCATGAAAGGGATTAGTGCCTTTATAAAAGAGACTCCCGAAAGCTTCCTTGCCCTTTCCACCATGTGAGGTGGAAGAAGACAGGCATTTATGAACCATGAAGTGGGCCCTTACTAGACACTAAATCTGCTGGTACTTTGATCTTGCACTTCGAAGACTCAGGAACTGTGAGAAATAAATCTTGATTGTTCAAGCCACCTAGTTTCTGGTATTTTTGTTATAGCAGCTTGAATGGACTAAGTCTAGTCTCCCAGCAAGAGGCTTCTAGTTCTTTGTTCTCCTAATGTTCACTTCTCCATCTATTATGACACACACCCAGCACTAGAGAGTCCTGACAGACTGGAAAACAAAACAAATTGAGATTTAAATAGGAAAATTGAAGGCAGAAGCTTTCTGAATTAAAAAAAAAAAAATTTAAAAGAGGCAAGGAGGGGCTTGCCAAATATAGGAAGTAGGAGAAACTATGGGGGAAAAAGAAGTCAGATTGGCTACATAATAAATGAATCAGGCATATAGTGTCATTGGTAAGTCATAAGAGGAAATACTAGAACGGAATTTATATTATTCAATTGGATAAAGCTCCTTATTGTATTTTGTATCAAACATTACTCAGTAAAATATTAACTTTGTGTACTTCCATAAATTAATCTTGAGCTTTTTAAGGGATCTTATTCTCTCTGTAGAGTCATCTTCTTTCATCTGTTCACAGCTTCCAGAAAGAGGCAAATGTAACAGAGGCAAACAAGGGTAGGGAGACAAAGACCTCCAATCAGACCTGTTGCATCAACTCTCGTCTTTAATGGGAAAATGGCTCTCTCACTTGTAAATGATTAAAACTAAAATAAAGCAAGATGTCTCTGCTCAACCCAACTCCTTTTTCATTAACCATTTCTTCTTGATCAGAACAAAATAAATACTTGATTTTTCTCCTTCTGGACCAATTCTTTGTGTGAGTTAGCGGTTGGATTAGACAAAATCTTAAATTCACTCCTAAGTATCTAAGATCTTTCTTAATTCAGCTATTATTTCTGCAATTTTATTCCTTGCTGTCCTTTCCTTGTTAAAAAAACAAAATAAAATTGTAATAACAATAACTGTGAGAGAATCAGTGGGAGAAATCTATGTGAGCTCATTTGAATAGAAATCCATTTTTAGACTTTAAGGTACTGCAATATAAATGTTTCATTTTTATTTATAAAAATAATTATTTGTCTTATAGACAGAAACAAAACCCTCAGTTAAACTTATTTTCTGCTGATACTTCTATGTTAAAATTTTATAAAATCAATATGACACATTTATAAGAATTAGAAAGTATGGTTTTACCCACAGAAAAATGAAAAAGAGGGGCGGCCCGGTGGCGCAAGCGGTTAAGTGCGCGTGCTTCGCTGCGGTGGCCCGGGGTTCGCCGGTTTGGATCCCGGGCACAAACCGATGCATCACTTGGCAAGCCATGCTGTGGCAGCATCCCATATAAAGTGGAGGAAGACAGGCATGGATGTTAGCCCAAGGCCAGTCTTACTCAGCAAAAAGAGGAGGATTGGCAGATGTTAGCTCAGAGCCGAACTTCCTCAAAAAAAAATGAAAAAGAAACATCATTTCACCTAAAGTATAAAATTCGGAATGGTGACTTGAATCAAATGCTTGTTCTGTTTTGCTTGGTTTTTTTCTAGAACGTCAGGAAAAGAAAAAGTCATGGGAGAGATTTTGGTGGGATATGTGAAAGAACCTATTGATCACCACTAGTGAAAAATACTTAAATCACATGCAAGTTAAAGTTGTGAGGACTATGTCTTTAAAATACTTAAAAGGAGGATAGAATCTCTTCCAGATGGCTTAGAATTTTACCTGCCTAAAAGCAGGAGGGGGGAAATTAACTTGCATTGTATCTTCTAGCTTTATAACTCAAAGATGTAGGTGCATTAGAAATGCATTCAAAAGAATAATTGCCCCAAAAGATAAAATTGTTATATATGTAAAGACATTGTTCAGTGAAATCTGATTAGTCACAGACCTCTACCTGCGACAGCCATGGCTATGGCCATGAGCTGTGATGTTTTAAACAAAGCATCATTGGCAGACTGGTAGAATTCAGGAGAGCAAAGAAACTATGTCTAGGAGAATAGCATCCTTGCAAATAAGATCATCTGCTCAGAAATGGAAAATGCTCAACAATGCTGGAAAGGAAGTTGTCTTTATCTAAATGTTTAAAATTTCTGTTCGTTATATAAGTAAAAGAGTAAAATATATTCCAACGTATGTTAAAAAAAAGAAAAACAAAGAATTTTTAGAAAAGGAACTGAAAATCACTTATACTGGCCAACAATAATTTATTTATTCCACTACAAAGACTTCATACATCACCACCCAAATATTTAGAACCCAAGAAGCCATTCAGCCCATTGTCTTGTAGGAATAGATTATCTAACACTCTACAATATACCTCTGGGTACTTTTCTGTAATTGTTTAAACTTTATCAGTGAGTGAGTATCCAAAATATCCCCTGGAAACCTCCACAAGAATCAACACAACTGTATGTTAAATCATAGTATGGCTCTGAGCATTTCATTAAATAGGTATTGATGTATCTTTCCCAACTCCACTAGAGCAGCATATCCTAGATAGGTCTTGTTCTCTACAACTACGTAACAGGTGAAGTGGAGACAAATGGCAAATGTGGACAGTATATAAAAATAAGCCATGCAGTTTTGTCCTCAAACCCAATTTCCTGAAAAGAGTTATTCATAGTCTCTATTTTCATGAGAATGATATGATTTCAAAATGCATATACAAAAAAATGGATCTAAGTCCCTCAATTTTCTGTATAAGTTGAAGTATTTAAGTATATTCTTCAATCAATTTTTGGTCAAATACATATTCGGCCCCCGAATTCAAGTGAAAGGTAGCACTTACTATTCTTTTTAAGGTGGTATTTGGCATGTCTTGAAATAGAGTCCAAAAAAGATTAATCTGGTATCCAAATACATGTGATTCCATTAAATAAGCCACACAGACTAACATGATGATGTTTCACTTAATATAGAAAATGTTTTTCCACTAACCAAGTAGCATTTTATGCATCAACTTTAACAGACTAAACACAAGCAAAAAGCAAACTAAAACTCACAAATACACAAGATATATAACTTTCTTTTGTTTTCTGTCTGTATCATGAAACTTGTATGAATGTCTTACTTTCCATCTAATACAGAAACTAAAAGTGATTATTTGTAAAGTGCTTGAAGTCTTCATTGGAAGAAACCAATCCCTTGAATTATTACTTTTCCTTCTCTAATTGTTCTCAACTGAGTAGTCAACACAAGTTGAGTACAGTCTTAGTAGCACTCACGATGTGCATTAGATATGGTTTCTGACTTCAAGGAATTCATGATCTAGCAGAAAAGAGAAGATATAATCAATATAACACATGCCTGGAACTACAGTAATTCTTAGCATAAGGGTGACTTAGAGATGATATACTTTAGGTTTAGTTAGTACTATTTAAAAAATAATTTAGAGATATTTATGTATCAATTAAAACTTCGTGTTGTATGTGACAAGAAAGCTAATGCAAATGATTTTGAAAATAAAAGACCAGGGACTCGCCCGGTGGGGTAGCGGTTACGTGCACACACTCTCCTGTGGCGGCCTGGGGTTCACGGGTTCGGATCTGGGAGCCCACCAACACACCACTTGTCAAGCCATGCTGTGGCAGAGTCCCATATAAAGTGGAGGAAGATGGGCACGGATGTTAGCCCAGGGCCAGTCTTCCTCAGCAAAAAGAGGAGAATTGGCATTGGATGTTAGCTCAGGGCAAATCTTCCTCACAAAAAAGAAAAGAGAAGAAAACAAAAGGCCAATTTTTGGTTCACGTGGCCAAAAAGTCTCGATTTTGGTGTGGCTTAATCCACCAGCTCAAACTATGTTGCCTGGGACCCAAGTTCTCCTCTTCTCTCTGCTTTCTTTGGTGTTGATCTATCTTCATTGTCCACAGTGTGGTACCACATCAATTTCTCTTTCTATTTCACATAGGTCAGCAGGAAGCCTTTCTTACTCATAAAGAGGGAAGGATTCTGACCACAGAAGTCAAATGAAAGACTTGGATCTGACTCTCATTCAGTAAATAGATATTGAACATTAAAACATAAGAATAATAAAATAATCCTCTGAGGAAGCATTAGTAATAATACAGAGTTGGCACTGTATAGCAGGAGAAATGTATTTGTTACAAGACCACAAGTGTAAGACGCCTGATCTACTGGGATCCACATAAAGTCACATCTCATTCAATGTTAATTTTCTATTTCTGATGTGGCAAGTTAACACAATACTAGCAGCTTAAAACAACACACATTTATTTTCTAACAATCCAGTATGTTGGTAGTTCAGGTGGGCTTGATTGAGTACTCTGCTTAGAGTGTCACGAAACCAAAATCAAGTGTGAGCTGACCTGTGCTCTTATCTGGAGGCTCTGTGGGAGATTCCACTTTCAAGCTCATTCAGACTGTTGACAAAATTCAGTTCCTTATGGTTTAGGGCCAAGGTCCCTATTTCCTGGCTGTCTGTTAGGAGGGAGACCTCTCAGCTACTTAGGCAACCTATGTTCCCCATCCTGTTGCCTCCTCCATCCTCAAACCATCAATGGTTCTCGTAGTCCTTCTCATGTTTGACTCTTTCTGATTTCTCTTCTACTATATCTCTCTGATACTGGAGAAAATTCTCTATTTTTAAAGGTTCATGTGATTAGACTAGGCCCACACAGAAAATCCAGGATAATTTTAAGATCTTAATGTCTGTAACCATAATTATGTTTGCAAATTTCCTTTTCATGTAACATAAGCTATTCACAGGCTTAACGCCAAGGGGCAAAGACCATGGGGTCAACATTCCGCCTACTACACACCCATTGAGTGTTAAACAATAGCAGGGAATTGGACATGGTGCTGTGGGAGCATGGGTGAGCCTGAGAGAGAAAGAAGCTATGTCAAACTGGGAGATGAGAGCAGACTCTAACAAGGGGGAACCAGCTGCTGAAAAATTATGAAAACAATTCATGTTTTCAGTGGAAAGACAGCAAGGAGCCATTGTAAAATGTCATGGACACGGTATTAGAAATTGCTAGAAACTTCAAATTGAAGCACTAAGATATCTTAAGTCTTTGGGACAGTGTGGAAAGCCAGCAAAGCAAAAAAATAATTCTATTAAAGGACTATCTCTTCACCTGCCACATAATTTTGCTACCTTTTTGTCTTATCAACTCCAAATATTAGAGCTTCTCAAACAGAAATTGGAGAGGGAGAGTGAGGAATATCCCTTTCAGTTTGCAAAAGCCTCTGAAGAAAGAAATTATGTCACATTCTTATTAACTTCCTTAGAAGCTTTTACAAAAAAATAATTGCCCTTATCTATAATTTGTTCACCTCCTGTTGGAATTTAATCCTCCATTTGCTCCTTAGGTCAGTGTCTGATTAATATAGCCCAAACCAACTGAAGTTCAGAATAACTAGAGAAGTCAAAAAAGCTAAATTTTATTCTTTAACCAGATCCACTGAAAATAAGAGCACATTCCTGTTGTTTCATATTTGGGCACACTGCCATTACCATGATTTGAGTGACAGATATTTGAAAAGAAGGCACCTACACTCTTTAGTCTGCAGGCATGTAGGGAAATGTGGTACATGAAGATTCCTAAAGAATGGTGTCTGTGCACACAACTGTTGAACATCAGTTTTTTTGATAATATTTAGTATTTTTTGGTTCTATTAAATAGACTTTTCAGCAAAAGATGTTTCAATCCAACCAAAGAAAAGGGACAAAAAATAGTTTCAAGAAATTAAAAATAGCAAAATCAAAGAGCTCTTCATTTAACTTTTAATGAATGTAGCTGTGCAAATTAAAAAGCATCAAAAGATCCAGTAGCTATTGTTGTTGAGAAACTACATGTCAGCTGGAAGTTCGTTGTTAGAGATGGCTTTGGACTGAAAAATATACAGGCTAACAAATGGATATAAGGACGGGAACTCTTTATTAAGCAGAAAGATGTATCTCCTTCAGTTTCTGTGGTCCCGTTAACTGTGAGTGCTGCATCAAGTTCTGGTGGCTAAGAGAGATGACCCATCTTCCCATGTGGGTGAGACTGTAGCATTCAGTCATAGATGAAAAGGATGGTGATTAATTAAGTGCTTTACAGAAGAGAGAGGATTATGGTGTAGATAGCTGTTTCCTCTGCTGCTTACTATAATCTAAATACCAAAAGCATTCAAATTAGGTAGTGAATTTTTAAAAATACAAGGGGTAATGTATCCTAAGAGTGAAGCATAGGTGTGCACATGTACACACCTACAATTATTTGAAGAGATCTCTTTCCCTTGGCAATGGTCTGGTCAGACAGCTGGGTTGTAGAGGCCCAGACTGAGCTAAAGGCAGTGAGGTCCAAGCTTTGGTGCACATTAGAATCACATGAAGAGCTTTTAAGTTTCCCAATGCCCAGATTGAACTCTATGCCATTTGAATCTGAATGTCTAGAGTTGGGAGCCAAGCATCAATATTTTCTATTGAAGATACTCAGTTGATTCCAATGTACTGCAACATTTGGGACCTACTGAGGTAAAGATGAGAATGTGAGTCATCATGGGCATATTATAAGGCTCTACAGAACTACAAGTACCTGTAAATAAAAATAATAGCTGATTAGAAATGTGAAATTATTCAGAGAATGGGTAATGCTTATACCACTAAGAGCTTGAAGGATATTAACATTCTGGAATCCCATATTTTGGCAGGTCTCAGTATGAGTAAATTACCTTGGGCAAGGGATTCAACATAGTTGGGTCTAGGATAGAGAAACTAAAGAAGCTGTGGTATATATACACAATGGAATACTACTCAGCCATAAGAAACGATGAAATCCAGCCATTTGTGACAACATGGATGGACATTGAGGGTACAATGCAAAGTGAAATAAGTCATAGGGAGAAGGTCAAATACCGTATGATTTCCTTCATTAAGTAGTAGATAATAACAACAATAAACAAACACATAGGGACAGAGATTGGATTGGTGGTTACCAGAGGGGAAGGTGGGAGGGAGGAGAGTGAAAGGGATAATTCGGTACTTGTGTGTGGTGATGGGTTGTAATTAGTATTTTGGTGGTGAACATGATGTAATCTATGCAGAAATAGAAGTACAATGATGTACACCTGAAACTTTTACAATGTTATAAACCAATGTTACTGCAATAAACAAAAAATTAAAAAAAAAAAAAAAAAAAGAAACTATAAGTGGCCTATTTCATCTTCTTTACTTCACAAGGCAGTGAGGCTTTGTAATTATGAATAATCTCAACTAAGGTCACTTCTAGTGTACTTAGAATATATACCTGGAATACACAGGAAAGAACTATGATAGGAGTTAGGATACAAGACTAAGACTAGCCAATGATAAAATAGTTTGTAAGTTTAATAGATGTTCAATTATTTACTGCATAGAAACCAGTCCAATTAGGAGTGGCTTAAAACAATGACTCTTTATATAACACAATTCAGTGAGTTGGCTAGGATTTTTTTTTTTTTTTTTTTTTGGTAAACCTTTAGGCTTACTCATATGTTTGTAGGCAGCTGGTAGGTCTACTGGTGGCTGGATGATCTAGGAAGACTTCAGTAACTTATCTAGTGTTTGGAAATCTGTTGGACAGGATACAGGGTTGACTGCCCATGTATCTCTCCTCATATAGCAGGCTAACCCAGACATATTCATATGTAAGCAGCAGGTTTCAAGGGAATATGAATGAATGCTACAGGCCTTCTTGAGGTCTAGGCCAACACCGGCACACTCTCACTTCTTCTGCACTCTATTGGTTGAAGCAAGACCAGTGCAAATTCAAAGAGTAAAGAAATAGACTTTACCTTGTTATTTGAAGAGCTACAAAATTAAATTGCAAAGGGGAATGAACATAGGAATGGAAAAATGTTGTCAACATTATTTGCAATATACCACCATAGGAAAGATATTTTTGTTCATAACCATGAATAAACTTTTTAACATCCCACTTTTTTTTCATTTTTTATAATCACAACCATATGACACAGTGTCTCATAACTCTTTCTGTCCTTCTTTTTCCTTTTGAACACTCTGCTTTCAGCTCTTTCCAGTTGAAAGTTCTCTGGGATACCTGTTTCCACTAATGTGGAAACCTTGCCCTGAAGCTCAATATAAATGAGGTAATACTCTTTCTACAAAGGGTAAGATAGAAGTTTAAATACTTGGATAGTTTGGGCCTAGTGAGTAAGACATATTAAATGAGCCAGTTTCTGTATTTCTTTAAACATATTACATAAACACCATTTCGTCATTCTCCCCATCCATCCTTACGTGCTTGCTTTAGTGTGATACTTTATAGAATCTCTGCTTTGAAATCCTAACTTGTATAAGAGGAACTGCTTACAATGCACTGTTTCTTTTCCCCAACTCTCTTCCTGCCTTCTTTCCACTAAGGGAGGAGTTGAATAATGGAATTTGACTGATCAGATTGAAGGGACCACATCTACTAGTAGGAAGAACCACTGTATTAAAAGACATATTGGTATTTTTACATTTTTTTTGAAAAATGAATTTCTTTCTCCATAGAGCTGGCTCAGTTGATCCAGCGAATACCATTATTGTTTTGATTTCTTGTAACATATGGCCAACCAAAATATGGTTCAACCCAAGATTCAGATTCAGATTTAGGCATGATAGGCCCAAGTGTAAGTATTCTGGTCCCAGCCAAGTATTGTAAGTAGCCTTTGAGATGCTTTCAAATGATTCCCTACTTCCTGGTATTCATGCCTCTATGTAACCTTCTCCTGTTAAGCATGAGTAGGAAGTAATGATTCACTGCTAACAAATGTAACACTGTAAAAGCAATGAGACTTCACTTCTGAACTTAGATTAAAAAAAGACTGTGGCTTTCATTTTGGACGCCCTCTCTCACTCATTTGCTTGCTCTGAGGAAACCAGCTGCCATGTTGTGAATTGCTCTATGGAGAGACCACTGTGGTGAGGAACTGGGGGAAGCCTTCAGCCAACAGGCAAGGAGAAATTGAGGCTCCCAGTCAAATAACCAGGGAGGAACTAAATCCTGCCAACAACCACATGAGTGAACTTAGAAGAGTTTCCTTACTAGATGAGCCTTCAGGTGAAAGCAGAACCTTAGCTAATAGCTTAACGGCAACTTCATAAGAGACCTGGAGCCAGGGGTGCCCTTCTAAGCCGTATCAGATTCCTGACCCAGAACAACTGCGAGATAATAGTTGTTTTTGTTTTAAGCCCCTAAGTGTTACGGCAATTTGCTATGCAGCAGTAGAAAACTAATATGCCAGGTCTACCATAGCTCTACATTTGAGGTCACTGAACATAGAAGAAGCAGTAATATAGCCATTTATTCTTTTATTGTTCCTTACATTTAGCTCCACTTGGGAATGTCACTGACAGAGAGCCAGGATAGGATTCAGACACTTCTGAATTTTACACACATTTTCATATTTCCTTGTGTATTATGTTTTGTTTACATATATAAATACAAACTCATAAAAATTAGATATCTATTATATATATGTTAAATAAGTATATATAGAAAGTATATTTATGAATATATATATGTGTGCAAATATGTCTATATCTATATCTATATCAACTATCTATCTTCCATTGCCTGACCTTGATGTGTTCCTAGGGGAAAAAATCAGCAGCAACAAACACCATTTCTGATCACTTCTTTCTATCATGAAAGGAGCTTCTTCCACAGCTCTTTATCAAGATGTATTATATTACTTATATTTATCATTTGAAATAATCATATAGAGACAACTATTGTTATGTTTTTCCAAGAGGACTCCTTTCTTCATTTAGGTTGTGAAAGTGATGGCAGATTCCTATGTTTTAATTCTGTGGATTGAAAGCTGAAAAGAGTATTGGCATAGTCATTTATTAACAAATATTCTGTGCCCATCGTTTAACCTCCACGAGCCTCAGCTCCCTCAATTATAAGATATACTTAATATTTAAAATATGTATTTCACAAGTATTTCTGAGAGCAACAAATAGTAAATAAAATAGAAAGTAAGCATGTTAAACAGCATGCAGATGTAATGTTTGGTGTATTTGAAGGGGAGAAGTTGCTGGCACTGACTGGATCCATACAAAAGAAAGGTCTTTACAGTCGATAAGCAGAAGAAAAATAAGAACAAATCACTTCATCCTGGGCTTCCGCAACACATAAGGAAAGTCTATTCAGACCATGACCGAGCTTTAGGTTGTCTATAAATTTCCTGAAGTTGTGTGAAGAATTACATGCTTATGTATTGACGGAAACCAAGTAAGTGTGGGTGGATGACTGAGCATTTTTCAAGGGAAAATGAATGTTATTTTCATCAAATTCTCAAAGTGGTCATGTCCAAAAGAATGCTGAGAAATCTCTCTTTAAAAGACTTTCTAGGGGCCGGCCTGGTGGCACAAGCTGTTAAGTGCGCGCGCTCTGCTGCGGCGGCCTGGGGTTCGCAGGTTCGGATCCCCAGCGTGCACCGACGTATTGCTTGTTAAGCCATGCTGTGGTGGCGTCCCATATAAAGTGGAGGAAGATGGCCATGGTTGTTAGCTCAGGATCCATCTTCCTCAAGAAAAAAGGGGAGGATTGGCATCAGATGTTAGCTCAGGGTTAGTCCTCCTCACAAAAAAAAAAAAAAAAAAAAGACTTTCTAGACAACTTCTGTTTCCAGAGTATGCAGAGCACGACACCCCCTGAGACCCTCCCTATATAAATAATCTAGATAAATAATATTAAAAATGCATTTTAGGTGCAAGTATGACCAGAATTTTTTAAAAGTTAGAAAGCTAGAACACAGAAGTGTAATAACATTGAAACTGTGTAGATTTATTCACCAAAAAACATGTTAAAAAATGTTCCAATGTTCTTTGAAATAAACCAAAACTGGAAATAACCAAAATGGTTATCAATAGTAGAAAGAATAAATACATTTTAGTATATATTCCTAAAAGAACCCCATAATTTTGAACCAAAGAAGCCAGACACTAAAGAATAGAAATGGTATGATTTCATTTACATAAAGTTCAGAAACTTACAAAACTATGATGTTAAAGATCAAAATAGTTGTCACTTTTGGAAAGGGAACCTGGGGAAAAAGTTTCTATGGTGTTGTAGTGCTGATAATAGTCTGGTTTTTGATTTGGGTGATATTTAGTTTCATCAAGTTGAATATATACATTTTATGCATTTTCATATATGTGTGTTATACTTCAGTATATGATTTAATTTAAAGAAAATTATGGATGAGGTTAATAGCCAATAAGAAAACTGAAGAGAAAATTAATGAAGTAGAAGATAGCCCTATTGAATTATTCATAGTATTGGAAAGAGACAAAAACAATTAGAAAAAAAATTAAAATTTTCTAACTAAATCTCATTAAAAATTTGAAAGGGAGAAAAGCACAGAGTTAATATTTGAGGAGTTAATGGTTTTAACTTTCCAAGAATTTTCCAGGAGAGATAAAAGACAGTAATGCTTAGCTTTGAAAAACCCAGTGGATCCTAAGTAGAATATATTAATTAGGACTCCACATCCAGACACATCAAAGAGGTACTCTAACTATTATAGTAAAGAGTGTGCAGGAATGTTTGAAGAGAAGGAAGAGTGACAATCATAAAATGTGCAGGGAATTTTAGGGAAGCAACAGCTGGAAGGTCAGGAAAGCAACTCCTGGAGAACTCAGCCTGCAACTTCAAAGTCTGTGGTTCTTAAAAGCTATTTCACAAACAGCTACAACTCTTAGGAATCTCTGAGAAAAGTTCCTAACATCTCTCAAAGCAAATGGTTCTCAACTACTTGCTGTTAGAGGCCTTGCTAAATCTCACATACTGCCCAAGTGTCCTGAATCTGTCTAGGAAAGGGGATTCCGGAAAATGCAGTTTCTAGTTGCAGAGGAGACAGCAGGATGAAACAGTGATAATAAATTGACAACAAATAATCCAGCACACTAGGTAGCATTCTAATATTTTTAGATTACAAGCAAAGGAATTGTTTTTACGATCTGAGGATCTTTGTGCTAAACACAAAAAACATGAACCAAGAAATTTGACAAATTCTACAACTTAAAATTATGTGTGCATCCATACCCACCAAAAGCGATGTGAAAAGACAAGTCATGATTTGGAAGAAGGTATTCAGAACACATATGATTAAAAAAAATAGAACCCCAAATACAAAAAGAATTCCTTTAAAGCATTAAGAAAGATTCAAACAATACTCTTAAAACAATAGGAAAAGTGCTTGAGAAAACAATTCACAGAGGAGGAAACCTAAACAACCAATATACATATAAAATATGAACTACCTCATCTGTTAGGAAATTGTGAGTTAAAACCATAATGAGGGGGGCCAGCCCTGTGGCATAGTGGTTAAGTTCAGTGTGCTTACTTTGGCAGCCCAGGTTCAAGGGTTTGGATCCCAGGTGTGGACCTACACCACTCATAAGCCATGCTGTGGCAGTGACCCACATACAAAATAGAGGAAGACTGGCACAGATGTCAGCTCAGGGTGAATCTTCCTCAAGCAAAAACAGGAAGATTGGCAACAGATCTTAGCTCAGGGCAAATCTTCCTCAATAACAACAACAACGAAAACCATAATGAGATATTATTTTAAACTTACCACTTTGTTAAAATAAACCTAAGAATACAGTGTTGATTAGAACAACTAGAATATCTATCCGCTGTTTTGGGAAATGTAAATTGGCCAAACCATAATGAGGGGAAAAACAAGTGGTGCTATCTAGGAAAGTAGAATAACCATGCATAATGCCCCAACAATTTTATCCCAAAATATTTATGCTAATGAAAATCTTGCATACGTTCTATGGTACAGATATTTAATAACATTTATAGAAGCATTGTTAATAATAAAAGAAATCAAAAGTTCATCATTAATGGGATGAATAAATAAATATGGTATACCCATGGCATGAAATACTATTCAGCAATGAAAATTAATTAAAATGGGTATTTGCAACAATATGCCAATAGTAGGGTTATGGTTAATTTGTTTTGATTTTTCATTCTTCAAAATTTTCTTTACAGTGGTTATATTATATTATCAACTCAAAACAATCCTTTAAGAATATTACCCAGCATGGTACAGATTTCTCTGTGGGCTAATTACCCCAGCATGTAATGAATGACCTGTTCAGAACTCTGTAACGACTTGGAAAGGAGGGACAATAGTTAGACAGAGGTAGGAAACATAATCCCCACTTGTTTTAGCCAGCTCAGACTGCTATAACAAAATAGCATAGATTGCTTGGCTTAAACAACAGACATTTATTTCTCACAGTTCTGTTATCTGGGAAGCCTGAGATCGGGGTGCCAACATGGTCATGTTCTGGTGAGAGACTCTTCCTGGCTGGCAGAAGGCTGCCTTCTTGCTATATCCTCATATGGCAGAGAAAGATGGAGAGAAAGAGAGAGAGAGAGATTGCTCCCTAGTCTCTTGTTACAAAGGCACTAATCTCATCATGAGGACTCCACGTCTTCATGATCTCGTAAACCTAATTACCTTCCAAAACCTCACCTCCGAAAACCATCACCTTGGGGGTTAGGGCTTCAACATATGAATTTTGGAGGGACACAATTCAGTCCATAGCACCACCTTAAACTTGGACAGCTTTCTGAGATATAAAACAAGCACATAAGAAAACAGTAAAACTGCATTGGAAATTGTGCAGCACAAGTTGTAGACGCCAAAACATTTCGAGAAGGAATAATTTAAATTGTCTAATCAAACATATTTATTGAACACCTAATATGTAACTATGTGCCAAACAAGGTAGTAATGACAGGAGTAAACATGGAGGAGATGGAAAATTTTAGGATTTGAGAGAATGGTTGACTATAGATTTGGCAGAATGGAGCAGCCGCATGAATGAATGCTTGGAAGCAAAGATAGTCCAGCGATCCAGTGTGCAAAAGGATGCTAAGGGTCAAACCCAGGCCTTTAGTCTTCTAGCCTGGACCAATGCCAACGCTTTCAAGATCGTTTACTGTCCTATAGACTCTTCCACTTAATCATTCTTGTATCTCCAGCGTTACTTTCTTTGAGCACAACCATTTCATGTCCCTCTTCTTCTCATGATGGTCTCCAGAGCTAAGAATAACTACTTAGCTGGCGCTTGGCTCACCAAAATTGCAGTCTCATGAATTTTCTTTCCTCAGGCCCACTTCTCTTTCCCATATATATTGGTCCAATTTCCATCTCTGGACTTCCCAGCTCTTTCTAGAATCAGGGCTTTATTTTAACTGATTATTTGCTAACAATGATTTTTCTCCCATATTTGCCTTTGTCAACACTACCATTTCTTCAAACCTCAGGTTAAATGCCACCCATTCTAAGAGGTCTTCCTAAATTGTGTTAAGACTGGAGGTAAAGTCCTTTTCCTAGTCCTGGTGATATTTCACTGGAACTCTTGAAAAGCCAAGAGATTTTGGTCCTCTTTTACACCTCTATGGATATATTGGTTGACTAAATCAAGTCAATTTGAATAGAATCAAATTGAATCAAACTGAATTGAATTGAACCGAACTGAATTAAAATGGATGGTTCTTTTCATGCTTGAGCAGCAGACAGGTCATAGGAAAAACAATTTATTTCTTTGTATTTTTTTCAGATTCTCTCAATATATGCATCTCTAATGGAAGAGCTACACAGAATATTCTACACATAATCAGTTGAAAAGTTTGAGATGATTTAGACTTAATAGCCACATTCATGTACAGATAATAACACTGTCAAGTGAGTGTCATCTTTGACTAAGAAACAACAGAATTCTTTAATTCTATACTGAAAAGTAGGATATATTTAAGCTAGGCTAAATAGGCTCTGTTTTTAACGGGCCAACTTGCATTCAAAGTTAATTGGATATTGAAAATCCCAGCTTATGTTTAATATGTATCATTTTTCAGAAATCCCAAGATAAAGCTGCTAACTATAGAAAAAATGACAAAACTATACATTTCCTGAGACATGGATTTTAGCAAGTCTCATTCTAGCAATAAAAGCCTCTTTTGAAAATTTTCTTCCTCTATTTTGCTTACAGACAATGGTGTTCTTTTTTATGTAATCTACTTAAGCATATCACTATTTAGTGCATTCATCACTTCTTAATACCTGGCCATTATAGGTTAAGGAATATTCAAAAAGACATTTTAAATGGAAAATTATGGGATAGGTAGTGGGATTAAAAAAAATTGCTGAGATCCTTTCCAGTTTAATGATTTTATGATATATCCTGTTGGTTTATTTATAAACAAAAACAAAACAATACAATCTTTATGCCACAGACATCATTAACATATTCTGTTTTTTCTGGCCCAACTTTTTTTTTATAAATTTTAACTTGCAACAGAAAAGTGACAACAAGCCCTATCACAATTACAAACAGTAGTATGTGTGACTCAATAGAACAAGTAATATTTGCCCACATATTTCCTATGGATTTCTCTGCAAAAGCCAGGCTCCCTTTTCTCACCCTCCTTTGATTATTAGAAAGACACACACAAAGGCATGCATACACATACACACGATAGGCTTTTGACAAAAAAATTTTTTAAATTGAAAAAAAAATGTATTTTAATAGTTGGAAGGAACTGCAGTTAGTATTCTTAGAGCCTTAGTTTGATCTCCTGATTTAATGAATGAAGGTTATAGTGAGAGGAGTTGAAAGGCAGGTCACCTAACTCATTTTTTTGTTTATTTCATTAGCAATGTTTTGTTGAGTGTTTATTATGTTACCTGTCTTTGTCTAAAGGCTTTTTTCACAATATCTGAGTCAATTCTCACAGAAATCCTGAGATTATCCTCCCCATTGATCAGATTAAGAAACTGAGGTTTAGGAAGTTAATTAATTTGCCCAAGATCCCACAGTTAGTGATGGCACACTCACTATGATACCAAAGCCAAGATCCTTTCCTCCCAGTTATTAGCAGAATGGAAATGATGTCTGAAGTCTCCTAACTGCACATCTTGAGCTTTTGCACAACACTCGGGAGCTTCTTTTCAAGTATTTACTTTGTACTTTGTGTTTAGAAATACTCATACAGTTACTACTTGGCTAAGTTTATCATTTCTAGTATTTCAGATTCTCCTGATGTATTTAAAATAAATGTGAACCAAATGCTGCATGACTTTATTTATTGCTTGTATCTCTATCTATCTATCTATCTATCTATCTATCTATCTATCTATCTGTCTATCTATCTATCATCTATCATCATCATAATTTTATTCAGGAATTGCCATTCTCATCATATTCTAACTTATTGTGAGACCTTTCCAAATCATCGAATCAGACCATTTTAGAGGTTCATCTTCCTCATATTAACCAAATGAAGCATTGGGAAGATTTTTTACTTTTTAAAAGTCAGAGAAAAAAACCTAAACTTGACTGTGTTGTTTATGTCTTTTCTCTACAACTAGCAATATGTAAAAATGCCTAAGGGAACCTCGTATTCATTACATTCAATCTTCTTTAAATTCATTCCTTACTATGAATATTTACTTCTAAATATCATTCAAAATAGAGGAAATTCAGCTTTTTAGTGGATGTCTAAGGACATCTTGTGCCATCATTTCTCTTCAATTCTGAATTCTATAAATACTTTAAAATTCTAGTCTCTGTGTGTGTGTGTGTGTGTGTGTGCATAAGTGTAGTATTTGGCCTACTTTAAATGCAATTTCAAAGGTTTATAATTGTACAGTGGAAAGCTTTTTCAATTAAATACATCTTTTTGTGGTCTTTTTTCAGTAGAGTAGGGAACAACGAAAAAGTTCAGAAGTTTCAAACCGTAACCTGCCTTTCTCTGAACACAGAAGCCTGAGGATAATAAATGAAGCATTACAGCCACACACGAGCGTGATACTGACTGTACCTCTTCCTACCCTCTCCAATATTTTAGGAAGTCTTTAAGGGCTCTCTGATGATTCCATGCAAACTCATCATTTTAATTATCACCAGTTTTTTGTTATTTGTTCAGATTATTTATGCTCCTGAGTTCTTCATTGTCTGCTAAAGTGAAATACGACAGAAGTACTATCAATGTCCAACAAATTAACATTCTCAATGGAACAGTCAGTGTCTGAGGTAAAGTGCGGTATCGCTGTCCCAAGGGCACACCCCTACACTGAGGACGCACTGGCATTGCTGGCATTAGTGCTGACACAGTCACCAGTGCATCCACTTCCTTTTCTAAAGTGCCACCACCACTGCGAACAAGGACATCTCTGATGCCACGGACACTATTGTGATGAACCAATGGTGGTCACACATTGAAGTCAGTAAAATTCAGGGAGGTGAAAAAAAGAAAAAATGCAACCCAAAACAACCCCCAAATAAACAAAATAGTTTTTTGTGTAGATGTTTTCAACCTTTTAAATATAAAAGATTTGGGAGCCACTGGCGTTGTGTATAGGGACAAACTGAGAGGTAGATAGTTAAATTAAGCTGGTGAGCCTCAATTTTTCTTGGAAATTCTTCTCCAAAAGGCCCCCTAATCTCAATGCTAACACCTCCCAGGCAAGCTTGCCACATTGGGCTCTCATGTCTAACCCATTTCCTCAGTTAAATGTAATTTAGGTAAGCGAAATACAGATAAGCACAATAGTCCTCCCATCTTTATGGGAGAAAAGTTCCAAGACCCCCAGTGGGTGCCTGAAACATCAGATAGCACCAAGCTCTATGTATACTATGCTTTTTCCAAATATACATACCTGTGGTAAAGTTTCATGTATAAGTAACGTACAGTAAAAGATTAACAACAGTAATAATAAAGTGGAACAATTATAACAATATACTATAATGCAAGTTACCGTAGATCTCAGCAATCTCAGCATATGATTTTTTTTCCTTTCCTTATTAGGTCAACAACTTTCACCTTTTCACGTAAAGGAAGTCCTATATGGCTTCTCTTTGTCATATCTGAATTGCCAGCATCACTACTCTTGTGCTTTGGGGCCATTATTAAGTAAAACACGGGTTATTTGAACACAGCACTGCGATACCGCTACAATCGATCTGATAACAGAGATGGCTGCTCAGTCACTAACAGGGCAGGTAGCATATGCAGTGTGGATCCGCTGGACAAAGGGATGGTTCCTGCGCAGGATGGAGCAGATGGCGTGAGATGTCATCACACTGTTCAGAATGACATGCAATTTAAACTTACAAATTGTTTATTTCTGGAATTTTCCATTTAATATTTTTGGACTGCCATTGACCGTGGGTAACTGAAACTGCTGATAAGAGGGGGCAACTGTATGTTACCAACAAAGGCAGTCAGTACGAAGACAAAATAGTAAGGCTATGGACAACATGTAAAAACTATTTTAAGGTCAATATATAACAAAATATTTTTTAAACACTTTTGAGAAAAAAATTTAGTATCTAACTTCCCACTCAGTTTAGAAATAAAAAATGATGCTAAATAAGTATATAGCACAGCCTGATATTAAAAGAGAACACAATTCACATTGTTCTAGAAATGCCAAAATGATTTAATATTAGTAAAGTAGTGCTTAACCCATTGTCTAGCTCTTATTAAGCATTCAATAAATATCAAGCTTTCTTCAACGTTATTACCATCTCTGAATATAATGTATCCTATAAATAAATCAAAGGAGGAAGTTCACAGGATTATCTCAGTAAATACTAAGGGAAATTTTCATAAAATTCAGCATTCGTTTGTAAAATCTTTCAGATAGTACTTTAATAATGTAAAATATCTATTTTAAATCAATGATATACCTTATAATGTTGAAATATGAGGCATTCCTTTTAAAACCAAGATAAGACAAGGATGTCAACCAATACCATTACTTACTAGTGTTCTGAAAGCTATGTCAGCAAAATTTAAATAGGAAAAAATAGTTCTGTTTAAAAAGAGGAGATACATTTTTCTTTATGTGAATAGTATATAAATCTCAAATAACAAATTGCAAATATTTACAATAATTATGTCGTTTAATAAGATATTTGGCTAAAAATATGCAAAAATGATTATTTTCTATATCCCAGAAATGTGTTTGAATAAAATTCACAAAAATTGTCAGTCAAAATGTAAATGTGTAGCATTTAATGTAATAACAAATATTTAAGACATCTATGAAGAATTATGCTAAACATCATTGAAAGATATGAGTAAATTTGAGGAAAATTATAATTTACTTTAATTATAATTAAATAATTAAATATGTTTGGAAAGTTTACATAGTATAAACTGTCAGTTCTCTCCAAATCCTAATTGTTTTTAATTTTTTATATATATATATGTGCATATATGTTAAAAATCATCAAGGTAAATAAATTCTCATGAATTTGCAATATATTTTCAAATTAGTATTAATGAAGAAAAAATGCATTATAAAAGTATGAAAATATAATAAAATTACTATGTATAAAGCAATAAAAGCCCCAGGAAAGGGAGAAGCATGTCCAGAGTCATGCTAGATTGACTAGATTTTGAAAGATATATACACACCCACACTCCCATGTTTGTGTGCTTGTGTGTGTGTGAACATAAGCAAAAGGGGACATGACAGTACAAAATGAAACTAGACTTTGTGTGTGTGTGTGTGTGTGGAAGATTAGCCCTGGGCTAACATCAGTGCCCATCTGCCTCTACTTTATATGGAACACCTCTACATTACATGGGACACTCTACTTTATATGGGACAAGTGGTGCGTCCCAGGTGGTCCACACCCGGGATCTGAACCTGTGAACCGCAGGCTGCCAGAGCTTAGTGTGTGAACATAACCGCTACGCCACCAGGCCAGCCCCTAGACTTTTTTTAACATTGTAGAAAACAACACAACTTTTTATAAAATTTAATAAATAATGTACCTACTGCACACACACCAAAATTAATTCCTAATCATAAGCATTAAATTAAAAAAGAAAGATTGAAAGATGTTACAGGTGGTAGGGGCCCAGCAGAAAAGAAATGTATCTGCATCTTAGGATAATTTGAAGTTTCAATAAAGACACTGTTTTACAAAGCTTTGGGCTGAGTATAGAGAAATTCTAAGGGTTAATAATGTAAGCCCAGGGCTAATAAGTGACACAGTGAGAGAAGTTACAGAGACCCTGTGAAGTTTAAAGAGGGCAGAGTCCACAAGACCGTCCTCACTTCTGACTCCATCTGTGAATTTTGAGGGTCCTGAAGACCATCCTTAGATTTGATCATTCATTAGGGGGATTCATAGACTCATGAAAGTTGTTACATTTACCGGTTAGTCATTTATTACGGCTAAAGAACAGAGATTAAAATCAGCCAAAGGAAGAAGCACATAGGGCAGAGTCTAGGAATCAAAAATGCATGGTCCCCTGCCCTGTCATTCTGCCTGTTTCCAAACCACATGTTTCAGTGAGTCAGGGTTTTTCTATTGAATTGCCCTTTGGACATCAACTGCAAAAGCAGCCAACTGCAATGTTAGGGAACAGTTCACAAGATTGCCCTCACTTCTAACACCAGTTGCAAGCTCAGGCCCTTCCCAAAACCACCCTCAGATTCCATAGCTCACTAAGAGGACTCGGTGCTCCCTGAGAGCTGTTAGATTCACAGTTACGGTTTATTAAAGGGAAAGGATACAAATTAAAATCAGTCAAAAAAAGAAATATATGGAGCAGAGTTCTGGAGGATTCTAAAAGGGGAGCTTCCAGTTGCCCTCTCCTCCTGGAGTCAAAGACAACATTAACTCCTCCTGGCAACAATGTGTGAAAATATGCACAGAGCATTGCCAACTATGGAAGCTTACCTGAGCGTCAGTGTCCAGAGTTTTTATTGGAGCTCCATTACATAGGCATAATTGACAGTCCACAAGGCTGATCTGTTTCCAGTTTCTTAGGAAATTGAGCTGATATCACATGACTCAAAGCCCCTACCCTAAATCATATTTTATTATCTGGCTGGTCCAAGGACATGCCTATGAAGCATGACATTCCAAGGTCTTAGAGATTGCCTCTCAGCAACCGAGGGCAAAGGGCATACCTCTTTATGGGCAAGGTTAAATTCTTTACAACACAAGACTCCCAAAGGAGAAAATCATGTAGAGAGGGCTGCTATCAGAGGAACAGTCATTTTAGGTTGAGGGAACAATAGATCACCCTATAAAAGGTATATTTACAAAGTGGAGATAGAATAATAATACTCAATATAGTGACTATCAAAGAAAATTGACACTCTGTATTTTGCTAGTTTGAGCAAAAATGAACACATTTCTTCTGGAAAACAAATGTTCAAATTTCAATAAAAGAAATATTATAAATATACGTATGCTTTGACTCAGCAATTCCACTTCAAGTTATTTATCCTAAAGAATTCATCAAACTGTGTAGTAAGATGAATTAATTAAATCCTTTTAGTTTTTTAAGAATGTTTATGAGCATCTATTGTAAGTCAGGCACCAGACACTCAGAGTACAGCAATGAATAAGAAAATAAGATACCCAAGCCTCAAGGAGCCTTATTCTAATTGTTCTTTTCCATAAGAACAATTATATTAATGTTATAAAAAATTACGAGTTTTACCTACTCATTAAATTATTATATTCTCCTGGGATAGAATACAATAGTTCAGAAAAATATCTAAAGTAAATTATGTATTGCTAAGTGAAAAATGCAGTATGTATATTATAACTTTTTTGTTGCATTAAAATTAGAAAATATACATTTTTAAGAGCTTTACAGTAATTATTGCTGTGTGAAAATTATTGAAAAATATTGTTTCATCTCATGATTTTTAATGTTTTTACAATGAGCATAACTAGAGCTACTCTTATAATGAGAAATAAAATAACATTTATTTTTTAAAAATGGTTTCCTAAGTGAAAGTACTTAATTTAATACTTCTTTAATAACACAATATATAACAGCAATATTAACACAGTCTCTTTCCATAAATAAAACTTGAGTGGTGAGAATTGCCAAGCTAGTTATTCTCAAGGTATTTGAGAAAATAAAATAGCTCTAATAATTACATTTACAAAATTTAAATATATGGCAGCAATGGTATGCATTTTGAACAGAACAAGTTTTAGTATTAAATTTTATTCATTTTGGTATGCCCTTTGGCTAGTTAATTCACCTACCTTAGCTTAATTTCTGCATCTATACATTATGACTAATTATAACTGCTCAATAGCTTTGCTCTGAAGATTAAATGGAATAACAATGCCTGGCACAGAGGATTTCAATTATTTGTTCTTTACTTTGAAAGGGATTACAATAGCAATGTTTATTTTTATTGCCTGGGTTTAGTGTTAGCAATCTTAGACTTTTAGTTACTCTGCTGAATCTCTTCAAATAAATCAAACCTATATTTCCAAATTCTGAAACAGTTCTCTGAAAGCCATTGACTTGCTCCTATCTTTAGTTCTATTATTGAATAATATTCTTCTGTTTTACATTTATATATGATTTATTTACTGTATCTAAATTAATATCAATTTATTTTATCCACTATTTACATAGATATTCTATTTGCATTTATGCTTTTTGGAGCCTGCTTTTAGAATTTTCGCTAAACATAAACAAAATTTCTTATCTTTGAGAAAAACGTTTAGAGCACACAAACATATATTCTAACATACAGACATTGAATCAATCTTCAAAGAAGAAAACAACATAATTCTACAAAACTGTTCAAAACCTGCCCTCCCAAATTTGTTTTGAGTCAAGGTGGCACTATCGCTGGTCTAATGGTTTTCTTGAGCTACAAATCTGGACAGAATTCATATTTTCTTAAGAGAATCACTTCACTTATAATTCAATTGACTTCCTAAGAACTTAGATTGATCCTCTTGATCTTCGTAGTAGTCCTTTAACTAAGTGAATTAAGTGGCTTTCTCTTGAGAGATATGTCACATGAACCCAATGGAGGGAAAATAATACTATCTTCATTCCTTTTTTGGGGTAAAATCTTACCTGGAGTGCTTCCTATGCTAATTATGATTAAACCACAGATTATGGAGGAAAAGTGATAGAAATGGAATAAGTACATTAAGTAAAATAGAGTAAAATAATAAAGATTCATTAAGAATATATGTTTATATATTCTTAACACTTATAATGATATATAAGTATATATAATAATACATACAATGATGATATAATATTTAATGATATATTATACAATAATATATAAATTTACATATATATATATATATAAAATGATATTTAAAAGGCTATTAACAAACAACAGCAGCAGCAGCAACAACAACACCACCTTTATTTGAACTGAATTAGTCCAAAGTTGCTTCTAGCTTTTGTGACAAGTGAGAAAAGGAAGCTGATTTCTGAGTGGAGAGGAGCGTCTTAAGGAGAAATGTTGGAGGCAGAGGACACAAATAGAGGTCTCAAACTCAGAACTTTGTTCAGGGTCTTGGAAAGCGAAGAAAGACAAAACAGAACCAGGCAGGGACAGACTAAGCTGCTTCACTATGCTGTCCAGCCAGAGCTGGTGCTGATTCAAGCTCCTCCTGTCCATGTAAGCAAATGTAGTTGAGGAAAAATTTCTAGGATTAAATAAAAGTCATATTTGACTGTTGGTGAGCAAAGCACGGCAATTCTTGGTTTACTTGATCCTTGGTTTACCCTTTCTGACTGAGTATAAAATCGATATAGGCAAGGGAGTTTTAATAGGAGTCAGGCAAAAGAAACTGGCTAGAAACCCTTGCCTCACATAGAAAAAGTAGTATATTTTCCTAAAAGGTTTATATTTTTAATAAGTTTCCACCTTATATTGAAATAAAGTTTGATGTTTTACTATCTTATATTTTGGAACATATATACTGAAAACTAAAGAAACCAAAATACTGGACAAAATATATAGAGAGGGAAGCTATTATAAATATCAAAAAAAAATTTCCAATTTCAAGCTTCCATTGCTGGAAACATAATGAGAACAATTAACTCCTTTGCTCCCGGCGCTTCTCAATGACTTCACTGTGAACACTCACACTTTAATAACTCCTGGGATTTATGCGCTGTGTCTCATCTACAGGTCTCAGAAATAACAAATACTAGATTTATCCAGGAGGAAGCTAACTTGCAAGTCATCTCAGTTTCTTAACAGAGAATATGAAACCCAGAAAGGTTACAGTTGCTGAGTATGAAGCAGCAGTGTGTATGGGTCAATGTTGCCTTTGATCTATGGAAAATGAGGCCATTCTACTGTTACAGGAAGTAAGTCAACAGCTCAATAATGGGTTAAGCACTACTGAAAGAAGAAAAGAAAGAATGCTACCTGAATCTATTATTTCAAATTGCTTAAAATACTCCTCAAAACTCATAGGGATATACAGAGAAAGCAAAACACAAGTCACTGAAAACCATAGAACAAGAAAAACTACTTTATGTTTGTAAACGATTTTACAATCTACAAATATTTGATTTGTGTCTCTTAACAACTCCACATGATTTTCAACAAGTGACCCATGGAAGGTTAATATCATGTTTTTGTTGTTTTGTTTTGTTATTCCATCCTCCTCTCTCCCACTTGAATGTAAACTCAATGAGGGAAGAACGTCTTTCTTGTTACTCCTTTTATCCGCAACTTTCTCTCAGAATCTTGCACAGGGTAAGATTTTAATAAGTATCTCTTAAATATTGTTGAGTGAATGAACGTAGAAAGTGAAAGGCAGAATGAAAATAAGAGTGGAGTCCTCCCTACACAAAGTTCCGAGTTCTTTTCTTATAACATGTAAAAAGCTCATAACAGACAATAAATTAAAAAATGTAGAAAGAAAAGAGAGGAAGAAGGGAAGGAAAACAATTGTTGTCCATAAAGTACCAGACTAGTGTGATACTCAAACACAGAAATAACTGAGTAGAGTTGGGCGAAAGATAGATGGTCGTTAAGGACACAGAGAAAACACCTGAAGGTTCCACAGAGAGGGTGGTTAGGGAAAAATGGTGTTCTCACCTATAAAACAAAATTTAACTGAATCAAAGTGGACAAAGAGAGTATTTCCAATGAAAAACAGGTAAAGTAGAGATAAAGATGTAGAGAAATTGATTATTTAGGGAATTTGTTGCTAGTGCCATCTAGTCAATTTCGACTCCTAGCAACACTGTGGACAGCAAAGCGGAACCCTGCCCGGTCTTTTTGCACCATCCTGTCACCTTCTGGTGCTGTATCAAACAATGCTCCACTGCGATTCACAGGGTTTTCATGGCCAGTTTTTTTGGAAGTAGGTGGTCAGGTCCTTCCTTCTAATTTAAGGAATACATGTTACCTTTTATAAACAGAGGAAACTGCACATTCACATAGATGGCTTCTCAAATTTTTTTTATCTCTTTAGTAATGATATTTGGCTCCTTAGAAATCCACTCCTACGATTATATTTCACCAAAAGATGCTCAATTTCAAATACAGCACTCTCTGACCCTAATGTCTTTTCTTTCAGCTCACTTTTTCTCATTCCCAAACTTCCTCCAGCATGTTTCTTGCCTACAATTTTTCCTCTTCTTTGCTGTGTCCAGTTAGTGCTCATGGAATATCAATTGCTCCCCTATATTTCCTAGCACTGTTGCACTTAGATTGGATATGTGACTGACTTCTAGCACAGAGAACGATGAGCAGATATTTTACATCACTTCTTGTCTGATGCACTTCTGAGCTCTTGTTCCCCTGTCGTGGCAAACTTATAGCATGTCACGGGATAATAGTAAGCCCATATCTTTGCTGATTCATCAGATCAAGTTTTCCCACTTTACCTCTTTACTTGAATGAGAAATAAACTTCGGTTGTGTTAAGACTCTGAAATTGTTTAGTTTATGTGTTACTACAATAAATCTAGGGTTGATTTTCCTAATATAACACTCTTCCACGTGGCCTCCACAGAGGCAGCCAGAAGAATCCTTCAAAAATGTAAATAACATCTTGTCACTCCCCCTTTTTAAAAATATTCATTTGCTTTCCATTAAACTTGGATAAAATCAAATCCCTTACTATGCCCTATACGGCTCACACCACCTGCCTTCTATCAACCACTCAGAACTCATCTCTCTCCACTCATTCACTTGCTTTCCTTGTCTGTCTCAGTTATGCCAACCCTTGGTACTTCCTGTGCCTTCTGCTTCCAGGGCTTATTTTAAGATCATCACAAACTCAGATCCAAGTTTAAACACAATCTTCACAAAAGGTTGCCCCCTGCTTAGTTAAATGAGCATTCTCAATTACTACATACTCTAGGTTTAGAGTTACGGTTGATGTTTTTCATAGCACTTACCAATCCCTACAATTATTTTTTTGTTCACGTGCTTGTCATGTATATACAATTTGAGTTCCTTTATGGCGGGGACACAATTATTTTTTAATCTTTGTATTCTGGACACATGGAATAGTGCCTGTTGCATTATATCCACTCAACATATATTTGTTGACTGATAATAAATCAGTAAGATAATTTTACAGATTGATTAGTATATAAACAAAATAAAATCCAGAGGAGGTCACATTTGAGATGGTAATTGAATAGTAACTTGTTACCAACTTGCAATGTTCTGGAAGCAGAACATTGCAGGGAGAGGAGACAACAATTGGAAAATCCTGAAGACAGAAATGAGCACAGTGTATTTCTGGAAGAGAAATAAGCTCAGTGAAACCAGGGAACAATAAGAAAGAGCTCTGGAGTTTTTACTCAATGTTGTGCCTTTGCCTGGGAGAGGAAAGCTGGTCCTCCCCAGGGAGCAGAGATTAATCATACAATTAACACCCACACATCTTGGATGAGGGTACACGGGTTTCCTGTCCATGGCTTTCTTGCTGACAATATCCAACCTGGCCCTAGGCTCAGAAGACAGCAACTTTTACACAATGCCTCAGCAAGAGAGATTTTCAGATATATTATTGTTTTAAAGAATGGAGATTTCTTTTATATATATATATTTATATATATGTATATATATATGTATATATACATAAAACAAAAATTTTCCTCCACATTTAAATGAGGCTTTTGAACATAGATTTTTAAAGGCTAGTTTCAGGACAGCCCTACTGATGAGATTAGCCCAAGGGACAAAACAGAAATCCCACTTACTTCATGCCTTACTTCCCAACCATTGAAATAGGCAATACCAAAATATGAACATTTTAGTCACTGGATGTCAGAAGAACTAAGTGTTCCACAGAAATCACATATATTTTTTGATGTGGAAATAGAAAGTTAAGACAAAAGGCTTTAGTGTGAGATTGTCTTTCTGTTGACTCATTTGGGTAGGATAGCAAATGGGGAATAACACTTCTTAAACCTACCAAGCCAAGCACAAAAAGTGAGTTTATACAGACAAATTTTTCTTTGCTAATGTACTGAGGGCCCAATAGCAATGCTGTAGGTGGCTATTTCCAGGATGTGAAATCTGCACTTTTTTCAGGCCACTGGGAAACTATTTAAAGCCATTTTCAATTATGCAGCATCTAAAAGTCTTATTTGCTTTCCCCCTTTCTCTTCACTTTTGCAGTAGACAAGGTGAGGCAAGCCAAAGTCAGCTTTAGTCCTCAAGTTCGGAGATTCTACACTTGGATGTGTCTTAAATGATCCAAGATACAGTTTTTGTCTTGGCAGTTTCCGGGTCTTTATTTTAATTGTGCAGGATTAAACTCTGGCATAATGATTTGCACTAACCTCTCGAAAGATGGGTTTTTGAGGTAACATTATATAAATTTCAGGTGGGTGGGGGCAATTACTAATGGGTATGGTTTTTGGGGAAGGGTAATGAAAATGGTCTAAAATTGATTGTGATGATGGTTGCACAACTCTGTGAATATACTAAAAGTCATTGAGTTGTTCACTGTAAGTGGGTGAATTGTATGCTATGCAAATTATATCTAAATAAAATTGTTAAAAAAGAAAAAAAAAGATGGTTTTCCACTAGAATGGCAATTGATTCACTTTCATTTGGAAATCAGCTAATTGGACCAATATGCCGTGTCTGCTCGTTGGCCAATACCAAATTTCTTGAGAAGAGAAGGCAATGAGAGATACAAAATAAAGTCAAACAATAGATAAAGTATCTAGGTAAGGGGAACTGGAAGACCGGAAGAGATTTTTGTGTCAATCTCAGCATCTACATCTCCTAGAGACATAAATCTGCCAAGTTGATGAAAATATTTTTTTTTTCTTCTGGTCAGAAAGCTGCGGGTAGTCCAGAAGTCAAACAGACAAATTGACATTCTCCAACTTTTCTTTTTCTAACACCCACAAGAAGTATTGCCACTGCCTTCCTACTCATCAGTCTGGGAAATCTTATCCTTAATCTGACCAAACCACCAAAACTTGGTCCAGTTTTTTTATTTATATAATTCTCATTGAATTAATATGAGGGATACTTTTTACTGATTTGGGAGGCATCCTAATTTAACAGTAAGCCACCTTCAATCATATACAGAATGAGTTTTTCAGAGGACTACGTCTTGTAGATTATAGCCCTAGCCCAACAGTATGGACTCTTTCTAACTTCAATAATAAAAGGATGCTATTTGAAGACTATCAACATAGAATAGAGGCTCTATGTGCCGTGCAGTTATTAATTCATTCCACAGTCATTTATTGTCTGTCTACTATTTGTCAGGCTCTGGTAGAGGGACCATTTAATTTATCTTCTGAAAAAGTGACTCTGTTGAGAATTAAACTAGGAAAACTGACCAGTACTGTCCATAAAAAAAAAACAGGGGAAACAACTACCCTGTGCTCTGAGAATACAAAAGCTAATTCAAACTGAAGAAAAGCTAGAGCGTGCAAAATTGAATTTTATGTCAGTCTTTCCCTCAAGGACCCAACATAGTGTTACTAGAGGCACATCTGTAGATGCCACACATGTTTGCCTTTAGTGTTGTCTGTTCAACATTTTTTAAATGCTTTAAATGTTTTCAGTGGCTCTTTTTTCCTAAGCATTAAGGCCTCAGGAAGAACTATATACGCAAATCCATTTTTTATTCTATTATATAAATTCAACAATGGGGAAATTCCTATTTGACAATTATCAATAGAATAAAGAAATTATTCTTGGGTTTCATGTGGAAACTTATTTTCAGAAGAAAAAAAATAAAGGATGCACATGGTTGTCAGAATTTTAGGGTGATGATGATTGGTATGTTTATGTAAATTTGAAAGTTTGAGCCCCAAATTATGCTGTAATGCTTCCTGGAATGATCATATTGACCTATGCATCTAAGGAATCAGTCCTTTAATATGTCTGCAATTAATTCTCTCACTTTTCATCTAGTTGACAGTTTTTCTTTGCAGAAGACAAGCTTTTATTGTCTAGTTTGTGGCTCATAGTTTGTGAAGGAGGAAAGATCTCAGTTAAGCCCTTTTGATTTTATTGGAATTTAATTACGTGTAACAGTACCTAATACAGCCTTGTACAGAGTAGATACTCAATAAAAATTTACTGATTCTAACCCCTTTTTGAGCACAAATGAATTCTTCTATATCTAGAGTACCCGTAATTCTTGATTTAACCAGAGTTGTCATGCTTCATGCCTCTTGTTCCAGTGTCTGATACTGACAGCAACCTCATTCATTCTCAAAAATGTTCTGTTTTGGAGAACATAATAAATTATTAGGTCATCCAATCTAAGACTTTCATATTTACACAGCTAATGCCTTTTCCCTCTAATACACTTCAAATCTCTCAGCTCAATATAGCCTAAAAGTGGGAGTGTCCTTATTTCCTCTCTCCAATTAACATCCAATTGATTATACTGGATACTAAATTGATCTGTCCATTCATTCAAATATAGTACATATCTTCAGTGCTCAGCACTATGTTAGATCCTAGGGATATAATGGTGAGCAAAGTTCATATGACTCTGTCCTTATAAAACATGTGGATAAGGCTAAGAAAGGTTAAAACTAAGGAAAGTCTAAGAAAGCCAGTCTGATAGCTACAAGAAGCAATTTACCAGCCTCAGTCAAGTTCTTAGTCAAGCAAGGGAAAGATATCCTGGCTCTCTTAGGCCTTAGCAGAAAAGCTAAACATTTCAGGTTCTAATGGGATCAAAGGAGCTCATAGCCTGCCTCTTCCACAGCAGAATCTCATTATATCCACTCACAGACTGCTTGTGGAGTCCTGAACTTTAGTACTACAATATGGCTTCTGTGGTGTGGAAAAGAAAGCATTTCATTTTCAATCCGGATAATGTAGGAATTGAAAATTAGTATAGTGATTTCCTTTTCACTCTTTTAATTGTTTCCTGAACAATCACCACACAGTGGGGCATAAATGACACACTGTGCTGCCCAGGCACCAGGTTCTGTGAGACCCTCTTAGCTCTCACACTATTTATGAACCAACTGTGGCCTTTGGGGAGTCGTGGTATGGTGATACAGGAAACAGCATAGGGTACTGGGAGGTAGTAGACAGTGTTAAGGGAAGCACCACCACCTGGAAAAGGCACCTTTGTCATCAAGAATTAAAATATTGAATCTTACCTTTCTGTTGGCTTAACAAAGGAAAAATATATTAATTATAGTTTTCTAGCTATGACTCATTCAGATTTGCAGGATCTATCCAGACATATATTCTTATTCAAATCCGAATAAATCTTTCCTTCTTTCTTTCATTTTGTTTAAATTGTCATTGGATCCACAATGGGTTCCTCCAACCACTGTAAAAACATGTGCTAGGGGATATGTTGGGTTTCAGAAATAAATGTTTTCTCTGATTTTGCTTATTATAAGAATTGCAAATGAATAGTAATAACAGTACCACTATGGAAATAATGACATTTGGTCACTGGAAAAATTCAAGTAGAAATCAGAATATAATTTGCTAAAATCATTCCTAACACATAGTAAATGATCAATAAATGTTGTAAGTGCTGGGATTTTCTACACTAACTGGAAAGGTAGACTAAATGAAGTGCTAAGCCTTTCCAAATCTAAGGGTCTTTTAAACAAATTAATGGTACATTTAATACCCCCTTTTTAAGACACACACACACACACACACACACACACACACACACATTAATGTATCTAGAGGAATTCATAAATCTTAATAGACCAAACAGTGCAGTCCAGCAACAAATCTAAAGAGTTACCCAACCCGTATAAAAGTAGATTTTATAGTCTAGATAGAATAAAAACATCTGAATGCTGATATTAACAATATTTTTGAACTTGACTAATCATTATAATATGTGCATTTTAACACTGATGTCAATACTTCGTTGCTTAAAGGATGCTTAATTATATTTTCCACTTATAAGACTGTCATAATCTAGCCATTTCAGAAACTCATATTCATAATACTACCAATATTTGTATTATTTTCACAGTTTATGCTTTTTTAGCTGTACTATATCAGTTGGTGATCACAAATCCAGTGATTTAGTTGGAACTTTTTTTATTATCTCCATTTTACAGGTGAAAAAACTCAGGTTTAGAGGTATTGTGTCACTATATCCAAAGTTCTAATATATCAGATATAAAGATAAGCTTTGCCATTTGATCTTATTCCATTCGCAGACCTAAGGACATCAATCACACTTTTTCATAATTAAATATATGTTCCTGTCTTTTTTTCTTGTCAGGAAGATCAGCCCTGAGCTAACATCCATGCCAATCCTCCTCGTTTTTTGCTGAGGAAGACTGGCCCTGAACTAACATCTATGCCCATCTTTCTCCACTTTATATGGGAGGCCGCCACAGCATGGCCTGACAAGCAGTGCGTCGGTGGGCACCCCAGATCTGAACCCAGGCCGCCAGCAGCAGAGCGCGCTCACTTAACTGCTGCGCCAGGGGCCGGCCCCTTCCTGTCTTTTTTTTAGAATTATTTTTCAAGGTAGTGGAAAGAGAACCATAGATTGAAAATGACAATCATATAATAATGATTAAGCATGACTGACATTTTGAGCACTGTTGTCTTAAAATATAACTGTGTCAACGAGATTTCCTGCCATTTAATTTCTGCTGTTGAAGGGAAATACCCTCATTTATATTTCCTGCAGGCAAAGCTTTCGGAGGCCTGCCTACAAATCCCAGCCTCCAGGCACAGCAGTGCCCTATCTAGGGCTTTCATGCAAATATCTCGTTGTACTCAACCAAAATTACAAATTGATTACAAGTCACATAAACAGGGATCATCTTAGTCATCACAGAAGTTTAGCTGCCTCTGGGCTGAAACGTGGCAGCTGTAATCACAACATGCTGTACTCTTCAATAGTGCAAGACAGTATGGAAAGTGGTCTATTCACAAATGCTGCATTTGATCGTAACCGCAAAATGTCAAAACAACATAAATACATTAAAGACAACCAAAAAGAAGATTAAAAAGTAGTAAAGTAAAGAATTAGTAAACTGATATACAAACACAGATTAAAATTCAAAATGCAACAGACTCAGAGGCAGAACTGAAATACAACAGAATCCAGCCAGAGGACTACATGACTCCACTGTAGTTGGGACAAGGCATCATGTCCCAACACTATATGACTCCATAGCTACATGAATTGGGACAAGTCGTCTATGCATTATGAAGCTCAACGTCCTCATCCAGGAAGCTTTGAGACTATATTATCTCTAATTTCCTTTCCATGACTAGAATTCTCTTGTTCTATAATTTTTTAAAATGCACTTTCTGGGCCGGCCCCATGGCTTAGTGGTTAAGTGCATGTGCTCCGCTGTTGGCGGCCTGGGTTCGGATCCTGGGTGCGCACCGACACACCGCTTCTCCGGCCATGCTGAGGCCGTGTCCCACGTACAGCAACTAGAAGGATATACAGCTATGACATACAACTATCTACTGGGGCTTTGGGGGAAAAATAAATAAATAAAAATTATTAAAAAAAATATATAAATAAAATGCACTTTTTTTTACAAGAATGAGGCTAAAACAGGGCAGAGGTCAATAGATACACATGGTGCCTCCACAAAACCTGAGAAATTCCTACAGTCTAATACATGAATTATTGATCCATACATTAGTCATTCTCTCCCATCTTGAAAGATAATGAAGTTATTCCAGTTGTTTTATATCCTAACAGTCTACCTTATTAAGCAGGTCTGCCATTGAGGGGTAAAAAGCATGGTTATGTTAAATGGTTAAACAAAATTTCAAGAAGGCCACTGTGAGTCTTGACCTTTTTTAAATAAATGAACTACTAAATAAATGTTTGCTTTCACCAAACAAAAATAAACTGTCTTTTAAAAGCCAATATATGAGCAGAACCTTAAGATGAGCCTTCAAGAAAAGATGATGTTATTTATATCCAGAAAATTTTAAAATTATTAATAGGGCCTCCAGCTTCTATTTTCTTTCATGATAGTTATAAAAAAGATTGCACTTATTAAAATAAAAGATTAACTACTGGGCTTCTTTCTATATTGTGTTAAAGCAAACGTTTCGTCAGACAGTATTAAACAGGCAAGCAAGACTTCATTCAAGGTTATTGCAATAAGGGAGAGAGGTCAGAATTTAGTCTGAATTAAACTCCTCTAAAACAAAAGGCAGAAGAGTTTTAAGGAGCTAGGGTGGGGAGGTCTTAGACCATCTATGTTTGCTAGTTGGCCTTACCAAAAGAAAAAGTAAACTTTCTCCTGTTTTCACAACTCAGAGGCATCCATACGAGTTGGGTTCCTACTTCTCCACCCAGAATAGGAGATAGAGGCTTTACCCGCCTTGATGATTACATTGCAAAAGGATGACTTCCAGGTCCTAGAGAAACACATTCCTGGTTTGTAAATAAGAGGCTTTAAAAAAATTTCCATCACAAAGGAGTAGAGAAAGAATTGACAATTACAAATTTTCTAAAGAAAATACACTAGGAAAAGGGCAAATAGGGGCCACAGTGTCAGGAGAAGCCTGTCTAAAGTTTAGTTAAGCTGAGGGGAACGTTAAAGTCATCTTGGTCAATTGCTAACATTTTTTCTCTGCACAGTCAAAAAGATAGTGGTTGGAGGGGAGAAAGAAGAAGAATGAAAGACAGAGATAGATGATAGGCAGATAGATAGATAAATAGATAGATAGATAGATAGATAGATAGATAGATAGATAGATAGATAGAAAGAAAGATAGATACATATATATGTACGTACATACATGCATACATACATAGACAGACACCTACCTTTACAGTGACTACCTTTATAGTGACTTCATACTGTGAGCCTACAGAATAAGAAGGAGTAGAAAGAAAGGGTAGAAAGAAATTTAGTTTGAATTCTTAAAAACCAGTGCCCTCCACTGTTGCAGAATAAATCTGCACAGCTCTTGTCTACATCAGCAGATGAGAGGACAGTAGGGAGGCCTCCTATAAAACCTTAGAGCAATACAAGTACCCCTTTTCTTGGGATATTCACTTCAATTGGGTATAGCTATAACAGAGGGCACTGATAGCCACATGGTGGGTTCATCTTCCTCACGTACTGTGGCTTCAACTATGTCAACAAGTGGGATATGCTGAGTGTTATCAGAAAAAAACAATCTTTTTCTTTTCCCTCCCACTGACCAATCATACCTGTTCTATGCTGTAAATGTATATGGCACAGTTCTCCTACCATGCCCTTAATGAAATGTTGGGCTGATTCTGTGTCAAGCTATCATCAGAACCCACGTTCTCCTCATCTCTTGGTGTTTGACCATCTCCTTTGCAAGTACTGCTGAGGGGACAAGCACTTCACATCAGAATGTATGGGGAGTTTTCACCTGTTGATTTGGGTTCTAAGCCAAAACTGATACAAAGTCCCCTTTGAGCATCTATTTTACTACCCATCTTTGCTGCCCTCTGCCCTCCCTTCTCTCTACTATTCCCTTTGACCATTTCAGTGATATCTAAGCATTGTATTCATTTCCTGAGGCTGCAGTAACAAACTACCACAAACTTGGTGGCTTAAAATAACATAAATTTATTCTCTCACAGTTCTGGAGGGTAGAAATCCAAAATCAAGGTTTGGTGGGACCATGGTCCATACAGAGACTCCAGAGGAGAGTCTGTTCTTGCCTCTTCCAGCTTTTGGTGGTTTCCAGCATTCCTAGGCTTGAGGCCACATGACTCCAATATCTGCCTGCGTCTTCACATTACTTTCTTCCAGACAACCTGGGGTAACTTCCTCATCTCAAGATCCTTAACTCACATTTGCAAATATCCTTTATCCAAATAAGGTGACATCTGGGAGTATAGCTCAGGGGTAGAGCATTTGACTGCAAATAAGGTGACATTTACAAATTCCAGGACTAGGACTTGATATCTTTGGGTGGCCATTCTGTACTTTAATTTTAATTCATGCATTGTTAAGAGATATTATCTAGGCACAGAATAGCAATGGGATTAGTCCCTATAAAGTGTTTCATGTTTCTTAACATAAAACACATTTTATAACAATTAAGGACATAGAAAAGTGGGCCCTTAGTAGAAGTATGTGGAGGGAAGATGGCAGCTCATGGGAATTTTGCCCCTTTGGCCCATTCCATCAGGTTCTTGTTATCATAGCATTTGCCATAATTTGGCAAATCACTAATATTAGAGACTTTTAACAGTAAGTAAAACAAACAATAGATTCAGCAAAATAAAACTGTCTTATACTAAGATAATATCAATGAAAACAATAAAAGTCAATATTTGCATTTCTGTTTGGGGACAATATTATAGAGAAGGTAATTTAACAGTTTGCATGCTGCTACATATTAACTGTCTTTAAGTTATGTTTCAGCCTTCATCAAGCATGATTTTTGTATTTTTCCAAATTGTTCATAATGTTGTTACTGCATTCACTTACGATATAGCTACTAAAACCCCAGATTTTAAATTCAGATATAACTGAATTGGAGCCCAATACGCTTCTCACAATTTCTATGTTATAAGGGAATTGTAAGATTTTTCTCATAAGATAAGAATACTACTTATACTTTGTACAGTTACTAAATATTTGAGATAATGTATGCTAGGTGCTTGGTGTATGAGCACTCAATAATGGAGCCTGGATTGAATCTGGACGTGAACTGCTTGAGTTCAAATCTCCCTTCTTCTACTTACTAGTTTTGTGACATTAGTTAGTTAATATCTTTCTTACATCAGTTTCCTCATCTGAATAATGAGGTAATAATCTATCTCTTAGGGTCTTTGTAAGGATTAAATGATTAAATTTCATGTAAAGCATAGAGCCTGGTACATAGGGACCCCTCAGCAAGGATTTACTATTATCCTCATCATCATTAACATCATCATCACTTCTATTTATACAGTATTGATATTAAAAGGATTTCTCAGCAACTCTGAGAGGTACCAAGTTTGAGAGACCCTAGATTTAAATTTGATTTCAAAAAAAGTGTTATATATGTTTTAATAAAAAGATGAATACGTTATTTGTAATTAGCTGCACATAATGACTATCTCATAATAAATAAAGGAAAGGAATGAGTAGAAACTCAATGTAGTAAATCAATTATTTTAATAACTAAGAAAATTTAGAGTTAGCATAATGAACTGTCTGAGAGAATGAAGGTCATTGCTGAAGCTACTGGAAACAGAGCTCTTTAAAGGAAGACAGCCTTTGCATGTAGAACAAATCATGATATAAATGCACATCATTGTTTAAGATGTGGTAACAATTCAAGAACATCAGCACAGAAATTCTGAAGTCTATGCCAAGATGCATTGATGAAGATGAAAATTTTCAGGAAGACTTCACATCAAAATAAGCCAACCGATATGGTATTAAGTTCCACCATGATCTGATCTAGCGATTTGACCACTTATCTTCAATTCCTCTCTAATATATTAAAGAGATAACTCTAAAATCCAAGAATGGTTGTTTAGGAATTATTATGTTATTAATTCGTATAAATTTAGAATCAAAGCATCCATTGATGTTTATTGAAAGCCTCCTTCCATGAGCTACATTATTAGAAAAATAAGCATTTGTCTTTGATAAGAATAATTTGTGATTTTCAAAATCTGTCACTTAAGCTAAAAATAATGTCTTTAATATTAGAATCTGGAACATGAAAGGGAAGGTAGTCATTTAGGAAGATTTCCATTGGTTCTGATAAGTGCATGGATCATGACTGTAAAAAATCAGTGATTCTTGCTTCCGGCCCTACGGTGTAGTGGTTAAATTTGGCATGCTCTGCTTTGGCGGCCTGAATTCAGGGGTTTGGATCCCAAGTGCAGACCTACACCACTCGTCAGCCATGTTACAGTGCTGACCTACCTATAGAGTTGAGGAAGATTGGCACAGTTGTTAGCTCAGGGCTAATCTTCCTCAGCAAAAAAAAAAAAAAAAAAAAATCAGTCATTCTTCTTGGCTCATTGAACAATAATAACAAATTCAGTAAAAGGAAGGATTTGTAGATGAAGGTGAGGGTTTTGAATCTAGAGTAATATGACATCATTGATGGAAGAAGGATTTTAGGAGTAAGAAGCAGAGAGGAAAGAAAATACAGCTTGATTCTGAACACATTGGCTTTTAGATAATAGTATCTGAACAGAGTTTTCATAGGTAATTGGGAAAAATGGAATTAGAATTCAAGTCAACATTTAGGTGCTTTCTTTATTAAAGTATAATTGACACACAATATTATATTAGTTTTAAATTTGGAGATAGTATCAGACTATAGAAAAAAAATATTCATCTATGGGTGTTGGTGATATATACTGAGCTTCGGGAGAAGTCACAGAATGAATGAGAAAGAAGTCATAGCTTTTGCAGAAGGACCACAAAAATGCCATACATTTGATGACTGGGGAGAACATCTGCTAATGTTGGAACATATTTCCCACGAGTAAATGAAAATCTATCTCCCTATATCTTACACCGACTGCTTTCTAATTCTATCAGATGAACTCTGTAGAATAATTTTAATGCTTCCTCCTTCATTTGGTCCCCCAAAAGGGCAATGCATATTTTTTTTTCCCTATTTGTGGCATTATATCCTTTCACCTAGTCTGGAGTCTGGTATATAATAAATAGTTCATAAATGTTTATTAACTGATCAAATATATAACAAAAACTGTCACATTACTCCAAAATTTTTTCCTTCCCTGAGTTATTTCTATATGTGTCCTTACTATTCCTGTCACTTAACCAAAAATGCACACCCATATAAGTACTGCTTGTTTATAAGAGTCCTGCAGACTGTGGAAGCTCTGATTTTATTTGACTATAATGTCTTCCTCATCTCCTTCAGGCTCTGGAGAGATAAGTGCTCTAGGAAGGTATCACGGAGCTGTCAATCATGCACGTTCAAGCTGCCCAAGAGAGGATCCCTGTCTATGTCTATGGTAATCCATCCAAGTAGAGCCAGTCAGGCTTCTCTGGGATAATTATACCAGCTTTGGGATAGAGAAGTCCATTTTCTGAAGGAATTGCTAAGCTGGAAGGATGTGATTACTGCTCAAATTAGCCACTATTGCTGCCATATGAAGAGAAACTGTAGAGGATGAGGATCAGTAGAAAATAGTGGAGTTGAGACCTGGAGAGAAAGATACCTTGTGACATTGTTGACCCAGAGCTGCACCTAAGTCAAGTTGAGCCCTGGGGCTCACCTTTCATGAGAGACAATGAATTTTTGTTTTCCTAAGCTATATTTGGTAGATTTTCCATCACTTGTAATTAGAAAATGACTCATTAAAATCAACACCCAAAATGGTACTCCTATTCTAATTGTGGTCTGATCTCTACAAAGTAGTTCTAATTAGGTGAAAAAAAGAAGCTTATTTGCCGTTATAATTTTCTCCACATATGATTGTGATTTATGTATTAAAATGTGACATTATTATGTACTGGTTGATAATTGTCTGCTTCTTTCCATTTTCGGTCACCATGATGCCACCTACATTCATAGGAGAGAGGATTTTGAGAGAAGAGATGCCAATCGGCTTATCAAGCCAATTGAATGCATGTTACTTTTAACATATATTTTTAACATAAGAAACGATTCTTTACTTGCAAAAAAAATTTCAGTTGTTACACCTTACTATGCTTCATGGAGTGTTGAAGGAGACAGCCTTAAACAAAATTCTCTGCTGACAAAATGACGTTATAATAAGATCTTTGTGTCAAACTAATTTAAAAAAATGACAGTAGAGCTCAGATACACTGTTAAATTAATTTTATAGAATGGCAATGGAATTAGGACGTGAAATGGATTAATCCAAGTAAAAGCTATTTTAGGCAAACCAGTAGGGGAGAGTTATTTGGTGGAGTGGTATTTTGTGAATGGCTATCTACAGGTTGAGGGGGAAAATCTATTCATAGGAAACGTGCTGGAGAGTGGTGGCAGAAAATCTACAAGTCTCTCCAAAATTACCTGGAATATTTTGAGTAGAAAATAAATGATATCAGAAAAAAACAGAGTGAAAAAAATCAATATTTCCCAAAGTTAGATTACATTTCCTTTTTTGTTATGCTTCAAACAGCTTCTTGAGCTTTTCATTTTATTCTAATTGTCACCTTAAAAAACAACTCTAATGAAATTGCTGAAAGAGTTAGAAAAATATATAGAGAGACGCAAGGTGCTAAAATCATCCATTATTATGAGACTGTGAACTGTAAACATCAGACAGGGCACCCATCACTGCAGAGGTAAATTGAAAGCTGAAAGAGGTTTGCTTTATTATCTCTCTGATTTAAAATTGATTGAAATACAGATACAAATGGAAAAGCTGTCAAAAACTGTGGTATGTTGATAGCTCATCTTTTCCTTCCAACCCAAAGCTTTAATGGAATTCCTCTCAGGTGGGGCAGGAAGAAGGTAGGTTTTGAACACGTCCTGTCAAAGTATGAACTGAGATCTGGACACTGGAGACAACCACTTCCTGGTGTCTTGGTTGTTCACACACATGGTGAGCACGGTATATTTGCCCAAGTTGACGAAGTCAGTGCATGTGCCACATTGCCTGTATTGTGTAGTGGTTTTTGTTGTTGTTGTTCACACAAAAGATAATGTCCTCAAGTCTGAAGGGCATCCAAATGTCATGTGAAAACAGGCTTAAATTTTAAAAATGGAAAATCTAGGAGAACATCTCTATGTTGCTTTCTGCCTCTTTTCTTTTCTCTGTGCCAACACCCTAGTCAAAGCATTGTCATCTCACCTCTGGCCTAGTCCCTCTTCCTGAATCCACATTGCTACCTAAAATTTATTACTTTCTCTAAACTAACTAGTGTTTTGAAGGGATTACTTTGTACTTATTAATTCTGTACCACAAAACTTATAAGGGTTCTCAACTGCCAATATCCTTGCGAAAATTAAAATTTGAACTCTTCAGGCAAGCATTCAGAGTTCTCAGCAATCTAGCTGCACTTCATCTCTCCATGATTAGCACTAGTCCCTTAAAGACTTCGTTATAGACAGGCTGTCTCCTCCACCACGCCTCACCTCCAGATACCTCTGACCCAACACAGTATGCTCAATTCCACCACTGAACCCTTTTGTGAATGGTTTTCTTACCTCAAGAACCTATCCAGATTCTCTTTGTATTTGCAAATTGTACCCATTCTTCAGATTTTCATTCAAGTCTTGATCTCTTTATGCCTAATATGTCCCAGGAAACATTCAGTTGTTTCTGCTGGAATAAGTTCTCAGCATGGAAAAATAGTCAGTTTTGTAATAACAAGAACAGGTAAGATGCAGGTCATTTGTGGCAACAATATATAAAAATTCAAAATTTGTAATTTTGTAGTGTTTCTTGTTTTACGCATGCACATACAGCCACATGCGTATACAAAATATTCTAGTGAGATTGAATAGTTACTCTTAAAATTAGAAATAGTTCTACAACTGAAAACAAAACAATCAAACAAAAAAATATCTACCATTTATAAGATGCGATTTGATCAGGCTCAAAGTGAAATGTCAGATATTAGTACCAACCAATTCCTTAACTAATGTTGACTACATTGATAAAAGTAAATGAGATAAAACAATGTATTAAAACTCACACATAGATCACTTGAAGTCTAGAATATATGACAGAAGTTATTCTTTCATTGGGATTTACCTTTTATGATGATAAAATTTACTCAGATCTTTAATGTTTTATGTAATAAAATTTTAATAAGGAGTAGTAAAATTTTCAAATCATTTTGAAACACAACCACATGTGCTTTGAAAGAGTCTCAGCTTCTTTCAGCATAAACTCAATATTATCGTATATTTTAGGCAAATAAAATTAAAATCTGACTGTAAAAACGCACTTACAACATTGTTAAAAGCAAGCTGTCACTGAACACTTAGGAAGAAGCACACAGTCTCAGAGAATATGTTATTAAACCAGCACTATTAACATTGTAATAAATATGTTAAAAGAGCCAAAATCTGTGAAAATACAATTAGCATAATTTCCTAATAAGAATATAAAAAAGAACCCAAAGATATGAATCCAAGGCACGTGATACATTAATTCGAAGGCTGAGAATATTTGAAATCTTCACACTTTAAGCAGAAGAGCTTTCAGATGTTGCTATTCTATTTATTTTACAGGTGTTTATTAAAAAAAAGATTACAAAAAGTGATTATCAAAAAGGAAACAATTTTTTAAGTGTTTGCATTTTTAAAATATTCTATCAAGTAAGGTATCAAAAATGAGATGATATCTGTATTAAGAATTTGAAAATAGTATAAGAAAAAAACTATCAGAATTTTATGTGTAAACTATCGTTATACTTTTTGTAGAAAGATAGCACTTGTTAAGGAAACTTACTAGAAAATATTGTCGTACAATATGACTACTAATTGTAGTTTTATTTAAATTTTAAGGCAGAGAACTGTAATTGCATTTTATTCAGAGTTATTTGTAATCCTAGTTGAAGTGAGTTAAAAAATTCTTTTGTTATGTTGGAATCTGTTGTATGTCCCTATGCGTGTTTACAAGATGAGAATTTCAAATGAAATTTTAGGTGTTAGTAGTTAATTTCTAGATGTTGTCAAAATAGCTTGCATATACTGCTTCTAATATTAATAAACTAAATGAGTCAAATTCACATTTACAGAGTTACTTTTAAGTGTAGACTGTCAGTCCTTTGATTTCAAAATGCAAGGAAAAATAAATTTGACTATTTTGAAATATTAAATGATTATTTAAACAGATAAAGCCAAGGTCTCTACTTGTATGAAATTTTTGAAAGATTCCTAAGTTTCAAGATACTTTTGAAAATTTTTTTTCTCAAACAATGAACATTTCAGTTGGCAAGGGAACATTTCAGATTCAACTAAAGAAAGCAAGTCCTAGTTAAATATTGGTAAGGTAGTGATTTGATTTTGCAAAAAAAAAAAAAAAAAAATCACTGCTTCTTTGTCAAGCTTCCAGGACAATTTAATTGGAAACTGTAGCAAGATAGCAGATAGAACTGTTTAAAAACCATTTGCAGCTATTTATCTGTGCAAATCAAGGATTTCTCAACACTGTGCCATGAAAAACAAAATTGAGAAATAAATTGGAAACTGAAACTGAATTAAGTATGAATAATTTATTCAAACAAAACACTCTTTGGTTCTACTTTATAGATTAGAGTTTTGTGTAAGATTCCATTTGATAAAAATGGATCTGTTGTTAAAAGTGGAAACCATTAAATAAGAACATTGCCTAGGATACAGGACTGACTGAGAGACATTCCAGAAGTGGGACGATTTTGTTTTGTTTTGTTTGTTTTTTCTGTAAAAGAAGGTAAAGAGAGTGAGTCCATGATTGATGATACCTGTAAACCAAGTCTGCTGCTCTGTGTACCTAGCAGTTTACATAAATGAATGAGTGAATTAATAGAGTAACAGTGACCAGATAAATATCTTTTCCATTAGGGTATGGCACTAGATGCTTTACATAATCTCTTTCATTTGACTTGATGTATGATGGCATCTCTGTCAATATCTTGTGGTCCAAAAATTCTAGACTACCATTAAAAAAAAAGAAAGGCAGTGAGTGCTCTGAATTAAGAATTTAGGAGATTTCCTTCTACTTTAAGTCTTTCAATGAATATGAGCCTGAGCGACTCAATAACTTTTATTTTGAAAAATAGACTCTAGGGGCTGGCCCGGTGGCGTAGTAGTTAAGTTCGCGTGCTCTGCTTTGGTGGCCCAGGGTTTGGGGGTTTGGATCCTGGGCATGGACCTACACATTACTCATCAAGCCATGCTGTGGCAGCATCCCATATACAAAAATAGAGGAAGATTGGCACATATGTTAGCTCAGGGACAATCTTCCTTAAGCAAAAAGAGGAAGATTGGCAACAGATCTTAGCTCATAGCCAATCCCTCACCAAAAAAAAAAAAATGGACTCTATGGTTCTGTGAAAATTTGAGAAAAATGTTTTCTTCAGCATGTGCACATATTGGCATAAAGGATTGTATAATATTGTATTTTTGCTCTTTTAGATTTATGGTAAAATCTTATTTTAATTGTTTCCTTTCCCAAAGTATCCACAATAATCCCCCCAAAATAGATTTTCTGTATATCAATATGGCAAAACTCATATACTGATACAGAGAAAATGCTCTAAAGTATTTCTTTGAACAAACAGCTAACAGGCCTGTTATCTGGACTTAGATTTTATGAGGTTGCTCAGTTCTTTCTCTGTACTGTAAGTTTTCTATATCATCACAGTTAGAAGGAAAATACACCTTTGATAATTGTTCCAAAATGCTGGATTACATCTTTTGAAGAACAAAGTATTTAAAGCCCAGTTGGAGGTTGAATGGGTGAGTTGGGATGGAGAGTAGAGTGCTGTTTTTCACTCTGTTCTTAAATAGATAAGTTGTTAGACTCTAAAATTTTAAGAGTCATTTGCCAGCATATTTCATAGTAACTGATCACAACTCCTTCTCTGAAAAGAAACACATCAATGTTGGGGTGAAATGGGGCAAGGGCCTCAGCTGTCTGTGGTTCCTAGAAACCCTCTCAGGTGGTAGCCCACTAATCTGTTGAAATGAAACTATAGTTGATGAGAACTCCCATGCTGCTAAACTTTTACGAATCTGCTAGAGTCGTTTAGACTAGACACTAGAAGTAGCTGAAGGAGATCCTTACTATTTATGAGAAAAGCTATAAACTGCTTTTTAACACATTTTCAGAAATCTGATATTCTCTCTCTCTCTCATTTATCTGTTTTGTCAGTTTTGTAGAAATAGAGGATAATTTTCAACATTGGCAGGTACAATTAGAAGAAAAACAATTTTTGTTGAGGATTACCAAAAGAACCCTAACCCTAGGTGAACCCTAACCCTAGGTAAACCCTAGGATTACCATTAGATATATGTTCAAGCACCTTAGAGAAATGTCAATGTAGTAAAAAATAATAATAATAGTAGACCAGATAGTTGCACACTTTCAGAAAAAAAAAATGGATGATGGCAACCTCTAAGTCAATGATATATATTAAGAGCACATCTGAACTATTTTTATGACATATTTTAAATTTTTCAACTGCCAAAATGCTGTGGAGTAACTTTTAAACTCCCATACTTGCATGTTTGTAACACTGATTTTATGCAGGCAAATTGCCAGGATGTTGATCAAACATAAAGAAGAATTGTTTTAAATTAGGTTTCTTGTTAACTAAAAACAAAATCAGGATGGTTATAATTAGTTTTATCATTCATGTGTCTTGAGTTGATGAATGTCATCTAACACTTTGTTTTGTGATTGATCACAATGATAGTTTCTGGGAAAAAAACGCATATATGGCTGGAGCCCAGAGGAGTTTTTATAGCATAATGTAAGATATTTGGTGGTGACCCTCAAACTCCTGCCAGGATCCTGGCTGTAATAGAATCAAATGAAGAGATAATTAAAAATACAGAGTTCTGGGCATCACACCATCAGATTCTGATCCGGTAAGTCTAGAGTGAAACTTACGAATATGTATTTTTTACAAGTTTTCCAGGAAATTTTAATTCACCATCAGAATTGGAAACTATTATATAATTTCCTCCATTTTCCCCATTCCACCCGCCCCGTCCCCAAGAAATCTATACCATCCACCCCCTTCAAAAGACATTGTCTTCTGTTATTTCCAAACCTACATCCATTTGCCCAGCTGCCACAGAAAGGACCAGTCTAGACATATATTCAACAAAAGAATTCACATTTGTTTGAGGTATATTATGCATCCAGCACAGTGTTAAGTCTTACATAGAGAGATTACCTTAAACTTAAAGCAATACTTTCAGACAGATTTCATTATGCTGTTTTAAAGATGGGGAAATGAAGTCTCAGAAAGTTAAGTATCTTGCCCAAGGTTAAGATTTAAACCCTTATCTCCAAAACCTTTCTACAGGATATCAATGATGTCACCACTGTTTCAGAAGGAGACATCAAAGGCCTAGGGAACGAGATTTGAAATCTTCAAAGGTATTCATCACAGCAAAGAAACAAAGAAATACCCGTTGTGTTCTTGGTCTCCTTATCACATTTGTAAGCCTTTTGGACTCTACTTTGTGACAAACACACAAATCTTTCAGTAAGGTCTTCCCTTCAACACCTTGCTCTTCAATTTTAGGGTTTCTGCAGTTTCAAAATTGCCTCATTTCATCTTTTTAAAAACTATGGTAGCTTTAAAAATGGCTCCCAATTCTTGGCCACTCCTCCTGTGAGAGGAAGGATGTCCCCTCCCTTTGGTTCTGGGTGAGCTTTTCATTGAGTCAACCAATAGAAGACAACAGAAGTGTCCCTATGGATGACTTCAGAGAGCAGATTATAAAAGGATATGCAGCTTCCACTTTGTTCACTAAGCAACATACAAGAACACTGAACTGTCACATAAGAAGTCCCAATACCTTGAGGCCACAACATTGAAGATGCCATGTGTAGGTATCCTGGCTGACAATTCCAGCTGAGACCAGCCTTCTAGCTATCCCACCAAGGAGCAGATGTGTGAAGGAAGAAGATATCTTGAACGTGAGTCCTTCAGTCCAGTCAACTGCCTTCTCAGGTCAGACTCCACGGCTTCTGGAGTAGAGGCAAGCAATTCCTGCTGTGTCTTGTCTGAGTGTCTGACCCACTAAATCCATGAGCAAACTAAAGTAGTTGTACTTGGTGCCACTAAGTTTGTTACCGCACTGGGTCCATTTTTGCCTACCTCCCAGAAAGCCGATCACCGAGACGATGAGATTGTAGAGAGAGAGGGTTTAATCACAAGGCAGCCCAGTGAGGAAAACGGGACAACAAGTCTCAAATCCACCTCCCCAAAAATAGAGACTCAGGGGTATTTATGGGGAATGGGGCAAGTTGGTCTGAAATGAGTGGAGGTGAGGAGAGATGAGGTAATTGATGATCTGCGCACGCGTAGTCAGCCTTCATGCCTCTGCGTAGGACACATCTTCACAGAATGGCGGCATTAGCCTGCCCTGAGGGTGGAGTTCCAACCTCTTGCCATCAAAAGGGCCCAGTTGATGGGTTGGTGGTCTCAATCCGGCCCAAAGTGGACAAGTGGTTCAGTTTCTGAAAAAAAAAATAGCTCAAACATCCATTACCATGGTGACCCAGGCTCCAGGGGGATGTTACCTATAGGAACCTAGTGAGAGTCAGATAGCATATTGCCAAAACAGCATGGTTAACAATGAGTAAGTTTATCATGCAGATTTAAGTCCTGCCTTCCATTCTGATAAGTTTCTAGGTAAGGCCATTGCCCCTTCTTCCTGGTGCAGGGAAGAAGATACCTTTACAAATGGAGATTTTCTTTACAAATGTAAATGTCTCTCATAAAGGGTAACCAGAACTAAGAATGGGTTTATCACAACCCACCCAGGTACCCGGAGGTATCTATAGTAATGGCCTTTTTTGGGCTCAGGCCTCCTATCCCAAACTCCTTTGGTCAGTTAGTGGGGGTGGGGCTCAAAATGTCATTCAGGCAGAGACATATTCTGAGTTCACAAATTCCAATCCCCCATAGTTACTAGCTGTTTAATCATCATTGGCTGTTTGCCGGTTTCAAGTTTGGGGTGCTTGTAACATTGCTATAGCTTGATTTGGCTTTAGATCTGGATTCTCTCCTTCCTTCTTTGCAGTCCAATAAGTCCCCACTCCACACGAACTGACATCCCAGATAGTAACTGGAGCTTTACTTCATAAGATGTTCCAGGGGAAAACTTTGCCTAAAGTTTTCTACTCCACTGCTCCACACTGCCCACTCATGGCCCTCCCAAATGGTCACTCTGCCAAACCCAGGAGGTCAGCTTTTAGATACTGCACAGAAATGGGAAAATATTCCTTTGGAATAATAAGGCTTGTTTTTGGTCTCTAGCTTTGCATCTTTTCTACCTCGAATTAAGAGCTCTATTAGAGTTCTTCCTATAGTGGTGACCGAGAAGGCCTTAATGTTTCCCTCAGCTTGGCTAAACTTTAGACAGTCTTCTTCCTGCCTCTCAGCCCCTGACCTCCCTCTCACCCTGGCCCTTATAGATCCAGATGGCCTAATCACAGAGGTCCCTCCCTCCCTTTTCTTTGGGCGCTTACTTTAGGAAAAGTGTCCTAGATTCTTTCTCTGCCCCTTTGAGATGCAAATCTTCTTTAAAAATCTCTTGCCAATTTTAAGACCCAAGAATGCTTTCTCTAAGATCAGGGAGCAATCCCTTTGAAATGTAATCATCAAGGAAGATAATGCTCCATCTCCCATTCTCTCTGGGAGGTGGGAGGTTGGGACCTTTTTTCCAAGTGGTGAAACTACCTCCTGTCATAAAAATATTAAAAAGTTTGCTTTCCCTTTGGCCAAGGCCAATTTCCAAACACAAATGTCCTGTGATCCCTCCATTCAAGCTTGTAAAAACTCTCCCACCTTTTTTCTCAGCAGAGTTGAGTTCAGTATCTCTAGTCTATTGCAATAGCCTTGAATAAAACCGTCCTTCCCTATTTAACTTTGTCTGGTATAATTGTTGCTTTGACAGAGCTCTGATTTCAGATAAACAGAGTTCAAAGTTCTATTGAATTAGTCCATATTAATTTTGCAACCTTGGCTAAATTATTTAATGTTCATAAGAGAACTCTAGTGTGGCAGAGGAGCCTCGACTTTCTCCAGAATCTAATCTTCTGTCTGCATTTATGAGCTTTATGACATAAACATGCCATATAAACTCCCTTTTATCTCCTTTTCTTCATCTTTAAAATGGTGATAATAATAGCTTTTTCATACCATGGTTAATAAGACTGCTTATGTAAAATTATAACCATAGTTTGGTATGTGATAAGGGCTTAATAAGTGTTACAACCCATTATCTTTAGTCCTTGCTAAATTCATGAATGGTTTTGGGAATCCTCAAGAAGAACCTTCCATAACCGTAGAGCAGAGAATAGAATATACCAAATGTCAGAAGAAAAACAAATCGAGCTCTTTGTTTAGGGAGAAATACAAGACAAGCTTTACTGGTGGTGATTTACTAGAATTCAGGACGGTAGAATAATTACAAGGTGATTATTCTAAAATATTCTAAAATATTAGGGGACTTGCCTTGTTCCCTAATATTTTACCCAGGCAACTCAGCTGGACAAAAAAACAATGACCAGAGGCTCCAACTGGATCTGCAATTTTATGACAAGATAATGTTTATATTTGTCATCCAGAAATAAGATTTATGGCTCGCTGAAGCAATAGTTTGAAATGCCTTACTAAATAATAAATAACATAAAATAATAAATAACATATAAATGAATAAACTATTATAGAGTTGATGAGGGCCAAAAAAATAGGGACAAGAAAATTATCATTTTTTAAAATTGTGCTGTGTGCTAGACCACAGTCTAGACGTTTGCACGTGTTAATTCAACTCAAACTCAAACAAATTTATGGAGTAACTTCTGGCATCCCCATTTTACAGATGAGAAAACAAATGCTCCTGAGAGATTATGTTAAAGGACCTCGGTCACATATCCAGTGTTAGAGAGACTGACTAGCTTTTCCTCTCCTTCCAGGCACAGAGAGGGATGACAATTTTCCACCCCTTTTTACAGTTAGGCAGGGTCAAGTTACTATTTCTGTGTTGCGAGCAGAAGTGACTATTGTGAGCCGCTTCCTGACTGGTGCACTAAACTGTGGGCGGGAGACCCTTCAACTTTCTCTTCCTTCTTACACTGACCTAGGAGACAACACATTCTAGATGGTACAGCTACAAAATTGTGTTACAACCATCTGTCTGGAACAATGAGTTTGCAAAAAGTTTGGAGAATAGTTGCTTTGGAAAGTTACTCCACCCCACAGTGGACTTTGTGTGAATGAGAAATAAATTTTTGATATGTTCAGCATGATTGGAGTCCAGGCTGTCCTGATGGCAAACTTTTTACTCTTTTCCTATACTTTTCTTTCTTCAAAAACCACAGTTCCAGCCTTTAACTTACATTGAGATTGTGCATGTGGATACCATAAATTATCTTTTTGGGAGGTGTTTAGGCAAGACAGTACAGATCTGGTTCGGTCTCTTAGGCTTTTTACCATCATTCAGTTCAGAGAGAGAAATAATATGCTCCTACAGGTGAGAGATTTGCCATTTTCCTAAGTTATCTTGCAGAAAACTACTTAAGGAACACATACGCTTTTTCAAACTGTTTGCTCAAATCTTGATGTTCACGTGAATTAAATTATTGTTGGTTTAAGACCATCTTAGTCCTTTAGTCTGTCAATCAGGGAGTGGTTAATAGTGAAAGTTTTGTTGTAGCTCTGAATATTCCCATGTGTAACTAATAGATTATAGGAGTGATTTTTTAAAATTCCTGGCTCCATACAGCAAAACTATGATAAATAATTCACATTTTAATAACAGATTGGATCTCTTAATGGCAAAGAATGAATATACTCAGCATATTAATGCTTTTCAGATTTTGCTTTGTGAGATGTTTAGCAATTTCAGATGAACTCACAAGTGCTTTTATTTGAAAACTTTGGGCATTACATTTTTAAGCATATTGAATGAAATACAGGACACGAATACAGATGCTGATCTTTGAACACAAATATCCCATATTTTAATAATGCCTTCAGGGATCTAGAAAACCCTTGGGTCTATAAACTTGGATTAAATTCCTCTACGGCTTTCTGTTTGAACTTGCAAAAGTCACATGTTATTGTGGAATTCATATTCCTGACGTATAAAATATGGCTGAAGTGCTAAAAATATGGTGATTTTTGGCAAATGATATAGGGTAAAAACAGAACAGCAATCATACTGAATGTTTTACATGCACTGCTGTGGACAAGTGAATTAAAAATCATTTCTTAGCTCTTGGTATTGCCGACACTGTGCTGATGTTTCTTCTTATTATATTTGTACTTTTTTATTGAGATACAATTGTCATATAACCTTATATTAGTTTCAGTCATACAACATAATGATCTGATATTTGTATAGATTGTGAAATGATCTCCACAGTGTCTAGTTAATATCTGTCGCCATAGTTACATTTTTTTTCTTGTGACGAGAAGTTTTAAGGTCTACACTCTTAGCAACTCTCAAATATGTAATATGGTATTATTAACTATAGTCACCATGCTGTACATTACGTCTCTAAGACTTGTTTATTTTGTAACTGGAAGTTTGTACCTTTTGATTCCCTTTACCCATTTCACCCACCCTCCATCCCCGGCCTCTGGCAGCCACTGATCTGTTCTATTTGTACTTCTTAAGCAAGATAAAATATTTGAGCCAATAACAATGGAGTCTACCCAACTTCTCTGATTGTGTCATAGAATTGTTCTCATGACAAGTAACAGATGCTCCTGGTGAAATAACCTTGGCAAAATGAGTCAGTGAGGAGTAGGCTCTGCATTTGTTGCAGAGGAATAAGTTGAAGAACACTTCAGGAGGACTGAGTCCTCATCAAGCTGTGGCGCTACCTTGCTGGCATAAACCATCATGTACGGATGATGCCCTGAGCCTCCATCCATTTAGATCCCTTTGCAGCACCTGATCAAAAGTCTTGGCAGAGGAGCAATGCAGCTTAGACATGGCCCAGGCAGAGTCATTTCTAAGCTAACATCAATCTTGTCTATCTTAAGTGTCAGAAGGCCTGAATGAAGAAGTCATCACCTCAGGGACTATGAATGGAAAAGTGGAGGAAAAGCTACTCTCTTACCCTCCCCCTCTGTAACACTGCATTACATGTGCTCAATTATATAGTTTACATAAGTGTGTGATTTCCTATCCCTTTTTCTAGCTAAGAGGCAATTCAAAGAGTGTAGATAGACTAGAGCTAAGAAAGGAGCCACTGGGGCTAGGTTAGAGGGGCTAACATATTCTGTAGAGAGAAAGCTGAGGGATCAAATTCAAGCTTGAGCTGATAAGTATGCAGACAGAAGCAGAGGGACAAGATACAAGCAAAGATACGTGGAGGTGGAAATTAGACAATTTCATATCTATTCATAATTCAGTTCAAATCCCACCTCCTCCATAAATTTTCTGATACTTCCTTCAGAAGAAATGACGACTCGTACAATCTTCATGTATTTTGTTTGCTCATCATAATTGAAAGATGCATCTAGATTTGGACAAATAAAGATAAAGGGAAGGTATGCAAGAGAGTTCATCAGGCAAGTAATGGTGCATTTTGATGGCTCATTTCTAATACCAGGTGCTTGATATGTGGGTGAATCAACTTGAGTTAAAGATATAAGGCTGATATGAACACAACATTTGTGTAGTAGTTTGCTTCCTATGACAAATGCAGCCTGAATCTGTGATGATGCTTTTGGCTGTATAATGAGTGAGTGAACCCATGAACCACTGAACCAGATAATGAATCAGTGTTGAGCCTGATTACATTTTAAATGCATATTAACCATTTAACCTCAGTTGCAAGTAGTATTGGGAAAGAGTCTGAAATGATTTACAATTTTGATTTAAATAAGCAAAAATCTCTAAAATCTAAGCAAAAGGAGATTGCTCATGCAAAGTGCCAAGCCAACTGACACACAATAAGTATCTAATAAATGTTATTTCCCTCCTATTAATTCTTGGCCAAGTCTGAGCTTCTGCCAACTAATAATGGTTATGAATACAAGATTGTAGACTGAATTTTGCTTACATGTGATCCAAATTTATGGCCCTGAAATACTAAAAAAGGTTTTACTTTTAAAACAGCTTTATTAATGCATAATTAATATATAAAGAACTGCACATATCTAATGTGTAGAATTTGATGAGTTTGGGTATATGCAAACATCCATGTTACCCTCGCTAAAATCAAGGTAATATACATATCAAACATCTCCCTGATTTTCCTTGTGCCTTTTTTTCTTTTTTTTTTGTGGTGAGAACACCTAACATGAGATTTACCCTCTCAACAAATTTTGAAGCACACAATACTGTAGTGTTAACTATAGGCACTATGCTGTACAGCAGATCTCACTTATTCATATAGCATAACTGAAAATTTTCACCCACTGAATAACAATTCTCCAATTCCCCCACCCCCAGCCCTTGGCAACCACTACTGTATTCTCTGCTTCTATGAGTTTGACTATTTTAGATACTTCAAAAAAGCATAAATGGTTTTATCACCTAAGTTTTTAGCATGCTGTCCTATAAAGAAGCTGAAATCTTACTTAACCCATGATTTTATAAAACAACTGTAATATTCAGTTTAATTCAAATAAGCCATAATCTGTTGATAAGACAAAAAGCCGAGTCTGTTGATTACCATCAGAGAATGAAACCACCACCTCTGCAGCATTCTGACAGTGTCTCAGAGGAAAGAAGGAAGGAATGGAATTTATTGAGAATTGGAAGTTGGATTTTGAACTAGTCTTTCAATATAGGAACTTGATTAGGATGGGGAAAAAGTCATGATATATTTCCTTGGTGGAAAAGACAAGGGAAGATTTTGAGGCAAATGATTCAAAGCATTTTAGGGTGTAAACTCTCTGCTGATGACTATTTCAGTGAGTTCCTATAATGAACAATCAATCCATTTGCCTGAATATGTGGCTCTCAGAAAAATAAAGTCATGTTAATAGTGACAGCATAATAGCAAAGTCAAGTTGATGTAGACAGTGAGGTATAGTTTCAATTGTCAGTGTCCAGGCCGTATGTAGAGACTGATAGTTTCGTTTCTCAGTATAATTATTTGTGTGGCTCTGTACTAGGAATATCACAATGAATAGAATAGCATCTACCCTTGAGGATCTCACAGATTTGTGAAAACTCGAAAAAAAAAAAAGCCTTAATAATTATGCCACCATGATATTGATGTTGTAGCTATGGAACAAGGTGCCAAAGAAGTTCAGAGAACAAAACTAGACTCTGCTAGGAAATAGCAGTAAAGTTTTCTCTGAAGAGTTAATATCTCAGCTGAGCTTTGATGGACAAGTAGGAGTAACTGAGTAAGTGCAGGAGGGCTAGGAGATAATAATCAGGGAGGGAAAATAGCAGAAGCTAATTTAGCCAGAGATGGAAGAACTCAAGGAGCTCAAAGAACCAGTTTGGCTAGGCTGATATGCCATATTCATATAGGGGAGAGGTTAGGTCTTTGAAGAACCTTGACTACTATACTAGTTTTTTGGCTTTATATGTAGGTAAAGGAACAAAATTCTAGGAAAAATGAATAATACTGATAATTGTTGAAAAAATTAAAGTGTAGATTCTATTGTTTAGTCCTAGAAGATGAGCCATTGGAACTAAGAAGGTCTGGCTTCCCTATAGGGTATAGGAGTATTAACAAGCATAGGGCTTTTCTTATACTCTTCATAGTATTGTTGTAAATCTGATTGAGAATCTGCCTTCAGTAAAATCAGTAATACCACAATTACATTTCAAAAAGATGGGTTTGACAAATCACCCAGAGAGTATACCCAAAGCGAAGAGACTAGACTATCACCCAAACTATGTCAAATTACAAGGACATTTTAGAGTCATTTTACTCATCTTAGACTACTTTGGGATTAAGCTCAATGGAAGGTAAGTAATAAAAGACAAGGAAAGAGAATTAAAAGGGGAATATAATACTACATATAAAAGTGATGGGGAAGAATGGCCGCAAGTGGATTGCATCACCTCAATACATACGCATTAAATCAGGTATTAATTCACTCAAGAATTTTGTTCCTGTGTCCCAAGAACCTTCATAGATGTTGGAGAAATAAACAGGAATAAGCCCTAGTTGCTGCCTTGGAAGATCTCACAGTCTCCAAAGAGTGGCAAAGAAGTAGAATCAACCGCTAATTATATATCTTCAATATGATATACGTATCTCTATTGCAGTGTGTATTATATTTAATAAACAGGTAGGGATAGAAAGTGTGGCTATGGAAGGGAGGGAGAAAGTTAAGGCAGTCACTGGAGAAGGTTTAGAAAAAAGACATTTTTTTAAGATGTGAGAAATCTGGGTATGCTTAAATACTATGGAATTAGAGAAAAATGGAATCTAAAGAAGAAGCAGGTGAGAAGTGGATTGATCAAAGTTGATGTTTTGTGAAGTGGGTATGTCAGAAAGAAAAAAAAATGAAGCTAGGATATTGGCAAGGAATTGGTTGAAGAGATGCACAGTGAATTCTCAAGGGAAGAAAGTGTAATGTAAAAACCAAATCAACTTACTATGTGAAAGAAGATAGAGGAATAAAGGGAATGCAAGTTGTGTTGATAAAGGAGTACCAGATGAAAGGTGCACTCAGTCGGACATCTTAATCTGGCAATATGCTATCCAAGTCATCTTGAAGTAAATCTAAGTTTTGATGAATGGGAAGACATAAGGCTGTAGTCAGATATTCAACTTATTTATTCATTTTTTTTGTTTATCTTTATATTTATTTTATATTGGATCATAATAAATTTCAGTTCCTGGTCTTTGTAGTATGTGCAGAAGTAGAGAGAAAATAATCATTATTGAGAGAGGGACCATATATTCTGTTTTTTCACCCAAGTAAGTTATGGTTTAATGTTATCTTGGTGCAATTATGAATAGCATATCCCTTCACTCTTAGAACTGTTCCCGTTAGGATAATTAAGTCTATGTTTCCCTAGTTATTGGAATTAAAGTCATCAATCAATAAGAAACTGTGTTTTGGAATAGGTCAACAGATTAACATTGATGTCACCAAATATTGATGGCAAGACTTGAATAGGATGGGAACTGTGAAATAGGTCACAAAGTCTCTCAAACTTATGAAGTGGTGATCAAATTAGCAATAGATGACAGAGATGGGGACCAAAAAGATTGTCTAAAACTATATAGCAAGATTATCATAAAAGTGGAATCTTTTTTTTTTAACATATAGAAGTAGTAGTAATAGACCCTGAAGTAAACTTGGGTACTCACTGATTCCACTCACACCCATGAGTTGTAGGAAAATGAAGAGCATTTACTCAAAAGAAATATAGTGAAAGTAGCAACCTTGAGGGAGCCCTATGTTTTAGCTAGTCCAGGAAGTTTGAAGGAACAAAGAAAGAGATTCCAGAAATTTTAGAAGGCAGAGGTAAGAGAAAGGGTTAAGGAAAAATTTAGTTAGTTAAAAGGAAGCACAATTTAGGTTTTTAAAAATATCCTTGACTACAGTTACTAATATTTTGGGTAGTGACCAAGCATAGCAGGGCTGTGAGGCATTATCATTTTAACTGAATACATGTTTTTCAAAAGACTTGATCCCAGCCATTGCCTATAGAAAGAAAATAGGTAGCAGTGCTCAGACCTCTCAAAATGGGTCAGTTGCAGCTTAAATTGATTCCATTTCTGCAGATGATTAGTTCAAGGGAGCAGGTTAGCAATGGGACATACTGATTCCCAGGACTGTCACTTCCGATTGGAAATAGCAACAACTTCTCTAGCATAGAAAGAAATGAGTTCTTTAGAAGGAGCTGGAAGGGCTCCAAGAAAAGGGTGGAAATAGAGGTGGCTTTAGAATGGAAGAGGAATTCTCTTGGACATGTGTTCAACTGTCAGCAGGATATTCAATCCTGTAGAAGGTGGAAAAATGTCAGACGACATTCTGTAAAAGTCATGTTTAGCTTAAGAGAAACATTTGCAAACCACTTTCTTTGAGTAAAGAATTGGAATTATGACAATGAAAAGGAGCGGGGGAAGGTGAAAGGGAGAGTGGAAGTAAATGGAAAAAGGGAAGAGTGGGAATGTTACCTGCCTGTAGTGAAGTGTCTGAAGAAAGCAGAGAAAGAGTTAAAGAAGTAGGAAAAAATAGTGCCCTTGAAAGCAAGGAGATAATTTTAAGAAGCAGATAATCAGCACCGTGAAATACAAGGGCAAATGCACTGAGTGAGAAAAATGCCTTGATGGATATAGGGTCTTTTATAAAAATCTTTTATAAAACAATATCAGGTATAAGTTTTTCCACCAGGCTTTATATACCAATGGGCTTCCTGTAAGGAGATGGTGTTACTAATAATTAAAACTCCACAGGCTGGTAACACTGCAAAGATTAATAGGCTGTCCTATACCGAGTGAATATGAAGACAGCCTTTTTGTTTGTGGATTCTGTTGCTGCTCAAGCAGTTTTATCTTTGAGCTTCACAGTTGGTCTCATTCTTCCTTTCATTCATTCAACAAATATTTATTGATCTTCTTGTATGCACAGGCTATAGGCTGATCACTGTCTTTCAGAAAACACTGTTACATTCCTGAGGAATGAATGGCATGTATTTTGGGGGATGGTAGGGCAATAAAGGTGCAATATATTTTGGTTGTTTTTTCCTATGACTATATATATTATTAGGAGCATTTGAGTATCCAATGTGTAAATTTTTTTCAATTCCCAGCTACCTTATTTCATGAAACTTCCTTTATCTATTTGCCAGTGTGCATTACGATGCCATAAAAATGCTCTCATTTTGCTTGTATTGGATCATGTATGTTTGCATATCTAATGGGCCCTGATCATCAGCAAATAACAGCCTGTAGGTGATTATCTCAAGGACTCCCAATTACTATAGCAGCTACTGGCTTACAAGATGTGCTGGAGAGATGGAACAGAAAATGTTTCTAAGTCTTCAAGTATTTAAAACATTGAAATAGAACACAAACCATGTGTCAAAGAATACAGATCCCCCTGTCAAGATGAGTCACTTGGATTAGCATTTCCTAAAATATATTCTGCAGAACAGTAGGAAGCAAGAGACTAATTTATTAAAGGGTTTCTGGTCAACCAAGTTTAGAAAATGTTGGATTAGAACAAGTTAAACATGTTTTCCTGCTACAGGACTTCTCAAAGCCTTTAATTTGATAATTTGCCTTATGATCTCCAATCAAGGGGCAGAATTGGCCAGTTATTCAACCTGGAAACCCTAATCAGACACTTTAGTGATATTGGTGTTTTATGGAATACATTTTGTGAAATCTGCCTTTGACAAAAATAATGAATTATTTTATAATGTTGTTCCTAGGCTTTTAAAGGATTGGATTTGTTTCCTCAATAAAAAAACAAAGCAAAACAAAAACTTACGATAATGCAATTCAATTTGGAATGTACGTTTGATTTGTTTCTTAGTTCAAATAGAATACACAAATTGACATTTATAACACAAATAAGCAGGTTAAAATCAGTGGAAAATGTTTTACCAGTAGTAAGTGATATAAGTTTCAACTTGCTAAAAACATAATTCTTTAAAATTCAGTGAAAAATAGTAGACACCAAAACGTTCTGGTTAAGAGCATTTGCTGTGAAGATAATCCACCTGTGAACAAATCCTGACTTTAACATGTACTAACCGTAAATTGGGGTAAATTTCAAAGCCTTCCTGTTCCTCAGTTTTCTAACCTGGAAAATTGGAATAGTAATGATAGCTACCCTCACAAAGTGAGTTAATAAATATGAAGCACATATAATATTTACTTATAAAATTGCATAATAAATGTCACAGATTTTAATATTATATGCAAAGGTATTGTGCTAAACCCAATAAATGGGGAATACTAGCGATACTAATTAAAAAGTTGAATTCAGAAAGGCTGTATATGTGTTGGATAGACTAGTATTCAAACTTGGATATTTCTTCTAAAATGCTGAAACTGAAGAATTTGATGTGTTGTGTAATTAAAATCATTTACTTAAAGATATATTGTGTACCTTGCAAATTACGACTCAGTTGAAACAATTTAATGTTATTTCTTAATAAAAATGGACAAATTACTTCAGGCAAATTTATTCATTGTTTGAACTTAATTTCCAAACTGAGAAGATTATTATTTATATATAATATTGAAAAGAGTGATTGTTTTTCTTTAGCTTATTTTACAAGGCCCAAGCACAGTTGTTATAAATAAGAACACTGAGGCATGAAGAGGTTAGCATACTTTGTCCAAGGCTGCACAATTAATAATTTACAGAACTGAAATTTGAACCTGGCTCTGTATGATTTCAAAGTAACTACAATATGACACTATTTCCCATGATATTAAAGGATTTGTGAGCACAGAATTCAATAGCTATGTCAGGTAAATAGAACTTTTAGCTGTATAACTAGAGTCACTAGGAGGAGAAGAATATCCTTTTTGGGGAGCCATATAGTGGCATTTCACTAACTTTATGAATAAGAAATTCTCTCAGATATTTTTTCATCAACTTGTAGTACAAGGGCATAGAGCTTTAGATCGTTTAAATAACAGATGAGATTCAAAACAATGCACAGCTTGAAAAATGGAGAGGGTCAATGACTAAGTCTCCAGGTGCTACTTTGGAAAATTTAGGAGTTACTGTCCCCTGGGAAAATTTCATCCAGCTGCCTCTGATTAGGGAATAGAGCGGTCGACTTGCAAACCTTCTAAAAAGTATGCATACCTTCTGACTTGTGGATAATTAGTCAATTTGGATTTTGATGGCTGGTGTCCAGTAACTAGTTTTGGAGGACAAAGGAAGGACAAAGAACTTAGAGAGAGAGAAAGGTAGGCTCTTTCCCCATCAAATGTACGGCATTAAACTATTCTCTGGTTGCACCTATCTTGAACACAATTACAAAACAGTTTCACTAAGATACATCATATTGATATGATTTTTGAATACTTTTAATATTAAAGTTAGAATGGCCTGAAAGGACACTTTCATTCACAAATAAGAGAGTCATAGACTGGCTACTCACGTCAGAAGGTATGCTTCTGTGTCCATTCATTTCTTCCAGAAAAATAGTTAATTCTCTGCAAGGCTGGAACCTTTTCTCAATATTAACTCTTTGTAAGTATAGACTATTTTTAGTTCTTTTTATAGCTGAGTTTAGCCAAATTTGGTTCTTGTCTAAAATCATTTATTCTTACTTAGCTAAATCCTAATGGAGATGAGGTAACTAATTCTGGTGTTGAAAATATATTTTAATTTCCCCAACCTCCCCATTTTGTGTGCCTAATGATTACTCAAAACCTTTACTTAGAGTTCATCATTTTGATCCTCTATGGCATATACAACATGCCTACATTCAAGTAATGATGCCTAATTCATTCTAGAGTATTCAATATATAATGATAGAATTTGTATGTCCTTAAGGGAAGTCAGTATCCAGGGAAGGCTAATCCATAAGTAATAAAATAAGAGTTTCTATATAAAAACTGGATGAGAGAGATGAGTTTCATTACAAAACATTATTTTTCCCTATTTTAGCCACTTTTGCTTCATTGTTCTATTTTTCTTTTTTAATTAGTTAAAACAATCAGTTGGTTACTCAACCTTCAAATTAATTATGTGTATATCTTTTGGCAAAACATTCCACCACTAACAATTTATTCAACAGATGTAACACACATATATAAAGATGTTATGTACTAAGATTATCAATGAAGAATTATTTGTAGCAGTAAGAAGTTGGAAACTACCTAAATGCCCATTTGTGGGTTCAAACTAAAAGTCATCTGGTCATCTATAAAATGGAACATTACAAAACCATTAAAAAGAAAGACAACTAAATCAACTGACGCAGAAAGAGGATTAAAAATACTACTAAATGAACAAAAATAAAGGCAGAGTGTGTAACATATAAATATATGTATGCATATCTATACAAAATATGTAAATCATAAATTCATATTTGCTTAATAAAACATGTTCATTATGGTCATCTCTGTGAAAATGTGGGGCTTTCAGAAATTTCCATTTTACTATATATATTTCTGCAGTTGCTATTTTTGAGAAAAATATATAATTTTTCTCTCTAATCAAATTATAAAGACAAAAAGGAAAAGAATGTAGAAAATATATTTTTAATTATATGCTTAAAACGACAAGTTTTGAAAAGTATATATAGTGGATTCTTGGTTATGTTTATAATCACTTTTTATTCTCCTTTATACAATAACAATCCAGTAAGACATATTAACACATATTGGATAAAAATATTTTTTCTCTTAAGAAAGTATTCATTTTTGAAAAGAAAGAATGTATATGAATATGAGTATATATATGCATATATATGCACGTATACGTACATATATGCATATATGTAGATAGATGATATAGATATATACATCAGAAGTTATTTCTGAAACAGATGAATACATTTATCTACATTCTCCTCCTAATCTTGTCATTTAGGTGACCTGGCCTCTCTGTTAGACCAGAGATATATACTTGCCAGTTGAAACAATGACAATTCCATGTAGGCCTTTGGATGGCATTTTGGGCATTCCACATGCCATCCAATAGAAACCTATGAGAATTTGCAGTCTGATTACTCTTCTGATTCCAAAAATCACTATTCAAATATTTTTAAACAAAAAGTATTTTGCATCATTTAATATTTTTTTTGCTGTTGTGTTTTGAAAAGCCTCACCAACGAGTAAGCACAAATTCAAATTCTTTATGTGGGGAGAAAAGAACACTCTCCATGTTGAAGTATCACTCTGCTCTGCTAACAGCCGCGGCCAAGCCTGAGGATTTCAGCAACTCAAATAAATTAATTAATGGAAATACCAATTAATTTGCAGCCCATTTATCAGAAAAGCTTAATGACTCTGACATAAGCCCAAATCTCATTTCACAACCTCCTGTCCCACCCCTGCTCCCTGCAGCTGTTCCTTGTCATTCTGCAGAACTCCAGCATGCTCACAAAATGCTTGCCAGAATTGGTGTCCCCAGGTTCTCCACACCTCTGGGGCAGAGGCCTGGCGGAGATCTGGGCCAGCTGATGTGGCCACGATGCCAGGCTTTTCCGCTTCTGCCCAGTCCTTTTGGACTGTTTACATGATAGTAGCAGATGGTTCCCTATTCTCAGACGTCTTGCAAATCTCAAAAGAGAAAAAAAAAAAATGTTTTATCGCTGCCATTCCATTTTTCATGTTGAAGGAAGGTGAGATCCAGAATGAAAGAGAGGTCCAAGGAAACCCATGTGTACCTCAGTGAAAAATGGTAAAACATCAATCCTTCCTTCCACTAAAGGAAAAGGAATTATGTACTAGGTGGTTTCCACATGTCATTCATTTAGTCTGTATTTAATAGCTTATTGCATCCTGCTTAACTTAAAAACATACAGATGGATGAAACACGAAACATGATTCAGGAAACATCAGAGAGTTCTGTCTCCTTTGTAAATGTTGGTTTATATTCAAATGGTTCATTTTCTTTGGAACAAAAAGAACTCCAAAATTGCAAAAGGAAAAACTAAGAAGCAGATCCAAACTATAGCTCTTTTTCTGCAAATGATTACTTAAAATGTCACCCTTCTGTACTTTCATTCCTGCCATACTGATTTCCCTTCTTCACTCCCACTGGCTTCGGCACAAACATGGATTTTATGTGTAAGTTACAAATGTAATCTCCAAATTTAAAATCAGCACTTGTTTTCACTCTGTGTTTCTACCTTAAAGTATTTAGGTAACTGTAAAATTTAAGTCAAAAGAATAACAAAGCTGTTAATCACTGATTATGACTAAAGGGATCTTCCACATAAGTTGCTTGGAAGCCGAAGTTATATTGTGTGTCAAGACATTTTCTGATTTTGGCTTTCACGGGTTTGTCTAATCCAAGAGAAAGAAGCCAAATTTCACTCGTTACCTATTACGTATGCAGAAAACAGACAAGACGATAAAGGCAATATAGAAACAAAGATGAGAATTTAGATAATTTAGGAGTAATGATTGTGTGTGTGAGAGAGAGAGAGACAGAGATAGAGACAAAGAGAGAGAGACAGAGACAGAGACAGAGACAGAGACAGAGTAATTGATTCTTACCAGTAGGCTAAAGGAACTTACAGGCAGCTAATAGATCAAATGGGGGAAACAGACCATTTGGGCAATGAGAATCAGAAAACGAAATAAATGTGTCATGGAAACTAACAAGAGAATCTGGGAAAACGTGGTTAGAGGCTTATGGAAGATGGCAATAAGAATTACATGTAAGTCTATAAGCCAAACCCACAAAAAGTATTGAGGGTCAGAGTATTAATCCTTCCTGAAAATGCATCCTGGGTTGGAATCCTTTTCAATATTAGGTTCTCAAAAGTCATCACAAATAATGTTGGCCCATGAGATAAAACTTAAATTGTTTCCCATCTAGATAAAATGCCCGAGCACCACCTGTCAAGAGTGGATACCAGAAACAAAGCTAGAATCTGATACTAAACCAACTCCCTTCAATTCAAGAGGAGCATTATGAGCTTTATGCTCAGTCTAAGATGTTTTATAATTCCACTTCACATACAATACTGATCACTTGTTTGTACATAAGCACGGTCAAAGAGAAAAACAAATCCAGACTGAGGTAAGGAGAGACTTACTAGAAAATATTATTGCAAGGGAAGGGAAGGATCTCCTGCAATGGGGGAGAGTGACTATTTCAATGAGGAGAATATTCTGACCATGAGAACTGCAAGTATCTCAGAGCTCAGTCAGAAAAGGGCTTTTATTTTAGAGGAAGTGGTACCCAAAGCTGGAAAGAAGTGGGTACCGGTGAGAGGGGTGTTAGATAGGACAATAGATCAGAGACTGTTTTACCACAAAGTCAGCCTTTTCTCAGGAGAGTCCTTAAGGAAGGGTTGTATGCTGGCTCAGGCTGGTGGGGAGAGGGAGGGTCCTAAGTTCATGGGTCCGGGGGAAGGAGGGAACTAAATTAAACTAAAGTTTGGCCAAGTCAATATATAGCAGATGTTTTGTCCAGACTGGTCAATGGGTACAAGCAGTTCAGCTAATATTTATGAAGCAAAGAATGGGAATTTTGAGCGCCTGTGTCTGGTCTTGTCAGAGGTAAACAAAGGGGGCATCTGTGACTCTTCTGTAAGTCATATGCGAAAGGACTGTGTCTTGTGATAAGCCCTTTCCAAAACACAAAAGGGTGGGATGGTTTGTTAATTGTTGCCATTTTCCAGGAGCACTGGGCTAAGGTAAAAGACAATAATATCCGCACCATACTTTTAGGAATTTTGTCAGTTCTGTTTCCTAGTGTATGCCCAGTGCCTAGGACAGTATCCAGCTCATTGTTGGTCTTCAATACGTATTTGTGAATGGAGGATAAATAAATTAAACTAGATTAAAGTAAATAAAATTCACTGGGATTGAGAAGAAAGGAGACAGGTGATCAAGCAATTCTAGATAACACAATACATTTCATAGTTCAGGGAGAATGGGTGTGATTTGAAGAGTGGAGGGTAGGGCACAGGACTTGAGAAGTAAGAACTGATGTTCTTGTGGGAGGAAGAGAAAGTTACTTTCTTCAATATTTTCCTAAGTTGAGAAACAGGTAACCTTCTTTTAAAACGCACTTAGTAATATACCTAAATCACTCATTTAGGGAAGAACCACGTTTCAAAGTTGTCACCATCATCGCCTCTTTTTATAAATGAGTTTTCATTTACAAGTGGAATTTGAACTGTCCAAAATAGTATGATTTTTTTTTCTCTTTATAAACTGTATTTTATTCTTAGCCATTATGGCCAAGAGTCAATAATAACATCTCATCATTCATAGCGTTTTGTACACTTCAAAGTATATACATAGACATTGTTTCATTTGATTTTCACCATGACCCTATGAGGTAGGTAAGAAAGTTTTGATTATATATGACTTAACACATATTAGAAATCGAACCTAGTAGGAGAAGAGGTATTCCTATGGTCTTATAGGCACTTAGGGGAGAGAACTAGATCATGGCCTCGGTCAGTGTTTCTCAACACCTTTGTTTTTTTTTTAATCACACCAGAGAGTCTTTTTTTTTTTTTTTTTTTTTTTTGTGAGGAAGATCAGCCCTGAGCTAACACCCATGCCAATCCTCCTCTTTTTGCCGAGGAAGACGGGCCCTGAGCTAACATCCGTGCCCATCTTCCTCCACTTTATGTGGGACGCTGTCACAGCATGGCCTGACAAGCGGTGCGTTGGTGAGTGCCAGGATCCGAACCCCAGGCCACCAGCAGCTGAGGGCGCGCACTTAAACGCTCCGCGATGGGGCCAGCCCTCACAGAGAGGTTTTTTAAACAATTTTTTCCTAATCACCTAAAATTTTTTTCTAACCACAAAATCCTAATACCACAGATAAACTGTATATCTTTTTATATATTATATGTATATTTGTGCATTATCCATAAAATAGAATCTTTTTACCCCCAAGAACCAATTTTTACCCACTTGGGAATGGTATCACCCCGCTGAGAGTGCATGGCTCAGGTTGACAGTCTCTACTACCCCATGTTATCTCACACAGCAGGAGTGCCTACACAACATTCACATGGTACACGCTTGCTTATTCAATCTGTGCAATAAAATTTACTCCCATTTTATAGATGAGAAAATCAAAGCCCATAAAATTTAAATAATTTGTGCAATGACACATGTTTAGTTCATGCTAGAGATGCAAGTCAAATGCCTCCCAGTCAGTTCTCTCAATACAGCATACTGTAAAAGAGCTTTCAGTATTTTGTACCTATAAAGATTTGCTGTCATAAGTAGAAAAACATTTTCACAGCTGCTGAGTATAATACACTCTCCCTGTATCCTAAAAAAAAAATCTGATAAAAAAGAAAAATGTCTGAGCAAAGTGGATAAGCTACTCTCCTAAACACACTGAGGGCAGGGTAGTGTGTTATATCTGTTTCCTAGCACTGCCCATAGGGCATGATATTACAGTTGTTCAGAGAACATTTGTTGAATCTCTTATAAATGATTGAGTAAAGAAATGACCTGTTTTTCTTACATATAAAATATGAAATAAAGATGGGGTTTTTTTTCTTTTCTTTTCTTGTTAGAGAATCTGTGATTCCCAGTGGAGGAAAATACACTACAATAGAGGACAGGGTGCTGAATATACGTGGGTCTATATTAGATAATAAAGATTCCCCTCTAATATTGTTATCTTGCCAGAAATGCCAATTTATCAATCCTCTATCCATCTAGTTCTAAGCTTTAGCCTTTAGAGACAAGACTCAAGGATCCTAATGAGGATCAGATGCAAACTCCATCACCGGGGGCCTAAAGTTCCTAACATAAAAGGCTTCCCTATGAGGCTGGGTTGGGGAACATAGCGGAGACCTAAAGCAGTCTGGGAAGTTCCCTCCATACTGAATTTTGCCCTTCAACCTGCCTGTGAGAGGAGTGAATTCCAAAAAGCAGATTCCATGAAGCATAACCCAGCCAACCTTACAAACATCATCACTGGAAAACAGAAAACTAGAGAAATATAGTGTAATGCTGTGTAACTACCTATATGGGAAAAGTAGAGGGGGGCTTTGATTTTTTTGTAAGTTCAAGACACTGGGGGAGAGAGAGACAGAGAGGAAGAGAGAGAGAATCATTTTATGCTTTTAGCAATAATAAACACACCTATAGACAATATTGCTCAAGTTGTCATGGTCTTACCAGATTATTTTTCTTTTCTTGGGATAAATTAGTTAAAGGAGAGAAAAGAGACTAAAAGAATTCCCTCTTAATCCTGCGCCTTAGTGGAGCAGAAGAATCTGCACCAAAAAAAAAAAAAAAGGAAGATGGCAAAATAAGATTTTCTACCTAAAAACCTTCAGTAAAACAGGTACTTTAAATTGTTATTTAATGTGAGTAATAGTCATAGCAATTGGAGTTGCAAGTGACAGAAAAATCAATAGAACTTGTTTGGGCAAGAAGGTTAATTTATTGGAAGAATATTAGGGTATCATCTGTTACAGAAGAAATGGTTGAAAAACTAAACAGTAAGAAGGAGGGGAATAAATAGATTAGGATGCCACCAAGACGTACTCTCTCCATCTGTCATGTCTGCCTTCCTCTGGAGAGCACACCTCACGCATGCATGCATTCCGTTTCACTTCAGATCCCTTGACAGGATCCACAGTCATCACTGACAGGGCTGGAGCCTCGTATTCTAACGAGGGACTTTCTCTCCCTCAGTTCTGTTAGAAAACAAATCTTGCAGAAGAATTCTCATTGGCTGGGCTTTGTGGTCAGTGGTTGGGATCAATCCACAGGGGCGAGAGAGCAGATCATGAAAACGAGACTAGAACTGTCTCTGGAACCTCATGGTTGAGCAGGGGCAGAGACTGTGGGACAGTCAACAGGATAGGAGTATAAATTATGTAGGCGTATATGTGTGCAGGTAGTCAGCTGGAGAGAGAGACTGGCAAAATGTCAGAACAGATCTTTTTTGTAGCCTTTTTTGTATCATTGATCTTAAATAGTATGAATATATCTAGCATTAGACAAATGAAAAATAGGAAAAAAATCAAAACAATAATTGAATTAAAAGCAAGATTATTCACATGAAAATAAGTTTTCAAGTAATAGCAAAGGCAGGTTTCATTTTATTATGCTCTCTTGGGGAATACGTTAATTTATAAATTATTCATTACTAATCTCAGAAGCTAGGGACAAGATCATGTGAACAGTTGTCATAGTTGCCAGTACCTGAATGCCTTTAGTACATTTGGGACTATCCTATTAAGGAAATGTTGGTAGGATGCAAAGACAGTCTTCCCACTATAGAAGTCCCAAATGCCAGGCATCCTTTTTTCCAGCTGTTGTTGTCCCTAAGACGGGTACATTTGACTAATTCTTGACCTACACAAAACTGAATTACAAGTTATTGAACCAAGGAATAGGGGCAGCTGGCAATGGAAGCAGAAACATCCAGTTCATGGGGCATCAAGAGACGTGGTGGCAATGGCCACCTTGATGGACTAGTTCTGGGCTGCGACACTGTCTCTGAGCCTAGCTGCTCTCCAGCTTTCTTCCTGCTCATCTTCTGAGCCTCGTTTTCCAGCCTTCTGCATGTCTTGGCACTAATCAATATCCTTATAATAAACTCTTTTTCTGCTTAAATAAGTCAGAATTGATTTTTGATGTTGGGGACCTAGACTTCTACTTGGTACACAAGAAGAGCTCAATAATAAGTCGTAAGAACTACAGCCCTCTAAGAATAAATTGCATGTGATAATAAAACCTCCTGGAATTTACTTTGTAGTTAATGAGAAAATAGGGTATGATTTATATATAGCTTGTCGGAAATACAGTTCTGCATAAAGTAATGTGTAACTGCGTTAGTCTTTGTGAATGCTGTTAAAGTCATTCTTGGGATGTAAGAAGATACTTGTTGGTCAAGATTTCTAGTCTTTAAACATTTTATATGAAGTGATTTTTTTAGATGTAGCTTGTAAATTGATAATCGTCCCACCAAGTGGAGTTCTAGAAATATTTTCTTTATCTTTCATTGTTAATGTATAACACAACTTTTATTTACAAATTTAAGTATAACAGAGTAGAAACACCAAAGAAATACTAAGAAAAGTATGATATGAAGTGAGGAGTTGGAATTCTAATGACTGCAAAATCCAAATCAGTCACATTGATCGTGTAGTCTGGCATCTAATCAGATTAACAGAGCTTAAAACCAGCCTTCCACCCCAAGCCTTGCACGAATTGTTTAAGGAATGCGAGGGCTTATACCCTTCATTTTAATTTCATCTCAAATCATTGTCCAGAGCCATATTCAGTATCAGACTGTAACTTTCCAACTAACATTTACAAAGGTACTGTACTATTTCTGCTCAATAGAAATTTTCTACATTTTATTTAATTTATAGGTATCTCATGATAAGTTCCCAAGCAATTAGAATTTCTGATTAAGTTCTAAGTTTGCATGAACATATGCTTTATATAAAACATGTGTTCCAAAAAGGTCACATAAAAATTTATTTGTCTTAAATAAAATCACATTCAAGATGTTCAAAGAAGCTTTATTATTTAAAGCTTTAAAGCATTTAAAAAAAATCAGTCCATGTCTTAATATCAACAATATTTCATTTTGGATAGTAATTTTCAACAATGTTAGCAGTTTTAATGTTTATAGTTGCAAGCAGTTGAAATATATTAAATTAACTTTAAGTGCGATATCTAGGTATATATCATAAAGAATGATATAGAAGTAATAGGAAATAAAAGGTCTACTTTAATAAAGACAAATATGTTCATAAGGGATGCTTTGTAAATCCAAGAGAAGAAATAACAAATTATACATAGTGTGAGCCATGAGAAGGAAAAAGAAAGAGAACGAATATTTATTGGGCACTTTTGTGCACAATTTACATGTTACTTATTTTAACTCTCACAATAGTCCAAGAAAAGGAATTACTAGCCTCATTTCACAAATTTAAAAAAGATGCTCAGAGTTTAATTGGCCTATATCGTATAGCTAGTAATTAGAAGAACTTTGATTGAGACAATGATTTTTAATGAGAATTGAATATAATTTAACTCCTCTGAAAACAATTTTTCTTATAGTATACTAAAGTCCAGTGGGCATTCAATACATATTTGATGAATGAATGTATAAATAATTAAAAAATAATGATCTTGATTCTAACATACGTAACACCAATTTATCTCTAAACACTCCCCAAGTTTTAAAGTCTTTCTACAATACATTAAAATCTTTTCCATAGTTCTCCAGATAGCTTTCCCTCTCCCTCTCTCTCTGCCATGTGAAGACACAGTGAGAAATCAGCCATCTGCTACCCAAGAAGAGAGCTCTCACCCGACATCGACCATGCTGGGGACTTGATCTTGGACTTCAGTCTCCAGAACGCTGAGAAAATAAATTTTGGTTGTTTAAGCTGCCCAGTCTATGGTATTTTGCTATGGCAGCCTGAGCAGACTAAGACAGATTTTGGTACTGAGAAGTGAGTTGCTGTTGTAACAAATACCTAAAAATGTGGAAGTGGCTTTGGAACTGGGTAATAGATAGAGGTCAGAAGAGTTTTTAGGCACATGCTAGAAAAAGTCTAGATGGCCGTGAATGGACTGTTGGTAAAAATACAGACATTAAAGCCAATTATGATGACAGAAATTAGGAACACATTATTGGAAACTGAAGGAAAGGTGATCTCTGTTATAAAGTGACAAAGAACCCGGCTGAATTGAGTTCTATTGTTTTGTGGAAGGTAGAACTTGTGAGCAATGTAATTAGATATTCAGCTGAGGATATTTCTAAGCAAAATATTCCAAGTGTGGTCTGGGTCCTCCCGACTGCTTATTGTAAAATGCAAGAGGAGAGAGATGAATTGAAGAAGGAATTGTTGAGAAAAATTGACCAGAATTTAAAGATTTGAAAACTTTTCACCCTGTCCATATTGCAAAAAATGAGAAAGCATGTTCTGAAGAGAACACCAAGGGTCTGGCTGGACTACCATTTGATAAAGAGATTGTGGGATCGTCTAAGCAGAAACACTTCCAGTTTGAACTGAAGTGGGGCTAGAGACAGAATGAAATGAAAGCAGGCTGTTGGATGTCTTGGATTCTACAAGACTGGACAATAGAGCTTTCTAGCTGTGAACGTATCTTATCCCTCAAGAAAAGGGAAGAATGACCCTGAAGATGATTCAGAGATCTGCAGGGCTGCCACTCCCACCACAAGCCCGGGGGCCAGGGCTGGTTCCTTCTTGATTTCAAATAGTGGGGCCTCTTGAGTTTCAGGGGCCCAGATGCCACCACTCAGTGTCTCAGGTACAAGGCTGTGGCCCGGTGCCACAGAGGTGGGGCTGGCCCACCGAGCTGAGTGAGCAGTGTCACCCCTGAGGAGACATGTGAGACTTTGGGCCCAGAGGACAGGGCATCTAGTCAAAGAGGGTTATTCTTGAGCCTTAGGAGCAAATGGAATTTGTCTTGCTAGGTTTTGGTTTTGCTGGGGACCTGCCATCCCTTTCTTCTTTCTGAGTTCTCCCTTTTGGAGTGGGAATGTCTATCCTATGCCTGTCCTACCATTGTATTTTGAAAGCACATAACTTTTCTGGTTTCTCAGATCCACAGCTGGAGAGCCACTTGCCTCAGAGTCTCACCCCTATCTGATTTAGATGATATTTAGATGAGACCGTGGATTTTAAACTTTAGAATTGATGTTGGAATGAGTTAAGACTTTTGGGGCTTTTAGGATGAAATGAATGAATATATTTTGCATGTGAGAAGAACATGAATTTGGGGAGGGGCAGGGGCAGAATGCTATGGGGTGGATTACATGCCCCTCTAAATTCATATATTGAAGCCCTAACTCCCAACGTGACTACATTTGGAGACAGGGCCTTTAGGAAATAATAAAGATTGAATTAGTTTGTAAGGGTGGGGCCCTGATCTAAGATTAGTGTCCTTATAAGAGATACCAGAAAGATTGCTCTCTCTCTCTCTCTTCGCCATGTAAGAACACAGTAAGAAGGCAACTGTTTGCAATGCAAGGAGAGAGCTCTCATCTGACATTGACCCTGCTGGCACCTTGATCTTGGACAACTTGTCTTCAGAACAGTGATAAAATAAATTTTGATTGTTTGCACCACCCAGTCTATGGTATTTTGTTATGGTAGCCTGAGCAGACTAAGACATAGACTTAAACCAATCCCGTTATTTTTGGCCCAATATTTATTTCCCTTTCCAGGAGGAAAAAATACAGGGCTGCTGATGCTGAGATTTCACAGAATTCTGTGATCTAAATGGAGTTGCTTGTTTGCTTCCCCACTTCTAGGTTAGGACTATATTTGTTAAGTTAATTGACACTTCTCCTGCTGTTTTATATTTTCAAAAATAAAAAGTTGCTCTTTTCCCTCTCAGTTTTTCTTTGCCTTTATGGTTTTTCCTTTTAAAATTACTTTTTGTTGCCGTGGTTGTGGGTTACAAAAGAGAGTAGAGCTAAATGCATGTGTTCAATCTAATGTCTCTTACCAAAAGTTACTCATCTCAATGCTTTTAAAAATGAAATTATACTTCACTTAGATCTCATTTTGTGAGTAAAATGGAGAGTAGGGTGAATCTTTTTTCTTAGGATAGAAACAAAACTTGGGCTTACACGATGCAGGGAAAATGCTCTGATTTGGTCTTCAATCATTATGGCTGCTGCTCTCAGGATCCTTGCCCAGGTTCACAAGGTCCACCCAAAAGCAAATTGCTCCACAGTCAGCATTCATCCATCTGTGCCAAACTTGTGCATGGAGTTCCCAAACATCTACACAGATACATTTATTTCCAGATCTTACCACATATATACCCCATACGAACTGGGACTAGATTCTTGCCACACATGGAACAGTATTATTCCTGTTGTCTTTCACTGAACCCATGTATTCCAGCTCGCTTACCTTTTCTTTTCTTTGAGAAGCCACTCTTATGAGACCACTTTCCATTTAGGGCAATCTGGTCTAATCATTTCCAAGGCCAGTGGTTATGAATGAGGATGATACACCTGGAGAATATTTGTCAGTGTGTTATTTATTTCCACTTTGATGGGTGAGATAGTTACATTTAGTGGGACAAGACTATACCAGACATTCCACAATTCACTGAACGGTTACACATAATCAAGAATCCTTTGCATGCTTTATGACCTCCAATTGTCTTGACAGATACTCATGTAAGTGAAATTCTAATGTAGTTATCTGATCATACACTCTAACCTCATTTTACATATTAACACAAACTAATTTTTCAAAGTTTTAGTATGAAATGAATGTTTTCATGGATACAACCTTCATGTATCTGTATTGATGGAAGACTGGATTTTGTTTTGTTCAGAACTTTTCTAAGAGTTATCATATCTCCAAGGGCAGCATTTCCTGAGGTGTTTGTGTGGCCATTGTAACACACCTACGTGAGTCTGCATTTGCATGTCTGGTTTTAACCATTGATTAATTCATGACATCTAATATAGCAATGCAAATGTACACATATTAAATTACATATTGCTTTATAATAGATAAATTATTTGCATCTCTCCATTTATTTCAATTATTTTGAATTGACTTTTATTTACATATTTAGGTGGTTTATAATATCTATGAATTTCAATTCAGGATAATACAAGGAGGTTATAAAAATATTTTAAAGGGTATTATGGTTGTGATAGGGTTGAGAATAAAAAGGCTTTCAGTCACAAAGAAACCTCAAGGATTCAAAGCTTTTATAGCCCCCTTGCATGTAAATGCAACATACATTTCATTTTTTATAAGAAACATACAACAGAGAAATGAGACAGTTAATTTCTTTTTTTTTTTTAATTTTTTGTTTATTGCAGTAACATTGGTTTATAACATTGTCAAAATTTCAGGTGTACATCATTGTACTTCTATTTCTGCATAGATTACATCATGTTCACCACCAAAATACTAATTACAACCTATCACCACACACATGTGCTGAATTATCCCTTTCACCCTCCTTCCTCCCCCCTTCCTCTCTGGTAACCACCAATCCAATCTCTGTCCCTATGTGTTTGTTTATTGTTGTTATTATCTACTACTTAATGAAGGAAATGATATAGTATTTGACCTTCTCCCTCTGACTTATTTCACTTTGCATTATACCCTCAATGTCCATCCATGTTGTCACAAATGGCTGGATTTCATCGTTTCTTATGGCTGAGTAGTATTCCATTGTGTATATATACCACAGCTTCTTTATCCATTCGTCCCTTGATGGGCACTTAGGTTGCTTCCAAGTCTTGGCTATTGTGAATAACACTGCAATGAACACAGGGGTGCATGTACCTTTACAAATTGGTGTTTTCAAGTTCTTTGGATAAATACCCAACAGTGGAGTGGCTGGATCATATGGTAGTTCTATCCTTGATTTTTTGAGGAATCTCCATACTGTTTTCCATAGTGGCTGCACCAGTTTGCACTCCCACCAGCAGTGTATGAGAGTTCCCTTCTCTCCACATCCTCTCCAACACATGTTGTTTCCTATATTGTTAATTATAGCCATTCTGACGGGTGTGAGGTGATATCTTACTGTAGTTTTGATTTGCATTTCCCTGATAGTTAGTGATTTTGAACATCTTTTCATGTGTCTGTTGGCCATCTGTATAACTTCTTTGGAGAAATGTCTGTTCAGGTCTTTTGCCCATTTTTAAATTGGGTTGGTAGTTTTTTAGTTGTTGAGATGCATGAGTTCTTTATATATTTTGGAGATTAAGCCCTTATCAGATATATGGTTTGCAAATATCTTCTCCCAATTGTTCGGTTGTCTTTTCGTTTTGTTGATGGTTTCCTTCGCTGTGCAGAAGCTTTTTAGTTTGATGTAGTCCCATTTGTTTATTTTTTCTATTGTTTCTCTTGCCTGGTCAGACGTGGTGTTTGAAAAGATGTTGCTAAGACTGATGTCGAAGAGCGTACTGCCTATGTTTTCTTCTAGAAGTTTCACAGTTTCAGGTCTTACATTCAAGTCTTTAATCCATTTGGAGTTAATTTTTGTATATGGTGTAAGGTAAGGGTCTACTTTCATTTTTTTGCATGTGGCTATCCAGTTTTCCCAACACCATTTGTTGAAGAGACTTTCTTTTCCCCATTGTATGTTCTTGGCTCCTTTGTCAAAGATTAGCTGTCCATAGATGTCTGGGTTTATTTCTGGGCTTTCAATTCTATTCCATTGATCTGTGTGTCTGTTTTTGTGCCAGTACCATGCTGTTTTGGTTACTATAGCTTTGTAGTATATTTTGAAATCAGGGAGTGTGATACCTCCAGCTTTGTTCTTTTTTCTCAGGATTCCTTTAGCTATTCGCGGACTTTTGTTGTTCCATATAAATTTTAGGATTCTTTGTTCTATTTCTGTGAAAAATGTTGTTGGAAATTTGATAGGGATTGCATTGAATCTATAGATGGCTTTAGGAAGTATGGACATCTTAACTATGTTAATTCTTCCAATCCAAGAGCATGGAATATCTTTCCATTTCTTTGTGTGTCTTCTTCAATTTCTTTCAGCAATGTTTTATAGTTTTCCGTGTACAGATCTTTCACCTCTTTGGTTAAGTTTATTCCTAGGTATTTTATTCTTTTTGTTGCAATTGTAAATGGGATGGTATTCTTAATTTCTCTTCTGCTACTTCGTTGTTAGTGTACAGAAATGCAACTGATTTTTGTATGTTGATTTTGTATCCTGCAACTTTACCATATTCGTTTATTACTTCTAAAAGTTTTCTGGTGGATTCTTTAGGGTTTTCTATATATAATATCATGTCATCTGCAAATAGTGACAGTTTCACTTCTTCCTTTCCAATTTGGATCCCTTTTATTTCTTTCTCTTGCCTGATTGCTCTGGCTAGGACTTCCAGTATTATGTTAAATAGGAATGGTGACAGTGGCCATCCTTGTCTGGTTCCTGTTCTTAGAGGGATAGCTTTCAGTTTTTCACCATTGAGGATGATATTAGCTGTGGGTTTCTCATATATGGTCTTTATTATGTTGAGGTACTTTCCTTCTATACCCATTTTATTCAGAGTTTTTATCAAATGGATGCTGTACCTTGTCAAATGCTTTCTCTGCATCTATTGAGATGATCATGTGATTTTTATTCTTCATTTTATTAATGTGGTGTATTATGTTGATTGATTTGCGAATGTTAAACCATCCTTGCATCCCTGGAATAAATCCCACTTGATCATGGTGTATAATCTTTTTAACGTATTGTAGTATGCGACTTGCTAGTATTTTGTTGAGGATTTTTGCATCGATGTCCATCAGTGATATTGGCCTGTAATTTTCTTTTTTTGTGTTGTCCTTTTCTGGTTTTGGTGTCAGGGTAATGTCAGCTTCGTAGAATGAGTTAGGGAGCTTCCCCCCCTCCTCAATTTTTTGGAAGAGTTTGAGAAGGATAGGTATTAAGTCTTCTTTGAATGTTTGGTAGAATTCACCAGGGAAGCCGTCTGGTCCTGGACTTTTATTTTTGGGGAGGTTTGTGATTACTGTTTTGATCTCCTTACTGGTGATTGGTCTATTCAGATTCTCTACTTCTTGATCCAGTTTTGGAAGGTTGTATGATTCTAAGAATTTATCCATTTCTTCCAGATTGTCGAATTGGTTGGCATATAGCTTTTCATAGTATTCTCTTATAATCTTTTGTATTTCTGAGGTGTCTGTTGTAACCTCTCCTCTTTCATTTCTGATTTTACTTATTTGTGCCTTCTCTCTTTTTTTCTTGGTGAGCCTAGCTAGAGGTTTGTCAATTTTGTTGATCTTTTCAAAGAACCAGCTCTTGGTTTTATTAATTTTTCCTATTGTTTTTTTGGTCTCTATTTCATTTATTTCTGCTCTGATTTTTATGATTTCCCTTCTTCTACTGATTTTGGGCTTTGTTTGTTCTTCCTTTTCCAGTTCCTTTAGGTGCATTGTTAGATTGTTTATTTGAGATTTTTCTTGTTTGTTGAGATAGGCCTGTATCGCTATAGACTTCCCTCTTAGAACTGCTTTTGCTGTATCCCATAAATTCTGGCATGTTGTATTTTCATTTTCATTTGTCTCCAGGTATTTTTTTATTTCTTCTTTGATTTCTTCGTTAACCCAGTCGTTGTTCAGTAGCATTTTGTTTAATCTCCACGTATTTGGGGCTTTTCTGATTTTCTTCCTATAGTTGACTTCTAGTTTCATACTGTTGTGGTCAGAAAAGATGGTTGGTATTATTTCAATCTTCTTAAATGTATGGAGACTTGTTTTGTGGCCTAATACGTGATCAATCCTGGAGAATGTTCCACGTGCATTTGAAAAGAACATGTATTCTTCGGTTTTTGGATGGAATGCTCTGTATATATCTACTAGGTTCATCTGTTGTAGTGTGTCGTTTAAGGCCAATGCTTCCTTATTGATCTTCTGTTTGGATGATCTATCCGTTGGTGTAAGTGGAGTGTTAAAGTCCCCTACTATTATTGTGTTACTGTCTATTTCTGTTTTTATGTCTGTTAATAATTGCTTTATATATTTAGGTGCACCTACATTGGGTGCGTAGATATTTACAAGTGTTATATCCTCTTGTTGGATTGTTCCCTTGATCATTATGTAATGCCTTTCTTTGTCTCTTTTTACAGTTTTTGTTTTAAAGTCTATTTTGTCTGATATGAGTACTGCTACCCCAGATTTCTTTTCATTGCCATTTGTGTGGAGTATCTTTTTCCATCTCTTCACTTTCAGTTTGTGAGTGTCTTTAGGTCTGAAGTGTGTCTCTTGTATGCAGCATATATATGGGTCTTGTTTTTTTATCCAGTCAGCCACCCTATGCCTTTTAATTGGAGTATTTAGTCCATTGACGTTTAAAGTAGCTATAGATAAGTATGTACTTACTGCCATTTTTTAACTTTTTTTTTCTCAGTGTTTTAGTAGTCCTTCTCTGTTCCTTTCTTCTTCTATACAGAATTGATGGTCACTTTAGTTTGACCTCTGTCTGAAAGCTGTACTCTTTAACTCCCCTCCTCCCTCCTTTTATGTTTTTAATATCATATCTAACCTCTTTTGTGTGCATTTGTATCCATTACATTCTTATCGTGGAAATAGATAATTTTTCCTATTTGTGGTCTTCTCTTTTCCCCTTAAGTCAGTCCCTTTAACATTTTTGTAGCACTGGTTTCTTGGTGACAAACTCCTTTAATTTTTGCTTGTCTGGGAAATTTTTGATCTCTCCTTCCATTTTGAATGATAACCTTGCTGGGTAGAGTATTCTTGGCTGTAAGTTTTTTCCTTTTAGCACTTTGAATATACCGTGCCATTCTCTTCTAGTCTGTAAGGTTTCTGCTGAGAAGTCAGCTGATAGCCTTATGGGGTTTCCTTTGTACGTAACTTGACATTCTCTTGCGGCTTTTAGGATTCTCTCTTTATCTTTAATTCTGGACATTTTGATTATGATGTGTCTTGGTGTGGGCCTCTTTGGGTTTATCTTGTTTGGGGCTCTCTGTGCTTCCTGTACATGGATGTCTGTTTCCTTCCTTAGGTTAGGGAAGTTTTCATCTATTATTTCTTGAAATAGATTCTCTGCCCCTTTGTCTCACTCTACTCCTTCTGGGACACTTATAACACGGATGTTAGTGCGCTTGATGTTGTCCCAGAGGTCCCTTAGACTGTCCTCACTCTTTTTAATTCTTTTCTCTTTTACCTGTTCACCTCGGGTAATTTCTTCTAGTCTTTTGTCCAGCTCACAGATCCGTTCTTCTGTATCCTCTACTCTGCTCTTGAGTCCCTCTAATGAATTTTTCATTTCCAGTATTGTATTCTTCATTTCTGATTGGTTCTTTTTTATATCTTCCATTTCTTTGTTGACATTCTCACTGAGTTCATCTATTCTTCTCCCCAGATCAGTGAGCATCCTTAACACTCTTAGTTGCTCATTTCTGTTTCACTTAGTTCCTTTTTTGAGGTTTTGTCCTGTTCCCTTACTTGGAATGTATTCTTTTGCCTCCTCATTTTGGCTCTTTCCCTGTGCTTGTGTCTACATATTAGGTAGGTCAGCTAGGTCTCCTGTTCTTGGATAGGTGATCTTATGTAAGTGATGCCTTAGGAGGCTTCCAGTCTGCTTCCCTCTGTTCTCAATTTTCCAAGGGTGACCCCTATGTGGGCTATGTGTGTCCTTCTGTTGTGGCCTGTTTGCTCTCCCTGTAGGCACCCAGGGAGGCCGAGTTATGCTCCTGGTCAGCTGTTGTAATGCTCAGCTACTTGTAGTTGTTGTGGGCCCTTCAGTCTCTTTATCAGGTGTGGGGAGCCCCAGCACAGTTGGCTGCAAGTTCTAATACCACATTTGTGTTGCAGTATTTCTTTTAAGTGAGTAAGTCCCCAGTGTGTTAGGTTGTTAGGTTCAGGGCCTTACAATTGCTGTGAGCCTCTAGCCTATTAGGTCTCTTGTCAGCTCTCTGAGGATTGCATCTGGGTGGGGCTGGCCTCAGGCATAGGAGCACCCAATTGTTTCAGGCTTTGGAAGGTGGGGCTAACCCCCATGTGGGTCTTTGAGAAGCACAAGTCTTCTGCAGCTGACAAGCCCTGCCGCCCACAGGTCCACACACACAGTCAACACAGTCCTGTCCCGTGTGCGCGCCCCGACCTCCCCAAGCGGACCCAGTCTCTCCATGGCGGGAGCCCCACACACTCCGCCACCGCCCCACACTCCCCACCCGCTCCTTGTGCACACCCTGCCCTGCTCAAGTCGGCTCAGTTGCCAAGCTGCAGAGAATCCAGTCACCAATCTATGCAGGCCCACAAGTTGCCTGAGGGCTTGTTGTTGGGTGGGGCCAGTCTCTAGGGTGGGCTGCCTGCCCTGGCTGAGCTGGATTAAATCAGTGCTCTAGTGGGTGGGGCAGACCCTGGGCTAGCAGGCCTCAGGGAGAACTCCAATGGCGTCTGTGTCAGCACGCCCACACCAGGCCACAACAATGGCCACCGCCACTGTCCCAGTCCCTGGAGAGGTCTCACCCCTCACCGAGATGCACCCAGGGCCTATTAGGTGAGTCTCTTTTCACCACAGCACTGTGCACCTTTCTTTCTGGTGATTTTAGGTTGCTTTCTGAAATGGGTGAGTTTGCGCATGGGCCCTTTAAGAGCCAGTTTTAGTTTCTTTGTGAACTGGGTTCTCTGGGGGTACTCCCCAATGCTTTAGTAGCAGGCAAAGTCAGATATTATGCTACTGGTCTCGATTGTGCTGGGTCCACCAAATGCCCACAGCGGGGGCGCTCCCGGCTCAGGACCCCACGCCTCCAGGGAGGCTGCGTACCTGTGAGCTGCTCCCGGTGGCCGTGAGGCTGGCGGCTTGTGAAGGCGGTGTTCTTCCTCTCCAGAAGAGAGTCTCTGCCTCTTCTACCTCAGTTAGGTTGTCCATTGTTGCAGGAGTTCCTCTTATCCAGTTTTCAGTTCTGTCTCAGGGGTAATTTTTCCACGAGTAGTTGTAAATTGGCTCTGTCCCCAGGAAGAGGTGAGTTCAGAGTCTGCTTACACCACCCTCTTGACTCAGAGACGTTTAATTTCTTAATAAGGTTATTCTACCTTATTCAATTCATAATAATCACACTGCTATAAGGCCTAAGTGGATATGTCTTTTAAAACTAAAATTTATTTACTATTTCCGCAGCAATTTATTAAACACCTATTATATACCAGATAGTTGCACGACAGTTTTTTCCCCAATATTTTGGATAGATCCATCACCACCTACTCGTTCCTTTCTTCTTCCATTCCTCCATCTCTTTCTTACTTTCTTCCATTTATTTTGTAAATTTTGCAAGTAAAGCATGGATACATTCTGCTTATAAAAAATAATAATAAAAACTTTACAGATAGAGCCAAAGTCCTCTTTTAGCAACCTGCTCCTTCCTCTATAATTCTACTCTTGCTATCATCAGCTAATCACTGTTCTTTTTCTACTATTTACATACATATATGTACCAGCAAGACATATGTGTATTTTTGTAGTGAGGGAGGGTATGATGTGTTTATGTGTGGAGGATGTTATATTATTTCATACTGTAGGAATCTTGATGTAAGTATTTTTATGTTTTTTAAGTGAAAGATATAAATAAGATTTTTTCATTTCTGGGGAAATCTTCAGCTACCTTACTTAGATCTTTGTCTTTACTATTTCAATTCCTCAGAGTATAAGACCAAAATTATAGAAGCCAAGAACAGAGGTTTAAAGGGAAAATCAGCAAGGTTTGAATTACTTTCATCTTTGTTATCTATGTAGGAACATTTATAGATTTTTAAATCAGAATTTTCTTTGAAGAAACCAAGGATTCAACAGTATCTTGCGATGTTTTGCAAATCATTATCTTAAGTCTCAGCAAGATGGAACTTCTTTAATTTATTCATCCCTTCCGACATGGTGATCTGAATTGTATTATCCATAATAATGGGATTTCACTTTCTTAATTTATCTTCTAGGTCTAGCTCTATCCTTATTTGTCTCCAAAGCTTTTACCATGGTGATTATCTCCCGCAGTAGTAAAGCCACACGGATTCACGAGGAGAAAGATTTTTTCATGATTTTAGCTGCTTATGTTGTATCAGCCTTTTTGGTGATTTATATTATAATAACCCTAATTCATTACCCAGAGTCCATTCCCCCTCTAATTCTGTTTATCAAAATGTGACTCGTGATGTACTCATGCAAGCTTTTCCCCTGTAGAAAGATTATTTAAAGTAGAGCAGGTAAAAGACGATTCAGTAGGATTTTAGCCATCAGTATTTTTAACCTAGAAAAATATAATTTTAAAAAGAAAGTAGCATGCTGTTTTTCAACAGAAGCCTTAGTGAGTGCCCAATATCTAACAGGTTTTTATTTAATAACATTACCTATTTCTGGGGAAAAATTGCTAAAATATTGTAACTGATTTGCTACTGTAATACAGTAAACTGCTTCATGAAATAGATTTATATTAATGTCAAAATTAAATAAAAATAAGTTGAGTTTCACCTTTACAACCGCAATATTTTCAAAAATTAATTCATCGTAACTACAGTAATACCATGTAAATAAATATATATAATAGTATGAAAAGTATACGTCTCCTCAAAATTTTCTGAAGACATTAAAATAATATAATTTTTATCTTGTTTTCACTCCAATGTTGAATGACTATACATATAAAATTGTATATTTTATAATTATAAATATCTAGATACATATACATAGGTGGAGAAAACTTGAAAAATCAATATTTTGTTTTACTGCAAAAAGGTTCAGCTTGTGTTATTCTGAATTCACAGCTTACATTATCTTCATTGCAAGTTGTTATCTAGTTCTACATTTTGAAAAAAAAGTGTATTCATTTACCAATTTTACTCAAAAAAAAAAAAAAAGCACATTATTGAGCTCCAATTATATGCCAGAAACTTTATTGGGCACTGTACAAAAGTAAACACAATACACATCACCCATCTCTCTCAAGTTTCTTATCATGTCCAGGGAAGATAAATATTAAACAAATAAATGGCATGAATCTGATTGGATTAAAAGAAAAAAATCTATTTACATCTGATTTAGAAAATGCATATTTGAATTAATAATAGAGAAAGCTCAAAAACTAACAAGTGGAAAAACATGTACAAAACAAAGGCCAATTTAAAAATTAGCAGAAAATTGATGTAGCAATATTAATGTCAAATCAAATAGATTTTAGGAAAGAAATAATTAGTTAATTAATTCAGAAAATATTTATTAAACAATTCCAACAGGCAGACCATTGTACAAAACAAACCAAAAAGAAAAAGAGACAACAAAATACATAAGTTATATATATAGTGTGGTAAATGACAGTGAGGACTAGGGAGAAATAGAAATCAAGGAAAGGGGAGAGGGATAGGAAATTCTATGGTTCTGGAAGACTTGAAATTTTAAATATGGTAGCTAGATAGACCTTGTTGAAAAAGTGATATTTAAGAAAAGATCTGAAGGAAGAGAACTGGGGAGCTATGTTTGTGTCTCAGGGAAGAACATTCTAGGCAGAACAAACAACAAATGCAAAGGCCTTATGGGGAAACTTATCTAGAATATTTGAATAGAATAAAGGAGACTAATATCACTGACATTGAGACAGTGAAGAAGACAGTATTAATAATTACAACGAGGAATTGTGCTTATGAGTAAAGAACCAAACCACAAGAAGCCATAACATTTGTAGAGGGCATTAGTATAATTTGTCCAACATATGCCTCCGCCCTCCCCAATTTTCAGGCAGCAATGCATTTTGAGTGGGATTTAACCATTTCTTCACTCAAAAAGTGGGTCCTTAATCGTCTAAACATTATTTCAGTGATCCAGCCATGTTGCAATATGTAGATTTAGCTTACATCTTATCTATTACCTTGTGATGGTCACCTATATTTCCTCCAACTTTTGTTACAACAAACAACATTTATATGAACATCTTCTCACAGATCTCCTTTTACATTTGTTCCAAAGTTTCCCTTGGATTCAGAATTACAAGACTACAGAGCAAGTGCATATTAATTGCAATAAGTACTGTTCGATTATGCTTCAAAAGGGGCCTTGCCAATTAACATCTCACCAGCCACATAGGAGGGAAAGTGTCTTAATATCACACAACTTTCTAGTTTAAAAAAAATTTTAAAGATGTAATTAACCTTTTGACATTAAGATGGTGATCTCTCATTTTTTGATCTATACTTCTTTGTTTTTCCAGCATGTTTTGTCTATATTTTTATTTATTTTATTATTGTTTCTCATTCCTCGAATATTTTTAAAGTAAGTTAGCAAACTGATAGTGAAATTCTAAAAATTTCCAGCCACACTTGTCTCCTCCTTGCTTCTTGATCATGCCAGGCATAGTTAAGTGTAATTTAAGAACTGCAGTAAGTTGTACTTGCCACAATAAACAATCAGAAACGATGACTTATCTTTACACATAAGATAGGCAGAGGGCTGGGCCAGAATCCCAGCTCACTAGTGTATCTACATTCATCTTTTTCTTTTCCTTCATAAGGAATATGTTAGAATGCAGGAGAGAGTGAGACTAAATTGGGAATATCTTCAAATAGATTTGAAAATAAACCCAAAAAGTAACCCTCACAAATTAGTTTTGATACTTTAACCATTATTACTTGCAAAACACCTCCCAACCGACGGTGACACTTATGTCATGTTCTAAGTTCTTTGTACTGATTCAAAGAGTTAACTTATAATGCTACTTTGGTTGCTGTTCTTGAAAAAGGACCTGTTTTTGGGATATAATGAGCACGCAACCTGATTGTTTGAATGCCCACTTCACTCCAAATCTTTGCTACAACTGTCAGTTTCATTTCTCACTAAATTTTGAAGAAAAGACGCCTATTCTCTGTTATTGTGCATTCCTTGCCAAAAACATATTTGTCGTTGTTAGTGGCATTGAGTTGATTCCAACTCCTAGCAATCCTGTGTACAGCAGAGCAGAACCCAGCCTGGTCTTTTCGTGCCATCCTCTCCCCTTCTGGCACCGTATCAGACAATTCTCCACTGCTATTCATAGGGTTTTCATGGCCAATTTTTTCGGATGTGGGTGGCCAGGTCCTTCTTCCTAGTCTACCTTAGTCTGGAAGCTCCGCTGAAACCTGTCCGCCATGGGTGACCCTGCTGGTACTTGAAATCCTGGTAGCATAGCTTTCAGCATCACAGCCACACGCAGCCACCACAGTATGACAACCGACAGTTGGTGTGGTTCCCTGACCAAAAAATGAACCCAGGCCGCAGAGGTGAGAGAGTCGAATCTTAACCACTAGACCACCAAAAAATGTGTTAGAGAATTAGAATATCTAAAATTGATGTTTGTCTCTGGCATCACAATTTACTATTCACAAGTTGCTACCCACCTCTGGGAAATATTGCTGCTGCTCCAACAGTGTTCTAAGCAGAGCACCTCTGGAGATGGTTTAGGATTTTGTAAATTTGAACAAGTGACCATTTGAGGCAACTTTATGATTCAACCATTTAATTAATTTGTTTTTATGACCTTTGTTTCACTTTCTACTCTGGGAACAATTGTAATCCCAAGTCTACTGAGGTGAGCTGGTTATGACGCATAATATTTTCCAGTGGGTAATATACGATCGAACTGGCAAATGGCAGTAAAATCCACTTACAACATCTAGGACTGTTATATATCTTAGCTTCAAACATTTATCTTTTAGCTAATGGGTATAAATGCTATGTTTATAATGTAAAACACTTACTTCTATTTTATATCTTAAACAAAATGTTATAAAGAGATTCTTCACTGCCTGTAAATGCCAATGATAAGGAAGAAAAGTTTGAGACAACATAGAATTGTTTTATGCTTTGTGTTTTCTTATTTTTGACAGCAATTCTCAATGTTTAATTCTCTTGTTTAGTCTTGACTATGACGGTGCTCTACCTCTCCAATCCTGACATGTCTTATTTATTCAATGTGTTTATTCATTGAACACCTACCATGTGCCCGAAAACATCCTAGGCACTTGAGATACTTCAATAAACAAAACTGATAATGAGTCACACAAGGTTAGGGAACATCTCAAAGTTTTAAGTTTAGGGAAGTTGTTCCCCTCACATCTGGAATTGAAACAGTAGGTATCTCCTGCTTTTAGAGAAGATGCTAAGATTAGATTATGTCCTTGTTATGAGGATTCTCTACCCATGTGTAGAGATTAGTGTACAGTATCCGAACGGTGTAACTCTATGAGAAGAGTTATATTATTATAGTATAAGGGGCGGGGAGTAGTGATATATCTTTAACTCCTTTATTTAATGCCTATTTCAGCATTGACACATTATCAATCATGATCAGATCACGTGTGTCTGGTCAAGAGGAATTCATGTTGAGTGGCACAAATATCTAGACTGCCAACCATCAACCCTTTGATAGGTGGACAATAGAAAATTTGTAAATGATATGGTATCGGTGCCAATGAAACCAACTTTATGAATAATGCGTATCAGTCCAAGGTTTCTGAAATGGCAAGCGTTACTTAAGAGAAAATCACACTATTCTGAAAGGTTATAGAAATCAGAAGTGATTTTATTTACACAAGCGCATTACATGAAACCATTAGTTGATGAGTATTCCTACTTCACCTAGGATTCACATCATGTGTGGGTAATGATTATCTGTAAACTTGTAGATATTACTTATCCTAATCCATATTGTAGCTGAATTTTCTGATGTGATATTCAATTTTAAATTTCCTAACAAAAAGTCAAAAGCTATTACCTATGAAGCGGGGAATAAATTAGCTCATTCTTCTATCTTATTCTTCTATCAATATTATATTGAATTGGAGAAAAAAATGTGAGGTAGACAGAGTTAGTGTTTACAGCCATCCAAAGCAAATCTTTTTTTTTTTGTTCTTTTTTTTAAATAACCCCTACTTATAATTTTTCTCCACCTTTTTGGGAGTTACTATTTAATTGGATGCCATGGTGCTGTAGAAAGATCTCTGATATTAATTTAAGGATTGATACAGCTTGGAGTACAGTGGGGTAGTTATTTGGTGAAATTGATCAGAGATTAATTTCTCTGGATATGTTTCGTCTAGATCATCTTCTGCAATGCCAATATGCCAATCTGTAATGCCACTGTCTATTAAGACTATGGAGAGTGCCCAATATTGAGGTTAAAGAGATATGAACTTGAGTTATGGCTCTCCTAATGGCTGTATGTCCTTTACCATATCATTTCTTTAAATTTCAAATACATCATCACCAAAATGAGAGGATTGAAATAGATAATCTGCATGGTCTTGTCTTATCCTTAAGTTTAATGCTTGTAAGATGCTGTTACAGTTTCTGAGAGAAACAAGTCAGACAACTTGAGGGCTCTATTCACTGATAAATGGCCGCCTCAAAATCCAAATAAAGAGTAGATTATAGTAGAATAAAAGATCATATAAGCATACCTAACCACTGCAACCTTGAAATAGCTCAATGTAGATCCTCTAGGTCAACAAAATGGTGGACATTGCCTTAATTTCCTTTATTCTCTTTCAGTTTGGAACTTCCATTTTTATTTGACCATAATTTCCATGTCTATACAAATTTTACCTGCACAAAGGTAGAAACAACTTCACTTATATGAAATAACATTTTCCTCTTTATCCAGAAGAAAGTCCATGGTCCATCATTCCAATTTTACACTTGTCAGTAACATAATTTACCACACCTGTTTCTCTTTTTATTATCCATATCTAGCAAAACTTCAAAACTAGATAAATCCATCTATTACATTTACCATCTATTACATTCAGAACCGAAATAACTGTGCTCCATTGGAAAAAGTCACACAAAAGTGCAGATTGGTTCCACTTTAGATTTATGATTACCAAGCACAAATGCAATCTCAACATGGCCCAGCAATTCTTTTACATTTCTTTGATATATTTACTCTATCAAAATCCACAACTATTTCAGACTTTTACAACACCTTTAAAAATCCTGACTTCTCCAATCCCCTAGTTTATTTCAGTAGACCATCTTTTCCTCTTTCAGGTCCATATCTGTGACTTGAATTCCAGTCTCTCCTTTCTTCTCATGACCTTTACGGTACTGATTATTCAGGCTTCCTTACACATTCAACCTCTTTCTCAATCTGATCCCTTTCTTGTAAAGGATCCGTTCGTCCCATATTCCTCTTAATCACTGCCCTATTTTTTCCTCCATTCGTAGCTAAACTTTGTGAAACATTGTCTGCATTGTCTCTGTTATCTCACCCTTCTCTCAGGTAGCAGACCAAGCTCTCTGAACTCGCTTCATCTATAGGAAGAATTCTCTCTAAATTTAGTGAACCTTTTCTCAATTGTTAACTTGTTGACCTCTTAGCTGCATTTGGCATTGTTGTTAACTCTTTGCTTCTGGAAAGACTCAGATTTTGCATTCCATAACGAATACCAGCTGTTATTTCCTCTGCTATTTCTCTGGTTAAAGCTGCTTAAGGCTCAGTGCTAGGCTCTCTCTTCTTTTTGCACTACACTCTTCAAGCAATCTCATTCACAGTTGCTTCAAATATCATTTATATTATGACTTATGGTAAACAAAATCTACCCTCTATTCTACTTATTTCCGATCTCCATGTGGATGTTTCAAAGGCACATTGATATCAGTATCCCCAAATTAAACCCATGGACTTCCACATCAAATCCAATATTCTTCAGGGTCACTATCTCTTGAACTGCTCCAGCATATATTCAAAGACACACAAGCCAGACAGCTATGAGCTGTTCAATCTCCTTCTCACTCAATTTATGGGATACAGTAGATAAACATTTTCTATGTTTATCTAGAATTTTCCCATTTTTATCCATCCAGCTGTCCCCACCGCCGGCCAAACTACCATCATCTTTCATCTGGACTACCTTGATAGCCTACCTTCCTTGTAGGTTATTTTCTGATTCTCTGGCTTTCCCTCATATAGTACTGCCCTTTGCTTTCTGCTTCCCAGCACTGGAATTCCTTCAGTCCCCCAAATGTGCCATGCTTTGTCTAATACACTATTATGCTAATATGTCTAGTCTGCCTTTGCATATGCTGTTGCCTCTGCCTGGAACACTCTTCACTCTCCTCCCACACACACTCACAGTTTCTCTACGTAACACATTATTCTCCAACACTCTGCTCAACAGTGACCTTTTTCATGCCATGCTTGCCACCTCTCAGACTAAATAAGATCCTTCATTATATGCTTTGAGATTGTCTACTTTTGTTCACCAACATGGTATCTGACCCAAGCCTGATGCAAAATCTATTTTATTATTGAGTAAAGGAATGAATGATAAAAATATTAAATTTGCAAGGTGCTAAAACATCATTTCCATATAATATATATTACCAGGTGTTATGGACTGAGTATTTGTGTCCCCCCCCCAAATTCAGGGTGGAGCCCTCATGAATGGGATTAGTGCCCTTATAAGAAGAGAGACAAGAGAAATCATCTCTCTGTCCACCATGTGAAGACACAGTGAGAAGACAGCCATCTGAAAATCAGGAAAATGCTCTCATCAGGTGCTGGATCTGCTGGCTCCTTGACCTTGGACTCCAGCCTCCTGAACTGTGAGAAATAAATGTTTGTTGTTGAAGCCACCCAGTCTATGATTTTCTGTTATAGCAACCGGAAGTGCTAAGACACCAGGTAAATTTAGCAACACCCATGTTGGAAGGAAATCTGAATGTGACTAGGCAGTCTGAAGCTTCTGAAGCAATGTCTCTGATGCTAACTGCGTTATTATTTTCTCTTACAAAAGTACGCACACTGATATGGACCCAAACTGTTCCTAAGGGAAGAAGATGTAAATATTGGAGCACAATTTATGCGTACATGTCTTCTATTTTGTCAGCTCATTACTTCTCCATGAATGAAAGTATTCCCATTTTATCTACACCCGTTCCATTCTCCACCTATAGATCCTTCAATGCTTATTATTATATTAACCTGTTCATGAAAATGTTCTTAACCATTTATTCTACTGGAAATGTATTCTTCCATTTCACTTCCATCTAAGACTTGTTATCTATCCACCCCCATTTCTCACATTGGGCCTTCATATATTCCCCCTTGTCAAGGTATATGCCAGCTAACACTAAAATTTCTGGTGTAATCCTGAATTTTCCTTCCTAATTAAAGGTCCTTGAAGAATCTTACCACACCGTTGAATATTTCTGGGCCTTGACTTCCTGCAATACTAGAAATTCCTAATTTTATGAGATTTTAGTTCTCAAAATGTGCACATTAAACAGAATATATATGTTATAATTCAGCCTCTGTTATTTAGGGAGGTGGACACATTTAAAAATATAGAAAAACAATTGAAATGTGAATACAGGTTTATACTAACACTAATAAAGTTTCCTATTATCAATATAAAAATTCTCCACTCCTTTTCTTTGGAAACTATATGATACCCTCCCTAAGCCCTATATCCATTTATTACAAAAGATTCTGCTTTTACATAAAATTGTTCAATGCCAGAAGAAGAATGGAACCCATTTTTGTTCCAAAAGTTCTATATGGAGTGCAAAATGCTTATGTGTTGCCTACCTAATTTAAAAATTATTTTGAAATTAACTATTGATAGTTAAGACTATTAGACTTTAAATTTTTTAAATAACAATATATTGATATGGCAATTTATTGTTCATAGGATTATGCATTTGTTTATTTATTTTTTTAATTTTTTGTTTATTGCAGTAACATTGGTTTATAACATTGTAAAAATTTCAGGTGTACATCATTGTACTTCTATTTCTGCATAGATTACATCATGTTCACCACCAAAATACTAATTACAACCCATCACCACACACATGTACCGAATTATCCCTTTCACCCTCCTCCCTCCCCCCTTCCCCTCTGGTAACCACCAATCCAATCTCTGTCCCTATGTGTTTGTTTATTGTTGTTATTATCTACTACTTAATGAAGGAAATCATGTGGTATTTGACCTTCTCCCTCTGACTTATTTCACTTTGCATTGTACCCTCAATGTCCATCCATGATGTCACAAATCGCTGGATTTCATCATTTCTTATGGCTGAGTAGTATTCCATTGTGTATATATACCACAGCTTCTTTATCCATTCATCCCTTGATGGGCACTTAGGTTGCTTCCAAGTCTTGGCTATTGTGAATAACACTGCAATGAACACAGGGGTGCATGTACCTTTACAAATTGGTGTTTTCAAGTTCTTTGGATAAATACCCAACAGTGGAGTGGCTGGATCATATGGTAGTTCTATCGTTGATTTTTTGAGGAATCTCCATACTGTTTTCCATAGTGGCTGCACCAGTTTGCACTCCCACCAGCAGTGTATGAGAGTTCCCTTCTCTCCACATCCTCTCCAACACATGTTGTTTCCTGTCTTGTTAATTATAGCCATTCTGACGGGCGTTAGGTGATATCTCATTGTAGTTTTGATTTGCATTTCCCTGATAGTTAATGATTTTGAACATCTTTTCATGTGTCTGTTGGCCATCTGTATATCTTCTTTGGAGAAATGTCTGTTCGGGTCCTTTGCCCATTTTGTAATTGGGTTGGTAGTTTTTTTGTTGGTAAGATGCATGAGTTCTTTATATATTTTGGAGATTAAGCCCTTATCAGAAGTATGGTTTGCAAATATCTTCTCCCAATTGTTAGGTTGTCTTTTCGTTTTGTTGATGGTTTCCTTTGCTGTGCAGAAGCTTTTTAGTTTGATGTAGTCCCATTTGTTTATTTTTTCTATTGTTTCTCTTGCCCGGTCAGACGTGGTGTTTGAGAAGATGTTGCTAAGACTGATGTCGAAGAGCGTACTGCCTATGTTTTCTTCTAGAAGTTTCACAGTTTCAGGTCTTACATTCAAGTCTTTAATCCATTTGGAGTTAATTTTTGTGTATGGTGTAAGGTAAGGATCTACTTTCATTTTTTTGCATATGGCTATCCAGTTTTCCCAACACCATTTGTTGAAGAGACTTTCTTTTCCCCATTGTATGTTCTTGGCTCCTTTGTCAAAGATTAGCTGTCCATAGATGTGTGGGTTTATTTCTGGGCTTTTGATTCTATTCCATTGATCTGTGTGTCTGTTTTTGTGCCAGTACCATGCTGTTTTGGTTACTACAGCTTTGTAGTATATTTTGAAATCAGGGAGTGTGATACCTCCAGCTTTGTTCTTTTTTCTCAGGATTCCTTTAGCTATTCGGTGTCTTTTGTTGTTCCATATAAATTTTAGGATTCTTTGTTCTATTTCTGTGAAAAATGTAGTTGGAACTTTGATAGGGATTGCGTTGAATCTATAGATGGCTTTAGGAAGTATGGACATCTTAACTATGTTAATTCTTCCAATCCAAGAGCATGGAATATCTTTCCATTTCTTTGTGTCTTCTTCAATTTCTTTCAGAAATGTTTTATAGTTTTCCATGTACAGATCTTTCACCTCTTTGGTTAAGTTTATTCCTAGGTATTATATTCTTTTTGTTGCAATTGTAAATGGGATGGTATTCTTAATTACTCTTTCTGCTACTTCGCTGTTAGTGTACAGAAATGCAACTGATTTTTTTATGTTGATTTTGTATCTTGCAACTTTACCATATTCGTTTATTACTTCTAAAAGTTTTCTGGTGGATTCTTTGGGGTTTTCTATATATAAAATCATGTCATCTGCAAATAGTGACAGTTTCACTTCTTCCTTTCCAATTTGGATCCCTTTTATTTCTTTCTCTTGCCTGATTGCTCTGGCTAGGACTTCCAGTACTATGTTAAATAGGAGTGGTGACAGTGGGCATCCTTGTCTGGTTCCTGTTCTCAGAGGGATGGCTTTCAGTTTTTCACCATTGAGGATGATATTAGCTGTGGGTTTCTCATATATGGTCTTTATTATGTTGAGGTACTTTCCTTCTATACCCATTTTATTCAGAGTTTTTATCATAAATGGATGCTGTATCTTGTCAAATGCTTTCTCTGCATCTATTGAGATGATCATGTGATTTTTATTCTTCATTTTATTAATGTGGTGTATTACGTTGATTGATTTGCGAATGTTAAACCATCCCTGCATCCCTGGAATAAATCCCACTTGATCATGGTGTATAATCTTTTAACGTATTGTTGTATGCGATTTGCTAGTATTTTGTTGAGGATTTTCGCATCGATGTTCATCAGTGATATTGGCCTGTAATTTTCTTTTTTGTGTTGTCCTTGTCTGGTTTTGGTATCAGGGTAATGTCAGCTTCGTAGAATGAGTTAGGAGCTTCCCCCTCCTCAATTTTTGGAAGAGTTTGAGAAGGATAGGTATTAAGTCTTCTTTGAATGTTTGGTAGAATTCACCAGGGAAGCCGTCTGGTCCTGGACTTTTATTTTTGGGGAGGTTTGTGATTACTGTTTCGATCTCCTTACTGGTGATTGGTCTATTCAAATTCTCTACTTCTTCTTGATCCAGTTTTGGAAGGTTGTATGATTCTAAGAATTTATCCATTTCTTCCAGATTGTCAAATTGGTTGGCATATAGCTTTTCATAGTATTCTCTTATAATCTTTTGTATTTCTGAGGTGTCTGTTGTAACCTCTCCTCTTTCATTTCTGATTTTACTTATTTGTGCCTTCTCTCTTTTTTTCTTGGTGAGCCTAGCTAGAGGTTTGTCAATTTTGTTGATCTTTTCAAAGAACCAGCTCTTGGTTTTATTAATTTTTCCTATTGTTTTTTCGGTCTCTATTTCATTTATTTCTGCTCTGATTTTTATGATTTCCCTTCTTCTACTGATTTTGGGCTTTGTTTGTTCTTCCTTTTCCAGTTCCTTTAGGTGCATTGTTAGATTGTTTATTTGAGATTTTTCTTGTTTGTTGAGATAGGCCTGTATCGCTATAGACTTCCCTCTTAGAACTGCTTTTGCTGTATCCCATAAATTCTGGCATGTTGTATTTTCATTTTCATTTGTCTCCAGGTATTTTTTTATTTCTTCTTTGATTTCTTCGTTAACCCAGTCGTTGTTCAGTAGCATTTTGTTTAATCTCCACGTATTTGTGGCTTTTCTGATTTTCTTCCTATAGTTGATTTCTAGTTTCATACCGTTGTGGTCAGAAAAGATGGTTGGTATTATTTCAATCTTCTTAAATGTATGGAGACTTGTTTTGTGGCCTAATATGTGATCAATCCTGGAGAATGTTCCACGTGCATTTGAAAAGAACATGTATTCTTCGGTTTTTGGATGGAATGCTCTGTATATATCTACTAGGTTCATCTGTTGTAGTGTGTCGTTTAAGGCCAATGCTTCCTTATTGATCTTCTGTTTGGATGATCTATCCGTTGGTGTAAGTGGAGTGTTAAAGTCCCCTACTATTATTGTGTTACTGTCTATTTCTGTTTTTATGTCTGTTAATAATTGCTTTATATATTTAGGTGCACCTACATTGGGTGCGTAGATATTTACAAGTGTTATATCCTCTTGTTGGATTGTTCCCTTGATCATTATGTAATGCCTTTCTTTGTCTCTTTTTACAGTTTTTGTTTTAAAGTCTATTTTGTCTGATATGAGTACTGCTACCCCAGATTTCTTTTCATTGCCATTTGCGTGGAGTATCTTTTTCCATCCCTTCACTTTCAGTTTGTGAGTGTCTTTAGGTCTGAAGTGTGTCTCTTGTATGCAGCATATATATGGGTCCTGTTTTTTTATCCAGTCAGCCACCCTATGCCTTTTAATTGGAGCATTTAGTCCATTGACGTTTAAAGTAGCTATTGATAAGTATGTACTTACTGCCATTTTTTAACTTTTTTTTTTTTTTCTCAGTGTTTTAGTAGTCCTTCTCTGTTCCTTTCTTCTTCTATACAGAATTGATGGTCACTTTAGTTTGACCTCTGTCTGAAAGCTGTACTCTTTAACTCCCCTCCTCCCTCATGTTTTTGATATCATATCTAACCTCTTTGTTGTGCATTTGTATCCATTATGTTCTAATCATGGAAATAGATAATTTTTCCTATTTGTGGTCTTTTCTTTTCCCCTTAAATCAGTCCCTTTAACATTTCTTGTAGCACTGGTTTCTTGGTGACAAACTCCTTTAATTTTTGCTTATCTGGGAAAATTTTGATCTCTCCTTCCATTTTGAATGATAACCTTGCTGGGTAGAGTATTCTTGGCTGTAAGTTTTTTCCTTTTAGCACTTTAAATATATTGTGCCATTCTCTTCTAGCCAGTAAGGTTTCTGCTGATAAGTCAGCTGATAGCCTTATGGGTTTCCTTTGTACGTAACTTGACATTCTCTTGCGGCTTTTAGGATTCTCTCTTTATCTTTAATTCTGGACATTTTGATTATGACGTGTCTTGGTGTGGGCCTCTTTGGGTTTATCTTGTTTGGGGCTCTCTGTGCTTCCTGTACATGGATGTCTGTTTCCTTCCTTAGGTTAGGGAAGTTTTCATCTATTATTTCTTGAAATAGATTCTCTGCCCCTTTGTCTCGCTCTACTCCTTCCGGGACACCTATAACACGGATGTTAGTGCGCTTGATGTTCTCCCAGAGGTCCCTTAGACTGTCCTCACTCTTTTTAATTCTTTTCTCTTTTACCTGTTCACCTCGGGTAATTTCTTCTAGTCTTTCATCCAGCTCACAGATCCGTTCTTCTGTATCCTCTACTCTGCTCTTGAGTCCCTCTAATGAATTTTTCATTTCCAGTATTGTATTCTTCACTTCTGATTGGTTCTTTTTTATATCTTCCATTTCTTTGTTGACATTCTCACTGAGTTCATCTATTCTTCTCCCCAGATCAGTGAGCATCCTTAACACTCTTAGTTTGAACTCTCTGTCGTGTAGGTTGCTCATTTCTGTTTCACTTAGTTCCTTTTCTGGGGTTTTGTCCCGTTCCCTTACTTGGAATGTATTCTTTTGCCTCCTCATTTTGCCTCTTTCCCTGTGCTTGTGTCTACATATTAGGTAGGTCAGCTACGTCTCCTGCTCTTGGATAGGTGACCTTATGTAAGTGATGGCTTAGGAGTCTTCCAGTGTGCTTCCCTCAGTTCTCAATGTTCCAGGGGTGACCCCTATGTGGTCTACGTGTGTCCTTGTGTTGTGGCCTGTTAGCTCTCCCTATAGGCGCCCAGGGAGGCTGAGTTATTCTCCTGGCCAGCTGTTGTAATGCTCAGCTGCTTGTAGTTGTTGTGGGCCCTTCAGTCTCTTTATCAGGTGTGGGGAGCCCCAGCACAGTTGGCTGCAAGTTCTAATACCACATTTGTGTTGCAGTATTTCTTTGAAGTGAGTAGGCCCCCACCATGGCAGGTTGTTAGGCTCAGGGCCTTACAATTGCTGTAAGCCTCTAGCCTATTAGGTCTCTTGTCAGCTCTCTGAGGTGTGCAGCTGGGTGGGGCTGGCCTCAGGCACAGGAGCACCCAATTGTTTCAGGTTTTGGAAGGTGGAGCAAACCTCCTATGTGGGTCTTTGAGAAGTACAAGTCTTCTGTGGCTGAGAAGCCCTGCCTCCCACAGGTCCACACACACAGTCAACACAGTCCTGCCCCGTGTGAGCACCTTGACCTCCCCAAGCAGACCCAGTCTCTCCATGGCGGGAGCCCCACACACTCTGCCACCGGCCCACACTCCCCACCCACTCCTTGTGCACACCCTGCCCTGCTTAAGTTGGCTCAGTTGCCAAGCTGCAGAGAATCCAGTCACCAATCTATGCAGGCCCACAAGTTGCCTGAGGGTTTGTTGTTGGGTGGGGCCAGTCTCTAGGGTGGGCTACCTGCCCCAGCTGAGCTGGATTAAATTGGTGCTCTAGCGGGTGGAGCAGACCCTGGGCTAGCAGGCCTCAGGGAGAACTCCAATGGCGTCTGTGTCAGCACGCTCACACCAGGCCACAACAATGGCCGCCGCCAATGTCCCAGTCCCTGGAGAGGTCTCACCCCTCGCCGAGATGCACTCAGGGCCTATTAGGTGATTCTCTTGCCACCAAAGGACTGTACACCTTTCTTTCTGATGATTTTAGGGTGCTTCCTGAAACGGGTGAGTTTGCGCGCGGGCCCTTTAAGAGCCAGTTTTAGTTTCTTTGTGAACCGGGTTTTCTGGGGGTGCTCCCCAGTGTTTTAGTTGCAGGCACAGTCAGATATTATGCCGCTGGTCTCGATTGTGCGGGGTCCATAATATGCCCGCTGCGGGGGCGCTCCCCGGCTCAGGGCCCCGCGCCTCCAGGGAGGCTGCGTCCCTGTGAGCTGCTCCCGGGGGCCGTGAAGCTGACGGCTTGTGAAGGCGGCGTTTTTCCTCTCCAGAAGGGAGTCTCTGCCTCTTCCACCTCAGTTAGGATTGTCCGTTGTTGCAGGAGTTCCTCTCATCCAGTTCTCAGTTCTGTCTCAGGGGTAATTTTTCCACGAGTAGTTGTAAATTGGCTGTGTCCATGGGAGGAGGTGAGTTCCGAGTCTGCCTACGCCGCCATCTTGACTCCTCTCTCGGATTATGCATTTATTGTAACTGACACAAACCAATAACGTATGCCTAACACACCAAAAAAGAATTCAGTAGTTGAGTTAAATAAAATGCAAAATATATTCTTCAAAAAAGATAAAAAATTCTCAAAAACTTGAGAAAAATGGGATTTTGATATTCCCCAATGCTATCGTTTTTTACAATTATTTTCCTTTACTTTGTTGCAGAATTTTAATCAGTTGGCCACTTTATTTCTTCTTTATACTTCTAAGCGAAACTTTTAACTGTATAATATGTTCAGAAAAGTGCACAAATTAAAAGGATACAGCTTGATGTGTTTTTAAAAATAAGCATATATTTGTAATCAGTGCCCAGATCAAAAATGAACCCCAGAAGCCTCCATTTCATTCACTGAGAGATTTCAATATTGACCATCTTAGTTTTTGTTACACTTTACTTTTTTGTAGTCCATCTGTTTTTCCCATTTTTACCTCTATTACCTCCAGTCTAGAAATTTCTAATTTAATTCTTTCATTCATTAATTAATACACACACACAGAGAGTAATATAGCAAATAAGTAAAAGAATGGAGGCAAAGACTAGAAGAGAAATGGCTGCAGAGATAAGGATCAGAAGTATACTAGTATGCTAGAGATCTATATAGATATGCCTGTTAAAGCTATAAATTTACCTCACTTTCGTTTAGCTGATAAGTTTCACCCTGTTAGCTGTTTTGGCAATTTGTTATGAACTATATTTAGTAGTATTATAAGAAAAATCCATTTTCGGGCTTTTGTTATTATGAAATTAATGTCATTTAGAATAAAAATCTGTAGATGATATAGATCAAGAACATAAAGAAATATATTCTCTCATAGATATTTATAGAGATTAAGGGATATCTCAAGAAGTTAATTGACACTTAACTATAGATATTCCTCAGCACTGATGATCTCTGAGAAACAGAGATCATCAGAGAAACAGAGATCATCAGTTAATTCAATATCCAGTTAATTCAATATCCATTCATTCAAAATAGCCTTTTCTGCCATCGTTCACCCAAAACTAACTGGATAAATCCACTCTTAAGAATTGTCTGTGGTCAGTTAATTATAAAGGGTGGTAAAAACAGCAGCATATTAACCCGTAAAGGAAAGAAAAATCTTTCATCCAACAGAAGTAAAAAAATTTTTAAATGCTCATAAAATGATTTTCTCTTAGCCTGCTTCTTTTTAAACATATTCAAAAATGTATGGTACAAAATCTTTAAAGAAGTCTCATTTGTTGTTTCTCTTATAGCATTAAGAGTCCTTTAGTTTGAATTTTCCCAGTAAGAATAGGGGCAGTAAATTACCAATGGAAAAAACTTTTATTTAAACCAACATGATTTAAAGGAGAGGAAAAGGAAATCCTCAGAGATATAATCCTTTACCTTTCCATTCAACATTTCTTAAGAGAATCCACTAAGACATCAGTGTACAACAACTCATTGAAAGAGGAAAACGAAGCTCTCAACTAAGAAATAATCAGGTCTATTCTCATACCATGAAAGAGAAATTTGTCTAAATCATTCCACTTGGGAAACTCCACTTCATGTTTTATGACTCATTTAACTCTAACAGTCTTCACCAGCTAAACGTTTTCCTTTTTGTATAAATGGCCCAGGATGTAAGGGAGCGTTCATGACAGGAGACAATGCATCCCACAATTTCTCATTGAGAAGGCAGTATTGAGTTTTGCAAAGACTTAAGATGATTTCTCAAGAGCTAGAAGGGGGCAGAGAGGCAGAAGTGTGAAGAGGTAGGTTGGGGTTTTAGAAGAGGTTGCCACAGTCACTCAACATTTCATCTAGAATATTCTTTGATGTGATGGGAGGGACAGTGTTTTGGTTTCCTATGGCTGCTGTAACAAATTATAATGAACTTAGTGGCTTAAAAGAACATATATTTATTCTCTTACAGTTCTGGAGGCCAAATGTGTGAAATCAGTTTCATTGGGTAGAGATTAAGGTGTCAGAAGGGGTGCATGCTCTCTGACACGTTCTCTTAGAAGAGAATCTGTTCCTTGTCTCTTCTAGCTTCTGATGGCTGCCATCATTCCTTTGCTGGTGGCTGCATCTATCCATCTTCTGCTTATGTGATCACATTGACTTCTCCTCTCCTTTCTGTATCAAATCTCCCTCTGCCTCTCTTTTATAAAGACCCTGTGGTTACATTTAGGGACTACCTGGATAATCTAGGATAATCACTCCATCTCAAAATCCTTAACTTAATCACATCTTCAAAGACCTTGTTTTCCATGTAAGGTAACATTTAGTCTCCAAGAATTGGGACCTGATATCTTTTGAGGGCCATTATTCAGATTACCATAGATGGAGACTAGATAAGAGGTTGAAAAGATAAAGAAGGTTTTGAGGTCAATATTGACCCATGAGCAAAAGAACTACAGAACACTTTTAGAATATGAAAAGTTACATTTACAGCAAATTTGAGAATAAGAAGATAAAGAATGCTGCCTTTAACTCAGTTTTTCTATAAAAATAAAAATTTAGCCATTCAAAGATAGCAGCTGGTAGCAATAACAATATTTCATATTTTCATACACTTACAATTACAATTGCAATGTTTGACATACATTTTTTTTTAAAATCTTAGTTTGTCTTGAGAAATCCTTTGAGGTAGGCAGGGCAAAAAAAATCCCTGTTTTGCAGATGGAACAACCAAGGCTCTGATAACTTAAGGGATGTACTCAAAACCAGACAGCCAGCAAAACACTACCAAGTCTCCTGACTCCAAGTTCAGTGCCATTGAACTCAATATATCTCAAGGACTTTTTTGCCTTCTCACACCTCTCCGTGTCTCTAACGTCTAAAGTATCACAAATAATGTGTCTAAAATCAAGGCTGTGACCCAGTGATTTCGAGACACAAAGCCAGCGTTGCCCATCATCATCTGTGAGATCCAGAGTAGGAATTGATCAAAGCCTTCCATAATGATGAGGCAGACTCTGCTTTCTTGTAGTTCAGAGAATTAAGGTCTTCTGGGAATTGAGAAAGCAAACCGCATCTCTGGGAGAGGACAGGGTCTGGCAGCGGAGCCGCTGGCCGTCCTCAATTTCCCAGGGCATGTTCCTCTTACTTTACATGGTCTTGATCTCTTCATGGAAGCACGAGCAATACCTTATGCCAACACCATGCCTTCTGAAAAGTAAGGATAATTTTAGAGGTGAAAATAGAATCCTGAATTTTCCTTCTCATTTGACTAAATACTACTCCAAGATAGAGAAAGAATTTTTTAAAGAATTTTTTTAGACGCATATGAAAGACATGAGAAGTAAGTTCCTCTATATGTGCAAAATGCCATCCCTGCTTAACATATTCAGGCTATTGTCTCTGCGCATTTTGTTCCTACCCAGTAACTTAGAAATTAAAAGCACAATAATACAGTAGACACGGTCGCTAATGTATTCTTCTTCCATCATTTTCTATAACTGATTAACAGGAGAAAAGAAAAAGGTTAATTTTCTAATTACATACTCCCCTGAGGTAAATTATGCGCATTATCACATTCATTGACACACTATAATGGGCACTTTATGGAAAAATGATTTTCTCTGAAGCTATGAACAATCAACAGTGTATTTTTAGGAATCAAGTAGGCAGCAGGCAAACCAGTGAAAAGACCTGCCTTTACCAAAAATGTGTTTATGAGCAGCTTTTGTCTTCAAGACAAGCTGTGGTGTTTCCAGATCACTCAGTCTAACCATGATTAATGTGAGTTAAGGATAGGCTGCAGAGTCAGACTTGGGGTTAACTCCTGGCTCCTCCAAAACTAGCCACACAAACTAAGCATATTCTGACTTTATCTGTGCGTTGACTTCTTCATGGATACATGGAAATAATTATTATTTGAAGATGTAATTCAGTGCATAAATGTGGTGATATACGTACAGCCACTAACGCAGCGTCTGTCACATGTCAGACTCTCAATACATTATAACTGTGATAATGAGTCATGAAAGAAATTGAAATTAGGGAGTGAAATATATGTGTTAAAAGTATTCTTTGTTAGAAATGTCTATAAACAGAATTTTCTCAGACCATGTTCCCATTTAGTTTACGCTTTGTGAGGAAAAGAATCTAACTCTTGGAGATAGAGGTAAATAGTTTCCTGTGATATTTTTATTTCGGAGCTCATAATATTTTTATGAGAAACAGAAGAATTAGAGAAGAGAGAGCATTTGCACCCTTAGTCCAGCTAGTAGATAAGCTTCAGGGCGGCTCCTAAGTCTCTTTAGGATCCATCCTCTGGAGCTTTCACTCAAACTTATCAGGACCAGTCATGCCTGAAGGACATAAAGGAGAATAATTTGGGCAAGGGTTTCGTAGAGCTGCTCAAGAAGTTTAGTGAACGACAAGAAAGCCCAGGGCCAAAGGAGATGTCCCAGTGATTTAAATATGTTTTTGCACCCCTGCTTCTAGAAGGAAAGGCCCAAGCTGACAGATGACACATATTTTAAATATTGTAGCAGCTTCGTTCTACTATCATCGTTAACATTAAGATGTGTTTCTGTGAGTTTTTAATCTAGCATTATCAGTGAAAAGCAAATTACTAGGTTAAGAGATGCCCGTCTCTTTTAAGAGGCAAACATTTTTTTTGAACTATTTCAAGGAAAACTTGTTATACTATACTTCCTTGCATTTTTAGACAAAGTAACTTATCTCTCATAGAAATAACATAAGGTCATGAGAAGAGGATGTGATTTAGAATAGAACCTGAGTTCAATCTTGCTTTCTCTGTAACTTTCAGTAAATTAATTAACCTCTTTGAATTACAGTTTTGTTACTTGTGAAGTGGAAATAGTGATGCGAGTTTGGAGGGCTGTTAGGAGGATTAAATATTAGCACAAATGAAGTACTTGGCTCAACGGCTAGCCAACTGGAACCACTAAATGAATAGATTTTTGAGTAAATGAACAAAGTAATTGTCTTAATCATCTCTTATGCACTCTGTTGGTGAAGGAAGGATTCTTCCCTTAGGGTTCTGGCGATGGCCAAACACATGACACTTGATGGACAGACGAAAATCCACAGCAGGTTATTAGTCACCTATACTCACAGTCTGGAGGAGGAGAACACCGCACACTTGCAAAACATACAAGGATTGTACTTGGGAACAGTGAACAACCAAGGGGCTGTGGGAGGCAGGCTTTGTAGTAGTAAGAGAATGAAGTCTCCCTGGCTCTTGCAAGACAGTGTGATTGGCTTGTTTGAATAATTCCATGGGCTAGAAGGGAAGTGAAACCTGCCTGAACTCAAGGATAGGCAGAAGTGTACCTGATCCATTTCCTAAGAAGTGTTATTGGCTGGGGCACCTTATCCATGAGCACAGAATGAAGAAGGGATCTTTTTTCTTTTTTTATTGAGGTAACATTTGTTTATAACACTATGTAAATTTAAGGTGTACATCATTACATTTTGAAGTGAGGATCTTGAAGTTAGGCAATTTGAGGCTCTTCCAATTTCCCCGGATGTCAAGGCAATGCATAATATTGGGCCTTAGTTTTAGGCCTGACAACATAGTAATAAATCTCACTCTTCCTATCATCATCTTTAGTCTACTTTTTCCTTAAAAGAAAAAAAATGCCAGGATATTTATATTTTTCTGAATGACTAACAATCCCATAGATTGCATTGTAATCTGATGATAATTTTATGCAGAAAAGAAGAAGGAGGAAGAGGAGGAGGAGGGAAGGAGGAGAATAATTACTAAAGTCAGAGACTTCTGGAAACCAATATGGGAAGTTGCATCAAGGGATGATGCTGACCTTAATTGATCCAGTCTTTGAATTAACATTACGAGGTAGGTAGTAAAGGTGAGAAAAAAGAGAATAAATGGCAATGTTGGTACAATTTAATTATTGGCTGGTTAAATTAAAATGAAAGAAGCAGAAAAAATTGTTCGTTTTCCTCTAATTCTTAAAAAAAGTAATAAATGTCTTTGGAACAAATAAGCATAACAGAACAATGAAACATGATTTGCTGATGTCCAACCGACTCTATTTCATCCATTTATCATGGACCTCAGCTTTTTGTGCTGATCTCAACCTGGCCCTTGAGACTGAGAGTGACTTAATTCTCTATTTTCTTCAACCATGTGATTGGAAATTTCATTGAAATCTTACTTTTCCTAGTTTAGCTTCATATATCATCTCTAAACTTATCCTTTGCCTAATATTTTGCATATTATGGATATAGAAAAGTAAAAATTTAGATCAAACTTCTTGACAATCTTTTTTTTTTTTTTTTGAGAAAGATTGGCCCTGAGCTGACATCTGTTGCCAATATTCCTCTTTTTGCTTGAGGAAGATTATCCCTGAGCTAACACCTGTGCCAGTCCTCCTCTATTTTTTGTATGTGGGATGCCACCACAGCACGGCTTGATGAGCAGTGTGTAGGTCCATCCCCAGGATCAGAACCCTCGAACCCTGGGCCGCCAAAGTGGGGCGTGTGAACTTAACCACTAGGCCACCAGGCCAGCCCCAACAATCCTTTTTAACTCTAACATCTCCCATCATCAACCAAGTGGCAGCAAGTATTTTCTTTCTGCCCTGGTTTCAGACTATGAATACAAGAGGAATAATAGAGTTCAATTTTAGACTTTGAGCTCTTAAGTAGACTTTATAAAATCTGTAGGAATAAAAAGTGTCTTAAAATCCACACTTTCTAAAAAAGTTCTAAGACCTATCTAGGAACTTGAAAGAGAAATGGTATTTTTCTTCTGAATTCTAAATGGCTTGGTTCAGGAAGATCAGGAGTCAAAGTCTAAAGAAATGCAAAATGAACCATATCTATTAAGGAAAAAGAGATTAAGAAAACAAGGCTAAAAAGTTTGAAGCTAATTACAACTCAAAGGAAGTTCAAGTTCTACCTGCTAGAGTAAGAAGAGGTAGGGATGTGATTAAATTAGAAACTGTCCACATCCCTGAGAATGAGCCCTACGCTCATCTCGAGCCCTATCTCCACCTCTGCTCTAGCCTTGGGGCTAGTTTGTGTGGAATTCATATTTGGTATGAAGAATATATGTGTGTGTGCAGTGTGGCGGGATGCTTAGATCAGGGACATCAGTAGAGGACATCATTGCACAATGATGAGGGCCTTCTGCTTTACATCTCAACAGAGGCCAGGATGGATGAGGGACAGCAGACAATATGGGGTGTCCCCTCCCCAATACTAGCCACACCTTTCCTGCTTCTATTCTACATAGAAGAAGAGGGAAGAGGGAGCAGGAGAATATTGAATTGACTCACTTCAAATCAAGGATCAAACTTTTAAACTCAGGAATGACATAATTTATGTTGAATTCACAGGATTAGGTTTCTTTTACTGAGTGAAAATGAAAGCTTAATTTTACTAACTTCTTTAAAATGGTTATTTTTGCCCAACTTATTAGTGACTATCCATTGTAACCCATCAACATGGATAATGCCACTTAAAAATTAATGTATTTATCTTAAAGTTTAAAAAAAAACACCAAACAAAAAGATACCCTACGCCTGAAATGTTTTTTCTTAAATGGACATATAACCTGCATTTGATGCTTTCTCCTCAGGTATTCCATCATTGTCTGAATAATCAAAGCATGAAAAATACAGATTTCAAACTGGTAAGAGGTGTTTATGAACTTAGGGACATAAGGACAAAGATCATTCCTTTAGGCAAGAAGTTAGCATATAATATGGAAAGCCTAATATCATATCAGAGTAAAATAGGAGGAGAAAAAAAATGGCACATGAAATAGCCCTATGCCAGAGTCATCTCCAAGGCAGGGTGAATTGGGACTCAACAAGGCAACACTCAAAAAGATGTGAAGTCATCAATTTAAGCTAAAACATCCAAAGAAACACTAAACAGATGGTGGGACTGTTTCCTCCTCATCTCTCCCACTGCAAAATTGTTTACTACTTTCTCCATTTAGAATGCATGTATGGCTTCTATGTTGTCTAAAAAGTATCCTAGACCTTTCGAATTACGAGAAACTTTAGAAGCCATTCAGTCCAATCTTGCAATAATGCAGGCATCTCTTTTACAGTTTAACTGTAAGCAAATGGGCAGCCTCTTCCTGAATCCTTCTAATAATGTTGACTCATGACAATGCAGGCTAGTAGTTCTTCAGGGTGTTGTGCTAAATGAAAACACCCCCCAGCAAACACCCACAACTCCTTTCAAATTAATGTAACATGCAACATAATAATACTGTGTAATGAGCCCTTCCAATATGTCAGGCACATTTGAAGTATGTTACTGATATCCTCTTATTTAATCTTCACAATCAGACTACAAAATAACTATTATTATTTTATTCTTTTATAGATCAGAAAAGTGGGACAAAACGATATTCAATAACTTGCCAAACTAGTTAGTGGTAGAACCAAGATTTGAGTGCAGTCAGTCTGACTCTTGAGCATAGTTTCTTAATCCTTAAGTCACATTATTTCCCCAGTGCAAAATATATGTTTTGATTATTGGTAATTAAAAACACTTAGTTACACATAGCAGATTCCGGTGGAAAACTGGCCACATATAAGGGATGTATTATATAATTTAATTTATAAAATTAACTCATCATCATTTCTTTCATAATAAATATTGATGAATGTTTACTAAAAATAATGGTAAAATTATTGATAATAACTTTCCTATTTTTATATTGGTGACTGTCTATATTCTCACAATTTAGTAGTGATCACATTAGATCGAAAATCAGATCTCTTGATTTTCACTACAGCGAGTCTTCCTCTGACAGACATCATTATCTGCTAAAATATCAGCATTTAATAAGATGTATCTGCCTTCATGGACATTAAAATTCAGTTGGAGAGAACAACATATACACCAAGAATTTCGGTAAGCTGTTATGTGTAATAAATTCCTTCAGAGTGACATATATAAGTGATGGAGATAGTTGTCAGATTCGCGTTGATATAATCCAAAACAACATCCTGGACTATGGCAAAAACAGTATGATGGGTTGTTACCAGTCAACTCATTCTCTCTGGATGTGCCCTCCCCAAATCAGTTGCAAAATAATTGGAGTATTTCTTTAAGATGACCATCTGTAGAGTGTACTGAACAGTTCTGCCGTTGCTGCTGTTGCCTTAGTTACTATTTTCACCAGCATGTTTTATTTTAAGATTCTCTCCATCTTCTCATATTTTTGTTTTCTTAAATTCACTTGCAAGCAGTGCCCACTTTAGATGCAATGTGTTCTTGGAGAGTAAATCTTCAAGTGGATCAGCCAGGCAAAATCCAGACCACAGGCATGGGCTGTGTGTGTGCTGTTAGGCTCATCTGTTCAAAACCTGGTGAAAATTACTGAAAGATGTAGATAGAGCAAGAAGTGAAGTGCAGGATGCTATTAGGAACTTTTGATTTGGCAAAGCAGGACTAATGAGAGCTGCCTGAATTTGTATTTGAGAGCAAACCCAGGTCTATCTTTTTATAATAAAATTCTGCAGCTTTAGTTTTTAGTGTTATCAAGGGTGGTTCAGGACCCTCTCCTCTCACTACCACAACATTGCAGTCTCAGTTTTCTTTGGTTTCAAATGACAGAGAAATCTAATTTATATGAGTGAGCCCAGCTGATACCACATGGAGCCGAGTCCAGCCCAAATTGCCAACCCACAGAATTACGAGCAAATAAATGTTTGCTGTTTTAAAACATAGAGGCTTGAGTGGAAAGAAGCACACATACACACAAGAAACCCATTAATTAACCCAAAGGAAAGTAAGTAAATATGACAAAATAAGCACAAATTAGGTTAGTAGAAATAAATCAAATTTATAAAACATAAGTAATTGCCATAAATGTAAATAAACTAAACAAACTAAAGAAGAGGTCTAAATTTTGATTAAACAATATAGCCAGAGTTCTGATTATCTCAGCAAACATAATAATTATTTGTGAAATATTCTAATTCCTTTCAAATTTAGGAATAAGACAAGAATGCTTGCTAATACTTGAGATGCACCTAATACCAAAAGGCATTTAGAAAGGCAGAATTTAAAAGAAGGATCAAAGTAAATTAAGGTAAGTCCTATCACAAAATGATGTCTCGTCCAAAACAATTCTATTGTGAAAAATAGAGAATTATGTTACTGCAGATTTAATAAAAGAACCAGAATTCCAGGAGGCCTGCTGTGCCATCCAAATAAATCCTAGACCATGGCATGTTTCGTGCTACTTAGGAACAGTTTAAGGCTTAAGTAGCAAAGGAGATGTTTCTGGGTAGTGTGGCTAACAGAGACTTCGGAGACAACAGCAAAGATTCCAACAAAATCCTGGTAAATCAGAATTTATTTTGTTGGTCCAACGAGAATACTGAGAACTCAAGGGCCACAGTCTGCTTCCTCTGTTTAATCCAGATGGGGTCATGTCATATTTCCTTATCAAAACTCCTTCTTCCCTATTTATCCCCCAACACTCTGCTGGGGATAAACTGCTGAGAACAGATTCTGGAAGAATAGATAGATGTCAAATCTGGGGAACATTACATTTAAATTTACGTTATTGTGGGAGTGTTTTTATGTGCTTTACCGTAATACTCAAAATAAAAATGGAATAGTTATATAAATACCAACTTAAAAAATAGATATATAGGATATATGACAAAACTAAAAATTTCCTCGATCTCATAAAGGTCTACTAAAATTCCATGGCTAACATGACACTGAATTTAAAATGCAAAAAGCATGTTTTTTAAAATTAGAAACAGGAAAGTGATGCCAATGCTTTCTCTATTCAACATGTCATTGGAAATTTTAGCCACAATAATATATAAGAAAAAAATAGCTTATAATGCTTAGAAAGGAAAACATTAACCATTATTTTAGTGGATTATATTATCACCTACATAGAAATCCCAAAATGATATATGAAATATTAAAATTTACAAGACTTTTTAGTAAGGGGTTTGAATAAAAGGTCAATAAACAAATATAAATTACATTTTCACCTCTCAGCAACACATGGTAAGAAAATTGATATTTATTTAAAAGATACTGCTTTTCAAAGCAATAAAAATAAGTAAGAGAAACGCACTTAAGATGGGGCAACTTTAAAGCAAATAAAGTTTGTCTTCATAAGAACCATAGTAGATACACAGTGTTCTACTACTTCCAGATATTTTCTTTTTCTAGACCCATAGGAGGATTATATTTTCCTGATTATGTAACTTACCTTGGCCAGTGAAACGTGAGCAGTAGTAATTTGCACCCTTTCTAGGGGGAAGCATTTGAGGTCCAGGATGTTATTCTCCATGCCCTTTCCCCTTTCATCATAAACAGTGAATCTTTCTGGAGAGATGGCAATGTCATAAGTTGGTGGAGCCTCTGTATGTCTGTGTCTTCAAGAAACTACAATAAGCAGAGCTAGACATTGTCTGCAAAAAAATGTAATGTTACTTTAAGGCCTGGAGAGTTTGAAGTATTTGTTACTCCAGCATAATCTAACCTCCTGTCACAAACATAATTATTATAGTCTTTCCAAGCCTAGTTCAAATATTACACTTCATATAGAATGTTGCATAGGCTAAGATTTCTGTCCATCTGTGGAATATCTTGCCTAATCCACTTCAATTTCAGCGCACTACAGTCACCACAACAACCCAGATCTTACACCAAACAGTGACAACTTCTCAGGGTCGGGGGAAGGGGAGGAGAACACACTTCTCTTTGGAAGTCCCACGGGCATATTTAATTTCCTAAAGGGGTCTTTGACATATTGTAGCCTCAAGATTAGCCTTGCAAGTATCCAGGTGAACTTTGGAATTCTCATTATCTTTACAATTGAGATACATGAATCTTACATGACAAATAATGGAGAAGTAAAAACTGCATTTTTACTATCCTTTATTTATCCCAAAGAGAAATATAAAGAAAAAAGGAACACAAAAATACATCCATATTACATTTATTTTTAAGTATGTAATTTTATTTGAGAAAAATATCCTTATAGTAGTTTCTGACTAATAAAACAAAAGGCGGTAGGAAAAGCATACCAAAGACTTGATTTAAAGTTCTCTGTGTCCTTAAGTTAGGTGAATGCAGTTCATTTCAATTCTTGTTTGAATATTTTAGAAAGAGAGTGTGTGTACATGAGAGAGAAATCGGCCCTAAAATAGGGAAACTTTGTAAGATCCTAGACACTAACATGTTTTGTAATTTAGTTGCACGAAGCCTCAAAATATGACATTTCCCATCATAATGCAGATGTCATTAATAACAGGTAAAGAATACCGCCATTTGATTTTATATCTTAAGATTAATATGGTTTGTATGTCATCTGTGTAGACCACACAGGGCCTGATCCTGGATGGGGATTGTGGTTGATGCCACCCCAACAATTGTGGCTGAATGGTGTAGAAGTATAATGGAGATTGGAACGATAACCAAAATTTCTGCCAAAAGAGGATTTAGGATTAATCTTCACTACATGATTCCCTTTATCTATATGACTCTGTTATGGGTTGAACCGTACTCCAAAAAGATATATTGCAGTACTACCTCCCAGTACTTTAGAATGTGACTTTGGAAATAGAGTTGTTGCAGATATAACCACATAAATTGAGGTCATCTGGTGTAGGGTGGGCTCTTAATCCAACATGACTGTCCGTCCTTATAAGAAGATGATGTGAAGGCACAAGGTGAAATACCATGTGACCACAGAGGCAGAGATTAGAGTTATGCAGTTGCAAGCCAAAAGAAGGCAAAGATTACCGGCAACAGCAGAAACCAGATATGAACACCTGGTTTCCAAAGAGTTTCCTGGATATGAAATTCACAACAGAAATTAGTGCTTGAAAGATTAAATACATTAAGTGAATTTTCTGAGTAAATTTGAATTTTTTTCTGCTCTGGTGCATGAAGACTAGTAGTGTATTTTAAACCATACGAGTACTTATTTCTTTTGAAATATGGCAGCACATATATAAAATCCTAATCTACTCTGGATTTTAATTATTGTCCTAAGGTATTTTTGTGCCTATTAATTATTGATGATCCACTGTGTGCTACGTACAGAGAAGGAGAGGAGAGGATTAAAAACATCCTCACTATTCAAGAATCTTTAGCAAGGTAACTTTAAAGTCAAAGATATATTATTGATAGATGATTATTATTTTCCTAATTAGAGGCAAAGTGGACTATATATGCAAAAATAGACCCATTAGTGGGAAGAAATGTGCTTGCTGTACCCAATAGTCTGAGAATATATTGTGAGACCATCATGAGATAATGTATGTATTTAACACGTAATAATGAGACCCTCTCCTGCACAGAAACAAGGCTACAAGTATATATATATTTGAAAACAACAGTTTTTTTCTAAATTATTATTTTATAATGCCTTAGAGTTTTTCAGACAAAACAACTGATAACTGATTATTGCTGTTGACTAACATATAGTTGTAATCTTGGCACACTATGAAAATGCTTTCACATCTTTTCTTATTTTTTTCACCAACACCCTATGGGTTGGATTTTATGATTACTCCATCTTACATATGGGGGAGAAAACAACAAAGCATTCTGACATGAGTTTAGGTTAACCACAATCACAAGCTATTAACTAGTGGTCCTAGAATTTAATCCCAAATGTTCAAATTCCTCTGGCAATGTAAAATAGCAAATAATCCAAAAAAATGGACTGTTTGGAGACAACTCTCAAGGGGTATCTCACATCTCTGCAGGTCTCATAAGAGTTTAGTTGTGGACTGTTTTTTCACAGATGTTTCTACAACAAAAGCACTAGAGGATAGAGATGCTATCTCTCTCCTAGGCAGAGGGAAGATTTGTTTTCTGACCAGCATAATAAAGGTAATTCTTCTTTCCAAGACAAATATTAAGCAGGTTTTCTAGCAACCCCTTTAAAAATTGGGGTTTCCTAAGCTCAGTGTTCCTCAGCTGTGACAAAAAGTTATGTATACTTCCCTCTAGGTCTTTCTACCTCATCCCCATGGGACTTGAGGGCCAAAAGTAACTAATATGAATATGAAGCTCATGCTTCCTGCTTCGCTGTGAGTCACAAAGTCTTTCGTCTCTGACCCAGGAGTCTCAGGTCTTCTGTCAGCATCTGTGATACTGTGGTAGATTGACTGCTTAACTTGAAAGTAGGATAAAATAACTGACCCTTCATAGTTCCTGACATGCAGTATAGAAAGGTAAAAGAAATTCATCTCAGGGCCAGCCCCGTGCCTTAGCGGTTAAGTGCGCGCACTCTGCTACTGGCGGCTGGGGTTCGGATCCAGGGCGCGCACCGATGCACCGCTTCTCCGGCCATGCTGAGGCCAAGTCCCACATACAGCAACTAGAAAGATGTGCAACTATGACATACAACTATCTACTGGGGCTTTGGGGGAAAAAAAAGGAGGAGGATTGGCAATAGATGTTAGCTCAGAGCCATCTTCCTCAACAACAAGAGGAGGATTAGCATGGGTGTTAGCTCAGGGTTGATCTTCCTCACAAAAACAAAAAGAAAAAGAAAAAAAGAAATTCATCTCAGATGTCCTGTAGCTTCTAAATAAACTAGGAGGAAAAGAAAGTCATCTTATTAAAAGTGAAATAGTTTTCTTAAATTTTGCAAACTCGACCCAATCATTTAATTTCTAGGAATTTCTCCAAAGGAAACTGAGGAATGTATACAAAGATATAAATATTAAGATATTTTTTATAGTACTGTTTATAACACTATTTGAGATGACTCTACCTTATCAAAGAAGTGAGTGAGAGAATTCCTAACTCAAGCAAATTGTGGGTCATTCAAGTTCTGCCTGATATAAGCCACCTCCCAAGAGACATTAAGATGCTCATAAGATACTCTTTCTCATACTACCATTTCCAAGATTCAATCCTAGTTCAGATCTAAGCCTTTAATCACCCATTATGATGCCCCTATCATCACAATTTTCCTTATGATTATTGGCTTTAATTTAGACTTTGCTAGATGACATGATCTTGTCTTCTTTAAGATATCTTAACATTCTTGAAGTTCTAGATCTGATACCACCAACAATGAAAAACCTTCACAGTTTCAGTATCACAGTCAGTTTACTTCCTTTACTATAGTGAGTGATTAAAATACTGAGCTCCTTAAAACTGAAATTTTTATATTTGTCATGAAACAAAAGTTTATATTCTTTCCTTCTTCAATTTTTGTGTTTCCTCTCTCAAAACAGATGCAACTAGAAATAGATATAATTATAATATTACTCAAATTGTGAGCCATCTCTTCTGGATACATAGTCAAGTTTCTCGTTCTGTGGAAGGCTAAGGAGGATCAGGTTTCTGAGTCTGTCTCAGCAAGCTGCATACTTACGAAGGCAGACCACGTTTGTGATCTAGACTCAGTTTTTGTTGTTGTTTATTTGTTTTAGTGTTTTCATTCCATTTTAGTCATCAGAAACAAAGAACTGCTTACTCCTGATTGGATCTCATCAGGCCACTCCCCTCCTTTGGCACATAAGAAATCAGAAGAAGGCATGTCTTTCTCTTTGTTTTATTTACTCCTAAATCCAACTTATTATGAGAGAGAGTAAATGTATGTGTCCAGGGTGGTGTAGTTTATTATCTTTATCATACTTAGAGAAGCAGTGTTTATTAGCATTTTTTAAAGTGAATACATATATTTTGTATTAAGTAAGAAAAGAAATATCATGTACAACCAAAGTAGTGAAGAGTGACAGAATTGTAAGTGTTGGGAGTTTAAACAAGTGGAATAAGCTTGGAAGAATCACTCTGAGAAATGTGCTTGTTATTTCTAGAATAACAGATAAATTTTTAAAAATAAGCAATAAGGAAGCAATAAGGAAATATAATAGCATGAATTGCCTCTGCAACACTTAGTGCCTAAAATTGGAAGTGTAAGACTTCGTTAACAATGCCCAGGAGGAGAAAGAAGAAAGCAGCAGGGTGTCAAAGAAATTGAGGATTTTAAGGAAGGAATAAGATTATTGTCAAATTTCTTGAATCTTTGACTCAGTTTGGATAGACATGTAAGTGACAAAGTGCTAATGATTTGAAAGAACTGGGAAAGACTGATTAGCTGATGTTTATTGAGAATGAAGAGTGGCCCGAGTGTACCAGCAGAGCAGGAGGGTGCAGTGTGGGACTCTGGCCAGCGGTTGACATGAAAAAATTTGAGCTGCTGTAGGAAACAGAGCTCCCTCATTATGGGAAGGTCTGAAGGACAAGGTGCCACTTAGAATGTAAAGTAGAGATGGTCATCACTGGAGTTGGAGGATTCAACAAGCCGGGAAGTCAATGTGTGTGTGTGTGTGTGTAGGAGAGAAAGAGACAGAGACACAGAGGGAGAGACAGAGATAGGAATAAGGGAAGAGGAGAAGAGAAAAGATAATACATATTTTTCTGGGCATAAAATAGAATTCTTCATTCTGCTTTTCCCTTTTTTCTGTTCTTGTCATGGTATCTAGTCTGTGAAAATAAAAGAAGAAATAAAAAGCCCTTGGAAATCTAAGTCAACACGTAGGTACTAGCTCGAATTTAGTCTGCTAGAATAAACCACAAAATGCAAGTGCCTACTTTTTAAACCCAGGTGGTCCTGGGTGTTCCTGGAGAAAGCCATAAGCCTTGCAGATACAACCCTTGCTCTCTACAGCCGGAATATTCTGGAGTTTATATATTTCAGTGGAGGATTTGGAAATTTTAAGACTTCCATTGGGCTAAATTGGGGATACGGTTCTTACCAGCTAATCCAGTATTGTTCAAGTACCTTTTAGATCACAACTTGATTCAAATATATTCCTTGCTCTCAGAAAACATGTAATCAATATCAAAGTCATTAGGATAATAACAACAAATTTTTTTATTGATTTCTTACATTAATTCATTGAATTCTTCCGTAAACCTTATAACATTACACACATGACATAAAAAGCTCAGAGCAGATTAATTGCTCACTCAAGGTCACACAGTAATAGAGCCATTTTTTAATGGAAGGATCAGCCAATATTTATGCTTCTAATTACTACACTCTGCTGTTTCAAGCAACTTTGACTATAGGATAAGCTCTTTTAAAGAAAGTGGGTGCTCTCTGTAGTCACACAGATTATGTCCAAATCCCAGTTCCATTATGTACTAGGTGGGTCACTGTGAGAAACCTAACATATTCATCCATTCTTTCATTCTTTATTTATTTCTTCAGTCATTTATGTGTCCATTCCTTCATTCATATATTTCATATACTGTATCAAATAATAGTTACTGAGCACCTACTATTTGCTTAAACATTTTGAACATTAGTTGATTATCCCAATCACCAAAATAGAGATATTAAGATCCACTTCACAATTTTTTTAAGGATTAAACAATTCAGCATAAAATGCATCTAATATTGTATCTACCCATAGTATACACTTAATAAATGATACATATTTTATAATTATTTTTATTACACTGTGCACACTTTGCATTATAATGTGTATCTGATGAAGTGACTGGAAATAATAGTTTTAAGTTTAGTTAGGAAGTTTCTTTATTCAGATAAATTGGGAAGGATTTAAGAAGCTATATATAAAAAATTGCCAGAGGAAAATGCCAAACAGAAGATGAAAATGTCAAACTCAATCTACTTAGCACAAATAAGTAAATATTAGACATCAATGAAAAATATTTTTCTCAGATCCATACATATATGATATTATAAAATTTTCTTTGAAACTAAGGGTCAAAAGTTCCAGAAAATTGTCTGTGAGAGAAGAATCAATAGTTTAGGAACTTAACTCTTTATGAAAAAAATTAATGTTAAGAAATGAGCTCATCAGAGAATATCTGAAAACCCTTAAAAATATATATATTTTATATGTTTTTCCAAAGAATAAAATAAAGATTAATAAATAGTATGACTGATAATTTACATTTCTTAAAATAAAAATAGTGAGTATGTTAAAATATATTTCTATCTAGCATGTCATGAGTAAACTCTTCAGAAGTAAGTCTCACTACAGTTTTATATATATATATATATATAGTACACTATTTTCCCAATTCCTCTTGATTATGTACATGTCTCTTTTACATGACTAGTAACTTTTGATTTTTAACTTAAATTCCCTTAGTTATTCAATGTCATAACTCAAAGTGATCTTTTATTAGAGCAACTCTATCTAAATATTCTCATTTCTAGAATACAATATACTATGTAAATACCTTTATGTGAGAATATAAATGAGAATTATGTGCCTGGGGGAGAATTAATATTTTTGGTCTAAATTAACCAGTACAATTTTCATATTAGTTTGATGAAGTAGAAACTCTACAGATTGTAGAGTCGGCCAGCCAATAGACCATAATATCAATTAACTATTGTTTAGCTGCATATAAACATCAGGAACAATCTCTTTAGCTCTTTAATTTTGTCACCCATTAGGTTATTTGTTAATTCTGGAATTATGTCAATAAGCCTAGATACAGGGGCTATAGATTTGGTAAAAAAAACTCCAAATAAATAAATAACATTTGCCTAGAATATCCTTTGACTCTTCCATTCTTTCCAGTGCATTAGTGTGCATGTCTCGGGGGCTGCAAGAAAGTTCGGGGATCAATTTGACTTGCTCTGTTTGCTTATTATAAAAATCATCTTATTTCCTTAGCATTTCACTAATAACACCTGCTATTTCCTCCCCAGCTCTCGCTCTCCTCTCATGAAGAGTATTTTTGATTAAATATTAAAAGGTTTGGGTCGTAAATATCTATGATTCTATATTTAATTATTTATTTAAAAAATAATTATCAAGAATCATGCAAAAATAAGGTTTTCTTATCTCCAAAGAAGAGAGTTATTTTTTTACACTTGAAACCAGAGGTGTTCTATGACCAATGCATTATCTATCATATATGAAGATTCCTGAATACTGTAATTTCCATGTGTTTTTCATATGTTTATGATACATTTTCTATAATAAAGAACTTATCTTCAAATATTCTAAATAATAACATACTTAAAATCAGCACCACTATTCTAATTTTCCTTTTCAGAATGTTCAATATTCAATTCTCTGATAACTGATTCCAAGAATGCTTGCAAAAAAATCTCTTAGACTGCAATGTATAAGTTACAAATAATGATTCAAACAATTAAAGTTAAGTTTCTCCATTCCAATTATTGAAACCTACTGCACATGGATAACCTTGGCAATAATTGGTACTTGTTATGCTAACAATCCTCTCTGCTATTAGATAAGTAATTACCGAGTGTCTAGCTATAAGAACAGCAGAAACAAAATTTTGGATTTCTATGAGATATCTCTTTTTTCAGATAGCAACATAGAAATGTCACCTGAAATATATCTATAAAGTCATATTTGACTAACATCGGTGCTTGGGAAAGGAGGATAACATATGTTCAGGTTTGCGTACTTCAGGGAGAGAAACACTTGGGTAGAATTAGCTTGATTGGAAATGCTACGTTACCAAGCATGACCCAGTGAAGTGTTTAACAAGAGTAATTTTTATTGTAGTAAGACTCTAGAGTGTTGAACCTGAACAGTAAAATGGAATCACTCACGAAGCCATGCCAGATGTTATTCATATCAGATGCTGATTAATGCATACACTTCATTTAGAGGAACTTTTAATATTGAGTTATTAAAATGGGAGGCTGTCAGTTTCAGAAATGATTGATAGCTGGAATTAGAAAGATTTATGAGTTAGGCTTGAAGCAGTATCTAGAACATTTCTAGCATGGATTTTTCAAGTTGGAAAATGACTGAATAACTTGTTTTTTTTCATTATTCTACCAAACTTGTAATAGGTATCTACTGTAACCAAGACCCTCGGACAGGTATTGTGATCTGTCCTGAGATAGGTACTGACTCATGGCTAAATGAATTATGGATCATACTCTCAAGGAATCTGGATAAAAATTACACATATATCCAAATGGATATGTCAAGGCTGAATAAAATAAATACCATAAGAAAAGTGGACTACTGAGTTAGATCACTTGTTGTTGAAACTAACAAACTAATAATTCTTGAGACAGTTTCCATTTGAGCTTAGTCTGTAAGATGTGATCTTTTAAGATTTAGTCACATACATCCAATGCAAGAAAAGTATTGCTAGACATATGATGACACTGAATTAGGGAAATGGCTGGCCTGCGATAGGATCCCAGCATGCTGTTTAAGGTTTTTAGTACGTGAGATTATGTGTAAAGGTTGAACTTAGAGAGTAAGATGGTTGGATGAGATAGTGGAGCCAGATCAACGAGGAATCAGAATGACAAACTTAGAAGGTCAGATTTTACTTCATTGACAGCGGGGAAAACACCAAGTTTTCTGAACAGAAGAGGAACACCTGAGGATCTAAGTTTTTTTAAAGAGCACTGGAAAAGCGACTGTAGAAAAACGGACACAATCCCATTGTTGGTTTTGAAGACAGCCTTGAATTTCACGACAGCTGCCAACGGTATGCATTCCAATTTATTTCCAAGCTACTGATCTTAGCCTCTTTAATACTAGGCTGCTATAGTATATAAAGTAAAATGCTAGAGTATCTAAATTTTCAGCAGAATCATTAGGACGTGACAAATACTTTTGGACCAAATTACAATTGAGTTGACCTAGAATTGCAGAACTTTTCTGTGAAAATTTTTTAAAAATAAGACCTTAATGATATTTTGAAACTATGGTAATGCCTCTAGATTTAATAGAGCTTATTTTCATTTGCATTCAAATGAGAAATTTATAATATGCATATGCAAATTATGCAGGACTGACTTTAAAAAAACTTGCAAACAGAAGACAAGAAACCAGACCCCCATTCAGTTTGCATTTCCATCTGTGAGCTCTAAGTGGTTTAAGCATCTCAGCTGAGAAGTCAAAGTTGACATAAAAAGATAAAACATTTCCTTATTTTCCCAGTCTGAGCTCTGAAGTTAAACTGTATAATTCATGGCTTCCAACTGAGAAGGAAATGTCCAGTTTTCCTTTTACTGTAACTAAAATCCTCCTAACTTCAGCCCTGCCAAGTGCCTGCCACTTGGCACTGGATATAAGAGCCAGATGGTCACCCAGCATTATCAGCACCCCATGGCGATGAACAAGTGACAATTTGCTGGGTGATCAAACATAATTTAAAGCCTTTTAACCTTTGAAATCCAAGATATCAGAGTGATAGTTTCAATCATTTTTTGAAAGTGCAAACAATTACTTGCTCTGCCCCCAACCTTCTCCCCACTGTGACCAAATAAATACTCAAACTTACATTGCTCAGGTGTAAAGCCTCTTTGGGTATCTCAGGTATAAAATCCTTTATAATATATCCCAAATAAGAAAAATGACATCCGGGCCATAGGCAGGCAGGTAAGGCAGACCTGTGTGGCTCACTGAAAGAGACTAGACATCCCCATATATAAACATATTAAAAAACTGTGAGTTCCCTGCGTAGACAGTCAATTGAGTTTTACAAAAGATGGCAAGATAATTCAATGGGGAAAATGTAGTCTTTTCAAAAAATAGTGTTGAAATAATTGGATATCCATATGCAAAAAACAAGCCTTGACCTTTCCTCACACTATATATATATAAATAAAATAGATCATTATCTGAATTTGAGACCAAAAATTATATAACTTCTGGAAGAAAATATAGGAGAATATCATTGCAACCTTAGATTAGGCAAAGATTTCTTAGATAGGACACAAAAAGGATTAACCATAAAAACAAACCAACAAAAAACTGTGGGTCTTGTTGCCAACAGGTTTATTTTTCTTTCTGGAGTGCTTCCCTCAGAGATCCATTATAGTCCATTTTATTCTATATTATAGTTTGATAAAACTTTCTATTTTACTCAACTACGGGATCTCTCAGGCTGGAAACCATTTTTTTAGACATCCTGGCATTTTGGCATCTAGTATAGTGTCCATCACTTTAAAAACACTTAGTAAATGTTTACTAAGAAAAAAAAAATGTAATAGACTAAACTTTTCCCCATTTCTTTTATTGCTGTTATTATAAGATACTGAATCATTTTATATGTATATAATGTTATATATTCAGTGTCGTGTATATTATGCACATATGTGTGTGTGTTTATTTCTATACTTAGAACCATATGTCTAGCCACAGGAGTCCCATAGAACCAAGCCAGGGCATTAGTTTCCCTTTATAGGAAATAGAGAGACCTCTTCTCAACCACAGATTTGAGCTTTCATGGTTTTATATATTATAACAAAATTTTTAGTATACAATCTTTTATCTATATGATGTTCAATTTCCTTAAACAAAAAAAAAATGATATTGCGTATTCTTTCCTCCATGAGCAAGTGCACAGAAAGATTTATTTTGCCTTACCATCTCATATATGTAGAGAATACTATAGCTAAAAAAGCATACCATTCAGCAGCAAGATAATCAGGTCTCATAAATCCTAGAGGGGTTGAGGTTACAAGATTGTGATGAAATCTGCTTTCCTGTGGGAGTTATTGATAATAATTCTCCTCTTGCTTGATCCACATACTCATAACAGTAAAGTTTATCATTGGCCTTATTTTTTTTTTTAATTTTTTTCTGCTGACATCAAGAGTAGCAAGAAATGTACATATTCCTACGAGAAGAAAAGCTACCATGAACCCTACACTTCACTCTCTTCTTGCAAGTCACCCACTGCAGAGAATCCCAGCAAGCACCCTTACTGCTGTCCACATAGAATCATCTTGGAACCTGTTTTAACTTTAAAATAAGCATAAATTTTCTGAACGTCCCGTAAGAGATGTCAGGAAAAGAGAAAGCTAGAACTCTAGAGATAGATAAATTCTTTCTTTACAAAGTTATTAAATTATTAAAGTTTCATGGTGTGCTATTGCAAGAACAAACTTGTCTCTGTAAACTGGATTAAAAGGATGTCACCTTCAAGCTTCCTCTCATTATTATTTGATGTGTGTTGAACACCGACAGAGAGCTTTGATAGCTTTGGGATCACCCTGAATTGTCAACATCAAAGATGACGAGGGAAAAAAAAAGAACCCCCAACTAGCAGGTCCTCTAGTCCCTAGTGAAACTGGATTGGTCCCTATTGAGGACTTGAAGAAATTCACACAGGCTGTGTAATTCACAAAGAGGCCTTCTGGAATGATCTATGATACTAACAATCTAAGTGCCCATTCAGAGTTAATGCACCTTTTTAGACAACTATGTGCCTGTGATACTGGCTCTTCCCAATTCCAAGTCTGTATCACGCCTCTCTCTACAGCTAAACAATTTGACTCCCAAATCAAGGCCCTCCCCTAAACTTCTTCCTAGTGGTGTGTACCTACCACCTAAAGAGAAAAACAATTGCCTCCTCTTCTCTATTGACTCAACTTGATATGCTACTAGACTACTGCCCTATGCTTATTACTATACTCTCTATTTTGCACATCCTGTGATGCTGATATCTCAGTAGCATCTCTTACTTTCCAGATTACCTCCAGGTAGACTAGTCTTCTTTCTTTTCCTCAAACATATTGTTCTTATTCTCACCCATTTCCTTTTTCTAGACTCTTATTTTTTCAAAACTTTGAATATCTCATTCCTCCCTATTTTATAGGTCTTAGCTCAGCAGTCATTTCCTCAGAGAAGGTTTCTAAGATCATTCAGTCTGAAGGTGGATACTCCATCCAGTCACTCTGTATAGCACAGCATCAATCTTTCTCCTATAACACAGATAACAGTCTGACATTATGTATGTATACATGATTTTTTCTTCCCCACCAATCCCATCACCACAATGTCATCTATGAAAGTAGGGACCTCCTCAGTCTGTTCATACATATTAAATCTAGTGTCTAGAAGAGTGCTAAACATTCTATGGAAACTTTAGAAATATTTGTCAAGAGAGAAAAGGAATCTAGAAAGACCCTGTAGAAACAGACTTTCCTCTTGATAATCCCACTATTGATGGGAAAGGAACCAATAGTGCTGACATCATTTCTTTCAGACAAATCATATTTACTTCCACTCATCAAATAAATAGTTAACAAGTTCTTATTCTGCACAAAGCACTGTGGGGCTTAAAAAATAAACTATCTACAAATCTTGCCCTCCTTAGGATCACACAGTCTAATTGAGGAGGTGATATGTGTTAATAAGTGGCACATTTCTGTTAAAAAAATACAAATAAGGGCCAGCCGGTGGCACAAGCGTGCTCCGCTATGGCGGCCCGGGGTTCACAGGTTTGGATCTCGTGCATGAACCAATGCACCGTTTGTCAAGGCATGCTGTGGTGGCATCCCATATAAACTAGAGGAAGATGGGCACAGATGTTAGCTCAGAGCCAATCTTCCCTAGCAAAAAGAGGAGGATTGGCATCAGATGTTAGCTCAGGGCTGATCTTCCTCACAAAAAAATAAAAAATAGATACAAATAAAGTCCATGGGATTTCAGAGGTGGATGAATCCACCTCTGGCTGACTGAATTAGAGAGGGCTTGTGCAAGGAAGCATGCACTTAAAAAACAGTGTAGAGGCCGGCCCCACGGCCTAGTGGTTAAGGTCAGCGCACTCTGCTTTGGTGGCCCAGGGTTGGGTCCCATGCACGGACCTACACCACTCGTCAGCGGCCGTGCTGTGGAGGCGATGCACACACAAAATAGAGGAAGACTGGCAGAAATATTAGCTCAGGGCTAGTCTTCCTCAGCACACACAAAAAAGCAGTCTCAAGGTGATTATAGAGGTGATCCAGACAAAGAAGAAGACACTTGAAGTTCAGAGGGGTAAACTTGGACTGAAAGGAAAGTATTTAGAGGACTTGGTTCTAGGAAGATCGTGAACGCTATTGAAAGACAGCATAAATAGTCAGGCTTTAATCTGCAGGCCAATGTTTCTCAACATGCAATATTTGCATTTCTTAATTTACTGGATGTCAGAAAAGCAAAATGCTATGTATTCCACATATGCCTCAATTATCAATTTTACTTTATAGTAATTAATTTAAAATATATATTGGAGAGAGATGCAATGTGTATTTAAGTACGCATTAAATGTGAAAATACATCATGAAATTTAAAAAAAAATGTTTCTACTGTGGCAAATTACTTTAGGATACTTTGGTGGAAAAAAATTTGAGAAGTAATGCTATAGCGGTGTCCAGCAAACTTGCTCACAGGTCAAATCGGCCTTTCTTGTTTTTGTGAATAAAGTTTTATTGGAATATGCGCGTGTCCATTAATTTAGGTATTGTCTATGGCTGCCTTTGCATCACAATGGCAGATTTTAGCAGCTCTAACAGAGACCAGATGTATTGCAAAACTTAAAATATTTCCCATCTGGCAGTTTGAGGAAAATTTTTGCTGTCCTCTGCTAGAGGCAATGGTAAGCCACTTAATATTTTTCAAAAAGAGAAAAAAGTAATCATAATAGAATTTTGGAATTTAATTTTACAGAAATTAAGATGTAAGATGAGGTAAAAATAAATACATTCCAGAAGCAAAGCAATAGATTAGGGAAAAATGAAAGAGTCCAAGACAATGTTAGATGGATCTGGAAGGAAGTAGTGGCAACAAAGTGGAGAAGATGGAATAGCTACGAGAAAGATTTTAGCTCACTGACGGTAGCCAAAGTAGGGAGCCCACAATGACATGTATGAGGAGAAAAGCATGTAATGTATATGTTTTAGGAAATTTCAGCTGGGCATTCTTGTGGACACATCCAATGGACTTCCGATTGAGCTGAAAAATAGAAATCAGAAACAGAAATGGAAAAATAACAATAGTTTACTTTGATGTATTAGTTATAACTCTGAGAGTTGCAGGAAAGAATTTGTAGAGAAGTAGGGCTGAAGATAGAAAGTAAAACTAAATTTAACTGTGGGGGAAAGAAGAGAATGTTGAGATAGACACCTACACTTATCTTTGTCTTTAATTTACCATCTGAGTAGTGGGTCTGTTCATTCCTCAACAATGCTTCCAGGAGGTGATGTACCTTACACCATGGTAGGCTTAAACACTAAATTGCAAATCAATCCAAGACATATTGCTACATCAAGAGATACTACTTTGGTGCTAAAAAATGCAGGGGACAATTATTCATCTTAGACCCAAACGAGTAGGTGATTTTCCTGGACACAATGAACAGAGTATATCATGTCTCAACATAGCACAGAAATGGAAGGAAGATGCAGCGCAAAGCACTGAAAGACGAGAACAGTCTCTTTCCAGATTTAGCAAATAACCAGTAGACATTTTATAGAACAAGTTGAAAAGAGAAAATCTTCACAGAAATTCAAAATAAAGAGTGAGCGCCTTCTTCAAATAGAAAAGAGCCCTCAGAAAAAAAGAACAATCTATTCCAGTGTGGACTGAATGGTAAAAGAACAACCTGGAACACAAATAAATGGAATCTGGAAGAGAGGGAAACAACCAGAAGAGCAACACATAACCAAAAAAATCTCCATTTAAGAACCTAGCAAGGTTCTATCAGTTCAGAAAAGGAACTAGGACTTTATATTAGAAGTCAGGCAGACTTTATAAATTGTTAAACATATTTAAAATGAATTCTAGAATTACATTTGTGTGGTTCTCATGCCTTAGTATGGATTTTGTTGTCATCAGTTAAGCTTTTAGTTACCTTGCACAGTTATAATTAAAGAAACTCTTTAGTCAGCAAAATGTAGCTACCTGGAATGAATCCAAATTGACAATTTTGGTGAAGACTGTAATGCCTCGGGTGGAAACCACATAAGCAGCACCCTTTCAGGGCACAGTCTTTAAGAGGATCATTTCCCTCTGTGTATGTTAAATGTTGCATTGGCATGTCTTTCTCACCTACTTACTCAGTTACACAAAGAGTTCTTCCACAAAGAGTGTTTAGGGATTTGAGTGTTAGGAACTGCAAAAAACATAGTTGTGTGCAACACAGCAGTCATCTACAATAAGAAGAAAATACATTTACTGAATTCGTTACCTTTTACAGGCACGTAAAACTAAAGTTGATTCTTGCACCAACATCACAAGGCATGTAGGGAATTACTACTTTTCTATTTGAGAAGAAGAGTGCATGTTGGAAGGGAAAGACCACGCCGAAGGCCACACACAGATAGTAACCTGAATGTTTGTTTCAACGTCCTTTGAAGTATGTGTCGGTGGTCATTTGGTTTTCTCATATTTTCATACGCCATAACCATCTGTGGCACGTTTCCCTAATACACAGGACAGTAACTCGCCTCTGCAGAAGCTATAACCTATAAATATATCTAAATTTCATAGGCTGTGCTGATTCTCTAGGAAAAAACTGAAAGTAGCATTCGCTTTAAGTATTTGATGTCAAATTTGTAAGCCCAAACACTTACACTGGAGAAGATCAGGTGAACATTTTAATTCTGACATGAAATATAGCCCTTTTATAGTATAATTGACCATAATTAGCTCAAAGTAGAAAGATCTTGACAATCTACTAAATGCGGCCCATGAGCAATCAATGTCCAGGAATTTAACCCTGTCGCTAAGCTATCCTGACCTGCTAGTAGTCTTGATGTGAAGGCATTTAAATGAATATATCCACTCGAATTTTTATACTAGCTGTGAAAGTAGTATCCTTTGGCGAAAGAAAAAAATGAGGGGAGGGGAAAAGGAAAGAGTGAAATATGTCCACTTCTAACTGTGGGTGTTTTCGAAGCAAGTAAAATCATCAGTCCTTTCCTTCCACCTCATTACTCAGTCCAAATGTCATCAAGCTAAGTCGAACGGGAATTGCATACTGGAATGGAATTACCATGACAACCAGCTTAAAATTTTGTTCCCCTGTTGAGAATTTAGCTCACTGGATAATACTTTGTTTTTTACCTTTCTGGAAAATTAGATGGAAGGTAATTCTGGAACCATGCATAAGCCAGCTCTAGGTTCAAGCTATTACTTGGGTTAGTTTTCCTAGGTGTAGAGGATAATTATTTTGTGACTCCTACAAAATAAAATACAGAATTTGAGGAAGCTAGAAATTCAGTCTATTGTGATCTTTTAAGTCACCAATGTCCAAGCAATATCCCAGATGCTGTTTGGTCAGATATTAAAGGTTTCAATTTTCAAGGATCAGAGCACAGAGTGATGAGCAGGATAATCACGATATCAGAGGAATGAGGTGGCCTTCATTTCCAGTGATATGGTGGAATACACACCTTGACACACCTTCTGACTGTATTCATCTAAAACACTGGGAAAATTTTAAAAATAAAACTTTTAAAAAATGTTTTGATGCATATTTAAATGTTAATTCTAGTGTAACAACTAACATAACAAACAAAAATGCATAAATAAACTGTTCTTTATTTTAAAGATTTCAGGGAGCTATGGATATAATGACATCTAAAGGAACTAAATTGCAGAGAGCAATGATCCGTTCCTGGGGGAACAGAGATCCCTTGCTACCGGGGGGCATGTATTGAGTCTGCACATTAATGGAGGAGTGAGCCTGCAGTAGGCAGAGGGATTCTGCTAGGCAAAAGAGAAAAGAGCGGACTTTCATGGTGCTGGAACAACTAGGTGTAAAAATGGAAAAAATAAAATTAACCTCAACATTTTCTCATACCACACACACAAAAAACTATGAGATGAATCATAGGTCCAAATGTAAAAGATAAATTTATAAAGCTTCTAAAACTATCTTTATGAGCTATAGATAGGCAAAGACTTCTAATGACACAAAAACACAAATAATAAAAGAAAAAATAGTTCACTGACTCATTAAGAACTTTTACCAAAAGACACTTTTAAAGAAACAAGCACAGAGAGAAAAATATTTGTACTACATATATCTGACCAACAAAAGAGAAAAGGATGTGTATATATAATAAAAGATATATTTTATGAATAATTTATATATATGTATATATGATAAAATATATATTTGTAATATAAATGTAATCTATGCATCAATAAAAATATATAAACAACTCAGTAAAAATGAGTGCAAAACACTTGAACAGACACTTCACAAAGGAAGATAGGCAAACAGTCCATAAGGATGTGATAACTGCTCATTATTGTTATAGAGCAGGGAAATACAAGTTCAGGATTAATTATATTGAGGAACTATGTTTCACTTGTCTTGAGCCAAAATAATTTAAGATTTGGGATGGAAAATAAGTATGACTTCCTTCACTGGAAGTTTTTTGATTTTTTTTTTAGTGATAAGCTGTTAAGAATTTTCTTGAAATCAAAGCACATAAGAGGCAACCTATTCTGTCTTCTTTTAAGACTACATTAGTTGAATCAATTTTGCTTTTCACCTTGTGTATGGAAAGAGAGCCAAGCAGTCATAGACTATCGTCTACTTGGTAGCTTATGTCAAATAATTTATAGGTTTATAAATATTTTTTCATACTCTATTTCATTTAATACTACTTTTGAATACTACCTTTTAAGGTGAGTATTATTTTTGTATTGCAGATGTAGAAATCCAGGTTTCAAAATAGCAAGAAATTTGCACAAAGCAGTACTGTTAGTAAGTGTTGGAGACACAAACCTTGGGCTTCTAATGTTAAATTGTGTATAATTGACACAAAATGTGCACAAAATGTTTGCAATAGTTCAAATTAAGATGATTCATCAGGATTGAATCTCACGCTGCAATCTGAGAGCTTTCCTTCTTATCCCAGTTTCAGTGAGCTGTACTTAGAACTGAGAGGGAAAGGGCACTTTCTCTTGGTGAAAGCAGAAAGCAGAACGGGGGGTTTCAGAGCAGAAGCCCTGAAACTGTTCATGTCGGGGTTTGAATTCCATCTCCGCAACTTAGCTGCTGTGGTACTTTGGACAAGTTTCTAGACCTTTCTAAGTTTCAGTTCCCTCATCTATAAAATAAATACAATAACAGTATATGTGACACAGTGCTGTTACAGGAGTCAAAATGATGCACACAAGTACTAGGCAATCGTAGATAAAAGGCCAGCTATTATTTATCTGATTGATAAGAATTGGCATAAAGAGCAAAGGAGGCACGGGAAGGGAAACTTTGGAGCCATAGTTTCACTGGAAATCCGGGCTCACATAAAATATCACCCTGAGAAGACTCCTCAGCAGAGGCCTGAGAAATTTGTCATGTAGTACTTGGGGGAACCTCCACCCTACTTGCTGTGATCACCTTGATCCATGCTCCTGTGCATGTCTGGTTTCCTTTCCTGGCATTTCAGAGTTTCTCATGCTTGATGCATCCCGCATTGCCAATGCACTTGACCGCTCGGCCTTATGCATCAGAGAAGGGTTATTTATTATAACCGCTCATTTTGTTTCAGTACATCTGAAGTCAAAAGTCCACTTGTGTGCCGGCATACTGATAGATATATATGATGAAGGGATTTCAGCAAATCTAGGATTGTTCCATACTTTACCTGGATAATTTAAGCAAATTGAAGGTGGAGGGTGTTTCACATAAACGTTATCAAGATAATAGCTTCCCTTGATTGTAGTATTTTGACTTTGCAGAATTAGTCTAGGTTCCTAATTGTATTTCCTTTACTCTAAGAATAAATCTGAGAATTTACTTATGTTTATGTCTCTGATATAACCTAACCTCCGATAGTAACCCTGAAATTGCTGCATTTCAATTATAAAATGAATTTTTTAAAGTAACAATACAATGTAATTTCTTTTACGTTATTGTGTCTTTAACTTGTCTTCAAGACATAGATTATTTCATTCAGTTCTATAGGAGAGCAATTAACTAGATGCACATTTTTGTGTATGCAATATTTAATAAATGCTGAATGAATGATTCATTTATCTAATAGACTATCTGATTAGACTGTTGTGATCTAAGAATATTGACTTAAACTGACTTATCTCAATATCTTTTAAAACCGATATGAACTAGAAAGAATAAACAAAATATAACACAATTTTAGATTTTCTGATTCGCAATGTTTCACTTAATTACATTTATATCTTTACTAAATATATACATTGCAGATATATATTTTATATCTATCTATCTATATAGATATATATAGCAGAGCATAAAGGGAATACTAGTACAAAGTAATGTTTATAACAGTTGTGAATAACTAGTAGTTTCTTTAACAAAATAGGAAAAGTCTTGCTAACTGTTTTTATCATTAAGGATATATAATAATTACAAGTAATTAAAAATAAACCTTTAGAAGCCTACAATTACATTTTAAATTTAAAAATTTTTACCTCAGATGTGATTTTCTGTCAAAGTTTCCTTACATGAGTAAAACTCTTCAAAAACGAAAATATTATGAAAGGAATAGTCTTGAAATTAGAGTATCAATAGAAAAATGATAAAGATTCTTTTCTTGTTCTCTCCTGCTGCAATAGTTAATTTGTATTTGATCTCTTACAAACCAATGAATGACAAAACTTCTATAAGTTAGCTTTTCAAATATATATCTTAAAGATGCAATTATAATCAATGAATATATAAATATATAACTAAACTGTGTGTAAGAGAAAATAAACCATATAGAGGTATGTTAAAAAAAGTATAATTTTAAGAAAGTATTTACTTTTTCTTCTCCTTGTAAAATATGTTGCAAATTATTGGCCACAAATTAGGTAACGTGTATGAAATATTGATTAATTCATCCATGAGGACAAAGGCTTATATTCTTTTAGGAACATTTATTAGAATTGACAATAACCTCCCTCAAACAGTTGAGTCATTCTTTCTTATGCTTCTTTTCGCTACCTAAAAGTCAAAGTTATATTTGAGCCCTGCAAGATCTGAGCTTCCGTGTCATACAGAAGATTAAATGCTAAGTGGAAGGTACCAGTGGGGAAGACAATTAGAAGCATCAAGAATCTACTTTTCATAGTATTGTCTTATAATCTTTTGTATTTCTGAGGTGTCTGTTGTAACCTCTCCTCTTTCATTTCTGATTTTACTTATTAGTGCCTTCTCTCTTTTTTTCTTGGTGAGTCTAGCTAAAGGTTTGTCAATTTTGTTGATCTTTTCAAAGAACCAGCTCTTGGTTTTATTAATTTTTTCTATTGTTTTTTTGGTCTCTATTTCATTAATTTCCGCTCTGATTTTTATTATTTCCCTTCTTCTACTGATTTTGGGCTTTGTTTGTTCTTCTTTTTCCAGTTCCTTTAGGTGCATTATTAGATTGTTTATTTGAGATTTTTCTTTTTTGTTGAGATAGGCCTGTATCGCTATAAACTTCCCTCTTAGAACCGCTTTTCCTGTATCCCATAAACTCTGGCATGTCGTATTTTCATTTTCATTTGCCTCCAGGTATTTTTTGATTTCTTCTTTGATTTCTTTGTTAACCCAGTCGTTGTTCAGTAGCATTTTGTTTAATCTCCATGTATTTGTGGCTTTTCTGATTTTCTTCCTATAGTTGATTTCTAGTTTCATACCTTTGTGGTCAGAAAAGATGCAAAGTGAAATAAGTCAGAGGGAGAAGGTCAAATACCGTATGATTTCCTTCATTAAGTAGTAGATAATAACAACAATAAACAAACACATAGGGACAGAGATTGGATTGGTGGTTACCAGAGGGGAAGGGGGGAGGGAGGAGGGTGAAAGGGATAATTCGGTACATATGTGTGGTGATGGGTTGTAATTAGTATTTTGGTGGTGAACATGATGTAATCTATGCAGAAATAGAAGTACAATGATGTACACCTGAAATTTTTACAATGTTATAAACCAATGTTACTGCAATAAACAAAAAATTAAAAAAAAAAAAAGAATCTATTTTTCTTCTATACCTCAAACAAGGCTTACTATTTGTTTAGTTGCTTCATTTTGCCTTGGTTACTCAACATTTGTGGCTATTAGCAAGTGAGACTAGGCTTACATTTTACAGATATGGATGCACTTTATGTGTTGCTTGAACCCAGCTTTAATCAGCGTCACTTTTTTCATGCGCCACAATTAACTTGTAGTTAAAGTAAAGAAAGACCCTTGGACAACTTGGAAATCAATATAAAAGATGTTTCAAGACTTAACTTCTTCATAATTTAATCAGTATGAAATATCTAATTATATACAACTCAAAAGACATTCCTTAAAGTTTTTATTCAATCTTATTGTTCTTTATTTTTCCTCAAAAGATCCAAACATTTTACTTTTCTATTTTACTTATTAAGGCATTTTAAGATAAATTCTGTCTCTAAATGCTTATTCCCAGTTCAGTGATTTGCCAGCTTCATATCTTCACAAACCCCGCTTAATACTATCATTTGGTTCTACCTCTCTTGAAGCTACAAAAACAAAAGTGCACAGAAAAGGAATATTAACCCAAATCCTAAACTAAATATTAGCTCCATACTTATCAATACTGATGACTATTGTACACCCTCATATCAAGACATTACTCAACATTTTCAGTGGGTTTCCATTATGCTGTAGTCTGGAAAATGAGTTAGAACACGACTAATAAAAGACTTTGAAATACATAGAAGCGATGAATGATTGAATAAGCCTATCAAAGAGTAATCTTTGAAAACAACATATTCTCCAACATCTAATTTTCAAATTAGAGTGAAATAAAGATTTATGATGCATTTTTTTGTGAAATTTTACCTGAAGACTTTCAATTATATAATCCATAAAAAAATTCTCTGCACATTTTACTACGTGATATTACTCCCTTACTATAGCAATTTAAATAAACGGTAATAAATTATGGTTGAAATGACTACATCTTGGAGAATTCCTTAGGGAAGGTATGCGAGTTTCCTGCCTGTCATATTTGTAAATAAACATGGAATTGAATTACTTTTACGGTATTTCAGCACTGGATAACATTTATTCCTACTTGAGATCTCAAATGAGCTCAAGGAACAGTTTCAGAGTCAAGCCGGGACCATATAAATATAAGCTTTGACACAAACAAGCAGATTTCCTGTCTGTATCACAGGATTTTATATTTCGCTGTTGCCAAGCAAAAAGACTTTGTATACACCGGTAGAATCTCTTTTTGTAATGGTGACCGTATGGGCTTTTGACAATCTCTCCATTTGATGAAGGGAGACACTCCAGTCAGCTTTGGAAGAAAAAAACCTCGTGAATAACAGCTTGACACAAGATCTTCAGATCTAGTGTATTATGCTGTGATAATCAAATCCCCCTGGATTTGCATCATCCTTTGATTTAAAGTAGAGCCTACACACCAGAGAGAAGACCAAACTCTAGCACATATTATTCATCAAATTTTTTGTCTTCCATATGGTCCTAGCATAATGTGTCTATTTTTTTTGCTATTAAATTTAAACATCCTCTCCATTTTTCCATTAACTGGTAGAGATTCAACCACATTATATGTCATATTCTTTGCTAAGTGTGTTTGCTTTCATCATTATTAGTAATGCTCTTAGCTAAGTATTACAAACCCGATTTTACAGTTGAGGAAACCCAACCCCAATCTGCATCCTTCCTGGGAGCTCTCTGATCTCTCTTTTGGGAAACTTCCGTTTTATGTAATCTTGGTGGAAAGTAGTGCAGAGATTCTTTACCCTCATGGTCATGGTTGGCAAATCAGAAGAGCTCTCTAGTAACTCTAAATCTTGTGCAAGAACATGGGGAGAAAGGATAACCAGTCACTGCAAGGGCGGTGCCGGTTTGCAGAGTAGATTATCCCTGTCTTTGGTTATAATTCTTGATACACAAGTCTTCCCATCTCCCTTTTGCCTTTCTCTTATTCAGACTGTGACTTCTTGGTCTCTTGACTGCTCAAGACAAACTAGAGTAAATTTCTGAACTTGTAACCTAAATACCCTTGGTGAAGCTAAGGCTCTAAGGGAGGAATAATTGTTCCTGACATGCATGGCTAGTAATGGCAGAATGAAATCATGCAGTTAGATAAGTTCTAATACAGAGGCTAGTTCTCTTTCTCCTACACCAAAGTTTCATTTCTCAAATAGCTAGATTCTGCATAGACACTTATTTAACTCAATAACTCCTTAACAGAAAAGGTCTCCTTATAAGAATATTGAATCCATGTCTTTTATTCTGAGATTTTCAGAAAGAAAACAAATAGAATTGATATATATGGTACGTTTTATTAGTTATCTATTTTCTCTTGTCAGGTCTAGAACCACAATTGTTGATTTTGAGGTCATCAAGAAATATAAAGCTGAGATAAGGTTTATCACAAAATTAAGTAAAATTTTGGTAATGAATAGGTAAATTTTAATAACGTAGAGACAGGCAAGCTAATTCAATAGCATACAAATTAATGTACATATCTCTATTTGGTGTATTTAATATGTGCAACACTATTTTTACTACCTGATCAAAGAAAATCTGGAAACATTTTCTGTATCCTTGAATCTTGGTTATATTTTAGAAGACATAAATTTAAATTCCTGAGGGAAATATTTTGACTTAAATACTTTTACTCTAAGGAATACAGAATGGGTTTGTTGTTTGTTTAAATAGACAAATAAATATAAAAACTTATAAATTATAGAATTTTAATGATGTGAAATTACATGCAAAATGACTTTTCTTTAGAGGTTTATGTTACTTTCAGTCGTAGTCAACTTAGTTTAAAATACCCAACTGACAAGCTTCCAGAGCCTTCAACAATTCTAATGCTTTGGGTATATACAAATTTTAGCACCTTAATTATATTCCATTTCCTTTCCACTAAGAATTAATTTGATCATATCACAAACTTGTACTTCATTAGAGAATTTTGAACTCCTTCCAATTCAGCTAGATTGCTCCCTCTACACGATGTTTCTTATTTAAATAAATTCCTTTAAGGTAGGGATTACCAAATCTTTGATCTCTCACAAAAAGAAACATGGAGGCTTACTCTAGTATACACTTCCTACAATTTTTGAATGAATAAATGAATGAATAAAAAAAAGTATATATCAGTACCTCAAAGATCTGTGAGAATAAATCAGAATTAATTTTTTTAAGTGACAGTATTCATGATCCCAAATTCTTTTGAAACTCTAGGCTATATGATTACAAAGAAACTCTGCCCTAAATTTAGACAATTCAGAAATGAATTAAATCTATTCTGAAAATTTAAATTATAAATTGAGACAAAGGCTAGGTATCTTTTAATTATTGTAAAAAAGTATTTCTAACAGCAAAGTTTATAAAGAGATGAATATAATAAATGAAATGAATAAATAAATCAGACTTTCATAACAAGGTTGCATACTTTCCAGTTGATATACTAACTAATTAAATTTTAAGGAACTATTTATATAGTGCTATTACCAGTAAGCCTCTTAGTATAATTCCATCATTTCCAAAGAAATTACTTTGAATTTTAGTTTTTTCTACCTTTATCTGAAGTTTTAACTCCTTAAAAAATGACATACTTTCCTCAAACATAAATCCACAAATATTTATGGAAACCAATCTGTGCAGACGATGACATGGATCATATATCAGTCCAGTCATTGCCCTTGGATTGTAGTGATTGTAAGCCATAGTGGTCTGTGGCTAAAAGAATAGTTAAATGTGGTTCTATGTGTGAAGAATTTAAGAATTCATAACAGTTATAAAACTCCTCAGAATTTCTTTTATGTGTAATATGTCAAAACTTTGTTTTCTCCTCAAGTGTAGTATTATAATTTGTTAGTCAGTCACATTTTAAATAATCTTTGTTTTATGCTTTGGATTAAACTTTCACCAGATTTACATAAATCACTTGAGTGTCTCTAAAGTTGACTCTCCTTTTCTTTTTTTTTTTTTAAGAGCTAGTTCACAAGTTCACCATTGAATAGGTCTATGCAGAATAAAACACTAGGTCTCCATTAGATTCACAAATTAGTCCATATCAATACAAATTATCAGTGCCCATTAATTGCCTCAAAATATATTGCTTTCCCTAGGGTGCTGTTTATTTATAGTCTCAAGAAGTGGCATGGAATGATGTAAACTGTGAAGCAAAATAGTTTGAAGAGGTGTAAATTTGTGATAAGACAACTCTTCCATCTGGAGAAGTGGGCTAGCAATAATCCCTAGTTTATAAATTGAATCAAGAAACTTTCCTGGATGAGAAATAAAGGAGAGGTCACAAACTGTTAAAAGTTTTTCATCAAGATACTTGGTTCAAGTTGTTCATGCTTGTACTTGCATGTCTAACCGTCTTAAATTTAGTACCTCTCATGTGAATGACATGTGATGTACCAACAGGTAAGCTTTTCTTAGTCACCTTCCAAAGACCTAGGATCTTTGGGGTAACTACAAGTTGTCTATACACCACCTAACAAGATGTCCCAATCCATACAACTGTTTTTTTTCCTAAATCTTAAGCAACATATCCCTCCACAAGATTGGAGTCTCTAACAGAATTCAACAGACAAGGCAAGCCCAACACCCTGAATCCTTGCTACAATCTATTATTTTTCTTTCTCTTACCATTAACTGGTGACATGAAATAAATAGTTATAATCCTCATATGATCACCTATCTTAAGTTCCAATTTATTCGAGTGTCACCTGCAAATTAAACCTCCAAAGCTGAAATGAATAGAGATGTGCCCGGCCAGCATGGAAGAAAGAGAGAAAACTAGTCAGCACTCTTTACCATGTATTTTAGCTCATGGAGTTTGGAACAGTGATATTTAATTAGTTTAAGTTTTCTTTTCTTTCATTAGTTGTCTTCCAAGATTCCAGATCCTTTGTGAAATTTGTTAAATCCTGTTAGCCTTTTGTTATATTTTGAAGCAATCAGCATGGAAAATATATCACTGTTTTAGAGCAAAGTATATGGAAATTGCTGGCAAGATGTTGGGGAGGAGGGAATGAAATAGAGGAAAGATCTGGAACAGTGATTCAGAATAAAAGGCGGTAAGTGGCAGATAAGATATATTGACACTTTCCATGAAGGCTTTGAAAATATTTGAGAGGGACTGGATTTTAGTTGTATGAGTATTGAACCACACATAGTTCTTCGAATAATGCTTGGCACATAGTCAACACTATGTAGATGTTATTATTAATATTATTGTTATCATTACTATTATTTTTATTCCTGCAGTCGCTTAGGGTGTTGGGTTTGAGCTTTTGCTTGTTTGTTTGTTTGTTTGTTTTGTTTTTTGAATATTTAAGAAAAGGAGTATCACAGAAAACTGGAAAACTTAAAGACACTTAGGTTACACATACTATACAGTATTACAATTTCCAACTAATAAACTGACAAGTTCCCCATTTAAACACATTAAATACACATATCTCAATTGGGAATAAAATTATGAAGTAAGAAAAATCATCCAAGTTAGAGTTGTAATCATAGCTTTAACCCTCATGGGATCTATACCTTATCAAAATAAATAAGTACATAAACAAAAACAAATTCTCAGAACTTCAGTTTCTGACTCATAGGCCTATTATGAAAGTTAATTAGATTAACTTTACAAAATCATTTTATCCATGTATTCATTTATTCCTTAAAAAGTAATTGTTTTTATGGTGGGTGTTATTCTAACTACAGGAAATAAAATTATGGAAAAGATAGACAATGTTAGCCCCCATGGAGCTATCATTCTTGTGTTTAGGAAATAGAGAAGAAGTAAATAAGTATAAATAAACAAATAGGGTAATTACAAACTGTGGTGAGGCTAAGAAAATAAACGTATTTATCTGATAAAGGGTAATTAGAATGTTGCAGAAGGCATCTCTGAGGAGGTGGCATTTGAGCTGGGACTTGAAAGATGAATAAATGCTATCCAGGGAGAAAAATAGAAGGTGCAAAGATTCTAAATGCGGTACACATTTGACATATTTGAAGATCAACAAAGAAGTATGGATGAAATGAAGTGAATAGCAAAGAAGTAAGATAGGAGATGTAGGCAAGAAGGTAGAGCATATATGAGCCTTGTATAGAGTTTGACATCTATTCTAAGTTCAAAGGGAGCTGTTGAATGGCTTAATGTGAGCAGTGGTGGGTGAAATATTTGATTTTCTTTTTTAAAATCACTGGCTAGTATGAGGAGAATGTACTGTCAAGAGACAAGCAACCAAAAAAAGAGAGAGACAAGCACAGAAGTAAGGAAACTGGTTAGGAGTCTGGTACTAACCAGCCACATAGCAGTACTGGAGGTAGAAAAAAGAAAAGGGAGTCTATCTATATGTTGGATGTAGAACCAACAGGGATAAAAGGATTGCCTGTGGAAGATGAGAAAAAGAAAATAATCAAAGGTTGACTCCAGGTTTTTTAACTTAAGGATAAGGATCTCAATGGACAATGGTGCCATTTTCAAAGGTGGAGAAACCTGTGGAAAGAACATGTTTTGCTTTATATATTTCATTTTAATGGAGGTTTGTGGGTTTGAAGACATAGACACGTTGTATACTCTGGAAGATCTCAGGAACGGTGCCATAACAGTTCAGGTAAGGACCTTTGGAAACCTCTGACTTCCCTGACTTAAGTCACGTATCAATCCCTGAATGCAGCCAGAGACAAAGAGGGTTTAAATTGGACAGGACTGAATCAATTTTGGGGATTTCGGAGATGTTCGTCAACCCCAAACTAAATGAATAGGATAAAATGTGTTTATTTTAGTAGGGAGAGAAGTAATTTCCAAAGAGGTCCTGGTAGATCAAAGCAAAACAAAACAAAAACTTGTCAATTCCAGTCATCCAGTAAAGAAAAGTTAGTTGTTCATTGTCTCAGTTGTACTCTCACGACTTCTTTAAGTTGATCTGTGATCTTTTTTGTCCTTGTATGTGGTGACTAGAGGACATGTCATCATACTCTGCACCTATTTTATTTAGTCATATATCACTGGGGCTTTCCTCCCTTGCCTGCAAATCATTATGCATTTGAATTCTCTTTAAGTCTTTCTTAAACACTATTTTTTTTCCCCTTCACTATTCTTTTTCCTTTTGTTGTACTATATGGTTGCTGCTTCTTTCTCCACTCAATAATTATTCTCTTTTGGGCTCCATCCCAATGAGGTTATATTTACTGTTTTCCTTGCTTCTCCTCTCTTGGCTGCCGGCTCAGTCTCTCCTATTACATTTCCTATGGACTACCTACTTTAAGGAGAGGTACCAGGTCGTATCCTATGCTTTCCTGGTCAATAGTTTCCCTGGATCAGTGGAGACTTTCCTCTACACGAGATATATTTTTGTGTTTATGCTGCCAAAAGAAATGATAAATTTTGAGTATGAAGATCCTGACTTCTCTGTTAAAGGATTTCAAGGGAAGGAAACTTCCACACCCACTTATAAGGGAGTTTCTGACAGTAGAAAAAAAAATGTCCTTTAAATAACACTACATATTTTCCTCATTTTTATGTGTTCTGCTGTAATAGTACAAAAAAAGAATCTGGAGTGCTTTCAAGGCCTAGCCAGAAAATGTTTATCATCTTTTTGCTGAATATGTGATGGGTTTTTATGTCCTCTCTCTTCTCCAATGTTCAAGTTTATTCTTCCTGTGAGAGGAACGATGGTGACTACAGATGGACACTGGCTTAATATTAAATGTTCAACTTCCAGTCTCTGCCTAGTGGCTCAGACCTGTTCTATCAAAAAGTCAAAGCACAACATCTGTAAAACAAAATGCTCAAAATTACATTAAATACATATTTCCAAAAATACACAGTTGTGAAAAAGATATTCAGCCTATTTCTGGGTCATGTTTGCATTCTTTAAAAGGTAACCACAGACTTATGTTTTTATATTCATATCTTGTGGTCATTTCAGACTTGTAATGCAATCATCTTCCTTCAGAGCACACTTGTCAGAAGATTGAACAGACCTTTACTGATTCCTCAATGGAGGTCTTTTTAATATGTAAGTCTGGCTTCAGTACAACCCTAAGACTGTGGGATTTTATTCAGACTTATTCAAATAATGGAATATTATACCTCCAAAAGCTTTTTATGTAATTAATGAGAAGAAAGGAAAATAAGATATTATTTTAAAGTATTTTTATGGAAGGCAGGTGAGAAAGAAAGATGAAAAACCACTTGGTGATTCACATCTCTTAATGCTGGGGTACCTTCTCTTGTCCTCTGAACATTTGTGTGAAACCTCTTCTGCTTAACATCATGCTAAAAGATAATGATTCCCATGAAAAAAAATCATTCAAGCACACGTGCTCATTATTGCTTCTTCCCACCTTCTCTCAGTTCCTGACTGTTAAAGGAACTATGGAAGATTAAAGAAAAATTTACTTTCATCTCAGCTCCCAGGAGTTAACAGAATAAGGAAGCATGACGGGATATGCAAGCCTCTCAATTCTGAGAACCAGAAAAGTCGATTCTTCTGTGAAAGGCTTTAGAGAACATGGGCCTCCCCATCAGGAATTCTTCAGACAAGCCCACCATGATCCAAACTCAAGGCTCCATCCACGTGAATGAGTCTCTCTGATTGAAGCAAAGCAGGATCTCTTCCTGGGGCTTTTAGAAGATTAACTGATATCTTGTTCCTAAGAGAGAGACAGCTGGGAGTTTCAGGGGGAATTTTCTTCATATCTAAGAAGCACATTCTTTATAGTTTTACATATCTGAAAACCAGATGTATCAATGTGAAGAGATTTAAGAATATATTAACCTATTTTTGTTTCTGCCAAAATGGGGGTGTTCTACTCTCTGCAAGACAAGCCAACAGTTGAGAGGCAAGCTGGTAGGAGACAAAGGGTTTTATTACAGCTTGCTAGCAAGGTGGAAGATGGGGGGACTAATATCCAAAAGAACCATCTTACAGACCAAAGACTACAGGCCAGTTACATAGGGGCTTGTCTCTGGGTGGGGCAAACATCTTGTCTCTGGGTGGGGCAGTCATTTGATCTTTAGGTAGGGCAGACATCTGGTCATAGTTCCTGATAATGTTTTGTTTTACTGACTATGCATCAGAGATGGAAGCTATGCCCTATACCTTGATTTAGTTTAAAGATAAGAAGAACAAAATCTTTAATATATACAGTAAAGATTACTGTTTACATGAGTGATGCCAACATTTTCTTCACTTACTTTTTCCTTTTTATAGACATGTAAGCATATGGATGATAAATCTATATTTAGGTAAATTTGAAACAGATGATTTTATAAAAATAAAATAAAAATTCTAAATGATAATATAATTTTCCTTTATAGTTTAATTATTGGCAAGTTTTTCTTTATCACTGGTAATTAAAATAATCATGCAGGATGTGTTTGAATTGTCAAGTGCTGTCTCTATGGAACAAGTGCAAAAAATAAATTCTTGGTAAAGCAAAGCTGAGATCCTATCTTGGCAGAATGTTAGTAGTGTCTTGAATAGGAGGGCAAAAGTCAGATATTGATGAAGCTTTTAGGGTCTAGTTTAAGATAGGAGCTTGATTAGGATTGGGCAAATTAGCGAATAAGAGTTAAAGATTAGTGGACAGAATAAGGCAGGATTTAGAAGTGAGTCTTGAAGAGTAAACAGATGGTTAATACTAGCTATTGTTGTGGGAAGGAGATATTTAATAAGAGTAAATTGAGTTGTATGGTGTTCAAATAAATGGACTTTTTAAAAGTTCCTGAAACAAACAATAAATTTGATTCCCATTGGTATAACTATGCTGTAATTCTTGCACAGATTAAGACTATAATATGCCAAGTGGTGTCTTCTCAAATTCCTTATTTATACTGATTTAAAAAAAAAGCCAAAAAAATCATCATTGACAACAATAATATGTCTCATCTTCTTTAGCCTAACTAGACAACCCTGCTAAAGAATAGCCAAAGGAATGAAAAATGCAGTTTTTATTATACTTTAGGCTTGGCTAACATCAAGGCAGAGAATACAGAAACTGTATTATATCATTTTGCACACCTCTACCAAACCAAATTTTGCTTTAGAGAAATATAGGTAAAATATTTGCTAATAGTGCAGACTTTTGAGATCATATACCTTCCATTTATGCTCATTTAGTGATGTTTTGACTTAACAGAACTAAAAGATAGTAATCAAGACTCTGACAATTTCAGAAAATAATTTAATGGCTTTGAAAGTTTTATAATTTCTTTCTGTTATTGCACTGTAAATGTTGAAGGGGAGCAGATTTTGCCACCCCCAAATATGCCTCTTTGGTATAAGGTTTATCTTGAGCTGATTATTTTTAAGAAACAGCTGACCTGTGAGAAGCTCTGAAAATGGAGTAGAAGTTATCATTTTGTAAGAGAAATTTACACTTAAAAGGAAGCTCTCCATTTGTAAGGGTGTTTCCTCTGTGGACAAGGAAGAGGAGGATGACTAAATCTCTAGAAACTCTTATCAATGGAGAAGGCAAGGACTTAAATCTGCATAACAAACTTACTCTTGTTTATTGTGCTTTTCCTGGTAACTTCCCAGAACTACTCACCCACCACCAACATCATCTTTTGTCTTTAGCTGGAGACAGATGGTATTTAAGGTGGTAGCTTGGGCCACTTTGGGGAGTTACTCAGTTTTCATGGGTATCTCCCATGTATACAGGAGGTATATATGTTATTAAACTTCTGTTTGTTTTTCTTCTATTAATCTGTCATTTTATTATGGAGGAATGGGGTTCTCAGCCAAGAACCTAAAAGAGTAGAGGGGAAATTACTTTTCCTCTCTCACAGTATTGTCAAATGAGTGTCTACTCTAGGAAAATTCAGGTTATGGAAACTCTGAATGTAGAGCTAAGAATTTAGATGTTGTTGGGGGAAGAGGGACAATCCCCCTCTGCCCCTTCCCTTAAGGTTCTTATGGCTGGCCAAATAATCAACAAGACAGGTTAGCAGGAGAAAATAATACCAAGTTTAATAACATGTACACATGGGAGAAACTCAGAAATGAGCAACTCGTCCCTCTGTCAAAGCTGCTTGCTTAAGTATTGTAGCTAAAGGCGAGGAAGGTATTGAGGGTGGGTAATGGTCTGGGATTTCAGAGGGCAAGAAGACAATTCTTTTCAGGGTCATCTATAGATAATGTGGTCAGGGAGAGATAGAGTTTTTTTGATAAAAGGGGCTTGGTGTTCCTCCCATTGTAACATCTATTTTACATTATCATTACAGCCATCATGATAAAAGATCTGTTCCAGGAAGGAGCCACCATGTCAAATTCTTTAGGCAGTTAGTGGGGGAGGTCAAATGTCCCTCAGAGAAAACAATCAAGGTAAAGAGATATATTTCAGGGTGGCCAAATCTTGATCTCCCACAGTGTCATCTTGATTTACCCTTCAAAAATATACATGAAGGTTGGGCATGCATGAAAGTCAAGTGTACAAATAATTTTCACTTGACACTCAGAACAGACACGTGAATTCCTTTCATTTAAAATCTGGAGTCTATTAAACACTAAGAATAGCACCATAGAATCCTGAAGACCCACAGGCAAGTCTAAACGATGACTTCATAATAGAATTGCAAATTCTCTGGGATGGACTTAGGGGAAGTGGGAAGAAGAAAATGGTCAGAGATTGTCTTTTTTCATCAGACACAAACTTACTATTAAACAAAAATTGATTAATTCACTCATGTAACTGTTATTTATTAAGCACTTATTATGTAAGTATAATTCTAGATGAGAGCTTTACATTAGGGTGCAAAATAAGCTAATTTTCTATTCATGGAGTTTACATTCTGAATCATACAGAAAATAAACAAATAATCAGATTTCTACATAAAATTGCAGGTGGGGGTTAGTGCTGATGAGGTTCAGGGCAGGCTGCCCCAAGATGTACCACTCTGGTATGCAGATTACTTAAAGCTGAAGACAATAAAGGCTCAGAAGACACTGAAAGAAACTTTGACCTACCCCACCACTAACTGCCTAAAAAGATTTAAGATAGAAGGCCTGTCCCCAGGACAGGCCATCACCATAGATAATTCTGGGTATGATAGGCTGGGAGGGTCCTTGCTAAGCCCATTCTTATCAAAGTTCTGTTTAACAAAAATTTACATTTGTAAGGGAAATCTCTATTTGTAAAGTTATCTCCTTCTCTGTACTGGGAAGAACTCATCTCTAGAGGGATGACCTCATCTCTAGAAACTTGTCAATGCAGAAGGGGAGGCTTTAAATCTGCATAATAGTCTTACTCTTGTTTACTGTGTTTTTCTGGTAAGAACCTCCACCATTTTGTTGAGTTAGCCAGTTTCCTGGGTCTCTCCCATGTATACATGTTATTAAGCTTTGTTTGATTTTCTCCTGTTACTCTGTCTCACATCAATGTAATTCATATCTCAGCCAGAAGGACTCAAAATGGATAGAGGATAGGTCTTTCTCCCCTTCAGTGCTATAGAGCAAAGAAAAATAATGAAAGGAGACTGAGGAGAAGAATAGGAAAGGAAGGAAATTTAGAGGACATTTCTTTTTATTATTCTATATTTCTTCCTCTATAAATTCTTTCTTCTCTAATCTCTCTTTCTCAAAGTCCAATTAGACTGATTAATTCTCCCACCACTTGTCTTAATGTTTGGTGTTTATTTTCCATAGCTGTGTCAAATTCAATTTATGTTTTGTGAAATTTCTCAAATCTTTTATCCAACTCTTTTTCATTATGATACTGGCTTAACACAAGGTTGACACAAGGGAAGCCACATTGTAGAAAAGAAAGCATATTGTAACTTTGAATGACCACTGACTAACTAACCCAGACATGCTTTGTGGATCTTATGGCTCCTCTCAGCTGCTATAAGTTGACAACTTTTTTCTCTTGAGTTCCTTAGGAACGTGATGACCCCCTGGCAGAAAGTCTATGCTGAGAGCCATCGTCAATAACAACTGAAAGATCAGGGTATAGGGCATTGCTCTGGTCTCTAAAGCATAACCAGTAAAACAAAAGACTATCAGGAACTAAGAACAGATGGATGCCTCCACTCTGAGACTAGATATCTGCCTCAACCCAGAGATCAGATGGATGCCCTACCCCTAGACTAGATGTCTGCCTCCACCTGGAGATCAGATGGATGCCCCCATCCTGAGATCAGATGCCTCCCACATCAGGAGACCAGCCCCCTATATAACTGGCCTGCAGTCTTTGTTTTGTAAGATGGTTCTTTTGGACATTAGTCAGTCATCTTTCCCCCTTGCTAGTGTTGGGGAAGAGGGAGAATCCCCCTCTGCCCTTTCCCTTAAGGTTCTTATGGCTGGCCAAATAATTAAAAGACAGGTTAGCAGGAGAAAATAATACCAAGTTTAATAACATGTATACATGGAAGAAACCAGGGAAACTGAGTTTCTCAACACAATAGCAGTGATTCTCATCTTAAATACTATCTTCAGCTAAAGACAAAGGAGGATGTTGGGGTGGAGGGTTTGGGATGTCAGAGGGGAAGAAGACAATTCACATGGAGAGGGAAATGTAAATGTTTGTCAGACAATTCTTTGAGGGCCACCTATAGAGAATGTGGCCAGAGAGACAGAAATTATAGTAATTAAGAGTATGCAGATTTAAGTCCTCTTCTTCCATCAAGATAAGAGTTTCCAGAGACAAGGTCATCCCCCACCTCTTCCCAGGACACAGAGAGAGATACCTTTACAAATGTAAATGTTTGGTAAACAGAACTTTGAAAAGAATGGGCTTATCAAGGACCCTGCCAGTCTGTCCAAAGCCAGAGTTAAATTCCTCTAGGCAGTTAGTGGGGGAGGTCAAATGTCCATCAGATAAAATAATCCAGGTAAAGAGACATATTTCAGGGTGGCCAATTTTGATCTCCCACACTAGCAAGCTGTAATAAACTGCCCTTTCTCTGCTACCATCTTGCCTCTTGATGATTGGCTTTTGTCTCATGGAGAGCAGATTGTGCCCTTTGTGTGGTAACAATTATTGTTTGATTGCCATATTTTTAATTATTAAGGACACCTTTTTAATTTGTGATTGCTCCTTTTTCATTTCAGTCTATTCTTGTCTTATGACTGCAATATAGTCTTAAATTTTTCCTGAGAACATCAATTAAATATACATTTTTTTAAATTATGCTTCCTGAATTATTACTGTTTCCTCTGGCATCAATTGTTTCTTTTGTTGATTTTGATCCTGATATTTTTGCTCTTGTTTCCAAAATAATCTTGATTGTTTATTCATGTTTATGCACAAAGTATTAGGTTGATTTATACATTTAGCTTTTGAGGTAGGTAGAATAATGGCTTCTGAAAGATGTCCATGTACTAATCCATGGAACCTTGAATATGTTATATTACATTGCATGGGGGAATTAAAGGAACAGATAAATCAACTGAGCTATTATTAAGTTAACAAAGTAAGGTTAAAATAAAGATAATCCTCAGTTATCTAGTGGGTTCAATGTAATTACAAAGGTTCTTAAATATAGAAGAGGGAGGTAGAAGAGTGTATCAGAGTGATGCACTGTGAGAAAGACTCTACTGGCCATTGTTGACTTTATAAATGGAAAAGGCCATAAGCCAAGGAATGCAGGTGACCTCTGTAACCCAGGAAAACAATAACAACAACAACAACAACAAAGCAAGGAGCCAAATTCTCCTCTAGAGCCTCCAGAAGGAATGTAGTCTGTTATTATCTTGATTTTAGACCATTGAGACCCATTTTGGACCTCTAATCTCTAACATTCTATGATAATAATAACTTTGTCATATTTTAAGCCACCAAGTTTGTGGTAAGCTGCTGCAGAAGCAGTAGAAATCTAACATAACACCTCACTGGATTTTCTCTCTGGGTCTTCTCTACTGGTCCGTAGATGTTTTATTGAAGAGTATTAATCATCAATTTTAACTTTCAGATGGGCAGGATGCAGGTAGAACAAAATATGACTGATTTTATTCTCAGAAGCTAAAATCTATACTAGAGAGTTTAGCCTGGTCCAGGTAGATCATTCAATTTTTAGGATATATTGCTAATTTTAAACTGATGATGGTAAATTGTGCTGTTGCAATTACAGAGGTGAAAATGGGTCAGTTAAAGGCCATTTGGCATGAATATTCTGTAGATGCTGGCTAGAAGTAACTTTTGTCTAATCTTTGATGTATTTCATCTGCTTTTTGTTTTCAGGAGTCACCAAAATTGCTGATATTCTAATATTCCATCCTCCAATTCATATCCTTAAGATTTTGTTCCCGTTTGTACATTTTTACTGTCATTCAATGGGATTCACAAGTGGAGAGATAAAATGTAAAGTCATATGCCCAGCCATCCAACTTGAAGTAGAAATCAAATTTACTTCTTATATTCTTTTCTTTCCCTGGAAGTATCCACCTCCAGAATGAAAACTAATAATTGGCTGCAAGAGCTCAAGAGTTGTTCGAGCCTTGTTGACGAGATACTATTCAATGCTCAGAAAATAAGGTGAGGTATCTTCTCTAGGCTCATCATTCTAAAGAAAGTGCTTTATTACAGAACATTGGCATAAGGATTCCTATTATATCTGAGTAACTGGCCACAAAATGCAGGGCTGAGGAAGTTGGTTTTGGCTTCTCTTGCCCTCAGAAACTCTTAGAGTGACACTCACACAATCTCTCTACGTGGGCGATTACCTATGGACCATGCATTGCTCTGCTGTTCACACATCCCACTTCCAATTCCTTTCATATTCCTGGAGATTTTACAGCTTCTGCCTCACAACAAGGACTATACATCTTCATCTTGCATGTGCTGCCTGACTTCATAATGACTGACCTAGCCTGTCCTCTATTATTCTGTTTTTTGTTATTGTGGGGGATCAGAATTTGCCACCCCAAAATGTGTCTCTCTGGAATGATTATTTTTAAGAACAAAGGACTCAGAAAGAAAGTTTGACCTTCCCCCTAACTGCCTAAAAGAATTTAACACAGAAGGCCCATCCCAGGAAGGAGCTATACTATAAGATAACTACAGCAGAATATAAACTAGATGTGGTAGACAGGGAGGAACCTAGCAAGGCTCATCTACTCAAAGTTCTCCCCATGTCCCATTGTCTTTTTGCAAGATTTGGCACACATTTGTTTACCAAACATCTGCTTTTCCATCTCCATGTGAATTGCCTTCCTCCCCTTTGAAGTCTTGAACCACTACTCCCAATATCCTTCTTTGTCTTTAGATGAAGATGATATTTAAGGTAGTGGGTTCAGCCATTTTGGCGAGTTACTCATTTTTCCTGGCTTTCTCCCATGTACACATGTTATTAAACCTTGTTTGATTTTCTCCTGACATTCTATCTCATGCTAATTTAATTCTTAGACCAGCCAGAGGAACCTAGAGAGCAGAGGAATAGTTCTTCCTTCCCTACATTATGTTAACCTTTCATGAGGAGAATTGGTAACCCTCTTAAAGCATTACTAGCTGGCTGAGTTTATCATACTACTAATAACTAATCAAAGGTTGCAAGCAAATATTAATACAGACATCCCTAAAAAACACCAGTAAAACCTTATTCTCAACATTTCTCCTGCTAGTGGAGTCTAACCCCTACACCTGTTCATAATACATTTTAATTCTAAGTGATGGCAGATTAGACTATTTCTATTGAAAAGGGGGCCACTCTGGACTAGCAGAACTGGTCCAGATTTTACATATGCAAAAAAAACCTTATTTAGATTTGGTTGACCATTGCTCTAAGGAGATTCAGATTAAAACTTCTTTGATTTTCCATGTTTCCACCCATTTTTATGGACTCTGAGTAATATATACACTTGCATGAGAACATTCTCTGCCAAAGGCAAGTTTATCTCCCAAAAGGCCAAAATATCAAATTCTGGAATTAATTCATTTATGTGCTTTGGGACTTCTGAAACCAAACATTTCTATGAACACATCCCACATAACTTGATTGCACTTGGCAAAACGATATTTATTTTACCTAATCAAATGGGTATAATTATAAGCAGGTACGCTTTATCCCCAAAATAAACCAGTACTTTTGGCCAAGTCAAACATTTAGAGCCAAATTCTTGATTTTCGATGATGTAAAACCTGACAGATTAAGTCTGCCTGCCTGTCAGAGAACAACCTGAAATGTCAGAACAATACTTCAGAGATGTGCCTTACATTGTAGGAGGGCATTGATATTCAAACTAGTTAATAAAATAACAGATATGCTAATTCCTACACAAAAATGGCATTGCTAATTAGTCTCTGAAGTCAGATCACTTTAAATGTAAAAATGTATGTGTTTCTTTCCTGCAAAGGTTTTGCAGAATGGAAGATCATTATCTAATGACTCCAACATATGGAGAAGGTACAAACAATATGTTGGAAACTGACTTTTGGAACAGTAAAGAGTGAGAGATCAATGCATGCATAATAAGTTTAATATTTAAAGGCATACTAATTAGATAAGGATCTAATGAAGGGTGCCTGATTGGCAGCAGCAGGAAAGGATGTCCCTGCTGTTCAAATGTAAAGCCTAGTAACAGAGTGTCTCTTCCATCAAGAGCCCCTCAAAAAAAAAAGAAAGAAAGTCCTCTGTCATTTACTTGCATAGGTGGTTCTGATAGGTCCCTCATACCCAGGCTGAGAGCATAGATGCAATCTTTGCAGCCTAGTAGAATCTTTGCAGTAGAGTAGAATGTAGAATATAGTGGAATCTCTGCAATTTAGTAGAGAACTACAATTAGTTGTAGTTAACAACGTAATGTGATGTTGTTGAAGCCATTGTTGCTGGCTTGGACTAGATAATTTTAAGAAGTTTAAGGTAGAAAAAAGAAGTGTGTGTATGACATATAAATATGGTGCTGAGAAAGAGAAAGAGATGGAGGGAAGGAGAAGGGAGGGAGGGAGAGAGGGAGAAAGAATTTGGGTAAAAGAAGATAGCTGAAAAAATGGTAGGGTCAAAAGAACCTTGAAATATGTTCAAGGACTTAAAGAAGATTACCAAGAAGTGCCATTTCTTGGAGATACACTAAACAGTTCCCATGATTTAAACTTGGTTCCTTTCAGATATCTGTAGGAAAAAAACTGTCATGAATAGAAATGTGGGAAGCTTATGACGACTAAGGAGATTACTCCCTTGAAAACAAGAAGCCAATTTCTATCAACCATGAAAGGAAAGAAAAAATAGCAGTTCTCTGTAATAGGAAGCCGATTCCACAAGAAGATAAAGATTCATCAGTTGAAACGCCGATGTTTGCAAAGAACTGACCAGTAATATCTGAGTAAACGTGTGACATTTGTGTGACTGTAACTTCTGAATGAGCACAGATTGTTATGTGGAGTCAATACATTTTTAAATGAGTGTACTGTGTCAACACTAATTTAAACTAACTCTCCCTTTTCAATCACAAGGTAATTTGTTTCAACTAATAGTATCCTTTCTTGTGGAACTGATTCCCTGAAGAAAAATCTGCATTGTTGTAGTATCTGTAAGTGAATACGCTTACCATCAAAGGTATTTCTAGAAATATGGCAAACATCAGAAAACTTTAAGGATTAGTTTTCACTTTCAGTAACAACTAGGCAGTAATAATTAGTCCTCTTTTTGGAAACAACCTTGGTTGTGATTAAAAGTGACAAGACAAACCATTGCTAGGTTAGTTTGGTTATTGAATCATTTTGAGAACTTTTATCCTCCTTTCCTATTTGTCTGAGAGAATGAGTTATTTCTTTACCAAGGAAGACTTGTTCTTGTTGATAACATTACCTTTGTCTCCAGAGTAGTCTGTGACTTTCAGAGCATCACAGCTTCATCCAAGTTTCTCAAATTGTGGCATTTTTTTCATGCTTTCAAGAGCAAGGTATTCTTGCTCACTTCTAATTAGAAGTGAAGCTCTATGCTACTTAACTCTATCTGACAAAGTGGACATTGTGATCGCACTAGAGTTAGAAATCTATCCCAATTTTTTCTTTCCCTACCAGAGACAGATACTAGAATTAGATGTGTTCTTTTTGCAAATAAAAGAAAATACTAGAAGATGGATTCAAGATTGGATGTGAGAGGGGATTAGGAGCTCATACTTCATAACATGATTGATCCATTGTAAAAGTCTTTTACTTCACATGTAAATGTTCAAGAATTTTCCACATACTTCTAAGCTGGGTCCTGCGGAGCTTGCAACACAGTGAGTTCGTCCAGCTTTTCTGCTATGAACCCTGACGCCCTTGTTATAAACACCCCCTTCCCTGTCCAGAATCCCTTTTTCTTCATGGTAACTTCCAAATTGATAGTACAGTAAAGCCTGAGTTGCCAAAACCTTCTACATTTGAAAATTCTTCAGGACTGGCCTTTGACCAGCTCCTTGGAGATGACCTCTGAGCCCTGGAAACATTCTGACTCATAAGAGAGTCTTTGTATACCTGAAGCTCTGGGCCACAGCAGATAGATTATGCTAATAAAGTGATTTACGGTTAATGCCTGTTTTTGTTCACTTGAGGTCCTGGGCCATGCTGTATCAGTTTGACCTCTGTGGGGCTGGGGAGTGCATAGCTGGTGTCAGTAGGACACATGGAGAGGCACTCCATGTGACTCCACTCAGAGAAGACACTGGAAGCTTGTGCCTGGTTTCTCCTGGACTTTGCTTTATGTACCTTTTTCCTTTTAATTTTAATTGATATCCTTTTCCTGTAATAAACCATAACCCTGAGTGCACAGCTTTTCTGAATTCTTTGAGTCCTTCTAGAAAATCATTGAGCCTAAGGGGGCCCTTGAGGATCCCCAACACAATGATATTCTTTCTAAAGGGAAGATCTTTGTCTTAGCCACCACAGTTCACCCCCTATGTTTCCCTAACCTTTGAATCTTATGGAAAAACACGGTTGGATTTAAATCTTCTTTGTTTCTTCAAAAGTTGCTTGGGCTCCTTACTCATTGGGCCACCCCCTCCCTAGATGGCTAGATGCCAAGACTAGGGACACAGAGGAAGCAAACAACAAAAAGGAGAAATGTCATTTTATGTCCTCTTTCAAGGACAACTATTGCCCACAGGCCTTGTTAACATATATAAGGAAAGATGCTCAAGTAAGTTTTTCTAAATAAAAATTTGTGCCTCAAGGTGACTTCTTATCTCCACCTATAAAACTTCTGGTGGCATAAAAGTTAAGTTCGTGGCTCCACTTTGGCAGCCTGGGGTTCGCAGGTTCAGGTCCTGGGCGTGGACCTATGCACCACTCATCAAGCCATGCTGTGGCAGCATCCTACACAGAAAATAGAGAAAGATGGGAACAGATGCTAGTGCAGGGCCACACTTTTTCATGCAAAAAGAGGAAGATTGGCAATGGATGTTAGCTCATGGCCAATCTTCCTCACCAAAAAAAAAAAAAAGTGGCTGCTAAATTTTTTTCAAATAATGAAATTTCATTCCATATTCAAATTTCTTCAAGAACCTTAAAGTCAGTCTAATTCATGACCAACTGTAAGCTCTTCCTTCACTCCCAAATTTGCTCTCCCGCCACCTCATGCAAGCCAGATTTCCAAATTCCTTTCCTCGTACAATTAAAAAAAAATTTTTTTTCACCTCATTAGGTATATGGTTTATATAGTAATTACTGTTAAGAATACAACTTCAAATTACTACAGAAATAATACATAATATTATTCATCAATGAAAATGAATGGAGTACTGGTGGGTGCTACAGTGTGGGTGAACCTCAAAAACATCATTCTAGTTGAAAGAAGCCAGACACAAAGGGTCCTATACTGTACGATTCAATTTACATGAAATATCCAGAATAGGTAAATCTATAGACATGGAAAGCAAATTGGTGGTTGCCAGGGCTGGGGGAGGGGGAATGTGGAGTAACTGCTTCACAGGTGTGCGGTTTCATTTTGGGGCGACGAAATGAAAATGTTTTGGAACTAGATAGAGGTGGTAGTTGCACAACACTTTGAATGTACAAAGTGTCCTGAATTATACACTTTAAAATACTTAATTGGGCCGGCCTGGCGGCGCAAGCGGTTAAGTGCGTGCGCTCCGCTGCTGCGGCCTGGGGTTCTTCGATTCGGATCCTGGGCATGCACCGACACACCACTTGGCAAGCCATGCTGTGCTGGCGTCTCATATAAAGTAAAGGAAGATGGGCACGGATGTTAGCCCAGGGCCCATCTTCCTCAGCAAAAAGAGGAGGATTGGCAGGTGTTAGCTCAGGGCTGATCCTCCTCACAAAATAAATAAATAAATAAAATAAAATTTTATACTTAATTTTTTGTTATGTGAATTTCACCTCAATCTTAAAAATGGAGAAAAAAATGTAAAGAAAAATAAAACACACCCAAGTAGGCTATTTCTTTCTCAAAGTGTCTGATTCTCGAAAGATAGACAGCCTGAAACAGCAATCCATGGCAGGTATTGGAAGATTGAGCATATCTTCATCCTCAAAGTGGATCCTAGAATTAAAAAGCACTAATTCCAATGTTACTGCAATAAACAAAAAATTAAAAAAAAAAAAAAAAAAAAAAAAAAAAAAAAAGCACTAATTCGCTTGTTCTGGATTTTTAAAATTTTTTACATTTAAATTATCAAATATTCTGCAGTTTGGTTTCCCTAAACCCTTATATCCCGTCTCTAACTCTATTTCATCTATTATTGTCTATGAAACTCAATTTATTCCTTTTAAATCCTAATTAATAATTGTTTTATATTGATTAGTATATTCATCATAGTTTTATTAATATAAGTCCTAAGAGCTGGTCATGAAGTAGCTAACAAGACAGAGTCCCTGCTCTCTCAGTTTTAATATTATATTGGGGGAATGAGAAAATAGACAATAAACAAGTGCAATCACTGGCCCTCCAGGACCAGTTCCACTGACCCCATCTCTGATCAACAGATTGATTAAGAATTACCTTTCAGAAAATATGCAAAATCACATAGCCAGGGCACGTGCAAAAGAAGAAATCTTGATCTGAAATTACCACAGAACCAAAGATCTTCCTTCCCATGGAACCCAAGGACCAGGACACGACCAGAACTTGAAAGTTGAACTCTCATCAGAAGCGAGGGGTCCGTCATTCAGGAAGATCTGGTGTTAAAATTCCTTCCCCAACTCACTAAAAATGTTTAGAACCCTATCATAAAAGTTTAAAACCTCATCCTAAATGTTTAGAACCTCATCATGAATGTTTAAAACCTTACTATAAATGCTTGAAGCCCACCAATCAAAACCTGTCCCACCAACATTTCCGCATGCCAGCCTGTTCTACCTAACCTCTTAAATTTCACCCCAAATCCTGAATTGGGGAGACAAATGTGAGAGCACACTCTCCCTGTCTCCCTGCAGGTTGATCTCACAGAATAAAGCTGATCTCTTTTCCCAAAGGCTAATGCCTTAATTATTGGCTTGTTTATGCGCATCAGGCAGAGAACCCCAATTTTGTGAGGTAACGCAAGTAAATCAGTCATTTTCAGCAAATGATCCATGCAATAAAGAAATTAAAACTTGACAATAGAAGAGAGAATGTGTGACAGACAACAATAAGTAGGGTGTTTAACCAAGTATCTCTTGGGAGATGACACCTGAACTACAGTGGGGATGACTAAAAGAATCCAATATGCAAAGATCCAAGGGAAGAGCGTTCCAGGAAGGCAGAGTAGAAAACCTAAGTATTGTGAGACAGGAATGAGCTTGGCATGTCCCAGGAATAGAAAGGAGGCCAGAGCGACCAGAAGTTAGTGAAAGAAAAAAGAAAATGATAGAAGACAAAGAGAGAGAATAAACAGAATCTAGATCTTATAGGGCAGCCCTAGGAGGGGTACTTTAGTTGGAGTGTCCATCTTTTCACGAAAACCGGATGTGGAGCTGGGGAGTAATTACTAAACCTTATAATTCTTTTGTGCCCTACAGGCTCTAGAGAAAGAAGGGAAAAGAGGAAAAGAATGGCATATTTTAAATATTTACTATGTGCAAAAAGTATTCAACTTATAATTGTTTGTAGATGAAAACTTTAGGAGAGATGCAATATAAACTGACTTACATATTAAGGATTTCTTTATTAGGGCCAGCCCAGTGGCAAAGTTGTTAAGTGTCCATGCTCCGCTTTGGCGGCCCGGGGATCGCAGCTTCAAATCCCAGGCACAGACCTACGCACCATACATCAAGCCATGCTGTGGCAGCATCCCACATGGAAAATTGAGGAGGATGGGTATGGATGTTGGCTCAAGGTCAATCCTTCTCAGCAAAACGAGGTAAGATTGGCAACAGATGTTAGCTCAGGGCCAATCTTCCTCACCAAAAAATGTGAAAGAAAACAAAATTTCCTCTTCCCTCATATGACTTTCTTTTATTGTATCCTACATTTTGGTCTCCTTCATTCTATTTAATTTTTCATTTTGAGTTGCCATGCTACAGTTCAGTCAAACTTCCCTGTAAGACATTTGACTGCTAATGTTTCATTTGGATGATGTATTTCAGAGAATAAAAGGTAGTTCATTTAAGAGAGCAGCTGCTAAGTTTTCCACTGACTACAGGGACTGTTTTTGCAGAGTGGGTGCTCTTATCAGAAAGTTCAAGTCCTCTGTTTTCAGCCAGCTCAGGGAAGTGGTCATTACATGTAGGACCATTCTTACCACTTCCCCATTGCATATTTTACTCTCAAGCCACTTCACCAAAAATCTCCATTTCAGCCATGCACAGGAAGTAAACACTTAACTGAAATACTCAGAAGTCACCTATAGTGTGATACAGGAAGGATAGCCTTCAGAAATAAATTAACACTCTGGAAAAACACCAACTATGACTCTGATTTGGGGCTACTGGATCTTTTCTCTCAAACTAGGGCAGATCACATATTTATTTTAAAAAAGGAACATCATGGTGTGTTTTCAAAATGGATTTTAAAGTGGCTCTGTGGGTGACTATCTTGACAGCATGTGACAGATAAGCATTGTCAGTTTGAGGTTTTATTTCAATATAGGCAGGCTCTTATTTCTGTGCCCTAATAGTTTAGGGAATCAGATACCATCTGTAGAATTTAATTTCTTTATTGTTTTTATAACAAATATACTGCCTGACTGTTTGCTGATTGTGAAATAATTCAAACACTGCACAAACGAATGGACTTAAGAGTTAAATCCCATTTTCCCTTCCACATGGGCCACCCTCCAATCCTGCTGTCCTCTCCAGTGGTAGCCAGTAGTTATAGCTTGAAGTTTCCTTCTAAATCTTTTCATATGCACCTGCAAAAGCATTGAAATACACACATCCACACACGTATACACTGTTTTATGTTACTCTTTTTGAACATCAAAAATTGATGTTGGGAAGGTTGTCTGCCTCACAGGAACATACGGTGAAGATCTGTCTGTGAAAGAGAAATATAAATTAACTTTGCTCTTTTAAAACTTTGCTTGAAATTTCAGGCGTGGATGACCCATAATTTAACTTGCTAATTAATTAATCTTCTATTGATAGACACAAAAATTATTTTAAAATTTTCTTCTGGCAAGATTTCTTACATCATGTTTTTATAAAATTTTTCTCCCTAAATAAAATTTAAAACATTGAACTCAAACTTCTCACCACAAACCACACCTAGAATTTCACTCTAAATTTTAAATTAAAAGGAAGTAACATAATTCTATAACTCATACAAATTTCACATGAGAAATCTTCAAAAATATATCACCCATTATTAATAAATGTTAAAATGTAAAAATCTTATTGTAGAAATTCTGCATTTAGATTATTGTAATTTTTTCATAAATATGGTTATTATACTTTTTTACTAATGTGCATGGATATAATGACTCGGCAGAAAACAGTGTGTACTAATCTTTTACATGAGAATTATTTTGTGTCTGTTACTATACTATCCAGGTAATCAAGATACTGGGCAATTCAATAAAATGAGAGAACATTTTGTTCAATTTAGCAGCAAATGGAGAGGTTACATTCTCCAAACCATTACCAGATAGATGCTGGGTCGTCTATTAAAAATAAATAAAACCAATTAATTATGAAAGTAAGAAGGATAAACAATTAATACTCCAAATGGAGAAGGGAAAACATGCACAGTGCACTCTCCCCGTCACCAGAGGACTGATTTTAGGGCTTTCTTGGCAAATACCTTGGGCATACAGATCTAGCGTCATACAAAGTAAAGGCATCAATGCATTGGCCTCTAGTAATAATTACAACAGCAATAATAATAGTAATAATAATTTTAAGTGGAAAATATATATTTTGTAACTTTTATTACATATTTAAAATCTAGAAAAATAAAAGAAGATGAAATGATCTATAACTGCATTTCCTAGATTTTTTGGTTGACATTTTCCAAAATTAAACAATAGAAATACATTCAGATTATTAAAAAGTACATTGCAGAAAAATATAAAATAAAAGGCAAATACATTCTTCCCTCTACCTTATCCCCAGCTTCTCTGAGCCCATAATAACCACCCATAAGAGAAAGTTTTTGTTTATTCTTCAAAAAAAAACATATAATGAGTGAATATATCTATTCACTCATACTTATACAAACACCCACAAATCAAATATATAATTAAATGTATGTATGTATGTATTTATATAGTAACCTTTTGCTGACATAACAAATACCATATTTTTACACAGGAAAGCTATAAAATTCCGTAGTGTATTATCTTAGAGCTTTTTCTAGTAAGAGGAGGCACGGATGCACCTCACAATTTTTTCTCTTAACAAATATTTCCTTTTTATTGAAGTATAATTAAAATAAATTGTATAGATTTTAAGAAGTACAGCTCAACTAACTTTTTTTTTAAATTTTATTTAATTATTTTTTGTCCCCCAAAGCCCCAGTAGATAGTTGTATGTTGTAATTGCACAACCTTCTAGTTGCTGTACGTGGGACGTGGCCTTAACATGGCCGGAGAAGCGGTGCGTCGGTGCGCGCCCAGGATCCGAACCTAGGCCGCCAGCAGTGGAGCACGTCCACTTAACCGCTAAGCCACGGGGCGGGCCCCTCAACTAACTTTTAAATATGTATATATCTATGTAACCACCAGTCAGATCTCCCACATCCCAGAAGATAGCTGTGGCTTCTCTCCACTCAAATGTCCCTTCAAAATCAGTCACACATTTAACTTCTTTCTAGATAGATTGGGATTGCCTTTCTTGAACTCCACATAGATAGTATCATCTAACATGTATCTTTTTATGTTTGGCATCTTTTGCTCAACATTTTGTGTCTGAAATTCATCCATATTTTTACATGTAACAAAATTTTTTTTATTACAGTATGTTGTTATTCCTTTGTATAATACTACTACTATTTACATATTTTAATATGTAAACATTAGAGTTATTTCCGGTAGTTAATTATCATGAATAAAACTGCTCTGAATCTATTTCTTTAGGTCTTTCAGTGGACATAAACAACCAATTTTTGCTGTATATATGCCTTAGTGGAATTCCTGATTCGTGGGCTATATATATGTCTACCTTGAGGAGATATGGGCAGTTTTCCAAAATAATTGTGACAATTTACATTCCCTTCTGCAATGTAGGAATTTACTAGATACTCTTGTCAGCACTTGATATTCTCAGTTCTTTTAATTTCAGTCATTTTTGATGGGTGTATAGTGTTAGCTCATTGTAGCTATAATTTATATCACCATGATGACTAAGTATGTTGAGCATTTTTCATATTATTATTAGGTCATTTTTCTTGTGATGTATCTGTTCAAGTGTTAGCATATTCTATACTAGTAGGAGTTTCTTATGTAGTTTGGATACAAGTCATTTGTGGAATACATGTAATAACCTCTTTAACTATTTCTTGGCTCTCCATTGCTTCTCACATCTCATGATTTCCTTCTGAGTGAATTTATCTGCTTCAGGAATACATATTATAGTAATCCTTCTATGAAAGAAACTATATAGCAAACTTCCTGAATCCTTGTGCTTCTCAAATTAGAAAGGAATGTAATCCTAAAATTAGAGTTCCTTTTCCACAGTAAATGCAACATTAAAATTAGTACAAGATAATTGCCATGCATGTATCTGCCTAAGAATTTTTAGCAATAAGATATAATGAAATCTGCCACTAAATATAAAAAGAAGAACACTCAATTTTTTTTAAATGGACAAAAAGGTAAGTATGGATACCTTAAGAAATAAAATATACACTGCCTAGTAAGAAAATAAAAATCTCCTCAACATTAAGTTAAAACCACAGTGCAATACTAGCTCATACCAATTAGACTAACTCCAATTAAAAATTTGTCAGTGTCCAGTGTTGGCAAGAATGCGGAGCAAGTTGGAATTCTCATACACTGCCAGTGAGAATATAAAATGGTACCACCACTTTGCAAAACAGTTTAGAAGGTTCTTAAATAGTTAAACATAGATTTACCAAACAACCCAGCATTCTACTCTCAGAAAACTGAAAACATATTCCCACACAAAGACATGTATTTGAAGATTCCTTGCAGTTTAATTCATGATAGTAAAACCTGACAATAACCCAAATGCCCATAGGGAGGTAAAACAGATTGGCAAAATGGTCAATAGCCATACAATAGAATATTACTAAGAAATTTAAAAGGCAACAAAGTACTGACACACACAACATTATGGATAAATATCAAAATCATTATACAGAGTTAACGAAGCCAGAACAAGAGCATATATTGTATGAGTCCGTTATATGAAGTTCTGATAAATGCAAACTAAACTGTAGTGACATAAAGCAATTCAGTGGTTTCCTCAGAGACAGGATGGAGAGAGTGATGACTGAAAAAAGACACAGGAAAACTTTTGGGGGTGGTGGAAATGTCCTGTGTCTTGATAGTGAAGGTAGTTTCACAAGTGTATACATTCATCAAACATCATTGACTGGTACACTCTAACTCAGTCTAGTGTATTGTATGTAAATTTTACTTCAGTAAAGCAGGTAAAAAAAGAGGTTGAGAAGAAGATATTACATTAAGATATATGAGGGACAGATGCAGAGAAACTGTTGAGATTTTCCTTTTACATCATGAGAAAAGATTAAGTCAAATTTATGTTAATAAATTTGAAAACATAATGACGTGGATGGACTCTTTAGAAAAATATAAATGTCAAAACCAGCCCAAGATAATTAGAAACGATGATGACTGATAACTAAGAAGGAAATTGAGAATGGTGAAATAAATACACCCACATAAAATTGACAAAACCCAGCTGTACAAGTGAATTTACCAATATTCAAGGATAGAAAGCTCCCATTATATACAATTCTTCTAGAACATAGAAAAATGTGAAGTACTGAAAAAAAAGATGATTCAGAATTAACATATTTCATTAGAATAACAAAAAGGAAAAATCATTTGATAAACTAATAGATGCCAAAATCTCTTCTATAAAATTATCACGTTTATAATAAAAAAATTACTCAACATACGCATAGTAGTGTGGAATTTCCTTAACCAAATAAACATAATAAAATGAAAAAACTTAATAAAACATACATCAAACATCCAGCTTAAAGATGAAATAAGTATTCTCCATGAAAAATATAACAAGGCTCACTAACACCACATATATTTGATTTTATAATGAGCATCCTATTTATAGAAAATAAATAACATCCTATTTATAGAAATATAACATGCTATTTACAGAAAATAAAGTATAACAATTGGACAGAAAGATAAAACTGTCATTATTTACATATGATACAATTATTCATTTAGAAAATAGTAGAGAGTCAACTGAAAAACTATTAGCTCTAATAGGAGTTTAGTTGAATAGCAGGGTAAAAAAAAAGCATAAAAATCACTCTCATACACCAGAGATAATCAGGTGAAATCTTGTCAGATAGCTGAGGAACTTGTTAGAAATTTTGAGTGTTACCAGACCCAGAATCATAATCTGCATTTTAACCGGATTCCCAAGTGACTTGTATGCATTAACACTGAAGAGGTACTGCCTATAATAGTGATTTTCAACTTTAGCTATGTATTAAAATCACTGGTGAACTTTTAAAACCCCATTATTCAGGCCACTCCCCACATTTACTAAAACACTATCTATTGCTGGAACCCAGACATACATATATTTTCCAAGCTTCAGACGTGATTCCAATGTGCAACAAAGTTTAAGGATCTCTGTCCCAGAAAAACATGTTAACGATATACAAAGAGATAGGCACAATTGTGTTTATTAAAGCAATTGTGGGATACTACAGAGCAGTAAAAAGCAATTCATTACCCGTTGTGTGTTATATGAGTGTGCATCAGCACAACTTCTTCGAAACATAGAATGTGTTTTTATTTGCACAGTCAACAAATGCTTATTAGTCACCAACCACTAATAAGTAAATATAGCAAATTACAGAATAATATGCATAGAAATTATCAATGAGCTATTATCAATTTGCTTCATACCATTTGTATAAAAGAGAATGTGATAATCTACAAATGGATACAAATATTTGTGCGTGAAAGTATATAAATGGTCTAGAAGAAGACACATCAAACTCATAATAATATCTCCCTCTGGAGAGGGGGAAAGTCAGCTTTAGCAAAGTGGGTATTAGTTGCAGTGTGTATTATTTTATTTTTTAGTAGAAAAAAGACAAGAAACTAAGCTAAAATATTATCAATATTATTTCATGATGGTGAAACTCTGAATAACTTTTCTTGTTTGCAGTTTTCTATATTTTTATGAAAATGACATTCTATTCAACTGTATCAGAGTTTTGACAGGAAAACAGAAAACAACTATGAATTTCAGGCAAGAAGTTCAATACAGGGTTTAGTGGCTTACACATTCGTACATTCTTAGAAGAGTTGGAAGAACAAGTGTTAGGTAAAGCCATTGATCTCAGGAAATTCAAAAGTTATAGAAATCACATGAAACTATTGCCTGCAGCACTAAAGTGGGTGAGTCAAAGGAGAATTTTTTAGAGGCCACCTACAAAACCCAACATCTGCCTTCTGTGGAAACACCCACCAGACAATCCCAGAGAAACCACACTGGTTTCCAGATCTCACATGAGACTGTCTCAGGGACAGATTCTAAATCTGAACTCCACCAACAAGGGATTCTGGGAAATGTAGTTTCCAGGCTTCCAACACCTACAAAATAGGTATAAAAACAAAGTAAGCAATGCTTTGAGTCCCAATACAAACTACCAAGCACATAAAATAAGAACAAAACCAACAAAACAATATACAGTATTCCATACCATCCTATTGCTGTTTACAGAGAACAAGGGTAAAAACAGAAGTGGAGAGAGTGCCTTCAGAGAAGAGTATGAGGCCACTTTGAAGCAGGCATTTCAGCTGGAATTGAGCATAACTCTGAATCTATACAGTTGATGATTCCTTTAATTAAAAGAAAATCCCAGGAAAATGTACACATAGATGATGAGGACAATAGCATCTTAATTTATTGAGTATTTATCATGTCACAAGCACTTGACTGTCATCATCAATCCTCATAGCAACCCTGTAAGATGGAGGTTATTACCCCATTTCTTAGACGAGAAAAATGAGTTTGGAACAGAATATACTTGCCCCAAATCACATGGATAGTACAGGAAATATTGGAATGAGACTGAAATTCAGACTGATTCAGAATCAAAATCTCATATCCACTCCACTATACCAAATGGCTACTTGGTTTAAAAGCCTTAGTTTGCAGTAGATACCGTTACAGTCAAGAACTAAACAGAAATAACTACAAAGCAAGCAGTACCAGGCTAATAGATAAAAATAAACTAGATGAGATAAACACAGAAATAAACCTTTTAGTCATAGTAATATAAATATTACTAGTGAGAAGGTACTGGAAACACTTATGTATATATATATATGTGTGTGTGTATATCACTACTGAGACTTATTTTACCTAAACCTCTACATTGTTTCATTCAATCCTCATAATGACCTTATGTATTAATTTCCTAGGGCTACTACAATAAAGTACCACAGTCTAAGCGGCTTAAAACAACATAAATTTATTCTCTCAGAGCTCTGGAGGCTCTAAGTCTAAAACTAAGTTTTCAAGAAGATCTTACTCCCTCTGGAGGCTGTAGGTGAGAATACATTCTTCGCGTCTCCCAGCTCTGGTAGTTGTTGGCATTCCTTGACTCATCATGGCCCCAACACTCCAATCTCTGCTCCTGTAATTGTATCGCTCCATCCTCTGATCAAATCTCCCTTTGCTACACTCTTTTAAGGACACTTGTCATTGGATTTAGGGCCCACTCGGATAATCTAGGATGATCTTATCTCAAGATCCTTACTTTAATTATATTTGGAAAGACTCTTTTTCCAGATAAGGTAACATTCACAGGTTCTGGAGATTAGATGGTAGCCATATCTTTTGGGAGACCACCATTCAACCCACTACCCTCTGTAAGGTAGGTGTAATGATTGTAACCACAGGCCCATTTAGAGCTAGTTCAAACACACTCCATCTCTTATCAACAGAGTGATTAATAATTGTCTTTCAGGGGCCGGCCCCACGGCATAGGGGTTAAATGCGCACGTTCTGCTGCTGGCGCCTGGGTTTTGGATCCCTGGAGCACACCGATGCACCGCTTGTCAGGCCATGCTGTGGTGGTGTCCCACATAAAGTTGAGGAAGATGGGCATGGGTGTTAGCTCAGGGCCAGTTTTCCTCAGCAAAAAGAAGAGGATTGGCATGGATGTTAGCTCAGAGCTGATCTTCCTCACAAAAAAAACAAAAAAAGAATTGTCTTTCAGAAAATTTGCAAAGTCATATAGCCAGAGCAAGCACAGAAGAAGATATCTTGACCTGAAATGACTATGGAATCAAAGATTCTCCTCCCCATGGAATCAAAGGACCAGGACATCACTGGAACTTAAAAGTCGGACTCTTATCAGAAGAGAAGGGTCCCTCATTCAGGAAGATCCAGTGTTAAAATTCCTTCCCCACCATATCATAAATGTTTAGAACCCTATCATAAAAGTTTATAACCTCATCATAAAAGTTTAGAACCCTGTCATAAATGTTTAGAACCTTACCATAAATGCTCGAAACCCATCAATCAAAACCTATCTCACCAGTACTTCTGCGTGCCAGCCTGTTTTCCTTAACCTCTTAAAATTTGCCCCAAATCCTGAATCAGAGAGACAGATCTGAGGGCATGTTCTCTCTGTCTCTCTGCAGATCTATCTCACATAATAAAGCTGATTTCTCCCCCAAAAGCTGATGCCATAATTAGTCACTTTTCTTATACACATCGGGCAAGAGAACACCAATTTTGTCCAATAACATTATCACCATTTTATCCAGGATGAATCTGGAGCTTATTGGGGTTAAGCGACTTAAAAGAAAGAATTCACATTTTTTCTGTGTCAAAATCAGGTTTAAATTCTGCATCTGTCATACTCCAAAGCTTATTATATGAAACACCTCCTAACTGTTCTGATCAACAATTAATTCCAGTGTGTTTCGTGGGGGTTTTCCCATGCCACCAAGCAATTCTGGGACACCTACAATTCAACTCAATTCTAACACTATCTATCTAGAGGTAGATATCTTGTCAGTCACAAGTCTAGTTTGTTACCTGTGCTTCTGACCAACTGACTATAGATTGGAGTCAACACCACAACCCCCTCCTTCAGGTTTGATTGATTTGCTAGAGTGGCTCACAGAACTCAGAGAAACATATTATTTACTAGATTACTGATTTATTATAAAAGGATATAACTCAGGAACAGCCAGATGGAAGACAAGGTATGTGAGAAAGGGTACAGAGCTTCCATGCCGTCTCCAGGTGCGCTATTCTCCCCCCATCTGCATGTGTTCACCAACCAGGAAGCTCTCAGAACCTCCTCTTTTTGGGTTTTATGGAGGCTTTATCACACAGGCATGATTGATTAAATCATTGGCCATTGGTAATTGATTCAACCTCCAGCTCCTCTCCCCTCCCCCGAGGTGGGGGTGTGGGGAGTGAGACTGAAAGTTCCAACCTTCCAATTACATGGTTGTTTCCCCTGGCAACAAGACCCCATCCTTAGGTGAAGTCCAAAAATCACCTCATTAGTATAACAAAAAAACCTTGGGCCAGCCCTGGGCCTAGAGGTTAAGTTCAGCATGCTCCACGTCAGCAGCCAGGGTTCAGTTCCCAGATGTGGATCTGCACCACTCACCAGTGGCCATGCTGTGGCGGCAGCTCACGCACAAAATAGAGGAAGCTTGGCAACAGATTTAGCTCAGGGTGAGTCTTCCTCAGCAAAAATAAATTAATTAAAAAAAAAACCACCTTTCTCGCTTTCATGACAGGAAATTCCAAGGGCTTTAGGAGCTCTGTGCCAGAATGGAGGAAGTAGACCAAATATATATTTCTTATTATAAATCACAATATCGCACCTCCTACACTTTAAAGTATTTTATATGTTTGCGTGTATTTTTTTTAAAGAAATTGGATATATTCTCATTACATAGAATGGATTAGTCTCTGCCAATTAATTCTTGGGTGGTTGTTTTGAAGACCTAATACTAATAATAACTTTGAGCACGATTATGGATATAAAGATAGCTCTATTGAGTGATCCTGTAAGTGACAATTGGCTAAGCACCTGTTATCTTGAATAGTAATATCAGGTAATTGTGAAATGTGAAACAAGACGGGGTCACTTATGTCTAAGGGCTTTAAAATGGAGCCGGGAAACCATTAAGGAAATGGGTCTTCTGCACATCTTCATCAGACAGAGTGTGAACTTTTGAACTGAGTCAAGACGCAAATATTCTGAGAAAGCTGCAAGAAACACACAGCTCTTCACAATGCAGATTTTTGCTTCCCTCTAGCCAGCCTTAGTGATCAATTACATTTAGCCAAGATTAGCTTTCTGCTGCCAGCCCCAATAAACATTCTTTGTGATACAAACTTCCCTCTTTTGCCTTTAAAAGCCCCTGCGTCTTACTTCTAGCTGGGACACTGGATTGCTACCTGATTCTGTGTACCTCAAATTGAAATTCTTTGATCCCAGAATAAACACCTTTCTATCTCTCATTTCAGCTCTTTATTTTTAGGTTAACATATTATAAACTCAATTATAATATTAAAAATGAATCACTTTCATCATTTCACTTTATCATTATTACAAGTTTACAATAAAAAGGATATTTCTTCAACTTTCCAAGAGCACTTTCACAGCACAATATATATTTATAATTGTTTATTTTTATTCAAAACACCTTGAAAAATTAAATATCTAAATAATTTTTGATCATGAGATACCTAACTTTAAGTACTCATGTGTTTAATGTTTAGCTATCTATTACTTAGGTTGAAATGCAACCAGTAGGCCTTGCCACATCCACATACACTGTTAAAATATTAAAGTACTTCTGATCAGCTTGGTAAATAACCAAAGTCCAAGCTCCTGAGTGTTTCCCATCCATCTGCCCCAGTCCATCCCCTGGGACTCACCAGGTCTACCCAAAATTCAGCAACCGAATTATTGGCAGAGGCAGGGTCTTATTTTCTGAATGATTGGTGTCCCTGCTGGAACAGTGGTAAGCATTTTTGAATATCACCTCTCAATAATGCCATATAGAGGTGGCATTCACCAATCAAATTGATCCCAACAGACTTATAAGTTCCTCAAGGACTTTTCTTGCTCTTCTTTGTGTCTCCCACATGGACTACAACTCATAAGCCATGTAATGGAGAAAAAAATTTTGCCTCGCTCCTTCTATGTTCTTGGCTGAGAATCCCTTGTAATAAAAAGACAGATTAACGGAAGAAAAACAAATTTAATTACATACGTACATACAGGAGCCCCACAATGATATGACACTCCAAAAAGTGACCAGAACAGGCAGCTTTTATACAAAGCTTTAGACAAAGAAACAATAAATTTGTGAAGAATTGACAAGACAAAGGGGTTTTGGCTAGGCATGGTAAAATGGTGCAGAAGTAACAAGATTTGTTTATACAGCCTGCTTGGCCCTAAATTCCCTGTCTCTGGTGATCAGGATGCCTTCTACCCTCCTGGTACAGAGAGGGTACACTTCACTTGGGAGATTTATCTCCTGCTTTCAGGGGACAAAGAAGGGTCAAAGTGTCCTTCTGGTACCAGCTGTTTCTCAAGTACCTTAATTTCAACATAATCAATAGGCCAAAGTGGATATTTTGGGATGACATATTCTGGACTCTACAGCCACAATAGCAAATTAATATTTTTGACATGTAATAAAGATACTATTATTAAATTATTTACTAAATAGAAGAGTGCTCAGAAGATATCGTCTACCTTATTCACATGAGTAAATAAGGATTTTTATTATTGTTTATTTGTATTCTTTTCCTTTAACTATGCATCCTCCTTGAAACTTTACTGTCTAAGTGTTCTTTTCTGTTGTAATTCACATTTAAGTCTATGTGCTTATTTCCAAAACACTGATATTCAAAGGAGACATTCTGGAAGAGTGATTCTGTATCTTTGTTTAAAATTCTTTCATCGACAATTTTTGTTTAATGGATAGAAAAATATATGAACTTGGAAAAAAAGAAAAAGAAAAAGGAAAAGGAGCAGGGAAAGAAACCCAGGGTTAATAGTGGTCGGCAAATTAAAGCTTGTCGTATGACGAGAGCATGAAATGCAATCAGCAGAGCCAAACAAAAGGAATGTAATTTTAGGCATGTTATCAACATATCGACAACTGGATGAAGGGTACAAAAATATCATGTAATCAACAAAGCAAAGCATCCTTTTGATTTTTTTTGGAGTTCACCTTTCTTCCAAGACTTTAGGATATAAGAAAGTTTCCCAGAGATAAGAGAAATCTACCCCGTCCTTGTCCCTACCACATCCTTTCCCCAAAACTCGTTTCCATTAATAAATACTATACAGGTATAAATCTTGTCCTACAAACTAGGTGTACCAATAAAATTATTTTCTCATCTAATAAAACTTAATTTCTATTTTATGCCTCAATTCTAGCAGGATTTAAAATTTAGGTTCGGTCAATTCAGGGACTCAATGATTTGAGAGTTTTTCCTCGCCCTACCGTGGATTTTAGTTGAAAGCCTCTTAGGGGCTATTTGATTGCTAAGGCATTGGGTAGGAGGGGAGCTATCTGGTCCTCCGTCATTGCCACTGCCCCATGCTGAAATATATGAGATAAGCATTGTTTCTTTGATAAATATTTTGTCCATCCACATAAATAATTGGGACAACCTAAGCTCTATCTGTTCTTTAATCATTGATCTATGGCTACGTCCTTGATCACAGGTCTCTCAGCTCTGGCCCTGTCTATTCAGGTAACACATCGCTGTTTTCACACTCCACTGGAGTTCAGGGCATGCTAAGTATGTCACAGGCCCAGTGCCTGTATCTCTAACTCAGCCACCTCTCTTTTCCTGCTCCTAAACCATGCTGTGCGTGCAAGTGCTCTATAAATCTGGCTACCTTCCTGGCTTCTCCCAAGTTGTCCCCTGCTCTTTTAGCCTCCAAACCTATTTGGAGTTTCTGCCATCCCTCTCAACCTCTCACTGCACCTCAGTTGGAAGGCAGGGCACAGGATCTATTCTCTCTGATTCTTCCTGTCTGTACATTTAGCCTATGGAATTTTTATCTAACGTGAGTCAGATAGTCTTTGAAATTTGTTGTTAAGGGAAAATATAATGTTCTGAATCCTGTAGGGTTTAGGGAGGTGAATCCCAGTAGTTCAAATTCTTGCATTTCAAGTTACTTTTTCCACTAAAAACTATTGTCATGCCTTAGTTTCAAAAGTCAAATTGAAAACTCAAAAACCTACAGTGATGGTTGCAAGGGTGTATACATTTGTCAAAACTCATTGGACTACATACTTAAAAGAGGATATTATATTGTATAGATTATATCTCAATAAAGTTGATTTTAAAAAGACAATAAGCATTCCAAATTTAATGAATAACTCCCTTTACTTCTTAGGTATTTTGTCTCAGGCAAATTAGCAGAGAATACCCTAAGCACTGCCTTATCTGTGGAATGTAACAATTGAGATAAGGGGATGTAGAAAGGGGAAAAACTCAAAATAATATCCTATGCAATAATGTAACAGTTATAATAGTGGTAATGAAAACTAACACTTATAGTTTTCTCATGTCTGCCTGAAAACACAGAATTTATATCAGTTAATCTTCATTATAATTCTATAAAATGGGTATATGGTTAGCTGGATTTCACAAATGAAAAAGCTGAGCTTTGGGAGATTAAGAGAAGTATGTATGATCATACAACTTTTTTGTGGCAAGGAGTGATTTAAAAGCAGACAATCTAACTCCTGAGTCCTCACTCTTAACCACTGCCCTATGCCAATATTTAAAGATGATTTGGGGGCTGGCCCTGTGGCTTAGCAGTTAAGAGTGCCGGCAATCTGCTACTGGCGGCCTGGGTTCAGATCCCGGGCCCGCACCGACGCACCGCTTCTCCGGCCGTGCTGAGGTGGTGTCCCACATACAGCATCTACAAGGATGTGCAGCTATGACATACAACTATCTATTGGGGCTTTGGGGAGAAAAAGGAGGAGGATTGGCAATAGATGTTAGCTCAGAGCCGGTCTTCCTCAGCAAACAGAGGAGGATTGGCATGGGTGTTAGCTCAGGGCTGATCTTCCTCACAAAAAAAAAAATAAATAAAAAATAAAGATTTATAAAAAACAAAAAAAGATTTATAAAGATAATTTATCTGGTCAAAGCTACAATCATGGTACCAATGAGAATCACAATGATAAGATTATGATGATGATGATGATGGTGATGATGACATGATTAAGATATGCTGACATTGGCAATTTTTAACATTGATGCCTGTCATTTTTAGCATCAAATGTGTCTTTACCCATTTACTGCTCACAAAAGTCTTATGACAATGTTATTGTTATTATCTCAATATTAAAAATTAGAAAACTGATGCTCCTGGAAGATCAATAACATGCCTAAAATCATACAGTTGAAAAGTATTACAAGTTAGGCAGGAATATAGGTTTGATTGGCATCAGAGCTCACTGAACCACTTTGATTTAATCCTCTCAATAGCTTGTTTTTCTCCCTCTTTTAAAAACAAGCACATTATTAATATTGTTACCACGTTTGTATCCCCATGCTGAGTAATTTAACAATATTCTATTATTGTTATTCGTTTGGGATCATTAACTAAATAATAAATGTCACCGCTTTTTCAAGAAAAGTACATGCTGTCATCTTGTACAAAGATGAGGGCTGATCAAGTGGAAAAAATAGAACTAACCCATTTCTGAACTTTGGTTTATGTCAATACATTCCAGTCTATGTGCTCATTCAGTTATCCGTCTCTCTATCTCTATTTCTCTCTATCAATAGATTTTTTCAACTTATATATTATCAACTTATATATATTGATTTTTTTTAAGACAAGATGTGAAGATAGGATGAAAAGCAGGTAGAGAAGAGCAATAACTTTTACAGCTCCCTTTTGTTCCTCCTCACTACCAGTTGAAAAGTAATATATTGTAAGTACTTCCTGAATCCACGAATGCACGTAAACTCACAAGCAATTATTTACTAGTCTCCCATGGGTTCTTTGTAGTTAGAGTGAAAATACATTGCTCTACAAATTCAAGAGGCTCAGGGAAAAAGGGGAATGTGAGGCTTATGAAATAACTCCAGTCATGACATTCAGAGTCTTGTGTGGAGTCCATTTTGTTAGCCAAGAAATGGTGGCCAGTGTTTGAAGGTTGTAATGATGTGGAGTAAGCAGGAATCAACAATTGGACCTTTAGGTTGGACATATATATTTCAGACTAAGGAGTTAGGAAGCCCTTTAGGGTAAGACAAGATAAAAAAGGAAAGCTGGAGAAATACAAGAGGAGCTTTCTTCATTTCATTTTTTTTTATTGAGGTCACACTGGTTTGTAACATTACATTAATTTCAGGTGTACATCATTATATTTCAACTTCTGTATAAACTGCATCACAAGATGAGTTTTGATGATCTCCAGGGAGGCATGAGGCTAGAGGCAGTGGTAAAGCCCTATTTAAAAGTTGTATTTTCAGAGTTATTTTCTTCAATACTGCTTAACCCTGTAATTTTATTAGCCACTGGCCCGAGACAAAGATGACTTCAGTGGCTCAGTGTAAATGGAACAAGTTTTAGCAACTCCCATGAAAAGTCACTGCATACAGCATAAGGAGAAAAACAGTTTTGCTTCGAGGAGAAAATCATGCTCACCCAAGATTATTTAGTATTTACATATTATTGGAAAGATCTCTGTAGCCTCAAAAGCTAAGATCCTTTTATCCCTTCAGTAGTTTTACAACAATTTGTAACCCTAAAAATATTTAAACAATTTAATTTTGCTTCAAAATATGAAAACCTACAGGGATAGATAGTTTTTCTGGCTCCTGCCATTAGTATAAAAATAGATCAAGTATGTAAAGAATATGTGTTCACATGTTCAAAGTAATATTAATTTTAAATACATTTTATATATGAAAAACTAATTCTATTTAAGAACCTGAGTGAAACAGTTATCTGGAAAGAAGAATTTGTTCAAATATTAGTTGAAATAACTGGACAATATACAGTTGAACATTTTATTCCAGGATATAGATATTAGACAATTTCCAGCAATCTCTATATTAGCTTATACTAGTGCTTTTGAAATAAAAAAACATCCAGAGTAAATTAGAATTATGGGTTTATCAAAGTTGATATGCTTTTCTATCTAATCAACCATAGCATTATGTAATAAAGCTATTAGGATACAGTAACTATAATATTAACAGGGAGAAGGTGATAAGTTCATGTTTCCATTTACTAAGTCAACACTTGAGTGCCTAGTAGATCCATGTAGCAACTACAATGTACAGTTGGAACATTTAGATGAAACTGCGTCACGTTCAGCATTTTGCAACCCCATCAAATTCAACACGCATCCTATATGCCATTGCACAAGTGTGTGTCAGTGGTCAAAAAGAAAAAAATACAAATAACATGATCACCTAAGTTACGGAACATTAAACTTACGAGCCCCTAGAGGCCATGAAAATAAACTGCACTTTTATTGCTCTCTCACATGCCTTTCTTTATTTATACCTTTCTTTTCTTCCAGACTGGGGAAAAAATGGGAAAGTTAACCACAAAGGTCTCAGGTCTGTGGAATCCTCACATCTCCTTTAAATCTTTATAAATAACAAAAGAAGATGAGTTCTCAAAAGAAAAATAGCACTTCAATAAATACTCAAGGAGAAAATAGAAATACATATCTCCATCAAATTATTAACTTAAATTGAAGAGGCATTTTCTTCTTTGTGTAATCACCTTCAACAGTCTGATGAGGAAAATATAATAAATGATATGCAGTTGCCATAGCAACATTTTTTTCGTACATATAGTTAGACAATTTTTTTTTGTTTTCCATTTCCTTTGCTTTGTTTTAATAGAATAAAAACCTTTCTAATAAATGTTGTTTTGTAATTTCACTACTCCCAGTTTCTGGTTTTGCTTCATTATAAAGAATAAATTTGAAAAAGGAGATATATCTGAATAATGCAATGTATTCATACTTAATTACTTGGTGGCATTATTTTGAAGCCACAATGCTGCTGACAAACATGGTGGTTTCCTGTTTCATGAGGTAATTAATAGTGGTGTTTATTGTTCTATAAGTTTTCTCTTTTGTCAGACATAATTTGTTAAGTAAATTAGAAATAAAATGCATATGGATTTAACAGATAGCAAATAATAAAGTATTATCAAGGATTTAATGATATAGAAATAGCTCTGGGAAAAAATAGTACTCTGATGCAAATAGTTGCCATGGTGATAGCTTGAAATCACTGTGTGATTTTTTAAAAATATATTTTAAGAAGATGTGAATTTTACTAACATTAAAAAAATCTAGACTACACCAGATTTACCCCCCCCAAAAAAACCACACACTTAGCTTTACCTTTCCAAGTTTTCTTATGTTTCTATTTTACATCAACCATTTAGATATTGACTTATCCCACCAGTGGAGATGTTTACTCACAAATGTGAAAATCATATCAAATGGTGGAAGAGATTCATGTATTACTTGGGGGATTGGACTAAATGAACTTCATATCATTACCAAAACCAAACCTCTATGATTTTTATAAACACACACACACACATATATATATAATTTAATAAACCATAAGCTGGAAAACTAGCAGTGTCAAAATAAAAATTAATCATTAGACATGCCTATATAAATTATGAAACATAATTAAGGTCTCAACAAAGGACTCAGTGTCAAAAATATAGTAGACACTCAATACGGATTTGTTACATGAGCAAATTAATGTTCTAATTTTGCCATTTACCCCATCCTCATTTCAACAATACATGTTGAATCCTTACAATATATAAATGTCTAGTAATGTTTTCCTGCAATATGTAAAGATTAAAACAGTAGAAAATATATTATGTTAACCTGATGAATTAATAACTGTGGGGATACTAATCCTAGAGTTGAAAAGCAAGCATTACCCATGAAGAAGAATAATAGATGATGGATGGTCATCCGTTACTTTTCAAAACGCAGGGTAATGTCTCTTAAATCAAATTCATCCTGTTGGAAAGGCCAACTAAGAATACTGCCTTACGTAGAGGAATGATTCAATGACTATGTCAAATGGGTTAAATTAAAATGAGGCCATAGATGTGCTCTCACATGTTGGTGCTTAGAAGGTCCTCAGGAATAACTTTTTGAAAGAATAAACAGACGAGGGAAGATCCTACCTCCACACTCTCTCACATTTATTTATAAACTAGTCTATTCTCTGTTTTCACTGACCAATAGATTGCTCTCAAATAATCTTGAATTACTAATGATTGGGTCAAATGTATATATATATGTGAATATACACAAACACATATATGGCTAATCTAATTTAACTAATACCATTATTTGGCTAATATTTGTTTAATTGTTTAGAATTTATCTATCACATTCTTGTCAATTAATTCATTTGATTTCTATAGCAATTCTGAAAAATCTCAGAACTTCAATTTCACAGATTGAGACTAGGAAGCAACGTAGTCAAGTGTTTGAATCAAGATAAGGAAGGACTCAAACCCAGGTCTTTTGATTAGACACTGCACACTTGCAAATCTAGCCTTTTCTTTCCCATCACTTCAGTTTCACATATTGTATTTTATGATTTGAACATACACTCTAAAATCCTGTGCCTCTTTAACAAAATTGCTGTGTAGCAATCTTTAGGTAGATATCAATATTTCTGAGTCACCTCTGATATGTTGCTGACCCAGTGGCAAGTGTTGAGGAGCTATCCAATTAGTGTGAAAACCTATAGTTCTTGGGCGCTTAAGCAGTCTACCTAAATCTTCTCAACAAGATTATTATTATTGAAGAACAATAATAGACAAAAATACTACATAGAAACACATATTCTGAGACTCTAGAAATTTAGACTGATTGGGATCTATTTCTACTACGCTATGCATCTCAGCCAGAGGTTTCAAAAATGGTGTTTGGGGGTGAAAAAGAGGTGAGACTAATTTTGAAGTAGAGGGAGAGAAAAAGAGGCAATAATATTTATTGGATGTCTAACATATGCTTTTCATAGTGTTAAGCTTTTTCTCCACAATTAATCTTTGAAGTGATCATTTTGACACCCATTATAAAGATAAAGAGAATGAATGGGACACAGGGAGATGAAAATGACTCATCCAGTTAGTAGGTAACAGTCTTCAGATTAAAACCTAAGTTTTTCAGATTCCAAAGCTCTTACCACTATAGTATGTTCACATTTCACCATTTACAAAACATGAGTGTGTGTGTTTGCAGTGGATGGGGGAACTAAAGATGTATATAATTTACTTACCTTTCACAATAGTATTGAGCTGTCCGGTATTTCAATTATCATCCTCATTTTATAAATGGGAAAATTAAGTTACAGAGATAGCTATGCTGCTAATAAGTGACAAAGGCAAGGACTAACAAATCATCTTCTCAATCTATTAAAAACACTGATTTCTGATCAAATCTGGAATAGTAACCTACAAGAATACCTAAAGTTTCTCAATCCACAATAAGCATAGGCAGGGCAAGCATGGGAACAAGTAGGCATTTATAAAGTGTGCATTTTGATATAGAAGAGTTTTTGTTTATATCTTTAGAGTCTGCAGGTATTTAACATAAAAATATGAACAAAAAAACTGAAAACATGTTTTTCATTATTTTTTTCCTTTTTATGGCTAGAAAATATTTAAGAAAGATTTCTAATGTATTTCTATATATTCTTTCATTTACTTACCCAAAAATATTTATTTCTTGTTCAAGATATTAGGGATATGTAAGTGAATAAGTAAGCGAATATGTAAGTGTGGGCTCTTAGTGCCTACATTTTAAACAGAAACAAAATAAATAAGTAAATAGGTAATAATATATATGTTGGATGGTTATACATGAATGGAATTTATCAAAACAGACAAGGTATATCGTGAAAGTCAGAATGGAGAAAAGATTACTACCAATTTATGTATAACCTCCAGTGACTATGCAAGGTGACCTGAAAGAATTGGTGGAACCAGTCTTGCAGGTACCTGAACAGATAATTTTCCCAAGCAGAAGGAATAGCAAATGCACAAAAAACCCAAAAATGAGGAGAAACACAGAGCACTTGAGAATGGAGTACTCCTGAGTATCAGGAGAATGAATCAGAGAGGTAATTGTCAGGGAGGCAGATTTTGTAGAACCTCATAGACCATCTACTCAAGTTTACTCTGGGTTAGATGAAAAGACAACGGATTGTTTTGAGCAGAAGAATGTCATCTGATATATTTTCAAGGATTCACTCTGGCTGCTGTGTTAACTAAACGAAACAAAGAATTCATTTGAGAGATGATAGAGACTTGACCATAGTGGTAGTGGTGGAGGTTGTGAAAAGGTTTTGGGATGTAAATATGTCATAAAGGTAGAGATGACAGGATTGTTGATTCATAAAATGTAGGATATGTGAGAAAAAGAATCATAAGGAATAAGTCCAAGATATCTGGTCTGAGCAACTATAAGGCTGAATTGGCTATTTATTGAGATAAAAGGAGGGTAGGACAAGCAGATTGTAATGGGAATGGGGAAAGATTGGGGGCTTAGGTTTAGACATGTTAAGTGTGAGACACATGTTATATAATAAAGTGGACTGTTGTGTGGGGAGCTAGATATATGAATCTGAAGTTCAGGGAATGAGTCAGAGCTGGAAATATAAATTTGGGTTTGTCAGTATATTGATGACGTATAAAACTATGAGATTAGATGAAATTGCCAAGAGAATGAATTTTGATTATAAAAAATGAGAAAAAGTTCAAGAATTTAGCCTTATAGAGATTTAGGAGATGATGATGAACCAGCAAAGTTCAGTGACAAGGAGAAGCCATTAAGAAAGAATCCTGGGAGTCTAGTGAAGAAACTATTTCATGGGCGGAGTGATCAACTATATCAAATGCTACTGACAGGTCAAGTAGGAAAAGAGCTGAGAACTGACTTCATGGACATTATTGGAGAACTTGAAAATAGCAGTTTGGTTGGAGAGTGGGGGTTAAAATCTGACTGGAATAGCTTGAAAAAATAGTGAGAGGAGAGAAATTTGAAACAGCACATATAGACAATGCTTTTGAGTTTGGCTCTAAAAGAAGGAGATAAGTGGAGTTGATGGTGATGATGGTAAGTAAAGTCAAAAGGCTTTGTAGATATGAGAGAGATTATAGCTAAGTATATTTGTATGACCATCAGAAAGATTCCATTGGGTGAAAAAACTGATGATGCAGAACAAAGAGAGAGATGAATAATAATGACCTTGAGTAGGAGATAGGTGGTAGAATCTCATGGATCATTGGTCTTCAATAGAAACGAAAAAGAGAAATATCAGTAAAAGAAAAATAGTAGTGGGGCTGCCCCATGGCTTAGCGGTTAAGTGCGCACGCTCCGCTACTGGCGGCCGGGGTTCGGATCCCGGGTGCGCACTGACACACCGCTTCTCTGGCCACACTGAGGCCACGTCCCACTTACAGCAACTAGAAGGATGTGCAACTATGACATACAACTATCTACTGGGGCTTTGGGGAAAAAAAAAGGAGGAGGATCAGAAATAGATGTTAGCTCAGAGCCGGTCTTCCTCAGCAAAAAAAAAAAAGAGAGAGAGAGAAGGATTAGCATGGATGTTAGCTCAGGGCTGATCTTCCTCGCAAAAAAAAAAAAAAAAGAAAAATAGTAGTAAAGGGAAGACCAATTATATAGGCTCCAGTGTAAGTACATTGATAGACATGGTGGTGGAAGTTTGAGAATTTACCTTGAGAGTGGTGGTTAAGAAAATAATTTCCAGAGCCAGGTTGCCTGGATTTGAAACCCAGATTTACTGTTGGTTAACTGTGTGACCTCATGTCTTAGTTTTCTCCTCCAAAAAATGGATATAATAATAGTGTTTACCTTATAGGGTCACTGTAAGGTTTACCTGAATTAATAAAGATAAAGCTTGACACTGAATGTGAGTTAGGTAGAAAGGAAATGAGCTGAGAGGAAGATGAGGGGAGAGTAGTGTGGGAAGGTGATAAAATTTAAAAATAGTTTTAATGTGTTACATATTATCACTGGAGATATAGAAACAATATGCTACATAAGTAGGAATTATGGAACATTTATATCTAAATGGAGTATGAAACTCAAAACTATATCTCATGGAGGATAATGAATTTATGTGAGGTTCAGAGAGGTGCCTAAAATTTTTAACAAGACAGAACCTCCAACTAAGAAACATAGCCTTAAAAATAAAAGCAAAATGGAACACAGCAAGAGAGAGCTTTTCCCAATAGAGAAAGAGACTAAATGAGAAATTACCCAATTTTTCCTGAAATGTCCTTGCAACCAAAACTCTTAATTTCAAGTTTGCATGCCTGGTGCATAATATGTCAGTCACTGAGACATCTGTGCTTGGAGATGGAGAAAGTCTTATTCGAATCAGGGAAAATTAGAAGGCAAGAGGATAGGTTCTCTCAAATCCACTTTAACAACAGAAGAAAGCAGGGGGTTTTATAGAGCTAAGGAGCTGGGGAGGAGGAGTTTCAGAGAAACAAAGGAGAAATCTGTGTTTCTTTCGCTCCAGGTGAGCCCTTGGGCAATCAGACTTCTGGGCATCAATTGCAGCTGGAGGCTGGTTATCTGGTGATCTGATCATCACTTCCTTGAAGACATTATTTTTCTTCTGAAAAAACAAGCTCATAAATCCTTGTGACCCTTGAGTCACCCCTCAGGTTAAAGGAGAAAACAACAAATTAACAAGACTAACTTCTTTTCATTTGCTTCTGTGTTGGGATCAAGGTCGAAGGGTAATCATGTTCTTATTGAATATTTACAGTAACCCTCAGGTACCTGGCTTCATCTTCTTCTTTCTGTGCAACACCTACCTGCATGCCAGTTGCACCTATGATACATCCATATCAAATTACTACTCGTAGTTTCCAAATACACCACGCTTTTCCACATTTTAATGCTTTTTTCCTCACAATGTCCTTTTTCTTTCTGTATTTTCCCCACATGGTAAACATGTATCCACTTTTCAAGACTTAGACTAAGCACAGTCTCATTTTTGCTAGTCTGGTGTCATCATGATGCTCAATAATTCCCTGGGCATATTTTTACTCATAGTACTTATAATACTTTCTTGCATTATTTGTTTACATATTTATCTCCCTCTGTGAGACTGCAAGCTCTTGAGAGAGAATCTTAGCCATCTTAGTTTTCCCCCTGCCCTAGCAGAGTACATTAAACATAGTAGATGTGGAATAAATATATTTTGACTAGATGAATTGACACATGAAACTATGAATTAATTATTAAATAAATAAAATTCTCAAACCTCGTAAACCTATAATCATGATAAATATAGATTTACCCACCAAATTGCTGTAATATTGGGACACCATTGTGATACAACAGAGCTAAGAATTTTTTAGTTATAGGTATATAATTAAATAAGACATAGAAATTTAATAATCAAGTGTACAGGATTAAATGAATAAATAGATACCAGATGAATATATACTAATCACTGGTATTTCGAGTTTAATTTCACCTCATCTTCCCATTTATGATTTTCTAAACCATCCTAGACTACAACAATCTCTCCCCCTCTAAACTTGGCAAGTACTTATTCTTTATATTACTCACGACTATTAATTATGTACTGCCTTGTGATCTTTCTTATATTGTTATATTAAATTGAAATATTTTTTTTCATTTAGCATTTCCACGGTTATTCTGTGTATCCTAAACTAATTTTAATATCATAGAGAAATTTAATTTACAAATCCTGTTGGTATACACTATGGAGTGCCTATGCTGTGCCAAGAACGCTTCTAAGTAATATGTTTTAATGTTTGAGATAAACATTAAAAAAAAACCTTTCCCCAAAGAGTTAGATGTAACAGGAGACATTAATACAATAAGTCATTTATACAGGTACATATTAAAGGCCAAGAAAAAACAGAGGAGGAATCCAAGGAAATCTCACAGAAAAGGCGGGGTCTGATTTTTATCAAGGGCAGAATAAAAGTTTTTCAGCTGAAGGATACAAATAGGAGCATTCTTGGCCAAGAGAATAGAATATGCAAAATAAGTGGATATTTGAGTAACTTGGACTATTTCAATATGTCTATAACAATATAACCTTAATCTGATTCCGTTTTAATTCTCAATCTAAATTAGGTTCAGTTTATCAGTCCACCACCACCACCCCCTGCCATGACACACACAAAGTAGAAAATTGTGTCTTAAAGCTAGTTGGTCTAATTTCAGAGAAATACTTGACCTTTTAAGTAATATCCTGAAAGACTTTATTACACCCATTAGGTAAGATCATTTACGTTAGCTTATCAAAAAACTGATATTAAGACTATTAACTTATAGGGGTCTCCTTAGTCTTGAGAAGAGAACCTGTATATCTTAGCTGGAGTTAAAGAAGAAATAATATATACTGTAGGAGAAAAAAACCCAGAAAACCCCTCCCCTTTTTCAGGACTTGGGCAGTTCAAGGAAAAGAAAAAGAGAGTAAAAGTAGGTAGGCAACGAAGTAAAATTGAACTACTGATTTCTGCTCTCTGAGCATCTATTTGGAGGGTATGGATCATCTTTTGATAAATATACTAGCTAGTTAAGCATGTTCAGGCAAGAAGTGATGATAGAAGTTTCATGTTAAGGGTTTGAGAATAGAGTTAGCTTCTGTGGCTTGGAAGTAAATCATCAGACCAGCAGGCTAGATGGATAACTTGGCCGGGATCTGGAGGCCTGTGGGCACTCAGTGGTCAGGTGAGGTAGGAAGAGTGAGTTGGGGAGGTCTGACAAGCCAAAAAAGATTAGATGACAATTTATCTCAGCCACAAATGCCAATAGAGCAAATAATGCACAGGTGGACATGGAATCGAGCCCCAGAGATCACGAGAGTGAGAAAGCATTATGCCAAGGACACTGAATGTTCAGTTATTGAGAGAAAATGTCTTTCTCTCCATTCCTTTCATGGGGATGCACTATAACTACAGAGGGAAATAGGTGCCTCTGTGAGGCTGAACGCTTGTATCACAAAGACTAAAGGCTCCCCAAATGGAGGATTTAAATGATAAAATTGGACAAAGCTTTAAACAGATGAGGTACATAATTGGATTCTGTAGCTATTTTTCCTGTTAACAAAATGGTTGAAATTTGGGGGAGAGACCAGGTTTCTATATAATCATATTATATATAGATTGTTCTGTCCATCTGAGTTATAATGGAAAATAAATGTATCATCTTTTTACAGACGGAATCTGCATTGTTCAAATTTGAGGGCTGAGTGGAGCATGAGAAGGTAAAGCAGGAATTGGAGACCAACCTTTTATTAAATGATGAAAAGGAAAAATAGGGTAGCTACAAGGAGAAAGGAAAAAGAAAGGACAACATTAGTTGTCTGCTTGCTTCTTTGATTATTTATTTAGGAGGCTGAGAATATTTGTAGATTGAAAGGGAAAGAGTCAGTGGAGAGAGATTGATGATATAAGAGAAATTCTTGGAACATAGTACCTGAAAATAATAGCTAATACCCACCATTTGTTGAGTGGTGACTAGGTGTCAGGCACCACTTAAAGAGTTTACATGTATTAACTCATGTATTCTTGACATCATCACAACCTGTGGATGAGGTAGCACCCACAATTAGCCACATTTTACAGAATACGAAACTGAGGCATGGAGAGAAGAAGGGTGGCAAGATTGGATAGCTTGACTTATATTTTTATTACTACTCCAAAAGAACACAGCCAGTGCTGACATAATGTATACCCCCAATGCATAATCAACTGACAGTTCCATAATACATATGTCATAGGCATGTTGGAACAACACTGACAAATAAAGCTTGAGTACTGATGGCAATTTCTCAGCTGTTCTGTAGCATCATTACACTAGCACAGACTCAACACTGGGCTTTTATATATTATGGAATTTTATATGTTATTATATTAAATGACATTGTTGCAAGTTGGGTTCTCTGGGCATGACAAATGCAGGTTGTTTATTCAAGAGTGCCCTTAGGATGACCCTGTAGAAGAGAGAAAAAGAACCAGGACCAGGCAGATATAGGAGTCAAGCAGTGATGCAGGTCTAAAAGTAGCATTTGCTCAACTAGGAAGTTCTAGCGCTGGAATGAACTTTCAGAGTTGTCCCCAGTTGGACAAAGATGGCCGAGAATTTATACTCCTGCATTAGTCAGTCACTGGATCTAGGCACTGTGACCTGAGGCAAGGGCTAACGGTCAAGTGCTTATAGCACTCTTAGCAACAGGGGCAACAAATCCTTCACTGAGGGGGAAACTGGGCAGCATGCTACGGTGTCCACCACAGGCACTTATGAGATTGACCTGTATGAAATTGCCATTTCCATATTTCAAAACATACTAGAGGGGCTGGCCCGGTGGCATAGTGGTTAACTTTGTGTGCTCTGCTTTGGTGGCCCAGGTTCAGATCTCAGGTGTGGACCTACGCACCACTCATCAAGCCATGCTGTGGTGGCGTCCCATGTACAAATAGAGGAAAGTGGGCACAGATGTTAGCTCAGGTCCACTCTTCCTCAAGCAAAAAAGGAAAAAAAAAAAAGAGGAAGATTGGTAACAGATATTAGCTCATGGCCAATCTTCTTCACCAAAAACAAACCACGTCCTAGAATATCAACAATTTCATATGGTTCAGATTAATATATTTATATATTAATATATAGATTAATATATTATTTTATAATAATATTAATATTATTTCATTTATATCTATGTTGTTTTACGTAAAAATTAGAAAGGTTCTCTGTAATCATTTGTAGTATAGCCAGTGTTGAGTGGATCAAGTATATTTTTAAAAGGTCACATAACTAAGAATTCCCAATAAGGGCCCAACAGCCTACTAAAGGTATCAAGCTAGTGCAGACTCTGAAGGGGATAGAACTTGATGCTATTACATTAAATGGCACTGTTGCAGGTAGGATTGTTCATATGTACAAACATGTTCTTTTTTCATATAGTCGTGTGCCGCATAATGATGTTTTGGTCAACGATGGGCTACATATATGACAGTGGTCCCATAAGATTATAATGGAGATGAAAAATTCCTATCACCTAGTGACATCATAGCCATCATAACTTTGTATGACAATGCATTACTCACATGTTTGCAGTGATGCTGGTGTAAACAAACCTACTGCACTGCCAGTTGTATAGAAGCATAGCACATACAATTAGTACAGTATGTACTACTTGATAATGATAGTAAACTACTATGCCACTGGTTTCTGTACTTACTATACTATACTTGTTATCATTATTTTAGAGTGTACTCTTTCTACTTATAAAAAGAAAAGTTTACTGTAAAACAGTATACTGTGTTACACCAGCAGCAGCCTCGTACATCTCAGGTTTACTCTGTCTCTTGATTGCATCATTTTCTCTTGCACTTGATTAAATCTTGCATTGTTTTGTTCATCATACCCCTTAAGCATACAAAATCCAGTGCTAATGTTGCCAGTAAGAGGCTATGTTGCGTGACTGACTTGGAAACAAAATTAAAAGTGGTTAAGGACTACGACGTGATGGTTACTGCTCACCAGTTAGGCCTGTCCTATTCCACCATAGCTACTATCTTGACGAACAAGAACAAAGTGATGGAAGTTGTTAAAGGATCTGCTTCATTGAAGGTGACAAGACCAACAAAAATTTGAGAAGGGCTTACATCAGACGTAGAGAAACTTCTAATGACCTGTATCGAATACCAGACACAGAAGCCTATCCCGCTCCGCACCATGATGATCATGACCAAAGCAAATAGTTTGTTTGCAGTGTTTAGAAGAAAGGCTGGACCCAACTATAATGTTGAATTTACTGCTAACTTTGGGAAGTTTAAACGATTCAAGAATTATTATTCATTACATAACGCGAAAGTGAGTGGTGAGTCTGTGAGTGCTGACGTGAAGGCAACTGAGGAATTTTTGGAAACTCTAGATAGGCTAATGGTAGAGGAAAATTACTTGCTAGTGCAAATCTTCAATATGGATAAAATCTCCCTACTCTGGAAATGGGTACCTGAAAGGACTTTCATCCATAAGGAGGCCAAGTCAATGCCAGGTTTCAAGGCTTTTAAGGACAGGATAACAGTCTTGCTTGGGGGCAATGTTGCAGGCTACAAATTGAAACTATTTGTGGTCTGGCACAGTGAGAACCTCAGGGCCTTCAAGCATATCAATAAGCACACACCGCCAGTGTACAATAAGCAATAAGACATCATGGACGACCCAGCTCTTCTTCCAAGTTGCCCTCCTGAATTGCTATGCCAGAGAGATGGAGAAGTACTGCTTGAAGAATAATATACCTTTCAAAATATTGTTTACTGTTTTATAATGCTTCTGGACACTTTCTTTCTATTGGTTATCTTCAGCCCAATATCAAAGCAGTTTTTCTTCCTCCAAACACTACCTTTTTTATTCAACCAATAGATTGGTTGAATCAACCTATTGATCTATTGATCAATCAATAGATCTATCAATTCAATCAATAAGGATTGATTCAATTCAATAGATCAAGGAGTTATAGCAGCTTTACAGCCTACTACCTGAGGAGGACATTTGTCCAGGCTATTGCTGCAACTGAGGAAGACACTGAGAATATACTGATGTAATTCTGGAAGGATTACAGCATATATGACTGCATCAGAAACCTTGCTTGGGCTTGGAGTGATGTCACCAAGGAGTGTATGAATGGCCTCTGGAAGAAAACACTTAAAATGTTCATCTATGACTTCAAAGAATTTGCCGAGGATGAAGTGATTGCAAAAAAATCAACAAGGTTGTGGTTGAGATGGCAAGCAACTTTAACCTGGGTGTATATGAGGATGACATTGAGGAGCTTTTAAAGGCGGTTCCTGAGGAATTGACTAATGAGGAATTGTCAGAACTGGAACAGGAACGCACAGCTGAAGAAGAGGCAAGAGAAAGAAAACCGCAGAAGAAGAAAAAGTAAAAGAATCCCCAAGAATATTCACAGAAAGGTTTAGCGTAAGATTTGCAGGCCTCAACAAGCTTCTTAAAAAGTTTGAAAACACAAACCCCAAAACCAAAAGGTTTTTATTAATAGAGAGGAATGTTCATGGGGCATTATCTGCTTATAAGCAAATCTATGAAGGAAAAAGAAACAAACCAAGCAAACCACCTCAAACATATTTCTGACAAGAGTGACCCCTCCTCAAGAAGAGCCTCAGGCATGTCCTTCAGGAGGTATTCCAGAAGAAGGCATGGTGTTCTAGGAGATGACAGCTCCATGTGTGTCGTTTCCCCTGAAGACCTTCCAGTGGGACAAGATGTGTCGGTGGAAGACAGTGATATTGATGATCCTGACCCAGTGTAGGCCTAGGCTAATGTGTGTGTTTTAGTTTTTAACAAAAAAGTTTAAAAATTAAAAAAATAATTCAAAAATTTAAAAGTAGAAAAAAGTTTATAGAATAAGAATATAAAGAAATAAAGTTTTTTTACAGCTGTACAATGTGTTTGTGTCTAAGCTAAGCGTTATTACAAAAGAGTCAAAAAGTTAAAAAACATAAAACGTTGATAAAGTAAAAAAGTTACATTAAGCTAAGGTTAATTTTTTTATTGAAGAAAGAAAAATATTTTTTAATAAATTTAGTGCAGCCTAAGTGTACAGTGTTTATAGAGTCTACAGTAGTGCACGGTAACGTCCTAGGCCTTCACACTCACTCACCACTCACTCACTGACTCACCCAGAGCAACTTCAGTCCTGCAAGCTCCATTCATGGTAAGAGCCTTATACAGGTGTACTACTTTTTATCTCTTATACCATATTTTTACAGTACCTTTTCTATGTTTAGATATGTTTTTGTACACAAATACTTACCATTTTGTTACAGTTGTCTACAGTACAGGCATACCTCACAGATGTGGGTTTGGTTCTAGACCACTGCAAAAAAACAAATATCATGATAAAGCGAGTCCCACAAATTTTTTGGTTTCCCAGTGCATGTAAAAGTTATGTTTACATTATACTGTAATCAGTTAAGTGTTCAATAACATTATGTCTAAAAAAGCAATGTACATACCTTAATTAAAGAATACATTATTGCTAAAAAGCGCTAACCCTCATCTGAGCCTGCAGCAAGTCATAATCTTTTTGCTGGTAGAGCATCTTGTAAAAACTGCAGTATCTGTGAAGCACAATAAAGTGAATCTCAATAAAATGAGGCATGCCTGTATTCAGTACAGTAACATGCTGTACAAATTTGTAGCCCAAGAGAAATAGGCTATACCATATAGCCTAAGAGTGTAGCAGGCTGTACCATTTAGGTTTGCGTAAGTGCACTCTATGTTGTTCACACAACGGTGAAATTGACTAACAATGCATTTCTCAGAATGTATTCCCATCACTAACTGACGCGTGACTGTATTTGTTCTTGTCTAGCATCTAGTTCCTGGAAATTTCCCATAACAAGGGCTCCATTTATGTGAGTTGACTTTGGGTAAACTGATCTGGTTAGAACCTTACCCATGTGTACTGATGGGTACAAGCTGAAAAATGTAACATGACATAGTGCAATGGCCATAGACCTGGGACTTAGGAAATACTCCTTTTAGACTTGCTTACACAACTTCATTGTTGGGTGTATTAGTTCCCCATTACAGCCATAACAAATTACAATAAATTTAGTGACTTAAAACAAATTTATTGTCTCAAGGTCAGAAGTCTAAAATAGGTTAGCAGGACTGCAGTCCTTCTTGGAAATTGGAGGGGAGAATTCATTCCTTGCCTTTTCTAGCTTCTAAATTCTGTTTCTGTAGTCACAAGTCTTGCTCTGTCATTCTGACTCGCCAGCCTTCCTCCTATAAGGACCCTTATTATGATACTAGGCCCACCTGAATAATCCAGGATAATTGCACCATCTCAAGTCCTTTATTTAACCACATCTGCAAAGACCCTTCTGACAAGGAAGGGGATTTTGGCAATACTTTTTCAGGGATTAGGACATGGACATTTTTGGGGATCCAGAATTCTGTCTACCACATTAGGTGACTTGGTGCAAATTGATTATCTTTCTTGGACCTCATTTTTCTTACCTGGCATTGAAATAGATTCCACCACATATCTGAAGCCCCTTCTAACAATCTGTGCTTATGAATTTATGACTAATAAATAGCAAACAGTGTTTTAATTTTTCTCTTTACAGAACTAGTATAATCTAAGAAGAGACACAACAAATCACCATGTGATAAAGAATAGCAATGGTAAGAATTAGAATATGAGTAATTTGTAATGGAATGTTAGCTCTAGAAAGAATTGAAAAGTTGAATGTTATCCTCCTCCTACTCCCCACCCCCCACATGAGCGTGTGTTTGAGCATCCAGTCTTTTCTGCAGGCATTATCAATCACACATCCAGCTCATATCTGAAATACCACAAACTCCAAGATGCATCATACTGCAGAACGTGTTACAAAAAATCTTTCTCAAAAAATTTCATGTTTATTGAAGTATAATTGACCTGTAAAATTGTAAGATATTTAAAGTGTACATTGTGGTGATTTGATATAGTATACATTGTGAAAGAATCCCCCCCCTTAAGCAAATTAACACATCCACATCCATCGCCTCATATATTTATCTTCTTTTCTTTTTTTCTTTTGGTGAGAACATTGAAGTTCTACTCCTTCAGCAAATATCAATGATAAAATACAGTGTTATCAACTATAGTCACCATCTTTTTCATTAGATCCTCAGAGCTTATTCACCTTATTGTTGAAAGTTTGTACCCTTTTACCAACCTCTCCCCTTTTCTCCCATTTCCCAGTCCCTGGCAACCACTTTTCTACTCTCTGTTTCTATGAATTTGGCTTTTTTTTCAGATTCCACATATAAGTGATACTATGTAGCATTTGTCTTTCTCTGTCTGGCTTATTTCACTTGGTATAATGCCCTCCAGGTTCATCCATGTTGTTGTGAATGGCAGAATTTCCTTCTTTCTCGTGGCTAAAAATCTTCTATAATACACCAATGGCATGAACTGCTGTGGAATATATGTCTGGAAATAAACAGAAACCTCAGTACTTTTCATGTAAATGTTTTCCTATCTGTGAATTTGCTAACAGGAGTAGAACTACTAGCTGTTGCTGTTTTAATTTGTGTTTGGTTTTGTTGTTGTTGTTTTTCCAAGGGTCATTCAGGCTTCCAAACAGTTTATTTCACAAGGATAGCTCTTGAAGCTGAAATTTCTCTGGTTTTCTTCTGTGTGGAGTGCATTCTTTCTTCCAACTTCAAATGGGAAAAAAAAATATTTTCCCTTTGATTGAAAAAAAATTTGTTATACTTTAAAAAGAAGTGAAACAACTTCATTCTTGTCTTAGTTTGTTTAGGCTGCTATAACAAAAATAGCATAGACTGGTTGGCTTAAACAACAAAAATTCATTCTCAGTTCTAGAGACTGGGAAGTCCAAGATCAAGGCACTGGCAAATTTGGTGTCTGGTGAGGACCAGGTTCCTGGTTCCTGGATGGCCATCTCTTTGTGTCCCCATGGGGGAAGGATGGAGGGAGCTCCACAGGGAGGGGGTTCTCTTTTACAAGGGCACTAATCCCATTCACGAGGGCTCTGCCCTCATGACCTAATCCTTTCTCAAAGGCTTCATCTGCTAATACCACCGGATTAAGAATTAGGTTTCAACATATGAATTTTGAGGCTACACACACATTTAGTATATGGTAATTCTAAAATCAAGATGAGCTAAAAAAGGTATCTTGGTAGCATGCTGTCAGTAAAAACACTCACCTATTCTCCTGATGAAGTCTGATGTTGTACCTGGACTTTCTCAGAAACAAGAAATACATTTTTGACTTGTTGATCAAGAAATTAAAAGTGACTTTAACAAAAGCATTCATTTTTTGAAATGATAATTCTCATACCCAACCTGCTGCTTGCCATTCGTTATTACTACTAATTGATTTTTTTAAATATTCCTTCTGATTAACATAAATCTACTCCTCATAGCATTCTTTTTACAGTAGTCAATTACAATTATAGTAGCCAATATGTACACATATTCAGGTACAAAATAGTAAATGCTATATCCCTTATGATCTATAACATTGGAGACAAATTAATAAACATAAAAGCATTTGTGATTTTAATCATAGCTGTGCTTTTCATTGTCATTTTAAGTTCTCAGAAGTAATAGAGTTCTGCAATGGTATAATCCCCTTCCCCAACCTCCCAACATAAGCTGTAACCCACACTAACAAAATGATGTTCATTGAAATAAGGGAGAAATGAATATAATAAGAGATTCAAACTGGATGATGAATATACTTAAACAATTTTGCTTTTGTTTGAATTTAATTGGTTTTAATTACACTCTGCCTTACTTTATCAATGGTACTTTGAAGGCAGACTTGAAAAGAGAATTCTGAATTATTCTTTCAAGAATATCCTGATGCATATATCAACTTCAGTGAATTTGGGCTTTTCTCTCTTTCGGAATAATAGGTGTCCTACTACATTGGAAATTCAATTAAATTACATATTAAATGTATACCATAACTAACTGAATCCATCATGGTGTCTGATTTTTGTGGGTATCAAATTGCAAAATGGATCAAAGGTTATCGAACAAGACTGGCATTTTTGGAAGTTTTCCCAGATGTTTTCTAATTTCTTTTCATGCCCAATTTCACCTTAAATGTCTGATAAAAGTGCCTTATAGTTAGTTGCCTTGTTGAAAAGTTTCTTGCCTTGGGATGTATTTTTCTTAACACTATCTTTTTCTTTTTAGGCTAAAGATACACAGTTGAATACTTCCAGTAGCATGACAGCTGGCACCTTCGTGACGACTTTGGACTAGGACATCAGTCAGTTTTGTGGTCTTTGTCAAAGTGGATCCATTGTCTGTGCCTCTACAGTGAGGGGGAGCCTCCTCTTAGTCTTTAGCTCTATGATCCATTACACGACCGTCCGTTTAATGAAAGGTCATGTTTGCTTCTACAACCTAATTGGGTCATCAGTTATTAAAGTTATACAAAACAAAACAATATAAGAACAACTCAAATTATCTACTTGGTTAGTCCATTGTTGGTGTCTTAATCACTCTTATGTCACATTCTTTTTTTTTGCAGAGTGGGGAAGGCTACGGAAAATATGTTCATTATAGAAAGTTTAGGAAAAGCAGAAATTCAGGAAACTAAAATGGAAGGATTTTTCTTTTCATTACCCATAATTCTCCCTCTTATTAATAACTTCTGTAAGCTAAATCATTTGCATATGTCTTGTTTTTTATGAGCAAATTTTAAAATATAAAATTAATACCACGTTACAATCCTATTCTATATTTTGATTCTTTTATTTTTACCAAATACATAAAGAATATTTTCCTATGTCATCGAACAGTCTCATACAACATGATATTTAATGAAGAAACAGTTTTACATGGTATGGTTTTATAACAATTTATTAAATCTTCTACAAGTATATATTAAATTTTTTCAAATTTGTCAATGCATTAAAAATTCTGTAATAAACATCAATGTGGAAAAATCTTTCTGTCTTTCTAATAACTTCTTTAGAATGAATCTCTAAAAGATGACCAAGAATAGTCAATCCTTTTAAGGATCCCAATGCATTTTGCTAAATTGCCCTCAAAAAATATATTTTTCCAAAATGTACTCCCATTAGAAGAATTTGAGAGTAACAACTACCCAAAACCCTCACAATGCTGTGGTAATCATTTTGAAAATTCACAAATTGTTGGTAGAAAATGTTACCTAGATTTTTAAGCCTTATTTCCTTGACTATTACAGAAGTTGAACATAACTTTAAAAAGTAGTTATTGCCTCTGATTTGGGGCAACTGAGAAATACACTATGAGCTAACTTTACGGGTGAGAAATAGAGCCTGAGGAGTGATGTATGGTAGACAGTGCAATGTCCTGGGGTTATAATTTTCTAACTTTTTTTTTATGCATGGAAATTTTTTGTCAACAAAAACAAAAAATTGCAAAAAAGCATAAACCAATAGTGGCTCTGCTTAAGGTCCAAGTAGTAAGTCTGCAGTATCACCCAGCACTTGGTTCCTTGCTCTATATTCCCCACCTCTGAGGAGATTCTGGAGATATCGGTATAAAGCCTTCTCCTATGGATCAGCTGTTTGCCATGGTTGAGAGACACTCATACTACATTTCTGTGTGGGACAGCAAAGGAGAAAAATGCCTTTCAAACAAAACTCTTTCCTGAAGAAGAAAGAGTAACTTCCAAATCAAAAACTAATGATACTGATATTAGCATCTACACATGGCTGACAGTACAGCCTCGGGAACATTTTTGCTTTAGTTTTGGAGAGGTTCTATTTTCTTCTTTAATATTTTTGTGTTTTTAAAAATGAAATAGCAAAGAGAAAATTAAGTTGACTTGTAAGAAAAACTCATCAGGTGGGAATTAAAGCAATCGGATGTTCTAGTCAGGGAAACGAACCCGCTGATCTGTCTTATTCAAGCATGGATTTTGCCAAATTAGCACTGTACATTGAGAATGTACCACTAGAGATATTTTCAGAAGACACTGATCCACAAAACATAAGCAGAGAACTGTGTAATTGCTTGATTAAGCCAGAGGCAAAACCCAGGAGTCTATGGGTCACATCTAAACCCACAGCCTAGTTCATCCAACCAAGTATTTGGTGGTACAGTGTTTATATTAAAATTAGTTCACACACTCAAAATTTAGAGATTTCACAGAAAAAAAGATAGATTTCTGAATTCTTTTGAAAATTTTGATAATAACTGGCTTGAATTTTCACGTAGGAAAGATCAGCAGTTGCTGAGAGTGTCACTCATCTTTAGAGAGGGCATGCCTTTCCAGTTACCACAATCTCTACCACAATTTAGTGTCTCCCCGACACTGAGACAGAATGTCAATTGCCATTTGTTAGGGCCCTTTTACTTCCTTTATATTACTTCTCAGACCTTGTAGGCATCTGGGTTTATGATCCCAAGTTAATACTATTAGATCATTTACCAGTGAATCTGGAAGGAAAATAGCACAGAGTGCCCCAAAACTTGAAGTAATGTATTTTAAGAATGCAACAAGACATATTTGAATTGGGAATATTTTTCACACATTAATTAGTTTCTTATTTGTTCATTTGATATTTTTTTTTTTTTTTTTTTTTTTTTTAAAGATTTTATTTATTCAGTTTTTTCCCCCCAAAGCCCCAGTAGATAGTTGTATGTCATAGGTTCACATCCTTCTAGTTGCTGTACGTGGGACTCGGCCTCACGTTGGATGGAGAAGTGGTGCCTCGGGGCGCTCCCGGGATCCGAACCCGGGCCGCCAGCATCAGAGCGCGCACACTTAACCGCTAAGCCACGGAGCCGGCCCTGTTCATTTGATATTTATTGAAAACCAACTACACACCTGGCACTGTGCTGGTTGTTGATACTGCAGTAAATAAGATTGGTATTGTTCTTCGAGCAGAGAGAAAAATTACAAACTTGGTAAAGTATATAAAGAAAACACATGATGCTATAAAATCATGTAAGAGAGGAAATAGATCTTTTAAAAGAGGGAAGCAAATCATCCAGGTGCAAGCAAGATAGCCAAATTATAATCATGTGACTGAAACATGATTGATGAAAAAGGGCTATAACAAATTATACTAATAGATCTGAAAAATAAATAATAGATGCACTAATATGGAGGGAGAGCATTTACTAGACGCCAAAAAAGATACTATAGAAGAAGAATTTTCTTGAGCCTATGGATGGAGGTAGAATATACAATAATGTATTCTATCTAGTCAATATGTGTGTCTGCATATAGATGTAATATTATTATTATTATTTGGCAGGCACTGGATTAAATACCGTGATATGCATCTCATTTAATTCCCTTAACAACCTTATGAAGCAGGAGATATTATTTGTGTTTTAGAGATAAATCCATTGAGGTTCAGAAAAGTTAGACTTCCTCAAGGTTATATAGTAAATGGCAGAGCCAGATCTCAAACACAAATTCTTTGATTCTAAAATATAAAAATAAAACATCTCCTCAGAGTTTTCCATGACCTAGGTGGAATGTCCCTCAAGATCATCTAGTTTGCTTTGTTGAAAATTCAGACCCATCAACCTCCTATCTAATTATTCACATGTTCATGTAGTCTTGTCCCAGACAACATGGTGCCCTAGAGAGTAGACATGCATTCCTGTCCATGAGAAAAACACATCGCATTGTAAATTTCAGAATTGGCATTTGTTTATTTAACAGCTCCTGTTTGTTCTTGGCTGCATGAGTCAATACCCCAGCGTTGATTAAAATCTGGGTGAGTTGAAACATCAAGTTTGGGGGCTTGCAAACTTTGAAAGTATTGGGATTGTTCTGAGCTCAGCAACAAGTGAGAGTCAAATTAGTTAAACAGATAGGGATCAAATTGCTGTTTAATTACCTATAAAGCCTTTTAAAGTATGTAGCTTTAGATCTGCAGTTAATTTGGCTTGCTACCACTTCAGCCTGAATTTGACAGACTCCTCTACACAGTTGTAGGCACAACTGAGCAACCAGGGGGCTTTCTGCAGGCCCAGGTCTCTTTCCACTGGTGAAGAGTGGTCCAGAATGCACTTCCTCTACAGTGGGCCAGCTCTGAAAGATAGAACCAAAAAGGGGCTCAGCCATACATGCCTCCTTTATGCTCCTGTGCTCTCAAGAAGGGCTTCACCTGCCTTAGCACACTTAAGGTAGATGAGGCCACATAGAAAGAGTCGGAAGGAAATGAATTCTACCAAAATCCTGAATGAGCCTAGAAGCAGATTCTCCCTCAGAGCCTCCAGATAAGACCCCAGTCTTGTTCAACACCTTGACTTTGAACTTGTGAGACTCTATGCAGAGAACTGAATCCAACCCATTTGAACTTCTTATCTATGGAAACTATAAGCTAATAGATGGGAGTTACTATAAGGTGCCAAGATTGTGGTAATTTGTTACCTCAGTAATAGAAAACTAATGTACATCTTAGCCACCAATGAGGATCACTCTTGAAATATGACAGACCCAAATAAGGGAAAGTCAGCTGGAGGGTCCTGAATGAGCAGTCTACCATTCTCTTGCTTTAATTATATGTACTCTTACTAGCTTCAATCCTGAGTTATTAAGAAATGTCATGCATCCAAATGATAAAAGTACTTCATATTTAATATAAAAATGATTGCTATTTACTTTAGAAAATTTATATGTATCGTTTCAGTAAGCATAAAAGAAGACAATGAAACCCAACCATAATCCCACCACTCAAGGGTAAACATTAGCAAGATCTAAATACATGGTTTTCTTTCAATACAAACAAAATCAAATGGTGTGTCCTATTGTGTAATCTTCAATAAATCATGACTATCCTTTCATAATAGTAAATATATTTCTAAAAAACATTATTATACTGACTTAGTAATACATAATATGCCTGAATAATTTAACTTTTTACTTTTGTCCAAGTTTTCATTTTTAAAATAAACTATATTTAACTAAATCTTTGTAATTTGAATTTTAAAAAATCTTAAGACAGGATTTAAAATTTAATGTGAATCCAGTTTACATGGTGACAAAATTATCTCAGGCAAACTTAGATTAGTGGAGATGAAAAACAAACTCATGATCTTTAATATCAGTTGACATTTGGAAATTATTTGATTACATAAGTACAAAGACAAAACAATTGGCTTCATTTATTTAATTATAGACTTACCATTGTAAGGAATGAGGAGAGAGAAAGAGAGAAAGAGAGAGAGAGACAGAGATAGAGAAATAGAGAGGAAGAACATTATGACAGGTATATTTAATAAAATAGATATAAGAAAAATTAAATACTGTGGTATAACTCAGGAATTTGCACAACTTTTTCTCATGCTATTTTTATGGTGTATTATTATTATTACTTAACCCTACACTTCAAGTCCTATAAAGGCATGAGGACAATCAATATAAAGATAGAGTGAAACGTCCCATTGTTTGGAAAAAGAACACTATATGTAGCAGGTGCACTATCATCCTTAACTTGCTATCAACAACTCTATATCTGAAAATTCTTTTTTATTTTATTTTATTTTTTAATAGAAATTGTATATACTTAAGGTGTACAGCATGATGATTTGATATCCACATACATAATGAAATTAATATTACAGTCAAGCTAATTAACATATCGTCTCCTCACATAGTTTCCAATTTCTTTGTGTGACAAGTGCACCTGAAATCTACTCTCTTAGCATATTTCCAGTGTTTAATACAGTATTATTGATATATTATATTATTTATACAATATTAGTAACATAGTAATCATGCTTGTACATTAGGTTTCCAGACTTATTCATTCTAAATAACTGCAAATTTGTACACTTTGACCAATATATCCCCATTCCCTCCTACCCCCACAATACTTGTAACCACTGGTCTACTCTCTGCTTTATGAGTTCATTTTTTTTTTAGATTCCACATATAAGTGAGATCATACAGTATATGTTTTTCTGTGTGGCTTAGCATAATGTCCTTCAAGTTCATTCTTGTTGTCATAAATGGTGGGATTTCCTTCTTTCTCATGGCTGAATTATATTCCATTATATCTCTATCTATCTATCTATCTATCTATCTATCTATCTATCTATCTATATCTATACTTCACATCTTCTTTATCCATTCCTCTGTTGAGGAAGACTAACTTGTTTCCACATATTAGCTATTATGAATAATGCTGAAATGAACATGATAGTGCAGATATCTTTTTGAGATACTGATTCTCTTTCCTTTGAACATATACCCAGAAGTGGGATAGCTGAATCATATGGTAGTTTGATTTTTAATTTTTTGAGGAATCTTTATACTGTTTTCCATACTGGATATCTCAATTTACATTCCCACAAACAGTGCACAAGAGTTCCCTTGTCTGCACACTCTCTCCAACACTTGTTATTTCTTGTCTTTTTAATAATAGCCATTCTAACAGGTGTGAGGTGATATTTCACTGTGGTTTGATTTGCATTTCCCTGATGATTAGTGATGTTGAGCATCTTTTCATATACCCGTTGGCCATTTGTATGTATTCTTTGGAGAAATGTCTGTTCAGGTCTTTTGCCCAAATTTTAACTGAGCTATTGCTTTTCTTGCTTTTGAGTTGTTTGAGTTTCTTTTGTATTTTGGATATTAATCCATTACCAGATGTATAGTTTGCAAATATTTTCTCCCTTTCTGTAGATTGTCTCTTCATTTTGCTGATTGTTTCTTTTGCTGTGCAGAAGCTTTTTAGTTTGATGCAATCATATTTGTCTGTTTTTGCTTTTGATGCATGTGCTTTTGGGGTCACAACCAAAAAATCATTGCCCACGCCAATGTAAAGCTTTCCCCCTATGTTTTCTTCTAACAGTTCTATGGTTTCAGGTCTTACGTTTAAGTCTTTCATCCTGGATTGGAGAGATCAGGCTTGGCACTGGTGGGGGGGGCAGAAGCCTGGGCCCACAGGACCTTCCCTGGAGGCTGTATCTGTGGGGGTCAGTCTGGCACTAGAGGAGGCCTGTAACCTGGAGCCATGAGACTCTGCCTGGAGGCTAATTCTGTGTGGCCTTGCCAGGTACTGTAGCGGGTCAAGAATTTGGAGCCAGGGCACTCGTGGCTGGCCTGGCTACGCTGTGGGCCTGGTGTTGGGCTCCAAGATGAAGTCAGGTGCTCACTTCTCTTTTCTTTCCCCGTGGGAATGATATCTTTCTCCATGCTGGGCTGCTCAGGCTTGGGGGAGGGCTGATGGGGGCAATGTGCAAGTCATTCCTATCCTCTTCAATGTGTTTTTTCTTAGTTGTATGTTCCACTCAAGTGCTGTAATCTCTCCCCTGGAATCATTAGCTCTTGTGAAAGTATTTTCATGTGTGGACAGCTGTTCAAATTGATGTTTCTGTGAGAGGAGGAACACTGGAAACTCCTATACCACCATCTTGCTGATGTTGCTACTGAAAATTCTTAATAGTATCTACCGTTTTAGGTTCAGGAAACTTATATTTAGACTCCAGATTGTAAATGTCTGAGTAACTTTGTATAAGAAAGAAAGGGCTTAGCTACTTAATTTTCAGACTATATGTATATGGTTATTATTATTATTGTTGTCATTACTATTTTAAATCTCTAAAGTGACATGTCTGCCACATGGGGATTTAAGTGTTTTCTTAATGTGCATTTGTTGATAAAATGTGTTGTGCAAAGCAGAATGCCTAGGGAGACGTTATGCTTTATTGATTGACTCGATTATGTTGGTGCAGAAAATAAATCTTTCACAATAAGAGATATTTCTTGCCCCGTCTACAGAGAAGAGAACCAAAAAGATTAACAGCATTAGAATCACTTTCATAGACATTGTAGAAAAGAAGGCAATACATTACATAAGTCCTCATAAAAGCTCCTTGAACCTCATTTCTTTCAGATAAATACACATACATACTTTCAAAGTACTTACTATACGTTATCTGAAAAAACATTACATCCTCACATAGGAGGCCTTTATATTGTTAATTGGAATATTACCCAGATCCATTTAATAGATGAAGCATATTTTATCAAAAATATTTAAAATTCATAATTCACTTTGTTGAAGCACATAGATCTCTATGAATATCTGAACAATAAACTCTCTAAGTCAAAAATGTAGATAAATAAATAATACAGATAGATATAAATAATTTCTATTATTGATTTTTTTTTCTACTAATGAAACTACACTGGTCAAAAGTACCCAGGAAAGATGAGATATCATGAATTAGGACATTAAAACATAAAGAATATGAAGTATGTTCTTCATCTGTTTAGAACTATAAAGTAGTCATATGAAGAATACTGCAAGTCTCTTCAGCGTTGTAATTCATAAAATCATGACGATATATGCATGGATTTATGAGGACAAGAAACAATGACGAACAGGATGTACAAGATGCTTTGCAACTTCTAACTGGAGGAAACATCAAGAAACAACAACATCAAAACCTTAAAAAAGAAAATAATAAAATAGAGGTATGGAGGGAGGCAGGAAGGTAGCAACTTGGGAAGGCAGCTAAGAAGGAATGAAAAGAAAGAGAGAGAGAAAAAGGAACTTCTTCTACGTAGAATGATAATGGCATTTATGTGATGATCAAAATTTCAAATACCATGAAAGTTATATCAAGGATAAAAATAATATTGTACCTAATCCTATAATAAAACTAGAGCACGTGCCATGTCTAAGCCCAATAAATTATTTCTTGACAGTATTAATAAAAAACTTATAAAATTCTTTGTTCTCTAACAAGCCCAGAAGCTGAAAATGTATATAGGCTCATCATCATAAAAGCAAGGTCAGAGTAGGACTATTCAATGGATTATTATGGGAAACTAACATATTTTGATGACATCCCAAGCTGTGATATTGTTAAGTATGTATTTTTTCATGTGTCACTTAGGGTCTCTGCCGGAGAAAGAATACAGAGGTAAAGAGAATTTTGTAGCAGACCCAGAACCCAGTATGCTTGCATAGAAGTAAACCATTCACATGTTTTTTCTTGATTGCTATTTTGACCAATAATAGGTATGAAAATTGTGCCCGGCTGGGAACAGATCATAAATTATATAGATAAGAATGAGTAATTTTTTCTGTGCAAATTGAGTCACCACTTTATCAAGATTGTGCAAAGAAATAAGGTTTTATTAAATCTTGCTGGAAAAGCCTGACCCAGGTAGATTCAAAATGAGAGAGGGAGAGAGACACTGAGAATTAGGATTACACACTACAGAAAATTACACTTTTGCTCTTAGAACTTTTTATACATCAGTCAGGGTTCAGTCAAAGAAAGAGAACTACTGTAATTATTGTGGTATAAGGGAGTTATTATAGGACTAAGAGGTTACATAGTTATTAAAGAAACTAGAGAAATAAGGGTAAGAAAGGGGAAGATGGAGGATCAGAGAGAGGTCCTTAACCAGGCTTCCTTGAGCTTTGGCACAAGTGGACAAGGGTCCCTTGTCAGCCACTCATGACCAGCTGCCATAGTGGGTCTCAAGGAGGGGCTGATGGAGATGTCCATAGACAGATGCTGCCTCTTTGCCTGGCAGTGGGCCTGGGCTTGCTGATGTTTAGCAGAACGCTAGCTGGAAAGAAGAAATCGACACAGAGCGAAGGGGAGTGAGGACAAGCTGGAATCAGACAGCACCTCTCCATCTGTCTCCTGTTACTTGAAATACATCTGAAACATCTGAGAGTTCTGCCACTCTTCCACGCTGTACAATGTCCCAACAATTTCTCATTTGGACAACTCTATCTGAAACCATTCAGAGATGATGGTTTGGGAAAACTTATTTCCAGCTTAGCCAAGTGGACACCAGGCAGAACCACCACAAAACGTCCTATCATAATTTACTTCCTCATCTGCTCCCTGCTTTTCTTCTTCTTTTTTTCAACTCTTCTTCTTTCTTTAAACCTTACTTATTAATCCCTTTCTAAATATCAATGACTATGCTGCGTGCTAGGGTACAATGATAAGTCCTGTATATAGATAGTCTCTGACACCATGTCACCCAGTGTCTAGTTCATACCTTGCTTATTTGAGGCAAATCTCCAGAGCGGGATGCACTTCATGGGACAAACCTACCAAGAGAATGGAGTTAAGGGTCACGTGCTCAAATACCTTCAGGGCCCAAGCACATAAAAATATAGCAATGGGGGCCAGCCTGGTCGTGTAGTGGTTAAGTTTGTGTGCTCCACTTCGAAGGGCTGGGGTTCCAGGTTCAAATCCTGGGGGCAGACTGATGTACTACTCATTAAGCCATGCTGTGGCGGCATCCCACATACAAAGTAGAGGAAGATGGGCACAGATGTTAGCTCAGGGCCAATCTTCCTCAGCAAAAAGAGGAAGAGTCTTGGCATAATATAATAGGGAGTAGAGGGGTTTATTGGAACTCAAGAATCTCTTCAAGGCTTCCAGGTGTAAAACATAACTTCTAAAACCTGCAACAGGATAATACAGAAAGCTTTGTCTTTTGTATGCTAAATAAAAAATAGGAGCAAAAATCAGCAAATACAATATGGTTTCTTTCGATAGCATGATTAAAATTACTCGTAAAAGGAGTTAAAAAGTGTTTCAAAATATAAGTTGTGGCGCTAGACTCATGATTGTTGCAAGCCCATCATGAGGGTATTTCTACAAAGCTGCAACGACCAAAGGATGGGAAGCCTTCCTTATGTACTTAAAATATATTTGATCACGAGTTGAATCAATTTAGCAAATTAAGGGTGAGAGACACAACACACTTACTTTTATTATGCTCATTTGACAGAAAAAATCATTAACTGTCCCCATTACCAAAAGTGGTGTTTCCTTTGCCATATGTTGACGCATGAAATTGGGATGCAAATCTCTCTCTCTGCTTTCTCTTGTACATTTATTTTCTTGCTGCCAAGTCTAAACAAGGGACAATGTCATACCTTTTAAACCCACAACAAAAATAATTTCAAAAAGCTTAGTTCATGAATTTGCACTTTGCTATTAAATCTTGACAGTTATCCAGGGCCCTCAGAATAATAACCAAGGGGAAAGAAAAAAGTCCTAGCTTTTTGTTTAGAGTGAGAGGTTACTGAGGTGGAAAAAGCTATTAGGATCCAAACAGGGAGGTCTGATGTCTCTTACTTATTCCATGGGGCCTTGACTAGATCTGATTCATATTCTTGTGGATTGGCCTTCGTGGCCTGCTGAAAGGCCCTGAAAGCTGTGACAGCAAGAATGACTGCATCACAAATGAGCCCTTCTCTCGTTTCCATCTCTGTTTTCCCCGGAGACTGACTTTATTACGAGAACGTCAAAGGCACTAGCCTCAGTTTCTCCTCTTGTTGATTCCATGGTGCATGCCTTGACTGCTACATTCCTTCTACCTGGATTCTCAAAGGTCATTTTCCTGGTAGCTGTCCTTGGTCAACACTCTCTGTTCCTTTTTTCACACTGATAGACTTGAGATATCTGTTGGCTTTATCAAGTGCTTATAAAGGAAACCTTGATCTGATGCAATTTGCCCATCAGAATCCTAAACAATCCTCCAACAACTTAAATACACACACACACACACACACCAGGATGAGGATTTCTGAAGAGCTGTGGTCAATTTATATTTGCGTAATAAGCTTAGAGTCCTGACTGGGCTGTCTTCTCTTTTTTGAGACGACATCCTTAAAAATTAATTTGGTTTAAGTTAAATATTTTTATTTATGTAATTTTTAGGGAGTAATGAATTTTGTTACTGTTAAAAAATGATATCCATTTAAAAAAAATCAAGTCCTGCATACAAACATAAAAATGAAAATTTACAAAATCCCACCGTTCATAACCATTACCAGCATTTGGTGCACAATATCCCAACCACTTGTCTAAGCCTATGTACACCTACAGAAAAAAGGTAGAAGGAGATAGATACATACTTTTTAAAATAGTACACAGGGTTTAGTTTCACTTAAATTTAACCAAACAGAAGATACACACCTTACTGAACTCCAGAAAAATCTGTCTTCACGAGAAGTTATGTTATTTTTTAGAAAATTGTTCCAAAGATAAGGAAAAATATTTTGAATTCTTTATGAGATTGGATACCTGATAGTGTAACTTTATAATGTCTATTGACTCCGTACTATTGAAAGATGATGCTCATATTCCTCCTATTGATCTATTATATTTTATTGTGTCATTTTTACGTCAACTATATCATTATTACAGTTTATTATGCAAACATTGTTTGAAAATTTGTTATATAAATCACAATTTGGTATATAAATCACTTCAGCGTCTTTCTCTGGCTCTTTACCACAATTCCCACTTTCTAATCTCTCTATTTTTATTATATCTTGGTCACTGGTTACATTTCAACATCAGGTAGTTTTCCGATGACAAACACATGGGTGCTGTGGTCTCTGAGGACTTAAAAGCTTGAGAGTGTTTTTCTATTTCCCTTTGAGTTCAAGACCATGTTAGCTGCGTACAAAACCATGGGATCACATTCTCTTTCCTTTGGAATTCCATCCATTATTTTATCTTCTGGCTTCAGAGAAGCGTAAGGACAACCCAAATCTATGCTGTCCAAAACAATTTATAAAGCTGGGTTTTTTTGTTTTGTTTTGTTTGTTTGTGTATTTAAATGATGTTTTTCTTCAAATTTTATTAATTTTTACAGAATATATCTTGTGATTTTTCTACCAATTTCTCCTAGAATACAATCGTCACTTTTAACTTAACATATAGGTCTTTATGTTAGAAAAGCTTTATTTTATGTTTAATAGGTTTTTTTCTCTCTTCTATTATTTTTCTTTCTTAGTGACAATGTTTATGTGGATGGAGAATCTCCTTTGTCCCTATGTAGCATCCTTGTTATTTTATCCCTTGTAATCACTATTCCTTTCAATTCTATATAGTATCTTGTTTTTAGGCTGTGTATATAACTTATATATATTTATTTATATTCAATTTCTCCCTGAGTTTTGCTGGTTCGCTTTGCATCTCCTTTCATTGCCTTCTATTCTCTTCCTGAACTTTTATACTCTTAGTTCTTTTCGAATGTAGCTCCTGTTGTCTATACTTTTGAGACTGTGGATCATATTATCTGTGCTTTTCATTCATTTTTGTTTATGCTCTTTTTCTCACTTAAAAAATGTTTAAATTTTAGAGATTTTATTTTATCTATGGGACTCCTGTTAGTTCCTTTATATTTGTTAATACTTTTGAAAAGGACCAGTTGCCTTCTAAGAAATAGTACAAGGAGTGGCAAGACTAAGTGAGAAATCTTTACTTGGGTTTGTTGTCTCAAACTCCTTCTCACCCGATATGTTATTTTCTTCACCCCAGGGAAGACAACATATTTCCCTTTGGTTTTTCCTGTTCAAGAGTTCAGTGTCATTATAGCAAAGGCTTTCACGTTTCAGAATATATAGATTTCAATGTAAAACTCATAGCCCCCTCTTCCTTCTCCACTCCACTTTAACTCCTATAGTCACCCTCAGCTTGAACACTCAGTCATAGACAATAAAATATCTGGTTTACGTGTTTTCCCTGTCATCTCATCTCTCACCTGACACTTTGCAGTGTTGAAGTATTTCTTTATAGGAACATTTCCCACCATCCTAGTGGTTTCTCCACATTACATCGAATGCTTTAAATCAAAGCATCCTAGAATATATCTTTCAAGATGGTGACACTTTGCAGGAAATCTGTATGTTGCTAACCACCCAAGGGGCCATACATAAGCTCTCAGCATGTTCTCTTGTCACAGACATTAAAGCGACGGTGGACATACTTCAAGGTTACTGGCTGAGGGCTGTGGCATTTCCCTTGCTTTGTCAATTCCTCTCTTTCTATCTTCTCAACATTTTACTTGTTTATTCCTTATTGTGGCATTCAAAGAAACTAGGGGAGTAACAAGTCCCTACTCAATTATCATTAACTTGAAATTACCCTAAATATTTTCAAATGGAAGACTATAACTTAAATATATATAAACCTATGAAACAAAGAGTTCTAATTCAATCTAATTCAATCCACATTTACTGGAGACCTACTGTGTTTCAGCCGCTGGAGACAGAAAACTGTATTGAGGAATGAAATAAAGGGATAAGCAGGTTTTGCAAAAGGCCAAGATGATCGGTTAACAGAGACAGTGGCTCTGGAAAAGGCAGAAAAGTTGCAGGAAATAGGGTAGCACACTCTGGCAAAACCAGCAATGTCTATTTCTTGTTATATTAAAGGATTTATTGCCACGTATATCTCCAGTAAACATTTTGCTTGATAGGACCGAGCTAGCATACGGCTTATAGGTTACGATGTAAGAAGACAACAGCCTGGGCAGTGCGAGAAGGAGAAATGATAACCTTTTATCTGAGATTGCCCTAAGGATAATTACTGCTATTTCCAAACTCTTACACACCAAGGGGTCCAGTGTAAACTTGGAGCCTGCTTATGAGCAATCTCTTCTCCAAGTCCTACACGTCATCCCAGAATATGGAGTAAGCCATCAGTGGTTGCAAATGATAATAAAAAAAAATCAACATTTATCAAGTACTGCTAGCATATAAAACCTTGTTCTAAGCACCTTACTCACGTAATCCTCACAGCAGTCTTGTGAGAGCAACACTATTATAGGCAGCCTTTTACAAATGAGGAAACTGAGGCAAGAGAGTTTAATTAATTGGCACAGGACAATGAGTGAGGAAAAGGCAGAATTGGGATTTAAACCCAATTCTGGTAAAGCCTGTCATTTCAGTCACCATGTTAAGCAATCTCATCACAGTTTTCCATGGTCTAGAGAAACTACCCTCCAGCGCAGCTAATTCCCTTTGTTGCGGTTTCATGCATTTCACAGGAAATGTAAAATAACATATAAATAACTTTCATTCTCAACTATACTCTAAAAAAATATGTGGAAAGGAAACACTTGTAGTATTTATATGCAGGGCGAGTTTTCAGGTCATTGAATACTTCCATATTCTGCTACCATTCTTTTGTTTTATATTGTGTCATATGCTATATGTGCACAATTTCTTACACCATCTCTTGATTCAGCTTTTATCTGAGGCTCAGCCCCTAGAGGAGGCCTTTCTTCAGTCCCCTTTCCAGTAGCAGCAAGCAGCTGGGCTGTACAAAGGTATTCAGCCTAAGTGAGCCTTTCTTCATAAGCCACCAAGCATCATTTGTCAACATTAATATTTTTACACTATTTTTCCTGCAATGGTATCATTAGCCAAACTTTTCTCAGCCAGAAAAATATTCAGATATTAAATCCTTTACTCAAATTAATAGCATGAAGTCAAACCATCTTGCTTTCTCGAATGTTGGAAATTTGGGGAATTGAACAAACGCTGATCAGTTCCATAAGTAGAAAACTATAAGCTCCATATGTAGGAAGAAGTTATTTACTTAGGAAGGAAAAATAAAGAACCCTCTTGTTAAGAAGAACTTGAAAGTTTTAACAGGAAGGATTAGGAGATATAATTTTGTAAAGGGGCTTAGGCGCTCCACAAGAGTCGCAATATTTGTTAGAGTAGACTAGTGACCCCAACCAAAGTGAGAAAGAGAAACAATCCTCTATTACTACTATTCTTAGAATTAACACATGAATTGACATATTTTTGTACAGTTCTATGAGTTTTCACACGTATAGATTTGCATAATAACCATGACAATTAGATTACAGTGCAGCTCCATCACCCCCAAACATTCATTCCTGGAGCCCATTTATAATCGGACCTTCTCCCTCCTCCTAACTCCTGGGAATCATCCATCTATTCTTTGTCACCTATTGGTTTGTCTTTTTGTCTTGAGACTTGATTTTTTCACACACCATAATGACTTTGAGATTCAACTAAGTTGTTGTGTGTTAATAATTCAATCCAGTTTATTGCTGAGTAATATCCTATTGTACAACAGTTTTATTATCTCTTCTGTCATGAAAAAACATTTGGGTTGTTTCATTTTTTTTTTTCTTTTTGATACTATGAACAGAGCTGCTCTAAGCATCCATTTATAGGTCTCTATATGAACATATATTTTCATTTTTATAGGGTAAATAGCTTGGAGTGTTACTGCTGGGTTAAATGGTAAGTGTATGCTTAACTTTATAAGAAATTATCAAACTAAAGTAACAATATTTTTGACATAAGACCACCATGAGAGACAAAAGTACAGTGTGAGGTATTAGACACCAGCATTTCTCTTGACTCAGATATCCATATGATAGACATTTTCCAGTGGGAAGCATCTGGTTGAATGAATCTACAAGGCTATAATATTGGGAGGTTCAGGTAATTTCTGTTTGGATTATCCTTAGCAGAATATATCTCTTAACTAGGTACAATACTCCATTACACCTTGAATAATTTGTTATTTTAGTGCAGTAGCAAGTAGAGAAGGAGGTTCCTTCCCAGTTTTGTCATTTTGGAAAAGCAATAAATTGCAACAGTAGCTACAAGCCCAGTATCTCCAAAGAATGTCCATATTTTGAATATAACACTAAGCCTCTGACTTTTATTGACAGCAACGTTAAAAGTGGTTGCTCATTCTAGAGCAACATCCAGGTATATTTGGGGTACTCTAACCTCTATCTAAGGGGCACATTGAAAATCTAGCTCCAGGGGCATGGTAAAGAAAACATTGACACATTCATGAACATAACAATGAGGAGGAGGCTGCATTTCCTGCTAATCTGGATGGATTTTGTACTTCAGGATACTGACAGGAAACCATATAATTGAATTGCTCTTCAAAATGTAAACGAGTTAACAGTATGTGGTATGCATTAATGTAAATTTTGCTATACCTTGTATTTGCTCATAATATTGGGAAAATTATACTGGCAATAGAAAGAGTGAGATATATATCTCTCATTATAACATGGAAAAACCTAATGTTTTGGGTTATGAAGGAATAATTATTGAAGAGTGAGTGGATGGATTATTGCAGAATGCATATAGGATACACACACACACACACACACACACAAATACATTTAATATTTATGACAATCCATGATAGAAAGTGCCTCTATCTTTATGTATAGTTTTTTCACCCACTGATATGAAATCAGGAAATTAAGGCTCAGAAAGCTTTTACAATTTGCTGAAGATTGTATAGTTACCAAGTTTTAATGCAAGAATTTAAACCCAAACACCTTGATTCCAGAATTCAGATGTTGAACCATGATGTTATGTGACTTCTAATATTTCAATATTTGTAGATTAGTCATTGTGGTAGCCAGACTCCAAAATGGCCTCCAAGGATCTTCATACCCTGTATGGTTTTCTCCCAAATTAAATCAGGCCTGCCCTTTGTGATCAATAGAATATGGCAATATTGAGGATATGTTACTTCCAAGCTAGATCACAGAAGACATTCTGATTTTTTGGCCACTTGGATCAATTGCTCTGAAGGAAGCCAGTTACCATGCTGTGAAGATACCCAAGAACACTGAAGGGAGTCCCCCATAGAAGGGGAACAACTTGCAACACCAACTTACCAACTTTTTGAGTAAACTACCTTGGAAATGGATCCTCCATTTCCAGACAAGCCTTCAGATGCCTGCAGCTCCAGTTAACATCTGGCTCCAATCTCTTGAGGGACCTGAAGTCAGAACTGTCCAACCAAACTGCTTGTGAATTCCTGACTCACAAAAACTGTGAGAGATTAACATGTGATTACTATTTTAAGCCATTCATTTTGGAGTAATTTGTTAACTGGCAATAGATAGCTAATACAATCATAAATATATTGTTTATTAATTCAAAACAATTTTATTGACAATAAGTAAAAGTGTAATAAAATTTTGTTCAACTATTTTACTTTTTTTCCTATTGACTGTTATTTCAGATTCTGAGAAAAAACATGATTATAGGTATACTATGTTCGTGGATAGGAATATTCAATATTGTCAAGATGTCAGTTCTTCCCAATTTGCTCTATAGATTCAATGCAATCTCAATCAAAATCCCATCAAGTTATTTCATGGATACTGACAAATAATTGATTCTAAAGTTTATATGGAAAGGAAAAAGACCCAGAACAGCCAACACAATATTCATGGAGAACAGCAAAATTAGAGGACTTATGCTACCTGGCTTCAAGATCTACTATAAAGCTACAGTAATCAAGATAGTATAGTATTGAAATAATAGACAAATAGATCAGTGGAACAGAATAGAGAGTGCAGGAATAGACCCCTATAAATATAGTCAACTTATCTTTGACAAAGGACCAAATGCAATACAATGGAGCAGAGATTGTTTCTTCAATGAATATCCAACTGGACATCAACATGAAAAAAATGAAATAAGATACAAACTTTACATCCTTCACAAAAATTACCTCAAACAGATCATAGACTTGAATGTAAAATGCAAACTGATAAAACTCCTGGAAGATAAAACAGGAGAAGATCTAGATGATCTTGAGTATGATGATGATTTTTGAGATATAACACCAAAGACACAATCTATGAAAAAATTGATAAGCTAGACATCGCTAAAATTAAAAACTCCTGCTTTGTGAAAGACAATACCAAGAGAATTAGAAGACAAACTATGGACTAGAAGAAAATATTTGCAAGACACATCTGACAAAAGACTGCTATCCAAAATGTACAAGGAACAATGAAAACTCAACAATAAGAAAACAAACAACTAGATTAATAAATGGACTAAAGATCTTAACAGAACCTCACAAAAGAAGATATATAGATGGAAAATAAGCATATGAAAACATACGCTTCATCGCATTGTTGTCAGGAAAATGCAAATTAAAACAACAATGAACTACTGCTCCATGCCAATTAGAATGCCCCAAATCTAGAACACTGACAACACCCAATGCTGGTGAGGATGTAGAGGAAAAAGAACTCTCATTCATTGCTGGTGGGAATGCAAAATGGTGCAGCCACTTAGGAAGACAGTTTGGTGATTTCTTACAAAACTAAACATACTCTTACCAGACAGTCCAGCAGTTGTGCTCCTGGTATTTACCCAAAGGAGTTGAAAACATGTTCACACAAAAACCTGCACATAGTAGCTTTATTCATAATTGCCAAAACTAGGAAGCAATCACGATTTCCTTCAGCAGGTGAGTGGATAGATAAACTACGGTACATCCAGACAATGCACTGTTATTCTGCATTAAAAAAAAAGAGCTATCAAGCCATTAGAAGACATAGAAAGGTCTTAAATGCATATTACTAAGTGAAAAAAGTTAACCTGAAAAGGCTACATACTGTAAAATTCCAACTATATGACATTCTGGAAAAGGCAAAACTATGGAGACAATAAAAAGATCAGTGGTTGTCAGGGGTGGAGGAGGTCAGAAGATGAACAGGCAGAGCATAGAGTGTTTTCAGAGCAGTGAAAATACTCTGAAAGATATCATAATGATAGATATATGTCATTATACATTTGTCCAAACCCATAGAATGTACAACACCAAGAGTGAACTGTAAGGTAAATTATAGACTTTGGGTAATTATAATTTGTCAGTGTAGATTCTTCCTTGGTAAAAAATTTGCTATTCTGGTACATGATATTGATAATGGGGGAGGCTATGCATGTGTAGGGCTATGCAGGTCCCTTCAATTTTGCTGTGAACCTAAAACTGCTCTTAAAAGATCAAGTCTTGGGCCGGCCCCGTGGCTTAGCGGTTAAGTGCGGGCACTCCGCTGCTGGCGGCCCGGTTCGGATCCTGGGTGCTCACCGATGCACCGCTTCTCCGGCCATGCTGAGGCTTATCTCACATTCAGCAACTAGAAGGATGTGCAGCTATGACATACAACTATCTACTGGGGCTTTGGGGGGAAAAATAAATAAATAAAATTAAAAAAAAAAGAATTTCTTTAAAAAAAAAAAAAAAGATCAAGTTTTTAAAGTGAAAAAATATATGGCACAGGCCCCGTGGTGTAGTGGTTAAGTTCTCGCGCTCCACTGCTGGCAGCCTGGGTTCGGGTCCCAGGCGCGCACCAATGCACCGCTTGTCAGGCCATGCTGTGGCGGCGTCCCATATAAAAAAGTACAGGAAGATGGGCACAGATGTTAGCCCAGGGCCAGTATTCCTCAGCAAAAAGAGAAGGGTTGGCATGGATGTTAGCTCAGAGCTGATCTTCCTCACAAAAAAAATAAATAAATAAATAAAATAAAAAATAATAGAAAAGAATACAACCCAGAATAAACTTCCATCATCAAGAATATAATTTAATTTTTCTCTAATATCACAAAATTACTAAAATTTTAATGCAAAGAGTTTAATAAAAAGCTCAAACACTTTATAAAGAATAAATGAACATTCAGTCAGTCAACAGTACTATATTTTTTTGACCAAACCAATGGGGATGGTAGTATTTGATTTTTTGTGTTGGAGAAACACAAAATAACAGTAGGAGTAACCTCTGCACTCTAAATTGATAAAAATTGGCATGTTCATTTCCCCTGCTGTGTCTCCTTTGAATGTATTTCTTGCCTCTCCAATATGACTTTGAATATAGTATTACTAATATTTTCTTAGATCAGCATCTAAGTTGGAGATTGTGTCTTCTTCTTCTAGAATCTAACATAACATCTGAAACATAGTAGAAATTCAATAAGTATTGTTGAAAAAATAATGAGTGAACAAGTCAGTGAACAAAACGAAGATTTCCTTATAGAAAGATCAAAAAAAGGAAAAATAAGCCTCTATGGCAGAATGTATTTTTCAATGAAACAGCTGCAATACCATTTCTAGTCTCACACGCTCTTCTATAACCATGTCATGCTCCTCACAAGAGGCAGAGCCTGGGTACCTTCCCCGTGGACAAGGGCAGGTGTTTGTGACTGCCTTGACTAGTAGATTATGATAAATATGAAGCTATTTGACCTCTGAAATGTTTATGTAATAAAAGGAGTTACAGTATCTACTAGCCTCTTTCTCTTGGAACGCTCATCCTTGGAATCCAGTCGCCATGCTATGAGGAAGCTTGGGCCACATGGAAAGATCACATATAAATGCGCAGGCCAACACCTTCTCTGAGGTCCCAGAGAGCAACCACCATTAACTGCCAGACATTTGAATAAAAAAGCCCACAAGAGAACACCAGTACTAGCTGTTCTATGATTGCCACTGCCTAAGAGATTCTGAGAGGGAACTATCTAGTTGAGCCTAGTTAACACTCCACATTTTCAGATAATAATAAATGAGAGAAGCCAACAGAATCCCATTACCTGCAGTGTTTTTTGCACATACCCCTTTTCTCTACAACAGAGCTTTGAATAACTGTAGTTATTATTTTATTATATAAGCATCTAAGTTGTGTCTTATTCTTCTATGGAGCGAACACAGTATCTGGATCATAGCAGAAATTTATTAAGTATTTGATGAATAAATAAGGAATGAATAAATGAATTAATAAAAATGAATGCTTCTTTATATAAAGACCAACAAAAAAAGACTTTTGGCAGGTTGTATTTTCTAAAAATTTACTGTAGTAAGATTGGGGTAGTTTTTCATGCAGAAGTACATAACTGGAACATCCTCCTATTAGTACCAACTTACAGTGTCTTTTGAGTCCCTTTTGTAAAAAATATTTTTCATTGCCTTTACCGTAAGTTCATTCAAGAGAAAAAGAAAACAGAAATCAACCCCAAACTATTGGAGTTTACTTCTGGACACTGCCATTTCTTAGTTATGAAAATTTTAACTTCTCAAAGCCATAATTTCATGATTTAGAAAACTTAAAAAAATTATTCTCCTTAAAGTTTCACATGTCTAGCCCCTTACATTCATTACATACCTTCCTATGTAGGCACTTGAGTTTATTACCACAGTTCCAAATCATTAAAGCCATATTAGACATTATTTTTATTCCAGTGGGAAAGTTCTCTCAAAAGTTGATACCAAAAGACTTAATTATTTTTCTTTAAGCTAGTTTCCTCAGATTTGATAAAAATTACCAAACTTGACTTTGAATTAATTCATTCACTCATTTAGTTATTCATCCAGTAAATACTTTTAGAGCTTCCTATATGTGTCAGACATTGTGAAGTACTCTACTGAGGATTATGACATCACCTTGCAAATATTAGTTTGCTTCTCAAAGTCACATTTTTAGTAGTTCATAGATAGAACAAAATCTTCAGGCAAGTGACTGCTGTTCTTTTAGCTTAAGACTGAGAAAAGACATCTCAGTGGTAGAAATCAGAATTGATCTAGGCCAGTGCTAATAGAATGTTCTACAAGGATGGAAATGTTCTATATTTGTGTTGTTGACAGTGGTAGCTGTTACCCACATGTGGCTAGTGCAGTTGAGGACATAAATTTTTACCTTAATTTAATTTCAATTAACTTCAGTTTAAATTTACATAGTCACATGTGGCCAGTGGCTATAGAATTGAACAGCACAGATCTATGCTGTTTATTGACTTTTCCATGAACTTACATAAAGAAGCAAATCCACAGCTATGCTATTGCTATTCTCAGAGTTCTTTTGTGATCTGGACAAAATATTAGAGACAGAACATTGATTAAAACAGAGAATCAGATCATAGACAAAAATATTTGGCATTGGGTGATCATTGGTGGAAAATAGGACAATGGAATCAATCATTCCTTGAGTAAAACCAGTCCTGACCTATAGAGAGAATGAGAGAACGTTAAAGTGACCCTTCAGACATCATCTCACTTAGTCTTATTTTCTAGGTGAGAAAACTGAGTCCTATCAGTTTTGACTTGACCAAGATCACAACACTAGTCTACAGTAAAACCTCAACAGAAACACATGCTTTTTGGTTCTTCATCCAGGGTTCTCATCATGGAAGTTTTCTGCAACTTGGAAACATAATCCAAATGCTTTGGCTGAGCTAAAATTTATCTATTTATTCATTTATTAAAACTGTGCACATAACACTTTAAAATAGCACACTGACATTTTGGGCATCGCAATTATTTTGTATATCCCACAAAAATTTTTAAACAGAAGAAGAAATAATATGGGCTTCTGATCATTAATAAGCAAATGCTACTCTATACACACTTTTTTTCATTAGAAAAACAATCTGAGAGAACTAGAGATATGGACAGCTCTGTCATATGCTAACTTCTCAGGTGAAGGCAGCTTTCAAAACACACTTCAACAGAATCTCAGTGATGCTGTTACCGTGGAGACAGCAAGCACTGGGAGAAGGTTTTAAGAGGAGGGTGCAGGAAGAGACACTCAGAGCCCTGTTTTACATGCAGAACCATCATCTGACTCTATTTTATGCAGCACTGCTGCAATTTCTGATCATACAAGTGCAAAATGGTAACAGTCTTGACAACAGCTCTGTATAAAAGGTCAGGCAGCTTTTGACTATGTTTCTTGTCTTTTCCCTTTTCTTAATCAGAGACTGTAGAAGAGCAGGAGAGGTTTCTCTTTGGGTAGCCACAGAAAATACTTTAGGTGCAAAGTGTGTGTTGATATTAATCAATTCTGATATGGGTAGCTTCTAGCTTTAACCCCTCAACCCTATTACAACAGAGAATGGCATAATAAAACCATGGACCTGCTGTTGTATTCTTTAGTTTCCTTGTAGCAAAGACATTGGGACAGCAGGACATCAGATAATGAATCTTTTTGTGTTTGTAATGAACTTTATAAACAATTCACTCAAGAAATATTTAAGCATTTTTTTAAACATAAGTAGAGATCCAGTAGAGGAATTATGGAGGATATAAAGAAGTATCCTACTTTGCTCTGAATTTTTTTGAAAATACCAATTTATACATCTGCCTACTCCAGATTGCAAGTCCTCATTGGAAATGATGCTGCTGGTGCATTCAACTTTGTAAACGCAGGGCCTGGCACAACGTCTGGCCCAGGAAATTCACTCAGCAAATGTTTCTCAAATGGAGGATCACTGAGCTACAGTTCCTACTGTCAGGGTATTTACTATCTTGGTAAGCAATCTCTAAATATGATTTTATCCACTTGATGATTTCTTAAACATGCTGCCTTTGAATGATTTATGAGTGAATGAATGAGCTGGAAATCACTGTTCAATTTATTTACGGATCCATGCATTCATTTAGTGCCTGAACTCCAAAGTTCCATGTTCAACAAACTCCTTTTGGTTTCCCTGATGATCAACCAAAGTTGGCAGTGTAAAACCTCTCTTGTAGAGAAAATGCCAATAAATGGTAGCTCTGAGAGAAGAAATGAGACAAAGCCTAGGTTTTGAAATGCACAGCACCAAGAAAGTGGCACTCGATTCATTTTATATCTTGCCCTGGGAAAGAATAGGCAGGTTAAATTTAGGTCTCCCAGGGCAACCGGGATATGAATTAACTCAGTACCACCTACTCAAACTAATCTCTGCCATCAGAATCACGATGGCTTCTATGTAAGGATAATGCAATAAAAAGAAGACGGCTCTGGGGCATGGTTATAATCTGTTTTATAATTTGAAAACCTCATTTTAAATAGTAAATTTAACTCCTGACTTGACTATTGCAGCAAGTGACATCTTCTGGGGACAGAAAAACACCCATCTTCTCACAGTAATATTTCTTAGTCTTGATCCATAAAGAAACACACCTGCAAAGGAAAAGCTATTTTGGTTACAAAAGATCTTCAAACTTCTAATCTCCACTTGTTGGCGCACTTCATAAACTTTGAAACAATAAGGACTATGTACCACTCGGCATTTTGAGACGATGTAAATTAGTTCCTTTCAAAAAAGTCTTCCAAAAGTCCGTGTTAGGTAGTGTGACTTTTGATTATGGAAAACATTGCATTGAATCAAATAAAATGCATTTCTACATAATTATATCTCATCATCATACCTAATTAAAACATCATTGCTGGAAATTTTGTTTATTGATTTATATGTACTTATTTGTAATAAATTCTATTTATTTACTTTTATTTATAATTCTTTGAAGAATTTCATAGACACTGGTGTTTAAATTTATTTTTAATTTATTGTAAAGAGAAGAATACATTTTCCTTTGAGTGATACATTATAAACAAAGCTGGAGTTTCAATTTCCCGTTACCCAATTTCCTTTTCTCCTTTACCTCCCTGCCTCCCCTTGGATTTGAAATAATGTATATATATAGATATTTACATAAAAATAAAAGATATATAGACGTGTTTTTGTAGAGTATGTTATATATAAATTTGTGTTTTTTTATAAATATAGATTTCGTTGTATGACTGTACTATACCTTATTATCTATTTCCCAATACATGGGACTGTATATTTTTCTCATTTTTTACTATTGCACAGTGTACTTATGGTCAAAATGTCTTAAGCTATGTGTTATGGTATATTTTGCTATTATTAGAGTATAAGGTGGCACGTCTTTCTTTCTCCCTTCCTCACTTCCTCCCTTTATTCTTTTCTTTCTTTTATATAAAATTTTTATCAATGAGAGTTTTTGACTAAACACATGAGAAGCTGACACTGGCTGGTCAAGCAGAAAGAAGTTTTTTTAAAAGGATACTGGGCAGTTCACAAAGCTGTTGGAAGGCCTGAAGCATCTCCTTCCTGAGTCGTCTATGCTTCCAGGAACAACGTCCACACCGCACTGCAGAACTGGCTTCACAGTGGACCACAACCGCTGCAGCAGCCTCAGTGAGCATTAGGTAGAACCCTATCAATACCATTTCTGCCAGTGAAACTTGTTCATGCATGAACTGTGCATCTTTCCAGGCTGCCACTATTTCCACCGAAAGAAGGGATCTCTGCTGCCACCTGGGAGAGTGGGAAAGCTAGAGCAAGAGAGAGATTGAGGGAGCTAGAGAAAACGGAAAAATGGAAGCCCCACCCACAGCCTATGTGATTGCGATGCTCACTTCTCAGTGGAGGTTTGGTACTAGTGATTCTGATTGATGGCATTGAGGTCACAAGCCTGTGTTCTATGTACAAGGAAAGATCGAAGTGTCAGTTCTGACTCCTGTTAGTTCTATGTGAATCAAGTAGGATACATAATGTTGAAATATTCCTAAATAGGGAAAAGCTATTCAAATTTGACTGGTAGCCATGAACATAAAAGATGTTCACCCTACTGTCTAATTGACCTACAAAGAGCTAAACCAATTCATACCACTCAGCAGTAAATGATAGTGCCAATTTCCCCATGACTTTGACAAACCTTGGTAGTATAAAACATTTTGACTTTTGCCAATTTTGATGGAAAAAAGAGGTTATTATTATTACTATTTTTCTAACTTTATTTAAAAAACATTGGGCATCATTTTATATATTTATAAGGCAATGATAAGTCTTCTTTTGTGAATCTTTCTATAGCATTTGTACATTTTTCTAAGTGATAGTTTTTCGTGTGTATGTTTGCTTCATATTAAATGGCAGGTGTTCTTTATGTATTCTGGGTATAATTTTCTTATCTATTATGTATGTTGTAATCAATTTCCCCCAGGGTATTGTCTGACTTAACTTTGTTTATACTGGCTTTTGCTATTTATAATATTTAAAAATTTGATGTGTATTAATAGTCTTTTTAATTATTCTTATTTTTGTGATGTTTAAGAAGGTCTCTTATTTAACCAAGGTGATAAAATTATTCTTTGACATTTTTATCTAATAAATCAAAAAAGTGATTTTGTTTTGGTTTACATTTTTGTCTTTAATTCAACTGTAATTAATTTTGTTATTAGTGTGAAGTAAGGTAATATGTTTAATTTTTCCATGTGATTATCCAATTGTCCTAACATCATATAATTGAATATTTCACCTTTTTCTAACTGATTGGAAATGCTCACACTTATTCCTTTTTATTTTTCTTTTAGATTTCACTGAAAGTCACTGGATGGTCCTTTCATCTCCCTTCTACAGAGCCAAATTTAGCAATCACTCAGGCTTCAACATAAACTGCTTCTCCTCTGGGAAAACTTCCCTAAATATCCAAGCCAAATTGCTCTTTCCTACCTTGAGATTGTTTTAGAGTTAACTCAGTGTTGATTCCTTTTTTCCATTCTATGGGAATACAGAGGCAAAGCATCTAACACAGAGGGCAATGTCCGGGTAAGGCTTCTCAGAGGAGGTGACAATGAGGTGAGAACTCAAAGAAAGAGAAAACACACTTTAGGCAAAAGGAACAGCATCCTCAGACACTTAATGTGTTTATATATGTATCCCCTTAATTTTGCGTAGAAGTTCTTGAGCAAAAGGGAAAAAAGTCTACAATTTCAAATATCTCCATAGCATTACCCTTCACAACTATTTAATGAATGTTTGCTAATTGCTTTTCTAATTAAAGCAGTCATTCCACTTAAAATGTCTAAGGTCACAATTCATCAAAGGACAATATCCAAAGAAAAATACACTAAAACCCCTTTATTTCTATGGGGTAATGGGACTCTGCTATACGCAAAGCAGAATTCACCTTATTATTAATACATAATTTTTTAATTTCAGAGGCTTCTAAATGGCTGTATCCTCAAACTAAAAAAGAAAGAAGTACGCATATGTCTCTACTGCATGTTACTTGTACTTGCTTTATGGTCATTATAAGTACTTATTTTCACCTATTTTGTAAGTTTCCTTAATATTTACAAAGTTTTTTCTTTTAACTTATGAGAGTACCAGATAAAATCATCTTCCCAGGAAACATCATAATGCAGGATGCTGCAAAGGAGACTAGTTTAAATCATATATACACTATTCTCATTTTCTTGGCCCAGCATAGCAGTCTTGACAGGAGATGCCAAACGGACATTTCACTAAACTTGAGCCATCTCAGTTGTACAATGCATTTATATGAAAGCTGCGCCGGTAAGTGGATAGGGAGAAGGTAAGGTAGTGGCTGGTGAGAGAAACAGAAAAAATTTAAAGGGGCAATTCACAAGTAGAACTGACTATTTAAATTTATACTTCTAATGAAGACACAGCTGCCATGAAAATTTGAAATACTGACAACATTCTCCTCTTGAATCTCTAAGGAATAAAGACCACTTTTTTCTTATTACTTAGTGTTTCAAGAGTATATTTAACTTAGAAAACACCATGATTAATTTAAATGAGGATAAAAATGTATTCCTTCACCAAGAAGAAAGGAAATGTACTCTCTCAGCCAATATAATTCATTAATTAGCTAGAAGAATGGGTGTGCAGATAACTGCCGTGTATCTTAAATCTACCTTTCCTAAACACACACCGTCACAAGATCATATCCATTATTGTGGGAACATTAAAAGTCCGATTTTCACATATAGATTTTTTCCCTCTAATAGTGTTAACGTTAGGAATGTTCTTTACACAAGTTTCATTTTAGAATCCAAAAACATAGAATCCATTGCCAAAATGTAATAAATCATTACTATTTATTTTAAAGACACATATTTGTGTCTGTCATTATGGATGTTTGCTTGCTGGTTATCACTATGGTTGTCATTAAAAGTTGTCCTTGGGGAAACAGCTTCTGAAAATACAACACCTCATTTTCATAAGAGAGTGAAGGGACAGAGAGTGGACAACCACTTTTAGAGCAAACCATCACCATGAGAACAAAGGAACGTGGACTGACACTGTAAATCAAAGAGCAGTAATGGAACGGGAATGCGTAGCTGGGAAGGTTAAAGCAATTAGTAAATGACAAAGGTGGCTTTGAGCTATGAAGCTCACTTTTTGGCTCAGCTGGGTAATATCAGCAGTGGAGTCTTAGTCACGCTTTCAGCCAGAGGGGTTTATAGGCTGTCACACTGGCTGTAATGCTGACTATTCTCTTCTGTGGTGGACTTGCACTTTCTCTGATTCAAGAAGGGAAAAGTCTCCAAATGAAGATAAACCCTGCGCATGGTTATTTTTCAGTAATCTGAGAGCAGAAACTGTCTTACACATTGATATATTCTCAGTGTCTATTATAATCTCTGGACAGAGTGGGTCCTCAAGAAATATTTGCTAAATAAACACATAAATGAAAAGGATATAAACAAACAACCAAGTGGGATAGAACACCAGGCTGGTACTACCATTCAGGAATTTGGTAACAGTCCCTCAACATTTTTAGATTTGTCCATTGGCTTATCGCACCACAATTCATTCATCTACTTTATTCAACTCAATAGCAATTCCTCGAGCACATACTTTTTGCCAGACACGGTGCTGTGTACCAGAGATACAAAGATGAATAAAATAATCCTTAAGGAGTTTTTAAAGAATTCATAAACTATAATGCAATATGATAAGATTGTAATAGAGCTCAGTAGAAATTCCTTTGGTGGTCTAAAGGATGGAACAACCAAATCAATCAGATGAGGATGGTTTGGCAGAGAAGGCAGTTTCGAGGATAGGTAAGTTTATCATGTTGATATATCTGTTCTAAATAGTAGGATAGTCCACCTGGAAAGAATAGCATGTGCAGTGCCGTGGGATCCTCAGGGACCATGAGGTTTTGGAAGAACAAATTCTAGGAACGAGGAAATTTAGAGACTAATGAGAATTTTGAAACCTTTACAACATTTCCAGTCCCCTCATAATTATCCCCACCCCCAAAGCATACCGATAAAGAATTAGTACAGAACCAATGAAAAACATCACAGGGATAAACAGCAATGGGTATCAGACAGGGCTACTCTAGAGGAGTTTATTAGACTGCTAGAGGTTTCACAGCTCACAGAGGCACGTTTATGTGGTTGAAAACCTTATTTGAGTTTAACAGAAAAGGTAACTCATTGTGTTCCCCACTGGGTCATTCCATTTCTAGTGTGGTTTCATCATCTGTCAACATTTGGTTTCATTCAAGTAGAACTTTTTTTTTCCTGCTACGAGAAGGGGTTTCATGGCTTCTTTAAACCACAGAGAAGCATTCATTTTGTGCTACAAGGAAGACTCTGTACTCTTTAACTCCCAGTGGTGATAAAAACCTCATGCAATAGACAGTGTTGCCTGAGACGCCAGTATCACAAATTCCATGTCCTCCTATGTCCTGTTGTGACTTTTTTTGAGAGACAAATTTGAAAGTAAAGCTCCAGTTGCTACTTCTTTTCTACTGGGTAGTGGATATAATCTTCATGGAAATGAAGGATTAACAACCCTGAACCAACTGACTCGAAAGCTCAGTATGACTGACTTCAAAAAGAATTCAGACTTGAGCAGACCCACTGCCTGATGTGGATGAGAAAGGAGTGCAGCAGGGAGAGAGGAACATGGCCATGAGCACATTACAATGGTCTTTCTGGTACTCGCCTAGGGAGTCTCTTTTTGGCTTACACTCATCTAATTCCACTGTTACACACATGGTTTCCAGACCTTTGTAGCTCTTGGAGAATCTGCTCACTAGTGAGTGCAGAATGCTCTTATCCGATGAGCAGTGTGTTCTCTTAGAAGGTTGAGATCTCTTGTTCCATTGTAAAAACACAGGACTGTGCACACCAATAGGGCATGCATATGTGTGACACAATTGTATTCTTCCTTTCTGTCTTATTTTTCTTTTATCAAAAATGTAAAAATACACACGAAAAAAACCATATTGGGCCAATACTCAGCGGTACCATGTGGATTTATTACCTTCTGTAAGAACTGGAGAGAATTAGTCTCTAGTACTGGTCCAACGTATTTTCACGTTTCAAGAAAAAGAGAAAAATGGGATTAGAGGAGTTGACGTCAATACCATGGTGGTTAATAAACTGACATTTACATTTTGTAATATAAAGATCTATCCAGATTGACAGAACATATCAGTAGGAATTTTTTAAGATCAAATTTCATTTCATTAACGTGTGTTCTTTAAGCTTTTTTCGTTTTTTGAGGAGGATGATTGGCCCAGAGCTAACATCTGTTGCCAATCTTCCTCTTTTTCTTTTTTCTCGCCAAAGCCCCCGGACATTGTCGTATATCCTAGTTGTAGGTCCTTCTAGTTCCTCTATGTGGGATGCCACCTCAGCATGGCCTGATGACCTTGATCTTTGGTCCGCGCCCAGGATCCAAACCGGTGAACTCCAGGCCTCCAAAGCAGAATGCTCCAACTTAACCACTACACTGCTGGGCCAGCCCAAAGCTTTTTTTTTTTTTACACTACATTTTGGGTTTTAAAAATATACCATTTTAAGAAAACATTCTTATGAGAAACAGGCACATTTAAGAGTCTATTTCTACTGTCCAGTCAATCAATCCTAATCTGTCTGTGCATTTTCATTTTCTTTACTCTTTTAGATATGAAACTTTCAGGAGATGTATGAGAACCAGGAAAAAACACCAAACAAATAGACCAAGAGTAAAAACAGCCTGCAGATGCAGTTTGGAAAGTAAATTAATGCAAAAAAAGGAAATTCATTAGCACTCATTCAACACAATAATTTGGGGCATTAAGTGGAGGAAGGAAGAATAATTTGTTTTCCCCTCCTCCCAGCCTTAACTGAACATAGTTAGGGAGTGTATGCTCTTTTGCATGTTCTTATTGTCATGTTTTGAGAATGCAATAGGAAACATAGAATTATTGTTTTCTTCTCATCTAATTATTCACAGAGTACTTTTGTGGTCTAGTGAAGAGTTGTGAAAAGTTGCCCCTCCTCTACCCCCGATTCAGCAGATTTCAAGTTTCTGTTGTGGTAGGCTTGATTTCTATTCAAATTGGTAGTTATTCACTGCCCTAAATCCTCTACATCAGGAACCCAAAAGCTACCTTCGGGAAAAAGCTGATAAACTCATTTATTCTCAGAGTATAAAAAACAAACACAGTTCAAAGCATTATTCTGTCAAAGGATATTTGAATTGTAAGGAACACAAAAATTCATTTACTCAGAATATTTCTAATGGTGCCTTCACAGGCAATTGGTAAAGGGAATTTGGGTGGGGAGACTCTTGGGGTTTGACTCATTTCAATTCTCCTGCAGGCTATTTTATCTTCCAGGAAAGCCAGCTCTGAGCCAACATCTCTGCTTGCCATTTAAAACTTAATGTTTTCTCCATAGAACCTACCTTAACCTTTTAGAAACCACTAGTGCTATGGGTTGAATTGTGCCCCTCAAAAAGATATGTTCAAGTTCTAACCCCCGAGTAACTCAAACTGTGGTCTTATTTTGAAATAAAGTCATTACAGATATAATTAGTTAAGCTAAGATAAATACCTAGTGGAGTTGGGTGGGTCCTTAATCCAGTATGACGGGTGTCCTTATAAGAGGGAAGATGATATGAAGACAGACACTCAGGAAGAATGTCATGTGAAGAGGAAGACAGAGATTGGAGTAATGCGTCTATGCCAAGGAACATCTGGGACTACCAGAAGCTGGCAGAGGCAAGGAAGCATCTTCCTCTAGAGGCTTTGGAGGGAGCATGATGCTGCCAAAACCTAGATTTCAGACTTCTAGCCTCCAGAACTGTAAAGATAAATTTCTGTTGTTTTAAATCACCCAGTTTGTGGTACTTTGTTGTGGTAGCCCTGGAAAATGAATACACTTTGTGATTTCTGTCTGTCTTTTTCTTTTCCTTTTTTTTTTCTTTTTCTCTTCTTTTATTTCCTACTTTCCATTTATTTATTTACCTACCCGACATCTGTTTAGGTTTCTCATTGACAAGGACAAGGAGAGGGACCATGAAAAAACAAAGAAACAAAGTCTTTTCTTCCTTTTACATTAAAACATTGGGAAACCTGTTCAAAGTCACATCTCCTCCGTGGGCTTCAACTATCTGTAAAAATAGATTAAAAAAAATTTTTTTTACAAGGATGTAGCTTTCAAACTTCTAGAAATAGTACAATTCTTTAGTCAAAAGAAACATTACATGGGTCCTCAAAATGTGAAATGAATTTAAAAATTGCACTTTCCAGTTTGAAGGAGGAAGGGGCCTCCTTCAAATCATAAAATTTAACCTCCTTTCACCATCACTTCCTACCCTAGATGGCACCGACAGTTACAATATTGCTGCAGCTATTTTGTTAGAACGATGTTTTCAATAATTAATCAGTATATAGTTAAGACTATGTTAAGGAAACTCTAATAAGGATGAGAAATAAAACGGTGGTTATTACCATTGAATTCACTATAACGGTGACTATACCTAAAGACTAGAACTCTAAGCAGTGTATGGCTATTCCGACTTATATAACCTAACAAGGAGGGAAAAAATTTCTAGTTTTTAACATTTGGCCATTTGGTATAACAGCTAATATTTAAGCTGATTAAACAGAGAGTATCTAAGTCAAAGATTTAATACTAGGGCCGGTTGGGTGGTGCAGTAGTTAAGTGCGTGCGCTCCGTTTTGGCAGCCCGGGATTCGCGGGTTCGGGGGTTCAGATCCCGGGTGTGGGCCGATGCACCGCTTGTCAAGCCATACTGTGGGAGCATCCCATATAAAAAGTAGAGGAAGATGGGCAAGGATGTTAGCTCAGGGCCAATCTTTCTCAGCAAAAAGAGGAGGATTGGCATCGGATGTTAGCTCATGGCTGATCTCCCTCACAAAAAAAAAAAACGATTTAATACTACACGGAGACTCTGATATTTGTTGAATGGTGTGTCAGTGCATTACCGGTTCTCACTCAATCCCCCAGAAGTAGAAATTATTCTTTCATTTTACTGAATAAGTCACTGAGGCTGTGATTCTGTAAAGTGCCCACAATCACATAAGGAGGCAGAGACCAGGATTCAAAGCCAAGTCTGAAGTGCACACATTGCCGTGAACGGTGATTTCACAAGGCATGAGAAGTAGAAATCTTTTTTGGTGTTATCTGCTTCCATTTCTCTTTTAATCAACATTTTGTCAGGGTTAAATCTCTCATAACTGTGGTGGGTGAAGTGAACCCAGACAAGAGAGTAATTATGGCTCTTCTGAGACCTCTGCAGGAAACACCAACAGTGGGAGGAAGCAAATGCTACAGCAGGTGGTGGATATGACTACCTGTGTGGGCAGGTGCAGCTGAGGAGGCAACCAACTGTACTTTCTCCTCACTGCACAAAGAGTTTTGTCTTCACCTCTAGTCCATGAGGACAGACATTATATTCAGAGCGTATCACCACTGTGGGGCTAAAGCAGCAAGTAGTTTCTTCCCTCGCCCCATACTTTCATGTTCTATATAAAGTTATGCTCACATGGCACTGAAATAGACATTTTTATGTTCTACAAAAATACCACTGCAAAATGACAAAAATGCCATAACTTGAAATAGATTATCTTCTAAGATTAACTTTGCCTAAAGAACAGATTTTCCCCACACATTCATTCTGAAATCTTTGAGTCCTAGAAAAACTGCCACTAATTCTCCACTCCTTAGTGATCTCTTCAGTACCCTTACCTTCACTGTCTTCTTTAGCGAATGTGTTGACTACATGAATTCAAAGCAAATTACTTCCTAGCTATGTGAACATGGGCTATTCACTTAAATTCTCTAAATCTTGATTCCTTATCTGTAAAATAAGAATAATAAATTTTTAAATAATTTTCTTATTTATATTGCTTTCTAAGTCTCGCCCTTTAGGACATAAATTTTGTGACAACAGTAACTTAAAAAAATACAGTGGAGGGGCTGGCCCCATGACTTAGCGGTTGGGTGCGTGCGCTCCGCTGCTGGTGGCCCAGATTCGGATCCTGGGCACGCACCGACGCACCGCTTCTCCGGCCATGCTAAGGCTGCGTCCCGCATACAGCAACTGGAAGGATGTACAACTATGACATACAACTATCTACTGGGCCTTTGGGGAAAAAAAAAAGGAGGAGGATTGCCAATAGACGTTAGCTCAGAGCTGGTCTTCCTCAGCAAAAAGAGGAGGATTAGCATGGATGTTAGCTCAGGGCTGATCTTCCTCACAAAAAAAAAAAAAAAACAAAAAACAACGGAATCATCTTGTACATACAATTACACCACTTAATTTTACACACACACACACTTTTTCACTTTAGAGAAATTGACAAATCAATAATGGAATTTTTAAAACACATTTCTGTCTGATCTGCTTTTGCTGTATTCCATAAGTTTTAGTATGTTATGGTTTCATTCCTCTCAAATTATTTGCTAATTTCCCTTGTGATTTCTTCTGAGCCATTTATTATTTAAGAATGTGTTGTTACATTTCCACATACTGGGCATTTTTCAATATTTTTTCTGTTGTTGATTTCTAATTTTATTCTATTGTGGTTAAAGGACATAATACATGAAGAAAAACCTAACAGAACTGATTAGAGAAATAGATAATTCTACAATACGGTCGAATTTCCATATATCACTTTCAACAAAGGATAGAACAACTAGAGAGAAGATCAGCAAGGAAATAGAAGATTTGAATAACATTATAAGTGAACTAGACCTAACAGACATCTATAGAACACTCCACCTGACAACAGCAGAATACACATATTTCTCAGTGTACATGGAACATTCTATAGGATAGACTAAAAGTTAGGCTATAAAACAAGTCACAATAAATTTAAAATGATTGAAATCATATAAAGGAATAATAAAAGTGGCAGAGTCAATGACAGGGCAAATGCTTTTGTTGCTGCTTCAAGTTGACACTAATTGAACATCTACTGTACATTGGCACTCACTTGACCCTAGGAACAAGGATTATTAAGGCATCCCCAAGCCACAGGGAGCTAATAGTCTAGGAAGGATGAAGAGATAAACAACAACCATAATGCATGGTGATCACTCTATGAAAAATGTCGCTGCTTTGAGAGCTTAAAGTAAAAACTAGCTGATTGCTAGGAAGGGCAGGTCATGGTGGCAGAGAGTGGGATAGAGAAGGGTCAGACATGGATCTATAGAGAAAGTAAGAGTTGTGGACAGTCTTGAAGATCTCAAGAAGTGTGTGTTTTCTAAAAGGAGAAAAGGGAAAGAGGCACGGAAGTTGAAACCTCATAGAATATTTGGAGAGAATGGTGAACGAACCTGCAAAACAGTTTGAAATAATCATAGAAGGTCTTTTGTGGCACTCTCCAGACTCTAGATTTATTCATATAGGTTTTATTGATATAGATTTTTAAGGATTTATTTCATATAGGCTTATTTACTCATATAAGTTTGTAAGGAAAGAAAGAAAATCATAAGACAGAGGCGACATAAGTAGAAAACATGTTAAAAAGGCAAAAAAAGCTTACAAGTTTAAAGCTCAAGGTTAGTCTAGTTTTTTTAGGGTGTAGCAATCACCAGAAACACTGAGAAGCTTGAATTCTAGTACATAGACCAAGTGTTCAATTTTGATTGAGAGTGGTATAATTTTAAGTCATAGATAATTAAGCCATGTCCTCAGCCTTTGGAAGAGGGTAACATTGTGCATTTCAAGGGGATTCTTTGCCATTTTCAGAAACCAAAGATACATTGATAATGATTATCAAGTGAGTTGTCACATTTCAGAATTACTCATGGAAGTATTCCTAATTACCTGTCTTAGTGTGCAGCGAATAACAGCCTTACTAAATTGGTAATGCTCACACGATTTAACAACTAGCCTTGACACTTAATTCCCTTATAACGTGGATGGAACAGAAAAATGAGGATTTTCATCTTAAAACCAATGGCGGTCCACAACTTTCATCACCAATGACACGCTCATCTACTTCTTAAATGATGAAGTGATCAAGTTGACTCCTATGTGAAAGTCTATTCTGAAACATCTTTGGAAACAAGCAGCATATAAATTTTCTCTATAATTCAGATTTGAGGTTTTAGCTGTGGAAAAGTGAAAAAAAGAAGATTTACCCTTCATTCAATACGAATTGCAATTACTGTCTTTTTATTAGCTGACAAATTAACATCCTAAATGATCATTCTTGAGGTAGACAAAAAGTAAAATACAAAGTGCAAAAAAAAGTATCCTGTAGTAGGAAGCAAAAACTAGAAAGCCTTAGAGAGAAAAGTTTTCTAGTTTAGGTTAGTTTTCTTGACAAAATGTGATACAGTAGAAAATGACCGACATTCTGGTCTTCTGAGCAGGGATGGCCTCACCATCAGTGTTTAGTCTGTGACCTTAGCCTTGTAACTTGCCTTTTCACATTTTAGTTTCCTCATCACTAAAATAGAGAAAAATATTATCTAGATAACCATTTTATTGTCAGAATTAAATAATATTATATTAATATGCTGTAAATTCTCAAGTGTTCTAAATTAGTATTTCTTTAATTAGGTAAACATCAAGTCAGACAAGCTATTTTCACAAATTCAATGTCTATTGAATATTTTTGAGTAAAAGCAATCTTGGTACCACATGGTTGATCCCTGGAAGGTATAGTATAAAATACAACATATAATATACAAGATATAGATAAATAGATAATAGATAAGCTAGAAGACAGATTATTCTAAGATTATATGTGGCTTCATATTTGTCTCATCCTCAATTTCTTCTACTAAATATACATATATATTTATATATATATATAACTTAAAAGACTCTTTAATTGAGTATTTAATTCTAGCTGTGGTTCTTTTACTAGTTATCTCACCTCAGAGGAAAACACAAACACATATACACACATAACCACAAAAATATTAATTTTCTCAAAGTCTCATTTTGTCATTTACAAAACATGAGATTTTGACTAAATGTTCTCTAAGACCTTTTGACACATTAGCTTTCTTTGATTTTAATTTTATCACCATCCCTAAACTGATTTCTGTCCAAATACTTAAGTATGTATGTAACTATCAATCAGGAAAGCAGGAGGAAAAATTTAAAAAAATGGAAAGAAGGGGCTCTGGAGGAAAAGGCTAGAGAAAGAGAGCTAGAATTAAAGTTGTGAGAGAAGAACTGAAGCAGCAAAGACTAAATTGTCCTTGGTGTCTCCTGCATCAAATATTTCATTAAACTTATTTATAATTAGAATAAATAGACTATACTTGCTCATAGCTCAGGCACTTAACAGGACATTAGTTAAACTATGAACTCGGTGTCAACAGTAAAAAAATTTTAAAAAACACATCAAAATTACTATGTAATTTAGATCTTGGAAGTAGAATATTTGAAGATTTTATTTCTTTTCCATTTTCAAGTCCCCAATTATTTAAGCTCTGCAAACTTCAATACAGGAGCTGTCCTGAAAATGAGGTGCTACAATGAGCAAAGCTAAAAAGAAAAAAATTTAAAAGTCCCTGGAAGACACCCTGTTGGCAGAGTGGATCACTATTTTGCTTACGATTCTTGTCTCTGTGTTTACTGTGCTGTTTGTCAGTGGGGCTCCGCAGAAGACTCCACTAACAGAGATGCAGCAGCTCGAAGTGCTGAGTTTTGCCAACCCTGAAATTTAAATAGCATTAAGTGTAACACAGTGGTGTCACGACCAAGAAACTCCAAATTAGCGTCATTCCACTGATGATTCTGAGCTCTGAAACTATGTGACAACTATGATCAACCTTTTCAGCATTTAGTCTGCAATGGCACGGATCATTTAGGCAGTCTTTTTTGTGCATGGGTGGGTAGCATCCATTTTATCATCAGAATTAGCCCCGTTCTTTACTCTCTCAGCACAGATATTGAACACAACTCTATTGCTGAGTTTTGCATACCTAAAATTTCTGTAACATGAGGGAAAGAAAAGAGCAAGTTTGCATATTTCTTCTGTCTCCTTCTCCAAGGCAATACTACAGGGAATAGAAAAGACATCTAGAGCAGCAATCTCCAGCAGAACATAGGAAGCTTTGGGGGTGTTCAGGATGTCTCACGGTGTGAGGGGAAAATGTTGGGAATATTATTTATATATGTATTAAATTTCAATGTTTTATTTTCTACTTTGAATATATTTGAGAATGTATTATATTAGTATAATAATATATTTATATGATTTATGATTAAATATACAAATGGCCAACAGGTACATGAAAAAGTGTTCCACATCACTAATCATCTGGGAAATGCAAATCAAAACCACAATGAGATATCACCTCACACCTGTTAAAATGGCTATTATCAAAAAGACAAGAGATAACAAGTATTGGCTAGGATGTAGAGAATAGGGAACATTTATACGCTGTTGGTGGGAATGTAAATTGGTACAGCCACTATGAAAAACAGTATGAAAGTTCCTCAAAAAATTAAAAATAGAACTACCATATGATCCAGCAATTCTACTACTTGGTATATATCCAAAAGAAGCAAAATCATTATCTCAGAGAGAGATCTACACTCCCATGGTCATGGCAGCATTATTCACAATAGCTAAGATATGGAAAAAACCTACATGTCTAGAGACAGATGAGTGGACAAAGAAATATATATATATATGTATATATATATATATATACACACATACTTATATATATATATACACACACACATATATAAACACACACAATGGAATATTATTCAGTAATGAGAAGGAAGAAAATCCTACCACTTATGACAACATGGATGAAACTTGAGGACATTATGCTAAGTGAAATAAGCTAGACAGAGAAAGATGGATACCATATGATCTCACTTATATGTGGAAGAAAAAAAAGTCAAACTCATAGAAACAAAGAGTAGAATGATGGTTGCCCCAGGTTGAGGGTAGGGAAAATGGGCAGATGCTGGTCAAAGTGTACAAACTTTCATTTATAAGATGAGTAAGTTCTGGGCCTCTAATGTACAGCATAGTGACTACAGTTACTAATATTGTATTGTGTACTTGAAATTTGCTAAGAAAGTAGATCTTAAGGGTTCTCACTACACACACACACACACACATACACACAAGGTAATTATGTGAGGTGATGGATATATTAACTTGATTGGTGTAATCCTTTCACAATGTATACATATATAAAATCATCACATTGTACATCTTAAATATATACAATTTTATTTGTCAAGTATACATTAATAAAGCTGGGGAAAATAAAATATTTGTAACATATACGACAAGAAGTTAAAATACCTGTTTTACAATGAACACATATATCAACAGGAAATTTATTATATAAACAATATAAACTATATAAATACCTTAATAGAAAATTAACAAAGAGAATAAACAATTTCTAGCAGAAATGCAATTGATCAACTTATTTGTTAAAATTTGATTACCCTCATTAATTATGGCAAATTTAAACAACAGCATGATAGCCTCTCTCACATAGCAAAGATTATATAGACAATACTGTATACAGGAAATGTTGTTGAGAAATGGTGACCCTCACAATTTGCTGGCAGCAGTGCAAATCTGGCCCTTTTTTTTTTTTACATTTTACACCTTTCTGTAATACATAAATGTGCATGCCCATGAGTCATAAAATTCCACTTATAGAGATTTATCCTAAAGAAATAATTAGGCAAGTTTGCAAAGATGTCCATCAAAAAATAATAATGGCTAACAGTTTTTGAGTTTGTCATATATAAACTATCTAATTTAATCATCATAAAACCCTATGAATACTTTTTATCTATCTATTATCCCACTTTTATAACAGGAATCTTAGGATGATAGAAATCGAGTAACAACAGGCTGCCTATCTCCTGAGCAGCTCTTCACAACCAGGTAATTTTAGTGAATATAGTGGATTGACAGTCAGCCTCCATTCCATCCTTTTTCTGGGGCTTCCTTTACTGTAGAATTGGGAAAGCTGAAACACACATTTCACCGACTTCCTTGAAGCTAGGGTTTCTGATGTGTCTTAGGTTCATTTACACAGGTGCACTCCCACGAGATTTGGAAGACAGGATTAATGTGGAGGACATTTAGCAATTCCGTCCATTTTCTGCCGGCAAGTAGTGTGGAACCATTAGGTTTCTTGTGGCAGCAGCCAAAGGACCAATCACTAGCATCACAGATGTCAAGTTCCATGACGTTCACTTTGCCAGTGCAAATTTCACAGTGTGGCAAGGCTCTGGGTCCATGTTTGCTGTGCCAGAGCTTCCTGATGCCTGAATCATAGCCCAGCAGAATTTTCCTGGGACCAACAGGTGAGATGGCAGCACCACCTTCCCGATTCTGGATATGATAGCTTAAGTGTTCTATTTGTTGAGTCAAAAGTTTCATAATCTCTGAATCATAAGTAAGGTGTTAAGAGCTCCAAGGCTACTTGTTGATGGACAGCCTTACAGATCTGGGGAAAGATATCTATTCTCTCAGTGGCCCTGTTCCATGGTATTGTTCTGGAAATTATTCCTGCAAGCCTAGTCTAGAACTTACTCTTCTAGCCATGCTAATAATTTTGATAAAAGCTCAGAGCTTTCTCATTTCTGCAATTAAACACTGACTACATAGCTATCCTAAGACATGTACTAAGTTTGATTATATTTAATAATTGAAATCAATTTAAGTAAATATAATGGAAAATTGGATATATAGATATATGATCCATCTACACAATGAAATATAATGCAGTAATTAAAATTGAAATATACATCTATATTTATTTATTGACATGAAACCATATTTACAACATAATATTTAGTGGAAAAGCAGGATATAAAATAGCATGTTGTTGCGTATATGTGTGTGTGTTTAGAAAAATGTGGCAGGATAGATAATAAAATATGAATAATCATCTTTTAGTACTACTATTTTGGGTAGTTTTCACTTTCTTCTTTAGACCTTTTTTATATTGTCTGAAATTTTAATGAGTATACTTCCTTAATAATAATAAAAATAAAAGCTATTTTCATTTTAGGGAAAAAATAGACAAAACACTATTATCTTATTTGGATGTGAGGAATAGCTAATTTTCAGTACTCTTCTTTGATTATCTCTAATATTTCCTATGTATAATTTTATATTAGTTTAATTGTACAAACCACAGTGAATCCTTTTGAAAGAATATGAGGTTTAAAGGTTAGGATTAAAAATGAATACTTGTTATGTACTTATTTTAAAAACTAGCTCAATGTGTGATTTCTACTTGTCTCAATATATTCATTCCACATGGCAACGCTGCCAAGGTGTTCCAACATACATTGAATATAGAATGTCTTTTTACTTAATTGTGCAATTATATGTTCTTGGTATCAGAGTCACAGTTAGGAGAAGTTTCAAATCTTCAAAACTCCCTCCTCCAGTTCTTTCTGTATATGATGTAACCCTGTTTCATCCTCCCCATCTCTTTACCTACATGGAGAGCTGCATGAAATAAATGTGAAGACTTTAGCCCTGCTGTGTGGGCAGAGATAAGGGGAGGTTGCCTACATTCTGACCCTTGAAAATTTCAAGATTTAGGTGGCAAGACTTGCTGAATATGAGAATCATTGCTTGGAACACAGGCATAAGTTGTTTCTGGATACTACAGTTGCTAAGAGAATAAAAGAGAGATGGTGCTCACTTTTTGCAAATATCCTATTCCATGTGTATGGCCAAGACTACCAAAATTTGGAGGTTCTGTGTGAGCTAGTAATAAGAATCAGTGGGGGAATTATATAGACTCAACTTTAGCCTCTCCCATGTATATCCTTTACACTGTTCATTGATATTTCAGGGAAAAAAATAAAGAAACAAACTCAACATAGCCTTGAACGAAGTCTCATCAATCTCCAAATTTGCGATCTGGTCTGATTCACCTCAATTGTATCCATTACTCCCAAGGCTGTCCCCTCCTTTCCACTATGATAAAAATTCCAAGTCATTGCTTTCAGTTTTCAGTCAGCAAGAAATGCAAAAATATCTGCTCCATGGTATTGTCATAAATGGTTATAACTGCTAACTGAGTAAGGTATTTCTTCTCCTAGTGAAATTTTTCTCAGATTTTGAGGTCTTAACTCTGTCTCAGACACTCTTCCTCTACGCTCTTGAAGCTTTTTAAAGTATAGCACTTACAACTTTTTACTTTATTTTTCTATAAACTTATTCATATCCATCACTGGCCTGCACACTCCTTGAGTTCAAGGGACACATTTTACGCATCTTTATAGTCCCCAATTTTTAACCCAGTGCCTGGCCAACAGTTTCTGAAGCTGCCTCTGCATTTTTTTTTTTTTGTGAGGAAGATCAGCCCTGAGCTAACATCCATGCTAATCCTCCTCCTTTTGCTGAGGAAGACCGGCTCTGAGCTAACATCTATTGCCAATCCTCCTCCTTTTTTTTTCCCCAAAGCCCCAGTAGATAGTTGTATGTCATAGTTGCACATCCTTCTAGTTGCTGTATATGGGACGCGGCCTCAGCATGGCTGGAGAAGCGGTGCGTTGGTGCGCGCCTGGGATCCAAACCCGGGCCGCCAGCAATGGAGCACGCACTTAACCACTAAGCCACTGGGCCAGCCCCTGCCTCTGCATTTTAAAAGATTATTTAAACTCAAAAGAATGGATATCTCATAGGGAATATCAATTGTGTTCTGATGAGGCTAATGGTGAAATGTTAGAAGAATTGGTGGTAGGTGAAAATAGACATTCTTTGGATCGAGAGATTTCTTACACCTCTCAAACCACATTACTATGTAAAAATAAGTGAAAGCCTGGCTATGCTTAGAGCTAAATGGGATATTTCAGTGCATGTAATTTGTATGTCCTTCGGAAAGATCACACAAATCATCAGAGAATGATGAGAAAATAGAGGATGTCTAGAAGTAGGTAAAATTGTGGAAGCTCCAATTTTTCCTTTCTCCCATTTTTCCTGTTTCTCTGCACCTTGGATATATTCTTTCATGTTGTTTCAAGCACTTGGGAGTTTCCTCAAGGACTTTAAGTCACACATCTAGGTGTGAGTGTGTCAGATGCTATGGTCCCCTATCCACTATCTATTTTTCTTTCTTTTTAATCAACACAAGGCCAGTATTTCTAGGAAAGACATATATCTGGCAAAAATATATATATATTTCACCTGAAAAAAGGGGAGTCTGGTATATGTAAGCAAAAGGAATGAAGTGGAACTTCCAGAAATACACTTTTTGCCTTTTTCCCCATTCTTCTTATTTTTGACCTCAAATACAGTCTAGTTAGCTACAGACCAGCAGATATTTTGTACTGTAAGATGACCTTCAATATGAAAAGTACACACACAGGATTCTAGAATAGAAAGATAGAAGGAAATTGTCCCTGATGAACCATCACAGAAACACAGGACTTATTTGAGAGTGAGGAGAAACAAAGAAACAATAAAACCTATAACTAGATTAAGCTCCCTTTTTTTATTTTCAGTGTTGTGGTCTTAGTTACAGTCAAACACAGTGCCTATTGAATTTCTCTTTGTCTATCCTTATTAGAAGCTAAACATAGCTAGTCCCCATCATCTGGATTTTATAGCCAACATGTATTTGAATACTAATAAACTTTTCTCATTTTATTCTTATACTTTATCTATTTGATGTTTTTACTACCATTATCCAACATTGTGATTCTTTTTAAATAGTCTCTAAGTTTTCCAACCTCCTTCAATGCAATCATAATGGTAATGGTAATAGGTCAAACTATTCTGATGAAATAAAAAGGGATGCTTATTACCCACTGGCATTCACTTAAACTTTGTCTTACAGCAAAATGAGAATCTGTGTGATAGAAAAAGAGAATCATTTCCCTTTACCTTAACTTTTTCTTTTTCCCTTCTACATACAGCAGACTTTTTATTCCTCTAGGGATGTTCCTGCAAAGGCCCCAGAATATAGTACAAATATTAATTAAAACAACATTGAAAACCTCAACTCACCAATCCGTTAATGGATGCATGGAATTGTGAAAGGGTTTGCCCAAGGCCTCAAACACTCCCTGCTCTATGCTAATACACAGGCAACACCCAGGTTCACAGTCCCACATTCTGTCTGAACCCTAAAAGCTTTGTTTCCACCAGTCACTTTCTCGCTAGTATTTAACTCATCACTTTGAAAACCACTTTGATAAGCAGATACCTTGAGCACGGAGGGAGCTCTAAAAAAAGGCCTAAATTTCTGTTTCAGCTTTTTAAAATTCCATTACAGAACAGTTTCTGAAATGGAAAATGTACCAACTGCTTATATAGGAATTTTCTTAGAGACATAGGAGAATAAAATTGTATTTTTCATTTAGATTACTCAGAGAAATACTCGTTTATCTGTGTTGCTCTTTCAGGGAAAGCAATATGAAAAGCAGTCTTGTGGCTATCTGAGGATTCGTTGCTCTTTAACCCTTTATTAAGTGCCCACTATAAATCTCAGTAAGAGATTATGTATATGCCCAACTCATTTAAATGGCGGTTAAGTAGATTTGAAGACATTGAACTGAAATAAGAACGCCTCAGGAAGCTGTCTATATGTACATAAGAAATGCGCATTCTCTATATATTTACAACAGAGGGTCACATGCCCACACATTTTAAGGGCTCATCAGAGGGATGTGGCTGTTTTCTCTATTTAAACGTATATTGCTTCAAACTATCTCAGTTTTGTTTTTGTTTGTTTTTTTAGTTTTCCAGTCACTCTACTATGTTTAAAACTTGAAATAAAAGAATCTTCACTATTGTCTTCCATGTGGCCTGTTAACCAAGACACCTGGTTGGCCCATTGAGGGGGAAACCAAAAAGAAAGTTTGTATGATTTATCCAAATTCCTAGAGCATTGTGGTAGAAGAGCCTGGGTTAGGATATATAGCCTGAAATTCCTATCTCTTTGATTTTATTTAGGCCTAAATCAAATTTTCTTTTTTCTTTTTTTTTTTTTTTTTGGTGAGGAAGATTGGCCCTGAGCTAACATCCATTGCCAATCTTCCTCTTTTTGCTTGAGGAAGATTGTCCTTGAGCTAACATCTGTGCCAATCTTCCTCTGTTTTGTATGTGGGATGCCACCACAGCATGGCTTGATGAATGGCGTGCACGTCCACGCCTAGGATCGGAACCTGTGAACCCCGAGCGACCCAAGCAGAGCACACAAACTTAACCACTATGCCACTGGGCCGGCTCCTCATTTTCTCTTTTCTAAATGTCTAAATCACCATCATGGACACCAAGGATCCCTTAGTAGTGACCGTGGATGGGAAAGGTCAAGTCTATTTTTCACCTGGTGTTATAATGTTGCCTGTATTGTTTATTTCATGGATTTAGATACAATATTATAAAATTGTACTTCCTCAAAAAAGTAATTCAGAGAAAGGAAAAACAATTTTGTCATGTATCAGTAGCTGATATTGCTGGTTCTAGACATCATCCCTAATAGCACTCATTCATCCATCCATTCTCTCAGCAGGTGAATTTTGAACATCTTTTATTTACTGGGCACCATTCAAAGCTCTGGAGACACAAACATGAAAAATGTGTTCCCTTAACTCAACATTTTAGGGAGCTCCTTTCAGCTTAAAAATTCTATGACTATAATTATTCTACCTCAAGTGTTAGTCACGGTGCCGTTCTTAGAAGAAACTTGTTTCTTTCTAAAACAGACAAAAGCTAGAAGGTTTCTAACGTACAGAAAAGTTGCAAGAAGTGTAAAAAGAACACCCACATGCTCTTTATCCAGATACACCAATTATCAGTATTTTGCCCCCATTCACTTTGTTTATATATATATATGTATATATATTCAGATTATGCTTATTTTTCTGAAGCTTTTGAGATTGAAATATACACATTATGTCCTTTACCTCTAAATACTTCAATGTATATTTCCTTAGAATAGGGTTTTTTTTTTTTGGTGAGGAAGATTGGCCCTGAGCTAACATCTGTGCCCATCGTCCTCTATTTTGTATGTGGGTCACCACCACAGCATGGCTTGATGAGTGGTGTAGGTCCACGCCTGGGATCCAAACCCCTGAACCCCAGGCCACTGAAGCAGAGTGCGCTGACCTTAACCACTATGCCAAATACAGCACTGCTGTCATCTTAATTAAATTTACACATGATACAATATGTTTCCCTAGTCTATCATCCATATTCCAATTTTTTTTTTATGTTGAACCGCTAATGCCCTTCAAGTACTATTTTCCTTCCAACACAGAATCCAGTCTAAGATCCCACGTTGCATTTAATTGTCATGTCTTTTAATCTCCTTTAATTTGGAACACTCCCTAAGCATTTCCTTGTCTTTTATGACACTGACAGTTTCAAATCTTCCAGAAAGTTCTGAATAATGCAGTATTTTTTGTTTTAATAAAATACTCTGCATTTTGAGTCTGTCTGGTGTTCTTTCATGGTTAGGTTCAGGTTACGCATTCCCTGGATGTGTATGGAATACTACATCAGTGATATTGTCACCTCCTCAGGGTGTCACTTCTGAAGGCACACAATGTTGGTCTGCACTCCTCCCAACTTCCTAATGAACTTTTATTTTTGAATAATTCTAGATTTACAGAAAAGTTTCAAAGATGGCACAGAGTTCCCATATACTATTCTCCCAGAACTAAAAAACTTCACATTAGTTCTTTACTATTAAATAAACTACAGACCTCATTTGGATTTCACCAGGTTTTCCACTAACATCTTTTCTGTTCCAGGAGCCAATCCAGGACAGCACATTGCATTTAGTTGCCATGTCATCATAATCTGCACTGACCTGTGTCAGTTTCTCAGTCTTTCCTTGCTTTTCATGACTTGCACAGTTTTGAGGACGCTGTAGAACATGCCTCAATTTGGGTTTTTCCTTTTATTATTTATGTCAATTTTTATCACCCAAAGTGTCTGATTTTTCCACTACATTGTTACTATTTTTTCTTGTTACTATTAGTCTATAGGAAAACACTTTCAAAGCATGCAAACATCCTGCTTCTTATCAAACCTCTCTCTCCTAAATTTAGCATCCTTTGATGATTCTTGACTGAATCAATCTTAAATGATGGTTGGAAAATGAGGCATCCAAATTTACCATCCTCTCCAAATTGACCCGTTTGCACTTGGCATTCTACTGTAAGCAGGAGCCCTCCCTCCTCCTCCGTTTCTTTCTTTTTTTATCTATTATTGTTACAAACTAATGGATTCATATTTTGTGAATGACTTGTAATTCATTATTGTCCTTAATTATTTTGGTGCTCAAAGAGTTCAAGATTTGTCCAGAAGTAACCCTTTCATGCTGGCTCCAGGATCTTGTGACCCCATCCACTTTAAGAATACTTCCTTACTTTCTAGCATGACAAACCAGTTCAAGCTCATCTTATCCCATTCCTGTCCCAGCCCTGAAGTCAGTCATTCTCCAGGGAAAAGTCCTTTCTTAAATCTTTATTATAAGCAGCAAAACAATGCTTCATAGTAGAAACTAAATTAATGATGTCAAATATATTTTTAGAGGCAATCCTTCTGCTAAGTTTAACTTGGCCTACTAAATATTAATCTGGAATTACAAGTACATTTCAAATTCAGACATCAGTCAGGACCTTCACTTATCGCCACTACATTAAAACAACATTATATAAAATAAATATTTAGAACTTTGAGAATAGTTAATTATGTATGTTCCTGCAACCTGTTAGCATCAAACTCAACTGATCATACAAATCTCTCAGATCAACTGTGTTTCTTCTTTTACAACCATTCTCCAGTATGTTTTCTATTCGCCTCCCGCCATCTTTCTCATTGTCCCACTCTGACCCTGCCCCAAGTGTTTCCATCGTGTACGTCTAAGTCACTCTTAATTTCTTCAGAGTGCTTTGCTTCAACCTACCTTAACAGAAACCATCTTTGATTTTTTCCAAGGGCAGATGCCTCTCCTCTCATTCCCCAACACTTTTCTGCAAATAAGGGGCACAGAAACTTAAGATCTTGGCTCCCCATTTCCACAACCTGGCAATTATTCTTCCTCCTTTGTACATAAATCCTTCTCCTTTAAGACCACATCAAATTCTCTTTCTACATCCCATTGTCATTGTCTCCTATCATTTACTGGTGAGTCCTCACATTCACTACATTCGCACTTAAATTTATTTTTCTTCCATCCCCAATTCTGTTACAATCTTGTAGGATTTTAGTGTTTATTAGGTGTCATTCCAAGTTCTAACTTCAGTATTACTTGTATTCTTAACCACAATTTTCAACTCTGCTTCAACTTACTAATTCTCAGAAAAGAAACCTATGATCTTCTCATATATAAATTAATTCACTCAAATGGAGATTCCTCAAAAAATTAAGGATAGAACTTCCATATGATTCAGCTATTCCACTGCTGGGTATTTATCTAAAGAACTTGAAAACACCAATGCGTAAAGATACATGCACCCCTGTGTTCATTGCAGCATTATTCACAATAGCCAAGACTTGGAAGCAACCTAAGTGCCATCAAGGGACGAATGGATAAAGAAGATGTGGTATATATACACAATGAAATACTACTCAGCCATAAGAAACGATGAAATCCAGCCATTTGTGACAACATGGATGGACATTGAGGGTATTATGCAAAGTGACATAAGTCAGAGGGAGAAGGTCAAATACCGTATGATTTCCTTCATTAAGTAGTAGATAATAACAACAATAAACAAACACATAGAGACAGATATTGGATTGGTGGTTACCAGAGGTGAAGGGAGGAGGGAGGAGGGCAAAAGGGATAATTCGGCACATGTGTGTGGTGATGGGTTGTAATTAGTATTTTGGTGGTGAACATGATGTAATCTACGCAGAAATAGAAGTATAATGATGTACACCTGAAATTTTTACAAAGTTATAAACCAATGTTACTGCAATAAACAAAAAATTAAAAAAAATTAATTAATTCGCTCAAGAAATAAACTCTAATACATCATTTTTTATTACTAGTTGTTTATCCTTCCAGACCTCTCTCTCTCCCCCTCCTTCCCTCCTTTACTTCTCTCTAGTTTTCTCTCTTTCTCCCCCTTTTTAATGGGGAAGAAATTGATGCTCTTCATCAATTGTCACTCTTTTTTCTTCCTCTTCATCAGACTATTTTTATCCTACTTCAGCTCTCCAGTTTTGATTTAAACTCCTCTCATTTTATTACTTTCTTACCAGCACTCTATTTGCTGAATGCTGTTGTCTTTCCTCCATACCCGCACTGAGCATTTAAAGCTCTGGTTAAACTCGACTGTCTCCATCACCCTTTCCACAATACAGATGCATAAAATGGCAAAACTATATAGACTGATGCCACAAGTACACTACTAATCTCAGATGCGACTCAGTCCCACCTGGAAATCCTTTTACTTGTTGACTATTAGCTCCTTCTCCCAGTTCCTTCAGCAGCTATTCCAAATTTTTGCCAACCTAACTTTCTTCACTTTTTTGTAGTATTTAAATTGTCCTTGAAATTCAGAATGAAAATAGACATGGTGAAGCAATAGCACCCTTAACTTCCCTCCTAAACCTACAAACGTGTCTGCATCTTCACAAATCCTTATCCTTTTGCCTCTGTATTAGAGAAGCTCTTCACGCTCTTATCCAAGGCCATTCTTTCTTGCTGTCTTGGCCATCCCCAGGAACCCTGTTTCCTCTCTCTTCTGCATATCCAGCTTCTTTATTTTGGTAGGCTCTATCCTTTCAGCCTCTAAAACTGCTAAAGACTCTTTCCTTCTACAAACATCTTCAAGATGTTTGTTTCTCTCTTCAGCTTTATGTCCCATAATCTTCTTTTACCACAGTACTTCCATGCCTTTTGCTCCTTTTAAAGGGTAGTAATAATATCTCCTCTAAATTGTTTCCCACCTTGATGCAGGGGCCTTTCATTTCTTGGTATCTACCCATTCTTCAACACCTAATACAAGTGTCTTTTCTTCTTTGTAGCATGTTTGTTGCTCCTAGGAAGTGCAAACTACTACATACTCTCTTCTACCACTCTCTCTTATACAAATATTTAATACTTAGCTCCTTGCTTTATACTATAATTTACTCAGTTGTATGTCCACTGCTCTGTGAGAATGTGAAATCTTTCAAAGAAGAGTACATTTCTTATGCAACTGTGAATCCTCATTCCTAGCACATGTTGCCTATTCAACAAAGGTTTGCTTAACAGTTTTGAATAATACGATACAACCAATCAAGACATGTGCTAGGGAAGAAGAACATTTTTGGCTACAGTAGAATATATGGAGGCTTGGAGGAAACATGTGCAATTGACAGTTATATTTGCTCTTTAATTTTCTATCAGCATTTAGCACAATGTATTATTTAACCACAGGTAAGTTTATAATTTTTTATTAAATTTGATATAATACAACTGGAAAATTTGTGTTTAAATGGAAATGATGAAAGACCTTTCTAACATAAATGTAGGCAAATGGTGCTTTAGTGGTTACTTGACATCAGCCTGAGAGAAATTTCAGAATGCCTTTATTCTCTCCCCATTTTTTCACTGTACTCCTTTTAACTTCCAGTTTTCATCATATATCTTTTTAATACTTCTGATTCCTCCCTTTTATTCCATATTATCCTTCTTAATAGTAGCTTATCAGGTGAGTTCCTCAAAGATTTCCCCAGGAATTCTAATCTCTAATTTATCAGCTTTCTAATGCTCGGATCAATCTAAGTTATTCTGTTGTTTAAGTCATTCAGTGGTTCCTCATTATTGTTTCAAAAATTCCAAGCCCCTTAGCATCCACCATACCCTCCATGTTTTTATCCATATATAATTTCCCAAGCCCAATTTCTTCAGCTTTTCTGCACAGAATTCATGCTCCAATTTTCTTGTGGTCCCATGTATCCATGCCTTAGTACACACTGTTGCCTTTCTCTCTGAAATGCCATTATGAGCATGAGTCTGCCCTCTTTTGTCTTATAAATGAAGTAGCTTGGTGTAATGGGATGGAGTGGACAAACAATGGCTTTAGAGAGAGAGATTCCTGAATTCAAACAGTTGTGAGCTTCAGCAAATTTCCTCACTTCTTTGAGTCAGCTTCCTTTTCAACAAAATTGTGATAATGCCTAACTAACAAATATTGCAAGGATTAGAAATAATTTATGTAAAGCATCTGCCACCCAGAAGACACTCAGTGACTGGTAGTTTCTCAGTAGCATCACTCTGCTCAAGTATTCCCTACTTTTCGAAGCTGTGGCCTGTCCACGTTGATCCCTCCATTCTTCTAGTAACTACTGCCATTTTTCCACTTATCTCCAAACAATTACTGCAATTTCTTGCTAAACTTTTATTTGCTCTTTTATATGTTAGAAGATACTTGTCTTACTAAACATTGCCTTTCTTGAGTTTATCAGAAACTCAATAAATTTCTAATGAAATGAAGAAAATTTGTCTTATCAAAATATTCAATTCCAAACCACAGAGAAGTATAGTAAGATAAAAAATAACTAAATGCATACTGTTTGAAATGCAGCAAAAATGTTAACGTAATTTATCATTATTTAATTTATCAATATTTCATTACTTAAATGGCAAGTGCATGTTTAAAATGTCTGAGAACCTCTTAGTATTGATGGTAGTGGTTAACTCTCATTTAGGTCAATACCACTCTCACATTCAAGAAAATATTCTTCTGAATTAGGTGAAATTGCTAATGGAAAAGACATTATTTTGAGACCTTTTTCTCGGCACAAGGCTGAAATCAGATGCTCAGTTGGATCAATTATGTCCTAATTGCTCATTGCCCTTTGAATGCATGAACAATAATTTGTTTTCAATGACAGTCACACAGGGTTGGTTAAACGGAAAGAGTGCCCAACATACAGAGGCACAAACAGAATATGCTGTGATTTAATAACAAACATCTTTATTTAGCTATTTAGAAAATCCTTTCCATAGCATTCCATTAGCATTCCATAGCTACTCAAATATTCTAGATTAAAGAAAGGCATTGTGGACTCAAAAACTAAAAGTATAAGCAAAATAGAAAAACATTCTTTTGGTATTTTGACGATAGCTTTGGTGGAAGGGACAAAGGTGTATTTGCCAGTATTCATAATTTTTGTTCTTACTTGTTCATTTCATTTCCACTTATCAATAAAGTAAATAAATCTTTATTTTTTATCAAGTTTTCTACTTGGCATTGGGGCAGTATATTTATGAAAAAAACTTTTTTTTCCTCCAAAATGGAAATATTCTTGATTGGCTTTTGTCATGCTTGTTTTGAAAATTTCAAAAAATAAACACAATATGGAGATTTATGTAATAGTTAATAAAAGTGATTAATTAATTCTACCACCAGGAATTAAGAATTGTTGATATACTATTCCACAAAACTGATTTTTCAATGATAACATCATTGAATGATGATGAGAACCTTCACATGTTGGTAAATCTTTCTAAGACAAAAAATATGTTCTATTTTATAAGATTCAATGGTTGCATGCTTTTTTATGAATCTACTAACACTTGTTGATATCCATTTAGGTTTATTTGACTTTATTTTTTTTTTTTTGGTGAGGAAGATTTGCTCTGTGCTAATATCCATTGCCAATCTTCCTCTTTTTTTCTTTGCTTGAGGAAGATTAGCCCTGAGCTAAAATCCATGCCAATCTTCCTCTTTTTGTATGTGGGTTGCCACCTTTACATGGCTTGACCGGTGGTGTAGGTCCGCTCCCAGGATCCAAACCTGTGAGCCCAGGCTGCTGAAGCAGAGTGTGCCCAACCCAACCACCATGCCATGGGGCTGGCCCCAAGGTTTATTTGACTTTTTACTCTTTTGTTTATTCCAAAATTTTGCTACTATAAATAATCCTATTGCTACATTGACACTCTTTGCATACATCTCTTCTTATGTGTCTAACTGCTTCCACATAGTAAATTTGTAGAACCAGACGTTTAAACAGATCACTCTGAAGAAAATTTGCATCTTTTCTATATATTATACTATAGAAGACAATGCCTATGTGTCTACAACCTTTTAAACAAAGAATATTTTCAACCATTTTAATTTTAATAAGTAATCAGAGAGGTGAAAAATGATATCACATTTTAATACTAATTAATAAGACCATCTTTTTATGTCTAGAGATTAGCTGGATTTCTTCTTCATTTATCTATCAGCTTTGGTTATGATATATTTGCCTTAAAAATTTTCCTCATTTTCTTGTTAAACTGCACATATTTTTCTTTTTGGCATCTATAGTTTGTGCTGTTCAAGCTTAGAAAGATCTTTCTATAACCATCATTATGATTCTAAAATTATTTTTAATTTTTCTATAATTATTTGCATACCTAGGCTCTCTAACTCTTCATAATTCAAATTTATAATGTATACTTTCTTAGAAAACTCTGGATTTCATCCAGATTTTTAAATTTATTAGTGTATATAGAATTCAGGTGGAACTGTTCCTATATTTTTGAATTTCTTCTGGAAATATTAAACTGTTTATTACTATTACCCTGTTTATTTATCTGAGAAATAGACCATTAATGTTTGACTCATTGAACCTTTGGATTGCTTTTCTCTACAGCATAGCCTGGCCTATACCGACAAGTACAGAAGTTGGTACTGGAGATGAGGAGCTGCCATAATAAAAATATCCAGAATAGATGGTACTAGCTTAGGGGGCAGAAAAGAGGCAACGAAGAAAATGTTATTGGAGGCTGAAAAGATGATCTATGTTATCTAATGGTGAAATAGTAAACCATGAGTTGCAATAACTTGAAAGGAAGTACTTATAAACATCTGCCCTGAGATAAGAGGACAGAAAAGAGAACTTTGATAGCATGCAGTGATTGCTGCTGCCTGCAGTTGATAAGGCATTAAATAAATGAGATGAACTCAGAAAAGAATGGGCCGATTTCCAAGAAGAAATAGAAGAGAGAAGGTCCACAAGTACAGGGACTTTGTAGAGTTGAAGAGGTAACTTCTAAATCACAAACAACAAAAGCTGATAAAAATCCAACATGATGGGAAGGATTCAATCTAGGATGTGGACTTTACACCCAATGTTATAACCTTTGAATGGATTAAAATCCTTCAACTGGACAATATAGCTCAAGAAAAAGGAGATTAAATGTGGCTCTTCCACCAAAGCCAAAAGAACTAAATTGAGGAAAAAAAAAGAAATACAGGTAAAAAAATAATGTGTACGTAATCTATATATTCTATATTGAACACAGACACACATATGGAGTCTAAAATGTTTGTCTATTAAAGAACTGTTGCTGTGACCATAGGCACATGGAGATAACTGAACTCTCCTGAGAGATTTATATTGCTAAAAGTACTGCCAACCTGGATTAAAAGATAGTGTTGATTGTCTGAGAAGAATTAAAATGATAGCTTGGCCACCAAACACTCATACCACAATGAGTTAAGGAAATCACTCATCTCTCAAAGAGGTCATCTTCTCCAACGCCTGCTTTAGATATGGCTTATAGAAAAAGGAGAAAAAAAAAGAAATTCTCGAAGTTCAGGGTTGAAGGCCGCAAAGAATGGATGCATGAATCTCTTCCAAGAAAAAAATGGAGCGAAATAAAGGCTTATTCTCTACCCTAGGGCAAGCCACCCTGGAGACATCTGCCTACGTTTGGAGAGATACTACAGATCAGGGTGACCGCTATGTCACCCTTTATTCTTCTTTATAAATGGTAGGTGTTATCTCTTTCATATTATATTTTGGTTATGCGAGTTTCAATTAACTTGCCGTTTTAGTCCACCAATTTCCACATTAAGATGATTCACATGTAGAAGTATTACATGTCATCTTCTATTATAGTGACTACTGTGCACCATCTAAGGAGCTTAGAGTAATTGATTTTGAGATTGGATAGAATTTTGTTGTTGTTGTTGAGGAATACTGGCCCTGAGCTAACATCTGTTGCAATCTTCCTCTATTTTTGTACGTGGGTTGCCACCGCAGTATGACTGATGAGTGGTGTAGGTTTGTGCCCGGGATTTGCACCCGCAAACCCAGGCTGCCGAAGTGGCACATGCCGAACTTAACCACTATGCCATGGGGCTGGCCCCTGGATAGAGTTTTATTTTGTTTCCCTTGGTGAATGGGAGAGTATATTTTGTGGGAAGGATAGTGAACAAAATATGAGATGATTAGAATGGTGAGTTGTGGCAGCCATCAGTATTGTTCAACAAATATTTTCCACTTTCCTCCTCCCAGGTGCCCTTGAAAGTTAGGTGGAGTCTTGTGACTTGTTTTATCCAATGAGACATGTGCAGTAGTAATATATAGCACTCTGAGTTAAAGCCTGTGAGAGCCAATATGCATATCAACATATCTCTTCTCGTGGCTTCAGTGATTGAGTAAGCATGTGTTGAGATAAAGCTTCCACAGCCTAGTTTCTTTTGTGACAATGATATGCAGATGCTCCCTACCCACTTCCACTGACCAAAACTGGATATGTATCATGAACAAGAAAATGTACTCTTTCATTGCCTTAATCTGCTGAGATTTGGGTGTTTGTTTTTTATTGCTATAATGTAAATTTCTTTTCTGAGCAGTACTGCATATAATACAAAGCATTTTTTCCCCTAATTATTTTAATTTTCTCTTAACCTATGGTTACTTCTAACTATGGGGATATACTAAAATTTCACTCAAGCATTCATATTCCTGTATATTAATGTACTGGCACAGTGCCTGGCACAAAAGTAATATTAATTGTTTTATATCCAGATTGATTTATATCCAGAAAGAAATCATAATAAACACTTCAGCAAAACTCTACCCCTATCTCTAAGACCCTCACTCATATACTCTCCCTTCTCTTTGACTGTGTTTTAGAGAATTTTATAGACTTGTTCAGCAAGGGAGTGAGAAAAAAATTTCCCTAATTGTTGTACCAAACATGAAGCAGTATATATATTAACTTGGTCTGGTCATTTATAGGGCACACAATAAATTACTATGTTGACCCAAATAATATGATTTGACAGCCTGTAGTTCAAGTCTAGAGAACAGAATCAAGTCTCTATCTTTTCTTACATTGGTATTTCTGTCATTCCACACCACAGTGATTCTTGCTACCCTGCTCCTTTCCTTTTTTCATTTTATTCTAATTCCCTTTTTACTTTTACACTTTCTTTTTAAAGTGACATTTAAATTTACCATTGCTTTTAATTAAATTATTCCAAGATTCCTTGTTTCAATGAATTCATTAGTATATTTATGTTATCCAAGATGTTGACCTCATGTTTTCAAAACATTTAAATATACAGTTGTCATAAACAATACCAAATATTCTTTATTGAGGGTAGAAAATATAATCACAGAAAACTGTGCCAGAGTGACTGAAATAATGTGTTACCACCAGTCCAGAGTAAGAAAAATTTGAAAAAGACAGTCTACTATGCTGTTATTAAATTTTAAATTATTTTCATACATCTATGAAATGAACCAGGATGATTTAACCAACAATACATATTGCTGCATGTTTTAAATTTGAATCAATTAGGGGTATAATAGTCAAGAATTTTTTAGTTACAAATCACCAAAACTCAATTCAAAGTGGCTTTAGCTGAAAAGATTATTTTTTTATCTTATATCATTGAAAAGATTCAAGTGTCTAAAAACATGTTGACAGGAATCAGTCTCCACCTCTGGCTTGCTTTACTTTGTGTTGGCGTAATTCTCAGATAAGCTCTTCAGATATGGTGGCAAAAATACCTGCAGCAACCCAAAGCTTACATTCCAGTAGCTCATCAAATACTACAGTGGATGTACTTCCAGCAACTGCCAGGTCTGGCTCTCATGGACTCAACTTGGCTCATGTTCATATTTCAGAACCAGCCACCAAGCCCAGGGTGGTAGAACACATTTACCAGCTGAGTATTGTTCACGAGCCCCCCATGGTGTGGTCTGGCCCCAATCTCAGCATGTTGCCAAAGGAAAACTGGGGTACTCTAAGTGAAAAAATGAGGTGAGAGATTCTGGAAAGGTAAAGACAGTTGCTTACTACAGAGTCTTCGAGAATGTAAGTAACCATCCTGAATTCGCAGTAGTCTTTAATGGTAGAGCAAAGACAAACATGGCCTCTGACCCAAGCACTTTTTTCCTTAGGGCACAATGATAAAACTACTTTGCATTTCTTTTATGAAGCCCTGGTTATGATTATAGCTGTTGCTATAGATTTTAATTATTTTTAATTGTTCTGTTTTGGTATAAGCTGATATACAGATATAGATGTAGATAAAGATATAAATACAGATATAGATATTTTTTTAGCACACACTGTTTTTCAAAAATGCTTGCTATGTAATGAAGCAAGCTTGTTGCTATGGTGATAATCGAATATAAATATCATTTAAAACAATACCCACCTAAATGATTGGTGGGTACTGATGGCATGCAAAAAAAGCATATTGAATAGCTTGCTATAAGTTGGTAATGAAACTGAGGGCCTTTGGTTAGGTTAGGATAAAAGGTAATAACTGTTCTCACTGGAAAAAGAAGTCTAAGGCGATTGTGCAAGTAAATGTACTTTCTTGGCTCTAGTATCAAGGGAGATATAAGAAGTCAGGGGCAGTGGACCAAAGACCTTACTTCTTTCACACTATTTAAGAAAACAAGCTATATAATACGTAAAATGATACCCTCCACATGACCAATTATTAAATTCCTCAGTGTCTTCAGAGCAAAAACATGACTTAAAATATCAAAACATTAAAATCACCCTCATATTGGGGCCGGCCCCGTGGCTTAGCGGTTAAGTGCGTGCACTCTGCTACTGGCGGCCCAAGTTCAGATCCCGGGTGTGCACCAACACACTGCTTGTCCGGCCATGCTGAGGCCGCGTCCCACATACAGCATCTAGAAGGATGTGCAACTATGACATACAACTATCTACTGGGGCTTCAGGGAGAAAAAGCGAAAAAAAGGTGGAAGATTGGTAATAGATGTTAGCTCAGAGCCGGTCTTCCTCAGCAAAAAGAGGAGGATTGGCATGGATGTTAGCTCAGGGCTGATCTTCACACACACACACACACACACACACACACACACACACACACACACACACAAAATCACCCTCACCTCTTAGGAAAATTTGGGCTGCAAGTTAAAACTTCAAGGTGAGTTGAAAGGGTGTCTCTACTAAATGATAAAACTGTAGTTAGAACAATTTATGATTTTTCACAAAGATTAATAAACAAGGAATCAAACTAAACCTGAAAGTCGGCATTTTCTTTACAGATTTGTTCGCTGGGATTAAAAGAAAGGATTTCCAACTAACTTTTTAATATTATATTTTATTGTTTGAAGAAATTTTTTTTTTCTTTTTTCAAAGTTATCAACAGTGAGTACAAATGTACCTCTATCATCCTTGGCTGTGAAAATTTTATGTGTGGAATTGACACACTATTATTCACCTGGAGCAGTGTATTCTAATAATCAGTGAAGTATGTAGAAGATAATAAATGACATAGTGAAAGCTCACCATACAGTGGATAGTAAATCAGAGAAATCATGACCCTAGTGGTGGTGTTCACTTTTCACCGATATAGATTTACTGTCAATCAAGAGGATTAATAAGTGCATTTTGTATACAAGATAGTACAAGGTGCTGCAGCAAGAGATACAAAATAAATTAAGACAAGCCAGCAGGCCCTGTCTTTTATGACTTTCTGATCTGGTAGACAAGATAAACTCCCCATGAAAAGGACTTGCAAAGCCACATTGTGGCTAACAAAGAGAGAAAGAAAAGTGTCACGTCACTGAAGTCAGATAATGTTAACCAGGAGCTCTTTAGTGGGAAAAGTTCAGTTTGTTCATATTTTTGTTTTCTTTTGTTTTTAATGGAAACATATAACATATATCAATTGAGTATAGGAAGAAATGGAGGCCTTGTTTTTGTAGTTATCACCATTATTCGCTGCACCCCTCTTTTTTCTTTTTGCACTTTATCTCCCTGAGTTATGTAGCTTGTATAGCTGCACTGCCTCTGTATAACGCAAAAAGAGGGAGGGACCACTGCCTCTGTCCATTTTACGGTAAACCTCCCACAGTCAATGCGCTCAGGATCTGAGAAGGGAAGAGAGCATGTTGACTTGAGTCCCGAGTTAATCAATCTGCACATTTTCTGTCTGTCTCAGTGGTGGAAAAATTCTTTCCAAGCCCGAGTACAGTGGTTTGGGAATCAAGGCACACAGTTCCTACTGTGTAACCTTAATAAACATACTTCCTTTGTGATGCTTGGGTTTCCTCAATTTTAGATTTAAAAATTGTAAAACATTGGGGTCGGCCCCACAGGCTAGCGGTTAAGTTAGTGCACTCCACTTCAGCAGCCCCGGGTTCAGTTCCCGGGCACGGACCTACACCACTCTTTGGTGGCCATGCTGTGGCAGCAACCCACATACAAAATAGAAAAAGACTGGCACAAATGTTAGCTGAGTGTGAATCTTCCTCAGCAAAAAAAAAAAATACAAGATTAACTTTCAAGTTATTTGTTTCCCGTTTGAGTTCATTCAACTATTTATTCAGTGAATACTATTGATGACCAGCTAAGTGCTGTGAGCATTGGTCGAGTTTCTGGGGATACCAAGTGAGACAGGATCTGAATGGCCATGCTCACGTCATTCATATTCTTGTGGTGAGGACACAGATAATAAAATAAATAAAAAAATACGATGTTTAGTGCTGTGATGACAACAAATGTCATAGTGAAGGCTTAAATTTGGAGGCTACTTTATCTAAAAGGACTCTTTGAGGAAGTAACATTTGAGTTGAAACCTGAATAGAAATAAAGGATCCAGCTGTGCATTGGATAATTATTTGAGCATCCTCATATTTTATCTGCAAACACTCAAAATTATTTCCAAAGCTCCCGACCCTTTCATCTAGATGCAGACGCTCAACTTACCAGTCACAACAGATACTTTTTCTCTTTGCAGCTATTCCGTTATTATTCTTCACACACAAGGTTATGATTGCAACTCATTGTCTATTGGACAGACTTCATATTGCAGAGGAAACAATAAAATTATGACTTGGTGACAGATCTACTTTACTGCCAAGGTATGTTGCAGCTCTCCATTAATTTCATTGTTTCTCTTCTTTCTGTCTGTCATTTTTCAGGAAGCAAATAAAACTGATGCTTGCAATGACAGGCAGACACAACGAAAAGACACCAATTTAAAAACAAAAGCAAACCTGCTTCTCAAAGATCTTTTAGGTCCTAGCAGTCTTAATTTCAAAAATGTTTGAGGATTTGCCGTTCATTATGAAATGAAGGATGTAGAGTATTAACAAGGAGGTCTCTTGTTTTTGGAATCTTCTAAAATCTGTCCCTCTGGTCATTTTTCTTACAACGTACAACCTAAGAACAGGACAGAATGTATGCATAAACATTCATCTTTGAATGAATAAATGAGAAAACCAAGCATAAAGAAAACAAGTATAGTTTTTGTTTGTGGTATCTGGAAGGAACGTTTGAAGGACATTGGATCAAATAATTACACTGTGGTGGTTATTAAATGGCTCTATAAGACAAATGTTTGGCTCCTACACAGTATGCATTGTACCTTATAATGAACAACATGATGTGCTCTTGGGATGTCCTAACCCAGAAGGAAAATAGAAAAGCTAAAACTAAATAAAAAAAGAATAGTTAGGAGAACAAAAACAGGAAAGGGAGAGGAAGTTACACACTGAAACAAGGTGAAAGAAAAGACATTTGAAAATCTATTCTCTGAAGCATCTAAAAGAGCAATAAAATCATCAAAACCTTCTCAGTTTTGAAAGGAAATATGGGATGCTTGAAGTCTGCACAATTAAAATGGGAACTAACATGTGTTCCTATATGCACAATGCTGAGTGAAAGTCGTATTATTAAATACTATGTGTCACATAATCTGCTAAGAACATCCAAATGCATACTTATTTAATCCTTACAACCCTTTGACATTGAATTACAACTGCATCTCAGAGAACTTAGGTGACATTCTCAAGTACTTGTAGGTGGTAAAGGGTAAAAGTAAGATATGAGAACAAGTTCCTCATCTCCCGAGTTCGTGCCTTTCCTACTATTCCCTGCTATCTTTCAGTGAAAGATCTCTCATGTCTAGGACAACCCAAGTCCATCTGATCCTGTCATCATTTTTACAGTCAGTCAATTACTAAACTACAACTTGCATCAGGCCCAGTGGCCACTGGGGAAACAGTGATGATTGACTGTATACTCAGTACCCCTCCTCGAGCTCATATCCAGCAGATTCGCCTAGAGATCCTATCACTCTCCAACATCCTTTGGATAACTTCAAAGGGGTGGTAGCAGGGTGATGGTGGAGGAGTAACTTAAGCTAATGTAATATATTATCTGAGCAAATTATTCAGTGAGAAACAGACCAAGGTTTGGAGTTATATATGATCTGATTGAGAAAATTATTTTGAGAGACTTTACTTATGCTAAACAGATAAATGATAAAATATATTAGTTAATTATGGTGTGAGTTTCAGTCCTTTTAAATCCTTAAGTCCTTTCTAGGATAAGAATGAGTTATTTGGAGAGAAATGCATTTAAATTAAAAAAAAAAATCTTTGCAATAGGAAAAGCAAATGGTGTTGACTTTTCATTTAAATATGCAACAATCTGGAGATCTAATTAAATATAGAAGAAAGACTCTAATAAATAATTATTTAGATCAAGACTGTGTGTGTGTGTGTGGCAGTAGCAAATAGTATTTTGTGATAGGCCTGTGAATAAGCACTGAATCCTCATTTAATTATTTCCTACTTAAAAATAATCGTTTTTTTCTTTGAGTACAAACCCTCTAAACTCAATTCTCATTTTATTAACTCCATATAAATCTGTTTTCATTTACTCCTTTATTTACAATATATTCCATTTAAATATTTTCAAATGGAAGAAATAATTTGAGAAAGAAAACGTAGGAGTATCTACAGATATTTTGCAGATCAGAATGGGTCATTGCTGATGATACATGGTAAATAATAATATCTAATAACTGTAAGAGCTAGAAAAAATACATGAAACACAAGACTTGGAGGCATGACAGGAGTGAAAAGAAACTATTCACAACTTAATAGTATTTCTTGGTAATTATACTATAAATAATTAGGCCAAAGGCTTGGAGGGGGAACAATAAAATGGATTAAGTAAGATAACATGACATCATTCATTTTGGGTTACATAATCCTGCCATATAGTTATATAGGCTTATTATATAATCAAATGTAGCAGTGAATTGATTCATCATTCAATTTCCCAGGGAATCTCAACTTTATTTATTTTCTTAGCTTTCTAATAAAGGAAAGGTGAATTTTATTTATACAGTGCTCTAGGGGTAAATACATTATATTCTAGGTATTAGAGAATTAATATAGTCTATATATTCTCATCCTACCTGAACAAATTGAGTTTCTTACCCATCAATGAACTCAACTGCAAGGTGAACCTCCAATGGTCATAGTTAAAGACTCTAATTGGCAAAATACTGAGGTTTATGGGAATCCTGCCGTGGACTGATGTACCTTCACTTAAGTTTACATTGAATCTGCACACTAGTCAAAGTGAAGTTTCCACCTCACAGGGTTATGAACAAACTGTCAATTTTAAAACAACCAGTAAATGGTGGCCAAATGGTGTATTAAACAAAAACAAAAAAAAATTATTGAAAACAACAAAAGATCTTTGGGATATATTCCACTTTAGATTTATAGCAAAAGTCTGAATTATATTTATTTATTCTTCTAAAGCTGAGTGGTTATCTGGCTATAAAATTGATTGGCTAATTACTTTTGCAAATATCCCCAGCAGCATAAAGAACAACAATTTATGCTGGATAAAAGTAGAGAATGTAAATTTTAATTTGCCATCTCTCTATTGCCTGAGAAAGAGGGAAGATGAAACTATAAAACATTTTGTGGGCTGGTACATTATACTTATTTGTGAAATTCCTGTATATTTTTCTGTTCTACCTAGAAAATACATTATCTTCAAACTCAGGAAAGAGGCAGATACTTCTACCAATACTCTTCTCACTTCGTCTCAGATTCTGAGGATGATGACAGCGTTCGATAGACAGACCTTGGATGTGGAAGACAATCTATTAAACCTTGTTCAGAAATGTACTTAAAGATAAAACCTTGCGGAATTATTAAACTTCTTAGCCTTGGAGAAAATATACATCAAGTGATTATCACAGATCCTGGCACTTAACACATGCTAGTTTGCCTTTTTGTCTTTCAACTAGACATTAAATCTCTTGAATACAGAACATTTCTTTAATTTTGGTATAACCAGTATTTAGTGCGTTATTTTAAGACCTACTATTACTAGAATATAAGCTCATGAGGGAAGGATTTTACCATTTTATTTACTTTTTATTCTCAATACCTAGAACAGAGGTATATATTAGGTATTTAATAAATGTTTTTTGACTCAATAATTTAAAAAAATTGCTACTATATATTGATCACTTACTACGTGCCAAAAGTAGTCTGAATATTTTACATAATAGTGTCTTCTTTGATCCTCACAGCTATCCAATGAGGTAGGTATGATTCTTACTTCTATAGGAAGAAACTAATGCTTGGAGAAGATGAATAACTTGTCCAAACTCATATGGTTTGGAAATTCCAAAGCCAGATTTTAAACATATGTCTCTTTGACTATGAACCCTGTGATCCTAAACAATATGATACTGCCTCAGATATTCCATGTGCTTAATAAAGTTATTCCCCCCAATGCACACGCAGACTCAGCACTGTGTATAATAGAGGCACAATAATTGCTTATGAAATTGCATTTATTTTGTACATTTGTGTATTTTTATAAAAGGATTTGAGATTTGGTAAATTGTCCTAGAACAGTGCTTTTCAATAGAGTAGGGTGTTTTAAAAAAATATTTACTCAATGAATGAATATAAAGAAAAAAAGTTAAATAATTAAAATGTTTGTATTGTTTTCATGACAGACTAGTTCTTCTCTAGCATTGACTCTCAGTTCCCTTCTTTCAGCACTGAGTTTTACCAATTAGGGTGCATTTAGCTGCAGGTAGCATAGTGCCCAAATAATAATGGCTAAAGTCATGAAGACATAGGCTTTGTGTAAGCACTCAAACATGTATTCAAATATCTTCAATCTTTCTTTACTTTCTGCCATTATCCATGTGTTAGCATAGTATTGTTGTTGTTGTCTGTAAGATTGTTACTGCATGGTTAGAATATGCCTGTGGAAGCTCCATGCCTCATTAAACTTACTGAGCCATATTGAATATAGGAAGAAGGAGACAGAATTCTTTTTCCGATATTCTTTATATTCAGGTTCAAAAATCTTCCCAGAAGTTTGCACTTCCCATGAAATGCCAAAGATCTACCTTTACATCAATTGACCAAAACTGGACTACATATGCAACCTAAACCATATACTAACTAAGGGGATTGGAATCACTATTCATGTTAAGACCGACCATGTCTATCTCCTGTGGCTGGCGGAGGAGATTATTTTCCCTGAGCTTTTTATCTGCCAGAACAAGTGTAGGGTAGAAGGGATGAGTGGCTTTCAGTAGTCAGTCATCCTTGTCCTTCATTAAAAGTCAACTTGCCAATTTCACTCCCTTAATTCTTTTCACAAAGGAATATGCCATTGTTGGGTAAAGCTTACTCAATAGTACCCACTTTCAATTTCTTTCAAGAAATCACATCATTTATTATAACTATAAGCTAAAACTGTGTTTGTAGGACCACAACATTTAGCTCATCATCCGCCCTTAACATAATTTATTCAAACTATTAAAAAAGAAAAAGAATTAAGTTGTAGATCAGGCATTTGGACTGAATGAAATAACAAAATACAACTTGCTAAGGCAAATAGAAATGTGCTAACTTCCGTGCACTAGATGATTTATATATATATAGCACTACACTTAATCCATGAGAAACTTGACAAGAAAGTATTATTACCCAAAATTTATACTTGAGAAACTTTAGAAAGGTTAGCTAAGTAAAGATCACTCAGCTGGCTAGTATTCATCAGTTATTCCACTTCCCTTGCAACTCCATCTAAAGACCATTCTTTCTCTACTCTACCACTCTACCTGCAGAGGGAACAAAAATCACTCACATTGCTAGCCACCATGGACAGCTACCCTGGCATCTCTTATTTACAAACTTTCTAATTACACCTAAAAATTCTGAAATAGTTGTAACAGAAATTGGCTTATCTGTGATGCAGTTGAAGATTCCCAAGTGCTCCCAACCTGTTCCGGGGGTGGGGGTGGAGTAGGGTGGAAGGGTGTGGAGCATTAATCATTTCCATCAATACAACAATGACATGACTGTGTCAGCTACACAAAACAATTTTATTTCCACAGCTGGACTCCTTTGTAGCATCTTCCAAACACACAGGTTCTTGTCACAGCAGTTTCCCAGAGCACTCAAATGTGTTTACTTTTGCCTTAGGCTTGCATGCAATCTTCCTGCTAGTTTGTTCTTCACTCACCTTTGCTTTCTCTGAGGGAGACAAGGAAGGATAATTCAAGAGACTGGACTCAAGCTAAGCTAGGCAAAATGGTTCCACTTGGGTATGTGGTGAAGAAATGATTCATCAGGCCATTTCCTTTAATCAAAATGATCATATCACACTTATATTCTAATTTTGTAGTCCTTATTTAAAAAAGCCTTCAAGATTTTCTCTAACTTAGGCAGCATATTTGCTAATTCACTATCACAAATCTCTTCAACTGAAAATGTATAGATGGCAATGGGGGACAATAAATGGACATATAAACAAGGTGACATTAATCATTCTCAAACAAGAAAGCTTTTTAGAATCTTTCTTATCTGACTTGCCCTATTCTGAATTCCCCTTGGCTCAGAGGGGGGGAAAAATGGGTCAATGGACAAAACACGTCTTTGAAACTGACCCACATTGCCAGGTTTTTTTGTTTTGCAAATGTCGCTTTGGAGAATTTGTGTTTTCTGATGACTAAAATTGATGTTTACAGTGTTAGCACGTTCTTCCTGCCATAAAGGTTGTGGCATTAATGCATACGTGCAGCTTCACAATAGAGTACAAATTCTGGTTCCTGCTTCGTCTCCTCCCAAGGTAGTAACCGTTGTGTTTTAACCATTCCAAACCAATCTCTTGGGAAAGGAGCAAGATTTGTACCATCCTAAGCTTCTGCACACACCCTTCCCCTGTCAGCCTCTTTCACTGGCTAACTCTATTTCACATGAAGCCTTCACTCAAAGATAATCCCAGCCAGAAAATCTTCCTTAATGCCCCTCAGTGAAGAGTGGGCACAGGACATGTGCATTTCTATAGCACCCCAATATGGCCCTATCTTCTGTTTTTGTTTCCTATTTATATGTTTATCTTTCTCACCAGACTCTAATTAGCTTGAAAGTAAAAACTATTTATTGTTTTTTGTATGTACTCATAGTCTAAGGCAGAGTTTGGAAGATTGAATGCCCCAAATTTTGTCTGAATAAATAAAATGTAAAACATATTTTTACATTTCCTTGTGTGAGAAGAGTAGTTTGGGTGGGAAATGCTTATGCCCACCAAAATCCATTTTTCTCTTCTTCTTCCTGTAATAAAGCCCCTCTATAATTGGGTGGGACCTTTAGACTAAGTTCAAGCAATAGAATTTCCAGGCTGACCTCTAAAACATCTAGTATAATTCTTCTGCTTTCTCTATGCTCTTCAGCCAGCTGGAGGCAAATGATCCAGAGTCAGAAGATGGCATACATACAAGATGGAAGGATCTTGCTTTCCTGAGTGAGTCAGTGGAAGGCACCTGGATCTCTAAGTGACTTAGTAGAAGGAGCCTGAGTTCCTCAATGACTCGGTGGAATAGAGCCCCATCCTGATTGATTTGGGTCATGATGTGATAAAAACATATGTTCATTGTGTTAAGGTATTGAAACTTGAGGATTGTTTGTTTCATAAATTAGACTAATATAATTAATAAAAAGATTTTTGGGACACAGCAATAAGATAGGCAAGTGAATTTTATATTAGAGAGAAAATAGTATTTTTTACATTGCAACTTTATCTACATGACTTTCTTTGATCATTTATTCTCACTCTAAATTTTTATCTCAGGCTCACTTGTTACACCAGTGACCTCTATGTGAAGTTTGGCGTGTTGAATGTAACCGAGAAAGCTGTTAGGTAGCATAGATCCAATATTCTGTTTTAATAGTCTTTGACCTAACATACACTTTCAAGTGGGCCAAGAAGACAAAAAGGGGGATTGTAGATCTTTTTTAAAGACAGTGTCACATTTTTTTCTGCCCTGGGGTTGAGGACTCATTAGATCAAAGAAAGGAGACCAAATATGATGTTCTTGCTTCATAGCTATAAAATATCCACTTTCAGTACTGCACAAGATACACATTGTTTTTTAATAGGTTATTATTATTCACCTAGTTTTCTGTTAAAGTGTTCTTTATGTGGCTTTCTTCTGAGGTGCAGGGGGTGGGGCTGTAGACAAAGTTTACTTTCTAGCTCTCAGAAACCTAATTGTGTGAGTTCCCTTCAGACATCTCCTTTCTTTCCTTAAAGACACTCACGTTCACTTCGTTTTTTAAAAAAATAACTTCAAGTTCAGTTTCTTAGTTTACAAAAAACCCCTGCTTCATTGTTAATAGCTTAACACTCACTACGTAGTCTCCTTGCTCATCTGGAAAAGTAGCATATACCCCTCTCTAAGGGAAGCTCTCTCCTCCATCATCATCCACTCACTTCACCTCCTCACAATGGGTGAGAATCACTTGGGAGATGCTCCTGGTAGGATTGTGCTGCTCAAATAAACAGCCAAACAATAATAAACACTGAGAATTACTGTATTAGCCAACAATATCATATGTGAGTGGGAAGGGATTTGGGTGGGTCACCCAATCATCCCAGTGTCCTACAAATGCCATCACAGAGGATTGCTTACTCAACCTACACAGCATTACTCTATTTCAGACTAGAATACAAGCTCCTTTAGAAATAGATTTTAAGAAACTGCTTGGCTAAAGCAGTCTGTACCCACAGTAGGCAATAAAATCAATTTTAAAAGTGCAGATTGCTAAAAGCAGAACTAGTGGCTAAGGAAAATAACAAAAAGATATTTAGATAGAAGATAGATGATGGATGGATGGATAGATAGATAGATAGGGAGATAGATAGATAGATATGATAGACAGACGAGAGGGGGGAGAATCTCTGTATTTAAATGAAGTACATTGAGTTAGACAATGAGAAGTTGCTTAATCTAAACACTTAGAGTTAATTTTGACCTTATTTTTCTCAGAGATCAATTCTTTTTTTTTTTTTTTTTTGTGAAGAAGGTCAGCCCTGAGCTAACATCCATGCTAATCCTCCTCTTTTTGCTGAGGAAGACCAGCTCTGAGCTAACATCTATTGCCAATCCTCCTCCTTTTTTTTCCCCAAAGCCCCAGTAGATAGTTGTATGTCATAGCTGCACATCCTTCTAGTTGCTGTATGTGGGACGCGGCCTCAGCATGGCCAGAGAAGTGGTGCGTCAGTGCGCACCCGGGATCCGAACCCGGGCTGCCGGTAGCAGAGCGTGCACACTTAACCACTAAGCCACGGGGCCGGCCCTCAGAGATCAATTCTAATCTATCCACATGATGAGAGCCCTACCTTTAGAATATAGCCACTTACCACCTTTACCATTTTTGCCCTAGTCCAAGCCATGACTGTAGCTCTCCTCTGTTAGCACAATAGTCCCTAACTGGTTTATCTACTTCCACCTTAGATTCCTACACTCCATTTTAACTCAGCAGCCAGAGTGCTGCTGTTAAAATGTAAGTTAAATCCTGTAATTTTTCTGTGCAAAACTCTCCAGTGACCCCCTGTATTAGTTTCCTATTGCTACTGTAAAAAATTACCACAAATGTAATGGCTCAGATCAACACAAATTTATTATCTTACAATTCTGGGTGTCAGAAGTTTGAAATGAGTTCTACAGGGGCTGAAATCAACGTGTTACTTATATTCCTTCTGGAGGCTCCATGGGAGAATCCATTTCGTTGCCTTTTCCAGTTTGTAGAGGCCACTTGCATTCCTTGGCTTATGTTCCCTTCCTCCATCTTCAAAACACATCGTCTAACACCTGCTTCCTTAGTCAAATCTTCTTTTATGGATTTTTGCCTCTCTTGCCCCTTTATAATAACCCTTGCATTTATATTAGGTTCACCTGAATAATCCAGGATACTTTCCCCATCTCAAGATCCTTAACTGAATCACATCTGTAAATTTCCTTTTGTTGTATAAGGTAACATATTCACAGGCTCCAAGGATTAGGCTGTGGACATCTTTGGAGGCCATTATTCTGTTTATTATATTTCTCTATTTCAGTCAAATTAAAAAAAATAAAATCCTTACTGTCCTTCAATGTATTTGAGCCTATATTAGTCCTGGTCAATATATAACTTGAAACACAGGAGAGTTGACATTGCAAAATGAGAAAGGATAAACTATTTAATAAATAGTGCTGGACAAAATATGGAATTAGCCCCTATCTCATGTGATACAAAAACATCAAATTCAGATGGTATAAATATTCTCTTTATAACCTCAGGGGAGGGAAGTTTTTTTTTTTTTTTTTCTTTTCTGGTGAGGAAGATTGGCCCTGTGCTAATATCTGTTGCCAATCTTCCTCTTTTTACTTAAGGAAGATTATCCCTGAGCTAACATCTGTGTCAATCTTCTTCTACTTTGTACATGGGATGCCATCACAGCATGGCTTGATGAGAGGTGTGTAGGTCCATGCCCAGGATCTGAACATGGGCAGCCAAGGTGGAGCACATGGACTTAGCCACTATGCCACCAGGCTGGCCCCGAGGGAAGATTGTTTTTTGAAAAAAGACACAAGAGTAATAATTGCAATATAAAAGAAAAATAAATACAATTATTTTATTTATTTATTTATTTATTTTTTTGTGAGGAAGATCAGCCCTGAGCTAACATCCATGCCAATCCTCGTCTTTTTGCTGAGGAAGACTGGCCCTGAGCTAACATCTATTGCCAATCCTCCCCCTTTTTTCCCTTTTCCTCCCCAAAGTCCCAGTAGATAGTTGTATGGCATAGTTGCACATCCTTCTAGTTGCTGTATGTGGGATGCCGCCTCAGCATGGCCGGACAAGTGGTGCATAAGTGCGTGCCCAGTATGCGAACCCAGGCTGCCAGTAGTGGAGCGCGTATACTTAACCGCTAAGCCACAGGGCCGGCCCCACAACTATTTTAAATTAAGAAGTTGTTTTTCCTAAAAAACACATAAAAGAAAATGAAGACAAACCACAAGAAAAGATATTTGCAACACATATAACTGATAAAGAATTAGTATCTAGAATAAATAGAAATAACCCTATTAATCAATTAGAAAAATGGGCAAAAGTTATGAACAGGCATCTCAGAGAAAACAAGGAACAAATAACCAATAGCAATGTGAAAAGGTGTGGGATTTCAGTAGTAATCAAGGGCATTCAAATTTAAATCATAAACATTTTATCTCTGCAAAGCAAAAATTAAGGAGTGACATCAGCAACATGGCAGAGAGAGCTGTTCCCTTTATCTTTCCCTCTTTGAACTACAACTAGATGGACATTCATTGACCAACAGAGGATACCCACACAGCACAAGAGGACATCTGAGAGATCTACGCAGCTATACATCTGAAGGTGGATGAACTGGGCCCCTGGGAAGTAGTGGAGATACATGAGCTATCCCCTGCCCATCCCTGGCAGTGCTGTGAACATGTGCAAATGCTTTCCTGGCTGGCAGGAGAGCCCACCATGCCACTGCAGTGCCAACAGGTGACCCAGGCTTGGACCCCATGAAGAAGCCCTGCCCACCAAGCACAGCAGCCACCATGACTGTAAGAAGAGATGGCAGCAGCCCTGAGCCTGCACACGAATGATTTCCCAGCTGGTAGGAGCACCCACCGTACCCCCACAACTTCCAGTAGATCGGGTGGGATCAGGAACACAGTTCCTGCTTCCTCCCAGTGGTAGCAGGTGGAATATGTGGCCTGATACTACTTCAAATGCACCAGCAACGGATTAGTTCATCAAACACCATGAGAAACTATAGCAACAACTCAGACCAGAAGGAAAATAATAAGTCTCCAGGAACCGACCCTGAAGTCACAGAAATTTACAATCTAAATGACAGAGAATTCAAAATAGCTGTCATAAAGAAACTTAACGAGTTACAAGAAAACTCAGAAAGACAGTTCAATGAGCTCAGAAATAAAATTATTGAGAAGAAAGATACTTCACCAAAGAGATTGAATCTATATAAAAGAACCAAGCAGAAATTCTGGATGTGAGGAACACAACTAATGAGATAAAAAATAATCCAGAATCCTTACAAAAAGAGCTGATATTATGGAGGAAAGAATTAGTGATCTAGAGGATAGAAATATAGAAATCCTGCAGCTGGAGGAGCAGAGAGATCTGAGGTTTTAAAAAAATGAAGGAATTCTTTGAGAAGTATCTGACTCAATTAGGAAAAGCAACATAAGGATTATAGGTATTCCAGAGGGAGGAGAGAGGGTGAAAGGAGCAGAGAGATTCTTCAAGGAAATAATAGCTGAGAACTTCCCAAACCTGGAAAAGGAACCAGACTTACAAATACACGAAGCCAATAGAACTCCTAATTACATCAATGCTAAAAGACTTTCTACAAGGCATATAATACAACTGACAAAAGCCAATGACAAAGAAAAAATGTTAAGGGGAGCAATGCAGAAGAAAATAACCTACAAAGGAACCCCTATCAGGCTTTCAGTGGATTTCTCGGCAGAAACCTTACAGGCTAGGAGAGAATGGAATGATATATTCAAAATATTGAAAGACAAAAACTTTCAGCCAAGAATACTCTATCCAGTGAAACTATCCTTCAGATACGATTGAGAAATAAAAGCTTTCCCAGATAAACAAAAGCTGAGGGAGTTCATCGCCACTACACCTCCCCTACAAGAAATGACCAAGAATGCCCTCATTCCTGAAACAACAAAGCAAAAGTCTACAAAGCTTTTATCAAAGAGATAAATAGACAGACAGAATCAGAAAACTGCAGCCGTCTTTCAGAACAGGGAAGCAAATACTTAATTATAACTTAAAAGATAAAGGGAAGGAAAGCATCAAAAGTAACTATAAATACTTCAACTTAGTCACAAACTCACAACATTAAAAACAGAATAATTTGTGACAACAATAACTCAGAAGAGGAAAAGAAAAGGGATGGAAAATGCTTAGGCTAATGGAGATAAGAGGATAACAGAAAATGGACTATCTCATCCATGAGATCTTTTATACAAACCTCATGGTAACCATTAAACAAACAAAAAAAAAATCAGAGCAGAGCCACAATTCATAAGAAAAGAGAAAACTGAGAAAACTACCACAGAAAACTACCAAAATGAAATTGCAGTCAGAAATACAAAGGAAGAGAAACAAGGGAAATATAGAACAACTAGAAAACAAGAGATAAAATGGCGGTATTAAGGGCTCACATATCAATCATCACTCTAAATGTAAATAAAAGACACAGAGTAGCTGGATGGACTAGAAATCAAGACCCAACAATATGCTGCCTCCAGGAAACGTATCTTAGCTCTAAAGATTAACATAGGCTTAGAGTGAAGGGATGAAAGAACATACTTCAAGCAAATGGCAAACAAAAGAAAGCAGATGTTGCCATACTTATACCAGATAAAGTAGATTTCAAGATGAAAAAGACAATGAGAGACAAAGAGGGGCAGTATATAATGATAAAAGGGACATTCCACCAAGAGGACATAACACTTAAAAATAGACACGCACCTAACACATGAGCACAAAAGTATATAAGGCAACTATTAACAGACCTAAAGGGAGAAATTAACAGCAGCATAATAATAATAGGGGACCTCAACACCCCACTTACATCAACGGATAGATCATCCACACAGAAAGTCAACAAGGAAATAGTGGATTTAAATGAAACATTTGATCAGATGGACTTAGATTTATAGAGAGCATTCCATCCAAAAACAGTAGAATACACACTCTTCTCAAATGCATATGGAACATTCTCAAAGATATACCATATGCTGGGAAACAAGGTAAACCTCAATAAATTTAAGAAGATTGAAATCATATCAAGCATCTTTTCCAATCACAATGCTATGAAAATAGAAATCAACTATAAGAAAAAAGCTGGGGAAGCCACTAACATGTGCAGACTAAACAACATGCTACTGAACAACCATTGGATCAATGAAGAAATTAAAGGAGAATTTAAAAAACACCTAGAGACAAATGAAAATGAAAATACAACATACCAACTATTATGGGATGCAGCAAAAGCAGTTATAAGACAGAAATTTATAGCAATAAATGCCCATCTCAACAAACAAGAAAAATCTCAAATAAGTAATGTTAAACTGCACCTAACAGAACTAGAAAAGGAACAAACAAAGCCCAAAGTCAGCAAAAGGAGGGAAATAATAAAAATTAGAGCAGAAATGAATGAAATAGACACTAAAAAATAGTATAAATGATCAAAGAAACTAAGAGCTAGTTCTTTGAGAAGATGAACAAAATTGACAAGCCCTTAGCTAGACTCACTAAGAAAAAAAGAGAGAAGGCTCAAATAAATAAAATTAGAAAAGAAAGAGGAGAAATTACAACAGATACCACAGAAATACAAAGGATTATAAGAGAATACCATGAAAAACTATATGCCCACAAATTGTATAATCTAGAAGAAATGGACAGATTCTTAGATTCATACAACCCTCCAAAACTGAATCAAGAAGAAATAGAGAATATGAACAGATCAATCACAACTAAAGGGATCAAAACAGTAATCAAAAACCTCCCAAAAAACAAAAGTCCAGGACCAGATGGCCTCTCTGGAGAATTCTACCACACCTTCAAAGAAGATTTAATACCTATCCTTCTCAAACTATTCCAAAAATTGAAGAAGCTGGAAGGCTTCCTAACTCATTCTATGAGGCCAATATTACCCTGATACCAAAACCAGGCAAGGCTAGCACAAAGAAGGAAAATGACAGCCAATATCACTGATGAACATACATGTGAAAATCCTCAACAAAATATTGGCAAACTGAGGAGCTGGCCCCATGGCTGAGTGGTTAACGTTCCTTACGCTTTGCTTTGGTGGCCTGGGTTCATTGGTTTGGATCCTGGGAGCAGACCTATGCCACTTGTCAGCCATGCTGTGGTGGCAACCCACATACAAAATAGAGGAAGATTTGCTAGAGGAAGATGTTAGCTCAGGGTGAATCTTCCTCAGCAAATATATATATGTATAGGCAAACCAAATGCAGCAATACATTAAAAGGATCACACACCACAATCAAGTGGGATTTATACCAGGGATGCAGGGATGGTTCAACATCAGAAAATCAATCAATGTAATATACCACATTAACAAAATGAGGAATAAAAATCATACAATCATCTCAGTAGATGTAGAGAAAGCATTTAACAAGATCCAACTTCCATTTATGATAAAAACTTTCAATAAAATAGATATAGAAGGAAGGTACCTCAACATAATAAAGGCTATATATGACAAACCAATAGCCAACATCATACTCAATGGGGAAAACTGAAAGCCATCCCTCTGAGAACAGGAACAAGACAAGGATGCCCACTCTTGCTGCTCCTATTCAACATAGTACTAGAGGTTTTGGCCAGAACAATTAGGCAAAAAAAAGAAATAAAAGAAATCCAAACTGGAAAGGAAGAAATGAAACTCTCACTGTTTGCAGAAGACATGATTCTAATATAGAAAACCCTACAGAATCTATCAGAAAAGTATTAGAGATAATCAACAACTACAGCAAAGTTGAAAGGTTTAAAATCAATTTAAAAAGATCGGTTATATTTCTATACATCAATAACAAACTAGAAAAAGAGAAATTAAGAATACAACCCCATTTACAAAAAGAATAAAATATCTAGGTATAAATTTAACTGAAGAAGTGAAAGAGCTGTACGCTGAAAACTATAAGACATCATTGAAGGAAATTGAAGACGATAAAAAGAAATGGAAAGATAGGCCATGCTCGTGGATTAAAAGAATAAACATAGTTAAAATGTCCATATTACCTAAAGCAGTCTACAGATTCAATGCAATCCCAATCAGAATCCCAATGAAATTCTTCAGGGAAATAGAATGAAGAATCCTAAAATTTATACAGAACAACAAAAGACATCAAACAGCCAAAGCAATCCTGAGAACAAAGAACGAAGCTAGAGGCCTCACAATCCCTGACTTCAAAATATACTGCAAAGCTATAGTAATCAAAACAGCATGGTACTGGCACAAAAACAGACACATAGATCAATGGAATAGAATCGAAAGCCCAGAAATAAAAACCACACATCAATGGACCTTCAACAAAGGAGCCAAGAACATGCAATGGAGAAAGGAAAGTGTCTTCAATAAATGGTGTTGGGAAAACTGGACAGCCGCATGAGAAAGAACGAAAGTAGACCATTACCTCACACCATACACAAAAATTAACTCAAAATGGATTAAATATTTGAATATAAGACCTGAAACCATAAAACTCCTAGAAGAAAATATAAGCAGTACACTCTTTGACATTGGTCTTAGCAGCATCTTTTCAAATACCATGTCTACTCAGACAAGGAAATCAAAATAAAAAGTAAACAAATGGGACTACATCAGACTAAAGAGCTTCTGCACAGCAAAGGAAACCATGAACCAAATGAAGACAACCCACCAACTGGGAGAAAATATTTGCAAATCATATACCTGGCAAGGGGTTAATTTCCAAAATATATGAAGAACACATCCAACGCAACAACATAAAAAGAAACAACCCGATGGAAAAATGGGCAGAGGATATGAACAGTCATTTTTCCAAAGAAGATATACAGATGGCCAACAGACACATGAAAAGATGTTCAAGATCACTAATTATTAGGGAATTGCAAATCAAAACTACACTAAGATATCACCTTACACCTGTCAGAATGGCTATAATTACCAAGACAAAAAAATAACAAATGTTGGAGACGAGGAATGCGAGAAAAGGAAACCCTCATACACCGCTGGTGGGAAGGCAAAGTTGTGCAGCCTTTCCACACTACGGAAAGTATGGAGATTTCTCAAAAAATTGAAAATAGAAATACCATACAACTCAGCTATCCCACTACTGGGTATTTATCCAAAGATCTTGAAATCAACAACCCAAAGAGATTTATGCACCCCTATGTTCACTGCAGCATTATTCACAATAGCCAAGATGTGGAAGTAACCCAAGTGCCCGTCTATGGATGAATGGATAAAGAAGATGTGGTATATTTGTATACAATGGAATACTACTCAGCCACAATAAAAGACAAAATCGTCCCATCTGCAACAACATAGATCCACCTTGAGGGTATGATGTTAAGCGAAATAAGCCAGACAGAAAACGACAAATACTGCATGATTTCACTCATATATGGAAGGTAAACAAACACATGGATAAAGAGAACAGATTAGTGGTTACCAGAGGAGAAGGGGGTGGAGGGAAGGGTGAAAAGGGTAAAGGGGCACATCTGTATGTTGACGGATAAAAATTAGACTACTGGTGTGAGCATGATGCAGTCTATACAGAAAATGATAAATAGTAGTGTACTTGAAATTACAAAATGTTATAAACCGTTATGAACTCAATAAAATAATTGGGAAAAAAAGCAAAAATTAAGAATCCTGACAATATCAGATATTGACCAAAACATGGAGCATTGAGAACCATTATGTTCTGCTAGTGGAAGTGCAACCTGGTAGAGTCACTTTGAAAAAAAATTAACAGTGTTTTGTAAAGTTGATTGTGTATGTGCCAAACAACCAGAAATTTCATTCTAAGATATATAATAAAGAAATTCTCGAGCATGTATGCAAATAGAAATATGCAAGAATATTTGTAGTAGCATTGATTGTAATAGCAAAAATAAATAAATAAATAAAAATCTGCCAATAACCCAGATGTTGGATAGGATGATAAATAAATTAAATATACAATATTTACAGAATGGAATATTACACACAATAAAATAAACTACATTTGTATTCACCAACTTGGATGAGTCTGGTAAACATAATTTCATTGAAGAAAATGAATCAGAGAGGATGATATATGCCATGATATTAATTTTATAATGTCCTAACAAAACAAAGACTATATATGTATGAATATGTGTGTATACTTATAAACACAAACATGTGTTTGATGAAATAATGGAGTTATAAATACAAATTTTTAAATAGTATTTACCTCTGGGAATAGACAGAGAGGTGAGGTAAGGGAGGAACACACTGGTATATTCAACAGTATTGGGATATTTTAGTTCTTAAGTGGAGTGCTTGACGTCCATGTTCATTTATATAGATAGATAAATAGATACACATAGATTTACATATATATAATGTATATATGTATATGTGTATACAAGTTAAATATATACAAGATCATTTCTAGAGTCATAAGAATGGGTTGAAGGGAATAAGATTTCTAGATGAAAATGGTGGTGAAGTCTAGGGTGAAAATGATGAAAATTGGTGGTGAAGTTTAGGGTGATGATGGTGAAGTTGAGAGAGATTAATGGATTTGAGAACTATTTCGGAGATAATACTGTTTAGGTGTGGAATGAATGCATATGTTGAGGGCAAGAATCTATTAATATGGTCTCCAGATTTTTTTCTTGAGCAGCCTAAAAGCTAAATTGCTTTAAGTGAGATTCAGCTAAGATGTTTCCTCCACAGAGAAATATGTTTTGTCCCGTTCTAAAGGGGCTCTGCCCACCCTTACGGTCACTCCTAATTTGCCTCATCCTGTTTTACTTTCTGTACAACACTTAACACTGTCTGAAATCATCTCATTTACTTAGTTGTAAATGTGCTTATTGACTTGCACTTCCTGCCTGAATGTAAGTTTCCTAACTGGAGGGAACTTGTCTGTCATGTTAAACATTCTATTACAAGCATCTGACAGAAAGAATGGTATACAGGAGGGGCTCAATACATATTTACATCAAATCCAGAAAAAAACAAGATGGCTGATGAGGAAGAAAGAAAGACAAAAGGCAGGAAAGAAGGAAGGATAGATGAATGAATGAACAAATGAATAAAAGAGAAAGGAAGGAAGGAAGGAAAAAAAGGATATGAGTAACAGATTAGAGGAAGGTTCAAGAACGGTCTATTTAATGTAAAGACACAAGAGGATATCACAGACACAAAGGAAGACACAAAGATTCCATGGTGTGTGTGTTTGTGTGCGTGCACAGATGTGAACGTGTGAATGAAGAAGAGATAACATTTTCATAACTTTCTTGTATTTGAATTGCCCTGCCCTGACCAATTTTTTAACTCACATTTATATGTAAAATATTAATCTACACTGGAATCGTGATACAAGTTGGCTACAACAGTCAAAGCAACATCTGCTGGTGAAATAATAGGAGGATCATGTCATCAGATCAGATTCACACAAATCAAGGATCTTACCCCAGCTTTACTAATAATGACCAAGATACAAGTAATCATGAGACATAGGCAAAACAGGAGGGTTCTGGGACCACCAAAGCAACATCAGGGCACATTCTGGCTCAGGTTAACATATGTGCTCACTTCTTTCACTGAGGGGAGCCATTTTAGTCATGAAATTCCTGCAGTTAGAGATACTCAGAGAGCTTACACAAACTTGTGCATGGAGATGTGCTCATAAATTCATAGATTCCATGTGTGTTTATCATAAATTATCCTATACAGAGCAGGTATACCCTGTTAAAATAATTCCATAAGAAAAAGACTCTCCTGGCAAATACTGCCAGTTTGTTTACCAGGAGGTCTGTCCTTAGTATGTTTACTAATGACACATTCTTTCTTTCCATGAGTAGGACTAGATTGCAGAACTGTTTCTTTTCTTTTTTTTTAATTTTTTTTTCCCCCAAAGCCCCAGTAGGTAGTTGTATGTCATAGTTGCACAGCCTTCTAGTTGCTGTATGTGGGACGCGGCCTCAGCATGGCCGGAGAAGCGGTGCATCGGTGCGCGCTCTGGATCCAAACCCAGGCCGCCAGCAGCGGGGCGCGCTCACTTAACCGCTAAGCCACAGGCCGGCGCTGCAGAACTGTTTCTTAACTATTTCCTTCCCAGTCCCCCTCTGACTTTGGTCAGCTTCTACTCGCCACATATTTGTCAAATGCCTTTCATCTTTCTGCAATATTTCATGCAAGAGACAAAAGTTCCTTAAAACTCTAACAATGACCAGTATTTGAATCATTCAGTTGGGATTAGGGATTTCTCTTTCTCAAGTATATTAAGTATAACCATATTCTTTCACAGCTTTCTTTTTTTATTCTCTTACTAGATCAATTAGTAATTTTTTTCTCCATTATCCACATGTTCGTGAATCTTTTTACGTGTGTTGATGGAGGCATTTTTCTATGTAATTTTCTAAGGCCAGATTCACTTCCTATTTTGTTCATTTGGTTTCTATGGGTATTATATTAATTGGGGGTTGAGATCAGACTCTCACAATATTTTCTAACCTGAAGGCATAAATGTACAAACTCTTTGTTGTACTACAAAATGGTGGTAGAGAGATTGAAGTAATGTTTATTAAAACATAAATCAATTAAAATTACAGTAAAACTCTCCATTTATCCCCAAAAGGCAAGGCTCTTCCCATGTGCCACACATTCTGAATGACTAGGTGATGATTAGAAAACTTTTTGCATATGAAATTCTGTGTTCAGTAATATATGTTTTATAGACACCAGCTTCCAGATAGATCCTACACAGCACCATCTCTTTGTCCCCATAGCAGTGACAAGGTGTTCTTTTTTTTTCTTGTGGAATCACAAGCAGTTGCAACAAGGGGAAGAAATTTCCCTTTTTATTTGTAGCATCAGGCTACTAAAACACATGACAAAAGTCACACTGCCCAGTGAAGCCTGCCATTACTTAGGCTTCACATTATGCTCCCTTCCCTGCAACCCCTAGCCTGGCTCTTCAGCTCTCTGGGCGGCTACTAATCTTTAAAGACATCAGATCCCATAGTGATTAGAATATCCAGTAGTCTTCCTTATGTGAGATACAAGCTTCTCCCAAGTCGTTGATGTGTATGATTTCATTCAAGTCATTACTTGATTAGTCCTTTCACTTATAGTTTGCAAATTCCAAACTGAATGACAGCTGAAGTCAACTATGGACTAGTTGAGGAATCACATTTTTTCCTCCAAATTATCCATATAAAGCTTTTACGCATTGTTTGGAAGTCAGCAGGACTCCAATTTCCTTTCTCCAGAGAAAACAGGTCTGAAGTTTTCTCCCAGCGTCAGCCATTACTCAGTGCTAAATCTGAAAGGTAAAATTAAGAGTATTATTTTCTTACTCTGTAGTGCTCTCCTGGACCTAGCATGGCTCATCCCTCACTGAGATTGCACCCATTTATGACCACTCCTTCTGTTTACTATGATCTCCTCCACTTTCAATCTATTACTGGTTTGGACCCAGTCCACTCTCAAAGCTGATAATAACAGCAGGCGTGCTAAAACTCCTCCTCAGCTCCACCCCTAGGCTGATGTCCTAGAATTTTACAAGAATCACAAAGCTCAGAGGGCCGCCTTTGGTAAATCTTGTAATGACCATTTTTGTTCAGAGCACCATTTCAGTTGAGGTTTCTTTTTGGAGATTATAAGTAGAAGCCAATAGGACTCTTCACTTAGAAGTGTGATTTTGCCAAAACTCAAATAGCCCTGTCTCTAAGTTTCTTGCTTGTTAGCAGGCTCTGTGAGAGACTTTAACTTATTTTTTATAGTAATGAGGAACGTGTTTTGGTTGTTCCAGCTCATGTAAGTCCCAGAAATTTCATAGACTGTCTAGCTCTAAAATTTTAGTCAGATTTATCAATCACTCTCCATTAGCAACATTGGTAAGTACAGTCCTTAACTCCCTCTGAGGAGGCGATGATCATGATCACATCAATGTGGAACGTGAACTTGCACTTAACGTGTAGCAAGTCCAAGTCCAACCTCACTAGATAGGGCAATTTCCTTGAGAAATTAAATAGCACTGTGGCAAAATGGTAACTGTATATTATGTGCTATTCCATAGGCATGTAAAGTGTGCCTGGCTGGACTCTAAAATCTGGATTGAAAAGAAGCTGTTAGTTGGCCTCCCAGTCAAGGTTCCTTGGTCTCTTGTATTCTGTGTATTCTCAAGCACATCCTTGATCCTCCCTTATCGACTCCGTGAATCATCTGCTTTATGTATTGGCTAGATAGGACTATTAAACAGGGAGTTAGTGGAATTCAAAACTCCTGACTCAATCATTTTCTTAACCAGAGCAATGACCTAATCACCTCCCAGAGGCTCTATCTACTAATACCATCACATTGGGCATTAGGATTTCAATATTCAGACAATTGCAAGAGCCATTTATTTCAAAAAACTGCTCTTTTATCCGGAGATAGTTATGTTGTTTAAGGGACATTTTTCAAGGAACCGTGTCTCATAAATTCAGATTCCATGTTTGTTTCCCATATGCCAATCTAGACAGAGCAGGTATATCCTGGTAAAGCATCCCCTGGGATAGAGTACTCCAGCTAGTGCCTACCAGAAAGTATGTTTGCCAGCAGTCTGTCATTAGTCTGTTTGCAAGGATATTTGACTGGATCATCTGCCATATAATCATTTTCTTCCAAAAGAGTCAGCAACATCATTCATCTCGTGAGAGTCAGTGCCCCCCAGTGTTACTTCTCTTTTACCCAAACAATACACCAATAACCTGACAAAGGGTGTCTAAAATATTGAATTAGGTATGATTAGTGAGAGCTAGTTTCAAACCACTCACTGACCTGAAGATGACTCCTTGTGATTACCATACATAGAGTCTCCATACAGAAATCCGGACTATTGGACTCAAAGTTCAGTTCTTCTGTGGAAAGCAAGTTGAGGTTATTTGAGAGCACATGCACGATGAACCACATGTGGGCAGCCAACAAAAGCAGGTGACAGTGAAGTCGAAGTAGACTCAGTTTCACCTGCTCTTAAGGACACATGTCTAATATGTTATCAGGGACTTACAGGTGCTCCGAGAGCAGTGTCCCCATGTTGACAACTCTGATGTGTCTTTAGGGAATAGAAGTGGTTTGTGGGCATAAATGTAACAGAAGATCAGTGTAGAAACAGAGCTCCAGGTAAAGTAAACAGCACACAGTACAAAGCCCAGCTAAACCATCTGAAGAATTCTCATTTTAGACTCAGTGGTTTGAAATGTGTAGACTGGCTATTTAACTATATCTCATATGATTATTTAATCATATCTTATTACTTTGTAAAATACCTGTATTTAGAGATAGTCAGTCATAGAGTGATTTAAGAATATACTCTACAATGAAATAAGAGCATTTTATTTCACTTGTAAAATTTTATACAAATGTTTCCACATCAGTGTCATATTATTTTCTTTTATCATATTATAAATAGTTTTGAAATCTTTTTGGTGTCTTGTCAGGACACAAAATTAATATTGACTAAAATTGGGGAAATTTTTTATTGGGAAATGACATTTTTATGCTTTATAGTGACATAATAAAGTAAATGAATACAAATGAAACCCGTCTCTGAGATCATATCTTAGTTTTGACGTTAAGCCTCACTTACTTTCCACTTATCATACTGATTCTCTGGAAAATTAAATAACTTTTTGACAAATGAATGCCTAAGTTACTTGGAATTATTAGTGGTTGGTATAGAATATTTTACTTTTCTTATAAAGGTATATTTATTTTGGATTTAAGTAGTATTCTTAAGAATATAAGCTCTGTGAGGACTGCACCATTTACCCCTTCATCCTCAGAACAGAGCTTGGCACATAGTAAGTGTCTAAAAATATTTCTGCATGAATGAATAATATTATAGAATGATGTGGACAAGTTCATAGACATTGGACATGCTCGTAAGAAAGATGCTTCTTAATTTTAAAAAATTATGCCAAGATACATTGGATAGTCAGAGTGAGAAAGAAAATTGCATAATGTTGATTCAGTCATATTTATTGCTCTCTACATGAATTACATTAGCAGGCAAGGCAGCATGGTGTCCCAGGGTGACAGACTGACTTTTTTTCATGTTTGATGTATTAGTGTCAGAGATGGGCTGTTTCATGCAGACACATTTGGCCTTATACACTAATCCACCATTCCAGTCACAGCTACAGACCTACAACCAGATAGAAACAAATGGCTGCTTTTCTTTTGAAATTTGGTGAAAAAGAGCTTGTTAGTCTTGATTAACACAGTGTTATTCACAGCACTCACAGAGATGTGACATAGAAAAGATTTCAGAGACACTCTAACCCAAGGCTTTTGTTTTTCAGATGAAACAGATGACCAAAGACAGCTGATTGCTTTTGAAAATGCCTAAATTTCTGTAAGAAAGGATTGGGAGAAAAATAAACTTACCTGAAAATATTACACAGCCCTAAGAACTCAGGGACTTTTTTTTTTATCATCAAAATTTTCTATTAATTTTGGGGGCCGGCCCGGTGGCGCAAGCGGTTAGGTGCGCGCGCTCCGCTTCGGCGGCCTGGGGTTCGCAGGTTCGGATCCTGGGCACTCACAGATGCACTGCTTGGCAAGCCATGCTGTGGCGGCGTCCCATATAAAGTGGAGGAAGATGGGCACAGATGTTAGCCCAGGGCCGTCTTCCTCAGCAAAAAAAAGAGGAGGATTGGCGGATGTTAGCACAGGGCTGATCTCCTCACAAAAAAAAAAAAAAAAAAAAAATTTTCTATTAATTTTGGGGATGGCCCGGTAATGTAGTGGTTAAGTTCACATGCTCCACTTCGGCGGCTCGGGTTTTTCAGGTTCGGATCCCGGGTGCAGACCTGAACACCGCTTATCAAGCCATGCTGTGGCGGCATCCCATATAAGGTGGAGGACGATGGGCATGCATGTTAGCCCAGGGCCAGTCTCCCTCAGCAAAAGGAGGAGGATTGACAACAGATGTCAGCTCAGGGCCAATCTTCCTCACACACACACTCACAAATTTTCTATTAATTTTAATACTAAATAATCTTGAAAAATGTAGCCTTTTAATGAAATTCTGTCTTAGGAATGACTTGTAAAACTTAGTGCAATTTCAAGTTACTGCACTCTTTGGATTAATAATGTTAGGTAAAACAGAAGTGTGATTTCCTGATAATGATGCATCCAAATGCATCCAAGGACTTTTCTGTTGTCACTTAAACAAAGTGACTTATTTGTTTACTTACTAATTTACTTAGTTTTACTTTATTTATTTATTTAGGTGTTTCTTGATGAACAATCTCTAAGTGGGAATTTAAAAATGAATCTTCTTTGGCCTAGCAAGTTGTGTCAGTTGTGAATTTTGAATCTTTAACACTTTATCTCATCTCCACTATTACCACTTAAATTCCAGTTGCCAATATCTGTTAGTACCACATTTTCAGTCTTCTAATTGGTGTCGCATTCCCATTATGCTACTCTACAATTCTTTCTCCAAATAGTAACGAGTGATTTAGTAATAACAAACATGAGATTGTGTTACACCCTTACTTGAAATTCCAAAATGGCTTTCTTTTGCATTCCTAATTAAAATAATAATAATAGTAACAGCAATTGTGTCTATGGCATAAGACCCTACTAACTGAACTCTTGTTACCTTTGCAAGCTTGTCCATGGTAATTTAAGTACCACTCATGTTCTGATCATACTGACCTTCTGTCAGCTGCCACACTCTTTCTTACCTCTGGGTTTCTTGCATATGCTGTTCTCTCTTTTTGGAAATTATTCCTCTTGTACCCTTGCACATAGGAAGCTCCTTTTCACCAATCTAGTCTCATTTTTATGTCACCTCAATGGAGAAGCCCTCACCGCTATCTGAAGGGTGTAAACTAGTTCTACGTACCAATCTCCATATTCTTTAGCTCAGCCCCATGTTCGTTTCCTTCATAACATTTATTACATATTGTGATTAATATAGCCCTTCTTTTATCAGATATTGATGTTTGTATAAACTCCTTGAAGACAAGGTCCATGTCTATTCGTATTCACTGTTGTATCACAGGTGCCTAGCATTGGGCCTGGGATGTAACTGGTAGTCAGTAAATATTTGATGAATGAATAATTAAATGTTCCACCGTTATGATGCAGTTATTTAGAGAAAAAAATCAATAGGCTCTATAGTAAACATTTCTTACTTTGTAGTTCAAGAGATTTATAGTTTGAGGTTGAAAGTCCCCTTAGGTATTTTAGCTGGTCTTTCACACATACCCTCTAGAGCTGTGTTGCCCAATATGGTAGCCACTATGCACACGTAAACATTTAAATTTAAATTAATTAAAATCAAATAAAATTAATAATTTAATTCCTTGACTGAACTAGTCACATTTCAAGTGCTCAATAGCTATGTGACATACGGCTAATGGCTACATATTGGACGATATAAGACATTTGCCATCAAAGAAAGAGCTATGGTAGAGATGTTTAGAGACTTATCTTTATAACAGTGCTTTAATGTATTGATTTGAAATGAGAAATAGAATTACTAAGGATCTTAAATACCGGAGTATGAGAAGATCTCTTTGAGAATAACAACTGAGAAATTCAATAATTTTAATTTAGAAAATTCAAAAATACTTAAGTTCCTCTTCTGCAGCAAGCTTTATAATAGATGCTGAGTATAAGCAGTGAAAACTACATCATGGGTCCTACCCTCATGTGTCTTATAATCTACAGAAGTAAACAAATTCATACATACCCACTGTGTCTTAGTTTCCCCTGCTTTAAAATAGTACCTACATCATAGATTATTTTAAGTTATTCAGTTAAAATAGTGCTTGAAACATGCAAGTAGTCAATATCTATTAGCTATTATTATTTGTAGTGATAATAGTATTATAATTGTGATGAAGGTGATAAAAGAAACAAAAGTAATGAAATGACAGAGAATAATCATAGGGATGGAGGGGAGATGGATGATCTACTGAGGGATGGTGGTTTGAAATGGCTCCTCTGAAGAGGTGACTTTCAAACTGTGACCAGAATGATGAAAGGGATCTGGCACTGAGACAACAAGGAGAAACATGTTCCAGGAAAAAGAGAACATATATCCAAAGAAAAGAAAAAAGTTTGCTGTTTTTGAGGAACTAACAAGAGACTAACATAGCTGGAATGTGGCAGCAATAGGGTAGAGAGGCATGCAAAGAGCCTGGAGAGGGAGAAAATACATGACAGTGCAGTGCCTCCTAGGCTAAGTTTAGGGTTTTTAAAAACTGATGTTATTCTAAGTGTACTAGTAGGCCATTGGAAAAATTTTACATAGAGGAAAAACATAATCTGCTACTCATTTGAAAACCTCTATCTAGCCGGGTGTAGATGATTGACAGGTGGTTAGAAGGGGAGCAGAGACCATGTTAATATATAAATGTGTGATGGGTGAGGCGAGTGCACTCAGTTGCTCTGCAGACCCATTTGTCAGCTTTACTGACATAATAAACAACCCCCTCCTCCAAATCTTAGTGATTTAGAAAAATAGAAGATTATTTCTGGTTCACATTACATATAGACTACTTGTCTGTTGTGAATCATAAATTCTAACTCCGTACCAGGCTGGGGGTAGTTTGCAGCTTCATTGCACGTCTTAGCATTTTGAGACCTACACTTGAAGGGGCAACTCCAAATGGGACATGTTTATTCTTATAGCATAGGGCAGAACAAAAGGGTAATGGAAATACACTCTGGCTCTAAAAGTTTCCATGCAAGTCCACTCACTTTCCATTGGTGAAAGGAAGTCACATGGCCCAACCTAATAATCATGAGACAAAGAGGAACACTACATACAGGAAGTAGGGACCACAGACTATCGCAGGGAACTAACGCTCTCCAAGAAAAAATCACTGCTCTATTTGAAGTCTCTGTGCTCTCTCTACCTGTTATTTTCTTCTCTTAAATGCTTATATCATTTTTTTTCTGCTTCAGCTTTAACCTCAGAGTACCTTTTTCATGAAAAAATAAGAGCCCAGAAAATCCCATCTTCTCTATTTATAAACTAGTATTTAGATGATAAGCTTTACAAAGCTGTTTCAAATTCTCATCCTCAGAATTGAGGGCTAGCTCAGTGGTATTTCTATATACTACCCATAAGCAAAAATAATGATAGCAATAATAGGAGTGACTACTATTTACTGAATGATTAGTATATGCTAAGCACTTCACATACATTATCTCAAATCTATATCAAAACCATGCGAGGGAGTTACTTTCTTCCTTCTTATAATTGAGTAAACTGGGATTTATAGACTTCAAGTTATTTGTCCAAAGTCAAAAGTGGTAAAAGATTGAGCTGCATCCAATCCTGAGTCCAAAGCCTCTTATCTAAAGTGCTACCAGCATTTGTTGTTCTATATCTTGATATGAACACGGACAGATACTCTGGAGGAGAAACAGAAGTGGCACAACGAGTGTGCTCTTTACTTGAATTTGATGTGTGCAAAAAGATCTATTTCACCAGTATTAATTTCTTTTATTTTATAGTAAAGCATAAGTATGCCATTTCATAATTAAGACATCCACTATACACCCAACATTAATTTTGCGTCCTGACAAGCCATAGAAAAGAAATTTTGAAACCATTTACAAGGTGGTGAAAAAGAATCATATGATTCTGATATAAAAGAATATGTCTGAAATTCGTGAAGTAGAATAAAATACTCTGATCTCATTGCAAAGTATGCTCCTAAATTACGTTACAGCTGACTATCTTAAATACCATAGATTCTAAAGTATAAATAAAATATGACATATTAAGAATCAGATAAGAATCAGATAAGATATATTAAATAACCAATGTCTAGATATTTCAAAACCTTGGCTCTAAACAAAATATTTTCGGATGGAATAGCAGGCATTTTACTGCATACGGTTTACTTTATCTGGAGCTCTGTCTCCACCCTGATCTTCTGTTAGATTTATGCCCACAAACCACCTCCATTCCCTGAAGACACATCAGAGTTGTCAACAGGGGGACACTGCTCTTCGAGGACCTGCGAATCCCTGGTAACATGTGTCCTTAAGAGCGGATGAAGTTGAGTCTGCTTTGACTTCGCTGTCACCTGCTTTTGTTGGCTGGCCACATGTGGCTCATCATTCATGTGCTCTGAAATGATCTCAGGTTGCTCTCCACAGAAGACCCTATCTTTGAGTTGAATAGTTGAAATTTCTCTACGGCTGCTGGCTGCATGGTGATCATAAGGAGCAATAATGGGCACAGGCATCTGTTGGTCAGCACGAGATTTGTTATCTTATTATAATCTTTTGAACAACCCACTGAGGTGTGATTGCCCTCATTTTTCAGATGAGGACACTGAAACTCAGAGAGTTTACATTTCATGCCCAAGGTCAATGGCAATAACAATGACCCCAGTGGGTTGTTCTAAGAATTATAATGTGTTAACACATGTATAACTATAAATTGCAATACTTTGTATATTGAATCCCTTTTTCTGAAGAAACTAGAAAGACTGCCAGCAGTATATTGCTACCTTACCATACTTCATTGCAACCCTAAATACCTTCAACACTGTATCTTTCAAATTCAGTTATCAACCTGAAAATATGATGGCTCACCCGCACGTAAAAGATAGCAATGATAAATATGAAAAACAAGCACAGTTGTAAATACAGTCATTTACCTTGGGAGAAAAAATGGTGACTATCTTTTTGATTTCTGCATTCCTAAGGGGATTTTGCATATTGATAACATCAATTTTAAAGAAATGCATAGAAACTTATTACCAACTCAAAAAAAAAAAAAAAAAACGACAGACAGATTTATATCTGTACATTTCAATCAGTTTTAGCCAGGTACTAGACAAAATTCTTTCAGCAAATATGGTGAGAGGGAAAACAATTTAACCCATGTTTAAAATGAGCTGTGCTACCACTTCTGGGTTGTCAGAAATTCCTATGTTTGAATTTTTTCTTTATGTTTCCACTTACCACCTTGTAGCAGCACTTTTAATATTTTCACAGCTATAGTGTGAAGGAAAAATTAATAGAATATACCTTTGCTTTAATTATAACTATTAAATTTACGGCAGAAGCAAGTCTTGAGAACCAAGATTATACTTGGAAGGTACCTATTCTTGGTTCTTATTCACCCTACAGGGCTTGCGTGTGGAGGGTCCATGAAAAGGCTTCAAAGAGTTTGTGAGTCCCTGAAATTTTATAAAAATATATTTGCATATTTTTCAGTTTGGGCTTATAGCTTTCATTAGATTTCAGCATGGATGGAAAATAACCAGGCACTTGCTTTTCCCAGCACCTGTGCTAATTTAAAACCTCGATTAGCATTTTTAAGATGCTAAATCCAAGATGCAATATCCAAATGTTGGTGCCATAAGTGGAAATAGCAGAGATAATGGTTGGAGGAAATGCCTCTATGCCAAAGAAACTCAGAATACAAAGAAACCTTAAGAATAATCTACCCACCCCATATATTCAAATCTTAACTTGAATTCCTTTTATTCATCTCCAATAGATATTTATTTACTTTTAAAAATTATTTACAGAGAGCTTACACTGTGCAAATGGTTTGTTGCTTTAGGTAGCTGTTCGTTAAAAAGTTAATATGATATTGAACGTTGTTTGGAGTGACAGTCCCAGAAAGAACAACCGCTTGAAATGACTCCTCAAAAGAGAGTAAAAGGCTCTTTCATAACTGCTCTGGTCTTTCAAAAGTGGATCATTTCATCAGACAAGCAAATTACTGACCAACTTTGGCATCCTCTTCTGTCACAAGAAATTAGATACCATCCAATGTAACCTCTAACTTTAAAAATGAAGAAAGTGAGTATTATCACATTTGAATGACTTAAATCATTCAACTAAAGCCAGAATTTGCATCCAGAAATCTTGAATTCCAAGCATTTGGTGTTTTTGCCTCACTAAAAGACTTTTATCGACTAACCTTAATTTCTACACAGTAACTTCTGTCTATGTGAAACACCCCAATGATTTTCTGGTACACTTATAATAAAATAATTATAATATTTGTAAAAACCTTAAACAGCCTAGAAGGCACTGCACTATTATGTGCTCTCTCCCTCTGCAGGCTCTTTGCATGCCCCTCTACCCTATTGCTGCTCTACTCCAGCTACCTTAGCCTCTTACCTATAGTTCCTCAAATATAACAAACTCTTCCTTTTCTTTGGATATGTGGTCTCTTTTTCCTGGAACATGTTTCTCCTCATTGTCTCAATGCTGGCTCCCTTTTATTTTCTGGTCACACTTTGAAAGTCAGCTCTTTACAGGAGTCATCTCAGACCTACAAACCTCAGTAGAACTTCATAACTGCCCTCCTCCTCTGCCATTTTTCTATATTATTCCATTGTTTTACTTTCTTTCACCATCTTCATCACAATTTTAACACACATAATAGGGTAAATGGAATATCTCCACTATGCCCATTTACCCACTATCAAGAAAGATCCTATGATGAGTAGAGAAGTTGGCTGAAGCTAACTTTTCCCCACAATTTACCATTAAACTCTGTGTAACTAGGACACAAGCATTTATATATCATTCAGGATAAATTGTCCATCATTTTATGTCTGAAGTAAATTAAAAATATTGATATACATAGATAGATAGATAGATAGATAGATGTATATATGTATATATTTGCATAGAGAGAAAGAGAAAGAAAATGCTGCTAAGATAATCTCAAATGAAAATCAAAGTCATCAGTAGTTTTATATTTCATAGTTTCCGTGGCATCATCAGGAACCAGCACAATGTTGAGCAAGAAATGATTAAACTATAATGCCTTAAGTTACCATAGTGATAAGGAATGTTTAATAACATAACCCTAATAATACCCAGGGCTCCTGTGGCCCACTGTCTGTAAGATACATTTAAAACTCAGTTTACATCTGAGGAACATTTAAAGCTCAGTTCACAGCCAAAAGTAAATGAATAGTAAGTCCATTATTTATCTGCATTTTAAATTATTAAATAGGATTTGATTTATAACTTTCAACAAACATTTTAAAATCCTTATTTCTTTTCTTCCCAGTTCTATTTTGAGCATCGCAGAAACCAAACTCCTAAAATTCCCTCATACAAGTAGCCCATGAGATTTTGTTCTTTCTCTTTTCCTTAGCTTCTTGTCATATGCATAATTGTAATGTAAGCTCGGACAGTTGTTTGTTTTTCTTTTCTGCAATGCAAGTGCCTGACTTAAGCTTTGATTGCCCAGGCATTCATGTCAATGAGGCATCCACTTCAAGAGGGCTATCCAATAAACACATGCCAGCCATACAACTAGATACAGATCCAGGCCACCTCTCCCCACTGAGGCTCCTTCGTTTCTGAGATCTTGGTTGATTTCAATAACTGACCATTTGGGCAACTTTTTTTTCTTCCTGTGCTTTAAATTCCTTCTTCTATGTTTTATATTTAGCAATAAAGTGTGAGCCTGGCAAAACCGTAGGCCCCCACACTCGACCTCAATAAAAGCAGAACCCTAGACCCACTGTTCTCTTTCTCTCTTTCTACCTGCGACATCACTATGTGGTCCCACATGTGCTGTGTAATTTCCGGGTCCTGTGTGTAGTTAATCTTCATTTTTTTAAAGTTTACTGATGGTTATCACTCAAGGGCATCTTGCAATCATAATAAGAACCACAAGAGCCAGTGTAACCACAATATTGGTTATTAATAAGCTGAAACTGGCAAAAAAAAATAATCTTAACTTCTCTAGATAATTTTTCTCCATTTGCTAATGCCTTTTTCTCATTCTTTTTAAAGTTCAGAATTTTATCACTACATCTCTTTTAAACCCCTATTTCAGGATCATGAAGGTCCAGCAAAAGCTTGTAAAGGGACAATCCTCCTTAGAGAAATGAAGATCAAGAAGGAGAATAAATCTGATTGGATGAACACTAATGATAAAAGTCAGAAAATTCTCATGGTGCTTTATTTTATCCCTGCATAGAACTCATACTCTAAAAATATAGTGACATTTGTGTTTCTGCAAAGGGTCTTCATTTTTATTCCATAACCAGCCAGAAGACTTTTCTCCTCATTAAAGCATAAGGAGATTAAAGTCTTGTTTTATTATCCATTGTTGCTGCATGGTTATTCCCTAATAGGCAACTGGGCAAAAAAGGGAGCAAGCAATTATGAAATCAAAACGGGCATAAATGATTCCAGAAAGTGTAGGCAATAAAAAAAAGAAATTTGGAGGATTAAAAAATACAATCATAGGGCCAGTCTGGTGGCATAGCAGTTAAGTTCTCGTGCTCTGCATCAGCGGCCTGGAGTTCACAGGTTCAGATCCCGAGCATGGACCGACGCACCACTTGTCAAGCCATGCTGTGGCAGCGTCCCATATAAAGTAGAGGAAGATGGATGAGCACGGATGTTAGCCCAGGGCCAATCTTCCTCGCACATACACACAAAAAAGTACAATCATGACAATAAAATATTGAAATAGAATAAGAACTACACAGGATATTATTAATGAGAAAAATAATAAAACTGCATGTAGTGTTGACTCATCAAGAGTGCGTTTATGGAGAAAAAATATAAAAAATATGGAAGAGGATTAGACATCAATGGAAGATAGACCAACTCCTCTACACATGTGGATAAAAAAAATGGAGAAAATTTTGTATAGAAATCTTGAAGGTATAGCAACCAAGAATTATCCATGTGAATACTGAAGATGAAAAATATTAATTAACACCCAGATGTATTTATTGTTGACAAACTTCAGAACATCACTGACTAAAATAAAATTGTAACTGGTCTAATACTAGGCTATTTTTTATGTAACAATATATTTCAGAAGCTACTAAAGCATATCTTCAAAATGCTTAGAAAATTTCTGACAATCTAAAATTTGATACCAAGTGAAATTATCATCCAAGAGTGACAGCAAAATGAAGACATTTTCAGATATATGAAGAGTAAGAGAGTTCACAACTTACAGACTAAATAAACTAGTAAAGCTAATTCTTCAACAAATGTGAACCCAGAGGGAAGAGGAGAGATACCAATAAAAAGTGTGAACACAGACTGACAATATATTGGCAAATGGAATTATAAACTGAAATAATACTTAATGTTTTGTGTCCAAAAACTGTTAAAACTAAACTTTAAATTCAGAAAAAAAAATATTCAGTTTGTATTCAAAATATGATGATTTCTGGAGGAGAAAAAAAATACTTAACTTTAGACTTTTGAAATAAAAATATATTATTAATTATGAATGCTAAATATATATATATAACATATAGTATATAGTGGTAAATATATATATGTTATATATATGTAAGGGTTTGTGTGTGTATATATAGATGCACATGGATAGATAGATAGAGAGAGAGAGGGAGAGAGGGAATAGAGATATCCATAACTTCTAAATTAGCAGAGTGACAAAAAGATGTGAAGAAAAAGAGAAAAAAAGTAATCAAGCTAACAGAAAGCAGGAAAAGAGAAACAAAGAAACCAAGGAATAAGATTGATGATTGTTGATTAAAAAAAAAGGAGATAAAAGATGCTGATAAATACTATTAAAGATGAAAAGGTGTGTATAAATACAAATAGAATAGAGATTAAAAAACCAAGGAAATATTGTGAACAAATTTATGATAATAAATTTGTAAAAAGTTTAAGAAAAAAGAAAAAAAACTTTGATAACTTTCTCGAAAATTCTATATTACCAATATTAATTCATGAAGAATTAGAAATTCTAAACATATCCATTAAATTAATTACCAAAACAGTTATTTCTCTCCAACACAAAACACCAGGTTCAAACAAATATGCAGCAAATTTTGATAAACCATTAAGAAATTCTCAACATCAATGCCAGAAGACAGTGAAATGATGTTTCACAATTCTGTGGGAAAATGATTTTCTATTGAGAATTTTATACAGGGATACATTATCAATCAAGTTTTAATGAAAAATAAAGACATTTTCTGATGGGCAAATATTCAAAGCATGCCTCCCACACAACCTTTCTTTTAAAATATTTTTCAAGCAAGTATAGAGAATTATATAGTGAACATCTGTGCATCTATCACTCAGATTTGTCACCTATCAAACATTTGCCATATTTATTTTTTTAAATAAAATTACACATTCAGTTGAATTCTTCTATACAACACTCCTCAATCTCTTTCTTATCCATTCTTCTTCACCAGAGATAAGAACTAGCTTGAACTTATCATTTACGTGTGTATATATATGTGTACACATACACTATAGTCCATCATCTACAGTATATCCAAAAATGATATTATTCTCTATATTATTTAATTTACATAAATGGTATACATTATAGATCCTCTGCAACTTGTTTTTTAATCAAACATATTTTTAGATTTTTCCATATTGCATGTAAACCTTGCATGCTAGTTTTAACTGTTGAATGGTGTTCCAACCTAAAAATGTACCACAATTTATTTACCTCTTCCTTTCTTCGTGGACACGCCGAGCATTTCTTTCTTGTGCTTGTCTCCTTTTGCATCATAATCATGACATTCTAAATTTCCTAGATAACGCCAAATTGCTTTCAAAAGTAACTTTACCTTTTCATACTCCTATCAGTTGTGAATGCATCTGGCATTGCCATGTTTAACTTTGTGTCAATTGGAAATGATGTGAAATGGTGGCACATCAGTTTGCATTTCACTGATTACTGGTTTGGGTGAGTTTTTATATGTTTACTGCCTTTAGGAGTTCCTCTGATGGAGTCTCTGTTCAATCTTAGAAAACTTTCTTACGCAGCTATTTGAGATTGTATTTTAGCAGAAGATATAGTAAACCTAAAAAGGTGAAATGACAGAATTCAGAAAGCACAGAGTCCTACATAAGACAGTTGTAAAAAGGGAGGTCGAGGATAACAATTGTGGGGGCATTGCCTAAAAAACTTAAAAAAAAAAAAAGAAACTGATAGATTATTATGTTTCTTTGCATTTCTCAAAATTATTATGAGACATTGAGATTTCTGAAGGAAGGTTAAGAAAAAAGTTAGTAATAGGTACATGGGACGTTGAACATGTTAAAGAATATGAAATAATTATTAACTCAAGGAAAATCAAACAGTTGCAAGAGAAAAGAAAGGCTGTAAAGGGTCTGGTAAAAGTAACCCAGAATCAAAGGTGCTTTGACCTCATTGTTGCCCAGATCCTACCTGAAAAAGATAGACCGGCAATCCAATGCTGTGTTAGTCTGCCCATGGGAAGACTTAAAACCTGAACAACTGTTAAGACCTGCCCACCTGTTCCAGCAGAGGCCTCAGGCATACAGTCCTACTTGGGGTGGGTGCCTCCCAAGTCCCAGGTATAGGATGCAGGCCAAGACTGCCTCCACGTGAGAGCCCTTGAAGGCCACTGGAGGCCTCATGTTGAGCTCACTATTCACTGGTCCCCCAGAAATAAATAAGAGGTCATGGCTGTGGTCAATACTGGAGCTGAATGTTCTCTAACACATGGTAACTCTCAGAAGTTTGCTGGCCCGCTCAGTGCCATTGATGGTTACGGAGGGCAAATGGTTATGGTCAGGAAGGTCCCTTTGAAACTGCAGATAAGGCCTTCTCCTACATGAGAATATAAGGTTTCTATCTCTTCCATGCCCAAGAATGTATTGGGCATTGCTATCCTACAAGGTCAATTTTACAAACATTTATTGGTGAATTCCACCTCTGGGTTAAAGTAATAAACTTATGCTGAGAGAAAATGCCAACTGGGAACCAGTAGGTCTACTACCTCCATGAAGAGTGGTAACTGTTAAACAGTATAAATTGCCTGAGGGTGGGCATGAGGAAAGTGCAGAAACTATCCAAGAACTGTACTGAGTGGGTATTGTATACCTTGCCAATAGTGCTTTCAATAGCTCAGTATGGCTGGCAAAAAACCCAGATGGTTCATGACAGATGACCATAGGCTACCAAGAATTGAACAAGGTAGGGTCCCCTATTCACATGGTTGTGCCTGACATTGTCACCATCTTAGATACCTTGGCCATGGTCCTGGGAGGGTACCATGCTGTACTGAAATTAGCAGATGCTTTTTTTCCGTATACCCCTGGCCTCTGTGTCACAAGATCAGTTCGCTGTCACATGGGAAGAACAACAATGGACCTTCCAAGTGCTTCCCCAAGGCTACTGCACAGCCCCACAATATGTCATGGGATAGTACCCAAGATCTGTCCCTGTTCTTCCCCACATCAGTAAAATGAGCCCATTACATTGAATATATAGTGTTAACATGTGAAGACTTGCCTCTGCTGCAGGACACTCTGCAAACTTTGCTGGAACATCTGTGAGGGAGTGGATAGGTTGTGAATCCACAGAAAATTGAAGGTCCAGGCACCACGGTAAAGTTTGGGGGAGTTGTATGGTCAGGTAAGACATGTGTTATCTCAGAATCTGTGTTTGACGAGCATCTATCCCTAAGAACGTGAAAGAGGGGCAAGCTTTGGTAAGGATTTTGGGATTTTGGAGGACTTTTATTCCCCACCTGGCACAGTGCCTTCATTCCTTATACCACTTGGTAAATAAAGGGCACGTATGAGACCAGGGATCTGAGCAACAAGCCACCGTTGAGAAGGCGAAAATACTAGTGAAACAGATTAAAAACTCTGGGCATCTCTGAAGCAAGACTACCATTTGAGTTAGATGTGTCTGTGACTGCACAAGTTATGGGTTGGACACTATGGCAGACACAAGAGAAGGACAGAGTACCCTTAGGATTTTGGTCCCAGCTCTGGAAGGGGGCAGAAACCCAATATACCCCAAACAACAGCTCCGAGCAGTGTACACAGCATTCCTCCAGAAAGAGCTTCTCAAGAAGGAACAGCATATCATGCTAAGAACTTCCCTTCCTATCAAGGAATGGGTTGAGAATACGCTCTTCTTACCCACCTGTGCCATGGGTAGAACTCCCATGTTGACTAAGTGGCATGTCAATTTGCAGCAGAGGAGCACCCTGCCCACCAGCCCACTGTCTCTAGAAATGCAGGTGCTACTAGGCCCTGTAGATTATGTAGATCTTCCAGACGTCACCACTCCTTTTCTGGGGTGACCTCTGCAGCCTGTGAAGAGGGAGTAGGGGGAAATGCTCACTGATGCCTGCTATACAGATGGGTCTAGTCAGGGTAACCCTTCCACTTGGACTGTAGTTGCTATTCAGTCCAACACTGACACCATCTGGATGGAAACAGGAATGAACTGCAGCAGCCAGTGGGCTGAACTCACAGCACTTTGGCTGGTGACCACTCTTACGCCCTGCCCATTAACCCTTTGCACTGAGAGTTGGTCTGTTCTAAAGAGATTAACATTATGGCTTAGACAATGGGAAGCCAAGGGGTGGATGATCATGAATAAGCTCTTGTGGGTCAGGATATGTGGAAAGACATTTGGATTCACCTGCAAGAGGCTGAAGCAATCCTTGCTGTCTTCCATATCTTGGCCCATAAGGTGCTAACAACCTTGGCAATCAGGAAGCTAATGCCCTAGCTCGGATATGAGCCTTAGCAATCGACTCTTCAGTGGATACAGCAAATTGGGTGCATAGAAAGAGCGGCCACCATACTGTCCAGGTAAGGTGGCATATTGTCAAGCTTACTTGATTTCCCTTCAAATAGTGACTTGATTAATGCGGTAATAGCATGTCCCATGTGTTCTAAACAATGCCCAATGCAGCTGCCAAAGGAGTCGGGGGTCTTCCACTGGAGTTCCCAACTGGTGATGGATTGGCAAATTGATTATATTGGCTCCCTCTCTCCAAGTGAGGGTTCTAAATATGCTTTTGTTTGTTTGGACATTGTGTTTGGCCTAACCCAAGCTTTCACTTATCACCATGCAAACCAGGCTGCCACTATTAGGGGATTAGAAAAGCTGAATACCATGTACTAATACTCTCCTTGAATAGACAGTGATCAGGAGTCACATTTCAAAGGCCATGATATATAATCCTGGGCAAAAGAACATGACATTGAATGGAGATTCAATCTCCCTATAACCTGCAAGCAGCAGAGTTGATAGAAAGGAAGAATTGAATATTAAAGCAGCAGATCAAATTACTAGCAGGTAAAACCACCTTGGCCTAGTGGACTAAAGTACTGTCTCGGGCTTTATTACATCCGAATGATCAACCAGTAGGGCCTGTTGCCTCATACGTCAGACTGGGGACCCCTGCTGAGACACCCAACACAGTAAAGTCATGAAAGACAGCCATTGCCCCAACTGTCACCATGGATCAAAGTGTTATGCTGCTGAGAACATTAGGCCCCATCACACCTGGGAAAGGAGTTATCTACTGGAATCTGAAATGGGACATCCCACTCAGACGGGTGAATTACTTTGCACCCCTGGTGAGGGGCAATTATCAATCCCCACATGGATCTCATTGTCCTACTGTAAGCCAGAACTGTTGAAACACACTATACCCAGAATGGAACATGCACCATTAAAAGAAGGGAGAAAATGAGGGTCCTGGTCTGGCATAGCCTGCCCCTAGTCCATCTCCTCACACCTGACAGTGCTGCCTCCTTTGGCCAACATGTATGGTACACACAACCAGGTCAAATTCCTAAAGCTGCCAACCTCCTCTCCTCAAGCCCAGGTGGGCAAGTTCTGATTTCTGCTGGCATGATCATTTGGCCGCAGTCATTGTCCCCTCTGTTGGCCTCGAGGATCTCATAGCACACATAGAAGCCCTTACTAAATTCATGCAGCAAGCCTTGAATGATAGCCAACAAAGCCTGTCCTTACGGAACACTGAAATGTTTCTAATGAGAAAAACTGTTCTCTGAAATAGAATGGCCTTGCATATTATTACTGCATCACAAGGAGGCACCTATGCCATTATCCTTTGTTGTGTGTTCATACCTGATGAGTCTGCTAATGTATCATCTTTACTAAATCACATGAGGACAGAAGCGAACACCCTGAGTGGTCCAACCCCCAGCCTAGGGAACTTAATAAATCAGTGGTTCAGATCATGGGCTCTTGGTGGAAAAAATTGTTACTTATTTGGGAATCGTTGTCTTAATCTGTGTTTTCTCTTACATGTCCCTATACTGTTGCTGTGGTATCTGCCTCCAATGCAGCCAGATAGCCACCAAATGAGGCACCTCCATGCCAGTGAAATTCCTTGCTGACCACTCAGGGCACATTGTGAAAGACGGTGGCATATAAGATTGTAAGAGTCACAAAGGGGCAGTGTTGGAGGAGGTCATCAAAAGGATATGACCACAGGTTGACCCACGAGCTGGGCTCAGGCAATCAAAGGCTTCTCACCCCTCCCCTGTCCTTGGAATATATACTGTTCTCCTCATCATTCTCACAGCTGGAGTAATTTTCAAAGATGTACCCTTGAGAGAGTAAGGTATTGTTGAGACCGTCTGGATGGTATAGTGACTGAATCCACTTAAGGCCTCTGTATAAACTTTAAGATCCCAGTGGGGGGGTGCAGAGATCTACTCATCTTGCGGTCACCCAAGACAAGCCTCGCATGTAAGTTCCCTTGCTTACGAAAACTGTCACCTGCCAATCTGGAGTGGTCTGCTGCATTCTTTGGTCTCTCCTTGTCATCGGCGTACAGAGGCCAGTTTCAGATTTCACCCAGGAAACTCCCATGGTTGTGAACCAACACCTCTGCTGCAGGAACTGGGTCCTCTTGACCAGCTTGCGGTATTTGTGATGATTCATTTTCCACCAGCAGACCTTCATTATGTTTTTGCACTGCGTCCAGGGTGCATCCCAAACCCTATGCTCCTCTGCTCGGGCGCTTCTCTCCACCTGGCTAGGGAGACACTCATAGAGTTGGGCTGGAACCACAGTCCCTGGGGCCATAGCATTCAGTCTTGGCGGGAGGTAGCAGGTGGTCAGCTGGCTCTCTGGGGGCGGACGGACATCTTCCTGGGGACCAGAATCTCCTCAAGCTCCAGCTTGGACCACTTGCCAGGCAGGGAGTCAACCCTACATGGGCCTATGAGCTGCACGCTGTAGTGGGGCCCGCAGGCATGGCTACCCAGAACCCTGAGACAGGCCAGTGCTGACTGTGACCTGCCCAGGGAACAGCCGTGTGCAGTAAGAAGTCAGGCACACCAGGAACCATGGGCTGTGGGCAGCGCCAGCCCCAGGTGCTCAGGGGAGCATTCTGCTACCATGCTCAGGCACTTCCGGTCAGTCCCTAAACTAGTCTCCAACTCTGTGTACGGCCTCTGCGGGTTCCTACACCCAGCACCCCCTTGTACGTATATAAGCATTTGAGCAGTAGTTAATAGGTGATTGTTTTTGAAAGAATATTACCCTGAAAGTAACTAGTTTTAGGTGCCCATGGAGATCATGTGAACAAATTGATTTAAAAAGAAATAAAGATATTAACATCATTACAAATACTTGCACGCCACTGTCAACATTGAGGATCTCTTATATGCCCTGTTAAAATCCTCTCAGCTCTAGTTCTTTCCAGCTGCTGCTTCAGTGGCCAGATCTATGCAGTTTGGTTGCTTCACAAAGGTGCATTGGACATTATTTGTCCTCACTCTGCCTCATACCTCCACTGACTCTTGACTTCTCTTATGATACTTCTTGGGATACTCCCTGGGAACCTGTTCGGTACTCACATATTTATGCCTGGGAAGCACAGAGAGGTTCTACATCTAGAGAACTGCTATTAATCATTGGGAGGTGTGGATATTTCCTGCATTCATCCACTCGGAAGACAGTTTGAAACATATTATATGAGTATCCTCAAAAAGTCCAGGTGGGACTAAGCACATATTTTTCAACTGTAGCAGAGGCTCAATTGATAAACATTCTCATATTGGCTTTACTTCCTCTGTTTACTCTCAGATAATATACCTTCATGCACACCTTTGACTGTGCTTACAGGAAAGTTGGATAAAGACCCTTTATGAAGCAATACAGAATGTATGTAACTTGGGATATAATTTTCAATGACTTCACCAAGACCTCACTCAGACTCTGAAGTGCTGTTTTAGAAGTTGACAATCAGTGTACGGCCTACTACCACTACATTCCCAACTCTGAACTAGTTTTCTTAAGAAAATGGGCCTATGAGTAGTTAAGAACACATGAAACTTTGGGCTCTGTGGGAGTTCTGGAAGGAAAAGCTGCTCAAAATGTCCTCATTTCGTGGGCTGGGAGAAGACATCAGAAAGGCTATTTCGGTTCTTTCTTTGGAAAAAGCATTAGGACCAGATCAATTTATCCTGTAAAAAGATAATTGACATTTCATTTAAATTACTCCAAAATATACACAAAAATTAATACCTCTTCATTTTTAATGACAAAAAAACTTTAAAACAAAAAATGTCACATGAAATCACAATAAAATTATCTTAAAAGGAAACAATTGTTTTATGTACATGTGTGTATATTTATACATATACATATATATATTTAGACAGAACATGCAAACATGTAATATTTAAATAATATAATAGCAAATATATTCCAGCAATAATTAATCAAATTTAAATTTTGACCAAATAGGGCTATTTTTTAAATTGTTTAATATCAGGAAATCTGTGTATGTAAACACATTGTGCAGAAAAATGTGTACTCTATCTCAAATACTATATAAAAACAAAGATGATCTCTTTGAAAAACGCTGCTAGATGATTTAGAAATTTACTGATAATGATAGCATTGATATCAAAGAAGTATATATAAGTTTGAATAAAGTTATTTTCATTAAAGGCAACTGGGGAAAAGTAATCTCTAAATTAATACATTTGATGTAATGTTGGATTGATAAATATATGCAACTAATTTAATACATTGGTATAATGTATTTGATTTGATGATCTCTTCTACATTATTAAACATTCAAATTTATAAGTTAGTAAAAATAGGAAACTTCTTATTTGCAACTTCTTTTTGAGAAATGTGGGGCCACTTGATATTTGAGTTCATTTTATATTTATGCATTTAGGGCACTTATTTATTATTTGCTTTTACTACCAAATTTGATCTCTTAATGACAAGCTACTTCGCCTAGTTTTTACCTTTTATTTATTGTTTTGATTATGGATGATTTTGTTTCTGATATTAAAGATTGAAAAATGACTGATCAAAATGAAAAAATGTTTCTTTAATAATTTGATAGTGTCATCAAATTCACCCAGGATTCTGCTCCTCAGTGAAGTACAAAAGGTCAGAGATAGATGGGTCTTAGTGAAAAGATTTTCATACATCTTTCCAAGGATTTCTTGCCAACTAATTTCACTGTAAAATAAATCCTTCAATTACAAATCCAAAGATATCGGATAGCATTCTCTCTCTTCTGTGTGCTCCAGAATAGCCATTTTAAACAAGATTGTCTTTCAGAAATTTCAGGGTAAATATCTAGGAAGTAAATTCACAACATGTATTGTTTACTAGTCATTATTTTTTTAACTGCATTTTCTTTTATTGAAAAAAAATCATTGTGGGTAGGGTTGCCAGATTGAGCCCATATAAATAAAGGACACCTAGTTAATTTGAATTTCAGATCAAGGATGAATGGAACACACTCATACTAAATATATGGTGTTTTTATTGTTTTTCTGAAATTTAAATTTAACTAAGTGTCTTTTATTTTATCTGGCAAACCTAATTATAAATCACTACAAACATAAGCATAACTCTTTACTCATGTAAGTCTACTCACATGATCATTATACTCTTTTTCATATAGATATGCCTTTAAGCTCTCCAAAACACACACGCAACTAATAAAATAAGAAATCCTGTTGGGATTTGAGGAGGATCCAAGGTCTAAATGACTTGGAGATAAATAGACAATTGAGATTAATATGTTGCCTTTATTACTGATAAAACTAATACTGGAGAATGTGGCTTAGTAGGACAATAACAATGGCTTTTTTAGTGAACCCAATCTTGCAAAAACAATTACAAGCAGCTATGATCAATCATAGGCTTTTCTATATGGAGATCTCAATCTTATGTCTTAAAAATGTGTGATTTTTTCCATTACTAAATCCATGAGACTAAAATTATTTTGTAACTGTTTCAGGTGGTGCAAGTGACCTGGCTCAGGAAACACACAAGAGACAATGAACTTGAATCCCAGGTTCTTATTATCAACTTACCATTTAGGATATTCTATCCATGTCTGTGGGGATGAGATTCTCAGAGGCTTGGAGTATTGGGGTAAATCCCACTTTGGAAGAAATAGCAGAGTAAGAAGGAAGAATCCCCCTTTGATTTTTTTTTTCAGCCCTCCTTTTTTTATTGCAATGAATTCATTTATAAAATGAGGAGGCCAGGATACATGTTTCCTACATTCCTTTCTAGATCTAAGATTTGATGACTCTAATACTCTGTACCAAGTAACCCCTGTCATCATCAGTGTCAACCTGTCATATGTTTCAACAGGATGGAAAATATTAAACATACAAAGTCTATTTATACTTACGAGCTGTAGTTGAAAGACATCTCTACAAAAATATATGAAGTACAAAAAGAATTTATGTTAGTTCCTTAAGAAATATTCACTGGGATTAATTCATTATTCATCTTCGTATCCTCTGCTGGAACTAAGAAGTCCAACAAATTTTTGTTGAATGGAAAAAGAAAATAAGAGAGAAGGAAGTATTTGATTTTTGGCTGTCACATGACATTTGTTTGAAAGAAAGATTGTAGGGTAAATGCGTCAACTTTGAAATACGTACATAAAAGTGCAGAGATGAAAGGCTAACACAGTCACTAGATTCCAACATAATATCTCTAAAGATTCCCCTGTAAACCACCACAGTTTTGGTCATACATGAACTACTGTGAGTGGTAAGCTGACAGATGAGGAGAAGGCAAAATGCAATGAAAACAGGACACCTACCGATTTACCGTAAGGAGGTGTTATTTCTCATCTTTTCAGTGCTCCCATTTTGGTGACTGAAAAATATTTGTGCATTTTCAACTTACCTATAAAAGACCTAGTTGACAATAAACAACTATATTAATTTCTGAGCATGGAGATCAAAATCAAGTTGTTTTTTTTTTCCCTTTTTGAATTGTCTATGAGTCTCTAGTGATATGTAAGTTTTACCAGTGTTAAATTCACCTGGAAAAAATAATTTTGTTATAGTTTGGGTGGTTTTAACATGGATATCGAAAAAAAATTACTCATAGCCCATGTGAAGTCATAAACTAAGTATACCATACTAACTGTTATATAATATGTGAGTAACTGAGGAAAATTCTTATCTACAAAATTTAGTGTATGTAAACACATGAATATAGTCACATAAATATCAAATTCACATAAATGTCAGCAGTTAAATTTCTATCAATCAATCTATCAGCATTCAAAAAACACTGTGTTCTGAAGTAAATAATTGTTAAATCAAAATAATACTTGAAAATAAAATTTTATGTTTAATTGAAAAAAAGGCAAATCTTGGACATACATGTTTTATCAAAAATTGCTCTTTTCCCCCCCGAAACCGCATGTGAGGAATCCTTTCTTTCTCTTTTCCCCATAAGGGTTTTAAGCTTTACCTTATACTCTTTTTTGTCTCCTCATAGCTAATACTCTTTGCTCTCTCTCTCTTTTTCTATTTCTTTTTTAAAATCCTATAGCTTTGCTCCCTCTTACTAAAAGACTCTTTCCTAAAAAGTCAACCCATTGCCCTCTTTCAAAATAAATGCAATTTCTTTCATGGAGCTCTATCTGATCAAATTGGATAAAAGGACATTCTTGTCTGCCTGTACAGGAAACCCCACAAGTAGCTTGCTTTATCCTAGCTTCTGATACAAGCAGATTTTAGTTCTATTTAGACACAATGAAAAGAAAAATAAAGTACTTTTAATTTCCACAAACACTGTATTGTTTCTCTAATTAACAATTTAAAAATTAGAAATTTTACACTTCTATAAAAAATTATATTTTGAACCATTTGTGCACACATTATTTAAAAGAAGAGCATTATTATTTTACCAGTAGCTGAGAAGAGAGTGGAAAGTAGAAAGAGATCAATTGACTGTCTCATGTTCAGTACAACTATCATATTTTAAATTCTAAGTTGAATTGCTCTCACTTTTAGAACATTGCCATCTGATATTTCTCTTTCCTTTATATATGCATTCTGGAGAATAGATTTTGCTTTGCATGCTTTATTTGTGTTGTCTGTTAGTTAAAGACAAAGGTCTTCTTGGGAAGAAAGCAACATTTTTTATTGGCTGAAACTCCTCAGAAATATAAGTCATTACAGAGGGAATTATGGTAACAAAAGTAGAGTCAATAAAAACCTGAAGTGGTTAGAAAAACCAGCTTTGCTCTCGCTACCCACAAATAAGATGAAAAAATATAATAAAGCCTGATTTCAGAAGACGTGTTTTTTACTTTTAATTTCTTTTTATCACTATGCTGCTTCATATTATTCATTAAAAGACTTTAATTGTATACAGTGATCTTTACTAATATAGCATGCTCATCTTCTAATCTGAAATATATACAGCACTATAGTCATGCACTGCGTAACAATGTTTTGGTCGATGACAGACCGCATGTACAATGGTGGTCCATAAGATTATAACGGAGCTGAAAAATATCTATTGCCTAGTGACTTTGTAGCTACTGTCACATAGTGCAACACATTGCTCACATGTTTACAGTGATGCTATTGTAAATAAACCTACTGTGCTGCCAGTAGTATGAAAGTATAGCACATACAGTTAGTACAGTACATAACACTTGATCATGGTAATAAGGGACGATGTTACTGCTTTATGTATTTACTATACTATACTTTTTATCCTTATTTTAGAGTGTACTCTTTCTACTTATAAAAATGTTTACTATAAAATAGGATGCCATTTTACACCACCATTAGCCTCACACATCTCAGGTTTACTATGTCTCTTGATTGCATCATTTTCTCTTGTGCTTGATTTAATCTCATATTGTTTTGTTCATCATGGCCCCTAAGCATACAAAACAAAATTAAAAGTGATTAAGGACTACAAATGTGGAAAACAGTGACGATTATTGCTCACCAGTCAGGCATATTCCTTTCCACGATAGCTATGATCTTGAAGAACAAGGACAAAGTGACAGAAGCTGTTACAACTTCATTGAAGGCAATGAGACTTAAAAATTTGAGAATGGCCTATATCACACATGGAGAAACTTCTAATGACTTGGATTGAAAACCAGACACAGAAACACATCCCTCTGAGCAGCATGACAATCACTGCCAAAGCAAAAAGTATGTTTGCGATGTAGAAAGTAAAGGCTGAACCCAACTACGATGTTGAATTTATTGCTAGCTCTGGGTGGTTTAAACGATTCAAGAATCATTATTCATTACATAACGTGAAAGTGAGTGGTGAGTCTGAAAGTGCTGATGTGAAGGCAGCTGAAGAATTTTTGGAAACTCTAGATAAGCTGATGGTAGAGGAAAATTACTTGCCAGAGTAAGCATTCTATATGGATGAAGCCTCCCTATTCCGGAAACATATGCCTGAAAGGACTTTCATCCATAAGGAGGCCAAGTCAGTGCCAGGTTTCAAGGCTTTTAAGGACAGGATATAGTCTTGTTTTGGGGCAAAGTTTCAGGCTGTAAATTGAAACCCTTTGTGATCTGGCACAATGAGAACTCCAAGGCCTTCAAGTAGATCAATAAACACACACTGCCAGTGTACTACAGGAGCAAAAAGAAGTCCTGGGTGACCCAGCTCCTCTTCCAAGATGCCCTCCTGAATTGCTGTGCCCTCAAAATGGAGAAGTACTGTTTAGAGAATAGCATACTTTTCAAGATTGTGCTTATTGTTGATAATGCTCCCAGACATTCTCCTTTTATTGGTGATTTTCATCCCAATATCAAAGTAGTGTTTCTCCAAACACCACCTCTTTGATCCAACCAACAGATCTAGGAGATGTAGCAGCTTTTAAGGACTACCAGCTAGGAAGGACCTTTGGCTAAGCTATTGCTGCAGCTGAGGAAGACACTGAAAAACACTGATGCAATTCTAGAAGAATCACAACATCTATGACTGCATCACAAAACTTGCTGCGTCTTAGGGTGGTGTCACCAAGGAGTGTATGAGTGACATCCGGAAGAAGACACTCAAGAGGTTAGTCCATGACCTCAAAAGATTTACCAAGGATGAGAAGGTTACAAAAGTCAACAGGGCTGTGGTTGAGGCAGCAAAAACTTTAATCTGGGGGAGGATGAGGATGACACTGAGGAGCTCCTAGAGGTGGTCCCTGAGGAATTGAATAATGATGAGTTGTTGGAACTGAAACAGGAACACATAGCTGAAGAAGAGGCAAGAGAAAAGGAAACTGAAGGAGAAGAAAAAGAATAAGAACCCCTAAGAAAATTTACAGTGAAGGGCTTAGCAGAAGATTTTGCAGGTCTCATCAAGCTCCTTAAAAAGTTTGAAAACATGGACCCCATTAATAGAGAGCAATGTTCATGGTGTGTTATCTGCTTATAAGCAAATCTACGATGAAAAAAGAAACAAACCAAACAAACCACCATGAACAGATTTCTGAAAAGATTGACACCCACTCAAGAAGAGCCTCAGGCAGATCCTTCAGGAGGTATTCCAGAAGAAGGCATTGTTATCATAGGAGATGGCAGCTCCACACGTGTTATTGCCCCTGAAGAACTTCCAGTGGGACAAGATGTGGAGGAGGAAGACAGTGATATTGATGCTCCTGACCTTGTGTAGGCCTAGGCTAGTGTGTGTGCTTGTTTTAACAAAAGTTTAAAAAAGTAAAAGCATATATGTTTAAAAATAGGAAAAAGCTTATAGAATAAGGATATAAAGAAAAATTTTTTTGTACAGCTGTACATGTTTGTGTTTGAACTGTGTTATTACAAAGAGTGAAAAAGTTAAAAAAATTAAAAAGTTTATAAAGTAAAAAATGTTATAGCATACTAAGATTCATTCATTACTGAAGGAATATTTTTTTATAAATTTGATGTAGCCTAAGTGTACAGTATTTATAAAGTGTATACTAGTGTACACTAATGTCCTAGGCCTTCACACTCACTCACCACTCACTGACTCACCCAGAGCAACTTCCAGTCCTGCAGGCTCCATTCATGGTGAGTGCCCTGTACAGGTGTACCATTTTTTATCTTTATACCATATTTTTACGGTTCCTTTTCTATGTTTAGATACACAAATACTTACCACTGTGTTACAATTACCTATAGTATTCAGTCTAGTAACATGCTGTGCAGGTTTGTAGCCTGGAAGCAGTAGGCCATATCATATAGCCTAGGTGTGTAGTAGGCGATAGTATCTAGGTTTGTGAAAGTACACTCTGATGTTCGTACAATGACAAAAGCTTCTAACGATGCATTTCTCAGAATGTGTACCTGTCATTGTGAAGCATGACTATATTAGATAGAAGTCATACCCAGTTGCCTCTCTTTTTTGTAACCCCAAGAGCATCTAGAACATTGTCCTACCATTAATATCCACTCAATAAATATCTGTTAAATGGATAACTAAATTATGGACGGTTATAAGAAGTACTTGTTGAGTATATATAACTTAAAACATAGCTCAGGGCTATAGTTTAAAAATTAGAGTCCTTTGGTGAATTTATGGCTTAGACTCTGATCAAGTACAAGTATATATTTACAAAATTCAAAATAATTATCATATGAGATTTTTAAAAGCCATCTCAGAATACACACCAAGAATTGCTGCTAAGACACTTTTTTAAACAGCAATGGGCAGCAACAAGAAAAAAAAGCAGAAAAGTCTTGTCAGACTGAAAAAGAATAAAAAGCAATGGGAGGTAAACTAAAAAATTATATGTCAACGATAAATGCAATTCATATTCATTTGGTGCTTTTTCCAAGTTTCTGTGAGTGTTAGTGTTCTGCAATAAGTGATAATATGTTAGTAATTCCTCATATTCATTGAAACACTGGTAGCTCCTTCTCTTAGGATGCTCTAAATATTATATACATTTTCATAGAAAATAAAGACAAAACAAAACAAAGAAATAGACACCCCTACAGTTGAAATGCATTGTTATGGTATTCACCTTATAATACGTTCCCACATTATTAAGGAGATTGAGAAGAATTTTGACTCCAGGTACTTCCCGATGTCTTGGATCATGGATCAAGGAACATTCATTCTGGCCCAAAGTTTATGACTTGTATAGTTTTTATGAATGTTTGTATAGACTTTTCTAATGTATTTCTGTGGCTTTCTTGACTTACTCTTACAGCTTTCTTTGACTTACATCTTTACCAAAAAAATTCAAGAAATATGTAGGTTAATGAATCTCAGGACTTAGAGGGATACAGTGTGATAGCCTTCAGTGTAAGTAAACTTCTGGGACATATCTTAATTTAGGAAAACTTTGAAGAGGTTCTAATTTTCCAATTATTTTAAATCAAATTATAAGATTTTAAAAATTACAAATATTTAGTATACTATCGCCTAATCATTCATTGAAAAGGAGAAAGTTTTAAATGATGAAAAACGCTAATTTTTTAGTCATTGTTAGTTTTGGGTGCAATGACCTCATGATATTATAACGCCACTTCTGGTAATGTCTCCCAAGAAAATAATTTGAGAGAAAAATGTATCCTTTCTTTAAATTATGAATCAAATTGTATTATGCCCTATAAGACATGTTCCCTGCCATCAGGAGTTTAGATATAAAGTAAAATATGCTAAATATTTGTTGAAATAATTAATAAATTCTAAAATGAGGTATATTTAAGAGTATTATGGTAACACAAATTACAGGAACCTACATCATTTTGAGAGATAGCGAAGTTGGTGTATATATTGAAGATTCAGAAAGAGTTAGCCTTGTAGATTATGGCTGAAAAGTCAGGCCAGGAAAAGAGACCATGTCAAAAGCATATGGACATGGCTGCTAGAACTGACCATACTAGAGACAGACAGATGTGCGCCACATGCTAAAGGGCTTTTTAAACCATCCAAAACAGTGTCAACTCTCTTTCCAGAGATATAATGAAAGGATTTAAGCTGGAAAGTAACCTGATGAAATTTGCATTTTAGAAAGATAATGTGGTATCAAAGTGAGTTACATTTTATCAAAGAGAGAAATATTAATGAAGGAAAGGTGATTTCAAGCTTAGTGAAAAAAAGCTTAGGCAAAATATGATTAGAGACTGAACTAAGGAATTCTCAGTGAGGAGATAAGAGAACATCGGATTTTGAAGACAAGTGGACGGTGGAAATAACAGGAATTGGTGAAAATATATAAGTCGGAGGTGAATGAAAAGTAAGAAAAGCACAAAAACCAAGTTTTTGACCTGGTAAATTGCACAGGTTTTCATGCTAGTCACAAAAACTGATAACTCAGGAGGAATTTTCACATTTACAAGGTGGGAGATCAAGAGAATGAATGATAAATTCTGGTTCAGAAAAAAAAATTAATTTAAGGTACTCTGAAGTACCTGTGAAATATTTCTATAATAATACAATGAAAAAAAGTCTGATGATCAAAAGCTAATGTTAGGCTAAATTCAATAATTTCAAATTTTTTCTCATACACCAGTGGGTTGGCTAAGGTGTTCTGCTGATTGGGGCTGGGCTTCACTCATCTCAGAAGGGCTTGCTCATGAAGCTGTAGTCAGCCGGGGGCTTGCCTGGGAGATAGTTGAATATAAAGACTCGACTAAAAATTACAAATTGCTCAGCTTCTCATGCTTCCTGCCCTTGACAATACCTATACCACTTCCAACATCTGGGGTATGGTGAAAGTGAAAGCCACTGGTGCTGTTTCAAATCTGGTTTATTAAATGACACATCCACTAGATGCATAAATCATTTAGTGTGATGGCAGAAACCGGATATGAAGGGAGGCAGGGAGCCAGATGCTCAAATCCTCAATAATGGTGAATTTATTATATAATATGTAGCAAATAAGAAAATTAATTAAAAACTAGAAATACAAACAATATTATTATTAAAATCATATAAATATGCACAAAAGCAGTTGAAATTGGCCAAAAATGTTGAAAATTGAAAGTACCTTTTTAAAGTAAAGGTATGAGAATTATGGGTCAAAATGTTTAATTAGAGTGACATCAGCAACACGGTGGAGTGAGCTGTTTCCTTTGTCTATCCCCATTTTGAACTACAACTAAATGGACATTCATTGACCAATGGAGAAAGCCCACACAGCACAACAGGACACCTGAGAGACACATGCAGCTATACACCTGGGGGTGGATTGACTGGCCCTCTGGGAAGTGGTGGAGATAGGTGAGCACTCTTACACACCCCCAACAGCCTTGTGCATGACCATGAATGCTTTCTAGCCCAGCAGGAGCACACTGAAAGTGGGAATGCACCCCAGGGAAACTGTAGGAAGAGGCAGCAGCAGTTCTTAGCTCACTGATCACTTTCCTGGTGGGGGGGAGCCCACTGTGCCCCTGTGGCCCCAAGGAGTCACCCTAGAGTGGTCCTGTGAGGAAGCCCCACTCACCAAGCACAGTCCATACAAGTGACTGGATGCTCTCCAGGCTGGTGCAAGTGCCCATAGTATGCCCACAACTTCCAGCAAACAGAGTGGGACCAGAAACTCTGCTCCTGCTTCCCCCTAGCTGTAGCACTTGGAATCTGTGACCTAATACTACCATAAATGCCCTGACAAAAGATTAGTTCATTAAACACCATGAGAAACTGCAGCAACAATTCAGACCATAAGGAAAATGATAATTCTCCAGAAAGCAACCCTGGAGGCACAGACATTTATAATCTAAAAGACAGAGAATTCAAAACAGCTGTCATAAAGAAACTCAACTAGTTACAAGAGAATACAGAAAGACTATTCAATGAGTCCAGGAATAAAATGAATCTCTCACCCAAGAGATTGAAACTATAAAAAATAATCAAGCGGAAATTCTGTATATGAAAAACACAATGAAATAAAAAATAATGTAGAAATCTTAAAGAATAGAGCTGGTGTTATAAAGGAAAGAATTAGTGATTTAGGGGGTAAAAATACAGAAATAGTACAGGTGGAGGAGACAGCAATAAGATTTTTAAAAAATGAAGGAATTCTTTGAGAAAGATCTGACAGAATTAGGAAAAGCAACATAAGGATTATAAGTATTCCAGAAAGTGAAGGGAGGGAGAAAGGAGCAGAGAGCTTGTTCAAAGAAATAATAGCTGAGAACTTCACAAACCTGGGAGAGAACTGAATTCACAAATACACAAAGCTAATATAACACCCAATTACACAAATGCTAAAAGACCTTCTCCAAAGCATATAATAGTAAAATTGGCAAAAGTCAATAACAAGGAAAAAATACTAAGGGCAGCAAGGCAGAATAAAATAACCTATAAAGGAACCCCTATCAGGCTTTCAGTGGATTTCTCAGAAGAAATTCTACAGGCCAGGAGAGAATGGAATCATATATTCAAAATGCTGAATGACAAAAACTTTCAGCCAAGAATACTCTATCCAGTGAAACTATCCTTCAGATATGATGGAGAAATAAAAGCTTTCTTCAGATAAAGAAAAGCTGAGGGAGTGCATCGCTACTAGACCTCCCTTACAAGAAATAAATAAAGATGCCCACACTGGGAACAAAAAGGCAAAGATCTACAAAACTTAGAGCAAGGAGAAATAGACAAAATCAGAAAGCTGCAGCCCTCTTTCAGAACAGGGAAGCAAATACTCAATTATAACTTAAAAGATAAAGGGAAGGAAAGTATCAAAAGTAACTATAAACACTGCAACTTAGTCACAAACTCACAAAATTAAAAACAGAATAATTTGCAACAACAATAACTCAGAAGGGGAAGGGGAAAGGGGTGGAACCTGCTTAGGTTAAGGGAGATAAGTGGCTGTGAGAAAACGGACTATTTAATCTACGAGATCTTTTACACAAACCTCACAGGAAACACTAAACAAAAAATCAGAGCAGAGGCACAATTCACATAAAGAGAGAAAACTGGGAAAACTTCCTCAGAAAATCCACAAAATGACATGGTAGTCAGAAATACAAAGGAAGAGAAAAAATGGAAATATAGAACAACTGGAAAACAAGAGACAAAGTGGCAATATTAAGCCCTCATTTATCAATCATCACTCTAAATGTAAATGGATTGAATTCTCCAATCAAAAGACACAGAGTAGCCGGATGGACTAGAAAACAAGACCCAACAATGTGCTGCCTCCAGGAAACATATCTCAGCTCTAAAGACTAACACATGCTCAGACTGAATTGATAAAAGAACATAATCCGAGCTAATGGCAAGCAAAAGAAACCAGGTCTTGCAATATTTATATCAGACACAGCAGACTTCAAGTTAAAAAAACCAATGAGAGATAAGGGGGGAAGTTTATAATGATAAAAGGAGCATTCCACCAAGAGGACATAACATTTATTAATTCTATATTAATAACATAGGGTCACCTAACACATGGGAACTAAAGTACATAAAGCAACTATTAACAAACCTAAAGGGAGAAATTAACAGCAACACAATAACAGTAGGGAACCTCAACACCGCACTTACATCAATGAACAGATCAACCTGACAAAAAGTCAACAAGGAAATAGTAGAATTAAATGAAACATTTGATCAGATGGACTTAATGGATATATACAGAGTGTATCATCCAAAAACAACAGAACACACATTATTCTAAAGTGCACACAGATCATTCTCAAAGATAGACCATACGTTGGGAAACAAGTCAAGCCTCAATAAATTTAGGAAGATTGAAGTCATCTCAAGCATCTTTTCTGACCACAATGCTATGAAACCAGAAATCAACTACAAGAAAAAAGCCAGGAAAGTCACAAATAGGTGAAGACTAAACAATAAGCTACTGAAAAACCATTGGATCAATGAAGAAATCAGAGGAGAAACTGAAAAATACCTGGAGACAAACGAAAATGAAAATTCAACATACCAACTCTTGTAGGACACAGGAAAAGCGGTTCTAAGAGCGAAATTCATAGCAATACAGATCCACCTCAACAAACAAGAAAAATCTCAAATAAGTAATCTTAAACTACTCCTAACAGAACTAGAAAAAGAAGGACAAACAAAGCCTGAAGTCAACAGAAGGGGGGAAATACTAAAAATCAGAGCAGAAATAAATGAAATAGAGACTAAAAAAACAGTAGAAAGGATTAATGAAACAGGGAGCTTGTTCTTGGGAAGATAAACAAAAATGACATACCCTTAGCCAGACTCACTAAGAAAAGAAGAGAGAAGGCTCAAATAAATAAAATTAGAAATGAAAGAGGAGGAATTACAACAGATACTGCAGAAATAAAAAGGATTATAAGAGAATACTATAAAAAACTATATGCCCACAACTTGGATAACCTAGAAGAAATGGATAAATCTTTAGGTTCATACAACCTCCCAAAATTGAATCAAGAAGAAACAGAGAATCTGAATAGACCAATCACAAGTAAAGAGATCGAAATAGTAATCAAAAACCTCACAAAAAACAAAAGTCCAGGACCAGATGCCTTCTCTGGAAAATTTTACCAAAGATTCAAAGATTTAATACCTATCCTTCTCAAACTATTCCAAAAAATTGAGGAAGATGGAATGCTTTCTAACTCATTCTATGAGGTCAACATTACCCGATACCAAAACCAGACAAGGACAACACAAAGAAGGAAAAATGAAGGCCAATATCACTAATGAACATAGATGCAAAAATCCTCAACAAAATATTAGCAAGTTGAATACAGCAATACATTAAAGGGTCATACACCATGGTCAAGTGGCATTTATACCAGGGACGCTGAGATGGTTCAATGTCCACAAATCAATCAATGTGATACACCATATTAACAAAATGAGGAATAAAAATCACATGATCATCTCAATAGATGCATAGAAAGCATTAGACAAGATCCAACATCCATTTATGATAAAAACTCTCAATAAAATGGGTATAGAGGGAAAGTACCTCAACATATTAAAGGCCATATATGACAAACTCACAGCCAACATCATACTTAATGGCAAAAAACTGAAAGCCATCCCTCTGAGAACAGGAACAAGGGTGCCCACTATTGCTACTCCTATTCAACATAGTACTAGAGGTTTTGGCCAGAGGAATTAGGCAAGAAAAAGCAATAAAAAGAATCCAAATTAGAAACAAAGAAGTGAAACTCTCACTGTTTGCACGTGATTCTATATGGAGAGAATCCATCAGAAAACTGTCAGAAATAATCAGCAACTACAGCCAAGTTGCAGGGTACAAAATCAACTTACAAAAATCAGTTGCACTTCTATGCAATAACAATGAACTAGCAGAAACAAAAGTCAAGAATACAATCCCATTTACAATTGCAACAGAAATAATAAAGTATCAAGGAATAAACTTAACCAAAGATGTGAAAGACCTATACACTGAAAACTATAAGACATTATTGAAAGAAATTGTAGAACACATAAAGAAATGGAAAGATATTCCATGCTAATGGGTTGGAAGAATCAACATAGTTAAAATGTCCATACTACCCAAAGCATTCTACAGATTTAATGAATCCCAATCAGAATCCCAATGATATTCTCCATGGAAATAGAACAAAGAATCCTCAAATTTATATGGAACAACAAAAGACCCCTAATAGTGAAGACAATCCTTAGAAAAAAGAACAAAGCTGGAGATATCACAATCCTTGACTTCAAAATATACGACAAAGCTATAGTTACCTAAACAGCATGGTATTGGCACAAAAACAGACACACAGATCAATGGAACAGAATTGAAACCCAGATATAAAACCACACATCTATGGTCAGTTAATCTTTGACAAAGGAGCCAAGAACATACAATGGAGAAAGGAAAGTGTCTTCAATAAATGGTGTTTGGAAAACTGGACAGCCACATGCAAAAGAATGAAAGTAGACCATTATCATGCACCATACACAAAATTAACTCAAAATGGATTAAAGACTTGAACATAAGACCTGAAACCTTAAAACTCCTAGAAGAAAATATAGGCAATACACTATTTGACACTGGTCTTAGCAGCATGTTTTCAAATACCATGTCTACTTAGGCAAGGGAAACTAAAGAAACAGTTAACAAATGGGACTACACCAGACTAAAAACCTTCTGCAAAGCAAACCATGAACAAAACGAAAAGACAACCCACCAATTCGGAGAAAATATTTGCAAATCATTTATCCAACAATGGGTTGATCTCCAAAATATATAAAGAACTCATACAACTCAACAACATAAAAACAAACAACCCAATCAAAACATGGGCAGAGGATATGGACAGACATGTTTCCGAAGAAGATATACAGATGGCTAACAGATGCATGAAAAGATGTTCAACATCACTAATGATTAGGGAAATGCAAATCAAAACTACAATGAGATATCATCTTATACCAGACAGAATGGCTATGATTATCAAGAAAAAAAACAACAAATGTTAGAGAAGATGTGGAGAAAAGGGCACCCTCATGCACTGCTGATGGGAATGCAAACTGGTGTAGCCACTATGGAAAACAGTATGGAAATTTCTCAAAAAATTAAAAATAGAATTATTATATAATCCAGCTGTCCCACTAGTTGGTATTTATTTAAAGATCTTGAAATCAATGATCCAAAGAGATTTATGCACCCCTATGTTCATTGCAGCATTATTCACAATAGCCAAGACGTGGAAACAAGCCAAGTGCCCCTCTATGGATGAATGAATAAAGAAGATGTGTTATATTATATACAATAGAATACTATTCAGCCATAAAAAAAGACAAAATAGTCCCATTTGCAACAACACGGAGGGACCTTGAGGGTATGACGTTAAGCAAAATAAGCCAGACAGAGAAAGACAAATACTGCATAATTTCACTCATATGTGGAAGATAATAAGTACATGGATAAAGAGAACAGATTAATGGTTACCAGAGGGGAAGGGGGTTGAGGGGTGGGTGAAAAGGGTAAACACATATGTATGGTGATAGATAAAAATTAGAGTATTGGTGGTGAGCACGATGAAGTCTATTCAGAAATTGATAAATAACAATGTACACCCGAAATTCCACAATGTTATAAACCATTATGATCACAATAAAATTACTGGAAAAAAAAGTTTGTCTTAATGTTATTACAAACTAAATACAATTTTTTAAATAATACAATTTTTTAAATAATAAGTTTTTTAAAATATGAAAATTAATGTCATTAAAAGTAAAAAGGTAAACAGCATAGTTAGTTAATATTACAGAAAATACATATTTTATAGGATGCAAATTTAGTTCCTTATACATAAGGAAGAAATGGCTGATGGAAAGTTTCATTTGCCTAGGAAAAATTTTTTTGATATTTTTATCTTAGAAAATAAACTTTGACTAGTAAAATTAGTTATTAGCATGAAGCACCTAAAAGAAAGCAATAGAAAGTATTGGCTTTTATCTCAAGTCATAGCTTAAAATGAACCATAAACCCATTTTCATCAGAATCCTCAGTTTATCTAGATGTCTTTTTAGGAGCTATAGTGACTTCCTCAAAACAAAAGTAGACATCTAACTTAGACTGTCTTGTGCATTTCTGCTTTCAGATGATATCTTCTACCCAGGATGGCTCTCTGTTCCTCACTTTTGTTTTGGAAAATGGCCTGAAGTTTACAGGTATGTGTCAAGATCATGAGGCTGAATTGAAAACTTTGACAGCAGGAAGGAGAACTTTCCAAAAAATGTCTAAATAGATGCATTCATACAGAATACTTTGCTCATAAAAGATGAAATTTGGAATGAGCTTTCGTGAGGGATTAAATGCCAAAGAGTAGATACCCCAAGATCCATTCAAAGAATTGTTGAGCCAGCCCTGATGGCCTAGTGGTTAGGTGGTTAAAAGTTCAGCATGCTCCTCTTCAGCAGCCCAGGTTCAGTCCCCGGGCACAGACCCACACCACTTGACTGTCGGTAGCCATGTGGTGGCAGCCGCGCACATAGAAGAACTAGAAGGACTTACAACTATAATATACAAATATCTACTGGGGCTTTGAGGAGGAGAAAAAAAAAGAGAGGAAGATTGGCAACAAGATGTTAGCTCAGGGCAAATCATTGCCAGAAAAAAAAAAAAGGAATGATCCAGGTAGATGTCTTACAAAACCTGCCTTTAATGTTGCTTTAATCAGCAAGAGAACTTGGGATAATTGAGTGTCTTCTATAGCTTTATGTAGGCAGTAGAGAGAGTAAGAGGAAAACAGCACACAGCGTCCCGTAAGGACTTATTCTCACTGACATTTATTACATGGTATGGGGAGTCAAGTTAAACCGACTTTAAAATTTTACTAATAGTCTGACCTTTGATGTATGCTTCAGTCTTACTGAACCAGTGGGATTATAAAACAGGAACTAACCTTCACAGTGTTTTTGTGAAAATTAAAAAAATATATAAGAGGCCAGCTGGCGCAGTGGTTAAGTTCGTGCGCTCTGCTTCTGCAGCCCGTGGTTTGCAGTTTCAGATCCCTGGCGCAGACTGACACACCACTTACCTAGCCATGCTGTGGTGGTGTCCCATATAAAGTAGAGGAAGATGGAAACAGATGTTAGCCCAGGGCCAGTCATCCTCAGTAAAAAGAAGAGGATTGGCAATGGATGTTAGCTCAGGGCTAATCTTCATCAAAAAAAAAAAAAAATTAAATAAGTATACAGTCTACGTGGTAGCATAGTTACTAGCCTACAAAAGACGTTCATTCAATATGGGTCTGTCCACCACAGGAATCCAACATGACTGGAACAGGTCTGATAATTGTGATGCCAGTATCCCCCTACATATAGCAGTAAAATATAAATTAAGTCTTTCAAATTCTCATTTGGCAACTCTAAAGGTATGTTAGAAATTCCATTAGCATGATATCCTATCCAGAGGTGTCTTTAGGTCCATGGAATAGAAATGTGTTTGCCCGTATGGTAATTATCAGATGGAATGCAAAAGAACACATTGCTTCACGGCTTCAATAAAAATCAAATCAATTTATATAATATTATCATTGAAATTAAATTTGGTTATTTCAAAAAATAATTAGATTATTAAAGCATTCTTACAGTTTAATTCAAGAGAGGACCAAAATTAATTCCATTTATTTTTAAACCTACTCTTTCTTAAGAATGGGATAGGGACTTCTTTAATGGATTTGATTGTGAAATCACAATTTATTGAGTATAATTCAATAACCCATTTAAAAAATAATTGTAACATATTAAGCCAAAAAAAATCAAACTTTTTCTGTAATTATTTATAGTCAAAGAAATTTCAACCTAAACCTGAAAGCATCTAGTCATTTCTGAATTAAACATACCTTCATTTAAAGATGAACTAGCCATGGCGCTTTCAGTTTCAATTTAGAGAAACACGTTAAGAAAGAAGACTGTTCATAGAAAATAGTTGTTTAAGAATGGAAAATAATCTGCATGGGTATAGCCATGGAACCAACAATTCTATACACAAACCAAATATTATTAATCAGTTTTAGCAAATTTTCTTGCTGAGTCCAAATATCAGCAAGACCTCTGTCAACAAAGACTCATTATAATGCTTTGCATATGAGTTGAGGCCTACTTTCCATTCTTTGGACAGATTCTCTGAATATTTGCTCCACAATTTATGAGAAATCTATGATGTTATACTTATACATTTCCTTTTGATGACTCATCATTTCAGCTCTACTTTTCCCTTTAGGAAACTCTAATCACAAATACAAAAAAATTCCTATGTACTAAGTGTTTACTGTGTGCTAGGCACAGTCCTACATTAATAATTGTCACTTCAATCCCGAGAATGAAGCTTTATAACCACCCACACACTGTTAATTAACAAGTGTAACATTGAACAAATGATTTCACAGTTCAACACCCCTATTTTATTCCATAAAATAAAAATAAGTAAATAAACTTTAGATGAGTTGTCTAAGATTCAAAAGATTGTAAATACTAATTAGGTCTTATTCATCTTTGTAGTCTTCATGTTTTTACAAACTAAGATTCATGAATTGTTTCCTATATTGAATCACCTATAAATGTTCAATGTCATTGTATTCATTGTTACACACAAAAAGTAAGTGAAGAGCAGAGACAAGATCACGTATTTCAATCTTCTGCTTAAAGAAAAGACTGAAAAACACCTCAAGTTATAATAAGAGGGATTTAGGTGAAACAGAATCTATGCTGAGTAAAAAGTATAGATTAACATATGATGTCCTAACTCTAATTCAGATGTTAATAGAATTTTATGGGTTGTTTCGTTTTCCTTTTGGTTTGTTTTCTTTAAACAATAACATGTTCAAACTATTTTTAAAGATGCAAATACTAAACACAGTCCTTGTTCTTAGAGTGTTTTGACCAAACGGTTCTAATGGCTTTTCCTAATTATGCCTCTTGTTGAGTGGCTTACATTGTCAGGTTTTGAAAGATTTCTCTTTCCTCAGTCCTACCAAGGGTAAAATATTGAAGTTCTTTTCTTATGTTTTACTTAATAAAAATATTCACATAAAGGAGAGAGAATGCAAGATCATTATTATGAAATAAGCCACTTGCTAATATTGTGCATCATTCTTATAGTCAACTATGAGAATTACAGGAACATAGCGAACAAGAGTGAACTTATAAACTTTGAGTCAAATCATTAGGAGAGTAAGAAGTTTGTTTTTGTTTGTTTGTTTAATGTGAATCACTAGAAGAATCCTAAAGGAAAGCAATATTTGAAATAGTTGGGCTTCGCTTACAGGGCAATCGGATAAACTCTAGTTGTCAGATTTTTATGTAGGCATGTCTCTTCTTTATAAACAGCTCAGAAAAAAATAGTTTAATTTTCCTTTAAATTAATTTGGGTAGCCTCTGTGAATATTTAACTATTGTGCTATGATAGAGTTAGCTCTAACTGCACACACAGATGGTGTAAAGAGCATCCTCAGAAATTTTTCCCTTGGAAAAGATCATAGAAAATGGGTTGTTTTGCTTATTTGGTTAATTTGCGGGGTGTTTCATTGCATAACCTCCAGTGAATTCTGCAACTCAGTAAATAAAAGAACACACATGTATTTTCTTGCTGGATTATGCTCACTCTTCCTTTAGATTTCTATAATTGATAGATTGTAAACAAGAAATCTTGCTTAGCATTTTGAGAACATGTCTTGGACCAGTATATGAGAGACGTATAAAGGTCTTCTTTTGATATTCAATATTCATTTATCCATTGTGCACCTATTTACTGGTCCACATATATACCAGACAATGAGCTATATAAAATTCTCTAAGCCCCTTCTTAGTATTTGACTTTTAACCAAATGTCAGCTGTGATGGATATTAAAAATGATTATAAATATCAGAATTTTTACTTAATAATTAAAAATTATTACATTGTTATATAGAATTTAGAGAAGATAGGAATATATATTTTGCATTTGTCTTTTTTCTAGTTTCACACACACATATAAATTTTGTTTTCATAACATTGAAATCATAACTATTATTACTTAAAATATATTCTGAATATTTTCCATGTTATTAAGCATTATCAAAGAGTTTGAGAAGGTGGGGTAAATTTTTCACTCTGATACAACAAAATCTATTGTCAGAAATATAGCCTTCAGATTTGTTTATTATATTTAAATCTCTTTGTCTGTCTTAATTCAATTCCTAAAAACACTGTCTGATCAGAGGCATTGAGAATTTAAAATTTCATACATTTTGACAAATTGCCCTATAAAATGATAAAAGATGGAACACATGTTAGCAACATAATACACTGAGCATTTGCTAAGCATATTCATCTCACAGTATTTTGGTTTTTTTTTTTTTTTTTGGTGAGGAAGATTAGCTCTGAGCTAACATCTGTTGCTAATTCTCCTCTTTTTGCTGAGGAGGATTGGCCCTGGGCTAACGTTCATGACCATCTTCCTCTACTTTATATGTGGGATGCCTGCCACAGCATGGCTTGATAAGCGGTGCACAGGTCTGCACCCGGGATCAGAACCTGTGAACCCCAAGCCACTGAAGCAGAGCATGCAAACTTAACTACTACTTCACCGTGCCAGCCCCCACAGTATGATTTTTTATGTAACAATATTTTAAAATATAATAAATATGTAACAGTATTGGAAAATAAGAAAGACTCATAATATTGAAAAAACATCAGAGAGGAATCAGATTCACAGTAAACAAAAATTGAAGAATAAAAATAGCCTAAATTATTTGCAGTAGAGGATGGTGGCAAAACTCTCAATTTAGAGTTGATTAAGAATGGTATAAAGAGTTGTAGAGGTCCCTGGGGTCAATGTTAGAAGGGTTACTTGGGAAATTGCATCAGAAATAAATGAAACTATATTCTGCTTCATTTTAGTAATAGATAAAGAGATCTTTACTCCCGTAATAGAGACAGAGAGACAGGGCAGCGGCCCTAGCAAAACTCATGAGAATTATGTAGCTCCACACCCAGAAGACAAAGGATGGGTACACCCCACCTGTCTTGATCCTCCCTCTGTATGAAAAAGCCGAGTTCTAGTAATCAATACCTAGGATAAAAGACAGGAAAACACGGATATTCAATATCAACGATTAGCAGATAACCAAGAATCATCAAACTTTGAAGGAAATCTAGCAATTTTAAAGAAAGGAATTAGTTTAACAAACAAAAGAAATAACACATGGAGAAGCAAGTTTAATAGAAAAAAGTGCTTAAAGCTGAAGTAGTGATGTAAAAGTTCAAGGCAAAGTTTAGGCTAGAATGCCAAATACAATTTACACTACAATGTATGCTCCTTACTAAATGCAGCTTCCATGAGAGCCATTACTTTTCCTGTTTTGTTCACTGTTATATTCCCCGCTGACATTTAGTAAGTTCTCAATAAATATTTGTTGAATGAACACATGTAACACAAATCAAAGAGATGGAATATAAAAAGAAAAGCTTAAAAAATGATAAAAATTTCCAACATCCTTCTCTAAATGCTATAGGAAGGAAAAATATCCTCATGAATCACAGAAACAGACCTCTCAGAGCAGACACAAGACATGAAATCTTCTAATGAATATCAACAAATTTAATGAATACAAGATTTTTGAATATTCCAATTAACAAGTATCATTAGGTATTAAATTTCTATCCAAAAAATAGAGAATACATGTTTTCCACTACTTCTGGATCATTCTCAAGATACCACTGTTTCACTCTTTATTAGAACCAGAAAACATCAGCAGCATGAGTCACATATTCCATGCTATCTGAATAAAATGCAGTCAATTTAGAAATTACAACATAAAGCTCAAAAAATCCATCCACCTAGAAATTCAAATGTGTCCACATAAATTACTATCGTTAATAAAATGGGCAGGAAAACAGAACTGGAAACTACTTAAAAATAATTTAAAGTAAGAATACTGCATATTAACACCTGTGTAATGTGTCCAAAATAGAATATCTAGGAAAATTATATGCTTTCAATGTATATATTAGGATATGGAAAGACTTAAAATAAATTATGTACATAATCAAGAATCTAGACAAAGACATAGAAGATGTAGAGAGGTTACATTAATTGGGATATTCATTCATTCCATCATTGCATATATAATATAAGCCAGGCACTTAAAAATACAATAAAAAAATGCAATGGCTACCAAAAACATATACTGTTTCTGACCTCAGTCAATTTCAAGTCTATTAAGGAAGAAAGATACTAAAAGAAGAGACAAAACTTATATAAACAAAAGCTTGGATAAGCTTCACAAAGAAGAACATGTGATGGGAGTGTTTCATTTAGTTGGGAAGTTTAAAACAGATTGTCCCTAGGAAGTTATGACCTATCTGAGCTCTGAAGGGTGAGCAAGTTTCAAACAGGTAAAGGTGATGGGGCAGTCACGCAGAAAGACGGAGCAGTAAGGCCAAAGGCACCATGATGAGAAGGGGTATGGTACATGGCAGAAACTAGAGGAAGGCTTCAGTGACTACAAGACAGCATGGCTTGAGGAGAAGCTTTAAAGAAAGTGAGGGACAAGTTCATATAGGGTCTTTGGTCCATGTTTATGACAGTGGCCTCGATCTTCAAAGAAATGTGAAACCATAGAAATGGTTTAAGCTGAGGAAGAGGTGTTCTGTAGTCAGGATCCTTCTAACTACATGTGGTAAATTGATTGAAGGGTGGTGTTGGTCAGAGTGAACACAGGGACATTACTCGGGAGACTGCAGTAATCCGTGTGATAAAACATAGGTGTTTTTCTAGAACGACAATGGGGGTGGTAAAGCGACGTAGCCAAAATTGAGAGATATTTAAGTGTTAAGATCAATAAAAGCACAAAGCAATAAAATAAAAATCAATACAACCAACAGATTTGATCACTCAAAATAATTAGAAGTCGGAGATGTGCACATTAAAATAATGAGAAACCATTTTTCACATATAAGACTGGCAGAAATTAATGCTTAATGATATCAGCTGTTGGCAAGTGTGTGACATTCTGAGAGTATAAATCAGTACAGCTACTCTTCAAGGGTGATTTGATGTATCAGTTAAAATGTAAAATGTGCCTGTTCTTATACCCAGCAATTCTACATCGCAGTCTACCCAAGGGATGTGTTTGTGCATATGGTAAGGAGTCACGTACAGGATGTATATTGAAGAATCATTTTATAACAACAAAAAAAATTGAAAATAGCTTAAAGGTCCCTTAAAAGGAGATGATTGGCTGAAAAAGAGATGATAGATATACATAAATTTTATTAGGATAGAAAAGTATTTTTACCAGATAAAGATCAAGTTGGAAAGTATAAGAATGAGTCATAAGATAGGCTGGGTGTTGCAGAATAAACACTGAACTGAGAGTAAGCATTGCTGGGTTCTAATCCATTCTCTCTCTCTTTTTTTTTTTTACCATTATATTCTTTACTTCTTCTTTGCTACAATCACCAATTTCTAAGCAATTTTCAATATTTTTCTGAATAGATTGTAACTTCAAAAGTGCCAGAGATCCTGTGCCTTTTCTTTTTCACAGTTGTATCTCCAACACTTATACATGGAATAGGCATATTATATGTAGCCAGTACATGCTCATTATTAAATATATATGAGTGCTTACATAAATGAATGAACAAATTTAAGAATGAATGAATGAATAATATCATTTTTGCTGCTAACTTTGTATAACTCAGGCATATAAATCACCTCATTTCTCTTAAGATCACATCTATAAAATTAAATATATTGGTGTTACATTTCTTCGTGCCTTTTTTCCTTTAAAATTTTATGATTATAAGATGTTGCTGAGGTTGTCTCAAAAACTTTCATCAGTTCTTTATGTAATAACATGGTTTTAACTTTTTTATCTTTCTACAGACAACATATAACCTATTCAGAATTTGCTATGTTTAAAGTTATGTGTATTAATCTCATATATGTTTAAACAACACAATCTCAAATGTTGCTATATCACTTGCATCAAATAATATTTTAACTTGTCCAATAATCCCACAGGCAAAAAAAAATGTCATAAGATTTTTAACATAAGTGGACAGTGGAACACATGGGTGTAAAATTCAGGAAGATCAGAGATGATCCGAGTCAGGATATCTTATAAAATCGACAACTGTGGTAAATGTGAACTGAGTAGATCTTCAGGCTACTTTAGTTTTTGTGTTACTTTGGCTAATAGTATCATAAAATAAAATTGGAGAGATTCTCCCCCAAATCTGTTTCATATCACAGCAATGCCAAAGCTCATGTTTTCTTGTCTTAGACTGCAATCCTATAACCTTGTAATCCTATAACACCCCCACAGTCCTTCCTACATGACATGGCCGACTAGAGGCACATCAAACCAATTATGTGGTGTCTTTCAGCTAAATGGCTTCCTGGCACAGCCAAACGTCTCATTTTGCACTTCATTACATAGAGGCAAACTGGAGCCTGAGGGGGACTCTAATTAATGTAAACTTGTTCTGAGTCACAAGACTCTGAAAGCTTATTGGTTTATTCCTCTCTCTATTTAAGTAGAAAATAAAGCAATCATTCTGTCAGTATAATTTTCGTATCACTTTATACCACAGTAACATCCCAAATCTCTCTAATCTTCTCACTGAAGTATCTAAATGTTTATCTATTCTATGATATACTTCTCACCGCACATGCATATACATTCAAACGACTGCATGCAACATGCAATAAAAAAGCACAATCACTGGAAATGGAAATCCAGTAAGTGAAAATGTTTAACTTCTCATAAATAGTTGCAATAAATTATATTATTTATAAATATATTCACTCTGTCTCTTTATGGTGTACACCCCCTACCCCCATCAGGAGGACTTTACATCCCTATCCCCATTTATTTACCTCGAGGTTGGTCATATGACTTACTTTGTTTAATGGAGTGTGAGTGGATGTGATATATGCCATTTTCAAATAGAATCTTTAATAGCTACTGAGTGGTCAGCCACCTTAGCTGTATCCTCTGCTGCTCTTCTTTCCTCAAACCTAGAGAGAAAAAGAAATAAAGCAGAGCTTGCAATCAAAATGTAAGCAGAGTAAAAAGAAAAAAACCCAAAGAAGTTGTAGTTTAAGCCACCGAGATTTTAATGGTATTTGTTAGACAGCTTTGTGTCACAGAAGCCAACTAACGCAATGTTTAACTGTGACACAGTATTAAAATTCCCATCAGGAAATTAGTAAATTTTTTATGGAAGTAAAACTTGTAATTAAAGTTTAAGGTCTTTAAACTAGCATACATTTGTTTCTAGTAGAAGTAGGAAAAGAATTCTCCAACATTGATTTTTTTTTATATAATGTTGAAGAAGATTAGGTCTTTAATCAAAATATTAATTATATTTGTCAATATAATTACTGATTCTTTTCTTTTCTTTTTTTTTTCAATGAATGATTTCCTACTTTGGGGAGGATTCTCTTCTATAGATTGGATACAGAGATTTTTTGCCTGTTTTTCTGAAGGGAGAAATTCCACCTCTGAAAGGGATTGACCAGAAGTTTTCTGAGATCTTAAAAACACATTTACTTTAAGTTTCATGTAAGTGAAAACTATAAAGTTTGATTTTGGAACTGCAATATTTAGAAAGTTTGAAATTCAATGCAGAATTTAAAATTCTGAGATTTTTTTAAAAACATCAATTAATGTTAATATAGGAAGAATGACATATATAGGGATTTAACTAGAAACAAGGCCCAAGATATAAAATGTTCTTTTCCAAATTCCATCTGTTTGACATTATTTTTGCCAGTCTTTCGAGAATCTCATCAATTCTATGAGGTATTTAAGGGGAATTTAAGAATAAGACAAAAAAAAAAAAAAACAGGATATAGCCTTCAAATTAATCACCATGTCTTCCTGCAGAACTTATACATACATAAAATAAATTTCTCCTAGGGTGCAGCCTCAATCACTACTTCTAGGAGATGAGAAGCTCTGGTGTGTTAGCTGAGAATCAGTTTTCAAAAACATCAAGTTCTGTTTCCAATCTTCTTTTTTTTCTCCACCTAAGCTAATTTTAGGTAAATTATTAAAGATCTATCCTTATTGTTAAATCAGCTATGAATAGAAATAGAATAAATCTGTTGCTATTCAAAGTTTCTACTCCTATGACTGAAGAAGTAAATGAATTCTATGTAATGCTTATTGAACATCCACTATGTGTAAATCTTTATGCTCCAAATTGTATTTGCCTTTTCTAGTTTTTAATTCACCACGTATCCAATAGAGAATAAATTATTATTCCTTTCTTGCAGATAAAGAACAAGCTTAATAAATGTTATGGCATTTCCCAAGATTCCACACCTGGTACAGAACAGTAGCAATACTTGAAACTAGATTTATGTGATTGTAAATCCCTTGTTCTTTCCTAAATTTTTTGATTGTGGGACTTGTAGATTGTATTATTTGTTCATAATTATTTGTTCCTTCCATACTGTTGCCATCTTCCTTTGCCCCATTAATTTTGAGTTTGGTCATGTGACACATTTTTGCCTATAGGATCTGTCATATCTGACCATAAATATAAACATGTTTGGATGGTTTGTTTGGGACCTTCTTTCTCCAGATCTTCCCTATGAGACAAGTAGCCTATAATACAGGACACCTCATTGACCTGTGTTCCAGAATGAGAAGACACACGGAGTTAACAAGAGCTCAAATAAGCCCAGCTGAGCTCAGCAGAGCCCTGAAGCCCCCACTTGAGCCCAGGAGAACTATAGCTGACCCACAACTCTCATGTAATGTAAATTAGAAATCCAGGCATACCTCAGAGACATTGCAGGTTCAGTTCCAGACAACTGCAATAAAGCAAACATCGCAATCTAGCAAGTCACACAAATTTTTGCTTTCCCAGTGCATATAAAAGTTACATTTACACTATACTAAAGTCTATTAAATGCAATAGAATTATGTCTAAAAAAAAGGCAATGTACATATCTTAATCAAAAAATATTTTATTGCTAAAATATGCTAACCGTTATCTGAGCTTTCAGTGAGTTGTAATCTTTTTGCTAGTGGAAAGTCTTGCCTCAATGTCGATGGCTGTTGACTGATTAGAGTGGTACTTACTGAAGATTGGGGTGGCTGTGACAATTTCTTAAAATAAGACAACATTGAAATTTGCCACATCAATTGACACTTCCTTTCATGCACAATTTCTCTGAAGCATGCAATGCTGTTGGATAGCATTTTATCCACAGTAGAATTTCTTTCAAAATTGGACTCAATCCTCTCAAACCCTACTGCTGCTTTATCAACTAAGTTTACATATATTCTAAATCCTTTATTGTCATTCCAACAATCTTCGCAGCATCTTCCCCAGGAGTAGTTCCCATCTCAAGAAACCACTTTCTTTGATTATCCATAAGAAGCAACTCCTCATCCATTAAACTTTTATCATGAGGTTGCAACAATTTAATCACATCTTCAGACTCCACCTCTAATTCTAGTTCTCTTCCTATTTTCACCACATCTGCAGTTACTTCCTCCACTGAAGTCTTGAATCCTTCAAAGTCATCCATGAGTGTTGAAATCAACTTCTTCCAAGCTCTCGTTAATCTTATTTTGACCTCTTCCCATGAATCACAGATGTTTATAATAGCATCTAGAATGGTGAATCCTTTCCAGAAGGTTTTTAATTTATTTTGTCTAGATCTATTAGAGGAATCACTATCTTTGGCAGCTATAGTCTTACAAAATGTATTTATTAACTAATAAGACTTGAAAGTTGAAATTACTCCTTGATCCATGGGCTGAAGAATGGATGTTGTGTTAGCAAGCACAAAAGCAACATTCATCTCATTGTACATTTCCATTAGAGTTCTTGGGTTACCAGGTCAAGGGGCAGTAATATTTTGAAAGGAATTTTCTTTTCTGAGCAGTAGGTCTCAAGAGTGGGCTTAAACTATTTGTTAAACCATGTTGTAAACAGATGTGCTATCTTCCAGGCTTTGTCGCTCCATTTATGAGCATGGGCAGAGTAGATTTAGCATAATTCTTAAGGGCCCTAGGATTTTCAGAATGGTAAATGAGCATTGGCTTCAACTTAAAGTCACTAGCTGCATTATCCTCTAACATGAGAGTCAGCCTGTCCTTTACAGCTTTGAAGCCAGGCATTGACTGCTCCTCTCTAGCTATGAAAGTCCTAGATGGCATCTTCTTCCAATATAAGGCTGTTTCATCTACATTGAAAATCTGTTGTTTAGTGTAGCCACCTTTATTAATTGTCTTAGCTAGACCTTCTGGATAACTTGCTGCAGCTTCTACATCAGCACTTGCTGCTTCACTTGCCCTTTTATGTGATGGAGATGGCTTCTTTCCTTAAACCACATGAACCAACCTCTGCTAGCTTCAAACTTTTCTTCTGCAGCTTTCTCACCTCTCTCAGCCTTCATAGAATTGAAGAGAGTTAGGGCTTTGCTGTGGATTAGGCTTTGGCTTAAGGGAATGTTATGGCTGCTTTGATCTTCTCTCTGGACCAATAAAACTTTCTCCCTATCAGCAATAAGGCTGTTTGGCTTTCTTATCATTTGTGTGTTTATTGAGTAGCACTGTTAAGTTCCTTCAAGAACTTTTCCTTTGCATTCACAACTTGGTTAACTAGTGCAAGAGGCATAACTTTAGGCCTCTCTCAACTTTTGACATGTCTTCCTCATTAAACTTAGTCATTTCTAACTTTTAAATTGAGAGATGTGCAACTCTTCCTTTCACTTGAATACTTAGAGGCCACTGTAGGGTTAATAATTGGCCCAATTTCAATATTGTTGTGTTTCAGGGAATAGGAAGGCCCGAAGAGAGGGAGAGAGGTGGGGGAATGGCTGGTCAGTGGAGCAGTCAGAACAGACAAAACATTTATGGATCAACTTTGCCATCTTATATGGGCGGCGTTCGTGATGCCTCAAAACAATGACAATAGTAACATCAAAGATCACTGATCATAGATCACCATAGCAAATATAATAATAACGAAAAAATTTGAAATATTTTGAGAATAACATACAAAGTGAGCAAATGCTGTTGGAAAAATAGTGCTGACAGCCTCACTCGATGCAGGGTTGCCACAAACATTCAATTTGTAAAAAATGCATAATCTGTGAAGTGCAATAAAGTGAAGCACAATAAAACAAACTATGCCTGTAAATATGTTTTTGTAACCAACTGAGATTTTGTGGTTGGTTATCAGAAAACATAACCTAACAAAATTAACTAATACATAAATCGGAATCTAAAAGTAAAGGCTGTCACAACATAAAATCAAAAATGTATGGCAGTAGCTTTAAGGCTGGGATGTAGGTGACAAGTAAACTATTACAGGAGGATGAAAATGGTACCCAGAATTTACAGTGAGTAAATATTTGATACAACTGTTCTTATTGATAAACTGGAAGGAAACAAACGTACCTAATGAATCTGTGGCTTTGGGTGAAAGATTTCGAGGCAGAATTTAGGTAGATTGAATTGTGGGTTATTAGGTCATATTATTATATTCACTTATTTAAATGAAATAAATTTAGAAAATAATTGGCCCTTTCATAATCAGAGATAAAAGAGAAAAGAAAGGAACCAGTAATTCCAAGGGTTTCAGTATTAAAATAGGCGACTTTTGTCATCTTCATTTTGTAAGAGATTCTCAAATTAAGACTCAGACGTTGGGCAAAGACCAAATTAAGGTCTGGTTGCATCGTTTGCCCCCCAAAAATCCCATCTGTTAGACAAAATGACTTGGAATAAGATCAAGCATATGGTTGTATGGAAATCTGATAAGTTCAAAATGCCTTTTATTGTATCTAAAGAGAGATGTACAGCAAAAAAGAATTGTTGATGTTGCTATTGGCATACGGAACTGACTGGAGTCAAGTAGTTCAATTTTTTTTAAGGAAGCTCAAACTATTTTTGAGGAGGAAACTTCCCTATTATAGGAGTAAAGAGACATTACAACATTTGCCTGAATGATTTCAGAAATGATTAGGAGCAGTGACTATTCTTCCCTCCCCTCCTTCTTCCCTTTTCTGAATGGAAGTGTTCACAGGGAGTGTTGCTCCTGTCCCATCAGTGTATTTCTGTATGTTGCATATTTTTAGCTCAAATATTTCCGGACAACTTGTAATTTTAGTATGTGGATTCCCTGGTCAAAAGAAACTCAATACTAACTTCAGATAGATCTTGAGATCCTGTACTTTGAGTCAGATGTGGGGTTGAACTTCCCAGGTGTTCTGGGGAAGATGTCAGTGTATTTTGCTCACAAGAAGGAGAGAAATATTTGTAATAAAAAAGAAGCCAATGGAGGATTATATCACTTGGTAGATTATATCTATTTGCTCTTCCCCTTACCATACTGTTCTGTAAGTAGAGTGTATTTTCACTCCATGTGAACAGCCAGAGTGACTGTAACAAAATGAGAAGCCATGGAGAGCCAAGCCGACTCTAGATGGATCCCAGAGAAGCCCATGAGAACTCAGCAGACTCCAGGGGAGTTCCAGCCAACCTACAGCACTCGTTTTACACAACACAAAGTTAATATGTATTCTTGCAAGAGGCTGAAATGGGGAGGTTGCTTTGGCCACAAGGGAAGTCTCAGCTACAACTTCTCTCTCTAGCCTCTACCCTCTTCGCTGCCCTCTATCACTTTTTCTCTTCTTTTTTCAATCCCTTTGAATTTGTTTTCACTCTGCCTTGAATGTGGTGCGCATATCTTCTCCCCACATCCACACTTTGTACAGATTCTTCACCTCTCAGCTTTCTTGGTAAAGCTTTTCCCAATCTTTCAGATTAGCGGTCACCTGTCACATGCCATCTTTGCACTTATTTTTTTTTTAAACGAAACACATTTTATATCTGTATATTTTTGGTGATATGATTATTTGAATAATATTGGTCTCTAACTAGACTGCAAGCTTCATGAGGGCAGGAATTATGTCAATTTCTGTCTCTACTACACACTCAGCATCTGAAACAGTGCTTGGCACCTAGAACAAGTTCAGTAAACATTTGTTGTCTGAATAAATATACCTGAAATAGCTATACTAATGAATTCAAAGTCTATATAGCCACAAATTCCATATAACTTCATATGTCTGGATATTTTTCTTGAAGATTTTATCAATTTGTGTCTATTCATTACATAAGCTTAAAATTAGAAAAGTGGTTTATTGATAATTTCCTTCAAATATTTCTCCCATTCAGTGTTGTGCATCTACTTGCTACCAAACATGCTTTTGTCTCTCTATGCACAATCTCCTGGTTGCCGATGCTTCGACCACTCTCAATAAAGCCTTTGGGGCACTATAACGAGCAATGAGATGCAATATAGATGAATCTTCTTGTAGAATTCTGTTCTATAGGAAACAATATTAGAATGTTCGCAGGGCAATACTAAAATTAAATTTTACTCTCAAATGATTATTTCCTTTTTTAAAACAGCCTTTTCTAGTAAAAGCACACTTGAAATGTTCAAATTAAATCCTCTTGTGGTAAAGTAATGGCCTGGGGCAGCTTTTAAATAGAAGATAAGGAGGCAACAGTCATTTTACTCCAAAGAGCATACTCCAGAGATTCACAAAGTTTTCTTCCCTCCTCTTTTACTGTGACACATCACAACCAAATTGTTTATCTAGCATGAGCTTCAGTTTTCTTTTTGGCAAAATGAGAGGGTTAAATATAAGCTTAGTTATTAGAGAGTCATGAGTTTATTTACTGGTTTCATGCAGGTCATCTTTCTTTAGTTATTTTATCTTAAGAAAATATAATAAAGCTATTTTATGCCTTGTTTTGAATATTAAAATATGTACCAATACACATGGCATTGTAATACTTATGTATACATAATTAGCATGTGATATTTGCTAGTACATGGTTTGCTTCCAATTAGTAGTTTTCCTCTATCGTTTCCTAGAATCATTAGGATAACTAGGTAAGACCACTTGAACCATGTCTAGGAGAGAATCAATACTCAATAACATTTTTTCTCTCTTTTTCTATTAATCCAGTGTTATTTTACATAAATAAAGTTTACCTTAAAATAAGTTTTATCTTTCAACTTATTTTTACTTTAATAACTGCTTCGTTGCTTATTTATGTTTCTTGTGAGGAAGATCAGCCCTGAGCTAACATCTGCCAATCCTCCTCTTTTTGCTGAGGAAGACTGGCCCTGGGTTAGCAACCACACTCATCTTCCTCCACTTTATATGGGAGGCCACCACAGCATGGCTTGCCACGCGGTGCAGTGGTGTGTCGGTGCCCGCCCGGGATCCCAACCCCGGGCTGCCAGCAGTGGAGCGCGTGCACTTAACCGCTAAGCCACTGGGCCGGCCCCTTCATTGCTTAGTTTTGAAGGTCTTAGGGAATGTGATTTGGATCTTTCTATTTGCCACACAGGTTTGGTTTTGGTATCTGATCTCTAGCTTTTCTGGAAGCACTAGGATCAATCCCATACATCAAGCCTCCCCTGTTTCCACACTGAAACTTAAATCCCACAGAAGATCAAAATATCACACATTTATCTTTGCAGACAATCAACATATCAATATGCCTAGAAGCAAAAGATAAATTTCTCCTTTGTTTGATCAATAGAGTAATAAGTTCAAGTGCTATTAATGAAGATAAAGCTATCTCTTCCATTTTCATATCCAAACACATTATTTGACCTGATCTCACCTGCGTCTGAGAATTCTATCGCCAGACTACACACAAAGCAAAGAACGTATTTCCTTTCATTGATTCTCAATTTCCTTATCATTAATTTCATTGACAGAGTAGCAGCCTTTCAAATTAGGGAAAAGCAAAGCTCAAAGTTACCTAAAGTTACCTCAGTTCAGTATTACCAATTTTTTTTATTCTTTTTTGAAGGGAAGGTGGGCAGGGCTCTTACTGTTGTAGCATTTTTTCATACTTCCCCAGAGAGGAAAAGGCAAAGGTAAAACACTCATAATAATGAAATCCCAGTGCCTAGAATAGTGCTTGATGATTACAAAATAAACAATAAGTGTGGATTGAATAAATAAATCAAGATTCATGAAGAAAGCAGTCAATACTCAAATGCTATTCATTCACCAGATAGTCAATAGAGAAATATTTGTTGGTGGCCTACTTACGCCAAGACTGTGAAAAATACTGCAGATATCTGGATGAAAAGCTATGGTTCTGTCCTCAAGGAGCTTATAACCAATTGGATGCCTTATGTTAATTATTACAGTGGAGATACATTGGTGCAAGGGGAAGAGATAAGACAGAGCAGCTATTACTGCCTGGAGAAGTTTGGGAGCTTCTCATTTATTCATTCCTGTATCTTTCATTCTTTTGTCATTTTTCCATTTATTATCATATCATGCACATAGGTAATCTTAAAGATAATTATCTTAATGTAGATAGGAATTAAATACTTTTTAATGACTCTCATCTTTGATACAATAGTATAAAACTTCAACCCATTTCTGATATTTATTGTAATCTAGTCCAGCCCTGATCCAATTGTATTCTACTTGATTTTATGGCTTACTTATTTATTGAGATTTTTGTGTCCAGCCTTTTGATACTATATTCCTCATGCTTAGAATAATGCTAGGCTTAATAAAAATGTGTTAAACAAATCAAAATACCTGTTATGTACCTTAAATTCCAGTGAAAGGGGATTAAAAAACAAATAAATCGTAAAATACAGTAATAAGTTTCACAAAAGGTATAAAACAAGATGATGCAATCGTTGTGGCTGGGTGGCTATTTTAAATAGGGTAAACAAGTAAAGTCCTGATGAAGTGATAATTGATATGAGACCTGAGGAGCTAGTTACTTGAAGATCTTGAGGAAGAGCAGTCCAGTTGAGAGAGGAACTTGCTTCAGACCTCTTATCTTGGGAATAATCTTGGCAGTTTGAAGGAACAAAAAGAAAGCAAATGTATCTGGAGTGGAGTGAGAATATGAGGTTTATGATATATGTCTGAGAGGTCAAATACGGACAGATCATTTTGGGTTTTTGTAGGCCAGGATAATGAGTGCAAAATTTATTTTGAATTCAATATAAAGTCTTCAGTGCAGTGGTTCTCAACAAGGTGACAACCTCAACAAGGGACAAATAAGATGTCCCCTAGTGGATGTTTGGCAATATGGACACATTTTTGGTTCCCACAAATGTGAGGGGAAGGTCCTACTGGCATCTAGTGAATTGAACCCAGTGCCACTGCTGAACATTCTAGAATACACAGGACAATTCCCCACAACAAAGTACCATCCTGCCTAAAATGTCAACAGTGTTGAGGTCAAGAAATCCTGTTTTAGACTATTGTAAAGAGGTAAGTGTAAAGTGATATAATCAAACTTAACGTTTTAATGACTCTGGACACTTGTTGGAAATTAAATTACAGAACAGAGAGCATGGAACCTGAATGACGACAAGAGATCTTTGTAGGGTCAAAAAATAAGACATAATAGCATTTATGTTGATCAGATATCTTCTCTACCTAGTTTTATTTCCAAAAATATAATTTCATTCATGTCACATATAAACTCATATAATAAGTCAAACTCTAACTAGGTTCTAATGCATTTGCATTCTCTTTACCTCTTGTCTCAAGCCTTTCAGCTCTAACAATTTCGACAATAGAGAAGACAAGCGATCAATCCATCATCAACAGAATATTTAACATTCCAGTGAAATCTCATATTGATCTTACCCCCAGCTCCACAATACTATTTTTTATTTATTTTGCTCTCTTTGGCGTCATAACAAATAAAATATGGCATTTCTTTCCATGACGATTTATATCACCAGAAGGAAGATGAAATGTGAAAACTGAACATTCTCCATTAACTATTATTTATGTACTATTTCTACTTGTCAAATAGTATTCACAGAAGATCAAAATATGATGGTGATATTTTTTCCTTCAATTCTAGGCAATTTGATTAAGTTGCTACACATTCATACATCATTCAGTGAAAAACAGTATTTGAACTAAAGCAAAAAAAAAGGGAAATAATTTTGATAGTTCGGAAAACAATTCAGGCATCTAGGAATTGGGGATTTTGAAAGAATTTTCAAGTCTGTCATGCTCTTTGATTCTAAAGTTAATGAAAAGCAATAGGGATTATTTTGTTTAAAGACCTGGAGTCACAATTGACCACTCATGATTTAAATATAGACTTTGTAGAAAGCTATTCATTCAAAGTTTAGTTCTGCCATCCTCATTTTTAGACAAAACACAGTCAAGTCTCTTTGAGCCAAGTTTGCTTCTCTATAAATTGAGGATGGTATCAGATATTATATAACAAAACAATACATAAGACATATGGTACCTGCTGTTAATGTAAAACCAATGAGTTAGAAGGAATCCTGTTGTTAAAATTTCTATCCAAACTGTGTGGTCATTGTTGGATTGTCACATTTTAGTGAGGTAAATGCATTTTATTTGGCTAACTCCATCAAAAATGGAGATAAGAACTGATTTAAAGGCTGCCTGCCTCCTCCCACTTGAATCGTTCAAATGAAACGTACATTTAGACCCGTTTATCAGCCAGACCCTAACCCTCAGCTGCCCTGGGTGACATTGCAGGGATCAATCAAGTAGTAAATCCCTATCTGCTCAGTTCACAATTGTAGGAAAGAGCAAAAATCCCCTTGGTTATTTGAGGATAGCAGAGACCAATGACAGATTGGACTTTCAGGTATATATGTCTCCAAGAAACAGCCAAAATAAGATTTTATCCCCAAGAATGAATGAGGGCCTTATCATGGAAATAAGGAAAAAGGAAGGGCCAAAGAGAAGAAAACAGAAGGAAAGGAAAAGTCATACTTTCTACTACTTATTCTGTGTCAAAGTGTGTGAAGCACAAATTCCACGTATGATATCTCTTTTAATATTCCTAACTAAAGAGTAAAGAAAATATTTTATTCCTATTTATAGATGATAAAATTGAGATTATAGAGCGAGGTTAAATAAATTGCCTACACATTTACAACTAGACAATGGTAGAGCTGGGATTTTCACATGAGTTTTGCCTCTGTACAACGCCAACGATCTCTCTACCACATTATGTGTTCTATCTGAATTTTAACACTTTGTGAAATAACTAAGCATTGACCTCAACAGCACAAAATATCTTCTCACTATGTTTAAATTTAAGCAAATACTTGAAATCCAAATTGAATCAAAGGTAAGGTGATGTAGCTCAGACAAAAAGTATGGTCATAAAAGTTATACATCAGCAGTCACAAGTTACCATATATAGAAGGTGATTCATTAGGATTCCACTCACTCTAAGATTTTGAGAGAGAATGATGCAAAGTCACCCTTAACCTACGTGTTACTCTTGAAAAAGACAAACTATTTCTTTCACAAAATACAGGGTATTGTTTTCTGAGGCTACTTTGGTCTTCCTTTGATTTTCTCTTTAGAAATCTTGGCATTTAAGTAAAGCTATCGATAAGTGAAAGTATTTGCCTCAGCTCAGAAAAGTTTCATTGTCTCATTTAAAAAAGAATATGCTTACTTAGAAACAGTATTCAACTATATTTTTTTCTGACCTTTTTCCTCTTGAAAAAAACATAAATCTTCATATAAAGATATAATAAAAATGCTTGCAAATATAACATGGCTGAAAGTGGAAATTATACCAAAGACTTTTTAAAGGAGCAAATGTCTAGGTATAATATATAATATTTTCACCTACGCTTGTAACCTACCAATACTCTGTTTCTCCTGCTCAGAATTGGAGTAAAATATTTCTACATTTTTTTAATACAGACTTTCAATTTTATCTCTTCAGAAACTGATACATGGCTTTGGATAATTAAATATCAAATGATTTCTAGCAATTGATCATCAACCTTTAGCATATTGGGCTAAAAATGAATGAATACATACATATATATATATATGTATGTACATATGTAAACAGAGCGACCTCTTTCTTACAACTATGTGTACAGGTAGCCTGGAATGTGACAGAAGAATGAAGAACTCAAAATTAGGAGGAAAGTATTGGGGATTAGGGAAGTGATTCAAAATTTCTAATTTCTTTTGCTTCATCTGTTCATGGTACGGGTTTGACAAGATGATCCCTTCTGGATTCCAACTGTCTGACCTTTAGTCTAGTTCCTTCTGCTGAACTTATTTACTTTGTTTCAACCATCTTAGAACCTCTCTATTTCCTACTGCTCTGGGAAAAATAAAAAGGTAAAAGAGGTAAAAATAATAGTAATAAAGATAGAGTAAATCTCTACCCTGAGAAGACTGAATAATAGCTAATGACTAGTTTCTCAATAATCAAAAGCAAATCAAACAATCTTCCCTCCCTGAACCCCATGGAGCACTTCATTGGTAGCATTTGATGATAAAGACTCCTTGGCCAAGCTGCAACTTTTGAAACTTGCTTCAGGAAAAGAATATTCCAAAACTATTTTATGAATATATTTGTTAATCAAAAGTATTTTTAGAACAAATATTTAATGTATTTTACACGCAAAAATGCAAAAATTTCTAAATTTATGAGTAAGATTAAAAATAAATAAAGATAAAATACTTAGGAAGATTTTCAAACTGTATTAAAATTATTATAATATGTAGTAAGGGAAATTTGTCTGATTCAGATCTCCCAGTTCAGACGTGTTGGCATATAACTTTAAAAAGATTTAACTTTTATAAGTCTCAATTTTCTTGGTTATGAAATAGTGGCTTGATACTATATTTGACAGTTATATATAAACTGTAATCCTAATGTCAATATTAATTATGAAACTGTCATATATATGTAGACAGTTGCGTTTCTCTGAGGCAAATTTTTGAATGACTCCTGAAAATTGCTTATCTGGCAGTTTTGTGACATTTATAATAGGCTTCTCTCAATTAAAAATATGTTTAGTCTACTATCATTTTCTTTCCCTAAATTCACTTTTATATGTTTTGGTGAAGGCTTCTATTACTCAAAAAGAAGAAAGAATTAAAAAAAACAACTTTTACATTTTATTTAGGCTGCTTTTCATTTTGTACTTTGGGGTTAAATGAAAAAACAATGTCTACTTCTAAAGTTAAATTTCCTTAAAGTGCATAAGCATTCTAACATGAACCAGAAAAAAAGCATATTGAGAGAGGAAATATTGAGGGAGTATCAAAAGTCTTACATATCCAGAAATCTCTGCAAAGATTACTTCTATTTTCATTTTTTCCTTAACCATTTGTTTTTCTAAAGTGGTTGGTACTTTGTTCTTTGCTTATATGCAAAGGGTAGGATAGTAATTAGAGGAAATGAAGACTCCATTAGCTTGAGTGGTGCTGTTTGGCTGATAGGCATAATATTCTTAAACTAAAGAACTTCACACTGCCAATCTCTACGAGTGGAGAATCACTACACACATATCTACGGCTGTCCTAAAGTACCTTTCTCTTTATAAAGACTTGGACAGAAACAGATAGGACATGAGAAATCACTCATTAAGTGCAGCAAGAAAGCCATTAGGATCATAATTCCAAAGCATTAAAAAAGAGATAATGAGCCTTGGAGAGAAGAATCTTCCAAATGCACATATGTCATCAGCTTACTCCTGATGGGGAAAAAGAGAGAAGTTAAAATACTCCTATTGATATATAAAGAATTTCTTCTAATGGAAACATTACTTTTATAAATATTCAAATTAGGTGCTTGCAAAAGTCTTCCAACCTAACTTAACAGAAAATGTGAAGTGATTTCCTTTGCCTCTGGTAGAAATATATTTGCAGATTTGGATTTCAGAGATTGATGGCTCAATCTTAAAAGCCAATATAATGAAAGTTAAGAGGAGAAATGAATAGAACTAGCAAAAGAATAAATAGAATAAATTAAAAAGTTATCTCTGTGCTTCTCTATACAAATTTTTCCACATTTAGGAGTCACTGAAATTGAAAGGTTCAGGCACGGTCATTATTGCATTGACTACCAGTAGTGCTTTACTTATAAAAGCCAGTCTAAGTTTCTCACAGTGACACAGGATTGATTCAGAGTTTTGTAAATAGGCAGCAATGATTCCTAGTTAGAGTTTATAACCAGGGAAGAAGAAAAGCAGAAACAGAATAACTTAAATCATGATCTAACTCTGCAGGTTGGGTTCTATCTACCAAGGTTGGAGTTGCACAGATCTACAACCTCCTTTCCTCTATATCGAAAAATACAGCCATCTAAATATTTCTGGTTTCTGGTTCCACAGGTAAGGAGTCTTGAAGTCATCACTCTATCTTAACAGCAAGAGAAAAGATGAACAGACTGAAAAATCAACAACTCTTCTTAGATCCTTAAGAGAGGAGAAGACACAGGGTAAACCATTGCTCCCAAGATTGGAGAGGTAGGCAGGAGAATACAGGGAGTCATGGCTTATCTGAGCAGAGACTCACAGGAGGAAACCACCTCGGGGATCAGCACCAGGGTAGGAAAATCTGAACTTTAACTGACTGAATTACTGGAGGCTAAGTGTAGACAAGTCTGAGAGTTAACTTCCAGGAGGTTGACCAGGGTCTCAATGTAAATAATGAACAAAAATCCCCTCATGCTTCTGGTAGGGGGAGGGAAAAAGGAACCATTTTGAAATACACCAGGGCATTCTATTCTTCTTAACAAGGTTTGCCTTCTGGGAAACTAATTAACCTGGGCCTAACCTGCTAGAGTATTATCAGATTTTAACTGACCTGGGGGAGGGGAAAAACCGAACTCCAGCCCACTCTAGCCATCCTGTCCCATGAAAGGTGGGAGAAAAAAACCGAGAAACTATTATGAAGTTCATAATCCAGATGAATGGTTTCACTAAAAGACTGAGACCTAATCATAGGACACTAGGCTCTCAGGCACATGTGCAGGTCTGCACTCACCAGCAAGCATCCATGTGCCCGAGCAAGCTCACATTAAATAGCAAATACAAACACCATGACAGAGATAGAGGGAGGGAGGGAGGGAGTGAGAGAGAGAGAAAGAGAGAGAGAGAAAATGAGATTCAAGACACTGACCTGCCATGTCATCTTCGTTGCCTTTACCTTGAAAGTTAATAAGGATAGCTATCTTAGTGCCCTTGGATTTAAACCTCTAAATTTTGGAATCTATTCTCTCTACAGAGCCGAGTTTTTCTCACAAGTCAAAGAATGTATAGCTGACTTCATATGGCTGAAACCATCATATTTTTTATTATATCATTGGGATATAGCAAAGGAATTTTATATCTGTGAGTCATTCCACATGTTGTGTTTTAATTATGCCAGTTGATTAGAGTTTCAGAAGTAGTATTAGGATTACAGCTGGGCAGTGATCTCTGGTATCAGTGATGAGAGCAGTCACCAGAGCAATGGGCAGAAGCCAGGAGACAGGAAGGAAGAGAAAGGGTAACATGGCTTTTTTTTTTTTTATAGTATATCAGTTATCAGTTTATGGCCTCTCAAGTTCTTCAATATATCCTCTCTAATACACAATTCGACCTCAAGCAGGAAACTGTACTCTAACTCCTCCCTTCCCCCAAAAGTAACATTTATATTTTTATAACTTAGGGAAAGGAAAACCATTGGTGAACAAAAGGAGAGAAAAGGAATACAATAAGAAGATACATGTATAATTCTCTTGTTTGCTTATATCATTTTTTCTTTTTTTTATTGACTTTATTTTTTAGAGCGGTTTAAAGTTCACAGAAAAATTGAAGAGAAAGTATAGAAATTTCCCACATACAATGTCCACCCACACATGCATAGCCTCCCCCATTGTTAGCATCCACCACCAGAGTAACACGTTTGTTACAATTGATGAACCTACATGGACTCATCAAAATCACCCAAAGTCCATAGTTTACGTAACAGTTCATTCTTGATGTCGTACATTCTATGGGTTTGGACAAATGTATAATTACGTGTATCCATTGTTATGACATTTTACAGAGTATTTTCACTGCCCTAAAAATCCCCTACACTCCACCTATTCATCCGCCTGTCCCAACCCCTGGTAACAATTTATCTTTTTATTGTTTTCATAGTTTTGCCATTTCCAGAATGTCATATAGTTGGAATTATACAGTATATAGCCATTTCAGATTGGCTCCTTTCACTTCATAATATGTATTTAATGTTCCTCCATGTCTTTTTGTGGCTTGATAGCTCATTTCTATTCAGAACTAAATAATAATATTCCATTGCCTGGATGTACCACAGTTTAATTATCCATTCACCTACTGAAGGACATCTTGGTTGCTTCCAAGGGTTGGCAATTCTGAATAAAGCTGCTATAACGATTCATGTGCAGGTTTTCATGTAGACAGTTTTCAACTCCTTTCAGTAAACACCAGGGAGCATGATTGCTGGATTCTATGGTAAGAGGATATTTAGGCTGAAAGAAAACATCAAACTATCTTCCAAAGTGGCCGTGCCATTTTGCATCCCCACCAGCAATGAATGAGAGTTCCTGTTGCTCTGCATCCTCATCAGCATTTGGTATTGTCCGTGCTCCAGATTTGGCCAGTCTAATATATATGTAGTTGTATCTCATTGTTGTCTTAATTTGCATTTCCTTGATGACATATGATGGTGAAGTGTCTTTTCATATACTTATTTCCCATCTATAGATCTTGTTTGGTGAGCTGTGTCTTAGGGTCTTTGGTCTATTTTATAATTGGATTTCTTGTTTTCTTATTGTTGAATTTTAAGAGTTCTTCGTGTATTTTGGATAACAGTACTTTATCAGATGTGTCTTTTGCAAATATTTTCTACAAGTCTGTGGCTTGTCTTCTCTCCACATTGCCTTTCACAGGGCAGAAGTTTTTAGTTTTAATGAACCCCAGCTTATTGGTTATTTTTTTAATGGAACATGGCTTGGTGTTGTATCTAAAAATTTATTGCCATACCCAAGGTCATCTAGGCTTTTTCCCATGCTGTCTTTTAGGTGTTTTATAGTTTTGCATTTTACATTTAGGCCTATAATCATTTTGAGTTAATTTTTGTGAAGGGTATAAAGTCTGTGTCTAGATTCATTTTTCTCTTTTTTTTACATGTGGATGTCTAGTTGTTCCAGCACCATTTGTTGAAATGATTATCTTTTGTCCATTGTATAGCTTGCGTTCCTTTGCCAAAGATCAGTTGACTATATTTATGTCTTATATTATGTCTATTTATGGGCTTTCTATTCCATTCCATTGATCTTTTTGTCTCTTCTTTCACCAATACCACACTGTCTTGATTACTGTAGCTTTATCGTAAGTCTTGAAGGTGGGCAGTGTCAGTCCTCTGTCTTTGTTCTTCTTCAATATTGTGTTGGCTATTTTGGGTCTTTTTCCTCTCCATGTAAGCTTTAGCATAATTTGTTCATACCCACAAAATAATTTGCTGGGAGTTTGATCAGAGTTGCATTGAATCACTAGATCAAATTGTCAAGAACTGAAATTTTTAAAATATTGAGTCTTCTATCCATGAGCATGGAGTATCTCTCCATTTATTTAGTTCTTGTTTTACTTCATCAGAGTTTTATAGTTTTCTACAAATAGATTTTGTACATGTTTTGTTAGAGTTATATTTAATTATTTCATTTTATTGATTCAATTATTTTAATAGATATAAGCCTATTTAGATTGTCTATTTCTTCTTGCATGAGTTTTGGCAAACTTTGTCAAGGAATTGGTTCATTTCTTCTAGGTTATCAAATCTGTGGATGTTGAGTTGTTCATAATATCCCTTTATTATCTTTTAATGTCCACAGGATCTGCAGTGATGTCCTCTCTTTCATTTCAGATATTAGCAGCTTATGTCCTCTCTCTTTTCTTAGTTACCCAGACTAGAGACTTATCAATATCCCTGATGTTTTCAAAGAACTAGATTTTGGTTTCATTGATTTTCTATACTGATTTTCTGTTTTCAATTTCATTGATTTCTACTCTAATTCTTATGATTTCTTTTCTTCTGCTTACATTGGATTTAATCTGCTCTTCTTTTTCTAGTTTTCTAAGGTAGAAACTTAGATTATTAGTTTTAGGTCTTCTTTCTTTTTTTATATATGCATCAATGCTATAAATTTTCCTCTTTGCACTGCATCTCACAAATTTTGATCGGTTGTGTTTTCATTGTTATGTCGTTCAAAATATTTTTAAATTTCTCTTGAAATTTTCTCTTTAACCCAAGTGTTATTTAGATATGTGTTGTTTAAGGTCCATGTACTTTGAGATTTTCTAATTATCCCTCTGTCACTGATTTCTAGTTTAATTCCATTTTGGACAGAGAGCAGCCATTGTATGATTTCTATTCTTTTAAACTTGTTTTATGGTGCGTTTTATGGCCCAGATTGAGGTCTATCTTGATGAGGGTTCCATGTGAGCTTGAGAATAATGTGTATTCTACTGTTGTTGGATGAAGTAGTCTACAGATGTCAATTATATCCAGAGATTAATGGTGTTTTTGAATTCGACTATGTCCTTCTCGATTATCTGTCTGTTGAATTTATCCATTTCTAACAGAGGGGTGTTGAAGTCTCCAGCTATGATAGTGGATTCATCTGTTTCTCTTTGTAATTCTGTTAGTATTTGTCTCAGATAGTTTGATGCTACATTCTTAGGTGCTTACACGTTAAGAATTGCTTTGTCTTCTTAGATAATTGACTCCTTTATCATCATGTACTGTTCTTCTTTATCTTTGATAACTTACCTCACTTTGAAGTCTGCTTTGTCTGAAATTAATATAGCTACTCCTGCTTTCTTTTGATTAGTGTTGGCATGGTACATCTTTCTCCATCCATTTACTTTAATCCATATGTGTCTTTATATTTAAAGTGAGTTTTGGGGCTGGGCCCGTGGCTTAGGGGTTAAGTGCACACGCTCCGCTGCTGGCGGCCTGGGTTCGGATCCCAGGCGCACACCAACACACCGCTTCTCCGGCCATGCTGAGGCCGCGTCCCACATACAGCAATTAGAAGGATGTGCAACTATGACATACAACTATCTACTGGGGCTTTGGGGGGAAAATAAATAAATAAAATCTTTAAAAAAAATAAATAAAGTGAGTTTCTTGTAGACAACATATAATGAATTTTGTTTTTTGATCCACTCTGATAAGCTCTGTCTTTTAATTGGTACATTTAGACTCTTGATGTTCAAAGTGATTCTTGATATAGTTGGATTAATATCTACCACATTTGTTACTGCTTTCCATTTGTTGCCCTTGTTCTTTGTTTCTGTTTTCTTTCCAGGTGACAAGATCTCTATTATGTTTTCCATGTCTTGAGATCAATCATAAATGAAAGTGATATTATAATATCTAATTTAGAGGTAATATCAAAGATCTAAAATGATTAATAACTTGCCAACAGTCACAAAATGAGGGATTCAAACCAAGATCTCTATAACACTCTTACACTCTGTTGCAGTGGTACAGGCTGCTTGTTTTTAATATTGATCTTCAACCACTTCATTTAGCACTTGGCCACCCTGAAAAAAAGCTGCTTCCCAGCTTTCTAGCACTTCTGTTTGGTCATGTGACTTAGATTTGGCCAATGGAATGAGTGGAAATGATGTCTGCAACTTCTGATGTTTGCAACCCTAAAAGAGAAGAGGCATGCTCTTCCCATCACTTTTTCCCCTTCCAGCTGGCAGAAATGCAGATAAGGTGGTAAACCATATTGGATGACACGCATGAGGACAACACTCTAGTGATGGCCCAACCATAAGACAGAAGGAGTCTAGTCACCTACCCCACAGTGTTACCAGCTGAGAAATGAATTGCTTACCCTGTGGCTGTTACTTGAGAGAAATACGTCTCAGCCTTGCTTACATCACTGTTATTTTGAGTCTCTGTTGGAAAGGTTGATCTATATTATAAGTAACAGAACTGCCTCCTGGTGTACAATGTAATAGGTCATGAAAGTCCGTGCAGCAGTTTCATGAAGCAGATTGAGGTGGACCCATGACAGTCAAGGCAATATGGCACCATAAATCCAGTATTTCTGATCATACACTGAACTAAAGAAAATAATTCAGACATGTTATATGGCCCATTCTATTTTACCCCCAACACTTTGTCTTCTCTTCTTTACTTGGCTAACTAATTACTGGTATTTTTCTAAAAAACTTAGGCATCTCAACCTCTTTTCCTTGACTGCCATTCTGAACCTCTTGCCTGGTTAGGCTTTTCCTCTGTGGGCATAGAATCTTCCATCCTCCCCATGTTAAGTTGATTTTTGTTTTTGTGTCTGGTTGCCCTCTGCTACTGCAAACTCCATAAGAGAGAAATCTTCTCATATCAAACTCTGGATTCTGAGTTTCTAAAAATGTGTCTAGCATATTGTGGACAATTAGTAAACGTGGACATTACTCAATTTATGATATAACTTCTGACAGTTATTCAGAATTAGCACCATATAGATAAACATACAGAATATTGTAAGTGACATGGACAGATAAAGCTAAACAGCACACTAGAAAAGTTGACTACGATGATGGTATTCAGCTTGAAAACATGATTTTCATCTGCAGTACAGAAATAAAAAGGATTACTACATTCTGTTTTTGTTTTGGAATGCTTTTCAATGATGAATTTCTAAAAAAGAGCCATGGAAAACCATCCTAAGAAAAGTGTCTGGCAAGGAGAATGCTGAAGGTTGTGTATAGGAACCAAAGTGTAGAGGCTTTGATGAGAAGCCCGGCTCCTCATCAAGGCTTACAGGTCCCGCAGGATCCAGGACTGCCCCTCTCTTCAACATCACCTCACTCCTCTCTCCTCTAGTGTGTTTCAGCGACGCTGACTTGCTTTCTGTTCTTTGAACACACCAACCTCTTTTGTGCAAAAGGACCTTTGCTCTTGCTGGTCTCTGCTCTTGTGAAGTCCTTTTCCCAGTATTTTGTGTGGTTAGCTTTTTTCATCTTTCAGATTTTAGCTCAAGGGTTATTCTCAGAAATGCCTTTCTGGGCAACTATTTAAAGTCTCCACATCCCTTCTCCCTAACCAAGGGGTTTTTTTTTATATAATACCATTTATTTCCTTCATAGTATTTTTACAATTTGACCAATCTTTTTTTATTTCTTCCTTTGGTATCTGTCTCTTCTTCAAATGACCATCAGTTTTTATCAGTAGGAACATTGTCTATCTTATTTACTGTTGTATCCCTAGTACCTACAACAGGGCTTGGCAGACAAAATGCACTTACTAAGATTTTGAAATATATAACAATTGAGTCTAAGTGTTTTGGGTTTGGTGTGTACAAACATGGGACTGGCTCTAAATCCCCCTCCTAATGGTGAGTACTCTTTGAGGAATGATGGAAGCAAGAAACCAAGGAACTGCTGCGTGGTGAATTGAAGGAAAGGAACTCTAGTTAAAGCTGAGGATCAAGAGAAATAATACTGGGATATTTGAATAGCGTTCCTCTGATGGGCTGAATTGTGTCCTTCAAAAATCATATACTCAAGTCCTAACTCCCAGTACCTCAAAATGTGACGACTGTATTTGGAGATAGCATCATTAAAGAGTCAATTAAGTTAAAATGAGGTCATTAGGGTGGGCCCTAATCCAATATGACTGGTATCCTTATAAGAAGAGAAAATTTGGACACAGATGCACGCAGAGAAGACCATGTGAAGACACGGGGACAAGACAGCCATGTACAAGCCAAGGAGGGAGACCTAAGAAGAAAGCCACCCCGCAACACCTTGATCTTGGACTTCTAGTCTCCAGAACTGTGAGAAAATAAATTCTTATTGTCTAAGCCACTCAATATGTGGTACTTTATTATGGCAGCCATCATACAACTAATACAGTTGCTTAGTTGGAGAAAAATGGGAAAAAACAGAATCAAGGATCCACCATGAAGGTAAAACTAAATTATAGGTTATTAGAGAGGAAGGATCATATGTAAAGCCTTGTTCTTTGTATACCGACATTAGCGGTAATGGCTAAAGGGAGAGAAGGGAGGAAGAGAACAAGAAAAGCAAAATGCATAAAGGCACGGAAGGCAGAGAACATGAAAGGACTCACATAGTAAGGTGATTCATTCAGAATGAAGTGCTGTGTTGCAGGTAAGATGGCAAGATGAGTGCAAACTCTGGATTTTACTTATGTACAAAAAATAGTCATTGTTTCATATAAAATATAAAGTGAATGCTAGCAAATCACTGGCATTATTTTTTAAATCTTAATAGTATCCCAGATATTTCAAAGCAACTGAAAAGCAAGAGAGGCTGTTTTAAGACATTTATTTTTAATCAGACACTGCTTCCATACTTGGCTTGCAAATTTTCCAGAGTCTAAATACAATAAATATAAAACATTGAACACTAGAGAATTTTAACTATATCTCATCTAACAATGTAAACACAATACTTAGAGAGCTTTGTGAAAGAAGCATGTGTTCTCTTTTTAAATCTGTAACCAGATGTGAGATTACTGGTCTTTGTTTCAACCACAATGATGATGGAGAGGAAGAAATTAATTGCAATTTTGATGAATGGAATGCCTGACAAAATAATAGTTTTTAGCAGATCATTGTTTTCACTCTTTAATTTCTATCCAGCAAAGTTTTATTTCAATGGTACATCATCATAATTGCCATTTTTATAAACATCAAACTGTGCAGGTGCATTTGCAAACTCGCCCTCTGTGGCAAATACAATGAACTAAAGAAATGTACAACAGATTATGAAATTGCAGAATATCTTTGAGCATATGGTGATATACAGAATATCTGCCTTAAAGAAAGCTTAAAAGTGACAGGCCTTTCCAACCTGGTAGCCAGTCAAATCTAAAGAGCCCCTAGGTTTCAATATTTGATGATTTAATAATTCAGTTCCACTGTCTTTCTCCAGATTTTGGCTCCTTCTGCCATAAGTGCTATCCTTTATTAGGTTTTGTGTGTTTACATCCTTCAAATCAGTACTTAATTAGATATCAGCACTGAATTCTTCATGAGTCAAAGAGTAAAATATACGTTAAAGGCAGGTTAGTCCATGAATGAAATATCTCCGAGGGTACCTTGGGATGCCATGGCAACACTGGCATGATTATTGGGACATGTTATTTCCCAAAAGCTCATTCCATGGAACTTGAGATCAAACATTAAGATAAGTTCCTTATTCTTCAAGAACATACTTTAGTTCATGTACTGCAGATACGGTACTGTGTACCTGAAGGTATCCTCAAAGTAGAAATGCATATGCCAGGCATCAGGACTCAGTTTTTAGCTTTATTTTGTAAATTCATGAATAAATTTCAAAATCCCAGCTCAAGTCTATTACGTTTATAGTTGGTATGATCTATCTGAAAAAAAAAGAAAAAAACTGATAACACATGTGAACAGTTTTGTTTTTGTTTTTTGGTGAGGAAGATTGGCCCTGAACTAACATCTTTGCCAATCTTCCTCTATTTTATATCCTCCTCTATTTTTGTATGTGGGACACCACCACAGCATGGCTTGATGAGCAGTGTGTATGTCTGCACCCAGGATCCAAACCCACGAACCACGACTGCTGAAGTGGAGCATGCGAACTTAACCACTACACCATCACTTTTTAATAAATGCATCAGATTAGCCTGTGATTCATGCAACTCAGTATTATCCACAACAATAAGCAGAGGAAAATATTAAAAATATGGTGTTATCTTCTGGAGACCAGAAATATTTACTACCCAAAATATGTTTTCACATAGCTGTTTAATTGAGAAAAGTTGACCATTATGAATTCATTCAGTTGGGCTAATACTGAATTATTTCTTTCTTCTAAAAGAATGGTTATATCAACATTTACCCTTAAAGTTTCTTTTCATGGCTTCATACAATCTTAGCTTTGGAAATATACTTAGTAGAATTTGTTGTCATACCAATTTTATGCAGGGACCTCCTTTCCAACCCCTCTGTCAGACTGAAATTCATTTTCTCTTTGAAAATACTCTATGGCTTAAAAGACACTTCCACTGTAAGACAGCTTCATTTATTCCTCTAATTCTAGAAAAAAAATACTATGAAAATATTTTCTAATTTTGGGAAAAAAAATTAGCTTGGTTTTGCCATCCTGAGTAGCTTCTGGAGTTACATATAAGAAATCTAATTTTTCTACATGACCACTTTTTAAATATTTGAAAATGCTTATTCTGTTCCTATTTAGTCGTCTCTGTTCTAAACTAAATATTCTTACTTCTTCAATAATTTCTTCTAGGGTGTAGTTTATTGGTGATCTGCTTAATGAACTCACTAGACAATGGTAAAAAGTTAGGATGTGGCAGATACTCTTCCAGGAGTTGGCTGTATGGTGGTGACTAAACATAGCTCGTGCCTTAATGGCTTTTAGAGTTGAGTGAAGAGAGAGAAAAAATGAGCAAATACACCATTATAAAAGTCTAACTGTTTATAAATGCCATGAAGGGAGCTCTGAGAGTGATGTGATAGAGAATTACAAGAACTTAACCAGTTTACAGATAGCCAAGCACATGGAAATGGAGAGGAGTCAAAGGAAGAAGCATGTTCCAGAGAGAGGAAACAGAAGAAGTGACAAACTGGGAGAACATATTGGTAATTTATATCACAGAAAAAGAGCCACTCTCCCTAATACATGAACAGCTCTCAAAATCAGAGATCTGTGTAGGATCCTAGAACAGAAAAAAGACATTAGTAGAAAGACGGATGGAATTTGAATATGGAGTATAGTTTAATAAAGTGTTAATTTACTGATTTCAGAGGTGTACTATGGTTACGTAAGATATTAACATTAGCGGGAAGCTAGGTGAAGACTATATAGGGATACTCTGAATTATTTTTGCAACTTTTCTGTAATACTAAATTAGTTCCAAATAAAAAAGTAAAAATTTTTAAGGGAAGAAAAGGAAAAGCACTTTGCAGAAAAATGTAGACAAATGCCCCTTAAACATGTGAAAAGATAATCAAATTTACTCATAGTGGAAGAAATGGAAAGTAAAACTTCACTAAGATATTTTTCACCTTGGCAACAGCTTGACAAAAATTTTTAAATGATGACAATGAACTTCTTAGGTAAATCTCTGAAAAAACAGTCACTCTCTGCCTTTGCTGTTAGAGAGCAAAACGGTGCAACCCTATTGATGAATTTCCATCAAAACCACTAGCATTTTTACCTAATGAGAATTGTACTAATGAGAACTTATAAGAATAACATATTGCACTTATGTGAAATTATTGTGAAGCTACACTCCCCTCAATATATTCACAAAACAATGTATGTACAACCCTATTCATTGTGGAATTATTTGGAAAAGTAAAATATTGGAAACCACATACATGTTATTCATAAGAGACTGGGCTGAATAAACTACAGTGCATTCACATAACGCAGTTCAGGGAAGCTTAATCAAAATGAGGAAGATCTCTACAAACTGATATTGGTATTTTTTGTCATGAATTGTCAAATGAAAAAGGAAAGGTATGAAAGAATGTATATAGTAGGTTACTTTTTGCATGAGATAGAAGGGAAAATAAGAATACGTATCTGTGTGATGTTTACATTTATTTTTGCCAAAACAAAATGAAACATAGCAAAGATAAACCAGAAACTAATGAAAACTCCTACTTATAAAAGTGAATGACATTTTGTGAGGGACTAGAAATGGGAGTGTGACTTTCCTGGCTACACTTTTTTAAATGGTTTGAATTTTAAACCATGTCAATGTTTTGAATGTTCAAAATATAAAATAAACAAAATAGGAAGAAAAAACAAACCTAAAAATTGACTACAAATGGAAATTATAAAACTTTATATCAAAAGGAAAGCATGAAAATGCAAAGCTAATAATTATTTCACATAACTTTTTAACACTCTACACTTCAAGGAATATATTCTAAGGGCAGAGAGATCTAAAAAATCTAGAGGTTGATTTATAGGTTCGTTGGTAAAGGCATGGGTTTGGTGGGATGATTCAAAAATTACTTTTTATATATTGTAGAGTAAAGCAAACGAGTGTATATACTAATATTTTTATAAACTAGAGTTTTCACTAATTAAGAAGATAAATGCAAATGTGGAATGGGGAAGGTGAGGAAGATGCTGGATTTGGTTGAGAATTGGACATATCAATGAAAGTTCATATTTTGTAAAAATATTTTTCTAACTCTATTCACCAAAAGGCCTTAAAAACAATGACATATTAAAAAGAATGGGGAGTCAAGATGGCGGCGTAGGCAGACTCTGAACTCACCTCCTCCCGTGGACACAGCCAATTTACAACTACTCGTGGAAAAATTACCCCTGAGACAGAACTGAAAACTGGATAAGAGGAACTCCTGCAACAACGGACAATCCTAACTGGGGTGGAAGAGGCAGAGACTCCCTTCTGGAGAGAAAAACACCACCTTCACAAGCCGCCAGCGTCACGGCCGCCGGGAGCAGCTCACAGGTACGCAGCCTCCCTGGAGGCGCGGGGCCCTGAGCCGGGGAGCACCCCCGCTGTGGGCATTTTGTGGACGCAGCACAATTGAGACCAGCAGCATAATATCTGACTGTGCCTGCTACTAAAACACTGGGGAGCACCCCCAGAAAACCAGGTTCACAAAGAAACTAAAACTGGCTCTTAAAGGGCCCGCGCACAAACTCACCCGTTCCAGAAAGCATCCTAAAATCACCAGAAAGAAAGGTGCACAGTGCTTCGGTGACAAGAGACTCACCTAATAGGCCCTGAGTGCATCTCGGTGAGGGGTGAGACCTCTCCAGGGACTGGGACATTGGCGGCGGCCATTGTTGTGGCCTGGTGTGAGCGTGCTGACACAGACGCCATTGGAGTTCTCCCTGGGGCCTGCTAGCCCAGGGTCTGCTCCACCCGCTAGAGCACCGATTTAATCCAGCTCAGCCAGGGCAGGCAGCCCACCCTAGAGACTAGCCCCACCCAACAACAAGCCCTCAGGCAACGTGTGGGCCTGCATAGATTGGTGACTGGATTCTCTGCAGCCTGGCAACTGAGCTGACTTGAGCGGGGCAGGGTGTGAACAAGGAGCGGGTGGAGAGTGTGGGGGGCTCCCGCCGTGGAGAGACTGGGTCCACTTGGGGAGGTCGGGGCGCTCACACGGGGCAGGACTGTGTTGATTGTGTGTGTGGACCTGTGGGCGGCAGGGCTTCTCAGCCACAGAAGACTTGTACTTCTCAAAGACCCACATAGGAGGTTTGCTCCACCTTCCAAAACCTGAAACAATTGGGTGCTCCTGTGCCTGAGGCCAGCCCCACCCAGCTGCAATCCTCAGAGAGCTGACAAGAGACCTAATAGGCTAGAGGCTTACAGCAATGGTAAGGCCCTGAGCCTAACAACCTGCCACAGTGGGGGCCTACTCACTTAAAAGAAATACTGCAACACAAATGTGGTATTAGAACTTGCAGCCAACTGTGCTGGGGCTCCCCACAGCTGATAAAGAGACTGAAGGGCCCACAACAACTACAAGCAGCTGAGCATTACAACAGCTGGCCAGGAGCATAACTCGGCCTCCCTGGGCGCCTACAGGGAGAGCAAACAGGCCACAGCAGAAGGATACACGTAGCCCACATAGGGGTCACCCCTGGAACATTGAGAACTGAGGGAAGCACACTGGAAGCCTCCTAAGCCATCACTTACATAAGGTCACCTATCCAAGAGCAGGAGACGGAGCTGACCTACCTAATACGTAGACACAAGCACAGGGAAAGAGGCAAAATGAAGAGGCAAAAGAATACATTCCAAGTAAGGGAACAGGACAAAACCCCAGAAAAGGAACTTAGTGAAACAGAAATGAGCAACCTACCCAACAGAGAGTTCAAACTAAGAGTGCTAAGGATGCTCACTGATCTGGGGAGAAGAATAGATGGACTCAGTGAGAATGTCAACAAAGAAATGGAAGATGTAAAAAAGAACCAATCAGAAATGAAGAATACAATACTGGAAATGAAAAACTCATTAGAGGGACTCAAAAGCAGAGTAGAGGATACAGAAGAACGGATCTGTGAGCTGGAAGAAAGACTAGAAGAAATTACCCAAGGTGAACAGGTAAAAGAGAAAAGAATTAAAAAGAGTGAGGACAGTCTAAGGGACCTCTGGGACAACATCAAGCGCACTAACATCCGTGTTATAGGTGTCCCGGAAGGAGAAGAGCGAGACAAGGGGGCAGAGAATCTATTTCAAGAAATAATAGATGAAAACTTCACTAACCTAAGGAAGGAAACAGACATCCAGGTACAGGAGGCACAGAGAGCCCCAAACAAGATAAACCCAAAGAGGCCCACACCAAGACACATCATAATCAAAATGTCCAGAATTAAAGATAAAGAGAGAATCCTAAAAGCCGCAAGAGAATGTCAAGTTACATACAAAAGAAAACCCGTAAGGCTATCAGCTGACTTCTCAGCAGAAACCTTACAGGCTAGAAGAGAATGGCATGATATATTTAAAGTGCTAAAAGGAAAAAACTTACAGCCAAGAATACTCTACCCAGCAAGGTTATCATTCAAAATGGAAGGAGAGATCAAAATTTTCCCAGATAAGCAAAAATTAAAAGAGTTTGTCACCAAGAAACCAGTGTTACAAGAAATGTTAAAGGGACTGATTTAAGGGGAAAAGAGAAGACCACAAATAGAAAAAATTATCTATGTCCACAATTAGAACGTAATGGATACAAATGCACAAAAAGAGGTTGGATATGATATCAAAAACATAAAAGGAGGGAGGAGGGTAGTTAAAGAGTACAGCTTTCAGACAGAGGTCAAACTAAAGTGACCATCAATTCTGTATAGAAGAAGTAAGGAACAGAGAAGGACTACTAAAACACTGAGGAAAAAAAAAAAAAGTTAAAAAATGGCAGTAAGTACATACTTATCAATAGCTACTTTAAACGTCAATGGACTAAATGCTCCAATTAAAAGGCATAGGGTGGGGCCGGCCCCGTGGCTTGGTGGTTAAGTGAGCGTGCTCCACTGCTGGCGACCCGGGTTCGGATCCCGGGCTCCCACCGGCGCGCTGCTTGTCCGGCCGTGCTGAGGCCGCGTCCCACATACAGCAACTAGAAGGATGTGCAGCTGTGACACACAACTATCTGCTGGGGCTTTGGGGGAAAAAATAAATAAATAAAACCTTTAAAAAAAAAAAAAAAAAAAAAGGCATAGGGTGGCTGACTGGATAAAAAAACAAGACCCATATATATGCTGCATACAAGAGACACACTTCAGACCTAAAGACACTCACAAACTGAAAGTGAAGGGATGGAAAAAGATACTCCACGCAAATGGCAATGAAAAGAAAGCTGGGGTAGCAGTACTCATATCAGACAAAATAGACTTTAAAACAAAAACTGTAAAACGAGACAAAGAAGGGCATTACATAATGATCAAGGGAACAATCCAACAAGAGGATATAACACTTGTAAATATCTACGCACCCAATGTAGGTGCACCTAAATATATAAAGCAATTGTTAACAGACATAAAAACAGAAATAGACAGTAACACAATAATAGTAGGGGACTTTAACACTCCACTTACACCAACGGATAGATCATCCAAACAGAAGATCAATAAGGAAACATTGGCCTTAAACGACACACTAGAACAGATGGACCTAGTAGATATATACAGAGCATTCCATCCAAAAACTGAAGAATACACGTTCTTTTCAAATGCACATGGAACATTCTCCAGGATTGATCACGTATTAGGCCACAAAACAAGTCTCCATAAATTTAAGAAGATTGAAATAATACCAAGCATCTTTTCTGACCACAAAGGTATGAAACTAGAAATCAACTATAGGAAGAAAATCAGAAAAGCCACAAATACATGGAGATTAAACAAAATGCTACTGAACAACGACTGGGTTAATGAAGAAATCAAAGAAGAAATCAAAAAATACCTGGAGACAAATGAAAATGAAAATACGACATGCCAGAATTTATGGGATACAGCAAAAGCGGTTCTAAGAGGGAAGTTTATAGCAATACAGGCCTATCTCAACAAACAAGAAAAATCTCAAATAAACAATCTAACAATGCACCTAAAGGAACTGGAAAAAGAAGAACAAACAAAGCCCAAAATCAGTAGAAGAAGGGAAATAATAAAAATCAGAGCAGAAATAAATGAAATAGAGACCAAAAAAACAATAGAAAAATTAATAAAACCAAGAGCTGGTTCTTTGAAAAGATCAACAAAATAGACAAACCTTTAGCTAGACTCACCAAGAAAAAAAGAGAGAATGCACAAATAAGTAAAATCAGAAATGAAAGAGGAGAGGTTACAACAGACACCTCTGAAATACAAAAGATTATAAGAGAATACTATGAAAAACTATATGCCAACCAATTCGACAATCTGGAAGAAATGGATAAATTCTTAGAATCATACAACCTTCCAAAACTGGATCAAGAAGAAGTAGAGAATTTGAATAGACCAATCACCAGTAAGGAGATCGAAACAGTAATCAAAAACCTCCCCAAAAATAAAAGTCCAGGACCAGACGGCTTCCCTGGTGAATTCTACCAAACATTCAAAGAAGTCTTAATACCTATCCTTCTCAAACTCTTCCAAAAAATTGAGGAGGGGGGGAAGCTCCCTCACTCATTCTACGAAGCTGACATTACCCTGATACCAAAACCAGACAAGGACAACACAAAAAAAGAAAATTACAGGCCAATATCACTGATGAACATCGATGCGAAAATCCTCAACAAAATACTTGCAAATCGCATACAACAATACGTTAAAAAGATTATACACCATGATCAAGTGGGATTTATTCCAGGTATGCAGGGATGGTTTAACATTCGCAAATCAATCAACGTAATACACCACATTAATAAAATGAAGAACAAAAATCACATGATCATCTCAATAGATGCAGAGAAAGCATTTGACAAGATCCAGCATCCATTTATGATAAAAACTCTGAATAAAATGGGTATAGAAGGAAAGTACCTCAACATAATAAAGACCATATATGAGAAACCCACAGCTAATATCATCCTCAATGGTGAAAAACTGAAAGCTATCCCTCTAAGAACAGGAACCAGACAAGGATGCCCACTGTCACCACTCCTATTTAACATAGTATTGGAAGTCCTAGCCAGAGCAATCAGGCAAGAGAAAGAAATAAAAGGGATCCAAATTGGAAAGGAAGAAGTGAAACTGTCACTATTTGCAGATGACATGATTTTATATATAGAAAACCCTAAAGAATCCACCAGAAAACTTTTAGAAGTAATAAACGAATATGGTAAAGTTGCAGGATACAAAATCAACATACAAAAATCAGTTGCATTTCTGTACACTAACAACGAAGTAGCAGAAAGACAAATTAAGAATACCATCCCATTTACAATTGCAACAAAGAGAATAAAATACCTAGGAATAAACTTAACCAAAGAGGTGAAAGATCTGTACACCGAAAACTATAAAACATTTCTGAAAGAAATTGAAGAAGACACAAAGAAATGGAAAGATATTCCATGCTCTTGGATTGGAAGAATTAACATAGTTAAGATGTCCATACTTCCTAAAGCCATCTATAGATTCAATGCAATCCCTATCAAAGTTCCAACAACATTTTTCACAGAAATAGAACAAAGAATCCTAAAATTTATATGGAACAACAAAAGACCCCGAATAGCTAAAGGAATCCTGAGAAAAAAGAACAAAGCTGGAGGTATCACACTCCCTGATTTCAAAATATACTACAAAGCTATAGTAACCAAAACAGCATGGTACTGGCACAAAAACAGACACACAGATCAATGGAATAGAATCGAAAGCCCAGAAATAAACACACACATCTATGGACAGCTAATCTTTGACAAAGGAGCCAAGAACATACAATGGGGAAAAGAAAGTCTCTTCAACAAATGGTGTTGGGAAAACTGGATAGCCATATGCAAAAAAATGAAAGTAGACTCTTACCTTACACCATACACAAAAATTAACTCCAAATGGATTAAAGACTTGAATGTAAGACCTGAAACTGTGAAAGTTCTAGAAGAAAACATAGGCAGTACGCTCTTCGACATCAGTCTTAGCAACATCTTTTCAAACACCACATCTGACCGGGCAAGAGAAACAATAGAAAAATAAACAAATGGGACTACATCAAACTAAAAGCTTCTGCACAGCAAAGGAAACCATCAACAAAACGAAAAGACAACCTAACAATTGGGAGAAGATATTTGCAAACCATACATCTGATAAGGGCTTAATCTCCAAAATATATAAAGAACTCATGCATCTCAACAACTAAAAACTACCAACCCAATTAAAAATGGGCAAAAGACCTGAACAGACATTTCTCCAAAGAAGATATACAGATGGCCAACAGACACATGAAAAGATGTTCAAAATCACTAACTATCAGGGAAATGCAAATCAAAACTACAATGAGATATCACCTCACGCCCGTCAGAATGGCTATAATTAACAAGACAGGAAACAACATGTGTTGGAGAGGATGTGGAGAGAAGGGAACTCTCATACACTGCTGGTGGGAGTGCAAACTGGTGCAGCCACTATGGAAAACAGTATGGAGATTCCTCAAAAAATCAACGATAGAACTACCATATGATCCAGCTATTCCACTGTTGGGTATTTATCCAAAGAACTTGAAAACACCAATTTGCAAAGGTACATGCACCCCTGTGTTCATTGCAGCATTATTCACGATAGCCAAGACTTGGAAGCAACCTAAGTGCCCATTAAGGGACGAATGGATAAAAAAGCTGTGGTATATATACACAATGGAATACTACTCAGCCATAAGAAACAATGAAATCCAGGCATTTGTGACAACATGGATGAACATTGAGGGTATAATGCAAAGTGAAATAAGTCAGAGGGAGAAGGTCAAATACCGTATGATTTCCTTCATTAAGTAGTAGATAATAACAACAATAAACAAACACATAGGGACCGAGATTGGATTGGTGGTTACCAGAGGGGAAGGGGGGAGGGAGGAGGGTGAAAGGGATAATTGGGTACATGTGTGTGGTGATGGGTTGTAATTAGTATTTTGGTGGTGAACATGATGTAATCTATGCAGAAATAGAAGTACAATGATGTACACCTGAAATTTTTACAATGTTATAAACCAATGTTACTGCAATAAACAAAAAATTAAAAAAAAAAAAAAACTTTGTACAAAGTAAAATATTTCTCTATTTTACGTAGTTGTAGATTTTAGTGGAGGCACTTGGTAGGCAGAAATACTGCCTAAATGGAAGAAATACTGCTGTTAATAAAAAAAGAAATACAATAAATACACTTAACTGAAAAAAAATAAATAAAAAAAATAAAATAAAAAAAAATAAAAAGAATGCTAATATCAATAAACATGTATAGATCCAGATTTTGGTTTCTAAATACAATTCCCTAATAAAAGAGGTCAAGCTCCTTGGAGAAATGAATGGGTCCAGGCTCAAGCAGAGAAAATATAAAGTGAGCTTAGAACACCTTGTGGCTGAAAACAAGGACACAGGGACTAATGTGATGGGAGTTCCACAAATCAAATATGGGGCAATTTGAACACTAAAATGAATAATGAATAATAATGGAGGGCCAGCTCCATTGGCCTAAGAGGTTAAGTTTGGTGTGCTCTGCTTCAGCGACCCAGGTTCTGTGCCTAGGCATGGGCCTACACTACTTGTCTATCAGTGGGCATGCTGTGACAGCAGCTCACATAAAAAATAGAGGAAGATTGGCAACAGATGTTAGCTCAGGGTGACTCTTCCCCTGGAAAAAAAAAAAAGAGAATAATGAATAATAATGGAAACGCATCATAACCCACAGAATAAAAAAATCCACAGACCTGCAGAGATACTAAAAATAATAGTGATGATGATAGTAATGAGAAGTATAATAGAGGAAGAGATAGAATAAAAGGAGGAAAACTCTCCTTTATAGAAAAGAAAAATTGCTAATAAATGTAGAAGAAATAATAGAACTAGAAAATTACCATTTCGTATCACTCAATGTAGCAATTGATGCAGGTAAAGATCATCAGTGGATGCTAAAACGATTTGATGAAAGGTTCTTGAGGAACTAAATATTCACAATACCACCCTCCCAAAAGGAAAAAAGACTAGCTTTACAATTTCTATTGGACATTGCCCTAATCAAGTAATCAAATTCAACATCACCAATATTGTGAAACTGGATGTTACATGCCTCCAGAATTGACTCAATAAAATATACAAACATCATCTTTGTAGTATTCTTTTCAAAAGTGTTTAATTTAAATCTGGTAATGAGGAAACAGTTGGATAAATATAGAATGTAGGATATTTTGCAAGATAAGTGGCATAAACTCTATGAAAAATATATACCAAAAACAAACAAAAGAAGGTAAACGTGCTGTCTTAGATTTAAAATAACTAATCCACAATACAAATCAAATTCCTCAACTTGGACTGGATCTTGGATTTTAAAATAATGATGAATAAAATTTTGGTAAAAACTAAATATGGACTCTGTTTTAGATTATATTATTGAACTAATGTTACTCCTCAGTATGTGCTGAGGAAAATGTCCTTATTCTTCTGAGATGCTTGCTAAGGTATTTTGGGATAAAGCATCATTATTGCTTCAACATTTTTTCAAAAGAGTGAGAGAGAGAGAGGATGTTAACAATTGGCCAATATAGACAAATGTAGGTGGTTGTTAACTGTAGCATTCTTTTACCTTTCCTATAGGTTTGAAAATATTCAAAATAAAAAAAAAGTTGATGGTAAGATAAATAAACTGAACTGAGATTAGAACCACCCTTAAGTAGCTGGCAGAAGCAAATAAATGCATGTCGGAATGAATCAATAGATAAACATATGATGTACAAAATCACTTCATCTGTATCTCAGCTGTCCATCATAACCATAGTATTTGAGCACGTTCAAACTGACAACACTTGGACACTTCTAATTCATTGAAATTTTAAAGATGAATTAACGTTTTCAGATTTGTGATGATAGTTACCCATTCAACTAGTTCTCTGTAAAGAGGGATCTGTTGTATTTGTGTACATAGCATCATTTTCATCCACCACTTCTCCTTGGGCACTCTTGCTCAATCCTGGACCCATGAAGTTCTAGTTAATTGTCAATCAGTTCTCAAACCCTCTGACATGAGAGTGCACGCTTGATTGAGGATAGTAAAATTACTATATTTACTATCCCTAGAGTCCATAGTGGTCAGCCAAGTGACAGCCATATAAGCTGAACAGATCAGAGTGCTTCTCTAGGGTTTCATGTGCAGACTCAGGCGAGGGAAACTTTTTTCCTCTAACTTTGCTAAATTGGAAGGATGAATGCTTCAACTTTCTCCTCTCCTGATACCCACCCCAATTACTAGATCCCCAAGGCATAAAGAACAAACAAAGAGAAACAAAGAGGGGAGGGGAGATTCAAAAATACCGGTAGACAGAGAAATAGAGAAAATGGTCTAATGGCATTTTTTGCTTTTCTTATGTCCTAGTGCCACTCTCTAACTGCACAGTTTTTGGAGAATCTCCTTCTTAGTTAAGGCTAGTTGAATTGAGTTTCAGTCATATACAACTGAAAAAATCCTGATACACAGTTGAAGGCAGTAAATATTGTTTATGTAGTTTCAATACATCACCCAACATACTAAACATTTATCCAATGAACTAAAAGATTCTATTAAAATGGGAAAGTAATAATATTATCTCATTAATTTAGATCTTATTGAATTGAGAATTTTTCTTAAGTTTTCACTGAAGCTAAGCAACACTATCAATTAATGAAGACTCCAAATGTAGACAACAGAAATCTATGTATGGATACATTGTTTATAACATCATATATTATACAGCCCATATTTAATTTAGAGCCCACTGGAGTTACATGGATTTAGCTGTAGCTGATTTATTTTTGCCTTTGTTCTTGTGATCTCCTGAAATGTAGAACACCAGAAAAAGAAACAATTTGGTCCATGTGGCGAGATAACGGTTTAGCTAATATCATATTTATCTTTGCATTTCTTATGAGGAAGAGAGGAGGAGAAATGCCAAGTAAATCAAAAGTCACATATTGAGATTCTAAGAGTAATATTCATTACTCCCTTAAAGTACCATTTACATCTATAGCAAGAAAATTGAATATAAACAGAGGTCTTCAGAGTTGAAACTGTTTCTTTTATGTATTTATTACTAATGTATTCTGATCTGTTCCTTACCAATACAACCTTTTGAAGTTGTAATACTTCAGGTACCCTCAAGTGAATTGAAAGCACTTGAAAACTCTGCATTGATGTCAATCAACACTTATTTAGTGCCTATTGTGAGCCATGTGCTATGTTGGCAACTGGAAAATCAAGAATGAACAGAAGTCTCACACTATACTAGTGCTATAAACTAGTATGTATAAGTCATGTAACCTGGAGAAGTATAAACAAGCAATATTTCAGATGGAAAATGAGGTGAAAACCAAAGCCATTTAAATTCCTCATGATTTTGCTCTTCAGTGACATTGAATCTATTATTATTTTTTTTTTTTGTCTTTTGTTTGAAGATGGAGAGAAAGTGATATGAGCACCTGGAAGCAATTTGCAGATAAATTCAATCATTTGGGGATGTATTCTTGCATCATTTGCCCTTTTATAAAAGGCAAAGACAGACAAAAAAATAAAAGGAAGGTTGCAGGAAAGGAGCTTCTGAGATACCTAGACGTTAAAATCATCACATATTTTGGAAATACTAGACTACACATAAATATACCTATCTACAATTTGTTCTAACTGCTGCGATTTAGGAAATGGGAAGAAAATATGATCCAAAACCGAATACTAAAATAAAATTAAGAATTACTCTTCGAGGACTATCATGAGTGGAATTGTGTCATCACAAAAGTTCTGTTGAAGTCCTAACCCCCAGTACCTCAGAATGTGAACTTATTTGAAAATAGGATCATTGCAGACGTAACTGGTTAAGTTGAAGGCATACTGAAGGAGGGAAGGCTTCTAATCCAATATGACTGGTGACCTTATAAGAAGAGAAGAGACACAGAGATACAGACACACAAGAGGAGAAGGTCATGAGACAACGGAGGCAGAGATTGGCAGCTGCAAACTGTGGAACTCCAAGGATTGACTGAAAACCACCGGAGGCTAGGAAGAAACAAAGAAAGATTCTTCCTACAGGTTTCATGAGGAAACATGGCCTGCTAACACCTTAAGTTTTTTGCTTTTAGCTTCCAGAACTGTGAAACGATACATTTTTGTTGTTTTAAGCCACCCAGTTTACAGCACTTTGTAATCCTAGCGCTAGGAAACTAATACAGGAACATATGAAGATTAATTCTAAGCCTTCCATTATACATTTAGGCAACAAGGAAAACTGAAAACTATCAGTGGGATACACCTCTGTAATATGTCAAATACATACTCAGAAGCTATGTTTTGATGCTAACATCAAATACAGATGTTATCTGTAACAACACTTCAAAGTGTTACCTCTGAACTTTCTTCTGGAAACTGCCTGACTGGGAAACCAAGGTCCTCACTTTCCTGAAACAAGAGGGCTCCAAGGCCTGGCAATTAAAGGGGCTTTAGCTTACGCCTCTTTTATTCTGGAGATGTAGGACAAACTGTCTCTAAGCAGCTTATAACATATTCTCAGGCTTTTGTTTAGAGATTAATAATATTCCTAGCACTCATGCTTCCTTCCACCCTGGGTTTTTTAATTTGGGCAAAATGAAAAGTCAAGTGGGAATCCTTTCACAACGTATACGTATATCAAATCACCACGATGTATGCTTTCAATATCTTACATTTCTATTTGTCAATTATACCTCAATAAATGTGCAAAAAATTTTAAAAAATAAATAAAAATCAAATGGCTTGCAAACCCTTAGGCAGAAGTCTTGTAAAAATTTTATTGAGGACTATGGTTTAAGCCAGGAAATATAAGAAGGGCCTTTTGCTTCACAATCCCCACAATTCCCAGGTGACTCTCCTATGACTCAAAGAATGTGCGGTCTGCAGGACAGATTCTGGTCTAAATTCGCACACCCATTCAGAGTTGAAGAATATGGGCAACATTTCCCAAGTTTCCATCGTTGGTGTACTTCCTGCAAGAGGTGCAAGAAAGAATATGGCAGGGCCGGCCCCGTGGCTTAGCGGTTGAGTGCGCACGCTCTGCTGCTGGCGGCCCGGGTTCGGATCCCGGGCGGGCACTGACGCACCGCTTCTCCGGCCATGCTAAGGCCGCGTCCCACATACAGCAACTAGCAGGATGTGCAACTATGACATACAACTATCTACTGGGGCTTTGGGGGGATAAAAAAGGAGGAGGATTGGCAATAGATGTTAGCTCAGAGCCGGTCTTCCTCAGCAAAAAGAGGAGGATTAGCACGGATGTTAGCTCAGGGCTGATCTTCCTCACACAAAAAAAGAAAGAATATTGCATCTGGACACTAATCTTTACCACAGAGATCTTTGTCAGTAACAAAATGTTGCCCAGTAATAGCCTAGAGGCTCACCAATAAAACATATAAGCAGAAACAGGCAAACATGGGAGAGAATAGCAAAGAAATTAATAGTTCCCTATCTAAGAACTGCAAATTATCATGTTCTTGTCTTTAATATGAAAGTAATCAGCTGCAGATGGTTTCAAATTTGGTGATAAAGTAGACATGATAAATGTCTGTATGTTGCTTTTAGGTATACTTGCTACAATGCGTCTCAACAATTTTAAATAGTGCTATTAGTACAAGCATCTGCATTCATTAATTAAACACTGAATCAGATTCAAGAAAGCAAAGCATTTTTTAAAACTCTTATGTTTTTACTGGCTTTTCAATTGGAATGCTTAGTCTCTATTTGAATTTTTTTCAAGCTGACAAATTCAGTGAAAATAAAAGGGCTTTCTGCTCTTGATTGCCACCATTCCCAAATGGAGTTACTTTGTCATGTGTCAAATGCTATTATAGGTCTTGGACTGACTAACCTATTATGTGTAGATCTTGTTTTTGAAGGTAAACATGAATATTTTGTGAAAGAGAAATGTTTTATTCTGTTTTTCAATTTTATTATTGCAGTACGTTGTTGGTGGAGATATATGCTTAACATGAAAGAACAATGATCTTCTCAGAACCCACTAGTGTTTTTTAAATATCCTAGTGCATTTCAAGTCTCCAGGCCTTACAAATAAAGCACCCTGATTGTAATTAAGAAATTTGGAATAATCAGTAAAATGCACAGATTATCTCTAAATGATATAGTTCAGAGTCCATTCAATATTTTTGTTGGTCCCTCAGTTAATTGATTACTTGGATTATTGTGCTTAAATCTGTGCATTGTTTTCCTATTTAGTGTCTTCCTCCACATCCTCTTCTTCAGGGACTGGAATTCTGCCCTTACCCTGGTCCCTTACACCTGCTTCTAGACTTTCTTGAAGTTAATTTCTCAAGTCCTATAGATTATCACATGACAGCTTCCCCTGAAACAGTTTGTTTGACCCCACTGTCCACAATCAACCCTCCTTGAGTCTATCTGGATAGATTTCTTTGGAAAACCCTTATCTGATCGTTACTCAATCGCCTCTCCGCCCCAGCAGATCTGCTTAAATTCTGAGACTGTTCCAGTTATAAATTGCTGCACAACAACCTACCCCACAACTTAATGCCGTAAAACAGCAACCATTTTATTATGCTGGTAGATTCTGTGGGTCAGGCATTTGGGCAAGGCCCACCTGGGATAGTTTGACTCTGTTTCACATTGTCTGGGACTTCAGCTGGGAAGACTCAAATTGCTGGATATGAGTGAATGGCTGGGGCCTAAACTCCTCTGGAGGCTTCCTCCTTCACATATCTGGCACCTGGGCTGGGATGACTTCAGTGCCGAACTTAACTGAAACTACCTCCGGGAACTACCAGTGTCCTGTCCGTGTTCTCTGGATTTCCTCACAGCATGGCTGCCTCACTGTAGTTGAACTTCTCATATGGTGGCTCAGGACTCCATGAAACAGAGCAGAAGCATCCTGGCTTTATATCTGCTAGCCTCAGAAGTCACATAGGGTCAGTTCTGCTGTACTCTATTCATTAAAGCAGTAACAAGTCTGTAGAGATAAAGAAGAAAGGATATAAATGCTCTTTCGATGGGAGGAGTGTTAAAGAATTTTTAACTACATTTTAAAATTATCTCAGAGTTCCAACAACTCTATGGATATAGGACAGATTAATCATTTCTACTCTCTTCTGAAAGCTCAAAACAGGCACTTTGTGGAAGACTGAGTGTAATGTAATACGTGAAGAAGAGATGTACTGCTTACTTGGCTAGACTCTAGTGAGTCTTTCTAGGTAACCTCGTGACCCTGAAGGACACGTGGTCACAAGAGGGCTTCCTAGACGTACCTATTTGCTCAATATAATAGGTGAAACCACCTTTAAATTATGGCTTGTGAACATGCTTCAAACAATCCTCTGGGAGAGCAACAATCCCAGAGAAAATTTCTTCTCCAGGAGAAAATTAGGAATAATACTAAAACTAAATAATCCAAACAATTATCATTTGTTAAGCTTTTATTACTTGCTAGGCACCATGCTAAGTGCTGTAGGAAAGGAATAACTACTCCTCTACCCTCTAAGTTCTTCTGGCTGGTCTAAGAATTAAATTGACATGATACAGAATACAGGAGAAAATCAAACAAATTTAATAACATGTGTACATGAGAGAAACTCAGGAAAACTGAGCAACTCACCAAAATGGCCAAAGCTGCCACCTTATATACCATCCTCAGCTAAAGACAAAAGAGGATGTTGGGGGCAGTAGTTTGAGACTTTAAAGGGGAGGAAGGCAATTCACAAGGAGATGTTAAAGCAAATGTTTGGTAAACAAATGTTTGCCATGCCTTGCAGAGACAATGGGACATGGGGAGGACTTTGATCATGTGGGCCTTGCTAGGTTCCTCCTTGTCTACCACAGCTAGTTCATATTATACTATAGTTATCTATGGTGAGACCTCCTTCCTGGAACAGGCCTTCTATTTTAAATTCTTTCAGGCCGTTAAGGGGAAGGTCAAAATTTCTTCCTGAGTCTTTTGTTCTTAAAAAAATTAAGCCACAAAGACATATTTTGGGATGGCAAATTTTCCTCCCCTACAGTGTTTAACCTTTATTATTTCACTAACCTTCAGAACTATTTTATGAAATTGATAGGATGGTTCCTGTTATACAGACAAAAACAAAGTCAGCAAGGTTAAGCAATTTGCTCAGTCACGCAGCTAAGTTTGCCACAGGAGATGTCTGCACCCATGTTTTCCTGAACCTACGAACTCTAGCTCTAGGAACTTGATTTTGGTAAAAACTGATACATTCACCTGCCCTAAATTAGGTATCAGGTGATTTTACTTCAGATGAGGGGTTATCCTGTAACTAAGAGAGAGAAACTAAGATTAAAAGGGAAGATGGTGGTTCATGTACTTGGCAAATTTTACCATGCAAGCAGAGCTTTGTAGGACTTCTTTCTGCTTTAAAGCTAAGAATTCTGTGCACTACAAACCTATCCTTTTTATTTTCCTGTCATAGTTTACAGGGCTCATCATGGGTTTTGATCACATTGTCTCTGGAGTATTTGGGTTGCTATCACTGGCTAATGCTATTGAGACTGTTAGAAAAAAGGTAATTGGGGACATTGTCTGTTTAATAATAGAAGTAGAGCTTCATCCATTTCATATGTAGCCCATACTTTATAGTCCATACTATATACTTTATTTCTATAAGTTGAGGAAAAACAAAGAAGCACAAAAAAAGGCAAAGAGGTCTTAATATGGTAAATATAAAGTAATCTGTAAGAGCTAATGTATTACTTATGTGCCAAGATATTGAATACTAATTGTTAATAGGAAGGAAATGGGCTTAACAGAATATCCAAAATTTCAAATTAGTCTTCTAAGAGAACTCCCTCATTAAAGGGTATAAGAAATTAAAATGGTTTTCCAAGGGAGTTCGCAGAATTTCAAACTCTCAGTATGGTAAGAAAATAGCAAACACACATCTTCAACTTGGCCATTTTTTAAACTGCTATAACATTTTACATTAATTTCTATTTTCTTAGAGTTTGCTAGAGAAGTTGCATTGGAAAACTCCCAATTGAGGTAACTGAGGAATGGAGAATTGTGGGATGACCAGACATACAACTGAATGGCTGGGGAGCTCACAGTGCAAACATAGGCCAGATGGGAGGGGAGAACAGCCACCTGGCTCACCGGAGATAAAAGAATAGCCTCCTCATACAGATGGAGACAGGAGAGCGGGAGAACCGTGATTGCTGTGGTTGTGATTTCTGCTGCCTGGGATATTTTTTATACTCACACTGAACTTCAGTTCTGACATTTATGCTTTGCTCATTCCATCCCTGTGAAACCAGGACTAACTCTACTTAATTAGAAAAGAAACCTAAGCAAGCACAGGCTTTTATTTTTCCTAAATGGGAAAGGGGATGCCATAGATAATTGTTTTGTCATCAAGGCAAGATCAAATTGCTGACCCTCTAATTATATTGGGCAAAATAACAACGGATCTTACTGATGGCCTTCCTAATTCTGGAGCTCAGAAATCAAATTAAAATGGGAGATATTCTGCTTACGGGCTAATTTGCCCAGAGTTCATTATATTGGAGGCTTACAAAAGAGCTTTGTGACTAATTACTTTGCATTGTCTACTTCCTCAATATTAGGGCTGATATCATCTATCTATGTATAATTAAATCAGATCAATGTCAAATCAACCATCTGACAGAACCAAGAGTGAACTAAAGGCATAGTTGAGCCTGAACAAGTTTAAATATGCACATCCTTCAAAGTATATATGTGATCTGAAGCATTACATAGGATTTCTAGTTTTTCTGGAATTGCAGAGTTATGCATAATACACTCAAGTTTGCAGAAAAATATAGTTCTTTTTTCTCTAAATCATCATGGGTACCTCTTGGGTCCCAAGCCACCACCAGGTGAGAAGAGTAAAAAGGAATCAAAGTTAATTTTTTTGAGGGGGGACCATCAAGTCTGGTCATCTCAGTTTAATTTTATAATTTGAGATATTCTTTTAGGAGATTAGTTTGAGTTATATATCTAGTGTTTAAGAGATTAGCTTCTTTGAGATATATATCCAGTGTTCATGAGATTAGTATCTTTGGGATAAGAATTCAGTGTTTCATTTCTCCTACTCTGCCCCTACTACACTTCAAGGTAGTATCTACAGGTAAGAGGGGGTGTACTACACACATGCCATCAAATGAAAAGGGTCTCAAAACTGGCTTAGGTGTGTTGTGCTATATTCTAGACTAGTATGAATATACTAGTATACTGCATACTAGTATACTAGTATGACTGGCCCATCCCCAGGGACTCTGTTGGTGTTAGTTAAACTGATGTAATATGGTTACATATTTATCGGCCTTGGTAGGGTGGGCCTCTGGCTGATTGGGCTCCATCTCAACTCCTACTGCTGCTCTCCCTTGGCTCCAGGTCTGACAGTGATATCCATCGCCCCAGTCCAGGTGGTCTACTCTTCAGTCCTTAACTATAGGGCCCCTGTTGCCCTTCCTATGAGCCACCTCTTCTGCTAACCTCATAAAGAAGATCTTGAGCTAATGCTCATGCCCCCCCTAAAAGAAAATGGATGCATCCACACTATATGGGAATGGAAGGAAGCTAAACTCAGGCTCTCTTTCCACTTAACAATGTTATGCCACTGTGCTTATGTTAATGGACAACTCATGTCACTAGCCTCCTTGGTGCAGCAATATTATCTCCAGAGTTTCATATTGGACAAGGGGAAAATCTCCTTGCTTTCAGTGTTCTCTCCATTTAACAAATACACGTCACCCTCTCTGGGATGGGATTCTTACCCTTGTTTTTTCACCCTACTATTTTAGGATTCTAGCCTTATGAGCTAGTTGTAAACAGAATAGGATTCTTTTCTAAATGATGTAAGACATTATGATCTGTTTCCAGGACTGGTTCTTGATACGTTGAGAGAATTTAGAAAATCTTCAACCTCTTCTCAAATCCTTGATTACAAGCCCTTCTGTTTTGTTGCAAAATGATTTTTGTGAATTCCAGTAGCTGAATAGAAACTCTTTATTACTTTTTGCATTTTACCAGTAACAATTCTGTGCATTCCCCTCCCCTCCCTACCTGGGCCACACCTGATAGTAGAGGGTGTCTCAAGATTACTGGGGAGGGGGACATGCAGACAAAATGAAAAATAAGAAGACACATTAATAACTTCAAAAATCTTAATCCTTTGTGTTGTCTAGGTTCCATTTTCCCCCTTCCCCTCTCCAAGCAGATCCATTTTCTTTACTTTGCTGCCCTGCTTGGTCCCTCAGGAGGCTGACCTCTACACATGGCATCATTTAAACTCCCTTGCCCTCCAGTGTCCAATTCCTTTAAATGAATGCATAATCCAAAAGGAGATTAGAGAGGAGAGGAAGAGAGATGTCTATTTGTTCTCCCCTCACCCTCCTTCTATCACTATAAGGGGCAAAGTCTTCATTCCTTACTGTCATAGATCATTACACTAGCTCTCTTCCTTGACTCCACTTAAAGCTGTCCTTTATTCTTTGATCCTCAGGTGTAGAGAGGGAGATGGTTTCCCACTGTGGCAAAGTCCTTGTTGCCTCACCATCGCTGTTCCTTTAACTCTGTCTACCCCACTCTAAACAGTCCTTCCACTAGTCTCACTTCAGTTAAACCTTTCTGAATGTCCCATCTATTTCTTATTGGAACCCTTATGGGTATATCTTTTTAAATTATCAATTGAAATAGTTCCTTTATTATTTTGACAACTATGTATTGAGGAACTGCTGTGTGCCAGGCATCATTCTCAGTGCTAAGAATAAAAACACCAGGAATAAAAAAAAAAGAGGAAAAGTTCTTTATTTCATGGAGTTTATAGACTAGTGGAGGAGACAGACAATAGACAATAAGTTTATCATTCTTAGCTGGTGATAATTGCTATAAAGAAGAATGAAGAAAGGATAAGGGTGTAGGGGATCAGAATTTGCCACCCCGAAATGTGTCTCTTCGGCTTATTTTTAAAAACAAAAGACATACAAAGAAACTTTGACCTTCCCCCTAACTGCCTAAAAGAATTTAATATAGACGTCTGTCCCAGGAAGGAGCTATCACCATAGATAATTCTAGGTGTGTTAGAGAGGAAGGCACCTAGCAAGGCCACGGCCCAGCAAACATTTGTTTACCAAACATTTGTTTTTCCCTCTCCATGTAAATTACCTTCCTCACTTTTAAAGTCCCAAACTACTACCCCCAACATCCTCCTTTGTCTTTAGCTGAAGATGTTATTTAAGGTGGTGGCTTCAGCCATTTGGCAAGTTACTCAGTTTTCCTGGGTTTTTCCCATGTATGCATGTTATTAAACATGTTGGCTTTTCTCCTGTTATTCCATCTCATGGCAATTTAATTCTTAGACAAGCCAGAAGAACCTAAGGGTAGAGAAATATTATTCCTCCCTTACGGGGATAAGAAGGTGATGGTGAGGGGAGTGCAATTATCAAAGACTGGTCAGAGAAGCCCTCACTGATTGAGTGAGGCATGAAGAGAATAAGGGAGTATTATGGACTGAATTGTGTCCTCTCAAAACTCGTGGGTTGAATTCCTAACCCCAGTGTGACTGCATTTGGAGATAGGGCCTTTAAGGAGGTAAAAAAGGTTAAATGAAGCTGTAAGTCTGGGGTCCTAATCCAATAGGGCTGATGTCCTTATAAGAAGAAGAGACATTGGGAGTGTGCACACACTGAGAAAGTCCATGTGAAAATACGGCAAGAAGGCATCAGTCTACAGGCCAAGGAGAGAGTCCTCAGGAGAAACCAACAGTGCTGATACCTTGATCTTGAACTTCTAGCCTCCAGAACAGTGAGAAAATAAGTATCTGTTGTTTAAGCCACCAAGTCTGTGGTGTTTTGTTATGGCAGCCCTAGGAAACTAATAACAAGGAACAAGCCATGGGATATTTAAAGTAAGACCATATCAGGCAAAAAAGGAATGACAAATGGAACGGTCCTGAGGCAAGAGCATCCTTGGCAGATTCAAAGAACAGTAGAGAGGTAATGTTCCTACAGCAGAGTAGACAGGGGAGAGAGTATCAGAAGATAAGAGAAGTAATAGAGAGCCAGATCATTAACGGCCAGGTAAGCTTTGACCCTGTGAGCCAGGAAGCTCTGATAGCTGAGTTGGGAATACACAATAAAGGAGGAGGAGTGAGAGGAAGGAGATCAATGAGGAAGCAACTGCAATATTTCAATGAGACGTAAAGGTGGCTTAGATAAAGATTAAAGGTGGAGATGTTAAGAAGTGGTCAAATTTTAGATTATCTTGAAAGTAAAACTATTAGAGGTTTTTTTGGTTTCATTTTTTGACGGATTAAATGTGTATTGTTATAGAAAGAGAGTTGTCAAGGATGAATGCCCAAGTCTTTGGCCTGAGAAACCAACACTTGACGTTAACTTTTACTAAGATAACAGGACCATGTAAAGAATCAGAGTTTGGATATGGGCATGGTTAGCTTGAATTGTGTATAGACATCCAAGTGCAGATGCAAAGCAGGCAATTGGAAATATGAATCTGAATTTCAGGAGAGGGTATGGATTGGGGGGAGGTGAAGTATAAAGTATTTATGTAAATCACTCTGCTGATATAAACTGAGTGCAGCAAAAATAAATCGGACATCGCACCTGCCTCCAATAAGCATACGAGTTTAGTAGAGAGTATACATATTGTAAAGCACTAATGCTTGTATGAAAAGTTACTATGGGGGAGAAGAGTGTATTATGACCACAGAAATTTTCTTGGAATTACTTACATGTCTCTTATATATTCAGAGTTTGAATTATTTGTATAAAATCTAGTTGATAAAAATGTGCAATATTTGTACTTTAATATCTATTCATTTGTTTTTATATTATGTACCTTGTTTGCTCATCTATTATTGGTTACAAAAGAACATTTAATATATAAAATCAACTAAACCGTTCCATATTGAAATTTTATCTCATGTTTTTAAGACTTTTATAATGTCCCTATATAGTAGTTACGCATACAATATGACGATAAGCAATGAAACTAATCTAAGATGATATAATACTCCATACAGAAAGTTGTCTGTAAATTGTGGAAGGGAGTCGTGAAGGGGAAAAGCTGGTGGTAGGAATACAGTGAGCAGAATGTAGGAAACACTTTCAAACTCCTAAATTATGGTTAAACTAAAACTACATTTACCTTCGAGTTACGCAGGAGAACTCAAACTAGGTTTTCAATTATTACACTTAAGGAGGCTCAGATATCTGAGATCTAATTTTACTCCCAGGGGTGAACTTTATCTAAGCATCGGCTTTTTTGCACTAGTTTCCACTCTAAACACGTTCACCTCTCCTTTGCCAGACGGGTGCAAAATTTGTAGACCTTAACAACACAGTTCATCTACAGCTGGTTAGTTCAACCAAGTAAAATCAAATATTTTCTAGTTTGAATATTTCTAATCATTGTGAAAATCACACAATTTAAATTCCTAAAAATATAATACTAGATGTATTTGACATCGGTGTATTAGTTGGGGTCTGCCTAAGAGCAGAGCCTGATACAAGGCATTGGTGCAGGTAGATTATTTAGAAAGCTCTACTAGAAACCAGGAGTGAAGGATCAGGAAAAGTGAACCAGGCAAGAAGTAGAATTTCATATGAGGATGTGTTACAGAGGGCACTGGTGTAGGCAACAGGGTCTTGATTCTGTCAGTATCTCAGAGAAGTTAGGATCGTTCTAAAATTTTTTGCACAACAATAAAGAGCTGAGACACCATTCCAAGGGAAAGTGACATGGGTCATCAAAAGTCACTGCTACACTACCTATCAAAATTCAACCATTTATTTCGTGTTTCTGGTGCAAAAATAAAACTGTTCTCTGGGACCACAGGAATACAATGCAGTCACAGCAGATTAGAAAAATCATCATCTCTAGCGAGGGTCTTCCAGCCTCTGGTCTTACCCAACTAAAATTCAGAATAGAACCAATTCCAAAGTAAATTTGGAAGCCAATCAAGGTTCCTAGAGCTTTCTGTCTTTATACTATGCCACCCTAAACATGTCATTAATGACTGTCCTCACAATCTAGCTGCAGCATCTCAGGCATTATACACAGACATTTAAAGAAGACAGAGATATTAGGGAAATGTGATAACTGTTGGATAGGCAATCAACGTTGTCTGCCACACCATAGGTCTCATCATATTTATCTGCTTAATGATCTTTTAATGATACAAATTTGACAAGATTAAGCTAGTAACAAAAATATACTTTCATTTGCAACAGATAAAATTTGATGGGAATGCAAGAAGTATTTACTGCTCAACTTGAAGAATGTACTCACGTTTCAAGCCACTATCTTTTTCCCGTGCCATTTTCATGGATATTTTGATAGCTCTAAAGCTGAATACAGAAAATCATGTATAGCAGATCCAAAATGAGATTTAAAAAAGCCTCGACACTTAACGTCTCTCTTACCATTATGAATGGATGCCTTCCGTATTCATTATCCCTTCCAAGTCCCATATTAGCTTCCACCAGACATGTATATTTCCAATAAAGCTAAAGCAAAAAACTAGACAGTCATGTGCAGAAAGGATTAGCAAGCTAATTTATGATTCATTTGCCACTTTAACCTGGGGTCTCCATTGGAAGTCTCCGACACTGACAGTTTGAAGTGATAAATAGGACAACTGTGGTCATTACACGGAGATATACTCAAGCGCATCAGAATATTCTTGTCTCCTCTTTTAATTTACGCAATTTCTAAATGTGCTAAGAATGGAAAGCATTGTTCATTGATGGCAGTTTTTACTACAGAACAATCAGCAACACAAAACAAATTTTGTCTTAACCAGAGTTGAGAAAGTGATTGCTGTAAGTTCTTTTCACATCTGCCTTGTTGGAAACTTCTCTTTTGAATGCAGCTGCTTCCATCAAATGTTCCACCACAGGAACATCTAAAAGTGACCCGAGCAGGCCATTCTCTGAGGATCAGATCTTTATATCAAAGAATCAGGGAAGGGTACTTACCAGGAAAGGAGAAATACTTGCTGCTGGGGAGACAACCGATAGGCGAGTGGTCATTACAGAAATGAAGACCTAACTTGACTATTTCCCAAATAGCTATTCTAACAACAAGTATCGGTGCTCTATCCCTTCATTATTGGTTTATAATGTTTGCTTTGTCATATATTAAACTCTTAAGTGTGAATAAACAAACAAATAAATAAGTAAATAAATAAATTTAAAAGAAGTCCAGGCGAGAAATAGGAATAGCGGAGGAACAATTAGCTTGAAAAAGGCAATGTTTTTACTGTGTAGAATCAAAAAAAAGAGATGTTTTCACATAAAGGGGACTAAGGTGTGGAGAAAAAAAGGGAAAAAGAAAGAAGGAGAGAGAGAATGGAGAAAGAGAGAGAGGAGAGAGGATGAGATGGAAGGTAGAAGGAAAGAAATAAGAGAAAAATGAGTGAAGAAGTGAAAAAGAGAAAGAGAAAGAGTAAAAGAAGGAAGGAAGAGAATGAAGGAAAGTGTACAGACAGGCAGGAAGGAGGGAAGGAGGACAGACCTGTGCCAACATTCAGATCCTCAGGGTTTCCACGATGCAGGAGATAAGCAATAGGCAACGAAGTTTCCATAGGTTTCTTCCCTTTACTAATATTAATTCATAATATCTGCATGTTATTATATGCTACTTAAATATGTCATCAAGAAAAAATGCCACCCTAATTGAGGTGACATCTTATTTCTCTGGGAAGAGTTTTCTCTAAAAGGGCATAGAAAATAGGATTCGTCCCAAATAGGGAAAGCACGCCAGGTTGCCTGGCTCCCTCTTAGCTTTTTAAAAATCAGAGGGATAATCTTGAAGTTTCTCTTTAAGGCATCCCTATAGAGAGGTATGTGGATAGGCATAAAGAGACATTTAGCATGGGTATTATCAGCGCTTCTAAAAAACAGCTGAATGACACCTATAATAGAAATGTTTGGTAACAACATTGAGTGGTTCAGTAGAATGAACATAAACGTTCAAGTCTAAATTATCTGCGTTCTTATTTTGGCTTGCTGTCTGGCGGAACTTGAGGGAACAACAAGGCTTTTGCATCTCTAATTACTCCATCAAGGAGATAGAGTTAATACCACTAATTTCAGAGATGTTGTGAAAACTTGATGATATGATACAATCCTAACACATGGCCCAGGCTCCAGCCTCCATCCAGCCTCTAGGAGCAGTTTAGTTCCCTCAATGTGCAGGTTGCATATTGCTTTATATTTATCTATTTGAGCCATAATATATTTATCAAAAACTTTGTTGCATATTGCTTTATATTTATCTATTTGAGGTACAAGATATTTATCAAAAACTTTCTAAGTGCAGATCACCATGCTAGGTACTAGGAAGTGGCTTTTCAGATTTCACTTGGATAAATAAAAAGTCTTTCATCTTATTTTATGTTTTGGTGTGGGGGAAGGACTTAAAAGATGCTTTATAACCTTAGACATTTCTTTGCTCATAGATTTTATTATCTTTTCCGTTCACTGGGCGAATTATCATGACCTGAATTGTGAGAGAGCTATAGTTTAACTCACATTGCTGTGTATACAGGAAACACCTGTGTTCTCCCATAAAGTATAAACTTCCTTAGGTCAGTGGTTTTGTATTACAGTTCTTTAAACTTCCAGCATAACAAGAATATTATTTGCATGTGGAGAAATTGTTAATAAATTGCTAAAGAGTACTCTTACTAATTCTATCTGAAATTAGAAAACCAAAGAATTTATTATCATCCATTCTACTGGAGAGTTTTATCTGAATCTGGAAACAACCGTAAGCTAACTCAAAAAGAAGTCTTATTTATGGCCTAGTTCCAAATTATTACTCAAGTGCAATTCAGTCCGCCTCCTTGTAATACACCAAATCAAAAAGAAAGCAGGTACTCTAACTTCTTCAAGTCAGATTGCAATTGATAGATGCTCCTTCAGAGCATGAAAGAGAAACACATAGAGAAATGAAAATTCCTGGAAATACTGAAAGGCAGATAGGTTCTGGAGAACATTGTCCTGTCTTACACGGGAACAAATATTGGAAATGTGAGAAAGTCAAATATATGCCAATCAAAACAAAGATATAGACACCCTATTACATTTTATGAATTATAATATAGAATATAGGATTCAATTGCTCATAAAAATTTTATGTATTTAATAAATACACATACTAATTAAAATTATTTTCTTTTTTATTAAAACATAAAAAACTTTATGGGATATTTTGTATCACTTTTTGCTCTTTGAAAAAAATTTTTATAATTAAAAAATATTACAGTAAATTTGTGGTAGTCAGGCTTGTATGTTTTTACTGATGCAAAGATTATACTTAGTTATTTTCATGTGAGAAATTAAAAAACAAACAGAAAATCTTATTTTAACACATCTTTTAATACTTTATATTTTAATCTCTTGTTTCTTAAAATTTACATTATGGATACTTTCTGTTTCTTCTGATAATTTACCCATGGTTACTTTCAAGTTCAGTGGTGATAGAATGAAGGCACGTAGTGAAAGTTCTGGAAATGGAGTCAGAATATTCGCTTTGAAATTGACCTTGTTGGTGACAAGACTGTATAATATGACCTTGGCAAACTTCTCTCTCCGTGGAACATAGTCTCTTCACCTGTTAGCCTCACAGAATGGTCCTGAATATTAAATAAAGTAATGGACAAAAAAACACTAAAACATTGCAGAAACCCAGACATTTCCATTTATAAAGGCACACGTACACTTCAGTGTTACAACAAATATGCAACTCTTGCTAGTCTTTGCTTATCTCTAACCTTTTGAAGGTGAAATAGAAAACGGTAACATATTCATAAACCTGCAGATCATAATTTAACAAGAAGGAACCCTCAAGCAAACACAAACACACTTTTTTCTTCCTCTTGCAAAATTGATACCTCCTGAAAACATGAATTTTTTTGTGCATTTTCAATTCTACTGCAGTCTGTCTTCAGTAACCTAAAATTATTTTCATCAGAAACACTGCATAATTTTAAGTTTAGAAATTCCAACCATGTAGTTCAAAAAACAAAAGTAAGGACTTTGTCTTAGTTCATTCCAGCTGCTGTAACAATAATACCATAGACTAGGTGACTTAAACAACAAACATTTATTTGTCACTGTCCTGGAGGCTGGAAAGTCCAGAGGCAGGGTGCCAGCAGATTCGTTGTCTGGTGTGGTTGGCTTCCTGGTACATAGGCAGTAGTCTTCTCCCTGTGCCCCCACCCCGTGTCCTCACTCCTCTCACATGTCAGAGGGGTGAGAGAGCTCTGTGGGGTCTTTTTTGTAAAGACACTAATCCCATTCATGAGGGCTGCTCCCTCATGACTTAGTCACCTCCCAAAGACACCACCTCCTAATACCATCACGTTGGGGTTCATATTTTAAGACGAATTTGTGGGGGGGGCATGTGGGACACAAACGTTTAGTCCATATCAGAATTAAAACTGTTTCACCGGGTAACAACCAGTTATATTAATTTTTTGGTGAACATATCAGTTGCTGGGCTTTTCCAGTGTGCTGAGCTCATCTTGGCTTTAAGATTTAAGATTTAATTATTCCCACTCACTTTAATCCCAATTGTTATGGGAAGTGTAGTTGGTCTCAATATTTCTAGAGATTATTGGGGTCTTAGATATGTACTCATACTGCTAGCTTCCCTTTCTTGTTTCTACAGAATTATTGATAGCCATTCTTCATTTGCTTCCTGTGTGTCTTGAGCCATTTCTGCAGTTGCTCATCCCAGGGCACTGATCTATATCCTATCTCCTCCAAAGTTCCAAGATCTCCAAAGTATGTTCTGACAAGGTTTAGCAAAGTTGTGCTTAATAACAGAGCTGGAAGTGATGAGTCAGGGAAGAGGAAGACTATGCATATTAAAATGTGGCGCTCCTTGGAAATGACTTAATATTAGATTGTAGGGATGCCAATAACAAGAAAAGCATAATATTAGATTGTAGGGACGCCAATAACAAGAAAAGCAAACACTTATAAAGCCTTTCTATATGCCAGTCACCGTCAAGTGTTTTATAAAATAATGTTATACAACATCTCTAAGAAGTTGATAGGAGACTATTTTTATCCCCATTCTTTACTAGAAAAAAAACTTGCTCAAGCTGTCAGAGTGAGGACTCAAATCCTTAAAAGTCCCCTTGACCGTACTCACTGTCCATTACACATTAGGACTCTACATGAAATGTTGGAGTTGGGGGATGAGGAGTCGCAAGGCAGAATGATACCCCCTAAACCTAGTTCAGTCTCAGCATCACAAATGGAGGCAACCAGACAATATGTGCTTCATGAAGAGATGTAAGGAGGTACACATGGCCGCGTGTGAATTATCCTAGCCTAAAAATCTGAACCTGAATCTAAGCAAGCCTCTGATCTAACCACAAATCTACCAGAAATTGAAGGGATAGAGGAACAGTTCAAAAATACAATCAAGAAGAAATCAGTCAAACACAAAATATGGAAGATTTTATAAAGCAAATTTATTTCTCCAACAAATAAAAACTTAAAAGCTAGGGGGAGGAGCACTATTATAGAAAGAATAAAAGAGACTTAAAAACATAATAATTTAATGTATGGTTGGACCATATTTGCAAATTGATTTGAACCAAGCAAGTTAAAATAAACTCTATGAATCAATTGGGACAATTTAAATATAGGCTTGATGTTAGATGGAATTAACTAACTAATATTCATTTTTTAAAGATTAATAATGTCATATTGGGTAACAAATAAAAGAGAAGTCCGTATTAGTATAAATGTCTTTATGAAAGAATGAAATGTGTTCTAACATACCGTCTGAGGTTGCTTGAAAATACTCCAGCATTTAAAAGAAAAAATGTTGGGAGGGAGGGATACTTGAAACAGATTGGCAAAAAGTTCATGCTTGAAAACTGAATGAAGTATACAGTGTTTCATTGTAGTATCATTTCTATTTTTGATAATTCTATTTATAGAAAGATTTTTTATTAAATGGCCCTAGGAAAATTTCACAAAAAAAACTGCTAATGATACAATTTTAAGATAACCTATGGTGAAAATTGTCATTCTACCAATATTTTACATAACCTGGATGTCTCAAGCTAATATTAAGCTAAACCATATAATTGACATATCAGCACCCCTTTAGAATTAACCATAATATTTATAGAAACTGCCAAAATAAGGAAATATAAAATCATATTCATGATTGCATTCTGAAAAGTCATGTGTATTTAATCTTAGTTTGACATGTAATACATGCCCTAAGTGTAAATAATCCCAAATTATATAGCTGGAAAAAATTATAGATATTGATAAAAATGTGGATATAGCTAAAAATTGATACAACTTCTACATTTATGTTATATATGCAAGTCTGTCTACAAGTTGTTTCTTAGAGAGTCACGATGAATACTGCTACTGTGAAAAATTCTTCAACAAAGATAATTTAATGCTTTGCATCCACCAAAATTTTTAAATTTATTTGACAATGGAATACATTTTTCATGGCATGCACAATACACATATACAAATATGCACATGTAGGTTAGTCTTAGGGATTTCTACTCAACACAATAAATATGATTTCAACTAATATATTAGCATTCAGAAGTCTTCATTATGTCAATTAAGTCTCATCAGATAGATCAGCTTGAATGGCTATACTTAACTCAAGAGAACAATTAAAAAAGAAGTCACTGTCTTCTCAAAATTTAATATTCTATCATATCAAATATTTGTTTAATTTCCAAGTACATACACAAAAATCAGAAAATTAGGGATATAAAAATATGAAAAAATATATAGTGTCTCATTTTAGAGTCTTATGTTTTATCATATTTATAATAATATGATACTAATGGTTTTGATAATTGCATTCTATTCCCATTTGATGGAGAAAGAATTTAAAGAAATTGGCTGAGATTTCAGCATAATATATCAGGAAATGAGGAGTCATAAAGATAGACGAGCGGAATGGCGATATAAGTAAAATAGTGAAAGAATCTATTTTAATCATTAAAGGAGTTAGGAGTCAAGCACGCAACAACCGAAGACAGTGGTCCCCCCTTATCTGCGGTTTTGCTTTCACAGTTTCAGATGAACCAGGAAAACAATGCTACGTCACAATGTGTATGTCACTCACCTCCCTTCCTCTCATCACGTAGGCTTTGTATCATCTCCCATCATCACAAGGAGAAGGGTGAGTACAGTACAATAAGCTATTTTGAGAGAGAGAGAAACCACTTCACATAACTTTTATTACAGTATATTGTTATAATTGTTCTATTTTATTATTAGTTATTGTTAATCTCTTACTCTACCTAATTTATAAGTAAAACTTTATCATAGGTATGTACGTATAGGAAAAAACATAGTATATATAGGGTTCAGTACTATCTGCAGTTTCAGGCACCACTGGGAGTCTCGAATGCGTCCCACGTGGGTAAGGGGGGACTACTGCAGACAAAAGAAAGGAAAGATAATTAGAAAGCATAGATAAATGTGTATAAAAGTAATCTCACGGGCCCTAATAATGGGATTAGCATAGGAAAAAATACAGTAAAAATTTAATTAGTGACATTGTTTATCTGCTTTAGAAAAAATATATTCCACAGATCCCAATGATATTCCAATCATAATGGAGTTTAGTAGAGGAATCCTACAGAAATTAGACCAATATTCGTTTATTCAGCAAATTCATCAGGTATCTGGGCTCTGAAATATGCTGACTTTCTTATCGTAGGGAAAACACTTATCCTCTCTAAAACCCAATATCTAAGTTTAAGACTAGCATCTATTACACAGAATTGTAGTCAAGATTAAATGGAACAAAGTAATGCTATGTATGTGCAAACATACTAGTAATGAAAAATGTTATTGGTTATTATGGTTATAAATACTATTATTTACCATCTATGTGCTCTGTATTGAAGACACAGAGATGACTGAAGCAGCCTTTAGCACCAAGTGGACTTTCAGCTGAGCAAGGGCTGTATTAAAGTGAAATATTTTTAGATTAATTTATTGAAATTTTCGAGCTTGCTCACACACACATACATTTTTTAACAAAATTGAGAAATTTTCCCTTCTCTAGTCCCAAAGCAGAATCCTTTTGGAAAATGGGCAGAGTAAATTAATCTTTCCTTGAGTTGGGTGTGTTTGTTATGAATATGAGAGTAATGGATGCTCCTGGGCCATGACTGGAATAGTCTGGACCTTAATTTTCAATTATTTGAGTCATCCTTCTCAGGGCAGTCACTAGACTACACTGGGTGTGAAGGTTTATGGAGCAAAAAAGAGGAAGAAGAGACTTGTTAATGTATGCTTACTAGACATGAAGTGGTGTCATTAAAACTGAAGCGTTTTACAGTCATAATTTCTCAGGGCTCATCCATGTTAAAACCAACATTTTCACTTAAGTTTATTTCCTACTCATCTAATTGGAGGTCCCTTGTCAGTATCCAATTCTGAAGCATCTCTGATGCAGTGAAATGATGTTGAGGACAGAATGACTGGGCTATATTAGCATCCGTATGAAATTCATTTTATTTTTATTAAAGTAAGCCCCTCAGGAAAATTTTTCTTTCTTCTTACATTAGCATTCGCTAAGAACACATCAAGATTAAATAGCATATACATACTTGTAAAAAGAATAGTTAGCCTAAAATATTTCAAGTTGTTTGTGTGTGTGTTCTTGGATCTATATTAAACTACAGAAACTTGGGCAAAAATCATTCAATTTTTAAAATTAGATATTCAGTGTAGTTTGCCCCCAAATTGGACAGCTGCTCAATTTTTTCTTTTCATGCCAATATTTCTTATTCAGTCTTACTTGAAACACAGTGCCCACTTTCAAAGGGAGAGATTTCTTGCGGTTTTATCAGACATGTCTATATTTTGTCATTTGATTTTAAAACCAAGAGTTGCGAAGCGTCATCTTTGGTCCCCACCTCACACTATACTAACCTCATTCAGTAGAAATGTCACAATATTCAACTGAGTGCTGTTATCATTTAGATGTTGGAAACAGGATTGAAAGTATCTATACTACTTTCATTCAAAGGACCATTCAAAGCACTGAAAATAAAACTTTATTTTGCCCTCTTCATTGTACAGAACTGAAAGTCTCTTGAGAGCCCATCTTAATCCCTGGTTCCCAAGAGAAAGCTTTACAATTGCCTCATCTGATCATCAGAAATAAGAAAACGAGGGTGCTGCATATTGACTGTTCTCTCACTGTACTAGTTTCCTATGCTACCTATGAATTATTACTGACTTAGCAGCTTAGAATAACATCCATTTATTATCTACCAGTTTCTGTAGGTCAGAAATCCAGGCAGGCTCAACAGGGTCCTCTGCTCAGTCTCAAGAGGCCAGATTCAAAGGCTCAGATGGGCTAGTCCTTTCTGGAGCATCTGGAGAAGAATCCGCCTCCACACTCATGTATGGTATTGGCACAATGCAGTTCCCAGCATCAGTTGGACTAAGGTCCTCATTTCCTTACTTGCTGTCCGTTGGGGGCAGAGGGGTAGGGGTGGGGCTTTGCTCCTTAAAACCAAGTGCATTTCTTCCAGCATTGCTCTTTTTATCTTCAAAGCAGCAATGGTATATCAAGTTCTTTTCACACTTCAAATCTCCCTGACTTCCCCTTCTGCCTCTGCATTTAAGGGCTTGTGTGTTTAGATTAGACCTACTTGGATAATCTCCCTTTTGTCATAGTCAAGGATATTTAAGGGACGAGAGAGGAGAAATCATTAGTCAGGTATTATATAACCAACTTCTCTGCATATCTTCTACCCTAGATTTGCCAAAATATACGTTTTATCAGAATATACTATGGTTAAGAATGTAGGCTTTGGAGTCAACTAGGCCTATGTTCAAGTTCAAGCTTAGTTATTTAATAATTGTATGATTTTTGAGCCTCAGTATTCTTCATCTCTAAAATAAACTCAAGTATATTACTTATTTTATAGGGTTGTTGAATCTATTACATGAAAAAAAACATGCAGTTAATACAGTAATTAACATGGAGAAAGCACTCAATAAATTCTTCTCACACAATGTAGATTCTTGTCATTATAAATAATATTTATTCAGCAACTCCCACTAGCACACTCCCTTCCATCCTTGTAGTTCAAGTGTTTCTCTCCTAAAAGCCCCTCTGTCCTCAAACATACACAAAAAGATGCCTAAAGTGTCTCTTTGGAATGTACACTTCTGGAACCTTTCAAGACTTTTCAAGAAGTCAAATGCAGCCTTACACATCTCTGCACAGCCTGTGTCATTTGTAAGAAGCAGCATGCAAGTCTTGACAATCTCATTCAAAACTCCACATTCTAAATTTTCCTGAATCAAAATTAGGGTGTCCTGATTATGCTAAATCTTTATTGTTGGGCATGTGATACCACACCTACTAGTTGTTTATAAGCTCCCATTCAGGGGCAATTACAATCTGGTTCAATAGGGAGTTGAATTTCGGAAATTTTATTTACAAAATGGTTTTTCCTTCTGAATGGAATAAAAGAGAAACTATCAGCCCCTTTCACTCACCTCCTATTCAATCCATTTATGCATCGGGAACAAAGTAAGAGAAGAAAATGCCATGAACACTAATGACTGTAAATCTTGCCTTTAGAGCACTAACTCCTGACCTCATGGGATGGTTTATTCAGCACCAGGGATCTCTCTTCTCCATATACATTCTCTTTTCTTCCTGATCACTATTCACTTTTACTCCTGACAGTCACATTTCTTATTGCAGTCCTGATTATACTGAGTATTTTAAGCTACCAATTTAATCCAAATGTTTATTAAACTCTTTCTGGGGAAAGAAAATTAAATTATTTTAGTAAAACTAGACCTTTATTAGTACACCAGTAAGCATGTAATGTTTATTATAGCTCTGAGATTTCCAGCAATGCTTTTTAACTGAACTTGTTTTGTAGCTGTCCCCTAGCAATTTTGTTAAATTCAATGGTAATTAACAATTAGGCACCTAGATGAACTGGGATGAGCATTAGTGAACGATAGGTGCATTAACTGTGTGGATACATTGACAATGAGGTAGGAAATATGTGAATGGACTCATGAAAATGATCTTTACTTCCAGTGATCTCATCCATGCCCATGGATTTAAATACCATCCATATGCCAATAGCTCCCAAATTCTTACCCCTTGCAAAGACTTTTTTGAGCTTCAAGTTAGTGAAATCTCCTCTTTAATATCTTATAAGCATCTCAAGTTTTATGCACAGATCATAACACTTAAATATTTCCTTCACAACATACTCACCTCTAGTCTTTCTCATCTCAAAAAAATAGCAAATGTGCATCAACCTAATTGCTTAATTGAAAAATCCTGTGAAACTGGTAGATTTTTGAATAATAGCAAAATGAGTTATTTTCTTGAAATTCTTTCAGCTTTATAGTATACAAATGGATAATACCTAAGCCAAATATCCTATATAGGATATTACTGTTAATTTTTCTTACATATCACAATATTTATTTAAACAATCCTAGAATTTGATTTTGTGAAAAAAAAATTGCAATGATTTCAAAAATTATTTGAAAGAATCATTTTGCTAAGCTTTAAAGTATAGTTGTCTCTGGGAAAACACAGGAGCTTCAATAATCTATATATTTATTTTTGTTTGGGGTTGACAGGAAGCAAATTTCTGAAAAGATGCAATTTCATTCTGTGTACTAACAGCAAATACAACATAAAATGTAAAAATATATATCTTGTATATAGTAGTACAAAATATATAGTAGTACAAAAATGTCATATACCTGGGAATGAATTTAACAAATGATGTGAAAAATTTCTATGCAGAAAGCCATAAAGCTGTCAGTTTTATGAAATGCAAGATTTATCAAATTTACTAGTTGGAAGACAATATTTTGAATTTGACACTTTCCCACAAATTTAAATTAGTTCAATTTTAATAAAAATACAATAGAAATTTGGGGGAACACAGCAAGATGAAACTAAAATTTATTTTGGAATATAAATGGCAAAGAAGAACCAAAATATTCTTAGAGAAAAAGGATAAGGTGAGAACACATGTTTTACTGAATGTCAAGACTAATTATAAAGCTATAATAAATAGACAATACGGCACTGACATAAGAATAGAGAGCTAGGAAAATGGTACCAAGTAAAGAGCTCATACACAAACTCACGTATGTGGACCCATGAATGTATTACTGCAGAGTGATAGGGATATAGTAGTGTTCTCAATAAAGGGTGATGGAAAGTTACCCACGTGGGGAAAAAATGCAACTTAATCCTACTTCAGGTTTTTGGAAAAAGTTAATTGTGGTAGGCTTTCTAAATATGTGAAAAATAATTTTAAAGTAAAAAAATAATATAGATTTTACGAGATTATTTAGTAAAATATATTTTTGACTTCAAGATAGGCAAAGCCTTTTTTTTCTTAAATAAGACACAAAAAGAATTTTTAAACTTAATGAGAAAAGAAGATAAACTGGACTACATTAAAATTAAGAACTTGAATTCATCAAGAGACACCTGCTAAGAAAATGAAAAGGCAAGCCACAAAGTGGGAGAAATTATTTGCAACAAATATAGCTCACAGGCTGTACATATATGCACATACACACACATATAATACATATATATAAAATACATATGTGTAAAATATACATGCATACATGCACAGATATATGCATGTATGTGTATATATATTTGCCTATGTATAGTCTACATATCTCTAACATGTGTGTGTATGTATCCCACAAATCAATTTAAAATAAAGAAAACCCAGTAGAAAAATGGCTAAGGTTTAAATAGGCATTTCACAAAAATGTACATTGGTCTCTATAGCTATGAAAATAATAATGTTAGTAATAATATAAACTGGAAGCAACACAAAAGTTCATTAGTAAGGGGATAGATAAATGAAATGTTCACATATAGTTATAGTACATCAGTGTAAAAGAGCGAACTACAGCTAAATGCAACAATATAAATTAACACTAAGACATACATTTAGTGAAAAAAGAAAGTCCAAGAAGATCATTTTAGAATTTCAAAAACAGGCAAAATTAAGCAATGTGTTTTTAGTTAGATGCATGTACTGGTATATTAGCTCTGCAAAAATAATTAAAAAGGTATGATTTTTATTGTATACCAATTACTGTGGTGTAAATATCCCCACTATGGCTGATTTTCTAGCTAGTGACATTGCAGATCTGAATATGAAATCAGGAAAAGATGCAAACAATTGGCTCTTTAGAGCCGATACTCGCTGGCTTCAGCATACCACTACATTCATAAGTGATAAAGCAATTAAACATTTTTACAAAGGAAAGATAAATGCAAATATTTAAAGTGTTAAACTTTTCGAAAAGTTAAAAACATAATTTTCATACACATATAGAATGAACACATGACAAAGATTTTATTCAACTTATTAATGATGGAGAGAGCTGCTCAGATGGCAATCCTGGTTCAAACGGTTATTAGAAGAATGATTATAAGTTCATGAAAGACATTTTAAAATAGATTACAGTTAGAAACAAAAATAATTAATGACCTACAGGACAATATATAATCTTTGGGGTTATTTTTCTACTAGACAGAAATTATTTGCAATTCTATTGGATAAGATCTACAAGTTAACACGTAATTTATGAATGCGTGAGCCTTTATTTAATAGCAACATCAACCACAGGTACATTTTTCTGGATCATTAAATAATTTGTTGTGGAAGTTTCGGAATAAATTTGAAAGAATATACTGCCCACACTTTTGCTTTATTTCCAAGTTATAAATAATTTTTCTTAATGACTCCATCAATTTGACAATATATAATCTCAAAAGATTATTCTTGGTCACAAGAACAGTAGTCCCAATAGGCTTTGGCTGAATTATTTATAGAGGGCTACAAGAAGTGTTAATTAACCTTATAAACCTCCTTGAGTATACACTATTGAGCACATTCTAAAGCAAGAGAATTAATTTCTGTCTCAAAATTTCATTATGGAATCTTAGATTGGATAATGCAAAAGCCTCTATCTTTACATCTTCTTGCATCTTGAGGCTAACCAACCAAAGAAAGTCTCTCCAGTAGATTTTTCTTATAGAGATTTTTGACTTTAGTGTATTTCTTTCTCTTGTTTTCAGTTAAAACTATCAAACTAGTCTGACTCCTCCAAGGATTCTCCTTAGCAATATGAACTTACAATCTTATATAGAAAGGCTTCTGAGCTAAAAGTTTCTGAGTGTCTCTCTCTCTCTGAAAAGACTAGCACAGCAGCAGTCTTCAAACTTTTGTTTCAAATCCCTTTAAAAATCCTAAAATTTTCTGAAGATCTCAAAGTGTTTTTGGAGGCTATATCTCTCAAAATTTACTGTATTAGGCATTTTAAAAATGATCATTTTTAATATTTATTTAATAATTCATTTTAAAATAACGATAATAAATTTATAACATAATGACTATAACATGATTTATTAAAAAAATATATTTTCTAAAATGAAAAGAAACAATTGTGGGAAGAAAGGTATCATTTTACATTTTTGTACATTATCTTAATGTCTGCCACAATAAAATATCTGTTTCTGCATTGAATTTGTTTATTGTTGAAGTTTATGGAGAACATCTGTCCTCACCAGACGTGTAGTGGGAAAAACAGAAAATATTTGAATAGCCTTTTCAGATCATTGTAGATATTTTTCTTTGATACTACTCCAAAAACATGATGTTATTTCTATTTGCAATGTGGAATTTGAAACTATATCAGTAAATTTTTCATACTCTGTTTCTTTAAAACCCATTGATGTATTTATCTTTTGAATGGGTTTTGTATCCATCTTTACTTTTATAAGATCTTTCATTGGTCATTTGAAAAATATTGGTTCACTGGATTATAAAAATCTTCCAAATGTAAAGACAATTCATGATACAATATTAAAAATTATATTAGTTAACATCACCAGTGATCTCATCAGAAAAATCTTTTACTATTAAGAAGGTCTTAAGACCATGGTGATAGACACAAGTTTTCCAAAACTATAATTTTTGTTTGAAAGCTCAAATTTTATCAGTGGCAACAAATACTGCCAGTTTTTCCTTGATTTAATAGGTGCATTTATTCATTTTTAAGAAAGTGTTTGTTAAATATCCAAGTCTGAATTACTATGTCTCTGTCTATTTGCCATTCTGTCAAGTAAAATGGACAATAATGAGGTTCTAGAGATAACAGCCGGTATAGCTAGTAAGAGATTAATAATACTACTGAGAAGACACTGAGTTAATTTCTGAATATGCACGTTTATACACAAAGCCTACTACCTTAAAAAATCCTAGAAATCATAAGAGCACTTTCCATTAGGTGTCAGAACAATATCATCATAACATATCAAGTAGCCTCTAGACAGATCCACTATACTCCCATAATGAGAGTAAAAAAAAAAATGTAATGTCTTAATATTATTATGAAAATAATTTTGACTTCCTAGACATCCATGAAAAGAGCCCTTAGACGACATTAAACCGCACTTTTGAGATACACTGAGCTAGCACAATTAGAGTATCAGAAATTTAGTTTATCTTCTGGAAATATTGGGATATTTAATTCATATACATTTTTATTTATAAACCAATTAGAATAGAGTTCTCTTAATTTAGGAGATATTTTAACGTAATTTATTAAAACTTTTCAATGTACGAAAATATTTCACATTCATTCAATGAGATATATAGGCCTTTTATTTACAGAGAGCAAACCTACAGAAAGCATAGAGATTTAGCCCAAGTCAAAGCACACACAGAAGCATAACAAGTCAAAGTTCCAATCTCAAAAAGCTATTCTCCTTTCCAGTGGGCAGTAAATCTCACAAATAGACTAAAATAAAATAAACTAAAAAATTTAATTCTTTGTCATCTCTTACCCAGTGAAGAATGGATCCCAACATCCACTTGACTGGGATCACCAAATGGTCACATAAACCAGAATACAATCTTTGCTGCCACTCTTATGGAATAAATTATCAACTGTGTACAACTCAGCTTGACATATACCTGGTGTGCTCTCTTTGCTGTGCAGGTGAGATGATCTAGTGGCCCAAGATGAGATACAGATTCACAGGTCCCTGGGCCCTGTTATGGAAAAAGACATGCCATGATCATCAGTTAGGCAAGATGTAAACATAACAATATACGTGATGAGAAAAAATAAACCAAAAAACACCAAAATTATAAGAAAGAGAACAAATCAAGAGAAACAGAGAGTCAGCTAAAGTAAAGTTCTAGTGTAGATTTAGAATCATTTCAGGGGCTATGAAAAGACTTGCCTGGGCTTAAATAGACCATAAGGTGTACTTCTCAGATAAGGCAATTTAATTGACTCAGGCAGGAGAGTTCTTTGAACATTTGGTGGGTTCTCCAAAACTCTCAAAATACAATCTACAAAAACTTTAAAATGTGGTTAAATATATGTCAAATTTAGGAATATATGTCAAATATATGTTCAAAGGACGTGTTGGGGATCAGAGGATTTATAGTTAGCTTGGGAAGGCATTCTGAAATATGTGTACCGTCAGACACAAAACTGATTAATAGCCTACAGGGCAATTTTTAGGGTTATATTTTTGTATATATACAAATTTTAGGGTTATATTTTCTCCTGGAAAGTAATTATTTCTATTATAAAGGTCTACAAGCTCACATGTTACTTCTGTAGTCTAAGCCCTTAATTAATAGGAAACACTCAAATCAAACAAGGAAAATTCTCTTAAAAATTAAGTAATTCTTGGGTGATTTAAACAATTATTGAGTAAGATATTTAAAAATCATGCTGTTCACATTTTCCTTATTTCCAAAATGTAAATAATTTAGCATGCTTTATAATTTGCATACATATTTCCAATAAATAGTGTACTAAAATTTTTAAGTCTCTAAAATATTATTTATGTACCCATTCAAACAATTACTGGAAAGTGGAAAATATCTTTATAACCTTTTGAATCCAGTCTCAGGCTAGTGAAACTTTAAATGACAATATATCCAATCTCCATTTCCATCAGACCTCATAGACCTGATTCAAGTACAGTTCTCATCGCAACACTAGTAAGAATATTGCGTTCAGACCAAATAAACCTGAGATTCAATAAAAAAAGAAAAGATAAAACTTAAAAGCCTTTTGCAAACATAGAAGAACAAGTATTTTGTAAATGGTGGGTATCAAATGAGAGAACTTAAAACTGAGAATGATAAAAATGCACCTATAGTTTTCTATCATCTATTTGAAGTCACTTATGGAAATTCAGAAATCATTAGCTCATGGCTTTAAGGACTCATAACCCAAAATGAAATTGGATTAATCATTAAAGCTAAGTTATTTTCTTTCTATAGCTAAGCTATAGAAAGAAACAACAACCATACTAGTTTGATTGAATGGTAAATGATGAGTGTTCCATTTTTCTTTTGTAGTTGGTATAAGTCCAGGCAATGAAAATGTTAGTTATTCATATAAGAAGAAAATGAAGTCAGTATGTTGAAGTGATTCCATTCCAGTACTATAAATACAATTAGTGTTGGTTTAATATGTTTTGAAGCTAAGATAAAAACCGCCTCAGACAGTTCCATCTATTACCCTAACATGGAATATTCTACAATCGAGTTTATAGTGCCCTGTCACTAATAATAATCAACAGGACATTTGATGAGTAGCTCCCAAAATAAAATCTTAAGTATAATCTGCAGACTTAAAGTCTGGCCATTTGCTTCAGATTTCTTATTTCACCTTATTCTAAGGCAGAAAATTGTCTCTAAGTTTCTTTGCAGCTGTAAAATTTATTCTAGAGACAGAACACTAGGGCAAACCACCTGTCCTTTCACAGTATTTTGTCCCTAAATTGCCTTCAATTCAACTTAAATTAAAAAATTGTATGTACCAAACATTATAGATTACCTGGAGTGAAACTAAAAAAAAATGTCTAGAAATAGAAAAAACAACTTTAAAATTAAAAAAAAGTATAGCTTTTAGAACGGGCTCCTCGCATACTCAGGCCACATCCAAACCAGCACCCCTGACTTGAAGTGCATCCTCTTCCATGTTTTAGAGACATAGGACCTGATTGAAAAATCCACAGTCCCTTTAGGAAAAAACTCTCTCCTTTCAGGGTTTGGTTTGGCTCTATAATCTCTATCAAGCTCTTCTTATCCTTCATTCCATCACTCACATACGCAGAATAAACTAGAACACAATTACATTAGTTAGAGTAAAGCTAGGTGCTGTAACAAACAAGCCTTTGTGGTGGTATGGGCCGGGAAGAACAAGAGAGTGCTACTTTGTCACAATTGCTAATAAGCTAAGCATATTTACCAAAGCCATCATACCAGGAAAATAATGAATCCCACCATGTCACAGACTTGTGAAACAACAGCTACCAAGTTGAAAAAAAATGTTTATTCTCAATACTCTTTTTATTCTGACTGTGACCGCTTCAGTGCAATATACAAGCGCTCTGCCATACTCAAGAAAGTCCTGATCTCAGAGTCTTCCACTTTAACCAAATTCTGTCCCCTTGACATTTTATTATTTGTCGATTAAATAAAATCTTCCCAAGATCCTTCCCAGGCTTTCCTTCTAGTGAAGCCAGTTTGACCATATTTTGCTCTAATTCTAATAATTTAGTGTTTTTACAATTTTAAAGTAAATTTTACCATTATAATATCATTAATATGGGAGCATTGATATGAGAGAAGCCCTCATAATTTGGGTAAATAAGGATGGAATCTACAAAGGTCATTTCCTTCTACTCTCTTCAGTTAAACTATATAGTATTTTGGCTCAATTTTTTTTTAATAGTCAGAAGAATGCAAATTCTTTGCAGTGTCTTACTCTTTATCCTATTTTTTCTTGAATTCACTGACTGGCTAATTTCTATTTTATTAACATAAAAGAAAGAACATTGATTATTTAACATAATGAGTTTTCTTCTTCTATAATAAATTTCCCTCTTGATTAATAGTATCCAGTAATATTACATTCCTGTCGCTTATATCTTTCTAAATTTCTTAATCCTTTGTTAAAATAATCTCAAAGACTATGTTTATAGATTGAAAGATTCAAATTTATAAAAAAATTCAATTCTCCCCTAATAGATCTGTAGCTTTAATTCAATCCCAATCAAAACCTGGGAAGGGTGTGTGCGTGTGTGTTGGGAGGTGCAGGGTGGATTAGGGAGTATAGTGTGTATGTAAATTGAAAAGTTGATTCTAAAATTCTTACAGAAATTATCATGGCCAAGAATAGACAAGACACTTTTAGAGAAGAACAAAGCTAGACACTACAAGATAGTGAGTTCTATTATAAAGTTATAATTATCAAGAAAGTGGTAATTTAACAAGAACACACAAACTGACCAATGGAACACAATAAAGATGCATACATAAATGGTTAACCGATTTGTGACACCATATTACAATGAAGAAAGGACAGTACTTTAAATAAATGGTGCTAGGTAAGTTGATGTCCATATAGAAAATATAGGAACCTTGATCTTTCTTCATTTGGCAACAAAAACTCAATTCCAGATGTGCTGCTGATGTCATTGAGAAAGGTAAATTAACATAGACTTCTGAAGAAAATACAGAGAATGACTCCTGAACTTGGATTAGCCATAGTTATATCAAGCAGAATTTTTTATAGTACTTAACGAAAAGCAAATAAAAAATAACTTTACAAAAAAGGATGTGTAGGTGGCCAAAAAAACACATGAAAAGTGTTCGACTTTCTTTGTTATCAGGGAAATGCAAATTTAAACTGTGCTGAAATGCCACTAAACTCCCAAGGGAAACCTTAAAATTTAAAAGGCATCATAGCAAGAGGTGTCAGGGAATTAAAGTAACAGGGACCCTCATACACTGCTGTGAGTATATAAATTGTTAACAGACTCTTTGGAAAATTACTTGGTAGTGCAAACCTAAACTGAACATAATCTATCACCCACCAATTCCACCTCTCAGTATGTGACTAACAGAAATATGCACACCAAAAGATGTATATTAGAATGTTTATAGCAGCACTGTTCATAAGAAACCCTAAAACTGAAACAACACAAATCCCTATCAAGAGTTGAATGAATACATAAGTAAGATATGGTCAAACAATGGAATATTCTACAGAAACGAGAATGAATGACTTACAACTCTCTGCAACAACATGGATGAATCTCAGAAATATTATTTTGAGTGAAAGAAGCCGAATACAAAAAGTACATGGTTCTATTGATGTACAGTTTAAAAAGAGGCAAAACTAATCTAGGATAGTAAAAATCAGAATAGTGATTATCCTGGGGAGAAATGAATAAATGAGTCCACATTGGAGTTTTCTGGATGCTGGTAATGTTCTGTTCATTGAGCCTCATGCTGGTTACAGGTGTATTCAGTTTATGAATTGATCCCTCCACTTAGGACTTTTGTACTTTCCTGTATATATGTTGTACTTTAAAAAAAAAAAGCCAAAGAAGTAGAAAAATCTTCAACATTTTTCCAAAATATTCCACGAATACATTTCCCAAAACTGCAATGTTCATCTAGGAATAACCTCATTTCCAATATGATGTATTGGGGGGAGAGAAATTTCAGCAAAAGAGTTGATCCAGACTGGGCTATGCCCTCCAGATTCTGCTCCATTTTTCCCATCTGAGGTGAAACTATATCACTATACTCTTCTTAAAACTTCAAGCGCTTCTCCAGTAATTGCCAGACAAAACACACACACATCCCACAGACACACACTCACACACATCTTCTCAGGAAATAAAATTATTCTCAGACTCAATGATGTCTAAATCCATATTAATAAAGAATGATCATTTTCCTAAAGCAATAATCTGTAGAGATATTACATGCCTGAAATGAAGAAACTCTTTTATATTATTATGCAAAGCAATTTTAACCTTCTTTAGAGCTATATCTGGTTTTCCCAAACAATATTCAGTGATATAATTGTCCATAATAAAGTGCCCCATTATTGTTGTTTCTTCCCCAAAACATCATTTATTTCTCATCATTCAGATTATACAGGAAACCTGCTAAACAAAGAGCTAAAGAGTTTTCAGTTTTTCGCTAACTCAAGATGGAAATGATTAATCAATGCTATACACGCCAAACTCAGGTACAAGTCCACACTTACAACTACACCCACACCCTACAGCACCTCTCACCTGGTCTGTCAGGTGAAGAGGAACCTATGAAATACTCATTCCCTCCCAGCAGAAAGAAACCTACAGATGTCATGGAATATTGCTGGCATAAAAGAATTAACTTTATTTTAAAGGGAGCATTACAAACTAATGGAAAATATCATTTTAAAATATAGTTCTTGGAAAAACAGCTGGACAAAATTAAGGTTGGATCTTTATTTTATATCATAGACCAACTAAACTACATGTCACCCAATAAATTTAAAAGTTAAATGTAAAATATAGTAATCTTAAAACACCAAAAACAATATAAACAAAATATGAACGGATGACACTTACAGGAAAATAATCAATGATGAATAGAGTGACATATTTCAGTACACATTTTATAAATATTTGAAAGCCCAGAATAGTTACAAATAACTTTAGAAGATTAAAATATAAACTTGTAATAAATATGATCAAAGTTAATTTTTTTAAGGCTTCAGCGCATGATTGTGTATCCTAGCTGTTAGTTTTTAGTTCTCTGTGTGAGCCGCCGCCACAGTATGACAACTGAGAGACGGGTGGTGTGACTTCAAGACCAGGAAATGAACCCAGGCAGTGGCAGTGAGAGCGCCAAATCTTAACCACTAGACCACCAGGGCTAGTTCAAATTTAATTTCTTTAATATACAAAAATGTCACAAGTCTAAAATTATTAACATACACAGCAATAAAAATAGAAATAGATGCAAAAGAATGGGTATAATTTTTCTAAAGAAATGTTTTACTTTAATACCGATATAATTATTTAAAAATAACTAGATTCTGTTTTCTGACAAAAAAAATTTTAGGACAAATACTCATTGCGAGCGAGTGGTGATCAGAAATTATTGCTGCTGATAAAAGATGAAACTGTGCTACAGGTCTGGAAATGATTTTGGGAATCTACACAGAGAGGACAAAAATCTTTTCTATTCTCTATGCCAGAACTAAACTCCTCAAAACTCCATTCTGAGGAAAATTCATATATATAGCAATTTAGGTAAGAGATTATGCATTATAGAATTGTTTATAGGGGGAAAAAAAAGAACAAACCTATGAAATAATAAGAGAGATTGTTCAGTAATTTATGTTGCCTATATGGTACAGAATGTTATTCATCAAATATACTATACTTTTGAAAACATTTAATATAACCTAATGCTCAAGCAAGCATTATATTTCAAAAAAAGATACAATAATGTATCTGCAGGATGATGGGTTAATGCCAATTTTATAAACATATATGATATCTATTGCTATTTACATTATTCTCTATCCATCTATCTGCTTATTATCCATCTGTCTAGAGAAAACGTTTTCAGTGTAATAAAGTGTTAATTTCTGGAAGTTGGAATTATCAATGCTTTAATCTGCTTTGTATACTCTTCTATTGTCCAACAGTTCTCAGGAAGCACGTGCCCCTTTTAAAATCAGAATCAAATATTAAATGATTATAACAGAAATAAATGGCCTTATACCTCCAAAGTTTTTTCACCTTTGCTTTTCTTACCTTATTGTAATTGTCTTTTTATGTCTTTGTACAATGAAGCCAGGAATTAATGCACAGATTAGCACACCATGTATGACGGGAAATTATTTTGTTATTCAATGAACTTTCTAGATTATATTATGCCATTCCTCATTATATTCCACAAATAATTGTATACTTCAACTTCTAAAATTTCATCAAGAGTCTTTACTCTTTCCAAGTCTCTCTACAACTGATATTTCAGTTTCTCAAAGGATATAGTTTTTCTGCAGGTTCCCGTTGCCAAGTTCTTCTTAAAATGTAACAGTTGGAACTAAATTTCGTTTAACCACATGGATCTGCATCTTCTCAAAAGTAGCTGGAAGAATTAATCAAAGGTGAATAAGTTAAGTTTAAATAGTTCTTAATAACTGAATATAACCTGTCAAAATTATGGCATACATTGAAACTTTTTAACATCTTCCAGCTAGAAACCTGTTTTAAGTGGCATCTGATTACTTTTCCTTTCCTTCCTCCAAGTCAAAAATAAAGTCTATTTTCCCGTAGAATAACCTAATCTGAAATAAATACCACATTTTTTCATGAGTCAATAGCCTGTGTGCACTGCCTTCATGAACCTCAGCATCCAGACTCCTCAACATCAGCATCAGAAAGGAATACAGGATTCCAGGTCAGTATTTCAGTGTCCCTTTGTTTATGTGAAAATCATTTACTGAAGCCTAGCCAATCAAAACAGAAAGAAATTGGATGTACACCAGGATCGAGTGTTTCTGCCAATGTTTCCTTTCTGTAAATAGCACTAAAAAAAGAAACAGACAAAAATATCTCCAGAATCTGCCTAGATCTTTAAATCAAGGGTCACCTGGAGACTGTTCTCTCACATAGATGATCACCAGCATATGTATACTAATTAGAGATCTTTCCAAACAACTAGATTTCTTGTTGCAAGTGAACTCAGAAGGGCTGCTGTGGGCTTTGCAGTGATACTGAGCGGCACTTACATCTCTGAGCTGTCATATTCTGTCTATATGACCCTGAGCCTACATCCACAATGTTCTCTCCATCAAGAATGACCTTCCTCCTCCTTTCTCCTTAGTGGCCACATTTTCCAAAAACACTTCACAAGCCTCGTCTCTGTATTGATATAAACATCCTTTCCTCTGAGCTAAGCATAGTGTCTCTTTCCAATTCAGTTACAGACTTGATTTCTAGAACACTCTTCACCATTGAATGGGTATCTTTGGCACCAGGTCCCAATCAGCTTATTTGTGTCCAAATTCCCAGTGTAGTAATTGAATACATCATGTAATTAAAATCATTCATTCATTCTTGCCTTCATTCGCAAACATTTATTGAGTGCCTTCTACAGGTTAGTGTTTCCACACTATCTTAGACATTACCGTGGTGAACAAAGAAGACAAAGTGTCTACCCTCATAGAATTTATATTCTGGTGGAGGAACACAAAGTAATTAAATTCAAAAAAATTCCAGCTAGTAATAATGCTCTGCATTTAAGAGAGTGACATAGTGGAGAGTATGTAATAACTAAGTATGGTTGATCAGAAAAGGCCTCTCTGAAGAGAATACATTGAAGCTAACATTTGAAGGCTAAGAAAGAAATACCCTGAGAAGATCCCTAGTAAGAGCCTCTAGGCAGAAGAAACAACAGACACAAAAGCACAAGAAATAAATGAGTGGGGGCTAAGTGGAGAAAAGAGCTCCTGACTTTTCTGCCACAGTTACCTTGAATTTGACCTCTGGAAGGCTGAGCTGCGGCAGATGAGAAATGGAGAGTTGGGGGAGGAGGGATGAGAAATGCTGGTGGCTTTCTCCCTCTGGAAAATACCACAGACCTTGACTGTGAGCTGGAGGGAGCTGTTGGCCACACCTCCTGGAGTGGAGCTTCCGTCCCACTTAGCTGGGATGGAGAAGAGAGGGAGCAAGTCACAGCACAAGTGCCACAGACTCTCACTCTTATTACTGAGGTTTAGTAGAATTTCTTGAACAAATTTGCTTTAATAACTTAGGACAATTTCCAGAGGCCTTAAACTGTTGTTTTGTTTTACAATTTTCTTCAGTGAAGGTTGTTTCCCAGGAGAGTGGATCTGCGTGGCTCCTCATACCACCATTCCAAAAGTGATTCTTGTCAGTTGGCTTTTAATATCCTTAAAATAAAGTTCTCACAAGAATGCAAGTGTATCAAGTCTCATATTTATTAAGATGGGTAATGATGAGCCTAATAAATGGAGTGAGAAGGGTTGAAGAGGAGAAGAGTGAAACAGAACAGAGAACAGTTATAAATTGCTTCATTTTTTAACAGATGGAGATCCTAAAATCACTTTCTTTTGAAAGTATACCCTCTATCAAAACATCCACCTATGCATACTCATCCAAAATTTACACATCTTGCAGATAATTCCCGAAACACAGAAGAAAGCTGTCCATTGAGCCCAGGTGTTAGAAACTTCTATAGTGGATTATTACACCCTTAAGGGAAGAAAAGATATCTTATTATCCTATTTATATTTGTATTTCCTGTGTTATAAGTATAGTTCCTGGCACACAGTAATTGTTCAATAAAATTTTCATGAGAAAGTAACCGAATGAACTAACACAAAACCCAGGAGGAAAAAAAGAGGATGCAGATTTCCAGGAATTTGTGGTCTCATTGAGGGGAGAAAAATCTGTCTACATTGAAATTAGAAATAACTATGAATAAACGAATGGTAAACTGATGGACATGGGATGAAACTAGATAAAATTAAGTTGAATTTGGAGATGTTAAGAAAGTTGCTATACAAATGAAAGAAGATATTTTAATATTTAGTTTTGGCATTATTAGAAAGGGTTGGCATTTTATTTTTATGTACAAAAATAAAGTTATCACCAAATTAAAATTCCAAAGTAATTAACTGCTGCCTTTTTCAAATGTCTTCATTTGACATGGTAGGCACACGACAGAAAGAAACCAGCACCAGGTGAGTGCATATGCGTAATAAGATAAAGGAAAAAAATGAGAGGATATGAAAAATGATGTGACAAGATAAAATTAATTATGGTTTAACCAGCCTCAGAGAGATCATTTTAAAATGCAGGCTTTCACTTGACAGTGGCCCTTTTTCTGTCTGAGGAGGGGCATTTAGAAATCCATTGAAGTTTAAGGCATCATTTGAAGGTGAGAAGAACCTTTTATTCCTTATTATTTATTTTACCTCACACATGTATTAGCAGGAGGAGGACAATACTCTGCAAGGTTGCCTGCAGCCAGCAGCCACGTATCCCTCATGGGCAGATATTGAAAGATTATTGAAGGACAATTGCTAAATTCACATAGCTTTATGTATTATGAAAACCAAAACAGGAAAAGGTTGACTTAATTTTAGATTCCTTGTTTTGTGGCCACATTTAAAACAAAGATATATTCATAGAGAACACAATTGAAAACACGCATTATTTAAAACCAGCCTAATAAGCACACTAGGCTTGTATTTACCATCAAAAATGGCACCACGATGTGGCAAGACATACACACAGATTACAATTTACTGGGCTTGTTATATATGCATAAAATGTGAATTGTTCTGTATTGCTGCATTTCTTTACTTAAAAGAATCTCATTTGGTGGTAAACTGGGAAGTTGGAATGCAATGATTAAAAGTTTATATAATCAAGACAGAAAATGATGAAGTCTATGGGGACAAGGAGTATTTCTTATTCATCTCATTCTAAGCACCAAGCAAAGAATCAGGAAAAATGTGGCACTAAATAATTCAGTCATTACTTTAATCATTTATTCATTTAACAAATATATTTCTACTGTGGCAGAGCCTCTAAATTTGGGGGAGGGGAGGAGATATAAAGATAAGGAAATCATATTCTAGTGATGAGGATAGTGTTTGTTGAGTAAATGAGTATACCAACCTGGGTAAATTCAACTAAAGGGAAAGGAAATCAGACTTGAATAAGATTTGGAATCTTTTTCATTGTATGCATATCATCAGTTCTTTAGATTTAATAGAACATTTATATTATCAAAACTTTAGATTTATGGATCATTACCTTATCGCACAACAACGCACTGAGAAGGTATTAACATAACATTTCATAGATGAGTAAGGCTCGAAATAATGAAATGTCCTGCCTAAATTCCCATAACTATTTGAGGTCTATTGGGACTGTGAACCAGGTTCTGGTGGCTTCTGTTAGTCTCCTTTATGGAAGGCAGTATGTCTTCTCTATAACTTACAAGAAACTTGTCAGGGCTGTAATCCCATCAAGTCCCTCCCAGGAAAACCAGTCCAGTGAAGAGAATATTGTACTTGAATTTGAAAGATCTCAGGCTCTATCTGGCATTGCTAGTAACTAGCAGCATGCCTGTGGTCGCACATGCTAATGTTCAATTTCTTCATTCCTGAGGAAACTTCTACAAGCTTCTATCCCACTACCCTCAGTGGTCAGTCTTCTAGCATAGAGAGAAGGAAAAGTAGATTCTACTTTAGTTTCTTCTTGAGTTGTTTATGTATCAGTGTTCCTTGAGGTGTTCTTATCACCCACTGTTCTCAAAGTCTTAAGGAGGAGTTCTTTTAGGATCAGGGCGTTGTCTGGAACTCCTGGTTACTGTTTCCTCAACTCAATAGGACTCAGAACTCTTCTGACTGCTGCAATTGGAGAGGTTACTATAGGGCGAGAGACACTTTATTGTCCTATATCTTTATTTTCCATGACACTATTATATTAAACATATGGGTGTTTAAGACTTAATTAAAGGCTTGAGAAAATGAAATGTAATTACAGTGTAGGAGGAGAAAACTTAGAGATGTGTGCCACATAATAATTTTCTTAGAGAACAAGGGTACGTATTCAAGAGGTTAAGCTTTAAGGAGGTGGGAGGGAGAGAAGGTCACTTTACAGAGAAAGCCTGTTCTTATTTCTAATTTCTTTCATTCAGATTTTTTCTCTCTTTGATAATTGATCTAACCTCTACTGTTTTACTAACCTCTCTACCCACAAAAATCTGTCTCATGCCAACCTCCATGCTCCTCCTTTCTTTTAATCAGATGAGATTAATACGCCATGGGTGTGTCAGGATAGCTTCAGAAGGATAATAAGGGCTTTCCATTTGAGATAAAAGTACATTAACTGCATTCTAAGAAGACAGGAGATATCTATTCTATCCTGATTGGATGACAAGAAATGATATAAATTGTCTCTGCGTCTAGTAATCTTAGGCTTTAGAACTTTTTGACTTTACCCCTTACATGGTATTATTTATGATCCTAATATCCCACAGTCATCATCTACTTGTACTTTCCACGGAAATTTACTTTCCTAGTTGGGCTTAGAGTTTGTTGGACCAATTTGACATCTTTCAAACAACAAGACTCAAGTCTCTGCTTCTATCTTCCCTTTGAGATTTCCAAGAGAGATACTTTGTCAAAGTATTTCTCTGCTGTGCTAAGACTCCAGTAAGTGCTCTTCACCTTCGTCCACAGTTGTTCTAGTCATCGACATTGGAATTGCAACAGGTTGATGCCATTCCTGATCATCATCTAAAGTCTTGTCTCTCTTTTTCTTAAAGGTCACTGCCTGCACTTCTGCTGATTGTCTGTTGCAAGTTCTCAAGCATCGCAGTTGGTGATATTGAATCTACTAATAATGCACTTTAAGTCATGTGCTCTTCCTGGGCCAAGTATTTGTAGCTGGTGACCACCCGACTGCAGTGTTCACTTTTTTTCTAGGTAATATGGCAACTTCTCCCTTACTTTCAGCTGTGCCCACAACACAGTGGTGTAGGTGCTAATATTAACATATTTTGAGTTTCCACACACAGTTCCCTTCTTAAAAGCCCCTACCATAGTTATTTTGATCCCTGTTAATAAAGAGATTCATTTCACCTTTGCTCATCCCAACCTCTCTTGTGAGCTTGAGGGTTGGGGACTGATCAGGATCATGGCAGTACGGCTTTACTTTGTATCAAGGATCACTGTTCTCTTATTATACTGCTGTGAAAATGTAACCAAAATGTGTGAATAAGTCAAAAACATGGATGGGATAGACTGAAGGCCACCCAAGGAATAGCAAGGAAAAAGTCCTTAGCTTGACTCATTTTCAATTGATTAAAAGTCTCAGACTTAGTGAAGTTGCAGTTCAACTCTAATTTTTTTTGTCTAGAAGAAATGACAATTATTTTTGTTCAATAAAACAGATAACCACAAGGTTATGTTTTATTGTTCTGTGAGATATTAACCAATTTTATATATAATTCAGTAACCTTATCTTAACATTGCTCTCTTAAATTTACAGTAAATACCCTAGTTTTTCAAGTGTTGTATAGACAAGTTTTAGCATCTTCCTGGTTCCCTCGTTATATAATGAGCTAAATAAAATCTATGACACCAGTTATTTTTAATGTGCCTGAAAGTCATGATTTTACCTTTTAGAAAATTTTACTAAACATTCTGCTCACCATCAACAAATCTCCCCTTCAGGATATTCTGATACATCCTTGTGTGACTTCTCTTGATTCTGCCGTTTTGATTGCTAGTACTATTGATGCAATGGATGATTCTACATTTAATGGACATTAGAAATTTCCATTCACTCCAACTTTAAAGTCATTAAATTGATGCTGTTATATTTCCCAGGTCCCTGTCCCACCAATTTTGACTTTTATCAAATAAAAGAGGAAAAAATACAACTAAAAATATCTGCTAGTTTAAAACTTTATCAAAGTATAATAGATAATTTTGAATTCTGTGAAGTTCATATGCCTTTTTACAGTACCGGTCCAATTACACATTTGGAATATAAAGTTAGTTTTGTCCAGCTCAAAGTATTTTAAGAGAAAAACTTATTGATCTTGATTATGGCCAAAAGTTTCCCAAATTAATGAAGATTACTCTTGATGGAACTGTAAGTTTGGTGCCAAGAGGCACGAGAAGCAGCCATTTGACCAGACTTGTACTGGAAGTACAGCGTATTTCAAGTTTCATTTTAGGATCTTAGATTACACAGTCTCTCAGTGTTAAATATATCAGCATTCAGTTCAAGCCTTTATATCAGGAAAACTAAAAACAAGTACACACCAGAAACTAATTTCTTCTGATTATTACACTTGGAATTCTAAAGCCCCCTCTCTAGTAACATATTGATCCTTATTACTGTAATTTTCTCATGTTTGAGAAAAATTTATATAATGGGCTGAATATTTTCCACAATTCCATGAATCTCTGATGTCTGAAAGTGGAACAGTGAATGACGTGATGAGATCAAGGCCTGGATGTGACCCTTGAGCAACTCCTGCTAACTACGTCTCCTCTACCCCCAAAAAGCTTCCTGACTTCCCAGTCCTATACCTCCACCACCACCCCAGTCCTCCAGGAAGCAGAGTTGACTGTACCCGAGAGTATTCTAGGGGCTGTATGAACTCCCATCGTTTAACAGTTCTTTCTCTTTTTTGTTCTATTTAAGGTAAACACAGTGGATTTATGTTTATAATAGTGATATAAAGATTCACCTTTAAATAAATTTAAATTAAAAATAAATTCATATAAAGAAACCTATTGAGTAAATAATAGTTCAGGTGGCATATGGTTAGAATAAAGGTTGAAATGCAAATAAGCACACAAAAGTAATCTTGGACCTTTGTGAAAATCGAAGATTAATGCTTAGGGAATCTAAAATAGGGATAACTCGTCATTGTATTACTTTAAGATATTTTTCTCAGTAAGCCCATGGAGGAGTTAGTAAGCAATATAGTCAAAGGAGAATATACTCTGGCTCGGGGTTAGGCAAACCACAGTTTAAATTCCATCTCTGTAAAGGAGACCTGGGTCCTAGGGTCCTCCTTTATAAAATAGGAATCTGACCTCATTAGACTGGTGTATGAATTAAATGACATAGCACATATAAAGTGAAAGGTACCCAGGTGCTACTCCTTCATTCCTCTTGATTTTCCCTTGAATCATGATATCAGCTGTTTCTACTTTCTTAATGGCTTACAAACTGGAAGTCGGTCACAATTATTTACATTCCATTGTTTTCCTGTAATGTGACAGCAAAATAAGGAAAAGCCAGATATTAAATTCCCATATTACTGTGATGCAGAGAAATAAAAAATTTATGTCAATGGCAAAAAAAAAAAAAATTTTGGAGATCATCTACTGAGATGCCAAGTGGACACCTGATGGAACCAAGTAAATAGCGGTGGCAGAGAATTGTACTCTGCAGGATATTTAAGCCCAGGCACATCTTTTCTTGGCTCCATAAGTGAATCCCAAATGACAATAGAATGAAAACATTTGTGTCTGTTTTTTTCTTTACTTTATATTGATTTTATGATATTGTTTTTAAGTTTGTGCACAGACAAATTATTCTACTTTCGTGTTAATACAAACCAGATATTTGATTTTATTGTCTACATATTTGATCTCTGTCAAATAGATTACAGAGATCTATTTTTTGTTGGTTGAGAGTGGAAAGAATATATGGCTTGTTAGTCTATTTATTTGTTAGCTTTTTTAAATTGTTTTTTAACCTGTTGGCCTATTTGTGAATTTATATCGATTGAGAATTACTTGCCCACTGAGAAGGAGAATAGCTCTTTGAAATCTGAACAGACTATTTTTTTTTATTCGTGTTTATTTTTGACTTGGGGTTTAGGTTGTAGAATTGAAGATATAATTTGTCTACGTGTCTATGTGTCTGTAATGGAGTAAAGCTTTTACCTTTTGTTGTGAGTGTGAAATATTTTCCTAATTCCAGAGGGTACAAATTAGATAATACTTCTTGTATTAGATTCTCTTCCAATTGTTTTATAGATATAGATAAGCATATATAAAAATTAAAATATTTCCAAATTTCACAGAAAATAAATAAAATGAATCCATAATACTTTGAAAGTACTAAGACAAATCTTTATTATAGACACTGCTATCATAGAAATATTTAAAGACTCTAAGATCACATAAGGAGAATTTTGCAAATTATACTATTTTAATAATTTTGTACTTAAAAAATAAATGACAACTATGTGTTTGGTACTTGAGTTTCAATATGGAGTAAAATATAAAAAAATTTGTAAGAATTGAAAAATATTTTTATAAAATTTATTTTTTTATAAAATTTGGATTTGTTTTCTCACAAAGAGATAAATTAATCTAAAATTTCTAAACTTCTCACACTGGTTTACTATCATTAGACCCACATAATGTTTAAAATCATAAAAATGTAGATGTGGATTTAATTAAATTGAATCAAGTCTGAATTCTGAAAAATGTAAATGTGTTATATAGCACATCATATTGAACAAAATTTCTTAGCTCTTTACATAACCAAAATCTTCTAACTAATACTAGAATGAGTTAGTGGATAATCTTTGGATTCTTAGATAACTTCTAAGTGAGACTGAATACTGAACTACTTTTTGCATAATGTAATTTTAATTTTATATAGTTTCTTCTTATTTGCATGTGGTATGGAGTGGTCATATCTTCAGGTTGTGTAAATGAACCTGTTCAGTCTTGCCACTCTAATAAGGTGGAAAAGGGATGTGTATAGAGCTGTATTTGTGTCATATGTATTTACGAGCTGCAGGTTTCGTTTTTCAAGGGAAAAAATGAGTAATTTTGTCTTAAAGTACAAGTTTGGTCCAAAATAAGAAAAAACACAGAAAAGAAGAATACCTTATCGTGTATATCAAGTAGTAGAAGGTATGACGTATGCCTTGGTTTATAATATCTGAGCCTAAAAGGAGACTATAAAGAGTTTTAAATTTTGGCAAAGTTAAGTCAGTTTTGATAGGCTTGTCCTCCAAATAGTTTAAGGAGCCGGGGGGAGATTTATAAAAACTTTGCTGCCAAGTATGTATCGATGCAAAATGAAAATTTGGCTTTTTCTCTGTCAAATTCGTAAATGTCTTGGAAACCCCTAAGGGATTATAAAATAGCATTCTTTATCTGCTGTGTAAACTCTCACACAGCAGAGATTCCTACTTTATCAGAATAATCTTCTCTGCTTAGTTTGATTTTATATGCAATTGGCTAATTAATACAAAAAAGGAAAAAATTTTCTCATTTACGAAAAAGCTCAAGTTACTTACAAAACTGTTACAATATTTGGTGTTTATTTAAAACGTTTTATCACTTTGATTAAATAGATAACCAAATATTGTTTCTCAGCATCCATGATCCTATCTTGAGTTATCAGATCTGCTCTAATTTTTTTATTTACCTCAAATATCGGATGCCAAATTTAGAAAAATAAAATAGTCTATTCAGGAGAGCCTCTATAGGTCTTCTAGACAAACACAAAGATTTGTTACTTCACCTTATAAAAAAAGAGACGATAGGGACAATTAGAGTTGTTTGCTGTGTTTCACATTCATAATCAGCTCAATGCTATTGTAAAATCTGTGTGGGAAAATCGTCAATGTAGAAGAAACACTCAGCTCTTTCTAAGTAAAGACTATAGGGTAAAATATTATTGCAATAAGTATTTCGGAAGTTGTACACTTTATTTTACTGGAGATTTTTTAATTCCCTCACTGTCCATATTTTCTTACTCCTAAGAGAAACACTAATTAAATTCCTGAAATACTATGTATTGAACCCCAATAGCAAATTTATTCTCCCCCTTTCTGATATTCTTACCTACTGTAATCATTCAACAACAATCAAACAGGTTTCTGCTTCCCACTGATGCTTGCTAGAAGACTTGCTATAAACTATAGCTTGGAATTTGTGTGATCAACAACAACAAAGGCAGTGAAATGCCCATTGAAAGGATTGCACTAGATTCTCTAAATTATCAGTGCTTCAATGAATAGATGATTAGAAGAATCTTCCAAGCTGACAATGATTAGAAAACACTCATACAATATAGGTGGGCTGAGTCAGTATTTCCAGGACTCTTTTCTGTCAGGAAGCAGATCTACTTCATGAAAGCAGACTTTACCCAAGATCCATAATTACAAAAATTACATATGACTGAATGAAATGGTAAGGGAAATTTAATTGCGGTTATTTGATTGAAATATTATTGGTATCATTTTATTGTTCTAATTTTATGTATATATGAGTACTACAGACTGAATGCTTGTGTCCCCTCCAAGAATTCATAAGTTAAATCCTAACACCCAATGTGATGGTGTTAGAAGTTGGAGCCTTTGGGAAGTGATTAGGTCACGAGGGTGGAAAGCTCCTGACTGGGATTTGTGCTCTTACAAAAGAGATCCCAGACAGCTCCCTTGCACCTTCCACCATGTGAGGACACAGCAAGAATACAACTCTCTATGAACCAGGAAGTGGGCCCTCACTAGACACCAAATCTGTCAGTGCCTTGATGTTGTACTTCTTAGTCTCCAGAACTGTGAGAAATAAATTTCTGTTGTATATAAGCCTCCTAGTCTATGGTATTTTAGTATAGCAGTCCAAATGGACTAAGAGAATCAGGAAGCCCTTTTAACTTTAAATGCAGTAGGCTATGCTTTTCCAAACTGAAATTAACCATTTCTAATGAAATCTCCTCTCAGTAACTCCTCAGAGTTGAGAGAGAAATACTTTGCTGAATTGCCTTACATTTTCATGTCAATATGGCTATTTACATAGGTTCAATAAGAATCTATCCTCCTTTTTACCAAGATATATAATTGGACAAATTGACTTATAAGTCGACAAATTGATTGTGCAACAAAAACCATTCCTATAAGTATAATATTTTAGAATAAATCTCATTTAATAAGCTATGACAAACTTTTTACTGCGAAACAAGGACATTCCACCCAAGACGAAGTAACAGACATAGAATTTACCCTGTGGCCTAAAACAAACAAAAATCTCCACAAACATATGAAACAGGGTTATCAAGACACTAGACATTGGGTAATTTTGATGTAAATTAGTGTCCAGTAGAAAATTATCTATAGCCGCCGGTTTTCCTCCTCATCTTCATCATTCAGTTTCTAATTGCTTCTAAAACTAGCCTGTCTCAGTCTAGATCTGATTTCTAGCAACTCAATTCAATTTCTATTCAGCTTACACCTTCAGTATTTATACTTAGTAAAGCAGCAGTGGTGTAAATTTTTCTATGACCCAGTGAAGTGTATTCAAACAATTTTAAGTCCAGTGGTGGCTATATTAATAATAATCAATAAAAAAAAATTTGAACAAAATAAGTATGTGGTTTTAGATAAATAAAATTTACCATAGAAAGTATTATGTTCCAAGCAGTATTCTAAGGTAGACAGAGAGGGAAAGAGAGAAATAGATATGAATAATTATTTTATACTACGTGGAGTATAATTATACCCACAGCAACCCTAGGCTTTATTAATATATCCCTTTAAAGATGGAAGAACCTAGGCACAGAAATCATAAAACTGGTACATGGCAGAACCAGGACCTGCACTCAATGCCCGTTCTTCCTATTGCATTTATTATTTACATTGATAATTAAGAATGTAATCTAGATAGCCAGTAGCATCTTTTGTGTGTGTGTCAATTATTTTCTTAACTAGACAGTAGGGTCTCTAAAAACCAATACTTTTTAATATATTTTATAAGATTTTATTGTGTTCACTGATCAAAGTAGCTTGCATATACAAGGTCCACAATGAGGAGTTGACTGTAGCCACAAACAGCCTATTTACTCAAAAAGCCAAAAAAACCTGCCATATCTAAGAAGTGTCGTATTTTGACGTGAATTAGTATCTTTTCTGGCGTTTCTGATTACAAGGGCAAAGTGTGAATGAGTCATAGGGTACAGGCCATTTTTCATTCATAGTAATTGATGCTTTGAAGTTGGATTGTAGATGCTGATTATAAGAAAATGTATTTATCAGAATTGTGTTCTCTTGAACAGGCAAATGTCTATTACAGAATAGCTTTTTCTTTCCTCACCAAAAATATCAGGCTTTGTTAATACCAGCTTTTGTACCTTAATTCAGTAGTGTTTAGTGGATAAAGACTAAAAGACTTTTTTCGATCTATAATAGGTAAAGCTATATTAGAAGTTAAAATTATTGATGAAATCTAAAATTATTATTCAATGATCTGAAAATTATAATTATAAATAACAAAAAGGAGAAGCAAATATTCTAGATATAAAGTAATTATGAATAAGGGTAAGGTCCTGCCACACTTACATTATAAAGATATAGAAAAAAATGTATGTAGCAATATATATTTTCCGACTACCCTACCTCCACATCCCCATACAATTTACACTCAAGTCTCAAAAAGCTAGTAACTATGACTCAGATCTAAGCTAGGTCATTGAATTAATTTTAACAGAAAGGTGACAAAAACTTTCATCAGTAATCACTTTTGAGACTGTCACAATTGTTGACAGAATAAAGGAGTATAATTTAGATCTGTGATGTGGTTATTATTTTTTTAATTGTTCTGTTTTTACTTGGAGAACACTGGAAGCATTGAAATACTCTTTATTTCTTTGTTCTTTGAATTGTTGTAGTAAAATTAACATTTTCTCTCAAGTATGCAAAAGCTTTGCAGTTGCTAAAGAAACCTTCGTTTTGTCAGAGTAAGATTCAGACCACACCTTATCACACTTCTAGTTCAATTTCTAGATCAAAATAACATAAAGAAATTACGAATAGCTTAGCTCTTTTTGAAGCAGGTTCTAGATACAATGTTGCTCATTCAGAAATTGGCACTTCTTAAAGAGAATATATGTTTTTATTTAAAAAAATAATGAAGTGTTTACAATGAAGAAGAAATTTACTGAATCATACAGTTCCTCAAACATTAAATAGAAAATGCTATTTACCTCATTATTTCCTATGACAAAGTATTGATATACCAAAAAAAGTTTGCTTAGATAATATTCTAGAAATCTAAGATTGATAAATTATGTGATCTAAAAAAAGAAAGGAAACTATCCTTGTTCTGGTAACCTGGTAAAGTGCTAATTGCTATCTCTAGTTTAATCTTCATAACTCTCCTAGGCAGTAGTTATCAGAAAAATGAGAAAATTGAGTTAAACTAAGTATTAAGCTAAGATCACATAACCAAGCAAGAAATCAAGCGAACAAATGTTTGACACATCCATACTTGTACTCAACCTTACTACCTCCATGGTATATTTGCAAGGATAGAAAAGACCAATCCCTATTGCAATGATAAACTTCAAAATCTCAATGGATCAACACAATAAAATTTATTGCCTACTCTTAAAGAAAAAATTATGTAATGACACTTGTTTAAGAATGGTAAGGCAAACTTGATTCAAGGGGAGAGAAACATTGCGATGGGTGTAGTGGCCTCTGCAACGGAGTCTTGCAGTGGGGGAGAGAGATTAGATTCAACTGGACTCCAACAAGGACTAGTAAGGATTTATAACAAGAGTAAGATGGGGGTCAATGGATGGAAAATTACTGAAGAAACATCAGGAGTAAGAGGCATTCTTGTTAGACCAACCCAACAGAATTCTTGCTGAAGGTAGGCCAGGGTGATAAGATATTGAGGGTGGTGAGATATTAAGGGTGGGGCATTTTCGCTAAACTGACTTAGTGGGATTATTGCTCAAGGGCAGAGAGGAAAGCCCAATGTCCAGCCTAGTCCAGCAGTGGGCTCAGAGGAACCTCATTAAAGTTAAATCTAGAAGAGAGTCTCTAGGGGGCTGGCCCAATGGCATAGTGGTTCAGTTTGGCATGCTTCACTTCGGTGGCCTGGGGTTCATGTATTCAGATCCTGGGCATGGACCTATGCACCACTCATCAAGCCATGCTGTGGCAGCATCCCACATACAAAGAGTAGAGGAAGATTGGCTTGGATGTTAGCTCAGGGACAGTCTTCCTTAAGCAAAAAGATGAAGATTGGCAACAGATGTTAGCTCAGGGCCCATCTTCCTTACCAAAAAAAAAAAAAAAGCATTTAAAAAGACATTCAAAAGGAAATAAGAGTCTCTGGAGCCAGCCCTGATGGCCTAGTGGTTAAAGTTCCATGCTCTCTGCTTCAGCAGCCTGGGTTGGCTTCCCAGGCGCAGAACCACACCACCCACCTGTCAGTTGCCATGCTGTGGTGGTGGCACACATAGAAGAACTAGAAGGACTTACAACTAGGATTTACAATCATGCTTGGGGCTTTGGGGAGAAGGAAAAATAAAAAGAGGAAAGATTGGCAACCGATGTTAGCTCAGGGTGAATCCTTTCCTGCAAATAAAAAGAGTCTCTGTCATCACTTACACTGTATGTCCATCAATGCTCATATAACAATTCTGGGACTCAGGGTGATGGAAGTTCCCCTGTCTTGTGGCCACATCATGTAGGACATTTAGTCCTTTTGGTTGTGGGGGTCAGAGAAGAAAAGATGAGATAAGTACATAATTTCACCAAACTGTAAGGGGATTAGGAAATAAAAGAAAGAAAGTGAAATATTTGGTGACATTACTCTCTGCCATAACTTTATATGATATTTAATAGCTGGAGAGGACTTTAGTGAGGATGTAGTGAAATTCTTTTAAGTTTTCCTAAGGGAGCCCTTTCTTTCTCCTACCTATTAAAATAAGAAAGCCTTGGAATTAGAGCACTCCAAAAGCTCACTCCTGCCCCAAGGTGAAGGAAAAAGATATATCCTTATGTGTCTAAATATGGGTGTATGTGTGTATGTATTTGTGTGTGTGTATGCAGCTTAGATCTTACTCCCAAGTTGGGAATGAATTGAGTGTGTTCCCATACCCCTAGGAAGCTCTATTTGCTAAATGGTGTGTAGAAATCTCAGCCTAAGAGTTAAAGTACCACTTCAAACTAGCTAATTATGGTTGATATTTTTCCCTGATGTGTGGACAAGTATAATAGAGGGTGTAAATAATAAAGGCAAATTGTTATAGTCAAAAATCTTGTTAATTCCTTCTATCTTACCATAAATATTGAAGCCGGAGTACCTAGAAGAGTCTGAAATTTTCTGGACCTCCACAGTTAAGCTGTCAATCTGATTAAATAGCTCAGGCTGGACTCTTGAATGCTTACATGTAATTCCTGCTTTCTGCTTTGAAATTTGTCCTTATATAGTCTTTTCTGATATATTCAGTTGGTTGAATAAAAAATACAAAATCACTTTTTTTAACAATCACTCTTTGTTATATTCCAACTTGGTTTCCAAACTCTTTCAAAAATCTTTACTCAAGTATTTATTTATTCATTTCAAAACACTTATTTGGAATGATGATTCTATGCCTGGCACCATCTTAGGTGCTAAGAATATAGACATGAATAAGACAGACGATACCCCTGCACGAAAGGAGCTTACAATCTGGTGGTATAGATAGTATACATAGATATGGATACAGATATAGAAAATAAGTATATCAACAAGTAAATGAATAAAACAATTCATCAAAGAATCTTCTAACTTTCACTATATTGTTCCTTGAGTATTTTCCCCGAACTGCCTTATTTGCATTCATCTTTCAGCGCTGCAGGAAATTCAAATACACAGTCATATTTTTAAAGCTTCCCTCTTGCTCTAGGGCATTCCATGTTTTCTTTAAGATATTTAAAATACTTTAAATTTCAAATTTCATGAAAACCATAGTATTCTAGAATCTAGCCTCACTGCTCATTAACACAAGTACTTTTTTTGAGAGGATTTTCTTAGAGCCTCTTAGTGTTTTATTTTACTTTATTTCATTTTATCATGTTTAGCAAGATCCATTCAGAATGAGTAATTTTTCTGTATGCCCCTAGGAAACACTGGAAATAGAGCTGTTATTGAAATTCCATGTGGCTGCCCCCTAGTGGGAATCCTGAGATGTATTGAAGAGTGACAATCCTGGGTTACAGTTGGACTTGGATGGGTTGCTGTTTGCCTAATCATCCAAAGTCCTACAGAGAACATAGGGTCAGTGTTGTGTGCTCTCGGTAAAGAGTTAGATTACTTTCGGGGCCGGCCCAGTGGTGCAAGCGGTTAAGTGCGTGTGCTCCGCTGCGGCGGCCAGGGGTTTGCGGGTTCAGATCCCGGGCGCACACCGACGCACCGCTGGGCAAGCCATGCTGTGGCGGCGTCCCATGTAAAGTGGAGGAAGATGGGCATGGATGTTAGCCCAGGGCCAGTCTTCCTCAGCCAAAAGGGGAGGATTGGCAGATGTTAGCTCAGGGCCGATCTTCCTCACAAAAAAAAGAGTTAGATTACCTTCTATTCCCTTTCTCCTAAGCCCTACTTCACACACACACACAAAAAAATGGTGTTTATGGGTGAGGAGGTCCTGTTACATAGAGAAAAAAAGGAGAATAAAACCCAAAGCATACAAACAAAAAACAAGGCCCTGGTTTGATTCAGAAACTATTTGATTTTGATAGCCCCAGTCCTAAGCAGTAATGTTTCATAGGGAACAGGATATCTTCATATATAACAACATCAGAAATCATTATACATTTCTATCTCTTGTGTAAAATTTCAAATACCTAAATGGAAAAAAGAAAATCCTTTTAACCCAAAAGATAAAAATAAAGGGTACACTGCAGTAGTCTTCTGATGCACTGCAAAATTTTAATTTTATCCCAATCTTCTAAATTTGTTCATGCACATGTTCTCACCATTTTCTTTTTACCCCATTCATAACATGGCCATTCATTCAGTTAGCATTACCTGATTGCTTATGGTAACATCAGCTATTTTATTTGCCTGTATCTACCCCCTCTTACTTTGAGGATATTCCATTTATCCTGGTCAAAGTGTTTAATTCCCAATTGCTTATGGATCAATAATGGAATTTTTAATTATATAAGGCAACATTTAATTATACAAGGCAAACATTTCCTGTTTTTTTTCCTTAACATTTTTGTGTGTGTGTGTGTGAGGAAGATCAGCCCTGAGCTAACATTCATGCCTATCCTTCTCTTTTTGCTGAGGAAGACTGGCCCTGAGCTAACATCTATTGCCAATCTTCCTCCTTTTTTTTTTTTTCCCTTTTTCTCCCCAAAGCCTCAGTAGATAATTGTATGTTGTATCTGCACATCGTGCTAGTTTCTGTATGTGGGACGCTGCCTCAGCATGGCTGGACAAGCAGTGCATCGGTGCGCACCCAGGATCCAAACTCGGGCCACCAGCTGCGGAGCGCGTGCACTCAACCGCTAGGCCACAGGACCGGTCCCCTCCTTAACATATTTTGAGCTTTCTGTCAATTGCAGTCAAAAGAATTCTGACCAATAAAAGTGCCTATTATGTGACAAATATCATGCTAATTTTCCTGCATCTCTTTTTACATTAGTATCCAAAGTTATTTATATATGTGTTTGGAAAATGGAATCATCCACTATTTTAAAATAAAACAAACTACAATATTGTGCTGTTTAATATATATTTTAACATACTTTTAATTTGTCCAATCTTTTTCTTTACTGTCATAATCAAAATTACTTCAGAGTGACATCAGCTATTTAATAAAGTGGTTTGGGAATACAGTTGGCAAAGTTTTTGCAAGTGTAAGTATATTATCTTTGTTTTTTGCTTCCTGAACTTTAGTCTCTCTTCATCATTCATCCCCCTACTGCTCACCCCACATTGTATTCTTGGCTGGCCAATGGGAATCTCTTAGAGTTGTGATGAGTTCATACAGTGTTTACATTTATGGTCAATTAATTTCAGGAATTTTATTTTAAGCACAAATGAAAGGATTCTCATTTTTAACAAAAACCAAGCATTCCAAAATTATGATTATTTCTAGCTATCCTATGAAGGAATTTTAGGGTCATAAGTTGGGATTGAAATGAGAAATAAACAAGACCCTACATGGTCTTTTATCTTTTGAGTCTGCTCTGTTGAAACTGCTTTCAGATCCCACACTGGCTGGAGATAGACCTCATGTAAATCTGTGGTAATAACAGGAGATAAAAAAAAAAGGAAGGGGGCTTGGCATTCATATTCCTCACTCAGTCCACTTCCCCAGACCTGAAAAGAACATAGACATGTGCTTGCACTGTGGTGTTTCCATTTATTTCAGAGGAGGCATTATCTTTTCTGTTGTGCTTATTCCCATAGTGACTATTTCCAATTTTTGATCGAATTGATGTCTTAAGTATTGCAAGGAACTTAACATTTGTTCTCCTCTTCAAATCTTTAAAACTCCATGCCCTTCTTTTCTCCTTATATGTCCTACAACTGTTTCCTTAATCGGGCTTTAGTATCTCCCAACACAGTTATGAGCCAGAGGATACTGTTTCGAAAGGGTGGAGGGGAGGGAATGGAGCAGTTCGTACTTCCCTTAAGTATATTAACTGGAAAGCTTCCACTCAAGTGATGTACTGAGGCACTTCAACCACTGCTCCTCTGACCCTGACACTTCAAGTGGGAGCTCGGCTCAGTTCCTATTAAGAGAGAAACATAAAGCTGCCATTGTCACAGATTCAGCCAGTAATGGATAAAGTGGTAATTAAATTAAGATGGCTGTTGTGGAGAGACGTTGCTTCATAACAAAATCTAAGAAGATGGAAATTCAGTTTCCCTCTTTCCATCTCTACCAATTAATGCAGCAGTTCAGGATCTAGTTATTTATATCCAGCCTTCCGAGTCACCTTGCTATAAGAGTTGTCTCCAATTGTTAAAAAGTTTACTAGAAAGAAAAAGAAACATAGATATATATATTTTTTTTCCATAAGTCTATAGCAGGAGTTTAAGAGGTCTTAGAAAAATAACTTCTCAGAAGAGAAGGAATGCTTGAAGCGAGTGAGCTCTGAAAGGAATACCAACAAGAAGGAACAGCCAAACACTAAATTACAGATCACTTATCTTCAGTTTTGTTCTGTAACTGAATTAGTCTCATACCAAAAGATCCAGGGATGACCACAGAGAAACTGACAACTAGGTGTGTTTAACAGGTTCAGGTCAGATTCAGGTTTGCTCAAACCATGCATAAGACCAAGGCACAAGGCTGCATATTAAAATCACTTGAGGAGCCTAAAAATAATACCATACTTGGATCCCACTCTTGGAGATTCAGATTAAATTGGGCTTGTGTGCAGCCTTTGAATTGGGACTTTCAAAAACTCTACAGGTAATTTTCATGGGAAGCAGAGGCTAAGCACCGCTTCATTACACAGTTAAATTTCTTCATAGTTTCCTCTTTGTTGAGTTATTTGTCTTTTTTTCCAATAGACTTAATATATGTAGCCTTAGGGTTGTAGCAGCTTAAAGATGAGGGGCTTTAAACAGATGCTGCATCAATGCTCATCTTCCTAAAGCCTCTAGTTGCTGCTCTTTGGAGCAGAGCCTGGAAGAGGCGTCCTTACTTCCTCTGTCTTCAACTTAGATTCAGGACTTGCACACCCTGCACAGTAGAAACCCCCTAACTGGTGTGGCAGAGAGTGTTTCCAGCGAATCTCTAAGATCAGGACTCTGATTTATTATGTGTCTCAACAAAGTGAAATCAGAAAATTTTAGATGAAAAAGGGCAACTTTCTTTATCCAGTGCATGATTCTCAGCTATGGAGTCCACCATCTACAAAGATGAGGCGAGTCATAAGCAACTGGTGTCAAGAAAAATAGATGAAGATGGGTTCTGATTAAACACGAGACAATAAACACACACTTCTACCCTAGTTTCCTCCAAAATTCTCATGGAAACAAGTGTCAAGTGATTTTTTTTTTTTTAAAGAAATATCGTATAAGGACAATTAAAGTGGCAGAGAAAAATATGGAAATGTAAAACAGATGGATAGTGGTAACAAATTTAGAAGACCAGAGAAAGCTGAAACTTAAGATAGCCAGAGAGAGAGACAGAGAACCACCTGCTTTGCATTGCATTATCCTAGAAATGTGCAAGAATTTGCTGAAATACAGACCCCTGTAAGTGGGGTTAGAGGGAACTAAAAATAGCAGAATAGTTTGAAAATCTCTTTGAGAAACTGCTGAACAGTTTGGTCTTCAACCAACTAACTCAGACTGGCGATGACTCTTTTCCTACACTAGAAGGAGATCGAAGATATATCATCTGGAAGGAGTCAAAAATAAACACTTTGAATTGGAGGAACGCAAGGCACTGAAGAAAGGAATTTCATCAAAAAGAAAGCAGGGTGGGGGGTTAAACACATGCCTAGATAAGAAACCAGGTATATCCTATTTTGGAGCATAGTCTCTTGAGTTGGAATCTCAGCTTTGCATCTAACAAGCTCTATGATCTTATGTAAGTTCATTTTCTTCTTTGTGCCTCAATTTCTTTATCTGATAAATGGGTATAATCACGGTTATTCAATTGATGTAAAGATGAAATGGGTGAATACATGTAAAGCACATATTCCAGTGCTTGGCAAAAAATAACCACTATATGTATGTTAACTACTCTTATTATCCCCTACTCAGGGCCCCAGATAAAGATAGAGAAACTTATATTTTACAGCCAGAAAATAGAAGATTCTTCCCAGAGGGGAAAACAAAATGTCTGTGAGTGTATACACACATAAACATATACATTCACAAACATATACATACAGTTCCTGACAGTTTGGGTTCCCAAATGAAAATCCTCAATCAGATCATCTAGAGTGAAATCCACCAGGGAACTGATCTCATCAACTCATGGAGCTTCCCATCAGCTTTTTAGACCTTCCCTTCTTAATTATAGGCAGTACCCAAATATCAATAGATAGTTGAGGAAATTTTCTATCAGGACATACAGAAAAGGAAAATCCTTCTAAAAGGATTTTGGAATAAGTGAAAACAAGGCTGAGAGAGTAAAAATGTGAAAAGGAGCTATAGTTAATTTCTGCAGAGAGAAAAAAGAACACATTGCACATTTGAAAGAACAGAATGCTATGAAATGGAATGTGTAGAGAACAAAACTAGCCCCCAAAATTTAAAAATAGAAGAAATTAAAACTCAGTACAAAGATAGGGAAATAAAATTGTGGAAATCATCTGGTAAGTACAATAAAAGAAAAATAGGTTTAAAAAATAGAAGATGATAAAATAAAATTAGGTGATCAGCACAAAAGGACCAATATCCGAATAACAGAAGTACCTGAAAAAAAAAAATAGAAAAAAAAATGAAGTGCAGGAAATTACCAAAGAATTAATTCAAGAAAATTATCTAGACTGAATGAATTGCATTGGTTTCCATATTTAAAATGCTTACAGCACTTCCTCCACAATGAATGAAAATAATCCATGCTAAGGGATATCCTCACGATTTTCAGAGCAATGAGGGAGCTGAAAAGACACTAAAAATTCCCAGTGAGAAAAATTAATCTAATTGTATAAACAGTTATCATAATATTATTTTGAAAAATACATCCTTTCCCCACTGATCTGAGCGCCAAATCTGCTTTAAACCGTTTCCATATGTGCATAAGTCTATTTCCGAGCTCTCTCTTTGAAGCATTATAATAAGACTTGTTATATCATAAAAAGTCCCCTGATTTGTTATTTTTCTGATAAAGAATTTTTGCTATTCTCAGCCCTCGGCTCTTCTGTGAAACATTTTGAACCAACTTGCAAGTTCCATGAATAACTCCATTACTAACTATATTGGAATCTATTTAACAAATTGATTAATTTCAGGATAATTTACCTATTTAATTACAAGTTCCTATCCATGAACATGATACAGTCGTCCCTCAGTATCCATGGGGGATTGGTTCTAGAACCCTGCATGGATAGTACAATCCATGGATGTTCAAGTCCCTCATATAGAATGGTGTAGTATTTGCATATATCCTGTATACTTTGAATCATCTCTAGATTACTTATAATACCTAATCCAACGTAAATGCTTTGTAAATGGTTGTTACACTGTATCATTTAGGGTTAGGAATTTGTTTTCTTTTTTTTTTAGTATTTCCATCCGTGGTCAGTTGAAACTGAGGATGTGACACCTGTGGATACAGAAGGCTGACTGTATATCTATTCATTTGGTTTTTAAGGACTTTTAATAAAATATTCTCTTTTCTACATAAAAGTCTTAATGTCTTTTGTTATATTTATTCCTATGTATGCGACATTTTTGTTAGTGGTGTAGCTTTTAAAAAATTTCTTTTTTGACACATTCTAAACCATATAAAAGGATATAATGTGATATCACATTAAATCTCAGTAAAATTTATAAAGAGGGCCAGGATAATTGTTTCTGAGGCCAGTGATGGCTAACTGGCCTGTCTTAGAGGAGAGTGATCACACTTCTCCATGGTTATTTCTCACCTGCTGCTTTGACTTCACCTAGATTTCTGTCTACATCCTATTCTCATGTGCCTTCAGGTGGCTTTTTGTGTTTTATCCTCACGTTGTGTAGAATGTATAAAACCAGAACCATAATGTGGGAACTTTCCATTAAATATCACCATGAATTCCAGAGGAAGGGATGTTGCAATGTGAAGTCCTGCCACTATGACTATGACTTTTGCCAAGAATCATTATGCTTTGACCCTGATTTGTGCTGGCTTAAGCAATAAACACGTCTCAGCAGTAACACCAAAGTAAAAGGATACTAATGAAAGTAGATTGGATAGTTGTCCTCAGTCACTTCTGGCATCCACACCCTTAAATGTGACTTTGCAATTCTTTTTCTAGACTAAGTAGAATATATTTCCATGCTTTGTTGATGTTGGAGTTGTCCATGGAATTTGCTTTGAACAATGGTATGTTGGTGGTTCTGATCCAGCAGAGATTTACATTGTGCATCATTTACATTGGTCTGTTGTGCTCCTATGACCCACTATAAGAAAAGCACGCCCCAGGTGGCTGCCAGTCCAAGAAGAACATGAAGACATGTGGGGAGGACCTGAAACCAAATCCCAGTCTGACACCAAGACTAACTGCTCCCAACTTAGATCCGTAGAACCACAGCATGTCTGCAGACCTGTGGAAAAGAAAAACTGCTGTAACTTATTTAGTCTTTTCTAATGATCAATTCATTTACACTAGCAGATGAACAAACTCATATACCATAGATTGTCAGAAGAAAACTTTCACTGATAATCCAGTTCCACGTGGGACTGTGTAAATTAACAAGCAAGAGCAAACTGATTTGTCACAAAGTTTAAATATCAATATACGTGGTGTTCATCCAGTGTGTGAATAGGCATTTGATATACAAAAAAATCTCTATTTTACTTGTAACTCTTTGTTTAGTTAATATTGCCTAACATGCAAATTTACAAGTATTATAGAAATTCTCCAGATTATTCACCTATGTGCACACTTTCAATAACCAGTGTGTACAATTTTTAAATTATGTTTTTGACCCTATTTGTTTTACTTATACTGATTAAAGTGTAATTATATTCCTGTTGAACATAATAATAAAAACACATGAGTTTCTGTTATGAATGTCTGTGCTTTTTATTTTATTTTTCTAGTAATTGATTCTTAGTAGATTTTTCAAAATGGAAAAAATTTTTTTCTTTTGGTGAGGAAGGCCAGCCCTGAGCTAATATCCAATGCCAATCCTCCTCTTTTTTGCTGAGAAAGACTGGCCCTGAGCTAACATCTGTGCCCATCTTCCCCTACCTTATATGGGACGCCGCCACAGCATGGCTTAATAGGCGGTGCATAGGTGCGTGCCTGGGATCCGAACTGGTGAACCCCTGGCCGCGGCAGCGGAGCGTGGGCACTTAACCGTCTTGCGCCATTGGGCCAGCCCCCAAGGAGAATTTTTTAAAATGATTCCTCAACGGAGATATTTAAGAAGCACTGCCTTGTAGAACTAAAGATCTATGTAAATGTCTCCAAAAAAAGTTTCATGATACAAGTAGTGTAGCAGAAAGAAACGGGTGTAAGAAATAAACGAAGGTGCTGATGTCGAATCCTGATGGTACAGCATTTATGAAGCAACATATAGTATTGCGGATAGTACTTTGTGCTAAAAGAAGCAAGCTCCTTGATAACCGGGAAATTGTGAGTCTTAAGAAGATGACATTATCATCCCTCACAGAATCTATAAGAAGAAGGGGAGAGGGAGAAGGAGAGGAGAGGGAAATTGCTTCCTGGTTGCCAATGTCAGAGTTCTCAGTTGTAAACAATAGAATCCACTCCAGCTACTTTAAGCAGCAAAGACATTTATAAAGATATTAGGGTTCACAGAATGCCTGTGAGACCCAACAAGACATTTAAGACTACTTTTAAAATGTCTAACCAAATCTTGCTACAAAAACACCATTGCTACTTTTGCTCATGATGCCAGACAACTGACGATAGAAGACCAGCCATGGTTGTCCCTGAACAAGTAAATGCACCAGATCACAAGAACGTGTAAACTCATGTGAAAGAGCTGAAATGATTCCTTCAACTTACCCTGATGATAGAGAAGGCTTCTAGAAGAAAAGACTTAAAATGATAGTCATAGGAAATCAAAAAATGCCAGAAATAAAAGACTTTTTTCATTTTAGGAATCTACTGTATTAGTTATCTATTTTGCAATAATGTTGTGTGCAGGTACTCTAAAATATCTGTGGTCATCAACATATTTGTTGTTTTAACACACTGGTCTGTGAATTGGCTGTAGCTCTGCTGGGCTTAGCTGGGCTCATCTGGACTTAGCTCTAGGTTCTAGGTTATGTTCAGGCCCACTCCAAATATCTCCACACTCTCCTTGGCCCAGCAGCTACCAGGCCATGTTCTTCTCGTGACAGATCACAAGAGCAAATGTGAGCTAGTCAAACTGCATAAGTGTATTTCAAGCTTCTACTTACATCACATCCACTGACATCTCTTTGGTCCAAGCATGTAATTGAGGCCAGCTCAACATCAACAGGTTGATGCTCCACTCACTCAAGAGGAAAGTACTGTGAAGTCACAAAAAAAGAAGTGGATACAGACAGTGAGTGAAAAATGACAAAGAATTATCCAATATTATAATACCTCAATGTGTTGGGAAACGTTTAGTTCCCTATAACAACTGACACACAGGACTATACAATCATGTTCAAATTAGGGCAAAAATGCAGTAGTTCTTGGGTAAAGCAAAGACTTGATGGCAGGACTTCACTTCATATCCTCCAATCTTGGTGGAATTTACGGTGATACTATATGGAAAGTTCCTACATTAAGGTTTTATTCTTGTCTGTATCATGTGATATGGGAATATTGTGTACAAAGCCACGGGAAGGCACGGGAAGGCAGAATATACATAGAATTAAAGTCGTCAACAATGGCATCTGAAAGGTGGGAAAAACTTCATGGAAATCTGCATACCCTTATAACACTACTCATATGCAATAACGTATATCTTAAATTTTTTAATGTTTGTTTTAGTAACATCCATAGTAAAGAAACCAGTTCAAAAGATATATATTGATAGGAATAGAAGAAGATGTTTTAAAGCAATCCTAGGGTATTCGTTTTATTTCATCCAAATAAATCGAATAATGCTATATTTTCAAAATTTAGCTTCAGTCACTCATAAGTAGTCAATTCCAAGAATTTATGCTATAGAGCTATAGCTAAATTTAAATTACATCTTCATGAAAGAAATGAATATCAAATCTATGAATTTTATACATTTGAATCTTCTTATTGGTTAAAAATAAAATACAAATTATTCTATCAAATGTGGAAAATGCTCAGTGATTTGCTTTTCTAGATGTGTGATATAAATATCTCTTACTTCATTGATTATTGTCTTTAAATTATGGAGAATGCCATAATAATTTGTAGACACCTTTTTCTTCCAAACTTTAACTTTTGTTTTCTTCCTCCAATGTCATCTGTCCTTGGGGAAAAAAAAACAATATGACATGACTTTCTTACAAGGAAGTTTTAAGGTCATGAAAAACAGAAACGTGACAAAAATAGGCATACCTGTTGTTGATTCATATTAAAAGTTGGGACCAAACTGTTTTCTTGTCTTGCAGTAAAACTAAAACTTTGCTGCGTAGTTCAAACACGATTGGCAGAAAATTTCCCCACAATAACCATCATACTTAAGAATGTAATTCTTAATAATCAACATTAATATTATCACATACTAAAGAGAATAAACTCTAATTTAACACAAAATTCTTTATATAATTCTCACTTTTACCACATTACTAAGTACAGTGGTTATATCAGTTGACATTTTTTTTTTCCCGTCATAAAACTTTCTCTGTGAAGGAAGCAGTTAGTTGATTTACATTCTGGAGGAAGATCCTTAATCTGGGCAATTAGTCAGAATGTTTTCCTATCATTAAAGCTGCACCATCAGAACATACTTCTCTACAAAACTTATTCGTTGACAACAAAGTCCTTAATAGTTTTATGCAGTTCAGAATTAGTTGTGTATCTAGGCAATGAATCTGAAGCAAAATTATTATCACTTTATATTATTATCATGTTCAAAGTATGCACATAAGTCATACTATCGATTTTCAGCATTCTTCAAGTTGCAATGAAAAAGATCTTGCTAGCTTTATATGTTCTATGGAGCATGGCGTCACTAGCGTATGGTACTTCTTTACCCCAGATTCACCCCCAACATTCATAAGAAAACGTTGTAAGAAGACTTCCTTGCTACTCCTCCACCACATCAAACATCCTGATGCAGGAGTAGCAAGCAAAAATTCTTGAAGAGATTGACAATTCTCTTGGTTCTGTCATATTAGAGATTTAAAAAAATCGTAAATATTAATAAAGTAGTTGCTGTAAATTAATGTCAAACAAATTCTTTGTCCACTTACATGTAGTTGTAAAATTCCTGGAAAGCACTTTCATAAAATAATTTGAAGAAATGTTCTAGTGTAATAGTAGTACAAAAAAATTGATGATGATAGATTGAATGAAACTACTAAGTGATGAGCAAAGAAGCTGATGTTACTGCAATACCCTTTATAGGTTTACCTGTGTTTTATTTATTTTTAACATTGGCTAACACAGTGTATTTTTTTGAACCTTACTGCAGTTGCCATTAAGTAATTTCAGTTAATACCTACAATCCAAGATGGTCTCTGGCAACAGAGAAAGTGGAGGGCTTGTATAACCCATCTTAATGGTACCAAACTCAAGAATAGCTCTGTATGCTTTCTGAAAAAGAGTGTCAGTATACCTTCATTAGTGAGTCTTCAGAAATTTGGAACTGTATGTTGAAGAATTAAAAGCTCAGTGAGAAGTATTTACAGCAACCAAGTATAGCCATGTGAGTAAGCAGTCAAGGACCAACTCTCACTTCCTGGATGGCTACAGAATAAATACCCCCTTTAACATGCCAAGAAAAACAAATCCACTTACTTCATCCTGCTTTATTCTACAACAGGACTTGTGGAAAATTCAACAATTAAAGCAAGAAAGATTGCAGAACTCAAAGCACACTATAGAAATTGTTGATAAAATATCATTTTAAATGAGCAAATTGTGGAGGATCAGAATCGGCCACCCCAAAATTTGTCTCTTTGACTTGATTATTTTTAAGGACAAAAGAATTCTGAAAGAAACTTTGAACTTCCCCCTAACTGCCTAAAATAATTTAAGATAGAAAGACCATCACCAGGACAGGCTATCACCACAGATAACTCTGGGTATTGATAGACTGGGAAGGTCCTTGCTAAGCCCATTTTTACCAAAGTTCTGTCTCCCCAGTCACATTGTCTATAGATGGCCCAGCAAACACTTGTTTATCAAGCATTTGCTGCTCTATCTCCATGTAAATTGCTTTCCTCCCCTTTGATGTCCCAAATCACTACCCCCCAACATTCTCCTTTGTCTTTAGCTGAAGTTGGTATTTAAGATGGTGGCTTCAGACATTTCGGCCAATTACTCAGTTTTCCTGGGTTTCTTGCATGCATACATGTTATTAAACTTTGTGTGATTTTCTCCTGTTATTCTGTCTCAGGTCAATTTAAATCTTAGACCAGCCAGAAGGACCTAGAGGGTAGAAGAATAGTTCTTCCTCCCCTGCAGGGTCAATTCGTTATGGAAGTGAACAGAAAGGAATAGAAAGATCCCAAAGCAACATGGGTTTTCCCAAAAAGAGGCTAAAGACAGGATGCCTCAAAAAAAAACTTAGGAAAATATTCAATGAAGTACAACCCCATAACCTAGGTGTCTTTGCCATATACGCATACACACACAGTAAACCGCTTACATTCATATGCTTAACATTTGAGGTTTTGCTTTTTAGCAAGGGATACCAACACCCATGACATGTAGTTATTTGTAATGAAAATATACTTTCTACATCTCAGAGAAGTTAAGATTAAATAAGACAATACTTGTCAAGTGTGATTTTGAATCTCATGTGCTGTTCCGCTGCCCCTAAGCAGGCAGAATCAGGTAGCCAGGCAGTGAGTCAGGAAACCTCTTAGTATTTGCATCTCAATAAGAACGCTCAGACTCTCTGCTCAATGTCAAGGGTCTATTGTCCTTGCACTCACAAATAGGAATACTGTCAGCAGAACTATCTTTGCACAAGAACAACAAATATCTATACAGAAATGAAGAATTGAAAACTGCCAGTATTCTCAATTAACAAACTATCACCTTGAAAAGGTCATTCCTGCAGCATTTCTCACTAGGTTTTGAGCTACTGAGATTAAATCTTTGAAACCTGGCCACAACACATGACAGACTCTGATTGCAAAGCCTGTCACATAACCTGGGGTAGAAAAAAAATATTGTTTATTTTGTGCTTCCTCATTCTCTATTGTAGGTAATGCCATGTCCACTTTCCAAATCTTCCAATAAGAAATTAAAGAGTATGGCATCTAAATCTCCCCCAAGAGTATTTATTTGTATAATATTTATTTGTCTTTTAATTTTTACAGAACTGACAGCTAGTAGATTGGAGTAAAATAACTATTCCAAATAATGCTAACCCAACAATTTCCCATCCCCATGGAGAGCACTTCTGCCAATTAATAAGAAAATTTCATCACAGGAGAAAATGATGATGCTTCCAGTGCCAAATGTAGGCCAAGTGTAGGCAAGAACCATCCCTAGGGCATGAAGAATCTGGGTAATTGCCTCATGCATCTTGCTTTGTAGCTTTCATGATTGAAGTGCCTTAGGGAAAGTACATGGTGGGAAGAAGGGCAGAAAAAGGTCTTCTGAGAATTACCCTACTAAACACAGTGCCCCAGTGTGTGTCACAGAGTGGGCAGGATTAGAAAGTCTAAATCCTGTTCCTGCTAGCCACCCTTGAGAGAGATACATGTGCAGAAGAAAATATCACTAATCAGAGTTTTGATCCAAAGTTCAGGGTAATTTCATAATGAACTTGCCAGTAGTGAATGTATATTGTTTCATCACTGGCCAGATATCCAAACTAAAATCAAGATCAGGTAGCTTCCTTGGTCATCATTTTCTCCAAGCCCTATACCTGTAGGTGCTAACCATTGAAACTGTGGAAGAACTGTCATAAAGACTTATAACTGTTTTTATATTTGTTTTAAAACTATTAATATTGCAATTGTAGGGGAGGAAGAATATTCGTCTATCCTCTAGGTTCTTCTGGCTGGTCTAAGAATTAAATTGACATGAGACAGAATAACAGGAGAAAATCAAACAAAGTTTAATAACATGTATACATGGGAGAAACCCAGGAAAACTGAGTAACTTGCCAAAATGGCTGAAGCCATGACCTTAAATACCATCTTTAGTTAAAGACAAAGGAGGATGTTGGGGGTAGTAGCTTGGGACTTCAAAGGGGAGGAAGGCAATTCACATGGAGATGGAAAAGCAAATGTTTGGTAAAAAAATGTTTGCTGGGTCATCTACCTTTGATAAAAATGGGCCTTGCTAGGTTCCTGCCTTTCTACCACACCCAGAGTTCTCTATGGTGACAGCTCCTTCCTGGGACAGGCCTTCTATTTTAAATTCTTTTGGGCACTTAGGGAGGAGGTCAAAATTTCTTTCTGAGTCTTTTGTTCTTAAAAATAATCAAGCCAGAAAGACACATTTTGGGGTGACAAATTCTGATCCCCTACACAATCTTTCATCAATATGGAAAATAAAAAATCATGTGACCAATGTCTATAGATTAAATTGGGCCTACCTTTCACACCTAAGTTTACATCTTCCTACATTGAAGGTGATACCCATACTCCAATACTGATCCTCAGTGCTTTACCAAAATAAAAGCCAGCAGGTAAAAGAAAGATGGCATACATTAATATCATCTATTTGCTGAGGGGCCTACTGCAGACTCATAAATTCAATTGCCTATTCAACCTCTCCAGTTGGATGTCTAGTAGATAGTCCAACCTCAACTTGTCCAAAACTGAGCTTCAAATACTCCTAACCCACTCCTCAGTTCAGCACCTTCCACTGTCTTCCCTATCTCAGTTAACAGTGTCTCAATTCTTCCCATTTCTTAGGCAAAAATGGTAAAGGAATATCTGAATCCATTTTTTCTTTTACAATCTCTTCTCACCACTTCTACTGTTATCCCACCCATCCAAGCCACAGACATCTGTCATGTGATTTATTTCCTTTTTACTGGTTTCCTTCCTCAGCCTATTCTGAACACAGAAACTAGACATTAAAACATGTCACTTCTCTGCTCAAAAAATTCCCAGAGGCTCCCATTTCATGTAGGGGAAATATGAAAGTTTTTAATATATTCACAAGGGCCTAGATGTTAGGGCTGTTGTGACCTTTCTGACCTCATCTCCTCTCCCTCTTTTGTTCCCTCCACTCTGTCTAGTCTCTTTGATGGTCTTCAAACATTCCAGGCATTCTTCCATGGACAGCAGTTGTTCTTCTGGACAGCTGTAGTTCCTCTGTCTAGATGGATATTTCTGCAGATATCTTCATGGATACCCTCCTTTCTCCTGTCACAGGTTTACTCATATTCTTATTGACATCTTCCCTGGATATTCTGTCAAAAATGTCAGCACTAACCCCCCTCCAACACACATACGTGCACATACATCTTATTCTCCTTTACTGCCCTAAGTTTCTCCTTAGCACTGGTCACTGTCTTACTTGCTATGAATTTTACTTATCTACTTTATTTCCTGCCTCGTCTCACTACCAAGCAACCAGTTGCTCCTTTTTCATGGATAGTCATGAGCAGTAAAAAATTTGTCCAATAAGCATAGTTTTCCTGATTCCAGGGATAATAAATACATGTTCGAAGAAGAAAAGGGGTGAGGGAGTGACTAATAGAGTGATTAATAGAAGGAGGGTATTTAGGAGTGATACAAAGAAGAGAATAGATAAATTTGAAAGTAAATTTTTAAAAAAGTAAATATAAAAATATTCATACATTCCAAATGATGAAGCACTTCAAACCTTCATATCTACCATATTTGCCTATTTTTTTTCAAAATCCTATGCCCCATATTTCAGAGTGTTTTTTTCCTATATGTGATGACCACATCAAAATTTCTGCACATAAAATCACAAATATATAATCAAAGATGCTGTTAGAATCATATATTTAGTTGATGTGTTTTTTTGCTACTAAATGCATGAAGTAAAAGTACATGTTTTTTCTCCAGAACAGAAACATTCAATCTATAATATCCCTCTCAAAACCTCTTGTGAAAGCTGGTGGATGCAACAAAAATACTGCTTTCAAAATATGTTTCCCAGAAGGTGACGTCAGCGTCATGGCAGAGTGAGCTTTCCTGTAAACTCTTCTCCCGATAAGATACAACAAAAGGAATAGTCACAGACCAACAGCGGACTCCTAGACAGCGAAAAGGAAGATGGGAAAGATCCATACTGCTGCACATCTCAGAGTGGAACGTGCTGGGCCCCCAGAGGAAGTGGGGAGAGGTAAGGAGAATTCCTCCCCCTCCCCAACAGATCAGCGATCCTCTCCGCATGGCTCCCAGAGAGGGGGGAGGAGTGGCCCTCTGTGGGGAAACTGTAGCTCATCAGGCTCTCTCAGCCAGTGGGAAACTCCCACACAGAGGACTCAGAACTGCTACAGGGGTACCATCAACATCTGAGCACCCCAGGAGAGTGGATAACAAGGGGCAAGTGAGAAGGCCCCCATGCCAGGGACTCAGCAGGCAAAAGAGTGAGCCCCGCCTCCCTGAATGCTGGACACTACAGCTCAGCCTACCAGACCAAACCAAGCAGCAGCTCGATTGCAGCAAGCAGCCGGGACAGAGTGTGGGGGGCTCATATTACACATCCCTTAACCCCCACACATTGGCGGCAGGTGGAAATTGCAACCAGGTATTTCCAGGATGAGGAAAAACAAAGCCAATACAGGAACCACAATGCAAAGGTACATGAAATCACCAGACCAGAAGGAAAATGACAAGCACCCAGAAACCAACCCTGAAGACACAGAAATCCATAACCTAAATGACAGAAGTTACAAAATAGCTATCATAAAAAATACGAGATAACACACACAAACAATTCAATGGGATTAGGAGTTTCTTCACAAAAGAGATTGAAATCATAAAGAAAAACCAATCAGTACTGATGGAGATGAAGAACACAATGGAGGAGACAAAGGAGAATCTGGAATCTTTAAAGAACATAGCTGACAATATGGAGGAAAGAATTAGCATAATAGAGGATAGGAATACAGATATGCTCCAGATGGAAGAGGAGAGAGAACTAAGACCAAAAAGAAATGAAGAAAGTCTCTGAGAAATATCTGACTCTATTAGGAAATGTAACATAAGAATTATAGGTATTCCTGAGGGAGAAGAGAGGGAAAGAGGAACAGAGAGCCTATTTAAGGAAATAATAGCTGAGAACTTCCCAAATATGGGGAGGGAGCAGGAAATACCAGTAAGTGAAGCCAATAGGTCACCTAAATACGTCAACAGACAAAAGCCCACTCCGTGGCATATAGTGGTAAGGCTGGCTACAGTCAATGACAAAGAAACAATATTAAGGGCAGCTAGACAAAAACAAAAAATAATGCACAAAGGAATTCCCATAAGGTTCTCAGTGGATTTCTCAACAGAAACTTTACAGGCTAAGACAGACTGGAAAGATATATTCAAAATACTGAAAGACAAAAACTTTCAGCCAAGAATACGCTATCAAGAAAAAATATCCTTCAAATATGTTGGAGAAATAGTAACTTTCCGAGATAAACAAAAGCTAAGGGATTTCATGGCCATGAGACCCCCACTACAAGAAATACTCAAGAAGGCTCTCAGGCATGAAAAAAGAAGAGAAACGGAATACAAATCTTGGAGCAAGGAGAAAAATAGGTAGACAAAATCAGAAAAATAGTAGATCTTTACAGGACTAGGTTAGCAACCACTTAAATACCCAGATCAAAGATCAAAGGAAGGAATTCACCAAAAACAAATATAACCTCGTCACTGTAAACACCCACAACACAAGATAGAATAAGGTATAACAAGAACAACTTAGAAGGGGAAGAGGAAAGAGATTGAATTGATCTAGTATAAGGAAATAAGAGGCCATCAGATAATGGACTATCTCATACACAAGATTTTTTACACAAACCTCAAGGTAACCACTAAACAAATAATCAAAACAAAATCACATATGATAAACAAAGAAAAGTAGAAGAGTCATAAGACAGAACAACCAAACTGAATTGGCAGTCCGAAACAAATGGGACAAGAAACAAAGGAAATGCAAAAGAACCGGAAAATAAATGACAAAACAGCAACATTAAGTCCTCATGTATCAATAATTCCCCTAAAGGTAATTGGATTGAACTCTCCAATCAAAAGACATGGAGTGGCAGGATGGATTAAAAAGCGAGACCCAACAATATGCTGCCTCCAGGAAACACATCTCAGCTCTAAAGACAAGCACAGGCTCAGAGTGAAAGAATGGAAGACAATACTCCAAGCTAATGGCAAACAAAAGAAAGCAGGTGTTGCCATACTCGGAGCGGAAAAAGTAGACTTCAAGATAAAACAGGTTAAGAGAGACAAAGAAAGAAAATATATAATGATAAAAGGGACACTCCACTAAGAAGACATATCACTTATAAATATATATGCACCCAACATAGGAGCACCAAAGTACATAAAGCAACTATTAACAAACCTAAAATGAGACACTAACAACAACACAATAATAGTAGAGGATCTTAATACCCCACTTACATCAATGGATAGATCATCCAGACAAAAAGTCAATAAAGAAACAGTGGACATATATGAAAAACTGGCTGAGATGTACCTAGTAGACATATACAGAGCACTCCATCCAAAAACAGCTGACTACACATTCTTCTCAAGCGCACATGGGACATTCTCAAGGATAGACCATATGTTGGGAAACAAAGCAAGCCTCAATAAATTTAAGAAGATTGCAATCATAACAAGCATCTTTTTCAGACCATAATGCTATGAAACTGGAAATCAACCACAAAAAATAACTGGGAAAGTGACAAAAATATGGAGATTAAACAACATGCTACTGAACAACAAATAGACCATTGATGAAATTAAAGGAGAAATAAAAAACTATCTGGAAACAAACTAAAATGAAAATATGCCATACCAAATCATATGGGATGCAGCAAAAGTGGTCCTGAGAGGGAAACTCACAGCAATACAAGCCCACCTTAACAAACAAGAAAAAGTCCAAATAAGCAACCTTAAATTACACCTAACAGAACTAGAAAAAGAAGAACAAACAAATCCCCAAGTCAGCAGATGGAGAGAAATAATAAAAATCAGAGCAGAAATAAATGAAATTGAGACCAAAAAAACAGTAGAAAGAGTTAATGAAACAAAGAGTTGGTTCTTTGAGAAGATAAATAAAATTGACAAACCCTTAGCCGGACTTACTAAGATAAAAAGAGAAAAGTCTCAAGTAAATAAAATTAGAAATGAAAGAGGAGAAATTACAATGGATACCATGGAAATACAAAGGATTATAAGAGAATACTATGAGAAATTATATGCCAACAAATTGGACAATCTAGAAGAAATGGATAAGTTCTTAGACTCATAAAACCTCCCAAAACTGAACCCAGAAGAAATGGAGAATCTGAATAGACCAATCACAGGAAAAGAGATTGAAATAGTAATCAAAAACCTCCCAAAAAATAAAAGTCCAGGACCAGATGGCTTCTCCAGTGAATTTTACCAAACATTCAAAGAAGATTTAATACCCATCCTTCTCAAACTATTCCAAGACATAGAGGAAGATGGAATCCTTCCTACCTCATTCTACGAGGTCAACATCATCCAGATACCAAAGCCAGACAAAGACAATACAAAGAAGGAAAGTTACAGGCCAATATCGATGATGAACACAGATGCAAAAATCCTCAACAAAATATTGGCAAACAGAATACAGCAATACATTAAAAAGATCATACACCATGATCAAGTGGGATTTATACCAGGGACACGGGGATGGTACAACATCTGCAAATCAATCAACGTGATACACCACATCAACAAAACAAAGAATAAAAACCACATGGTCATCTCAATAGATGCAGAGAAGGCATTTGACAAGATACAACATCCATTTATGATAAAAACCCTCAACAAAATGGGTATAGAAGGAAAGTACTTCAACATAATAAAGGCTATTTATGACAAACCCAGAGCCAACATCTTACTCAATGGGGAAAGATTGAAAGCCATTCCTCTGAGAACAGGAATGAGGCAGGGCTGCCCACTCTCACCACTCTTATTCAACATAGTACTGGAAGTTTTGGCCAGAGCAATTAGGCAAGAAAAAGGAATAAAAGGAATCCAAATGGGCAAAGAAGAAGTGAAACTCTCACTATTTGCAGATGACATGATTTTATATATAGAAAACTCTAAAGAAACCATTTGAAAACTATTAGAAATAATCAACAACTACAGCAAATTCACAGGGTACAAAATCAGTCTACAAAAATCAGTTGCATTTCTGTATGCTAATAATGAACTAACAGAGAGAGAGCTCAAAAAGGTAATACCATTTACAATTGCCTCAAAAAGAATAAAATATCTAGGAATAAATCTTACCAGGGAGGTGAAAGACCTATACAATGAAAACTACAAGACATTATTGAAAGAAATCAATGATGACATAAAGAAATGGAAAGACATCCCATGCACATGGATTGGAAGAATAAACATAGTTAAAATGTCTATATTACCTAAAGCAATCTACAGACTCAATGCAATCCCAATCAGAATCCCAATGACATTCTTCATGGAAATAGAAAAAAGAATACTAAAATTCATATAGGGCAACAGAAGACCCTGAATAGCTAAAGCAATCCTAAGAAAAAAGAACAAAGTTGGAAGTATCACAATCCCTGACTTCAAAACATACTACAAAGCAATAGTAATCAAAACAGCATGGTACTGGTACAAAAACAGACACACAGATAAATGGAACAGAATTGAAAGCCCAGAAGTAAAACCACACATATACAGACAGCTAATTTTCGACAAAGGAACTAAGAACATACAATGGAGAAAGGAAAGTCTCTTCAATAAATGGTGTTGGGAAAACTGGACAGCCTCATACAAAAGAATGAAAGTGGACCATCTGCTATCGCCATTCACAAAAATTAACTCAAAATGGATCAAAGACCTGAAGGTGAGACCTGAAACTGTAAAACTCATAGAAGAAAATATAGGCAACACACTATTTGACATTGGTTTTAAAGGAATCTTTTCAGATGATATGCCTACCCAGACTAGGGAAACTAAAGAAAAAATAAACAAGTGGGACTTTATCAGATTAAAGAGCTTCTACAAGACAAACAAAACCAGAGTCAAGATGAACAGACAACCCACCAGCTGGGAGAAAATATTTGCAAAACATATATCTGACAAGGGGTTAATCTCTATAACATATAAAGAACTCACACAATTGAAGAACAAATAAACAAACAAGCTGATCAAAAAATGGGCAGAGGAAATGAACAGACACTTCTCCAAAGAAGATATACAGATGGCCAATAGGCACATGAAAAGATGTTCAACATCACTAATCATCAGGGAAATGCAAATCAAAACAACACTAAGATATCACCTCACACCCGTTAGAATGGCTATAATCACCAAGACAAAAAACAACAAATTTTGGAGAGGGTGTGGAGAAACAGGAACCCTCATACACAGCTGGTGGGAATGCAAACTGGTGCAGCCTCTATGGAAAACGGTATGGAGATTCCTCAAAGAATTAAAAACAGAAATACCCCTGACCCAGCTGTCCCACTTCTGGGAATCTATCCAACGAACCTGAAATCAACAATCCAAAGAGGCTTATGCACCCCTATGTTCATTGCAGCATTACTCACTATAGCCAAGAAGTGGAAGCAACCTAAGTGTAGCTGACTGATGATTGGCTCAAGAAGATGTGATATATATATATATATATATATATAATGGAATACTACTCAGCCATAAAAAAAAGACAAAATCGTCCCATTTGCAACAACATGGATGGGCCTGGAGGGTATTATGTTAAGTGAAGTAAGCCAGAAAGAGAAAGACAAACACTGTATGATCTCACTCATATGTGGAATATAAACCAACACATGGACAGAGAAAGCTCTATTGTGGTTACCAGGGGCAATGGGGGTGGGGGATGGGCACAAGGGGTGAAGGGAGACATATATATGGTGATGGACCAACAAAAATGTACAACCCAAAATTTCACAATGTTATAAACTATTAAAACATCAATAAAAAAAAAAGTTATGGCAATAAAAAATATATGTATATATGTTTCCTAGCCCTGAAAACACTATGCTAAGTGAAAGAGGATGGATACAAAGGCCACATTTTGTGTGATTTCATATAAATGAAAGATCCAGAATAGGCAGATCGATAGAGACAGAAAGCTGATCTGGGGTTGCAGGGACCAGAGCAGGGCGGGGGAGGGGTCGGGAGGGGGTGGGGGCAGCGTCTGCTTAATAGGTTCAGGGTTTCCTTTTGAGGTGATGATAAAGTTCTGGAACTAAACAGTGGTGATGGCTGCACAATATTGTGACTGTATTTAATGTCACTGAATTGTACATTTTAAAATTAAGATGATAAATTTTGTGTTATGTACATTTCACCACAATTTAAAAAAATGAAAAAAAAACCTCTTGTGAAAAATACCATATATTTTATTTCTAAAACCAAAACCCTATAACAAATTCCTGACTTATTTGGCATTCTAATGGAGTCGACGCTTCTTTTTAAGGTAGATACGGAAAGTGCCATCTTAATTTTAAATTAAAAACTGATTTTTACCAAAAATTACCTCTATTCATGAAATCACACAATTTAATGAGTATTCTAAGAACAAAGAAAAGGGTCACACTTTTTATTTCACATACATGCCAATTGAATCGTAAGTTAAAAGTTCATTACATCAGGAATGTAATTAAAATGGGGCTTATAACACACTTTTTATTTTTCTGTCTAAAATAATCATTAGGAGGTTTCCGTGGAAATACTCTTGTGCATTAATACCCAATGGAACTAGCTATTTATTCACATATTTGTCTAGAATCAGTGCAAAGTCACCGTGACAGTTCATGTATATTTGGAAAGAGAATAAATATACTAAAAGACAATTGTTTTCTTTCTATTTGGACAGGATCCAAGTATGTTCCTGTATGATTACCCATTATTTCAAAGATAATCTTCTAAGAGTTAAATTCTTATTTGGAGACTATGCAATGCAAGATATCCGTTTGTTTAAGCCATCAAAATGTAACTAATCACATGCTTAAGTGACAGAAAATGCAAAAGTGCCAAGTTTTAATGAGTAACAAGGAATGTTATCTAAGGTCTCTCACATGTAATAACCAGCAATTCATTGAGTGGCCCAGCATTCAACTAACCTAACTAACTGACTCCGGTACCTTAGTTTAACGGCCATAGAAGACAATCAGATATAACATTATGTAAAAGGATGACATTCTCAGTGTTATTGTCAAAGCACCAGCTCTAAATAACAACAGAAGCGTCTATTTCTTTGCCTTTTGGTGATTATGCAATGTGGCTCTTTTACAATAAAGATTTTATCAGAAGAGGCACCAAAGATTTACATGTAGTCACCATTTGAAGTATACAGTTACGTTAGGTAAGACATTTAAAATAAAGTCTATTTAAAGTCGTGTGGATTTAGTGGAACCCTCATTGTCAAAGCATTCTATATATTCCAGCTCAATTTGAATGTCTTTTGTTTTTAATACTCAAAGTTGTCTAGATATTAAAAAATAATTCATTTCATATATGCAGCTTTGTGAACTAGTCTGATAACAGGATTTTTCAAATGAGCAAAAATATTCTTTCAAACCTAAAAATGAAAGTATTTTAACTTAACTGTGAAGACTGTATTCAGCATCCAAATCTCCCATGGGCCCTCATGACAGCGAGCACTATTTACAGCTCTGACAGAAGTTGTTCTTTAGTCTTGAACGCTTAGACTATTGTTTAGAAAAGGGATTTATTTTTCTTTTTGATATTTGTGAAACTCCTGTGTTTGTTTCATTTCACAACACTTTCTTTGGCTTCTGGCATTTTACGAGGGCAAGAAAAATGTTGGTTATTAGAGGTTTATAGTCCTCTTCCATCCCAAAACTCACATGCATGTACACACACACACACACACACACACACACACACACTCTAACCGAAATTAAAGTGATTTGCTCACTCTCCAGAAAGCTCAAAGATGCAGGTAAAAATAAAAATAAATTACTTTATATGCTTGAATGTAATTTAAACCAGAATATAAGGCAATCTTCCATACATACAGTGAGGATATTTGTTTAGTGTTTTATTGGTTGACATGTTTGTGTGACGCTTTTTGAAAAGTGTAAGAAGACAAAAATATTTATTTAAGATAGTTTATCAGTTTCATTATAATAATACACAAAATTGCATATCATATAAAGTAGTGTAGCAATTTAGAAATATTGCTATTTTTATACTGACATTTCAAAGAACTTGTATGAAAACTCTCCTTGTCCCTCTTCAATGTGAATGTATGGATCCTTACTGGGTCCGCTGTTAGAGTCACCTGGGTTTTTAGAACATACAATTTTCACTTTCATCAAAGTTGTGTAAAATTATGCATGATGCATGTTTCCGTCACTGAAACTTTTATACCAAGCCACATGGACCCATTCATACCATATTAGAATAGGCGTATCTTTTACTTATCATACAAAGTTATACTTGTGAGGTCTATAATGTAACCACTTACTCTATTGCTACTTACAAGGAGATTTTTAAATCCTTTTTTTTTTTTTTTTGCAGGGAAAGTTTCACCCTGACCTAATATCTGTTGCCAATCCTCCTCTTTTTTTTTTTCCCTCCCCAAAGCCCGAGTGCATGGTTGTATATCCTAGTTGTAAGTCATTCTAGTTCTTCTATGTGAGCTGCCACCACAGCATGGCAATTGACAGACGAGTGGTATGGTTCCAAGCCTGGGAACCAAACCTGAGCTGCTGAAGCAGAGCGTGCCAAACTTTAACCACTAGGCCAGCAGGGCTGGCTCTATAAGGAGATTTTTAAAAGGTTTATTTACAATTAATATCTATCCTTGTAATTGTGAAATCAATTCCCAAGAATAATTAGTAAATCTGACAAATTTATTCCCCTCCAATTTTTTTCCCTGTTACTTTTTGTCAGGTGGCTTCTATAAGAATCCTAAACAAGCATTGATTGCGGTCATTTCCCACTAATACATGTTTCCCTTTGTTATTCAAAATAAAGTAACTCAAAGATCACTGGATGATATCAGAAACTTACAAAAGTCTCTGTGCAGGTGACTTCCTGTCTTCTGAAAGGGGAGGGGGGAAGACTAGGGGTCAGGAAATGCTGTAATTTGGTATATATGCTACTATTTTGAACTAATAGAATTTCGTTGACACCAGATACTCCATCTCTACCTCCAAGTTCACTAGACTGGTGTGATAAAAGGAAAGTTGGCCAGTAGAGAGGGCACTGTAGGAAGGAAAGGTTCAGAAAGGAGCTGAATTTCTGGGAGCATAGTGCATTGCCTCTTTCCTTTCCTTCTTCTGACCTTCCACACTCCATGGGAAGCACACACTGTTCTTTCTCAGGAAACCTTGGGGAGTTGGTAAGCAAATGTAACTACATCTCATTACCTCACTGAATGCAGTCCACGGAATCAAAAGTATGGGGAAAGTTCCTTAGGGGCATGGTAGTTTCATAAAGGGTTAGAAGCTGACAACGATGTATTTTAGGATAATTAGTGGCACCCTGGGCTGCAGTAAAATCAGAGTCGGTAATCAGTACTTAAAAACTAAAGATATTTATATGCTGAGTCAAGTAGACTTTCTTAGCTTAGAAAAAGATATCAGTTAGACAAAAAAGACAGGCCATACTGCCACAAACTCCCTTTTTCCTCATTATTTCTTTCTATCTAATCAGCATGGTTCATTCATTCTACAGAAGTTTATTATCTATCAAGTACTGTGGTAAATTCAACAGAAATAGAGATAGAGTAGTCCCTGATTGAAGTAGCTGGCAGCTACCATTATAATAATAATAATAATAATAGTTACAAAAATAATAGTATTTATTGAATGATTACTATGTATTATACACTCTGCTAATCACTTTAGAAGGAGCCAATTATCTAATTCTCTTAACAACTTCATCAGTAAGTATTTTCATTTTGTACAAAGAATGACACTAAATCTTGGAGAGGTTTAAACATTGTGGCCAAGATTACACAACCAGCAAGCAGTGGGGATAAGATTCACATCCATGTGCACCTGGATCTAGAACCAACACTCTTAATAAAGTTCTAGTAGATGCTTTTGTTTTTAAAGGAACTATTCTGGGCCATGTTAATGTTTCTTGGTTCTTTTAACAATTTAGAGAACCTAAAACAGAAGCAGAATTTCAACTTTTATCTGTTTTGATATGCCTCTCCTATCGTCAAAAAGTAGTGGCTGAGTTTCCTTTAAATTATTTTTAGGAATCACTGAAACAATCCAAATTTTACATTTAGCTAAAAGAAAATCTGGCTCAACTTATCCTTGGCTTTCTAATACCCAGACCAACTAAGATCAGCCTGGAACATCAGCAATTAGAAAATAAAACTAAGCCCAACCACTTTGATTCAACAGTATGAATGCTTACTGATTTTAGGAGAGCTTGTCTTGATTTTAAGTGGTAATGTTAATTAATGATCAAAATATCAAGAATGGGTTTTTGTAGCATTTCTTAACTACAGGCAAAACTTGCCTTCATATTTCTCACCATTATATTTTTGGGCATGATGTAAACAAATGAAACTAGGCATGAAGACATCTGAGGGATGAATATTAGTGTGTATAAGTGGCAATCCAATGGGATGTGATAAGGAAAATGAACAAAATAAAATAAAAACTTATCCAGTGTTTCTCATTTGAAAAGGCTCCAGAAAACACAGCTCTCAGAGGAAAGTAATTGCAGACAAATATCTATGTTTACAAAAATGTGAAATGTCTGGGAAAGGCAGAAATCACTGTTTCTGTTCCTCTCATTTTATATCCTTATTGATCAGAATGCTGTAATTTTCATGGCATGGAGGGGAAAAGACAAGCAAGTAAGAGTGTAATTATTCAGAATGGAGGACTGGGAGCAATTTTTGTAATCAATAACCTAACCCTAGAAGGAATAGAGAGCAATATTTAAAACTGTGTTCACAGGAGATTCAGTCATATTGATTTGATTCTGTTTGAGCACATGTCCTAAATTAGTATTCTCATTGAATCTTCTCTGAATAATTATACTATATTTTAAAAATTTCCTTTTCATTGGTTAGGGGGAAAAAGCCCCCTAAAAGTCGAATATCTTCCTTCACTTTTAAAAAAATATCAGTTTTATGTGCTATGTAGGAAGATATTATGATTTTTTAAAATCTTTTGTTCTGCACTCAGGAAAGAGGAAATGATTAAAAGTAGGTGGATCTTGACAATTTTCAAGTAGGCATACCTCTTAAATTAAAATTCCAATCTTCCCACATTTGCCTTCCGATTTCTAGATTTTGTCTATACAGAAGGGACACATAGAAATAAATAATGATTTTTTTTTTCTTTTTAGGGCACCCTATTTATGAGGTCTCAGGCATAGGGAAAAGAAATAAGTTGTTCCTTTCTGCTTGGCCTTTTTGAGTGGGATTATTAATTTTCTGTTATAAATGTATTACTATATTCTAATTAATTCTATTAATACATTAAAACATTTGTGCAGAGAAAAAACTTGAATAATGTAGAAAAATGAAAGTTTACTTTTCAATCATGCAGTTGCCAAACTCTCAAACGATAATAGTTACTATGAATATTATATAATCTTTTTTTGTGTGTGTGAGGGAGATCAGCCCTGAGCTAACATCCGTGCTAATCCTCCTCTTTTTGCTGAGGAAGACCTGCTCTGAGCTAACATCTATTGCCAATCCTCCTGCTTTTTTTTTTCCCCAAAGCCCCAGTAGATAGTTGTATGTCATAGTTGCACATCCTTCTAGTTGCTGCATGTGGGACGCGGCCTCAGCATGGCGGGAGAAGCAGTGCATCGGTGCGCGCCCAGGAACATAACCGCTAAGCCACGGGGCCGGCCCTTATATAATCTTTTATATTGAGACCCCCCAACACACCACCAAGTGCATGGATTTTACATTATTTAGTTGGTTTTCTTTCTTTGTATATATTTTATGTAATTTTATTTTCTCTTTTACAAATGTTCCGAGTCGTAGAGAGATCATTTATATGATCACTAACAACTATGTGTTAACTGGAGGAATCAGACGATGTTTTTCTTCTCCAGACAGCAAGAAAGTCCCAAGCAGGTGAAAAGAAGTAAACCCGGAAGAGCAGAGATTAAGACGGGTGAGCACTATGGAAAGGCCATTTGAGGATCCCCTTGTTTTCTTTTTCTACAGCCTTTTATGATTTCTCTCCAATGTGAAGAATATGTGAGCATTTCTTTTACCATAAAAAAAGTCTCCCTGGGTCTTCATGAATTTCTATACTGTTTCTCCTTCAGTATAAATTCCCTCCAAGTGAACTGAGCAAGTGATAGGAAAATAGGACAGCCATTCTCTAAAGGGAAAGTAAAATATCATTCTAGTGAAAGAAAAATGAATTTTGATTCTGAAATTGAGTGAAATGAGACCAAGGCTTAAGAGTCCAAAGATGTGAGTTTGAGTCCGAGTTCCAACACTTATGAGCTGTGTTATCTTGAGAAATTTATATAATATCATTCATCTGAAAAATTGAGAATTGAAGTAACTAATTCAAAGGACGTCCTGAGGATTAAATGACATAATCAACATTAAAAGGCACTAGATACCATACTATAAATGCACATCATTGTCACAAGGATGAGAATCCTTGTGCTAAACTTAGTGACAAGGGATCAATCCAGATATTTTCTATCTTACATTTGTAAGCCTCTGCATATGTGCACAGTCTAATTTAGCAAGATTACCTATTCCATTGTTAAATAATTTCTAGGAATATTTCAGAGAAAACCTCTTCCGTTGAAATTAATAATATTGCATGCTCTCACATAAATTTTAATCTTTAGAAGTCTCTAATTCCTAATATGCTCTTGCAGTATCTATCAATGACCAAATTACCGCAGAAACAGTATTCTTAAAAAAATTGCCCAAAGTATAGTGATTTGCTTTACTCTAGGTAATTTAATTTCTCGCTGTAGGTTTTGTAAGTGGGGAAAATTATAGTTGCAACCTCTGGATCTCCAAACATGCATTTTCTGTGCACCAACTGACAATGCAACTAAACTCTGACCCATAGAGTTCCATCTTCACTGACCCAATTTCTTCTGCACTAAGATGGAGTGATACCAAATAGGTCAGTAGTTGGGGAGTGGACTGAGACCCCTCCGACTGAACACAACGGATAGCCTCTGTTAGCAGTAGGTAATGAATAATGAAGTCCAGCCTGCGAGGCAGGGAGCCTTGATTAGATTTTTTGCTAGATGAAGCCCTATCCATCCCAAATGATCTTCCGATCTTAATTCATTTTCTGCAGTGTGACCTAAGTCAAGGTCTCAAAAAATAAAAAACTAACATGGTGCTGTCATAGACTATGCTCTAATATTGAGACTTGTTTAATAATGAAAAATAACAGAGACTCAACTATTTTTGCCTGAACATTGATATTATGCTCTGAACATGTATTTGGAGGCAAAACAAAACAAAACTATAGGTTTCTCTAGCATATCACCTATAATATTTAACGTATTCTTACTTTTTCTTAAATCAAGCTGGTCCTTATATTTTCATTGTCTTAAAGGTGTGAAACAAATGTAGGATAATTGGCTATTGCTCAGGTACATTTATTATATCAACCACTCAGAAGATTTTTTCCTTTATACTGTACATTATGAATTTTCATTTAAGTATTTAACAAGGGATCATCAATTTACTTAAATTTGAAAATGACAAAGGGCCACATAAATAATAAAAATGATAGTATACTGAAAATGACCAAGAAACAAATGTAAGTTTTATGAAAATAGGTGATAATGAGAGAAATAACAAATTATAATGTAAATGTAAGTTTCTCTCAAGTAATGGCTACCACATCTATTTTGGGGGTTTAAAAATTAAGATGATGTAATAGCTCACATTTATAAAAAATCTTACTATGCAAGCATTTCACATTCAATCTTGACATTTCCTTATTTTCCAAGTTCCTATAAGAACTTGGAATGTATTAAGTTATCAGTAAACATTTTTGAGTCAAAACAAATTTGTGAGGTAGGTATTATTAATAGCTCTAATTCACAGATGAGAAAAATTAGAATAAGTTAAGCAGAGACTTCTGGTTTTAAGTTCTGCACATAAGGAGCCTGGAAGTCACCACTCCATCCTAACAACAAGTAAAAGCTAAGCAGACTGAAAAATCGACAACTCTTTTTGGATCTGTAAGAGAGGTGAAGACACAGGAAAACCACTGACCCCAAGATTGGAGAGACAGACAGGTAAATACAGGGAGTTATGGCTTACCTGAGCAGAGATTCAGGAAAGGAGATCATCCTGGGAACCAGTGTCGGGGTAGGAAAACCTAAACTGTAATTGATGAACTGCTAGAGGCTCATTGTGGACAACTCTGAGAGCTAGACTCTAAGGGGACTCAGTCATAGGGGGTCCCCCACAATACTGTGAATTTTACTTCCAGGAGCTCCACCAGGTACTCAGTAAAAATCACATGATCATATCAATAGATGCATAAAAAGCATTTGACAAAATATAACACCCTTTCAGGATAAAACTCAATAAACTAGGATTAAAGAGAAATGTCCTCAACTTGATACAGAATATCTACAAAAAATCTACAACTAACATCATACTTAATGGTGAGAAACTCAAGGCTTTCCCACTAAGATCAGAAACCAGGGACGGATGTTCCCTTTCACCATTCCCTTTCAGTATTGTACATAAGCAGTTTGCACCAACTCACACAACTAACTTTAGTGAAGGCCTGGATGTGAATGCAGGTCTGACTCCAAAGTTCTCATACTAACCACTATCCAATGTCACTTTCTGGTAACTCACTGGATATTTACGATATACTGTCCTCACGCAATCTCCATGTCATACTTCTCTGAGCAAGCTGTTGAGTAATATGCCAATGAATAGTCACACAACTAAACTTTGGTTATACAAATTACTTTTATACTACCTTATTCTATTCATACGATTCATAGAATGCGTAATAATGATATTAATTCTGATCCTTAAATTACTGAGTAAGAATATTTTCCTTTGAAAATATAGATTACAGAGAAACAGTGAAAGAGAATTAATAGAATAAAATAAAACTAAGTATAATCAAAACAAACTTGTTCAAATATTGAATAGAAAAATCAATTTGTAAAATCTTCATTTTAATAAATGAAATGTATATTAGTAACAAGTAGGATATTTATGTCCATAAGTTATCACACCTAAGTTGCTTTAATAAAATAGCATTGGGCATTTTCATTCCTTACAATTAACGCTAACAACACTTGTTTTGAAAAATATAAAAATCTGCCAGGAAAATCATTTAAAATTTAAAGCATACAACGTTATGACAATTCGTGGTTTCAAATCTTTTTTTTCTTTTTTGGTGAGGAAGACTGGCCCTGGGCTAACATCCGTGCCCATCTTCCTCTACTTTATATGGGACACCGCCACAGCATGGCTTGACGAGCAGTGCATCGGTGCACGCCTGGGATCCGAACCTGCAAACCCCAGGCCACCAGAGCAGAGCCTGCACATTTAACTGCTACACCACTGTGCCAGCCCCCATGGTTTCAAATTATATATAAAATCTACTTTAGTTTTTTTTCCTTGGAAAGTTTTCCTAGAAGCATCAAGGGATGAAAAACTAGCCAAGGATAACCTCAAGAGTTTTTAGAAATGGGACATCTGAGTTAAGTAAGATTAGCCAAAGGTTTTCTTCTATTGATTTATTTTGACCTCGTACTTGAAATCTATTTTTCAAAATATGTTCAACAAGGGTGCTTTTTCACAGGTAAGTATGCCAGAGTGATAAGTGTGTTAAGGATGTTTAAAAAGAAGAGATTATTAATTCATCAAACAAATACTTGAGTGCTCTCTTAGGCCAAGCATTCCTCCATCATTCAATGACAACAACAAAAAATCCTAGGTCTTGGAGATAATATTCTAGCGGCAAGAAGCATGAGATGGAGGGAGTCAGAGAAAAAATATGAAATAGACCATCAATTGATGAGTACACTGTGAAGGGGGACAAAAGATAAAGCAAGTGTTACAGACTGAATGGCACATCCCCCAAAATTCATACATTGAAGGCCTAACTCCAGTGTGTCTGTATTTGATATGTAGCTTCTAAGCAAATAACTAAGGTTAAATAAAGTCATAAACCTGGTGCCTTGATCTGATAGGATTAGTGTCCTTATCAGAAGAGACACCAGAGAGCTTTCTCTCTCTCTTTCAGTGCACATGCACAAAGGAAAGGCGCTGTGAGGACCTAGTGAGAAGGTGGCCATCTACAAGGCAGGAAGAGAGCCCTCACCAGGAACTGAATCAGCCGAAGCCTTGGTCTTAGACTTCTGGCCTCCAGAACTGTGAGAAAATAAATTTCTGTGGTATTGTTTTATGACACCCCAAGAGGACTAATTCAGCAGAGTAGAGAGAATTATGCCTTTGGGAGGTAAGTGCCAATGTCATAAAATGCTAGAGGTAGGTCTCATTGTGCTAGTGAAATTTTAGCCAAAACCTGAAGGAGGCATGTAAGCGAATTTTGAGGCTACCTGGAAGATCAGCATTCCAGGGAGAGCAAGCAGCAAGTGCAAAAGCCCCAAAGAACAAGTGTATCTGGAAAAACTGAGGAATATGGAGAAAACCATGTGGCTGGAGTGGAAGAGGAAGGAGGAGAGTAGTAAGAGATAACAGCCAAGAGGAAGCCATAGGTCAGATCATGTAAAGCTTTGCAGGATGTAGAGAAGACTGGATTTAATTGTCAATGAGAAGGAAACCATTAGAATATTAGAAATTTTTTTTCAGTTGAAGCACACACACTTGTGGCTGTGTTGAGAATGATTTGGGGGGTGGAGAATATACGAGTGGAAGTGGAAATGTCCTTTTAGAGGACATTAAAATAACCCCAGTTTAGGATGAGGTAGCCTTGGAATAGAGCTGCAGCAGATGAGGTGGTGAGAGGCAATAATATCTTAGATATATTTTGAAAATAAAATTAAAAGCATATCCTCATAGATTTTATGTAAAGTGTGAGAGAAAGAGAAGAGCCTAGGAGGACCCCAAGGATGACAGTGAAAATAGAACATAGAATCATAAATGGGTTAAGATGGGAGAGACGATGAGAGAATTGTACCATGTCAGTAATGTAAACAAAACAAAAGCAAACACAACAGAAAATGGAGGTGCCAATCATTGTTTGAAGTTCTCATAGAAGTCAAAGAAATATTGTGGTTTGGACACTAGAAAACATAAGCTGGAAGGAGAGGAAGTGATGGTCTATAGCTAAGATTTTGAGGGATGAGCATGGTGTGTTATATTATAGTCTAGGGGTAAGTAGGGAGTGAGTGGTTAAGAAAGGTTATAAGAGGATAGAGAGCTGAGATATTAAGAATCTAACATACTAGATAGATAATGATTGTAAATATGGGAAATACATTAAATGCATTAAATTCACTGAATAAAATGCTGAGTAGCCATAGATAGTTCTGTTAGCCAAAAGCTAAATTCTTCAAGTAAGGAGTGGGAGGGACTGGAAATTCTGGGTGATATTAGCTCCCCAATGAAGTAGCACAGGATGGCTTGAAATTCAAAGGATCTGGATTTTTAAAATTTTTTGTTTTAAGAAGGAAGGAAAGGAAATGATTGTAAAGCTTCAATAATAAGCGGGGGATACTTGCCACAATTCACCTTTGTAAGTTGGAGAGAGGGAAGAAAAACTCCTTCTACTTGAGAGTGCTTCCAGGAAGACGGTATGTTTGATAGACAGCCAGCTTTCAGTTAAAAAATAGAGATAAAGAAAACAGATAAAAGGAATGCTTAAAAGAGTTCCAATAAGCACAGTTAAGGGGTTTGGAGCAATCATTGTGGCAGAGGGGTCAGAGGTGTGGGGCATGTATCAAACTTGAACATGGCCTGTGCAGAGCAGTATGAGGGTGCAATTTTGCATGATATTAAATAGCCTAGAAGAATCGAACTTTGCTAAGTGTCTGAGATGCAGCGATATGACACGACAGTCTCATAGGAGAAAGTGGACAATTATTTTAGGTAACAGTCTGAATATTTAGCCCAATGGCATAGAGGACTCAGTAATTCATGTTTATGAGCAGTGTCGGGGAAGAAATGGAAATATGTTTTCAGCTTGGACCTGTCAAAGAATAACTCAAAACTCTTTAGTCATTAAAGAATAATTAGGATATATTAGTCAGAGACATTATTTTGCTGTTGCACAAAGTTTATATACATATTTGGGCAAATGCCTTTGGACTATTTTCATGAAACAAGGAAAAAGCAGATTGATAAGAGAGGGCAGAGAAAGAAGGGGAAAAATACTTCAGGCCATCTGGGAATGGTGAATCTTGGTTGGTTTTCATTTGGGGGTAAAAGGGTCAGCTGGCACCTATTGAAGATATCAATCAGGGGCATGTCCTTGAGTAGGCTGACTAGCGGTGTTGACAGTATATCTCTGGAGCACACATGACAGGCTGCCCCTGGGCAGTGCTTGCTACTGTCCTTCCATGAGGGTCTGCAGAGTAGCAAGGCCAAGTCCGCACTACGTTCTTATGAAAATGACTCAGATCCTAATTACTTTTCCTGCCAAAAGAAGTTTGAGAGATTTCTATGTCACAACTTTATAGCAGAGAACTGAAAGGCATGCAAAGCAGATATGTCATGCGTGGAAAGAAGCATGGAGTACAAAACTTTCTCCAATGATTGAAAGTAGTATTTGCAGGCCCAGGAGACACTTCTCCTTATCCATAGAGTTTCTAAAGTGTGTCCTAAAAGTTTGTTTAATACTCATATTTGTATATTGTGCCTAATGATGCAATAGAACGTGTAGATTTTTCATTCTTTATTGTAGATTATCACTCCTAATTAATGTTTTTGTTGAGTTCAAAGAGTTCTACGTTCACTCTAAATAGGTATATAGGTTGCAAAGACATAAACTGAAAACCAAAGCTCGGATTATGATTCTTAAATTCACACAAAAAGGTCAACACTACCTTCTGAGGAATGTTCCATTAATAAGCTTCATTTCTATTTAGTTAGGTCAAATATTTCAAACATATATTCTACCAGTTCGGACTTTATGATTTCCGTAACTCAAACTCACTTAATAAAAAGGATTTGTTATTCCTTACAATTGCAGAGGCCAGAAGCAGGTCAGGTGTCACAATTTGTTTGATTCATTGTTCCAGCATTCAATGTTTCAATTTTCAGACCCTCTGCTCTGCCATCCATGGTAACAGCATTATTCTAAGAAAAATATCCCCTTTGGTTACAAGATGACTATCGACAGATCGCTGGCTACCTGCTCCTCCTCTCAGTCCATAGAAAGAAAGAGAGTTTGAAGAGAGATGAAGATTCGTTCTAAGAAATTCCTCACAAACACCTTGCATCCCTTTGGCTTCCACTAGGGAACATGTTTATCTTTGAATTAATACACAAGATGATATTTCAATTATTAGCTGAGACCTCAGCCACACGCTCTGGAGTAAACCAATGGTGAAGTTACTTTTCTCAAATGATGGGGACTGCTTTGGGAAGAAGTGGGCATCTGAAGAATAGCAGAGCAATAAACCAAGAGAAGAAGAAATTGACCCTAGGAAGGAAAACATAAGGCTTACTTAACAATCAAGAAGGGCATGTAGCAGAAAATGTCAAATGTCATTCTATTCTATAAATATTGTTCGTATAGGAGACATTGATTGTACTTATTACACTTCCGTCAAACAATCCATGGGATTGTCATAATGAATCAGCTGAATGTTGGCACATTCTAATAAAACTCTCCTCGACCGGCTAACTCTTCCAAAAATAATGTGTATGTTAGCACTCAGCTTTCCAGATGTCATTACACTACAGCCTGAAAGAGTTGAATCCTTGATTCCAATGAATCCTTTCCTTTTGGGTTATATTACTTATATTACTCCATCCAAATTTCGGGTGAGAAGTTCCCCCACTTTAAGATAAAGGAGCAAATCGGTCTTGAATAATTCCTATCACTGAGCACCACAAGACCCGAATGCAAGTTCATCCTCTTAACTGGATGATTTAGGTTGCAGTGAGTCCTTTCACACTATGAGTCTCCACAGTTTCCTGTTTTAGATAACTTATAGGTCTCAAGAATCCATCTTTTTTCTGACGTAGTCAGCTATGTTAGGTTCACTCTACACAATCACAATAATAACAAATTCAGTTTACTTTTCATTCTGAAACTCCCAGCAGGAGCTCTAGGGTCATTCAGAAGAGAAATGCAAATGCAAACTGATAGATTTTTAAAGGGTATTTTTAATACGAAGTGTAAAAATTTCCTTGTGGAAAGGCTGTTAATCATGACAATTTTTCCTCTTTTTGGTGGTGGGGGTGGATGAGGAGGTTTTTCTGAAGCAAGGCATATTTTCGGCATCCATATTTTGCAGAGAGCTCGTTTGAATCATAGGCCTCATGGCACATGGCAGGTAGGCAAGTTATCAGAAGCAGAGAAGACAAAATAGGCTTCAGGAATTTCTTACCATCTTGGCACACTTTTAGAAGCTTCTGCTTCAGAAGCCAGCTCTTTCTAGTACAAAACCAGATTGCTGAGATTCAGCTCTTTCATGCAATATTGAGAGAGATGAATAACTCAACATGGATTCAACGGACAGGAAAAAACACTGAATCTGTTAGATTAGTAACTAGCTCCTTGAGAATAGTGAGGTAGCTTTTTAATTATCATCTAAGATTTGTATCCTTAAATGAAAAAGCTGGACTATATAATCTTTAATGTCCTAACTGTCTATGATTCTATGACTTTTTCAAAGAAAAATGCATCTACAAAATGGCTCAGAATTTTATATAATAGTGGATATTAATAAATTGCACTAAATATAAGATCTCATTAGTTGTGAAATGTGTCAATATTTTATTAATCACTGAGAAAGAGTAAATGTGGCCACATAAACCATGATACGTGTTTTATTGTTTAGAATTTTTTATTTAAGTTTATTTAAAAATCTTCTGTCATATACCACTCTTGTACAAACATAAAAAGAAAGATATAATCAGAATAAATTGATTGTGGTTTTCCTAAAACATCATCTCATTCAGAGTCCTCTTCTCTGAATCACTTTTCAACTCAGAGCTATTGGTATCCTTTTTATTCTACAAGGTATCCTCCTTTGTTCTAAGATGAGTTTTGATAACAGCATTTCTTAAAGAGTGCTCCAGTATTATCTCTTAGATTGCCTCTCAAGCCACTGACACCTATGTTGTAACTTTTAGTACAGGCACTTTCAACGGAAAGTTTTGAGACAATAACCAGGACAAGTATTCCTTCTTTAAAAGGTCCACCACTGGTTTCTTGACTGAAAAGTCAAGAAGTTACAGTTGTACCGTCATGCCATTTTACACACTACTTGCCTTGACAACAATAATGTGAAAGCCACCTGGCAGAAAGTGACTGTAAGATATCATCAATTGTAAGGTACATCCTGAATTTAAAAACTATTAAAAGTGTGGGTATAGGGGTCTTTTTAGAATAATGAAATATACCATATAACAATAATTATTGGACCTATGTGCTGAGATAGTTCCTTTAGTCTTCCTTTCATTAAATAAATAGATATTTACTGAACTAATTCTATGTGCCAAGCACTGTGATAAACAAAGGAGACATGATTGTGAGTAAAAGCTGATCTTTTCTCAGTACTTCTGGAGCAAAACAGAAAACATGAAGGTGACAGAAAAGAAAGTGGTGCATCCCAAGGCTGGGAAAGAGGATAGAGGAGACTATAGAGAAGAAAGAAGGGTGTTTTAGGGGTTGAGGTTGAAGAGGAAGGTAGGGGCCAGAGCCTGCCCCTTTAGGCTCCCTGAAGGATTTAGACCTTTACTTGAAGAACCACGGATAGGCCCTGAAATGTTTAAAAAGGGAAAGATTCAGATTTGGAAAATGTAGTTTCAGTTATAGTGTCTACATGAATTATAAGGCAGAAAGGAAGAAACCAGAGAGGAGCATATTATAGCCTCATCGTGATGACAATTTGGTCTAGAAAAGTTGCAGTGGAGACAGTGAAAAATGTATGAATATGAAAGATGATTAGAAGAAAAAATCTATAATATACAGGGTTATGTAGGAAAAAGAATAGCTAGAAATTTAATAAGACATGGCCAGAAACAAATTACTCTTTCAGTTCTATGGTATACATTATTTACAAAGGTCTATCTGTATATTTAAAAAATTAAGATATATCTGTAACTTTCCATGTCCAAATCTGAGTTTCATAGGTTTCAGTTCACTTTTATTCTTCCCACCAACTGTGTTAAAATTTAACTGTCTCAACCTACAGTAACAATTTCAAAGTGGGTTCACTTTACTAGCTTATATTATAAGCCCTGGAATACTTTTCATAGCAAGGTTAACAAAAATCTGTCTCTTCTCAGAATAGTAGTAGATGCTATACTGGGCCATACTTTCTGACAGTAAGAAAAGACTGGACAATTCAAGTATTCAGTTACTTTGATTAATTCAATTACTGTCCCTCTCAGCGCCTCTGTGGAAACAATGACCTAAAATGTTTAGAGAATTGATGTGTTTTTAAATAATGGACCAAACAATCTTACTGGGTAGATTGGAAATGAAGAAATTTGAGAGCTGAGGGATTAAACAGAAGAAAGGTGAAGGGCCTAGAGATAGAAATGAAGGTAAAGAATGGTCGTATTGAACACGATCAAACTTGCCATCTGGGAAAAGAGAAGCATGTGGTCTGCGTTTAGAATGTTTGAAGTAATGTCTTTGGAGGACTAAAATTTACAATAGATAATAAATTAAAAGGTAGGAATTTGAAGGTGGCTGGCTGAAGTGAAGAAAGTGAGAAGATCCTTGGGAGTCAGGACATCAAGAAAACTGAGAGGCCAAAGTGTTGGGAAGATTATCATCCATATAGACTTGACATCAATCAAAAGTACATGTGCTTTAGTTAAATAGCATGAGCAGGTGCTGAGATTCTTGATAAATTGTGGAGATTGAAATCTAGAAAACAGATGAGAATAACTAGGTGGGTAGGTAGAGAGTTGAATATTGCAGAATAGCATGCATCTCAGCAGAGTAGATTTGTTAGATGTGCTTTTAATGTATTAGGACAGAGGATTAATAGCCCAGAAACACTAATGAAGAGCAATCTCAATGTGCTGAGAAGTAAGTGAGCTTTGGAAAAAAAATGATTGAGGAAAATAAGTGTAAGAGCCTTGATGGATCCAATCTCAAGTGGTTGTGATTCCATCTAACTTTACAGCTTCGCTTCCGGGTCTGTGCCAACATAGGTATCCGGTGCTTTAATCACACCAACTGTGTCCTGCTTTCATTCATATAGTTGGCTGTGTTTATCATGCCTACTCTACAGCATTTATAAGACTTAATCTGAGGAATTACGTATTATTTTAGGATCCAGCTCAAATGTAATTTACTTTTCTTAGATTTCTGACCTTCTCCGTCCCCACTGTCCTCACCATCCACCAGGAGATCTGATAGCTCTCATCTATGCACGTCCATGGTTTTTATGCATATCTTCATTAATGCACTTTCCTTATTCTGCAGCAGATATTTTTAATGTGATTTACTCTCCCACCAGACAGTGAGCACCTTGAGGGCAAGTTTCATGCCTTATTGATCTTTATATTATTTCCAGCATCTAGCACAGAGATTGGCACAGGGTAAACTGTAATAAATGATTGCCAAAATAAATTAAATTTTTAAAATGTGTGGTACCCTATGCAGCCACTTTCCCCTACCATGTCAAAAACATTGAGTTCTTGTCCTTTGGCAACGGCATATTTCATATGCCCAAGAGATTTAAGAGCATACGGCATAAAGCAGAAATGAAAAGACTCATTACAGTACTGCGTTAGAGTTACAAGTCATATTTTGCAACCGTACTGTGCCACCAATATAATTAGAAGATATTGAACTTTCATTAGTTAGAGAAGCCAGCCACCCTTTAATTGTCGTTATTTAAATTTTTTTGCTGACTGTAATAGCCTCATGAGATAGACATCTCATTTCTGTGACAGACCTGAGGGTCACCAGTGGTGTAATTTTATTTCTCTATACTTGAATGCAGCCCAGAATAGTATTCAACACTTAACCCATTCCTAACTTTCATTAGTAACTTCAGTCAAGTACAAATTAATCTAATTTCCCACTTTTGAAATCAGCATTTCTTTGTGTTGGAAAGAGCAGTAACTCATCACTAACCATATGATGTTTGAATTCCTCCATAGTAAACCCATCACCTGTGTTCAGTCCTGGGGAAAAACACGTAGAGTAAGGGAGAAATCTCTGCATCCTAAGACAGCTCACTTCATATTTTTTAAAACTTTATTTTAATATTCCTTTATAGGATGGAAGAAATTCTTTACTCAACAATTCTACCTCTATCAAATGTATTATACAACATAGTCCATGGTCTAATCCCTTTTGTAATATTGGAAAACAATTATTATGTTACCCTACAAGACTTCTTATGTCTGGGCTATTAATGCCTAGTTTGTTAACCTGTTTCCGTATCACATTGGTTGTGTTCACTTGACTATCTTGACTACTCTCTCTCCCCTCAATGTGCTTATAACTAAATTTGGGGTTGAATTTCAAGTCAGGTCTATTACATACACTTCTCATAAAATTAAGGGATTAGACTCCAGATATTACATTTAAAAAATATTTATCCCAATTTAAGACATATCTATATTTTCCACTCCATTTCTATGTTTTGTAAATTTAGCATTGAATTTTAACATGAAGATGGGATTTTATTGCTTATTGTATAACCATTTGAATACAAAATATTATTATTTTCAAGGACCTTAATATTGAAGCATATACCTCCTACTTTAACCCACAGAGAACAGTTAGAAGGTCCGTGGCATTTTCATTTATAAGGTTACAGTCACTCTTTCCCTCCAACTTATCTCAAATTTTGCTAAAAGCATTCCCCACCCACCCCCTGTCCCCGACTTTATTCTCAATTTGTAGCCAAATGCAAATTAGCTAATATAGTGAAGACTCAAGTTCTTTTCTTTCAACCAGAAATAGTAATTGCAGGAAAAAGAAAACACTCGCATTATAGCCTTCTTTGTCAGTTAACTATTCCAACTGGACAAACAAGGCAGACCCAACATAGCCTGCTTCTCTCGTAAAATTCAATAAAGAACTAACTTTCCCAACATAAGGTATAATTTAGCATCTAAATGCAATTTAGGGCCGGCCCCGTGGCTTAGCGGTTGAGTGCGCGCGCTCCGCTGCTGGCGGCCCCGGTTCGGATCCCTGGCGCACACTGACTCACCGCTTCTCCGGCCATGCTGAGGCTGCGTCCCACGTACAGCAACTGGAAGGATGTACATCTGTGACACACAACTATCTACTGGGGCTTTGGGGGAAAAATAAATAAATAAATGAAATTTAAGAAAAGAATAATAAATAAATGCAATTTAGATTTATGTACATGTACTCTATTTCAGTGAATTCTAAGCATATCTGAAGAAACATGAATGGCAATTCTAAATGTTAATTTCTTTTTTAAATTATGTGTTAATTCTGTAAGCAGATAAATAAATTGAGATTAAATCTTTTTGGATATTTAGGAAAGAATTGTAATTTTATTCCAAATTGTCCTTTCCTAATAGACTTTAAAAAGAAATGCAGCCTAGAGAAAACTTCCTTACTTCAGTCCCATTTACATGAGTTATAAATATCTTACATTTTTGTTGATTTCACTAACAAGATGATAATTATATTTTTATGTTCTTAGGAGTCGAACTTTTTAGTCGACTGAGATCGTACAGATTTTCGCAGAGCCATGTTTGTTCTTTCTCATTCCATGTATTGTATACATTCCATAGATAATCTCTGGACTTTTGCTGGGAATGTGGGCACAAAATCTCTATTCTTCAAGGCCAACTGGTTAAAGTGCGGATATATGATAGGCTTAGGTCTGGTCATTCCAGAGGCTGGAGGGACAGACAGAGGCCGATTTATTCAGGGAACAATAAACCATGCTTCATATTTGAGAATTTCTCCTAAGAGGAATCTGTGTTAAGACTGTGTGTGTGTGTGTCTGTGTGTGTATAGGTATAGTTTTTTTGAGGGGGTGGAGGGAAGGAGGGAAGCAGGGTGAGTTGGATTGACATAATCAGATTTTGAAGGCCACTTTGGCTACATGATTAAGAATTAATTAAAAGAACCACAACACCCCAAGGCAGAGAGGCCAGTTACAAGCTGTTTCTGCAAGACACACTAGAGATGCTCATAGCTTAGACCAGTGATGAGTAGGGAGAACAGAAGTGAACAAGTTCCAACAATATTTAGGAGATAGAATCAATAGCATAAGTAGTTGTTAGGCTATAGTGAGGAAGGTATTAATAACAGCTTTAAAATATCTGCTCTGAGAAATTGGAGGAATGATGGCAATAATCTCTAATTAGTATGAAAAACATTGTGGTAGGTGGCAGGATGGGGAGTTCAGTTTTGGACAAATTGGGTCCTACAGCTGAAATCACAGTTCAAATTCATGTTCATCTCTCGCCATGACTTTTTGTTCTTAATCAATATATACCCAGACTTTGAAATGGATAATACAAAGTCTTCTCCATTCTAAATTACCCTTTCCCTGAAATTAGTCTCAATATTTATGAGGTTTTAGTGATATGTGATGAACTAATTCAGAAATAGAAGCACTTTTTTCTATATTAAACACAATTTCAGTGTGAGTAAATTTTCTAAAGGAAAAACATGACCTATAATCAGATCTCTCAGGAAAGAAAGGAATCTTGTAAGATTGACTTCTCTTCTGCTCCATTAATTGTTAATTATCACTAATGAGAAGGAAGTAGGATTTGGTTTATGTCTGAGCAGCCCATAAATCAAAATCATCTGGAATGCTGGTCACGTGAGCATCGCCAGCTCTCTCCAGTATGTGGCCTCCGCCTTGTTATTATTTCAGCTCCTCTAAGAGAGGCTTCCAAACGCTTAAGTACTCGTGATACAGTCTACTGAATTCTGGTCTCCAAATTCTGAAGGATTAAAATTGCCGTAGTAAAATTTGAAGATCTTTTTTTCTGTGAATGGATCTTGGGGGGGATTCTGACTCTCTGAAAAACCCTCTATTGAAGAATCACGTATAATGACCTCACATGTGCCTTAAAATCTCCACAGAAGTCCAGGAATCTCTAAATACTACATCGATGGGGATTTCAGCATTTAAATTTTCATTATTCAGACACTTTTTGGAGGACATGATATATCTGTTTATTTTTGTTTATCTTGCTTTGTTTTTAAATGGAAGGCAATGTCGAGGAGACAATAAGGTGACAAAACTGTTCTGACAAATAATTGACAAATAAATGGTGCATTAATTTAAGTTGCTCCAAATGCTTTCACTCCTCAGCAGTCGCAGTTTTTTTGGGGAAAATAAGTAATTGTGTAGCTGCCGTAAAAATACCAGCAACAGCCCAGTGGCACGAATGGTTAAGTGCTCATGCTCCGCTGCCCCCGCCCAGGATTCGCCGGTTTGGATCTGGGTGCGCACCCATGCCCCGCTTGTCAAGCCATGCTGTGGCGGCGTCCCATATAAAGTGGAGGAAGATGGGCACGGATGTTGGCCCAGGGCCTATCTTCCTCAGCAAAAAAAAAAATTGGAGGGTTGGTAGATGGTAGCACAGGGCTGATCTTCCTCACACACACACAAAAAAAATACCAGCAAACAAAGACCCCAAAATTTGTTTCTGAGAGAATAAGTATAATTTAAAATTACATTAAAGTGTGTGGCTCCCATGCTGTCTTTTTGCTGTGACAGCTGAAAGGCCCACTCTAAACCGTAAATGAAGAGATAGCATATATATGCCCATTTTGGATTGGCAAATATCATATATTGCTCCTTTCCATGTAGTTAGACCTTTCTAAGAGACTGATTTTTAGTTTCTATTTTCATATAGGAAAGGAATGTGAGAGTGTTAGACCAACTCTGCGTATATACTGAATATTCTGTGTGAATGCTGATATTTTCCCTTCTGGAATATGAATACAATGGCTAATCTGTTTTCTGAATTGGGTGCCTGAAATGCCCATAATTTAGAGAGAGAGAAAGAGAAAGAATGAGATTGGAGACCAAACATTTGCAATTCAGAAATATTCTGAAATTTTTGTCTTGTAACAGATAAAAAACAAGAAAATGCTTTAATAAACTAGGCTTTTCCTAATGATTAGGGAGCAAGGTATTGGTTTTTAACAGTTATCCTAAGCTTAAAATACAGTTTCTGTCTTCGAGTTAAAAGTAGTCATAACTAAATCTTATAAACTAAAATAATTCGAGCATTTTAAAAAAATCTGTTTTATGAGTATTCAGGCTACTTTCAGGTCTGAAATTGTCAGCGTTTGAGGCTTCATTTTGATTTTTTTCTTATTTGTTTTAAATTAAAATAGGAAAACAGGGGAAAGAAGGAAAATAGGATTTACTACATTCTTCACTAAGCTAAGTTTTTTATATATGTTATAAAATCTTCATAACAATCTTGGGTCACAGTATTGTTATCTTAAAGAATGAGGAAACTAAGTCTCAGAAAATTTAATTATCTGTCTTTATGGTCACACAGACCCTAGGGGTAATGTAATAGAGTTGGATTGTAATATAGATTTGTCTGGCTTAAAGTCCCACCCACGTTTTTTTTTTTTTTGACACTTAGTCTAAGCTAGGGTCAAAAGAAACCCATAAGAGCATAAATTAAGGACATGAAGCAATGCTATTAACTAAAGAATGTTGCTGTTAACTAAACAATTATACCCAACAAAACCAGCATCATTGTTCTCTAGGCTTCCAAGAACGTTATTTATTGTGCGTTATCAGATAACATGCCACAAAGACCAACTTTTCGCTGTGGTTGACCAATAACATCCGATGTTATAATTTATTTCACCAGCTACTAAAAACGTAGCTGTTTTTCATCCACTACTATATTTGAAATAACAAGGAGAAAAAAAATAATTCAAGGCACATTTCTTGCCCCGGAGAAGTTCAGTACCTAGCTAGAACAAAAACTATGCACAAATATGCAGCAAATAATCAGCGAGCTGGCCAGCATGTCAAGCAGAACACTACAGTATGTAAGACAATGTGGAATAAGTATAAGAGACTACTGGATATCTCCAGTGGAGACCTGTGTATTTCTTATCACATATCTTTCCTGGTTATCTGATTCTCGTCTTTCACTACCTCTGAGCTATTTACAAGTTATAGACAACTCTTTAAGTCGTTGATAATTCATGGCAATACAAAAGGATTCTTATTTATAGACGTGAAAATAAATTTTGTCTGGTAAACGTTCAATTGACTTTCCTCCCCCACTGGCTTAGAAACCAGTTTGCACCCGTTTGCACATTCATTTTAATATTTCTGATTTATAAATGTGTCTGTTCTTGGCATTCTCTTTTGAACTAGTTGTAACATCTTATCAGTTCCCTCATTAATAATGAGTTAAATTCAATCTTTATCACAAGTTCATTTTATCTCTGTATGAGATTCATGATTTTACCTTTTCCTGAAAATTATTTTTTCACAAATGTGATATAGACATTCTTGGTTGGTGTCAAGAGAATGCAAAGAAACAAATGATTTTCTCCAGGTGTGTTGAAGAGAGGTGATGATATATATCCTCCTGCAGGCTGAATATCTAAAAATATATTATTGAGATGAAGACACTCTTCTCTGTAAACAGATGCATCAGTAATACACCCATATGATTCAGTCAGGTTCCACATATTCTAATGATCTCTGAACCTGTATGTTAGAGAGGAGTGAATTGATACATCTCTACAATAAGTTAGATTTGAAAGAAAACACGTGCACACATACACATAAAAGGACTATAAAAACATAAACTGGATCACCTTAACTATTAAGATATTATCCTTTCATAGTTTCAAATGAACTAGAATAAGAACCCTAAATCATTCTCTCAACGTGTTAGTAGTAATAAGGTTTCGTTTCCCAGGAAGATTTTTTATTAATACTTGCAAATTTCTCTTTGATTTAAGGAATAACACAAATATTTTCTCATCATTACCTTCTTCCTCTCTTCTTTAGATGTTGCCAAGTTGATCCTTTTCTCACGAGCCTTTGAAGAGAGCGGCCCTGTCTCTCAAACATCAGATACAAAATGTCTTGGCAACACCAGAAGGCTTTGACAGACAAAAGAAAATTTTCTTCTCAGTACTGATCTACTTAATAACTGTTTCCAATACCTCTAGCAGTATTTCTATCCTTTTCTTCCTGCACAAACAATATCTTTTGGTTGTGGAGAAAATTACAGCAAATTGGTTTCTTTTTTCTTTTATGAGAACTGTGTGTCCATCAAATCCTGAGTTATTACTTAAGAGTCCAAAGGCATTCTTTAAACTTGAAGTTCATGTCTTACCTCTATGCAGGAACTGAAATAAGTCATGGATGCCACCATAAATCATTAAATGTTTTAGCAGATAATTCTGGAAGGCCCAACTTAAGATAACTGAGCAGGGGAAGAACATATGGTAAAGAAGGGAAGGGAAAAAACAAATGCAGTCTGTGTGAATGGGATCCCCTGGAGTTTTGCGGGTAAGGAGTGTTGCCAAGGAGAAGAGAACAGTGATGGCACCCGCTTTGCATCATCATGTCTTCATTACTTTAACAGGAATCCTACAGAAGTAAGAGTGGGAATAAATAAGTGGCTTTTTAAAAATAAATAAGTGGCTTTTGGTGGTTATCAGAAAGGAAAGGGGGAAGTCAGGGGGAGAAAGGGGTAAAAGGGTACATGTGAACGGTGGACGATGGTAATTAGTCTTCGGGTGGTGAACATGACGTAGTCTACACAGAAATTGAAATATAATGATGTACACCTGAAATTTATATGTTATAAACCAATGTTACCTCAATAAAAATAAATAAATGAATAAATATAAAATATAAAAATAAGTGGCTTTTTTACGAGAACTATCACCAGAAACCTCTTTTGACTTTCGATACTAGCCTTAAGGTAAAACTTAGGATAAAGCTTTTGCTTAGAAGAAAACACAAATAAATAAATATCCCCAAACTAATTAAAACCCATATCCTATTGAGAAAAATGCTTGTCATATATTTAGCAAAATATCTGGTACCAAGTAAGCAGTGGGAACAGGTAGTTATCATCTCCTCTCCTCCCCAAACCATTTGGTGATACACTGAGAAAACAGTAATGCTACTTCTTAAATGCCAGCAGAAAAAATATTTGAGGCAGTGTAGATGTTTTCATACAGTAATTTAGACTCACACCCAATCAATGCAAACGTCGTTAATTAGAGTTCTCCTGTTACCCTCTTCTAGCTGAAAGGATTGTTACAATGGTGTGAGGCAAAGCAATTCACTTTGGTTTTCATTCAAAACTCATGGATTTCCCAAAGATAGGGTCATTAGAACAGATCCTGGGGGAAAAAATACATACGCTTGACATTAATGTTAGTCTTCCGGTGAAAGCAAATAAATTTGGCCACAGGCATTGATTCCATAAATTTTCAAAAATCGTTAAGAAAGGTTCTTGTACTATTTAAAACCACATGGCAAAAATAAAATGAAAAATAAAACATACAAAGAAAGTTAATTCAGAATAAAAAAATGACTTATGTATATGACTGAGATATTCAATCGAATAGGCATAAAAAATACCTTTCAGGGATAAGCAAATAGATTTCTTAAGATAAATTCAATTATAAAGGGCAAATAAAGATATTTGCGGGCCGGCTCCGTGGCTTAGCGGTTAAGTGCGCGCGCTCTGATGCTGGCGGCCCGGGTTCGGATCCCGGGCACGCCCCAAGGCACCACTTCTCCGTCCAACCCGAGGCCGAGTCCCACGTACAGCAACTAGAAGGATGCGAACCTATGACATGCAACTATCTACTGGGGCTTTGGGGGGAAAAAAATGAATAAATAAAATCTTTAAAAAAAAAAAAAAAGATATTTGCTTAAAAAGTTAAAATACAGGATCAGAGAAGTCTGAAAGGAAAATCTTTTGGTGGATAACAAATCTGACTTTACCACTAGGTTTCATTTTCCTTTGCTGTTTTTAGAAAGAGTAAGTCTTTTAGCATCAGACCCGGATTTGACACCCAACCTGCTAATTATAACTGTGTTCCCCTAGGCACAATCTCAGATTCTTGGTTGTTTTCTTTTTAGTCTTTAAAACAGGGGTAATTATGCCAAGATAACTGAGTTTATTGAGGGATCACAAAATGAGGAAGGTAAACACCTGCTATATTCTCAGCTCCTGCCACTTTCCCTTTCTCCTATTCTCCTCCCCTGGGAATCACTGACCCTCCAAAATACTCTTCTAAATGTGCACAAAAATTCCATCCTTGGTGCCACAAAGGCAATAACTGAGTCCAGAAGCTATTAAAATACCAAATACAAGGCATTTGTTAAAAGCTAGAGCAGAACAAAGAAAACAAAACCAGAATCATACAAAATATGTAAACCCCCGAGTTTCTAATGAAATGTTTTTTATTTTGAAAAACACAAGGAGAAGCGGTAAACAGTTTAGCAGTGTCCACATTTCCTCATTCTCAGGTATCAATTGTCTTTTCCCAAAAGTATCATATAACTTGATCTTCACTGACCTCCTGTACTCCTGGGATCCTGCCCAAGCAAGAAGACTCCAGTCACCAATGGTGCTGTTGACCTCCAATTATAACACTTGTCCTCTTAGACTCCGGAGGATACCACAAATGTGTACATTATCCCTTCCCTCTAAATGCCAACAAATTAAGCCTTTTTTATCACCCAATTCTTTTGTTTTTTGCAGGGAAAGATTTGCCCCAAACTAAGATCTGTTGCCAATCTTCTTCTTCTTTTTTTTTTTTCCTCCCCAAAGCCCCAGTACATGGTTGTATATCCTAGTTGTGTCTCGTTCTAGTTCTTTATGTGAGCCACTGCCACAGCATGGCAACTGACAGGGGTGGTGTGGTTCTGCCACTGGGAAGTGAACCCAGGCAGCTGAAGTGGTAACCACTAGGGCATCAGGGCTGGCTCTTATCACACAATCTTGATTCCCAGATACAATACCCTGAAACCCAGTGAATCTTCAAGTTAGTTTCAAATTTTCAGAAAAATTTCACAGTTAATAAAAAAGAATAAAAAGATGTTGCTGATAAAAAATGATCTGAATAGTTTGAAGACAATAGTTATTTTTAAATATGATACACACACACACTCAAACACACATTTATTCTCTTGAAAAATTTTCCCCCAAGAAAAGATTATCCAATAGTTATAGTTTTAAATATTAAAATTTCATTCAAATTTTAAAATCTGGTACTTACTTCCATTTATTGTCTTATGTTTTACTAAAAACAGAACATTTTGACAGTTATTTTCAAGGGAAATTTTACTACTTAATTAATTAAATTTCCTTAAATATTTCAAATGGCTCAGGTGATTTTTATAAATTTAATATGTTCAACTTCGTTTTTAAATATTCCAATTTTCTGACTATCATATTGTCTTAAAATTTAAATAAGTTTTATTAATCTATAAAAGTAAATTAACAAATACAGTGTCAAGTTATCTTAAAATATTCTAATACTATATTTAAAATCTTAGTATGATTTCTACTTAAAACCACAATTTTGAATCAAATATATGATATTTAATGAAATATCAATTATCTAATACTTAAATGACTTTGGTTTAGTCCTGAAGACCATAGAACTTTATAAAATTATTCATCCTTTATATATTTTACCAGTCTTGTAGGAACACAACACTTACTATCACAATAACAAGTCATTGAATTCTAGATGGCTTTCACAACTTCATTTGACTATGAGCTCATACATTCCACAGTCCTTCTGTTGACTGTAATAACCGTAATAAATGCTGACATAGTGATAACCATGTGCCAGGAGACACTGCTCTAAGACCTTTATTACTCTTTTAATCATTTCTGCACATCCAGCATTTTGAGATTAATATTATTCCTCACTTAGAGATGAAGACACTGAATCAAAGTGTAGTGATTTATGCAATATTATACAGCTAACAAGAGGTGGAGTAGGATAGAAAGCCAACATGTCTGCCTTCAGAGTGTGCTCTTCACAGAATATTTGGTTCTGCGAACCAAGGCTTAGAACTGTAAATGGTGTTTCTTTATGTCACACAAAATGGCACCCTCACAGAATTCTTATTTCCCATTGGTGTGACTTTGGGCTTGATTGGTTAGTAGTCTTGCTTTTATTATGTGCTTTTTCTGTGTTTGAAATTTTGCCTCATCTTTTAGATAGATTGTACTAAATCTTTATGACAATGTTGAAAACCGCCAACTACTCTTCCCACCAAGACAGGGAAGTGGTCTTCCACATTCCTTAGAGAGGGAGAAACTTGACTCTTTCATCATTGTCACATGACTATAAAGGGCAAAATAAAACATGGAGGCTGTCATTGCACAACTGTAACTTTCAAAAATATGGCAAAGTTAGAAATTTGATGAAAAGATATTTGAAATTTGAAATGTTGAATTGCCATGACTAGCAAAAAGGACCAGATTAATGGCCAATATTTTACAAGATCAAAGTTATTAAACTTGGATTTCTGCTCCCTGGAGAATGAAAAAGGCTTTTTCTTCTCAAAGGGTCAGTACAAAACCAGCGGAAATAAAATGTCATTTGTAATTAAAATGAGAGCTTTGGATGTTGTTTGAGGATAAAAATGCAGTCCCCATCTCTTCAAATAACTTAATTACAGAGATCATACAGGGGATTAACTGAGTTTTGAGGACATTCTTTCAGAGAACAAAATGACAAGAATGAAATATTGCAGATATACAGATAGTAAAAACATCCATGGAAACAAATTATCCATTGATAATCCAATTACCTGTTGCTTGCAGATCTCCAATCTGTTAATTATCTCCATTTATTTTGAATCAGCTTTCAGCCACTGAGATTTGTTATGGTCCATTTAAGTCTCTGCCATCATTCAACACTTTTCATTTTTTTTTAATATAAAAAAATGGCCTATCGTTTCTTCAAAATTTTGATTTGTAGTGTTTTCCATTCCTGTTAAACTGTTCTAGATTAGTATTATTTTTCTCTAATATAAAATCGTGGCCAATCCCAGCCTCCAATGGAACATCAGTTACTGAATATATTAAGCCAGTATTGACATTGTTTATGGAATTTCATAGCTGTATATGGGACTTTATAGGACACATAAAAACATTATCATCTCCCATCATGTTAGTACCCATTTTCATCCTGGTTCATATCACCCTGCTATTTCCTTACATCGCTGAGGTATGATTAAATATTCATGACATGACACTAAGATAGTGCAGAGAAAATGGAAAGGACTGAGTTGATTTCTTTTTTTATTCACTCACACGATCTTTGCCGCGATTGAACAGACTATCTTTTTCACTATCCTCCTAGGGTAGCCAAAAAAGACACCACAGGTATCTTGAAAACATCTCTGCAGTAAACCGAATAGATCTATACGGCCAGAATAAATACTCAGTGCCATGTTACTAAATGGAAATGATGTTGCAAGGAACATACTGTTCACTGTAAAATAAAGACAAAACAACTGTATAACCTCTAGTTTTTTTTTTCCTCATCAAATATGTCTTTTGGTATGTCGCCATTTTCCAATACTAACGTCCATGTTTTCTAGTTCTAATCCTCATTAGAGAGATTTGGTGAATGTTCAAAGCTGGCTCAATTAATCATGGTTCTGCCAGGAGGTATATAGAACCTGGGGCTCGTGGTATAAATATGAAAACTAAGCTCAGGGGTTCAGTAGACGGCATAAAGTGCTCCCATAGAAAAATGTATAAAAAAGGTATGTGGACTAAACATTTCTTTTACACTACACCTTTACTACTGCCTGGCTGTGGGGTTTTTGTGCATGCTATTTTCTTTGTCAGGGATGCTACTGTCATTATGTACATTCAGCCTTCTTCATGTGCCCTTCACAGGTGAAATCAAATATCCCCTCCCCTGTAATGCAGTCCCTGCCTCTCTAGGTTCCATAAACAACAACCATGGCAGCAGTAACGACATCTGTTTCTTATGAGAATTCCAATTAAAAGACAGAGATGTCTAGAATGGATCAGTAAGCACACTCCAACTATCTTCTGTCTACATGTGACAAATTTTAAATATAAAATACACAGAGAGTGAAAGTAAATGGGTGGAAAAAGACATAACATAACAACAGGAAGCAGAAGAAGGCTGAGTTACATGAACTTAGACAAGTTGACCTCACTGTGTGTCTGTAAAACTCGGAAAATAATAATAATACCTAACTCATAATGGTTTTGTGAGGCTTAAGTGAGGAAACACGTAAAATGCCTAGATCAGACACATAGTTCTAAAAAAGTAGATATTTTTATCATTGGCTTATAATAGCATTATTAATATTACAGGAAATGTGTATCCAAAGGGCTTTGGAAACACAGAAGATGGTATGATTCATTTTGCCTGGTAGTTTATTGAAAACTTCAAAGGAAAGATAAATGTACACAAAATTGGGATAAAATTGGGCGATGTAATTAGTAAACAAAAGTGGAGAGAAAATTTCGGGATATGAGTAAAACATGATGGAAAGTATATGGTATATTTGGGGAGAAATAAGTGATTTGTACAGCTGCAGGATAAAAAATACAGTGAAAGAGGGAATGGAGATTAGGTTGGCAACGTGGCATGCTGTCCTGGCTGCATGAGGGTTCATCGTGTTGTAATATAAGGTACATGAGATCTGACTGAGATTAGGAGTCCTCCTCCATTACAACTTAGCTGTGTGCTCCTTGGCCAACGAGTTTACCTCTCTGTGCCTCAGTTTCTGTAGGTGTTGTGAAGATTAAATTAGATAACATGTGAAAATCATAGAGTATTTGTGGAATAAAATATATGAAGCCATCACTTAGAAAGTTGCTACATGTGAAAACTTGAGAAAGTCATCTAATCTCTCAGTCTCAGGTTTTTTATTTGTAAAAAAGGGAAAGTAGGCATGGATAAATATTAATGCACATGAAAGTAATATTTGTAAACTATAATGTGCTGTATATACTAACAAAATTAAGGAACCATTTCTTGAATATCTACTAAGTGCTATCTACTGTACTAAATAAATATGTATATATTTATTTCTTTTCTTTTTTTTCATTTACTCTTTACAACAACAAGATGTCATAGATATTATGAATTCTATTTTTATCAACAAACAAATTAAGGCCAAAAGAATTAACAAATTTTCACAGGTTGACACAGCAAATTTAAACATATTTCTCATTTCAAATTCCACGCTCTGCTCTATTTCACTGTCTTAATATGATTGCTATTATGATTATTATTTATATTCTATTTCTATATTTGTCTTTTAATTCTGTTAGTACATTTAATCTTAGTTTTAAAAATTGGAGGAAAAGAATTAACTAGGCAATGTTATTACATAAGTAAAGTTCTTAATCCACAAATGATTTCTCATCTGTAATTCATTTACGTCTCTGTTTAAACATAACTACTGAGGGTAAACAAAATTTTTGCATGCTAAATTCAGTAGAAATTAGAATTATTTACTTCCTGAGGACCACGCTTCTAGAATGTATTAAGAGAAATTTTCAAAGTAATAATGCAACCCACATGAAAATAATTTAGCATCTGATTGTAACTAAAATGTCCATCTCTGGAGTGTCTATCAGAGTGTGCCACCTGAGCTTTTCATAGTTGCTTGTTGAGAACTGAGACTTGTAATATATTATGCAAAACTTCCCATTCTAGGAAACCTTGACGTGTATAGCAGTGATATAATACTAACTTTGGTCCAACAAAGAATGACAGGCCCACTATTATCTCAGGGGTGCCATCAGCTCTGAAAATCACATGAAATAATTTCTCTAATTCTTCTTCATGATTGCATAGCCAGACTTTCTTTTTTTACTTGAATTTTTTTTTAAAAATCTTCAAAAATATCTCCACATTCTAAGAAAAGATTATTTTTACAAGTAGGAGGCCCAATTAAAGTTAGTTATTAGAAGTTTGACCTGCCATAGTATGTAAAGATGGATGAAGGTATGTATAATGTGAATTCTTGACAAGAATTGTTTCCCCTAGTGTGCATGATTACAAATGCCTCCAAGTGGTGACCTCAAAGATTGTTTAAGGTGCCCTAAAATCCATTCAGTACCAAAAGAAACAAAGTCCTTGTGATACCAAACCAAGTGGGCTCGCCTCCTGATGAGTTAAATAAGACCCTACACCAGTGGAAGTTGTCTCACAAAGTAAAATGTATTTGCAGCAAATAGGAGGCCATGAGGAATCATTTCCAAAGTCATGGCATCCCCAAACAAAGGAAAGCAGGAACTTTTATTTGGTTGGGGAATGAATATTCAAAAGGGAGAGGCGTATGTTCGCTTGCACAGCCTCAGTTGGAGAACATGTTTCCACATAATGAGGCCTAAGCTCCTCCTGCAGAGATCTTTGCATTAAAAATAAGGCAAAGGTCATGGGCATAGCTCTTGTGGTGAGGCTTGGTCAGTTTCAGGATGGCTGGTAGTTACATCTCCCTTGAGTGCCTCACTTGGTCAGTTTCAGGATGGCTAGTGGTTACACCTCCTTAACACACAAGAGGAAAAGAAACAATTTGTAAAAACAGTTAATTGCTGGCAAACACACCTTTGAGTTTCTCGAGGTGTCTAGTCGGTGACAAATCCCCCCTCTAGTCTTATCCTGCTCCTCATTCTTGAGGGGCACATGTAGAAGGTCCATCTTCTGTAACTGCTTCCTGCTGAGCATGAGTGTTGTCATAGGGACCAGCAGAGGAGCAGCATTTCCAGCTAATCTCAAATAGGTTTGTGAGTCACCAGAAGCATAGCCCCAAGTTGTTCGTAACAACCATCTGTAACTTTATAGCCTCAATGTGTTTAGGATCTGGGCACACTTGCCCTTCCCCCTCTAGATTCTGTCAGCTCTTTATAGTCTAGATACCAGGTTACTCATTTCTCTGATGGACCTAGTCCTGCTGCCCAGGAACATGTAACCTCCTTGGAAGCATGCTGTGCCTAAATGGTATGGGGTTGGTTAGGATCCAGGGCAGAGCCTGGGATGGATAGTCAGTCATTACTTATCTGAACAAGTAGTCCGGGAGAAAACTCACAGGACTTATACCTGCATAGTTTATACAGTGATTTTCTTCTCAAGAGAATGGATTAGAAAGCAGAGGAGCAACAACCCAAAAGTTTTAACAACCAAAAGTTTAAATTGGTTTAACAACCAGTAGTTTAAATGTGCTCTTAAACTATTACAAAAATAAATTTTAGTGACAGTGAGGTAGCTACAGGTCACCCGCTTACATTTTTTCTTCAAAATATTTTTCTTAGTACAACTGGCTTGCATAATACCTAAATGCTGTTTCAAAAAAATAGATTTCTATTTTATAGTCAATAATAACTTAAGAACACATGGAAAAAACATTTTATGGAAGCATTTATAATATTCTTAGGGTTAGTTTGTATTGTCAGATCTTGGATGTTTGATGAGGTCTAAATTCTGAAGCTTAACCCACTTTCTTTATATGCATAAGGTTTCTCACCAGTATGAATTCTCTGATGTATAATAAGGGCTGAATGGTAACTGAATATTTTTCCACACTCATTACAATGAAATAGTTTTTCTCCAGTAGTTCCAGAGTTTTATGGACTTCAGAGGTTATTGTTGATATAGAAGCTGGCCCATTGTCACTCTGAATTGATCTAGGCAACCCAACATGGGGTAACAACACTTTTGTTACTTTATTCACCCTTTTAGACCTGCAAGGAAAGGCTTCAATCCTCCTGTAATGTATCCAGAAAGTACTGTCCAGGGGCAGTGGGCATAATAGTAAAATCAACTTGCCAGTCTTTCCCAAGTGAAGTCCCCAAATTTGAGTTGCTTTGGCCAGGGGAGGTACAGGAGGTCAAGTTTGTACATTATTCTTCTGGCAATAAATGCATTATCCAGTTATCTTTTTTCAATAAGTTTTTTATACCTGGGGTGCTTATGACCTACATCAGCTGTAGGTATAAGGTCTCTTCTCCATAATGGGTAGAATCATGAGCACTCTTAAGGAGTCCCCAAGCTGTTTGTTTGTTTAGGGACTGAAATCTTCCCTCGTGGGTCCATCATTTAGCCCTTAACTATTGGGGACCACTGTGAACGCTGTGTTGTGGTTTCCCTTACTTCATCAAGGGAGTACACTGGTGTAGACTCATAGGAGTGTAGAGTGGGAATTAATGGCAAGCCCTTTTAGCAGCTGCATTTGCCAAATTATTTCCTTTTATGCCCTCCGATTCCCTACTTTAATGGCCCTTACAATGGACCACAGTTACTTCCTTGGGGCCCTGTATTGCTTCCAGCAGTTTAAGGATCTCAGGCTCATGTTTAATTTTTTACTGCTGCTATTAAGGAATCCTCTCTCTTTTCAAATGGCTCCATGAGCGTGAATTAAACTATATTTAGAGCCCGTGTATATTGTTATTATTTTTTTCTTTTCCCAATTCCAAAGCTCCGGTTAATGCAATTATTTCTGTCTTTTGTGTCGAGATGTCTAGTGTCAGCCCCTCGGCCTCTATGGTTGCATGCAGAGACACTACTGCATAACCTGCTCTTCTTTGTCCATTATTCATGAAACTGCCCCATCTACAAACCGCACTTCCTCTGCCTTAGGCAATGGTTCACTCTGCAGATCTCTGCAGCTAGAGTAAACCTGATCACCTTTGGGCATGCAAGGGTAATAGGCCCATTGGAATCAGGAAGCAGGGTAGCTGGGTTTAAGGTATGACAGGGCTTTAAGGAAATCTGATTCTATTCTGGGATAGCCATAGGTGTCCTTTAGTCTCCAGCTGGCTAGAGATTTAATGGAGGGTCCACACCATCATAAGTTGGCCCACAGTCAGTTTTTCTGCTTTCGTGATGAGGAGGCAGGTGGCGGCTACAGCTCTCAAGCATGGAGCCATCCTTTCACTACAGTGTCTAGCTGCTTTGAGAAATGGGCTACCACTCTTTTTAGGGATCCCAACATTTGGGTTTGCACTCCTATAGTTATTCCCTGTCTTTCATGAACCCCAAATACTTTACAGTCTCTTTTTAGATATTTGTGCCTTTCCTTTAGACACTTTATATCCCTTACTGGCTAAGAAGTTTAACATATTTAACTCAATTCTGACACTGTCTACCTGTAGACAGCATCAGATCCCACAGAATAAGGATTCAGTTCCAGAGGATTACCCTTTGCCTCCCATTTTAGATGCCGATTGCAAGTTCAGGTTGTCACTTGTGCTTCTGATCAACCAGCCACAGACCAGAGGTTTCCATAATCCCCTTCTTGGGTTTGATTAATTTGATAGAGCGGCTGACAGAATTCAGGAAAGCATTTTACTTAATAGCCAGATGGAAGTGAGGCATAAAGCAAAACAAATAGAAAAGGGATATGGAGCTCCCAGACCCTCTCTGGGCACGTCACTCTCCCCGAATTTCCATGTGTTCATCAGCCCAGAAGCCCTCCAAACTTCATCCTTTTGGGCTTTGATGGGAACATCATTACACAGGCATAGTTGATTAGATCACTGAGTTTTGGTAATTGAACTTAATCTTCAGCTCCTCTCTCCATCCTGGAGGTATGGGGAGGGGGATAGGGCTTAAAGTTCCATCTCCCAAATCACACAGTTGGTTTCCCTGACAACACAGCTCCCACCTTTAGGGGCTTTCCAAAAGTAGGACTAAAGTATTTATCATAACAAAGGATGTCCCTATGGCGCTTATGTGGGAAATTACAAGTGTTTTAGGAGCTCTGTGTTAGAAACAAAATGAAGACATCTACTATTATAAACCCAGTACTGTATAGAACTGACAGCACTAAATTCTTGAACAAATTTATATTCCCCTGTTCTAAAAGCCCATTGATTACAGGAAAGATTTGTCATTAGAGCTGATAAATAAATGACAAGCAATAGGATATATTGGAGCATATGAGGAAACCATTTGGTGTAAAACTAATTCGGCCTGACCTTATTTTTCCAAAAGGGGCCTGTGGCCTCTAAACATTCATTGTATATCTGCTTTAAGCAATTAACTTGTCCCCAAAACAAGAACAAATGCCCTCAAGGTATGGATGCAACTTCCCCCACAATGGCATTTCCTTAAGGATAAGCATTTCTCCCTAGGCTAGGATTTGATTGCTGTGCTCATCCTGTGACCACCCAACTTGAGACAACAGACCTGCCACCAGCCATGCCCATGGAGACAGCAGATCTGCTACCCACTGTGTCCATCAATAGCTATGCTGACAGGGCAATCTGGCAGGGAGATCTTGTGACTATTGTAAAGAGACATTGCAATCATAGGTGATACATACTCTTTGATGATGTATAACCACTCTGAACACCTCACTTCTTTGGTGCCCTTCCTTCCCTGGGGAAGGAAGGCCCCGGGCTATATGGTCCTCAAAATTTGGCTCATAATAAACTCACCCCAATTTTGATTAATAGATTGATTATGGATTATTTGCATTGACACAGCTTTTGGTTTCAAGGGGTACCATTTTACCCAGAGCCAGTGATCCATCTGCTTCAATTTTACCTTTACTGGCATGGCACCAGCTGCTTGCCCCATCTGTCCTTGTGACCACAATTTCGAGTTAGCTTGGGTTAAAACATTTAGGGGAATCTCTTCCTTCTTAGGTGCTGATATATCCTGTAATAGGGTCATAACTCCCTGACTTTTGGGAACTTGGATCTCTATTTTATCTTGTTCCCAGCTTATGGAGGGCCCTAACTTTAGATAGCATATCCCTCCCTACAAGGGGAGAAGGGCACTCTGGTACATACAGAAAAGAGTGCTCCAGCATATTTTTATCCTATTCCATAGGTCAAGGGCTCCAGAAATCTTTTGGTCTCTCCTTTTCCTGATATCTCTTTTATATCACACTTTCTTTTTGAAAGGTTTCTGTTTTGAGCATTCAACACCAAGAATATGGCTCCAGTAGTGAGTAAGAATTTTTAATATGTTCTCTTCCTACTGCCAAGGTCACCCAGGGTTCCTAGAGTTCACTGGGGAGTCCCATGGCCTCATCACATCTCATATGTAGTCAAGGGAAGTTGCCACAGCTCAGTCTTTTTAAATCTCTTCCCTCTATGGGGACGGTCTGGACAATTCTGCTGCCAATGCCCTTCCTGTTTGCGTACGTGCACTAATTAGCCCCCAAATTTGTTGGTGGTTTTTTAGTCCATCAGTGGGGCCCGGGTCACTCACCCAGGGTGTCTTCCTTCTCTTCCTCGGGGTACCTTGAGTAGACTGGAGGGCCATAGATAACAGGGAGGCTTGCCTTTTTATCTTCTTGTCTTCCTTTTCATCCTTGGCTTCATGCCGGGTATTGAACACCCTAGATGCAGCCTCTACTAGTTGAGCAGGGTTAGTATCAGAACCTATAGCCAACTTTTGGAGTTTTCTACAGATGTCTGGAGCACTTTGAGATGCGAAACAAGTATTAAGAACCACTGTATTGCCCTGGGCATCAGGGGTTCCAATTTGTATATCGCCTGAGGCAGTTCTGCAGCCTCTGAAAAATAGGCTGAAGGATTTTCCTCAGGGCCTTGTTGGACCTCTCTTAATTTAGACCAGTTAATGGCTGGCTAGATTACTACTTTCATGGCTTTCAAAAGCAAACCCCCAAAATATCCTAGCTTTTTGATCATCAGGATCATTGGGATTCCACCCAGGGTTAGTCCCTGTCACAGCCTGTTCACTAGGCTTGGGAATGTCTGATCCTGGGTCATATTCATTATCTGCTTGTTCCCTAGATTTTAACGGAACAGATGACTCTTCCTCAGCCATGAGGAGCCTAGTTAACAGGCCTTGAATATCTGCGCAGGTTGGATTATGAATGGAGAAGATTCCCTTTGTCAAGTTTATGAATTCCTTTGGGTCAGCCCTCAATCCTTTAGTATGTGACTTCCAATTATACAGATCAGAGGTGGACAAGCGGATGTGCACATTAATAAATCCCCCTTCACCATCAGGTACCTGTCTTAAGGGATATATCCCAGGTCTGTAACTGGTTTCTAGTTGTACTATCTGGAAGAGGAAGATGAAGGGTCTGCAGCTGTTGGAGAGTACAGTTCCCTGTAGAGGGATTGCTTGGTTCGGGTAGTAAAGGTTTTAGCCCTGTTATAGCCTCCGGAGTCTCTTGGGGCTCACCACCTGGTCTGAAGCTGGAGTACCTGAGTCAGGTGGACTCTGAGGTGGGCTTCCCTCAGTCCCATGGTTCCTGATTTGGAGGAGCAGGTCCTCCTCTCCTCATCAGAGACATAGTGCCATGGAGCACTGGACATAAGGGATTTCTTCCCATTTAACATTTAAGGTCCTCTTTTCTGGCCATTTTTCCCCATCTTCCAGTGAATATTGCAGCCAGGCTGTGTTACATAAAAATATCATCTGTTCTCAGGTCAATGGTAAATACCTGAAGACCTTCCAATTCTGGAGGATGCAGCTCAATGGGGTCTCCTCCGGGATGGAGGCTGTTCCCCCATATTCCAGCACCTTCTCTTACGGTCTGTTTCCAACCTCCCGGGAGCAACCTGTAACTGTTAGTGGTGACGCAGATGCCACAAGGTTGTGCCCGGAGGAGATTTAGCACCCTAATAGGCGGAAACTAGACCCAGGCCGTGTAACTAAATCCTTAAGGAAAAATAAAACGACTGGGTGCTGGGTTTCACCCAGTGATCACTGATAGGGAGGGCAAGGGAAAAAAAACCTAGGAGTCCAGAAAAGCCATATTGTGGAAAACGTCAAGCGTTCTTGACAAAAAAGCTACATCAAGCAACCCTGATAAAAATGCTATGTCAAGCGTCCTGAACACACACACACACACACACACAAAAACCTGTTCAGCACTCCAGAGGGGTTTAACCCCATCCAAGGGGACCCCTCCTCCTATCACAGGCACAACACATAGACAGACTCAGTGACCTCAGGGGGCCTCAAATCCCCATCTCGCCACTCCAGATGAGATTCGATCTCCAGAGGGGACTTGACCCCTAGACAGACAGACTCAGTGCACTCCAGGTGAGATTCAATCTCCAGGTGGGGTTTGACCCTGACTAGTCAACAGGGATTGCTCCTGTTTCACCAGAACTGAGTATCGACCCTTCTGGAGTGGCTGGGTCAGGCAATCCTTCCAGACAGAGGGGACTCTCACTACCCTGAGCCAGACTACCTCCAGGTGGGGACTTAAACCCTGAAGCCAGGCAGCAACAACAGGCTTTGTGAGACAATTTAAGAAAATAACTGCTATAGACATGCCGTAGGGTTAGTACCACTCACCTCCATTGGAAGATCCTCCGAGGAAAGCACTCAGTGTGGCCACTGGGTTGTCCGATGGGGCAGCGATGTCAAGCTGGTGGCACAGGCACCACAAAGGGGTCTGTCCCCTCTGGGTCACCAATTTGATACCAAACCAAATGGGCTCACCTCCTGGTGAGTTAAATAATACTCTACACCAGTGGAAGTTGTCTCACAAAGTAAAATGTATTTGCAGCAAATAGGAGGCCATGAGGAATCATTTCCAAAAGCATGGTGTCTCCGAACAAAGGAAAGCAGGAACTTTTATTTGGTTGAGGAATGAATATTCAAAAGGGAGAGGAGAGTGTCCGCTTGCACAGGCTCAGTTGGAGAACATGCTTCCACATACTGGACCTAAGCTCCTCCTGGCGAGATCTTTGCATTAAAAATAAGGCAAAGGTTCTGGGCATAGCTCTTGTGGTGAGGCTTGGTCAGTTTCAGGATGGCTGGTTGTTACATCTCCTTAACATGCAAAAGGAAAAGATACATCTTGGAAAAACAGTTAATTGCTTCCAAACCCATCTTTGAGTTTCTCGAGGCACCTAGTCGGTGACACTTGGATTAAAAAATACTGTTCTCTTTTCTATCTTGGTTTACCAAGATGGTAAACAAGGAAACCAAGCACCTACGTGGTTCATCATCAGGTTGTTTAATAAGACCTCTTTGTGATATGTTCAAAATCACAAGCTGTTTAGAAAAGTTTTCTACTATCTATCTGATATTTGCCATTTGAAGACTCGATATTTGATATTTGAAGATTTAAAGAGTATGTTTCTATATATTAGCAACAAACACACCAAAAATGAAATTAAGAAAAATTATTCCATTCACAGCAGTATCAAAAAGAGTGAAATGTTTTGCAATAAAAATAACAAAAATACAGGACACACTCTGAAATCTATAAAACACTGCTGAAAGAAATGCACTGAAGCCTACAAAACACTGCTGAAAGAAATTAAATATCTAAATAAGTAGAGAGACATTCCAGGTTCATGGATTTGAATATTGAAAATTATTAAAGTGGCAATTTACTCCAAATTGATATATAGATTCAATGCATTTCCTATTAATACCCCAGCAGATATTTTTGCAGAAATTAGCAAGCTGACCTTAAAATTTATTTAGAAATGCAAAGGACTGAGAATAGTCCTTTGAACAATTTTGTTGAAGAAGAACAAATTGGATGACTTATACTTAACAATATCAGAACTTTATATAAATGTACAGTAATCAGGGCCATGTGGTACTTCCCTGAGGCTAGTCATATACAGCAAGGGAACAGAATTAAGAGGGCAAAATAAACTCTTCTTCTTAAGGTCCATCGATTTTTGATAATGAGGACAAGTCAATTTAATGGGAAAAATCATACTTTTCAACAATGGTGCTGGGAATTTGGATATCCTTATACAAAAAGATGAATTTAGAGAATTACCCCACACTACTGACAAAAATAAACAGAAAGTGAATTACATATATGAATGTAAGGGTTACCACTGTAAGCCTTGCAGAAGAAAATATAAGAGGAAATGTCCATGACCTTGAGTTAGGCAAAGAGTTCTTACATATAACATCAAAGCACAATCTATACAATTTTATAATGTGAATTATTGGACTTCATCAACCTTAAAAATTTTAGTGCTTCAAAAGTAATTATTAAGAAAATGAAAAAAATAAGCCTCAGGCTGGGATAAAACATTTACATATCATATATCTGATAAATTACTTGAATCCTGAATATATAAAAAATTCTTACAACTCAGTAATGAGAAGACAAATAACCCAATTAAAAAGTGGGCAAAGATTTGAATAGACGTTTCACCAAAGAAAACATATGTGGCAAATAAGCACATAAAACAACACTCAACATCATTCATCGTTGAGCAATACAAATTAAAATCACAATGAAACAACTCTTCACACTCAGTAGAATGGTTATAATAAAAAGGTAGACAGTAACAAATGGTGAGGATGCGGACAAACTGGAACTCGCATACACTGCCAGTGGGAATGTAAAATGATGCAACCGCTTGGTAAAACAGTTTGGCAGTTTCTTAAAAGGTGAAAGATAAATTTACTATATGGCCAATAATTCCAATTCTAGGACTCTAGCCAAGAGAAATTAGTTCACACAAATTCCTGTATGTGAATGCTCATAGCAAAATTATTCATAATAGCCCCAAACTATTAAAAAAAAAAGTTTATTAACTGGTGAATGGATGAACAAAATATAGTGAATCCACGCAAAGGAATACTATTCAGCAATAAAAACTGGTAATATATGCTAAATGATAGATAAACCTCAAAACATGCTAAGTGAAAGAAGCTAGACACAAAAGACTACATATTCTGTAATTCTATTTATGAAATATTCAGGAAACAAGAATCTATAAAAACAGAAAGTATATTTGTGGTTGCCTGGGGCTGGTGTGGGAGCAGAGATTGACTGTAACTGGACCCAAGGAATCTTTTTGGAATGATGGAAATGTTCTAAACAGGGCTTACAGCGATAGTTACAGAGCTCTATATATTTACTAATAATCATTTAATGTACACTTAGAAAAAGAATGACAATAATAACATTAGAAAAGAACTTGAAATTATCTCAACCAATCTCTTGCTTCCAAATCATATTGTAAATTGATATAAAATAACATTTGTTGCAGACATTCTATATGATGTGCATTATGAATTTAAGTTATTGAATTCTCAAAATGTGTATCTCTATTTTGTTAGATTATGAATTGGAACCCTGAGAGATTAAGTATCATGTCGAATGTAATATAGTCAGTAAATGGTGAAGATAATATATTGACCTGGATCTTTGTAGCTTGAAAGTCTGCGTGTGCGTGTGTGTGTGTGTGTGTACATTTCCAACTATGTTTCCCAGTATATGACTTATGCATCAGCAATAGTGCCATACATCTGAAATATTTCTCAATTTTAACGATTGCAGTTTATCTTCTCTTTGACCTAGTTGTGTTTTCTAAAACTTTGGACCAGCTAAGGAGAGGGTTTTCTTTTCTTAACTCAAACTGTTACCAATTGGGCCTCACTCCAATGGGACTCCAACCCATGCTCGGGGGAGCTCGAGGAGAGGCCTATGGGTGGGCTTTGTACCCACAATCCACCCCTTCCTTGGAGTATTCTTTCCCTTTCGGTGTGGATTTGAAATGAAACCAAAGCAGAGCATTGAGCAGCACAAGCTTTATTCAACAGCCATAGGGTGGAGAAGTGGGAATAAAGATCGCAAATCAACTTCTCACTTCCTGGGATGATTAAGCAGTTGTTATAAAGGGTCTAGGTAATGAAAGAGAGGAATAATCACAGGTATTTGGGGGAAATGGGCAGGCTTTTCTGGGGAGCCAAGATGCCACCTCTTTTTTTTCTTTATTTGGTTACATCCTGCTGTTGCCATGGCAGCTGTAAACTGTCATGCCATTGGTGGGTATGTTCTATAATATGGTGATTTATTACAATGAGCGTATACAGTGAGCTGCAGATTCTATGTCAGGTCAGGTTGGACTGCCATGTTGCCTTCAATCGGTTTTAACTGGATTTGATCTATGTCTCAGTCATCTTTTCCTTCCTCTCTTTGTGGTTTCCTGTAAACTGAAGAGAACAAGTTGGGCTTGTTCTGAGCTGGGATGTAGTTAATATCTTATGGGGCCTGGGGTAACAAAATTATGTATTTGGTACGTGTTAAAACTCCAGTACACAGAGTCCCAGTGGACAGAGGCCAGGGAGGAGTAACAGGGAATAACAGGCTGCAAATTCAGATTTGAAATCAGGTAAGATTATAATCTCAGATTCCCCAGTTTCTAGCACTGTGGATTTAGAGGCGTGTTAATTAAGTTATCTGAATTTCAGTTTCTTTTCGGTAAAAAATGAGAAAATTAATACATCTCACTTTGGAGTTTGTAAGAATTAGAGTTATGTGAAGGTGATAAACACAGTGCCTATGAGCACCCACTAATATCGGGTGTATTTTCTTTCTTTTCTTATTGGCTTACAAGGGAGCTCATGAAAAGCTATGGTCCTCACATAACTTCAAATAAGAAATTGCTTTAATTGTGAACTTTGTTAATTGGCTTTTCTTTAAATATAAGCAAACTTCTTTTTGGTTGCTCTGATATTTTTAAGTTTACTTATTATCATAGATTTGGTAAATCTACTGTCTTGATCACTCCCTTGCATCCCAGATTGTTCTCTCTCATCTCTATAAAAATGATTCCTAATTGGATGATCCATAGTCACTTCAAAGGAATACATTTATTGTCTTCACCTCTCCCTTGACAATTCAAGCATCTGACACATCTTCAAGAGACTATAAGGAAAATACCAACTGCCATGAAATTCTAAATTTTAAACAATAGTTATTGCCTCTGCTCACCCATACATGAATATTCCCTCATAAATCTTAGTGCATAGTAACCATGGGTTGAAAAGCTTATCAGATTGTTTAAATCCAACCCTTTACTCCATCTTTCAAAGTAGGCTCTTTTGGTAAGTTATTTGTTTCTCTTAGAGTTACTACCATTTTCTCTCTCCTCACTTTCCAATGTGGACGTCTTTTTCTTATACGTCCTTTTATCCCCTCAGTCACAGAGAGTGACCAAATATTTTCAAGGAATCTGTTAATTTTCTCTTCACTGTGTTTCAGATTAGTTTGCTCCTTATTCCCATAGCTCTACATTCCTAACTTTCTTTCCCTAATAAATGATTAAATATTCTGTTTCTCAGACCCATCAGAGGGTCTTGTTCTAATAGCTGGTAACTCTTCCCACTCTTCTGCTCTCCTCCTCTTCTCTCTTCTCCCCACTTGCCTCATAAAGCCCTCCTGTTCTGCACTCTCTTGTACTCTCAGACCATACTACATGTTATGAAATAGATCATTTTCATCTGGAGACTCCCAGGCTCTATTGATTCTCCAACAGATAGAGTCTAAATTTCAGCCTGCCATTCAGTTAGTGGCTATCTCACTCTAAAATTAAATACCCCTCTTTACCACTGTTATCCCTCCACTCCAGGCAAACCAATATTTATTCTAGAGTACTCTCATCTCCATTCTATTCTAACGTATCCTTTTTATATTAGCTTTTTATTGATGCAGTAACGAATTACCACAAACTCGGCAACTTAAAGCAACACATTTATTGTCTCATGTTTGCTGTGGTCAGGAGTCTGGGTACAGATGGATCCTCTGTTTAGATCTCACAGGCTTAGTCAAAGTGTCGGCAGAATTGCAATCCTCCTCTAAGGGTCTGGATCCTCTTCCAATCTCATGGTTATTGGGAGATTTAATTTCCTTGTAGATATATGGCCATTTTTTTTTTTTGCTAGCTGTTGGTGGGGGGCTGCTCTGAGCTTCTAGAAGCTGCCCCTCAGAAGTTTGCAACATAGCTGTTTGCTTTCTTCCTCAAGGCCAGTGGGAGTACATCTCTCTCTGACTTCTTCTGCCCTTAGCCAAAGAAAATTCTGCTTGTAAAGGGTTCACTTGATTGTGTCAGGCCCAATCAGATCTCCAGTAGTTTAAGTTTAAGTATATTTGAGGGACTTCAATTACATCTTCAAAATCCCTTTACAGCAGTACCTTAATTAGTATTAGATTGGACAAACAGGATGAGAATCTTAAGGGACCATCTTTAGAATTCTGCCTTCTTCACTCCTCATGGCCCATCTGACTTCTGCACAACCCTCAAGGCTCATCTCAGTCCCTATCTAGCCCTTGTTGCTTTCTCCAAATTCCTTATTTCTATTACGAACTTGTGGACTGTATATAGTTTTTATATATATCTGTATACACAAATCTGCTTTTATTTGGAAGTGTGTGACCCACTCAATACTCTCCCAATTTTGATGTTAATGTACTTGAAGATACGTAGCATTTTTTTTTAAATCTCTATTGCATAAAACAAATTCCTTGGCTATTATACACCAAAAACCCTGATAAGAAGTCACAGTGTCCAGAATAGTGTCAGACTTGCAGGGTTCTATGGTAAGCTTTTCTTGAGATGGCAGAGGGTCTCTGAACTACTACTTAGGCTGAAGCTCCTTGTAATTTTTCCTAATTCACAAACAGCAGAACTTGGAGCCACCATTGTAGGATACTAATGAAACTCAGCTGTGAACTACATTGGTTTGGAGACAACGCAGAAGCACTTTCTTGTGGTCTTTCTCCAAATATTGCCTTAGGATTTTAGTCCAAATCATGAAGATTTTTACTTGGGAAGTACACATTTAGAAGATGTCCGTTTAAGAAATTATCTTCTGAAGAGGTTGAGAGATCCCATGCTCATTTTTACTTATTCTCGAACTAAGACTTGAAGGCTAATGCACTTACAAATTGTTTCTTCACTTTGGAAGGGGGAGGAAAGGTTAGAATGAGAAAACTTTTTCAATAGAGAATGTTTTTCTGTATTTTGGAATGTCAAAATCCATAGGCTGTAAGTTATGCCCATATTGATAGAATTTGAAACAGAAAGAAATTTCCTTGCCGAGTGAAGGCAAACATATTTTTCTAACTCTCTCATCAGATTGCATGATAGCAAAAAGTAGGATTTAATATGAGACAGGGAAACCTTTTTATACATGTGTATTGTTAAACATATACACATATAAGGTTCTTCCAAATTTTAAATACTCGTATTTCTCTTCTTTGAGAAGATTAAATTATTTCACTGCAGCTCTGGTTAGGATGGAATAATTCCTGGTATTACTGTGATTAAACTGGGTGCATTAAAGTAAGTAGTGATGAATTAAAAGCACAGTAGAATTCTTGGTGTGTGTGAACTGATGACTAATCTTAATTAGAGATAAAATGTTCCCATTATTTTTGTGCTATAAATGAACTTCTGTATTATGAATTACAGAGATAAAGACAATGCGTGGTGCAGTGACACATTAGTCAAAGACTCGGCATAAGTGAACGAGGTGCAGTTAGTTTTTTGGAGAAGAAAAAAAAAGACCAAACTGTCAGCATCTGATTACCTCAACTTACCTAAATATGAATGATCCATTCATTTATTAGTTGGTAATGTCTTACTATATGGTTCATGACCTAGATTTATATTGTAGTTTTGTGATAGCTCAAGGTCAATTATAAATTGATATTTAGTTAGATATTCAGGTTAAGATAAATATTAGAAAACAGCCCATTCTAGCCCAGTCATCGTACAAAGGTAAATCAGGAAAATGTACATTTATTAGCTTCTCTTCTGGTGAATGTTGCTTATTAGCCAATTATTGGAAAATAAATTCACCATTTCTTGAGGTGAAACATCTGTTTGTTCAGTTAAGTAGAGGCAGAGAGTAGGAGGATCAATAATAATAATTTGTTGTACTATAAGTGATAACTTCATTCTTGAGCTATATTTTATTTTATTTTAATTGTTTGGCATGAAGTATCAGCCTGACAACTGACTCAATAGAGCAGCGAAAGGCACTAGTTAGAGGAAAATGACCTTACAGAGTATTCTACCCTTTGAACTGAGCATCCTGTGGGAAGAGCATACTCACTAGACTCTTAATATTGACATAAGTTTGAAATATACTATATAGAACAATTTAAAAATATAAAAAGTTTTGCCTCAAAAGTGTTACATTTATTAACTCACGTAATACTTCCAATAGCTTAAACAAAGTTTGACAAAGAGGAAACCAAAGCTCAAATCACCAAAGTTTTTAATGCATATTGTAAAATTGTATAGATCATGCTTTGTGTGTTATATGTAAGAACTCTCTGCCTAACTCAAGGTCATGAAGATTTCGTCTTATATTTTCTTCTATAAAGCTTATAATAGTAACTGTTACATTTATATATAATTCATTTTTTGTTTTTTTTTTGTCAATAGTGTGGGGTATTGGTCTAAATTCATCCTTTTGTATGAGGATATACAAATTCCCAGCACTATTTGTTGAAACATATTTATTTTTCCATTAAATTGACTTGTCCCTATTGTCAAAAATCAATTGACCTTAAGTATAAGCATTTATTTTGCCGTCTTAATTCTGTTCCTTTGCTCTATATGGCTATCTTCATGTAAGTACCATGTTGTCTTGATTACTGTACCTTTATATTAAGTTCTGCTATTGGGAAGTATAAGTCACTCAATTTGTTCTTCTTCGTCAAAATTGTTTTGACTATTCTCAGTCCTTTGAATGTCTAAGTAAATTTTAAGATCAGCTTGTTAATTTCTGCAAAAAAAAAAATCTTTTGGGATATTTATGGGAAATGCATCAAATCTATATATCAACTTGGAGAGAATTGTCACCTTAATAATATTCAATATTGGTATCCATGAACCTGGAATGTTTCTCCACTTCTTAAGATATTTAATTTCTTTCAACTGTGCTTTGTAGATTTCGGTGCATGTCTTGTATTTTTCTTATTTTTATTGTAAAGCATTTCATTCTTTTTCATACTATTGTAAATGGAATAATTTTTCTTAATTTTATTTTTGGTGTGTTTGTTGCTAATATATAGAAATATATTGTTTTTTAATCTAATGACCTTGCTGAACTTATTTATTAGAGCTGGGGGTGTGGTGTGTGTGTGTATGTGTGTGTGTTTATGTGTGTTTTCCTTAAGATTTTCTAGAGGATTGTGCTCTCAGAAATTAAAGACAGTTTTGCATCTTCCTTCCCATTATGGATGACTTTTTTCTTTCTCTTATTACATTGGCAGCACAATATCAAATAATACAGGCAAAGAGCAGACCTCTCTGCCTTGTCCTGATTTTTAGAAGGAAATTGTTCAGTTTTTCGCTATATATTTACCATTTTGCTATTTATTTTTTATACGTCTCATAATTCTTTGCTTCTCTTTCCCTCTTTTCTTTTTGTATATGCTTGTTAAATAGTTTCCTATGTACTCTTCAAATGTATTCATTTAATTTATTTTTTATAGTTGTTCTAAGGATTAAAATGTGCCTCTTAATAGGCCACAAGCCATGAGGAGACATAGAAGGTCATGGAGACAAATAGTGAGTTTTAACTATACTAATGTCACAAAAATATATTCATTCATTCATCAAGCTGCTTCTGTTAAATCTCACCCATTCATCTCATTTTGATAAGTGGAATAAACTAGTTTTCCTATGAGTGCACCTCTGTAAGGGCATGAAATTAAAAGCACAAGATGAGCAATTTCATGGTAGCTTGGTATTTGACATAAATACAGTGATGTCCTCTCTCTTGTTCTCAGTGGAAAACCGTCTGTTCCTCCCAAAAATACATTACCAAAAGGAGAAATTACCATCAAATATATTCAGAGTTTAACATGGGCCCAGAGCTAAAGGAGATCCTCTTAGGAACTCTGAAGGGTCTAAATTCAACAGTGTCCCTGGCACTGGCATTGGCTAGCTTTTTGATGTCCCATGAAGAATAAATGGCCCAAACATCTTTTAAGATCTTTCTAAACACCAGGCACTGAGATGGTGGCTATAAATATACCCTTACACCTTTGAGGTAGATAAAATTATTATTCTACTATTAATATAAATTAGCCCCCGTTGATAGAGTATTTATCATGACTCCAGCACAGAACTAAGAGCTTTTGTTACCTCATTTAAGACTCACAATTACCCTAGTTATTAACAGTCTCTTAGTTAACAAGGACCTACTCTGGGCTCGTTCCTCCAGTGCCACTCTTATGAGGAAAGGAGGCCACAGATCCAAAAAGAACACGCCTGCCACAATCTTGAAGCATCCTCCCATCCTAGATGTTAAAAAATAAGACAAAATGCCCAAAATGGAGTCACTTCTGCTAAGCCCCATGTCGCCAAAGTGAGACGTAAATTAATTACAGTTTCAGCTCTCCTAGACATGGAATTTTAAACCAGTCAATCAGGAATCGCCCGATCAGCACTAGTGAGGTAATCTGCCTGATAGACCCTTGCCATCCCCTAAAGGAAACTAACTTTGCAATAATCAACATGCTTTTTTGCTAGTATAACTTCCTTGTTCCTGCTCTCTTCTGCCTATGAAAGTCTTTCCTGTCGTATAGCTCCTTGGAGCTCCTTTCTATCTGCTAGATTGGATGCTGCCTAATTGAATCAATTTTTGCTGAAATAAACTCAAAATTTTAAATATGCCTCAGTTTATCTTTTAACATGGATAATGCTCTGGATAATACCCGAGATCATGGAATTCTTTCCCCTCCTTCCAAGCCCACTTGAAAGTGCATCTTTGTGAGGTCCGTTTCCTACAGGTAGATTATAACCTTGGTGGATATACTTTTAGGCCAAGGAAACGTCAAGGGATGGTTGTTTGGGAGATTGTAGATGAAACTCAGATGGACTCAGGTTTTCGAAAGTGTATGTCTGAGGTCTCTTGTGGTGAGCAAGTGAGATGGGAGTGGGAAGAGAAGAAAGCATGAGCTATAGGCTGCAGACTGCAGACCAGGCACCAGCTCTCCATGTTCAGAACTTTGAGGAATTCAAGAGTTTTAAATTTTAAATTAGACTTTCAGGTCATTATGAAAATGTCAGGGTAAGAATAAAGAACACATTTTATCGAACAGTATGTTCACTTGCCATATATCTTTTAAACATTTAGACATATGGTGTGACGGGCTTCATATGTATACTTGACTTTGGCCCTATAATTGTCTGGGATGGGATGGGATATTAATATCACCTCTGTACAAGTGAGCAAACCTGAGACTTAGAGAAGTTAAATAATTTGGCTAGGGTCATAAACCAGAAAGAGAAGCTGGATCTGTCTGGTTCCAAAGGCCATGTAAAGAACACTATACTGCCCTTTCTCTTAGGTTGTAACACCGCACTGCTAATATTTGGGGGAACTTAAGTTCAGGTTCATTGACTTCAAAGCCTGCAATTTTTCAGTGACACCACACTACCCTAATGGAGTCCAAGGAATATAAAATACAAGGTTAAGAAAAGCAAAAACATTGTCTTTCTTGTTTATTATGTATTCTCAGCACCTACATGTAGGTACCTACAAGCTCATGGTAGGCACTCAAAAACCATTTGTTGAGGAATGAATGGAGTAATTTTGGCATTTACAGCCACACTGGTGTGACCTCATATGTAATGATACAACTGTAGTCCACCACTGACCTAATACCTCAAGAATAGAGAAGAAATATAAAGATGGGAAAAAACTCTAATGAACTATCTATTCTAATTGTAAGCAAAGGACTTGCTTCTCTACAGTCATTATTCCACTGCTTTCACGGTGATTTATTTTTAAAAAGAAAAAAGGGAAAAAAAGAAAAGAAATATAAGATAATGTTGCCTGTTTCAATACAGGCTTTCATCTGGGAAAGGAAGAGGGTTATGTTTTCCTCAGGTCTGTAAAAGTGAACTATAAAAACAAAACAAAAGCAGAAAACAAAATCTATCAATCAACAGACCACCCTGCAGTTCAACAGCAACTTCTCATGACATATGTCCCTGGGTGATTCAGCAAAAGGCGAAATTAGTGACTCACTTGATTATGAATTATTCAGGCAAATGGGTCATAAACTGAGATTTAAGAGTTGGAAAGGAGCCAGTGCCACAAATTGCCAAAGGGATATGATCTGCTGTGGGAGGTGCATTGCGGAGGCAGGCTCTCACTTCAGAGGACAAGCACCTGGAGACAGGAGCCACGAACCATGTCAGGAAAATAAATTTGAATCCTGAAAAAGATCAGCATGTCTACAGATAAAAACTTCAGTGCACACAGGGGGCGAGCCTTTGCAAGGGTCAAACAGAGGGCTGGCTCTGTGGTCAGTGCACCCAAAATGGCTAGTGATAAATGACACCCGAGCTTGGCTCCTTCCAGCACTGGTAGGGCTGATTTAATACAGAAAGTTACATTGGTTGTGAAACGTGACTTCACCAGCAGCACAGCATTAATAATCCTTTGTTTTTATGCAGGAGGATTGTATTATCTTTACTATGGGCTTAAAAATCTCCTCTAGGATTTCTGTTGCTTAAGTGTCTCTTGCTAACAGGAGCTTGGTTAAATTGCTTATAAGAACAGAGGAGAGAGGTTATAAATTGCAGACTTCCCAATTCCCAGAGCTACTCAAGAATCTTGTACGGTTGAGGGACATTAATATCTCATACAACTCCACTGCAGTCTTGAAAAATAATAATAAAGAAAACCTTCTTTCCTTTCTACCACATGTGCTGCGCTATTATTTTATCTCAAATAAAAATATTTTCACCCCTCATTTTCCTTATGATCTTGGTGCCTTTACCTCTCTGGGCAGGATAATCTTTTATCACTACGAGCTTTGGTTCTAACCTTTGATGACTTCTGGGCTTTTCTGGAACAGTAAATACTCCTGAATGACTGAGGAATCTTCAGATTCCTGGTCCTCTTCTGATAAACAGTCTCAACTCTCCCAAGTATGCTAATGGGACAACAAGGAAACAGGTAAGACAGTGACAAGCAGTCCCCAACTGTTCAATTGGTTTTGAGGAGTGTTATTGAAAGTCTAATGAAAGGCCATTGTGTGGGAAAGCATGCAAATGCAAAGTAGCAGGAGGCATTCTTAAGATCAAATCTCCTCTGCTATTGCCAGGGGTAGAGGTCTGCCTTTGTCTAGACTGAACAATTACACAGGACTTGAACGCGGAACTTAAACCTTAAACCTTAGAGAATCAGATGCTCCGTATTGATGTTATTTACCAAAGTAACTGCTCATTTCTGAATTTCCCAGAGGAGATAACAGTTAATTAAAACACACAAGCTGGCAAGTTACTGTGGCAAGAAAAAAAGAAATTTGAATAACGCAGGAAAAATATACCCGAAGTTCATCAGCAGTTTATTTACTGGTTCCCAACATCCCTTCCAGGGCTTTTCATGTTGCCATAATCTCTTACTCATTGAACATTCATTCAATAAATATTTATTAAATGCCAACTGCACATCAGTCAATGTTCTAGGCTTTGGGAATCAGAGAAGAGAGCATCCAGTCACTGACCTCACACAACTAATAGTCTAAGGGGAAGAAGAAACATGTCAGCAGACAACACTGAGACAATATGTCCAGTGCTGAACAGAGGTACGGGAAGACAAATGGGCAAGCCCTAAGGAAGAACTTTACAACTTTGCCCTGTTGCATTTAAGTTAAGTCTTAAGTGATGAGTAGGACAGAAAAGCCAAGGGCATTTTAGACAGAATAAGTTGTGCTAATGCAAATTATAATGTATTTGGAAAAGAAGTTCAGTATTCATGGAATATACAGTATTCAAAGCAGGAAACAACAGACTGGAAAAATAAATTGGGACTAGATTTTTAAAAGCAAGTTATATTTAAAAATAAGAAATTTAGTTTTTATCCTATTGATAAAGGGGAACCATCAGAATTGTAAAACCATGATCAAATTTGTATTGTAGAAAATATGTTAAGCGGATAACTTCAGCTATGCCACTTCTGTGCTCTTCCCATCATATAGCTTTGCCATGAAGCTTCCAAGATCACCAAAGAAGAGTAAGAGAAGACTACAGGATAAGGCAGATGTTTTTTAAGGACTAAGCCTAATAGTATCACTCCTGATCACATTTTATTGGCCAGAACTGGTTATTTTGGCCCCAGTCCACCTACCTGTGTGCCCAGAAAGAATAAATAGCGGAAGAACACATAGGATTGTCTCTGCCACAAGACATGGAGGATGGGCTAGTGATGAATAAAACAAGAAAGAAAAGTGATTAAAAGTATTGCAGTGGGCCGGCCCCCTGGCTTAGTGGTTAAGTGCGCACGCTCCGCTACTGGAGGCCCGGGTTTGGATCCCGGGCGCGCACCGGCGCACCGCTTCTCTGGCCATGCTGAGGCCGCGTCCCACATACAGCAACTAGAAGGATGTGCAGCTATGACATACAACTATCTACTGGGGCTTTGGGGGTAAAAAAGGAGGAGGACTGGCAATAGATGTTAGCTCAGAGCCGGTCTTCCTCAGCAAAAAGAGGAGGATTAGCACGGATGCTAGCTCAGGGCTGATCTTCCTCACACACACACAAAGAAAGCATTGCAATAATTCTTCAAAGAGATGTTAAACCTCACATTAAGGCAGTAGAAATGGAGAGATGAATGGATTTGACTGACATTTAAGAGAAAAATAATAATATTTAGTAATTCATTAGAAGTCAATGATAAAGAATCAGGAAATATTCAGGATAATTCCAAGATTCCCAGCGTTGGAGAAGCAAGTGAATGGAGTTGACAGTAACCAAGATGAAGAGCAGGAGCGGATCGGTTGGAGCAGCTTTTATGGAGACACCCAGGAAATGTGCTGAGCTGGATACAGGACACGCTCAGCTGAATACGCATGCTGTGAATCTGTGCAACGCGTCCACTGCAGAGACGGAAAACCAGGCTGGTAACTAAAGAGAAATGTCAAGATTATTTAATTTAATAATAATGATATCAGAATCTTCAGAAATTATCTGCTAAAATCTTTTTTTTTTTCTTTTTTGTAATAGATGCAAAAACTGAGGCCTGAGAGCGACAAAAAACCAATAGTGGCAGAGGTGGGTATAAACTTACTTCTACTAACTTCCCTTTAGATTATCCTTTCTATTACCTGGGCACAATTATTTATCCCACATTAGTAATTGGTTATTAGTCAAAAGATATTGTTAGATACAAAGCAACTGAATGTCTCTTAGAATAAATATTTTATAACTAGGCAATTTAATCTCCTGACAAGCTTTTGCTTTTTTTTTGTCAAAATAGCTAACAAATAAAAGGGTGTGACAGAGACCAGCTAGCTATTCAACAAACAGTTTTCTCTTCTTCCTGGACACACAGTTGGACTACAGTTCCAAACTTCCCTTTGCAGTAATGTATAAACAGGTATACTAATTTATAAGGACAGCCACAACAAAGTACCACAAACTGGATGACTTAAACAACAGAAATTTATTTATTTACTTATTTATTTATTAAAATGTATTTATTTTACAGTTCTGGGATGTAGAAGTCCAAAATCAAGGTATCAACAGAGTTGATACCTTCTGATGGTTGCAAGAGAATCATCTGTTCCAAGCCTCTCTCTTTCACTTGTAGATGGCTATCTTCTCTGTCTCTTCACATTGTCTTCCTTTTATGTATGTCTCTGTGTCCATGTTTCTTGTGTTTTATAAGGACACTTGTTATATGAGGTTAGAGCCCACCCTAACGGCCTCACTTAAGTTACCTCTATTCATAGGTCATAATCTGAAGTACTGGGGTTTAAGACTGCAACATATGAATTTTGGGAGAACACAATTCAACCCATAACCCATAATATAACAACATAATTCAGGTGACTGAATTCTGGCCAATGGAATATAGAGAAAAGTCATATTAACCACTTTCACCACTGGGCCATTAAAAAACTTCCAGGTGTGAACCTCCAATCTCTTTTCTTTTCCTGCCTTCTTGAGAAAAATGAGCACAACAGCCATGGAAGCCACAAGCTGAAGTAAAAAAAACCACAAGATGGAAGATACTGGGATTCTTGTATCACCCCTGGAAGGAGACTAGTCAGTCTGCCAGGATCATACATCTTGGACATTACACAAGTAAGAAATAAAAATACTCTGTGTTTGAGCCATTGTACATATTGAATTTGCTCAGCAAACAGCTTTATAAAACTAATAAAATGATCTTGAGACAGGAACCAGCCTAAAGAGATAGGGTCATCTGCCATTGAAGCAGCAAGGCCCCTGGCCTAACAAGATAAGGCCCCTAACCAACCAGCAAGCTAGGAGAATCAGAGAGAGACCACCAAGATCCACATTCTGCAGGCTCAGGACTTTCCTGGGTTTATGCATGTACACTAGCACCCAGGAGTTGACTGAAGGTGACCTTAGCCCCATTACCATAGGAAAAATCACACCCAGGGGTGGAGAGCTAGCATGCTAATGACACATGCGACACATGTAGTAACATGCTGCTGACAGCACAGGTGCAAGTACAACCCCACATCTACGTGTTGTGATGGAAGACACAGCCCCTGCCCAAGCCTGATAAGAACCGTGCATTATGGCTATTCCGGGAGCTACTCGGTTCTCTCTCTCTCCCTTCATCCCTTTTCGTAATTGTCTCCCTTGTCTGCAAGCTGATAAACTTTCTAACTTCTTACTCCTGCTCGTTGTCTCTCTTGATTTCTATCCCGGGGCATGACAAGAATCCAAGGTGCCGGTAACAGTCTTAGGCTGCCAACATACACCACACACACACACACACACACACACACACACACACACACACACACACACACACACACACACACACACACACAGAAATGCTTAAAAACTGAATTACCTGTTTTCAAAGTGATGCTCAGAAGATACATTTTCCTCTGTTAAGGAAGTCATGGGCTTTTTACTTTGATTTTTAAGACATATCAGGCCTAAATTCCCAGGAAATTCTCTAATAAAGCAGCCAAGAGAGTTCTCAAAATATTTGAAAGATGTGTCTACAAATCCCATCTTGGGGATCCCTAGATCACCATCCAAAAACTTCACCGGTCCTAAGCTGCAAATTATATCTTCAGCTATACCTCAGCTTTCAAGATAAGTCTGTAAAACTTGTGTTTTACACAAGTAAAGTAAAACTTGCCTTACACAGAAAGAAATGTTGATGAAATATCTCCGATATTATTTTATAGAGTTAACATGTTTGAAGGCTTAACAACTGGAACCAAATTCTAACTGACTTGAAGATATGGAAGATTTCAAGTTGCTTTTCCCCTAGTTGAGGTTTAAACCAGAATTGTGGTAGAATATTAAATAAAGTTTTTAAATATCTGAGTCCACCTGTAGTTAGGTGAGCCTAGAAAATACAGGCTGGAGAAATACTTCACCAGATTCGTTGATACTGTGAGCCATGTAAGTTTTGAAATTTAACGCAAAAATTTAGGGATTAAAAAAGACAGGCACTATTGATGAGCTACAGGATATGAGCTCTTGGCTATTCCAATCCATCCTAAGAGTTGGCTTCTAAATTCTAATTATCTGCTGATGTCTATTCTAAATTTAATAGCCAAGGGACTTGAATTGTACACATTTAGTAAGATATAATAACAGTATGCATTTGTTGATGAGTTATATTTATCACTTGTCACTGTATTAGTTGGAGATAGGGAACAGATCTTGTAAATCAAGCTGTAGGATGTTAATTCCAAAGTTAAAGTTGCAACTTGTACTTTAGGATAAACATGCAGGAACATGACAGTATAACTGTTTGGAGAGCTTTACTAATAACCCAATTCTCAAATCATCACAGCAACTTTGTTACTGCAATGTTCTAAGCCAAAGTGCAACTGCCTATAAATTTGCCAATTTCATTTTGCCCAACAGTTCATTGGGTTCAATCACTGAGTTGTTTCATTTTACTAGAATCTTTAGGACATTGCCAAGATCACAAAAATAACTAAGTAAAGAACTCAAACTAGATATTAACCTCTTATAAGATATTTGGTTTGCAAATATTTTCTCCTATCCCATAGGTTGCCTTTTCATTTTTTTGTGTGAGGAAGATTAGCCCTGAGCTAACATCTGTTGCCAATCCTCCTCTTTTTTTGCTGAGGAAGATTGGCCCTGGGCTAACATCTGTGCCCATCTTCCTCTACTTTAAATGGGATGCTGCCACAGCATGGCTTGATAAGCGGTGTATCTGTGCACGCCCGGGATCCAAACCTGCGAACCCCCGGGCCGCCAAAGTGGAACGCCCTAATTTAACTGCTACGACACCGGGCCGGCCCTAGTTGCTTTTTCATTTTTAGGTTTGTTTCGTTTACTATGCAGAAACTTTTAGTTTAATGTAGTCTCACTTGTTTATTTTTGCTTCTGTTGCCTGTGTGTTTGGTGTCAAATCCAAAAAATCATTGCAAAGACCAAAGTCAAGGAGGTTTTCCCCTATGCTTTCTTTTAGGAGTTGTACAGTTTCAGGTCATACGTTTAATCCATTTTGAGTTGATTTTTGAGTATTGTGTAAGATAAAGGTCATTTTTATTCTTTTGCACGTAGATATCCAGTTTTTCAAACACCATTTATTGAAGAAACTATCTTTTCCCCATTAAGTATTCTTGGCACCTTTGTCAAAGATTAGTTGATTGCATATGTGTGGGTTTGCTTCTGGGCTCTCTATTCTGTTCCGTGGCTGTAAGTGTCTGTTTTTATGCCAGTACCATACTATTTTGATTATTACAGCTTTCTAAGGAACTCATACAACTCAATAGCAAAAAATAATAATAATAACCCAATTAAAAATGGGCTAAGGACCTGAATAGCCATTTTTCCAAAGAAGACATACAATAGGCAACAGGTGTATGAAAAGATGCTCAACATCACTAGTCATCAGAGAAATGCAAGTCAAAACCACAATGAGATATTACTTCACACCTGTTAGGATGGCTATTATCAAAAAGTCAAAAGGTAATAAGTGTTGGTGAAGAAAATGTAGCCCTTGCTCATTGTTGATAAGCATGTAAATTGGTACAGCCATTATGGAAAACGGTATGAAAGTTTCTTCAAAAAATTAAAAATATACTACCATATGAGCCAGCAATCTCACTTCTGAGTATAGACTGAAAGGAAATGAAATTATTATCTTAAGGAGATCTCTACACTCTCATGTTCACTACAGCATTACTCACAATATCCAAGACACAGAAACAACCTGTGTCCATCAAGAAATGAAATTTATTTCATTTATTTAGCTTTTTAAATATTCTAAAATATTATTTAGCTTTAACAAAGAAGAAAATCCTGCTACTTTCAACAACATGAATGAACCTGGGGACATTACTCTAAGTGAAACAAGCCAGACACAGAAAGACAAATACTGCACGATCTCACTTTATGTGTAAGCTAAAAAAGTTAAACTCAAAGTAACAGAGAGTAAAATGATGGTTATCAGGAGTTGGGGGTTGGAGAGAAAGGGGATATACTGGTCATAAGTATAACCTTCCAATTATAAGATGAATAAGTTCTATAGGCCTAATGTACAGCAAGGTGACTATAGTTAATAATAATGTATTATACACTTGTAATTTGCTGAGAGTATATCTCAAGTGTTTTCATCACATACACACGCACAACAGGGATACCTATGAGGGGACGAATATGTTAATCAGATTGACTATGGCAATTATTTCACAATGTATACATATATCAAAACAATACTTTGTACAACCTAAATATAAATAATTTTTATTTGTCAATTATTCCTCAACAAAGTTGGGAAAAAAAAGTTAAACTGAGACCTTTTGGGGACTGTCAATTTTTTTCCCTTGATTTTCTTCTCTTCCTTTAGAACACCTTCCTTTATTGAAATTCTGCATGTATTCTTCTCCCCTAGAGTTCATTTATTCATTCATTTGATCAGCAAATATTTATTGAGCACCTGCTATGTATCCTAGTGAACTGTTTAGGATACAATTGTGAGTAAACCAGGCAAAGTCCTTACGCTCATATAGCTTAGATTGTAAAGGAGACATACTAAACAGTAGTAATAATGCAGCTTAATATTAGAGTACAGCTTTAAACTCAGAACTGGTTTCAGATCTTTTGAGTTTGTGGTGAATTCTGGAGTAATATCTAAAGTGATTTAGACTCCTTATCAGTCAATATGGTAGTAGTATAATTATATAGTGCTTGGAAATATCAGTAATAAATGTGTTGATAAGCACAAGGCATTGCTGCATCACTTTGTCAACCATAATTTAGAATAATAGGCATCAGAGGGTGTCAGGAAACCTAAATTCAAGCCACAGATTTACAAGTTACATACTCTTGGGAAAAAAACTACATCTCATCTCTCTCACTTTATTATCTTTTAAATGGGGACTGTGCTAGCTAACTCATAAAACCACGGCAGGCACATAATTCTTTTGATGGTAATTAAAGAAAATCTTCCTCACCAAATACGACATTAGACAAACCCTCAGATATTTTGGCACATGTCATAAATATGTTAACTACAGTTTATCTTAATTCTGCTCTTTGCCTAGAATAATTGTGGTATTTCATAGTGCTAATAACTAACTCAACTCTAAAAGCTTCCTTTGTTGTCCACCTACACAGGATATGGAAAAATAAAGAGATGAACAAATCAAGGACAAAGGGCTAGCTCCATGCTTCAACTGTTCGATAACAGTATTTGATTTTCCATTCCTAGTCACCTTGGTGGTAAGCAGAGTTGCTTAAGTTTATATGAGTTCAATAATATAGTCATAAAGTATACGAGAAACTTGACACAGCACAATTTCCTTTGCATCATTTTTGGCTTTGAGGGGACATCAGACATGGGAGCTTAAGGCAGAAAATAGGGTTAAGACAGTTTGTCCTCACATAGCTTCTTTGAAAAAATGGGAGATCTTTCAAGATAGTATTAGGGAAATTTATATCACTATAAAAAAACCCTTAGATCATATTATATAAAACATGGTCTCTCTAGGCTGCTATGTTTACTTCTAAATCATGCTAAAAGGATATTTGAAATGAAGAAAACTGATAACTACTTGTTTGGTAACACATAGGCACAAATTACAGGTATATATTAATCATTTATCATGCCATGGCTCCATGAAAGTAACTATAAAATGAAGCATTTCACAAAATTGAATGTTTCCAAAACTTAAATTGCCTGAGAAATTAACTCAAATCAGTTAATCTGAATATAGATAGTCATGGCTCCTAAGTATTACGATGGTTGAGATTCAAATATGTTAAAAAAATTGAACTACTTATTCATCTGAGAAAACAATGATTTTCCTTGTTTCTTAGGATCAAACAATTTGTGAATGTATTCACCATCAATGACAGTCGTTTTAAATATATAGGTTCCTCAATTAATTAAAATTAGTACTGTAGTCTTAAACTCATGTTTATTTCAAGATGAAATAGATTTGGCTGCAAATGTTATCTGATAATTGTTTTACTTCAGAATATAAATAGCTTGAAAATATATTACAGGCATTTCAGCATTGCCATAGAGGTATGTGCTGAGATATTAATGCCTCTTCATAAATATCTTTGTGCTGAAACATTATAAAGGGTTGTGGTTAAGCTACTGTAGGCATAAAACAAATCATTGACCGTTTATTTGTCCATTCAGTCTTTTTTTCTCAAATGAGTGATGGCCTGCATTTGGGCATCTTTCACAGCTCTTACATTAAGCTCTTCCAGGAGCAGAAGGCAATAAATTTATACAAAACCCATCCAAGGTATTATTGTCCTCATAAAAACCTTCCTTTATGAGTCCCAAGTTATAAGTGCCCTTCTCTACCCCCACTCTGAAGTTGCCTGGTGTTTTAAGCCATAACTATGTACAGAAATTCAGTGCCAAAATTAATTAATGTATGGTCAAGTAACTACAAGTCAGTGAGCAATATGGCGAAGTTAGACAAAAATTGCTTTGCAGTAGACATAGTTAGTCCCTTCCAATGTTGTGAATGTTATAATACAAAAGTTAAATTTAGTGTAATTTAGTTTATTCATTTAACACATAAATATTGAGAAGGTACTTGTTTCAGGTGCAGAGATAGACTCATATATAACTTTATTTTCATGTAGTGTGTGTGTGTCTGTGTGTGTGTAGGAGAGCTAGGCATTATTCAAATATCACATACACACACACACGCAAAGTAATTACAATATTAGTTTTAATCACAGATAAATCTAATCTTGTTTGATTCTTCCATCACATACTTGCATTTCTGCATTCTCTTCTCTAAATATTTTATGAGCATCTTCCTTTTGAAATTCACTAGTCTTGGATAGTGTTGGTGAAAGGGCGGTAACCCAAAAATGAAACAGACAAGGTTCCTGACCCCAGGGAACTTATAAGCGCTGCAAAATGTTGGCTTAGTTGCACTGGCAACTTGGAAGAATTTTACATGTAAAAGAATTGTTGGGAATAAACCAATAAATAGTAGAGAGTAAATTCTGTTCATGTAAGGCCGCAGCACCAGTCCACCTGAGCAAGGAAGAGACAGGAGCAGTTCCACTCTCCACGCCCTGTACCCACACCCCACTCCCCATCAAAGAAACGATAGGTTTCCTTTGACTGGGATGGGCCTATAATTTTAGGAAAATATAACTGATCTGTCTTCTCCTCATACAACTCATCTCTCTAAAAGATAAGAAATTTCAGTATGAGACAGATGTGAAGAATTGAAATACTTGAGACAATGAGTCCAGCATCAAGCTATTAAAATGGTGGCCATAGAAATCATGAACTTGAATAAGGTGCTCAAAGTGAATTTGGAGGGAGGCCTCTGATCGCAACCTTGCCCGAGGCTAAGAAGACTCAAGAGAAGCCGAGGAAAATTTCTCATAGGAAGGTAAGTTTGAGGTTGTTTTTTAAGGTTATCAATTGGATCTATTAAAAAAAAAGAATGTGAATCTCTTAAAGAAAGAAAAAAGGAATAATAATACTCATTTGCATCTTGAAATGTGTTTGCTTTGAAACCATAGTTTTTAAAATATTTTAGCGACAAAACACTTTATTGAAACAACCTTCAAGTCCAGTATATAAACTGAAAGTAAATGAGCGGTTTTGGTGAAAGGTGAGATAGGAGGCCCAGCATGAGCTCTCTCCTTCCCTCTACCTTTTCCAGTTCTAGGTGCTCCTGAGTCACCTCGATGTAGCCCTTGTGTCTCCAAGAAATGCAGATTTTAGAGTCAGACACACTCGTGTTTGAGTATTCAACTGAATCAAATTATTTCAAAATTTTAAGCCTCAGTTTTGTCATCTGTAAAAGAGAGTCTATGTCACAAACTTAGTGAGAGAACAAAATGAAATAATATATGTAAAATGCTGGGCATACGGTAAGTGCTCCATAAATGCTAGTTATTGTTATAATCCTTTTTACAATATGGTATGCATTGCAGTTCAGACTTGGATGTCCTAACAGAATTTGTGGCGAGATATCAAATTGCAAGAGTATTTTTCTTTTAGAAAATGATAAATACATTTATTTGCGTCTAAATCTACAAACTCAAATGCAAAATTAATGGACAGTTTTAAATGGATTGGTAGGTATAGTTTTGCTTATATTACTTGTTATTTGAAAGATGATTGAGGAAAACTTAAAAAGCTAATCAATTAAATGAAGTGTACTAGCTTGAAAGATTTCTGTAAGTGCCTTCTTTATCCCTCTGTTCTTCTAATTTTTATTTTGTAATGATAAAGAAAATTTTATATATATTTAGTATTTTCATACTCTGAAAAAGCATTCCCTAAATTACTCACTCATTAGGGATAAAAGACAAGAAATCCATTATATCTAGCATAAACTGTGGGTCTAAATTACTATGCTCTTCCCCATTCTAGGAATATGTCTGGGATTTTAATCTCAGTGTCCATAATTTTTTTCCCCAAATTTTTATTGTGGTAAAATACTCACAATATAACATTTACCATCTTAAACATTTTTAAGTCTACAATTCAGGGATATTAAATAAATTCATAATGTTCTGCAACCATCACCACCATCCATCTCCATAACTCTTTTCATAGTATAAAACTAAACCTCTATACCCATTAAGCAATAACTCTCCATTCCTCCCTTCCTCGAGACCCTGGCAACCACCATTCTACTTTCTGTTTCTGTAATTTCGACTTCTCTAAGTACCTGATATAAGTGGAATCATACCACATTTGCCTTTTTGTGATTGGCTTTTTTCACTTAGCATAATGTCCTCAAAGTTTATCCATGTTGCAGCAACTAAAGAATTTTCTTCCTTTTTAAAATTGAATAATATTCCATTGTATCTGCATACCACATTTGCTTATCTGTTTATCTATCAATGGACACTTGGGTTGCATCCATGTTTTAGCTACTGTGAGTAACATTGTTATGAACACGGGTGTACAGATATCTCTTTGAGACTCTGCTTTCCGTTCTTTTGGGTATATACACAGAGATGGAATTGCTGGATCATATGGTAATTCTATTTTTAATTTTTTGAGGAATCCGCATAATGTTTTCCACAGAGGCTATACCATTTTACATTCCCGATAACAGTGCACGTTTCCAGTTTCTACATATCCTTGTCAACACTTGTTATTTTCTGATTTTTTTGATAGTAGCCATCCTGGTGGGTGTGAAATGGTATCTCATTGTAGCTTTGATTTACATTTGCCTAAAGATTAGTGATGTTGAGCATCTTCTCATGTGCTTATTAGCCATTTATATATCTTCTTTGGAGAAATGTCTATTCAAGTTCTTTGCCCATTTTTGAATCGGATTGTTTGTTTTTTTGTTGCTGAGTTTTAGAAATTCTCTATATATTCTGGATAGTAATCTCTTATCAGATATATGATTTGCAAGTAATTTCTCCTATTCTGTAGGTTGCCTTTTTACTCTATTGATATTTTGTTTTGGTGCATAAATTTTTTTAATTTTCAGAAGCTCTGATTTGTCTATTTTTTCTTTTGTGGCCTGTGACTTTGGTGTCATGTCCAAGAAATTATTGACAAATCCAATGTTATAAAGCTTTTGCTGTATGTTTTCTTCTATGAGAGCTATAGTTTTAGGTTTTACATTTAAGCCTTTGATCCATTTTGAGTTAATTTTTGTATATGGTGTTAGGTAAGGGTCCAATTACATGTCAATATCTGGTTTTCTCAGTACCATTTGTTGAAAAGATTGTTCTTTTCCATTGAATGGTTGAGGCACCTTTGTCAAAAATCATTTGACTATATGTGTGAGGGTTTATTTCTGAGCTCTCTATTCTTTTTTTTTTTTTTTTTTTGGAGGAATTTTTTTTTTTTAATTTTTTGTTTATTGCAGTAACATTGGTTTATAACGTTGTAAAAATTTCAGATGTACATCATTATACTTCTATTTCTGCATAGATTACATCATGTTCACCACAAAAACACTAACTACAAACCATCACCACACACTTGTACCGAATTATCCCTTTCACCCTCCTCCCTCCCCCCTTCCCCTCTGGTAACCACCAATCCAATCTCTGTCTCTATGTGTTTGTTTATTATTGTTATTATCTACTACTTAATGAAGGAAATCATACCGTATTTGACCTTCTCCTTCTGACTTATTTCACTTTGCATTATACCCTCAATGTCCATCCATGTTGTCACAGTTGGTTTACATGTCTGTTTTTATGCCAGTACCACAAGGTTTTAGTTATTATAGCTTTGTATTAAGTTTTGAAGTCAGGAAGTGTGAGTCCTCCAGCTTTGTTCTCCTTTTTTAAGATTGTTTTGGCTGTTTGGAGTCCCTTAAGATTCTATATGAATTTGAGGATATATTTTTCTATTTCTGCAAAAAACGTCACTGGGGATTTTGATAGAGATTGCATTGAACCTGTAGATGGCTTTGTGTAGTATTGGCATTTTAATAATATTATGTCTTCCACTCCATGAATATGGGATATGTTTCCATTTAATTACGTATTTAAATTCTTTTAACAATGCTTTGAAGTTTTCATTGTACAAGTCTTTTACCTTATTAAGATAATCTCTAAGTATTTTATTATTTTTAATTCTATTATAAATGGAATTCTTCTCATAATTCCATTTTCAGGTTGTTCATTGTTCATGTATAAAAATGCAACTGATTTTTGCATGTCAACTTTATATCCTATGACTTTGCTGAATTCGTTTATTAGTTCTAACAGTTATTTTGTGGAATCTTCAGGATTTTCTACATATGAGATCATGTCATTTGCAAACAGAGATATTTTTACTTTTCTTTTCAATTTGGATGCCTTTTATTTATTTTTCTTGCCTAATTATATTGGCTAAAATTTCCAGTACTATGTTGTTTAGAAATGGCAAAAGGAGGCATACTTGTATTGTAGCTGCTCTTGGAGATAAAGCTTTCAGTCTTTCACCATTAAGTATGAAGTTCACTGTGGGTTTTCATATATGGCTTTTACTATATTTAGGTAGTTTTCTTCTATTCCTAGTTTGTTGGATGTTTTTATCATGAAAGGGTGTTGAATTTTGTCAAAAGCTTTTTCTGCATCAACTGATATGATCATGTGGGATCTTTTTCTTCATTCTGTTAATGTGGTGTGTTACATTGATTAATTTTCATATGTTGAACCGTACTTACATTCCAAAAATAATTTATACTTGGTCATGGTGTATAATTCTTTTATTATGCTGCTAAATTCAGTTTGCTAATATTTTGTTAAGGATTTTTACATCGATGCTCATAAGGGATATTGGTCTGTAGTTTTCTTGTAGTGTCTTTGGATTTGGTATCAGGGTGATTGCTGGCCTCCAAGACTGAGTTAGAAAGTGTTCCCTCCTCTTCAAATTTTTGCAAAAGTTTGAATAGGATTAGTATTAGTTCTTCCTTAAATGTTTGGTAGAATTCACCAGTAGAGTCTTCAGATTCAGAGCTTTTTTTGTCAGGAGATTTTTGATTACTGATTCAATCTCCTTACTAGTTACAGGTTTATTTAAATTTTCTAGTTTTTCGTGATTTAGTCTTGGTAGGTTTTGTGTTTCTAGAAATCTGCTCATTTCATCTAAGTTATCCAATTTGTTGGAGTACAATTGTTCATAGTACTCTCTCATAACTCTTTTTATTTCTATAGAATCAATAGTAATGTCCTCACTTTTATTTCTGATTTAATAATTTTAATCTCTTCTCTTTGTTTCTTAGTATATCTAGCTAGAGGTTTGTCAATTTTGTTGATCTTTTCAAAGAATCAACTTTTGGTTTCGTTGATTTTTTTTTGATTCTCTCTTTTATTTGTCTCTGCTCTAATTTTTATTGTTTCTTTCAGTCTGCTAGCTTTGGGGTTAGTTTATTCTTCTTTTTCTAGTTCTTTAAGTTGAAAGTTAGGTTGTTGATTTGAGATATTTCTTGGTTTATAATGTAAGCATTTACAGCTATAAGTTTCTGCCTTAGCGTCTCCTTCCCTGGGTCCCATAAGTTGTAGTATGTTCTGTTTTTGTTTTCATTTGTCTGTAAGTACTTCCTAATTTCTCTTTTGATTCATGATTTGATCTATTTGTTGTTTAAGAGTATGTTGTTTAATTTCTACAAATTTGTGAATTTTCCAGTGTTCCTTATATTATTGATTTTTAATCTCATCTCATTGTGGTTAGAGAAGATAGTTTATATGATAGCTATCTTTTCAAATCTACTCAGACTTAATTTGTGGACTAATATATGGTTTATCCTGGAAAATGTCCCATGTGCACTTGAGAAGAATGTGTATGCTGTTGTTATTGAGTGTTCTGTATATGTCTGTTAGATCTAGTTCATGTATTGTGTTAAGTCTTCTATTTCCTTACTTATCTTCTGTTTGGTTATCCTATCTGTTATGGAGAATGGGGTATTGAAGTTTTCAGCTATTATTGCAGAACTGTCTATTTCTCCCTTCAATTCTGTCAGTCTTTGCTTTATATATTTTGATGGTCTGTCATTAGGTACATAAATGTTTATAGTGGTTATATCATCTTGCTGTATTAAAACTTTTAATAATATATAATGCCCTTCTTTGTCTCTTGTAATATTTTTGACTTAAAATTTATTATGTCTGCTATTAGCATAGCCAACACTTCTCTATTTTGGTTATTATATGCATGGAGTATGTTTGTATATCCTTTAAATTTCAACATATTTGTGTCTTTGGATCTAAAGTGAGTCTCTTATAGACAGCATATAGGTGGATCATATGTTTTTATACATTCTGCTAATCTCTGTCTTTTGATTAGAGAGTTTAATTCATTTATATTTAACATAATTACTGATAAGGGAGGATTAACACAAAAAGAAAACAGTAATGCAGGAGTTCCTGCATTTAGTTGGTTCTTTGTAGAGAAATACTTAAACTCCTTTCTCATTTAGTTTTACGTATATTGTATAGCTCTTTTCTTTATGGTTACCACAGAGACTATATTTAACATTCTCAAGTTATAACACTCTAATTTGAACTTATACATGCTTAACTTCAATAACACAATAACTCTGTTCCTTAATAGCTTCCTTCCCATTCCTTATTTATTTATTTATTTTTTGGTGAGGAGATCAACCCTGTGCTAACATATGCCGATCCTCCTCTTTTTATGCTGAGGAAGACAGGCCCTGTGTTAACATCCGTGCCCATCTTCCTCCACTTTATTTGGGATGCCGCCACAGCATGGCTTGCCAAGCAAGCATGCGTTGGTGCACACCCGGGATCCGAACAGGTGAACCCCAGGCCGCCACAGCGGAGTGTGCGCACTTAACCACTTGCACCACCTGGATGGCCCCGTCCTTTTGTTTTGTTTTGTTTTTTTGTGAGGAAGATCAGCTTTGAGCTAACATCCATGCTAATCCTCCTCTTTTTGCTGAGGAAGACCGGCTCTGAGCTAACATCTGTTGCCAATCCTCCTCCTTTTTTTTTCCCCAAAGCCCCAGTAGATAGTTGTATGTCATATTTGCACATCCTTCTAGTTGCTGTATGTGGGATACGGCCTCAGCATGGCCAGAGAAGCAGTGCATCGGTGCACACCCAGGATCCGAACCCGGGCTGCCAGTAGCGGAGCGCGCGCACTTAACTGCTAAGCCACGGGGCCGGCCCTCCTTTTGGTTTTTAATGTCATAAAATTACATCTTTATACTTTGTGTGCCCCAAAACATAAACCAATAATTCTCTTAATTATGTAGAAAACAACATGTAGAGCTACAAACCAAAGTTACAATAAAACTAGGTTTTAGACTAATGATTGTTTTTTCAAATGCATTCGACTCTTAAATCATACAGAAAACAAAAAGTGGCATTATAAACTGCTGTTGCAATAATATTAGATTTTATAATAGTTCATGTATTTATCTTTATTGAGATCTTTGTTTCTTCATGCTGCTCACTGTCTAGTGTCTTTTGATTTCACTCTGCAGGATTCTCTTGAGCATTTCTTGCAAGACAAGTTCAGAGGTAATGAACAGCTTTTGTTTATCTGGGAATGTCTTAACTTTTCCCTCACTTTCGAAGGACAGTTTGCCAGACACAGGATTCTTGGTTGACAGGTTTTTGTCCTTTTAGCACTTTGAATATATTAGACCACTGCCTTTTGGCATGCAAAATTTCTGATGAGAAATCTGCCGATAGTCTTGTTGAGAAGCTTTTGTATGTGATGAGTTGCTTCTCTATTGCTGCTTTCTCTCTTTGTTTTTGGCTTTCAAAAATTTGATTATAATTATATCAGTGTGGATCTCCTTGAGTTCATCATGCCTCAAGTTTGTTGAGCTTCTTGGATATTTTATATACATCTCTTTTTTGGGAAATTTTCAGGCATTATTTCTTTAAATATTCTCTCTGCCCCTTTGTCTCTCTCTTCTCCTTCTGGGACTCCCACAATACATATGCTGATCTCATTAATGGTGTTCCACAGGTCTCTTAGGCTCTGTTCACTTTTCTTCAATCTTTTTTCTTTCTGTTCCTCAGACTTGATAATTTCCATTGTCCTATCTTCAAGTTCACTGATTCTTTCTTCTGCCTACTCAAATCTGCTTTGAATTTCTCTAATTTATTTTTCATTTACGTTATTGTACTTTTCAGTTCCAGAATTTCTTTTTGGTTTCTTTGAAGGTTTTTCTATCTTTTTATTAGTATTTCCATTTTGTTCATATATTATTTGCTTGACTTTCTTCACATCTTCCTTTAGTTCTTTAAGCATCTTTAATACAACTGTTTAAAAAGTTTTGTCTAGTAGATCTGCCATCGTGTCTTTTTTCAGAGACAGTTTCTGTTGACTTATTTTTTCCCATTTGAATGGTCCTTATTTTCCTATTTCTCTGTATTCCTTGTGATTTTTTGTTGAAAATTGGATATTTGAATGTAATAATGTGTTAGCTCTTGGAATCAGATTCTCTTCCTTTCTCAGAGTTTTCTGTTTTCTTATTGCTGTTTTGGTTTATTGTTTTTATGAAGTTTTTTAATTTTTATTCTATGAGTTGTCTCCATGTCAAGGATCAGCCTGAGGTGCAAATTTAAGGTCATCCTACTTCTTTCACGAGCCTATGCCTTTGTGGGCATGCATGCTCACTTTCTAATTTTCCCCATATATGCAGTTGTTTTTGATTGTCCTAGTCTTTAATGTCTGGCTCCCAAAAGAGGAAAAAGAAAAAAATGAGGAAGGGGGAACTGTGCTGGCCCTTCAAATATCCTGGCAACCCCTTCCCCCAGAGAGGAAGTGGCTAATAACAAAGGGGGGAGGTGCCACAATAATGGTCATCTGCCTCTTTGTCTGCACCTTAGAGATGAAAACCAGCAATGAGCAATCAGACAGATTGTTTGTGCCCACCCTGGCTTGGGCAAGCTCTATGCAGGCTTCTCCAGGAACACATGCACAGCTGCCTGCCAAGTGGCTAGGGAATGGCTAGCTGCTACTGTGCTAAGAGGTGAAATTGACCAAAATTAACCATAATTTATCATCCAAGTCTTTCCCTGGAAGTTGCAAGCCCTTAACAGACTTCGGAGTTCAAAAATAGAGTCTGCCCGTGCAATTGTTGTCTAGGTGAGGAGATAGATTTCTGGTGCTTCCTACTCCATCATCTTCCACTGCCCAGAATCTTTTTTTTTTTTTTTTGTGAGGAAGATCAGCCCTGAGCTAACATCCATGCTAATCCTCCTCTTTTTGCTGAGGAAGACAGGCTCTGAGCTAACATCTATTGCCAATCCTCCTCCTTTTTTTTCCCCCGCAAAGCCCCAGTAGATAGTTGTACGTCATAGTTGCACGTCCTTATAGTTGCTGTATGTGGGACATGGCCTCAGCATGGCCGGAGAAGCGGTGCCTTGGTGAGCGCCCGGGATCCGAACCTGGGCCACCAGTAGCGGAGCACGCACGCTTAACCACTAAGCCACGGGGCCGGCCCACAGAATCTTTAGCCCAAGGATCCAATCTGGCCATTGAAAACATTTTGGTTGGCCCACATGGTATTGAATAATTTTAACTTTAAATATTTCTAGAGAGGAAATTTATCCCTCCATCAATTCTATTCTTATACATCTTTTATACTTCATCTCTTAACTCTACAACAGTGGCCAATGAAAGCACTTGGGTTTGAGACTTTGATGGAAAATTGGCATTGATTATTAAAATCAGGCCCTGTGTTCCTGAGTGATATTGCAGACCCACTGACACATTCTTACTGCCCAATTTTTGCTTTCCAATATCCCTCACTAGTTGTGAATAGTGCCTGCCATCAAAATACTTCATGGCATACATGTTAAAAGCTGCTAGTCTATTGAGACACCACCTTATTTAAAGGTGATGCTCAACTTTGGCTAAGCTGAAGTAGTAGCCAAATATTATCTGTCATATAATTAAAAATTATCTTTTGAGTGCGTTTTCTGAGATGATTTCTACACATTTTCAGTCTTGTCCTTTTACATTTAAGTCTTTGATTCTGTTCTTTAAATTACATGATTATGTACATCAGTATCCATTATTTTCTCCTTGGAAATTTGATCTTGAGTAAATAAATAGAGCAATATCCTTATTTTACTGTCCACAATATGACTGTGAGATAGATAAAGCAAGTTTTATGATTACCACTTCACACATGAAAATATTTCTTTAAGCCTAAACACATTTAACAATTTTGTCATCATGGCCTCAGCTTTTTTCTTCTTTTGAAGCCTTAAAGCTTTGTGGTAGACACATGGTATGCATTTGAGAAAGACTTGTTGAAATAAATTAAATCCTAGTACAAAAAATACTTTATCTGAGTGAGTGATATATCTCTGAATCCAAATTAATTTATTTTTACCACTGATGAAGTATAAATCCTGTGCACCAGGGAAATAGAATAAGACAAATTTGACAAAGATTGCTGCTTGAGCAATAAAAATGTATATTTTTTGAGAATATATTTGCTGCCTGAGCAATAATAATGTATATGTGTTAAGAATACATTATGTGTCTTACAAGGTAGTATAAAGCTTCCTCACATACAACACAATTGCTTTGAGATAGGTGCTACTCTTATTCACATTTTCCAGATGAGAAAATTAAAAGACTGAGAAGTCAAATAACTTGTTCTGGGCCATGCACCTGTAGATGGCAAAGCAAGGGTTCTAATCCAGGGTAGTTAGTCTCCTTGTACTACATCCCCACTGTCCCCAGTGCTCTTACATTGTGTTTATCTCAATGTTGGTATGATAAGCTCTTACCTGAACGCAGTTCCAGTGACTATAAAGAACACAATAGAGGATTTTATCATCATTTTCTGTTTTCTTACTTGTACAATCTGCCATTTTCCTAGGTAATGCTTTTCTGAAATTGATAGGCATTGTGGCTAACTGTAGCAGTCTCTGCATTAGAAAGATAAAGCATGATTTAGATAAGTAGCTAACAATTTGCATTTATCTTCAGGAAAATTATAACAATGATCTTCATGCAGTTTCTAGCACCTCATTGCTCAGACAACACTTGCTCAGATATAGTCTTTGCTGGAAAAAAAAAAAAAAATCAGTGACTATGAGTCATAGAAAAAGCAAATACAAAGCGACGAGAATGTCTCTCTTTTGTTGCCATTACTTCATTCCTCATCTAAATGATTTGATCTCTTCTTGCTCTAGCTAAGTGACTCACAAAAGCTGATGGGGATTTACATGACCAATAAAATTGTTTCCAATGTTATACACAGATGACAAAAATGTTCTTCGGCTGAAACGATCAAAGAGGAAATAATGTTTTTATGTTGTCAAAGGATGAAGCTATTTTCTTCAGCTAAACTTGTTGTTGTTAGTGCCAGTTCCAGCTCTTAGCAACCCTGTGTGCTTGCGCCATCCTCTCACCTTCTAGCACTATATCAGTCAATGCTCTGAGGCTGTTCATAGAGTTTTCATGGCCAATTTTTTTGGAAGTAGGTGGCCAGGTCCTTCTTCCTAGTCTGTCTTAGTCTGGAAGCTCCACTTAAACCTGTCCACCATGGATGACCCTGCTGGTATTTGAAATCCCAGTGGCATAGCTTTCAGCATCACAGTAACACACAGCCACCACAGTATGACAACTAACAGACGGGTGGTGTGGTTCCCTCACTGGGAAATGAACTCAGGCTGCAGTGGTGAGCATACCAAATCTTAACCATTAGATCACCAGGGCTGGCTTCAGCTAAACTACACATTCAATGTATGTCAACTGAGGAAAGGAAGGAAAATCTTTATCAAATTATGATGTAATTAAGTTTTAGACTTTTTTTTTTGCTTGACACATATAATATAAAAAGTAAGATAAGTTCTGAAATACAGTAAAAACATGAGATCAGAATTTGCAGACGTGTAATACTGAAGAAGAGAGTAGGAAATTAACAATATCAGGCAGATTAGACTCATACAAAGAAATGAGAAATTTCTCAGCTGGACAATAAGGAAAAACACAAGGGCTTGAGATCCCACTGGCAGCACCTGAAGTTTACTGACAGAGTATATTACATAAATTCATGGCTATCCAGGTATCCATGAGAATTATAGGAAATGTCATTGATCTTTTTATCTTAATTTAAATTTATTAAAAATGTTGCCATAATAATGGAACGTAGACTTTCTGAGCTGATCATCAATGTTAAGAAAATCCTTATGTTGTAGAAAAGGTAATTAAAATTCAAAGGGAGCACTGAAACAACTTTTCCAAAGTTATACCATGAATTGGCTACAGAATTTATAGTGATCCAATTCAATGTTTCATTTTTGTGGAAAGATATATCAAGAGAGGCATTCTAATGGAATGTGAACTTGAGTTCTGGACCTCCAAGTATAACTTTCAGAGTCATTCTTGTCACCTATTGTCACAAATTTATCACTGGTTGTACAATCCTCAACACACACTTACAGGAGATTCACATTCTGCAAGTTACCCATGGAAAGGGCAAAGGTTATGCTTTTGGGAGGTGTATTGGACACACAGCTAATTGTTAAGCAAACTACATTTCAGTAGAGTCTAGCCTCATAAGTCTCCAAGTGTGGTCCCTGGATCAGCAGCATCAACTATCACCTGAGAACTAGTTAGAAGTGTAGATTATTGAGTTCTAATCTAGACTTTGTGAGTCAGATAGTCTGTGAATGACATCCAGCATTTCATGTTATATAAAGCCTTCCCGTCGGTTCTGATGCACAATGTTTGAAAACCACTGGCCAAGAGGAAAAAAACACACTATATCTAAGATAAAATATATGGATTGCAACCTTAGTAGTACCCTTCAATAGTTGTGCTACCTTGAGTAATTTACTTAACTTCCCTAAGATTCATTTTCCTCATTTCTAAAATACGTAACCTATTTCTAGGGTCCAGGTGCAGTTAGGATGAGATAACGTATACAGAAATACTTAGAAAAACTGTCAGGCTCTAAGCCAGTGGTTCTCAATTCTAGGTGATTTTAGCCTCCAGAGCCCATTTTGTAATGTCTGGATATGTTTTTGATGGTGGAGGAGGTTGCTACTGACATGTGGTGGGTAGAGGTCAAGGATGCTGCTAAACATCCTACTATGAACAGGACAGACCCCACAACAAAAATTCATCTGGTCCAAATGTCAATAGTGCTAAGGTTCAGAAACCCTGCACTAAACCAAGATAATATATTAAAATGATATTTTTATTATCCAATTTTCCATCATTTCTGCCTTTCTCTTTTTCTCCAATTTGTAAATAGTGACATGGATATCAACAATCCTAACACATATTTTTTAAAACATATAATGCAAATAAAAGATGCAGGTAAAAGGTTTTCTTTTTATAAATCTTTGGAAATGGTTGGTAGAAGATAAAAAAAGTTTCTTTCATCATATGTTTAAAATGTACATTTTCCTCATGTGGAAGAGATTAAAGTAATTCAAAAAACTTGCTTCAGTTCAGCTCACTGAACAATTTGGTCCCTCTACCTTGCTTATAATAAATCTCTGGCCATAGCAAACACAGTGGTCACTGAAATAGAAGACAATCTCATTGCCACTTGTCCTTTATCTCCATATCATTAACTATCTTGCCACAAATTCAAGTACTATTCAAATCACCATGGGTTAAAGACATACAAGGTAGATTAAAGTAGTAAAGGAGAGAAATATTTTATCAGTTTCTTTGAGGTTAGATGAAAAGAGTAACTTATTTTTCCATCCCCATCCTTTTCAACCCACACTTGGATGACAAACCCCATATAGTGACTACAGTGAAAATGGATCATCTAAGGAAGGATGTCTCACCACCATCCTGCTAAAGATTCTCATTTAAGACTGAAAAAGCAACAAAAGTGTATTGTACATGATAAGGGAAAGTGAATGACAAATGATGTTTAGAAGGTATAGAAAAGGAATTATATGCATGAATTACTTTCTATATTTGTTATAGGGCTTTCACTTGCAATTATAGTGCATTATATTCATACCAATGGATAAGAGTTTATTCTCAAGAGCTACCTGCTATATTAGATCTCATTCCTCCCAATAGGAGTGGCTTAGAGAATAGCAAGCAATATTCAAGTTTCAGATGCTTAAGCCACTGGAAAAGTGTGGAACATTTGCTTATTTTCAAAGATATTAAGTTTTAAAAGATAATAGATGTGTGTCTCCACAAAAATGTAACTAGATATGATCTCTATTTTTCATTCATCTTTCATAATAAAAGAGGTACTTTCTTTCAACATGTGACTTTCTACACTCCAGGTATTCTGGGAAATCCAAACATATCATAATGCTAGAATAAAATAATGAGATCATTGTTTAAAACATTCACTATTTAGCATATACAGTGAAGACTCATATGTTTGAAAATAGATGTGTACCAAGTGCTTTCAACTGAAAGAGACTGAGGAGATCAACCAATCTAGTGGACAACATTGCTTCCCTAAGGAGGGTGTGGAAAACTGGGGAGATAATGACTTAAGTATTTGAATGACATTCATCACGTGGAAGTGAGGGATGCTCACCTATGATGTGATTGCTGAAATTTGTTACAGCAGCAATAGAAAATTAATATAATTGCCCCCCAAAACCCCATTGCCCTGAGGCATTTTATAAGAGAGAAAGCTAAGAACCATATAAGTTAAGTACATTTGATGTCAAATCAAAGCTGTTGACCCTGGCTTTCTATTCAAGTGTTTTCTCACTGTCATATTGTTATTCAAACACCCTGCTGTGTGTCTGTGGGGTTTTTTTTAATGTAACTTTCATATGAAGATCTTGAAGGCTTTTGAATCATTTATAGACCCCAATATTCCATTTACACAAGAGGCACAACCTTACATCGTATAAACATCATAGTTTACAAAGCAGTGTTGCTTACTTGTTTATTTTATTTGCACCAAAGTCTTGTGAAGCATGCAGATCGATAAGAAGTCTTAGAATCAGAAAAGTTGTATAATTTTCCAAAGAACGCAGAGTTCCAAGACCAAAATTCCTTTTTTCATAATATATTTTAAAAATATCAATCAGCTCTGTTGGAGATTAACATGTTAGACTCCATTTATTCCAACCCAGGGATTTGTTTTAGCGATAGGGCACTGAACACTAATAATAGCTACCATATTTAGGGTGTTTACTGTGAGGCAAGTGGGAAGAACTGTGAGGAGTCTGAGATTTTACCCTATTTGAAGGCTAACAACTTAGCCTGCCACAGTTACATGGATGCTAGCGGAAGACTTAAGGTCAGAAATAAAGGACTCGATTACTCACAGAAATAGCATTAGTCAGAGTATCAACATGTTATTATGCCCATTCTCCAAGTCCCAATTCCCACAGGGTGACACAAAGAAGGCCAGGTGACACTAGCACACTCAGTGGATTTCACTACTGCAAAGGAATTCTGAATTTAGGGAACCCGAATCTTTTATAATGGGCAGTAAGCATACCTTCCCTTTGCTTCAGAGGAAGACACTATCTCTGTTTTCCAAGGTGGTTACTATACAGACATCCTTAAAAAAATAGTTGAGAACAAAGTGCAGCTAATACCTTGCTTCATATGTGAAGAATTATGAAAGACTCCTGAAGAATTGTATTCTAACAGTAAGCAATAGGGCTTTACTTGTGTAGCAGAGGGATAAAATTTGGTTCTAAGCTGGACTAAAATTCAGATTGGTCGTGTCTGACAAATTGGCAGGGAAGGATGCCTTATCCAGTTCACCTGAGGGAGTGAGGAACCTCTAACTAAAAAGAAATCCATCTTTACTGAAAAAAGCATATATGATTCTAAGCACAGTAAGGTGTCACTCAGAACTGCCACTACCTACCTCCCAGGGACTGCTGTGCTGGCAAGAAAACCTCTAGATTTAAACATTAGTCTTCAAGGTTGTTCCATTTTTCCTTCCCTCTAACAAAGTGGTCCATGGAAATGCAAGGGCGCCTTCTTTCTGAAATCTCATAATAGTCAGGACTTAGCTTTGACATTTAAAGAACTCTAGATACCAATAGCATTACCCAGAAGAATAAGTAGGCAGGTGCAACAATGTGGCAGAAAGAAGTGGCAATCCTCAATCCAAATGAATTTCTTGAAAGATGTAGATGGTCCCATCAGTCTTGTCAGTATGATCTATCTGAGGACCCAGGGTCTCAAACACAAGTACTCACTATGATAAGGGAGGACAACTGAGGCACCCAGGCCTAGCAAACACAGCAGAAATGAGCTGAAGTGGCACTTACCTCAAGGGAAGTTGAGCAAGAGAAAAAGAAAGAAATGGTTGGCGAGAAAACACAGAAAAGAGAGATTGAATTCTACCATAGTTAAAATAATAATAGAGAATAGTACTTAGCTTAATAATAATAAAGTACTTATGTTCCTAATATTTCACTTAGTATTATATCTAATTCTTACAATAAATTGTTAATATAGGTTACAATAATCTCTGTTTACAGATAAGAAATTCAGGGGACATGACTTGTTATTGACTAATTTTTCTGACTTTATATTGAATCCCCTGAAAGAAAATTCTGTCTTATTTTACCATCCACTCAATACCAATGCCTTCAAAATTACTACCTCTACTTTCTACTGAAACTCTTTGGTAAAGATCACTGACCAATTTCATCTTCCATGCCAAGGCCCTTTGCTCAATGCCCAATCTTTGACTTTTCTCTAGTAGTTGATGGCATTGAAGAGCCCTTGCTTCTTTAAACTCTCCCTTACATCCCTTTCTTTCTTAAGGTTCCCAGATGAGTGCTCATTTGTGTTCTTTATGGCTTTTCATTGCTCCAATTGCCTATAAATTGTAGGAACTCCTAGGCTCTAAGACTACCTTCCTGTGTTTCTCTCATATGCCTCCCTTTGCCCGTCTCTTTTGTTTCAAATAGAATTTCTAAAAATGCCTTTTACATCTAACTTTTTAGGCCCCCCCATTTTCCCTTAGAGCCCCAGATATACATTTTCAATTTACATCTGGATATTTCCACATGAGTGACAGGATGATTCCTCGTGTCAACATATCAGATTATTAGTGTATCACTTTTCTTATTCCCCCAACTTTTAAGCTAATATCTCCCTTCTTGTCCTTTTTTTCTTATCTTGTTTAGTGATACAATTAAAGTGATCTTTGACTTTCCTCTCTTAAAATTCCATTAGTCCTGGGTCATTCTAACTGATCTGCAAAAATGTATTTCATGACTACTAGTATTAAAGGTAAAGGCCTTCCAAGTGAAAAAAAATAGAAAGGACAAAGAAAGTAGGAAAAAATGATGGAGACTTAAGGTGAGAACGGTAAGTAATCTGGTTCAGCTGGAACTGGTGCTCACTGTGTAGACCCACTGAAATGTGAAGCCCAGGCTGAGGAGCATATTACTATGGCTCTGATTGTCCTGCTAAGGCATTTAGACTCTCTTCTGTATTCAAGGGGGACTCCTCACACTTGGATGCCAATTTGCTTGTAATTCACTTTACGATATTTATCACATTTTGTCTATTATCGTTGTTAGTGTTCAGGTTGTATCTCCTCAATTTTTTAATATTCTGAAAGCAGAATATTGTATCTTCTTCTGTGTTTATTTATGTATCACCTATAGCTCTAGCACAGGCTTGCAACTTATTGTAGTCATGAAATATTTGCTCCATTGCATGGACCTGCACATTCATAGTAGAAATAATAAAGAGAATGGAAATGTTGGCTTGAAAGTTGGTAGCCAACTGATAATTTATTGACTATGAATGTAGTTAGGCTGCACATGCAAAGGAAAAATTAGATCAGCCATTGTGTAATTGTGTGGTGATATCCATCTACTTCAAAATGTAGTTAAAGGCCGGCCCCGTGGCTTAGTGGTTAAGTGCACGCGCTCCGCTACTGGTGGCCCGGGTTCAAATTCCAGGCACGCACCGATGCACCGCTTCTCCAACCATGCTGAGGCCGTGTCCCACATACAGCAACTAGAAGGATGTGCAACTATGACATACAACTATCTACTGGGACTTTGGGGGGAAAAAAAGGAGGAGGATTGGCAATAGATGTTAGCTCAGAGCCTGTCTTCCTCAGCAAAAAGAGGAGGATTAGCATGGATGTTAGCTCAGGGCTGATCTTCCTCACAAGAAATAAATAAATAAATAAAAACTGTTAAAAAAAAAAAAAGATATAGTTAAGACAAAGTGAGACTCAAACATTGCTTCTCTTCAATCATGCCCAATTTTTGGATCTGGGCCAATGAGGAAAATGGCGTCAATTCTCCAAAATCTGCTTACAGATTCTTTCTTGTATATTTTACTGGAATAAATTAATACCTTCATAATCTTAAGTAATATAAAAACTCCAATCATGATTTCAAATAGCTCTTCTGTCAAGTTTATACAAGAGGTAGGGAAGAAATCTTAAGCCTTGATCCAAATTCAACAATTATGGCAATATTCTGAAGAAGTTGCACTGAAGAGATGAGTAGGCAGCTTAGTCCTGGGCAACATACAAAGGTGCTCTTAATAATGCTTTCTGATGGTCATGACCAAACTGAACTAGTTGTTTATTTCCCTGTTTCTGGGACTGCCATGTATTTTCTGTCACACTAAATGGGAATGTTTCCGTTAGTGAAGAGTGTGATATACCAATGTAGGCTGCAATCCAAACCAGACTCTGCGATCCAAACCAGAAGCACATAGTGCATAGAAAGAAAGATACATGGTTCTCCTGGGAAGGCATTAGCATCATGACCTCATAAGAGTTAATGGACAAGAAGAATGACTTCAATGGGCTGTGTAGAAAAACCTGCTGTTTCCTCTCAACACTTGCACACCCCAATGAAACTTTAATGATTAATAGTGATTGGATCCAATAATGATTAGGCAAAGCATCTGCCACGGGCAGCTCCTGGGCATTCACATGAACTTCTGTGTGTTAATTAAAGACATCACTAATCCAAATAGCCTGGTCTGCAGTATATAACCCCACCACATGCAGAAGACACTGCCCTGCTTAGGGAGCCATAAAGAAACAGATTGAGACAGACTTTCTCCTCAAATCAAAATATAAACTTAATTTAAATCTAAGAGTGACTGTTGCATTAATTGTGCCTATGCCAACTTTGGATTTATAAATAAGCACATGTGGGTATTTAATTGGTTAAGCCACTTAGCGTATGTGCAAACTATTCAGGCAAACACAAACACTCAAATATATATATCAAGTTGCTTATTTGGGGGCTGTCCTAAAGATTATTCAAACCTGAATGCAAATAAAAGCATATATACAATATTAAAAGTTCTGAAGAAATCAGGAGGATTTGAGACAAACTGTAAGGCACTGCTACGGTATAGTCAAGGATCTAACCGCTACTCTTATATTTTTCTAAATATTAAATAGATTCTCAATCTATTTAATAACATCAGACCAATATTATCTCCTTCACTGACTTACAGATAAGAAAACCTTTAATATATTTTAGTCTATATCAAATTAGTGCAAGTATAAGCTGAATTCTATTTTAGAAGCATATCAGAACACAGAACAAAAGCCATTTTAAAAATATTTCTTTTTAGGGGTAAAAAACATGGGCATTGGGAAACATGTACTTGGTAATGTGGGGATGATGGGAGGAGAAGAGAAGGCATAGGATTTGTATATCTGTGGAAGAAACAGTGCTCAAATAAACAAAAGGTAGAAGGAATAATACAAGTCACAGTTGTATCAAGTGCTGTATTGTCCTGAACTAATTCCAAAAGGCATCAAAATACAAATCAAAGAGAGAAGAGTCAGGAAATAGAGTTTAGTGACCTTGGGGAAACTACTGACTTTACCAGGATGCCATTTTACATCCACAGCACAAGGATACGTGATCTCCATGTTCTTTTCCAGGTCTAGCCCATGATAATCCACTATTCTCAAGCTTAAGCATGACGGAAAAACTCCTAGAAGGCTTATTAAGACCCGGTTTCTGATTCAGTAGTCTGGGTAGGGCCTCAGAGGTTGTATTTCTAACAATGTCACCTGTGATGCTGATGCTGCTGGTAGTGAGCTACACTTAAAAACCATTGTAACTTTCATGCATGAAAATACCAAAATGTTAAAGTATCTGAATAGAGTAATGTTATTGTATTTATTAGATTTTCAGACTCTATTTAACTCCTTCAAGAGTTCACAAAAAATGTTTTCTTCCTTTCCTCCGGAAAATATAATGATATTGAAGCCATGGGATTAGATAAATACCCCCAAGATCCCCTAAGAGGAGACTGTAATTAGAGAAGACAGCAGCCCCCGTGTGAGTTTGCTAGGGCTGCCCTGCCAAAGTACCACACAACGGGTGACATAAACAACAGAAATTTATTTTATCACAATTCTGGAGTGGTGTGGGTAGCATTGGTTTCTTCTCAGGCCTCTCTCCTTGGCTTGCAGAGGGCCACCTTCTTCCTGTGTCTCCACAGGGTCTTCCCTCTATGCGTGTTTGTGTCCTAATTTCCTCTTCTTATAAGGACCTTAGTCAGATTGGATTAGGTACCCATCCTAATGACGTTGTTTTAACTTAATTACCTCTTTAGAGTCTCTGTCTCCAAATACAGTCACATTGTGAGGTCCTGGGGCTTAGAACTCCATATGAATTTCAGGGGAACATAATTCAACCATAAGAACCTCAAACCAACACTTTAAGGTCAGGCAAGCCAATATTTTGAGGTCATGTAGAAGAAAGCCAGAGAGGAAAGCTTCAATTTGGGAAGGAGGAAGATAATCCAAAAAAGTGTGGTAGCCAAGAAGCCACTCACTATTGCCAGAATTATCCACATTTAGACAGTAAAATGGCCGAGTAACACGGCTTTGATCACTTCTCCTCTAAGGAAATATTTAAGTTGATGTAGCAGGAAGTCTAGAGCTCTTAACAACTTATTGTCCTTACTGCTATGACTTTTTCTGATTATAAACTCTAAGATCAAATTGAGTCCTTTAGATTGGCTTGGAGTATGTGAGTTCTAAAGTCCAAGCTTAAATAACAGCTTTCCCAAAAATATTGTAAGAAACTGGGGACAAAGCAGTGTTAGTGCCAGATAACAGAATGAAGCTAAGGGTAAAGAAGAAAACATCTTTCACATGTGCCTGGAAGGCAGTGTGCCTTCAGCAAAAAACTCCATATGACACAGTGCCACTCGGGAAAGAAAGGACTCGAGAAGCTGTGTGGCTCTGTACCAGATCAGCCGTGGGAAGTGGCTACTGTGATAATGAGCAGAAACTACAGAGATTCCTGGGAGGAATCCATGCCAAATGAGATTCAGCTGCAGGAGCAATTTACCTGCTTATAATCGAGGTAACCGCAGTGAGCTTCACAGGGGGGGCTGGAGGCAGGGAAGTAGAAGAGGAAGGGAATGGCAGTAGATGCCTGAACTTGTTCTTGAGCAAACATGAGGAATATGAGGAACGGGAGCCGTATATTAGCTTCCTGAAATACCTGGGAAGACGTTGCCATAAAAGCCACCGAAGGCAAGAAAGCAAAACGTGGAATATGTTTTAAAAAAAAATGACGGCATGAATAAGAGCAAAAGGAAAAAAAAATAGCATACAGGGAGATGTCTTTAGTTATACGAGAAATATAGCTATTCAGCACCTATACTTTTGAAAAATGAAGGACCACAAATTCTCTGATCGTCATATTCTCAGTGATTTCTCTGAGTTAAGAAATTATATATTTATTTATCACCCAGTAATATATTAATCTCCAACTACTAATTCATTTCCACAAACATGGGTAAAGACCTTGCTATGTGCGAGTGACTCTGACAGGGATTGGAAAACAAAGATAAATAAGACATTGGCCCTTATTTTTAACAAGCTCATGGTCTAGTCAGATGTGCACAATGCTTTAATAGGCCTTATCAAACATATTTAATGGGTAGACTGCATGCTAAAAAATAAGTAGATGACACTTAAAAAAATTTTAGCATAAAGATAAACAAAAATGAATATTAATGGCTATTTCAAAAGTGTTCATGTACACAGGTTTTTTCATTTTATGTCAGAAAAAAATGTTACCCATTTCTAACTGAAAATAAACACCCACACGTATATTGTGTGCTGCCCTAGATTCCTGTCTTGAATTATATTAATATAACGTGTATTTGCAGATCTGAAAATAGAATGTATATTTTGTCTCAACAATCCATTTTCATGATACTCAGTTACTGCTTCTCAACAAGAAGTATTATTCTGAAGACAGATCTTAGGTAATGTAGATTACATAAAATAAATCTAGTTTGAAAATGTTCCTATAAAATCAGATCTGCAGGGCCATTTTTGGATTATTGATGTACGATGATTTCTAATTAACCAATCAGTTATTGGAAATCTATAGTCTAAAGCAGTGCTTTTGTCTCTCCAATACATCCTTCCCATTCTGGGGGGGGCAGAGCCCTCCAGTGCCATTCTTCCTACTCCCTTCGTATTGGAGGAGACAGACAAAACAACGCATCTCTCTATTCCCATTCATTTTCCAGGGTTAGACACAGGACAATCTACATCGACCAGACTTCTTCCCTAGGACATTTTATAATGGAAACTGGCAGAAAAGTATTCTATTTGTATAAAAACCAGAAACAGCATGTGGCCGTGATCTGGGATTTGTGGGGACAGCTGGGCTAAGAGAAGGAAGTTAAAACAGAGAGAGCTGGAGATAAAAGACAAAGAAAGAAAAAAATAGAATGAAACTAGATCCAATGCAAAAACAAGAGGCCTGATGACTTTGGCATTCCTGCATCCAGTTGTTAATGAAACCAGCTTCACCCCATCTCTTTGGATACCCTTTCCGTTTATAGCTAATTTATCCTGTTTTCTGTTGTCTGGCTCAGAATGAGTCCCAACACATTATTAACCGTATATTTCAAAGCTATTATAAACTTCTCAACCATCTTTGTTTATAAAAACACTGTTTTCATTGACTTGCATAAGACTGTGATAGAATTTAGCTGCTCAGACTTTCCATTTGTTCAATTTCTTAAATATCAGATACACAATAAAACTAAGACGGGTAGTGTTCATGAAATATGAGACAAAAAAAAGTGAAACTTAGAATATTTGTTTGAGGCTATCGTATTAAGTGGATCTGTAAGGAAATAGGATTTTTTGGTTTAAAAAAGTTATATAGGGGCCGGCCCGGTGGCGCAAGTGGTTAAGTGTGGGCGCTCTGCTGCGGCAGCCTGGGGCTTGCTGGTTCCGATCCCGGGCGCGCTTGGCAAGCGCCACTTGGCAAGCCATGCTGTGGCGGCGTCCCGTATAAAGTAGAGGAAGATGGTCACGGAGTTAGCCCAGGGCCAGTCTTCCTCAGCAAAAAAGAGGAGGATTGGCATTGGATGTTAGCTCAGGGCTGGTCCTCCTCACAAAAAAAAAAAAAAAAAAAAGTTATATATATTACTTTTGACATTAAATGCCAACACTTTTTTTTTTTTAACTCTGACTTCAAATTTTACATAAACCACTATGGGAGCAATTTCAAAATCCCTTTGATTTTGATTTTCTTTGACCAGGTAATTAATAGCCACTTCCTTTTATATAGCAATGTCTATTTCCAAATGCTTTAAAATACAATTTATCGTCATCAAAAGGCTGGGAAGCATATATCACTCCCACGATTTTTACGGTAGTGAAGATGGACTTGTCCAAGGATGCAAGGTGGTGAATGGTTATACACAAAGGAACATACGGGTCTGTGTTTCCAAGTTGAGTATTCAGTGTAATGATCTTGATGCATGGAGTATAAAAGGACACTTGTGGTTATTTACATAGATGTTAATCAATTGGGTAATAGAAATAAGTGAAGTGACAATTACGAAAGCTTTGAATGATAATGTATATACATTATCCATACCACCTATACTGTGCACGTAACATTTCAAACCAGAGCTGAAGATCAGCTACACAGATCATTTCAAGTTGTCAATACTTGCTGAACAGAATTACATTTTGAAATAAAAGAAAGCCTGATTCATTCATAGATGTCTACTTATTTTATCAGTGACACAATACCCATACATAAAAATTCCAAGCAATTTTGATGCAGTGGAAAATTTAGAATCTCAGCTGAGCTACTTAATAACTATATGATAAAGTATGGCATCCATTGTAAAAGAAAAATTGCACTGGACATTTGTTTAAAATGTCAAGGAAGACTTTATTCAAGACTATTGTAATAGAGGTCAAGATAATTGCAATAGGGGAGAAAGGTTGAACTCAACTCAGCAGAAAAAAAAGGCTGGAGGATTTTTAAATCTGGAGTAAGTTAAATGAAAAGTACTGGAGAACATCAGGGGAGGAACTTGGTCAATGTGATTTGGCCATCTACATATTCATGCCATAAGATAATTGGTGATGTTTATTTTCTTTATTTTGTTTATTCTCTAAATCAATAATATGGACTGGCTGTTGAACTGCAGTTCTCTCCACTAGACTAAGAGTATTTTAAAGGAAGGGTTTGAGTCTTATTCAAAAACCCGCTTCAGGGCTTGGTGCTGAGTGGTGATCAGTCAATGTGTGTTGTATAAGTGGCCACACTATTGAGAAGTTCCTACTTACTCTTTTGAAATAAGAAAAAATTAATCCTGCTTGATTCTTAGATACTCTATCCTCAAATCTCTGGCCATTTTGTGGGAAAACAGCTCATCTCTTCAAGTGTAAAAAAGGAGACATTTAGACTACACCAAAGTAAAGATTTACAAGGTATTTCTCTGTAGATGCCAGGTAGGAATAAAATAAAACAGAACTATGTGACAAGATTTGTTACTCTGCAGGATTCTAAAAACAGTGTTTGACCTAAACACTGTGAAACTCAAACTACATTAGAACACAAATTGATTTGATACACTGGAAAGATTTTGGGGTTTACTATGTTTGGAGAGGCGCTGGAATGGGACTACTTTTTCCCCTTCAATTTTCAAGCAACACTAAATAAGTCTTTTGGAATGAACCATATTCACCTTTTTACTCATTTAGTTTATTTTGTTTGAAAACATTTACATAGTGAAAAGCTGTTAATTGCATCCTGATAACCCCGGAGCTATGAGCAAAAAGATTGCTGCTTTGTGCTAAATGTACATTTTACCCTTGTACTTATTTTAAATACCTCTATTGCTAATGACTTTCTTCCTCCTGAAATTCATATTTCCTAAGTAATCTGCAGATGTAGGATAGTCATGGAGGGATAATCTCTATTAAAATTAGCTGTCTTCCCCAATCAGCAAATGAAGGGAATTTTATTCAGGGGAAAACTTAGTTCTATTAAAGGAAATTGAGCTGGAAGTTTTTATCGCCTGATAGGGTATTGTCTCAAAGGTGATTTAAAGGACAATCTATTCATCAAACTCTCTGCTTTTATGTTTTATAGATGGTCATAAAGTTGACAATTTTTTAATGGATTTGTGGTGAAAAAAAAGCAGAGAGAGGCTAAATGTAAATGTTAACCTGAAATTAACATGTAAAATTAATGTGGATGTATAATATGGTGCCAATATGTAGAATTTGGCCAAATTATTTTAAATCTGACCTCTTTGTTTCTAGTGCATTTACTTGAATGTACATACTGGATATTGATGCAGTTTATAAAGGGCTTTTTTTTTTTTTCTGAGGAAGATTCGCCCTAAGCTAACATCTGCTGCCAATCTTCCTCTTATTTTTGTATGTGGGTCACTGCCACAACATGGCCACTAACAGATAAGTGATGTAGGTCCATGCCCAGAAATAGAACCCAGGCTGCAGAAGTGGAGTGCACTGAACTTAACCACTAGGCCACTGGGGCTGGCCCTGAAAAGGCTTTTTATACGTGTCCCAGGAATTGATGTATAGGATGTGTCTGCTAGAGAAACACCTTATCCAGACATCCATTGAGATGTTTCTCACCTGGGCTGGGCCTAGTTGTTACAGGCTGATGTCTACTACTGAAATCTACAGTCCCACTCTTATCTTTGGTTGCTGGGGCTGTCACAGGATTCTGGTCAGAAAGGAGGTTCTACCTTTATTTTGTTCTTGTGTCCCAAATATACCTGAGATTGTTTTAACCACTCTTTCCCATCTCTGACTTTAAAATTAAGTGAGGAGGAGGTTCTAGCCCCTTTTTCAAGTACTTGTAGCAATGACCAAATCTAAGCTTCTGCATGTGGAATGTTCCTCAGCTGTCTGCCCTGGGCTCCAGCGAGAACAAAGTATTTCTCATGTGTGATCTGTAAAACACCAGTGGTTCCTGACAGATCATAAAGTAGTCTGCAGGTTGTTTTGTGTGTGTGTATATAGATAATATACATATAAATAATATATAAATTTTAATATATACTATATAATAATAATTATAAACATTATAATATATTTTATAAATAATATATAGATTTTATGTAAATTCTATATATACACATATATATAATTTTTCAATATATTTCACAAATTTAAAATGTAAGATTTTTTAATGATTTTTTTCCCCAGAAGTCCCGTTAAAATTTTCATGATTCAGAGGGCAGTCAAGATGGCGGCATAGGCAGACTCTGAACTCACCTCCTCCCGTGGACACAGCCAATTTACAACTACTCGTGGAAAAATTACCCCTGAGACAGAACTTAAAACTGGATAAGAAGAGGTCCTGCAACAAATGACAATCCTAATTGAGGTAGAAGAGGCAGACACTCCCTTCTGGAGAGGAAAAATGCCGCCTTCACAAGCTGCAGCACCTCAAGTCCACTGGGGAGCAGCCCACATGTCCACAGCCCTCCCTGGAGGTACGGGGTCCTGAGCCGGGGAGAGTCCCCGCTGGAGGCATTTTGTGGACCCAGCACAATCGAGACGAGTGGCATAATATCTGACTTTGCCTGCTACTAAAACATTGGGGAATACCCCCAGAAAAGCTGGGTCACAAAGAAATTAAAACCGGCTCTTAAAGGGCCCACGCACAAACTCACCCATTTCAGAAAGCAACCTAAAATCACCAGAAAGAAAGGTGCACAGTGCTTTGGTGAAAAAAGATTCACCTGATAGACCTCGAGTGCATCTCGGTGAGAGGTGAGACCTCTCCAGGGACTGGGACATTGGCAGCGGCCATTGTTGTGGCCTGGTGTGGGCGTGCTGATGCAGATGCCATTGGAGTGCTCCCTGAGGCCTGCTAGCCCAGGGTCTTCCCCACCCGATAGAGCACCGATATAATCCAGCTCAGCCAGGGCAGGTAGCCGACCCTAGAGACTGGCCCCACCTAACAACAAGCCCTCAGGCAACTTGTGGGCCTGCGTAGATTGGTGACTGGATTCTCTGCAGCCTGGCAACTGAGCCAACTTCAGTGGGGCAGGGCATGCACAAGGAGCAGGTGGAGAGTGTGGGGCAGTGATGGAGTGTGTGGGGCTCCCGCTGTGGAGAGACTGGGTCTGCTTCCGGAGGTCAGGGCCCGCACAGGGGGCAGGACTGTGTTGACTGTGTGTGTGTGGACCTGTGGGCGGCAGGACTTGTCAGCTGTAGAAGACTTGTGCTTCTCAAAGACCCACATAGGGGGTTAGCCCCACCTTCCAAAGCCTGAAACAATTGGGTGCTCCCGTGCCTGAGGCCACCCCACCCAGCTGCAATCCTCAGAGAGCTGACAAAACACCTAAAGGCTGGAGGCTTATAGCAATTGTAAGGCCCTGTGTATAACAACCTGTCACACTGGGGGCCTACTCACTTAAAAGAAATACTGCCACAGGTATTAGAACTTGCAGCCAACTGTGCTGGGGCTCCCCATACCTGATAAAGAAACCAAAGGGCCCACAACAACTACAAGCAGCTGAGCATTACAACAGCTGGCCAGGAGCATAACTCAGCCTCCCTGGATGCCTACAGGGAGAGCAAGCAGGCCACAACAGAAGGACACACATAGCCCACATAGGGGTCACCCCCGAGGGTGACCCTTGAGAACTGTTCTCAAGGGTCACCCTTGAGAACTGAGGGAAGCACACTGCAGACCCCCTAAGGCATCAACTTACATAAGGTCACCTATCCAAGAGCAGGAGATGTAGCTGACCTACCTAATATGCAGACACAAGCACAGGGAAAGAGGCAAAATGAGAAGGCAAAGGAATACATTCCAAGTAAGGGAACAGGACAAAACCCCAGAAAAGGAAGTAAGTGAAACAGAAATGAGCAAGCTACCCAACAGAGAGTTCAAACAAAGAGTGTTAAGGATGCTTACTGATATGAGGAGAAGAATAGATGAACTCAGTGAGAATGTCAACAAAGAAATGGAAGATATAAAAAAGAACCAATCAGAAATGAAGAATACAATACTGGAAATGAAAAATTCATTAGAGGGACTCAAAAGCAGAGTAGAGGATACAGAAGAACGGATCTGTGAGCTGGATGAAAGACTAGAAGAAATTACCTAAGCTGAACAGGTAAAAGAGAAAAGAATTAAAAAGAGTGAGGACAGTCTAAGGTACCTCTGGGACAACATCAAGCACACTAACATCCGTGTTATAGGTGTCCTGGAAGGAGAAGAGCGAGACAAAGAGGCAGAGAATCTATTTCGAGAAATAATAGATGAAAACTTCCCTAACCTAAGGAAGGAAACAGACATGCAGTTACAGGAATCATAGAGAGCCCCAAACAAGATAAACCCAAAGAGGCCCACACCAAGACACATCATAATCAAAATGTCCAGAATTAAAGATAAAGAGAGAATCTTAAAAGCTGCAAGAGAAAGCCCAGTTACATACAAAGGAAACCGCATAAGGCTATCAGCTGACTTCTCAGCAGAAACCTTACAGACTAGAAGAGAGTGGCACAATATATTTAAAGTGCTAAAAGGAAACAACTTACAGCCAAGAATACTCTACCCAGCAAAGTTATCATTCAAAATGGAAGGAGAGATCAAAAATTTCCCAGACAAGCAAAAATTAAAGGAGTTTGTCACCAAGAAACCAGTGCTACAAGAAATGTTAAAGGGACTGATTGAAGGGGAAAAGAGAAGACCACAAATAGGAAAAATTATCTATTTCCATGATAAGAGGGTAATGGATACAAATGCACAAAAAAGAGGTTAGATATGATATCAAAAACATAAAAGGAGGGAGGAGGGGAGTTAAAGAGTAGAGCTTTAAGACAGAGGTCAAACTAAAGAGACCATCAATTCTGTATAGAAGAAGAAAGGAACAGAGAAGGACTACTAAAACACTGAGAAAAAAAGTTAAAAAATGGCAGTAAGTACATACTTATCAATAGTTACTTTAAATGTCAATGGACTAAATGCTCCAATTAAAAGGCATAGGGTGGCTGACTGGATAAAACAACAAAACCCATATATATGCTGCATACAAGAGACACACTACAGACCTAAAGACACTCACAAACTGAAAATGAAGGGATGGAAAAGGTACTCCAAGCAAATGGCATTGAAAAGAAAGCTGGGTAGCAGTACTCATATCAGACAAAATAGACTTTAAAACAAAAACTGTAAAAAAAGACAAAGAAGGGCATTACATAATGATCAAGGGAACAATCCAACAAGAGGATATAACACTTGTAAATATCTACGCACCCAATGTAGGTGCACCTAAATATATAAAGCAATTATTAGCAGACAAAAAAACAGAAATAGACAGTAACACAATAATAGTAGGGGACTTTAACACCCCACTTACACCAATGGATAGATCATCCAAAGAGAAGGTCAATAAGGAAACATTGGCCTTAAATGACACACTAGAACAGATGGACCTAGTAGATATATGCAGAGCATTCCATCCAAAAACTGAAGAATACACGTTCTTTTCAAATGCACATGGAACATTCTCCAGGGTTGATCACATATTAGGCCACAAAACAAGTCTCCATAAATTTAAGAAGATTGAAATAATACCAAGCATCTTTTCTGACCATAACGGTATGAAACTAGAAATCAGCTATAGGAAGAAAATCAGAAAAGCCACAGACACGTGGAGATTAAACAAAATGCTACTGAACAACGACTGGGTCTATGAAGAAATCAAAGAAGAAATCAAAAAATACCTGGAGACAAATGAAAATGAAAATATGACATGCCAGAATTTAGGAGATACAGCAAAAGCGGTTCTAAGAGGGAAGTTTATAGCAATACAGGCCTATCTCAACAAACAAGAAAAATCTCAAATAAACAATCTAACAATGCACCTAAAGGAACTGGAAAAAGGAGAACAAACAAAGCCCCAAATCAGTAGAAGAAGGGAAATAATAAAAATCAGAGCAGAAATAAATGAAATAGAGACCAAAAAAAAAAAAATACAAAAAATTAATAAAACCAAGAGCTGGTTCTTTGAAAAGATAAACAAAATTGACAAACCTCTAGCTAGACTCACCAGGAAAAAAAGAGAGAAGGCACAAATAACTAAAATCAGAAATGAAAGATGAGAAATTACAACAGACACCTCAGAAATGCAAAAGATTATAAGAGAATACTATGAAAAGCTATATGCCAACAAATTCAACAATCTGGAAGAAATGAATAAATTCTTAGAATCATACAACCTTCCAAAACTGGGTCAAGAAGAAGTAGAGAATTTGAATAGACCAATCACCAGAAAGAAGATCGAAACAGTAATCCAAAACCTCCCCAAAAATAAAAGTCCAGGACCAGACAGCTTCCCTGGTGAATTCTACCAAACATTCAAAGAAGACTTAATACCTATCCTTCTCAAACTCTTCCAAAAACTTGAGGAGGGAGGGAAGCTCCCTAACTCATTCTACGAAGCAGACATTACCCTGATACCAAAACCAGACAAGGACAACACACAAAAAGAAAATTACAGGCCAATATCACTGATGAACATCGATGCAAAAATCCTCAACAAAATACTAGCAAATCGCATACAACAATATGGTAAAAAGATTATACACCATGATCAAGTGGGATTTATTCCAGGTATGCAGGGATCATTCAACATTCGCAAATCAATCAACGTAATACACCACATTAATAAAATGAAGAATAAAAATCACATGATCATCTCAATAGATGCCAAGAAAGCATTGGACAAGATACAGCATCCATTTATGATAAAAACTCTGAATAAAATGGGTATAGAAGGAAAGTACCTCAACATAATAAAGGCCATATATGAGAAACCCACAGCTAATATCATCCTCAATGGTGAAAAACTGAAAGCTATCCCTTCTAAGAACAGGAAACAGACAAGGATGCCCACTGTCACCACTCCTATTTAACATAGTACTGGAAGTCCTAGCCAGAGCAATCAGGCAAGAGAAAGAAAGAAAAGGGATCCAAATTGGAAAGGAAGAAGTGAAACTATCACTATTTGCAGATGACATGATTTTATATAGAGAATACATGATTTTATATATTTATATATAAAACCCTAAAGAATCCACCAGAAAACTTTTAGAAGTAATAAACGAATGTGGTAAAGTTGCAGGATACAAAATCAACATACAAAAATCAGTTGCATTTCTATACACTAACAACGAAGTAGCAGAAAGAGAAATTAAGAATACCATCCCATTTACAATTGCAACAAAAAGAATAAAATACCTAGGAATGAACTTAACCAAAGAGGTGAAAGAGCTGTACACGGAAAACTATAAAACATTGCTGAAAGAAACTGAAGAAGACACAAAGAAGTGGAAAGATATTCTGTGCTCTTGGATTGGAATAATTAGCAGAGTTAAGATGTCCATACTTCCTAAAGCCATCTATAGATTCAAGGCAATCCCTATCAAAGTTCCAACAACATTTTTCACAGAAATAGAACAAAGAATCCTACAATATATATGGAACAACAAAAGACCCCGAATAGCTAAAGGAATCCTGAGAAAAAAGAACAAAGCTGGAGGTATCACACTCCCTGATTTCAAAATATACTACAAAGCTATAGTAACGAAAACAGCATGGTACTGGCATAAAAACAGACACACAGATCAATGGAATAGAATCGAAAGCCCAGAAATAAACCCACACATCTATGGACAGCTAATCTTTGACAAAGGAGCCAAGAACAAACAATGGAGAAAAGAAAGTCTCTTCAACAAATGGTGTTAGGAAAACTGGTTAGCCACATGCAAAAAAATGAAAGTAGACCCTTACCTTACACCATACACAAAAATTAACTCCAAATGGATTAAAGACTTGAATGTAAGACCTGAAACTATGAAACTTCTAGAAGAAAACATAGGCAGTACATTCTGCGACATCAGTCTTAGCAACATATTTTCAAGCACCATGTCTGACCGGGCAAGAGAAACAATAGAAAAAATAAACAAGTGGGACTACATCAAACTAAAAAGCTTCTGCCCAGCAAAGGAAACCAACAACAAAACGAAAAGACAACCTAACAATTGGGAGAAGATATTTGCAAACCATACATCTGATAAGGGCTTAATCTCCAAAATATATAAAGAACTCATGCATCTCAACAACAAAAAAACTACCAACCCAATTAAAAAATGGGCAAAAGACCTGAACAGACATTTCTCCAAAGAAGATATACAGATGGCCAACAGGCACATGAAAAGATGTTCAACATCATTAACTATCAGGGAAATGCAAATCAAAACTGCAATGAGATATCACCTCATGCCCGTCAGAATGGCTATAATTAACAAGACAGGAAACAACAAGTGTTGGAGAGGATGTGGAGAGAAGGGAACTCTCATACACTGCTGGTGGGAGTGCAAACTGGTGCAGCCACTATGGAAAACAGTATGGAGGTTCCTCAAAAAATCAAGGATAGAACTACCATATGATCCAGCTATTCCACTGCTGGATATTTATCCAAAGAACTTGAAAACAACAATGCGTAAAGATACATGCACCCCTGTGTTCATTGCAGCATTATTCACAATAGCCAAGACTTGGAAGCAACCTAAGTGCCCATCAAGGGATGAATGGATAAAGAAGATGTGGTATATATACACAATGGAATACTACTCAGCCATAAGAAACGATGAAATCCAGCCATTTGTGACAACATGGATGGACATTGAGGGTGTTATGTAGAGTGAAGTAAGTCAGAGGGAGAAGGTCAAATACCGTATGATTTCCTTCATTAAGTAGTATATAATAACAACAATAAACAAACACATAGAGACAGAGATTGGATTGGTGGTTACCAGAGGGTAAGGGGGGAGGGAGGAGGGCGAAAGGGATAATTCGGCACGTGTGTGTGGTGATGGATTGTAATTAGTATTTGGGTGGTGAACATGATGTAATCTATGCAGAAATAGAAGTATAATGATGTACACCTGAAATTTATACAATGTTATAAACCAATGTTACTGCAATAAACAAAAAATTAAAAAAATAAAAAAATAAAATTGAACAACTTTATAGGTAGATACTATTACTTATGGCCCTCTTATAGATAAGAAAATTAAAATATTTACTTGCCCAAGGTTATAATGATTTGCCCAAAGTTAGACAGTAAGTAGCAGGGCCAGGATTTGGAGCCAGTAGTCTGTCTTGGGAGCCTGAGTTCTTAAAAAAAAAAAAAAAAATTTCATGATTCAACTTTTAAATTCTATTCATATACAACAAGTACTTTACTGGTTAGATCATGTGACCTGAGATGCATTTAACAGACTGCAGATGGGCTGTGCTAAAATATTTTCCCCTCACGTGGGTGTTTTCCTTCATATTTTGGTTTACTTTACATGTTTCTCAGCACTAATATAATTTTTACCAATTTTTAATGAGTGTTGTAACCTGAATGATCTCTTTGTCTTCATCAGTAATATGAACCTCTTGTTTGTTTTAAATTTTTTGAATAAAAATAATATATTTTCAGTTTTGTTTAAAACTTGGTTGATGTGTACTATGTTTTGTTTAAAATGATATTGAAATTTGAAAGCAGCACCCCATTATTTCAACAAATTTTATAATTAGAAAACGCCTTTGGAAACAAGATCATAAGAATCAAGGTCCTACAAAATCCAACCTTTCATTTACTCATTCAACAAATAGTCACTGAGCACCCACTCTTTGCAGAAACTATTCTAATATTTGGAATAACAAATACGTGTATTATATAGCCAATAGAAAGGTGATAAGTGCTATGGTAAAAAGATAGCACAAACAAGGTAACACTGATTGAGAGTGAGGGACTAGGAATATGTGTAATTTTAAATAGAATTGTCAGAGCAGACCTCATTGAAAAGATGATATTTGAGGGAAAAAAAAACAAAAGATTTAGCCATGTAGCTACCTAGGGAAGAATGTTCTAGGATAAGGAAATGGCCAAGTCAAAGGCACTAAAGTGAGAGCATCTCTGTTATGTTTGAGAACAAGCAAGAAGGATAAGATAGCTGGAGCACATTGAGTAAAGTGAGAGGAGTAGAAGATAAGATCAGGAAGGTCGTGTGGTGGCCGAAGATAATATAGGGACTTACGGGCCATTCGTTACAAGAACTGCGTGAAGTGAGGAGCCAACACAGAGCTTTGTACAAAAAAGAAACATGATCAGTCTTATATTTTAAAAGACTTACTGTGGCTGCTATGTTGAGAATTATCTGGAAGGGGAAGGAGGAAGTAAAAAAGCAGGAAGACCGGTTAGGAAACTATTGCAGTAATTCAGTGAGAAATGATGGTAACTACAAACTTGGACAAGAATGGTGGTAATTGATGGTCAAAAGTAATCAAACTCTGAATATTCCTGCTAGATTGAGTATAGGGTCAGAAAGTGAAAAATTGACGATCACTCCAAGATTTTTGGCCTAATCAAGTGGAAGGATGGAACTGTCACCAGTTCAGTTCTGCAGTTAGAACAGATTTTTAGAACTGCCATATTTAGCAAATAAAAATAAAAGACACCCCATTAAATTTGGATTTCAGATAGCATTTTGGGTATACTTGTACTAAAAAAACTGTTGTTTCTCTGAAATTCAAATTTAACTGGGTATCCTCTATTGTATCTGACAACCCTAACTGAGGGGACAATTAGGAGTTTGATTTTGGATGTGATGACTTTGAGATCCCTGTTAACCATCCCAGTGGAGACATCAGTTGGTAATTGGATATATGAATCTAGAGTTTGCTAGAGAAGTCTGAAGGTATAAGTTTGGCATATTTAAACCTGTGAGATTGGATGAAGTCAACAAGGAAGTGACTGTAAAAAGAAAAGACAAAAGTGAAGAACTGAGCCCCATAACCTGTAACATTAAGATATAAGGGTAAAAAAGGTGGAATCACTAAATGATTCTGACAAGAAACAACCGAGAATAGAAGACCTAACCAGGAGGAAAACCAGGAGGGTATAATAGTATCTTGGAAGCCACGTGAAGAAAGAGCATCAAGAATCATCAACTATGTCAGAAGCTGCTAATTGGTCAGATAAGATGAGGACTGGGTGCTGACCATTGGATTTAACCAGGTGGAGATTACTGAAGACATTGACAAGACCCATTTTGGTCATGTGCAGGGATGAAAATCTTACTGAAGTAAATTTGAAAGAAAATGGAAGGACATTAATTGAGACAGCGAGTAAATTTTTCTGAGGTGTTTTGCTACAAAAAAGAAATGAAGTGATAGCTAGCAGATAAAGTGAGATCATGTATGTCTTGTTTATTTATTCATTCACTCATTCCTTCATTCCTTCATTTTAGGTAACGAAAATTATAGCTTGTTCGTCTGCTGATTGTAGGAATCTAAAAGGGAAAGGGGCAAGTTGGTGGAACTATGTTCTTGAGTGGGAGAAAGAAGATGGGACACAGGGTGATAGGGAAAATGTTAACTATATAGAAGCATGGGTCATTCATTTACCATAAAAGGTGGGTAAACAGAGTATAAATGCGCAGATACTGATGGTAGATATCAAGATGGTAGAAGCCTGTGCAAGTTCTCTTAGAAATTCTTCTTTTTTTTGTTAAGGATTAGGAAGTAAAGTTATCATCCAAGAAAGAGGAGAGGGACAAGGTGTTGGGAGTTTGAAGAGAAGGTATGAAAGACATTAATAGAATGAGAGAATGATTGGTCTAAAAGTATAATATGATTGCCCAACAAAAATAGTATATAACTTGAGGTTTGAGGGCATGAATGTAAAATTAGGCCAAGCAGCATGATTATGTGATTTTCCTCAACGGAATCAGATGTACAGGTGCAGTAATAAGAGATATGAATTTAACCATGCTTGTGGCTTTGTTGGGGAAAATCACATAACCAAGAGAAGAGCAAAGACATTGAGGGTATAGGCGAGGGAAAGGGTACAACGCTTGACCATGGAATTATAAATGGGTAAGGGGAAGAGAAGGAACATCAGTGGAGTCAGAGGTTAAGGCTGTTGATTCAATAGATAAGTGATAAAGAGTACTTGAAGGATTGCTGGAGTTAGGGTATTGAGTGAGTGAGTTGGAAGGATAAAACTTTGTGGTCAGACAATGGAATGTATGAACTTGAAATTGAGATTACAGACAATGAAGGTATTGATAATGACAAGTTCTGTGGTATGAAGATGGCAGTAGGTGTCTCAGATTGATTCTATGGACATTCAGACTATTTAAAAACTGAATCTTCAACTTTTAGAGCTTAGTGCAACTAGAGAGTATTGGGAACCCATTCGCTGCTACTTCAAATGCTGAAGCATGCATTTTCTAGTTTTTGAGTGTGATGTGCTAGTTAACTCAGTAGATGGAAGAGTGATGTGAATAGTCTTAAGGAAGAATCTGTCCATTGTTTCTTAGCCTAGGTTTGACATAATTTTCCAGAACTTTCTAGCAGGGCCATATAGTTATTCCTGATGATTTGTTATTCTGAAACTGAATTTTCTATATTAACAGAACTGAAAACCAATAAAAAAGTCTAGATGCAAAATTGGTCCTATGATTCAAGCAGTGCTTCACTTAACCGAATATGGTAGACTGTTAAATGATTCTAAAAAATGCAATCTCTCTAAGAAAAATGAAATGAGTATTATTATATTATTGTTTTTAGAGTTATAACTATTATTTTACATTGTTTTATTTTAAAATATTGTTTTATTATTTTAAATTCTGATGAATCTTTCTATAAAGTTTTACTGAAAATTAATGGTCTGCATGTTCAATGAATGCCCATTTTACTGTCCATGGATGCAAATTTTTGTAACACTGCTCTGTGCATACCACTTAGACAATATTATTCACTTCTATTACTTTAAATGCTATTTGCCTTATGGATCCTACATTCCTTTGTTCAGCCCGGATATTTCCTCTGAGCTCAGACCCACATATTCAAATTCCCACCTGACTTTTTCATTTGGTTGTCTCACAGGCTTCTCTCAATTTGTCCAAATCTGAGTTTTGAATTGCTTCCACTACCAACCAAAGTTACTGGTCAGTCTCCTAAGGCTTAATAAATGACTACTGTAAAATCCCACTTGATCAGGGCAGAGACTTGAGACACCCCCTTTAGTCCTCCTTTTCTCAAAATGTGCATTCAATATATCAGAAATTCATATCAATTCTAACCCTTGGAAAAAGGTCTAAATTCATCCATCTCTCTCCATTAGGAATGCCAATTTTCCAAGCTACGGTTGTCCCTTGACTGAGCTATTGGAATGGCTTCCTAACTGGAGTCCTTAATCCTTGTCCTTCTCTAAAAATTCTCCAGTAATTAAAGTCATCACTTTCAACAACAAATTCAACATGTCAATTCCCTGGGAAACAAACAAACAAACTCCTTCATGTGCTCCCAAATTCAATTATAATAAAATTTTAAAAATATTTGATACCTCTCAAAATATTATATGATATGGACTTTGCCTACTTTTTCATGTCAGCCTGATACCAGTCATGTTCTGTACCTCAACTGAACCGTCCTTTTTTTTTCTAATTCCTCAAACATAGCTGGCTGATTCCTAGATAAGCACGTGTTTTCTCTGCTTAGTACTTTCTTTTCCATATCACATTTCAGTTTTCAAAAGTTACCTACCATGAAAAACATTTTCTGAGCCACAATCTAAGCTAGCTCACCACATTATAGTCATGCATAGCTTTCTGCACTTTTATTTCATGACAATTGTAATTACACATTAATTTCTGTTATATATATATTTTTTAATTTTTTTGTTATTGCAGTAACACTGGTTTATAACATTGTATAAATTTCAGGGGTACATCATTATACTTCTATTTCTGCATGGATTACATCATGTTCGCATGCTCACCATCCAAATACTAATTACAATCCATCACCACACTAATTACATGTGCCTAATTATCCCTTTTGCCCTCTTCCCTTCCCCCTTTCCCTCTGGTAACAACCAATCCAATCTCTGTCTCTATATGTTTGTTTGTTGTTATTATCTACTACTTAGTGAGTGAGATCATACAGTATTTGACCTTCTCCCTCTGACTTATTTCACTTTGCATTATACCCTCAATGTCCATCCGTGTTGTCACAAATGGCTGGATTTCATCGTTTCTTATGGCTGAGTAGTATTTCATTGTGTATATATACCACATCTTCTTTATCCATTCGTCCCTTGATGAGCACTTAGGTTGCTTCCAAGTCTTGGCTATTGTGAATAATGCTGCAATGAACACAAGGGTGCATGGATGTTTACGCATTGGTGTTTTCAAGTTCTTTGGATAAATATCCAGCAGTGGAATAGCTGGATCATATGGTAGTTCTACCCTTAATTTTTTGAGGAATCTCCATACTGTTTTCCATAGTGGCTGCACCAGTTTGCACTCCCACCAGCAGTGTATGAGAGTTCCCTTCTCTCCACATCCTCTCCAACACTTGTTGTTTCCTGTCTTGTTAATTATAGCCATTCTGACGGGAGTGAGGTGATAACTCATTGTAGTTTTGATTTGCATTTCCCTGATAGTTAATGATGTTGAACATCTTTTCATGTGCCTGTTGGCCATCTGTATATCTTCTTTGGAGAAATGTCTGTTCAGGTCTTTTGCCCATTTTTTAATTGGGTTGGTAGTTTTTTTGTTGTTGAGATGCATGAGTTCTTTATATATTTTGGAGATTAAACCCTTATGAGAGGTATGGTTTGCAAATATCTTCTCCCAATTGTTAGGTTGTCTTTTCATTTTGTTGATGGTTTCCTTTGCTGTGCAGAAGCTTTTTAGTTTGATGTAGTCCCATTTGTTTGTTTTTTCTATTGTTTCTCTTGCCTGGTCAGACATGGTGCTAGAAAATATGTTGCTAAGACCAGTGTCGAAGAGTGTACTGCCTATGTTTTCTTCTAGAAATTTCATAGTTTCAGGTCTTACCGTCAAGTCTTGTGTTATATATTTTTCAATGTTTGTCTCTCCACTATATTTTTAGCTTCATAAGGAAAAGGATCATGTCTGTTTTACTCAGCACTTTGTCTTCAGCGCCTAAAAAGATACTCAATAAAATTTGTTGAATGAAGAACTAAGCGTGTAACAACCTCTACTTTCTAGTACTAGCATTTTGATAAGCTGAGGGAGTCAAGAATAGTCTGTTGGGACATTCTTCACTCAAATGCTGTCTGTCTTCTTTTAATTTAATATCCAGGCTGCTAAATTAGAGGCTACTAATTTTTACCACTAATTACTTTAACTTGGATTAAAAAATATACGTACATACTCCCCATTGGTGGTTTTCACAACCTCCTCTTTTGTTAGTTATGTATTATTATTCTAAAAATGCTGTCATTTTCAAGCATTGCTATGAATTTGATGGGGGGGTAGATTTAGGTTTTCCTTCTGTTATTTCAGCTAACATAAAAACATTAAAGAATGTCTTTCAAAATTTTTGATGAAGGAGAGGGAGGGTAAAAGGGGTAAAAGGGCATATGTGTACGGTGATGGATGGCATTTAGACCTTGGGTGGTGAACACGATGTAGTCTACACAGAAATCGAAGTCTAATGATGTACACCTGAAATTTATATGTTATAAACCAATGTTACCTCAATAAAAAATTAACCTAAAAAACTCCAAATTTTTGATAATATATTTGTTCTAGTCTATTATTGTTATACATTAAAATGTTATATATATATATATATATTCATATATAGCCTATTAACCATTTTCTTAAAAAGCAAAAGGTATGATACTACCTAGAAATCAGAGAGAGTATCAAACCAAAAATCAACATCCTTGCTTTTAAGAAATTGAGAAGCTTGTGGGGATGAATTCACATATATTTAATGGATAAAACATGAGAGGTACCGTGTTTTATTTTCTGTTGAGCGATAGAGAGTCATGTGTTTCAGAGGAGTATTTGAGTAAGCTAAAATTCAATGAACCTAGATTATGAATAGGTTTCCAGAATTTTTTCTATATTTGTTTCTTTCTCTTTCATTTTTCACATTTTAAGGAGGATGGATGTGTTTTTAAAAAATGGATACACATCTAAGTTCCTAAAATATTATACAGGAAGGCCATAGAAAATATAGTGCCAAATTTTATAATATGGACAAATAAGTATAAAATCAGCTGGAGAAAATGCTGCAAGGGTGCACAGGATCAAAAGCACAGAGCTGATAGCAAAGAATTCAATTAAGATTAAAAACTCCATATGTCTGTTCTTAACAAGATCATCCTTGTCTTGGCAGTCTCACAGCATAGGTGAGTTAATAGAATAAAGAGAAAATCCTATTAATCACCTTATTTTCCAACACTTATTTAACTGAAAAGTTATTGTGGAAAGGGGTTTACTTTTGCTTTAAGTAGCTAGCTCAGTGCAGGATCAAGTTTTGATCTCCGAGTCATTTGTAAGACAACATGGGAACCAACTGGGATATTCTATGGACATCCTTAGTACTGTTATTGTTCTCCTAACTCAAATAGAAAACTCTCAACGTCCTCTACTAAATTATTTCCATTTTTTTGAAAGGACAGTTAGCTGCTAAATATCTTAAAGAGATATTCATATAAAACTAATAAGCAGGTAATTTATTGGACTGCTTCTGTAATGAGGAGGGGAAACCATCATTGCCTTATGTGAAGGTGAAAAGGATGTTAAGAAAAACCTGGTCTACCCAGGCAATCTACCCAGTCTATTGCTTGGCACTAGGAGGATAACAACAGGATTCCTTCGTCACTCACAGCTAAACACATTGAAGGCTATATATTTTCTAGCTCTTCAATTTGCTCTCATGAGTGTGATGCACTGAGTGGCCTAAAGTTGTTTAAGTAGTGTGGTCAAATTTCATGCTGAAATATGGCATTTCTAAGATTTAAAACTGAATAGTGGTCTCACCTGTTAAAATTGCTAAGGGTAATAAGAAAAAAAAAGATTTTGTACTTTATAGAAGTTATAAACACCTTAAGTGTCACATGCCCTGGTAGGGAATTGTTCTTCAGAGTTTCACCAATGAGAAATTAGATTGTTTTTGTTGTATATTTTTATTATAATTATCAATATTATTATTATTCAATACCAGTGGAGGGCTCAGGATTACCTGACACCGCGTATTCCCTTAAAGGAATGATCCACTTGCCTTTCACAAAGCTGGAGCAGTGACAATTGTTTAGAATTCAATCTATAGACCAGTTTCACACAAGAGAAGATCTTATGTGAAATCTTCTTTTTATTTGTAACCTCATAAAACTGATGCACCTCTTTCAAGGTAATTAAGCTCAAATCAAAGAAAGATTTGGCCACTGGGATCAAAGGAACTGATAATAAGATATTCAGCCTTTTATCTCCGTGCAGTTGGTGTGAGAGTGTCTTGAGCTGATAATGGACAAAAGCAGCAAGTGTGTGCCAAAGGATTCAGGGTTCCTGCCAGCCAAGTTCATGATTCTTGCTCAGTTTTCATGTTTCACTTGCGAACCGGTTTCTAATTTATCATTTGAAGGGCAGAATCATGCTATTAAAGGCTTCTCTACTTTTAACATTTGATGTTTTTTAAATTAAAGTTTGTGTTTATCTTTACTATCAACCTCTAGAGTAGTCAGATATTGTGATCCCCAATGGCTTCACAGACCAGTGATGCACTGAAGGACACATATGTCATTGTTGACTAAATCAGTACTTGACCTAAAAGTGAATGGAGATGCTTTACTTAGCCACCTGATATGATCAGCTGTAGTATGTGAGAGCTTTATTGGCCACAATTCCCATGCTAAACTTTATTTCTCCGGTTGGAAGATTGTAAAGAAAGGAAAGGGGTACAGGTGGAGAGGAAACATATTCCCTAGTGCCTACCATATAGCAAACATTTAGTAAAATTTCTTAATAAGATTGCCTTTCATTCTCACAGCCTCTGATAAAGGCATTATTATTTTTATTTTACAAATGGTTGAAGTTCACAGTGGAAATTTTCTCCTCTGCTCAATAATAAGAAATTTATCTTATAGAGTTTTGTTTATTTTGTAATTTTTAAAATTAGTGTGATTATCTATTTGCAAATTTAATTTAAAAGTGTATTATACTCAAGAGAGATGTACTCTATATCTAAAACACAAAGAAGAACAAGAGTATTTTCTTTCTCATCAGAACTGTAACACTTTTTGCATTTTAATGTATGTCAAAATGTTATGTCTTCATTGATTTTTTTTTCCTTTTTATTATTCATGCTTATTATGAAAAAATATTCAAATAATATGGAAATTGTTAAAGAAGTAAAATTACATCCATATTTACACAAGAGACAACCAGTTTTAACAGTCTGATGCATATCTTTCTAGGCCTTTTAACAAATATTAATATATTATATCTGTTAATTTATACGTGATTTTTTCCAACTAATTTAATAGTTTATTAGTAACATCTTTCGGTGTCAATATATATAGATGTCTTTCACAGCTGTATTACAAGCCTTGGTATGCAATGTCAATTTATTAAACTAATCTCTTATTACTGGACACAAATTTTTTTTTCATTTCTTATTATAATAACATTGTAGTAACTGTCTCTGTAAACCCTCTGCACATTTATCTAAACATTTTAAGATAACTTGCTAAAATTGGAATTTCTGGGTCAAAATATATGAACATTTGCAGATTCAGTACATACTTATTCATCCATCCATTCGTCTGCTCATTCATTCAGCAAATATTGAGTATGCTCTGTGTACCAAGCTTGATTTTAGGTGCTTGGGTTATGTGAGTGAATCAGATTAAAATACATCTGGGCTCTTGAAATTTACACTATATTGAGAGAAGAAAGGCAATTTGAAAAAACGGTAAATAAGTGTGTTATATATGATGTTTAATGGTGGTAAGTTCTATGGCCAAAATAAACAGCCCAGAGATGGGAGTTGAGGAGTTGGGCACTTGGATGGTACAATTTTCAAAAAGTTGGTCAGGGTAGAACTCGTTGAGAGAGTGTCAGTGAGCAAAGACTTGAAAGTTTTTATTAATTACGTCGCCAGCAATAGAGTAGGAGAGCACTTATATCTCCAAATCTTTGTCGATAGGATGTTGTCAATCTCTTCAATCTTATATGCAAAAGTGATAGCTTACTTTTTCTTGGATGTTAACTTGTTTAATTGAGAGGATGCTGAGCATCTTTTTTTTAATATGCTTTTTATGAACTTAAGGATCATTTTGTATTTCTTCACTTGAGAATTTGTTACCCATGGTCTTAGCCCATTTTTCTATTGGTTTATCTTTTTTTTTTTTTTGCTTACTAATATTTAAGCATTCTTTATGTAGTAAGGATATTAACTTTTTTTTCATATATGTCAACATTTTTCTAGTTTTTCTTTTGTCTTGTGATCTGATTATAACTGTGCCTGAATCCCCAGAAATGACTTTTCCTTTCTTGTTCAAATACACCTCTCATTGTTTGAAAGAAGATAAAATACGCCCTCACTATGAAGCCTGTCCTGATTAGTCCTACCCCACCCCAGCACTACTCAAGATCTAGATTATACATGTTCATGTATTACTTTCTAATTTGTTTATATGCATTTTTCTTCTTCAACCAAATGACCGGCTATATGTTCCCAAATTCCCCTGAATTGATCAAACAATGGAAGGTCAAAAGCAATGGCTTTGAAAACAAACATGGCTTAAAACAAAAATGGAAAACAGCCCTGTGCTGAAGCAGTTCATTGTGACCCTATCCTAGGTGTCATCAGCAGCCCTGTATGAATCTGTGGGCAACTTGTCTAGGTTATTTTGCCAAAGACAAAAACAGACCTCAGAACTAGATGGAAGTTGGGTTTCTAATGACTCATTGTCATCCTAAAAAGAGTCAAGATAAGCCCTGTGAGCAATATGGCACTGTATTAAGTTTAAGAAGCTAGATTGTGATGGCATGCAACTTTACATACTCATCAAGGGAATGTGATGACAATGACTTACTGAGTGCCTTTTCTATAAAATTAATCATCTTTATGAAACTTTTAATTGGGTAGATGGAGATCAATACACCAAAGTATTAAATTACTTGAATGTGTTCTACTCACTCACCCCTTTCAGTCATGTACAATCATTTACCCCTCTCCTCTCTAACTTCTGGGTGGCTGATGTTTTGAGACCATGTGCTTCTCCAGCAGGGGTTACTTATTATGTCAAGTTGTGCCTCAGTATTTCCTGATGCTGCCATCTCATATTTTCTTTATGCCATTCCTGGATACCTACCCACCTTATTTCAAACTTCAGTAACCAGAGAAGGCTCAAACATTATCGTGTCTTCCTTTCTAACTGTGCTGTGGCACCCTAAAGCCTAGATGCACTATTTCTGTTTATTTACCTTGATATTTATCCTTCCATTCAAAAAAACATTTATTGAACACCTTTCTATGAACCAAGCACTATGTAAAGGATTTAGGATACAACATTGGTTCATAGAAGATCATTGCCCCCAGAGATTTTATTATCTCCTGAAAGAGATGACCTTGTAAATACACAATTGAGGTACACTAAGGGAAGTTCCATGATAGAGGCATGTGAGGAGTGCTCTAGGAGCACAGGAGATGATGGGGGTCAGTCGGATAAATAGAGGTGATGCTGAAAATAAGTAGAGAACGCTAATGATGTGTTTGGTACATGAGCTAAACCCTTATTTCTTATTTCCCATGCAGTAAAACTCTATATTCTCACCTATTTACAGATATCTACTTTTCTCAAGAGTACCTTACTAGAAGTCCCCCGGTTTTTGCAATTCTCTTGTTTTATTGCTCTTCATTAATGGCCAAGATATCACTTTCCATGACTATTTTTTCTTCTTTGTTCTCTGGGTTGCCAATATATAGACCTAACCTTCATTTAGCATAAATGTGACTTAATTTTAATTCCCTGGTGCTAAAATGGCAGATATCTTTAAAATATACATCCTTACAAAAATGAGTTTGCACTCTGCTACCTCTCCCTCTCTGTTTTAAACACAGCCGGCATTCTATTAATAAATGTAAGACATTATTTTAGTTAGTTTGCTGAGCATAGACACTGATACATCTTGTATTCACATTTGGTGCTGAAGCATTCTGCGTTCTCATGATGCAAAAATTCAGGGGAAAAAATTATCTAATTTTCCCCTTTATATTCTTGTTTTAATACATGACTGCATTTTTTAACTCTCAAATATATTTGCTATTCTACCATGAAAAATTTAGACAATGGAAGTATCAAGATATTACCTGAATCCAGAATTACCATCTAAATTATGTGAAATTGAAATTTTACCAAATGTTAGTTGTTATGTATATTTTTTAAATATTTGCATCATTCCATTATCTCTAGTGACATTGTATTACAAAACCTAAGCAATGAATTAATGGTGGTTTATACCTATATCTTTCAGGTTAAGGATAGGTGAAAGTCCCCTCTTTGCATGTACTATATTTATTTATAAGGTGGTATCTGATATAGGTCCTACATAATAAACACTTTTACACACACACACACACACACACACACACTAGCCTCCATGGTCTATGTTTTTGTTTAGTTGTTCCAAACATGTAATTACATCTGAGGACTTGAATTACTATAAATGTGACCTACTAGACACTTAGAATGTTAGAGAATAAGGTAACATTTTTTTGCCTAACAAATTAATATATAAAATATCTGATATTGGTGAGAATATAGTAAATTGGACACCATCTATTGCCGTAATCATGCTGGCCAAGAAAACACTCACAAAACTTCAGTGGAATGCAACAAGAAACATTTATTTTTGTTCACCATCTATGGGTTATCTCAGCAGTTCTGATAAAAGCTTGGCTCTGTCACGCAACTGTGAGTCAAGGAGGTAGTTCCGCTGAGCTAGGCTGGGCTCCCTTACATGTCTGATGTTGGCAAGCTCTAGACTGGTTTACGATGAACTCCTAGAGAAAAACTGAGTCTGCTTGGTCTCTCGTCCTCCATCAGCCGAGCTCAAGCTTATTATCATGGTGGAAACAGAATTCTAAGAGAGGGCAGAGGCAAGCAGGGCTGCTTGAAGCCTAGTTTCAGAACAAACACATTGTCATTTCTTCCATCTTCTATTTGCCATAGCAAGTCACAAGATAATCTCAGTATTAATGAGCCTACATCTTGATGGGAAGAGCTTCAAAGTCACATTGCAAGGGGGCTATGGAGAATTGGTGCCTTTTAAAACCAACCTACAACCAACACTGACATGCTTCTGGGGAGAGTATATATTTAAAGAAAAAATGATTGTGCAAGACTAATTTGACAAAAGTAGGTTAAAATTTTTTTAAATTGTTTATAATCATTGATCATGATATATTTTCTGTAAATATAGCTGAAGAAATAACATAAAAAACAGATAAAATATTTTATGTGAAAATGTTGTCATCTCACAATTGTTTCTGTTATTTAAAATAGCCAAATACTCCAGTAATCAACAACACAAAACTGATTGATCTAACTGATGGCGTCTACTCTAGAACATCATGCAGTTTTTAAAATAGTTGTAAAGTTTATAGAGCAACATAGAAAATATATTTATAAGTGTAAAGTAACATTCACAATCAATGAAATATGAAGTATTACACAATAATGCAGAACATATAATACTTCCCTGTAATAATTATTATTTAAATACAGTGACAGGATTTTTTTAATGATAGATACCTCAACCTCTTTTGAATGCCTTTCTAAAACTTTCAATCAATGGACATTTTCTTTTCTTTTATCCCTTAAGCATTCAAATCTATTTTTAATACAGAAAAATGATAAAATGGGAAATTTCTTATGACAATGTTAAGATTACATAACAGACTACACAATTTGTATGAGTACAATTAACCAAAACCCCCCAAACCTATGCAGAGAAAAACTGACTAAATAATATTAGAACATGTATAATAATTGTGTAAAAATTTTTAATTTTTGTGCATTCAAATGATCTATTTTGAATTTTTTCTATAAATATGCACAGTAATTGCTCTCCAATCACACGCTGCCTTTGCATCAAGTTTCAGCATATGCATATTTCTATGATACTCACACAAGGAAAAGAATTTAAGGGCACAAACTTGGAAACCATATTGTACTGTGAAAATGTTTTGAAATTAGGAAGAGTTGACATAAGGGTAGAATCCAAGAAAAGCTACTGGCATTTGATCACTGAAAATTACGGAAAAGAGGAAGTAATGATGAAATAGGTCTGACAACAATGCTAAAGGAAAGAGATGCTAGACCGTCAGATACAAGAATCTCCAGATCTCTGGATCAGGGTGATTTGACAGACTATTATAATTTTTTTTTTTTTTTTTGGTGAGGAAGATTCACCCTGAGCTAACATCTGTTGGCAATCTTCTTCTTTTTCTTGCTCGAAGAAGATTAGCCCTGAGCTAACATCCGTGCCAATCCTCGTCTATTTTGTATGTGGGTTGCCTCCACAGCATGGCCGATGAGTGCAAGAGGTCCATGCCTGGGAGCCGAATCCATGAACCCGGGCTGCTGAAGAGGAGCACGCGGAGCTTTAACCACTTGGCCATGGGGCCAGCTCCTATTATAACTTTTTTAAGATTATCTAATTCTTCTGCCTGATTCATATTAAACCAATCACATTGCTGAGCTGAACCTAGTTCATAAAGAAAGTTTCCCTGTTCATGTAGAGCAGGTGGACTAGTCAAATAAATGTGTCATGTTAGATGATTTGTTTCTGGCTTGATAATCCTTAAGGTGATGACATTGGCATTGAGTTATAAAGCTTTCTCTGGTGGGTTTTATTATATGAAGATACTGTGATCACGTATTACAAATTTTTAAAACTTCATGCTTTCCTGATGCCTCAACATCCCCACAAACAGGCTTTGAGCACCTCACCCAGGTGACTAATTGCATGAGGGTGATAAGTCTGGTTCCTGCCAGAAGTTCCCTTTCTTGCCCATCCCTGGCTGTGACCTAGTGACATTCAAATGCACCAGTGGAATCCCTTCATGCCTCCTGCTTGTATACTCTATCCTGACTTCCAATGAAGGCACTTGCCCACAAATCCTCTCTCTCTCTCTCTCTCTCTCTCTCTCTCTCTCTTTCGGCTTCCCACCGGTTTGGATGAGACTGCTCCCTTGAAGCTCCTCCCATATATTCCCCGATGTGGTATGCTGTACCTCCCTTTACTAGGACCTGAGGGTATAATAAATCTATTTCACTTTCATACACCACTCCATGATATTATTCCATGTCTGCACCAAACTGATCAGCAAAAAAAAAACCATTTTTAAATAATATAATTATTCCTACAACACAGAATCTGGCCGTTGAGTTTCTAGTCCTGTGGAGCTGAGGAAATGGACCAGTAACATATCAGTTCTGGGGTATATCAGAGCACATCTTTACCACCAATTCACAAGCAGAGAGGTCAGAGTCAGATGGATATCACTGGATTTGGTAGTGGTAGGTTCATAAAAATAAACGGATCTGCGATTTCTGTTTCAAAGTACGTGTAGATAATTTTAAGTGTTATCATGTGTGATAGTTAATTTTAGGCATCAACTTGCCTAGGCCATGGTACCCAAATATTCAGTCAAACACCAGTCTAGATATCATTGTGAAGATATATTCATTCTGATGAGACTAACATTTAAATCAGTAGACTGAGTAAATCAGATTACCCTTTATAATGTGGATGGGCTTCATCCAATCAGTTGAAAGCCTTAAGAAAAAAAGACTGAGATCCCTTGAGAAAGAGAGGAGGGATTTTGCATCAGAACTCCTTTCAGAATCAAGTTGCAACATCAGCTCTTCCTGGGTCTCCAGTCTGCCAGCCTGCGCCACAGAGTTCAGACCTGCCAGCCCCTACAATTGCATGAACCAGTTCCTTAAAATAAATCCCTCTTTGTCCTATTTTCCTCTGTCTCTCTCTTTTGATAGATTGAGAGATGATTAGATAGATAGATAGATAGATAGATAGATAGATAGATAGATAGATAGATAGATATAGATTCACACACACATTCATCCTATTTGTTCTATTTCTCTGGAGAACCCTAACACATCGTGTTTTGTGTTCTGACATGTTTTGCACTATTTAACAATACAGTCTACTCCCTCTGGTTGGTACAATACTGTATGCTATCACACCAATTCCTCTTCCTGGGAACTCAGGAGAACCACATCTTCTAGCCTCACTTGTAGTTATGTTGAACCTATGTGACTGAATTCTGCCCAGTGGAATGCCAGTGGAAGCAATGTAAGCCCCTTTCAGGCTTAGCCCTTAAAAACAACTTACCCAACCCTCCAACTCTCTCTTCCTGTTTCAAAGAAGCAACCTTGAAGGTCATGTGTTCCAGATGACATAAAAACAAGGTAAAGAAAAGCTCTCTGATCCATATGAGACTAGTTTAAGAAAGAAATGAGCCTTTATTATATTCAGAGACTGAGATATAAGCCTTTATTTGTTTATTGCAGCATAGCCCAGTACAGTCATGTGCCACATAATAACAACATTTTGGTCAAGGATGGACCCCATATATGATGGTGGTCTCATAAGGTTAGTACTGTATAGCCGAGGTGTGCAGCAGGCTATCCCATCTAGGTTTGTGTAAGTACATTCTATGATGTTCACACAATATAATGACACATTTCTCAGAACGTATCCTTGTTGTTGAGCGACACTTGACTGTACTGCCTTACTAATACCATGCATCATTTGGTTGATCTCAGCAGTGTGTAACAGAATCATATTGGTCTCAACAATATGGAAATATATTCTCTCACATAATAGGAAGAGCTCAAGTTGGACATGTTTCATGTCTGGTTGATTAGGACAATGATGTAACCAAAGGCGATCTTTTTTTAAACATCTCCACTCCGTCTTCCTTAGTGTTTCAGCTTTGCCTTCATGCTGGTTCCCCTCATAATCACATGGCTGTGGCAGATACAGCCTTCACATCAAGATCTGCTCCTTTCCCAGAATCCCTCAGCAGTCCTCCTTTGTGTCTCATTGGACAGAAATGAGTTACACACCCCTATTCCCTCCACCATTGAGGGTAAGGGGATTGAGAACACTGTCATTATTTTAAACAAATGAAGATTTCTCCCTTGGGATGAAAATAGGGTATGTATCTCCTGAGTCATGTAAAAAAGAAGTAGACATTTGAACCAAATCAAAGCTCTGTCAACACTGTGTGCAAAATTCAAGGTCATTGGGACACTAAGTTTTGATATTATGCCCCAGACCTATTAAGGCGTCACTACCTAAGCTGTCTAAGCTGAAGAATCCTGACCAAACCCGTGAGCATTTCTCCAGGGTGAAGAGTATGTAAGTAACTGTCAGAACTGTATTACTACATCGGATGACACAGGCAGGGCAGAACATGTATGTCCTGAGGCTTGCATCATACCCTAACTCTTAAAAAGTTTCTTTGTTTTTCTACTCTCATAAGCTGTCAATGATTCCTCTCTCTTGTAAGTGGTTAGTGGGGACCAGGCCATTCTTTTGACTAAATTTTCTAAGGAAAAATAAAAAGTAATGTGGTCATCTGTAAAATGCCTCACTGGGAAATAAATACCAAAATTCCTTGATTTCAGCATCAAACAGCAGAGAAATACATTTCATAACACATGTTCAACTACATCCCTTTAACACCCAAGAGAACAGCAAAAATGAGGAGGGGTCAGTTTGGATAAAGAGATGGGAAAAATAAAGGAACGACCTTAATGACAAAAGGCCATCAAGCTTCATAAAATTAATTGTCTTCTGTTGCGTGTCAGCCTAGAGGCACATAATATCTGGTCAAAAAGAGTAATCCAATTTATACCAATTAATCCAAAGCAAATCCAGCTTTTTGTATGCTTAATAGAAGCATACATAAAATAATACAACACATCAGAATTAGAGGGGAGTCGTAATTTTATCTTATCGATTAAGCATTAAAACAGCAATAAAACATAACCTATTCTGTTGTTGAGTGTATTCAAAATGTCATTTTATACAGGTGCAGAGTACTTGGTCAGTGCCCGTGATGTTGACTTTACCTGCATGACATTCTATGGGAAACTTGGTGTGGAGTGAAAAGTGTTGACTTGAGTGGAGAGTTAGGATTTCTAGTTTTAGAAATCTGTCAATTATCACCTTTGTGATCTTGGGCAATTCATTTAAACTGTCTTAGGTTCTGCTCCTTTATCTATAAAGTAACAGCAATGAATATATTTGCATAAATTTCCTAGAGTTGTGTTAAGTAAATATCACACCAACAGCAGACAAAAGAGCTGATATAAATTATCACTGACATGCTATACTGATCAAACATTTATGGTCTTAGAATAACCGCTTGTTCGTTAAGATATTATATACCTTATTCAGCATTTGGCAGCTCTAAAGCCTGATTCCCTTGTTACCATTCAGTTGCTAGCCATGGAGGACCAACTCCTGTACTCTAGTAGTCAAGAAAGGGCTAAAGTCGCAGTAGCTTTCATTCCTCCCCCTTCATTGAGATATGATTGACAAATAAAGATTGCGTACATTTAAGGTGTACAACGTGATATTTTGATATACATATGAATTGTGAAGTGATCACTGCAATCAAGTCAATTAACATATCCATCATCTCACATATTGAACTTTTTTTCTCTTAGCAAATTTCAACTATATAATACAGTATTATTAACTATAGTTACTGTGCTGTACAATTATTTCTCCAAGAACTTCTTCATCCTGCATATCTGAAACTTTGTACACTTGGCCAACATCTCTCTATTTCGCCAACCTCCCCAGTCCCTGGCAACCACCATTCTACTCTCTGCATCTATGAATATATATATATAATATATATGTTATATTGAAGCTCAGTTGACTATAAATGTGTGTGCTTATTTCTGGGTTCTCCATTCTGTTCCATTGGTCTATATTGTCTCTTTTTATGCTAAAACCACACTGTAACTTTGTAGTATATTTTGAAATCAGGTAGTGTGATGCCTCCAGCTTTGTTCTTCTTGCTCAAGATTGCTTTGACTATTCAGGACTTTTTTTAAATTTAATTTAATTTAATTAATTTATTTATTTTTGTTTTTTTTATTGTGGTAACATTGGTTTATAACGTTGTATAAATTTAAGGTGTACATTATTATACCTCTATTTCTGCATAGATTACATCATGTTCACCACCCAAATACTAATTACAATCCATCACCACACACGTGTGCCTAATCATTCCTTTTGTTCTATATAAATTTTACAGTTGTTTTTTCTATTTCTATCAAAAATGCCACTGTAATTTTGATAGGGATTGCATTGAATCTGTAGATCTCTTTGGGTAGTATGGACATATTAAAGATTTTATTTATTTATTTATTTTTCCCCCAAAGCCCCAGTAGATAGTTGTATGTCATAGCTGCACATCCATCTAGTTGCTGTATGTGGGACGCGGCCTCAGCACGGCCGGAGAAGCGGTGTGTCTGTGTGCACCCGGGATCTGAACCTGGGCCACCAGCAGTGGAGCCCGTGCACTTAACCGCTAAGCCACGGGGCAGGCCCTGAACATTTTAACAATATTAATTCTTCTGACCCACGAACACAGGTTATCTTTCCATTTATTTGTGTCTTCAATTTCGTATTCAGTATTTTACAGTTTTTAGTGTACAGATATTTCATCTCCTTGGTTAAATTTCCTAAGTATTTTACTCTTTTTGATTCTATTGTAAATGAGATTGTTTTCTTAACTTCTTTTTTGGCTAGTTGATTATTAATATATAGAAATGAAGCTGATTTTTGTCTTTTGTATCCTGCAACTTTACTGAATTTGTTTACAAGTTCTAACACGTTTTTGGTGGAGTCTTTATGGTTTCTATATATAAGATTATGTCATATGCAAACAGAGACAACTTTACTTCTTCCTTTTTGATTTGAATGTCTTTTATTTCTTTCTTTTGCCTAATTGCTCTGGCTAGGACTTCTAGTACTATGTTGAATAGAAGTGATGAAGGCTGGTATCCTTGTCTTGTTCCCAATCTTAGAAGAAAACTTTCAGCTTTTCCCTGTTAAGTATGATGTTAGCTGTGGGCTTGTCATAGACGACCTTTATTATGTTGATGTACATGCCTTCTATCACTAATTTGTGGAAAATTTTTATCACGAAAGGTTGTTTTATTTTGTCAAATGCTATTGAGATGATCATATGAGTGTCATCTTTCATTCTGTTAACGTGGTATATCATATATATCAATTTGCCTATATTGAACCATCTTTGCATCCCAGAGATAAATCCCACTTCAACACGGTGTATGATCCTTTTAAAGTGTCTTTGAATTTGTTTGGCTAGTATTTTGTTGAGGATTTTTTTTTTGTATGCTCATCAGGAATTTTGACCTATAGTCTTCTTTTCTTGTAGTGTCCTTGTCTGGCTTTGTTATCAGAGGAATTCTGGCCTTGTAAAATGAGTTGGAAATATTCCATCCCCTTCAATTTTTTGGAAGTGTTTGAGAGGTATTGGTGTATATTCTTCTTTAAACATTTGGTAGAAGTTGACAGTGAAGCCATCTGGCCCAGTGGTTTTATTTGTTGGGAGGATTTTGGTTGCTGATTCAATTTTCTTACTTGTTATAGGTCTACTCAGATTTTCTATTTTTTCATGATTCAGTTTTGGTAGGTTGTATGTTTCTAGGAATGAGTCTATTTCTTCTATGTTATTCAATATGTTGGCATACAATTGTTCACAGCAGTCTCTTACAATGCTTTTTTATTTCTGTGCTATCAGTTTTAATACCTCCTTTTTCATTTATAATTTCATTAATTTGAGACTTCTTTCTTTTTTTCTTAGTATAGCTAAAAGTTTGTCATTTTGTTTATCTTTAAAAAATACAACTCAGTTTTGTTGAACTTTTCTATTGTTTTTCTAGGCCGTATTCTATTTATTTCTGCTCTAAACTTTATTATTTCCTTCCTTCTGCTACCTTTGGGCTTAGTTTGTTCTTCTTTTTTTAGTTCCTTGAGGTGTAAAGTTAGGTTGTTTTTTTGAGATAATACTTTTTTCTTAATTTAGGCATTTATCATTGTAAACTTCCCTCTTAGAGCTGCTTATTCTGTAAGTTTTCGTATGTTGTGTCTCCGTTATCATTTGTTTCAAGATAGTTTTTGATTTCTCTTTTGATTTCATCTTTGACCCATTGGGTGTTCATAATCATGCTGTTTAATTTCCACGTTGTGAATTTTCCAATTTTATTCCTGTTATTGATTTCTAGTTTCATACAACTGTGGTCAGAAAAGATACTTAGTATGGTTTCAATATTAATTTTTTAAGACTTGTTTTGTGGACCAATATATGATCTATGCTGAAGAATGTTCCACGTGCACTGGAGAAGAATATGTATTTTGCTACAGTTGGATGGTATATTCTATATATGTCTGTAAGGTCTATTTGGTCTATACTTTTATTCAAGTCAACTTTTTACTTATTGAATTTCTGTCTGAAAGATCTATCCATTGTTGAAAGTGGGTGTTATGAGAGGTTTGGGGATTTGATCGGAGACGTAAAAGACATTTTTTACTCCAAACAAATGGACTGAAGGTATATTTTATTATATAGAGGATAGTAAAGGCGATAGTCCGCAGACAGATCCGAATATGTCAAATAATAAGAGGGAAAAACACCAGCTTGACTGGAAAGGGAAAACATCCACATCGGCTGAGATAGCAGCAGATCCGAATAGGTCATATAATAAGAGGGAAGAACATCAGATCGATTGGAAAGGGAAACACCAGATCGACTGAAGGGAAATGATGCAAATCAACCGGAAAGAGAAACACCAGGTTGACTGAAAAGAGAACACATCAAATCAGTTATTTCATAGTAAATCAATTACTCACAACATCCACGCCCCACTGCCGGGAGAGTCCTGTCAATCGACACGGCTGGGCGGGAATCACATGTCCTGGGCAAGGCGTCCCTTCCACAGGTGGAACTCTCACCGGGTCTCAGTCTCCAGCAGTTTATATAAGCAGTTACAGAGTTTGCAGAGCAAGTATCCAGTGTTCCCATGCACAAATGGTTATCAGTGGCATACATGAACTGAGCCCCCTGGCTAACGTCCCAGCCCAGTAGTTGTGTACGTGCATTGTTCTCTTTAGCTATCGTCTTAGCCCAGCACAGATGGCCAGTCCGTCCCGTGCTACGACGCTCCAAGAGCCTTGAACTGTTACAACTTGCAACTCCCTCCGTGGGAGAAAGGCCAGTTCCCGGGAAAAGGCCAGTTCCCACCACACAGAAAGCAGCTTTGTATTTCTTTGTGTGCTGGTGGCTGTAGGTCAATGGTGCGGCCAAACATGGCTGTACTCATGTCAAGACATATTTGGCCATGGCCGTCTCCATTAACCATAAGACACCATATGCACAGACAATGAACTTTGTACATAAGTACATAAGGCATATCCAAGGATCCAAAATTCAATGACTATAATAATTATAAAACTATCTCACAATAAAGACCCAAACCCCAAGGCAACCAATCAAATAACCCCTTAGAATATGAATGTTATTAATTTGATCTTGCAAATCATGTACAGTATCAAAGATAGCATTAGATAAGGTAACACTTAGGCATAACAAACTAGTTTGCAGAAGTCCAGACCAGCCCCCATCATGGAGGGTAACAGAAGGCAGGGTAATAGAGAAATTATAACTAGTTTTGTGTGACTGATCAGATATAGGCTTGTACCAAGAGATTGCTTGATGTTTTTGAGACCAAATTTTTTGGCCATTTATAGTCCAGGTTATAAGTACCACTGGTGTAGAGCAGTTGGTCTAACAGTAGAGGGTCAAAGGTTGTCCTACAGAGGCATTAGTTGGTGTGTAGGTCAGCAGCAGACATGGAGTTGCAGCACAGCATAACGAACACAGTAGGAGTATCTATTCATGCAAAGAAACAGAATTTTTAGGAACATGATATAACTGTTTATTTTCTGGATACATAACTATGAGTGTTGTAGTGGGCCCTTGGGCCACTACTTTTGCGGCATGGGGAGCCGCATTGGGTGGATGTGTCACCCACACCTTTGCTCCAGGTTTCCATCCATCTGTAGACCCAAATCCTTGCATTCCTCTTTTAGTTAATTCACTTGGAGGTTGTCCTTGTGACACATTTGGAGTCAAGAGGGGAAGCACCAATAATTGTCCCATTTGTTCCCCAGACTCTGCTGTTAGTACTGTGTCACTACCATTATATAATATAAATTTTATTTCTCCTTGGTAATCTGAATTAATGACTCCTCCTAGTATATCAATACCTTTTGCTGCCAGTCCAGAGCGTCCTTTTAATAAACCAAAGGTGTTTTTGGGAAATTGTACCCCTATCCCAGTAGGGACTATAGACTGCTTCTTAGGGGGCAATTGAATAGAATAAACAGTAGATAAATCCAATCCAGCCGCTTTGGCCGTGGCATAAAAAGGCAGTGTAGCAGACTGAGTCAAGGGCCAGTAGGTTAAGGTCATAAACTCATGGGTGGCAGTTGTCACTTCTGTAATTTTTGCTGGTAATAACCTTGACAGAGGAGCAGTACTTAGATGGTTGTGTCACCCCTTTAATGAGCCATGACCAAGTTTCCTCAATTGTTGTTTAAGCAATCCATTTATTTGTTTTATGAGGCCTGCAGCTTGGGGGTAATAAGGTATATGATAAATTCATTTTATATAATTTTCCTTGGTATAGGTTTGAATCAACTTACCTGTAAAGTGGGAACCGTTGTCACTCTGAATTTGCCTTGGTGTTTTATAACATAGCTTAATTGTATCTAATAATTTTATGGCACTCTGTTGGGTGGCCACTTTAGCTGGCATAGCCAATAAATAACTAGAATATGTATCAACAGCAGTGTAGGCATAAGTATAGCCACAAGAATTTGGCAATGGTCCAATAAAATCTATTTGCCAGGAGTGGGCGGGATATAATCCCTTTTGGATATGACCTTGGTAGGGGTGTGGAACTCCCCATTTATTTAACTGTTGGCATAACTGACATTGTTGTACTGCAGTGGCAATATCATCATGGGTGACAAGGATTCCCCTTTGTTGTGCCTACCTGGTTTTTCCAAGTGTCCACTCTTTTTGTGGACCCATTGTGCTAAGCCTGGGTTGTACGTTGTATGACTTTGCACCAGCTGATCAGCATAAGAGTTATACTTTTGTTTTGTAGAAATTAAATAACTGTGAACATCAACATGAAATACAGTAACAATTGTATTTTAGTATCATAATCATATGTCTTTTTATAATTTTTTTTTAAGTTAAAAAAATTTTAATTTTGGCAAAACTCCTCAGAGCTTTACTTTTACAAACCTTTTGTCACTTATTTTTTATATTTAGAATTTGTCCTATGCCTTTTTTTTTTTTTTTAGTATTTTAGGATAAATTTATTTTTTTTAATCAAACAAAAATATCTTTATTTTTTATATATTTTTTATGAACAACATTTTGCTTTTTGTATACAGACTTTCCAGAAATGTGTATTTTTTTACAGAAAATTCCTCAACATGCACAGAACGTGTTTATCAATAAACGTAAGCATCTTTCAATTTTTCTGAGATAAGAAACCAAAGGCAGACAAATCTATGCTTAGTAACCAATTTTTAATGTTTTATCTTATGTGGAAATGACCCAGAGACTCAATAAATTTTTATTAACTTAATTTAGCAAAACTCTAAAGCTTCAAGTTACCAAAAAGATTTTGGGAGCTGTTTTTGAAATAACTTTGTCTTTTAGAAGTCTCTGTGTATTAATTAAAGATTGCATTTTATCGTGAGAGGTTTTGAATCCACTCTTTTAAGGGTGACCCTTAAGGTGAATTTATCTGAAACAGATTCTCCAGAATAGTCATCCCAATTTCAAATTACTTTAAAAGTTTACTTATTTTTACTTGTTTAATTTTAGATCAGGAATTCCAGGGGAGTTGAAGCGGGGACGCTCAGCAAGAGAGGGGAGGGGAGCAGCAGATTTAGCTTAGGCTGCCGGCATGTTTAATTACTTAATTATTTTCTCTTAAAGAGGCAATATAGTATTTCTGATTTTGTTTAAAAATCTCAAAAGATTAAAATAGGCTTCCCACTAGTTGTTTAATTTTTTAGCTGGCTTTTTCCAATTGCATAAGCAAATACATCAGTTTTGGTAAATTGAAATTGCCCCATTTTGGCCACTTTTCCTCTATGGAGTCTATGGAATATTGTGGCCATGTGGTGTTACAAGAAAAAAACTATCTTCTTGGATATGGGCTCCTAGCTGAATATAGCCCATTTAGCCAAGAGGTGGCCCAGAGGGCTCTCCTTGGGGTCGGATGGAACTTCCCCCCTTCAAAATTACAAACATACAAAACAGACAGTCAAATGGGATCCCAAACAGAAGAGATAGATGCATCTAACAGATTCCAGGTAAAAGTCCTACAATTATTCCCACTCCAGTAGGGATAGCCCTGCCTCTTAAAGAGACAGGACTCCAGATGGAGGGGAAGGGAGTTTTTGGTGTAAGCAAAAACAAATAAACAAATAGACAAACAAACAAATAATTCTAGAGCCTGTTTCCCTGTCATAAGAAAAATGTGCCCAGGGTCAGCGGTGCCAGGTCAGATGGAAAGCACTGGGAGCAGTCCCTAGGGCAAATCACCTAGGCAGCTGCTGGACTGTTTCCCAGGACATCCCACCCAGCCCAGGGCCACCGAGCCACGGACAAAGAGCCTCCCGGCTGGCTCGCCAAATTATTATTGGATACATATTCAGGCTCTCTATTTGTCACTGAAGAGGGGCCAAATAAAACTAGAATGTCAGGCTCATGGCAAGGAAAGAGTTTCTATTTTGGGTGACATCAGCCGGGACTATAAATCTGAAACTTTTTTTTCCAAGAGTACCTTCTCCCTTGTATTTTATCCCTATCCTTTATAGCCCCACGATAAGCAGTCAATAAACACCAACCTCGCTGGGCCAGAAAAGAAACATCATCTCTTTTTTTTCTACCGTCTGTAAAGCTTTGGTCACATCCAATGGTTTATATCTCGCAGACGAACATCCCAAGATTCACATAATCCTGACCTATGAGCCCACTCCCCAGCCAGAGTGCAAGAGGGAGGGTCCTCCCATCCTGGGATCTCTTCCACCTTGGCTTCAGTTACCTTTTGTTTGAATAGGAAAGCCATCTCCTTAATCGAATCCTGCTCACAGCGCCAATTATGTTATGAGAGGTTCGGGGATTCGATCGGAGACGTAAAAGACATTTTTCACTCCAAATAAATGGACTGAAGGTATATTTTATTATATAGAGGATAGTAAAGGCGATAATCCGCAAACAGATCCGAATAGGTAAAATAATAAGAGGGAAAAACACCAGCCTGACTGGAAAGGGAAAACATCCACATCGGCTGAGATACCAGCAGATCCGAATAGGTCATATAATAAGAGGGAAAAACATCAGATCGATGGGAAACGGAAACACCAGATCGACTGAAGGGAAATGACACAAATCAACCGGAAAGAGAAACACCAGGTTGACTGAAAAGAGAACACATCAAATCAGTTATTTCATAGTAAATCAATTACTCACAACATCCACGCCCCACTGCCGGGAGAGTCTTGTCAATCGACACGGCTGGGCAAGGATCACACATTCTGGGCAAGGCGTCCCGTCTCACCAGGTCTCAGTCTCCAGCAGTTTATATAAGCAGTTACAGAGTTTACAGAGCAAGCATCTAGTGTTCCCATGCACAAATGGTTGTCAGTGGCGTAACATGCACTGAGCCCCTTGGCTAACGTCCCAGCCCAGTAGTTGTGTACGTGCATTGTTCTCTTTGGTTATCGTCTTAGCCCGGCACAGATGGCCAGTCCGTCCCGTGCTACGACGCTCCAAGAGCCTTGAACTGTTACAACTTGCAACTCCCTCCATGGGAGAAAGGCCAGTTCCAAGGAAAAGGCCAGTTCCCACCACACAGAAAGCAGCTTTGTATTTCTTTGTGTGCTGGTGGCTGTAGGTCAATGAAGCGGCCAAACATGGCTGTACTCATGTCAAGACAGTGGGGTATTGAAGTCCCTACTATTATTGTATAGCTATTTATTTCTCCCTTCTGTTCTGTTAATATTTGCTTATATATTTAGGTGACCTGATGTTAAGTGCATTTTTAATTGCAATTGTGATATACTTTTGATGATGGCTCCTTTTTCATTATATAACGACCTTCTTTGTTTCTTTGCGACAGTTTTGACTTAAAGTCTATTTTGTCTGATATAAGTGTGGCTACCCCACTCTCTTTTGGTTTCCATTTTCATAAAATATCTTTTCCATTCCTTCGTTTTCATCCTATGTGTGTCCTTAAAGCTATAGTGAATCTCTTGGAGGTAGCATATTGTTAGATCTTGTTTTTTCATCCATTTAGCCATTCTATGTCTTTTGGGAAAATTTAATCCTTTTACATTTAAAGTAATTGCTAAAAGGTAAGAACTTACTATTCCAATTATGTTAATTGTTTTGTGACTGTTTGGTACTTCCTTTGTTTCTTTCTTCCTTTATCACTATATTCCTTTGTGATGTGATGACTTTTTTTTATGATTCCTTTCTCTTTACCTTTTGTGTGTCTACTGGAGGTTTTCTCTTTGTGGTTACCATGGGGTTTATATAACAAAATATATAGTTATAGCAGTCTATTTTAAGCTGATAACTACTTAACTTCAATCACATATAAAAACTCTACACTTTTACTTCCCCTCGTCCACATTTTATGTTATCAGTCTCGCAATTTACATCTTTTTATATTGTGTATCCATTAACAAATTATTTTAGCTATAGTTTTTCTTTAACATCTTTGTCTTTTATCTTTTATACTAGAGTTAAAAGTGATTTATACACCAGCATTACAGTACTCAAAGAATTCAGAATTTGACTATATACTTACCTTAACAGTGAATTTTATACTTTCATATGTTTTCATGTTACTAATTAGTGTCCCTTCATTTCAACTTGAAGAACCCCCTTTAGCATTTCTTATTAGACAGGTCTAGTGGTGATGAACTCTCTCTGCTTGTGTTTTTCTGGGAAAGTCTTTATTTCTTTTTTATTTTTGAAGGACAGCTTTGCCAGATATAGTTTTCTTGGCTGGCAATTTTTTCTTTCAGCACTTTGAGTATGTTATCCCACTCTCTTCAGGTCTACAAAGTTTCTACTGTGATATCCACTGATAGCCTTATGGGAATTTCCTTGTATGTGATGAATTGCTTTTCTCTTACAGCAGTTTTCATTTTATCATGAACCCTTTGGCAAAGGATGACTCTTTTCCTTTCCTTTTTAATCAATATGTCCCTTGATCAAAAGAAGGAGCATCCTCCTTTGGTTTCACTGGGTGTTTGTAAATGTTCACAAACAATTTTACCTGTTTACATTGCTGTAGGTTTCTGAGGAGACCAAAAGCAATTCTGGGGAATAGTGAATGTATCTTCCAGGAATGTCAGGCCTTTCTTTGTTTTCTAGTACATTCTGTTTATGGCCCAAAACATTCTGAAGTCATATTTCATTAGTTGTATGCTAAACTCACCATCATACTCCTCCACCAACAATGTTTATACACTGCTTATCTGGGCTTTTCAAGATTAGAGACTGTGACTTTTATTCACTATTAACACATATGGTACCTGGCACATAAAGCTAGTCCTTGGCTAAAATAATATAGTTATGCATGATATTTAATCATCGATGTCAGTTCTGCTCAGAGTGTGGCACTCCAACCAATAGCATTGGCATTACTGGGATTTGTTTTAGAACTTGAATCCCTGGGTCCTACATAAACACATAAAATCAGAATACACAGGGGTTAGGACCAGGTATCTGTGTTTTAACAAGATCTCCAGGTGAATTGTACACTGGATAAAGTTTGAGAAGCCCTGGTCTAGATAAACTCTTTGAGAAGCAAGTAAAATATTTAGAAATTTTATTTTCAAACACTAAAAGTATAATGCCATTTAAAGGGAGCATTATTATAATCAAATACATGAACAGATAGAAGTGGACAATCAGCACATGTCACATAAAGATAAACTCTTCTGTATTCATAGTCTATATTTCTTAAGTTATTTTCATATTTCACAAAATTAAGTGACCAATTATGGCATGTTAGTAGTATTAATGAAAGTGCACATGGCATATAACAGTGAATTAGAAACTTAGCATATCTCTGAAAGAGATATAATCCTTGTCTTATAATATGTTAGTCATGACAAACAATGAGTGTGCCATAGAAAAATACAAATAAAATTACTATCTTGACAAGAACAAAACTGAGTAGACAGGGAATGTGATGACAGCTTAAGAGTATTACTAATACTGAGAAAACCTTTCAGAAGAAAGCATATTCTAAATTCTTCTTAGGTAGAGTATTTTTATTACAAAAAAAAAGAAGAAGCACTCAGTGTATACAACTAACAGATTAGTAAATTTTGAGAAAAAAGGAAAAAAAAAACACATTTGGGAAGCCATAAGGCAGAAACATTGACCAGAAGGGAAAATGTAGATTGAGACATGGAGAAAAATAAGCTAAAGATAGGGAGTGGATGGAGACAAAGTCAGAAGTAGAAAAAAAGAACAAAAAAGATCATTAATAAACCTGTGTGCCAAAGAGAGGTAGTGAGCTGAGGAGATGTAAACTCATATATATGAAGACCCCCATATGAGGGCTTCAGAATTGCCTAAACACTCAAATGAGCTGTCTGTGAACACATGCACGTGTCTTTTTTTCCTCCCTTTTGTAGCTACAGGCAAAAGTAGAAAGATGGGAATTGAGCTTGGAACTCTATTCTCACGGTATTTTTGTCCTGGTATGTAGGAAGTGTTGGAAATAATAAGGTTATTCTTAAGATACCATTTCTTGCCTTTCTATGGAAGAAATATCATAACCAGTGTAAGATAGCAATCTCAACTCAGGAGAATTCAGAATCCAGAAGAGACACAGTATTGGAATTGCCATAAAGTACTAAGTTATTATAAGAATTGTCTTTATTTTTAATTCAGAAGTAATGGCACATTTTGAGATTTTATTACTTGAACAAGCATCACTACAAAAGCAGGTCATTGTTTTGTGTTTTTTGAAATTTAATTTTTTTTTAGAACAATATCAACCAAGCTAAAGCTACATAATTAAAGAGGAAACTACTCAGCTTTCGTCTGCTGTAACCACACGGTATTGACATCTTTACATGGACACTTTTATGTGCATGTGAATTTCAGTAAAAAGCTCACAGGCTGCACCAATTTTTAGCGCCAATCCACCAAGTAGCTACAACATTGCTATTTTAATAACTGTATTCATTTCAAAGAAACCCAAGTAATGCGGCCTCTTGCAAAGCCTTGAAACTGACTAAGCCCTTAGGGTATCAGCATTTCTAAAGGAAAGAGGTTCACAGTTTACCATGCTATTTATAATCACATTGAAAGAGAAAGATTAAAAACAGCATTGTAAGTGTCTCCCTAAATTCTACGTCTGCCAACTCTTTACTCATATTGGAAAAAAGAAAAAAGAAAAGAATGTAAGCTAAGAGTATATAATCGACTTATACCTTGATTAAACTAAGGCAGAAAAACCCAAAAGTTTCTGTGTTGTTCTGGAGAAATGCCTTGGAAGCCTGTCATCCTGCAACGCCCCTACATTTATGAGGCATCTGTCATACACTCTTCTAGTTGACCACCTCCACGAAGCCTTCAGAGATCAATCCAGTTCTATACTGATTGCTTCCCTGCTCATAAACACCAGATAATATTCTTGAGTAGCATGTATAAATCTTGATGTGGGTTGACACTCCCCAACTAGATCATATAGTCTCAAATAAGCTTCCTTTACAGCCCACCTAGGACACATGTAGTATTTTATGCACAGAAGATGCTAAATATTTCAGTTCGAGTCTGAGTCATCATGCTTATTGTATTTACCGGGGATTCCATATTTGTCACACAAGGACATTTGACTCAGCCAGTACTGTAATCACATATAATTTGTCCAGGAGCTGAGTATTTTTGTAATGGTTGCTGAGTATAATGAACCTAAGCAGAATTCAAAACTTATATTTTGTATTCATCACAAACTTTTCTAAAATGAAAAGAAGTCCATGCTTTTTGTCAACATTTCCAGAGAGGATCTTTAAGGAAAAATTCTTTTTTGGGGAGAAATGAGAAAATGAAGTCCACATTTATAAAACTGGCATCTCTTATTCTACCCTTCAAAGCCAGTGGATTCACTTTGGGCTTAAATGAGTAATGGGTGCCTTGACCATGATTAATAAGTCCAAATGTCCAGAAGTGGTCTGCTAAGGCAATATTTGTAATTGGAACTCTGAAAAATCTGGAATAGTGGCCAAAGACGTGAGACTTTTTATGCCTCACTCATTTAGACTTAGAAGAGTTTACTGTATAGATTTCAAGATTTTAACCAGGCCAAAGGAGTTCAGAGAAAAAAATAATTTTTACTCTTCTGAAGGCTAAGTCTACTTTCCACTTTCAAACTGTTATCTAATTAATAATTAATGGAACCATACTTAACCAGTTGTGTAGGAGATTTCAATGTCTGTATTTATCACAATATCCATTTTTTCTTGGAAAATTAGAACTCCAATCAACAGTGACTAGCCTGTAGCAGTCTGTGGCTCTTGAAAGGCATGAAGCAGCCCTTGTTGGTGGTCATTTCTGAAAACAAGTCCATACTCTGCATCCAGGTACCAAATGAAACTTCCTCCAGCATGTAATGGCTTGAACGCCTTCCTTCCAAAATGTCTGGAAGGTTTCTCAAAAGTATGAGTTTATCTTGCCAACATTCCCAAGCAAATGCCTTAGTGTAAATCCAAGATGATCAAAGTTTAACTTTTCAGGCAGGGGAAAGATGATAGAGTATGGCAGATTGGAAAAAGACCAAGATTGAGCAAAACACTCTCCTTGGCTTCTAATCTCATCTATGAAACAAACTTGGGGGTATGTCTCTTTACCTCTCTGGGATGGATGTAAACAATTTCTAGTCTCACCTATCGTTACTCATTCTGATATTATGTACCACGAGAAGCCTGGAAGTGTCTCTATTCTTTTTCGGCCATTACCATGGTAAAAATATATTGTCAATAAATGTAAGTAATATTCTCTCTTTCTCTCATCTGTATAAAATATTATCTGTTTATCCAGTCAGCTATATAACCTAGGCTTGACAGATCCTGTGTTAATTAGGATTCTTGTGGTTGGAGGTAATAAAACATGACTTGAATTCATTCAAAAACAAAACAGAATTTTTTATATGACCTGAACACAATCTGGACTATCATATAGGCCCATATTGGCACATTTAATAAAATATGGTCTAGCAATAAAATTTAATTATTGATAAAAAGTAACTCAAATTCAAATCTTTACTGAAGTCTCTCAAACAAATTCAAAGAAATAAGATTTATAATTCACAGAAGTACTTTTTTTTTTTTTTTAAAGATTTTATTTATTCCCCCCAAAGCCCCAGTAGATAGTTGTATGTCATAGCTGAACATCCTTCTAGTTGCTGTATGTGGGACTCGGCCTCAGGATGGACGGAGAAGTGGTGCCTCGATGCGCACCCGGGATCCGAACCTGGGCCACCAGCATTGCGGCGCGCGCACTTAACCACCAAGCCACAGGGCCGGCCCCACAGAAGTACTTTATAAAACCCTCCTCTTTCAATCCTCTAATCTCAACAGCTCTCACATCCCAAGGCTGGCTTGCAACCCCTCTTTCGACTCCTTTAGAGTCCCCTCCTAGTCAAACAGTATCCCAAACCTCACCCTATGCAGATCTTCCCCATTTCTCCCCTCCTCCCTTTTTCAAAATTTTCGTAGTCCTGTCTGTTTTTAATCCCCTTCCAATGTAAAGTAAAAGTTTCTTCCTTCTACCGTTTCAGGTCTATCTGAGTGATTGCACTCAAAATCAGTAGTACCAAGCCAAGGAACTTAGCTAGAAAACTTGGAATCAATTTTAGAAAGTGAAGAAAAAGAGGAAAAAGGAGAGGGATTATCTCAATGGGGATATTAAAAAGGGAAATGTATGCAAACTTTTATAACTTTACATATTTTCTTTATTTTCTACATTTCAACCTACATGTTGGGGGGCTCCTAACACTCCATATGCGGGCTATAGTTGGGCCTGTGGAAAAAACTAGAAACAGTCGTATGAATATTTTCAAGGGTCTCTTTTTTTAGATCTCTGCTTTTTCTGTCCGGGTATGTTTGTCCCTTTCTTTTCTCCAGCTCTAAAAACTGTTTTCCATTGCTTTTTTTATCTCTATATGGTAGAAATAACATTCCCAGTGAGTCTTCTATTTAATACGTTAAATATTCAGCTACCAATAGAATGAATAATCTGTTTGTAATAGGAAGGGAATCTTATTCAGTTTACATCTCATGCCTAGTCAACATTTAATTAAAAATGGCCAAGGTAACTGGGGCCAGCCCAGTGGCATAGTGAAGTTTGCATGCTCCACTTCAGTGGCCTGGGGTTCACAGGTTTGGATCCCGGTCACGGACCTACACACAGCTTATCAAGCCATGTTGTGTGGCAGGTCTCCCACATAAAGAGTAGAGGACGATGGGCACAGATGTTAGCCCAGGGCTAATTTTCCTCAGCAAAAAGAGGAGGATCATTAGCTCAGGGCTAATCTTCCTCACCAAAAAAAAAAAAAAAAAAAAAGCCAAGGTAACTGGTTCATACTTTACTAAATACATCTTGATATAGGTACAAGAAGAATTCTTAAAACACAGCGTGGATATGGTCTGAGAAGACAATGCAGTTGGTGTCAACTTCAAGGCCAATCGTAAGTTCCAATTCTGAGTGTAAGTATAATTTCTGATGATTTAGATAAACTTGGAGTAACATCTGGCTCCTCTTGGTTGCTGTTTCATTGTATTTCACACCACTATGTCAATGATGTATCAGTTATTGTAGGGTGAGATACTTTAAAAATATATTTCTAGAGATGAAATGTTTTATTCATTATTCATTGAATATATTTTCACAATATTGTCACAAGTATTAGTTTTCCTAATGAAACCTATTGATTTTTATTTTTCCTTGAATCTTGCTTTCATATTAGTAAGGTATTAAAAATTTAATATACTTATTGTATAGATGATGCAACTGAGAGACTTACCCAAGACCACACAGCTGGTAAGAGGAAAACACAGCAATTTTACCTCCTCTTTACTGTTCATTTAGTTTCACCTTTGGGCCTATTCAATGTCAGTAAACCTGTTCTATGCATTGGAAGAAGAGTAAACTTAGAGTTGGTGAGGTGAGAGTATCTAATTTTCAGAAGAAAGCTAAGGATAGAATCAGCAGCTTTGCAATTTAATACAACTTAATGTGCCAGCTAAATTAATTAAGCTAGGTCCAAAGTTGTATGACCCAGGAAACTCATAAAACTGTGGATTTTCTTTGTATCTTAATACCTAGAGTAACAGTGAATTCTTCCATGGCTTTGACTGTACATAAATAGTTTAAAAATGACCTTCAATCAAATACATTCCAGGTGCTCAGAAGAATTCATTTAGAGTGTAAAATTGGATTTGAGCTTTCCTTTAGTCAAACGTATTCACCTAGATTTTGCATTACAACCTTTTTACATCAATAAAGAAGGGAGAAAAGCAGGAGAAGAAAAGAACATGTTACCTAATTTGATCAAGATGAGATTAGAAAGGAAGGTGAGCAAAGATGGGACCCAAAGAGTTAACTGCACTGACTATAGAGACCAGCAAAATCAGGGAGCAGAAGCAAGAAAGCTGCAAAAGTTTTCTTGGTGATCAAGCTGTATAGATCCTTGACTTCTGAAGGGCATCAACAAGAGAGTTGGATTACCAAGAGATCCAGATCGAGCAAGTCTCCAGACAAGGCCAAATTCACATAGATAAGTGCAAATTAGAACATGGGGGTGGGTGGGATGGGGGTAGAGGCTAGTGGCTGAAGAAGGAGGAACTGAGAGGCAAGTCAGAAGTATTCATAGATTCCTTGGCCAAGGCCAACCAAACTTGGGGAATTTTGTCTTTGTGATGGTTAATTTTATGTGTCAACTTGACTGGGATAAGGGATGCCCAGATAGCTAGTACCTTTTCTTTCTGAGTGTGTCAGTGAGGGTGCTTTCAGAAAAGATTAGCATTTGAATCAGTAGACTGAGTAAAGAAGATCCACCCTCACCAATGTGGGTGGGCATCATCCAATCTGTGGAGGGCCCCAGTAGAACAGAAAGATAGAGGAATTCTCTCTCTCTCTTCTTGAGCTGGGACATCCAATGTTATGCTGCCCTTGGACATTGTCATCCTGATTCTTGAGCTTTCCAGCTCCGAGGCTTCTACTGGTGGCCCCTGGTTCTCAGGCCTTTGGCTTCACACTGAATGATACCATCAGCTTTCCTAGTTCTCCAGCTTACAGGTGGCATGTTGTGGCATATCTCAGCCTCCATAATTGCATGAACCAATTCTCATAATACATCTCCTCTTATATATCTATATATATCCTATTGGTTATGTTTCTCTGAAGAACCCGGACTAATATAGTCCTTGAGTGAAGAAGTCCTGAAGGCATTTGGTTGGGCTGTGGTTAGTCTTGAGTGGGTTTGATATGTAACACCACTGATTCATGATGAACTATTTAGAGTAATTACAGTTTTCACTTGTTGACTCACGAAGATAGAGTGTTTATGAAAATATATTGTGAAATTTATGACAATTTTTTAAAAAGATGTTTTCCACTTGGGCTATACATTCTTTGGTCCTGAAATCTTCAGAACAAAATGCTGCTCTTCTTTTACTCAACCCATCAAATTTCAAATTAGCCTGAAAGGCTCTCTCATTCTGTTTCTTCTAAATGCCTCTTTAGAATTTGACTTTCTCTTTAAAATAGAAATGGTAAGAATACTCTAAAACAGATTTGCTGTGGCACAGCCAACACACAAACCCTCTGTGATTTTCCTGATCTGAGTTCAGAAAGATCTCAGTTTCCCTCCACATTTACAACTCACACTGAATGTTCATTTTCATCCTCATTTCTTCCTGTTCAGCCTGGATATTAGAAAGAAATTCACACTGACCTAAAGGATTCCTGGTGAACAGTAAACACAAAATTAGGTTTCTTAAAATTTCAAAATTTGTATCAGTGAAGGGAAGAATTGAAAACAGAAAGAATTAAAAGTTTCTAAGTGGGCTTACTTCTTCCTTTAGATCTATTTTAAATGTTATATATATTTTCAAAAACATTATATATATAGAAAAGGTTTGTAGCTTGCAAGCTATACGAATAAGCAAGTAACACTTCTAATTTTCTTATCTGTAAAATGGGGATGATATTAACTTACTTCAATGGGAATTATGACGGTAAAAAAAATTGTTTTGTCTAAAAGGCAGTGCATGCCATTATTATTGTTGCTGATGTGAAGTTCTATCTGGATTGAAATTTAAACAAGAGGCTACTAAATGCTAGATGGAGTCGAGATGGTCAGGGTAAACTTAAAGCTTGCGTTTGGAAAAATATAAATTCAGGGGTCCTAATCAAGACCTACTGAATCAAAACTTCTGGAGATAAATCTGAATTTATTTTAAAGGTCTTTAGGTGATGCTAATAGATGGCCAAATTTGTATTTTAGTGAATAACCACATATTAAAACTGCTGATATTACTACCAGTTTTAACAACTAATTTTTACTGTCTGTTTATGGTTTGCTTAGCATTTTGCTATGTGCAATTCATGCCACATTCTCATAACTACCATAGAAAGGAAAAGCTGTAAGTTAATCTCATTTAACAGATTAGGAAACAGACATAGAGATAAAGCAACTCACCCAGGTTGACAGAGAGAAGTGATGGCAAAGCTGGAACTGAAATCCAGGTCTCCCTGACTCCAGAACTAGCCCAGTAATCTTAACCAGTACAATATACTATCCATTCTAAAATACTGTGATACACTCATTTCTTTCCTTTGGAGTTCCATAACAACTAAAACTATTTGAGCACTTGCTGCTTCTTTGAATCTGCTTTGGGTAATGGGTAGAAATGTGCTCCAAACTGCAAAACTGTATGAAATTATGGATAGATTCCACTTAATTCCTCTTTCTGTCCCTATATAGTGTCAACACATTTGTAGCTTTAAGAATTACCTCACATTTTAGAGCTAATTAGAGAACTTGCAAAATGATGAATTGTTCACAAAGTCTTTATATCTCTTTTTTTTCTTTTTAAAAATGAACAATAGCAAAAGCCCCTTTCTTTTTAGAAAGCTACTTATCACCAAAAGAATCTAATGCTTCCGAGCATCATTTTTTTTGCCTTTATTTATTGGCTTTTATTTAACTGACTTGCTACTTTCTAGACATGAACAAGGATCTGTTGATGATATGAACTTTCAATTATATTTGAGGGAGCAGTTATAGCTACCAAGGGGATTGATTACCTTGCATTAGTAAGGATGATGACCAGGTCTCTGTAACAAGAGACCCAAAAACAGAGTGGCTTATATAATACAAAAGTTTCTTTTATCTTACATAGCCATTTGGGGCTGTTACAGAGGGTAAAAGAGATCAAGCAACCAGGCTTCTTCTATCTTTTGGTCTTTGCCTTCCTCAACATGTGGTGCACAGATCATAGTTTAAGGATACCACTTACCCAGACTTGCAGTAGACCCAATGTGAAAAGAAAAAGGGAGGAGGAGAAGTGTACCTCTTTCTTTTAAGGTTGTGACCCCAAAGTTGCTCATATCTCTTTGGCTCATATACCATTGGACAGAACCTAGTCACATAGCCACACCTAGATGCATGGGACACTGTCCATATGGGCCTGGACATGTAGTCATGTGCTCAGGTAGGACTTAGATTACTCTATAAGAAGAAAATGGGCATGGAGGGGAGGCAACTGGCAACTTCTGCCACCATCTTGAAGATCCCTATTGTTTTGGAGGTAAACATTTGTAAGTGTTCAGAAGACATATGGTTCTATTTTTTCTACCTTGATGCTATTTCTTGACCTATCTCATCTAATCCTTGGTTAGAATTTAATAAAGAAATCCTATTTAAATGAAAGTTTAGAACAGAAATTCTATAGAATTGGTAAATATTTCTTCTTTTTTGATCGGGCTGTCTCTCCAGATGCTAATGACGTGCTTATGGATGAGAGCCTTAAAATAAATTATCAGATTTTTTAAAGAAAACTACTCTTTCTATTGGTGTAGTGCAGCTTCGTGCCTTATGTAAAATTAAGCAAATGTCTTCTACTACTAAAAGCAGCACAAAAAGGTTGAAAGAACATTCAACATTCAACAAATGTCGGAAAACTTAGGTCCTAGTCTTGACTTTACAGGTAACAAGCTAAATGGCCTTTGGCAAGATACTTTGTGACCCTTAATGCTGTTGGCAAAATAATGGTCCTACAAAAATGTCCAGGTCCTAATCCCCAGAACCTGTGACTATATCAGGTTTTATGGCAAAGGGGAATTAAGTCTGCAGATGGAATAAAGGCTGCTAATCAGCTGACCTTGAGATGGTGAAATTATCCTGTATAACCTTGGTGGGCCCGATATAATCACAAAGGTGTTTGTTTTAAATCACTGATTTTGTAGTAATTTGTTATAGCAGTAATAGGAAAAAAATACCCTTAGTTATATTATATTTGGATTCAAGAGTTTTACTACATGATTCAAATCATCTTATTTAAATACACTATCTCATGTAATCCCCTTGACTCTAGAGAGTAGATATTGAAGGAAACCTAGGATTAAGGAAGTTAAGTAACTTGCTCAAAGTCATATAGAAATTCATGGAAAAAGCACTCAAAAGTGTTCAGAAGTCTGTGATGTCCTATTTAAGAGAGTTTTTGTCTTCAAGAAGCTTAGACAGGTTCTGATTCATTAATTTCATGATATTTTGAATACTATAGAGTATAGCTATGTTCCAATAAAAATTTATTTACAAAAACAGGCAATGGGCCAGAATTAGCTCACGGGTGTGGTTGACCAATTACTGCTGTAGAGTAAAAAAGCTTAAATCTAAGGAATTCCTTTGTTAAATTGTTTAGCTGAATGGAGACTCTTCTCTCTGTGTGTAGGTAAAGACTGTTAATGGAAGGTGTAATTCACAATATGTTGGACTTTATATGAGCACTTTTCCCTTCCCTGTGTGCTACCCTCCCCCAACTCCCATATCTACACAGCTAACTCCTCCTCACCTTTCAGTCTATCATCAAATCTCATCTTCTCCCAGAGACCTACTCCAATCAATCCTTTTAAAATTACAACTTTTCTGACATCACTGCATGATAAATCTGCTTGACCCTAGTCTAGATTTTTTCCCCTGAGGTATTTATTACCTTCTAATATATAACATAGTTATTCATTTTTCTAAAATTTAGTGCCTGTCTTCCCCTAATAAAAATGATCTTTCCTTGTTTTGTTTGCTGATATATCACAAGTTCCTAACATAGTGCCTAGCACATAGCACCCTCTCAATAAATATTTGTTGACTAAATATTGTCTATGATATCTTTGTTTTTTGTTGGGTCAGATTTGTAAAGCATTAACCTTCCTACACTTAAAGTGCCTAATTGACCAAAAGACTTCATTTAATATTAAATTTCACTTTCCATTGGGTTATTGCACTTTCACTGCTTTGTTAAACATACACATGATTTTATTTAACCTACTGAATCTTCCTTCATTCAAATGGATATGAGATTTTCTATTCCTATCTCTAAATTCACATTCCAACGCAATTCCAAATATTTGTTGCTTTCCTCCCCAGAGAGTCTCACATCAGTGATCATAAAGCACTTTGAAAATATTTCAGAAACAAGTGGCTATTTAAATGCAAGCTCCAATATGATAATGAAGGAAAGGAGAGACATTGCAGGATGCAAGTGAAAGATAGAGCATACTCGTGTTTATCCTATTTGTATTGGGATTCCTATAATGATTAATGATGCAATAATATAATAAGAACTCAGTGGCCATGAGGCAGTGGCATTTGCAAATAAAGAATGAGATCGGAAAGTAATCAGCAGCAACTCTGAACTTAGTTAAGGTTCCAAGTTATGCACCATTTTTTATATCATGTTAGTTCATTTCCTTTCATATTACTACCCTAAATCATTTTGCTCTAAGGAAGAAAGAACAGCTGAGTTGAGTATGAAGATTAACGGGCAGTATATCTATCTGTTTGCCAGAATGAGCATCTAAAGTTTAAAAGGCAGATCAGATCTTCTCGGTGTGCAAATTGGACTGGAAAATTGCCCAAGAACAGGTTTTCTGCTAAACCTACTTTCTAACCCTGGTCATACTGAAAATAATGCAATGCTGGTCCTTATTAAACTGAATACAAGCCGTGAAGAGACCACACATATATGACTGGAAATCACAGCAAATTGAAAGAAACCAAGTCTCCACACCACTTTCATTAAATTGGAAGCCTCATTACTTGAATAGGGGCTACTTGTTAATCTAAACTATACTTCTCTGGACTTCTGCATCTCTCTTCTTGATATCAGCTCCTTTTCGGAAACTCAGACCTGCATTTCTGACTGACTGCATGACTTCACCTTCTGGATATCTTGCCCAAAGGCCACTGACACCATAAACTCATCATGTCCAAAATACAATTTGTCACCTGTCCCTTAAAATGACTGTTAATAGCACCAGTCACACAGATTTGTTTCCTCTTTCTGCACTTCCCTTATCTAATCACTCACTAAAATCACATAGGTTCTATATTCTCAGTGTCCTTCATATTTTGTCCATTCTCTCCTATATTACCCGAATACAGGCCTTTAGAACATTTCTACTTTGTCATTGTTATAGCTTTCTCACTGCTCTACTGCCTTCTCTCTCTCCAAAGTAACATCCTGCAATCAGATTAATCTTCCTAAATTATAGCTCTGACAATATCCTGCTCAAATACTTACTAACTCTTCAATATGTACCAAATTAGGGATGAATTTCTTGTCTTTGCATTCAAGGCCTTCTAGATATTTTTTGAACTACCTTTCCAAAAGCATCTTCAAGGTGCTGCCAAACACACAGACCAAACTGTAGCCAAAACCCCCTTAGCTTTCCAACCTCAGTGTTTTTGGTTACAATACTTTCTCTATCTGGAATGTCCTCCCTTAACTCTTCTGTCTGTGAAACTCTATCCATTTATCTCACATGGGAATCTCTTTGTTAACATACTCCTATTTTCCTTAAAACGTTGTATCCTACCTCTGTTGAATATCTGTAATCTTTTGTTAGTATTTTCTTATATCCTCTCCCCACTCCCAATTAGGGCAAGAAGGACTATACTTCATTCATATTTGTATCCTTCTTGGCATCTGGCACAGGGTACCATATGTAGTAAGCATTCATTACATGCATGTGGAAATAAATAAGTTGAAAACAGAAACGTGACTCAAGATTCCTAAAAGTCAGTTAGTAGTTTCTAATCTTTTAAAATATCAGTTTCTATAACTGTTTTTTACCCCAACCTGAAAATTCTGAATGACATATTTTTTTCACAAGAGAAGCCAAATGTATTGAAATTCAGTTAATCAAATACTGAAAACAAATTTGTTATATAGAACAATATGTTCGTTTATGAGCACATTAAATAACAAGATCTAGTCATAGATCTCAAAACAGATGTTAGGTTTAAAGCAGCAGTGAGTATAAATGTTTTGATGGGATGTCTACACCTACTGCAATGGTATATGAGAATATCTGTTAGTTACGTAGTTGACAAATGACAGATACTACTAACACTTCTGTGGTTTACTGCCTAAATTCATAAATAATAAATAACAGGTTTGTTGCCTACATTGGTAGTCAAAAAGTATAAAGAAATACTAAGTTTCAGTTAGAAGTTAACAAAAATAATGATACAAACTTGCCATCCAAGTTCATGGATCCCTTCCTCTACTTGGAAGACCTTGCAGTCTTACATCCTCTCAACTAGAAGCATTGTCTTCTCAATCTTCTAACACTGCAATTGCATCTCTCTTACAGCACTTATATACAATAAAGTCATCTTAAAGCAAATTTTACGTATTTTAAAGAATCTTAGCATTTTTCTTTTGCAATGCCCTCCGTGACCACCTGAGTCACTCTAAAATGTCTCAAAGCAATAGATTTGGCTCAGCATCTAAAATCTACAAATAATGACTCCTTCTCAGAGAAGAAAATTGCATAATACTTCTTTTACATTTGCAAAGACACTATTCTAAATAAGGTCACATTCTGAGGCTCTGGGTGGACCTAAGTTTTAGGATACACTATTCAACACACTACAAATAGACAAAAATTTTCTCATGGGCTACTTTGCCCTAAAGTAGTCACCCATAGAAGCTTTGGAAGACAAGTCTAATGTAAAAATAAGAATAATGATAGCTGGTATTATTTTGTGTGGGCCCTAAATCCAATGAATAATATACTTATAGAAAGAGAAAAAGGCGTACACAGATACACAAAGAAGTTCATGTGAAGACAGAGGCAGAGAGTGGAGTGATGCAGCCAACAAACACCAAAGATTGCCAGAAGCAACCAGAAGCTAGGAAGAATCAAGGAAGGATTCTTCCCTAGAAGTGTTCTTCCCATGTTCCTCAAAGGGAGCATGACACTGCCGATACCTTGATTTTGGACTTCTAGCCTCCAGAAATGTGAGAGAATAAATTCCTTTTGTTTTCAACCACTCAGTTTGTGGTAATTTGTTACAGTAGCCCTAAGAAATGAATACACTACCTAACGTTTCACAGACATTCTATATTCAAGGGTCAAGAACAATCTTATGACATTTTTAAAGAAAGGCTGAATAGCCCGGGTATTAATAACGCAAATGTTTCCCACCAAATCTATATATATATTTTTAAAAATGTACAGCACAGTGGCTAAAAGCTTAAGCTGTGCAAATAGAACTGGATTTGAATTCCGGTTTCACCTCATATTATCTGAGTCTTTGGGTAAGAGAGTTAACATCTTTAAGCCTCAGCTCTTCATTAACAGTACTGACAAATAACAATAGCTACCTCATAAGGTTGTTGTGGGAATTAAAAGAGATAATGCATATAAAATGCCTCTCAGTTACTGGTACTTAATAGAAACTCTACAATGTTAGCTGCCATTGATGTTATTTTGGTTTTTATAAAAAATTATTACTATGTATTATGATAGTCTTCTGGGGAAGGGAGTAACTTCCCCCTTGCAAAATAGGCCATTGTCCCATAAAATTAGAACTTCCATCAATATTTTTCTTCCCTTTGCTGGGGAGAAAACTACTTCCCCTAGGCTGAAAATTGATTTCCCTTGCTGATAAGATGGCGAAGGTCTCTGGTACTCAGCATAGTCTAGGCCATGTTACATTAACAATCCACTCTCTCACCCCGAACCTCAGAGATTTAAACCATCAAAGGTTTATTTCATACTGATCCTACATGACTGTTTCAGATCAGCTGGTAGCTCTCTCCCATACCTCCCACATTTAGGGTCCCAGGCTGACCCAGTAGTTACCATCTCTGTGGCAGAGAGCAAGGAATCTTCCTTTAAGAAATGACATGTATCACTTTTTCTCACATGCCATTGGCTAAAGCAAATCACAGGGCTTTATCTAAATTCATGGGGGCAGAAAAGTGCAATTTTACCATATGCCTAAATAAATGTATTTAGTGAACATTCCTGATGACTACAATAGCGTAATTTGCATTGGCCTGTGGGTTTTACTGGGCAAGTGTAATGTCTTAGCATTCGTCCCTCTCCTCCATAAAGTAAGTGGTACTGAACAGTCCTCACTTCTGCAAGGGAAGTCCTGCAGGTTTGTCTACCAGCTCTGCCTTTGCCTGAGTGAGTAGCTCAATTCAGGAGAGAGAGCACTCAAGTCTAAGGTCTATTATATAATTCAGCTTTACAAATAATAAAATATATATATATATATATACACACACACACATATATTTTGGTGAGGAAAACTGACCCTGAGGTAACATCTATTGCCAATCTTCCTCTTCTTTCTGAGGAAGATTGTCTCTGAGCTAACATCTGTGCCTATCTCCCTCTATGTTGTATGTGGGATGCCTGCCACAGTACCGCTTGATGTGTGGTAGATAGGTCTGAGCTTGGGATCGGAACCTGCAAACCCTGGGCCGCTGAAGTGGAGCATGCGAACTCAACCACTACACCACCAGGCCAGCCCCTAAAGTATGTGTTTTAATCCCTTTCAAACTCCAAAGTCTATTTCTCCATTTGTTAAAAACCTGATGGAAAAGAGAATAACAATTAATAAGTGGGATACTTCAGAAGCCTCAACTCTGAGGGCAAATACCATCATTCTGTGGTATTTTTTGCCAAAAATTCATAACTTGAATTAATCATGAAAAAATATCATACCCAAATTGAGGACATTTTACAAAATTTCTGGCCAGTCAAAAATATAGAGGTCATGAAAGACAAAGAACGACTGAGAAACTCTCTGAGATTATAAAAAGAGACTAAGGAGAAGTGGAAACTAAATGGAATGTGGGATCCTGAATTGGATCCACATCCAAAAAAATAAATTATTGAGATAATTGACAAAATTTGAAACAGCATTGGATAAAAGTTTATTTCATAATTTTTGATCATTAAATCTTATCATTTGAGAAAGCTGGGTAAAAGGTATATGAGAATCCCTTGTTATATTTTTGTGGCTTTTTGTATGAAATTATTTCAAAGTCAAAAGTTAAAAATGAAAAAATAAATTTAAAAATGAGCACAACAATTTTGAGAAGCAAAAATATGTGCAGAAGCATTCCCAATTTCCTTGCCCAAATCTTTCTCTTCTCAAAATCATTGTGTTCATTTATTCATTTATTTTATCTAAAATAATCTTCATCTAAACATTTATCTAAAAACCCTAAGCATATTTTGTGGTTGGTCCTGTTGGACCAACCTTGCCCCTTCTCTGTTTTTTTAGCAACTGCCCTGGGAATTGATCATATCTCTGAGACTTCTACTTAGACTAATGGTATGTATACTACTGGAATTTATTTTCTTAAAGAAAAAAAAATGAGATTGCATCCAAAGGAAAAAAAAATGTATTCTGTTTTATTACATTACAATATAAATATATAATTTAAAATTGCAATTGTCTTTGTGAATGCAAATGAAAAATATAATAATTATTATGATAACATTTAATCACTGCATTTGCAAATATTTGCTCTGAATATAGTGGCACGTTCTGTACTTAAAATAACCACTTTTGATGAAACAGTCAATAATTAGAGAACCAATGTTATAGTGAGTCTTCTCAGACATTCATACCATCAAAAGAGGACACAAGTTTGATCTGGTCTTCTAAAGGAAGGAATGCCTCACTGCACTGTGTTGTTCCACCTGTATAACCTAGCTGCTAAGGATGACACTTCCTGCCCTCTTACTGTCACTGTTCAAAACAAACACAGCCACTTGGTCAAATGCAGGAGATTCCACTACTAGTGTCTCCCCTCCATGACCCATAACCACTACCCTTAGAGTCTTCAGTGTCTCTTGCCTGAAAGTTTGCCTTTTACTTGGCCTCTTTGGCTACACGAGCATGAACAGAGACTCCCACAATACCCTACAAACACACACACAAACCACACACCTTCACAAACTGCTTATCTACAATATACATGTAATTTAAAACAAACAAACAGAAAGACATCTTCAATTTGCATGAAGGATAAAGGTCCAAACCTCTTAATGCTGATGTCAAAACTCTAGCCTGGCCCCTTTCCAGCTTCCTGTCTTGTTACTTCCCACATTGTAAAAATACTCTACACCGCATGCCTCTGCCTGAACTCTCATCTACTGCGATGCCATCAATTAGTACCATCATGCTGGAGACTTTCACATCCCTATTGGCAGCCCAGTTTTTCCTCCTGAGCTCCAGACCATGATTTCAAATGTTTACTGGTCTTCTTCTGTATGATATCTCACAATTCTTCAAATCCAAGTGGACCCCAAAGAGCTGCTACCTTCCCTGACATCCAAACCTATTCCTTCTTCTTTGTTCTCTAAACCAGTGAATGGAACTACATTGCAGTAATTTCCACAAGTCAGAAACTAAGTTTCACCATTCAGTTTTCTTTCCCTTATACCCCTAAAATATATTCAATGCTGTATCTTGTTGAAGACCTAATTAACCTCTTGAATTCATCCACGTCTTTCCATTCTCATTCTAATGCTCTAAGTGGCTGCCATCTTATCTCTGTCTATTATTCTTTAAGTATTTTCTCCAGTCTTAGCTGTCCCCCTAAATATGGGATAGAATCCTTTCCTGTGTACTTTTCCTAATATACACATCAGCATCCCCACCAGACCTCACTCATCGCTACATTTTTTACAATTGTAACTCCATGACTTGTACACCCTAGTCCGTAATGTATATTCATTCCTTTTTTGTCATTATTGTTAAAAATGTGTAAAGTACTGGTAAAAATTAAAAGTGATTATTTTGTTAGCCATGATAAAATGTATAAAAGTAAGTTGTATGACAAAGGAAAAAAAGACTACTTTACAAGAAATAAATCTAAAACCAATGGCTTATTAGCCGTTTTATGCTGACTGAGCAACTTGAGAGTATAATAGAAGGAAGGAACTAGAGTCTTGATTTGCATGGATATGTAGCTCCCAGTCATCTAAAAGTCATTTAGTTCTTCACCTCCACAAAGCCAAAAGTGGACTTGCTGGTTTGTTAAGACTATCTCCCATTCCAGGCATTTGGCACATCAAAAGCCCAGAGGGTCACCTACATCAAAGAATCCTGATGATAAAAGAGATTTTTCACCTAGATAAAACCTAAAAGCCTTCATGGGATATTTATTTATTATTGGACCCTTATTCTAAGATCAAACATGTCCCAACTCAGCCAGATACCAATCTGAACTAGGGATCAGTTGATTAAAAAGTGAGAAGCAAGCAGATGAAACCAGTCACATGCCAGGGCTTGTATATTTTCAGCCTTGAAAACTGAGGTCCTCGAAGAACTTTCCATTCACATCATCATAAAAACTGAAGTAACCTCCTGATTTAAGCTGCCCACTATGAATCATTCGAGGTAGTATGTGTAAAGTTTTATAGTCAATAAAATCAAATCAATAAAAAATTAAGGTCATTAAAGTCAATAATCAATAAATCCTTTGAAAAATCTATTAAAAATCAGAATACCACTACTATTTATTTGTCCTAAGCTTTTATCGTTATGGCTTTGTGTTGGTAATGGCATAACATGCCCTCACTCCTTTTAAAAAATAAATACTCCTCTCCCTGAATGCAGGTAGAAAGAATGTTTCCCATGTCTTCAATTTCATATCATTTTGTTACCTGTTAGTTGCCCACAAGTCTCTTCCTTCAGCTTCATGATACCTGAAAGCAGGTATCCTGTCCCTTTCTTCCTTACACCCACTCCCATACACAGTGCCTGGCACATAGTGAACAATTAAGCCTTACTGAACAGATGTGCTGAATACATTTGGGCAATCTTTCCTACTATAAACTTCATTGTATCTGAGATCATCCCGTTCTAAAGAGAAACATTTCTCCTGCCAGGAGTTTTCAACCTTGGCTGCAAAATTAAAATCACCTGGAAAACAATTTAAAAAAATCAAATTGGCTCCTTCCCAAAACCAATTCAAGCAGAGAAAGACCCAGGGGTCAAAGATGCGTATGTATAAGGCCTATCCTGAGTGCTTGTTAAAATTCAGATTCCTGGGCCATACAGCCAGAGAATCTGATTCATTATGCCTAGGTGGGGCCTGGGAATCTGCATTTTAAGGAGCACCCTCTACATTGTGATCATTAGAATTCACGTTGAGGTAGCAATGCTGAATTTAGTCTCTTGCATAATGTACAGCTAGGCCTGAATTTAACGAGTTACTTAAAAGGTTAATGGAGTTTGGAGATGTCTTCACAATGGTGGTGGATTAATTAGATTGGGGGAAAGAATCCATTCCAGAACAGAATATGGTTTAATTTGGAAATAATGTCTTTTAACAAGCCTCTATTGTTGCCACTATACTAAGAATTGATAGGTGGGTTTGGCTATACTATGTTTAATAATTATTTAATGCTTTCTTGGTGATTTGCTTTGTGCTAGTCCTACTCTACCAAACTCCTTGAGGTAATGAATGGTTAGAAGCAGGGAATATGGAGTTAGACCTGGAATTTAGTTCTAGCTCTATTACTTTTGAACTCACCAGTTCCCACGCAGTCTACTCCTCTGTAAAGTGGACATAAATGCACTTAACACGTAGGGTTAATTTGACGTCATTATGTGAAGGGCTTAGCACAGCGCACAGCAAGCACTCTATATGTTTTTTTCCAAAGCTACCAACTACTTCATAATACTTTATATATTATCTTGCATGAGGTACAAGCCTGGGCATTTTATAGCTCTTTACTATTTATTAATTGCACAATAGTAAAAAGAACTAACCTTTTTAAATTGTCTACTGGACATACAGCACTGTGCTAAGGCTTTGCATCCATTATCTTATTTACATCTCATAACAAACTCATAAAGGAGGAGGCAGATAAGGAAACCAAATTCAGAAAGTTAGGGTAACTTGACCAGGGTCAGTCTTAGTAAGAGGCAGAATTGAGATTTGAACCTACGGTTAACTTCAACGTCAATGTGTTTTCCATTGCACCTACAGAGTACCACCCTCCAGAGAAGCCCGTGTCAGGGTCCTACGGATTTAGAAGTCCCACCCTGGCCTTAGTCCAGCTCTGCCTTCCCATGGAGTGTGGAAACCACAAGCTCAAGAGAACGTGCCCATCAAAGCCTGCACCCACATTTTAATCCACACTCCAGTGACTCAGGACCTCAGATTTCTCTACCCAAACATCCCGGGACCAACTTAAGACTGACTATGGCATGCCCCGTGGCCTGAGGGATGGCCAAGGGGCAGTGTGGTGGGTTTGGGTGTTTATTGTCTTCCTGGTCCCTGAAGAGCTGGATGGAACAGATGAGAAAGAAGAAAAGGTGATGGGGCTTCAGCATGACTCTCCCTGAGCCACCACATTCTGGGAGTCCAAGAAAGTTAAATTCACACTTGCCTTCCAGGCTGGAATAAAGGCATATTTGTCAATGCAGGGGGATAGAATATATTTTATTTACCAGTTTATTAGCTTAATTTATAACTTTCAACTATTTCGATATATGGTATGTGGCCTTCCATTAGTAGTTTTACCCAGAACCCCACAAATGTTGGGGTGGGAGCACCTGTAAATAAACATATATTGCTTGTTTGATTTAGAGGAGAAATCATTATTTAACTCAGATATGTCTCAGAAGCAAGATCCTAAACATAGTTTACATATATTTAGCAATTATGGCTGCTTTACCTACTTCAAAAAATGATTTGAAGTGATTTGTATTAAGAGAACAGAGGAAATCAAACAATAATAATAGAAAAAGAAAATTTTCAACCACAGAAACAAAGAGGGAAAGAAATATGAAAATGGAGGCTGATAGATGTTATAAATAGAAATAAAGAGCAGTTAGAGTTAGACTCTGTTCCATTTATATTGAGAATCTTGAAAATGCTTAGCTTTAAGTCTTGCAGCCCCTGCAGTCCAGAGAACTGGATTAAGAGGAAATCTTATCACACTGTGAATCTACACAGAGTGAAACCAGGAAGCCTCCTTTGTGATTTCATTAGCATAACTGGATATGCAATTCTCCCCACCTGCAATTTTTCACGATAAAAAGGAAGGGCTAGCCAAAGACAAATGTTTTCTGCTAAACTCCATGCCTATGAAGGCTTTTCTGATCTTTAAAATCATCTTTCATGCAATATCCACACATGGAAGTACACACTGCTAGGATTTCAACCACACAATGGAGAGGTACATTCTACCTCTAGAGGCAATTAAAAAATAATTTCCAGGGCCAGGCCCATGGCGTAGTGATTAAGTTTGCAGGCTCCGCTTCAGCGGCCTGGGGTTCATGGGGATCCCAGGCACGGACATCCCAGGCACGGACATATGCACTGCTTATCAAGACATGGTGTGGTGGTGTCCCAAATACAAAGTAGAGGAAGATGAGCATGGGTGTTAGCCCAGGGCCAATCTTCCTCAGCAAAAAAGAGGAGGATTGGCAACAGATGTTAGCTCAGGGCTAATCTTCCTCAAAAAAATAATTTTCCATCATTACATATAGTATGTTTCTAAACAATTCTCTTATAAAAAATGTGGCCATATTTTTAAAATTACTTTTTTTATATTGGTAAAATTTTAAATGTATGCTTTTGAGAACTCTGATGACAAATATTTTCTATATTGAAGATTGGTGCATGTGGGTTTGAGGAGTAAAGTGAAGAATATGTTCATACATTTATTTATTTATTCATCCATTAGATAGTCATTGAGTGAGTGTCAACTCTGTGCCAGGCAGAGAGCTAGGTGCTGAGTAGATGAGAGGATAGTATCCAATTTGGCCCACCATTCTTGCAGCTTATAGTATAATGTGGGATCAGGAAACTTTTTTTGAACATAACTAGATAGCAAATATTTTAGGTTTTGTGGGTCAAGAGGCAAAATTGAGGCCATTATACTGGCACTTAGACATCCAGAGGGAACACAAATTTCCATAAATTTTGTATTGAAATGGGCCATAGAAAACAGGGTGGGGGGAATGGATTTGGCCCACAGCTGTGAGTTTGATGACTCCTGGTATAGTTCTTATCCTTCACCAATAATCCTAGGCTTAGTGTGAATTAGCAGAAGCCGAGCCTCAATTTAATTTTACCTAGATGTTTTTATCCATTCACTTATTCATTCACTCATTCACCAAATATTTCATAATCTTGTACATTGTGCTGGATTCATATAAAGCTCAATTTTTAGTGCATCATACCACTCCATTTCATTTTAATAAAACTACCCACTTAATAATAATTAAATGGAAAAATATTTTTACACACATACATTATCTCAACTAATCTAAGCACCTTAACCTTGGAGGAATATAAGCCCTAATTAGGAGATGAGAAAATTTAGAGCCATTCCAAGAAGGCAAATTTCTTAGAGACATTCTGTCTTAAAGACACACTGACGATCTTAAAGACATGCTTCTAAGTAAAGCCCTGTGTGGGCTTATTCTTTTGAACAGCTGGAAGAGTGAGGTGGGAGGACCACACCTTTTATTCATCCACTCAGTTATTCATCCACCCATTCATCCATCTGTCCATCTATCCATTCATCTGTGTTTACTGTGTTTACTATACATTTAGCACTGGGGATAAGATATATACTGAGGCACATGAAACAGAGTGCTAGTGCTATAACAATGGGCGCCTCTCTCTCCTAGAGAGTAGAGTAAGCTTTTCTCAGGAAGGAACTTGAGAAACTGAAAAGCCATTGCTTTCTTATTGAATCTGCTTATTTACTCAGGTGGGCCGGTCATCTCACCTCATCCCCCCGCATACAACCCATCCCCTCTACACAAAATATCTGAAAAACAATCACTGTGCTGTGGCATCAGCACCAGTTTCTATCTTTGGTTTGAATATCTTTCCACAGAGATGATTTTGAAATAGTCATTCACATTCAACTTCAGTCAAGCAATTCCCTGAAATAAGACAGTGACAGCTCTTGGCTCCTGTGGGGTCTTGTTCTAGGCTGTCCTATCTTAGTGCACTGGAAAATATCTCTTGCGCAGATTGGAGAAAAACAATTTGCAAATTTTCTCTTTTCTAAAATGCATAAGTTAATCAGTATGATAGCTGATTGGTAATAAAAATCATACTTTGTTTGTAATTGTCTAGGTGCCAGACTCCATCCTAATACCTTATATACATACATCTCCTCACATAAAACCTCACAACTACTTTATGGCATAGTTAGGCTGGTATTCCCATTTTACAGATGAATGAACTCAGGCTTCGGAGCTTGAATTGTTTCCTTTCTAGAGAGTAGTGGAGGCAAGATTCAATCAGGCATTCTAAATCTAGGGGCTTAACTTTGAAGGACTTCACTCTAGACCTGTTTACTTGGTTGCCACTACAGGAAATATTCTTTCCCCTGAGGGAAACAAACATATCATATATAATTATATATATATATACATATATTTTGCCACAGTACTTTAAGCAAACTAATCACATGAAAGATAAATATCAGACTTTTAATGTTGGTTACCTGGGACACATGGGGAATAAGTGTCATCTTTCCATATTTTTATATTGTACTGGTTCTTCTATTACAACAGTGTGTATTAATTTTGTAATTTAAAAAATAAAACAAAGAAGAAAGAAGAAAGAGAAAAAGAAAAAAGGAAAGAAAGAAGGAAGAAGGAAGGAAGGAAAGAAAGAAGAAAGACTAGTAACAAGATTAAGCATATAAGAAATTTCAATATTGATAATGAAATAAATATTTGGGATAAAACAATATTTTGAAAAGAGCTATAGATTGAATTGAGTAAATGAGCAAATGAATGACTTTCAGGTTACATGTTAATTTTCTAGTAAGAAAAGACAATACATATTTTGAGGTATTAGAATTCACTAATTACATTTATGAAAGAATTAAGCTATTTTGAGGTGTTCTTATTTTCATCCTCTATCCTATGATCACCTTAAGACATTATTTTCACCGTAGATTTCGCTAGTAACATCCAGGAGCTGAATCGCAAGGTTAGACAATATTGCTAAAGCTAGAGGTGAAGGTCTTCAGTTTGCCGCCTTCCGCTTAACTTCTCTGCCCCAGGAGAAATATATGATAGGAGGGACCCTTGACTGGTTTTCAATGAAATTCAACTTATGTCTTCAGTGAAGCTTATATCTTTCTTATCCCAGAAAAGGCATATGACTGCTTCATTCTTAAAGATGTCCACTGATGGGAAATCATACCTTTCCGTATTCCTACATCCCAGATCCCATCTATATACACAATCTGAAATGTATTAATTAATTTTAGCCTCAAGGATTGTGATGGCCATTTAAACTCATTCTTATAAATTTAAGCACATAGTTGACAACTGATTACCATGCTCTGCACAGGTAGTCAGTCTATATTCATTAAGCCATCAGCAAGTATTTGTTGAGTATGAAATCACAAGGCAAACAGTATACCATATACATGTAAGGTATTTTTATTAATCTGGGAAGTAAATTCTAGTCATCTGCTTACATGAAGTGTTAGAAACTGTTTTGCTATTTCAAGTCCATTCAACCACCATCAGAAACGTCATGTTTTACTTCTACTGGCAGGCTATTGGATTTGTCATTCCCTGTTATCTATCTGACTGTGGTTACTAAGGCATTTATACCAGCAGTTTTTAACTCTAATGTATATTGGAATTATAAGGGGATCTTTAAAAAATACTGGTGCTTTGGCTCCATCCCTAGACCAGTTCAATCAAAATCTTTAAAGTATGCATGGAGGTTGAATATCACAATTTTAAAAAACCGTCCAAAGTGCTTCTAATGTGGGGTCAGAATTGGGAAAGCCTGAGTTAAACGTTTAAGTGGGAAGCAAAGACTATGGATAGAATCTTTATAGGAAAATTATCCAGGAAGGAGCTTTTCTTATCTCTACCTTTGGATTCCTGGGCAAAGAAAAATTGCCTTATTGCTCATTATTCCAAATGGAGATTTGGAACTTGTTCGAAAGCACTTGGAAGAGAGATGAAAAGCTGAAATATATGTCAAGTCAGAATCCTCAAAATATTAGATATTAGTTTTAGTGAATTTGGGGCACATTTCAACTGGCCTGCCAACTTTCAAATCCTCTGCAATTATTATTCAAAATGTACTTGAAACCAGTTTAATTTATTCTTTTATCTTCCCTTTGATGTAACTATAGAGGGAAGTAGAACCCAATGTAATTGTGTTATTTCAGACAATAAAACAAATCATCTACCACAGAGAAGTAATCAAGCCATTTAAATTTGTCATAGTTGTCTGAACACCTGTCTTTTTTATTTTTAGGCCTGACTGTATTCCCCTAATAATTCTAGTTGAAAGAGAATCATTAACACAGCAAAATAAATATTTCTTCAGGAAAACAGCATTTACCTGAAGCATCTAATCAACATGTAAGCTTAGCATAGGATAATGTGGAAGTGTCTAGGGAATACTCACTTACATTTAAGAGGCAGTGGCCTTATTCCTTTCTTTATAAAAAGAAAGCCTTCTTGATCAAGACCCATTGGCTGGTTATCTTTTGATAATGAGATTCTTGTTAATTTGCTCTGATGCAATGAAAAATATTGAAGGTGGTAATAAATTCTGCAACCAAGGAAGTTCTGAAGAAAACTCACAGATAATTATTTGTTGTGGGGGAGTGTCCAATGTGAAATTTCACTTATTCATAAATAGCCTGCTGTTTCAACCTATAGAATACGAATAATGGGCAGTGTAGAAATGAGATAGTAGAAGGAAGTTTTAAAGAATGTAAATATGGGACTTCAAAGTCAAACTATTACAAATCATTTAATACTACATAAGTGATTGATCATGATTGCAGAGACTAACTAATTTCCATCTTTTACACCAGGGGTTGACAAACTATCTGTAAAGGGTCAAATAGTAAATATTTTAGGTTTTTTGTGACATATGGTCCCAAATGCAACTACAGTCATGTGTCGCTTAATGATGGAGATACGTTCTGAGAAATGAGTCATTGGGTGATTTATTCATTGTGCAAACATCATAGAGTGTACTCACACAAACCTAGGTGGTATAGCTACTACACACCTAGGCTAAATTGTACTAATCTTAGGAGACCACCATGCTATATGCGGTCTGTTGTTGACTAAAACGTCATGTGGTGCATGACTGTACTCAACTCTGCCATTGTAGTGTGAAAGCAACATAGCCAATGAATGCATAAACCCACGGGCATGGCTGAGATCCAATAAAACTTTATTTATTAGCAGTGGTCATTGATAGGTGGGTAGTAGTTTGCTGACCCTGATTCAAATAAACATTTTTAAAAGTGAAATTCTGCCTCTTAGAGAATCACATAACTGATCTGGAGATTGATTGTATAGAGTTTGCAAAATTTCTGATGTATCTGTTGCTTCCTGGTCAGTTGATCTGAGATTTCAAAGACTTTCTGCTAACATATTTTAGAAAAATCATAGGGATGGAATAATGCCAAAAGGGAACCTGTCAGAAAAGAGGACACATTTAAAATAAGCCTGGAGTGGGGTTGTCCCCCTGGCTTAGCGGTTAAGTGCGTACGCTCCGCGGCTGGCGGCCCGGGTTCGGATGCTGGGCACGCACCGATGCACCACTTCTCCGGCCATGCTGAGGTGGTGTCCCACATACAGCAACTAGCAGGATGTGCAACTATGACATACAACTATCTACTGGGGCTTTGGGGGGAATAATAAATAAATAAAATTATAAAATAATCCTGGGCCTTCCAAGATCCCTTCTAATCCCTTAAAAAGGAGTTTTAGAGCAAAACTGAGTAAAGAGTAGGGGGAATATTTGGGTAAAAATACCCACAAACTCTAAAGAAGAGTTTGAAATCATGAAACAAGAGTAGCTAAGTTTTGCAAAAGTTTCCTTTTAAAACTTCACTGACATAATTCTATGGTCTTTGGTAACTGGTACATGAATTTTACTTTAAAATTCACCATGAGCCAGCCCTGATGGCCTAGTGGTTAAAGTTCAGCACGTTCCACTTCAGTGGCCCGGGTTCAGTTCCCGGTCGTGGAACCACACCACTCGTCTGTCAGTAGCCATGCTGTGGCTGTGGCTCACATAGAAGAACTAGAAGGACCTACAACTAGAATATACAACTAGGTACTGGGGCTTTGGGGAGGAAAAAAAGAAAGAGAGAGAGGAAGATTGGCAACAGATGTTAGCTCAGGTTGAATCTATCCCAGCACAAAAAAAAAAAAAAAAAAAAAAAAAAATTCATGGCATCTTCATGTGTGACACCTTTGTGTTTCAACATAATGTAATGGAGTTTTCCATTTCTCGAGATCCCCAAATTCTAGAAGAAAACAAAGTAAACTCAAAACTCTGTAAATGCATCCTATTAGGCATTTTCTAAAAGTCTTCAGACTGAAAACACATTGCTTGGTAGAAATATGATGCAGGCCAGGGGGTGAAGTCTCAAGAGCCCATATTAACTCAGCTCTGTTTAGTAAGATAGTCATTAGAAGTATCAAGAAGAAAAGAGGACTTGGCATCAACTTTGCAAAATTATAAACTCTGCCTTTTACATTTATTCCTTTTACATCCCTAATGGATTTCTTCAGGGATACATTTTAAGGTCTCAGCTTCAGGTCACTGTAAAGGTTCTATAACTCTGAAACACATTTCCCAGACACAGAAATAGTTTAGGACCACAGTTTTGGTGTGTGATTAATCTTTGCAGGGCGTGTTCCCTTTTATGGAGCTAAGACAGGCTGAGTGAAATTACAGATTTGTTAACTGCTTTCTTAAGTTCTTTCTTTGAGGGACTTATTTATCAAACAGGATTTAATAAAGCAGTCTTTTTACGTAAGCAACAAGTATAGTGGCCGAGTTCCTCAAGAACAGGCATTGGGAGAAGAGGAATAGTGAGAATATGCAGTTCTGGTCCTAATTTTTCTGAGCTGAGGTGGAATCTTCAAACTCATTCCTATTTTTCTCAGAAAAACGTAGTGCAGGGGCTAGCCCTGTGGCCTCGTGGTTAAAGTTCTGCGGCTCTGCTTCGGTGGCCCCGGTTCATGGGTTGGGATCCCGGGTGCGGACCTGCTCCACTCGTTGGCCATGCTGTGGAGGGATCCCACATATGAAATAGAGGAAGACTAGCACAGATGCTAGCTCAGCTAATCTTCCTCACCAAAAAAAAATAGTGCTTCGTCTTAATATTTGGGGAAATTGGGAAAGTTGAGGAATATAGAATCAAATCCATGAACCTTAGAGTGATCTGAGCTGAGAATTCAATGACTATTAGCTATTATAATTTTATTAAGACTATAATTAATAGTAACTATTATTATCCATAATGTAGATGCACAAATGACATATTGGGAGAGAATTGTTTTTCTCAGAAGGAAAAGAAAAATGAAGGAAAATATATTGAACAATAATGTGGCTTTAAAGTCAACACCATTATATCTCCAATATTTTGAATCTGTCAGAAGCAAATGCACAAATTAATAAAGAAGAAAAAGCACATAATCTGGCCCTCTCCTGTGCCGAAGTTTTAAGCTATGAAACTAATAAAGGAGAAAAACTATTCTTTTACATATTCACTAAAAACTGATGAAATTTGTGTTCAGGAGTAGCAAAATAAAGGAGAATGCAAGTATGGGAGATAAGCACATGGATTTACACTCACACATACATACACACAGATACATCCACTCACACAAATACTGGAGTCATGCAGCTTAAAAGAAGTCAAATTTTTTCCTTATTTACAGAAATTTGGAACCTAAAAATAAAAGCTAAAATATTATAATTAGTGATTGGGTGGCTACTAAGACAATAAAAGTATTTGAAGTCGAAAACCTGAATATTGGAATTAGAACAGATGCAATGGCGTGATGATAGTCTACCTCTTACTTTTAGGCTCCTATGTCTATTCCAAAATTTCTTATGCCTGGAACTCAACCACAAATGGGTAAATCTAATAGGATGTGACTTGATCCGAGGAAATGATGGCTAAATAACACAGTGTTTGTGCCAAATGCTTAAAGCAAGCATATAAAACAAATATTTTAAAATGTAGGATATTTTCCATAGCCATGGGATAACTGAACAACAATTTCCAGGTATAAAATAAAATAAAGAACAATAAAAATCATTTGTTTTGCAAACATGTTTGTGGTCATGTTTTTAGGACCAAAAGAACAAAAAGATAAAGGGTAAAGGTAAAAACTTAATACATATATTTGATCCATTGGTTACAAACAGAGTTTAGATGTTTAATCAATTTTAATTAATCAATGAAAATATGGAAAGTAAAGATCATTAACTCCAGGCAGGGAATCTATCCAAACTCTACACTAAATTCTCTGTTTTGTGACACGTTAAGAAGGAATGAAATGAAATGATGATGGACTTCCATGGATGCTGTGATGGTGAGCATCCAAAGAATCATAAGGAAACTAATGGAGAGTCCAAACCACTACCGTTAGAGAGATTGTAATTCTTTTCAAAGACTCTGTCTTATTAAAAACTCCTTTCTCTGGGGCCGCCCTGGTGGCGCGGCAGTTAAGTGTGCGCGCTCTGCTGCAGTGGCCCAGGGTTCACATCCTTGGATCCTGGGTGAGCACCTACGGACCGCTTGTCAAGCCATGCTGTGGCAGTGTCCCATATAAAGTGGAGGAAGATGGGCACAGATGTTAGCCCAGGGCCAGTCTTCCTCAGCAAAAAGAGGAAGATTGGCATTGGATTTTAGCTTAGGGCTGGTCTTCCTCAGAAAAAAAGAAAGAAAAAAACCTCCTTTTTCTTTTTTGCCTCTTCTGTGCTCCCAATTCTAACATTTATCATCTTTATTCAGGTGAGGTTACCTGCTCATGACTCTTGATTTTTTTCATTACTTAATGGCTAGCATAGAAATATTTACTCTGATCTGCAACTCAAGCATGGCACATCTAGTCATCATGACTCAGCAAGGAAGTTTCGGGTCTGCCTTCTTAAATGTTTTTCAAAATGTTACTTATTAATACAAAAGTAAATTTATTGTTTATTATATTTATTATTTATTATATAGTACATTGTTTATTATATAAGTATATTTGTTATTATAATAAAAAATTCTATATATAACAAGATATAAAATATATTGATATTTTGTTGTACCAGCATGAGCAGATAGCTTGTAAATGATTTTCTATGGAAAAATAAATTAGAAATCATTATCATTTACTTACCAATTTAGTATTATTCTCTTGGAACAAGTACCAAAAATTTTGAAAAGCTTTCAGATCCTTGGATTAATAACACGTGTGTTGTGACTAAACATTAAGTGAGAGGCCACTGAGACAGAAGAGATGTCTTACATCACTGCTGGTCTATGTCTCGGTGTTTATAGCAAGATGGTTGCCTGTAATCTGCTCTCCAGAGGTTTCATTCATTCCATATTGGAGCTTCCACTACTTTCCTTGAAATTCTCTTCTGCATTCTACTCACAAGTTTAGAAGCCTTCATTCCTTCCATTTATCATGGTTCTTATCTAACTGCATTGGAAAACTACAACTGTACTCTTTTGCTCTAAGCTACTATGACATCAATTAATAAGTTATTTAATATATGATAACCTAATTTCATCCCCATAATGGACTCCATAGTATTTTGAATTTCATGTTTCATTGCTCTTCATTAAATGCAAATTTTATTACTTTATTATATATCATGGGATGAAATAACCTTCTAAAATGGATTCATTAGCCATTCAGGAAACTTATCACAAGTATTTGTTTCTTGTTCTTTCAAACTATTGTAAGTTATAAACCAATCTGAATTTAGAGATCAGGAATCCATGATTCCTCAGAAATTCTCTTCATCTCCCACTATGGGTGAGCCACTCACATGATATAGATCAGAAAGTACAGTTGATTAAAAAAAAAAAAAACTAAGACATTTTCCTGTCATTTCTTCAAGCCTACCTAAATTGAGATTTATAATTTCACTGATTTCCCATTTCATTCTCATATATTAATCATTCTAAATATTGGTCCATATGTATTTCTCTTTTTCATGGCTATCATTGCCTATAGAATAAAGTCCAAGTCCCTTAGACTAGCCACTTCCCTTATCTTCTGTCTTCTCCTTCTAGTTAGTCAATCACCACTAACCTCTCTACTTCCATTTTTCTTTTCAAATTCCTTCTAAACGATCTCATTGCCTGCACTTCTGCTCTGTCAATTAAATTCTCTCTCCACTGTAATACAGACTGCTTTTCTCTTCTCACTGCAATCCAGCCAACACACACAAACATTTCCTAAAACTGTTCTTGCTAAAGCTATCACTAACTTCTCGATTGCCAAATTCAGTGACTATTTTAAAATTTCTTAGAGTATTGCATTTATGCCCTTCGCAAACTCTGTCTGGCTATCATAAATCTTCTCTTGGTTCTCCTCTGAATTTTTTTCTTCTTTGTTTTCTTTTTCATCTCCTTCTTTAAGACTCAGGACCTTAACCCACACCAGTTCCTCTATTTCAAAGGCTCTCTGCCTCCACCCTTTGCCTCATAGCCGTTCCTTCTCCTGTCTCCCCTTAAGAGCCACTACTTTAAAGAAACCTTCCAGACTAGAACAAACTCCCTTGTTTTACATTCTCAATTATCTGATCCTGCCATTTTACTTTATAGTACTTATCACAGCTGCAATTAAATAATTATCTGTGTCATTTGTCTTCCCTTTTTAGCTTGGGACTCATCTTTATAGTGATAACACCAGGGTCTAGCATGGGACCTGGCATGTTGTTAAGACTCAATATTTCTTTAATGGATTTTGAATAAATGGCTTTCTCTTCCTCTCCACACCTATCAAATGTTGTTATTTCTCATGGTCCTATCTGTATTGTATTACCTGCCGGGTGGATCCCACCCACTTTCTCAGTTTTCATTACAAATTTTATATTGATGATGGCACGATTAATATTGCTAGTCCAGAAAGCTTCCTGCTGGACAGCTCTACATGGACTTCCCATGGGTATTCCAACACCATATATCCAAAACTTAGTGAAGATATAACCTTCCTTCGCCTAGAACAACATGTTTTATTTCAGCTGCCAACTATAAACATTATATTCCAACCCTCCTCACTTCCATGTTTCTACTAGCTAACAAATATAAGAAATCTTGATTCTCTCTCCTCTCCCCAACATCCAATGAGACACCACATCTAGCTAACTCAGCTTGATTTTGTTTTGTTTTATTTTAATTGGACCCTTCCACACGTCCAGAAGATAATTTCCACTCATCATCTCCTCACTGCAGTAGTGAAACACCCTCCAAAATGGGTTTCTCTCTGCCCTAGTCTTGTTAACCCCAAAATTTTCTTCCTCTGCCATGCAAGGGACCTATCCAAAGCTCAAATCTAGGATGCCACTCAACTGCTTAGTAAGTGTTAATACTTCATCATCATCTATAAGCTACATTCTTTAGGGTCAACATGCTCTACAAGGTCTTCAATCAGTGTCTTAGCTTTGCCTTTAGCAATCTCCAAACTGCAAGTTTTGCTCTACTAACATCAAACCACTTTCATGCTTGTTCAATCATACATGATGTTGCTTGTTCCTTGACTTAGCTGTAGATTGTACTGGGAAAGCTGAGGTGTCTCCTCTTTCCACCTGGCTAACTCTTATTCATCCACTAGGTCTCAACTCAGGCGTCACTTCATATAAGAAGCAAAACCAATTTCCCCTCCCTCAACCACACAGCCCAGGTCTGATGCCCTTCTCTCTGCTTACGTAATATGCACCACCTCTTCCATTCAATGTATCATAGTGCGTTTGTAATACTGTAACACTCCTTGAAGGTAGACTGTGCCCTTATTCTTTGTATTCCTAACAACTTGACTCATTGTTGGCATATAGCAAGCACTCAATGAATGTTTCATGAATAAATGTATTTAGGAATGAAAAGATACCACATGGGTCAAAGATTTAAAACTAACCACTTGTACCATATTAAATGTCTACAAATAGTGTCCCATTCTGAAGTCTGTGACTCATGCCTCTGTGTGGAGAGACAACTTTTCCACTGTATTTCAGTGTTAGTTCATATTAAGCAATTAATTCTCTTATGCTTCCATCTATTTTTCTGATATCTTCACTTTGGTTGCATTCATAATTTATCAAAGGTAATGCTTTTACTAAGTATTAAAAATAACTGTCAAAATTTATGTATAGTGGTTTAAATTTGTCAGGAGTATTTAGTTGGGATAATTAAATATTTTTTATTCAGAATTGTTCACTTGAATCTCCAATTTTCAAAAGTTAAGCCTTTTTTCTCTTTTAGTTACTTGGCAAGTAAAAAATTGTTGCCTAATGTTTACCTATTAAATAGTTTAGACTGCTTTAAATAATGTGTAATAGTCTAAGAAAGAGAAAATTGAATGATTTTATTGACTTCATGAAAACAGTTTACATAATGAGATGTTAAGGAACTACTGAGGTTGGTAAAGAGAATTTTTTCTTTTTTATGGAAAGGACTGGAATGTGATCCTTTAGCTACTGTGTTATTCAGAAATATATCCACCAATGACATTTGATTAGAATATAAAAAGTGAAACAAAATCCAATCTTAAAAAAATACCTAAAACTCATTAATCGTGACAAAAATAGTGTTGATTGATTCATGTTCTTCTTTGAATGCTAGCTAATCCATAATATTTTCCATTTGAAGTTCCTCTGTGAAATTCATTGTAAGACAATATTTCAAACGTTGCCATACTAACTAACACAGTGCTTCAATGGTGCTGGCCTACCAGTTTCATTAGTAAATTTGAAGGAACAAAAAGACTAACACTGATTGCCAACGCGTGTCTCCAAAGAAAAGCCTGTTTTCCAAGAGAACACGATCTAATAGAGCACAAGAGATGAAATATTCTGAGGAGAATGTTAACGGTTTTCTGTTCTAAATAATAAATGCCATTGCTAAATTGAGGCTTGTGATAGCCATCTGAGAACTCCAATTCTCTTCTTTCAGCCTTGGTTTTCTTTCTAATTTCTGTGCCGTGGAAAATGTTTATTCTCAATTTCTTCATCCATAAAAGGGAGACAGTAATACCTACCTCATAGGGCTCTCTAAGGACTGGATAGGATGACTATAGGAGTCCTGCAAATGGTAGCTATAATAATATGATTGTTGTCATCCCCAGACTATAATTCCTCCTTGAGAGCAAATTGTGCTTTCTCTACTTTCATTGCACTCTACAGAGTGCCATCCAGAAATTATTCTAGATAAATTGATATTACCAGCATTTGCTCTTACTGTGACCTTGCCCAACTGAGAAACAGGTGTTCCGGCCACTGCTTATTTGTGGCCAGTGTTACCTGGCATTGCCATCAGCAACGAGATAAACATGTTAATATGAACCGTGGAATCAAGACGACAATTACAAGAAGGTAAGTTCCAGAGGAGGGTGACCAACCATCTTGGTTTGTCCTGAACTAAGCGGTTTCTTGGATGTAGGATGTTCAGTGCTAAAACCAGGAAAGTCTGGGCAAACCGAGATGAATTGGTCAGCCTATCACTTGGGGCACAACTTTGTTTTGTTCACTGTTGCATATCCAGAGCCTTGAATGGTGCCTGCAATTAAGTAGGTTGCTCAATTCATTTTCACTATATGAATGAATCCATTTTAACAAAAATAATTTAAGCATGTTTTGTAGTTTTACCATTTACTTTTTCTCTTTTCTAGTGTTTCATATTCTTCCCTTCTATTCTGTTTATGGCTTCAAAATATTAATAGTTCTACATAGAGACAAATGCACTACTAAGGAAAATTTTGATACATTAATTAAAATACATTTACATATCACTCTTTCAAGGCCCAACAAATGAGAAAACAGGTGAAAGCACTCTCTCAGCTATAAAGCACACATTTTCTATTTTTGACTTATCTTATGAATACCTAATGGTATTCCACTAATTTCCAAGAGCCCAGTTTATTTCTGACATTAATCTAATTGTGCATTTTTGCTTTTTAACATCAGTGCTTGCTCTGATTACTAAAATGGTTTCCAAACAACTACTATAAATCACCCTCAGGATTTATTATAAATTGAGTTTTATAAGAGTTTAATGAGAATGTCAAAAAATTGAAACTGTTAGCCAATAAATGAGATTTTTGCCTTATTAGCATATACTTTCTGATGAATAATCTATATTATTGGTATTTGTCTTCGATAAGAAGTACGGTAACAAGTTTATATTCATAAAATCATATATATCATATATATTACATATAAGTTATATATAACCTACATATATATTCTATAGCCTTTATGCATTTTTCAGTATTGTGAAATTCCTCATTTCTTCATTTTTCTTGGAGGTAGAGGTTACATTAATAACAATAAAAATATCAGATCTTTTAAGTCGAGTTCAAGGGTAAAAATAAAGAGGCACCACGCCTACAATGCCTGGGAAATATTAATTCACCTATATGAGTTGTCCCCAGTATTGTTAGGCTTGAATTCCAGTTTGCATAACTAAATGTTGTGCGGCAGTGATAGATTCTGATTTTATAGTTCTCCTGGAAAACCTGAAAAAATGCTGAGAAATAACAGCCAGAGATAAAATATATTTCTACATAGGGTAACAATATGTATTGAAAAATGAAAAGGCAACTGAACAAATAAAGGCTGGTATCAATTTTTTTAAGAGTTACTTGTTTGCAGACTCTTGACAAAATTTTAGATGAGAATACATAGCTACATGACATTTTTATGGTCTGAATTAACTGAAGTTCATTCTTTAACAGTCAATTTATTTTGAGAAATATCTAAGCATGGGTTAGTCTGTTTGAGGGCTGCTGTAAAGAGAAACTATTACTTCTCTCTTTCATTTTGTCAAACTTTATTTTTTTTAAATAGAACTAGCCATAGGACCTGGAAGTCCACTTTAACATTTGACTTTTGAGGCATTTTACAAATTTTATTAAGGTTAATATTTCTTCATAATGATTCTACTTAGTAAAGAAACTCATGATTTCCCTAGTGCTACAAATTGTTTGATTTAAAATTTTATAGTAGCTACCATAAAAAGTATATACCATAAAATATGTCGTAATTACCCTTGGATATGTTTTAATTTATTTTGTTGGACTGAGGCTTCATTTTTTTCTCTTAGAGAACTGTATGCTTTACGAAATGAGCAACTGTGCTTAAACAGCAATTGTTGAGTTCCATTTTATTTCTACCTGTTTTAATGTGGAACTAAGCACTGAGAAGTAAGGAGATTTACTAATTGTCATTCAAAGGCCTTACTGATATATCTACATAATAAATGCTAGGAGTTCCCATAATGGGTTTCTGTCATGATGTCCTGGGGCTGAGCTAGGTGGGTATTCTGCCAAGTTCTCAGGGTTAGAGGACATAAATCAGAGGGGGTTCTATTGCCACCACAGAGACCAACCCCTCTCCTTCAAACAACATTGAATCTTCCCTTTCATAAGGGTAAAAAGCCATATATTCACTACTTCTGCCAACCAGATAAAGGCAGGATTGATGCAATTCTAACAAGTTCAAATTCAGCCATTCAACATCAAATATGTAATAAAGTGCAGCATTAATAACCTGGAAAATGAAATTAAATTGCTGGACCAAATATTGAAAGATAAGGCTTCATAATCTGGAGTTTCAGAGGTCCTTGCTTTCTGTATTTTGCACAAGATATATATGAGTATCCTTGTTTACTGTTCATAAAATTTACAAAATGGACGGATTTTTCCAAAATCATGTACTTTCATTAAAATTCATTCTTCATTTATTCATTTCTTCATTCACTACTTCATTTATTGTCTGTCTTACAGCAACCTCCCTCCCTCCCTCTTTCTTTTCTTTGTATTTATCCAGGGCAAAAGCAAAATAAACTGTAGTTGTACTTACTACTGCTGAACAGTTGTTATACAACTTAATTATCTAATTTTATACATAATTTTATATATTTCTCAAATAATGTTAAGAAAGGTTGAAATCTCAGAAGTTTTGCTGGAAGCACTTGAAGAAAAAAAATGACATGAACTGGTATGTTTTGTAGAATGCTTCATTCAGCATCTAAATTTGGATCTTAATTGACAGTGTACTATCATTAATTCTAGGAGATTTCTTTTTTCTCTCATAGAGTCAGATGTATCTTATTTTGTATCCTGATAGAGCATGGGAAGCCAATGGTGTTACAGCTGCTTTCTATCGAATACAGAGTTTTTAGAAATTCATATTTCTTCTTATGGCCGAAGAGAAAAAAAGAAGGTATCTGGATTTTTTTTTTTTTTTTTTTGTGAGGAGATCAGCCCTGTGCTAACATCCGCCAATCCTCCTCTTTTTTTGCTGAGGAAGACGGCCCTGGGCTAACATCTGTGCCCATCTTCCTCCACTTTATATGGGACGCCTCCACAGCATGGCTTGCCAAGCAGTGCGTCGGTGCGCGCCCGGGATCCGAACCAGCGAACCCCGCAGCGGAGCGCGCGCACTTAACCGCTTGCGCCACCGGGCCGACCCCGGTATCTGGATTTTTAAGGCAACTATTTAGAATTTTTTTGGCTGAAATAGCTTTTGTACAGAAATCACATTCTAATCAAACATAAGGATGTGTATCTGTAGTTTGGGGGTAGATATTCTCATAACAGATTTGACTCTGTGCCACTATATTTTACGAGAAACAGAAGAATGGCTTCCTAGAAGGGATGCCTTCACTCAGGCATTCACGTGTTACACCTGGGATATTTCACGATATCATTATCTTCAATATCTTTATTAAAACTAGTAAGTTGAAGCACCCACTAAACAATTGAACATTTTATGTAAAAATTACATTGCTTCAGAGCACCACCCTGCATACATAAGCACTCATCTGACTCTTATTCTTCTGTAATTATCTTGAAGATTATCCCAAAAGAATAAAACATTCAGGGTTTTTTTTTACCCCTTGATCAATTTTACCTTAGAAATGTTGGATGGGGCTATCTACTTAATACTTTTTTCACGTTTTGGTAAATATCATTCTAAAAATGCCTTCTTTTCTTTCTCCCATATAAATAACACTTCCATTGTCAAGTTATTTTCCAGCAGATCTATATTCAGAATTTCATAGTATGCAGGTCTCAATAATGTCCTGATTTTTAACTCTTTGATTATAAGGCCTAAGAGCAATCATGAACTAGCAACATTTTCTTCCTCAAAAAATCATTGACCAGGGCCAAGGTCAAATGACCGATTTCAACCTTTAGAAAAGATGATACTTGATTCCAGAAGATTCAGAATATGAGGGAAAATGATTAAATGTATATCAGGTGCATGTGTGTGAACTATACCAAATCCTTCTAGTACTTTTCCGATGCAAATATTTGAACATGCTCAAAACAATTTAGGAGATCGAGGTCTTTTCTAGGGGTATAAAAGTAAGACTCTTGAATAGAAAAAGTATTAAAAGTATTGGAGAATCTTCTTTCTAAAGCATCCTTGATGTTTCCCCAAAGCAAACTGCATACCTTTAGTAGTATATATATATATATATACACTAAAATTATCATGAGGTTACCTTAACTTGGTAAATGGCATAATTTTGGCACATAAATATTTAAGAATACTGCCACATGGCTGCCTTCAGATAGAATAAAAAGAGTGATGGACCAGAATTGTCTTTTGGTGCAAGGATATATCAGATGTTTAAGGAGTCACATGGGCTTTCTGTTGAACCGAGGACACCCACAGTGTGTGATGGTCTCTAACACATCAGTGCAGCTACCGTACTGAGGGGCCAAAAACCAAGTACATTATGCAGAGCAAACAGACACTGCTAATCATAAACATCTAGAATTTGTCTTAGTGTCCTGTACGTAATACATTTATAGCACTCCAGCCTTCAACTCCAAAACCTTCAACGAGGACCTTTAGACAAAACCATTTCTAAATTTACTGTGATAGTCAAGTTTGGCTTAACCAATTTTTTATCAATATTTTTTTTTCTAAAATGTATTCATTAGGGCAATTGTAATCTTCTACAAGACTTGAATTATATCCTTTCATTTCTTACCTGAATTTTTTAGTTCGAGTTCACCTTTCATTCTGCTTAGCAGAATTTATCTAACTGTTCAGCCACCCTTCACAGTCAAGGGGAATTGTGTGCTGGGACTAACTCCATAAGAATTATAAGCTCAAAATGAAAGAAGATTTAGAGTCAGCAAAGACAGAGCTCGGTGAACACAAACCAAGTAGAGAAGGCAAGATTCTCTTCCCTCTTGATTTATATCATTCTTTGTACTATCACTCACTTGATATTCCTTGGTGGGTTATTTGTTTTGTGATTTGCAGCTTGGGAATAATATTAAGTACATTCGATACTGAATAGCTTGACAAATGACAGCCAATATGTGTTTTCTTTTTTCTTGGATCTTCTCCACAGTAAAAGCAAATGTGAACTATATTCCTAACAAAGGGAAGAAGAAAATGAGAGAGGAAAAAGCCACTAGAGAATTAGTGATCGACAAATAGAGGCAAGACCCTCGTGTGGTCTCATTCCGTTGCTATCCCTCCCTTCCATTTCTCTGACCTGCTTTGCTAGTAATGATTGGCTTTTCACACCTGGACAGCACAAAACCCTGGTGTGAGGTCTAGCCCGCAGAGTGAAGAGTGAGTGGCCACGCTGCTCATCATTATGAGCTGTAGTTTTCTCTAGCTTGGCCAACCATTGTTTCACCAACAAGGTGGTAGGTTTCAAGGGCCATGAATAAGATGTGTGCACATAGATAAAGACGGAAGTCCTTCACATACTATATTAAAGTATTAGCAGAGTGCCGAGGTGCCAATGAGCAGCAAGTTCCTTTTTTACTTGAAAGCTAGCATATGTTCTCATACCTAAAATTTCTCCAGGTCCTTAATGTACCTTTAGTGAATTACCCATGTATTAGCATTTCTTCATATACATCCATCCATCACAGCAAACTCATTCTCATACTTCTTTACAGCTCTGCAATCTGCATTTGGAAGAAGAGAGTCAGCTCTTCCAGAAGGATGGAAGAAACTGAACCAAGGAGGTCTCTGGAATAACAGTAACCTGATATTTTGAAACTCTAGGGTCCCAGTTTGCAGCCTTCCACCTGACAATTAGAGCTGGCCCACAATAATAAACTGATGCTTCTCAAATCCTATTTCATATAGACCATGAATGATTCAAGGGCAGGAACCAGGTTTTGTCAATTGTGTGTCCACAACACTAGAATCAGTGTTTAACACATGGTAGTTCTTCAATAATTATTGTTGAATTGAACTAAATTTGCTGATACTCAGCACCAAAAATGACTTTTCAACTTGGATAATTTAGAATACCTTTGCATTCTGTGACCATACTTCATCTAGCCAGTAGAATTTTATTTAGGGGACAGTGACCAAATTATACTGAAGCTTTCTTCCAAGAGGAATGGAATTTACTACACAAAATCGTTATTTTTTTAATCTGAGCATTCTACAAAGGGTAGCCCTGATGAGAAGGAAAAAATAACACAGCATCCTTGAATATAGATCCAAAACTCAAGTCAACTAATTAAACAAGACCTCTAGAGATGAATGCTGTGACTGAAGAATACTGTAGAATTTTCTTTCTTAGAAGGTACGAAATCTAATTACCATCAAGTTTCTCACATTTGAGCCATACTACAAATGAGTTGTCTCCAGGTACAGAAAAACCAACAATATTTTATTTATAATCTTATTTTTAGCTTTTGAACTACAAATTCTGGTTCTAGAGTTGTTTAAAAGATCATGGGTTTTATAGATGCTCATATGTAAATTAATCTGTTGTTTGCTTACTTTTTTTTCCCTTTTCCATTGAACGGTCCTCCTCATAAATACAGAACAGGTCATTACAAGAAAAATATAAGATCTTGCATTTTTTTCCTTGTTCTCTCTTAAAAATCTATTTCTAATATGCATTCCCCATTGGACTACTTCATAAGGGCATGAGGGGGAAAAAAAAAGAAAAGAGGAAAAAAAGCAATAAAGACAAAATAGACTGGATCTCACCACTAGAATTCACCATAAAAATCTCAAAGTATAACAGAATTCTTACAAAATTTCCTAGACCAGTTCTTTAGGGAATTGAGATCTCCTATGAAAAATATGGCAATCGGGGAAGGCAGGGACGAGATGTGGGAAAATAGTAAGTAAGTGCAGCAAAAACAGGTTCTGAGGAATACACATAATTTTGTCTGCTTTAGATCACAATAGAATTTTTAATAAATAAATTTCTTTTCTTTTTTGTTTTTTTTGTAAAGACACTTTTTTGAAACAGTAGATTTAGCCCAGTCATTTGTGTCATTTTTAACAAATTGTCTTTTTTTTGATTGTTTGTTTTCCATAACTCTGTAAATGTTTTAAATTTGAGTCTCTTGTACATTGTCTTTAGAGTTCATTCGGATCAATAACGGTTCATGCACTGAACTGTGTATTGAATTTATTGTGTTAACTGTTGTTGTGTGGTTGAAGGGAGATTTATAAGAGTTATAGTGATTTAGGTGCTCATGCTCAATAGCAGGCATGGGCAGGTGGCTTTCCATGGGTGTATCTCCTGTAATCTCATCATCCACATTAATGATTTCAACAGTCCTTGTTGGGGCGTGGTGGTTTTGCCGATGGTGCTGCTTCCTCATCTTGTAGAAAATGACCAGCATCACCGCAGCCATGAGTGTGATGGCCACGAAACAGCCAATGATAATTTTGGTAGTCTTCATGACCTCATCAATTCCCGGGATCCCACTGTTTATGTCAGTCACTGGGATGGTGAATGTTTTTTCTGTCGACCTTGTGCTCTGGGACGTGAGAGAGGTGGTCACGTTGGTGGTCTCCCAGTCAATCACTGGAGTGGGGCCCACGTTGTTATCTGTGGTCCGTGCCTCATCCTGAGAAGGTTCCATAGTCTCTACTGTGACAGTTGAAAAGTAAGAGAAAGGAGTAGTGGTTGCTGCAGTAACATTCAGGGTGGCTGAAGCAGTGGTATTTCCAACGGAATTACTCACCATACATGTATACATGCCCGTATCTTGCACGGTTACATTCGTGAAATTTAATGTGCCATCGCTGAGCACAGCTATCCGCACTTTGTACGCCCCGTGTGTCATGACTGTTCCATTTGGAGTAATCCAGGATACAGAGGTTAGGGACGTGGAGGCCCTGCATTTCAGCTCAGCTGCCATGCCTTCAGTGACATTGAGATCTGCTGGGGGCTCCACAATCACAGGAGCATAGCATGTGAAATAATTCTGGTCGAGCTCCCCAATGTACCTCCCTTTCAGATTGGGAGGGGTGTTACACCGGGCACAACAAGCTGTGTTGGAGGGGGCCATGTCTTTTATCCACCAGCTGAGCCACAGTATGTCACAGTTGCAGTTCCAAGGGTTGTGATGTAAGTGTATCCGCTCTAGATGATGCAAGGGCGTGAAGAGGTCATGAGGCAGTAATGTCAGATTGTTGTGCGCCAGGTTTATCTCCACGAGTGACTGAAGGTTATCAAAGGCATTCCGTTCAATCACTTGAATCTGAGACTGTATCATCCACAGTTTTTGAAGGTGCATCAGTCCCTGGAAAGAGCCAGGCCTGATGGCAGACAAATGATTCCCAGAAAGATCCAGCTCATCTAGTTTTACGAGCGGCGTAAGATTAGGGATTTCCCGGAGGTTGCACATGGCAAGGTTCAAATATCTCAAGTTGGACAGACCTTCAAAGGCACCTTCTGAGATGTATGAAAGCCTTTTCAATTCCCCTAAGTCTAATCGGCGCAAAGAAGGGATTCTGTTAAAAGCATAAGAAGGGATGCTTTCAATGGGGTTGTTTCTCAACCAGAGCTCCTTCAATTTAGACAAATATACAAAAGCTCCATTCGGGATGGTAGTGAGACGATTGTCAAAGAGTTCCAGGGTGTTGAGGTTTGCCAGACCATTGAAGGCCCCAATTTCAATTGTTCTAATGTGATTCCTACTCAACTGGAGGATTTCCAGGTGCCTCAAGTGCTTGAAGCTGTTCACTTTGATGATCTGGATTTGGTTCTCATGGAGGTTCAGCAGCCGAGTGTTGGTGGAGATGCCATCTGGAACCTCACGTAAGTTTTTCCGAACGCAAATCACTTTGCTGAACTGGTTGCTGCAGGAGCAGACTGAAGGGCAGGTTTGAGCCCGCACCAGACCAGCCACCACAAGGAGTTGAAGAGCCAGCAGCACCACAAGCAGGGGGTCAAATAGGGCCCTGTTAAACCTAGGACCTATCATTATCTGCTGTGGATGTAAGGTCATCTTGTTCAACATTCATAATTTATCTGGTTTTGGTCCTTCTGGAGTTCAAATAGTCTGCAATATAAGAAGAGCAGAAAAGAGTGTTAGTTCTCCTCAAATGTCTTTCTGGAGCAATGTCAGTGTATCAGCTAAAGCCATCATTTCTCAGACTAGGAAAACAACAAATCTTATGTCCTTTATTGAGTGATGTGTCTCATGTTTATAAAGAATGCTTCTGTACTTGAAATTAGCAGCCATGCACAGTCCATATTCCATCAGATGTGCAATCACAGAGAAATGGAAGAATGAGGCAGAGGATGTTAATGGAGTGTTTACCAACCAAGTGTGACCCGAATGCATGAGGACTTATGAGACATACCCCACCATTAGGTTCAAAGTCCAGACCAGATTGAAAAAGTTCAGAAAAATAGGATTTGGGAGCTACATCCAACAGAGTAAAAGCTCCTTTGCAAAACTAGTAATAGCTGACATTTTATTGAGACTTACTCTATGTGCCAGGCACTGTGGGCTGTAGACTTCACGAACAGTCCTATTCAGGATTGGCTACATAATTGTGGGGCCCAGTGCAAAATGAAAATGTGGGATGCCTTGTTAAAAAATCATGAATTTCAAATCAGTAACAATAGAGCGTTAAGCCAAGCATGGGCCCTTCTGAGTATGGGGCCCTTTGCAATTGCACAGGTTGCAAGCCCACGAAGCTGGCCTTAATCCTTTCTAATCCTTATAGCGCTTGCCTGAGGTAGGAACTGTTATTGTCTCCATTTTCAAGATGAAGAAATTTAATCACAGGAGAAGTAACATGCATGAAATCACGTTAGTAAATACAGAACCAGGACTCAGACATTCATCTGGTTGGTCCAGGAGCGCATAATCTCAAATAATCCATGAAAGAGTTTTTGCAATAATGATGGCAAAAGCAAATATTTTTCACAATTAATTTCTTTAAAATACCTTTCCTTTCGGGGTGACCTCAGCTGTAAACACTGTCAACTTAATTTATGGTACCTGTGAAGATACACTGGAATAGTGACATGCATAAAAGCACATAAACTTTTAGAGATTCTCATATAGCAAAACTCGTTATAATATAGCCATTGGCTACCTATAGGGAGACATACCACAAATTAAGTAATTTCCCATGAAACATAATTTTTATTTACAGAAAAGATCTTAGTATAACAAAATTATTATGTCTTGTGTCCCTAGTCTTACTGTTTTAAGTATATTTGTAGGACGGGAAATAACTCACTTTCTGCATTTCTTCCAGCACAAGGAGGATTCCAAAGGAACTTGTGTTACCAATTATATGCCCCACTCAACTGGCTTGTCATGGATTGGGCACCTGTATAATGACTTTTGCAAATCTCTCATCTCAGTAAACAGTGCCTCTTCTATGACTCTCTTGGAAAGAAAATAAAAAGGGCCAGGACGCTCACCACATTCCAATTCAAAAAGGCACTAATTTAGTACTTACTATGTATTATCTTGGGTAAGTTACCTATCCTCTCTATAAATCATTCTCCCCACTTGCAAAATGGGAATGATAATATTACACTTAAGGGTAATAATAAGGGTAATATAATATTTCCCTTAATGTTGTTGTGAGTATAAAATTAGTTAATGCAGATAAAGGGCATAGAATAATGTCTCCCACATTGTGAGAACTCAATACATGTTAGACATTATTCTTATTATAATTGTTTTTGTTGTTGTCCTTATCCAGACATTTTGCTAAGTACTGGGCATATAATGATAAAGGATATAATCCTTAACCCTGAGTAAATTATAATTCAAAAGGTGAGACAGACAGGCAAACAGATGAAGTGCAATAACACATGTTCATTGCTATGAGACCAGGCCACGTTGACACAAGGGCACTGAAGTCAGGGCAACTTAATCATGCTGGTAAATCAGGGGATTTTCAAAGAGAAAGGTCATCTGATCTAGGTTTAGTAGAAGAAGTTGATAAAGAAAGGAAAGAAGAGCATTTCAGGCAGAGGGACCAGCCTGAGCCAAGACAAAGACACATGAAAGATGCTAGTACATCCAGGGAACAGTCAAAAGTTCCCTGTGGCAGGAGAATGGAAAGCTTGGGGAAGGGAATAGAAAAGAAGCTGGGATGAGATCAGGTCCAGACTGTTAAGAGTTGGTTATGTCAAACTTAAGAGTCTCCATTTTATCCCGCAGGGGACATGCTTTGTTTTTAGAAAGAAACGCTATCATCAGCTTTGTTTTTAAGAATGATAATATTGGACTAATATGGGAGAGAGAAAAGCTTTGGGAGAAACCAGTAGCAATGAGAACAATTTGGAAGATCTTCCACTTGTTCCAAGTGAGCCTTAGAGAGAAGTCAATGCCAGAGACAGGTCCAGTTTCTTAGCCATCATTTCCATACCCATCCCACCACTCAAGGGTTTGAAGACAGAAGGGCTGGTTCCTTTTTAGGATATAGTGCTGCGATTCTCAAAGTTAATTAGCATTTGTGAATACCTGCATTTTCATAGAGTACACGAGGTGGAGAAGAGGCTCTTTTCTAATAATAGGAGATGCCTTACTGAGAAAAAGCAACTGTCATTATCAATCCTGAAGCATATACTCACATTCACAAAACCACTGAAAGGGACCTGAGTCTCAAGAAGGTGAAGTTTAAAGTCATAAACTGCTTTCTGGCTTCAGAGGCTTGTTTTTGTCTCCTTCCCTATGGCAGCAAAAAATCTTGACTAATAGGTTCTGAGTTACTGTTTCTTTCTCCGGCCTTCCTGGGGAGACCGACTTGCTTCCTTCCTTGGGGCTGTTGCGGCTCTACGTTAACTTTTTACAGCACCCAGTCCTATGATCATTTGTCTCTGGGTCTGTTTCCTCCACTAGCCTGTGAGCTCCGTGAGGACAGAGGCCATGTCTGATGGTGTCTTCTTAGCCTACTGTCAACACTGTCCCTGGCATGCTGTGGGAACTAAATAATATGGCTGTTGAAAATGTGCAAAACAGTTAATATCTAACTATAACTCTTTGCATATGTGTAGTGATGTGTACTAATGTAATAATCATTGCCTTTTTATTTTCTATATTTCTTATGTTTTGATATGTGGGGCTTTGCTGATTCTGGAGAGACTGTCCCTCCAAGGGCTAGCCAATTCCTAGAAATAGTAAGAGACTTGCCCATAAGCACACCTTTCAGATTCAAAGCACCTGAAGTCTGAACCAAAACCACCTCCTTTATTGAGTTCTCACAAGACTCTTGGTCCACTATCCCTCATCACAGGGCTTGATACCAGGGACAACTTGGGACGACTTTATTCTAGGCGACTAGGGACAGCCCCTAGGTTCCAGAACCTGCTGAAATTATTCATCCGAGCCTATCCTAAGCCTGCTTGCCTTGCCTTCTTTCAAAAACTACAAGAAAGGCTCTTGCTCATGTTTTCCCTTGGCTCCTCCTACCTCCTAACCAGCCCTGATGCTTCCCCATGTGACCCCTATGAGTCATGGCTTGTGAGTAAAGAAATATCTTTTCAATGGCAGTTGTCTCCTGATCTGTTGGCCTCACCATACCTGAATAATAATAAAATCTACATTTTAAAACAACTAATCACTAAATAGCAGGGCCCTGCTCATCATATTCATCCTGTTGATGGCTTTATAGGTCTATTCCATTGTCCCATTTATGTTCTGACAACAATGTGGTTGGTAGGCTTGATACCCTGAGTTAGATTAGGAGTTATCTTTCATTGTAATTTGAAACATAACCTTGTAGATTTCCATTTTAAGTAGAATGCTAATTAAATTTCCAGTGATCATGAGCACTGAAAATTTTCATTCATGTGATTTAGTGTAATTTTACATACACCCCCCTCTCCCCAACACATACTTCCTTAAAGTAATTGGGCATTAAAAAAAAGAAGAAGAATAGTACATAAAATCTCTGATATATTAACTGATTGGTGCTTTTTGTTTGTTTGTTTATTTGTTTTTGGTGAAGAAGATTAGCCCTGAGCTAATATCTATTGCCAATCCTCCTCTTTTTGTTGAGGAAGATTGGTCCTGGGTTAACATCCACGCCCATCTTCCTCCACCTTATATGTGGGATGCCTGCCACAGCACAGCTTGATAAGTGGTGCATAGGTCTGCACCCGAGATCTGAACCCATGAACCCTGGGCCTCTGAAGCAGAGCACATGAACTCGACCACTAGGCCACCGGGCCAGCCCCCTGATTGGTGTTTTTAAGATTGGGGTTCCAGGGCCCTGCTCCTCCATTTCTCCTCCTACCTTCCACCCCATGACTCTCTTCAGAGTCCTAGGGTCTCTGGCAACACAGGCTGAAATGACTGGTTGACTGGAAATAGCACAGATGTGGAGAAGATAAGACCTTTGCCGTTTGCTACCTTTTTCTCTTTAGAATATGAAATAGCAAAGGCAGCCATGGCCAGGGGTCAAGAGAGAAGGCTCTAGTATGAGACTTCCTGAATTTATATGCCTGCTGAACCTCCAAGACCCTACAATTGGGAAAGTTACTTCACTTCTTTATACTACACTTTCCCCATCTGTGAAAAGGGATTAACAGTGTTATCTACTCAAAGGTTTGTGTTAGCACTGTCACATACCATATATAAAGTTATTGGCTCACAATAAGCAATATATAAACATATTTAAAACATAATAAAAATAAAGTAACGGGACACTCAATTCCTTCCTCCTAAATGAGATAGGAATCATATTAATATCTATTATTCAAAGTTGTAAAGATTAACTGGCACGATCAAAAATATACTAGGTATGAGTAAAACATATGCGATTATGATACATTTCTATTAATTGTAGGGCACACGTGTCTGTCCTTTTTCAACCCTCAGGCTGTTTTATATTCTACTTCTTGCTACTTCAATGTCTTTTTGCTATCGCAATTAAAGAGATTTCCCATAAATCAGTCAGAAATAACCATTTATGAATTATAGCTGGTTCAAAGCTAATTTATCACCTATAGCAAATAATGCTTGGTACATGCACTGAATTGAACAAAGCCCTATCAACAAAAGGTTTTCTACTTTAAAATCTAAATTGTGTTATTTTACATCAAAAATCACATTTCAACATCTCTTTCATAAGATGTGTTTATCACATCAAAAGGAAATCAATTTAAAGGTATGCACTATCCATTACGATGTCATCTGACAGCGTTTATGCACAAATGGATCTGTGTGGGGTTTGAATTAAACGATAATACTTTTAGCCATGTCCCAGAGGATGTCCTGACTTTGTCAACAGACCTTTCTTCTTTCCCTATCCATGCTTCAGTGCACTGAGAAACAGAGAAGGAGCTGCATGTAGGAGAGTAGGTAATAGGGATGCTTTATTTAGCACAATATCGCTGCTGAGTCAGCATAAACTCTATCTAGACCTTGGAACTAGTTTGGAAGCAAGGTGGGAGAAAGATGAATTTAGTTAACCACAACCACCCCTCACCCCCCAACAGACCACACACTCACATGCCTATGTATCTGCAACAAACCTCCAAAATACTGAGAACCAAAATCATTTACCCCACACTCAGCCTGGACACTGAAATCTCCAAACCATACCTTACCACCCATCAACATCAACATGACTTTGCTTTCCATTGTCTTCATTAGCATCTCTATCCTTTTCTGGGACTCTCCTGCCAAAGCAAATGGTTTCACTGTCTTTATAGGAACTTGCCCAAACATCCATCAATTCTTCCATGGAAAGCATTAATGGAGGTCTGTGTGCTAAGATTCTTTGAATCTCTCACCTCACCCTGCTGTTTTCACCGATCCTGGATTGCTGTGTCATAATTCTTAATAGTAACCAATTTCCCACATTGAAAAATCCTCCTAAAATCAAACTTCCAATTCTCAGTAAATTCTGGCCTAATCTTCACCACCGACACTCACAGACACTCCTGGACTTTTGTGAGGTAGCGCTTTCACTTAACATAGTAAGTGATAAACTCAGCTCTGTCTTATCAACAGGTTGTGTTTGTGATTTAGGGAGTCAGCTTTTTACAACACTAAAGACAGGTTATTCATTTAAAGTGTGCTTGAACCTCAATCTCTCTCTCTCTTTCTCCATATTTATTGTCTACCCAACATCCTACTCCCCTACCCTTTCCCTAGAAAATTTTGCTCAGGAAAATTCATTCCTATCCTTAAAAAAAATCACAAAACTATATTATCTGCTTTGGGAGAGGCTGACCCAATACTAATAGATGAATAAAAGTTGGTTTAAGCTAGGACTAGGCACTTTTTCTGTAAAGGGCCAGATTGTAAATATTTTAGGCTTTACAGGCCATATGGTCTCCTGTTGCAACTACTCTACTCTGCTATAGTAGCTTGAAAGTAGCTATAGACTAAAGGTAAATGAATGGGCATGGCTGTGTTCCAATTAAACTATTTATGGGCCATGAAATTTGAATTTTGTATAATTTTCACATTTCAAAATATTCTTTAAAAGTTTTTTTTCAAATACTTAAAAATTCAAAAACATTCTTAGCTCACAGAGCATACAAAAACAGGTGGTGGGCTAACTTTTAGACTGTAGTTTGCTGAGCTCTTGTCTGAACAAATATTGGTTCTATCATTTCTGCTGCCAGAGACTGGTTAGGTCTGGACATGTGATACATTTTGGCCAATAAGATGTGAAAAGTCAGCTGAAGGGGTTCTTGGAAGTTTTTTTCTCTCCCACTAATAGAAGAAAAACATGGGAGGACATAGTTCTTTGTTCTGTTTCTGGATATTTTTGTGAATATAAGATGCCTAGAGTTGCTGTAGCCATCTTGTGGCCAAGAGAGGAGGCAGCTTGAGGACAAAGCTGATATGCCCAGGAAGGAAACATAGAAAGACAGAAAAGAATTTGCATTCTTGATATTGTGATAAGCAGCTGAATTAATGAATCCTGTAATTGTCTTTCCTCTATATTTTCTTATTATGTAAAATAATCAATTCCTTACAGTGTAGACGGTTCATTTTTTTTTGATTATTCACAGCCAAATCTATCTTGATATTTTCATATTCTTTCTCCTCTCTCCCCCTCCTTCTCTCTCTCTCTCTTTCACTCTCATTATCTCCCCCCTCTCCAAACCAATAGCAAAGAAAAGACAAATAAGACGCTAGAAAAATTCTGATTTCTTATACCATTATAATCTGAGACCTACCAAAGGAACAAAGTAAGCTGAGACAACATGATTTGCTTATGAGAAGGGAGGTGAGGCTCATCACCACCATACTAAAAAGGCTTTTTATTGCAATCACTTCTCTGGATATCTCTCTAAATTTTATAAAGTACTAGAATACATAGGAAAAGGAAAAACAACAAATTAAATAACACCATTATCAAAGGTAGCTCATCTCTCCAAATCTAATTTATTTTATAAATATTTCCTAATGTAGTTCATTTTTTCCCCATTTGAAATCCAATTTTGCAAATTTGTTGAGCTGTTTCCACCCCTTATGTAGGTGTATTTAGTTCTCCAGATTTTCAGAAAAAAGAAAATTTTTGTAAATAAGCCCAGGGCTGACCCTCTAGGCAAATGTAATGGAAACAATACAACATTTAAATGGCTATAACTCAGGGACCCAACCTGTCAAGTCAACAGGAGGCTCTTTGGCTAAACACACTGACCTTGCAATGTTTCTAGAACATGTTGGGATTTTAAGGAATTGAGATTTAAGAAGGAAAAAAAACCACTTGTGTCTGTATTTTCATTTTTCTAGAAGACTTATCTGGTTGATAGTAAAAGAATACATATGTTTAGTGTTTAGAGGTGACAACATTATAATATCATTAGATGAGAAGAAGTAGTGAGTAGAGAGAACTATGTACTAAAAAAAGAAAAACAAGAAAACAAAAACATGTGGCCAACATGTTGCTGTACTCTGGAGAGTATAATAAGAATTATAAAAGAGCTAAATTGGCCATGCCTTCTAGAATTTTCCAGTCTTGTGGGAACTATAATATAGACATATAGACACATATAAAAAATAAAAAATATACATATATATATCTAGGTTCTAATGTACATCAATGTATTCAATATTTAAATGCCATAAAGCACTGTCAGAAGTCATAGATGATAATCAGAGGAAGCTTTTTGTTTTTTGTTTTTTCTTGTGAAGATCAGCCCTGAACTAATATCTGACCATCCTCCTCTTTTTTTTGCTGAGGAAGATTGGCCCTGAGCTAACATCTGTGCCCATCTTCCTCCACTTTATATGGGATGCTGCCGCAGCATAGCTTGACAAGTGGTGCGTCAGTGCGTGCCTGGGATCCGAACCCGCGAACCCAGAGCTGCCGAAGCAGAGCCCGCGCACCTAACCACTTGTGCCACTGGGTTGGCCCCAGAGAAAGTTTTAAGAAGAGGGTTTGGGGTTTTATGTAGGTCTTTAGGGAGATATAAACTTGCATTGAGGCAGGGTGATGGTGGAGGGAGCAAGAGAGAAAAATCACTTTGGAAACTCTGATTCACAAGTAAGGAAAGAGACATCTCTGATCTCTACTGCTGCTCATGCCCATACTGTAAAATTGCACACAAAGGACTATTACACACACATTCAGTTTTGGTTCCCTGATGACATACTGTGCTTTCCAACTTGGAACAATGGTGAAGCATAGAAAGACTCCTCAATCTAAATTAGCAAAACCTAGTGAAACAAAAACCAGAATTAGAGCAAAATAAGGTGGGTTGGAGAATTGGCTAAGTATTACTGGCAGATCTTTGGTAAATTGGCCTTCTCTGAGTGATGCTCTCCTAAGTGGGAGAGATGACAACATTAATAGACATTGACAGGATTGCGTGAATTAAATGGCATAGCATATCGTTAACGAAAATCCCCAAACCTGCCCCTGCACCTCTATAAATGCCACTACAACATACCCAGTTGCTCACTGCAAAAATGTAAGATTCTTCCTTGACTTTTCTTTTTCTTTGTTTACATCCAGCACAACACTAATCATCTAACTTTACTACGGAAATATAACTGGATCTATCTATTTTTCCTCATTGTCCCTTTCTAGACCAAATCATCTTCATTTCTAACTTGGACCACTGAAATACCCTCTTACTAGTTTCTCTACTTTTGCAATTGCCGTACTACAATTAATTCTTCATACACATTTAGAGTAAAGTTTAAAAGTATGCAATATTTTCCTATAAATATGTTCATGTCACTCTTCAGTTGAAATGCTCCTATGGGCTCCATACACTTTTAGAGCAAAATGCAAACTGTTTTGGCATCTAGCTCAAGATAGATGTTCTCACACCTGCTGACCTCTCCTGTCTTTCAACTTTTCTTCATCCCCCTTCTCTCTTCAACCACATTGGACTTCCATTGTTCTTCAGACACTCCAAGCTTTTCCCCCTCAGGACCTTTGCACTAAGCTTCCCTCTGCCTGTAACATATGTCCTTGATTTCTGCGTGGTTGACTTTCCTTGTCATTCAGGACTCCCTTTACATGTTACCGTCTCAGAAAGTTCTTTCTTGATCGCTCAGCCTAACGTAGCCCCATCTGTCACATCACCATATTTAATTTTCATCATAATAGTTATCATTATTTGATATTTTCCTCGCATTCTTAGATGTTTATTTTCTTACTACCTGTCTCCTCTGAGTGGAATGTTAAGTTCCATGGAGCAGAGACTTGTCTGTCCTATTCAGTGGTATTCACCTAGAAAAATACTCATCAAACATTTGTGAAATGCATGAATGAATGAATGAAGGGTGTTCAAGGAGAAAGAAGCAGCCTGTAGATACTTAAGGTTATAAACTCATTGAGGACCTAGATGATGTCATATTCACTGTTTGATCCCTAGCATCTAGCAGAGTCCACTCATATAGTAGGAATTTCATCAATTTCTGGAACAATGTTGTCCAGTTTTCAGTTATATTCATAGAAGTCCTTCCTACAAAGAAAAGCTGAGGAGAACAAAGTGATATAAAGGTCATTTCATTTCTCCTTGCTCTCTTTGTTGTTGTGTTTTTTGCAAGGAAGTCTTCCCTATTTCTTTCTCTTTATCTATTACTGTCAACAGCAGATACCGTTTTAAGTTTGGCCAAACAATGCCCTCTGCTGTATGTGCCTAAAATAACAAGATTGCTTTGAAAATTCCAACATAGATGACACATAAATTATTTTCATGATTTGCTTTTTCACACGGCACCTACATGCACTTCAAAACTAGGGAGGTTTGCCTCAGCTTTCAGTCACTCCACTGATCAGACCGTTTAGAGCAGAAAACAAGAATTCTTATAGGCAGAAAGTCAAACCATCTTCAAATCCCCTTTATAATGGAAGAGCCTCTTGATCATCACATTCCTGCTCCTGGAACTCATTTGAACCATTCATTAGAAAATCCATGAGCGGAAAAGTTCTCCTAATTCTTCTGTCACAATCCAAAGGAACAAGCCAATGAGATATGCAAGGGATTGGGGTAGGTGATGGCATCTCCAACTGTGTCTTAGCAACAAAAAGTCAAATCGACTTCATGTTAAAAAAGCAGATCCAGAAATATAGCCAACAACTTGGCAAGGCTACAAATAAAATTAATTTGTTTTTTCCTGCTTGTTTAGCCTCACATGATGCAGGAGAGATACCTGGTATGAAGTTTCTGGCTGTTCATGAATTCTTTTGATCATATTCACTTTTTGAGGCAGATTATTTATGAAGAAATGAAATATAGATGACTAACTTGTTTCTCAAATTAAAGGGCAGGATTTGAGGTGTTCAGAAATATGTTTGTACTTTTATGATAGCTGCTTGCTGTGTTGGTTTCGTGAAATGCATAACCAAGAAAAAAGCTTAAAATCTCAGGCTCTATATACTGCTTGATATTTCATTTTTTGGGAAATGAAATCAGACAGTTCCAATGATCAGAAATGTGCTTGTTTGTAACAATGCCTGTATTCTCCTTTGCACTAATATTTTTAAGTCTAGAGCCCTACCAAGGCACGAAAACTTCACTTTTTTCCCCTTCTTTTTTATTCTTTCTTTTTTCTCAGGTCTAGGGGCCACCAAATGATTACTACATGCTACTCCTTATCTCCAAAATTGGTCTCTTCTTTCTATGCTTTTCCTGGGGGAGATCTTCAAAGTAACACTGCAGATTTAGTGTAACAGCACCCAGTGACCTAGACAATCACAGTTCAATAAAATATAACCCACCAATAATTCCCCAGTGCTTATAGAATAAAGCCTAAATCCCTTACTGCCTCTACCCACTAGATGCCAGTAGCACCCCCAGTTGTGACAATCTACAATGTCTCCAGACATTGCCAAATGTCCCCTAGAGGACAAATTTGCCCTCTTGAAAACTATTGCCTCAATGTGACATGTAAGACACTCCATGATGCTGTGCCATATTCCTTTCACAATCCCATGTCCCACTGCTCTCTATAATACAGCCTAAGCTAGAGTCTGTTTCTGATTCTAAAGATATACCCCTTATTTTTCCTTCTCAGAGACTTGCCCCTATTTTTCCCATGGCTTGCAATGTCCTACTCTGATTTTTCTTCCAAAATTGTACCTGACTTAGAGCCAATTTTACAACGACCATTTCTACTAAACCTTCCTTAGTCTTACTGGCCAGTATTAATCCATCCTTCCCCTAAGTGTCTGTAACACCAAGACGACAGCACTTATCAAATCTGTGTTTGAGTCTAAATGTTTGGGAACGCATGCAACCTGTTTAATCATAAGCTTCATAAGGACAGGAACTGCATGATGTCTAGGCAGCGAGTAAATATTTGCTGAATTGCATTACGGACTGTAGCCTACATTTCAATTCTTAGCCAGGAACCAGGATGATAAACTAATTTTATAATAACAATTAATATATCAAGGTCCATTGATAAGATCCATATGTGAACCAAAAAAATTAAAATGGTACACAACCTAGTATAAATGGTAAAGAGGGGTCTCAATAATTACTCCTTGTCTTCTCCCCCACAAACAAAAACTGACAAGTAAATTAACATTGTGAAGAAGAAGATTACCCAAAATTAGCATGTAAATGAGTGATTGAAAGCAATAGATTAGGGTAAAAATTTATCCTTACCAGCAAGAAGCTGTATCCTAAATACCACATCCAGCGTACCTGGTACATTGTACGTGCTAAATATATGTGTATTAAATGAAAGCAGAAAGAAAGAAAGAGAGTAAGAGAGGAAGAGAGAAAGGAAAGAAAGAGAGAAAGAGAGAGAGAGAAAGAGAGAGAGAAAGAAAGAGAGAGACAGAGGGAAGGAGGGAGGGAGGGATGGAGGGAAAGGAAGGAAGAAAGAAAGAAAGAGAGAAAGGTTCAAAAAAAATGTTGGTTGTTGCAGATTACCAACTACTTATATAACTAAGAGGACACTAATGAAATAGAAAGACTTCTTAAAAATCAGAGATACAAATGCATGTAGTGTCCATCTGTGAAACTGCCTAGAGGTTGGATACTCTGATTTACATACTCTCTTAGTGAGGATACATGAGTTAATACATAAAGAAGAATTTATTTTTACAAATCAGTGTTTTCGTTTCCTTTGGATAAATACTCAGAAGTGGAATAGCTGGATCATTTGGTAATTCTAGTCTTAATTTCTTGAGGAATCTCCATACTGTTTTCCATAGTGGCTGCACCAGTTTACATTCCCACCAGCAGTGCATGAGGGTTTCCTTTTCTCCACATCCTCTCCAAACTTGTTACTGCTTATCTTTCTAACACCTCTATGTTTATTGCAGCATCATTTACGATAGCCAAGACATGGAAACAACCTAAGTGCCCATCAACAGATGAATGGAGAAAGAAGATATATATGTGTATATATGTGTATGTGTATATAGGTGTGTATGTGTGTATATATGTATACACATATGTATAGGTGTATACATATATACACACATATATATAGGTGTATACATATATACACATGGTGGAATACTACTCAGCCACATAAAAAAAGATGAAATCTTGCTATTTGTGACATGAATGGACCTTGACGGTGAAATAAATCAGAGGGAGAAAGACAAATACCGTATGATTTCACTCATGTGTGGAAGATAAAAAAAATCAACAAACAGATATAGAGAACAGACTAGTGGTTACCAGAGAGAAGGCGAGTGGGGGGAGGGCAAAATGGGTAAAGGAGGTCATTTGTACAGTGACAGATGGAAACTGGACTTTTGATGGTGAACATGATGTAATGTATACAGAAGTCGAATTGGAATGATGTGCACCTGAAATCTATATAACATTATAAACCAATGTTACCTCAATTAAAAAAAAGACAGAAAGCTTTAGATCATTGCCTGGTACATAGTCAATACGGTATGAACGTTCGTTTTTGTTATTTGTCTATTTTTGTGACAGCTGAAGTCCAATTATGGAGAATGATTGATACATCAGACTATTATAATTTGATGCTAAAGCAGTTTGAATCACACAATTAAGTTTTCTTAGTTTGATTTCTCATCAACCACCTTATTTAATTATAATTTGCTTTTCCCTGAAAATGCATAGGTCAATCCATGGGTCTCTAAGAAGTTCATGAATGGATTTCAAACAATTGTGAATCTCTTGGAATTATATGCAAATTTTTGTATAAATGTGATTGTGTGTTTTTATAGGAAGATTATTTATTGGTTTTATCACCACATTCTCAAAGAGACTCATGATTCCAAAAAGGTTTAAGTTCTACATGACAAGATTTGACAGACTGAAGTTCTTGAAGAATCTGTTACAGTTCTAACTATAATTTAGCAAATTAGCATTCTGCTCTATATATCCATTTCTTATGTGTTTAGTAAGTGTGACTACTACTTTCTCATGGTGAGATATGAAAATCAAATTTCTGAGAGTAAAAAACTAAGGACTAGACCCAGGTCTTGAGCAGATTCTTTAAGACAAACGTCCACTGGGAAAGGCCCTGGAATGAAATCTGCCCTGGTGACAATCTTTCTTGCCACACACCTTAAACGCTGGTACTCAGATGACAATTTGTCACCGCACGTCATTTCTTTAAGGAATTTGTGTCAATGTAAGAATCAGGATGCTTCATGGTGAGATGGGGTACTGAGCTGCTTTAATAGAAAAGCAATGGGTACTTCTCTGCTCCAGAACGTCTCTTCATTTTGTCATAGTTTATTCCTAAAAGGAAAATGCACCGAAATACTGTAATTGAAACGTTCACATTTATCTATCTCAGAATATATTGATTAATCATGACTGGTGTCAAAGGAGAAAATATCATGCTTATTAATATTAGTGAAAATCAGCTGTGTGACAGGAACAAATGAGAAAAAATAATATTCCATTAAAACAAATACTACCAAAACTCCAATAAGATTCCTCCCACAGCAAAAAAAAAGTCTAATGTGAGATGAGGTTAAATTGCAGAAACTGGACACGTGTTTTAGCCTCTCAGGATGCACAACAGGATGATTCTTTCTAGACTTTCAGTTTGAAAAAAGGAATAAAAGGAAAGCAAATAAAAGAGGCCAAACATCTCAAATTATGTTTAATCAAATACGGAGAATTATTTTCCTCCTTATGACATTCACCTGTCAGTTCCCAGAGGCTAATGGTTATTCTTCAGTCTTTTTCTACATATTAATTTAATATTAATATATTTTTTTTGTACAGGTTAATAACAGGTCAAATAACTAAAGAAGCTTTTGAAAATCTAACAAGCCCATCTTAAACATAAGTCCTTGGTAAGGCAGGTAGAGAAGGATTTGATTTCAGGAAGTCGGTAATGCAGTTAATGACCTTGCTTCCCAAGCTTCCTTTGGATTGATGACTAGCTGGGAGGAGTTGATAGCCATTAACCCCCAGCTGCTCATTAATTCTTAGGAAATGCCCTGTGCCAAGGTCATCATTGTCTTTAGAAGATGAAAACAAACAAACCAACAGTAGCACCCAAAAGGCATATGGGTTTTTGTAATGAGTACTACAACTTAAATTGCCATGCAAGGAATCTGCAGAGAATAAATACCACATATATAGGGCCATTCAGATTTTAAAATCACCTTCCAAGTTTTTACCAAGTACTCTCGTCCCTATTTATTATTAAACAGTGCAAAGCCCTAATTTCCTAGACAGTAAACACACACACACACACACACACACACACACACACATAGATATCCCCAGGCAAGCACTAAATATGTCTGGGATTCATATTACAGTAGGGTGTTGGGAAAGAGAATCTCTAAAGTCATTTCAGCTCTAATAATATATATGATTCTAAGTATGTTCACCAACAATGTGTGAACTTTACTTGTGAGGAACTGCTACTCAATAACTCCCATCAACCATCGTTTGAAACACTGCTCTGAGACAAGCCCAACTTCAACAACAGAGTTGTGAGCTGATGCCAAACTGCTACACTGAGTGAGGGTGTAGATGACTGTGTGGACAATTGTTAAGTAGTCTGGTGTTTAGAGGGAACCAGCAAGGTTTGAACAGTCAGTGCAGGCAATGCGGACATGAGATTTAGTAGGATATGTACGTTTGGATAAGCAAAAGGTCTACATTCCAAGAGAGAGAAAAACATAGGCATTTATTCCTTCAGTGATATTTGCTGGCTGCCTACTAAGCATCAAGCACATTGTTCAGTTCTTGCATTTGGGGCCAAGGGTCTCCCGTCGAGAATCTCACAGTGTATGGGATTCATAAGCGAGTAAACAGGCAACTATAAGATAGCAGAAAGTGCTAGAGAAGAAAGCACAGCATGTTTTAGGAGGACACACTAACAGAGAGAAGAGAGAGAAAGAAAGGAAAGAGTTTGATGGAAAACAGGCATTTGGCAGGTGGGACACATGTGCAAGTGAACATGAATATAAGGCAGAGAGGCACAAGCTGACTTCTTTTAAGACTATGTACTCAAAACCAGTGGGATAGAAGGCAGGATAAGTAAAATAACGCCAGATTGTGAAACATAGATAAAAGAATTTAGATTCTATATTAAGTCATGGGATGGGTTGTAGGGACTTGATTTTCCTTTTGTTGGAAGGAAATAGGACAATGAGAAGAGTATTTAAGGAAAAGCAGATTTGCAATAATATGGAGAATGGGTAGAGAAGAGCGCACTATAAAACCTGAAGGTCAACTAATAAATTATTTCAATAATCAAGATATGAAACAACAAGGGCCTGGACGAGGCTCTGGTTTTTGCCTAAAATATAGGCTGACATGACATCATGATGTGCATCTCTCTGCTCTGCAATCCTTACTCTGTGAGACTCCTGTTATCCTTCACCAGCTCCCTTGATTCCTTACCCACCATTGGCTGCTCTGACTTCTCTACATTTCAGACTCCCTAAAACATCAGAGTAAGTCCCGTATACCTAGTCCAGGCTCCCATTGGAGATCTCGGAGCCACTGCCTTCCACTTTTCAGCATGACTTAAGAGTTTAATAAATTCACCAAAATGACCCACAAAACCCTTATCAGGAAACGCTCCTTAATCGAGTCTGTGTTTATGAGATCTGAGCAAGGGGAGGAAACAGAGTAGACTCTTTCTGTGATTTCCAGGCAACGTCATTTAATCAGAATGCAGATAGCTGGGATGGCCTCCTAATTGGAACTGGAGCTGGTTTCAAGTAACCTCAACACTGTTAACATTGCATAATGAGGAAACCTTGGTGATGACATGTCAGATAATGGAAATGACTGTAATCAGTGATTTCTTTGTTTCCCCCTAATGACCACAAAAGGGGGAATTACATGGCAAATGCAGACATTTGAAAATTGAATTCTTAGTTATTTATTGACTTAAGGCAGTCCTCATTTTGCTCCATGTCGCGTTAAACATAGGACATGCATATCGTAACCAAGTTCTCTTTTTCACACAGTTCTTTTATAACAGATTTGCTCTCAGTTACCATGGAGCCTTCAAAATGAGGACTCAGTTCCAATATGAACAAGCTTCAGTTAACACAGTACCGTGCAAAGCAAGAACTCCCTGTATTATCCTGTATTCATTTGCCTACAATGCATCATTTCCAAAAATATACCATGGAAAAAAATCAAGAATATACATGAAAAGCAATAAGAAACTGGGTCCCCTATGATATCTTAATGGGATACCTTAATGGGATAAGAAAGTAGGGAAGACTGCATTCTCGTATTTATGACATTAGTTAACTAATTTTTCCTTTGTTTGGATAACGAAAATTACTTCTTGATTACTTCTCCCACCAGCTTTCTTTATTCTCTAAAGGATGCATTTTAAAAAGAACAATCCAATTGAAAAAAACACAAAGCTGACAAATTCTAATATGGTTATCATAAATGCTGGATGACACTAACGCAAGCCACTTAAACTTTCTGTACCTTCTGTAAAGTGAAAACAGAAAACCTGCTCTTCCTAGGCCAAAGGAATACTGGAAAGATAAAGTTTAATGAAAGATAAGTGTGACAAAATGAGGGTAAATATGTTATGGGCATCACTCCCGCACTCCCCAATCCCATCTTTTAAGCTATAACTGCCATGTGAACAGAAATGGAAGGTGAACGGAGATGCAGGCAAAACTCTAAGATCAGTAGTTGGCAAACTACTGCCCCCAGGCAAAATCCAGCCCACTACTTGTTTTTGTCAATAAAGTTTTATTGGAATACTTCCACACTCATTCATGTATATATTTTCTATGGCTGCTTTCACATTAAAGTGCAAAGTTGTGTAGTGGTGATAGACCATATGGCTTGCAAAGCACAAAATAGTTACTCTCTGGCCCTCTACAGAAGTTTGTGGACCCTTCTCTAGAGCATCGAGAGAAATTTCTTGTCTTACCCACTCTCCTCAACCCCAAAGCTACTGAAATGATGCATTAGAGCATGGGAGAAAAATATTAAAATTTCTATTTATAATCCACTTTCATCTAAGAAATAAGAAAGAGATTAAGTTTCACTAATTTGGCAATGGTGCTATGTGTCACATAACATATGTGAGGAATCCTGAACGAAAGCAGATCCACCACATAGAGGGGTTGTCTGTAGCACCATTACTTGTTCATATGCTTTCAGCACACGTGACATACTACTATTGTTGTGTGTCTGGCTAAGTGCCTCAGGGATTATTTTATTTAGTGTTAACTAAATTAATACTCACAAAATGGAGAAAGGGGCTTAAAGGGATTCTTTCAAAGACATCACAGAATGAATATTCTAGTAATAACGCAAGCATAAGCACACAATAAATAAAAATGGAGAGCTAACATCTTATCTCCTAGGATGGGCTCTTTGAAGCCATGCAATAATTATATATTAAAGAATTGTTCATTCTGATTAATCTTGTATAGTCATCCCTTAATATCCATTGGGGATTGGTTCCAGGATCCCCGTGGATACTGAAATCCATGGATGCTCAAGTCCTTTATATAAAGTGGTATAGTATTCGCATGTAACTTCCGCACATCCTCCTGCATACTTTAAATCATCTCTAGATTACTTATAATACCTAATACAATGTAAATGCTATGTAAACAGTTGTTATACTGTATCATTTAGGGAATAATGACAAGGAAAAAAGTCAGTACACGCTCAGTACAGACACAACCATCATAAGCCTTTTGATCCTCGGTTGGCTCAATATGTGGATGCAGAACCCACAGATACAGAGGGCTGACTGTATAGATGTGTGTGCATGTGGGTCTGTGTGGGGGGAGGGTAACAATCACTCTCTCCAGCAATCATGTCCCATCACACTCTTGTCTAACTGTATACTCTCTTCTGAATTCACCAGTTACCCACTAACATCTCTGACTAATACCTGGCTTCCTTGGAGTGTTTTCTCCCCACTCCACCCCTTTTTTCTAACTAGCAACACTAAAGCATAATGCTGTGCAAAATCAATGCCCCATCTGTCCCTGGGATTGAGAATTGTATTTTCCCATGCCCCTTCAGATCCTGGGAGAAGGATCTGAGAACAGTTCTACAAGAGACAAACTTTGTAACTACCCTCTCCTTACTTCCTTTCCTCCTTCCCTTCTAAAAGTTTCTTCCTCTCACTATTCATTAGAAAGATGAGTTAAAATCTATTAGGTTTAAGCTTTAAAACTCATGAACATAGGACCCCAATTAAGAATAATAGACTTTGAGAGTTTTAGTTATAAAAAGAACCCTAGAGAACTAGGTAAAAACTTCACTTCTTCATTCTCTCTATGGAGATCTTGTCAATAACAATTCTGAATCTCATTTTTCCTAACCTGTGAAATGGGTGTATATTATCTGTCTTTCCTTTCTCATTACTATCAGGATAACTTGAGAAAGCTTATGAATTGTGAGGTAATTTAAAACTATAAGTATTAGATCATTTTTACTATATCTAATAAAACTGATCATTTTTTACTTTGAGTCTATACTAAAAACAAAACAAGTCAGAAAAGTAAGGGATGAAGGGGGACAAAGAGAGCAAAAAACACAGCTTTCTATGTGGCAGACACTCTCTGAATACTTTACATATACAGTTTTATTTAATCTTCATAACAACTGCCCGAAGTAGATGCTCTGTTAGTTTTTCACTTACCCCAAATCATACAATTAGTAACTGGTCTCGGGTCTGTTTCTAAACAGATTTCTAAAGAGATGGAGAAAAATATCACACGTATAGGGTTCTGGCTGCATTATCATATCTAATCTTAATAAAACTCCATTTCTTAGAAGTGCGCCTATTCATTTTGTCTTTGAAAAACCAAGTCTGAGCATTTAAGCACTATACCCAAGGCTTTACAGCCCGTCTGCTGTAGGGCCTGAACTTCAACCACCAGCTCCAGATCCATTTTCTTTCCAGCACACTGCCTGGCAGTGAATTTGGTGGGATTCACTAAGACAACCTAACTGAAAGTACCTAGCAAAATATCTGGCATGCAGTAGGTACACTATATAGTATGCTTTTTTTCCTTCCTAAATAAACTCCTCCTTTCTCTTGGAATATGATCAGCACAATGATTTTATGCTCCATTTAGAAGACTAAAAATTGGGACTGAGGAGAAACATCAGTCTGGGTTGACAGAATCCAGGGAAAGCCATAGCTGGGGCATGAAGGTGGATTGTGATCTGTAGCCGGCAAACTTTCAACTGGCAGCCAGTGTTCCTACCCATCAGCATGTGCTACTTGAGTAAACTTCACTCTCAATTCTTTTGTTTTTAAGGAAAAACATTTCCAGCTAATAACACAATTACACTTAAGTATCAGAGCTCATTTTAGTATTATTGCATTTGTTAAATCTAACTGAGTCCAAATTACTTCCTCATTGCTAATAAGAGAAAGGGGAGGAGGAAAGAGAGGAGAAGGAGAGGAGGAGGGGGAGAGAGGATGGCGAGGGTTAAAGAAAGAGAAGGAGGCATATACATAGAGTGACAGAGAGAAAAACAGAGAGATATCAATGCTGCATATAGCCTCAAGTCCAATAAATGTCAGTTAAACTTGCTGCCCATGGTTTCTATGGAAACCCCTTAAGTTAAGAGTGGAACACAGATATTTTTTGGACTGCAATTCACAAGCTGTTTATTTAATTATGATGAAACATGAGACTGTGAGGGACAATACTATTATCATACCGATAGCATTTAGAATTCAACAAATAGGTATGGCAAAATAAAAAGGTAATTTTTTTGTGAAAATCATTAGCTTCACGTGAATTGCATGCAAATAAAATGCATGTTGTTTTTTACAGGACTTCATACATTATTTCCCACAGGCAAACCCCAAATTAGCCAAATGACATTCGTTAAAAGGGAGTTCTTCTGAGGCCTCATGCCACTTATATGCTCCCTCCCATGCCCAGTGAACAAAACCAGGGTCACAGTATATTTACAATTAAACCCAGGATAGGACCAAAGTGCAGCACAGCTGGGAAAGCAAGCACATTATTACCCCATAGATCATTTGTGAACAATGAATAGGTCTCTGGTGTTTTTCTGTTTTATAGACATTTGAATATAAAAATAAAGAAAACAGCTTTAGATTAGCCTTTGCCTTCTAAAATAAACAACCACTTTTAGGGCATTATTCCTGGTGGCCCGAAGAAGAATGATTGGAAGCCATCACTTTTCTGTCTCTGAGAGTTAGAAAAGGTTTGCTTGGGCTTTAATTTGGCCACTGGGAATCATCTGATTGGTGGGCTCATTCATACTCTTGTTCCTTCACTAAACAAACAGGTAGTTTCCACCTACTGTGTGCCAGGTACAGTGCTAGGGACAGGGGAGGCAAGAAGATTAAACCCAAGTCCCTAGCTTAATTACGGACTTTTTAGAAGGGATCGCATTAAATTTGTTGATAAATCTTTATGGAGGGACTAGTATGGCTCGTAGGCACTAGACTAAATAAATAAATCAATCCAGGATCTTACCTTCCAAGAGATTACAATTTAATGAAGACCAAAAGATACACAATCATAAGTTATAGAGCAAGGTGTCAGTGCTCTTGCCTGCTGCCTCGCCATCTGATCTTCTCTCTATATAGGTAGAAATGCCATCCATGGATGCTGTGCTACAGTAGAAGGTAAATGTTTTTGTGTGTATGGCATGTTTGGCTGATGGAGGGTAGGGTGAGAAGGGAGCTTCAGAAATATTTCCATGGGGGAACCACATTTCCAGCTCTGTCCATAAGCCACCACTACCTTGATAAAATCTTTAGCCCATAAAATATGACGGAAGGAGGAGGCACTCACAAGAGAAGTGAATCCCAAGGAGAGTCATCTCTGGTGTCAAGCTGGGAACCTGAAGGCTGTCTCTAAACTGGCAAAGAGAAACATACAAGAAATTTGCAAATATGACTCAGTGAATATGTCTTTTCGACTATATTACAGCCTATTTTTTGAAATTCAGTAATGGTTTGCAGTAGCTGGGCCTCCCACAAGTTGTTCATGCTAGCAAAGCCAGTAGTTGCTGTTACTGGATTTGACAGTGTATAATGAGCCACTTCACGTTAGCTGCTGCTGTAGTGTTCAGCATATTGTGGGGAAGATTTAGCATGAATCATCACCCACCTAGCTCTCCATTGTGGTCTCTATGCTGTAAACAGGCAACGTGTTTGTCAATCTAAAAACAAACAAAAAAATCATGCATTAGAACAATTCAGCACATTTCTCCATCTACTGCCACCACCATCAGAACAGACAACACTGGTGACAAACTTTATTGAATCACCACTGTATTTTAACACTCTCCTGGGCAGAAAGCCAAGGCAGCTATTTTAACCACTGGCCATTTTGAACAATGCATTGTTTAATGCCGATAAAAAAAAATGCATTCAGAGTCAGAAGATCTGCAGTCTACACTTGGTTCTGACTTAGATGCATGACCTTAAGCAAGTCACATTTTCTCTCTGATCCAGTGTTCTGATCAAAACCACCTTTTAAGATCAAATAAGATAATGTATTTTGAAGATAGATAGGAAATATTTAAATAGAATACTCTGAATTATTAAAGTCAAATGAGATGTTAAAAGTTGGACATAGGCATCTGTTGCAAATTTCAATTGGGATTTTTTTCCACATCAAAAACCAAGAGAGATGCTAACATCTCCTCCTCTTACCCATCCCTCATCCTACCCCAGCCCCCCTCCTAACACTCCTGTGTCAATGGTAGGTTAGAAATTAGAATCTGATATTGAGGACCACAGAGTACTTGGAGCAAAGAAACATGAAGAATAGAGCTGGAATTTTGCAAAGCATAATGAAGTAAACTAAACTATTTTTAATTCCAACAAATACAGATCTTTACAGCCCAAGCTTAGACATACAGTTGGTGCAAACTGTACAGAGAGGAAACCCTGAGCAAGTACAGATGGAAAAAGCTCCCACAATTAGTAATCAAGATCAAGGGACAGACACGGATATTGAAATCACCAAGCACTCTCTCAGAAGTAGGACTCGGCAGAACAACAGGGAGGCAGGTGTTAAAATTTTTAAGGAATGAGGAGGAGTGAAGTGTGGGTCTGTGGTTGACTCCTTTAAGGAGGTGTTAGCAGGTGGTATAGTCTGATGGTGTAAGCTTCAAAGCTGGGTGTTTTACCATGTTAGATTGTTTTGTTTGGAACAGATAATATTAGTAAAAGTGCTTCTCAAACTTCAAAGCAGTATACTGCTAATGAATATTATTATTATTACATAAGTAAAACTGAATATGATTAAAATTCATTTCAGAGATGATCTGTGGATTTTCCATCATTGGTTTTAAAAAACATATAACTCAATCTTATAGAAAGTTTCCCCAAATCTCATGGTTTCATAAACCATTTACTACCTTTGTGTAGGAAATATGAAATATAAGATATAAGTTAATGTGCCTGGGGTTTATAACAGTGTGAGAGCAAGGCAGTGTGTAACAATTAGTGTGTATAGAGAGGGTAGAGAAAAGGGGGAAGGTGAAAGCTTATGTTCATTGCCAAATCAAGTGGCCTGTTCTCAATTCTCACATTAGGCAAACATTAGCAGCATCTGACATAGTGCCCACTCTGCCCTTCCTGAAATACTCTCTGCACATGGCTCCTAGGAAACCACTCCCTGGATTCTCCTTCTACCTCATTGATCACTCTGCTCAACCTCCATTGCTAGTTCTGCCTTATCTCCTGGGCCACTAAACCTTGGAATGTACCAGGGCTCAGTTAGTGGACCTCTTCTTTTCCTATACTCACTCTCTAGGTGGTTCCATAGTGGCTTTAAACACCATCTACAAACTGAAGACTGCCAAACATATATCTCCAGCCCACTGCAGACTTGTATACATAACTGCTAATTCAAGACCTCTACTTGGAGGCATCAAAGATCAACATGTCCAAAATAAAACTCCAACTCCACCTCCATCCCTGACAAAGACTTTTCTATAGCAACTCCATTCATTCATTAAACAAAAAATTTTAAGCTCCTACTGTGTGCCAAGCACGGTTCCAAGGACCATCCTCCTAGTAGCTCAGGCCAAAGTCTCCTGGAAACTTCATTTTTTGGTCTCATCCTCACTTTTCATCCTATTACATCTACACTTTATCACCTTTACATGCTATTGCCTATATATTGGAAATCCTGTAAATCAAGGATCACATCACTTCGTCTCACCTCCACTGCTATATCCTAGTCCATTCTCTTTCTGGATAATTGGATTATTCCCAAAGCCTGGTCCAATATCTGGTGTCTTTGCCTCTATTCTTGCCCCTTTTCAGTGTTTTCTCAATACAGTGGAAGGATCCTATGAAAATGAAAGTCAGATCACATTCATTCTTCTGCTCAATGCTCAATGGCTTCTCATGTCACTCAGACTAATATTAAAGTGCTTCCAGTGGCCTATGAGACCATTTATATTTGTGTTCTGGATCCCTTCTACACTGATCTTACTGGCTACCACTATCGCTCTTACTTACTCCACTCTGGCCACACTGGTTCCTTGCTGTTCCTCCAATATACCAAGCACATTATTTCCTCAGGAACTTTGCACTTACTGTTCCTTCTGCCTGGAATGTTCTTCACCCAGACAGACCTGTAGCTATGCATGCACATGACAATGGTACCACCTTTCATCCAAATATCTGTATGCTTTGCTTCTTCACTTTCTTCAGGTCACCTGCTCAGAGATATCTTCCTTGGCTAAGCTGTCTAAAATATAGCTACCCCTTCCCCCATCACTCTCTAGCCCCTTATTCTGCTTTACTTCTCTTCATAATACTTCTCACAACTAGATATAATGCATATTTATGTAGGTATGCCTATATCTATGTATTTATTTATTTTCCATCTCCTCCAACAATATGAGGTCTGAGGACATGGAGTATAGATGATTTGTTTACTGATGGAAACCATCAGCAATCCAATTTTACAGATGAGGAAACCAAAGCCCAGGGAAATTCAGTGCCTCTTTGAGGGCTTTTCTGGGGAAAATGGGATTATCAAGCAGGAAGAGTGGTACAAAGATGGAGATGATGATGAATCCCAGATCAGAGCATTAGAGAAATTAAGCTGATTAATTCTGTCATTAGATGTGGTAAATTCGTGACTTAGGAAAGTTCTATAATTTTTTTGGATTTCAAATCCTTCATCTGAAAATTGAAGGTGATAATAATACAGTCAACCTCAGAAGGTTGTTCTGAACATGAAATAAAGTGATGCTCATAAATCACTAAGCCTGACATATCGTAAGCTCTCAGATAATAGGAATGATTATTATTATCTGAGAGAGTTTCATTCATTATTTATTACACACTTGGTGAGTGGCTAAACAATTCACCCACTTTTCTAAAATGATTATCTGGTGCTGAACGCGGCACTTATCCCCAAATACATGATCATGCCTGGACATGAGAAAATATAAATCAAGTTAATAAACTACCTTGATCTTTTACATATCGCCATAAAAACAAGATTGGTAACAAGAGAGATGGTGATGCAAATGGTACCTTTTGTTTATATTACACATCACAGATTAGAAAATCTTCTCATATACATTATCTTATCTGACCTTCACAATTATGGGAGGCAGGCAGAAGACATTATATTTTTCCATTTTGCAGACAAGAAAGTTAAAGTATAAGGAAGTTAAATAATGTACCAAGTTTTAAAAATAACAGTAGTGATATATGATAACTGTTAATACAAGAGGTTAAAATTGTTGGAGCCCTAGACCAGTGTTCCACCCAATATACGATCTTTTAACATGAACACGTTAAGTGAGGGAGGGAGGTACTTATGCTATGAATCCTTCTCAGGTTCACTAAATTTGTAGGTATTTGCTTTCTTTGTGCTCCTTTAACACATAGCACTACTACTTCCATACAGGAAGAATGAAAAGAACATATATTGAGCAACTATCAACTACTGTGTTAGTCATTCACATTGTACTTCCCTACTCATGTGTCTTTCTGTACCATTAGACTACATGCCCTATTGGGACAGGCACTATATTCCATTTTATGTGCATCCACAGCCCACTACGTTTACTGCCATGTAGTATGTTCAATAAAAGTTTCTTGAATAGGTAAATAAAATAAAGCTTATTTGGCTATATACAGAAAGAACCAACTGAAAGTACACCCTGAATTTGAATCATACAATCAAACAGTATGATTAGTGTGAACCTTATAAAATTACCATTTCCTAAATCATAAACTGTTGATATATAATTCAAACAGTATAGGAGTGATGTCAGCAACCTGGCAGAGTGAGCTGTTCTCCATTTCTCTCCCGCTTCAAACTACAACTAAAAGGACATTCACTGATCAGCAGAGGATATCCACACAGCACACCAGGACGTCTGAGAGACCTGAGCAACTACACATCTGAAGGTGGATGGACTACCCCCCAAGGAGGTGGTGGAGATAGGTGAGCATCCTCTGGACCCCAGGCAGCCCAGTGCATGAGTGTCACTGCTTTCCCGGCTGGAGCAACCATAGCACCACAGCAGCCACAAGCGCGGGAGTGTGCCTCTGCAGGACTATGGAAACAGGTGACGGAAGCCCTGAGTCCCTGTGTGATTGCTTCCTCATCTATGGGAGAGCTCTCAGGGTCACATGGCCTGCAGAGAGCGGCACAGGCTTGGACCCAGTGGGGAAGCCCCGCCCACCAAGCACAAAGGTTGGTGCAAGCTCAGAGCAGCGGGTGGCTGAGCTGTCGCCCAGGAGAACAAGCTCTTGGCCGCCTCGAATGCCCTTAGTACTGCTGTGGCCCCAAAGAAGGGAAGTATGTCTCAGTGGGACTGTGGGAGCAGGCAGCAGTAGTCCTCAGCCCCCATGTGATCACTCTCTTGTCTGGTAGGAGAAACCACAATCTCACCTGGTCCAAGGGGGTGGCTTTGGCTGGGTCCCAGAGGGGAGGTCCCCCCCACCAAGCACAATAACTGGTGTGACCTAGGAGCAGAGGGCAGCAGAAACCAAATGAGTCCCTGGCTGCTGGGAAGGCCCATAGTACTGCTGCAGCCCTGAAGAGGGGAGCACAATTCAGTGGGACTGTGGAAGCAGGTGATGGCAGCCCTGAGCCCCCCACGTGATTTCTTTCCCATTTGGTGGGAGACCCCACAGGGCTGCTGCAATCACAAGGAGTGACCCAGACTCTGACAGGCACAGCTGACAGGGATGACAGCAGTGGGCTCACATTACACAGCTCCTGCCCCCCACCCCAAGTGGTGGCAGGTGGAACCTGCGTCCAGAAACTATCACTATGTGCTGGCACAAATCCACTCCACCAAATGGTATAAAGAAATATATTAATACTCCAGACAAGACGGAAAAAGACAAAAACCCAGAAATCAATGCTGAAGGCACAGAAATCTACAACCTAAATGACAAAGAATTCAAGACAGCCATCATAAGAAAACTCAATGAGCTACAAGAGAGTTCTGAAAGACAGTTCAATGAAATCAGGAACCAAATTACTGAACAGAGGGAATTGTTCACAAAGGAGGTTGAAACTATGAAGAAAAACCTAACAGAATTGTTAGAGATGAAAAACGTAACTGATGAGATAAAGAAAAATCTGGAGTCCTTAAACAGCAGAGCTGACAACATGGAGGATAGAATTAGCAATCTAGAGGATAGGAACACAGAAATGCTTCAGATGGAGGAGGAGAGAGAACTTACACTAAAAAGAAATAAAGAAATTCTCCGAGACATATCTGACTCAATTAGGAAATGCAACATAAGGATTATAGGTATTCCAGAGGGAGAAGAGAGGGAGAAAGGGACAGAGAGCTTCTTCAAAGTGATAATAACTGACAACTTCCCAAACCTGGAGAAGGAGCTGGAATTACAGGTAGCAGAAGACAACAGAACTCCTAATTACATCAATGTAAAAAGACCTTCTCCAAGACATATATTAGTAAAGTTGGCAAAAGTCAATGACAAAGAAAAAATATCAAGGGCAGCAAGGCAGAAGAGAATAACCTACAAAGGAAACCCTATCAGGCTTTCAGTGGATTTTTTAGCAGAAACCTTACAGGCTAGGAGAGAGTGGAATGATATATTCAAAATGTTGAAAGACAAAAACTTTCAGCGAAGAATACTATATCCAGTGAAAATGACCTTCAGATAAGATGGAGAAATAAAAACTTTCCCAGACAAACAAAAGCTGAGGGAGTTCATTGCCACAAGAACCCCCTACAAGATTTGATCAAGAAGGACCTCATACCTGAAAAAAAAAGAAAGTGTTTACAAATCTTTGAGCAAGGGGATAAATAGGCAGACAAAATCAGAAAATTGCAACTCTCTATTAGAACAGGTTAGCAAGCAATTAATTATAACTCTAAAGATAAAAGGAAGGAAAACATTGAAAATAAACATTATCACTTCATTTTAACCACAAATTCACAACACATAAAGGAATAAGTTGTGATGACAACAACTTAGAAGGGGAAGAGGAAAGGGATGGAACCTGCTTAGACTAAGGGAACAAGAGGCTATCAGGGAATGGACTATATCATCTACGAGATCTTTTATACAAACCACATGGTAACCACTAAACAAAAAATCAGAAGAAAGACACAAATGATAAACAAAGAGAAATCTGAGAAAACCATCAAGAGAGCCACCAAACTGAATTAGCAGTCCAAAATACGTGGGACGAGAAACAAGAGAAATACATAACAACTGAAAAACAAGTGATAAAATGGCAGCATTAAGCCCTCATATATCAATAATCACTCTAAATGCAAATGGATTTAATTCTCCAATCAAAAGACACAGAGTGGCTGGATGGATTAAAAAACAAGATCCAACAACATGCTGTCTCCAGGAAACACATCTAGCTCTAAAGACAAACATAGGCTTAGAGTGAAGGGATGGAAGACGATACTCCAAGCTAATGGCAAACAAAAGAAAGCAGGTGTTGCCATACTTATACCAGACAAAGTAGACTTCAAGATAAAAAAGGTCATGAGAAACAAAGAGTGGCAATATATAATGATAAAAGGGACACTCCACCAAGAAGACATATCACTTATAAATATATATGCACCCAACACAGGAGCATTGAAGTACATAAAGCAACTATTAACAAACCTAAAATTACATATCAACAACAACACAATAATAGTAGGGGACCTTAACACCCCACTTACATCAATGGATAGATCATCCAGATGGAAGGTCAATAAAGAAATAGTGGACTTAAATGAAAAACTAGACCAGATGGACTTAATAGATATATATAGATCACTCCATCCAAAAACAGCAGATTACACATCCTTCTCAAGCACACATGGAACATTCTCAAGGATAGACCATATGTTGGGAAACAAGGCAAACCTCTATAAATTTAAGAAGATTGAAATTATAACAAGCGTGTTTTCTGACCATAATGCTGTTAAACTAGAAATCAACTACAAGAAAAAAGCTGGGAAAGTGACAAAGATGTGGACACTAAAGAACATGCTACTGAACAACCATTGGATCATTAAAGAAATTAAAGGAAAAATCAAAGAACATCTGGTGACAAATGAAAATGAAAATACACCATACCAACTCATAGGCATGCAGGAAAAGTGGTCCTAAGAGGGAAATTCATAGCAATACAGGCCCACTTTAACAAACAAGAAAAATCCCCAAAAAGCAATCTTAAACTACACCTAACATAATTAGAGAAAGAAAAACAAACAAAGCCCAAAGTCAGCAGAAAGATGGAACTAATAAAAATAAGAGCAGAAATAAATGAAATTGAAAACAAAAAAACAGTAGAAAGGATCAATGAAACAAAAACCCGGCTCTTCGAGAAGATAAACAAAATTGACAAATCCTGAGCCAGACTCACCTAGAAAAAAAAAAGAAAGAAGGCTCAAATAAATAAAATTAGAAATGAAAGAGGAAAAATCACAATGGATACCACAGAAATACCAAGGATTATAAGTGAATACTATCAAAAACTATATGCCAACAAATTGGAAAATCTAGAAAAAATAGATAAATTCTTAGATTCACAATTTCCCAAAACTGAATCAAGAAGAAATAGAGAATCTGAATAGACCAATCACAAGTAAAGAGATTGAAATAGTAATCAAAAACCTCCCCAAAAATAAAATTCCAGGTCTGGATAGTTTCTCTGGAGAATTTTACCAAACATTCAAAGAGGATTTAATACCTATCCTCCTCAAACTATTCCAAAAAATAAAGGAAGATGGAACACTTCCTAACACATTGTGTGAGGCCAACATCACCCTGATACCAAAGCCAGACAATGACAATACAAAGAAGGAAAATCACAGGCCAATATCCCTGATGAACGTAGATGCAAAAATCCTCAACAAAATATCAGCAAACTGAATCCAGCAATACATTAGCAAGATCACACACCATGATCAAGTGGGATTTATACCAGGGACACAGGGATGGGTCAACATCTGCAAATCAATGTGATATACCACATTAACAAAATGAGGAATAAAAAACCACATGATCATCTCAATAGATGCAAAGAAAGCATTTGACAAGATCCAACATCCGTTTATGATAAAAACTCTCAACAAAATGGGTGTAGAAGGAAAGTACCCCAACACAATAAAGGCCATATATGAAAAACCCACAGCCAACATTATACTCAATGGGGAAAACTGAAAGCATCCCTCTGACAACAGGAACAAGACAAGGGTGCCCACTCTCACCACTCTTATTCAACATAGTACTGGATGTTCTGGTCAGAGCAATTAGGCAAGAAAAAGGAATACAAGAAATCCAAACAGGCAATGAAGAAGTGAAACTCTCCCTGTTTGCAGACGACAGGATTTTATATATAGAAAACCCTAAAGAATGCATCAGAAAACTATTAGAAATAATCAACAACTACAGCAAAGTTCCAAGGTACAAAATCAACTTACAAAACTCAGTTGCATTTCTATACTCTAATAAACTAACAGAAAGAGAACTGAAGAATATAATCCCATTTACCATTGCAACAAAAAGGGTAAAATATCTAGGAATAAATTTAACCAAGGAGGTGAAAGACCTATAGAATGAAAACTATAAGACATTATTGAAACAAATCGATGATGACATAAAGAAATGGAAAGATATCCCATGTACACAGATTGGAAGAATAAACATAGTTAAAATGTCCATACTACCTAATGCAATCCACAGATTCAATGCAATCCCAATCAGAATCGCAATGACATTCTTCATGGAAATAGAACAAAGAATCCTAAAATGCATATGGGGCAGCAAAAGACCCCGAATAGCTAAAGCAATCTTGAGAAACAAGAACAAAGCTGGAGGCTTCACAATCCCTGACTTCAAAATATACTACAAAGCTATAACAATCAAATCAGCATTGTACTGGTACAAAGACAGACACACAGGTCAATGGAACAGAATTGAAAGTCCAATAATAAAACCACACATATATAGACAGCTAATTTTCAACAAAGGAGCTAAGAACATACAGTCGAGAAAGGAAAGTCTCTTCAATAAACGGTACTGAGAAAACTGGACACGCCACATGCAAAAGAAGGAAAGTAGACCATTATTTTTCACCATACATAAAAATTAACTCCAAGTGGACCAAAGACTTGAAGGTAAGACTTGAAACTATAAAACTCCTAGAAGAAAATACAGGCAGAACACTCTTTGACATCGGTCTTAGAGGGATCTTTTCGAATTCCATGTTTACTCGGACAAGGGAAACAAAAGAAAAAAACAAACAAGTGGGACTTCATCAGACTAAAGAGCTTCTGTAAGGCGAAGGAAACCAGGATCAAAATGAAAAGATAGCCCACCAGCTGGGAGAAGATATTTGCAAATCGTATATCTGACAAGCGGTTAATCTCCACAATATATAAAGAACTCACACAACTGAACAACAACAAAACAAACAACCAGGTCAAAAAATGGGCAGAGGATATGAACAGACATTTTTCCAAGGAAGATATATAGATGGCCAATTGGCACATGAAAAGATGTTCAGCATCACTAATCATCAGGGAAATGCAAATAAAAACTACACTAAGATATCACCTTATACCTATGAAAATGGTTATAATCACCAAGACAAAAAATAACAAATGTTGGAGAGGATGTGTAGAAAAGGGAACCCTCATTCACTGCTGGTGCGAATGCAAACTGGTGCAGCCTCTATGGAAAACAGTTATGGAGATTCCTCAAAAAATTAAAAATAGTAATACCTTATGATTCAGCTATCCCACTTCTGGGTATTTATCCAAAGAACTTGAAACCAATGATCCAAAGAGGCTTACGCACCCCTGTGTTCATTGCAGCATTATTCACTATAGCCAAGAAGTGGAAGCAACCCAAGTGTCCATTGACAGAGGATTGGATCAAGAAGATGTGGTGTATATATACAATGGAATACTACACAGCCATAAAAAAAGACAAAATCGCTCCATTTGCAACAAGATGGATGGACCTGGAGGGTATTATTTTAAGTGAAATAAGCCAGACAGAAAGACAAACACTGTATGACTTCACTCATATGTGGAATATAAACTAACACACAAACAGAGAGAACAGTTTGGAGGTTACCAGGGGGAAGGAAGTTGGGGGGTGGGCACAAGGGGTGAAGGGGTGCATTTATATGGTGACTGACAAATAATAATGTACAACTGGAATCTCACAATGTTATAAACTATTATGATATCAATTAAAAAAATGGGGGAAAGGGGCAGGCCCCGTGGCGTAGCAGTTAAGTGCATGCGCTCTGCTGCTGGCAGCCCGGGTTTGGATCCCGGGCGCGCACTGACGCACCGCTTGTCAGGCCATGCTCTGGCGGTGTCCCACATAAAGTGAGGAAGATCAGTGGCACGGATGTTAGCTCAGGGCCAGATGTCCTCAACAAAACAAGGAGGATTGGCATGGATGTTAGCTCAGGGCTGATCTTCCTTACCAAAAAAAAAAAAAACTGTTGATATCAACAATTTCATATGGTTCGAACTAACAGTTTCCAAAAAGGGGTAATGATTTTGGAAATGTCCAGTTTGCCAAACAAACTTCTGGAATTTAAGGAGATTCTTTTCAGTTCACTTTCAGTTATATAAACATCTATGTACGAACTACGGGAAAGAGAGTCAATACTTTTATTTCAATGGAAAGTCTTCTAACTTCAAACATTCAACCTGTGGAAGGATAACCAAAAATAAACCCAGTACATTGAGTACTGAGTTATAAAAGGGTCTTGTCTATTGATTACCTATAGTAAGGTCCACAAACACAGAGCAAAGAAGTCACCCACTTGCTCTGCCGTAGCCTTAAGATCCAACAGTACAGCCATATGTACATGACGGAAAGCTGAGGTGTCCATGCTGCTTTCTCTTAATACAGCTGCTCAAATATTATTACTTCTTCTCAATAGTTCTATTCTGATTTGCTCCTTTGCCATCTAAATTGCCCACAGAGAGAATTAACCACTATTTTATCATTTTTTCCATAGTATTCTCTTCATTATACCATTTACCACCTTGTGAGAACTAAGACCGCTTCCTATTAATCAGTACACTGCCATTTCAGAACACTGTGCTGGGCAGACAGGAAATAAAAACTTTTAAATTAAAATGAAGTATCCAAAGTATAGATATGTATGAACATATATATGCTATTTAAATATCTCTCTAGCTGCGAGTGGTACCCTAGTTTAACACTGGAGACCAAGATGTTTGGGAACAGGAGACAGTATATACGAAGCGTCCTTGATTTTCAAATAACAGCAGCAGGTCAACCTCCTGCTCTAACTGATCTAAGTCTCTGGTCTGAAAGGACACATGATAGCCGTGGTCTGTGTAAATGTGGCATTTATCTTCATGAGCATAGTGATGAAGAATGGATCAGGACTGGCACAGTCATGAGTGACTTATCCCACCTCTCCTCACAAGTGAAGATAAATGACACAAAATATCAGCCACCATGCATTATATATGCTTACTCCACATTTACGCCCAAGACACAAACATAAAGTAGGCCTTTTCCTCAACCTGATTGTTTTTCGTTTACAAAATATATAGCTAACAATAACCACAGAGAACCTGTGGGAAAGAAAGAGGGGATTAAAAATGCTGAAATAATATCTATGGGACAAGCTCTACCCGGTGAGAGGATACCTCAACAGACCCTAACTCTGGGAACTCTAAAATGGCTGCAAGCCTCAAAATAAGATTTCCACAGGTCTCTGGCTGCTGTCATTAAGCTAATGTTATGAAAAAATCACAAAGACCCCCCAAGGATACTGTGCTAGAGCACTCTCCAACCTGTGGAAGATTCACTAAGATGGTGGTTCTAACAGAATGGCTTCCAAGACCTCCTGGTTTTCTAACAGTCCTCCTGGTTCATTTTATTCTCAAATGATATTCATTATCTTCAGATGATATGCATTCCTTAATTAACGTGTTGGACTAGGATGTCCTCATTAAGCTTCTTAAATTTCTGGTAAGGTGGACAGGGTACAAAAGGCTGAATAATGGCATCATCAGGGCTGTTTCTGCTGCCCAGCCCTCACAGCTAGATAATGTGGGTACTCAGTATCATCCTACCATTGGATACAGCCCCTTCCAGGTTACAATGCTGTAGCACCACTAAGAGCACACGGGATCATTTTAAATTATTATTCTCAAACTTAAACCTAATTTGAAGTTGGCCTGTTGGGAAGGATCTAGTCCCCTAGATCTAATTCACTAGAAAATTATTATGTCTAGATTATCAGAAAGCTAAGTCTTCTCTTTGCCAAAATAGTTGGGAGTCGTAGACTTTGCCTCATATTGCCCATACCTGACTTTTTCCAAGCATTGTTAGTCCTTCTCTCCATTTAATGGTGGAAAATGGACCTCCATCTATAGGCAGAGAAAATCCTGGTCATCTTCTCTAGCCTAATTCTCACACTCAGCCTCATGACATCATTGCTTCAGATTAGCTCTGATCTTATGCTCCAATAGTTTATACTCTATATTACCTTGGGAAATGTTACCAATTTGGTCCCAAGACCATGGCCCCACATTTATGTGTGAACTTTTATGGGATTCCTGTCCTCTTCCATGGGTCTAAGTCTTTGTTATTATAACTTATCCAATATCCCAGGTTCTCAATGACTAAGGACCTGGCTTGTTCTTAAAATTTCTAGATATCCAATATTACCACCTTAATCCTCTCTAGCGCTGATAGCCTTTCTGGTATGCATCTCATTCAACATTAATTGAATGTTACTAAATACCAGGGACTATTCTAGACACTCAGGATTCTACAGTGAGTCAAACAGTGAAGAATTCTCACTTCATGGAGCTTCCCTTTGAGGGGTTAGATAATAAACAAACCAGAAAAGGTCAGGTAGAGGCAAGTGTTGAAATGAAAATAAAAGAGTAATGAGACAGGGAATGACTGAGGGGAAATATTATATTGATTTGGTCTAGGAAGACTCCTCCAAAAAAGAGACATTAAACTTCAAGAATGACAAGAAAGAACGCAGATAAAAAGATATGGGAGAAAAATATTCCAGGCAGAGAGAACAGCTAATGTAAAGGCTCCAGTTTGAGGGAGTCCTATAGTCTTTGTGTCTCCCCAAAATGCATATGGTAGATCCTAATGCCCGACATGATGGTATCAGGAGGTGGGACCTTTGAGGGTTGATTAGGTCATTAGGATGGAGCCCTCATAAATGGAATTAGTGCCCTTATTAAAGATCCAGAGAGATTTCCTAGCCCTTTCCTCCATGTGAGGATACAATGAGGAGTCTGCAACCCAGAAGACAGCCCTCACCTGACCATACTGGCCCCCTGATCTCAGACTTCAAGCCTCCCAGAACTGTGAGAAAATAATTTCTGTTGCTTATTTTGTGGTATTTTGTTTTAACACCAAACAGACTAAAACAGGAAGCGTGTTATACTTAAAGAATAATACAGGGGAAAACAGGCTGGTCTACAGGAATAAATATGCAAGCAGAAAAATAGGAGATGGAGATGGAGAGCGTATTAGTTTCCTTTGGTTTCCATAACAATTAACACAAACCTGATGGCTTAAAACAACAGAAATTTTGTTCTCTTGCAGTTATGGGGGCCAGAAGTCCGAAATTAAGACACCAGTAGGACTCTCCAAATACTCTAGGGCAGAATTCCTCTTTGCCTCTTCCAGCTCTGGAAGCTCCAGTTCTTCCTTCTTTTGTGGCTACAGAACTCCATCCTCTGCCTCAGAGTTCACATGGCCTTCTTCTCTTCTCCACATGTCTCTCCTCTGGATGTCTCTTATAAGGACAGTTGTCATAATCCAGGATGATCTCATCTCAGGATCCTCAATTTAATTACATATGCAAAGATCATTTTTCCAAATAAAGTCACATCTACAGGTTCTCAGGGTTAGGATGTAGACATATCTTTTAGGGAGCCACCATTCAAGAACCCACTACAGAGAGTTAGGCCTGGTAGGCCAGGGAAAACAATTCCTTTGTATTCTACAGGCAGTGGCAAGCTCTTGGAGAGTTTCACAATGGAAAATAAGATAGCTTGATTTAGACTTTTCAACTATCACTCTGGCCATGTGTGAGAACTGATTGAAGGAAGCAATAGCAGATCAGCAGGGCATGTGAGAGATGGCTTGATCCTGGGTGGCAGCAGTAGGAAGAGAGAGAATTAGAAAATTAAAGATTTGTCTGGAAGTAGAGTCAAGGATACTTGCTTAGGGATTACATCTGGGAGTGATGGTGAGAGAAAATAAAAAATTGCCAGCTGCCACCTGCCAATGCAGCTATCCAAATAACATCTGCTCCTGCACTTCCCACTGCAATGCTCCGTATGCCTGCAAGAGTATCTGTGTCAAGGAATCACCTCCACTTTCCCAGATATTCTTAGACCTTCGAAAATATTATCTTCTCTATTAATCTGGGCCTTGTTCTAATTCCTATGGCTGGTTATGTCTTGTCCAACTTTACCTCAAGAGTCTGTCTTGCCTAGTGACCAATCTTATTTTAAGACAAGGTGTTCCAAGTTTTTCCCATTCCATTGCAATTCCTTGGGATATCCAAGCAGAACCTAAGTGATGAGCCCTGAAATGTCAGGGATTTCTGCATTTTCCTCAGGTCAAGGTGACTGAAAACTCTGCCAGAACAAATCTAACAAAATTTCAGAGCCTAATTATACAACAGATACCATCTCAGTGGCCTGCATGTATCCTGTACTTAAATCTTTAGAGAACTGTAGTTTCTAGATTGTCTTTCTACTTCAGGGACCTCTCTGAATACACAAAGAAATTGGCTTAAACAAAATAATACCAATTCTCATAGTTATGTCTTTTGAAGAAATGATGATTTCAAATTAAGTATAATTTATCTTCCTCACTAGGTTGAACTTCTGATAGAGAACTGGGCCTTAAAGTGTTCTGAGTAGTTCACTGAAGGTAGAGACAAGAGATGGCAATGTGCTGTAGTTCGTAGAGTAAGTCCCTTGATGAAGGTCAAATTTTCTTATTGAGTAAGCCATTATATGGAGTGGTGGATGGCAGCCTATAATATAGTCTTGGATTCTGGGGAAGAAACAAATCCGCATGAGATCCTTGTCATTATTCCCTGACATTCGGCTATTCCCTTATGAGCTGTTCCCATAAGAAATTCAAGAGTGTCTGCATAGTATTTCTTCTGGTAAGTGCCTGTGAAGCTTATTTTTAAATAAATTCAATTTTTAAGAATAATTTCAACATCAAAAACTACATTTATCTGCAATTATATTTTCAATTTATCAATGATGGTATGTAATTTGTTCTTTTGTCTCTTAAGAGTACAGTAAATTTTAGGATTTGGTATTCTAAAACCAACAGTGTTGGAAATAGTCTTATTAGAGCAAGCTTAAAACACACCCAGAAAATACATTCCCTGGCATGTGAAGTTTGGCAAGGGTGAAGAGAAGTGGTGCCGTTCTCTGGCTCCGGATTAGAACATTTGCACATTAAAAAGATCTTTAATGCAATCAATCCACCAAAGGGGCAGCTCTGTAAAACACAGGTCACCAACCTAATACCCATGGGCAAATGAAAAGTGTTGTAGATGTTTATACTGACATTTGGTTCTAATCTTACATTGGGTTTGTTTAAATGAGGGCTGCTGTCTTCATCATGAAGCCCATATCAAATCAATTATGGGTTAAGAATAGGAAAGGAGTGCTAAGAAAAGAAAAACAAACAAATACCTAATTAATGAATATTCATCTCATCACTCATTCATTTGCTCATTAACTAATTATTTTGTTATCTTTAAGTCAGCCTAAACCTTATTGAGCATGAAATGATTAAGTAGGAACTGGGCAGACAGCAGAGTTGGGGTGGATCTTAATTACGTGGCACCGCAAGAGAGGGAAGACCATACTTCTATATAAAGGGAAAATCTTCTAGCAGATGGAAATTTGGTCATTGATGTTTTTTCACACTCAAGAGTCTAAAATCCTCCTCCCATTGTCACCACTTGGAGAATCCCGATCAGGGCAGAAGTCTCAGATGTCAAAGGGAATTTTCAAATGGGAGTTCTAGAAGCCATTCTCAGGTTAATCAGCACAGAGCAGCAGGCATTTTGAAGAGTTTATTTGGAGAAAGGAAACGTCTGCAGAAATCAAGTGATTAAGATGTGATACTCAAAGCGAACTCTGAGCGATCTCATTAGCAGAGACTAAGAATAGTCTGCAAATGTAATAAGAGCCGTGATACAAGGTCACAAACATCCTAGCGCAGGCCAGCTGTGTGGGACCCACTGAGGAAGAAGATGGGGAACCTGATTGGATCAGATCAGGAAATCTTCCCTAAAAGAGAGTAGAATTTCTTCCCAACTCCTAACAGAGGAAGAACTAGAAATGTATATGAAAGTTTCCATTACATATTATTCGTAGTTCTCCAGATGTACTTATGTACATTAAAAGGCATATATTTTTATTCCATCATGTAGATCCTATCACTCTCAATTAATTTGAATAACTCCTGTACAAATGTCACTTTCTCACACATCTTCTTTCACAAACTTCCCTAAAAGGACCCCTTACTCAGCTGCACACAGTCACTCATCTCCTTTCTCTGAAATTACATTATTTATTTATTTTCTTCTTTTGCAAACTATATCCCTGCCTTCAGAAGAATATAAGCTTCAAGAGTAAAAGGACATTATATAGCCTGTTCACTATCTTATTTCCTGAGCCTGGAATAGTGTTTGGCACATGATAAGTCACTCAAATATTTATTGAATGAAAAAATGAAGAACTCTTTTTATGTCTTCATAAAATCACTACATAAACTACACCTTTACATGTTATGATACGAATAAGAGAATACTGAAATGGAGGTTTTGGCCAAAGAACTAAGACACAGTAGATGATACATTCCAAAGGGGGTACAAATTTACAATGGAGGTGGTCACAAGTGGTTGCATAGTTTATAACCTCTCACACAGAGCAAAGACATAAATGGACAAGAGAAGCCTTGTGAAGAGGATTTCTTTGAAAAGAGTTGTACTATAAGTCCCATTCCTAAGGAAAATTGATGGGCAGCTTTACATCCTAACCCTCAGCTTAGTAGAGAGGGTCTTCAAGAATATTATTAGAGGAGGATTTTTGAGTGAATTGTCAGTGGGCTATGATTTACTATCACCAACCCCAAGGAAAAGATTGCAGAAGGATTCCCATCCCTCATCACAAGACTTAAGATAGGGATCTGATGGCAGAGTAGAGTACAAAGGAGGGTGGTGTCTAAATCCTATCTGCAAATCTCAAGGGCAAGAGGTCAAATGTTGATCACACATATGAGGGAGTTGGTGAGAGAGCCTTGAAGATATTTTAGATTCTATGCAAGAGGGCTGTCTGTAGAAGTAAATGGCTTACCACAGGGAATTTGAAAGTATTTCTGGATGCCTACGGGCTGAGGAAGGAGAAAGCGATGTGTCAGAGAAAAGAGCATCACTCTCAGTAAAACAATTTCACGGTGGTGAGAGAGGAGGAATGAGTCACCAAAGAACACATACACATGAAAGCCACCATAAGAAAGTCAACTTCAAATGTCTGGCAAACCCAGATACTGATGTCAACTCAAAACAGTACCAGGCAATTAAAAGCTATTCTGCCCACCTCTTACTTATTTTCCCTGACCATCACCCAACAAAGAAGAGTCAGAACTTGGAGTAGGCAGATGGGAGAGGAAGAGAAATAGAAGACTAGATGATAAAATAGAGAGGAAACTAGCCATGTCCACGCCCCAGCCTGTGACTTCAGGCTTCCCACCCATAATGGAGCCTGTGTTGGGGAAAGCAGGCATCTTAATATTAAAATAAGTTCAAAGTTTTGAATATTATATAATTTGCATATTTCAATTACTTACCACAGTGCCTTGTATTACATAAATATTTCCAGAAAGTTTTCATCTAGGGGCAGAAGTAAAATTAGTCCCAATGAATAAATTTTAAATGGGAGAGAAAAATGAAATTGCCTTATGATTACATCCACAGCTTGTATTAGTTCAATATAATGGTTACAATAATTTTACTGATTTTCAAAATCATGGAGAGTTTGAAATTCCACTTATAAATCTCTTCTCAAATTTAAAATTTTAACCTTATTTCTGTCTGGCTATGCTTCACATTTTGCTAATGATTGATACTGAAGACAATGGCAGTTAAATAAACCATTAACTTGAGAACAGAGCTCTCAAACTGATACATATAAATTATTTTTTAATCAGCAACAAACACTACCCAAAGTTTAAATATTTTAAAAGTATCTGGTATTTCTAAAAGTTATTTCATGAAAGAAGGGTACACTCAGGAGTTATTTGGAAATTAGAAGCAATAAGTCCTGTCATATATTCTGGAAAGAATACATCTCAGTGCTGAACAAGTTACAGAATCTGGAGAATGAGATAAAACGGCTACGTATTTGTGTGTGGAGGTGGGAAGGTGTGGAACACATGATAAGACACAGCGGTTAGGAAAATAGAAAACAGTAAATACTATTGGTGAAAATAAGGCAAAGAGAAGGATCTCTCCCATTTCAGTAGAGTACAAACTACTAGTTAGCCTCAATGGGTCTTTCTGAGTTCTCAATTTTTTTATAAAATATTATATCACAAAGACTTATGATTTTACCAAATGCAGAGTTCACGCTGCCATGTTGGCCTTTTGGTTTGGTTGTTAATTTTTATTGTGTGCCCCATAATTTCCCCTTATTGACTGTTTTTATGGTAATATTTGAAATATCAGTTCCACGTAATAGAGCAGTCAGCTGATGTGACTGGTTAAAAGGTTGAAAAATAGCAAATTCGCATGTCTAGCCCAAGTTAATGTTTGTATCAGGAAATATAGGCTTTTGGTGTCCTTTCAAAGCTGGCAGGCTAAGAGAAATGCAAATTAGAGGCATTATTAATTAATAAAAACAAATAATTTAATATGTAAGTTATGTGGACAAATCTTACCCTAATTAGAGGCCTTTTGTTCCAACTCATACCAACTGATTTGAAAATATTGTCACACATTCTAGGCTCTGTTCAGAGCTACAGAGGAAGACAGAAGCAACTGAGACTGTGACAATCACAAAGGTTTTGGCTCTTTCTTCATTACTGACTTGCAATCCTAGAAGCCATTGCTGATGGTGAGGAAGAGAAATGGAAAACAGAAGCAGAAAAGGTAGTATTTTTTCCTAACATTTTGTCCCTTGACACTGGAAAACTCTATAAAGATTCTAGTCTGGCTAAGAACTCAGTACTTTAAATAATCATGAATGATTGCAAGTGGGCAATGGATCATATTCATAGTTTCAGTTATTTAGCTTCTTACCCATCATCATCATCTTTTTATTGTCTGGAAAACTGGTTCCGGAAAATGAAAAAAATAAAAAAAAAAGAGTGTTTAACCATTATTATATCCCAGAGGTCATTTCCAGTCCCAGTTTTATTGTCTCTTCTCTCGAGACTCAGTCTGTGTGACCTTCATTACCTCATAAGCATCCCAGCTGCAAACTCTCTTCACCTTTGTTCTCCTTTTGGCATTTTTCTTTGGTGGAAAGGTTAAAGGAAAATGGATTCTAATAATTTTGGGTACAGAATTAGAGAAAGAAACACAGATGGAATGGATAAAGAAATTGCTCCCTTCAGGCCCAGGGTAAGAGAGGGAGCAAGGAAACACTTGTTTGATTATCTCTGATCTCTCTTGAAGGTGGAAACCTCTTGCCACTATTCTAGAAGATAGCAGGTTCCTCTGGAATTATTCTTTTGCCAGAATAGCATCCCTACCCCCATTAGATCATGAACTACTTGAAGAAACCTGCAAGGGTTTTGTCATCTTTGTAGTAACAAGTTCTTCTTCTTATTTCCTCGTTTTGTTGTTGTGTTTATTAGGGTCAAGTACTAATAAACTCTTTATGTGGCTATGTCATTTATATCCACTTCAATGATAAGGAAATGGTGACTTAATAAGGTTAAATAATTTGGTCAAAGCCAGCCTCATTGGTCAGTGGCAGAGCTAGGATTCTTGCCAGGGTGTCCAAATCCAAAGACGAGCACTTTCACTTGTACTTCTAAGCACCTACTTAGAAAAAAAAAAGGGGCTTGAACAGCCTTTACTATGATCATTTTCATGAAATAGGATTTAACTCCCAACTCACTCTTAGCCTTTCTGGATGAAATGTTCTCATTTGCCGTCTCACCTCATCTACAAGCTCCATTATCCCTCTAATCACGTCTACTACCCATCTCTTTTGTCTTCTGTCTTCTATTATAGTTTTGTTAAAGGGCAGCCACCATATTGCACCTTGTCTTGATTAAGCAGGTATGCCCTTTGTCAGGGAGCCAAGCAAGAAAAGTCCTTATAGTGGTCCCCTTAAGCCACTGCTTGGCATTCTTCCCAGAAAGCACAGTGCATCTTATCCATACCCAATCCACTATACCATGTGCAAGAACATTTATACCCATTAAAAGTTTCAGATCTATTTTGAAGCAAATTTTATAATACAGCCCAGAGAGAATGATGGTTTCACATTATCTTGAAGGTTTGATTTTAATAAGGATTGGCTGTCTTTCAGACAGTTTAGAACAAAGTGCACTGCATTTCAAAAGGAGTCACCACCTTCTTTGACGTTCTGAATCTCTTCTTATTCATATTGGAGGTGAGAGTAAGGTAATAGAAAATCCCTCTTAAAGAAATCACTGGGTTGTAAAATATCTACACTATAAAGACATTTGGTGGCAAGGTATGAAGTGTATAGATTGAACTGTGGCTGATTCCAGTCCTATGGTGGGATGTGAAATTAAAAAGAATTATATATGTATATTTATATCTATGCATGTGTGAATATGTGTGTATTCTGAAATTCAATATATTGTTAAGTATGAATTGATCTATAAGTTGCTTCTAGAGTCAATATATCCTTTGAATAGAAAATGATTATAATAGCTTAATAGCAATTATGGTTACCAGGTTAGAAGAGCCACATAAAAGAAAATTCTCAAGCCAATTGTGGTAGGCACAATTCTAAGATGACCCCGAGCCACACTATTGTATACTCTCCCTACCAGTCAAGTATAAGTGAGACTTGTAACTTGCTTCTAACCAATAGAAAATAACAAAAGTGATGGGATAGTCACTACCTTGATTGAGTACATTACATAGCAAAGATGATGGGAGGTCATTCCTATGATGACATGATGTTATACAAGATCTATCTTAGCAAGAGATTCTCCTGCTGGACTTAAAGAGCTAAGCTGCCATGTGGTTGTGAGAGGACCATGTGACAAGGAACTATAAGTGGCCTCCAAGAGCTGAGCACCCGGCCCAGCTGACAGCCAGCAAGAAAGCTAAGACCTCAGTCCTAAGCTACAAGACATTAAATTCTGCCAATAATTACTTAACCTCTACCAAGAGCCTGGCCAATACCTGATTGTAGCCTTTTGAAACCCTGTGCTGAGGACCCAGTCAAACTGTGTCTAGAATTCTGTCCCCAGAAACTGAGATAATACAATAAACATGTTGTTTTAAACTAATACATTTGCAGTAATTTGTTACAGAGCAATAGAAAACTAAAATAAATTTTCCCTACTTATTTCCTGAAATTGTAGGGCCTGCATTTCAATCATTGGCAAAAGTATCTCCTCTCAGTAATTCAGCAGAACCTGAATAGAAAATGTTCTTGGGGGGAAGAAGGCCCCTAAATTAGCTATGATAGCTTATGAATTAAGTGGACATAGACGTGTCCAATAGCTGCTGCATGAAGAATTTAGAATTGATATCAATCTGATAATTAAGCTCAGGGCATATTTTCACAGTAGAGTATAAATGTATTTCTCCAGAAATCTTAAAAACTTAAAAATAAAATCACTGTCAATCTAAACATACACACAGGTATTTATTGAGAAACCATGCATTATACAGACATAACCTTAAGGAATTTATTCTCTTGTTGGCAAAAGTATGAAAGAATACGAAAAAAATATGACCTATAACCGAGTGTATCATTGTATTTGTGTGTGTATATTGACGTGTGTCTGTGTATGGTCTATGTATGTGTGTATGTGTCTCTATGTCAATAGCTGTATGTGTATATGTATATGTATACATGTGTGTCTATATCTATATGTATGCCCTGTGCATCTGTGTGTAAGCCTTTGTGTTTTTTTAATCTGTGTATGTGTGCTGTGTGAATCTATGTGTGTATCTACGTGGGGTGCAGAGTATGTGCAGGTTTCTGTGTGTGTCTTTGTGTCCATGTGTGTGAGGGGGCCTGGAGAAGATAGAAAAAGGACAAATGAACCTCTTTAAAGGTCTTTATAATTCTTAGCAAGGAATAGAGAGAAAACAAACAAACAGACAAAAATTACTGACATTGGACTCTGCGATCCAGTGTTACTTCTAATTCTATAATGTATTAGCTCTGTGACTTTGGTAACCCGCAACCATCTGGTTTTAATTTAATGAATTTAACCGGTTTATGCTCTGCTGGTGGGAGCATAAACTGGTACAACCACTTTAGAAAACCATTTGGTTGTCTTTAACAAAGCTGATCATACTCATGCTCTACGATCCAACAATTCTGGGACCCAACAGTCCTAGGTATCTATCACCAATACAAATCGTGAATATTTTTACCAAAGGCACATATTAGAAGGTTTACAGCAACACTGTTTAGTCCTTATGGGCAAAAACTAGAACTCTCCCAATGACTATCAACAAATGAATGGATAAACTGTGGTATATGCACCCAATGGAATAAAATATAAAATGAGAACGAGCAATCTATAGTCTCACAACAATATGCATGAATCTCACAGATATAATGTGAACAAAGGAAGCTAGATACAAAAGAGTATCATGATTTATATAAAGTTCACAAACAAGTAAACATAATCTAAATAGGCAAACTTAATCTAGGTCATTTAAGTCAGTATAGTGATTAGCCTTGGGGAGAGCACAAGTGAGGCATCCAAGGTGAGGGCATTTGTCAGCTTCCTAGTGTAGGCACTGGTTACCTATGTGTGTTCAATTTGTGAAATGTCATGGGCATGTATGCTTTTGATATGAGTACTTTTCTTGTTAGAATATTAAATATTAATCTAAAATTTTAAAAAACTCTCATAGCATCAGGCAGCTGTGATGATGAAACAGGATAATGCATATGAACATGATTTGATAAAGTTGTAGCCCTATAAGAAAATGGTTTGCAAACTGGGTAATGCCCACTAGTTGGTCATGAAATCAGTTTATGGATCATGACCTGCATTAAATAAAATGAAGGCGAATAGAACAGAAAATATCAGAGTGTACCGTATACTGGAAATTGTTCTGTGATATACATCTGTTTATAATTGGAATATACGCATGTATGCTTATAACTGGGTTGAGGTGTAGAATTTACTTTGATTATGGGTCACAGTCAAAAAGGGTCAAAGTTATTGCTATAGCATACTCATGAGATAAGTTCATATAGCAGCATCGTAGGCTCACTGAATGCCTCCTACATATCCTGTCTCTGCATGATGACCCTTTGCACCAGAGACTTCACTGGTTCCACATCAATCAAGTGAAGAGACATTTCAATAGGGGAATCCCAGAGTACACTGAAAGTACTTCTACTATATATTCATCAGTAATATCAACCATTGGCCTTATCACTCCAGGCCATTTGCCAGAAGACCAAGGGCTTTGTACCCAGTATATAGCCCAGAATTCTGCAAATTGCTCGCACAACAGGGAAAACTGCTATCTTCCAAATGAGAAGTTTTTCTTGAAAGTACATAGACTCTGTTTCAACCATTTTTCTCCGTAACATTGTAGCAGATGTAGCAAGTGGTAGCACTGTGTACAGGGGAGATGCGGAATGGAAAATATTGCTCATTTGCATATTCCCAAAATAATGGGATGAAGATAATAATTAATAGCTATTTTTATACCCCTTGATTTAATTAATTCCAGCTAAGATGTTTGTAAACATGTGCTGCTATGTTTGGATAAATGTGTCAAATGTGAAAATGAGTCACGAAGACAAGGCACTACGGAAAAATAAAAAAGCCACTGGCACCAGCAGAAGGCGGGCCCAGGTGTACTCCATTTTCTAGTTTGGAACACATTTACCCACAGAAGTCACTAGTGGTGATATTCTCTGACAAAGGGCTCTGGAGAGGCCATGGGAAAGCAGTGCAGGCAAATTAAAAGGGCGAATAACAGCGTAGGGTGAGGCTTGCTACTGGAGCCCTGGTCAGACTCAGACAGACTAATGCAAGGTAGGAAAGACCAGTTTCTTGAGTTGAGTTGAGTTGGAGGCCATTTCACTTCAAACCCACTTATGCATAATATTCTTTCCCAAGGAAAGGAGATTTGAAATAAGGAAATAAAAGAAGAAACACGATTGGAGAGGAAACTTGTTTTACTGAGGGGCAGAGGTTACTCCAAGGCTCTTCACAAAATCAAATGGAGACTAAATGGTGCTTGAGGAAGGGCTGTTCAGAGGGACAATGACACGATGTGCAAGTTCATTAAGAGACTAAAATTTTGGGGAAAGCCATTTAGACTGGATTCATGCGGCAGAGTGAAAAGAAAAGAGGTTCTGAGTAGGGATGTACACTGGTTTGGGGCTGACTAAAGAAGGGCTCTTTCAGCTTTGTTCTAGTTTGAGTCCAAACCTCCTGATGCTTCAAGTCAATGAACCCACTTCACATCCGTGTGGATTGGTCATGTTAGATAAAAGGAAAGGATCCCGAAAATCTCCACAGAACGCAGGGCCTTCCTTGGTGAGCTTATTAAAGCTAGAAGCACAGAGGACAAAGGCTCCCTGCCTTCTACACGGCCAAAGGCTCCTGCTCCGTGAAGGGTCAGATGGGGAGAGAAACCTCATATCAGAGTTAATGATCGTAGCCCTGCTTTGCTAATTAATGCCACTGACTCATGGGGTATGAAAACACAACTTAAAAGGCTCCACACCAACTGAGACGTCGGGGCTAGGAGAGGAAAGGAGCAGGGAATCCTTTATATAACGAAGAATGAAGGAGAATCTTTAATTTTCTGTTAATTACATCTTTTAAATCTATAATTTCTGAGCAGGGCAAGTAGGCAAAATCAAATCAGTGCTGCTATGACACAGCGGTTCCATTTTAATTAAAAGCCACCACCTTCACATTACCTCACATAACAGCACAGACTGGAGTCACCCTGGGTCTCATATTTACTTCAGTTTCTCCCTTTTAATTTTTGCATGAGCAAGTCTAACCCTTGACTTTTATAAAATAACTTTGCAATGAAGCATTTTAAGTCATAATAGCTATAAAAGCTAATGAGTATGCACTCCTATAGATGTATATACTTTTATATAAATACATTTATATATGTGAACATAAGGTCCTAAGAATATATAATATTGAGACATTTTTCTGGGGCATAGTAAGCTCTAAGTAGGACCCTAGTATTCTGAAAGAGTTTATGTATCTTGTTAATTAGCTCGTTTGCCAGTCACTCGGTGGACAGTTTTTTCATAGAAAACAATTTTAAAACTATTCTATAAGAGTGAGATTCTGGCACAGGAGAGGATATAAGATATTAATATACATGTATTTATCATTTAAAAACTGCCTAGGGGATCAATTCTTACAGCATATGAGATAGAGTTTTGATATATAAATATTTGGGAGGTGGGAAGAGTCAACCCCAAGGAATGAAGATGACCTGAGATAAATGGATTTAATTACTTAGCAAGTTTTCACCATAGAGGGATGCACACTGTGTATTTCAGTAGGTATATAAATGTATGTGTCTATATAGTGCACATATATGTATATATTTGCAATGTAATACCTTGATTTGATAAAGCCAGCTCAATGTGCTATGTGTACAGTTGGGAAAAACAGGCACATGTTTGACACTTGAGATTCTGTTTATCTTTCTGTTGTGAAGAGCTATAATCTGTTATCTACTGTCGATCTAACCCTTTAAATCTCTTGACCAGGTCTAGTTTCCCACTTAAAAAAAAAGATATAATATGAAACATCACTGGTAAAATTCACACTTCACACCATTTCCTTATAGGCACTAATTATATACAAAGGCAGGTCATTTGTTTCCAACAAACCCCTGAGTAGCGTTGATTACTGCTGTATTATTAGAATGTTAATTTGGGAACTTTCTAATTGTCCTTCTCTTTTGCAGACACAAGCTAATGTTAGACTTTAGTTATGAGACACATTTAATTTCTTTTGTGTAATGGATACACTAGTCATGCCAGCATGGCTTTATAATAATATTATATAAATTGGTCCCACATAAAACTGAATGTGAGGTATTATTGAACACAGAGTCCCATTTTGGCTACGTGTGACAATAGTGCTAAAACTCAACCTAACGGGGTGGTACGTGTGAGCGAGCTCCTGCTTATGAATATTTGTGTATGTCCTCCTGTAACCCAACACACACACATGAATTGTTAAAAGGAAGTAAAAACAGTTTTCCCAATGAGTCATCACACAATCCCCACTTTGTTCTGGTGTAGTCATAGCTGCACATTAATTTGGATGCTAACTCAGTTCCAGTGGTAAACACAAAAGCAGAGAACCTTGTGCACCCAAGGAGATGCTTTAAAGGGCTCACTTAGTGAAAACATCTGTGGTGTTTATTTTAAATCAAGACCTCAAAATTACATCTTCGGTGAAAGTAAGCTATGTATTGCACAGTGAACTAAAGGAGTGTATGCCTCACAGTGAAGCTCCACTAAGAGAGGAAGAGAAGAAAAAATAGAAACTAGAGAGAAAAGGAAAAGAGGACGAAAGAAAAAGTGAGACAGAGAATGGAGGACATTCCAGAAATATCTCTGGGATGTAACAAAAACTCTGCCAATGTCTCCAAGGTTAGACAGATGCTATGAGAAATCCAAGGTCTAGTGTAAGGACTTTTTGTTGCCAAACCATCAGAAATCCAGTGTGTGAGAAAAGAGACTTTAACTGGCCATGAAATGGGAGTTTACTTGTGAATTTATACTTCTGTCTCTGGAAATTTCAGGCTCACTTTATCTTTCCAACACATGAGCAAGAAATAAAACAAGAGTATTTTTGTTCACAATGCAATAGATATAATCTAAAGAAGATATCTGTGATTACAAACTTTTCTGGGTACTATGTGTTAAAGTAAAGCAGACTCCTGTCTTGCAGGACTTCTCAGAGCCTTTTACTTAATAATGAACTCTACCCTTTTCCAACGTGGGGGAGGTATATAATATGCAGTGAGAAAGTGGATCAAGGCTCCCTTTATCTAGAACATTTACATTTATATTTGCTCCCAAGCTTATTTTGGGAAAAGGTGAATTAGACTTTTCAGTTAAAATATCTAGCAATACCTTAAACTAAAAAGAACAGACTACTTGTAAAAGCCATAAAAAAATAATAACTGAAAAAGTTATTCTAGGATTACTTTAGGAATTAATTTTTATATTGTTTGGTAGAGTTTAGCAATTATTTTAACAGACAAACTTGATCAGAAACTGATTCCTACAGCCTTTTTGTCCTTTCTGCATGCTGACATCATTTATTTAATGCACGGAGTAAAATCACTCAGAAGTTCAGCATTAAACTTGGCTTTAAAAGACTAAGATGTTAGAACTTAGAGAAGTAGACAGAATCTTATGAATAAAAGTTCTAGTAGTAATTAGAATCCTCTAGAGACCTATGGATAGGGCACTGTTTTTTGCTAGACTTACTAACTAAATGAAGCAGTGCATTAAATGGTTTACATTGTGCTTGACACATGATAAGCACCTATTAGTAGTAGTATTTTCACGTGTTGATATTTTTATGTCATATATACATTAAAGAATGGGACCTTTATGAGTATGGAAAGGACTTCTAGAAATAAGGAAACTAAGAGGCAACTTTATGTGGAAATAGAGATTTTACACAGGTAATCAATTTAAAAGGAGGTCATTAGAGTGGGCCCTGATCTGAAATGACTGGTACCCTTGTATAAAAGGGAAATTTGGATGCAGACAGATATGCACAGAGGGAAAATTATGTGAAGACACACAGGGAGGAGAAAGCCATGGGACTGGAGCGATGCATCTACAAGCCAAGGAACACCAAGGATGGTCAGAAAAGGAGGCAAGCAAGGATACTTCCACAGAGTGGTCAGAGAGATCATGGCCCCACCTGCACCTTGACTCAGACTACTGGCCTCCAGAACTGTGGGACAACAAATTTCTGTTGTTTTAAACCACCCAGTTTGTGGTAGTTTGTTATGGCAGCCCTAGGAAACTAATACACTATGTTGGAATTTTCTTTGTAGCACTTGTCACAACTGCAATCATTTATTTGGTGTACTGTTATTGCCTATTTTCAACAACAGAGTGCAAACTCCACGAGGGGCAGGGAGCTTGAATATCTGGTTCTCTGTTCTATCACCTGATTCTAGGAGAATGTCTGGCAAAGATTTGGTGCTCAATATATATGCAATAAATGATTGAATGGTGAAACTGAAGGGAAACATTGATCAAACTTTAAGGACAACAAACAAGACTACCTATAATCATTCGTTGCTAGTTGTTGTGTTTGCTTATTTGTTTGCTTTTTACTGCTCTAAGCATTCTTTAAATCCAGTCCCTCTCAGGAGTACAATTAATTGTGTGACTCTGTCTATAAAGGTCTATAGATTATTATGGAACCAAAACCTCAGTGGACCTTACTTACACTGTGCCCACATAAGTATACTTACAGAACGTTAATGACATTCCATAGGAAGAGGAGAAAAGTAAAGGATTCTTTGAAAGGGAAACATGGTAAACATAGAAAGTACTTTCTGCCACCCACTCTGTACATGTCATGCGTTGGGTCAATCGTTGATAATGGGAAACGTGACCGCAGGTATTTCTAAGCCAAGGCATTCAGTAGATACTTACTTGGTAAAATGTGTTACAGCTCTTTCATTTGGGAGGCAGTAAGTTACCGTAGTTAAAAGCATAAGTCCCGAAGTCAGAGAACCCTAGCTAAGATTCAGGCTCCCTTACTTATAAACTGTGTGACCTTGTACAAGTTGCATTTTTTTCCTAAGCCTCAGTTTTCTCAACTCCCCATCCACCAAAAAAAAAAAAAAAACAATGAGGAACAATAGTTACCTACTCTAAAGTGTTGATGGGGAGATTAAGTGGTGATGTCTGCAAGGTGTTAGCACACTGCGTGACACACAGTAAAAATGCAGTAAATGTTGATTTTACTATTTTAAGAGTTCTCTGGTCACAGAATCCACTGACAAGATTAATGTGTTGTAGTATGTAGAGAATACAAACCTAAAATCCAGTCTTGAGTTTACACATAAATGAAATACTGCAGGCGCACAGTGTAAACTTCTTTTTGCTTCTGTTGGCCTTGACTGCTAACCTAGGGTTTGTTGATTTAAATGAAATTGAAGACCAAGAGTCACTTTAACAGATAGAAGCCATATCCACAGGGTTGTTGTTGAATCCCAAAGCAAATAATTTATCTTAGAATCCTAAAGAAACATGAGCGACTCCTTCTGAAAATTGTCACCCAAATCTTTTAGAAGGCTAAGGACATCTACAATTCATGATGAATCTAAAGGAGATATTGTTACAAGCAGCCATGTGTTTGTGTGTGTGTGTGATATTTTTAATTTATTTTCTGCATGAAACCATATTTATGAAGCAGCCAAAGAAAGAATCCCATGTGTGGTTTTTAATTTTCTTCCCATGCTACAATGATAACAGCAGTAGTATTTGACCATATGACAATACTGTTCATAGAGACAAAGGAAAATGTGCAAGAGTCATAATAATAACCAATGGATTTTTTATTGCATTATAGTGGATAAAGTATTTTCCTACTCATTAACTCACTTGATCCTCCCAGAGGACAGGTCAAATAATTATAAGTAATATTTCCATTTCAAAGTAGAAGGAACTGAGGTCAAATGCTTTGATTAAAGTCAGAGAGCTATTCTATGATGAGGTGGTACTAAATCTACAATTTTCAACCTCAAATCTCCTTTCCTTCCATTATAACTTGCTGCAGTAATTACGTAAAAAGTAAGATGGATATATTGATGATATAGAATACAGCTTAAAAGAAAGATTGCATGAATCCATATAGTCTCTACCGTTTCCAGGTAAGACAATTTTAGTTCATCAACTTTCAAAGCATTACTTCCTGCTCATCTTGAGTACTCATACCATAAAGCAGTGGTTGCATAATAGATTTGATTGTGATAAACTTACCTGATGCTGTTTACCCAGAAAAAAAAGGGACTTAATGTCACTGACTAAATTTACCATTCAATGACAATTCAGAAAGTTGTCTAGATAGTCTAAATAATTTTGAAATTCACAGTAAAATTGGTAAAAGGAGGTGAAATTCCTTTGCTGCCTTAACGCAACATCCAGGCTTCCTAGTGAACAAGAAAAACCAGAGATCACGTCCTACTCGTTTCTGGGAAATCCTTCACCTAGTCCAAGTCACAGCTGAATTCTTCTACCCAAACAAAACACTGTCCAAACCCAGGCTGACAGGCCACACAGGGAAACAATTCAAAATCAGAGCCTCATGTTTTAGGGGATGCTGGAGACTATCTCATCAAGGCAGCCTCAAACTTGAGACCCACGTCTTCCTCTACAGAGTGATGGCAATTTCTCACCATCTGGATACCCCGGCTCTGACCCTCTAGTGTTGCTACAGACATACTAAATGCAAAGGGTTGTCCTTGATGAACTTCAGGACCCTAACCAATCCCAAAGCACCACAGCCTCGCTTAAAGCTTCCAGAACACAAGGTTTCCTCCCTATAGATTCACAGTTTGCAGCATTTAAGCACTTGATTACATACTGTCTTCTGCTCTCTAATTGTTTTACATGTTCCCATCTTGTTTTCCCAACACATTCTTGAGTCATTTAATTCATTTTTAACTCCTAAAGCACCTCATCCTGTCACCATCCTCACGTGAATTTGGCTGCTCTGTGCCATGCCCCCAGTCAGATTCTGGGGCTATAAAGGTTGATGAACCAAGAAGCTTTGTTCTTCAGCAGCCCCCCATGTACTAATGGAGACCCTCACATTTACCACTCATGTCGATACAATATAAAAGCAAAGCCAGCAAGATAAATACATCATTTGGGGACTCGGAGGGAGAATGAGATGACGTAGTAATTGACATGATGTTCCCTGGTGGAAAAGGAGGATGGGAGTCAGCAAGGGTATTTCCGGTAAGAAGAGTATGACCAAATTCACCTAGTTTTAAAAAGTAGGTTTGACATGTTTTGGAATGTCAAGCGGTGTGGTAAGACTGCACATGAAGATACTAAACTGAATGGTACTACATAGTGAAGGAACTGAATTCTTTTGGATTGTCTTCCCCCCTATAATGTAAGCTCCCTGAGTGCAGGGACAATGTGTTGCATTCACTGTTGCATTACCAGCACTTAGCACAACGGCTGGCACATGGTAGCTATTCAGGAACCTTTTTAAATAACTAGATGAATGAATGAATGAATGAATGAATGAATGAATAATTGATAGATAGTTAAAGGGAGCCGTGCATGATATTCAAGCAGGGGAACAACATGATTAGATTGGGTTTTAAAAGACAACTTAATGTCCTACCTTGATTCTTTCCTTCTACTTTTAAAATTGCTCTTTTTATAACATATACCTTATTATTTAATATGTCTCCCAGTTCAACATTTGTCCTGCTATAATCTATTCTCAACAAAACAATGAGAACACTTCCTTAAAATATAAGTTAATTCAGACCCTCTCTGATCAAAACCCACCACTGGTTGCCCATCTCACTTAGGGTAAAAACCTCAGTCCTTCCAACGGCCTGAAAGGCTTTATACCATCACTGTGTCTTACCTTCCTTCTCTTTAGTCCCAACTTCTCTGCCCCTACAATTTCCCTTCTTGTCTCTCTGGATTCCTCAGTGCTCCCTGAATAAGCCAGGCATGCTCCTGCCCATTCTCTCTGCCTGGAAGATCTTCTCCCATATCCAGGGAGTTCACTTCCTCACCTCTTTTTGGTCTTTGCTTAAATATCACTTTCTCATAAGGTCCTTTGTAAGCAATTTGTTCAAAATTTTGTACTTTATCTTTCCCCACCACTATCCTCCCTTACCCAGCTAACTTTTTCCTTTTATATAGCGCTTACCTCACTCAATCATACTCTATAATTTACTTTCCTTTTTGTGTATTATTTGTTTTCCATTTTCACTCATTTAACAAGAACAGAGATCTTTGTCTGTATTTTTCCCCACTGATGTACCTTAAGTGTTTATGCCTAGAACTGAGCCTGGCACAGAGTAGGTGCTTTAGAGATGGTTGCTGAATTTCATTGAATACTTAGATATTTGAATAAGGATTTCCATTTTGGTAAATATAAAGCAGTAGGAGGTTCATATGACTTGCCAAGCTTGCAAGGTGGTTATTAGAAACAAATGCTGTAATAAATGTTAAAATCCTGATAAGAGTATAAGATTCTATGCGCCAGCCCCATGGCTTAGCGGTTAAGTGCGCGCGCTCCACTACTGGCGGCCCGGGTTCGGATCCCGGGCGCGCACCAACGCACTGCTTCTCCGGCCATGCTGAGGCCATGTCCCACATACAGCAACTAGAAGGATGTGCAGCTATGACATACAACTATCTACTGGGGCTTTGGGGTAAAAATAAATTAAAAAAAAAAAAGATTCTAAATGCTTGTAAGCTAGTATTTATTACTGACATCACAAACAGCATGAGTCAAATCGGCCATCAAGTCACCTTATTGACATCTGGAGGCTTGCTCCCCAATGGCAGGAAAAGAACAGAGAGGTATAAGTGAGCTGCCAAAGAATATGGAAATGCTTATTCATTCTCTTGATAAACCCATCTGGACAGATGGATAGGTCGTGCCAATTCTGCCCACCTAAGCTGGATATTTTAAAAAGGTAAATGAATGAGCAGTTGTGAAATGACGGGCAGAAAGGAGAACGCGACGTGGAAGTGACTCAAAGGAAAGACTAGACAGAAACAGTGGTGCACCATGCCAGTTAATGTGGCAAAATTGCAGCTGTTGGGAACCAACAAGAGCAGACATGTCCATTGGCTGCTTAAGGTAAAGGTAAGATAGAAAATTTAAAGCATACGTCTGAGATTAATCAATTATTCTGTTCTTAAAGTACTATACAGCCTTCCGAAAATATCAAATGCCCCGTGTGTTTCATGTTTGCCACCCTAGAGCCACTCTCCACCCCAGTAGGACAAGGGCGTATACTACAAATCAATGGGCTCCTTTGCCCTCTAGCTTTGGATTGGGTTCATCCAATGGGGGACACTGGTGGGAGATTGGAGGAAGCGAGGGGTGTGCAAGAAGGCCGTATATTCCCCTGATTCCCTCCCAGTGGGGTCAGCGGGGTTCTCTATGACCTTCAAACAAATGTCATTGCTCTTAAGGTGACCTTCTCTGCATGACTCCTTCTTTCTGGGTACCAGTAACCTCTCCCTCCTGTTATCTCTCCAGGCCTAGGAAAAGTGACAGCTCTTCTCTTATGAGTCTCAGGTTACTTACTGCACCACCTCTTGTGGTTCACCAAACCAGCTACGCCTTTGCAAAGCCATCCCTTTCTTAAACTTTATTTGAATTACACTAATTTGAACGTGCCAGCTGTTGAGTTTCCTGTTGAGGGCTCAATGATACACATAAATTCTTTGAGGTTTAATTTTCACATCAATAAAGTAAAAATAATATTCACCACCTAGGGCCATAGTGACCATTAAGTTAAGTGACCCTTGTAAAATACCTAGCAAACTAGCTGAACTGGAAGAAGTGTTCACATAACACGAGTTTCTTGGCCTGCCCTGCCTGTAACTTATCAACTGGTAACACTGTACTAGAAGCACCCGCTTTCTTTGTCTACTTCTCCCTGGAGACTGAGCGTTCCTTAAGGGCAGGGCCACAGGCACCAAGATCCGAACCTGTGCATCCAGCAGGTGCCCTGGAAATGTCAGGTAAATGATCACTGAGTGAATAGGGGACACCATCAGCAAAGAAGACGGACTCCAAGGCACTACTAGGTAAAGCTAGAACATAAAGCCTCAGATTTTGACGTTCAGGAGGTTATGATGAGATACAGGAGCAGAATGGGAAAGACTACTTTGATCTTTTTAGCTGCGTCTGGCTAGTAACAATGTTGAGAATCTCTGTCTCCCTCTGTGTGTGAGTGTGTGTGTGTATGTGTGTGTTTCTGTATACAAACATAATAGACAGAGGATAGATGAATGGATAGACAGACAGATAGATAGATAGATAGATAGATAGATAGATAGATGATAGATAGATAGGGATAGAGAGGTATAAGGATGGATAGATAGTCAGACAGATAGATATGTAGATGGACAAATGGATAAGTAGATAGATGTTTCACAATATCTCAGTCAGCTGTTATTTGTCACATTTTCCACAGGAATGACACCTTGGACATGAACTGTAACTAATTAAATAGATAATTACATCAAACCATTTTCAATTACCTAAAATCTGAAAAAAAAAATTAAAAGCGTGATTAAAGTAAAAGTGAGTTTGATTTCTAAAACACGGTTATTAAAATATGACTTTTTATTTATGGTCCAAATAATATAACTATCAAATCAGCAAAGGTGTTATTTCTTAAAGATTTAAAAAAAAAATAAAAATAAAAATCACATATTATAATACAAACCAAATAACATTTGCACATATGGGAAAATCGAAAGAAATATTTTTTGTTTTAATTTGAAAATATGACAATAAATAATAATGATTTGCTCAGCAATTTCCACTTTTAGTTTAGAAGCAGAAATGCATCTTTTTAAAAATCTCCTCCTACCCCGCACTCTACCGCTTGAGACCCTCTGGTCTATAGTAAGAGGGAGCATATGTTGGTGGGAGGGATTCTGGCAGCATTACCAGAAGTCTATTCTATGTATCATGAACCAAATCAGTAGAATTCAGTTACACGAAAGAGCACATTTCTGGAGATGATTTCTTTCAGAATATAGCCAGCCCCCAATTTTATCTCATCCACTGTTGATTTCCTCTTTCCTCTTTCTTACTTAGAGCAGTTTTCCTTTTCTGTCTGTCCTTGCACCTCTACTAACCAACAAGTAGTGGTTTCTTTTGCTGAATTTCATTACTGTAGAGGAGTGTTTGTGTGTGTGTGTGTGTGTGTTTGCTACAGCATATAAGTACACACTAGTGTACATACACCTTTTAGTGGAAATGATATCTTGCCATTTTTACTTTGCATTTTTCATAAGGTCTTCACAGCTTTTAATTTTACAGCATCAGCAGTGAAAGAGTCGAATTAGGTCAGAGATGGGCAGCATTTTGTCAGAAGTCCAATGACACTACCTGAGATATGAAGAAGAGTTTGTGCTTAAGCACACACTTTAGCCAGATGGAATTAGGTTTAAGATCTGCTTCTGCCACTGCTCCTTGTGTGGCCTTGGGCAAGTCACTGAACTCCCCAAGCTTCTCTCTTTAAAAAACATACACAGAGTAGCTGCCTCACGGTGTTCTTTTGAGTTGTAAATACGATGATATATTTATCACAGCGACATGACAGATTTCACACATAGTAAATGTGAAAGACAACGGGATGAAAAAGAAAGAAGATAGAAAAGGAAAGAGGGAAAAAAAAAGCAATGAAGTATTAGAACAGCCAAAAGTTGGGAAGAGTCAGAAGGATGGATGGAGAGAGGGAGGGAGGGAGGGAAAGGGCATACTCCTGCTATTCAGTAGAAACTCTGCAAAGGGAACTTACTCCTGGCCTGCTGGTCCCTTCACACGATACTCTATTTATTCTGAAAAAATAACATGAGCACTTTAATAATTCCAGCCTTGCCCATACCATAAAAATATATCATTTCCCTTGGTAATTTAGTAACCACTGAAAGAGAAAAAGCAAGAAGTATATATCTCCTTTTTCTGAATACCCATAGCCCTTTATCTACAATTCTCAAATGAGATTTATCCATTTCTACCTTGAATTTTTCACAATTGTGTACACGTCTTATCTTGTCTCCTCAGACTATATGCTCCTCAATGGCATGTTCCTGTCTGATTCACATCTCTGCCTTCTGTGATATGTCTGACAGGATATCTTCGGTCAGGTCATGCATATATAAGTAAGCAAGCACAAGTTAGAGCAAAGCAATAGTCTTCTGGGACCAGGGAGTGATTGATAATGAGAAACAGCAGTGAGGCCTAGAGCAAGGGTTGCTAATTTGCTGGTTCATACAACAGAGACATAGGTTTGCTATAAGAAAAGGAAGGAAGGTAGGAAAGGAAGGAAGGAAGGAAGGAAGGGAGGAAGGAAGGAAGGAAGGAAGGGAGAAAGGAAGGAAGGTAGGAAAGGAAGGAAGGAAGGAAGGGAGAAAGGAAGGAAGGGAGGAAGGAAGGAAGGAAGGGAGAAAGGAAGGAAGGTAGGAAAGGAAGGAAGGAAGGAAGGAAGGAAGGAAGGGAGAAAGGAAGGAAGGTAGGAAAGGAAGGAAGGAAGGAAGGAAGGGAGAAAGGGAGGGAGGGAGGGAGGGAGAGGGAAGGGAAGGAGAGAAGGAGAGATTGGGAGGATAAAGCAGGGGAAGGATGAGGCGGGGGGGGGGGGGGGGGGAGAGCCCATGGTAAATAAGCTTTGCCTATGTAGATAGAGCAAGTTTAGCGTGTTTCTTTACTGCAGGATTTCTTTCCCAGGGCTGTTAATGTGCTTGAATTAACATGCCCACAAAGCAGATATATGGCATATTACATGTACCAAATGTATTTGACCAAGTAGTTTTACCTCTACATATCCTGGAACAGTAGTACAGTCATGCATAACTTAATGAGGACACGTTCTAAGAAATGCGTCGTTAGGCGATTTTGTCATTGTGCAAACATCATAGAGTACTTACACAAATCTGGATGGTGTAGCCTGCTACATACCTAGGCTATGTGGTACCAGTCTTATGGGACCACAGTTATATATTCAGTCTATCACTGACCTAAATGTCGTTACGCAACACATGACTGTACTGATAATATCAATCTGGAAAATAATGCCTTTTGAGTAATTTTTAAAGATTCTTTGTAGTAATGGTCAGCCTGAAAAATATGTTCTCAGTGTCTCAAAACTAAGATGGTTCATCATCATCTCACTACCATTTTTTCTTTCCTCTTTTCCCTCCAGTGAGTTTGAGGTTAAAATTTTATACTTTACCTACACTTCATTTGAAGATAAGGTATATGGCAAATAATTCTCTGATTTATCTTCTCTTGAGCTCGCCTCTATTTCTCAGATTCACGAGGTCAGCTACAAATATGGGAAAATAGGTCAGTGTAGGCTTCACGTTCCATATAGGCAACGTGCTTTGTGATGGATTTGTCAAGAGGATGACAATCTTGAACGTCATATAGAGCTAGGTGACACAGGACTTGTTATCTCGCTATACACTGAGAGCTAGGCTAGTTCAGCTTCATTCGATAGTAACAGAGCAAGGTAATGTGGGTAACTGAATAGTTAGTAAATCCATTTCTGGTCCATTCTTAGCCAACCACGAGGAGAGAGCTTAATACACAGTAAGAAAGCCAGGGAGGCACTTGAATAATATGAAAGAGGAGGAAGGGAAGTGGAGCTTCGCCCCATCAGAGCCAGAAGTATCCCACAGCTGGTTCCTAAGCACAGCCCACCCCAGGACTGGGATTCTGCTTGCCCTTTGGATGGCCTCCTGTGGCCAATCCTCTCCTCTTTCACATCTCTAACTAGCAGACAAGAAATAGAGGGATAGAAATATTCATTAATGTGAGGAAATGTAATCAACAGGAAATTCCATTCCTTGATAGTTTTCTCTCTTTCTTATTAGAAGGGCTGAGTCAGAATGAGGCAAACCCAAACGTTTGTAATGTTTGTAATTTGTAACCCTTAAATTTATTTCTGCCTATTAATTTGAAGGTGCTTAAAATACACTCTCTAAAGCAATAAGTAAAAATTATTAATAATAACAGTGCTAATTACAATATTAAACACTTACTATGCTAAGCACATTACATGCCAGTCTTATTTAATTTAATCCTCATAACACTATTATGAGATAGATATGTCCATCTTCCCAAACTACGTCCCTCTCTTCTCCCCACCGCCCATCAATTCTGGCCTAAACTCTCAGATATAAATTTCACATACCACCCTGCCCTCAGCACCAGAGGCCTCAAAAGATAAAAAAGAGAGAAGAAAAAAAAAATATCACTTCTGGGTTCTTCAGGGTGCAGAGAAGATAAAAAAGAAGATAAAAAAGAACAACCTTATTGAATTGCTGCCTCTCTTTATCCTCTCAACTTAAGGCTTATTGTCTCACTCAGTTAAAATAATTATACAAACTAAATACCACAGAATATATCATTTTTTTAAAAGTTCTTATTCTAGAATTTCATGTAGCCTAGAAAATATGAAAATAATTCTCATTGCATGCAAAATGATCAATGACAACATTTAGTTAAAAACAAAAAGATACACAGCCATGTGTATAGTAGGATACAGATACACAAACACACAAATACACAATAGTCAAAACGAAAACATATCAAATGTTAAGTGTGCTCAGCTCTGCGTGGATAGGTGACGTGTTTGTTCATGTGTTTGTTTTTAACTTTACCTGTCTCTGAATTTTCAGTTTTCTGCAATTTTATTTGTTACTACCAGTTACTGAACACTTACCAAAGAATTTTACATATATTAACTCATTTAATTCTCATAACAATGTTAGGAGGTAGTTACTATTATTACTCCCATTTTACAGATGAACAAAATGGGGCATGGAGGGTTTAAGAAGTTTGCAAAAGCAGGAGATGGCACAGCATCTATGTGAACCCAGGGGGTCTGCTTTCAGAACTTGAGCTTTTAACCACTGCATGCTACTGCCTAGTAATATGAATGTTAGGTTTAAAATTAGAAGAAAAAAATCATTAAAAGATTATTTTGTGTAATATTATAAACCAATGTTACTTCAATAAAATAATAAATAAAAAATGAATAAAAAGATTATTTTATTTTTTAAATGCACCCTGCCAATTTGGTAATAACCAAAGAAAATCAAAGCTGCACATTCTGGGGTAAAGGCACAAGGAATTTAATCAAGGCATTTTTTTCTCTTTTAAAATCGTCATATCATTGGATTGAAATAGCCATCAGATTCGCTTTGGGCCATTAAAAGGCAAATTGGACATTAATTTTTGCATTTGAGTGCTTTTCTCTTTGTAATTATCAACAATGAAATTACCATGGAGTCTCTGTTTGGGGGAAAAAAAAAAAAGACATTCAAATATGTGGGTTTTTTTCATTCTTTTTTTCACATCCCTGGAAATGTACCAAAGAGCTGAGCATGCAGATTGGAATGCTCTTCCTCTAATAATCAGTCACCTCACACCAGCTGCCACCAAGGTGGTAGGAGAGTGGAATCCATTACCGAGAGGCCCACCACTGTTCAGGTGTGTTCTTTCAAGACCTCCAGTTCTACATTGCACTTTATGGCCTGGAAACTGGTTTCCACAAAGTGATCAAGCTAGGATAATGATCTCATTATAAAACCAATCAGACACTCTATGCAGCTTTTTTTGTTCATTGAAAGGATGGGAGATAAAAAAGAAAACATGGTGTTTGAAGTGCTTGCATTTTGAAAACAAGAATGTTCGGTAAAGGTCAACTTTACTTTGTCTCCCTTCCCAATCCTCACTCTCTACTCTCCCATTCATGGTATGGGGCTAGATGTTAGACATCGTGGATATGCTAGAGGTTGGATGTCACTCTAGAAAGAGCATGGAATTTGGGATATCAGCAGTGCAAGCCAAAGTCCTTGAGAGAGGTCAAGAGCTGAATGCTGGAGAGTTCTGAAAAAGGCAATAGATCACTAACAGAAGACAGACTTTAGAGTTAATAAGATACCAACTGGATCACAGCTGGAGCATATCAATAACAAGAAGAGTCAGAGGCAAAAGTCAGATGCTAAGCCATTTGGGTGACATTACATGGATAGTGTAACGTGTCCAGGACACACAAAAGTGTCCTGAGTTGGAAGATAAACTACATGGCACAGTATGAATTGTTGTTGTGTGTGTATTGGAGTTAAGTTGGCTCATAGGATCAAGAAGGAAGCTGACGCCGCTGTAAGTGGAAATGACCGAGGGGCTCTTTAGGAAGAATAATGTTAAATATTGAGATTTCAAATGTACCCTCTTCTTATTTTTACTCCTTAATGGCCAATAAAATCCTCTATACAAGCTGTCTCTTCTGAGTGGGAGCAGAGGGAGGAAAAGGGAATGAAGAAGGATTTGTGGTCAATGTTTGGATTGATACCAGATGGAAACAAGGAAATAATCATGGGAAAAAAAATAAATAGAGAATAAGAAAATACCACACAGGTTGGATATAGGGAGCCAGAAGACATAGAAATGCAAACTCCACAAGAATTTGTGGTAGTCTTAGAAAGGGCATTGGCCTTCCAACAGTACTGAGTGGTGGGGTCCGTGAAATCTAATCTAGATTTCAAGAAAGATGTTGATCTTACCTAATGTCAGAGTTTCATTAAAACACACACACACAGACACACACACATACACACATTCATCACTTAGACCCATTTCTCTCCTATCTCAGAAGAGGAGAAGGAGCAAGAAAAGTCAGATAACTGCATCACTAGAGGGAGAACATGTAATCTCATGGCCAAGAGTCTTTAATCAGAATAAAGAGATTTTATTTCACAAAAGAGTGAATTACTCTCATCGTCCTCCTGTTTGGACTACTTGTGCTCACAGGTTGCCTTCTTTTTATAGCGCTTTCTGTTACAAATCCCAATTCATCCCAGGAGAGATGAATTTTTGCACACAATAAAATTTAAATAATGTGTGCAAAGTGAGTTTTAAACAAGTTTCATGACAGGTGTAAAACCTTACTGGGAAACTGTCAGTAAGAATCTGTCACTAGCTAACACCTTGATTGATAGCCAGCTGGGGACAGCAATGGGACACACTGTGGGCACTTTCAAGAGGGGCAGAGTGATTTGTGGAGACAGAGCAAGAGATTTGACAAGGAGGCCGGGAAGCTGCTAAAAGAAAAAGGCTCTCCTTTAATATTGCCATTTTCCCAAGCAAGCATAAGCCACCTTGAACTTAACGACCCAAAGACAAAGAATGATGGGGCTGACAACCACAATTTCCAGTTTCCAGGGCTTAACATCAATTGTAGGCAATGGTCAAGAAATTTTGACTCAAGAGCCCAAGAAAGGCTTTTGTGTCACCCCACCCCCAACCTCAACCATTCCCAGGCAGAGGACCAACATTGCACCATTTTACCCCTCTTAAAACATTACTATCTCTAGAAAGAGTTGCAACTTTAACTTTAGCTAAGAATTTGAATTAAAGTGTAGTGAAGCCAACAGGAAGAAAAGATAGAGGAGAACTAAGATTTGTTGAACTCCTACAAAGTGCCAGGCACTGTACTAGTTTTCTGTTTTGTACTGAAATAATCCTCAATATGTAGCTTATAGCTTTTATTATCCCCATTATTCAGACAAAGAAAGAGAGCATGAGAGAGGTGAAGAAACTTGCCCAAGGTAACATAGTTAGAAAGTAATGGAGACAAAATTTGGATACCTGAGGTCCTGGGTAAGGATGGAAGGAGAAACATCATCAGAAGCGCAAGTTCCCTGATCATCTGAGAAGACAACACCCAGGAGCATGGAATGTTCTTCCCCTCCCCCTCCCCCTCCCCCTTCCCTCCCGCAGTGGAGGAAGCTCATTGTCTTATCTCAGTCCTTTATTGTCCTCATAGAAGACTTCTCCACCCTCCCAATGCCAAGCAGCCTCCCCTTCCCCCAATGCCCCCAGTGACCAGTGACCACACCAGCCCGTTTATTTCATGTGTAGCAATTCCTGCAATTTGCATTCAGCTTGCTGGTTTATTTACTTGTTTATAAGAACCTCTAGGAAGGCAGCAAACTGGTTGTTTCTTGTTCGCTGTTCTAGACTGGATCTACCTGAGAGTCTTGCCCATAGTGGATGCTCAACAACAATTTGTTGAATGAATTAATGAATGTTTAAATAAATACTTGAATGAATAACAGTTAAAGACACAAAACAGAGAGTCTAGAATGTCATAGGATAGATTTATCCCATCTCACAATTTTGCTAAATGCTGTTCTTATTTATCTGAGCCTCTGGGAATTTCTCCTGATTTTCCTGTCTTCCCAATTTAAGCTTCTTTTTTTCCAGCAAGGATGTCAGGGAGAAGAAGGACACATATACACTGCAAGGATGAAGAACAGGACGCTACAACTGTGTTCTTCGTTCCTCCTCCCGTCTCCTTCCCAGACCAAATCATCCTGAATTGGATATTGTTGAGTCTGTGAAAAACAAAGCACAAGGTTTTTCTTACAGTCTCTAGTGCAGCTGGAGGCCTTAGAAATGGCAATGCCCCTTCTGCATCGTCACACAGAGGCTATGATGCCTGAGTCTCTGAGTCACCATCACCTCTATGTTTTCCTCTTCCAAATGCATGGCCAATGCAATCTCTGCCAGTGGCACAATGCCCCTGGGCTGTCGGGCTCAGCCTAATTTTACACTAGATCACTTCAAGTCCATGCAATGGATGCACGTCACTGCCACAGAAAGGTAGGTTTCCTGAAAGCCTGTCTCTCTCTGACATTTCTGCCATGAGGGACTCCACGAGGGAAAGATGCTGATGGACGGATTTAGCTTCCTCCTTTAAGCAAATCCTCTCACCTCATGCACCCCGCCACTTGATCTCTCTGTGTGGCTGGGCCCCCTCGATCAGGAAGCATTTTGTGCAGGATGCCCTCGGTGGCTCGAGAGTGGCAGGGCTGTGCCAGGGGGATGGCAGGAACTGCTGCCACTGACACATTTCAGTCAAGTGTAGCAAGCCTCTGCCAAGCAAGGGAGCCAACAAAGGAGGTGTGGCGACCGCCTGAGGCTCAAATCAGATCATCTCTCCCCATCCAGGGAAAAATAAATAAATTCCAGCCACTCAGCAGTGGCGGTGGTGGGGGAAGCCTAAGGAAGCCTGAACCCTGACTTCTCTCTTGGCTTTCACGGCTGGCTCTGTGCCAAATGCAAAATTACATCTGACCTCTTAGCACTGCTTCGGAGCAGCAGAGGCTCTCTGCTGCAGATGGGAACACTTCAAGGTGAAATGCCTTTGGAGAGGATTTTTTTTTTTTTTTTTTTTTTTGAGCTGCTGCATCAATGTTCTTAGCTACCAATGCTAGATGCCTGCATTTCTATTGGATCTGTTCTGTGCGTGAGAGTTTGGATTGACAGTCCTCTTAAAGCCAGTTCCAACTTCCAGGTTATCAGACAGAGACAACTGCAATGCCATCTCATTTCCCCTCCTCTGCCCACTGAGCTGCCTCTGATCTTCTCTCGAAAAGGAGCAGCCCAGTTTCAGCACCATAGATATGGGCGCCACTGAGAAGGACCCTGGAGATTAACCTGCCCAGCTGACTTGGGTATTCACACAAGAAAAGTAAGTCAGAGCGAAAGCAAGGGGCTTTTGCAAGTTAGATGTTTTGATCATTTCCTTATGCCTTTTGCCTCCCTGTAGCGTGCTGCCACCTCCTGGAGTGTAAAATCAGTTCCTCCATCACTTGGCTGAGTAGAGGATTCCAAATGACTTTCATAGATGAAGGAGTTTACAATCAATACCCTGTAGAGAACAGATGAAACACTCCAACTCTCATTCCTGAAATCAGCCCTTAGGGAAAAAAATGTATGAGAGAGGGAGGAAAAAAGTGTGTGTATGTGGAGAGAGAAACAGAGAAAGAGAAGGGAGGGAGAATGAAAAAAAGAGGAGAGAATATTCAGGAATCTTACCATAGGGGTGAGGTGCTTAGGTTTAAAGATCTACTGTCCAGGCACAATGTAAAATTACTAATTACAAGACTGTTTTAAAGTGAAGAATACTGAAGAAAGACAGAAAAACCTATCCCAAAGCACTAAGAAGCCAGTTTTGCCAGTACCAAAATAGTGAAGATGAACTACCATCAAGAATCAAATGGTACCATTTCTCCACTTGATACTTGAGTTATTTTTTTAAATACAAAGGTCTGGGTTATAAAAAGCAAATGGAAATTCTGACTTTCTTTTGGTCCAGAACCCTAAATTGTGCTTATGAAAGATTTGTTCTATACCTGTCTCTACATTTCAATGACTTTCCTCATAGATTGGACTAGAGAGGACCCATGTGAACATAATATATTTGGCTTCAAGTAATGGAATTTTTAGTAAAAATTAGGATGAATGTTTTTCCATAGAGGCTCTATGACCAAAACTATAAAGAGAAATACAAACTATTTTTTTAGTATGGACTTAAAGATATTTTACTGTATTGAGTTTGTATCCTCCTACCTTGCACATTTCTATTCATGTATACTTTTATTGTTATCATTTTTATGGATTCAAAAGATTTGAACACAAAAGATTTAAATCACAGCAGCATTTGCTCTGTTCAAAACTGGTGCAGAAAGCAGAAAGATTTCTTTCTCGTGCTTTATAAACCAGGAAGCTACTAACCCCAAATAGGAAAAAAAATACATTCTACATCCGATGCCAAATACAAATTGTGTTTCTGATTCCTGGAAAGAGGCTTCAAAGTGGATCTTGATGATATGAAATGAAAAGGATGCAAAAATAGTTCGCAGGAAAGCTTTCTTTGTGCACACCTGTGCAAGTCTTTGATAGTCTATTGATCGATAACTTCTCTAAGGAATAAATTTTGGCATTAAATTACCCCAAACAGTCATGAAGGCTTTCTTTCAATCTCTTAAATGCTCTTGCATCAGGGAAAAATTTATTATGTAATGGGAAAATAGGACTGTGTGTCAACATAACCAGCCTGCTGCTCCAGTTCTGGATCTAGGCCAGGTCTATATTAATGTGCTCAGGGACCAAGATTTAGGTCGCCCACCTGTAACTCTAATTTGACCCTCTGGTCTTTTTTCTTTCCATTTCTGCTGCAATCTAATAAGGATGAAAAGATGTGATTTCTTTGTTCCTCCTCCTTCTCTTTTCCTTTTAATAGTGTCTGGTAAGGACTTTTTTTTTAAGCCATTTCTTAACCATTCTTTTTCTTAAATCATGGCCAACTGGTTTGAAAATTCTTATTCTTTACCTATTAGGGAAAACCACTGTATCCCTGTGTTTTTGCCTCATACAAATTCCCTGGGACAAAAAATGTAATAGACTTGCACGGGTGTTACATTTCGGGTGACCTGGGTTCAAAATGCTATTCAGTTTGACAAACTGCTTATCTCAGTGGGCGTCGGTTTCCTAAACTGTAGAAAAGAGGAATCATAATACCTTCTTCACAGCCCTCTATAAAGAGAAGTGAGGCGATGAAGAAAAATACTAGTAGTGGGCTTGGCACATCATTTATTAGCTACTTGATGGGAGGCAGGTTTAAATAACAACTAGAAGAGAAATTGGCTAAAATATCAAATCATAACTTGAACAAGTAGTGAGAGAACAAAGAGATGGCAAATGTAGTATTTAAATTTTATTTTACTTGTATAAGGCCTCTTCATGATCATGTGAATATATGTGCCAATTTGAGAGCAGGATTATCTTTAGAGGTAGAAAGGACCCTAAGAATGAACACTGTGGAAATATTTTTGATAATAAAATACAATCCATGAGGATAAAATTGAACAACTTAGCTGAAGTTTTTAAACATAAATGCTATTAAAAATACATCATGTTGTTAATGTTATTATCATTTACAAGAAGCAGCCATTGTTCCACACAGGCGTTACCTATAGTTATCCAGTACCAAATTTTCACGATCATGCAAAGAATGACAATAACTGAAATTTCCAAAAAGCAGAATATTATAAATGAAATCTTCACATTAACCAACATTGAAACAAAGCCAAAAACTCACCTGGCTTTTCTGTTTAGGTAAAAAACAGCTGCAGTTTTCAGCAGGCTACAAAACCCCACGAAGATGACAAGAAATATGTAATGAGGAAATAAGTAGGACTAAAATGGGATTTTGTAGAAAATGAGAGAATTTAGAGGCAACTGAAGAACTCTGGGCCAAGCCAGGCCTTGTTTCCACTTCATCAAACTATACTTTGAATCTACAACTTTAGTTTCCAATCCTTGATGATCATCAGCATTTTGTTTGGGAGGTTAAAAAAATTCCAAATTTTTAGGGTACTAGTTTTGGGGATGGGGCAGAGAGAATACTGCAATGATTTTTAAAAGCTCCTCCAGGAGATTCTGAGGTTCTGCCAGACTTGGGAACCACCGGACGAAGGACACATTATGTCCTTATGTCATTACCAATCAACTCTACCGTGTGGCTCCCCTGGTGCACAGCTGCACTGCTTAATTCTAGATGTGTTTTGATTAGACACAGATGCATTTAATTAGCAGTTTGTATCATCAATTAGAACACGAACCCGAAAAGTCACCTTCTTGCTAAGATATGCTTTGAACACAGATTTTAATATGTGAGGATTCTTGAAGAAAGGGGGCGGATTCTAATGCAGTCATTAAAACATGAAAAGATTTCACCTGGGGATGCAATCTAGAAAGTAAGGATTCCTTGAATAAGCTAATAGTTATAGTCATACATCTAGCCTGAGTCAGAGAATCTGGGTATCATAGAATAAGAAAAAAAATGTGATGATAATAATAGAAAAGCTATGTTTTATTTTTATATCATTTTCCCCAAAGCATTTTCCAAAGCCACCCCTGCCCCATTTCCATGAAGGGAAGACTTACATCAAAGGGAGTTTGCAGTGTTTGCAGATTCACAAAGTCTTTCACTTGGTCAAAATTAGTTCATTTAGTTCTCTGACCTAGTCAGGGAAACAGCTTCTACTGCAGCTAATACTGAAATATTACTCACGTGCTTACTCAAGCAGCTGAACATGCCAATCAACATACATCACATCAGTCAACCCTAGATTTAATTTTAGAGTTGAGGACAAGGGGACTCCAAGAGGTGGGACCAGAAGAGGAAGGTCGGTTAATGTGACACTAAGGCCAAGTGCTTGACTACCTCCCTTAAAGAGCACCACACTCAAATTGACAGTGAAGAGACCCCAGTTTAAATAAATTCACCAAGGAATTACTCTCCTATTTCTCTCCACCTTCCCAAATGAAATTCTACTCTCAAAACAGAAGTTTTACCTTCTCACACTCTAAACACACATTTACTCCACACTCTAAACTTGCCGGTCATATAAATTCTTTTTTTTCTTTTTCAAAATAGGCAGCTATAAAATCCTTTGCATGACTACAGAAATTCCCTCTCCTTTCATATCACAGGCATCACTAATTGATCGCGTGAGCTGGGTGCAGTCAAAAGTCCTCCTCCTGGAAGCAACTTAGATAATCACATCTTATCAATCAGAGTTGGCATTCAGGATGAAACCTATTTGCCAGTCACAGTTTACACATTCCCTAAAGTTATCCTTGATATTTTGGTTTAAAATTCCAAAAGAGTTACGTAAATTGGTGAATCAGTTCATATTTAAACATGGGTTTATGATAACACTATATGGACACTTGATGAATCTGGAAGATGTTGACCATGTCAACATGAGAATATTCCGAGAGTAATGAAATAAAGATTTCCTTGAGTTCCAGAGGGCATTTGATTAACAAATCCAAATATATATATAATATCGTAGAACTTCTCTAAGAGACAAAGAACAAGGCTAGAATGTGGAGACACGAGGCATTTATAAATCTGGGCAATTTGTCAAAATCGCCACAAATAGAATTCCCAATATGCTTTAGTAAAAATGTATATAGTGTCCTATGTAAAAGTGAATTTATATTCTGGCTGCCAAAGACACTTTACCTGAACCATGGGTATCATAAAGTTTAAAGAATCCCAAAGCTCCTCAGAAAGTAGTTTCTTTTTTTTTTTTTAAACCCAAGAATTCTGGAATGCATTGCAAACTAAACTATGCCTAGCAGGAGCTTTTTGCTCGGTGTGGATAAGAATTGAGCAGGCAAGTGAACTAAGGCTTTGACAAGGAAAGCTTAGTAAAGATTTAGCACAGACACCATAGGGGGAAAAAAGGATGAACTGAACAAAATGAAAACCTGGGACATAAAGAAACAAAACCCTCAGGGAACAGATATACTAATTCTACAGCATTTATGCTGTAATTAGAGAAACCAGTCTCAAGCCAGGTGGACAGAGAAGGAAAACCAGCCAGCATCATTCTGGGTTAGGCAATGAAATAAATGGGAAAACCCAAAACAAAACCTATTGTGTCATGTAAGCTGGCCCATGATTTGATCTCCATCAATGAATCTCTTGGTGGTCACCATAACCTGTAACCTACCTTCAAGCTTTGACTTACCTTTCATTTCCCTAGTTTACACACAATGCGCACACACACACACACACACACCCCTATATTCACACATGTACATATGTGCACAATGGCTCAGAAATAAAACACACAATTCTCATTGTGGGGTACATTTCTCATGGTGGGGGACGGAGTAGATCTAAGACTATTGAAGTATCCATTCAATTAACTGAGATAATGAACTTGGGCTCTGAGCACGTATTAGGTAAACATTAACTATTTAGTTAACATAGTTAACTTGTTAACATGTTAAAAGGGCTAGTTACGCTATGCATACTAATCTAGTTACAATCCTAATAATGACCATATGAGAGTATTAATTGTACCAAAATGGGCTGAAGTTGTGACTTACCCAAGACCACTAGTGAAGACGGTGTTGTCATTAAAATCCAGGGATAGCTGGCATGTTTTTTTTATTGTGTCAAACTGCATTCCAATGGGGTATCTAAACACTATTGGAATATTGAAAGGGTTAAAAATTAACTCCATTGGGTCCTACCCCCACCAGCACCAAAAAGTTAAACAAAATAACAAACAACAACAAAAGAACTAACCCAATCCAGAACCAGGTACTTTCATATTCTACTAGCCTCACTCGGAAACACAAACCATAAGATTGACGGAGAAGTTGATTTCTGCTTGAAAAATTAATGCTGTACACGCTGTAGCTTCCTGTGCTAATAATTCTCTCAAGTGCAACATTTGAGCTTGAGCTTCCGTAAATTGTGCTAACCTCAAGATCAGCCCCCTTCGTTTACCTGCTTATCTGACCCATGGGAATTTGTAATTAATTAGACCGGAACTCACCTATCATATCAATTCACAGGTTCATGCAAAAATGTACTTTATTTGCCAACAGATAATAAGATATTAATCTTATTAAAAGGGTGATCCCATCATGTCCTTTCTTGCTCAGAAATGACTGAGGCTTCCTTGTCCCTGCTGGAGTGAGAGCCCTACAGCTCAGCTCACATTTCCACTTTCCACAGAATGGATGTATCCTCTAACCCAAGTTTTCTCAGCACTAATTCTTTGCATGAATCCACTGTTTTGGCAAGTCTTAGCTGCACATGACTCTTGTTATTCCACCACATTTTGCTTTTCCTTCCACTCTCTACTCTGTCATCCTCCACGGAACAGCCCACAGGCTCTGGCTCCTCTCTGAATTCGACAATACTGATTAGAGCAATTATTTTGTTTCTTATTATCTACTGCATTAGGCAATGCTAGGGGAATGTGTTTTATTTTCACCACAAAATTGCAAGCTCCTGGGAGACAAAAACCATTTCTGATAATAAATGTTTTTTAGGGCCTAGCACAGTGCTTCATATCTAGTCAGCACTGGATCAATTCATCTATTCATCAAGTGCATATTATTAAGTACCTATTATATACCAAGTACTATACTATTACTCCAAAATACAATAGTGAACAAGATAGTCATGATCACTGTTCTTACAGAGCTTATATTTAATAGGAATGAGACAATTACTTTATCAGCACTTTCAATAATGTTTGATCCTGTTTCAATAATGTTGGATAAGTGGGAAGACAGAGAAAAGTTCATGTTCTAGAGGAGGAAGTGGCAGCAGTAGAGACAGGGTGAGGGTCCCAAAGGGCTTTTTATAGCAAGTACCATTTACTCATTGAATGAATTGGATCAGGGAGAGAAGGAAGGAAAGAAAGGAGAGAGGAAGAAGCAGGTACCACTTACTCATTGAATGAATTGGATCAGGGAGAGAAGGAAGGAAAGAAAGGAGAGAGGAAGAAGCTAGCATTAAAGGTTTGCAATTACATGTTCCTGCACTTTGGTTACATATAAATAAATAGACAAATAAATACAGAGATAGACATATATACATACCACAGACTGTCTACCTACATACTTCCTGTGAGAAGAGTAAGGTCTGACTCTATCTCATAAATCTACAGCCATCTATTTTCAGCACAACAATTCTATTACACACTTGAATCAGTGGAAATCTAAACTCAATGATTCAATTACTCTCGTTACTCGATTAACAATTGCTATGAGATATACAGCTCTTCCACAAATATTCTTTCTTATAATATCAGTGCAAATGTCCCCAATCTACATGTCAAGATACACCATAGCACGTAATCAATTTTTATATTACTTATTTATTCCTTTGAGAGAATTAAAGGAAGTCCATTTTGAGGCTCAAATAAAGTTCAGTTTTAAATTCCGATTCTAGGTTAGGATTTATGCCAGCTCTTATTTAGCATATGCACCCATCCGTGTCCATAGGCCTTTCTGGTCCTGAAATGGAATAATTCTACATGTATTTACATTATTCCAGCCTCCTTACTCAGCAAGCTTTCTAAATAGATGCTGGTTTGTGCCAGGATAATAAATGGATCTAAGGGGGACTTGAGAATCGGAGCGCAAGGTCAGAAATGGACATTCTCATAAACTGATTACAGTTTTTTTCTCAAAAACTGATGACAGTATTTTTGATTACAAAATTACAAAGTGTAGATAGGATTACCTTCTGCGGGAATCTCCCCAGAAGGAGGAGAGGGAGTGTACTTTGTGGATCTATGGGAGATAATTGTTCAGGCGGTCCAGAGTCAAGTACAAAGATTCTAAGGCAGGAGCTTGTCTGACATATTGGAAGAACAGCAACGGGGGCAGGAGTTTAAGGCTGAGGGCAAGGGGTTACTTGTGTTTTGGTTGATGAGAGAGGAGGTGTCGATTGCACAGGGCCTTGTGGGACATTATCAAGAACAAGGTTTTCACCCTGATTGAAATGAGCCATTGGGGTTTGACCTTCAACATATTTCAATAGACTTTTATTTTTAAAGGATTCTCTTTTTCTTCCTTAATTTAGTTTGAGTGAGTGATTAGGCAAGAACATACCTTACCTAGCTGGACAGAAATGACTGGTCATTTTACAAGGATATTAAGTTTCTAGAGTTTGATTATACCCTCTCCCTTTAAGTCGCCAAAAGCTATCTGATTCTGGTGGGGTTTTTTCCTAATCTGTTATTAATTTTGCTGTTTCCTTTGCAGGAAATTTTCTTGCAGAAAGTGGAAGGAACTACAGAATATGAGAAGGTGCTATTTTCCTAGAACTGAGAAAGCAAATTTGGAGGAGTAATTGGCCCAGGGCCACACAGCTAGAAATGTGGGTGTTGAAATTAGAACTCAGGACTGACTGCTAATGCGGACCTTGCACATTCCATGCTGGCCCAATGTTCCCTGCTTGATGATTAAAATTCCTAATATAACTTTTAAAAATAAAAATTCTAGTTTTGCAATCAGTGTTTCACAATTTTGATAAGCATGAATCAATACCACATGACCCTCGTTTGGCCAGATGAAGATTGATTGCTAAATCTTTACTCCTGAGGGTCATAATTTTTTCTTGTTTTTTCCACCAACCAAAGCCATTCCTGAAAATGTACGCCCTCTGTGAAGCAGCCAGCTGAACAAACCCTTATACAATTAATTGGGTAGGAGTGTAGTGTGTGTATTTATGTGATGTATGCACATGTGCACAAGTGTGCAGGAGAAGGAGAGAGAGAGATGTCTTGATTCCAGCCACGCAAAAGTGTAGCCAGGTGGCACACCATTGCTTCTCATCCCAAGGGCACACAAGGCAGAAAGCACACAGCAACCAGCCTGAACTTGCCAGCCTCATCCTTGGACCTCACACTCGGCAGTGGGAGCTGCTTGCTAGGACCAACCTCACCTTCTTTAGAGGTCAGCTTGCAAAGGAGATATTTCAAAACATCAATCTATGGAGTTCCTTCTTCTCTCCTAGTCATCTCTTTCTCTAACTCAGTCGCTATTTTTTTAAACCAACATTTTCCTCCTGGAGAAAGGAAATGCATCACTCTTGCTGGGTCCAGCAATAAAAGTAAACAAATCTTTCCCTCAACTTCAAAGAAATGAAGGCTTTCACTTTTATCTTCCCAAGCAGAGTAGAATAGACAGGCTTTCTTTTTCTTCCCCCTCAGCAGTGGGAGTGAACGCCTTCTATTGAACAACTCCACCCATGCCCTGGTGGCTTCCTTCTCAAAGGGTCAGTGAAGTCCACAGAGCCCACAGAAGCGCAGATGTGAGAATGACCCACAGAACCCTCACAACCACTCATATGTCCATTTTGAACAATAACTGCTTTAAGGATTCATAACTAGGAATAGAGGAAAATCAGTTCTGGAGGGAGCGATGATTTTAGGATAGGTGTTTGTCTCCACAGTGACATGGCAGAGGCAGAGAATCAAATTTAGGCTGGACTACGTGAGGGGTAGGGAGAGGTAGAAAGACAGGAAAGAAGTTAGCAGGCAGCAAATGCAACCTCATATGGCCCTCACTGTAAAAAGTTTGAATCATCACTTGTATTGAGCTACATAGACTATTCAGATGAGGATGATAATGAGGCCAAATTAGCACAGAAGATTGGCTAAGAACTCAGGTGTTAGAATCACAAAGATCTTTATTCAAATCCCAGTTCCTACACTTAGGAGCTGTGTGATTTGGGGCAAAGTGTTTCACACTTCTGGCTCTCATTTTTCTCATATGTATGTTTGGTAATTATAGAGTGGTTGGGCTCATTACGAAAAACAATGTGTGGGAAAGGCTTACTCAGTACAGTACGTGGACAGCCTTCATCTGAGGGTACCTGGTTGACTACAACAAAAAAGGGCTCCACAGTCCACTGGCCAGAGGGAGGCTGTTTAAAGAAGGCAGCGTTTTGGGGCCGGCCCTGTGGCTTAGCCGTTAAGTGCGCGCGCTCTGCTGCTGGTGGCCCGGGTTCGGATCCCGGGCGCGCACCGAATTACTGCTTCTCTGTCCATGCTGAGGCCGCGTCCCACATACAGCAACTAGAAGGACGTGCAACTATGACGTACAACTATCTACTGGGGCTTTGGGGGAAAAATAAATAAATAAATAAAATTATTAAAAAAAAAAAAAAAAGAAGGCAGCATTCTGAAAAGAATAACTGAGTAACAACTGTGTTCCCATTCACACACCGGCCCCAACTTATCCTCTAACCTTGAGAAAATTACTCAATCACGAAGAAGTGGTGTCAGCTGGAGGCAAAGCCAGGCAGGAAGAGGACATCTGAGTTATAATTCTCCCTCCGTGCCCAACAAATTATACTACTGTGGGCAGGTCACATAACCTCTCTGGACCTCATTTCTCTTTGTAGAAAATGAAAATGAATGAGTTGGGCTAGACTAAACACAGAGGCTCTAAATTCTAAAACTCTTTGTAGGCTTAATTTCCCCAATAGAGGAGGGACCATTTCTGACTCTGAAAGCATGACAGCATCTGACAAATGTCCCCACTTCCTGTATGATGGTCGGTTATCAATTCCAATTATGAGACCAGAAGAGGAACAATCTGAAACCAGCCTGCAGGGATCTGTGCCCAAAGGGAGGGGGTGAAGCTATTAAGGGTAATGATCAAAGCCTGGCCATTTAATGGGGCGGCTGTTAGGCAAAATTCACTGCCTTTCTCTGGGATCCGTTCCCCTGACCCAGCAGCCTGCAGGACAGGACACAGGAGAGGGCGCAGCTGCTTCTCCGGCAAAGACAAATGGGTCTAGAATGATTCACACTTACAGTATTAATTATGAAATCATCAATTTACTTTTTCATGCTTCTTTACAAATCATTCTAAAAATAATATCATTTAAACACTGATTCGCTTATTGTGCCCAACTGTACACCCCAGGGAAATCCTAGCCACTGTAATATTTGAAAATGCCCCTCTAAATTAGCAAGCCTTGCACAGACTCTATCGGCAAATTCAATCATCCCTCTGCCACTGGTATTATTATTTGTGGTTCCCTTAAAGAATTGAGTTCACCCGCCTTCAATTCCAGGCAGTCTGAAATGATATGAATAAGCTGTGAGTTTCGCGGCAGTGACTCCATTAATATCAATATACAATAAAGAACCACACAGAATAATAAAAACATAAGCCCCAAACAATATCTGAAAAGCCTTTTAAGAGCAGAATAAATGCTCTAGTGATATTTTCCTCTCCTCTTATCATCAACACTCAAACAATAGTGTACAGGCTTCATTGGTATTTACACTTTCTTCTTCCATCTAGGTGCAGAAAAAAGGAGGAGGATTTACTAGATTTAATTAGCTCCATGATTCCTGGGTTTCCCTGACCAAATGAGGTAGTTTGTTACTAAACGTAGAAGATGGTAATTTTTATGAGAGGCGCCACCAAATGTTTCTACCTAATGTTGATTAATACAACTGCAAAGAGATGAAATTTTAAATCCCTGGATTCTACAAATAGAAAATGAGGAATAATTGAGGCTCTTGGAGGGAAGCCACACAGAATCCACAATGAAGGAAAAAATTATTATAAAACAGCATCTCACTTGGGCATGGGAATTCTGATGCTAGATTTTAGACCAATGAAACTTTCAAGACTACAAATGCAGGCAGTTCGTCTAAACTTCGTGGAGGTGCTGACTGGTTGCCATTCATCTAAATGAGCCAAATTCCTTGTAAAACCTCCCTTCCTGATCTTTTTAGCTAAATTGAGAACACAGGAAATTTCAGATTTGTAAAATATTTTAATACTGATCTTTCTAACCACACATTCCACACCTGACTTCCAGCTATAACATTCCTATTGTTTGACCAAGATGGTCTTAACCTTTCCCTCAGCTTGACTGAACTTTAGACAGGCTTCCTTTTGACTCTAGGACTCTCATCATCCTTTTCTAACAGCATTTGTTTTAGAAAACTTGTAATAATAAATCTTTTCTCTGCCGCTTTGATGTGTAAATCTTTTTAAAAGCCTCCTGCCAGTTTTACAACTCAGGAATGTCTTTCTCAAGGATCTGGGAACCATCTTTTTGAAATGTCATCAACAAAGGGTACTAACTAGTACCCCAATCTCCCAATTTCAGTGGGAGGAGTAGAAATCTAACTTCATTGGACACCTTGCTCTAAAGTTGCAAAACTGCCTCCTGTCATAAAGATATGAGAAGTTCATTTATCCTTTGGATAAAGCCAATTAGCAAACACAGACAGTCTATGATCTCCCCTTACTGTCTTCCGGGACTTTTTCATTAGCTCACATCAGCCCTTAAAAAAACACACCACCTCTTCTTCAAAGAAGTTTAGACTTAGTTGTGGCAATAAAGTCTTCTTTGCCTACTTAACTTTAGCCAGTGCAATTTTTGCTTTGACGTGTTCATCCTGCCCAAGTTTGCAGCTTTCTGATGATGAGCAAGCATTCCAACACGTCCTTGGGCAGCCAGTGCTTCCTTGATTATTCCTGACTTTAGAAAATTTTCCCTTACAAGGACCCTCAATCTATCTCATTATGAATTTTACCTACCAACCCTGGTTCTGACCTTGGGGTCTATATTTTACACATCCTTTAAATGTCTAAAGAAAACTTCTCTACTCTAGGTTCAGCATTCAAGGACCTTCATGGAGGGCTCGGAGCCTTAGGGCTTGAATTTGGCTTTGTTAAAGGAGCTCCCTAAGGGAATGCTTGAAGATACAGTGCCTCTAGGTCCAGAAGAGGCAACTGGAGGGATTTAGTTTTACCTCAGGAAAATAAAAATTTTAAATGGTGTGAAAATTCAGGATATGACCCATAGATCAAGATTCATCAGATTGAATTACAAATACACTCAGTTTTCAGTAATGCTTTCTTAACCCTATAAATAAAAGCAATCTTTCGAGGTTTGAGTAGCCCAGGGTAAGGATATAAAGATTCGTTGTTGCTTTAGTCTCCTAAAACCATCAAAGAAAGACACTACACATTCAATTTGGAGGGTGAGAAGGATAATAGTTGGTAAATTCTTTCCCAGACCACAGTCAAAACCTTGAAAAATCTGTAAAGTTCATAAAATGTGTTGTTCTTTTATTCTATTCCTCCCCTGTAGACTTTGCCATGCACACTCACATATTTATCCTTCCTCCTTAAGTACTTGAAGTTTCTCCACTTTAAGATCTAGGCATTTCCCTGTTCTGGATGTTTTCTAACATTCTCACGCCTATCAAAATGTATTCATCCAATGCCCCATTCTATCAGGCATGGCTTCAAATTAAGGGGTAGCCAGTCCATCAAGTAGTCAATCAGGTTCTATTATTATTTGATTAAGCAGGTTTTCCATCCAAGAAAATACTATAAGTTACATGTGGGTTAATAGTTGACCCTGCTGGGCACACTTGGAGTTCACTGAGGGAAGGATGGGAATCACAGGATCATTATGCGCCTTTCCCTTTATAAAAGGTTTTTACATTCACAGTCTCTGCTGCTCCCTCCTACAGCCCCCTTCTGTTCAAAAGTAATTTTTTCATTTCTACAACGTATATAGTATTTTATTTGTCTTTCTTTTTTTTTTTAAAGATTTTATTTATTTATTTTTTCCCCCCAAAGCCACAGTAGATAGTTGTATGTCATAGCTGCACATCCTTCTAGTTGCTGTATGTGGGACGCGGCCTCAGCATGGCCGGAGAAGCGGTGCGTCCGTGTGCGCCCAGGATCCGAACCCGGGCCGCCAGCAGCGGAGCGCACGCACTTAACGGCTAAGCCAAGGGGCCGGCCCTATTTGTCTTTATTATGGAATATGCTTTCAAATTAATTTATTTGTACTATGTTGTGATAGTACCTTCTCTCCTAGGCTTAGAGCTCCTCAAGGGCAAAGCTATTCAGTTTTATATAGCCCATAATAACCAGCACAGTGCCTGCCACATAGTATATCTCAATAAATATATGTAAAGGTCTAAAAATTGAGAAAATTAATTAAGTCATGTAAGACAGAGAAGAGAATTATTATTTATTCTCACTTTTCAGAGAGGTTAAGCAATTTCTCAATGCTCAATGTGGGAGACTATCGGAGTTGTAAACACACATCTGATTATGATGACTTTGGATATGCAATTACACCTAGAGTTCCAAGGTCTGTGTCTACTGGAGATGTGTGTCAATTCTGGTTATTTAGAGGGACATACTAAAAGAAGCCTAAATTATGCTAGTTATTGTTAAGTTTTAGTATGTGTGTGCATATGTATGTGTATGCATGTGTGGGAAAGGACCAAACTTGCATTTTACTAGCTCTCATTTTGTTCTGAACAGATGGAACATATATTCATTCAATTTAGCTCTATAAAGAAAGAATTCTCTATTATAGAATGATAATTCTATCATGATAAAACTATCAAATGATAGATTCATTATATGGTGAATAAGAGGTATAAATCTGGGGAAAAGGGGACACTGCCCACACTCACTAACAAACAAATAAACAAAATCTTAGATCCTTCGTTTGCAAGAAACAGTGGTGGCAGCCCTCTATATTTCACATCTCAATCTCTCAAGCTCCAAATCTTTTCGGTTCCAGAAGAAAACCAATGTTCATGAACTCACTACCTAAGCCTTGATCAATCTTAATATACTGTACAAAATTGTTGGTGTAGCTAAAAGGGCTTTTTATTTTTTCTTTGATGTTCTTGCAAATGGATTCATTAGGAAGTAGAAACGAGAAGTCTGAATGAGAGAATGTAAAGAAAGAGCTGCTTTCTAAGCTGTGGGAAATTGTGACTCTGGCACAATCCTGCATAAAACCAGATACCACAGCTTTACAAAATAAGAGAGTCAAGAGATTTGCAAGAGCTTCTTTTCTGATAATTACAACATACTTGATTCCTAAAAAAGAACTTTAATGAATCCATTAGTCATACCAGATACCAATAAGGCCTGACTTTATCAGCTAAGTGTATAGTCAAGGGTTCATCTAAGCTCCTGGTCATCGTAGGTGATTAATGATTTATTAAGTGTTTCCATGTCACTTGACTAACACTTAAATGAGGAGCTGGGACCATAACAACAACAACAAAAAGAATTCGAGTTAGACCTCAATTACACTTTAAGGATAGCAATCCACCAAGTCCCACAGCACCCTCCTCACAGGGCAGCAAGAGGCACTGAGCCTCCTTGGGGCACTCCCAGTGAAGGGAATCAACCTTCCAGGGAAGCCCACGCCACTGTTACCTGGCTCTCCATGTCTGACAATGCTAGTGGACACTAGGGAGACCTCTCCTACAGTTCAGCATCAATTCATATTCTTCCCTTAGAAGTTCCTAGAACATGTCTAATCACTCTCCTATATTATATTAAAAGAAATCTTCAGAAAAAAAGTAAAATCCTGACCCTTATGCACATACAAAAATGTATGTATGTTCAAGAATTTTATTTTGCTTATATGATATGAGGGAACCAAGAAGATATTATACCAGTTCAAAGTCAAAGTCAAAACACTACAAAATTACACGGAGTAAAGGAAACTTGAGCTAAATTGGAAATGAAAACAAACTGATTTTTCCACTGGAGAGAGGGAAGTCAATTAAAATTCTACTGGACAAGACAGAATTTGCATACCCATCAGCTACCTACAATTTACAGAGGTCAAAATAGCTCAAAGACAATGAACAGGACCAGATTCGAAGAATCTGGATGCGTGTGCTATAGATCATGAATAGTTTTCCACTGAAAGTACTATTTTTTAAATATGGAAATAGAATCCTACACTTTTCATGTAATTCTAAATTACAAAAAAAAGCCTAAAAACTGAAAGGTATTTTTTTATATATTTAGTATTTATATATGCCTCTTAGTGCGAACATCCATTTATTTTACTGCAGAAATATTAATGTGTTTTATTACAAGTATTGCCCCAGATGTCTCTGGAGGTATTACATAATATATACTGTATTCACATATTCTTTTCTTAAAATCAGAAGTCTTCTGAATTCTTAACCCCATTTAGTCCCCTAAGGAAGGTATGCTGGGGTGCTGGAATCAGCTTATGACTTAGCCAATTGTATGCATCTCTTACCAACTTCATATTCAGTGACTTCAATTTGGTAGCTTGAAATTAGCCAAGGTGGGAGTACTTATTTACACAAGAAAATAGGCAAATGCTAGAAATCAGAGCTTTCTTGTGTGTGTGTGTATGTGTGTGTGTGTGTGTCTTTCTGAGAGCCAGTTGTTAAACATTTACCAGTACACCACTGCCCCCAAGGGTTTCAGATAGGGGACTGTGCACTTGTATCCTGGCAATTTGCACAGGATATGTGAGAATGAATAAGCTACACTCCCTATCCTTATGCAGTTCACAGTCTAGTGGAGATCTTGTGGTCTAGTAAATAAATTTACATATTTATAAATGTAATGTTGTTCTAAGGTTTATACTTTCCCCAAGGTGGCTGTTTCACTACAGACTTGTGTCTACTGTCCATCATAAAACAGATTAAATCTAAGTCAATTCAACTCAAGAGATATACAGGCACATGAAGCCACTGGACGTTTCAAAGAATAGAAATAGTAGATCATGTAGCAGATTTAATTGGAATGTGCAAACACACATATTTTACTTAGTAATAACTTGTGATAAAGGCTAAAAACTTCCCCTCAAATAATTATTTGTGGAGAGAAAAGATTACGTAATTAAAACACAATTAGTGAATTTTCTATTTTCTCCATGCTGTCAACATTAGCCTTGTCTTTAATGGGGCATTTTTTCATGTAACAAAACATATTTTCAAACACTGACTATGTGCCAGGCACTTTGCTAGATGTCAGAGTTCCAACAATAAGCAAGGTTTGCAATCTGTTCCTAAGGAACTTTTATTCTAATGAGAAAGAATAATATAAGCATATAATCATGACAATACACTATGATGTCTGATATAAGTACTGGTCTGAATACAGATAGAACCAATTAACTCTGTAAGAACTGGGGAAATTCTCTCAAAGGAGATACTATAAAGGAAGAATAAGACTTAGTCAAAGGAGGGAGGAACGGCATGCTAGTCAGGGGGAGCGGTCTATACAAAGTTCTACACACTTACACAATATAGGATCCTTTAGGAAAAGATACAAGGCAAGTTCAAGAGTGGGATTGGGTATTATGATCTCTATATGTCTTCAAGAGAGACAACAAATGGATTTAGAGTTATGCTATAGTGTTCAACGCTTATTTTGTATAAAAGATTCCATTAAGCAGAAGAGAATATGAAAAAATGAAATCTGGATATCCAGGTACAAAATTTAGAGCTTATAAGCTTTCTGATCCCATCTGTAGTCTTTAGAGAGTAAGCACCTTGAGGACAGGGAAGATTTTATATTCATATTTTTATCTTCTGTACCTAATTGAAGATTCTCACACATAGTAAGCAATCATTAAATAATTGAACTGACGAAGAGGAAAATAAACAGTAAAACATAGAAATGGTGATTTCATTTTCTATTTCACTCTGTCTGCTGTTGTATGCTAGCTGCATTCTTCAAAGTGCTGGAATTATCTCCTTTCTTGGTCTACTTGGCTCTGATCCCTCTCCCTGTTGAATTCATCTCCTACAACTCTCCCTTTCCATCCTGGAAGATCAGATATCCCTTGCTCTTTGCTCTTCCTGAGAACAGCAGGAAGAAGTCCCTTCAAGAACTTTCCCCTGAGGGCATTTGTATTGCTGTTCTCTCCACTGAAATGCCTACCCTGATCACTCTGTTAGTAACAGCACTCCTCTTTTGTTTCCCTTGCCTGAGTAGATTTAGTATTCAAAAAGATACTGCTAAGAGTGATGTCAAAAGAGTGTACTGGCTACATTTTCCTCTAGGAGTTTTATGGTTTCAGGTCTTACATTCAAGTTGTTAATCCATTTTGAGTTAATTTTTGTGTAAGGTATAAGATAATGGTCTCCTTCATTCTTTTGCATATGGCTGTCCAGTTTTCCCAACACCTTTTATTGTAGAGACTTTCCTTTTTCTGTTGTATGTTGTCGGCTCCTTTGCTGAAGATTAGCTGTCCATAGAGGTGTGGTTTCATTTCTGGGCTTTCAGTTCTGTTCCATTGATCTGTTTGTCTGTTTTTCTGCCAGTACCATGCTGTTTTGATTACTGTAGCTTTGTAGTACATTTTGAAGTCAGGGATTGTGAAAGCTTCTACAAAGCACAGGAAACCATGAACAAAATGAAAAGACAACACACCAACTGGGAGAAAATATTTGCAATTCACATATTCAACAAGGGGTAATTTCTAAAATATACAAAGAACTCATATAACTCAACAACAAAAAAAACAACCTAATCAAAAAATGGGCAGAGGATATGAACAGACATTTTTCCAAAGAAGATATACAGATGGCCAACAGGCACATGGAAAGATGTTCAACATCACTAATTATTAGGGAAATGCAAATCAAAACTACAATGATATATTACCTTACACCCGTCAGAATGGCTATAATTAACAAGACAAGAAATAATAAGAGTTGGAGAGGATGTGGAGAAAAGGAAACCCTCATACACTGCTGGTGGGAACGCAAACTGGTGCAGCCACTATGGAAAACAATATGGAGGTTTATCAAAAAATTAAAAATAGAAATGCCATATGATCCAGCTATCCCACTACTGGGTATTTATCCAAAGAGCATGAAATCAATAATTCAAAAAGATATATGTACCCCTATGTTCATTGCAGCATTATTCACAATAGCCAAGACATGGAAGCAACCCAAGTGCCCATCAATAGGTGAATTGCTAAAGAAGATGTGGTATATATATACACAGTAGAATACTACTTAGCCATAAAAAAGACTAAATAGTGCCATTTGTGACAACATGGATGGACCTTGAGGGTGTTAGGCTAAGCGAAATAAGCCAGAGAAAGACAAAGACTGTATGATTTCACACAGTGGAAGATTAACAAACACATGGATGAGGAGAAAAGATTGGTGGTTACCAGAGGGGAAGGGAATGGGGGGAGGGTGAAAGGGGTAAAGGGGCACACATGTGTGATGACAGATAAAACTAGACTATCGGTGGTGAACACGATGCAGTCTATAAAGAAACTGACATATAATAATGTACGCCTGAAATTTACACAATGTTATAAGCCACTATGACCTCAATAAAATAATTTTAAAAAATTAAAAATTAAAAAAATAGCCCTCCTCATCATCCAGTACTCTTTAGTCCCATACTATGCTTTATTTACCACAACTTGACATTGTATTATAGATCTGTTTATCTTTTATCTTCTCCCATCAATACATAAGCCCCAAATTGGTTGATACTTTGTGTTGCTCTCTCTTTTATTCCCAGCACCTAAACTGGTGCCTGGCACATAGAAGGTACACAGTAAATTTCCACTAAATAAGATGAATGAAAGAATAAACTGCCCTCTTTTACATGTGTTTCTGTGGGAAGTTTCCTCAGATCATTTTGAAAGCAAGTGCTATATATTAATAAACTTGAATGAAACAAAAACAAACATAAAAAAATCACTAATTACAAACAGACTTCAAAGGCTATGGAAAAATGCTTAAATATATCTAAAAAAACGTAAGTACTAAAGAAAATCAACAAAATACCAAGAGTCAAAATAGTTTAATTTTAAAATGTGCTAGTTGTCTGCCCAAAGGCCTATTTTTCCTTTCTTCTTTAACATCTTAGTTTTAGTTTGGGGCCTACCCTGAGTCTCAAAGATTGTATTTCTCAGAATCTCTTGTATGGAAGTGTAGTTATATGACTAAGTTCTGACCAAATGGGACATAAGCCAAAGTGTCCTATGGGAATTTCAAGAATGATATCTTAATGAAGAAAATTAGATTTAAGATGCCTCATAATGTCCTTTCTCCATTTCCCCTTTCTGCTTCCTGGAATGTGGACACGATGGTCAGAGCTTTAGCAGCCACGGTGGGTCATGTTTTGACCCTTCAGGCTAAAAGCCTTGTGCTAGAATTTTGAAGCAGAGACCTAGAAGCCTGGATCCCTTACGATTTTGCATAGCTATCATACCAACTCAGCACTACTTCTAGACTTTTCCATGGAACAGAATAACCCTTGTGTGCTAATGCCACTGTTTTTTGTTTTATGCGTGAAGTTCATATTTCATGTGAATATCCTAAAATATCCTTAGAGTCATCTTTATTTGCCTGGCAATACACTTACCAGATTGGGTAGTAAATGTGGATACCGTGATTCGCAGACTCAGTAGTGAGTCTGAACGATCTAAAGAAGTACTATTGTAGCATCACTGTTCTTATTGCAATTGTTGATATATTCACCACCTGCTTAGGTAAGGACATCTGTTAATTTCCATGATTTCACTAAGTCCTACATAAATATTAATTAAGCACAATAGCTCTGAAAAACAAACTAAGTGCCTATTATTGTGGATTTCGCAGCAAAGCACTCGGGGTAATTACATGCTCAGGCTGGAAACTTCTAGGAGTTTATAAAAACACACAACTTTTCCAGAGCCTAGGCAAGATAAACATAAGGAAAATGAAAGGACTGTAAGAGCATTAAAAATTCTCTGAAGCTACTAGGAGGCTAAATATTTGGGAATTACAAATGGATCATTACGTCTATTCCACTATGTATAAAGAGTTAGATTGGGGTTTTGTTCCCAATGAAAAGATAATAATATCTGATGCTTCTAACAGTATCGACTACGTATGGCATTCTACTAAGCTCTTTACATATATTAAATGTAAGTTATACACAAGCTCTTTACATATAATAAATGATATGAACATCACAGCAGCCCTATGAGGTTGGCCTATTATTATCTTTGTTTTTCGGATGAGGAAATGGAGGTGCAGGGATGTTACATAACTTGCTCAAGGTGCCATATCTGGTAAACACTGGAACCAGAATTGGAGTCCAAGCAGAGTAGCTTCAGATTCCACGTGCTTAGCCATCGTGCTACGTTACCACTGCAAGATGGCTGTGAAGACACAATAACTTGGGGAGCAATCATTGAGAAATTCTAGTGAAATGGCTGCGTTGGAAATACTGCCAACTAAAGGAAACTAGAAAATGATGCCCAGGCCGTCAAGACTGGGATTTAGAGCTACAGGTATAGGCCAAACATCTTGGAACCAGGATACTAGCAACACCTGGAAGTGTTTTCCCATCCTGCCCTTTTGATAAAAGCTGACTGTACTGTAACACTTAAAAAGCTAAACTCAGCTTAGAGCAACAATTCTCAACTCTTTTCACAAAATACTAGTGGACCAGTCGTTTGAAGATGTCTCAAGTAATTTGTTATAACAAGGGCTAGAGTAGCAAAGTTCGGAAAGAATGTCTTCCTTCTTACAATTAGAGGATATTCCAAGTCCTGCCTAGTACAAGTGTTCTCATTCACTTTCATTTTGATCTTTTTTGAGTAAGAGCAAAAGGAATGGCATTTTGGCTAATGAGATGGAACTGGGCATTGCTGGCACCCATGGGGATATCTTGGATGAGCATGGTCTGTGGACGACAACTTGGGGAGAAATGGCGTACTGGAAAAAACATCAGATTGGAGTCAAGTCAGGAATTTTGGCTCTGCTATTTAGTACCTAAATGATATTAAGTAGATTGCCCCAAACTATGGTGACCTCCCTTTCCCAGTAGGCAAAACAAGAAGGGCATTAGATAGAACATCTCAATCTCCAGGATATGTTTCCTTTCATGACAACATGATGTTCTGGTATATAATCCCTCTACTCAGAGAGCTGTGAGCGTAGGCAGATCTCATCTCAAGTGATGGAGTGAGGGTGAAGCATTAAATCAATTAAGAATGAGTTTCTTTTTTTCCTACTGATTGATACACTGATTGAGCATCTAATATATGCCAAGGTTTCTGTAATATGTTTTACATACTTAGTAACCTTTACTAAAACCTAGGTGGTAGATAATATAATCTCAAAAAAGAAAAAAGGAGCTCAGAGAAAATTTAAGTCCTTGCTCAGGCTCACACAGCTAGAAAATGGTGAAAAGAGAAATTCAAACTCACAGTTAGTTGGAATAAAGGGAATTTAAACTTAGACTTGTCTCACTCCATTCTATGGACTGAATTGTGTCCCCTCCCAAAAAAATTCGTATGCTGAAGTGCTAACCCACAATGTGATTGTATTTGGATATAGGGCCTTTACAGAAGTAATGAAGGTTAAACGAGGTCATAAGGGTAGAGCGCTGATCCTCTAGGAACAGTGTTCTTATAAGAAGAGATCCTCTCTCTTCTGCAAGAAGATGGCCGTCTGCAAGCCAGGAAGGAAACTCTCACCAGAACCCAGCACACTGGCACCCTGATCTTCAACTTCCAGCCTCCACAACTGTGAGAAAATAAATTGCTGTTATTTAAGCCATCTGGTCTGTGGTGTTTTCTTAGGGCAGCCCGAGAAGACTAATATACTCCAAAGGTTTTCCTTGCTGTTTTTATTAAGCTATGCCTAGCCATGTGTTCAAAAATGCCTGAAAATTGAACAGAGGAAAAGTTGAAGAGTTGGTGAACTCACATTTATATTAGATGCTGTTGTCGGTGCTCCCTGGAGTTCTGCTGTGCACAGCCTGCATGGCTTTACCTGGCGGCCCTTGTGATCATCTATATAATTAACGCTAACTAATAAAGTAAACACGCCACCAGGTGCCAAATGCTTAAATTGTCACCCTCCAGGACTACAACAGTTCATATCATTACTATTCTTTTTACTATTCTTTCTATCCTGTGTCTACCACCAGCATCTCAACTTTGAGAACAATTTTTAAAAATGCTTTAATAATTCGTCTCTAATTAAAATTCTGCACACTATCCCCATGACATAAATATTATCTCCACTTTACAGATGGGAAAGGTGGAGTTAACGAGAGCCGCGGAGAGTCAAAGTCAAAGTATAAAGTCAGGACCCTGGTCACTGTTCAGTGATCGTGGCCCTGCACCCTTTAAACGTGCCTGTATATACATCTTTCTTACTAAGCACTTTCACATCCACTATTTTATCATGTTTTTAATATATTTCCCAGAAGCCTAATAAATTTCAGGATGGCAGGAATTATTTCCAGTTGATGCAGTGGACTCTCAAAACATGCCCAGCAAAACTAAATTCAGCCCTTGGAGGTGCCAAGGATTAGCTGCATTAACTGTGATCCAGATAGTTCTTGGAGCTAGGAAGGTTGTTGAACAACTTGAGGAATATTCATTAGATTGATTAGTCCAATTAACTCAGAAACTGACATACAAAAACAGGCAGGAAACCCCTGCTGAGTCCAAGAAATAAATAAAAGACACACCCCTGGCCTTGACTGCATGAATATGAGAGGGCTTATGGAAATTTCCCCATGGAGTGAAAACACTAAGAGTCTGGGAAAGGACCAAGCTCAGAACTGGCTCAAGAGAGAAACTAAGAAAAGAATTAACTGCTGGGAAGGCAAAAAGCCTAAGGAAAGAGCTCAAAGAACAGGCACTCTTTGGCAAGCCTACAGGCCAAAGAACTGAGAGGAAATTTGCAGAGCATTCAACAAAGCTGGGGGGAAACGGCCTGTGAGTTGAGAAACACGGCCTTCTTTGTTCAAAGCTGGTAATGGGATTAATCTGTTTTTGTGAACAAATGAGCAAATAAAAAGAAGACGGGAAATTCCCTTCTTATTTAATTGCATATATTCTTCTTTCTTTTTTTTTTTTTTGTGAGGAAGATCAGCCCTGAGCTAACATCCATGCCAATCCTCCTCTTTTTGCTGAGGAAGACCGGCTCGGAGCTAACATCTATTGCCAATCCTCCTCCATTTTTTTTCTCCTTTTCTCCCCAACGCCCCAGTAGATAGTTGTATGTCATAGTTGCACATCCCTCTAGTTGCTGTATGTGGGACACCACCTCAGCATGGCTGGCCCCGTGGCGTAGCTGTTAAGTGCGCGTGCTTCGCTGCTGGTGGCCCAGGTTTGGATCCTGGGCGCGCACTGATGCACCACTTGTCAGTCCATGCTGTGGCAGCGCCCCATATAAAGTAGAGGAAGATGGGCACGGATGTTAGCCCAGGGCCAGTCTTCCTCAGCAAAAAAAAGAGGAGAACTGGCATGGATGTTAGCTCAGGGCTGATCTATCTCACACACACACACAAATATATATATATATAGTCCTCATCTCCTTCCTTTTCCTCTTGCATTTCTTTTATTTTTTTACTTAAATATGTAACTGCTAAAGCTACAGATTTCTACTATGACTAGAACCCCAGCTATACTGTGACTTTCATATTTGCTGCTAAAATTTGTATAATGAAGACAAACCTGACCATTTCACTTAGGGTGGAGGAAGGATGATAGAATCTGGTTATTCTTGTAGCCATTATTAGCCTCCATGTCCTCAGAACTAAAATGTCTGTTCATTTGTTTTCCAAAGTTAGCCAGCCAAAAAGACCCCAACACCAACAAAACACTGATTTCCCTTATCCTCTCCCTGATTATCCATGTTCTGTAAATCAGGCCTTGGCCTAGGAGGTACAAAGTGGCACCATCTAGGGTTTTCCTTTTTGTCTGACTGGGCGGTTTTTTTCCAAGGGAAAGACAAAGTTTTCACGATGCCAAATGGATCATTCAATTAGACCAGGCTAGTTCTCTTTTAAAGTGAGACAAAGAAGTGGAAGATGGGAAACAAGGGAGCAAGGATAGCCAGAAAGAACACAGAATTGCAACAGAAAGACCCAGGGAGTTCCCAGAAACTAGAACAAGCATAAAAATCTTTCTGTGAATTTCCTCAGTTATAAAACAAAAAGTGAAAGTGAAAACAAACAGCATCATCAACATTCCTGTCAACGTTGTGCTCCACAAAGGAGCAGAGCTGGTAACAAGTCATCAGAGTAATGGGAAGACCTCAAGTTCTTTAGGGGCATGGGGAATACAGGGATAGACAAGAAGATGCCAAAGTCAATCTTTTTGCAAACGCTGATTACAGGCAGACAGCAGCAATCACAGAGCATCTGAGCAAATCCAGGATCATTTTCAGTTCTGAGGAAGGAAGTCATTAGGAGGTTAATCAATTTTCGTTTTAGCTCATTAATAATGGTGTCTGGTTGCACATAATCTGTAAATTATGTAAGATCAAAATTTAAGAGTGTTGTGGTTGGAAAGACTAAAGGAGCATGAGGTTTAGAAAATCCATTTTATTATGCCACATGGAACTAACATGCCACATGACTTCTTCAATTTCCTACTCACATATGCAGAAATTTAGATAAAACGATTAATAATAGCCAGCATTTATTGAGTGATTTCTCTGTTCTAAGCACTTTGTTATTTGTTTACATGGTTTATCTCATATAGTAATTACAATAACTTTATAACATATTTAATATTAATATCCCATTTTATAGACAAGGAAATTAAGGCCTAGCAAGAGTAAGTAACGTTAGTAAGAAATAGTAAATACAGGTAATAAATAGTAAAGTCAGGACATAAAAGTATTATTTTTCATGTATTGGTGAATTATAATTGGAGAGAGAGAATGCGACGGAAGGAACATAGATTTTAGAGTCAAAAAGCTCTGGGGTTGAGTCCTGGATCTATCATGTACTAGGAATGTATGCGTTTAGGCAAGTTTCTGTATCTTCTTAATTTCCTTATCTTTAAAATAAAAGCATTGCTACCTTGAAAGTAAGGTATACAAATTAAATGAGACAATGCATGTACAGTGCACAGTATATATGTATAAAGAAATAATGATAACAGTCATTCTTCATTGTTTTGTCCACACAATAAACTTATTGAGTGACACTCAAAAATGACAGACAGCATTACTATTTTTACAGAGCCTGGCACATCAGTGGGCTCTCAAATAACGTTAGTGCCTTTTCTAATCCTTTCCCATCTCTCTTTATATAAAAACTATTCACTAGTGACATAACTAGCTGGCTCAGTAAATAAAATAAGAAAGTAAATTAAGAAGACTGCAATTCAAAATACTGAAGTTTAATTGAAGAAAAATGTGGTTCTGCATATACATTTTCTTGACTAAAAATAAACTTTGGAAAGAGGGCATTATAACGACCCTTATAAAGCAATCAGGTTCCTTTTAAAAACCGAAGTCATAGGGCAAAGCAAAATCTAAGATAAAAGTCTATTAAATGGAAGCTAAGTGTCAATATGTGTCGAGAAGATTTAAAATGTGACAGATATATTTAAGTGAGATGAAATTCAAGAAAAATCTGAATACATGCAATTTCCTTAATATCCTGTATAGTTTTACGTGACTAATGCTCTTTATTCTAAAACATTATGGATTCAGATCTCCTTCTGTACCATGACCTCTAATTTTCATTTTTTTACAGAATCTGCATATAAAGATTGGCATAATTTCTTCCACAACATGTTTTCCACTAGATTTGAATTTTAAAGACAAATTCAATCCCAAGAAAAGAAAACATCAAATTTGCTGAGACAAGGAGAGGCCTAAAGAGGATTGTGGTCATAAGTGTTACTCAGCATGGTGGGGAAATGCAAGTCCTAGAGTTACATAGAGAATCACACAACATTTAAAGTTCTGGACTCAATTACGAAATAAAAATATATTTATTCTAGCTGACCTCCAGGTCAACAAACGGCTTTAGAGGAACAAAGAGGTTCTTATGGGTTTTAAATCTTAAACCTTGAGACTAAGAATTTATATATATATATATATATATATATATATATATATATATATATATATGCATATGTGTACATTTATGTGTATACATACAAATTTATGTATAACAAATTGTATGTATATATGTATAATAAATTGTATGTCTATATCTATAAATGTATACATACATTTATATGTATACATATGCATATATAAAATACATAAATGTATATTTATGTAAATAAATATATGAATAAATAATATATACATACATAAATATATAAATTATAAATTTATAATATAATATATAATTATATATATAATATAATATATGTAATATATAATATATATAATAAATTATATGTAAATAAATATATATATATATAATTAAACCTAGAGTAGAGTTCCTGATTCCTTGCCATGGGCATGGTCCTTCAGGTCTCATCTCCCTCCTTTTGTCCACACACTCACTCTGTTGCATCCACACTCGCCTTCATGCCATCCTTCTTTCAAGACCACTGGCACTCACCTCAAGGCCTCTGCACTTCCCAGTCCCTCTGTCCAGAGTAATTTTCCTCTATATACCTAAATGGCTTGCTCTTTCATCTCTTTTTCACCCAAATGTCTCCTCAGGATGTCTTTTCTGACCACGCTCTGTCATTGCAGCCACTCCTCTAGGCCCTGCCCACCTCCTCATATAGACTCTGAGCTCTTATAACCATCTAGACCTTTGCTCTCCAATATGCTAGCTACTACCCCATGTGGCTATTTAAGTTTAAATTTAAATTAGTGAAAATGCAATAAGATTTAAAATTCAGTTCTTCACTCATACTAGGCTTATTTCAAGCATTCAACAGCCACTTGTGGCCAGTGGCTACCATATTAGAGAGCACAGCTGTAGAACCCTTCTGTCACTGAAGAAATTTCTATAGGACAGTGCTGCTCTATATATGCATATACTTCATACATTTGTTTGTATATTTTCATACTCCCCTCATAGATACCCTAAACTATAAGCTCCAAAAAGGCCAGGACTTTCATCTGTTTTGTTCGTTGCTTTATTCCCAGGACCTAGAACAGTCCTTGGTCCATAGCAGATATTCAGTAAATATCTGTTGAGTGACTAAATGGATTAAAACAGAACCCTTCCTTATTCCCCTAAAAAAAGTCAGAAATAAGACGGTTGCATTACTCCTCCTCTGAGAGAATTTCAACATACCAAATCACCCTCAGCTGCATTTCACCAGGGCTACTTTCTATGTTGCTTATAATTGTCCAAACACCTCTGAACAGTAAATCTTTAAGACTATGGTTTCCTGTAATCACTTGTCTTCTGTGCTGGAGTGAGAATCACTGAAATGTGTCAAGATTTATGGCAGAAAAGTCTGTCAAATCCTAAGCCTGCCAAAAATTGTTAACCATCATAAAAGTTTTAGGAGCTGAGCGTTTCATTTAAATAGGCTTTTCATAACCACACCATGGTAGATACATATAGATTACTGGTGGATGGAGGCCGTCAGTCACTCTTTTTCATTTTATAGCTTAGATATGCATTTGCCTTGTAAAAATCATTTTTTATTCCTAATTATACTCATTAGAATGAAGGCCTAAATATGAGTTATCACTACTTTCCCTAGGTGACCTTGCAAGGAACACAAAGTACTCTTGAAATTTGAATTCATCATTGTCAATACTGTACAGGATCATTTGATATGTATTAAAAATCCATATTATTGGCCAAAGCAACAGCTTTCAAATTGAATCTTAACTAAAAAAAGCTAAGGATTTATAGCTATTGAATTCAATTTTTTAACTTTTGGAGAACTGAGTTTATTTTCATCATTTTTTCTTACTAAAAACAGAAGAGGACTTAATGGAATATTAAAAAGTACACAAAATATTTAAATAAAAATATCTAAAATGGATATCATACATAATCTTTTAATCCAAATACAATCCCTGTGAGCATTTTGGCATATTTCTTAGTTCTTTTCAGTCTATTTCCATCCCTATTTTTTAAAGACATCCTATGATCCTATGTATCTCTAATTTACTTTCCTCTCTCAACACTACAATAGCCTTCGGCATTCAAATGTTCCACTGTTCTTACTTTATTTCAAATGTCCCTGACACACAATGATTTATATTTTCTAAGACACAAATTTGAATCATTCAGAGAATGTGAATAATTCAAGCTGATGAATGAGTTTATTAGAGTGCCCATAATTTGGACCTCAATACAGCTTTTTTGCTCTGTACTCATGGCTGTGTATGTGATAACTTGCATTGATGGCGAGGATGTCACTGGGAGGTAGTAGACCACAGTAAAGAGCGCCAGTCAGATTTGAGCTCAGACAATGCCTCCATCCCTTCAGTCAGTCCACAGATATTCATCTGGTCAGGCATGATACAATCTTCTGGATATACAATTAGCTAATTTTGGCTAGAGCTTTCTATATTCTTAGTGCTATGCTAAGTACTGCACCCACTTACCTCATTTGAAACTCACAACTGTTATTATCTCTGTTATCTAGTTGATAAAGCAGATACACAGTGAGAGCAAGTAATTTACAAGTGATGGAGCAAGGACTCAGACTCAGGCATTCTGACTTCAGTCTCTCTCCTCTTAACCACCATACTTCATTGCTTCATGTGAAGTGCTTATCTTGGGAAAATCACTTAAGTGCTTTGAGCCTCAGTTTATTCTTCTGTAGTAAATAAAATACAGGACAACTCAAGATTCCCTGGCACATTGTAAATAACTACTAAGGGTTAGCTACTATTATTATACTATTATACTATTATATTATATATCTGAAGGGAACAGGAAGAATTCTTTGTGGATGTCAAGAATTTATTGTATATCATAATCATGTTCCCATGGCATTAAAACTTCCATGTAAACCTAATTTTAATGACCAGCATAGTCCACATGTGGAAGTGTTACAACACATTTATTCATTACTTCTGGGCATTTAGATTGCTTCTGAATTCAGTTTTCACTTGAATAAAGCAATAGATTTTAAAGAAATTATTCCCGTACATTTGATAAATATTTATCTATCACCTCCCATGTTAAAATCTCCATGACAGAAACTTCAGGACATATTGGATTAGGATGAGTGCTCATATTGGATTAGGATGAGTCCACAGGGAAGATACCAGGCAAGTGCTATGCAGGCTCAAAGGAGGGACGTCCTTGCTTAGCAGGGAAGATCAAGACCTGTTTTTAGGAGATGATAGTAGAGTTTCAATAGGTGGATGATGTAAATAGAGCAGAAAGAGTACAAGGAGTATGAGAGATGGTGGTAGAGGCAGAGGGAACACTTTGAGCAAAAACTGGAAAGTGGCCAAGCATGGGCCAGGTTCAGAAACAGTGAGGAGTCACCAGCCAGATTGGAGCAAAGGCATATGTAGGAAAAGCCTAAGAAATATAAAAAGAAAAATAAGAAATATAATAAAATATAAGAAAAAGTTTAGAAATATAAACTGTTTCTTTATTATTAAAGACTTCGAGTGGCAGGATAACGAGTCCATCCTTCATTATGTTTGCAATGGGGAAATCATGACAGACTTCATTGAATCCAGTGGGTACTAGTTAAAATGGCAAAAACAACATCACATCTTATCATGTCATCAGAGAAGCAATTGAGGCCTGAACTGATTAGGATGCAAGAGATGAAATACATAGAGAAATCTTAAAAAAAAAAAAAAAAAAAGTAAAAGAAAGGACAGTAGCACTTAAGTCAGCATAGGGCAAGAGAACTCGTAGGGCTAGTGTGACCTGGGGATTCAAAGCAAACAGAAAATATCAAGGGACTGTTGGACAGTCCCTTTCAATAACATGATCTCCTCTTCCCTTGCAGAATAAAGAGAATCCAGGAGGATTAGGCAGGATAAAGAGCCCAAAACTCCCACTTAATAAGAGGTTTGGGTAACTACTTTTGCTATTTCTTTTTCAGACCTCCTTAAGAAGGGACCAACCAAGGCTGGACTCAGGGTGTCTGTCCATCCAAAGTGGAATGTGGGATCGGTGCCTTTCTCATTTGCATTATTGGACAATCATTAGAGCACACACTATTTCAAAATGTCACCCAAGAGAACAGAAAAGATACCAATAAGAGGTATATCTGCAGAGTGAAATGTGCCAACCACAATTTTATCTGCAGTGCCTTTTGGGAAATTAATTCTTTGCCTCCTTTCCAAGACCTTCCATTCATGTATCTCTTTGCAAAACTAATTGTTTTTAAATGACTGCATGTTTTCCATCCAACCATAAGGAGTCTTCAGTTCCTAAAACTTATCCTACAATGCTTTAGCTTCTACCTGCAAATTAAGTTTTTAAAAGGTTTTCTCTACTAAGTTTTTACTTACTTAGATTAAAACCATTATTTAAATGCACTGAGATGTAGTTTGTAAAAAGTAAAAGTAGTTCTGAATGGTATGTGTGTTTGTGCATGCGTTTTACATGGAAAGATCATTTTGGAGATTAGAGATATGTTTTATCTCATTTAGCTTTACATCTCTCAAGTGATTCAGCTTCCAATATTTCCCTCAAGATGACTTTTGAAATCCAATAGCTTTTTATTTTATAGAGGTCGTCAAATACTCAATAGCTTTTGCATTCATTAAAATCTTTATTATATAATGTTAATCTGGGTTACATATAATTCCAGTTCCATTTAGCATTTATATCTTTCAACATGTGTGTACCAATCCCCTCCCCATAACTTGTGCTTTATCTAACAACCTTTGTCTATTTGTATACGCCCCCAAATCCAATTCTTTCATTATTTGCCTGACTTCTTCAGCTTTCTCCAATCTATACTTTTCAACTTGTGGTGCGTATAACAAATGCAGATTGACAAATGCAGTTTATGAAGACAAGACAACATAGTCCAAAGATCATGATGTTTAGACGCATGCAAACCAGATTCTTAGTCCAACTATTTTACTCACTATCTATATGTATATGAGAAAATAGCCTACTCTTTCCTGTGACTCTTTCTTCATGGACTCATCTCTAAAACTGAAATAAGAATAATAATTTTTACCTATAGATTTGTTGTTAGGATTAAACACAATAACATAAGCAAAATGCTTAGCCTACATACAGTGAATATGCAATAAATTACTATCATTTTATCCCAAGACACCTTCCTGGTTCCCCATTAACAAGTAGTCCATACTGGCCTACTTCGTTTGCTACCACTTCCCTTAATTCTAATGATACCCTTTGCTTTCTTCTTTGTTATGCTCTCTCAGTTGTTATTTAAAGCCACCTGAAGGCATAATGTTTTCTGGTCCACCAGTCCTGGCATGTCAGATAAAAATGGCATAGGACAGAAGCTAAGAACTCACACTCTTCCTTCAATCCTCCTCTCCTGGTTAATTTCTACTCCTTTAAGTCCTAGCTTAAGCTAAGCTTTTTGAGAAACATTCCCAGAAACTATCCCACCCAAACTTCAGTTAGGAGAACTTAAGAGGACAGCTAATTCTGCTGTGACATTTGCATTGCGTCCGCCACACTGTGATACACTTACTTCTCTGGGTCCTGTGCTCCAAAAGACTTAGAGCTCCTTCCTACAGAGAGTATGTGTTAACCCATTTTGTCGCCCTATCATCTAGGAACAATGTGACACAAAATAGGCACGGAATGAATTAATAAGTTATTCTGAATGGAAGTCATCAATAGCACAAGAAAACTCACGATATCCATTCATTTCGTTTTTCTGATTTCACTTCCATAGCTTCGTAAAGTTGAAATATCCCGAAAGGTTCTTTTGTTCATCTACCATCCTCTGCTGTCAGACAGAAACCCCCCCAGACAATGTCAGATAGACTGAGGTCAATCCTGTCCTCTTAAAATAAAATGGAATTACCACAGTAACCCATAAGAATCTGTGTAGAGGTCACTATTATTGACTAAGATTTAAAGTAATTGTAAAATATGAAGAGACTAATAAACGCCATTGTGGAAATGAATCCCTGTAAGCTGCTTGTATAAAAACATAAATTATCCAATTGAAAACCTGAAACAAGGGCTTAAATCCATTATTCCTAGAGAAATAGACACGAACTATTTGAATATCTAAAACCTTTGTCATGAACTAGCCTGGACTCCAAAAGAAAAAAAAAAAGAAAAGTAGAAGATAGAGATGAGTATGGCTTCTTGAAGATTTTAGGATTAAGTAATTAAGCTGACTGGTGCCAACATAAAATTTAAAAAAATTTAAGGAAAGAACAAATAACAAGGTAAGCTACAAGGAAGGCGAAACTTTTCTATAAAAAAGAAGCTTCCAACACAATAAATTCTATTGTTGTCTCTTTGTTTCATCTTTCTCAAGAGCTTCTAGCCACCCATACATGAGATTATGGATGTTAACATCTAGAAGTAGGATATATGAGCAAAGCTACATAACTAGTGGAGGATATAGATGTTCTAATTGGTTGTATGAACACTTCCTCCTCCATTTCTGGTCTCTGGAGGATTGCCTTCTACATAACAAACTTTGAACATGCAAGTTAATCCTTACTGACATCTTTCTTTAGATTTAGATTCAAAATACTATACCCATAACTGATTGTCTATAATAGGCATGTTATTAGCACTATGCAATGCAACTTTACCTAAATTATCTTATATAATTCTCCCGCGAACTACGTGATCTAGAAATTATTAGTTCAGTTTTTAACAAGAGGAACTTGAGGCTCAGAGAAGTGCAGTGACTTGCCAGAAATCATAGTTAGTAAGGGAAATGTTGGCTTGGGTATTTAATCTCAAATCCAGAACTCATTCCGTTATGACTCAGACTATCTTCCTATCCTATCATCAACAATTTTAGCCTAGATCAATATTAGGCCAATAAATTCACTCTTGGATCTTGCTTTTGGCCTGCTATCCAGAAAAACCTCTATGTCCTTCCTATAAGCAATTTTCAACAATGCCACAACACTACCACAATAATACATTAAACACCACTTGATTGTGGAAGGTTGTTCCTGCCTTAGCAAATGACATGGATTGTTGCCAATAATATTTCCCTAGCATGGTGTTGGCTCCAAGCCTATAACTTCTCCTATGCCCAACGGGATGAAAAGTCATTTACAATCTTTCATATAACAGTAATAATCCTGCTTATGCTTGAAAAAGGTTTAAAGCCAGTCATAAACCATTTCTCCTTAGTTCTTGGTCATATTCCATAGATTCTATATAGAACATCTACATAGTAAGGCAGTCTTGTATGTTGCACAGAGCACTGGGTCTAAGAAATCTGGCTTCTAGTTTGGTATCAGCCCTAATAAGCTCTATCATCTTGGGGAAAGTTATGTCTGAGCTTCAGTTTTTAAAGATGTAACATGAGGGGCTAGTCTAAATTCCAGGACTAAAATGTATTTTATTTCAAGTCTGTATGTATATACGTGTGTGTGTGTGTGTGTGTGAGTGTGTGTGTGTATATATATATATTTACTGCACATTTTGCATTTGAATATTTATTTAAATGCCTGTTAGCTTACAAGGTATTTATTTAGGACTAGGGAAATAACAGTTCTCTGATTTTACAGTCTTTTATCTCAGGATTCTGGAGGATCTTACATCATTCATTAATTAAGTCTCACATCCCCCCTCCTGAAAGGTGGGACCTCAAAGGCTGTTATTCTCTGTCAAAGCCCATATGGTACCATAACGTGATATTAACTTTGGAACACAGTGCACTGAGAACCTAGCAACTTGCATGAAGAATATCTTCTCTGAAAAAGAAGCCAGGCAGAGGGCACACAGAGCAAATAAACTGAACGGGGAAGCTGGAATGGAGAGGTATATAATGTTTATGGTGGGAATCTCTGGCAGATGAAGTTGCTTTTAAAATTGAGTATAATTAAGTAAATGGCAAATTAATAATCTTTACTCATTCCCCTCCTCCCAGTGGATTATCAGACCCTGTAAAACTCATCCTATATTTCTCTCTCTCAATCTGCGTAAGGAGGTGATGCTCCTATGAAGATGATGATTATGATGATGACAGTTTCCAGCCTACCTACATCTCTACTCTCTCTTCTCCCAAACACAGAGTCTCTGCAAAATTAGAATTAAGTCAATGAGTTTACTGCTGACACCATCCCTCCCCTCCCAAATATTTAGGTATGTATCTGGTTCAAAAAGTCATAGAGCTGAAGCATGAGTTTGTTTTCTGAAAACAGAGGGGGGACAAGGAGGAGAGAGTGTAAAGTCTTGGGTTGATAGAGGGCTTGCAACATCTCACTTGGATGCAGGATCATCCCCCTGCCTTCTGGAGTCAATTATTCCTTGTTGAGAGCAAAGGGTTATGCACACTGCAGAAAGAATAAGTGCTAAAAGAGAAGGAAAGAGTACAAAAATACTGGGAAAGGAAAAAAAAGTACCACAGAATATCATAAATTTCTAATCATGGTTATTTGAAAAATACTAAACCTGAAGTAGAACATGGATTTTTAAAAAGAAAAATGTTTGAAGATATGCTACAATAGGGGAAAAGAACTTCCACTCAGGGTAGACCTGCCGCCTGCAAGGTAAAGAGCATGATGAGTTATATGTCACCCGATATCATCCAGATAGCAATCTGCATGATAGGTTGATGACTGCTCTTTTGCAAAAGAGAAAACTGAGGCTGAGAGAAGTGGTAGGTAGTAAGAAGAGGACAGAGGACTCAAATCCATGTCTATCTCACTGCTCATCCTTTTCTCATCTCCTCAATCATCTCTTCTAAGTAGAGTGCTATTAGCCACTCTTAACTAAGCCATATCAGAAAGGCTATGATATTTACCGAGCAGCCTCCAAGTGTGAAGCATTGCCTCTTCCAGAAGGGTACACTTTGACTGAATTTTCATCCTCATATCTGCCCATGTTATGTGGCTTCCAGACAAATTGGCAAAGCAGAATGGACTATAGCTTGGACTTTTCTCCAAGGAAACTACAACATGCATTGTGACTTGTAGCCTTTTTTGAGAATCTTACTTTAAAGTGAAAAAAATCCCTCTCAAGGGAGGGGAGAAAACAGGTAATAAACTTTCCCTCTACTTCCATGCTGAAAGCTATGCCACACAAATAACCCTACATTCATCTGGTTTACAGAAAGTAGAATAAATGCAACACAATGACTAGCAGTAATATTTTCCTAAAGCGTTCCACCATGAATTATAAGCAACTGCTCACAGTGATCCTTCGCTTGTGTGATGATGCTCACAAATCATCCTTTCAAATGTCTGACTCTTGTCTGCACTTGAGAGGTTTATGTTTGTGAATCACAAGCTTTTCTTTTGGTCCAGGTTTTCCTTCTCCCATTTTGTAAATATGATAACATATTGATAAAGGATGAAGTAAGTCTCATTGTCAGTGTTTCCCTTGGAATTCTGGGAAATGATCTGTTTAGGGTGGCTGCATAAATATATTTGCCCAGTAAAGCTCACTTTAGCTGAGGACCAAGAAATACATATCTAGCAATGACACTACTGTTTGCTAACAATGCTAGGCTATCGTGTCAGGTCAAGATGCACAGGCAAAAAAAGATGTGCAATATTAAGGCACATCATAAGTTTCAATTCTTTCAAAAATGAAAGGAAAAATAGTCATGTGGGAGCTCAGAAAGTAATAATCCATTTACCTAAGAAATATTCAAAGTAAATTTAATCTTCTTTTTTTCTACCTCTTCAAGGAATAATTGTCTTCTTTATCTATTTGCTCTCCAAGCAGCCTTTTCCTCTGTATCTATTGCACTATTCCATTTAAAACTCCACATTTTAAAGACATATTGAAACTTTTCATTTTAACCTATAGTTAATATTAACCCCATCCCACATATTTGCCGGGATATAAAACTATTTAAAAACATATAAAAAATGAAAGAAGGAGAGGGGCCGGCCCGGTGGCGCAAGCGGTTGGGTGCGCGTGCTCCGCTGAGGCGGCCCGGGGTTCGCTGGTTCGGATCCCGGGCACGCACCGACGCACTGCTTTGGCAAGCCATGCTGTGGCGGCGTCCCATATAAAGTGGAGGAGGATGGGCACGGATGTTAGCCCAGGGCCGTCTTCCTCGGCAAAAAAAAAGAGGAGGATTGGCGGATGTTAGCACAGGGCTGATCTCCTCACAAAAAAAAAAAAAAAAAAAAAAAATGAAAGAAGGAGAAAAGAAAACTGTCGTACTTTGCCTCCAATGTATTCTCCTTTGGAACTTAGAAATATATTCCTAAGTTTAGGGGTGTATAGGGATCTAGATGCTCACTGATTTTTTTCTTTTTAAGATATCCTACAAGGGAGAATAGGATGCACCACTTACTGTGGACCTATTATGTTTCAGATAGTTTTGCACTTACATTTATGAATTAGTAAATGACTCTAAGATTATGGACCAGAAGGAAATTTCAGGAACACTCAGAATATGATCAGGGCCAACATGTGATATTTTTCATTATTGTGATGTCAATCATTTCTCTTCAATGACTAATATCAATGCATAATGTACTTCTCCATAAACATGAACTGCAGTAGGAACCTCCCATCCATATCCTGAGCAGCCGGACATTTGAAAAGGACTCTGAGATTCATAGCTGGAACTGCCCTTGGAAGCATAAAATATCAATGATGGAAAGGAAAGAGAAATTCAGCAAGTATATCAATGTGAAGATGAGTATGAAGATGTTTCTGAAGTTCATAGATCAATAGAATTTAAAAATTTATTCCATGTTAAGGAGAAATATTTTCCACTCACAGAAAAAGAGACAACATAGTGATAGCACTTAATAACCAAGTCACTGACTTAATTTTCTGAGCTATCTCTTCAACTTGTTGCTGCCTAGCAACTTGAAAATTGCTTTCTTATCCTACTAATTTGGGGTATCAGGTGTGTGTGTGTGTGTGTGTGTGTGTGTGTGTGTGCATGTGTGTGTGTGTTTACCTAGAAGAGAGAGGGAAAAAATTGACAGGGGATGAGAAAGATTTGATGACCAATTTGCTTGGGCTGTGGGCAGGTACTGAACATTGACTGGACTCCAAGACTCAGTTGGGGTGATTTTGTGGGTGGTGATCCATTTAACAGGGATTAGACAAATAGGAGGAGAAACAATTTTTGTGAGAGGAAGGAACATACTGAATTTGTTTTAAGCAGAATGATTTGAGATATCTATGAAACATCTACCTACAGATTGCCAAAAGTCACATGGAAATAGGATTCTGGGGTAAGAGAGAACGTGAGAGCAATTACTGCTCATCATTCGGATGTCTTCAGCATGTAGGTGGTGGATGACGACAGGAGGATGAATAAAAAATAGATACTTAGAAAGAAATGCTCCTTTAGGTTTCCTCTATTTAATTTTTATTCTTTCCTTTTTAGTTAACAATAGACAAATATGTACATCATACTTAACCACATATCATCTAGAAGAATAGACAGACGCCTCCTTACTTTAAAAGGATGCATTGCACATTGTTCGCACTATTTTATTATAGTTATTTGCTGTGTTTGTTCCCCTCCCAGACTGTAAGACAGGTTATAGCAGCTGGCACAGAGTAGAGATCCAGTAAATATTTGTTTAAATAATGAATAAAGGAATGAATGAGTAAACAAGAGAAAGTAGGATATGGAAAATAGGCCAGAACCTCAACTCATATGAAGTCATATCTTCAGGGCTACCATTCAACTTCTGATTTATGGTAACTTCCCAGGACAAAAATGACCAAAAAACAACAACAACAAAAAAGCTAATTTTAGGAAAGGTGGCTGTAGGACTAGATGCCATTTTGAGTATCACTGTGCAACCAGTTTTGTCATAATAATCAATAGCTAACATAGTGTATGTAAGTGCATAAGTGTACATTTGTATCTGTGAATATAATCTTATGTTATCAACATAGATAAATTTATAATAAGCCATTTAGTCAATTTGTGATAATAAAAATTATATTTAAATTATATATGCACATTTAAAATGTATTAAATATTTTTTATGTGCTAGATGATAAATCAAGCACTTTGTCTAAATGATCTCATTTAATTCTCCCAATCACCCTATTAGAAAGCAATTATTATACCTATTTTAGATACGTATTTTAGAAATAAACAGACTATTGCACAGTTTTTATAGATGTTCAAAATAGAATGTCCAGTTTTCTAAGTATGGCATTCAAGGCCCCATACAATATGGCTATGTGTGCACACATATTTAATATTTGCACAGTTCATATTTTAAATGGCACATATTTTGCATGCATAGACGTAGGTAAATATTTTATTTAAATAGCTAAAGTATTGGATTTTTTATCAGGGCACTAGTGGCTAAAACTGGGAACTGATGAATCAACATTTTTCTCTCTCCTACAATGTAAAGAACAAAATGGAAGGCCACTTCTACTCAATTTCAACTTTCTCTGTATGACAGGACAAATGAAGTTTCCTATTATGCATCATGGCTTACTGAAGGAGAAATTTCCTTCTGCCAATAAATTAAGATATAGCAACTTAGGCTTCAGTCTTGTAGAGACAGTAAAGGTAAAAAGCACTTGTCAGGAAAATTTGCCAATTAAATGCAATAATAGATAGCTTTTAAGTATTATACAAATATAATTTTATTTTTATTATTGCTGTACATTTATATTTTCTCCCTTTTGGAAATTGATTATTCATCACTTGTAATCCTCTGGAATACAACCAAGAGCAAGGTAGCAGATAAACAAGCCAAAAGAAATCTTTTCAAGTGCATAAACTAAATATTGGCGCTCCTCTCATGGGAGAGTTTTTAGAACATATTCCTGTTATAGGAACAATTTGAACTGCTTTCCTCACATCTTGCATGGACTATTGCTGTAGCTTTCTAACTGCTATCTCTGCCTCTAGTCTTTCCTGCTTACACGCCATTCTTCACATGAAAATCTATCATATCAACAACAAGCTTGTACTTTCCAATGGCTTGCATTGTGTATTGGCTAAAGTCAGTCTTTTACATGCTGTACAAGACCATGCATGATTGAATCCCTGGTTGTCTTTCTAGCTTCATCGATGCTACCATCAACCTGGATTTTTTTTCTGTCTCTAGCCATACAGGGCTTTTAAAAATTCCTTTATTTAATGCCATCTGTCCACAATCAGGACCTTGACACATGCTGTTGCATCTGCTTGTAGTGCTTGTTCTCTTTGCCTTGTTAATGACTACTCACTTTTCAGATTGCCATTTAATGATCAATTCCCCATGAAGGTCTGTCTTGTATCCCACAAGAGAGGGTTTGCCCCTAAGTATAGCAACTGATACTGCTCAGTCGTAGCAGAGATCACATTGGAACTAAATGATTACTTAACTGGCATTATGTCTTCAATGTTTACCTCTGCTCAATAGTAAGCTCCAAGAAAGAATTGTTTTGTTTTGGTTGCTAATATACATTAGAGAGCATAGCACATAGTATGTTCAATAAATATTGGTGAACCAATGAAATGCAGATATTTAGAAAAGGCAAGAGAGTCTACTAAAGTCAGACAGCTGATATTTTGATAGGAAGGAAGCAAAGGCAATATATTTTTTTAAAAAAGCAGACAAAAAAATGAAATAGTCCAGCCGCCTAGAGTAAGGAAAATTCTCATACTTCAATAGTTTTAAAAGCTTCATGTACCATAATCCAGTACAAAAAAACAATGGTTGATGACAAAGACCCTGAGTTAACTATGAAACATTAAGGAGTATTTAGTACTCGTTTTTAAACAAGCAAGGAATTTTTAAATATAATTTTAGAGTGATTTCCATTACTCTAATTGTTAAAATAAAACAAAGGAATTTCAAGAGGTAAAGTTCACTTACTTGAAAATTAATTTATATGTTATGTTTTGTCTAACAATAGTAAGTAAATGAATAATAAGAGCTAACGTGTTTCTAAGTGGTAGACACTGTTCTAAGCACTTTACGTATATATTCTCATTTCAGCCTCGCGGTAACTCTAGAAGATACATACTACTTATTACCCCGATCTAATAGATGAGGGAACTAAGGCACAGAGAGTTCTAAGGCATTTGCTCAAGGTCATACAGTTAATAAGTAGAGGAAACAGGATTTAAAACAAAGCTGTCTGATTTGGAGGCAGTTCTTTTTCAACACCTGCTCAGGTCAGTGGGTTGCCAGGGGTTGGGGGGGGGGATGAAGAGGCGTAGGTGGAGCCCAGAGGATTTTTAAGGCAGTGAAACTATTCAGTATGATATGATAAATAATGGTGAGATACATTTGTCAAAACCTGTAGGATATAACACACACACACTCACAAAATAAATCAATTAAAAAAAATAAACACCTACTCAACAGCAGTCTTTGAGGAACTCAAAAGACAATACTAACTTTGTTTAACCAAAGTTAATCATTTTGTCAGCTAAAATCATTGATCATCTACGAATGCCGGGGACTATGTTATTCACTTTGTATACATTCTCTCATTTAATCTTCAAAACAACCATGTAGGGTAAGTATCATCATTATTTCCAATTTATAAGTAACTAAATTCAGACTTAGAGAACTTGAACTCCCAAAGTCATGCAGTAGAGCCAGAACTGAACCCTAGGTCTACTGACTCCAAAGATTGAGCTCTTAGTTATGCCGGTTCACCTACCTAATAAGAGACTCTTTCACACAAGATCAGCCTTGGCCCTACTGACATTTATGTCTGGATAATTCTTGGGGCTGCCCTATGCATTGTAGGACATGCTACCCACGAGATGCTAGTAGTACGCCTCCTCCCAGTCATGACAACAGAACTGTCTCCATACTTGGCCAAATGTCCCCTGGGTAGGGAGGCAAAATTGCTCCTGATTGACAACTGCTGCATTAGCTAGTGGGTTTTTCCTTTGGATACTTCTAGATAAAAACTGAACATATCCTTACTGCTTAATCTCTATTCCAAACTTTATTCCAACTGTAGTACTCTTCTTAAAATATACTTTCTTTGTGAAACTAAAAATACATAGTTTAGGCTGCAATTTCCTTTGGTTATATTTTGGGTTAGTGGATTGTCCACACAGTGGGACAAGAGTTGGCTAACTTTAAATAGTCAGACAGATACTTTCTGGTCATGTGACAATGAGCAATTCATTTAACGTCTCTCTAAGCCCCTTGTTAAAGTGGGGCTATTAAGAGTCCCTGACTCTCATAAAAATGCAGATTAAATGAAAAGGTCCTTGTAAAACACATTACCTGGTACTTGGACCATAATGAATGTCCAATTAACATTCATGATTATATTATTATCATTACTATTATTTGTGTAATTTTCATAGTTTGACTTTCTAGTTTATCTTCAAAATCTCTTGAGGCCATAATACTTCTTCTCCAGTTTCCCTGAAAATATTTACTTAGAGGCCATAACACATGTCTAAATGCCAAAGCAAATCTATTATATGGATATAACCTAAAGTCAATGGAAGTTGAAAATGAAGGCCCAGGGAGCAATTATTGAGAGGAAATATTTGACAGGGAAAGCCCAAATACTTAAGTCTATGGATAAAGCACATTACAGTTATAAACAAGACATAAACAGTGAAAATTGTTTTCAGTATAAAAACACTTTCCAAAAATGCTACAGATTTTTATTCTTCCATTCTTGACAAATCAACATGACACCAATGTTTTAGCTCTTCCTCGATTATTTTTAAGTAAAAGAGTTTTAACAGACACATACGTACCAAACACAGAAAGAAACTATCTAGACTCTTTAGCAACATGTCATCTTCAACCCAACTCCACGGACCTGTCCATGCTCTCAAGCCCAAACATACTTGCACGGCCTTATGTTTTTCACTCTTATTTTTCTGCAAGGTATAGATCTCTCCAATTGCATACGCTTTCTGTTTGTATGGTGAATGCCAGCAAACCTTCTCCGAATCTGACCATGCCAGTCATAAACGCTGGGACAATTATAAAGAACAAGTGTCCAACAAAGAGAGAGCTGCTAGTGTGCACAGCTCCCTTCTGCCCCTCATGGCTTACAGTGGGCAAGGAAAATTCTCTTCATTCTGTCAAACAACAGCTGCCACAAGGCCACTGCTTCCAAAAAAAGAAGTTCTAAGACCCAGGCTTAGTTTTTAAACACATTTTGACCTCTATTTAAGAAAACAAAGCAGATAGCATGAACACAAGAGAATACAAGGAATTTGTAAGTCTCAAGTCAGTTGTTTCAGATGGAAAAGAAACTTTGGAAAGAAAGCAGCAACTGCTGGCTTCAGGAGCTATAGGCCTTGCCAAATAGTAATGTTGCCCTAAATACTCCCCTGTAATTATTGTTTCCCTCATATGACTGCAGAGTTCTCACAGCAGATAACTTTAAAAAGGTAATCTTTGTTCTCCCCAGAACTTGTGATTCATCACCAGCACTTATCAGTATCTGTTCATTCTTTCTTTCATAGGCATAGAGATGACTGTATTTCCTAGCACCCTCCCCACCACAGCCCTTATAGTTCCATGGGGCCAGATGACTCCTGATAAATGGATTGTAAATAGAATGTAAGGGTGTCCCTTTTGGGGGGGGCAGAGAAAATTCCCTGAGGCAACTCCAGTTCTCTTTTCTGTGATAATAATCTGGAAGACACATGCTGAGAAGGCAAATCTATGAGATAGAAGCAGATTGGCTCCTCTCACCTCACCTGAGAGGACAGCAAAGCCCACAGGAAACTTAGCATGAACAGCAATAAACTTCCATTGTGTTAAGCCACTGAGATTTCAGAATTGCTCTGTTATCTCAGAGTTTAGACAATCCTGACTAATATAGCTTGTAACAGTTTCTAGTACATAGTAAGGGCTTAATATATAGCTCTTTAAAGAACAAATGGGCAGAGCTGAGAACATCATTTATTAGTAACACATAAGTCTGGATATGGATTATAAAGGAAAAAACATAGTTGCCTTGATTTATTTATAAATTTCTGCATATTAAACATGTACAGACTGTCTATCAACCTGCTAAACAGCTCAGGGATAACCCAACATAATTCCATGTTGCTGACTCGGAACAGATAGGTCATCTTCATGTAAAAGATGGTTGCCACCATAAAGTGACCCATATATGTTAGGTTCAAAGTGAATGAAGACAATTCTGGTTGGAAGGGAGTGAAACATTAACTTTTACTCAATTCTCGTCCCTTTTCTACCTTTTATCTAAATGGCTCATCTTGGCATAGTTCAAGCTACTTTGTGAAAAAGAAAGGATGGCACTCTCATTGTGGTCGCCACCATCCGCTGCTTTCAGCCTGGTAGTGGAGAGCAGTTAGAGATCCAGACTCTTGTCTCAGTGCTGCTGGTGAGTGCCAGCGTGACTCTGATCTGATTAGAATCTCCCTCACTTTATTTGACCTCTGGTAAAGTGGGCCCAATGATGTCCCTAACCCAAGGTCATGGCAGGGACTAAGCAGCACAGTGTATATAAAGAACCTAGCAGAGTGTGTGCTCTGTGTTGGCACACAGTAAATGGTGGTTTCATTTCCTCACTCCCTTTCTCTTGTTCTTACATCCTGCTCTTTTACCTTCCTTCATATTTACGTTCAATGTCTTGTTTGTTTGTTTAAACTGAAAAACAAAGGGGACCATCATGCTAGATAATCGTCAAAACAGTTCTCAGCAGGAAATATCTATGCCCTTGAAGTTTAGTCATTACCTAGAAGCTGGAATTGACAGTGTGCTACAAGAATGAAAATGATGATATCCACACCACCGAAGTTAGAGCATGAGGAAAGGAGGGAACTTAAAGAAGCAATGACAGCACAGATGACAAAGGACGCAAAGTCAGCCACAGCTGACTGGAGTTTTAAACAAACTAGAGTCCCATAGAGTCACTCTCGTCTATCATTTCCTGGATTTCAATAAATTCAGATAAATTGAAAACACACTCAGCACAGGTGGTACAGTGCTTTCTTCACTGGAACACAAAAGGATCGAAGTTTATACAGCAGCACCAACTTCCCATTGTTCATCTGTGCTCTTAAGAGAATAGCTTCCATGGGTGGGCAATAAAGGAGATGGAATGGCATTTTCAAATACTGTCTTGTGTCTTTAAGATGTCTCAGCCAACACAGTCAATATTCAGCAAGAACAAACACTTCACACTCTAATCCCTCAAGTGGGCACAGCCCTACCCACTGTTTCCTGATATGTTCCTGATTATCTTTGAACTTTGAATTTATTTCACCTCCTGACTATGACCCCAAACTTGCCCTTGGATTTTATAATGGCTAACGTTGTTTGGTTATCCTCACTTCTGTCTACAGTTGATCCTCGGACTGCATTGACAACAGCAACCCCAGACAGTACCCCAGCCCCACGCTACCCAGGCAACGGCACCAGCCAGGGCAATTAGCAATCACACAAGGGTTGCAGAATCAATATTTTTTCAAATGGCTAAGCAGCAGCATATCAAAGAAAGATATAAAAAGCTTCTCCATTATGACCAACCAACACTCCAAAGTAACTGTCATGGCAAAAATTCATGTATTTAAATTCACATAAGTTAAAGAAATGAATATCCTTATCCTATCTGAGTGTCAGAACTGTAAAGAAGGAGCACCTAATGAGTATAAGATTTAATATAGAAATACATTTTTAAGGCAATTTGGAATCATTTCTTTCTCTCCCTTCCCTGATTCATGTACCTTCTGAAGTGCTGTGCTCCATAGGCTAAGGGGAGGTGTTTATACAAAAGGTGACATTTTCTCCTGCAGATTCCGAGGAACTAGCCCAATGAGAACAATCAAAGTTTGAGAGAAGCAGCAGCTAAAATGTTACCCTGATATGGCCTCCCTTACCTCCAGCAAGCCCACACAAGCTCTAGGCTTTAGCCCGAATTCCAAGGAATGGTATTTCAATGCCAGCATTGTGTTCATTGTGTTATGCTAACCTACGTCTCTTTGCTTTTGCTGTCCATTTATATGCTACAGTATGACAAAGACTATGCCTCAAGCTGTCTTCTGGCCTCCATGTGCAAATGACCATGTTCCAAATTCCTCCCCCTTTACGAAGTCTTCCTAGCTCCCTTCCCAATGGAATTGATTTCTGTTTCTTTCCGATCTCTAACACGTTATTTCCAGATCTAGTATTTTTTTTTAAGCTCAAACCACCTTGTATTTGGTTATTATGCCTGTATCCTCAAAGGCAAAGTGAGAATACCTGGTACCTACTTCCATAATTCCTATGACCCTCCCAGTGCCTAGTCCACTACTTTGTAACCTAATACTTAGGCAATGTGTTTAATTGAATTTAAAACATAAAAAAGAGGGGAATATCTCATATGGTTTCTTCCTGTTCATATTTATATTAGAGAAGTGAGTGATTCAAGTCAGTGTAAATATGCAATGTTCCAAGGAAAAGGGCAGAGTTAAGGCAACCGATCACATATATAAAATTCTTAAGGCAAGATTCAAAGACGTCTGTTAGCTAAGACCTGGAAAACGAATGAGAAACAACTCAACTGCCTTCACAATGTGTTGGTTCCCTAGATCTTGTTTATTCCTTACTCTGCTGGATAGAAACTCCTACCTTGCCACTATCTTTCAGCCAGAAACCCCAGCCAACAGAAGCAGAATGTTTTCTCTCGACTCTTAATAACAAAACCAGAAAGTGCAGCAAGCTCCTTTATTGCGTGACAGGGGAGAGTGTTTCCCAGGCTGGATGGTATTCCTTTGATATATGAATCCCAGTTTGTGAATAAATTTATTCTTTTTTTTTTCTTTTTTAATTTTTTGTTTATTGCAGTAACATTGGTTTATAACTGATTCTTTTCGCAGTAAGATAGTAGTTGACTTTTGGTTACACCTGTTAATCTGATGGCAGAGGACCTCGCTACTCAAAGCCCTGGAGACCAGCAGCGTCAGCAGTATCTGAAAGCTTTTTAGAAATGCAGACTCGCAGAATTCACCCCAGACCTACTGAATCAGAATTTGTGTTTTAAAGATATCCCCAAGCAACTTGAATGTACATAACATTTTAAGAAGCATGCACATCAGATATTCTAGCAGCAATATTTCATTTGCATCCTTGTTGTCCCTTTGCTCTAAGCCATGATTTTACTGGAAAAGTAAAGGATTTTCTTCTCACACCTTCTCCTTCTTTACCCCTCACTGTTTTCTATACACTTATCCATTTGTCCTAATATGCTGTATAAAAAGAAAAAGGATTCTTATTATGCTTTAGGTTGCACACATTTCTCTCATATACATTATCTCATTTGATCCTTTTGATATCCTTGTAAACATCATCAAACATAACTTGTCAAATGTCATGTAGGAAATAAATTTCTGAGAATCTGCATGCCCACTGGTGTAAAGATGCTTCCCCTTGTAACCAACAAACTCTCCAACCTCAGAACTCTGTGCATTATAAACTGTACTTTAAAAACAAACTAAATTCACATATTCAACACAGAAAGATGGATATTTAATATACCTGGCAGAGAGAATTTGAAATACTAGAAAGACTTGCATCTGATGAGTTTAGGAGAAACAGATAAAAAAGAGGATATTAAGTTCCATGCTCCTCCTATACCTGCCTCCCCCAAATTCCGTAGAACCAAGGACTTGAAACACCAAGTCTTTCTTACTCTTGAATCTTTTGCCCATGCCACTCGCATAACCCAACTTATCCCATACAAAGATACTAAACATGCACATTCTTGATGAAAGCTTTTATAGCTGCCATTACATAATGGATTTGCTATCAGATTATCTAAAATGTGCCTGCTAAAGAAATGAGAGAAAAATAAAAAGCCAACCCTTGCTTACAAGCTATAGTGTTTTCAACTAACTAAAACCACCTTGGGCATTGCTATCCTGTATGGCATGACGTCTTTAGCATCATTACTCATTTACATGACCTGAACTTCCCAGTGATGAGTAAAACAACATAAGGAAATAACAATAAAGAAACATATATTATTGTTTTATTAAGAAATTGTTTGAAGTGTTAGGATGTAATACAGTAAATTATCAACTATATTTAAAACCAGGGTGCATTTTCAGAATATATAATCCAAATCCATGCCATATACTGAGGTAAGTATCTGTAAACAACGCAAAATATTAACTGGAATTTTAGCCTTCATCAAAATGCTAGAACACTCATTTAGGCACAAAAATGCATCATTTGTAGAAAAGCCTCTTGATTATTGCCAAGTGAAAATCACACCGAAAGTTAGGAGTCTTAAATTAAAAATTACATAAGTAGAATATCAGAATAAGAAGGAATTTTCAAGAGATTGTGCAGACATAGTCCTCATTTCCCTTTTATAGATTTGGAAAGAGAAGCCCAAAGAGGCCACAAAACTTACCTCAAGTTCCACTGATGTCTGTCACTGACTAGCTGAGTGACTCTGGGAAAGTCCCCTCTCTCTCAGCCTCAGTTTCTTGATCTGCAAAATGAGGTGATTGGACTAGATAATGTAAGATACCCTACAGTATGAAAATGCCATTATCCTGCAAGACTAGGATCCACATCCTAGAACATTCCCTCTCTAAAAGGAACATAAAGAAGATGAAAAGATATTCAAATAGCTTGTTTATATTGTATCTCATCTTGAGACTTCAGAACCTCATAGGTTGCTGGTGCCCACCAGAGACAAGCAAACCAGAAGAATGGCTGTTGGCATACTCTTTGCCTGAGAAGTGCTACAACTGAAAATCACTCCAGAGGGATGGTAAATCTTCTCCTCCCCCTTCCGAGGATCTGGTGACTTCCTCTGTCTGGGCTCTGCCTCAAGGATTTCTCCTCAAGGTTCACTGGAGCCCTGGGAGTTCAGCCCTTGACCTAACCCCAGACAAAGATGTATTTCCTCCTGGAAGACTCCCTGCCTGGACAAGTCATTCAAAATCAACCTTAAAAGCGACTCTAGGCTCCAGGGAGCTGCACATTTTAGCATCTTTTAATCAGCTGTCTGGCCTTGTCTGGTCTGTAGTGAAACCTTTTTATTTTATTACAGTTGTATTATGTTAATAAACAAAGAGTTGGTATGCTTAGTGAAAAAGAGAGACTCAGCCTTTGAATGGAGGACTGGTCATGTTTTAACTACATTTACTTATCGTCCATTCCTCATTCTTATATAGGGTAGAATCTTTGAAATTGCTTCTATTTATTATTTTTAAGTGAGTTTCCAATTTTTCCTTTTTCTTGTTTTCATTATTACTATTTTCTAATGAGCAATCACAAAGTCAGGCAATGGCTTTAGGTTTTTAAAAGGATATTTAAATATAATGACTCATTGAGGCAGAACCCAGATATTATGTATACAAAAGTGAGCACTGCCAATGTCCCTACCAATTAAGTCAATCATGAAACCAGAGTTTAATTTATTGGGTTCATCTTCATGATAGACACAAATGAACCTGAAGCATTGTGTCCTATTAGCAGTAACATATTTATGGAAAGCTAGTGTCTATGTCTAAATAATTGTACACAAAATGTGGTCAACCAGGAGGATAAGAATCCCATAAACAATGTTTAATCCAATAAATAACAATTATGTTATTATTCATTGTTATTATCATCTATTATTTATAGAGAGATTATTATGTGTTGGGCACTCTCCTAAACATTTTACATGATTACATAGTTTTAACCTCACAGAAACACTGCAATGTTAACCCTAAAAGAAGACATGTGGGGATGGGAGGGAGGGAACCAAATGTGGCCTCAAAGAAGGGTTAGATTGTTGAAAAAGGATGGTCATAAATTTTTAATTGGCTATATTAGACAAAACCAAGAATGGAAGGTACAGGGAAACCAAGTTTGACTCAACTTCCATTTACAGGAACCAAGTAGCAGATGCTCTCTGCCTGTAGGGAGCATGTTTATCACTAAAGGTGTTCAGCAACAGAGTCTTGTGACCAGCTCTCCGGGATGCTATAGAAAGGGATTCTGGCAATGGACAAAAGCAGGGAAGGAGCTCTAAGGATCTGCCAACACTGGGATTCTGGATAAAAGTAATATTGTGAACATCGAGAGTACAGCTGCACAAAGAAATGAATGAGTCAGTACACAGGTGAACAATCTTAGAGAATTATACTTGTATGTATCTCTCTTATAGCACTCATTATATTCTACCTTGTGTGAGATCTGTGTGTCTTTTATTTTCATTCCTATTAGATTGTAAGTTCATTAAATCTTGACTCACCACATACCAAGTGTTAACCTTGGGAAAAGTGCTCATTTTCCTCTCCTGTAATAATGGAACCTGTCACACAGGGTTGTCATGAGGAATATACAAGATTGCAGATTTAAAGGACATAGCCCAGTGCCTGGCATGAGTAAGCAACAAATAAGATTAAATAGAGCTCTTAATTGTAACTATTGTTACTACTATTATTTACTACCATTATTACTGTGATTATTAGTAAGCTACAGATGAATGTCTCAGGCTCAGTTCCTTTGATTTTAGAGTCTAACAAACACCCACCAATTGCCATCTTTACATTCCAATTGATAATCAAAGCAGCAAAATTTTACCTACCAACTACCAATCTAAATTGTCTGGGGAGAGGGAAACAAGCCCAAAACACCCAAGGGTTCATCAAAGAAGCAATTCAATAACATGTTTTCAGCATGCTGCTCTCTTAAATAAAAAGAGAATATGGAGTGAGGAAAACAAAAAATAATAAAATACTTTATTCCAGTATGTTAAGAATTATTACTCTTTGAAGCTTGTTGTATGCATGACAAGTGAACATACATTTTTCTCTTTCTGTAGGGAAGGAATTGTTATATGTCTTTGCAATTAATTAGTGTTGTCTCTAACATTCCTAGAAAATTAATGTCAAATTCCTTTAAATGTGGCTTCTGGAACAGCAGGATCTCTTGTCTTTTTCTTATATGGTAATGTAATAACAGCAAGATGGACTTTTAAATTGGATGTGTTCAAACTGATTTGAAAATGGCAAATTTCCACACTGTAATTTACACCAATATTTTTCAAACAATTTTAGCAGTGGGGCTCTTCTTTGGAAAGAATATCTTAGGCCTAACATAAGCTAAGGGACTTTACATACCTATCACTGGCCAAGAAAATACTTCATTCTTCCCAGAAGTCCTGAAGTACCTTCCTAGAGTTTGAAAAGTAGTTAGAAAATCATTCTTCAAATCCAAACACCTTATATTATTGATGAGAAAACTGAGCTCCAATAGGAAAAGTGATTTGACCATGTCTCACGGCTACTTAATGCCAAAGCTAGAATTCATGACTCGTTTATTTATTTAGCTCATGTTTGTTGAGAGCCTTCAATATGCTCATTCTGTGCTAGGTTTCCTATACATATTTTGCTTATTATTTTTAAAATTCATTTAATTTCCATTCGACAATTATTCCTTTAATATCTACTAAAAGCAGGCACTGTGTTTGGCATAGGGTGCTGAGGTAAGTATAAATAAGAGTTACTATCTGCCACAAACACTTTGTTTTGTTTTTTGTGAGGAAGATTAGCCCTGAGCTAACATCTGTTGCCAATCCTCCTTTTTTTGCTGAGGAAGATTGGCCCTGGGCTAACATCCGTGCCCATCTTCCTTTACTTTATATGGGACGCCACCACAGCATGGCCTGACAAGCAGTGCGTCAGTGCGCGCCCGGGATCCGAACCTGCGAACTCTGGGCCTCCGAAGCAGAGCGCACGAACTTAACCACTACACCACGAAGCTGGCCCCTGCCACAAACATTTTAAAAGCTAGCTGGGTAGGCACCAAGTACGTAAATAGTTATAGTAACTGGTAGAATGAGGTTAACACCATAAGAAAACAAGATAATTTGACAAGAGTTAATTTAATAATTTCCTAGCCATATGTTGAAAAAAACCCCTCTATATCTATTAACCAATCATCAAACCTGTATTAGTCATGTAGCACGTGCAAAGAAATGAGAATGTGATTAGAAAAATTCAAGAGCAGCTAGAAGTTTATAATCTGTTTACGTATTTGAGATGCACAAACAAGAAATTTGTTTTAAAAAGTCAGGAAAATATTTAAGTAAAATGCAGCAATTTACGCATTAGGGGTAGTCTTAAAAAGACAAAGCTCCGTGTGGACTGACTTTAAGTATCCGAGTGGGCTTCAAGGAAGAGGTAGAATTTGACCTTCACGTATTTATTATTACCATTTATATTATACTAGAGACATTGACATATCCCATTACACCTGGATTTCTTAATACATGCTCGTTGGAATAACTACTTAAACGTTCTTTTTCTAATTAAAAGCTCATGAACAACTAGCACAAAAATGCGTTCTAATAACAATCAGCCCTTAAAGAGTCATTTAGCAGTTGAACAGTGCATTCTTCAGCTACTTTGTTTGTGACTTTTGTTGTGACAATCCTGATTTTCACCTACTAACCCATTAAGCATTTCCAAATTGACCGGCTCTTCATCAATCTTGGCGTACACCGAGACCACCTAAGAAGCGTACTCAATTCTGACTCTTGCACAATTTCCTTACTTACTTCTTACCCAAGTCAAAGTTCTCTCTCTTTCGTTTGCACAATGTAACGAACTGTACATTTGACTTGAAAAATCTTAGTTTTTTAACTTATTATTTTTATATATTACTATATTATTTATGAGTAAATACCTTTTTTCTCATCTGTATTAGAAGCTTAAGACAATAAGAAGCATAGCTTCTACCTAAATACAGTGTTTTACCAAAGAGGTACTTAGTAAGCACCCCTGTTATAATTTGATTTCAATGGCAAAGCTCACATGTGTTACAGACATACTAGTCAATGAGTATGTGTTGACAGTCTATACTTGTAATTTCTGATGCCGTATTTATTTAATCCTCAACTCCTAGGAGAAAAATGAAACAAACAAAAGGAAAGAAAAGCACAACACCTGACATTAGGAGGATGTCCATATTCTAGCCCCAAATATATCACTAATTAGCTGTACCATCTTGTATTGGGGCATCAATGTATTCAGTCTTCTATTTCTCCACATGTAACCCATTGGAATTGGCTGAGATGTTGCACAAGATTCATTCTTCCAGATCTTTAAATATTACAAGAGTCAACCAGGAATATGCAAAATATGAAAACTGTATTTATTTTGTTTGGATTGTGTAATAGCAATATGGGGTAACGCAGAGTATTCTTCAGTGTAGTAGCTCCAAAATTTTTAGGTTTTATATCATATCTCCCAGGAAAAACATTCATTAAACAGTGCAATACATCTCTCTCTCTCACCTCTATCTCTCCCTCTCTGTCTTTGTCTCTCCCACTCTCAAACGTGAAAGCAAAGTTTCATCAATCAAACCTTACCACATGTGATGCACTCTAAGTTATCTCTTCTCTTCTCTTCCACCCTGTCCTATCCTATCGTATCTTATTCCATTCCATTCCATTGCAGTCTATTGCATTAAAAAAAATTGCTGAACAATCAAATTGATTTTATCACTCTCTCTGGCTGCATGAATTCAATCACATTATTATTCTATTCTAAGGAATATTTTCCTCATTTGGAGAATGTGGATAATAATACTATATCTTTATAGGGTTGTTGTTAGTACTAAATAAAATACTACTGCCAGCACTGTGCTCAGGGCTTAGTGTTCAATATAGAAATACTGTTTATATATAAATTATTTTAACTATTTTTATTATTATATTACTATTATAAGTTCTACTTTAGGTATTTGGGGACTGTTAATTTATGTTAAAATTCTCATATACATGACAGATTATTAAGTCAGGAAATTCCTCACTTTTTGATCAATTGCTGGAGAAAAAGAAAAGAAGATAGTGAATAGAATTGGTCTATACTTTTTCCAAACATCAAATCCTCAATATTACTTTGTTTTTGGTCAACTCAGCAGACTTTTGATTTAGAATTTAATCTCCATGGTGATTAAGGGATGTGGAAAATGATAACATTGACATTTCATTTAGACGCTTCTGTGAGGTGACATGTGACAGATCCATTCTTCTAACTTAACAGCCATGAAAGTAATCTCATCTCCTGTTAGTAGGAGAAATATGAACAGAAGCGTATGGTTTTGCTCACCCTTAATATTTGTACCAGAGAGAGAGAAAGATACTAACTTAAAAAAACTGAAATATATCTTCTGATGTTTTAATAATTCTAGTTTGAACCCTCAAATCACTGGTTACATAAGAGGCTATAAATGGAAGTATCATTTTTATTTCCATCTATTTTAGATTATAGAAGTAGGTCATTCTTTAATGATAAAATTCACTAGTGAATGAAATTTTAAACTAAAATATGAACATTATAAATAAAAGGTATATATGTGTATATGTGTCTCTCTCTCTCTATGTATATATATATCTGCTAGTATTTATGCTCACAGGAAGCAGAAAATAACTTGTTTACTATTCCTGCCATGACTTATCAGGAATCTGAGCATGTTCAAACACAATAGCAAAGAGAAATAATACTAACTGCTCAGTAGGAGACAAAGTGATACCATTGTTTCTCCAGGTGGAGTTTATGGTGGTGGTCTTTTAATCAAGAGACTGAATTTTTCTTTTAATCTAAACTAATCTTGCTTGCTTTCAACTTTATGACCCACTCCCCCATCCTATATCTCCTTTTTCTTTATCTCTCTTTTTTTTTTATTAATTTAAATATGGACCTTTTTAAATCACCACATGTGCCATCAGCATCAACATTTCAAAAGACATCTCCAGCGCACCCACTGAGTGTACCACACTTGTTTCATTTTGTTAATTGAATGGTTCTTAAACAACCTCATTATCTGCCCACAGCACTTAGCATTTTCCTGTTATAAAGCTACTCTTTGCAATGTCTTCTCTGCCAACCAGGAAGGCTATAATCTTGCTTATAGTGTGTCCCAAAACACAGGACTGGTCTTTAAACAAATCTCCATGTTTTCAGACCACGATGGGCGAAGTAAAAAGAACTACTGTTAAGTACCTACTACATGTCAGGCTATAAATGGTAGGGTATTTAACCTTCAAAACAATCTTATGATATAGAAATCATTATACTCATTTAAAGAGGAAGAAAATGGAAGCAAATAGAGATTCTATCACTTATCAAAAGTGAACAGTGCGTAAGTTCTTGAGGTGGGACTCCCAGAGTCCACACTCTGGGCCACTGCACGGTACCATCAGTACGAAGGAAGTGCTGAATTACTCTCTGGTCTTTTATTTTTTTTTTCTGTCAGAGAACCTCTTGAAGGCCTTAATATTCTGGGTTGTTTAGATAGGGAGGTTATATTATCTCCCAAATGCTTCTAAGCTCGGTAAAGCCCTTTCTCTGAGTTCCAGTTCTAGAAAGGTTTGGAAGAGAGGAAAAATTAGCAGTCAGTCTACAGACACACTCATTGCACTATGGGAAAACCGAAGCCAGGGAGCCTGGAAAGCTTCCTCCTGCTAGTAGAACATGATTTTATGTTTCTTCTCTCAGGAGGTTTTACATCCTCAGCTTAAAATCCACATAACAACAACAACAAAAGAACGCAACTCCCCCATAGAATTATGTTATTAACCTTGTTTGTATATAACCATGAATAAAAGTCTGCCTCAGTGGTAACTGTGTGCAGTAAAAGCCTTGTGGCATCATTAGTTTTCTATGCTTTGCTCATCTTTGTACCTCTACCCAGAATGCTCTCTGCCTTTCCATCCTCCTCTAGCTAAAATATTCTTCATTCTTGAGGACCAAGCCCCAATGTCACTTCCTCCACAAAGTTTTTTTCATACCTCCCATCCCCAGTTCTTCCTTTGAGTTCCCCCAGCACTTCATCCATGTCCCTAAAATAGCACTTATCACAGTGCATTACGTATTTCTCACCCTCTAGACAAAATTTTTCAATCCCAGCACTACTGACTTTTTCGGCTGTATAATTATTTTTTGTATGGCTGCCCTGTGCATTGTAGGAGGCTTAGCAGCATCCCAGATCTCTACCCACTGGATGCCAGTAGCATCTTCTCCTTCAATCATGACAAACAAATGTCTCTAGTTATTGTCAAATGTCCCCTGAGGGGAGGGCAATGTTGCCCACAGTTAACAACTGCTGCTTTAGATCGTGGGGACCACGTGAGCAGTGACTGTGGTATTTTTCATCCTATACACCCAGGAGTATCAGGCCCACAGCTAACAGCTAATTAAAATCTGTTTGTTGGAATTAAATGAGTCTCATTTCCCAAAAACTACATATTGTATTATTAAACGCACTGAATTCACACTTCATTCAAAAATGAAACAAAAGTGACTGCTAAATTACACTCTGGATTCAGAGAAAGTGAAATCAAACATCATTGGACATCAGAATAAAAAAATACTTTTCTCTCTGCATTTAATAAATCCAAAAATTATATATATATTACATATGATTATATATATGAAATATATTGTGTATGTGTGCACACCCCCCCCACACACATAATGATCTTTCCTGGAAAACTGCATTCAGAAAACTGGGTAAAAGTAATCTGATATATCTAAATATATCATACCTAAAATGTTGTTCACTAAAATACGCAGTGAATCTCCAGGCGTTTTTTTCCTCAAAGACTCATTCATGAAAAAAGTGATGCTTATTTTGAAATTTGAAAATCAGAGATACTTGATTAAATAAAGAAGCACAGACCGTATGATATTGCCTTTCTTTCTGGTAAGATATTCATCTCCTCCCAATTTAGTGCAGGACAATTTAAAGTCATCTGACTTTGCTTATTGCTGCAGACTAGTTAACCATTTATTTGGACTGAAAACCAGAACTACTGTGATCTGAATACCAACTTGTGATGAAAGACTTTTTCTCACCTCAGAAGTGAACTGGCCCTGCAAATCTTCACTTATTTCCTGAGCTCAGGTTTTAATTCAAGTTCTAAGAGTGGACACAGATTTGTCTTTTCAGATTTAGATAGTTTCAAATCCACAAAAATCTGTTATTCTCATTGGGATCCTGTAAGTAGTAGTAGTGCATTTGGCGAGTTGGTAATTTTTGCAAGAAAGAAGTGCAAAAACAAGACCAGGCCCTCCTGAGCAGTCAGAAATGAGGTCACTCGGAAGCAATAAGCACGATTTCCTACAAATTGTAGAAGACCATAATTTCAGCGGTCATATTTTATTGGTTGCCTCTTTTTGGTTTTAGATACATTAATTATATATTAATTATACTTTCCATTATAATACTATGAGATAGTGATTATTCTTGCTCCTATAAAGAGGAAGTAATTAAATACCAGGACAACTGAAAAATTGAATGATATCATTTAACTACTAAGCAACTGAAGCAAAATTCATCCCATGATTTTGCTCTGATACAAACAGCAAGCAGTTCCTTTCCAAACAGCACTCCTCTTCCAAATACCAGTCACATTCCTATTCAACCTTACAACCAGAGATATTTCCAAACCTCCTCACTCCCTCACCCCCTGGACTGCCCTCAGCCCTGTGCCCCAAAGGCAGGCAGAAAGGAAAGTAAAAGTCACTTGAAATGCAAAGAAATATGCGTTTGTAGAACAGTTCAATTTGGAAATTGGGTGCCTGTATACCTAAGATAAGAAATAAAAAACGTTACTTCACCTCATTTTACACCAATGAGTCTCCTTTTCTCTGATTTCAGTTTAAAAAAGTTCCTGGGCTCCAATAAGTTACTTTAATTTAAAAGAGCTTACGTCACGCCTTTCACAGATTTAGGTTCTTAGGATGCTTTGACAAACAAGTCATTTTCTGCTATTCTTGCTGCAGCATTTTGTGCTGTGACACAACAAAGACTACATGTTATCTGGGCCCCTACTTTGTAGCTGCATCTCGGAAGGCCCCCTTTGGAGTTCAATGTTAGGAGGTTTATTTGGCATCTGGCCCCTGAATCTAACCAGCTACATGGACTTAGCTTCTCTGAGCTTCAATGAATCATTTATACTTATGTTCTACCTATTATCTCTCTCTCTCTCTATCATCTATCTGTCTATCAGTCTATCTATCTATCTATCTATCTATCTATCTATCATCTATCTATCTATCATTTATCCTATCTATTTAATGGAATCAGAAGACCCAAATGAACTTACATAGGTGAAAACATTGTGTAAATCAAAAAACATTATTCACATCTTGTGATACTGGTGTTATTGCCAGTCAGTTCAAGCAATTGTGTGTGCACACACGCACACATGCGAGTGCACAGAGCACCCCAAGGAACACACAGATAGCTCTCAAGACAAATGAATCTTACTACAAGCTTTAGAGTTCCAAGTCAGCACAGACAGACTCCATTTTATCCTGATAGGGGTGTTTAAAGGTCAAATATTGATTTAGGTATCCAAGAGGAGATAAAAAATAAAAAGCCCTTTCTGAAAATATTTACTACATTTTGCTTTCATTCAGGGCTTCTGTGAAGAGCAGAGATGGTTTGAAACGCACAGGATGGCAAAGATAAAATGGCCCAGATTATAATTGTGGACCTAAGATTGGTTTACTTGTCCCTATGACCTTTAATACACAAAATGGAAAACTCCTATATTGAGTAGAGAACATATGAGAAATGAAAGTAAAGCAATCAAAAGCTTTATATAATGCATATATTAAACTATGTGGCATGTTTTATGTTTATTCAAATAAATAACATTTTATCTAAGCACTTTTATATACACGTATCACTGCACAAAACATCGATACTTTCTTTTTGAGAAACAGGAGACTTTAGACTCAACTTCCCAGACCTTAAGTTCCTCTCTGTTAGTAAATGAAGTGTTTGCACAAACACATTAAGGATGGCTGGGTGAAATTTTAGAGCTGTCTGTGACACTGGAGAGAAAATAATTTTGGATCAGAAGAAATTTCACCTAATCCTTAAACGTATAAAATGCCACCTGGCATTTATGCAGATAGTAGCCATTCCTAAATACCTTTGTTATGGTTATAGAAGCATTCTGTGCTTAGTTCCAAAGTTATCATTCATCTAAATTCTCAGTCTATACTTTTACATTCAAATATCTAAGGCTACTTCTGGACTAGGAAATTAAATAGGAAGTGTAAAAGATTTTAAGTCTCTGTGCTTATGTTTGACTTTATAATGACACTATTAGAAACAAGAGGTATATCAGAACACTATCAAAAACAATCTCCTGTTGTTTGTTTGGTTGCTTGTTTACTTGGTATTTTGGGCTAAATATCAAGCAGAGAAGCAAGTTGGTACACAGAGTTGGTATAGTATTAGATAAACCTTGTTTTGCATCCTAGATATGCTACTTTCTAGCTGAGGGACCTAACACTTGATAATCTCTGTCAGTCTCAGTTTTCTTACCTAGAAAATGAGAATAACAGTAACTATCTCAAAGAATACTCATGCTGATTAAATGAGATCATCAATGTGGATGACTTTTTCTGTGGCCATGTTCTTTCTTCTCTTCAAAGGATTAGGGTGAACATGGTTTGTTCTTTGTAAAAAAGGTGATGGAAATAAACTGATTTATGAATTATTAAACTTAACCCTCAAGATACACTGCAGCCCAGTAGCTACCCAATGCCTTGGGTTCAAATCCTAGCCCTGACATAAACTAGATGAGTGACCTCGTGTGACTGATTTAACCTTTCTCTATCTCAGATTTTTCAACTGTGAAATGGGACAACAATGAGACATCTTATTGTCTTGTTTTAAGAATTGAATGACAGTGTCATCATCATGGCCATGTGAGAGGATCCCTTTGCCTCTCTTTCAATCTACAGAAAGTAAAACATCTATAACCCAGCAAAGGCTACATTGCCCAACGCCAGGATGCCAGAGAGATCCACACATTGGTACATATGAAGCTGGGTGATTGAAGCACATAGAGAAGGCTAAATGAGGGGAAGAGCAGAAGCAGAGCCCTGGACCCCTGGCTACAGAGGCTGAGCCAGCCACTCCCAGAGAACCCAGTGGCCAGTAGTGGAGACCATATGTGACTCTGGTCAGCCAGCCACGGTGACACCTGCAGCCATGGGGAGGAGAGCAGCAATGGAGGCAGAGCCCCATGATCCCAGGCCCCCAGCTGTGGTTCAGAGCCTGGTAGCAGAGGCAGAGGCCATGCACATGACTCTGACATCCCAACTGTAGTGGTGCCTGTGGTCATAAAGTAATGGGCAACAGCAGAGGCAGTACCCCATGAACCTGGCTTCCTTCCCACCTTCCTCTTCCCTCTGCCATGTCAGCAAAGTTTCTGATGCAGGTGATCCCAGATGCCGCAGAGGCATCAGCCATCCCTCTACCCCCAGCAGTGAATCCAGCTACTGCAGTGACAGTGGCAACAGAAAGGCATCAGTGACCCCCAGAGGCACACGTGGTGACAACAAGAGTACCAGTGACACCCCAAATAGAGGCAATGAAGGGTCAAACATGTTGATTCTCAAATATAGCCAGAGGCAGCTCAGGTAAGAGAAACTAAAAACTAGCACTATAGTGCAACCTACTGAAAAACAAAAGAAAGGCCTCTAATCTCAAATGGATTGAATAGTTTGAGTCAAAACAAACAAAGATATACCTAAATAAGAAAAATGTTTGCTATGATAAATACACCAGCAGAAGATTAAATCAACAAGCACCACAAAAAGCCATGGTAACATGGCATCACAAAAAGAAAATAACAATTCTCCAGAAAATGAACATGAAGTCAAGGAAAATTGTGTTCTAACTGATAAAGAAGTCAAATAGCTGTCATGAATAAACTCAATGAGCTACAAGAAAACTCAAACAGGTAGTTCAGTGAGCTCAGGAATAAAATCAATGAACAGAAGAAATACTTTATCAAAGAGATTAAAACTCTATAAAAGAACCAAACAGAAATTCTGGAGCTGAAGAACTCAATAAATGAGATGAAGAATGCATTAGAAGGCATTGTAAATAAAGCAGACCATATGGAAGAGAGAATTAGCGAGCTCAAAGACAGAAACCTAGAAATGATGCAGGTAGAAAAGGAGAGAGAACTAAGATTTTTTAAAAATGTAGAAAGTCTATGAGAATTATCTTCCTCCATCAGAAAGGGCAAAACAAGGGTAATAGGTATTCCACAAAGAGAGAGTGAGAGAAAACAGAGCAGAAAGCTTATTTAAGGAAATAATAGCCGAGAATTTTGCAAAACTGGGAATGGATCAGGATATACAAATCCATGAAGCTAATAGAACACCCAATTGTCTAAACACAAAAAGACATTCTCCTAGACAGATGATAATGAAACTGTCAAAAGCCAATGAAAAAGAAAGAATAATAAATTAAGGCAGGGGAAAAAACCCAATAACTTACAGGAGAACCCCATTAGGCTATCAGTAGATTTCTCAGCATAATCTCTACAGGCTAGGAGAGAGTGGAATGATATATTCAAAATATTGAAAGATAAAAACTGTCAGCCAAGAGTACTTTACCCAGTAACATTATCTTTCAGATATCTTTTCCCAGACAAACAAAATCTGAGGGAATTCATCACCACTAGACCAGCCTTACAAGAAATGTTGAACATTCTTCTACCTAAAATAAAAAGGCAAAGTTATACAAATCTTTAAGCAAGGTGTTAAATAGGTAGAATTATAAAATTCAATTCTGTATGAGAATGAGTTACTAAACAATTATAACATAAACGTTAAAGGGAAAGGAAGCATTAAAAATAAAAAACTAATTCTAACCACTGCAATTTGGTAACAAACTCACAATTCAAAAAGAGATAATTTGTGACAACAAAAACATGGGGTGGGGGGGTGGCCCCATGGCCTAGTGGTTGAGTCTGGCATGCTCCGCTTTGGCAGCCCGGGTTCGGTTCCTGGGCGCGGACCCAACCACTCGTTGGCAGCTATGCTGTGGTGTTGACCCACATACAAAATAGGAAGATTGGCATGGATGTTAGCTCAGGGCAAATCTTCCTCAGCGAAAAAAAAGAGAAAAACATAGAGGGGGAAGAGGATAAGTATGGAAACTGCATAGGCAAATGAAGAAATGAAGATAAGATGCTATGAACAGAAAAAAAGAACATCTCATCTATGAAACCTTTTATACAAACCTCACAGTGATTACAAAACAAAAACTCAGAGAAGAGACATAAAAAATAAAAAAAGAGGAAACTGAGAAAAACATCACAGAAAACCACCAAACTGAAATGGCCGACAGAAATACAAGGACAACAAAACAATGGAAATATAGAGCAACCAGTAAACAAAACACAAAATGGCAGTATTAAGTCATAATATATCAACAATCACCCTAAATGTAAATGGATTGAATTTACCAATCAAAAGACACAGAATGGCTGGATAGATTAAAAAACAGATCCAACATTATGCTGCCTCCAGGAGACCTATCTCAGCTCTAAAAACAAACATATGCTCAAAGTGAAGGGATTGAAGGTGATACTCTAAGCAAATAGCAACCAAAAATAGTGGGTGTAGCTGTGCTTACTTCAGATAAAATAGACTTCAACCAAAAAAAAAAAAAAGTGACAAAGATGGACATTACATAAAGGGGAAAATCCATCAAGAAAATACACACTTATTAATACATATGCACCTAACATAGGAACACCAAAATATAGAAGTAACTATTAAGAGACCTAAAGAGAGAAGCTGATAGCAGCACAATAATAGCAGGGGACCTCAGCACCCCACTTACATCAATGGATAGATCATCCAGACAAAAAGTCAACAAGGAAACATCAGCTTTAAATGAAACATTAGACCAGATGGAATTAATAGGTAGTTAAAGAGCATTCTATCCAAAAGCAGAAGAATATGCATTCTTCTCAAGTGCACATAAAACATCCTCAAAGATAGATCACATGTAGAGAAACAAAAAAAAAAATCTCAATAAATTTAAGAAGATAGAAATCATATCAAGCATCTTTTCCAACCACAATAGCATGAAACTAGAAATCAACCACATGAAGTAAGCTGGAAAAGTCACAAATATGTGGAGACTAAACAACATGCTACTAAATAAGTATTAGATCAATGAATAAATCAAAAGAAAATGAAAACAGGACATAACCAAAATCTCTGGGATGCTTCAAAAGAGGTACTAAAAAAGAAGTTAATATCAATAGACGCCTACCTCAAGAAAAAAGAAAAATATCTAATAAACAATCTAAAATTATATCTAAAGGAACTAGAAAAAGAAGAACAAATGAAGCCAAATTAGTAGAAGGAAGGAAATAATAAAAATCAGAGTAGAAAAATAAAATAGACTAAAAAGATAATAGAAAAGATTAGTGAAACCAAGAGCTGGTTCTTTGAAAAGATAAACAAAATTAACAAACCTTTAGCTAGACTCACTAAGGAAAAAAGAGATAAGGCTCAAATAAATAAAATCAGAAACGAAAGAGGAGAAATTACAATGGACTCCACAGGCATACAAATGATTATAAGAGAATATTATGAAAAGCTATATGTCAACAAATTGGATAACCTAGAAGAAATGGATAAATTCTTAGAAGGGTACAACTTCCCAAAACTGAATCAAGAAGAAGGAGAGAATCTGAATAAACCACTTACTAGTAAGGAGATTGAAACTATAATCAAAAACCTCCCAAAAAACAAAAGTCCATGATCAGATATTATCTCTGGTGAATTCTACCAAGCATTCAAAGAAGGTTTAATACTTATCCTTTCTGAACTCTTTCAAAAAACTGAAAAGGACAGGATGCTTCCTAACTCATTTTAAGAGGCAACATTACCGTGATACTAAAACCAGACAAAGACAACACAAAAAAAGAAAATTACAGGACAATATCACTGATGAATATAGGTGCAAAAATCCTCAACAAAATATTAGCAAATTGAATACAACAATACATTAAAAGGATCATACAGCACGATCAAGTGGGATTTATTCCAGGGATGCAAAGATGGTTCAACATCTGCAAATCAATCAACGTGATGCACCACATTAACAAAACGAAGAATAAAAATCAAGATCATCTCAATAGACACAGAGAAAACATTCGATAAGATTCAGCATCCATTTATGATAAAAACTCTCAATAAAATAAGTATAGAAGTAAAGCATCTCAACATAATAAAAACCATGTATGACAAACCCACAGCTAACACCACACTCAATGGTGAAAAACTGAAAGCTATCTGTCTAAGAACAGGAACAAAGTAAGGACGTTGCCTCTCACCACTCTTATTCAACATATTACTGGGAGACCCAGCCAGAGCAATTACTCAACAAAAAGAAATAAAAGGATGCAAATTGGGAAGGAAGAAGTAAAATTATCATGATTTGCATATGACATGACTTTAATATGTACAAAATCCTAAAGAATCCATAAAAAACTATTAGAAATAATAAATGAATACAGTAAAGTTGTACAGTACAAAATCAACATACAAAAATCAGTTGCGTTTCTATGCACTAACAAGGAACTAGCAGAAAGACAAATCAAGAATACAATCCCATTTATAATTGCAGCAAAGGGTATAAAATATCAGGAATAAATTTAACCAAGGAGGCGAAAGACCTATACACTGAAAATTATAAGATATTATTGAAGGAAATTGAAGAAGACATAAAAAAATGGAATGCTATTCCATGCTCATGTATTGGAAGAATTAACATAGTTAAACTGTCCATAATACTAAAGCAACCTACAAATTCAATGTAACTCCTATCAAAATCCCAATAGCATAGTTCATGGAAATAGAACAAAGAATCCTAAAAATTATGTGGAACAACAAAAGATCCTGAATTAAAAAAACAATCTTGAGAAAAAATAACAAAGCTGGAGGTATAAAACACCCTTATTTCAAAATATACTATAAAGCTATAGTAATCAAAACAGCATGGTACTGGCAGAAAAACAGACACGCAGAACAATGGAACAGAATTGAGAGCCCAGAAACAAACCCACACAACTATAGACAGCTAATTTTCAACAAAGGAGACAAGAATATACAATGGAGAAAGGAAACTTTCTTCAATAAATGGTTTGTAGAATGAAAGTAGACCACTATCTTACACCATACACAAAAATTAACTCAAAATGGATTAAACACTTGAATGTAAGACCTGAAACAATAAAACTCCTAGAAGAAAATATAGGTAGTTTGTTCTTTGACATCAGTCTTAGCATCATCTTTTTGGATACATCTTCTCAGGCAAGAGAAAAAAAGAAAAAATAAACAAGTGTGACTACATTATAGTAAAAAGCTTCTGCACAGCAAAGGAAACCATCAACAAAATGAAAAGACAACCTACTGATTTGGAGAAGGTTGCAAATCATATATCCAATAATAGGTTAATATCCAAAATGTACAAAGAACTCATACAACTCAACAACAAAAAACCAAACAACACATTTAAAAAATTGGCAAAGGATCTGAACAGGTATTTTTCCAAAGAAAATATTCAGATAGTCCACAGTCACATGAAAAGATTTTCAACATCACTAATTATCAGGGAAATGCAAGTCAAAACCACAATGAGATATCACCTTATGCCCGTCAGAATGGCTACTATTAAGAAGATAAAAAATAACTAGTGTTGGCAAGGATGTCAAGAGAAAGGAGCCCTCATACACTGCTGATGGGAATGTAAATTGGTGCAGCCACTATAGAAAACAGTATGGAGATTCTTCAAAAAATTAAAAATAGAACTACCATATGCTCTAGCTATTCTACTTCTGGGTACTTACCTAAAGAACATGAAAATGCTAATTTGAAAAGATATATGCACCCCTATGTTCATTGCAGCATTACTTACAATAGACAAGCCCTTGATACAAACAACGTGCCCAACAATGGACAATGGACAAAGAAGAGAGGTATATACATATGGGTATATATATGGGCATATATATATATAGACTAGAATACTACTTGGCTATAAAAAAGATGAAAGTTTGCCATTTGTGACAACATAGATAGACCTTGAGGGTATTATGCTAAGCAAAATAAGTTAGATGAAGAAAGACAAATACCATTTGATGTCACTCATACATGGAAGATGAAAACAAACAGACACATAGATACAAAGAACAGATGGGTGGTTACAGGGGGAGGGGGTTGGGTAAAAGAGGTAAAGGGGCACATGTGTACCATGATGGAGGAAACTAGACTTTTGGTGTGAACATGATGCAGTGTATACAGAACTGGAAATATAAAGAAGTACAACTGAAACGTATATAATGCTATAAACCAACGTTACATCAATAAAAAAATACAATGAGTTAATACCTATAAAGTAGTTAACATACTATATTATTATTTTGAGGTACTCTTTACATTATAAAGAGTTTACTCGCACTACATAACTTTTTAGGGTAATAAATCATGCCCTTCCCCCCCCGTGTTGATCCTGATAGCAGATTATCAAACTGTGGAATAAATTCCATTTCTATGGATCTTATATTTAAGGTAGATAAGGAAAATAGCTGTCTGCTGAGCAAGCCTAATTCCACATCCCGATCTTTTCTAATCTTCCCTGTCTTCTTGCAGGTGATGCTTGGGGCCTGGTTTAAATCCCAGATATGAGTGCCAATGCTGTCAATCTCCAAATGGGCAAAGCCCCAAACCACCAAACAAAATTCCAAAACAAAGCCCCAAACTGCCAAGAACAAATCTTCATCTTTTTATTTTAACTCCTACTGAAAGAATGATAGGGTTGATGAAATACAATGAGGTTAGCCATTTACACTTTAGTTAAAAGGAGGATTTGAAAGCAAACATTGATGGATGTTAGGGGAGAGACCACAAGGGCACTGAAGTTCTGAGTGAAACACAGATGACGCCATGAACTGGGGAGTAAGCAGAAAGAAATAGAAAGTCTGACAGGAAGGCTTGAGCCATTTGCCACTCATTTCCCTACTTCTCTAAAGATGGCCCTGTGAGCAAGAATCAGCAATCCATGTTGTCCAGGCTATTTTAGAAAGCAAATCACAGATCAATGTTTCATAATTTTATTTCTGTTGTGATATATCACTTTTAGATTTTTCTATACTACTCTTCCTTTTTTAAAGTGTGATGCACATTGTAAAATTTCTTAACTTATGTATGTGTATGTCCATGTACGCATGTGGATGCATCTTCATTAACTATGCAATATTAACTAGATGCCTTCTTCTAGGCACTGAGGATGCACCAATGAATACAACAAGCAAAATGCCTTGCCTTTTAGAGTTTACATTCTAGGGGAGGATGGGCAATTTAAAAAAAATCAGTAAATTCTATTGTATCGAAAATTATTATTATAAATGCTTTGGATAAAAGGAAGCAGAAAGGAAGGATAGTAAGGGTGAAAATAGGGTGGTACTTTAGCATCAGTGCTCAAGCAAGATCTCGCTGAGAAGGTGACATTTGAGCCAAATTCTAAGGCAGTCTGGGGTGTGCCATAAGGCCGCTTGCTCTAGAGTGTTTCAGGCAGAAGAAACAGCAAAAACCCCAAACTAGGGAGCAAGACTGACATATTTGAGAAGCACTGGAAATTTCCTGAAACATTCATGATAATTCTAGCTAGTGCTCTGAAGTGTCAAGTTAGCAAGAGTGATAAATACTCACTTCTCTGATATATCTGTCCCCATACTTTGATACATGAAAACCACCAAATATTATTTATAATCTCTGAGAAAGCTACTTTAAAAAAATTTTTTAAAGTCATTTTTTCAGTCCAATAATCGCTAAACCACAGAGTGTTTAAGCAAAGGGGAAGAAAAACTCAATGCATCTACTCTTGGGCTGTGTGACTTTGTGCAGGCTACTTAGCCTCTCTGAACCTCAATCTCCTAACTCACACAATGGGAAGAGTGGAATCTTCCCCACGCATGTCATTGAGTTGCTCTAGCCTTGGGTTGGAAAGCATTTGATGAAGAAACACTTGCCACACAAATGCAAAATATTTTGGTGAAATCTCATTTATGCCGAGGCCATTTGTCCTTCAATTTCACTTATCTGAGAGATGGCTAACTCTTTAGAGGAAAGCCAAAATGTCCTGTAGAAGACAAACCAGACATTACATCATCAATATATAAAACATATATTTTACTTCTAGCAAAGCTCAAAGGCTCTCACTCAGAGTCCATTTATTCATTCCTTAAGCACAATTCTAATATTCTTGAATACATAGTTTTCTAGTACTACCACCAGTTGACTTCAGCTTTGAGGTGTATGACTCTTTTTGGATTGGTTTGGATCTACTCACACATTCTGGAGAGTTAGATCTAAGAACTAATGATACGAATTGTTAGTAAAGATATCAGGGTATCTAGAGATCAGGGTGAATTTGTGATTAGGGTAGAAAACAATCCAGTTTATGGTGGAAAGATCCCAGTTTTGGAATAACATAATCATGGGTTCAAAGCCAAGATCACCACCAACAATTAGTCACATTGCCTCTGTGCCTCTATTTTCTGTTCTTAGAACTGGAGGTAATGATAAAATTCCTACAGGGTATGAGGAGTGTTAGGAAGGAATTATGTAGAGGAGAACTTGGTAGAGTTCATGGCATAATGTCTCTATACTTCCTTCACTGCCCTACACATGATCCAAACCTAGGACATTGGCTTCTGCAAACCTCGATATGCTCAGGACAAAACCGTGCCTTCAAAGAGCATGAATTTGTGAATGAGTGAATCCATGAATGACTGAACAAATAAAGAAATTTATAAATTAACCCGTCAATTAACTAGACAACCACAGCTCCTGAATCCTTACAAGTCGTGAAGGAAGATACAATACTCCTTTATCATATCTTCTCTTGCTGGATAATAAATGATGCAGTATTCACGACTGCAGGCGGAGAATCTTTTTTATCTTTACAGCCAGGATCTTAATTTAGTAGCGCAAAGATATCAGGCTGAGATACGTGCTCTCCAGTACCCTGGCAAGAGGCAGGAAGTCATTTTCTTTAGACCAGTGCTTCAACTACAGCCACAGTCATTCATTCTCTTTTACAAGGAGGAATTCATCTATGTCTTCAGGAGACAGATGTATCAAGCCATCGGCTGTTTCTGCCAATCACCTCCTGACAAAGCCCTGATGTTTTATTTCATTAGTGCAGGCACTTTCCATTAATTTGGATACTGTTTAAGAGGGTTAGTTCCAAAGGACATAGTTTTTTTGGCTCTTCTATTTTGAAGGGCTATTTAATACATTACTGCAATGACTTGACCCCTTGCCAAGAAAGAAGCAGTGGCCACCCAATTTTAATCAGTTTCTGACAATATGATTCTAATGCTTATGCCAATGATATGTTTATTGTGCTCTACCTGGAATTGACAGAAACAAATTAGAAGAATTCTATTGTCTGAGTAGTTAACACTGAACAAAACATATCAGGCAAGTGTTTTCCTTCCTTTCTTCCTTCCTCCTTCTTCCCTCTCTCCCTCCTTCCTTCCTTCCTTCCTCTCTTCCCTTCCCTTCCTTTCATAAAAAAAGGAACATAAGAGTTTTCTACTATATGCCAAGTGTAATAGACAACGTTGATGTCTAAAAACATGTATCCTCATCTCCATTCTCTCTAGTTCCTAAATACCCAGTTTTATTCACTTATCTACCCTCGTCCACGTGGCTCTTGATGCAGACTCTAAGAGTGGGTCCTGACTCATTTGAAGTAATCATGGTTGTCAAATTTCCGTTGCTAGTGGTTGGTTTGGGCATATGCTTCTAGCCAATGAAACATAAAGATAGGCTTAATGGAGATTTCTGGGAATGTTTTCCTCACTCTTAAAAGACTCAAGAAAGAAATAAACACTTGTCCTGGCGTATGTCGTGTCTGGATATGACACCTATAGCTATTATTATCTCTTGTGAATGAAGGGAGAGATTGACTAAAGACAAAGGTGATGAGTGAAGAACAGTAGAGCAAAACGCTAGAAAGATGTCTGCCCTTGATGCTGCTGTTGAACATGTGAGACAACCAGGAGCACAGAAGCACTCTCCCCTTGAACTTCTTGTTCTATGTGAAAATAAATAAATTTTCTTACCTTTTAAAAGCCAGTAAAGATACCTACTGTTAAATGCTATACCGGGCCCTGAGTGGACCATCAACAGGGTAAAAAGATTCTGTAATAGAATCAGCCTGTCAAGAATTCTGGAATTACAAAGTGAGCTGCTCTGTATAGCTAAATATTACAGCAACGTGCTTATCTCCTAAGAATAGCAAAATTGAGCACTGTGACTCATTTATATCATGCTTCACAGTCTCTAGATGAATCTTTCATTCACACCTACAGTTAAGTAGGGGCCATCTTTTTTAGTGATGCACCCAACTTTCTGGTCCTCAAGTTTGGGTTCCGATCCAATCAAAACGCTCAGATACTTGCATGAACTTGCCTCACCCATAGCTAGGAGTTTTAGAAATAAAAAATCCTCCTCAAAAACAATTTCTGCCTAAACTCCCCAATTCTTTCAACTCATATTGGTTTCTCAATTTTCCCAATATGCATTTGGAGACTGGTAATTATTTGAATTATCCAACTGTAATAATGTATATATGTATATTGCACTAATATATATAATTTGTTTCATGTATGTGTTAGCCTTTTTTTACCAACCAGAATTTAACATCCCTAGCAGCAATTCCTATGTTCTTACTGTAACATTTGTAGGCTTCAGCAAAAAGCTACTTATAGAGAAAATGTTCAAACATATTTTATGACTGGTTAAGTTACCAAGCACATATGGAAAATAACAGAAATCTCAGCACCTTTTTCCTTCTACCATGAGTGTTTATACTTCTCTTTTGTTAAGCCCATTTGACTCTAACCTAAATCTGTTCTGAATAGGAAGAGTGGAAACTTCTGGATTCTTCAAACTATTCTTTACTTAAAACATTTCTGTCTTTCTCACACTTAAGCAGATGTAGCAGAAACCAGGAAGGAATAGTTCACTTGCTGCAGTTGAACGTCTCTACACCAACAAATCAGTACATCTAAAAACGAACACATCAGCAATAAGGAAAAACAGAATGATTATTAACCAAGTCCACAAGAAGATGACAATGAAGAAAATGATGATAAATAGCTAAACTGCATGAGCTGTTAACCATGTGCCAGGCACTGTTACATCCATTAGCTTCTTTAACCATCATAACAACTCTCCGAGTTTCATCCTATTGTTGTCCCCATTTTGCAAATGAGGTAACCAAGACACATAAGGGACAGTGACTTAGCCAAGGTCTCACAGCTTCCAAGCAGAGTGTCAAAGCCAGAATTCAGGGAAGCAGACTGCATCTCAGGCTGCACTCTAAAAATAAACATCCCTCCAGAAGTATCCTGTTCTCCATGTAGGCAAGAGAACTGAAAAAATAAAAGGAATACTTGTCCAAGGAGCTTTGCTGAGAGGTGACAGGAGGGGCATCAAAGACCATCATTTGTTAACCAAATTGTCATCTGAAAATAACTTATAGGAATAGAACAGCCCACAGTAAGCAACCATTGATATTTATCTCCTTTCTTCTCTCCACATATTATTATTTTAAAAATTAATTCCACCTCTTTCCAAAAGGTAACCAGAAAAAATACAAAATGCATGCATACACAAAATGATTAACAAAATATCTAAAGGAAACAATTCCTTTAAAAATATTATATAGTAGGGCCAGCCCCAGTGGCCTAGGGTTAAGTTTAGTACACTCCACTTTGGCGGCCTGGGTTCCATTCCCGGGCGTTGACCTACACCGCTCTGTTAGAGGCCATGCTATGATGGTGGCACACATACTAAAAAATAAAGGAAGCTTGGCACAGGTGTTAGCTCAGGGCAAATCTTCCTCAGCACACACACACAAAAATTTATTATATAGTAAATTTAAAAAGACAAAAAGGAACACTGAATGTTACGGGTGAAAGAGAAGAACAAATTAAAGTTTACTGGGATTTTTCTTTCTCCTGTAATAAAGTACCCCAATAATATGTAGGTTAGGGGTATGTTTTGTCAGAAGACAGTTTGTTGCGGTTGATATATTTTCCACTGCTGAGGAGAAGGCAACATAGGGCATTCTTTAGGGGAGTAGCAAATACGTCTGACTTTTCTGGAATACTCTAGAAACCACTTTCATCTTTCCTAACCAACATTTAGCAAGATTATAAAACCAGATTATATAAATGAGTTTCAAAAGTTATGAGATATGGGAAGGGTACAATATAAATAGATTCTATTATGAAAAACGTATCTTGGAAACAGAGACCATTACCGTATAGCACTAGAAACAAAAATACCATGCAGTAATGAAGCTGAAGAAAGGGCATTTTTCGGCCAGAGGTTGAAATCTCCAACATATGCTCAATGAATCTAGCCACCCCAATCCCCCAGTAGAATAAAAAAAAAGATATATACACAAAAAAACCCCACAGGATACCACACAGCTCTCTAAATACAGTAGGATCTTAATAATATTGATGTATTAACTGCACCTAATTACTAAAGTACTAGCTACAATATTAGTTTCTGAAGTGGAGGAGAAATATAGTAATGATTATGAGCACAATTTCTGCAAGAGATTGTTTGAATTTCACACTGCTGTGGACATGGGAGCAGTGATTTTTAAGCAAATTTTGTGACTTATTTGCTTGTAAAAATGAAGATAAAATTGGTTGGTTATTTCGAGGGTAAAGGAAGTTAATATGTCATTGTAGAAACTGTTCATTGTCTCCCCACGTTCATTCTCTCCTTCCTTTCAGTACTTCCCAAGCAAAGCTGCTCTTCTGCACAACTTCAGGGGTTGCCATTCACATTGAACCTGTAAGAAAGCAATCCCAGGGATCATGCAATATGGTGGTCCCATCCCCTACATTTTAGCAGAATACATGGCTACCCAGCTAGAATCTAGATTCCCCATCTTCCATTGCCGGGAAGGGTGTTCATATGACTAAGTTCTGGATGACAGAATGTGAGCACAAATGATGTATGCTGCTTCAACACTGCATTTGTAAACGAAGCTGGTCATCCTACAGTCTGATCTGTGGGCATGGTTTTGGAGAGCCAACACCACACAGAAGAAGGTCAAACAAGACAGGATGGAGAACCACCACACAGAAGGAATCTGGGTCCCGGGAGGACAATGGGGAGAAGTCCACCCCCACTGCCTATTCACCCACCTCTGTGTTGTTAATGTGAGAGAAAAATGAAATCTAGATCTTTCTGGATCCATTGTACTTTAGATATCTGTATTATAATAACTTGGTCTATTTAACATGTATGGGAAAGAACTTACAACTGTGCTTGGCAGATAGTAAACTCTCATTAAATGTTAGCTACCAACTCAGTAAGTGAAAGAGCCAGTATTTGGAAACAGAGAGCACTGTGTGCCTCCAAAGCCATGTTCTTTCTTTTCCAGGAGAGAACGCTGTCTCCAGCACACAGAAACTGAAAAGGCAGAGTTATTTGTTAGAAGCATGTCAGTTGCCAACACTTTAAAATCCCTTACAGTCGAAGAATTTTTTTCCACATTCCCCTCAATTAAAAATCATCATTGAAAAAAATATATATTGGTTTTGAGGTTAACTTGGCGAATAATTTAAATTCTTTGACACTTGTACTTCTGACTCACTTACCTCAGTCACCTCATAAAACACAGTAGAGGGAGAAAAAGAAGGGCCAAAAAAGAACTACCCACATATTCTTTAAGCTGAATTCTCTGACTGTTAGAAAGAAAGGATTTGCATCCTTTGGACTATAAAGAGTTTTTTCCTGTGCTAATGAATACAACTAGGCTCTCCTCAAAGAGCCAAGTCTGCAACCTGATTTGGATGAGAATTCCTATGCCATCATTCTTTCTCTCCTCTCAGCGTTTACCCCAAGCAAAATTGCCAAGAAGAGGAATTTTGTCTTCAGGATAAATTGTGCTGTTTCAGAGCCTGTTCTCATTCTCCATCCAGTCCAGAAGAAGAGTGGGGGGCACTTTCCACATCTTCTTCCAGCTGCCCCTGTCTGCCCACCTCTTTGGAAATTCACAGATTTGAAACATACACAGACCATCCATTTCTACATGTATGGCATGACTAATAGGCTACTTCAAGGAAACAGAGAAACACATTGCCCAGTATTGCTTTACAACACTGAATTAAATAGCTGAGGGTCAAGGTCTCATGCCACACATTTGAAAGGGCAGTCCAAGTGTTTTTTGTTCTGGGAACAATTGGGATATCTGTTGTTTTGAAGGCAACATAGATTTAAATAAAGCCTCTCTTCTTTTCCTTATCCTCCTCCAATCTCTAGCACAATTATTGCTTCCTACTTCCATTTTCCCATAGCACTTTGTGCAAAATTCTATCAACATTTCTTCCATTGTGCTATAAATATCTGCTCTGATGTCTCTTTCCCTGAGTAGGCTCTGTAGGTCTGTCTTTCATTATCCTATTGGCATGATTGATCTCATTACTTTGCCCTTTTACTTTGCTTCATGTATTTCATGTTCGTGCTTTCCAGTGTCATTTTATTATTGCAGCTGTTGAAGTAATTTAAACGTGCTTTGAGAATATACACAATGCTGAGAAACTTATTTTCCAAAGTGAACATCACAGATTTAGCCATTAAAAAAGGGCTTCAATTTTGTCCTGCTTTCTAAATCCTCCATAGTCTAAATATTCTGTTATCTCTTTTTGCAACCCCAAGGTGTCTCAAATTAAAAGCCACACTTCAACTGAAGTCACAACCAATGAAGATGATTGGATTGTTCTCTTTTCTGGAGGATAGACGCAGCAGGTATTAAATATTTCAGCAAAATTCAACTCCTAATAGCACTAATGGTGCCATTTGGTACTAATGCATAGTCAGAAATTAAAATCTGAACAGTAGAGTTAGGAGCAGGAAAAAAAAATATCAATAAAATTCAGCTCAGGCAGACAAGTATGTGGTCTGCATTCGATGGAGGGATTATATGCATACACAAATAAACCATTAAAATCCTCCCGCTAGGAATCTGCTCCATTCACGGTGATTTGAGTTGCTGCGGGGACAACGGCAAATCTAAACATAATTTGTTTGTTTGCAAAACGAGAAGGAAGAATTTGACAGATTTTAAACATATACAGATAGTCCATTTCTACATTTTTAGAATGGTTAATACAACATTTTAGTAAAAACGTGGAGCACATTTTCCAATGTGTCTTTGTGAAAAAAAATAAGTAAATAAACTGCTAGAGTCAAGTCCTATTCCAACTGTTCCCAAGGTACCATCTAAATTCTTCTCTATCATGTATTATACCAAATAGAGTATTGCTCAAAGTATTATGAATGGGAAAGGAAGGAACAGACATTTATTGAATCCTGTGCATAGGTATCATGACATCCTTACAACAACTCTCTAAGGCAAGTTTATTAACTCAATTTAAAGATAAAAAACTGACTAAGAAAGGATTCGTATCTTGCCCAATGGAATATAGGTGGTAAATAATGGAGACAGGATTCAGCTCGAGATTTCTGTCGCTCTAATATCCATGTTCTTTCCACTGCCTCACACTGGTTGATATAAAATTCATTTTGGAATGCTGGATTTCAGAGCATGAACCACTTCCTCTCTGCCCAACACACACATACACATCCTCTTACTCTCTTCTCTGTAAAGGGCCAGTTTAAGTTTTACCTTCATCCTTTCCTTGTTTGATCTTCAATAGTATATACTGCTTCTATTATACAATTCTGTTCTTTAGAACATACTGTCACTGGAGGGAGGCGGGTTGGGTAACTCATTATTTCTTGTAACTAGTTTTGTGTCCTCAGATAGAATATAATAATTCTTAACCTAAGGAATATGTCAAACTTCATTTAAATGCTCAATGGCATACATAATCTTGGCTCCTAGTAAGTGTTTAACCCAAACTTGTTAATTTACTAAGTTATTATAATGGAATTATTATATGTTATTAGCGAGTGGTGCTTTATTTCACACATTACAGTTGCTTCAACGTAGTTGAGTGCAAATATGTTTTTTATAAAGCTGTTGTGTTTAAATGAGTTGCTGAATGGAACCTTGTGGAGGACTTGAGTGTAAAACTAATAATTGTACCTTAAGGTATAATATGTGTAAGTCTGAATTTTCAAGTATTAGATTTGCTTCAAATGGAAGTAGAACTGTAAACTGAAAAGAAGGTAGGGAAATATAGAATGAAGTTCAATGAAAATAATGTTAGGTTTATATACTAGAAATTGTGATAGATATTCTACTATCTCCAGGAACATATTTAACTTTCTGTAATCATTGGCTTTCTGCTTTGAAAACTCCTACTTCAAACCTTCATTCCTTTTCCTTTTCCTCTTCCACCTGGAGATGAAATTACATACGGACAGCAAGCCAATGGAAGGAAAGGAAATTCAATCTTTTAAGAGAATGGTATGGAGTTCCCTAGTCAGCAAAAGACCCTCTACCCTTGTTGTTTCACCAATTTTCCATATAGTACAGAAAAGAGCAAGAATACCTTTCAGGGAGAGAGTGGAGTCTTTTATCCTAAGCTCCTTCCTAACAGAAGGTGAGGTCCTTTAAACATATAAACAGTGCTTTCTACTTGGTTGGTGACTTGTCCAAGAACCTGGTTCATGCCATTTTACAATGAGAACTATTAATTAGATGCAATTAACTATTGCATCTAAAGACACTTCAAAGTCAGATTCAAGAGGGTCGTGGGTTCACATTGCATCACGGACCTTCAATCCAAGACGCCTTGAAAAAAAATCATGATGCTTCCTAAACTGAATACAAAGCAAACTGCTTTGTGATGCTGAGTTTATATTAGGAAAATGTTGCATATGATTTTATATTTTTATGATTTTATATGGAGCTTTAAAACTCATCATGAAATTATATTACTCTAAACAGTATTATATATTTAAAAGAAGAAAACATGGAGAGAATACTGAAAACATAAATAAGCATTCTTTAGGAGAACCCCATGATTTTTAGAGACTGGATCAGAATTTGTATAACATCAAAGTGTGGCACTGGCAAAGAGATCAGTTTAAAAAAATAGGTTAAAAAATATGGCTTTTAACATACAACATTTTGGGACCTGTCTGGAGAGCTATTTAGAACCATGATCATTAACACAGGCTGTATGTACTTCAGATCACTCATGGAGCTTTAGGAAACATGCTCATACGCAGGCGCCATCCTTGGGACATCTGAATCAGCAGGTGAAGCTCCTGTATTGACAACTAAATTTCCTTACGAGACCCTGATGTACAGTCGGAGTTGAGAACCACCAGTTTAGAGGCTCTAGGTAGAATCACTTAAGGATCTTACTTTGCCAAGTTCTATTGTTTCCAATCCTTGTTAAAGCTGTTTTGAATTCTGTACTTTTTAGCTTTCACCTTCTGAAGGATGAAGCTAATATTGGTACTTAAAGGCTCTGTGTTTTAGATAGAACCTTAGCTTACAGGCCTCAAATAGGATTATTTTGAATTTATTTAAAATTTACAGCTGATGTTGCTATCTTAGAGAGTTTTCAGTCTCATCCCAGCTGTACCCCTCATGCTACAAACGTGATATTTCTCATAATGAGAGGTAATTTGCAATAGGGCCCAGCAGTCAAGTCAACATAAAATGTCTGTTTAGCCTAAAAAGTGTTCCACTACCAAGAATGTGCTGCAAGTAAATATCATCAAGAATAATAGGAGTTAACATTTACTGATTTCTCACTATGTGCTTAATTGTATGCTAGGTGCATACTCTTTTTCACTTAATGATAACAGAATGAAATGAGTATTAGTATTACCTCTATTTACAGTGACTATTATTATGCCTATTTGCTATTATCTCTATTTATGCTGAGGAAAGCAATATTTAGGAAATATTAGATCTAAAGGAGCTTGTAGTGATAGCAGACAACCATGAATAAATTCAAAGTCTATCGTACTTCAGATTTGCTCTTAAATATCCCACCATACCACTCCAAACTGACTATCACCACTACCCCACAACAACAAAATCAAATAACAAAATTCCACCTTCTCTGCCTCCTTTACTTAACCTGAGATCTGTTTCACTAAATACTACACAGTAAACAGTAAATCTGTACAAATATTGAATAGGCTATTGATATATGGCTTTGGTTTTGTGTGCTCCAAGGGATGTAAATTTCTTATCCCTGCCGCACTCCAGGAGTAAAAGATCCCTGAACAGCAAGTTTTGGGAAGTCAAATGAGGCTCTAAGGAAATCCTTATATTTGAGGTAGATTCTAGAACATCTGGCTAATAAATTCCCTTTTAGTACTTGAAATTCCTTCTTAGAATCGGTATCACCTGAAAGAAATGCAGAATGGAAGGAAGTTATATTAGACAAGACATATGAAATTAACCACATGTAGGGTTTTTAGGGTTAATTTAAGAATTCTCTTGAAAGAGCAACTCTTCTGCCCTCTGCTTCCCATTCTGGTGGACAGCCAAGTTGATGGTCCACGCTTCCTAGAGGTGATGGTGAGACAGTGCATTCTCTTAGGAGGACATATAAAGTAGACCAGTTCTTCTGTTATGATAGCCATAGCTCTCCAATCCAGTTAAGGGAAACCCTGCACAGTCATTGTATCAGTTTCTTAGGGCTGCCATAACAATATACCACAGTCTGGGTGGCTTAAACAACAGAAATTTATTTCTCACAGTTCCGGGGGCTAGAAGTCAAAGGTCAAAGCTGCTGTAGGTTTGGCTTCTTTTGAGGCTTGTCTCCTTAACTCGCAGAGGGCCTACTTCTCGGTGTTTCCTCACAGCGTTTCCTCTGTATGCATGCATGTCTGTGTCCAAATTTCCTTTTTTTTATAAAGACACCAGTTGTTCTGGATTAGAACCCACCCTAAGGACCTCATTTTAACCTAATTACCTTTTTAAAGACATTATCTCCAAAAATAGTGACATTCTGAGGCACTGGAGGGTGAGGACCTCAAAATATGAATTTTGAAGGACACAATTCAGCCCATAACACTCACTCTTTCTCTTTTCTTTTTTTAAACAGAGAAAGATTCTCTTCTATTTTATTTATAGAACCTCTATAGGAACCCAAATCCTTCTTACGATGAGGCAGAGGTGAAGAGAGGAGAAGAAGGGGACTATTGACTTTTATTTTCACACAGTTGCTCCTCACACAGTTGATTGGAAGCTGGAAATTCAATAAAGAAAGATTACCACTACCACTGGGTCTACAGCTGCAACTAACAAGATCATTGACTGTTTATAGGCAGGACGAGTTGAGAGTTACCATGCGTATCTGGTGATTTTGATCACAGTAGTGTATACAAACAATCTGGGTATGCCAGCTCTAAAGCTTTTTCTCTTTCTCCTTCCTCGATAAGGTGGCTACTGGGATAAGGCTGAGCACAATGACATTGAAGCACCAACTGTAAGCCAGATGTTGCCACAGAGTTGTAAAACCTCAATTTGAGTAGCCTTTTAAAAGTCATAAGAGACTTTCATACACTAACGGGTTGGTTGCACTTTAGGTATCTGAAAATAATTTTCATCAACATTCCCACCCCCAGTTCAACCCATATGTATATATCCTACCTCAAGATAAGCATCTAGCCTGTTATTCCAAAGCCAGTCCCCAAGGGACCTCTTCCTTTCCAGCAGACTGTAAACCCTAAGCCTCTCATATATAAAAATACTGTTTCCTCTGCTTTACCATCTGTTTCCATCCTTTCAACGACACTGAATGTGGGAGACACAGTAGAGCAGCTGCATTTTACAGATCAGAAAAGAGAATTTTGGAAGGGTTAAATGACTTTCCCTAAGTTACAGAACACAAAGGTTGGGAATAAAAGTTAAATTTCTTCCCTTGCTAACTTTAAAATTCTATGTAGTAGACGGGATTTTGTAACTAGCATATATTGGTAGCGGCTAGCATACCGCGTAGCAGGCATTTAATAACTCGTGCTGAACTGAACTATGTCAAATACGCTCAGGTCCCGGCTCTGCCTGAAACTGCCTCAATGAATGGGAGCTTGGGATATTCCTGTCTCCTCAGGCTACTAAAACAATATTTCTGCTCCACTTTAAACCTCTCGCTGGGGTATGACACTGATTCTTCACTTCTATCAGCTCTGAATGTAGACCCCCATTTGTCAATGTGGGTGAGGGCACATGAAGATCTCGCAGGGAAGGACTCTTTCATGGCTCACACATATGGACATCATGGTGGATATCAATAGATTCGTTCATAACTGCATCCCAGACCTAGGGAATCACAGGACAGCATTTTATTCTGTCACATTCTTTGATTTGACAAACTAGAAATGAACCACAGTGCACAGACCACTTGCTTTATCTCCCAACTCATTCAGTTGTTAATATAATTCCAGTCAGGCTAGCATTAAGTCCTATTCCAAAAGGTTCTATCTGAAATTCAGTGCTATAAAATATCATTATAAACCTTAGCATGACACATCAATCCATGTCTGCACATTACAATGGGCATCTTCCAGATTGAATATATACTAAACACAGATATACTCAAGAGTTCCAGAAAGCTGAGAGGTTTTCATTAAGTAGAAGTTGCATGAAAAAAATGGAACCAATAATGGGAAAATAGTTTGAGATTTCTATGAGAAAAGAGCTACTTGGTGGCTTTTTATAGTTAACATTTTTTCTCCAGTGGCCTCAAAAACAAAAAGAAAGCAAAGGCCAACAAAAAAATTCATCCACCAAGTACAGAATACTATGAATCCAGTCCCATATGCACAAGGAACAAGACAAAATGAATATCTGAGACTGTAACGGACCCACACCTTCCTTGATACATCCATGTCTGATTCAAAATTGAAGCCTATAATAAATATATAATAAGACTGCTATGAGTTCTGGCTTTGTAGATGATCCAGGTAAATCCATTCTGAGAATCACCTATCCTTTAACCAAGATCCATGGAAAAGATTCTGTGAACTCCCTGAAATAACTGAAAAATTACATGTGTGGGGTTGGGGGGGGAGGTAAAAGTCCCATACCTTTTACTACATTTCTAAGTGTATAAGACTCAAAATGAAAGAACATTGACCCCAGGCTTGTTCAATTCTTAGTGAATCAAAAAAAAAAAAAAAAAAAAGAATAAAATAGTTGCTAGCAAGAAATCATAATTTCAACGAAACATCTTCATTTGGTTCAAAGTCTCAACAAAAAATCATCTTGGAGGAAAGCAAATCTTATTATAAAAGCATTAATTAAATTATCCAGATTCCGTGAACAAAGTGTAAACTTATGATTCATTCTCTTTTTCTGTCACTGCAAAGACACCAAATGCATTACTGCCTCAAAGGGAAAAAAAGATTCCTGAATGACAATTTATCTTTTAAATAGGGTTGTGTGTGTGCAAATTCAAATTCCTTGATTCCAAATTGATAATCTGTATGTACTAGCTTTCTTTCTCTGAGACACAGATCTTACTTTGTGAAATGCACACATCTCCTTGAGTCCACAATTATGCAATTGTATCAAAACTAGCCAAAGCACCCAACATTACTTTGTGAAACTTTATTTTATTTTAATCAATTATTATAGCCCAGTTGTAGAAAGATCTCAGAAGCTGAAATTTAGCAGCAAGTAAGCTCTCAAATGAAAAACAATGTGAACATTTCTATAACACCTTTTTCTTTTGACTTGGAACGTTTTAGTTGGCCTATCATCTTTGCTAGAAACAGTAAAAACAATAGTATCTGACTTCCAAAAGAATGTGATTTTGAAAAAATATTTTCTTGTACAAATTATTGAATGAGCAACAATTATATTACACTTAATTACAACTATAAGTATATCTTTTTTATAATGAAAAAATGTCATTCTTGTGCAAATGCAAAATAACCCTTCATTACCTTCTTCTCCCTCACATTCTATTTATATTTTTAATGACAGCATAATGCTGCTACATTATAATATCTTGCACAGAAAAACACTGGAAGTAGAATCCATATTTCTAAATTATGATCTACCAAGGAATATGTATGTAGATCTGTGTATATATACATATATATTTATATATACACATATAGGTGTATATATGCACATATGTACACGTGTAAATATACATACACACACATATATAAATTTCAAATACTATGAAGTGAGAGCTTTTTTGAATTTTACTGCAAAGTATTAGTAAAACTTTGAATGTTTATTTTTATACTATAGGACATTAAAAGGGAATTAATAATTATCAATTTAATTTGGTCCCTCTAAGACAAGCCAATATGACCTTAGGTTTCTTCTTCTCTATGGTTCTGTCACTTTCAGAATAAATTTACAAAAATAAAATGGTTGCACTATAAAAAGCAGAGCTAACTGATTATTTTGGGAAAAAACAATTTTCTTAAGTAACTAAAGATTACCAACTAACTTGGTTAAAACTAACTAGTTCCTTGAGTTACTTTGATTCAATCATGTTTTTAAAACCATGTGTAGATATGTTTTAAAACCCAAAGTAGAGTCTTAAAACACAAATGAATAGAATGAATTTAATAGCACTATTAGACACAATAATTCAAAATACTGTGATATGGAATTTTGTAAAAGAAAAGTTACTCAAATTCAAATTGTATTATGATCGGAGGGATTAAATCTTGCTTTAAATAAATTTCAAGCTTTAAGTGTTCACTATTCTCCTCATTTTCTTTCAACATTGATTGAGTACCTACTGTGTATCAGAGAGGTAGACAAAGGAGAATGGCTGGCTTTCTACATAGAAAAAGCTCAGAGTGATCTGCGGAAGATAGATAACAAGGATACAGTTACTAAATGACATGATCAGCACCATGGGCAAGGCGTGTATGACGTGCAGGCGAGAGAACAACAGAGGCTACTACTTATGCTGCCACGGGAAGAAAAGGTCAATTTATGCTAACAAAAATCTGTGCATAAAATCTAATAAACGGAACAAATAAAATGAACTGTCTTAAGGCAATGACACTTAGTTCAGGAATTTTAACTGGGGCACAAGGCTCAGAAGGTATAGAAAATTAGAGAACATATATTTAGTACGTTTTCCTTTTAATGCAATTACTTTAGACAAGTAACTGAACTGTTTGGATGGGTTCCAAGAAAAGCCTCTTTATGTAGGATGCTACTCTGTTACAAACCACGTTCTACTCTTTGTTGCTAGTGCCATCCGGTTGATTCTGACTCCTCTTAACCCTGTGGACAGCAGAGAAGAACCCTGTCCGGTCTTTTTACCCCATCCTCTCACCTTCTGGGGCTCTATCAGAAAATGCTCCCTGCTATTTGTAGTGTTTTCAGGGCCAATTGTTTTGGAAGTGGGTAGCCAAGTCCTCCTTCCTAGTCTGTCTTAGTCTGGAAACTCTGCTGAAACCTGTCCACCATGGGTGACCCTGTTGGTGTTTGAAATACAGATGGCATAGCTTTCAGCATCACAGCAACGTGCTTTGGCGGTGTGACAACTGACAGACAGGTGGGGTGGTTCCCTGACTGGAAATGGTCCTGGGCTATGGCAGGGAGAATGCCGATTCTTAACCACTAGACCACCAAGGCTAGCTATATTCCACTCTATTTTATCATAAAACATATTTTATCAGCTAGATACTATTTGTAGAGATTTGAGAGAAGCATGAATGTCTATGTAAATGGAAAAAAATTAAAAAAAAAAAGGTAAACACAATTCCATGACAAATGGCCACCATACCTGCTATTCACTTGTGGTTATTATGTGCCAAGGCAAAGAAGAATGAAACAAGATATGATTGTTGGAAACAAAAAAGAAAGTAGATATTTTGTTATCGAGAAAGATTCACCCTGAGCTAACATCTGTTGCCAATCATCCTTTTTTTTTTTTTTTTTTTTGCTGAGGAAGATTCTCCCTGAGCTAACATGTGCCAACCTTCCTCTGTTTTGCATGTGAGTCACTGCCGCAGCATGGCTGACAAGTGGTGTAGGTCCGCATCCAAACCCACGAACCCTGGGCCGCTGAAGCAGAACATGCCGAGCTTAACCACTACACCATGGGGCAGATCCCAGAAAATACATTTTAATTCAATACTTTTTCTTAAAACTAGTTGATGGCTCTGATGCAGGGTGTGGAACCCTATTCTAGCTTCTTACATAAATTCTTTCTGATGGCAATGAGATGAGGATTTCAACCAGGTGTGTACTCCTATTTTCCCCAGGGGGTTGGGGGCAGGTGGGCAGTGGCCATCTGACATGGAACAGATACCACTGAAATCTCAGTAGGCATCCAAAGGGAATTCTCCAGGTATATCAACATAGAACTGAAGCCATGGCCAGTAAGCTGAGGAAAGAGAAGAATGACAAGAGATGATTGTTTCCTTTGTCACAAAGAATGGGATTCCTGTCTGATGCAGCTTTGGCCATTTGGCTGCTCCCCAGATGCATGAATACTTCTGAGAAACAGCAAGATAGCTATCTAGTGTGGGAAGTCAAAGGAGATTTCGGGAGGAGGGAAAGATTCCGGTCAAGCCTCTGCCCACATCCTGGGCTTCCCTTCCGATGAGTTAATATAAACATCACACCAAATGCTGAATCAATGAATTCACCTACTTAATTTCATAGTTAATTAGTGGAAACAAGTCTGAAACAAAGTGCTTACCCTGCGGAATAGCGACATGCAGGAAAAAGGCAATTCTCATGTGGAGAAGGACGTGGCTAGATAGAGACAGGAGAGGAAAGAAAGAAATTTGACAAGTATGATGAAAAAGGAGACAGAGGAGGGCAAGAAGTGAAGAAAGGAAATAAGCCATCCAGAATGTCTGAGAAGGGGAACATGGAAAACGCATTTCCATTCTCTCTGGCAAATACAATCCTGTTACCTGCAAATAGTTCTATGAATGCTTTAGACTTGAGAAGGAGAGAGCTTAAAGGAACATTTCAGAGTATCTATATCAGACTCCTCATTTGATAGATACAGAAAGATGAGAAGAGGCGGTAAGTTGCTTAGAGTCTTGGGGCCACAGAGTAGCAGCATCGGCACTGGAAAGTTCCCTGTGACGTTGACATTGGCCGTGGGAAATGGCCGTTACAAAGATGCTGCAGAAGCTATGGTATCATGGGCTCATAGTTCCTGTTTTACTCACAAGCACCTGCTTAAGGCTTTTTCCAGGACTCTAATGTTTACATCTTAAGGCAAGGTTCTAGACTACTAAACTATTGAAGCTCATGGCAGACGTGGTGGTCGTTTGTCATAGACTTGTGAATATATATATAGATAGATAGATAAAACTTATCTTGCCATGAGGAGAAAAAATTTTTAAATAACATATACTATCATAATCATTCACCTTTAAAAAAAAGGACATTTTGACCCTAATGAAATGACAAGAAAAAAGAATAAAGGTCAGCTTTTTTCATCATATAAATTCAATTTCGTAGAAACTCACTACGTTCTGCTTCATTTCCTCTATTTGTGACTGCAAACTTCATCACGATGCTTGCCCATTTTGTGGATTAGCTTCAAGAGCCAATGCTACATATTAGAATAATATGCAAACAGGGGCAGGAGATTTAAAGTATTGAGACCTGCAACGTGGTTATGTTTCTTGTGAATTTCACAGAGCAGGGAGTTGGAAAAAACATCTTGTAGCCATGAGGACGTCCTTTGGGAGATCCATCCGTCGTGTCAGCACTACAGAACCACAGGGGCAGGGAGCCCTCAGAAGAAGACAGGCAGGTCTGTGCCCACTTTTCTTGGACGAGGAAGCTCCCTATCCCTGCTAAGCAAACAGTCACAGGAAACCTGGAGTTCCAAACTGCTGCTCTTCGAAGAGCAGCTCTCTAAAGGCATCTTGTAGGAAACTCAGCAAAAGAGAGTTCCTTTTATTTCCAAGACGACACACTGCTGGGTGGGTGCCCCTAACAGAGAAGGTTGCCTAGCTCCAAGTAGAGTCTATGAGGCCGTCTATTAGAAAGTTAATGAAAATCTAACTAAAAACAAAGCAATGCTTTTTTTTAAGATCAGCAGTTGGAAGCTTGTGAAGCAAAACATTTTTCAATTTTTTTTCAATTATGAAGGCATATATTGAGTATTTCCTCTATGAAAGGCGTGGAGGTGAGGACTCAGAAGTCTAAGCCTAGGGGCTGACCTCAGAGAGCCTTCACTCTATGTGGGGAAGAGAAAATGGCACGTAGAACAATTACCCACACAAAGCAGGATACAGGAAATGGAAGACAATACGGCACAGCCGAGAAACACGTACTGGAATTAAGAGGAAGAGCGGAGGCCCTCGGGCAGACTGCCAGGTTGCAGAGTCTGGCATTTATTTTACAAGTGAGGGTTTGCTAGTAAGAGAACAGCACAAAAGCGTTGCCTTTGGAAGATAAATAACTGGTGATAAAGATGGACTGGAAGGAGAAGGGCAAATCAGGGCGTGATTATAGTTATCTGGGCCTGATAAGTGCTAAAAGGCTGAGCTAGGGAAGGAAAGGGGCGCATTCTAGAGATAATATGAAGCGAGAACCTCTCTGTCTTGCCAGCCCCAAGGGACAGGAAGCAGTGGTTGAGACACTATAAAATAGTGAGCTACACCAAGCCTTTCCTGTCTGCTTTTAAAAAGCCTTAGATTTGGGGATAAGAAGCACAACTGATATTAAAGTCACTTTATATTCTTTGGACAGAAGATATTGGGTGAAACACACAGCAGGCAATTAGGAGACTAATTCTCAGACGTCAAACAGGGCCCTGAATCCATAGTCTACTGCCCTGTATGCAGTTCTTTCTCCTGGTATCTCGAATTGTAGAGAAAGGTGACCAGCACATGTCTCTAGGAGGCCCTTCAGAAGTCATGCAGGAATTCAGCAGACAGAGATACACTGGTGGAGATTACATGTGTACGTGTGTGTGTGTGTGTGTATGTGCACGTAACTGAGCAAGTGTTTGTGTCCATACATCCTGCAATTGCAGCGTGTTGTGCCTGCTTCCTTTGCCCCTGCAATGTCTGTCTCAGAGGCAAAAGAAAGAGTGATATGCTGACGGAGTGAGGAAACTGATTTGGGGCATGGCCTCCTATCTGGCCCAACACCCAGTTGAGCTGAGAACAGCAATTTTGTTTAGTAGCTTCTTAGGAAAGGCAGCAAAAACATTGTCCCAGAGCTATATTCCCTTCTGCATCTCCCATGAACCATCCTGGTGGAGAAGAGTAAAGAATCTTAGGTGCCACGGAGGAAAGGGCCCAATGTCGCTTTTCTGTACAGTCATATGCCACATAATGATATTTCAGTCAATGACAGACAGCAGATATGATGGTGGTCCCATAAGATTAGTACCATAGAGCCTAGGTGTGTAGTAGGCTATACTATCTAGGTTTGTGTGAGTACTCTCTACGGTGTTCACACAATGATGGAATCGCCTAACAATGCATCTCTCGAAACGTATCCCCATCGTTAAGCGACACATGACTGTATATGGAGGAGGATGTCTTCTGATGGTTACAACTGAGACGAGAATTATGTGCTACAGCCTTATGCAGCTAAGCATGTGAGTATTAGTTTCATCATATCTTAAGGAAGAAGGCCTGCCGACTACTAATGGCTGTAGAGGTATCGAAAGATCAGTTGCCAGGAGACCACGGGGATATGAAATGTTTCTTCACTCTTCCCAACATATGACAAACAAGCCCTCTTAAAACACCCTTGTGGTTTATTTGTGGTAATCTCAAATGGTTACACTTTAAATAAATGGGGCATGAAAAGCTTTACTTTCAAATATCCAGAGTCGTGGCTGGGCAGCGGCCCTGGGCCAAAGTAGAGGCTGAAAAATATTATAAGAGATTGTCAAGCTGAGAACATCTGAGAGAAGAAGGGGCTGGGGGAGGTAGGAAAAATAAAAAAGCAAGTGAGGTTAAAGGAAAGAGTTATAGGTCTTTGGTGTTTTGATTAAAAAAAATCAAAACTGGGCCAGCCCTGATGGCCTAGTGGTTCAAGATTGGCGCTCTCATCACTTGGGTGGCCCGGGTTCAGTTCCTGGGTGCAGAACCACATCACCCATCTGTCAGTAGCCATGCTGTGATGGCAGCTCACATAGAAAAACTAGAAGGATCTACAACTAGGATATACAACCATGCACTGGGGCTTTGGGGAAGGAAAACAAAAAAGAGGAAGGTTGACCACAGATGTTAGCTCAGGGTGAATCTTTCCCTGCCAAAAAATAAAAATAAAAAATAAATAAAAACTTAAAGAAACCAAATTTAATTAAAAAAAAATTAAATAGTCTCATGTGAGAGGCAGTACAGCAAAGCAGAACACCACAGGGTTGACCAGAAGTTCAAGGAGAGTTTGGTCATTTATTAGCTTCGTGACATGGGTTAAGTCATGGAGCCTATCTAAACTTCCCTTTCCTCATGTTTAAAAAAAATGTTTATTTGCTTGTGGATTCAATGTCATTACAGAAACAAAGCACTTAGAACAGTGTCTCCACATAGTAATCACTCAATAAATGTTACCTATTACTGATATTTTTTCGTATTGTTATCATTATTACTGCAATTTTTGTACGAGCACAATGAGATAAAATATGTAAAATAACCCACTACAATTTCTACCATATAAAGACTGGTCCAACAATGGCAGTCTTCTTCATTGTTTTCACTTTCCAGGCACAACCTACTCCACCAGTAGTTTGCTTTAGAACAGTTTCTATGAGAAGCATATAAACTTGGTTTGATTATCAACTCAGAGCATGTCACTACCTACACACTAATAAAGGGTCTACACTGTGCGCTATACAGTAAACACAGGGTGAAGACTACAAAAGAGATAATTCCCAGTCCTTGAACTTGGAAGCAGTTATGTGCTTTGAATAGGTCTTCTTAACAAATATTTATATCCAAAGCCCAGATAATTATTTCCTCCACCTTGCCTGTTAAGAAGCAAATGACATTGAGCCATATTAACTGGACCACTATCCCTGGGTAGGCAGAATGGAGAGTTCAGTGATGGACTGTGTCACTGCTGAGATCTCTGCAAATTAGATAAAATCAAAGTACACTCATGGCTGGTACAGGTGACCAGGAGCGTGGGTGTTGGAGGCGGATTAAAGAACCTCTGCCAATGAGCTGTTATTGACTGAAGAGGATTCTTTTGTTTTTGCTTTTGTTTTCTTACTTCCAGAAAAGCCTGTAAATTCCCTTTCAAAAACAAAGAACTGTTCCTAAGAGAGGAGAGGAGCAATGCAAAAATAGCACGAATGCAGATGAAGTTGTTCCTCTGAAAAATTGATAGCTACAGCCAGATGATTTGAAGGAAGAACAAAACTCCTTAGATGGATATTAATACTTCAATACTTATATACAATGTAGCATTACAGAGAAGTACAAACAAAACTAACCCTTGTATGCAACTATTACATACAACTATCTACTGGGGCTTTGGGGGAAAAAAGGAGGAGGATTGGCAATAGATGTTAGCTCAGAGCCGGTCTTCCTCAGCAAAAAGAGGAGGATTAGCATAGATGTTAGCTCAGGGCTGATCTTCCTTACAAAAAAAAAAAACCAAAAAACAAAAAAACTAACCCTTGTAACAAGTTACAATGTGAAATATGACAACTCATCCTTCCTACTCTCCATCATTAGACCTACGGTATTTATTTATGATTATCTATCCAACACCTATTTCCTCTTGTCTCTCAATAGCCCCTGAATTCCATTCAGGGATGCATTTGACCCTCAACTCTATTCCTTTGAAACCAGTGATTGGTCCATAAGTGGGCATAGACCTAAGCTAACCCAGTAAGCATCTCAGGATACTCTCTGAGAATGGTGAAACAAAAGTGTGAATCTTTCTTTGGTGGATGAGTGAGGGAATGTACAATAGTCTGAGGATGAAAATGATCCATGGAAGAAGTCTGAGCCATGAGAATTACAGAGAAAATAGAGCAGGAGTCCCTGTGATATTGTTAATATCTGGATCAAACCATACCTGAACTCCATATATGGCAGGACTTTTCAATTGCATCTGTCAGTTGTCAGTAAATTCTTTTTGTGCTTAATCTAGTTAGATTTTTTGTTCTCTTATTTCCAGTCTAAGGCATCACAAATGATACAAGTCCCAAAAGATCAATCCCATAAGAAAACTGTAACATGGATGGATGAAAACCATCCATCCGGAATGAATGCAACAGAAGTTTATTTCAAAGATCCTATCTATTCTGCTTTCTAAACTGTAGAGTTTTACCAAAAATATCAGGAACTTTACGATTTAAATTTCAGAAACTCATCTTCCAATGTTATTTTTCTTCTTTCATTAAACAATCTGCCTTTAATTATGTTTAACTTTGTTCTGCCTGAGGCACATGCCTAGTGATTATTTCATAATATTGTGTGAAAATGCCTCATATTTTTACAGAAAATAGTTAGATGTTTTCCATGTGCAAGCATTCTGCTAAGAGATTTACATGCATCATTTCAATTATAATTCACCACAACCCTGTACTGTATTTATTCCCATGTTTCAGATGAGAAAGCTGAGGTTCAAAAGGGTAAGTAAATTGTTCAAAGCCACAGATCTAAGAAGTGACAGGGCTCAGGTAGACCTGGCTCCCATGTCTATGCTTTTATATCATCAACCTTGTGGAATCATCGGTGTTCTGAATAAGAGACGTGCACAGTGCCTGGTATATGGCAGCTATTAGAATTCCCGATGGGGCTATGCTTTGGGAGATAAAATTTAATTCTAAAATCTCTAGTATACAAATCTGAGAAAAAGCAGAGTTCCTCTGTATCTAATATCACAAACGTCTCTGCTGACATTTGGCCCTGAACTACCCATCCTCTCTTTCAGGTGAGTATCTGGGCATGTTTGCAGGGAAGCCTAGAGACAGCGTTGATGTCAGGCCTGAGAAAAAGAGAGCAAATCTTTAGGTGTCAGCGCCCACTGGCTGTTTCAAACCTACCAGTGTTGCTCAAAATCCTTCATATTTCCTCCCTACAAACACCTAGGGGATGCATTGTGCCTCATCCCTGGCCGGGCTGAAAGGCCCAGAGGCGCCTTACAATGAACAGTAGACAGAGAGCGATGGGACCGAAGGTTTGAATACAGACGGAGCCTCTGTCTCTTCTTGGCTGCAGTGAACAGCAGCAGCGTTGGACCTGAGGTGATGGCGCTGTGCCTGCAAAGCACTTTGGCACATGCCGGGATATGAAAGGCTCTAATGAGACCCATTTCACAATTCACTGGCCACGTGCGTTAAGCAGGCAAAGATTTCTTCCTAGCATCCCCGCAATATATCCTATGGCCCAGGTCTGCGGCAGGGTCCCCCACCACCCACTAAACCAGATCTCTCACTGTCCCCTTACTTCTCTTTCTTTGGCAGTAAAATAAGCTAACTGAGAGGCAGTAGCCTAGCTTTAAAGAGACAGGAGGCATTTGCAACTGCAGATCTCTCTTGGGGTCTACAGGAACCTTCCAGAGACCTGCAATGCATGCTAATCCTTCCACTGGGTAAGAGAGTGGGCTCCTTCATAGTAAAGTCATTGTTCGTTCTAATTGTCAGAGACTGCTGCTCTGCACTTGCCTGGAGCGATCCAATTAACATATCACCACAACACCAACCATTATAATATGTTCTGTGTCCTACCAACAGGGGAAGCCCCAACCCTGCTTCCATCCACAGCTGCCGTCTAATTAGCTCTTTAACACATAAACAGACGGGGGAAACAGAAACGCCGATAGAAGGTTATATGTCTGACTCACTTTCTGCCTAAAAGCGACCTTGTGGAGTTGGAATATTTTTGTTGTGAGTGAGGAATGAGTTGAGGAATTGAGAACAAAAGAAAGGACAGAGGAAGGAGGGAGAGGATGGATGGGGAGATAAGGACTAAGGACTGAGGGAGCTAGGGCAGGAGAGAAGGAGAGGGAAAGGCTGCTTGCTGCTTTGGGGAATTGAAAAACATGTAACTTCTGCTGGAAACTATTGCCATGGCAACGTTCAAACAATACAGAGAAAGCCTTCATAGTCCCATTCTTGCCTTCCTGAACACTACTGTGTAGATGTTAACTCTTTTAGGGTGGCTTCTGACTCTCTGCCTTCTCAGTTAGAACAAATTGGAGTTCCCTGGATCACCCCCCATAATGCATTTGAATTCATTCATCTACACACATGCTCTGGTCCCTGCTGAGGTGACTGTCTCCAGAGACCAGCTAACTAAGCTATCAGCGTTCTCTCTGCCCAGATTAGAACAGCCAGGTTCAGAGCAATCTCTCTCTCTCTCTGTCTTTCTCTCCCCTAAGGTTGTAAAAATCAGCACATTCTGAGATCTGGCTCAGAATCAACTGTAAGCCATTCAAGAGAGGCACATCTTTCTATTTCCATTTGCAAAAGTCACATACCTTTTGTAAAAACCCCATACTTAGTTATTGAAGTTCCCACCATCATTATCAAGTCATTGGTTCAAGGAAGACATGTCTACTGTCCTGAGAATGAGTTCTTTAGTACTACATTTCTTAGGCTCAAAAAGAATATGAAAAAAAAAAAAAATCAGATGTATTAGCAATAGGCTAGCTATTAATGTATCACCAATAATTAATCAACTTGTTCTAGGAGAGACCACATCAACAATAACAGATGATTTTAATTACTGGGGGACAGTATTAGTCATCATAAGAAAAAGACCTTACTCATTATTAATCTGTGAAATCTACTCCCCATCCCAGATATTTACCTTAGCAACAAATAAGGCATATCATCAAATGGCTAAATTCTCCTACATTCCCTACAGTGATTTGGTCAAAAGTGATGGGCTAAAACAAATGGACCCCTCCCAAGAAAACAAGTGTTGTCTCAGCAGTTTGCAATTTGGCAAGAACCAGAGACCAGACTTAGCACTGTCTCTTCAAAATAAATCTTCCCTTGCACACCTCGCCAACTCCTGATGCTTTCTCACAAGGGATGTAGTAGACAGGGAACATTGCTTTGGAAGTTCTGGGACCAAAATGTTGTTGAGAGGATTAAAAGGGATAGCTAGATTTAAAAAGCACTATGAAGCATTACTATTAATGCTCTCTCGTTTACCATTACTCTTATCAGAGATTAATAATAGTAATCTCTAAACTGGAAAGAAATCATGTAAAACTAAAAGAAAAACTAAAAAAAAAAACGGTCTAAAAGAAAAACAAATGGAGGCTGGCCTGGTGGCGCAAGCAGTTAAGCGCACGCGCTCTGCTTCGGTGGCCCAGGGTTCACAGGCTCGGATCCCGGGCGTGCACTGACGCACCACTTGGTAAGCCATGCTGTGGTGGCGTCCCACATAAAGTAGAGGAAGATGGGCACGGATGTTAGCTCAGGGCCAGTCTTCCTCAGCAAAAAAAAAAAAGAAAGGAAGAAAGAAAGAAAAACAAATGTTCCACTTCAACATATTCAAGACTTTTATATTCAAAGATTGAAAAATAAGATTAAACCATAATTAAATAGCGTTTTACCATTTAGCACTTTTTTTCACCTAATCCAGTGTCTGCTGCTGTTTCTTATGAAAGGAGCGTCCTTTCATCCTTCTGAAGCATGAAGCCAGAGTATCTCCTGAGAATATATACCTGGCTCCCACAAAATCAGCTGTTTCCATGTTGTGAAAAGTGATTGTAGCTCACCAAACTTTTTTAATCTGGGCACTTTTACTAAGGAGAAGATCTTTTTTATTCTCCAATTGCGTGAGTCCATATTTGGGCATTATTCAAACTTAAACGTCATAATCTCTTTCCAGTAGTCATTCCTGACTGTGAAGGCCCACTTCATATAAATTAGAGCATAAGATTAGCACTAAAATATATTTACAGAATTATTTTAAAAACTGGCCTCCTCAGAGACAGCTATTATAAATATTTCAAAAAGCCAACTAGAGGGGCCGGCCGGTGACGCAAGCGGTTAGGTGCGCGTGCTCCGCTGCGGCGGCCCGGGGTTCGTTGGTTTGGATCCCAGGCGCGCACCGACGCACTGCTTGGCAGGCCATGCTGTGGCGGCGTCCCGTATAAAGTGGAGGAAGATGGGCACAGATGTTAGCCCAGGGCCGTCTTCCTCAGCAAAAGAAGAGGAGGATTGGCGGATGTTAGCACAGGGCTGATCTCCTCACAAAAAAAAAAAAAAAAAGCCAACTAGAAATCCTGCATATACTCATACAATTGCACAAGGTAATTAGGATGTCTTTTCTTTTGGCTCAATTTATATCAGCTCATGGTAACAATGTTCATCCAGTGCATTTCAAGAGTGATGATGGGCAGGTATACGTTTTCAATTAGGAAAAAAGGAGGAACAAACTGCAGTGTATTTGTTGGGCAAAGTAGTTTTGAAACATGGGTCGCTAGAGGAAAAATAATAAAAGGTGATCGTAATGGTAAAAATATTGGAAAAATAATGGCCTATACCATAAACTGAATCGAAGGAAATTATTCACTCTAAAGATATGTTAGAAATTATTCACTCTAAAGATGTGTTAGATAAGTCCATTCATTTATTGGTTCTACCAAAATATATTGAAAACTCCTATGAGCTAGGCTAGATGTGGGAGATGACAAGATGAATGAGATGAGGTCGATATCCCAAAAGAAGTCACAATCTAGCGGGTTTTAGCCAAGTAAGTAGATGTTATAGGGGTGATAAGAGCTATCACAGATGTAGGAACAAAACGCTTGTGTACAGAGTACAGGGGGACTCGGTGAGCGTCCTCTGGGAAAGGTTTCCACAGAGGAGGTAACTTGCTCTGAGATTTGATGTATGAAGAGCATGTCCTAGGCAAGGGAAGCAGCTCTCACACAGTCTGAGCCAAAAGTAGCCTGGGATATCTCCAGAGGAAAAACATCCGGTATGGCGGGCAGAAGAGAAGACATGGATAGGCTGGTCAGACTGTATTATCAAGAGAGGAATCTGGATTTTATTCTGTAAATATATTTCTAGAATATAGAGAAGGGGATTTTTAGCTTTCTTTCTTAGGATGGTCCTTCTGAGGGAAGAACCTATAAAGGAGTACACTGAAGAAGAGTTGGCATCATCAGAAAGGCCAGAAAGGTAAAAAGACATCTAGGAGAGGAACAATGGAGTCTGGACTGAAGGACAGACAAGCTGAGTTGAAGATAATGAAGAGATTGATGAGTGACTTGACAAATGGTTAGATATGAGGGAGGTTAAAGAGATATTTATACCATTTGAAACTGAAAATACTTGGGCTCCTGGAGGGAAAATAATCAGTTACATGGGTATAGTAAATTTGTAAGGCCTACAGGAGACCAGGTAAGGAAGTAGGATCTTGCCGGTGATGGAGATTTAGAAGTCTTCAGTATACACAAGGATTTGAGGCCAAGGATTTGAGTGTCATCTCTGAAACAAGCCCGGCTGATATCTTTCAGGGATGCAGAAAGACGGGGAATACAACAGATTCAAAGGGGAAGCTCTCAACATTTAAGGAAAGAGCCGGAGGACACGAGGAGGATGAAGTGATATGAGTAAAGGAAGTGTTAGCAGGTGGCACCTCAAACCTCTGGAAGAATTTCAGACAGCCAGTGGTGAGCAATGGTATCAAGCGCTCCAGAGAGATCAAATATGATGAGGGTTGGGATCAGGAACTGGGTGCCCACAATTAGGAGCCCATCGAGTTTGTAGGATATTGTAACTAAACTCCAAGTTATTACTAGCATTGGCCCTATTTCTGACACAAATTTGAATTTCCAGAAGATCTCATAGCATTCTCCAAAGACTTTCTGTTTTTCAGTTGAGTGAATTAGGATAATTTTTCCCAAGTCTTTCTTAGAAGTTGTCTCTTCCTCACTTAGGGGCACACTTGGATATTACTGAAGACCGACAAAAGTAAGCAAGGTATGCGTGACCTAAGCATCTGGTTATAGCCTTCCTTTCAAGAAGCAGAGGAAAGGGAAAATGCAGACAGCTCAATCTCAATTAAAATATTCAGACTGAAAAATAGTTTAGATGAAAGTGAGCTGCCATGTTTATTTGTTACCAAGTCAACAAGCTTGGATTGACAGATTTTGATCTCAGGTTCTAAGTCAGAAGACATGTGGCTTCTACTTGCATTTCTACCACTTAGTTGCTGTATAACCTTAAATAAATTACTTAGCCTCTTTGTGTCTCAGTTCCCTAAGTGAGAATTAAGGAGAAAAATATAGTGCCTGGTACCTGCAACATAGTTCCTGGTGTATATCAAATGCTCAATAAATGGTAGTTACTATTGCTGTGATGAAATTATACCCACAACCTCCCTAAGTGTTGAAAGCTGCCATCAGCATAGAGAGCTGCCATCAGCTTATGCAAAGTTGAAATAAAAGTCTATTGGTCTTACGTAAGTTTTTCATCATCATTTCAGGCTTCATTATAAATCTGAACGACATTAGAAAACATGATCAAAAATAATGTTACATACTAATTGTGATAGAAAAGTTGACAAAAGCTCTTCATTTATATACTCAGTAAATGTAAAGCAAAACACTCACAGACTTTCAGCTGTTCCCATTTCTATGGAAAATAACCAAAACTTTCAATGAAAAGAAAGTAAGCTAGGATTTATTGCCTACCAGCCATGTACTAAACACTTAGACATCTTAATTACTGTTCCCAAAGTAACTGCAAGAAAAATGGTCTCCATTTTTATAGTTGAGGAAACTGAGGCAAAGCAAGGTTAACTGGCATACTTAGGATCCCCCAGCAAGCAACTGGTGAAATAAAGTTGGAATCCAATGTTTCTCTATTCCACATCTCATTGTATTCCCCTACAAACCCTCTAGAGATTTCCTTCACCTTTCTGCTCTACGTATCTGCTATTCTAACACTGATTCTGCCTTTCTCTCAGAATACTATGCTGTTCCCCTCCACATATTAACAATGAGTATCCTGAGATCAGGGATTATATATTTTTAATTCCTCGGAATCCTGAATTCCTAGATAGTCAACTATCATTTCAGAATCCTAAAATCTTAGTGCTTGAAGGAATCTTAGTTTTTACCTTTATTTAACAGAGGATAACATAAGACTGACCTAAGAGAGATGAGGTGACTTGTTGTCACAGTCCATTAATAACAAGGAGAATAAGAAAAACACACTGTATCACCTAGCTTTCAGACCTCAGCTTTTCCAACATAAGGAAGTCACTCAATGGTGCTTAATCTGTGTGTGTGTGTGTGTATGTACAGATATGACATCCACACACACACACACAGTCAGTACACTCATTGGTGTTTCTCATTAACCTTCTATAGGTTCCTGAAAGCCAGGTTTCTTGTATGTATGTGTGTGCCCACACGCATGTGCATACACATAGGTATCTACATGCATTTGAGTCCTTTGAAGGGGATGTTTCTCAAACTAAGGTCAATCAGACATTCAAGGAATATTTATTGCATGCACACTATGTCAGACACTCTTCTGAGGTACTGAGGACGTGCCAGAGAACAAATAAGATCCTTGCTCTCAGACAGAGTTACAAGCACACTGTGTCAGCCACAAGATCTGCCCAACCAAACTTCAATTGTCAAATTTACATTTCTCCAGAAAAATCATTTTGAGGAAAAGAAAAATGCAAAGACTCTTGATCCCCTTGGAGAGTCTTCCAAGGCATCTTAATAAATCATTAATTTTTTTATGCCTGTGGTATAAAGTACTTGACAATCTAATAAAAGTTCACATGGACACAGAGTATATTTTCTACAATTCACAAAGTATCTTCCAATCTTTCCTGAGGGAACAGCATTTACTAAAGCACTTCAAAATTGTTTTAAAAGTGTAGAAGCTCACCAAAAATGGTCATACCTATTTGTGTTACTCCAACCTTAATCTTGTCTATATATTTCTCCTTTCTAAATCTATACCGACAGGAATTTAGATTAACAGCTTCCCTCAAACAAAATCATATCAGTTTTTTAAAACTATGCATTACTTAAACTAAAATCAGAGAGGAAATCAGAGATGCTCAATTTAAAGGTGCATTTATTGAATGCCTGCTGTGCATGACACATACAATCTGATTTCGTCCTTATGACAGTCAGTTGTGTGTAGTTGTTATTATCTCTATTTTACAGGTAAGCAGACAGGCTCAGACAGGTTAAATGGTGCATGTGACACATGTGACGCAGCGGAAAGCTGAGTATTCCAATTCACTTAGGATGCTGGAGTCCAACTTGACCGAATTTCTTAATTAAATAAGCACACAAAAAAGTAAAATTTATGAAAGGGTAAGAACTTCCATAGATGATTTCCGTCTCTTCTTAAGATCTGTGAAAATGCTTAACTTTAAGATGCTTTTCCAAAATGAACATAGATTTCAAATTGTTTTTCTAATTGAAAAGAAACAGTATAAAAATCCAGTGGGCAACTCCCCAGCCTGAGAGTCCTGTTATGATCCACTGATATGACATCAAGAATAACAATAATTACAACAGTAGGACTCTTTTTCCCTCAAAGGGAGAACAGGTTTCCGGAAGCATGTTGAGGAACGGACAGAACACAAGGTTGCTGCTGTAGAGAACGAAATTAGGAGCAACAGCTATGACTGGCTGCCTCAGAAAACCACTGGCAAGTTGATGTTGGAAGATTTGCACATGCAAACAATGACACATATATCTACATAAACTCTTGCTTCTATGCACTCTATCGGGCCTTTATCCTACCACAAAGTGAAGATCTTGTTTAACTAACATAGGATTCATTACAACTAGGAAGACTGTGAATCCAAACTGTGGACTTGGGGGCCTTAATACGCATAATGGAATTTTACACCATCTAATTTAAATTATATAATTGACTAGAAATCTGCCTTTATTTTGCGCTCTCCAGGTCCAGACAATGTAATAAGCAGCTAAAATTACACATTTAATATACAAGAGCTATCCTATCCAACTTGTAGACCAAAAGTACACACAACACAAGAACAGCATTCTTTGCCCTTAAAATCTCATGGGAGTGTTATTTTTGCTGAGATCTATTTTTCTATACTTTAAAGAGAAAATCTTTCGGTTTCTGGCATGAAGCAGCATTTCATATCTAAAATGATATATTGCAGCCAATCTGTCCTGATAAGACCTCAAAAGAAGAATCTGGCAGCTACTGTAAGGTCAGTTGCACATTCCCTAGTTCTCAAGTGTAGCCACTAGAGCTGCTAGAGAGCTGGCCAGCCTGTATTCATCCCCAAGAAGTTAATCCAAATTAATCCAAGAACACCCATAACAGACAGCTCTCCTTAGAGGGCCTATTATGCTTGGGGCTTTGCATAACATTACTTTTAATTCACAAAATGATTCTAATTTGTTGAATTCTAATTTGTTGATGTTATCATTCCACAGAAAATTGAGGGCCAGAGAAATTAGAGGTATTGTCCAAAGGGCACAGTTATTAAATAAGAGCAGGAAGATATTCGAAAAGGTAACTTCAAAATTTGTAAACTCCAGCAGCTTTCTGGGCCTGTGGTCCTCAGCAGAATCCCAGTATACAGTTACCTACACACAGATGCTACCCAGTGGGCACCCACTTCTGTCCTCAAACAAGCTCAGGGGGTAAATTTCCAGGTCTACCATGGCCAAAGTTCTTTTCTCAGTCCATGAACAACGGGCCTAAAATGCAGGGCCAACTCCGACTGCCAAACCAAAGGAGATAACCCCCAAGATGGGCAATGTGTTCCTAACTGTCGTGCTGGTGAAGTGATTCACCAACGAGAAAAATGATGACATCCTTAGATGCTCCATCATCTCCAGATTTGAAGAACACGTTTAAGTGGAAGTGGGTGGAAGGACATATTTAAGCCTACAATTTTAAAGACATTCATATTCATTTTTTCTCTCACTCTCTTCCCACTCCCCCAGCCCCATCCTTCCTCCTTCCCTCCCTCTCTCAGGAAAGTTTGCATGTGTGTGTCAGTGTGGAGGGTACAGAGAGAAGGTGACAATGTCAAGGAGAGGAATGAACTTTGAGATCTAATTGGAGTAGCAGTAAAGAAATTTTGATGTCAAAAGAAATAAAAAAACCCTCCACCGATTGGCAGAGCCAAGCTGATTGCAAGGCTGAGTTTCCCACCTGAAGCCCAGAGCTGAACAACACAGCCAAAACCATCAAAGTTCATTTTTTCTCTTTTGTCAGTTGTGCTAAGTTGCAACTGAGTAGGAACTTAAGATAACTTGAGCTAATCAATCTACAAGCGGTGACTTAACGGTGGTCATGTAAAACAAAATAAGCAAGCAAACAAAAAAAAAAAACTACAAGGAATGAAAAGATATGCAGAAGTCTACAGGAAGCTCAGGGGGAGAAAAAGAAACTCCGCACGATTATTTTCATAGGTTGGTAAGTTTATTGCCTGATCTGTGTCCCAACAGAAACCATGTGCCCAGAAAAATAAATTAGAGAAGTGCTCAGCTGAAGGCTAGTTTAGTTAAGGAGTAATGAAAAGGATAAGGATAGATAGATGATGGGAACAGACTCAGAGGCTTTTAGAAAGGTGTTTCTGGTTTCCATTATCACCTCTGTAATATAAATCTAACTCCACGTTCTTTAATGACTCTCCAGGGACCACCACTCACCAGATTAAAAGTGCCCAACCCCAAGAAGGGACACAGCAGGCTGCTGCCTTTCATCTCCTTTGGGATATGCCAAAGTTGTGGATCTTTGTTGTTGTTGTTGTTCCAAATAGTATTATTACTAGGGTTATCTGAGCTCTGCTAAGAAAACAAAAAAAGACTAGGAAAAAATATGAATGTTGGAGATGGGCTACCCTTGAGGCCCAGAGTGGCAAGAGTTTATTTCAAGCTCAGAACAGGTACCTTCCTTGACCCTTCTAGATAAAAATGGCAGCTATGGGGACAGAAGTAGCCATGCCATGCGTGGCTGATTTCTGGCCATTTTGGATCCAAACTGACTCGTGTCAGCTGTTCGGAGATTTGTGTTTAAGTCACCTGTCTCCTAGGGTTTGGTCATTAACTAAAGGGTTATAGCTTCTCCAGGCTCAGTTTCCTTTTTTATTGCCATGAGATCTCTGAGGAGTCTTCTGGCTCTGAAGTTATGTGAGTCTATGATTCTGACAGAAGGCCCCAGAGAGGAATACAGAAGGGTGAAAATGAAGAGTTCTGTGGGGAAAAAAAAGTAATAAAAGAAGAAAAGCCAGCTCCATGACCCCGGCAGGTATGGGGCAGGAAGGTGATGGAAACAGGGGTGATCCTACAGGCCCTAAAGCTCTCTGAGCATTTTCAACCTCTTCCAATTTTCTTTATTGGCCTCTTTCCCCCCAGACAAAGCTGGCACATGGGAAACACTGGTGCTCAACACACAGACCTCTTCTCAGCTTCTTTATTGAAGTTACCACAGGACACTAGATTTCTGCCTTTTTCTCAAGAGCTTTGTCCTGGTGATGTTGGGAAGGTTTCTGGTAAAACCCAAGCCAATTGCCCAAGCCATCTACAATCTATGCACAGCCTCTCTGTTATCCAGAGAAGTGGTTAGTTAGCAGGGGGTGAGGTTGAAGAGAATTGGGTCCTCCTCTCATTCCTAGCACTGGTGCGAATCTAGGTAATCTGAAGACCACATTGGAGCATGAGTATGCAAGAGAGATGGGTGAAAGTGCAGGCACCTCTCTCCACCACTTCCTCCCTGACACCCACTCTCCCTCCCTCAGTCCACCCACCAGCCAGGAGCCATCCTTCATCTGCTTGGTTTATTATCATATTTTTGTGTTAATACATTCTGGTGATCTGCAATGTCAGGTTAGATAATGAAAGTTAAATTGAGTCCCTTCGATTTCCAATGGCTACATATTTGTGCATCTAACTCTGGGGCTGCCATGCAACTTAAACGCATTCTAGAATGTCAATCACACAGCACAGACACCCCACACTGCAGCGGCTTTCTTGGGGAGATTTTTTTTTTTTTTCCTGGTGAACATTTGCAAAGGCGTCTGCCCAGGATGCAGACAACCTGCATCATTATAACAAACCAGCTTATCCGTGAGCACAGCCTAATGGAGCAAATGCGTGGGCCACCCTCTCCCTATTTCTGGCCCCCAATAGCCAGATCTTTAAAAATCACACTCAAGGGGGTGAGGAGATAAAGGGACCAGGACCGCTAAATTAATGGACATTTTCTTCACCAATAAATAAGAAAATAAGGATCACTCACTGTATTTCAGACTGATCACAGCAACATCCAGACGGAAATCCAGGTGATTAAGAACAAGCAAAAACGCATGATCTTGACACCAAAAGGAAGAAAAAAAAGGTTGATGAAGAAAAAATCCAACTGCAATTATCCGTCAATTTTAGTCAACATAGGCACAAATCCAAGTGTGCTCTGCTGCTTTCTCTCTCCCAATCAATGCCTCATTCTGCCGCGGTCAACTTTTCTTCTCCGAAATTTCTTTGCAGATGTATTATTAATTTCCTTTCCTCTTGTGGGAAATTCAAAAAGAAAAGAAAACACCACCATATCAGTTCTTTACTTTCCTAAAAAAGCCCCAAACTTTTCATTCCAAAAATATCTCCTTGGCTTACTTTCTCCTTTAGAGAGAAAAACAAACATACTTTTTCTTTGTGGATCCTCGGTTCTCCATTTCCAACCATCCTTTGGGGGAGGGGGCAGCTGTTTTATTATTATTTATTTATGTCAGAACACACCAACTCCCGCGGGTCTGACACTGGTTTATTTCATTTTTCAATGCTCCCTGTGTGCACATATACACATTTGTGTTAAGATCCAGGTCTCACAAGAAAAAGCTTCGTTCTTCCTTCTCTCTTGCACAATCAGTTTATCCACTGCGTTCGGTTCCAAGAGAGAGCTGCGTCCCGCATCCTTCATTTTTGCAAGGCACCCAACCGCCACCGCCACCAAAAAAGTCTCCTTTTACATCGTCAATTCCTCTCCCCGACCCCCCGCCCAGTCGGAGAATTTGGGGATCAACTCCCCCCACTCGCCACCCTTCCGGTCGGCCCCTTCTCCAAAGATCTGATTAGATTTCTCATCACAACCCAGTGCGCAATTGGATTTTTGATTTCAGCCGCCCGGCCGGCCACCTTCCCCTCTCCCTCCAAACTCCCTGTTATACCCTGACTCCTTGCCTCCACCGCCTCTGCAATTTCATAATCTTACGTTAAATGGAGTGCGGGGGGCGGGGGCGGGGGCGGGGGCGGAGGTAGTGGAGGAAAATTTCAAGGCTCCGTCAGCTGTCAAGGAGAAACCCATTCCTCCCCCCGCTACTTTTTCTTTTTGTTTTTTAAGGCTTGGAGTGGCTTTCGGTTCCTCTGTCCCCGCCCCCACCCCCAGCACCCGGTCCAGATCCTCCAGGTGTTGCAGGAATTGGCGATCAGGGCCGGGATGACGGGGGAGACGCGTGACGCGGTCCCTCGCCGGTGGCCCCTGCCAGCCCCCGGGTCCCCTTCTCCTCCATCAGCGAGCAGCGGATCCGGGGGCGCCGCGGCGAAAGAAGTTCGAACTGGGCTTTTATTTCAGAGAGGGAGGGCGAAGTGAGGGGATCGACGGAGTGGTAGGCAAATTAGAAAAATAATAGTAATAAGGAAAGAAAATAGAAAATGGAACGAAGGAGGTACCAAAAAAAAAAAAAAGAAATCCCTAATCGCTGGCTCCTCTCATCCTTCTCGAATGAAACCGCAGCTTTGATCTCATTTCCAGCTGCGTTCGGTACATTTTGGAGCCACAAGTTGGTTCCTCTCCGCGCAGACCTTCCCGTCGCCGGCTGGTCCTCTGCGAGGATACGCGCTCTCCGGAGCGCAGCTGCTCCGCGCCACCCTTAGCGCCATCGCCCTGGCTCGCGGCTCCTTGAGCGGCGGAAACCCCGGTCCCCTTCCATCCACTTCGGCTTGAACTCTCTTCCTCCCCCTCCCGCTCCTCTCTGCCTTCCTTTCCCCCCAAATAGATAAATGCGCTCCCTGAGCCGGTGGCAGATCTTGGCAGTCTAAGCTTTCTCTCGGCCAATGCCACGTCCCGACGTTTAGGGTCCTAGCTCCCAAAATCTCCTCTCGGACTGCAGTCCCCTTCACTCCTCTGCCCCTCTTTCTTTCCCCTATTCCTTTCCCTCTCTCTGCTTGTGATCAGTGAAATACAATTACCAATTACCTCCCATCATCTTAGCACCGATTGGTCAATTGCATTAACACTTGAAGTCAGGGAAGAGGGGATTGGAGCCTCTGCCGTGTGGTGTGGCACCGCTGCCACCTGGAGGGCAGAGCATGAACAGCTGAGTTTCAAAGCAACCCCCACGCTCGGAGATTAGTAATAGGCAAAGAAACTCAGGGGTTGTGTGGGAGAAGTTGTCAATTTTTTCTAAAAGACTGCCTGTTTTCCTCGTGAAAGCCAGGAGTTGGAGCTACAAAGGGGAAGACATGGAAATCAAATCTCCACTAGTTTTCAAAAATATCACCAAACACAGAAAGCTGTTGCTTTCAGATTGCTGGGCAAGAGCCTCTCCTCTCCGTAGTCAAGCAGGCTGGTCACAAGGTGAGGATTAACACGGTGCTATTACCTAGGATAGGCAGATCAGAAAAAATCTAAGAGTAACTGAACAGCTGCTAGGGAGGGAGCCTGTGGTCCAGCAGGATCATCGCACCGGGAGGAAGCGCTGTAAAGGCGAGATAGGAGCCTTCAGCCTATGCAGTGTTGCAGTAAATTGGCCTGTTCAGTTTGTACCAGACACCCAGGACAGTTTGACAACTCAATTCCAACATCCCTCGCTCCTGGTTGTGGGCTTTTCCATTAACTCATGTTAGGGGGGTGGGTTACATATTTCAACTTCACTGGGTCTTCTTAGGAAGGTGGAGAGGCCCATAAAATCATATTATTAATAATATATTTATATGAATTTCTTTCTCCACTGTATAATTGTCATAAGACCCTGTCTGTAAGCTATGGTTATTCATTTTATTTTATTCAGGTATGTGACCTTGTGATATGAGATGGATAAAATAGGGAATGATAATTCAAACAATAAAAGATTATATACGTTGGGGGAGCAAGGCAAATAAATAATTCTCTGTTTTAAGCTGCACAATTAGTCTCTGTGCTGATTTTCTTTACTTTTGAGAGATCAGAGTATGGACTTGCTTTAAAAACAGTTTTAAACAGGCTGTAGGCTACTCTATTCAAGCACAGTACATATTAAGATTTGAGTCTGAATGTTACAAAGCATAATAAGAAGCAGTATTTGGCAAAAAGGAGAAAATTTCTACGAAGTTAACATTAGAGGCATATACAAGTTAACACCAAATGTCCTTTTTTTTTCTTTCCTCTTCTTTTTATAGTACATGGACATTTCCTCATTTAGAGTTAAAAAATTTTTTTTAATTACGTCCATATATTTCTTTGGGTAGTAAGCACAGACTCTAATATGTGTTTCAGATATCTGCACCTGTGAGAGGAAAGGCCTTTCTTTACACCTGGATTGTGATTTACTATAATTTCTCCATTTTGTTGGAGAGTTTTGATGCGATTATGAATTGCACCAAAATGTGAATTTGTTGAGGGGTAATGGCATTGCTTCTATTTTTAAATAAATGCTGTATTGATTGATTCAGAACACTAGTAGGCAGTTGACTATAACTTTAATTGGTCTTTCGAAGCTCTTAGCCTTATATGCCAATTACAGTTTATCAAGTAAGAAACCATTAAAAAGTACACTCACTAGCTGCTCTAGATAGCTTCAAAGGAGTCCACCCTCTGGTTCTGAAGCTAGCTAGAAGCCATTTGAAATGAAAATTTTCATTTTAGGGACTTTGACAGCTAGGGAAAGGCCAATGATTTGTTTTTCAAAGCTGATTATTAGCTACCTACCAGACATCTTTAAAGCCTTTCAGAATGAATTAATCTATCAAACAAAGCAGCAGGGAAGGATCAGTGCTATTTAGCCAAAAGGAAACAGGAAATGCTTCCCATTCCTGCTTACTTTCCCATTCAGCAGCTACGGTTTCTTTTTCCACATCAGCTACCCATTAACTGTACAAACTTGAATTAGTTATTTGGCCTTCATTTTCTGATTCAGACTCGACCAGTGATTGTTGGGCGTCCATATGGTGTGGTCTTAGCTGACTTCTCATATACATCACCTTATTTAAAATTCAAAATACCCCCCTGAGAGATTTCAAAGATGGGGAAAGTGAAGCTAACATCACATACTTGGTAAATGACATAGACAACTTTGAATCCAGATCTACTCAATTCCAATTCTTCCCGTTCTGCTACAGCTTCTCCCTTTGGGGAAAATGGAAAATACAGCTAAGACAGTCATGAGCCTGCAGGCTGTCATTATCAGCACTGAATCCCCAGAGGTGAATTCCTAACCCTGTGGGGGAATGGAATTGCCACCTTTGTCCCTGAATGACCTCACACAAAGAGAATTGTAGTAAGTCTTAAACAAGCTGACTGTCATGCAAATACACATGCAAACTAAATTGTTGTTAAATAACAACATAAATATACATATTCATTCAGTAGAAGTTGCCAGGTACTGTCAACAATGGCAGGGTATGTGTTCAAGTAAAATTCTTAACGAAAACACTTTTAGAGGAAATAGTTGTCCAGTGAGTAACAGATTGGTCACGATGTCACACTTCTAGTTAGTCCATCTAGCTACCAAAAGGATGGACAGGACAAATGCTGTTAAAATGAGATGACTTGGGACCAGAGGGGCACAGTGCTGACATGGCAGATTGTTTCAACGGACATACAGGATTCTGTGTGTTCTCGTCTCCTGATTTGTAGGCATTTGAGTGGTGAAACAAAACTGTTGTACTGTTTCACTGTGTGCTGGTGACTCTACCTGGTGTAATCTTTAGCAAACAGCAGAGGACAGTATCTTGTTATTAGAAATACAAAATGGCAAATAGAATGAATTCAGTTACTTTGCTAAAAAATAGAGAAAATATGGATGTGTCTATTATGTTATTAGTTTGATTTAACAGGCTGTAGGCTACTCTATTCAAGCACAATATGTACTTAAGACTTGAGTCTTTATTACAAATTCTGGGAATAAGTATCCCTTTCTACTTCCAATACTATTAAAGAGGGACCAGAATATCCTGTGGGATAATCATATTGAGCTTGCCTTTATAGTTACAATAATGACATGTGAATTAACTTCTTTACACCACCTTCTTTTAAAAACTACTTTAGTGATAAAATGCCATATTTAGTGAGAACTTCCTACATGTTATGTGAGACAGTATTCCAAGAATGTTGTATCTCAGAACTAGAAGGTATCCTAATAGTCATCTATCCTTTATTCCTTGAAATATAGATGAACATACTAAAGTCCAAGCAGATTTGCAAATTTCTGCTTTTTTAAAGTGTCTCCTCTGGGATGGCTACTCCTCCACCCAGCTCCCACCCCATATAGTCTAACTTTTCTGTGCTCTCAGACTTTAAAAAAATTAATAATAACTAGCACTTAATGATAGCTTATGAATGCCAAGCATAGTTTAAGTATGTTACAGATGTCAACTCATCCAATCCCCCTAACAATTTTATGAACTAGGTATAATTATCATCCCATTTTATAGGTAATGAAAATGGAGTTGAGATTGAGTAAGGGCACGTAGCTAGGAAGTGACAAGATTTTTAGAGGCAAGATTTTTAACTCAGGTTATTTAACTTCAGACATCATAGTTGTAACCAATAATTCCTATTATTACCTATTGCACTGGATTGAAATGCTTGTCTCATATCTATATTCCTTCAAAACCATGATTGATTTCACGAGAGCATATATATTTTTTTGTATTTCTAATACTGTACACATAGTTGAATAAATAAATGTCTAAGATTATGACATTAGGAAACGGAAGAACCTAGGTCTTTTGTCTCTTACTGAATATTCTTTTCACTGTGGTACACAGAGTGTTAGAAAGATGATATACTTACTGCAATTACTAAATAGAAAAACTAATAAAAAATACCACCAAATAAAATAATTTAATCAGAGAATTATAACTTCTGTATCAGTTAGCTATCGCTACATAATGAACCATCCCAAAACTTGGTAGCTGAAAAGAGCAATCATTTATTATTTCTCATGAGTCTACAGGACTGTTAGAGATTGGTTAAGTGGCTCTTCTGATCTTGGCTGGGTTCATTGTTAGGTGATCTAGAATGGTCTCAGCTAGGGACTCTGGGGCAAGTCAGTTCCACTCCGTGTGTCTCTCTTCCCTTCATCAGCTTGGCCCAAGCAAATTTACTGACAATAGCAGAAGTCCATGAGAACAGCAGAAAGGCATGATTACTTTTTCAGGCTTCCATGTGAATCAAATCTTCTGACTTCCCATTGGCTAAAGCAAATCACTTGTTTCAACCCATTGTCAAGGAACGGGACAGGTCGTCCCACCCACAATGGGAGGCCACTGTAAAGTTACATGACAAAAGAGAGTGAAGACTCAGAGTGATCATTGCAATCAACCACAAATATATCCCTTACAAATAACAGATTTCTTTAATGATTACTGGAGTTTACTGGAAAGAAAACTTTCCCCATAAAGGGTCATTCAGTCAGTCACTTATTTATTTCAACAAATGGGTATTAACCTTCCGTGATGTGCCAGGTATTATGGAAGTTATCACTAACTCATCTGTTACCCCCACTTTCCTGATCACATCTGTTGATGCTATTTCAGGAATAGCTTACACATCTGCCCAATTCTCTTCACTATATTACTTTACGGAGACCACTCTCAAGTTCCTCTGTGGACTCTTTGCCGCTAGTCTTTCCTCTTGTCCATTTGATCCCCTCCCTAGTACTAGTCAGCTTCTGAAAAAGAAAAGCTGATGGAAAAGTTTAAAGAAATAAACAATAAAGGAAAAATATGTTCCATATGTACAATAACAAAAAATCACAACACTGGGAAAACTATTTGCAATGCATAGAACAAAGGATTCATATTCTAAATACATAAATAGTTCTTAGAAATTGATTTTAGAAATAAAGGAGAAAAATACAAATAACTTTACAGATGAGTAGGAAAAAGTACATTATAGTCTATTTGCAGAAGAACTTGTTATTTTAGCACTTAGTACCTATGTTACTTAGGACAGTGCCTGGCCCTTTGGCCTCTTACTACATTTTGAGTGAATGAATGAATGAATGAATGAGTGAACTGTCTTCTTGGTTGAGGAGGAAAGTGGGTAGATACTGGGTAGACCAATTACAAGCAATGGTGACATAATATGGTCAGAATTTTACCAGAAATAAGTGTAAATAGTTGGGGGAGCAGAAGAGACAGTAGCTTCCTCTATGTGGAGGCAGTTCCAGAGGACTTCACAAATAGGAAACCTAAATATGTTAAAGCTTCATAAATATTAGTGTAAGTTTATGGATGCATGATTGAGCATTTCATAGTCAGAGGACAGAGAATATGTACATTCTAAGAAAAAACAATTTGTGGCTGTGGGGGATCAGAATTTGCTACCCCAAAATATGTCTCTTCAGCTTGATTATTTTTAAGAACAAAAGACTCTGAAAGAAACTTTAACCTTCCCCCTAACTGCATAAAAGAATTTAAGATAGAAGGCCTGTCCCAGGAAGGAGCTAATATTGTAGATAACTATAGTATAATATAAACTAGGTGTGGTAGACAGGGAGGAACCTAACAAGGGACTTTTAGTCAAAGTCCTCTCCATCTCTCATTGTCTTTGCAAGGCATGGTCATTTGTTTATCAAACATTAGCTTTTCCACCTCCATGTAAATTGTCTTCCTATCCTTTGAAGTCCCAAACCACTACTCCCAACATCCTCTTTTGTCCTTAGCTGAAGATGGTATTTAAGGTAATAGCTTCCACCATTTTAGCAAGTTACTCAGTTTTCCTGGGTTTCTCCCACGTATATGTTATTAAATTTGTTTGATTTTTCTCCTGTTATTCTGTCTCGTGTCATTTTAATTCTTCGACCAACCAGAAGAACCTAGAAGGTAGAAGAATAGTTCTTCCTCCCCTACATTGGCCCAAAGATTAGCAGGGGTAACACTTAGCTAAATTATATATTCAGTTATGGGAGATGTGTTCAGACTATTGGATGCCATGTAGAGATCCAGAGAGTCTAGATTTTGAAGATAGTCTTAAAATGTCCTTCTAGTCCTTCTAGGAAGGTATCAATCACAAATGATGTCTGGGAAGGAAGAGCATCAGTGAAGGGGAGCATCTCGAGGGAGCAGTCTTCCTTTCTCAGATCACGCTAGGTAACATGACAAATTCTAGGAGTGACTTAAAAGAATAAGAAGAAAGCTGAAGGAAACAACTATTAGACAATTTGACAACCAATTCTGAACCAAATTAGGATCTAATCACATTTTAGAAATCCTTCTTAAATGGTGATCTGAGCACTTGTAGAACACAATCTCCTTTATCAAACGTTTCTAAGAGAGATGGTATTGGTGCATAGAAACTACAAGGTGGTATTTTTGTACAGTCTAAATTAGGATTCTTTGCACTGAGAAGAAAATTGCCCATAAAGGTGTCTTTAAAACTCCACCAGGAATGAGTAGATGGTGTGAATCCACTTGTGTAATTTGGGAAGACAGCTGCATTTTATCTAGCTAAATCAGCACTTGATACTAAACAACTCCTAAAGAATGTCACTTTATTTCAGCATTAGCCATGTAGTGTAGATTCAAGAAATGATAGCCTTGTTTTCCCCACCATATTACTATTGTGTTTTCAGGAAATGAAGTGCGTGAATTTCAAAATTCAGTTCTCTTCACATTGACGATGCATTGGCGCGTCTGTGATTCCAGGCCTCCAGCTGATTTAGTAGCGCGTGATTCAAATAATGTTAAACAATCTACATTTTTAAATGTCCGGGTTTCTCCCATGCACAGCATTTTTGAGGGAAGCAAATGACTGTCTAGGAAATGCTGCAGATTTAAAAAGAAATAATCTATTGTATTTGCATGGAAAATGGAAACAACTTTATCACTTGAATGAAATAATTCTTCAAACACCTAAAAGAAGCACATATAAAGAAATATTATTCAGAGTTGATTTTCAAAATGGGAGGGAGTTGGGAATCCTTTGATTCACACACAGATCTTTTCAACCGATCAACTATCGTGTGAGTTTTATAGAGCAAATGAGATATAAAATAAATATCACTGTGGCAGATGAAGACTGAGGTGTGTCTTGCAGTTGTGGTCTTACTGTACAGAGTGAACACTGAGTGACTGTTAAGTGATTGAGTGCTTGACATTTTACTACAACCTCCAGTTAACAGTCTTCCTGAAAAGGATTTTCATTAAAATTTTAAGAACTTATATGGAAGTTCATATTTTCACTAGGATAACAATTATGCCACATTGCAGAGGATCTGGATGTCTATTTCTTCCAAAGAAGACATACACATGGCCAACAGGCACATAAAAAGATGCTCAATATCACTAATCATCAGGGAAATGCAAATCAAAACCACAATGAGTTATCACTTTACTTCTGCTAGAATGGCTATTATCAAAAAGATAAGAGATTAACAAGTGTTGGCCAGGGTGTGGAGAAAAGGGAACCCTTATGCACTGTTAGTGGGAATGTAAATTGGTACAGCCACTACAGAAAACAGTTGGGAGGTTCCTCAAAAAATTAAAAATAGAACTACCATATGATCCAGCAACTCTACTTTTTGGGTATATATCCAAAGGAAATGAAATCAGGATCTCAAAGAGATGTCTGCATCCCCATGTTCATTGCAGCACTATTTACAACAGCAAACATGTGGAAACAATTTTGAGTGTCCATCGGCTGATGAATAGATAAAGAAAATGTATATATATGTGTGTATACATACATATATATGAAGATTATTCAGCCGAGAGAAAGAAGACAAGTTGTGACAACATGGACGGACCTTGAAGGCATTATGGTAAGTAAAATAAGTCACACAGAGAAAGACAAATACTGTAGGATCTCACTTACATGCGGAATCTAAGGAAACCAAATTCAGAAACAGAGTAAATTGTTGGTTGCCAGGGGCTGAGGAGTGGGGGAAATGGGGAGATGTTGGTCAGAGGGTACAAACTTCCAGTTATAAGATGAATAAATCCCAGGGATCTAATGTACTGCATGGTGTCTATAGTTAGCAATACTAATTGTATACCTGAAAGTTGCTAAGAGAGTAGATCTTAAATGTTCTCACCACATACACACACAAAAGTAATCACATCAGGTGATGGAGGTGTTAACTCACGTTATTGAGGTAGTCATTTCACAATATATACATCTATCAAATCATCACATTGTACACCTTAAACTTACACATGTTATATGTCAATTAACATCTCAAGAAAGCTGGAAAAAAGGAATTGAAAGATTTCAAAACAATTATGCCACGTCAAAATTTAATTTCTTACGATAATTCTTATTAAGGATCCTTCAATTTTTTTGCTATTGTTCTTATTGATTTTAGTGGCTACATTAAAAAGGCCACTGAATTTTCTCACTTTTTCTAGTCTCAATTCTGCTTCTTTTACCTCTAGAGTTAGAGGGTGGCAAAATTACGATATTAGAACAAAGCTTATCTTTGAAGAGGCCAACCACCCCGTTTTGGTGTCTTTTCCTTTTCTATTCCTCTTTATATAAGCCTAAGGCTTCAATATTAGGTATTCCCCATCTCTAAGAAGAAAAATGCTAAATAAACAAATTTGCATATAGATGCTAATTAACAATTTAGTTCAATCTAATCCAATTCATTCATTCATTTAACAAATTTTTATTGAGTACCAATTTCAGTGGATTCTCTATACTATATTTGTGCAAAGTATTAGCACCTTTTCCTTATTTCTCAGAGATGCTTACATTTTTAGGAAGGATTAGTGTATACTCAGAAAGGGGAAATCTTGATCCAAGGAAAGAGCATGGAGTTCTGCCAAGAACAGCAAGTTTGGAATCACATAGACCTGAGTTTGAATTTGACAAACATTCATTGTTTGTACTTTAGGAGAACTGCAAATACTTTAGGGCTGGAGCTTAAAGAGAATGCCAAGAAATGAACCTGCATATAGCAGCCAGATCAAGGATTCTTTGTTTTTGAAGGAGCTTGTCCAAAAGGCAAAGGCACAGCATTGAGGGATATTAAGTTACAGTAACATGATGAGTTTGGGATTTTCAAGACATTACAAGGGGCATTATGCAGATGAAATGGAGAAGAGGAACAACTGGACCTAGGAAATCTAAACAAAGGCAGCAGTTCTGGGGTTGGAGAGGGAGATCAGTATAAGAAATGCCAAGTGTTAGAATCTACAAAATTCTATTAATTTGCATGCTTGTTCTTTATGCATATATGTGTGCATGTGAGTATATACATATGTGACATTCTATGGAGGCTGTACATCACTTTCATTCAATATGGTGAAGTACTTCCTAAAAATAAAGCTCTCTGAAGAGGAAATGGGCTGCCTTGTAAGACTGTCATTGGAGTTGCTCAAGCATAGGCTGGGTCTTTGAGGCAAGCTTAGATTAGATAAGCAGTTCCCAAACTTTGTCCCTGATTAAATTTTCACTAATCCGCTATAGCAAAATGAGATGAGTAAGGAGGGCAATGTAGTGAGTTTGTCCTATTAATTAGTTGAATTAAAAGCAAAAATCTTTAATTTGTGATTAAGTCTCTCCTATCTTTTGACAACTATAATTTCCTTTCTTATTTTTATTTAGTAATATTTTGAAATGTAAAAATCTGGCAAAATAAAAAGTTGGAAACACTCTATTGAGCCATTGTATATTTTATTCATTTTAATGGCAAGAAAGATGTTAAAGTCTGGGGCCTATTAGACTGATGGCCTTTGAGGGCCCTTTGGGCTCTTAAATTTTATGCTTGTATCAGAATATGTCTGCCCGGAGAAGTGCTTTCATGTAGAGCAACAGAAAAGTGTGATTGACCTTATTTAACCTTTCATAAAACAAATCAGTTGTCTCAGACAATAACTGCAGAAAATGCTCCCAAAGTTTCCAAGTACAGCCTCTTTAGAAAGCCAAATTCTAAAGTGAAATTGATGACATCTTACAAACACTTGTTCAAATGTTCCTTTCACAGCAAAATACAACATCAGAAAAATGTTAAGAACCAAATTGCCAGAATCGCTCACCAAAGTTGACAATTTTGGAGCCCCCCACCTACAGACCTACAGCCCTGTGTCAAGCCATTTTCCATCTGGAACTTCAGGGTCCTGGGGGGCCTGACTGTCCACACTCTTTTTCCTTAAGGTGCTACTGACAAGCAAAGAATGACAAACAAAAAAAATGGCTTTGCCATTAAACTAAGCTTCAAGTCAGAGACAGGTGCCTCTAAATGCCTGTGCAGTCAAATGCCACAGGATTTCAAATGGAAATGACGTGAATTAATTTCCTGAGAAGAACAAAAAGAAAAGGAAAATGGAGAAGAAAGGCAGCTTCCTGTAACACAATATGCAGATTAATGGCACCCACTGATTGATCGAAGTGTCAAAAACGCACCTTTCAGATATAAATGAAGCTACTGGAAAAGTTTGGGGGCTCTCTAGCTCTCTCTTATTCATACAAAATATTCACTGATAAAGTCAAAATAGAATTCATTTTTCTTGGTACCTTTAACTTCTTTGCTACACCAAAAGCTAACCTTTCGGACAGTAGCCCTTGGATGAAAGAGGATAAGAGCTACCCAACGGCATCTCATCGTACCAGGAATAAAATTAAAATTCCTTGTATTGACTTATAAAATCCTACTTTTCCTGGCTTCCACCCCCTCCTCTCAGCCTTTCTTCGACTTTATATCACGTGCTCCTGCATGTCAGCTACTCCAGCCATATGTGCCTTCTTTCTGTGCTGACAGTAGGGCCTTGGTACTAACTGTTCCCTCTGCCTAGAACATTTCGTCTCTGTTCTTTGAGGCACTGATCCTCTTGATCTTCTGAGAGGGGCCATCTCTCCCAAGCAGCTAGAGTAGCTGCCCAATGTCTATCACGTCACCACATTGTAATTTTGTGCAGAGCACTTATCTGATTGTCTTTTTTAATTTGTGGAGTTGTCTACCTCTGCTGGAATATTGTCCACGGGAGCAAGGACATTGCCTTTCCTGTTCAGAGCTGTATCCTCTACTCATAGAACGCACAGAGAAGATGCTGAATTCAAATTTTTGAATGAAGAGCTGAAAAGGTAAAAGTTAGATCTGGAAGCCAACTAGACAGCGTAGATAAGGGGTAAACGTACAGATTGGAGAAGGAGGCATACTGTTCCTTTAGCAACTATTCTGTGGTCACCCTTAGGTAGGGCTTAACTGAATGAGGACTACGCATCCAGTCTTATTTATATTCTGTCAAATACAAAAAAAGGGAAGAATTTACGTTCCTAACTTCTAGTCATGCATAAATAATATTGGGTAAAAGCTTGGGCACTTGAGTCCAACACCTGAGATTTGAATATTGGCTCCACTCCTTCCTAACTGTGTGACCTGGGGTAAGTCGCTTAAACCCTCTAAGCCTCCAAGACCTCACCTATAACTGGTCACTTCTATCCCACAGAGTTAGGAGGATTAAAATAAAATAATGAACATGGAATAGTTAGCGTAGTTGCTGACATCTAATGAGCACTCATTAAGTATTAGTGGTATTTGATATTTTTAATAAATATTTAATATCAAGCTTTCAGTTACAGTGGACTCTTCTCTTCCACATGTTGTTACTTGGCCAGCCGGGTCATTTTTTGGCTATCCCTTAAAAATGCAGCAAATGTGACACAGAAAACAGAACCTCACTCCATGCTCTTTGAGAAAGCCTTCCTTGGCATCTCTACATACTTCATTCAGCCACAATGCCTGGCTAGAGTTTAAAGTTACTTTCATCTACACAAACATATAGCAAAATGAATGTTAAAACTGCTTTAGGAAGCATATTAAAGAAAATGTCATTTTGTCCTTATCTATCTTTCCTATAAAGATTTAGTTATTGTATCTTTAAAAAGGTCAAACTTTTCTTCTCCCTAAGTTTCTAAAGAAATCGCAAAATGTGGTGTGACCTTGAACTAATTGCTTTGCCTTTCTGTGTCTCAGTTTGTCTGTTTTAAGTAAGTATAATGCTTCCTAACACAGCAACTGTTCACTCCATGATAGTGAGGTGGAAATTAGTTTCTCATGTTCAAAATCAGAATCACCTTCAATACTCCACCCACCACCCCAACCCACCTACATGTTCGTTCATTTGCCACGCTCTCTAGTTCCTCCGTGGTTAACATTTTTTGCCTGTGTCCCTTCTTGTACACTCCACATGCTTTCAGTTTAGACTCTGAACACTCTGCCCTAGTTCCAGAGCATCTCCTAGTCTCTGGTCTCCGCCTCCTCCAATGGAGCCTACTCACAGCCGATACATAGCTGAAAGGACCAGCCGTCATTCAAAGCAACAGGGAACATTTATTGAGTGCTTACTATGTGTCCTGCACTGTGCTAAGCACTTTACAGACATTGTCATTTAACCACAGCTCCAAGGATGGGCATGCCCACCTTCAGAGAATCTCATTAGCTACTTGATTATATCTGCATTCCTCACTCTCTATAATACGGCCCTAACTTTGCTCTGCCGTGTACTGTTTAATGATCTCGGGCAAGATACGTAATCTCAAAAAACCTTCAATTTCCTTATCTGTAAAATAAGGAAAATAATAGTGCAACCTCATAAGGTTATTGTAAGGTTTCTTATCTGTGGCACAGTTGGCATTTGGGGTCAGATGATTCTTTGTTTTAGGGGGGATACTCTATGTGTTGTAAGATGTCTAGCAGCATCCCTGGCCTCTACCCACTAGATGGCAGTATCACCCTCCCTTCCCTTCCCTACACCCTTCCCACCGCCATTTTGAAGATCAAAGTATCTCCAGACATTGCCCAATCATCCGCTCGTCACAAGCATACCACATACTAGGGTATTTGGATGAATCAATTAGATGCTTTTAGATGCTGGGTGTAAATAGTTCCTTTCAATCTCTTAGTTCTAGGGACCAACTTGTTTGTTCCCCATTCCCCAGAGTAACCGGAGGGCTTGTGGCTGCCAAGATGGGTCCTAGGTTTCCCTGCCTCCTTGTTTTGTGGTTCTTTCCACAGCAACACTCTCTTCCCTACTTCTGCCTTGGAAATTCTTACCCAACCTCCAGAGTACTTCTCCTACCAGAAGTTTTCCCTAATTCTTCCCAACTGTGTGATATTTTTCCCTCTAAATACTTTTACTGGGGCTGGCCTGGTGGCGTAGTGGTTAAGTTCACGTGCTCCACTTCGGTGGCCCCTGTGGTTCACGGTTTGGATCCCAGGCGGGGACCTACACACAGCTCATCAAGTTCACACACTCATGCTGTGGCGGGGTCCCACATACAAAATAGGGGACGATTGGCACAGATGTTAGCTCAAGGCCATCTTCCTCAGAAAATAAATAAATACTTTTACCATCCTTTTTGTACCTCAGTCATGACCTTTACATTCTACCATATTGTGAAGTTATTGGTGTAACTGTGTCATCTCTCTTGTTGGGACTGGAAACTCCATGAGAGTGAGATTCTTTGTTTTCTATCTTTTTAGCCACCATAGAAGTGAACACATTGTCTGGCATATATTAGTTGCTCATTAAATGTTTGTTAAATTGAATTTATGACACAGAAGAAATAAATGACTTATTATAAGACAATGCCTACAAATATTAAAGTAAACTAAAAAACGTTAGAGGATAAAAAATCAAAATTATATCCAGATGCTTGTTGAAATAATCAGATAATCGATCCAATAGAGGTTTATTGTTTAAATTATTCATACAACTGCCTTAGCTTTCTGCTTCTCTTCGCACGTGTAGAAACAGCTGAGAAAGAATTATAGTTGTCATTTGAAAACTGTTAAGTGATTTGCCTACTGATGGAATCTGTATTCTTCCACTAGAAACAGAATTTATCAAATAAAGGAGGCACAAACAAATCCACATTATTGCTTTATTAATCAAGAGGGATGGCCAAGGAGGCAACCGCCAGTGTGAAACAATATAAGTTGCAAGTGAAATTGATCCTTTCTTTCCCCCTGGACCTGGTGTTTAGGAAAAGGCACCACGCCTCTCCCCCGACTACACACACTTGTTTGCTGTGGAAGGTGAAATTCCCTGCTCTCCAAGAGTTTGAAATATAAAAAAGTTTGTGCAAAGCCATTGTTATGATGCAATTATGATAAAATAGAAAAGACACTGATCTTTGATTTGGGAAACATGGATTAAAGACTCAACATTACCCCTTAAGATCATTGTAACTGTTAGGCTGAGTAGTGGCCTCCCAAAGATGTCCACATCCTAATCCCCAGAACTTTGGGAGATGTTGCCTTCTGTGGCAAATGGGACCTTGATGGTATGATTGAGTCAAGGAGTTTGAGATGAGGAGATTATCTTGGATTATCTAGGTAGGCCCAATGTAATCACAAGGATCCGTATAAGAGGAAGGCAAGAGGGTCAGACTCAGGGAGAGAGCAATTTGAAGATGCCACATTGCTGGATTTGAAGACGGAAGACAAGGCCACAAGCCAAGGCCTTTGGAAGCTGGAGAAGGCAAGGAAACAAATTCTCCCCTAGAGCCTCCAATAGGAAGGCAACTTTGCCAACACCTTAATTTTATCCCCTTGAAGCTGGTTTTGGACTTCTGAGCTCCAGAACCATAAGACAATACATTTATGTTGTTTTGAGCCACTAAGATTGTGGTAATTTGCTACAGCAGCCATAGGAAACTACAACAGTGAACTTCAATAAATCTACTATCTGTTTAAGCCCCAGTTTCCAAATTTCTAAAACTTGGGCAATATCTATGTAACCACATTGTTTGAGTGATATAAAAAGATAAAGAAGTTAGACATTGGTTATTTTAGACATTTTGCCATGTTTTAGTTATTCTTTTGATATAGCTGCTCAGTTTTCTTTTAAGGACTTACCTCTCAGACACTAAGGTAGGACTGACCACCTACTATAGTGATGTGGGGACAAATAACTTGGCCAATCAGTCAACATAATTGGTTGTGAGCGGGCAAGTGACTCAAGGTAGGACCAACACAAAATTTTTCACAAGGACGATAAGGAAGCAGCTACCCTGAATCCACTGAGGTTGCCAAAGTGATAGAATGCAAGTCTGTTGTTGTTTGGAGATTTCTTTGCCAACAAATAGGAGAAACTACCTAACAGTAAGGAGATTAGAGCTATGAGATTAAGAGCGATCAATTCCACATACTAGCTACGAGCATCTAGATTTTTCCATCCCAGAAACTACTCTATTCTGAGAACGTTTTTGGTTACATGAGCCAATAAAATGTGTGTGTGTGTGTGATAAGTCAGGTTGGATTTTATTTACTCAAAACAGAAAAAAAAATCTATGTGAAATTGTGTGACAAATAATATACTATAAATATATAAAACCAAATTATTTTTGCTCTATGAAGTATAAATGCTGATGGTAGAAAATTCAGATAATACATACTGACAAAGTACATTAGCCAAAATATGCATCATCCAAAATTCCACAGCTGGAGATCATTACTGTTAAGATATGACTGTTTTCTTACTTGACTACGTATGCAAAGTATAAGTAGGAGAATTTGGGTTGGTTTTCTAGAGAGTGAGGCATCTAAACTTGACCTTGAAGGATAAGTGGGATTTTGATAGGCAAAGATAAACATAAATTTATATATATATATATACACACACACACATGATTATACACATATGTATATATGATTTTTGACAAATGTACAAAGATAATTCAGTGGAGAAAGGATAGTCTTTTCAACAAAAAGTGCTGGAACAATTAGATATCCATATGCAAAACCATGAACTTTGGTTCATACCACATGCCATATATGAATATTAACTCAAAATGGATCATAGACCTAACTGTAAAATGTGGAACTATAAAACTTGTAGAAGCAACCATAGGAGAAAATCCTTATGACCTATGATTTTAATTTGACACAAATATTTTAGATATGATACCAAATGCGTGATCCATAAAAGAAAAAAATAATAAATTGGGCTTCACCAAGATTAAAAGCTTCAACTCTTGGAAAGACATTGTCAAGGGAAGAAGAAAATAAGTTGCACACAGGAGGAAAATATTTGCAAACCATATATCTCATATAAGACTTAAAACCAGAATATATAAAGGACTCAGAAAACTCAATAATAAAAAATAGGTAACTCATACAAGAATGATGGCAAATAAGCCATAAGCCATATGGATGGCAAATAAGCACATTAAAAGATGCTCAGCATTGTGAGTAATTAGAGAAATGCAAATTAAAACCACCATGAGATACCACTACACACCTATTAGAGTGATGAAGATCAAAAAGTGTTGGCAAGGATATGGAGGGACTAGAAGTCTCATACACTGCTGGTGGGAATGTAAAATGTTACAACTACTTTGGAAAAAGAGTTTGATTTACCATATAATCCAGCCATTACACTCTTAGGTATTTACTCAAAAGAAATGAAAGCATATGTCCATACAAAGATTTGTACACCAATGTTCACGGCATCTTTATCTGCAATAGCCAAAAGTTGGAAATGACCTAAATATGTATCAATAGCTGAATGAATAAACAAACTGTGGTATACCCATGTAATGGAATACTACTCAGCAATGAAGACAAATAGACTTTGAGACGTGCAATAACATGAATAAGTATGAGAATAGTTGTGGTGTATGAAAGAATCTGGTCAAAAAAGAGTACATACTGTGTGATTGTCTTTATACAAAACTCCCAAAAATGAAAACAAATCTATAGTGACAGAAAAAGATCAGGAGTGGCTTGAGACCAAGTTGGGGGAGGAGAGTCAGGACAGAAGGAGGAGAGGGAAGCATAAGGAAACTTTGGGAGATGATGCATAAATTGATTATCTTGATTATATGGATTATCTTGATTGTGTGATGGTTTCATGGTGTTTGTATGTGTCAAAACTTCTGAAATTGTACACTTTAAACATATCCAGTTTAAGGCACATCAAATAGACCTCAAAGTTGCGGGAAAAAAATGAAGAGCAAAGGAGAACACATGAATAAGTGTAAGGGAGAGCATAGGAGAGATCTGAGCCCAGTAACTCCTTCCATGTGCCAGAGCATAGAGTATGTAAGGATAGGGGAAGCTGTCAACAGCATGTGAATAGCAAAGTAGATGAGAGAGCAGAGTTCTGAAGCCAGACTTCCTGAGTTCAAATCCTAACTCTGTCATTTACTAGCTGTGTGATCTTAGAAGGTTAACTTTACTCTCTCAGTTTGTTCATATAAAAAAATGGGAATAAAAATAGTACCAGCCTCAGAGGATTGTTTTGAGGTTTATATAGATATGCAAAATTAATATATGCAAAGTTAATATATGCAAAATATTTACCATATGCAAATATGACATGGTTAGGATAATTTGGCCATTCTCATTGTCATTATTTTTTAAACAATTTCATTGAGATATAATCCACATACCATGCAATTCACTTATTTAAATGTACAATTCAATGGTTTTTAGTATATTCATAGTTGTGCAACCATATCACAGTCTCATTTTAGAACATTTTGTCACTTCGAAAAGAGACTCTCTACCCATTAGTGGTCATTCCTCATCCTCCTCACCCCGCCTTGGGCAACCACTAATCTTTCTGTTTCTATAGATTTGCTTAATCTGTATTCAAATTGATGTAGAACCGTATCCATATCATATTCATATTCAACATTTCATATAAGTGGATACCATATGTGATCTTTTGTGTCTGGTTTCTTTCACTGAGCGTAGTGTTTCCAAAGTTCATCCACGTCATAGGATACACCAGTACTTCATTCCTTTATATTGCCAAATACTATTTCATTGTATGGAGACCCTGCATTTTATTCCAGTTATTATTATTGTAGGATAGAGTATTTTTGTCTGAAGAGGACAGAGAAGGAAGGAACAGAGGTGTGATCCTAATGGCAGTCCAGCAACCTAGAAACAGCAGGGAATTGTATTTGACTAGAGAAGGGAAAGAGTGGTTGAAAACGAAGTGGAAAATTTCCTGGAGAGATGCCGGAGACTCCTGTGCTTCCCTAGTGTTGGCCCTGCCTGGGGTCTGAGGAAAAACAGATGACTCATTCATTCTATACAGAGTAACCTAATGCAGAAGAAATTTCTGCTTTCTCACTAGCCCTGTTAGCATGGGCAAGTCATTTAACCTTTGAAATGTCGTTTCCTCCAAACATGTCCCCACCCTTCCATTCATCCCCTCCAGCTCTGGGCTTACCTCACAGGCCTATTGTGAGGATCATATGTTAATGGAATTAAAAATATTTTACGAACTGGAGCATGTTTTTTAAAGTACAAAAATGTTTCAATAGTACATTGTGCTAGAAGCATTTTGAAATATTTTCTAATGACCGGAAATTGCTTTAGAAATGCCTGAATTTCTTAGGAATTGATAGGTAAATGAAGAAAACACCAGCACCACCAGCTAGCCATTGTGGTTAGTTGAAAACGGGTCCTGATAGACTCTGATGTCCTTGCAGGTAGGACGCCAGCCCATGATCACTGTATCACACTGCTGACCACAATTTCTAGGATATGACAATATCTTAATAAACTCATCTGTTGAAGCAAAACCCAAATTACATACTATAATGCATCAGTCAGCTTGTGCATGACTTTCATGTTATATACTTCTTAATGAAACAATAAAGACGTACTACTGATAGTAACGTAGCTCACATTTAATGGGCGTGTACCATGTGCCAGACAGCGTGCTAAGTTCTCCACATGTGTTGACTCACAGTAACTGTCCTTTTACAAAAGACCTGAAGGCAAGAGGAGTAACTTTTTTAAGTTTAAAAAGTAATTCATGAAGCTGGGATTTTAACCCAGTTTGATCTAAAGCCACAGGCCTTAAAGAGCATTTTGGTTTATTTTTATTTATTAGAATTAAGTATAATAATTACTTATTATCTCATATACACAACTTTAGATTCTAAAGAAAGGATCTGGAGGCAGTGTTTTGTTTTGTTGAGTCTCCACTTAGAAATGTTCCAAAAAACATACACAGCAATTCTGATATTCGATCCTTCACTAAGGGTTCACCTGAGCTGTTTCCTAATTCAAATTGTAGTCCTTAAAGAAACTGAGGACTCCTCAGATGCTTTGTGTCACTATCTCTGCCAAAACAAAATATCTCCATACTCTGTGCCACCATACTTTATTCTGTCATTTTTTCTAAAACTTTTCAAAACTCAACTTATCCATGAAATCTTCAGCAATCGAGGCGGAAGCCACCCAGACATTCTGTTAATATCTTCAGCGTGATTGATATTTCTCTCCTGCAGTGTGGCAGGATAGCATATGTGTATATGTGGGCAAGCATATATATCTTTATGTTAATGTGCATCTGTTCTTCTCATCGCTACCCTATACTATTAAGATATTAAGCTCCTAGGGTCTGTCCTTGCTTTCCCCCAACAGAAGAGAACATTTATTCACCTGGGTAATCCCAGTGCCTAGCTCCTTGGCATGATGTACATGTTCAATAAACATTTACTGAATGAGTGAGTGAGTGCTCAATGAAAACAGTGACAACCTTGAAGGAAAAGCTCTCCTCGCACAGAGAGAAAATAAGATCACGTACAAATATAACTGCAAATAGCATGCCTTCTCTGGTATTTTATTTTTTTAAGCATTCTCAACTGAAATGTGCTATGGAATGGCTGAGACTTAGCAGGTAATTTTCATTTCACCTCTGCTTTTCAATTGGTTACTACTTGCCAAATACACTACACTTAGAGTGCTTTTCCCCCTTCAGGTATGATACTACAATACTATGCTATGTTCTTTGGATGCCTTTCCCTTTTAAAGCTATGGCGTTCATTCATATCTTGTTATTTATCAAGGATGTATTCTTTAGGCTAGGGTGAAAACTAAAGATGAACAGTGGGGTTCTAACTCACCAACTCCCCTCTCTTGTCATGAAAAAGGGATATCTGAAAAGATCAAAATTCTGAGTCCTGTGAGCCTTGTGCTTGGTACATCTGATGTGAGTCTTTTTAAATTATTACTGTTACTTTAAACAACGGTCACCGTAAATAAACATTATAATGTATTGTACTTCTACAGTAAGAAGAGCGGCTAATGCTTAAGAAGATTTGAATCCTACTGCCTTGATTTTAATCCCAAATCCACCTCCTTTCTATTTGAATGACCTTGAAAAAGTTAACTTCTCCCACCCTCAGCGTCTTTATCTTTGAAATGAAGTAGAAAGGGTGCTGATATAATTCATATGAAGAGGCTCCTTCCAGTCATCTGCATAGCAAGTCCTTCCGTTATTTTTATGATAATGGTAATGATAAATAGACTAGGATAAGTAGACTCCTCCATGAACAGACCCATTCAAAACCTCTTAAAAAAAGGATTCCTAACCTTTCATGGCACCAACAGGGATCCATCCAAGAATGCTAAGTGAAAAGCAATTTTTGGGGAACCTAGAACTACTGGGCTCCTCTGCTCCTGTCTCAGCCTTAGGTGCAAAGGACCCATTCTTTACCTCGGGGATACTAACTGCTCCATTAATGCAGGATGGTGGTTGTTCCAATATTTTAGGAGAAGAGGTAGGGACAACAATCTAGATGAAAGGGAAGGGGACTTAACTTGAAGGACATTTACTTGAGCATTTAGTTGCTTCCAAAGATTTGATAGTTGTTATACAAGGGCTCAAGGTCTCCCGAGTGTAGGGGAGCAGAATTTGCTATCCTAAAATGTCTCTTTGGCTTGATTATTTTTAAGAAGAAAAGACTCAGGAAGAAACTTTGAACTTCCCCTTAGCTGCCTAAAAGAATTTAAGATAGAAGGCCTGTTCCAGGAAGGAGCTCTCACCACAGATAACTATAGTATAATATGAACTAGGTGTGGTAGACAGGGAGGAAACCAGCAAGGCCCACTTGATCAAAATCCTCCCCATGTCCCATTGTCTCTGCAAGGCATGGCAAACATTTGTTTACTAACCATTTGCTTTTCCCTCTCCATGTCTTTCTCCACTTTGAAATCCCAGACTACTACCCCCAACATTCTCCTTTGTATTTAGCTGAAGATGGTATTTAAGGTGGTGGCTTTGGCCATTTTGGTGAGTTACTCAGATTTCCTGGGTCTCTCCCGTGTATACATGACACTAGACTTTGTTTGATTTTCTCCTATTATTCTGTCTCATGTCAATTTAATTCTTAGACCAGCTAGAAGGACCTAGAAGGGTAGAGGAGAACTTCTTCCACCCTTACACAAGCAACACCTTGGCACTTCCCCTGAACAGGTGCCCCTTCTTTTGTACTTTACAGGCTTGCAGAATCGTGAGTCTGTCATTTTAGTTGCTCTGTCATGCATGCACTCCTTTCACTGAGACTTACACCAGAAGTGATCTTGGCTTCACTTTGTTGCTGAGCAGCCCATATATTCTTGTTTTCCATATTTCAACCATCCTCAATGTCTCTTTTCAATGCCTAGCCTTGGAAATTATATCTCGCATTCTTCTTGTTTAGTCCTATTTGTAAATGATCAACTGTTTTTTTTTTATATTAGTTTTGAGCCCCCTACCCCAGGCTTTTTAACATATTGCTAGTAGTCACAGCCCCTCGGTTCTATGGCTCAAAACAACAGCAAGAGATATTATCACTGTTGTAAACTAGGACAATAGGAGTCACAGCTCAACCCCATTCCAAGTGAAGGGGAACAGAATTTGCCACCCCAAAATATGTCTCTTTGGCATAAGAATTATTTTAGACTGATTATTTTTAAGAAACAGTGCGCATAGGAAAATCTCTGAAAACGAAGTAGAAGTTACCCTTTTGTAAGAGTAATTTACAGGCCAGACCCAGTGGCATAGTGGTTAAGTTCGGCATGCTCCATTTCAGTGGCCTGGGTTCCGTTCTCAATTTGTAAGGCTGTCCCACCCTTACAAGGATAAAAGAGTGACTCTAAATCTCTAGCAACTCTTCTCAATGGAAAAGGCACTGACTTAAACCTGCATAACAACCTTACCCTTGTTTACTGTGCTTTTCCTGGTAACCTCCCATAACCAATTGCCCACCGGCAACATCTTTTGTTTTTGGCTGGAGATGGTATTTAAGATGGGGGCTTGGGCCATTTAAGGAAGTTACTCAGATTTCCTGGGTATTCCCCATGTATACAGGAGGTATACACGATATTAAACTTCTTTTTGTTTTTTTTCCTATTAATTTGTCTTTTATTGCAGAGGATGTCTCAGCCAAGAACCTAGAATGACAGGGGGAAATTTATTTTTCCTCCTCAACACCAGGAAAACATGATAGGTCCCCAGATCTACCCCCTCCCGAGGCCTACTTCTGGTGAAAACAATATGAGTTACAAAGAGGTAGTATGTGTGTGTGTCTTTTAATGGAAGTAGGTGATCTCTTACTCTTTGAAGAACTTTTTCCTTTGTTTGCAATTTATTCTCTCAAGTTATATACTTACATGTCTATTTATTTCTTCTTTAAAAAAATAGAATACATATAAAAAAATAAGCCATAAGCCACTCGGATATTTTCTACACAAATAAATGCATAATACATGTAATATACAAATTATTGATATCATATTTACATAATTTCATGTAATCAGATTTTTTAAATTAATAGTATATTATGAATACATTCCCATGTCTATACATTTGAGCAGCATCATCAATACTAATAACTGTATAGTGTTTTATTATATCAATAGGCCAGATGATAAGTCCTTTATTTTTAGGTATTTAGGTGGTCTCTAATATATTGCAACTGTTTACAATGCTCCAATGACCATGCATGTACCTATATCTTCATTCATTTGTCCACTGATTTCCTTAAGAGAAATCTTAGAAAAAGTAATGTTAGGTCTGGGGCAAGCACATTTTAAAGACTTTTGATAACATGCCATATTGGTCCCCAGAAGGGTTCCACCAAGTTACACTCTCAGCAGCAGTTTATAAAAATGTTCTTGCTCTACACTCTTGCCACTACTGAGTGTTTTAATTCAGTTTTTAATTTAAAGAGCAAGAAAGAGTCATCCCATAGGGCTTGAGATCTCCCTGAGTAGGGTTACATCAGATTTACGGTGTAAAGATATGTTAACCAGGGCCTGAGTCATGGGAATGTGGCCACGTTTTTTCTATTACCAAGAACTCTATGAATCAAATCTAATAACTATTTCACTTACTACCAATACAGCCACATTTCAGAGAAAACCCAAACTGGAAGAAGCTATATATTTTTTATCAAAAAATTCCCATGGATGTGATAATGGCAAACATTCTTTGGTTCTCTTTCGATTGGGGCAATAATATTGTTTCACTTGAAATTACATATCTCATTTTAGACTTTGGGGCATCTAATTTATATATACGTTTCCAGGAATAAAAGGAACCCTATTTGTTCCCAAATAGAAATGTCAATCATAAAGGAAAAACTACTGCAGCTTAACCACATAGATGTCTACTTTGTGGATATAAATCACAAACCTGACCAGGCTATTTGGAACTCTACTTGTTCCAATCTGTTCCTCTGTTCATTTAACCACCTTTTGGAAGACAATAATTCTCAGTCTTCTATTAGCAAGAAGTCAGAAATAAACTTAAGCACTGATAGAGCTAATCCCTATTAGGATAACAATGCCAAATGAAGCAAAAATCTGCATGCCAGCGTTTACACACAACAGAAGGGGAAGAATTGTGATAGTTAATCAAAGGAGTGCTTGTATTTTCTGATCTCCTCTAAGATTTTAATATGTTTTTGCAAAGGATTCTTGGAAAATTTCCCTGAAGATACAAATATTCCTATAGAATCTGTTACCCATTTATTTTGCTAACTGATTATAAATGTGATTAGAAACTTCATAAATCTCAAGGCAAAATTAGACTGCTCCCACTATGATCTGATTTTATTATGCTGTGATTTATTGGTGTCCAGAAATCAGATAGCCTTGAACTTCTGACATAAATTCTTTAGGATAGATCTAGCAGGGATGGATATAGCTTTCTCTTAAGTTACCTGTGTGATTTTTTTTTAATTTTGGTTTCCTAATATGCTAAAAAAATGATATTATAAAGGTTTTGAGGGTATGTAAAAAAGAGACAAAACTGTCATTAACAGTCTAAAATAGAAGGGCAAACATAGTTTAGAAAATAGTCTCATACATTCATAATTAATCTAATTATCCATTCAATCATTTGTTCAACTAACATTTACTAAATATCAACAATGTGCACATCTTTGGTTGAACTTAATCTGGAGGAATCTTGAGGTCTTAAATTAGGGTCCTCAATTAAGATTTGCATTTGTTTCTTCCTGGAACAGGAAGCCCTACTGACCTAGCTATCTTTATCCCTCTTTAAATGTCTTTGTTTTATGAAGGGTTTTTAGGTTTGGCTCCCCCTGGGAAGTCCCAGTCTTTCTATTTCCTCACTATTCCTCTTCTCTCTTTCAGCATAATATTTTTCATTTTGGGGACTATTTGATTTCCCTTTACTGAATGGGTTTTACCTTCCCCAGGATCTAATTGTAGCTGGGTATCTAGTCTGGCATCCCAGCAGAAGGAAGGCATGGCTCCAAATTCCAGAGCTGAAAACAGATTACATATTTGTCCCATTTCTCTCCAATTCATATGTCACTAACAACAATAGACATGCTAAGCAAGTTCCTCAGTGTGTGCAGATTAAGATTACAACACTGTGCTGTTTTTGGTTAAATGTAGCAAGCAGAATATTTTAAATCTGAAGTGTTTCCGTTCCATACTCGAATGGGATAGATGGGAGAAACCAAGCTCTTCTTTTAAATATCAGAAGTCCACAGTCCCTGCAGTAGGAGAGATTTGGTGACAAGGAATAGTGCCTTCCTTTTCAAAATGAACACAAGATAGGATTAGGACTTTTATAGATTTAGTCATACTTTCAAGCTTACATAATAAGTTGCAGAAGTACAAGCTTTAAGTGTCAAATTTAAAAGTTGGATCAATTTAGTAGTGCTGTGACATTCTCTGAGGATATACCCAAGAGACCATCGCTAGTAATCAATTTTCTAAATGTCGCCGTAGTCTGTACACGTTTGTGAATTACTCATGTTAATAGGTGATATACCATGTATGCTACAAGGTGGTGAGTATTAAATAATATCAAATATAGACCCTTCCTTCCTGATGATAGCCCTATCTCATTTTTGATGATTAATTCTTCCTATGGTATGTATTCACGGTCGAGTGATAAATCCAGATGATTGCCCTTCCATGGTAGAAGACAAAATTGTCCAATCTATTCTATTTTTCCTTTCCTACTGCAGTATAACCAAGGGAGGACAAATCACCAAAATTTGACCAAATCAAATGACCAAAATAAATCAGACTTTTCATGCATGATCTTGAACCTCAGATGAAAAAACACAAATATGATAGGAACAAGGTTCATCAATTCTAGAGGCATCATCCAGTTGAAAATATTAAGTGGATCCAGCTACCAAGACCATCTACAGATGCTTGGCTTGGTTCATAGTCCTGTACCTAGGACTATTATTATTTTATTTTTCTTCAAGTTTATGGTTCTTTTTCAACCTTTCAATAAGTTGCCTTTCCTTGGCTTTATTTTTACCAACAAATAAATCCAAGTGACATAGATGATTTATTAAATCACAATTACAAATTGCCATTGGGACAAGTACACTGATGAGTTAGCTAAGCTTACTTACTATCTAGATAAACTGTTCCCTCCACAGCCTCTTTACAGAATAATTTAATAGTATGCCTGAAAAATTAAAAATTACTATATCTAGTGGGCTTTTTAAAAATAGATAAAACCACAAATCTTAACAGTGTACCACAGTCATCTGCTCTATGACAATACAGACAACATGCCCATCGTGATTCTGAAACTACAAGACTACTAACAGGCAGTTGGCAAAAATTCTGCCTAGAATCCAGCTTGCTTCTTAAAGCAGGAGAAATCACAGTGCTATGGCTGCCTTCATCCCCCAGGAGGAACTCTCTTAGTGTGCTATGAGGTTAAGAAAATGCTGATGCAACCTCCAAAGAGCCTGTCTTGTTGGCAGATCACTCTGTTCTTCAATGGTATTGGGAAAGAATACTTATTCCCTATTTCTAAATTTTTTCCACATGAAGGAAACTCCATTATACCAGCTCTCCTGGTGTCTTTCTACTCCCTTTATTTTCTCCTCTCCTTGGTACTTAGAGTTCTTTATTTGATGGGTGAACTTGGGAGCAAGACTTTTGTTGGTTAAAGTTTAACCCCTTCTCTTCACCTTCATCTTCAGAGCAGGCTGCTTATAGATGCATTCGAGCCAGACACTCCACACTTGAAATTTTATAGGGCAGGCTACCATGTCGGGGGATCCTGAAGCTGTCCCAGTTCCTGGGACTGGGTAGGTAAATCTATATAATGCAGAGGTTAAATGTCAGGAAGCCTGTTTTTTTGCTACACATTGAAACAACATTCTCAGATATTAACTATATCATTAACAAAAGTGGTATTTGGCTCTTCATTTGTCTATTCTTTTGACCTATTAAACCTCACTTTTTGCTGAATTTGGACAGCTAGAATGGAAGCCCCAAGACAACAGATTAGTGGTGCTTGGAACCTACCTGATCAAAATTCCCCCACAGGTCCTGATCTTCCTGAGAAAACCCAAAGACGTTAAAGAAGTGCTCTGGATTTCTGCAGATGATGCTTCTTTTACACCTGGAGTAAGACAACACAAATATCATATTTTTAAATTATACTATACAAATTAGAACAAATTTAGGGTTAGACATTCCTGCCTGCCACATTCCTCCAATAGAATTTAATAATTCAAAATGATGCAGTATTCATCTTTCTAATATAGATGGATAGATAGATAGATAGATAGATATAGATATAGGCATAAGCATATATATATATGCTTATTCATCTTTCTAATGCATATATATATATATATATATGCTTTAGTTATCCATCTCTAGATTTACTAGTCTTTCTTTTTTTGTCAATGTTCATTGCACTGTATTATTGAAACGTGTCATAGGTATTTCATTGAACAAGCTTTTTATCTATAAATAGCTTTTTGCACATACATTTGAGAGACTTCTTGCTCTGATCTCATCTTTCTGTCATGAGCTCAAAACAATACAGACAATTATCAGTTTATTCCAACCCTAATAGCAAAACAGACATAAAAAACTGGAAAATATACACTGTAATTTACAGATTTCTCAGTTTGATATAACAGCAAGAAAATAAGTAAATACAGACATTAGACCGAGAATCAGAACTTGAGTCAATTCATAACCCTTCCATAATTAGCCAGGCAATTTTGGGCAAGTATCCAAACCTCCCTGAGTCTTAATCTCTCCACATATAAAATTAAAAGCTTTATATAAAATTTCCTCTAATGCCCCTGCTGTCTTTTAAATTCTGGGATAATTTTCCTTCCATGGATGTGGTTTGATGAAGGTAGAATGGTCAAAAAAGATTTGTGCAAGCAAAACTCTCATGTTTAGATGAAGCCTGAATTTTTATAAATTTCTTATATGTACCCAATTACAGGCTTCTATCTCTGTTGGGCAATTAGTTACCTGTAGGTAAATGATACTGATGTTAAGGTAAGAAATTAATTTCAGGTTCACCTATTGATTTGAAAAAATCAGTTGTGTATCTCATGCAGCTTAGTAAAATTTGATTTTCAACCCACAGTGTTTATTATCCTTTGAGAGCTGATGACCCAAGTGCTTCAGCTCTATATCCTTCCGCTATCCTAATGTTCAGGGGAAGAAGCTGGAATTCTGAAGGATCTGGGGAAACTTAGGCAACTTTTGAGACAGCTTACAGATATCTTGACCTATTTTTTCTGATATCTTCCAAGGGGAAAAAAAATATTTCCAGGTGAAATATTCATACCTAATTCATATTTCATATGTCAATGTCTTACAAAAACAATAACAATTGCTAAAATTTGGAATTGAGTGATAGTTGATATTATTATTCATAAGGATAATTTTAAAACTAACTCATGCAATTTTTTGTTGCTTGTTGTTGTTATTAGAACAATGGAGAGTAGTTTAAGCCTGTACTATATTTCTGACACCAGGATAAACTCTCTACATTATTTCAGAGATTAAGCCTCACAACTACCCTGTGAAAATTTTGAATTATGATTCTCAGTTTGCAGGTGGAGAAACTGAGGCATGAGGCGATTGCCCATAAAGAGATAAGTGGCAGAGTTAGCAGGTCTGTGTGATCCAGAGCTTCTAGTTCTTACTATGTTATATCTCGTGGTACTACAAAGCTTATTGGCTACACCTAGGCCAGTAGAGATTCAATTTCAGTATGCTGTCTCAGGCCTGTATTTATCTGAGCCTCTGAATGCATTGGTTAATATTCATCTTTTGATATATAAGGGCTGTCTGATTTCTCTCCAGGACTGTGAGTTTTGTATTTCATTTCTATGTTCAGGAAAACAAAAGGCTGCTTTTTCCACCCTCTAACCTGAGTTTTCTGCCTGGTATTAACCTGTTTCAAAGAAATGTGTTTATATCAGGATGCTTTCTTTGTACGCGTGTTAGTGTAGAGAACTGAGCTGGGTGGGGCTGCCTGCAGGGGCAGAGGCATCGGACTTGAAGAAGCACTGTGATGGGTGGTTGTGAAGAGAAGAACCAGGCAGAGGATTTGTTGATCAGAACAAAGTTAATCATACCATTACACAGATTGATAGAATGTGGGGCTGGAAAAGACCTCACTAATCATTATTTTTTTTTTATTTTTATTTTTTGTGAGGAAGATCAGCCCTAAGCTAACATCTGTGCTAATCCTCCTCTTTTTGCTGAGGGAGACCTGCTCTGAGCTAACATCTATTGCCAATCCTCCTCCTTTTTTTTTCCCCAAAGCGCCAGTAGATAGTTGTATGTCATAGTTGCACATCCTTCTAGTTAAGGCCTCACTAATCAATTAGCTCAAATTTCACAGTATGTAGGTGAAAGAAAAAGAGATACATGGTGTTCACAAACTAGAAACCAGGTTTCTGGATTTCATCCATCCTCTCAGCTTCTCAATAGCAGCATTGAATCTTCAATTGTACATTTATATGCATCTCTTAAAAAAGAAATTCACTACTCTAGGTTTATATATGTCAGTCGCATTATGTGGTTTAAGACCCAGAGAGCACAGTGGTTATGAAAAAGACCTTGGCATCAAACCCACCTGGGTCCTAGAACCACCAACATCACTTTCTGGATGTGGAAATTTAGGAAAGTGGCTTAATCTCTCCATGGGACAGTTTCCTAATCTGTAAAACAGGGTAATGAGAGCAGCTCCCTCTGCTTTGGGGATTAAGGAGAACTTTTTACAACAGATTTTGCATCAAGGTCTGGCACAGAGTAAGTAAAAATTTCCAGGTATCATATACAAAAATTTCCAGATATCATCCTCATCATCATTATCATCATCATCACCATAATTTATTTTTTGTGAGCCTAACATAATGAGATATCCTTTGAAAATTGTGTTTTCCTTTTAAATAAGGAATGAAATGAAAGGAGATTCTGGCTAAAGAACCAAAAAAATAGACTGAAATCAGCAGCATAGTCGTGGAGACCTTAGGTTTCTCATCAGTGAAATGGGAAAAGACACTAATCTCTATACATATTTGAAGTTATATGTGCAATACTCTGAAAGAATAGATTCAGAAATTGATCTTTTCACTCAGGACTGTACAAATTGATTGCACTCAAAGGCAGAAGCTCTCACAACTTCTCATAGCCAGACCTTGAAACTAAGACAAATGGTTTTACACAGCAAAAGAGAGAGAAAAAGAGAAAGTCTCACTTTTTTCTTAATCATAAGTTGATGTGAAGGTATGTCCATTTGGATTCTGCTGTTAGAGAACTCAGTTATGCAATATTCATACAAAAATAGTTCCAAATCAATACAACATGTTTTAAATTTACATTAACATTTAAATTAATGAGACGCTCAATGTGAATTACAGAGCTTTAGATGTTTAGGACTACGTCCTTGCCAACTTGGAACAGAGGCTATTGACTCACCTGCTCAGTCTCATAAACAGCTTCCAGACTTTATGTGTTTCCAGTGCCAGAGAATTTTCAGGCTGGTGAAAGGTGCCATATTGACATCACCAGGGAATGAAGTTGGCCCTATTCACTAAAGATGTAAAATGCTTCCAGGAACGGCACACACCTTCCTTGAAGAGCAGTTTGCCATAGATAGGTGTCAGGCTTGGGAATGCTCTAGGATCAGAGCTTATTTCCTTTTTTTTTTCCATTTCTCATCCAACAAGTATCTCTAGAGAACCTACTATGGATGCAGACCGGTGCTAAAACAACAGATTCTACCTTAAAGAACTCATAGTCTATTCAAGGATACAGTCACATATATAAACAATTACAAAATAATATGATGTGTTCTATGATAAAAGCAGTTGCACACCAGGGGCAATCAGGGGTACCTGAATAAGATTAAAGGAGAGTCAAGAATAGCCTTCTGAAGAAATAAGGCTCATAATAGTTTCACTGCCCTAAAAATCTCCTGGACTCTGTCTATTTATCCCTCTCTCACCCTCACCTTTCAGGCTGGTGAAAGGTGCCATATTGACATCACCAGGGAATGAGGTTGGCTATTCACTATTCACTAAAGATGTAAAATGCTTCCACTTGTACTAGTCTTTTTGCTATCTCCATAGCTTTGCCTTTTTCCAGAATGTCATATAGTTGAAATCATAGAGTATGTAGCCTTTTCAGATTGGCTTCTTTCACTTAATCTAAAATGTATTTAAGGTTCCTCCATGTCTTTTCATGGCTTGGTAGCTCATTTCTTTTTAGTGCTAAATACTATTCCATTGTCTGAATGTACCACAATTTATTTATCCATTAGCTGTAGCAAGATGTCCTTACTGAAGGACATCTTGGTTGCTTTCAAGTTTGGGCAATTATAAATAAAGCTGCTTTAGACACCTATGTGCAGGTTTTTCAATGGACATAAGTTTTCAACTCCTGGGAGTAAATACCAAGGAGTGCAGTTGCTGGATCATGTGGTAGGAGTATGTTCAATTCTGTAAGAAACCACCAAACCGTCTTCCAAAGCACCTGTATCATTTTGCATTCCAACCAGCAAAAAGTGAGAGTTACTGTTGTTCTGCATCCTTGCCAGCATTTGGTGTTGGCAGTGTTTTCAATTATGGCCATTCTAATAGGTATGTAGTGGTATCTCATTGTTGTTTTAATTTGCATTTCCCCAATGACATGATGTGGAACATTTTTTCACATACCTATTTGCCATCTGTATATCTTCTTTGGTGAGGTGTTTGTTCAGGTCGTGGGCTGATTTTTTAATGGAGTTGCTTGTTTTCTTACTATTGAGTTTTAAGAGTTCTTTGTATATTTTGGATAACAGTCCATTATCAGACATGTCTTTTGCAAATATTTTCTCCCATTCTGTGGCTTGTCCTCTCATTCTTTTGACAGCATTTTTCACAGAGCAGAATTTTTTAATTTTAATAAAATTCAGCTTATTTCTTTCATGAACCATACGTTTGGCATTTTGTAAAAAGTCATTGCCATACCAAATGTCATCTCATATATTATCTTCTAGGAGTTTTATAGTTCTGCGTTTTACATTTACTCTTAGGATACATTTTGAGTTAATTTTTGTGAAGGGTATAAGGTCTGTGTCTAGATTGATTTATTTATTTTGTGCATGTGGATGTCCAGTTGATCCAGCACCATTTGTTGAAAAGACTATTTTTGCTCCATTGTATTGCCTTTGCTCCTTTGTCAAAGATCAGTTGATTATATTCATGTGGGTCTATTTCTGTTCCATTGATCTATTTGTCCATTCTTTTACCAATATCACACTGTCTTGATTGCTGTAGATTTATCATAAATCTTGAAGTCTAGTAGTGCCAATCCATGGACTTTGTTTTTCTTCTTCAATATTGTGTTGGCTGTTCTGGATCTTTTGACTCTCCATATAAACTTTAGAATCAGTTGTCAATATCCACAAAATAACTTTCTGGGATTTTGTTTGGAATTGCATTGAATCTATAGATGAAATTGGAAAGAACTGACATTTTGACAACATTGAGTTGTCCTATCCATGATCATGGAATATCTTTCCATTTACTTAGTTCTTTTTTGATACCTTTCATCAGAGTTTTGTAGTTTTCTTCGTATAGATCTTATACATTTTGTTAGATTTATACTTCAGTATTTCATTTTTTGTGGTGCTAATATAAATAATATGTTGTTAATTTCAAATTCCACTTGTTCATCGATGGTATATTGACTTTTGTATATTAACCTTGTGTCCTGCAACCTTGCTATAATCACTTATTAATTCCAGGAGGGTTTTTTTGTTGATTCTTTCCAATTTTCTACATAGATGATCATGTCATCTGTGAAAAAAGGTTTTATTTCTTACTTCCCAATATGTATACCTTCTATTTCTTTTTTCTTGTTTTATTATATTTCTTAGGACTCTGATGGGTTTAAGTGAGCTTGATTTAAGAAATATCACTCTGGAAATATTGTGGAAAATAGAATGTAAGAAGTACTTTCTCCATAATACTGTCAGATGTCAAAATATGCCCTAGTAAATCCCTGATAGAGTTCACGTGATAACAGATTCAAGACATTGGTGGTGGAGAATGTCAGAGAGACCAAGCAATTCCCGCTATCATGGCTTTCTTTTTGACTGTGGAGTGATATGGGTCAACGAGAGATAGAATTAACAATGCTGTACCTGTGTTCTACCACTGTCATTCATTTTTGCAAAAATATATTTATTGAGTACCAATAATGTGCCAATGAAAGTATTAAATCCTGTGATGAAGAGGTGAACAAGACGGCATAGTCCCTTCCCCTAAGAAATTTACATTTTGGTGAGAGATGAGAAAGAGCAATTAAGTAAATAAAAATATTTACAGATTATGGTAAAAACTATTGAGAAATAGACAGGATTATGTGATAGTAATTAGGATGGGGTTAGTCAGTGTTGCCTTTACTGCAAAGATGGTGAACTCTGGACCAGGACTCAGGAGATTCAAAGTCCCAGCTCTGCCACTTCACCGTTATGTTATGTCGGCAAGATTCTGTGCCTCAATTTCCTCATCTGTAAAATGAAAATAAATATTCCACTTCATAGACTTGTTGTGAGGATTAAATGAGTTAACAAATGTATAGTGATTTAGCCTAGTGGTTGGCACATAGAGATGCTCACAATTATTGGCTATTATTATAGTTGTGTTTGCTAATATTACTCTATGCATACTATTACTCTTCTTTGGATGGCTTGGTCAGGGAGGGTAAACACCCTCTTTGAAAGGGTGAAATTTGAGCTTCAGCCTGAAGAAATGAGAAAGAGCCTGACACATGAAAATCTTTAGGAAGGTTATTTACCTCATATCCTAGACAAAGCCAATAATAAATGCAAAATTCCTGAAATAATGTTAAAATATCTTCAACTTACTGATATTACTTCAGTGTAGATAGTATGATATTATGTAAGTCCCAACTGCTTAAGGTTTAATTCCGGGAAAGAAAGAGTTACTCGTCTCAATCAAGAATCCATAATCCAGAGGCCATCTGTTAGGATTATATAAGAAAAGTCACACTCCAGAGATAGCTACCAAAACTTTTTTTTCATCTCTTGACCAACACCAGGTGATCTGATAATGATCACAGTTAATTTTAGAAACTAATAAACTGGTATTTTTTGGCAAATAAATATCTTGATACTTAGTACTATAAATAATAGAAATGGGCCTTTATTGGCCAAATTAAAAGTATCCATGATATGTGGATTGATCTACATATTTTTGAGACACTCTTCACATTTACATTAATGCAGTTTAAGAATCTAGTAGGGCATGAAGCTTATATCCTTAGGTCAGGGAAGATACCTGTGGCTTGTTGCATAAATGGTTCTCTTTCCAGCCATGAGTTAGAAGAACATTTCATTGGCTGATCTAACTAAAGGGGTGGACTAATTCTGCTTCTGGAATGTTCTCTGCTGAAAGGTGACATTCAGAGCACCTAAAAGAACAAAAAGATGCAATTTTGTTGCACTTTCAGAACAGGTTGTTGTTGAAACTATTTTGTGCTTACTCACTAATGCAAGCATGTATGTCTAATAAATGTCTGTATGTTAGGCAAAATTAGGTTAGTGACTTTGCTTTAGTATCACCTAGCACTGAGGATATAGCTAACCCTCGCCCTGCTCAGGCCACTTTGCCTATTATTATTTACCAAAAAGAGTCTTGTGCCTATGTGTTGTGCAGGACCAAAGCAGAGTAGATCAATTTGCAACACTTAACATGTCCAAGGAGCAAACAAGGAACTGTTGTATCTTGACTGTGATAAGAAACATATGGTGAGAAATTGAAATTGGCGAGAGAGACAAGAACCAAAGAATGCAGGGACTTGTAGCTCCGGATGACATTTTTGGATTTAATTCTCAGTGTAATAGGAATCCTCTAAGATATAAGAAGAGAGTGCCACTGATCTGCTTGGCTTTTTTAAAGATGATATTAACCAATGTGCAAAATATGGATTGTAAGGGTAAGATTGAGTACAGAGAGAAAAGTTGAGGAATATTGCAAAAGTCCAGGCAAGAGTGATGAAGACTCGAACCCAGTGATAGAAATAGATATGAGAACTGTGCAAGGGCTTTGAGATATATTTTGGAAGAAATCCTAATTGCATTTGCTTGTGAATTGGAATTGAAAAATATAACAAGGAAAGACTCTAGTTGTTGAGAAATCTTCAGTGCTGAATGTGGCTGCTGGAGAAGGTCTGTGTTGGAGGGCTGAGGTTCAGTCTTACTGCTAAGGGGTGCCTCTAGCAACGGCAGAGGAAAAAATGTTGTAAGCCCTCTGTTGACCTCCCCATGGATCCAATGCAGGAACTTGCTGATTCTCATTGTGGGCTTTTCAACAGAGACTACCTGTGAATGGCAACAAGCCCTTTGGGGTCATGTGAAGTGTTCATATAGGGAGGCCACTTTACCATGCATAAATAGGAAGATCCAAATGGGAAGTCTCAGTGTTTCAGATTTATTTCAAATTTATTGATCCTTACTGTTCCCTTGTAGAAAATGAATGCCCAAAAAGAGGGCTTCTATCTTTATCTGCCATCATTAAGAAAGTAATATTCATCAAAAGCTATGGAGCTTCACAATAATTCTTGGCTCTTAGTTCAATGTATGTATATGTTTTCATAGTCATTGATTTAGGCAGTTAGTCTATCCATCTGTCAGTCTATCAGTCAATGATTCACCTAATAAAAATTTGCTATAAATTAGCCATGCACTGGACCAGGTATTAGAGAGGAGTCTTATATAGCTCCTCTTTTGCCTGTACATCTCCTAGATATTTAGTCTATTAAACACTAACAAAAAAATACCTCAAGTGCAATTCAGAAAACTGTCTTCATTACACTCTATACTGACTCTGGGACTATTGCAAAAATTAAAGATGAAACAAATAATAAAGCCTATTGTTTTTATGTTTGATCTGTGAAAACTTTACATTCTTCAGAAAATCAGATTTCATTTTCATTTTAGACTTTCAATTTCTAATTGTGAGTGTACTTGAGATTCTTCTTTTTAAAGAATGGGATCAATCATTATATAATTTTATGATCTTTACACAGGTTAACAGGCATGTAACACAGACACCGGCTAGGTTTGTAGACAGACCACTTAAACTGAAATATTTTCACATACATTTAAAAAAAAATTCAGTTTGCATAGAAAGAACTAAAATGAGGACATTTATACCCAGACTTGATATTTTACATTTCCATAGCTAGTGTAGCTTTGAAAAGAGACCTCTCAACATTCTGTGCCACAGTATTTTTATCTAAAGTGGAGTTAATACTATGCAGCCACTTTAAACTATTCTCATTTAACATGGGAATCAGGAGCCTGGTGTCCAGGAAGTCTTCTAGGCTCTTCGTTTTTTTATCACAAAATAAACAGAGCAAATCATTACTATTATCTGTAGTAAAAAGGTTAAGAAAGCAAGACGTGAATTGCCAGAAAGAATACATTCACATCAGCATCAGTTCAATAATACAGTACAGTAAGTCCACATGTTCTGATTTTTTTATTCATATTTGCCTTTAGCTATTGGAGACAACTCAAGTAGTTGACGAGTTGCATGTATATATCAAACCCTGTAATCATATTTTCCCTTGTACTTCTGTAAGGCAGGCAATAATAGTCAACTATTGAAATAACTCTTGTTGGATCAACATTTAACAATTGAGATACAGGACATTTCCTGAGGATTTATGACCAGGTTGGAAAAATTAGTAATCTCAAGGATTCCTGGGTGGTATCACTTTTTAGTTTATTTTTTCCAAGAGAGTAATACCTGTGATGATTATTTATATCCTATAAATTAAAAACAAGAGAGAAATGATATCAGTTCAAATACAGAACATTTTATGAGTTCTTTAGTTTTTGGAGTGCTCGCAAGACTAGTAGTTTCAATTTAGACAATTCACGAAGGTGAAAGAGATAACCGGGTACTAGCAGGATGTGGGAGTGACCCCCAAACTTTCTGCACTAAGTGTTCCCTCTTTTAATTTAGATATTTTAATGCACTTTAAGATTTTTTGATGCTACTTTCATAACTCAAAAAGAGCAAACACTGCCACAAATATAAGTCTACTTGTCTGCAAGGAAAAATTGAGACCTCTGTGGTGAGCCAAAAAGTAAGCTTAGTGGAAGGAGACTGAGCAAGTGACAAAATGCTCCCCTTTGTAAGTGGGGCTGATTCTGTACTCCACACGCTGTCATTATGTCTTCTGCTAATGGCACCAGGAAGTGGAAATAACGGTTCTGTAAGAGCCAGGTGCAACATTAAGATTTAATTAAACCTTGTTTTACTTGGGCAAGCTAGCCATGCAGCGATGTCACAGGAGAACAGAGCCCAATACTTTGTTGACCAGCAGCAAAAAGATGTGGAGCTGAAATGCCGGTGCACGTGGTTAATGTAAACAAGATGACGGGAGCAAGTGGAAGAGTGCTGTGGACTGAAACCGTGTCCCATGAGCCAGGCTCGAAGGAGTTCAGGGTGTGGAGTCTGCAGAAAGCAGACTTGGAGCATGCTGGCCAGGAATCAGTGTTCCTGGGTTGTTCTGGGAAAGTGCAATTAAAACGGTTTGGTGTGCCTCAAAGCATAGAACAAGAACCGAAAGTGGTGATGACAGGAAATGCAATTTCAGCTCAGCATAAAAAAAGTATCTAAGCCGTCAAAACTATCCAAGGGTGGAATAGGCTGCCTTGGAAGGTAGTGAGTTAATTGTCATTTGAGTATTCAATATAGGCTGCACAGCCACTTGATAGCTACTTTCTTACTTGGTATAGTGCCATTCTCTGAATCCAATGTGTTATGCCCATTTGGTATTAACTTAATGAAGAAAAGGCAGTTGAATTATGAATATATATGAATTGCAGTTGCTTATATGGTAGAGTTTGAGAAGGAAGTACTAGCAGTGGCCCAAGAGTCATCACATGTAAATTAACACTGGAGAAGCAGTTTTTTTGATCAAGCTTTGTGTGCATACATGGCCTTTAAAAATCGAATCTAGCAGTGTGTTACTTCCTTAGGACTGCCGTAACAAAGTACCACAAATGGGGTGGCTTAAAACAACAAAAATGTATTCTTTCACAGTTCTGGAGTCCAGAAGTTCAAAATCAAGATGTAGGGAGTGATGTTAGCAAAATGGCCAAATAGGATGTTCCTTGCACACATCCCCCCCCGCCACCAACGACAATGATTTGGCATCGATTCACAGGCAAAAGTGGCTTCATGGGCCCTTTGGGATCCAGGTAGGAGACTGTGAAACCCATCCAAAGTCTAAGATTGAGGAGAGCCTGTCAGGCTCGCAACCAGGCAGCTGACTCACTGCCTGTAGTCCTGGCCTCAGGAACATAAACAGCTCTGGACCCCTGATAACTCAGTTGCAGCTCCATTTGGCTTGGGGTCTGTCACCAGCACCATATGCCGAGAGACCTGGGAGGAGTAACGCCCACTCATGCATCAGGTAATAGACATACAGATCTCACTTCCGGCTATGGACCTTGATGTCGCCTGTGAACCAGCTTCAGCCCCTCTTGGGAACAGTCTTGGAGCCCCTGGAGGTGAGCCCAACAAATTCAGTCAGACTGTAGATTCTGAAAGGGCCCTGTGACTGGGCTCCAGTTCGTCCCAACCACAGTCCATGAACATTGTTGCTCGCATAGGGATCCACAGGAGACACTCTTGTCTGTGCCCCTGGAAATCCTAAAAAAGCCTTGTACTAGGCATGAGCCCCACCCAGCTGCAGTCCTGTAAGCCGGACAACTGGCACAGGGCTGAGACAAGAGAAGCCCACATCTGCAACCCTAGTGATCCTGAAAGGGCCCTATATGCAGATCCAACTTCCTCACAGCCACAGTGAGCCAGTCTGCCAGCAGGAGACACTCTCATCAGATCCCAGAGGCCTTGGGCCCTATACCTGGCTGTAGATCCTCCAGGATTTGTCAGAGACCAGTCCAGTCTGCCTAGGGACCTGATGGGAGACACTATCACTGACACCTAGAAATACAAAGGATAATAAGAGGCTACCATGAACAATTATATGCCAACAAATCGGATAACCTAGAAAAAATGGATAAATTCCTAGAAACATACAACCTACCAAGACTGAATCATGAAGAAATAGAAAATCTGAGCATACCAATAGTGATTAAGGAGATTGAACCAGTAATCAAAACTCTCCCAACAAGAAAAGCTCAGGTCTAAATGGAATGTTTGGTGAATTCTACCAAACATCTCAAGAAGAATTAGTGCCAATCCGTCTCAAACTTTTGCACAAAAAACTAAAGAGATAGAAACACCCTCAAACTCATTTTGTGTGGCCAGCATTACCCTGATACCAAAGCCAGATAAGAACACTACAAGAAAACAAAATTACAGGCTAATATCCCTGATGAATATAGAAGAAAATATTCTCAACAAAATTCCAGCAAACCAAATTCAGCAGCACACAAAAAGATCATACACCATGATCAAGTGGAATTTATCCCTGGGATGCAAAGATGGTTCAACATATACAAATCAATACACATAACACATCACATTAATAGAATGAAGATAAAAATCATATGATTCTCTCAATAGATGCAGAAAAAGTGTTTGACAAAATTCAGTACACTTTATTGATAAAAGTTCTCAACAAATTGGGAATAGAAGGAACCTACCTCAACATAATAAAGTCCATATGTGAGAATCCACAGCTGACATCATACTCAAGAGTGAAAAGCTAAAAGCTTTTCCTCTAAAATCAAGAGTAAGACAAAATTGCCCCCACTCTCACCACTCCCATTCAACGTAGTATTAGAAGTCCTAGCCAGAGCAATTAGGCAAGTAAAAGAAATAAAAGTCATCCAAATTGGAAAGAAAAAAGTAAAACTATCTCTTTGCAGATGACATGATTTATATACAGAAAACCTTAAGGATTCCACAAACAAACTGTTAGAACTAATAAATGAATTCAGCAAAGTTTCAGGATATAAAATCAACACAAAAATTAGTTGCATTTCTATACATTAACAATGAAATATCTGAAAAAGAAATAAAGAAAACAATCCTATTTACAATAGCATCAAAAACAATAAAATACTTAGGAATGAATTTAACCAAGGAGTTGAAAGACCTGTATACTGAAAACTATAAGACATTGATGAAAGAAATTGAAGACACAAATAAATGGAAAGATATCATGTAGTCATGAATCAGAAGAATTAAAATTGTTAAAAAGTCTATACTAAATATATACTAGTATACTAGACATATGCTAAATCCAAAGCCATCTATAGATTCAATGCAATCTCTATCGAAATTCTAATGGCATTTTTTACAGAAATAAAAAATCCTAAAATTAATACGGAACAACAAAAGACACCAAATAGCCAAAACAATCTTGAGGAAGAAGAACAAAGCTGGAGGCATCCCACTTCCTGATTTCAAACCATACTTCAAAGCTATGGTAGTCAAAACAATATGATACTGATTAAAAACAGACACAAAGACCAATGGAAAAGAATAGAGAGCCCAGAAATAAACCTGTGCACATACAATCAACTAATACAAGGGAACCTTGAATATCCGATGGGGAAAAGATAGTCTTTCCAATAAAAGGTGTTGGGAAATCTGGATGTTCACATGCAAAAGAGTGAAGTTGGGCCCCTATCTTTGACCATTCAAAAAAGTTTACTTAAAATGTTAACAAATACATTTATATATATATTGAAAGATTAATATAAAAGTTGAAAATTTAAATATAAAAACCTAAACCATAAAACTTCTAGAAGAACACATAGGGAATAATTCCTTGGCATCAGTCTTGGCAATGTTTTTTTGACTATGACACCAAAAGCAACTAAAGCAAAAATAAACAAGTGAGACTAATCAACCTAAAAAGCTTCTGCACAGCAAAAGAAACAGTCAACAGAATAAAGAGGCAATCTATGGAATGGGAGAAGATATTTGCAAACCTATCAGATAATAGGTTAATATCTACAATATAAAAGGAACTCATACTACTCAATAGCAATAATAATAATAATGAAGAAGAAGAAGAATAGTAACCCAGTTAAAAAATGGGTAAGGAAACTGAATAAAGATTTTTCCAAAGAAGACATACAAATGGCCACCAGGTAAATGAAAAGATATTCAGTATCACTAATCCTCAGGGAAATGAAAATCAAAACCACAATGAGATATCATCTCACACATATTAGAATGGCTATTGTCAAAAGGACAAGAGATAACAAGGGCTGGCAAGGATGTGGAGAAAAGCAAACCCTTGGACACTGTTGGTGGGACTCTCAATTGGTGCAGCCACCATGGAAAACAGTATAGAGGTTCTTCAAAAAGTAAAAATAGGGGCCAGCCCAGTGGCATAGTGGTTAAGTTCTCATGCTCCACTTTGGGGGCCCGGGGTTCGCAGGCCTGGATCCCGGGCGCAGACCTACACACTGCTCATCAAGCCATGCTGTGGTGGCATCCCATATACAAAACAGAGGAAGTTTGGCATGGATGGACACTTGAGGGACAATCTTCCTCAAGCAAAAAGAGAAAGACTGGCAACAAATGGTAGCTCACGGCCAATCTTCCTTACCAAAAAAAAAAAAGAAAAGAATAAAAGTAAAAATAGAACCACTCCAACTTCTGGGTATATATCTGAAGGAAATGAAATCAGGATCTCAAAGAGATTCTGCATCGCTGTGTTCATTATATGCATTGTAGCATTTTTCACAACATTCAAGACTTTGAAACAACCTGTGTCCGTTGATGGATAAATAGATAAAGAAAATGTGGTATATATATATAGACAATAGAATAGTATTCAGCAATGAGAAGGAAGGAAATCCTGTCACTTGCAACAACATAGATGGACCTTGAGGGCATTATGCTCAGTGAAATAAGTCAGTCAGAGAAGATAAATATTATATGATCTGACTTATATGAGGACTCTAAAAAACAAAACCCAAAAAAACCCTCATAGAAACAAGAGAGTAGAATGGTTGTTATCAGAGGCTAAGAATGGGGAAAATGGGGAGATGTTGGTCAAAAGGTACAAAATTTCCATTATAAGATGAGGAAGTCCTAAGGATCTAAGGTATAGCATAGTGAAGATAGTTAACGTGTGATATTATATACTTGTCAGTTGCTAAGAAAGTAAATCTTAAATGTTCTCACAAAAAAAAAATTATAATTCTGGTGCAACGTATGTGTTAACAAACTTTATTTTGGTAATCATTTGTAATACATACATGTATCAAATCATCATTTTATACACTTTAAACTTGCACAATGTTACATGAAAATTATATCTCAATAAAGCTGGAAAAAAATAAAATTGAATTTCAGGTAAACAATGAATAATTGTATAGTATAAGCATGTCTCAAATATATGCACTGTTTGTCTGAAATTCAAATTTAACTGGGAAAAAAAATGACATGGGCAGGCCCTGCTCCCCCTGAAGCTCTATGGGCGAATCTTTCTATGACTTTTCTAGATTTTGCTGATTCTAGGGTTTCCTTGGCTTGTGGCAGCATGACTCCCGTTTCTGCCTCTCTCTTCACACAACCTTCTTCCCTCAGATGTGTCTCTTTCATATCTCTCAACTTCCCTCTCTTTATAAAGACACCAGTCACTGGATTTAGGGCCCACCCTAACCCAGTATGACTTCATTTTAACTTGATTCCATCTGCGAAGATCCTATTTCCAAAAAAGGTCACGTTCACAGCTACCAGGGGTGAAGACTTAACGTATGTTTTTGAGAAACACAATTCAACCCACAAGCAGTTTTGCCCCTTTTCATCATCAACACTTCCATGTGAATTAAGGTGTCTTTTTTTTTTTTTTTAATATCTTTCCTTTCCTGGGTCCCAACTCCCAATATCTTATCACTTTTACTTTACAGTCGAACAAAACTGAAGCAAGTCTTATTTTTTTAATATATCATTTCCTCTCACATGATTGTTCACAGACTGGAGTGTTCTCCTCTGTTCACTTGACAACTTGCTAGTTGTTCTTCATATTTTAGCACCATCATCGCTTTCTTATATCTGCTGGGCAAAGTTGAGTGTCCTTCCTCCTTTGTTCTCTTTACACCATACACAAATATCTCTGCTAACCCAATTATCAGACCTTACATTTAGCATTTGTTTACATTTCTCTTTCTCTAAGAAACTGTAGGTTGTTTAAAAACAAGGACCGTGTTTATCACTGATGAATATTTATTGAATAAATTAATGGATTAATAGATGACAGAATCAACAGGTGGACTGATGACCCATCTAGTGTCTAAAGGAATCCAAATAAGTGAGGACTGCTGGATATTAAAATGAAAATCCATATAGAAAGTGAAGGCCACCAAAAATAACCCACCTTTAAAACAATTCATTTTTGGCATCCTCCTCTGGCTAAAACAGAACAATATATAAGACACTCCTTACTCCTTAAGCTCATTTGTTTTTAGTAGTAGACAAATTATTATGATGAATCATCATTGTGTATCCATTCATATTATTAAATTCTAAAATAAGTCAAAAAAAAATAACTTGCTTAGCTGATGTAGTTACTGCAGGCTTGGTGCTCAAGATGGAAAAACCTAACTTGATATTTGTGCTCGCTCTGTCTTAGTATGTACAGAGGAAAAGCCACTGGGGATCCTGTTCTATTTTAGATTGAGTGACGCCTATAGTACTTTTTGAAGTTTTGGGGTAAGACTCTTACATGACTTCTAAATATTACGTTTGTACCTATTGGGAACAAAATACTGCTTATTACCAAAGACACAGTTGAAACATTTCATTGAAACTTTAATAATGGTTTCAGAAGACACTGTCAAGAAAAGTATACCACTGAGTACTATTATCCATAAGGACAGTAGGCTAGTTTAGGAAAATAAGTTGAGAACATGGTAAAACATTTTCAAAGCAGTTTATATCAGTGTTTCACAGTAATACACCACCAACTATGAGTAGGGGAGAAAGGTAATTACATTTTATTTTGCTATCTACATGCTGTTTCATTGGGAGACTGCACTCATAATTGTTTTGTGGTTATGTGCAAGAGTACAGCAATTATAAGCATATTAATAAACAAAGCATTGAGCAGAATACTAAAGTCACCAGATAAATATATACAGACATATGTATATAAATACATAAATAAGGAAGCTAGCTAGTCAACAGAGAATGAGATATGATAAAGCATCAATAAAATTGAGTATCTAACTCAAATTTTTACTTTATTTCTTTTTCTCTCTCTTCCTTGCTTCTTCCCTCCCTCCCTTCATTCCTGCCTTTCCTTTTTTTTTTTTTCTTCCCATTTTAATATCTTCTCTGCTACAGATCACCAGCTATAATTCAAGAAGATGTAATCTGAAAGCATCTTCTAAAACTTTTACTCTGGCTCACTCTTCACTATTATGGCCCTTTCCTAAATGAGAATTATATCCTGGCTATGATGATACCTTGGAATTACTAGCGAAAAGACTTTTTCTCTCTTCCCAGTCTTGAAAGAATTAGATCCCTTTTCAAACTCAAAACTTTGAAAAGGCTCAATATTAGCGACATATAATTCAATGATCCAAAGTCCTTCTACATTCTGTATCCCTCATAAAATTATGAGAGAAAACTAGCAACAACAAGTACAACAGCAACCAAAACATCAGCAGCAACAGACAGGATAACAGTGATTTGGTCCCTGGAAATCACTGAAATCATTTACCTGGTCATTATCAATATTCTTTGGGAGTTATTAGTTAGTTAACCAGTATCTGGGTGATCCACAAAATCCCGTGTATTCATAAAATAACTAGGCAACTATAGATTTTTCAGTCATAAACGACATGTTTTATACTATTTTAAAAACATACAAATAAAAAGTCCCAGGCCTTTGTGAACTGAAAAGTTTTATACATTGCAGTGCCTCATAATTGTTCTTATTTCTTATATTGCCTTCTTTTAGGTGCGGAAACTATTACCATGAACAGAGAAATTAGGATGTGACCTGTGACTGTGCGCGAAGGTTTACTTTACTTGATTTACACTATATCAAGAAGGAGGTGAGTTTTTGTGGATGACATTTGAAGCCATATCACAAAATAGATTTCTGAGTTAGAATTTAGGCTTCACTTTTCTCCTTCCATCTATAAACCCTACACGTAAGTCCTCTCTTATTGGGATATAAGACAGAAGGTAGACTTTCTTATTAAAAGGCTTTTCAAGCATCATTTCCAATAAAATAGCCAAAACAATAAAAAATAAAGAATTAAGACTTTTAATAAAAATGAAATAGATTCTAATTGTATTTACTTTGCTACAGCATGAAAAATGTATTACGTAACTAGAATGGGGAAGCAGAAAAACTTAGAATTGTAGTTAGAATCATTGTTAGATGTGCCTAGTTCAGATGTCCACCCATGGAAGGATTCTCTTTTTCACTCTCCTCATATGAGGCCATCCTGCCTCTGATAATACACTCACAGCAAGGACAAACTCACTTTTTCCGAGGGTCCCCCTATAAAATAGAATGGGCTTGCTAAACTTTTGAAATTTCTTATTTAGTTATTCAATAAATGTATACCTAGAGTGGCACTGTGTGAAACAGTTAAGAACATGAGTTCTGGATCCAGAAAAATTGAATTGAAATCTCTACTGTGACTTTTACTAGCTCTCTGACCTCAGGAATGTTTTCCATCATCTCTGTGCCTCATTAACTTCCTCTGTAAAATGTGACAATAATATCACCTACCATCTAGGGTCATTTTGTACAGGGTTCTATGTCAAGCACTCTGACCAGTACCTGACACATATTAAGCATTATATGAGTATTAGGTTTTCATATTTATTTATTTACTTTTAGTTGAGCATCTGCTATGTGCCAGGCATTGTCCTAGGTGATGGGGATACAATATAAATCAAAAAGAAATCCTTGTCTTATGAACTTTAGTTTCCAATTTGAGTGATTGTGACAGAACGTAGGCAGCTATTCACCAAACCTCTCTGCTCGTACTTTTTGACACACAGCCGAGCTACATATCCCAATCCTCCCTACAGTGACCTGTGTCCACAGGACTGAGTTCTAGCAAAAGGATTACGAAAGGAAATGATGTGCACTATTTTCAAGCATGGCTCATAACTATTTCCACATGCCACCCATTCTCTCTTCCATTGCTGCTGGCTATACTGAGATGCCAGGGTGAACTTGAAAACCACAGGTCACAGATGTCAGTCTTGGTTTCACAGTCTTGAATGACTGTGTGGGGCAGACCCCACTCCCACCTCCCTGCTGCCACTGATATTCAGACTTTGTAGAAACAGGAAAACTGTGTACTATTGTATTGCACTGCTAAAACAACAAGGCTTACCTCATAGCATTTCAAATTACTTCCATTAATATGAAGAGCATAAGTAAATAAATGTATAATATCATATTAGCTAATGCTAAGTGCTTGGCAGAAAAATGAATCAGGGAAAGGGAGTAGAGAGTGGAGGAGAGTGGTCAGGGAAATCCTCACTTAAGAGGGGACATCTGAAGCAAAACTTGAGTACATGAAGTGGAGAGACACATGTATAGCTGTTGAAGGAACATTCCAGGCAAAGGTAATCACAAGAGCAAACACATTCCCACATGGGGAATGTGTTTGCGACTTCACAAGAAAACCAGCCTGGGCTGGAGTTGAGTAGGAAATGAGTTCAGAGGCAACCAGGCGACAGACGAGTAAGATTTTACAGAGCAAGAGCCAGTTCTGATGGCCTAGTGGTTAAAGTTTGGTGCTCATCGCTTCAGCAGCCCAGGTTTGTTTCCTGGTTGCCGAACCACACCACACGTCTGTCAGCTGCCATGCTGTGGCGCGGCTCACATAGAAGAACTAGGGTGACTTACAACTAGGATAAATAACTGTGCACTGGGGCTTTGAGGAGAAAAATAAAAAGAGATTTCACTGACCATGGTAAGGACTGTGGATTTTACAGGAAGATTTTCAGTAGGGATATGACACAATGTAATTTACATTTTAGAAGAATCACTCTAGCTCCTGTGTAGAGTTTGGGTTAGGGGAAAAGTAAAAGCTGAGATATCAGTTATGAAGTTATTACAGTAGTTTTGAAAACAACAAAATGGCAACCGCAAGTCTTCTCAAGCCTAGATCTTTTGCCCATTCATCATATAACATAACTTAACTTATAACAGAACTCATTCACAATCTGATTACTTCTTTCCCAGAAGCACTTGACTGTGACACCATCTTTTTTAAATAATAGAATTAAACACATATACTCCACAATGCATACTTTCTTAAAACCAGAGATTGCACTGTTGCATAATTCATCAAACTATGGAAATCTTGTTTTATATTTTCTACTTTTAAGCCCTATCACATCCATTTTACATTTCTGAAATTGATACTTTTTAAAATACTTAAAAAATTTTTTTATACAGAGCTAGTGCTACTTAACTATTGACTACATTTTCCATATGAACATGTGACTATTTGGAAACTTAGCTTGACTTCTTTCTATCATAATAATTTAGTCCAGGCCTCCAAAGAACATGTTCTAAAGGGAATAAATAAGTTTGACATAAAAAAAAAGGGTTCTATAGTCCAATATGTTTTGGATTCATTGAACTAAATAAAGTTAATCATTTCTCCTCCCCCTCTTTTTTTTTTGGTGAGGAAGATTAGACCTGAGCTAACATCTATTGCAAATCCTCCTCTTTTTGCTGAGGAAGATTGGCCCTGAGTTAACAACTGTGCCCATCTTCCTCTACTTTATACGTGGGATGCCTGCTACAGCATGGCTTGATGAGCGGTGCGTAGGTCAGCACCCGGTATCTGAAACTGAGGACCCCAGGCCGCTGAAGTGGAGCACGTGAACTTAACCACTACACCACCGGGCCAGCCTTGAGATCCCATTTTTATAGGGCAGTTCAGAGAATTTCACACGATTTTATTCATCATGACTCTCTATAGGGTGAGATAATATGTAGAGTATTTATCAAACTTAATTGACTACAGAAGTCCCTCCTCCCTTTTTTTTTTATTTTATAGAACATTTCATGGAACTAAAGTTCTGCTGAATACATGCTACTGACTTCTGGAAGACAGTAGTTTTAAATAAATTTTAATATGAAATAATCCAAAAACAGCAACCATATGATCAAAATCATAACTGAAATGGATATAAGAATTACCACTCAGCTTATACACCTTCACTAATCTCATTCCTCAGGAAACTTCTCGTGATAGTATTCTCGTGATGAAACAATTTGGGAAGTGATTTTTTTTTTTTTTTTTTTGGTGAGGAAGAGTGGCCCTTTGCTAATATCTGTTGCCAATCTTCCTCTTTTTGCTTGAGGAAGATTGTCTCTGAGCTGACGTCTGTGCTAATCTTCCTCTGTTTGTATGTGGGACACTTCCACAGCATGGCTTGATGAGCAGTGTGTAGGTCCATGCCCAGGATCCGAACCCATGAACCCTGGGCCACCGAAGCAGAGCACACCAACTTAACCACTATGCTACCAGGCCAGCCCTGGGAAGTGACTTTTAAAATAGCAATGACTCTAGGGAAATAATTAACATCACCCAAACTTTCTCCACAGGTCTACATAGAATATAAATAAACACATCTATTGAGTTACCTTCATTAAAAATAAAATTTGGGGGAGCCTGATAGAAAAAACTTGGTACTATTTCTGGCCACTAGATTACAAAGAGAGATAGAGGCTCCTGATGTTACAGGTTTGCAATAGAGCAGAGATGTGACTCCTGCAGTTACTTTGGCGCCTCCAGAAAGCCATGGATGAATGCTGTTTCCTGGATGTTTGTGTTCACCACTTTCTTATTCCTGTTTCAAGATGAGTAACCAGTTACAAAGGACCAGAGGGTGTTTTTCACGCCTTTTCCTCCTCTTTATTAAGGTAGACTTCACAGCTCAAGTGTGACAGGTAGTGTTTCCACACACTGGAGTCCTCCCAGGAACATATTATCTAACTCTGTAGGAGCTGGAGGCTTCAGATGGGTTCAGGATTGATAGACACCGCTTTGCCATCGGCAAGCTCTTGTACTCAGAAGAGAAGGCTGTGTCAGGGATGCTGCATTTTCTTTGGGCAGTCTATAGTAGTTGTCACAAACTACAGAATGACTTATCTTTCCACAATCTAATGAAAGTAGCACGGATTTTAGAATCAAAAACAGCTCCAACTCCACGTCTGTTAGTTGAAAAAAGTGCTTAATGAATGTGGATCTGAGTTTTCCATCTTTAGAATGGGCAAACAAAACAAAACAACCTACTTCACGGGGCTGTTGTGTGAATTAATGTGATTTAAAATTTATAATATTCTAGAATATAAGCCCAGTAGAGCAGGCACCTTGCCCATATTGTTCTGTGTCTTACCCCAAGGTCCGAGAGCAGCATCTTGCATAAAATAGGCACCCGATATATATTTTTCAATTGCATTGATTGAACATACTTAGTACACTAAAGCTCATTTTTTATCACAGGCCCCAACATAAACAAGATGACCAGTGATATGACATGGTTTTTAGCAAAAATCTTTTATTCATCATAAAGTATTACTTTTTTTTTTTTTTATTTAACAAAAAAGTTTAATAAGAAAATGTACACAACCCGATTCTGTATTGTAGCAAAATAGGTGCTGTGGAGTGGGGACATGTGGAAGCAGCTGATTCCTCTGGAGAACACAGCTATCGTTTATACTCGTTCCAAGGCTTCTAACATGATGATACTATTTCCTCGTATTACCACCATTCCAATGTTGTTCTGTTGCCCACTAGTTGCCATCTCCACACATTCATCTATCACAAGATTCATAAAGGGATCAAATCCCAGCAATATTCCTTGGACATGCCTGCCACCATTTAATTTCAGTGATAACTTCTTGTCCATAAATTTTTTCAACTCGGGAGGATGAGCTTTGCTCATGGCGTCGATGCAGTGAGCTCAAACACGCCTCGGAACCCATAAAGTATTACTTTTAATATTAGAAGTGTTTTAGGTCACCAGCTGGGCAGTTAAATAGAAGTTACCAATTGTAATTATACTACTTTATTCTCTTCCTTTTTTTGTGAACTTTTTCTAAAGAGCAATAGTGAAGGGTAACTCCATGTTTTGGACAACTATAAAATTTAAAGGTGATTTTAATGCTTTGAGTGAAAAGAAAACTGGCATTACTTGGAAATTTGACATGGTTCCAAGAGAGTAAAAATCTAAAGATTGCATGGGTGTATGACTTTTGTCACTCTTCCTTATGGTGTTTTAAAATGAATAACTGGAAATTTTATTTAAGAAACAATTTTATTAAAATTATTTATATTTTCTGTTGGTCTAGTATATTCATATTCTAATTTTTCTAAGTGACCCTCCACTTCATCCTCCTTCCCATCCTGCCCAGACACATGATGATTTCTACTTTATATGCTATTTTCCAACATACAAAACTAATAGGTAGAAGAAATTATGTGTATGGAATTCTGATTTCTCTTTTTTCCCATGGGCAGAAAAATGAGAAGTTCACCATTGGACCAGTATAGAGTTCAAGTGTTGATTAACATTGTTTGGATTCTATTACTATAGCAAACAGGGAAAAAAATAGAAAAATAACAGCATTGGATTAGGATGTAATCATACACCTATTTTTACCCACCTAACTTGTTGAAAACTACTCTTCTCTAAATACACTGTGATTAAGGGATGTGTGGGGGTGGGGGGGGTGGGGGGTTGGGGTAAATTGGGATGGGGGATAGATAGAATTGGAAAGCTACATTTTTTTGATTATTTATCTCCATTATAATATAACATATACATAAATATAAAATAGATACAATGAGAGTAGTCATAATAACTTTTATTGACTGCTTGCTATGTGCAGGCACTCTGACAAGTACATTGCAACACTCTCTTGTTTAAGTCTCACAACACCACAATGTAGGAATTTTACCTTTTTTTTGTTTTTTTTACAAAAAACAAAATTGTAGATCAGAGAAGCTCACTAAGGTGTGTAATATCATGATGCTATGGCATAGCAGAGGTGAGGTTAAATCTCAGGTCTGTTTATTCCTGTTCCCCTTCACTAAGGACAAATGAGATTTGTCTTTCCTAAACACAGATGAGCAAAGAAAAGAAAAAAAATTAAATTGCAAAAGCCAAAAATGAAGCCCATATGGTGACATCTATGGTGGGAGAAGATTTGAAGGTCAAGATTCTACTAGTAGGGATCAACTCACACTTCCATACATTCCTGTGAGATATAGACCATTCTGGTGGTGGATGCAGCACAAAACTAAGGAAAGCTTGAACTTGCCATGGCTCCACTGCAAGTTGTCTGCTGGCAAAGGCTGTTGAAAGGAAACTTGACTATTGAAAACCCTAAAACCAAGTGATGTCTGATGTTTTTCATTTCTTTTCTCACTTAAAATATATGAACTCTAAAAAACTTTTAAATCTATATTAATTTTGTTGCATTATCTTCTTGCAGAGTTCAAAAGACAGAAACAAAGAGAGTTATTACAGTTAATACATCACTTTTCATATTTCATCTTGCCTTTGCCTGAGTGAGCGGCAAGGTTGGAGTTGAATTGTAAAAAGAAATATAAATGAATGTTCCTTGGGCTTGGAAAATATAGGGAGGACATTGAATATTTGAACCTTAACATGGAGACTTTTCTGAGGTTTTCTTTGTAAATTATAGCTCAGTGTTATGCTTTGGATTTTGATAGAGATTATATTAGAGGCATTTCTTTTAAAAGCATGACAATTAAATCATTCTAAAGAAAATATAGCAAAGCTTGTCTGTGTCTAAGCCATATGGTTGAAAAATTCAAGAGTATTATTATGCAAGATTAACCATCTTCAGCTTGATTCCTAATATATTAATGCATAAATTTGGAGCAAATTTAAGTCTTGAAAATTTAATTTAAGTATTTAAAAATGTAAAGGCTCATATGTTATAAATCAGTGAGAGAAATACCTGTAATTCAACAGAAAAATAGGCGAAGAAGATGAAGAACCAATTGATAGAAAAATAAAGACAAAAGGTTCAAAAACTTATGAAAAATTTTGCAGCCTCACTATTTTAAAGAAGCAACTAATAATGAAATACTGGCTTCACCTATCAGTTTTGTAATTTTCTTTTGAATGTGGTCATTAAAGCCTCAGTTAAAAGCACATTTTCAGAGAGACCAGTTGTATTTAAAGTGGCTCCTTTTCCCAGTTACTGTCTATTTTATTACCTCATCTATACACTACATATTGCTAACCATACTACGTAATTCCCCTTTTACCTCTATTTTTCTATCTATCTATCTGTCTATCTATCTACCTACCTATCTATCTACCATCTATCTACCTATCTAACCTTCCACCCATCCATCCATCCATCCATCCATCCATCCATCCATCCATCCATCCATCTTTTTATCTATCTGTCATTTACCCACCTGTTTTTATTACCTATCTGTTGCCAGATAGAATGTGGGTTCCATAAGTTCAGCAGTGATGTTTCTCTTACTTGCCGCTCCATCTCTTGCCTAGAATAATGCCTGAAACTTAACTGGTGCTCATAAAATTGTCATTGAAGGAATGAGTATATGCTATGGAATTAAAGAATGTATAGATAAACTGGCTCACTACTCTTAGAAATGCATGCTAGTAGAATGTGGCATATATACACTTTAAAAAATTTGCACAAGAATGAAGCCTTGTGTATAGAGGGGGACACAATGCAGTGATATTTGTAATAGCAAAAATCTAGAATTAACCTAAATTTATCAATAGGAGACTGGTTGAACAAACTACTTGGCATCCATATGATGAGGATACTATTAACCATTAAAACCAATACGGTTATTATTATGAAGGGATGAATAAAGATCTCAAAGTTCTATTTTGTAGTTTTTTTTAAGGCAAGATACAGCACAGTTTGTTTATAATACTCCTACTTGTTTAAAACTTTTATATATGTGTATAAAATTTTATACATACACACATACGTACATATAGCTAGGTATAGACATATGTATAAGAATTAGACATTTCTGGAAGGAAAAATTATACATAATAGTTACACTTGGAAAGTGTAATGTTGGAGAAAAGGTGGAAAAGAGACTCACTTTTCATTTTAGACTTTTTTTTGGTACTGCTTGAATGTGTTAATATGTTTATGTGGTATTTTTCTAACGATCATACTGATGATAAAATAATATCTGAAAAAAGTATAATATAGACCTACGTCTGCTATTTAACAAGATATCATAATATATATTTTTAAGTTAAAAAAGAAGCAAGTTGTAGAAAAAAATGCAGTTAAGTAAAAGAAATGCAAGAAATTAAAAGTAAGAAAGAACGCACACGTATCAATCATAAGTGTCCATTTATAAATATATGCCAAAGTCTAAAGATGCTGGAAGAATGTCCTTCAAGAGTTAACCACAATTAATTTTGGAAAAGAAATTGTAAATGCGGATGGCAGAGAGATTTTCATGTTTTCTTTATGCTATATATGCTTGAATATTTTAATAGTGAGAATGTATACACGTACTACTTTGTTTTTGTTTTTTTTTTTTTTAAAGATTTTATTTATTTTATTTTTTCCCCCCAAAGCCCCAGTGGATAGTTGTATGTCGTAGCTGCACATCCTTCTAGTTGCTGTATGTGGGACTCGGCCTCAGGATGAACGGAGAAGCGGTGCCTCGATGCGCACCCGGGATCCGAACCTGGGCCACCAACATCGCAGCGCGCGCACTTAACCACCAAGCCACAGGGCCGGCCCACACGTACTACTTTGTAATTAAAAAAAAGGGAGATAATTAAAGCCATTATTATATATGAAAACCAAATATTACCAGTATCTTAAATGTGTCAACCTCTTGATAATCTGGAAAGGAAAAGAAATTCCTTAATAAGGCAAGGTGAACTTGAAAGATAAATTTTAAATGAGAGGGGGGTTCTGAAGTTCAAAGTTAGTAATTTTATGGCTCCAGCCAGAACTGTACAGTCTACTCATGCCAGATTACTTCCCTAAATAAGCCAGGCTCCTGTAACTCTCTGGATTTAGGCTTAGCTAGTTTCTCTATCTAGAATTCCCATAATACCTTTTGTATTAGGTGCTCTGATGTCTCTTCCTCTCTGATAACCCCTAACACTTCAAGGAAGAGTCACTCACTCCATATTATGGGTTGTTCCAGCATCTATTAAAGTTATCTTTATGTGTTGTTTAGCTTTACAGTCTCTGAATCACAAGGACTTTGTGAGGGACGTCTTGAAGTCCCCAGCTTGTTGCAAAGTCTGGTACGTAAGTGCTCACTAATTGTTGACGTGTCTGATTCTTAACTTCAGAGAGAGAGTGAAGACTTCCTTCCACGTGAGTGTAGCACCTGTGGTGTCTGCTGACAGCACTGCCTTGGTATTTGCTTGTCACTGCCTGGTTTACAACTCCTACATCACATTAATCACCTTGAAGTCTCACCTCAAGCCAGAGACATAGGTATTCCACTCCTCACATTTTACTGTTGAAGAAACAGACTTAGCATATTTATTTTCCCACAGGTCCCATAGATCACAAGTAGCACAGCTGAGCTTGGCTCTCAGGCCATCTAAATCCAAAACCACAACCAATTAGTGTAAATGCAAGGAAAAAACTAACACTACCAGGTTGTTCTGGAGCCAATGTACTTCTGGGAGCATAGACACTGCAGTCTTCTGCAGAGGTAGGTAAAGCTAGATAGAGGCCCTCTACCACTGTCACTCTTCCTCCATATAGACTTCTTTTCATTTGCAGCAGGAAGGGGGACATTCTCACAAATGGCATATCCACCTCTGCTCCCAATGGCTCAGACAACAGGCAATATGCAACTATACTGCCTCCTCCATCGAAACCCATGCATACTAAAGAGACTTGGTGATCCAAATCTGTAGCTCCTTCTATTGATTTCAATGTATTATGGAAATAATAATAATAATAACAATAATAATAATAAAATGCAGTTCTTTTCTGCACACACAAAGTCAAAACTTGAGATTATGTGAGAAATGGAGGAGGAGAGAAAGAGGAAAACAGAAAAGCAGTAAGGGAAACACTTTTCTCAATGTTAATAATAGCTAACATTTACTATGTAATGCTTAAAGCACATAGAATCAAAGTATAGAGGTTAAGTGCATAAACTTAGAAGTCAGATGACGTGGGTTTGAATCTCAGCTCTGACACTCACTGTCTATGAATCTTGGACTAGCTGCTTATTCCTCAGTGCCTCAGCTATAAAATGGGGTTGATGATAATAATCTCTGCCTCACAGGATTGTTCAGTGATGTGGTGTCTGCCCATTTCCATGGTGTAAACACTCACATCAACGCCTATTACAAGCTACCAACAGTTCAACAAACAGTTCACAAAGTTCTGGAATATTGAACAATTGGCTCTCATGAGCCAGAATGCGACAGCTCCAGCACACCTCCATTGTCATGATGATGAAGTGTTAGTATCATAAGCACTGAGAGGAGTGTGTGCTATATTAAGCATTTGTTTTTGTTTTTTAAAGAAATACTTACATTAATTCAGTATTTATTTGTTTTTTAAAGAAGTACTTACATTAATTCATCTAACCCTCACCAGTATTCTATGAGATTGCCTTAATTATTATAAAAGTTTCAGGGGAGGTGAATGAGGTAGAAAGAACTTCCGTGTCTGGCTGCTAAGGATAGAGATGGGACATGAGCAGCCTGCCACACTACATTGTTCTCTTGCCTGGGTCATCAGGGGATCACTTCCCATTGGGCCTATACAAGAATTTGACTGTGCGTGCTCACAGGGTAAGAGTAGAGAATCCTGGCAAAATAACACCCAGTGAAATGCCGATATCAGCTGGAAAATTATTTATCACATTACACAATGAGGAAATCATACTATTATGTATTCCCAGAAATGGAACAGAAAATAATGACAAATGAGTGTTTACTATATGCTTGACATTTTGTTAATCACTTGAAATGAATTATCTTATGCAATAATCACAGCAACTCTCTAAGGAAGGATTGTTATTGTACCAGTCTGCAGATGAGGAAACTGAAACTCAGAGATGTTAAGTAACTTGCTCAAGGTCACAAAGCTGCTGTTAAACATCAGCTCTGTTTGAATCCAAAGTCTATGGATACACTGCAAACCATATACTCTACTGCTGTCTCTTAAAATATGAAAAATTGTCAAGGAATTTAGGATTACATTGATGTTCTTTAAAGGTGAAAGTATTATCAAGAAATTCAAGGTTCACACTAAAGCTTTTTAGGGTTGAGAGTAAGACCAATGTTGGGCGGAAGATTCCAGGCTGAGACAAATGCATGTATTCAGTGTGACACCTACTTCATTAAAAGTATAGTTATATTTTATTGTCAAAGCCCTTTTACTTTGAATATGTATATATCTCTGAGACTGGAGGGGAACAGGACCGTGAATTCTGTGCCTGTCATAGAAAGTCACATTAGGCGATATGCAAAGGTCGACTGTTGGCTACTCCAGATTCTGCTCAACCCCTTCATTGTATTGGAGAAAAAAGAATTAATTGGTTCATTTAGCCCTTCACTTAATTCGGCCTTTTATTGTGCATTTCAGTTCTCACCCAAATGAACAGAGATAGTGCAATAAACAGAACACATTTAATGAAGCTCTCAAAAATGTGTGGTTGTTGCTTCTGCTTCTTTAATAGACACAAATCATTTATTTCCTGCTGTAAAACTCCATTATCCAGCAAAAAATAGAGTTTCTTAACAAATGTATATTTTACACATAATGGAAAACCCATCTCTCTCGCATATGCACAGAGTTGCGGAGACATATTCACAGTGTATCCACACACAGCAAGCCTGCCCATTGAGTTCTACAATGCCTACAAAGCATTCCCCTCTTTTTTCACGTTAAGGACGCAGTGGCCTGGGCCTGGAACAAAGAATCACCATCAATTAAAAATATAAGGGACCTTAGCTCAAAGTAAGCCCAGTCTTCCTATTTTCAAGATAAGAGAAGTGAGGCTTGGAGAGGTGAGGTGATTAGCCCAGAGTCACGCAGGTGATCATTTAGAAACTTAAATCAAGCTCCCCTCTCCCAACTCTAAATATAGCCTTCTCTCTCCTATACTAGGCTGCCTGCTTAATATTGGTCACTGCCGTGGTCCCACAGACTGATCTCCTGGTAAGTTTATCATCCTAGTCTTTCCAGAAATGCCTGTGCATCTATAGAGAATCACTGGGCATTTTTCTGTTTCCATACAAAATTGTTCCCCTTCCCTTTTATAAAATACTCTGTGCTCCTCTATTTGATAGTGGTCATCTTTTTTTTTTTTTTTTTTTTTTGTGAGAAAGACTAGCCCTGAGCTAACATCCGATGCCAATCCTCCTCTTTTCGCTGAGGAAGATCGGGCCTGGGCTAACATCTATACCCATCTTCCTCTGCTTTGTATAGGACGCCGCCACAGCATGGCTCTACAAGCAGTGTGTCAGTCCACAACCCAGATCAGAACCTGTGAACCACAGGCCGCTGGAGCGGAGCAGGCAAACTTAACCGCTATGCCACTGGGCCGGCCCCTGATAACGGTCACCTTTTGAACCCTGGCCTTGGGAAAGCACCAAGGAAGCAATTTCTTTTTTTTATCGAAAGGTCCCAAGTATGAGCTAGTGACTGGTTTGAGCTTCTACAGATTCTTCTGCTCATGCTTCTTCCGACACAATCATAAATACTTTGCCTGCCTCATGCATGTACATGATTTTCATCAGCTTAAAAAGCCAGTTTAATTAATCTTCTGTTTAACAAAAAACAAGTCAATCTGATAAAATGTTTAGGAGGAAAAGGAAAGCTGCTGTTTTTTTCCTGGGTAATGTATCGGGTAGGGTTAAGGAAAGACGTTGGCAAGTGATACAGAAGAAGTAATTCATCATTGAAAAATGGTCTGGATATGTGTGCTAGTCTCAAGTTCAGCACCACTAAGTGGTCTTCATTAGAATCACAAGCTGGCACGATGCACGAGCTGAACATCCCACTTTCTGTGCCAGAGACAGAGCAAGCCTCTACTCTGGGGAACAGTTCCAGGTGGTAAAAGTGCATGTCACATTCTGTTTGCTTGGGAAATAAGCTGTCATTTCATTTTGAACTTCCTAGTAGTATGAGTTCAGCTTCCTTAGTAGAGATAACATTTGTTTTTCCCAAAGTCATCCATTATTTGCAATGGACACTCAGTGTTAATTTCACTGCCTGTCAATTAAGCTCATACCTTAATTTAATTGGGATGAGTATACAAAACGTCACAGTGCTAATTTTAGTTCTTAGTTCATGCTTAGAATAAGCTATACCCTCTAAGCATCCTCGCCTCCAATCTCTCCATCTCAATTTACTCTGTGGCCAGAATAAGCCTCTTTTGCATAGGTTTGATGAGAAGATCTTCCTGCTTCAAAAACCTCTTGGATTCCCACTTACTACAAGATATAATCTAAGTTCTCTAACAAAGCAATAATGGCTACAAACAGTCTGAATCAACCCACTCGATCAGCCTATCTCTTCTACTTCATGTCCATGAGTGCTTTATGCTATCTAACACTTGTTTAGTTGAAAATCAGAGTCAGGATTAAAAGAATGTCTAACTAGTAACCTTGCAATAGCCTCTCCCAATCTGATACAATAGTGCCTATTTAGGGGAAAAAATGAAATTGACACCTCACCCATACCTAATAGGACACATTTTTGAAAGCCTATTGAATGAGAGTTAAAAAAAAATTAAAGCAGCACTTACTGAAAATGAAGCTAGCTACTTTCTAGATTTAAACAAAAAAAAATTAAAAACAATTCAATCATAAATATTTTATTCATCTATAAAAATTAAGAGCTATAACTAATAAAAAATGAAGCAAATATATGAAACAATGTGCTATGGACAGAATGTTCATCCTCCACTCCCCACCCCAAATTCTTATATTGAAATCTGATCCCTAATGTGATGGTATTTGGAGATGGGGTGTTTGGGAGGTAAGTAGGTTTGGATGAGGTCATAGGGGCGGTACCCCCATGACAGATTGGTGCCCTTACAAGAGGATAGAGAGCCCAGATCTCTCTCTTTCTGCTCTATGAGGATACAATGAGAATTGACAGTCTGCAGTTCTAGGTTGCAGATCTAGAAGAGGGCTCTCACCAGATCTTGACTATGCTGCCATCCTGATCTCAGATCTTCAGCCTCCAGAACTGTGTGAAATAAATTTCTGTTGTTTATAAGCCACCCAGTCTCTATGGTGCTTTGTTAAAGCAGCCTGAATTGAATAAAACACAATGATTTTCAGACATTGGACCATAGACAGTGTAGGAGAGTGATCTCTGAAAGAAGGTAAACAAATGAGGTGATCCCTATGACTATCCTAACTGACCACTTTCAGAGAGATTCCGGGCCTCTGTACGGGGAGATGGAATCTGAACAGAGCCCCCCTGTTCTACCTGAGTTGAGGAGACAGTGCTTAAAATTTGCAGAGGCAAAAAGGCCTTTTGAGAGGTAGAATGCCAAAGAAAAGAGAGTAGCACAGAAGGCTTCAGGGACCTGCTGACTTTTCCATACAAATCATTAGATGAGTACTGATGAGTACACAAGTGTGAGGAAAGAACCAACTCTAGAAGAAGAATCAGCAGAAAGAAGCAGGTGGAAAAATCCCTGTTGCTCATGCAGGAAGAGGAAAAGTCATGATCCCACCAGACAGAGTGGAAAGACTGCCTACCATATGGATCATTGAATAGAGACCTCAGAGGATATTGCCTCAGAAGTGAGATCAAATGAGCTGTAGGTTAGTGGCTGCTCTGTAACCACTAAACAAATCTTAAAAGAAAGTTTCAAAAGAAATTAAATGGTACCATGTAACTCAACATCAAAAATATTGGAAGGAACAATAACAGAAAAAATCCAGTTACCACTAACAAAGAGTTTACAGTGTCTGGCATCCAATAAAAAATTACCAATCATGCCAAGAAGCAGGAACGTATGACCTACAATGAAAAGAAACATCAGTTAATAGAAACAGACCCTGAGTTCACTTAGATGAAAGAATTAATAGACAAAGATGTTAAATTGGCATTATAAATATACTTCTTATATTCAAGAAGGTAGATGAAAAGAATGAACATGTTAAGAGACATAGGAGATACAAAAATGACCCAAATTGAATTTCTAAAGATAGAAAATCCATTGTCTCAGATAAAAAATATACTGGATAGGATTAAAAACAGATTAGACACTGCAGATGCAAATGTAACTTGAAGACATAGAGACAGACTATCCAGAGTGAAATCTAGATTTAAAAAGGATAAAAAAAAAAAAGCCAAGCTAACAGAGCATCAACTAGCTCTAAGGCAATTTAAAGAGCCTAGTATAAATGTAATGATGTCTCAGAGATGGGAAGGATGGGCAGAAAAAAAAAAAAATCTGTGGAAATAATGACTAAAAATTTTCCAAATTTCATGAGAACTATAAACCCACTGGTTAAAGAAGCTCAATGAAACCGGAGAAAATTGAAGAAAATAACACCAAGACACATCATAATCATAAAACTGGTAAATTTTATAAGCAGTCAAAGAAAAAAAAAACCGTATTACCCACAGAGGAACAAAAGAAAAAAAATTAAAAACCAGAGACTTCTTTTTGGGAAAAATTCAAGCCAGAAGAAAGTGGAGCAACAGCTGTCAAGTAGTGATTGGACAAATAAAAACAAAAACCTGTTAACCTGGAATCTTGTATCCAGCAAAAATATCTTTCCAAAATGAAGTTAAAATAACATCATGTTCAGAAATACAAAACCTGAGAGTATTCATCACTATCAAATAGGAACCACAAGATATGTTAAAGGAAGTACTTTAGGCAGAAGAAAAATGGTACCAGATGGAAATTGGGATCTACACCAGGAATGAAATATGCAGGAAATGTTAATTTGTGGGAAAATTAAAAATTTAATGGGTTATTTAAAGCACCGTGATGTGTCTAATATAAACATACAAATAAAGTATGATTTAAAAATACGTAGGACAAGATCTCCTCTATAATCTTATTATCCCATATTTTTTCCTAGTTTCATCTCTGTGAGGCAATGTATATTAAAAATTTGAAGTCAGGGGCCTGAGTTCTTTTCCCAATTTTACTTCTGACTATGCAACCTTAGAGAAGTTACTTCTTCATTCTGTGCCTCCATTTCTCATGTGTAAAAGAAAAGCTTTAGCCTTTATTAAATTCTGTGGTTCTTTTTGGTACATCCTCCCTAGTGTCTTTTCTTAACAAAATACTGTCACATGGATTTTAGGGAAAACTGAAGACAAGCTTGGGGAGCTTCAAAGATGTTTAAGCAGTGTGATGTATTCATCAGAGAAAGGAGGGCTGAACTTTTTTTTTTTTTTTTTGACAATAGTATATTAAGAGAAGAAGCAAATGTCATGGGTGGTGACTCAAGCTGATGATTGTCAGATATTCATGACGCAGAACAAAAATGCCAAGCTTGACATGGTGAGAACAATTAACTTCATTGTCACCATGATTTTTTCAAATATTTATTCTATTTAAAGTACCTGAGTGGGTTGTGTGAGGTATAGATCTATCTCCATTTTACTCGTTATATCTGACTTTGCAAACCAATACATACTATCAATAATATTTTAAATCCGTCTCAGTAGGAATACACTTCACATATACTCTCATGCACACATGCAAAGCTAAATTTAGTTCAACAAATATTTATTGAACATCAATTGACGAATTCAACACGGTATATCAGAATGTTATGAGACCGGGATTTTAATCTCTACACAATCAACTAGCTCCATTACCTAGAAAAGCCTTATATTATTTTGTTAAAAATAGGTTTTATCTTCTGCAAAATGAGGAGACTAAATTAGATTATTCTTAGGGATGTTTCCAGTTATAAACTCTTGCATGTCTTTGTACTCACAAATGTACCAGAAACTGAAGAAAATAAACAAGTATAGGATATGTTTCCTACCCTTGAGGAAATTATGGTCTAATTGGGTAATTAATAAACTGTATACATATTTAACTCAGAATTAATTACTAAATGTTTCTTATGTTCAAGGTACTAGGTTTGGTGCTGCTTGAAACAATTAGAATAGGCTTAAATTTCCAGGGAGATATTCTCAGCCAGATTTCAGGAATAGCTTTGTAAAGAAGTTGAGACTCAGGATGAAATTTGTAAGATAAATGATATTAAACTGAGGGTATTGTGAGAATGTGTGTCGGGGAGATGGTAAGATTTCAGAGAAAAACTTTAAAAGAATAATATTTACCCATATTATGCATATACTATGTATGTAGACTTAAATGATTGAATGACGTGTGTATATAAATAGATAAGGTTTATAATTGATAAGGGTTGCTTAAATCTACTACGTGTGGGTCGAGATCTATATCTATATCCATATAGACATAATTTATGTACATCCACACACATTTCTCAACTAAGCCATTTTAATGAGGAGGAGAAAGAGAAGGAAGACAGACTCAGTGGGATGATGCAATAGAAATAGCACCCAGATGTTCTCGTTTCAAGTCCAAACACTGCAACTAACTAGGTCTCTGATCTTATGCAAGTCTCTTTACATTTCTCAGTGTTAGCTCTAAAATATGGTGGTGGGGTGTAGGTAGACTAGATGAGTTTTAATGTTAGTACAAGCTCTATCATTACATATTGACAATTTGATTTGAGTTAGTGCCCACTCTGATCACTGCACTACATCTGTTTCTGAGATACAGAGATATACAGTTCCTTCCAGGAGATTCTAATCTAGTTTGAGAACCAAGGCATAGATGTGAAATTGATACTACAAATATTTACTTAATACTTACATCCTCACTATATATTTTATCTCTATTTGTGTAGCAATCATATCTGCCTTGTTTTCCAGTGTTTTTCTAGTGCAAAAAACCAAGTACATTGTAGAGATTAACTTCTTACTTAAATGATGCATGGATAAATTCATGAAAAAACACAAGTTAACTAGTACAAAGCTCTAGTATTTAGGGCTTTATTGGCTGTTTACTTCTACTGATATAGAATAATACAGACACATATCAGTTCACATGCGCTCATTTTTCCATCTTGTGTGATTGATTCGATGGAAACAGTTTCAATTGTTAGTTCACATTCAGATCATAAAAGAAGATTCCACCACTAAATCGTATAATGTGCAAGACTTTGATGTTGCACTAATATTTTTTTAAAAATTGTCATCACTGATTCTGTCTTATTATGTTGAAATGCACTGGGGCCATGCTGGCAATCTGGATAAGAGCTAAGAAAAAAAAGGCAAAGTGACTTTAAGCGGAAGGCAAAGCATGAGAAGAAGGAAGGGTAGAAGCCACAATATTGTACATAAAGTTCTTTGTGTATTTTCCAAGTCATGAACTTCCTTCTTTTTTTTTTGAGAATATAGATATCCACATATCTTGCGTCCTCACCTCCTTCAACATTTTGGTAAAATGTCATGTTTTCAAGGAAGCCTTCCCTGACATTCCTATTTAAGATTGCAACTCCTTGTTTGGTTTCCTTCTCTGCTTTCCTTTTGTCCATAGCACTTATCTTCTAGAATATTATGTGAGTTACAAATATATTTGGATACAATCTGACTCCTCTTACTGGACTGTGAGCTTTGTAAGGGCAGAGTTGTGCCTGTATTCACATCTGTATCTCCAGTCTTTAGCGTAGTGCCATCCACACAGTAGAATCTCAACCAATATTCAAAATTTCAGATATTCACTGAACTGCACCTTCCACACTGCACACCACTGATCACCATGGCAACTATGTTTTTATTCATGACCCTTGACTGTGGTCACAGTTGACTGGCTTAAAGTAGGTACATTCTTAAAAGTGGCCCAGATGTTTATATATAGTAGAACATGAAAAATAGGTATGTAAAAAATCGATACACATAAATAATTGTAAACTGCATTCAAGTGACATGAAATAAACATACAACAAAGTATGAGCAAATAATTGTGGGGATGCAATTTTCATTGGGAAGATCAGAGAAGGTCTTTTGGAAGGAGTAACTTTTGAGTGGAGTCTTGAAAGCTAAAAGGACTTTGAATTGGAGTGCTCTTCTTTTAATTTTAGTTAATGCCTCCTCAGTGTTCAGATCAGGGCACGTGGGATCTTCTGTGCAAGCCTGAACCAAATTCTTCTCAGAGCACCGTGGATTTCTCCCTCAATGCACTTAACACAGGAACACTTTTACACGTGTGTGTGTGCTTATTCAATTAATACCTGTATTCCCAATAGACTGAAAGCTTTGTAACAGAATGATCTCAGTTCCTGGGGGCTGCCAATTCCCCAGCCTCACTTGAGCCATGATTGCATGTCTGCATTTGGGTTTCAGGATATAATTCTGAATTTTTATAATATAATTCCTGTTGTGATTATTTATTTTTTAATAAGCTAGCCTAAATGAGTTTCTGTACTGTGAAAATAAGAGCTTTCCATGATATAGTATTTTGCTCTACAAAGATAGTAGTGTTAATGTGAATGATACAGCTTCCTTGGGCTTTGCAGATAAACATATCATATTTCCAATCTGTGTTCTATCATTTAATCGTTGTATCACCTTGGGCCAGTCTTTAAACCTCTCTGAGCCTCAATTTCCTAATCTTCAACAGTGTGATAATAATGCCTACCTCAAGGAATGTTGTAAGATTAGTTAGATGTTGTAAACAAAGAATCTACACTGTCTTAGAAAATAGATGAGGCTCATAAAATGGTTAATGAGATAATAAGATAATGGTTAACGCATAATAAGAGAAAGGCAGAGGGGTTGTTATTACCAAATCCATTCAACAGAAACCCATTGATCACTATTATGTGCCAAGTTTTTGCCTAGATGTACAGTGGCACAGTCACAACCTAGACACAAGCCTGTCACCAAAATAAAAATCAATTGACTCCTCATGAGAATTATGCGGAGATAGGAATTGAAATCAGCTCTGTCCCCTGTTAGGGAATTGCTGGCCCTTCTCTTCAACTGCCAGGAAGCAATGAAATTTAAGGGCCCAAGCTTGTCTTTTTCTGTTATTTTTCTTCCTCTTATAATCTCATTTTATTCTGTAGTTTTTAAATAGTTATCAGAATGGTTAAACAGAGGAAGCAACTATCTAAACATTATTTCTAAAATTTTAATTTAAAGTAAGATGTACATATGAAACAGAAAAAAGTGGCAGACTTACCAAATGTTTTATAGGCACTCCATATTGATCAGGTTATTTCCAATTTTTTTGTAGGGAGAAGCAGAAGAAATTATTTTTAAACAAAATGGCATTTCATAGGTCCCAAGATGATTTGCATTTGCAAAAGGAAGTGACAAAAGTGATTCCCTTTGGAATTCTTATAACTTATTAAGGAGGCAGGAATTTTATTGGCCTGCAAAGATAAATCTAGACCTGAAAGGACCCACTGAATTCGACACCTGTAGAGACAGAGTTGAAGGCTGGTCAGTAGAGTTCACTAATGCTGGTTGGACGGGAACTCACACACACAGAGTGAAAAATGCCAACCTAATGCCCAAGGCAGAGATGTAAATATTCTCTGCAACATCTAAAACATTCACTGAAACCACCACTACAGACAGTATAGGAGGTTCTTTACATCCCCATTAGGATTGATGATCAGGGAAGGCGCTATTTTGAGTAAATTTCATAGTTAAACCAACACCCAGAAGTTAGATTAGGAAAGGAGAGGGAAAAAAAGCAGAAAACAAAAAGAACAACAAAAATGCCTTTACTTAGCACATATTTTAAACAAACTTAACAAAATGCACTAAGAATATCAAGGTCAAAGAAGGGCCTCAAAACAAACCTGTCAAGACTCAGGGTCATCAAGCTGTGATTCAAAAACCCAAGAACACAGAATCCAAGTAACATATCAAGAGGGCTTTGCCAGCCCACACTCTCCATCAAGAGGTAAAACAAAGTTGGCAAATATTTTAGTAAAATGTTTTAGCAAAATCATCCTAGCATGGGTTTTAAAAAGGAGCAAGAAAGAGTATGCTCTACTCATTGAGAGTTTATTTTCCAAGAGATGGGAAATTGTATCCAAAGTAAAATAAAATTATCCAAAAACTAAACTATCTGAAAATAAAACATTAAAATAAAAATTGTTTTCAATTAATTGCTGTTATTCTAGATTTTTATAGGCCCACCTTTTCAAATGGATCCTTTGTGAGCTCGTTTTATCAAATCCTTTGCAAATTTTTAACATAGAATGAGTCATATTTAATTGCCACTGTACATTGACTTTTTAAAGGATCTTGTCTAAATACAACTCTCAGACATAGAGACACTCATTTTTGCATAAGAAGTGCTGCTTGCTAGATCACAAAGACATCAGTGAAAACAAATTATAGAAAATACAGTGTAGGCACTTTTCCCACAAAAACTGAAGCATAGGATTATTAGTTTTCATACTACTCACTTCCTAGTTTAAAAATTCCATAGACAATTGCATCTTCACATGTCAATTTGGATTTTTTTTAATTGCAAGCAACTCCCCAATATCATAAGCTGCAGTTTACTTCTATTGAAGCTCATCCAGCTGAGGTCATATACGCTTTGGCCATATCTGCTCTGCAGAATTGAGGAGATGATTCTTTGCAATTAGAGAAGGTCTAGACACCACATTTTGTACACATCTGACAATGCTGGTGGCAGAACAATATTTCCTTCAGATCAAGAGGTATGGCCTTTGCAGCTTTGGCCCAAGTAACCATATATTATTTTAATGATCAACTCATCTACTACAACATCCCAATTGCCTAAATCTCTAATCAGAGTATAAATGATCATAGACCATGGTAGACTCCTTTGTTTTTGCAACTGAGGCCCTTCTGAGTTAAATAAGCACTTGGGCACCTTAACACTTTCAGGTACAATCATGCGTTTAATACACTCTTAGTAAGACACCAACTATTTGCCAGACTATGTGCTAGAAGATAAATACACAAGGTGAATCAGACAAAGTCTTTGTTTTTAATGGCCTCAGAGAAATTTACAGAGAAATGTAAAATTTCAATCAGTTCTAGAATGGATATATATGCAAAGTGCTACGAGAATATTTAGGCAAAAATGGATTAAAACAAAGACACGGTGAAGGTTAAGGCTCCCAACTGGACACATGGCTGAGGAAAATATTGCTCTTTCATTTAAGCCTGATAGGCTCATGGAATTCACAATTAGGTAGGTAGGAGGAAGAGAGAGAGAGAGAGAGAGAGAGAGATATGGGTTAAGAAACAGAGAAATATAGAAGTATGTCTTAGAAGCATGTTAAATTTCTTACATTTAAAAAGGTTGTCAAATTCTCTATACCCATTTCTGATATGGCCATGGAATATAACAGAGAAGGAAAAATTCTCTGAAATGCAGAGTCAAGAATCCCAACCAGACAGCAACATTTGGGCCTAATCAAAGGACATTAGGGGCCTTCTCAATGTCTGCCCAATGGGATTTCAGGAATTCCTAACAGGTAATGTGCACCAGGCAGAGAAACACACAAGTCTGTTCTGGATTATCACTCTTTTGTTTCTAGCTGGAGATAGTTTTTTGCTTTTAAAGGCTTCTGAGATTAGATTGGGCTCATTCAGATAATCCAGGAAAACCTCTTTATTTTAATGTTTGCAATTTGAATTTCATCTGCAAAGTCTCTTTTGCCAGGTAACATAACATGTTCACAGGTTCCAGAGATTAGGCAGGGACGTATTTGGTGAGCAGGAGGGGAATGGAATGGAGAGGGGAGGCATCCAGCTTGCAATACCAGTTATCCTGGACTTTGTGCTTGATGACATTTGCCTGCATGGGATTTTTAGATTGTCTCCCTTAGGGAAAGAGACAGAAATATGTTGCTAGCAGAACGGATAGTAAGCTATATATCTGGTAACCAGAAAAACAGGCTATTTTCCATTATACCTATTCATCAAACATTTCTGACCTTGTGACCACATGGTGTGATTGAATGATTGAGTAGGGGCATTTGACCGATTCTAGCAGAGCCTCCCTACTGACCCATAATAGATTGGTTTTAAGCCAGAGAATTTGGTTTTGTTTTCTTTTTTATTATAGTGATTGAATAACTTAGCCAATTATGGCTGCTATAGTAGATGTGCAACTCTTATTTGTGAATGGAAGACTGCTATGTCTGGTAATCGTGTCATAGTTTTCCACACACACACGTCTGACCTTTCGAATGAAAGGATAGATTCTCTTAAAAAAGTGTGCAAAGACAATTGGGTGTCCGTATGTACAAAGTTAAATATTAATCTCTACCTCAGACCATACACTAGAAGCAATGTCATGTAAATAAAGTCCTACATTTGAAAGATAGAATGACAAAGCAAATGAAATATAATGTAGGAAAACATTTTCATGACCTTGGGGGTAGGGAATGATATCTCATTAAACTAGACACAGGAAGCATTAACCATAAAAGAAAATTTGATAATTAAAAGGAAGAAGTTCTGTTCATAAAAAGATACCATAAAATCAAGTAGTGATATGAAAGAAGACATTTGCAACACATATAATCAACAAAGGATTAATATGCAGAATATAATAAAAACTTTTCCAAATCAATAGATGAGAAGACTCAATAGGAAATGGACAATGAATTTAATAAGCACTTTCCAAAGAAAAAATTCCAAATAACTAATAAATTTATGAAAGATGTTCTAATAATCAGCACTTAGAATAATATAAATGAAACCAAAATGGTATATCATTATCCCTTCACAAGATTGACAAAAACTAAAAAATTTAACAACAAGCATTGGTGAGGAGGTGGACCAAGGATAATTCTTACTCATTGCTCATGGGAATGAGAATCACACAACCATTTTGTGATGAAGAATGAAAAGTGCTTATTATGTGGCCTGGAACACAAAAGTTACTAAACAAATGTTTGTTGTTGTGATTGTGGTTGTTATTGTTATGCCTTTCCTGACCCTCATGGGTATGATTAGTCTTATTCATTCATTCAATATCCATTCATTAATTTCCTACTCTGTGGCAGACACTGTCTTACACTCTGAAGATACAGAAGTGGATGAGAAACAGTTATAGTTCCTGTGGTCAAATTGCTTACTGTTTAATGGGATTAATCATTTGCTTCTTTTTGACTTCAAATTTCTCCATATAAGTTCATATCATAAAAATATTTAATATCTATAATTTATTGAATACTTAATATGTGCCAAGAAAACAGAGGGGATATTAGCCAAAACAAAGATTTAGGAGAAGCATAAAAGTTGAAGAATTTGTATCACATTTTTTTCACATTCCTATCACGCGTTACTCTGAAATCCCAGACATCCTTTTTGAGTAGGAGTTCATTTCATACCCAGCAAGAATAGCAGAAAGAAGGAAGATAAGAAGGGATGAGATTTGCTAAATCCCTCCAAGATTCCTCTCCATCTTGTACCAAATGCTACTCTGTTATTAATCAGGGTGCTACATTTACCTCTTTAAGTGCCTCATTTATCATCAGGCAATGAATTTCAACACCTTTTGAATGTTAACGATGGGAGGAAAAGAAAACCCTAAATACTTTGAGATCACTTCTTCAATCCCCTCATTTTAAAAATGAGAAACCTGAATAACAAAGAGGCTGAGGGAAAGGTCTAACATCACACAGCTGGCAAGCAAGTATGTTTAAGCTCTTTCTACTCCTTTTAAGTTAATTTTTGAAAAATTGTATGAATTATTCCATGGATCTCCTCAGATTTCTAAGATATTTTCCGGTTGAGTAGAAGTTACTGGTAATAGAATCATGTGGCAGATTGGTTTCTAAGCCATATAGCTGACTGAATTATTAAATATTAACTTTAAGCCTGTGTAGTCGTATGTGGTAACGTAATTTCCATTTTATTACCAACATGTCATCTTAGACGTGGAAAAATAACACTGGCAAACAGATTCCAATATCTCTTCCTCAACAGCAGTAATTACATTGAAGTACTCTCTATCAATGAAATAGAGGTGACAAACTCCAAGGAAGTAAGGTTTTGGGTATTTGGGGGATCTAACCAAAGTGGAAAATGAATCTTCTCTTTAACAGCTAGAGAAGAATAATGACAAAGTGCAGATCAACAGGTGGTCTAGTGATTAATATTAGGCACACTCAGATCTGTGGCCTGAGTTCCTTTCCTAGCCAGGGAATCCCACCACCCATCTGTCAGTTGTCATACTGTGGTGTCTGTTTGTTGCTGTGATGCTGAAAGCTATGCGACCAGTATTTCAAACACTAGCAGAGTCACCTATAGTGGGCAAGATTTAACGGAGCTTCCAGACTAAGATAGACTAGGAAGAAGGACCTGGTCACCCACTTCCGAAAAAATTGGCAATGACCTTAAATGACACATTAGACCAGATGGACTTAATAGATACATACAGAACAATCCACCCAAAAACTGAAGAATACACATTCTTTTTTGTGTGTGTGTGAGGAAGACCAGCCCTGAGCTAACATCTGATGCCAATCCTTCTCTTTTTTGCTGAGGAAGACTGGCCCTGGGCTAACATCCTTGCCCATCTTCCTCTACTTTATATGGGATGCCACCACAGCATGGTTTAACAAGCAGTGCATAGGCGCACGCCCAGGCTCCGAACCGGCGAACCCCAGGCCGCTGCAGCAGAGCACGTGCACTTAACCTCTTGTGCCACTGGGCCTGCCCCAGGATACACATTCTTTTTGAGTGCACATGGAATACTCTCAAGGATAGATAACATATCAGGCCACAAAACAAGTCTCAATAAATTTAAGAAGATTGAAATAACATCAAGCATCTTTTCCAACCACAACAGTATGAAACTAGAAAGGAACTATAAGAAGAAAATTGGAAAAGTCACAAATGTGTGGTGATTAAACAAAATGCTACTGAGCAACTATTGGGCCCATGAAGAAATCAAAGCAGAAATCAAAAAATAACTGGAGACAAATGAAAATGAAACTACGACATACCAAAATCTATGGGATACAGCAAAAGTGGTACTAAGAGGGAAGGTTATAGTAACACAGGCCTACCTCAACAAAGAAGAAAAATCTTAAATAAACAATCTAACATTACACCTAAAGGAACTAGGAAAAGAAGAATGAACGAAGCCCCAAAAAGGTAGAAGTAAGGAAATAAAAATCAGAGCAGAAATAAATGAAAGACTAAAAAGACAATAGAAAAGATCAATGACATTAAGAACTGATTCTTTGAAAAGATAAACAAAATTGACAAACCTTTAGCTAGACTCACTGAGAAAAAAAGAGAAAAGGCTCAAATAAATAAAATCAGAAACAAAAGAGGAGAAATTACAATGGACACCACAGCCATACAAAGGATTATAAGAGAATACTATGAAAAGCTATATGCCCACATATCAGATGATCTAGAAGAAATAGCTAAATTCTTAGAATTATACAGTCTTCCAAAAACTGAATCAAAAAGAAATAGAGAACATGAATAGACTGATCACTAGCAAGGAGATTGAAACAGTAATCAAAAACCTCCTCAAAACCAAAAATCCAGGACCAGAAGTCTTCCTCAGTGAATTCTACCAAAACTTCAAAGATGATTTAATTCCTATCTTTCTCAAACTCTTCCAAAAAATTGAAGAGGAGGTTGCACTTCCTAACTCATTTTACAAGGCCAAGATTACCCTGACACCAAAACCAGACAAGGACAATGGAAAAAAAGAACATTACAGGCCAATATCACTTATGAACATGCAAAAGTCGTCAACAAAATACTAGCAAATCGTATACAACAATACATTAAAACGATCATACAACACAATCAAGTAGGATTTATTCCAAGGATGCAGGGATGTCTCAACATCTGCAAATTAATCAACATGATACACCACATTAACCAAATGAAGAATTAAAATCTCTTGACCATCTCAATAGATGCAGAGAAAGCATTCAACAAGATTCAGCATCCATTTATGACAAAAACTGAATAAAATGGGTATAGAAGGAAAGTACCTCAACATAACAAAGGCCATATATTACAAACTCACAGCTAACATCATGCTCAATTGAGAAAAACTGGAAACAATCCCTCTAAGAACAGGAACAAGACAAAGATGCCCAGTCTTGCCACTCTTATTCAACATAGTATTGGAAGTCCTAGGCCGAGAAATTAGGCAAGGAAAAGAAATAAAAGGATCTAAACTGAAAAGGAAGAAATAAAACTGTCACTTTTTTCAGCTGATGTGATTTTATCTACAGAAAATCTAAAGAATCCACCAAAAAACCATTGGAAATAATAAATGAATACAGTAAAGTTGCAGAGTACAAAATCGACATACAAAAATCAGTTGTGTTTCTATACACTAACAACAAACTAGCAGAAAGAGGCATCAAATATACAATCCATTTAATAATCCCAACAAAAAGAATAAAATACCTTGGAATAAATTTAACCCAGGAGTTGAAGACCTATACACTGAAAACTATAAAACATTGTTGAAAAAATTTGAGCACACGAAGAAATGGAAAGATATTCTGTGCTCATGGATTGGAAGAATTAACGTAGTTAAAATGTCCATATTACCTAAAGCAACCTACAGATTCAGTGCAATCTCTATCCAAGTCCCAATAACATTTTTCATTGAAATAGTACAAAGAATTCTAAAATTTATATGGAACAACAAAAGACCCTGAATAGCCAAAGCAATCTTGAGAAAAAAGAACAAAGCTGGAGGCATCACAATCCCTGATTTCAAAGCATACTATAAAGCTATAGTAATCAAACCAGCATGGTACTTTCAGAAAAACAGATTCACAGATCAACGGAACGGAATTAGAACACAGAAATAAACCTACACATCTGTGGACCGCTAATTTTCAACAAAGGAGACAAGAACATACAATAGAGAAAGAAAGGTCTCTTCAATAAATAATGTTAGGGAAAACTAGACAGCCACATGCAAAAGGATGAAAGTAGACCACTATCTTACACCATACACAAAAATTAACTCAAAATGGATTAAAGAATTGAATGTGAGACCTGAAACCATAAAAATCCTAGAAGAAATCATAGGCAATATGCTCTTTGACCTCGGTCTTAGCAGTATCTTTTTGAATATGTCTCCTCAAGCAAGGGAAACAAAGTTAAAAATAAACAAATGGGATTACATCAAACTAAAAAGGTTCTGCATGGCAAAAGAAACCATCAACAAAATGAAAAGACAATCTGCCAATTGGGAGAAGATTGCAAATCATATATCTGATAAGAGGTTAATATCCAAAATATACAAAGAACTCATACAACTCAACAACAAAAAACTCAATTAAAAAATGGGCAGATATGAACAGACATTTTTCCAAAGAAGACATATAGATGGCCAACAGGCGCATGAAAAGATATTCAACATCACTAATTATTAGGGAAATGCAAATCAAAACCACAATGAAATATCACCTCACACCCACCAGAATGACTATTATCAAAATGAGGAGAAATAACAAGTGTTGGAGAGGATGTGGAGAAAAAGAAACCTTTATACACTGCTGGTGGGAATTTGGTGCAGCCACTATGAAAAACAGTATGGAGATTCCTGAAAAAATTAAAAATAGAACTACCATATGATCCAACCATTTCACCTCCAGGTATTTATCAAAAGAACACAAAAACACTAATTTGAAAAGATATATGCACCCATGTGTTCACTGCAGCATTATTTACAATAGCCAAGACTTGGAAACAACCAAAGTGCCCATCAATGGATGAGTGGATAAGAAAGGCGTGGTATGGAATGGAATGCAATACTACTCAGCTATAAAAGTAAATGAAAGCTTGCCATTTAAGAACAACCTGTACAGAACTCGAGGGTATTACGCTAACCAAAGTTAGTCAGACAGAGAAAGTCAAAGATCATATGATTTCACTCATATGTGGAAGATAAAACAATAACAACAACAAACAAACACATACATACAGAGAATAGATTGGTGGTTACCAGAGGGGAACATGGTAGGTGGAGAGTGAAAGGGGTAAAGAGAGACATTTGTACAGTGAAGATGAAAACTAGATTTTTGGTTATGAATACGGTGTAGTCTATACAGAAGTCAAAATACAATGATGTACGTTTGAAAGTTTTATAAGGAGGATGGCTCAAAAAGAACAGGTAGGGTTCTGCTCTGCTGTACAGGGTCACTAGGAGTTGGAATTGATGGCACTAACAATAACTAACAAATCAACAAACCCTCTCTGACACTGAGCAGGATTTGGATGAAATAGGTATAGTTCAAAAAGTTAACTTAATAATTAGTCTTTTCCTTGTAAGAAGCAACAGATCTACATTAGTAAAATGCAATTGTTTTTGCCAAGCTATGACACTCTGTGGCATAAAACCAGGCTAGAGACAGGTGGATATGAAAAGTCAAGCCTTCAAATATGCAGCAGGTTCTAATGAAGTTTAAGTATTTTAAGACAAAATGTTTCATCATGACATCACAATTACCTAAAGTTTCTGGAATAATTTTGATCTCTCACTTGACCATGCATAACAACATACATACATAGATCCACATGTATGCATAGAGACAAACAGTTCCTGTCCTCACAGAACTGACCAACTATCGGGAGCGGATAGGCAGAATAGCATGAGAGTTAAGTGTATAATCTCTACAACTAGGAATCCTAGTTTCAAATCCCAACCTTCACTTCCTAGCTATGAATATTAGTCGTCACTTAATCTCTAGGTGCCTCAGTTACCTTTAAAATGGGGACAATAAAAGTAATTATCTGAATACCATTTAAACTTGAATGATTTAATTTATTTAATGTTTTTAGGACCATCATGGAAGGGTGTTGAGTATAACCAGTATTGTTATCAACTAATACTCTTCTGCAGGAAAGAGAGATATGAACAAATTAATTATTAATAATATGATAAGGATAATTAAGTGTGTTTCATCATTTTTACTTCTCATATCCATTTTCACAAAGATGCTTTATCTGTAGAGTCATGGTTTAAAAGATTCAAAAAATCAGGGTTAAAATAATACAATATCCACTTGTGATATCCCCTTGTCTCAACCTTTCCAAGGCTGAAATGGAGCTGTAGTCAACAGCTTCAAGCACCGTAACTTTTTAGAAGTTTTCCAGGTCAAGAAACTGAGTATCTATTTTATAGATCTGATTCCCTGGTGCCTGTATATGGACAAAAAGAAAGAAGCAGGGCAGAGCAGAGAAGAAATCTGTTTGAATTTCTTTGGCGTGTGAGAAAACTTGAAAAACTGGAGAGAAATATACTTCAGCTTCAAAAAACTATAGGAGTTTATAGACATCTGGTTTTGCCATATTTTTATATGATTGTTAGTCATGGATTTAAACCAATAAACTCCCGGAGAGATTAAACAGCTTTGCAGCCAGATGCTGTAGCTCGGTGCTTGGCATGTACGAACCTGAGGAAGTTACCAACTTTAAAGTGAGCAGGGAGTTTGCAAGTATTCCTTAGCACCCAGAGACAAAAACAGTGACAGTATGAGCATTTCAATGCCTCTGTGTGTGTGTGTGTGTGTGTGTGTGTGTGTGTGTATCTGAGGCGAGGAAGTTAACTTTATCCTTTACCTACAGTGTTCTGTATCCTTAGACTAGTGGGCAATACAAACTTGTAGCTAATGAAGTAGCCATGGGAGAAAATTAGGAGATTCCCTGAGGAACAGAACAAATACATGCTTGGAAAGGTCAAGGTTCCCAACTCAGATGTCATGTTGGTTTGCTCGTGATTCTTTTTCCCTAAAATACAAGTGCCTGTAACCACTGGACATGCCTCACATTATACTCATTAACAGACCTTATTTCCAAAATAACATTTACAAACCCTCACCGTGTGTCTAATGTTTCGTAAATAGCACAGTGTGAGAGAAGTCAATGAGAATGCAAGCCAATGACAAGACATGAGGATGGAAAATAGAAGAGGTTGTTCAAATCACGGGTTTGGGCTGGAGTTGATGGCCTTTGAGGTCAGCAATGCAGCCTCGATTTGAAAATTCTTAGCAGAGTATAATGACACATAATGATCGTCCATCAGATTCTCTCACAGTTGTTCTTGTCTGGTGTCTCTCCATGTCACCAAAAACACAATAGGAAAAAGATGTAGCTCATTGTTTGATAATGGTGATGACAGTGGTGTGTGTCATATAGTGTACATCATTATGAAGAAACCTATTATTGGCACTTTCTGAGCCATTGATTAATTTACGCCATCAACAATATTTTCGCCACCCATGTTTGGGTTACTTGCTTGTTTCTTAATACTGGTGTACATTTCTCTGGGGGCCACGTATGTAACGTTTCTTTTAAGTTGTATTATCACATTAAATTTTCATTTTGGGGAGGATGGGGAATAAAGAGGTATATACTAAGTTTGATTATTTTCAAATTCATAGTTCTTATTTTGGTGACTTGAGTCTAATTTTTTGTCATTTTCTGTATTGGAATAGCCCACAGACTGCAATATTTTTTTTTTCTTCTGGGAGAAATTCTGATATACATACATAAAGATTGCCACGGAAAGAATGTATAAATTATAAAAAGAATCTGGAAGCTTTTTGAGAGAAAAGAGAAGAAGAGGACACATCATTTTTTCATATGGTAGTTCTCAACCAGGACAATTTTGTCTCCTCAGGGAAAAATTATCAATGTTTGGAAACATTTTTAGTTGTTACAAGTGGGAGGGTGCTACTGGCATCTAGTGGGTAGAGGCCGGTGATGCTACCAAATACCCTACGATGTGCAGAACAGATCCGCAAAATAAAGGATTATCCAGTACAAAATCTCAATACTGCTGTGGTTGAGAAACTCTGCTGTCATACAAAGATAAGAGCACCTGATGGAGGACTTGAGAGTTTCCGTGGCGTATAATAAACTTAAAAATTTAGCAATAGATTGAGTTTTTGCTAATCTGGGCCTGTTGGGTTCTTGAACATTATACTCAGGATTCACTTGACATGACATTAACCTTTAAATCTAGACACATTATAAAGCATGTGAATTCAGATCATATACCAAGAAATGGATTGATGCAAGAAAACTGAAAATATGGATCTTTGGATCTGTTTTTGGTGTTTAATGGATTGACTTATTTCTCTTGATTAACTTCAGGAGTAATCACAGGAAATTATCATAAATATAATACAAGTACCTGATCAAAAATTCTTATTTCCGTGAACAACTAAATTAGGAGTTTTTGCCTTGTAGGCATATTAGGGCCCTGCAAGGTCATTCCAAAAGAGATTTATTAATACTGACTTATCTTTTAAAAGATAGTTTTTGGGGTGCAGATGTTAAATATATTTCTGTGAGGTAGGCTAGAATTAATGGAGGGGCAAACTTGATAATATTAAAACAAATATATTTCTAGGATTAATTATTGTCCACAGGTTGGATAGCCTTGCAGAGTAGTCAGTGTCTCATCATGTATGTTGTTCAGTAGCTGCCTTGTCATCCATCCTCCTAGGTGACAGATTTGGCTTAGGCAGCCAAAAATGTCCCTTCCAATTTGGAGTTAATGATTTTGATTATATTTCTTCGTTGTGAAAGGACACAGAAGTATACAGCAGGCATAAAAACCATGTTTATGTTATAATCACTGATTATAAATCCTCTGTCACACTTGCTTTTGTAGAATTCAAGAAAGATCTGATATGGAGTTGGGATTCATAAATATACGAAGTTAGAAATAAAATGTGTTTGTGTGTGTGTGCATGTGTATGTTTCCCATTTCTTTACTGACAGATATTTGACAGGTACAAAAGCCTTGATTTATTCAACTAGTATAGATGAGGAATTAAACTTCAAACAAATACCAATGGAGGCAGTGTGACTAAAGTCATAGTAAAGTGAAAATGACTAACATTAGCACCTTCCCTAAAAACCAACTTGAACATGAGAGGAGATAAAAAGTATGAAGAACCGTGGTACTTCAAAGATGTATGGAGGTGGGTATGGAAGTTGTAGGGGACCTTAACACAAAGTTTGAGGAGGACAATATCCTACTGAGTCTAAATAATATCTACCCAACCAGTCATTCCAGTCATTTAAAAAAAACAGGCCAATCCAATTATAATACAAAATATGAAACTATTTTACTGAAGAGCACTGATTAATTTGATTTAATGCAGGCCCAGACAACTATTTTAAATATAATGGTTTCCATAAAATGCTTAAAGTCCAGGTCTGATTCTTACTGTGTGATATTTACTCCACCAAAATAATGCAAACAAATTAATTTTTGTATTTTTGATAAATGCATCAAAGTACCTAAAGACTCAAAGCAGAAGATGCAGAAATCTAAAGTACTTTTTTTCTTTCAAAGCTAAAAGTCTGCCTTTCTACTTCTTACTCTCAGTTCAAAATAACTGGTTAGGGGGCTAGCCCAGTGGTGTGGTGGTTAAGTTCTGCACACTCCGCTTCCGCTGCCCAGGGTTCACGGGTTCGGATCCCAGGTGCAGATCTACACCACTCATCAAGCCATGCTGTGGCAGTATCCCACATACAAAATAGAGGAAGATTGGCACAGAGGTTAGCTCAAGCCTAATATTCCTCAAGCAAAAAGGGGAGGATTGGCAACAGATGTTAGCTCAGGGCCTATCTTCCTCACCAAAAAAATAAAAAATAAATAACTGGTTAGGAAGATTGGAGAGGAACACGAAGCCATTATCTCTTATCTCGGGTACTTCATTGTCTCTGTGTTGGAATCTGTTTCATACCTGATGACTACTGGTTCATCTTCATACTAAAAACTTATTAGCAACTTGTTCTGAGGAATAAAGGCCAGTACAGAGTAAGGTATTCATTGAACATGATTTTATGTGTCAGCTAATACATAAATGGTTCTCAAATTGTGGTCCAGGCCAGCAGTATCAATGGTGAGCTTGTTAGAAATGCAAATTCATGGGCTCCTACTGAATCACACCTAGTGAGTGAGTCAGAATCTCTGGGAGGCAGGGCTCAGCCATTTGTGTTTTAAAGAGTACTGGATAATTCTAATTCTTGCTGAAGTTTGAGAACTACTGTGCTATGCGATTAAAAAATGGTCTCTCACACTCCATAGAATTTTACAGACACTATGGAACATAATTGTGAAAACAATTTATGTTTCAATGAAGCCATGTGAAATATACAAAGGTCACATAAGGGGAAAAGAACTTGTTTTTCTCTGGAGATCAGGAAAGGCTTCAGAGAGGCTATGCTTCAATTAAAACTTGAGACAGTACGAGTTTTCCAGAAAAACTAATGAAACAGCCATTCTAGATAGAGAGAACTAGAATCAGAAGATTCAAATCTAGACAGAAATCAGGCAAGTATTTTGTGGTAAACATTTTAAATCTTCTATAGAATCCTTTTCTCTTGATCTGGTCTTCAGAATTTCACGGTTAAGGCATTATCTAGTTTGGATACACTGGGGAATGTCTAGAAAACAAAGCAGGAAGCCAGAATCTATAGGAGAGCTGGATAATATAGTGGTTAAACATTTGAGTCAGAGAAAGATCTGAGCCTAAATGTTAATTTTTGTGTACATGGTTCTTAGTATCCGGGTATAATTAAAACTTGTGCATCCATAGATGAGTTGTTTCATTCCTATGATTCAGTTTGCTTACATGTAAGTGTAAATAGTAGTACCTACACCATAGGGCTGCTGCTTTTTGAGATGATTAATTGAGATAATACATGCAAAGTATCTGCCCCCCCATCTCTTTTAATCTGTCAGTTTCTCTGCTGAAATTATATCAGAATAAATATATTCAATAATAGTATCTACTATAACTTCATGGAAAATTTATTAGAATCAATGGGCTTGATAGAGAAAAGTGCCATTAACACATAAAATATTATCACTGTGAACAGAAAGTATGCTAAGAATTTAATGCAATTGATCACCTCACGCCCGTCAGAATGGCTATAATTAACAAGACAGGAAACAACATGTGTTGGAGAGGATGTGGAGAGAAGGGAACTCTCATACACTGCTGGTGGGAGTGCAAACTGGTCCAGCCATTATGGAAAACAGTATGGAGATTCCTCAAAAAATCAAGGATAGAACTACCATATGATCCAGCTATTCCACTGTTGGGTATTTATCCAAAGAACTTGAAAACACCAATTTGCAAAGGTACATGCACTCCTGTGTTCATTGCAGCGTTATTCACAATAGCCAAGACTTGGAAGCAACCTAAGTGCCCATCAAGGGACGAATGAATAAAGAAGCTGTGGTATATATACACAATGGAATACTACTCAGCCATAAGAAACGATGAAATCCAGCCATTTGTGACAACATGGATGGACATTGAGGGTATAATGCAAAGTGAAATAAGTCAGAGGGAGAAGGTCAAATACCGTATGATTTCCTTCATTAAGTAGTAGATAATAACAACAATAAACAAACACATAGGGACAGAGATTGGATTGGTGGTTACCAGAGGGGAAGGGGGGAGGGAGGAGGGTGAAAGGGATAATTCGGTACATGTGTGCGGGGATGGGTTGTAATTAGTATTTGGGTGGTGAACATGATGTAATCTATGCAGAAATAGAAGTACAATCATGTACACCTGAAACTTTTACAATGTTATAAACCAATGTTACTGCAATAAACAAAAAATTAAAAAAAAAAAAAAGAATTTAATGCAATTGAAATCTGTGTTCACACACACACACATGCACACACTTACATCCCCACACACATAATTAGTAATGCCCTTGAAGAGAAAAAAGATCTTCTCTCTACCTGACACATTTTATACAAACTGACTGACAGCTAGTGTGTGTGTGTGTGGGGGGGGCGTATGCCTGTGTGCACTTAGCTCAATGTTGCAGCAGACTGGATATTCACATTGTTTCCCTGACAACCACTCAAGCATTGTCTAAGTATCTCATGGCTGTGGATGGCTGTACAATCACATTTAATCCCATGGTTAAAAGAATGAGCATCCAGAAGCCTGAATCAATGGATTAATTTGATTTGAGACAAGAATTAGTCTCTGCTGGGGAAAGCATTAACCACTTAGAAATGTGCTGGGATAGTTGAAGCTGATTTTAAAATGGAAAAAAAATTAAAGTCTTGATAATAAGAGAGTAGAAAGCCACAGTGTGGCCAGTCTGAGGTAGATAATTCATTTGGCAAATATAATCATAAATTTTTCATTAACCAATTGGATCTGCCTGTAGGTTCTATTCCGTAACCCTGCTCTAGAACAGCTGCAGCCCAGGTTAAATTAAATGCCTCAGGATATTTAACACAAGTGTAGGGAGATTTAGCATGTTGAAATCTGCTATCAACCTTCAGCAATTTTTATCACTGTCAAATATTGTCTCCAGTCTTAAAAATTGGTTGGGTAATTTCATGCCATAGCAAGTATTTCATGAGAGCAGATGAAGTTAAGCAAATCTCAGTCTTTGGGGCATAAACTGATCATCTAGAGCTCACAGAAATATGCTATATATGGGGTCAGCTGCTGTCTCTGAGCTCGGGAACTTGAGTCTGTTCTCATGTGCTGATGACAAAGCCATCTCTATGCCGCTGATGGCTCTCTCTTGCTGTTGCTACCACTATATCTTTGGCTAGGCATAATATTGAATCTAGTTGCTCTGCAGAATTTCAACCTTTGGGCATTAGGGCACTGAATGAAGGTCCCACTGGCTTGAAAAATATATGATTGGAAATCACTCATTATGTAAATGATCAGCTACAATTTTAGAGAATAAATTAATGAGGCCCCCAAATAAACTATCACAGCATTTGGACAAAATAGTTCTCAGCCATCGTGCACTCTTACACTCAAGTTATGTTTTACGACAGGGGAATCTCCTGGGAATATCTTTGCTATATAGTGGGGTTGGGAATGTAGAGATGATGGCTAAGGAAAGAGGAAATCTTAGGATCAAAATAAGGGTAAGGGAGAGAGTAGAAAACAAAACAGCATTGAAATCTTCTTGCTTGAAAATAATATTACAAATAACTATAGCTAAATTTACTGGTAAACACTAGAAAGTATACCTGTTGCTATCAATTTGATCTCACTTGATCTTGCCCTATGAGGCAGATACTATTATTATCTCTTTTATATAGGTGAACAAGTGAGTTTAGACAGATTTAGTAGTTTTTCAAAGCCATGTACATAATATATAGCAGAGCCAGGATTCAAACTCATGGCTGGTGGGTCCCAGACTCAAATTATTCTCACTATGCTATTCTCTCAGGAAACCATCTATCAGGAACACTAAGAGTCTTCTAAAACTGGATATCTCAGATACATTGAAGAAATAGACTTCCTGTGCTTGATCTTTTCTTTCTGTCTCACATTTTGATCCCTCTAGAGTTGGACCATCTCAATTGGTATATTCTCAGCTTTTCTTTTCTTTTTGTCACTAGGGATTTTTTTAATCAAATTAGAAATCCACTCTTGACAGGTTTATTATATTTTTCTATAAACAATATGACTCTTTGGATAATTCATTACTTACTAGATTTCCACTGGGCACCTTTTAATAAATTCCGGAAATTCCCAGGCAAAAGTGAAGCACTAGAGGCAAATCCCCGAAAGTTAATAGAATCTTTTTAAACTACGTATTACCACATTCTTTTGTGTATTTGTATATTATTTTGTATATTAATTAGGTGTATTTCCAAAAACTGGCAGCATAATATAGATAAATAAACGTATTTAATTATACCATCTGTCCAAGAATATTCGGTATAACCACTTTTAACACTACACTCAAAACTATTCTCAGAGAGAGAAGTGGGCTTCCACAGACACGGATTTCTAATATATGCTCACGTGGGCAACAGATGTGCATTCCTGCCAATCCATGATGACATCTAAAAAGTCTTCCTTCTGACTCTGAGAAGGAAATCTAAGAGAACAATGATTCATTCATTTTACTGGGAAAAAAAAATTGTCATCTAAAGGAGAACTGCATTAATAATAAAACACTGATTAAAACAGAGAAAACTTTTTTCATCTTATCTATTTCATTAGGGTTTTCCAACTCTATCTATCTAACCTAAGTCATCTTGAACATATGTCAAAGGGATTAAGGTCCAGGAACATTTAGAAAGTTGAATAACTACAAGAGTGAATTATGTCACGTGGCAGTAAATAAGGATATTCAAATGGTCCCAAGATGTTCTCAGCATTTGACAATATCTTGAAAAATCTATGTGTTGAGAACAAGAAGAATGTAATAGAAAGTTCTTGAGCTTGAGAATTAGACTGACCTGGGTCAAATTCCAGCCCTTCCACTGAGCAGGCATTTGACTTTGGCTGACTTCGTTAATCCTCACAGAGCCAGCTCTTCATCTGTAATGTGGAGGCAAGAATACATACCTTATAGGATTATTGTGAAGATTAAATGATATAGCTGTAAAATAACTTAGTGATTTTGTTCAATTACATTAGGTCATCCTCTTTTCCCACCAGTACTTCTGGTAGGATGCAAGGCACTATAGGCACTTGAAAGGAAATTTAAATTAGCAATTATTTGCTATTATCTCTTCCATCATTTATTCCTTTTTTTCAATCTTATTCTCTCTTGTAGTTTTCCTCACTTTTATTTTCATGATATCAGATGTGCTAACGTCTCAATATAACACTTTAGGCTCTTTGAAGTAAAAATATTATATAAATGTAATAAACAAATATGTGGTAATAACAACAAAGTGTTTCTTACCAGATGGGGCTTACCAGCTACTCTTTAAATTAGAAAGCCCACATATATAATTCTAATGTGGGTTGCTTCCTTGAGTTAATCATTCGAGAAAGCCCTTAAGTTCCATCAGGTTAATTAAACTCTTCTATATTATCATGTATATATATCTGTGTCTGTTGACTCACTAGTTTGATTCAATGTGCAATTAATAATGATATACTTAATTACTCAACAATATCTGACATATCTTGGATATTGTCATTTGCATACTTTTCGTTGCTTGAGTTTGACCTCAAGATGAAGTGGAGAGTTGCAGAAACAAAAGTACATAAAATCGGTCTTTCTTCACTCTTATTCTCTCTCCCAGCTTTCCTCTTTATTTTATATCAGTTGATGTTTACGGATGTGCGATGCATATACAATAAAACCATCTAATAATACTAAAAAGACAGAGATTTCTGGTCTGGATTTGAATGAGTCATTCCTCCTAATAAAATAACTCCATTTCCTGATGGAGGGTTACTCATTAAAAGAGGTCAAGAATTTGATTCAGATATCCACGGTTTTCCTGGGACATTTGTCACTTTCTTCTGGCACTTTCCAGGCAGGAATTACAAAATGGTGACCTAAGGATAGATGCAGCCAAGTGTTCCTTTCACTCTGTATCCACAGCACCCATGATTAACTCTTCAAGAGAAAAAAATATTTTTTGTAAAGAGTTCACTAATTTTCTCCTTATGTTGTTTCAATTTCTAACACCTTATTTACTCCTTTGATAAGTGGCCACATTGCAGTGATTGTTGTAGATATAGAAGCAAATCTAGGGTCATTTATTTCCATGATGATGACAGTTTCCTCAGGGCTATGATCATCTTTGGATCAAAAGGGATAGTGCATGTGTCAGAAAAAGGTATGGGAGAGCATATTAGTAGTGATTTTTACTGGCAGCAACAGTAGCAGCCCAAGTTGAACAAATACATTCTTTTTACCAAAGTAACTTTGTAAATGATTGGTATAATATTTGCATTTGTTGTCCTTTTTGAATTCTGACCTTCAAATCTGCATTTGGACTGGCTTGCTGTTGGCAGCATTTTATGTTTTAAAGGCTCTTTTGAGGCCAGGTTAATTTCCACCGAGATTTCCTTTCGCTGCAAACATTCCATCTTGTTTTTACCTCCTGTGCTTGGTGCTCATTACAGCATGATTGACTCAAGGATGAAATATGGAAGCTCGTAAAGGTATTTTTTATCCCCTAATAAACCTCCTCAACACTTGATCTGATTTTATATATATAGTAAAGTATGCATTGAGAAAAGTAGCCTGCAAATGATCTGCTTTTACCTGAGTGTTGCTGCCTTGGTTAACCTGCAATGGAAAAGAGAGACTGTTTTTCCCAATTAGACACATTCCGTCTATAAAAGTGGGTGAAAGAAGAGGCGCAGGTAAGATGTATTATCAGGCTACTTTTCTCTTAATCCATTGGTAATTCCTTGGGGCCTTTCAAAAGGTGACACCTCTTTTAAAGAAGAAATTATGTCAAGTTCAGTTGCCCTGGTTTTATTGAGGTCATGTCACCCATAAGTATACTATAAAAGTGTTATGCATGATGGGGCCAGCTACAAAGCTGTTCCCTGGGCTGAGAAGCTGGACGTTCAAGTGATGCTTGGAGGGATGAAAACTTTGAAGACACTCTTCCTGATAGCCCTTCCCAAAACTTTAAGCTTTCATTCAGAATCACAAGACGGTCTATACATCCTACGGAAGAAAGAATTCACTAGGACCCTGATGCCACTGCTGGCAACATTATGGTTGAGTGAGACAATATCACTGTGTTTGTAAAGGACCATTCAAGGAACATCCAGGTACCAAATTCCAATGCCTGCAGCCTTCATTTTATTAGCATACTAATAGCAATCTGCTAACTGGACCAGATGGGAGGCAATCTGAATTGATCCTAGAGAATTGTGCAAATTGGCCAAATAAATTTAGTGTGCACAATGAATCAGCTCGAGGCTGTTACTTGTGCCAACAAGTCTCATTTGCGTGTTTTTGGCTTTGGGTCAGCTCTATCTGTCCTCAGAGATTTCCTGAAGTTCCAAGGGTGAGATGCTGCAAAGTCCAGACTTCACCCTCTCCCCACTTCTTGAGTGACCAAGAGTTGCTCAATATGTTTGTGTTTTTATTCATATGTTCACTTGTTTTACATTTATTTTAATACTGTCCTTCGATTTTTTAGGGTATGAGAGAGAAGAGCTGCTGTTTACTTTTTCTTTTCCTTGAGATATATTTTGAGTACCAACTACTGGATGTGAACGAAAGAAGAAAGAAAGAATGTGCCACTTATTATTCAGTAAACTGAGGTATGCAGGGGAGAATTCAGAGCTGCAGGAAGATTTTTGAAAAGGGAGGTAAATTAGAGATCCCAGCAGGTACATGAAACATGGGAGAACTTAGTGGGGCCACCAGAAAGCAAAGTGATAGAGGCATTTTAGGGCATAGAGGAAAAGCTCTCTGCCATTGTGAACAGAGCATGGTGTCATTAATCCCACACCACATCCCACCCCTGCATCACTCTAATCTGCCTAGAACACTGGGGGTGGGTTAGTCATGAAGAACTCATAGTAGGGGGAGAAAAGTTTCTTTTCCCATGGTGCATAAATCGTCTCATGTCTTCCTAAAATCTTTAATTTTATACCACTGTTATCCCCTTTTTAAATACTTAGAAACTAGGAGGTTAATTTACTTGTCCAAACTTTCATCTTGTAAGCAACAGAGATGGGATTTTAACCCAAGTAGAGTAATATCTTACCCTAGGCTCAAAGAGTTGGTAATAGTCATCACTTCACCTTCCTTGTAACATCCCAAATATAGACTTCCAAGGACTAGAGAGTATGATCACCTGATGACGCTTAGACTGAGCCACACTGATGGGCTCTGTATTTTACTAATGCCTCTCTCCTAACACTTCAGGAAGACCTTATTATAGGTGGCTGGGACAGGTGCACAGTTAGGAGAAGGCTAAGTCTCCAAACATGCAGGTGAGCAGGGAAGGTTTCTTACAATAGGATGAGAGGAAAGCAATAGGACTTCCTTTGCACCAAGAACTGCTGGTTTACAGCGAGTTGGAGATAGAGGTCACCCCTAGTCAATGTTCTAACTCAGGGTCATTATATTTTGCCAGGATCAAAGGATCTCAAATGACAATTTATAATTGCATCAATGAGCATTTATAATTTATGCCTCTATATATAGGGAGTTAGCACAAGGCTAAAATATCCACTCTGATCTTATAGCTGACATGTGGAAAAATCAAAACACATCAGCTCATGCCATGAATAATCTCTGTTTAAAGAGTAAAGCAAATAACCTTTGATTAGTGTGGCTGGGATTAATTTAGCCCTCACGCTTCTGTCAATGTGTAGCTGTACAAGACAGTTCCAGAAGCATCAAGCACGTCTCTTTAAATGAAACAAGGAATTCAGCTCAATCTTGAGTCTTAAGCTAAATTAACCGGATCCAAAATGGACTTCTGATCTGTTGATCCCCATCTCACAAGTTGTTCAGAATATCTTACACTTGTAATTATCTCTCTAAGGCTAGGAGCTCTGTGAACGGGAAACTTGAAAAAGCAGTTGTTTCTTACAAACCTAAAATCTGTCTAAATTACCTGATGAAAACCCATGGATTAATAATAATAGCTAACTAACATTTATTAAGCACTTATTGTGTGCTAGATGATATATTAATTATGTCATCTAATCTTCACATCTACCTTAGGAGGTAAATTAAATGTCAAATATATAACTAAAAAACTTTAATTGAGATTTGGAAAAGATGAAGGAACTCCAGAACTTTCTACAGTGAGGTGGTGGTAGAGAAGGTTCCCAAACCCAAGTCTGCCTGACTCTGGAGTCCATGAAAGCAGCCCTTGTGTAAAATGGATTTTTGTGCCAAATGTCAGGAATCTGTCACTTTCCCTTGTGAAAAACCTAGATCTCCTTTGCATAATACGGAAATGGTCTCTGCTTCTTTGCAGACGTTTGTTCCTTGAGGGCAATGATTCTGTGTTTCCTCTCAATATCTCAAATATCAGCGTAGTTCCTGGCTCATATTAACACTCAATAAATACTTGTTGAGAATGTGTGAACAAATGACAAGCTTTGTATATTTGTTTTTGAAGTCCACCAGAATGATACTTTTCAACTTTTAGTCCATGCACAAATTTGATCTATTCAGGAAGATCTACACCTATGTAATAATCCCTGTTAGAACAGCTCACTTTTATCAAGCACTGCTCTTAGCATTTTATACATTTTATCTCATTTAAGCATCTAAACAACCCTCTGAAATACCACTATCATCCCCATTCTGAGATGAGGTGAGAGAATTGAGGCAGTTAAGTAACTTCTCACGGGCCATGGAGTGAGAAGGTAAAAAACCAGTATTTGAACTCAGTCCGCCTAATTTTTGAGCTTAGATACTCAACCACAGCACAATATTTCCCCTGAAAGCCAAAACTACAGTTGATAGACCTTCCCACAATTATAACCCCCCTGTTTTCACCAGGCAAATGTTAATAAGCATTGTATCTGAAGTCACAAAACATCATCGCTTGCTGTATATTAGCAGGAGGGAGAATAAAACGGTAAATAAATTTAAAAAATATTTACCCAAGTGAGTTGAAAACATATGTCCACACGAAAACCTACCCGTGAATGTTTGTAGCAGCTTTATTCACCATTGCCAAAAATTAGAAGCAACCAAGATGCCCTTCAATAACTGAATGGATAAACAAACTGTGGTATACCCATACAATGAAATATTATTCAGCAACAAAAAGAAATAAGTTATCAAGCCATAAAATGACATAGAGGTCCTTAAATATATATTGCTAAGTGAAAGAAGCCAATTCAGATTGACTACATAGTTTATGATCCTCAAATACGTGATATTCTGGGAAATGCAAAATGTAGAAACTGTAAGAAGATCAGTGGTTGCCAGGATTTCAGGAGCAGATGGGGGGAGGGAGGGATGAATAGTTGGAACCCAGAGGAATAGGGATTTTTAGGGCAATGGAACTATTCTGTATGATACTGTAATGGTAGATACATGGCATTATGCGTTTAGCAAAATCTATAGAACTTATAACACAAAGAATGAACGCCAACATATACTATGAACTTTAGTTGATAATAATGTAAAAATATTGGTTCACCAATTGTCATCAATCATAAAAAGTGTATCACACTAGCGGGAGATGTTAATAATAGGGGAAACTGTGTGTGCATGGGTGTGTGGTAGGGAAAGGGGCACATGATAATTCTTTGTACATTCTGCACAATTTTTCTGTAAACCTAAAACAGTTGTAAAAATTGAAGTCTATTAAAAATTTTAAAATAAATAAATAATTTAATTAATTTAAAACATTACAGACACAAACCATTCAGGTAATCTAGAGTGTTCTTGAAGACATGGAACTTTTTGTTTGATAAGGTTAAAGAAAGGGTTTCTAGCAGCTCTCATCACAAATACTTGGTTATAGTTTTTTCTTTAAATGTCCAGTTTTAAATAGTAAAAAGAAAAAAATGTAGCATCTAGATTTCTTGTCCTGAAAAAATATACTCAGAAGAAGCAAACCAAACTGATGAAAACAATGATTTATTGAATACCTACTATATGCCATGCTCTACTGGGAGATAAAAATAAAGGATTGTCGTCTTCAACACAACTCCAGGACAAGAACAATCTGCTGAGTGCCCACAAAATGTCAGGCTGAGTGTCCCTTGCTAGGATAAAGGACCAAGAGGTCCTAGTCATTGTCCTGGAGAATCTGGCCATTAAGAATGGAAAGGAGATGTCAATAAGTAACCCACTCTAGCTACCAGGCACGTGACTAAAATAAAGGCATGTGTAATAGGTTGTAATAGTAGAGAACAAAGCTCTTAGAGAATATGTAGTCTTGCTAGGGAGATAAGATAAAGTCAGGAAAAAGAAAATAATGCCGAGAGAGTGTAATCTAGTGACACACTACACAACCCTCGTGGTGGTTATGCATGATCAGTTCAATAGGGATTGGAATATTCCATGGATAAGTGAAAGCTTAAAATTTATAAATAATATAGATGTTTTACTACTTTCCCTATAATATCCTATGTATGGTGCTTATCTTGAACTAAATAATTTCATTACAAATCATTTTAGATAGATTTAGGTAGTTAATTCAACAACATTTTGCTTTAAAATATCCAGATTAGAAAAATAGACTTTCTGAAGAGACATTGAGGATTTATGAGGAAACTGAAATGAATATTGACACATTAAGAATGCACTTTGCTTTGATTCCACCACAAATCTTTCAGCTCTAGTACTTTTTCGAATGAACGATTTAACAGACAGAATCAAAGCCAGGAAGGAACAAAAAAAAGCCTATGCAATAATTCTTTGGTGAAAAGGAAGACAGCAAAGGTAGAGGATAGTAGATTATTTAATTTCAAAATATGTGAACATTGACTCTGAACCTCTGGCAATAACAAACAAGACCCAAAGAGTCACATCACGATGCACGTGAAAAGAGAATTGCAATGTTGATTAACATGATGGGATGCAATGGCTCTTTAATGAATTCTACACTGTACCTGTCACACAGGATTGGAATTACATGAGCTCAGGGCTGTGCCTTATGTCCCCCAAACCAAAGCTTCCAGAACAAGGGACTTTATGGGATTTGATTAGAGATTCTCCAGGCAAATTATAGGGAAATGAAATGTTATTTCTGTGCACACACATGACAGCAGGATTTAGATTCACACGTGACTCTGAGGAATGATTGAATCAGAGACCTAACATGGATTTGTATTTTAAATTGTCCTGCAATAGGCAGGATCACGAAAAGTTGGAAGGGGATAAAGATAGAGCAAAATGGGGGGACAGAGAGATAAAAATGAAAGCAAGAAATGATGGGTAATCTTGTATGGGTAGGGTTGGGAATATATGTAGGAGAAAATGGAGTGACAGCAACAAGGTAGTTCAGGACCCCATTGCTCCAGGCTTCTGGAAATTTCCAGGATAAAAATGTTAGAAGACCAAATCCTCTCTATGCTCAGTCACGTCCCAGTCAGCTAGAGGAAGTACACAGCTCTTGTTTATATACAGATAATGCATCTTCCTGGCAGAATAACCTTTTCCTCCTAAGGGAACAGGGCAGGCCATTGACCTTCAGTTAAGAATTGTCTTCAGGGGGCTAGGACAAATGAGTAACCGGGAGATGGCTAGGAGCTGGAGCTGGTGAAGTGAGAGATAAATCCTCCTTCTGAGAGTTATTTGTCCATTTTTCTCCATCATAGATGCTTTCCTAAACAGTCTGTCAATAGCTGACTTCAAATTCCTGCTCTGTCCTTCTCTGATACTCTCAGATAAAACAACCAACTGGACCAACCCACAAAGTGACCTTGATCCATCCTGAATCTATTCTCACCTGCCACCTCAAACAACCCAAAAGATACTCTGTGGTTCATAGCCTACCCTCTTGACCTAGTGACCTACAGAGCAGGTAGAGACTAGAGAGACGAAGTGAAGAAAGAGACAGGAAGGGAGAGTGGGAGAGGCAGAGGGAAGCAAAGCTTATTACATATTGGCAATCTTTCGTGTTCTCAAACGGGTTTTACAATCACCCAAAATGAGAGGAGTATACACATTACACGAAACTATGTTTTTAAGAAATGTAATTTTATACTGTGTCTCTTTCTTTTCTTGAAGGTTTCAGTGGTAAACTTGAGCCTTTACTAATTATCCAATTCTTGGCCTAAAGAGACTTAGTTTTTTTTTTTTTTTTTCCTTACCCATTTATTGGAGGTCTATAATAATACAATACAGATCAATAAAACTCACAATTGTCTTTAGAGAAAGCAACCTTATACTGTTCATCAGTGATACATCCTAAGACCTAAAATGAGTTTAGTTAGAGAAGCCTTCTTTTATTTAATTTAAATACTTTATACTCCAAGTCAGCCCTCCTCTGCATAGATATTTGGTGATAAACATTTGGCATTGCTTGTTTGAAATTACCACTATGAACTGTGACAGAAACCCTCCGCCCCTACTTTGTGAAATTCTGTGCTACAGAGGACTGCTCAGCCACTCTTTTTCTTCTGGGGACTTCACAATGTCTTCTGGGTACCAGGTCCTGCACCAGATGCTTTCTTTCACATATATCACGTTTTCTAACTAGACAGCATAAAGAAGAATTACAATTCAATATCAAAGCCAAAGAAGTCTGAATATATATCCAGTCTAGCATTGTAGAAAGAGCAGTGGATTGGGAATTAAAGACCTGTTTTGGGGTTTCAACAGGTCACGTAGGTGTATAAACTTGAAGATATCACTTAACTGTTCTGTTTTCTAAAAATTGGATGCCAACATATTGTTTGAAGTTTTCAATTGCTTAAGAATCTTCTGATGTGCTCATTAAGACACAGATTTCTGGGATCTATATGCAGATATTTTGTGCACTGATCTTAGGACTGAGGAACACGGATCCCACATCATGCTCTGATGGAAGCAGCTCCTTGTGCACACATCATCTACAGAGTTGGCCTGAAGCACATCAAAGGCCCTGTAGAAGTTGCTCCTCCTGTAGCATAAGAATTATTCCTGGTTCTAGTCAGATCTGTTTTTTCTTGTTGATTAATACTCTTCAGAGGCCTTGGTTTTGAAATCTCTGAATGATTTAATTGGGCATGCTCACTTTTATAGTTTTCTTCCCCATTCTCTTTATCATACATTTTGCTTCTAAGGGAATGTAATACTTCTGCTCCTCTGGTGCATAGCGACCCTTCTATTTTTATACTTGAAATAAAGATTTGTTCATAGCTATGCAACTACCCTTACTCTGCCTTCAGAGGGGTTGTTTTAATTACTCAAACTAAAAGAGCTTAGAATGTAGAAGGGATGGTGAGGGAGAGGAATTAGAGGAATTTTATAAAGATAAAAGTACAGATTTATGCCAAAATACTAGAGAAGATATAGAATATTTAATGGGGAAAAACATTAGTAAAATTGGACATCTATTTTTCATATTACAGCTTGGTGATATTTACTAAGTGCTTATCCTTTTCTTTTAAGTGGCAAAAAAAAAGATAAAGAAAAAAATCTGTGACATGGTTTTGTTAGTAAATCTTTCACTTCCCTTTCAACACATAATTTTAAGACTGTGTATGCAAACATATTCCAGTGACCTCAAGCTCATTTAGGATTTGTTGAAGATGTAAAAATAAAAAAGAAATATTCCTTAGAGGGCAATCTGTTTGAGTTATAATGCATCTTAACGTTCTGTATAATATAAGTATTAACAAGATACAGACGTGTTTCTTATATTGACACATGAACCATGCATAGAATCAACACAAATATATTAGGAAAAAATAGCTTGATCTTTAACATACTGTAAATTGCAAATATACTTCAAATCTGAATGACATCTAAACCTTGCTAGGATTTTATTGGGCTTGCCATTTAGATTAACTCAATCCCATGTACCATAAAATTCTGATATCCTGTGATTTATAACTTGGATTTAAATGATCAAAATGATTTATCATCTCCTACCCAAACTCTGGAAACATTTCAAATAGATATAATTTAAAAAGAGGTTTTATCTTCTAATCTCAGTGTGACAGAGAACGTTCATAATGTTTTGATGACGAGGTGGAGAAAATTTTAACTTCAAAAAATGAATTCAGGAAATAGTGTAATTAAGCAAAACATATGGGATGATATAATATTACTGGCAGTCATCCTAGACATCAATTTTGAAGTTAAGTAAAAGTGAAGAAAGTGAACGAACTCTGCCGAAACAAGAAAAGAAAACTTTTCAAGAGCTTAGACATTGATGAAATTTACAGCTCTGAGTAATGGAACCCTCTGTACCAACATCATCATCTCTCGTGGTTACTAAATAAAAATTAAAATCTTCTTTGCCACGTTTTTTTCCAAGGATAACTGTTGACTGTTTGGAAGATCAAGAAGCAGTGGGTGAGTAAAAGGCATGTTTTAGACAGGGAAACTTCCTCCATGAGGACAGAGAGGTGGGGGCAACTCTTGACCTGACATAGAATGAAGCACAATTTCGTCTGGCTGGACTAGCTTCTAAGTGACATCTGAGAGCAGCAGGCTGAGAATGAGAAGCATGTGGCCAGGATGGTGAAACGTGTCGCAGCCTGAAATGTTGGGCAAGTCAGAAAGAATATTTAAGAATTAAAATTAAAAATAAAATTTAAATACCAGTGTGGGCAAGGGTATAGGAAAAGAAGCATTTCTATATTGTTCTGGTGGGAAAATAATTTAATTTTTTCAGAAGACAATTTTATAATTTGTATCCAGTGATAACTTATGACTGTAATTTTTGTTTTGGAAAATATAATGATGCAATAATTAAGAAATGTGTATAGGTTTAATTGTAAGGATGATTATCAAAAGGATGCTTATAATATGGAAAAGATAGAACTAGCCTGAATTTCCAAAAAGATGGTATTTTTTTAAATAATTGTGGTACTTTTATATGGAATTATACCTGTGGAGTGATTACAATGATTTTGTAGAAGATTATTCTTTACTTACAAAGAAGTTTATGATATCTTGGTTAGTGGAGACAAAAAGACGGCTTAGCCATATAAAGAGTACGGTATAATTTTGAATAAAAGAAAAAAATAAATACTATGTAGGAGAAAGTATTCAGAAGAATATAAGCCAACCTGTGATTATGATTTTTATTACATTTATGGGACATTTCATAAGCTGAAAAGGTGTTACTTGTTTATTTGTATATTATCCATTTCTTCAAATAAAATGTAAGCTTTATTAGTTCAGAGACTATGCTTGCCTGGGTCACCACTGTACTCCAGGGCCTGGTATGGTACATACTAAGAACGCAATAAAACTTCGTTGTTGTTGTTATTATGTAAATGTTCATTAGAACTCTGTGGAACAAGTGAATAAACCTAACAGTGTTGTATCTAACAAAGGAAACTCGTGGCTGGAACTCTGGTTATTTCTGTTTTCTTATTTCTGATTGCTTCTATCCTCTAACTTGTTCCCTACAACGATCTATTACATGCCATGGAGAGAACAGCATCACACTCAAGTGAAAGACCAGCTACAGATGGTTAAACCAAGCTTAGATATGCAGATCAGGATTCAGATGAAGGGAGATGAGCAGTACCTGGGTACTTGGTTCTAGACACCACACTAGGAAAATCAAAGTTAATACACAAGTGGCATTATAAAAATAAGGGGGATTTTAAAAATGGTCTACTAATCAGTCATCTCAACAAATCAGCAACAATGTCATCATCATCATTGTTGTTAATAGTTGTGAATATTTCATTGACATATCAATTTCTAAGCCAATTCCACACACACATCGAAACTGCTTCTGAGCATTTACTCTTATATGCAACCCTCCAATTCATATTTGGTAGAAAAAGCTATTTTCCTTATTGAAATTATATCCTAATGGACATCCTAAGGAATGAGGTTTCTGAGTTGGAACTATACCTTAAAACAGACCAGAGTGTATTCAGAGGACAATGGCCAGGATGGAAGGGGGATTAACAGAAACAGCCAAGAGTTGACATTAGAAGTTGCAATGGTAATATCATGTGCTAATGGCTCTCTCTGTCAATCCATTTGTCATTAGTAATGAAAATGAAATGGAACCATCACAAACATTCACGTCACGTGAATAATAACTGAAGAAACTCGAGTAGTTTAGTCTCTAAGACTATACGAAAAAACCCAGAAGGGGGCATTTCATCACTTTAAATACACAGCACACTGACATATGGAAGACATCTTAGACTTTCAAAAAATGTGGCTACAGAGGATAAAATGAAGACCAGTGGTGGGAATCCAAAGAAACTGCTCGAAGTTCATTCCAAGGAATAATTTCAATAATTGAAGATAATCTACAGATGAACTGTATCCAATTTTCCTGCATTTTTACAGAGAACAGAAAAATACTGGTATATCTTTCTCAACAGGTTGAGAGGAAGCACCTCGAGAGGAAAAACGTGATTTGCCGACTGCCTTGCAATTTCCTTAGACATAGCAGAGTTCCTGGCACGTGTGAACCCACATCAACTCGCCAAAGGGGGAGCAAAGGTTTCCCATCACTGGGTTGTTACTGCAATGTAGGTTGTGACATCAGCCAGTGCCAAGACTCAAATTAAAAGTAAAAGTTCTATCTTCTAGAAGTATTTCAACCAGTTCTCTAAATAGTTGTCGTCTTACTCCTTTGTGTTCCCAGAATTATTTTAAAATTGTATTTAAAGTTTTGGTTGTGTGTGTGTGTGTGTGTACAGCTACTCAGAGCAATTATTAGATTTTACTATAGTTTATCTGACCATGCCATTTCTTAGGTCAAAATCCTTCAATATCTCCTCATTACTCTGGATAAAAGCCAATTAGCTATCATTTAGGGTATGTTCTCTACCCACCTCTCCAGTTCCATCTTCTCCCTCCCCAACACGGATGAACCTCCAGACATTCTGAATGCCCCTATCTTGTTAAAATGTTCCATGCTTTATTGCCATCACTCATTTACTGGCGTGGCTTAAACTGCTAAGGGTAATCGTTGCTTTCCCAATTTCTCTGGCTAACTCCTAGGTTTTGGTTTGGATATCACTTCCTTCTAAAATCTTCACTGATTTCAAAATCTGGATTAAAAGCTCTGTTAGCATCCTGTGCTTTCCCTGTCCCACACTATAGTGGCTCAGGTTTCTTAATTTTCTTTCTCCCTTACCAAACTATAAATTCCAGGAGGATAAGTATCATGTCTATCTATTTTTTTAATTGAATAAATTTGACATGTAACATTGTGTAAATTTAAGTGTAGAGCATGTTACTTTGATACATTTATATATTGTAATATGATTGCTGATGTAGTCATATTTATCACATTACATAATTATAGTACAATATTATTGTTTATATTCATTATACTGTGCATTAGATCTCTATGGCTTATTTACTACCTACTTCAAGTGTGTACCCTAAACGCTATCAATCTTATCCCCCTCCCCATCCCCTGGTAACCACCATTTTATTGTCTGTTGTTTATAGGTTTAACCTCTTTTTTTTTTGTTGGGAAGATCAGCCCTGAACTAACATCCATGCCAATCCTCCTCTTTTTGCTGAGGAAGACTGGCCCTGGGTTAACATCTGTGCCCATCTTCCTCAACTTTATATGGGATGCCACCACAGCATGGCCTGACAAGCGGTGCATCGGTGCGCACCTGGGATCCGAACCCAGGTCGCCAGCAGTGGAGTGCGCGCACTTAATCGCTACACCACGGGGCCAGTCCCTAGGTTTAACGTTTATAGGTTCCACATATGTGATATCATACAGTATTTGTCTTTCTCTGTCTGATTTATCTCGCTTAGCATAATGTGCTCAAGGTCCATCCACATTGTTGCAAATGGGGACATTATCTTTTAAATGTTATATCTCCATTACTTAGCATAGAATGCCTGCACACAGCAAGTACTCAATAAATGTTTGTTAAATAAATGACTGATTGTTAGCTGTTCTCAAGGCTTGAATCAATGAGCTCCCAGAGTCTGCATCTGTGTTTTCTCTTTCAACATCATGCTCTAGCACAGGAAGCAATCCACATGGTGAGGAGAATTAGATTTAATAACTTTTTAGAAATTGTTTTTCCTGATGTAATTCTTATATCTTGGCAATATACACTCAATCTCTCCCACCCCCCCATCTCTTTCTCTCTCACACACACACACATACATACACACACACAGAATAAGCTCTTATCTTACCACAAACATCTGTGTCTTCTTGGAGAACTCAGAACAGACAGGGCATTCACCTGAGTTGCTATATTGACAAAGCAGTCTGTCATCCTGTGTCTACCCGAATTCACTAATAGGTATGTAGGATGTGGTCCACAGAACCATGAGGCTTATTTTGGCTATCACTTAGCCTTTGAGTACCTTTGGTAATTGGCTGTGTTGACAGAAGCAGCCAACATTTCATATTAGAGGTTCCAGTGTGTGCATCACGTGTTGATTGCTTTCTCTGTCAATTCATTCTGGTTGCCCAGTAATGAAATTGAAATGAAACTATCACAAATCGGTAGCTCGTCAAATCTAAAGCAAGACAGACAGCCCATTTCTTCTGACTGGGGAATATTCCACATGAGTGTGTTTTACCCTCTATAGCCCAGTGCACATGCACATTTTCTGGCAGGAAGGGGAAACCTAATGAAATAAAAAGGGTGTAAAAATATTCTTCAGTGTATGAAAACTGGGTGTATAAATTCACAATCTGATAATTCAAAAGGAACTACAGCAAAAGTTGTTTTTTGTGTGTGTGTGTTTCTTGTTGGATTTGGTATCTGTGCCAGTCTGTATATAATACATAAGAAATATCACATTTCTTCTGAAATAAACGGCTATACTTCTGTGGCCTTTAGACAAAGAGGAGAGGGCCCGAAGAAAACATGGAAAAATAGGTAGGGAGATTGAAAGTGAAGAAAATCAATTAACTAAACGATAGATGCTAGAGTTTCAGAGCCCACAGAACTTAAAATCTTTTGCTGAAACTCCAGATAACCATTTGAGAAGAGAAGACTGAGCAGAAATAGGGTTCAGTGTTCTTTTTTCACATCCAGTACTAAAGGAATCTTGCTTTTCAGGACTCCAATGGTAAACTGGATTTCACAATGTGTTTACAAATGCACTTTTTGTCTCTGTTTGCCAATGTAAAAAAAGTTAGTATCACATTATGCCCCAATTGTTTGAAAAATATTTATTCTAGATGTTTCGATAACAAGTTCATATTTTTGTAGAGTATTTGGTATTTGTTTTTAAAATGATTTATGTAACCCTTATAACTATCCTGTAAAATTGGCCAGGCAGATATATTTTATTCCCATTTTAGAGGAGAAAACTGAGACTTATGACTTATAGAGTTTGCTAATGACATTATGGAACTAGTATCCAAATCTCCTGACCCAGTTCATTACTTTAGCTATAAATTTTCCCAGAAGATACATACTACAGCATCTAGAAATATTGTATGGATTCACTTGGACAATTGTCAAATTAGGAGCATAGAGCCTTATTCACTTTATCAAAATAGATAATAAAAATTTGTTTATTTATATATATCTCCCCAAAACAATCATCAATCCAAGACCATTCCAGATGAGTCAGAGAGCTGCTGTACACACAAGGGGAAAAGTAAAGAACTAACATTTTTTGCAGAATCTATTATGGCCTGAGTTCAAAAGTAGCTGTGTCAAAGAGAGTAACTTGTCCTACTAGATGGCTGCAGGCAGATCTGTAATGACAAGGCCAATTCCACCACACCACGTTACCTCTAGTCTATTTACAATGGCTTTGGCAGGAAGTACGTATGCAACTTCTTGCCTATTATAGATAATTAATCTTTTATTCAGTTGGAAACAATACGTTCCTAGTCCACGCTGACTTTTGGGATGAAGTTGATCTTGGGTGTGAGTTACAATTTGTATGGTCTTCTCACCACATGACTTGACTGCTATGCACACATTTTCTCGGTGTTGTTTTTTTCCTATAAAATAAGTGATTTGAATAAGATTATTTACATTGTTTCTTCTAGCTCTAAAGTCATATCATATGATTTTACATAGTTCCTTGACCTGTGGTACACAATGTAAGCTGGAGGGTTATGGTGGCATGTGTCTCCACAGCAGCTGATGTCATAACTAGGTAAGGATTAAAAAGCCAACTTGAGACAAAATAAGTTAGCTAGTTATAGATTTATGAAGTTACTAAACAGGTCACAAATATAATCTAGAAAATAATCATCTTTGATATTCTCCCTCAAGTCATGATGAACAGTAAAGAACACTTGTTTCAAAATTGTCATTTATCTAGTGATTTCTAAAATTGAACATAAAGCAGAGTAAGGTCATTTATGTGCTGACTAATGCTGACGCACTAATTTTTATAAACAAATAAACATTCATATAAGGACAATGTGGCGTATCACAATTGGACACTCAGTGCCAAATTGTGGAACCACAGATCAATAGAACAGAAAAACCCCACAGAATAGACTTCAGCTACTCTAATTATTTTTTTTCTTCCTCTATTTGAAAGATAATCAGATCTGATAATGCAAGTTTCCCAATTGGCTTTTTGTTTATTCTACCTGAAACAAAATACTAATCAATTAGTGTCATAAATCTTAGAGAGAAAAGGGACAGTGGGGCTTTTTATTGGGACTAATCAAGTTCAGTGTCTGGGGATGCAGAAATGAAGTCCAAGGAGGTGAAGTGATGCTCACAATTATACACAATTGGTTCCCGGAAAAAGATGCCCCACTTACTATCTCCCAGTTCAAGTCCACCAAATTTTTTTCACAGCTCTGTGTTCATATCAGGTGACAGACACTTGCAATCATGACCCTCAAGATTTTCAGGGTTCTCTCCCACACTGACAGAGTGTGGCCAAGTGCCTTTCATTGCTCAATGAGACCCATGCATACAGGACACAAGCAGAGACTTTAAAAGTGCTTCTACATAGGGGCATTTCCATTTTTTGTATTCTTGGAATCTTCTGGCGTCATACGAATAAGCCCAAGCTAATCCGCTTGCTGATAGAAAAATTGAGGCTGAGATGCCCTTGTCACACCAGTTCATAAGCAGTCACCCCCAGAATCCTAGCTGACCCACAGATGGCCTAAGATGTGTGAGTCCATTTGAGATTAACAGAATATGGCTCGGCTGGGCCATGCCCAATTGACCCGTGCAATCATGAGCTAAATAAATAGTTGTTATTTTAAGCCACTGCATTTTGCGGTGACCTCTAAAATAGTGCAAAATCTATGGTTATATAATCAGTGAATGGCACCATCCAACCAGTTGCCAAGCCAGACATTTTGACTTCTCACTCTGCCTCACCATTATCTTCCACATTAAACTATGCATCCAGCCCTGCAATTCTGCCTCATAAATGACTCATTCTGACTCATAAATGAACTGCTTCTTCTCTCATAATTCCTCTGCTTCTATCCTAGCCCATGACACCATTATCCCTTGTCTGAATTTTTTCCTCACACAGCCTTCCATCTGGTAGATCTGTCTCCATCCCTGTTAGCCTCTAATTCATCTTCCATTCTGTAGCCAAGGGTATGTTGTACAATTCATATCTGACAATAATATTCCTTTGTTTAAAAATTTCAATGGCCTTCCATTATCCTTAGAATACAATTCAGACTTCATAGCATAGTGAGGCAAATATTTCCCTGTTTTTCTTTTTAGTGCAGCATCTCCCTTCCAAAATTTAAGACGGCAGGCATTCAGCTCTCCCAACTGAAGACAACATTTCCCAAAGGGCTCACGTGACCAAGTTCTCAACAACGGAATGTATACAATTTCATGTCAGTTCCTTAAAAGGAAATTGTGTTGTCTACTTCCTCACTTCTTTCTGCAGGCTGGAAACTAGATGTGGTGCCAAGTGAGCTAACTTGGACCATATGATCCTGTGGACAACACCCCAGGGAATGCAAGAAAGAAGGGACTGGTAGAACAGAGCTGCCTACACACACTAGACCACTCACCTTTTTCTGTATGGTTACATGAGAGAGAAATGGTCTTCCATCTTATTTGAGATATTGTATATATGATCTCTTTTTAGAGTTTCTGAGCTTGTAGCCTAAGTAATATATATTACTTGCACGGACCACTGGAGTATGGCTCCTGTCACTGTCCTGGTCCCACTTTTTTCAAATCTCCTCTTCACCCTCTGAAGCTATCATCATCTGCTATTCACTTCCTAGAACATCCACCAGTCCTCTCCCTGAGCCTTTCCTCTGAATCAATGCTTTTCCATCTTCTTCCTCCCTCTTCATCTGACTAAATGCTACCCAATATTAGGCCTAAGCTTATAAAGTATTTTTTCTATAAAGCCTTCCCTGCTGCCCCTCAAGACTGGGCTATTTTTTCCTCTCATGTGCAACTCTCATATTCTGACTCATTCTATTAAACCACAAAGTACTTGATTTTGTATTAGTTTGTCTCCTTGACTAAATGATAAATTCTGTGAATGCAGAAACAATGTCCCTTCCATTCACCATCCTATCTCCAAATGACAGTGTGATGCCTGATATGTATCAGGAATGATATATAGTAATTGAAAATTAACGCAAAAGTATGGAAAAAGACAGGAAGGAAATATATTTAAAAAATAAACAGCAGTGATTTCTGGGTAGTGGGGCTATAAATGATTTTTTTACTCTGTTTATTTCAATATTTTCCAAAGTTCCTAGAGTGTGCATATGTTACTTTTATAATCAGAAAACACAACATAACAAAATATTTTTTCTAAAATATTATGTATTGGAATCAAAAGCTTACTTCTAATTTTGATTTACATACAACCAGGAATATAAACATTAACTGGATAAAATATACTTCTGCCTACTAGTTAGGACAACCATTGTATGTCAAGATTAGCAACAAAAAAAATATAAAACACTGTAGTTGATCAATTTTGAAGATCTATCCCCAGACAGATGAAGAAAATCAATATGAGCTGCTCCTCCCTCTCTCTCAGATGAATTTGTGTGTAATAAGAGATACACTGAGGGTGATGGATGTGGGCTAGATATATTCCCTTGGTGCTTGTTTGCAAAGGCGACTTGCCCTGCCTTCCACCTAGGTTTTCATAAAAGCTTTAAGGATTAGGGTTGTTTTTCCACTGAAATTTTACTCTCTGGAGAGAATGTGAGAGAATCTTATGGTCTAATCTCAAAGTACATTTGCATAAGATTAGATTTTATAATCTAAAAAGTCAAAACTACCCCATTTCTTCTAGCCTCCAGAACAAAGTTGTAAATGTGCAATTCATGTGGATTTGAGAAAGCAGAGCATCTGTTGGAAATATTTGCTCCTCACACATGGGGCCAAACTATAGCTCAGCAACGTTGATTTCTTTGTCAGCAGCTGGAAGATGCTATTTTTCTCCTTTTTGCCATTGAAAGTTAGGCTGATTTGATTGATTTAGGTTGGTGTGCATTCAGTTTTGGATTTCTCATTGCTAAATTTATTTTTCAGGAAGGCAATGTTTCATTGCATGGAATCAAAGGAAATCTCACTGAATATCATCAGTTTAATGAAGACTGGTCATTCATTCTGATGAGTTTTCCTCATTTTCTCTCGGAATGAGGACAAATGTCATAGATCCATTATACACAGAGAAAGGCTGGACTAAGGCAAAAAGCAGAAATTAATTTAATCTCCTGCTCTAGCCTCAACTAACTACATCTTTCAAACCAATAACAGGAACACAAAATTAATAGCTGGACGTACTTTTGTATTTAACCTTGAAATATGGTCTGGCAATTTAAACCCATTCAGCACACAAATTCAATCAGTATAAAGAATCCATTAATGATTGAGACCAATTTATTAACAAAAGAAATGTAAATTCAGTGTAATTGCATCATACATGCTGTAGTTATAACTCAGCTGAAGAGCATGAAAGGAATTGACAAAGAGGATGAAAACATCGAGGGGGTATTTATTAAAAGTATAGCTTAAAATATTAATTATCAACTTATTTCCAATCACTGGTTATGTGTTCAGAAAAATTTCAGGTGATTCACTAATAGTACGTTGATAGATAAAAGGAATAATTATACCAGTTTACTTCCCATAATCTCATTTCCTTGTGTTAAAACCTTACCATATTCTACTACCAAAATTGAAAGAATGCAGTCAATCAGATTTGAGATTCCAACTAACACTCTTTATCTGATTTTCAATATAATAATTTGATTATTTCTATGATAAAAGTCAGAACCTGAACTCTGAGATCTTTTGTTGAATTTTCCCCTACAATATTTTGACTAAAATTGAGTTAACATATAGCAAAACAAAAACATGTGTTTGGGGTTTGAAATGGAGTTATTATACATTTAATTAAATCATATATCTGTTGTTTAATTTTCCTCCACAAAATCCTTTTCTAGAAATTTCCCTCTGCTTAAACACCTCTACTATCAGGAAATTTACTACTTTTAGAAGCAGTCTATTTTATTCTTGGACACTTTTATCTTTTCTTTTTATCATGTTGTGAAGTTATTTACATGCTATCTCACTTGAAACTCCAACGGAGTGGGGGAGGCTCTATAATTAAGCTATAAATATCACAATTTTTAGATGAAGATATAGATTAAGTCATTTTAGTAAGGGTCAAAGTTAATAAATGCAGAGTAAGGTCTAGAATAGGGGTTGGCAAACTCTGGCCCATGAGCAGCCTGGTTTTATATGCCAAAGAATAGCGTTTGCCTTTTTAAATTGTTGGAAAAAAATCAAAAGAAAAATATGTCATGATACATGAAAATTTATGGCATTTAAAATTCAGTATCCATAAATAAAGCTTTATTGGAACACAACCTCATTCATTTACTTACATACTGCCTATGGCTACTATCACTCTACGATGACAGATTTGAGTAGCTGTGACAGATAATGTCCAAAACATTTAATATCTAGATATTTACAGAAAAAATTTGCTGGCCACTAGTCTAGAAAAGTGTTGTCCAATAGAAACACTATGTCCAAATAATGTGAGGTACATACATATTTTAAATTTTTCTGTAGCCATATCAAAAAACTGTAAAAAGAAACAGGTAAAATTAATTTTAATAATATATTTTATTTTAGTCAAAATACCTCAAACATTATTATCTTAATATGTAATCAATATAGAAATAATAAATGCAATATTTAACATTCTAGTTTTCACACTAAATCTTCAAAATTAGTTTGTATTTTACATTTACAGCTCCTCTCAATTTAGACTAGCCATATTCCAAGGACTCAGGAACAATCTATGGCTACCAGCTACCATATTGAGCACTGTAAGTCTACAAGGTAGGTCTTCTCATGTTCAGTTAGATCTCCAGCTACTAAAAAGAAAGTTAATATTTGATTGAGTTCATGTTTTTGCCCTCTTCTCTTCGATTCCCCCCTTCCCTGCTGGATGAAGTCAAGGGTGGTTTGCTGGGCTTGGAGACCTCAACTATCAAGGTGTAGGAACAAGGCACTTCTTAGTGTGGTTGTTGTGCATGGTAGTGGTGGCAAAATCCTGAACGTGCACTAGTTTATTTATACCCAAGAATTCTACCCAGATTCTGAACCGAGTCTAGTAATTTAGGTGTTATCTCTCTATTGCGGAGGCAGAAGAAATGTCATCTCTTTTGCCTCAGAGATAATGTTGCTGTTAATGTAATCTAAGTTCAATTAACTTTCTTGGCAGCTACATCTCACCGTTGATTCTTATTATACCCATGGGAAAATATCACCTCTATATCTTTTTTTAAAGTGTTTCAATTAAAGCCACATAAGCCTGTCTTACACTGAAGTAGGGCTTCTCCTTCCTTCCTTACTTCCGTGTTGTGATTCAGAAGCTAGGCTCACGTGGAACGCTGGTGGCTGACAACAGGGCTGTGTTCTCCAGCTACAAAAAAATAATGTCAGTATTCCCATTTTGAAGAGGAGAAAAAAGAGAAATTGATAGATAATATTTACATAAGTTTATATTATTTTACTATATATTTTTCCGAATTTCTATTGTTGTCAAACATCTTGATCATTAAAAGACAAAATGTGTAGCAAAAATTATTACTGGAAAAGCTCAGAAAATGTCACTCATGCTTACTTAGTTCAAGCACTTTTATTTTCTGTGGCCTTGTGTTCACAGAACTGTGATTTTATAATATTTTTAATTTGTACAGTAATGTTTTAATGTACTAAAATTGTTTCCAGATTTTAAGATGGAATTAAACACATCAAAATGTACGTCATTAAAAATTTTAATTTGGTTGTTTTAGATAATAACACCACATTTCCATGTGTTCCAGTATCTGAGCATGTTGAAGATCCACTGTTCTAGAATATATTTCATTCTCCTTTTTCAATATTACCTTATTCTCTCTTTTCTTACTGTTTTTACATCAAACCCAGAGTGTTGAATGGATAAAGTGGAATATAAATCCTGAATATAAAAAGTATACAAATTGATTCCTATTTCCTTCCATCTCAAGCCATAAGATAAAGCAAATGCTAACTGCTGTAGGTTCTAAGAAAGAATATTTTAAGATTATTATAATTATGGTTAGATAACAATAATTATATGTTACATCTTAATAAATATTAAGTACTCTCATATTTCTACAGTGAGGCGCAGACTGGCAGGCAATTCAGTGAAAATAAAACCTGATGGTAATAATATAACAATAGTAGCTAACATTTTTATGTGTTTACTATATACTACATGGTGTGCAACAATTTCATATATAATATTTCATTTAATCCTCACAACTCTATGGGATTAGTCCCAATATTGTTCCCATTTTATAACTGAGGAAACAGATTTATTGAGGTTGAGTAACATTCTCAAGGTTAAAACTATGTAAGAATATTGATTTTCTCAAATAATATACTGGTTTTTTTTTGGTTACCCGTTGAGGAACCAATGGTAAACATCTTTATTTTTGCCATGATAGTCTATCCATTTTTAAACCATATTGTTGTGAAAATTCTAGCTTTCCTTCTAAATGTTTAACAAAACAACTTTTACATATACTGCTTATTTTTCCAAAATAAGTCATAATTTTGCCTTGAAAAAAATATCTCTGCAAAACCAGAACACAAATGACAACAATGGCACATAAAAAACTGTGTTGTAAAAAGTGCCTTTTCTCTAAGGAATAGAAATCACGAAAGGATGTCACACTCAGACTTGTGTAATTTATAAAAAATAAATAAATTGCATTATTGATCACAGAATTATCATCTCCCCTATTGAACTTGCTTCTTTCCTGGTTTTCCTCTTTTTGGTGAATGGATCATCCTCTTCCCAGTCACATGGGCTCAAAATCTCACAGTCTTTCACTTCTCTCCTCCCCGTGTGGAATAATTTATCGTCTCCTTTAATTCTGGATCAACAACAACATCTGTCTTTTCCATTTCACCTCCATCACCATAATAAAAGCACTTGTTTTGTCTGTCTCTCCTGTTACAATCACCTGCAAGTTGAAGTCCTTGACTCGAGCCTCTTCCTTCTGATTCACCTTGGATGTTTCTGCCAAATTACTTTTTCTGAAGCACAGTTCTTCACAGTAGTTAAGAGCGTTTATCTTGGAGTCAAGTTACCATGGTTCAAATTCTGTCTCCACCACTGACTCACTCTGATTCTGATCCAGTCCCTGAAACACTAGGCCTCAGTTTCTTACACTAATACGGGAATAATAGTGTTGCCTATATCATTAGGTTGTTCTGAAGACTATACAAAATAAAATATGCTCAGCACTTAAAATAGTGCCCAGAACAAAAATTATTAGCTATTATTATTATAGTCAGTGAAGAAGGCTTCAGTGGTTTTAAGTTTCTAAACATGGCATTCAAGACCTGCTGTATCTGGTTCCAATCCATTTTTGCAATAACATTTTCTCATGATTCTAACTCAATTCAATTTAACAAGTATGTGGCCAGAGCCCATCTCTAGAGCCCCCTCTAATGGAGAGGATTAAAAAGCCAGACATAGTACTTACGTCGAAGGAACTTGAAATCTGGTAAGACTACCAGAATCATAATCAATAACCATGCTATAGCACCTCGAGTTCTTTTGAAAAGGCATACTGGGGGGAGGCAGAGAAGGCTGCATTGAGAAGGCAATATTTGGACTAGGCCTCCTCATAAACGAGGATTTCACCAAAGCAGGCCATTAAAGGCAAGGAGGAGTGGACATGCAAAGCATTCACACACAATGCCATCAGCCATACAGGGCCATATTACGTACTTGCCCAAGCCTTCCCATCCTCAAGTCTTCCTTTTGTTTTTTGTGAGGAAGATCAGCCCTGAGCTAACATCCATACCAATCCTCCACTTTTTGCTGAGGAAGACAGGCCCTAAGCTAACATCTATTGCCAATCCTCCTCCTTTTTTTTTTTCCATTTTTCTCCCCAAAGCCCCAGTAGATAGTTGTATGTCATAGTTGCACATCTTGCTAGTTGCTGAATGTGGGACGCCACCTCAGCATGGCCAGACAAGTGGTGCATCAGTGCGCGCCTGGGACCCGAACCCGGGCTGCCAGTAGCAGAGCGCGCTCACTTAACCACTAAGCCACGGGGCCGGCCCTCTCAAGTCTTCTTCTATCCTCTCTGCTTAAAACTCCCACTTTTCTCTCATCTTCAACACTTACAGATCTTTTACATCTCCCAAGGCCCAATTAAAACACTATTTGCTCAAGGAAGCCTTGATTTCACCAGCTGGAAACCCTTCTCATTGGTCATTCCCATGGCATGTTAGCTAAATCTTTCTGTGGTGCTTCATATATTCTATCTTCATAGTTATTCTTGTATAGAATATAAGCTCCTTGAAATTAGGAGCTATGTAAAATTTATTTTTGTGCCTCTTATAACACTTGGAAAATCTCTTGTAAAAATCCAGAAGATATTTGTGTGATTAAATGAATGTTGTTCTAAAGCAGAAGGACTCAGGATGGAAAAGTGACTTGCTCAAGTCACTGACCCTGACTCTAAGTTCCCCGAGGACAGAAATTATGTTAGCCTTGCTCGTCACTATATTCTTTATATAATATGCCCAAACACTTTTGAATCAATATCAGATCATACCAGTGGCAGAAATATTGACCAAAATCCAGTCTTCACAACTTCAAGGTCATTATTTGCTCCTTTAAATTATGAATTTTTGTATTTGAAGTCCAAGAATTATACATACTTCCCACCATTCTGTGTTAATTTCTTCACCATATGAATATTAGATCTAAATTTATTCATGCATTTGACTTCATGAAAATGATTATTTACCAACATTTATATACGGTACGTGTCTGTTCTTTTATGGCTAAAAAATAAGGAAAATGTATTTGTGTTTAAACATATCCTTGTCCATTTAAATTTTATGGAAATTCTAGACTTATGTGACTAGATAGATTATTTTGAAATCATGTTGTAAAAGAAAGAAGCATAGGCACTGAGGACCAGAGGATTGTCATTTAAATGAGTAACTTCTGCAAAGAAGGTCACAATGTGAGGTTACCAATTTTGCTGCACATTATATTTGGCTAAAACAAACAAACAAACAAACAAATCTCAGCAGTTTTGTTTACCTGAATAGTATTTCCAAATCCACTTTCACTAGCTAGAGTGCTGAAGGACCCAGCAGTTCAGGGAAGGAATCCATTTCCAGTAGCTTATGGAGATAATGATAAGCCATCTTAAAGCCTGGGTTTATTAGGAATGACTGAAATGCATTATATGACAGTGGTAATTGTAATGGTTGGTTTACCAACCAGTGGGGTGGAATGAAAAATGCGTTAAAATTTATACAAAAGAAAGCAAATAGCAGTGAGTCTGTATTGGTTTTGACATAGCTAAATGAACTGTTATTTTGCTTTGTGTGGTTAATAAAATAAGACCTGTAAAAACAGAAGAAACATTCTTTTTTGGAATTTGAGCAATGTGAAAATCTATTATTAATGAAATGGACAGCTGCTTTCTTTATGCATATGAGTGGTGGTGTATTCATTAATACACACACACACAGTCAGAAGAAGGAATCTTCTTAGTATGGATGGCAGTATCATTGATTCTTTTTATGACTAAGGTTTGACCAAGCAGAGTATACTGAATTACAAAGTGAAACGCAGCCCCAAGGAGGAGGAGAATAAATAGCTACAAGATGTACCTATGAATTCTAATCATATACCCTAGTATTAACTCCTGTCGTTAATTTCAAGTCATTCATTGAAACTTTGTTCATGATTCCAGGCTCCTGGTCTTTCCATCCATGTATTCCCTCTCTCTATCAATTCTTATACTCGAAAATATTTACTGAGGAGAGGTGAATAAGAAATATAAAATCACTGCTCTCATGCAATTTATGGCTTAACCACAGAGAATGTGATAAACAAATAATTTCCTGAAGATATTATTACAAATGTTAAGAGGAATTCAGTGAAAAATCACAGGATGCTATAAGCAGGGTCAGCTTCCCAGGCACAGGGTGTGAGCAGTCTCAGGAGAGCTCATACTCAGAGAGGCTGCAGACTTGGTTTAATGTTCTTCCATTGCTGTCTTGAAATTCTTGATAATTTTATGTTTGAAATTGTGTTACAATTAAATTCAATGGTATAATGGAACACGCACATGAGCAGAAGACATAGTGCAATATGAGAGTCCACCATTCCTTGCTGCCCCATTCACGTGCAGCACAGAATTCTGGTGGGCCTATCATATGTGAGAGTTCAGTGATACTTAAAGGAGTAAAAGATAAGTATGTTTCATCTAAGACTGAGTAAGCAAGCATACTGACAGCCCCTAAAGGCAACACTTTCTGTTCTAACCAGAACTTACTTTGAACGCTGAAAGAGTCTAATGGCACTGAAAGAAACATGAATGACCAAGAAAGCCTGTCAGATCCGTTCTTACTCATGTTACTTCCCTGTATCAACAAACCATTGATGCTGAATATGATGGCATTGAAGCAAAAGGGAAGACAGGGTAACTCATAGTCTCTTTTCCCTCCAGTCTTTCTTTATCCATCAGTAAGCTGAGAGTAGAGAGTGTTGGTAGAATGTGTGCATATCAAGAAGTGAAATAAAAACATCCAAATTAATTTTGTGCAACATTTCCACTGTTCTGGTAAGAAGGAAGTACATATGCAAGTATGAGCTACAAAATTGGAATTGTGTAATACCTATTTCAGCATACGTGTTAAACTCTATTTGCAATTAAAACTGGCATTGCACAATATAAAGATAAATGTCAGAATACAAGAATTTAAATTTGTATGCTATGTAGTTTATAAAAATTAATGCTAATAATTTAAAATTTTAATTTTTCTTTACCTCGAACCACATTAATTAACAAATAAAAACCATCATGACAAGTTGAGAGAGATGGAAGAAGGGAAAACCTTTATAATCTAATACCCTTCACAATGCTTTTGTTTTGCTTTTTTGAATGAGAGTTTCCACATTTTCATTTTTGTGCTGGATTCTGCAAATTACGTAGATGGTCCTGGCTGTAAGAAGGTATAGGGGAGGGCCGGCCCGGTGGCTTAGCGGTTAAGTGCGTGCGCTCTGCTGCTGGTGGCCCGGGTTCGGATCCCGGGCGCGCACCGACGCACCGCTTCTCCGGCCATGCTGAGGCCGCGTCCCATATACAGCAACTAGAAGGATGTGCAGCTATGACATACAACTATCTACTGGGGCTTTGGGGGGAAAATAAATAAATAAAATCTTTAAAAAAAAAAAAAAAAGAAGGTATAGGGGAGATGTAACTTAGCTTAGACAGTTAGTGAAGGAGTTCTTGCCAAGTGATAATTAAACTGAGAGAAAAGATGAGCAGGAGCGAGGCAGATAAAAAAGACAGTAGGAGACCTGGGAGGGGTTGGAAGGACTGGATATTCCAGGCAGAGGGTTAGATACAAAGGCACTGAAGGAAGGAGGAGCAAAGAGTGTTTGTGGAGCAGAAATAAAGTCACTGTGGTTGGAACTTAGTCAACAGGGAAGGGATTGCATGGGGCAGAGGTTACATTTGCACAATGTTACATCTCTTGGAAGAGAAAAAATGACAGGGCTGAAACAAGGACAACGAGAATACCCAAAATTGATTATAACAAAAGCCACCGTAGATCAAGTTATTATTAGTGGCTGCAATGCTGCTAAGTGACTTACTGACATTACGTTTTTGCTCCTCTAACAACCAAGCAAAATGAGATTGACTGGCTTCATTATTCAGACAGGGAAATATGAGACTCATTTAGATTAAGAAAGTTGTTCTAGATTGTATAGCCAGTGAGTGACAAGGTCATAGATGAAACACTTTTTCTGAATGTAAGCTAGAATGTAAGCCCCAGGAGGGCAGGGGCCCGGCCTGTCTTTGTGCTCCTGTATTCTTAGCACATAGACCAATGCAGCCACATAATAAGCACTCAGTATTTGTTAAATGAGTGAATGAATGAGTTGGGTGAGTCTTATTTGGCAAATTCATTGTGTCTTCGTGGCTTCAAATGGATTTTGGAGCATCTAGGTGGAATTTCGTGTACTTTGAGAACCACTAATGTTTCTTTTCAAATGAACTATAAAAGGTGAAAAAGAAAGAGAAAAGACAGAAAGCCAGGGTATGGATTTTGCCTTTATTAACTCTATGACGTTGGACAAGTCACTTCCCTTTAGTTCTTGGTTTTTTCAATAGAATGGAACTGGTAATGTGTGAGGTTCTTTCCAGTTCTCACATATCATAGTTTGATTATTCTGTGAACCGTTTGGTGATAATAGAACTCAGTGCATGAAGTTTCTCTTTTACAACAGAAACTAAATATAAGATGTAATACATACAGTTCTGAGGTACCAAATTCCTCAGACAATCTCACTCCATTCATTCATTCATTCATTCATTCTTTTAGCAAACCTTACTGAGAGGTGTACTGTATGCCCTGAAGAAGCCTCCTGCTGAAATGATGAAATGGACAACGATCTCCATTTCTGGAAGTAGGAAGATCTTGACATGGGAAAACATGGGTTGGAGTTTATCTGCTACTTAAAGATAGTAAAAGGCATCTCTTTCCACTTTGAATTATGACTCAGGTATCAAGCAGAGCCAATGCTGCTGTAATGTGAAACGACAATGCCAGCACTCTTCAGAATAAATTTCGATGTGTAACTCATTTGACTACTTTTCCTCACTTTGACTTTCCCTTGGTGAAGGAGCAAAGGCAGACAGCTGTAAAACTTCCTACACAAACAAGGTCTGCGCCATCCATCAATAAAACCAGTCCCATTGACACAGAGGCAAGCACATGATCAACAGGAGCAGGGCAGGAATAATTACGGGTTCTGGCCTCACACAGGGCCTGGGTGGCAGGTCCCGTGGAGACAAGACAGACACATGCTCCCACATCAAGATATGGCTTTCCTGGTAGGGCACTAGGCATTTCTTACAGGAAGTGAGCACTATAAAAGGATGAAGAATGAGGCACCAGGTCCAGATGTTTAGGGAACTTTTAATAAGTCTAAAATTTAGGGAAGATAAGCAAGAGAAGAGACAGGTTTTACTTATGAACTGCTTATGAAGAGTAGAAAACATCAGAAGGGTGCAAACAAATAAATAGTCAACACTAGCCAACACTTGGAGCAGTCTAGACAATATTATGAATACATTTACTTTTAAATTGAAGGATTGAATGAATTAATTATGATTAAAATGTAATCACAGATTTTAAAGGCGAGAAGATTATGGAGTCCATGTGAGTGTGCCTCACAGACCTCCAACTTCAGAGAGCTTAAGTAAAGGGACCCAGCTGCTGTGTTCTGAGATCAATTGGCACATTTGTGCCAAGGCTATGCTTCCACTCAAGTTGCTTCCAACCAATGATTGAGTATAGTAGGCTTGTCTCTGTAAGATAAGAGACTCCTCTGATAGCTGACTCTGTCCTAAGAACTCCTTGACAGCCTTACTGAATCTTCTCTAGTCCTCAGAGTGATCTAGGATGCCTCCACCCAACCTCCCTTCCCTCTCGTCTTCACTTGAGATCAGAGGTGCATCCTGGTCTGACAGTTTCCCCAGCCTTCCTCTCGATTCTGTCTCCATTTTCCTTCAAAGGCCTTAATTTTTAGAAAATCTCGTCTTGGTATCTGCTTCTTGGGAGACTTGGACCAACACAGAGATACATCTGGTGGAGAAACATGCTGAGCGAACCACTCCTTAGTCTCAATCTGGTGAATAAGTTACTGAGGAATCCTTTAGCTCAGCACTTATTGAATTGAAAGGAACGTGAACAAGCCAAAATGTACTGAGTACTAATTATCTGTTGGGCACTGTACTAATTGCTTCTCATGCCTTACCTCACTTAATCGTTTTAACAACTCCATGGAGTAGTTTCTTTATAGATTAAACTGTGCTTGCCAGCTCATGAGGGTTGGAGCCAGAATTCTAAGCCAGGTCTTTATTTCACTTTATTTGTTTAAATTTTGAATTCTATGCTTTTAACTACCCCCTACTACAGCCTTGGTCAACAGTGTCCTTGATGGGTTTTTATTTGGTAAGAAAATGTTAATAATATGTCTATAGAAGAAAAACATTCAATCCAACACCACTAACACTATCATCATTATCATCATCACCCTCATCTTCTTCATCATCATCAGTCACTACTTAAAAGAGACTTGCAGTTATCAAGCATTTACATATGCATTCTACCCTTTAGTTCTCCTGATTTCCCAGTGAATTAGGCAAACTTTGGAAATAAAGCTCAGAGGTGTCTTTCCAACCTAACTCCAGCAATTTTTTCACTGTATCATACCATCTCCTTCTCTATGCTATGTCTTTGCCCAAAGTGAACTATAGATGTTGGGAATTTCATACTTTCTTAATATACTGGTTTTTATCTGCCAATAGGATACTTGAATACTTAGTTTAATAACTGGACTCAATAGGACAAATCTGATGTCCTTATTCTAGCAACAGCTTTCTCTCCAGGACCAGGAGGATTGGGCAATTTGGGTGGTATTATAGGAAACCTTTTGCCTCTGGGTCAAAGTCACTGGGCTCCAGACCAAGTCAAAAATGGTCAAATGCCAGTCTGTTTGACAGCTGTCTGGTGGCCTTCGTGATGGGGCCTCCAGCCAGTCGCTTGTGGGCAACCTTCCATGCTTCATTTGGTGCCTGCTGCCATTTGTAATGACAGGCACAGCACAAAGGTTGGCAGTTCAAATAGGCATAGAGACCCTTGGTATCCATTATTCGAAATCAACACTTAAACCCTAATTTAATAACAGCCCCCAAACCAGTAGCAATTCTTCTCCAAAAGAAGGGCCTTTCTCTGGCCCATCTGCCCCACTCATCACCCTACAACTTTCTCTTTTCCAAAAGTGAGATGAGAATTTACCTTTGAATTAAACACAAGGTCAGATAAAATAAGTCACTGTGAGCAGTCATTATATTTTCTGTCACTGGACCAATTAAGATTTCCAGCTGTCAGTTTCTGATGTTGCAGCTCCATAAAAAACGACACTGAGATGCATTGATCTGTGTCAAAGCTGCTTCAGAGGGAAAATTGGACCAAAAATAATGATAATTGTCATAGGATGTCACACCATTAAATGAAAACATAAAAAGCAAAATTCTGTGGAGAATCTGCAAAGTCATCCTCGTTGTCGAGGAGAGACCACGTTACACCAAAGCAAGCCCACTGTTTCAGTGACTGTCCTAGCCCTGTGGTAGATACCCTCCCTAGTGTCGAAGATAAATTCTGCCCAGTTAATGTTAACTTGAATTTAATTGGATTTTCAAGCTAAACATATAAATACATATATATAATCATTTGAATAAGAGAATCTTGCTGGAATCTCAAGATTTACGCAGTGTAGCTCATCTTTTTCTTATACTTTAAAAAAGTTCAGCCCATTGGATTCACATCACCAAAAACACAAATCCATCCAATGTTTGTGTGATTGGAATCTAAAATTCTTTTTGTCCATCAACCTTGAGGCACAAATATATATATTTCATTAATGGAGTTCTGGTTGAAGAAGAGTACAGCATTTACTGGAAGTAAAATGGGAGTCAGTAAAAGAAGTTAAAAGTACATATCATAATAATCATCACAAGAAGAAATGGAGTGTTCCAAGGACATGGAGGAGAAAGGGTGCTCCTTGCCCCCCAAATGATTGAAGCCACAAGAAGCAGAGCTTAAAGAGCAAAGGTAGATTGGTGAGATGTGATTGAACTTACCACAGGATGAAAGAACGGGATGTGACCCTGTAATGATCCCATTATTTGAATATTTATTTCTTGGAAAGAGGAGTTCATTATTTTACATTTCCCTGAGCCTAGAACCAAAATGTAAAATTTTGAAATAACTTTAAACTCAAAGAACCGTTTTTTTGTCTGAACACATTCTCAGGTTCAAAGTTGGTTTCCTGTTAGAGGCTATGGCATGTCTTTCCATGGGATATTGTTCTCCTTTACTAGTGATTTCACTTTAGTTATTCTACAAAGATAATCATTTGGATAAGAGAATCTTGCTAGAATTTTGAGACCTATGCAAAGTAGGTCATCTTTTTCTTATGCTTTAAAAAAGTTCAGCCAATTAGATTCATTATACCAAAAATTCACACTTCATCCAATCTTCGCATGCCTAGAACATAAAATTCTTTTTGTCTATCAGTCTTGAGGGGCACTGAGGGACAGCTCTGAATGTAGTGGATTTTACCCTTTGGAATGTGATAAGATATATACTAGTAGTGAGTTAGAGCCACTTACACAGGCTCACAAGATTCAATTATTAAACTTCTAAGAATTTTGTGTCAGTTATTGAACTAAAATTAAACTATATTGCTAAAATTAAATTATATAAATTTACAGTAAGTAAATTATATTAAAAATAAAGTAACAAATTCAAAACTCGTCACTTCCTAGTTATCTGAACACTTTTTACTATTATCTATATCTGTTATAATGTAGGGCAGAAATACTATACAATGGCCTCCTAGTGCACATTTCTTCCCAGCTCTGTGTTCAGTGTTGTCACCTTGGTAATTCTGTTTCACTCTTGTCTTACTTGTTAACATAACTAAAACATAACCAACATTCATGTTGGAACACACTCCTGTGCACTGCAAATAGATTTTCTAGGAATACAAGAGTTCAGCCGAAATCAATGAGAGCATTGTGTGAGAATCAATTAGCTATCTGGAATAAAGTATATTTCATATTTTGCTAACAATTATAAATTTCATGCTACATATGATTTACATCAGTAAAATTTATAATAAACTTACATATGTGTATGTTAATATTATATATTTTTATACATAAATACATATTATACTTATATATTTTTTTCTTTTAGTGGGGAGGGGAGCTAGTTGTTAAACATTTAACAGCAAACCACTGGATAGAATTGACTAGCAAAGTAACACCTAATTATGGAGGGTCTTACAAATGGGGCAAGGTAAAATACATCATTGCCTTACAGAAGAGTGGAAATCACCTTAATTAATCTTTGAATAGATCCATGAAATTTAAGTGGCCTTCACAAAATTCAGCACATCAGCTCTGAGAAACCTGGAAAATGCATTTCATTGTTTCTTTCAAGACTGGTACTTGAGTGAAGCACAAACTAACAAGGATCTTCTGATGAAGCTAGGGCTCTAAATGGAACTTCAAAATGAAGAGGAATCATATTTTCATGTTTTTTTTCCTGTATATTAAAGCATCTAAAATAGCTTTAGCTTCCTGTAATTTGCCTCTTCTCCACGAAGAAAAAAAATAATTAAGTATGATCCACCTTCTAGTCAGTACCTATATTTTTAGAGTTGCATGAAATAAGGGGTGTTTTGTGGCTCCTTTCTTACAGATTTCTTCTATACAGTTCAGTTTTTAAAGAAATAATATGTAGTGCTTTTAAAAGCACTTTCAATAGTTTTCAATCATCATCAAATAGATTTCAGTGCACAAATATGTATGCACAGGAATTTCTTGCATCATTTGCAATAATGATAAAGTGGAAAGAACAATAAAAAAGGGCAAGCTGAATATCATACGGCAATCCACCCAAGCAATACTATGCAATCGTTAGAGAGAATGAGGGAAATCTATGTACAACAACATGGAATAATGTCAAGCAAATAAAATGCAGCCCAGTCTGCATGGTTTGAATGTATCATTTAAAAAATTGTAAGTATATTGTCTTCAATTAAGCATAGAAAATTTTGGGCCGGCCCCATGGCTTAGTGGTTAAGTGTGCCGCTCTGCTACTGGTGGCCCGAGTTCAGATCCTGGGCGCGCACCAACGCACCGCTTGTCCGGTCATGCTGAGGCGACATCCCACATACAGCAACTAAGAAGGATGTACAACTATGACCTACAACTCTCTACTGGGGCTTTGGGGAGAAAAAAAGGGAAAAAAAGGAGGAGGATTGGCAATAGATGTTAGCTCAGGGCCGGTCTTCCTCAGCAAAAAGAGGAGGATTAGCATGGGTGGTAGCTCAGGGCTGATCTTCCTCACACACAAAAAAAAAAAACAAAGAAAATTTTTTAGAGAATTCGTTTTAAACTATTAACACAGATAACCTGTGAGGAATGGGGAACTTAGTTTGGGGGCTTTTACATTTTATTTTATTCTTGTATAGAATATGTGTGTTTTTCCAATGAGCAAGCATTAATCTAATAATAACAAATGCCAAAAAGTCATCTTAGAAAACAGATGTTCCAGGCAGATTTTGGTCTTTGCAGCTTCTTGAAGGTAGAAGTGGAGAGGGAGGGATTATAGCATTGACAGTCCAAATGTTATCAAGGTAAATAGTTGCCAAGTTGTGCAAAACCTCCAGCTCCTGCCAAGGTCATTATAAACCTTACAGTCAGAGGAAATATGAAGAAATCTCTGTTACGTGCCAAAAAACTTACAGAGTGGACATGTTAAATCATACCACTATTTAAGGTCCCAAGAGATCTAGTGAAATCCAATCAGTTCTCTTCCTTTTTCGTGACGCTGTAACATCTGAACTAGAGGCTGCTTCATGAAGTTAATGGCAGATAAATTAACCCATAAAAGGGTCAGCCTCTAGATGTGTTTAGCCAGTAGGGGAATTTGCGCAGTCCTCCAAAGACACACTGAGACAAGTAGAATGTGATGGGATATTTTTGACGTCTAGAGGAAATTTTGCATATATCTTTGTTCTTTATAGGGGTTCAACGGTATACAGTACAAACCTTTCTACTTGCTTCTCATGATCTCAGCTCTTTCTGGGAATTCTGCTCTTAATCTGAAACTCTCTAAACCTGAGTGAACCACTACTACACATTGTCAGTTCCACAGACTCAGACTACCTCTGGCTGAGAAATTAGAGTAGAAGAGAGATGGGATTTGAAGGAAAAAGAGCAATAAATGGAGGGGTAAGTGAGAGTAGTCAAGAGGAAAACGATATGAGGATGAAATAACTCAACCAGATCAGACATAGCGACACTAATTATTTGGCATCGTGATGTACAACACTGGACCTGATCTCTCTTCCACATCAGAAATATTTAAAACAAATCCAATTCATTATCATGTCAGCACGTATGCAGATAATTAGCCATCTCACGCAGCAAGTGTAACTCTATCTCCCCTACTCTTCCCACTTAAAAATGGTAGGAAATGCCATTAAATCTTACTCATACTTCCACTTGTTTATTCAGCGTGCTTTTAGCAAGTACTGAGCACAAACTCTATGCCAGGTACTGTTAATGCTGGTGATAACAAGAATAAGTCAGGTGCATTCTCTGCAATTTGAGCCACCATTACTTCTGTGACCTCGTCTCCTACAACTCTCCCCTTTCTCACTTTGATACAGCCACTTTTTTTCCTCCATGCTGCCATCTTTTCTGACACCTTCAGAAATTTGCACTGACAGTTCGCTCCACTTGGGCTGCCCTTTCCCTAAACATCCAAATATCTATCTCCCTCACTCCCAACCAAGTTTTTGCTCAGATGTCGTCTTCCCAAGGAGACCTACCCTGGCCAGCTCATTTAGTTCTACAGACATTGATCCCTTAGCACTATTTTCCTTAGCATGCATCTTCTGACTTACTGTATACTTTACTTATTTATTAAGTTTCTAATTTATTGTCTATTTCCTTGCTTTACAACAGAAGGTTCTTATAAGGAACCTTATTGATTTTGCTCACTGATGTATCCTGAATACTAAGAATAGTGCCTGATACATAGCAGTTGTCCAATTAATACGTGTTGAATGAATGAACATGACACACACGAGGAATGTTTTGAGTTTCCTGCTCTTACTTCCTAGTTTTTGAAAGACCCTCCTCCTGTTTCTGACCTATACTAACTCAAGTTACACTCCATTTCTAGTACCAGATTATGCTTCTTCTGGTCAAGATTTTTGGTTCTTTCTGATACTTGGGTCCGGTTCTTTTTTTCTACTGGGTCATTTTCTTTCTACTAGAGTGTTCCCAAAAAATCTACAAAGGATTTATATTTACCGTCACCTTCTGCAGTACTTAAGTCAAAGCACAGCAGTGTGCAGCACAAAGTGATTATGTACGAGCTAGTTGGGGAACACATGGGTAAAATTTAATATTCATAATAATATAGAGAGAAGGCTAGGGGTTTAGAAAAGATCCAGAAAAACTGGGATGGAGAAAAATAAGAGGAAGGAAAGCTTCACCAATTTTTTAAAGGAAAGTTGAATCACAACTTCTCAGACAAAATGACTTGTCTTAAACCTGTCTTATAGTAAAGTCTCTACTCTTCTCTCAAAGAATATCTGATTTAAAAAAAAATCTAATAAATATGTTATGATGAGTCCAACTTCACTGAGATATATTGCAAGGTCTTGTGTGTCAGAAAGACTTTAATTCCCAAGAATTATTCCTTTCTAAAAAATAAATTCAAATCCATAGAGGTAAGGGTCCTATGAACACCAGCCCTGTCTGTCCCCAAGAATAGAGTATATAAAGTCTCTTGAAAATTGGTGGTTTCTGAACTACTGCTATATATCAGCCCAAAGGATGTTAATGGTTAGGCTTGGATTAGACAATCTTGATTTCCTGAGCTAACACATAGGCCTTTTCTGATTATGGAAGAGTGGTGGTATTGGTGGCATTGATGAGTTGGCTTGGGAAGCTGAAAGAGTTTCCATAATTCTACTACAGACTTGTTAAATGGCCTTGACAAATAAATTATCCTCAATGAGTCTCGATTTCCTCATCTGTAAAATGAGTTAATTTAGAACAGCTGATCTTCAAGGTCTCTCTGATTTGGGATATAATGTGATTTGACAAAATAATTTATGACCTGTGGCAAGATTTTCCAGCCAATTGGAGGAAAAATACTTTATACAAAATAGCTGCATTCATATAAATGTTTTTTGAGAAATACATTCATATTTCTTTTTTTATATTCTTTTTTATTATTATTATCTTATTGAGGTCATAATGGTTTATAACATTGTGTAAATTTCAGGTGTACATTATTATATTTCAGTATCTGTGTAGACTGCATTATGTTCACCACCAACATTCTAGTTTTTATCCATCACCATACATATCTGCCCCTTTATCTCTTTCAGCCTCCTCCCACCCCCTTCTCCTCTGGTACCCACTAATTTGTTCTCCTTATTCATGTGTTTGTTTATCTTCCACATATGAGTGAAATAATACAGTGTTTGTCTTTCTCTGTCTGGCTTATTTTGCTTAGCATAATACCCTCAAGGTCCATCCACGTTGTCACAAATGGCACGATTTTGTCTTTTTTATGGCTGAGTACTATTCCATTGCATTCATATTGCTTACTTGGAGAATTAAGAAATACACCTCCTACTTCTGTACCTCTGACAACATGAGGAGGAAATCCCCCTTCCCCCAACAAGTTATTTGAATGTAGTTATTCAGCTGAATAAATGACAGGACCAGCACTCCTAGATCTTAGCCTAGTTATTTACTGTCAGTCATTATGTGCAGAGAGTGCTTTTCAGTGGTCTTGGTGCAATCAGCAGAGATCAAGGAGTAAGAAGGAAAATATCCATCTAAGAATGGAAGAAAAGGTAGTTAAGCTTAAATCAGTGTTAAGAGCTTTTATTCTTGATTATGAAGGGCTTGACGTAAGGAGTAGATGTCCTATGAGGAAGCTGTTTACCTTTAGCTCATTTAAATCTCTAATGAGTGGAAAGGACAGCCTCAACTGTGAAGGCTCTGACATGCTTTAGAACAAAAGTACTGCAGGTCAAACTAGTGCATTTACCAAGATAGTCACACACACCTTACCGGAGGTTTCCTTTTGGAAATGAGGTTGAAAGTCCTCAGCATGGTGCTGAATGTGCCTCCTCTGGCTTCCTAATTGCTGAGACCAAAGACATCTACAGTTGAGAACTAAAGTTACTTCTGTTACGTGTATAACCTTTTGTCTCGAAGCATGAGACCTTGAGAGGAAGTCTGTAACTTTACATCCAAGTGACCTTGGACAAGTGAATTCAACTATCTGAAACTCCATGAAATACGAATGGTTAGAATAGAGTTTGGATGAAGTGATTTTTAAGAGCACTTTCCTGCTCTCCCATTCTACCATTCTTGGCAACTTCATTTCTCTTAACATCACCTTCCTCCTGTGTGTAATGAGTGACTTTGTTCAGTCAGTAGAAGGTTCTGAGAAGCCCTAAGAAGCCGTGACATCACCATCACTGGCCCAGTCAACATCTCATTTCAGGTTTGGCTGCTTTGCATCATGAACAGTGAGGGTGAGACCAAGCAGTTACCACCCCTCACCCCACTGTCAGTCTCTGTCTTCAATGCTCGGAAAGCAAGTCCAGCACCAAGGGTATTAGCACAGGGAATGGTGGTTTAGGAGGCTCACAGTGGAAGGACCACATCAGGGAGAAAATGTCATTGCAAGGAAGATTTTGGAGACAGTAAATTGTTTGAAATTATATGATTTATTCATTGAGAATGATATCAAAGAAGATTTTTGGAAATTAAACTTCTATAAAAGACTCCAGAAAGTTCCATTATATTACAGGACATGAAGAAATTATGAAGAGTGGTGGTGTTGAAAAAGAAAAGTGTGTGTGGGCAGGCCCTAATTGGCTCTAGTGCCAGACAGTAACAATGCTGGAGACCCTAGACATTCCACACTTTATTTATGTCATAGGGTTTGTCTACACAATTGCCAGCAGAATTATGAGAAGATCAAGGGTGGAGAAAAGAAGGAGGAAGTGGAGAGTACTCAAAAGGCCTTGGCTCCAAAAGTACTACATACAAAGACTCAATGGGTTTTGATCATAGTTTTCAAAACAGTTAGGTAGGCAATAGTGATGTATGACACTGACAATCAGGTTGTCGAAAGATGAAGTGGGCCAATGAGCCTGAATATGTATTGGGTTATAGACCAAGGTTATACAAGGGATGTATGGAAGTGAGGTATATAAGGAAATTCCAGAAAATGAAAGCCAACAAAAGGTGTCATCTCAACATCAGTAGCTCTATACCTCCAATATCCAGCAAAGTATGCCCACTCGTGAGGTTGAGCAGAGTGGACTTTATCAACCTTAATATTATTGAGGATAGCCATTTAATAAGAAGAATATGGAGTTCCAGCAATAAGAATTATAAAACAAATTTGAGCTAAAGACCTCAAATTTTGCTTTTTCTCCATTGATTGGATAACCATAACTATCTTCATTAACTATCTGTATTATCTGCACAGTATGGTTATGGATTGGATGATGTTTTTTGTTTGTTTATATTAAAGTCATTTATCTTCAATAATGACAAGCACAATTTTTTTATTCAAGACTCTTTTAAAAGTTGTAAAGTAGTTTGACATCTGGTAAGTTGATATTTTTAAAAACTTATTTGGAATATAATTTTACAAATTGATTTTTTTCAAATAAAATAAAACCTGCTAGCAACTATTAAAAAGGGTCCTAAATAATTGTAAAAATTTGGGTGGTTTTATTTCATGAAACTGAAGGTCCCTTTGTTCTTCAAAATTTTGCTTTTTTAATTCTTGAAAATTGTATTAAGAAAGTAGAGACAATAATAACAATAACAAAATAGTAGCTAATCATATTTATTTAGTTGTGGTGAACTCTTAAACCACTTTTATTTATTTAATCTTTACATCCATCCTGAGAGGTAGTCACACTTATTTTCATTCACATTTGGATTGCTTTGACATTGATTTGCTTTAGAATAGGAACTCAGTCTAGCATTCATTGAGCTAAGGATTTATCATGGGTCTGTGAACCTCTTTGAATCAGGTTCAAAGTATAGATAGATAGATGGATGGATGGGTGGATGGTTGGATGGATGGATGGATGGATGGATGGATGGATGGATGGATGGATAAATAGATAAGTAGATAGATGATAGATAGATAGATAGATAGATAGATAGATAGATAGATAGATAGGTAGATATGTGTTTGTGTCTGTGTGTGTGTGTATGTCTGTGTGTGTGTGGGTAAGGATATGTGAATTTATAAAGATTAGGATATATTTTTTTCTTCAGATTCTCAAAGTGCTCTATGAACCTCTCCTTTTACAAAGATTTAAGAATCTCATCTAAACAGATATTTGGAAAAAGTTACTTGGTCCCACTTTTAAAAGATGATGGCAAAAAGTTTGTGGAAGAAATGGGATGCATTGTAGGAGATTTTAGCTAGAATTTATTGCAAAAGAGAACGTTAAAACGTGTCCTTTGGTTACTGGTGTGTGTAGATTTTTGAAGCGTATACCAACTTTCTCCTTTTGCTCTTTTTCTCCAGTGTTAAACATAATACATGAAATATGACCTAAGCTATTAATCTAAACATTATTCTCATTAGTTTCAAAGCACAGTTATTGCGCCACAGCATTTTTACAAATGGCACCCTGCTTCATTCGGGCTCTGCTTTTACATTCAAGACCAAACAAAGCTTGCTCTCCCCCCTTCCCTTCGATGCTGAGCCCAAAAGCAGAGCCTGGTATCTCCAATTCCAGCTGTGCTTTTATTGTGCTTTACATCAGTCAACTCTTCAAAGAGATTCCAGAGAGATTTTTCTCAGTCTTCACATCAGAGGGGTTTGCACAAAATCACTGTGCAGTAGGGGGGCACTGATAAGAAATCTCTGAAGGAAGGAAAGTGTGTGGATAGGGGGCTCTGGGAGAGAAGGTTGGTGAAGGATTATCAATGTCCTAGAAAAAGTTTCCTGATGGAAAAGCGGAGTGAAATTTGAAGCAGAGTAAAAAAGTCATTTGCAATAATCTACAATCTTTCAAGCAACACTAGATGCCCCAATGGGCACAGTGGGTAATGAGAAGGTGGAGATTTACGTGGTCAGATGAGTCCATTTGAACTCCCCTTACATGGGTGCCATTGTCCTCCTGAAGGACTAGAGAGCCTTCTAGTTTTACATAAATGGCAAAAGAAAGCCTCTGACTATAACAGGCTGGTCAGCACAGGAATTACTTCTTGCCTTTCTTCAGGGATATTTTCAAAATTGGAGCCCGAATTACTGCCATTCTTGTCTTCCACTACCACAAATCTCCCTCTCTCTCTATCTCTCCCTCTCTCTCTCTTATTAATTTGTAATGCTCCCTTAAATAAATAACAATCAGTAATTCTCTACTAAAAGGTATTTTAGGGTTTCCCAGTGCTGCCTTGCTAGGCAAATAGCCCCCAATTATGCCTGGGGCAGAATTCTTCCTTCTATACTTTTCTCATTTCCTACCTCTACCTCCTCCTATTTTTCTTCTCCTTATTTTTTTTACCACTTCCTCTCCTTTTTATTAACTTTGGCATTAAAATCTCACTAAGTATTAAACACTTGGTAAAACATTTTGTCATCTACCCTATGTTGAATCTTTACAATGTCCTAAGAACTGTATTACATACTTAGTATGCATCATCTCCTTCTCGTAGCAACACCACCGTCAGAACTACTATCCCCATTTTACAGACGAGAAAACTGAGTTTTGAGCACATGATGCTCATTTTGCAATGTTACAACAATTTGAATAGGCCTGCAACTTAGGAGCTTCCTATTCCAGAGGGCTAAGCTCATCCTCACTATGCTATGATAACTCAAAGTACTGAAGAATGGCCACAACCAAACTCTGTAGGCCAGATCCAAGGAATTTGGCCGAGATCTTCAAAGGAAAAAGTCACATCAACTTGTTAATTCTCACCCCATCCCCAACAAGATGAAGACCTGTGTGTGAGCACTGGTTTTACGAGAAACTCACTATAAAACTTCAGGCAAGTAGTCAGACTTCTTTGAGTCTGCATATCAGCTGACACTTAGAATTTTCACTCTACCCACACAACACTGATACCTTGTCAGGCTTATCCCGTATTAACTCATCCACCCACACATGCCATTCAATTTCAGCCTCCTTGGCATGCCCCTTGTTGTTTATCCTGCCCAAGAGTACTTCCTTCATATTGATGCATCTATCTTTTAAGATACAGTGAATCTCCAACATCTCCTTGAAATATCCTCTGACTATTTCAGCCCACACAAATCTCTCCCCATGTACTAACCACTCACAATACACACTGTTAACAACAAGTACCTAAGCACTTGATTCAATAAAAATTCTTCCTTGGCAAAGTTGTCAGTGTCTTGAGGAAAGCAGCCATTTTATATGCTTTAGTCTCTCCTTTTGGTTCTTAGCATAGTGTTAAAACAACACACTGACAAGACTGGAGCTTTCCTTCTGAAGTCTCTGTGTTATTTTGGAAAAGGCAGGACTTGCAGAAAAGTGATGGGAACCGTCCAAGTGCTGAAACTGTTTTCATTGTGGTTGCAGGGCATTCAGTATGAATCGGCCTTCTCCACACAAAGTAATGTGTGGATATCTCCATGTGTGCTCAGAACCCCTAAAAATCTAGCCCCTTCTTTCTGCCTGAACACCTCAATCTTACTTTTATCACTGACTTATTATACCCTGGTTGACTTAGCCACTCACAAGACAAATGTACTCTCCATGTTTATTTTGTCAAAAACCCCTTAACTGAAGACCCCAAACAATGAGTAACCATAAACAAGGGTGCATTTCAAAGAGTTATTATTTTCCCAAGAGATATACTTCTCTTAGACCAATAAATGGGCCCACATTAGCACTGAATGTAGAATCAATAAGCTCATTTATTTTTCATCTTAAGTGGATATATATAGTTTTTTTTTTACGTAATAAATAAGTGCTCCTTGAAGAAAATTTAAGATAGTACAATGAATAAAATAAATGTCACAACCCAGAAGTAATTATTTAATTCACTTTACTACATATGTTTCCAAACACACACACTCACATTCACCAGACACCAAAATGGGATTATATGTATTTTTCTATGGCTTCCTTTTTCACTTACTATGTAAATAGCATAAAGTATAAAGTTAGCTATAATTCCATAATTAGTTTTAAAGGCTGAGTTGTGGCTATAATCTCTTTGACATCATATTGTTTCTAAATGTTTATGACATATGTTATACCTAAAATTGTAATGTACTTTAAATAACACAGCAATGAACAACCGAAGCCAGGGTATCTCTTCCTCTCCTTGGAGGGCTCTAAGGTGGCAAAGCACACGACTGCTCAGCATCCAGTGAGGGGAGGGTTCTGAACACAGTCTTTCCTGAAGACTAAGAATCAGAAACAAAAACTCCAAGGGGATCTTAGAAACAATGGTAGTCCATGATCTTCAACAGAAGCCTAAGGACCCAGTCAGCTGGGGAAAGAATGCCAGACCTGCACTTATCTTTTCTGCTGCACCCGCAGGCTCCATGCATAAGTTGTTCTTCAGAATTACCACTGAATATAATAGAGCTGTATGGCCAGCACTGTGCAACTAAAGAGAAAAATAAACAAGCCATCAGAACAATTTTGGCTAAAGTATTATATTTGGTTTAACTGTACCTTTGCAGGGAAAGACATTCTTTGGATTCCTAAGTCTTATTTTGCTTGAATTTTAAGGATCTTGAGAGAGGAAAGAGAAAGAGAGAATGATAAATTAATAGAAATTTATTGTTTTTTTTAAAAATGTAACAATTTAGAAACAGTCTTAGAAGCCTTTTTAATAGATCACTAACTATTATTGCAAGGTGCTGGAAAAAAAATACACAAGGACATTCTCTACCACCTTGCCTGCCAGATGAAGCTGAATGTCAGGAGAGCTAAACATCTGGGTGGGAGTAAGATAAAAATATCTGGGATGCCCCTACCATATGTTGCAACAAAATGGCGAGCCCCATTCATCCAGGTTTTGTTTACGCTTCATATTAATGGACCCAGTCAGGGTAACCAGGAAGCCAACTAGCAGCATATGCTGCTCAGACTGCAGCTGCCTTGATTCCATTTTCAGAGCCAGTTCATGGGTAGATGTCCCCCTTCTGTGCCCAACCACCGACGCTGGGACAGCACCAGGCACTTGGTCAAACTCCTGGATGTTGAGACATTCACTTCACCTGCTTAACAAATAGAAGCCTTTTGAATAGAAATTGATGTTTTTTGAGAGAGTTCGGTAGAAAATATGGGGAGGGGCAATGAGAAGATTATGCATATTGTTCCATCTGCATTGACATCACATTCCTCAGTTCAGACTTTACCGTTGGTTCCCCAGTGCTTACAGGATAAAATCCAAACCTTTGCTGTAAAGGCCATGGTGAAGATGGTGGCTTCTACTTTGAATAAAATGGGAAATGATTGGAGGGTTCGAAGCAGAGAAGACAGGCTCTGACTTACAATCTACAAAGACCACCGTGGCTGCTCAGTGGACAAACAGATTGCAGGAGCAGAAGTAATGAGAACAGACACAAGGTAACAGCAATTATAATATGCATATGCATCACAAAGACGCAATGGAGAACCCAACCATTGTCTTAGTTCACACCATTTAGTGCAGGGACACGGTGGGGGAATGAGGAGATTGGGAAGGGAGAGAAGGGGACAAAACATCCAAAGATCCATATATATATATAGGCTTCACTTTGCTCATTTATCCTTACCTCTCTCTGCTCCTCAGCATTAGTTACATTAGATGAGTGTCCTAACTGCTCCCATTAGCACTAATAAGCCAAGCTCATCTCTATACCCAGAATTTGTTCCTCTTTTTCTTGCCATCTGAAAATCCTTTCCTCTCCTTAATTAAACTCTATCCATCTTTAATTGTTTAGCTCAAGACCTACTACCTAAAGAAAATCTCTCTACTCCATCCTTGGAATATCTATGGATCATAGTCACATTCACATCTTGTGTATTGGCCCCTCAAAAATAAATGGTTATTGTAGTCAAGGCTATACTGCCAACATGGACAAACATGAGATGTTCTCATGTATTCAGGAGACTAAACAATGATAATAATTAAGCATAAATGGAAAGCTTTTGGGAAGCCCCTAGGAGGGCTTTTCAGATAGCTTGAGGCATTCATTCAACTTTCAATAAGAGTGTTATGTAAGGACTGTAGGGATAAATGCACATGAAACGTGGGCTCTGTCCAAAAAGAGTGTCAATCTAAGGAAGTAGGAGCATGACCTGAGGAACAAAGATGAACTTCTTGGTTAGAGAAGAAGCAAGGTCTACTAGAATATGCCTCAATCCAGGCACACAGGGATGGCAAGAGTTAGTCAGACAGAATCTGTCAATCTGTCATCTCTCCTGCCCTGCTGTTAGCACCTGGTGTGTGTGCCCAGGAAGGAAAGCTCCAACTCAAATGCTCCAAGGCTCCGCGGAGCTATTACAGACTTGATAGATGTCTGAGATGAACCTTCACTGCTTGAATGAGAAGAGGCTGAGACAGTTTGCCAGAGGAAGCCCAAACTGTAACAGACCAGCTGGGCTGGAGACAGTAGCAGCAGGGACTTCAGAGTGCTAGACCCCAATGCAAGGAAGAACAGTCACTGCTCTGCTGAGGGCTCCAGCTGCAGCTGGAGTTCCCAGCTGACGTTGTAGAGATCTGGCTGCCCAGTTCCAAAGGAAGTGCTCACTGATAGAAAGCCTCACTGAGAGGCTGCTAAGGATATAAAGAAAGGGAGAACTGTTCAGACCTTGGAGGCCAGAGGAAATTTGGGATCGGCAGTTACAGAGGTCGGGGGAGGGCTGCCCACTGTCACTCCAGGTCATTCAAGGATGCTATTGCTAGGAAACCATGTTATTCTTTTTTTATTTTTTGGTTGAGTTTAGCTTTTCTGATATTGCTTTTGATTTCTGGAAACCACAGCAAATAATTTTCTCCCAATTAATAATGGAAGCAAGAACTGGGAGTGGGTCCTTATTGTGCAAGGATCTTTCTTTTTTCCCCACTAAATGAAGGGGCCCAAGACAAGGATTAGGTTAACCTGCATAATTGTTTCACATACTCACATTGTAATCATAGATCTCAGTCCTCTGTGCCATATCCCTACAGTCTATTTTCGACGGAGAAGCCACGGTTATCCTCATAATATCTAAGTCAGAGCCTGTCTCTCCTCTGCTCAGAATACTCCAGTGACTTCCCATTTCCTTAGGAGTAGAAGGCAAAGCCCTACAGTGGCCCTCAAGGGCCCATGCTCCCCAGGTTTCACCGCATATCCACCTCTGGCTCTCTCCCCTTAGCTCACTCTGATCCTCCTGATGCAATGGCCTGCCTGCTGTTTCTTGAATCTAAGCATAGTCCCATTTCAGGAACTTCAAACTTCTTGTTTGCTTTGTCTACTATGCTCTCCCTCAAGCCGTCCCCAAGGTTCACTCTCTCATCTTCTGCAAGTATTTTCTCAAATGTCACTTTCTTAGTAAGTCCTTCTTTAACGATCTTTGTTTTTAAAAAACAAAAACTACAACCACCTGCCTCTCAAAACAAATTCTCCAAGTTCTTTTTCTGTCTTTTATTCTTCTCCAAACTCCTACTCTATATTTCACTTATGTACTCTGGTTGTCATCTACATCCCTCCACTAGAATTTGGACTCCAGGAGGTTAGGGACATTTGTCTTTTTAATTCACTGCTGTGTCCTCAATGTCTAGAACAAAACCTGGCTAATAGTAGGCAGTCAGTAAACATATTGAATAAGCTAACAAAAGGCCTATCTATCTGATCAGAGACTTCCAATCTGGGAAGAAAACATCGTGCAGATCTTTGTGTGTCTTTTCTGTGCTCCACAGTGCTTCACACAGAGATGGATCCAGACTCACCATGCACACGTGTATTCCTTGCCTGACCAGGTAATATTCTTAAATCATTATTTTAACTACTCATAATTTATCAAATAAAAAAGAAGAATCTAATTTTTTCATTTGCCAAGGCCATATTAATAATCAAAGTAAATAGATACTTTTTAATAATTTTTATCCTATACATTGGAAATCAAATTGGGATCAAAATGATCCTATTTTGTCAAAACTGCAGGGTTATGTTGCGAGTTGCTACCTTTTTATTTTTAGAACTCAAAGAGCCAGGGAACGGAAAACAATAAAGTAGTGAAGAAGCATTGGATGTGCTTGTTATAGGACTCCTGAGTTCACTGGTTTCTGAATTTATAAAAAGAGGGAATTAGGCTCAGAATTCAGTGACATTTATTAAGTTCTCACCAGGAGAATTAAGGCCTCTTGTATGCACTATTCCATTTACCTTTGCAGTACCTCTGTAATAGCTACTATTAATAACATTTAAAGAGGCAATAACAAATTTGGGAGAATCAATCACAGCTAGTTATGTGGTAGAGCCTCAATCAGCAGCCCACTAGACCAGCGTTTGGCAAAATATGGCCCTTAGCCAAACATGGCCTGCTGCATGTTATTTTAAATAAAGTTTTATTTGAACACATGCATGCCCATTTGTTTATGCATAATTGGTGGCTGATTTAGCACCATAATGACAGAATTGAATAGCTGCAACAGAGATAGGGTTGCCTGCAAAGTCAAAATTATTTACTATAAGGCTTTTTTTTTTTTTTCCCAGGGGACGATTTGCCCTAAGCTAACATCTGTTGCCAATCATCTTCCTCCTTTTTGTCTTCTTTTTTCCCCCTCAAAGCCTCAGTACATAGTTGTGTATAGTTGTAAGTTCTTCTGGTTCTTCTGTGTGAGCCGCCACCATAGCATGACTACTGACAGACAAGGGATGTGGTTCCACGCCTGGGAACCGAACTCGGGCTGCCAAAGCTGAGTGTGCCAAATTTTAACCACTGGGCCATCAGGGCTGGCTCACTATAAGGCTTTTTAAGGAAAAAGTTTTCCAAACTCCGTTCTAGACTGTTAATTGCGTGAGGTCAGTGTTTTCTGTTATGTTCTCTGCTGCATTCCCAAAGCCTAGAACATTGCCTGGCATAGAATAGGTGCTGAGTAAATTATTTTTGGGTGAATGAATCAATGGCCCCAGATTTCTGTGACTCCAAATCACCAAATCTTCAGTTTAGTCTTTTTTTTCCTTATACATTTTTTTTTTCTCCTAAGTTCCAAACTGGTTTTCTACAAAGATCTGCTTAAACAAAAATCCCATCACATTTAGAAGGAACTTACCACCAGAATATAATTAAATTAGAATATGTATATGAATGCTCCATTTTCCACCTCAATCTTGGTAATGATTAACAAAGGCAAGGGTAACATTCCGCCTTTGGTGAATTTCTCATATTCCCTCAAAACTTTAAAATTCTATTGTGCTCTTGAAAAATAACTTGAAAGACATAGAGGGATTTCCATATTCATTCTCTACTGATAATATCCTAATCCACCTGCTTCTCTCTTCAAGTGATAGAAGGATTTTTCTATTGAAGGGTATTACTTATTCATACAGAGTAATAAAGATATTAATAAATAGTGATCATGTTATAGCTTCGCTGTGATCTGAAAATCCAGCTGTGTTCTCTCCACCTTCTTTATAGCTAAAAATAATAGATGTTGTACGACTCAGCCAACAGTTCTGCTGATGATGCACCAGGCTGAAGGGAATCTGTACCTCTTGTGCACAGCTGGAATTTCTTAACTAGTAGAATTTTTTTTAATTGATTTTTTTTATTTCGATTAGTGCAGCAAATAGGTTTGCTCAGATTTGCTGTTTGAACAAGGTGATTTTTTGACTTCATATTCAAATTACTAAACTCATTATTTCTTAATATTTATTGGAATGGCCTGCCTACCACAGGTGATGTCAAAGAAAGTCAGCAGGGTTCCATTTGATAATGTCTGAAAGTTTTAAAGGTAGTACAGTAGAGGCTGTTGTTTTCATTGGTGCAGTAGCCATCCCTCCTTCTCCTGGAAATAACACCTGTGTTTTTATTGGGGAAGCACTCTTCCTCCATTTTTACTCCAGGTCATTGTGCTGGGTTTGATGCCAGAATAGGCTCCAGAAATCAGTCCCTCACCCAGTTGTCATCAATCACAGGACTCCATTCTTATAACCACAGTGACTGTGTCAGTGATGTACATATGACCCAGGTTGGGCCATTGAATGTCAGATTTTGGATATTTTCTCAACTGCCACTCTTTGGGTTGCAAAGTTGTGACAACTCGGTAGCTGTTCACAGTCAATTTCCAAATTTAAGGGGAATTTAATGCCAACTCAGAGAGGAAATGGTCCAAAAGATGAGGAAAGCAAGAGAATTATTTCTGGTAACCTCATTTGAGTTGCTAGAACTGAAAGTGCCTAAAGTTATATCTCTAGACTATTTATTTTAGTGACACAATAAATTCTCTCTTTTGCTTAAGGCAGGTTGAGCTGGGTTTCTACCATTTGCAACCCAAAGAGCCTTTACTGATTTAGAAAACTGAGGATTTATCTTTCTGGAGAGTTCAAATGTTTAAAAAGGGCACCATTTAGAATTAAACAAGAACTAAATTTGGAGTCAGCAAACTTCAATTCAAAATTGTATCCTTTCAATTATCTGAGTCTTATTAAACCCATCTGTGAGAAGGCTATAATAACATCTGTGCACGTCTGTATTACAGGGTTGTTGTGAACATCAAATGAGAAAATGAATATGAAAATCTGCCAGAAATTGAAAATGTTCCGTAAAAGAAATGGTAGATGAATTTTCTTTAAAAACTACAGCAGCCCACTGTGTTTCAAAAAGAAATGCATTATCTAATACTCCTTTATTAGAAAAGTCATTACAAAAGTACAAAGTGCCTCATTATGAAGTTATTGAGTGTATTAACTTGACTCCTGTCACAAGTTCTTAAGGAAGTTTTGTGGCAATAGCAAGAAAGGCTGGGAAAATATCAAATGTAAGATCCAGGTGAGAACATCATTTATTCATTCATTAGGAAAACATTTGTAAGTACCAACTACGAAGTCAGGTACTAAAAAAGACCCCAGAGATTTAGACAGAAAAACACTCAGGTGCACTGGGGAGATAGACCAATATATAAATAGTTGAAATGTGGTAAGATAAATGCTATGATAGAGATAAGAATCAAATACTACAGAAGCAGAGAGATGGAATCCACTATCAATGCTTAAAGGTACCAGGGAATGTTTCAGTAAGAGGTTGACCTTTAAGCTCTGTCTCAAGGGATAAAATATAGTGCTCCAGGGAGATAGAGTTGGAGGATATTCTGCAAATTTTAGACCTAAAAGTGACTGTGGAGATCAAATAAGCTTTGAGCAACAGACATGATATTGAATTTCTATTGAAAACATTTGTATTGCAATATCAATTCTACTGATAACTCACTGTGTGACCTTACTAAGATTTCCTCATTTCTCTGTTCTTACATCTCAATGTAGAAAGGAAGGGAGTTAGGTGAGCATTAGTGTATGTTCCAGCTCAAAGCCTATACTCTCTGTCTGAAACTCCATTTTATAGATGCAAAATTTTGAGATCTAAAAAAAGTAAGTAACTTGTCCAAAGAATGGATATGAATGTAGAAGATAAGACTGACTCCAGTCATAAACTCCAATATAATATTGCTATACATGCTCAAAGTTATTGCATTTGAAATGAATTCCTTGTTATATGTTTAATTTCTTCAGAGGTATTTTTGTGATTGTCAGCCTGAGACTCAAAAGAAGGGCTGGTTCAGCCTGATGAGCAATGAGGCATCCAGTTGTAGTCTGTACTTTGTGTATTTTTATAGATGGGAGAAAGAACAGCAATGGCCTACTGTACCAGGAAATTATACCTTTGTGTCCTGGCATCATAGGAATTTTCCCAGTAGTTAGGAAAGATCACAGAACTGTGACAGGAAACAGGATATTAGCCTGAATCTGTCACTAAAACTCCCTGCTGTCGAGCTGCAGGTACCATTAGGAACATAGACTTCAAGTGAAGTACTCTTCCTGGTAAGAAGTGTTGGACTTTTGTATAGACAAATTCTCTCGCCAATTTTGTTTTGTCTTGCAGAATGATGTCACAGATGAGACTCATATTCTAGTTATTCGTATATCACCTGGGGAAATGTTCTCAAACTGGGCATCAGCACTTTCACAGCCAGATCCCACCATGTGTCAAAAACTCTCCAAATATTCATCTTCCCCAATGGCCAGTTGGCCATTCTCAGCAAAGTACCCTGAGGAGACAGATATGTTTTTACATAGTAGATCTTCGTCACTCAATGGCAACTCACTAAATAGTAATTAAATTAAAGTGTTACCATTTCACTCTTAATGAACCCCTATGGAGTGTAGATTGCTAAGGTAACAAAAAAGAGCAGAAAAATAAAAATTACATTCTAGCACAGCATTTTGCCAACCGTCTTTCCAGTGCCAGTCACATTTTGAGGGTAAGTATATTCTATGCTTCATTAACCACCCATCACCGTTAAATGGTACATTGCTATTGCTCATTTTTAAGAAAAAACATAATATACAAAAATCTTAAATTTTATATGTTATAAAATTTATATTGTAGAAGGGTTAGTCTAATAAAGATTTTCAGTCAAATTCCACTCAATACAACAAATTCTGCTTAAAGCCTTACTGTGGGAAAATCATTTAGGGAAGCCCTACAGGGGATAAAAAGATGCATAATATTAACTGATATTTATTGAGTGTGCCAGGCAGTGTTGAAAAACTTTACATTAATTAATCTAGTCCTCGCATCAATGCTATGAAGTAGATAGTATCATTAACCTATTTTTACAGGTGAGAAAACTGAGGATCAAAACAGTTACATAGATTTCTCAGAGTACACAAGTAGTAAATGATAGAGCCTGAGATGAACCCAGGCAGGCTAACATCAGAGCCAGTTCTCCTAACCCCTGCCTTAACATTTTTAATTATTGTTGTAATGATTTTACAATTATAAGAATCAGGATTGCCTTACCTAATGATTCCTCAATAAAAATTTTTTGATTAATGTGTGTTGAATTTAACCGAATTGAGGTAGTACTATCTGTTATACAGATGATGATAATAAAACAAAACCAGAAAAAATAAAAAGAAAAGAAGACTTTATACTATCTCTCATTTGCCTAGTTTTTTGTTTGTTTGCATGTGTTTTGTTTGTTTTCAAACGGATTTATTTATCTGGATTAAATTGCTCGAGTTTAAAGAACCATTGCTAATATCCACTTAACTTTATATAGTATGATCACTCAACAAATAAGGGGTCTTATTGTTTGTTTCTCTGTATTTTTATCATGGCATAGAAAACAGACTGTCACACATGGCTTCAGAAATACCCATTAAGTACTAAAGGTAAGACTCAGGAAAATTGGGTTATTTGGAAAGTAAGCAATCAAAGCTGGAACTTGCAATAATTTTTCCATCTGAGCAAAGCTTTCTGCCTACATGTGAAGGCTTTTGCATGGATTTCAACTCTATCACCTGCAGAAAATGTGGATCCATCTTGTTGGTTTCGCTGTATGAGCTCGCCTGCCAAAGACCCACACCCACACCGGTGGCAAATGCACTCTGGACACTCCTGCCAAGTTACTGCCATTGCAATTCCATGAGACCCTGCTCAACTGACTGTGACGCTTCTAGAGAAATTCACAAGAGACAAGAGATATTTTACTTAAAGTTCCGGAAGCTTTTCGTCTTATCTTCCTCCTCACTTCCTAAGCATTCAGGTGAAATTATTCCAAATATTGGAGTGAGTCTTTTTGTTTATTTGGTGTTTTCTCTTTCTTTTTTTTGATACTCAACTAAAAACACCACAAGCAATCAAACAAACAAATGAAAAAACCCCAAACCTTTTGGATTGCTAGGACAAAGCTGGTCCCTTTTAGAGCAGAAATAAACAGGGAAATTCTTTCTTTTTAACTCCCATTTACTATCATGGAGTCAAAAAATTCCTAAACATAGGTTTTTAGTGATTACTTAATCCAAGCCCTTTATTTTAAAACAGGGAAAACTGAGGCTCCAAAAATTAAATTGTCCAGGGTCACTTGTTTAGTTAATACAAGATTCAAGTTTTACAACTAACTTCCCAGCCGGTTCCTTAGGCTTGGAATTATGTCTCTGCCTCCCTAAACACACGCTCTAGTCTAGGCATGGATGGGGAATAACACCTACAGCTAGTATAACTTTGATGCTTTTATCATTCTTATAATGACATCCTTAGTAAAAAGGGAGCAGCATTGTCTTAAAATTACACATTTGAGCAAAATAAATACAGTAGGTGCTCTTGAGAATAGAAAGCAAAACAGCAGTGAAGTTCAATGAAAGCTAATTATCTGGAGAAATATATTTTCATTTAAGGGGTAAGCTCTCAGAATTCACACTGAGAGACATGAGGAGGATGAAATTCAAGTTTTATCTCCACTTTGGCAGTTACTTAGGGTCTTCAATAAACTCTGATTAATTATCCTTAAGAGCATAGTCTTTTTAGATTGGGCATTATTTTTCATAGGTTTTACTAATTGTATTCAACATCAAGAATGAAATAACACCAACAATATACTGTTATTACAAGAATCTTTCATTATTATACGTGTGTAGATGTAGGACAAAGGTCATGGAGAAGACCCATTCATAAAATATGCGCTTTTCTCACCAAACTGTTCTTGTCTATATCTCTGCTGGTTTAGTTAATATGATCGGTAGTGAAAACAGACAAGTCATTGATGTAAATGAATGTCCAAGTCATAGCTTTTATGTATATGTATTAGTTTGGTTGTTAATTAGGATTAAATAAATAAAATACATCTATGTTTCTTCTAGAAGAAGAAAAATAAGTGTATATAATATAATATATATACACATGGTCCCTGACTTACAATGGTTCGACTTATGATTTTTCAACTTTATTATGGCGTGAAAGTGATAGGCATTCAGTAGAAACCATACCTCGAATTTTGACTTTTTTTTACTTGAAGAAGATCAGCCCTGGGCTAACATCTGTGCCAGTCTTCCTCTATTTTGTGTGTGGGATGTCTCCACAGCATGACTGATGAGTGGAGTATGTCCGTGCCCAGGACCTGAACCTGTGAACACTGGCCATCGAAGCAGAGCCTGGGGAAATTTAACCACTGGGCCACAGGGCCAGCCCCCCGAATTTTGAATTTTGATCTTTTCCCAGGCTAGGAATAGGCAGTACAATCCTCTCTCGTGATGCTGGGCAGTGGCAGCGAACCGCAGTTCCCCGTCAGCCACACAATCAAGAGGGTAACTATCGATACACTTTCAACCATTCTGTACCCACACAACCATTCTGTTTTTGCACTTTCAGTATAGTGTCCAATAAATTACACGAAATATTCAACACTTTATTATAAAATAGGTTTTGTGCTGTATGATTTTGCCCAGCTGTGGACTAATGTAAGTGAACTGAGCACGTTTAAAGGTAGGCTAGGCTAAGCTGTGATGTTTGATAGGTTAAGTGTATTAAATGCATTTTCAACTTCATGATATTTTCAACTTATGATGGGTTTATTGGGAGGTAACCCTGTAGTAAGTAAAGGAAGATCTGTACATACATGTGTGTGTATGTGTGTGTGTGTGTATATATACACACAATGTAATAGCTATATAGATATAAAAATTTATTATTTAATATATTATTATTGATATAGATATAAATATTAGCTATAGATACAGAAGAAACAAAGGTCCAGAGACCTTAAGTGATTTGCCCAAACTTCAAAACTGAGATAAGAGAATAGGTTTTCTGATGAATATGTAAATAAGAGTATTCTGATATTTCCTTTGTGCTATAATCATTTAGCTAAGGCCTGGCATGGAGACTTTTAGGAAGGATTGCACATTATATAACTCAAAATATTATAGTTATAAGACCTTAAAGCATACCCCAATATATTTAAAGGGTTGAAATCATGCAAAGTATGTTCTCCAAACCCAATAGAATTAAATTTGAAATCAACAACAGAGGAAATTTGGGAAATTCACAAATATGTGAAAATTAAACAACACACTCCCAAAGAAACAATGAGTCAAAGAAAAAACTCACAAGAAAATTAGAAAATACTTTGAGATAAGTGAAAATAAAAAGAGAACATACCAAATTAATGGGATGCAGGGAAAACAGTCCCCAGAGAGAACTTGGATGTAAATACCTATATTTAAAGAAATCTTAAATCAATTGTCTAACTTAATACCTAAAGAAACTAGAAAAAGAATAGCAAACTAAACACAAAGTAAGCAGAAGGAAGAAAATAATATAGTTTGGAGCAGAAATAGATAACATAGATGATGGAAAGACAAATGACTCATAAGGATGATTCTTTGAAAAGATCAACAAAATTGACTAATATTTACATAAATAACCAAGAAAAAAGAGAGAAGACTCAAATTATTAAAATCAGGAATAAAAGAGGGACATCACTACCAATCTTACAGAAATAATAAGGATTTGGGGGGAACACCATGAATAACTGTATGCCAAAGAAATAGATTACTTAGACAAAATGACAAATTCATAAAAGATGCAGACTATTAGACTGACTAAAAAATAAGTAGAAAACCTGAGCTGACTCATAACAATTAAAGAGATTGAATTAATGATTTAAAAACTTCCCATGAAGAAAAGCCCAGGACCATATGCCTGGCAAATTCTACCTGACATTGAAAGAAAATTTAATACCAACTCGATTAGTATGAAACTCTTCCAAAAAATATAAGGAAAGGGAACATTTCCCATCCCATTTTATGATCCCAATATTACCTTGATACCAAAATCTGGAAAAGACTTTCCAAGGAAAGAAAACTACAGATCAATATCCTTTATGAAAAAAGATGAATAAAGATCTCAACAAAATACTAGCAAATCATATCCAGAAATAAATAAAAAGGTATATACCTAGACATTACATAAAATGTCCAGAATAGGGAAATCTATAGAGAAAGAAAGTAGATCTGTGGTTACCTAGGACTGGGTATTTGGTGGGGAATAACTGCCAATTTTTACAATAATTCTTTTGAGAGTGATGAAAATGTTCAAAATTTAGATATAGGTGATGGTTGCACAGTTCTGTGAATATACTAAAACCACTGAATTGTACACTTTAAATGAGTGAATTTTATGACATGTGAATTATATCTCAATAAAGACGTTAAAGATTTTATAGCTATAAACAGCAAAGACATCTAGTAGCACAGTTCTTCTTCAATGAGCAGTGCTAAAAAGGGAGATCTATGAGATTTATTGGATCTTCTATCTTTAACATTTGATTTTCTTCTGACTTAATTGTTTTCTTTGGAGAATCTTTCCCTGGTATTTTACTAATACGATTATCAAATAACCATTTGATAGCATTCTTTTCACTTAGACAAATGAGTGATTTGTCACCAACAGCTATAAGGTAGTTGTAATGCTCATATTTAACTCATCATAGTTAAAAAACTATTCTAGATAATACTTAGTGATACTCCTATAATCCTGTCATTCTCACTCACTTGTGTTCTACTATCTTTTCTAATATGAGAGAGCTATAGGTTGAGTTACAGGTAGTAAATGTAGGGACAATATTTTTCTATTTCTTTTAGCACGTCTACTTTTGCATCTAGAGTAAGAACATTTGTCACCTTGGAAGTGTTGGGAAGAGATTTCTGCCTATTTTTCTAAGTTACTTGCTTTACTCTATGAATCAATTAAAGAGGAATTTATCTGAAAGGTAACAAGGGGACAAAGAGCTTGTATAATTTAACCTCTTCTTGGCTCTCTCTTTTGGGCTTGCCTGCCCTGACAGTTTGTGCATTTTTTTTTTATTTTGATTAAAGATCGTAAACACACCTAGACTCATCCCTCTCTAATCCTGCTATTGAGGCTCAATGTAATAAAGCAAATATTTCTATTTTACCTTTTCAGGTACATATCTAAATAGCAGACTTCTCCTTGGGTGAGCTGGTCCAAGGACTAAGCTTGAGGATCAGAGAGGAGTAGAGAGAAATAAAGAAATCCATGTGTTTATTCTCCAATGTATCTTTATTATAGTAAAGCTGATATTTGATTCTTATTTCAATTGTCAAGTGGTTCCAAAATTGGAGGGATAAAGTGTAATGCTATTCACTATACTCTTAAATGGGAACAGCATATCAGAAATAGCACAAAGCCTTGCATGTATTATGCATAGGAAGGTCATCTGTCATGTGCATCACAACAATGAAAAGCGAGCACAACTGGCTTTAACCCATTGTCCACACTTGTAGAAAAGTAGGTTACCTCCAAAATGACACCAGGTGACAAGTTCACGCCCTAAAATACAACTTACCTGAACCATATGGGAAATATAATGATCCTGAAGCCCATCTCCCACAACGGAATCATGCGGAGTATCATTTGAACTGCATGGTTACTGCCTTTGTACAAAATGAGATATTCACTGGTTCCAGATGGAAGTAGGCTGACTCGCTGCTTCAGTGTCCATCCTCACTCCTAACTGTGTCCCTGTTCTCCAAGGATAGGCATCCATCTGTCCAGAATTATTTAACTAGAGTTCTGCCCGGAGGCAGGAAGCTGGGCAACATGGCCAGAATTATGTAATACTCCCAAAGTGTACTTCCACCCCATTTATTTCAGTGATAGGTTTGAGATTCCCTAAGAGAGGAAGGGAAGATAAAATGGGAAGGGTCTGGCTTCCTATTTCCTACGTACTTAATATTCCATGCTTGAATTGTTCATCTGTCCTTATTCTCTTTTCCGTGAGTCCTAATTTCATTTTACACTCCCAGGACAGAGAGAAAAGGGTCTATTCTATCACCTTTCCCCAGGCACAGTCTTTGCAGACACTGTTGCCTGCAGAATTCATCAAAACCTTGTATGAGGCTCTCCTTTAATTGTCCCTTGCAATCCTTTGTATTGGTGACATTGGTACTCTTACCTCAGACTTATAATTGAAATAAATAGTGCAGAACTGTATTCTGGGCATATTTTTTTTCTCTCTGTGCTGGCCAACTCATTTTATCTGCAAAATTTAAACCGCATGGAGATAAATATTAATGGCCATATTAGTATGTAAAGGTAGCATTGAGACTGATGCATGGTAAATGCTCCAACTAGAAAGTATGGAACTGTCTATCTCTGAGAATTCCATATTCCCAATACTTAACTAGACACTCTTGAAACCTATATCTTTTGCTTTTATTCTCCTGGCATATGACCTTCTCTCATTTGAGAAGCTACTTGAGGAAAAATGTGTGCCTGATTGCAGAAGAAATTGAAGCCCATCACCTTTATTAATCAGCCTAGACCATTCTTTTAAAGGCAAATATATCATCAAATAAGGAAATTTGAGAAAAAGCATTAATGCCAAAGAGAACTCTCCAGATGAATGCACAGTATTAACCTGGAAGGAAGTTTAATTTAAATGAATATTATCTATAAATATATTGTAGCAATTTGTTAAAAGCAGTGATGCTATTTTACAAAGTAAGAGATCCTGTGAATCCAAATTGTGATTATCAATAAAATTTGAATGAAATCCTGAACTAGATTACCTAACTGGAAGCAAAAGATAAAAATCAAGGAAACCGTCCAGAATATAGAACAAAAAGAAAAAAAATGATAGAAAACATGGGAGATATTAATTCAGAAGAAGTATAGATCTAGCGGCACCAAAGGACATCTAAATAGAGGTTCACAATAAGAGAACAGATACAACACAGGAAAGAAATAATAATAGAAGAAAATTTCCTCAAATTAAAGAAAATCTCTTCTTCAGGATTGAAATATTCTCTCCAGTGTCCAATAGTATCAATCAAAGCAGATCTGTACTCAGACTTATGTTGGAGAAATGTTAGTATTGTAAAAATAATTTTAAAAGCTTTTAGAGAGAGTATATGTGGGACATAGGGGGAAAAGGAAAGGCCTTGTAAAAATAAATTGATTAATTTAAAATGTTTTAATAAAACTATGGATGCTAGAGCACAGCAATGCACTGTTTTCAAAGTTCAAAAAGTAATTTTGAATTTAAATTCCCAAATCTAGTCAAAATAAGGATGTTTTTAAAAGTCAACGGCTCAGAATGTTTTGTTTTCATGTATCTTCCTGAAAAAGATGTCACTTGAAGATACGCTACACAAAAACTGAAAAAGGAATTAAAAAAACAGCACAATAAAAAAAGTTACATGTTGAAAGAGATGAAGCAGAAAACAATTAGTAAGATTATAAAAGAAAATTAGAGAACCACAGAAAGATATCCTCAAGAAGAAAGTGCACCCCATGCATAAATATATAATTAAGAGATGAAAGGGTTCTAACTGTATCATGAAGGCACATGTTTCTATTAAAAAGAAAAACCCATACACTCAGCTGAGTGTTGCCTGCTATTAGATTTAGGATCTCCTTCTGGGTAGGGCACTTGTGTCATTTATCTTTGCATCCTAAGTGCCTGAACATTTAGCATATGTGAATGCCCCTTAGGCATTTCTCAGTTTAACTTATCCAAATCAAATTTCCTGTCTCATGGTCATTCCCTTAGGTATATCATCACATCTGGCCTCAGATACTAAAAATGAGAGTTAATTTTATTTCTTTCATGCTCTGCAACCGGAGAATCACCAAATTTTGTTATCTCTACCTCTTCAAGGAAACTTCAATCTATAGAGTCTTTTATCTCCCTTGTCCTAGCTTGGACAGTAATTATTAACCAAAAGCCTATTCCAAGAGGATCTTAACTGGTTTCCCTTCCTGATGGGTCTCTCCCTTTCATTAAATCCATCCTTTACATGCAAAGATTTGATATTGTGCAGTATGAAGTAGAAAATAGAGAATTTTATACTGCATCTTATTGCAGAAATCAGTATTTTTCTTGCAGTATCCATTCTCCTTTTCTTCTATAGCAATATAATTCACAAATTTTACCTAGCCATGTGACTGAGTAGAGCAAAAATTACCTTTCTTTTTTGAAGGTAGAGGTAGCCATGTTTTGGCTAAAAGAATGTAAACAAAAGAGTGGTTTTGCAACTTCCAGGAAATAACATTTAAAGGACAGGGAATGTCATTCTGCTTTACTCCTTTCTGAGAGGCTGGAAGGGAGATATTCTCACTGGAATGGAAGTGACCATACATGATAAGAAGTTGTAAGCCATATGCTGAGGAGGATGAAGTTGGATGCTTGATGATGGTAGAATCATTACTAGCCACGGACTGTCTATGTTTATGTGCAGAAGAAATAAACTATTATAATATTTAAACCATTATAGTTCTGGGATTTTTGTCACTCATGTAAATATTTAACACAACCTAATACACCTACTGACTAATATTAGACCTTTTCAATGGCCATCAAAGCTGTTCATAATACGTCTAAAACCTGCCTCCTAACATTGCGTTCTACTACATTCTGCCATATAACATGTATTCTTGCCACTGCAACCATTCACCATTTCTTTTTCTCCTTTCCATCATCCGTAAGGTATCCCTATTCCCTCTGCCATATTCTTTTCTGCCTACTTTCTCTCCAAGCCTTTGGTTTACCCACCATGCTCAGGTTAGTATTCAATGGGTAAATTGAGCAAAAACAAAATAGCTTTTCTGGTCCAAATTTGTTTTCTTTTATACACATCAATTTCAACAATCTACCAAAAGATTAAGAGATATAGAATTCCTAATCACTTCAAAAATCCAAAAAATACCATAAAGTGTAAACCTCACTGACCTGTTACTGTATTCTAATATATTCACCTTTACTTGTCTTCAAAGAGTAAGAAATGAGAGGTGAATTTACTCCCATATTTTTTTGTTTGTGCATCTTATTACAATATCTCTTCCTGAGAGAGTTTATAGTTTATTAGTATGTTCTTTGGAAATTTAAAGGTAGGGAGATGAAAACAGCCTAGAGAAGTGGACACACATATTAAAGTACACACACAAACTCACAGGTGTGCAAAATATAAATGTCTCATGCTCTTCATATTTAATTGTCTCTAGATCTGGGAGAACCAGTATTTGAATATTTTTTTGTGACCTTCCCCCTCCAAATACATATACACAATCACTGACTTCTGTCTTATAAGTGTTCTCCTATTCCGTGTTTTAGTACTAACTCTATTACTATTGAGTCCAAATTCAAAATTTGATGAATATATTCCAATTACATCCAATTTGGAAGCCTCATGCAATTCATTTTAAAGATCTATCACTTTCATTGGCACTCATCTGCGGCATCATTGTACTCCTCATCTGCGGGAGCAGTGATTGTCAGCATTTAGGAATCTGTCAGGCGGCTTAAGGGTGCCCATCTCAATCAGAGGGGAAAAATGACAAAAGGAAGCATTATGCCTCATTAAATGATATTACAGACACCACCGTGCTCTAATCTGTAATTGAAAATAATTTCAAAATCACATAAAGAATAGCCTCCTGTGAATTTCCTAACACCTTCAAATTCAGACCTCGTTTTAGACATTTAATGATTACATTATATAGTCAATCCATCCAAGCCAGAAAACCTGCCTCTCTCTGTTCTTTGAGTTGAAGCAGATACATTAGAGACAAAGCAGAATCATCATGAGAGAAGAAAAGTGGTGCCTCACAAAGCCTTACTTGGGAGTCAGAATTTGGGAAGAATTTTGCTGCCGTAGGCTGAGGTCCACTACACAAAGCCTTCACATCCAAGGGTCCCTGTTGTTGGCGCTACAGAGCAGGGCCAGCCACCTGCATGTATGTTGACTACCCTTTCACCTCTTGAGTTGTTTGTGCCAGGTGAGAGTTGAATCACATCCCTGACGCAGCACGAAGTTTGCATTATGCCTGCAAAGGCTATTGAGTATTGGAAATAGACAAAAGGCTTTCATATCTCTGGCTGACAATCAAGCTTCTTTCAGCAACAATGCACTCTCATGGGAGGAAAAAGCTAAGAAAAGAAAGCAGTAAGACAATTGCAGCCATCATTTCAACAGTTGGAATAGCTAGAGTGGTTTGTTCTTCCTCAAATATTTCAAGCCTACTTTCCTCCCGGAAGCGGTTAGTGGCCTCAGTGGAACCAACTACAGCCACTTGAATTGAATTTCATTCAGTCTTATATTATTTGAGTAAATGCTATACATCAGACACTGTGCTACATGCTAGCAATATATAGTTTCTCTAGTATAAAAGCTAAAATGAGAAGGGAAGGTGGGAATAGAGCAAGATTGGGGCAAAGAAATACATATGCTTGAAATTAAAAATTAGCTCATGATATAGACAAGAATTAAAATAAATAGTAATGATGCTGGAGAATACATTAGGCCCATGGGTAATAAAATGGAAGAGATGGAAAGAAAGGGTCTTCAGTGAAATTTCTTAAATAGCATCTAGAGGAGGAATATCTTCTGTTGAGACAGCATTCTGGATAATTGGAAGGACTTTCTTATATTATTGTATCTCATGCATCAACCGAAGCTTAAGGAAAGTATGCATTCTTCAGTTCACAGTCACATCACATTTTAAATACACCTGAAATAAGCTGAGGTAAGCAACAATTAGTTCACTCAGATTTCATCACCTTTGAAGGATATAATAATATAAAATCTCCAGACCTTTCCAGTATAGATTGCACTAGAAAAAATGCTGCATCTAGGGCAGAGACTTTTTCATTTTCACTTGCTGTACCCCCAGGACCTAAAACACTACAGAGCATATATTACATGCTTGATAGTGAATAAATGAATGAGTGAAGGAATGAATGGATGAATGGAGAAGCCCTTGCTACAGAAACAATTGTAATGAAGTACTGAAGCAACCAAATGTATTTCCTCAAAATATAAAAAGAATGGTAAAATAACTTTGTTTGCAGTTCCATTCTATTGGCAGCAAGCCCAAATGCTATTTCCAAGGAAAATATACTTATGTTGAACTGAGTTTTCCAAAACAGTGATTCTGTGACTAAATGCTCAATCCCAAACTTTTTTTCTGTAGGTTGAAGTGATGGGCATAGATTCAAAACAAACTAACAAAAAACTTCTTTGATGGGGAGTTTCTTGAGACCTCTCAGTGTTAATGAGTTTGTTCAAAGGCACACTATTTGTGGCAAAGCCAGAAAGAGAACTCAGAACTTCTGTATACCAGGGCTTTGATGGAGGATAATGGAAAACACACAGCTTTAACTCAGACCAATCTGGAACTGAAATCTGCCTCTGCCATTAACTAGTAAGATGAAGCCAAGCCTAGTCATTTGCCTATTTGCCTAGCTTTGAATCTCAGCTCTTTCTCTTTCTAGCTGTGTGGCCTTGGGTAAGATATGTAACTTACCAGAGCCTTGGTTCCCTCATCTGTAAAATGGAGATAATAAAAGAAACTACTTCAAAATGTTGCTGTGACGATGAAATGAGTGAATGCAAGTAAAGGGCTTAGCACAGTGTCTGACATTTAGTTAGGGCTCAGCAAATGACTAGAGTCAGTTCAGTGTACTTCTCAAAGCTGTGTGATGACTCAATGAAACGCGGTAGTCCCCCCTTATCTGCCGTTTCACTTTCTGAGGTTTCAGTTACCTGCGGTCAATCTTGGTCTGAAAATATTAAATGGAAAATTCCAGAAATAAACAACTCATAAATTTTAAATCTCGTGTCATTCTGAGTATCATGATGAAATCTTGCACCACTCTGCTCTATCCCCACCAGGACATGAGTCATCTCTTTCTCCAGCACATCTACACTGTATCCACTACCCATCCATTAGTCACTTAGCTGTCTCAGTTATCAGATCAACTGTCTGGGTATTGCAGTGGTTGTATTCAAATAACCCTTATTTCACTTAATAATGTCCCCAAAGCACAAGAGTAGTGATGCTGGCAATTCAGATATGACAAAGAGAAGCCATAAAGTGCTCTCTTTAAGTGAAAAGGTGAAAGTTCTTGACTTAATAAGGAAACAAAAAAATTCATTTGCCGGGGTTGGTAAGATCTATGGTAACTTTTATTGCAGTATATTGTTATAATTGTTCTATTTTTGTATTAGTTATTGTTGTTAATCTCTTACTGTGCCTAATTTATAAATTAAACTCTATCAAAGGTATGTATGTATAGGAAAAAACATAGTATATATAGGATTTGGTACCATCTGCGGTTTCAGGCATTCCCTGGGGGTCTCAGAAGGAATGTCTTGAGGATAAGGGGGGACTACTGTAACCTTTAATTTAAACTCTTATCTCAGTGACTATAATGAGCATATAATGCTTTCTCCACTTTATACTCTCCCATCATGCTATAACAATCTTCCTAAAAATTTCTGTGTGTAGTTTTACATAAACCTTCTATTGGGTAGGGATAATTCTTTTAAAGAAAATAATAAGTGGGAAATAATCAATTAGAAAGGTATCTATGAAATAAAGTAAGAAAATTGGAGTTGGGTTTTATAAGAAGCATAGATATGAACTTAAAAGAGAAAAAAAAAGAAAGAAGGGAGGAAGGAAGAGAGACCAGATAGTCCACTTGTTAGAGTATGTCCTTTTATTCCACTTGTCCGTAATATCTCTGAATATTCTCTACTACTTTGACAGACAAAATAGTTTTCCTGAATAGAGAGTCTGCTATATTTTCAGTATGATCTTTGTAAATGACTCAAACTGAAATGTTTTCAACATTGCACCTTATTGATGATACTGGTCTGTAAATTCCAATTATTAAATATTGACAATACTAATGGAGGGTGAAACTAAAAATCCTTTCCATCCATAACTTGAGAGTTTATTTAAAATCTTTCCAGAAACAATCATATCAAATATCTATGGCAACGGAGGAGGAAGTGAGGCGAAGAACACTTTATGTGGCTTATATCTCTTTTTTTTTTCTTTTTGGTGAAGAAGATTGTCGCTGAGCTAACATCTATGTCTATTATATATGTTGGAGGCCGCCACAGCATGGCTTGATGAGCGGTGTGTAGGTCCATGCCCGGCATCCCAACTCACGAGCCCCGGTCTGCCAAAGCGGATTGTGCGAACTTAACCACCATGCCACTGGACTGGCCCCTCCTTTTCTTCCTCCCCTGAGTCCCAGTACACAGTTGTATATTCTAGTTGTAAGTCCTTCTAGTTCTTCTAGGTGCACCACTGGCACAGCATGCAACTGACAGACGAGCGGTGTAGGTCCACGCCTGGGAACAAAACCTGGGCCACCAAAGCAGAGCGTGCCAAACTTTAACCACTAGGCCATCAGGGGTGGCTGTATATGGCTTATATCTTAATTATTTGGGGACAATTGGAAACACAGATTTGCTTCTAAAGTTCAGAAACAGCAAATAGTCTAGGTGACTTAATGTTACTTAAATTAAATGTATAGGTTTCAGATTCTTCATTCTTTTCTTTGAAAAGACTATACACGGTGTTAAAACTAACATGAAGATCTGACAAAGATTAACTTTTAAATTCAACAAAATACTACTGAGTACGAAGTATGGGCCAGGCATTCTGCTTTGTAAACATGGGGGAATAAGAACACAGATAATAGGATTTCAGCTTTCACAGAGCTCATGTAGAGAGGTAGGAGGAGACATAAATACACAAAAGACAAATATGTCTTATCTAGTAATAGAAATTGGTTTAGTTAGGAGACTTTATTTTACTAATTATTAAAATAGAGACTTAAAAAGGACAAGGAGCAGAAAGGAGGATTATTGACTCACACAACTATGAAATAGAAATGTAGAGTTGACTTCAGCTAGAATTGATCCCCCGGCACCAAGGAGCAGATTTCTCTCTCTTTAATGCTATCATTCTTATCACCAGAAGTTCCCTAGATTTTACCCATCTAAAAGCCCTTCTATGGTCAAAAAATGGCTGGAGAACCTGTGAGTCTCACATTATCCTTCTCCTAGATTATTTGTAAGATAAAGTGTCTCATACAGTAGTCACCAAACAAGGCCTAAGATTTACTCCCCTACTGACTGTAATTGGCTCTTGTGCCTGTCATTGAACAAGTACGTGGCTAAAGGGATGAGACATGCTGATCAATCCTTAGAGCTTGGGTTGGTGTAAATCCTCCAAAACTGCTTGGCTGACAATGAGGAAGAGGCATACTCCTCCATGGAGACAACAGTACTGGTGGTGGTTAGCGAAAGGTGTGAATGTGTGTGTGTGTTAGTGGAGGAGATAGGTATTTCAGCAGGAAGTTGTGATGACATATGGATCCAAGGAAGGCAACTGACAAATGCTCACTAGAGATATTGAGCTCGGTTTAAATTGGTAGCAAAAAGAGAAAGTGGCCTTCTCTATGGGGAGGTGAGACAAAATTTCAAGAAGTTGATTTTTGAGTAGTGTTATCAAGGGTGAGTAGGATCTCATACGATCAAATAAGTCAAAGTAAAGGAAAAGTTTGTAGAACTCTGGCCACTTCTTTCAGTTAGAGCCTTGCAAAATTTCCCTACATATGTGCTAGGAAAGCCTAGCCCTCCAAAATGCTCAATGAACAAAGAGTTACTTGATCAAATGCTTTAGAACCACTGTATTCTATATCTTCTTTTGGAGATTCATATTCAATTTATTCCAAGCGATTTTTATTTTGTATCTTATTCCTTACTTCCTCTCTCCTTCTCCCGGAAAACAAGTTTTGTTCATGTCAGCTTAAACCACAACGCTTTCAAGTCACGAGCCTGGAAGCGTCATGTTTAATTTACCAAATGGATATATGATCATTTACATTTTCATACACTGTGCTTTTGTTTGATGAGGCATGAATGTTTGACTTGATTCATATGAGCTTCAATTTTCTTTCAAGGAGAAGACGCAGCCACACTGCCACTACTGAGCAGAGGAAGCTATGCATCTTTGGGACAGGAATTCCCAAATTCCTAGAACCTCTCGACCTCCGCTTTGTGATTGGCTGTGGACTCTGATGCAGCTTTAGGGAGGCTGGGTTGGGGAGTGGAGAGTAGAAATGAGATACTTTTACAAGAGGCACAAAGTCTCAGAGTAAGTTGGAAAGCCTTTTTTTCTCCTCCTCTGTTTTAAAACCTCTTCCTTCTCCCGTTCTTCTTTTTGCTTCACTTCTGTGTCTGATTTCTTCTTTTTAATTATCATTATTATTCTGAACTAGACTCAACTGCCCTGCCAATTACTTAGGTGGGTGTGCGGGGATAAAGATTATTTCATATGCATCTTTATCTCATTAGTACTAGTACAATATTATTAACAAGTGGAAGCTCATAGCATAGCTCTGTAAATATATATGACGTGAGGGGAAGGAGAGGGAAGGATGAGCTTTAGGACCCTGGGAACCTGGGCATAGTAGCCTGGATACTGACTCTGCAATATTCCCCAGTGGAGGATGTGGTTCTGCTATGGCTCAATGTGTTTCAAGAATCAAGAGTATTGGATGTTTGCAAACAATTGCAAACAATAACCTTAAACAAAAGTGAATAGATTATTAGGGGGAAGTATGTATAAATTGACAGTAGTATAAGACATTTAATATTTTCAAAATTCTGCAGGATCCCAACTGTGCCAAAATACCATCTCTCTGTGCTGCATGACCTGTGGAAAACATAGAGGCAACAGAAAAGCCACGCCAAGTATGTTATATTGCGATATAGATATATCTCCCTCATACTTTATCACACCCCAAATCATTGTGGGGTTTTTTTTTTTTTTTTTTCTTTTTGAGTACCTGACAGAATTCTTGGGAAAGTCCCTGGAGGCTAGCTATTATAAGGATGTGCATATTTAGTGCTAAGCAAGCACCTGAGTGTACATTTGCACTAGAAGCATCTGCAGATTCTAATAGCGTAGAGCCCAGGTTTAATGGGCATTGCAATTGGGAGGAAATACAACTTTACTCCTGTATTTTGTAGCCACTTTGTGTACTAAATTCTTAGTATTAGGTTAAGTAAGCTGGAAACTGTATCAGTCAGAGTTTTCCAGAGAACCAAGAGAACCAATAGAATAGAATATGAATATATATATATACACATATATATATATAGAGAGAGAAAGAATTTGTTTTAAGGAATTGGTAAGTCTCTAATCTGCAGGGCAGGCCAGCAGGTTGGAAATTCTGGCAGTAGTTGAAGTTTCAATCTAGAGTTGAGTCTGAAGGCAGTCTGGAGACAGAATTCTCTCCTCCCTGGGGGACCTCAGGATTTTCTCTTACAGCCTTCAACTGGTTGGATGAGGACAAACCACATTATGGAGGGTAATCTGCTTGACTCAAAGTCTACTAGCTTAAATATTAATCTCATCTAGAAGATACCTTCTAAGCAACACCTAGACCACTGTCTGACCAAACAACTGGGCACCATAGCTTAGTCAAGTTGACATATAAAATTAACTATCACAGGAACCTATAGCCAAGATGTGTGTGTGTGTGTTTGCATTTGTGTATATATATATACGAGTGTGTGTGTGTTTCTAAATCAGAGAGCTCTTTCCAGTCACACTGTAATTATAAACTATAGTACATCTGTCTGTCTGTATATATGTCTATATAGATGCACCTGTCTGTCTAATCTTTTGAAATAGATTGCTATTTGATCTCAACCTCATAAGTGAAACCACATATTAGGATAAAGGAAGCTGCAAAATCTTTAAGGAAATATTTTTAGATAACTCTCAGCTCAGTTTGTCAGCGGCATCATTTTTATAAAGACCCATTGTTTAATAGGCTAATTTCTAATAGCTAGATTGGACTGAAAGAAGGAAGAATTAAAAAAATAAAATAAACAGGTCCAAATGTTTTCTTTCTGTCATTCATTCTCCTTATCTGTAAAGTGAGAATGATAACACAATGTTAAGCACTCAGCCCCCCAAAAAGCTCCAGTGCTTTGGGAGAAAAGATAGACCATAGATAGTATGGCTTATTTAAACTCTTCTCATCTTAGACAAACTGCCTCCAAAATGTTTTGTCATTTATCCTCTCCTAGGGTCAGCTTAATTAATATGCGCCAGATGAGTTCAGCAAGCTTTATACCACTATGGAATACGTAGCACAAAAAATAGGTTGATGTTTTTTCATCTCTATGCTTTTAAATTCCAGCAATAATTCAGTTTGGTTCAGGTTCTAAGGCCATAGCAGTCTGATTCATCCAAGTCGAAAACTAACAACCCATTCTGCTCACACATTACTTTCATTTTCTCCAGCTTGTTCCACTAATTTTCTGGGATTCATTTATAAAAGGAGGGATTGAATTGAATGTCATTGAAGGTCTCTTTTAGCTTTGATTCTAGAATTCTTAGTCACCATAAATGATACACTTTTAAGTGGAAAGGAAGAATGCCATGTGCTTTCTGCTCAAAGATGGCGCTATTGAGTTTGGGAGGAGATGAATGTTAAGGGAAAAAAACAGACCACTTAACTCAGAACAGTCTGCTTACCTTCCCATTCAGTAGTTACTTCCTCTCTGCAAGAAACTATTTAGGAGAGGCTTGATCTGGCTTGGGTAGAACCTGTCTGTTCTCAGGGGGAGTCTCTCCTTAACAGAAATGCATCAGTGTGGTCACCACCCATTTGCGTTTGTTTTCAAAATAATACAGTTATTTTCATTGTTGCCCTCCTTTGCATCATATCCCTCTTAAGACAAGGCCCCCAATTGTTTATTTCCTTGATTTTCTCTAAATTGTGGTTTGATTTCCTACCCCTCTTTCTTTTATATTGATTGACATTTAATTTTTTGGTTTGCTTGTTCTAGCCTCCATGTGGTTTTGAAAGTTCTTGAAAGGAATCCTTCTTTGTGAAGCTCTTAGCAGCCGCATTTACGGCACAAGTGCCATGGAAAGAAGAGCAGTTTTGGCAACTATCTGGATAATGGATTTTGGTCTTGATTTCCTACTGATTGTGAGACTCAGAACAAGTTACTTTGTCTCACTGGTTCCCCTAGTCCTTATCTAAAATACAGGGGTGTCAAGTTCTCTGAGCTCTCAATTTCCTTTGTTCTAGAAGTTTGTAATTTTTTACATATCAGCCTTCTTAAAAACAAGACAACAGGCCTAGAATGGAGTCACTTACGCTAAGCCCCACATCACCAAACTGAAACTTAATTACAATTTCAGCTCTCCCAGAAATGGAATCTCAAACCAGTCAATCAGGAATCGCCTGATCAGCACTAGTGAGATAATCCTCTGATAGACCCTTGCCATCCCCTAAAGGAAAGTAACCCTGCAATAACCAACCAAATTTTTTGCCAATATAACTTCCATATTCCTGCTCATTTCTACCTATAAAAGTCTTTCTTTTGTACAGCTCCTCAGAGCTCCTTTCTCTCTGCTAGATTAGATGCTGCCTGATTCATGAATTGTTGAATAAAACCAATAAGATCTTTAAAATTTACTCAGTTGAATTTTGTTTTAGCATCCTAAACAAAAATAGAAATCAAAAAATAATCCAAAGCAAACATTAATCTAGACTACAGGAGTATAGTTCTCTGAGAATGGATTTTTAAAGTCCTCTGCTTAGGAAAGGAAAGTTATGGACTCTGGCAAGAAACTTTTGCACTGCAAAAGGTACACACAGAGTGGCTTAGGAAGCCTCAACCCATGCTGTGGCCTCCTGGAGTCCTCTCTGCAATTGAGTTTGTATGTTGAGACTTAGTTTTTTAGGGTCAGGTAGAGCTTTTCGAGAATAAGCTTGGAGACATTACAGGTAAAGAATGTTTATTTCCACATTCTGGTTAATTTAGTAAAGATAATGTTTACTTTGGGGCCTAGAGGAATCTGGAGAGACTCTATTCAAAATGTTAAAGGAAAAGAATATGGGGCCAAAAAAAAAAGGCTTCCTGGACCAAAGAACTAATTTAAATTGTGTTTTTGTTCCTTCTTCCTTTTCACTGTCAGAGAGATGAGTATCAACAGTGGGGTGGGAGTATTGGAGGGAAATGGTGTGATGAGGTTTTTGAAATATTACTAAAGCTTTGTAAGGGTATACTGCATTCTGTTCATGCTGATTACTTCAGACAAGTGGAATGGCATTACCCAGTAGAAAGGAGAAGGAAATGATAAACCTTTAAATACTTTTCTTTACTTTTTTTTTATTACAAGGAATGATTATCTTAAATCCATATTTGTTTTTCTTAAAATTATATTATTTATCTATTGTTATATATTTGACAGAATTGTGCTTGAACTAGGATGCCCAAGGTTAATGATTACAAGCATCAAATGAGATACTAGACATAAAGTGTTTTGTAATTTTATGTTATAAAAAAAGTAAGGGTTTATTCTTCCTAGAAGCACTCACTGAATGCATTGCATTGTAATCTTATTTGTTTAGTAACACTATTCAGCTTAATTCCTAGAGTATGATATACAAATGTCTTTCATTCAACCTTTCATTCATCTCTTTTTAAAATATATTTACCTACCCAACTAATCTTCAGAAGGGCCTGCTGTGTGCTGGCTTCTCTTTTAGCAATGTATTATACCATGAGCAAGCCAGATAAGGCACCTGTCCTTCTAGAACTTACATTCCAGGGAGGAGAGAGGACCGATATGCAGACAAGCAAAACAAAACCATCTGATGATTACAGGTTGTTACGAGTGCTGTGAAGAATGGCAATAGAGAGGGATTAGGTCAAATTCAGATGGGGAGTATATATGTCAGACAAGAATCTAATCAAATTTATCTATGATAAAATGAAACGAGTGAGCTGGATGAGGTTAAGTTGCCAGGTAACCATTATGCTTATGTTCAAATCACAGACCATCACCCATAAATCCCTTGAAGGGTGTGTTCCTATGTAACTGAGGTTAACTTATCATTTTCTTTTAAGAAAACCCAAAGTTTGTTTCCTTGCAGAATTTTTATGAAAAATAAGCAATGGAGAGTTGAGGAAAGAGGTGTCCATACATTTTCCTTTACTGGGAAGAACACAGGTTTGTGATGTTGGAGACCTGGCTTCAGGCCTGCTTCTTTCCTCATTGTGATCTTGGGAAACCTTATTTTCTGCATCTGTATAACAAAGGCATTTGAAAAGATGACCTCTATTATTCCTTGCTTCTACTGGATGTATAGATCTGAATATAAACAAATAGTTGTTCTGTTTAAATTGTTTTTCCTTGAAGAGAGTTAATCCTATATCTAAAGAGCAATTAAATTGAAAGCAACGACAAGCATTAAATGAAACTCAAGGACCATAAGGAGAACCACCATCAGTAAAACAGAGATAAAAAGCTGTCTTTAAAATTGTTCATGTTTGAGGTTGCCTGATCTACAAGCAGAACCAGGAGGACTTCCATGTCAAATATATCTGAGTTAAAATCCCGGTATTGTCACTTACCATCTATGTAATATTGTGCAAGTTTTTGTTTTTTTAAAATCTACTTTGAGCCTCCATTTCCTCATCTATGAAATCAACGCTATGAATAAATGAGATGGTGTTTTTACTATGCCGAGCACAAGGGAGACACTCAGTAAATGCTAATTGCGGGTAGCCCTCACTTGGCAGCAAGCAGAAGAGTGATTATTTCTGAGCACCCATCAGTGAGGACGGTAGAGGGAATCCTCTTGTACACTCTCATCCATCATGCCTACCTGTTCTTTCTTCTCTTTGAGTGGCATTCAACAAAATGCTTCTTTGCATGCAACACAGTGATCTTTCATCTGTCATTAATATCTCATGTTCTGGCCAATGGTCATGAATATTAGCAATTATTTTGATGATTTTCCAAAGAATAAGCAAACAAAACATTATTTTTGTGTTTCAAGTACATACTGGATGTTAGAATATAATCTTATTACCACCAGAGATGGTTGAGTGTCAGATGGGTGAAAATATAACTCTAAATTTAGAAATGGCTACCATTTGTACCACAAGGACAATTACAATAAATGCTCAAAAGGGAATAGTCAGTAAACTCCTCTAAATTTCTGTTGAATATAAGTCATAAAATTTTCATAAGGATTAATTTTTAAGTATCATGTATAATACTGATTCATTTAATACTCTCATTTTCAGGAAAATATCTCCTGGATAAATGAAGCAGAAATGTTATACATTTTTAATATGCTTGCTTCTTTTTTTATGTTCCCTTCTTTTGATAGATTTTCATTTCTTTGTTTGTTTAGTCTGTTTTATCTGCTTTGCCTATTTTGAAAAGTTAAGATACCAGATGAGCCCAAGACAGGAACAAAATATGAGGTCTTTAAAATCAGATGCTTAAAAGAGACAGCTAAGTGGCTAGCTGAATGACTTCGAAAACATCAATATCTTCACCTATTATATGGGAATAATATTTTCTACTTGATAGGAATGTTGTGAAAATGAAATGAAGTAATTATATGAGAGTACTCATAAATTATGAAGCACCAAACAAATGAATAATTACTGCTAAAAAAGATAGTGAGGGGCCAGCCCGGTGGCACAAGTGGTTAAGTGCGCATGCTCCACTGCGGTGGCCCGGGGTTTGCCAGTTCAGATCCCGGGCGTGCACCAACGCACCGCTTGTCGGGCCATGCTGTGGCGGCGTCCCATATAAAGTAGAGGAAGATGGGCACGGATGTTAGCCCAGGGCTGATCTTCCTCAGCAAAAAAGAGGAGGATTGGCAGATGTTAGCACAGGCTGATCTCTTGGCAAAAAAAAAAAAAAAAAAAGATAGTGAAATAAGCCCCATCATTTGTACCACCTAACACTTGGTTCATTAGAGAAGTAAATGTCACTTGTAAGCTTGATGATAATCATAGAGAATTTTTAACTCAAGAATGGTCTTCTGTGGCTGGGAAGTGCAACTTCTATGACCAATGAAGTAGATCCAGGAGTCCTCACATGAATCAATGACAGCAAAAGGAGGACACCTGCCCCCCAGGCAGATTGACCAAAGAATCTTGGGCCAGTAGTACAGCCAAAACAACAGATAGCATGTTGGTACTTCTAGACTAATTTTGTATTGTAGTAGGAGGCAAATTTAATCCTTTAAAACAAATTCTAATGAATTTTAAAGTAGGGCATAGGAAGTTGAATGAGACCATTTCTTCCATCCTAACAATCAGAAAAGGCCAATAAGCTAAAAAAAAAAGTCAATTATAGCTTCTAAAAACCTATCAGAGAGCTGAGGGCACTAAGTAAACTAAATTCCAGAAAGAGACAAGCTCTTCCTATGAGAAAAAGACCCATGTTTGATTTCATTCCTAATAATGGCAAAAAGAGGAATAAATGTACTATGAATGGGGATAAAGAGAAACAAGCCAAACTTTTAGTAAGTTTTCAATGTCTCCGTTGGGTTGGCATGATGTCTTACAATTCAAAGGAGCCCCAGTCACAGAGTAAGTCTCCATTTCGCCTGAACTTCTTTCCCCCTGGGGTCCTTGGCTGAGCATACATAGTTAGCATATCTAAGGCTGAGCATGGGGAAATCTCTTCCAGTTGTCCCAGACCTTTATGTATCCAACTGAGGTTGGATTAGGGCAATAAAGCTGAGAGAAAATCCTGAGGAGAACAAGGCGTTATCTCATGCACAGCAGCAACTCACAGAAGCTGGGGGCAAAGCTGGATGGAGGAGAGATCTCTTAAGGTGCTGAAAATTCGGGAGGGGAGGAAGAGGAAAAAGAATTCCTTAGAGGTTCAAAAAATCAGGTCACCGTAGCAAAAATAAAAAAGAGAGAATTCGTCCATGGTTTGGAAACACAGTGGATGGGCCAAAAAAATCGAGAACTCTCAAGTTTTGCTGCAAAGAAGCAAGAAAATGTGAGCCATGATTTAGAAGACAAAATCAATAGAAGCAGCCACCATGAATTAAATAAGCAATTTGCAGATGTGAAAAAAAAGCACACATCAGAAACTTGAATACTCTGAATAAAAGTGGATAAAAACCAGGAGGATCGAAATAGTTGCCAACTGGTTGCATGAAGAACAAAAGGAATAAAAAGGCAAAGTAATCTTTAAAATAAAAAATAACTTAAAAGGAAACCAAGGGAGAGCATATTCTACCAAATGAATATAGGAATTAAAAGAACCCCAAATAAATGAAATCAAAGAAAAGAAATAGATAAAAATGATATTTAAAGGTAATTTAATATAGAACATACGCAATGAATATCCAATATGCACATTACATGATTCTTTGAAGGTAAAAAAAATAATACTTAAACAGATCTAATATGTAAACCAATACCCCAAAAAAATCTCCAGAAATAAAGAAAACACACTTCACTGTAATAAAAAAGCAAATCATCCTAAAAAATATAAAAAGATGCTGAACTTAACTCATAATAATACGTAAACTAAAATAGTATTGAAATACCATGTCACACCCATCGATTTGGCAAAAATTTGTTTGGCAATATTATCTATTGGAGAGGCTGGAAAGAAACAGATATTCTCATATATTTCTGGTAGAAATAAAAAATGTACAAGTCCAATGTTTGAAAAATTTTCAATATCTAATAAAAATATTTTTGTCCTTTGATCCAATAATTCCACTTCTAGGAATCCTTCCTGAAGATGCATATCCAGAAATATAAAATAATATATGCACAAGGTTCTTCACTGTAGCATTAGTTGTAATAGTAAAATATTTAAAACAATCCAATCGTCCATCAGGAGGGGACATAAAAACAGTGGAATATTATGACATCCTAAAAAATAAACACTCAAATCCTCAAACCAATCAAGGAAGTTTTCTGTATACTGTTTTGGAGTGTTCTCCAAGAGAAGGAAGGCAAGATGAAGATCAATGTGTCCAGTGGTCCTTTTTTTGTACAAGAAAGGAAAGGAAATAGGGATATGTTAGGCAAGAGAGATCAAAGGAAATATACATAAGAAACTGATGATTGTTAGTTATAGGATTTGGGTTGGTGGAAAGTGAGATGGAAGAAAAGGAATAGAAACAAAACTTTTCTGAGGATACAAAAGGTGCAAAACTTTGATTTAGAAACAAACTGAATAATTCATCCTAACTCAAAATCAGGTTTCTAATATATCCGTTGAAAGAACAGAATTAGTCCAAGTAATATAAACGTAGTTCTGTGTAAGACATATCCAATGGAACCAAAAAAAAAATATGCAAGTAACAAAAAATTCACTTAGAAAGCATACTGTTAATATACTATTGATTGTGAAATTAGAGTTAATTTTTTAATCTCATGGAAAAAAGCAAATAAGTAAAATATTATTAGGAAAAAAGGTTTTGGTGTCAGAGGAAAGACCTGCTAATTTGTTGCACTATCTACTAGAAGAGCCTAGAAACAGTCGCATCCCAGAAGACCAGGAATCCAGATAGTGGCTAATTCCAAGCAGGGAAATTACAAGATGAACCTGGGACTTCCTGCTGTGGCTGGAAGCAGGGAGCCCTCAAAACCATGTGGGGGCATATCAGAAAGACTCAGAAGCCAGTTGAAAGAGGCACTCACTGGCCAAATTTGGCATAATTTGAGTATAAAAAAGAAAAATGATGATACTTGATTTTAAACCACTTGAATAAATTTAAAAAATAAGGTAATAATGGAAACAAACGAGGAAAACACACTCACACACACACATTTGCCATCAGTGAAAGTGATTGTTATACAAATGCCTTACTAAAAGTTAGTAATAAAAGAGAAACAATTAAGCTTTACTCCTTTTTTTGTGTATGTGAGGAAGATTGGTCCTGAGCTGACATCTCTTGCCAATCTTCCTCTTATTGCTTGAGGAAGATTGTCACTGAGCTAAAACCTGTGCCAATCTTCCTCTATTTTATATGTGGGACGCCTGCCATGACAGGACTGGATGAGCAGTGCATAGGTCCGCACCCGGGATCCGAACCCGTGAACCTCGGGCTGCGGAAGTGGAGCGTGCGAACTTAACCACTAGGCCACCAGGCTAGCCCCCACTCTTTTATTTATTTATTTATTTTTTTAAATTACACATTTATCCTCAGTTGTTGGGGCAAAGTTCTTTCTCAGAAGAATAGCAGCTAATAAGTGAAATTAATATGATAGAAAAAGCATCATTTTTGAAGCCCCCAATGAACTCATTGTTTCAGAAAGTGATGGATGCTAAAACTGTAAGTTTCAGTGATCTCATGGTGTGGAAGAATCATCCTACTGGTTTCTTGCTAATAGCCAAGAGAAAAACAAAGTCTGCTCATAGAAGTGATCTGACAACTGTCCTTTCACAAAGTTGTCAAACTTAGAATCACTAATATTGACACAATCTGACAATATGTGCCTCCTGATATGATGCAAAATGAAATATACAGCATTGTTCTTCAAGTCTTTTTGCTAAAAGACAAAAATCAAGCCTTTAGACCTAACTTACAGTTTACAATATAAAGGAGATAGGAAAAAAAAAAAGAAAAAAAGTTAGTACACTCCACAAAGAAACAATCCGACGAAGACAAAATAGAAGACATTTTACAGGACTGGCCTCATTTCTTCAAAAAGTCAACATCAGGCAGAAAATGATGATATATTATAGATTTAAAAAGACTAAAAAAAGTCCAACAGGGACCGGCCAGGTGGCGGTGGCACCGAGGTTAGGTGTGCGCACTCTGCTTCAGTGGCCCAGGGTTCGCAGGTTCGGATCCCGGCGCTCACCGACGCACCCCTTATTAAGTTGTGTTATGGCGGTGTCCCATATAAAGTAGAGGAAGATGGGCACGGATGTTAGTCCAGGGCCAACCTTCCTCAGCAAAAAAGGAGGATTGGTATCCAATGTTAGCTCAAGGCTAGTCTTCCTCACACACGCAAAAAAACAAAAAGTCTTTCCACGTAGAAGTTTTTCAATAATTGCTGGCTCCTATTTAAAGAAAAAAAAAAAGTCCGACAAATATGATGCGGAAACTTAACTTTGGCTCTCTGTTCTTAAAAAATATTGGATAGGATTTTTTGAGACAAAGGGGAAAATTTAAGCATTAACACTCTATTAGCTAATATTAAGAAATTATTGTTAATTTTCTTAGGTGTGATGATATTAAAGTGATATAGAAGAATATTCTTATTTTTAGAAGAAACTTATTGGAGTATTTGGGGTAAACTATCATGACATATGCAACTTACTTTCAACTTTTCAACTGGTTGAGAAGATTAGATAGAAAGATAAATGATAGATAGAGAAGACAGATGAATAGAGTGGAAAAACAAATATGGCAAAATGTTAACTTTTTAATATATTCGTGGGTATATAGATAATTATTGCTACTCTTTTAATATCTTAAAAAATTCTTTGAATGTTTATATGTTTTCATAATAGAAGTTTTATTATAATTGCCTCTAATATAAATAGCTCTAGAGGAGAATTAAATCTTTTTTGGGTGATGTTCAAATTAGAACAGCTATCTGGTTCATTTGGCATTGGTTAGCTGTCTAATCAATATTCATTCTCTCTATCATTTTGGTATCAAAAACTGGAAATTTTCCCCACTGGAAAATCTCCTTTGCAAATACGGAAAGCCAGTAAGGGTAAGCAAGGTTATTTGGTGGAGTACCCTAGAAAGCCTTTTAATTACTTCTTCTCTTGTTTTGTGACAATTGGAACATAGACTCAATGGCTGAAGGAAGCTTTAATTACCACATTGGTCCAAGAGCCAACATACCAAAGATTGTAGAGTAAGAAAATAGAAGATGCCTGATTCCCTGATGTGTGTGGATTTTCTACTGTTAAGACTTATTTTAACAAGAGAAAAATGAAACTTTTGTGTTTAAGCCAATGTAACTTTGAGGCTTCTGTAATTTTCAATTTAACCTAAACCTAACAAACACAACAACTATAAAGAATTTCCCTTTCCAGATTCTGGTTGTGGTTATGTGAGGAAAATTTTTATGGCTATCTGTTGCAGACCGGTTAATGGCCCTCAAATGATATCCATGATCCATGTCCTAATCCCTGAAAACTCTGAGTGTTATCGTATATGACAAAAAAGGACTTTGCAGATGAGATTAAATTAAGGATCTTAAAATGTGGAGATTATCCTGAATTACCCACATGAGCTTTAAATGTAATCACATGCATTCTTATACGAGAGGGGCAGAGAGTGATTAGAGAGGAGGACAGGGCAATGTGACCATGAAGACAGACATTGGAGTGATGCTGCCACGAGCCAAGGAATGCCCACAGCCACCAGAAGCTGGAAGAAGCAAGGAAAGGATTTTCCCCAGAGGATCCGAGGGCCTGCAGCCTGACCAATGCTTCCATTTCAACCCTGTGAAACTTATAATGGATTTCTGGCCTCCAGAACCGTGAGAGAATAAATTTCTGTTGTTTTAAGCTATGAGGTTTGTGGTGATTTGTTACTACAGCCACAAGAATCTAATACGACATCCGTTTCCACACGTAAAAAGCAATTAGCCAGTTTTATGCTTTGCGTTTGTTTTACATTTATAGCATCCCAACTGGATTGTAGTGTTTTACAGTCTGGTTAGATAACCACAATAAGATCTAATTGAAGGCAAGTTCTAAAGCAGAATTTAAGAGCTCTACATTTCCTAGTACATTTGACAGCAACAACAATAACAACTAACATTCCCAGATCACTTTCTCTGTGCTGGTGCTTGCTCATACAATATCTCAACTAATCAGAACAACCAAATGAGGTGGAGACTTTACTAGTTTCCTCTTTCAGGATGCAGAACAGTAGCTCACACAGTTTAAGAAGGCATGGTCACAGAAGTGGCAGAGTCCATTGCAAGACCAGAGCTGTCTACTCTACAGCCTATGCTTTTGATCGCTGTGACTTGCCATCTCTGAAAATAAAGAACTGACCTTGGAATTGAATCTATCCTAGGATACCTGGGACATATCAATTATCTTCTTTTTCAAATTCATAGATTTCTATTTGTAATTTGGTACTATTAGCTGACATACTTCTTGGTCACAAACTTTTACCAAGCACTACAGAATGATCAAATCTAAGCAGGTTGAAGACCTTATTAAAATTAATTAGAGTATCTTCTGATGGATGAAGACATCTTTGGTGCATTGTTAACAGCAAGGCTAGCTAGAATTTGACACCTGAAGAGCTAGAGAGCAAAGAAACTCCAAAACACATGCAAATGCAATCTATTATCTTGTAGGGAATTTTGGAGCGATTGTCAACTAGTGAAACAGGTTATAAAACCTACCTGCTCAATCAAGAGAAACGAATTTTCATTAGGAAGGAAAATTTAGCAATAGAATTCATTAAAAAATTATAATAAGAATATATTTTAATGACCAACCTTTCTTTAACTCTGTTCTTAAAAACTAAGCTGTATAGATTTTTTTTGTTTGATTTATTTTCAAAATGATATTGATCCCCCCAAGTGCAAGAATTTATGTTAAGAAAAAAAAATTAATCTTGATTTATGGGACAATTATAGATTTTAATACTATTCATTTACTTATCAATTTATACGATACCTACCATTTTTATTAGTGCTTTGAATTTTGCTAAACGTTCCCACAAATTATATCATCTTGAACTCAAACAACATTGTAAGGTGTGCATTTTATTATCAACACCCATATTATGGATGAATAAAGTGAATTTCAAGATGTTAAGTAGTTATCCATAGTCACATAGCAAGTAAGTGTTAAATTGTCTCTTCAACTGAAATCTTCAGATTTCAAGACTTCACAGAATTTTAGCTGCATCACACCGCCGGGGAGCTGTAAAAATATCCCAGAGGTGGGAAAATATATTAACTAGAAAAGGACAAACAGAATTTGCATGTGTGTAAGCACTTGGCAGATGCAATTCCAATTCTTCCGGCTTAACTTGAGTCATTTAGAATCACAAGGGAAATAAAAACAGGAAATATCTACCATGACCTTCCTGGCGTCTTGTCCTTGTAACTCTGTAACTCCCACAGCAGAATCCACTAAGTCTCAGAGCGTGAGAGCCTCACTCAGAGCAGGAGACCACACATTCTCATGGGGGAAATACAAAAGTCTTTTGTCGGCAGTTTATTTGTAAAGTAACAGTGAATCAACTTTGCTACCAGCTTTGCATAGACTATGATATTGTAGTTCTCCAAGAATGGGTTCTTTCTTATTTAACAGTGATTTGGACCTTGTCTGGTATTTCAAATTTCTCCCAGAGTTGAACTTGTTAGCCTTAGCCCTCTGAATTCCACTAACTGAATCTTCTCTTTCTGCTGCTGGCTCTTCCCAGTGTTGCCTGTCTGCATTTCTAAATAACTGAATCCTAATGGATTCCTCTGGGCTATAGCTTGGACTTCTGTACTTTGGATTCATTTTGGACTTTTTGCTTCCTGCCTTTCCTTCTTTCTGTGTCTTGAATCCTTAACTGGAGCTTTCCATCTACCTCCATCTTTCCACCTACCTGCTCATGTGCTCATCCTTGACTCACCCAACTTTCCATGGCTAACTTATGTTCTATTTTCAGCTTTCTCTGGTTTGAATGCTCTCATGGCTTCCCAGTGGTATTATGAAGGTTTCTCCCTTATTATTTTTTTTTAAAGTATGATGGAGTATGATACAAATTTTGAATGCCCTTATGGCTTGTAGAGTTTTCTCCTTTTCTAAAAAAAAAAAAGGGATTCTGATACAGTAGAAGATAGCATCAAAGGTTTGGGGCTCAGATAGACACAGGCTAATTTCCTGGCCCTGCCATTTATTCACTATGTAACTGAGGAAGCCACTTGGAAATAGTCCCTTTCTCCTCCCTAAAGGAGGAGACTATACTTTTGCACCACATTTCCAGTCACCTCATCCTATCTATTTTTTCCTTAATTTCTGTCAAATCCAACTCCAGTGATACCATCTTATTGCACTGCTTTAGCCCAGGCCCTTGTAATTTTCCACCTTTGTTGTCTAGAAACTTCTAATGGGCCTTCCTGCCTTGAGTTTTGCTCCTTTTAAAGTTCACGCTCTTCACTGCTTCCATGATCTCCCATGTTTTTACAAGTCACTCTCTGCCTAGAATGCCCTTTCCTCTTCTACTAAGAGGAAAGAACTAAGAACTAACTCCTACTTGTTTCTCAAACTCAGTTTAGATATTACCACTTCTGGGAATCTTTAGATGACTCCCTCCCCTGTCCCCTCTCTCTGCCCACACACACATACTCACCAATGCTCTGGGTTAGATGGGGCTCGTATATAATCCCACATCACCTGGAAAAATACTTTATATTAGTGTTTACCATGCCGAGTTGTTGTTGTCTATATATGAGTTTATCCTTAAGGGCAGAAACTTATTATTTATTTTTGTGTCTGTAGTTCCTAACACAATACCTGAAACTTATTAAGTACCCCCAAATTTTTGTTATACGAAGATTGAAGCTACCACTGCATCTCCCGGAAGCAATTAAGAACTCAAAATATATGGAACTCTGCTTTATTCTTCAGCAACATGTGCTTTTTTTCTGTCATTCTCTTTTTTCACCTCAAGCTGTGAGAGTTTAATATGTTACCTTCCATTTACTGTTTGATTACAATTGAAGATATGTGTTAAGGCGGGGAAGTAACATAATTTTATTGCCTAAATTTTGTGATTTCTGCTTTGAGAAGTAGTGAGTGAAGTGGTCATCCATTCATCCATTTAATATACATTTACTAAGCGTTCACTGTGTGTCTGGACCTCTATTAAGGGCCATGGGTACCTAACACAAAAACAAGAAAAATATAGGCCTTCAGGTTCATAGCCTAATTTGAATATATTGTTGTAAATACCCATTCTTCTTCCCCAGTTGCCGTATGGAAAAGGAATTCCTCTTCATTGTATCATTTTTGTTTCAAACAGTGCCTGGCATATAGTAGGTGTTCAATAAATGTGTTGAATAAATAAAATGTATAAATATATACATTTATATATACAAATATATATAAACATATGCAAATATATGTGCATAAATACATAAAATACAGAAATAAAAATAAAATGTAGTCGTTTTTACATCAACTATTCAATCCTAGAACTTGGAGTTTACTCACAAATTTGTGTATTTTTTCCCCTCTGCCTTTCAGCAGTACCTGGCCATGCCCATATTGATCTTTGAGTGATTATTAGATAAAGCATTCATCTGCCTTTTCACCACTCCTGCACCCAAAACATCACCTTACATTAGCAGACATTGGACCCAACAAAATGTCAAGCTGGGCTTCTCTAATGAAATTCTGGGTGTCTCTGGGATAACCTATAACTAGACCTTGCAGTGGATGCGTGTGTGTTGCACATACTTCCTTTTGAAAATCCCCATCCAGAATTACTTAGCTAGTCAGATCGCTAGTGCAAGAGAAGTTTAGAGAAAAAAATCCAGAGTCCTTTATTTTCTAACTTTCTTTATGTTCTCTACCCTCTGTTAAGCCCTGAGGCTGAGGAGTGAATTGTACCACAGCTCTTGACTCCAACATCCAGGGAAAATGCTTCTCCTTTTCCACTGGTTTAGATGCCGAAGGGAGTAATACTAAGGCTAGAACTCCTGAGCGGCCTTTATCGCTTTATTACAAAGTTCCTAACTCAAAAATGTGCTTTAATCTGTAAACACAATTTATAATGCAATTATTTTGAGGATTATAAAAAAAATCTGGTTTAAGAAATGCAAAACCAATGTAAAAGGAGAAATTTTTATTTTTTCGGAGAATGCTCGTGGATAGGACAGCTTTCTTTTTGATGTCCGGACAGCTCCTGAGTGCCTGCACTGCTTATCTCAACACAGACTATTTTGAGAATGGGAGAAATTACATCTGGAAATGGTAAGTAACACTCTATTATTAAAATGTGGATTAGCCATGTTTATTAGTTTTCTGTTGCTGTGTGACAAATTACCACAAATTTAGCAGCTTAGAGCAACACGTATGTATTTTCTCACAGTTTCCACAGGTCGAGAATCTGGGCACAACTTACCTGAGTCCTCTGCTCAGGGTTTAACAAGCCTTCAGTCAAGGGGTTGGTTGGAGCTGCAATCTCATTTGAGGCTCAGGCTCCTCTTCCAACCTCACTGTTTGTTGACAGAATTTATTTCTTGTGGTTGTAGGAGCGACACCCTTGGCTCGTAAAGTCTGCCTACGATTTCCTGACATAGCACGCTTTCCACAACGTGGCCGTTTGCTTCCTCAAGACTAACAAAAGCACATCTGTTGCTGGGTCTTATCTCTTACCTGTAGACCATCTTTTAAAGGGCTCACCTGATTAGGTCAGATCTGGCTAGCCAGTGTTTCCTTTAAATAACTCAAAGTCAGCTGACTAGGGACCTTAATTACATCTGAAAAATCCCTGCACTTTTGCTATATAATGTGTCCTGTCATGAGCATGATATCTCATCATATTCACAGTCCCACTCACCCTGAAAGGGAGGGACTTGTACAGGGAAAGTACACAAGGGGGCAGGAATCTTGGGGGCTGTCTTAGAATTCTGCCTACCACAACATATTCTACCCCAAATTTTAATAATTCAGAGGGCTTGGTTCAATGCTATCCAAAGCAGATATATTTATATTTTAGATTGACACAACTCATTAAGCATAGAGACTACGGTGTCTTGCATATGCACTTAGTTTTTCTAGAGACCTTTAAAGAGATGGCACTAGAGAATTCGGATACAAAATTTAAGAGATTAGGAAGCAACTTATTACACACATAATTGAAAGTGTTTACAAAACAAGAAAGACCATCGTTTTATTTTATTGGTTTGAAAGATTTGTTGAATTGAATTGTATTTTCATTTACACATTCATCGCTCTACTACTGTGTCAGAGCTTTAATATTATTTGAATCATATTTCTAGAACCTTTTATTACTTTAATGATTGGTTAATGGTTAAGATTCATTTACAGTAGATTTTACAGATATACAAATTATGACTGTGCAAGACCATTTTGCTTTCAGCTGCCATAGTTAATGTGCTTTATTTACTTTCCATTTTATTTTTAAGAAGTTTTGTAGAAAGTGTTTTATTTCAAAGATGATTTGCTTATGTTTTGAATTTTCTTTGATATCTTTGAAAATCTTTCCCAGTAATTAAGCCACCTTACAGGTTACTGTCTGTCTTTTAATAAATGATTCTTATCTCTTCCTTCTGCACCTAGTACATTGACTAAGTTGGTTTCAAACAAGTTATCCATTTCCTCCCAGACTGACATTATCTCTCTTCCCAGAGATCCTTCTAAGTAGTAAAGTCATGTCACTGAAACCTAGTTTTTAGCTACATACCTCACAAAAAATGCCATGAAATCGCCAGATGGATATACAAAAGCAAAACATCAATAGCTTTGACCTATGCCTCACCTATAAAAGTATTCTTTCTCTCTGTCTGTAGTGATTTATTCAGTGGTGGTGAAATGGCCCAAGGTAGGCTATAAGAATCACCATAGAAGCTTTTGTTAGAAATACTAGAGGGTTTCTCTTTCTGCTGAGTTGCTGAGATTTTAGACTTATCACCTATAACTGCCGACGGCCACCTTGGCAACTTTTGTATGTGAAGAAATCCCAGTTGAAGATAAAGCCAATACAGAGAAAAACTGTGGCAAGATGTAGATACAGCTATAGATATAATACATATTTCTATAGAAATGTAATTACAAATATAGATAAAAAGATGGATGGATAGAGAGATAGATAGTTAATAGAGAGATATAGCTAGATTGCTAGGTCTGCCTATACTTATAAACATCACATAAGAAAAAAACGCAATTATGACATTAGTTTAGAACCTCTAGATTCAGCTAGACCCTATTTCCAACTATACCTGTGTAATTTGAAGATATGCAAGCCAATAAAATCTTTTGTTTAAACTAGTTTGGGTTCCATTTCTGATATTTTGAACCAAAAAAGCTCAACCAATACAACAAACACACCGTCTACTGGTCATTAGAACACAAAACTCTAATGAAATAGGAAAAGGAATACAAAAGAACAACTGAGATGATTTTTAAAGCAATTGGGGATTTGCTCATGAAGATGGTTGGGAGCTTTTCAGACTAAATGGATAAAGGTCAAGAAGCAAGTGCAATGTGACTAACTTGTACTCACATTTGTTCAAGTTGTTCAGACAAGTTCTGTAATGCTAGAATACAGAGAAATTCTTAGAAGCTTGATTATGAAACATTAAAACAAATAAAAAGAACTATCTCAGCCAAGTAGTGAATTACAGAAATGCTTTATAATGTGCTACACAGTGATAGGATAAATAAATTCTGAGCCTAATCCTCAGCAATAGCAACTAAATTTATTAAGTGTACTTAAATGGAGTTCTGTAATACCAATTAGAAAGACCAAATTATTCTGGTGCTGATTCTCTTCTCTGAGCCTCCCTAAATCTACTCTTCACCCTTCTCTATCCTACTCTAAATCCTGGGAGGCTGACATTGGTTTTCCTATACTTGGTTCCCTTGTTTTCTGGCTTCTTTTTAGGTTCAGGCAATGGAAGATCCTGGAAGGAACTTTCTGAGGTAGTAGGAGGATGACATTAGGGAATTAATTCACTCTATCCTTGTTAAGCCATGTGGCTTGGCTGTGTTCATCTAATGAAGGCCAAAGCTTCTATCAGGCAGCCCTCTCCATACAGCTACTGTTCCACTAACCATTCCCTCCACTTCTTGCAGGCCTAGAGTGGTAAAGTCTCCCTAATATTAGGTCTCTTGGAAACTTCTTAATTTCCCTAAACTTTACTTAAATCACTTGGGTTGAATGTGCCATCTGTTTTCTCACAGTACTCAAGTTATTTTTATTTGTCCTTTATAATACATCCTGTAATTTCCAAATATTCTACAAGGTACATGCATTGCTTTTAAAATCAGAAAACATCAAGTAATTTTTTGAAATACATTTTTTAGAAAATTCCAGGTGAATATTTCTAGAAACTTGCAATTCAAGATATAGAATAGTGATGATGTCTGAGGGAAAGAGTTAATATGTGTTGACATTTTTATACGGGGTACCACATTAGGGAATTTGCATGAATTAACTTATTTAGGCAAAGTTAGCTTTCATCCTATTTTACATGTGACATAAATGAAACTTTGGTCATACATCAACCAAGCAAAAGCAGCAATTCAAGATTGTATCACATACATAGATATTTTCAGTTGGTAATTAATATGCATTAGTAAAGAGGATAATAATTTTAGGATATATTAGGTAGGGATCTCTGCTTTTCTGGGAGAATAAGCACTATTCCTTCTACTTTTAAAATAGTGAAGAGTCATTATGGAAAACAGTATGGAGATTCCTCAAAAAAGTAAGAATAAAACTACCATAAGATCTAGCTATTCCACTTCTGAGTATTCATCCAAGGAACACGAAAACACTAATTTGAAAAGATATGTGCAGCCCTACCTTCGTTACAGCATTACTCACAATAGCCTAGACTTGGAACCAACCTAAGTGCCCATCAACAGATGAATGGATAAAGAAGATGTGGTATATATATAATGGACTACTACACTGCCATAAAAAAGATGAAATCTTGCCATTTACGACAACATGGATGGACCTTGAGGGTATTATGGTAAACAAAATAAGTCAGACAGAGAAAGCCAAATACCATATGATTTCACTCATATGTAGAAGATAAAAAAAATGACAAAAACGTCAAACAAACACATAGACACAGAGAATAGATTGGTGATTATCAGAGAGGAAGGGGGGAGGGGGAGGGCAAGAGGGGTAAAATGGCACATGTGTACAGTGATGGATGGCAACCGGACTTTGGGTGATGAACACAATGTAGTCCACACAGGAATCAAAATATGGTGATGTGCACCTGAAATTTACATAATGTTATAAACCAATGTTACCTCAACAAAAAAAATATGTTGTGAAAAGCCTAAAATAAATAAATAAAATATTGATGAGTTGCCGAGCAGTACCGCACATCTTTTTGATTGGATACCACACTGTACAGTGACCCAGTGTATCAAGTAGTTTAGAGCTATAAATAAGTGCAAGGAATTTGCAATCAGACTCCCTGTGTTTGAATCTCAATTCTGTTGCTTGGACATTATTCTAAACCTTGTTAAACTTCAATTATTCATCTGTAAATTAGAGAAAATGATAGTCTCTCTCTCATAGGCTCTCTGGGATTAAATAAAATATATACATAAAGCTTAGCACAAGGCCTAGGAGAAAGTGAATTAATATTATTAATATAATAAATGGCTTGCAAAATAATTATTAATAATAGTGCTTTTCTAATCTTGGAATTCCTACTTATTGTACTCTATAGGTAATTTGAATCAGTAATGTGCACTTTACATCAAAGCTTAATGGAGATTTCAAAGTTCAGGTTAAATGTGCTTCTATGAGAATCTATAGAACTTTTTTGTTGGTGAAACAAGAAAGATCAAAAGGGATAGACAAAAGACAGTAATAAAATTTGTTTGTTTCATCATGACTGAATATCTTGCCTGCATCCCCATATCTTTGAAAAATGCCATAGAGGTCAGTAATTGAAAAACATATCATACCCAAACAAATACACTTTGAGTAGAATAACATACCAGTGTCTCACGAATGACATTTATGTAATTCACTAAATCAAATACGGTGAAACCATGGAGAGTTGAAAGAAATTGCTCTGAGTTAAGATATTACATGTTAAATTGTTTCACTAAGAGAATGCTCAAAGCTTAGAAAGATGCTTCAAAACAAGTGTGGGAAGGAGAGGATGACCTTGAAAATCCCGAACGATCATTAACAATGACAGCATATAGGACCATATCTAGTCAGGAAGTTTCTTCCTGTCATCCTCTAATTGCCGTTGCTAGGCAGTGCTTGATTTAATAAACTGGTAAAATAATCTTTCAGATTCTATGTTGGAATAGAATTTGATTTCCACTAATGGTGAATGCACTGCACTGGAAAACACAGAACTTGGGACAGTTTTTATTAAAGATCTCAATAAACACACCTTAAATAACTACAAGCATGGGATGTAAGAAAGAAGGAAGAAAAATATGACTCCATTTCCACTTCCTTGACCTACATGAACTATTTTAGATTTGGTCATGCAGTTCTATGGACATGGATGTAATTTCTTCCTATGAGTTGTCTTTGGTCTGATCACAAACTTTTGTAAATAACCACATGAAGAGATATAATATCATTTTAACACTTCACATAGATTGTGGCCTAACTTCTTTCATGTTCTTGTTTTTTCTTACCAGATACCCAAATTCACCATTCTTCTTAAGACTCAGAGGAAAAGTGTACCAGAAAGAAGCAAAAGTTTCTCAATTTATGGTTGTCAACCATTTTCCTACCTCCATATACACCTGAGGGATGTGAGAAACATTCACCAGTGATAGGGAGAGTGACTGAAGTGGATCACTTTTGGAGAGAGGGAAGCATATCTAGAATCTCTGAAAGTGTGTGTTTATGTGTGTGATAGCTTGTGTGCACGTTAATCCAATCACCTTCTGGGGAATCCAATCAAGAGGAGACATTGTGATTGAGGGTAAGGTCATATGTATTCATCTTTTGTCTGTTTTAAATTCACTAGAAGATTCCTAAAGCTGAGACTTCTGACTGCTTCCAAAATAACTTATATAAATCCTTTGGAAATTGATGGCTATTGTCCTGGAGACAAAAGTGCTAAACAAATTGCATTTATCTTGGTGTCCTCTCACGGCTTTTACAGACCATCATTCTCCTCAATACCCATCTGCTGTTCAGGTCTTGATCTTGAACCACTGATTTGAAAGTGAGGGCAAGGGAAGGAGGACGGAGAGGAAGAGAAGAGAAGGATGGTTAAGCAACATTGCTCTAAATTGTCAAAGCTGATAAACTATTCCCCTTAAGGAGAAAAAAAATGTATCAACTAAAGTTTTAGCAGGTAATCTTCACTGATATTTTAATATGACTCCAAGGCATATTTACATCTTAAGGGTGAAAGGGAGGGGAAATCCTCGATAACAGCAAAACCTAAAAAATAAAGTCCAAAATGATGAAGCTAGAAAAGAAATGTCATCATTGATTCTGTGGGAGTGAAGATCCTATTCTGTGTTACAAGACCCTACATCTTCATCACAAACCCTACTGAGGGACTCTCTAGGTAGTTTGAAGGGCTGGACCGCATCCAGACTTGTTTTGTGCTCTTAGCCACCTGGGATTAACAAATCAGAAATCATCAGATGTCACAAATAATCTCAATTGATATTTGGCCCCTCCTCTTCCTGGAGTGTTTGGGAAATGAAGATCAAGGGATTACATGCTAGGCGTAAATCCACAGGACAATCCTTTTTCAAGTAGTAGAGTGAAGATTTCAATTCTTAAGAAAACTGAATATAAAACTAAACAAAAACCTCTAAAAATAAAATTTTCATTTATAAACATTATTTCTGGCTTTTCATTTTATGGTATAAAAAATGTACCTATAGTAAAAGTGTATTAGCCTTTTAGTATTTCTCTAAAGTTCATTTCCAATTAACTGACAAAAGAAAATATAAACTTTATCTACATGATTAATCCTTTTTTTCAGCAAGACTAAGTGTATGCAATTATTTGAGCGGTTATGGAAACCACGCAGTAGAGAGTTCACAATCAAGGCATTTTGGCTGTTCTGCTTTGTACCACAAGTCAGAATGATTGGATTCTGGCCTTGGAGTATACCCCTAAATAATGCCTGGAATTAGGTAAGTCAGTTAATTTTTCTCAACCACAAGCTTGGAATGTATACTGCAAAGGAATTGGATTGGGTAAATTCTAGGATAGCTTCCAAATGTAGCGCTCAAGTTAAAAATATCTTTTTGTCCATCCTTACTTCATCACTACTTCCACTGCCCATGAATGCTCCAAAAAAAGAAAAAGAGCATATTATTTGCATTTTTGAGTCATATTTTGCATTACATACAGCCATTCATTTTACAAATGATTTCACCATATTTTTCATTTCAATACTGTAAATCAGTATGATGAGAAGGAATGTATATAATTCTTAGCATTAACAAACCTTGATAAAAATCCTATCACTTCTTAGGTGTATGGCCTTAGAAGATAAAATATATTTGGCCCTTGATTTACTTATAAAGAAAACGGTGATAACTGCTACTCGATAATATTGTGGTAAGAACTGATTGAGAATAAATGCAAAATGCTTACCATGAAATAGGTGTTGCAGAAATGATGGCGATGTTAAAAACAATGATGATAATGTCCTAGTACAATTAATTCCCTCAGGAATGTTCATAAAATGATGCTATTCATATGAAATTCATGTATACAAGATGACTTTGGAACGTATCTACTGGGCAAAGTGGGGTTTACTGGAAAATAGCCCTTGGAACTCCATGATTGGGAATCAGACCAATTACCCTTAGAGTGTTTAAACAACTGTCAAAACTCTGAGGTGATAGAAGGTTAGAACTCTTCCTTCCTCTCCGCCCAGGTGGTCAGTGGACTTTTAATTCCATGTTACTAAATTTGGGGTAGGTGGAGCTACTGTGACTAAGGATTTAGAAATTGTCACTTGCCTTAAAGGAGTTAATAAGTACCAGGAGAAAGTGAAGGAACTATTTTAAGTGGGCTTGGTAGGGGAGCTTCCCTGCTTGAGGGAGGAGGGGAGGATGAGATGTCAGCCTTGGCAGAGACTGTGTGCATTTGATGCCGAAACTGATAGTGCTTAGGTGAACAGCATGTCCTGGCTCTACTGTCCAAAGGAATAACCTGTCAAATCCCTAGACTAAACTTACACAACCTCCATATTGCCACCAGGAAGACACGCTAATGGAATCAGAAAATGCATCTGCATTTCCAAGCATCCTGTTCTGTAAGTGTCATATGCCCAGAGGGAACCATCACGTCATACATCTGATTTCTATAGTAAGCTTCCAATTAAAGTGGCCACGTAATTGACCACTGGAAAGAATGAACCCCTCACAGTCCATAATTCCTCCTATGATTAGGAAATAAACTATAAACTTGCCTTTTAAATGATTGATTTTCACATGCTTCCACATCATTGATATCACCAAAGAAGCACAAAAGATGTTCTCAATTTCTACCGAATACAATGATGATGATGGAGATAATGATATAGATATAATCAAGCATGTTGAGAGGACATTGCAGGACCTATTTGAATGGTGGCCAAGGAAACACATAGAAGGTAAAATGAGTGGATACATTGAGAGCACAGGCCCTAGGACAACAACAGGGTTGGTCTCTGAAACTTGTGGGAGTGTACTAGACGAAGAAATCACTCACCTTCAATGGAGAGAAAGTGAAGCAGCATAGTGAGATCCAGGCCAGGAATAATAGGGGGAGATCAGAGAGAAGGGAGCATTGGTTGTTCCATGATGCACCCATGCCCAACTTCCCACAGACTAGTATACGATTCTGGGAGTTGGGTAGAAATGCCTGTAATAAAGAAGGACTCTAACAAAAGAGCAGTGTCCATAGTGGGAAAGGCAGTGAGTTCTGGAGTCAGGGACAACTGGTGTGTAATTTATTAGGTATTTCACTGTGGACTATTTACTTAACCTCTCTGATTCGCAACTTAATCAGCTGTATGGATCACAATGCCAACTTCATAAGACTTTTGGAAGGATTAAATAAGATAAAGTATCTAGAATATCCAGAGTGTGATAGATATTATCCATTGTTTAACAAAGAACATTTATGGTTATTTACATATATGCATGCATCCCTGGACATATGTAGCTCTACTTTATGAGTAACTGTGTTATGAATGGTCTATGACACCTTTCACTCCTTAATCATAACTTGGTTTGCTTCTCTGCCTGGTTGGGGGGCTATCATCACCTTCATCTAAAACATAGGTAAACAATTCCCACTTAGGAAAAAAAATGTGACTTTCCTGGTGAAAGATGTTCTCCATAGGGTAAACTGTCACTGAAAACATTCTCCCTGACTTCACCAAAGTCAATATTAAGAGAGATCAGAACACCACCTACAGCTTTGACAGCTTCAGACATATCTGGGGTGTCACAGCAGTGACCTGAGAGTTGAGGAGGGAGGAGCCTGGCACTAGGTGAGGTATGTTTTATTCATGATCTCTAATCCTTGAGGCAAACTGAAGAGGTGTGAAATGTAGCACATGGATGCTAACGCAAGTGTCAGCTGTCATTCAACTACTAAGATATCACCTAGTTGTAAACCTAGTTCTGTTTGGATCAATATCCATGCTTTCCCAACACCATGCTGACTCAACCTCTCCCCTTTCTCCCTCTCTACACACTGTTTCTCTGCCTGGTTTTTCCCACCTTGGCAAACGTCTACTTCTGTCAAGATATATAAAAACATTACCTCAGTGAAGCCTTCCCACTAAACCCAAAGACAGAACTAACTGCTTCTTCAATTTCAAAGCGCCTTTTCTTAAACTTATTTTAAGGCATCTAACACAGTGTTCACGGCTCTATTCCCAGTGTCTGGAACAATGCCTCGCACATAGCATATGGTCAATAAATATTGGTTGAATAAATGAGCTGTGTTGTAGTGATTTGTATACAGCCTCTCCATCTATAGACAGTGAACTCCTTAAAAATAGCACACAACCAATTTGCTAAAAATGCTGAATGTGGTTACTGTGAAATCCTGAAAGAGTTTTATTCTATTTCCTATGGCCTTTCTCAGATATTAAAAAACCCAACGCATCCGAATACCAAAACTTCAGCCTTTCATTCAGTTTAAAGCTTCTCCACGTCCTGTCACAGTCCTTAGCAAGATGTATACCTCAAAGACTGAAAGGGATAAATGAGCACGTACTGTGTCTACTCTGTTCCATGAATCACCATTTTTCCACTCTCTCACATTTCTAATTCTGTATATTCAAGGGTTAGGCTCAGCAGGGAGTGAGAATTAGAGGAAAAGGGGTTGAAAAAGGCGTTATTTCATGGGTTCAGTTATAATCTGGATTTGATTCCCTCAAAAAATGCAGGCAGGCTGTCCAGATGCTGACTTCTTCTCTCGTGAGAAACTCTGTGGGCTCTTTCGTGATGTTGTGTGGATGTCTTAGTTCAGGCTGCTATAACAAAGCCCGATAGAATGGGTGGTTTAAACAATAAACATTTATTTTTCACAATTCTGAAGGCTAGGAAGTCCAAGATTAAGGAGCCTGCAGATTCAGCGTCTGGAGAGAGCCCACTTCCTGGTTCGTACATGGCCATCTTCTCACTGTGAGCACACATGGCAGAAAGAGACAGCAAGAGTACTCTCTGGGGTCCCTTTTATAAGGGCACTGATCCTATTCATGAGGGCTCCACCCTCAAGACCTACTCACCTCCCAAAGGCCCCACATCTTAATATATCACATTGGGGTTAGAATTTCAACATGTGGATTTTGGGGGACACAAATATTCAGTCCATTACAGTGGATATTTGTTGAAACATTCCATAGTTCCGTACACTCTCTAGCTCACCACCTGTCAACTCACTTTTCAGAGACTGTCTGGCAGTAAACCCTGGCATCTATGGCGAAGAGGAGACACACACAGCCCTCCAATAACCCTCTCCAAAGAAATTGTCACTAATAATCTTCTTCCTCATCCATCTGTCCATTTAAATGATGAAGATGGGTGACAAACACTTATCTATTATTTTTGGCCATAATTCCTAGACTTAAAACCTCCCATTAAGTGTCAATAACTTTTTTCCTGCTTGTTTTAACTTTTACTGTCTGGCATGTTATAAAATACCCTATAAATAGTAAATGAATGATTAATAAATGGATAAATCAATAACAGATGGGAGAAGAGCTACGTGAAAGAATATAACCTTGTGAGTTTGAAGAAATACCAATATTCTGTATGTAAACCCTTCTGAAAGAGAGTCACTGGGGGATGAAACATGTAGTGAGGGGTAAGGTCGATGCCATCGAGGAGACTGTTGATGAGGAAGGAGTCATAATTATCTGTCTTCAGTTTCCATGCATACAGACTCGGATGAATAGTTATGTCAAGGGTCTGCTTTCCAAGTGGTCAGAATCCAAGAATATAGGACTGAGATGTCAGTCTAATGACTTTGAGTCTGTACACGAGATTCTTAATTGAATGGAGGGAAGTCTCAAGACTCAAGGGTGGAGATTAGGCAGAAATGAGTTTAAAGAAGGAAGATATTCTGCCAGAACTCCAGATTATTTCAGCTACATTATGGATTGAGATAACTATTTTGGACTAGAATTAATATTAAATTATAATTTCATACTCTTTTTTTATTTGCTACTTGTTTGTTGAACTGACTAAAATGTATTGTTATAACAACATTTCCCATTGCCATCTTATGTTTTATTTAGAGTACATAAATGTCCCCTCTCCCTGGACAAATGCATGACAAGGTCCATGACTTTTCTGGCTCCCTCTTAGATAATAGCAGTCATAGGGTCACTTTAAGTAACACAGTGTTAGCATTTTCAGTCCAAAATATTAATCAAAATTTCACATTCAAGTTAACATAAATTGTTTTTTTTTTTTTTTCTTCCGCAATCTGGGCCACTTTGGGCTTGAGTCTTGCAGTGAAGGAGGGAAAGTGTATTTTTTCTCCTGTACACTTTTACCTCTTTCTGCACTTTCTAACTGCAGATTTCATTGCAACAGGTCAAATTTGGGTACTGGGAGGATCAGACAAAGAGAAGGGAAACAGGTAAGGAGATATAGGGCAGTTCTCATTCAATCTGTGGCTTGTAGTTCTTTTGTGAGGCAGAGGGTTAAAGCTCTGACCCTGGAGGGAACTGGCTTAGGTTTTCTCTGATGCAGAGGTTTCCATTGGCTTCTTGGATTTAACTGTTGACTTCCTACCTCCTTCAATTGCCTTTTCCTGAATGGATGCAACTCTATTCGGCTACCATGTGTTTTTATCTCTGCTCCTTGCCGTCCAGCAATAGACCTCCAGCCTCTTTTTGCTCAGGTCTCAGGACTCAGACAGTCCTATTGGACAAGGTCCAAGACAACCTCTTGTTGGGTTGTTGCCTACTCAAACATCTTACATATCTGTGCCCCATAAACTCTGGGAATGAACACTTACTTCAATGGGGGGCATTCTCTTGGTCCCACCTCCAAATAAACAGCCTTTATTTTGCCGTCAAGATTTTCTGGGTAGGAGTCAGAATCCACCCCAGAGTTGACTTTCCCTTTTCCAGGTGTAAGTCAAGCATCAGTCCTCAAATGCAGGAAGCACATTTCATATTGTCTGGGGGATCCTCTTGAAATCTACTTTACTAGGTTTGGAGAGGGAAAGAGCCAGCCTTCATTCACCTCTCAAAGAGGAAGTCAAACTCAAAGCCATACAATAGCTCCCTTCTGAGAAATATCATTTCCATACTCCTCTTTTCTTCACATTCTGACCCCTTCCTACATAATTTATCTGGATGGAATCGCCTGAAATTGGTTTTCCCTTGAAAATCTACACTTGGAAATTTGGCCTTGGAATTTTGCACCTAATCTATCCTGGAGTTTTCCTGGAAACCTCATTTTTAACATACTCTTATATAGGGAATAGGTACATTCAAGGTTCAAACCACAGATTTAGATTGAACTGTCAGAACTTAAACTATATGTAAATTAGAAATGTTCTGTTTTTGGAAGGGTACCCATACATTACTGTTTCTCCATTTTTCTTGCATCTAGTGGCTCTAATTTTTTTTTTAAACTGGGCTTAATAGTACCAGTTACTTTAGTTAATTCAAGTTAATTCGACTTGTAATGTTGAGATGAAGTGGAAGGCATTACATGCTCTGACTCCCTGATTTCTCTGTGTAAGTTGTTTCTTTGCCTTTCCAGTTTCTTTGAGAATTCAAGAGCCAGCAGATCATAAGCAGCTGTGTGCCTTTTCATCTGAGCAAAAATCTTAAACTACTGAATGAAAATTTGTCTTTTTACTCCCTCCACACAGTTTCAGTAAACTGAATTAGCCTATTTCATTGCATGAAAATTCCTTCTGATGAGTGAAATAGCTACTAATGAATAAAACTGTCAACAATTAGATAAAGCACATTGCTAAAAGTCTAAACTATTTATCTGCTTCAACAGCCAATGGGAACGTGGCAAAAGGAAGTAGTATTTGCTCTCTTCCTCTACTGTCCCAAGGTTTAGTTGTGAAAATCTTCATCAAACTGCTATTTTTTGTTCTAACTTGAAAAAAATAATTCTAATATTCATATAGAAGAATAATGTAAGAATAGTCATAAAAAAAAGAAGAAAATAAATCGGATAGAATTAGCCCTACCAGATATGAAGAATCTCAGAATATTATAGTAATTAAAACAGAAGGGCAGTGGCACAGAAATAAAGCAAGAGATAAATGAACATTGAAAAACTCCAAGATCCTTTAATTTAATTAAAATTTCTGTGATAAAGATGTCATTTCAAGCCAATGAAAATCTAATGAGTTATTTAGGATTATTTAATGAATAATGCTAGAACAACTAGCTATTAATTTGAGGACATATACAGACACACACACATATGTAAAACATATGGGATGAACATACCTGAATATATATCCTTAGCGTTTTGCTTGACATAAATTCTAGCTAAATCAGATGTAAAGCTAAAAAATGTAAATAAGAAAAGTTACTAGAATGGCACATGAATAAAAAACATTAAAAATATTGGGATAATAATTGCTTTTATAGGCATGACAGAAAAACCAAAAGCCCTTAAAAGAAAAGAAAAGTAAAATAAGTCTACATAAAAATACTAAAATTTCTCAATAGCAAGAATTATATAAACAGAAAAAAATTAAAGACAATGACTGCGAAACATGTATAATACGTGATCAGACAAAGCACCTATTTTAGATGTATACAAAGAAAGCTTACATATCAGGAAGAAAAGCCTAAAAACAAAATAGAAAACAAGGCAATGGCTATAAAAAAGCAGTTTTCTAAAAATAAAATCAAAATAACTCTAAATATATAAAAAGATGATCAACCTCGTGTTAATTAAAAACTAATTAAAACAGTGAGATTTTTTTTTCACCATTGAGATGAGTAAAAATAAAAACTAATGAATATAGTCAGTGTGAGCTAGAGTATGAGGATAGACCCTCTAATATTCTATTGCTCGATATGTTCGAAATATATTTTTGAAAAGCAATATGGTAATGCCTATCAAAATTGTAAATGTGAATCACCTTTGACTCAGTTTTTGCAGTTTAGGTTTTTTTAACAATCCACTTTTAACACATTAATCTAGAAATATATTGGTGTATAAAGATGCTTACTTTAATATTGGCAATAACTATACTGGGGGAAAATTTAAATGTTCATCAATAATGGGCCAGATTTAAACTTTCATATCCCTCCAAAGGAATACTCTGAAGCAACATGGAATACTGTATAATAACAAATGACAAAAGCTTGTAACAGGGGCTTGCCCCATGGCCTAGTGGTTAAGTTTTACACACTCCACTTTGGCAGCCCAAGTTCAGTTCCTGGGTGCAGACTTACATCACTCATCAGTGGCCATGCTGTGGCAGCGTCCCACATACAAAATAGAGGAAGATTGGCACAGATGGTAGCTCTGGGCGAATCCTCCTCAGCAAAAAATTTTTAAAAAAAGCATGTAACAGAATAACAGGTATAGAATGGGCCCAATTGTGTAAAAAGTAATACTTAGAAAATACCCAAGGATTAAGACCTTAATACTGCTAATGGTGGCTTTTCCTGGAAACAGAGTTGGGCCAAAGGAGGGGTGATAGTTTACTTTTATTTTGTGCGTTTCTGTATTTTAATTAGTTTTTGCAATAAAACTGTGTCACTGTTATAATAACGATCACATAAAACACAAAGAAACAGAGGCAGATAGATGGCTTGGCAAAAACAATGTCTAGATTTAAATAGAACATAGCATTTATAACATAGTCCTCTGGGATGTTCTATCATTGAAATTATGGAATTCCGTCCAAAAAACTTTAGCCTGAGAAGAAATAAACTGCCTAGCCAGCAGTTAGCTCACCTACTCACCAGGCCAGGATGAAATAATACCTTGTCACTTTTATCCAAAAAGGCTTAGTCCTAGGAAACAAATTCCGTCTTTCTTTTCAACTCTGAGAATAGCAGGTCTTACTGAAGAAATTCACTCTAATTTTGAAAGTAGGAGGTCTGTGTGTGAATACTTGTGGAACTAATTGTTATGCTTTGTGACATACCTTAACAATTATTGGTTCCACTATTTATCTTCCGAGGCTGCTGGGGATATTATGTGAAATAATAAATGTGAAAATGTTGTCAAAGGGTACATACGAGGCAATCATTATTGTTCAAGTGTTGGCTTAAGGCACAAAAACATCACCATAAGTAATAACCATGAGTTTTTAAAATTGTACCTATTAAATTAAAATAAGGAAATACTGCTTTTGGCCTCTCGAACTCACAAAGCTTTAAAAAAGAGAAACTTAATAAATGCAGTGTTGTGAAGGAATAAAATTGGTTGTCTCTCTGGAAGGCAATTGGAAATATATGTTAACACGTCTTAAAATACCACATCTGACCGGGCAAGAGAAACAATAGAAAAAATAAACAAATGGGACTACATCAAACTAAAAAGCTTCTGCACAGCAAAGGAAACCATCAACAAAACGAAAAGACAACCTAACAATTGGGAGAAGATATTTGCAAACCATACATCTGATAAGGGCTTAATCTCCAAAATATATAAAGAACTCACGCATCTCAACAACAAAAAAAACTACCAACCCAATTAAAAAATGGGCAAAAGACCTGAACAGACATTTCTCCAAATAAGATATACAGATGGCCAACAGACACATGAAAAGATGTTCAAAATCACTAATTATCAGGGAAATGCAAATCAAAACTACAATGAGATATCACCTCACGCCCGTCAGAATGGCTATAATTAACAAGACAGGAAACAACATGTGTTGGAGAGGATGTGGAGAGAAGGGAACTCTCATACACTGCTGGTGGGAGTGCAAACTGGTGCAGCCACTATGGAAAACAGTATGGAGATTCCTCATAAAATCAAGGATAGAACTACCATATGATCCAGTTATTCCACGGTTGGGTATTTATCCAAAGAACTTGAAAACACCAATTTGCAAAGGTACATGCACCCCTGTGTTCATTGCAGCCTTATTCACGATAGCCAAGACTTGGAAGCAACCTAAGTGCCCATCAAGGGACGAATGGATAAAGAAGCTGTGGTATATATACACAATGGAATACTACTCAGCCATAAGAAACGATGAAATCCAGCCATTTGTGACAACATGGATGGACATTGAGGGTATAATGCAAAGTGAAATAAGTCAGAGGGAGAAGGTCAAATACCGTATGATTTCCTTCATTAAGTAGTAGATAGTGACAACAATGGACGGATACATAGGGATAGAGATTGGATTGGTGGTTGCCAGAGGGGAGGGGGGGAGGGAGGAGGGTGAAAGGGATAATTCGGTGCATGTGTGTGGTGATGGGTTGTAATTAGTATTTTGGTGGTGAACATGATGTGGTCCATGCAGAGATAGAAGTACAATGATGTACACCTGAAATTTTTACAATGTTATAAACCAATGTTACTGCAATAAACAAAAAATTTAAAAAAAAACAAAAAACAAAAAACAATAAAGATATCCACAGCCTATTGCTACTTGGGGGGGGGAAGGCTAAAGAAGCATATATATTTTTTCCATTAGTATAAAAACATATAAATTATTGTATAGGTATGAATGAATATGAACACCAAAAAAGGATATACAACAAAACTTTATTTATGAATAACATTCATATGCTGATATCTATACATATATATGTATAAATAGAAAAAGAAATGATATGCAGCAAAAAGTTATTAACGAGTGCTGACATTGTAATTAAAACTTTCTTTTTTCTCTAAAAAAAAAAAAATAAGCAGATCCATTGAACCGGTAATTCCCTTTCTAAGAATATATCTCAGGCCGGCCCAGTGGCTTAGCAGTTAAGTGCACGTGCTCCGCTACTGGCGGCAGGGGTTCGGATCCCGGGCGCGCACTGACCCACCATTTCTCCTGCCATGCTGAGGCCGCGTCCCACATACAGCAACTACAAGGATGTGCAACTATGGCATACAACTATCCACTGGGGCTTTGGGGAAAAAAAGGAGGAGGATTGGCAATAGAAGTTAGCTCAGAGCCGGTTTTCCTCAGCAAAAAGAGGAGGATTAGCATGGATGTTAGCTCAGGGATGATCTTCCTCACACACACACACACACACACACATACACACACACAAAGAATATATCTCGAGGAAATAATGTATAAGTATTTCATCTCAGCATAATTACAAGGTAGCAACAAATTAGAAATAATATAGTAGCCAACAAGAGGAGACTGCTTAAATAACTATGGTATTACATGCACTCATTAAAAAAATTCTGTAGGAAATTAGAAAATACACATGAAATATTATTAAATAAAGATTAAACAATGTATGTGTAGTGTGATTCATTTTACTAAAAATTTTGCTTTAAATATAAATAATGAGGTTGAAATGGGTAAAATAACTTATCCACGTTAACAATGCCATTAAAATGGATCTAGCTGACTTCCAAACAAACACACATGCATGCACAGAACAAGTGAAATGTCTACAATAAGACCATTTAACTCCATATTTACTGTGTGACAGGAAATTTTCATGCAACATTTAAGTAAATCCAATAAAAATCCTGTATATTGATTATATGATTTCAGACATGCATTAAGTTGAAGTTCAGGAAGGCTGAGTATCTTACCCATGGCCAAATACAATAAAAACAAAACAAAAGTGACCTTGTGAGTCTCTTCTTCTTGATAGAAAGTCCCTCTATCTAGGTTTAGAGTTTTCATATGTGATGGGAGACCCCAGCTGAGCCTAAACAGAGACTTCCAAAGCGAGCGCCTGGAATCTGGCAACCTGGTCAGCCATCCAGTTTCCTGAGTCAGTAGAAAAGGGTTAAACACTGTGGGACTTTGTGGAGGGTATTTTCACAGGGGCAGTAAACAGAGATTCTAGATAGATGGGGAAATGGAGACAACAATATAACATCTGAATTCAGGATGGCCCTTGAATGACAAAAGGCAGACAAACTAAAGAAAGAAAAGTTTAGATATTGGACAAAATTTCCAGAAGAATTAAAGAAGCTAATGTGTTTTGTGCAAAAACAACAACAATAGCTGTTTCTGAACCCCAAGTTTTCTCAGAAAAATATTCTTAAAGTAAGAAATGGCTTCAGGGCAAGGAAGAAATCCAGGTTAGAGGGGCAATATACTCTAATAATAAATAATTATAATGGTGTATCTCTTAAGCAACATCTGTTAAATAGTAAGGGTTCTAAGACTATTAAAGGCATCTTCCCACAGCAACCTCACATGGGAAGCAATGTATAGTGTATTTGGTCTAGTAGAAAGAATTATGATTTACTGCACTGGAAGCCCACAAAGGATTTAAAGGAATTACATCATTTGATGGCGAAAGTGATAGAAACAGTGCAAAACGAAAGGAGGCCTACGACACCCAAATTACTATGGTCAGTAAGTGAGCTATTAAAACTGTTCAGCTACAAGCATGAGTTACTTTTTATGGAAAAGGAAGGATGGTCCAGAAGGAGAAACCAAAGGCTCAAAGATTGGAGCCATGAGCTGCAAAAGATCATTCATAGGAAGGGAATGGACCCTAACTGAGGAACTGAAATTCTGTGAACAGTGACTGCTCTATGCCTCCAGTTTGTACTGTGGGAGGAGAGACATCGTCCACATTTCTGCACAGAACACAGCATGAATCTGATGCAGTGAGGACTGAAAGCAGCACAACACTTGCTGGGTATCTTGTGTGCTTCATGTAACTGGGAACCCCGGGAGAATGGATCTTGAATAGAACAGCATTCTCTCCAAAGACCAGAAAGCGAATCACCTGCAGAGAGCATCGCATCCTCGGTAAATGACAGGTAGGGCAATGAAGCAAGATTGAAGACTAGTCCAGAGGACTTGCTTGTGGGCATGTGTGAAAAACCCTCTGCAGACTCCCAGAAATACCAAGAAGAAGGGCTGTATTTTGAAGGGGTGAGGCCCTTCAATCAGCAATTTTGGCACTAAATAAAATTTGATATTTCATATTAAAGTGACTCTTTTAGTACGTACAGCCTGGTAAGGCAAGAGTTAATTTAAGTTACGTGTGTTTTCTTATCTACTACATAAGCATAATTTTGCAATTGATGAACATGGAGGGTCCAGAAGAGAAGAAAATTCTTAAATTTTCTGACCCTGACACCTTCTCCTGCAACCCAAGTAGCAAGAATCCAATCATGAGAAAACTAGATTAATCTACGAATTCTGCAATTTTTATTATGCATCTCTGTCTCAGTTATCTATTGGTGTATAACAAGCAACAACACTTAGCAGCTTGCAACAATAACCATTGTAACATATTTCACAGTTCTGTAGGGTGTTTGCGCACAGACAGGCAATTCTTTCTCTGGTCTCACTAGAGTATCTTATGTAGATGTAATCAAATGGTGGGTGAGGCCAAAGTCAACTGGAGGCTTGACTGAGACATTGGGAGAGCTGGGCCTTTCTCCTTCCTCATGGAGTCTCAGGGCCTCTTCTCTCTACACGGAATGTCAGTTCTTCACAGGGTCTCCTTAGAAGGGTATCTGGACTTTTTTACATGACATCTCAGTGTTCCCAAAAAGCACAAAAGTGAAGGCCACTTGACCACCTTGAGGATTAGTCCCAGCACTGGCACAATGTCATTTCATATACATTCTGTTGGTAAAATGAGTCACAGGGCCAGCTCAGATACATCATGGGAGAGGACCAGGCAAGGGCATGAATCCAGGAGACTGGGTTCTTTGTAACTCAGCGTTGGAGATCAGCTACCCCGTGACAGTAACTGCTGCATGTCAGGCATGGTCCTAGGGAGAGGCACACAACAGTGAGTAAACTCACATGAGCTTGCTGCCTCCAAGGAGCCTGTAGTCTAGGGGGAAGAGGAACACCAATCAAGAAAAATTCCACTATAACAATTGCTCCAAAGGGGAAGTACTGTTGTTGTCAGGTGGATGTTGATGCTAATCAAGGAGGTCAGAAAAGCCTTCTTGGGGAAATATGGCTAGAGCTGTTGAGAGGGTAGATAACAATAAGCCACATGACTAGCGAATGGAATAAGCATTCCACCAAGAGGAAATAGCACCAATAAAAGCCATAACAAGTACTGATAGTGATACTGAAAAAAGACAGTGAAGTTATAGCTGAAAAACTGTGTGGGTCAGCCTTGATATAAGAGCAGGCTGGAGAGGGAGCCAGGAGTCTTGTTTAGTCTTCATTTTAGAGTGATGGGAAGCTATTGAAAGGTTTCAAAAGTAGGAAGTGACAGCATCAGTCTTGCATTTTGAAAAGATCCCTCTGGCTGCAAGGTAGAGAATGGATTAAAGAGCGTGCATCAGAGATGACTTTATTCCAACCAGGAGGATATTGCAATCCTCCAGGTGAGGGGTGAGCTTCTTCCTGTATCTCATATATCTGGAGATATATGAGAGTGATGGATTCATGATGGACAGGCCCTCACAGAATTGCTTTCATTTCTTTTCTAATCAGTTTTCAGGCTTCTATTTTCTTTTTCTTACTCAGATAAAAGTGATTCTGGAAACGAAACAACTCACAGGAAAGGGTGATTGAAACCAATCAAATGAAGTAAAGAATATCTTAAAAAGCAGACAACACAGGGAGCCAAACTCGACTCACTTTAAACTCTCAATTCTTTCAGAGTCATCACCTCCACTGTGAATCCTCTTGGAATCTCCAATAAAGCAAACAGCGATGCCTTAATTTCCCTTTTCTTTGTTTTCTTCAAACTCAAGTCCTAGACATTCTTATCAATTTACTTACTCCTTCAAACAGAAGTGTTCCTTGATGCAAAGAGTGACACAGACATAGGTTCAAACTCTTGCTTGGCTGGGTGAACTTGCATAAGTTCATGAACCTCTCTGAATGTCAATATCTTTATCTAATAACAAAATAAAGAGCTTAATGGTATATGTGCAATAAGTTGCAACAAGTCAATGAGACGATGCATGCAAAGGGCTTAGCCTAGCGCAGTACATCCTAGTGGTTACAAGATATACTTCAGGGCCAAATCAATCTTGGCTGAATTCCCAGCTCTACCATTTATTAGCTGTACAGCCTTGAGCAAGTTATTTGCTGTGCTGAAGCATCGATTTTTTCTTATTTGTAAAACGCATATAAATATAATATCACTTTATGGTGTTTTTTATGAGTATTACTTGACAAAAGCCATAGACATTACTTAATAAAGTAACTGGAATATAGCCAACATTTAATAACTGGTAATTGCTATTATTATAAAAATGATTAGCTCTTAATAAATTTAATTCAATTCATCTTTCTCGCTTCACCAAGACTTTTTTTCCCCATACATTGTCTTCTCATAACTGCCAAGAACCTCTCTAAGTTGCTGCCTGTTCTCTTTTCTATCCCTCCCTTCCTCTCTCCCCTTTCCCTCCTTCCCTCTCTCAAAGTTTGCACAACAAAAACAGTGAAATAATAGAAACAATCAAAACACCTAAAAATTCAGAAAGTTAATTTTGGAAAAGTAAATTGTTGAAACACAGGGAAAAAAGTCATAATTAAAAATTTATCAAACTAATTTAGTTCTTAATATAGGACTGGAGTTTTATAAATTCCCCTACCTCATCTATTGTCAGTGGACATACCGAAAACTTGGTACTAAAACGTCAACATGCTTTCTCACATAAATGGCTTGCAGAGTGTGTATTAACCGTGAGATGGTATGATTTAAATTTTTATGGATTTAATAACACCTTTATATTTACTCTATGTTCAGATATTGTTATTTTATATTCTAAAAACAAAACTTTCATTTCTACATGGTACTTTGGTTTAGTGTCTAAGTCCTATAGTGAATAGAACTGTCTTGTAAAATTTAATTAACATGTAAGCATAAACCAGGTCTCCTGTTACCTTTGCTCTTGTATCAGGAATAGAAGAGACACTTTGCAATACCAAGCATATTTTTCTTTAGCTATGAAAGAACAGCTGTTTTTGAAATACGGCTGCCAGAAGGAAATCCTGAAAGAAATTTGATTTACTGTTAGAATTGGTGGAAACTGTAAAAAAATCATCAAAATATTTTAAATGAATAGTCAGGAAAAAATAACTTTCTTTTCTATACGTGAATGGTAATTATATTGCCGAACCTTACTATGGAAACTTGTTAGCTCAAGTTTTGAGATGACATAATATTCATGTGCCCTTGTTAAAGATTTTTATCATGGAGCATGCTGATATGACAGATCTCTTGGATAATAGTTGACTTCATGAAATGGGCTTGTTCTGTCCACATTTAATTGTAGAGTTCTAATTTTGTTCAGTTCTGTTTATATTCACATCAGACTGTAAAACTTAATGGGCTAAAATACAAAATAATCTACCTATGATGTTTTTCAGGAACAAAATAACTCGTATTTTGTGGAAGAATATTTTCAGACACAGCAGTTTCCAACAATTATTGGCAAGCAGCTGTTCTTTTATTCGTCTTAAATATTGTCAGCCATATTTGGAATGAACCAATTAGGCCTTGTGAAGTTCTACAGCCAAGAAAAGGCCTTTAGCGTGTGTGATATTTAAATGACATAATTTCTTGATTAAGTACAATGTTAAATTTACGTAGCTCTGTCCATATCATTAAAATTCCTTTTACTTATGATGGTGCACATGAAACAAAACCTCATTAACTAAGACCTTCTTCATTCAGAATGTGTGATAATTAAAGAGAAGAGAGGCTTGAGATTATATGCACAGTTACATGTGAAGAAATCTTTTACAGAGCAAAGGAGATGGGGGAAGGTTTTCCTTTAAAAAAAAATTTGAGAAACCAAATTATTCCTAGCACTATAGCAGCATTTACTTGCATGATTATCTTAATTAATAATATTAGATGCTGTCACCATGATGGATAATGTTCCATGTATTTTATTTATGTAATCATATTTAACCTTATGAGGTAGGAATAATTAATTTTAGCTTATAAATTAAGACATTCTTACAATTTCTACCAGTTCTAAGGACTAAGGACTTATCCTAGGTCATTCTGCTAAGTCAGGAAAGAGCCCCATTCCAGCTAGCTCCCAAGTGCATTATTTTCCAACTACCGTACCAGGTCTCCCATTTAAAAACAAGACTGATAAGCTAATTAAATATAGGATTTTGAGCAGAACAATGAATGCCTCTACTTAGCATTGTTAGACATTTAAAAATAGTCCATACATTTGATTAGTCTATATCCACTCCCTGCCTCTCTTAATAAGTTCTAAAGAAGGAGACGGTAGCATTTGTCGCGACTAGTATTGAAGAGTTTAAAGAAAACCAGGTACCTGGCTGGGGAATATTCCCTTTTTTCCTCTTCCTGCATAATTTTGCATGAAATCAACAGGGCCCCATGCAAGAAGTGAAGCAGAGTTATGCAGACAAGGACCTACGCGTCTCTGAGAATCCATCCCAATTTCCCGTCTGCATAAAATTTCCTCTAAAATGAAGCTAAAAATAAATTCCTAATGCAAAGAAATGGTTGGAGTTGGCGTAGGACCTTTAAGCCACATTTTGATTACCCCTCAGTGCTATATGAAGTGTATTTTGCTTCTAACTCACAGGGGGATTTGTCAAAAAGTGTCCAGCAGACACTCTGCACTATCTATTGAAAGCACACACTGACCAGAGCATTTTATAGAGCAGGGCATTGTCCCTTAAATAGGCCAGAATGAAAGACTGGTTAATTGCTGCACATCACTGACCAGTATAGAACATGGCCGCAGAACGGTCAGTCCCTGGAACCTGCTCACATTGGCTCTGGCTGATGACAAGCAAGATTTGAATCTTAAATTTAATGAAATAATGTATTACTTCTGGAAATTCTAGGATACCTCTCTTGAAAGCACAAATTTGGAGAGTAGAGACATGCATAATTGACCAGAAGAAAATACAGCATACTAAGTATATGTGGAATGATTGAAATACAAAGTGATAGCACCATACTATAATCTCATTTAACTTAGATTCATTGCAATGTCAGAGAGTGGGACAAAAAAAGAGGTCAAATTGACAACTTTTCCAGTGTTCTTTTTGACAATGTCTACTCTAGAAGGTACTGATCCAAAAAAATAGACTGTCAAAAAGAAAAGAGAGGGGCCGGCCCGGTGGCGCAAGCGGTTAAGTGCGCGCGCTCCGCTGCGGCGGCCCGGGGTTCGCTGGTTCGGATCCTGGGCGCGCACCGACGCACTGCTTGGCAAGCCATGCTGTGGCGGCGTCCTATATAAAGTGGAGGAAGATGGGCACAGATGTTGGCCCAGGGCCGTCTTCCTCAGCAAAAAAAGAGGAGGATTGGCGGATGTTAGCACAGGGCTGATCTCCTCACAACAACAAAAAAAAAAAAAAAAAGGAAAGAGAGATGATATCAAATTTGTAACTTTTGAAGAAACAAAGACAATGGGACAATGGAAATTTCACAAGGTTTTATACTACACATCTGGGAAGGCAGAGGTGGGTAAGCTCCTCTTCAAACTTCTCTGCAACTGGGTGTTTCAGGAATAACTCCCACTTTCTAGAAGACCCAATCACACCACATTGACATAGGACTATGAGGGTCCCATTCATCTTTATACATGAATTCTACCTACAAGGGAAGCCTGAAAAAGTAGAAATTCCTGGGACTATCAAGTCAGACCCGTTTTAGATTTAATTTAGGATAAGGGTTTTACTAACTTATGACCTCTAGGTATATACATCATTGAAATGTAATAAACTTTAGTCTTTGGAGGATGCAATGATTCCTTTTTTGAAGAGATATTGCTAGGATTAGGTATTATGTGTACAGTGCACCTATGACATAAAGTGTTTAGGAGATGATGGCCCTCTTCCTCTCTCTTTGTACTCTTCTTCTAATTAATATTATATTTATTTTGTAGTAGCACTAGATACTTTGCCTCGTTATTGGTTGTTTTTCTTGTGCATTCAACGTAAAATGATGGTCTACATTCAAGCCAGGCGTGGGGTGATTGGCATTTTTGTAAAATTCATTGCGATTAGTATAATTTACTGTTTAAAAGCAGAAATATTCAAGCCAAATCCACTGTTTACATAAAGACACATATGCATAAGCAGGAGCGACAGGGAGACAACAAGCATTAACAAAGCCCGTGACCATTTGGGGAGTGCAGAAGAAATAAATTTTGCCCTATTTGGAGAATAATGAAACTCTAGTTCACTATGGGAGCTGAAAGGGCAATCAGCATCCAAAACTAATCACACTAGCTCTGATAAAAAGCAACTCAGAAAGGAAAAATTGACAAAATATCTGCAGAGCTTGCACTTCAGATATAATTTAATTTAGAAAGAAGGGTCCGTGAGACATGAAGCCTTATAATATAACAAGATGATGAGTCATTTAATAATCCTTAATGAAGAGCAAGTGATAAGGAAGAGTCAGCTTGGAGGATGGGTTTATAGCAATCAGTTCTCCTTTGAATATCATGATGCTTTGAATAGTTGCTATTCATGTTATTTCATTCACTCATTCCTTTCATTCATTCATTCATTTGTTCATTCATCAGATAATTATTGAGGATATATTATGTGACAAACACTGGTGCAGAAACAATGAAAGGACATATGGTCATTGCCCTCGTGAAATGCATAGCTTAGTAGAAGAAACAGAAAGTTATGAGGTAAATGAATACATGAATGAGACATTTTTTTCCCATTGTGATAAGCATTTTCAGGAAATAAACAGGGTGATGAGTTTGTGAATATTGAGGCACACCATTTACATTGGAGCAGGCAAGTAAGGCCTCTTCTGAAAACATACATTTGTACTGATTCCTCAAGGAGTCAAAAGAGCAAGTCAGGCAAACCCATGGAAGTGAGCATTTCAGCCCGACCAAAGAGGAAGTGTTAGATTTGGCAAGTTAGAAAAACATCACAGGACAGACTGGCTTGAGATTTGTGAGCAAGGTGGAGAATGCTATGAGATTAAATTGGAGAGGTAGACACCTCCCTCATATCTTCCTGACTATCTGTTAGAAAATGACTGGGGGTGGAATAGGGTGTATAGAAGCAGGCAGGTCAATAGGAAGCTGTTGGAACTGTCCGAGTGAGAGATGGTGCTGATGTGATCTAGGGTGGTGAGAGTGGAGATGTAGTGTAGAATAAAATTTTATTTGCAGAGGATTTAGTAATTCAGGGAGAGAGAAATCAAAGATGCTGCTTTTGTTTTTAAGTTGAACAATTGGAAGGATGAAGTTGCATTTGCTTAGATGTTAATGACCAGTGGAGGAACAAACCAGAAGGTTTTGTGCTCCTTTTGGACATCTCTGGTTTGACAGGCATGTCATACCACCGAAATGGGCTTCCCCAAACAGTACATTGTTTTTTGTGGTGATGGAGGATATAACCAGCCGTGTTGTTTTACAGTGCTTCTTTTGGAAAAAATGCTGCACATTCAGGAAATAGTTTGGCTTTTTAAAAGATTTTGTCTGAAGCCTTGGGGCATAGACCATCTAATTGGCCAGAAGGCCAATGAAGCTCCTAATTTGGTGTATGAGGTAAGTCCTTCATAAACCAAACCAGACCAGACATATGTATTTGCCTAGAGTTCATAGAAGTCTTATAATAAAGCCAGAAGTCACCATTAATACTGGAAAACATTGGAAGCAGCTGCAAAATGTTAGGGAAAAAATCATTAGGAAAAAAGTCAATACCTAGGATTGAATCCAAGCTCTTTCACTTATAACACCCATAACTCCTCAATCTTGGTTTCTTTACCTGTAAAATAGACATAAATTTCTACTTCATTAGGTTGTTTTAAAGATTAAATGAGATAACGATGCATAAGTATATAAAAATACTAAAGAACTATAGACATACTTAAGATAATTCATTGGAGCAATGCTCTGGATTGTATCAAACCTGTGCCCCTAAACAGACAAAGCCTGTTACCGTATTATCTTATTACTTCATTTTGCCAACATGATCTTAATGAGTAGTTTCAAAGGAAATATTGCAGACCACAAGCTTTTTTTTTTTTTTTTCATTTTGAACTACGTTTATTCCAAAGTTCTGATGAATTGATAATTATCCCACATTATTAGGCACATTGTTTTTCACCGATTCTTTCCTAGTTTTATTATTTATTGAAATGGGTGGACTTCTGAAGAGAATTTCATTTGAAATATTTCCACAGAAAACTAAATTCTTAGGAATGGCTTTGGGGCATGGAAAAGAAAATGATGGAATATGCAGACACACAGCCTTTCTCTATCAGAGGTGCCTTCAGCACTTTGATATGAACTCTTGATAATATCATCATAGCACAGTAAGCAGATGGTAAGCATTACCACCAAAAAACAAAACAAAAACAAAGCAAACAGTCGTCTATATATACTACCCATGGCATCCAGGAGCTGGACACTCAGCATCCTCAGGAATCCTGCATTCAAATGCAGAGAAGTTAGATTATTCCAACAGGAAGAAGAGAACGGTGTGATGACACCCATAGTGAAAACAAAGTGCATGTTGTTTTATTCAAAATCAATTGAGACTATTTTAATTTTGAGGAAGCTAAGCCTGGATAAATAACCAGTTAGTATGCTCAAGCAAGAGGTGACAAAGGTGAATATTATCTGGATTCTTCTAAGGCTCCACAAACTGTCTTATTTCATAGGTCCAAATTTTGAATTGCATGCTGGTATCATCTCTTCCAAATTATGATGTTCTTTTATTTGGGTAGGTAGATAGCAAATGATGTCTACAAAGTAAAGATTCCTTTCTTATTGACTACTGAATGACAGAGAGGGTGAGGGAAGTAAGAAAGGAAGAAAGGAAGATATAACGAACATTTCATCAGGAAAATGCCCCGTCTGTTTGATATAGAAACAGGTGATAGAGACTGGGTTTTTCAGTTCCTCTCATGTTCTATACATGCTGAGAGTGGTTTAAACCATGCTGTGTACTCTCAAGCCTTCCTTTACTCCACTCACCCATTGCTGTCCTCCTGACCCTAAAGTTATTCATATTGACTAGAGAAAGAAAAATCTCCAAACATTGATATTTCTCTTAAATATGGTTATCAATAATACTTAAAAGAGTTAGAATGCTACTGGAAGTCGTTAAGAGGACATGACCACTGATTGACCCATGAACTGGACCTGGGCAATTGGAAGCTCCTCATCCCCACCCATGTCCTTGGAATGTACATTCTGCCCACCCTTCCCACAGTGGAAGCCATTTTCAAGGATGCAGCCTTGATAGAGTAAGATGTTATTGAGACCATTTGGACAGTATAGTGACTGAAGCCAGTTAAGGCCTCTACGTAAGCTTTAAGATTCTGGTAGGTGGGTGCGGAGATCTACTCATCTTGCAGCTGCCTAAGATAAGCCTCATATATAAGTTCCCTTGCTTCTGAAAACTGCCACCTGCCAATCCAGAGTGGTCTGCTGCTTTCTTTGGTCTCTCCTTGCCCTCTGTGTAAGAGGGCCAGTTTGTGAACCAACAAATGCAATAGTGTGTTTCACTGGTAGAATTCTCTTTCTGATGTGATATTTAGAAGTATTAATGACATCTATGATTTAGACAAAATAATATGAATTAATCATACTCCATATCAATTTATAAAGTTGAAGTCCAGCATACCTCAAACAAAGAGAAAGAGCATTTAAATGAATCACCAACCCTAAGCATTATAGTGATGTGCAAATTCTCAAGAAGTGGTATAATTGAACTACTGTAACCTAAGCCTGACTCTGGATATTGGCTCTGGGCTCTCCTGTTGCTCTCCCCTCTGTCCATAAGTGCATTTATCAGTTGTCATCAATTTAATACCAATGTTGTATGGCTGCCTCCCAAATTTCTATCTAGCCCTGAGCTTTCTCCAGACTCAAATATCCAAATGCCTAATATAATCTTCACATGAATGTTCCACAGATCTCTCAGACTTATCAAGTCTAAACAGGTCTTTCAAGTTTTCACCAAAACATATTCCTGTTCCTCCCCCACCTCCAATCAACTTTATCTCAGTAAACTGCACCACCGTTTACCCAGTTACTCAAAGCAGAGTCCATCGTTGTTTTGTTCTTTTCCTCTTCTTCATCTAATATCCTAGCAAACTCGATTAATTTTAGTAGTCCCCATGCCCCACAAGTATCTCAAATTCTATCTCTTCTGTCCATCTCCGCTAATATTCCTCTGGTGTGAGATATATAACCTCTTCCATGGAATACTGTGGGTATCTCTTAACTATTTGCTCTATTCTCACTCTTACTTTCCTTTCATGCATTTAACACAGAAAGCAGCTACGGCCCTTTTCTTACAACATACGTTGGATCTCATCCATCCCTTGCTTCAGTGGCTATCCATTTTTCTCACAATAACATCCAAGCACTTATCACAGCCTGGGTGGCCCTACCAGAACTACCGCTGCACTGTTCAGTGACGTGGTCACTAGCCACGTCAGACTGTTTAAATCCAAAAGCAATTATTTGAGATAAAATAAAATTAAAAATTCATTTCTTCAGTTATTCTAATCACATTTCAATTACTCAGTAACCCCATGTGGCTAATGGCCTCCATCAGTGCAGAAAGTCCTGCTGGCAAAAGTTGATTCTAGCTGCTGTTCCTCGACTCAACATCCCATGCCATTCTTACCCTGGTTCACCACTTCCTAGCCATGTTGTTCTTCAGATTTCTGACCATGCCAAGCCCTTTTCGATTCGGAGCCTTTACATAGGTTTTCTTCCATGCATGGGATGTTATTCTCTCTATTCAATGTATGGGTAGTTCATCTTCATCATTCAGATTTTAGCTTAAAATCTATCTTCACAGAGAAGACTTCCTTGACCACCCTATACAAAGCAGGTCTCCCTTTGTTGGTATCTAGCTTACTCTTTATTTATTACTTACATTACTGTCATTACAATGTGAAAAATAATTTACATATTTGTTTCCTTTCTTTCTATATGTCTTCTTAGTGAGAACGGAAGCTTTAGGAAATCAGACTTTATGCTTATGTTGTTCACCACTGCACATCCACAGTCTAGCAAAAGTTCCTGATACATAGGAGAAGCTCAGTAAGTATCTACTGATGGAGTGAAAGGAAGGCAAGAATCTAGCCATTCATAGTGGATTCACATAGCCCTCACTTTAATATATGTTCACAAGTTTATACAAATTTGTTCAATTAAATAGTATGTTTCATGTCCCATGCCTGCCACTCATATGCATGTTACTAGTATATGTTCATAAAGTAAGCGTTTCCCAGATTAATCTCTATAGAAATACAGATTTACAGTAAATATCATTTTCCTTATAACTGGCTTGCTATTTTTTCTTTGAAAATATTTAACTAAGGAAATGATGCCATAGTTTCTCTCACTTTTTTTTTTATTGTGGGAAAATATACATTTCATGAAATTTATCATTTTAACCATTTTCAAGTGTACAGTTCTATGGCACTATATACATTCACATTGTCGTGCAACCATCACCACCATCCACCTCCAGAATTTTTCGTCTTCCCCAACTGAAACTCTGTACCCATTAAACACTAACTCCCCAATCCCCCTTCCCCTAGCCCCTGGCAATCACCATTCTACTTTCTGTCTCTATGAATTTTACTACTCTAGGAACATCATATAAGCAGAATCACACAATATTTTCCTTTTATTACTGGCTTATTTCACTTATAATAATGTCTTCAAAATTGATCCATGTTGTAGCATGTGTCAGAATTTCCTTTCTTTTTAAGGCTGAATGATATTCCATTGTATGTATATACCACATTGGTTATCCATTCATCTGTCGATGGAACACTTGCATTGCTTCCACTTTTGGGCTATTGTGAATAATGCTGCTACGAACCCGGGTATACAAGTATCTCTTTGAAACCCTGCTTTCAATTCTTTTGGTTATATACACAGAAATGGAATTGCTGGACCATATGGTAATTCTATGTTTAATTTTTTGAGGATTCACCATACAGTTTTTCACAGTGGCTGCCCCATTTTGAATTCTTACCAGCAATTTGCAAGTGTTCCAATTTCTTCACATCCTCATCAATTATTTTCCATTTTTTTGACAATAGCCATTCTAATGGATGTAAAGTGGTATCTCAATGTAGTTTTCATTTGTGTTTTCCTAATGACTAATGGCATTGAGCATCTTTTTGTGTGTTTGTCATCTGTATAGTTTCTTTAGAGAAATGTCTCTTCAAGTTCTTTCCCATTTTTTAATCAGGTTATTCATTTTTTGTTGTTGTTGTTGAATTGTAGGAATTCTTTATATGTTCTGGGTATCAATCTCTTATCAGATATATGGTTGAAAATATTTTTCCCCATTCTGTGGTCTCAGTGTTTTAAAATAGCTTTTAATATATGTTGATAGCTATGTCATAGAGAGGTAAAAAACTATTAAGTATATTGCTATTCATCTATACTTGGATTTCCTTGAGAAGATGTATATTTCACTCCCCAGATAAGAAGAGTGTTAACGTTATACCTGGGTCTTCTCTCTCTTGCCTTTCACTCCTCCCTTTCGTAAGAGGACTGATTTATCTAATTGATGAATCAGTGAGGATCTAACATCCACTACTTGTTTGGCTGAAATCAATGATTTAACAGCCATGTGCACATGTGTTTTCACTCTGTCCCTGCATTAAGTGCCCTCAAACTGGAGAAATCAAAGTTTCCAATAGTAACGTTTTCCTTTCAGGTGGATCTAGATTTCAGAGGAAGTAGAAATAAGCCTTATTTTTCATTGCATACAAAACAATAGTCTCCAATCTGGCTTTAATGGCAATACACTTGGTATTTTGATCCATATCTGATGATTCTTTTTGTTTCTTGCTTGATTCAGGATCCAGATGGGAAAGGGATATGATTAATTATCACTCTCAAAATCCCCAACGAGTAACACTGAAGTAAGGCTTTTTTCTATATGTGCCTCATTATCCCAGTCTCACTGCTGCTGATGCAAAGTTTCCTGCAAATCTTTATTAGTTCAATGTCAATGTCACATGTGTCAGATGGGACCGAACAATTCCTGCCATTTCAAATGTTCAGGTTGAGTCTTGATGATTTTATTTCAGGTACTCAGTGGAGAAGATTCCTACAATAGGTGGAGAGCTAGACCAGATGACAATGGAGTTATTTTTCTACACAAGTTTATTGAATTCTATTAAATTACAATTAAAGTACAATCATCAGCCAAGAGCTCAGAGACTCTCTGACCTTCTTGTTAGACATATATATGTCTCTTCATCTATTTTAAGCTTTAATGTGAAATTGCTATTACAAATAATTATTAAAATTGTTATGTGTAGTATACAATTAAAAAAAGTTTGAAATATTAGAGAAGAAACCATAAATTCAGAGATCAGAAGTGGGGTATCATTAATATAGACTGTGATGATATTTTGTGTTTTGTATTCTTAAAAAAGAGGTGGCGAGGAAAGTTTCTGAAATGGGAAGAAGCCAAACATTGTATTATGTTTAGTTCACTTCTGTACCTCCAGACCCTCAAACAGTGCCTGTAACAAAGTTGGAACTCATTCATTCGTGCATTCTTTCATTCATTCATTCATTTAAAAAGGCTTTATTTGGACCCTACTATGGGCCAGGTGCTTTGCTAGGCCCTGCACATAGTAGGCCAAAAGAAATAGATGTGGTCTTGTTCTTTTACAGCTTACATAGGCATAAATCAAATAACTACAAAGACAAACATAAACTTTCAACTGTAATGAATATGAGAAATAGTTAGGTACTCTATAGTAAATTAAATAGGGAGATTGTATCTAAGTAGGTAGGTAGAGGAAGACATCCCTGAGGATATGAAATTTAGCTGAAATGTAAAGAATGAATAGGGGTGAGTTGTGTGAAGAGGGAAATGCAAGAGGAAAGCATTGCAAGAAGAGAGATGATAGAAGACAAAGTGTCTGTAGAAGGAGGGAAACTTGAGGGAATGAAAAAAGGCCAATGTATGTGGAACAGAGAGAGAAATTAAGATCAAGAATGGTTGGACAGCAATAAACCCACAATTCTATTTTTAAAAATAGCATTAAAAAAGCTAATACCGAGGAATAAATCTAATGGAAGATGTGAAAAACCTCTACACTGAAAACTCAAAACTATGATTGAGGTAAATTAAAGTAAATCTAAATGGATGGAAGGATCACTTTGTTTATGTTTTGGAAGATTCAGTATTGTGGAATATAAATTCTCTTCAGATGGTTTATAGAGTCAATAAAATCCCAAACAAAATTTCAGCAATTTATTTTAAGATTGACAAGCTGATTCTAAAATGCCAATGGAAATGTAAACAGCAAGGCAATCACAAAGAAGAACGAACTGTAGGAGTTATATTGCCAGATATCAAGATTGATTATAAAGCTATAGAAATTAATACAAGATGATATTGGTGGAGGTATAAATCATTAGACCAATGGGTCAGAGAGTCCAGAGCAAACTCACACAAAAACAATCACTTGATTCGTAACAAAAGGAGTATTTCAATGATATAGGAAAAGGTATGGTTTTTTAATAAATTTCACGTATATAGGGAAGAGTTCTTGAACTGTACTATATGCCTTACACACAAAAAAATCAATCCCAGATGTAGTTTAGATCTAATTGTGAAAGGTAAAACAATAAAGATTTTAGAAAAAAGCATAGACTATTACTTTCTTTTAGGTAGGTAAAGATTTATTAGATAAGACACGGAAAAGACTAACATAAAAAATGATATACCAAAATACATTAAAAAATAACAATTATTCATCAAAATACACCGTTAAGAGAGTGAAGAGGAAAGGCACAGACTGGGAAAAAAACAGTTGCAATATGCATTTTCAAGAAAGAACTCACAGCCAGAAAATGTGAAAAAAAAAGTAACAACCCTTAAATTCATTTGACGTTGCCAACAATACAATAGAAAAAAGGAGCAAAAACTTGGACAGCCATTACATAGAGAGAACATCCAAATCACCAATAAACGAATGAATGGCACTCAACTTCATTAATCACAAGGCAAGTACAAGTTAAAGCCCAATTTGATATGAGTGCATAGCTACTGTTAAAATGAAAAGAACAGAAGATACCAAGTGTTGGGACTCTGAAACTCTGATACAATTTTGGTGGGAGTATAAATTAGAATATTCATTTTGGAAAATATCAGAAATATCTACTAAAGCAGAATATATCCATGCCCTATATCAGATATAAACCCTACAGAATAGCATAGGTATAGTCATCAAAAGACACATACAAGAATGCTTATAGCAGCATTATTTGTAATAGAAACTGTAAATAACCCAAATTTTCATCAACAGTAGAGAGGATTTAAAAAGTGTAGTGTAATCATACAATGAATTCTATACAGCCACAGAATAAACGGCGTGTGAGTATACACAACAATGTATGTTGTTGGCAGAAGAATAAAATAGATCAGCGGAACAGAAGAATTAGTGCAGAAATAAACCCACACCTGCATATTCAGCTTATGTATAACAAAAGGGATATTTCAGTGCAGTGGGGACAACTTTATTTTGAACAAAAGAAGCCAGATTTATAAACTACATACCACACATTTCCATTTATATAAAGTTGAAAACAGGCAAAACCAATGTGTGGTGGTAGAGGTCAAGATAGTGGTCACCCTTGTGGAGTAGTCACCAAAGGAGGCAGAAGGACAGTTCCAGGTCCAGGAAACATTTTTGTTTCTTGATTCTGGGAGCTGGTTCCATGGACACATTAACCTTATGAAAATCCATCAAGCTATGCACCTAACATTTATACACTTTTCTGTAACATGTTATACTTCAATAAAATGTTTACTTAAAAAATTAAAGATGGGGCTGGCCTGGTGGCATAGCAGTTAAGTTCACATGCTCCGCTTAGGTGGCCCAGGGTTCACTGGTTCAGATCCTGGGCGCAGACCTATGCACCATTCATCAAGCCATGCTGAGACAGTGTCCCACATACAGCAACTAGAAGGATGTACAACTATGACATACAACTATCTACTGGGGTTTTATGGGAGAAAAAGGGAGGAAGATTGGCAACAGATGTTAGCTTAGGACCAATCTTCTTCTTCTTCAAAAAAAAGAGTGAGAAACCAATAAAAAAAAATTAAAAACAAATATAATTTGAAATTGAAAGCAGAGGCAGACAAAGCACAGTCTTAAAAACCAAGATATTTTTATCTTTATTCTAAGAAATAAAGGAAATCGTTGAAGGGTTTTAATTAGGAGTATTGGTATGATCAGATGGCCGTGATCAGAGAAAAGGAAAAATATGGACACAATAGGGATATTTGGTGGGTTATAACAAGATTTGCTGATGGACTCAATATTGGGGGAGACAAAGGAGATAGTTGTCACGATCCCCAGTGTTAGGCTTAACACACATAGATGGATGGCAGTACAATACTCTTTGAATTCAAATTCTAAGTTCCAACTTTCCTGGAAGGAAAATTATGAGTTGGCCTTTGGGAAAAATTAAATATGAAGTTCCATTGAACCATCTAAATGAATGATGAGTAGATAGTTGAATATAGAGGTTTACAGCACAAAGAGAAGTCAGTGCTAGAAATATATATTCATCAGTTATCTGTCTACAGATAGGAGTCGAATTGCATAGGGAGAATATCATAACATGAGAAAAGAAGAAGGCTTAAGACTAAGAGTTGAGGAACTTCAACAGTGAATGGCATGGTAGTGAGAGATGAGCAAGCACCTAAGATGGAAATGGTCAGACAGGTAGAATAAAAACTAGGAGACAGGTAGATTATAAAAGATAAGAGAAAGAATTAAGGAAAAGAGAAAGGCCAGTATTGTTGACTGCTGTTGAGAGGCCAAATAAGGGGGAATTGAGATTATACATTTATGCAGCAGAATAAATAATTATTGAATGGATAAATAAATGAATAAAGTTATATTTCCTGCATAGTTAACAGTATAAAAGAAAGCCATTGATTTGGAAAATACTTGATTGAACTGGGTGAAAGGAAACAACACATCATTCACAGAGTGGAGAATGGATCCAACCATGAATTTATTTACACTTTGTCTTTCTAGTAACCTCATGTTGATCATCTTCCAAAACTTTACTAGAGAGAAAAGTTCTAGCTTGACATTGCAGCACCTGGTCTTTTTAGATGTCTGCTTACGGTTCTGCTTTAGTTGCCTAAAATAATGTTCATGTATCAAAACACATTGCAATTTTTTATTTAAACCAAAGACTTTTAAAGTGCCTGTTTTGACATCCTGAAACTACTGGTTTTTAGGAGAGCAATTTTAAAATATGGAACTTTGGCTGAACATTTCAGACTAGGCATATTGAAAAGCAAATGCCAAGAATTAGAATCATTCTTAAAAACATTTTCTAAGGTGAATGGTTTCAGACTTTAGTAGAACTCAAAAATTCTGATTTCAGGAAAACATCCGATTAAACAGGATGTTTAATCATTCAGAAATCTTGACCCAAACTTTTACCTCTGGTAAACAATCTTACAATGTAAAAAATAATTAATAGCTGGTACAATGTCATAGTAATTAAGAACAGTTCTAGAGTCAGAAAGATGTGATTTTGACTCCTAACAGTCTCATTTTGCATGTTGGATACATGCTAAGCCCAGGTTCCCTCAGACAGAATGGGCTTACTAGTGGGACATATCTCATAAGACTAAGAGGAGTTAATGAGATCTTGTTTGAAAGGACTTAGCACAGGGCCCTGTGCTCAGAGAGCATTCAGTGGGTATAACTATTACTGTTATCAGCTAAGCATGAACACCAGTAATGCCAAGTATGATCTCATGGATTTGTTTATGCATTCAAGAACTATTTATGAAGGATACACAAATCAAAAGGAACTGTGTCAAGTGCTGTGAAAGACCCAGTGATGAATGAGATAGGGCCCCTGTCCTTAAGATGCTTATAACATAGAAAGATAACTAAGATACATACACAAATAGTGACTATCATACAAGAAAATAAGTGGCATATGCCAAAGAAAACGAAGATAGAGGAATAGGGAAATTCGGAGAACCAGAGACCCCTGACTTCTGAAAGCCTGGAGAAAGTCTCATTGCCACGGACAACTGTGGTAGAGTCACAAGTGCAGGCTGAGGTATGGTCGGGGGACGGGGCTCTGTTTGACTCCTGACTCTACCATTTGTTAGTAGTGTGACCCTGTGCAAGTTACTTGAACTTTCAGTAACTCGGCACTTTCATCCAAAAAATGGGGTTTCTAATAATATGTAAGGGATAAATGAGGTAGCATATTGAAAGCATTTATAACAGCACCTGGCACATAGTGAGAAATCCAGCAATGTCAGGGGGCAACTTTAGTGTGTATATCCAGCCTACCAGCCAGCTACCGGTCCTTTATGTGCTGCCTGCCCTTTCTCTTTTGGTGGGTTGTTTTTAGCCAAGGTAATGCAGAATGATCTTACCCATCTCACCTCTCCAACCCCGATTAACCTCACCCCAGTTGGGTCATTTAGAATTGAGATCCCAGAGATCTGGAATTATGACTAAAAGAGAGTTGAAGCCACCTCCAAGTATGAAGGGACCTGCTACATGGAAACCTGGGAGCTGGGGGCAGCATATCCTGTCAATTAAACTGAGTACCAGAGAAAGAGCACATTAAAAACAAAAATAGAATGAAGCAGATATGAAGAGGGAAGCAGAAGTGGAAAATAGAAAGTCTCAACAACTATTTAAACCTCAGTTCCATTTTTTTCCTTAGGCCAACTTCACACTTTCAATTTGATAATTTCCCTTTTTTACCCAGGGGAATTTAAATTAATTGCTATCATTGGCAACCAGAAAGCTCACTAAATCAAGATGGCATACGAACTCTGTTTCAGACACTAGGTAGTAGAAAGACGAAGCAATGAAGGAGAAGGACGCTTTGGCAGCTGAATCATCTTGATCAAAGAGACTCATTATACTGTATATAATTCACTTCACTTTGGCTTGAGGACATGGTAGCGAAAAGAAGGTAGTGAATAAAAAAAATTATAAAGGTAGTTAGGATTCAGATCATGAAGAGTCTGGAATAGCATGGTTAAGCCCTTGATTTGACAAGAAGGGATTTTGAGATAGGAATGACATGACTGGGTTTGTGTTTTTAGGATGATGATAATTTTTAATTAATATTTATAGAGCATTTAATATGGGCTACGCATTGTGTTAACATTTTTATATACATTTTCTTACTTCATTCTCCAACAACCCCATGAACTGTGAACCCTTGTCATCCTATTTTCTAGATAAAAAACCTGAGACTTGGAAAGGTTATAGGATTTGCCAAAGGTCGCAGAGCAAGTATGTATTCAGCCAAGCTCTGTTGACTCTAATTTGTCATCTAAACTCTTAACCAATATATTATATTTGCCATAACATATTGAATGAAATTACAAAATTTGTAGCCACTACAGGGGCCAGAGAGGTTATAAAACGAATGGAACATTTGACATGAAAAATAATAGGGAATGGTGGAGATTGTGGCACACTCTGGCTAACTGCAAGGTGCATTCAACTTCTAAGAGTGTTCAAATTTATTTTGGGGGGGAAATTGAATCTATGGACCATATATTGCCCTTGGACCAAGGCAGATTAAATTAGAGTAGAGTCTGGGGGAAGAACATCTAATTATATGATAACTACAAGTTAAGAAGAAAGAGGAAATGAGATTTGAGACCAAGGTGGAGGTAGTGGGAAATAAGAGGAAGGAGTAAAATTCAGAGATATAAGGAGACCCTGATGCCACGTATGGAGTCTAAAGCGAAAGGGAGGAGTGAACTCTACTGTTAAAATTTCAACACTATGTGACTAGAATTAAGGTAGAAATAGAACATAAAAGGATTGAAAGGAGAAAGAAAAGTGGATGAACGGGGATGGTAAATATAGGCAGGGGACCACTGAATTTAAAGTATTGGCTGGTCTCACCTTGGAGCTATTTTTCAAGGACTTAAAAATAAGAAACCAAAATAGCAAAGTTTTCACTTAAACTATGACTATTTTATAGATTCATACAAAGCTATTTGTTTTAGGATATTTATGACATTCTCTAGGTCAGAAAACCCTCGTTTGGCTTACCTATCTAGTAGGAGTGACTTACATGTTTTGAATTTGGGGACTTGAGAACTTCACTCCCAAACTACCAGGAGTTTCCAACTAGCTCCTGTGGGTCTTTTGACAGCAAAACCAATACAAGAGGATTATGTTCCTCAGTGTCTCTTTTCTCTGGGCAAGGCTAGGTCCCTTTGGTTCTCTTTCTCGGTTGGTCTCTGACTAAAAGCAGAGAGAACTGACCCCAAAGGTTAATTCTTTATCACCCTCCAGGAGCTGGACAATATTTCAGGTTTTTTTTTCTTTCCCAGTTCTCTGTCCTGCCCTCCAGCTCCCTCTTCAAGAGGTAGTTTTGTTCAGGTGTATAGCTGTCATTTTCTTTCACCCAGGGGTATAGGGTTCACACTCTCTTTTCAGAGAGGCATGGTCAGAGAAACTACTTCAATATTAATCACATGCAAGCATTTGAGATACAGGACAGGATACTCCAATCATAATCAGGGAACCTCTCCTTTCAGTAGGCTGTTGCTGGGAGGAAGCATGGGTAGAGGAGCCAGGAAGCTTGAGTGAATCCTGGCTCCTCATGTTTAGCCTTGTGGCCGTGGACACAAGACTCCACCTCTCTGAGACTCTGTCCCCTCAACTGCAAAATGAGGATGATAATCACATCCGCTTCTAAAGTTGACTGAGTGTCAAGTGAGTGTGTACATGTAGAGAGTGCCTGGAACAGTGCAGTGATTCGCTGTGTTCACATCACTTAAGGCATGTGTGCTAATGAGTCAAGAGTATTGGTTACGAACTTGAATTAGATGAAAATCATGGTTCAACCATTTATCGTATAGGTGAATTAAAGAACTGACTTGACTTAGCTAAGTCTCAGTTTGCCCATCTGTCAAAGGGGCGTAATAATGTCTATGGCTCAGAATCGCTGGGACAATGAAGTAGGATGACTCTTGGCACACTGCCTGGTATATATGGTATGTCCAATAATAATATTTATTATTATTTTTAGTATTTTTTACATTTTTTTATTTTATTGAGGTCACATTCGTTTATTGTTTTTATTGCTGCTGTTGTGATTGTAATTGCCAAATTATCATTATTTCACCCTGCTGTTTTTATCCATCTTATTAACCTTATGGCTTATGATTATATTTACCTAAAACATTATCAGCATCAGGTGATTTTATTTAAGTGAGAGCATGAAGGTTAAGAGCATAAATTCTGAAGTCATATCGTGGAGTTAGAATCCTCATTCCCCTACTTTCTAGTTATGCAGCTTCATCTGGACACTTAACTTTCTAAGTAGTTAACTCCTAGGATAACATGGGGATAAAATGTAATAATGGACAGACACATATAGCTCTGTGCCTGACATATAGTAAGCTCTCAATAAATGTTAGCTACTATTGACATTCTCTTCAGTGTTAAAGCAAATTGTCAGTTACTATTTGAAATTCAAGAAGTTGGAGAAGATGGTGCTGATGAGTTAAGAAGGAAGATGATGTTTAGCTACAGTTAAATAGCAGCAGCAAGCCTGAGGAGGAGTGGAGACAAAGAGGAGACAGTATTCTCTCAGAGCAAATACTGTATTCTCTAATGTCAGAGTTCCCTGTGCTTTCAGTGCCTAAGCATACATCCTTGGAAAATGTTATTTCAGTAAACGTGTGTGGTATTCCTCCAAAGCAATCAAAAGGGCAAATGCGGCAGGAAAAAAACATACCCTAGAAAATTCAGGAAACTAGGTTTGTGGGTGGCAGTGTAGTATGGGACTAAACTTATTTACATTTGGAGTTATAGTTATCTTCATTGGAAAACTGATTTCCAAAGAATTGATTTTTTTAATCCAAAAAAAAATTAAAAGATAAAGAAAGAATAGACTTGGAAAATAAGTTCTGCTTGGACAAGAAAGGAATTCAAAATAAAGCTTAATGAAACTAACATTTATACCTGGAGAAACATTGATGGAGTGCAGTAGGCCAGAGAGATTTACCAACTACAGTGGCTACCTTTATTCCTGGCTGGAATCATATTATTCATGAAGGGTGTCCTTGACACATATCGTTTATAAATCTTGCCTTCAACAAGACCATGTCAAATAAAGACCTCACAGCAATGCTATGGAGGCTACCACTTTAAAATATCACAACATCAAGCAAAAAAGAACTTTGATCAGGCAATGTTTGCTTTGATTATTTTTTTCTGTTCTCAAGAAAAGCTACCTTTCTGAATATGGTATCGTACAAAGACAGCATGGAAGTTCAACAAAGTGATGACAAAAGTAGTGTTATCTGCATCACCCAGGGAATTAATTAACCCTAATGCAAGCTAATATTTAAAAAGTGATAACACCAATGCAATGACCTTGTCCACAGAATGCCAATATAATTATTTGAGAAAAAAAATTTAAACAAATTACTTGTTGTTGAGTGACCTGGTTTAGATTTGTACTGGATTGACTTAGGATTTAAATCAGACTGAACTAATTTGCTGTTATATTTGATGTTGACATCAGTTCATTTGACCACATGAATAAGCAGAAACGTGTCGCCAGAGTATACATGACAAGGCGAACTATGTCTTACCAAATGAATTGAAATGCTCAAAAACTTTCATATGTATTGAAGCAGTATTATATCACGTAGATCACGAAGAAGCCATAGCCACTAACCTATCACGCTTTTGTCAGAAGGATTATCTTCTATAACCTGTGCCTTTGATCAAGCTACTGCAGTCGTGCGCCGCATAAGGACATTTCAATCAATGATGGACCGCATATATGATGGTGGTCCCATAAGATTAGTGCTATATAGCCTAGGTGTGTAGTAGACTATACTATCCAGGTTTGTATAAGTACACCCTATGATGTTCACACAACATAAAATGTCCTTAACAAGACATATCTCTCATAACATATCCTGTCGTTAAGCAACACCTGACTGTACTCTAATGAAAACTCTGTAGTCACTTTGCTTTTCTCTTAGAGTAAAAACCAAAACCCTGTAATGTCTCATAAGGCCCAGTATGATCTGTCCACCTGTATTCCTTAATGTAATCTAATAGTTCTCAATATTATGTTCCACTCACCCCCCTGTATCATCTGGGAACTTGTTAGAAGTGCAATTCTAGGCTCCTCCCCAGACCTCATGAAGCAGACACTCTGGCATGCGGCCCAGCAGTCTGTAGTTTTACAAGCCCTCCAGGTGCTTCTGATGAATGATCAGGCCTGAGAGCCTCTGTTCTAACCCATCTGCTGTTACTTAACCCCTCATTCCTGAACTGTGGCCACATTAGTTCCTGGTTTACATAATACCTTTCTTTTTGCATAGTGGCTTTCGGAGCCCTCTCACCTGCCTTTGCTAGTCTCTCTTCCTGGAATGCTCTTTCCTCATGTCTTTGCAAGGCTTTCCTGCTCGCCTCCTTTAGGTGAACCCAAGGTCATCTCCTCCAGAGCTTCCCTGACCACCTTAATTAGTGCTGCTAACACTCCCCTCCTCTGGCACTTTGTATCCTTCTCGCCTACTTCAATTTTCTCCAAGCAATTAACATCACCCTGCATACTACATATTATACCGTTTGTGTTTTCATTGTTAGACACCTATTCTAGAATGTTAGCTACATGGGGGCAGGAATTTTGATTTGTTTTGTTCACTGCTTAAACACCAGCATCTAGAACAGTGACTGTCATGTAGTGGGTGCTTCAGAAATACGTGTTTAATATATGAATGAACCCTGTCAAGTTATGAGCTGCAAATATTGGCCGTGGGGGGATACATGGAAATGAAGAAACTATGACCTTTACTAACAGAATGGCCACATCTTTTAATTCTCAAAATGGCTGCCTGTACTGTGAGAGGCTGGGATGTTTCCTTTGAGGTTCTGTCTCTCTGATGAAAGTGAGACTGTAGTAGATTCGTCTTTGGTTGGTGACAGCCACGTTCTATTCTCAGTGCCTGTAAATGCCACTTCATTCAACCCGCACAGCAATCACATGTAATAGTTCTTATTGTCTTCCCCATTGTAAAGAAAATGAGGCTGGGTATTCTTATCCAGAATGCTGTTCACGCAGGATTTGAATTCCAGTAGCCTGAATCCAGAGACCACGATTGTTACCCCTTCACAATTCTGTATCTCAAATTACATAGGGGTTTAGGAGACAGTTTTAGCTATATGGGAGTCAGGTGAAGTTCCAAAATGAAGTTAATTAAGAGAGGCATTTTTACAATGATTGTATAAACTCAAAAACTCACATTAATTTAAATCACCCACTTCTACATGAAAGGATTTTGGCCTCCAACTCCACCCAGTTCCCAAAAAACATATCTTAGATTGTAATATTTGAAATAGGCCGTGATAGATCCTCTCAATTCCTAATGCTAAACCTCAAAACTCCCATGTTAGGTAGATCAGTTCTTTGGGAAATTAAAAAAAAAGAAGAATGGTGCTATATAAAAGCAATAGGACCATTCCAACCATCCTACCTTCAAGAGTTTGGGTGGAGATTGGAAAGCTAGCAAATTAGAAGATTTCTAATTCTTGCATAGGCATCACCTGGGAGCCTGTTAGAGACGCAGAATCTCAGGCCTCAACCCAGACTCACAGAATCAGAATCTGCATTTCGACAAGACCCCCAGGTGATTTGTAGACTATTATAGTTGGAGAAGCATGGCGCTCACCCACTGGTTCTCAAACTTGGCTATATGTACATTGGAATCACCCAGGTGTTTATAAAACCCGAGTCCAATCCCCAGAGACTCTGATTTAATTGGCCTGGGATGCAGACAGGAAATTTTTTAATGTTCTCCTTGTGATTCCAGTGTACAAACAAGGCTGAGAAGTGCTGCTCTCATCACTCTGGGTGTATCTTTAAGCAGCAGCATGAGTTATTTTAATTCTTTAGTCCTTCCACAAATACTTAGTCCCTCGCCCAGGAGAAGTATAAGTTTTGCCAACCAAATTGTAATAGAGTTATTCTTTCCAAGAGTCATATTGAGACACAGGATGCTGCTAATGTGACACAAATTAACCAGAGCTTTCAGCAGTGAGTCATTTATCAGGACCCACAGATGCTTTTGCACACTGCTGTCTTCTCAGTGTTGACTTGCAGACCAAAGCAAATTATCCCTCTCACGTGCTTCATCATCTTAATGATGAGTTTGTCTAGTGTTTCTTGGACATGGAAAGATCTCTTCAATGTTTAGTCCTCTCTACTGATCTCCAGCCAAACGGTTATAGGATTATCTATTTTTCTGTCCTTTCTATCCACTAGAATCCTAAAGGGCATGGATTGTCTCATTTATCTCTATAACCTCAGAGCCTAGCACAGCCTCTGTTTAATAAGTTTTGGTTAAGTAAGTTTGAAACTCTGTCCTGTCTTCAGTTTGTAAAAATCCCTATGCCTATTCTCGAATCATACTCCACATGTGTGCTCAATTCGAATGGACAAAAGAAGTACAAAAAGAGATGAGGAAGGTTTCAAAGGTCCAATTCATTAAACGTTTGTTGAGTATATAACTACCTGCAAAGCACCACTGGTCACTCTACACAGAATACTCAATGCCCTTTCATTGGCTTACAATCTAGCGGAGAACATGGACACATGCTTAAAAATCGATCATATAATATAAGCGATGATGAAGGTTTATGATAAATGGCCAAATCAAATACTAAGTGAATCTCATGGAAAAGTAAATGAATTCAGGCTAGTGGCTGGCTTAATTTTATTCCTGAAAGATAGGACATAGCAAATACATAATCAGTTCTGAAAAATAATATAATATGCAGTGATAGCATTATGGTATAGCAGTAAACTAAAAGTTTAATTTTATTTTTCTTGTCCTGTAGGTTTAGGCCTACATCAGATATCCCAGCTCAGGTTGCTGTGAGAATGCACCTTCAAACTCTCCCAGTTAGAAAAAGTTTTACTTCCTGACTCTCCTTACTCATTGAGACTCATTGAGACTTGGCAGTAGATATAATAGAAAATGCTTTTCAACACCAACTCCACTATTCACTGCTTTGAACACCACAATAAATAGAAAGGACAAGAATTGAAAGTCTTTCTTTTCCCTCTGAGCTTTTTCTAAGTGCTGAACTGAAAAGGTGTCAACTTTCTGTTGTAGCCCTGGCAGTTCTTACTTTCAAAAGAACAATCAGAAGGAAACCCTTTCAGAAAATTGATCCGCCAAAGTTTGAAATGCTTAAAAATAAACTGTCAGGTCTGTCTGTTTCCCCCATACAACCTGTCAACCTCACCTCTGGCTTCTTATTTTCCAAACCCTAACAGCCAAGCATTCTTTTTCAAAAGGCTTCTCTGAAGCTTCTTCTTTGTCAGGAGTATTGTAGACCTTGACCAAATATTTTATAAATTGGAGGGAGACCTGAACATGGATAAAAGCCGACCAGTGCTCCCTGCTGCCCTGACACCTCCACCTACAGAGTTCTGAAATTTGGGTTAGGAAACAGGATTTCTTCTAAATTCAGTTTGACAATTTTCATCCTCACTATTTATTAAAAAATTCATATATATCTATAGTGTATATCTATATCTATCTTTATATGTATCTATTTCTTGTTCACCCAGCACCCGAGATTTGAGCTTCTATTTTGGGGTTCCTAGAAGAAATAGGCTCAAGTAGTTTCAAATAATTTTTGGTTGTTGGTTTTTTCTCCCCTAGAACATGTCCTTCCCAAAGAATTTCTCTTCTATAATAAAGCTCGTAGTCTCCTATAAATGGGGGTGTGTGCTCAACTAACTGTTCTAGAAGCCATGTGTCAAATTTGACATCTCAAAAGTAATTATCCCCAAATGTCCATATTAACCTGCCCAGAGGGGCATATTGTGATTTTACAACATTGTTCCCAATATTCGTGTCCTCATCAAAGCACCTATAGGTAAGAGTTGGAAATCAACAAAATTATTACAGGTTTCAACTAAGAAACACATTTCTGAAGGGATCATTCACCCCTCTAGGAGAAATAAGACACACAAAATTTTAAAGTGGCAATAATTACTAGTTTTTCAGAATGTCAGTAATTCATAACCTAAGGTTAGCTGGTGGGTTGATATTATGTGTTTGTTTTAAATATGTGGGCCTTTTCCTAAAAGGTGGTAAAACCCACCTTTTCTGTAATTTCAGAGTGGGAAGGATGAGCAAGTCTAATTTAAGAAATTCAGATCTCACATATCACCTTTAGTTGAACAATGGTCTTGCCTGTGACCTGGGTTAGAGCTGTCCCTCTTCATCATAGTCCCCATGTTTTATTGGGACAAAAGTCTGGATAGCTGCATCCTCAGCCTGTATTGCAGCACATTCTCTGTCTCTTTATTTAATTCTGCATTATTTGTGTGTCCTATTTACTCCCTTCACTAAATTGCATATTTCTTAAATGGCAGACCATGACTCACTCAATCATCTGTATATCTACCACATTGGCCAACCTGGAGGTTTCGCCTATAATAACTGCTTTGGAAATGTCAGTTAAATGTATAAAAGCCAAGAATGCTATGGATAGAAAAGTGAACACTGCCATTTTCTCTGACATCACTTCCCTTCTTCCATAAGCAGAGCCACTAAAACCTAAGTCCTCTACCCAGTGTTTTGTGGTTATTTATCCTTGACTCTCCTTTTTCTGCTATACCAAAGAATCATCAAATAACCCTGACTCCACCTTTCTTTCTTCTTCTTTCTTCCATCCCACATGTCTTTATGTGACTGTCCTAACTCTGTGGTATTAAAGTCAGAGATTTAAATTCTACTTTTTGCTCTTGCATTTAAAAAATGTTATGGTTGTGGACAAATCATTTACTCTCCACACTTCCCTCTCTTAAAAGAAATGAAGGGGTGTGATCATTAAAAAAGGGAGATCACTGTGATTTTGCCTGTGATTTTATGATTGGCTTCTAGAATAATCTAATCCTTCTATAAACATAGTGTTTTTCCAATCTCTCTTCGAAAACTTCTGGTAGGTAAAGTTCTCAAAGCTCTGGCCTTGCTCGCTCATGGGTCTAAAGACATTCTCTCTTACTACAATTTATATTTTTAGATTGTGAGTTTATCTTTCATTGCTTTTTATCTACGGAGATCCTTTAAACACTCTGATTGTAGGTTCTCCATTTGTTTCCAACAGAGCTAATAACCACTGGGACCACTTTTTGTAATAATTACTTAGCTTGGAAGTTAACCAAGAGCAGGCCCTATGTTAGCAGGAGAATCTCCCTCTCTCTTCCTCTCCCACTTCTCTGTATCCCTGGAGCACAGGTTAAGATAGACAAACTTCTGGCCAATGGGTGGATTTATTCTTATCCATCTCTTTGATGGCCTGGTTTAATGCAAATGTCTCAGGTCCACTATTATTAATATATGGTACAAGGCCTAGTCTCCAGACCCCACACAGCAATTCAAACTCTATCTTTCTCTTTCTCCCATAGAGCAGTGCAAGTGACAGCTCATATTTTCCACTCTTGTATTTTATTGCCTCTTTGTTCTTTGTTTGTTTTGTTTTGTTTTGTTTTTTTGTGAGGAAGATAATCTTTTTAATGTTAACAACTCATTTAGCAACTTAAAAACAAAAATACTGTGAGGGCCAACGCTGCAAAGGCCAAAGCAGCCAGTTGGCAGCCTCTGGCTTAGAGTGTCTTGTGCATGGAACTCTTCTTTATGCCTCTGTTATGCCAAACTGTACACTTGCCAAAACTGTTTACTCCTTGAAGGCCACTGTCTCCCTTATAATTCTCGTGATTGCCTATTTAAAACCAATAGCCATGTGCACAGATGTTCAGAAACCACTCACTGAATTGAAATAAATTTTCACTGGTTTCTAATATTCATCAAGCCTGAATAAGGAGGGAAGGGTAGAGAGTCTCCTGAAAAGGCATTTTGATGGCAAAGAAAGAGTAAAATTGATTTGCTTAATTGCTTTAAGAAGAAAAATAATATAGAGTTTCCTAAGGTAAATCATGCTCTTATTAGATAAGTCAGGTGATAGGAGCTGTAAACAAGTGAAAAAAGTAGAAGAATGAATGAGAGTTTTTAAGGTTTAAGATGGATATGGTCTTGGGTTTGATGACAAAGCTATGGCTCCCCCCTAAGTAATTTTAAAAGAAGTCTTGTCAGCAGTGATCTTTCTGAAGACTCTTTATTTTGTATTAAAATATGTGGGTGTATTTCCTATAGAAAGTGGGAAGATAAGTCTCTGGTGTCCTTGATTTATTTATTTTCTTGCCCTTTTGCCTTCCATAACCATTTATCACTGAGAGTCAAAGGAGAGTCTTCTGAGGAAGAAAAGTTCCCAGCATCTTTACATAGACAGGTGATAGAGAAAGAAAGTCCTTATAGCCTACTAGCCTCGAGTTTATGCTCTTTTCTTAAGCGAACTTCACCATGCCATCTTTCCTGAAAAAGTTTAGAAAACGTCTATAGTTCCATACTGGGCTAAATTAGGAGACACTTTATTTACACTTTCCTATAGTAATTACTATACTATACTATACTTATATTATACTACACTTCTATGTTCTACCAACCAGAGGACACTTACCCAGAAAAAAAAAGAATGGGATTTGAGATCTTTGATAATTGAGCAGTCAGTGTTTTTTTTGCACTCTCGCAGGTTAGGGAAGATCCAGGTCACGTGAGGCTAAGATGATCGGGATCTAAGAGTAGCTGATCAGCTTTAAGAAGTGAACCCCAAGATGGCTGAAATTACGATGCTTCCCTTCTCACTCTCGGCTATTCTCCTCTCCCTTCATGCCATGTGCTTGAAAATGATTGACCACACACAGGTTCTTCACAAATCCTCTGCACTTGCTTCATTGATTGCAAAGCTCCACAGGTGTGAAAAGCAACAATCCCTCACAAATATGTACATGCATATACATTCATATCAAAATATCATATCAAAATATCATATCAAAATATACATTGTTACTTTCCGAACAATTAGGCTATCATAAAATATACTTGAAATTATATGTCTTTGGAGAAACAAATTATTTCATTGTTACATTAACTGATATAAATTCTCTTATTGCCACAGTGTCACCAAATCACTCCACTAGAAGAGAATCCATGAGTTAGTTACTGAGATACCTCGTTTTCTTGTTGGAGTATGGATAGACTGGAATTTTAAGATATGATCACATGTGCATACATGAGTACGTGTGTGTGTGTGTGTGTGTGTGTTGTGTGTGTGTGTTGTAAATCTCTTTCAATCTATTTGAAAAGATCATCTTTCATTTCCTTTTTTTATCCTTTCACTTTTTAAAAAATACTTTGTGATGTATTTTTAACTTTCAGTGCATCATCCTGCTTAATGATTGATCTGTCAATCATTATGTTAATTGTACTTTGAAGCCCATCCATATCCATTGCTCTGAAAACTTCTACTGTTCTGTAGGCAACAGACACATAGCTTTAGAAGGCATCCAGGAGTCGTTATGCCCAGAATAGCAAGATCACCTCAATGGCCTAAAAGAGTTGTACCTCCAGAAAATGAGATTGCCAAACTTCCACATTCTGGAAAACCTCTTCTTGAAAAGCTAAAGAAAGAAATCAGAAAAATTTCTTGAACCATGCAAAGTAAATGAAAGATTTACTTTGGATGATTTAGACTTTTTTTTTTTAAATTGAAGTCACATTGGTTTACAACGTTACATAAATTTCAGGTGTTTATCATTATATTTTGACTTCTGTATAGACTGCATCGTGTTCATCACCAAAAGTCTAGTTTCTGTCCATCACTATACATATGTGCTCCTTTACCCCTTTCATCCTCCCCTTATCCCCTTCCCCACTCGTAACCACCAATCTGTTCTCCATATCTAAGTGTGTGTTTGTTTAGTTATCTGCCACATATGAGTGAAGTCATACATGAATGTAAATTGGTATAGCCACTATGGAAAACAGTATGGAGATTTCTCAAAAAATTAAAAATAGAAATACCATGTGATCCAACTATTCCACTTCTGGGTGTTTATCCAAAGAACATGAAAATACTAATTCAAAAATGTATATGCACCCTTATGTTCATTGCACTATTATTCACAATAGCCAAGATTTGGAATCAACCTAAGTGCCCATCAATGGATGAATAGATAAAGAAGATGTAGTATATATATACAATGGAATACTATTCAGCCATAAACAAAGATGAAATCGCACCATTTGCAACAACAAGATGGATGGAACTTGAGGTTATTATGCTAAGTTAAATAAGTGAGATGGAGAAAGACAATTACCATATGACTTCTGTTTCTTTCTATAAAGGATTAGTACATGGTCAGAATCTGAAAGCTATCAAACATTTGTCAATTCACTCTCTGGAACCTCATCTGTTGGCTTTTCTTTCCTGCACCCATATACCTTACATCTGCCCTTTTGGGCCATTCCTTGGACATGTCGTGTTTAATGATATTTCATGCCATTTACTCTGCTTAGAATGCTCCTTCTCTTTTTTCTACCTTTTAATTTCCTTCTTGTCTCCAAGACCCAGCTCAAATAGCACCTCCTTCCATGGTTTCCCAAGCAGAGAAAGGCAATTTCTTTCCTGTATTTTCACCGCACTCTATAGAAAATCTATTACAATAATGATCTTGGCATATTTTAATTATGTATTTGTGTATCTGCTCCTCTTTCTCCCAACTAGACCACTAGTTCTTTAATTACAGGGCTTGACATAATAGCATGCACTAGATAAATGCCTGTTAAAAGATGATGGGAATAAATAACTGAATAAATAAATTAAAATAATGAAGAAAAAGCCAACTGTTCCTCCATTATTTTCAAGCATCTCTTTGTCATCCTATAAAAATTTGTATTTTTATTGAATATCCACTGAATGTGTTTAAAATCAAAAACATTTTTCATATTCAAAATCTGATAATATAGGGAATAAAAGGGAGAAAATTAATAGCTGGAGGGGAAAGTCTGAGTTAAGGGAACAGATTTTGCAATTTAGGCAAGACATCAACATATTTTAGCCTCCTCTTTCAGAAATGCTAGCAGCAGAATGACCCCCATTGCTGTGTTAGAACAGCGGGAGACACACACTAGGTATAAACAAGGACACACAGGATAAAACAGTAGTTCCCCTTATACCTTAACCTCCAAAAGCCCTTTTTCATTACCTAATAATAAAGCGAGAGACACTTTTCTGTAAATGGCAGTTTAGAATCTCTATGTAGAGACCCTTGGTCAACATAATTATGTCAAAATATTTCAGGGTTCATGCAGGTGCTTGCTGGCTGAAGCTGCATGTTGAGAACATTGGCAGTCATAAAAGAAATAAAGCAACTTATCTTGTTACGTTCATCTGTACAGGCACATTGGAAAATGGCACACTACCAGCTGAGACCATGATTGTTAATAGGCCTGGCACGTTCCACATTAATAGAGCTCTTGAAATTGTCAACAGGTTAGAAACACGATGTCAGATATACGAGGAAGCAATACGCATGCATTTTATCCATGTATGTCTGTCTATCTCCCTCCCTTCCTCCCTTCCTCCCTCCCTCTCACTTCTTTTTCCTTCCTTCCTTCCTTCCCTCCTTCCTTCCTTCCTTCCTTCCCTCCTTCCTTCCTTCCTTCCTTCCTTCCTTCCTTCCTTCCTTCCTTCCTTCCTTCCTTCCTTCCTCTCTCCCTCCCTCCCTCCCTTTCTCCCTTTCTTCTTTCTCTCTGTCTTTCTTTCTGTCTTTCCTTCTGTCTCATAGAGATCACACAGTAGTAGAGGAAATTACGAATGCCATGAGGATAAGGTTCATGATATTGATGATATTAATAACAATAATAATAATCTCTACCATATATTATGCTAGCTACTTTACGTTTTTACCGCCTTCTATCTGTATTATAGTGGGCAAGCTACTTATCCTCTGGAAGCCAGTTTTCTCATCTGTAAAATAGGGTCATAATAGGATGAGTTTCACATGGTTGTGATGACATATAACACTGTGCTTTATACATGGAAGGTACTCCACAGGTGTTAGCTTTTATCATTGTCATAGCCATTGAGCCTCAATTTTGCAGATGAGAAAACTGAGCCTTAGAGAACTTAACTAACACGTTCACAGTCACCCAACCTGTAGAAATAAATAGTTGCAATGCATATGTGTAGAAATAAATAGTAGTAATGCATATACAATGCTAAAGAAATGACAAATTTATAGCACCAATAACCAGAATAGCAGAAATAGAATCAACATTGAGTTCTCTCCGACTAACTTAATTTAACCTTCACACATACATCTGGAGAGGATATTACTAGCTCCATATTACAGATGGAAAAAAAGAGGTTTAGAAAGTCTGATCACAGAGATCACCAAGATCACAGAGTTAGTAAGTAACTGAGCTGCATTTATTAGACTTACAAGTCCAGGTTCTTTCTGGCACATCACACAGTCTGCGCCAGAAAATGGCAATAGTTTCAATCTATACCTAGCCTTGGCAGTACTTGAGTCCGTTACAGATAAATGACATTGAAATAATGGATTTTGCACAGCCTTCCTTATAAATTAGCTTCCAGTCTTAATATAGTGTTCCTGAAGTTGATTTTTTGCTAAACGTTGCTTTATTACAATAACACTATGTGCGGATTTAGTCCTTTCTGAAATGTCTTTTCCCCAGAGGCATATCAGCCAACAATAACAGTGGCTATACTCAGCTGAGAGCACCAGATCACTGATTTATTTTGTCACTGGCACCTTTATGAGCTTCATTTGCTGGGGAAGAGCTGTAAAAAAAAAATCCTGCCTTTCATTTCTTTCTGAAATCTTGGTACTTAAAGTCTAAAGTACTAAAAGTGATCTTGAAGCCAAATTCCTGGCGGAGAAACATAATTATTTTAATGAGCCCTATTGCTAACTGAATCCAGCATGGTGTTCAAGGCTTACAAGTGGTGCCTTGAGAGCATCTCTAGTTCCCAAGTGAATCCATGGAGCAGAGAAATGCCCTGGTGTCACCTCACCAGCACCTGATGTTTGACCTCCTAAATTTCATTCTCCTGCCTCGATGCTACCTAAATGGGTGTTTCCAATATCAAAAGCCCTGTGGTAGCTTTAAAAAAGGATAAAACATATAATGGCCTGAGATGCCTTGTGCCTCTGCTTTTCCAACTGAGAATAATTCCTGAATAATACAGTGAACTTAAACATGCTGTGGGATGTAGAGTGCTCTTTAATGATGGGCTATTCAACTGAACTTTTTCACGTATGTTGGGTGTTCTCGCCCACTCAGAGGGAAGATGATGTGGTTCAATACTTGAGTTCCCAGAGGGCAGGAACCACAATGTGATCTTTTTGCATCTCATTCAGCAAATATTTATTGAGCATCTTCTATGTGCCAGACACTGTTCTAGTGAGTGAAAGACAGAAGTGAACAAAACAAACCAATGCTCCTTCACCCCTGGGGCTTTCTGTTGAGTGGAATGAGTCAGACAATAAACAAGGTCAAATAAACAGTATGTCATTGGTAGTAAGAGCTATTGATTAAATCAAAGCGTATACAAGGGAGAGGGAGCACATGTGTGTCTGGGAATGAGGGTGCGTTTTTAAACGAGGTGGCCAGAGAGGGATTCACTGAAGAGTAAAGCCCTTGAAAAATTGAGGGAGTCGTGTAGTTCTTTGCAGACTATTATGGGTTGAATTACGTTCCTTGAAAAAGGTATGTTGGTGTCCTAACTCCAGTACCTCAGAATGTGACCTTCTTTGGAGATAAAATCTTTATATAGGTAAGCAATTCAACATGAAGTCTTTAATGTGGGTTCTAATCCAGTATGACTGTTGTCCTTATAAAAAGAGGAAATTTGGACACAGAGATAGACACATAGAGGGAAGACAATGTAAAGAGACACCGGGAGAAGTAAGCTATCTATAAGCTACACAGAGGTCTGGAATAGATCTTTCCCTCACAGCGGTCAGAAGGAATCAACCCTGCTGACGCTTTGGTTTCAGACTTCTAGCCCCAGAACTGTTGTATAAGTCATTTCTGTTGTGTAAGCCAGCCAGTTAAGCATACTTGGTTATGGCAGCCCTACCAAACTAATACAGGGGCAAAGAGAACAGTAACTGGGAAGTCACTGGGAGGGAGTATTCCTGACATGCTCAAGGAAGAGTAAGTTGGCCATGGTTGGCAGAGAAGAGCATATTTAGGGTAATTTCATTTGTTATAGTGCTTAATGGTTAACAAAGTACTTTTATGTTAGTTTTTCATTTGCATTTTATCACAAATCTATGTAATAAATGAGATGATTGTGGGTAGGCTTATGTATTTGTGAGTGTGTGCATCCTCTGACCCCCAAAGTTGCTGAATCTCAGAGACGTAAATGTCCCCTTCAAAGTCACAAAGCTGGCCATTGACAGGAAAGATTCTTTAAGCCAAAAATATCTGACTCCAAAGCAAATGTTCCTTCTATAGGTCATAGGTGTTGAGTGAATATCTATTTCTTAAACTATGTTTGTCCTAATCAAAGCAACTCTTTCCTTCCCTCATTATCTGTCATTAGAGAGGATGTGGTGTTCATGATACAATCAGAGGAGGATATAGTCTTATTAATACACTATGCCTGAAACAATACTTTAAGACTGCCCTGGCTATTGTCACATCAACTGCAATATCATCTTGATTGGAGTTGAGACAGCAACCTCTCCTCTTTCCTCCATGCCTTGTACAGGTACAGAGAATAGGTCCTGTAATAAATTGGTTGGGTTATATGTGGAAAGAGACAGCAATGCCATCTTATCTGGGGGTCTAACCACAGGAGTTAAAACAAATGACGTACACAGAGCTCATGGACAGATGGGTGTTCAGGTATACGTATAAGAAAAACCAACTTTACATTCTGGAAGCAGAGTTAACCAACAATTAACTAGGCTTAGGAAATAAAATGCCCATATTCCCAGTTCTGGGAGAATTGGTAAGCTAATCAGTTTCTCCATATGATAATCACTACTTTTTAACTAGTACTGTATGACACTCTAGTGACTTCATGGAGATACCATCAACTGGTATTAAATACCAGGGATTGAGTGAACTAAATACTGAGAGAAGAGAAGTGAAAATACATAGGGAAGAAGCATTTAAATGCTGCTGAATCTGTTGCATCACATAATGGTAGGTTATAATTTCATTAGATAAGACATAGATGCTAATGATATTGTAGCAAATTATATCAGAGTATAAACTTTCATTATTGTTGAAATATATGTTCTATAAAAATGTTAACTGACAAAATTAAATAGGCATGCTGTTTATTTGATGCTAACAATGGAATGGCCATGTTTTAAACCTAATTATCATCTTCTCCTCATGTCTCCCCAAGACACCTAGAACTTTAATTGAATAATAATAATGACATGCCTATAAAGCTAATAGGTTACAGATATCAAGGGACCTGATGTGGAAATTATGCAGTGAGAGGTCAACAAGCTTACTCACTATAAATTAGTTAATATGCATTATTAAACAGCATTAATTAGATAATTTAATAATGATATTGAGGCAGACTTTTACTGCTTAGCCCTTGATCCCACGTCTGCCTCTCTCCTAAAAGCAATCCTTTTCTCTTTTTTGATTTGGAGGCTTATCCAGATTTCATCTCAAATGCATCTCTTCTCAGAACATTTCATCTCTGCCGTGGACACAGAGACCAACTCTGATATAACCATTTATGTTTCCATACTATAGATTCAGTCTCATAAGGATCTTTCCTAAGAAAAGGACACAAAATGTCTATGTGTTGCAAGCAACTCTTTAATGTCCTGCCAGCCTCCAGACTAATTGACAGTCTTATTTGCATAAGTGGAAAAGCAGGAAGTACAGAGAGACAGATGGGTGAATATTAATTGATGTTTATAAACCTGAACAATGCCATTTGAATCCATCAATCCAGCATCTCAAATAGCAAGTATTATTTACAGTATATTATGACCCAACAGTGACACATAGAATGCCATTTGGGCAGAGGTTCACTGGCATTGCTCTTGATTTACTTGCACAGTAAGGACCACTATAGAGTGATTCACACTACACAGCCTGCAGCTGAGGGAAACTAAATTTGGGGCGGAAAAGAAGAAAGGCTTAAGAGAGGCCTAACATGCTCCCATTTGTGGTTGAAGTTGGGGAAAATCTGCTTCAGTGAATATTTATTTACAAAGAGGTATATCGCCCATCTTGGAAAGTGTGGACTGATGGATTCTGTCAATTATGTTTAACTGGAAGAAAGCAAGAAGAAATAAACTTTCCCTTCTGTCCTGGCTTTTTGAATAGTCAGTCACATGCCTTATAAGGAGGATTAGAGCGATCTCAACACCTCTTCCTAGCCAGGCTGTCTTCTCTAATCTATCTCAGCCTTTGAATTCCTATATTCATGTCATACCCGTGTTAAAACATTAAGGTCTGTCTTGGTCAGTTCAGGCTGCTATAACAAAAATACCATAGATTGAGTGGCTTAAACAATAGACATTTCTCTTCTGAAGACTGGAAAGTCCAAGATCAAGGTACCAGCTGATTTGGTTCTGGGTGATGGCCCTCTTCAGTTTGCAGAAGGATGCCTTCTTGCTGTAACATTACACGGCTGAGATAAGGAACAGCTCTCTCATGTTTTTCCTTGTAAGGGCACTAATCTCATTCACGAGGGCTCCATCTTCATGACCCAATTATCCTCCAAAGCCCCCACCTCCAAAAATCATCATATTGGAGATTAAGGCTTCAACATAAGAATTTGTGGGGGATACATTCATTCCAAAGCAAGGTCCCTATGAAAACCCAATGTATTACTTGGTTCTAAAACTTGTATCACCCGATTTATGGTTCAATAGCTAAAAGAGGAGTTCAGGAGTCAAGAGACATACACACACAAGGTATGTCTCCATCAGAAACAGAATTTTGAATTTGAGCAAGACATTTTTCCTCCCTCCACTTCATTTGCTCATCCATAAAATGATAAGGGGCACATTTAATACAAGCTGTTGTTTTCACATTAAAATCAATATAAACTTGGACCCACCTTCAAATGGTTAATGTTAATCTGTAATATCGCACCTCTAATTAAAGACTATATGCCTCATCAAATCCTGATGTACCAGCCAACAAACTTCCTGAGACTTAATAATCTTTTAGTCTTAAAAAATAAAAATAAGAAGAAATAAAATATGGTGTCAGATTTTGATGAAGATTCTTTTAATGTATCTGCATATAAAAATACTTGGAAGCAGTGAAAATGTATGTATCAATAATATTTTTTTCAGAGGGATACATTAAAAAGTCTTTATATTCAAGTGCTATTTTACATAACCTCACATGCAGAAGAACTTTTAATATCCCTCTAGATTCTTGAGATGACACAATTTTTAATTGAAACACAGACTCTGGGAGCATCTTTTTCTTTATCATCACTATCATAAAAACTATATTGCTTATAAAAACGTTAGTAAGCACGATACTTTAGCGGCAGAGAGAACCCTGTGCAAAACCACTACGAATTGATCCAGTGATTTATAAATAACATCTTATATGATACAAAGGACCTAAACACTTCAAATGTAAAGGAACAATACATTTCAGGAACCTTTTGATTAACCCTTAAATATATAGAACTATGCCTTTCATTATCTTTCATATGGTTTTATTGTTTAGTACAATAAAATATTCTCCAACTGGCATATGCAAATTTCACTTTTAAATTTGCTATTCAATCAATAATTAGATACCATAATTCTCATAATAACATATGTTTGAAAAGTATGATGTGAAATAGGAATCTCTTAACCTGCTAGGAAGAGTGTAATTTGATAAAACTTTACTGGAAATAATTTGATATTAGGCATCAAGTCCTAAAATGGGTGCATACTTTTTGACCCAATAAGTCTAATTCTAGAAGTTTATACTAAAATTTTTTAAATTAAAGATGTGGACAGAATGTGTATTATGTCAGGCAACTAACAGAAACAGCCGGGCCCTCTCCAGGCATCCTTTCAAAGAGCTAAAGAAAAGCTGTCTCTTTCAGGCACCCATGAGGCAGCTCCCAAAACGAATTTTTGCATTTACCATGTATTGCTGTGCAGGAAACCTCACCCTTTAACCTCATGAAAGATGGTTAAAGTTTCAGGAATTTAGTGAGCTCGTTGTTTAAATAAAGCCTTTAATAAAAATAAAATTATATAAATGCCCAATTTAATAGTTACATTAAAATACTTAAAACTCATCACTTCCTATTTATTTTATTACATTTTACTATTCTCTGTGGTCTTGAGGTTGTCTAACCTATCATACTTGCCTGGTAGGGATATTATACAATGGTGTGCTACTCACTGCACCTCTCCTCCCAACTCCACGTTCAGTGATATCACTCTGGGAGCTTGAAATTGGCCATGATGGGAGTATTTACACCATAGCAAGCAGCAAATGTTACAAATCAGGGCTTAACTTCTTGTTTTGTTGATTGTCTAAACAAATGTTTCTCAACCTTTTTGTTTTATTATTATCAACCCCATAAGGAATCCTTTTAGATATTTTTGTCCTAATTGTCCCCCCACATGAAATATTTAAACCACAGATATATTACTGTTTATGTACTGTTTGTATATCTATGCTTTACACATAAAAAGAGTAATATTTTTTGTCCTATCCAAGAGCCAAGTTTTACCCCCGGGGTCAAATTACCCCCTTTGAGAAAGTATGGTCCAAACATAAAAAGCAATGGAAAAAAATGTTAATAATGCAGATTAAACTTAGGTGTCTCATGTTTGTAGACATCACATTATGGATAGCACAACAAATTAAGAAATACTCTTCCAATGTTTGAACACCATTATCTAATTCAACCACGAGGTTGCTGACTTCATTTACAAACTAGTGAGGTTTCCATATGTCTTTGTTGTTTCACTTTTGTCTTACATGTTAATGTAAATGAAAATATCAATATTCATATTGGAAATACACTCATTTGTCAATTGCAAGACTTCAGTAAAAATCAACAAAGGAATTGTGTAAGAATGAATTGGCTGTATGGAATTTACCATAAAGAGTACTTTTTATTTTATTATTATTTGTAAATTACATGTTACACATCCTTATACAAGATGTCGTCATAAATCTTACTGCATATGTAATGTACATATGCACACATTTTGTCCCCTGAGAGCTGGCTGTTAAACATTTACCAGCATACCACTGTATATAACCTACATTTAAAATCAAACCAACATAAACATCTGCACCAAATTGATGAAACTCCACCTAGACATTTTCAGAAAAAATATCTACAAACATGGCAGCAAAGGTTAACACTGGGAGAGGGAATTGGGAAAACTTGTTTGACATCTATTTTTGTCTTTTCCAAATTTTGTAAAAGGAATATGTATTTCTTTTATTTTATCAAAAACAATAAATTTTCTATCACCCTTCTCTCAACTACACACAAACTTTTAGCATAATATCACAATGGTGTAAGTGTGTGACATAGGGACCCTTTGGAGAATGGAAGGGTTAATCTGGGGGGACAAGGAAAAACAGTGAAGATGAAAAAGGATAAAGAGAGTCTAATTAAAAAAAAAGATGAGGAGAGGAGAATAGAAAAGGTAAAGAGCTAAAGGCACCCTAAGTTAGTTTGGGTAGGAGGGATTGTACAGTTCCAGTGGATGGGGAGACCAGCACGCAGTGCAACCACCAAAGGATCAAAGCTGCAAATAAGAACGAAAAGAAAAAAAAAAAAGCAAAATAAAAATAGCAGAGAAACATATCCCACCTTTGTCCATCCCTAATCTGTTAATTATCTACATTCAAATCCAGAGAAGTGGCTCTCTCCTGTGAGGAGAAAGACCAATTGCCAGCTTCCCAGTGAGAGAATGTTAGTTTTTGTCTTGTTTTAAACTTGATAATCTAATTCTGCCATAGTGGTGCTGGGAAGATGTATATTTGATATAAACCACTCCGTGAAATGTTCTTACTGATATTTTCGGGGATTACATAACCCAATTCAAACATGATACAATTGCGATTCTTCTTCTGGACCTAAAGGCCAGCATCAGGGAGAATATATATTCCTCCCATTTGCATGAATGTACTCTTTGTGGACCTTCCTTACTAGCACTCAGATGCAGACATTTCTGGGAAGAATCAAGGAGCTGCCAGCAGATTTCTTTACAAAATTTCAAGAAGGAATGGGGCATTGTTCTTTCTATTGAAAAGTGAGGGAAGAAAGGGGTAATACTTCATTGGGTTCTGGCACTTAGATGTAAATTCTCAGGAAAACAATATAATAATCAAGAATAAAATTTTAAAAACCTAGATCTCGAAATTCGTTTGTTTAAAATGTTCTTTCTTTCCTTTTTTTAATTATACAAGGACCAATAAGGGTAAAATCCTCACTTTGACCCACTCAAAAAAATGAGGTTAATAAATTCTTCTTTCTCTCTCTTTAGCCCTCTTCTCTCCAGTTCCCAGCTAGCATTTCATCTATATCCCTGACTTATCATCTAATTCCAGTATTCTAAAGAAACAATAAGACAGAGAACTAACAATTAAAAGAGGCAAATTCCAAGACTGGCATATGTTAATCATAGCAAGAAATAATGTTCTTTCACATAAGTAATACACCATGCCTTTCTGACGCATATATCCTATAGGGGTCTCTAATTGAAACATTTAATTTATAGAAAACAGATGGCTCTAGATTTCCTACCAACTTCTGTTTGTTATGATAAATCTGAAGCCAGAGACATTTCCCTTAGCGAGCTTAAAAAACTAGAGAGAAGATGTAGAAAGAGACAGAGTTCACTATAGGAATAAATCCTGAGACATTATCATTCACTGGTCTAAAAAGTCTGGTCCATAGCCTCAGAAAGATTATCAGTTGTTTGCCCCAGATGACATAAATCATGTGTGGAAGCCAGTTTTGTACATGTCTCAATAGACTCTACAGTCCAGCTGATCCTCCCGTTTCTGTGCCGGCTGCTGATTGTAAATCATCGCCCTCCAGTAGCTGTGCTTTGTGGGTGAACTACCAAGCAGTCCTGGCTCTCTTTGGGGCTCTAACGTTCTGCCATAAGGAGTTAGCAGTGTGGCCACAGCCAGGGAAAAGTCAGGATAAAATAATTCACAGAAAGGAGATGATATTCACCTCCATAGTTCAAGTTGATGGCTAATGACGATAGGCAAAAGATCAAAAATCAAAACTGCTACAATAATCCTAACAATTCCAAGGCATGTTTCACTTCTGTGAAACACTTCCTTGCACTAAGATGATTAAAAGAGCTTCAGAGTCAAAGAGCTCCAGGTTAGAAGCCCGTTGTTTCTGCCACATTTTATTAGCTGTATGTATAGTTCGAAGCATCACAAATTACTAATTACCCTGAGTCTCAGTTTTATCATCCATAAAATGAAGCAAAACAAAACAAAATAAAAAACAAAGATAAAGCAATAAAGAAAAACCATGTGCTAATCTGAGAGTTAACTGATATGACATATGTTATGCCATTAGTACTTAGTAAGATTGGAATAAAATGGCTACTTTTAGTTCCAACTTTATAACAAAAATTGTGCATTATTGTTATGTTATTTTTTCCATGAGAACCAATTGCAAAAATAATAGTTAGATTGAGATTTAAGCAAAAGAATAATGCAGGAAAGTACACAAACTTTAGGAGCAGATCTGACTACGAATCTTGGCTCCGCCACTTATTCAATGATGAGCAGGTCACCTAGCCTCTTCAAATTCCTCATGGGCAAACTGCAAATAATGACATCAACCTGAAAGAGTTATAGAGAAGATTTTGCACATTGTGCAAACACAATATCTGGCACACAAGATTATTATATGCAAAAAATTGTCATTGAACTGGAAAATTTATCTTTGGGAATGGGAAACAAGGCAGTTCCTAACAATAACAACGTTATACCAGCTTGTATTATTATTATACTTTATCATTTCAGGAATCACCTATCTCAAATACTCTTTCAGGCAGGGCAGGCATTATGCCCATTCTCAAGTCGAGGAAAGCGACATTTTTGTAATCTCGGAAGCTGGTGATGTGCGCGCGCACATGCACACGTGTATGTGTGTGAGAAAAATAAAAGTCACATTAGTGGATAATTATATTTTAATGAAGTGGGAAAATCTCTAACAATGACTGATGTTATTAAAAATGACGTGAAAAGTGTTTTGAATCCTATGAGTCTTCAACTTCGCTGCTGTTCCACTTCCGCATATTTACGATGGAATCACTATTATTTGATGAGCCATTGTACCCTAAGAGATTATTGAAGAGATTAATGAGCCAGGAGACCTGGTGAGTTAAATTAACATTTTTAAAGTTAAAATTTATCCAGATTAATTACCATTAAACCCGCCAAATATGCGAAGGCAACACCGCCAAGATTAATCCTATCCCACTGTAAAAATAATTCACTTTGTGTACCTGAATTACTCATGAAAAGATCTCCATCTTTGAACACCAACTACCATAACTGTTTAACACTCGAATTATTGCTCAGAAATACAAGTTTAAAGATTCAAACAGAATGGAACACTAAATGAAAAGCAGATAACTTATCAGGAGTCAGAATTAAAATAAATGTACTGGAGAAAAACTCATAGTTGAAACAATAACAAATTTTTAAAACATTCAAGCCTTTTAATTTACTGTTTTTGAGACTAGACAATTGGGAAGATCTTATTTACTGTCCAATAGTTGCAGCAGTAAGAGTTTCAATATGCACAGTCATTCTGAAAAGTGTATTTGCCTCATTTAAACTTTGTTTTGTTTTATGGCTATATCAGCACTAACCACATGCCACCTTTAAAGTATCCAAACTCAGAACTTTGAGTCTTTTTATTTTTTCTCCTAGAAGGAAAATATATATATATATTTTTAAGGCAGATTGGCCCTGTGCTAACATCTGTTGCCAATCTTCCTCTTCTTCTTTTTCTCCACAAAGCCCCAGTACATAGTTGTGTATCATAGTTGTAGAGTTGTAGCTCTTCTATGTAGGATGCCACCTCAGCATGGCTTGATGAGGGGTGAGTAGGTCCGCACCCAGGATCCGAACCTCCGAACAGGCGAACCCGGGCCACCGAAGTGGAACGCCCGAACTTAACCCCTAAGCCACCGGGCCGGCCCCGAAGGAAAATATTTTGAAGTGGCGAAGAATCGGCTCATAAAGGAAAAATTCTACTGTCTCCCTAAGTATCTTTCTCTTTCTTGGTTCTCTCACTTAGATTAATTCTGTCATCTCCATACCACTCCTGCCCGCAAATGTCTACTGTCCCTCCTTAATGTGCTCATCTTGACCAATTGTGTCCATTAAGGTAGGTCTTTGCTTCCTCTTAGCTTAGACAGACATGGATTTTAAAATGGATCAGGGATGGGGCAAAAATAAATAAACATATGAGAATCATCAAAACATCTTGTGCTTATGCCTGGATTACTTACTTCAGAGTTCACGGCTGCCTCAACGGAGAAATTGTCTCCTGGACATCTTCACATCTTCTTAGAGCAAAAGCAAAAAATGAGTCAGATTTCCTCAATTACATGCATTTTATGGTCTTCCTTCCAAATCGCATAGCCTGTCTGAAGAGCTGTGTTCTGGGAATATTCTAGGTAGCTAGTTCTGAGAATAGTCTCCTTTCCAGGTCTCCATCACCATTTACCTACAGGAGACAATCCTATCTTCAGAGCAATTCTATATTAAATAAATTTGTAGAGCAAATGAATGTGTAGAAATCTTACAATCAGATTTATACACATACAGCATCAGACATTGTTACCCTCACACCCACCATAACCAAGGAAGAGTTCCAAAATCAATTAAACACTTGTTGGTTTCCTTGGGTGGCATCATGCCAAGAATTAATTAGAATGATCCATTAATCTAACCAGTGATACGTGTGGGTGGGTGTGGGTGTGTCCATAATAAAACTTTACTTTCTTTCCCATACTTTTCCCATTTCATTTATATGATAATATTTGGAATAGAAATGCAGTAGGAAAACTTACTAATGGAAATTTAGATTTGACTTGAAAAGAATAAGGGAGAAAATAGGAACAGGGATTATTTTGAGAAAAGGAGAGGAGCTTTGGAGTCAGAAGACCTGTGTCTGAGCTCTGGTTCCAACATTTATTCTGTATGTAATTATATATGACACCATACATTTTGCAAGTTCAAAGATGATTATTCTAGTCTGAACCAATGTCCGTCAATCAGATGCTCTCTTTTAGAAGTGGTGGAGTGAGGGTTTTGAAGCAGTAGATAATCTGCATTTATAAACTATATACCCTTGTTCAAGTCACTTTATTCTCTGAGCCTCAGTTACATTACCTATTAAGGGGGGAAAAGAAACATACCACTTAAGAGAGTTCCTAAGAACAAAATGAGATTAGGTACGTAAAATTATTTTCAGGGAATGAAAGGTCAATAAATATCCACTGCTTTTGCCTTGTCTTTTCTGAATAAAACACATTAGTATATTTAGATGATTTTGTCTTCAATAAGAACTATTATTACAAAAACTGGTATCGATTAAACTTTGGAAAATGATGAAAAGGGTCTGTGTTTCTTCTGTATTTCCCAGTTGGCTTAACACAACGCTAAATACATACTAGGTGCATATATGGGAAAGTGTGTCTGGGGGTCAAAGATATGACTTCTTTGTGTCCAAGCCCTGCTACCACCTGCCTGAGTCACCTTTGACAAATCACTCAACTGCTCTGCACATGTGTGGAGTGAGGGGGTTGGACTGCCTGATCTCTGAGGCTTCTTCCAGCAATAATCTCTCATTATCTAGTAACTATTTGCTCCCAGATAGATTATCTTCATCTTTTGTTCTGAGTTAATGTTGTTGCTTTTTAACATACTGATAGACTTAAAGAAGGAGGCTAGATAAACATACCATTACATTGGGAACAAAAGCATCTGCACACAAACGACTTAACAAAGTATTGATCAAAACTGAGTATTAGTTGTCTGGTGGCCATTACTTGGGATTTTCTTCATATAGTCTTTAATGGAGCTGAAATTGACAAATAGTTGTAATCTGTTACTCCATAATAGAGTACATGAAGCAATTCTTTCTAGGCCTGAGAAAGCAGACATGTTTACAATAGACATAGTTATTAGATATTATATTGAAATTATCCAATAAACTGAGAGGGAATAACACATAAGTAGTCCAGAGAGGTCCCATTGTCAATTTATACATCTTCTGCCAGTATTAGAGGTGTAGTGATTTCCAAAAAGTAAACATTTTCTTCTAAAAAGGTAAAAATACACAAACTTTAACAATTAAAGCTCTGAGGGAAAATGTACGTGTTCCATTATAACTGTTAAGACTTCTAATTTGTAGATTTACCTAAAATCAACTTCTTGCAACTAGATTTCCTAAATGTTGACAAAATAAAATGCAATTGCACATTTTTTTAGATTTTTTTTGAAGGACAATAATATTATCTCCAATTTAAAATGCAAAATAAATTAAAACAGACTGAAGTCAGGAGAAATTTGATGCAGAGGTGGGGAGGTAAATGACATTTTTTGAAACCTACTATATGCCAGTCATCATGCTGTGTAATTTTACATACTTCACATTAAATCATTACAAACTATGAAGCAGGTAATATTGTCTTTACACTCTACTTGAGGAAACAGACCCCCATAAATATCAAGTAACTTGTGCTGATCACAGATCTAGTGAAAGTGAGCTGGGACAGAAACTCATATCTACTGTGCTCCAGACTAGAGCTGGTGTTTCTTTTTTCCATTATGTCAAACTACCCGGGAGTGCACCACTTGACCCCTCCACAAAAGAAAACCTGCTTCCAGGTGCTGCACCTTCGGATCAGCCTCAGAGTTCACCCTGACTTTGTTCTCCCAGGGCTGCTCCACGCCAATGACTGAGCGAAGTGGGGGCATTAGACGTGAGCCATTCCTGCCCAACTTGCACCTCCTCAGAAGGGCCATTTTTGCTCCACACTTTCCCATCGGTTGAGTTCAGACTTTCTTACTGTAGCATTCCATCTGAGGCTCTTTCTACTCAATCATCATTCCTTTTCATGCTCTTGTCAGAGATGTCAGCCTCGCTTTGTGGTCAGAAAGCTCTCTCCCCCTACTCCTGTTCCCTCTCCCCTTCATTATTCATAGGCATTTCCACCAAATAATATCTTGCAGATCTAATTCCCTTTTGGCCTCAGCCTCTTAGGGGACCCACACTGACACTGCTGGTAAAGAAAGTGGTCTGAGAAAGCAGGCAGAAGGATGAGGTTTTGAGACTCTATCATTTCCTCCCCAGCTGGCAGGAAGGGCCAAATATGGTATGGAATATGGGGCAAGGAGAGTCCCTGGCACAAAGTCAGGAATTCATTGCTGAAGATTGCACTGGTGGTAACCTGGGAAGCAGCCTGGTAGAGGGAGATGCCCCTGCCAGTGAGATGATCCAGGCACTGGAAGAGTGTGGGGGTAACAATGCCTAGAAGGATGGTGGAGTGAGCTGATTACTATTAAATTGTATAGACACCAGGCAGAGGGATAATGAGAAACTGAGGGTGGTTAAGAAAAAATTAAAAGCTAAGCATGAGGGCAAGAGGGCCCCTTTGGAAGCATACAAAGAGGCCCTCATTTCTTGCAGTAGAAGTGCAGACACAGCTAATAACAAATACAAGAGCTAATAGTTGGAGGCACAGAGCTCCCAAGACAAATAAATGCTCAGACCCAGCAGATCTGTTGTGCTAAGGTTCCAGTACAGATTTGGAAAGCCGTGAACCCTGAAACATGGAATGGTGTCACCTGGAGAAGAAGTTATCGAAGAATTTGGCTTTACAGAGTCCCTTGAACCATCTGAGCTTGAAGACATGGGCCACCACTCTCCATTAGGACTTCCCTTAATGGCTTTCCCTGTGTAGGAAGATGCTGCAGAGCCCACTGCCTCATCAAGCACCTCATCATAGGTGCTGCTCTCAGGAGCTGCTGCTGCTTCGTCTCCTGTCTACCAGGACAATGACTAGGGTTACATTTCAGTGTGAATTAGCTGGGGATGTGCTGGGCCTGATAACTAAGAAAAGAGATTGCATTCCAAAGAAGCTGCAGGAATTAGCTAATATATACCAGCAAGAGTGAGAGGAGAATCTCTGGGATTGGATGTCGAGGGTGATTGATCAGACAGGGCCAGAATGTATGACTGAATTTGTAGACTTGAGAGCTCTTCCTTAGGATAGGATAATGTCCTGGCGAGGATCCTGGCTAATGAGCCAATTCACTTCTATGGTCCTTAGAAGCCTGGAAAACACAATGGCCAATGCTGAGTGAAGTTTGAGTGCCTGAATTGTCTTATAAGACAGAAAGGGAATGAGGGAAAAGACTTGTGGTGGTGGGCATGCTGGAATGGATATATTTTGTGAATCCAGAACACCCACCAGAGGATTCTTTTCTTCTGTGAAAAGGCCCAGAGTACACATAAATCACCCAGACCATTATAAATACACTGGTGAGAGGGATATACAGATCACTAAGAAGTTCAGTGGTGGCACTCCTCTGCAGATCAGGGCTCATGATAGGAGAGATGGACGCAGGACTGGGCTTGTTAATAGCAACGAGAGTGATGGTGTTGCACCAACTGCCAAGTATATCAATCCAAATTGTATATTCTTGGACCCGGGAAATACCTGAACTATTCTGTGGCCCCAATTACCATCACTCCCAGTGACCTACTGGGGAACTTTGGGCTTTGTCTTCTTCCCATCCTCTCAATGTCAAGCTCTTCTGGGTTAGAAGTTATGGTCCTTAAAGGAGAAATATTCTTTCCATGGGCCAAGTTAAGGTCCCATTGAACTACCAGCTGCCACCAGGGCACTTGGACTCATTGCGTAGTCAAGCAGACCAGTCACCATTTTGGCGGGCAGGGGTGATTGGTAGGGCTGCTGTTATGCAACGCAGGCATGGAGGAATATGTGTGGAACCCAAGTGATCCACTGGGTGTCTCTGATTATTTCTTGCACAGCTTTAACTATGAATGAACACATGTAACAAATATATCTGAGATAAGTATAAATTCTAGGAGCTTAGACCACTCAGGGATAAGGGTTTGGGTCACACTACCAGATAAGTCACCAAGACCTGCTGAGGTGATAGCTGAGCGTAAAGAGGGTTTAAAATGGATAATGCAGGAGGGAAATGAGAATACGGTTGCTTCCCCGAGACTATAACTGCAGCGAACTGGAGTTTATTCCACTTTCTTTCCTCTTCAATGTTTCCTTTCAGGAGAAGAAGCTCACAGCAACCATGGAGGAATTGTTCTCCTAAAGTGGATGGAGAAGTGGATCTGTGCAGCAGAAGGGATAGACTATGGTTGCCTTGGGAGTGTGCCACTCACATCTCCTTTCGTGAAAAACCTGCTACAAGTCATCAGTAGTTACTTGACAGCCTCCAGGGCCACAATTTCAGGATCCACTGCAGATTTCACATGAAAGTTTTACTCTTCCAACGCTGCTCTCGCTCAATGACTGAAGTTGAAGACGGTACTAGAGCTGGGCACTCCTGCCCAACATGGTTCTCCTTAACGGGAGGTCTTTCTTCTGGGGCTACCCAATGGCCTGGCTGAGACATTCTCACAGTGCCACTACATTTGGAGCTCTTCCAACCCAAACCCCTTCTTCCCTTCACTTATTCCACAGATGTCACATTTGTGGTCTGAAGTCTCCCTGACTCTTTTTGCTTCCTCTCTTCATTCTCCTTCAAAGATGTTTCTCTCTGATAATCTTCTTATAAATCTAATTCTGTCTTGACATTCATTTCTTGGATTTCCCAAACAGACACACCATCTGAAGAAGGAAAAATTTCTCAAGTCTCATAAATATCTGGTTTCTACGGAAAGCCTCTGCTCTTTAGGTAAACCATTTGAACGTGGTGGAAATAGAAAGACAATCCCTCTAAATTGGGAAACTACGAATCCTCTAGTTATTCAGGAAACCCTTAATATTTTATATATGCCAATAAAATTTCAAATATCCTCAAATTCATATGCTAGAAACATTTATAAAGATTCTTGGTTTATTCTATGAAGATCCATATTTCTATTAAAATTACGTTTCTTCTGTGTATATTTCTCTTCATAAATTAACTGCCTTTTCAACTTTCCCTAAAGTTTTTTCTTCCACTTATATCACATTTTTTTCCTGCGTAGTTTTGGCCAATTCACTGGAAAAACTGGGTAAGTGAAATTAAGTAGAACAAAGCCACATTTGAAGTCTGCATGTTGGATATTCAACTGGGTTTGCTCATTGTTTAATTCTTCTGCACATCATCCTTACAGACCATATAATTCCTATTAACTCTTCATTTAAACTGTAAAGACTTTTAGGATTACTCCCAAAGAATCAAAACTTTTTAATGTTCATACCTTGAATACTAAGTTTCTACTGTATCAGATGAAGAGAGATATCGTATAAAATCTAACATGTTTAGGTAGATAATGTCATATAATCTTTACATTTGGAAATGACAGAGGATGATGCAATTTATAACAAATTGTAGATTCATTACTAGAAGTTGGATTGATCCAGGACTAGAAAAGATTCCTTAATTTAACTTTCAACAAGTCATGTATTCAAATATGTTGAGTAAGAAGGTATGTTCTTTGTGCAGCAAGGGGAAAGGCCAAGGAAAGTATGGGTCTACTTCTTGCTATATCTTGTTTTCTCTCTTTCATTGCTAATGAACTCAAGCAGCAATATCAATTTTTTCCTAAGGAAGGTGCAGGTTAACATTAGCATTATTGCTGAAAGCATTTTTAAATATGGGAATTAAGCTTAGCCGTAGTTTGCATAACAGTCTCAGATGCATAGAACACCTCATGCAAGGGAACCTAATTTCTTTAAATAAAGAAGAAATCAAAATAGAAGCATAAATTACAATGTGTCAGGCAGTGTGGTATCTATAATTAGCCCAGGTATTAAATGTCTTTCTTAAGATAAAAACACACAGATTCTTAAGTCATTTAAACTAACCATCTGTTTGCTTTGTACTTATTATAGTTCTCTAGATTTTGTGCAATTAGTGCTGTTGGTTTTACCTTTCAGGGGATTTATATTACTTTTGACTACAAGGTGAAAATAACTCAATTAAGAAGCATCTTTAGAGCATGTATTGGGTGCACTATATTAACTGAGCATAATAGAATTAAAATGGGGTTACTTTTGTCCTAATTTTAAAGTCCTCAAACATCTGCTTCTAGGATAGCAAAGATGTCAAAGCTTCGGAATAATGTAAAAATGGCTAACTTTCCTTGCAGGCTTTTTAAAAACTTGGTAATCATTCTTTTTTTGTAAAAACTTAAGAGAATTTCTAAATGGATACGGGAAAAAAGAGAGGCAAAGAATTACAGATGAAAAGCCAGCAAGCCAGGCAAAGCTTACTGAACTCCTATTATCCACCAGGCATTGAACTATGTGTTTTCACCAATGTTATCTCCTTTAATCCTTCCAGCAGCAGTTTGATATAATTATAATTGCTCCATTTTATAGCTATGGACACTTGGATTTAGCAAGGTTAAACGACTCGGGCAAAGGGCTGATAAGTGGCCCAAATGGGATTCAGGTGTTTCAGATATTGAAGTCTATTCTTTTTCCGTAAACCAAGATAAGCTACATGACTTCTTATAATGCTCTCCAGTCCCAGGATTCTCTAATGAAGTTTGACGTACAGTTACTGGTCGAGAAAAATGATGTAGTATCATTTAGCAGCAGTCAGAACGCTGGGTTAATGGTCTTTCTGCTGCGAGTCAGATAAGACATACGATATGTCCTGTATTCTATCCCTACCAGACTATTACTCTGGCAGGTGGTAGTCTGTCTGTAATGTCATTTGAACAAATGAGTCCCAGAACTTCAATTTCTCTGTGCCTTTATTCATGCTGGTACCCTTTCTCTCATGTTTATTTTCTTGTGAAATCCCCCTTCACCTTAAGGTTATATTCTTCGAAGTCTGGTTCAAATAACCTCTTTTCAATGAAGACATTTGGAAGTCCCTCGTCAGAATAATCCATTCTTTCTCTTTGGTTTATTTCTGTGCAAGGTAACTTCTTAGATGGTTCCCGGTAAACCCCACTTCCTGGTATTTTTGCTCTTGTGTAATCGCCCCTTGAGAGTGTGCTGGGCCTAGTGACTTGCTTCAAATGAATAAAATATAGCAGAAGTGGTGGGATGTCACTTCCGAGATTAGGTTACAAAAATATTGTGCCTTCCATCTTGCTTGCCAGCTCTCACTCTTTCTGTCAGACCCCTAACTCTGGGGGAAGTAAACGGCTGTGTTGTGAGTAGTTCTATGGAGAAAGCAACATGGTAAGGGACTGACATCTTCAACTATCAGCCCTCAGGGACCTAAGGCCCTCGATTCTACAGCCCATGAGGCACAAACATGTGACTGAGCTTGGAAGTGGTGCCTCCCCAGTTAAGCCTCGATATGACTACAGCCCTAGCCAATACCTTGATACAGGTTTCTGAGAGCCCCTGAGCCAGACGAGTCAGCTAAGACGTGTGTGGATTCCTGATTCACACAAACTATGAGAAAATAAATGTTTCTTGTTTTAAGCCATTAAATTTTGAGGTAACTTGTTACATAGCAATAAAAAACCATATAACCTTTATTTCAGCACTTACCACCATCTGATTTGCCTGATATTATTGGCAGAATACTTAGGATATCATGGATTTGATTAACATGGGCGGACACTCTCTCTGGTCCACACTGAATATCCAGTATGCAGCACAGAGCAAGGAGGAAGTAATACTATCCCCACCCTGGAATCACATGCGTAGAATGGAAGAAATCTATCAATGGCTAATGTACAGGTACAGTAACCCCTGGAGTCAGTCAACACTGAGGAGTTGTTCTGGGCTGAGGGAAGGGGGAAATTGGAAAGAAATAATCAAATGACCCTGTTAGACAGACTTGGTGCATAAAATAGAGTCTACCTTGGTCTTAGGGATAACAGATTAAGATGATGAATGATACCATGTTGAGTTCATTTTAAATTGGAGAAAATACCAGTCCTTGGCTCCACAGCTAATTTAAGCTCACTCACTCAATTGAAGGTGTGATTATTGTCCTTCGTTTCTCCAACACCAAACACAGTAGCTGGAATATGCAGGTACATAATAAACATTTTCTTAAACAAATTTATTACTCTTTATTAAATTTACAGTCTACTGACCAGATAAGCTCTTGAAAATTTGGTTTACATATGTGTCTGAGTCTTTATACACTGTTCAGCCCATAGTAGGTACTCAGTAAATACAAGTTGAATAAATGAATTAATGAATGATGTTATGACATGGACAGCCTGGATTTAAACTCAGATGCTGAAACTGATATAAACATGATTATCTGAGACCAAGATTCTCATCTGTAAAACAATACAATTAAGTCAGAAAAAGTTTAGCATCCTACCTAGATAGTTCTGAGAGTCTATGATTCCATACCCTCTACAGACTTACAAAACTGTAGTTACCACAACAGATTGAAAACTCTTTCCTGAGTTCATTTAACTTTTAAAGGCAAAATGACCTAATTTAGAAGAATTTCTCATTTAGTATACGTGTATAGTTACGTGTGATGTGTATGTTTGTATGTGAGTGTGTATATACCAACAAATATTATTTCTTGACTGTAATATGTCATCCAGGTTTTTTGGCTGTTGAATGGGAATAATACAATCTGTTCTACGTGGATGTTTGAAGATTAACTGATATAATGTACATAAAGTTCCTAGCACTATGGCTGGTACAAAGAAAGTGATCATCCCTATACTGAGGGTTCAGTGAAAATGAACTTCCATCTTTTATTCTATAAGTGCTAACAAGACTCTTTAAAAAAACCAACATTAATAATATTTTATGAGACAATCAAAAGTGGACAAAAAAGAAATTAATTATATATTCTTATAGTGGAATATTCAACAATCATTAAATTTATGTTATTGATGAATATTTATAGAAATAGGAAGTATTCACTGACTAAATATCAATCAGGCCAGCTACAAAAGAGTTTGTAAAATACAATAACATTGTATAAAAATATGTGTATATAAATAATAGATTACATTTTTACATTATATATAATAATATGTACTAATATAGTATGAACATATATATGACTATATATGTAAATATACACATGTATATATATAAATAAATATATTCACATATATCCATACATATATTACAGTACTAGAAAAACATGTACCAAAATAGTATGTCAGAGTGATGTAATTATACATGAACTATTTTTTCTATACATTTTTGTAGTTTTCAAATTTTTGGATTGAATACACACCACTTTTATACTGGGAAAAAAACAGTACTCGCAAATTAAAATTAGATGAGACCAACCTCAGCGTGGCAGCAAGGTCTGAGGTTCTGTGGAGGAAGACCTAACCATGCCCAACACAAAGCCAGCTTGGCATGGAGGACTTTCTCCGTGCTGGGTGGCCCGGGGACTGCCAGATAGAGTGATGTTGTTCCTGCCTATAGTACAGACACCCTCTAACGACAGGCTGATCGCACTTTCAGACGAGTCAAGTGGTTATAGGTGTCCCTCCAACTTGAACAATTTTCTCTTGTATCCCTATAACTTGTAATGCCACCATCATTTAAGATTAAAGAAAGTCCTCAACAAGTATGTCTGTTTTGGGGGAAATTGTGTATTCATTTAGAATTCATAGGTGCCTCTAATTCCACCACAGTGGCTCAATATATGTTATGTATTTATTTTGCTTTCCAACCTTATCTCTCTGGGATCTGATCTTTTCTTTATAACGTCTGCTCTAAAGACACTTTCTTTCTCCTATCTTCTAAGATCTCAAAGATTTAAATGGATTCTTTGATGTATTTTCAACCATTGTAGATATTGAAAATACCAAAAGAGGGTAGCATGCAATCAAATCTCTGATTTATCAAATAAAAGAAATAAAGTAGGAAATTTAGAAATTAAGAAAATAAATTAAAGGATTTTTTTTTAAAGGAAAAGAAAGATCTTTAAATAGGCTAACAAAATTTTCTATGGAATTTTTTTTTGTTTGATGACTTTTTCACTGATGCAAAACAACATATCTTGGAACTATTATTATAAATTCTGATGTTCAGTATGTAAATAGTGTCTCTAATGTTTCCTCTTTTGTGCCTAAAGAGCTTCATGAATATATAACTAGATTAGAATAAAATTGCATTAATGGAGTAATATAGGATATTTAATTATGGCTTCTATAGTCAGCATACACAGGATCTGTTCTGGATTGTTAGGGCTGAATTTCCTTCCATGGACATATTCATTCATTAATGAATATTCTGGGAATGACAACCATGTGCGGAGCAGTACTCTGAACATCGGACACACCTCAGTGAACAAGAGGACATCCCTGCCAGCATGGAGCTCACATTTTCTGATAACAGAAGACAGACAGTAATCATTGAGCCAAAAATATTTCACGAGCTGAAATGAGTGTTTTGTAGAAAGAAAATGGGGAATCAAGGTAAAGAGGACTCAACAATGGGCAGTACATTAGCTGGTTGGAGTACATTGGTTGGAGAAGGTCTCTTTGCAAAAATGTAGAGCTGAGACCTGAAAGATTTGGAGGAAACAGTGATACCAGGATCTCAGTGCAGGCATTGCAGGCAGAAAAACCAGCATGTGCAACAATCCTAAATAAAGAATGACTTTGGGGTATCTGAAGGGTTGAAAGAAGGCTCTTGTAGTTGAACTTAGTAGAGAGGTAACAAGTTGCTGGCAGTGAGGTCCGAGTGGGTGGCAGGGCCCTGTTTATATAGATGACTACAAAGACCAGAATGAGATGCTTGGATGTTGTCTTCATAGCAAGGGGGATTCATGGGGTTGCCGTGGGGGTAGAAGATTAAAGAAGAGAATATAATGGCCTTACTTAGGCTTTAGGAAGACCATCCCAGCTGTTGTGCAGAAAAAAGACTATAGGAAGATGAGAATGACAATAAGGCATCCAGTTAGGAAACTGTTATGTTTCAATTACAAAATGTCTGTACTACATTGAATTACATATGTTTGAATTACAAAAGTAAAAACTAAAATGCATGCTAATGTTCATTGCCCACAAATATTACAGTGTTTTTTAAAAAATTTTTAGGTATTTTTTTTTCATATTGTGACTTTCACCGTTGACTAATATTGTTTATGGAAATGTTCATATTCCCTCATAGAACCGAATTCTGAGGATGAATAGGACTGTAAAAAATAAAATAGTTCCCACCAATATATAGTGGAATAAGCTGAGGACAGATAACTCAGCTGACTTAGTTAAGGGCACCTTCTAGAACCAGTTACAAGGAGAGATGTGACTAGAACACAAGGCTCCTGACTCCCAGCCTAATGATCTCTCCATATACTGTCCTGTTTTATCTATGATTAGAAATAGCTCAGAGGCTCTTTCTAAATAAAACAATATCTGATCCCAACCTTTCCATTTTATTATATTTCCTTCTGCTCTTCCTGACAATTACAGATCTTTAAACATTTCCTGTGGCTTAGAACATCTTCCCAGATTGAGGGCTTCAGGTTTCTTTGGCAACTATTTCTTATGAAGAGTGAGAGCTGGGCGAATTCAGAAGCCCAATTTTAAGAACAAAAGGGAATTCTAGCAGGTTTTCCAAATCACTTGGCAAACAGAACCTTTCTCTAGAGCAGTGGTACATATGTGCTCCTTGAAAAGATGAATTTTCCCCAGATACAACTGGTTGCTTACCAAAAAGTGGGCTTCCCTTAAGCTCTACTCACTGGAACCCTAACCCCTTCCTGAAGGAATCTCACCACATAGCCTCCTTGTTCATCTCTTAGTCCCCACCACTCCATATGTCCCTCCTCAGCAAAGAACGATCATGTCCTACATTATAGGAAGTATGCTACCTGATTCAATATAAGGCAGGCACGACCAGCGGCAGTTAAGTTCCTATGGGAAATATAAATATTTTTTCAATAATACTAATTGAAAAGTGCCAGAATTAATCCCTGCTCATCCAGATGAACACTGAGAGAGAGAGTAACAGCAGATGACAACTCAGTATGTCAGCATACATCAGAGGGATTTGATGAAGAGTTTTGTTATGTCCCAGAGGTGGAAAAGACTCATCCATGAGTATATGTGTTTAGTAATCCAAGAAGATGGCTGGACCAACAATATTTATAGAACAAGGGGAGCTCAATTATAGGCTGGAGTTTAGAGCTGAATACATCTTTGGAGAAGACCAGAAGGAGAAGGACAGACCTAGACAATAATAGGAGGGCCCGCTTATCGGAATAGAAGGTAGGGTCCTGGTTTGGGGAACGAGACACAAGCTTAGCTACTGAAATTGGAATGTCAATCTAAAATATCATACTCAATCTAAATGTCAGTCTAAAATCTAAAACTTAATCCCTTCCATGTAGAGTTAGGATTGGTCCTAGAATTGGGACTAGAATGGTTGAGATGGGAGTGATACAAAGTGGGGAAATCTGAGAGGTCTAGACTTTAACTTAAGAGTTTGATCACATTTCAAAAAACACACTTTAGATGTAATTAACAGTTGCCATTAAAATGGTGTTTTACATTCAACAACTGAGATGACTATTGAAAATGAATGGTTATAAATCTTTTTGCAAATGGATAACTGCCCTCATCCCAGTCTATCCACATTCATTTAGTCTTCTACAAAAATATGTTCACTAAAATCCAGTCTTCAATTAGAGAATATTCATTAAATTACATTTGGATTTATTTGTTAGGTTAGTTAAGATAAAATAAAATAATAGTCTCAAATGTGACTATTAGAGGCTTGAGCCTTGAGACGGAGGATTCAGAAGAATAGCACTCTGCTATTTTTAGCTCTCAGGCTAAGCAAGTTACTTAACTATATCCAGGTTTCATTGGTTCATCTTTAAGATTTGATAGAGAATAGTAAGATTTCAAGACTTCTTCCTGCAGTGATGTTCTATATATCTACGAACCTACAAAGACAGAATCCACTGGTGTTTTCTAGATCATGAGGATATTCTTTAATGTTTTCTATCTTCTTCTAAATGCTTTAGCTTCATCTGTTCCTCCTTTATAGCCCCTCTGACCATAGAAAAGTAATTGCTAGTCTCTACACCTTCCAGGATCATCTATGCTTCCAAGACTTTGCATATGCTGTTCCCTTTTCCTGACAAATCTGTCCTCACTCCATCAGTCTTAGATAATACCTGTTTCTTCTTTCAGACCCAGTTCCAGCTTTGACTCCTTATGAAAACCTTTTCAGACATTTGTTCCACCCCAGGGTTGAATTCAATGCCCTCTTCTGATTTCCCCCGAAGTCCTAAGTCTCCCACATGGTAGTAAGTTCCGTAAGTAATTGCTCTTGTTGTCCATTTACCTAACACACTAGAAGCACCCAGCACAGGTCATGACATATGAAATATGTCATGCATATGTCATGCATATGCAAATTTGCAATAAATATTCCCTAGATGAATTAACTAATGGGTTTGACAGAGGAAAAATTGCTACACAGTAGTTATGACTTGGGTAAGATACACACTCTAAAGTCTCAGTTTTCTCTTTATATAATGGAACTATACAGTCATCGGGGTGATGCAAGAATTAACTGTGACAATGGATGTAAACTATTTATCACAAAGTTGATACATTATAAATGCTGAATGAAGAGTGGCTGCTGCCATTGGTTAGGTTTTTGAATGTTCCTATCTGAATTTACAAGATTTGGCTACTGTGTTAAAACAACTCAGTAATTTACTGACACAGCAATGTGTACAGTTGAAAAGTGAGAGCATGTGTGTGAGAAACTATGTGTGATATAAAACATAAAATAGCTTTTCTGTACTTGAACAATGTTGAAAAAAAAAACCACTCTCCCCAGAGAAATGTAGTTCAACAGATTCCTCTGTACCCATGTCGAGGTGATAATTCCCTCCATCTTTATCTATCCCAGGAAGAGACTTTTTTATGTACTTTCAGTAAAGGAGATAACGAGACAGCAGACCCAGTCTCCCTCTGACTGCAGTTTGGAGCTGTTGGCCAGCCAGGATAATAGAGTTAGGGTCCGAAAGAGAACAAGATGGACCTTGAAACCATGGCATAAAAACCTGCATAGTAGGTGCTCAAGTATCGTAAGTTTATTTGATTGTTGTATTGCTCAGAGAGCCAACATTTCTAAATAGATCTAGAGGTGATCTGACCTGAGAGAAGGCAGCAGTCAGCCGTCCCGTAAGAGTGGCAGAGCCTGGGACAATAGAACAAATGCAAACCCAAACACCATACGGGTAAATATTTTAAAATTATAAATCAAGCTAACCAACTGTGAAATAAAATCCTCCTATCTTCACAAATGCCCCTTCATACTAATCTAGAAGGCCAGATTTAAATTTATATTATCGAAAGCCTTGGAAATCAGAGCAGGAATTGGGGTAGGGGAGGGTGGACCTAACTTCAATGCCTGGCTTCATTCTCCCCTTTCTTTTCACCCCAAGCTCCTTCCCACACCACCAGGAGATATGTGCACAGGTGTGCAGACAATCCAGCTCACTTATTCGAGTTCCTTCTGCATCCTCCCTCAGGCTCCTACAAACAGCTGCTCTTGGTCACCTTGACAATGGAGGTGCGCATACAGTGGTGAAGGTGCCTGTGTATGCCCCAGAAGGGAGCATGTCACCTCCAGCGGCCTAGATAGCTGGAGTGTTGTCTAGAAAGGGGGCATGATATCTGTGTGAGAACATCCTGTTGGCTGCAAGACTCCTCACTCCATGGACTGGAGCACAGTCAAAGAGGGCAGTCTCCTCTAAAGGGTGAGCCCAAGGCAGGAGCCTCTCTTGTCCATATTTCAGGGCAATACAGTCTGCACTCTTCAGCACAGGGTATGGAAGAAAGAAAGCAAACACAATACAGCTTAAGAAAATCTCAGGTTTCCAGTCTACAAGTGCATGTGTGAGTGTGAGAGAAAGAAAATGAAATAAGTACATGTCGTAGGATGACCAACCATCCAGGTTTTCCTGGGATTGAGGGGTTTCCTAAGAACTGGGACTTACAGTGTTAAAACTAGTCAAGTCCCAGGCAAACTGGGATGTAGCCCTCACTCTACTTTTATGATTGCAAGGCTCCAAAGTTATTTCACTAGAAAATTTTAGGCAATGGAGAGGGCATATAACTAGCTATGGAAATATTTGATTTCTACTCTTAAATTTACTACTAATTAGCTGTGTGAATTTAAGCCTCTCTAGTTGGGTTTCATCTATAAAATGAAGAATTCAGTGTCCTGCAAGATCTAAGATTTCATATTCCATGAATGTATTGAACTACTTATTTATAAGACAGAATTTTTTTATCAATGGTAAACAATAATAATCATAAAAATGACATATTTCTAGGAATAAACAGATATTTGCAAGCTATACCGCTCTCATAAATAGTAGATGGAAAAAACTTCACATAGCAGTCGGTTGGATAATGTAGATGGACAGATTGCACAATGTGGCTGCGTTTCCCTCAATTTAATTTAATGGGTGCGTTTTTCTGCTTATAAAATTATTATCTCGATAATTCACATACAAAATAGCTAACAGTGAAGATGAATCAGAGATTCCCTGGCCACATCCTCATTTTCTTCCAATTTATCTTTATTTTCCTGCTTCCAAGCAATAAAGCAAATGACCATGGGAATATGACCCTTGAAGTTTGTATGTTTTAATTTTATAAAGGAAAAAATTAAGTCAAAACAAAGATTTTTAATAGAGAGATAGAGAAGGATAAAACACCTGTACAGATTAGCAACTGCTCACCTGGACTGAGGTTTCTTGACCAGTAAAACTCGAGGACAACAGGTTCCAGCACCTTACAGTTTACTCCTAAATCATGGAACCAAGCTGATGGATGAGTCTAGTATTTGATGTTTGGAATCGGGATCTTCAGTCATTGTCTAACGTTTATAACTAAAATGTGTGCTTCTAGACCAGTTCTTTTTTCTAATTTTTGGTCTGGACCCTTGGCCCACAGTACTGCACTTTCTTTTGTGGTAAGTTTGTATCCCTTAATGACTACGCAGGACTTCAAGGGTGCTTAGGGGCACTAAGTAATTGATCCCAGGAAGTGCCATAATGCATCTCGTCCACATCCTCCAAGGTTCCCAAAGGGAGCTTTTATGACACCTCAACTTTCTAAAGAAGAAAGACCCAAGGAGCTTTAAAGTACATCTGTCTATTCATAACAACTCCACCACCATTGCCAATCCTTAACCTGACTTATTCCTTCCCCTTCTTTGGTAGAATTCTTGTTCCCTTCATGGTCTTCTAATTGCACTTAGCATGTAACCTTATTAGGCAAATAATCACATTGTGTTATGACTATTCGTTCCTCTGCTAATCTCCTGTGTGAGAGGGAGACATGATTCTCTAGAGTGGAAATCACATCTTTGTGGGTGTAGCACATAGTTCCATGTTTGATACTATATAGGTGCTCATTAAATGTTTGGGAAATCAATGAATGAGTGAATAAATGAATTACTACAATTGAGTCTTTGAGGCTATCATCATGGTAAACTAGCTCCCTTCTTGTTCTCTCTCATTTTCTTTCTCTCACTCACACATGAACTTGTGGAGTGTAAACTTGAGATTTTCTTAAGCTGTATTGTGTTTGCTTTCTTTCTTTCAAACCCTGTGCTGAAAAGCACAGACTGTATTGCCCTGAAATATGGACAAGAGAGGCTCCTGCCTTGGGCTCACCCCTTAGAGGAGACTGCTCCAGCAGTCTTTGACCATGCTCCAGTCCATGGGGTAAGAAGTCTTGCAGCCAACAGGATGTGCATACACAGAGATCATGCCCCCTTTCTAGACAACACTTCAGCTACCAGGGACCCTGGAGATGATATGCTCCCTTCTGGGGCATGCACAGGAGACCTTTAATGCCAGATTGAATGCTGTAATGTAAAAACGAGTAGATTTAGTCTTTTGTCCTTAAAATGGTGAGATTTTACAGAACATCAGAGACAGAGAAACATTGGTTAGTTTTTATCACAGTGTGACCTAGAGAATGCACTTGTGGCACTAAGAGAGAGGGGTATTTAGATTTTTAGAAGAAGCGCTATCCAAAGCGAACAATCTCAACCTGAAACTAATAAGGCCAACTCCTGCCTGGCCTACCGGTAAAGAAAGGCTGTGGAAAAACCTAGCTCTCCAAGACTGTCCTGCAAGAACCTCTGTGCTGCTCTGTAACATCACAGTGCAGACTGAGGGGAAGTGTTCTATTATTAGATTGATCACATAGTTTATACTGCAAACAGGCAATTTTGAAAGGGAAAGAGTCACTGTTAATAATAATGCCAGGATAACAGGATACCAGGACTTTCTCAGGCAAACCTGGACACACGATTCCCCTATAAACTGATACAGCTCTTCATTCTATACCAGTAGTTTGGTTCTGGTGCAGGGCAGGGAAAGTGGAGGAAGACAGGAGATTTTGCCCTTCGGAAGACATTTGGCTATATTTAGAGACATTTTTGGTTGTCATGGCTGGGGAGGAGGTGCTGCTGATATCACATCAGTCAAGACCAGGGATGCTGCTGAACATCCTACAATGCTCAACACAACCCCTCAGAAAAAAAGAAATTATCTGGCTCAAAATGGCAGTAGTGCTGCTTTTGAGAAACCCTGTTCTACAACCACTAAAGCCTTCCAAACTATTTAAACTGCATAATCTTTTATTTTCTTGCTTCCGAGCTGAGGATTTGGCTTTCTGAAATGTTTGTCTCTCAGCCCATTACTCTGTCCCATGTCTGATCTTGCTTCCAAAATATCGCCCCTGGTAAGTAAGATCTAAAACACAGATAAAACCTTACATACACGTGGCAAAGTATTTTTGATCAGGAAATCCACTTGTGGAATGGGAAGTCTTTTAAAATGTCAGCTATATTCTAAAATTCTAGATCTCCTCATTTTTATTAAATCCAACTGCAGGTATTTCTTGTCCTTCTATTGAAGATGCTTTCATAAAGGATAATCTTATCAAGAATGAGGTTTTAGTCATAAAGTGACTTACCTCTCGCTCTTCTACCCAAACACTATACACTCACACACACCAATCTCTCTCCCTCCCTCTCGCTTTCATACACCCACAAACACACACTCACACTCACAACCCCCCTCCCACAAATACACACCAAGAGAATGGAAAAGAGTAGAAATAAACTCCCATTTGCGATGGAGTGATTAACTAGAACATGCCACCACTAAGGATCCTCCCAACTCTTGTGTTTTTAAAGGGACCTTGAAAGGTGGGAGCAATTTTAATAATACGCACGGCAGCCCAGATCCAAACTTGATACAGATATTTTACAAATACTACAAACTAACAAATAAACTCTATAAGGTGCAATCTTAATTAGAGCAAAGATGTTTGTCTGTTCTGTTCATTGCTGAGTAACCCGCACCAAGAAGGAAGCCTCACTCATGGTAGACTCGTGACACATATTTGTTAGCCTTGCTCTTGTTTATCCCAAACCTATTGGACAAAAAGTTTCTTATCACAGAAATCTCTAAAAATATGTGATACTTTTGAAGTCACTGACTTCATTAGGCTAGAATAGACCAGGTAAGAGAAAATACAATAGTATTGTAGGCAAGCATTAAAATTAGATTTACGGAAATATCTAGAACTTAAATAGCAACAACCTTTCGTGGTCTTTCTATATTTCTTTTTTTTTTAAACAGTTTTGCTAAGGTATAATTACATACCATAAAAATCAACCATTGCAAGTGTAAAAATCCTGATTTTAGTAAATTTCTAGAATTGTGCAAGTATCACCACAATTTGGTTTTAGAACATTTCCATCACTTAAAAATGTTGTCTCATGCCTATTTCTAGTTCATCTCTGCTCACTCCTCTCAGCCATTATCTATATGTCTTATGTACCTGGACAAGCTGACTCTCCAAGCAAACAGGAAGTGACCCTCCAAAGGAAAGTCTCCCCGAAGAAAAAGAAAGCAGTATAGCACTCCTTTCTGTTCTTTTTGCTTTCTGTTCCAAGTTCATGTCAGTTGTGGTAACTCACCTGACACTGGCAGAAATAGGATTAAGGAAAGGGTGTAGAGAGAGTCGAAATCCTGCCTGACACTAAGGGTAAGGGAAGTGACAGAGCTTCTTGGTTCAAATGTGATTTTCTGATGTGTGTGTGAGTGTGTGTATGTGTTTCAAGATGAAAGGATGTAAGAAAAAAAATGGTACTGGCCTTAAGGGGAAATGGAGTCCTGAGATTGAGAGTACATTGTTGTTGTTACTGCCATGTAGTCAATTCCAACTCCTAGCGACCCTGTGGACAGCAGATCAGAACCCTGCCTGGTCTTTTTGTGTCATCTTCTCACCTTCTGGCACTACATCAGACAATTTTCCACTGCTATTCATAGGGTTTTCACGGCCAGTTTTTTTGGAAGTGGGTGGCCAGCTCCTTCTTCCTAGTCTGTCTTAGTCTGGAAGCTCCACTGAAAACCATCCACCATGGGTGACCCTGCTGGTATTTGAAATACCATTGACGCAGAGCATCACAGCAACATGCAGCCACCGTAGGATGACAACCAACAGACAGACAGGCGGTGTGATTCCTTGACCAGGAAACGAACCCCAGGCTGTGGTGGTGAGAGCACTGAATCTTAACCACTAGACCACCAGTGCTGGCACGAGAGTGCATGAAGATAATAATGCTTGAGGAATTGATAATAAAGCATTCTCAAGTGTATATCTAATCAATTTTCAAATCTTTTCAGTTTTACTTTCTAAATATCCTTTTAATCCATCAATTTTCCTCCATCTCCATTTCTTCCTCCTCCATTCAGGAAACCAACATATCTAGTTAGGATTATTGCCACAGGCTCTTAATTCAGTTACCCAAACTTAGGATTGCTCCTGGCCAATCAGCTCTTTACATAGAGAATGAGTAATAATGAGTAATATTTCTATAACTCATATTTGACCATGTCACTCTCCTTAAAGCAAACCACTGTCCTCTCATCATTCCATTGGCCTAAGTGTGTCTGGTCCCTGCTGATGATCATATCCTCACCCCTTGCTATTCTCCTTTCTTATTAACCCCTCTACAGTGAAGTATTTTGTTTTCTGATATATAGGTTGCACTTTGCTTCTCATTTTATACTTTCTCAAAATCAGAGTGTTTACCACGACTCTACAGTAGGTGTTTACCATGACTCTACAGTAGTTCCCTCCCCTGCAAATCTGATATTGAATGGATGGTGTACTGATAATGTCTTAAAATTAAGGAAATATAATATTTTCTATCGTCAACATGTGCTATGATTTTTCTTATTTCCATTCCTTTCCAATTGCTGTTCTCTCTGCTGAAATCACTTCCCATAGCCCATTTCCAATCATTTTCACCATTAACTCCTCTTCACTTTTCAGGATTCAGTCTAATTGGTAACTCTGATTGAAGAGGACTTTCCTGAGGTAATTGAAGGCTGGGTTAGGTAGATTTCCCAGATTTTATTCTCTTCCCTTTTGTGTATCCAGCCTCATTCCCAAACTGAGTCAGCAACTGACTGAAACACATAAGTGAGCAAAATTAAGAATTAAGTTAATCTCAGTCCAATTTACTGACTCACATGATTTTAAGCAGTAGGTTTGAGGCAATTTGTTAGGTAGTAGAAGCTAACTGATACAGCCCATGGGTGAGGGGCTCTAGATTATCTGATAGGATTCCTTGTCCCGGGTACCGGATTAGGACCCCGTGTCAATTGAAGTTCATTATCCTCCCCGAAATAAAATTGGCAGAAACTATTAGATCAGAAGATTGCATAAATAAATAGATGGATAGATAGATAGATATTATATATATACACAGAATTTTAAAGATGATATATAACCATTAATAGTTATAAAAGGGTAAAATTCTGTGCTTTAATCAAGGAATATTTACTACTTTTAATATCTTAGTGGAACATAACTGCAATCCCAATGAAATTATATTTTATTATTAAGATCACAGAATGAATAAGTGAAAGCACTAAGACTAAAATAAAACTAAGAATAGTGCTTTCTTCACAGTACTATATGTTTGCTCATGCCATCTTCTCAATTAATACTATCTTTGGAAACGTGGAGCTTCCTCAGAAGCCTATTAGTTACAAGCAGAGATACTCTTTCCTACAATAGACAAGAAAAGAAAGGTCTGCTCTCAGAGAAAGACAAATACTGTATGATCTCACTTATGTGTGGAATCTAAAAAAGCCAAACTCGTAGAAATAGTGTAGAATGGTGATTACCAGGGGCTGGGGATGGGGGAAATGGGAAGATGTTGGTCAAAGGGTACAAACATCCTGGTATAAGATAAACAAATTCTGGGGATCAAATGTACAGCATGGTGATTATAGTTAATAATACCGTATCATGTACTTACAAGTTGCTAGAGAATAGATCTTAAATGTTCTCATCACAAATAAGACTTGGAAGCAACCTAAGTGCCCATCAAGGGACGAATGGATAAAGAAGATGTGGTATATATACACAATGGAATACTACTCAGCCATAAGAAACGATGAAATCCAGCCATTTGTGACAACATGGATGGACATTGAGGGTATAATGCAAAGTGAAATAAGTCAGAGGGAGAAGGTCAAATACCGTATGATTTCCTTCCTTAAGTAGTAGATAATAACAACAATAAACAAACACATAGGGACAGAGATTGGATTGGTGGTTACCAGAGGGGAAGGGGGGAGGGAGGAGGGTGAAAGGGATAATTCGGTACATGTGTGTGGTGATGGGTTGTAATTAGTATTTGGGTGGTGAACATGACGGAATCTATGCAGAAATAGAAGTATAATGATGTACACCTGCAATTTTTACAATGTCATAAACCAATGTTACTGCAATTAAAAAAAAATAAAAAATAAAAATAAATAAAAAATAAAAAAAATAAAAAAAAAAGAAATGATAATTATGTGATGTTATGGAGTTGTTACCTAATGCTTTGGTGGTAATCATTTTGCAATATATGTGTATCAAATCAACTCGCTGGTCACCTTAAAATTACCAATCTAATATGTCAATTATATGTCAATAAGGCTGGAATAAAATAAAGAAAATTAAGGTCTGCTAATGGCCAACTCTTCTAAGCAGAAAACTATACTATTTTCTGACTTCGGAGTTGTCAGCAGATAGGTGAATAGAAACTGCATGTCTGATTAACATTCTGACCCGTCTATCTTTCTTTTCCTAAAGAGAAATTAAATAATAATTATGTAAATGTTTAGATAATAATTATCTAAATAATAATTATCTAAGTGTTTTCACGATCATGGCCAAACCTCAGAACAACAGATTACAAAATGTAGGCAGAAACTTAGCAATATATCTGTGCTTGGAATAATGTTTTGTTTATTCGTGAATACGATTCTTAAAAATTTCTGGTATTTTTTTATTAAGCAAGAAAATTGAAAATGTTACTTAAATTTAGTACCACCACTTTCACATTACTGCCTTTACATTTTTTGAAGGACAAAGGAGGGGTAGGAAAACACCATATCAAATCCTCGCAATCCTCTGAATTTTACCAGCTGTCCTATGAGAACAAAATATACGTGCTCTTTTCCTGAACGTATGTCTGAAGTTTCCCATTCTCAAAATAAATCAGCAATAATCTTTATCTTCTCCATTTTGTAAGTCTCCATAACCCTAAAGAAGTAAATAAATATGCCAACCTTCTCTATAGAATAACTCGGTGACGTGTTTCATCTTTACAATGAAATGCAGATGTAGATTCCCCATTAAAAGGCAAATCTTCAATTTTTAAATCTTGAATAGCTCGGTACTTCAAAAAGAATTGCTGCTGATGAAATTTATGGCATTGATAAAAGTCCAATTCAAAAATCTTAACTTGGATAAGCAGGATTTTCATTTGATGAAGAATTGGATAAACGGGCATTCACTTTAAAGACTTCTCTTTCAATATTTTGTTCTGAAGTAGTTAAACAAGTTTTGATAGCTACCTTGGACTTGGTAATACTGCGTCTTTTTGTTAAATGAACTATTTCAGATGTATTATCACCACTTAAATATGACCTTGTACTCCCAGATACTGTTCCAGTGAATAATTGTGCGAGCAAGCAATATTGATATTTTTCTAAATGGTTTACCTCCTTCATGCATCAAGCCTGGTCTTTTTGGTTTCAGTCCTTTGAATCTCTTCTTCTTTCCCCTCTCTAAAACCATTATCTTTGGGGCATGGCAATGTGCTTTAGTAAATCTAAACTAGCTAATTACACTAACAGAGAATTGCCCCATCATATGTCAATGCGTTCAACTATAGAAGCTCCAGTTGAAACTATAATTCATTGCAAATTCTGTAGTAATTTATTTTCTGTAAAACTGGAGTTATCTTTTGTAAAACCGGAGTTTTCTTTTGTAAAACCGATAGTTAAAACACTTTCAGGGCATTGAACCATACTGTTTCATTAGAAACCTTTCTAACAATATTGGTGATTTTCATTAATGCAATTGGCTTCAAAGACTAGCCCTCAACTGAGTTGACTCTGTATTTTAAACCTGTCTGATGTTCTTAACAGGGTTGGAACTCATTCTCTTGTTTGTTTGTTTTGGCTTGTTATGTTTTTGTTTTGTTAACAGTAACTTATGTTAGTTCTGTTTTATTTTTATTTTCTAAGAATGGTATGTTGTCTTGCCACCTCTCAATAAAATCATCTGCAAAAGAGTGTTAAATATCAAAAGGAAGAATCAAATTATATATGTGAAAAACAGAAGTTTTTTGAATTTTTATATATAGTCAGAAATGCCAAGAAAACAAATCTAATTATCTCACAATGGGAAAAGGCTTAGAAAATGCAGGATCCATCTATCCTATGGGTTATTATATAGTCATAAAAAGGATGAAGATAAAGACTACACAACCAGACAGAAAATATTTAAAGGTGATGTTAAGCTAAAAAAAAGACACGTGAGTATACTAGTATTTCTACAGTGTAAAAATATTACTGCTGATCATGAGATGCTGAAAGGGAATATGTAAAATATTAATATTTTTGTGAAATGTTTTAAAATTCTGTTCCACTTTCAAACTGTGTGTCTTAGGCACACCATATCTTTGCCTGACATATCCCACTCCTCATTTTCCTCATCGAAGATTCCTACTTACCCCAACTCAGGATCATCTCTTTTTCCTATCCCACTGACTAACTCCTGCTGTGCCCTTGCCCCTGGCATTTTTACTTGGTATTCAACAGTCCTCTCTTCTCCTTCCTTAGCACTCCATACTTAGCTCACTAGCCAATCTCATCATACTACATCTCGGTAGTATATTTATTTCGTTTTCTAATTAACTATGAATACATTGAAGTCAAGGTCAAACTTCAGTTCCACTTTTTCTTGAATAAGTAGGTACTCAATGATGCTTCATAAATTAATATGCAATCAAGACAAATAGAAAGAATGAAATGTATGGCTTTTAAGGCAAAAGGAACAACTTAGACATGTGGCATGAAAATCTGCTCCCTGGGAGTATGGCTGAAACTACAACTGTGGCCCATGGTAAGGTTAGTGACAAAACAAAACTTCTAAAGTCTCTCCAATTTGCCTAGATTGCAAAGATATCAGGGATGGAAGAAACAAAGACTTAACGTCAAAAATCATTTCTTGAACACCTGCATTGCTCCACTCCTCAGAGTACTTAGCCCACAGCTTCATGTGGAGCAGGGTTTCTGCACCTTGGCGTGGCACGGTGGGCATTCTGGACCTGTTAAATCTTTGTAGAGGCAGCAGTCTTATGCTTGTAGGATGCTGGGCAGCATCACTGACTTCTACTGACTAGAAGCCAGTAGAACATCCCCCTAAGTGGCGACAATCAAAAATGTCTCCAGATATTACCAAACATCTTCCAAAGGGCAAAATTGTCCCCATTTAAGAATCACTGGTGTACAGGGCTACTATGTTGATTGTATTTGCCCTACCTCACGTAGAAACTGTCTCAGGAGGAGGATGAAACCAGGGTGAAAAATTAGAAACTCTTTCTAGTTTTCCTGGCTTCTGTTTCCAAAAGCTTAAGTCCCAGAATAAAGAAAGAATGTGTTGTTAGAGAGGAATTGCAGTGTCCCAAAGCAAGAGAGAGAGAATCCAGGGCATGGTTTTAAGGTGTTAGGCAGAAACATGAAAGAAGAAAGATTAGGCTGCAGTGAAAAAGAGATTCCTGTGGGCTGAAGGGATGTGACAGATGGGGGGTTGGGGGCAGAGAGGTTCCTGGGTTGTAGAGCAGGGGTATCCTGTGTCCTGTCAGTTCCCTGGAGAGCAGGCAAGATCTCAGAACACAATGGGCAGAGAATGGGCCTACCAGATAGAATTATACAACCCTTGCAAATAGATTTTTAACAAATGAATATATCACAGAAACAACAGAGAGAGCCAGATTTTGAAGAGACATAGTATGGCTTGAGAATATGAGCATTTCAGCAGGTTCCTCTGTGTCCTAAAATTGAAAGATTAGACATCTCAATATACCCACCCTATATCACCATGACACCCCATAAAATGCTAGGATGGTGGCTCACCCCAGTGTTGGGAAGGAAACACAAGGTAGACTAAGATGAAATTAGACACCCAGCAGCAAAATAGAGTTTCCAGTAAGAACCTAATACTTAAAAAATATCTCTATAAGGGCTGGTCCATTGGCGTGGTGGTTAAGTTCACATGCTCCACATCAGCAGCCCGGGGTTCATGGGTTCAGATCCTGGGCATGGACCTACACACCGCTCATCAAGCCATGCTATGGCGGCATCCCACATACAAAATAGAGGAAGATTGGCACAGATGTTAGCCACTCTTCCTCACCAAAAAAAAAAAAAAAAAAAATCTCTGTATATGGCCTTAAAGAGGTTGAGTTTGTTGACTGAGACTTGAATTTATAATTCCTTAGCTCACTTATGCTCCATCTTCCAAGGTATGTTTTATCGTGCCCATTTTAAAGAGAAGTAAATTGAGTCTCGGCAAGTTTAAATGATTTGTTCAAGGTCACTAATTTTCATCTAAATGACAAATGGTTATGTGTGCCTACATGTGGCAGGTGCTTTGCTGGAAGGGAGCACAAAGATGAGCCAACACAGACACAGCACTGGCCTGTGGAACAATGAAATATTCACACAATTAACTGTAAATGGCAACAGGCAAAGTAGTCCATGATGAGGAATTTGATCTAGTGAGGGAGGGAAGAGAAGGCTTTCCCCTGGAAGGGATAACTTGGAGTCACCCAGGGCAGTGGTTCTCAAACGCTGTATGCACCACAATCACCTGGAGGGTGATTCTGAAACAGACGGCTCAGCCTCTGTCCCGGAGTTTCTAATGGATAGGTCAGGGGTAGACCTGAGACTTTGCGTAATTAATAAATTCCCATGTGATCAGGGGCTGCTGATGCTGCTGGTCTGGGAACCACACTTTGGGAACCACTGAACTTTCCAGCCAAAGCAAACCATGTGGGCAAAGGTCCTGTGGGAAGAGGAATTAAGGCCATTCTACGCTCTTTCCATACCATACTAGAAATCCCTGCCTTTTTACATGTGAAGAATCTATAAATGATGTTTCAGTAACTTGTTTTAATCACTCCTAGTAAATGACAGACGGAGCAGCAACACTCAGGTCTTGTAACTTCCATCCAGGCAATCTCCTTCCTCCCAGTGGGTCAGGCCAATCTGCCGTCTCCCACTCCAGGACTTAGGGGTTGTTTTCCTGGTTGCGATCCAGAGAAAGTCAAACAGCAGCCCTGTTACCTAAAATGAGTGAGCCAGCTCTGCCTGGAGTATCTTGTCTTTGGTTGAGAGAATGCTGACTATTTTAAGCAACATTTCAGGAAATTCTTCCTCTTCTTTGAGATGGAGGACTTAATCTTACTGAAAACACATTCTTTCTCTCAAGAGTGCCCTTGAACTAATACAGCAGAAACTGTGACTCCAGTGGGGCTTTCTGATATGCCTTTGAAGAGAGTGAATTTACTAATCAATACAAATTACAATTTCTCAACTGGCACCTCTGCCAGCCAAGCACAGCTTTATTATTAACAGCCTGAACCTTGAGGATGGGAGCAGAGACAAACCACAGACTGAGATGCTATGCAAATACATCCAACAAAGGACGAGATTGTTTTAGAGGGACTCAATGGGGGAATAATTGTATGACCAAGAATAAAATGTACATTCTTAAAAGCTACCTTGGCTTACATAGTTTTAGAGAGAGCTATCAAACATTACGCTTTAGAGTTTTGGCTAATAACCTCTCGTAGAAGGAAAGTTTTTTTTTCTCTCTCTCTGTCCCTTACACACTCTCTACATGCACACACACGCACACACATTTGTATATATAGGACACACAATTGTCAATTATATGGACATATACATCTATACACACATATATGTATGTATCTGAATGTGTGTGTATATATATATAAATATATTTATGTATATAAAATAAACAAGCGAGAAACAGAAACGTGCTTATATAGAGCTGTGCAATGATATCATGAAAATTATGCTATACTGAGAGTTTAGTTTTCAGCTCTTGCATTCAGTGTAACTCTGAAAGAAACAATTACCTGTTTATGCCTCAGTTTCCCCATCTGCAAATTGAGAGAGTTGGATATGATATTTAAAGACATTTCTGGACAGATATTTCCTATATACAGGAGACTAACAAATTGCTTAGGGATGTATTTCGTCTTCTAAAATTTCTTCCCACTGAATATGAAGATTAAAAATGCTCCTTTTTTCACGTTTTTTTAAAACCCATGCCTCCTTTTAATTAAAATGAAAGTCTTACAGTATCCTGTAGAGTTATTTAAAACTTAAAAATTATTTAAATGTGATTGAAATAAATCAAAGAAAAGATAATTTTAGAAGAAAAAGCTATTTTGAAATATGTAGATCATATTCTTTGCAATTACATAAATCGGTAATGATGTGGAGCATACTTACTTGCTGAAGCTTTGGAAGCTCATATACTATCTAGGTCACTTTCAGCATCATAACTCTTGGCCCGCTTTGTCTTCCAATAAAGCCTATCAACTCTCCTCGACCCTCCCTCACCCCATGAGCCCCTTTGTCCCTGCACTCTCTCTAGTAGACTATACCAGTTTTCACTTAAATGTTGGCTCTTTAATGGCCAGGAAAGATAGAAGGAGCTAATATTTATTGACCCCTTGGTACATGCTCAGTCTTGTATTACGCTGGGTTCTTTATGTACATCATCTAATATAATCTTCAGGACTTCCCTATGAGGGAGGTGGGAAAATTACTCAGATGAGGAAACTAGAACTCAGAAATACTGGCGACCACCCCCTAGGGTGTATCGAATATTTGTAAAGCTTTAATTTGATTCAGGTTTCTCTGATTGGGGATGCTGTGCTATTTCTACTGCTCCACACGACCTCCTAATTAACAGTCAAGAGGAAGACCAGAAAAAGAATGTTTATTGTTGATCTACTAGGTGGTTGATTATTTGCAAACATTTTATATGTTTCATCTTATTTAATTCTCAAAATGCAAAGTGAAAAGTAACATCCCCATTTGTTAAGATAAAAAGAGGTGATGTATCTTAGCTGAGATGACACATCCAGTATTTAACAAAACTGGGATATGAACCTGGGTTGTCCAAACTGTGACTGACATCTCTGATTCAGGACAGCTTATGGTGTCTCTAGTCATCTAAATATGTATTGAGCAATTATCATAATAATGTGTACTATCTTTCTCATTTGCTAATATTAGTTCATATTTTATAGGCACATTAGGAAATAAAAATAGGCAAAAATAAAGGAAATCCTTTGATTCTGAGCTGTCCAGAAAATATTTAGTTTTAATATCCACATATATACAATATGTACATATGTAACAAAAAAGATTATAGAAATTAAGTTTTAACTATTCTTTTGCATAGTGAATTTTAATGGTTGCATAGTTTTCTCATATGGGTTTATCAGAATTTACTAATTCCTCTTTAATTAGCCATGCATAATTCATTTTCATTTTTCCCTACGATAACAGTGATGAATTAAACTCTAGGCTACACAGAACTTTATTGATAGTGTTTGGGAAGGAGAGGGGCCTGTGTTTACGAAGCCAAACCAAGAATAAAATGTTACAAATTCAAAAACATTAGGTATGATTTTAGAAATCCATTAATAAATGGTGATAATCAAGCATTTGATTGGTAGGGACATACCCAGGTGTTGGAGAGACTGGTTTGACATAATAGGAAAATATTATTAAAATATTGAATAGTTCAACAGAGATTTTTCAACACTTCGAGGAGAGAGTCTGCCATAAGAATTACACCATAGCAGAGAATTGAAAGCCCACTGGCAAGTCCACTATTCCAAATCATGTCAGTGTTTCTCATCGGAACCAATATCCTGGGGCCCCTGCGTGTTTCATTTCTCTTCCTCCTCCACCTCCTCTTCCTCCTCTTTCTTCTTCTCTTCTTCCTCCAACTTGTTCTCCTTTAACCACAGAAACATTCTTTGGTGCATGATCTGTGTGATACTTTAATAATAAAAGAGGGCCACATGTTTTTGAATATTAAGATATCAGAGTTTTTTCTCTCTCTGATTTTCGTGTTTCTCTCCCTCCATTCCAACAGCTGCCTCTGTACTTCACTGCCTCCCGGGAAGCAAGCAGCAACAGAAGGCAGAGATATCCTATGTTAGTCTTTCTGACTTACTCTTCCCCCAAAACCCAAGAATTTAGAGGGATATTGAGGGCTTTTGGAAGAAGTAGAAGGGAAGAGAAGAATGTTTCTTGGTAGAAGCAGAGTAGTCTGGAAGACGCTGAAGGAAGGAGAATATAGCTGTGGGGTAGTGCCTGAACAATTCAGATCCTTTACAGCAACACCAAGAACTAGCAGGATGGCTGCAGGGAGCATACAACCACAGACATGAGATGCCCAGCCTCACCAAAGAGTCCTGTGTTCCCAGTGGAACTCAGGAACTGCACAGGGCCACCAAACCTGAAAGGATCATGGATATAGGGAAAAGGCCAGTCTCAGCATCATGCATAGACAAGCAATGACAGGGAGGGGAGGCGGACAATATCTTGTCATGGCACAAAATCCCAGAACCCAAGGCAAAAACCTAGGGAGTAGCTCCTAATAATGTGCAGATTCAACTCACCTACCATTCCTGCCACATAGAATTCAAAATTAGGTTATTTATTTAAAAGTATCGAAATCTGATTGTTCATATTCTTGACAAATAGAAATATAATATACCCCCCAAATAGAAATGTGACATTTACAAACAAATAGAAATGTGATATCTATTGCTTACTGAATTGTGGACTACGATCCATACTGCTACATATATTCACAGGAAAACCATCAGCTCGGGAATCATGTTCACGTCTATTCTGTCTACATTTAGACAAGTTCTAGAACTGGACCAGGGTATTAACAGGGTAATTAGCACCTCATAATAGTCTTTTCTTCTTCTTGGCACTTTATGTACTTGAACTCATTTAGTATCTTCAATTATCTTCACTATAGAAGTCAAGAAACTAAGCTTCAGACAGGTAGCCAAGATCACGTAGTTCAGCAGTAGCATGTGGATTCCCACCCAGATCTGACTGGACTCTAAATCTCTTGTTCAATCTTTCCACTCCAACTCCAAAGTATCCAAGACCTATATCCTGGGAGTTTTACCCAACTGTTACTTCACAGTTCACAGTTGTCACTTCACAATAATCTCTATTGTGCTACCATCCATCCATCCTATTTTACCACTCAGCATTTTTTAAGCCACAGATATTGAATCTGCATAAAATATAGTCACATGTAGCAGAAGTGATTTGAGGAACATCCAACAGGAAGGAAGAAATCTACTGCTGCAGGTTCAAGTATTCAAGTCCTATTCACTGAAAGAACATGCTAGAACAAGGACAACTACTGGAGGGAGGAAGGTAGTTAGTAAATAGGGCTTCAGGAAAGTTGGGTCAGGCAAGTTTAATCACTGCCTCTTCCCCTGGCTGACTGCACTTGTACACATTGACTTAGCAGCCAGTCCGATAATACTACAGTAATGAAAGGGATTGCAGTCAATGAGGGCCCAATAACAGGGACAAAATTGCTCAACGGTTTGCATAATATTTTTGTCCCTGAAAGGGCTTTATTACCATCAAGGCTATAAGCAAGCACGAATCCAGATGACTGCTGTGAGGTTTGATCAATTAAAGTTTGAAAGCCTTTTTTATTTGCTTGGATGCGTGGTTCAGAGTGCAATCCATGATCATTTGTCACTCATAGGTGCTTTTTCAAAATTCCCCTCTGAAGTAACAGAGGAACTATTCCTTAGAGAAAACAGGCCATACAAGACATTTGAAAATCTAGTTATTTTTAGTGATGTTGAGTGAATATCTCTTGCCGAAACTAAGAAAGCATTGCTTTTGCTCTCTTCCCACAAGCCTGAAAAGAAATAAAAAGATTTCTGAAGCACTTCTGCTGATCCAGCTTTCTTCTACTAAATCTCATTAGGGTTTAAACCAAACAGGAAGAAACTTAAAGGTGATTTTTTTTCCTGAAAAAAAGGGGCTATGTTTATAAGAAAAGTATTTTTATTTTATCAACTGCCACTTTGAAAACAAATCATCCCACTGTGGGTAGACATGTCACACATCGGTCTGTTACCCAGACACTGGCAAAGCATTTAGCATACTGCCAAGTAAGCCCTCAAAACATGTTGGCTGTTAAATGCCAGGTGAGAAAGGAAGGTTCAAAATAAGCTGTGTTATTACTATAAAGGCCAATCTGGAATGTTCTGTGCTATCTTCACAGTGAGTCCAAATCCTCCATCTCTTTCAACACACATCTTATGAAGCTTACTCTGTTTCATCCCACACTCCAAGATCCATGCTTTCTTTTAGGGCCTTTATTATACACTGATTTATCTTTTTTTTTTTTTTTAATGTACAATAGCTTCTTTAGTTAATTGTTTTTTTTTGTGTGTGTGTGAGGAAGATCAGCCCTGAGCTAACATCCATGCCAATCCTCCTCTCTTTTTGCTGAGGAAGACCGACTCTGAGCTAACATCTATTGCCAATCTTCCTCCTTTTTTTTCCCCAAAGCCCCAGTAGATAGTTGTATGTCATAGTTGCACATCCTTCTAGTTACTGCATGTGGGACGTGGCCTGAGCCTGGCGGGAGAAGCAGTGCATTGGTGCGTGCCCGGGATCCGAACCTGGGCCACCAGTAGCAGAGCGCGCGCACTTAACCGCCAAGCCATTGGGCCGGCCCAGTTAATCGTTTTTTTAATTATTTTATTGAGGTCATATTGGCTTATAACTGTGTAAATTTCAGGTGTACACCATTATATTTCACTTTCTTTATAGACTTCATCTTGTTCATCACTAACAGTCTAGTTTTTATCCATCACCATACATATGTGCCCCGTTACCCCATTCACCATCCCTCATCCCTTCCCCTCTGGTAACCATCAATCTGGTCCCCTTATCTATGTGTTTGTTTATCTTCACATATGAGTGAAATCACACAGTATTTGTCTTTCTCTGTCTGACTTATTTCACTTAGCACAATACCCTCAAAGTCCATCTATGTTGTCTCAAATGGCATGATTTTGTCTTTTCATGGCTGAGTAGTATTCCATTGTGTATATATACCACATCTTCTTTATCCATTCATCAGTTGATGGGCTTATGGGTTGCTTCTAGATCTAGGCTATTGCGAATAATGCTGCAATGAACATTGAGGTGCATATATCTTTTTGCATTGTTGATTTCATGTTCTTTGGATAAATACCCAGTAGTGGAATAGCTGGATCGTATGGTATTTCTCTTTATAATTTTTTGAGAAATCTCCAGACTGTTTTCTATAGTGGCTGCACCAGTTTGCATTCTGTATATGAGGGTTCTCTTTTCTCAACATCCACTCCAACACTTGTTATTTCTTGTCTTGTTATAGTTAATTGTTTTTAATTATATGTACATCTTATCTCTGTTAGATGTGCATCTTCTCTTGTAACTCTGTTTTGGCTTTGCCCATGGGAAGTTACTAAGCTGTGGGTTCTGGCACCAAGGAAAGATGAATACGGTGAAATGGCCGCAGAATCATTCCTCTACAATCCACTTTGCTCCAGACTTATGGGGTTGGGATGCTGGGGAAGGACCAATTGTAAAATGAAAACATGGGTGGTGTGCTCACTCTCAGAAAGCTAAGCAGGACCATGCTGTGGAGACAGCTCAATGAGGATGGCGAAGTTTGCTTAACACTAGATCTGCTCCAGGTTTTGGAATAAAATTCAAACCTCTAAGTGGCACATGAATGGGCTGCTGCCTCCATTTCTGACCATACTTACTTACTGAGTTTTCCCCCTTACTATTGATTAATGGCAGTACTGGCTTTCTTTCTTTTTCAGTTTCTTGAAACTTCAATAGTTAGGACCTTTGCCTGGAACACTTTCAAGTCCCCACCCTATCTCTTCACTTAGATGGATCTTCAAGTTTCAGCTCAAACGTCCCCTCAGAGAGACCTCCTAAGTACTTTATTTTTCAACTTCCATCTTGTTGCTCTTCACCAAAGTATCCAGTCCTGTTTTTTTGACTAAATTTTTGCCTCTCTGAAATTACCCTACACTATTTATTCACTTGGCATCATGTCCATTGTCTGCTCCCTCCACTAGAACAAATGCTGGATGAGACAGATACCATGTCAGTCTTTTACAAAGCTATATACTTAGTGCCTAGAATGATATCTGGCATATAGTTTGTACCCAATAAATAGCTGTTGGAAGAATGAATAAATGAATGGAGGAATATGGAATAAGAGGTCCTTTAGATGTCCACAAGAACAAGCTGAGTTTATGAGGATAGAAGAGCAGATGGGGGTTTAGGACAGAAATATAAATAAGAGGGGAAATTTTGCCTGGTGTGGCCTATGTCAAATACTCTGTGCACAAAGGCAACGAGGTTAGGTGATTAACTGGAGTACAAAAGTCCACCAGAGAAGAGGCCAGGGAATTTCAACTCCTAGAATTTCCGAGATGCATAGTCTAGGTGACAAGTGAAAAATGGTGGGGCCAGTGTGCTCTCACCTAGTACAGGAATGAACACCAATACTCGATAATTGATCTCATAAGCCCTATTTCTGCATCTAGTTTGCTATTTAGGACAGAATCAGCCTGGAAGAAATCTGAAGGTTCAGGATTACTGGAGGATTTGAGCTCAATTTAGGGACTTCACAGCCACTCAATGGCCACCAACACTCATAATTTCTTTGGCTACCTACTATGTCCCAAGCACTAAGCCAAACCATTTAGAACCCTTATCTTCATAAGACCTCAGTGTATAGGTATTAATTTTGCTCACTTTAACAAAAGAATTTACTGAGGCTTACAGAGATTAAATCAGTTTCCCACGGTCATGTAGGAAATTATAATATACCTTGAACTCAGCACCAGGTTGGCTTCACTCCAACCCCACAATCAAAACCATTTCATTACTATGTGGTTCTCAGTAGACACTGCTGACATTTTGGAAAACAATTATTTGTTTAGCAGGATGATCCCTCACATAACATCTCTGGCTCTCTGCCCTAAGTGCTTGTGATACCCCAGTACCACTGCCCCATTTCTGATGAGGAACATTGTGTTAGTAAACCTAAAAGGACCTAAGAAGAGATGTCTCCACTACCAATCTTTCAGATAGTTCAAATTTCCCAAATCAGAGATAACTGATCTCTTTGTGTTTCCCAGGCCACATTGGACCAAAGAGACTCCTAGAAATTTGGTAATTTAGATTCCTCACAAATAAATAAGAAATTTGGATAGAGCAAACAAGATACCTTCTCTTGGTACATACAATGCATGGCACTTTCATGTTTGATTTGATTATATTCTCGGGAGAAAATCATCAAAAATTTATACATATCATCATAATGTAGGGAATTGTATACAAAGGTCATGGAAGTGTCAAGATTAAAATTAGTTATTGTCTTATATAGGAATGCAACATAGATTTTGACTACTGTGACCCAAGATTTTTACAACTATTGATTGGACTCTGATTCCAACATCAGTTCCTCTCCAACCCAGCCTCTGCACTGTTATACATGAATCTTTCTAAATGCTGCTTTCATGATGGTACCCCGTACCCTAAAACATGCAGTGATGTCCCACTAATTAAACCCTTCACGCTTTGCTTTCCTGACATCAAAATCTTCCGCAACCAAGACTTTAATGCACTAGCCCTGCCCTCTGCTTCTCACCAAGTATCATTAATTCCCATCAATCTAGTCCCTTTATTATTCCCTTATGCCTTTTACTTTTCACCTTCAGACATTTACTCTTCATTTCTTCTGCTGAGAATTCCCTTCTTACTACTCCCTGCTTATCCAAGCACTATCAATCCTTTACAGGCCAGGCCAAATATTTCCTCCTTCATGGCCATGTGAACCTAAAGCCATTTATTCGTCCTCTGAAGGTACAGAGCTCATTTTCTCCCTTCAGTAATTCTCCAACCTGGTTGGTTATCAGAATTACCTGTGGATATTTTTGAGAGTACAATTTCTATGTCTGCAAATCCATAGGTTTTGATTCAATACATCCAGAGTAGGGTCTATGAATCTTTATTAAAAGAAAAAAATATATATGACTAGGTGATTTCTGATGATCAACCAGGTTCAGAAATCACTCAACTGGCACTTCTAATTATTTTGCCTTAATAGCTTCATTTTCATTTTATCGCATTATCACCATCATTATCATTATCATCATCATCAATTTGTCATTTCATTATCACCAAAATTTCCTTGATGAGTGGATCTGAGTCTAATCCATCAAGGTCGTAATTTACAGAAGGCACTTAAATATTTTCTGATGAGTGTGTTGTGAATTACTCTATAACATTCCATTTGATAATTACGTTGACATTTTTTCTTACAGTCAAAGAATACATATATGAGAATATATCTTATTCTAGTAATAAACAAAAATTCCATTTTATTATACTAATGGTGGCTAATTCTAGACTGGAATATGAAATTGTACAGCTAACATGCTTCTCTCTTACTTCAAGAAAGGTAAGAATATCTAGGAAGTGAAATAACTTGCAGGAACTTTTAACAGAGCTTTATTCTTGTATCCTGCTGGTCTCACAAAATATTTTAACAGGTACAAATATTGTGAGCTCCTTCTTGCTAAACTCATTTGAAATCCCAGTTGGAGATGTGTATTCTGTATAGATTTATACAGGTGAAAATCCACGTGTGCAAATTGTGTCCATGAGAAAAGAATGAATGTGAAAATGAGTGCTAGTCTTCCAAAGGTTGGATATTTTTAGTCAACTAATAAATGCACTGATGGTAACCATGACAGTAAAACATAAAAAAGAAAAAAGTCCTAAATTATCATAAGACAGGGAAACAGATTAGAAATAGGTGAGAGAAAAAAAGAAGGGAAAATGAGAAGAGATGGAGAAAGGAAAGTAAAAAAGGATTAAGGAATAGTGAGTTAAAAGGAGAGAGAAAAAGAAGTCATCAAGGGTCTTCGTGGGCGATGTACATCCACATGGTGAGGACTGGATCTTATAACAATTATAGTTTATTCCAACTCAGGGGTCTTTCAGTAAAATAATGCAAAATAGCAGATACAGTATTGGGTCTTGGAAGACATCCTATAAGTGAGGAGTTTGAATTTTAGTTTCATTAGCTTCCCCATATGTCTGTGTCTGATCATTCTTCTTGATGTTATTTTGGGCATGGGCCCTAGAAATTCCTGAATCTACCTTTGTTGAGTCACCCTACACGCTGTGCCTTCCCAGGAAGAAATACTCATATAGAGAATAAAGATAAAGGGAAATCTTAAAAGGACAATGACAGAAGACAATCAGATTATGTCTTTACTATTGGGAGATCTTATACCTGAGACACAAAAGCCACTCTGACTAAAGGGGAAATGGAACACACACACAAGGCCAGGAAATAGAAGGGAGGGGAAATGAGTCCCAGGACAATTACTAGATGCAATCATCTGAGCACCAAATATGCCGTTATGGTAACATGAAGCCACTGAGGCATAATTCTCCCTCCAAAAACGACACCAGCAATGGCTTTTGATAATTACCAAAGGAATTATCATTTCAAGACTGATGTGTGAGTTGAAGTGGGCTCGTGAGCACCTGCCAAAGCAGGCAAGAAAAGAACCACTTACTGCCAAGACTTGCTTCCTGTGCTTCAGTCACATCTTATGACTGTTTTGGCTCCTGTCCTAATATTCATGTGAGTTTAATTCCCAGCAACACCACATGTAAGGTGTGCAGACACAAACTTGGAATGCTAATATAGAAAATCCAATACTGATCTTAACAGAGTTGACGGAAAAAGCAAAGCTCGTGTACAGAGCAGACGGTGGCTAAATGTCAGCGGAGACTTGAGAGCAGATATGGATTGTGTACAGAGATTCGGGGCAACCCATATTCTCTAGAATATGGCAAAAAAGTTAGAAAAATCTTCTGTATGGCACAAAGGGCCTTCACTGAGTTTATTCGTTTTACAACACAGAAGAGGCCGTCAAGCCCTCACTAAGAGCTAATTTATCAGTAATTGAGACACTCATTTCAGTCAGGTGATAATAAGATTCCCAAACGACAGCAAGTCTGAGTAAACTGGAGGTTAAAGTGGGAAAGGGCTGCTCTAAGAAAACACAAAAAATTACAGAAAACCATAAAATCATACAAACACTCCAAAAGTCTGGCAGAATAATTCAAAACGTAAGAAGTCTGGGCCTACTTCCCGAAGATGCTAAAAGTTCTACATATCTCTTGGCTAAAAACTCTTTGAATCATCAACTGTTGACCCTGTGTCATCACAAAGTGCAATCTACCTATGCAGTTTTGTATGTTACAGCTTCATCACAAATACGAACACACGTAAATAGAAAGTGAGAGAAAGAAACACTTTTTTCCACGCATGAAGACTCAATCTGAGGTTTAAATCTAAAGATTAAAGAAATCACCAAAATATTTAACAAAAATAATTCTTTTTTTTTTTTTTTTTAATTTTTTGTTTATTGCAGTAACATTGGTTTATAACATTGTAAAAATTTCAGGTGTACATCATTGTACTTCTATTTCTGCATAGATTACATCATGTTCACCACCAAAATACTAATTACAACCCATCACCACACACATGTACCGAATTATCCCTTTCACCCTCCTCCCTCCCCCCTTCCCCTCTGGTAACCACCAATCCAATCTCTGTCCCTATGTGTTTGTTTATTGTTGTTATTATCTATGATAATAACAAAAATAATTCTTGATAAGATAAATATTATCTAAAATTTTGTTATTTAAGGAAGTTTTCAATATGATAGATTCCCAAAAGTGTAATCATTTTCTCCTGTCATCGTCTCCTTTCTGGTATTGATAGATATTCTCCCTTAAGCAAGGAAGCAAAGATTTATACACCGAAAAATACAAAACATTACAAAAAGAAATTAAAGAAGACACAAATAAATGGAAATACATCCCAATATCATGGTTTGGAAACTCAGTATTGTCAAAATGTTCATACTACCCAAAGCAACCTACAGATTCAATGCAATCTCTGTCAAAATAATGGCATTTTTCACAGAAAGAGACAAAATAATCCAAAAACTCATATGGAATGACAAGGACCCTGAACGGCCAAAACAAACTTGAGAAAGAAAACAAAGATAAAGACCTCACACTTCCTGACTTCAAAACATATCACAAAGCTGCAGTAATCAAACAGTATAGTACTGGCATAAAGATAGATATGGGGACCAGTGGACCAGAATAGAGAGCCCAGAAATAAACCCAAACATATATCATTCAAATGATCTTTGACAAAAGTGCCAAGGCTACACAATGGGGAAAAGATAGTCTCTTCAATAAATGATGTTGAGAACACTGGATATCAACATGTAAAAAATGAAAATGGAACCTTGTCTTATACCATACACAAAAATCAACTCAAAATGGATTGAAGAGTTAAACATAAAACCTGGAACTATAAAACGCCTAGAAGCAAACATAGAAGGAAAGCTTCATGACATTGGTTTTGGCAATGATTGCTTGGATATGACACCAAAAGCAAGGACAACAAAAGCAAAAATGGCCGAGAGGGGCTACCTCAAACTAAAAAGCTTCTGCACAGCAAGTGAAACAATCAACAGAATGAAAAGGCAATCTTCAGAGTGGGAGAAGCTATTTGTATCTGATAAAGGCTTAAAATTCAAAATATATAAGGAAATCCTACAACTCAATCACAAAAAACCCCCAAATAAAAACAGGCGAAGGACTTGAGTAGACATTTCTCAAAACAAGACATACAAATGGCCAACAGGTATATGGAAAGATGCCCAGCATCACTAATTATCAGGGAAATGCAAGTCAAAACCATAATAAGATATCACCTTACATGTGTTAGGATAGAATTATATGGATATATACATATATGTATATTTTTTAAACAGAAAATAAGAAGTGTGGGTGAGGATGCAGAAAAATTGGAACCTTGTGCAATCCTGGTGGGAATGTAAAATGGCGCAGCTGCTATGGAAAACAGTATAGAGGTTCCTCAAAAAATTAAAAATAGAACTACTACCATATGATCCAGCAATCTCATTTCTGGGTACTTATCCAAAAGAATGGAAATCATGATCTCAAAGAGATAATCACACTCCCATGTTCATTGCAGCATAATTCACAACAACCAAGACATGGAAACAGCCTGAATGTCCATCGGCTGATGGATGGATGAGCAAAATGTGGTACATACATACAATGGAATATTATTCAATCTTTAAAAAGCAGGAAATTTTGTCATATGCTACAACAGATGAACCTTGAGAACATTACGCTAAGTGAAATAAGCTAGTCACAGAAGGACAAAATGCAAGATTCCACTGATATGCGGTATCTAAAGAAGGCAGACCCACAGAAGCAGAAAGTAGAATGATGGTTGCCAGGGGCTGCAGGAAGGGAGAAATGGGAGTTTTTCAATAGGCCTAGAATTTTAGTCAAGCAAGATGAAAAAGTTCTAGAGATCTGCTGTATAATGAAGTGTATGTAGTTAACAATACTGCACTGTACCTTTAAAAATTTGTTAAGAGGTTAGATTTCATATTATGTTTTTTATCACAATTTTTAAAAACGTTAATTGAAATATACACTTGAAAATAAGATTCAATATATACATAGTCAAAGAAAAGACTGTAAATATAAGAACGTGAAACGAGTATTTTTTCACGATTGGTAGTCTGTGTATATATGAAAATCCATATACATATACACATACACACATACATTTTTTAGCCTTTTCACCACCTTGTTGCACTTTTTTGGACATGTTCCAATCTATTTTCTTAAAATACAGGATCCAGGGGCCGGCCCCACGGTGTAGCGGTTAAGCGCGCATGCTCCGCTGCAGTGGCCCGGGGTTCGGATCCCGGGGGCGCACCGTCACACTGCTTGTCAAGCCATGCTGTGGCGGCATCCCATATAAAGTGGAGGAAGATGGGCACGGATGTTAGCCCAGGGCCAGTCTTCCTCAGCAAAAAGAGGAGGATTGGCATGGATGTTAGCTCAGGGCTGATCTTCCTCACCAAAAAAAAAAAAAAAAAAAAAATACAGGATCCAGAATAATCACAAAAGTTGACAGTATCTGATCAGTGCAGAGAACTTTCTGGTTCTAGACACTATGTTTCTTTTAACACTGCCCAATCAATTTATATTTATTATATTTAATATATAAGTACATGTATTTCCATAAACTCTTTTTCAGTGGATCAATTAGTGTGTGTTCATACTAAGCTTGTGATCCATCAACCTGAACTCCATTTTCAATCCCTTTACAAAATAAAGCTGGCGTATACGGTTTTGATCACTAGCTTCATAAATATTGCCTCCATATCTCTATCCCAAGCTATTTGGGCATCACAGTCTTATTCACATCAGTATTTATTGGATGACTCTAATCTTCTTTGATTATAATAAACAAACCCTAACAGACGTGGCTCTCCCTTTCTCAGCTGAGTGAAGTGTTTTCACAGCATTAAGTAAATCTACTCAGTTAGAAAGGTGAGGGCATTTTAATTTCTATGACTGACAGAACTTGTTAAAATTGGCTTTAATTGGCAGTTTTCAAAAACCACATTAAAAATTTAAGTAACTACCTGCTACACTGGGAAAAAATACGTTATCTTTAAATGTAGCAATTTGAAATCATCTAGTCTAATGGGTCTCAGGGGAATTCTGGGAGTATTTTTGGGTTGTCACAACGAATGTTTGGTACATAGGTGTCCCACCAGACACTTAAACAGGTGACGAAAAATCTGTATACAATTTTTTAAGCCTAGAGTCTAATTCTGTTTTACATATAAATTAAAATATTTTTTGCAAGCTTTAAATATGCATGGACTTTAGAATGAATGAATCTACCACATAAATTAAGGGAAGACTGTAATCTGTTTTGTTCACATCTTTACCAATAGTTGGTAATCACTTCAGAAATGTACATCCCAGATGGCCACTTCACTCATGATTTTTTTAAGTCATCAATACCATGGACTTGAATTTGCACCTGTCTTGTTCTCAGCAACTTTACAACAAGATAGAGACATCTGACGACTCTATTGCGATTTTTAGTGTGGAAGAGTCTAGCTATTTACGTATCAATGCATATTTTAAAAAATCGCTTTCCTTCATTTCTCCTTTTATTACAGTTAGGTGGTTATATTGATGACTAATTATTAGTACTATATGTGTGGTAGATAATATTTACTATGCATTTCATTTCAAGATAGCAAAAGGGGTAGTTTGCAGAATAGTTTTTATATAATATGGGTACTGGGTCTCAAAGGCCCTGTAGGTATACAGTCCTCAGTGGCTGTCATCAGCTCTGGAATTTATTCAAAGTTACTCTAGTATCCTAGTCAAGCAACTTATCATCAGTTCAACATTGCTCCTGGCTTCAGTGTAAGTTTTTACCTAAGTTGAATTAAATGGATCTAGGCCATTTTTTTGAGCCCAGTCCTCTAGCTCAAATAGCAATTTTTGTAATAAGATTATTTTTTGGTACCCCAAAGCTTTTTTCTGGGGGTCCTGTTTGGTGTCTGCCATTCCAATCCTCCCCTCTTTCTTCATCTGATGCCCAGTACTATGGACAAAGAATTCCTTATATGATCTATTTGCCTAAAAATTATCTTTCAATATTTCCTAATTTTGATTATTATTGAGTAGCACAGGCATATGATCATATTTGCTTAGGACAGACGGGTATACAGCTTTCATAGATAATTCCACACATGTAATATTTTAGCATTCTTCTTTCACAGTCATAAGCGTACAAATTTGAAAGACAAATCTTAGTATCATCCCTCATGTTGAAAAATAATTAAGTGAAGAGTGTAACTTACTGAGGACTCAAGAGACCTTTTGCACTAAAGAGTCTGACTCCATTTTCGATGTTTGACTGCTGACAGATTCCAAAATCCCACCCCTCTATCTTCCCCTCTTGCCCCAAATCTGAATAAGTCAATAAGAAAGCCCATGAGCTCTCTTGTTTGGCACCAGCAGGACGTTCTAACCCCATGTACTGGGTTGAATAGTGTCTCTCCAAAATTCATGTCCATCTAGAACCTCAGAATGTGACTGTGTGTTGAAATAGGGTCTTTGCAGATGTATTAGCTAAGTTAAAATGAGGTCGTGCCAAATTAGGGTGGGCCCTTAACCCACTGTGACTGGTATCTTTATAAGAAGAGAGGAACACACACAGATTCATGCGGGGAAGAAGGCCATAGGATGATGGCAGCAGAGACTGGAGAGAGGCAGTTACTAGCCAAGTAATACCAAGAATTCCTAGCAACCACCAGAATCGAGGAGAGAGGCATGGAACAGATTTTCTCTCAGAGAATTCACAATGAACTAACCCTACTGCCACTGACCTCACAGAAGTGATGTCAGACTCCTAGCCTCCAGAAATGAGAGAAAAGTTTCTGGTGTTTAAGCCACCTGGTTTGTGATAATTTGTTACAACACCCTAAAAAACTACTCTACCACGCAAACCCTGGCCCATGCATGGTAAACCTTATCATGGCCCCATCACCTAACCACAATAAAATCCAGAGCTAGAGAGAGCCTTCCTTTTTCTCTCAAGTCATTTTTGGATTTGCTTGGGAGCCTGTTCTGCTATCCCCAGAAAGCCTCATTACGTAAGTAATAAACCTCTTCATACCCTCTTGGTGTTTGTGTGGCATCAACAACCTCAACATCTGAACCAGTTTTGGGCTGGAGGTCCATACTGCTTCCATTGAGATGACTACATTACCTGTTGTCTAATTCTAGTTCTGCCACTGAATGACTATGTAAATTTTAGGAAAGCAGGTAGCATTTTGGGATGTCTGGGTTTTTTTTTTTTTCATCTTCAAATAGGTAGGTTGGACCATAATTACAGTCACCAAATACAAAAACTGAGTGTCATCACTCCCCATTCCCAGGTCCTTGGCCAATACCTCTGTGACATCAGTGCACTTTTTCCAACTAAGCCTGGATGGAGCCTCATTTTCCTTCTCAACTGAGTAGTCTAGGAAATTACCCCAGTAACTTTTCTATCCCTAAAAGTCTATGAAAAGTGTGAATGCCCGTCAATAGTAGTTTGCCACTCGACCTCTGGCTATGATTTTCTTTAGTCTTGGTAGGTTTTTTCCCAAATCCATAGCTATATTCTTACATTCCCTACTGTTTCTTCTTTAGTGTTGATGACCTTATCTACAACCTAGTCCTTCTCAGTACTTACTTTTGCTTCCAAGTTGACCTACAGTTCTCAGGATAGAAAATTTCACCATTCTGTGATATATCAGTAACTCTTATTTTAACCTGGCTTGTTGTAGGGTGAAACACTAGTGGATGTACACGAAGTGTCAAGGCATGCTTATTCAATTCTTCAAACAGTGCACAATGTTGGTGGATATTATTCATTGCAGATGGTTTACATTTCATGCAAAAATAGACTGTTATGAGAGCCTTAGCCAACAAAGGAAAAAGTCTATTACATATGTAGCATCTTCAGATATGAAAAATTGAAGTTGAAAGGAAACATACATGAAAGGAAAAGAAACAGCCAAGCTGAGAGCTGAGCTGACTCTGTTTTTGTAATGTGGCCTCCATGGCTGAGCTGCAGATCTGGCCTTCTGACTCCTGCATTCAGAGATAATTCAGAGATAATGAGGGGAGTTTCTCTGTGTGACCTCCTCTATGCCTTCCATCATATTTTATGCACTAGTAAAACTATTAGTAATGCACCAGTTCTAAGGGACTACGATAAATAAGTAATCAGAGCCTGGTGTAGTAGACCAAAAAAATCTACAGGGCAAGGAGTCGTGGGTTCTCCTTTGCTTTTCTCCTGCTCAACAGCCTTAGGCCAGTCACTAGACATCTCTGAGTCAAAAGTTGCTCCTCTCTGACAGGAAGGAGATAGACTAGAAAGCACTCTAAGACCCTTTACAGCTTCCTAAATTTCGTTGATTTAACTGCTGTGATATTAGGATCATTGAGGGATAGTATGCAATAAAAATAAACCTTCCCTTCAACACTGACCTTCATTGTCAGACGTGAAATAATATGCTAGAGCTACAAGTAAAAAGATGAAGTATGAATAAGTTTTTGCCATTTTACACCAGACTAAAAGGAATTCAGTCTCACAGCAGCCCTCTTCAAACTGCTACTTATTATGTATTCAGTTAACAATGTGTATTTAAGAGAGAGTGATATTGTCATTCTCTACTATGCTCTGATCATTTAGGAAACATCTTTGCAGTCATTAAAGTTTGCATATAAGGATCCTAAGTCTGCATATCTTTCTCTTTTTGTTGATAGGGAAAGTATAATGATATCTGAGACTTTGCACTATAAAACGCGGGATGATATAAGCAACAATGTTTATCTGTAATTTGCAACTGTCTTTCACAGAATCCATAGTCTAGAAGGAAATTTACACTTCATTGTTTCATGTGCTTTACAGGTGTGTTTTTTTCTATGAGGAGGTGACATCTGGAGAGTGTATATACCACTGAATTTAATCAAGTCAACTGAAGCCATAATTCTCTGATTTTTCTTCTCTCTTTTCTTCTGCCCTTTTCAAATCTGTTATGAATCAGAGCAACATCCTCTTAGGCAATCACCTCTCTTCTTTGTTTTCTTCATCCAATTGGGAACCCAATGCAGCCAGAGTGAGCTGGTTAATATGGAAATCTGATCATTCATTCTATTTAAATCGCTTTAATTGTTCTTTTCATCCTGAAGATAACAGGGACACTTTCTAGTATGACATAAAGTCTATTTGTATCTAGCCCTTGCCTACAGCTATAAGCTTATCTTTACCATTCACCACCCCCTCCACCAGCAATACCAACTACCTCTAGTTGCCTAGACATGCCGTACAGCTTCACACTCCATGACTTTGCACCTGCTGTTCATTCAGTGTTAACCCAAAGTCTTTCTTCTTATTACCCACCTTTCATCAATTAAAATCCTGCTCTGTTATGAAAATCTATTATAAAATCTTAAGGGGAAGTTGCTTTATTATCTGAACAACTTCTGTATCATGAGACATTTTTATTAATGTTTGTTTCACATTGAATATAATTGTGACTGTATCAGTTTACATGTTATATACCACACTACAAGCTACCTGAGGGATGGGACCTTGTCTTACTCTTTTCTACTATCCCCAGTTCCTTGCTCAGCGTCTGGCACGTGCTTTGTGCTCAATTAAATTAGTTGAGTGGATCTAAAACAATAATCATCAGCATTTATTGAGTGCTTAATTTCTCACTATTGTCCGTTCTGAGAGATTTTCGTGTATTAATTCATTTAACCTGCATAAAAACTTTATAGATAGGTACTCTGTTTATTTTTATTATTCAGATAGTGATTCTGAGACACAGAAGTTAAAGACTTTGCTTTAGGCCACACGGCTGGGATGGAGAGCTGGGATTTGAATTCAGGCAGTCTAGTTCAAGAGCTTGGGCTCTCAGGGACCCTGAGACTAAGGACGTGTAGGCAACTTGATCCAAGTCCATTCTAACATTTGATGACAAAGTAACTAAAACCAATCTCTCATACTTTTCAATCCAGTGGTCTTTCTACTTTACCATAATACAAATTTCAACATCTTCTTAATCATGTGTTAAACAAATATCATATGATTTTAAGCACACTGTCATTCATACACAACTTTGAATTGCATTTTTATGTTTTGAACTCTAAATATATGCTATAAAATAAACTCTTTCAATTAGAAAGTTTTATTTGACCATAGTTACATGTAAGCAACTAAAAAGACTTTATGGTCATAATGACAGTGGATGTGAGGGTAAGGTCTAAGAATGCACTTTTACACAAAGGATTCTGTAGAGAATCACAAGAGTGGACATAAGACCAGTTCTTGTGAATTCAGCCTTCTACCTTCCGCCTTCTGCCCCACAATATATTCCATGCCTAGAAGAACTAGACTTGTCTCTTGCCCATAAAAGTAGACAGACTGAGAAAGATGAGTGAGGAGGCAAGCCACATTCCAGCTTTGTTTTTCTAGAAAGTTTCTGAGCATAGAGCAAATATTTGTTATCTCCACTGAAATTCATATTGCAATTCCTAAAACCATACTTTCAGAGAGTAATCTGAATGAATTAACCCAGCCTCACATTGTTTAAACTTCTTGCTAACTGAGGCAATATACAGAGTGGAGAAGGGCATTGAGTTTGAGCCCCAGTTCCACTGCTTTCCAAAGATGAGACATTGGGCAAAGTACTTAGCTTCCCTTCTGTTCTCATTTGTAAAATGGAGTAAATGCAATATCTACATCATAGAGCATTTGTAATGTGCTTAGCTAATAAAAAATTTTATTATAGCTAATAAAATCCTAGCAGTGACTATTTTTAGCGATTATTTCAATAATCAGGTAACAATAAAAATAAACTCCCTTTGGGAAAGATCTACCAATTAAAACTCAAATTTAAAAAAAATCCATCCACACAGCCACCGTTCATAATTTTATTTGTTCAATTTTTAAACATGATGGGATGATTGTAGATTTGTTGGAGGGTATTTTATGGACATTGACTTACATATCTATTTTATGGCACCAAATTCTGGCTGTAGGAACTTTATATTCTGTATCAGGACTTGCCAAGATTACCCAGGATCTGATTAGTTAGCTAAAAAAAGACAATATCTATTTCCTAATTAGTAAAATAAATTGGAAAAGACGGCCACTAAGTTATTTTCAGCTGGAAGAATGACTTGATATGCCCATGTTCTTACTGTGTGTGTATTGGGAAAGTCCCATAAACCCATTTTGTTTCCGTTTACTGATCCATAGAGTGGTGACAACAATTGCGTGTACCTCAAACAGTTGTTGTAAGAATTAAAAAAAAACAAAACAATGAATTAACTGAGCTAATACATGCCAAATGCTTGGCATGGGAACTGGATTACAGACAGTTGTCAATAAGCAGTAGTAATATCATGCAAAAGAAATACCTCTCGAAAATTTTTAACAAATTTGTCCTCTTTGAGGGAATATAGGATAAATTCCGGTAATATCTATACCAGGCTGCCAGTTACATCCATTTAATCAAACCAAATCATTTTGGACAAACAATTTTATGGAATTGACTCAATTAACAAGATGTTTTGGCTGAGCTTTCCCAAATCATCTTCTAAGGAGCACAGATTCTGTCTCCTATAAAGAGCAATATATAAAAAAAAAGACAAAATATCAACAGGTTCCATCGTCAAATGTATTGGAGATGCTTTCACACTGTGTGGTCTACTAGAGATTCAGAGATGTTTTGCAGTTAAAATTAATTGTATATATTATTTAACTAACAGGTTGTAACATTTCTTTGACCTCAAAACCCTTTTTTTAAGAAGGTATCTATTGACATTTCCTAGAAAAGGAGTTACAGGGAAAGACAGTTCAGAAAATGCTGAGTATTTAAACCATTGTCTCTATTTTAACTTTAAATGAGCTTTTCGAGGCTGTTCCAGAAATCAGGAATCTCTTTGGATTAATTTTCTTTGCTTAATTACCTAGCCATGAAGATAAATTTCTTGGTTTATACTCATGTTCTTGCCAGTTTCTTGGATTCTAACAGAAGTTTGGAATGTCTAAAGTAACTCTTATGATCCGTAAAGTAATATCATTTTAGGGTTTACCATCTTTATTTGCAGCTGCCAAGCCCCAATGCTTTCATTCTGATTTAAAAAACTAATATCTTCTGCTAATTGGAGGTTACATGAATGTTCCACATTCAAGAATACCTACTGAGGTGCCAGCCTGTTCCAACAATGTCCTGGCTTCTGAATAATTTCCAGGACTTGTAAGTAATAAACCTTTTTCTGCAAAGTTTCCTGATGGTTATTGCTGAGGATGTCTTGCAATCATAATAAGAAGCACAACGGCCAGTTCAGCCACAATATTGGTTATCCATAGGCTGAGATTGGCTACAAAACACCCACCCTCGAACAAAAAGTCAGAAAAATGTTCTATAATCATACAAGCTTCAAATTCCCATTCTACAATCACTGTAAGATATCCGTTTGACCTCAGGTTACTTTAGTGATGTAGGGAGCGTTGTAAAATTTGATTAAGAAGAAGTTGCTTTAATGAATATGTTTAAATTAGACTCCATTTCCCTTGGTTCCCCCATCACTGATTCTAAGTGGATTAAAAACCATATGAGGAGAAAAGAGAGCAATTTTTTGATAGTTTGCAGCAGCCAGTGGTCAAAGCAAAATTCCTAGATTTGGTAATGAGCAGTATTCCCAGAATCCTGCCCCCCAAAGTAATCCTGGTTACTTCAGCATTAGTTCAGTGATATAAAATCAGTCTTGATGTGTCCCAAATGGATTTTCATTTGACAATTTCTGAGTCTTCAGTTTGGTTCTCTAAAGATGTGCCAAGATTCACAAACACCGACTCTGTGCCAAAAAGTGAGGCTGATTGCTTTGGTCAGACTCAAAGATCCCTGTCTCCTGGAGAACAAATTTTGCTGGTTTTCTTGTTATAGAATCACCTGGCTATACAGGGTTTTGGACTCTTGAGTATAACACAACCTGTGTTCCTGAGAAATGGAAACATAATAGACAAAGCACTGAAACGAAGTCATCAGACCTGAATTAGCTTTAACATTTACAAACCATAAGGCTGGGTAAATCATCACCAGATTCAAACTTAGGTCTTTTAACTTCAAGTCCAGCAAATTTCTATTCTAAGACAAGCCCCTTAAGGTCATATATTACTGCCTAACCCAACAAATTTCTGAGGCCATAGTAAGCTTAAAGGAATGGATAATAATATGAAGTCAGCATTCTCCAGTGTCCAAACATTGCAATAAGCAACTCAGACCATGTAATATTCAGAATAATACTATGATGTTGATGTTATTGTCCTTTTTCCAGGTAAGGAAAGTGAGCATTTTTAGTAAGGCATTTAAGGTCGCATGGCTAATTGGCATGGCTAAGACTTTAATTCAGATATATCTATCTATACAGCCCATGTTCTTAATCATTATGTATATTATTTCCAATTCTCATTAAAAGAACTGTTGCAAAGTTTTGCCATAGTATGTTCTTTCAAAGTACTCCATAACAGTTTGAACTACTGTACACCACAAAATTTACTGTCAGAAAATTTCTCATTTTTTCCTAATTTTCTCATCCATATTATTGCAAATAGTTAAAGTGGCTGAGCAAAAGTGAATTGCTACTCTGTGTAAATCAAATCCAGTCATCTATATCTTCAAAAATTATCCAAAATATGACCACTCTCACCACCTCCACTCTGACCAATCTTATCCAAACTCATCATCTTCTTTATGTGGCTTATCTCAATATTCCCCTAAGTAGTCTTCCTGATTCTTCTTCATGTCCACTTACCCAGTCTTATCTCAAAAGAACAGTCAAAGTAATCCTATTAAATCCACCTCAATTAAATAAAGTGGATCGTTTCTGTCCTCTGCTCAAAATTATCCAATGGTTTTATTTTTCATGCAGAGTAAGTGATAAGTCCTTTCCAGTGGAGTACAAGACCCTGCATCGTCTCCTCCTCACTCCATCCTTTGTCACCCAACCTTCTCATTGAACTCATCTTCTGATACACTCTTCTTTGCTCACTCTGCTTCAAACCCAGTAGCCTCCTTCTGTTCCTCAAAATTGTCATTCCCTCTGCCGGAATGCTCATTTCTCACATATCTTCTCAGCTTGCTTCCTCCCTTTCTCTTATCTTTACTCAAATGCCGTCTTCTCAGTAACACCTTTCCTGACCATTCTGTCTAGAATTGCAACCCCAAAACACTTCCTACCTTCCTTTCCTGCTTTATTTTTTTATTTAGCACGTATTGCCACCAAAATGCCATGCATTTCTTTGATTTATCTTATTTATTTCTTTCTTTACCTGCTCAAAGGTAAACTCCAAGAGGACTTTCATTGACTATTGTATCCCCAGTACCTATAACTATGCTTGACATATGATAGGCTTTCAATAAACATTTGATGAATGAATGAATGAATGGATGAATAGATGTCTCCTTTTGGGCAGTGCTGTGCAATTCCTTTATGAGGTTCCCCAGTCACTGCACCAGGCACCAAGCACTATGTAAGAATACAGCTCTAAGACTTATGCACCATTAACATCTGGCTCCTAAAACGTTTGCCCAGTTCTCGTTAAGCTCCACACATAATCCTGATATCCACCATCCAGATCCACATTCTTTCTCTTGTTTCTAGCTTAGTTGTGCCAGAATCATTCCATTTAAATGATGGCAATTTGAGGTCACTTTCCACCTAAAGCCGTCTCAGGAGAATATTCCTTCTACCCTAACCCAGCCCAGGTATACTCCATCTAAGCACCACATCAGCATGAGGGATACATCCCTTCAATTTTCAAAAGATAAACCAGATATGTTTTCTTCTTCATGTAACAAGAATGCTTTTTCCACCTTTCTCGATTCTATATCTTCCCTGCTTTCCTTTAAGCCTCCTTGGTCTGACTTAATCATTCATCTCCCATGTAATTCAAGGTTTTCCTTTTTTATAAAATACTATCAGTTCTACTGTTTTCTTTTGCCGTGTTCTAGAACGGGTCTGCAAATTGCTGAACAAATGTACATCACTTTCTAGGGTTACATTTTATCTTAAGAGGAATTCCTACAATAACACAGAATGACAAGCAGCAAATATTTCCCTTCAGAACCAAGCTGTGTTTCCTTTACGAGAGAGAGAGAGAGTCATCATTAATTAAACGAGGCAGAGGAAATAGCTTGATATTAAAACACAGATTATGATTTTCAAAATTGAAAACTACAGAGTCCACAGTTGAATGTCTTCAGTACGCATTTATTAAGAATTGTGAAAATGAGTGTCTGACTGAAGTGAGTCTTAAGTACGTCTCATTTTGTAAAATATAATTTTTAAAGGATTTCATACTTAGAGAATAAAATTCTGGCTAAGCTCCTCAGGAGAAAAAATACACTGTGAGCTGCATTTGCTTCAAGAGGAAGCTGCACTCTGAAACTAAGACCTCCTTCCAGATGGCATATGAAGAAGCCTTCCCCTTTGGTGTTTATCATTGATTAGAGTCAGCTTGTGACTGCCTCCCTAGGGAGAACATACAGTCAAAGGATACAGTTTCTTGTCTGCCTCCATTCTTCCATTTGAGCACTTAGATGCTAAGAAACTCAAACATGAAACATTTCTCTAAATGCAAACTCCTTTTCAGAGTTTCATACCTATGGTTAACTATTCCTCTTATAGATAGGTTTCAGTTCTATTTCATGTCACAGAAGCAGCACTGGACATAGAGTCATGTGCTTTAGTAATGCTGTCACAAATTGGTCATTAGGAGCTATTTGTGCCTTACTGCATCTTAATTTTCTTACATATAAAATAGAAGTTCCAAGCCAGCCCTGATGGCCTAGTGGTTAAAGTTCGGTACACTCCATTTCGGCGGCCTGGATTCGGTTCCCAGACGCAGAACCACACTACTCATCTGTCAGTAGCCATGCTGTGGTGGCAGCTCACAGAGAAAAAACAGAAGATCTTACAACTATACACAACTATGTACTGGGGCTTCGGGGAAGGGAAGGGAGGAAGAAAAAATGAGACAGAATGGCAACAGATGTTAGCGTAAGACAAATCTTCCCCTGCAAATAAAGGGAAAAATAAGATTAAAAAAATTTTTTTAAAGATTTTTAAAAAAATAAAAATAAAATATAAGTTCCAAACCTACCCAGGGTGATTTGAGTCTCAAACCTGCTAATGGACTTAATGGCACTTGAAAATTATAAAGCTCTCTAGCAAATACAAGATTTTATAATTGATATGGATATTTTCAACCATGGACTAGTTTTACAGTGATATAAAAGTCACTGTATGATATTAGAAAGATCATAGGATGTAGTCCAAAGACCAGAGACCAAGACCTAGCTCAGCCTCTTTTAGAGCATAAGACTCACCGAGAAATCACTTAATCATACTTGGTTTTTCTTATATATAAATTAGGGGTGCAGGTACTATCCACCTCACAGTGATATGGCTTCAATATTTGTAAATGTGCTACGTAAATTGTCAAGTGTTGAGTTCATATATTTTCAGCAACACATTGCAGATCTAACTAAAAAATGGTAGGAAATAGACTTGACAATTTCAGAAGTCTTTGCAAGGCTGATGTATTTTTACTGCTATTTTCCAGCTTTCTAGTAAGGAAAAAAAAAATCTAGCTCTAATTGGAAGTTAGAGGATCCTTGGAAGAATTTGAGATGTTTCCATTGACTCTGATGGAGTTTGAAAATTTGTCTTAAGTTAACACAATTGTTAATATGAAGTAGAAAAATATGTATTTCTCACTTGTCGATATGAAATTCCACTTTTATTTCACTTGTTATCTAAATAAACTTTGGCCTATTGTGGTAAAAATTCAAACAAAAAATTTGATATCTCATCTTTTGACCATCTTATATCCTTTAGCAAGTTATAATTAAACCATCTTCGTCCCTTTGTCATTAACTTTAGAAAATAAAAACATTAAAAGTTGACTTTCAGGGCCGGCCCCATGGCTTAACGGTTAAGTGCGCGTGCTCCGCTGCTGGCAGCCCGGGTTCGGATCCCGGGCGCGCACAGACGCACTGCTTCTCCGGCCATGCTGAGGCCGCGTCCCACGTACAGCAACTAGAAGGATGTGCAGCTATGACATGCAACTATCTACTGGGGCTTTGGGAGGAAAATAAATAAATAAATAAATAAAATCTTTAAAAAAAAAAAAGCTGATTTTCATAAGACAGTGTGATAATCAGTTCTGGTGAGTCTGCTGATAAGAACTATCAATCGTTCAAATAATGTCATTGAGAGTTGACCATTCACCCTATTGAGAATAAATTTCTTTTGGTAGCTAGTCCCTTTTCTCACAAATATTATTTTAAAAGGCCTGCTGGCAACTTTGTAAGCATCCCAACCAAATGTTTTCTAGAAAGAGATTCTGATGCCCTTGACCAAATATCCCATAACTGCCCAGATTGCATTTCTTATATAATGTGGCTTTTACAATCTAGGCACCTTTCCACATACCCTATCTAAATTTAAGCCCTCTTTCTCCATACTAAGGCATGTTTCTGTCTGTTGAAGTAACTTTCATAAAAAAGAAGAGAATGCTAGGCACCCAGGGACATGTGCTCCAGGAAATACACTTTCTGGTGACAAGAATGGATTCAATTTAAGTCATGCACACTTACTTGTTAAGTCCCTTGCATGTGTCACTATGGCTTTGACTGAAAATGCTGAGTATGGGCATTTGACGCAGTACAGATTTCTCATCCACATGCAAATGGAATGGTAGTGACCTCATTGATCCTTTCCATGTCAGCCTGAATCATGTACTGCTCACAGCAGTTTAGATTATAGAGGTTAATAGTATGACACCATTTGCCTTTAATTCTATCTTATACAAACATCTTTACCTTTTTATATAGACAGAGGGTCTACTTTGCAATATATAGAGATATATAGATACATACTGTAGTCCTCTTTTATCCACAGGGGATACATTTCAAGACCCACCATGGATTCCTGAAACAGCAGATAGTACCCAACCCTATACATACTACATTTTTTCCTATACATACGCATGATAAAGTTTAATTTATAAATTAGGCACAGTAAGAGATTAACAACAATAATTAATAATAAAATAGAACAATTATAATAATATACTACAATAAAAGTTACCGTGGATCTTAGCAACCTCAGCCTACAATTTTTTTCTTTTCTTACGAAGTTGAGAACTTTCACCTTTTCATTTAAAGGAAGCACTTGACAACTTCTCTTTGGTAGATCTGAATTGCCAGCATCACTATTTTGCATTGGGGCCATTATTAAGTAAAATAAAGGTTATTTGAACACAAGCACTTCGATATCATGACAATAGATCTAATAACCCAGACAAATATTAAAAGACAAATGGGTGGGTAGTGTATAAAGCATGGATGTGCTGGACAAAGGGATGATTTACATCCTGGATGGGACAGAGTGGGATGGTGCAAGATGTCATCACACTACTCAGAACAGCGTGCAAGTTAACACTTGTGAATTGTTCATTTCTGGAATTTTTCACTTAATATTTTTGGACTTCAGTTGGCTGCAGGTAACTATAACAGTGGCAAGTGAAACCGTGAATAAGAGGGGACTACTGTATAGATACAGAGCATATTCAAAAATTGAGTTAATATATTTGATAGGAATATATCAGATATCTACTTAGATCTTCTCTCGAAAATGTTGCCTCAATGCTGAAATCACCAGTATCTCTCATGTATCATTTTGAAGCAAGGTTTTATTGCACTTTCTTTTTTACATCTTGTTGTAAACTTTGTGAATTTTATGCTATATTCTTATTATGAAAGTTCTTATATTTGGACAAAGTCAAAACCACATTTAAGAAAATCTCATGCACATTTTTCAAAAAAGACAAGTACAAGAATCACATTGGGAAACAAACACACTAAGAACAGATACGATATGGAAATCCAGAACTTTAATCCATTCCCTTGCTTTTATGACCTGTTTTCTTCATAGTCAGGTTACCATTACTACCATTTTGCCACTAGCTAACGTTTATTGCGAGTTTGTTATGCAGCAAGCAGTGAGCTAAAGGTTTTATACAATTACACAGTTGGAACAATGCTATATGAAGTATGTTCTCTCATTACCGCATAGTTCATAATTATGATTATGGTAGTTCACAATACTGCATCTCCGAGAGGTTAAATAAATTGTCTGAGGTCACATAACACAAAAGTGGTTAAGCTGGGATTCTAACTTCAGAGCTGCTACACAATAACATCTCAATGTCTTTCAATTGCCAGCAGATCCGCTAATTATTATTCTCACCAAAAGACAACCAAATTCAGTTCTTTGGCTGTTTGCCTTTCAGAATCTAAAGTGGCTCTGGCTACAATGACCAAAGCATCAGTGATCTTAACATTCTCAACAGCTTCCCATAATTCCAAGCTATTTCACTTCGTAACAGGCAGAGATTTTTATGATTTGAAATGTGCTTTATACTTTCATAGCCCACTCATGAATACACTCATTTTCCCTGGGGGTACAGTTTCTGTGCATCCTCAAACAGAGGAATTTAAAAGAAATTCCATTTCTGTGAGTAATTTCTCAATGTGAAATAATAATGATATAAAAAAAATTAAATATAAGCCCTCTAAAAGGAGAGAAAATAATTCACTGTGCTGCCTCTAGAGAATAATGGGAGAGTTTTCTGACTTCCCTAATCCATCTTCTGAATGTCTGATGTGCACTTCCGCTGCGGGGAGAAAGCCGCTTTGGCTTTCGCTCTCTGAAATGAGCTGGACTATCTTCTGCCTATCAGATGCTTTTTTTCCGGACTCTTATCACGGTTAAAAATGGGGATGAGGCTGATTGCGTTTTTCATGTGTGCCAAGTGTTGGCTGATGCCCACAAAAGTTAAATCACACTGGAGATGTGGCCAGCATGGAGAGCATGGATTCTCTTAAGCTGCCAGAGAGATGGAGGATGGAGCAAGGGTGGCGCCCCACTAATTGCGGGAGCTGTTTTGGGCTGGAATCAGTTTGAAATTGGTGAATATGTCACACTGCAATCTTAATATGTGAGAGATCAATATTGTGACAGACATATGGCTGCAAAATGGGAAAGGCAATGGCTTTACCCTGGTAACTCCTACTCTGTTGCTCTTTCTTCCAATACTGCATGGAGTTATTTGCATATGGGAGGCTTCAGAAAGTTGTGAAGACTCTCTTTCTTCAGTTCTTCTTGCCTCACTTCATCCTGACTTTTTCCTAACACATAGTGGGTTGCATGAGTATTAAGACTATAAAGATGCAGCATTGGTAGAGTTAGAAAAATACCAACTTAGAATAGCACTCGCAGTATTTTCTGGGACCCTAAGTAATTTAATTTGCATAAAATCACTTGACCATATCTGTCGTCTATTATTTGCCAGTTACGTTATGCATGTAAGGGATATTTGCCCCCAAATTTAATTTCTTTGAGCTTCAGGGGCCCTATAATAATCTTATTGGCAGATACAGAGTGTGATATATTACTATTATAATTCACAACTAGTACTTGACACAAGTAGTGTTAAGAAGCCTCTTATCAAATATTATTTTATATAACGTTCATGACAACCACTTGAAGCAGGTATTTTTACCACCATTTTATCAAAGAGAAAATTGAAGTTAAGTGACTTGGCCAAAGTTACATAGTTGGTAAGTGGCAGTTCTAGATCTGTACCCAAAACTACTGATTTTAATTACTCTGCTGTCCATACCACTTTATGTCTCCCGAAAAATGTTCGTTAAATGGATTTTTATTCAAAGAAAATACATCTGTGTATTGGAGGATGAATTCAAAATTAGGCATCTGTTTTTGAAAAGGCTGGCCCACACTCAAAGGTGAAATAGTTTGTGTGATCTTTTGGGCTTGAGACATATTGTTGAATTGATAAATAGAACATCTCAAAAAGCACACATGCAGAATGATTCAGAGAACCCGATGTGATCCAGAGAACTCAACCAAAGCTTCTGAAGAGTTGCTGGAGTCAAGAAGAAAGGAGATTGATGAGATTGTTCCCCAGTGCTTCCCATGTAGGCATTTTTCTCTTTCTATTGGTCGCCGCATATCTATTTTTTGGAGGTATAAGAATTAGCTCAAGCCATGTAGAATGAAGATGAAAGGAAACTAGGAATGGAACAAAGAAGTGGGGACATAGACAGGAAGACGGTCTGCATTTCAGATGTATCCTGAATACTGTTGAGAGCAACTGTAACTCATTAATCTGAGCGAGCTGTTACAAAACCTCATAGATAAGTGCCATGGAAGGCTTCCTATTACTGGACTTGGACATCACAAAGTCAGGGATTTCATCATTTATCTTTGAATCCAATGCCCAGGTAGTGTGTGGTACATACTAAGTGCTGCTTTCCTGTGGGTTATGGCTTAGGAAGTTCTGAGAAATTAAGATACTTTAGTAGTGAAAACCTTCAGGGGAACATATCAATTAAACAAGCTCTTCAGAGGTAAGAAGCATTGCACAGGGCTTAAGAGCACAGAGTTTAGAAAGGAAGTTTGTTGTAATCCAGACTCAGCTCCTTCTTCTCTAATGGAAATTCAATCCCTTTATCTTTGCAGAGGCTACTTTGCTCCCTTTTCTCAACCACTTTACCTCCTTTTTCTTATTCTTCCATCCTTTACTTTCCTAATTCTTATTCATATTTATTATTCAATAAGTGGTAGAATGAATATATGGATGAAAAAATGAATGAATGATCAGGTAGGGTCCATAAAATGTTATCAAGCAGAAAAAGAGAAGTCATCCTTGTCCATAGAATGTCAAATGTCTGTAGAATGCAAAAGGAATGGAAATACACACACAGATACAAACATCTTCCATGAGTTTTTCAATAAGAAGCCTTGATTTAAATCAAGGCTTGGACAAATTACATTTCTGAGCTCTTGTTATCTGTTCTACAAAAGAGAGATAAGAATGTCTAACAGAAATAGACAAATAATATACATTATTTGTGGGATATGGAGTTATGGGGGAATTTGACATTTTTGTGTTTACACTTTATAATGTTTGACTTTGATTTTGATTCTACAGGAGAATTTGGTAGACATAAAACCAATGAAGTTATAAAAACTAAATAAATAAATAGAGAAAGGAATTTCTAAATTAAAAAACCATTTTGTAGACTAAATGAAGTGGGTGCAAAGTTGGGTAAATAATGGCATTTGTAAATGTATATTCTCCTCTTCCCTCCAGTATACAATTGTGGGTAGAGTATTGTGCCAAGTCACAGTCATATTTTGAAGACCTTCTATTTCTTACAATTAACTGCCAGAATTTTGGTGTTTTTTGTTTGTTTTTTTTTTTCCAGATTTCAGGGCCAATGGCAGTGTTAGTAAGAAGTGAAAGGTTTCAGAATGAAGAATGCTTGACTAATACAGGATGGAGAATTGTAGGAAAGCCGCACAAACTGAGTGTCATTTCCATAATGATTCCTAATTCTTAGTGGTTCCAACCTAAAGGTCACTGAATTTGTGTTTGTCTTATGCTGAAAGTAGCTTGATTTCTCACCATTGTAGATATTGCAACTTCATGTATATATATGAACGAATCTTCAAGCTTATTACAGATGAGAGGAAGTTGTTTTCATGGTTTATAGATTTTAATAAATATGTTATTTTTCCAAATTATCTATGAAAAACCACCTGAGTCAAATATTTAAGTCTCATTAGTACTGTATACACGGACTAAAATGCAACATTCTCCTAAGTCTGAAAACTGTGTTGTTTGTGCCAGCATTTAGACAGTTGGTTTTAGAAATAAGTGCTTTTACGTTTGTGGCTAGCAACAAAACTTGGATTCTATTTCTTTATATTCATCTGATCTCATTCTAGCCAATTTAAAGAAAAAGAGGGAGGCTGTCTATGGCTAATTATAAGACATGTTATCAAATTGCTACAAATTGAAAAGCTTTTGTCTTTGGCTCACAGACTTTTCCTCATAGCTTAAGGCAGTCTTGCAAAGATATGCCCAAACTCCTACCCGTCCAAATAAAATAATAATAAAATAAATTAAACTGATAACTTTAACAGCCTGCTATTATTTACCAAGCCTTTCTTCTCTTGCCTGTTTCATCCTGCTGATCCATGATAAAATTCACAACCCTGAACTCTAGTAACCTAAGTGAATGTAGTTTACTGAAATGAATTTAAATCTCGATTATAATTAAAGCTATTTATCTACAGGAAGATTTTTTTAAGCCTTTCCTGATACATCCCAGACTCCTGGCCTATGGGCCTCATTAAATTTCTCAGCTGCGCTGGGGATTCTCAGGCTTCAGAGAGCTCACGGATGCTTATTGTTCAAGCCTTACTGAAAGAGCTCACCTTTTAGTGGGAGGGAAAGAACATGTATGCAAACACATATAAAGTAGTACAGTCAAGTGTCACATAATGACATTTTTGTCAATGACAGACCACATTTATGATGGTGATCCCATAAGATTAGTACCATATAGCCTAGCTGTGTAGGAAGCTATACCATCAAGGTTTTTATAAGTGCTGTAGGCGAGAAAGAAATTTTCCTCTGCCCTTCTAGGTTCTCCTGGCTGGTCTAAGAATTAAATTGACTTGAGACAGATTAACAGGAGAAAAACAAACAAAAGTTTAATAACATGTATACATGGGAGAAGCCCAGGAAAACTGAGTAACTCACCAAAATGGCCAAAGCCCCCCTCTCAAATACCATCCTCAACTAAAAAAAAACAAAATGTTGGGGGCCCGGAAAGTCAGGGACTTCAAAGGGAAGGAAGGCAATTCACAGGAGTAAACGTTTGGAAAACAAGTGGACACACAGAAACAGAAGACACACAGGGAAGCCCAACAAACAGGCTTTTCTAGGTTCCTCCCTGTCCACCACCTAATTCATGTTATGCTAAGGTGATAGCTCACTTCCTGAGACAGGTTTTTTAATACGAATTCTTTGAAGTAGTTAAAGGGAAAGTAACAAGAAAAACTTTGAGTCTTTCATTTTTAAAAATAATCAGCCTAAAAAAATTCTCATGTTATAAAGACACATTTTAACGTGGCAAATTTTGTTCCCCTTCAGGACACTCTACGATGTTCACACAATGAGGAAATCACCTAATAACACATTTCTCAGAACGTGTCCATGTTATTAAGTGACACATGGATGTATATTTAAGACACTGCAAGATATGTTCACTAAAATGTCATTACAATCCAAGGAACTCATATTCCATAGGGGTAAATCAAGAGAAGCTTTCTAAAGATAATATTCACTTTGAGGAACTGGGACAAGGAAGTATTGAGGAAAAGGTTGAATTCTGAAAGCAGAAGTGTGGAGAGGGCAATTCAGGAAAAAGAAACAACATAGTGGTAAAAGGCAGATGTGAGAAAAGGAGAGTATGCCATATCTAGTGTATCTTGGCACAGAGAAGCAGCGAAACATTGACCCCTCAGACCTCTGAGCAAGCTAGTAGGATCTAGGGTAACATGTCAGGTATCCACACCTGACATGCACTGCTCAGCTAGGCTGCGTCAGTGAATCCAAGGAGGTGCTATCCCACAGGACATCTATTTCAGCAGCAAGCTGCCAAATCGTCTCTACTCACTGTGGAAAAGGGGTACACGGAACAGCTGAAGCAGACTGCATTGCAGGAGCCCAAAGCCCTCAGCCCAAGGAGTATGGTTTATGGGTAAGGGAAGCCAAGTGGAAGCACCAAATATTTTTTTTAAGGAAGAGCAAGTAAAATTAGAGGTAGGAAAACTTCACCATCTTAGGGTCAATCATGAATATAAAGACAGGGGTAATGGCATCTCAGAAAGTAAAGGAAAACCAATGAATTCCTTAAAGTATAAGAAAGCCATGAAATGGCATACAAGGAGCAGGCACAGGATAGAGAAGTGACACTGGGAGTTAACATTCAAAGTGCCTACAAAGGTGCCTAATGCCTCCAGATGGGCAGGTCACCATCCAGCACACCAGGGGTGCTTGGAGAGGGGGCTGTAGTATATAATGTGTAATAGGAATAACCCATAGCATCTCCAACCAGAGAGTGGAAATGAGGCCTCATTAATGGCCAGATGAGATACTTCCTAACTTGCTCAAAATCAAAGACTCACTCTTTTCATGAAAATGTCCAGTTATTTCTGGGAATCTCGGAGATGTCTTGCATTGCCTGGGAAACGTCCACTTACTGTGTCTCTTGGTCAAGATGCTGTGCTACAGCCTCCATTTGACAGTGAGTGCCCTAAGAATGTTACTCAGAGGCACAACCATCTTCTGATGGCTCTTTAACACCTTCAATTGACAGGGTAGCACTGGCATCTGAAGTAGGAGAATGATTGCCTCCTTAACTCTGTGTCTGGTATTAGCATCTGGACTCCCAAAGCAGCATGACTCATATCCAGAGTTAATTACTCTTTCAGTCACCCAGATCCTTCAATTTCTGTTCTTAACAACTCTATAGACATTTAAAAATGACTTCAGCAGGACCAACCCCATACCATCTTCTTCACCTCTCTTGACTCTTCCTTCCATCCTGAGAAACTTTGTATCCATCCACCAATACACATCAGCCTATTCTGATTTTTAAACCAAATTAAAAAATCTATCCCTCCTCTGTATATGAAATAAGTTGCCCACAGTCCACTAATTCTATTACAGCCAGTTTCTAAATCTTGGTTTCGACATAATTATATCACCCTGCTGAGAATAGCATGAATAAAGAGAGCTAACCAACATTTATGGTGCTTTCATATACACCGGCTTATTGAAACTTGTAATTATACTTTGAAGTAGTTAATATTATTTTACTCTTGTATCTCCTCCATCTTAAACTTACCACATTGAAAACAAAACAAAACAAGAAAACTCCTTGTCTTCCCTCCCAAATCTCGCCTTCCATAGTCCTCCCCGTCCCAGTAAAATGGAAATTCCAAACGTCTGTTTACTCAGACCAAAAACTGTAAAGTTATTCTTAATCTCTTTCTTTTATATTTTACCTTTAATTATCCCGTGAATTATATTTACACAAAATATATTCGGAATCCAACAAATTTTTACCACTTGCACCTCTACCACTGTGGTGCAAGAAATTATCATTTTTCACATGGATTATTGCGATAGCCTGCTAATTGTTCCCTCTTCTTTCATCTTTACCTCCCTTCAGTCTATACTCACCACAGAAGCCAGAGCACTCTAGCATCCTACCCACACTTCCCACTTCCAAGACCCCAAATCCCATCGCTTTCTCCCTTGATTGCTTCTATTTAGCTACTCCATTGACTTAGTGTTCCTCAAAAGCGCTAAACATGCTCTCACTTCAAGGCCTCTCCATTTGTTTCCTCTACCTGAAAATCTTTGCTCCCAAATGTTTGCATGCCTCAGCCTCTCACCTCCTTTTGGTCTCTCCCACCTTCTTAGTGAAGCCTTCCTTCACTAAGAGTTTAAAATCGCAAAGCACCCCTACACCAGTATTACTTGTTCCTTCCCAACCTTATATTTTTCTATAGAATTTACCACCATCCAACATAACATTTATTTAATATTACTTTGTCTTACTTATTTGTTTGTTGACTATCTCTGCCCACCAAAATGTGGATCAATAAGGGCTGTAATTTGTATTTATGTTGATCTCTGCTGTATCCCCAAAGCCAAGTATAGTCCTTGACTCATAGTGGGTGCTAAAATAAACATTTGTGGAATGACTGAATTAATTAACACTCGCTCAGCAATGAATTTGGAGAAAAAATGACTTGGGATCCCATTCCTTCTCTATAATTTAATAGCTCCTGACTTCACGCACATGAGACTCTTGGTCTCAGTCTCATTTCCTCATCTATAAAATAGAAATAATGTCAAGCATTAACTAAAATGATAAATGGGCAATGTCTAGGACATAGTAGACATTAAACAGATGGTGATTGCTATTGTTAATAAAATCCTATTTTTAATAACCTGTGGGATACTATTTTCAATCTTAATTAAATGGAAGAATTTCTACTTTTCTCACAAAGAGTCAAGGTGCATGAATTAAATATAAAATAAGTGAAAATATCCAGCTCAGAATCTGGTTCACAGAAGTTCTGTAATGAATGATTGTTTCAATAGTAGTTAAACTGTCTTCAAGATTTTTTTAGTTCTTCTATGCACTAAATTTCTTGACTTCAAAAGGAGTTCAGCATCGTGGGAGATTGGAAGGATTTTATAAATTCTAAGACTTAATATACCATGTTGCTAAAACAGTGCTTTGCCAAAGGCTCTCCTATTCAGTTTTCGAGCTTGCGGTGGCAAAGAATAAGAATTCTTCAAGGCATGTTTAAGCTCCAAGGACCAAAAGTAGGTGGCCTTTGTTAAAGAGATTTCTTTTTCAACTTCAGGAAAATCCTCAAGGCCTTCCTTGGTTTTTATTTGCTATCAAAAGCATGGGAACTCCAGGGGAGGGGTTGTTATAACTTTTCTTCCTGCAGGTAACTTCCCTAAAAAAGGTAACACTTTGTTATAATTACTGAAAAAAGATCCACCTCTAGTTTCCATCAAAATCAAGTCAGCTAATTAACCGACATGAAATCTGGTGGCATGACTTTCTTTTGCCAAATCACCTGAAAGCAAGTCAAGGGATCTGACCAGCAGGTACTGGAGCCATCTTGCACCAGTTTGCAAGAGAATATTCTGCACATCTCTTCCCACTTCTGTGTTCAGTGACATCACATTGGTAATTGAAATGGGCCATAGGGACAGTGTTTACACCACAGAAACAAGAAAACACATCAGAGCTTTTTTTGTTTTCCCCTCAGAGTGCTGGTTTTTCAGCACACTATTTGTTCTACCTTGTTATTTCCACATGTATGAAATAAACCACCATTCATTCAACAATTTGTTATTGCCGTGCCTTCTCTGGGCAAGGCACTCAATTTAGGAGTTGCTCTCTGAAATAGATGCACACCATTCAGCTGAATAGAATGCTTGTCTCAAATTGTTTTACTGCTTTGAAATTTCTGGGTTATGGTTTGGTTTCTGGGGCAGTAAATGTGCACTGTGAAACATTTTGCTTTACTGCAGAGATATTTCATTCTATTTGCAACATGAATATGGAGCTTAAAGATGTAAAATGTGAGAAATCAAGCATGAGGAATTCCCATGATATTTAACACTTTTGTCACTGGGGAAAAATAAGTTGAGAAAATTAAGATACTGCCAATGATATGATCGTTTTACTTAGTGGGACAGGCAGGATAGGAGACTTCACCAACAGACACTGATTTTTCTTTCAAAAGGTGCTTCAAATACACCTGGAAACTTCTGAAATCATGTTCGATAAGCTGGAATATGGCAAGAAGATGCAATCGCTCTGATTGTGTTTTCTACATTGCTTACCTATCACCTCTCAGCCCTCAACTAGATCGTGTGAATGTGGCTCAGAAAAACTGGCTGAATCTTGTATTACATGGTCTGAAAAGCTGCAAAAATCACATTTAGGGTGATCGTGATAACAGGTACTTACCACTCTTTTACACATATCTTTTTGATGCCTTTAATTTCTTTATTAGCTTTTATATTTTGAGCTTTGCTTTGAGAATAAAATGAATATTTTATAAAGGAATTTCTCTGAGCTCTCAACTTCTCAGCCATTTCATACAAGTCGATTTCCTTTTATCCCTATTCACTCTGAGCTAACATCTGTGCCAATCTTCCTCTATTTTTTAGTATATGGGCCACTAGCCCAGCAAGGCTGCTAACAGAGAGGTGTCGGTCCACACCCAGGAACCGAACCTGGGCTGCTGAAGCGGAGCATGCTGAACCTAACCACTAGGCCACCTGTTAGGTCCTTTTAAAAAGATGTAATACGTTTCTTCGAAAGCTAAAGTTTCTAAAAGATCTAGACAAACAGAGATGAGCCCAATCTCTATTTTTGCTTTCTAAAAACACAAAAAAGAAAAACTACAATATTTCACAAAGGTTATACATTAGGAATTTCTCTTCTTTAACAAAGTGAATGTTACCTTGTTATTTTGTTTCCAAGTTTCTAATAATGAAACTTAATTTATGATAATAACAAGATATATTTTTAAATAATATTTTAATTCTGACTGTAATAAAATCATATTTAAAAAGAAATAACAATACATGGCACATTTTTAAAACTCAATAACCTTTGTAAACATTAAAACCCACAGATTAGGGTAGTTTTCTCTTAATATAGATTATTTTCTATATTGAGTACTCTATGGCACCATGATCATTTCAATTTGTGGCAAGTACAAAGTTTAAATGACAGATAGAATTCTGTCATAAGTCTCCAAATTCTTGGAATTTTTTTAAGAGTGTAACTTTCCAGTCTAATTTTCTGTAGGGGAAACCTATTTAAGTGAATTTTCATGAAACAAGGTGCATCAGGCATAAATCTAGTTTGTCTACTTCAATGTGCATCCTTATTCTTACTCTTCACTGAAAATTGTATAAAGTGGAACTCACTCTACTTCAAACTTCGATCTTTCTATTTATTTCTTAGCACTAGGCACTCATGGAAAGCTTTTCACCTGAAAAGCAAGCCTTTTCCAATGAAGCCAACCAAATAAAAACCAGGATGCCTTTTTTTCGTAATTGATCCTGTAAATATCCATTACTTAGAAAGCCCCCTAAGTATACCTCTGCCTTATCATATACACAAAATCAAAGTTGATGGCCTCTAAGTGTCTATGATATAGGCCAAAAAGATCTCTTTTCATCTGTCCGAGATGAGCAGAACCTTCTCTTTTTGCAGCAGGTCCTTGCCTTGCATTAGACATGGCTTGTTTCTGCTTCATCAAGGTCTTTGCATCAGGGTTCTTGCTGGTTTCCCTAGACCTCTGGCATCTCCTGCTCCAGGAGTGAAGTGCTAGAGAGTTTCTTAGCTGTGATTCTGACTTTCTGTCACGGGCTTTTTATATTTGTGGATAAAGTCCCTTCCCTGGGTAACTGGAAAGCCATTGTTTCTGTGTTCCCCAGACTGATAGACTTTATAATAAATTGATGAAATTCAGAGCCCCTCCTTGGACTACGTTTAAAGGTAGAATTATTGTCTGTCTTAAAGGACAGTGATGTTAAATCATTACCATGTGCTGCTATTTTTGTTTATTAATTGTAGCTATTTATCTTTTCTTGTGTAGAATGGGATGGAGGGGACTGACATTCGACTCACAGACCACCAGTCTAGATATATGGTAAACATGAGGCTATCGTGCTTGGCAGTTGGGGTCAGAGCATGTATAATGAGATCGAGGGGGCACTTGATCTTAAATATTTCAAAGTATATGTGTAAAGATTGGTGTTTTTCTTTCCTCTGCTTCTACCAAGGCCAGAACCATAAGCACCTCCATTCATTTGTAGGGACAGGATTCACATAAAGAATTCTCTAACCTGGTAAAGAAATGTAAAATGTGAGAATATTTACCTAGATATGTTATGGAACTCCTTTTCTGCAGAATTTTTGGAAAATTTTAAGGCAGATTACTTCCCAGTAGCTCAAAGTGCTCTCTCTCCCTCTGCTAAACTCCTACAGCAAGTCATGTATGATGCTCCATTAGGCACTAGCAGCAAACAAAGATGAACAAGACACTGCCTTGCTCTGAGGAGATGAAAGACAACTTCTTACCTTATATGCTATAGTTATGGTAGTCTTTCTATTTTAGCAAGGTTAATGGTTTTTATATAACATGATAGGTGTGATCATATATGTATATCCTCCTCAATGTCTAGAATGTTGTTCAGCATGTAGGAGACGTTTTGTTAAATTAATTCATTTAGCAATTATTCCATCATTTAATAATTATTTTTAAGCCCCTACTATATGAAGCAATCATCTCTTTGAGATGGCTTTGCATGTATTCCTACACAAATGCTAGAGAACGGACTTAGTGAGAGATTGGATTTTTTCTTGTTTGCTTTGTTTTACTTTGTGTTTTACAGCTTTATGGTTCTACTTTGCTTATTATTTTTAAAATTTAGCAGTGAAAATCGGCCCATCAAGACATCTTCAAGAATGCTTCCAAGCGACTTCCACTTCTAGGAAAATAGAGTAGACTTGCTTTTTCCTGTTCTTCCCATTAAGTACAATTAAAAACCCTGGACAATATATTTTAAAAAAGAAACACATAAGAAGACCTTAAAAGGTGGAAAATAGAAGGCAGACTATTTAGGAAGCTTAGATCCAAGTAATGACACAGTGGTGAGATTCTGGGCTTTCTTTTTAACTCATATATCTCAGACTTGAAAGAAAAGACCAGAAACCCAGAAATGCCGACAGGTAGAAACAAAAAAAGAAAAAACAAAAGCCAACTCTCTCTACCCAAAGGACAAGGAAAAGGCAGCTTAGCAAGACAGAAAGCTGTGAGATAATTACTCGCATCCAGTAAAACATCATAGAAAAATTGTAACCCTATCCCCAACCCTGGCCAGCAAAGCCCCAGTGGGTACATAAACTTTCACCTTCACCAAGCTATGACAAGGTCCCCCAAAGTCCCCACCAAGTGGCTATCAGACAAAGCCAGGCAGGAAACTAGAACGTTCATCCCTGCCAGGTAGCAACAAGGCCACCTCCACCTTATGCATTGCCAGTGGAGATGGCATGAGGAGCCTGGACTTCTACCTGCACTCAGCAGTAACAAGAGGACCTTCCCCCAACGTGCTGGAATGGTGTCAGAGTCAACTTCATGAAGAGTCAGAACTTTCCCCACCACTCAGCAGTAATGAGGTCACTCCTCTGCCTATGGTATCAGTGGTGGCCAAGTGAGTAGCAGTTACATGACACTCATATGTCTCCCAGCCAGGAAGGTTTCAGTGGAGGTCTGGTGGGAGCTGGAACTCCTGCCCACACCCAGCACTATGGAGGAGGCCCCATCCATACACATGTCAACAGATGCCAAGTAAGGATCATGAACTTCTATTCCCACCTACTACCCCTACTTCCCTTGCTGGAGCAATATCAGAATAAGCCAGTTAAAACTGAAGGTTCAAATAAGATATAGTCTCATAATATAACACCCCAAATGTCCAGATTTCAATTACTCATTATACCAACAATTGGGAAGATTTCAAAGGGAATGAAAAAGACAATCAATACATGCCAATGCTAAGAAGAACAATTGGACATCCATAGGCAATAAAATTAACTTTGATTTAAATTTCACATCTTATACAAAAATTAACTCAAAATGTATTATGCTCTTAAATATAATAAAACTATAAAACTTTTAGGGTAAAACATACAACAAAACCTTTGGGATCAGGGCTAGGCAAAGAGTTCTTAGACTGGACACAAACAGCATGATCCATAAAGGGAAAGACTGATAAATCAGACTTCATCAAATGTCAGAACTTTTCCTCTGTAAACTCCTGTTAAGAGAATAAAAAGACAAACGACAGAGCGGGAGAAAATATTTTCAAACTAATATCTGGCAAGGACTAGTACCTAGAATATATAAAAAATTCTCAAATCTCAACAGTAAAAAACCAAACAATCCAATAAGAAGATGGGCAACAGACATGAATAGACATTTCACTGAAGAGGATATACATGGTAAATAAGCACAAAAAATGATGTTAAATGTCACTAGTTTTTAGGGAAATTAAAATTAAAACCACAATGAGATAATTAGGGGAAGAGCTCCTTGACATTGGTCTTGGCAATGATTTTTTGGATACGACACCAAAAGCACAAGCAACAAAGGCAAAAGATAACAAGTGGGACCGGGGTGGCGTTTTGCACTTTCACAGCCACAGAGCCCAGGGGTCCTGCCAGTTGGGGTCTGTGGATTCCAGGCTCAGGTGGGGCAGTAGGGAGGGAGGAATGGGGGTACTCAGATGGCTGGCATCTGCAAACATGAAAACCTGTGACACCATGAAAACCAGTGAAATCTGTAGTGGGTTTGAGGCGGCTGTGCTGATTTCTTTAGTGGCAAAGATGATTGGGTCCTCTGCAGAACAGAACCCCGGAAACTGCAGTTGTTCTCGCTGTGTGGCTGATATTGGTTGCTGTTGACCTTCTTCACTGTTCCTAGGCGTCTCTGGGTGGGGTGAAACCTTAGTGGGTCCTTTGCGCAGTGCCTGGAAAGGCTAGGGAAGCTGGTCGCTCACTCCGCTCTCCCTTTCCAGGTGAGGGGAACTCTTTCTAGCTTTCCTATTGCAAATCCAAACCACGGTGAGATGTTACCTTACACATGTTAGAATGGCTAGTATCAAAAAGACAAGGGATAGCAAATGCTGGTGAGGATGTGGAGAAAAGGGAACCCTGGTGCACTGTTGGTGGGAATATACATTGGTGCAGCCACTATGGGAAACAATATGGAGTTTCCTCAAAAAATTAAAGATGGAACTACCATAAGATCCAGTAATTTCACTTCTGGGTATTTATACAAAAGAATTGAACTCACATCTGCACTCCCATGTTCATTGCAGCATTATTCACAATAACTTAGACATGGAAACAACCTAAGTGTCAATTGATGGATGGATAGATAAAGAAAATGTGATAGATAGATAGATAGATAGATAGATAGATAGATAGATAGATAGATGGATGATAGATCTATCTGGATTTTGCATTTTTTCCTACACTCCCAGAAGCAGCCTCATTGCCCACCTCTCATGATATAACAGCTCTAGCTATTATCCCTTCCTCAGAGATGTGACCCCAGCTCTGTCTACGGATTTCCTTCTTGTTCTTTAGGCTATAACATTAGCTGAAGAGCATCCCTCACAAAATTCTGAGTCCCAGCTACATACAGTCCCCAGTCTGAGCTCCCGGGGCATTAGCTCCAGCTAGCTGGCACACGTCTTCTTAGAGACATGAATCCCAGCAGTGTGGAGTCCCTCCCCGAGCTTCTAAACAGTGCCACCACCTTTCAGGCAACACCTCTACCAAAGATTCCTGAATTCCAGTTCTGCAAAGCCCCTCCTCCAATATTCTAAATTCTAATCATCTCAAACTCTTGTCTGCTGTCCCCGCAGCCAAAGTAGCGACTTCCTGCAGTTACTATCTCTCTGATTTCTCAGTGTCCCCTTTTGCCTTTCTAATTCTCCAATATCTGGTTAATAATTCTTAAATTAAATTTTATCTGTTAAAATAACTCGTGTGGTTTCTGTTTCCTGAGTGTAACCTAACAGATGCAGGCAGCTGGTAGCAGGGTTTGAGGCTGAATGAAGGGAAAGTGGCTAGAGAGGCCATGAGAGGCTATGTGCAAGGGAAAATTGTGAAAGGAGAACACATAAGGCTAAGAAAAGCAATCACAAGCAAAGAGAGAGAAACGAAGAGAAGTTCCGGGAGAAGTAGAGTTGTAAAGAGGTAAGTTTCCTGTCGCTCATGAGAACGATACAGACATAAGAACATTCTAGAACTGCCTTTTTCTCCCCTTGTTTTCAAATTCTGTTTCAGTTCCAGCCTACATATGTTACCAGCATAATTCTCTTTTCACTTACATGAGTCTTTCTTCCCTATAAACAAAAGAGCCTAACTAAAAGAAAACAACATCCCTCCTTTTGAATAGATAGAAGGACTAAGATTGAAGGCAAAGAAAAGGGACAATCTAATATACTTAAAAAAAAAGAACTTCAAATCTTTTCTCTCTTTGTTGGTTCATGTTCCTCTTGAGTGCTAGTACTTTATCATGTTCCCATTGCCTCCTCATCTTTAGAGAGCACTTTACACACTACAAAATCCCTCCATATCTATGTTCTTACGTTAACTCTCAAAACAAAGTGGTCTCCCTGAAGACAAATAATGTATCTTCTATTTAGCTTAATCTACATAATGTGATGGAGTTGATGCAAGAAAGCATAGTTGTCTTCCAGGAAACTCTTGAGTTAACGAATTCAGGATAGATAGCTGTTATACATGCAACCCCGAGAGAGGTAAATATTAACAGAAAAATGTATGAGCAATTCCACCTGATGTGGTTCCAGGTTCTTATAACATTTCTACTTCCTCCTTAAAACAGCATGAATGATTCTAGTATTTGCCAATTAAAATGGCAAATATAAATGTCTCCCTTGCCATAGAGGGAGCTTAACGCCTCTATAATTAGTTTTGGTTTTTTCTCCTCAACACAATGAAACTCCACAGGTGAATGAACAGATTATTTCCATTTCACAGAGCTAGACGGCTCCTATTTCTAGGCTCAATAGACCTTAGCCTTGACCATTGACGGTACAACATTTAGCTGAAGAGGATGCTACAACCCATGCCCCCAGCTCACAATCCGCCACTTGTGTGAGTCACTTAGACTTTCACTCTTCCCCACTGGTTCACTCAGACAAGTTCAACTTTCCCAATAGCCCAACAGAAAATATTTTCATGTTGTCACCACATCAAGCTTTCTAATATCACCAGGTTTTCAAAGGGAGAATAAAAAGTCGGCTACCTTTCCCAAACACTTTGTTCCATATTAATGACCGAACTGCTGCACCAGTTTGAAAAAAGATGGGAGGGCATCACCATGTGTCTGCTTGTTTCATTCTGAATCCTGGGCAGGCCAATCTGCCACTCTTTCAACTCCCAGGGCAGTGCAAAGAAACATCTGCTCCAGGAACTGTTTGTCTCTCACCCCTCTGCATAAATCACAGTTAGTAAAAGTTTTATGAGGTGGGTACTTTTTCCCCTTGCTTCCTCCCTTTGTAACCAAATGAAGCCCAAATGAACAAGATGAAATGGCCAGACATTTAGCCATATGTTGGCATCCACATGTGTATGTTTGGGAGGGAAGAGAAGCTGTCAGCTTTACAGAAGGAACATTATAATCATCAGAAATGTAATTAACCACCCCACAGTTGATGCATCTCCGAAGGACTCTAACGGAGTAAATTATACCTCTCACTTACCTGTAGCAAATTGTCCATGGACCAGTTTCCCTGTTTTCAAAACTTGAATCCAGTCAATTTATTGAGACTCCAAAGTAGTTTCAAGATGTTTCCATGGTGTTAATCCACATAGGTTATCTCTGCTCTTCCTGTGACTCCTCTATAAAACAGAATAAGAAGATATGCTCAGGAATATATAACTCTCAATAAATGCTAGTTCATCAATTAGATTTTAGCAGACACAACTCACACTAAAAATATTGGACCATTCTTATTATTTGTTTAATAGAAAGTGATAGGTAGAAAGATTTTCCCTTTTAAAAACTACATTGCAAGTTATCGTGGTTTTGAATCTACAATTACACCTAGGAGAAGTCTAGGTGAATGGCAAAGGCTTAATAAAAGTTTATTGATTGGAGACTCAATATAATTGATTTGATGAAAATTTACTTGCTATTGCATGCCTTGAGAAGGTGGAAAGGAATTTAACATTTAAGAAGTTACTATGGGCCTCAGGCTGCACTAGTTGCTTTTATGTATATGTATTATCTTACTCAGTACAACAACCTTTCTAAGCACCTACTACCGAAAGCTCCTTGTCTGGCAGATGTTTTTATTAGCCTCATTTTTCAGATCAGAGGGAAAGATTTATGAGTCGGGGAGGTCAGTTTTCAAACCAGCTTAGCTGAATCCCCTGCTCTTACTCTTTCCTCACTTAGGCCTGGGAAAAGGACCATAGATTATTGTTTCATTTGCTTGAATAATTAATATAAGAACATTTTGTATACTGAATATGTTCTAAGACAAAACAAAGAGAGTGACTTTGGCATTGGGCTATGGTGAATTCCAAGGTAAGATTGATAATAAATTTCATGTCATGATATATCATATCATAATTATGATCAAATTCCTTAACCACATAATTTTTTTCCCCATCACAATTGTTTTGGCCTGAAATTCCACGTCTATTTTGTATTCATGGGGCTCTTTTAACTAAATTCAACAAAATCATTTTGTGCGCATCATATTCCTTATTTAACACTCTCTTATATTAACTGGTTTATATTAAGAAGCCATCAGCCACAATGGTTCTCTCCTCCCAACCTATAAGGATCATTAAGACAGCAACAGAGCACCCCATGGACCCCTTCTTTTTCCAGGAAATAGCCGGCCACAGAAAACCCTCTGCTCCTTACAGTGAACAAGCCGGCCTCCTTTGGAATATCCCTAAACTGCTCACTTGTCCCTTTGCAACCAACCAAGAATTACCTAAATGTCAAATTAGAAAGTCTCCCAGTTTCCAAAAACTCCATCCCAATTAGACACAGTCTCAGTATTTTCTCATTTTACTCCATAAAACTTACTCTCCTTTCTGACACCTTTGAACACTCGCTTAAACAAAAGTGATGGCAGAAGAGTCCCCTTGACACAAATTTATGAAAACACCGTCTTTGTTAAGTTTGTCTCAGACTTAGTTTTGCTCAATGTCATTCTAGGAATTCCCTTTAGGATAGTGTTTAACTCTAGAGAGAAACGTCTAAATTTGCTCAGCGATTTGCAGACTCTTCTTAGTACATGTTAAAGAAACATAGTAAAGCTTATAGTTAAAAAAGGGGGAGGGGCCCTGAGTTACATGGGAGGATGAAAACCAAACCTAAGAAACAGACTAAGTAACTGTTCGAGTTGCGATTCTGATTCAACTTATTAAGTATCTAAAAAAAAATCACACTCTATTTCATTGCCGTTATTTCATTGTTACAATTTTTAAAAATAACCGTTTATTGGAGGTCTGCTATGTGTTAGGCACCGCTTAAGTGATTTACATGATTATCTAATTTATTTATCTGGGGAAAAATTTGTGCTTCAATGAAAAACTATACATTGTCTATAGCACACCCTTCTGCTTATGTGATTCTGAGTCTACGGAAGAATTCCACAGAATTTGCAACTTTGTGAATTGTAAAAAATTTTTAGCAATAGAAAATAATTCTTTTCTATAGACAAACAAATTTTATCCTGTCCAGAAGAGATTCAATTGACTTCTCTCCTCACTTGGAACAAACAGTTTTATCTCCATTTACATATTCATTTCAATATTCCTGATCTATAAATGTGTCCTTATTTTGGATTTTTCTTTTAACTGGTTATAACATTCCTGGTTCTCTCATTGATTAATGAGTTATGTATCATCTAAAACACCTGTTCATTTTATATCTGTATGAGAGTCATGATTTTACCCTTTCTGAAATGATCTTTTACTATGCATTTCAACAACTCCATGGGGGATAGAAATTGTTGAGTACATTTCACAGCCAAGGACCTGAGGCTCCGCAGGGTCCCACGACTTGCTTGAGGGCCATATACATCCACTGGGCATTCCCGACTGTTAGGCTCTGTGCAAGTTGCTGTGGGTACACAGCTGAACAGGTTGTTTCCATCCTCGAGGTCAAGGAGACAACAGTAAATCTTTATTGAGAGTTGTCTGTATGCATGGTGTTTCCCTAGATATACAGGAACTAAAAACATTTGATAAATCCTCACTATCCAAACCTCACCACTTGCTATATGAAACCCTGAATTCAAATAGATTCAAACAGTGTTACACCCCTCACTATCTGAACTCATTCTATGAATACTTGATAACTAAATTCAGAAACCAAATGTATTTGTATAGGGAAAGATACTCAATTGTTATCTTTTAATCCTCAACGTCACCTTGTGAGGTAGGCATTCTTCCCATTTTTACAGATAAGAAAAAGTGAGGCTCAGAAAAAGGGATATTAAAAAAAAATCACAGCACTTTAGAATAGAAAGAGATAGCAGGATCACACAGCCCAATGTCCTCTTTTTATATATGGAAAAGCAGCTCAGGGAAACAGAGTGATTCTCTTCAATCTCTCCTTCAGCTAGGAGCAGGACCTGACTCAACATCCATTGCTTCCACCTTCTACTGTATCTTTCTACTTATCTAATGTAGGAGAATGGTCCACATATTAGTTAAAATCAGGGAGAAGGGAGAGAAGCAAATTATTAAAACCTGCTCAAGGCCACCAAACACCTCAGGGTCTCTTTCCAACCTCACTTACCTGGTTGTTTATCCCTCCAGCTGACCTGAAGTTTTCTGTCTGAATTCATTTCCCTTTCTACTTTAATATTATCATTACATATGTTTATTAATCTCCTATTTAAGCAGTACCATGAGCTACTTTCAATATTTCAAAAACGCAGTGACTACCATCATCCATAATAAGACAAAGGCTATCTGAAACGTCAAGTGGCTGGATTTAAATCAACTCAAGGAGGGAACCATGTTTTGTAATATCAATATGGAATAATATCAATCTGGAAACATAAAGGATATATCTGACTGATTAATAAGGATATGCAAAACATGCCAAGTATCATTAAATCCATGGATTCTGTTCAGTAGAAAAAAAAATCAAATTCTGGGGCTCATGTGACAGAAAGAAAACACTAGAGGAGTCTTTGGTGGTGAAAGTTTTAGGAATCAGTTACTTATGTTCTGCTGTTGCTCATGGAGTTTGGTGAACTCTACAGAAACCCACGGTCCTGGACAGCTTTGCACTTAGGTCACACTTTGCTCAAGATTCAGGTACAAATTCCCACTGTCAGTACCAACAGAATGGGAGTGATTTTTTATTATCCCAATGTGCAGGGTGTGGCTGAAAATCTGGGCAGAGTAAATTACTTTTTGTCCACTTATAGTCCCATAGTCTAGAAACTTTGGGGGCCACATCCTCATGACAGATAAATCACGATATCAAGCAGATTCCGTGGTTTTCTTACATTTTTTGCCAACTTCTCCCCAACACTTCTTATCTTTCCTCCCCTTCTCTACTCTGCCTTCCTTCTTCTCTCGTTTTTGTCCTGGATCTTTTCCTGATTTTTCTCCTCTCCCTTCTCACAATTATTTCTATGAGGAAACTATGGTCACAAGTATCTAATGAGTAGGCTTATACTATATCACCTGACAACAAGCAGAACAGAGAGAGGCTACCTGGTATTAGCATTCTTTAAAGGGTGCAAGTGCTGTATCACACAGCTGCAATGGGTTACTTTTTGTTAGGAGAAATGCAACACACTTGTCCTTTGATGAACTGCTTTTCTGTCCTTTCAGCCATTCAAACCACACCTCTCACAATGGGCTGATTTTGTTTCAGGACTTCACATCCTCCAGAGACTTTCCCTTGGGAAATTTACAACCTTCTGTTCCTTTCTAAGGCATCAAAATTCTAATGGAGTTGTGTACTATGTAAACCTATGCTAATTTCAGTCATTATGCAGATGTCCAAGTACATTGCAGGTTTCCACCTAAAAGTGTTATTTCCCTTTAGAGTCAAAGGTACTTGGATGAGCTGCTGATTCCTTTGTTAAAAGATAATCCATGTATCATGAGGCCACCCAATTTGTCAAATTTCTGCCAGGAAAACAGAATCCCCCTAGAGAGTCTAGTGAATTGAGCAATGTTGAATTGCAGCTTGTATTTAAAATGAATTGATGCAAAAACATTCTAAAGAAAGTTAACTTTTTAATTAATCATAATCTCCCAACTTTGTGCATTATAAATATTTCTGCTTTTGTTTTCATTTAACAAGCTCTGTTTGGCTACCTCCGAGCTGCCACGAAAACAGTGTAAAAAAGTATTTTTAATGCGTTGTCCATATGATGCTCAAGACGATTGAAAAGGATCTATCTAGAATGCCTCATTTTTAAACATTTAGAAATTGATGTTTAGTGAAGTTACAAGGTATAACCAAGACTACATAGCCACTAACTTGTTTAACAAGTGTTAAAACCCAGTCCTTACACCAGTCTCCATGTTTTCCTCCACTTATACTAGAGATATTTTTACTTTAAAAATGGTTAGTCTAATGATTGGTCCAAGCTGGTCTTTCCTTGTATAAATATCTCTAAGTATTTAAATGCGTATGTGTTCTACACAGAGTAAGATGCTGCAAAGAGAATTATGCTCCATCTAGGAGAAATAAGGAAGCTCCCATTTAGCCTTGTAACCAATTATATCTATGATATTAATACAATTGGATTAAGGGCAAAGAACAAGGTTAAGATACATTCAACGATGTAGTCAGATTTTTCAGATGGAAGTCGGATGCAAATGAACATTTCCTTAGATGTACTGAATCACTGTAGCATTTCCGTATGCCTGAATCAAAGAGCTAATATTTCCTGAAAAAATTATACTATATGATTAAAATAAAGGAAGTTATCTTGTAGTAGACACTAGGCCAGGACAAATTTTAATTTTTCCTTATATGGGTCCTGAATAGAACAGGAAGGGCAAGGTTTTCGGAGTCCACCAGTGGGCAAATGTGGCTTCAGAACTCCAATACAGAGTTGATAACACCAACACTCCACACCCACCCACCATCCATGTTGATGTGAGAATTAGAAGAACTGTATTTAAGTCTGCAACATAATGCTTAAATACTGTGGCTCATAAATTGTTAGAACTCTTCTCATCCCTTTCCCATTTGGCAGCAGGTCTGTCTTAGGCATTCATTCTAACAAGGGGTCAAATCCTCTGTCTCCAGTTGTGCATTTTGCTACATGATGGTGTTGATTCTGCAGAATATATCACAGAGCAAAACTCAAGGGAAGTGAAAATGAAGTGATTCCCTTCTGATTTTTAGAGTCCAGAAGACACCTGCACACCCACAGGTTCAAGCCCTGGTCTCAAAACCTGCTATCTTCTCTTGTACATCTGACCAGCCCCTTCTCAAACCTGAGACTCGTTGTGTGCCCTTTTACTGTGATTATTTCTTCAAGTATATATTTTCACCATTTGAATGTGAACACTTATAATTTATAATGAAAGCCAAAGCAGAGACACTAATGCTAAAGACAGAATCATTGTAAATTATATCCCAACAAATAATAAATTTAATAGAGAATCATGAGACCCAAATTGCTAACCATAAGGAAGAGGGAATGTATCATCTTCTAATATTATTTTACTGAATATAAATGAATAAAGGATTTTTTTTATTGCATTTGTGTCATCAGCATTCCAAATCTCAATGGAACTTTTGACATAAACATACAATCAAGAACTGAATTATTATATTTATAATGACAATATCTTATCTGGTGTCTTCAAACAGAAGCATGATAAATAATCACAATTCATATAACTCAATAACAAATGTGTTAATATATTGATTTCCAAAAAGGAACTGATGTCGGTGTATATCTTTCTTTTATTCATTCTCACAGTCTATTTCCTAAGGTTTTAAAACAAAATCTAGGTTAAACATGTTTATGGTCTTCTAGTTAGATGTTCAAGTCCCACCTGCCTAGAAGAGCATCAAAATAAGATGTGCAGGGCATACGGTTATACCACAACCAACAACTGTTTCTGCTAGGTTTTCAGGATAAGCGTGACTTCAAGGAAAATCATGGCTATTTTTTCATTCATTCATTCTTTGGGAGGTAAAATAACATTATAATCATCTGCGCTCATTATAAAGTCATATGGCCTCAGTTCAAATCCAGGCTGTCAATCACTGACTTTGTCACCTTGAGGTAGTTACTCTCCGAGTCATTCCCTCATCTGTAAAAGGAGATAATAATGGTATTTAACAAAAAGAGTTGTCAATATTAAATGACATAACCTATGAAAGCAAAAAGCGCTACCTCTAACATACAATAAAAGCTAAATTAATTGTAGCTATTATTTTTCACTTATCCACAAACATTTTTGGAATGCCTACTAAGTGTTATATACTCTGCTGGGCAACATACAGATGAAATAGCAATCTTCTGAGCTTAATTGTTAATAGTTTGTGTCAACTATGCTCCCCTTTTGTCACACAAAACCCCAACCCCAAGCCCCAAGCATAAAGAACCCAGAGCATTCTCAGATAGCAGTAAAAAAGGAATGCACATTCCAGAGTCATTTACTTAAACCCAGTTGAAGGAAGGAATGGTGAAACACCCATATTAAACGTATATCCAGAGATGGCCAGTATGTGTTTTACACGGGCTCACTCTTAGTATTTGCAGCCACTCAACACATGGAGACTCACATTCAAATGACTGAAAATATAAAAGTTACAAATCAAGCTCATAAATTGTTAAATAAAGCCATTCTATCATCTTCACAATGGCCTGCAAGGCTATTCTCACATTCAGAATTCTCAGATGACTTGGAGGTTTGTATTGGAATGAGATGGCACTGGGAGATGCAGCCCTTGGTGCCCACCCTCTCCCTGCAGCCTCCCTCCCCACGTCTTCGTACTCCTGGGAAGTCTAGTTTTGTACGAGGGACCTCACATGCACACATGTCGACACTCCAGCCCTTATGTCCAAGCTCCAATCGTATACCCTATGCAAAGCCACTCTTGGGCTTACAGGTACACTGTGGTAGTGATGTCTGCCCTCGAGAGGACACACCAAGGGAAGAGACGCATCCAGACCCTGAAAAAGAGTTGGAGTAGTGAATTCCAGGTCTTAACTAACACTAAGGCATGGTCTAGATGATGGTTGGGGGCTATCAGTGGACATATCTCCTTAGCTCCATGAAGTCCACATTCATGAAATGAGAATTGGCTGGAGAATTGTTTGGTTCCTTTTAATGGGTGGGGCCCAGGGCAGAGGCCTCTCTGACTTGAGTCTAAATGCAATAGTAGTTTTGTGGTGAGAATCAGGGCTCCGGAGCCAGACCACCTGGGTTCAGATATTGCTTCTGTTTTTAACAATTAAGTAATCTTGGGCAAGTTATTTAACCTTTGTGTCTCAGTTTCTCTATCTGCTAAATGAGAATCATGATAACAGTTACTTCATAGTATTTGGATGAGGATTAAGTGAGGAGTTAATCCATGTAGAGCAGTTTAAAAAGTAGCTAGCCCAGAGTATGCACTCCATCAATACTAGCCAATAGCTATTACTACTATTCCTGGTAGAAATAGTAGTAGTAGTGTTGTTGGCAGTGGTAATGTTAATAATAAAGTGCTAGTTATGAAATAATTTAGTAAATTAGATCTCATAAAAATGGGAATGCAATGGGGCTTTTATTTGTCTTGCTTTATTTGGAACAAGAGTCCCTTAGATAAGATTGATTTACTTAGAATATAAATTTTTGCTTTGGGTAAATAATTATGGTTTGGATTTCTGATTCTGGCCACATAACAGATTGAACTAACCTAGACACACTTCTCATCACAAAACAAATAGAAATGTTGGATATGAATTTAAGAAAGAAAACAAGAACAACAAAGACACAGCTCTGAAAAAAAAAAACAGTGGAGGAGGAAGTGCCAGATGTGACAAATGTAGAAGGAAATTTAGCGAGTGGGATGAGCTAAATTACAAATGCATATCTGAACAGAGACATGCGGAAAGCTCTACCAGCTAGGGGACCTCTGCAAAGTCAGAAGTTACACAACCAGGAAGTATAAATGTGAATGCACCTGATAACAATAACATGGCTTCAAAATATATAAAGCTAAAGATGACAGAACAAAAAGGAGAAATAGACAATCCCACAATTATAGTGGAACATTTTAACACACCTCACTTAGTCACTTAACAGAAAAACATCAAGATGATTGCAGAAATTAAGAAAAATAGGAACAATAACTATAGAGGAGCCATAAAGATTCCCAACAAAACTAAAACTAGTTCCAATCCTCTTGATGATTTTAACTGATCAAAACATCAAGTTTATAAAATATTTGAACCCAATGAATAAACTTAACCTAACTGGCATATATAGAAGCTTTATTCAACTAAATTACTTGTGTATAAATAAGAGAAATTCTATCTGACAAAATATTTTGAACTGAATGGTAGTGAATACAGTATACTTCTAACACATAAGGGATGCAGTGATAGAACTATCTTTCATGATAATTTAAGCTCTAAATATATATATTATAAAGCAATAAATATAGCATATTAGTGGGCTTTGCATTTAACTAAAGAAGTTAGATTATTAAAAAGAAGAATGTGAAAACAAATTAGAAATAAATGTTTGGGATGAATGCAGAAATTAAAACAGCAACAATGACAAAGAGATCACAGAGATTTTCGGCAAAACTAAAGCTGGCTCCATGAAAAGATAAGTAAAGGAAACATTTGAAATAATTCAGAGAAATAACATTAACAATAATAGTTTGAATGAAAACAGGCTATAACTAGAAATAAAATTGATATTTAAAAATTGTAGTGGAGTACCATGAACAATTTTATGCCAAAATACTAGAAAGTCTATTAAAAGAGAATTTTTAAGAAATAGATTAAATACGAAAACTGACTAAAGAATATACAGGAAATGTGAATACTCTAATACCCATTAAATAAATTGAATTGGTAATAAATAATACACGTTCCAATGAGGACTACCAGCACCTCCCTACCCCCTTCCAATTTCCCCAATTCACACAAAAATCAAGCCTAATGATTTTCTAGACAAATTCTTCCAAACTTTCAAGGAACAAGGAACAAATACCCCAAAGACTAAGTCAGGTAACAAAAAGTCATTCTGTTTTTGAAGTTTGGTGAGATTGACGATTTGACTTCTGGTAGAGTGCTTTCAATTTGGTTTAATAACACACTGCAAATAAACCATGCAAAATATATTCAGGTGATCAGGATCTAAGTGAACGAATGCCGATTCCTGAAACCTCCCTTTTTTTACTTCTGGAAAAACATTGAAATTGGTGGCTTCAATAACTTCAGAAAAGAAGCCATGGGTTGAGAAGAACCCAGAGCCCTGGTTTCATTTTCTTTTATATTATCAGGAGTGAGAGTGGGAGGCACATCTAAAGAGATACCTGCCGCCCATACGGAGATAACTCCACATTCTATTTCCCATTGTGTTATAAGGCTTATGCACATTTTCAGCACAATGATTCTCACAAAGCCTACCACTATTCTTTCAGAGAATCTCAACATCTCTCATCACCACTCCGAATCCAGACAAGGACAGTACGAGAAAACTGAAATAAGCCAGATACAGAAAGATAATGAATGATCACTATTATTTGTGGAATCTAAAATAGTCAAACTCACAGAAACACAGAGTAGAGTGGTGGTTGCCAGGGGCTGGGGGGCAGGGAAATGAGGAAATGTTGGTCAAAAGGGGCAAAGTCTCGGTTATGCAAAGTGAAGAAGTTCTGGGGATCTAATGTACAGTATGGTGACTATAGTTAACAACACTGTATTGTATACTTGAAATTTGCTAAGAGGGTAGACCTTAAGTGTTCTCATCACACACAAAAAATGGGATGATGGACATACTAATTAGCTTGATTGTGGTGACCATTTCACAATGTATACATTTATCAAAACATCAAGTTAGACACTTTAAATATATACAATTTTTATTTGTCAATTATACTTCAATAAAAAGAATACAAGATTTAGGGAAATGAGAAGAAAACAGAGAACATAGGCAAATAGAAACTCATTTATACCACTAGTGAGAGTGTAAATTTTTTCAAGCTTTTTATATAGCAATTTAGTAATATCAGGAAGTTGAAGATGCCCATTTTTCTATAACGCTCCTCTATTAGGTATAGAACCTACGGCATCTTTTTTCAAAATGCTGATTACAACCTGGTAAGAGATTGCCCAGTCAATTTAGTGGGTCTTTACCCGCTATAATTTATCTACGATAGAATAGAATACAAAATGCTAGAGTAAATTTTAATCATATTTTTCACGTATGTGTGTGTCAGTGTGTATGTGTGTAAGTGCTGAAAAGGTAAAGATAAGCATCTTTCCAAATATAGGTATGTGTGCATGTGTGCAGGTCCTGGATCCTGGGATAGAATGCATTTCTTTCTGTGGATTACAGTCCAAAAAGTTTAAACTCAGCTTTCCTGGAGTGACACTCCCACCTAAGTAAATGGATACATTTACAGGGATGTACACTGCAGTATCTTTTACTATTATGAGTAATGGTAAACAATTAGATGCCCTTCAATTAAAGAATGGGTAAATAATTTATAGTACATTTATATAATAAAATACTACCGTTCAATAATCAAAATAAATAAACTAGCTCCTCAGGAATCACTATGCAAAATTTAACAATATAATATTGAGCACACAAAGCAAGTTGAAAAATATATCTATAAAATTTATGGAAATGAAAAGCATATAAAATAATATTGCATATCTTTATAGATACATTTATATGGAGTGAAGACATAAAAATATACGTGGTGAGGATGCACACATACTGCAGGATACTAGTTACTTCTAGCCTGGTTATCTTTATCTCGTAAGGAGAACAGGTCATGACTGGGGTAATTGAGAATCAGCTGTAACTACAAAATTACATTTCTTTCCAGAAAAAGGAACATAAAACAAATCTGACAATATTGCATTGGCATACCTGAGTGTTTCAATATCTCAAAAATAATTTTTTAATCAAATTAGGTGAACTAGCCTTAGGAACTATTCCTGGGGCTAGAGGAGAATTATAACTAATTATAACCATATCATCTGTATTTAAATGTACTAATAATGTCATAGAAAAACTGATATCTCCTTAAATACATTCAACATATGCCCATGGTTGTTACTGGTGTGTTAAGATGAAATAACTTTAAATTAAACATTTAAAAAAGATATTGGAAAGAACTTCCCAACTGCAACATTAGGAGACTTTAGAGATTTAGAAACAGATGGTAATCGACTAAATTTCAGACTTGTATGTGCAGTCTTAGCCAGGGGTCAATTCAAACAACCAACTTCCTCGTGAGGTGCTTCCACATATTTGTGAAATGCTAACTCCAAAAAACATTTAAGTACCTATAAAAATGCTAAGAATGAGGAAACACCTTCAACTCACATTGCCATCTATGGTTTTTGCCAAATACTTAACTTTCCTTTAGGCCCAAATGTTTGCCACATAAATGATTCCAGTCACAAACGCAGACTATTCAAACTGTGGTTGCACTCGCCACAAAAATCAGACTTTAGCAGAAATTAGTATTTTCCAAACCACCACCATATGTTAGGGCCAGAGGCTCTTTGTAAATTAACTATTTAGTATTTTTACACAAACGCTTTACCTTCATTATAAGAGGAAAATGAGCAAACCATAAATTGATGTTTTTACATTTTATGAAGAGCTCAATTAGAATGCAGAAACACACGCACACTATATAGCATTTAACCCTGAATGTTATATTTAAGAAAAAAAGAGATTTTGTCTTTACTTTTGATTTTTATTTAAAGACCATCCAGACTAACAAGAAAATTCATGTTCCCTCAATTAGTTACATAAACTCAATTGGGCAGTTGAGCTCCTTGGAACTTAGTTCCTTGTGGTGGGCAAACCCAGTGACCCTCAATGAGACAAATCTTTATATAATCCACTACCCTTGAGTGTGGGCAGAATCTGAGACTTGCTTGCAGACAGAAGAATATAACAAAGGTAATGGGATACTCACCGTGATTATGTTATATTACATAAGACTATATATTAGCTGACTGTAGCAAGAGATTCTCCTGCTGGGTTTGAAGGCATAAGCTGCCATATTGTAAAATGGTCTATAAGGGGGTCTGGAGAAGGCCCTTGGAAAGGCCTTCTGGCAAGTAACTTTGATGCCTTCTAGAAGCGGAGGGCTGCCCTCACCTGACGGCCAGTAAGTAATGAGGACCTTGGTCCTACAATCACAAGGAATTCTGCCAAAAACCACAAAAGCTTGGAATAGGATTCTGAGCTTCAGAAAGGAACACAGCCCTGCTGACACATTGATTGCAGCCTTGTTAGACAAGGAGCAGAGGAACAAGTTACACTGTGCCTGGACTTCTGATCCACAGCAGTGGGAGATCATGAACTTATGTTGTGTTATTTGGGTAAACTGTTAAGGATCAATAGACAACTAAAACAATTCCCTATCTGTGAAAAAGTTGGGTTATCAGCGGTTCTCAATTCTCAGAGTGTGTCACAATTATTAAAGTCCTTTTTTTTTCCTTTTTAAATGAATACACAGGTCTGGACCCCACAGCGAACTGAATGATTAGAATTTTGAGAGATGAGGCTGAGATATATTAATTTTTACAAGATTCTCAGGTGATTCTGATGACACTGATCTGATCCTTAAGGTCCTTTTAGTTATAAATATGTTTATAAATGACATTTGGCATCCAAAGTTTGCTGCACTGACTTCCTCTCATTTCCTTGTACAGTAAATCACACGTGATATTTGCTGCAGCTCCAGAGACCAATTTTTAATGGAAATGGTTGTTCTCAATAAATGTATCTATCTTTGGCCATCTTCCAAACCAATATGTCCTCGACCAGTGTATGGTCATTTTCTTTCCCTCTTAGAAAAAAATAAAAGAGAGAAACACACAGAGATACAAACACACACATTTTTAAATGACCTACACACAAAAAGTGGCTACAAATGAAGTTTGAGGGGAGAACAGGCACATCTTATTATTTTCTTTTCCTTGTCTCTAAAACCAGAACTTTTTCTCCCAATCCAACTCCTGCTGGACAAAATCCTCATATTTTCTGCTGACTACTTTCAGTATCAATACCTGAGCAAAGCTCTGTTGCTCACCATCATCAACCTATAATGAGAAAGGAATATATAAGTAAGGAGAGGAGAAACTAAGGCTTGGAGAACTCTCAGCTATAAATTAAAGTTCAATCTTATATTTTAAAAGTAATGGCCCAGTGGAATAGAGACTAAAGAGTTTTTCCTCCCTCTATTTGCTTCTAATTTATGTTTGTCCAAAGCCACAGTACTGTGGATAAAAGTTGTAGAAACTGTGGGACTAGATGAATTGATTTTTGGTTTTTGTCATCAAAGAATGGGAATAACAGGAGCAGGCAGAGCATCAGATGGTAACTTACAAAGGCACGTGCCTCAGTTTTGATCCTTAGTTTGACATGCTAACCTTTATACCCCTTGTTCAGAGACCTCTGGTTGTTGTGTTTTTAAAGGCAAATATAAATCCTGAAGAGGTGATTCATTCTGGGTTGCCATCTTTTCAAATTGGGTCAAATAACTTTCTTGGCAGGTTTTCTTTAAGTTGATTTGTTATATTGCTGAAAAAATAAATGACTGAATGAATGGACCCTTTCTCCCTTTCTCCTAATCACCATCCGCATGCAGAATTCATAAAATCCATTAATCATGTGCTGGGCTTGAACAAGTTCTTAGGAGTTCAGAAGTCAGCCTCCTAGAAACTCTTAATTCTAGAAACATCTCTAATCCCATTGGTGATTCTTCTACTGGAAGGAAGGAACCAAAAGTATAAGTACTGCCTTTTAGAATATGTATGATATTAGCCCTATTTAATTTTACTGCCATTATTAATTCTAAGATAATCTGAGATTAGACTAATGTCAGAAGAGCTAGTGAGTTTTGATATTGTGGAATGAGCATTGGGTTTGGAGTTGGATAATTCATTTCCAATCAATGTAACCCACCTCCCTTGTGACCTGTGGGTCTTTGGGCAAGTCAAACCTATCCTTCTCAGTTTCAGTCTTTGCATTTTTTAAAAATTTAAGATAATAGCAAAATCTATTAGGTTGTTCTGAAGAATGATATTCAAAATATCCAACTAGTATGGCAAGGACATTGTCTAATGAGAATGGATGCTGACAGAAAACAGCCAGGGATCCCAGGTGAAGAGTAGTCCTGACAGCAACAATCAGGTGAGATTAGATGAGATAGTAGACATGGAGATGCTTTGTTAACTATGAGGCTTATCTAAATTTAGATGTGATTATAATACTGGTTTATAAATTCTGTGCATCCTTATTTACTTATATCTTAATATCTGCAAATCTTGATGTTATACATAAACTTCAGTGCTAAAAGTATTTAAAAAGATAATGATGTTGGTGATTATGATGTGATTATGATGGTGATACAAAAGTGGACATCATTATTAAATTCTCCATTTTGTAGATGAGAAAACTGATTCTTAAGAGTTTAATTCACATAGCCAAGCTTCCACAGCTAATCAACTGGCAGAACCAAAATTCAAACCCAAGTGTGTCAAAATCAGAACTTGTGTGTAACCTGAGTCATTGTATGATCTTTACTAAGACATTGCAGCAAATTCCCAAAGTCATAGCACACATAGGCAGGACTTCCACCTTGTGTTACTTCTAAATTGAGGTCACTGGTAAAGTGGGTTTACTTTATATTTAATGAAGCTTCAAGACCTCTCACTTGCATAGGACCCTCCAGTGCTGAGTGTTACTTAGAGTTGTAGAGTGTTCTAGGTGGGGAGGGAAAGCCAGGTTGCCATCAGAAAGCATATCTACATAAGTATTTCTGGAAAATGGTCTACAAAGAATTCAGAAGAAAATAATCTTAATCTCTGAAATTTCAGAATTTTCTTGTGATTACTTTTCTCATTTCAAATAATGACTTGATTTTGTACCCAATTTTTTTTAAATTTTTTGTTTATTGCAGTAACATTGGTTTATAACATTGTATAAATTGCAGGTGTACATCATTATACTTCTATTTCTGCATAGATTCCATCATGTTCACCACCCAAATACTAATTACAACCCATCTCCACACACATGTGCCGAATTATCCCTTTCGCCCTCCTCCCTCCTCCCTTCCCCTCTGGTAACCACCAATCCAATCTCTGTCTCTATGTGTTTGTTTATTGTTGTTATTATCTACTACTTAATGAAGGAAATCGATGAGATATCACCTCACGCCCGTCAGAATGGCTATAATTAACAGGACAGGAAACAACAAGTGTTGGAGAGGATGTGGAGAGAAGGGAACTCTCATACACTGCTAGTGGGAGTGCAAACTGGTGCAGCCACTATGGAAAACAGTATGGAGATTCCTCAAAAAATCAAGGATAGAACTACCATATGATCCAGCTATTCCACGGTTGGGTATTTATCCAAAGAACTTGAAAACACCAATGTGTAAAGATACATGCACCCCTGTGTTCATTGCAGTGTTATTCACAACAGCCAAGACTTGGAAGCAACCTAAGTGCCCATCAAGGGACGAATGGATAAAGAAGATGTGGTATATATACACAATGGAATACTATTCAGCCATAAGAAACGATGAAATCCAGCCATTTGTGACAACATGGATGGACATTGAGGGTATTATGCAAAGTGAAATAAGTCAGAGGGAGAAGGTCATGTACCCAATTTTATATTTATAATTTCATCTTTTTTTTTTCCTTAAAGAAAGCCTTTAAAAATTTGATGATCTTTAGGCCCCAGAAAAACCAGATCTTCCCTGATCACGGTGTTAAGTTAGGACAGAGATAGCAGAACATCTAGGAATCCAGTTAAGTACAGTTTTTTCAGTCTTCTCTCTTCCTGCTCATACTTTAGGCCTCAACATAGCATCACTTTCTGATTTACTAAATCTAGGTTAGTTTCCCTTTCTTTCATTCTCTACTATCAATGTCTTCTCTTTTCAAAGCATTTTCACAATTTACTCTCACAATTCTCATATTACTCTGTAGCTGCTGGGCTATATGCACCTGAGAGACAGGCTGGATCTGACTTGCTCACCCTTTTATCTTTGATGCCAAGTTCAGAATCCGACACAAGGTAGGTATGTAAGCAGAACTCAATGAGCATTTACTGAATAAGCAAATATTTTTCTCTCTCTTTAGATTCATTCACACAGTTTTTGAATGTCCCATATACCTTGTTGAAAACCAGAATTTTTTTTAACCTAAAATTTTTTATTGTGGTATACCCTTACCAAAGTACTCATTCTAAATCTCTGAATTTGAAGATAAGTGCAGACAGGAAACTCACACACTGTTAATATAACAGTCAAAGCAATAGAAAAAGAAAACTCGAAAATATAGTCACATGCATTTACATGTCACTAAAAACAATTGTTCCCTGTGTCACCAACCAACACAAATTCCAAAACTCTAAACACACATTTACAAAAAATAAACACATTTCACATAGAACAAAATACACTTTCTAAAGAACAAAATGTAACTTATAGAGACCTTTCGTTTCCTGACAACTCCCAAAACCTTGTGTCAGGAATTCAAGTAGATCAAATGGCCAACTAGAAGATGAAGATTGAACAACCTTAACTTCTTGGCTGCTCTTAAGGGCGTAGCATAAATCTTTTATGGCAGGTTGCAAGACAGTTTGATATGTTTCTGTAGTTGCTTCATGCCTGTCTGGGTTCTTCTGAATCAATACTTGTCCAATCCTTGTCTTTGGATGCATAGAATCGTAGAAACATAGAAGGCAGGGTTAGACAGAACCCTAGAGATTATCTAATTTAACCTCGCACACTATAGAAATCCCCTCCAGAGCAGCCTTGAAAACTAGGAAGGGAAACTCACCAGGCAGACTTCCAGATTTGGGGAGCTCCAATTATTGGAAAGGGTGTTTATTTTGTTCTGTTCTGTTTTGTTTCTTTTACGTTTCATCAATACCTGCCTTCTTATAATTTAGTCCTACTAGATATTGTTTTGCCTTCTGAAACAGTGCGAGACAAATATTCCTGTTTGCTGCATAACAATGTATCAGCATTACACGATGACTATCAGGCCTCCTCAGGCCTTTTCAGGCTAAATTCATCCAATTTCGCACCAGTTTCACATGGTTTCCAGACTGATTATTTTGACCAATTTTGGCTTAATACACCTTAGACAAGATTGTTGGGTATGGATACTTGCACATAGGATGGTGGGCTGTGAGCAAATAGGCCAGATAATTGACAAACTTTAGGGGGATTATGTTACCAAAATAATATCAAGCCTATGACTATTAATCCTAAAAGACATTTTCTATTTTCTCCATCTTACACCAAAAGAAGTACCCCCTCAAGAAGGGTATATATTCTAATTCCTCCCTAAAACATAGACATGGAGATTAACGGACAATGAAGACCTCCTGAAGAACAGAACTAGAGCAGGAGTTTTCACTATTTCTACCCAGAATATCTGATCGTTTTAATGACCCATGACTACCCTTGAGTTTCGTATTCTCTGCTTTTCTGAAAAAGGAGCTTTGATGCTCTTCCTTCTTTGCTGTTTATATATTAGACGTGTTAGCATCCGATAACTGACATTTTTAGTCTATTTGTTTTCATATCTGAATCTATAGAAAGGACTGTCCATCACTCAGATTTCCTTGACTCTGTGTGGATACAGTAATTAGATAAAATTTTGAGGTTTAGGAGAAAATGTATGCATAGGTGTCTGGGAAACAAATGTACAGATCATGGCATGGTCTGCTAGTGGCCGACCCCAGAATCTATATTCTCATATTCCTTAATAACAAAGACGTTAATCTTTAGCAGTTTTTTTTCCTGCTCAGTTAAAACACACACACACAACACACAAATATATACACACATACACATTTTCCAGTCTTCGTGCATTTTAACACGTCCATGTGACTGCTTCCTGGCCAATGAGATGTAAGTGGGGTTGTTGTGTGGGATTTCAAGGACATCTTTTTAAAGAGAACAATGATACATTTCTTTATGCTTCTTCCAATTTGCTTTCTGAAACATAGCTTTGATACCTGGAGTTTCATCTGTTATCTTGGATCATGAGGAAAAGGCACACAACCCAAGAATGGTAGAACAGAGAGTTGGAAGCAGCCGGCTTCCCTGATGGCTTCATGGAGCTGCCATAATCTTAGAGTGCCAAGGCCCACCTTTCTTTATGTGAAAGGATAAAATCATGAGATGGGAGGGATGGGTTCTGTTAATCCCAGATGAGCGCTATTTCTCACATAGTACTTTTCAATTATTCTAAATAACCTTCCATTGGATTTCTGAATGAGTATTTCCTTTGTATCTTTGAGCCCAACATTGGTTTTTAAATTTATGTATTCCATCTCATTTCATTTTTACAAGTCTATTATAAACAAAATTATACTCATTTTATTATTTACACATCACATTTCATTATTTTTCATAAATTTTATATGAACACTGAATGTGCTTATAGCCCACAGACTTAGTTGGGAAAGGATATGGGTCTAGAATACACAATTTCATCAAAATTATAAATATGCAATAAACAATCATGAAGGAACACTCTCTCATCCCTTCCCCCCTAAAAAATATATGAAATCACAAATTTGTAATTGCAGTTTTAGATTACTTCATGTCTGGTTCCTTCCATTTACACAACCTAATAACTGTACAATTGTTACATATCTGATGTTTGTTTTTCTACAAGGAATGAAAAGGGCTTATATTGGATAGGTCTATTTTCTGAAATCTGTGATAAGAGAAAATGGTAAAAACAGACAAACATTTATGATTCCATTTTTCTTTTCCCTTATAAAACATTTTATGATCAATGTTCAAGAGATATGGTTTTATATCTCCAAAACAGTTTTTATATTAATATGTTTTCCTTTGAAGACCATAAGGGCTAACCTTAAAAGCAATGTAGAATGTGGAAGAAGGCATTAGACAGCAAAGCTCTGGTCACAAGTTTCTTTCTAATGTTATCGCATTCTGTGTTCTTGGGTAACTCATTTCCTGTTACTGGACCTCATTTTGCAAAACTAGAAAATGAGAGAATTTAAACATAATTGTTTTTCAAATTAAATATAAGTTCTAAAACCATGCTTTGAAATAGAAATGTGATATGAGCTTCATGTGTAATTTTAAATTTTCTTGAAGCTACAGTTTAAAGAAGGTAAAAATAAAGGTATAATCAATTTTAATAATATATTTTATTTAACCCAATGTATCCGGAATAGTATCATTTTAACATGCAATCAATATAAAAATAATTAATGAGATATTTTAAATTCTACTAAGTCTCAAAACATGATGTGCAGTTTACACTTACAGCACATGTCAATTTGAACAAGCCACATTTTGTGTGTTCAATAGCCACATGTGCCTTGTGGCCACGGTATTGGACTGCACAGGTCTAATACAATCCAGGCATTGACATGTGGATCTATGAGAAATGACCCACATTTTCACGTTGAGTGGGAAGGGGTAGAAGAAGCAGTGGCTGGAAATCTTGGTGATGCTTTCCTGAGCTCTCAGAGCAGCGTAACAGAGGAGATAATAAAAACGTTTAATAGCCAATAGAGCATAGGCATTGACAAATCAAAACAGATACTGGTCCCATCAGGACAGACGTCATTCAAAACAACCAGTACAAGAATACATGAACATGGGTTGGATATAAGCAATGCTCGTGTATATTTTCAAAAAACCAAGTCACAAGTATTATTAATTAATCCTTTGATAACTAGCTGTCCCAATATACAATACTCTTCTTGTGAAAGGGTTCTGTATGCTGTCATCTGTTGTCACCCAATAACTCACAGTGAAGGGCACAAATAACATAGTGCTTCTCACTCTATATGAGAAAATCATTTGACTGGCAATCTGGTAATAAGGCAGGTTTTGAAGTCTTATTTGTACATAATTTTACACAAGTTTGGAATAACTTAATTATCTAGTTCAAAGAATGGGGAGGGGATTAACAAAAATGGAGATTGGGCATAAAAGCACTTCACTATGGCGTCACTGGATAGAGGGTAAGGTATTCAATAAATATTTACTAAAGGGATGAATGAATGCCATCCATAGAAACATTACCTTATAAGAATTTATCTAGCCTGGTTCTTACTTGGTTCCTCACATCAATAGCGTGGGCACTTAGGACTATTTTCCCATTACATTAACACCTTTCATCTAATAGTACCTTGGTTTATACACTTTTTTTGTGACCATCTACTGATAGAGCCACTACCTATCTTCTGATAATTGAGTGATCAATAATATTTATTTGAGATATTCTAAACAGAATGGAAAATGCCCCCAAAGGTAGAAAATACTATGGAAGAGGGAGAGAAGTTGATGGAATTATGTAAAACCCTTGGGAGATAGAAGATGGCTGGATCCAAGTGTGAGAAAGAAACAGTAGCCAAGAATAGAATCATACCAGGTGACATATATAAGGATAATTCAAGAAAGCATTTTCTAGCCATGCTCTTCCTTTTCTCCACATTGTCTGGCTCAAGCTAGCACAAGACAGGAAAAAAGCAAAAGCTTGTTGCAGTGGGTAAAACTGGGGTAATGCTGCCCTCGTGCTGACAACAAAAGTATAGGTAGACCAGCCATCACCTTTGCATTCCACATCACTCCCCATCCCCCCGCCAACCACCAAAGGAAACTGTGCCATTAAAATATTCGAAAGACAGCGCATCCTATTTTTTAGAACTGTTGTTGTTGTTTCTTTTACTGTAGAAATCAGAGACTATTGCCTAAGATACTTTACAATATTATTGTAACTTTGATACCAGTTACTTATAGAAGTGGCTTTACCTTTGGCGAAATGGCTGACAAAGAAAACTTGGAAATTCTGCAAGAAATAATCGGAAATGCTGGATAAAATGTTGCCACTTTAAAATGAATAATTGACCTATGAAGAAGAGAAATTCCTAGGTACCAGGAAAAAAAAAGAGATGAATCACAGAGAAATAACTATGTGTACTAATGCTGCAGCTGTCCCAGACAAGTGTGGAGGTTTAGGGGTGGAAGGAGAAAGTAAACGCACATTAAAGCTTATATAGAAACAGTAGAAAGATTTGTTTCTGCACGAGGCAGCTTTGAAACCCTGCATAAAGCTAAAACTCCATAATGGTCTCACCCTCAATAAAAAGAAAGACTAGCAAAATCCACCCACAGCACAGAAAGCCAATGAGGAAACATGTTGTAGCTAGAGATTTGGGAGAAGAAAACAGAACAGAAAAGAGACTTCAGAACACAAAATTAGCATGAATATTTGCCAAGTCTAATGATCTTGCTGGTACAACTCTTATCATCAGCATTGGCAAAACCATACTGGAGCAATCTTCACAGATAAAACCTTGGCAAAAGTAAGCTCATTTTACAATATCACAAAACACTTATACAATATTCCCACTATGAATGAAAATTCATCAGGCATAGTACATAGCACATGGGTGGAGTAAAACCTAAAATTTTAAAATTGAGAAAATAAACTGAATAAAGATGATACAAAATGTTTGTTTACAAATCTGATAGACATAAAATGATTTAATAAAAAAATATAAGAAAGGAATCAGGTACTGTGAGTAAAAAACAGGAAAAGTTAAAAATAACCAAATAGAACTACCAAAATTTAAAAAGCACAATCATAGATATTTAAAAAAAATCTTCAGTATGCCTTGAATTTTTAATTAGACACTACAGAAAGTAATGTTTGAAAGGAATGTTTGTGAACTGAATGATAGATTTGGGAAAGTAACTCATAGTCTATCACAAAAGGTAAATGCATGAAAAATATGAAAAGTTAAGAAAATCAGAATTTATAGTGAAAAGATCCAACATATGCCTAAGAGGAGTTTATAAATGGGGGTATAGAGGGATTTTTGTGGAGGAGTATATAAAGAGTTGATGAATACATTTTCTAGAATTGATGAGGGTCATAAATGTCCAGATTAAGGAGCACAAAGAATCTTGACAAGTAAAAAAAGTAAAATAAATAAAAGGAATATATTGTAGTGAATTTACCAAATATCAAAGGAAAAGATATTTAAAAAAAACAAAAATCAAAAAACAGAGAGGAAAACATAGGTTACACACAAATTAATAACAATTACTCTGACAATAAACCTCTTAACTGTGGCGATAGACACTAGAAAACAATGAAAGTAAAGAGAGAAAATAACATCAACCTAGAATTCTATATCCAACTATTACTTCTCATTAGAAAAGAACACTATAGACAAAGTAGGCAGATTGGTAACATATTGGAATAAGATATTTGCAAAGTCTAAAGAGATTAATGCAAAGAATTTTTGCTAGCCTTTAAGAAAAATACAATAAACCCACTGGAAAAAAATGAGCAAAGTATATGAATAGGCGTTTTTAGCAATGAGAAAACACAAATGGCTAATAAATATACTGAGATAGTCACACACCAATAATCAGAAAAATAACAATTAAAACAGTGAAATAGCATTTCATATCAATTAAAAAACAGTATTTAAAAGAAAATTTAAGAAAAGAAGAAAATTTAGAGTGTAATATCATTTGTATAAAGATAAAATGTACAAAATAAGAATATATGTTAATTTTAAGTATACTGACGCCCAGAAAACATGGGAAAAGTAGAATGAAAGGACATATATTAAATGCATTAGCGTGAATGGTTATGGGATGAGGGAGATAAGAAGGAGAATGCAGATTGAAGGAGAAAAATGATAAAATTAAAGAAAAGAGATAACTTGATTTGGCCAATATTGGCAGTATAATTCTGTATACTTGGGGTCTAAAAGATATGTATAGATATAAATGTGTACATATTTGTAAGTGTCTACATACATACGGAGAGAAAGACAGACAGAGTCGTTGAGAGAGAGAGAGAAAACACACTTTGTTTTCAGTCTTGTGCTATGTCTTAGAGTGAAAAAGTAATCAATTGTATAATTATAAAACATAGCTAACACTGCTGTGTGACATAGAAGACAGTCATTAAGAGAGTAAATCTTGGGAGTTATCATCACAAGGAGAAATTTCTTTTTTTTTTCTTCTTTTTTTCTTTTATTGTATCTATACGAGAAGATGAACGTTAGCTGAACATATTGGTGGAAATCATTTCACAATATATATCAACCAAACCATCATGCTGTACACCTTAAACTTATACAGTGATATATGTCAATTACTTCTCGATAAAACTAAAAAATACAAAAAAGGTAAAATAAAATAACATGGTCCTTAACCTGAGGATTTTACACTGCACTTGAGCAGATAAATCTAATAGTCATAAAAAAAGGCAAAATCGAAGATGGGAAATTGTGAAGAACATATTTCAAAGTAAAACCACTTCTATGTTCCCACAGCCCTTTGTATTATGTTCTTTTTTCAGCCTTATGATTCTACCATAGCCTCCTAGAGAGCAGGGTTGTCCCGTGACAAAGTAATGATAACAACATTTACCCTACAGATTTGTTGTAAAAATAGTAAAGTGATTACTACCAAGATATTGATACATTATTGCTATTTTCACTCATTTTTTATCAGTCCCACTGTCTAGCAGAACGCTGGCATGTGGTAGAAGCTCAATACGTGCTAACTGAATAAAACACTAAGTAACTGGAATGCAGAGAATCAGATAAGCAGTGGTGCTTAACCAGAGCCGCGCATTGGAACGACCCCAGAGATACTGATTCATTTGTCTGGGGGCGGCCAGGGCATTGGGTGTGCTGTGAAAGTCTCCCCAGTGATTCTAATACAGAGCCAGGCTGGAGAAGCATGGAGCTAGAGGAAGATAGGTGTGGGCTGAGGTGACTGTATAAGCTTCCAGGTCTGGAGCCATGACTAGGCTTTGCCTAATGAAGAGGAAAAGAAAAGGGATTTAAAATAAAATTTAAAAAAAATCAGATACAATCTATCCTAGGAAGAGATGACTCTCCCTAATTTTGTGTATAATTTGAGCGAAGTTGAGTTGAAATCGGTATTGTAACCATAGCTATGATAAGATACATATGTCATGCTGTTGGCCTGTGCCTGATGACTAGTCTTGACATCAACCCTCCAAGAAGTATCTCCATTTTAAAGACAACGAAATTGTAGGCTAGAACTTTCTCACTTAAAGCGTGGCTCATGGACTAGCAGCTCTGACTTCCCTGGAGCCAGTAAGAAACGCAGACTCTCAGGCCCCAGGCCAGGCCTCCTGAATGAGCACCTGAACTTGCCTAGAGAACAAGGTAATTGGTACTCACATTCAAGTTTGAGAAACAGCGAGCTAGGTGAATCATTCTCTATCTTGGGTGCTCATTGAAATCACCCTAACACCTAAGTTTTAAAAAATCCTGATGTCTGGACATTGGGGGCTTTTTAAAGCTACTCCGGGTGATCCTGATGGGCAGCAGTGTGAGAATCACTGGGCTACAGAATGTGTATAATAGGCTTGGGGTCACACAGCTGGTAATGTTGGACCTGGGTTCAATCCTGGACTCCAAAGCCATTGTGCCAAGTCTCTTCCCGAACTATAACTCTCAGACTCAAGAAATCTTCATGTTCAAATAAAAACGTCAATTAGCACATTTCCATATTTATTATATATATACACACACACACACATATATGTGTATTTATGTACATATCCTCCTCTCAATGGGAGTGTAATGTCTCTGATGGTCATGATCATATTTTAAAATTACTTATACACCCCTACACTCCAACATTCAGCACAATACCAAGTAAATATTGTTGCCTAATAAATAGTTTGATTAACACACGTCGCTATTCATGCAATGAGATCTACACTAATTGTGCCAAAGAAATACTTGTCTGCCCTTTGAAGCAAAAACTCAAATTGCACATCAGCATTAATATATGAGAAATGTTAAATCTTGTCTTTCTTGCTGTGATTGATGCATGCAAATTATTTCATTTATCAAAACAAAGACTGTAATTTTATATTGAATGTGATAAAATAATGAAGGCTAAAACCTAGATTTCCTAATGTGTAAATGGCCTGAGAATAAGCTTCATATTTATTCATTAGTTGTTACAGTGACTACATCCCAAGATTATTTTTTGGTATAGAATTAAACTTTACAAACAACCAGAACATCTCACTCAATAGCTAATTCACAGTAAGATCATTATCTTATTATAATAAATACCTGGATAAACAACATTGAAATAAGCATAGTCTTGCTTTACAGATTTTTTTTCCTGAGGATATGGTAATCACTATTGTTCCATAATAATGCCTGGCAATGAATAGAATGGAGTTTATGTCAATAATTTGAATTATTTTTTTCAGTGATTCAGCAACAGATTTTCCTGTGCATTACCCTATAATCAGGTTTTTAAATCTCAGAGCAGAAGATAAAAATGAGCTTCTGCTAAGCTTAGATGTTATCACACAGAGCTGCCCACATCACATTTAGATGAGCATGAGCATTGAGCTGAATGCCCCACCCAAGCATTAGCAAATATATTTGATTCAACAGAGTGTTTCAAGACTCTTTCCTGTTAATTTGACTGTGAATAGAGTCAAGATTAGGGTAAGGAACAGAGCAAACTCCTAAAGAACAGGGAAAAAAATTTTGCTTCCTTTTATAATTCTTTTCCTGGTAGAATGATCTGGCAACTTTTATTTATTTCATCATTCATTCATTCCCAAAACATTTACCCAGTGAAGAATTCAGGAATCAGGCATCAAACATTGAAAGGCTCAGGCCATTATACTCAAGGAATTCACAAAGCAGAGGGAAAATCAGACAAGGAGATGACAGTGACAGAGATGGCTGAGAGCTCTGACTGCAATGGCCACAGGATGGATGCTATGTAAACACGTAATGCTCCCCGTCTCAGGGGAGAGGTCAGGGGAGTGAAATGCATGGAAAACTTTTTACAAGAGATGACACAGAGGTTATACAGGAGGCCAGTCTGCACTAGACAGATACTTAGGAGATACGTTTGATTGGAGAGAGACCAATTTACAGTTTCACACATAAAGAATCATGATGACTTTCAAGTGTTTCCATAAGGAACCGAATAAGCAGAAACAATTTAAACTTGCAACCCAGGTGGTGCCAGAACTTCATCATTCTCAGGGCTGTGGGGTTGTAGAGGTTACAGCGCCTTCTTCACAGAGGCATAAACAAGAAAAAAAAAGCAAAGCAAGAGTCTTTTGTTATGGAATTTTTCACTTATACAGCTATTCCAGTCTGAAAGTAGAGGATGATGTTATTTTTCTTGTAAATTCTGTGTTTTTCTAATTCAAAATCTAAAAAGAGCACTGGATTAGAGCCCTAGAGAAACCTGTGTTCTAGGTTGTTTTCTCTTTAGTTTTTGCTATCTATGACCTGGGCAACTAAAGTTAACTCTTCTGGTTTTAGTTTCCTCATTGGTAAAGTGCAGAGATTTGCCTAAACTAGTGATCCTCAAGTGGGGACAATTTTGGTTGTCACAACTTAGGGGGCGCGGATTCTACTGGTATCTCGTGGGTTGAGGCCAAGGATATCGCTAAACATTCGTGAATGCACAGGACACATCCCACAGCACAGAATGCCAAGGGTACCAAAGTCGAGAAACTGTGGCCTGAACCCAGTCTTTACTAGCTGCATTAAACAGTGAGCTGGTTGTGGTGTCTAGGAAGCACATGCAGATCCGGAGTTAAACCTGACAAAACCTCTTCAAGTCCAATGAGAGTTCTGGGAAAAAGACTACCCATTAGAGGAATCCTACCTTGAATGGAAATGACTCGGTCCTTGTACCCTTGGACCACTGCCTTGCTCAGTTCTCTTCTGGGGAAGTGGGCCCGCCCTGTGGCGTAGTGGTTTAAGTGCTTGCGCTCCGCTGCTGGTGGCCCAGGTTCAGATCCCGGGCACGCACCGAGGCACAACTTGTCAGGCCATGCTGTGGCGGCGTCCCGCATAAAGTGGAGGAAGATCAGCATGGATGTTAGCTCAGGGCTGATCTTCCTCACATCTTCTGGGGAAGTTCTCACTGGCTGGAGTTTGCCCCAAGAAGAGTGTGACTTTGACTTAAAAGCTGTCGCAGATCCTGAAGGAATTAACAACTGAAGGTTTTTGGCTAACCACACTCCTTGCTGCTGGGCAGTGGGTCCTTTCTTGTAGGGCCACTTCTGAATCTGCCACAAGAACTAACAGAAAGAAGTTGCTCCTTTCTACCTTTAAAAGTGATGACAATAGCTAAGGATCACAGAGCGCTTACTATTTACTAGCACTGTCTTAGCGATTACAGGATTATAGCACCTTCTTCTCAGATGTGTCAATAAGAAAAAAATCAACAATGGTTTTGCGTCTGGAATTTCTGCATCATCTTGTTTAAATCTCACAATATTCCATGGGGTTTGTACTATGAATGTTATCATTTTATAGAAGGAGACAGAGAGGCTTAGTAACCTACTCAAAGTCAGCCAGCAGGTAGGAGTGTGGGATTTGAACCCAAGCCTGTCTGATCAATCTTTTCTTGTAAGAAATGTGTTATCGTAAGCCTCTCTAATTCTCATTTTCTTCATCTAGTAGATGTGATTTCAGTGTCTGCTCTACATGATTCACAAGGTTATTGTAGTGATCATGGGAGGAAATATGTATGTGTAAACACTGTAAACATGAGATCTAATAATTATCATTAGTAACATTAAATATCCTTAATAAGTAGTATCATTAATAACAACCATGACTTCTCTGAGTGGAAATTCTTGGTTCAGAGAGCTCCAGATTGGCTTTAATTTGGCAAGACTGTGAATCGAACCTGGAGTGGGTACATATCAAAAGTTGTCTTTCCCATAAGATTCCTGGTACCCTATAGTACAGCCTAATGGAGAGGGCTCTGCACAATAGGCGAAGAGGAGAAAGGGAGGGAAGGCAGGAGGGAGAGTGGGAGAGAGAGATGTAGCAAGGGTTGCAAGTCCCTTCGGCTACCCAGGACCTAGCCGAATCCCAAGATCAGTGTATCCTTTCAGGAGCCTCCTGTGAAAAGTAGTAAAGAACTGGTGGAGCATCTTGAAGGCTTTGCACCCACTTTGCCTAGGTTTGAATTCCAATTCCATCATTTACTAGCTGTGTAATCTCGGACAACATACTTAATGACTCAGCGGCCCCAGTCTATAAAATGGAGATGAGAAGAATAGCATATCATTGGGCCTCTGAGAGGATTAGGTAAGTTAATATGTATAAAAGTACTTAGAACAGTAACTGGTGCATACCAAGCCCTCACTATTATATTATAGGTTTTATGTGTTCTACATGAAACTTTATTTCTTTCAAACAAATGAGACTAACACACCATGCTATTGAAAACTCCTTGCAAAGTGCTTCCATAATATACTTCATATGGATCTAAAATATATTTAACCATCTGCATGATATTGTCCATGCACAGTATTTATTTTTTTAAACTATTCCAAATGCTTCAGAGAAAAAGGTGCATTTTTTTCATATACTTCCATAAGTTGTGTTTTCAGAAGTGGAATAACTGAAGAAAAGAGAATGAACATCTTTATTTATTTATTTATTTTGGAATGAAAATCTTTAAATCCCTTGACATAATGGCCAAATTGATTTCCAGAAGGTTGTATCCATCAGCAGTGTGTGAGAGTCTCCTTTCACCGAACCCTTGGTAGTGTGGGGGATCAGACTTTGCCACCCCAAAATGTGTCTCTTTGGCTTGATTATTTTTAAGAACAAAAGACTCAGAAAGAAACTTTGACCTTCCCCCTAAATGCTGAAAAGAATTTAAGATAGAAGGCCTGTTCCTGGAAGGAGCTAATACAATAGATAACTATAGTATAATATGAAGTAGGTGTGGTGGACAGAGAGGAACCTAGTAAGGCCCGTTTAATCAAAGACCTTCCCATGTCTCACTGTTTTTGCAAGTTATGGCAAATATTTGTTTACCAAACATTTGCTTTTCCATCTCCATGTGAATTGCCTTCTTCCCTTTGAAATCTCAAACCACTACTCCCAACATCCTCCTTTGACTTTAGTTGAAAATGGCACTAAGGTTGTTGACTTTGGCCATTTTGAGGAAATGCTAGGCCAAAACTAGTTACTCAGTTTTCCTGGATTTCTCCCGCTTATACACATTATTAAATTTTGTTTGATTTTCTGCTATTATTCTGTCTCATGTCTATTTAATTCTTAGACCAGCCAGAAGAACCTAGAGGGTAGAGGAATACGTCCTCCCCCCTACAGCAGCATATGTGAACAACCTAGATCTCAGTTTTAATAAACTTCCTTAGATTAATGATACAATATTTTGTCCCCAATGTTTTTACCATTTCCATCCTATCTTTTATGAATAAGCTATCATGACTTCTACCTATTTCTCTGTCTGGCTTTTTTTCTTTTCTGTTTATCTCTTCCCTTATGCATAAATTATGTATGAAAGGTAAAATCCATTGTAATATTTATATTTTCTTCTTTTACAATATCACTAACTTTGATAAAGATACAAAACTAAAACAAATATCCTTATCAGTGTTCTTTTAAGTTAAGACTTTGCATGGCAGGCATGGTTCTGCCCTGCTCCTAGCCCCTTGCGTTACCCCAGAGGTCACCTGCAGACAAGTCTCAAGAACACTTATCACTTCCTGTGTCTCTCTGACTGGAGACATTCTTGTATTATCAGATAGTCTCTAGTCTGTAAGAGATGCAAGCAAGAACTGCATGGCTGTTATCATCCCTCAATCCAAGAGGGACTGAAGTCTCAGCCTCCTTCCACCTCATGGGAATAATTCTGTAAACGACTCCACACTGTCTCTCAGGGCGTCCCCAGTTTAATTGCCAGTTTAATTGCACCAGTTGCCCATGAGAGTAACATGTTTATCAATATGCCTTTTATTGGCTCTCCCCTGTTCCCTGTCTCACTTCCCACTACCTCATGTATTCCCTGGAATTGTCTCTCAAATAAACCACTTGTATACAAACCCTTGTCTCAGGCTCTGCTTTTGAGGGAATCCAAACAAAAACATGTAAGCCTCATTGAAGTGTTTCAGTGGCTTCCTATTTTTGGTCATGATTTATCCATTTTCTGAAAATTGTGACTGATTAGGTAGATTATTCACAAAAGATATTCATAAGAAGAATCAAGTTCAAGAAAGTATTGAAAATTTCTCTCTGTTTTCCATTTATAACCAAAAAAGACTCATGATTAGAGTTTAGTTTGATTTTTTTACTATTTAAATACTACTATGGAAACTTTTTCTTTCTGAATTTCTATTATTGTGTAGTTTGAAAAAGTTTCAAAACCACGGAACTAAATAATCTGTAATATACTTTCCAGCTCTAAAATCATTTTACATCCTTACAAGATTTAACACAGTTTGGTTCTGGACACCTACATTTTTTGGTTGATTGAATGATTCCTCCCCTTATCCATAGTTGTATTTGCAACTTGTGTAACACTTTAGTCCACTCACTCATTTACTTTTGCTTTCATGCATTCATTTAGAAAACCTTTGCTGATTGTGCTCTGCATGCAAAGTAGAGGCTGCTTGAAGTAGGAGAAAGAACACTAGACTTGAACACAGCAGGAAGTTTGCACCCAGCTCAGACATTTAATTTCTGTGAACTTCAAGCAAGTTCTTAAACCTCTGTAGTTTGTTTCCTTGTGTCTAAAAACAAATAATTATAATGAATAAAATTACTGAGCACTATTATGGGCTCACAATGTACCAGACACTTTTTAGTAGTTTTGCATATATTTTATTAACTGATTTAATTCTATGTGATAGGTCTCACTAATATCTCCATTTCACAATGAGGAAACTAAGACTCAAAGAGGTTGAGAAACATGCCCAAAGTTATATAACTAACAAGTGACAGTAATAGGATTTGAAATGTGGAAATAAATGAAGACCACACAATGAGAGTAAGCAAAGGCTATTTATTCAGAGCTGGCTATAGCACAGGAGTCAGTCACCATCACTTGCATTCGGCAGAGACTCAAAGGCAGGCTGCAGAGTTGGAAAGCTTTATGGTGGAAAAAGGAAAAGGCTTCTGGTATGCTCTGATTGGAGGATGTTGGCATGGGGAAACTAGAGGTGGAGCAACTAGAAGTGGGGCATCCTATGTGATTGGTTAGGGGAGCATATTTGGCTTTCGCCAGTTGTTCCTAAGTTGGAAGAAGGGGCAAAAATTAGGAAAGTTGGCAGTTATTGATCAAGTCCTGACTTTTGAGGCCAATTGCTACAGAGGTTGGGGTTTGGTTTCTAGTCTGATTGCTGCAGGTTTTGGGTCAGAGTCCTGTTTTCATATATTGTCTGGCCACTGTACATTTGTATATTCAGTCTCTCACACCCAATGAATTTTTACTTCAAAGCTCACTCTCTAATCCATATTCTACTTTTCATAAAAGAATATATGTTCATGCAAATTATAAACCCAAAATACAATGTCATGAAATCAGTATTCACAATTCAGAATACTGCACTAAATATTTAAGAAAAGTGAAGTACAACTTTTTCTTTATGTGCATATTTTTTCAACTTAGGAGAGCAAACCTACAGAGTTGTAAAATGGAGTTTGAAGGAAAAGAACAATGTGGGCAAAGTATGATGATATCTCAAACCATGAGGTCTTTGAAGAAGCTATGACTCTAGAAGGGAGTCTCAAACTCAAATGGCTCCAGAGGCCAAGCGGGAAGCACTAATGAATGAAGTAAGCAAGAGATAAAACAACAGAGAGTGAAAAACTGCCAAACACCCATCTAAATGCTATATTCTTACTCATCTTCAGACATATGGTACTGCATCCAAGTGTGGCAGGAGATTTAGATTTTTATATGACAACTTTCGATTTTGAAATGCTGACAACCAGTTATTTTATAAACAAAACAAAGCATGCCAAAAATAAACAAACAGAACTTGAGAGTAACCAAAGAAACCACGTCTGCGAGTCTCATATGGCCCACTGGCCACCAATATGAGCCAGTGCCTAGACAAACACTCCAGAATGCTCCTAGGGGACTCATAGGGAGCTCCCCCTTTACCAGTGCTGGGCTAAGAAAGTTATCCAAGCTTTTCCCTTTGTCAAGTACCCAATTTCCTCTGCATCTCCAGAGCTATAACAGGACCAGAAGGTGGGAATCAACATATGTTCTTTCACATAAACTTCACAACTCGGTGAGTTAGGTATTATTATGCCTTCAGGCATTCATGAAACTAGAGACAAAAACACAAACAACTGTGCAATAGGATACGAAAATAACTGTACATTGTTGTGCAGAGGAAATACACAGGAGAGAAACAATCAGTGTCTAATGAGGTTAATTACTTTTCCTCCAAGGTAGGGAGCTTAGAGGAAGACCTTTAAAGAAAGTGACGAGAATTGGTAAATTTAGGGCTTGCCTCAGGTTACAAGTCTAAAGTAGAACTAGAATTAGTTTCAATATATATTAACATCAAACATTTTCTTTCTTCGCAAAATACTTTCGTTGAAGTTATGCGGAGCTCCCTCCAAATATTCATGTATTTCAATAAACTTTTCCTTAGTCCAGAGGCTGAGAATACCCATTTTAGAGAACTGTGCATCTTAAATGGATGACTTTCTGATTTGGGAGCATGGTGCATTTGACAATCTTTTGTTTCACCGCTGACTCCATAGACAGGCAGAGGTTTCCATGAAGATGAGCCAGAAATCTACTTTTCTTAGAAGATTGAAGTGACCAGCTCCTTCCCTTTCAGTAAACAGATGTCTATCATTTCTATTTGCTCCTTTGTATCTGAGTTTCCATGCAGGTGAGTTATGATTTAATCCCCCACCCCCAGCCTCATAATCAGGGATGTGCATAATACAGATTAAGTGTTATTGTCCCTGAGAAAATGAACCCAAGAGAGAGATGAGCATACAATGCATCAATTCCCTAGGCATCCAGCAGAAAATGAACATATATTGACCAATGAGTGGAATAATAGCTTTGTTGACAATGTCAGTGGAGGTGTTCAATCTCTAGGCAGAGCAGGTGGAGAAACAGAGGGAGGGAGACAAAGAACAGGGTCTCTCTGCTCTCTTCACTTTTCCATTATGTCTTCCAACACACGGATGGGCAATTTCTAGCAGATTGTCGTATTATTTTGAATATTAGACCTTTGTAGTTCTCTTTCTCTGAAAAGTTTGGATCACAGTTCAAAGAACTTAAACGTGAAAATTTTGCAATGCAGAAGTAGAAATAAGGCCGAGAGAGTCAGAGGGAAACTGCAAATTATTAGAGGATCAGGAGGTAGAAGAAAAAGTCCTTTATTGCAGAAACCATTTCTAAACAGGAGGTCTTGAAGAATTCTCCTTGTTCATGGATGATGCTGATACTGCCTTAGGAAGTTAAGGGACTTCACTGCAAATCAGTACCTCCAGGCAACAGTCTGCTATACCACTTTATCTCAGCCTTTCTTTTCTTTGCTAATTGTTGACATTTAAATGAATTAATGAGACAATATGGGCTCCTATTTGGACTACACGTATAGGATGATGCTTATCCCATGATACCACACAGTTGCTTCCATTACAAATGCATTCGTAGTGTTGGGGTTCAGGGCAGGCCATCCCAGAATGTGCCGCTTTGGCATGTGGATTATTTGAGCTGAAGACTCAACAGACTCAAGAAGAGCTTTTTACCTCTCCCCTTAACTGCCTAAAAGAACTTAGATAGGGGGCCTGTCCCAGGAAGAGAGCTATTACCAGAGGTGACTTTTTACATCAGAAAGACTTATCCACGTGGCATGGCAAATATTTGTTTACCAAACATTTGCTCCTCTCATCTTCCTCTGAATTGTCTTCCTCCCATTTGTAGTCCCAGATCCCTAAACCCTTACCCTTAGCTCGGGATGGCATATAAGTCTCAATTGCCTGACTGTCTGGGAGCCTCATATCTTTGGGGTTCCCATAGGTATGAAATTAATTTTTTTTCCCTCCTGTCAATTTAATTATTAGACCAGCCAAAGAACCTAGAAGGGAAGAAGGAAAAAGTTTTCCTTCCCCTACAATAGTACGGGAAGAACCTTATCTTTGAACCTTATATATAAAAAAGTAGTAATATAAGCTTTTTGTGGAGAATCAGAATGGGGGCAAAAACGCCTTACACATAGCACCACTATGGGATTAATACAGAAAGTGAAATTGGAAATCCTCTGCAATATCAAAGTCAAACAACCAGATGAATATTGTCTCTGGGCCATCTTGTAGCAGATTTTTATGGAACGTGTCATGATCGTTGTTGTTGTTTTCTACAACACACACACACAAACACCCACACCTGCATAGTTATATACATGAAACCTCAGTTAAAAGATTAGAGAAGTTGGTTATGTGGCATTAGAGAAAAGCGGGTCAGCCATTTCACACAGGTTTTATAAAGAAGTGAGATATAAACAAATAAAATAAAATCTAGGTGGCTGACTAAACTCATCACATTGCAAACAATGAGGTCTGGGCAGAGAGAATGCTAAAAAAGTGGATAACTGTATAAAATGATTAGCATCCTATTTGTACAATGTTTGCAGTAACAGAAACGGAGTTTACGAAGGCAGCAATTCTTCAGCTAAAGATGACTGAATAGAATGGAAAGCTTACCAACTGCGAAATAGTGCTCAAGAAAGCAAAGTATGTACGTGGAAGGGGTTGTCTGCAGGGGGCTAGGTAATCTGAGGATTTTCTCTACGTTTCTCCCCTCTTCTACCCTTAAGGATATATAGCCAAGGAGTTTGTTAGTTGCTAAATACATCTGGAAAGTTACTACAATGCCTTAGCAGAGAGGTGAGCCAGATAAGCACAAAACCCCTGGGAAGGGAGATTATTGGAGAGAGTTATCTTTGAGCTACATAACAAGAGATACAGTGGTAGAGCCAGCCATTAAATCACAGTGTCTGTGGTAAGGAAGGAGGAGTTAATTCATCCTAAAAAAGTCTCCAAGTCAAGGAAGAGGAGGGAAAATAAAAGGTGAGTTGGAATGACACAATGACACCGTCTACTCTCCATCAGGGAATGAGCAGTTGACATTGCCCATTGTGTCCAGACACACTCTGTTATTACCGTTCTGCTATCAATGCTAACATAGCAATTCCGAACACTTTATGCTGCATCCTGATTTGCCCTGTGGGGTGTAAGCTGCTGATATCTAGTCATTTTGAGACTGTGAAAAACAAAACAATTGCATTTGCTACCTGAGAGATGGAAGGCAATGCACACTAGCTCTGTTACCTTCTGAAGTTCTCTTCAGCAGTGTACTGATGTAGCTGCAAGTAATTGAACCAGAATCTCAGTGTAAAATAAACTCCCTGCAATCTTTGATACCAATAGGTCTTTATCAAAGGAAATAAAAGTAAGAATGAGGTAAACACAACATCAGGGAAATTTGCTTCTCCCGTTAGGTCTGGAAGTGCCGAGGACAAATGAGCAGTCTTCCGCCCAGGAGTGGGGCAGCATTTGAGAAAACAAGTAGTGAATATGAATGGAGGCTGCATTCTTTCCTAGCTCTTTCATTCTTACCCTCTGTGGAAATCATCTGGCACATTTTCATCACTTTCTTTTATTGAGTTTTATAAAATAAATGATTCGAGAGCGGCAATCAATTACAGTCCACCTATGAGTATAATTCAGAGAAACAGAGTCCCTGTTTGCTGGAGGTAACAGCAGCTAAATGCTGCCTTTGTGTTCTATACACCCACAATGTATTACCCTTAAAATGCCAGAGAGTTGTGTTGTTGTTGTTCTTTTATTTACTCCCATGGTTGTACAGAAACACCACAGAAGTCAAGCTTCAGGTGCCACAGACAACAAGGTAATTTAGGGTAACGGGGACAGTCTGTTTTAAGGAGACAGCATGGTCCCAGCAGCCAATGAAACGTGTGTAAGTTGCACCTATGCATGGCAGCACAGGAAGATATCCTCATAAGCATCATACTGCACAAATTGGTGTAGATTGGCTTGTTTATGGGAATAAGATATATTGAGTTCACTCACATAACTCTGCTCTTGCCTATCAGTCTTCCTTACTTTCTTCTATCATTTTTTTGAGCCTGCTTCTTTTCTTTCACCTTTCCAGCCTTTCCTGCCTTTTTTCTACATTTGTTCTCGCCTAACTTTTTTCCTACCCCTCTGTCCCTGTCATTCTTCTTTCTTAAATATTTATTGTGCAGATATTGTGTGCTAGGTACACAGCGTACAATAAAATATTACATATGTTCTCTGTAGTTAAAGAACTCACCGACTAACTAATACAGGAGAGAAGAGCAGAATGCTCAGTGAACTCTGCTGGGATCAGGGAGATCCCGGTTTCAGCGTGTAAGGCAGAGAATTTTGCATATATTGGCTCCATTGATTTATTTAATCATCCAATAATTCTCTTCAGCCTAATTTGATCAGCTACTTTCACTTTTTCCATGGCATTCACCTCCTTGACATATTCGTGTATTTTTATGTGTTTATTGTCTTCCTCTGCCAGAATGGAAGTTTGAGGAAGGCAGAGACTTCATTGCTTTTGATTGCCACTGTGTCACCAGCACTAGTTTGTAAAGTCTGCGGTAAAGGGAAAAAAAAAAAAAGTCCGAGTGAAAAAGACAACATCCCTGTATTAGTTTCCTATTGCAGATCTTGTAAATTACCACAAACTTACTTAGTTAAGACAACATAAATGTATTATCTTACAGTTCTGAATGTCGTAAATCTGAAATGAGTTTCATGGGGCTAAAGTCATGGTTTCGGCAGGGCTACAGTTCTTTTTGGACTCTCAAGGGGAGAACCCATTTCACTGCCTTTTCAGCTTCCAGAGGCTTCCCAGATTCTTGGCTCATGATCCTCTTCCATCTTCAAGGCCAGCAGTTGTATTACTCTGGCCTCTACTTTTGTCATACATCTCCTTTTCTGACTCTTCTGCCTCTTTTTTTCACTTATAAGGACACTCGTGATTTTTTGGGTCCACTTGGATAATCTAGAATAATCTCCTCTTCTCAAGGTCCTTAATTAAATGTTCAAAGTCCCATTTTTCATGTGAGGTAATATATTCATAGGTTTCAGGGGTTAGGAAGTAGACATCTTTGGAGCTCTGTTTTTCCGCCATGCTCTCCTTGTATTTCTCTGTTTCCTATCCATTCACTTCCTCCAATTAGTTCCTTTCCCTCAAGCATTCTAAGGAATGGAGCACATTTCTGCCCTTTACTATCTTTCATTTCCATACATCTCAAAGGGAGATGGAGGATGATTCCAAATATCTGTATGAATTAACCAACTCCAAGAAGCAATATTTTCCCCAAACTAAGACAAATCTGGTAAGAGACTTGATAGTGCTTTAACTTCTTATTGACTCTCATGGCCCTATAGTTCCAAATATTAGAAAATTAAAAACAGCGCAAAGTTTGAAGTTGGAGTCAAGAAGATTTTGTTTTAGTTTTGATGTTCATTCATCTGAAATTTGGGAAAGTAACTGAAACTCTCTGAGCCTTAATTTCTCGTCTATGAAGTGAAGAAAATAGTATCAACCCTATACCTTACATATGATGCATTTTTGTTCATTGATATCTTAGTCAATTTGGGCTGCTGTAACAAAAATACCATGAACTGGGTGGCTTAAACCACACACATTTATTTCTTACAGCTCTAGAGGCTGGAAAGTCCAAGACAAAGGCACCCGCAGATTTGATGTCTGATAAGGACCTGCTTCCGGGTTCTTTTCGCTGTAACTTCACATGGCAGAAGAGTGCTTTCCTGGGTCTCTTTTATAAGGGCACTAATCCCATATATGAGGGCTCCATTCTCAGGACCTAATCACCTCCCAAAGGCCCCACCTCCAAATACCATCACATTGAGGATTAGGCCTTCACATATGAATTTAGGGGCGACACAAGCATTCAGTCTACAACATTTGGGCTGTTCATTTCTTTATTTATGCAGTGACTATATTGTCAGATGTTTTGTAGAACAGAGATGAGTAAAACATTGTCTAAAAAGAAGTAACAGGCAGATTCAGCAAAGACTTCATGAAAGAGTGACATTGAACTGGGTCTTAAGAAGTAAGGAGGGCACCACAGAGCAAACTAGGCTGGGAAGGGGAGTGGGTATTTTTAGATTCAAATAAAATAGTGTAGATAGAAATGCTTTTCAAACTACAAAGCACTGTTTGGATGTAAATTATTATTATTTTCTGACTAAGGAACATGTAATTCTCTAATAGTGCTTTCTTTTTATGAAAGAAAGAAAATTTTTTTTGGAAAATTTTGAGAATACTGAAAGGAGCAAGGGAGAAAATATCACAATGTGAACACTTTGAGATGAGTCAATGATTCTACATATTTCTCTAATTCTCTGACCTCTGAATATATTTTACAACCTGTAGATCACATTTGAATACCGTTTTTCCCTTTCAATAACTTAGAGTTAGCCTATTCCTTTTAAATATTGTTTCGGAATGTTTTTTAATGACTGTATAATATTCTGTCATGAAGGTACAATTATGTTTAGCCATTCTGCTGCTTTTGACCTTATATATTTCCACTTTTCTTGGTATTATCAAAACACCATTGCAATACCCTTGAACATAGATCTTTGACCACATCTGTGATTAATATTTAAAGGCTATATTCATAATAACATGTTTAAGAATATCAAAACAAGTGAACATTTTAAAAATTGCTTTTCCATATGGTTGTGCAGTATACTACAAGGGAATGCCCCTTTCACTTTACTTTTCCCAATATTTATTATTATTTTAAAAGCTTTGCTCTTTTGACAGTTACAAAATGTTATCTCATTAGTATAATTTGCATTTCTCACATTGACACTGAGGATGAACTTTCTTTATATGCCTGTTACTTACTTTTACTTCTTCTCTATCCTCTCAGCTCTTGGCTTTTGGAGAAAAACCCTATTCTGGTGAAGGCAGAGAATCAAGAACATCTCTTCCTTTTATTCTTCCCGCTGTCCAAACCCTGACCAATCCTGCTTCCCCTATTGTCCCTCTTCTCTCACATATATCTTATTTTCAAGAGGAGAATGGAAAAAGGGAGAGGAGAAGCGGAAGAGAAAGAGAAATTTCCTAGAAAGAAGAAAGGGAGAGAAAACAAAAAAGCTAAGAAGAAACTGGATGAAAGAATACCAAAGGCAGGTTTTCATGGGTGAGTCTCCTACCATCCACCCTTCATCAACCCAATCCCCCCCAACACACACACAGCTGAGAAGACAGAATGAAAACTAAAGCCCTCATTTTCCTACTCTACCTAACTCCATTCATTATAGCCATCTGAATTTTGAAGAATTTTGAAGTATTTGCAAGAGGATGTTACACTACAGAATTGTGGGAAATATATAGTGGATCTTCTTCATTCTCTCCATACCCATAGATCTATTACAAAATTGTGCAGAAATGACTTAATAGTCAAAGATGTCAAAGCATCTCTGGTTAAACACACAAAATGGCTAAACAAAGATTGACCCAGCCCATCAGAGAAAGTGCCCCCACATGGTACAGAAAATCGACCCAATTTTTTTAGATTATTTAAATTGAAAGAGAACTCAAAGTTCATCTTATCCAACCTGTTCATTATGAAGATGGGAAAACTAAGAGAGTTGATAAGATTTGTTCAAAGACACATAGTAAGTAAGTGAGGGAAGTTTAATGTAATCCAGCCTAGTACATTTTCCCCAATACTGTACTGCCTCTGACTTTAGGTAAATAGAAATATAGTGGAATTTATGCAAGTGTATTCGTTTAATGCTTTAGAGATAATACCTCCACAATTAATTTATTCAAATAAAATGTGCTAGCTATGTTACAAGGAAATACACATACACACAATGGCTATCTACATAAGGTTATTTTTTTTATTTTTATTTTTTTGTGAGGAGGACCATCCCTATGCTAACATCTGATGCCCATCCTCTCCTTTTTTCTTGAGGAAGATTAGCCCTGAGCTAACATCCGTGGTCATCTTCCTCCACTTTATATGGGATGCCGCCACAGCATGGCTTAACAAGCGGTGCATCCGAGCGCGCCCGGGATCCGAACCTGCGAACCCCGGGGCTGCTGCAGTGGAGTGCGTGCACTTAACTGCTTGCACCACCGGGCTGGCCCCTACATAAGGTTATTCTAAGGAATATTAATGGAGTTGATATTCACTTGCATGAATGACAGTCCAGTAAGCAATCCAAATATTTTAGTCTGTCAGATATTCACAACATACCTACCACTGTTACAAAGATATCTTATTGAGGTGCCTAAGAATAAAAACACAGTCCCATATGAAAGATACATAAAGAGATAGAATTTCTAATAATTTAGTCTGAAAATCTGTTTTCTAAAACATAACACAGTTTTTTTTTTAAGCAAAAATAAATTTTTTTTAACCAGCTGTAAAATTTAGAACATTATCCAGTATTTCCTATTGGATGCCCTCCATGGTATTCTATGAGCAGCCCTTTTTCCCACATGAAGTTAACAGAAGGGGTGTTTTTTGAACGTTTCAATTTCTCAGAAATGATTGAATGTGTTAGATAATTGCAGATAATTTAGCTTAGACTTATAGCTTGTGTCTAATGCCAAACAGATTAATCCTCAAGAAATCCCTGGAACCATCCACTTTCCTGTCATGTCATTTTGTTTAAACATGAGACACTCTTTGGATATTTCATGGTTGGGAAAACATGAATTATAGTAACACATTGGTTTTTGTTGTTCTTTTTTATTGTAATTTTTACTTACCATCATACATGCATAGAATGTGTGAAATAGGAATGTTTAAAAAGGTGAAATCTTAGGCCCATGTAGCTTAAGTTACAGAAATGTCAAAAATCACAATGTATTTCCATTAATGTCAATAAGTTAAATTTATTTATCAATCTTAAGTTTGCAATGTAATTTCACATTCTTATTGCATACAATTTTCACACTAACTCTAAAAGGGAGATATTAGTCCTACTTTAGGGGAAATGATATGCGGTCCAAGAAGATTAAGTTACTGGCCCAAGATTAAAAAACTAGCAAACCAGAATTAGTGCTTGAATTGTCTTGGAAATCCAATTTAAGTGTGCTTTCTACCAAAACGAGGATCTATATACTGGATTCATTTTGATTAGTATTTGGTCACTTAATTTGACAATTTTTTACAGAAAGCACAATTTCAGTACTTTAGAAGAAGCCACAGAATAGAAAATAAACTGAATACTATTTTGTTTATCCATCTATTTACAGGTATGCATGTAACCATGCCAAACTCAAGTCACTGACACTGCTCTGCCCAAGTCATTCCCCTCAAAGAACTTTGAGAATACTTATTTTCATTTCCCCTTGAAAGGGCCACCATCTTGTTTTTTTATCCTTTACATTATGAATCTTTCACTATATGATCAAGAAAATATAAATCATGTGGCTTCACCTCCCTGTAAAAGTGTCTAATTAAGATTAAACTTGTCCCTGTGGTAAATATAAAATGATTTAATTATAATCAAAATGATCTCAATTGAATAGCTTCTGTTTCAAAGATTCACTCTCCCAGTGCTAAGAAGCTCATTAAATTCAATTTGCAGTAATGTACTGCTGTCATGTTTCTTTTCTGAACCACAGTATTATATTAAATTTCTTTGATTATTTCCCTGTAGGGCAGCATTAATGTGACACATCATGTAAAAGAAAAGCTTAAAAGAGACTCAATGATGCACTACCTTTTTATTTTCTCAATAGTTGTTAATGTTGAGCAGCATGAAAAATATGCAATAAAGAGTTTTTGTAGCCTGTCCAACTAAGGTAGAAAACATAGTGAACAAAATTTATATTGCTGTTTTCCCTGAAGGTCTAAAGATGTTAGTCTGCACTTATGTGATTGCAAGCATTTCCATACAATGTAGATGATGCATTTTGGTATGGGTTTTTATGTTTTCATAGGCATGTTTTCATGTATAAATGACATTAAGGTTTTTATTGTTGTTTTCAAGAAGGTTCACTCTCCTGGAAATGTAGAATTGATGTTTTCAGGATGTCTTCAATCTAAAATTATTCAGTATTGCAAAGTCTGTACAAAAGAGTCGCTCCACTTAGTTATTTGTTATTTAGATGAATCAAACACAGGTTTTAAAAATCATTTTTCTTTTTACGTATGAAAATTTTTTCTGGTTCGTCTCTTCATAAAAATATGTACTACATGATTTGTGCCTCTGAGGTAACTAATCCATGACTAGAAATTAAAAGTCACTTAAGGGATGCTAGATAAAATAACTATATAACAGGTACAGTTAAAATAATTGGTAAAAATAATACACCCAAATCTTTTAAAAAATGTATCCTATTTCAACAGTCAAACCTAAAATTATAAAACTATGCCACACCTCTTTCACAAAATATGTTACTATCGTTTAAAGGGTGTCACAGAAAGAAAGGATATTACACAGTTGAGAATTTTGAAAGCTATTGAGATCTACAAAATTATTATATATATATATATTTATATATACATCAAGATTGTCATTTTACTGTTTTGGCTACTCTATCAAACAAGGATATCGAGATAAAAATAAAATTAAATGTAAAATAAAATATGGATGCTTCCACCCAGAGCCAAAACAATAGGTCTCTTTGGTTAGCTTCCAATGAATCCATTAATTCAATTAAATAATCAATCTAGATATTGTATGAAGAACAAGCTGTCTTACCAAACTTTAAAAACTTAACTTCTGAAGACATTTTGGCTACCTCTCTTCTTTTCATCCTCCTTTGTTTACTTTTTCCATTTTTCTCTTCCTTCCTTTATTCTTCCCTTTTTTCAATAGCAAAAGTTTGTTTTTAATTATACAAGTTATGTAAAAAATCCTCTGCAGAAAGACTGGACCAATTCATCCTCTTCCAACAGCAAGATGGTGCCCATTCTCTTCATTTTCATGAACACAATTTAGTCTTCATCAAGATAAGTGGTGAAAAATGACATCTTGTTGCTAATTTAATTTGTACTTGTTTGGTTAGCAGTGAGGTGGAACATATTTTATATATTAATATCCCAGGTATATTTGCTGTTTTTTCTTTGTGTTTTATTTTTGTTATTTGCCTGTTAGTATTTTTTGCTCCGTGGGAACATTTCTTTTTCACATCAATATTTAAGTTCTGTCTCTAACAAAAATATTTACTACCTATCACATTTATATTATAAATATTTTCTCCCACATTGTCAGTGAACTACCTTTTGGTGAATAGTATTTTCCCTCATTCTCAAAATCCTCAGCTCATATGAATTTGATTAGCCTTAACATACTTTAGATTTCTTCAGAGTAGGAAATACATCTGATTCAACTTTAGAATGCATATATAGTTTAGCATGGTGTCTACCAGGTAGTAGGCAGCTGAAATATGTTGAAATTGATTATTATCTTTTAAAAATACCATTGTCTGTCCTTATATCATACTTTCTAAAGATACAGTTTGCAACTGACCACCTCTATTCATTACTTAGCAGCTAGTATTATAGCCAAATCATTAAAGACACTCAAATGTTAGTTGAACTGTATTTTTCTTTAACTTTAATTCTATGTAATACAGACTCTACTTGCTAAACTTGCATACCTAACATTCATTAACAGCTATCTAATCACTACACACTTCTGATTATTTTGTGTGTATGTGATCTCATTTATTTTGTTTCCATATTTATACCCTTGCTATTTTGTAATATTCCGCAATGGATTCGAGAAGGCTTTCAAGAGTTCAAACCATTTAATAAAATTGGTAAGTATTTTTAACACAATCTACATATAATAATAGATGACATTTATTTTACTTTTGCTATGTGATGGACACTTTACACGTCCTAACTTATTTAATCCTCAAAATTATCCCCATTCAACAGATGAAGAAACTGAAGCACAGAATGATGAAGTGATTTATCCAAGAGCACAAAGCTAGCAGATCTCAGAGCTGGGCTTTGAACCTGAGAGTCAGGCTCTATATTTTTTGTACTTTCTCTTTTACCTCTAAGCTGTGCTGAAAAGATAGAGCCAGAGAGAGAGAGATACAGGTATAGAAACATAGATATGTTTTTCTCACATATAAAACAGAGATAATTGCCCCACAGTGGTGTTATGAAGATTAAATGAATTAATACATGTAAATACTCTTATTCCAGTTTCTGTCACATAGTAAATGCTATGTGTGTTATTATTATTATTGCTGTTATTGTTATTATTATTTCAGTATCACAGCAGTATATATTACCACGGTTTATATATTAGCCATCTTTATCTTTTATGTCTCCTTTGCTGACTCTGTCTCAGATCCAATTCCCTTTTGCAACATCTAACTATGACTATCTCCCCAGTTGGAACTCCTGCACTCTAATCATTTCTAATTACAGTTTTCTTCAATCACCTTACGGACTCTCATATCTTCAAACAATATCACCACCAATACTATTGACCAACCTGGATCTCCAGCACTGACCTATTTCCTATATGTACCCCCATATCCATAGCTGCTTACTGTACATTTCCACTTTGATACCCTTCATATGAAAGTTTCTTAACATTGAACTCATTATCTTTGGGCCCTACACCTGCATCCTCTGTGTAGAAAGAATTTTATACATCTGTGTTTTAAAATGTTATGAGATTGAGTGAGTGGTACCTTAGCAAGTTGTGGGCCAAATATTCAGTATCAAAAGCTAGGATTCAATAGTTTTAAAGAAAGTATAAGATTTAAAGTCTGAATAAATTCAAAACATATAGACATTAGAAATGGACATGTCTAACTTAGTGGTTCACAATTTAAACCCCAGGGCACATTTGGCAGTGTCTGGAGACATTTGGGTTGTCACAACTTGGTGGAAGGTGCTGCTGGCATATAGTGACTGATAGAGACCAAGGATGCTACTAAACATGCTACAACGCACAAGACAGGCCCCACAACAAAAAATTATCTGGCCCAGAATGTAATGACACCAAGATTAAGAAACCCTAGTCTAACTTTAATGGCAAAGTCCAGATTCAAAGAAGTGGTCAAGAAGCTGTGAAATGTCCCTTTATGTATATACAAAAAAAAAAAGAAGAAAAAATCTAATCTGTGTTCAATTCTGCTCTCTTTTACATAGAAAGATAATATATGATCAAACAATCTAAGGCACAATAAGATTAATGAAGTGCTGTTTCCTTACCTGTTCATTATTACTCAAATGTAGAATATTAATAAAAGGAGGGAGAGAAGGAGGGGGTTGAGAAGGGGGTGAGAATAGCAAAAAAAGAGAGAAAGTATAAGAGAAGATAAGGGGGAAGAAAGGAGGAGCAAGAAAAAGAAAGTTGTTTTTCTTTTAGTAAAGAGATGGAGTGTTTTACAGGCTTACACACTTTGAGAGTGATTGAGATAATCATAGCATTTAACTAATTAGGAGTCAAAACATGTAATTTTAGGCAAACACCAAGTTTAACAGCCAAACAAGGCAAAAACAAGTCCTACCTGGTTTATGATGACTTAGAGTATGTGTTTCATTCAAGCCTGGAGATGAGCCCAGCAGAGTCAAAAGTAAACAGTGATTGATAACAGTTAACAATCAGGGTACAAGGTCCCAAATTGTCCTCTGGTATTGATATTTTCTTTTTATCTGATTTTGCTATATTTTTGTTGACATTGTGCATTTTAGCAGCTAATCTTACCAGTTTAATAAAGAGCTGGAACCTTTAAAGAATAATTGCACAGCAAATTTCTCTGATGTTTAAATTCTCAGTTATTTATATTTTTGCATTTGAGAATTTCAGTGAAAGTCTAGTAAAATCAAAAATCTACAGAGAAATAAAGAACAGACCAAACTTCTTACTCAAGCTCATGACATCTGACTCATGTCTGACTCCTCAATTCATCTAGTCATTTAAGTAATGACATCATACAACTCTCCCTAAAGCCCCATCTCCAGCCAGGCTGGGCTTTGGTCTTAGGTAATTCTGCGTATGGACTGTAGTGGTTATAGAGTATAACAGTGAAGAGCAAAAACCTAGAAAACAGACGTTGGTGGTTTTTGACTGCATAATCTCAGGCAATAATCTCTCTGGGCCTCAGTTTCCCCAGTTGAAAATTAGAGATATTAATAATCCCTATAACGTGGGGCTGTTGTGAGGATTAAATTAAGTAATATATCTCAAGCGCTTAGGTTAGTGTCTAGCCCAGCACATTGTAAATGCTCAATAAGTGTTAGCCATTATTGTAAAAACTTTATATATATAAAGAAATAGTGAAGTGCCTTTACACACACACACGCATATAATATGGTTTAATCCTCATAACAATCCACTTTGGAAAGTGCTCCTGTTTTGCTGATAACAAAGTCGAGAGGAAGTAACCTGCCTAAGGTGTCACCACTGTTCAGTTGATCTCAAGTTTGAACATCAGATTTGTTTCCTATCTAAGGCTATGACTTTAATTTCAATCTACTTATAACCCAAACAGGGGCTATCATATCTTCCACAGTTACTGATCAAATTTTGGTATAATAAAGTATTTTGAAAACTGTAAATTGATTGCTAGAAACAGAACAGTGGGTTATGGTAGAGAGACAGTTTCACAGAGGCAGCGGTCTTAGCATTATGAATAGGTCAAATTTTTATAAACAGAGAACACAAGATTTCATTTGTGTGTTATCTTATGGACATAAAGGAGAATGTTTAGCTGGACTTTTTACTTTTGGATTCATTTGGTTGATACTACGTAGACATGACCTGAATAAAGAACCAGGGAAATCTGTGTCTGGGAAAGAAAATATAATTTGTGGACATAGAATTAAAAAAAAATCACTTTGAGATTTTATCATGGATAGTAACTGAAAATGTTCTCCCCTTTGAGTAAAATCAGGAAAGAAAGAACTAAGCTCAATGTTTTTAATTTATAAGTTGGAAACCTAAATGCATGTCCTAATGAGAAGCCTAAGATAGAATAATAAATTAATCACATTAGGAGAACCTTGCCCTTTGCATTTCCTTGCTCCCGGGGACTTAAATGCTGAATTTTAATATTGCGTTAACATTTGCAATAAAAGTTAAAACCCTAAAACTAAAATGCAAACTCCTTTTCAGAGTAATGTGGTAATTGCACAAAATAACTACATCTAATAACTCAGGAGGGCTAAAGGGAAGGATAAATTGCTGCCACTTGAAATTACAAAGGAATTGCCAAGGAGGTTTGATGAAGTCACTGACTTAATTAAAGTTTGCCACCATATCAAAGACTAATGCTCCACATCTGTTTTGCTTTATTTGATAGACATCTTCCGAAAAGGCAGGTATCTCAAGCCATTGTAAATATTTCCTTAGTTGCTGACATCATTGTCTTTGATATATTATATTTTCATTTTGGTTCAAATGAACTTAGATTTTTTTTAATTTTTGTCTTTAAACACCTTGATTTTCACATACTGGATTTTGCCAGTGGCCCATAGCTAACACATTCGTATAATCCATATGTAGGAGGCTTTAAAGAGCTAAAAGTCAAAAGTAGGTGCTACAAAATATTTTTGAAAAAAGTATTAAACTTGAGCTTCTTTAGCCAAAGTTATTTGTGAAGATAAGAATACAAAACAATCATAAAGAAACAGGAACTTTTGAATAACTGGCTTGGTTCTTTTAGGTACCACTTAGCCCAAAAGATATTGTCTTTCTACTGAACCCGAGACCAACTTTAAACACCTTCCACAGCAGCAGAAACACAGTTTTAACGACAAAGCTCTTCCTAGAAAAAAGTCACAAATATACAATATTTACGGGAATGTTTCACTTTATCTGTATCATTCCACCTGTGTAATAAATATATTCAACTTAATCAAAAGAATTTACCAACACAGTATGGATCAGTGTGGAAAATAAAAGCAAAATTATCAAAAAGTAAGAGGGAACACGACAAGACTAGGACACCATCTCATGGTTCCCTTAAAAGAGAGATTCTAGTTGTACCGTGAACTTACTAGACTGGAGTTGTATATATTGTGAGTATTTGGTATATTTCAAAATATAGTTAGTGAAAAAATAGAAAGCATTCTATCTTGAAGTTATGTATATTTCAATGGAACTTTTTGCCATTTCTTTTACATTTCTGATCTAAATGCATTTTTTTGGTATTGTTGAGGGAAGAGAGTCCTTAACTGGATGACTCTAAGCAATTTTTGCAGTTCTGCCATTTATTTGAAATTTGCACAGAATATATAAGCACGCCATTTAGAAAATTTGTACCTAAAGAGTTACCCCCAATACTTGTATCTGGAAATGCCAACAAATTCCTTTTATACATTCTCTGGACAATTGTTTATCTGGAAAGGACAAGAGATTTGAAGACTAATATGCCAGGGTTAGAAGCCCATCTCTGTCACTTTGTAGCTATATAAATTTAAACATGTTACAGGAGCACTCTGAATTTGTTTCTTCAACTTTAAAATGAGAATATTGGGGCCTGCCCCGTGGCTTAGCGGTTGGGTGCGTGCGCTCCGCTGCTGGTGGCCCGGGTTCGTGTCCCGGGTGCGCACCGATGCACTGCTTCTCCGGCCATGCTGAGGCTGCGTCCCACATACAGCAACTAGAAGGATGTGCAGCTATGACATACAACTATCTACTGGGGCTTTGGGGGGAAAATAAATAAATAAAATCTTTAAAAAATAAAATAAAATTAGAATATTAATTTCTACTTAAAAGGGGGAAAGGTATGAGGATTAAAATATATAACATGTCAAGAATTCTTTACAGAGAAGTCACTCTCCAATAGGGACTATTTTAAAACCACAATCCAAGTAAGACATTTAAAAATATAAATCTAGTTTTCTGGTTCTCCTCCTCCCTGATATAAATCTGTCTTTAAATATATCTGTATTTTAAAATCCAAAAACTTTTAGTTTGTAATAAAATGTAGATTTACTCTAATTTATGTTTCAACCAACAAAACAAACAAAAAAAGGCTATAGAAAACAGTCTCCAAGGTTGTTCTCGACGATTCTTACCTCCTAGGCTTCATGTTCTTCTTCATTCTCCTCCTCTGTTGAAGAGAACTGACCTGCGTACCCAGTAGGATATTGCACAAGTGACAGAGTATAACTCCATGGCTTGCTCATAAAAGACATTCAAGCTTTCACCTTTCTCTCTCTTGGATTCATTGCTCTGAAGCGAGATGCCATATTGTGAAGACAGTTATGTAGCCCGACAGAAAGAGCCAAGTGATGCAGAACTCAGGTGGCCAACAGCCAGCACCACCTTGCTAGCCATGTGAGTGAGCCACCTTGAAAGCAGGTCTTGCAGGTCCACTCATGCGTTAAGATGACTGCACCCCGGCAACACCTTGACTGCAATCTCACTGAAGGTCTTGAGCCAGAACCACCCGCCTAAGCCACTCCCAAATTCCTGACTATAAATTATGTGAGAAAGTAAATGTTTATTGCTATTAAGCCTCTAAGTTTTGGGGTAGTTTCTTACACAGTAATAGATATCTAAAATAGATTTAACTCTATGTCTGGTAATAAAGTCTTTATTATTATATCTTAATTATCTAACAGCAGCCAACTCTGGCTCAGACCTGAAGGACCATCCAACTGAGCTCAGTCCACTTTGGCAAACCAGAGAATTGAGAGCTAAATAAATGGTGCTGTAAATCAATAGTTGTGGTTGTTAGTTACACAGGAAAAGCTAAATGATATACATAGTCTTTGCTGTTTTGCCTTGGGGGACTTGCCAAGTTGATCCTCAAGTTTTTACAGAAGAGCAAATGGTTAAAAATGACCAAATACTCCCCCAAAAGAACAAATTCATGGGAGGAAGGGCTGAGATCAATAATTATTATAAAACTATAGTGTGTAAGAAGGTGTAGTATCAGTAGGAGAATATAAAAATTGAGTCATAGAACAGAATAGAGAGACCAGAAACTGACACACACACACATATACATATATACACACATATATATACACACATATGTATACACACATATATATACACACATATATATACACACATATGTATACATATACATATATATATATATATATATATATAAAGAAACTTGATTTATTATGACTGAGTTGGTATTTTTCAGTGGAAAAAGTTAGAATTTTCAATAGAGATTTCTGGGAAAATTATTTATTCATATGGGAATAATGATACTCTGTCACTATCTTACACTACAGACAAAATCAATTCCGTGTGGCTTAAAGATTGGCATTTGAAAGACAAATTTTAAAATGTTTAGAGAATGTTATAGGAGAATACCTTGATGACCATGGGCAAGAAATCATTTCTTAACAATACATACAAGCATATACAAAGCCCAAACCATCAAGGAGAAAGTGGATAAATTCAACAGTATTAAAATAATGACATCTATTTATCAAAAAATAGAATGAAAAGAATAAGCAACACATTGAGACAAGGAACATATATTACTCTCAAAAACTATTTTCCAAAATATATAAAGAGCTCTACAGTTGAAGATGAAACGGACTCCAAGTAGAAAAATGGGCAAACATATTGAATAGGCTCGTTACAGATGATGGAAACCAAATAGTCAATACATTTAAAAAATAGTATTCACTCATTAGTAATCAGGGAATTATCATTCATAACCTCAGTAAGATGCCATTTCAATTCATCAGATTGGCAAATTACTTTTAAAAAGTCAGATGGTACCAAACATTGGCCAGTATATAGAAAAAGCAGCAGCAACAATTGCCACGGTGGTTGGGAGTGAAAAACAGTACCACTACTTTGGAAAGACATCTGATATTACCTACAAATATTAAATGTGCCCCTACCATATGACTCAGCAATTTCACTCCTCAATCATGATCTAGAAAACTCTTCTGTGTGAGCCCTGGGTGTCATTGATGAGAATGTTCATAAACCCAATTTATAGGAGCAAGAACTGGAAACGCCACAAATCCATCAAGAGCAGAATGAAATAATACAGAGCAGAGAAAATACATGAATTGCAACAATACAGACGTATTTCAGGAACATTATAGTGAATTAAAAGACGAAGTCCTAGAAGAAATCATATAAAGTAAGTCTATTTTTATAAATTGCAGAAACATGCAAAAAATTCAAATGACACCCAGATATATGCAGTGATACCTTAAAAAGAAAGAAAGGGAATGATAAACACAAAATTTAGAACAGCACTTATTTATGTGGAGGAAGGATATGAACGGATCCATGAACAAGGCCCTTGTGGGCCTGAGTGGTAGACACATGAGCTTTTACAATACCATTATTCTTTATAACTTACACATATTATGAATATTCTTTTATATCTACTTGATGTTAAAAATAATGATTAATTTAAAAAAGAAAACCTTATGTCATCAGTTTTCTTATTGGAATTGATCATCAGGAAGCAATTTTCCATGCCAGTAATTCTTACTGCAGGTCCTATAAAAACACTCTGCTTCACATTTGGGCCCCTGGGCAAGGGGTCATAGCAGATGTCTGCTAAGAGCTGAAGGGAAGCTGGATGGATGCCAAGAGCAGTGCTTATGACATTGCTCCCACCCTGGCAGAGATATTAAAGTCATCATATAAAGAAAAGCAGTAATGTGCTATGTCCAAGAGGTCATGGATTCCTGAAAGTCTCAACATCACTCTTCATAATTGCCTTAAAACCATATTGAAAAAGCATCCCTCCTCTGCCTACCTCTTCCTGAGAATTTGCCAAACCCATTAACCTATTTATTCAAAAGGGAATGATTCCCCTGTAGGACCAAGAGCCAGGAAGGAGACCGTGACAGGTGGTGGCAGAGAATTGCTGTTTACAAGAGTTGTAGAGAGGTGACCAATAGAATAAGAATGAGGATTCAAATGCTTGGCTGTGCCTACCTACAGGGAAGCAAAGACCTGCTTGAGCAACTCAATCTTGAAGGTTGCTGCCAATCACACTGAAAAATGAACCATTATCTTGCCCTTTTTCTGCAGGGCAGACCCTTTTGCAGCTTTGTTCTGACCCTGGAAGATTCCAATTCATTCACAGCCTCTGTATTTTGATTACAGGCATCATCAGCTTCTCTGTAGTCCTCCATGGGCTTACAAGTTTATAAATTACTTGGCATTTAGGGGAATGCGAAACTCAGTGGGGACAAATCCCTCTGTTTGTTTGTCTTTCTGGATTATTTACCAATTGTAAAAACAGAACCATGCATTTCTGCCATGCTTCAGAACTTATAAGTATTTTCAAATTTATGTGGATATCTTTTCATCTTTTTCAAGAAAACTGAGGCTCTAAGAAGTTAACAATTTTTAAGATTGTTACAACAAGGAAGAATTAGAGTTATAAGTAATTCTCAGGTCCTCTGAAGTCTTTTGAAGTCCCAGAGCTTCAAGCCTTTTCCATTACATCCCCAAAACTCTTTAAAATATATGCTTGATGAAGAGGTTTGAGGAGTTGGAAAATGACACCTTCTTCTTGATACTGACTTAACACTTCATAATTTAAATGGTTGAAAGTAACATCTTTTTGAGTACAGATTAGATGCCAGTCACTGTGCTGTATACTTTCACAGAATTTTACCCATTTTTTTCTTTTCAACCATCTAATCGTGTTATTATTATTATTATTATTATTACATTGCTGCTGTTATTGTTATTGACTCAGTTTTACAAATGAGGCTGTGTAAAGAACATACACCAACTAAATAGCAGAGGAAATTTCAAACCAAATTCTGTCTAAATCCAGCACCTAATTGCTTTGAAAACACCTGGCTTCGAAGTTATGAAGGTATGGAAATATGCACAATATTTCTGAAAATGCAAGAGTGACTTAAATATCTAGTAATACATACCGAAGTCACTACTCTGTTTACTATAACCAATATGGAACAGATATTGAGATTTAAAAATCTAGATGCATATGTGCAAGTGTTTGTGAGTGTCTGTCTGTGTTTGTGTGTGTTAAATGTACAACAGCTGGGCAACTCATATGCTCAGATTAGACAAAAGAGGATCTGTATATAGATCCATAACTTCACAATTTCCTTTATTCTCCAGATATCATGGAAGACATGGGGATTCCTGTGCAATCATTTCTGAAGCATTTCAAATACATTAGTATGTGTGCATAGGCTAGGGCAGTGGTTCTCATTCAAGAGTGATTTTGTTCTCAAGGGGACATTTGACAATGTTTGGAGACATTCTTAGTCGTCACAAATGAGGGGAGTGCTACAGGCATCTTATGTACAGAAGCCAGGAATGCTCTAAACATCCTACAATGTACAAGTCAGCCCTCTGCAACGATGATCCATCCCAAAAGGTCAATAGCGCTAATGTTTGAGAAACCCTGGAGCCCTGGGCAAATGAGAGATAGAAGCGAAGTGCCAGGATTTGACCATTAATAAAAGTCTTGCAAACTTTTAACCACTGCTTACTGGTTGAAAAGCTGGGGCTCCAAAGAAACTTACTATATACAAGAGTATAACAATTATCGAGATTAGAGGACATTTAAGTCACCCACCAACTATGGATTTCCAAGACCTGAGTGAGTCAAAGTAAACTACAAGTAAAATACCACCAAAAATAATATTGCTGGATAAACTTAATGATAATTTATTTTTATTATTTAACTAAAAGAAGGACATGTTCCGAAACTTCTGGAAGAAGTCATGCTAGCAAAGGCATGCTGTTATTTTTAAATTAGGAAGAGTTTTCTGTTACTGGTGGTAGGTATTCGTCACCATGATTGCAGCCATCTCTCTCTTTTATTCCTGTAAGGATAAGGAAACCGACTGGGCACTGAGCAGTCACTGGAGAAAGAAAGTATTCGTTTCCTACCCTCTCATTTATTTTCTTTCCCTTGCTGCAAGCTTTGCATTAATAAAGCATAGAAGGAAGAAGAAACCAGGACTAAAGATATTTGAATGCATCCTCCTTCCTATATAAAACCTACAATTTTCTGAAATTTTCAGAAATGCATTACTTCTTTTCCTTTTAGACTGCCTGTGTTGAAATTCACAGAAACCAACAAAAGATATCACGAAGACTACAGCATGAATCATTTATTTGGACAAAATAGGGAGGCTATTTAAAAAAGGGCAGTAATTCCTTCTTGTTGTCAAAAGATAAAGGCTTACAATTTCCTGCTGAAATGTGTACAATACTTTGTAAATTGTGAACATGTAATCATCTTTCGAAAAAGGAGAAAAACACCAATTGGTAACATTTTGCCATAGAAGTGAATGCATTACTGCAAACCATAAATATTTTTAATTCTAGTCTTCTAAGGGGAGAAGAGAAAGGTCAATTGTTCAGCACCCGACAATAGCTAAAGTCAACTAAAAAGGTGGTTAAAGTTAGAAAAGTGACCATAATCCTAGTCTTTTCTGAGGTAAACTTTTGCTCCCGTTAGATCTTGAAGTCATATCTAACTACATCAATGTGAGGTCCGTAATATTCCTAAGATGCACAGAATGAACAATTCAATTCCATCTGTCCTGAATATTACTGCGGAAAGCGAAGCTTCCTTTGGATGGAGAAAATTCTACTACTGAGATTATACCAAGACTGGTTGCAGTAATTACAATGAGCAAATTTATGTTTGTCCATGCAAACTGCCATGTTTTTATATGGCTCCCCATCCTCCAACAGAGAATTATAAAGGAACATTTGCAGTAAGAAATTATATTTGTACATTGTCATTTGGGAATCATCACCACCCTTTAAACCACAATTATTGGTGTCAGTGGTAGAGTTTTGTGGATACTCTGTGGCCTTTAAAATCTTTCCTTGCAACAATGAAGACAATCCTATTCAAACTGGCTAGTGAGAACATATTTAGATTGAAATGGGAATCAAAATGTCTTTTGAAAACTATCCACCTCCCTTCCTTTAATTAAAATGACAAACAACTTTAATCTGATTAATTTCTGCAGTTTGTGGCAATATTGGGAAATGGGTCGTTTGTTCTTGGTGAATCCCCATCTCTCATTTCAGCCCTTTCTACTCTCTGTCTTGCTTAGCCCTATACTTTAATGGTTAGATTGGGACCCATTCTCACAGGACACTCTTCTTTTCTCCCTCTCCCCTTTTCCCACTTTCATCTCCTCTCATTAGTTGTAGAGCTATTTTATCGCCTAAACTCATGAAAGAGCACACATCTAAACTACAAAATCCAGGCTCTCTTCACTATGCTCCAGTCTTATAAAGATAACCTCCATTTGGTCCTTTCAAACACAGGCCTGTTTCCTTTATTTCATTCTTAGGAAACCAAGTTCAAACTATCAGAAAGGATTTGGGATCCATATGGCTTGCCAAAGTTATCAAGTAGATCAAAGAATGACAAAACTAAAACAGCTCTGGTTTGATTCCTACTGTATAGCCATCATTATGTGCTGAAAAAAAATCTGAAAAATTAATAGACTTTATTTTTGCCTTCAGGTTGCTTAAGAGACATAAGTTCATAAAAAGATGGTTAGCAGTACAAACGAATGCCAAGGGGCCAAGGGAATCATAGAAATCATGTAAAACAGGGGGTTCAGACGGGAGAGGGCATAGCACTGTGTGATCAGAGATCACTCCATTTCCATCTTCCAGGTAGCTGAAATGTGCTTATGACCTTTGTTTAAAGCAAAGAAAGTGATAATCTTACGACATTTGATAGAGATCTCAGAACAGTATAGAATTAGAATCTTCCCATTTTTCCCCCAAAGGAATAGATCAATCATGAAGGATAAGCCTCATGTTTAATTCATAAAATAAAATCACTGTGATTTATAGTATGATATATAGGTGCTGGTCATGAGCAAAGGAGCATAATCTTATTTTCATGGATGATATCTCAAGTGATGCAAGGGGGATTCATTTCAGTTTAAATGAAAGAATTGAAATCTGTAGTTCCTTCTGCTTGAAAGAAACACTTGGCCACAGGAGATGAGACCATTAAGTGTAGTAAGAGAGGGATTGACCCTCTATAAAGCAAATTCATTTCTCTCTATAGTCACATTCAGTGAAGAAGCCACAGGATGCTGTTTTCCGTAGCGATCTTTTAGGGTGTGATTCAGAAATGTCTAAGAAGACCATTCACTAGGTCAGCGTTGCAAGAGCAGTTGACATTACCTGCCTCTTGCCAACCTACTTCAACAGCTTCATTTCTTCTCTTTTCATCATTAGTGCCATTGTGGTCACATAGGGAGCATGGTTGAGCAGATACCCAATAGTAGCAGAGTGTGTCACTTGCGGTCACCAACAAAATAGAACCAAATAAGGAAGTAAGGAAGCTTGAGACACTGATAACATCGTTGCTCAAACTGAGCTCTCAGGGGAGAATGATAGAAGAGATGAGGAAACCCTGGCTAGATTAATGAGTGTGTTTCTATATATGTTTTTACATCCACAGAAAATTCCCAGACAAATATATTTAAACATTGCTAACAGCAGCTATTTCTAGGGAACGTATGTGTATATGAATGTGTGGGCAGGGAAGGATTATGAGTTAGAGTCTTTTATATTATTTTGTCCCTTTGTACTATTGAGTAATCATTTACATATATTACTTCTGAAATAAAAAGATTAGTTTTAAAATCATGTTCAGTTGATTCTAAAGTAAATATTCTTTTATTTTAGTCTAAGTAAGTGTATCTTAATGCAAACTAGCATTTGTTGCAATACCTAATGCTATATAAATATTTTATAGATTCATTAGGCTAAAATACAAAGACTAAGGAAGCTATATAGCTGGCCTATTTTATTCCTCCCTAATTTTCTGTAAAGAAAAAATATATACATTAGTCCAGACCTTTTCTGACACCTCTTCTGGCCTAGTAATCATTACCTCAACTTCAAATTCCTAGTGCTGTGCAAACTCTGTGCTTTCTGTTCCTGGCCTTGCCTTACATAGCACGATGTTCCAGAATGATCATTCCACAAAGCCTGTACTCAAAAGCCTGCATTCTATCCCTCGCCCCCTACTTCCCTGGTCTCTGGTCAATGCCTAATTGTGCAAATCCACTGATTTGCTATTTAAAACTCACTTCCCTGGAGGTTCTTCCTGACCATCTCATCTCTCTGTGACTAGACCTCCATTTGTGATCTTTTTGCTATAGATAAGTCTATGCTTTCAACCATCCTATGATGAATTCACCCTATGATGAAACTGATACATTACAGAGAGAAGGGAGGAACAGTAGAAAGGGCACTGGCTTCTGAGTTAAACCAAACTCGTTAATTTGTTGGCTTCCCCCATTTTCCAACTGTGGAATTTTGGACTGACTCTTTAACTCCCTTGAACTCTGGTTTCCTTATCAATAAAATGGGCTAAACTATGTGGCAAATTGGAAGGCTGGCCCAAGCACCATAGTACAGATTTGCATTTTGCTATCTTCCAAACGGATGAGATCAGATCATTTTTCTACTTATTTTCCTTCAACAACTTCCCAACGTGCTTTGGAAAAAAAAAAAATTTCCACGGTCTCCAACGTCCTGTCACTGTCATCTGACTGTTTCTCCAACCTCATCCTAGGCCACTCTTCCAGGCAGACAAAAAGCTCCAATTACTGTTCTTTAGATTCTTCTATCCCTCATTTTGCTCTTCCCATGGCTGATTCCATCTCCTCCTTCAAATCTCTGTTTTAATACCACCAACCTAATAGTTTTATCTAAATAGTTTATTCTTGTCATTTATATAATTGTACCACTTTGTTGTTTTACATCTACAAAATTTATATGTGTAATTTTCAACTAACTGTTTTGTTTTCCTGTTATTCTCTATCTTCCTAATCAGACTGTGAGCATCTTCAAGGTCTTTTTTTTTTCAGCAATACATATTAGGCATTTAGCGCAATGTTTATCTTTTTTTTTAATTTTTTGTTTATTGCAGTAACATTGGTTTATAACATTGTATAAATTTCAGGTGTACATCATTATACTTCTATTTCTGCATAGATTACATCACGTTCACCACCCAAATACTAATGACAACCCATCACCACAGGTACCGAATTATCCCTTTCACCCTCCTCCCTCCCCCCTTCCCCTCCGGTAACCACCAATCCAATCTCTGTCTCTATGTGTTTGTTTATTGTTGTTGTTATCTACTACTTAATGAAGGAAATCATATGGTATTTGACCTTCTCCCTCTGACTTATTTCACTTTGCATAATACCCTCAATGTCCATCCATGTTGTCACAAATGGCTGGATTTCGTCCTTTCTTATGACTGAGTAGTATTCCATTGTGTATATATACCACATCTTCAAAATCATTAACTATCAGGGAAATGCAAATCAAAACTACAATGAGATATCACCTCATGCCCGTCAGAATGGCTATAATTAACAAGAGAGGAAACAACATGTGTTGAAGAGGATGTGGAGAGAAGGGAACTCTCATACACTGCTGGTGGGAGTGCAAACTGGTGCAGCCACTATGGAAAACAGTATGAAGATTCCTCAAAAAATCAAGGATAGAACTACCATATGATCCAGCTATTCCACTGCTGGGTATTTATCCAAAGAATTTGAAAACACCAATGCATAAAGATACATGCACCCCTGTGTTCATTGCAGCGTTATTCACAACAGCCAAGACTTGGAAGCAACCTAGCGCAATGTTTACCTTAACGGTAACTGTTCATTAAAGACTTCTTGAGTGAATCAACAAATAATAGGAATACTTTAAAAGTGGGTTATGGTGCCCAATTCAAACAATATGTAAATAAGGCAACACAATGAGATGTTAAGAGAAGCCCACACTATGGATAATTCAATACAACTGTGCTCTGCATAATGGCAGACCACATATACGACGGAGGTGCCGTAAGATTATTACCATGCAGCCTAGGTGCGTAGTAGGCTTTACCGTCTAGGTATGTGTCAGTACATTCTGTGATGTTTACACAATGACGAAATTGCCTATTGACGCACTTCTCGGAACGCCTCCCCATCATGAAGTGACGCATAAATGTACTGATTCTTCACTTTTCTGCGGACTTGGTTGTGAAATAGAGAAAAAGAGAAACGGCAGGTGTAAAGAAATGCTAAAAATGACTTTAATCTTGGGGAATTTTGACAACTGTAGGTCGTATAATTTCCCAAAAATAAGGAGTGTCTCTTCCACGACTTTCTTTTCTGTTATTTAACCACTATAGAACTCCAAATATTATGCAAAAAATGGTATCTCAATATAGTATTCAGAAAGAAATGATGAATATATTTCCATAGAAATATAGATTTTAGATGACTTTTGAGATAGAAGAGATGATGGAAGTCATATAAACCAGTTCTCATCATTTTTTAGGTACATAAACAGACCTAGAGAAAAATACGTGACTTGAATAAGTTCACCCAGAAAATTAATTAAAAAAATAGTACGAGGACCCAGGTATCCTAACGTCTATTCCAATGTTTCTTTTGTGCATCACAGTGGACTTATTAAGACTGTTATTTGATTTCAAACTTTGTTATAATATTTGGAAGATGAAAATAATCTGACTTAGACTATGAACTATAATAAGCATTTGTAATGCCTGTGGACAATTGAGCATTGGCTTCACTCTTAAGTGCCTTCATTCAGATTTGTCACAATCTCTACCTAAAATGAAACCAATAATTTTCTGCTTAATATTATATTTATTTTTCACTCCCTTTATCACATTATTCTGTCTTTATCTCTTTGCCTCCTATGCATTTCTCTTTCATCTACTTTTACATGTGGAAAATATATTGGTGAAAAGTTAAAAACAAACAAACAGCAAAATCTCTTCCACTATAATGTGCTAGAGACAGATCAATCTTGGAAGCTAAAATCAAAACGTATTATGAGGAACCACAGTGCTGGGGAAGAAAATATCTCATTCATGGACCACAGTTAACCAAAGTAAACAACTATTTTTTTTTTTTTTTTATTGAATCAAAGGAGCTTCATTACTTCTTGAGTGGCTCTTTCTTCTGACAACTACAACTCAACCCTACATATTCTTAGTTGTTTGCGTTGACCTTTTATGAAGTTCTTCTAAAAATCAAGCAATCAATCTTCTACCATAGGAACACCTCCTTTCTATGGAAAGCAAAGTAATAAAATACAATAAGAAACGTTTAATGTTTACTTTCAATAGAAGTTCCTATAATTGGGTTTCTTCAGTTAAAGTAAAAAAAAATGTTCTTACAGTTAATGTTGAGTAAAGGTCACCCAAGGTCAACAATACTAAACAGTTTTTGAAACCATTTTCAAAAGAGAAGTATGGCCTTCACACTTTACTGGCAGAAAAGAAATGATCTTTCAGCTGACTCAAATTGTAGCTTACTCAAAGAGGTAAAATAATGGGATGAAAATTCTCCCGAAGAGTAAACACTTGTCTCTGAAGTGCAAGCCTCTGCCAAAAATCTCAATGGTGTAAGTCCTGGTTTTCTTTCTGAATGATGATCTCTCTAGTTCATTTTCTGCTATTTGCTTTTCTGATTCAGTTTCAGTCTCCCACAAGTTAAAGTGTCACCAACGGCAAGCTCAACTAGCCGTTATTGAGTTTGATCCTTCTTGTGCTGAGACTAGGATCTGTGGGAGATCACACATCCACAGAAGGCATGCTAGGAGAAAGAGATCACACACAGTGAAGAATCTGGTCTGACTTCTGTCCCATGCAGAGTCTGCGTCCACACCACCACCTTCACCATCACAGTTGCCACCGTCATCTTTACCATCACCATCACTTTCACCGTTGATGGTTTTCAAATACTAGCAGCTCGCTTAATCTCTTTGAAGTTAATATGAAAATTTAAAATGGGCGTTTAAGACACCTAACTCCCAGGGTTGTTTTGAATATGAAATGAGGTTATGCAAAGTACCTAGCACTGTGTCTAGCTCTACTACCACTCTTTATGGATTATTTTAACCATTTCTTGAGCATTTGTTAGGTTAAGGCATTCTTACCCCACTTAACTCTCTCATCAACCACTCTGGGCTAAATACTTTGGCTCCTATTTTTAAAGTGGGGACTCTAAAGGGAATATCTATCTTGCCCAAGGCTCCACAGTTAGTAACCATTGGCACAAAGATTTGAACCTAGGTCTTTATGGCTCTAAAACCAGTTATGGGTACAGATTATGTTATAATTTTACATCATTCTCAGAACTATAAGAAAATACTTAGTAAATCTATCCAATTTTTCTATGTTAATGTTGCTTTAGGACTCAGGGTGTAGAACTGATTGAACCTGCTTACCCTGTATCTCTGCCGGAAGAGGTATTTGGGCTTGGCTTATTGAGTATGAGTTTCCTGAATTACACATTATCTCTTCTCACTTATGAAGTGAATAGTTAAAGATAAGACTCCTATATCTCAGGCACAGAGTATTAAAGCCCAAATCCTTTACGCCAGACTTTATAAATCTCAGTTCTAACACTGGGCCTTGCCCTTGCCCTTGCCCACCCATCCAGTGGTAAAAAATTTTAAAGTAGATCTGAACTTATAGATATTTAGCTATTGAGAAGTTAAGACCTAGTCCCTTCAAATGTCCATTCCTCATTCATATTGTGAATCCAAGCCCTCAAGATGTGTCCAGATTCATTCAGCAAGTGGTAAAACCCAATCTTCTTGGGGTTTACTAGAAGAAAGAATTAATAATTACATTAGGGTTTGGAATCCTTAACAAATTTGGGGGGAAATACGTCAGTATAGGTGGTTTTGGAGGAATGTTGTCACATGGGAAACAGATACTATTATCACCTTAGGTAGTGACAAGAGGCTCACACATTTCCATGCCATGGTGTTCCTGAAAATAGTATTAGAACTGATTTATTGCAATTGTAGGGAAACTGAATCCTTTATAAGAATAACCTACCAATGGAAAGGAAGTCAGAGAATTAGTTATACCATCCATCAAAAATGATACTTTTAAAAAATATAGGAAACTGGGTAAAATTAATGAAATTTCTGATTCCATCTTAGAATCTGAAGGGTTGAAGATTCTATCATTCTTAAATCTCCTGGGAGCCAAAAAAATAATCACTGTCATATTTGGCAGCGACAATATACTATAGAATGCTAAAAGACACTGAACTAATTTCATTCCTAGTATATATCACCCAGATATTCTTCAATTTTCTTGCAGAGATTAAGAGGTCAAAGATTTTTTTCTTCTTTTTTTTTCCCCATCCCTATTTACAAATCAGCAAGGATACACATTTACCTTCAAGGAAAAAATATACTTTATGATCAGCTACAGGGGTTGGTAAACTCACCTGCAGAAGAGATTTAACAGAAACCAACAGTTAAAAACTGGCCCCTACACTAATGCTGTTTCAGATAGAAAAGAGATTGAACACTCATTGTTTCGCCTAATGTCATGCATGAGAGAAATAGACTATGTGACTAAATATGACTAACAATTAGGGAGCCAAAATATTCTTGGAATGAGGAAAAAAAAATCCTTTCTTCTACAAACAGCAAACATGTCAAAGTCAATTTGACCATCTTTAAGGACATCTCTGAACAGAGAGCATGGATCAGTCACTTGGTAGCCAAAGCTTTCCAAAGCTTAATTTGGAAAGATTAAGGGAAAAGGTTCAGGAAACATTGATAGTCAATAACAGAGGCAAAGAATATGTAATTTGAAGGCACAGAATCATGGACAATTAATAAGAGTTCTTTCCCAAAAGTCTTTAAAAAAATTAAGATAAGTTTGTTTTCACAGGTAAAGAATGAATGCCTCCCTGGGTGTTAAGTGGATACTAGCTGACATTTTTCTGGTGACATTCATCACCATCAGCACCCTCTATCACTAATCTTTTGACTCTTATTCAACAGCCATGTAAATGGATTTTCCTGCTGACCTTTCTAGCTGATAAAATAAAGTTAGAGCCAAGAGCTCTGATAGGTTGTCCATACAATCTTAAGAGTAATAAAACACCCAATGCGTTTAATGCTAAGCAATTAGGGGAAGGGAGAGGAGCCAAGAATGTATATTAATACATTTGGAGAGCTGAGTAGTGATGTGTCCAAACAATACCATCAATCTTTTGTCACCTCAATTGAACGAATATTCAGGGAATATATGTGCACCCTCCACCCCACGCACACAAACCCATCAATACTCCAGTTTTTCGTTCTTTTTTTAACACCTTAAGACGAGAAGCTTTCTAGATTCCACAATACGACAGTAGAAATCCACTGGAATAGCAGCATTTTACAGGAGTCAACTCCATTGTAATGTAGGACCCTAGCATAAATTGGAACTGGATCCAAGCCCCAGCTTTCAATGCTCTTTGCGCACAGCCCATTTGGGATGGTAGAGTAGACACATCTCCCCAATTTCCCCGTTAGTGCAAAAACAGCAGTCACCCTTTTATAGAGCTACTCATTAATCCATGTCTTTATATTCAGCACAGAGCAAATATTGCCTTATAAACTTTGCAATATATTATGATATGGACTCAAATCAAAATTTTAGGTTTGTCCCCTAACAAAAAGATTTTTCGAAGGGATTTTTTTTAATAAAATAATATAGTTTTTGTTTTCTAATCACAGTTTAGAATGATCTGATTATCACTCTCTTAAAAAAACCACTGATTATCTAGTCAAATAAGAAGAACTTCTGCTCTGTATTACAACTTTGATTTTATTAGCTTTCATGATAGCCAAAGATAGAATTTCAACTGGAATAAAGAAAGCTCTTCTCATCTAGGAATATGGAATCTTTGCAGTTTAGAATTCCACCTGCCCTTGTTATTCCTAGCTGGAATGACCATCTTTTATTCCTGACAATACATTTCAGTGAAGCAGAAAAAGACTAAAGTCATAAAGGGGCATTTTTCACTTCACAAGGAAGGGATAAGCAGCAAGAGCAGATGAAATTCAAATCAGCCAAGATCCTGTTTCCATGATAATGTATCTCTCCAGCTTTGAAATCACATCAGAATAGCTACTATACTGAGTGGTTTTCAAAGTCATCTTTAAGGCATCATTGAGACTTTTTAAATAGCATCTAGTGGAGTTAGACTCCTAAGAAAGATTTTTGCATCTGAGAACAGGATTAGCTCTTCCCATTTCCAGAGGAATGAAAAATCCAAGTAGGATGTCTTGAAATATATTTTTTCTTCTTCAAATCCATTGCAATTTTCTAATAAAGGTTTGGTTTCCCAAGTAATTAAGGCACGTTCCTTTGTCAAAATTTACCAGTGGCTCTTCATCCTATCAGATTTTGCACTAGGATCTGTTAAATAATGATTAGAGATATAAGCTACCGTCATCAAAAAGAAAGAACAGGAAGTAGCTGGCATATCCTAATAGACTGGGCAGTTCAAAGGCTTCAGAGAATCTAAAAAAGCAATCATTTACCATGACATGCGCCTAATTATCTTTACAGCTAATGGTTATAACGTTTGGAGTAAAGAGGAAGTGCGGTTGTTTGTCTATTAATTCAGTATTCTCATGTTCTAGTACTCGGGGTCTGTGATGTTTTCTTCCATTCTATGACGGTTGTCTGTCCACTGACTAGTGCTACATTGTCATACATTTAAGGGAATGCCATGTGTTTTAATTTGGGTCTCTTTGTAATGAGGTCATATGAAAACCACCATATTATGAATTTTTATAATGTGTGAGTTCAGAGGAGCCTGTTCCCTTGCCCATGGCCACCTACATGTCAGCAGCAGGGCTTGGTGCTACAAATATCCCATCAGCATTGGGAAGGGGGATGCAAAATAGGTCTTAAACATTTTACGTTCTGTATTGCTCATCTGAATCTACAACTTGTGAAAGATGGAAGGGGTCAAGGTCCATAAGGTCAATTAAGGTCCATTAGGTTCTTTGACGAGAACACATGAAGATTAAAATGTTGTTTGATTACAGTTTTCAGTAGAGGAAAAGGTACATACAGCTCCTTGTATTCAATAAACATGTATTTCTTAGTGACATCAATGACCTTAAAAATGATGTCAACAACAAAACCAACAACAGAAGTTTACATTTAATGAAAGTTTATTAGGACCAGGCATGTTACTACATGCTTTATGCATGTAATCTCATATAATTCTTAAAACAATTACTCCTGCAAACCTCTCTGTATTAGTTCCCTGTTGCTCTTCTAACAAATTATCACAAGCTATTGGCTTAAAACAAGCCAGATTTATTATCTTACAGTTCTTGAGGTCAGAGGTCCAAAACTGACCTCAGTGGGCTAAAATCAAGGTGTCAGCAGAGCTGCCTTCCTCTCTGGAGGTCCAGGTGAGAATCCATTTCCTTGCCTATTTCGGCTTCTAGAGGCTGCTTGCATTCCTTGGCTTGTGGTCTCGTTCCACATGGCCTGACATATTTACAGGTTCCAGGGATTAAGGCCCGGTCATCTTTGTTGGGTCATTATCCTTCCTACCATACCCTCCAATCACAATGAAAGTGATATTTTTTAAATAAAAAATCTGATCACATCTTTACTTGTTACCATCCCTTCTCCCTTTCAAACATTTTAAGGGTCTTTGTTACTGATTTGAAAACAAAATCCTCTAACATGACCTTCAAGGGCCAGCAGGGTCTAGCTCCTCTCTCTCATTGTTCCCTAGAGTCCCCTTGGCTCTCTTTGCTCCGGCTACATTAGCCTTACTCTGGACCTGTGACCTCAGGTACATGCTCCTATATTCCAGCCTTTGTACCTGCTGCCTTCTCTCGGGAATGCTCATCCAACAAGCTTTGTATAATCAACTCCTCATTCTTCTGCCTCTGCCAGGCATCACTTCCTCAGGGAAGCCTGCATGAAATCCCAATCTCCCTACTGTTAATTAATTAACTTATTTGTTATTTATATACATATATTTCTTTTGTGCTTACCTGGTGCCAGGCACTTCTCTCAGTGTTGGCGATACTGCAAGGAAAAAAACAGACAAGCCCTGGCTTTTGTGAAGTTTATGTTCTGATGATAGGAGAGAGATGATACATAATAAACAAATATTCAATGTATTAGGTGCAGTAAGTGCTATGAAGAAAAATAAAGCAGGGTAAGAGAGGAAAGAAATGAGTGTGGGGGCACCTTTAGCCAAAGAGGTCAGGGAAGGCTTCTGTAATTAGGGGACATTTGAGGAGAGATGGGAATGAAGAGGGAATGGTGATCCTTGCAGATTTTTGAGAGAAGAGCATTCCAGGCAGAAGCAACAATAAGTATAAAGACCCAGAGATGGAGGGTGTTTGACGCTCTGCCACCATAACTCGACTTCATTGTAATCTAGTGGCGTTAATTTTACATACCAATGTTATCATTTGAACAATCTCTGTCTCCTCGACTAGACTTTAAACTCCATGAGAGAAGATATTCTTTCTGCTTTTACTTACCACGGTAACTATACTGCTTGTCACATTGTTGATCCTCATAAAGGTTTGTTAGATGAACAAATAAACAACCCTTTGCACTAAGTGTTATTCTGATCTCCAACGTATTTATGAGGCAACTGAGGATTACAGTACTTAATAACTTTCCAAGGTCATATAACTAACAAAGGACAAAGCCATGCTCTAAATCCAAGACTATTTGACACTATGGTCTATGTTCTTAACAATTCTGCTCTATTATCTACCAATTTTCTTGGAGGTGCTTAATGTCATCTTTCTCTCTTAACAGGAAAATGACTTAGAATACCTAGACAAATATTGATTACTAACTATAGTGTTCTCTTACATGAACAGAGGCATAGCTGCTTAGATCCCTGGTCTTCTCATAAAACGATGAGATTAATAACCACCTCAAAGTTTGTTTAAAGAAGTAAGACATTGCATAACATGATAAACGTGAAAACAATATGAAAAAGGTAATGTATTTCTGTATATAACATGATATTACACATGGAATGAATAAAGAGTAAAATTGCTAAATTTTTATGGTCCTGATGAAAGTTTAAGGGCATTACAGAAAAAGTGTTGTGGTGTTCATATGTATATGTGACAAGTTATTCCTTTGCAGCTCTTCTCCCCAACAGGAAGTGACTCTTCCCTCTAAAAGGGGTGGGCTGTCTTATTCCCATAGGATGGGGGAGAACAAAGAAATCGTTCCCACAAAGTGGGGATTGAGTGGTTTTCAGAATAGAGAAAATAAGAGACAGGGAGAGAGGAATTCAAAGAATATTTTGAAAGGCAAATGTGCAAAGTGTGTTGGTATGAGTATACTATTAATAACTTTGATAGATGCCATGACTTAAAGTGAACCTTAAAATTGAGTACTGTTTTAAACATATTAATAAGGGCCATGATTCAAATAAAGACTGAATTAGCACGAAATAACTTCTGGTTGGAACAGACAGCAGATGGTAATTTGGACAATGTAGGCTGAAAGAATCCAGGGTAGAAGAGACTATTTCTGAATATATTTTTACTAAGAGTTTTCCACAATTCTTTACCAGGGAGGAAATTTATGTTTATATAAGCAATACAATGAATATAATTTATTATTTATTAAATACAATTTTGCCCACATTAACCCCATTTAAATTACACATGGTTCTCAATCTATTGTGTGGGTTGAGTCATTCACAATTAAACTTATTGTTGTTCCTGGGAGGAAAGTTTAATTCAGGATGTCATGAACACTGGTGTTATTAATCAAAAGAAATGATTCTTTTAAAATATATTTTAGTTATGCAATTTAGAAAGGCAATATTTGCATATAATACAAAACTCAAAATTGTAGAGTGGTGTAAAATGAAAACCAAGTACCCTTCTGATACCCTGAGCTGTTCAGTTCACATCCCCAGAGGCAGTTTTTTAGTATGTTTCTTTAAAAAGATTTATATATAGATATATATGTATTTATCTATATATATGTAGATGTGTATATATATTCCTGATATTTTACTTTAATTTAAAAATATTTTTCCTATTTGCTATTGTAAAATGGGACATATCTATCATATTTTGTGATTGTTTTGTAAACATGTAAGTATTTATACATTCTACATATTAATTTTAAATAATTAAATTACTGGATTATCATTTGCAAGAGTTTTTCTGTTGATTTTATTGGGATTTCCACATAAACAACCTTATCATTTGCAAAAAGGTGATTATTTACATGTTTCTGTTCAATACTCATAATTCACATATCTTTCTCTAATTTCGTTGGCTAATATTCCAATGTTAATGTTAAACAGCATTGGGAGTAAAGTACATACCAGCTTCATCCTGACTCCTATATTTTAATGGGGATGCCTCTAGTGAGCTCTACTAAGCATGACACCATCCTTAACTGATACAGCAGTGCTGTTTGTGTTTAAGAAGGAACAAGCAAATTGTCTTCTTTTAAACACATGATCTTAATAGATACATGAGAGCTAGACAGATAGCCATCCAGCCAGATAGTTGCTTTATATAAACAACTACTAAGATACCACAGCCCGTACTGGTTGTCCTCAAGGAATTACGGGCTATTTGGGCCCTCGTGCTGGGACTCAGGGCCCTTCAGGATGGGGAGAGTGTTCCTACTGAGGGGTGCAGGCTACAGCCCCAGGCCAGGAGGCATTCTGGCTTTCCAAGGCCACACACTGTCGGAAGAGGAGGACAAGGAGAGGCCAGGGATCAAGTCTTAAGCATCATACACATTATGATTATCAATAATAATATCAATATATATAATGAATATTCATTTCTCAGCATAGAAATGAACAAAGCAGTCTCTTAGGAGTTATTCTTTAACTTCCTCTGCTTTTAATTAACTTCTCTGTTTTTATTTCTTATTTTGTGTATTTGTGCTTCATTTCATTTTTTTCATGACTAGGTTAGCTAATGGTTTATCCTGTTCACAACTTTTCTCAAGAAGACCAGCTTTTGAATTTTATATTTTGATTCATTAATATCAGTGAAGCAGCACTTCTTCACATTTCTGTGGTTTATGGGTCTCTTGGTGAACATGATTAAAAATTATGGTCCTTTTTTCAGGAAAACACACATACTCACAATTCTTTAAAAGTCTCATGCAGAGTTTAGGCAGCTTATTTACCAGACTGACACTCATTCATGGATCTTCAGTTAGAAGCCCTAGCCTCAAGTATTGTCAAATAGCGTATTTGTCGAGTTTGCAAGATAAAGATTAGCTCAGCCCTGGGTCAGCACACATTTTAGAACTGAAGCCACTCCATTAACCATTTTAGGATTCTGCTGTTACTGTTTCCAGTACTTCTAATGTGACTGCTCCAACTAAAGACTTCCATTATACTTATGTGCCAGGCACTGTGCAAGCTCATTATTTATTACCACAAAAATCCTAGGAAGTCAGTACTGCTATCATCACCATTTTACAGATAATAAAACTAAGACACAGAGAGGTCTCAGTTTTAGGAGAAACTTGCCTAAAACCACCCAGCTAGCATTTATTAGAGCCAGAATGCAAACCCCAGCCAGTCCAGCACTAAAGGTGATAGGTATTTATCAGAATAAAACCATAATAAGCTCCATTCATTCTCAACACTTATGACTCCTGCCCTAGTTTTTCATTGCCTTCGCTTTAGGGCTGTGGTTCTCAACTGGGGGCGATTTTGCACCGCAGGGAACATGTGGGAATGTCTGGAGACATTTAAGTTGTCATAATTGCAGGGGGCTGCTACTGGCATCAGGTAAGTAGAGGCCAGGAATGCTGCTAAACATTCTATAAAGCAGAGAAGAACTCTGGACAACAAAGAATTATCCAGCCCAAAGGTCAATAGTGTTGAGGTTGAGAAACTGCCTTAGACAAACTGACCATGCCAGTTTCAGAACCCTTTATTTGGCAGCAATATGGAGGAAAAAAAAAAAAAACAGCATTCTAGGAAGTATCTTTAAGTTGCTTCTTATGGACTGAATTGTCCCTCCTCCCCAAATTCATGTATCGAAGGCTTAAACCCCAATATCACAGAATGTGACTATATTAAAGGGCCTTTAAAGAGGTAATTAAGTTAAAATGAGGCCCTTAGGATGGGCCCTAATCCAATCTGACTGGTGTCTTTACAAGAAGAGGAAATTTGGACACACCCAGAGACACCAGGGGTTCGAGGCGGGCACATAGGGACAACCATGTGAAGAGACAGCAAGAGGACAGCCATCTGCAAGCCAAGGAGAGAGTCTTGGAACAGATCTTTCCCTTAATGGTCCTAAGAAGAAACCAACCTTGCTGGCACCATGATCTTGGAATTCCAGCCTCTAGAACTGTGACAAAATAAATTTCTGTTGTTTAAGCCACTTAGTCTGTGGTACTTGGTTATGGCAGCACTAGCCAACTAATACATCACTTAAGGCTATACATTATTTTCAAGAATGTTTAACACTTCTAAAGTATTTTTTACATTGTCTATTGCTATGCTAATTAAAAATGATTCACCTCTTCAGTAAATCTGGTGTTTAACTTCATTTACTTCCTTTAACTTAATCACTTTGTTAGCTTAATTTCCTTTTTGGAGCAAAATCCACTTTTGCTTCCCATTTCAGGCTGCAAAGGACTTCAGAGGTCTTCAAAGCCCACCTCCAAGTGTCCTGCTCCAGTAAGCCTGCTGTGTGGACTGGTAAAACTGGCGCTAGGCATTTTCTCCATATGCAAAAGACTCATTGGTATTCGGATAATTTTTCAAAGCTGTTGTCTTTCAAAGGTTGATAAATCACCTACCTCAAAAGTTAAACGGATCAAATGAAACCTCCTCAAAATGCAAACTGTTGGCTTTCTTAATATGAGATGTAATGAAGCATCCTAAGCAATGCATTTCTTTTTTTTTTTACATTTTCTACAACATCATTTAGAAGTTGATTTAAAAAGTCAGCATCTCAATCCTGCAGAAAGCCTCCTCCAACAAAGAGAGGCAGTGGCACATGGTAGAAAGAGAATGGACCCAGAAGTTAGAGCATTTGGATTCCTGTTTCTGTCTGATTTTCCTTATTGGCCTTGTGACTTCAAGTGGCTTGAGTCTCTGTTCCTGCCTTGGGACCAGGTGGATAATAATACTTTCCCTGTGTGTCTCAGAGGCTTGTTTTCAAAACAAAATATGAATAGCTCACACACAAATAAACTCAGCATTTTTCATTCCAACCATTGGAAAACAAATGGATGGATGGATCGTGCAAGATGAAGGCACGGACTTTACTTCTACACATATTTCCTTCCATCACGTTTTTTTCATGCTTTCCTAGAGGACTTCATCATGGTTGGGTAGCAGAAGTGCACATCCCACAGGAGCACTTCCTTATCATCCTTCTTTATAGATATAGTAGCATCCCTTGCTTATATGAAGGAACAAGCAAATTTCACAAACACACACACACACACACACACAGTTGCTCCTGAAACTCTTCTTCTTTCCCATGACAACCTAACAACACGACTTCTGTCACCTTTTCATTCTACCCACTTCCTGTCGAGACTAATCCTTTTAGATAATTTACAATGAAGATGACAGGTTCTTACTCCAGTCATGAGACTATGAAACAGTCCAGAAATCAGTCTGTGCCTTAATTCCTCTAAAGCCTGTCTTCTGGCTAACAACAGGAATGAGGGTGAGCAGGATGTGGGTGGCATTTCTGTGTTATCTCATACTTACTACATTTTGACACTTGCACCTGTCTCCGTGGCTTTCTCTCAGTCCCCATTGCCTGAAAGTTCATGTGTTACTAGAAAAATTATTACATTGCTCAGAGAATCCACTGCTGTTCCTGTACCTTTTCCTCAGAAAATAAATTGCATCTCGTTTTTTTTGGCTGGTCACATCCCCAATCCTCTATCTGCTCCCTAAGTTAGCTAGCTAAATCAAAGCAAGCTCTTTGAGCTTAATTTTTCCTACTGCTTTCTTGACAGTCTGCTGTCCTCCTCTAGAAGTTTTCCTTTGGTTCCAGGGACATTTTTTTGTTTTTCACAATGACTAGGGCAGCAAGTGCTATGGGCATAAGAAGGCTGGGTCAAGGGATGCTAAACAGCCTGTAATCTGCAAAGCAGTTTCTACACAAAGAACGATTGTCCAGCCGCAAATAGTAATAGCACACCTGTTGAAAACCACTGACAGAGAGTAATACTCTATGTGTCACAGTCTAGGTCAAGGAGCTGCAGACAGAAATATTGCCTTCCTCAAAGCCTCACAGATAAAACATTCCTTGACAAGATACTTCTGTTATTTTGTACCTCTGAAACCTTAAATGTTTTACATCCGAGGCCTCTGAGAATAAAGATACATTATGTGGTGATGATGACATCTGGAGAATGACATTGAAAGTTGCTTGTTGGAGGTTTATGTTGGGGAATATATCTCCTGCAAAATGCAAGTCTGAGCTGAGAGAACAAACATCACTCACCATTTCTTCAGCAAGCATTTCCTGGGCATCTTTTCTGTCCTATACTACGTTAAGGTGCTCTGGAGCTGGAGATAAATTATAAAGGATCCTTCCTCCAAGGAGCTATGTTTCACTGAGTAACTGGCTTAAAAAATTATATCTGCTCCAATGGTTGACCTTATCAATGACTCTGAGTCTTTGGCTTTATATATTTATTGCTTTAGGATGACTTGTGGTCCTGTTCCCCTGCCATTTGGATGACAATTAGGGCCTAGAGAAATAAGGTTCCTGGTTTAGGGATTTTAAGAATTTAAATGTTCTCATTGACTGAAGAAGTAGATTGTATGATTTCAGATATAGGCAAATTAAGGACCAAAGGAGCCCAGAGGAGGTTTTTGGTTTTTTTTTCCAGCTTCGATCAATAGATTAGTAACAAATGTTCTGCAGATAGTGCATTTAATAGGATGGGTCTCTGTGAGACATTGGAGGGAAAAGTTTTATGGATTTCTAAGGCTCTGGAAAAAGGAAGAGGCAAAAGTATAAAGATATTAGGATGAGTGAAAAGGTTGAGACTCAGGAGCATACAGTGCAATAAAAGCTAGAATCAGCCGGGTTCTTCTATAAATTTTTGTGGTCCTGTTTATTTTTCATCGCCCTAGTGTGATTATCCAAATCTGGAAACCGAAAGTATAGAACAAGTTCCCTTTGTCTTCTGTTGACACTCATCCATATAATCATCCAACCTACAAATCATGTAATAAAATTCAGGATCATGGGAAGAAAGTGCAGGCTCAGTAACCACTGATAATATCTCTCTTCCTCTTATATGTTCAGTCTCTCCCTCTTAATTGCATCATATCATTTGTTATTTAAATATATCCAAGTAGTATCATCTAAATATATCCAAGTAGTATCAGGGCCGCCCCGTGGCTTAGCAGTTAAGTGCGTGTGCTCCTCTACTGGCGGCCTGGGTTTGGATCCAGGGCACACACTGATGCACTGCTTCTCCAGTGCAACTATGACATACAACTATCTAATGGGGCTTTGGGGGAAAAAAAAAAGGAAAAGGATTGGCAATAGATGTTAGCTCAGAGCCAGTCTTCCTCAGCAAAAAAAAAGAGGAGGATTAGCATGGATGCTAGTTCAGGGCTGATCTTCCTCACACACACACAAAAATAAAAATAAAAATAAAATAAAATCTATCAAAAAAATCCCAATTCTTTCTTGACTTCACATCCTGCTGTCTTATCTCTTAATTCCTTTTCACAACTAAACTTCTCAAGAATTATATATATTTTATTTTATTACCTTATACCTGTTTTCCAAATTTCCTGCATCTGAGTCTATGCCGATCATGTGTCAAAAATAATTATCATTCAAGTCACCAATAACCACATAGCATCCCTAAATCCTATGGATTTTTTTTTTTGCCTTTATTTTATTTGACTTCCCAGTAGGACCACAATGCCGCTGACTACTCTCCCTTCTTGAAACATTCACTTCATTAGGTTTCTGACTAACTCTGGCTACAACATCTTTGTCTCTTTTATAGGCACATCTTCATCTTGTAGGTCATTAAATATCAGAGTTTCTCAAGGTTCAGCCTCATGCCTTCTATTTTATTTATTTTTTGTTAAATATTTTGTTAAATATTGTAGGCAATTTTATTATAGCATATCAATTAACCACTTATTTGCCAATGACTCAAAATTATATCTCTGTACCCTGAACTTATTCATTAGGTTCAAACCCATATGTATCCAACTACCTACCTAGATGATATTTGCAAACATAAATATCCATTTTTTTTTCATCTCAAAGGCACTTTAAATTCAACCTGTCCATAATGACTGCATGATCTGATTACCTTTTCCTACAGAAAACTCAGTCAATACCTATGTTCACCATCGCAGTGAGTAGATACCATCCATCCACTTTTGTAAATCATGAAGCCAGGAGTCATTCTCAACATCAGCCTTTTCTTTAACTCACTTCCTACCCCATCCAATTCAATGTCTATTAATGTTTATGTTTTAATTTCTATATAATGAATATGTCTACTGTCCTCCATATCAATTGATGAGGTCCGTGTCCAAGTTACCAACATCTCTTGTCTAAATTTCTATAATGAACTACTAATTGGATTCCCCATATTTGCTCTTTGTACTGGTCAGGGTTCTACAGAGAAACGAGAGCAATAGTATAGAAAAATACATGTATATAAAGAGATATATAGAGCTACAAATATAGAGAGATACACAGATTAATTTATTATAAGGATGTGGCTCTTGCGTTTTTGGAAGCTGAGAAGTCCCAAGGTCTCAGTTGGCAAGCTGGAGACCCAGAAGAGCAGGTGATGAAGTCTCGTCAGGTCCAAAGCCCTGAGAACCAGGAGAGCCAGTGGTATAAGTTCCAGTTCCATGGCAGAAGACTAACACCTCAGCTCAACAAGGCAGGTGAAGTTCCCTCTTACTTAGTTTTTTTGTTTTATTCAGGTCTTCAATGTATTAGTGGAGGGCCACTCACATTAGGAAAGGCAGTCTGCTTTACTCAGTCTACTGACTCAAATGTTAATCTTATCCAAAAACACCCTCACAGACACACATCTAGAATAATATTTGACCAAATGTCTAGGCATCCTGTGGCCCAGTCAAGCCGACATATAAAATTAATCATTACACTCTTATATATCCCATCCTCCACACACACCAATGACCAGAGTTATTTTTCCCCCAAATGCACAAGGCTTACTAGAGCCTACACAGCCTCACTGGATTTGGTTCCTACATAACTCTTTAACCTTCCCTCACAGCACTTCTCCCCTTGGTCTATACACTTAACCTCCATTGTCTGCTTTTAGTTCCTCAAACATGCCTTGCCCACGCTGGTGTGTCCTGCTGAAATGATTTCTTGCCTCTTCCTTTGCCAATCTATTCCTCTGGATCTTTCAGATCTCATCTCAAGCGTCACTTCCACAGGGAAGACTTCCATGAGTACTCGGATCAGGTCATATATCCCTGTTACATGTTATTACAACACTATTTACTTTCTCTTCATACATTTTACGTCAGTGATAATTTACATGTTTATTTGATTAAATGTGGTAATCCAAGAAACCACAAGCCACGTTGAATTTTGCTCAATACTATACCTTCAGGGCCTAGCCCAGTTCTTGGTACATAGGAGGTAGTCAGTACATATATGAGTGAGTGGCTTATCACACATTGTTTCTATAGTCCACTAAATCAGTAAGAAAATGAGAGTCAGGTGGTCTGGAGTTCTGCTTCTTGTCCAAATTACCACCCATTCTGTTTATCAACTCCTTGTTGATATCATTTACATCTTTATAGATTTTTTTCCTTTCTTTATCAGCCAATTTCCCCAAAGCAATTAGACTAAGGGGCCTTCTAACTTTCCTTGAAATTTGGAAAAAGGAAAACATACAAGCACCCGGAGGAAAAGGCAGTTAGGTGAAGCAGAGGATAAAAAAGAAACTGAAGGAAAAAGGAGCAATCAGTTTTGACCATCCCCTGGCATTCTTCTGAGATTAAATTGAGGGCAGATAGAACATAATCAGCGATGCACATGAGCAGAGTTGGCAAATTACGGCTCCTGTGTCAAATCCAGTCTGCCACCTGTTTTTGTATAGCTTGTGAACTAAGAACGTTTTTTGTATTTTTAAATGGTTGAAAAAATCAAAAGAAGAATTATATTTAGTGACATGAAAATTTTGTAAAATTCAAATGTGTCTATATAAATAAAGTTTTATTGGCAAATGGCAACACTCATCACCTCTGTATTGTCTGTGGCTGCTGCTGCCTATGGCTATCTAGTCCTACAAAGGAAGAACTAAGTAGTTGTGACAGAAAGCATACGGCTCACAAAGTCTAAAATATTTGCTATCTGCTCTTTTACCAAAAAAAGTTTGCTGACCACTGCAAAAACCTAAACTATTCATTTCTGCCAGAGTAAATTCTTTGCAGACTCATTTGGTCGGAGCATAATGTACACTAGTGCTCATGTTACAAATAAAAGTGCATTTCAAGGCTAAATTATTTTTGGATAATTCATCACTTCAGATTATCCACGTCATGCACTTCCTCCTGAGGTAGCACAGATAATCAATACATGATGGAATATCTCACCACATGAAACTTATACAACTCCACAGGCCATTTAGGCAATATGCTTATGATCATGTTTAGTTATAGTTCCTGCTCTGCAACTAACTAACACGAGCTATAGTAGACAACATATAGTATTTCCAGCACACGCTCTGGGGTCTGGGTTCAGATAAACCTTGAACTGAATTTGGGCCTTGCCATTTACTAGCTACGTTTCTTTGGGCAGTTTACGCCACATTTTGAAGCTTGTCTCTTCATCTTTGAAATTGGAGTGTTAACAGTAACACATCATAGTCTTAAAGGATTAAATGAGAAAATGGATGAGAATCACGTAGCACACTACCACAACATGGCAAACCTTATGATTAGCTGTTTCACCTTAAGCAAGCTACTTCGCCAGTTTCCCCATCTGATATATGAGAAGGAGCGAGGTTTGAGCTGAATGGAACCTCACATGCAGCATCAGCTCCCATACTGTTGAAGCTGGCTGCTGAAACTGATGTTGAAATTGGTTACACATGGATTTCTATAAAAGACAATATGGTCATAGATCTCTTTAAGAAGATTACAAGCCGATCAGGTACAGAGACTCTGTTGAAGATATATCACATTATATCAAGCACTCAGCAAAACGCACTGGTTAGTTTTCACAAGAAAAACTGAGTTAAACTTTCATACAGCACCAGACTGGTGAGCACTGCCAAGTACACCTTTTCAAGGCATAATAAAGGATAAGCCTTTGGTCAGCTACCATATTTTAAGATAAGGCATCAGTAAAGCGTGCCGTGATTCTGTTTTCTTTTACACTGAAGTAGTTCCATAATGAAACAACAATCTTCCTGGGGTAATAGTTGGGATGATTTGTAGAAAAACTTCCATCCTTGATATTGGAGAAGGCTCTTAGAAACTGGAATGTATTACCATTCTACTGATTTCTGGCATTTGACAACTTGGTTAAATTTTCACATATGGTACAAATAAGGTGCTCCAAAATGTCCAGTGATTGAACTGATGGTGATGGGTCATTGTCATTGTAACACTTCTCTAGAGCATATGGGGACATTTTCCAAGAGGTGATTGTTCCTGGGGTTGCCTCAGCTTCCTGCAGGTCTGGGGAAGGGAGCAGGAGAGAGCCATGAAAGTCTACCCCTCTTAAGAATTCCTGCTGACATTGGCTTATGATTTGGCGTGTGGAGAAATGTAACAATCACCTTGCGTGGCTTGGATTGTCACGCCTTGCAGCACACACACAATGACCTAAAGTAGGTAATAACTTCCGTGAGAATCTACCACAGCTTAACCACTTAGTCTGAGACATTTCTTTCTTTCCATTTGGGTTTCAGGTAGAATCAACCCCTCAATTAACTTCATCTGGCACACCAGAGCGATTCTGACTCAAAACACTGTCTTGTTCCTGACATAATCAACGAAACTATATTGATTTAGGGCACCTTATGTGATTGCTATGATTTGTAAAGATCTAAAAGACTCTGAAGACGTAGACTAGGCACTGATGTAGTACAATAGAGTTGTCACTGGTTCTTTCTTCCCCTTTGTGCTCTCTTTTATGAGCAATATAGAATTAACTAAGACATGGTTCATATAAGAAAAGCATACAGTTTCTACTACTCTTCTTCATCCTAAAATCACTCTTTAGTGAATGAGAAAATTAACAGTATTAACATATGTTTGCAGAGCAGAACATTATCTCAAGAGTGAAATATTCTATGCCACTCATAATAGTTCAAGAATCATCTCCCTAATTTGGAACAAAAATTAATGAAAGTATGGGACTACCAAAGATGAGTCATTTCTTCTTTCCTAAACGCAAAATTATTTCAGTGGGGAAAGCAACATTTTTTTCTATTTTTTTCGCATGACTTTTATATTCTTTAAATCAAGTTTATTGAAGTATAATTTTAAATCATTAAAATATACGATTTAGGTATTTATATGTACAGTTTGACAAGTTTTGATAAATGCATGCATCCACATAACTGCCACAACAATCAAGATATAGAACATGTTCTTCACTCCAAAAGTAAAGAACCATAATGTTCTCTCATGTGCCTTTGCAGATTATTACCTACTCCATTCCTGGCCCCAGACAACTACTGATTTGCTGGTTTCTGTCACTAGGATTAGGTTTACATTTTCTATGATTGCATATAAATGAAATAACATGCTACATGTCTTTTTATGTCTTGTTTCTTTCATGCAGAATGATAATTTTGAGATGTATTCATAATGTTGCAGGTAGCAATAGTTTGTTTCTTTTACTGATAACTAATATTCCATTGTAAGAATGTATAGTAATTTGTTTATATGTTTACCTGTTGATAGACATTTGGGCTGTTCCCAGTTTAAGGCTATTATGAAGTTGTTATGTTTATGTGAGTCTTTGTGTGGACGTACATTTTCATTTTTCTTCTATAAATACCTAGGTTTGACACTTCTGGGTCATACGGTAAGTAGAAGTTTAACTTTACAAGAAACTGACTCAATTTTTTCCAAAAGGGTTGAACCATTCTATATAGATGTCGACATTGCTACACATCCTCGTGAACATTTGATATCATCAGTATTTATTTTTTAATTTTTGTAATCATACTGGTGTGTAGCAGTATCTCTTTGTGGTTTTAGTTTGCATATTCCTGGTCATTAATGATGCTGAGCATTTTTTCATAGGTTTATTGGTCATCTTCTTTAGGGAAGCATCTGTTCAAATTCTGTGCCAAGAATTTTTTATTGGGCTTTTTGACACCTTGTTTTTGGGTAGTAAGAATGCTTTGTATATATTAGATATAAGTCCATTTGAGGCTTGTTTTTAAGAATTATTAGGGAATATTTAGAATATCCTTTATTTTGAATATATTTAGCCCTACAAATAAGATGCAACTGTCTAATGTCTATACACTGAGTGTTCAAAGAGACTCCCCTTTGCGGCTGGTCAGAATGCACAAGGTTTCTAGCCCTGTTTATGCTTTGGGAATTATTTAATCTACAACTCCTGGTCATTCTTTGCCTGGCTTCATGCAGTTTCAATCTGCTCATGCTCACTTAATATTCTGCAGCAGATGCAAGGCAACTCCACAGCAGATTTCTGGCACTCTTTCTTTGTATAGTTCCTCCTCTCCATTTCTTTACAAAATCAAGTCACCTCAGCCTCCACATATACCCATCTTTGTTTCCTCAACTCAGTAAGACTAATGTGCTCTATTTACACTGCCATCTAGAACGTGAATCCAAGTTGTTCATAGGGATCATCTTGTTTCTTCTGTCTCCTGAACCACAGTCTTGTGTTTCCTGCTGTCCAATGTCTGTAAACAGTTGCTTTATAATTTTTGTCCAATTCTCTACTTGTTTGTGGTAGGAAGATAAATCTATTCCAATTATTTCATATGGTCAGAAGCAGAAATCTCAGCATTTTTCTTAAAATCAGCTTAGCCACCTAAATGGAATGGAGGACATGTGCATCCAGTTGCACATTTCATTTGGAAATTTCAAAGTTACTTTACTTTAGGATAACAGAGTCAGAGAAAAGAAGATGAAGAGGTAAATGTATCCGTGTGAATATGTATGTATAGATACATTCTGCTCCATGTGCCGGGTCTAACAATGATTAAAATATCAAAAATATAAGAAAGTAAACATGTTTGTTGAGCAATTAAGAATTTGAATCTATGATTTCCTATAATGGGAAAGGAAAGGACACTATAGTGTAAACTCGCTCCCTCCCTTGCACAAATGTGGCTCATGAGAATATTCTTCTTCAGTTTTCGCAATTCAGATTTGACACATCCCACTCTGGTCTGCTCCTTTGCTGTAGTATATACCCACACGGGTAAAAACAAGCCTAATGTACTTTGAAGAAACAGGAGATATTTGTTTGAATTAGATATTTAATTCCGGTCTCATCAATCTTTACCAAACAGGGGATATGAGAGGTAGATTTGCTAGGGTAATCTGGCTACCTGTTGCATAACTGTAGTGTAAAATATGGATTTTTTAGTCTGTTTAGTGTGTTTCATTTTGCTGTTCTTTTTTCTTCTTAACTCCTCTCATTGTTGGATCTTCTAAACTAACCTCTTTTGATTCTCACTTCTGATTCTCTACTAGACCCTGCAATTTTGAGATGAGATGATAAACTTGTTTCCATGGAGACTTAAGTCCCAGGTAAGCATTACTTAATCTCGAAAAGTTTTGCATATTAGCAGGGCAAAAGCTGGGCTCAAAAACAAGGAAAGACACTTATAAAAGTATGGATATCTGAAAACTCTTTCCCAAATATATATATATTTGAACTATATATATATATATATATATGCACACATATATACATACACACACACTATATACTAAGTATATATACACACACACTATTTAATAATACATATATAGATACATATATGCATACATGCTATATAATATATATACTATATATAGTATAATATACTATACTATATACTATACAGTATACTTCACTATATACTATAGTGTAGTAGAGTATATACACATATATATACTTATATATACACATATATACTATAATGTAATATATAATAATTCATATATATACACATCAAGTCTATATATACTATTTAATAGTGTATATATTAATACACGTATATACATACTTACTATATACTATATTATATAATAGCATATATACTATATACTGTTTAATAATGTGTGTATGTGTATATCACGTGTACTTAGATGTTGATTTGTGTTGGGTTCCCTCCAAGTGCCTCTACAAGAGGTGAGAGCTAGTGAGTCCTGCTTATACTGAAATCCATTCCATCTGTTCTGCAGCTCCACGAATGAATTGTGCAAACTATGGGATACATAGAGCAAATCTAACAAAATGTAAGTATAAGAATAACTACTTAGGAAATAGTAATGAAAGAAAAAAAAACCTAATTCAAAATATCTAAAACAATACAGTTCCTAGTAAGTAATACATATCAAAATAAATGCACAAAATACATATGAAGAAATTACAAAAGCTTTTTTTTTTTTTTTTGTGAGGAAGATCAGCCCTGAGCTAACATCCATGCCAATCCTCCTCTTTTTGCTGAGGAAGACCGGCTCTGAGCTAACATCTATTGCCGATCCTCCTCCTTTTATTCTCCAAAGCCCCAACAGATGTATGTCTTAGTTGCACATCCTTGTAGTTGCTGTATGGAGGACGCAGCCTCAGCATGGCCGGAGAAGCGGTGCCTCGGTGCGCGCCTAGGATCTGAACCCAGGCCACCAGTAGCGCAGTGTACGCACTTGACCGCTAAGCCACTGGGCCAGCCCTTATAAAACCTTTTAAAGAACATAGAGATGCCAATAAAGACTAAATTTGTAGGAAACATTATTGTTATCACTTCACTCAGGAACTCAGTAATTTAATGAAAATAGAATAAATTTTTAACTTGATAAAATGATTCAGAGTTACTTTGTAAAGATGGACAATGAATCATGGACTTGCTCAACAATACATTGACTTGCATTATACATTGCACTTGCATTACTTGCATAGTGAATAGATTAATTAATTGAAAAATAAATTAGAGAGAACAAAATAAAAAGAATGTTAATACAAACTTTGTTATTGTATTTGCTCAACTCTTAGTCTAATTGCCCAGTCTTCAAAATATTTTCTTCAAGTGTATGGTGTTTAAAAAGTCTATTGCTAAATACAAAAGAGTTCGAAGATTTCCATTTATCTTGGTCACATTAAAACAAAATTTCATGGAGAGAATTATGATATAGAGTTCCGGATCTAAGAGTAGGAAATTTTCTTAGAACAAAAGCTGAGTAGAGCCCAAAACATTGAAACACTTCCTGGTACAGTTAAGATATACTGGTTTCTGGCAGAGTAAAACAGCTTTTAAAAATATCATGGATATTTACATGGAGACAATGATAAAGGTGTGGGTGTAACAAACGTGCTGCATTGTAGAGTAGCTACCTATGGATGGTCATTGGCTAAAGTGGGTAGTGTCTAAAAGGATAATCCTTTAGGAATCATTCCAAGCACAAAGTGTACCCTTTGGATACTATATGTGAATCATTATTTTCAACTGAATATAAATTTGGAATTACTTAATACATATGAGGCTGCATTAGAGTTGCATCAGGAGAAGTCAAAGAGAGATAGTATGGTGTAGCAGAAGACTCAAGCAGAGGAGGCAAGGTGCATGGATTCTAGATTTTTTCAGCTATTTTTTAACATTGTGACATTTACTAAGTCATAACATGTCTCAAAGCTTGTTTCTTTTTATCAAAAATGAATTAGTTGGTTTTAACTATTTTCCTACCTCTTCAGGTTATGGTGAAAATCAAATCATATCATATATATATGTATGTATTTGATATGTATTTTGATATGTATTACTTACTAGGAACTATATTGTTTTGGATATTTTGAATTAGATTTTTTTCTTTCATTGCTATTTCCTAAGTACTTATTCTTATGCTTACACTTTGTTAGATTAGGTTTATGTGTGCCATGGTTTGAACAACTCATTCTAGGAGCCACAGAATAGATAGAGTGGATTAAACATATATGTGTACATATATATATATATATATACGCACACACACACACACACACACACACACCTAAACCTAAATATATATATATTTGTATATATAAATGCTATATAAATTGAAAGTGTCATTATGATTATCATCCTTATTACTCAATTATTTCCAAAGCTTCAAGTTCCTAAAACTAAAGACTCTCGAAGTTTTAAGATTGACCTACAGGTGTCAATCAAATAGAATGATGTGATCAAATAAAATGTATCAATCAGAAGAGAGTCAAGGTGATAGAGCGGCCAATTTATAGTTAGAAGGCAAAAGGCTATTATACTTTCTTTCCACCACCTCTCCCACCTGGCACCTTAGAGCTGTAATGGTATTAGTTGCTTATGCACACTTGACTGAGAAAAATAATCCACTCTAAATTATAAATGGTTATACCAATCTATCATGGCAATACTACAAGCATCAATAGGATACAATGAAAACAGTATAGGCCTTATAGTTAGGCATTCCAACATTGATCTTTATTAGCAGAGTGGCTCAGTTTTTCATCTTTAAAATAAACCTTAGATAAAATCTCTTCCTTAGGTCTATATCCAGTTCTAATGTGCTGACTCTGAGAAAATTCAAATGATAAAAGTCCATCAAATAAAAGGTAACTTGAGTATTCTTTGGCAAGAAATGTGGTATTTACTTACATAAAAATTATTTTCTGCCTCTCGGTAACTACTCATATAACGTAGCTTTTTATTATCATCCTAGAAATGTCAATGTTTTGAATGCATTTATGGCACTGCAGACTTCTTTGTGGACCCACATACATAGGAATGAAAAGAAAATTCAGAAACATATAATGGTAAATGGATGCCCTCCTTTTACACACCACATTCCATTTTTCTCATCTAATTTCTAAGATGACAAAGCAGGAATAGAAAAGATCTTGTGAATGGTAAGAGATGTGAGTACTGTAAAGCAATTTCCTAACAGGGGAGTTTCAGAAGATGAGGGCTATTTAATATGAAAAGGAGAAGATACCAAGGAAGATAATAGAGCTCCATTAATGATGAATGGCATACAGGAGGGTAAGTGTTACTGTTTGACCTATTTTAAATGTATAAAATAGATAAAAAGAGTCATCACCAAAGTCCTGTTCCTAAACACCATTATAGCAAATGGCGTTTAGAGATTGTTCTTTGAAATTGACCCTCATATAGAGTTCTTATAAAGTGTAATAGAGCAAAAGAACACTCGATAAAATTATAGAGCTAGCAAATTGAAAATTGATTAGAGGCTTGTTAAAAAAAATATATATGGAAGGCTAACGAGCATGGAAATTGCCAGTAAAATTTCATCAAGGTAGAAGGGGTCTGGAGAGTGGAGAGGGAAGGAAGAAGGAGAAAAAGAGAGATAGTGAAAGATGAAGAGAGATTATAAAATGAAAATATATATACATATATGCATATATCTATGAAATACAAAAATATATACAAAATAATATCAGGCAATTGCCTGTTGGCCATCAACTCATTATGATGGGTTCAGGAAACACCCAAGCCCTGACATTAGGACAGCCGATTAAAGCATGACATTCTGTGTTCTCTAATTATGTTTGTCAATGGCTTCTTGGCCTTTATCAGAAGATTTAGGAAGCTTTCCAAATAATAGGCCCTCACCTTTAACATAAGGATGCATTTTCATATTTGGCATAATATTCTTTATACTTAGAAATGTAAAGGATAATGGCTAATGGATCTGACTTTTCAGCATAGTAAAATATTTTAAAATAGTTTGGTCTTTAACTGCCTCTTGCCAATATTTCTATTAAATAATTTTATCTTTTATGTCTTTCTCCCTAGTCTACTGGACACTAATCATCAAAGGTGAAAATCTTGTCATGAGAAACTGATTCTCCCCTTGCCAGAATAGCTATTGCTCTCAGTTCACACCTAAAGTAAGTAAGAGTAAATCAAGTCCAAGCTTAGGAAAGTAGAGATTGTTGTAGACAGGGGAGTGAAATGGCAGGCTTTCTATGCTGTAATTAACAAAGTCATCATAAAGGTTTACTGTGCAATACAAAAATGCCGTTTACAATTTGAAACAAAAGAACCATTAGCTGTCTGCCCTTTTGTTTCATTAGTGATTTACAATCTTTTACTTTCATTTATACCAGCCAAAAGCCTGCATGTCTAACCATTTTTTCTTCTTCTTTAAAATGGGCATTGCTGGATTTGCTTCCAAACAGCAGCCCCCATCCCTCTTTTCTCGCTGTCAGCTTCTCAATTTTTTTTCATTAAAAATGACTTTCATTTCCCTCAATTACGTTTTTGGCATATATACACACAGACACCTTTTACCACATCACAATAACATTTTGTCAGGTCTCCTGTTTTAAGATTGAATCACTGGGAACAGTTACTGCCCCAGACATAGCTCTGAATGTATGTCGCCACATTTACTCCGACTTCTGCTTAAAGCTCTGTCTTTGTTGCTCTCACTTGCAGATAGATGAGAATGAATAGGACAGTACCTCCTACTTTTCTCTGGCCCCACCTCACCCCACCAAGCCACACACTTTTTTCTTAATCATAGAATCTTTATCAGCAGTGACAAAATGACTTGAATAAGACTAAAATACCCAGGTGAATCTAAATTTACCAATTTCAATCTCATACTTGCTGTCTTCCCCTAGAGTGTTCTATTGCAATTATGATTGGCACAAGAATCAGTTCAAGAAGACTGAGTTTGGGCAAACAATTACATTCATAATTCCAGTTTCTTTAGAGCCTTTGCTACTGTGTTCCTTGTGACAAAGACTGTTAATAGAATTTGTGCATCTTTTAGAAACCTAGGGGATATTGTTGCCATTCATTAGATATGATTCAAAATAACAAATAGGATTTCAGTGTTGTCAATTACAGTAAAGACTTTATACTCGCACATACACACACACACATGGACATACTCATACACACGTACACACACACATACGTGTATATTCCTTTAGCTGGTTTTGGCCACCAGTTTGTTTTTACTAGGAATTGTTTTTAGATGTAACATAGCAATTTTTTTTACAATAAAGACCATTATCTTCCAATGACCTATTATTGTTTCAAAATCATAAACAGGATCATTGATTAATCACCACTCCTTAAAAATCCTGATATTCGTAATGATCTTTGCTTAAAGGGCATCAAAGTTAAAATAACTGGACAAAACGCTCTGTCATAGAAACAAAGTTGCATACGTAAGTCTATACAAAAGATGTGAGTTTCCAAGTTGTTCAATAGTCATTTAAGATATTACTTGTCCAAATGAGCACTGCCTTATTTTCTTTTCTTAATATAATTACTCGTGGAAATTATATTCTTTCTACAGAAAAGTCTACCCTTGGTTACATAATTTTTGGAATTCTGTGTGAAAAGGATATACAGCTTTTGATGTGATTATCTTTAATATCACATTAAGGGAAGATTTAAGTTTGGAGAATCACCCCAACAACCTAAGACTGACGAATGAGGAAGGTAAGTGTTCAAGTTGGGGAAATTCCTTTGAATTCAGAATATGTTCCAATTTTTAGGGTAACAAGATATGTTTTCATATATCTTGTAAATCAATTCTAAAGGTAATTCTGAAAGATGACTCCCAAAATTATTTTGTAAAATGAGATAAGACCGTGTTCTCGAAAGAAGTGTCTTACAAGCGAGTTACTCACAGAACATTCATTGGACAGATACGCCATTTTAACAAGGCTGATTTGTGTATTTTGTCAGAGGATTCATTTCAAATTATCTTTTAGTTCAAAGAAGAAACATTTATAAAGATTCTAATCAGTTAAAGATAAATCTAAACATATCTATGTTCACTAAAGCCTAATCCTATGCATTATATTAATTTAATACTTTGTTCTCTTGGATTTCTACCTCATTCATTCACAATGTCTACCTTCATGTCTCATAGAGAATTTAGAAATAGCAAAGCACCACCTTCAAATCTTGTCTAGAATCTTTGAGCAGCTGGCAAGCAGTCACCAAGCAACTGCCTAGCTGTACACTAGAGAACGTTGAAGAATTGAACTCTGTTGTAAAATGGGTCAAGGGACCAAGGAAACACATGCCTTCTCTAATAAAAATCTGCCATACCTCTCTCATCAGAGTGCTGGGGTGCTCAGCTGTAATAATGGATTGGGAAAGAGCTTGGAAAAGCAAAAGTAAAATAGTCAATATGAGATAGTGATAAAATAATTTAACTCATTTTTTCTGCTATAATTAATCAAGCAATAATAGTAACATTTTTGAGCACCGTTTTAAGTGTTTTTCAGGTAATAAGTCATTGATGTCTCACAACCGCTCCCATTTTGCCTGTCCCTTATTCTTGTTGTGATTGCTTGCAGATTATTTTTGTTACGGAAATAAATATGTTGATTTTAAATAAAGTGAATTAATTTGAAAAGTTCAGTCTATAATTGTGCATTCTGCCGTCTATGCCATATGATGTTATAGTGAATATTCTGTGACTAAAGACCCTTGGACAGTGTCTAAAATATCACTGATCTTTAGACTAAAGAGGAAATGAAAGAGCATATGTTTTTTAAGGTTTACTTAGTGTGTTTAGGATTCAATAAATTAGAATAAACCAAAGAAGGGAGAGAGAGAAACAGCAAGGAAGGAAGAAGAAAAGTAGAAAGGAAGGAGGAAGGAAAGAAATGTGACTATTTGAGATGAAAAAAAATGAGGGTTACCTTCAGCTTGTAGAGAAAGAACATTTTAAAAATACCTGCCAAGTTTCAAAATGATAAGAGTCTGCCCAATAATTGCTATGATAACAGATTCATAGACTTAGAATTTAGTGAAATCAGCTACAATTTTATAATTATCTCACAGTTATACAATCTATGTTGTTATGCTAATTAAGACATTTCTGTCTGGATAAGATAAGAGCTGGTGCCCAGGAATGAATACAAGTCTGTGATTCACAGGCTGAATTCTGCTAATGTCAGGCGAGATTTATGAGTAATAACAAAAACTGGGTGTGAATTTCAGCTTTACCATGTTCCTGTAGTTACAGCATGTCCTTCAACTTTTAAACTTCCAGTCTCATAGTTTGCAAGATCTTTTCATTAGTTTCCAACTATCATAAATTATTTAACAGTTAATTTGACTTTAAGAGAAGTGATATCACTAAAGGGTATTATTAGATATCTTATTGATGTCTCTGAAATGGCATCACTTGGTACAGTTTAGTAGAGAAATAATCCACAATCACCATTTCTTCTTTTTCATAATATGAGACTTAGAGTGTTTTCTTGTCAGAATTTTCTTAAAAATGGATTTGCACACTCGACACAGATATGATCAAGTAGTCTTCACTTGAGATGGAAAGCAAGTGCTTCTCTGGAGGCTCCAAGACTACACCCATCACCTTCTGGTGGAATGGAAGAAGGTGCTGTCTTCTCAGAAGACACAAGGCAATGAAATTTCAACTATTCCTGGGGAAATAGCTTCAAATTCTATTCATATATTTGTCATTCAATCCAATGATTTACCAAGTTCTGTCCAAAACTGACTGGTCCCTCTAGAACAATTTGCAAATTTCACCTCAACCTTTATGTCAATCCCTCCATCATGTATTACCATCTTATCGCACACTGCCCTGTGTGGAGTAAATGAGTAGGGGATATTTGTGGGAAGAACATAAGATGAAGAGAACTTCCACTAGAAATCAGGGTCTTTTTTTTTTTCTCATTCTTGCAGAATCCAGTGACTCTCTACCAAATTTTATATAGAAGTTGGTGTTCTTTCTTCTTTCCTATTAATTTTTCTAGGCTGTTTGTTGATGTCTAGATATAAATTTCATGAAGGATGAAGGACCCAATTGATTGGTTCTGGAAGCTGGTATGGTTTCAGTTGTGAGTTTTGGTCTCTTTCTCTATGATAAATTGAATTATTGGTCACAAATGTTAATCCCCCTAGAATTGTTTTACACCTTTACACCCTTGTCATGACCTCATGATGTGAAAAGTAAACATTTCCAACCATTGGCTTTGTGTTTGGCCTTGTCACTTGCTGTAGACAATAAGATGTTAATAGACATGACTTGAGCAGATGCTTGAAATATGCTTGTGTAGCTGGGCTTACCATCTTTGCTTCTGTCGTCATCATGAGAAGAAAATACCCCAAGTGGCCAAAGTCCTTGGGGTCCATAAACAGACTTGAAGTCCAGAGCCATCACAGCTGATGCTTATAAACCCTAAACTTGAATCAGAGACATCCAGCCAATGTGCAGATGTGTAAGTGAGATATAAATGTATATAATATTCCTGTGAGATTTTTTTGGATTGTTTGTTAGTTGCAAAAGCTGATACCTACCCCAACAGGCTTCTGTCTTCAACAGAAGAACTGACCAAAAACTCTGAATGTGAGTAAAGCTTTGTTACCTGGCAGCATTTGTGTAGGTAGCAGGGATAAACAGGGGGAAATTTTGGGTTATTTTACTTCCCCTACCCCATAACCTTCATTAGCCTCTTCTTAGCCACCTCAAATAAACATACAAGCCAAAGACAAAGAATTCCTGAATCTCCATTAGCATCCTCTGAAAAAACCACCTGTAATAAGCAATCTAAGTCAAAACTGGTGCACCCATTGAGCAAAAGTAGCTCTGAGTCAAGGTTGCTGGATTCCTCCCTTAAATTGAAATGGCCTCCTCTATGTCTCTGTCGTACAGAAATTTTGGTATTGTGATTGCTGGCAGGGGACCAGACAGGCAACATGAGGCTCTCGCTTCCATGTCAAAATAGGTAGGCTCTTACTTAGAGTCGAAGGGCCTCAGAGTATTTTCCTCCATGCTCCAGTCTCTGCTGGGCTTCTCTCTCAAGTGCAAGCATGAACACTAAGAAACAGACCCCAACCCCTCCAGATTACTGAATTCCTTTAGAGAAATTAAAATAATTTTCCTGGATGATAAAATCCTTTGCTACACATTGCTCTGTCAATTGTTGAATGGGGGTAAGGAGAAAAACAGAGGGAAAAAGGGAGTGAGGAAGGGATCTGACTAGTCTTGCTGTGGGGTGTGCAGTCCTTTTGTTGATTACCCAAATGGCTATCCTCATTGCCGGCTCCTGCCATTTGTACTTGCTGATGACAAGCTGGAAGACTCTCTGCAAGTGTGCGGGAAAAACCTGTTTCTACCTCCACTGCAATCTTCTCCACAGTGACAGTTTTCTCTGTTCTGGTTTAAGCATCAATGTGCTGCTTTCCAACTTATAGAATTCTTCAAAATGTCCTGACTGTTAATGGCACACTCTGTGATACTGATCACTGTTGTAAATTTATTCCTCTTTTACAGTCATTCTCTCGTCTCAATGTGAATGGAAAGGATGTAAAGCATATGCTCAGTTTGCCAGCTTGATCCTGAAGTCAGTTTGGCAACTTACAAAGATTTAATTAGAGCCAGATAATTTAAACTGTTACTTAAAAAACAAAAAAACACCCTGCAACATGGATTGGAACGAGTCGAGCATGAAGTCAAACCATTTGTTTACAAGTGATCACGTTATGATTTCCTTACAGTTGGGATTTCAAAGAAAGAATGAGTGGAGTGAAGGCAGGACAAGTGACAGCAGCCAGCCTGGTATGCAGAATTCTTCCCATGGAAGGAAAGAGACAGTATTGTTTTTAGCATCTTGTAACATGCAAGACACTGTACCTTTATATATGTTAACTTATTTATTCCTCACAACTTACTGAAGCAGGTAATCCTATTTCCATTTTACAAACGAGGAAATTAACTAGAGATATTACATAACTTGAAAAAATTCACAGAGCCACTCAATGACAGAGCTTAGCTTGAATGTGAGTTCTGTGTTCTCCGTTGAGGGGTTTCATCCCCGAGTCCTCAGGTTATTCCAAAAGAGTGCTTCCTCATGAGCGTCCCTCAGAAATGTGGTGATCTACCTTCCCCCTAAATACCTCTGAAGCATCTGGATAAGTATTCAACTTTAAACAAGCAACTGAACGTTCTTTTCTTTCATTCTCCCTTATAAGGTTTCTTTCACTTCTGACTTGGTGGGTCATCTAGATATATTTTGATTCTCTAAGATTTGCAGTCTTACCTATCTCTGAGACAAATGAAACCTCAATACTTGCTGTAAATGTTTAAGTTCTCAACACTTTCATGTAATAAGGATGTCACCATGATCAAATATGAGCAAATCTACCCAGGACACCACACGTATTACCAGTTAGCTTAAGTGATATTGCTACTGTTGTTGGAAATTGAATTAATGAGCAAAGATATAATTTTTCCCTCAATTTTTTTTTTTTTTGCCTCTAATTTTGTTCCATGACCTGTAAGGCCCATTTCATTTACCTTCAATGGGAGCTTCTCTAACAGTTTTAAGAAAATACTTTAGCGGGCCAGCCTGGTGGCACAAGCAGTTAAGTGCGCATGCTCAGCTGTGGTGGTCCGGGGTTTGCTGGTTCAGATCCTGGGCGTGCACTGATGCACTGCTTGGCAGGCCATGCTATGGTGGTGTCCCATATAAAGTGAAGGAAGATGGGCTCAGACGTTAGCCCAGGGCCAGTCTTCCTCAGCAAAAAAAGAGGAGGATTGGCAGATGTTAGCACAGGGATGATCTCCTCACAAAAAACGAAAGAAAATTGTTTATGAACTTATAATGTTTCTCTCTTCAAATCCCCAGAAAACCATGAATATAAGATACCTATTTAGGAGAGTGATGTCAGCATCAGGGCAGAGAGAGTTGTCCCCTTTGTCTCCTCCCTCTAAGTTACAACCAGTGGGACATCCATGGACCAACAAAAGTCTGTCTGCACAGCACATCGAATAATTGAGAGATTTATACATCTGGACCTTCAGATGGCTGGACCTCCAGGAGGCAGTGGAACTAGGGGACTATCTCCCTCCCCTTCCCCTCGCGGGGGTGATCCAAAATGCAGATGCCTCCAGCAGTGGAAGCGGTGCCCTGACCTGAGGGTTCAAAAAGCACACTGGTACCAGAGACCAGAGCTTACAGGATCAGCATGGGCACTAGCAGCTTAGCCCCTGCCCCTCCTCCCATAGTGGTGGGTGGCCACCATGACCTGATGCTTCAGCAAACACAGCAGTGCCCACAATCCAGCCCCCTCCCCCTATCTGGGCAGTGGAGAGAGTGATGCCAGTCTTTCCAGTAGCAAGAGCTGCATTCAAAATGCAGATACCTCCCACAGAGGCGGTGCTGCGCTGATCTGAAGTTTTAAAAAGCACACTGGAGCTAGAGACCAGAGGCTACAGGAGCAGCAGTAGTGCTCATGGCTCAGCCCCTCCCCTCCCCCAGCAGTGTCAGGTGGCACCTGCACCCTGAGGCTTCAGAAGACACAGCAGTACCTGACCAGCCCCCAGTGGTGGCACTCGCAAGAGTTGGCCCTACCAGCAGCAGGGGCTGCATACAAGACCCTGGGCCCCTGCCAGCAACAGAGACACCTGTGAACCCTGTGCCCCCGGCAGCAGTGCTGCCAGCACCCCCAGAAAACATGGGAGCAGCAGCATAGGTAGTGCACAGGGCAGCAGCACACAAGCCTGTGGAGAACCCACAGAGAGCCAGTGGGGAACAGGAGACCGAGGTGATCCCAGAAGCAGCAGAGGTGCTCGCTGGTGTTCCTGGTGGCAATACCCATGACTGCAGCAAAATTGTAAGCAGGAAGGCACCAGCAACCTCAGAGGCATGAGCAGCACAAGGAAGGCATTGATGATACTTGTGACAGAGGCAGTGCAGGGTGGAAAGTGCAGGCTCTCAAATACAATCAGAAGCAGCTCATAATCAAAGCCATACGCAAATAAGAAAGATGGTTATTACCACAATTCACCAACAGCGGATTAACACATCAAGCACAATGAAGAACTACAGTAACCCTGTAGAACAGAAAGAAAATGACAACTCTCCAGAAGCCAAACTTGAATTCACAGATTACAATCTGACATAGAATTCAAAATAGTTGTCATGAAGGAACTCAATAAGTTACAAGAAAACTCAGAAAGACAGTTTGATAAGCTTAGGAATAAAATTAATGAACAGAAGGAGTACTTCAGCAAGGAGATTGAGACACTAAAAAAAAAACAAACAGGAATTCTGGAGCTGAGGAACACAATTAATGAGATGAAAAATAAAGTGGAAAGCACTGGAAACAGAACAGACCACATGGAAGAGAGAATTACTGAGCTCAAAGATAGAAATCAAGAAATGATTCAGGTAAAAGAGGAGAGAGAATTAAGATTTTTTAAAAATGAAGAAATTATTCAAGAAATATTTGACTCAATTAGAAAAAGTAACGTAAGGATAATGGGCATCCCAGGAGGAGAAGAGAGGGAGAGAGGACCAGAGAGCTTATTTAAAGAAATAATAGCTGAGACTTTCCCAAACCTGGGGAAGGAGCTGGATATACAAGTACATGAAGCTAATAGAACTCCTAATTATCTCAATGCAAACAGATCTTCTCTGAGGGCAATTATACTAAAACTATCAGGTCAATGACAAAGCAAGAATATTAACGGTGGCCAGAGAGAAGAAAATAGCTAACAAATGAACCCCCATCAGGCTATCAGCAGATTTCTCAGCAGAAACTCTACAAGCTGGGAGAGAGTGGAAGTATATATTCAAAATATTGAAAGACAAAAACTATAGGCCAAGAACATTCAATCCAGAAAAGTTATCCTTCAGATATGAAAGAGAAATAAAATCTTTCCCAGACAAACAAAAACTGAAGGAGTTCATTGCCACTAGACCTGCCTTATAAGAAATGTTGAAAGGAGCCCTCTACCTGAAACAAAAAGGCAAAGGTATACAAAGCTTTGAGCAAGATGATAAATAAAGAGACAGAATCAGAAAATTGCAAGTCTATATCAGAACAGGTTAGTAAATACTTACTTACAACATAAAGGCTAAAGTGAAAGAAAGCATCAAAAAAAACTAAAAACACTTAAATTAGGCAACAAACTTACAATACAAAAAAGAATAATTTGTGACAATAAAAACATCGAAAGGGAAGAGGAAAAGAGTGGAAGCTGCATAGGCTGATGGAGATAATATGCTATCAGCAGGAAAAGGACTATCTCACTTAACGAAATCTTTTATATAAACCTCATGGTAACCACAAAATAAAAAATCAGACCAGAGTCACAAAACATAAAAAAGAGGAAACTGAGAAAAACATCACAGAAAATCACCAAACTAACATGAGAGCCAGAAATTCAAGGGAAATGAAACAACAGAAATATAGAAGAACCAGAACACAAAGACAAAATGGCGGTATCGAGCCCTCATATATCAATAATCACTCTAATGGGAAATGGATTGACTTCACCAATCAAAAGACACAGAGTGGCTGGATGGATTAAAAAAACAATATCCGACAATATGCTGCCTCCAGGAGACCCATCACAGATCCAAAGACGAATATGGGCTCAGGGAGAAAGGATGAAAGATGATACTCCAAGCAAATGACAATCAAAAGAAAGCAGGTGTAGCCGTACTCATATCAGACAAAATAGAAGTCAAGCCATAAAAGATAACAAGAGACAAAGATGGACATTACATAATGATAAAAGGGACATTCCATGAAGAAGACATAACACTTAATATATATGCACCTAAAATAGGAGCACCAAAGCATATAAAGCAATTATTAACAGAACTAAAGAGAGAAATTGACAGGAACACAATAACAGTAGGGGACTTTAACACTACACATGCATCAATGGATAGATCATCCAGACAGAAAGTCAACAAGGAAACACTGGTCTTAAGTAAAACATTAGACCAGATGGACTTAATAAGTATTAAGATACACATTCTTCTGAATTGCACATGGAATATTCTCAAAGATAGACCATATGTTGGAAAACAAAACAATCCTCAATAAATTTAAGATTGAAATCATATCAAGCATCTTCTCCAACCAAAATGGTATGAAATTAGAAATCAACTACAAGAAGAAAGCTGGAAAAGTCACGAATATGTGGAGACTAAACAACACGCTACTGAACAAGTATTGGATCAAAGGAGAAATCAAAACATAGCTGAAGACAAATGAAAATGAAAACACAACATACTAAAACTTATAGGATGCAGCAAAAGCAGTACTGAGGGAAGTTTATAGCAATAAAGGCCTACCATAAGAAGAAGAAAAATCTCAAATAAACAAACTTACCCTATACCTAAAAGAAATAGAAAAAAGAAGAACAAACAGAGCCCAAAGTCAGTAGGAGGAAGGAAATAATAAAAATCAGACCAGAAATAAATGAAATAGAGACTAAAAACACAATAGAAAGGATCAATGAAACTAAGAGCTGGCTTTTTGAGAAGGTAAACAAACTCTTAGCCAGACTCACTAAGAGAAAAAGAGAGAGGTTCGAATAAACAAAATTAGAAATTAAAGAGGAGAAATTACAATAGACACCACAGGAATGCAAAAGGTTATAAGAGAATACTATGAAAAACTATATGCCAACAAATTGGATAACCTAGATGAAATAGATAAATTCTTAAAATCATACAACCCCCCAAAACTGAACCAAGAAGAAATAGAGAATCTGAATAGACCAATCAGAAGTAAAGAGATTGAAACAGTAATCAAAAACCTCCCCCAAAACAAAATCCCAGGACAAATTGCTTCTCTGGAGAATTCTACCAAACATTCAAAGAAGAGTTAATACTAATCCGTCTCAAACTCTTCTGAAAAACTGAAGAGGATGGGATGCTTCCTAATTCATTTTATGAGGCCAACATTACTCTGATACCAAACCCAGACAAGGACAAAACAAAAAAGGAAAATTACAGGCCAATATTGCTGATGAACAAAGATGCTAAAATCCTCAACAAAATATTAGCAAATCAAATATAACAATACATTAAAAGGATCATATACCACAATCACATGCAATTTATTCCAGGAATGCAAGAATGGTTCAACAACTGCAAATCAATCAATGTGATACACCACATTAACAAACTGAAGAATAAAAATCACATGATCATCTCTATAGATGCAGAGAAAGCATTTGACAAAATTCAACACCCGTTTATGATTAAAATTCTCAATAAAATGTGTATAGAAGGAAAGTACCTCAACATAATAAAGGCTATGTATGACAAACCCACAGCCAACATCACACTCAACAGTGAAAAACCGAAAGCTGTTCCTCTGAGAACAGGAACAAGACAAGAATGCTCACTTTGGCACTCTTATTCAACACAGTATTGGAAGCCCTAGCCAGAGCTATTAGGCAAGAAAAAGAAATAAAAGTAATCCAAATTGGAAAGGAAGAAGTAAAAGTGTCACTATTTTCAGGTGACATGATTATATATATAGAAATCTATAGAACACCCTAAAGAATCCACAAAAAAAACTATTGGAAGTAATTAATGAATACAGTAAAATTGCAGGGTACAAAATCAACATTCAAAAATCAGTTGCATTTCTATACTCTGACAATGAACTAGCAGAAAGAGAAATCAAGGATACAATACCATTTATAATCACAGCAAAAAGAATAAAATACCTAGGAATAAATTCAACCAGGAAGGTGAAAGACCTATAATTACATTATTGAAAGAAATTGAAGAAGACACAAAGAAATGGAAAGATATTCTGTGCTCATGGATTGGAAGAATAAAAATAGTTAAACTTCCTGTATCACCTAAAGCAATCTACAGATTCTATGCAATCTCAATTAGAATCCCAACAATATTTTCATGGAAATAGAAGAACAAATTCTAAAATTTACATGGAACCGGAAAAGATCCCAAATAGTCAAAGCAATCCTGAGAAAAAAGAACAAAGCTGGAGGTGTCACACTCCCTGAATTCAAAATATACTACAAAGTTATAATAATCAAAACAGAATTGTACTGGCAGAAAACAGACACACAGACCAATGGAAAAGAATTGAGAGCCCCAGAAATAAACCCACACATCTGTGACAGCTAATTTTAGACAAAAAAGCCAAGAACATACAATGGAGAAAGAAAATCTCTTCAATAAATGGTGTTGGAAAAACTGGACAGCCACGTGCAAAAGAATAATAGTCCATTATATTACACTATACACAAAAATTAACTCAAAATTGATTAAAGACTTGAATGTAAGACCTGAAACCATAAAACCCCTAGAAGAAAACATAGGCAGCACGCTCTTTGACATCAGTCTTAGCAGTATCTTTTTGAATATCATGTATCCTCAGGCAAGGGAAACAAAAGAAAAAAATGAACAAGTGGGACTACATCAAAGTAAAAAGCTTCTTCAGGGCAAGGGAAACCGTTAACAAAATGAAAAGACAATCCACCAATTGGAAGAAAACATTTGCAAATCATATATCCAATAAGGAGTTAATATCCAAAATGTATGAAGAACTCATACAACACAACAACAAAAAAATGAACAAGATCAAAAAATGGGCTGAGGATATGAACATACATTTTTCCAAAGAAGATAAACAGATGGCCAACAGGCACATGAAAAGATGTTCAACGTCACTAATTATTAGGGAAATGCAAATCAAAACTACAGTGAGATGTCACCTCATACCCTTCAGAATGGCTATTATTACACAGATGAGAAATAACAAGCATTGGAGAGAATGTGGAGAAAAAGGAACCCTCACAACACTGCTGGTAGGAATGTAAATTGGTGAAACCACTATGGAAAACAGTGTGGAAATTTCTCAAAAAATTAAAAAAAGAAATGTCATATGATCCAACTATTCCACTTCTGGGTATTTATCCAAAGAAGACAAAAACACTAGTTCAAAAAGATGTGTGTACCCTTATGTTCATTGCGGCATTATTCACAATAGCCAAGACTTGGAAGCAACCTAAGCGCCCATCCATGGATGAATGGATAAAGAAGAAATGGTATATATATAATGGAATACTACTCAGCCATAAAAAGATGAAATCGTGCCATTTGCAACAACATGGATGGATCTTGAGGGTATTATTCTAAGGGAAATAAGTCAGACAGAGAAAGACCATTACCAAATGACTTCACTCATATGTGGAACATAAACAAAAAAACACATAGATAGGGAGAACAGATCGGTGGTTATCAGACAGCAAGTGGGTGCAGGAAGACAAAAGGGGTAAAGGGGCATATGTGTATGATGACAGATGGAAACTAGGCTTTTGGTGGTAAACACAATGCAGGCTAGATAGAAGTCAAAATATAATGATGTGCACCTGAAATGTATATAATGTTATAAATGAATGTGACCTCAATAAAATTAAAAAAAAGTAGAATACCTATTTAGGTATAAAGATGGTAATCTGAGAGGAACTAATATTTCTTAAAACAATGCAAATTATAGGCTCACGATTTAGTTAGGTTCATGGGTGAGAAAAGGAAAGAAATCAAGTTTGAAATCTTAGACCATTCTCTTACATTATTCAACATCTATAGCTATAAATAATTTGGACTAGTAAAGGGACTGAAAAAGGTAAAATTCTGTTGTAACAAACCCCACGTTTATTTCAGATGAGGTATGAGCCAGCAATCAATTTAGTCTCTCTTTATTGATAACTGTGCCATCCAAAATGTACATGGTTCATTACACACCAATATCTAGAATGCGGTGGGCTTCTCCCTCTCCTAATTTGCATGCTTTCCAGGTTTAGTACAATAAAAACGCAAGGTCATAGTTTAAGTTTAATAACTTCTTAAACATGTCTTCATCTCTCTCTCTCTTTTTTCTAATTGGCATACTCAGGAAGCCAATGCAATTTTTTAAATAAGGTGACTGTACTTCTTTATACTTCTCACAGATCTATTTCTGGAACGTAGCTGCCACTTGTCATCTTATGTTTCAACTCAGAAAAACCTCGTCCTTTGTTGAGTCCATGTTAATTCTAAGTATAGAAACACACAATTGTTTTTGCAAGATGAAATAAACAAGTATACTAAGTAGTCAATTGACAAATCTTTTCATTCAACATTTATTGAATTAGGTATTCTCCAAGGTGATGAAGTATATCGGATAGACATCCTCTAGATGTTGCGGATGCACACTCCATGTTCACTAAGTGTTACAGTACAAACTGGAGGCCATGATAACAGAGTCACACGCAAGATGCCATATTAGCACTGATGTGGGATGCATTATTAACCCAAGAGGCAGCAACAGGAAAGGATGAGCCAGAAAAGAATCGAATAAGAGTTATATAAGTGCCTGGAATTTTAAAGGTTTTATATGTTAAGCAGGAATTTTTCAGATTGAGATGAGCAAGGACAGGAAGATTTGAAAGCATATGGTGAGGTCCTGAAATTTTAAGTAACTTGAAAGATTGGAGCAACATCAGAAAATATAAGGGATTAAGACCATATCTATAAGGAGTGGCTGGATTACAAAGGTTCTCACTACATGCTAAAGAAAGGAGTGGCTGTCACTGAAGGAATCCACGATGTGGAGTGACAGTGCTAGATTTTTACCTAGAAAGAACATTCCAGAAGTGGTCGGGAGAAGATTAGAGGCAGGGACAAATATATTACATCAGAAGTTTTTGCCCAATAATTTCTCTTTGGAAGTTACTATTTGCAAATTAGAATTGTTGCAAAATATGATTTTATTTTCTTAGTCCTAGATAGACATTAACACCATATGACCTGTCAGCTCAAATACATTAATGATCCATATGACAATTAACCTAATTCCATTCATGCAAATTTGAGTTCCTTCGTCAATTTTGATTGGCTGAGGTGATCGCAAAATTCCAAATATAAACAACTTGGAAACTGGACTCCAATACTTAACCGAAGAGCTAATTCCTTCCTGCTGTGTCTGCGTTGGTTGCATAATTCTTTCTGAGGTGAGCCTGTAGTCCACGTCCTCACACTGCACATGCTGTCTTAGCCAAAGGAAGCCAAGCGGATTTTCCCTTATGACCACTTCAAACTGGAGCAATGACAAGAACATCTCATCAGGAGAACACACTGTATTGTACTAAAATTTCCGTAAAACACATCTTTCAGGGATTCAAGCCTATGTATTTAAGTCCCACATCAACAAAGGTTTCCGTTTAAATAGTCCCTGTTGGGAAAATGCATTAGTGTTTGCGATCTGTTAATTATAAATAGGCAGACTACTAATGCCTCCTGTAAGGTTTCCAAGACATCCTGTGAAAATTAATCATAATGGATTTTTTAAAATTTTTGTTTCTCTCCAATGGTTAATTATAGCTCCAATGAGTCTAATAAGACTGTGCCACAATGCTTCTACTGGTAGTCCTTAGAATCACAGGAAGCCAAAGTCTCAAGTTATTTAATCAGAGGTCTTGATTTGTTTGGAAAATTACCACAATATGAGCTATATTTCGTCACTCAGGGCCTATTTGATGAAAGGTTATGAGCCCTTTCGTTTTTCTTGTTCCAGATGAGGATTATTAAAAGATCTTCCCCTACCACCTCCAGAGTTTCTCGTTGCATGAACATCCTGGTATAAGGGAATAAAGTACATTTGGCTGCTTTTGGGTTATAAAGCAAAATCACTTGGTCTATGAGAGTATTGTCTGGTGTTGGTAATAAACTTTAATGATGTTACAACAATCTTCCATAGTAAGTACTTTGTCTAAGTCTTTCATGTTTAAAAAATTAATGAGTTATTCTGTTGAATCAGTTAATTTCTCCCACCTGTTTTTATGTCTCTGGCATCCAAGAAGTGTTGCCTCTGAAAGTATAGGGAAAGGTGATGAACAAGGGATAGGGCTGCTAAACATGCATAATCCCATACACACAGGTTTTTCATCCACTCTAGATACAACTTGGCTCCAATTTCCATAAAATTTTATAGTCACTATCAGAACCACTTAGGAGAAGACATATTGTTTGTGCAAAAGGTTGTTGACCAACAGAAGGGTTATGTTCTGGCTGAAAGATTATTTAGAAAGTGACTATCCAAGCAATTCCCCTTTTGTATACCAAACACACCTGAATTTCATGAAGACCATCTGCTAATTCATTGAGATCCGGAGGTGGGGGGTGGAAGAGGGGAAATGAAGCTACCTCATGAAGAGAGATGATCTTCTCATGCTATACCCCTTTCTCTTCTTTCTGGGACAGAAGGTTCAGTAAGTTCTCTTGGATATTAAACTGGCTAGTCCCTTGTTATAATATTCAAACGAAATGTGATGGTTCCATTCATGGAGATAGGGCTCTGTAACCTCACGTGTTTTGTGTTATCCGGTAGAAAGGCTCTGGCTTTTTTTCCCTTTGGTCGCTTTGGTGAACTAATTTTTTTTCCCTTAGTCCACCAAGCACCTCAAAAGCTCTAAATGTGTGTAGAGTTTGCACTTAGGTAACTAGAAGAATCAAGGATTAAGCAATAAATTGCAAATTTTTGCTTCTTCTACATCCAACATGAGGCCAAAGATATTCCAGCCTTAGCCCTACTCTAGCATTTGTTAATTTGATTACTGGGGGAAAATGTGACCTGTATCATTATTTTTATCCTCTTAAATAATTATAAAATCAATAGTGATGCTTCCAAGAAGAAATCAAAGAATGAACAAAATAAGATTTTCCTTTAGTGTTGAAGTTTATTTCTCAAGAATGATGCTAGATTTCTAAGGTAAGCAGATGTAGGCTCACGGGAAAAGAAGTTTAATGGTTAAAGATAAGAAATAGCCTTTTTTGTTTTTTAAGTCTAAAAGAGAAGGTTTAAGGATATTTGAATTATTAGATATCTTACCTCTCTCAAATTCAAATGAATCAACCAAAAATGCCCAACAGCAAGGTGTTTCTCAAAAACACTTAAGAAATAATTTACTTGTTATTGTTATTTAAAAGTTTGAGGGGGTCAAAAAAGCAATTAAGAAATACTCCTCAGTAAACTTTGTTAGTTTCTACCAATAAAACTACTCAGTTAAAAAATGGAGTACAAATTGTTAAAAGTAGGTTATTTAGGCAATTGGAAGAAAAAAAGCACAGAATTTTTGAATCCATTAATCTATTATATAGTAACATCATCATTATCAACAACAAAGTACATTAATGTAACCTGTCATGATCTGAAAAGCTGTGCATGTACTAACAAATTTAATCCCTATAAGAAACCAAAGAAATAAATCAGTATTACTACTGAATTTGTTTTATAAAGAAGGAAACTGACACAAAGCAGTTAAGTAGATTGCTCAAAGTTATATTCTTAGGGAGTGATACAGCTGAGATTTAAACCCAGACAGTCTGGAAATAAAGTCCATAATCTTAATGAGGATGCGTGGTGTATATTTAAAAGGGTATATACCAAAATGTTATAGTATTGGATATATTTGAATGGTGAGAATATGGATCATTTTCAACTTCTTTGTGCTTTTGTGTACTTTTCACATTGTCTATTATGAACACAAATAATTCTGTAATTAGGAATAAAGTATGTTGAATATACTTTTAAAGTACTCTTACTAGCTTCCATCCTTCTCTCTTATCTTCATATATCACATGTGGCTGGCCAGGCGTCTTTTTCTAAATGAGATCACTACTGTGAAAAAAAATATTTTAAAAATAAGCTTTTTCCAGATATGCATCCCTTCCGTATTAATTCCCTGTATTATTAAACCAACAAAGCCTTGGAATATCCTTTATCAGGAAAGTGGGTCACAAGTCAGTCCCCTATAAATGGCATATTTATGATTCAGAAGTCTTATATAGCTAAATGCAGAAAAAAGGGAACCAATACATTCTAAGAACCTCAATGAACAAGTTAGAGTCTGAGCTATAGCCTTCAGTGAATAAACATGAAGAAAGACAAGGAAATATGTTCAACACACATAAAGTACAAACACACTTTTCTTTTTTGTGTGTGTGTGAGGAAGATCAGCCCTGAGCTAACATCTGCCACTCCTCCTCTTTTTGCTGAGGAAGACTGGCCCTGGGCTAACATCGTGCCCATCTTCCTCCACTTTATATGGGAGGCCGCCACAGCATGGCCTGACAAGCGGTGTATTGGTGCGCGCCCTGGATGCGAACTGGCGAACCCTGGGCCACTGCAGCGGAGGGCGCGCACTTAACCGCTTGTGCCACCGGGCCGGCCCCCAAAGACACTTTTGAAGTTAAGAATTAGAGAGATCCTCATAAAAGCCAGCAGGGAAAGTGGCTGACAGGGACCAGGGGATGAAAGAATGGTCAGGCATGTCTTATTTGTCCAGAGTGACTTACTAGTCATTAGATCTCTGGTTCTCCATCAGAGGGCTCACAATTCTGTAGCAGCTTTGCCTATAAGAAAAATCCTTTCTTTGTATGGAATGGAAGGAAAAGACTAGAAACTATAGCAGTCTGTTGAACTAGAGAATTTCAAATAAATAGGCTTGTATACTACAAGCGTAACAAGTACTAATTTCTAAGGGCTCTTAGGAAGAAAGGTTAGGTAAATTTCTGACCCCTGTTCCTACCAGTAATGCTGTTAGAACCTCCAATTAAGTTGTAAAAGGACATTAGTAGAACCCATCAAATAAGCCAGGGAGGCAAGAGCTACAGGAAAATCACATCCTGACCCAAAGTCTGTAACCACGGTTTAGTGCTAATGTCACCATAGATCCCAATATTAGTAAATAGGTTTGGTATCTGGCCTGGGGCCAAGTATTGGGCAAGAGATCAAACACAATGTATTCAGTGCTTCTAATTCATTCTATCTCAAAATGGCTCCTATTTTCTTCCCTCTACCTCCTCAGTCCTTGAGTAAACATCATATCCTTTACTACAGAGAATTTCTCTACCCCAATTCTTCCCATCTCATTTCAAATTGTAGTTATCCATCTATGTTTTTCAGAATGGTTTCCTTCCGTTGGTAACACTCAATGATTTGTGGTCTTACAATGCAACAACATGCTCTAAAACATATATATATATATATATATAAAATAACATTGCGCCAGATAATGCAAAATGTAAACAGAAATTGCCAAGCATGTAATCTTTACTTCCCCATACTCATATCTTTTATAATCAGAAATGTAGGAAAAAGTAGAAACTGTAATTATGCAGAAAGTCCCAGCAGGGATATTTTGTGTCAAGTAGAAATTTTGACATAAGCAGTTTAAAAAAATAAATCTATCTGCCCTCTGATAAAATAAGCATGTTTATTTGGGGGGAATATTTATAATATATCCTTAATTTTCAAAAGAGAGATAATATAATTGCCAAAATATCTCAAAAGAGGGGCAATAACTTTCTTCTCGGGTTATGAAAGACAAACTTCAATATATAATATATAAATTACAGAAAAATATTCAAAATCTTCCAACTAGACCCATACTACTTTAAGAAATAATTGTTCCACTTTCATTTAGGAGGAAGGTAGGAAGATAAAAGAGAATTGGTGGTTGAAAGAAAAATGTATTTTTGCTGTTGTATTCCTAAAATATAGTATGCCAATCTATTATCTTTAAATTTTAGTATGATCATAGTATGAGAATGTGTAGGTCCCCAAAGCGAAGTTTTTCTCCAACTATTTATGGAACTGGAGAATAAGGGTGCTTTGCTGTTGTACCCAGGTTTTGGGGATCTATTTTATAGAAAATGTGTAAATTTCTCTAGTCACTATGCATGCCCTGGGTAGGGGGTTGAGCAGGGGTTGGGGACAAAATCAGTACAGTAGAAAATAGTAAAGAGATAGAAAAATGAATGTCTCATCACCAAAGGAGCTTAGAGTGAAGAAGAGAGCTGAACCAGATGTTCAAAACAGCAGAGCCATGCATTCTGTTAAGTTACATGTCAATGTATATGCTGCAAACTAAATTCTTAAGTTCACATAAGTTCACCTAAGGACATGCTGATGTTAGAATAATGAGTGGATATGGGATGAAAAGTAAAAATAATACAGTAGGATGAAAGAGATCTCTTTAGCCATGTTCTGAAAGAGATAAAGTATTTGATCGATGGGATCAATGAGTTCGGCTAGTCAAACAGTAAGATTCACAAGTGCAAAAGCCCAGGGCCTTTAGAAAAGTTATATAAATAAATTGTTTATGTTTATGGAGTTAGTCAGAATACAAGGGAGTAATGAGAATTAAATATTAAAACAGAGGAATTAAAGCAGAGGAAGAACAAGGAGGACTTTGGATGGACCACCATAGATATCACACACTGTAGCACTTGGGCAATTTCTTTGGACAAGATGGATCAATGTGGTAGTTAGTGGAGAATAATTTGGATATAGTGATTCCAGGTTGCTTTTAAGAAAATGAGAATTTAAATAATGGTAACAACCATGGAAGGACAAATACTTAGGAAGGGAGATAGCAGATCTGAGAGAAAAACAAAAATGATAGAGAAGATCTGGTGAAAAATGACTCCAAAACTCTGAACTAAGAAAGAAAGAGGTGTCCCTGATTGGGATGTGGAAATGGAAATGGAGAGGATAAGGTGGGCTGGGGTAGACAATGAGCTGTGCTAAGCTTGGTTTTGAAAAAGTTATATTTCAGATTACTATGAGACATCTGAGAGAAGATATTCTATGGAAAATTAAGGTCTGGAGAGATGGTGGGAAACGTAGATTTGGAAGTCATTGGGATTTTTGGCTGTAAATGAAATCATTAAAGCAAAGAGATATCTAGAGCAGATCTATGAGTGTTAGAGATTATCCATGGTTAGAACATAAGGAAAATAGGAACAAAAAGAGAGTATCTTGTTATGAAGACTAAAATGATAACTTTGATGAGGAATCAAAATATATTTCCAATTTTCCAGTACTCACCCATAAAAGATAAGTAAAGGAGAAAAAAAGGTGAAAAATTACCCTATACTACTCTAAGAGGCCATTACGTATATATATTTTTTCAAGGTATTGAGACTTTCTCTTGATCCATTAGCTAATATTAAGTTTACCTATACATAAAATTTTGGACCTGGATTGTCGTTTAGCTTGACCAAAAAGAAAAATGTGTTTAGGTGATGATAAGCTTCTTAGGGACAGAGGCTCAGTAATTGCTGGCTACCAACAAAGCATTATACACCACCACACTCCATCTAAATGACAAAAAACAAATTAAAACATTACCATTGTTATTTAGCTAAATTCCCTAAAGTGTGTAGGAGTCAAGCTCAGACTTAGAAATACTATTATTGATTACAATGTCTTTTTCCAAAAATTGCAACTTGAGGTTGACCAATGGGATTCCTATTGAGTCTACCATCTGTACTGCCAGCTCTGCACCCCAATGTATGCAGTTTTCAACTTCCTTATTTGAAAGGATCTTTGTCTTTTAAACAAAGGGCCGGATCATAGGTCTGCAAGTACAAGATGCTGACTTGCAGTACACATGAACCACAAAGGTTTAATGAATCCCTTTCTTGCCTGCTCTTGACCTTGCCGAGAATGCTGTGTGTGCGGGAATCAAAAAACCTGTGAGACCATATGCTGCGGGTCAGCCTTGTCCAGCTGTCACTCTGAAAGTAACATGGCGTGCACATACATTTTTTATACGCACATGCAGTTGTCCTGAATTGTGGCCACAGGGGAACCTTGTTGAGAAAGCTGTATTGGAGTTGTTCAAAGCAAGTTAGTTTTCTGATTTTAAACACAGAATTTGGAAGCATTGAGTGATCTTAGACATTATCTTTCTCAATTTATATTATATAATTTTAATCCTTAAAAAATATAAATAACATTATGCATGTAACAAAATCAATAATAAGACAACAGATGCACCAAGAAAGTAAAGGTCTCTCTCTTTCTCCATCCCTAGGAGTTACCAGTATTAGCAGTTTCTCATACATCCTGTCAGAAATTTTATATGCTTGTAAACAAATATGGTATTATGTCATTTTTGTGAAATAAAATCACATTGTCCACATTGTTCAGCTTTGGTTATAGTTAATAGTGAATCCTAGAAATCTTTGCCTGTCAATGCATATGCCCTTACTTCACTGTTTTTAAGGACTATGGAATATTTTACTTTACAGAACTATTAAAATTCATTTCCTCAATCCCCTATTAGTAGACATTTTTAATTATACTTTTTTCTGATTATTTTCTCTTATCAGAAGCAATTCTGTAATGTTTAGTTTTGCACATCTTGACATTGTTTTGTGATTATAAATGTGGATTAAAATACTAGTCAGGGAAGCTCTATATTATCCATTTGTGAAATATAAGTGGCATCATGGTAGAGTTATTGTAGTCAGACTGACCTAGATTTGAATCTGAGTGTAGCCACTTACTTCTCTGAGTGTCTTGGGGCAAAACATTTAACTCCCCTGAATCTCAGAGTCCCTCTTTGTAAAACAAAACTCCTGCACAATTAAGATTTGAGGCAACCCTCCCTAAAAGATGGCATAACTAAGAATTCCAAAACTTGTAGCCAAGAGAGGAAATAAGAAGAAGAAGAGGAAAAAGAACAAAGTCTAAGTGCAGAATTTTGAAGTCAGAACTGGACTAAGGATCAAATCCTCTAGATTCCTAGATGAGTGTTTTTCCAATTAATTGCATTGAAGTTTCTAGGCCCCATTTCTTCATCTCTCTTTGCCCATTGACTATGAGAGTGTCTTCACCTTGTCTGCCCCACATGTGTAATGTGTAAGAAACTATTGTGTAATGACTAAGAAACTATTAGGAAAGTTCATATAAACAACCGAGAGAAGTCTCGGCAGAGCATGACTGTTCTATTGCTCTGCCGGTGGTCCCTTCCTATTGAGGAAGTTTTGAAGACAATATTCAGCCATGAGAGCATTTATGACTCGAGGGAGAGATTCGATTGTGGCCATAGATGATACAGTCTTGATCAATATCCGTACTCTATGAACCTGGGTGGTGGCTAGCTCGTTATTTAGAGGCAATCACTCCCATGACATTCATCCTTGTCTAAATTTACTTCTTTAAAATGCCACCTCAACAATCAGACTTTCACATTTGTCTGAGAGAGATAATCATCATTATCTTGTATGTATTCTTGACAATGGCCTTGTGAACTAGGCAAACGCAAGAATCATTAACTCTCTTTTTTGGGGTTTGAAGAAATTAAGCTCTAGAGGAATTAATCAATTTGCCCATATCTTCTAACTCCAAGTTCACTTTTCTTTACAATATATCATACTGAATACCATTGTGTTTTAATACAAGAAAAGAATGATGTGGCCAGTATGTCTTCCTCTACTTCTGTGTCTTAGCTGTTTCAGGAAAAAGTAAACTTCTTTCAGATATTTTCAGTGATGCCCCACTGCATATAATACAAATTGCTTCATGTGGCTATCAAACCTCTCCTTTATTTAGCCCAATGTTTGGGAACAGCCTCATCTCTATCATTTATGAGCTCAGGCCCATCAGATCACAATCTTGTCTCTTAAACATGCCATGAACTTCTTTCCTGCTATGCCTTCTCTACTGGCTTTCCTTCAACTTGGAGATCTTTCCTCCATTATCCACCCATGTAAATTATATTCTGCTTTCTAAGCAAGTCAAATGAAGCCTTGATTGAGAAGCCCTTCCAGATTTTTGCAGTAACAATGAATTACTCCTCTTGCATCAGAAAAAACAAATGTGTATATACCTACAGTCAACTTACATATTCTTCTCCCTTGTGTTAAAATTAGTTGTTTATATTTTGCTTCCCTGACCAATTGGAAGCAATTTATGTGCAAGACTCATAACTGTGTCCCATAAGAATTGAACACCTACCTAGGCATATTTACAGTTCCCTCCAACTGGTGTGCCCTTCCTCACTAAATCTTAGCCAGTATTCAAGGACCAGCTGAATACCACCTTCTCCATAAAACCTCTTCTGAATTCCTTTAGAAAGACGTACGATTCTCTTTTGAACTCTGATGCCACATTATGGCAACTACCTATTTCTTATACTACAGTGTTTTAAGTATATTTTAATTCTTCCAAAAGATTTGAACCCCCATGTAGACATGGACTGCGTTTATTTTGTTTACCACTGTATCCTCAGAGACCAAGGCATAGTAGGCATTTGACAAAAATTTGTTATATGTGTGGAAAAACATATAATTTGCTTGTTCATACCATCTACTCTTGTATCTAATACATTTTTAACCTCTCAGAGTTACTTTTAGTCAGAATTCAAAAAGTTTTGTCTTGAATCATATGAAATGACCGTTCCTTAGGTCACAAACAGTTGAGTAAGCAATTTCATTTGGTTCAACCTAAACGTTACAGAGTGAATCAAATGATGGACAGATAAAGGAATGAAAACTCCCCACAGTTGTAAATCATGGCATGCCTGCACTAATCATAGACATAAATATTATTTCATTTCATGGAAAGTAATTGGGAGATCAAGAAGGGAGAATCTGCATTAAAATGTCTCACTCCTCCACACGGAGGAAAATGGATTTCAAATACATCATTAGCCGGAGGGAGGACTAGTACAGACTATACTCCCACCAGGCTGTTTTGCCTCCACATTCATTTTCCTCTGTGCTCACCGAAATGAAAAATCCCCATGCCTGACTAAACCACAAGTTTTCATCTTCTTTTGTCTTTCCCTGGTGAGAATTCCAGCTAGCAGAAGTAATCTTGCTACATTCCATTGTCAGCGCTGTGCTAGCGAAGCCAGGGAAGGCACAGAGCTCGGAAGTCAGGCCAACTGCATGCCTCAGGAGACTGCCTTTGCTGTGGGGCGTGTACACAGCAGTTGCTCAAAAGATGTGCATTGCCCACACTTCCTAGCTGGCACTAGCCTAGCGTGTCTCAGATACCACCGACAGGCTGGGTTTCTGTCTACAGTACCATCAGCCCTTTTTGGAATTCATGCTGGTGTCTTAGCAGTGTTGTGTAGAAATTAGGGCATGGGTTTCAGAGGCTGAAACATCAGGGTTCAAATCCCATTTTGTAATTTTTGCTAAAATTTTGCAATCTCTCTGGGACTTGATGTCTTTATTTATAAAATTATATAAGAGTAAAGTTATCTTAATAAGGTTATTGTGACTGTCTCAGTGTTTTAGAGGAAGCCAATTTGACAGATTGTCTATCATCCAGTGGGTGTTTAATAAATAATAGTTTAAAAAAAAAAACTTTCTAGTTCACTTCTAGGTGGGTTAATATTTCCCTGGACTGAGAACAGAGGCCCATATATACTACATGCAGAGAGAGGCTACTGAAACCGTAACATTTAATCAAAAAGCCAGAAACAACATATTTCTTGGGAAGTAGTAATAATAGAAGAACAAGAACAAGCAACAGAGGCAAAAGGAGAAAGAAGAAAAGAACGAGGAGAAAGAGAAGGAAGAGAGAAAGCTATCATTTCTTTAGCACTTACTCTACACCAGGAACTCTCTCAGTCCCTTGCATGCATTAAGGATCATATAACAAAGTTGAATAAACATTTTAGAACAGAGAGTAAATAGAAAAGACAGAGCAAATGGGAGAGAAAAGATGAGAAATTTAAGAAGCAGTCCTGGAAGATTAATATCCAAATAATAGAAGTTGCAGAAAGTATGAAGAATAAACATGGAGGGAAGAAATTATCAAAGTAATAATTCAATTTCTCAGAAATAATGCACATTAGTTTCCAAATTTAGCGGACACTCACAGTGCCCATCACAGTGGTTGAAGGAAGGTTCATACCAAGGAACATCTTTGTGAATTTCAAAATATTAGGAGGAAAAGAGAAAAATCTTTAAAAATATTTGAAAAAGTAATGAAGACAGAAAGGATTCAGAATTATAATAGCATTGGAATTCAATAAAATACTAAAATCAAGGGTAAAAATGGATTACTGTCTTCAAAATTCTGAAGAAAGAGGAAGATGGTTTTCAACCTAAAATTCTTTAACCAAACTGCAGTTAAGCATCTAATATTTCTGTGATATTTACTATATGGTAGGCACTGTTGAAAATACACTACATATATGACACATTTAATTCTTCAATAATCCTAAAGATAGATACTGTTATTACCGTTATTTTACATATGAGGAAATGGAGGCAAAGAAAGGTTTAAATAATGTGTCCTAAGTCACACCACTGCTATAGGGAGGACCAGGATTTAAAAACCCGCAATCTTGGTCCAAACATGACATCCTGCCCCTTAACCAAAAATAAACAAAAACCACTGCCTTGATCAGGGGTGGTTTTATGGTCCTAGCATAAAACCTTTCCCTAACTAAATTCAAGGGAATGTCTCTCCTATCTCTAAATACTTACCTTCAGAATAATTATAGATTGCTTATATGATTGTTATTTTTTTTGCTGCTACCTAAAAATGTTAGGTAATAAAGCAGAACGATTTTAATTAGTATATGGATTTCATTCTATTTCCCGTTCCCTATGGTCCTTTTCCTAATTTTACTTAAAGTACTAACCTCATAGCTCCATTTGCTTTAAATTTAAAAAGGTGTCTATACACTGAGCTCATCTTTATCCTGAATTAAAATAAAAACATATTCATAGAATAAGAAATATTTCAGTAGACAAGAATATTTCTAAAGCTTTGGCTTAAAAACAGGCTTCCAAGAAATTTGACTTTTCCAGTGACCCAAATATTCTTTAAGCTCCTTGCTTTCCTGGGAGTGCATCCCCTAACTGAAGTAGTTTCATTACCACCCTTGTTCTTCACATGTTTACGACACAACTCAAAGAGCACATCAGTCACTGGGCTAATAAGCATCCTCTGAAGCCCATAGAAATGGAGGGAAATTCTCCCTTTATTCTTCCGCTGTGTATTATGTTCCCCAAAAATATATTATCATTATTTTTATTACCCAGTTGAACTAGTCTAATTTGCAGTCAGATAAATCATAAGCCCATTGATTCTCAAGCTTATCCAAGTTATTACTTTACTTCATCCAAAGATTTTACAGCAGAGAGCACTGGGGAGATTCCAGATAATTCAAAGTTATTTTTTTTCCTCTTTCTCTAAAGTGCAAAAACTCTTATGTAGTAGAAAACTCCCACAAATAATTAGCACTGCATTTCATTGGTCAAAAAAATACTTAAAGTAATCCATAAAAATGTAAAGTTTACTCACTAGATAGTGCTAGTTTTTCTAGATATTAGAATACACTGGTTCCTAAATGGCTTTTGGAGGTAGACATTTCCAGGTTTGGCCACCCAGGATCCACTCTCCTTCTTAGAATAATAATATCCTAATCGGGTGAGGAGTGTAGAACCCATCCTTAGTTCAGACCATGCTACAGGGAACATTTTCCTCATTTCATATCCAAGATTGAGGCCTGAGTTAAGCTAATCCTTAATCCAGTTACTCCGCCCCCAGAAAAGGTTTAGTGAAATACACATCCTCTAACTTGATCAAACAAAAACAAGACCTTTTGTTTGGTACTTGGGAGAGGAGAATGATTAGGAATCATGCAGATTTAGGATTCTCTGGTAGTCATCTTGAGACAGCTAGCGGAAAAGTCTGCTGAGAATAAAAAACCCACAGACTGAAGCCCAGAAGCAGAAAGATGGAGAGGAAAACCAGGTCTGCTCACATCTCTTATAGTCAGATCACCCTCTGGAGTTTTCATTTATGAGAGCCATTCATTTTTTAAACCAGGTTGACTTGGTTTTTCAGTTTCTTGTAAATAAAAATGTATTAAATAATACTCTACTTGTGTGCAATTCTGAGACTATGTAAATCTTTGAGTAATAGACGTGTCCATATATGAAACTAGTAATCCTGGGTGTGCTAAATACTAGTTTCAGGAGCATCAAGATAAATAAGACATTATTTCCACCCTCAGCCTACAGGGAAGTTCTCTTTCCAGGATCCTTGTTGACACAGGAGCTAAATAATCTTGTTCTTCACTCGCTCATATCAACTACACAAAAACCATGGAGCTAGTTGTCACGATTCTAATTCTCAGGCAAACAATGTTTAATTTCAGTTTAGCAACACTACTGGTAAGTTGGTTTAGAGAAGTAAAATGTATGGCATTCATAAGATTGTCGGATTTATTCTGTTTACTTATAGATGGCTCTTTCAAGAAATGCGTAGAGTTTCGTGGTGTTCACTGGGAGAGAGCATGGTCCTAGGATTCAGCAGATTTCTCGTTGTTCTTCCCTGTTTCTTAACTATGATAACTGAACTGCTGGGCAAGTCTGCACCCTACAAAGTCCCTGATGTCCTACCCACCCACCTTCGGTATTGTATAGTGATAATTTCTAGATGCATACATGGAATTCCTCTTATTTACATTAATAAATGAGAAAAATGTTTACCATTGTTCTCATTATCTAGTGCCGTGTAACAAGCCACCTCAAAGCTTAGTGGTCTAAAAAGACATTTATTTTGCTCATGAGGCTGCATTTCAAGAAGGGCTCATTTTGTTCCACTTGGTATCAGTTGGAGTGGCTTGAAGACTGGGGTTGGAATCATCTGAAGGGTCACATGCTTGTATGTCTGGAACCTGTGATGGGAAGACTCAAACGGCAGAGGGTGCAAAACAGTTAGGGTTCTTTGGGCCTCTCTCTCTCCTTCTCCATCTCCATCTCCATCTCTGTCTCTGTCTGTATCTCTCTCCAGCTCCAGCTCCAGCTAGCTCTATCATCTCTATCATTGATCTCTCTAGCGTGGCAGATTCAGGGAAGCTAGTCTTCTTGCATGTTAGCTTAGGGCTCTGATGGCACATGTCCCAAGAGAGACAAGCGGAAGCTATATCACCTTTTATGACTTAGTCTCAGAAATCACACAGCACTCCACTGCAATCCATGTATTGAGGCACTCACAAAGGCTTGCTCCTTTTCAAGGAGGGTGAACATACAATCCGTCTCTTGATGGAACAGATACAAGGTTCTGGAAAAGCAAGTGAGATCATAAATGTTGCAGCCATTTTTAATAAACTTGCCAAAATCATAATAGACAATTATGTGTGAGTCATATATCTCTGTGTATTTTGACTTAGGTCATTTTACTTCGTTTTAGTCCCAGAAATGTGTGCATCTGATTACTATATTTAATACTAGAATCAATCATCATTTCTCAAAAACATTGCACTATGCAGGTAGGGAAAAAGGCAGATTCCAGATGTGTGCTGGGAGACAGATTGACGCCAGCCTTGAATTGAAAATTTCCTTCAGTAATCTACATTACAGAAAATTAAGGGGAGAGAGCTTGTGTGTTTGTTTGAATTGGGTAGGAGAAAAAACTTTTCTGCTTTTTTTTTTCTTGAATTCATCAAAGATAGCTATGTTTATATTACATTTTTAATAACCCAAGTGGATGTTTTCTTTTGATTTTATTTCAACTCCTTTAAGAAAACTAGATGTGGTTGTTTTCGAAACATCCAGCTAACTTTCTGGGCACCTCCCTCGACTTTGTTCAACAACCAGTCCCCACCCCCCACCCCTGGCTTTCTCCAATACACTGACAAGCTGTCAATAACTACAGGAGTCAATTTCACAGTCTGTCAGAGATACATTTCAACAGGTCTCGAAGACAACAGGACATTTCATTTTCACACTGTGCCCTGCTGCTGTTACTTGTCCCGTGACAGGCTACAAAGGATGGCTCTCACCTCCTGATTTTTATCATCACCACAGACCCTGTGATCATGTCTGTCTGTTAAGGCAGAGGGACGCAAACAAACTTCCAACACACCATTCATTTTTTTATTTCAGCTTCTCTGATCCCTCTCTCAGCATTGATGGGATCCGCTCTGAGAGATAACTCCACCATTGACCATGTGGTGTAAGGAACAAATAAGTGTACACTCCCAAGCTCTCTCTGACATGACAGAAGCCTTGAAGACTGTGCCGGATCTGTCTGTGACACAATTAAAATCTCTCTTCTGAAGAGCAAATAGAGCTGTCTTCTGAAGTTGTAAATACTATCAAAACTAGTCAGAGCTGCATGTCTCTGCCCTGAGTTTTATTGTTCCTTTTGAATCTCTGGTTTTCAGATACAGTATCATATGTTCACCGTAATTCAACATTCAGATCTCAACTTTGAAGAACAAGCATATGGCAAGAAATACAAAATATTATTCTGCTTGTATAGGACCCTAAGGGAAAGCTGTAATTTAGATAGTATCACATGGCTGAATACCACATTCAAAGGTACTGACAAAAACCTTTGCTCCTGACTCTGCCCTGGTACAAGTAGCTGCTAACACCGTGCCTCACAGCATTATGTTTGATTATCTGGGAGAACATGGGCCTCAGACAAATCTGGGTCTGAATCCCATTTCTGCTGATTACTAGTTCTATGATCATGGGCAAGTAACTGAATAACCTATGTTTTGGAATCCTTATTTATAAAACAGGGAAAATAATAATAGCTGCCATGCAAATTTGTTTGTGAAAATGAGAGGTGATAACTAATAAAAATAAATCGTCACAGTTCTCACTAAGTAATAATAGTTGAAATGAGTAATAAAACTAAGAAAATTATGTTATATTGCATAGCATATTGTATGTTATCATATGCTGTTTAATAACATTTTACACAATGTAAAATAATAATAAAATCTTAATTTTAAAATAATCATATTTTCCACTATAATATTATTATATATTTGTATATATGTCATTATTATTACTATTTCCAGACTACTAAAGATTTCTACTTTCTATGTTGGTTTTGATAAAAATGATGATAAAAATTATGAGATGATGAATGTGTCAGCATTTTCAGAACTATGTGTTCCCCACCCCTATTTATTAATGTTTCAAGCATTTCTTTCTGTGTGTAATCTTCCCTCACCCATCACCCACGTCAGCCAGAGTTCTTGCTCCCACCTCTGAACTCCCACTGCACCTGAGTAATTTGGTTGTAACACTTAACATATTTTCTGTAATTTTTGTTTTACTGTTTACGCATTCTTTTCCTCTGTCTCCTGCACTATTTTGAAAGAAGGAATACCCTGTCCCCACTACCTCCTCCCCTGCACAACTGAGCAGAGCTGGAAAAATTCCTGGAATTTTTCCTGGAATTCCTGGAAAATTTCCACCCTGTCTCGTCTCGCTTGAAATGCATGACTACCAACCTCAAGGGGGACCCAGTGCTTCCTGGCAAGCCTGTATTTCTTGTCCTTTCACTTTTTAGATGAATATTTCATACCTTCTCTTCTCTCATCAAATTTTCAAAATCTCCTCCTCCAACCTCTCAGCTAATAACTTGCTTTCTCTGTCGCTAAAGAGGATCAATCAGAAAGAACTTTCCCAAGCTCCGACCACATGCCCACATGCATCTGAGCCCACACACACTACCTTTCTTCCTGTGGCTGTGGTTGGTCTGCCTTTGCATCTACCACCAGACCTTCCACTTTTGTATCACTTCCCAGCCTCTCTCACCTCTTCAGGGACATTGCTTTAGCAATTCTCTCTCTCATCATCATCAATTCTACTCTCACTGCTGGATAACTCCCATCAGTATGCACACATACTGTTATAGATCTATCTTTAAAAAAAAATCCCTCCCTGGACCCCTTTGCCCTCCAGCTACCATCCCATTTCTTTGCTTCCCTTTACAGAAAAACTCCTGAAAAGAATTTTCTGAATCCTCTATCTCCAGTTAATTCCCTCCCCTTCTCTCTTGTGCTCACTCCAACCAGGCTTTCTCCTCCATCACTCTACTGAATTGCTCTTATCAAAATCAAGCTTGACCTTACTCTACAGAGCTAACCTACTGGAAGCATCTGATATAGTTTCTCTCTCTCATATGTACTTGACATATGGTAGATGTTCATTAAACATATTTTGAAATAATAAATGCACTTATCTCCATATCCCCAGATCCTGGCATCATGCCTTGGAAAGTGTAGACCCTCAGTAAATGGTGACTATTATTAAATTTGTTCAGATTTGTTCATACTATTCTCCCTGAAATAGAAAGACCACACATTTCCTTCCATTTTTTTCAAACTTATATCACCTTTAGGATTGTGAGAGATTAAAATGTCAAAAACTAATGGTTTGAAGTCATAAGACTGCTCACAATGAAGTTTTAGACAACTCCTCCTTTAACCCACCTCTTTGGCAGCTACCACTTCATTTCTTTATTTCCGTTCATAGAAAACCTCTTTGAAAAGTGTGTTCCTGCTCATTACTTCCATTTCCTCGATTCCTGTTTATTCTGTACCAGACTCAGCATTGATTTCCATTTCAACTAGTCCACTAAAATCACAGTTGTCCAGATTACCAGTAACCATTATGTGGACAAACCCAATGTTCATTTATCTGCCCTCATCTTACTTGCCCTTTAAGCAGCAATTGACACAGGTGAATACTCTCTCCTTTTGGAAACACTTTCTTCTCTTGGCCTCTGTGTCACTGTGGGTTTCCCATATATTTCAACAACAACCTCTCAGTCTCCTTTGTTAGCGCCTTCTCTATTTGAGCTATGAATGTGGGAGCGCTCCCCTGTTGGTTTTCCTCAGTTCTTTATCTACACTCTCTCTCTACATGATCTCATTTTGTCTCGTGGTTTTAAATAATATCTAAATGCTAATGATTCTCAAATTTCTATCTCTAGCCCTGATGCCTCTCTTGAGGTAAGACTCATTTATTAAACACAATATCTTCCATTGGATGTCTAATAAACATTTCAAAATAAGTACACCCCAAATGGAACTCCTCATTCTCACCTCCCATTTCTGCAATATGCTGCTTCCCTTGCCTTCTTCATCTCAGTAAATGGGACAAAACATCTATCTAATGGCTTACACCAAACACTTAGGAGTGATTCTTCATTCTTCCACTTCCCTCACCCCACACCCAATCAATCGGTATGTCATTTTGGCTATGTTTCCAAAATATATCCAAAACGCTCTTCAATTCCACTGTAACCACCCTAGCCCAAGTCACCGTCATGGTTTGTTTGGATTGCTGCCATGACCACCTAAACGATTTCCCTGTATCCCTACACGTGTCTTTATAATCCAGAGTTATTTTTTCTAAAAATTTATATCAGATAACACCTTTTTGCTTAGATCCTCCAATGTCTTCCAATTTCACCTAGAATAAAATCCAAACTCTAAAAGAAGCCTTTCCCAAACACATTGTCGAAAGCACGAAACCATCTTTTTCCTTCATGTACCCTAGTTCTAGTTACTATTACAATTACTTGCTTCCTAGCAGCCAGGATTATCTGAAATAACTATGCTTATTATATTTCAAGCTTATATATTCAATAACTTCTAAACTGCCCTCTCTTACAGCAATGTAAGTTCCTTGAGGACAGGAGCCTTTACTCTCCTGTTCACAGCTGTTTCCTCAGAGCCTGGAACAGCACATGTCATATGGAAGTTATCAAAAATATTTAAATTAATACACTAATGCCCATCTATTTTAGGCAGGCTGCTCATCATCCTTGGATTCCAATGTCCTTGTGTGTAAGGTAAGGAGGATAATACCCACTTTGCTAGGATGCCAAGAAGATCAAATATATAGAAGCTGTTTTAAATGCTATGGCCCCTTCAGAATATAGAAATAATTATTAATGACAGTTTAATTCCAGCCTTCATGTACCTCTTCTCTCTTATTTCAATCATCATCCTTCTCTCTTGCTATTGCATTTGTAATTATTGCCCAGTTTAACATGTAATTGTTTGTATTTCTTATTAGCTTGTGTTACAACCTCCCAAAGATTATTAAATTAAATAAATGTCAAATGTAGTGGAAAAAGAGATGTTCACTTCTATTATTAATCCCAGTTTGTAGCAATAGGATATAGTGGAAAGTGCATGGGTTTTTAAATCACATATAACCATGTTTCTGTTCTGGTTTTGCAAACTTTATTAGTTATATGACTTAAGCCCCTACTTCAACTCTCTGACTCAAAATCTTTTCACTCATAGAATGGAGATAGCGATATACATTTTTGAATACACCAATAGATGATGAATGCTTAATAAATAGCAGCAGTAGTATTAATAATAACAATAATGCGAATGATAACAATAAATTAATAATAGTCTCTTATGAACAAGTCTTCAGCAAAGAAACTTAGCCTTCAATATTGCTTTTGGTTCTTTACATTAAAGTGTTATAAGATTCTTACTGCTTTCAGAAACCTGGTTCCAGAACATCCAAATGGAAAAAGAAAATAAACACCTTTGCTCTATGATCTAAGTTACAAAAATATGTAGGTGATAAAGTTTTGTATAGAAAGAATAAGACTCCAGTGGCAAACATCCCAGCACACAATTTAATTGTCACTCATCATAAAAGCAGCTTCTGTGGATAATGGAAAGCTGTAATTGCCAACATTAGAATCATCGAAGATTAAGGCACCAAAGGGCAAGAGAACCTTTCAATTACCCATTTGTTTGCAACACATTTGTGGAGCCCGTTCTTTAGAAAATGTTTGGGTGAAAAACATGAAAGGATATGAAGTGGGAAAGGAAACAGAAAGTGTAGAAGAAGCTCCTAGATTCTACAGAGAAAGAGAGAACATATATAGTGTATTATACATAATATATAATATAGATTATAGATTATTATATATATACATATTGTATTTCTTTATGCAAACTTCTTGAAATACATTATTTGAATTTAAAAATTCCATAAAATTTCCCAAAGCATTTGCTCAAGATTTCAGAGTTCATCATGTCATGCGGGGTTAAGTTTGGTCAACTCAGATGGGTAAAATACCACATCAGGATATGATCTAACTGGCCAGTCCCCTCAGTGATTTTTGGAATCCATAGCACAACTCCTTTTTTTTTTTTTTTTTTTTTGTATTGTTCTACATACCCTTGCCTCAGACCCTATTTCCTTAATCACATTTGATATCCACTCAGTTCTGATTGTCTTTTGGGGTCAATAATTCATGTCCTTGCAGTTCTCGGATGTTTCTGGAAGAGCCCTGATTGCTCTCCATGGGAGACTACCTTATTCTGTCGTCCATAATTCTTTTATTTCCTTTGTGGCTTCCTTTTAGCCTCTTCTTCCCAGAGCTGATAATTTATGGCCCATGTCCTTCCCAAGGAGTGCCAGTCTCATTAAAATTGACTCCTGTTGCTACTGTTCTGTCAACTTCAGTGGCAATGCCATCAGCTCTGTGCACTGGGTGACCTGCACCTTCCTCTTTAACTCCAGTCCAACTGTTTGGTCAGATAAACATCAAGAAAAGGCGCTTCTTATAAAAGCAAGACTTTTATCAGTGCTATCTGATTACGTGTCTTCTAATAGAGAAATGACCTACATTTTTACTTCCCAGCAGTGAAACTAATAATTAAATATCTTCCTTATTAGAATATAGGCTGCTTTCCACACGAGTAGTCAAAACTATTTAATGCAATTTCACAAAATGAGTAACAGTGAAAGTAAAAACCTAAGATGACAAAAATCTTTTTGACCTCCCACTACACAGAGAAAAAAGTCGCCCGCTTGCACTAGATGAGAGACTTGGGTCCATCTGGTGAATACGTAAGTAAAGCTTGAAGAGATCAAAGTTGAGTCTTGCTGCCACTTTAAAAGTTTTACACATTTTGACTATCATCTGCTTCTTTTTGGAATGCAGATGGTAGGTCCTTCTCTCTAGACTACCAGGGGCAACCAGGATAAACTGGAATGTAAAAGCAAGATTATAATCTCTCTGCATCTGTGTGCCAACAGATTGCCTGGATCTCACTCTCAGCTCTCCATTGAGATCAGAGAGCAGCAAACACAGTAGAAGTTACCCAAGGGCAAATGTGAAATCCAAAAGCAGATATCCTATTCTGTCACAGATTCACAACTGATGACAGGAGGCTCTTTACAAACTACTCTGTCTGAAGTTTTTTGCCTTTTTTTTTTTTTTTCATTTGAGAGGTGGGTGTCATGTTGCATGCAAGGCAAGAGTTCAGAATGGTAGCCACTGGATCCACATCTTGCTTCATTTATAAGGCATATGTTAATAAAATTGTTACTATGATTTTCAGCCACATTTGTATATAGAGTCACCATTGTTAGCATCATACTCATGGAGAGAAAAGGGCTATCTGGACAATATCTATTGATGGGAAACTTTCATTGTGAAGGTAATTTCTAGAAAACTATTTAATTGCAAAGACCTGAGAGATTTCTAGGCTTAGAAAACAACTTTGAAATGACTTTAAACTTTAGAAGCCCATCAGAACTAGTTTCCATAGGGCAATCTAACATTTTTTCATCATCAAACTTGTTGCAAAATATAATATATGCAGAATTGATTGGAAAGGTCTTTAAGTGTCTCTCTACGTGTAGGTGGAATACTCATGGTTCCTTCAGGATAATGTCTGTGAGGAAAAGACAGGTAATACTGGATGGTCTACAATGCAGAAGATGATAGACTGCTGTTTCTTTTCTCCTTTGAGCCTTATCTACAACAGTTAGCTTACTCCAAGACTAGCATAATGACAGCTGTCTCTGTTCTAGGATAAATTGTGGTGGTATAATAAGTGACCATCCAGAACTAGAACAGCCAACCTGATCAAGCCTTTGCCTCATTCAGAAAACCCACCTACCATTGTGTCCGTACTGGACAGAAAACTGACAGAACATTTACCTAACCGAAGGGAAATTCAGGTGGCAGCTATCTGAAATATCCTTCTCCTCAACTACTCTTTTTTACAGTAATGAAGGAAAAAAAATAGATGACTTTCTGGGACCATGATTCTCCAAGGACTGGTTTCCTTATATAATATAAGGAAAGCTGAGAGTAATTTTTCAGATCCTTCCAACTCATGAGGATAGGTGGATCTCAATGACCCTGATAGATATGGTGCATTGCTTCTTTAGGGCTATTTTGGCAGGACCTAATCTCCTTGTCTTAGTAGAAATACACTTTGATGCAAGGATTGCATGTTTAGTGAGACTTTTAGCATTTTTTTTTTATTGATGTTTTAATGGTTTCTAACATTGTCAAATTTTGGGTTGTACATTTTTGTTTGTCCATCACCATATATATGACTCCCTTCACCCCTTGTGCCCACCCCCCACCCCCACTGCCCCTGGTAACCACAGTCCAGTTTTCTCTGTCCACGTGTTGGTTTATATTCCACATATGAGTGAGATCATACAGTGTTTGTCTTTCTCTTTCTGGCTTATTTCACTTAACATAATACGCTCCAGGCCCATCCATGTTGTTGCAAATGGGACGATTTTGTCTTTTTTTATGGTTGAGTAGTATTCCATTGTATATATATATCACATTTTCCTAATCCAATCATCAGTCGAGGGACACTTAGGTTGCTTCCACTTCTTGGCTATGGTGAATAATGCTGCAATGAACATAGGGGTGCATAAGCCTCTTTGGATTGTTGATTTCAGGTTCGTTGGATAGATTCCCAGTAGTGGGATGGCTGGATCATAGGGCATCTCTATTTTTAATTCTTTGAGGAATCTCCATACCGTTTTCCATAGAGTCTGCACCAATTTGCATTCCCACCAGCTGTGTATGAGGGTTCCTGTTTCTCCACATCCTCTCCAACATTTGTTGTTTTTTGTCTTGGTGATTATAGCCATTCTAACGGGTGTGAGGTGGTATCTTAGTGTTGTTTTGATTTGTATTTCCCTGATGATTAGTGATGTTGAGCATCTTTTCATGTGCCTATTGCCCATCTGTATATCTTCCTTGGAGAAGTGTCTCTTCATTTCCTCTGCCCATTTTTTGATCGGGTTGTTTGTTTTTTTTGTTGTTCAGTTGTGTGAGTTCTTTATATATTATGGAGATCAACCCCTTGTCAGATGTATGTTTTGCAAATATTCTCTCCCAGCTGGTTGGTTGTCTGTTCATCTTGATTCTGGTTTCATTAGTCTTATAAAAGCTCTTTAATCTGATAAAGTCCCACTTGTTTATTTTTTCTTTAGTTTCCCTAGTCTGGGTAGGCACGTCATCTGAAAAGATTCCTTTAAAACCAATGTCAAATTCCTTTAAAACCAATGTCAAACCATTGTCAAAACCAATGCCTATATTTTCTTCTATGAGTTTTATAGTTTCAGGTCTCACCTTCAGGTCTTTGATCCATTTTGAGTTAATTTTTGTGAATGGCGATAGCACATGGTCCACTTTCATTCTTTTGCATGTGGCTGTCCAGTTTTCCCAACACCATTTATTGAAGAGACTTTCCTTTCTCCATTGCATGTTCTTAGCACCTTTGTCGAAAATTAGCTGTCCGTATACGTGTGGTTTTATTTCTGGGCTTTCAATTCTGTTCCATTGATCTGTGTGTCTGTTTTTGTACCAGTACCATGCTGTTTTGATTACTGTTGCTTTATAGTATGTTTTGAAGTCAGGGATTGTGATGCCTCCTACTTTGTTCTTTTTTCTTAGGATTTCTTTAGCTATTCGGGGTCTTTTGTTGCCCCATATAAATTTTAGTATTCTTTTTTCTATTTCTGTGAAGAATGTCATTGGGATTCTGATTGGGATTGCATTGAATCTGTAGATTGCTTTAGGTAATATAGACATTTTAACTATGTTTATTCTTCCAATCCACGTGGATGGGATATCTTTCCATTTCTTTGTGTCATCATGGATTTCTTTCAATAATGTCTTGTAGTTCTCATTGTATAGGTCCTTCACCTCCTTGGTAAGATTTATTCCTAGGTATTTTATTCTTTTTGATGCAATTGTAAATGGTATTATCTTTTTGAGCTCTCTTTCTGTTAGTTCATTATTAGCATACAGAAATGCAACTGATTTTTGTAGATTGATTTTGTACCCTGCAAATTTGCTGTAGTTGTTGATTGTTTCTAATAGTTTTCCAACAGATTCTTTAGGCTTTTCTATATATACAATCATGTCATCTGCAAATAGTGAGAGTTTCACTTCTTCGTTACCTATTTGGATTCCTTTTATTCCTTTTCTTGCCTAATTGCTCTGGCCAAAACCTCCAGTACTATGTTGAACAGGAGTGATGAGAGTGGGCAGCCCTGCCTCCTTCCTGTTCTCAGAGGAATGGCTTTCAGACTTTCCCCGTTGAGTATGATGTTGGCTGTGGGTTTGTCATAAATAGCCTTTATTATGTTGAGGTACTTTCCTTCTATTCCCATTTTGTTGAGAGTTTTTATCATAAATGGATGTTGTATCTTGTCAAATGCCTTCTCTGTGTCTATTGAGATGATCATGTGGTTTTTATTCTTTGTTTTGTTGATGTGATGTATCACGTTGATTGATTTACGGATGTTGAACCATCCCTGCGTCCCTGGTATAAATCCCACTTGATCATGGTGTATGATCTTTTTAATGTATTGTTGTATTCGGTTTGCCAATATTTTGTTGAGGATTTTTGCATCAATGTTCATCAGCGATATTGGCCTGTAATTTTCTTTCTTTGTATTGTCTTTGTCTGGTTTTGGTATCAGGGTGATGTTGGCCTCATAGAATGATTCAGGAAGTGTTCCATCTTCCTATATTTTTTGGAATAGTTTGAGAAGGATGGGTATTAAATCTTCTTTGAATGTTTGGTAAAATTCACTGGAGAAGCCATCTGGTCCTGGACTTTTATTTTTTGGGAGGTTTTTGATTACTGTTTCAATCTCTTTACTTGTTATTGGTCTATTCAGATTCTCCATTTCTTCTTGGTTCAATTTTGGGAGGTTGTATAAGTCTAAGAATTTATCCATTTCTTCTAGATTGTCCAATTTGTTGGCATATAATTTCTCATAGTATTCTCTTATAATCCTCTGTATTTCCATGGTATCCGTTGTAATTTCTCCTCTTTCATTTCTAATTTTATTTACTTGAGCCTTTTCTCTTTTTTTCTTAGTAAGCCTGGTTAAGGGTTTGTCGATTTTGTTTATCTTCTCGAAGAACCAACTCTTTGTTTCATTAATCCTTTCTACTGTTTTTTTGGTCTCAATATCCTTTATTTCTGCTCTGATTTTTATTATTTGTCTCCTTCTGCTGTCTTTGGGCTTTGTTTGTTCTTCTTTTTCTAGTTCTGCTAGGTGTAATTTAAGGTTGCCTATTAGGGCTTTTTCTTGTTTGTTAAGGTGGGCTTGTATCGCTATGAGTTTCCCTCTCAGGACCGCTTTTGCTGCATCCCATATGGTTTGATATGGCATGTTATCATTTTCGTTTGTTTCCAGATAGTTTTTGATTTCTCCTTTAATTTCATCAATGATCCATTGGTTGTTCAGTAGCATGTTGTTTAATCTCCACATTTTTGTCACTTTCCCAGTTTTTTTTTTCATGGTTCATTTCCAGTTTCATAGCCTTATGGTCTGAAAAGATGCTTGTTATGATTTCAATCTTCTTAAATCTATTGAGACTTGCTTTGTTTCCCAACATATGGTCTATCCTAGAGAATGTTCCATGCGCGCTTGAGAAGAATGTGTAGTCAGCTGTTTTTGGATAGAGTGCTCTGTATATGTCTACTAGGTCCATCTCATCCAGTTTTTCATTTAAGTCCACTATTTCTTTATTAACTTTTTGTCTGGATGATCTATCCATTGCTGTAAGTGGGGTGTTAAGGTCCCCTACTATTATTGTGTTGTTGTTGATTTCTCCTTTTAGGTTTGTTAATAGTTGCTTTATGTACATTGGTGCTCCTATGTTGGGTGCATATATATTTATAAGTGATATGTCTTCTTGATGGAGTGTCCCTTTTATCATTATATATTTCCCTTCTTTGTCTTTCTTAACCTGTTTTATCTTGAAGTCTACTTTGTCTGATATGAGTATGGCAACACCTGCTTTCTTTTGTTTGCCATTAGCTTGGAGTATTGTCTTCCATCCTTTCACTCTGAGCCTGTGCTTGTCTTTAGTGCTAAGATGTGTTTCCTGAAGGCAGCATATTGTTGGGTCTTGCTTTTTAATCCATCCTGCCACTCTGTATCTTTTGATTGGAGAGTTCAATCCATTTACATTTAGGGTAATTATTGACATATGAGGGCTGAATGTTGCTGTTTTGTCACTTATTTTCTGGTTCTTTTGCATTTCCTTTGTTTCTTGTCACATTTGTTTTGGACTGCCAATTCAGTTTGGTTGTTCTGTCTTATGACTCTTCTAGTTTTCTCTTTGTTTATCATATGTGGTTTTGTTTTGATTATTTGTTTAGTGGTTACCTTGAGGTTTGGGCAAAAACTCTTGTGTATGAGATAGTCCATTATCTGATGGCCTCCTATTTCCTTATACCAAGTCAATTCAATCACTTTCCTCTTCCCCTTCTAAGTTGTTCTTGTTATACCTTATTCTATCTTGTGTTGTGGCTGTGTGTTTACAGTGATGAGGTTAAATTTATTTTTGGTGAGTTTCTTCCTTTGATCCTTGAATTTAGTATTTAAGTTGTTGTTAACCTATTCCAGTAAAGATCTACTATTTTTCTGAGTTTGTCTACCTACTTTTCTCCTTGCTCCAAGCTTTCTGTTCCCTTTCTCTTCTTTTTTCAGGCCTGAGGGCCTTCCTGAGTATTTCTTGTAGTGGGGGTCTTGTGGCCATGAACTCCCTTAGCTTTTGTTTATCTGGGAGAGTTACTATTTCTCCATCATATTTGAAGGATATTTTTGCTGGATAGAGTATTCTTGGCTGAAAGTTTTTGTCTTTCAGTATTTTGAATATATCATTCCAGTCTCTTCTAGCCTGTAAAGTTTCTGTTGAGAAATCCGCTGAGAGCCTGATGGGAGTTCCTTTGTACGTTATTTTTTGGTTTTGTCTAGCTGCCCTTAATATTGTTTCTTTGTCGTTGACCCTGGCTAGCCTTACCACTAGGTGTCGTGGTGAAGGCCTTTGTCTATTAATATATATAGGTGTCCTGTTGGCTTCGCTTACTGGTATTTCCTGCTCCTTCCCCAGATTTGGGAAATTCTCAGCTATTATTTCCTTGAATAGGCTCTCTGTTCCTCTTTCCCTCTCTTCTCCCTCAGGAATACCTATAATTCTTATGTTACATTTTCTAATAGAGTCAGATGTTTCTCGGAGTCTTTCTTCATTTCTTTTTAGTCTTAGTTCTCTCTCCTCTTCCATCTGGAGTATATCTGTATTCCTATCCTCTAAAGTGCTAATTCTTTCCTCCATATTGTCAGCTCTGTTCTTTAAAGATTCCAGATTCTCCTTTATCTTCTCCATTGTGTTCTTCATCTCCATCAGCACTGATTGGTTTTTCTTTATGATTTCAATCTCTTTTGTGAAGAAACTCCTAATCTCATTGAATTGTTTGTCTGTGTTGTCTCGTATTTCGTTGAGTGTTTTTATGATAGCTATTTTGAAATCTCTGTCATTTAGTTTATGGATTTCTGTGTCTTTGGGGTTGATTTCTGGGTGCTTGTCATTTTGTTTCTGGTCTGGTGATTTCATATATTTTTGCATTGTGGTTCCTGTGTTGGTTTTGTTTTTCCTCATCCTGGAAATCTCTGGTTGCAATTTCCACCTGCTGCCACTGTCTGGTGGTAAAGGGCTGTGTAGTCTAAGCCCCCTGTGCTCTGCCCCGGTTTTTCTGCTGCGATCCGCAGTTTTGTTTTTTGTTTTTTGTTTTTTTTTCCCGCTGCATCCACGGGTCCGGTCGTTTGGTCAGGTCTGTCGCAGATCACTTGGTCCGGTCTGTCGAAGATCTCTTGGTCTGGTCTGCCGTGAATCGCTAGGTCTGGTCTGGTCGGTTGAACTGCAGGGTCTGGTTTGCGGGGAGGGGGGAGCTCTCTTTTGCCCTCTGGGTCCCTGATGTGGGAGGCTTCTCGTTTGCCCCTCTTTATCCGCTCTCTGGGGTGCTCAGATGTTGATGGTAGCCCTGTGGCTCTTCTGAGTCCTCCGTGCAGGAGTTTCCCACTGGCTGAGAGAGCCCAAAGTGCTACAGTTTCCATGCCGAGGGCCACCCCTCCCCCATCTCTGGGAGCTGGGGGGACTGGGATCACTGATCTGATGGGGAGGGAGAGGAGTTCTCCTTACCTCTCCCCACTTCCTCTGGGGGCCCAGCACGTTCCGCTCTCAGATGTGCAGCAGTGTGGATCTTTCCGCTCTAGCTTTTCACTGTCTGGGATTCTGTTGTTGGTCTGTGACTGTTCCTTTTGTTGTATGTTGTCCGGGGAAGAGTTCACGGGAAAACTCACTCCGCATGATGCTGATGTCACTCGAGACTTTTAGCATTTTATTGAGGAGATCTAGTTTCTGGTCACTAATATCACTCTACCCTTACCCAAACTCTCCTCCTTCTCCTAAACTCTTTTATTCAGTGAATGGCAAGCATCAACCACTAATTTGCCTAAGTCAGAAATCCAAGAATCCTTGTTGACTTTTTACCTTATATTGCAAATTCAGTTTAACTTTGCAAGTTTTTTACCAATGCTAACTCTAAAATGCTTGGAACCATATTCTTCTCTCTATTCCCATTTCCAGTGTCTTAGGTCAGACCCTCAACTTTCCTCACATTTATTATAACAACATTCATAATATCCTTACTATTGGCTCCAGTCTTTACTTCTATGCCCTCTGACAGCATACTGCACATTGCTGTCTGAAAATCTTTGTACACACATGTGATAATGTCAGGAACTCAGTCAAGTTAATTACACCACATGGGCCTCAGGATTTGGTTTGTTTGTTTTTCCTTAAGACTATGAAAATATCTACATCAAGTACCTTCATCACTGCCTCACTTACAGGAAGTACAAAATAGATGTTACTTTTCTTATTATTTCACTTTTTTCACCCATCTTACCTGTATGGATTATATCCTGGCACCATCTAGCTTAAGAAGCCAAGGTTAAAATGATCCCCCTTTGCTATACCCACAACATCTGTGCAAACCTCTCTCATGGTCCTCAACTCACTGAGCTATAACTTAGTGTTCGATTCTCCCCAAGAATTACACGTTCCTGGATGATAAGGGCTTTTCCTTTCGTCTTTATATACACAATGCTTGACTCAGTGTGTGAGTAGGTGTTCAAGAAATCTTACTTGATATATTATATCTGGCTATACTAAATTACTGAATATATCAAATAAGCTCAGGTATATAAAAGTTAGCTCAGTTTTTTTTTTAACTGTGAGGTGCTTAATAGCTTTAAAAGCTACCGTCATTATTACCACTGTTATTAAGAAGAGTTAGTTTAACTCCCTTTCTCCATTTTCATTCAAGTTCTATGAGAAGAAAAAAAAAAAAACAGAGAGAATTTATTTTCTAGAAAAAAATTCAAGTGCATTGTTAAATTAACTTTTTAAGATCAATATTCTATACCTTCTTCCTTTTTATTTCATTAATTTGTGTTGCAGTTTCATATTTGAAATGATTACTTAAAAATTTATAGCAATATCAATTACCAAAGTTAGACCTGAATCAATAGGTTACATACTAGATGATAAAAGCAGATTCATAATTTCTAAAGGAGTTGAACTTGCCTTTTCTTTATCAATCCCTGGTTAATTAAAAAATACAACTTCACCCATTTCCATGGCATATCAGTGCACTGAAGTCTTACTCTACAGGGAAAACCATCTTAGTTTTATACTATGAAAATCACAAAATGGAATAGGTAGATATAATACTTGTAGATAATACCCATAAATATCCTAAACTAATACATGGAAATATTCAGTTATGAAAGACTGATAATTAATTTGCTGTAAAACTTTCAAAGAAGGTCTAAAATGAAGGAGATGCCCAATGCTCCAGTGTCATCAGACAAAGTAAATAAAAGACATCCATATTTGAAAGGAAGAAGTACAACTGTAGTTATTTTCAGAAAAAGAAAATGATCCTGTATATAGAAAATCCCAAGGAACCCACAAAAAAATCCATTAGAACTATCAAACAAGTAAAGCAATTTCACAAAATATAAGATTAATATGTAAAAATAAATTGTATGTCTATACAGGGGCAACAAAAAAATCTTAAAATGAAATTAAAAAATAATATCTTTTAAAAGAATAAAATACTTTTGAATAAATCTAACAAAAGAAGTGCAAGACATTGTACAATGAAAACTACAAAATATTGCTGAGAGAAATAGAAAAGATCTTAAACAAATGGAGACATATTCCATTTTCATGAATTGGAATACTCAATAATTTAAAAAATGGCAGTTCTCTCAAATTGATCTATAAATTCAATACAATCCCTGTTAAAATTTTAACAAGTCTTTTTCTTGAGAAATTGACAACTTTCTCCCAAAACTTACATGGAAATGAAAAGAACCTAGACTAGCTAAACAAATTTGAAAAAGAACAAAGTTGGAGGACTTAATCAGATTTCAAAACTTAGTGTAAAGCCACCATAATAAAGGTAGGGATATTACTAGGATAGGCATAAAAATCAGTTAGTACAGAATTCAGCATTCAGAAGTAAACCCTTGGTCAATTAATTTTTGACAAATGTACCAAGACCATTGAATGGAGAAGTCTTAGTCTTTTTGATAGATAGTTCTAGGATAATTGTATGTTCACATGACAAACATAAACTTAGACTTTTATCTCATTATATACAGAAATCAACATAAAACCAATCACAGACCTAAATATAAGAACTAAAACTATTAAAAGTTTTGGAAGAAAACTTAAGAGAAAATCTTCCTTACCTTGAGTTAGGCAACTGTTCTTAGATACAACACTAAAAACCCAATCAACAGGAGAAAAGTAAATGATAAATGGATTTCATCAAAATTTAAAACTTTTGTGCTTCAAAAGACATCAATCAGAAAACATAAAGGCAAGCAATATAATGGGAGACCATACTTTCATAATCATGTATCTAATAAAGAATTTGGATAAACAACACTTACAACTCAATAACAAGAAGATGAACAAACAATTTAAAAATTATCAATGGATTTGAATAGACATTTTACTAAAGAAGATATATGAGTAGCTAATAGGCACATAAAAAAAAAGATGTTCAACATCTTTAGTCATTAGGGAAATATGAATTAAAACCACAAAGAGATATCACAGCATACCTTCTAGCAAAAAAGACAGACAATACCAAGTGATGATAAGCGTATGGAGAAACTGGAATGCTCTTACACTGTTGGTACGAATGTAAAATGGTACAGCTAATTTAGAAAAAAGTTTGGCAGTTATAGTGTTAAGTATAAACTTACACCACATGACCTAGCAACTCCACTCTTAAGAATCCAAAAGAAATGAAAATATGTGTTCATATAAAGACATGTACCCAATAGTCACAGCAGCATCATTCAAAATAGGCCAAACTAGAAACAATCCAAGGTCCATCATCTGAAAAATTGATAAACAAAACGTAGTATAACCATAAAATGAAAGACCATTCAGAAATAAAAAGGAATGACTACTGATCCATGCTAGAACCAGGATGGGCTTCAAAAATATTATACTAAGTGAAAGAAGCCAGATGCAAAAGACTACATATTATATGATTCCATCCATATGAAATGCACAGCAAAGGCTAATTTATAGGCACAAAACAGACCAGTGTTTGCTCAAGGTTCTGGGTGAGAGTAGGGAATAAATACAAAAGGCATGAGGGACATTTCCAGGGTGATTGAAATCTTTCAAACTGGATTGTGGTAATGCTTGCACAACTCTGCAAATTTATTTAAAATCATAGAATTGTATATTTCCAAATTTGTGACTTTATGGCATGATACCTCGCTAAAGCTGTTAAAAATGTGTTGAGTTTTTGTATAAAATTAAAAATCAAAGATAAAGTAGATTATCTTATAAATGGATGAATGGATAAAGAAGATGTGGTGTATATATACAATGGAATACTACTCAGTCATAAAAAAGACAAAATCTTGCTGTTTGCAACAAATGGATGGACCTTGAGGGTATTACGCTAAGTGAAATAAGTCAGATGGAGAAATCCAAATACTATATGATTTAACTTATATGTGGAAGATATAAACAACAACAATAAATAAAAACATAGATGCAGAGAATAGATTGGTGGTTACCAGAGGGGGAGGGCAACAGGGGGAGGACAAAAGGGGTAAAGGGACCCTTGTGTACAATGACAGATGACAATTAGACTTTTGGCGGTGAACACAATGCAGTCTATACAGAAATCGAAATATAGTGATGTATACCTGAAGTTTATGTAATGTTATAAACCGTTACCTCAATAAAAAAAGTAGATTAAAATGAAAAATAAAGTAATTAAATAAGAAAATTAAAAATTAAATATAAAGTAGAAGGGGCCCTTGATTACTTTCTAATTGGAGTTGCTACACATGTGAAATCAGTCGCAAAATAAGGCAGCTTACGAAAATCCGTCATCCCAAATCTCTAGATTCATCTTTCTAGTACTAAAAGTCTCCGAGTTTAAATATTCACTCCAACTAGGCTTTGTTTTTCTAACCATTCTATTAGCACTCATCTAAATTCAGGAATGTTGGAGACATTATTCATCATGCTAATAGTCTTCTTAATCGAAGTATCCAATACATATTTCTTGGTAGGCCTGCAAGTCAAAAGGCTACATTATTAGAAATGACAACATGTCTCCACAGATGGAAACCCAGAGTAAATTGCCACCAGTCAGAATTTGAGTTGTATTCACTAGTTCTTGTTAATGCTATCTATCGACTCATTTGCCCATAGTATCACACTCTAGGTCACATAGAGAACTAGTAAAGATCAGCATGCCCTTTCACTACGTATGGACTGATATAAAAGCCACCATCACTTCTAACACACTGCCTTGTCAGGTCACTGCTCTCTTAGGGAGAGTTGGGCCTGGCTTTTAAGTGACTATTACAGAGATGATAATGGCATTTCAGACTGAAAGAGAGGGGAACTGATATTTATTGGGTACCTGCTAAGGACTACCATTATGTAGGTGCTTCCACATATATTAGCTCACTTAATCTTAATAACCACTCTGAGCTAGATGTTAAAACGTCCTTTTTATATATGGAGAAAATGAGACTCAGGGAAGTTAACTAAACTATTCCAGTTTGCCCAGTAGTTTTTTGGAGAGCTCAGATAGAAACCTCAGTTTATAAAAACAAAGGCGTTTGCTATGGCAAGCCACCGAGATACAGATGACTAATATATGATCAAAAAAGAGTACTCCATTACCTCATCTCTGAAAGGAGATGGCCCAAACTCAGGTTTCTTTGGAATTGCCCACTGAGTCTGTGGTCTGCCAAACTGGAAAAGAAATAAAATGAAATAGTATTCAGCAATAAAAAGGAATAGTCATGCCACAAAGATGTGGATGATTAATATACGCTTATTTCCCTTCTCCCTGTCAAATTACATTCTGCCATCTCAAATTGACATCTACACTCGCTCCTTCCTCTCTGGAACAGAAGAACTTGGCATTCACAGCAAGGGTTCATTCATATACTGGCTGTAACAATAAGGCAAAAGTCGCTTTAAATACTTAAGTGCTATACAGTGTAACGTATAATTATCTCAAAGCGCACAAAAGCTGAGACGTATGTCACAACACAGAGATGGCTTTGACCCAGGCTTCATTTTTCCCACCTCTATGTCCTTTAAAGAATAGTAGAGTAATTCAGGGGAGTGTTCCCTTTCCTCTCCTGACAAAAGACCCGTCATGTTCCCATTAAAGAGTCTGCCAGAGTCCACTTAGTGTTGACAAGTGTTGAATGGATGCCACGGAGCCAGGAAAGGCTAAAAGATTCCTGGAATGAAAGAAGCCAATTGTATATTTTTTTGGCAAGAAAAACTTTAAAACAGCACCTTTTTCTTTTTGACTTCGTATATCTCCTTCGTATTATTTTATATTTGGGCCTCATATAGTCAATGTGTAAGGAAGATAAAATAAGAAATTTTCTGGGTTTATGAACATTCTCTTTTGTGTGGCACAACCTTACCTAGTCCACAAGGCACAAAACCAGGAGTGGATTTATAAAGGGGAGAGAGACAGTTATTTTCCCTCCCAGGTAGAACTAACTGCTTCTTAAAGAGCAAATCAGTCCTTTCTATTTAGCCAGATTGCTGTCTCTCAATTGCTTGCTAAATCATGAAAATTGAACTTTCTTCTTGCAGATACAATTCTTTGCAGTCAATATGAAGTCAACGCACGCTAATACAGTCAAGCTATTCCTTCCTCCTCCCTCTCTGCCCAAAGTCCCATTAATAATGGCAATAACAGCAACATTTGACATTTATACAGCCTGAAGGATTCCAAAAAAGATTTCACCAATTACTGTGAAGAGAGTTCTGATGAGCTGCAGTTACTTTTGAGGCAGAAGGAGAAGAAGCAACAGCACAAAGTCACAATGAGAGAGATTCTGCCCTAGCGTACAGCCAGGTTCTCCCTCTTTTAAAAGTTCCAAAATGTTACTCACACCCACACAGAAAAATCAGGTCTTTTAAAACATCTAAAATATATCATTGGAAGTGAAATGATATTGAGCTGGCCAACTGAAAAGAAACACTGGAAAGGCTGGAACTGTCCATATCAGGCTTATTTCCAGTGCATTCCATTTTTGAGATAATTGTTAACCACCTGAATGGTTTTCATACCAGTTGGAAGAATGGACACACAAAAGGCAACTCCAGCTGTCCTGATGTTTTAAACGTTCCCATGTATTTGCAGGTACTGTAAGGAACTGGCTAGGATTCAGGAAAATGTTTGAACTTGGAGGATTTCAATTCCATAACTAAAATATTCACCTATGGGCAGAGAACAAGAGTTTCAAGAAGATTTAAATATTTATTTTTTAATCACCTTTTATTAGAAACAAAACAACAACAATACTAAAGGCAGAAACAAAAGCTTGTATGAGATCTGAGAAATGATACTTTCTTTAGAAGACCCTAAACACTGTATTATATTAAAAATTTATGTACTATCTTCAGATAACTTGATCATTCAAAGAAAATTCACTAATAACACAATGTGCAATAAAGTATGCAACAAAGTTAATATTTCTTGATTAACTTAAAAGCAATATCTTAAAAGCATGGACTTACCCAAGCCGAGCACCACAAAAACTCAATTCTGCTGTAGTACAAGTATTTAAAGGCTGCTGCAATTTGAATAGTCAATTGAACATGTCTAGGAGACTGGTTGCTGAACTTATTTGCTTAAATCCATTCTAGGCTAATGAATGCATTTTTTTTTTTCCTTCTTGGATTGCAAAACAGTGGGCTGCACTAATTTATATTCCCTAAGGAAGCTAAAGGCCTTCACTGTCAAGGGGGTATCATGTACAGAGTTCTCAGACAGGTACTGTCGTCCATTATTACCCACATCTGTGAAAATCAGACAAGGTATATCTGTTCAACAGGCAGAAGACTACAAGGGAAAGATAAAAGAAAAGTCCTTCTTGAGCCTGAAGCCAGAAGCAAAGACAAAAATCTTTGCAATTGTCTTGTAGATAGACATACATTGACTCTGTAAGGTTAACTAAGATCTAATAATACTAAAATCTGCATAATACAGTTATAAATATGAATCTGCATGTCAATTCCAGTTTATGCTTCCCCAGAGAGATGTAATAGAGAATTCCCACAGTAAAGAATGCTGGTAAATAATTTGAGGATGTTTGAAACTGGAAAAATAAACCATGTAAGTTTTTCTTTTTTTGGTGCAATGAAATACGTGTGTGTATGTGTACAAGTAGTAAATATCAAGTTATTAATTGTCCCAGTTCCAGAGGGCACACTGTACAGGTTTTTCACACATTTCATCAATCAAGTGAGTAAAGTAAGTACCATGTATGAAGGATTAAGTAAGATGAGATATATGACCTCGCTGATGAAGAGGCTTGACCTGTTCCAGGGAAGATGTATTGGTGTTCATCAAAGATAAAAAGCATTATATTCCCTTTTGAGAATCCCCCCCAAATTTAGAAGTCCATCAATAGAGCAGATTCACATAATCTTATTAATTAATAAATGTTTCTAAAAACAGTGCCTAAGACAAAAATTGCATGTAGCCAAAATTATGCCTATACGAGTTTGCATGTGTACTGCTCTTTATTTTGTGTGTATACACACACACACAAACATATACTCTAAAAAATAGACAAAATATATAGTATATAAATATATGTATTATACACAAGAGACACATATATACACATAAGTATTTCATAATTTTCTTGATTTGACTATTTGAATTGTACCATTTAAATTATCTTTTTCCCAGTATAGTGAAAATAAGTGAATTTACATTAGGATTATGCAACTATAATGCAAAAGACTATCTTAAATATTTTCTTAATTTCTACAAATAATATGTTCTAATTTGTTAACGTCATGAATATTCCAAAGTCTCCAGGCTAATAGACTCTTGCACTGACATGTTGTAGGTATAAATTCTTTATATATACCTAAATAATATAAAGTTTTGAGCTGTGATTTAATCTCAGATTTACATTTTCCATCTTTATATAACTGAACGGAAACATCTAGGTTTTTAGCATTAAATGGTCTGCATATGGAAAACAATTATGCAAATATATATTGCCATATTTTCAACTCAGAAAACGAATGGTAAAAAATGCCCTAAAAATCTTGGTTCTTGTTCTGGCTCTGCCACTACCTACTTGTCTAGCTTACAGCAAAGTTATCTAAACCATCCAGGGTTTCATTTCTTCATTTGAAAAATGAATGGTTTGGACTAGACAATTAGTCTCCAAACTGTGCTTCTAAAATATTAGTAAATGTCTTAAGGTGACAAAGCCCCCATTCTCCCTATTTTCCAATGCTGTCTGTCATAAAAACTACCTAAGCCATACATCTAAATATTTACAAAACCGTACTAGAATAATTATTAAAATTATTTATTTTCCAGTGTGTCAGTAATTTTTTACTCAACACATTTGCTGAATTTTTCTATCCTTATTCTGGTTTCTAAATATAATAATGCACAAACAGAAATCTTGGTTGGAATTCAACACTTCCTGCTGTTCTTTCTCCTACCTGAATTCTCAGTTCTGTCTACATCATAATTGGTTTCTATGGAAATGATTATGCCATCATAAACAAGATATCTGAATTCTGCTTTGATGCAAATACCATTTTAATGGGAAATGAAATGAAAAGCAATATAAAAAACAGAACATATTTAGGCATGATGTTGGGGATGGGAATTGTTTTGAAAACTCGTTTAGATCATCAAGGTATACGAATATTTAAGCAGTATGGACAGATGACCATAAAGCAAGATGAAACTTTGGATGAATTTTTATTCTTGCCTCAGAGATGGAAAGCTTTGCAACCCCTGGAACTGTAGAGGAGAAACATTCTGGAATGCTTTTGCAGAGCAATATATGGTTACAGAGTTGCTTAGGGATATTAGTAGTTTCTTTGGCAATATAGTAACTCAAAGACTATTGCTACAGAGTCATTCCTGAATATAGCTAAAAGCTGCTCAAATTATTTTATTGGATGATATTTAATGCCAAGCATTTTGGAATATTTGGAAAATTATGTAACAGTTTTGAAGAATATTCATTTTTCCAAAACTAAGACCATTTGAACATGACTGTCCAAATTAAGATCTGTGCTATAGAAGGAGAAAAATAAAAGAGTATTCTCGTCATTGATATTATTCATTCATCAAATCATTAATCACTCCCCATATAATCAAAAAACATATAGTGATACTAAGCCCAAGATCTATCAACCATGGTGCCGGGTGCTGGAGCTATAAAATTAAAAATAGTGTAGTCTCTATGCTCAGGATATTACTTTATATTGCAAGGAGACATACAGATAACTAATAATACAGACACAATGAGATACTTTTAGAGGTACCCACAAATGATTTCAATAACTCTGAAAGTCAAATATTATTGCCTCTGGAAATATGTGGGGTCATCTCTAATTAATTCAAAGAAACCTTGACAGAAGAGGTAACTGTTGAGCAGGGTCTTGAGGGATGAATAGATGTTTGCCAGCAAGACAAGCAGCAGAATAAATTGCATGTTTAGGGGGCATTAAGGTATGAGAACAAGTGTGGGCTATTTAGAACTGCAGTGTGACTGGAACATTAAGAGGAAATATGGTGTAGATGCTTTTGCTAAGACTGGAAGTGTCTTTTCATGGAAAGCTAAATAAAATAATTTATTCAATAATGGAGCTGAATGTGGATGAATACTCCTTAATAAAATATATGATAGCATGTCAAAAATGTTAAGAACAATTATGTAGAGTTGTAGAGCTTTGTTGATACATGTAATGCCAACTGGTATCTCATTGTGTCCCCATACCTGCTTTAGATGCTGAACAAAGCTGCAGTGGAAGCAATCAACTCCTGACTGTCCCTAACATCCAAGTCTAGCCAGTAGTGGACTTCTTCTCTCCTATTACTCTTCCAAGTTTTCTGGGAAAATAAGTTTCTCACACTGAACCAAGAGTAAGTGGCCAGGGCCAATTTTGGGTAGGCGCCTTCTAGTGCTATACAGTTATATACCGAGCACTTTGCTGAAAAAAAAGAGAAAGAAAACACAAATCAAATTGGTCTAAAAGAAAAAATATGATAGCTCACATTGGAAGGAGATCATACTAGGACCGGGTTCAGAACTGATGGATGTAGGAGTCTTCCTCCACCCTTCATGTTGATGTCCACAACATAAGGCTTGCTGTGGACTGAATTGTGTTCCCTCAAAATTCTTATATTGAAGCCCTAACCCTCAATGTGATAGTATTTGGAAATGAGGCCTTTGGGAAGCAAGTAGGCTTAGATGAGGTCATGAGGCCAAGCCCCTCATGATGAGATTAGTGCCCTTATGAGAAGAGATGCCAGCACTTGCTCTTGCTGCCTCCCAGCCATGTAAGGACATAGACAGAAGGCAGCTGTCTGCAAGCCAAGAAGAGAGCTCTTACTGGAAATCAACCATGCCGGCACCTTGATTTTGGACTTCCAGTTGCCAGAACTGTGAGAAAATAAATTTCTGTTGTTTAAGTCACTCAGTCTATGGCATTGTGTTACAGCAGCCTGAGCTGACTAAGACAAGGCTGATTCACCTTGGTTTGTGGGCTGGTCACCAATAGCAATTTGATCTATATTTTTCCTTAGCTACATGAGTAACTTCTCATGGGTCCCAAGAATAAGACATTTCTTTCTCTAATACCCTAAACCCCTGAACCAATCTACGGCAAAGAGGATGAAATTATCATGGTTGAAGTCAATTTATCTGCTACAGTGAAATGGCTGTTGAGAAATGAGTTACAATGTCCAGTCTGAACACCAAAAGAAAGTTGTTGGAAGCACCAACACTGCCACAAACAGTATTTTCATGTTGCTCTGTTAGCAGAGCCTCAAACACTGATTATCTTTCCTGGCAGCTCTCTGTAGGTCAGATATCACATCCTAGGCAATGGGCAGCAGTGACAGAAATGCAGGAGAAAAGCATCACTTGGCAAGCTTGTGTCTGGAACCTTATATTTCACTCACAGAGACTCTTTGCTGGGTTCTAAGTAATAATTTCTAAACATAAGATAAATATTTATAATGTTACTTTGTTTTCTGGTAAATGCATAAAAGGTAAAATTGAATCTCACAATCCTCCGGTAAGAGAGAGAAAGGATTCAAATATTTGTATTATGAGTTAATCCGTTAATAACTAGGTAGGCATTAGACGAGGTGTTGAAATAGAACCACACAAAGGTCTCCAGGTAGATATATCTATGCAGCTGTCTTCCTGCCCCCTCAACTACAGGTCACATAGGTTGAAGTAGTGCTTTGTTATTAAAATAAAATAAAAATAAGTAATTCGATTTTAAATTTTAAATTCATTTTTAAAAGTAAAATTTAATATTAAAATTATAAACAGTACATAAGTAAAATTAAGAAGCTATAGTCACAAAAATATATAAAGATTTTTAAACTATTAAAAATATAAATTTAAAATATCAAAAATAACAGGTTAATCATCTAGAATTGGTCCAGGATACTTGCTTTGACATCATAACTAAGCAAATCTAAAAACACTTTTTAATATGTCAGACTCTGTTCTAGGCACTGGAGATATTAATACCACTACTACAAATCAAAAGAACGTAGAACCATCATGTTTCATCAAGAAATCCCACAACTGGGATCTCAAAATACTTGACGGAATTGGGAGGGTCTTGAGGACACCTACTCCAGTCTCGGTCAACAAAGAAGGCCACGCTCAAATCAAAAGGCAAGTTAGTAAAAACTAAGGTTGGACTCTGGTTCTTCTGTTTTGCTATCAATTATTTTTCACTTCTGGCACAACACATTGAAAGAAAAAGATTTTTTGATTGGATACGTTTACTATTTATAAAATATTCTTAAAGCTTTACCCCAAATGTTAAAAATATCAAAACAGATATTTAGATTTGATTAAAATACTACTACCAAAGGACCTAGAATGAGGCAGCACATTAGGAAATAGAACAACTTGTCACCTTGAAAAAAGATATTAATATCTATAATTATTAAGATCAAACAAAGTCATTTGTTGGGAGCATTTCTCAAGGCAGTCTGTTTTGGCTATGACTGTGATAACACACAACTCAGCACAAGCCTGTGAAGGTTTCAGAAGAGAGTGGCATATTTTGCATCCCTGTAAAATGTTAGTATATAGCATTAATCTTTAAAATTCTACAGACCTTTTTTCCTCAATTAAAGATGTTTAAAAGTCATTTTATGGGTGTCGTTATAATGTTAGATGATATTTAGAAAGGCATAGCGGATCTTGGCTTGCTACTCAGCAAAAATTCACTGTGAAGAAAATTTCCCACTCAGACTCAGAATTTTTCTCTTGTTTAACCTCTTCTCAGATAAAGTCTGTACCAGGCATTATTAGCAGAATGGGAATTATTTACAGATACAGGGAAGAAAAATAGGTTCTAAATCACTGTTATCCAATGAAAATTTAATGGGAGACATGTATGAATTTTAAATTTTCTAGTAGTAACATTTAATAAAACAAAGAGAAACAGGTGAAACTAATTCTAACAAAATATTTTATTTAGACAAATATATCCAAAACCTTATCAACATGAAAACCAATATAAAAAGTATCAATGAGACATTTTACATTATTTTTTATATTATAAATTTAATCTCTGGAGTTCATTTTATCCTTACAACATATGCCGAATTGGACAGCCTCATTTTAAGCACTCAATGGCCACATATGAGTAGAGGATTCCATATTGATCAGCAAAGTCATAATCTATACATATCCTTTATAGTTCCTGAAAATATAACAATTTTAAATCATTATTTTTATTCCAAATAATAGAGAATGTTTAAAAAAATTTTAAACCACAGGACTTCTGATCCTGCGTTTGAAAACTTGACTTGAAAAATTAAAGTATATACTTTGAATTCCTAAAAATAATTCTTGAACTGTGCACAAATGGTTGTGTGTGTGTGTGTGTGTGTGTGTGTGTGTATCTGAGAGACTACTGATAATCAAGAAAGCTAAGAAATAACATAGGCTATTTCACATAGACTACAGAATAAATGACATTATGCAAATCATTTCATCTCTATAAGTACTTGATTTCTTCCTGTATCACATAAGGCAGTTGATCCAGGTAAACTCTGAGATCACTCTCTAACCTCTAACTTTTTATTAAAAATCTGTTTGTTATATATGTACACACCAAACCTGTGTGCACTCGTGTCTGTGTGTGTGCTTTACACTTAATGAGTAGGCCATAACTGCAATGTTGCGACACACTGGTCCATCACAGTAATTTGTGAGATGTAAAACAATCTATGACAAAATTATGAAATAATATATTTTAAAATAATCATTGACAAACTATAAATATCTAAAGCCAGGAAACTATGTATTTAAACTAATATAAAATGTAATCTATTTTATATCCTCATGAAATCTAATATACTTCCTGGAGTGGAAGAGAAGGAAGCACACTAGAAATTAGCTACATCATGAGTCCATTCACAGACATCCATCGGCAAATGTCTCACATGTGAATGTCATTTATCACATACGCCATGCATTCAAAGGATAAAAGCAAACGATTACATATGTGCTTCTTTGTTACTGAGACGGCTTCATAATGGATGCAGGTTAACTACCACATGAAGCTGTCACTCCTGTCTGTCCTTCACATCCCTTGAAGATCATTCAAGTGAACAGGGTTCCTGGAAATAAGAATCAAGTGAATTTAGGCATTTAGTAAACCCAATGCCGTAAATTTAAATTTGACTCTGAATATGACTATCTTAACATTGATATTCTATCTTGAGTGTTGTGGATTTTGTTTGGACTGAGAAAGGGGCTCAACAAAACACATACAAAGAAAACCAAAAAAGGAAAAGAAAAAAGAGAAGCTGAGCAACACAGCCTAGGATTCTGGAATTTGAATATGTATACACCCTTTCTAACTCTATTCTCAAAACTTGGATTACTTGATTAGAATGCAACACAGGGTGTCTGAAAATGATAGAAGTATAGTTTCTAGTAGGAATATTCATATATAGAAAATATCGAAGCCTAAAGGAAACAAAACATAGAATTCATCTAGCTCAACCGTCATCTCAATATTCCTTTCCCTTACATAACAGTACTTCTCAAACTATCAAGGCCAACTAGTTTTTCCCATTATTGCAGACTGACACTTTTGTAAAATATTATAAAAATGAATTACTAAAAGAATAAGACATAAAACCAAGACATACAAATTGCAAGACCACATGTTTTGTTATTAGATTCAAAAGACATAAAATTGTTCTACCAAATTGTGAAATTTTGAAATACCTGCACTCAATTTCTGTACTTGTTTTTAAGGATTGATGTTAAATTTCAGACTGTCACTGATCTGTGGTCTATACTTCTTTGGCTAACGCATCTCTAGACTATTTCTCTAAGTATATATTGTTTCTACTACCATACACAACCCTTACAAAGAAAGGGAACTTACTAAGGGCAAAGAACTCTTGATTTTAGAAATCTACTTGTTCAAAAACAAGCCAGATTTTCCCTCTATTATCCTTTTACTTTATCATTGACCTGGAAGTTCCAGACAATGCAAAACAAGTCATGAAACATAAGTGAAAGTTATATGTATCACAAAGGAAGACAAAGATATTAGTATTTGAAGATTATATGGTTGTATGTTGAGAAAACACCAAAGAGTTCACTACAAAATCTAGAATTAAGAGAGATAGTAGTATGCTGGCCAGATTAAATCATAAAAATGTCACTAGCTTTCCCTTTTATCAGCAATGAGTGGTAAAAATACAATGGCGATTAAATTTCATCTTGTTACATTTCATCTTGTTAGATTCAGTCCGTTGCTCCTTTGGTGAAGATATTTTTGGATCTTAAATTTGTCATCCAATATATTTCAGATTCATAACACTTCATTTGCAACATTGGTAAGCATGTCTCTACAACTTAATCCCATTCATTGTATGTTCAAAAAGAAAATTGGAACAATCTAAAAAGGAAACATTAGTTACCACAAAAACAGTACACTTAGAGACCCAGAGTCATGTGATGAGCTAGCTAGTCCTTTAATGATTACATAGAGTTCTGGCTTCAGGGGGCACACATTTGTACTCCCAGTTTGACCAACCTTCTCTCAAATGCAGGTCTCCTGTTACATGAGAGTATATGAATCCATGCCATCATGGCTTTATCGCTAAGAAAAAGGATTCACTCTCATGCCCCACGAAGGGCAAAGCTTTGTATCAAAGAGCTGATGGTCCATTTTTATAGTATAGGTTGTATTTACCCTAAGGGCTAACTCCTTATGTGAGAGTAGGTTAAGCACTCATGGAGAGCTATTAGGTACATCATATGGTCCGAAATTACTTTATATGCCAATAATAAAATACGTATGAGAATAAAGTTCTAGAATTGATTCTATGCACTACTTGGGGTGGGGCATCAAAGACTCTTGAAATACTGCTTCATGTTCTCCTCTGTAGGCCAATTTTTCCTAATAAGATAGAAATCCATTTCAGATTTACAGAAAACCTTATTTTATAATACAACCCTCAGGTAGGATAGGAATGTGTCTCCAAGTTGTTAAAAAAATAATAAATTTTTAAAAAAAACATTGACTTTGGATTCAGACCAAAATTTGACTCTCAGCTCCAATGTTTACCAGGTGCATGTCCTAGGACAAGTTATTTATTCTCTCTGAGCTTTGCCTCCCTCTAAAATAAGGGAAATAATGTCTACCTTATAGGGTAGTTGTAAGCATTAAATGAGGTAAAGTATTGCAAGAGCTCCATAAATGGCCGTTATTGTTATTATTATCTCATCCACCAGCATTGTCTTGATCATCATGCCATCTCCATCTCTGTAGCTCCATCCAGTTCCTCACCATCACAGGACAACTACGGCTTCATATTCTGACATCCCGCTAGCTGTGTGACCTGGAATAAATCCCTTGGTTTCCCCATCTTCCATTTCCTAAAATGTTAAATGAAGGAGTCGAGGTAAATTTTTTTGTATTTATATTTTTAGTATAAAAATGAGATCTCCTATTTAACAGTCATTGTACATTTAGTCATACTTAATTGATACAATTCACATGTGCATTTAGGAATTCACAGTCCTCCTTTTTGATGCCTGCTCACCTGTCTGGGCAGGTGTGACCTGAAGTTTGATAACCTCTGTACTGGTTATTTCAAAGACTTATTTTAGGTCCAAAATTTTGATCCCATAGTCATATAAAATCAATTTTTGCTATATTAAATAAAAAACTTTATGATGTTCATGAAATTCTATAATGCTTATTTAGTTACTACTGATTATACTTTATATCTGGTATAAATCAAGTTGGAATCACTCCTTCCATAGATCCAGTAATAATTCATTTATTATTATAGGAAGGATAATAACCAAAGCTGAAGAAATATCTTTATCTATTTGATAGACAAAAAAACTGGCATATTGTGAAAATGATCAAAACTACTGAACTCCTTTACATTCAAGAGGGGAAAATGACCAATGATTGTTAAACATCATATCCACATATGTTGACATATACACACACTCACATGTACACAGCTGTTCATTTGCTGTTTTGGAAAAAATATATTTGTAAACAAAAAACTATGCTATTAAAAATGATACATTTAGTTAAGTATATTTACTAGTGCCATAATAACCTCAAACATTGGCTGCTTTTAGGATTTATTGTCAAAAGGATACTACAGCAACAGATATCTCTGCTGGCATTTTCTATGCCATTTCTCTGAGAGCTCCAAATGAACTAGAAATTCTACCTCCTTTTGATATTCAAATCTTGCTCAATGAGCAGTAGTTCTAGAATTCTAAAAGGAATTTAGAAAGGAGTATTTCCACATGTTTTTATTTCCTTTTTTTCAAATAGGTTTTCAGATGGCTTTGGCTAATTGAAACAATTGTTGAAAATTTACTTGGCATTTTTAATCCTTTTTCAATATTTTCAACTCTGATGAAAATGTGTTGTCTCTCAGAATATCTCTTCCTGGGATGTGGCCACTCAACTCATGAAAAATGTATATGCAAAATTTTATCTGATCTATTCATCCATCTAGGTAGTTACCACCTGGAGTCTGTTAATGCAAACATTCCCAGTGTTCCCATTTTTTTCCTTTATGTAAGCTAGCTTGGCAATGAACGTGAACTACTTTTTCTAGAACTGCTATTCACATAAAGTCTGCTCTTTTGGCCCAAGAAGTTTGTTAGTTTGTTTATTTATACAAGATAGATACACAATTGGAGACAAATGGGCAGCAGTAACTGATTCAAACACTTAATAGATTTTTTTGTTTTCTGTTTTGGGAATTTCTCATTTCAAGTGTTTGACTTTGTCCATATAGTAAGAATGTAGTGTCAGTGAAAACTCTCAGAAGTTATCCATGTTGATAAACCATTTATTGTACTTATTACAAAAGGATAAATTCCTCTTCCTTAATCTAATCACCTATTCATTCTTACGTGATGATCAGAAGAAATTCTTTCTTCAAGATTCTAAAAGAGGAAATAGGAATGAAGATGCATTGTAAAAGTTCACTTAAATATTCCCCCCAAAATATATTCCTAGAAAAGGGAAAATGGGTAGGAGAGACCATCAACTTTGCTACATTTGCATATAATATGATTTTTCGGCATTTTTATATTTTCTTTGTCAAATATACAAATGCAGCATTGCCTCTAAGTTTTCCCATGTTTTTCACATATTTTCTATGAAAGGTTCTCTATTGTGTGTTCAACTTCCAGATATTATTTTCTATAACCATTCATCATCTATTTCAAACCTCTCTCAGCCTAGAGTTAAGACATGACATCATTTAAGACGAAGTGAATTGGCCAACAGGCAGAAAGCAATTGAATTTCCCAAGAAGAGTGTTCATTATTCTTGGCTCTCCTATGGCTATTAGTTGTCTGGAGGTGGAAAGGACCCTGGTTGTTAACTGATCTTCAAAACTGTCAAAAGCTAAAGCAGTGCCTTACTCAGAGGGTTACTGCCTTACCAACTGGAATAAGGGGAATATGGGCATATGCCCACTGTCAAATAGGAAGAAATTCTGTTGATGGTATCTGTTCTCTAATCCTGTTAAAAATGATTTCAGTCCAAAATAAAGAAGATTGGAACATCTAGAAGAAATCATGACTGGTTCTAAAACAGTTGATATCATTTTTCTCTCTGCCAAACTGATCGTCTCCATTTCAGTAAATGGTCATTTTATTCTTTCAAGGAGCTTAGGCAAAACAACAACAAACAATCACAAAAACTTTTCTTCTCCTTCTTTTACATTCCACTTCAAGTCCATGAGCATCCCAGTCATCTCTATATTCAAAGCATATTGGGAGACATATTGAGATACAACAATTCAATACTAATTTTGAAATTTTGAAAGTGAATCAATATTTAAGCTAAAGATAGCTAAAAAGTGATATAAAATTGTTAAAACTTATATTTAGTATAAGTCACTGATATCCACAAAAGCTATTTTGACTTTTTTTCTGTAATAGGCATAAAATACGAGTGAAAAGTCATTGACTACAGGGAAAAAAAATAAAAGTATAAAACAACTAACATAGAAACTAAATTGAGTTTCCAAAGAATGCCAAAAACCTAAGACATATGTACCTATATCACCTCTATCAACATTTAAAGTGAAGAAGGATTCTCTAACACTTCATGATAATATTGCAGTGGCAATAATAAACACAATAGTATTAAGAGAGAAAACTCCCTTGTAAGAGCAAAACAAATTCAAACGTATATCAAAAGATAGATGTACAGAGATATTGTGTTTCCATTTATTACTCAGTACATCTCCCAAACCACAGCTTTTATCCTACCAGTGTTATTTCTATTTCTTTATTTTATTACCAGGCATTTGATTGTATAATCTACTCCAACACCCCCTCCTTGAAGTACAAATCTGATTTTTCAGCACTCTTGTAGGTCTGCATTGAAAGGAATAGTATATAAAAAGCAGATTTTAGAGTTGTGCCTAATGAATTTTTGCAATAAATGAAAGAGTTGGAAATCCAAATAAGATAAAAATTGGAAATAACATTGAGTCGAAAATAGTAAACACTATTAGAGGTAACACTAATCCATTTACCATCTGGTGATGTATCACTGCTTCTGATTCCCTTGAACTGGCAAATAAATTTTGATTGGTTACTATTTCTCTTTTTAGCCAAATCAAATTTCTATTCTTTTGAGCCAATTAAAAAAAAGAAAAAGATTTTAGAAAATTTTAGAAAAGAATTCACTTTCAAGTTCTACGAGTTTATAAATAAAAAGCAGTGAAAGAACAGAAAAAATAATCAGATAGTATGTCTTTCTGAGATTTCTTAATATTAGTGATTTTGTTTTACATTCATGCTCTGGGAATCAAATAAACTTGTTCATCTCTTCTCTTTATTTACCATTTGTCAATCAAATTCTCTCCTTATTATTAGAATTATGGACAGAAAAAGGCCACAAACAACATTCCCTCTTTCACAGAAACAGATAAACATTTTGTTCATTTACACTGATTACACATGGGAGTCATTTGAACTGAGAAAATGTAACAAGATATATTCATGATCAACATGGTTTTAAAATAAGTATCCATTGCATCTACATCACCCTATATATTTAAATATTATTACTAAATTTTTAAAAGTTCTTTACTTGAATTTTGAACTGAGTTTGGCAGATTTAAGAGAAATAAATCGAGTAATCTTCCTAATCTCTAACTCAAATCAGTATACCTCATTGCTAAAATTCACGATTTATGGTATGGTTAATAACATTTTTATCCTCAATCCTAGTCCTCATGTGATAAGACTTTTCTTATGTTGATCCATGGTCTGTGTTATGGACTGAATGCTTGTCCACACAAAATTCATGTTGAATCCCTAACCGCCAGTGTGGTTGTATTTGGAGATGGGGGCCTCTAAGGCAGTAATTAAGGTTAAAGGAGATCAGAAAGGTAATTCAATAGGATTAGTGTCCTTATAAGAAGAGATAGCACAAAGCTTGCTCTCTTTCTTTCCCTGCTGGCACTAAAGAAGAGCTCATGTGAGCACACAGCAAGATGGCAGCCAAAGAAGAGGCCTCAAAATGAAACCAACCTTGCCAGCATCTTTCTCTTAGACTGCCAGCCTCCAGAACTGTAAGAAATATAATCATATTGTTTAAGACATCCAGTCTGTGGTATTTTGTTATGATAGCTCAAGCAGAGAGCAGACTGATACAGTCAGGGAGGCCATAAAACACTGGAGGTAATAAAGTTCTGAGAAAGCATGTTTTTCTCTCAGTATAAGCCGACAAAGATTATTAAATAGAGCGTACATTTGTGGTAAACACTGATTTAGCCATATTAGAGGATAGCTGTAGACAATTAACTCAGTCCTCTAGCACCTACGCTCTAGCATCTCATTTCTTGTTTGCACAGTGCAAGATACAAACATATCATCTTCTCTTACTGGTGCATGTCTGTTCCTGCTCCACTTCCCTTGTCTGACATTGCATTTATGCTATTGTCAGGTGAGTAGCCATTGTGTTGTAAATCACTACTCCTTCCTTGTGCTTCACCATGAAAGGTTATTGTGTGGTTGGATTACAACGCTTGATGTTGTTACTTGTTACCGGTTACCATTGTTTGTCTTTGGGGACACTGCAAATCAAATGCAGGAACTCAGTGGTCAGATTTCAATGCTGAACTTTGAACACTACAACTCTGTCCCAGTTAGCTCGGCCCCATGCATCTTTGGTCTCCCACATCTGAATGTGGATGTCCTCACGTCCCAGAACTGCTCTTAATATTCTGCAAAACGTCCTTATAGATAGCAACAAAGTCCTAACTATCTTCAGCTCTTACCCCACCATTGGTTGCAATCAAAAATTTTGGTTGTGCAGCCCGACATCCTAGCCAAGTGGTAGAACAGTGGTTCTCAATCAGAAACATTGGAATCACTGGAGAACTTGTTAGAAACTCACATTCTTGGGCTCCACTCGGACCTCCTGAATCTGTAACTCTATGAGTGGGGCCCAGCAGGAAGGTTTAACGTGCCTTCCAGGTGATTCTAATCCACATTGAAGTTTGAGAACTACCTGCCTGGGGCAAACTGACTCCTGGCAATGCAGTGGCCACACTGGATGAATGCTATGTTTACCCCCATCAGAAAGGCCAACTGGCCTCTCTCACATATTTATTCTGCTCATTTTCCTTGGAAGTGTGGACTTTCTCTTCACCCTTTGATCTCACCAATTAGTAACAGACCAACCCTATCTCCTAGATAGGAATCCTAAGATTCCTTAGGATTCATTGGAATCATTCTTCTACTTCTTATAATATTTGCCTCCCAAGTGGTTGACATTCCCTAAAAGCATCCTATTTTCGCCTGACCTTAGGTATCTTAATTATTAACAATTTTCAAAACACTTAAGCTAATTAATAAATTCTAGATTTTGGATTCTCCCTGGGATGAATTGCAGTTTTTCTAATCAGTGAAAGGGCAGAGGGTTTTTTTCTACTCTCTACTTTCAACTACTTTAAGTAGTAGACCTATGGAATCTGTTATTTTGACATTGGTAAGGCTAGAAGCAGTGGTTCAAAGCAAGTTTACACAGATTCTTAAACCATTCACTCTATGAGATTTGTTTGCCAAGCACTACGATCAAAACTTTGGAAGTATTTATCTCATTTAAACTTTGGTGTTCACCTAGTAGCCACTTGAAATTGCTATATTTGCAAGTTCAATGTGGTAAAATATTGTGATTTTCGTATGGCTCAATCTAACCATTTTTATTTCCCTCTGATAGCTGAGACAACTGAGTGTTTTGAGAATATGAGGAATTTTACTCAAGTAGTAGAAGTGAATGAATGGAGCAAAGCGTAATAATTTTTGGAACCACAAATTTGTAAGACACAAGATAAATAGTGAGACTTATCATTGACACTCAAGACTTTTATTTTTGGCCAATAAGCGAATGTCTCTGGAGTCTGCAGAGATGAAAATGGCCCTTGAAAGATCTATATGGGGCATGGAGAAGGCTGTGTCTTTGCAAATGTAGTAGTTGATTCTGTAATGTTTGTTTGTTAAATCTTGATTCCCTGCTCTAAACCAAGCATGGTAATCTAATTTCCATTTCAATGATTGGTAGAGGAAGAGAAATGTGACCTAGTTTAGCTAATGAGGCAAAGTGGGATTATCTGCTAGGGATCTTTCACATTCCTAAAAAAAAGAGTCACAAAAAGAAATGGTCACTCCCCTTTCCACTGGACATTGGTAGAGCTGGAGGTGCTTCAGCCATCTTGCTACTGATCTGAGTATAAAAAGCAACCAGAAAAAAAACAGGTCAGACAAATGGAAAGAATTCTGGATCTTGATATGATTGAACCATTGGATAAACCAATCCTAAAGCCAGACATACATCTAAAATTTCAGTTACTAATCAGAGGTTTTCTGTTTTCTGTTGCTGCAAACAGACTGGTACAAAACAGAGATTCAGGGGCTGGCCCGGTACCAGTGCTGTAGTGGTTAAGTTTGCGCACTCCGCTTCTGTGGCCTGGGGTTCGCAGGTTCGGATCCTAGGCGTGGACCTATGTGCCACTTATCAAGCCATGCTGTGGCAGGCGTCCCACATATAAAGTAGAGGAAGATGGGCATGGATATTAGCCCAGGGCCAATCATCCTCAGCAAAAAAGAGGAGGATTGGTAACAGATGTTAGCTCAGGGCTAATCTTCCTCACAAAAAAAAAAAAAAAAAAGAGAGAGAGAGGGAGAGATTCATTTTATCTTTTACAATTTCTTAGGAAACTTCACATTTCTAAATGGTACATAAATACCAGAACTAGGTATTAAATATCACACAACCTGAGGACCCTGGTGAGTTGAAATTATGTATTCTAAGAACTGTTCTGATTAATTTGGTCTTTGGAGAAAGTCAGGTCTCAGTTCCAAACCACTCCCTTCGTGTACTGGTTTTGTGACCTTGGCCACCTCATTTAAAATATCTCTAAGCCATCAAATATTTATCTGCAAACTAGGATAGTAATGTGACTGCACAAATGTTTAAAATGAAAGCTAGACGAGATAATGTACAAAACAACATATTTAGCATTGTGACTGGCAGAAAAGAGAAATGCCATAAATGTGATTTCCTACAGGTTCTTTTTTCTTTGTTTTGCTTTTCACGGTATACATCAACACTTTAAGGTTTAGATATGATCTAACTGGAGACAGGACTCCAAAGGGTAGGGGAAACCATTTGACTTAAAAAGAATAAAAATAATTTACCATAAAAATCAAAGGATAGACATCTTCATGAGCCATCAGTCAAGAACATCAATATGTTAGCATAATGAACAGGAGTAAAACTACTCCACATTTTCAAACATCATCCCTCTCCTCGCATCTTCAGTTAAAAATAGTGAAGTCAGAATGGAAATTTTCTGGTACCAACTGAGATCTCAGGTCTTAACGAATTGAAAGTATTAAAGAAAAATATGTTTAATAGGTTTCTATTTTGAATGGTTTAAAGAGTAAATATAGGTGTCTTAAATGTAATGAGTTTTGAATAAGAGCTGGCATGAGCTAATACATCAAGTATAGTAATATACTATGCACCTTTATGTCGATCAAGGGGAATGGAGAAGTGAACAATTCATTCAAAGGCCCATTTCATAACATTTCTTTCTGCCTTGGTCATAGATCAATATCCATTCTGTCCTATTTCCTCCTAGAAATAGTATCCTGAAATTCAAATCATATCCGTACACTTAGCTTAGTCTTAAAAACATCTCCATGATGAAGCTGATATAATAGTTGGTTGGAATGTTGAGTCCAAATTAAAGGAAAAAGTGAGTGGGCATACACAGGGACATTTCTTTGCCTCAACCACTCAACTACACACACACATGCACACATACACACACACCCACTATAAACAGAGGCAGCAGCTTCTGATCGTCCATTAGTGGTTACCTGGAAGGCTGAGTTGAGAAGGACTCTAAGGTCTCATTTGAATTCAGAGGGAATGAGTGCTGAGACGGATTAATGATATCTGACACGGGAATGTAAGGGGACAACAGCTGCATATGTATCAAGTTTTTGCAATCTTTGCCTGAGACAAATTGAGCAATTACCATGTTCTTTGACTTGAACTGTAGAAAACAACAAATGGCAAAAACAAAACTTAGCCCATCCCCAAATTTTTCCCCAAAGATTTACTATCATTCAAATGTATCCAGAAAGTCCCAAAGGTCAGAAACAACAACAAACAAATGCAAGGATCGTTTGGATTGTCTCCTGACCTATTTTAAATTTGAACATCCATGGGATTAAGGAATTAGGCAGTGGATAGCACTCCACACTCACGTAGAACTAGTCTATTAAACCAGTTTTGTGCCCTTAGCAATGATCAAAGAACTGAGCAGTGTGAGTTGTGATATGGAGGAAAGGAAAGCCACCTTTAGAGCACAGAATAGAGTCAATTGTCATGATAGAAAATTTAAGGGCATCACACCAGCCTGATATAGGAGATAGGTGATAGCTGGGTACGAAAAAGACAAGTGGTGAGAGAGTGTGAAAGAACATTTCGTTGATTTGACTATTCTGTCCAAGGCTGATTAGTTCAGTGCATGCCTACACCACCAGCTCAACATTAACTGGAGGAGAGAAGATCAAGAGTACCACCATTTAAACAAAACCAGTTAAGGTAATTTTGTGTGGCAACAAGATATGCCTCTCTGTTGCTAATGTCCCCTACTTGTCAACTCTGCTGTTTTTCTCATTTCTCAGGAGCAATCTCCTGACTCAGTGTCTCAACATACCATCTTCCACCCCCAAACTACTCTGCTTCTCAAACTATACCCTCTCGGAACCCCCTGGCTTAAAAGAAAGAAGAATGTGCCCAGGCAGTAGCAGCTTTTATCTTCTCATCAGTATTTGATTACAGGGCAGCCAATTGTTACAACTCTTTTTTTCTGGAACACAGAAGCACTAGCATTTTGAAGTCGCTCCACCAATGCTTCACCTCAGTTCACTGACGGGGAAGGGCTCTGGAACAGATTCTAACAGGAGTGGGAGTTGTTTTTCCCATCACTTCAGATTCTTACAACTCTGCCAAAAATAGCCTTCCTCCGCAGCGGCAAGGCTGCTACACTGGTTGAAAAGAGAAGGGCCAAGTGTGTGGACCAGAACTGCATTGCCATGTTTTCAAGTGGGGACCCACTAGTGATCTAATTACTGAGCCCACTTGGATAAGTGAGTTTGACTCAGGTCTTCAGCGGGTCTTAACCCGTATTATTCAGAATAATGGAGAATTGTGTATATAGGAAATATACCATTGTCCCTTTTCCCTTCTCATTAGGTGCATTTTTAGTGAGAAATAGTTGTAATACTCTTTTCATACAATGTTTTTTTTTTCCGGTGTAGCTTTGTTATCACGCTTGGCAAACCTGTAAAATTTTAAACATTTTAAATATTTTTGTGAGACCAAACATAGAACTAGTTAATGAAAAAGTCTAATCAACCGGAAATTCAGTTTGTATATTGTCTGTGTTTTTAGGCTGACTGGTCAGTCACATGCTTTATCAGCCTTGCTAAAAACAACTATAGATCACTTTCACATTGAAAGCAAGAGCTGAATTAGCTGAACGTAAAAGAGACACGTCCTAAGACAAATATTTAGAAAATGATTTTTCCCTATTGATATACTAACTAAAGTTAATGTTGTAATAGCAATTTGGGAGTTAATTTCCTTTTAATAGCTGATATTTCCATTTCTCTGTTCAAAATGATTGTCAGAATGAAACTCATAACCCAAAATGTCTGGAAATAAAGACCATTTTCTATGTCCTCCAACTGTATTATGAAAGTAAGTGTTTCTTTTCTTCCTTGTGCTCAGATTTCAAAAAGGAGATTAGTACAAAATGAATTATAAAGTATCTAAACTGCTCCAACAATCACATCTCCATTCTGGCGAATTTAGTAAATGCACTTTATCTCTCCACTGAGATGTTTTACTATAATGAAAAACCCAATGAAATGTTTCCTTATTAGGTCTATTATTCATCCCTTATGTCTTTCCTACCTTTAAAATAGTAACCAAAAGGGCACAGTGAAGATCCAACCTTTATTTTGCATTATAACATCGTGTTAATTAACTCACCATCCATATGCAATGGGTTGCAGAGGTCTGGCACTCTTATTATGCATAGTCTTACTTGGGGCCTTTCTGGGACGTGTGTTTTTAGGATTATTTCACAGCATTAATCTAACCAATGAGAAGGAAGTAAAGTTTCAAAGTCTCTGTGGGACATTAATTAACTCAACCCTTATTTTTATGTATTTTGGCATAGAGTGTCACCATGGAAAATAACGTCAGCCTGCCCATTTTTCGAAAGGCCTTTTACAATTAGCTGCCTATTGATGAAACTGAGGCTGTGAGTTGGGTGTGGCTACCATTCATATGCCTTCAGGCTTTGGCTGCAGAACTTCTTGGAATAAATAATTGAAAAAAAAAAAAACTTAAGTTACGGGTAAAGAATTTAAATTGATGACAGAATCCATAACTATGACTCCCATTTCACACATATAAACACTCAGGCTCAGGATAGTCTTATATTATTTATCTTGATTTTATTATATTATGTTATTATAGTATAATTTTTATTTTATTGTTTATTTACTTTATATTTTTTTTTCTTAGGTGGAGAAAAGTATAGGAACAAAGACATTTTTATCTTTATTTTTTCAATTTTTCTTTCTCTGGTAAATATTCCAGTCACATAGAGTTTCATATCTCTACTTTATACTGAAACCTCTATTCTAAAATATCTGGGAGCCATCCATTCCTGAATGTTAAAACTTGGTTTAAAAGGAACTTCATAAAGTCTGTAGGGTGTGAATTCTTAAAAATCCGTGAAAATGCAAGTAGCCTAGAAATCAATCTGTTCCTGAAACAATTTGGATATATAGTTACAAGAGAGAAAGTTCTTTTGTAGAAATTATTCTGTTAACCAGACACAGATTTATTGTCCCTCTCAAAGCCTTACCTACGACATCACGAAGCAAATCTAAGATGTGGTGCAGGTATTTGGTGTGTTGTACTACACATTCCTGGGCAAGAGAGAGATTTGGCCACGTTTCCTTTGTCCAGAAGAAATATTTTTTAAATGTATTTTATGCTGGGCTTCTGGAATTGGCATAGATTGTTTAATACATTTATATATTCTAATCCTTAATTCTCTTTATGGAAGACTTTCTGCTTATGGCCTTGGTTAAACATGTGTCTCCTAACAGAATTAAAATGCATAAGATGGAATATTCCTGGCATTGACATTACAGAAGCAACATAGTTTTTGCTTTTGCTTATGGAAGTAAACAAAATAAAACACAAACAATTTTTCCTAATTGATTCAGATGTTTCAAATGAAATTGTTTCATCCTGCAATATTCAGGAGAGTATATGATCAAGACAAACTTGTCTCCCTTTATTCAGCACAGGAACTGAGTGCAGAGAACAGCTGTCCCATTAACCAAAGCTGAGAGCCACATTCTAGTGTTTGTGCTGTCCCAGAGAGACCACAGATGTAGAGAATGGGGGTTTCCTAGGATGAAGATCAAAGGTTTATGATAACTGTAGAGGAGACAAAGGAAAAAGGATGCTTAAATTGGAGAGGTCTAATTAAGTAGCCGAAAAAAACTATTCACTCCACAGATAAGCCTTGAAAACAAGGATTGGAAAAGTGATTTTCCTGCAAACTGGAGCGAAAACTCAGGTTTTCCATTATTCAGGTGTGGGAGATCAAGATTTGGCCACCCTGAAATATATCTCTTTACCTTGATTGTTTTCTCTGAGGGACATTTGACCTCCCCCACAAACTGCCTAAAGAATTTAAAACATAAGATCTGTTTCAGGAAGGAGTTATTATCATGACTGCTATAAAGATAATGTAGGATAGAGGTTACAATATAAAAGGCACCAACAAGCCCATCTTATCGTGAGTTCTGTCTCTCTGGCCACATTCTTTGGATGGCCCTGCGAGGAGTTGCCAGACAATCATTTACAAGGGAAGTCTCCATTTGTAAAGGTATCTCCCTCTCTGTATTGGGAAGAGGGGGGATGAGCTCATTTCTAGAGACTTATCAATGTGGAAGGTGAGGCCTTGGGGCTGCATAATAAACCTTACTCTTGTTTACTGTGCTTTAGTGGTAATCTCCTGTAACTGACTCCCCCAACCCCCAAAATCCTCCTTTGTCATTGGCTGAACATGGTATTTAAGACGAGAATTTCTGCTATTGTGTTGAGAAATGCAGTGTCCCTGCTTTCTCCCATGTATACATGTTATTAAACTTGGTATTATTTTCTCCTGCTAACCTGTCTTGTTAATTATTTGGCCAGCCATAAGAACCTTAAGGAAAAGGGCAGAGGGAGATTCTCCCTCTTCCCCCTACACAGGTTATCCATCAAGCTTATGTGTTTGTTCAAATGTTACAGACACAAAGCCTTACGATGTAATGAAAAATTTTATATTAGTATTATCTGCTTAGAACAACACATTTTTACCTAAATTCAACTTATGGCACCACACTGAAGGGAAGATGGAATACCTAAGATATTACTACCCTTAAAACCAAAATATGGATTTTATTTTAGAAACATACAAAGTTAACTATTCTGGGACTTTGAAGAGGCCAGCTTACAAGAATAAATGAGTGTTAGTAGAGATGGGAAAAGTCTACATCTTTTAAACATTGTCCAATATGATAGCTATTAGCTAAATGGGGCTATTTAAATGTAAATTAACATTAAGTTAAATTAAATAAAATTAAAAATTTAGTTCCTCAGTTACATTAGCCACATTCCAACTGCTCAATAGTCACATGTGGCTAGTAGACACTACTTTAGATTGTACAAAATTATACATTTCCATCATTACAGGAAGTTCTATTCGACAGAATTTGTCTAAAGCATGTGGTATAGGAGAAGGGTTTGTACACTAGGGTTAGTCTTGAAAATAAGAGCAATAAAAACCCTCGTTGTCTTTTTAGAAAGAGTATGATTTTGTCTTAACTCACTTATATAATTCTGTTCTATTTCATAGGATCAATGATACGAATAGTTTGGACCTGGGCATATATTCTGTACCCAGGAATGTGCTTTAATGGATCAAACCCACAGCCTTGCTAGTATGAAGCTTTAACCAATAAAAGGCATTGTTCTGGGACAGGTATAATGTAATCAAACAAACTTAATTGGATGGATACATTTCCATTAAAAAAATTAAAGCCACATGGATGAGAACTATTAAATCTTTTAAATTGTTCTAGGGAGCAACAGGGCAAGATGCCTAAGAATCATCAAGCCCTCTGACCCAGTAATTCCATTCTTCATCATTTATCCAAAGAGGCCAAAAGATCAAGAGCAGCAAAATAGATTCCAAAAGAAGCTACTTCCTGCAGTGACATAGAACATCGCAAAGCATTGCTAACAAATTTAGAGGGGAACCGCATATTGACACATGGTGTATCACTAAGGTGGGAATGTAGAGTGTGGTGCATAGGCAAAAGCACAGCATCTAGACAAAAGTTTTTAATCCTAGTTCTGCCGCTGAGTAGCTGAGAAACCTGGGTCAGTTAATATATACTTTCTAACCCTCAGAAAACATCTGCAAAATGGCGACAGCAATAGTGACTGATTCACAGAGCTGCTATAATGATAAAATGAGATTGATGTTTGAAAAGCTCCAAGTTTTATATATAGCATATCTAGCCTAGAGTAGAAACTCAATAAATGTTAGTTACTCTATTATTTTATGGATATTTAGTAAAATTATAGAAAAATTCTCATGAAGACAATGTAAATAAAATGTGAAAACTGTTTATGGAATAGAGTTAAGAGAAAAGTTACAAATAAAATGTTATGCCTCATCAGAATTCTAAGTATAAAATTACCATATGACCCAGCAATTTCTCTCCTAAGTATGTACCCAAAAGAATTGAAAATAGGCACTCAAAACAAAGCTGTACACAAATATTCATAACAACTATTCACAATAGCCCAAAGATGGAAACAACCCAAATATCCATCAGCAGGTGAATGAATAAACAAATTGTGATATCGTGATATATCCATGCAATGGAATATTATTCAGCCATAAGAAGAATGAAGTACTGATACATGTGCAATGTGAATGAACCTCAAAATATTTTGCTAAGTGAAAGAAGTCAGACACAAAGGGTCACATGTTGTATGATTCCTTTTGCATGAAATATCCAGAATAGATACACCCATATAGACAGAAAGCAGATTGGCAGTTGCCAGGGGCTGGGACCAGGGATGAATACGAGTATATTAGTTGCTTGGGGCTGTTATAATAAAGGACCACAAACTGGGTGACTTAAAACAATAAAAATACATTGTTTTACGGTTTTAAAGTTGAGAAGTCTGAAATCAAGGTGTCAATGGGGCTACATGCTCTCTGAAACCTGTAGGGAACACTTCCTTCCCTCGTCCTAGCTTCTGCCGGTTTGCCCACAATCTTTAGTGTGCCTTGGTTTGCAGCTGCATAATTTCAATCTCCGCCTTGGTAGTCACAGGGCATTCTCCAGTGTGTCTCTGTCTTCACATGGCTGTCTTCTTATAAGAATCCCAGTCATACTGGATTAGAAACCCACCCTACTCCAGTATGACCGTCTTTCAACCTAACTAATCACATCTGGAGTGACCCTATATAGGAAGAGATGTGTGAAGTTTATTATTCCTCTCTTTATTATGCAAAACTCCACTGTTCAGTTAAACTCTACTATAAAAACCTGCATTGTTATAGAGGTTTAGAGAAAATTGGGGAATGGGACCAGGAACCTAGATGAAAGGAGCCCTGAAGGAGAAAGATCCAGGAGTGTGGTCGAGAGCTTAGTGTGAGTATGGAAAAGCAGCAAGAGAAGCCCTGAGAGAACATGTTTTCAAGAAGGCAGGACAGTCTTGGGAAGCACTATGTACTTCCTACAGGACATGGGATGGCGGGGTAAGGTAGTGCTGTTTACTTACGCAAGTCCATGGTTTCAGGTCTCCTCTAAGTTACATGGTAATGCTATCAAATGTAAACAGAAGATGGTTTTTAAATTATTTGTTCACACTCTTCTATATTATATTACAAAGTTGTACTTACCATAAGAAAAATAAGAGCGAGGTAGGTCTATGAATTTTTTTTGTAAGTAAAAGAAAGTGAATAAAGAAGGTTCAAGCTCTTACTTAAAAAAAAACTAGATTTCACAAATTTATGAAGTTTGAATTTCATGGACCCTGCTGTTTGTAAGAAGCAAAGAGTCCTTTGTTCAGGAAAACATAAACTCCTTTCAGGAAAATAGAAACTCCTAGTAAATGAACAAATTAAAATACAAATATACTTTTGTTGCTTTTAAAATCTCTTTTTTGGGCCAGCCCCGTGGCTTAGCGGTTAAGCGCACACACTCCGCTGCTGGCGGCCCGGGTTCGGATCCCGGGGTCGCACCGACGCACCGCTTCTCCGGCCATGCTGAGGTCGTGTCCCACATACAGCAACTAGAAGGATGTGCAACTATGACATACAACTATCTACTGGGGCTTTGGGGGGAAAAATAAATAAATAAAATTATAAAAAATAAACAAATAAATAAAATCTCTTTTTATTTTAAACATTAACCTTTATATGTTTTCTTCTGAGAGGGAGCTCCCCAGACCAAAAATTGCTTGCAAATAGAAGGACATCAAAAAAGATGAATAATGCACTTGAATGTTGATGTCCTGATGCTATCACCTAGAACCACAGTTTCCTGTCTCCTGTGGGTCAGTTACTGCTTCTGCAGCATGTGGAGAAAAGCCACGGAAACCTCCTCAGCACTTCCATTTTGAGCCAATGTACTCATCCAAAAATGCTGTACATTGCTGAGGGGCACTTATTAAGTAGTAGTTCAGCTTCACACACAGAGGAAATTGTAATTTGGCTGTGGAACAAGTGATTTCTTCTAAGATATGGTCATTCATGCTTTGGTGTCCTTCAACAGGGAACACGCTATTTTGGAGTATCATTTGCCACTTTCAATAGATTCTGAGATGCAGGCGCTGAAGGTTATCATCACAGTGCAGGGAAGAAGATGAAATTATTATGTAGCTTAAACAGAGCACAAAAAGGCGAGCAGACCTAATCGGATCCTTTGCATTCAATTCCACTGTCCTCACTTGAGCAACTTTTCAGCCTAAGGCTCATTGGCCTGACAACAAAGCACAGACTAATTCATTTCCACCCAAGGTCTGCTTACCATGAATGTCACATGACGTTTCCAAACCCTCAGAAGCCAGCCACCTTAGAAGTGCCTGACTGTCATGAAATTTTCCAAGAAAATGGCAGAGTTAATTTACTATGCCAAATAGGAATTTAAAAGACTAGACGTTCTCTCTCTAAGCTGTAAATAAAACATGGGTTTCTTACTCAAACACTTCCGCCTACAAGAAATCACTTTCCTGAGATCCTGTCTCATAACCTCATGCACTGTCCAGGTGCAAGCATTTGTATAACTCTGTCATCTGTCCATACTATCTGGCTCAGCGTTGTTCCCCAAACTCTACCATCTTGGTCTTTTCCTCAGACCCACATCTCTCAGTTGAGCAGGCCAGGGATAGGTATTTGACCCAAGAGCTCTTTCTCAGAAACTAAAGTAGAGTCAAAGAAGAGTCAATCTGTCCCTGAGGCTGAAACTATATGTTCAGAGACTTTGGGCAGCCATATTTCTCTTCAAGTGGGTTAGTGATAAGGAAAAAATTAGTCTGGCAAATAAGAGAAAGGAATAAAGCAAATACACAGATACAGGCAGAGATTAAAGATGGTGTAAGGGTACAAAATTTGCTACCCCAAAATGTGTCTCTTCGGCCTAAGGACTATTTAGGCTGATTATTTTTAGGAAATAGAAGACTCAGGAAGTTTCTTTTTATCTCCCCCTTAACTACCTAAAAGAACTTGGATAGGAGGCCTGTTCCAGGAAGTCAGCTATCACTAGAGATAACTACAAAGAATATAAGTGAGGTGTGTAGACTTGGGGGGGACTTAGCAAGGCTTGTTTGTTCAAAGTCCTCTCTGTGTCTTTTTATCTCTGCATGGCATGGCAAATATTTGCTTACCAAATATTTGCTCTTTCTATCTTCTTATAAATTGTCTTCCTCTTCTTTGAAGTTCCAGACACCTACTCCTTCTCCTTAGCTCAGGATGGCATATAAGCCTCCATTGCCTGACTGTCAGGGAGCCTCATGTCTTTGTGGAGCTCCCATATGTATGTAATTAAATTTGTTTTTCTCCTGCTATCTGTCTTATGTCAATTTAATTATTAGATCAGCCAAAATAACCCTAGAGAGGCAGACTAAAAATTTTTTCCTCCCCTACGATGGAAATGAGTCCTATGGCTATTCATGAAATCTCTGGTTAAAATTGGTTATAAAGACCAGATAGAACTTAGAATTTTTCAAAAGACATTATGGTGTCATTATATTTTTCCTCTTTGCTTTGCTTATTTTAGTTGTATTCCTGTCAGTTGTAATCAAAAGATTTTTTACTAATATAGCCTCATGTTCTAGCAACTATCGCATGTCCTCCTTCTTCTATCAAAAATGGAATCTATACTAGACTTCGATCACAAAGAATTGCAAAATTATTCAATTTAAGAAAAAAAAATTATAATAGTGAGAAAAAAATGGTGCAAACAATGAACGTGACAGGTACTAATTTATATCATAATATTTTCTAGTGCTTCCTCAGTTCACCTATCTAAAGATGCGCAAATTGAAAAAGCACATCTTTTATAAACTCTCTTTTTCCCAGGTTATGCAGAGGCAGATGAGATTGCCACCAAACACCTGACCAGGAAAATAGTCTCATGTTCTCAGAAATCATGATACGCATTTCACTCAAAAGAAGCCATATGATATGCCATTCAAACCAGGGGTCAGCTAATTATATATAGCCTCTGGACCATATCTAGACTGCCGCCTGTTTTTGTAAGTAAAATTTTATCAGAACACAGAATGCCTGTTTGTTTGTGTATTGTATTTGGCTGCTTTGGCACTACACTGGAAGAACTGAGTAGTTTCCACAGAGACTGTATGGCCCACAACACCTAAAATACTTATTATCTGGTCCTTTATAGGAAAAGCTTGCTGGCCCTTGACTCAGACCAACCTCATGCAGCTAAGGCAAGATTGAAAAACGTGGCCCACCTTGTCCTATTTTGTGCCCAAGACAGACATCCTTAATGGATTATGATATTTTTTCAAGGTAGGCAAAGACATGGCTACAAATTCTAGAAGCTAGTATTCTAGGAAGACACTAATAATTAATCAGCACTGTAAATGAGATATCTTTGTTCTCCTTGGACTAAGATATTTCATAGATTCATATTTCCAGATTCTTGGCTTTTCAACAAGATTTCCGTAATCTCTACACTCAGCGTAGGTCCCTTTTCATGTATAAAAGATACTTTATACAATATTATGCAAGACTACTGGTGATCTATAGCTGTTTAAACCACCATCTGGTTCAAATAACTTTTTAATCTAAAAAAATAATTTAACAAAACTAAAAGCAATTTCTAAAACCCCAATAGCTAGGCTACCTTTGAGGAAAGTGAAGCCAAGTACCAGACGATTACTGTAAATATTCAATGAGAACATGATTACCCTTTGACCTTGACCCCAACACAGACACAGATGAAAAGAAGTGAATCTTGTTAATTTTCTATTTTCTTGTTTAACCTGAGGGATGAGTCAAGGGTCAGAAGAATTTATGAGCTTGTTTCGCAGAAGAAAAATGATGCCTTAACGAAGTTACAACCAGGAGATAACCATCCCCCAGGTGCCACCGGTGCCAAGAAGTCTGTTTGCCCACCAGCTTATCTGGAGTGAAAGAAACATGGACTTCCTCTTTGTTTCTCCAAAATTCCGCCTCCCAAGCACCTTAGCTCTATAAAATCTCCCTGCTTTCTTCTTTTGTTAAGGCAGATTTGAGAGAATCTATTCTCCCACCTTCTCATTTTGGCCAATTTGAATAAATCCTTCTCCATCTTCAAGCACCAGTGTCACAGTGATTAGCTTATTGTGCATTGGGCACACAAACTTGAGATTAAGAGGGTCGGTATCAAAAGCACACATGTTGATTCTAATCCAAAAAAATAAAATCGAAGAAGGATGCCAAAAAGACAATATAAAAAATTTCACATTTTGGTGAAGGTAAATATTTTTTCTATATAAAATACAAAGTGCAAATAAAAGATTAAATTGCAATATAATAGGAAGGAAAATTAAGAGAATAATTGTAATATTTTGATTTATAATAAGAAATATATGTTTCGTCTTGAAGGGGAGCAGAATTTGCCACCCCAAAATACACCTCTTTGGTATAAGGATTATCTTGAGCAAGTTATTTTCACGAAACAGTAAACACAGGAGAACCTCTGAAAACTAAGTAGAAGTTACCCTTTTGTAAGAGAAATTTACATTTATAAGATAAATCTCCATTTGTGAGGGTGTCTCTCTCACTGTACCAAGAAGAGGAGGATGGTTCTAAATCTCTAGAAACTCTTATCAATGGAGAAGGCAATGACCTAAATCTGCATAACAACATTACTTTGTTTAAACCTGCATAACAACTTATTTATTTTTTCCTGGTAACCTCCCATAACTGACTTTCTCCCCACCCCTCAACATCATTCTTTTGTCTTTAGCTGGAAATGGTATTTAAGATGATGGCTTGGGCCATTTTTAGGAGTTACTCAGTTACTCAGTTTTCCTGGTTTCGCCCCTGTACATAGGAAATATACATGTTATTAAAACTTCTGTTTGTGTTTCTTCTGTTAGTCTGCATTTTATTACACGGGGTGTCTCAGCCAAGAACCTAGAATGGTAGAGGGAAAATTATTTTTCCTCCCCTACAGTCTTCCTCCCCTTTTCTGGCACAAAGATTCTAAAATCCTTGGAATTTCCCAAATGAAGAGAGAAATAAAGGTATCTTTTGTTATGTTAACGAGGTGAGTTTTGGAAAGCCCCCAGGAAACCAAAGGATGGGGGCTGGTTGCCTTGGGAGCCAACCATGTGATTAGGTTTGGAACTTTCATTCTCATCCTAGACCTCCTGGGATGGGAGAGTGGCTGGAAATAGAGTTCAATCGCCAATGGCTAATGATTTAATCAATCATTCTTATGTAATGAAGCCTCCATCAAAACCTGAAAGGATAGGGTTCAGAGAGCTTCCAGGTTGGTGAACACCTGGAGATTTGGACAGAGTGGCCCTTGGAAAGGACATGGAATCTCCATATCTTGCCCTATGCATCTCTTCTATCTGACTGTTTCTGAGTTATATCCTTTTATAATAAACCAGTGATCTAGTAAGTAAAATATTTCTCTGAGTTCTGTGAGTCACTCTAGCAAATCAATCAAAACCAAGGAGGGGGCTGTTGGAACCTCAGATCTACAGCTGGTTGGTCAGAAGCACAGGTGACAACCTGGGCTTGTGATTGGCATCGGAAGTTGGGGTTGGGGGGCAATCTTGTGGGACTGAGCCCTTAACCTGTGGAATCTGATGCTATCTCCAAGTCAATAGTGTCAGAATTGAGTTGAATTGTAGGAAACCCAGGTGATGTCCAGTAATTTCTTGGTGGTGTGGGGAAACCACCCTTCCACACACAGACAGACGCAGACACACATAAACACACATTGTAATTGGTTGCAGAATCTTAATAATTCATAGAGTTAATTTAAAATACACGATTAGGGGCATAACCACATTTCCAGAGAAGTAAAAGCTATCTAGAGAGATCATAAGATAATTACATTATGTTAAATATAGATTTGGAAAAACCATAGTTCTTTTTAATCTATTGAATGAAATATGGAGATTTATTCTATTAAATTATCTGTGTGAGACTGTAGCAGTAAGCAACAAATAAAAGTATGAAAGGCAAAGACTATAAATGAATCCTTGCCAATGTGGACAGATGCATATGGTCTATCTTTATATAGAACATACAGATCAATAACAGAGCAGCCCAACATCTCTGGTTGAAAGCTCAGGATAATTCTACTTTAAAAGACAAAAAATGAGTAAGAAATGTGGTCTTTATCTTTTTTTCCCCTTCATTTTTTTCTATACATACTGATACAGTTGGCTTTATTTCCCTCTAACGGAAGAAAAGGAATACAGAAAAGATATTTCCTTTTAACAACCCAAAAAGGTCAGCAAAGTATAAAATGTCAAATCTACAAAGTTGAATAAAATGTGGGTAAAGCATTAAATGTTAATGATGTCCTTGGTTGCAAAGTTTCACAAAAATCGTGTACGTTTTCAATTATGCCATAATTAAGACTGCATGATCCCACTTGTCATCACAAAATGATTTGACTTGACATGTGGTCAGGGTCATCTTTCACATCGGCAGTAAAGACCAAGCAGGAAGCTAAGTTGACTCCCTGTCCCCACCCACTGGTGTAGCTAAGTGAAAAAGTATGTCAACAGTGTGGGGTACCCTCATGATCAAGGGCTTTGGCATCAAGCCAATAGGGTTTTGACTACCTTAGTTCTATGAGCCCCAGCTTCTCGATTGGTAAAATGGTGTGATGCAATCTAACTTGCAGGATTGTTGTAAAGGTCAGAATAATAATTATCATTATTGTCAGCACAGAATTTAGCACAATGATAATCTTATAAAGAGCTCTACACTATGACCCTTACTTCCCTCTAAAGCTTTATATCCCATCAACATCTTCCTCACTCTCTATCCTGTAGCCAAATAGGCCATCTTTAATTCTCTTTGGTAATCTGTGGGTGTTTTCAACCCCAATTCTTTGCCATTCCTTTGCTCAGACTTCCTCCCTTCTTACCTCACATCCCCTCCCCCCGTCTTGGCCAAATTCTACTATTCAACTTTCAGTCTTGACTGTACAAATTCCCTTGCAGAATATGGTCAATTCTTCTGCTCTATGATGCCAGAGTGCACTATTTTTTCTCTTTCAAAACTGAAATTGCACTTTAATCCCTTTTTTTTTTTTTTCAGTGAGACTATAAGGTGGCTGAGGCTGGAGACTGCATTTTTCTTGTTCACCAACACAACTCTGCCTTTGAGATATTATAAATAGCAAATAAATTATAGCCATTTTAATCATTATGCTCCATATATGTCTGAAATGTAGTAAAACAGATGGATGTGGCTTTGGAGTTAGAAAGATGGGAGTTCGAATCCTTGACCTCCTGCTCCACTAGCCCTGAAACTTTGGCCAAGTTAGTCAAGCCTGACCAGGTCTCATTTCTTCACCTGTGAACCTGCAATAATATTGCCTCTGGGTATTACCAAGAGGGTTGAATGAGAAACTTATGAGAACCATTATCTTTTACAATTATTAGTGTCACTATTACTGTCCTATGAGTTAAAGGACAAGTTCAGTTTTCTGATTAGTAGTATAGACTACTCAATGGTTCAAATAAATCAATTTTGAAAAAGCAGAGAGGCAGATTCTATTGCTAAGGCGATGCATTTAGTGTATGGTTCATTTTGCCCCACCAAAGTTGCTTCCCAGCATTATGTTAACAGAGAAAATTTTCTGGGAGTGAAATTTTATTCATGGCCTTCCATCAGAATGCATATGATGCAAAGATGGAAATGACAACAGCTGAATTTAAATTGGAGGCTAATCCAAAATGATGGGCATATCTAATTTGCAAGTCGGACTTGAAAGCCAGTCTATCAGAGGTCTGCATCTGTGACCAGCACACCTGATGCACACCTCAGCTTTTCTTGCCCCATCCAGCATGCTCATTAGCTAATGTCACTCTGGCAATGCACCAGGGAAATGGTTCAGGTAAACCCACATGACTTCAGCATTTGCACGATCCAGTGAGAGAAACTCATGCTAGCTCACGAAATGCAAATCCTCTGGGCTGGTTTTCAACCTTCAGAGAGAAGAGATCTAGGAAGGCTCCAGAATTTTTGTATAGGAAGCACTTGGGAATAGTCATCTGGTTTTAAGGAAGCCTATGAGGCTTGTCTTGAGAGCATTTGCATTGCAAGTACATTGCTTTTACTTAAATTGTGTGTGCATTGGGGTGGGCTGGGGGATGTTTATGAGAATTATAAGGTCGGGGGAGAAGAGTGGATAGAGTCCCACTAAGCTACTCCTTAGTTAGCACAATAACTCTGGAAAAGGAACAGGGAAGCTGGTTTTAATTGCCATGATCTCTGGGCTCAGGCTTCAACTGTTGAAGAAGGCATATTTAAAATTTCACTATGACCAAGTCGGTGGGAGAGGCAAATCAGAACATCACAACTTTACCTTCAGGGGAAGCAGGTGGAGAGCCCTCTTTGTCCTTGTCCTATAGCAGAAACTCCCACTACACCCACATTGTTAACACAGTATTTTAAGATGAGTCAGCATGAAAACTTAGATGGGGATTTTCATTATAAACTTGAGAAGATTTAGCTCTGCAGCCTTGAATCCAAATCAACACTCCAGAGGAGGAGAATTTCTTCTCATTTCTTTCTATTTCTCAACATCTAAGGACCACCCACACCCACCAAATTTCAAGGAGAACAGTACTGCCTACTTCCCATGCCGAGTCAGCACTTGAAATATTAACTGCTTGATCATCTCTTGAGAGATGTGCTTCGTCATATGTAATCAAAGCTGCAATTAAAAAGGCTAAAAATGATTTCTTTTATAGCTTTTTAAAGACAAACATCAAAACTGTGTTTCATAATCCTAATAATGATGTTTCAGAGCCTATGTTTTTCTGGGCCATCTTGTCGCCTTCTCCCTGTACAGAATTATGTAACTGATATAGAAGAAAATAACTTTTTGTTTTTCTCTAAGAAAGTATTTTGGTCTCAAAGGTATGACTTTTGTTTTGTCTCATATTACTTTAGCTTACTTAGGGTCACTAAATATATTTGAACAGACTCTTGAGAGCATAAGATCACTTTCAAACACATTATCTCATTCAGCCATGAAGACAAACCTGTAGGGGGTGGACTATCCCCATTTTAGAATTAAGAAAACTGAGATGGAAAGAAGTTAAACTTACCTCTGAGCATATGGTGAAACTACCTGAAGCAAACACAACCCAATGTTTTCCAGGAAATAAAAGGAAAGACAAATTTATTACAGATTCACAAATTATGCATTAAAATCTCTATCAGCTTTCAACAACAATAATGACATTTACTACTGTTATTATTGAAGACCTGTCATGTACTAGGCCCTGTATAATGAAAAACAAGACAAGGCCCCATCCTAAAAGAGCACTCATTCTCAAATATCCATAAGACCAAATAAAAAGAAAACAATAAGGCATGTAGAGAAGGTTAATGTTATATAAAAATATAATTAATAGCCCTTTAATTTGCAGAGTGTTTTATAGCTTTCAAAGCAATTCCAAATCTAATCATCTGTTTGGTTCTCACCACAACTTGACAATCAACAACCTTAAACAAAGATGGCCAGCATTTTGAGGGTTCTGTGTGGGAAGTGGATGGGTGGGATGTAGGTATTATGGTGTAAAGGATGGGATGTTTCTGGCATATGTACCATTAGCTGAAAGTTATAAAAGCCCAGCATTTTTTTTTCCTGCTTGTCTAAGAATCCAGAGTATATATTCTAGCATAGACAATTTAATTCTATGGTTGGAAGAAAAGTTTGCAAGCTCATTTTTGGTCCACTTATAAAGCCAAAGTAAATTGTTCAATGATGGCAAGAAGTTTCTATTACTCCCGTCATCTTCTTGACCTTTGTCAGGGAAGAGAGAGAATCCCCCTCTGCCCTTTCCCTTAAGCTTCTTATGGCTGGCCGAATAATTAAATGACAGGTTAGCAGGAGAAAATAATACCAAGTTTAATAGCATGTATACATGGGAGAAACCAGGGAAACTGAGTTTCTCAACACAATGGCAGAGATTCTTATCTTAAATACTATCTTCAGCTAAAGACAAAGGAGGATGTGGGGGTGGGGAGGGAGATTGAAGGGATACAGAAATTACAGTAATCAAGGGTATGCAGATGTAAGTCCTTTCTTTCCATACTGATAAGAGTTTCCACAGATAAGGCCATTGCCCCCTCTTCCCAGTACAGAGAAGGAGATACCTTTGCAAATGGAAACTTCTCTTATAAATGTAAATGTTTGTCTGGCAACTCTTCACAAGGCCACCTAGAGAATGTGGCTGGGGAGAGACAGAAATTTGATAAGAGGGGCTTGGTGCCTTTCCTATTGTAACATCCATTTTATATTATATTACAGCCATCGTACGATAGTGACTACTTCCTAAAACAGGCCTTCTATGTTAAGTTATTTAGGCAGTTTGGGGGAGGTCAAATGTCTGCCAGAGAAAATAATCCAGGTAAAGAGACATATTTCAGGGTGGCCAATTTTGATCTCCCACAGCTTCTACTACATTCCAGGCATTTTTCTATACATTTCTACACATTTTGTAATGGGAGTAATTTTGGATCTCTGCTATTAAAATGGTTCTTCTCATAGAGTCCCACTTCAATATTTATTGTATATCTATACAGATACCAGATATGGGAAATCATAAACTTTTACTTACTCCAAAATAAATACTGAAACTATACAAAATGCCAGCTACTCGGTGACCTTTGAGGACATAGTGGGTATCAAGAGAGTCCTATATACTGTGTCATGAAGTTTATATTCTAGTTTTCTATGTGGATAAGTAAAATGGCAAAACATTTTCTGTATGCTCTAGGAAAAATTATATATATTTGGCTTAAGTATTTCACTTTGATTTCACCAAGCATCTTACTTTGAGAATCAGACTAAAGTGTTTCATTATTGTTTTCAGTCTATTAGATATAACAAAAACAGAACTGGAATCCCTAATTTTAAAACAAAAATTTATCTTCAGGTCTATTATTTGGTATAAGTTAAACTTTCGATTTGTGGTAATGACTCAGATGAGAAGAAAAACATCTCAGCGTGATTCTCCAGAAAATACAGTATTGAGAATAAAAGCACATGACAGTTTAGGAGCCTAGTGGAATCCTCATGTCCAGGTTTAGAAAGACCTGTGTTCAAATTTTACTACCTATTAGTAGTGTCTTTGGGCAAATTGCTTACTCCAAATAAGCCTCAGTTTCTACATCTGCAAAATGGGGATAGTAACAATAAAGAACTACCATAAGCTGGTGTTGGGTTGATTACATGAACTAAGGCATGCAGCCTGCTAGGGCAGTGCCTCAGTGATGGCTAGCACTCTATGTATTAGCTTGGAACAATAGTCTGAAATCTGGATGTTCAGACTTTCTGTATCCAAAATTGCCATCCCAACAGATGGAGTCTCTCAGGTGGTAGCTTTAAAAGCTTAAAGATGGGTCTGTGTTACAGAACAGAAGAGCTGTGCCCACAGTTTTGGAAATGAACTCCGTTTTCCTCCTCTATCATAGCACACAAGAGAGAACCAGTTACTGCTAGGAATAAAGCATCTGGTACACTTTGGGGAAACAAGAGCCACCAGGCATAGCTTCTTTCCAAAAAAGAAACCTTTTTTTGAGAACAAATCAAACAGGTACTTAAAAAAGATACTGAGTTTTACACCCCAAATTCTTGGGTTGTTTTTCTTACTTTCCGGAACATTGACTCATTATTGGTCTATTACACAGCATGAACTGGACAGGAAAGATAGAATTATTGGTTCACATTTCTAGTGAACTTTATTTTTCTCCTATCTCTGCCTAGTATATTTCCTGTACAGCTGGAAGGACAATTTAATGCTAAATCCTTTTAACTTTTTTGAATTCATTGAAGTCTCATTTAGAGTTATGTACTTCTAATAAACATATTTCATGTTTCTTATGGTAAGAATCCAAGGCCATAAATTTCCCATCACTGAATAGAATATTTGTGAAAATCATATTTTAATAACCAGTTTTGCATGACCGACATGACAGGGCAGAATGTGATGTATGTAATGTGATGTATATTTACTGTACTATATAAATTCCCTCTAGAAGGACCAACACCAGTTATGGGACAGGGCAGTTGGCCGTTATTAAAGACCAGGAAGTAAAAGCATAGAAAAATGCACAATGTGAGAACATGGCTTTTCCCAGGGGAATTAAAAGTGTCTCCTGACAGCTCTGTACAAGTTGATAAACATTTATTTATTGTGCTGGGATTTTCTTCTCATGCCCCCACACTTAAAATGAATCTCATAGCTCAGAATCAAGCTACACAGGGTTTCTTTTGAAGACAGTTTTGCCACAGCTTCATTTAAACAAACGTGAGGTTTTGATGCATTTTTCCAATAACACTCCTCATCCCACCATTCATTAGTTTAGGCAAGGGAAGATTATTCTCTGCTTAGCTTGCCCAAATTCAGGCCCTGTGAGCTGCCCTGTCTAAATGCTCCGTGAAAAATGAGAACACACATTCGCTACTCTGGGAAGAATAAAGCTCGGGGATTATTTCCTCAGCTTCCTTGTCACATCGGGACCCCCATAATTTGGAAAATGATGTCCTTCATGTTAGTTTTACTTTCCCCATCAGAAGAGCATCTACCGCAAATGCTGCAACTGCGGAGAAAGTGGTAAAACCCGAAAATAAGAGGCCTGTGTATGCTTTCCAGAGTGCTCTGACCCGGCTGCATATCAGAATCACTTGGGAAGCTTTTGAAAGTGTAAACGCACAGATATCATCCCCAAGGATTCAGGTTCACTGGGTTTGTGATGGGGCTGGGGTATCTGGGTCATGTGCCACGTCCAGCAACATGGCACTGTGTCTGGTGAAGGGATGGGGGCACGGACTGCTAGTGGAGACTAGAGTGAGACATGCTGTCTTTCTCTAAATGGGTACTCAGGGAATAAAGATGTGGAGGGTAAAATGATCATTCTGTTTACCCTCAGAATTAATTCATTCATTAAATAAATAACATTGAGAAGTCATTTGAATCATATTTCTACAAAAGGTAATCAGTTTAGAAGTCCTTTTACGTCCATCCTAATAACTAATACAATAAAGATAGTCTTGTTAGTATAAAGTGACAGAATTTATACAAAGCTTATGTTTTTTTAGCTCATAAGAACAGAATTAAATGATAAAGAAATCTACTCAAAAATTTCTCAGAACCAGGAAAAAGAATTTACACAAAATACATATTTTCAAGATTATATCTCTTATTCAAAAGTGTTTTCACCTCTACCAGTTTAATTCTAAAGAAGATAAGGCCCATACATCACTTCTTACTCGAGCTTACAAATGAGGTCACTTTGGTATCCAAAATTCATATTTCTGATCTGCAGGGGCATTGAGTCAAGATTCAAAAATTCCCAAATAATTGAGCAGAATGCACGTTGGGATCATCTTTTCAACAAACAGTGCTTACAGGAACCCTTATTTGATGAATTAAATAAGGGTCACTACATACACTGATATTTCCTCCAGGATAGCAGTGTAGCATGTCTTGGTCTCACGAATAATCTGTTGTTATTCCTTGGTGGTGAGTTTAAGTCAAACCTTTCTTTCCAAACCTATATTTTCTGCCAATTTTGTGACCGTGTCTTTCTCATTTGGGAGGTACCTCATGGGTTCCATCTAACCATAGATGCTTGCTGTATATCAACTCATAACAGCAGAACTTAGAAAATAGCTTACCTCTACCTGAATCTCTTCATGATGGAGGTCCCTTTTTGTTTTTTGTTACTAAACATAGCAAATGCTATGAATTTCCTGGCTTTTATTTTCTCAGTGAGTCATATAAGTCTCAAAGATTATACAAATTTTTCCCTTTTAACATTAATGTCAATGAGTTTGAGTCTCTCCAAGGTCAATTCTTCCTGCTTCACTAGGATTTGAAATGAATCTCTAATGAACTTTTTGGTCCCTTCTAACATGTCATTTGCTGTTGTGTCAGAAAGCCACATAACTTAAGTACTTGTATTTTAAGATAATCACACATAATTGATCACTTAACCCATGGCTCAACATTTTCATCTATTTACCCAAGCACCTTGATCTCCTTTGGAGAAATTATGTCCTCAGGTTTTCAACCATGTGGTATGGTGTCTCTACCTTTGGTTTTGATGCAAGGATGATGTTATTCACATAAATTCTGTAAGAATCAGTGATGCCATTTGGTTTTGTTAAGCTAGGGTTGTCTCCTTGAACTCATTTTTCAACTATGAAAGGAAGGAACCAGCAAATGGAGCTGTTGCTACCCCAACTAGTCGTGAGACTCACATCTTTCAATACAGTGGATACTGACTCTTTTGATGGCAGCTGACTCTTTCTAATAGGCAGCAGCAGAATGAATTTGAAAGAGCAGTTGTTCATTCCACAAACAGTTGAGTATTAGTGTGTAATTAGTAACTAGTCACGTGGGGAAACAGAGGGGAATCTCTGACCTTGTCCTCAAAGAACCACAATCAGTAAGAGGAAAGACCCCCCAAAGAAATAAGTACTAGACTTTCTTAAGGAAACTCATAAATAAAGGAAAGTTTAAGGTAAAATAGTAGCATGCACACATACCCTCCACCGAAGAAATTAAGTCTGTGTGTGTGTTTGGGGGGCATGTTCAGGGAAGGTTTGTCATAGAATTTCTGCTTTACTTTGGATTTGAAGGGAAAACTGGAGTATAAGATTCAAGATATAACGCAAAGGAGTTTAGAGCAGAAGATACATTATATGAAAGACTAAGAAGCATGGAAAATCTTGGAACACTGTGGTGAACTGTCTTTTTCAAAGAGGGCCACCCAAATATATCCTATCCCACTTGTAATGTGACATCACCACTCCTCTTGTTGAGAGTTGGGGTCTACATCATCTCTCTTTTGTACCTGTGCAAGCCTGTGACTATGGAGGAAGTGATGCTGTGTGACTTTTGAGGGTAGTTCCTAAAAGGCAATATGGCTTCCATCTGGATCTCTTGGGAGGCTCACTCTTGGAACCAGCTACCATACTTTAAGAAAGCCAAACAGCCACCTGCAGGGGTAACTGACAACAAGCCCAGTTTGAGTCCTAGCTAACTGGCAGCATCAACTGTCAGAAGCCTTTGAGAGGAGACCAGCTCCAGCCAACATCTGGATACAGCGGCATGACAGACTCCGTGTAATTACTACCTAGCTGAATCCCACTGAAACTCTAGAACCATGAGAAAGAATAATACAATGATTGCTGTTGTTTTAAGCTATTAAATTCTGGGGCGATTCATTACATAGCAACAGCTCACTGAACAGATATTGTGGACCCTGGGAGGAGTTTGACTTTTTTATGCTATGGTTTTCTTTGGAAATCTGGTGACACCTAGGGGCCCCTTCTCAGATTAATGTTTTCAAATAAAAAAGTACAATACGTAGCATTACAGAGGAAATAAATTATATTGCTTATACCATTATCAATATATTAAAAATTTTTGATATAAGAATATATGTGCTTTATTAATCCATTAATAACACATCTAGCAGTAATTCTAATAACTATAATAATTTCAAAGTAGTGATAAGTTTAAATGATATTTTGTGATATCTGAGACAACTCTAATGTGATATGAAAACTGGTATTTTTCTTTATGAAAAAGTGACAGGAACTGCTAATACAACTATGGTTTGTTCCTACATTCATAACTGACAGAAATGATAATTTCACTTAGACATCTGTCAAAATAAAGTATATATGTATTTCCTATCCCGAGATCAAGAATCCCTGAATTCTGCAACAAGTATTAAGGAAAAGAGGAAGAAGGAGAATATTGGGAGTTCTTGCACAAGGGCCAGAAAATCAGCAACATTCTTGCACTGTGAAAACCTGAGTTCATGAACTTGCTCCAGTTACATGGACTTAGAAAACTCATACCATCCTCTGAGACTCAGTCTTCTTATCTGTAAATAATATTGTAACCTCTTGATGCAAGAATCCTATCCAGTAAATACTGTATCGCATGGTTTAGTAGAGCTAAAAATAAAATACCTCACTGCTTTATAGTATTTACGGGGTACTCACAAATGCAAGGAAGTACTGCTCTTTCTCTGATTTTATAATCTTACTAAATTCAGTCCAACAACATACATTTCTTGTTGATTATTGTTTATCCTATATCTAAAATCTAGGACACACGCCTCACTCATTTCTGAAGTCCTTAGCAACTGATACACAAACACTTTTTCTTTGCAAGTTATTTAAGAGCAAGACATAGTGGGTGTTGGTGCTTTGGGTCAGAGCAATAAAGAGAAATCAGAATTGGCACATGTTCTTCCTTATCAAGAAAAAACATAGGGTGGGGTTGTCATTTACTGTTCCTATGATTTATGCTATTGGGCTGTTTCAGCCCGAACTGTTTATACTCATTTTGTGTGACCTTCTATGTAATTACTTTCACATTTGAGGTTTATTATTTTGGATTTTTAATGGCAGTTGTAGTCTTTTTACTGGGCAAGAGGCTTTGGAACAAAAAGATCTCAAAATAAGTTTCTTTTGTATTGTAGATGTAAGAGTTTAAGCACTTTTGTGAAGTTTTGCTAAGGCTTCCAGTAAAACATCTCTGTCCGTATGAAAAAGGATGTCTCAAAACAAAATATCACTGTGCAAATGTTTATATTTTAAAAAGCTTGCCACTTGGTACCAAAATTCAAATATTTCTGGAGATGAAAAAGGCTTATACTCATATTGAGCAGAGACATTATGATTCAATCAAAGCCCCTGCTTCTGGTTCTGCCTCTTCTATCTTTGCTATATAGCAGGGGTCAGAAAACTTTTTTGTAAAGAGCCAGATAGCGTGGTGTATCACACTGATTGATTTGCAAATGTTGAACCGTCCCTGTGTCCCTGACATAAATCCAACTTGATCACTGTGTATGATCCTTTTGCTGTATTGCTGTATTCGGTTTGCCAATATTTTGTTGAGGATTTTTGCATCTACGTTCATCAGCGATATTGGCCGTAGTTTTCCTTCTTTGTGCTGGCCTTGCCTGGTTTTGGTATCAGGGTGATGTTGGTCTCATAGATTGAGTTAGGAAGCATTCCATCTTCTTCAATTTTTTGGAATAGTTTGAGAAGGATAGGTATTAAATCTTCTTTGAATGTTTGATAGAATTCTCCAGAGAAGCCATCTGGTCCTGGACTTTTGTTTTTGGGGAGGTTTTTGATTACTGTTTTGATGTCTTTACTTGTGATTGGTCTATTAAGGTTCTCTATTTTTTCTTGATTCAGCTTTGGGAGGTTGTACGAGTCTAAGAATTTATCCATTTCTTCTAGGTTATTACTGGGTATTTATCCAAAGACCTTGAAATCAACAATCCAAAGAGATTTATGCACCCCTATGTTCATTGCAGCATTATTCACAATAGCCAAGACATGGAAGAAACCCAAATGCCCTGCTATGGATGAACGTACATATATGTGTGTGTATATATATGTACACAATAGAATGCATGAATGTATACACGCACACACACACACACAGTGGAATACTACTTAGCCATAAAAAAAGACAAAATCATCCCATTTGCAACTACATGAATGGACCTTGAGGGTATGATCTTAAATGAAATAAGCCTGACAGAGAAAGAAAACTACTGCATGATTTCACTAATGTGTGGAAGATAAACAAACACCTGGATAAAGAGAACAGATTAGTGGTTACCAAGGGGAAGGGGGCTGGAGGGAGAGTGAAAGGGGAATAGGGGCACATATGTATGGTGATGGATAAAAATTAGATTACTGGTGGTGAGCACAATGCAGTCTATATTGGAATTGATAAATAATAATGTACACCCAAATTTATACAATGTTATAAACCTTTGTGATTTTAATAAAATATTTGAAATAAAAAAGCCAGATAGTGAATATTTTCAGCTTTGCAGACCATCTGATCTCTATCACAACCATTCAACTCTGTCTTTGAGACATGAAAACAGCCATAGAGAATAAGTAAAATCGGGAATAACTGCTTCAATAGACATTTACTTACAAAAACAGGCCACAAGTTGGATTTGACTAACCTGGGCCTCAATTTGCTGCTCAACGCAAGTCCAAGAGTGATAGTTGTAAAACAAAGATTTACTCATGTTATTTTTCAGCAAAAACCCTTTTATAGCTCCCTACAGGTATAGTGACCAAATACTATGTTGCCTAAATGGCATCACTCTTGAGAATGAAACAGGAGGTGCTGTTAATAATTATGCCAAGATGGTAAGTATAAATTAGAACACTTCCCGGAAAACTGGGATATATGATCACACTACCTATGGCCCGTGAAATACAATCCAAGTACATTAGGCTGGAATTCAAGGCCTTTACATTCTGATACTTTCTCTCTTTCCAGCCTTATGTACCAATATACGTTCCACTTCCCTGCCCACTTCTATATCTTTTCTCATGCTATTCCCTCTCTTCTCGGAACCTCCTACTCCCCTTTCTCTGCCTAGTGATGTCCTACTTATCTAAGACTTTTCAGATGCCTTCTTTCCCATGAAGTATTTAGAACTTTGGCAATCATTCTTTTTCCATGTATTTTTTCTTTCTTTCTTTTTCTAAAGGCGCTTAAAGAAAATATCCATTTCCTGGTAGGAAATTGTGCAAAAACATGAATAAATGTGGAATCATTAACTCATGTTAGCTGCTAGAGGATCTCTCTAGAAAGTGACTTTTTTCTTTTGGTATTCAAAATATTGGACTTAACTATATAAATTTGTTTCCAAAATAATGAAACTGATATTTATATGTGGACCCCAAACTAGCTCCGTAAAAGAAATTTCTAGAATGAAGCAGTGGAGAGTGTGTTAGAAATAGTTACTCCTGTACAGATAATTCCATACCTTTAGATATGTTGAGTTCTTATAGGCATTTTGTAATTCTACTTGTAGTTAAAATTTGATTCTGATACTATGTATGTGGAAAATATATACAATACTACGCAATGTTTAGTTTCATGGGAAAAAACCATAGATGTTGATTGAGTTATTTCTGAATTTTTTTTGATTAAAAAAGTTGCTTTAAAATACATCCCAAAGTGTCTGTATTTTTTCTTACTTTTATGTCATAAATAAATTTATTACTAGATACCACTCTAAATAGACGAATGCACTGTTGAGTAGCAAATAATGTAATTGTTAACCTTAAAATTACTGTTCTGCACTTATTTAGCTAAAATATGGACACTGACATTTTTCAGGATTGCTCAAGCCTTCTTAGAGAAAGTAAATCGGGGCTTGACAAGAAGCAAGAAGTGCAAGATCTAAGTTGAAAGATGTGGGTGGCTGATGGAGGCATTGTTACACAACTACCAGGGCATGTGCAGTGTGGTAGGTAGCAGCCCTATTCCTGTTCTCCAAAGCCATGGTTAGCATCAGAGGCCAAGCATCCTGTGTCTTATATTTGGGAGACATATAAAAGATGCTCTATCTGTTTGCATCCTCTGATATATGAGCTCTATAATGATTTTAGAGCTACATTAAAATGGAATTGTAAAGAATTCCACTACCAAACAGGCAGCATCATCTGAAAACTCTCTAGATTTTATATTATTATCTGACATTTTCTGAGGAGAAAGATACCCCAAATGCTGAAAGGTAGCTTCTTGAAGTATATCCAGTCCCCCAAAGGTGAGTAATTCTACAAAGTTGACTCTACTTGGCCAGGGTGCATATTATTCAACAACACATTCATTCAACAAGTATGTTTTGGCATCTACCATGTAGTAGGTGCCATGTTAAGTACTTATTTATCAAAGCCTTATTGACTTTGCGTCAACTTGAAATTCCCCAAGGGTATCACTGCTCTCAGAATCACCCTATATTTTGGATGGCTGCACAATGCAGAATGCATAGGCCTTTGGCTAGGAAGAAGTCCTCACACATACCCATTACTGAAGAATTCATGGTGCCTGGATCTAAACTGTGCTACACAAGAATGCGGGCAAAAAATGGAAGAAATCATGAATGGCACATTGCTCTTTCTACAAACTTGAAGACTGTCTCAGGAGGTATAGTCATTAATAAATCAACAATAAATATTGCACTTACCTTTATTTATCTAAATTATATCAATTATTTAGTCACTAAATAAATGAAGTAAATACTGATTTTACTTCGTTTGGAATCCAAACTGCTGCCAGAGATTTCAGTGGTGAAATTCGTGTTCCCAATATCTCTTAGCCCTAGAATAATCCTGTTGAGTTAGCTTTGGCTACACTCACAAACTTCACATCTATATTTTATTTTATTTTTTCTTGTGAGAAAGATCAGCCCTGAGCTAACATCCACGCCAATCCTCCTTTTTCTGCTGAGGAAGACCGGCCCTGAGCTAACATCTATTGCCAACCCTCCTCTTTTTTTTCCCTTTTACTCCCCAAAGCCCCAGTAGATAGTTGTATGTCATAGTTGCACATCCTGCTAGTTGTTGTATGTGGGACGCTGCCTCAGCATGGCTGGATAAGCGGTGCACTGGTGCGCACCCAGGATCCGAACCTGGGCCACAAGTAGCGGAGCACACGCACTTAACCACTAAGCCAAGGGGGCTGGCGCCTATAGTTTTTAATATATCTGTTAGGATGTTCACATTTTGTTTTTGTCCCATAAAAACAGAAAACAGGGAAGTTCCTTAAAAAAATTAAGGAGCAAAGACATAGTGATTCCTTGGACACACCTTCCTTATTAAATAATACAAAGAGTCTTAACACCTGTCCACTTCTCACCACTCCCATCCATGACACCAGCAACTAAATCCATATATTTACTGCCTTGACTCAGCTTTACCATTCACTCGCACCTGACTAGATTGCAAATTGGAGGAGTGATTTCATTGAACATTTGACATGGTAAATATAAACATGGCCAGATTCCATTTGAATGTCCATATCTTGATTCTAGAGAAATGTTTAAATAGAGCTATGAAAGATAACTGCTGGAAAGGTCTGCTTTTACACATGACATTAGCTTTCATTTTCTCGTTAGTGGCCACCCTGTGGAGGTAAAATGATAGATACAATATGTGTGTAGAAACTGAAAAGCCAATGCTTGAGACTATAAAAACAATTGACCAAGAACCTGTATATCTTTATGTTAGGCTGATAAGTATGGCATTCATTTTGCAAAGAGATTGGTTTGGTTTAAATGCTATGCGCTCTGTGACTCACGGTTGAGACTATTATTTCTGATTCTTGCTAATCTATAAAAACGAATGTTAATTCACATAAAGGAAATGATGTGGCTCAAATGTGGAAACCAGTTTAATTTTACAAGTCTCATAATTTGTTATACATTAATTTTTAAACATATTGAAATAACACCTACAGAGTCCTATAGACTCTCCAGAGAGCACAATCTTGAAATACATATCAGTTTCTAGATCTTCTGTATATCTGTTGTATCTGTATATAGAAGACAGATTCTGGACTAATTATGTATTTTAAATGTAAATTTGATTTGATAGTAATGAACAGATTAGAAATATGGCTTATTCATATATTATTTTCATTCATTGACCTATAACAACATGCCATTCTAGCTTATCCTCAATTGCTAATTTTTTAAACATGTTCTAACTCAAATTAACTACCAAAAGTACTCATCATTATTGTTATTCAAATTTCTGTCAACAGAATAGAAATCTCTCTTTAAATATGTACAGAAAGCTTCTGAAAGTTAGAAAGAAATCAGGAATATTAGAGTGCCATAAACTCTATCCTAAGTGATGACATAATCAACAATAACCACAAATCTACATAAATAGCCTTGTTTGTCCATGCACTTTATTCTTTTCTCTCTCCTCTGACCCTCCCCTCCGAAGTACAAATACACAAAAAAATTGTTACCATTCTAGGTAACTAGGGCACCAAGTCTTTACTCCGAAAATTAGTAATAAAGGGATAGAATTAAAGAACCCTCTTTCCTTACTGTATGTGAACTGACTCTTCTGGTAATTAAAACTCTAGCTAAGTAACACCTCCATCACCTCACGTAATAATCTATTTTGTGTGTGTGTGGTGAAAACATTTAAGATCTACTCTCTAAGCAACTTTCGAGTATATAACATGGTATTATTAACTATAGTTACCATGCTGTACATTAGATCCCCAGAACTTATTCATCTTATAGCTGGAAGTTTGTACCCTTTGATCAATATCTTCCCAGTTCCTCCACTCCCCAGCCCCTGAGAAGCACCATTCTACTCTCTGTTTCTGTGAGTTTCGCTTTTTTAGATTCCACATCTAAGTAAGATCATACAGTATTTGTCTTTCTCTGACCTATTTCACTTAGCATAATGCCCTCAAGGTCCATCCATGTTGTCTCAAATGGCACAATTTCCTTCTTTATGGCTGAATAATATTCCTTTGTGTATGTGTGTGTGTGTGTATAATATATATCCATCTCACATTTTTATCCATTCATATATACGTGTATAAGTCATCATGTTGTACATCTTTAATTTTAGATGTCATTATATCTCAATACAGCTGGGGTGAAAAGAGCCCTAGTTGTTGAGGAGTCCTTCTTTATAAAAGTCTTCCAGCCAATAAATATAGAAGAATAGAATTAGAAAAATTACCATTTTGGAAACCATAATGAGGTAATTGATTCAGACAACAATAATCAGTAGATTCTAGAACCATTTGGAAAAACAAAAAGGTTAGACTCTCTCCATTGATCCTAATGATCAAACTTAGCATCGCCTAAAGTAAGACAATCAGGTGTGTTTCCTGATAGGCTGAAATATGTATTATACAGCATCATCTATAATATATTTTTGCTAAGCTGTTAAACCTGAATATAATCAAGTCTTTAGATCTAACTTCTAGTTTACAAGAAATACTAACTATTTGAATGAAGTATGGAGCAGAGATCTTGATGACCCACTTTGAACTTGTAACAGAAAGTAAAAATAAATTTAGTTTTGTTAAAAACACTGAGATATTGGAACTGGTTGTTACCCACAGTGTAACCCAACCTAGAGTGACTAATACATTGCCAAGCTTATTGAGTTTGGTACTTAGTTGGAACAGGAATTAAAATGTATGTCTATTGCCTCTTCAAAGTGTACTTTAACATAACATCCATTTTCTACATGCAAAGCCTTATCAGAGTACAAGCAAAGTTTGAATTAACAATGGCAACTTTGCCAATTCTCCAGGAATATAAATGAGGTTGTGGCCATTTTTATAGCTTTGTTTGTATCCCATCTCCTCGTGATACTTTATTAAAGTACTCCCTAGGAAACTGATTATCAGTATAATGAAAGTTATTCATTATACTTGCTTTCCCGTGTTTCTCTTTCATTATAGTATTTTAAACATCAAACATATAAAATTTGGATGTTATCTTTAGAGGAAATACATATTTTACAAAGAATTAGACCTTGGTACTAGTAATCAGACCTTATTTCAATGAGTCTCCATTGGATTTCAAATCAACATAAATGTCATTTCATTTCTAGTTTCTGTTAGTCAACTAACTTAAAGGACTGACAGCTTGTGAAAATTCCATGTTCTGAAACATTACAAGTACATGTATTGTGTACTCTGAAAATAGATGTGATCATGAATTGTAAGGTTTGTTTTCTCACACATAGATTCATACATATATGAAGGTTATCAATGGTAATCTACAATAAAATTTATCCTTTATGTTGGATTGTATGGTCTTCCTTGATTTTTATTTTGCCTTCTAAACACTTGTTTATTGGTCTCCCTAGGTAGAAAGTATGTTTTTTAAAGTATCTAAATTTTACATCTAAATGACAGTATTCAATCTATTGCAAGTGGGTGTCCACAGATTATCCATGAAAATATATTTTTTTCCACACTTGGCATTTAATTTAAGATTAAAGCAGAATGTTGAACCAATTTTAACCAACTTGGAAGCAGTTCTTTGCTGAAAAACAGTTCTCATTTTTTCAGAAATGTTTTTCCCTCTAGGAAACTAAATGGTGCATCCATAACATCAACTTTCTCATAAAAAGAATTGAAAAGTGCTCTTTTATTTCATGATTATAAAAACCATATGCTAATTTCTTCATTAAAATATGGAAATTTCTCCTGATTAACCAAATCTCAAACTTTTAGGGCATGCTATGGTGAATGGTAATAATGAAATATCTTCTCCAGATATTCGAAGGCTTTTGTGCGTACATTTATGACTTTTGAGGTAAGTGTTTATGAAGTAGCAATGGTCCTGTAGGGCAAGTGCAATTTTCACACCAAAAATGCTTATCTGCATTTACTTTTTTCTCCTTCTGGAATTTTGGACAAAATTAACATGTTAAATATCTTTATTTAAGGCAACAAGCCATTATTAATAAAACTACAAAATATTCTCTTATATAAAGAGTACTGCCTTCCTGGAGGGCAATTTGCAATACCCATCAAAAGCTGTAAAATTTTGTGTACCACATAACCCAGCTATGCTACTTGTTGGAACTTACGCTACTAAAATAGTTTAGAAGGTGCACAAAGATTTCATGTTCATTGCAGCATTAAATCTAAGTGCTCAAGAAAATGGTACGATATGTTCTGGATCATCCATATACATACTACACGGTCATTAAAACCAAAGCTCGGTTTTGTGAAAGCAAATTTCTTGTCAAGGAAAGATTCTCATGATATATTGTTTAATGTGAATGAAAGGTTGCAAAATAGCATATGGCATGCTTCTATTTTTGTGAATAACAAATCGATTTGTATGTGTGCATCTGTGTGCAAGTATTTATCTGCAAGTGTATCCTATACTAATACACCAGAAGCAATACTGTGTCAGAGAATCTGATTTGACATTACCACTTTCTATCTGTTTATTCTTAGACAACTTACTCAGGGTCTCTGAGGTCAGCAAATTTGTTTGTTTGCAAAAAGGGCATAATAATAATAATATCTATTTCATAGGGTTATTGCATAAATTAAATGAGAAAATAAATACTATTTACATAGTATCTGGCTTATAATCAGTGTATATTAAAAAGTCTAATAGAGCATAGTGCATGCGGTGTGTCCCATACTTCCTCAATTTATGACCAGTAGAGAGTTCAAATATTATTCTAAAGAATACACACCAAACAGTCCTTGTACTGTTAAGTAGTCAAAATTATAGCTTTTCTAAGGATTTAGATTTCAAGAAAGCCCTAAACAAAGAGCTTAATATAAAGTACAGAAATTTGTGTCATAATGAAATAAGAAAAATAAAACACACATAGCTTCATGTACTCTTTGAGCAATTATTTGTCCTAGTAACTTAGATCAAAACTAGAATGGTGCCTCCACTGGTAAGGCCATCCACCTAATGGAGTGGGATAGCTTGGCATGAAGTGGAAATACAGAATGGAATGTCCAACATCTACCAAGCTCTTAAGTATCAGGGATAGCAAGCTAGACTTTCTTCTTATTACAGCATCCTTAATCCTCAAATTACTCTGAAAATCAAGTATCTCAGTCTTAGTTTTTTAAATAAGCAAGAAGGCTCAGAGAAATTCAGAAACATACCCAAGGTCAAAAAGCTACAAGGAGAGGGATCAGGATTTGAATCTAAGTCAATTCAAATCTATAGCAAGTTTTCCTCTTAATGTCTCAAGCCGCCAAAATAATAAGGAATAAAGTGGAAGCAAATTTAAGGGAACATTTCAGTAGAATCCCAGACGTATTAGTTTCTTTACTTAAAGAGATATTTCTCTGAAGTTAACTAGATTAGTTATTCTCAGGGGCACAGTTAGAAGTAAATAATACCCCTGATTTTACACAATCTTTCAGCTGAGTCCACAGAAAGCTTGCCAACTTATGGCCAAGGAACAATGTTACAGTGTTCAAAGACTATATTCTGCACGATTTTAGATTTGAAGGTACTGGCTTAATTCTGAAAGAACAACCAGAAGAATGTATTTTAGTTACAAGTTGTAACACACACATGTACACGCACAAAGGCATATGCGTCTTCTGCCTACTGGCTTGCGTATATCTAAATATGGGAATCCAAGATGCCCTGACTGTTGATAATAACATCAACACATTCACAGAGAATTTCAGGGAATATACATTTGGTTTGTTGTCAACCACAAGATCACAAATTTGCACATTATCTGACCCACTAATATCCTTGAAATCATTTACAAATTATAGCTAGTTCAATTCATTAATTGAATTCACAGATACTTGTCAAATCAATTTTTTCCTTACCAATTTGCCTAGTGCTAAAATTGTTAGATACTTTCTATTCAAAATCCATAATTTCACCTGGAAATAAGTTTACAGTCTTTCAATCCATAGATGGAAAACATTTTAATAAATATTTCCAAAACTCTTTGGTAACTAATGATTGATTTAATCAAATTATAAATAGCCCCTCAAATCAGTATCTTATTATTATAGATTTAGCAATTAAAAAGAAACAGCTAAGTAAAGACTCAATTTCCCCAGTTTCTGAGGGATCTTATGGTGTAGGTCATAAGAAGAGGGCTATTCAAGCCCTCCACCCAACCAAAAAAGAAAATATGTTAACTTCCTTTAAAATTTCTGCCAATGGCTATTTCTTAAAACTGTCCCCTCTCTGACCCCATCTACAGTCCACCCATATTTCAAGACCCAGCACCCCTTTAAATTTTTCTGAGTCCTTCCATGGAGATAAGATATGATCTTCTTTTGACCTTTGTAACTCTGGTATGTGTTACACTATGCCTTGCATAATCATCATTTATGTTCTTACCTGAGCCATTTAGTGGAAAGTAAGCTTCATCAGAGTAGGTATCTTGTCCATCTTGTTCATCATTGTCTCACTAGGCTGTATTAGCCTCTTTTGCAATGTGGAATCTTAATAAATATTTGTTGACTGACCAGATAATTGGTTTCTAATATTCTTGGTGCAGGATTTGTGTCTTGATCACATTTGTATCTCCCAAAGCACTTAGCAGAGTTTTTGGTGGAAAGGAAATAATTATTTAAGGAAAAAATGTTGAATTGAAAACTTGAGAGTGAGAATTGTTAAAACAATTTTTAATTGAACAATAAAATGTAACTCGAGGAATAATTATACCTTAGAATTGAGTATATTAGTCATCATTGAGTATATTAGTTTAACCAAATTTGAGTTATAAAGACTTCCATAATCAATATATTTTTATGTAATGCAATGGATCAAAAAAAAATCACCCTCCCAAAATTTTATGAAGACGGTAACATACAACAAAACAAAAGAAAACATTTACATTTAGTTGCTAATCACAGAGACGTCATGACAATAGTGGGTATTAATCATCTCCATTCATATAGGAATATCCTCCTAGATGACCTTGGAAACAATTGCCTGCGGTAGCCCCAGTGCTTCTGAATGCCAGGGACACCATCTCTTGTGATTGGCAAAGTCAGTGCTTGACCTTCCTATTTTTTAAAAGATATTTGGAAATAAAAATATATAAAACACACAGCTTTGCGTTATTTGTTTTTTGTGACTCCAAACCACTAAACACTATGTTTTTCATCTCTTTTATTCTTTTGTCTGTTCTGTAAAAGTGAAATTCATCTGGCCATTGGTTATTCTCTGTAGCCTTCTCTGTTATAATTACACATAACAGACTTTATAGCTTACATAATGATTTTTATATATTGCTATCTGCTAATAATTAGGTCCAAATAGTCCCATAGGCTTTGAAGTGGTCCTGACATCCGAACCCTGCTCTCCAATCCTGGAGGCTGTGTCTGCAATTCCAATCATATTTCCCTTGGTGCTTTTGAATTAGCAAACTGCTCTCTTGGCTCATTTGACCTGACTAAAATGAGAAAAGGCATAAAATCTCCCAAGAAGGTGTGTCCTAACAAGATTTCAGACACAATTCCACCCACCAAGGGGGTTGAGATAAGGCTTAGATACACAGTTCAGCCTTTAGATTCTTTCATCCAACTCCAACCTCGGAACCTTTTGTGATTCCTTCACCTCTATTCACTTCACAGGATTGGGTCCATCGCTAATCATAATATAGGATTTTGCTTAGAAGTTTGATCAGCTTTAAAGTTTGCTCTAACTCAGCACAGACCATACTCTTAGCTCTATAGGATGACAGGATAGATTCTTTGCCCTGCACACTCTAGGAATTAATTGAAGCAACTATAAATAGCCATTCTAAGCAGAAAAGAAACACCCATGGCAGTACCTTGAAATATAAAATTTCAAGATTTCCTTGAGCTCTTTTTGAGGGAGAAAAATCACATCTTCTCACTGATGAATCTTAGTTCCAATTAGTATAAGAACACTTCAAATCCAGTGGATTAACATTTTTAAGGTCTTTTATGAATTTCAGGTAACTTGAGTCTATAACAAATTGCAGAAAGTAGAGTTTGTATAAACAATTAGAAAATATCCATATTTTTTAAATTGTATTTTAAAACACACTGGAACGTAAAGAGAGCTACATATATATACAAATATTTATGTATATATAACATGTATATATATTGATATAGTAAAACAAGAAAATACTATATATAGTGAAAGAAGAAAATGTATTATTTTAAAATATCAAAAAAATTATCAATAGCATACTTAAAGAGGTTTTATACATGTGTATGCTCATTTACTTACAGTTAATAAGGCATTGTGCTAGGCTCTGTGAAGGAGATGTGTGTAAAGCATGCCATGACTTCATCAAGATCACAGAGGTGGAACAGATACATCTAATTTCAAAAAGAAATTCTTAAATGTGTAATAAAGGGAAAACCAAAATATAAAGTACTAAGAGAGTTATAAGGAAGAGAAACCATGATTATGGACTCAGAAAGTTAAGAGGAAATTTTTATATGAATAATTTCTAACAGTATGAAATATGTGTATTTATGATAAAAGGAAAATTTGGAGAGACTACTGAGTACCCAGATTTAAAAATGTATTTAAAATTTTGTTTGATCAATGTTTACCCCCTACCTAGGTTTTTCAGAAGGAATACTTGAAATGTACTGAGATGCTGAGGAATAATGCTCAGTATTCTGACAATAGTGGTTTGAGTTCAGAAGAAGAAAATAAAGCAAAGCTATGTGCCATGTATATTTTTATTTTTACATATTTTAAAAAACAGGAGGATCAAGGATTACTTTGGCAAGCACAGCGAATGGTTTCCCTGGAATTCAGAAACCCTGGGCAAAATCAAGAAGCATTAATTGAACCATGAGTTGAAGAACACAAGCTATCAACTGCATAACAATGGCTCAGTCCATTAATTAACTCATCATAAGACATTAGCTCTAACATAATCCAAATAATAGCCAGGATTCAGTGATTAAACAGTAAATGTCCCTGATCTACCATTGCAGGGAGAAAATTTAAAATTCACGTAAAGTGCTGAGGAATTATGCAAATGAAGAATTTATTTCTATACTTTTATAAGAAATGATTTTTCCAATCCAAAAGGACTAAAAACCTTATCCCATAGTCGAAGATTACATAACAAAACTTACCTTTCAGAAAGAACACTTCTTCTAGAGATGAAAAGATAGCAGTATGCAGATGTTACTGCTGCTAAAGAGCCAAAGTACATGAATTATCACCTAAGCTGTCTTTTTTTTTTTTTAATTTTTTGTTTATTGCAGTAACATTGGTTTATGACATTGTAAAAATTTCAGGTGTACTGATCAAAGCTCCCTGACTTCTCTGTAAAACATGCTGATTGATGTCCACAGCATGTTGACCAGTCATGGCTAACAGGCACGTCGAGGGCACACTTTGAGCTTCTACTCCCACAGTAGAGTTGTATGCTGGACAAGACTATCTTTTGCTTGTTTCCAAAACCTTTCACGCAGTTTTGCTTTGATTATTATACTTAAAGAATTTCATAAGTTTATGAAATATGTCTGCTAAAAGAAAAAGTTGTCATTTCTATGAACTGTAAGTTGATTTCTCTGGAAGTATTCAATAAAGAAGAGTTAGTAAAATTTTCTGCTGCAGGTTAGTTGTGCGTGACACTGATAAAGATGGGAAAAATCATAAGAATATAAAAGGAATCTAATTTCAAATTGCATATCAAATGGCTCTGAGTTCGTGCTTCACAGGAAAAAGCAAAAATCAAGTAGAAACTATAGATACATTTTGAGGTCCTGCTTATAACTAATAGAACACTTAGAATTCCATTAGGCAGACCTTGGCTGTAGATTGAAAAATTGGCAGGATATTGTTTACTAGTGTGTTCAAAGTTAACATAAAATATTTAAGGTATGTATTTTATCAATTTTAATAATTCCTTGCTTCATTTGATTTTTAAACAATATTTGGCTAACCACTGGTCCCAACTGCACCAGATTTTTTTTTTAATCAATAATAATGGCCCTTAAACTATGAAGTTTGTTCCTACATGATGTATAGTTCATATATGAGCTATTCAACTATGAAGTTTGGCCATAATAAGCACAGATCTGCTGTTGTTGCACAAGACCCATGTGGCACCCACAGAAGAGATTTTAGGACCAGCTTATACTGTTTCCTTAAACTCATGTATTAAGATTATGAATCAAATTATTTTTAAGAAGTTTCTGAAGATAGAAAACAGAACATGCTCTGTATTCTGTATGGTTTATTGTATTTAATCATATATAATCAAATATATAGAATTCTCATTACAGAATATTCATGTAGTGATTTCAAAAGCCAAAACAAACTTTTTTCTTTTATTTTGTGAAGAATCCATTCCAAGTATTGTCATTTATAGATGCCTAGACTGGAGTAATGCACCACATTTCAGAGACTGCTAGAGGTACCCCCAAGTCAGTTCTCTTTTTCTTTGGCTGTACACTTAGATTACATTTGTCAGCCTCCCTTGCACTAGAAACAGCCATATGATTAAGTTTTCTCCAATGGAATGAAAGTTGAAATGATGCTTGAGCCATGAAAACCTTCATGCCATGATCCTCCGTGCCCCTCTTCATGACACCAGCTAAAAGCAGATGAAATCACGTCCCTAGGAGTTCTCAGCATGAATACCTATGATGGACTATTTCTTGAGAGAGAAATAAACTTCTGTCTTGTTGAGTCATGAAATTTTGGATCTATTTTTTGAAACAGCTAGCATGATTCTAATTCAGACCCCTTCTGATGATCAGACAAAATTGATTGGGCTCTTCCCAACATAGACTTGTGTTCTTTACAAAACTGTGTCTTAATGAAGAGTATTTCTGAGTAGGAGAGTTATATGTAACAGAGGCACAAGAAGACTGCATGGTGATTGCACACATAGCAGTTTTGTAGAGACGCTCAAATGATTAATTAGTGAAGTCTTGTTCTTAGAAATAAATATACTACTATAGGAAAAAGATGGAAATAAAATTTAGGATCAGGAAAAATTAGTAGATTAAAGAATAAGATATCTGTTTGTCACATTACTGGTGATGTTTGATTATTTGGTTTAAGTATGGTTCCCAGACTTTTTCTATTTTAAAGATTCTTCCCTTTGTAGAGATAAATTAAATTGTATGTGTGTGGAAGGAATACCTAGAGACTGTGTGAATATCCTGTACCCCAACAATCTTTTGCCTTATGGTTTTAGTATCGATTAATGATTCTTGTTGGAATTATTACTATTGCGGATGTGAAATGTTGACTTTCTATTTCTTTCAATTTTGTCTATAAAGTTTCAGATATTCTTCTGTTAATGGCAGTTTTCCCCTCTTCGTAATCACTTAAAAAACTTAAGATTCATATAGATTCATGAATTCTTTATTAATTTATAATATATGTTTTCATTTTGATGTATATATTGTCCTAAATCTGGCCAGTTGGAACACCCTCAGGTTGGCTTTGGTGTTGTTTTGAAATGTGTCCATCCATTTTAAGCATTTTCTTATTTTGTGGATCAAGATTTTCTCAGCTCAACTTGTACTTTCCCAACTCAGCCATGGAATGAAACATTTCTCTGAAGACCAATGGTTCCTTCTAATGAGAAGCAGTATTTAGAAACTAAGGCCTTGGCGCTAAATGTGCTAATTGCTACCGGGTATCAGTGATTTTAAGATTGATATGCAGACCAAATTAAGGGAAAAAAGTAGATGGATAGATGATAGACTGATATTTTAAATCATGAGTTCACGCTCATTCTAGGATTTCTTCCCTACCTTACCTGATTTCATATTTCTATTTCTCTTTCCCCCCAAATTATAACGCAAATATTTACCAATCCTACAATATATACAAAATATTTTGGAATAGCTACCCCAGTACCAACAACTAAATGAAGTGCATTGCTTTTTATCCCTAGATTATAATCCCATTGGAAGTGCACAGCAGAATATTGTGTTCAAAATTTATTTAGATTAAGTCTTGTGCTATACAATTTGATTTAAAAGTTAGACTTTGTTTTTTATTTGTTTCAATTTTAGTGTTTTTCTTAGCCCATTACAGTTTATTTTTTGAATGATTAAAAAATTATTTTAGAGCAAAAGGCAAAATTATATAAAAAGATATACTCAGAGAATTCCCATCTTCTCTAGCTCTCATACCTCGTAAAAACCTATCACTTGTAGAGAACCAACTTGATTCGTTTCTGGCTTATTCTTTCAAAGTTTCTGTTTGTAAACATATGCAAATACAAATAAATATTATTCTTATTTTTTTAAACAAAGATTATACATGTACATATATATAAAGACAGTGTACTATATAGGTATGTGTGTATATATGCATTGTATATAAATATATATGATTATATATGTGTCTGTGTAAATAAAGTATCATACCTTTTATATATAATCTTTTGAACTTTTCTTTGTCACTTAAGATATACTGGAAGTCACTATTTATCACTTAATGGAGTTTCATCCATATTTTTGGAGAGAAGAGGGACCAGCTGCATAGGACTCCGCTGAATGTGCATTTAAGTTGTTTCAATATTTTGCTATTAAGCAAAATCACGCCATAAATAAACTCGATCACATATTTTTCTCACACTTTTGAGTTATATATTCGGGGTAAATTCCTAGAAGTAGGACTGCTGGGTCAAATAATAACTACATACATAGTGTGGTAAGATTTTTCCAAACTCTTTCTAATATGAATGGTATCATTTTACACTCTCACTAGAAATATATGAGATGACTTATTTTCTCACAGGCATACTAGAGAGTATGTCGTTAAGCTTTCAAATTTTTGACAATTGGAGAGGTGAGAAATAGACTTCAGTATATTTTTAATTTGCCTTTCTATTATTATGAATGAGCTGACTATTTTTTCATCTAAGAGCCTTTTGTATGCTTTTTATTGTGTTAAATGACTACATCTTTTGCCCATTTTATAGTTTTTTGATCTTCCTCATTATTTAACAAAAGTGATTGATATTAGAGATTTTAGCCCTTTATTTGTGATATAATTTGCAAATATTTACTTCATGTTCATCATTGGTCCTTTAAGTGATTTGTTGATTTGTTAATATTCATCAGGCAAAATTTCTTTATACTAGGCAGTCAAATTTATCAATTTAAAATATTTTGAGTCTCAATTTTGAGTCAGAATTAAAAAGTCTTTCTCTACAGCCATATGACAAATAAATTCAAATATCTTTGCTTCTATCACTTGTGTGATGGAATTTAAAAAAAATTAGTGTGTCAAATCTGATGCGTTTAGTGTTAATTCTCATGTATAAGAATGGATATAAATCCAAATTTATCTTTTTATTTAAAATTCCCCTCAGTGGTCTGAGATGCCACTTTAACTATATAAAAAACAAATCATATGTATTGGATTTTTTCTATTCTGTCTTCCTGGCCTAGTTATGTTCCCATCATCACTCTTCTTTTCCAATTTTTTCTGAGTTATGTGTGCATACTTATTTTTCTATATGAGCTTTAGCATCAGTTCATATGGCATCAGCAAAATACTTGTTGATATTTTTATGGGGATCAGCTAATTTATACATTAACTTAGGGAGAACTGACATTCTCCTATGTTGAGAAATACTATCCAATAATAATATATGTCTGTCCATTTGTTCAAGTATGCTTGTTTTTTGGGTGGTTTGCTAGGCAGCAATAGCCAATTAATACAGAAAGTTATTGACTTTACACATTAATCTTATATCTATCTTACTGAATTATTATGTTATTTGAATTATTTTTAACGTTGATCCTCCAGGATTTTCTAGGTATACTATTACAGTCATGTGCCACATAAAGACATTTCATCAATGACAGACTGCATATATGACAGTGGTCCCATAGCGTTAGTACTGTATAACCTAGGTGTGTCGTAGGCTACATCATCTAGGTTTGTGTTAGTACACAGAGGAGAAAGATATTTTCCTCTATCTTACTAAGTTCTTCTGGCTGGTCCAAGAATTAAATTGACATGAGACAGATTAACAGGAGAAAGACAAACAAAAGTTTAATAACATGTATACATGGGCAAAACCCAGGAAACCCAGCTAACTCACCAAAATGGCCAAAGTCCTCACTTAATACTGTCCTCAACTAAGACAAAAGAAGATGTTGCAGGTGGGGAGAGTCAGAGACTTCAAAAGGAAAGAAGACAATTCACAGGTAGGTGAAAAGGAGCAAACATTTGGAAAACAAGTGTTTGGCCACACAGAAACAGAAGACACAGAGAAGAGCCCAACAAATAGCTTTTCTAGGTGTCTCTCTGTCCACCACCTAATTCGTATCATGCTAAGGTAATAGCTCATTCCTGAGACACGTTTTTTCCATCTGGTTCCTTTTAGGCAGTTAAGGGAGGAAACAAGAAACACTGTCTTCAGTTTTTTATTTCTTAAAAATAATCAACCTAAAATAATCCTCATGTTAAAGAGATAAATCTTGGGGTGTCCAATTTTGTTCCCCTTCAGTGCACCCTATGCTGTTCACGCAAGGAGGGAATCTCCTAAAAACACATTTCTCAGAACATATCCCTGTCGTTAAGCATTGCATGACTGTATATCACTTGCAAATAGTTTTACTTCTTTTTCAATTCTATGCTTTTACTTGTGTTGTCTTAATTCCAATGGCTAATATCTCCTATCAAGTGTCAAATAGTTGTGGAAACAGTAGGCGTCTCTGCCTAATTCCCAGTCTTGAAGTGGATGGCTTTAGGATTGAGGTATTCATATTTCATCAGGATAAGAAAGAATTCATCTATTATTTTATTATTGAGTGTGTTTGTGGGAAATGGGTGTTAAATTTTGTTGGAGAATTTTTTGACATTTGTTAATGTGGTGAATTATATTAATAGATGTTCTAAGATTGAACACCTTGTTTTCCTGAAATAAATCCTAGTAGATCATTTTGTATAATTATCTTAATATGGTATTGAATTCTGTTGCTACTATTTTACCTAGGATATTTACATAAATATTTTTAAGTGAGGTTAATTTGCTGTTTTTTTCTATTTTTATCAGGCTTTACTATCAATGTTACGGTTCCATCATAAAAAGAAAATTAAGAAGTTCTGCATTTTCTATGTTCTGTAAAAATGTATATAGCCTTGGTATGGTATGGTATTTGAAGATTCTGTAGAATTCTGGACTTGTTGCTTTGTGTGGGGTAGTTCTTTGATAACATTTTTTATTTCTTTTGTGAAAAATGGTGTCTTTAAACAAAATGTTTTCTCAAGACATTGAAACACGGTACAAATTTCACAAACTGCCTACACCTTTCCTTCTCATAAGAAAAGTCTAGTGACACCTGTAAATGATGAAACCACAAATAGTGTAAAGGCACTAAGGACAATGAAACATGCACTTGTCTAATTCATACACTTGAATATGTTTAATTGTGAATATAAACTATGAAATAAAATGCACTTAGAATGTAGTGGAATCCACAGAACAAAGTATAATTCCAAAGGCTAACAGGAAAATATCAGGGCCATGCAGCCCGCACGTTGGCAAAAGCAAATTGGCACTCCAGCTTTTCATCCTCTTTAGGAAGCGTGAACTTTCAAATGTGATATTTCTAAACATCCATGAAGGTCATACTAGAATGTTTTGATACACTGAAACTAAAATTGTGCAATTACTTGAATGGCATTTTTCAAAAGATTTTGTTAAGGTTGTAGCATACTTCCACCATTTTTTTTCCAACCTGCAAGTTACTGCCTGATGAATACTCTAAGTAAATTATCTAAGTGAATCCTAAATGTGAGAAGGAGAAGGAAGAAAGAGAGGCTTAATCATTGTCAGAAAAACAGATGGGGTGTGTGGAGAGGAAAATGGATAGGAAGGAATACAATTCTGACTTCCTCGAGTATCTGTAGGGTGAACCCTACAAAATACTGAGCCATACTGAAATATCCTATCAACTGGATTGATTCAAATAATTGATTTTTCTTTTCTGGATGGGAGGAGAGGGGATTAAATTCAGTTGCTTATGTTATAGTCTTAATTAAAAAATATATAAATTGTACAATATAATCTGATACAGTACTATCACTGAAATAGGGGCAATTCACTGGCAAATGGAATGATATTACTGCCTTCTCATAGGCTAATATATAAGAAAAGGCAATCTGTGTGTGTGTGTTTTAAAATTCATATATATATATAAAAAACATGGTCACACGTACATATATTCTATTTATCATCTATATGTATGTGTGTATGCATGTATGTATAGACAGATAATTTGCATGCGTGTGAGTGTTTTGTATATATATATTATTCACACACAGAAGAAGGAAGGATAAAGGGTAAAAACCATTAATATTTAATTTCAGGGAGCTTACAATCAGTTAGGGGTGATAGACGTTAATATCTTATACAATATGAGGCAGAATAAAATAGAGGCTAAATCGAGTTACAAACATTGTATTGTGGCAACACTAGTGAAAGGAGGGATTGATTTTGATATATGGAGTGAGTAGAAGAACAAAGAAAACAAAAACAGCCCCACTAAAAGAGATGCCTCTGAGCTGAACCTGGAACAATAGGGTCTCAATATACAAGTTGAGGCTAGACAGATAGTGATGGTGGTGGTGGTGACGGTGGTGGTGGTGGTTTGTCTGTATATGTATGTGTATGTGTTGTGAGGATGAGGAGGGCTTGTTTCCAGGCTGACAAATACAGAGGTATGCAAATATGTCAGTTATTTCTACCCTACCAACTTTGGTATCCATTCAGAATTAAATGAAACCTTCTATCAGACAATTCAAGGTCTTTGGCTGAAACTATTACCACTGATATAGAGTGAGATGTTATAGAGCTTCTTTCTTTTTCTTCCAGCCAAAATAACTAGCTGAATTTTGTGGAGCTGAGTTCCTTTTCCCTCTAGCTGGATGTGTAGGAGCAGATCATCTTCGGATGGTGTCTCTGCTAAGCCTGCTGCAACGAGGGAAGTTATTGAGACCAGTGTCCTCAGCGTTTATCCCTTTAAGAAATTCACCAAAAACAGGGAACAAAATGGGGCAATCACTATTCAAGAGAGTGTCAAAATCATTCAGAAATCAAAACAAGCTATTGGAGTTCACGGATTCTTTAAAATGCACAGCTACCATCTTCCTTTTAGCTTAATAAGGGGGTGCGTATCCTTACAATTAAAGATAATTGCAGAGTCTGAAAACTGCATTGTGATTATAGAAACAGGGAATGAAGCTTGGTGACTACAAGACAAAGACTTCATCAACCGAACACCTTGGAACTCTCTAGCCTTTAAAATACAATTCTTCCTCTCTACAGCTTTTTTTTTTTTTTTTATATCGAGTCCCCTTCTTTCTTTATTCCCAATAGAAATACATTATTCAATATCTCAACTGATTGGAAACCGAGCTGTGGGTTTTCTTTAAATATTTTTAAGTTCATGAGTATCGATGTTGCTTCTCTAAATCATGTAGAAGTTGAATTTGTCTTAAAATTAGGATTCACTGCCTCATTGTTTTGTTGTTTCTTTGGCAACCCTGACAAAAATATCTTGCCAAATCTCATCTTGTTAAATAATTCCAATATCTTTCACTTGAAATTACTTGAGTAAATAGGGGAAGCAGGAATTAGATACTATGAAACATGAAACATAGGTATTATTTTTACCTGACTCAGCACATGATTTCAATTTAGGAGCACTGCATTAGAAAAAGCAAGGTGGTTTTTATGTTTGTTTGTATACTGAATAAATGCTATAGCTTGATAAATATTGTGTTGGATGATTCTTCCTGAGACTTTATATAAAGGTTTGTAGAATTTACTTACGAGAGTAAAAGAATAGGAAGGGGGGTGGAGGAAATTGTGAAGAGAACAATTTAATTTCTCTCTCTCTCTTTTTTTTTTTCGTGATGAAGATTTTCCCTTAGCTAACATCTATTGCCAATCTTCCTCTTATTTTGTGTGAGGAAGATTAGCCCTAAGCTAACATCTGTGCCCATCTTCCTCTATTTTCTATGTGGGTTGCTTCCACAGCATGGCTGATGAGCAGTATAGGTCTGCACTCGGGATTTGAACCCACGAACCTGGGCCATCAAAGTGGAGCACACTAAACTTAAGCAATATGCCACAGGGCTGCCCCCTAATTTCTCCTTAAATTGGCAAATAAAGAGGACGATTCATATAATAAATTTATATGAGATTTTCAAAGGAAAAGGTACATGTAGTCACGATGCGACAAGCCAAGATCGTGTTCTCTTTCTTGAATGATGAATGACTATTCAACAAAACAACAACTTGGCAAAGAGGTAAATCTTTAAACTGCTTCAGCTGTTGGTCATCATTTACTCTCAAGACCTGATCAGCATTCCATATTGGAGAAGCATTTCAGTAGTGTCTGTCAAACTAAACACATTAAGTCTACAAAGCAACAGGACTCAAAAAGTGGTGAATGAGTAACCATATGTAAAAGTCTCCACAGAAATTTGATCTGGAGAAAATATTAACTGGTAAATAAACAAACTTCTGGGCAATCTTCTAAAAACTTGTCAATTCCCAAATGAATAAGGTCATCTTGGTGTATTATGCAACTTGTTGGTCAGTGGTAACACTTCAAACTATTAAAATGAGTTTGTGGAAATGCATATAATTAGACACTGATTTGGGCTTAATTTATTCATTTTCTAAGTAATATGCAAATTTGTGTAAACAGATTTTAAAATAAGATTTACAGGCTGTAAACTCGCAGTCTGACAATTTACATGTTAATGTGGTAAATCAATTCAACAAACATTTACTGAACCCCTACCATACTGGGTATTGGGGAGCATTATCCATGCCATTTAGGAAACATGCAACTAGGAGTTGAGATGGGCAGTATAAAGTGTATTTTTGCTCCTGACGTGATAACCGTATTAGCAGTTAATTCAAAATGAAATAATATATGGAACAATTAATGCTTTGTAGATGCCTTTTCTTTATATTATATATACTAGTCCTTTAATCGGGGCATTCCTGTAACATCACCATTGAACCTTTAGGGGGAGGAGTTGGAAATAATATCTTGCTTTCTTTCCTTCTTAAATGACAAAATTTTCTGTACTCTGAGTCAGCTATGCATTATCCATTTTTGAATCAATCCTTCTTCAAGTAAAATTCCATGTATTTTATATTTTAGGGTGTGGTTTTAACCACTGAGTTGATAAATTATAGCTTGCTTTCACCGAATTTACCTTAGTATAGACTTCAACAGACAATATTTGAAGTCGCCATACAATTATAATGATCATATGGACTATAATGAAAAGGATGAAAAATAATGAAAAGGAGAAAGCTATTAAAAAACAAAAACTAAACAAAAACACAGCAACCAAGCAATTAACATAATGAAAAATTTCTAATGACTTAATCCATGCACTTAGGGTGTTCACAGAAATTTCAAACATAGCATGATTTTTTTTCTCTTAATGAAGTGTATAGACTAGCCCCATGTATCCTATTTCAATGAGCTACTATTTTTCTTTGTCAATTATATTATGCAAATACAGCAAAGTGAGAGAAAACCTGGAAACTCATACCTTTTGACCTTCTTTCTTTCTTTGGGAGGTATTCTTTATAGTCCTTTTATAGTACTAATTCTCAGAACGATCTTGCATGGTAGATATATTTATTACACTATTTGTTCAAAGAAAATAACTGAAGCTCAAAAAGGTTAATGATTTGCCCAAATTCACAAAGGAATTGAAAGAGAAGCCAAGTTTTTAGCTTCTCAGAAAACATCCTCTTTCCATTCTACCTGGTTGTTTCAAGATCAAAAGATGTAATAGACAACTGTGAATCTCTTATTTTAAGTAACCATGGGGAATTTTCTTCATTTCTTATTTCCTTTCTTTTATAATTATACTTTAAAATTCAGGAATCAGATTATCTTTTAGTCACACAACATTAAGGATCAAAATAAAACCTTTTTTTAAAAAAAATGTTGTTACACAATGTAATAGGAATATTGATGCAACTCTACTGAGGATAAGATTCTTACACATAGATTTAGGATACAACAATGATTGATCAATACAAATTTATTGTGTTCCTTCTGTATGATCGAGATTGCCCTGGGTGCTACAAGAGACAGAAAAATAACGTGATTCAACTCAGCAAATGTATATTGAGCATATATTTTACTCTATGCAGTACTTAAGAGAAAGGAGGGAGGGTTAGGAAGCAGGAAAAATTTCAACAGAAGAATAAATAGATGAAAAAGACATAGAGCTATTATTTGAGAAATTTATAATCTGGCTATAGAAACACAACTAACACACATAACACAATTCAAGGAAAATGTAGTCAATACCATTCAAAATGAAGTTTATAAATCAAAGCAATCCTTTGAGGCAAAGGTGAGTCTAGGCTTTAATAAGCCATGTTCATTAAAATTCAGAAAGAATATTAAAAAAAGTAAAACAATGGCTATTTGAGATATTTAATCAACCTTAATTTGAAGGTGGAAAACTGTTTGATATTCATATCCATAGATTTACAAGTGTGGTTTTTAAGAGTGACATGCAATCTGTATATGAAGTCAAGGTTAGATGAATTTAGCTAACTGCAGAAGACAAAATTCAGTTAAGCCATTTCTTAGAGGAAAACTAAATACATTATAGTGTTTTCCAATAATTTATTGAACTATATCATATGGTTTATTTCACAGACTTAAGATAGTGAAAATTTATACCTATTTAATCACAGAGCTACCGACCTACCATGGTACACACTTTGAGATATTTTCCAGAAGTGATAATGAGTTTACTCCGATAACATTTGTCCAGCTTTCTCACACAAGCTAGAATATTTACATCCAACTTGGCTGGAGTACAAAGGTAGAGAAAGAAGGAGCAGGTGGGCAAAACTAAACACAACTACCTCAAAGGAACAAAGCTTATGGACTCATTAAGCTGGTGTTCTTTTTTGTCTCTGCTAAATAACTACCTTAACATTCTAGTAGTACATATTCTTTATTTTAATTTGTTTTAAATAAAGGTGATTTTTCCTTGCAGAATTATCATCAGCTCCAACTCTTCTTATTTTTTGAGATATCACAGCTTGTCTCCATTAAGTATTGAACATTAAAAAGAAACTTAGAGTTAGTATACTCAAAGGTGTAAACGGTGTGGGTGGGCAAATCTGAGAATGTTAGTACAGCACAACTAGTACTGTGTACTCCATTTCCCATTCTAGAACATAATCAATTGTGATTCATGACACTGAAATCTACTTCTTCAAATTTTTCATATCTTAGCTCCTTTTACTGTCTACCCGTCTACTCTGATGATGTTTATCATCATTAAATATATATTTATATCAACTTTGACTGTGGCCACATAAAAATACTCTTTCCTTGTGCTAGGAAAAGCAAGGAGAATTGATGAGTTTACTGGCTTAGACGAAAAAAAAAAATCAACCTTGATATATGTCTGTCTTTATCAAATTCAATAGGAGGTGAAATTTTCATTTATTAAATTCTAAAATTTTTGGGTGACAGCTCTAACCCAGTCATCGTTTTTTTTTTTTTCTTATTTCCATAATGTGGCTAGAAAAAAGACAGAAATGCGTATTTGTGACTGAGATAGAGTACTCCTGAGAGATTTCCTGAGTAGCTCTCTATAAGTAGAAGGTTAAGAAAAAATTCTACATTGCCCCTCAACTAGTGAATGTTCATCTTTTCAAAGGTAGCTGAATCTCCAGTTTGTAAATATATCTAGAGCTGAGAGCAGTTGCAAGGCATTTATTTTTCCCTTAAGGTACAAACAATACAAATGGCATCTAATGTATGATTTCCACTTATAAAAGAAACTTGGGAAGCTCGAATTATGAATTCTGTGCCATTTGATAATATTATAACAATAGACTTCATGGAGGAATAAAATTATTGAGGTTTTAGCATAATTCAAACCCAAATCTCAACCCAGCTCTGCCATTTAATAGCTTGTAATTTTAATATTTTTGAGGCTTACTGTTCTCCTCTTAGAAAAAAAGGATAATAAAAACTACGTATTTGATTTTTGTGATAATTAAGCAAGATAAAGGAGAACCATCCCATTCCTAAATTCAAGAAGCCACCATTTATATAAGATACAAGATAAAGAGAGCCTCTTAGCGTTGTGAAATATGGTAGGCTTGAGTGACATGGGCAAAGCTCTCACTTCACAATTATACACAAAGTAGATTCCCAATGTTTGCATTATTCAATACCATTGCAATAACAAAAACAGTGTGAGCTTGACATAGATGCATATTAAAACTCTGTTTATTGAGCATAGCCACAATGTCTTATGCCTGTTTTCGATTCCACATGCCCAGGGCAATGCCCGGCTCATAGAAATAACTCAATATCAACAGGTTGAGTACATAAAGTCACATTAATCTTGTATGATTGGTAGACCAGGAGCTCTTTGAACAGCTGTATCCTTCAGTAAGAATTCTCAACGAGCTTATGCATGAGGACAAGTGAGATCTGGGACACAGCTCTTTAGTTCCCTAAAGCAAAGTAAGCTTTTGCGAGTTTTTATTATGAGGATGTATGTGTCAATGGTATATACATAGCATTCTCAAACTTAAAGTAATGCTATTGTGTGTGTGTGTGTGTGTGTGTGTGTTCTGCATTTAAAAAGAGAGTGGGATGTTTGCCAAATAAATATATGATGCTGGCATTAAGGCATAGACAGATTTAAAGAATTGTCAGCAAACATTCAAAAAATTTGTGAAGTTAACAGTTTGGCCTATTTTCTACTTGGGGGGAGTTTACGCCAGTGATGTTTTCCAGGACTGTCTATATCAGCCTCGCTGATTCTCTTATTTGCTGGGCATCTCCTAGGCCCATTATGCCGCCTTTAAGCAGCCCTCTCCGACGATGACGTTCTTCCCTAGAGATCCATTTCTGCATGTACCTTGACTCTTAAACTCCCATCTGCTGTTTCGTTAACGTTTTAAGTATGGAGAAGAGATTGGCTTCAACAGATTTGACACTAATACTACCAGAAAATCTTTGAGCATGATAAGGAAACCGAGATTCAGAGAAATGAAGTGGCTTCCCCGAATATTACAGGGTGACAGAGGTAGCTGGGAGTACTGCCCAGGTCTCTTCCTCATCCAGATCCCTGACATAACACCACCTTCAATAATGATTTAAACCCCAGAGAAGAAAGTGCTTGTCTTCAGCACATATAGCCCTCCTGGTTACCTAAATTACTTTTATTAAACCAATGAACTTATAGTACTCAGTAATACTAAAGTGACATCAAAGAAAACTGAGAAATTGATTGTCTTTCACCATATCTGTGTGTCCACCATAATCCACGTCCAAAAGAAAAACTGTAACCACCTCCATCTGCTTTAGGGTATATTTCTGCATTGCAGTATTCTAACTCCTTCGTTAACGTTGAAGTTAGCAGTTAATTTACACACAGAGAGGAAAGAGCCTGGCCCTACGTGTTCACTCTGTCCAAGGTGAACTAGTCAGTTTCAGTCACAGAAATGTAGAGTCAGAAGAGACGGAAAAAGTGAAAGTCACGGATTCTAGCTCCATCAGTCTCTGGAATCTTATAGGTTCGGGTCCTAATCCAAGCTTTACCACTTCCTAGCCTTTAAATTTGTGCCGATAAATCTTTGTTAACCCTCAGTTTTTTCCTCCGTGAAATTAAGACAATAGGTCTTAACTCGTAGGGTTACTGAAAGGATTCATAACTCACGAGGTTATGTAAAGGAGCTGGCCCTTTCTTACACTTCAAGTTCAGTTTAAAGGACAGCCCTCCAGGTTAATTAACTCCACTTCAGTCAAGTTTAATCACACATCCATATTCGTATTCATATTTGTAGGACATATTCAGCAGATACGGTCACACATTCAGAATCATAACACAGTGAAGATATTAAAGGAAAATATTTTATTTTTATAACGTTTTATAGGCCCACAAAGCACCTTCATATTCCTAAACTAATGGGATAGCATCTTGGTTGCATGTTCTTCATGCATTGGTTTATGGGGCCTCAGCTAGGAATAGTTCTGGGCTAAGGATGATAAATTTTCTATACTTTTGTAACAAGGAGGGCATACAGTTATTTCCCCCATGCCGATAAGGAAAACCACATTTAGGTTTTTCCAAATCCGTGAGTGGCAAGTCTCATGTTTACCTCTAAGAGGAAACTCTGATGATTCCATTTACTCATTTATCTCAGAGAAGCCCACGCGTGGATGTCACACTTAGACCTTTGTGGTAGGCAGAACAACGTGCCCCCCTCTCCAAAACGTCCATGTCCTAATTTCTAGAATCTGTGAATATGTTACATTATATGGCAAAAGATATTTCGCAGATATGATTAAAGTTAAGAACCTTGAGATGAGGAATATCCTGGATTATCCAAATAGGCCCAATCTAATGAAATGTGTCCTTAAAAACGGACGAGAAAGGCAGAATATTGGGTTGGAGAGAGTCTGGGTATGAGAAGGACTCGATCTCTAATTGCTGGCTTTGAAGATGAAGAAGGCGGTGAGCCAAGGAATGTGAATGGCCCCTGGAAACTGAGACTGACCCACATCTGACAGCCAGCCAGGAAACAGGGATCGCGGTTCTACAACTACAAGGAACTGAATTTTAATTATCAAAGAAATGGGTCCTCCCTAGAGGCTCCAGAAAGAAATGCAGCCCTCCTGACATCTTGATTTTAGCCCAGTGAGACCTGCGTCAGACTTCCATCACACAGAATTGTATGATGTCAACTTGGTGGTTTTAAGTGAGTAAATTTGTGTTAATTTGCTACATCAGCAATGAGAAAGTAATACATTCTGGATCCCTGTCAATTAGTACCAGTGCTCTGAGGGGGACATGATTCAACAGGTTGTAGGTTCTTTATAAACCAGAACTGCACTTTTGAAATCTCCATTCTGTGCTACTCCATACAAACATACTTAAACTCACTCTTTCATGCTTCCTAAAGACAAATGGCACAATGTCTCATTGGGGACAACGAATTCAAAGTTTGGGAATATTCTTAGTTATCAGATACTTTGTGGACTAGTTTTGTATATTGCAAAGCAATTTTATTCTTAGTTTAGGGGAAAAAATGTAGATACATGTGATTCAACACTTAAGGACAATAAAAGCCTCTTCTGTTTCTCTTTCTTCTCCTTTCTGTCTTCTCTTCTCTCTGCTTCCTTTCCTCACCACACCCAACACCACAGCATACAAGATTTCAGATTTTTGGAGTAGCAGTAATGTGTACCATTTTAATGAAAATTTACTGCACTGTTTAATGAGAATATATGTGTCCCTCAGACAATGGTTGACTTTTCTCCTCCCCTGTCTTTATGTTGAATAAGCTATGTCTTCAACCGCAGCTATTATCTTTGTAGAGTTGTGCGATCAATGTTTACAAATCATTTGAAAGTGTTTGCAATAGAGGAAGAATGAAGTTGCTACTGGTTAACAAAAGTCCTGAACTCGGTAAGTCTTTACTGCTATTGCCTTAAGACAGTTCCTGGCAGTTCATTAATTCTCTTGTCAAGATCTTTTAAATTGCTTCTGGTAAAGGATGCGATTCATCATCAAAAGTATACCCCAATGTCAGAATCCCCCTTCTAGCTTGTTTTCTGTCTGTGCTTATTTAAAATACCTCCAGTTTGTCAATAATTTGTAGTCTTCTTTGGAAAGCTGGCCATCACTCATAAGTTTCAAGGCATAAAGAGAGAAAATATCCAAGGGAAAAAGCAATATAAATTTTGCAATCCAATGCAAAGGCACTAATACATTAGAAATTGTATTGGATGGTATGGGTGAAATGAACTCTACAACTCTGAAATGTCATACGTCTTTCTATTACTGTTAAGAAAACACTGTTACATCCATTTAATTAAACAAACTTTTATTGAATACCTATGATTTAAATGCATTGAGCCAAAGATATATTGATCAAAAAGAGAAAAATGGCATTGCCCTCTTGGGGATTAGAGCCTGGCATTCTTCTCAAAAATAAAGGGTTGGTGAGTATGAGAATGTGGCATTCATTAGTATTGTTCACTCAATATTTCTAGTTTTGCTTCCAACCGTATGCTGGGATCACACTTTCCTAGCTCTTTGAAGTTAAATGTGGCCATATATATTGCTTTGTCCAATAACATGTGAGGAGAAGTTACACATGCCACTTTGGGGTGGAAGATTTAATAGTCAAGTGTGCAATTTTCATGTTCTCTGTTTATCTCCCTCAGCAACCATGAAAGCATAAAGATGAACGCTTCCTCAGCTGTGGTCCTAAGTAAGAATGACACAGAACAGAGGTGACCCACAATGGATGTATAGTGTAAGTGAAAAATAATCCTTCGTTATTTTAAGCCACTGATGTGTTGGAGTTGTTTTTAGTAAACTAGTCTATTTGGACTCATAAAGAAATTGATACCTAAAAGAAAAATGCTGTCATATCAACACCTAAAATACAGGGCCTTGGCTTAATCAACAGAGATAATGAGGAAATTGTTATAGGAGACAAAAAAGATGGTAACCTGTCTTATATCACAGCACAGCATTTGGTGAAAATGTCACCTCATATAAGTTGGCAATCTTTCCATTGAACTAATTAACTTGTATCTTTAGGGAAATATTAGAATATAAAATGTTAATTCTCTGTGTTGTCTATGTTTAGCAAAGCACTAGGAAAAAAAGGAGATGAGCTCAGAAAATAATTAGCCAGCTTATAATTAGTAGTTAAAGAGAATAAAGACAGTCCATGAATTCAAGAACTTGCAGCATAAAATATAAAACAAGAAGATCTTCAGGGGCAAAGTCCACTAAAACTCAGGCTATTGTAGGGATCCAATCATCCATCACACCCATTACTAAAAGCGCTGAAATGGTTAAGGTGTTTAAGAGTCCAGCTGCCTAGTAAATCATTCCAATTAGACACATTGGCTATGGAACAAGAGACAAAGGTTATGGTTCTCTCACTGAGACCTAATAGACCCTCAGTGCCCATAATCTAACCTAAAGAGAGAAAGAAGTAATTAGAATAGGAAACCAAAGAAATGAAGCAAAAGCTAAGAAATATGTCTTAAAAACTAGTACTAGAGTGGCTAACAGTACATGGAATCTACCAGAGTCATATAGATCAGGAGACAATCAAGATTTGAGAAAAAGACTCTGAATGCTTGAAATTTTAAAAACATTCTTGGGCAGAAAGTGAGTTGAAAAAGCCACTCATCCCTCCTAGGACAGCATATTCACCAAGATACGACCAAGGAGGATGATCAAAAAAGAATCTCTCAAAAGGATAAACCAAAGAACATGGATTGGGAATCCATGAACAGAGGAACCCCTCCAATAGAGCAGAATTATACCTAATCAAAGAATATATCCAATCTTTAGGAAGTGTTTATTCCCATCAGTGTTTGATCATTACCTACTAGCTGTGATTGGGGCACACAATTTGCCCTTTGATTCATAGATCTCCAGGCCAAGAAGGGGCATTGCCAGACTGATGAAGAGACTATAGGGCCTCTTTTAGAATCTGAGACTCTGAGGTGGACACAGAAACTGGATGCTTCTTCTGGGTTGTCTCTTCTAGGGAGGGAGTAATTGTGCTCTACATGGAAATAAGAGTCACATAAATTTTACCCCTCCCTATATTAACCTTGATACTACGCTTGAGGATTGCACTGCCTCTTAGAAGTTAGACTAATGCCTATGGATATCATCTTTTACCTATTCACAAATGATCTCTCTTAAATGAAGAACTTGCTCCACTGTGTGTGTGTATACATACACACACATATATATATACACACACATATACTGTCTATATATATATATATATATATAGACAGACACTGTCTACTGTCTCTCTCTCTCTCTACAAATATAGATATAGACAAATATAGATATAGATATAGATAGAGAGATCTATAGATATCTCTCTTTATATATAGAGAGAGAGATCAAGAGAGAGAGAATAGGCTCACGCAATTATGGAGAAGACTTGGCGATTCCAAAATCTGATGAGGTAGGCTGGTAGGGTAGAGATTCAGGAAGAGTTGCAGTTCGAGTCTGAAGACAGACTGCAGACAGAATCCCTTCTTGCTCAGGGGATGTCAGTCTTTGTTCTATTAAAGCATTCAACTGATTGGACGAGAGCCACTCACATTACGACAAGTAATCTGCTTTACTCAGAGTCCACTAGTTTAAATGTAATCTCATTCAATAAAACACCTTCACAGAAACATCTAGAATGATGTTTGACCAAATATCTGGGTACCATGGCCCAGTCAAATTGACTCATAAAATTAACCATTATGGGGTCATTTGAGTATTTTGCTTCTTTTTAAAATTTTTTTCCTATGCTCCATCTTCACAACACCCTCTCTGACTCTGCTTCTTCTGCCATCCTCTTTCACTTATAAGTAGCCTTGCAATTACCTTGGGCCCACTGAATTTCACTTTCCCACCCTCAAGACCCAATGAAGTTTCACGACACTCGTGAAATTAGGTGACTTGCTTTGACCAGTGAAATGTGAGCAGACGTATCACATGACACTTCTGGCTGGAGCTTAAACAAGCTAGAACAAGAGGCAGCAAACTCTTTCTTTGTTCCTTAGTCTTGGGAACCATAAATGGTCCAAGGAGTATTTGCTGCCTCCCTCTGGATCCTGGAGAGAAGACAGTCAGGAGCAGAGCCCTCATGTAAGTAGCAATTGTTACACGGTATGCACAAGAAGGAACACTTGCTGTTTTAAGCTGCTGAAATGGCTGGGTTATTTGTTCCACAGCATAATCTAGCCTATCTTGCCAGACAGAATATATAACAAGAGGAAAGTTATCTTAGCAAGAGATGTTATATGAAATATTTAGAGCACAGAATTTGGGTTTGTACAAAATGATGTTGAATCCTGAGACTATCCCTTTCTAGCTGTGTGACCATTGTAAAAATTACTCAATCTCTCTGATGATTGGTTTTTTATCACCTATAAACTAGAGATAATTCTGCATGTATTAAACTTCCATTATATGGAAGACATTATTCTAGGGTCTGGGAACATAAAGATGGATAAAGTGGATTCTGAAACAAAAATTACAAGTCTAATGGCAAAAAGAATATAACGTTGGTAAATTCTTAGTCCTCTACCTAAAACACTGTAGATAGTCAATAAATGCCCCTGATTTCCTTTGAGCACTTACTTTAATGTAGAAAGATCCTAACCTTTACTGTTAACCGTGCTGATACCACCTGCTAACAGGTGGTTAAAAAAAGAAATTCAAGTGTAAGTTGTTTTTCCTTTAATCAACATAAATGCCAAGAACCAGTCAGACTGGAATTTTGCTAAATTGCATGTTTGCTTTGGCATTCAGTACAAATGCCAAATTCATCACAAGTCTCCAGGGGGAGAGATTACTTTCCAGCAGGCAGTGATGCTTACTGGGGAGAATGCCTTGTTGCCTTCTTCCCTGTGGCCTCCATATTGTACATTATATTCTCTCCTTTTAGTTTGTTCTCAGTAAATACGACCCAGATACGGACATAAATGGGCAATTAACAAAATGAAAAATAAAAATAGACAATAAATGTATTAAGAATATTAATGCTTATTAATGATGAAGAAAGATAAAAATAATAGAAGAGCATTGTCATCTGCTATAGCCTGAATGTTTGTGTTCCCCTAAAATTCATATGTTGAAACTTAATCCCCAATGTGATGGTATTAGGAGGTGAAGCCTTTGGGAGGTGCTTAGGTCATAGGGGTGGAGCCCTCATCAGTGGGATTAGTGTCCTTGTAAAAGAGCCCACAGAGCGCTTCCTTGCACCTTCCGCCAGTAAGGACACAGAGAGAAGACGACTGTCTATGGGCCAGGAAGCAGGCACTGACCAGACACCGAATCTGCTGGTGCCTTGAGCTTGCACTTGCCATGTCCAGACTGTAAGAAATAAATATTTGAGTTTAAATCATCCAGTCTCTGGTATTTTGTTACAGCAGCCCAAGTGAACTAGGACAGCATCCACCAGATTAGCAAATATTAAAAAGTAATACTGAATCACTCTCCTACATTGCTGGATAAAATTTCTAGACTTAGCAGGGATATAAAACACTTAAATTATGTGTCTGTTACTCTAATACTTTATTTGGGAGAATTGAGTCTACTAAAATAGTAAAGAATATCCAGAAAAAGTTATGAGTATGTTCATCTCAGCACTGTGTCTAACAATATAAATTTAAATATGATATACTTTTAACAGTAGAGCATTAATTAAATAAATCAAGTTAGAAGTCTACAAAGAAATACCATACAAACTTTTAAAAATGTTACACACATACCTATTAACAAAGAAAAAAATATGTTCAATAAATTATTGAATAAAAAATTGAGATATGTGCATAGAGAAAATATCTGAAAGAATGTACAGCAGTGATAATGGAGGTCATGTTTGACAAGGGAGTGTCAGGAGTGTTCAAGTTCTTAAGGGTCTTTTGTGAATTCTCTGATATTTCTAAAAATAGTATGCATTGCTATTTGATAAAATAAAATTAGTCAAAAAATAAGCAAATTTAGGTAAAAGTAAAACTTAGCTTATATTTGTAATACAGCAAGCATTGACAATTAAAGAATATCGTCAACATTTAGTTCTTACTAGAGGTAAGAAAATGTATATTTGCTGGTGTCTGATCAAATTTGTGTCACCAATAAAAACCATAGATGATTTTTTCTAAGTTGCCAATAAAGATATCTTGAGTACACAAAGAAACTCTACGTTCTTCCAAGAATAGCAAAAATGCAAAATATATATGTCAATTCTGTACATGGTGAATTAGAAATGAAAGGATTCCAGCTCTTTTCTCTTTGGAATTACTCATTAGATGGATGATTTTCCTAGCATGTTATTAAAGCCTCTTCAGGCAGTCAAAAATGGATTAATAGCAAAAGACATATTGATTAAAATGTAATTTATATTATTATAACTAAATGATGATATTGCCTGCAAGTGGGAAGTACTCAGAGGCCTCCTTTTGACATATTATAGTTCACTTTGGTGTTGCACACAGATCTTGATTTCTGCTGAATTACTGGGAGGAGAGGTATGTATATTAGGACACTATGCAATAATTTTTAAAAAGATGTCTCAGAAAAAGGAAAAACTTTTCATTTATTTTTAACACTTTTTCCTAAGGAATCAACATGAACATTTTCCTCTTTGTAAGTAGACTCAAAACATACTTGACTTCAAACATTATTTAGAACTTTTAAAGGAAAATTTAGTAAACATATTTTTTTAAACACTATAACTCAAGCAGTGAAATTAACTCAAGCACTTTCTTTTTGTTTTACATCTAAATGTTATGGATTTTTGTAGCAATTTTCATGACATGTAATAGAAAGTAGTTCCAGACAGCATGTAAATAATGAGGAATAATCTTTCTCTCAGAGTCCACTGTCACATTCATACACAGACAGAACACACACACAATCTCCAATGTCTGGTAATCTAATCTCAGAAATTAAAATATTAAAATATCACAGACTCTTTGCTATTTTATGTATCACATAAAAGAAAAACACACTGAAAATTAAACTATTTTGCACTATTTTAAGATGTGCTTCATTTTTAGAGTTGGAAAATTTTGAAAAAAAATGTTCATCTTAGAATTGATGAAATTTGCTAATTCGCAATATAAAAGTAGGTGCATATCAAAGACTGTCATTATAATTGAAGCAATCTATCTTTTAAAAACTGCATTGAGTATCTGTTTCATTAAATAATAGCTAACATTTATTGAACATTTACACTGAGGCAAGTAGTTTTCTTAAAGATATCTAAAATTAATTATTGTAAAACTATGTAGGAATTTGGAAAAATCCTTGGCCTACAGATGCAAATATTGTTTGTGCACCAACATTTAAACTATATAATAACATTGAAGTAAATGTACTAAAATTATAACACTTCTACGTTAGAGTTATAAACTTTTTTTTCTCAATTTCTAGGACTTTCCCTAATAGGTCTATAATTTCTTTTATAATTTCAAAGGAGTAACTACATTTCAAACACTCACATGCTGTGGAAACATTTTGGTGGGTGATTGTATACAGTATTAACTTTAATATCAAGAACTGCCTCTTTCATTTAATACGGGCACTAAAAAAATGTTCAGAGGCTAATTAGCCTAATTGAATTAAAAACATGTTTCTCTTTTGAGTTCTTAGATGCAAAAGATCCAAATCTGTTGCTTTTAGACATCTCCTCCTTAAAAATAAAAAAAAAAAAAAAAAAGCAAATCATTAAAATAAATCTCTCTGACTTGTTGATTGCCAACAATACCAATATAACTAAATTTCTCTTTCGACAAATATGGCCACCAAACCAAACTGATCTCCTTATCAACGTCTAAAAGAGCTCAGCTACCAGCCATATCAGTAAACTTCTAACACCTTCTAAAAGGAAAAATTCAGTGGCCGAAAGTCTGATTTGTATATCCAGGTAGATTCAGTACAACTTCAGTGCTGTCCATCCACAGAAAAAAAGGAAAACTACACGGGAAATAATACCACCTTTCAGTTCCTCAGTATGCTTTAGGGGCCAATCTCAATACATTGAAGGAAACGATAAGCACTGTTAATGCAATATTTTCTCCCATTTTTCCAAGACCTCTTTCTGTATTGACATGTAGTTCATGTCTATTATTTAAATAGATTTAATTTGTTTCTCACTGCTATTAGCGACGATTTTGCAAAGTTGTAGTCAATATCATGCTAATTGAAGAATTTCAAAGAGAGACATTACACCAGAGTTCTGATACAAAATAGTTGACACACTCAGATTAAGATAATTCAAGAGGAAAATATTTTAAAAGGGGCTGTCTACCTAGAGGTAACCAGGGTGTAGAGGAATCAGGGTGCAGGACTCTGAGCTAGTAAGAAGAAAGGAGTTATTAACACTTCTAGGTCAGAAGGGAGTAGGGGAGGAAGCTGTTCATGTAGACAGTGTCTACATGTTTCATGCATAGAAGGTAGTTTTGAAAGAAACAGATCCGTGGCTGAAGAGTCCAGCCAGCCCAAGATGAAATTGCAGAGACGGAGCCTGGGGAATGCATACCCTGATCTCACTTTTCCTTTCTTATCTTATCTTTTGCTGGGGCTCCCCATTAGCCGAAGCGGGGACTGGACCACAATGATCCAGCATTTACAGGTCAGACTCTTGGACAGAAGGCAGCATAGAGGGAGCAAATAAAGGATATCCACCTGGACAATTACGTGGAGCTCACAGAATGAATGTAATAGAACTTGCGGTCCTTCCAGGTTAGTGTCTCTGATATACCCTATACATACAGGGTTGCAGGGATTGGCCCAATATACATGCCAAATAATTACAGAAGAGGCATAGACCATACAGGCATCTACGTTACTGAATTAGAAACTGAGAGACCTCGCAAATTAAGTGATTATCGGTAAGTCTTTATAGCTCTCCCTGAATTGTTAACTGCTTCATGATTTTAAAAATGTTATTGCTTTGGGAATTATTTAGATTTTGCAGATGCCCCTCTGTTAAACAGTGATCCTGTGAGTGAGCATCACAGAAGAAATAGAATTCAAATTTTATGTCTACACATGGGTCACATTCCAGACTTTTCGCTGGAGGAAAACAAAAATTAAATCCACCACACTTTTCTTAAACAAATTATTTCTCCTTGCATAAAGTTACAGTAATGGGAAAACAGAAAAGTTAATTAAACAATAAATTACTTGGCCCACAAGTTGCCAAACCGTCACTTTGGATTTGCCTGATCCCTTTCCACTGACTGTAAGTTCTCCTAATGGCCTGAGCAAGGTGCATGGAGGGGAAATGTTAATCTATGGGTCTCAGTACATGCAGCCCAGAGGTAATCCTGGAAATAGTGTCCCAGAGGAGTCAGAAGATCAGACCTGGGGCAAATACACAGAACTCAGGCTGCTGATCCACACGAGTTAAAGGAAGAGGAGAATCAGAGTAAAAAACGGGAACATATTCTGGAAAGGCAAAAATGAAGAAAGAGGGAAGGTGTGTGTGGAGTAATTCCTAAGTCTCTGTTTAGGTTCCTAAAACAGTTTCTTAGAGATTTTCTATCTTCTCTTGTGTGCGTTTATTAAAGGTACATTTAAAAGACCTGGAAGAGAATTTTATTTTCTTAGAAATAATTTAATCAATGATTATTCTTTTACCAAGTGGTTACAATCAATTTTTTTGTGGGTGCATGTGTGTGTACATGTGTGTATCACATACATACAGGTAGATGTTTCTAATTCTTTAAATCAAAGGATTATAAATACAAAGCACATATATCATGATTCATTCAGCACAGGGTTTTAAAAACTCTTTAATGATTTATAAATCATTACATTTTCACATTTTTGTTTCAGAGAAAATATTTTATCAAAGATAATACTAATGAGGTCAGAGTAATATTAGAGGATCCTTCAGTTTTTAAAGGTATTAATTTAACTCATTAGTAATTACTGACTAGTAAGCCCTTTGTTAAGAGTTGTGGGGGCTAAAGAAATAACCAAGTTAATTGTCCTGACCTCCAGGGGCTGAGACTCCGATGAAGTGTAAAATATATACACAGTTCACAATAATTAAGATAGATTATAATATGGGACATAAGAGAAGTATTTGAAATGTGGCTATGGATTGAATAGCAGAGAAGGGAGCTGTTGTGGTTAGTTATCTTGGTGAGAGTAATTTAAAAGTGCTTGAAGCAAAATTTTAACAGTCAGGTAGAGAGTGGGAAGTGAAAGGGTAGCTAAAATTAACTCATTTAATCATCAAGCCCCCAGCATTTTAGATATTGTGCTAGGTACTGGAAATACATTGCACAAAATAAAAATAGCTCCTTCTTCTGTGGAATTTACCATGAATTGGCAAAGAACATTGATGGCTCTATGAAAACATTTAAATGGATAAAAGGAGGCTAAGTTGGGGGAAAAAATTAAGAGAATAGTGAGATGAAGGAGGCTTCTTTTGTTTTGATTTTAGTTGGTTGAACTTTTCTCGGATAAGGGGAACATAAGCATGTTTGGCTTTTGTCTGTGTGGAAAAACCCAGGAAAATGGAGAAATGCAAATCACAGTGGACTAGCTGATTTAATAAAGTTGATAGAGAAATGTAAAGTATTGGAATTAAAATCTAATATAAGGGGTTATTTTGAGAAACAAGAAATAGATTATAGATAGACACAGAGATATTTTAAGGTCTTTAAGTTCTAAAGAAGAAAAATTCAATGATGTTCACATCAGATAGCCTCATCTTTTCTAGAAAGCAGGAGGCTGTTTCATCTGAAACTGAGAAAGTATGGGGCAGATTTGAGTCCAAGAAGAATAGAGATTTTGAACAACCGTGAAAGGGTTGGAACACTTTAAGCTGCCAAATTCCACTCAGGACCAGGCAGGGTCAGGCAGCACGGAAGTGTTGAATGTCTATGATATGTTTAGCAAACAGGCATGATCCTTGCCTGCACAGAGCATTTCGTCTAATGAGACATGCCTACAATAATCAAACAATTACGTAAATAAATATTAACTTGGCAATTGGCAAGGTAAGTACGGCAGGGGATAAAGTGATAGAGAACAAGAGAGTCAGAAAGAATTCAGTACAACTAGCTAACTTCGGATTGAGGGAGGCAAATAAAACAAAATGTGGCACCTGCTGGACCAGAATGATAAACTAAGACAAAATGAGGGTAAAGAATGGGCTCAGTAGGAGTCAGGGAGTGGACTAAATGGGAATATATACAGCTGTGGTCAGAAAGCAGGCTTTCAAAGTTTCACTAGAATCGGAGCAGTGATGAGAGAAAAAGCGGTTCCAGGCAAAAACACAAAGTGTATGCTGAGAGAAGTCAAGCCCCATCACAAATGCACGCACAAACCTCATTCTCATCGGTGAGAGCTTGCCCATGCCAAGGATCCAGCAATTAACCATATTAATTCACAAACAGTCTACTCCAGAGCACTTTAAGTCGCGTATGAGACAATTTTTCTTTCCCATTTATTTTAAAGCTGTTAATGCTGTACTCACATACATTCAATGTGTCACACGTTCCAGGTTATTGGGCCCCACTCTCACCGGGTGATCTTGCAGCTTCACAACACAGAGAACCATTTCTAGGAAAGAGATAAAATTAAAACACAACATTACACTTAAGGAAGTTGGAAAATAGGCCAAGCAAAATTATTTGAAATTAAAATCTACTACCCTGGAGTAACCTACAGGCAGCAATTTATATTTCTATATATTTTCCAGTGCATATTCATTTTACAATACATCAGGCTTGAGGCTTTTCCCAGAATATAAAAGGATTTTTGAAAAATGATAGTAATCATAATATTTGGTTCTGGATAAATATCTCACTTTATCAAATTTTTCTTTCTCCTGGACTGTTGAGCAAGATTTTCCATGAAAGAAAAAAAGGTGTATCTATTGCTATTTTAGCCCCATCTTTCTTTGCACACTCTATTTTAGTCAAATGAATTTATTCCTCATTCCTGAACATGATCTGCCTTTTCATGCCTCTATGACATTGCCCATGCTAACTTATCTCCTTGAAATGTCATTATTCTTTTGTCATTCCCATTTTCCACCCAACAAACTCATAGACATTCTTTAATACCCAGCTCAAATATGACCATTTTCCCCCTGAAGCCACCTACCAAAATTAATCTCTGCCTCATCTATATTCCCACAGACTGTTGCTTGTCAATTATTATGAGCCTTATAACCAGTGTTTCTAATTCCATTTCCCTGCCTTTGAGCTTTAAAGGCAGGGAGAATGTTTTATCTGTGAGAGGTATTTTTTTTTTCTTAATCACCATCTGCCTTGTGCACGTAATGGGCATTCAAATATAATGGATAATTGCTCCTCACTCTATCTTGCTGTAAATCAGGCATTTAGGAATGCTATAGTCAGGGCTTTACAATATACAACTCTATAATTTCTTTTCAATTAAAACACTTTTTTTTACTTGGCTTCCAGAGCATCATTCTCTCCAGTTTTCCCTCCCCAGTTGGTGACACTTTCTTAGTCTACTCTGAGGTTTTCTCCTCATTTTCCCAGCCTTGTAATAATACAATGCACCATGGCTCACATCTTGGACATCTCCTATTTTCTATTAGATTAATTCCCTTCAAGATCTTATCCAGGCTTATAATTTTAAACACCATCTTTATACCAAGATTGCCAAATTTCTATTTTAGCCTTGACTTCCGCATGAATGCCATGCTTACAACCAACTGTTTACTTGAAAGACCCACTTAGGGTGCTAATAGGCAATTTGAAATTAGCGTATACAAAACTGAGCTCCCTGCCACCACCAATTTGCTCCTCCTACAATTTATTCTCAGGTCAGGGCAATTTCATCCACCATTTTCTCATTCCAAAAAACTTAGAGTCACCTTGACTCCACTCTTTCTCCCATACCTCATATGAAGCATGTTAATAAATCCCATTGGTGTTAACTGCAAAATATATCCAAAATGTGTCTAAAATATGACCACTTTTCTCCTTTTGCACTTCTAAACTACTTGTCCAAGCCACTGTAAGTTCTGCTAAGTTTTATTGCAATGGAGTCCTACTTTATCCTTTCCTTTTGTCTATTCTCAAAATAGTAGCCAGAATGATTCTATTAAAAGGTAAATCAGATTATGTCTCTTCTCTGCTCGAAACCTTCCAGTAGCTTCCATCTCATTCTAATAGAAGCCAAAATTGCTAAAAGGGTTGGCGAAATCCTACATGATCTGGTCCCATGTTAGCTGTCATATCTCTCTTCTTGTTCACTCTGCTCACACCACAATGGCCTCCTGTCTGTTGTTCGAAAATCTCAGCCATGTTTCACCCTTCAGGCTTTGCTTCTGCTGTTCCCTCTCCCTGAAATGCTCTTCTGCTGATCCAGGTGAACCTCTTGCACATCTCCACTGGATTTTACTGAAATTCATTCATTCAAAATAGCCTATATTTTATAATTATGTGTATGCTATACATGTGTCCATGTACAAAGATGATATGGAAAAACATAGGATAGTTTTCTCATGATTTGTTGGGCATAGATTAACACTAAATATATTTATGTTAAACATTAATGTTTTCACAAAATTGTTTATGATATGATTTTGAAAGTGAGATTTAATTAAGAAATACATGGCATAATGACACTTCTGAAATTCAAAGAGATGCTGTGGTTTTGATGCTCTCAGAAACGTAACCAAAAATGATCTCCTCAATGCTGGTTGTATATGACATTTAAGAACCACTTTCAGGGGCTGGCCCTGTGGCATAGCAGTTAAGTTCACCCATTCCACTTCAGTTGCTGGGGATTCACTGGTTCAGATCCTGGGAACGGACCTACTAACCGCTCATCAAGCCATGATGAGGTGGCATCCCACATAGAAGAGCTACAACTCTACAACTATGATACACAACTATGTACTTGGGCTTTGGTGAGAAAAAAGGAAAAGAGGAAGATTAGCAACAGATGTTAGCGTGGGGCCAATCGTCCTCAAAAAAAAAAAATCGTCCCTTTAAAAAAAAAAACACTTTCAAATTGTTATATCTTCTATGCACAACCATAAATCCTAGCACACACGCCAGTTAGTAATTAATTCTTAAATACTCAATTTTTCCCTCAGAAATCATTTTACTGTATGTAAGGAATGAATAGCCTAAAAAATGAAAAGTATCTTTATTTATTCATTCACTCATCCATTCCTTCAAACACATTAATTAAGTGCTCACTGTCTTAGGCACTATTTTAAGAGATAAGGATTTAACAGAAAACATGAAGCTAGTTTGTCACAAGCTTTGGACCTGTAACACTTTAAAGTTAACTCTATGAAAAGGGGAAGAGCTCGAGAAAGGACCTGAAACAAATTTGTTCCCCTAGTCCTCACTGAAAATGCAGTAAAGTGGAGAAAGGACTCCGAGTCTTGTTCCTGTGGCAGCTTTCTGAGCAAATGTTTCCAGGAAAAACAAAAACGTGTTGTGGCAAATAATTTAGAAATAGTTTTCCAACTCGACTTCCTTCACTCATCACCTAGTCATCAGAACAGCTATTCCAGCAGAAGAAAAATGTCCTGAAGGCAGAGGCTTGTTTAGTTCACCACTATATCTCCAGCACCAAGGACAGTACCTGTGCTGGGTCTATGAGGATCCAATCAAGCAGTTTAGTTCACACCAAGTGCTAGATCAGCCTGTTAGAAAAATGAGTCAGATTTGGTTCAATCTCTCAAGGACATTAGTGCAGGTGGCTAATTATAGTCATTTATAAAGCACCTACTATGTACCAGATGTATAATACATGCTATTACTTTAATCTTATGTTACCATAGCTTCATCACTTTGCCAAGAGATTTTCACATATTGAGGTATATGGGGTAGCTATTCTGGTTCAAAACTGTTTAGGCTTGAACTAAAGTAGCCTGACTTGTGGCCTATCAAACATACATTGTACATCTGTTTTAACCATTAAAGTAAAGAATGCACTCTTTTAAGTTAAGAATGCTTACTTCCCCTCCTACGGCATATTGGTAACACCCTATTCATAACGCCCATATTAGTTCCTTTCCCAACATCAGGGTCAAGTTGACTTGCTAATTTGTACCCAAAGACCTCTTTGAAACTTTGGTGAATATGTATCCTGGTCATGTTTAATGTATGTTCTTTGTTCTAAAAGGGTATAAATCTCTACTCCATGTTTCTCCGGAACGATTTCTTCCTTTGCGGAAAGTGCCTTCCCAGCTTATAACCCTCAGCTTGACACAAGTAAAACTCGCCTTACCTCTCTTATCTATAAAGTGGTTATTGGTTATTTTGTGTCGTCAACTTCCTACTTCACTTCACTGTGCCTAAGTTTCCTCATCTATAAAACTGGGACGATGATTGTACTTAACTATTGGGGTTGTTGTGAGAAGTAAAGTACTTATGAAAGTGCTTAGACTCATAGCACATGTAGGGGAGCAGAATTTGCTACCCCAAATTGTGTCCCTTTGACTTGATTATCTTTAAGAACAAAAGACTCAGGAAGAAACTTTGACCTTCCCGCTCACTGCCTAAAAGAATTTAAGATAGATGGCCTGCTCCGTGAAGGAGCTCTCACCATAGGTAACTATAGTATAATATGAACTAGGGGTGGTAGAAAGGGAGGAACCTAGCAAGGCCCATTTGATCAAAGTCCTCCCCAAGTCCCATTGTCTCCGAAAGGCATGGAAAATATTTGTTTACCAAATATTTGCTTTTCCATCTCCATATGAATTGCTTTTCTCCCCTTTGAAGTCCCCAACATCTTCCTTTGTCTTTAGCTGAAGATGGTATTTATGATAGTGGCTTTGGCCATTTTGGTGAGTTATTCAGTTTTCCTGGGATTCTTTCATGTATGCATGTTATTAAACTTTGTTTGATTTTCTCCTGTTATTCTTTCTCATGTCAATATAATTCTTAGACCAGCCAGAAGAACCTAGAAACGTAGAGGAAAATTTCTTCCTCTCCTACACATGTACTTTACATATATGATAATATACTTTTATTTGTAGCTCATGGTAACACTTTGAAATAGATTTTCTCATCTTCATTTTACGGAATAGGAAACAGATGCATGTGGCTAAGTAGTTTGACCAACGGCCCACAGTTCATACGTTCCTGAGCCACACTGAGTTTAGAAATGTTTCTCCAATCTTCCCCTCCTGTCTACATTCTTGCCTACATTCTTAGATCAGACCCTAATCACTTTCTGCTTAGACTTTGTCAGTAACCAGCTTCCAAGTCTCTCTTTTTTTAGTTTTATCTACCTTCCTTTACACTTTCCACACTGTCTACTTTCGATATGGTTTTGTTAAGCACTTATCAATTTACGTTATTTTTCCTCTGCCTTAAAACCCAACTGGATCTCTACTGCCTCCAGAATAAACTGCAAGGTTCTTAGAAAAGCAATCCATGCTTTTAATTTAACATTAAAATATTTAATAGGCTTCTCTAATGCTCAAACTTTATAGTCAAAACTCTAGATAATTGAATTAAGATTAGATAGTCCAAAAATCAGGCAAATCTGGATTCAAGTCACTGGTGATCTAGTTACTAGTTACTAGTTGTGTGATGGCCACTAAGTTATTTTACTTCTTTGATCCTTAGCATCTCATTTGGAAAATGGGGATAATAGCATTTAACCTGTAATTTTTGGTGCACATAATAGACATTCAGTAAATGATGTTTATTATCATTATTATCCATGGTATAAAAACAACATAAACCATATTAAGGAGATGACACATGAAAAAATTCTAACAGAGATCCCAAGTGTGAAAAACAGAGTAAAACAAAGAATAAAATTGGCTGGAGTCAAGCAATGACATAGGATTTCAGAGTTCAGTAGACAAACCAGTCTAATTTTCTGTGAAGAGAAAATTCAATTATCAATGGACTTTTCGGTTATTTTTTCTTTTGTAGCAAAAATAAAAATATAAGTTAGACCCAAATTGACAGAGAAAAAATAACAAGTTCTTTTTCTGTATGGATCAGAACAGGTTTGCAACGGATTTGCCAGTAATAAATACAAATGTTTTCTACCCTACTCCTCACTTGAAATATTAAGAAAAAAATCACTGTCTGGTTTTATAGCTCTCCAAGAACATGCTTTCCTACTAATGAATGTTCTCATATAGATTTTACACATGCTTATGTTAAATATAGGTTAACTGACAGAATATTTTGAAATGCTCAGAGTGATTAATCAAGGCTGCTTCATTTAGTGATGAGAGATATTTAGTGAGATTTCAAGTTTAGTTAAATTAAGTTCGCAAGCAGGAAAACTCATTTGAACTCAAGAAAATATTTTGGGCATATAGAAGTTCAATGCTAATACTCTGAAACACAAGCCTAGCATTAGTAACCCTAAGCTAACTTCCAGGTATCTTCACATTGATTGGCAATGTTGGCTGAGAAGTAAACACATGGTTTTGCTTGTTTTCACCTAAATAAACTCACATTCTATAACATCACACTTTTAGCACTCATTTATCCAAATGCTCATTAAATACCACTAAGTACCAAGCAATATGCTAAGTGTTAAATGCAAAAGAAGTGATACAATGTTTTTTCTGATTTGTCTGGCCTCTTCGTCTAATTAGGGGAGAGAGATAAGTAAAATAATAAATAAGATATTTTATTTGAGATGGTATGTGTACAGGATAGAGAAGGGAACCCATATGGCTATATTTGTTCAGGTCCAGACACCCAGTGGGGAATAGACGTACAAGAAATTTATAGGGGGAAATTCCCGTGAAGGACAAAGGGAGAGTGATCAAGAGAGAGAGGAGAGCTTTCAGATGACAGTAAAAGCCTGACTGTCAAAGAGAATGAAAGGACAGAAGGTTGGAGGGAGAGAGTCTAGAACTGCAGCACAGTCCCAAGAAAGGCTCAGCGAGGCCACTTGGAAGTCCTTGAGCTGCAGTTTCCCATTAGAGGAGTCCTGTGTTTCAGAAGAATGGGCCTGAGCTAGTAGCAGTCATGGGCTGGGAACAGCCCAATGGAAACACAGCTTACCAGCAAAAGCCCTGATGGATATTGAAGCAGCAGTGAGGGCTGTCAATCAACTATGCTCCCAGCAGCAAGCCCAGTGGCATCTTTGGATGACCATCCCCATGGCAGTGGTCAATTTTACTTGTGGACCTGGACCTCAGATAGGGTTTTGAAATATGAAGAGGAAGTCATAATGTGGACAAGATGGGTAAGGGCATTCGAGGCATGAACCAGTGCAGAGCGACACAGAACAACACGGCAAGTATGGGGGAGTTACAAGTAGTGCATTAGGCTGATGTATGCACCCATGGGTATTGCAGGCAGTGCCCCAAGAGGTGCGACTAGAGAGGGAGGCAGGATTCCTATCAGATAGAGCTAGGTAAATTCTGCAAAGGTGTTTGATGTGGAGTCATTGAAGGGATTAATGCTGAGCAAAGACAGTGTGGGATCTGCATTGTAGAAAGAGTCCTGGGGTACAGAGCATATTCAGATGGAGAATTCAAGGAGATAAAGGAGAGGGAGACACTAGTAGTGAAGACAAAGTAAGATCACACAGACCTGAGTTCCAATCCTGGCTCCACCACTTGCCAACCATGTGACCATAAGCAAGTCACTTAACTCCCTAGAGCCCCTACTACTAATTTCCTATATCGGGAATTACACACCTACTTACTTCATGGTGACGTGAGGATCACAGGTGTAAAATAGGTAGGAGCTCAAGTATCAAAAGAAGACATAAACCTACATTTGCATCCTGGCCTAAGTGTGTGACTATAGTCATGTTTTACATAAACTTCTTTAAACCTCAGTTTTCTTAAACGTAAAATGGCAACACAATCACAATGGAGCTTTTCTCTATGAGGTGATAAGTGTGAAGTCTTAGCTCACTCTTTGCACATAGGAAATGCTCAGTAACTAAGTACTAGGTGCTGTGATGGGTGCCTTGCACACTTGTAGTGTTCTGTTATCTCTGCAAATAGGTTATTTTCTCGCCGAGTTTAGAAGAGCAGATTGACGCTTGAAGAGTTTAGGTAACTGGCCCACCATCACATAAATGATTGTACTGGGTTACAATTCTCAGTTGCCTGACTTCAAAACCCATGTTTTTAACCACTGTTCTTCATTACCCTCCTTTCTAGCACTAAGCAAAACCATCTACCTGCCAAAGAAAATGCAATTCTAAGAACTCACTCGTTGGCTACGCTTGGGTTTCCTTGTATTATTAGGAGGCTTTCAAGCAGAGTTAGGGACCATTTAAACAAATCTTCCTGGTTGGATCCAAGAAACGATATATCCAGTTCATTTAAATGAGACATTACATGCATCACACAGATTCTAATATAAGCTGTGTTCCACCCTTTGAAATTGGCTTCAGTTGGGAAGGAGGTGTATAAAAATGATGAAGGCAGTTTTTTTCAAAACTATCTCCCCATCTGGAGAGGTCTTTGGAATATTCACATATATTAGTCTCTTCATTCTAATGAGGAAAATATTTCACTCCCAACTAAGAGCAGCCTTGATACCATCAAAATCCATGAAAAATTGACCTACTGGGTCAGGTCTACAGAGATTAGGCACAAGGCTCTAATGCATATAGCCCTCCCTCTTCCTCATCTCTACTTCCAGAGAAAACAGTGACCTGATTTTAATCTTGGTTCTGGCATATTTCTTATTAGGCAAAATACTTAACTTCACCAAGCTTCAGTTTCCTTAGCTGAAATAGCATTATCATAAGATTGCCTTAAGTACTGAATGTAAACACCCAGGACTGTTTCTAGCACTTGTTAGCTACTCCACAGATGTTAGTTCGCCTTGGACGGGTGATAAACAATGAGTCTCAAAACCAACAGATTATCAGAAGATAATTTTATCAGTAAACAAAGGGAATATCATATTACTAGTTGGGGAAGAGTTTAAGCTTTCGTCTTATGTTAATACTCCTGTGTACATTTGTATATACAATAGCATTTGTATGTATATAGGTACATTTGTATGTACCTATATACATAAAATAACATTAATATTTGTATATACATAACACTTTAACAATAACATTAATATTCATAGGTACATGTTCATTTGTATGTACAATAACATTCTTATTAATATAATGTTATCATTCATAAAATAAAATGCTAATATTTGTATTTAAAAAAAACCTAGAAACATTCACCATTCACAGATGCCTCAGCAATAGTTTTGGACCGTATAGCTTGAGGAGAAGGTATTTTCCTCATCTATTGAGGTTTTTATTTTCAAGAAAAATTTTCTTGATCTCCTCTGTGAGGGGGTTCACCTTCAACACAGAAACTTATAAATCTGCAAGACTTGCAAAACATAGGTACAACTTTTTTTTTCCAGCTTCACTGGAAAGGAGGCAAACAAATTCCCTCTGGCATTAAGAAACTCATGGGCTGAAATAACTTGAAGTTTGCTGACTCAATTAACAAAGCCTACTCTAGACAATTTAGCTAGGATGTCTGTGGCCCAAAAGTTTTCTGCTGGGGGATCGACGTGGGTTCTTGATGTGGCCGCCCTTCTCCTGCACCTCCGGAAATCTTAGCAGTGCAGGGGGAGACTTCCATAGCAGTCAGCACTCAGGATGATTCTGCAAACACCTGATGTGTTTAATCCAATAGCTTGATCATTTTTTCAATTATGCTCCAGGAAAGACCATTTTGGATAGTTTTGGAGCATAAGTCATGACGATTTCTCTGTTCTTAATAACCTTGGTCCATATATTAACATTTAATAACACTTGATTTTTGGCTAATGCTTATCAATGAAAAGAGACGGCTAATTTTAAAAATATAGACTTCTGCATCTTTCCTATTCATCTCAACTTGTATAGTTTCAATGTCACCACATGAGTTCAATTGTGCACTAATGCTCATTTTGTCTGTTCTAATAGCCATGTTCTCCCCAGCGGCATTCACTTTTGCCATCTATCCTCTACTGGTCATACTCTACCAAATCAGCCAGTGAAGCATCTGTTTTTTTCTTGATTTGGTACCAATTTATTCTGGGTAACTTACCACAAGAATTAAATTAAGATAATCTTTAAATAGACTGTATATATCCATAAAAATTATAAGCAATTGAACACAATCCTGCCTCTTAATACACAGTATGCATTAGAGTTCCTATCCCCTAATTTTAAAACTCATGAAACAGGTACCAGTCACAGACATGAATATGAATGTAAATTCTTTTAAAAGTCCTTTCAAGACAAATCTTTGCTGTTAAAGTGGAATTAGCAGTGGCATCTAGAGCTTCAACGTCTTCAAGGAAGGGAGGAAAAATGGGTATATTAAGCAATTCCCCCTCATTAGGGAAAGGAGACTGTTGTTCTTGTATATTCCTGACAAGTGCTGTACTTAACAGACAGATTTATCAAACAGGCAAAACCACTCATTTACACATCCAAGTAAGCCCCAAGGAAGAGTTTAGACCATGCTGGGTGGTTCCCAATGAGTCAACCATCGATATATATGGTCAGATTTCAAAAATTCAGCCTGAGCATTTTCTATCAGAGCAAGCTGTTTATCAATTAATTATGCTGGAAATAGGGGCAAATATGGTAAATCTTTTTCATTAGGGGGATTATGAAATTGGGGTCACAGAAATTGCATCTTAATCATACACAACTATTTTTTTTATGTTAAATTCTTTTGATTTCTAATTAATTTTGCTTATAAAAATATTTAATTCTCCATTGTAAAGTGACGCACAAATTGACAACATAATCTTTATGATAAAAAATGACAAATGAGAGCTACTTAGAAAATTAGAGGGGGCGGAGTCAAGATGGCGGCGTAGGCAGACTCTGAACTCACCTCCTCCCGTGGACACAGCCAATTTACAACTACTCGTGGAAAAATTACCCCTGAGACAGAACTGAAAACTGGATAAGAGGAACTCCTGCAACAACGGACAATCCTAACTGGGGTGGAAGAGGCAGAGACTCCCTTCTGGAGAGGAAAAACGCCACCTTCACAAGCCGCCAGCTTCACGGCCGCCGGGAGCAGCTCACAGGTACGCAGCCTCCCTGGAGGCGCGGGGCCCTGAGTCGGGGAGCGCCCCCGCTGTGGGCATTTTGTGGACCCAGCACAATTGAGACCAGCAGCATAATATCTGACTTTGCCTGCTACTAAAGCATTGGGTAGCACCCCCAGAAAACCCGGTTCACAAAGAAACTAAAACTGGCTCTTAAAGGGCCCGCGCACAAACGCACCCGCTCCAGAAAGCATCCTAAAATCACCAGAAAGAAAGGTGCACAGTGCTTCGGTGACAAGAGACTCACCTAATAGGCCCTGAGTGCATCTCGGTGAGGGGTGAGACCTCTCCAGGGACTGGGACATTGGCGGCGGCCATTGTTGTGGCCTGGTGTGAGCGTGCTGACACAGACGCCATTGGAGTTCTCCCTGAGACCTGCTAGCCCAGGGTCTGCTCCACCCGCTAGAGCACCGATTTAATCGAGCTCAGCCAGGGCAGGCAGCCCACCCTAGAGACTAGCCCCACCCAACAACAAGCCCTCAGGCAACGTGTGGGCCTGCATAGATTGGTGACTGGATTCTCTGCAGCCTGGCAACTGAGCTGACTTGAGCGGGGCAGGGTGTGCACAAGGAGCGGGTGGAGAGTGTGGGGCGGTGGCAGAGTGTGTGGGGCTCCCGCCGTGGAGAGACTGGGTCCACTTGGGGAGGTCGGGGCACTCACACGGGCAGGACTGTGTTGACTGTGTGTGTGGACCTGTGGGCGGCAGGGCTTCTCAGCCACAGAAGACTTGTACTTCTCAAAGACCCACATAGGAGGTTTGCTCCACCTTCCAAAACCTGAAACAATTGGGTGCTCCTGTGCCTGAGGCCAGCCCCACCCAGCTGCAATCCTCAGAGAGCTGACAAGAGACCTAATAGGCTAGAGGCTTACAGCAATTGTAAGGCCCTGAGCCTAACAACCTGCCACGGTGGGGGCCTACTCACTTAAAAGAAATACTGCAACACAAATGTGGTATTAGAACTTGCAGCCAACTGTGCTGGGGCTCCCCACAGCTGATAAAGAGACTGAAGGTCCCACAACAACTACAAGCAGCTGAGCATTACAACAGCTGGCCAGGAGCATAACTCAGCCTCCCTGGGCGCCTACAGGGAGAGCAAACAGGCCACAGCAGAAGGATACACGTAGCCCACATAGGGTCACCCTTGGAACATTGAGAACTGAGGGAAGCACACTGGAAGCCTCCTAAGCCATCACTTACATAAGGTCACCTATCCAAGAGCAGGAGACGTAGCTGACCTACCTAATACGTAGACACAAGCACAGGGAAAGAGGCAAAATGAAGAGGCAAAAGAATACATTCCAAGTAAGGGAACAGGACAAAACCCCAGAAAAGGAACTTAGTGAAACAGAAATGAGCAACCTAGCCGACAGAGAGTTCAAACTAAGAGTGTTAAGGATGCTCACTGATCTGGGGAGAAGAATAGATGGACTCAGTGAGAATGTCAACAAAGAAATGGAAGATATAAAAAAGAACCAATCAGAAATGAAGAATACAATACTGGAAATGAAAAACTCATTAGAGGGACTCAAAAGCAGAGTAGAGGATACAGAAGAACGGATCTGTGAGCTGGAAGAAAGACTAGAAGAAATTACCCAAGGTGAACAGGTAAAAGAGAAAAGAATTAAAAAGAGTGAGGACAGTCTAAGGGACCTCTGGGACAACATCAAGCGCACTAACATCCGTGTTATAGGTGTCCCGGAAGGAGAAGAGCGAGACAAGGGGGCAGAGAATCTATTTCAAGAAATAATAGATGAAAACTTCCCTAACCTAAGGAAGGAAACAGACATCCAGGTACAGGAGGCACAGAGAGCCCCAAACAAGATAAACCCAAAGAGGCCCACACCAAGACACATCATAATCAAAATGTCCAGAATTAAAGATAAAGAGAGAATCCTAAAAGCCGCAAGAGAATGTCAAGTTACATACAAAGGAAACCCCATAAGGCTATCAGCTGACTTCTCAGCAGAAACCTTACAGGCTAGAAGAGAATGGCATGATATATTTAAAGTGCTAAAAGGAAAAAACTTACAGCCAAGAATACTCTACCCAGCAAGGTTATCGTTCAAAATGGAAGGAGAGATCAAAATTTTCCCAGAGAAGCAAAAATTAAAGGAGTTTGTCACCAAGAAACCAGTGTTACAAGAAATGTTAAAGGGACTGATTTAAGGGGAAAAGAGAAGACCACAAATAGGAAAAATTATCTATTTCCACGATTAGAACGTAATGGATACAAATGCACAAAAAGAGGTTGGATATGATATCAAAAACATAAAAGGAGGGAGGAGGGTAGTTAAAGAGTACAGCTTTCAGACAGAGGTCAAACTAAAGTGACCATCAATTCTGTATAGAAGAAGTAAGGAACAGAGAAGGACTACTAAAACACTGAGGAAAAAAAAAAAAAGTTAAAAAATGGCAGTAAGTACATACTTATCAATAGCTACTTTAAACGTCAATGGACTAAATGCTCCAATTAAAAGGCATAGGGTGGCTGACTGGATAAAAAAACAAGACCCATATATATGCTGCATACAAGAGACACACTTCAGACCTAAAGACACTCACAAACTGAAAGTGAAGGGATGGAAAAAGATACTCCACGCAAATGGCAATGAAAAGAAAGCTGGGGTAGCAGTACTCATATCAGACAAAATAGACTTTAAAACAAAAACTGTAAAACGAGACAAAGAAGGGCATTACATAATGATCAAGGGAACAATCCAACAAGAGGATATAACACTTGTAAATATCTACGCACCCAATGTAGGTGCACCTAAATATATAAAGCAATTATTAACAGACATAAAAACAGAAATAGACAGTAACACGATAATAGTAGGGACTTTAACACTCCACTTACACCAACGGATAGATCATCCAAACAGAAGATCAATAAGGAAACATTGGCCTTAAACGACACACTAGAACAGATGGACCTAGTAGATATATACAGAGCATTCCATCCAAAAACCGAAGAATACACGTTCTTTTCAAATGCACATGGAACGTTCTCCAGGATTGATCACATATTAGGCCACAAAACAAGTCTCCATAAATTTAAGAAGATTGAAATAATACCAAGCATCTTTTCTGACCACAAATGTATGAAACTAGAAATCAACTATAGGAAGAAAATCAGAAAAGCCACAAATACATGGAGATTAAACAAAATGCTACTGAACAACGACTGGGTTAATGAAGAAATCAAAGAAGAAATCAAAAAATACCTGGAGACAAATGAAAATGAAAATACGACATGCCAGAATTTATGGGATACAGCAAAAGCGGTTCTAAGAGGGAAGTTTATAGCAATACAGGCCTATCTCAACAAACAAGAAAAATCTCAAATAAACAATCTAACAATGCACCTAAAGGAACTGGAAAAAGAAGAACAAACAAAGCCCAAAATCAGTAGAAGAAGGGAAATAATAAAAATCAGAGCAGAAATAAATGAAATAGAGACCAAAAAAAAATAGAAAAAATTAATAAAACCAAGAGCTGGTTCTTTGAAAAGATCAACAAAATAGACAAACCTTTAGCTAGACTCACCAAGAAAAAAGAGAGAAGGCACAAATAAGTAAAATCAGAAATGAAAGAGGAGAGGTTACAACAGACACCTCAGAAATACAAAAGATTATAAGAGAATACTATGAAAAGCTATATGCCGACCAATTCGACAATCTGGAAGAAATGGATAAATTCTTAGAATCATACAACCTTCCAAAACTGGATCAAGAAGAAATAGAGAATTTGAATAGACCAATCACCAGTAAGGAGATCGAAACAGTAATCAAAAAACTCCCCAAAAATAAAAGTCCAGGACCAGACAGCTTCCCTGGTGAATTCTACCAAACATTCAAAGAAGATTTAATACCTATCCTTCTCAAACTCTTCCAAATCATTTTGGAGGGGGGTAAGCTCCCTAACTCATTCTACGAAGCCAACATTACCCTGATACCAAAACCAGACAAGGACAACACAAAAAAAGAAAATTACAGGCCAATATCACTGATGAACATTGATGCGAAAATCCTCAACAAAATACTAGCAAATCGCATACAACAATACGTTAAAAAGATTATACACCATGATCAAGTGGGATTTATTCCAGGTATGCAGGGATGGTTTAACATTCGCAAATCAATCAACGTAATACACCACATTAATAAAATGAAGAACAAAAATCACATGATCATCTCAATAGATGCAGAGAAAGCATTTGACAAGATCCAACATCCATTTATGATAAAAACTCTGAATAAAATGGGTATAGAAGGAAAGTACCTCAACATAATAAAGACCATATATGACAAACCCACAGCTAATATCATCCTCAATGGTGAAAAACTGAAAGCTATCCCTCTAAGAACAGGAACCAGACAAGGATGCCCACTGTCACCACTCCTATTTAACATAGTATTGGAAGTCCTAGCCAGAGCAATCAGGCAAGAGAAAGAAATAAAAGGGATCCAAATTGGAAAGGAAGAAGTGAAACTGTCACTATTTGCAGATGACATGATTTTATATATAGAAAACCCTAAAGAATCCACCAGAAAACTTTTAGAAGTAATAAACGAATATGGTAAAGTTGCAGGATACAAAATCAACATACAAAAATCAGTTGCATTTCTGTACACTAACAACGAAGTAGCAGAAAGAGAAATTAAGAATACCATCCCATTTACAATTGCAACAAAAAGAATAAAATACCTAGGAATAAACTTAACCAAAGAGGTGAAAGATCTGTACACGAAAACTATAAAACATTTCTGAAAGAAATTGAAGAAGACACAAAGAAATGGAAAGATATTCCGTGCTCTTGGATTGGAAGAATTAACATAGTTAAGATGTCCATACTTCCTAAAGCCATCTATAGATTCAATGCAATCCCTATCAAAGTTCCAACAACATTTTTCACAGAAATAGAACAAAGAATCCTAAAATTTATATGGAACAACAAAAGACCCCGAATAGCTAAAGGAATCCTGAGAAAAAGAACAAAGCTGGAGGTATCACACTCCCTGATTTCAAAATATACTACAAAGCTATCGTAACCAAAACAGCATGGTACTGGCACAAAAACAGACACACAGATCAATGGAATAGAATCGAAAGCCCAGAAATAAACCCACACATCTATGGACAGCTAATCTTTGACAAAGGAGCCAAGAACATACAATGGGGAAAAGAAAGTCTCTTCAACAAATGGTGTTGGGAAAACTGGATAGCCATATGCAAAAAAATGAAAGTAGACTCTTACCTTACACCATACACAAAAATTAACTCCAAATGGATTAAAGACTTGAATGTAAGACCTGAAACTGTGAAAGTTCTAGAAGAAAACATAGGCAGTACGCTCTTTGACATCGGTCTTAGCAACATCTTTTCAAACACCACATCTGACCGGGCAAGAGAAACAATAGAAAAATAAACAAATGGGACTACATCAAACTAAAAAGCTTCTGCACAGCAAAGGAAACCATCAACAAAACGAAAAGACAACCTAACAATTGGGAGAAGATATTTGCAAACCATACATCTGATAAGGGCTTAATCTCCAAAATATATAAAGAACTCATGCATCTCAACAACAAAAAAACTACCAACCCAATTAAAAAATGGGCAAAAGACCTGAACAGACATTTCTCCAAAGAAGATATACAGATGGCCAACAGACACATGAAAAGATGTTCAAAATCACTAACTATCAGGGAAATGCAAATCAAAACTACAATGAGATATCACCTCACGCCCGTCAGAATGGCTATAATTAACAAGACAGGAAACAACATGTGTTGGAGAGGTTGTGGAGAGAAGGGAACTCTCATACACTGCTGGTGGGAGTGCAAACTGGTGCAGCCACTATGGAAAACAGTATGGAGATTTCTCAAAAAATCAAGGATAGAACTACCATATGATCCAGCTATTCCACTGTTGGGTATTTATCCAAAGAACTTGAAAACACCAATTTGCAAAGGTACATGCACCCCTGTGTTCATTGCAGCCTTATTCACGATAGCCAAGACTTGGAAGCAACCTAAGTGCCCATCAAGGGACGAATGGATAAAAAGCTGTGGTATATATACACAATGGAATACTACTCAGCCATAAGAAACGATGAAATCCAGCCATTTGTGACAACATGGATGGACATTGAGGGCATGATGCAAAGTGAAATAAGTCAGAGGGAGAAGGTCAAATACCGTATGATTTCCTTCAGTAAGTAGTAGATAATAACAACAATAAACAAACACATAGGGACAGAGATTGGATTGGTGGTTACCAGAGGGCAAGGGGGGAGGGAGGAGGGTGAAAGGGATAATTGGGTACATGTGTGTGGTGATGGGTTGTAATTAGTATTTTGGTGGTGAACATGATGTAATCTATGCAGAAATAGAAGTACAATGATGTACACCTGAAATTTTTACAATGTTATAAACCAATGTTACTGCAATAAACAAAAAATAAAAAAAAAAATAAAAATATAAAAAAAAAAAAAAAAAAGAAAATTAGAATAAACTCTAGTTTTTTGTTCTGGGATGCAATGAAGTTTCTTAGAGATAATTTAATCCTTTTGAAGTTTGTTTTTAATTTCTGTTTGTTGGTAACAGAGCAGTGTCCAGTTTAGCGCTAATTTTGTCCCTACTGAGGCAAGTCCATTCCGTCTACTCCAGCCAGTGCCTCACGAATTATGCGGTTTTCTACTCTGGCTGGTGGGAACAGGCACTATTCCTAACCAAGGGTGAGTGGGATATCATATCCTCTCTTCTTCAGGATGCCTTCCCCCTTGCCACAGATGTTTCTTCACATACATTCACTGAGCAGCTGAAATAGTTGAGGAGGAACCTCTGTGGATCCCTGTAGTGTTCTTCTCTCATTTTCTCTTTCTGTTTCTCTGTCTCTCTCCGTCTCTCTCTGCAGGTCTTTCCTCTCTGATATCCTGCCCCTTCCAACTCTAGCCCGTTTGATTTCCCTGCTCTTTGCATCAGTTCCCCTCTTCACATCAGACTCTGGAGACTCACAGCAGGCAGTAAGCTGGGACACTTACAATGGTAGAATTCATATTTGATTCTCGCCACTGTCTCTCATTGTCGTTCAATGGCCACTGTCCTTGGTTGCTTAATATTCACCATCTTGAAGGTTGTTCTGTCATATATTTTGTACTTTTTTTTTTAGTTATTTCAGGCAGGAAGTTAGATCTGGTCTCTTTTATTTGAAAATAATTTATTTGTGAAAAGCAGAAGTCACTCCTTCCCCCATCTTGTCAAGCACCGAGATGGGTACCCTTCCCATTACCTGACCTGCTTACATGGCTCTGAGGTGAAGCTTGGATTTTCTCTTATGACTCCCCAGTGTAAGTCATGTGCTCTATTCAATCCGAGCTGTTCACCCTTCCTTAATACACCTCATATTTAAATATACTTCAAGCCCCACACTTTTGGACACACTAGCTGTTTTGTCTGGGTGCATATACATTGAAGAAACACTACTAAGAACTCCTAAAAACTCAGAAATTCTGAGTTCGATACTAAATGTACCACTAGCTGTCTCCATGCCAGAGGAAAGATTTCACTCATCTGAAAATGTTTTCATTGTTAAAATAAGGGCTGAACTAGACCATTAACTTTCTAGTAATAAAAGTAGATGAAATAAAAGCTTCAGGGCAGAAGTGTGTGGTGAGGTACATTAGGTCCCACCCACGACAGGGCATCATGCTGGAATCATGCCATTTTTCTGAAGAACATTAAAGTTTCAAGTGAGATAATCTCTATATCACACCCAGCTCTAAATTTCTATGGCCAGGTGATTATTCCATTATACTTCGTATCTCCCTTCCTTCTTTTTTGTTTCCTATAATCCATATTTACTGAGCACCTACCGTATTCTAGGTACTGACAACAGAAAAGAGAAAAGAGACATTTCTTCAAGTTAAACAACTCTGCCTGCTAAAATCCTTTCTTTCCCTATCAAATGCCATTTATCTATTTGTACTTCCTTGATATACACAATGAGATGTAATTTTCTCCCAACCTCAAATGTATGGGCACTTCTCTTAGGGAACTGATTACATTTTCTCTTTGTATTATAGTTATTGTTTTCATTTGTCTTACCCCATCTTTAGATTATAATATCACCTAACTTAGAAATGTTCCATTGGTCTTTGTGTAGGCATGGAATCTTATAATGACAGGTATGATAGAAATTGTTTCTTTCTAATTACTATAGTAATACTGTACAATACAAAACCAAACAATACAAAAAAACCCTACAAAACTGAACAATACAAAACAAACAATACAATATTTATACACAAAACTGTATAAATAACAAAGAATGCTTTGTCCTGTCCCTCACTACTTTCGTACCCAAGTAAGTTTACTTCTCAGAGGTAGGTAACTAATGTTAACATTTTGGAATACATCCCTCCAGAGTTTTTCTATAGACACATATACACATGGAATCATTTTACTTTCTTGTTTTTTTTGAAAAACAAAAAAATCAGAACCTGGTAAACATATTGTTTTGCAACTTGCTATTTTTACTTATCTTGAGCATCTTTTCATGTCAGAACATGTAAAACTACCACATTATTTTTAAAGACTGTGTAATATTTTGGATGAATAAATGCATGAATCAGTGTAAGACGGGCCCAGATAAGCTCCTAGTCGAATATCTTTCCACTGTGGTGAAATATTAGCTGCGACGCAGGGAAAGTAATGGAAATAATGCAGCATTGTTCTTCATAGATATAAGGCCATTGTAATATATAATAAAATCTGGAGGGCAGAGACAGGGAGGTAAACTGTACATTGATTTTCTAGAAACTTTGACAGTGAATTGTTTTATGTTATTTCTGCTAAGCTCTCAAATAAAAAGCTACAAAAAGAAGGAAGGCTTGTTTTCCAAAACTCTTCCCAGATGAAGAAATGGATACTACACAGAGACATATTGCCTAGGATGATAAAAGTGGGTTCAAGACTGAAACACACATCGTGTGACATGAACGGCAAACTACTGTGCTTGTTGGTTCAGTCAGGTGGGAAGGAGGAAATGAAGGGAGAGATGAAAAAGAAAAGATTTTTCCTGAAGCAAAAAAGACAGTGCAGATTTGAAAACTGAGACAAGCTTGGAGGAAAGCAGATCACCAGCATGTGTTTACATGGATTTTATTACATACATAAATTGTACATGTATCCATTGTGTTGCCTAGTGTTATAGAGAAATTAATATGTTGGCGTTTAAATATTTTAAACTTGGATCTTAAATCTCTGGAGAATTTGGACAGTATCCATAGTTGTGTGCAACAAATTCTACTATAAGAGAATTCCTTATACACAAATAATCACTAAAAGGTGATAATCCTAAAAGAAGGTGCTAAATTAAGGGTTTTTTAAAAAGGTATAGAGGATCAGATATGACAATACCCCAGTATGAGAAGAACACTAGAAATAGTAGTAATAACACTACTGATAGTCACTATTTATTGAGTAGAGCGGAGTGTCTGGGAGTTTAGTCTCTGCAAGCAGACTGCCTTAGTTTGAATTCTGACTCAGTTACTTCCTGTTTCCATAACCCTGGGAAAGGTATTTAATTTCTCCACGTCTCAATTTTCAAATCTGTGGAATGAGTATAAAAGTAATTACTTCTAGGTTTGCTCTAATGGTTAAATGAGTTTATACAGATAAAGTGTTAGTTGATTTTTTATCACAAATTGCTTAGAAAAGTTAGCGATCATTAATTTAATTCATAAGTGGAATACATATGCTGTTCAAAACATCTCACATGCTATTCTCCTCATCATTTTAATATGAATATGAGGTGCACATTACTGCTCTGATTTTAAGAATGGTGAAATTAGCAATCCAAGGGGCAGAGTAATGTACACAGACAGAACAGCTAGGAAGGCACAGAAGAGGGATTGGATCCAAGCCTTTGTGTCTCCAAAGACCAGTCTCTTTAGACTACAAGACTTCCTTCACAGAGACAACATTTTCAGGTTTTTTTGGGAACTTGGGAAGCGTGTAGACTGGCTTTGAAGACTGGTTTTGAAACTTAGTCTTCCTCCCTGCTTTTTATTCCATATTAATATATACTATGAAATAGACGCTGACTTAGAGGTTTTAATACTTTTGCTCTTTTGGCCAAGCATGCTCTTTTTCTGAGCTCTGTTACCTTTTTAATCTTTTTGTCTTCTCTTTGTCTAGAATTAAGATGTTGCTGTACTTGAGGGTACCCCTTCAGCAATGCAAATGCAAATTTGGTAAGTAATTTATTAAGACTGCCTGAACGTGAAGCCCACTGGACACATATATGATTAGGGTGAAGAAGAGCAGGTGGGCAGAGGTCCAAGAAGCTTCAAGAGGGACACCCCTTGCCTATGATCCTAAACGCCAGTGAATACTGTTGCAGAAGTAGGTCACAACTAATTGTTAAATTTCTTCTTGTACTTGTAAGTCAATGGTTTATTTAAGGCATCTCTGCATAAGTCTTTCTGTCCCAGACATACACCTCTTTCTTTCTATTCCCAACACGCACGCATGCACACATGCACGCATGCGTGCTTTTCCCTTGCCCAGGTCTATAGGTCTCAGGTGCTGTTACCCTCATACTGTTGCAAAATCAGCTCCTTAAAGGCAGGGTAAATGCAGTGTTCTACATACAACAGTACTAATAAGCATACAAAGGTATTAATAAGGAGGTCTTTATGAAATAAAATTTTTATAAGATGTTTCTTCTTTAAAGTGTAATGATTTTTGTTTTACATTTGAGACAGTATCATACTTTCATAACATAGTTCATTAAAAAAGCCCTCCAGAGAGGAATCCTATTTAGAAAATATAAACTCTTATGGAAATAATGTAAGGAAAGTATGAAAAAGCAAACTATTTGGTCTGCATATCCTAGAGGCCAATCACTGTGTAGTAATAGTATTACAATTTATTACCCAGGTTTTCTCTTTTCCTGACTTTTACCAGATGGACAGCAACAAAGGTATGTGCCACCCACCCCTCGGGTCCAAACTTAAACCCCATCTCTTTAAGAAAGTCCTCCTTGATCCTTCTAACTCAATCTGCACCTTCTCCAAACCTCTGAATAGATTCCACTATCATTTGTCCTGTCATCTTAATAAAAATGCAAAGCTATGTGTAATTTCTCAGGCAAATTTTCCCCCATCGATTTTACACTTCTGAAAGGCGACACTATGACTCATGCATCTATCTTCAGGCTTTCAACATCCTGCCCATGCTACTGGATACAGTGAATAATTAACTGATGTCTGTTAGATAAAAATGAGCCAATGGCTACAGCTGTAAAGACTTTATCTCCCTGACCAGCTTGGGATATGTGGCATAAAGAGCAGGGATGGAGGGTAGCAAGGAAACTTCCAGAAGGTCCAGGTGCAGTCAACAATTTTTGAGCATCCTGCTCCTTTCAATACCATTGTTTTCTGTTCTATAGCAGTGGTCAAGGCTAACCCTAGGATAACATATAGTCTTAATAATTTTAAACAAACTTTCTTATATTTTCTGTCTTATTTCATCATGTTATAGGGGAAAACTGCGTGCTAGTACCTTATATAATTCTAACTCCAATGTGATCAAGAGTCTTAAGAATTCATCCTACGGAAAAAGAGATCTAAACAGATAGCTAGGCATCAATTATAAAGAGGCCTAATAACACAGGTGGGAAACTAGCAAACTCTCCTGCTTTCTGTCCATATGACATCAGGGCAATAACAGCACTAAAGCCTTTCAGGCTACCCACCGCAAAGGGCTTTCGTTTACTCTTGCTTTTGTCCCCAGCAATTGTTTAAAAACTTTTCTACTATGCATAGGATCCATTGGCACCAACCATACCAATATATAAATTTAGGTAAAGTATACACCTTTAAAATGCAACAACTTAGGGGTTGTTTTATAAATCTTTGAATAAAACAACCGTGCCAGACAAGATGCAATCAAGGAACCTCTCTTTATAATCAATTTTGTTCCATATTTTGGAAATCAGTATAACTTCTGTAAATTTGAAAATTGCAAAAACTTTTAAAGTTGTAATTATTTTGGCTTTTATAATATCATTTTGAAACTCTCTATAAATCAGGCTTGAGGAAGTTGCATGATTCCAATCATAGGGGCCAACTTGCGTGGCCATTTATCTCCCTAAGTATCTGGAGGGCATTCTTATTTTAGTATCACTAAGACCTTGGATTCCAGGATTCTAAGTTATAGGATAACCTCTAAGGAAGTTAATACTATAGCATCAATTTTTTTAAAGCCCAATTTCTGATTATAATTGAGGCTATTTCAAGTATGGTAAACCCCGCCTCAACATAATAAAATAGCCCAAATAATTTAATCAGGTAAAATATGGGGTCATGTTACTGTGTGGTTGATGCAATAATAGAGTGATCCTAGAGAGCTGGCAGCTGAGCAGTTCTGGATTTCCCCTCCTGGATTCTAATATTGACTGTGGCTTGACACCGCCATTTGTAATTTCTTCTCCAGCTTAAATATCCCTGGAGACGATTTTGGGTCGTGACTGGCTGGGGCTTGTTGGACAAAAGCAGTAATTCGAGGAATCCTATTTTGTTTGTGGACATTTCCTCAGCTTGATCCCCAGAGATTGGGCTCAGAGAACCTTGAGAATAACATGGGGATCACACTGTTGTCTGCCTTTCATGTCCCGCCTCCACCTACAAGGTGAGACTTTTAGCCCACTCCTCTCTCAGAACAAGGACTGTGTGAAAGCTATGAAACAATTGCAAATGAAGTTACATCAGAAGTTATTTTGCCATGAGGTTTTAATTTATGTTATGTCCATATTGAAAAAATAACATGAAGTCATGTTTTTGAAGACTATTCATTGATATAGAAACTGGCTCCTGAGAGATTAAATTTTAAAAAACAGGGAACAAACATGTACGTATAGTATGGTGCATGTGGAGAGATAGAGCAAGAGACTAGAACAGAATACTTTAAAATCAGATGCTGCTTTTCATAGGAGGAAATAAAAGACCTTATAAAAGACGATTTTCATTTCCTTCTTTAGAGTTTTCTTTCTCGGAAATGTTCTACAGTGATGTTGTATTGTTTCCCTCATCACAGGGAGGAAAATATACTTTTTAGAAGATGTAAAATTGGAAATAAATAAGTATCTCTTCTCTTAATTATACTGTCTTTGACCATAATTATAATCTAAAACTAGTGCAGAGAGTCAGGAATCTGGCTTGATGGGCCAAGATCCTGTTTTGAATTACATGGACTCTGCATAAATATACAGAATATTCTTTCTGCTTCCAAAAAGTTACTTAAAACATATTGGAAACTGACAACTATAATTCAACAAAGATTCTCCTTTGTTTTGGCAAATCCTAGCACATATTCATAGGTAGAGAAAAGAGCTTGTAAACCCAGAAAGCCCTTCATTTTATTGTGACTCTCTTTACAAAATCTTGATTAACACCATTGCTTCACTATAGAAAAACCCATATATTCCACACACATGGGAGACAAATTGCTTTGTTCAGTGAATCGAGTTCCATATGAACACTGGGCAATTCTCATTCAATGCTTTGATGCCCTCTTCTCCAAATTAGAATTTGAATTTATATTGACACAGCCCTGAAGCCAACCGGCCTTTTTGGCTTTCATTATATTCCTGTGTGCTTCTTTCACAAAGGGCCATGTTGTAGATGAGAAAGTGGGGCTGAGAGCTCTTGAACTGAGAGCCATGGAACATTTCATATCTGAGTGTAGCACAGGAGACTGGGATGCCTGGAACAAATAACTTTCTGCTGATCCACTGTGAAAACTGAGCAAACTCAATACCCTCTAAATTCCTCATTTCATTCCTGGAGACTAAAATAAGTTCTTATACTTATTTGCTGACTAACACTCTGTCCAGAGTCTTTTAAGAAAGAATTCTTATAAACTATCAGCAAACATTCTGCCTGAGTTTCAATGCAATGATAGTCAGCATTGCAATTTGCTGGTAGACACTGCCTGCAACACAGAATATTAACTTCTGGCAGTCTCTGTTCAATATTTACAAAAATTGGGCACTGTTTAATACGAGATCTGCTATGTATTTACCAGTAAGTGAGATGACTAGCAAATGGATCTAAATTCCTCATCTGTATAAGGGGCATAATATTACCTTTTTATGCCTATCTCATGGAGTTTTGATGGAGAAATAAGAAGAAATTGGAATAACTTGAAAAGATGAGAAACATAATATTATGTCACACTTACCTCCATATAAGTCCACATATGTCTACCTGAAAATGAGCAGAACTCCTGATTGTTCTCTTCTCTGTATTACTATTTCCTTACTCTTATAACAAGCCATTTTGCACTGGCAACTTTTCTGTCTCCCATCCGTATAAACTCTCTCTACTCCGACCCCATTCCCACCCTGACCCCAAAGGAGTTTTTTAAAATCTCTTCATATGCAAAGAAGACTTTTCTTCTATGACTGGCGTAGGAAAAGAGGAGTTTAATTGGAGGAAAGAGCTGGATACCTGCCAGACACCTTGGCTGGGTTTTTGGTTCCCGATGAAGAAAGGGAATTCAGAGGCAAAATCTTATGGAAGAAATCTGTAGTAAAAATATGAAAGTTCTGGGCACGTGTAGAGCTGACTCTGTCCCAGGAGACAAAGTATGTCACAGAATCAGGAAGAAGACCCTTCTCCCTACATCTGAATGGAACCCAACAATATGCTGACACTCAAAATTTTTGGTAAATCTAAAGACAGAAACTGTAGCACGCATATTGACTTTTTTTCAGGCATACAGTGGCAGTAAACATCTTTTTCTAAAAGGATTTGCAAAAGGCAGATGTAGAAGCTGGAAAAAGACCATAATAACAGGGTACAAGTTGTATGGCAATTATAGATAACAGGTGGGCTAGTACCACACGTAAAACATCTCTAGGAGACTCTTAGTTTTCTAGGAGCACATAGGAGAGGGGGATGAGATCCAACTCTTACTGAGTTTATCCAATTAGGACACAATAGACTATCTCTTTTACAGCTATATCCCTCTTCCTCTTTTTCCCTCTCCCATTCTCTCCCTCTTTCTTACTCTCTTTTTCAGGGTTCATCATGGTTAGCTGTATTTTCTGAGCTATTTCTAGATTCACTTAAAATTCTGTTTTCTCATCTGCTAAATGAGGAATCAGGGCTATGTCAGTACAAGAGTCCTTTCACAATCATCAAACTGTGATTTTCTGAAAATAATGACAAAGGAGATGGTACTAGAAAGTGTATTGCATTGGTACCCAAGTCTGGACTTATATCCCCTGCTCCTACTTTCCAGGAAGAATCTTTAAACCTGATGGGGGAGGTATCTTACATACATCACGCATCATATAACTATGTTTCAGTCAACAACGGACCTCATATATGACGGTGGTCCCATAAGACTAGTACCATACAATCTAGGTATGTAGTAGGCTATACCATCTAGGTTTGTTTGCCAAATGTCTATGACGTTTGCCCAGTGATGAAATGGCCTGATGACACATTTCTCAGAATGTATCCCTGTTGTTAAGCAATGCATGACTGTAGTTACATTTGTTTTCCTTATGTAAAGGTATAGAGTGGGATCCAGTGCAGATTTCTGCCAACTTCCATTGTGACAGGAGGTGATATAAATGAGTGATTAAGGGCATGGACCCCAAGATTGCCTCTGTTTAAAATCCAGTCTTCCCAGTTACTAGCTTTGTGACCTTGCCAATTTAATTGACTTCTTTATGCTCCCACTTTCCTCAACTGTAAAATGGGGATGATGACAATATTCCTTAAGTCATAAGTTTGTAACAAGTAGTAAACGAATTTATATAAGTGTTTATAAAAGTGTGTTGTACATAAGTTATACTGTATAAAAATTTGATAGTAATCAAGAAAGAGCTACTCTGGCAAATTAGAGAATTTATCACATTGAAAACATTGCTTGATTATATTTTTAATATTTTCTATAGGTGCATCCCATGAAGCCTGGACCAAGTAACACATGATAATGAGTATTTGACGAATGTTGGATAAATACAGTCACGCATCAATTAACAATGGGGGGGGGATCTGTTCTGAGAAATGCGTCATTAGGTGATTTCATTGTTCTGCAAACATCATAGAGTGTACTTACACAAACCTAGATGGTACAGCCTACTACACACCTAGGCTATATGGTACTAATCTTACGGGATCACTGTTATATATGCCGTTGATTGTTGACTAAAACGTCGTTGTGTGGCGCATGACAGTAAATGAACTCCTTGGATGAAGGCTCTCATTTCTTTGGTAAAGGAAAATTGGAAAAGAACAAATTCTGTGATTCAACAAATAAACTGAATGCTGTGTGTGTGTCACCAGGAGTTATAGACCTAAACAAGTCATAATCTTTGCTCTCTAGAAACATTTAGTCTATTTCTTTTAATCCTTGAAATCTCAAATCTTGAATTCTCAGTTTATAGAACAGTTTACAGAATTCATATCTCATATCAACATACAGAATTGCTACATAGAGAGGAACTGGGGAGGAGGAGAGTAGCCGCCTCATAAAGAAAACCAGAGCCACATCCACCTACTACGGGGCAAGGTCATGTAAATGTCACCATAGCATTAGGTCCAGTCATCCCTGGACTGGGTTTATTTCTTCACTCTGCTGTTGATCTGCCTGCTAACTAGAGCCAGTCTGAGCCTTACGGTGTGGACTGGCATTCGGAGGAGCCCAGGGGCAGTGGTTCTCAGCTCTGCTACACATTGGAATCATCTGGGAGCTTTTAAAATGTATTGACTCTAATGTAATTGGTCTTGGGTGGACCTGAGCATCAATACTTTTAAAACCCTGTTGAGATAATTATAATGCATAGCCAGAACTGAAACCCAATGGATTAGGTGAACTTGTTACAGTTAATTATAGCCTTATTAAGTACACAGAACTCAACACAGTGGTGTATAAAACCATTTCTCATGGAACTACATAGTTCAGTGTATAACTAGGGTAACCAATTTGTGCTGGTTTGCCTAGAACTTCCCAGGTTTATCACTGAAAGTCCCATGTCCCTGGAACACATACACGCCACTCCACCCCCACTGCAGTCCCAGGCAAACTAAGACAGTTTGTCACCCTAGGTGTGACAAAAAAGTGAGAAAAAATTATTTTATTTATAATATTCAGTATTCAAATGTATTGCCAATCAATGGACATAATCAATTATATTTAATGTCAAATTTTTAACACAATGGAAACCACCAATGTATTAATTTTGTGTTAAGTTTGTGTTTGAGTGTACGTGTTAGACTTTATTATAAAGTGACTCCTGTCCTTTGGTTGCCTACATTTAAACATTTTTAAAGGTGTTTCCAATTTGCAAGATTGTGACCCTGCACTTTTCTTTTATTGTTAAATTCATTCCTGAGCAAGTCTGTTCATATAAAATTTTGAGTGAGCACAGTACTCTAGTGAGAGTGTGTCACATTCAATCAAATGCTGAGAAGGTTTAAGCACATCTGTTCCGTGATTGCTCTTTTAATGGCATCAGAGTCTGCTATGCAAGAATAAGTAAACATACAACAATCCACGGTGGTATCAGATTATAGACATTTTAGGCTACATTTTAAATTTTAAGTGTCCTTTTTTTTTAATTTTATTTTAAATCAGGAACATAAGTAATTGTAAAATGTTAGATGATGATAATTTTACTTTGAATTATTAACCAGGGCTGGTGCACAGTAGGCAATCAATAAGGTTATGTTAAATAAAAGAAAGTTAAAAGAAGGAAGGAAGGCAGGAAAGAAGGAAGGAAGAAAGGCAGGAAGGAAGAAAGAAAGATAAGAAGAGGACAAGAGAGAAAAGGAGAGAGAGACGGCAGGAGGAAGGAAGGAAGACAGACTGACTTTTCTACTATTCTGATTGAAAGCCCTTCTAGATTATAATATTCATGAAAAAGTACATTAAAATTGCATTGCAGAATCTTTTTAAAAGGTTCATTACTGAACTTTATATGAATTCAGATTTCCTTTTTGATGTATAGCCAAGATAAAACAGAAATAATTATCTGTCAATGCTGATTTCAAATTTTGTTCTCTAATAGAAGAATTATGAATTTGAACTTAATAAGTGCATTTATTCTATAATTATTACTTTTATTTATTTTTATTTTGTAGTTAATTTTTTTTAAGTATTTTCCAACTAAAGTAACATTGAACTAGACAAGGTATAAAATTAAGTTTCTATGATTACTGTTTAATCCTTCTAGAACAATTCTTTGGGGAGACCAAAAGATTATTTCATGGATTGAGAACATAATTTGGCCTCTAGATACCTGAGATGATTGTTCCTCCCTTATCTGTTCCTGGAAATTAATTCCATACTTCTCGCTGCAACATCTGCCTGATGGGGCAAAGTTCTAGCACAGAGGAAAGCTAAAGATGTTGGTCACCCAAGCCAGAGAATTTATACATATTCACCGTGCTCAAGGTAGATCTTAGTTGCCTGTAAATTGCTGAGAGTTAGAGTGTCTCTCAGATTATGAAACTTGGCTGTTTACTCAAAATAAGCTCAGGTTTTAAAGAAGGAAGAGATGGGGAGTTTCCTACTAGGTGTTAGAGGGGGCTGCTGTGATGAAAAACAGCTTTGGGGATTCAAGGGAAAAGCAGATAATAGGGATAGTTGCTGAAAGAGCTCAAATAGTATGCATGTTCTTTGCTTATTGCTTCCTGTTTTTTGGTCTAAATCCAACTGAAGCAGTCTGCTCTCTGATACATTTGATATCTTGTGTCTTGGTCACACTGTAACTCTAGCACATAGCGGTGCTTGATGAAATTATGTTGAATAAACCTGCCTTTTCACAAGGCCATCCTGCACACCCAGATGGAAGGGTGGAAAGGTTAAGATGAACAGGAAATTTGGAAAAGGTTCAGCTGTATAAGTTATTACAAGTCTTCTGATAATAGAGCAGGTATTAAATTCATGAGACACTGAAAATTGAATTGCTGAGACAAGACCTATTATGACTAGAATAGCAAATGTCAGATTATGAATCTACTCACATGACAAGGATCAAAAGATGATTAGCACAGGTGACAGAGTTATTCTATTTTGCTTGAAACATTAAGGCTCCATTTTGTTACCAGGAGGCAAGAAAGTGGGCTACAAACATTCCTTACATGGTGGATATGCTCTGTGTTACAAACTCTTTTAAGTTCCAGAGTTTTGGAGATAAAAAGATAGCAAACTTGTTAATATCAATTCCATAATTTCTTCCTACCTGTATCTTTCATGACATTAGAAAAATGTACAGCTGGTTTTATATCAATAGACAGTAATATTCTCAAAATAGCTCTACATTATATGGAGAGTAAAAAGGAAGCCAATAACGATTCTCTGGGTTCCATTTGCATGAATTCATCTATACAGGGTCTGTGGAAAGAGGAAAGACTCAAAGCATGAAAGTTAATCTCACACTGAGGTCAGGATTTAAGAGCTGTGAAGAGTATGAGTGGGGAAAATTCCTCTTCTGTGAGTTTTCCTTAGAACACCCAAAAATCTGTAAGGACTTCCTTTAAACCATTGTTTGTTTATCTATCTATCTATCTATCTTTCTATCTATCTGTCTATCTATCCATCCATCCATCATCTATCTATCTATCTATCTATCTATCTATCTATCTATCTATCTATCTATCTACCTATCTATCTATTTACTTATTAAAACACTACAAGAAATATCTTTTAGGAACATCCATACGAGATGTTGTGTGTCTAGCGCAGGGGCTGTCAAACTATAGCCCATGGGCCAAATCCCAAAAGTTGCCTCTTTTTGTAAATAAAGTTTTATTGCAACACAGCCATGCCCTTTTGTTTACAAATTAGCTATGGCTGAGTTGAGCAGTTGCCTAAAATATTTACTATCTGGTCTATGGTAAGTAGAATAATGTCCCTTCAAAGATGTCCATGTCCCAATCCCCAGAACCTGTGAATATGTTACCTTGCATGGTAAAAGGGACTTTGCAGATGCAATTAAGTAAAGGATAACAAAGGTCTTTAGAAGAGGATCAGAGTCAGAGAGAGAAGATGTAAATGGAAGCAGAAGTCAGAAAGGAAAAAAATGCTACACTGCTAGCTTTGAAGATGGAAGAAGGGACAATGAGCCAAGGAATGCAGGCAACCTCTAGAAGCTAGAAAATGGATTCTCCCTTAGAGACTCCAGAGAGAAAACAGGCCTGCTCACAGCTTGATTTTATCCCAGCAAAACTGATTTCAGACTTAAGAACTCCAGAACTTTAAGATAATAAATTAATGTTGCTTTAAGTCACCGTTTGTGCGTTACAGCAGCAATAGGAAACTAATATGTGGCCCATTACTGAACATGTTTGCTGACCCCTGGTCTAGGATTTGGTGTATCCAGAATAATAATCTGTTGTAATAAACAAAAGCCTTCAGGCAGAGCAAGGAACTCAAATATTGATAAGGTCAATAAAGCTGGTTTTCTGTGTGGTCTTGGGCGAATAACTTACCCAAGTAAATCCTGTTAAAGCATTTAAGACATGCCAGCCAGGCTGGATAAGTAGTAGGACTTTAATTCTGCAAATATATAGAGGGTGTTGTTCATATCCCCAACAGATAGAAAGATCTACCTCCGGTCTCATCTGTCCCAACAGGGGACAAGTCACTTGGCTGAATTCTAAAAAGCAACCATGACCTTTAGAGCAGGTTAATTTTCCCTTTAATTAACTCATCACTTCTGAGAAGGAAGCTGGGAATAGTCTCATAGTTCTGCAAGAACATTATTTGAGATAAACAGGACAAAAATGCCTTATTAACAAATTGAATAGCATAGTAAACTTACTAAGACTTAGTTCTGAGTTTAAACTATGCATACTTATTCCAGGATACAGAGGCTGGTATGCTTTTAGTCATGTGATAAGAAATAAGTACCTAGACATGTCTTACAAATTCAAAAGATTATTTCAGTTGTCTGGATTAATCAGCACTGCTATCTTTAGACTTAAAGGGAGGTTAATTTTTCAAGTGCACAATTATTATTTTTATTTCAACTCATTATAATTGTACAAAAAGTTACAAAATTTCCTACCATGTTAACATAGGTTCGATAATTTACCTTAATATACTTTTTTAAATAAAGCAATACTATCACAATGAAATATGTTAGGTCTTTCAATTATTTTATTTTTTTGTTGCTGAGGAAGATTAGCTCTGAGGTAACACCTGTTGCCAATCCTCCTCTTTTTGCTGAGGAAGATTGGCCCTGGGCTAACATCCGTGCCCATCGTCCTCTATTTTATATGTGGGACGCCACCACAGCATGGCTTGGTATGCAGTGTGTAAGTCTGTGCCCGGGATCTGAACCCCTGAACCCCGGGCCGCCATAGCACAGCGCTCAAACTTAACCACTAAGCCACCAACCAGCCCCAGGTCTTTCAATTTTACACTACTCTACAAGTGGTGTGAGGTCACAGACTGGTGTGAAGTTACTGATCTTAGGTTACACACGTGAACTTAATTCCTCAAATAAGTCTCATCAATGATACAAAACTCAAAGAGACTAAATTGTTTCATAATTCAGTGTGCATATTCTTTTGAGTCACATGGAAATTAAACAATTTCCCATGTCATATAGTAAGTGGAAGAGACGACCTTTGAATGCCAGTGATGATTCTTCCCCTGACTACCTCACAATATAGCTAAGAATCATAAAAGATGATATAAAATGAAAGGGCTGTGTAAACTATAAATAATTATTTGTTTGTGTGTGTATTGCTAACATATAATCGGAAACTCATCACTTAGCGCTGAGTCTTAGTTTGAAACAGTACAGCTCTCCTTCCAAAAATCACCCAAGATTCAACAAAATAAAATATCTCATGCCGGCCCCCGTGGCCTACTGGTCAAGTTCAGTACACTCTGCTTCAGCAGCCCAGGTTCGGTTTCCAGGTGCAGACCTACACCACTCATCTATCAGTGGCCATGCTGTGATGGCAGCTCACATACAAAATAAAGGAAGATCGACAACAGATTTTCCCCAGCAAAAAAAAAATTTTGTCTTTTCTGCAAATATTGGGAGAGAGATGGGACACCTTTCAGAGAGAACCACACACACAAATAACTCTTTAACTGTTCAGTCTTACGTAGGCATATGCAAGAATAGCAGGACTACCTGTAGAAAATTCGACTGGCAATGTTTTCTTAGCCTTATCATAAAATGCAGAAATGCCAATGTTTGAGAAGTCTTAAAGATCCATGAAAGAGGAGCATCTGGTTTTGAATTTGTGCTCCCTCACTTACTAACTATGTGGTTCGGGCCCATTATTCGACCTCTTCATGGTCTTGATTTTCTCATCCAATAACGAGAGTTATTACAAACTCTTACTTCTGTTCCTCAATGCGTCCCAGTTCCTTCATCTGTAAAATCTGCACAGCAGTAATTTCCCCTTCATAGGGAGGTTGTGAGGTTGAAAAGCCATCATGCAGGTAGAGCACTTACAACAGAGCCTGCTGCACGGCAAAGAAGCCTAACGTGGTGGCTATTATTTTTATTACCGCTTGTACTGGACCCCCCGGACACTGTGCTGAGAAGCCGCAAGTGGTAGAAAAAGATCAACATGAAACAAATCAAACAAACAACAACAACCCAAAATGAAGCAGAAACAAACACTGAATTTGCTTTTCAGGAGTCACTCTATGAATTTGGAGTCTAATTGAAGTATTTGCGAGAAAAGATGATCGGGAGTGCACCTGACGCCATCAGCATGTTACAGGCTCATCCTTAACCAAAAGCAAAACACGATGACATTGTGTTAAAGAACTTTGTGTACACGTGACCTATTTTTATGTTTGCAGCTTTATATAGAAATTTATATTTTTAAAAGTAGAAAATTAGAAAGTCCTTAAGTTTGCAGACTGGCATTGAAGAAAGAGAATGAGTTTAGACTTGGGGAAGCCCAAGTTGGCCCCCAACTCACCTGGGATTCTGTTCTTACTGAGGAATGGAGGGAAAGCAGAGAAAGTGTTTACAGATGAGGCTGAGTTAGACCGGGGCTTACAGTTGGTCTGTGACAGAAGAAGCTTCAGACTTGGGTCTATTTCTGCTTCAAGCAGCATTAAACTCCTCCCAAATTGTATTTAACGTGACAATGTTTGCTTTTAGGATCTTCACAATTCCTTTCTGTTCTTTCTCCCTTTCAACCCCCCTGTCCTGGAATAAGGATGCTCTCTACTTTCATCTGTCCCGCTGCTGGTGCACACTCCGTGGATCACGTTGGACCACCTGCTACTTCTTGCTCTCCTGCCTCCCTCACTAGCGAGGTCTGCTTCCTTCCTCATTATTGCTTTTTCTCTTCGTTGATGTCGCTGCTTCCAAACCACAGCTTCTTTTCCCAGCCACGTGCCCTACTGTGATCATTCTGCATTTTCCTCCACCTTGCCCAAACCACCTGAACAAGGGCTGTGCCGTGATAGCTGGCCTTGACCTCAGAGTAGAGAATCTCCTAGATACCAGTCCTGTTGATGGTACATGAGTCACACCCTGTCGCTGACTTCCAGATGCTCATAATATAGTTTTTATGAAAGAAATGACATTCTTGTGTTAAGAGCCCTATGAGGGTGAACAAAGGTCTTAGACAGTTTGGTAGAGATGCCACTTATGACTGGTTTAACCTGGGAGGGCTTCATGGAAGAAGAGGCATTTGAGGAGGAAATTGAGGATATTTATCATTCACTTTATTGCTTGGATTTAGTTGGCTAATCTGATCTTGGCCTTGATAGTTGGAAAAAAGAAAAAAAGCCAGAGAGAAGAAAGAGAGAACAAAGGGGACAGGAAGTAACAAGACAAAGAACTGGTGGTATGAATAAAAAGCAGGCTCAGAAAATGAGGAATATAGCCCTGAGAAACTTCCTTTTTGATATGTAAGTTTTTGGAAAGAGTGTAGGCTCAGGAGGCACAAGTTGGCTTGGAATCCTGCCTCTGCAACTTAATGGCTGAATGATCGTGGATAAATTACTTTCACTTTCGAAGCCTCAATTTCAGTATCATTTCAATGCAGATAAAAATAATAGAAACTTTCTCCATAAGTTATTGACAGTGTTAAATGAGACAATATGTGGTTAATATTTAGGTACTAGCTGGTACACACAATAAAGAGCCGATTACTCTGAGCAATTTTTTATGGGGGTTAGGGAGCCAAATAGATATATCGTACAGAGGCTTCTGTAAATCATCCATCTTCAGACAAGGCACTAGAACAGTCAGCACCCTGATGAGCATCGTTCACTCTGACACTAGCTTCTTCTTAAGTGGTCATGGAAGAAATTTAAGCAAAGATATTCTACATAAAGGCTCTTGGAATGGTGCTTTGCATACAAAACTGTTACAGTTCAAGAGTTCTCAGTAAAATGACTGCTGCTTCTAGAGAAATATGTGCTTAAGAAAGTGCTTTTCTTAAAGACTTTCTCTCCAGGAAGTGTCCAATGATAATTAAAATGGAAATGCCAACAAGTACAGAAATATAAGACTCCAATAGCTAAGCATTGCCTCTTCTCCAGAGATATAAGTATACTTGTCTTTATATTTTTGTTTACTGTGTATTTGTTAAACGCACTGTTCAACTGAACAGGCATTGCTCCCTTCAATTTGCTGAAGTTGTGTTAGTCTATGGGGTCCATGTCTTTCTAACTATGCCTAGAAGACCCTGAGGATATCAGCCATGCTCTGTGAGCCTGGCACTAATGAAGCTTAGTAAGTATTTGGATATTGGCTGTGTGACCTTGGAAAAATTACTTTCTCTTTCTCAGACTTTCTCCACTATGACTTTCACAAGCTCCCTCCTGCCTTCTGCCCTCCTGTGGTCCTTCCAGCATGTTCTTCCAGTACAGTGTTTCTGAACTGAAAGATGCTGGACGCCTTTTCTTTTGCATAGTGTTCCTATGCTAACCCTGGTTATTTTGCAATTCAAGGAAGCAAGCAGGCTGAGGGATGTGAACTCCGGATTATTCAAATCCCTCGTCTGCTACATACTAAGCAGTGTGACCTTATGCAAGTAAATTTACTTTTTGAACTGCACTTCCTTCATTTGTGAAATGATGACGATAATATCCAACTTTAAGGTTGTTGTGAGGATAATAGGAAAGATGGTACTAAACACAGAATTTGGTACAATAGGCTTTGTTACTGTTTTGTTGTTGTTTTTATTTTCGGCACTCCTGGGAATCTATGAAGCAAAGGAAAAGCACTTTTAGCTCAGAATTTTATAGAGTGTATAATAAATATAACAGAAGCTAGTTCAGTAGTTTGCACATGAACGTAAAAAAAACCCACCCACTGTGCCAAATGCTACTACGTTCCTGGTCCTGTCTGTACCTGATGCTGGATTTTCTTTCTGTTCAGGTTTCCACTCTCCAAAACCTGCAGCAATGACGCTCCTGCTCTCCTGGCCCCTGCTAGTCATTCTAGATGTCCATCTATTTTGCTTAATCTATGGATCCTTGCTTAATCTGTGGCTCTCAGGCCTGTGTCCATTCTCATATTTTAACTTAGATTTCAGTGTCTGTCTTTTAGTCGTGTACCTTTAACCCACATGCGTTTTACAAACCCCTTTCTGTCCATCCACAGATCTCCCTGTGTGCACTCTGCATCCGTTCTTCAGGCTCAATTCCTTACGACCCTCCCACAAAGCAAGGATGCTCCAGGGGAATTGTTTAGGTTTCTGTGCCAGTGCTGTTTCTGCTGCTTCTCATGCACACTGACTTTTTTCTTTTTCTTTATATTTGGGAAACTTACTCTGTGCCTGACAATCTGCTATGCAATTTACACATACAAACATATTTAATTCTCAAGTACTTTTCTTATATTCATTTGATAAATGGAAAAAAATAGGGTCAGGGTGGTTAAATAACTTTTGTAACTAGTATATTTTGGACCACAGGCATCTGCCTCCAATATTTTAACCAATAAATGTTGGTTAAGAAATAAATGAATAAATAATGTCAGAATAGATTCATTCATTTAGTCAGTAATTTTGGACATCCTCTTCTGAGAAGATCCTCTCTGAGCAGATACAGGAGATGAGTGTGAAACTATTTTATACATGTTATATACATGTCATATGATATATATATATAATGTATAACACATGCATATACATACATATATATGTGTGTGTGTGTGTATATGGTCACATGTTGCTTAACAATGGGGATACGGTCTGAGAAATTCATCGTTAGGTGATTTCGTCGTCCTACGAACATCACAGAGGGTACTTACACAAACTTAGATGGTATAGTCTACAACATACCTAGGCTATATGGGATAGCCTATTGCTTCTAGGCTGCAAACTTGAACAGCATGTTACTGTACTGAATACTGTAGGCAATTGCAACACAATGGTAAATATTTGTGTATCTAAATATATTTAAACGTAGAAATGGTACAGTAAAACTATGGTATAAAAGATAAAAGATGGTACACCTGTATAGGGCACTCACCATGAATGGAGCTTGCAGGACTGAAAGTTGCTCTGGGTGAGTCAGTGAGTTGAGTGGTGAGTGATGTGAAGGCCTAGGACGTTATTGGACACCACTGTAGACTTTATAACACTGTACACTTAGGCTACACTAAGTTTATAAAAAAAAATTTTATTTCTCTTTCTTCAATAATAAATTAACTTTAACTTACTGTAACTTTTTTACTTTATAAACTTTTTAATTTCTTTTTAACTTTTTGACTCTTTTGTAAAGACACTTAGCCTAAAACAAACACATTGTACAACTGTACAAAAATATTTTCTTTCTTTATATCCTTATATATAAGATTTTTTCTATTTTTAATTTTTTTTTTTTTTTTTACTTTTTAACCTGTTTTGTTAAAAACTTAGACACACACACACACATTCACCTAGGCCTACACAGGGTCAGGATATCAATACCACTGTCTTCCTCCTCCACATCTTGTCCCACTGGAAGGTCTTCAGGGGCAATAACATGCATGGAGCTGTCATCTCCTATGGTAACATTGCCTTCTTCTGGAATACCTCCTGAGGATCTGCCTGAGGCTCTTCTTGAGGAGGGGTCACTCTGTTCAGAAATATGTCCATGGTGGTTTTCTTGGTTTGTTTCTTTGTTTTTTTATTTTATCATAGGTTTGCTTGTAAGTTGATAATGCACCATGAACATTCCTCTCTACTAATGAAAACCTTTTGGTGTTGGGATCCATGTTTTCAAACTTTTTAAGGAGCTTGTTGAAGTCTGCCAAAAGTTCTGCTAAGTCTTTCACTGTGAATTTTCATAGGAATTCTTTTTCTTTTTCATCTGCTAAAGTTTCCTTTTCTTTTGCCTCTTCTTCAGCTATGCATTCCTGTTTCAGTACCAACAACTCCTCTTTAGTCAATTCCTCAGGAACCACCTCTAGGAGCTCCTCATTGTCATTGTCATCCATGCCCAGGTTAAAGTTTTTTGCCATCTCAACCACAGCCTGGTTGATTTTTACAACCTCTTCATCCTTGGAAAATCCTTTGAAGCCATGGACAAGCTTCTTGAGTGTCTTCTTCCAGATGCCATTCATACACTCCTTTGTGACATCACCCTAAGCCCAAGCAAGGTTTCTGATGCAGTCATAGATGTTGTGATTCTTCCAGAATTGCATCAGTGTCTTCTCAGTGTCTTCTTCAGTTGCAGCAATAGCCTGGGCAAAGGTCTTCCTTGGGTAGTAGGCCTTAAAAGCTACTCTGACTCCTTGATCTGTTGGTTGGATCAAAGAGGTAGTGTTTGGAGGGAGAAACACTACTTTGATATTGAGATGAAGATCATCAATAAAAGGAGGATATCTGAGAGCATTATCAACAATAAGTGAAATCTTGAAAGTTATGCTATTCTCCAAACAGTATTTCTCCATTTTGCTGGAATAATGGAGGGCACCTTGGAGATGCGCTTGGAAGAGGGACTGGGTCGTCCATGACTTCTTATTGCTCCTGCAGTACACTGGCGGTGTGTGCTTATTGATACGCTTGAAAGCCCTGGGGTTCTCACTGTGCCAGACCACAAGGGGTTTCAATTTGTAGCCTGCAACTTTGCCCCTAAGCAAGACTGTTATCTTGTCCTTAAAAGCCTTGAAACCTGGCGCTGACTTGGCCTCCTTATGGATGAAAGTCCTTTCAGGCATTGTTTCCAGAATAGGGAGGCTTCATCCACATTGAATTTTTGATCTGGCAAGTAATTTTCCTCTACCATTAGCTTATCTTGAGTTTCCAAAAATTCTTCAGCTGCCTTCACATCAGCACTTGCAGACTCACCACTCACTTTCACATTACGTAATGAATAATGATTCTTGAATCATTTAAACAACCCAGAGCTAGCGGTAAATTTGACATCATAGTTTAATAATTTTTTATTTATTTATTTTTTTCCCCCAAAGCCCCGGTAGATAGTCGTATGTCATAGTTGCACATCCTTCTAGTTGATGTATGTGGGACGCGGCCTTAGCATGGCCGGAGAAGCCGTGAGTCAATGCGCGCCCGGGATCCGAACCCGGGCCGCCAGCAGCGGAGCGCACGCACTTAACCGCTAAGCCACGGGGCCGGCCCTTGACGTCATAGTTGAGTCCAGTATTTTCTTTTAACATCACAAACAAATTTTTGCTTTGGACATGATCATCATGCTGCTCAGAGGGATGTGTTTCTGTGTCTGGTTTTCAGTCCAAGTCACTAGAAGTTTCTCCATGTCTGATGTAGGCCCTTCTCAAATTTTTGTTAGTTTCATTGCCTTCAATGAAACAGATTCTTTAACAGCTTCCATCACTTTGTTTTTGTTCTTTAAGATCGTAGCAATGGTGGAATGGGACATGCCTAACTGGCGAGCGATAACCATCACTGATTTTTCACCTTCATATCCTTAATCACTTTTAATTTCATTTCCAGGTGAGTCACTCAATGTGGCCTCTTACTGGCAACATTGCCAATGGATTTTGTATCCTGAGGGGCCACAATGAACAAAACAACACGATATTAAATCAAGCACAGGAGAAAAGGATGCAATCAAGAGACACAATGAACACGAGATATATGAGGCTGCTGTTGGCGTAACATGGCATACTGTTTCAGGGTAAACTTTTTAAGTAGAAAGAGTACACTTTAAAATAACAATGAAAAAGTATAGTATAGTAAATACATAAACCAGTAACACAGTCGTTTATTATCGTTATCAAGCATTAAGTTCTGTACCTAACTGTATGTGCTATATACAACTGGTAGCACAGTAGGTTTGTTTACACCAGCATTACCACAAACACTTGAATAAGGCATTGTGCTATGACGTTATGATGGCTATGATGTCACTAGGTGGTAGGAATTTTTCAGCTCCATTATAATCTTATGGGCCCACCATTGTATATGTGGTTCATTGGTGAATATACATATATATATTTACTTTTCTATCTGTTACAGAACAAATTCTCTAAATTCAAGGTGTCTTAGCCATCTCGAAGTCAGACAGGAGAGCCTAAATATTAAACTACTTACAGAGCGTATCCCAACAGTGTTACGAAAACAGCATGGCCTCATATCACTCTTGTAAACATGGTCAGACACATGGGGGAGAAGAATTCAGTGGCTTAATTTGACTTGACTCAGAACCTAATTACATCATCTTTGGAAAGTGCTGGAGCATAGGAGAGCCACTGACTGTTCAATGTTCCTTTAATCATTACATGTGGAGAGTTGGAATGTCAGGTTATTTGCTGTTGCTTCATCAATATCTAGCAATGTATTCTTGTAAATGCAAAGGTTAAATAAAGCAGACAGAAGATTTGATTTCTACTCTAGGCTGATGTCAAAACTGCATGAGAGAAAGTAATAAGATTTTCCCCATTCTCTCCAGCATCTTCCCACAGACACATATGCATTTATATACTTTATATAATTCCGAGGTACACCCAAACCTCCTCCTCGTGTTCTGCATAAAGGCATAGGGTAGAGAGCACTGACTGTAATTTTGCTCGTCTGCTGTGTGTGGGGTGAACTGCCCATGCTCTGACTGGAGTTGGCCAAGAGACTTATTTTGATCTCTAGAATAAGGCAGAAATGATAGTCTGCCAGTTCCAAGCTCAGGTCTCAAGTATTTCTCTGGCTGTCTGTGCTGTGAGAACATGCCTGGGTTAACGTGTTGGAGAATGAGACAGGAGGAGCAAAGACTCAAGTTTCTGGGTTCCCCCAGCTGAAGCCAACCTACATCAGCCGACATTCAGCCAACCCCAGATATGTGAATGAGACCGGTCAAGATCAGCAGAGCCCTCCAGCTGATCCCAAAACAATACATGCTAGTTGTTGCACGCCTTCATTGAAGTTTTGTGGTTGTCTGCTTGACAGGAAAAGCTGATACAGGACTCACTTTAGCTGTGGAGGTAATTGATGAGGGGAAGAGAAGATGGATTACTACTTAGATGCAGAAAATAAATGAAAAAAAAATAACAGAGGAAGCAAAACAGTGTCTTGTCTAGAGATGTGAACAGTTTTCCTTAACGAAGTCCCAAGATGATTTATAGGACGTCAGCTAGAGCTGGCTCTGGGGCCCCAGGAGAAGGTCTACGAGATCACCTGGAACAGGAAAGATGTAGAGAGAGAGAAAAGCCACTGGAGTTGACCAAAGGAAAGATTTGGAGAATGTAATATGGTCAAATAAGTGAAAATTACAGACGCCCTGGTTTATTTACTATTTAAAAAAAAAAGTGTGAATTTTCATACTGGGAAAAAATCAGAATTTAGGATTATGGCTAGTGTTAGAGGAATTGATGAACTACTGGAGCTGAGATGAAAACTAGAACTAGAATTGTTTTAGAATTGGAAGAGATTTGGAAACGACTCAATCCAGTTCTTGGTTTTTAAAATCTTTTTGCTTCACCCCCCTTCTTCAAGCAACTATCTAGGTGGGATCCTCATATGTAATAGGTAGAAGAGTCCCTGGCTGAGCTCAGAATGGAGTGGGGAGGAAGGACCCCTTTTCCCCAGCCTCTTTGGTGCTCTCTGAGTCACTGCTGTAGAACCTCCAGGGCTCTACAAGGCCATGTGTGCGAACCAGCCACAGTGGCAAGGTTGGGACTTAAACACCTGGTGAAGGGCTTTATTACACAACTGAGATGCTCTAAATGGTCTAAAAACTATTTCTATATTTGTGAACATTATGATGCTCACATTTTTCTTTTCCACTCAACGTGGGATATGTGGAAAGACACATTTCTTCTCTGGAGAAATGTAATTTCAAGGAGTGTTCATCCACTTAATTATTAATATTTGACATGGATTCTAGTCTTTCAGGAGGACCTTTCTTTATGAATAATCACTCTATTTCTTGATTTTTAGTCTCTGCCAGATGAAGATTTCCTTGGCCTCCTGGCTCATGGTTCAGTGCCTTTCTATTTCCAGCATTATATTATGTTTAAGTGGCCAAGGAACCTTAACATTCAGCATCCCACTGAGGATGATATAGGAAAGCTCCCTCGCATCACCTCTAAAACAATCACGAATGCTATAGCATTTGGTTAAAGTGAGTATTGGATTAATAAACAAAACCAAGATACAATTACAATACAATTTCTAGGTTAGAACAATTACAAAATAGACTCCTTATCCTCTTACCATAAAATTCAAGCTCTTCAATATCGTAAGCATGACCCTTCGTTACGTAAACTGTCTTGTGTCCCATAAGGACCAGCCCTGGTGGTCTAGTGGTTAAGATCTGGCACTTTCACCACTGTGGCACCAGTTCGTTTCCCAGTCAGGGAACCACACCACCTGTCTGTCTGTTGGTTGTCATACTGTGGCAGCTGTATGTTGCTGTGATGCTGAAAGCTATGCCACCAGTATTTCAAATACCAGCAGGGTCACCCATGGTGGACAAGTTTCAACAGAGCTTCCAGACTAAGACAAACTAGAAAGAAGGGCCTGGCCACCTGCTTTCAAAAAAACTGGCCATGAAAACCCTGTGAATGGCAGCAGAGCATTGTCTGATATAGCGCCAAAAGGTGAGAGGATGACGCAAAACGAATGGGCAGGGTTCCGCTCTACATGGGGTCACTAGGAGTCAGAATTGACTCAATGACACTAACAACAAATGTGGCATTTCTTCTCAGTCTACAACTTCGAAATCATGTTCAACTTTTTTGTAGTTCATCAAAAATGCCATGCTGCCTGATCTTGTTATGTTTTTGCTAATGCTGTTCCCTGTGCCTGGGGTATTCTCTCACCAGTCGTCCACATTGTAAGTTTCTCTTCATCCTTTAAAACACCGCCTCAGCATTAATTTCCACAATGGAGTTGAGTAGCCCCCCTTCTCTATAACTTGTTTACTATCTACATTCTTCTACCATAGCACTGCATTATAACTATGTACGTGCTCTGCCTCTACCCACTGGCAACAATAGCAAAGTCCAGTATAGCATTTTCTATGTGGCGGGTATTCTGCACATTAATGAACTCGTCTAATTTTCACAACTTTATGGAGTAGGGTTATTATTCTCATCATCTCCATTTTACAGATGAGAAAACTGAGGCACAAAGAGGTACATGGTTGGAATTTGAATCCGAGCAGACAGATTCTAAAGGCTATAAATACTGTGTTGCCTCTCAACATTGTAAGCTCCCTGAAAGCACAGAGAATGTCTCAATGCTTCAATATTTGCTGATCTGAACCAAAGTTAATATGGCACATGCAATAGTGTCTCCTCTAGGACAGTTTTAGATTCCAAAGGGATACTAATATTCTGAGGACTGTAAAGCCCTCCATGAACTTGAATGGCGACAGTGAAAACAATCACTATGCATTCAAATCAGAAGAAAGATCACAGCCATCCAGCCAATTATACGCTCCTTGGCTCGGATCGTATTTCTTCATGGACCTTTTATCACATGACATCCCATACGCATTCATTTAATGAAGGTGATGCTATCTCCTCTCACATGGCTTTCCCGCAGTTCTGTAGCTAATGTATATTGGGGAAAAGTGTTTTCTTTGATGCCAGGAGATGAACTGACTTGACTTGTCCATGCTGTGCCTTACTTTTCTGATTTCACTTTGGCTCTTGGAGGAATTGTGTCTGGATAGATTTCCCATTCTAATCACTCAGAAAACAGCTCTGGGGCCCTTGCATATTAACAAACAAGATTTCCAAGGAAAACAAGACCCTGGCTTGAGGACATTTGCAGAGATTTGACAGGTCACCAAGGCATTCGTGCTGTGCACACCAGTCACAAGATGTCCGTGATCAGTACGATGTGCTGGTTATCAAAAGCAGTGCACAGCAAAAATAAAACTGAGAAAAGTTTTAGAATGTAGACAAAGGCACAACTAAACTAGTGGTGCCAAATATGATTTTTCAAAATACAGTTGGTGTGGAGTTCAACATCCAATGAAATGTAAGTTTCTATCGGGTAGCAGCGATTTACTATAGTGCTTTTATTTCTCCAATTATGAAATTAAAGGGCATAGTAGAATAGAGAGTAGAAAAGAAGGGTTCCAGAAAGAAAGACTGGATATCCATGAGCTAAGGCATCCCTGATAAATATATGTCCTAGAGCATCTGGTATTCAGGGTGACACCTGATTTCTGATACTCAAGTCTGGAATTTGCCTACACCACCAGTTTTGATGTCAAATATCTACTGTTGAATTTGTGCTTTCCCAGTATATCTACAGCATGTCCAGTAAAGATTTCTCTCTGTTCTTTTTCCAAAGTGATTTCTACATAGTGTGTAAGTCATTTTCCAAGGAGACACAGTGACTGTAATGCATTTGGGACTGTAAAGTTCTTCCCTTGTCAATTGGTTAAGGGCGAATAAGGAAGGACTTCTGTTCTTATATTGCCAGTTCAGACTCCTTTTATAAACTCTGTCCCTGCAGTATCTGATCACGTTCTTTATCTCCCTTTGGGCTTTTCACAGGCCCCTCAAAACTCACCACATCCCACATGTAATTCAATTATTGCTCTCAAGACAAAAATATCTATTTTTTAAAAAAATTATAGCGCTTATTACTTGAGTAAATGCTAATATTTCTACCTACACCACAAGTCAGAAACCTGAGTGGATGCAGAGGGCATGCTGGAAGGAGTGTGGGAAGGCATAAGGCAGAAAAGGGCTTGTGGAAGATGTATAGGAGAAAAGTGCAGAAATAAAAGACAAACATTGGAATCTGACATAAAATATGGGAATGGACACCTGATTCCTTCCTATCCCAATGCCCACATTGCATCTATCACTAAACCCAGCCTTCTCTATCCCTCCAATCTCTCCATTTTTTCCTCCCCATCTCTCTAGTCTAAGCCACTATTATTTCTTCCGTTTATTACCGTATTGGTCTCTCCACTGATCTCCCAAATCCTCTCTTATCTTTCTTCAATTCGCAGGCTCACATTTATAATCAGAGCAATTTTTTTTTTCAGTGCAAATCTTGTCACATCACCCTCTAACTTAAAACACTTCGTATTTTCCATTGCCCAAAAAATAAACCTTTACATTGGTAGCAAGGCTTTGACAATTCCAACAAGGACTAGGCTTCTATTCTTCTTTGACCCTACCCTCTGGTACTTAATTGGGTGCAGATTTTGCACCCCAGGAGACATTTGACAGTGTTGGAAGACATTTTTTGGTTGTCATGAATGGTCAAGAGTATGCTACTGGTTTTTAGTATGTAGAGGCCAGGGATACTATGAGACGTTCTACATTACATAGGATGCCTTTCTTACAACAACGGATTACTTGGCCCAAAATGTCAATAGTGCTGAAGATGATAAACCCTGCTATAACCTTATCTCATGTGCCTCTTTCCTTTCATTCCCTTGATTTCAGCTGTTCCCTGCTTCTTTCACTTCCATTAACTCACTATAATTAACCACATCTCTAATCCTTTAATATGGTATTTTCTTCTACCCGGAATAATTCGTGCATTCTCCCCTTGACCCTTAACCCTTGACTTGACTAACTCCCCTTCATCCTTAGTTCTCAGCTTGGTTATATACTCAGGGGAGGTTTTCCTGAACCATCATAGTAGATTTGATTCCTTTGCCATGTGTTCTCAGAGAACTCAGTATCCTCCCTCATCATTACATCTTTATTGTCAGCCTTTCCTACAATACTGTAAATTCCTCCAGGGTAGGCCATATCTGTCTGATTCATTTGAACTCCAGGCCTAATATATTATAATACACTGCCCTTAATAGTCTCTCAATATTTATATTTAAAGTACTTAATGAATGAATAACTAAATGCATGCATGAATAAATAAACAAATGAATTCGAATTCTTTTTATTAAAATTATAAAATTTTGGCAAACCAGATATTCACTCAAGTTACAGTTGGCCTATATTAGAGACATTTGGTCTGCAACTCCCATTACTATAATTCCCTTTCCAGTGTAGGGCACTGGCTAACTAATGATATCTAAGAACATTCTGTGGCTTTCTTAAATTTGGAAGTATGATTTAAAATATCCTCACTACGAAAAGAAGTTTAAGAAGTCTGAATCTATGCTTAACACCTTTTAGTAACAGTCAAAATCTCTGACAATCATAAGCAAGTATGATGTGAAATCAATGAGAGATGAGAAGTTTCTCCTTTGGAATCACAATAAATGGTTTCACCATTTTATGTGTTTCACTCAGAAAAGGATTTTCCTTTCCTAGATCCACATATAATTGGATTTTTAAATATCCATTCCTACCATCAGCTATTTAAAACTGCAGGGTTGGATTTTCTTGGCTTTCCTTGACATGAACGTTCTGGTCTTATTTTATATTTACCTACTTCCTCTCTTTGGAGTAAAATAACATCTTCCCATTTCAAGGGGATCAATGAAGACTTTTATACAATTTCTTAGGGAAAGGAGAACTTTATTGTTCCCACAAACCACAAGTTTCCTCAAAATTCCAGATATAGAGTAGGTGGCATTTGAATATCTTGATGACAAAGGAAAGTCTCATCTGGTTGAAATGAAAGGAAAGTGGCTGTCCTGTAGCTTTTACAGACATAAATTCAGCTCACAAAGCCATTCATTCAAGCTGCAGAAAATAATACAATGATGCATTTTTGGATGTAATCCATGGTGATTGAAACAATCTACAATCCTCCCAATATTGGGCATAAAGATATAAAAGTGGGAATGAGACAAGTTTCTTTCGACAAGGGGATATTTAATGGAACCACAGAGGAAATGTCATGACTTATCCAAATGTGAAGGAGACATGTTCTCCTGAGCAGGAAGAACATGTTCCTGTCAAAGGAGTATTTATACTCTGCTCTGGCTGCAGAGAGAAAGAAGGCAACTTGTAGAGGAGATAAAAAAGTGTCTCTAATGAATCCAGGTTAGAGCAGTTTCAGAGTGAGTCACAGTAACTGGGCATTCTGGAGCAGAAAAGAAGCTGACAGTCCCTGGTATAGACTGTGCTACACACTTGGCAGCCATTTTTGGGATGTACAAACAAGACCTCAGAATTTAAGCAAGAACTTAAGTAAACATCAAAAAAATAAAAACTAGGCAAAAAGAATTGGATCAAGACCAATCCAGAACTGAGACTTCCTTTCAACAGAAGAGTTGTGGGTTATGGTCAATTCCACATGTGAGGAGGAAACAGATTGAAAGCCTGATCTTTTGTATATTCTTGCAGTTTATGATAGATCCCTAACGATTGAACTGTAGTAAGCGGTTTGTAGTCCTCTTTATAGAACAAGGGGTTATTCATATTTTATAGCTTCTTTTGACATATTCAAAAGGTGCTAAGTTAAAGAATCTCTTCAAGTTATATGAATGCCTAGACCAGGCACACCCTATTAGTAGGTGAGCTTTGTGCTCAGAGTGGACACAGCCCAAATAAAAAACAGCAACACTTATATCTGTCAAGCACTAAGCACCTAATTTGTATTATTTAATTCTTATAACAATGCCATAAGAAAGGTACTATTATTATGTTCATTTTACATCTGAGAAGATAGAGGCTGAAAGAGGTTAGATGATATGCCTGAGGTCACACAGCTAGTGAATAAATAGCAGGGCTGAGACTCAAACTATCTGAAATATTTGTGGTTTAATAAAGCTCATTTGTGACATACATCTATATTCCTTCCTTGCTTCTGCAGCAGAGTTTTATTGTTTGTGGTTCTCTACTCGATAGCCTCACCACTGCCATAAGTAGCTCTCAACTCTCAGCTCAGGCTGGGACAAAGATTGTTACTGTACGAAATTGAGATTCTCTGCCTGATGCGCGTAAAAAGCCAGTTATTACAGGATCAGCTTTTGAGAAAAGAAAAAAGCATTATTGTGAGGTCGACCTGCAAGGAAACAGGAGGCAAAAGCTCTCAAATCTGTCTCCTCAATCCAGGGCTTGGGGCAAAATTTATGGGATGAAGGCAGGGCAGTCTGAAGTATGGAGATAGATGATTGGAGGTAAGAAGTCGGGTAACTTATGATCTGCACAAGCGTAGTCAAGCTTCGTGGTTCTTCATAGGATGCGTCTTCACAAAATGGTGGCATTAGCATGATCTGAGGGTGGAGTTTTCAGGTCCCTGATGTCAAAAGGGTCACTTATCCAGCATTTGCGCATGCCCAGTTAATGGTTTGGTGGTCTCAGTCGATCTGAACTGGACAAGGGGGCACTCTCGGTAACTAAAAGACAACACTTCATTATTCTGTTGATAAGATGAGGTCAGTTGAACTGGTCCTTGTGGGCCTGTGGTTACAGTATTATGTCCCGATGGAAGTTTTTCCTAGGGCAGGGTAGAAGTTACACACACATTCATGCACACATACACATGCATTCAAAATACCATTTGGAGATCTTTCCTTGGAATGTAGGAAATGGGCTATCCCCTTGAAACTCCCTTGATGACTCAGATAAACCCAATATACTCATCCAAGTAAAGGAGATGGAGCAAATAGTATGAAAACAAAAATTGACTTTTAAAAAAATCTATAAACGACAATATTCCATTAGCCAAGGTGATAATATCAATACAGATACGTATCAAGGATTTTCTCCCAACCATCTTTATCTCAGTTCTTTCAGCTTAGCAAAGCACTTATACAACAAGGCATTAAAGATTAATATCTATAATATTTTCAAAGAAAGAGAAAATTTCCCTGACATGTCTTTTTTCCCTCGAGGTCCCCGAAGAGGGAGAAAATGATACATCCTGCGCTACTCTATTCAATCAAACTTCAATTCCCCACTACTAACTTCCCACCAATATTTCTGGATAAATCATTCCGTGTTTCTCTTGAGGCACCTAGAAGCATCACCAACTGTCACCCCTAGAACCAACAGCTAAGAAACGGCAGATAGAGACTATGAAGACATGCTAATATATTTTGATGAATAAGGTACCCTGAAACAGTGGCTGAAAAATGTAAAATACTTCACCCAGTCATATATCAACTACATATTTTACATAGCCTAATCCTTCATTTATTCTCCCTAAAAAATACAGTGATATTGAAAGGGAAATAAGGATGCTAGGTAGAAATTGGTGTTTCCAATCTAAAACTGAATCACTGGACTCAGAGGGCTTCTTTTTTTTCCTCGAATGTAAAATGAAGGAGGGTATTTTCATTCATTTGTTTATTCAGTCAAAAAACGCTTACTGAATATTATGATTATTAACTAGACCAGTGCTTTACACATTTAATGTGCATATAAATGACCCTGTAATATTGTAAATTGCAGATTCATTTTGGGGTGAAATTCAAGATTCTGCATTTCTAGGAGGAGCAGATGCTGCTGGTCTGTGAACCACCCTTCGAGTAGCAAGAATCTAGATTATAATTATCCAATTGAAATTTCCGTAATGATTAAAATGTTCTCTATTAACTCTGCCCAATATGGTAACCGGTAGCCACATGTGACTACTGAGCATGGGAAATATAGCTAGAATGACTGTTGAAAATTTAATTTAATTATATAAATTCAAATTTAAATAGCCACACATGGCTAGTGGCTACATTATTGGAGAGTGTATTCTCATAAAGAAGAACAAGTTCACTCTCTAATGGAGAAGAAGATATTTAATCAGATTATTGTAATGTGTTATGTTCAGTCTTACAATGATGTTATTACCAAAATGACATGGAAGCATAAGAGGGGAAGAAATGAGGGAACATAATGTATGAATGGGTTCCAGCTGAATAAGATGGTCTTCAATTTTCCTGTGAGCTCAGATGTGATGGATATGTAGCCTTGTGTATATGGTCAGAGCAATGAAAGCAAAGAGAATGGGAGAAGAGGATGGCATATTGAATTTTACGTTGTCAAGGTCTGGATTAGCCTTGGAGACACCTCCATATATGGGGAAAAGACGTGTCTGAGTTGCCATATTGCTGCAATTTTATACCTTTCATTAGAAGAACTAGATGAAGAGACCATCTCTGTTATCAATTGGATTATGATAAAATTCTGTGGAAGAACAGACAGAATCATCAACTTTCTTAGGCAAAGCTGGTTGACACCCACTACTCCTCCACTCCAAGGAAGACATAAGTTGGTGTGATAGTTACAGGCCATGTCTGACCTCAAAAACCACATCAAACTGTCATGACAACTGATGATCTGTAGTCTGGAAATAACCATTTGACCTCATTGACACTCATTCATGGAACTCCAGCTGTGCCAGCTTTTGAAGGAGAGAGGAGCAAGACAGGGAGGCAAAGAAAAGCAAGGGATCTGTGGCCTGTTAATAGTTCTCAGGATTCTTTCCTAATGAGCTGGGTTTGGTATGAAACAATAATATTCAGTGTCATCACCATTGTCTTTTGAAATACACACTTTTATCCTCCTTATACATATTTCAGAAAGAATGAGCCAGTCATTAAAATTTACACAGTTCTGAGTCTATTGCTTTTTCTTTCCCTAAGTTATTGTTGACTTGAAGAAGATAAATTTATCTTCTTTTTTGTTTTTGTTGTTTTGTTTTTCAGTTAATGGGGGAGGGAGTACTTCATTGTAACTATGGTAACAAAAATATGTTTTTTTTTTTCTTCCTTTTCCTGTAGTTTGGCAGATATTCAGCTTTGGGATGTGGAAAATCTCAAAGATCTTAATGAATTTATCATTAAAAATAAAATCCCAAACCATCTTCTTCTTCAGTTTTAATAGCTATGAAATATCTATTAGAAGAATAAAATTACAGCCATGTATATGAGCTGCAGAATGTTGATGTAATATCTGCTATAGTTCAATGAACCATTTTTATTGGGTCTTATATGAAATAGGGATGGGTTACATACTTCCTAGAAGATAGATCCATCTTCATTTAGTTAAAGCACAACTTTTGTTAAATAGACTCCTATTTAAAAATTTTCCATAACTTGGTATTGCTTATCAAATCAATTCCAGATAGCTTAGCCTTCTATTCCCATGCAATAACACTAGAACCTTCCATGAAACCTAAGAGTACTCAACCATATTCAATACACGCCCTTACCTTCCTTATGTTCCTGCTTTTCACTGATTGTAGCTTGCATTGTTTTCCTTATCTCATTCTTGCTCCCTCCTTTACATTTCTTTTCTCTCTCTCTAGTCCCTTAATACTAGTTCAAATACCAACCCATACACTCTTCTTTGGTCTCATCACTATGCTTCCACCTAATTTCAACAACACACAACAGTGACATTGCTAATAACTATCACACAAACTTATTTCTTCCTTGGAGTTGGGGAGTACTGGGTGTCAACCAGCTTTGCCTAAGAGAGTTGATGATTCTGTCTGTTCTTCCATGGACATCTTAGTATATTTTGCACTATCAATTCTAATTAATATACATTCTCAACTTAGTCGGTCCATGTGTTGTTGTCCACTCAACCTCCCATTTTCTGATATACATCTAATGAGAGAAATAAAGGAATGAAAAGCTGTGATTATTCACAAATGTTCTTGGTGGCTCCCTATGGAAACCCAAGGGTTTTCTGCAGTATTGGGGTTTTCGTGTATGTGGTTTTGGCTGTGTTGATGCTGCTGTTGTTTTCATGAATGTCTGTCATATCTGTTCAAATAAATTCCTGTTCCAATCTTCTTTGTTTATTTAGTTTATTCATTTATTTATTCATTCATAATGAACATATAGTAAGTAGATTCTACCTATCACTTACCATGCCAAGGGATGAAAGAATTACAATAGAAAATACACAATAAGCCTGCCCTCAAAATGCTTAAGTCTAATGGAAAGGACTAGTAAGTAAACAATTAAAAATCAATATGTGGCCAGCCCCATGGTTGAGTGGTTAAAAGTTCAGTAGGCTCCACTTCAGCGGCCCAGGTTCACAGGTTCAGATCCCAGGTGTGGACCTACTCCACTCATCAGCCATGTGTGACAGCATCCCACATATAAAAAAATAGAGGAAGATTGGCATGGATGTTAGCTCAGGGCTAATCTTCCTCAAGCAAAAAACAGGAGGATTGGCAATGGATGCTAGCTCAGGGCAATCTCTCTCACCAAAAAAAAAAAAAAAATCAATATGAGAGACAAAAGAGACATGAGAACTAAATGCAATATGTGTTCATGATCTTGAGCTGTATTCATAATGGAGTTAAAAAAAAAAAGCTATAAAGCATTTGCATAACAATTGAACAAGAATATCATTGTAGATTAGATAACATTATTGTGCAAATAATACATATCCTGAACTTGATAACTGTATTGTAGTTAAGAGTCAAGGGGTAGAAAGGCATGACGAATGTAATGTACTCTCAAATGATTAAAAAAATAAATCATATATCTAATTTTTGCTATAATTATTAATGCATATGTGTGTACACATGTATACACAAACACGCACACACACACACAGACTATAAAACACATGCAGCAAAATGAATAAAATTGGTGAATGTGGTTAAAGGGTATATGGAAGTTCTCCAAATTATACTGCAACTTTTCTGTATATTTGAAATTGTTTCAAAATAAAAAGAAAACCAATGTGGTTTTATATAGCATAAAAAAAGGTTTCGTTCAGGGTGCTCTGCTCCTGGTGAAAAGAAAGAGCCAAGCCATGCTGGGCAGGATGAGGGAAAAAAATTGGTAAAGAAATGCCTGACCCATGATTTTAAAACGTGACAAGTTCAAGTCAAATAGAAATAGAATTGGGGCTGCAGGCAGGGTTGACAAAACTATAGGGATGCTATTGTATAATTTATGCATATAAAAATCTGGTTCTCCATTTTTAATGCCCCACTGCAATAAAATAAGAACAATGGTTAGAGTTAAAGTTTAATTATTGTCTGTCCCATTAGCCTTGAGAGGAGGAGTATTTCTTATATAGATATATGTATATATACATATATTTACATAATTTTTAGAGAAATATTTAATATTTCCTTTGAACAGTCTTAATCATAAAAAAAATACAAAATCTAAAAATACAAGAATGAAAAAGCTTTCAATTTATCAAAAATACTCATGATGCAAAGGCAAGACCAATACTTGCCTTCAGCTTCCTAAGTAGATAATTAATAGCATAAGCTATATTGATGGGGTGCTGGTTCTATTCTTGGAACTGTGCAAGCAGTTTTTGCACAATACTTTATTTAGTCCTCACAAAACCCTCTGACATGGGATATATTTTTATACTAAGCTATATCTGAGCAAACAGAGATTTGAAAAAATGCGATGTGCTTTCCCAGGTCAGGCATCTAGGCAGCCCTGTCATAGAGGCAGGGTTCCAACCCTAGTGGGCTGGTGTCATAGCCTCTGAACTTGACCATGCCCATGTAAAGAGGGAAGAGCTCATCTCACAAAACATCTTCAAGTTGCCAGACTCTTGATATAAATTGAGTATTTGGTTATAAAACACCTGTGAAGTAGTAGTATTCTGATTTTTTACACGAGAGAACAGAATCTCAGAGAGTTTAATAACTCGCCTAAAATAACAAGTCTGAATTTTGATTTACTCTCTTGTCTGTCTGGCTTCAAAGCTTGTTGTAATTTTTGCTCTGCCTGTTCTCCAATCACTTTTCAGAAATTCCTGCTTTTCAACTGGCATCCTTCATTCATGATTCTAATTTCTCCCAGGGTCTCCAAATTGAATTTGATATCTCAGCATAGAACTGTGGTGTTGCTTAATTGGTCATCTACTGCTGAGAGGAGGGCTCAGCAGGTACAGATGGGGAATGGGTATTTTTTTTATATATAACTTTTCTTGGTTTCTGACTTAAAAAAGAATTTTTGGCTCTTTTACCGAAGCTTATTCAGAAGCAAGAAAACATAATTCTGCCCATCAATTACCACCCCTTGACACACAGTGATAGCTCCAAGACAGACGACAAACGGTGTCATGCGGGTGTCTTTTCTTTTAATGATGTCTTGATTGAATTTTCTCAGTGAGCAAATTAAAAGAGGATTTGCTAAGTGCCAATGCCTCTGACTCCTTGTAGGATTAAAAAACCCAGCTGAACTCTTCCTGCCTCTGCGAGGATCAATGCTTAGGAGATTTTGCAACGGTAATTGACCTCACAAGGTTTTTGATGAGTTGCGGGACAGGATGGAGTCCAGCAGGTTCTTCCGTAGATATACTGGCTCCTGCAGTGTCTGCTCACAGGAATCAAGCAGATTTTTTTTTTTTTTTTTGAATGAAGTTAGTGGTGATGACTCAAAGGCTCCCCAGCTATAGTTATGGTGTGTAAAGTGGTGATATTTTCTCATCATCATTTTCAGTTATGGTCCTTCTTTCCACTCCCGTGGTCCCAGCTCCACAACGAAGTAGGTACTTGGGCTCGGAGTTATAAAGGTTAGTTGCAAGGGGAGTATGTTCTTTGTCTTTGGTGATAATATAGTCTGGTTCTTAAAGTTACTCTACTTGTATAAGTTCGTAAGAAGCTAGAAGTAGAACTCCTGTTCTCAATCTCCTGAACTCCTTTTCTTCACTCTGAAAATTATTCCCCTCCTAGTATTGAGAAGGAATAAAACAAACGGATCAGCAGCAAGTACAATCATGCTGACCATTCCTTTTGGAACGAGCTGACATGCAGGGGTACAGCTGTACTAAGCCCACAGAAAATGATGTGATCACTCTTCTTGGTGGATCACCTATGATACAGCAAATGAGGGGTTAATGCCTGCTCCAGTTCAGGACCTTCATCCGTTGTCTTGATCGGTTCTCACGGCATACTGGCTGTTAAATATTTTAATTATATCACCCTTTTCTCTTCCTTACGTGACATGTAGTTACATAATCTATGCTCACTGACAGTTCATCTAAATCCACCTTTACCTTTTGACTTTAAAAGCCTTGAAGGACATATAATGAGTTCATTTATCTATGAAATCCCAAACCTAGAACAGTTCCACAAAAACATGAAATATGTACATTGCTACAGGGTAAAGGTAGTCGTGAGGAGTACCTTTTCTGACAAAAGAAATGGAGACCATTTTCTGAAGGCCTACTCTGTACCAGACACTGTTCTAAGCACTTTACAGATGTGAATCTTCTTAGATGCTCCATGAAATAGGTGAAAATGTTATCCTCATTTTTCAGATGAGGAAACTTGCGGAAACTATGGGCCAAGGAAAATACCCATAGCCACACTCCTAGGGAGAGGCTAAGCTGGAATTCAAACCCAAAGACTCAGGTTTCACAGCCCTCATTAACTTCTGTGCTCCACTGCAAAATGTTAGAAACAAGGCAAAGTATGGCACTAGAGTTGTATACAGAAGGGATTTATACATAGCCTACTGGTTGGAAGGGGTAGGCTTGAAGTTGATCTTACCTATCATGCTTACTATTTTTACTCAATTGTTGTGTTTATTTGGGTTGACCTGTTCGGAAGTAGGGGAGATTTAACCTTCTCCCCCAAACATCTCTCTTGCTGCAGCTGTATCATAAGTTTTGTGATGGTGGTGGTAGTGGTTTTTAAAAGTCAAAAATAATCAGAGAGGGGCTGGCCCGGTGGCACAGCCGTTAAGTGCGTGCGCTCAGCTTCGGAGGCCTGGGGTTTGCAGGTTAGGATCCCAGGCCTGCACCAACGCACCGCTTGTCAAGCCATGCTGTGCCGACATCCCACATAAAGTAGAGGAAGATGGGCACAGATGTTAGCCCAGGGCCAATCTTCCTCAGCAAAAAGAGGGTTGGCATTAGACGTTAGCTCAGGGCTAATCTTCCTCACAAAAAATAATAATAATAATAATCAGAGAATCTCAGTATTGAATGTGTTTTAAAGGTAACTTATTCTAGCTTCTAACTGGTCCAAATCACACAACCTAACTCTCTTTTACAGTGCAACAACTGGGTCACATTACCATGGCAGTGACATATGTCAAAATATATCACGTATAGTCAAGTGACGTGGCTCTTGGTTTATAACATTTCTCTTTAACTACTCATAGCTACCCTATGTGACAGTTATGACGACTGTCCCACTTTATAGATGAGGAAACAGTGTCAGAAAAGTCGTTAACGTGCTCAAGGTCACACAACTCATAAGCAGTAGAGCCAGAATTCAAAAAAAAGTAGTCTAATCCACACTCTGTGCTATTAAGCACTAGATCAGTGGTTCTCAAAGCATGGTTCATGGAACACTGGGAGTCCCCTAGACTGTCTCAGGGATTCCACGAGGTCGAAAGTATATTAATACTGATACTAAAACATTATTTGCCTTTTTTGCTGAGTTCACATTTCAGCTGATGGTACAAAAGCAATGGTGAGTAAAAATGATGGTGCATTAGCAGAAATCAAGGCAATGGCACAAACTAAATGGGCAGTTATCATATCGCCAACCCACATACTGGTAGCCAAATAATGCCAATTTCACTTAAGGTTTTCTTTGATGAGGCAGTAAAAATTACTAATTTTATTAAATCTTGTCTTTTGAACAACACATCTTCTTAATATTCTATGTGCTGAAATGTGAAATACAAAGAACATGGTTCTTCTGCACAGGAAGTACAATGGTTGTCTCAAGGACAAACACTTGGATGTTTGAGTTCTGAGCTGAACTAGAGGCTTTTCATAGAACTCCATTTTCATCTGATAAAATAACTGATACACAAACTATGGTCTTTTTATACTTGGCTACTTGGCAGTCAGTTACCCCAAAATTAACAAAATGAGGGGCAGGCCTCGTGGCTTAGCAGTTAAGTGTGCACTCTCTGCTACTGGTGGCCTGGGTTCAGATCCCGGCACGCACCGACGCACTGCTTCTCCGGCCATGCTGAGGCGGCGTCCCACATACAGCAATTAGAAAGATGTTCAACTACGACGTACAACTATCTACTGGGGCTTTGGTGAAAAAATAAAAAATTTTAAAAAATACAAAAACAAGCCTGTCTCTTCAAAGAAAACAACTGACTCTCTCTATTTGTGATCTATGATGAAATTTTATCTCTAAATCAAAGATCAGAATTTTGGAAGACTTGTGTCAATGCTTAAAGAATTTTCTGATCAGGTGAGTGATGATATTAATAAATGTGATTTTTTTATATTTGACAACAAAATTTGTCAATATTTAGAAGACCTGTATAGTTAACTTAGTGAACCTGTATTTTCTAAATGACTAATGCATGACGTTACAAAATCATGTATAGGTAAAAGATCAAAGTGCAAGCTAGACCGATGTCTTGTAATGTAACAGGTGTGAAAAGCTCATTGGTACGGTTTCAGATTCCACATTGTAATCTACCTTTAAGAAACTTGTACTTGTTGAGTTTTCACATATCTCCTTATCCACAATTATCTGAAATGGTGATTAAAATACCACCACCACCATCCCTTTTCAAACTACACATCTGTGTGAGGACATATTGTTTTCCATACCTCTAATAAAACCACATATCTCAACAGACTGAATGAGAAGCAGATGAGAGAATACAGCTCTCTTCTATTAAACCAGAGATGTAAAATAGCGCTGTTCTTCTCACTAAATTTTATTGAAATAGATATTTTCATAAAGTATGTTATGTTAACATGTAATAAGTTTACTACTGTTATTTTTAAATGAACTAATCACTGTTTTTAAATTTTCTATGTTTCATTTTATTGATAGATATAATGCACATAAAAAAAGCTTTTTTTGGATCCTCAGTAATGGGGTAATATAAAGGGGTAATGTAATGTAATGGGGTATAATGTAAAGAAACATAAGTAATGTAAGTAACGTAAATGGGTCTCGACACCAAATAATCTGAGAACTGTTGTACTAGATTATCCCAAACCCTGTCAGATGTAGGTTTTCATCTCTTTGGTTACATACTTCCAGTGATGGGAATTTCACTACCTATTACGAAACTCCATTATATTTTAAAACCAATCAAATTATATCTTTGACTTTTACCCATTGGTCCAGTATCATGATCTGAAATCATGCACAGGAAAGCTAATACCTCTTCTTTAAGACTGACCTTAAAACCTGTAAGACTGTTACCATATTAATTTAAAAATAAACTATGGATTTACCACTTAGTACTCTCATCTAAGATTTATTTCTCTATCTTCCTCATAAGAGTATTGTCAGATTTTATCAAATGTCTTTCTGAAATGCAGATGTACCATGGAAACAGTTTTCTCCTAATCTGCCAATGAAGGAATCCTAGAGAAGAAGACTATGAAGTAAGAGTGCCGCCACATCTTCTCAGAGAAGCCATGTTGGCTCCTGGAAATGACAGCTTCCTGTCAACTGCTCACAAAGTATCCATGCCTGAAGCTTGAATAAGACCTGACACATTTATTAGAAGACCATGGTAACCAAGGCAAAAAAATAATTTTAGTTGACTAAGGGTTTACAAATCCAAGTTACATTTTGCGTATGTGAATTTATGTGATGAAGTTGTACTGCACACCATGTTTAACTGGGTTGTTGGGGGAAATAGTGGCCTTGGAAGTAAGCACCTCCCACTCTGCCTTCATCGAGCTTGGAACTACTGAGCATGTATAATTTTTTTTCTGGCTTTCCATTTGCTGAATTGTCAAATGAAAAGCTTGAGTTAGATGATCTTAGATTCCCCTATTAATCCTTATATTTGACCCTGGCCAAACATTATCTATAATCTGTCTATAATAATGTAGGGATTAAGAAAAGTTCCAGATGAGTTATTGCCTGTTTGATATTTTTGAAGCACCCATGCAAGTTATCTGCTTATGGCGAAAAAATGATTTCAGAAATATCTAACATTTCTTAATGAAAGGGCTGCAGAATTAAAACTTCTTCGACTTTCTAGTGATTGTTTTTTCCTTCTCCCCTTTTGGCAAAAGGAGTCATGGTTAAAAATTTCCAGTTGAATGTTTCCTTTCCACCTTCAGAGACCTTCACAGCATCATTCATATCTTTTTTCCTTGTTGACATCTATATTTCTATTGCAAATATCAAACCGAAAAATACAGTGTTGTACAAGTCACTGGAGACAAAAAGGCAGAAAGCAATGACTCTACAATTTGGTTCATTTAACTGTGAATCCCAAGTCAAGAATCTGACATTAGAAACCTAGAGAGCAGCAGTGAGACAATGTAAAAGCATCAGGTGAACACAACAATTTGAGGATGATAGGGCTGAAGCCTGTGCACAAGCTGGAGAATAGAGCTCAAAGTGGTCCCAATAGCGGGAAACAGCGGCCCTCAGCACTTATAGAAGCTGCTATTGTCCCCCCCTGCAGATAACAGTATCTGAATGAGGCGTATTACTATTGCTTTTGGATTCTTTTTCCTCTGAACTATTGGAACTATTGGAAAGTAACTGGTTTTTAAAAAGTTCAATGTGTAGTGGAGTGTTACTCAATTTTCCTGGAAAACTACTGATTTGCTAACTACACACTTTGGCATAGTTAGTGCATTTCAGAATTATGAAATCTTACTGAGGTGCAGATAAGGTTCTTCTTCCACAGAAGTCATGAATGCAGCATAGAGTATTACTTTATTCCAAAGAAAGCACTCTCCCCTTAGCATTTTTATTAACTAACTGTGAGGTGCAATGCGATATTGCTGGCCAATTGGCAACGTAGGCACTCCCTTGGCAGAAAGTTGGCAACACTCTACACAGAAGTATAAATATTGGCTGTACTGTAGCAGTGGGGGATGTTAAAGAAGTGGGGGCTTCCCTCTGGTAGAGATACGTTAATTTGCAATTAACGTAGAACGCGGGAAAGCCTTTCAGGATTTCTGGCTTGGAGGTCCACCATTTAGACTTGAGCGTTGCTCCTACCTATAGTTGAAAACCCTGGCAATGAATATTACATAATTTCCCTGGCTGCCAGAGATTCCTCCAAACTGAGGGGTTTTTTTTCCCCATCTGAAGCTCTCCAAATCCTCATCCCTTTGGAAGCAATAATTCCATTTCATAGCAACTAAAATTTCCACCAAATAATTACAAAGCAATCGTTAGATGCCAAAATAGTAAACTCTTCATCCCAACTCAGAGTTCCACCATCTTTCCTTCACTCTCTCTTTGACTCCTCTCTCTCTATTACACTTCCCTTCACTACTCCACCAGCCATTCTTCTCCAGTGACCTCTAACTTGTAAGCGTCTTGTGTTTCCCCTTGCCCTCCACCCCAATTTCCCTAACATTACCAACAGGACCAGAAACCTGGCTTGCCAGAAAATGTGGCTTCTTTATCAAGACATGCACCAAAAATAGTCAGAGGTGAAGTTCAGAGAGGACTGACATAGAACACACCTGTGAGCTAGGAAACTCTGTTGACGCCATTCTAACATCTCTCGAAAACTTTCTAGAAATGCAACTTAAAATACACTCCTGAGGACTGATTATTTCCTTTTCTCTTAATTGACTGTCAAAGTTGTACAAGTAGGTAGAGTGGGAATCAGGGTAGCCAGATGTGACTTTGCAGTGTGTGCCTGGCAAGAAGGCTCTTGAAATATAACCCATGCTGCATTGTCAAGTTTTAGGTCTCTGTATCTGCAGAGCTATGTCAGCCCAGAGGGAACACCCTGTTCCTATTCACATAAAAGTAGCTAAACAGGCTAGGGTACTCCTCCTGTGAAATACAATAGCTAATGTAACTTCAGACCCATATGAACAACTGTTTACTTCACTTAGCCATCTAATAGGCATCTCCAACTTAACACAAGAAATCGGAACTCATGATAGCTCTCCGAGTTCTATTTCTCCTCCAGTTTTTCCCATTTCAGAAAATTAGTACTGTTATCCACCCATTTGCTGAAGCAAAGAACCTGAGAATCATCTTTGATCCTTTCTAATCACGTCCAATCCATCAAAAGACTCGGTAATGCTAACTTCAAAATATGTTTCCAAATTTTTCATTTCTCTCCATGCCTGTTACTACCTAAGATTAGACATTGTCATATGTTGATCCTTACTTTTTTGTTTGTTTTTGTTTACATAAAAACATAATTCACACAGCTGATAAAATCATACGACACTCCAGCTAAAAAAGCTTAGGGAGCTTCTCATTGCATTTGGAACAAATGCCAAATCACTGCTTGGTCTACAGGGCCCTTCCCTCAACCTGACGCAGCCTATATCTGCAAATTCATCTTGTACTAAACTCTCTTCTCCCTCTGATGTGTATAGCATTACTATATTTCCTGTCCAAAACACACTGCCTTAGTCAAAACAAGGTCAAAAGTACCTTTTATGTAGGTACTAGTTATCTTTGTAACAGGATATGAAGAAGTCTGAGGAAAGTTTACTTTCGAAATTAATTCATTACCTAATTCTACAGTTCTTGAGACTCCCAGAGTAGGAAGGATTTTCTTTGTGCATATGACCGGGAAGCATTCTTTTAAAAATGCAGACAATGCTGTTTGTACAACAAAATAAAATAATTTGTGGGTCACAAAAAAATTTGTTTTCCTTACATCAGTTGGCATCAGAGGCATCCTGGGGGATAGAAAGGGGAATGGCTAAGTTATGGGGCTGGATAACAGCCACCACCTACTCCACACATCTGCTGACAACGGCCTCTAGTCTCCTCTGCTCTTGCACCACGCCTGGTCCTAGTCCAGCAATTCTTTGTGATTCTAGCCATCTGCAGATTTCACAGTTGCTTTTTGGAAACCAATGAGAAAAAATTGTCAGAGCTTTAGAAATAGTCACTGATGCTTCTCAATTGTAGGTGAATATCAAAAACGTAAAATCAATAAAAATGTGATGGGGTTCATGAAGGAGAGGAAAGAGTAAAGTCTGACAAACAGAATATGATTGGAGATGCCATTCCATGGATAGACAGAAAACATGGAAGGGCCTGGCCAGGAGTGCGATGAGAAATTTAGTATTGGACCCTCTGAGTTGCAGAGGCTTTAAGCATATACAAGTGGAGCTATGCAACATACAGTTGGTGTCAAGGCTTCGCTCCGCAAAGATATCTGTGTGGGAGATAGAGATTTGTAAATTACCGGAATATTAAGGATAGTTTAAGAACTGGATGTTGATAAAATCAATAAATAAGAATATATACTGTGAGAAGAAAAAAAGAGAGAGAGATGAGCAATGAGGATAAACACGGAACCACGGGGATCACCATGACTTGTGATGCAAGTGAAGAGAAAGGAAATTTCTGAGAGACAGTAAAGAGCACAGCAGTAGGAGAATGAGGAGAGAGTGCTTCAGAAGCCAAGGAACAGAAGGTTTCCTAATGTTGGGAGTTGTCAAGGATGCAGATGCCACAGGCTGCAGAGAGGTCAAATGAGACAGGGATTCAGAAGCTCTTTGGAGCCCCTCAGCAATCTTTGTCAGAGCTATTTGAGACGAGAGTCATGACAGAAGCCACATATCAATAGGTTAAGGAGAGACAGGGATATGTACAATTGTTTCAGAAAACTTGGTCATGAAAGAAAGGTCATAGTTTGGGTTATATCTAGGGATGGGCAAAAGACCAAAGATTTTGTTTTTTTTTTGGAAGCTATAAGAGAGTAAGGTTCCTAAGAAGAGCAAAGAATGAGGTGCAGATGTGAGGTAGAGGAAAACATTCGAAATGAAAGTAGGGAGGGCTGTTCCACTGGGACCAGTGGTTTTAAAGATTTACTGAGACACATTAATTGTGAAATACATAGTAATATACAAACCTGCAGTCATTCACCTTCAAGAAGCCTTCACTGAGGTTTCCCACACTCCCTCTCACCCCAACCCAGGCTTGTATGGATGATCTTTTGAACCCCCCAAATACTCTGAGTAAAGATTGTCTTTTTTTCCTCTTAAAGTGTGATAAATGTTTTTAAAACATTATTTCTAGCTTCATACTTGGGTATATAGTATGTTGGCTCAAATATCTGATAAATTAATGATCAAGTACATTACAGAAAAGTCAGAAACTAGATTCAGAAAATAAATAAGGACTTTAGAATTTATTTTTTTTATGAGAAGCTAATCATGAATTTAATATTTAATGATAAAAAGAAATTATAAGCAAATACCACTTATAAATATCTTTTAAAATTGAAATTAATATTTCAAACTGATTGTATTTTACAGATCTATAGGATTTTTTTTTTGTTTTATCTTCGTATAATATAAGGGTTTTCCCTCTGGGAGACAGGAAAATGGATTGCATAACCTTTCAAGTCCTTCTTAGGCCTATGACTCTATGATCCACTGACATGTCCTAATTCAATCTGCCCCATGAACATACCTACTCACAAACTAGACATGCATTAAAGCTCTATCAGCTTTCCATATCTCCTTCTTGGATGGCAGTTTTGCTCAATTGACTGGTTCCCTGGGTCAAGACTCATTACCTGCCACAGTAGAGGATTTCAATAACAAAGGATTGCAGAGATTTTGTAATAGCAGTCACATACAATGCACTTTGGGCAGGTTTCATACTCCTTTGATTTTCTGAGGTTTTGCAATTTTCCTCAGCAGCCCACCAAAAATAATTTGACGAAATACTCAATATCCCTCCTTCCTTGCATCATCTATGTATGTATTAAATTCTTAAATGACAGTGCCAACATGACATGAAAAATACACGTGGTGACTCCAATTCTCCGCTCAGCTGGCAGGAGCTGCATCAATAAAACCACTCAAGACATTCAGAAATACGTGAAGTTTTCCATGGGAGACTGCAGATTGATGAACACACAGAATATGTCCTTGTCACCCTGCTGCGGTGCCTTCTCTTCTCAGCCTGATGACACATCAATAAAGCTGTCTGAGTCCGTGGCTACTGTTACAGACTGTAAATGTCTCCTGGTATTAGTCCTGCTGAACCGAATTCCCTGCCCACCTCCCCGTCACACTGTCTAGCCCTCGCCTCCACGGAGGTTTCTAGCTCCTAAGCAGGGTATACTTAAATTGGGACTGAAACTTCGAAAAAGAGATGGACATTTTACAAAATTTTAGGTTTACCATGGGCCCTCTGTAATTTGCAGCATTTCCAAAATCATGTATGTCTAAGGTGATGGCAGAAGTTTAAAAAATGATTTATAAAGTAAATTCTTTGCTTTTGTATTAATTCAAATATTAATGTGCAAAATCACAGTTTAAAAATGTCAGTCCTACAAATTAAATACCTAATGGGTCAGTTCTGATTCACTCTTTTTTTCCTTAATGGAGCACCTCCCTGCAGGCGGATGAAATGAGAACTTAGTGAAGAATAAACCAAATTTACTATGCTTGCTACTCTATATTCAGATCAACCTTTTCATTTTTTTCATCAAATATTTAGTAGAAACCTACCATGTACTGAACACTATGTGCTATGCACTGAATGTTTGTGTCCCCTCGAAATCCATATGTTGAAGCTCTAATCCCAAATGTGATGGTATCGGGAGATGGGGCCTTTGCAAGGCAAATGGGTCATGAGGGTGGAACCTTCATGAAGGGAATTAGTGCCCTTACAAGAAGAGAAGGCACGAGAGAGCTGATTTCTGTCTCAGCCATATGAGGACACAGTGAGAAGACGGCCATCAGCAAACCAGGAAGCTGGGCTTCCACAGACACTGAGTCTGCTGGCACCTTGATCTTGGACTTCCAAGCCTCCAGAACTGTGAGAAATAAATATTTGTTGTTTAAGTCGCCCAACCTCTAGTATTTATTATAGCAGCTCAAGCTGAACAAGACAATGGGTAAGTAAGAAGACACATACAGGAATAAATAATGAAAATACATCATGGCAAGTATCATTCATTTAGGTAAGTCCAAAGCATTTTGGAAATGCAAAAGAAGGAACTGGCAAGTTTTCCTAGCAGAACACAGAAGTCATTGGAGAAGATGTAACATTGCAACTGCTGCTTGAAAGAGGTATACGGGTTTTCCATGAGAGAAAGTAGAAGGATGACAAAGTGGCATCAAGGATGAAAGTGATGATACCTTCAGGGAAACGCAAGCAGCATGGCGTGGATGGAGAGGGAGTGGGAGAAAGTATTAAGCCATGAAATCAAAAAGATAAGGTTGTGAAGGACCTTGTATACCAAAGGAATCATCTTTCATTCTGTACATCCATAGTTCTCATGCCTGGCACATCATCTACATCATCTGGGAAAGTATTTTAAAAGCACAGGTTATTTTGCTACATTTCTAGAGATTCTCATTAGTTGGTGGGGGATGAGTTCTAGAAACATATTTTTAGCAATTCCAGAGGCGATTTTGATGCTCACCAGATCTGAACATCATCTAACTTCATCTAAAAAAATGAAGAGACTCTGAAGAACTTAGAGGAAGGGAGATAATGTGATCTAAACTGGGTTTCAAAATCATCAACCTTGTAGGTAGATATATGAGAAAAATATCTATTAGAGGTTACAAACACGTAGCCCATCGATTTGTTTTACTAGGTGTGCACAGAATTGCTATATTCCGTGTGTGTGTATGTGTGTGTGTGTGCATGTTTATTAGTTAGTTGCCTATACTTCACAATCTGGAAATTTCACATAATAAATTGGATTTCCTACTTCCCTTGGAAAATTAGGAGATATGGCAACACTGGGACTCTTCATCAACATGGTGACGATTGGCTAGAACTCCCTATAGACTTGACATGTATCCTCCTGGATGCACAATCCCCTCTGCTGCCTGTTTTCCATTAATGCAACTTGATTCACTCATTCACCTCTCTGCCTGGCCATTATAGGCATTTGAGTTTGTGGTCAATGGGGAGAGGATACTATATTTGAAATGGATACGACTAATCTTGTCTGTTGTTTAATGTCTACATTTGGCAGAGAAATGTTAAGTCAAAATGTGCCAGAGTCCCACTAGGTTGGCTTAAGAATTTTATTCATGGATTTTCAAAATACAGTATATTGGAGAAATAGAAGTAAGATGAACATTTATTGAGTGCTTACTCTGTACCAAGCACCATGCTAGAAGATTTAAATACATGCTCCCACTTAATCAGCTTAATAATCCTAAAAGTATTACAAGATAAACTCTGTGAGGAACAGAGTTGTTTTATTGCCAAATTTACAGTAGTTGGAATAATGCCTGGTATGAAGGAGGTACCCAATAACTATTTTTGATTGATTAAATAAAAGGTAAGTTGCAATTAATAAAATTGACATTCAGAGGCTCTGACCAAGGTCACACAGGTAGTAAATTTTTGAACTCAAATTAAGCTCAATCTGTTGGCCTTCAGAACCTAAGAGTTTCCACTGCTCAATATTGGCTTTTCCTTTTCACTGAAGTAAATCCTCAGCCACATGGCTCATTTCTTGACATAGAGTAGAAAGAAAATCCATTGCCATATGTCAATTCAATTTCTAACCAAATCCTTTTATACATTATCTTGTTTTCCTTTTTTCACTCCACTTAGACAAACCTCTTAACTTCTTAAGACATGCAAATAAGTGTGTTGGTGATAAGTGAAGCTCATGGAGAAACATAATAGTTTCAGACCATCAAGAGCCTTGTAAAACCACAATTGAAAGTCGCCCAACACAGCATCCCCTTCCTGGCCTGCCTTAAATCTAGTCTAGTGCTTTGTCTGACAAGCTAAGAGGACTTTACATAATTAAAAAATGCACCCACAATGCAAATATCATCTGAATTTTAATGCAACCCTTACTTGACCCAAGATATTAATCAAGTGGAATTAGTTTTCTGGAAAAGACCTTGATTATTGATGAGATGATTTAGCACAGCTTAGCTCGGCTACTTTCCACCTCTCACATGTATTAGGCAATGCATGAATTTTACTCTGACCTTTTTCAGCTTCACACATCTACCTGCTGGTCAGTAAACTCAGCTCTCTTCTGATGGTCTAGGGCATTTTTTTGAACATCCAGGATTCCTGGAGACTACAGATATTTGTGAGCCTGAGATAGAACTGTCTTCTATTTAACATGTACTTACATTAAACACAGAAGTCAAGTAACTGCCTAGATTTACTTAGAGAATCTTCTCTCTTCTTTTTAGATTTTCCATTATCAAGTAGCTGGTTTGCAAATTCTTCTAAGGGCAATAGAGATTTTTCTTAAAACTACTTTTTTTTGTATATTCTGGAATTAAATATTACAAAGAAGTTATTGTTACTGAGTAAACTACTTCAATTTTAGTGACAGAACCTCTGAATAGACAGAGTCCTGTGGGGTAAGGAGAAATATGCATGTAAGTTGTACACAGACCCACATGTAGATGTGACTGATTTGGTGGCCCTACTTTGCTGGTGGTTCTTTATTCTAATAAATGCAAGGTCACTGTGTTAACATAAGGTTGCCCCAGGTCTCTCCACGTGTTGCTCTGATTCCCCATTATTCATGTTGCTACCGGATCTGCCTGCCTTTGTTAAGACTTAGCTGAGCAGCTTCTATTAAAATTGAAACAAACTTCAAGGGCAGCCAGGTTCCAAACACCACGCTGTAAGTCTGGGCAGTCATCAGACAGTCTCGTGAGTCACAGACTTGTGTCTCTGTTTCTGTTGCCAACTTCATCAAGAGCTCCTCATTACATGGTAGGTAGAGAGGAAGAGCTATAAATCACTAAATTAAGGCCAGAATTGCAAGCAATAGTATTTCATTTTATTCATACTGAACAATTTAGTCTAATAGTTTTGAATACTAGCATGCATTAATATTTCAATGCATGGATAAGAAGCCACAGTGATTTATGTTTAAAGTAAATCTTATGACCATTTACCATTCTAGAAGAGGAGTAAAAATTGAATATTCAATGTTTAGGATGACTAAATAATAGTATGGGGAAATGCTCATGATATGTATTAAGTCAAAAAAACCCAGAGAAAAACAATATGCATTTTTATGGTTACAATTTTTAAAGTATGCATAGAAAAATAAATGCAAGAGAACACTTCAAAACATTAATCTGAGATGTTATATTCAAGTTATGAAATTGATTTATTATTTCTCTCTTTTGTTGCAAGCTCTTATTATACATATATATAACTTCTATAATGAAAAAATTGAAAAGTGACTAATATAAATCAAAATAATCTACAAAAGATGATTGTCAATGAAGTTGTCTAATTTTTAACATGCGAAGTGTTACCTGAATAAATACAAGCACCATTACAGTTTAAAGATAGGTTATAGCTTCTTAATTTATTTTCTTAATAGTCCAATAATTTTAAAATAACATTTTTTTTTCAAATGGAAGAAACTATTCAATTTAATAAAAGCAAAAAAGTAAGTCTATATGTAACATAAGACATGTCCTTGGTTGAAGGAAGAAAGACAAAATACAGAACTGGAATGTAGGCAGGTATGACTATATTTCAAATAACATGCTAAATGTTAACAAGATGATATTCATACAAAAAGGCAAAGTAAAGGACATCCAGAATCTTAGAGTCTGACTTTGACTCCTTTGGAAATGCTACATTCACAGACACCTTGGGGAATAAGGCATGGAGGCTTATTTGAGATCCATTTGAGATTATGTCAACCAACAGAGCTGAGGGATTGACAAGATAAAAAGGCAAGATTTTTTTCCATATCCAATTCTTCTGATATGCTTCACTAAATACATAACAACAGAGATGAAACATGAAAGGAAACTGTTTATACATTTTCAGGTTTGTGAATAGTTTCAAGGGAGGGAAGGGACATCATGTGGTCATCTGGCATGCCTTCATAAATACTTTAAAATATTATTCATTGTGTACAATTTGCAGTGGACTTGGCAATCAAAATATACTTTGTTTCTTTTGTTTAAGACCAAGCAGATCTTGCTGGCTCTCAGGGACAGCTTACATCAGGGTATTTTATGTGTGAGGTTCCTAAGTGGAAAGAGCCAATAGGATGATTCTGATCCAAGTCCTTGGAAGAATGACTACTTAAGAGACCACATTTCAAAGCCTAGTAAATAGAAACAATAGTATACTTATGGGCAGGAAATGGAGTCGAGGACAAAGGTAAGATGAAATGGACAGGTAGATAGCAAACAGGAAGTTGTCTGGGAGACACCATGGTTATAGAGAGCCATGGAACACTTACTGCTCACCTCTGTAGTCAATAGGTCTGTGGAAGTTGACACATCAGACTAACCAGAAGATTGAGAAGGCAGGAACTCTTCACTTTTTGCAGTATCCTTTTTTCAGTGTCCTCAACGCTCACTCAGTCTCAGGGGCTCCCAAACCCATAGCCCAAATTGTTACTAGCAACAAGTTTAATGGCACCTATATCTGCTGTTCTCATCATGCTGTGCCCTCCTCCATCTTCCCTGAACTTTTGCAGTAATGAGACTATCTGTCTTTTGTTGTTTGGTAGGAAGTATCTGAGCATTATCAGCAAAATGTTCCTTTTACATTCTTCCCATTCACATGCCAGAGAAATATGCGAAAGGATTAAGACTCTTATTAATGTCCATTGATTCTTGAAATAGGCTAAAACAATGAAAAAGCCACCAACAGCCAATATATTAGATTGATGACCTCAAAGGTGAAAAATTATGTATTTATTTATCTCTTTTCTTAGACAGCACATTCATTTAGAGAAGGGACCATACCTTATTCGTTCTCATATTACCATGACCTACACAGCACAAGAGCTGACATATTGTAGGTAAACAATTATAAGTGAATGAATGCAAAACCTCAGTGTTCAATCATGTATATAACCTAGAGCATTTCTCAACAAAATTAAGCAGATGATCAGATGTATCAATTTTGAGGCACTGGAGTTGCATATTACCAATGGCTCTCATTAAAATTGCATGCTGTTTTAACCATACAATGCTAACTATGATGGATGCTAAAAGAATTTAGAAAACATTGGAAACATGTTAGGAAAATCATTTAGGTCTTAACATTTTTTTGTAAAGCTTTTTTTATTTTCTGCAGAATTCAGGATTCTTGAGTCAGTCAAATAACAAAAAAACACTCAAAATGAATACCAGGAATCTGGCTGACACCTATCTCCCCCTGCTATGATGTTTGGATTTAATAGTTTAAGGTGAGCATCATATGGATACATTATCTGATGGGAGGTAAGAGAGAAAATACTTCTAATAATATTTCCTGGTCCCCTTAGGGTACAAAATAGGGACTGCATTGTGAAATCTCTCTCTCTCCTCTCTCCTTCCTTCCTTCCTCCTTTTTTCTTTCTTTTTCTTTCTTTCTAACAGCTACTTTTAACAAACTTGTCACAGAATTTAATGTGTTAGCCAGAAATTAAGAAAAGATAATTCAGGGCTTTCAAAATGTGTTTTACAAAGATGCTTTAAGGGTTCTGCAAAACTTGATGGTGTTTCCTTATTTTGTTTCGTGGATGATGAGGCTATGACTATGTCTGTCACTCATCATCCTAAATTTGAATTTTATTTTTCGCTCATTGAAACAGCCACATTCTTCTGATTTATTGAGTTTTAAAATAAGCAAATGCTGTAACTTTTAATTTGTAAGATGACATAGTTATAAGTCACTACTGTGAAGCCAATTAAGACAATCTGAGGTGGCTCTCAGATCTGCAGACTTTCAGACCATTGCTCTTTCCACTATGTAATTTGACCACTTCACGGGGAGCTATGAATACATCCTTCTTCTATTCCTCTGTATTGGTATCTCCCCAGTTAGCTAGCCTAATTCATCAGCATGTTTAACTATCAAGCAGATGTCACAAAAAAGATACCAGATTGGTGTGTACTGCAGTTCTTCACCACAATAAAGGTAACCAGAAATACTGTCACACGTAACAAAGAGAGAAGAAAAGGAGAAAGAAGACAAGGATGAGGACAAAAAGAAGGAGAAGCAGGAAGACAAAATGGAGAAAGACTAGGGAAAAAAGAAGTTTTCAAGATTGCAAAATTCTTAGTATTTTGCATTGTTTGTATTCAATATGTTATTGAATCTACCTAGCATGCATAAATTCATATGTTGAGAGTATTTAAAACCCAAAAGAGAGTTATTGTATTTATTCATAGATTTCTTTTTAAATAAATTCTTGATGGTAAGGCAGAGATGGTGATTTCCATTTTACAAGGAGCAAACTAAGAGGCACAAGATGAAATGACTGTCCCATTGGCACCTAGCAAATGTGCCACAGAAAGGGAATTGTAATATATTAACTCCTACTACCTTCCTAACGTCATCTCTAGTGGTGTCATTCTGAATATATGACTATGATCACTTAAGTCATAAAGTTGGATTAAAAAACGTCTCAAAAATCCTGCTGCCAAAAACTGCCAAAGTTCAAAGACAAGTAAAAATCTGGAAAATATGTGTACTATGTACAACAGATAAAGGAAAAAATTTCAGAAAAAAACAACAGCAGCTCAACGGAAAAATAGGCAAAGGATAAAACAGGCAGTTAGGTTCATAGAGAAAAGAGATTCAAATAGCTTAAAACCATATGCATAGATGCTCAGCCTCACTAATTATTCTGTAAATTGCAAATTAAATAACAAAAAATACTTTTTTTAACCTGTCAGATTGGCAAAGATTATGAAATTTGGCAAGGGTGTGAGGAAACAGATATTCTTATATACTGTTGTTGGGAGTACTTGGCAATATCTATCAAAATTTTAAATGCACATATGTTTGAATGCAGCAATCCCACTTCTAGGAATTTCTCCTATGGATAAATTCCCACATGCGTGCAAAGGTATATGTGCAAAGATGGCCACTGCAGCCCGTTAAATGCCCATCAGTCAAATACAATGGAAATCCATTGTGTCATTAAATAGATGATGTATAATAAAGATATTGTTACGGAATGTGTTCCAAATCCATTGTTTATAAAAAACAAAACGTAGAACATTATTTAACTAGGTCTCTATTTTGTGTGAAACAACTTATCTGTCCCATCTATATGTTGATGATGGTGAAATTTAGATACACAGAGTTGATCTCTTCCCTAAACTCTAGATTTGTATCCAACTTAACAAGGCCATTACAGAACACTTGATTCTCCTCCGTTCCCAAAACCTACTCCCATGATTCTCTAGTTCTAATTAATTAGCAACACTATCCATCTAGTTACTCAGGCCCAAATCTCCATCCTGTCCTTCTCCCATACTCCACTTCCAATCAATCAACAAGTTCTATGCCTATATCTCCAAAACACACCAAAAAATAGGACACTCTGGTCTGTTCTCATTGGCAATACTCCAATCCAAGCCATCAGCCTCTTCTTGAGACATTTGCCTCACATGCCTTTCCTCCACTCTGCCTTCTCTACAATCCATACTACACACAGTAGGTGGAGTGATGTTTTTATACGTAGGTCACTCCTTGTCTAAAATCTTCTAATGTTGTCCCATCACATTTGGAATGACATCCTAACTCTTTAACTGGCCTACAAAGCCCTACATTATTTGGCCCCTGCCTGTCTCTCTGACCAAAATTCCTTTCTTACAAGTGCAAGGAAAACATCACAAATACACTGCAATCTGGTAACAGACCGATACTAGGGAGAGCTACTGGGATGTGTTGAATTTTCAGAATTACAGCCCAGACTGCTTCCATCCCGCTCCCAGCAATCACTCACGCATGTATCTTGCAGATCTGCCTCTCAGTTGTAGCTGCTGTTCTCAGATTGGCTCACCACATTTCCAAGGACTGCCCCTTGCTGATTTCAGATGGTTTTCCTATTCTCAAGACCATTAGAAGATACTATTATTACCTTTTCCTTCCTCCCATACCAACAAGGACACCACAGGGGTTTTGTAGCTCTCAATGGTTTGCCCTCAACCACTTGTATTTGGTATTTGGAGGGTAGCTTGTCACCTAGTTAGGTTGTAAATTTTCTTATTAAGTGTTGGATTTTCCTGCTCAGCTTCCTTTTTTCCTACTGGAGAGACTATGAGAGATTCATAACACTTTTACAGCTTCCCCCATCACTCCCAAATCTTCTTCACAGTAACCAGAGTATATTCTGGGTATGATTTGCCTTTTTTATATTTTACCTGATGCACTTCTTTCTTCTTTGATCACATTATTTTTATAAGGGCCAAAATCTCAACAGAGAGTACAATTTAAAACTGTATATGCACTACGATCCCAAGTTTAAAAAGACAGAGAAAGAGAAATGATACATTAAAATAGCAAAAAAAGTTATTTATTTGATTCAGGTAGATATTTGGTAAGCGAAATAGCTTCTTTGTGTTGATTATATGTATATAGCAATTATATATATAATCAAAATATATATATAATTTTTGAGTAAACTATCTTTTTCACTTTGTAGATCGTTATCTGGCAAAATTAGGGAAATTGAAGGATGATTTCTCTAAACAGATAGGACTTGATGTAACTGAACGCAGAAAGAAGACTGATCTCTGAAAAAGTAGGAATTGATAAGAGACACTATTGTTTTCTTCAAAGGAAACAAAATTAGGGGAAGGAGGTTGTGACCCTTGCTTTCCCACTAACAGCTGTGTAGCCACAGGTGAATCCTATGGTCCACTGGGGCCACAGTTCTCACATATAATGGACAGATTAGGACAAGCAGAGACTCTGGGGCTTGCAGAAGACTCAATCAGACCTTAAACATGCTTACTTTAGTTACCACAAAGCAAGGTGAATAACTTGCAGATATTTTTCATAAAATATTCAGATTTCCAGTTTCTCTTTAAAAATATGGTTTGAAATAAGAGCAATAGGCTGAAGCTGAGTAAATGCCACTCTTTTAGAGAAGGTACGTGCTCTCCAGTTCAACCCTGTTATGGATTGAATTGTATCCCCTAAAAGATGATATGTTGAAGTCGTAATCTCCAGTACCTCAAAATGTGACCTTATTTGGAAATAAGCCCTTAAAAGGTAATAAAGTTAAAATGAGATCATTAGAGTGGGCCCTAATACAATATAAAAAGAGCAAAATTTTGATGCAGAGACAGACATGCAAAGAGAGAAGATAACATGATGATACACTGGGAAAAGACAGTCATGTAACAGGAGTGATGTATCTACAAGCCAAGGCGTGCTAAGGATTGTCAGCCAACACCAGAGCTAGAAGAGGCAAAGACGGATTTTCCTCCAGAGCTGTCAGAGAGAACGTGGCCCTGCCGACACCTTGATTTTGGACTTCTAGCCTCCAGACCTGTGAAATAATATATATCTGTCATTTTAAGCCACCTGGTATTTGGCACTTTGTTACAGCAGCCCTAGACAACTAATAAAGTCCCAATACCCACTTAATGCCCCTTAGTCATCTATGTTGCCGTTATAGCTCCTGTAGCCTTTTGAGTACTTTGTCCTTTAGAGTAGATGAATTTTGTGCCTTCTTCTTGCTTTCATGATCTGTGTTTCCCACTATTTAGATTAGAAAAGTCATTTTAAAAAATAGCACCTTAAAATAAGTAGTGAAAATGCACCAGGCATTCAAATACAGAATGCTTTTACACAGGCAAAGCCCTTGGATGATTTTGCGTAAATAGAGCAAGAAAGTGGAGTTAGTTTGGCAACAAAGAATGCAGCCAGAAGGAAACTTGCTGGGAAATAATGCTTTGCCTGAGAAGTTCTCCCAAAGAGGCTTAGTAAGTGTTTTTAAGGTACTATATTGGCCAGATTCCTGTAAGACTGTGCTGTGTTAGAGAAGGCGTGTGAAATTCTATTATTGACAGAGGTCATGAAGTAGACAAAGAGTGGTCACTTTGTTAAGAGTCTGCCCCTCCACCAAGAATGATGACCCTCCTTCCCAGTGCTGTCAGCACATGGCTATGGCTACGGACGCCATCTTGTAGAGAACCAACGAACATATTGCAAATACAGTAACAGGTTGGCTCTTGGGAATGAAAGACAAAGTTGCCAAATGAGTCTTGGATGCTTCTACTGCATCAGATGGAAGGATTGAAAAATACTGGAGCCAGAAGGGAAGCATGGTATTATAGAACTAGCACGAAACAGATAGTTAGAAGCCCAGAGTTTCAGTCCCCTTTCTGGTTGTTACTGGCTAAAGCAAGTGATCCAACCTCTCCAGAGCATAGAAACTTTACTTGTATAAACTACAAATAGAATGCCCATCCTTTCTATTTCATAGGTATCCAAGCAAAGAAAATATTTGAAAATGATGTTTAACTGTATAACATGTTGTATGACATATTTGTTATTGATAGTGCTGTTATTATTATCATCACCATCACTATCAATATCATCATCATCATCACTACTACTTAATGGAAATTTAGTTGATAGGAGTTAACAACTTTATTCACTGGAATGTTCATTTTTCAAAGTTTCATTTGAAACTCTCAGATTAGGCTTCCTTCTGAGCTGAATGAAAACTGAACAAATATATAGTACATCTTTCGATAGTGGTCAGCTAAATACAAATGCTAACTGTCCCAGCAATCTGTGGTTGGTTGGGTCCTTCAGTCCAGTATAAGTTATTAAGTTAATTCTACAAACTTGATCTCATTTTATTTTTTATTTTTGTGATTTGCACTAGCAATTAAACACATGTAAAATACGCTATTTTAAGAAGGAGAAAGCAGTGGTTGCTGCTAACCTGCGCTTCAAGACAGGGGAGTCTGGTTATTATAAAAGTATTGTAGAGCATGGGTATATTTCTAGCATGCTAGAGAAACTAGGAATGTGCTGCAAATTGATTACAATGCTCCCTGTGACATTGTGGGCCAAGCACTAGTTAGAGAGCCACAAAGCTTGGGTTTCAATCTACACTCCGTCATTTGCAAGCTAAGTCACCTTGGTGGGTCATTACTCTCTGAAAGCCTCAATTTTGCCCTTGAAAGTAATGCATAGCTCACAGGATTGTTTTGAGATCAAGTAAAGCAATGCAAGTGAAAGTGTTTTGTGGGTATAGCATCCCAAATTTCCTTCGGGGAACTTCAATGGAATTCAACTGAGACAGCAAGCAAACCATTCAGGACTAGCAATTGAACTACTGAACTCTCTCTTAACTGAACCCCTGGATTCCTTTTAAACATATAGACACTCACTGTATACACTCCATTTCTTTCCGCATAGTTCCTAACTTAGCTTTGAAAATGTACTTGTTTTCAATATCCAGTAATTTTTTTTTTTCATGTGACTTGCTTTCTTCCCTGAGCTGCAAGTTTCATTGTTTAACTCCTATGAATGTTGGTTACTGACTTACTGCTCTCCCAATTATTAATAATAATAATGATAGATAGACATCTTTGTGATAAAACTAATCTATGAATCTAGCACTGTGCTAAACACTTAACAGACATTGTCTTATGTAATCTTTAAAAAGCCCTGAATTTCCCACATAGGATACTACGATTTATAAAGTTTAAGTAAATTTCTTAAAGTTATGCAACTTTGAAATGGGGAGTGAGAAATTGCAACCCAGGTCTAGCTGTCTCCAAGACATGTCAACCTCCACAGTGAGGAGAATTTGCCTAAGATGGGAAGCAACGACTGGCACCAGGAAGGCAGCACATGTGTGTCCTGATCATAGTTGAAATGATTTTTTCCTACCCCGAGTTTTGTCTGGGCCCAAAGCTCTTTAGTGTTTTCACTTGGATAACATGATGTTGTGGAAGACATACTTGCTTATGTTGGAAGATGAATTTGGAGGCCCATAAATTCCATCAAAATACTTTATTATTGTATATATATATTGTATACATATATGTACATATACTATATATATATGTATATGTGTATATATATTTTTTAATTACTTCCATATGTAGAGATTATTCTTGTTTAAAAAGTGCTTTCTTATATACTTATCCCTACCACAAATCTGTGAAGCAAGGCAAAGGGTAGGTTAAACAACCAGCCTGGTTTGCCTGGGACTGAAAGGAATGAAGGCCCTCAGTGGGACTTTCGGAGCTAAAACCAGTGAAAACGTTGGGGAAACTGGAACAAGTTGTCTACCCTGGAAAGAGGATCATTTCCCTTCTATAAGTGAGGAATCCAGGATGGAGCCACACAGCCGGCACATGGCAGAGCCAAAGCTTCAATCGCCATTTTCTGACTCAAGGTCTGGGGCACCATCAACCACAGGACCAGGAACAACCTATTCTAGTAAAGTGGGGAAATCTTAAATGACTCCTTAAATTAAAAGCATACATTTACACCTGGGTAAACGTATGCTGTCATGTGGTACAGTAGACTGGAACAATGCACAGGAACAACAATTTGGCTTTTTAAGCCAGAACAAATACTAATATCTGATTATTTGATATTTGATTAATTCCTGCTCTAAATTGATTTTTCTCTATTTTTTCTAATGGCTAATAGAATGAAGATGTCAGGAGTCCACCAGTACAATGAGAATTAAAAATACTCATTTTTCTTTACTATTACACTATAATAAATAAATAATTTTACCTGCAGTCAATAAAAGTGATGTTGTAATAATAACTTGTTGCTGAAAGACATTTTTATACAATCTTTAGGTATTTGTGTCATGAGGGCATGCAGATGTATTTTAGGAGAGTGGTCTGAAATATTATTGATATTATTTAAATTTGAGAAAGAAAATCAAAGGTGTCAAAGTGGGAAGTAAAATTCTGCGACATATCCTATTGCAGATTTAAAATCAACCATGCCATCATATACATTAGGGAAATTGGCCACTGAAATAGTCAGTTAAGAAGATGCTAAATCCTCAGAATAGCCATATGTGTATTTCTACACCAGGGCAAGGCAGGGAACTGAAGGTAATAAGAAACAAAAAACCCTGCACACTCTTCCTTTTCCTGGAATAACCCCTTAGAGTGGTTCCAATCAAATGGAACTGGGGATGTAAGTCTCTTTCTCTTTAGAAAAATTGAAGAATCTGTAGCTGGAGTGTAAATACTGTCTACATTTTCAAAGGGGGGGGGGAAGTAGTAGATGAAAAATAATTTACATGAAAAGAAAAGAGATCTAAAAAAAAAATAACACACACATGCCTTAGTACAGAAAAACAGAAACTATTAACTCATACCATGCAACCCTAGACAATTTCTCCTGAAGAATAAGGAGAAATTCTACAAGGGTTTCACATATTCTCTATCTCAAGTCACTTTAGGCAAGAGTGAAGATGATGTTTTCTGTAAAACTTACAGATGACTCAAAAGTGGCTCTGCTGAGGACAAAAGCCCCGGCAGCAGGAGTGCCTATGAGCATGAGAAAAACATGTATTTCTAAACTAGCATATCTCATGTACTGTGTAACTAATAGGAAAGAAAAGTAAAAGAATAATTAGGAGCAGAACTGGACTCAGTTACTTTCCCAACCACAAACGAAAAATATCCCTGTGAACAGAGGTCTCTCCATTTGTGATCTTGCTACGAATGGGTATTAGTCCTTTTACATTGTCGGTTTCATAACAACATGATGCTCAGGGGGAATTATCGGAGCCTTATCCAGTGGTGAATCCTAGAGGATATAAGCCAGCTCAGCCTTGAGGGTGTTGAGGCCATGCCCTGTCTATTCACTCAAATAATGATGAAATATTCCCTCTAGTAATGATGAATGAACACAGAGAGGTTTTCAGCCCGGAGAATCAGAGGATTAAATCAATAGCTTCCCTTTACAAGTTCACTCAGTTCCTTCAAGGATGTGAGGATGACAAGGTACTTGTGTTGTCCCCTGAACTGACTTTCTTCCAGAGGAGACCCCTGTTCTAAAATTCTCCAGCAACAGCATCATTAGATGCTGTGTAATTAAACATGCCAATAAAACATGGCCATGGTTGAAGGAACAAGAAGGATTTTCAGCGATGCCAAATTCACACAACTCAGAGAATTTTTTAGATTAGATCAATCAAAGGAATGAATGAATAAAGCTGTCTATTTTTTGCTCCAGGGATAGGATCAGTTGATATCTGAGCCAGAATTCAAAATCAAGAGAGCCTTTCATTCTGCCTTATACTGAGAACACTTGCTTACGGTGAACTAGAGTAAAAGTAAAGAAAAGTTTTTTTGCATATTCCCATTCCATTATTCATGAATATCTCTGTATTTTGGAGGATCAGGCAATGTCCACAGTAAAGTAGCCAAACAAACATTTGGGTCAGGATGCTCTCCTAGGCTTTTCTTCCTCTTCTGAGCTACTGATACCTTGGATTTCTGTTATTTTCACCTGATTGGGCAAGAGCAAGAGGTTTCATCCAATTTAAGGTTGTGAAGCCTTTATTTTCGGTTCTTCCTAAGGCAAAGCCTTTGACGGTATCCAAAGACAGCCAGGAAATCATGCTGCTGAGAAACCTCATACTTTGTGAACTTACACACTGCTGACCAAAGGAAGAGGACAGTATTATTACTAATAATCATTTGCTCATTTTTTCATCAATTGAACAATTATTTATTGTCACCTACTGGGCACTGATCTAGACACTGAAGTTCCATCAGAAAATATAAAAAACTCTCCTTCTCATTGTTCTTACATTCTATTGTGGAGAGACAGAAAACAAGCAAGCAATACATAACATATGCTATAGAATAAGTGCTATGAAGAAAAGCAAAGATGAGTAGGATTAATTAAGTGAAAAAAAAGCAGATATTAAGTGTTCTGCATAGAATAATTTCAATAACCAAATGTATTACGAGGTAATAATTGTATATATTACTTATAATACATTACAGAGGAAGATATCTTATCTAAAAGAGTTAGAGTAGCTTGTGTAGGATCATGTAACTATTAATTCACAGAGCTGGAATTAAACTCTGGATTTTTATTATGCAAAGTCCTGGAATTAGTGTGACTTTTAAGTATGGTCATTTAGTATCTTTTCTCTTAATAGAAATAGCCTACAAAATGATATTCCCTTCCATGGGTCCAACATTGTCTCAACTACAATTTGTTAGAGTTTAGCCTATTCCATGGACCAATGGCAGTAAATAGCTTGACAATATGTTAATTATTTCTCCCATTAACAAGACTGCAAATAGAAAAAAGCAAAAAACAACAAAAAAAGGAATATTTGTTAACAAAAATAAGTTAGAAAATATTTCCTTGCTCCAAATACACCAATAACAGCAATGACTATGATAAGAAAAAAAAAATACATATAGTCACTATTTCCAGAGCACCTTGTTTTTGCAAATTTCTTCCCTCTTACTGTCAATTAAATGCTACTAGATCAGCATTAAAGTCTTTCCTGGAGAATTTAAACTGCAAAGCACAGCTTTGGGAGTGCAGGTTTCTGCAGTTACTCCTTGGCAACCTCTTAGGGGAAGAAGGGAGTTCATATCTACTCCTCAAGGTCTCCTCTCCACTTTCTCCTCAACACACCCCAACAGATTGACCTTCAACTCACATAGGACAGTGAGATGTTTCATTCAGCTCTCTACTTTCCTTCTTAGGATCTTTGTTTTCTTTCTCCTTAATTATTCTGAGCAGTAACAACCCTTGGGAAAGCTGCGCAATTCCTGCCTTCTCTTCTGTTGACACCACGGCCCCCTGACCTCCACAGGTCCTTCTCTGGAAGATGCCCCAGGTTCTGAACCTCTCCTTTCACCTCTCTTGTGACTGAAAAAGCTATTTTCAGCAAACTGCTGCAGTGGGAAGGAATTGACAAATTAATACCAGATTCCAAAGGCTGACTCTGTGGGGCAGGGCAGTGGAGTGCCAGGAGCAGATCACTATCCTAATCTAAGCAACAACCTTGTCTCCACTAGAGTAAGGGTCCAATCTGAGTCCATTCTCATTGTTTGTTTGATATTGAGGCATCATTTACACACAGTAAAATTTTCCCTTTTCAGGTGTACACATCTATAGAGGTTGATAAATTTTTATCACAATCAAGATATAGAATATTTCCATCCATCCCCAAAATTGTCTAGTGTCCCTTTGTAGTTGATCTGGAACCCCTACCCTTAACCCCTGGCAACTACTGGACTTATTTTTGCCCCTAAAGTTTTGCCTTTTCTAAAATGTCATATAAATGGAATTATACAGTATAAAATAAGTCAGATCATGCTGATCCTCTGCTTAAACCATTCTAATGGCTTCTCATTGAATAAAACTATAACTCCTCAGCAGAGCTCATGGACCCTGCTGTTGTGGGTTGAATTGTGTCCCCAAAAACGTTATGTTGAAGCACTAACCCCTGGGACCTGTGTATGTAATCTTATTTGAAACAGGGTCTTTGCATACATAATAAGGTATAAATTAAGATGAGGTCATACTTAAGTAAGGTGGGTCCTTAATCCAATGTGACTTGTGTCCTTATAAGAGAACAGATACAGAGACAGACAGACAGATAATAGAGAGGAGAATGCCATGTGAAGACCCAGACACACAAGGAAGACAGAAGTAGAGACTGGAGTGATGCAGCTGCAAGTCAAGGAGTGCCAAGTGTTGTCAGCAACCACTGGAAGCTAGAGGGCAGAGCCCCTTCCTGCCAACATGTTAATTTCAGACTTCTAGCCTCTAGAAATATGAATTTCTATTGTTTTAAGCTACCCAGTTTGTAGTCCTTTGCCATGGCAGCCACAGGAAACTAATACACCTGCCTATCTGCCTAACCCCATCTCAGGGGGTTCTTCCTTACTTGGTGATGCCCCCAAGCACGAGCTTCCTTCAAGTATTTAAAGGTCCTGCATCTTTCCTATCTCAGATCCTTCACAGGGGTTATTTCCTCTTCTGGGAACCTCCTTTCCTCTGTTCTCTGCCTGGTTGAAATCCTACTCATCTGTCGAGGCTCAACTGAAATGTCATTTTCTCTGAGAAGAATTCCTTGATCCTCTAAAATAAATTAGGCTGATTTGCAATGCTCACTGACCTTTTCCTTTGTAGCATTCATTTCAATTTGTAATTAAATATCTGTTGCCTTATTTATTTACCATTTGCCCTTACAATACATTGTAAGTGGTGAGGACGAGACCCATGTTTTTTGTTCCTTATTGTGTGTTTGTGAGCGTGTGTGTGTGTGTGAGTGTGTGTATCTGCTTAAGTTCATTTAATTCATAATCTCTGGCTTTTGTACCGGGAAAGAAAATCTCCACAAAATGAGGAAAGCCTGACCCATGAGGTTCTCTTACTTCAATTACCACTGCCACCTCCATTCTGGTTCTAGAATGCTCTTTTTCTCTATAGTTATAATGTAAACAAAAAGAAAAACAAACAAGCAAAATCCTACCCTAGATTCCCTTAACATTGCTGAGGCAGAGTGGAGTATTTCAAAGGCATCACCAAACCCTAAGGGAGTACAAGATTTTAATACTTTTTGATAGTTGATGAGAGGTCGATACATAAAATCTCAATTTATCTATCCTATAACTCAAATTTATACTATAACCACCAAAACCAGATAGTCTAATTCTATCTCAAGACACACCCTGCAGGAATTCCTTTTTAGACATGATAACACTGTGGTTCAGATAAAGAAACTAAGATTTCCACATTGTACATACCACAGGCTATTCATTAAAGTCCTTGCTTTCTGCATAAGAAACAGAATTTGTTTCTAGATGAGTGAACTCAGGAATGAGTATTCTTTCAGAAAAGATTTCCTCCACACACTCTTCTACAAGCACGAAGGCGCCATGCAGAATTCATTACATATATTACACACCATCTCCCCTCCACATAATGAATTCTATGACAAAATTATAATGACAACATAAACACGTAATCTTTTACACAAAAGTCTCATGTGTCCAATCATGAAGCCTTGGTTGTATCAATACTTTCCATTGTAAAGCTTGAAAGAAAATCAACTTTTTCTTTTTTATATCTCCGTGGTGTTAGTCCAGTGCTGAGTACACAGTATATGCCTAGACAGTCCCTGTTGACTGAATCAATATTCACCATATGTTACCTTAGCTTTCCACAGGAATGCCTTCCTGAGCACTTGTGCTAACTTTTATTTTACAAGCTTAGAATTTTATTAGTATATACATAACTGAACCGAAAGCAATTCACTCTTCTGCATGTATATAAAGTATTTAAACATATATGCAATTAGGATATGTAGAACAGACTACCGAGAGGAACATTGTTTGACATTAGGTACTATGAGTCTTATGTTGTTATCCTTACAGCAAAGTAAACCTTTAATCTGAGGAAAATTACAAATGTCCTGGCAGTACAAGACTCACAGGAAGCAAAGACAATTGCCATTTGGACAGAACTTTGAACTAGCCAGATTAAGTGTTCCAAGGGCTACAAACAGGTCCATGATGTTCTATGGGTTCTATTTCAAAGCACTTGTCAGGTCATAGATAATACATCATTATGTGATTTAGACCCACATCAGGTCATGAGGCCATTAGCTAGTACCAAGAAAAAAAAATTCCAGGTATAATAGTACCCATCCTCTTTCCCTCAGAGGACAAAAAGTGTTTTGTACACACGTACAACCTGTCAATGGTCACAGTGATCTGACTTTGGTCAAAAATAATGGACATTTTGCGCCTGCCCGGTGGCGCAAGCCATTAAGTGCGTGCGCTCCGCTGCGGTGCCCTGGGGTTCGGCGCTTTGGATCCCGGGCGCGCACTGACGCACTGCTTGGCAAGCCATGCTATGGTGGCGTCCCACATAAGGTAGAGGAAGATGGGCATGGATGTTAGCCCTAGGCGAGTCTTCCTCAGGAAAAAGAGGAGGATTGGCAGATGTTAGCTCAGGGCCGATCTTCCTCACAAAAAATAAATAAATAAATAATGGACATTTCAAAGGTTGTGAGGAGATGGCATTACTTTAACAAAGCAACTGGATTTTCTATTGACTTTAAAAGCAGAACTGCAACTCTTTCCCCATCATCAACTTGATGACGTAGGAAAATATCTTTTAGAAGTGATAAATGCCTCAAAATGTGTACGGTATTCTTTTGTTGCGGAAAAAAACTGCAGAAGGTACAGGTAACTCTAAATTCTCTTTGGGTCAGGGCTTAGCACCTGTGCACTTTTTCTCAGGAAATTACTGTGACTCTCCTGTCTATATGTAAAAATCCAGATGGGGAAATTGACGAATCCAAAGTCATGTATCCTCACTCTATGGTCTAACTATATAAAGTGTAAAATACATTTTGATTTATTGCAAGATAAAATAAATGGAAGAGAGAGAGAACCACTCTGATCAGCAGAAGACACAATGTCAAGTCCTTATTCACTTTTTACTGATTCTGCAAATGGAAATTTAAAAATTGACAGCTCCAAGACTACATATATGAATTGTATCAATAAACTTAAATAGGGGCACACTTTCTTATCACGAGACGAAGATTATCATATTGGTCAAACCAATATCCAACTAAATGCAGTTTATATGACACCCCAAAGTAATATATTAAAATTAAGAATACAAAGATAAGTGAGGGGTCGGCCCGTGGCTTAGCGGTTAAGTGCGCACGCTCCTCTATTGGCAGCCCGGGTTAGGATCCCGGCGCCCACCGATGCACTGCTTCTCCGGCCATGCTGAGGCCGCGTCCCACATACAGAACTAGAGGGATGTGCAGCTATGACATACAACTATCTACTGGGGTTTTGGGGGAAAAAAAAAAAGGAAGAGGATTGGCAATAAATGTTAGATCAGACCCGGTCTTCCTCACCAAAAAGAGGAGGATTAGCATGGATGTTAGCTCAGGGCTGATCTTCCTCACAAAAGAAAAAAAAAAAAGATAAGTGACAATCTGAAGGAAAACTGTACAAAAAAGAACGAAGGGCTGTAACATGACAAAAAAAAATCTCATCTAAGGTAAAAGAACAAAGGGGGGTAAAGAATGTTATCTTTAAATTATAAAAGTTGAAAAACTAAAAGAAGATATAACAATGAAATGGTAAATGCTGGAAAAACATTCCTATAGGTATTTTATGAACTCCACAGTATAAAATTCTAAGCTGAGCAACTCCAGAATTTCCAGACATAAGGAGCTTAGGAACAGTGATGAGGTTGGAAAAGAGAGCCAGGGGAATATTCTAAAACTGTGTTTTCGTAGCAAGCTGACAATTCAGATTGCGTGTTACAAATAAAAAAAAGTGAGGTTTTCTAAAAACACTTTAAGTCACACTTAACACAGAATTGAGAGACTATTAATTGAACATATTGAAAAATATTGTGCTTGTTTTTAGTGTTACATGTAGGGAGAGGAGATTGGTAGCCTGAACAGCAGAAATAGAAATTAGAATTAAAAAAAAAAGATGCAAGAATAGCTTATTCTGTTGCCCCCAAACCAGATCTGCTGTTTAGGCCAAACTGAGTGGCCATTCATCAGTTATCCCGTTATTCTATGAAGCACTTGGCTTGGATTGACATAACCAAAATTGGACAAGCAATTAATATTTTTTCCAGTTGAGTTTGGCATCAATTCTGTAACACTTCAGTGTTTTGTTCGTGGCTATCTTCCTCATTATCCACCTTTGGTAAAATACATAGTCCTTCCTGACAGCCAAACTATGCCCTAATTTATTTACTGTCTAAGTCTGGATACCGGCATATTGGTTTCCTTAAAGTTTTGTATAAAGATATACCATAATATTAGCCAGCAGGCAAGCACAGATATATGAATGAGAGAAAAATTTCCACATCCCAGTGAAGGAGTAGGTAAGCAACTCAAATCAGCAAGAATGACCTGGAACATATTTTCAGGACTGAGAGAAGCATGTTTACTTTTTAACAGCAATACAAATTTTGCCATGAAAGCTTGGTCTTCGTACTATGGGCATCAAGCTGAACTAATCTTGTGTCAGTTGTCGAAGTAATAAAATAAAATATATTACTGAAATGTTCCATGGATGGTTCTAAACTCTTTACAAATGTTAATTCCCTTCATCCTCACAGTGGTTTTCTGAGACACATCCCTTTATCCCCACGACATCAGTGAGGAAACTTGGGCACAGAGCGATCACATAGCAAGTATATGACAATCTTGGTATTCACATCTCAGCAGCCTCCTGTCAGAGTCTAAGCCCCCAGCCACTGCAGTACACTGCCCTTCCTTCTAGGATCTATTTGCATATGCATCTTCCATTTGTTTATACTCCTCTCTGGTGGGGGTGGAGGTAGTTTCCTGTTTAGTCTATAAAATAAGAAAAATGATTATTCTTTACCTTTGATAATTAGAACCCATATCTTGCTTGTTGCCCCCCTAGAGTTTGCAAATACAGGGCATTCAGTATTTTCTAAAACAACAAATAAATTATGTCAAATATCTCTCTTTTGCTCAGAAACAGCCCAGCATTGATCCAACAAGTTCAAGTCTCAACTAAAGTAGCAAATGTCTCCTCTAACCTGACCTAACCTTGATCACAGGGCATATTCCTTTTGTCTCCCATCTTTTCATTGTAAAGCAATCAATTTCCCTTTTTTCTTAATAAACCAAAGACTCAGGAAGGAAGAAGGAAGAAAATCCCTTACTCTCAAAGATGCCAGCCCCAGCATTGTCATATCATGTGTCAGGGAGGGCAGGCAAAGCAATACAAGCTTCCGTTAGTACAACCCACCCCAAGAAATGCACTTGACCTTGGGAAAACTTAGCCTTGACTGGTACCAAAGGGATTAGCAAATGCTCCATTTTCCGACTCTGTCTTCAATTACTTTGATGAGCAATTAAAATGCTAATTAAAAAACAATCCAAAACTTAACACTCAGAAGGTTATGAAATAATGCACTCACGTATCCCACCACACACAACTAATAAGGTCACCAAACAAAGAACGGTTAGAAGCAAGAGTTGAATCATCACAATAAGCTTAATGTTAAGTTCTTTTTATGTGTTCACAACCCAGCATCATCTCCAAATAATTAACATGAATCAGTTTGTTTATTTACTATAACTTGCTCTTAGGAAAACAGCTATTTTATTAAAATAAACAATCATAGGAAGCTTCTAAGCATTTTCCTAAAGATAGGATAAGATTTAATTCAGCCAAGCTCAGTATGATTAATTAAAATATTGATAACTCAATTTGCATAATGTTGGGAGCCACGAGATTTTCACATTTGCTCTTTTAATAATCTGGACTTTGGTCTTTTTATTATTCATTCACAATTGCTCTTGAGAGTGAGTTGAAACAGCTTTGAATTATTTACTTTTGCTTGGCGCTGCCCTCGCATTCAAGTACCACTGCTCTGATATTCTTTATTCACAGTGTATAAAAATTAAAATATTAATTTAAAACTGGAGAAAACACATTAAAAGTTAATAGTGAGAATCCCTATCTAAAAAGTAGGCTACATGAGGGAAGGAAACTTTCCTAATCACAGCCATATGCCTAAGGCCTAGAACTGTACCTGGCACAACGGAGATGTTATTTGTTGATGAGACTAATTTGCATAATTTTAACCAAATGTAATCCCTCTTAGGAATGCCAGTCTTTAAAATGGGAGGGCCATTTGTTTTTTCAAGTGAACTGTATTTTGTGATGGAAATATAGATATTTAAATGTTTTCTAATCAAACTGGTAACCAACTTCAGTATATTCAAATAACCAAATACCAATCGAATTATCTCTAGAAAAACAATTCTACAAATACTTGTCAGGAGACAAGGCCAAGGTCTTGAAAAGTTTTCTTTCAAAATAGACTTTAAAACAACACTATATCTATATTTTCTCCCATTTTATCTGCAAAGGAATGGTCTCTCAAATTCAGTCCATTTGCTCTTCTTCTACCGCCAATCTCTTTCTCCCCCAGTATTATTGCAATTCCTTTCACTTGTCTCCTTAACTTTGGTCTCATCCTACTTTACTTTATACTCCACAATGCTGTCCTCTCCCTTTCTAAAATGGAAAGTATTTTTAGTATTTAAAACACACACTCAGAAGGCTATGCAACAGTTCCAAGTCCAAACTCTTTACCATACTATTCAGTCTTTTTAATAGCAGCTCATTTCCTCCAACCTCTTTCAACATCCTAGTTGCTAAGAGGTGAATCATTTCACCCTTCTGAATTTTTGTTCACACAGTCCCTTCTGCGTGGATTGCCTTTTTCCTTTTCCATGTGTACCCACATGTTACCTGATCTTGTGAACTGAAACAAGCTGTTTTCTTATGAATTGATTTATTTCATGAGATTAAAAACATCCTTTGCCTATGTGAATAGAGAAGATTTGGAGTCAACACAAGATAATGAGAGAAATTTATAATGTATCAAGTTATGAGAATCAGCATCTCACATATATTTGTATATGCATTCATGTACACGTGTTTGTATGCATGTATGCACTTATGAAATATACTGCTAAGATATATTTTACCATTGTAAAGTTGACACAAAAGCCTATTGTTTGTAGTACGGTGTTGCCGAAACCAGTAAATTACATTACAGTTGAATAGATGTGCTGACAAAGCAGCAGATTTTATATGTGGTAGCATTTTTGTAAACCATATGTGGAGGTCACAAACCCAAGCACCTGTGGGAAGTACACATTTAGCAGATGCAGCCTGTAAGGCAGTCGACGGTAAGCTGTTTGTCTGCTTATGTAAGCATAACACCTGCCTACTTTTATGTCCCTTAAAACACTGCGTGGGCCTATCAAACAGTCAAGCAAAATACATTCTGAAGAGCATATTCCTCAACAACTGCAGGTTTGAGACCTCTGACTTTATCATTTTCATTTAGCTGTTACCATTTTTAGCTTTAGCTTTCTGTGGTAAGTAGGCTCCCTATTCAGAGAAAGCACAGAAGACAATTCTGAATGGAACTACATTTACAAATCATAACGATCAAATGATTTAATAGTAACACACAGTACGTTGGCTCATTTACTCTTGTAATTAGATTAGCTTTGGTAAGACTACCCCACAGCTTCTATTAGTGACTCAGTACAGCAAACATTTATTAAGCACCTACTGTCTCCAGAATTGTTCTGGTACCTGGGGATTAGAAGATAAATCAGACCTGCTCTCTGCATTTAAGATGCTTATAAAGCAAATGGAGGAGACCCCTGTAAACAGGTAATTTCAATATAGAATAGTCTAGGTCATGGTAAGCATTTGATGTATGCTTGTGGAAAGAATATGTGAGTGAACGGACAAAAGAATAAATGATATAAGTGTGGATGGGGTGAGCTGGGAACACAGAGGAGGGTCATACAACCCAAGCTTGGTAGGAAAAAAGGGATGAAATAGGTTCTTGAGAAAAAGGATTACTGAGGACAAGTAGGAATTTGCCAAGCTAAGAAAATCTGGAGTGCAGGAAGGGAGAAAAAAAGACATAAAGGGAACACCAAGAAACATAACTTAGTATGTATTTTTTGCAACTCAGTGCCCGTAAGTCTTTTAAAATTGCCATATACCATAAAGGTGCAAAAACATGCATAATTTTGGCAATAAATAGCTGTTAATATTGTTAATTTAAAATATGAAAAGCACAACAGTGAAAAAAGCAGAGCTGTGCAGAAAACAATAGGACATACTTTCCACAAGTTTTCAATTCATTATTTTTGCATGCCGAGCTGTGCTAGGCATGCAGCTATTACTCAAGACGACTGAGTTAAAATATTTAACCTAAGGGAGAAAATAGGAGAGTCATTCAGGGCAAGCAGCCTCAAAAGGAATCCTCTAGGCTTCTGAAATGTTGCTTTTGATCATGTTCAGGCCTGTGTCATAACCTCAATGATGCCCTTAGGAACTGACCTTCTTTCACTGTGTCAAAAGCCTTGACAGAATTGCAGGAGGGAGCTTTCTATGACACCAAAGATGCTGTGTCAGTCTCCCAATCAAAAGTCATTGAACATGCTAAAGTGACAGTCACAACCTCTTTCTTGCCGTCGAATACGAAGAAGACATGCATTGTGTAGCTAAACCATTAGCTCCTTGGGGAAGCTTTTCAAGTAGGAGACCTTATTTGATATCATCATGTGTGATTTCAAGATAAATTTCTTGCTTAAATTGTGTTTGCATAAGAATGACACCAGAACATCAGAGAAAGAAAAATTGTGCATGTGTGTATGTGTGTCTATATACATTTCTGGGACAATGTATATATAGATATATATGCATATATGTCTAAAACTCTCATTATGTATGAGGCCAGCTATTAGGTTTCAACACACTTAAAAACGCATTTGCATTTCTAAAATTTTTCTAGCCTTGGAAACTCTATACTGTTCTTTTGCTTTTTCATTATCTCACTTTAACCACGCCTGTTAAAGAAAATGTATAAATTAACAATGCAGAAATTTGTCCAAGATACAACTCATACCAAGTAGCTTTTAAGAATAATCATGTTATTACTTCTTACAAGACTTCTTAGAGCTGAAGGACTCTCCACCTGTAGTTGATGCTATTGAAAATGATTACTCGGTATTTGTACAGAGTGGCTGAAGAGGCCAAAGGTCAAGAAATGGCCCACAGTTACCACAAAAGCCACTACTACTATTATTGCTAACAACGCTGCCACCATTCTGCTTCCCCTTGGGACCATAAAATCTTTGGTCTGTGATCACGTCACTGCATTTCTGTACTGCACTGTAGTGCCTACACTATTGAGGGCATCCACTATATCTTTGATAAATAAAAAGGAAAATATTGAATGCTTTAGAGATTACAAAGGACTACTTACGTATGTTACCTCATTTAATCTATAAAACAAACTTTCTAGGGATTATTCTTCAAACATGAGGAAAAAGTAGCTCAGAATTTAAATAACGATAAGTTTATATAGCTAACAAATCGTAGATATAACATTATAACTCAGGCCTTCTGTATGTAATAATCTGCCCACTGTAACAGCTTGCCACAAAACAAACCATCCTGGGTCCATCTTAATGACCTAAGTGAGCTCAGTAATGGGACATACTGGGTGCTCACTAAGTCTAGTGGAAGAGGAAGGAAAAGTAAGACCAGGCAAACGTGGGATTAAGACATCAATTGGCTATCGAGATGTGCATCTCAGTTTGGAAGATCGGTAGTCTAAGCAGTTAAGTTCCAAAGGGCAGCATAAGTCGGGCTGTTATCCTTATCTAAGGAGACTTCTCTGCTTAAGGAAACATGCCAGATGCCATCTCTGGGCGAAAGCGATATTGGCAGGTTGTGCCATCATCACTTTGGTTAGAAAAGTACATCAAGGTAAAAGACAAAACCCATGATTTCAGAAAATCTGCTTGTGGGGAAAATGATTCAACAATCAGGAAGGTTGTCAGATTCCCAGTTAAGCTGGGGATCAAGGAAGGTCTGTAGTTCCCTCAGGGAAAACAGGGGCTAAGTAAAAGAAAAAATAACCTAGGCATATGAGACACACAATAAGAGTTTGGGGAAAAGCCACAGCTTCATGGTCTTGTAAGTACCTGAGAGTTCACTCCTGACTCAAAAATCCCAAACCTTCTGCAAGAAATTAATTCCAGAATCTCTGCTGGGATAGCATGGGATGAAATAAGTCAGGCTTGATTCTTATTGAGGCAAGACCCTATGGACTTAGATCTTCAGGTTGAATAAATATACATCATAATTCTGGAAAGCAACTAAATCTGTTAAATTTTTCTTTCTCTATTCTGCAATTAATACTCACGTAACTATATGATCCCCAAAATAGACTTGAAAATCTTGCTCCAAACTGAACGTTCCTTGTAAACTCTAAGAGAGAAGAGTTTGATGGAAACTTCAACTGCAGTTGGTGTTCTTAAGTCGATTGTTTTAACTTTTCCATTATGACAAAAATTATGTTGTAATATTTGCAATTTTGTCTGCTATCAATAGATCCTTGAAACAGTTCATCATAGTTTTCTGAAACAGTTTACGAATAGGTCTGACAGATCCAATGCCACTTTAGAGTGCAAACATTAGTGTTAAAAAATATCCAGCCAAAGAAGAAAACCCAGTTCTTTTCATTCAATAGATATTATAAATGTCACTAACCATTTAGTATTTGAAAAAAAATGAAAAAAAGAAAAACATGTAATAATACATTGTAACAAGCTTCTGGGTTAGAATTTAAATTAGTTATGGTTAATGCATTTGCTTTACTCATTTTAATTAAGTAAAGAAGATAATTCTATTTTGTTCATCAAAGTAGACCATTAAATTATCACCATTCAGCCGTAATCAACATACAGGTAAGCGTCATTTCCATAAACATTGGTATTTTATAAAACCCATTTCCTGTCCTCTGGACTAGAAAAAATATATATATATTTACTTCATACCATGAAATGTTACTAGCGCACTTTTTAAAACAGAAGGATCTATTTTTGACATACTTAATTGTTGGTCTCTGTCCCCAATCAAAGCTGCATTCTTATGATTTTCCAGTCAGCCTAGGGCTAGTCAACGGATGAGAGCAAGACCTAGCTGGATTGCTATGTTTGTTTGGGTTCCTCATGGGGAAGATGGGGGAAAGAAGAATTCTGAGGTCATTTCAGAGGTTAGTTATGAAATTGGTCTGAAAAACTAGAACACAGAAGGAAGAAACAAGCATCAAGCCTGAAGATGAAATGGTGAGAGCTACATTAACTAGAGTCTCAGGTAAGTTTAAGCTCTGAGCAGAGAAAGTACAGAAGCAAAGTAAGAAACTAGGGCATCGAGGCAGGTGTCAAAGTATAGACAGTCATGATGTTATGGATGGATAAGGGAAAGGATTGAGCTGGGCTACATCTCAACAGAGTCACTGTGCTCTCATTCTGTGATGTTCTCAGGACTTATGCATAGGGCGACCATTTCATCCCAGTTCACCTGAAACTTTCCTTGTTTAGCAGTGAAAGTGCTACAGGTTGTCCAGGTTGGCACTCACACTAATTTTCCTACTTTTTTTGGTGGTATAAATTTTTTAGACAGTACATCCCAAAGCTCAATTATTCTTCAACTTCATCCTTTTGTCCTTGAATGAAGAATGGCCAGCTCTGAAATACATGTCTGGCCACCACAGATGAACCATACATAAAATTATGATTTCTAATATGGTGCCTGTATCCACTAGAAAATCTAAAAAGGTTGGAAAGGCTGTCAATCCCCCTTCTCCTTGGATCCCGGTTGGTCACCATTAACAACAATGCAAATTACAATGTAGCAGTCAGGTAGGCAAACTTACTAAGATGTCAGCCTCGGGCAGTAGGTGGCACATTGAGGTAAGAGCAAATACGGGCTCTGAGAACAATTTGTAATTACTGGTCCAATGCTTTCAAATCAGAAGTAGCAGCAAAACAAGACACACACACACACACACACATATACATACACGCACACACACACATCCAGAACAAAATCAGCTTTAATTCTGTTGAGAGGGAGCAGATTCCCAAAGGTTTTCAGTGATCTTCTCTTTATTTTTATATAAATCCCTGTAAGCTAGTTAATCCTCTTAATTTCCCTAACCTCATTTACATCTCCAATGCTAATTTCCCACCAGGTTCTAAAATCCCAGGGTGAGGTACTTTCTTAGTCTTATTTCTCTTTTATTTGCCTCCTCAGTCCTTCTAATTTCAGCCGGAAGCTTTCCTGCTGCCTACTCCTAAGTCTGACACTCTCCTGTCCTGTACAAGGTGAGAGGTGGTTTGTTTTAATAAGAGGGAATCAAAAAAAGAGATAATAGAGAGTATTGAAAGCAAACTTTGGCCACAAGAACATTTGGAGATTACTCTAGGGGCCTTGTGTAAGTTCAAGTTTATAAACTCAGGAAAACAAGGAAAGAAATGTGCATTTACTCGTATACTCTGGAAACATGAAGAAAACACACACACACACACACACACACACACACGTATACATACATTCATTCTTCACGAAGAAATCCCATCACACGTTAATTATAACGTGTAGGGCAGGCATTATGAAGTCGAATTTAAACATACTCTGTCAGGTTCAAAATATGAATGAGTTGGATATTTTCATTTGTGGAATGATCTACTATTATTGTGAAGAGTCTGGCTGGAGGGGAATCTCTCTATTTGCAACTGCTGTGGGACCACCACACTACAGAACAGTTAAAGGAAAGAATAGGGATTGAAGACAATTTCTTTTTTGTGCTGTCAAGTCTCTCTCTTTAGGGATTCACATATCTGCAGGAGCGTGTACCCTTCCCCAATTCCACCACCAAATCAATAACAGTCTAAAGTAGACTTTAGACCAAACAAAGAGAGAACAATTGTGGACTTTACAGGAGGTATAACCCTGGTACAAGCCGGGTCAAGTTGGTTAAGATGACACAAATTCAGCAGACCATCAGAGGATCTAGGATATCATTGCTTTTCCATATTGCTAAGTGTTTTCTCCACATAAGCACCTGCATGACCTTTTTTGTCTATTATCTCTGTATTAAGTTCAGAGATATCAAGCATCCTTGTACTCCTCTTTGTACCATTTACAGAGCTTGGCTCAGGGTTTTGAATATAATAACTTTTATTTTTTTATTTTATTTTTTTAAATGTTTTCATGACTGTAACTTTTTTATTTATTTATTTATTTTGTGAGGGTGATCAGCCCTGAGCTAACATCCATGCTAATCCTCCTCTTTTTGCTGAGGAAGACCGGCTCTGAGCTAACGTCTATTGCCAATCCTCCTCCTTTTTTTTGTTTTTTTCCTAAAGCCCCAGTAGATAGTTGTATGTCATAGTTGCACATCCTTCTAGTTGCTGTATGTGGGACGCGGCCTCAGCATGGCTGGACAAGCTGTGCGTTGGTGCGTGCCCGGGATCAGAACCCGGGCTGCCAGTAGCCGAGCGCAAGCACTTAACCACTAAGCCACGGGGCCGGCCCTGAATATAATAACTTTTAATGACCATTTATAATATGAATGGAACACTGTGAACATATATGAAATATAGTATCCGAAAGAGAGAAAAACTATTGGCCTATAACCAGAAATAGGCTGTTAGGATAGTTTTTTGGGCCGTCCAATATTTTTTAAATAATTGGAATTAGTTGTCACTGTTTAAACTTAAGAAATTTTACTTTTAAATAAATATTTTTTAGTCTTCACCTGACATACCAGGAAATCTGACAGCACTGGGCCTGCTTTCCCACCTGCCAACAATTGGCTGGAGTAGTGTAAAAAATCCCTTGTAGAAGGGGTATGTGCTCGTCAGCTGACCACAGAACTCACCACTCCCTATTATTTTACACCCAGACTCTTTTACTTATTTGACCTCTTGGCCCCAGTTTCTGCTTGTGTGAAAAGGAATTGAACTGGTTTGGGGAGGAGTATGTGGAGATCCAACAACCTCTGTGTATCCACAATGGGCTTTAGCTGATCCTTAATTCCCTGGGCATTTTATATAAAACTGTGTATGCATTCATACGAGGCTTTTTCTTGGGAATAGTTTCATCAAATTCTCAAAAGTATATAGATATATCTCAAAAAAATCATGAACCAGAGGACTAGTCAGACAGCCAATGAGCAAGTATTTACTACATATTTACTATATGCAGAGTTCTGAGATCTCTCAGGTCCTGCAAACCCTAAATTTCTTAAATTATATATATAAGTGTACATATGCATACAAACACACACATACACCCGCACTGACTTTAGCAAAGACTTTACATATAGCAAAGGATTCATCAAAGGTTCGAAGGAACACCAATTTCATTCAACATTGTGCTTAAAACTGAATGGCACTCTCTTAATACCAATTCTCAACTGAAACACGCATTTCACTGTAGCAGTTCTGTTGGACTCTGATCTCTGACCAGACTCCACATCCTCCAGACTTCAGCCAAGAAAAAGGAGTCCAAGTAGAGAGAAAATCTTCAGGCTTGTGATAAAAGACTTCCAAACTCAGAACTACAAGTACAAACACCACTTGCCACTTTCTTTCTAAATACTTCCAATTTATACGAAGTGTGACATTTTAAAAAATCAGAGGCCTTAATAGTGACTCAATTCCATCTGAAGCATTCTGTCTGATTCAATAGACAAGAACCTTATTTGATATTTAATGATCCTTGAAGCTACATGTAATGTCCTGAGAAGGTGGGGCCTCTCCCTTGTTTAAAAACTTTTCTTACTTGTTTGGATTTTTGAGAGTGAGCCCCACATGCCCCAGAACAGTTGTGTCTGTGTTCTGCACAGATCTGCTCACACCACCTTGGTTCAAAAAGATACATTAAAATGAAGGAAAGTTTTATCCCACTAAAAGGATTGCTATTGAAAGAAATTTGTTTCAGAATTGTTGAAAAACAAGACAATAGGCCCAAATGGAGTCACTTATGTTAAGCCCCATGTCACCAAACCAAGACTTAATTACAGTTTCAGCTCTCCTAGAAGTAGAATCTTAAACCAGTCAATCAGGATTCCCCCTAGCAGCAATAGTTGGTAAACTGCCTGATAGACCCCTGCCATTCCCTAAAGGAAAGTGACCTTGCAATAACAAACCTGCTTTTCTGCCAGTATAATTTCCTTTTTCCTACTCCCTTCTGCCTATAAAAGTCTTTCATTTTCTACAGCTCCTTGAAGCTCCTTTCTGTCACTAGATTGGATGCTGCCCTATTTGAATCAATGTTTTCTCAAATAAATTGTTAAAACTTTTAGTATGCCTTTAGTATGCCGTCTTTTAACAGAATTTAAGAGGTACCTACAAAAGGATGTGCTTTCCTGGAATATTATATTGAATAAGTTTTGAGAAATGGGAACCATCCTATCTGAAACACCTTCATATATGCAGAAGCAACTCTTTTCCAGTTTTCTGCAGAAAGAGAAGTATCTTGTTCTGAAACTGCAAAATAATAACGGGAAATTTTTAGCAAGAATGTCTACAGTTATTGGTGCCAAGTTGGAGGAGAGATAAAAAATTACCAAGGCAGCTTGTTTTTAATGGTACTAGAGACATCTTTCCAGAATTATTGGGAATGGATAGCTTATGAATTAGGAATACCAGAAAGAGTGTAAAAGTTCCATTTCACATGTATATATATATGTATATATAAATGTTTTAGACTATATTCGATGACCACATATAGACGTTCAGACAGTATGGCGATTAAGTTGCAGTACTGTTCCATTCTTAAACTTTAAAATTGTTTTTTTTTATGTAGTATCTATAATAATGAAATAGACTTGGAAAGCACTGTAGATTCCACAAAACATTATCATATACCTTATGTCACAAGATCATTACCAGCTGAGAGAAGTCACAGTCAGTAAGAGGCTAAACTATAATCCAAGATCAGATATACACCCACACTCATATAGACACACACAAACCCACACAGCTCACATTTACTTGAATGTGTACACACACATTCTCACACACTTGCCTACTTATATTCAACGTTCACACATACTCACCATTATGTATAGGTATATACGCACAAGTATGGTCACACATACAATATACTCACACATACGTACACTTTTGAAATTTGTATGAATCTGATTTGTTGGCCTTCTACAACTGTACTACGCTAAAGATGAATTTCCCAAATCAAAATATGCTGACAAGAATTTACCCACTAAAATTCTCTAGCCCAGATCCCTAACTGACCAGAAAGAAGAGGAAGAAAAAAGCTGCAATTCCTTTCCAACTAAAAAAGGTTTACAGTTCTAAGAGTTTATTTTTAAAGCTTCTTGTGTCTTGAATGTTTCTTCTTTGATAAAGGACAGGCCACTTGCTCCATGATGATAAATCTTTGTTGAATGATAGCAAGCCTGTAGATTTTCTGAAATACCCAGGTCCTGAATTGCAGTTACAAAGCTTGTAAACAGAGGCAAAGACTTTCAATGGGATTAGGAGGCAGATGGGGCAACCTAGAGAGCAAGGATTTGCTTAAAAGCCTGTTTGTCAGCTGGTATGAATAATCACCCAAATCTGACCTCTGAGTCCCTTTATAGGCATCTAACTTTATGTCTCTTCACAGAACAAAATTCTCTCCAACTTACAATTTTAAGTTACTTAACTTAAAAGTCAGAGCAAAAATGAGCCACATGGAGAGACCATAAGGAGTGTAGGTGGAAAGATTAAAATTGAAGCATAATTCACTGTCTAATGCACATTTCTTTGCTGCAACTCTGCTCTCGCCACCTCCCTAAAGCTCCCTTCTCCATCACCTTCTCTCTAATATTTCTCTACAGTTCACCCACATCATTTTTCTCTTAGATCTTCAGGGAGCTGCACTGGGTAATGAAATCTCCAGTTTGCTAATGGGCAATAGAATGATAGTTAGAGTTGCACGCTGACCCATATTTCATATATTAATTTATGTCAGTCATAGGAATACCTTCTTTTTTGTTAAGTGTTTTTAGCCTGGATGCAATAGATGAAAAACCTCAGACAAATCATGGACACAAATGACTAGTAGTAAACGAGCAGCTGTCTTTCAGTTCTTACCACATGGAAAGACATTTTTCTCGCTCTAATTGGCATGGATGGTAATTGTGAGCCATGAGACAATTACTAGATATAAGGAGTCCCTGGTTTGCACCTTTGCATACCAATGAACTATTGCCACATGTTTTTGCTTCTTTGTTTGATGCAAGCCTCATAGAAACTCAACATGTTGATACAGATAGAATGTTTTGCCATGATGAGAAGGGATTTAATTCGGAGTGTTTGATTTGATGGGATTGTATTGTTCCTTCTTATGATTCAGCAGTGCCTGGAATGGACACGGGAGAACCTGATTCTCTGAGGTTGACTTGGACCCCCAAATAGGCAGGTCCTAGGAAGAGACACTCAAATCCTCTCAGTTCTTGCATTTTATGGCCTTAGACCAAACCACCAACATGTCTAGAAAGAACATGTTATTAAATTACAAGCAGTTCTTCCCTGTCTCCCCAAGATGTTGGATGTGGCTAGGGCATTTTATTAATTGAAAATATTAAATGTCACTCCTTTTTCAAATGTGCTTTATAAGGAAGTTTGTATTAGGCTTATTCTTTCCACTTACCTTCAAAGTCAATAGTAATATCTAATATTTCAGTCCCTACTCTGTGTCAGCCTAAGTGATTTGCATGCATTTTCTCAGTTAAAAGTCCAGAATACCTAGTCAGTTTTTTTTTCCCTTGGTTGCTGTTTATTGACGAAGACTGTACACTGATGTCATTTAATCTCATAAGTTTTATGCTAAGACAAAGGATATTTCTCCTAATTACTGACATATAGAAGTTAGAGTTGGAAGAGACCTTACAAGTTTTCTACCTGATTTCCTTCAATTTTTTCAGTGTGGAAACTGAGGCTCCTTACACAGTTAAGTGGCAAGCCCATGCAGCATAGTCAATGATTGGCATCAGAAGAGACCCACTCTTTCCTTTTACTTCCTTTTCACATTTCTCCAAGCTGTTTCATTCCCATGAGAATATTTATAACCTCTTGGCATTTGAAAGGAAGTTAGTAGAAAGATAATTACTACTCAACATTTGCTACTGAATGGATAGAGTAATCCAGACCGTGGAGACAGAAGGATGAGTTGACACTGGTGCCTTTAATCTGCCATGTCCAAATGTTCCCCCTTCTCTGGGAGCTCCTGGTGACTTCAAGTAAAGATATGTGCTCCCTTGGTGTCACAAAGGAGAGAAGGACAAGGATGAGTTCACACAGCTTTGGTGGGAACAATCAAACATCACAGGGATGTGAGGGGCTCAAGGATTCCATGCCCAGACTGGATTAGCAATCTCTATGTAATGCAGAGAAGGCCCGGCAATGGTAGGGTGCTGACTTCCACCTGGAAAGTATTTTCCTAGCTCAAGTGGAGAAGTGAACCTTTGATGAGGGTGAGCCAAAGAGCACCCTATGGGTGTCTCCACTCCAGGGAACAGTGTAACCTTCCAGATGGTGAATTTTAAATACATACAAAACTCACAACACCTTTCTCAATTTGTGGCCATTGCTTCCACTAGAAGCAAATAATAAACACAAAATTTACAGAACTACATATGCCTTTTATTTTTCATCCTGACTCCTAAAATGTAAAGACCAGAGAGCTAACCAGTAGAAAGAAAAAGAGCAGAAAAACTAGCTCTGTTTTATTAGCATGAATATTTGAACTGACTGTATTTTTGGTTAACACCTTCATTTCAAAATGCTTCAATGGTTAATTTGTTCTTGAAAATGCTAATAAAATAACAACTATGTATAATCCTTAGAACAATATTATTGTGATACCAGCTAATGTGTTTTGAGTGTCGGGTATTGGTTTAGGTGCTTTTGCACAACGGTTCATTTCTTTTCTTCTTCACAACCACTCCACAAGGAAAGTATCCTTGCCTTTTTTTACAGACAAGGGCACAGGCTTGGTAAAACTAAGTAACCTAAATTAAACAGCTAATAAGTGGAAGGATCATTTCTTATGCCTTTCTGACTCTAATTCTTGGGTCCCAGAGGGAGTATGAAAACAGAACCCTTGCTCAGACCATGTATGTGCTGTGTGATCGACTCTACAGATATCAAACAGTGTCTGACTCTAGGGCAGAGAGGAGAGGAGATTAAAGAAATCACTCTTATGAAAAATGTGATGGCAACTGGGGATAAAACAGTCATGATTTGGAGTATTCCAGTGCAACTCTGTAGAACCCTCGTTTGTAGATACTGCTAATTTAGTTTCAAGAAGATTTTAAATCGTGTACGTCTTGAGGCTGACCACTGTGCATCAATGAATCAGTTAGTTGGGAGGGAGAGCAGCCAAATACCCAGCATCTGCACCCCAGTATAGTTTGTTATTCTCTGCTGGTCACTGCTGTGATCAGTAACTCTCATGAAATGACAAACTTAGTTTCACAGTGAAAAGTGGCTTAGAAAATAAAGCCACTCACCCATCCTCATCACTGTACTATAGAGAAAGCTAAGTAGTCTAGGAATGTGACAGTTCCTGGCTCTACAAGCAAACAAAATAACACTCAAAGACTTCCATTTTGCAGATCTTAAGGGATCAGTTATAGTCTATGATTTATAGAGACTATTACAAGAATAATAATATTTGCAAATTGAGGATATAACTCTTGTGAATACCAAGAATACTCAGGTTTTGAAAATCCACATGCAAAATAATGAATTTGGACCCCTAATACAAACCATATACTAGAAATAACTCAAAACGGATAAAAAACCAAAATGCAAGAGCTAATACTAAAAATAAAACTCTTAGAATAAAACATAGGTATAAGTCTTAGTAATCTTAGATTAGGCAACGGCTTTTTGGATATGACACCAAAAGCAAAAGCAACACAGGACAAAACAAATAAGTGTGACTTCGCCAAAATTTAAAACTTTTTTGAATCAAAGGACACTATGAAGAAAGTGAAGAGGCAACTCACAGAGTAGGAGACAATATTTGCAAACCATATATCTGATGAGGGTCTTGTATTCAGAATATATAAAAACACTTACCACTCAACAATAAAAAGACGAATAACCCAATTTAAAAATTGGCAAAGGATTTGGAGACATTTTCCCAAAGAAGATATGCAAAAGGCAAATAACAAATACAAAGATGTTCAACGTCATCAGTCATTAGAAAAATCCAAATCAAACTTACAATGAGATACTACTTAATACCACTAGGATGATTACAGTAGAAAAGAAATGAAAAGATGGACGATAATAAGTTTTGACAAGAGTGTGGGGAAATTATAACTCTCCTATATTGCTGGTGGTAATAAAATGGTACGGCCGTTGTGGAAAAGTTTGACAGTTCCTCGAAAAGCTAAACATAGAATTACCATATCACCCAGCAACTCTACTGTGTAGCAGAGTCTGACTCCATTTTGTGATGTTGGACTGCTGACAGCTTTTAAGTCACACCCCTCCATCTTCCCCTTGTACCCCACATCTGGGCAAACTGATAAGAAAGTGTGGGTATTCCCTCTTTTGGCACTGTTGGGATATTCAAACTACTTAACCTCCTTTGCTTGTGTGGCAACCATCACCCCGGCTCTACACCCTAACCACAATAAATACTCCAAACCAGTCTCTGTTTCTTTCTCTTTTAAGCAATTTTTGGACCAGCTTTGGAGGCCTGCCCTGCTCTCCCCAGAAAGCCTCATTATAATAAAACTTGTTATACCCTCTTGGTATGTGTGTGTGGCATCATTGAGTCTTGATACGCAAAGCAAATTTAGCTGTAGATCCATCCCCTTTCTACACAGTGACCATAGCAGACTCTTAGGTATATGCCTAAGACAAATGAGAGCATATGTTCATACAAAAACTGTACAGGAATGTTCATAGCTGTATTATTCATAATGGCCAAAAAGTAGAAGAAAAACATATGTCCATCAACTGAGGAATAAATAATTAAAAGGTAGTATATTCATACAATGGAGTATTAGCCGTAAAAAGGAATGAAGTTCTGGTACATGAAACATCATGGAGAAACTTTGAAAACATTATACTAAGTGAAAGAAACCAGTCACAAAAGGTCACATATTACATGATTCCAATTACATGAAATGTCCAGAATAAGCAACTCCATAGAGACAGAAAGATTGGTGTTTGTCAGGAGCTGGGGAGAGGGCAATAAGGGGAATGACTGCTCAATGAGTTTGGGGTTTCTTTTTGGGGTCATGAAAATGTTCTGGAATTAGATAATAATGATGGTTGTGAATATACCAAAACCCACCAAACTGTACATATTAAAATGGTGAATTTTATATTAGGTGAATTATATGTCAATGAGAAATAATAATAAAATAATATATATATATATAAAATTAAGAAAGACTACTCAGATTTATCTCCTTCAAGCAAAGCTTTAGTAACACCATTCCTCGCTCAAAAAATGTTAATGACTCCTTATTAATCAGAGAATTAAAATCTAAATCTTTGTAATGTACGTCGGAACTGTGTATAATCAAACCCAATCCTCATCTGTTTTTATTTTTCACTATTCCCTCGAACTCCTATGTTCCAGAAAAACCAAACTTGCCCAGACTTCATTCCTTATATACCTTTCTCATGGCGTTCCTCTACTTGGGATGTATGCATACTTGCTTTTTGAGTTCTTTGTCCTTTGAGGTCAAATTATGAAGCTACCTCCCCATCTCCTCTATAGACTTTTTTCTCCCCTTTCTGATCTCCCATTTTATCAGTAGATCTCTCGGTACTTTCCCCTCTCAAATTTATACTTAGACTTATTTTTGTCCTTGTCGTAACTTTTCTACTTCACGTTAAAATCCTTGGAAGCAGAATAAATACTTTTTTTAAACTTTTCTCTGTAAGATGTAGATAGTAACACCAAATGTACTCACGAAAAGGTAAGTGAATGAGCAGATGAATAAATCGCAATTTGAATAACCTAGCAAAGTGTGCCGAGAATGTGTAAAAGAGGAAATATTTGGCCTAAGATTCTCAGTTGTTTTAATTCCTCTTTCGTTTTTTCTTTCACCTTGAAATAGTACTTTTTTGAAAATTTTTAGCATTCTTTGTATAATGGTTAATAAGTAACCTGGAGGCATTTTGCATTTTCATTCATCTCTGAAAGCTCTATGGTATCATTTTGCAATGAGTGTAGATTTATAATAAGGATGTAAAGTCTAGAACTTTTATTCCTTCATACTGTACATATTAATTGAGTTTCTTCTGTATGTTAGACATTTTACTAGATGCCCGGGATACTGCAGTGAGCCCTGCGTGGGGGACGTGGACCCCAGTGGGGGAAGAATAGCCTAAGCAGAGGAAATAGGTCCAAGGCCCTGAAAACAGGAAAGGGCTTGGCTTGCTGGATAATAAATAAAGAAGCCAGAGTGACCGAAGCAATGAGCAATGGAAAGACTAATTTGGAAAGAGTTTGAAGAGTTATATTATACAGGGCTTGGTGGGTCTTTGTCAGGAGTATAAGTTTTATGCTAACAGCAATGGGAATCCATCGAAGGGATTGAAGTAGTGACACACTCAGAGTAAATTTAAGCCTGGAAAAGTTAGCTCAGTTAGCTTAGTACACTGCTATTTTGGAAATGGGTTGCATAGAAGCAAAAGTGGAATTAGAGAGAATGGCTGGTGGGATGTTATTATATTAATTCAGGTGAGAGATAATGGTGGCTTGGACCGAGTAAAAGTGAAGCCAAAGAGAAGTGTACAGATTTAAGATGAATTTTGTATCTAGAAGAAACAAAATTTCTTTTACTAAGATGGAAAAATGCTCCCTGCTGGACATTGGCATAATGCTTATGTAGCTTTGAGCATCCCAGGCACTAAGACTGACAATCCAGCAATCTAGGTGGTGGCTTTCAAGGACAGAGTGGCTAGAAGTACATTATGGAAGGTTCCAGAAGGCATGGGCTTTGTCTTGTTGGTCTGTCTAGTATATAACAGTGTTTCATACATAGTTGACACTTTGTTTAATGAATAAAATATAATTTACCAATGACCCATAAGAGCTTGATTAACTCAGCAGATGGGATATGGAGGAAAACTTAATTGATGTGGAGGTAAATGGTACTTTATAGGTTCACTTTTACCATCTCCTCTGATAACTGCAAATGCACTCATATTAGCAGTTAATATCAGGGAGGCATTCTGGGAGGCATCATAGTTCAGAGGAAGATAACAGTGTTTGGAATCAGAACTAATTTTGAATCACAATTTCATGACTTAATAGCTCTGTCATGAAAAATTTACTTAACCTCTCTCAGCTTAAGTGTCCTCATCTGTAAATTGGATATACTATTATATTCCTTGAACAGTTGTAGTGAGGTCCAATTACATGTAAATACATGAATAATACCAAGAATAGTGGCACTCATTAAATGGCAGTTATTAAAATGAATTCTAGAGTCCTTGGTTACCAAGAGGCCTGCAACCAAGGAATTACCTCCACACCAATTTAAGGCTATACTTCCTCTAAGACAATGTCCCTCAGAGTGTGATCCTTTGACTACCAACATTAGACTCACCGTGGGAGTTTGGAATAAACTTATCTTCCAGAGTTTCTCCCAGCTGAATGAGTTGGAATCTCTGAGATTATTCTTTTCATAAAAAAGATCTCCAACTTCCCACAAAATATTTTGTACCTGGAAGTCTGAGACCATGGCTTCACGAGCTCTTGATAAAAATCTGTCCCCAGTTCCAAAAGCTCTTTCTTTTTCTGCTGCATAAAGATCCCTTGGGACAGTTAACATGTAAATGTTGATGACTTTACTGATCGGGATCATTGTTCATTAGTTAGTTGTACTCCCTTGTATGTTTGAACTGCAAAGAAGCGGACAATGAATACAATATCAAGTCTTTTATATCTTTTCTATTGACTTCTATTACCAAGTCTGATTTCCACTCATATAGAAATGGAAAAAGATAATTCCACTTTTTGTCTAACTTCTAAACTGCTGTAGCAATCACATGCTTTACTCAACCATTTGTAACATGAAGAATTCAGCTTATCGAAGAGCTGGGACTCAGCCCCTTCAAGAGTTTCAGGGGATAAAAAAATCAATTATACTTTTTATGGACTGTTTTGCTTTCTATTTATTTTCTACACTGACCTCTGTAATACCTTTCCAAGCCATGCTCTTCAGAGATTGCCTGAATTCCATTCTTCCATTCTTTTTATCCGGTGACTGGCTTTGAGATGCTGGGATTCTGTGATTTTCCCTCTGCTTTTTTCATAGGAGAGCTTTTCTAGTTGTATTTCTCTAGCTTGCCCAGGCTTCTTAGTTAAGTTCCACCTTGTCCTTGTTCACTGTAAACCATTGGCCTCCCCATTACTGAATCTTTCTCCTCTTTCTTCACCCTAGCCCAATGGCACAGCATGCTCTAGCATCCAATGTAACACATTAAGAGCAAAGAAAGAAGGCCGACTGAGCCTCTAAAAGATTATCTGTAGGATCCCAAAAAGGGAACCCCAACTCCAGCCTCGGGAAGGTGCGGACCCACAGACACAGAAGACTGAGCTTGATGCAAACGCAAGAGGTTTTATTAAGCGGAGCTCCGGGCCGACACGTATCTCTCGCAGGAGACAGAGGAGTCGACCCCGAACCTTAAAGGGCAAACTCTTTTATAGGATTCGGAAGCATAAAGCGGGAAAAGGTTGGCGCGGTCTTACATGATTGGCTAATTTAAAACATTTAAACAGTTACATTTTATGGCGCGAATTGCTATGGCGCGAAGCGATTATCAGGTTACACACACGCGTCCCCATCTGGACCCCCTCCACCCCGACCCTCCCAAACTTATCCCTCTGGAGCACTCTCTTGTTCTCAATTCTTCCCAGAACAGTTTAGGGTGGGTCTTTCATGAATAGAGTCAGTCAGGATTGATAAACGTTCCCTCCTATACCAGGAATCCTTAGGGCGTGGAGGTGCCTGTCTCTAAGGTAGTAACTTTTAAATTTTTAATATAATTTACTTCCTTCATATCGTATGTTAATTGTACCTCAGCAAAGTTTATTTTTTTAAAAAATTATCAGATTTCATAGAGACAGAGGAAATTGTAATCACCAAAACCACTCAATCTTCTTATCTCCTACACCTTTCTTTGTATCTTCTAGGTTCTATTTTGTATTGGGTAACATCATCAGAAACCACGTATGTCTGGGACAAAACATTATATCTGAGTATCTACCCAGACTTTCTCCCTTGTATCCACCCTACCTACTGAGTAATACAATGATTACAATGATTAAAAGGGTATCAAGAGGGGCCGGCCCCATGGCTGAGTGGTTAAAGTTCCACACACTCCACTTCAGTGGCCCGGGTTCGTGGGGTCAGATCCTGGGCACGGACCTACATCTCTTGCCAGCCGTGCTGTGGCGGTGACCCACATACAAAATAGAGGAAGATGGGCACAGATGTTAGCTCAGGGCTAATCTTCCTCAAGCAAAAAAAAGAGGAATATTGGCAACAGATGTTAGTGTAGGGCGAATCTCCCTCAGAAAACAAAAAGGGTATAAAAAAGGATAAGGCAGAATTCTGAAGAAATATGAAGTAACATTAAGAATTCTGTAACTCTGTAAACATTAAGAATTCTCTGTTTAAAAGACATTGCTCAAAATTCTGGAAAACTGTAAGGAAGATGAGTTCTTCATGGAACAATTCATGGGTTAAATTCTGATCGAGTTCAAGTCCAAGGAAAAAGAAAAATCTGTCCTCAGAGTCACACATTCTCTTATCTAAACTTGTCATCTACATAAGGAAACTTAATGGCCAAAGACCTTAGAGCCAAATGCGGTGCCCTACTTTCTGTTCATTTCTTTTTGGCATCTGGTATCATCTATTCCATCTGCTTCTTTCAATGGTCTCTGTTCACTTTCATATTTAAAAGTTTCATTTTGCTCCATATTCAAGTCGTAAATCTAGTTAATTTCTTTAGGAGTTAAGCATGTTATACTTCTTAAATTATTAAAGAAAAAAAATTTCATTTCTATGCTACAGTAGTTCCCATATGGCAATCTGAGGAACAGTGAGGTGTGGTTACTAACTTCTCACCGGTCTGTAATAAAAAAAGAAAAACACAAATCTAGAATTTTTTAATAAAAATATATTCATTTAATAAAAAGAAATATTCTTTATTCTGAGACTTTTATCCTTATTTTTTTTTCTTTGGCATTTAATCTTTCCATTTTTTTTTAATGATAATTATAATAGCCTTTTGGGTTTTTTAATGTATTTTTGGTGAAACAAAATTTGGCAATCCTATATATTCCAATTTTCTTTTTTTCTCTCTTCTCAACCAAATTTTACCAGGCCATGAAATCTAATTCTAGAAGCACACATTTTGAATTGAAAAATTGTCCCTCTATAAATCAAGCAATGTGTTTCTTGGCTCTATCAGTTCAGAGCCATAAACCAAGCATGAGCCACTGATTCTCATCTCATGGACAAGTGTGGCAGAAGACTGTAAGATGAGGTCCAATTATCCCTGCCTCCTGGTACTCATGCCTTTGTGTCACCGCCTCCCCTTGAGTGTGGGCAGGACTGCACCTAAGGCAAAGGTGAAGGGATGTCACTTCCCTGGTTTTGTTACATAAGTTGAAATGCCCCTCTTGCTAAAGAGACCTTCCCTTGCTGACTTCGATGGAGCAAGCAGCCATGATGGAGAGGCCCATGTGGCAAGGAACTGAGGGCAGCCTCTGGTGATAGCTAGCAAGAAACTGAGACCCTCAGCCCTAAAGGCTGTCAGTAACCATGGGAGCCTGGAAGAAGATCCTTCCCTAGTCAAAGCCAGATGAAACTCCAGACCTGGCTGTGTCTTCACTTGCATCCTTGTGAAACCCTGAAGCAGAAGATGCAGCTAAACCGTGGCTGGAGTCCTGACCCAGAGAAGCAGTGAGACAATAAATGTATGTTTTTTAAACTGCTAAGTTTGTGGTAATATTGTTGCACAGCAATGGATAACTAATATAAATAGAAATTGAGTGACCTAGACTCAATTGCAGAGCCCTAAAGAAGTTCTAGACTGGAAAGTGCTAGGTTATTCAGCTCAGTAAAAATCTATGTTAATGTCTCTTTTCACGTTTCCCTATTTAAAATGTTGAAGTCTTTGCAGTCTTAATGATTTTAACTCAAAAGAATATTTAGTGTACTTTAACTGAAATGGTTTTAGCACAATAATTTCCCCTTGTCTCCTGTAATGGGAAATGCTTTAGTAATCCCAGTGTTAGGGAGTAACTGAACTTAATTGCCATGTTAAGTCATTTGCACTGTTCATTGAGTCATATATTGGTGTGACTGGAACTATTCATTAGTTAAGATCAGAAGAGTCATCAGACAAAAATGTGTGATAACAAGTAGGAGCTGCTACTCCAGTTTGAATCATACTTCTGAATCAAATCTCTTCCTATGCATTTTCTGAACCTCCTTTGCTTTGGCACCCCTATGCACAAAACCGATCATTCACCCCTGTTACCAGTTCCCTCACATTGACTTTTGACTGGAATAAAATAGAAACTTAATTATTTCTTATGTTTTTGAAGTGGATAACATGGCAATTCTCTGTAAAGAAAGATATTCAATTCAAATTGATAAACATTCACTGGCCCACTTAAAACTGCATGGGAGGGAAGATAGGAAATCGAGCAGAGAGCAGAAACCTTTCTCCCTATCAGACAGTAGACACTCAGAGAAGAGACTGCACAAGGAACGTGATTTTATGCTGGTTCCTTAGCAAATATGTCAAAGTTTTTGGAAACTGCTAAACATCCAGTGGTGTTGCTTGAAGATATTCAAATGCAACTATTTCCCAAAATTCCACACTAGCCTAAAATGCCAAGGTTGCTGATTAAAATGTGACACAGAGAAACTGTGCCATTTCCAATCCAAAGACCTGAGTAACCTGTGGTTTTAACGTACAACCAACTTTCTTCTATCAAATCATCAATTAAAGTGAATTGATTGAATGTCTCTTCTTCTTTACTTTCTAACAGATAATTTTGACCCTCTATTGTTTTTTTTTTATTTATTGTTTTAATCGAGGCCACTTTATATTCTATAAAACGAAGATGTTGAACTAAATGGTTTCTGAAGATATGAAGAACATGGTTCAGGGTGACTTTGTCAAGATGAGCAAAGAACAGCAACATGAAGCATTTTGCAGAAGACTGAAAAGCTACAGAAAAGCCCAATTAAAGAACGACATTTAGTGAATTTGGATTGGTGTATTTTATTGTAATTTGGAAAGCAACTTGTCTTTTCACTTGATTGATTCATCTGGGAAGAGAACCCTGCTTTTTGGGATCAACAGTGTGACTCAGTTAAATTTAAATCCACAGAACAACTGGTCATCTGCTGCATGTCAGGCACTGTGCTGGGCACCAGGGATGCGGCAGTGGATAGACCAGCATGGTTTTTGTCCCAGGGAGTGTATAGTCCAGAAGGAGGGCAGATATTAAAAATATAATCACAAATATGATGAGTGTTGTAAAAGAGAAACGAGATACCTTGGGAGCCTGTTGGAAGGAGATGTCACATGCTCTCACATATGAGGGAAACACCCAAGTGGGAATTGAGGATTTTCCTCATTTACTAAAAATTCTGTCAGTGTAAGCACCATACCAAAGAGAAGGCATCCTGTGTTCATCACTAGACTTTCCATCTGCCATCAGTTTATAGCTAATATAGTGTTTTAATCTAGGCCTTTCTTTGGGAATCAAACTAGTCTCTTAGGTCTTTAACACCAGTTCACCCTTCCTAATTGTCACTCTCCACCCCAGCCAGCCATTGTAGTCAAGGACCTATTAAACTATACAGTGAGTCACCTTGGGTGAGGGACCATTGTAGATGGGAAAACTGCAAATATATTGCATGGATAAAAGTTTAGTTTTGCCTACTTCAATGAATGTTTTAGAATTTGAGTTAGAGTCAGGAACTATTGCAGTTTTGTATTATATCTGTCTCCGTGTGGTCAAAACAGTGCAAAAGCAAATGTGTTAACAACGAACCCTGGAACCAATCTCTGTGTGTATGTTACCTCCTACAGCATCCAGACACTCCTGGACCACCTTCCTGAAATCTATGATTTGAAATACATTTATTTCTGCATTTAACAGACATTTGTTGTGTGATTACCCTAAGCCTCTCGCTGTACTAGGTGCTGGGGATAAAATGGATGAGAAGAGAGACATAATCCATGTCGTTAAGGTACTTATATTCTAGCAAGAAAGCATAGCTACGTTTAGGCTGGTCAAGGATCTGGGATGATATAGGGGAATTCAAATATTAGGTAAGTGAAAGGAGAGTTTCATCAGTTGTCATAAAGTTTCTTTCAAGCCCAAAGATTCTATAATTTTATGAAGATAAAATCAAGATTGATAATAAAAGGTAAATACATCATATTTAACTAATAATATAGAAGGAGAAGCATGTTTTAGTTTTCTAATGTGATTGGAAATACCCCAGATTTGACTCAGCACACCGTCGTCTAATTAACATGTTCTGTTGCTGCTTTAAGAGTATTATATAGAAGTTAAGTATTGAATTACACAGTTTTCTATGGGGGGAAATTAATCTGCCATGTGACTAATTGCTCTGCTTGGTTTACTGTCTTCTCCTTCATAGCACAAAAGTTTCCATTAAATATGTTAATGCAGATGCACTGTCTTCTACTCCTTGACCACCAAACCTTTTCCCAAAATAATAAATAAAAATCTATCGCCTTAAATCCAGGAAATCACTCTGCTGGGTACTGTGGGAGCACAGGGATGAGCAGTAATCAATGGTCTCTGCCTTTAAGGAATTTATAATATTATGGGACACAACCAGTATTAGGTTGAATAGTGTCCTCAAAAACTTCACCTGCACCTGGAGCCACAGAATGTGACATTATTTGGAAATATGGTCTTTGCAAACATAACTAGTTAACAGGAGGTCATACTGGATTCAGGTGGACCATAGCTCAACAACTGGTGTTCTTGTAAGAAGAGAAAACAGAGTCACACAAACACACACACAGAGGGAAGATGGAGGTAGAGATTAGAGTTAGGCTGCTACAAACCATGGAACTCTAAGGATTGTTGGTAGCCACCGGAAGTTAAGAAAAGGCAAGGAAGGATCCTCCCTGAGAGCCCTCAGAGAACGAGCAAAGATCTGCTGACAACTTGATTTCAGACTTCTAGCCTTCAGAACTCTGAAATAGTAAATTTGTTATCTTAATCATCCAAGTTTGTGGTAATTTGTTATGACACCACAAGGAAACCAATATACAACCCATAGCATTAGTTTAAAGACGAAAATATTTCCAGATATAAGGGGTCAGAGGAAGGGATTTAATCCTTGGTGAACAGCATCTGTCCTGCATGTCACGGAATGTGCCACGCACATAATCTCAACAGTCCCGCAAAATAGGCACTTTTTCCCCATTTTGCATGAAAGAAACTATACCTTTATTATATATTCAGGAAATATTATTGCCAAGCATTATTCTCTTTGCTAGGGATATAAAAGTAAACAAACAAAAAATATAATCCTTGCCCTAATTGAGCTAAGAATCTAGTTGGGTATGGCGGAGACACATGATGATCAAATAAATAAAAAATAAACGAGATTCCTTCATTCAGTGATAAGTGCTAAGAAGCAAATCAAGTGATATGATACAGAGTGATGGAGTACATGTTATAGTTCAGAGAACAGGCATGACAAATAGAAGAGTTAGGGATGGCACCTTTGAAGAAGCTCTTTAAAAGGTGAGAGAAGCTGCCATGCTGAAGAGCTCAGGATGATTGTTCCAATTGGAGAGGATAATTGTGTTATGTCTGAGAAACAGAAAGAAGGCTGCAGAGGAGTGAATGAAAAGAGTGACATCCAATGAGGTCAGAGAATTAGGCAGGAAACAGCTTTGGAAGCCAAGGTAAGCATTTTTTTTTATAAGGCTATTAATGATCATCAGAAGATTATGAGCAGAGGACCGACATAATCAGAATTACATTTCAAAAGATTGTTCTGGCTGCCGTGTAGAGAATCATCTGGGAAGCATCAATCATATCACAGTACGTGGCAGAAGAGCTGCCGCTGCCTTGGACCAGAGTTATGGCTGTGGAGATGGGTTGTCGTTTGGAGGTAGAATTGGCAGGTCTTATGAAGGCCTGAAAATGGGTAGTGAGGAAAGGGGCAATCAAAGATGACACTCAATATCAAACATTTAAGAGGAAAAAATCTCTGATTTATACCCAATTGAGTCTGAGTTTTAAACCCCATGCTTTATCAACATCCCTAAGGACTGATCTAGAAAAAAAAAAAAAGTGATTCGTAATTCTCAGTTGCTCTAACCACCTAAAACTGTTTTATTTCTCTACCAATTCACCCAGATAGGTACCTAATACGTTGTAACATAATTTTTATTATGCATATTGATAATGCTATAGTTTAGTGTTGAATAATATCATTAGTTCTTGACCCACAAGATTAATCTATTCTATTTATTCAAACTCCATTCTTCCGGCTTAGGATAAAATCCTTCTTCCTTATTAAGCCTTCACTACATCCCTATATACCATCTGTTCTGAAACGATGTATATCTTTAAAATGGAAAGTAGCTCATTTGTGTTTGATAAATCGGAAACAATAAAATCTAAGGAAAAATAACGTTAGTTAGCATTTGATTTTTCCTGGCATGCTCATATTTCTCAGAGCACACTGGCATAGCCGAATGCAGCAATGTGTGGAGGAATATCATAGTGTTGAGGACGCCCGTTTATTCCTCTTGCTTCTTTTTGGCTTAGTTTGATCACATGCTCTGGCTTGGAAGTGCTCATGAAGCAATTCTCCCTGATCGTTGTACATTTTTCCTTAGTCTCCATAATTTCACAGACTCAATTCTTCCTTATATTCCATTCTATGAAACGACTCTCATCTTTCTGAGTGCTCAACATAAAGCATCAAGTCCTATATTTCCTGTAGCATTTATTGACTAGAAATCAATCATATTTTAATCACTCCAGTAATTTTTGTTAAGATTGTTGTTTTCGTTAAGTGCTCTGATTGCAGAATTGTTGGTCCTTAGTTCTGTGGTGATTATGTTTTAGTTGTCCACAATAGATTGTTAGCTTCTAGATCTTTAAGTAAAACATAGATTGCATCCTATTTATTTTATAATTCTCACCATTTCTTTCCCTTCCTCCCTCATTCTCCCTCAGTGCCTACATGGTATAGTTTTGAGCTCACAATAAGGGGCTTCAGAATAGTTGTTAAATGGAAGCAAATACTCTTGCATCCAATAGACATGCTCATAATAAATGAAACCCAGGGTATCTTGCATTATTTTGATAATTAAAGTTTTGCAGGATATGTGAACTCCTGTCCTGTTTGATTTAATATTACTTTATAAATACTACTTCAGACATAACTTTGAAATAAATTAATGTTTAGAATATTATTAGAATATTTCAGATCAGCTGTCATGAGCATTGATAACAAATTGTCAGGATTTCCTTCACCCTCAGTTCAATTTCTTAAAAATGTATTATTTAGATTTTAAAAGGAAACTTCACAAGATAAGAATTTTAGAGTCCTAATAAGCAAAACCTCCCTTCTTTAAGAGCCAGTACATTTACTAACCACAGAGGCATAAAGGATGATAGATTTACACTTTATACGTCACTTTTCCTAAAACTCTTGAATAAAATATAAACAGAGATTGTTTCATTTTAAGGGTGCTCCTTATTCTAGAATGAAATCACTTGCCTTGCAATTCTGTGCATGTAGAGATTACCTGTACTTGATTTTTCATATTCAAATAAAGACTCCCAATTACTTCTCGTTAGCATTTACTCAGCCTTCCCCAAAGCAGAGCAAACCCTATTTCACTTTCAACTCTTTTCTTAAATAAACAAGACATTTCGTTTCCAATACTTACTGCCCTAACCACAGTCCATCAGAGGCTGCAGATATAACAGGCAGAGTGTTGAGCTCAAAAGGCTTGACAAAATAATCAGCACTTAGAGCAAATTGCCAGAAAGAACAGGGGAAATAGGCCATTTTAAGTCCTTTCTGACTTACTGAAATACCAGTTTGGAATTACAGCTGGAGTTCATAGAAAGTCCTTGAAAACTGCAATTTAACCACCAGCTCTCTGTTTGTCCATCAGTAATGACCTTCATTATGGAGAAGCATGATTTCAAGTTCACTACCTAGCAGGTTAAGCTTGTTTCAGGCATCGTTGTTTGCAAATTAAACCAACAAACAAGCAAACTTATAGTGGAGGCCAACTTCTGAAATGGGCTTCAATAGTCCTGGAAATCCAAGTCTGGCCTTGGAGAAGAGAATTTTGCTGAGTGCTCCAGTATCTGAGTCTTCCCCCCAGCTCCTCCCATCACCATCAATTTTCAATGAAGATATGGGGAAGCCAGTTTGCATGAGGTGTTTAGGCTCAGGTCTCTTTGCTCCAGGCTGTCCTCTTCATTTCCTCTTTGAGTGAATCGATACCAACAGTGAAGGTGACAGTGACAATTACCAATGGTTCTCCTCAGTTTCTTCAACATATTTTCAACAAGTTCAATTTCCAGTAAGAAGATATTGTTGTAATAAATCTACCAGAATGTGAATAAATAATATGTGCAATTCCTAGCTAATAATAACAGCTAGCCTTTATTAAACCTCTATGATGGGCCACTCATTCTCTCTCTTTCTATTGTCTTTTTGACTTTACCTACAACTAACACAAACATTACTACAAAGGAAGTTTTATCATTACCTACTCACTCAAGGGATTCTTCCCTGAAATTGTCCCTTTTAATTACAAAAAACACATTTTCACTCTCTCCTGAACCATCATCAATTGCTATATGTTCCCTCAAAAAAACTAACATCCTCCAAAAATTTTTTTAAATCTCTCCTAATTCCATATCACCATCTAGGCACCATCAATCCCATTTATTTTCTTCTTTATAGCAAATCCTTCAAGAGTCATCTATATGCATTGTCTGTCCTTTGTTCCCTTACATTCTCTCTTGCATGCATTCTAATCAGGCGTTCAGCTCTGCCATTCTAATAATCTTGCGCTTGTCAAGGTTAACAACTCTGGTTAAACCTTGGTCATCATTTTACTAAACGTTTTAGCAGCCTGTGAATCAGTAAGTCATTCTTCTCTTCTTGAATCTCTTTCTCTACTTGGCTTCCAGAACACTAGTCTCTCCTGGTTCTCCTACACCTTTGCTACTTCATCTCAGCATTCTACTCTCTTGTCCTGAACTCTAAACATTGAGGTGCCCTAGGGGATATTTTGAGGACCCCCTTTCTTCCGTCTCTACACTCATCTCCATAGGTGACCTCATCCAAACTTGTAGTGTAAATATTATCTATATTATTATGATTGCCACGTTTAATCTTCAGTCTAAATCTATCCTCTGAACTTCAGATTCCTATCTTTAGTTAAAGTTAAAGTCTGTCTCTGTACACATACAGATGTGTATTAGTGATACCTAATACACATCTGAAACTCAAGATTTCTTAAACCAAAATTCTGCTTCACCCATTGTCCCAACTTGATTTCCTGCAGCAGTGCCCATTTGAGATATTGGCAACTCCAGGCCTCTAGTAGATGAAGTCACAAACCTTGAAAAAGCTCTTTATTACCCTCACGTGCTATCTACTGTCCATAAGCAAATGTCATGGGCTATATCCTCAATATATTTCCAAAATATGACCATTTCTCATCACCACTATTGCTAATAACCACATTTATACAAACCACTACTATATCTTGCCTACGTGATTGCAATAACCTCCTAGTTGTTTTCCTTGCTTCCACTATTTTTTCTCCTGTACAATCAATTCTCCACTTGTCATTCAAGGTGATACTTCTAAAATACGTGTTAGGGATCATTTCTTTCTCCCTATTCAAAACCCTCTAATAGTTTCTAAACTTGTTAAAAATAAAACCCAAGATCTTTACCATTGTCTAAATGGTCTGCATGTTTGGCCATAGATTATCTCTCTCAATTCATTTCCTCCCACTGCATTTTTGTTATGCAGACATAGTCTTGTAACAGACTGAACAGAGCCTCTGGGGAGCATCAGATTGCTTTGCGAAATGCAGTGAGAGAGGTTGTTTGGAAGTTGCTAGGAGACTCCATCCTACATTTCCTGGAAAATAGCAATATCTCCCAAAAGAGAGGGTGTACAGTCATGAACACAAAAGTCCAGAGTTTGGGGAGAAATAAGGTGCAAGGATTTGAAGGAAGAGGGATATTTAATATTTAATTTTAAATTGAATTGCTAAACAGTTCACTCATAGTAGATTAAGAAATCTTCGAGAATGTCTTCTGTAAAAAAAATGCCTTGTTTATGTGGAACACAAAGGCAATAGGATATGTTGCAATACCTGGGTCAGTAAGTTCAGAAAAGAGATGCTGTATCTCTGTCAGTGACCTATTCTTAAACTGAACAAAGACAGTGGGAGAGCTTAGATCTACGTAACTAGAAAAATACAATCTTTACCTGTACCCAAAGCTCTAGCGATAATGAGAAGGTCACTCAAAAAATGGGATTGGGTTTGTGTCCATTTCCTTTCAAGGTATTGAACTGGTCATCATTACCATCATTATCATCATCATCACCGCGAAATGGAACTCATAATGGGAGTCATGGTGACCTCTGGTGTCCAGAGTTTGTAACTATAACTTTCGGTTTTGTTAATCCCACATCCAACAAGTTTCTAGAAGTCATTTTGAAGGGTGAGTTCTTGTCTCTAAATACTACTCTGAAGTATCCATAGACAGCATTCCCAAGACATTTTCTAAGAAACGTATTTGAGCTATCACTATTCCTTTTTTTCTAGGAGGAGAAACTGAGGAAGATATGGAGTAAGTGGTTAGTGCAAGGCTACACAGCTGTTAAATGATGGGATGTGAATAGGCTTCTGGTCACCTTGGAACACAGTTGCATTTTCTGAGGCTTTCTAAAAGTAGCCATTGCAGACCTTGAGCTATTTTAGGAGTGATAGAAAAGATACGTTATTACGTCTGAGTTATTGTACCTATCAATCAAGTTTTCTTAATGAGAGTTGTAATTAGACATCAAATGTATCATTAATTCAAATGTGTCACAAAAAGCAAGTAACTTTTGAACCAGAAATGAAAGTATGTGAAGAATTTTATATGAAATAGACTGCATTTAAAACTGCATTTTTTTTTATTATTGCTTTTTTTTTTTTCTGAGGAAGTGTTGCCCTGAGCTAACATCTGTTGCCAATCTTCCTCTTTTTTTGCTTGAGGAAGATTAGCGCTGAGCTAACATCTCTGCCAGTCTTCCTCTATTTTGTATGTGGGACACCACCACAGCATGGCTGACGAGTAGTGCAGGTCCACGCCTGGGATCTGAACCCACAAACCCGGGCCACTGAAGCAGAGTGCACAGAACTTAACCACTACACCATGGGGCCGGCCCCAAAACTGCATTACTTTAATGGAACCAATGGACCTCTCCATGGAAACATAAACAATAAGAGAGAATTGTCTTTGTTTTACATAGATAAGAAGGCACTGAATGAGAAGGTCCACAAAGATGCAGTAGAGAATTCTCACCAAGCAGTCTTCACCTCACACCAGCACATCCCAGCATCAAGACTATTTGCTGTCTTCAAAAGTCTTGTTTATTTGAGGAGTCCTTTCTGCTCACTAAGCTTCTGGCTCTCTCTTTCAGTAGGTCCTATTGGATAACAACAACCTTGGTTTCAGTTCACCTTATTACCCACCTATTGCAGGGAGCCCTCAGCTTAAAATAATGAGAGCCAAAGGACTTTGAACTATTGTGATTCCCAATGTTTCTCATAGAAATAAAGTTGCATTTAATAATCCTATGCAGAATAAAATAAATCAATAAACCAAATATAAGAGTTTTCACACACACATACCACAGTGTATAGGCTCATAATTTTACATTCTTTTATTCTGAAGCCAAGGCACAAAAAGGTAGCCTTAGAATGTGTCATTATAATTCAGCCAAGGTACTAGCTACTACTCAGTGTTAATTATGCATAAAAACCAAAGAGTGTTATTTATGGCTGCTCTGGGATAGATGTATTTATACTGTACAGTCAGGGTCTCCCTATGGGCAGGTGCTTCATCAGTCCTCATTGAATTTAAAAGGCACTCTCCAGATTTATTTCAGGTGGGGACCTCTGAACCCAAGGGCCACCTTGATTGAGCTGGTCTCAACAGTGGCTCTTCTCATCCCCTGAGAAGCTGCTGGCTTTGAGCTTGATTAGGCTCTGATTGATGTGTGCACCTTAAATCAGCTCCCAGGAAAGCCCATGAAGGATGAAATGCCACAAGACTGCATGAGCTCAGACAAATACATACAGTGGAATCGGCTCTGATGGAGACTCATCTCAGAGCCATGGTGCATGCGGATATCAGACCATCCTTCTGCCTGGCTTCTAAATATGCAACTGGAACAGCATTAACACGAAATTAGAGACTGGTTCAGAGGTTAACAGCACTTGGTGTAGCTGAACGACATCAGAGACAGTAGTGTCGGGCAGTCTATCCCTCCCACTTATAGCTGCAACTCTCATGCCTTTTATTTTCCAGAGAGACTAAACCCTTATTCAGGGTTCCTACTTATTGAGTAGTGACATTGTGCCAAGCATGGAGCTAAGTACTTTACATAAAATGCCACTGAATTCTCACAATGACATGGAAAACGAATTATGGCTACCATTTTGCAATAAAGGAAATAAGGTGAAATAATTTGTCCAAGGTCACAAAACTAGCAAGTGGCACAGCCAGAAATTCAATGCAGGTGAGTTAGCTCCAAAGCCTGTGTTCTTACTGCTGCTTCACATACTCCTTCCCTAGTAATCCTTTGTGCTACTGTTTCTCTTTCTTCTGTAGTTTTCATATTCTGATATAGTTTCTTGTCCTTGTTTTCTTCCCCTTTGACCTGTTGTTGATTTCCTCCACCCCCTTTTCCCATCAAGTCTTCTCCTTGAACCAGAGGTCTCAAAAAATAGCTAGGTTAGGTGTTTATTATAGTGATAATATGTTTGAACAAAAGATAAAATCCCTTTTCACCAATGAATGGTTTGGCTGCTAAATTACATGTTTTCCCTTTAGAATATGAAATGCCCGTGTCTCATGTCTCAGAGCATCGTAATGGAGCAAAGAACTAGAGAGGAGTCACACTGGGCTGCTAACACTAGGGCTTTTTTTTTTTCTTTTTTGCTAAAGAAGATTTGCCCTGAGCTAACATCTGTTGCCAATCTTATTCTTTTTGCTTGAGGAAGATTCGCCCTGAGCTAACATCCATGCCAATTTTCCTCTATTTTGTATGTGAGTCTCCGCTACAGCATGGCCGCCGATGAGTTGGGTGGTCTGCGGCTGGGGACTGAATCTGTGCCACTGAAGTGGAGCGGGCCAAACTTAACCACTAGGCCACAGGGCCAGTAGGGCATTTTTTTTTCACCAGGTTGTGCAAGATAGAAAGAAAGATATCTCTGAACAAATTTTGAACACAATAGCTATTTAGCAGTCCATGAAGAAAATCTCAAATATTTGCTAAAATCTAACAAAGAAACTCGAGCTAATCTAAAAAATGCTATTTATCTGCTCCTACTAGTCACTTTATTGGTCAACCTATAATTGCAAGCAGATTAGGAAATGAAATATTTTATAGAAAGTCATCAAATGCAATTTATTCATCCACTAGCAGCTAAGAGGAGAGGTATTTATTGAGGGAATTGTGATCGGCATCCTTCTTATCAAAAACTAAGCTTATAGATGAAAAGTGATTAAGAACACAGCACAGGACGTAAATACTACACTGACGTTCTCAACTCACCCACATTCATCAGTCTGCCCAGAACTGTCTTTCCCATTTACACACACTACAGCTAGGGCATCCTGCTGCATCCTCTGAGTCACTTCAAATGATACAGCTACAGAGAAAAATGCATCCTTTCTACTTGCATCTCTAATTTATTCCAGGACCACCATGATGACAAAAGGAGACTTTTGTTGGTCACTTTATTGCCTCCTTAACAGGAAATGATTATTCTGTTAGGTGTCCAAAGCATTGGATAGGATGGGCAATATGGACATTGTAGAGACCCCTGGAGTACCAGAACTTGGACAGTCCATATTAAAGGAGAGATAATAGACATATTTTTTCTACTTGCCTGTTGGGACAAGATGGCAACAGAGAATATGGACCATCCAACTTTGGAATAGTGTAATGTATGCCAGTGAAAAAATCTGAGAGAATAAAACATGTACTTTCATTCAGTGAATCTGTAGAGAATACCTACATTTGCAAGGCTCTTTACTCTCACGTGCTTTTGATGATTGCAGGATTATAAACTTCTGAATTATGTGCCCACATCTTCTTTGTACAGATCTCTCAAGTATGCAATGCAGTATCTCACATATTAATTGATATTTGTTGAAATAATATTTACCAAAGGAAAATACATGGCTTGATGTGAGCTAATGCCTGTAGGGACTCCACGGTTACCAAGGAAGAACATTATCAAGAGATCTTCTCAAAAAAAGAAACAATAGAACCAGTAGCAGCAAAGAGAGAATTAACCCCTGCTTCTAAAATGCGAACTAAAAGTACACATTGTCTGGTGTTGTGATTGAGAAAAAGACCATTGGAGTCAGAGATTTGTTTTCACACACTGGGTCACACACACATTTGTTTTGTGTGATCTTAGGCAAATTATTTAATCTCTCTGAACCTGTGTCCTAGGCTGTATCTTGGAGACGTAAATAGTTCCTGTCTCATAAAAGTTGTTATGAAAATTAAAGATACTATATATTAATGTTAAACACATTGCCTGGCAAATATGAATCCTTAAATGTCATTGTTTTATTTCTGCTGTTAATACTTCTGGCCTTCTTTCGTCTAAATGTTACAAAATCCAAAATCAAGTCTTTTTCTAATTTACTTCTAGCTTTAAAATGACAATACATTTATCCTCTGTTTTAATTCTAATCTAAGTGGTTGAAACAATTTTTTAAAAGGTGAATTAGAATCCCATGTGAAAATGCTTAGTATACTCTGAATAGTAGTTAAAAGATAAAGTCCCAATATTAGCTGAGATCAACTCAGACATTTTATTTGCCTGTGTAACTTCTCAGATGTAGCTCACAAGCCTAGTAGACAGTGACTCTCTTCCTTTAATTTTCAAGCCGCTGAATTTCAAGAGTTGGGTATTTCCATAAGCACAGAAGTAAACCAAAATATCTATTCAATGCTCAAGACAAATCCATGCAACTCCTCTTGAACAACAATGAATATTTGGAGAAGGAAAAAAGTAAATGCCACGTCATCTTCATCCTGGGCTCTCGTAATTGGCTGCCCAAGTCAATCACCTTGGGGTTTTGGGAAAAAACATGGATTCCATAGCTAATCTTTGCCTTTTTCATACAAGTTTGTCTCCCTTGAAGTAGTGGTGGTAGAAGCGGTCATGATGGTGGCAGTAGTGGTTCCAATATTGAGAGCTAATGTCAATTGTTCACTGCGTGCCATGCATTCTTCTAAGAGCTTTCTATGTCCTTGCTCAGATAACCTTCACCACAGTGCCATGAGATCACTGTATTACAACCAGGAAGGTAAGTCCTGCCAATCAGTAGAGTACAAAATGATCCAGTGGTTCAAAGTTCTGGTGTAGAAGAAAGACTATGGGACATTATAACATGTATCGTATCTATAGTACAAGATAATGATACAGACCAAACAATGCTGCTACATTTTATCTATGTTAAGATTGACATTATTTTTAACATTTTAACATCTCTAAAATGAGGAAGCATCTTTCAATCAACAGTGTCATAAAATTGTAATTGGCAGTATTTTCTTTTCCTAGAGGTACAAAAAATAATAGTGCACGTTAAATTGATAGTGTTTTACTTCAGATAACATATAGTATTAATTTAGTAACATTTTGAAGTTAAAAACATAATAACATGTTCTACAAACATTTAAGAAGCAGTAATATATTTATGTGCAAAACAGAATTTAGTCTGTCTGTAGATAACAGTTAGTGGTATGAGTCACAAAACTTGCAGAAACTCCATAGCTTACAGGGGTCACAAAATATTGAGAATCACTTCTTTAGCAGGAATTTCATCAGACTTCTTTAAGGAGAAGGATTCTGTGCCCAAGTTAGCCAGTAGTAGGTTGTATGGCCCTGAAACAGTCACTTTCATCTTTGTGTGCATTTTGTTTAGACAATATTTAGGTCATTTCATAAATTTATGATTCCATGCTCTTTTGTCCTTAAAATTTGCTTGAAGTAGGGTTTATGGGTACAGGATGGAGTGAAGTAAAGTCACTTTCCAGAAAACCCAAGAGTCATCACAGCCAGCATTTTCTCAACCTAAATTATTAAAAACGATGTGGCTTGAGTGATTTCTATTTAAAAAAGTAATAACCCTCGATAGATTTACAACACAATCACTGAAATATTAGTACCTGAATATGGAGAAAGTATTTAAAGCTTGTCTTTCTAAAATATGTATTAAACACAGAATTAGAGACAAATTAATCTTCATGCTCTTAACCACAAATGAATGTCAAGTTGTAAATAATTTGTATTTTCTAATAGCCATTGTGAATGGATTATCTTACGGAAACTGTCAGCTACAGGGGTGTGTTTTATAGAAACCAGTTAAGAAGCAATGCTGAATCATCATTTTCTTGGTGGCGGTTGAAAGGAATAATTCCTTTATGGAACCATTGAGAACTGGACTGTACTAATAATAGATTCACACATGTGAACACAAGAGATAACTATCTTAAAAACCAAATCCTAAAAAACAATAACAACTCTGAAGTTCAGGCAAGCAAGAGGAGCTGAAATACATTTTTTGTAGGAAGCCCAAGCGGAATTTCAAAATCCTAGAATACTCTCAGAAATCCAAGTTGCCTTTAAACGTAGAAACTTGCAGTGTAGCTGTCAATTACTGGAGGTGTGACTATCCAGTTGAGAAAAAGGAAGGTATAAAGCAGAAGGATTGCATAGTATTTAGGAGCCTTCGCTTCCGAGTCTGACAGATCTAGATCCACATTCTGGCTCTACCTCTGACTAGATGCGTGTTTCTGAGAAAGTTACTTAACCTCTCTAAGCTATTTATAAAATGTGGATAACAATATGATTTGTCACACACTGTTGTTAGGAAGATCAAATCAAGCAATGCCTTGCGACACACTCACCAGCGTGCCTAATCCAGAGTGGCCATCGTTGCTCACAGCCATTCTTATTATTCTACAGGAACTGGAGGGGGCTGAGGTTCTGAGTGTCTGGAAATGTTTCCAGGAGAGCAGGGGACACCTCCTTATGGAACTCAGAGATGATTAGCAAAACATGGGCTTCAGAGATTGTAACTCTAGGCCCTATCTTGCACTTAGTACCAGACTGGTAACAGACATGGAAGTGAACAGGCAAGCACTTGAAGAATATTTAGACAGCTGGCAGTCACAATACAAAGCGGAATTCCTGTTTCCTTATTTCAAGTGATTTAGGAGGAAGGGGATCCTGTCCTTCAGAGGAGATTTTTAAGGCACACCAAGCAAAACTTAAATCGTCAAACTCATTTTTTTCTTCACTTTTCAAATAAAAAGTTTCTCTGCTTTTTATGCTAAAAGACCCATTGTCCTCCAAGTCAGTAGTTTCTGAATCTTTGTGTATTAAAGCCCAAATTTCCCATTAGAGGAATAAAAAAATATTTCAATTTTACTTTTCAATATGTCAAAGTGAACCATATATGTACACTAAAGTCTTATGCCTGATTTTCAGTATTTTAAAGAATGATAGATCCACAATAAGGCTGCACTCATTTAGTAAAATATCAAGATTATTTTCTTCAAGCTGAAATTACGTTTCTGTAGTATGCCAGTAAAAAATCATTGTGTTCATTAATATTCTATTGGACACTGCTGTGTTATTTGATAATAAAATAGTAAAGTTAAGCTGTTAATACCTAATAAAAGCAGTTCATCCAATAAACAACCACTTCGAAGTCACAGGACTTCCTGGTGAGAAAATAAGTAAAGCATTACTATACAAGGTTTCAGAACTTTAAATTTTAAAAATTTCAGGCCACATTTTATATAGTATGCTGCCTAAATTTAAATTATAAAAAAAGTCAGCTTTACTTTAATTGTCTCATTAGTGATCTGAAATATTTAGATTAAATAATGATGAAAATAATTATATATTCTAATTGAGAGAAGTTTAAAATTTCTTTGTGCTTTTCTACAGGTTGTTGACTTTGTCTGTGGTTTAGAATCTATTTTTAAGACAAAAAGAATGCAGTTCAAAGCAGCTAAAAGCTGCTATTCTGAAGCCCATTCCCCCATGAAAGAGTAACTTCATAAAGTGCTATTAAAAGTTAAAGAAAAAAAAAAGATTACTCTTAAATTTTCACCACCACTGATGATGTATGGAATAAGGCAAAATTAATAAGCCTCCAGGGAAACAGAGATCAGTCGTTTTTAATCAATGTTGTGAAACTAACACTGTTTGCTCAGAAAAATGTAGCATGAAGTTTTTAAGGCAGGGATATTGGCAACAAAATTCTTAGTACAATTTTACTCCAGTATCATTGTTCTGTGATTGCTGTAGCCAGGGATGTATCTCCGAACTGTTGTCCACGAACAGGGAGTAAATGACATCAACATCTATTTACTTTCTCAAACCAGAAATCTGGACATCACCCTCTATTAGTTTTCCCCTCTCATTTCCAATATTAAATTAATCGTCACCGTTTCTTGAATCTCCCTCCCAAATATCACTCATATTTTTGCATTTCTCTCCATTCCCACTACCACTGCATAGCTGACACCACGGCCATTCCAGTTTACTGGTGTAATATCCAGCTAACTGGTCTCCGAACATCTGGACATGCTCACACTTCAAACCATTTTCTACTCAGCAGTCAGAGCGATTTTGTAACAATGCAAATGTAATTCAATTATTGCTCCCCTCAACAGAACCTTCAATGGCACCCATCAACATGCCCAACAGTTTCAATGTATCTTCCAACTTGTGTCTACATTGTCCTATTATCTTATGCTTATCCTTCATCTCCCTCATCACAATTGCAATTAATTTAGTATCTACTTAATATGATTTTAATAAATGTCTTCCTACAGTTGTAATTGTTAAGCCAGATCATCTGGTTTCAAATGCTGTCTGGACTGTATACAAGTTTTATATACTCAGGATCTGCTTAACTTTCTAAAACTCAGTTTTCTCATCTACAGGACAAGGATACAGTCATTCCTAATACATAGGTGATTGCTGACATTAAATACTGTCCTGTTGGAAAAACTCTTAGATGCCTGGCACATTTCAAATCATCAGTAAATATTAGCTATCAATTTATAAGTTGCTTGAGAACATTATATCCTTTGTTCACATCAATGAACAAATAGGTCAAATGACTTGTTAGACAGCTCTATTAAGTTGTCAGAAGGGTTCAGTTGCCAAGAAGAGAATCCACACTCACTAGTTTAAGCAGAAATGAGTTATTACCAGGTGTTAAATGGCTTACAGATTCATCGGAAAGGTAGAAGAAATAGACCAGTTTATGCTTTAAGAGATTACTCCTAAAGACAGAACACAGAATCTGGACTCCAAGGAAGTTTCTGAATCTTTAATAATCAGGATGCTGCCTGTGAAACTGGAACAATCCTACTACAACTGATAGCCCCTGAACCACACAATTGGTGCCATCATTGGAAGCTGCTGATATTGGGAAAATTCCAGTCACATAACAGCTACAGCCAGGGAAGCTGCCACAATTCAGTAAACTGCAGCTACAGATGTAGACTCCAGGACTATGTTGGACCTACTGCAGTCTGTGCCCACAAAATGAATACTCTATATCCACAGAGCTACCAAAGTGACAGAGACCTATGTCTTCCAAATCTAATTGGCAAAATCTAAACCACATCCAGAAATATGATGCAGAGGTCTGTATAAAGTCAGATATCCCAGATGAGAGCTTGGGATTGTTTTATTAGAGGAGTGAGTGAGTATGTTAGAATGGTAAAGGGTTTGAATAAGGAACATAGATATTTAGAGGACTAAAAGGATGGAGTGTGTAAATAAATACTCATTGCTCTCTAATAATAATTCATTGCTTCTATAGTAATGAAACCTATTTTTTTTTGGGGGGGGGATACATGGCTTCCCAGAAAATAAAAGAGAAAAGAAAAAGACATATTCCCAGCCTCCCTTGCAGCTATGTATGGTCATGTGTCTAAGATCACAATGTGATGTGAGAAAAATGAAATGTGCAACTTCCAGGCAATGTTCTTAAATTGAGGAGATTTATACTTCTTTTTTACTGGCAGGAATGTGTCTGAAGTGATAAGTCATCTTCAATCACATGTAGATGGCAATACCCTAGGGAAGGTGGAAGAATAAAGTTGAAGGAATCTGAGTTCCTGACATCATGGACCCAACCCTCCCCAGCATAGACTATAATGAGAGATCAAAAGTTGACTTATCTTTTAAGTCATTGTTATGTGGGATCTCCAGTACAACAGCTCAACCTATCACCTCACTAATCAGGTTGACAGTACACTGGAAGTGTTGCAGGTGAGCAACATAACTTCAAAACACTCAGGATGTTTCAAAAACATCCATATGATCCACCTAGACCAAAATCCTTGCCTCTTTCTTTAATATTCTAGTTTGCTAACAGATTTGTGTCTAAACTGACTTTGAATTTCTGAGTTCCGATTGGAAGTCTCTTGGAGCTTCCTTGCGAAACAGCTTATTTTGAGAACATGTCTGTTCTTATAGAGGAGACTTCACCAGTTGTAAATTCCTGACATTGACCTTCCACACTGTTGGACTCCACCTCTCTTGTATCTTGCTTAGTCATTGGAGAGCATTTGAAATAATTATCGGGCCTTCTATTTGCCAGTCTCCAATGTTAAGTGATAATGATTCTCCATTACTGGTATTTCCTTGTGTTAGAAAGGAGATCGATAAGAGTAACTGAAGGAGGTGACCGAACAAGCCATACGTAATCTTATGGAAAAGGTAAATTTGTCTAATTCTAATAGCAAACCCATTGGGACTTCAATAATTATGCCTTTATAAAGTGAAACACAGCCTTTTTAAGTAATAAAGATAGTAATCTGGCTTCCACATTCTGCCTTTGTCTTATTTCTCGATTGGTTCTGAAACAAGTTAGAGGGAGAAGAGATAATCATTTAATCATTCAAAGACACTAATAACTTTCTCCTTTCTTCTATCTCCATTTATCCTCTCTGCCTTATAACTTATGTTCTTTGGCTTTTTTATCACACATCTCAATCCACCCCACCCTACCTCACTCCACTCCTATCCTTCTTTTTTATGCCCTAGACTTGATACTGCATGCCAAATGTCCTGCCTAGAGCTGCTGTGGGCGGGCGGGTTTAGAAAGCTTGGTGATCCCTGAACCAGAGGATGCCAGAGGACCCTAAGACCACCCCCAGGTTCGATGATTTGCTAGGAGGACTCACAGGACTCAGCATATAGTCATACTCATGGCTATGATTTATTACAGTGAAAGCATACAAAGCAACATCAGCAAAGGGAAAAGACACATCGGGCCAAGTCCAGAGGGAATGAGGGACAAGCTTTCCAGAGTACTCTCCCAGTGGATTCACACAGTATGTGCTTAATTCCTCTAGCAGTGAATTCTGACAGGACATGTGAAATGTTTACCAGGGAAGCTCATTAGACCCCCAATGCCTGGAGTTTTTATTGGGGGCTCATAACTTAGGCACCCTCTGTTTGGTATGTACCAAAATTCCAGACTCTTAGAAAGAAAGCAGGTGTTCAGCATAAACCACATTGTTTGTACAAACAGTTTAGACACAGTGAGCCACTCTTAACTGTTCTGAGAATGGTGGGAATTCTTCCAAAATCCAAGTTTAGGTGCCAGTGAAGGATAAACTTAACAAGCAAGCCTTTCTAAGGAGGGCAGTCTTAGGTCTGTTATGTTAACTCTTCTCTGCATATAGGTTTTCTGTAGTCCAGAGAGATACGTGTAAAAGCAAAATTATTTAATGAGCACTTAATATCCTAGTATTGTGTTGGTCATACTAGCAAAACAAAGAAATCAGAGACATGGCTTCATTATCTAAAAGGAAAAAGTTGATCACATAAGAAGCAGAAGAATATAGAAAGAAATAATCATTTATATAACCAAATTTAACATCATTACTCCTATAATCTAATTACAGTTACATTTACTTCATCAATTATTGAAAATCTCCATGAGTTTAAATCCCCATGCCTTCACGCATCTGATGATATTCCCGGATACTTATAGGGTACTATCTTTAAATTTTCCTTTATAGAGTTTCCATGATGAATTCATGGGTTCCCTGAAAAAATGAGCTTACGTTTGTAGTCCATCCCAGAAACTAACTAGTTGTGTGGTTTGGGTAATAATAATAACTAGTTAGTTATTATTATGTGTGCTTTAGAAATAGTGATTATTTTCATCTCTATATAAATCCTGTGAGATATATATTCTGTTATGCTTTTGGCAATAAAGAAATCAAGGCCCAGAGAAGTAATTTAACCAAACGCATCCAGAAAGTCCATATCAAAGCAATGAGTTGACCCGGGTCTGAGTCTAAAGTAAACAGTTAAATAATTCTGACTTTGGTTTTTTCATCTAAAACTAGGACAACAATGCCTCTCTCCTGGGGGCATTTCGGTAAAAATTAAAGGAGATTGTATGTAAAATGTCTAATACAGTGCTTTGGCATATATTATGCCATCAGTAAAGAATGGTAATTGTCATTGGTCTATTCCACTGACAACATTCACTACTCAAATCAATTTCCTCGTAAATAGTTGCCATGTGGCCTCTTTATGAGAGTGGAAATAGTTTACGAGATGTTGAGACAGTAGGATCATCTTCGCATTTAAAATTTGGATAAAGAACCATGTTCCATCACCAAGTTGATAATTTGAGAAGAAAAAGAAAAGGAAAATAAATTAAAACTGATTTTGAAGAAGGCACTGGGAATTTATTCCTTATTTTCCCCAAAGTCTAAAGAAGTGATAATTTAAATAGGTCAGAGAGGAAAATGAGATATAAGAGAAAACTGAACTATGAATAAAGTTAAATCCTGAAAGAATCTATCCACAAAATGGAGATCATCTCCACTACTACGGAACATTTGTTTGAGGGCTTGGTTAGCAGAAGTAAGAGTCTACATAAGAAACCAACTTATTTTTGTCTCTTTTGGATTTTAAATAACCAAAACATAAGAAACTATTTAAAGGATTCCTGTTATTCTCAAGTTATGTGTTACAATCTGGCTACCTACAAAAACAATCTCACACACACATACATCTTTGAAACTAGTTACACAACCACCTCTTGTAAAGTACCCATATGCTGGACACAAAATCCCACAATTTTGTTAGGATTTAATACCGTCTCAGAAAATATTCTTGGAATCCAGATAGAAAAGGAATAATTACATCCTAGACCCAGTCAGTACAGATTTTACACAGTTTCTTGTTCACTTTCTGAACCCAAGAATTTATACATGTGAGTTTGGATATATCCTAATAAATGACATTTGATAATTATGGAGCTAAAAACAAATAATTCTTCTAAATGGCCACTTGATGAGTAGCCTAAAATAAACAATCAAAAAAAAAAATAAAGCAAGCAAGATAGCTCTTAAATAAGTGCCAATTATTGTCATGGCAGCAATGATACTTTCACAAAATCCATCATTACTTCAGTTAATGACTGGTGAGTGAGGGTACAGATGACTTTTGCCTTGGTCTAGAAAATTCAGGACATTAACTGAGGAACTGACCATTAATACCAGGTAATGTAAAGGCCAGTTTTCAGAGGATCGTTGCTCAAGCAATCTTCTATTCAAACATAAGTGCAGTTCAGATTGTTAAATCTATATTGATTAAGAAATATTGGTGCATTTTTACAAAGAAGCCTGGCTTGGAGTCAATTGATTTAATGTTCTCTTTTCTTAATACAGCATCTAATATCTCCAATTGTACACTTGACATGTAACTTACAATGTTTGGGTCACAGATTTTTAGCTATTTCTTGTAAACTACCAATGCCTCATCACTTCACCATCTGAACTGACTGTAAATCATGTTAAAACAACAATAAATATTCTGTCAAAGTCATCGGGGATATTGAAAGAAATGATATATTTCTAATTTTTAGAAATACAAATAATAAGGATCATACAATAAATATTATACATTTAGAAGTGATCCCTGGAAATATAAATACTGTCCCAGTAGATACAAATATTTGCAATTAATAAGATGATTGGAAACAAAATTTAGTAATAAGAATTGAATATGATATTCCAAAGAAAACGTTTCCATGGACAGGCTAAATGTCCAATAATAAGACATTTTTTTGCTACCGTTTTTTAAAGGAGTAGTATTTAACCATTAAAAATGATACTGCAAGTATATGCAGTACTATTTAGTTAATTGGCTAATTAATAATTGATAATTCCAAAGTTAATTGGCTTAGGAAGATATTTGCAATATATCGTTAAGTGGGACTCTAGTGTAAGAAGAATGTGCATGATATGAGTTATATAGGAAGACATATAAACATATAAGGAGTATGTGTGATGGGAGAGAGAGGGAGGCAGGTAGGGAGGGGGAGAAAGAGAGAGAGAGGAATGAACACCATCTGGAAGAATTATCCATCAAGGTGTACACACCTCACAATGTACATTTTGGGGGTGAGGAAAGGAACTATGTGTTCTATTTTGTTGCTTTTTATTATTGCTTATCTCTTTCTGATTTCTTTATAACGAACATGCACTGCTTTTTTAAATTAGATAAACACACAAACATATTTTTTTTAGCCTCAAAGAGATCTACATGCTTGGTTCCTGGCAAACAAAAACTAAGAAATATCTCATCTCTGAGGGCACAGGACAGATTTATCCAACTGAACTTCTCTACCACCGACCATTGCAGCTCCTCTGCCCTGGATGCCTGCCGCTTAGTGGTAAACGTGTTAACCACTAACATTGCAGCACAGGAAAGACTGGAACATGGGGGACCAGCTGTTCCCGAGGATCCTTTTGTGTTGGTGAAAGTTGAGATGGCACATTGGTCAACCTTCCAGATCAAGAGAACTAATAACATTATAGAAATCAGGTACAGTTTAGTCTTACTAAGGTGTTTCATTTTATAAGAAAGCAAGCCACTAAATGGAAGACAGTGCGTCTTAAGAATGCCCCTCTGGCATTAATGATAAGGAAAAACACCTGTTTACGGGCTCAGTGCTAAACACTGGAGAGTGGTCAAGTAGCTTGTGGCTCACAGGGTTAAATGATTTTCCTAGCGATAACCAACAAGTAAACAGCAAATGGAATTTGAACCCAGGAAGTTCTAATTCTAAAACTCTCACTCTTCTCATTCTTTTGGAATGAAAAGTAGTTGAATGCCTTAGGGACATTTCTACAAGCTCTCTCTCCTTTATAGACAATGTACAACAGGTTCAATGTTATTCTCAATAAATGAGAGAGTATAATTTGGCTGCTATTTGAGCAAAACGGGAACAAAAATCTAAATGCCCTGCAATGACTATAATAAACAGAGACATTCATATAATGAGATATTATATCATGTGGCCATTAAATATGATTTTAAGAGTTTATAATAACAAGTAAATATTTGTTCCATGTTACTACTAATACTTACTATTTTTTTTTGAACACTAACCAGATACCAGCCATGTGCTAAGCACTTTCCATGTATTATCTCTTTGAAGTCCTGTAAATGTCCTATGAATTAGATCCATTGAGAGCCTTATTTTACAGATGAGCTCAGTAATGTACAAGTTCTTAGAGTTGGAACACAGCCAGAATTTGCAACCAAGAAGTAACAAACGAATGGGTTACAGCATTGCCTATAAAGTATTATCACAACTGCATTAAATGCATAAAGACTAGGATGCAATATGAAAATATAATTATAATAGAAGCCTCTGCATGGTGGGATTTTAAATACTTTCTCCAACTTCAATTCATTCAAGTATTTTCGCTCTTTCTACAAAGAAAATGTACTATTAGGTTGACTCAAAAAATATTTGCTACTTTTATACATCAGAAATTTGTGTACATTGCCATTTTTGTATGGTTCAATCTAACTTTATAAGAAGGATATTTTATTTAAAAGCATATGTATAATACATATACACATATACATGTATATGTATGTATATATACATATTTATTATATATAATAAATAAATTATTTACTATATTATATTATAGTTATTAAATATAATATATTTATATTATATTATATATAATAAATAAATTATTTATGATATAGTTATTATAATATATAAAATATACTTATATTTATCATATGTATTATATATAATAAATCATATTTTATATGTATATAATAAATTATATTACGTATATATATTTCTGAGCTCACTCAAACACCATTCTCTGTTATCCTAGTAACATGAGGTATTCAAGAAGGATGAGTCCCAGAGAAAGCAGCCCATGAGAAAGCAAGCTTTCCACCCTAAGTTACTGTTATTTATTCTCTATGCATTCCTCACAGCACCCAGTCAGTGCTCTGTGCCAGGGGCACTCAATCATTGTTACACGTTGATAGGGCTGAAAATGCCACTACTGGTCACAGTAAACACTCAACAAGCTTTTATAGAGTGAATGATCCACATCTCATCTGGGCTAATTGCTCCAAGAAGTCATGGTGTGGCCTCTCTGAATCCAGAGAGTAATCTTGGGCATTCTCTTGAGCTATTGCACTCTGAGATTCATTGGGGCTACAGTTGGAAGAGGGAAGAAAGTAATGCAACTGCCTCTAATTCATTCATTCTGCCGAAGTTGAATTACTCCCTCAGGATCATAAGCAAGTGTACTGTCCAGTGTTTTTATGCATAACTCAGACAGTCCAACATCCTGCTATTTAGTCTAACTACAAAGTTACTGAACATGCTGACAGCCAGGCCTATAATTAAGTAAAGCAGTGGATCAGAGCAGATCAGAATGATGCTTATTGAGATGCCACATGGCATATGCTTGCAAGGATGAAATACATTTTTTATTAGCATGAAAATAGCTTCAAAGATCTTCTTTTCATTCTAGAATAGAGAAAGATAAGCAGCAGTGTGACTGGAGTTCTCTGTGAAATTTTTGGTACACATGAAATGTGCTAACGTATGGAAAGTATCCTGCCAGTTTCTAGTACATAGGGTCTATCTGAATAAACAGTTATTAGTAGTGGTATTATGGTACTGTGAAGTATACACACATCCATAGGGGTAATCTGTTGATAACAGTGATTATTATTTATTTATCTAAGAGCCTCTGGGGTATGTAATATCAGCTCTGCAAAACTACTCCATCTCAATCAAACCCAGAACATTTCTGTTCTTCATCATTTAACCATCCATCTTTCACAGGAAAGAGCGGATGATTAAGAGATTTATCCAAAACTCATACAGGTAGCCAGAGGCAGATCTAACATCTACACTGATTTTTTCCTTGTCACAACATGTCTGAATATAACTCTAAAAGGCAATACTTTATTGCTGTCTTTGGGGAATGAGTCCACCTTGCAGCAGTAACTTGCAAGCTAATCAAAATGCCATCACATTTATGGTAGGAGCACAGCAACAATTTGTGGATTAAATGCCTTGGATTCTTAGTATCTTTGGCCCTGTTCTTTTTTTTCTTTTCTTGTGTGTGTTTTTGTCTCCCTCCTCCACTCTAAGTACTCGGAAGTAGAATATGTGTACTGTTTACTCTTTATTGCTGCTTTTAGACTATTTCTCTACATCCTTTCTTGAAAACACCAAGTCCTTTGATTAGTGTATCATATGACTACACTGTCCATAAATGCTTCTCTACTGCAGTCCCCTCCTTTTCCTCTAGAGAACTATCTTAATAGAGTCTTGCTGCTTCCATTCTGGCACTGTTATGGCCATTTTACTGCAAGCATCCAGTGATATCTTTTTAAACTACATCTGATCATGTTACTCTTATGTTCCAAACATTTAGTGATTTTCTACTACTTTCAGGAAAAAAAAACAACAACACTTTTTTTGTTTTAAAATCCAAGGTACCAGACCTTACTCTCATCATTTCAAAAGCACCTCCTCTTATTCACTACAAATTAGCCACATTCCCCTCAAAGCTAGTTTCTGACTCAGAACCTTCACGCTTGCTGTTAGCTCTAGTTGGAATGCCCTGGCCTAGAACTTGGCCTTATTGGCTCCCTGATTTTGTTCTGGTTCTTGCTCAAATATCACCTACTCAGTGAACCCTTTTCCAATGATCTATGTGAATAGCTAGCTACTTCCTATCATTCTTCAACCTCTTATCCTACTTCATATTTCTTCATAGTATTCACTGTGCTTATCACTATTCAGTTTATATTATGTCCTTTTTTCTTTTTCTCTTTATTTTCTGTTTTCTACGTTGAAATATAAGGTCTATACGAGATCAAGGCATTTCTCTTTCTTGCTCAAAGTTTCATCCCTCTGACCTAGAATGGCAACTACTACATAACAGATGATCAGTAAATTTTTATGTATTGAATAAATAACTTTCTTAAAATAGGTCAAAAATAATCATAGAGCATGTTACAAGTGGCTCCTCCTTTCTTCTAACTCATTCAAATCTTAAAGGCTGAGTTTCAAGCCTGAACACAACTTTGACCTTTCTCTGATATCTTCCTCTAAGTCCATTAAGAACTTTTAGATTTCCTTTTCATCCTATTTTTGAATAGGAAGATGAGGGTTACATAATTCCTACTTCCTATGTTTTCATGAAGAAGAAAGAATTTCATAGATGGGAAGGACATGTAAGGTCTCCTTCACCAGAGCTCTTCTCCACGAGAGGAGAAGTGACTTATCTGATGAAGAGAATGGGAAAAGGAACATGGCCCCTGTAGCTCAGTCATATGGACCTCTCTTCTTCTAAGAAGTTCACTTACGATTTTTTCTCCTACAGAGCAGAGCCTATCCCCAGGTCTGGGGTAGAAGTGGGAGTTGAGTTAGAAGGTTGAAGAGAAAATTGTAGTCATATCTCTGACAGAGTAATTAAGTCTCTAATTCAGGAGCATAGGGGTTTGCGTTAGGAAATCAAATTTTGGTTGCAGGTCGAAAAAACATTTCTCCAAATCAGTTTTATTAGTGATAAAGCTGATATTTATATTTCTACCTGTCTGACTCCTGTGTCTGACTTCCCAATTGTTTCAGACCTGAGAGTGTGAAGAGGACAGTGATTAATTTTTACTCCTAGAACCAAAACCCACAGATGTTAACTCCCTATGTGCTCCATTGTCCCTGAGTGTACACAGTCATTCAATCAATATTTAATGAGAGCCTACTAAGTATATAGCATCCCCCATTAAATATTAGGGACAATAAGCAAGATACAGTATTGACCTCATGGAATTAATATTTTAGTGGTCACTCAAATCAACTGTAACTCTAATTGACCATATGAGATACCCAAGGGCACACTAGCTTGAATAAATATGCAAAGAACAGGATTCTTTTTTTCAAAAGTTAGATGATTAATATTCTTTCCCATTTTGTGGTCCTTCACCTTATTACTCCAGGCCAATTAGGTCAAGGATGATAATATGATTCAAACACCATTAAATCTCAATATTATCCTTTCCTTTCAAAGGAAAAAAAAGTACACACGTAACAAATTAGCGTCACGTAATCCGGAAGCGGATACGAAGAACAATTCAGAGCCATCCATCCCATCAGGGAAGCCAGGAGACAAGTCATCAGTCAGACTTGAATCAGCAGCAATGGGTGGGATGAAAAATGAGGAGCACTCTGGGGGTAATCTTTGAGACTTTATACTTTTTTCCAAGATCATTTGTTTCATCAGTGGCAACTGAGTCAGTGTTCTATTGTGTTTATAATGAATATTTTTTTAAGGGAAACAAAAAAGGAAACAGGGAGGAAGGAAGGGAAGACAGAAAAAATGATCAAGGAAGAGAAGTAAAAGAGACCTGGAAGGAGTATCTGTCCAGTTTGCTTGGCTGGAACATATAATGTGAATGGAATGAGGGAGGGGTGTTAGAGAGAGGCTGTAGAAGCATCCAGACCAGTTAAGGCTTTGTAAGCCATAGCAACAGATTTTGATTCTATCCAAAGAGCAAATGGAAGCCATTGAAAGATTTATCTAGAGGAATGACATACTCCAGTACTCCAATGAGTGTATGTAAATATCACCTTGGCAGCGGCAAGAAAAATACATTTGATGGAGCATGACAACAATTTCCAGGATAATTTTATGCTAACAACTTATGTAGTCCTCAAAGGCATGAAAAGAGATGGATATGAAATGGTAAGTGGTTTAGAACCAAGTGAGTTCCTACCCACTGAAGCATATTGCTTTTTACCTAAAGGACAGGACAGGTTCTTATGTTGCCAAGCCAACAGACAGAACTTCTCGTAAGACTTGAAGGCACAGAAAGCATGGGGGGATGAGGATGCTCATACATGTGTCCCAGGAGTAGGATTGTGGCTCCTTTTCACCATACTTGACTTGACATATCAAGAAATAATCAAGAAGCCTATTAACTACTGGGAAAAGCATAACACGATACACTGGAAGGAAAACTTGGTTGGGGAATTTTAGGAGACCTTTGTTTGAATTCTAATATATGATTCCATGTTGAATAACCTCTGATCCTCCCACAGAGCTTGACCTTTGGATGCCTGGTTGTGTCAACCCAATCAGCTCAGTGCATAAACCAAGGATTCCTAAAGACGGGTTAGATAAAAATGTTACCATGGTATTATTATACACCTATTGATTAAGGATGGACATCTGAACACCACCATGATATGAGCAGTGTTCTATGTGAGGTTTGAGGGAGCTCCCAAGATGGAGCTGCCATTCCAAACTGACAAGCATGAGTAACACCAATAAGGCCCCCCAAAATACTAGTAGCCTATGGAACGACCATCATGGAACCTCCAATATCACATAGTAAAATATTTAGAACCAATCCCTCAGATTATATGTCCACTCTGTTCTAAGAGATGACCAAGAACAACTTTACCAATCCCTAAAGGAATGCTATTTACTTCTTAGACATCAGGAATTTATATATTTATTATGGCACTTTTCCAGCAGATGGCAACAAAATGTCTTATTTTAACAATTTCCCAAAATGTAAGTCTTGAGCAAAGGACTTATTTTCTAACATCAAGATACGGTATGGACCACCCATGATCCTGCCTCACACCCCTGTTGTTTACATCATGGCACATCTGAAGCCTGAGACCTCTTAGTTTTACATCCTTTAAGTGCTTTGCACATCTCTAATCTAACTCGATCTCCATTGCTTCCCTGTGTCTGTGACTTCTTTAAATACTTCTCCCTGCGATAAGCTACTAGAGCTACGTTAGTTTTTCCAACTTTCCTGAATATTCTGTTCTACAGTAGGATCTAGAAGTGAAGAGGAAGCTGAATGGGGTAAGTCTTGGTTCAGGGTGCATATATACACACACGTGGGGTTGCTTCTCTGCTTTCCTCCCTTCCCTCAAACCCCAAGTCTCCACTCTGGGAGGACAGGCATGTGATCATGGCAGTGAAGGGATTTCATGTTATAAATTTTGTCCTTAGAAGTTCTAGAGAAGATCACTGTGGTCACTCTGCATGCAACATCCCTGACTTTTTCTCAATTCTTCCATTGGTTAGATATATCTTATCCCTTCAATTTCCTTCAATTTTAAAGTTATTGTAGCCTGGAATTCTCTGATGGCTCCTTTTATGGATAAAAGATTAATTAACCTACAAAATAACAGACAGCATAGCTCAAGTGGCTTGCTTTCTGGAAAATTATTAACTTGTACAAAAGATATTGACATCCATTCCTAAAACTCCAGGACCACACAATCCGGGACTAAACACTTTAGTCCTAAACATTTATATCAAATAATCTTCCATGAGACTCAGATAAAACTGATTGTGAATCTCTGCTTGTACCCTAGTGACCTAAGAAAGCAAATTTAATAAAAGACCTGGTATTGTGTAAAACCCTCAGGGCAAAACGTATAAATTGAATTAAACATACCAAATTTCTCTTTATTGAAAGGTAATTTTGGTATTATTCTGCACCCTCTCCCTTAAAGAAAGAAGAAACATTCATTACTATCATTAAGGTTGAATCTAAAGAAGTTTGAATAGGAAATGTTTATTCTAGTTATTGCGTTTTATACCCTTCATGGGTAATACAAATGGATTCATTGCTGTAATCTGTGTTTCTAGTCAATTACACTTTCCAGTACTCTGCCTTGTGGCTGAATATCCACAGAAGAATAACTTTTTTGAAAGAAGAAAAATTAAAAAGCTCCCACTGAGGTTTGTTTTTCAAAATTCATTAAAAGGTAGTGAATTTCTGATGTCATACACAAGCTCGTATAGAAATATATTCTCTCCAGCAAACCGCAGGACCTTGCAGCTAAAATATTACTTTTATACTCATTGAAAAAATCATAATGCAAACCATGGAAATAGAGCTGCCTACTTGGGATTTTTGAGAAGTGGTTGCTTTGGTTGCTGTAATAGTAAATGATCTCTGAAATAAGCTACTATATTTGGGTTATTCATCTCATTTCTCTCTTCCTCTAACATATTTAGATTGCACGCAGCACTTCTGACCAAAGGGCAGAGGAAACGTGCTTACTGGATTTAAACAACCCTGTGCTCATTTCTGAAATCTCAAATACGGCAAGTGAGATAATTGTTCTGCCATGTAAGTTAAGTCACAGGAACAAAGAATGCTAATGCATCTAAGTTGCTATGCTTGATGCACAAAGCTTGAGTAATAAGAAAACTCAAAATGTGTTAAAACAAAGGTGCTGATGACGTGCCAAGTATAGCTGGAATTCTGCAGAATTGTATTCAGTACCTGAATGTCAAAGTAAAAGGAAGTTGTCCATATCAAAGGTAAGATTTAAAAGTTAAAGAAGGCATATATTCCATAATAACGATGTTTGTGAAAGTTGAAAATAAAGCATTATTTTAAATATGTGTATCCTACAGCTTGATCTGGATTACAAATTCCTTGAGAACATGACCTACCCTTTACATTTCTTTTATCCTTCTATTACACTATCTGTCACATGGCAATTGATCAGTAAATATCATTTTTCTTAAAGATATCTTAAGAATTTAGAGTCAAGATATCCTATAAAACAATTAGCACTAACTTCATCTTTATAGATGCAAAAACTGGCTCAGAGTATCTCCTGATTTGTCAAGGTCAAATCTAGTCTATCATAGATCAGGGACTAGATTCAGGGTTCCCTTCTCCCAAATCAGTGCTCTTTCTAATGCAGCCTATCAATTCTCATCAGCATATATGAAATAATTGCACTGGGTAGTTACAATGTCATCTTGCATAACGTGAATATTATGGCTACAAAAAACATCTTTTGAGGCTGTACACTGTGTCACTTGCTATTGATATAGTAATGAGTAAGATAAACTCCCTCCCTAAAGAAGCTTACAGTCTAGGAGAGATGATATAAATAATGAATTTCCATTGCCTAAGGGATAAAGGAATATTCCTTAAAATAGCATAAAAGAAGAGCCAAAACAATTGTTAAAAAGAACAAAGTGGGAGCACTTACATTTTCCCTTTCCCATTTCAAAACTTAATTCAAAACTCTGGTAATCAAGACAGTGTGGTACTTGCATGAGGATAGACATAGATCAATGCCAAAGAATTAAGAGCCCAGAAATAAACTTTAACATTTATGGTCACTTGAGTTTTGAGAAAGGTGCTAAATCAGTTTAATAGGGCAAGAATGGTTATTACCAAATGATGCTGGTACAATTGGATATCCACATCCAAAAGATGAATTTAGACCCTTACTTCAAACCATATACAAATATTAAGTTAAAATGGATCATAGAGCTAAATGTAAGTGCTAAAACTCTAAGACTCTTAGAAGAAAACATAAGAGCAAATCTTTGTGTCTTTGGGTTAGGCAAAGATTTCTTAGATCAGACACCAGGAGCACAAACAATATAAGAAAAAGTTGATAACTCAGATGTCATCAAAATTAATAACTTTTGCACTTCAAAAGATGTCAAGAAGACAGTGAAAAGACAGGCTAAAGATTGGGAGAATTGTAGGAAAATCACATACCCAATAAGAGACTCGTATCCAGAATATGTAAAGAAGTCTTGCAACTCAATAAGAAGTCAAATTACTCAGTTGAAAAATGGACAACAGATTTGAACAAGTATTTCACCAAATAAGATATATAAATGGCCAGTAAGCACAGGAAAATAGTCTCAACATTATTAAATTATTAGAGAATGCAAATTAAAACTACAATGAGATACAGCTTCATGCCCACTAAGATGGCTATAATCAAAAAGACAGATAAAGGGGCCTGCCCCGTGGCGTAGCGGTTAAGTGCATGCGCTCTGCTGCTGGCGGCCCGGGTTCGGATCCTGGGCGTGCACGGATGCACCACTTGTCAGGCCATGCTGTGGCGGCGTCCCATGTAAAGTGGAGGAAGACGGGCACAGATGTTAGCCCAGGGCTAGTCTTCCTCAGCAAAAAGAGGTGGGTTGGCATGGATTGTAGCTCAGGGCTGATCTTCCTCACACATACACACAAAAAATACATAACAAATGTTGTCAAAGATAGGGAGAAATTGGAACTCTCATATATTGCAGATGAGAATATATAAAATGGTTAGCCACTTTGGGGAAATAGTTTGGCGGTTTCTTAAAATGTTAAATGTAGAGTTGCCTTATGATCCAGTAATTCTTCTCCTAGGTTTTACTCAAGACAAATGAAACATACATCCACAAAAAGAATTGTACATAAATTTTCATAGCAGTACAGTTCAAAATAGCCAAAAAGTTGAAACAATTCAAAATATCTATCAACTGATGAATGTATAAACAAAATTTGATACACCCATACAATCGAATACTATTTGGCAGGAACAAAGTACTGATTTATGCTACAACACGGATGGATCTCAAAAATATTATGCTAAGGGAAAGAAACTAGAAACAAAGATCACATGTTGCCTGATTTTACTTACAGGAAATGTCCAAAAAACCCAAATCTATAAGGATAGAAAATACACTAGTGGTTGCCTAGGGCTGGAGGTAGGAATGGGCAGTGACTACAAATGGATACAAGGTTCCTTTGTGTGGTGATGGAAATGTTAAAAAAATTAAATTGTGGCAATGTTTGCATAAGTCTGCAAATTTACCAAAAATCATTGAACCATACACTTAAAATGAGTGAAATTATGGCATGTAAATTATATTTCAATGAAGCTATTAAGAAATAGAATTAAAGACTTTCCATTATCTGATCTCCATTGTCCAAACTTATTTCCCAACTTATTTTTCTTTATATTGCTTGCAGTTCTCCACATATTATGGTATTTTGCAACTTCATTCTTGATGATCAGCCTATTTGGAAAATACCTCCCATAATTCTTCCCTTGAATAACTTCTATTCGTTTTTCGAACTCAGTTCAAGCATCATCTCATCCAAAAAAGTTTGACTGCACTCCAAAGTGATGCTCCTCATAGCAGCTCCTATCTTGTACATATTGCCACCCACATACTCAATTTATTGTGTTTACCTTCCTATCTGTTCATTAAACTATAAGCTTTCTAGGAACAAATGAATGTGTCTCATTTATCTTTGTGTCTGTCCTCAGTGCTTAGCACACACAGTAGCTTTTCAATAAATATTTCTTGAATTAAAATCTCTGCAATAAGGTGTGATATATCCAGGGAAGTTAGTAAGAACTTGATACAGTGAAGGCATACTCAACAGCTTTGCTTGGGATGATCAAGGATGAAAAAGAGTTATTCCGGTAATTGAAGCAGCATCCAGACTGAGGAGCAGCTACTGTAGCCTATCTACACATGGAGGGACTGTGTTGGAAACCTTCATTACAAAGAGACTCTTGCAGAAATGGTTTGTCGAGCTTCAAACAGTAATACAGAGGACTGTGTCAAGGAAGGGTAATAAAAATATGAGACATAATTCAGAATAAGTCCATTAAGATGAAGCAAGGAAGAATAGGGTTTTTAAACATAAAATAACACAAGAAAAAAAATGTTTCTCTTTCCTTTCCTAAAGCACCAAATAAAAGACTCACTGTAGGGTTTCTTGTCTTTCTTGTGCCTATTTGGAGGTAGTGTGAATCATTTTATCTTTTTTTTTTTATCCATTCAGTCAAGAAACACATCTAGACCAAAGTTTCCATCTTAACTGCAAGGAAACTGAGGGCTGCAGAGGTAAATTTTCATATCCAATGTGACTTAACAAGTCGGAGACAGAGCCTAAGTATCAACCTAGGACCCTGGGTTCTTGGCCCAGAACTTTCTCTCCCTACTTTTATTATACTTTTACCTTTATTATATTCTTTCCATTCTGGGCATTATAATTATGTCGTGGGTGTGTGTGTATGTATGTGTTGTAGAAAATTGGAGGTCAGGAGTGGGGTACAACAGTGGAAGCAACTTGCCAAGTCAAGTTGTGATAATTAATAATGCTAATGGCTAAAATTTATAATTAAGTGTTTATTTCTATGCATGTGCATTATTTCCTTTGATAAGCTCAGCCTCCTAAGACGTTTTATATGAAAAAAAACTGAAGCTCGTGAATGTTAAGAAAATTGTTGATTTCACCTAATAAGAGATAGTGTCCAGGGCTGCATGGTTCACAAGCCAATGCTGTTACATGCCGTATTATACTGCAACCCATTCATCTCCATCTGTTGCTTAGGGTCTATTACTTATGTTTTCAGTCATCACTGGTTTAGAAACATTCTTTCTAATGGTCTTTCTCATATTCCTGTAGTGAAAGGAATAGATCCATCAGAGAATAATATTAATGAGCACCTTCCAATGCAGTTACCTAAATGGTAGAATTTGATACAAATTCTTGAATAGCCTTGCTATTGGACATTTTACTATAAAACTGTAAAAAAATTAGTGTTTCAAATATAGAAGTTGATGAAACACTTAGCTATAACAATATATCTTGAAATATAAATTTTCATACCAAGTAAAACTTATGTCATTTATGATTCTTTAAGGAGTACTTATGCTGTACTTCTAAAACAGAAGCAAGAAAAAGAACATAGTAAATAAACAGAATATATCAATCTCATTCATTTGTAGGCCACTTAAATGAGAAAGTTTGATTATGTCACCAAGCAACCTAAACTTACATTTATGGGATGGGGAAAAAAAAAGTGCTCTCTACGCCAATTAAGAGTACAAACATAATTTCAGGACAAATGCTCAATGTAACACTTGAGAATAAAATGTTTACTGATAAGAATTTGATAAGAATTAATGGGCTGGTTACAAAGTGATTCTCATCAAGTAAAACAAATGTATCATTATAGTGTGTGTGGATCCTCCAAACATTTTGCTCCCACTCCCACCCTTAGCCTCTAAGTCATGTGACCATCAGAAGGTACAAGCAGATGTCTACACTCTCATTTTTCCCTTAGTCTTGTAGGACTTGTCTGACCTTTTCTTGGTATAGCCAAATTCTAACCTCCTTACCCATTCTCTAATTTAGAGCCTTACCATAATTTAGGGTTGGGGAGTTGGCACTACTTTTAATCTATAAACTAAGCTTTCCTACTTGATTATGATCCAAATTCTATCTTTAGTGCTATTATCTCATATAAAGATAAAGAAGTATCTCTCTCTATTGATCTTTCCCCCAAAGAGTCTGAATTTTGGTGGTCAGTCATACTTACTCATTAAGAAAGACCTAGACAGCAGGTCTATTAGGACAGCAACTTGTCAAATACATTATTGTCCATTAATTTGTATATTATGTGCAGTTGAAGGTAATAAAATGACATTTTCATAATCATTAGTATCTTGCTAATTCAGAAAGCTTCACCTTTTTGTCTAAACTATTGACCCTTGAGAGAAAATGTCATTTTAAAATATTCTGATTATTTCCACTAGAAACGTATATTTTAAATGTGAAGTAAACCTTTCTTGTATCTCACAATGACCCAAAACATTATCATGACTGACTTTCACAAAAACTATCAACCTATCATGAGTAACAGAAAATGTACAAATTTCTAGTTATAAAATAAATAAGTTATGGGGATGTAATGTACAGCAGGGTGACTATAGTTAATAATACTGTACTGTATATTTAAAAGTTACTAAGACAGTAAATCTTAAAAGTTCTTATGAAAAGAAAAAAAATTCTGTAACTATGTATGGTGACGACGTTAACTAGACTTATTGAGTGATCATTTTGCAATATATACAAATATTGAATCACCATGTTGTACACTTGAAACTAATATAATGTGGTATGTCAATTATACATTACTGAATAAAAAGAAAGAATAATGGAAAATGTATTTACTGATGTCTGGTATACTTAATGCATGAAGATTTGCTAGGAAAAATCAGCATATCTGCATTCATGGGCAAACTCAAAATGAGAAAATATTGGTGAACATTACACACAGAAATTGGGCCTCAAAGCCCTTTCTTGGAAACGTTAACTTTTTTTTGACACAAAATTTTCCCTTTTATTTGGACAATGTAGTAGTTTCTGGTAGTAGGAATAAAAATTTTTAACTTATCTAACTGTGATGTGTCTTAGTGAATTTTCCCTCCATCTCCATCCCCTACCCATCTCCACAAAAGGATATTTTATGGATGATATATTTACCTTGTTTTTTTTTACTATGCGATTGGAGAAAATTGATTATGCTGGATATGGTAAGATCAAGATTCAAGTGGAGGGCCGGCCCCGTGGCTTAGCGGTTAAGTGCGCGCGCTCCGCTGCTGGCGGCCCGGGTTCGGATCCCGGGCGCGCGCCCACGCACCGCTTCTCCGGCCATGCTGAGGCCGCGTCCCGCATGCAGCAGCTGGGAGGATGTGCAGCTATGACATGCAACTATCTGCTGGGGCTTTGGGGGAAATAAATAAATAAAATCTTAAAAAAAAAAAAAAAAAGATTCAAGTGGAAAATGTATACTGGTGGACTTCAACTACTAAAATGCCCTCATGCCCTCACTATGCTTTTTTTAAAGCAAGTCCATATAATCACAAATCAAGCAATTTATAGAATTACTAATTGGGAGAAATTATCATGACTGAGATGGTTTATATATATGTTGTATAAAAACAGAGTGTTCAGAATCAAAGCTAGAAATAAAGCTAGAAGTAAATCCACATTGCTTTGGCTCCAGGGTCACAACTTTGAGGCTTCCAGGGCTTTGAGCTATGGTTTAATCAAGTGATAAACCCAAAATATTGGCAAGTCTCCTTCTTTGCTGTCTCAAAATATCTCTTCTTTTATATTGTACCTTCATCTTGATACCTAGAAAAAATATTTTAAAATGCTTAATGTAACTGGACAAGACTTTATTAATTATCTAGTTCCACAGTCACGTTTTTAGATAAGAAAACTGAGGCCAAGGAAAAAGATTTGCCAAAGGAATCAAACAGCTTGTCAAAAGCTTCCCACAACACCATTTGTCTTCATTGAATCTCTTTTCAGATGCCCAGTCCAAAGTAGTCCCTTTCATTCATCTTTAAGTATAAGAAGGACCAGGAAGGGCATAGTTTATAATAAAAACTCTGAATAAAATGGGTACAGAAGGAAAGTACCTCAACATAATAAAGGCCATATCTGACAAACCTACAGTTAATATCATTCTTAATGGTGAAAAACTGAAAGCTATCCCTCTAAGAACTGGAACCAGACAAGGATGCCCATTTTCACCGCTCCTATTTAACATACTATTGGAAGTCCTAGCCAAAGTAATCAGGCAAGAAAAAGAAATAAAGGGGATCCAAATTGGAAAGGAAGAAGTGAAACTGTCACTATTTACAGATGACAAGATTTTATATATAGAAAATCCTAAAGAATACCCAAAAAACTTTTAGAAATAATAAATTAATATGGTAAAGTGGCAAGATACAAAATCAACATACAAAAATCAGTTGTGTTTCTATACACTAACAATGAAATAGCAGAAAGAGAAATTAAGAATACAATCTCATTTACAATTGCAACAAAAAGAATAAAATACCTAGGAATAAACTTAACCAAAAAGGCGAGAGACCTGTACGCTGGAAACTATAAAATGTTGTTGAAAGAAACAGAAGAAGACACAAAGAAATGGAAAGATATTCCATGTTCTTGGATTGGAAGAATTAACATAGTTAAAATGTCCATACTTCAAAAAGCAATCTACAGATTCAAGGCAATCCCTATCAAAATTCCAATGACATTTTTCACAGAAAGAGAACAAAGAATCCTAAAATTTACATGGAACAACAAAAGACCCCGGATAGCCAAAGGAATCTTGAGAAAAACGAACAAAGCTGGAGGTATCACATTCCCTGATTTCAAAATATACTACAAAGCTGTAGTAATCAAAACAGCATGGTACTGGCACAAAAACAGACACACAGATCAATGGAACAGAATTGAGAGCCCAGAAATAAACCCACACATCAGCTAATTTTTGACAAAGGAGCCAAGAGCATACAACGGAGAAAGGAAAGTCTCTGTAATATATGGTGTTGGGAAAACTGGACAGTCATATGCAGAAGAATGGAAGTAGACCATTATCTTACACCATACACAAAAATTAACTCAAAATGGATTAAAGACTTGAACATAAGACCTGAAACTACGAAATTTCTAAAAGAAAACACAGGCAGTATGCACTTCAACATTGGTCTTAACAGCATATTTTCAAGTACCATATCTGACCAGGCAAAGGAAACAATAGGAAAAAGTAAACAAATGGGACTACATCAAACTAAAAAGCTTCTTCTGCACAGCAAAGGAAACCATCAATAAAACGAAAAGACAACCTAACAATTGGGAGAAGATATTTACAAATCATACATCTATAAGGGGTTAATCTCCAAAATATATAAAGAACACATACACATCAACAACAAAAAAACTAACAACCCAATTAAAAAATGGGCAAAAGATCTAAACAGACATTTCTCCAAGGAAGATATGCAGATGGCCAACAGACACACGAAAAGATGTTCAATACCCTTAACTATCAGGGAAATGCAAATCAAACTACAATGAGTTATCACCTCATGCCAGTCAGAATGGCTATAATTAACAAGACAGGAAATAACAAGTGTTGGAGAGAATGTAGAGAAAAGGGAACTCTCATACACTGCTGGTGGAAGTGCAAACAGGATTAAGAATAGAACTATCATATGATCCAGCTATTCTTCTGCTAGGTATTTATCCAAAGAACATGAAAACATGAATGCATAAAGATATATGCACCTATATGTTCATTGCAGCATTATTCACAATAGCCAAGACTTGGAAGCAGCCCAGGTGCCCATCACGGGATGAATGGATCAAGAAGATGTGATATATATACACAATGGAATACTACTCAGCCATAGGAAAGGATGAAATCTGGCCATTTGTGACAACATGGATGGACATTGTGGGTATTATGCTAAGGGAAATACGTCAGAGTGAGAAAGTCAAAAACCATATGATTTCATTCACAAATAGAAGATAACAACAACAACAACAAATAAACACGTAGAGACAGCGATTGGATTGGTGGTTACCAGAGGGGAGGGGGGAGGGAAGAGGGTGAAAGGGATGATTAGGTACATGTGTATGGTGAGGGATTGTAATTAGTCTTTGGATGGTGAACATGATGTAATCTACAGAGAAATCAAAATATAACAATGGACACTAGAAATTTATATAACGTTACATACCAAAGTTACCGCAACGAAAAAAAAATAAAATAAAAAGAAAGAAAAAAAAAAAGGAGGACCAGGAAGGGAATAGTTTCCCCAACTTTGGGGTGTTCTTTCTTTTCTCCTCCAACATTGCTTATTTCTTCAAGATCAAATCTTGAAATAATGGCTTCTAATTCTTCCTCTACCACAACAGGATGCATCAAAGACAAAAGGTGATGCTGTTCTCTCTTTGGGGAGAACCATGGCCAGTGCCTCACAGTTTATCTATCTGAGGTTTCTCCTCAAACCACTTATTTTCTTTATTGATCCAGGGGAAGTCAGAAATACCAGTAACTATCTGCCTATCTTTATTTAAGTGGATAGTTCAGGAATCAGACCCTCCAGTTTGAATTTCGGCTGTGGGAACACCTAATAGCTGAGTAATGTATAGCTTGTTATTTAATCTCTCTGATCCTCAGATTCCCTATCAATAAGACAAGGACAGTAATAATAGTGGTACTGTGTGTGGTTATTGGGAGGATTAAATGATTTCATATAGAGCAAAAAATGCATCGTTAATAATAATAATAGCTAATATTTTTTGAGAACTTAACATCTGCCAGCTACTTATATTTACAATTTACATGAATCATATTATTTATTTATTTATCTATTCATTTACTTTTTGGTGAGGAAGATTGGCACTGAGCTAACATCGGTTAGCCAACATCTATTTTGTATGTGGGACGTGGCCACAGCATGGCTTGATGAGTGGTATGTAGGTTCGTGCCTGGGATCTGAATCCGCGAACTCCAGGCGCCGAAACGGAGTGTGCAGACTTAACGACTACACCACCAGACCAGCCTTTAATCATATTATTTAACTCTCACAACAAACTTATGTATGATTTTTGTACCCATCTTACAAATTAGTAAAGTAAGATAAAGAGAAGGTAAATAACTTACCCAGTATCAGTGAGACGGAAAATAGCAGAACTGAGATTTGACCCCTAAGCTGTGCTCTTAGATGTTAGGCCAAATTTTAGCTTTTGTTGTCATCACCGACATATCTGGGGACATTAATCCACATGCGGTGAGTACCTACAGCCTTCTATGTGCATAATGTTGTGCTCAGAACTTTATATGATTACTTTTTGCAAATTTTATCAACCCATTACTTGAAATATCTTTCTATAATCCTGCATGTCAATATGTATTTTATCTCTTCTTGACTCTTCAATCACTTTATATTAATCCAAAAGTTGGGAAGGGTTCAATACCGTATATACAAGGTTGGAACTGTTTTCTTTTCAAAAAGGGAACATTTTTTTTCCTTAGCATATTTTTGAGTACTTCCTGTGTTCTACTCCAGTGTTCTAAAATGTTAGCAAGCATCAGAATAACCTAGAGAGTGTGTTAAAACACATATTAATAAGACTTATCCCCAGATTCAGTATATCTGTGTTGGGACCCATTTTTGATTCAGTATGTCTGTGTTGAGACCGAAGTATGTGCATTTCTAAAGAGTTCTCAGAGGTGCAGATACTGAGGGTCTGGGGACCACTTTGAGAACCACTGTGTTAGGCGTTACACTAACAGATTTATGTTTTAACTCATTTAATCCTCATCACCAATATAGGAGGAAGGCATTATTATTATCCATTTTCTATAAATGAAGAAACTGATGTGTCGAGAATTTCAGTGACTTGTCCAAAGTCACCCAGCTAGTAAGAGGCGGCATCATGATTAGAGCAGAGAAGCTGTTTCCAGAGCCCTTGCATGCTCTTCACAATGCCTCTGTTCTGCCTCCTTGCAGCTGTAAGTAATGAAACTAATCATTAACTATCTCATAGGGTTGCTGTGAGAGCCAAGTGAAATACAAAAGGTGAATGCACACAGCAGTGTGCCTGGCGCAGGGAGGGATTTATTAATGCTGCTTTTTGTCAAGACATCAAAATTCGCAACCACCACTGTCTCTGTACTTCCACTTACTTTAGATAAAATACCAGTTGTTAAATCTCCTCAGGGTTTTATTTTATCCTATCAAAATCTAATTGGTTTTTCCATATTTGGCAAAGAAGAAAACAGAAGGCGATACAAATACATGCATGTGCCTGAGCAGTTAAAATGGAGGCTAAAGGATGAGATTCCAGGATCTCCACTTCTTCTCCTTAAAATTTTGAAACATTAAATTACAGAGAGGTTGATTTATTGTGCTTGGAACTAAGGAATTTGTAGTGGCCTCAGAGCACCTATGGCATACACATAAATTTACTTTAGAATCACAAGTAAAGCAGCCTTTCCTTGCATGGATTTTGTGCATCCGATGTTGGTACAAATATAGTTGATTGGTACCCTCGCGGAGCCCATCCGTCATGACCAACTTTACAGAAAAACGCTCTGTCCATCACAGACCCTAGAAATGTGCCCAAATTCAGTGTTATCCCAACAAGTATCAGACATGAGATTTCTCATAGGAGAAGATTTCTTTAGTAGAAGAGGTTTGTCAACAATCCAGGTGAGAGTTGATGAGTGAGAGAGGATGTTAAAAGTATTAGAAACACTTTGCTCATTATCTCTTTTTATGCTCAATGACCCTTGCAAATGTAAGCAGAAGTTCATCAGACAAGGTTGGTTTGCTGCATTAACTATTTGGGAAGTAAATGAATCCAGGATGCCAACAGCCAGGAGATGACATGGTCCAGCTGACTCTTTAGCAAGCTAATGTATCAAGATGTCATCTCTGCATCCAAGGAGGCAAGTTCCTCACATCCTGACACTGAATGCTCAATGACAGAAACAAGCTGAGCCTTCCTGGCCAGTTTCTAATCTCAGCATCTCCTGGACAGTGGGCACTTTGGCAGAAATTGGCTTCTCCTTGCCAGTGTCAGACAGGGAGGATGAGAGCTGAATGAACCAGGAGAATGTATTCTTCCCTCACCTTAGGTGCTGTCATTCAGGTGGGCAGGGCAGCCTGAGGTTGTTTGAAGGAAGGTTACAGATCTTTAATCTCTTTCCCTGTCAGTCTGCTGCTGTATTCCATAATTAAATCAGGAAAGTTGGAGTAATGGCTTTGAATCAAAGCGATGGACATAGAGCAAGCCCTTTTCTCGTTTCTATAAAGTTTTGTAAACGAACATGCTTCTGTTTCTCTCTATAATGACAGAGAACGTACTGTTATTTTATAGTTGAACTCATGTTCTCTCTCTTTTCTGATTTTTGCACATGCATATATTAGGAAAGTCCTTTTCTGCAATGGTCATACCCAAGAATTAATGCATAGGCACAGATTTTTCTAAAATACAAATAAAAAGTGAGCCAGAGCACATTCAACTTACTTTTGAGTTCTCATTGGACTCTGATTTCCACTAAGGTGGTCAGACAGACACAGATAGGAGTGTGTGTGTATGCATGCATGGGCACATGTGCATGTTTTTCAATGTGCATGCATGACTATGTGTGCGTGAATTAGCATATGTTGGGGTATAGTACACAAACACAAAATTAGAAGACAAATAATTGAATTTTTTGAAGGTTTTATTTGCCTATAGGTTCAGTTGTATTATTCTATTTTTAAATTTTGCAAACAATATCTAATCATGCTAGATCTGAAATCAGACCAGTTTCAGAATTAATGAATATGCGTATTTGGTGAAGCTTTGGGAAGAAGGGGGCACTGGTGTCATATCACCTTATAAAAGTCAGGGTATTTCGTAGGTTGTGAATGAATTAATTTAAATTGGTCCCCAGCTCATGAGCCAAGAATGCAAGAAAAATGTCAATTGCACCAGGACATCAGGCCCATTACAAAGCCCCCTAATAAATATAAATAAGACAATTTTACTTCTTTATTTTTCTCCTGCTGCTGCTGTTGGGGAAGATGACAGCCTAATCATATCTGCCCAGCACCGGGTTGTGAGTTTACATTAAACGGCATGTGTTCTGTCATTACTGCACGGTTTGGAGGGATAATGGTTTTGTCTAAACTATACCACAAGCAGAGACCATTTCTGAAAGCCACTCAGCAATTCACAAAGGAGAAGATTTTCTGCATCTTTTAAAATTTGCTGGAGGTTTCAATATGAAATGATTAGTCACTAGAGGGTAAGGAAGAGGAAAAGAAATCTGATCCTGTATGCCAGGTAACTAGCTGGGATACCTTGGCTGTGATCTTCGTCTCTACCAAGCAGACCGAGCCTCTCCCCAGGCTTTGAGGTCCACTGGAATCAGCACCAAGGTTTATTGAGACTAGTCTCCCTTTGATCATCCATCCTATGTTGGATTCTGACCATTGCCTCACGATTTAGACAACATGTGTGTCCTACACCCCACAGCCAAGATTCACTTAGAACATTTCTAAGTTCTTGTCTGAATTGTCTGCCTGGTAAACTGGGCCTTCCAGCCCAAGGCCTACTCTTATCCTCGTCAGTGTCCTTCCTGGTGGTGCGAGCTGTGCTCCTGAATCACAACCTATTAACTGGAGCCTTGCTTCCCTTTTTTGAAAGATGTTACTGATGCTGTTTGCCTGCATCCCAGGCAAAGTTTTTGTTTCCAAGCCAGAAGTTCAGTCTACTCCACTTTAGGATCATCCTGTCTCTATTTATTTAGCACCTACTGTGTGCCCAGTCACTGTTTTAGATTTAAACGGATGTGTATATGAATATATATCATTAAGAGGAAAGACAAGCACAGAGTATTTAAGACTATATAGGCTTTGGATTCAAATAAACATGACTCAAGTCCCAGCCCCACTACATGCATCCTGTATGACTTTGGGCAAGCTACTTAGCCTCTCTAAGCTTCAGATTTTTCAGCAATAAAATTAGGATAATAAAATATCTAGCTTGCCAGATTCCAGAAGAATTAAGTTAATATATATAAATTTAACAAAGTCCAGTCACATAGTAATTACATAGTAAATGGCTGATATTTCCATCTATATTTATTTAGACAACAGAAATTTCTTTTAAATCAATGAACTGTGATGATTGGTTGATCCCAGAGCAGAGAATGAGCAACTGAAGGTAGCAGAGTTGGGGAAAGTCTGGTGATAAGAGCAAAATATAATAACGGTTCTAATAATAACAGTAATAATAATAATAATGGCTAATATTATTGAGCACTAAGTTCCAACAGTGATACTGTACATGATATTCATTTTGGAGAAAGGGCAGAATGGAAAGGGAGTGGAAGGGGCTGAGACACTGCAGAAACTGAGGACATTAACAGTTGCTGAAACCGAGGAAAATGACTCAAACCTTGCTATTAATTTGATGTTATTATAAAGACATTCTTACCTCTCATTTACTATTCCACTCCCAGGAATTTATCCTGAAATTTTTATTGATGATGTTATTGACATTATTCAGTAGAAACTAACAAACAAAAGCTATAAGTACAATGGAGTTCACTGAAATAGTAATTACTTTAGAAATATTTAATATTGTGAAATGTCCAGAAGTTTCTACCCCTCCCTGTAGTCGTGTCCTTTGCAAAGTGGCTTTGAAGCTCCAACATCAAGAAATGGAATTGTACTGATTTCCTCACCACTGGAATCTAGGCTGGCCTCAGGCTTTGCTTTGGCCAATAGAAGACCATGAAAATGAGTTTGTCCAGTTCCAACCTAAGCTCTTAATTTCCCCTTTTGGAACTCTGGCAGCTGCCATGTGAACAAGCCTGTGGGTAGCCTGCTGGAGGATGAAAAACTTGTGGTCCAAGCATCCCCACTGCTCTAGCTGAAAGCAAGCAACTCCCCAAAGCAAAGTCATCCAGCTGACCCGCAGTTGACTACTGACTGACAAGTGAAAGAGCCCAGCTAAGACTAGGAGAACTACTCAGCTAAGCTCAGCTCCAATTGATGAACCACAATATTAAGAACTAAATAAGTGGTTTTATTTTAAGCCACTTGGTTTTGGAACGCTTTACCAATAAAAATGTTTAACAATACAGCAAAATATTAGGCATCACACAACAAAACACTAGACAAGCTTTAAAAGGCAATGATGGGGCCGGCCCCATGGCTTAGCGGTTAAGTGCACACACTCCACTACTGGCAGCCCGGGTTGAGATCCCGGGTACGCACCAATGCACCACTTGTCCAGCCATGCTGAGGCTGCGTCCCACATACAGCAACTAGAAGGATGTGCAACTATGACATACAACTATCTACTGGGGCTTTGGGGAAAAAAAAGGAGGAGGATTGGCAATACATGTTAGCTCAGAGCCGGTCTTCCTCAGCAAAAAGAGGAGGATTAGCATGGATGTTAGCTCAGGGCTGATCTTCCTCACAAAAAAAAAAAAAAAGGCAATGATGATGTCTAAATAAAATCATGGATGTTTTATGACATAATATTGAGTGAAAATAGCAGAATGCAAATGTTAGTTGGTATATGTGATTGGAATTATGCAAATTTATGCATGCATGTAAAAAAGACATATGGTTGGTAGGATTAAGCATTACGTCATCATTATTTTTGTTTCCTTTAACATAATTATACTATATTTTCTAATGAAAATATTTAGTAGGACATAAAGTCAAAAACAGTCTCAAGTTGTAGGATATCTTGCTGTGACATTACTAAATCAGTGAAAAGTACAAACCAGGCCTTTTGCTTTCCTTCCCCAATGATCATTATTATTGAAAAAATGAACAAAATGGCCCAATAGAAATATTTCCAATGTGGAAGAAAATCTCTGTATTAACTAGGAATTAAAGTAAAATTCACATTAGCTTATTTTACTTTCATTATCAGAGTGCTAGAATTTAAAATAAAAATGGAGATTTAAATACTCCATGGATCATAAAACCCATTTTAATAGAGAAAGATATTTATAACAGCTAAACTCTCGCGTGTTAAAAGTCAGCATTTATTTGTTAAATGTGACTGACCTTAGATAAGAAAGAAACAACTTTGGCAATAATTCTAAAAATTACTACCACTAGAACGGCTCATTCCCTTACTAAATGTAGATGTGCACATCAGAAAAGCATTGCCCCGGGAAAATGAAACTGACTTATATGCAAAAACCAAAGAACTGCATAGAAATTCCGAAGGCATGTCCTTGGAAATCCACCCTTGACCAAAATATCTCCCTAATCCATGGGCTGCTGAAGCACAATGCTGAGTTTGCACATTTGCTGCATCGAGAAGGAAGCGGAGCTTGGCTTCCCTCTTGCATTATGAAGGGGATTTATTTTGACAACTTTCTCAGCCCCAAAAAGTTGTCAGACATCCAACATGCTGCAGATTGAACTCTGAGCATTCAAAAGCCCTGTAGTTTGAAGATGAAAGCAGGGAGGTGGGAACCAAAGACAGCAATACAGAATTTGTGTCTTGCTCCTTTCTTATAAGAGCCAAGAGCTCCGAATTGAATCTGTTCCTTATTTAGATTTTGGTTCGTGTCCATTACTTTCTCTACCAGCCACATTTAAGGTGTCCCTATAACCCTTAAATTTTCTTTTGTGATGACCAGTTCATTTATCTCCCAATTGATAAACTCAGTTTCACCTTTCCCAGTCTGATGGACCTGCCACCAGTCATTGCCTTCTTTCTCATCTGAGAAGGCCAATCAATCCTCCATTCCAGTTCTTCCCTTCTCTCTTCCACATCCAGAACCTTTTCCACTTGGTATGTAGCAGGATGCTGTCTTTGTGGTGAAGCAAACTCCACTGTGATGTCATTGACCTAGTTTGAGAGTTGTTAAAAAATAAACAGCCCTGTGGAACTCATCACTCATTGTAAGGGTACTGCCAAGGACATTGTTCATTACATCATACAGTGTCCTATTTATGAAGCTTTCCGAAAGAAATCCCTCTCATCTTTATAGAAAGAATAGTTTTGCTTTTCCTAAGTATTTGTTCAGTGTTGATTTCTTTTTGCTTGTTTGTTTACTTATAAGGGACATTGTGAATTGTGAGATCAATACAATAGGTGGTTAACTCAAGGAAAGTGTATAGTTTATCATACTTTTAACAATTTATTATTGACCATGGCTCTTCTTTGCAGTGACTCTTGTTTTTCTGTATTGTTTCATTGTATTTTTATGTTAAAGTCCCCTACTATTATTGTGTTACTGTCTATTTCTGTTTTTATGTCTGTTAATAATTGCTTTATATATTTAGGTGCACCTACATTGGGTGCGTAGATATTTACAAGTGTTATATCCTCTTGTTGGATTGTTCCCTTGATCATTATGTAATGCCCTTCTTTGTCTCTTTTTACAGTTTTTGTTTTAAAGTCTATTTTGTCTGATATGAGTACTGCTACCCCAGCTTTCTTTTCATTGCCATTTGCGTGGAGTATCTTTTTCCATCCCTTCACTTTCAGTTTGTGTCTTTAGGTCTGAAGTGTGTCTCTTGTATGCAGCATATATATGAGTCTTGTTTTTTTATCCAGTCAGCCACCCTATGCCTTTTAATTGGAGCATTTAGTCCATTGACGTTTAAAGTAACTATTGATAAGTATGTACTTACTGCCATTTTTTAACTTTTTTTTTTTTCTCAGTGTTTTAATAGTCCTTCTCTGTTCCTTACTTCTATACAGAATTGATGGTCACTTTAGTTTGACCTCTGTCTGAAAGCTGTACTCTTTAACTCCCCTCCTCCCTCCTTTTATGTTTTTGATATCATATCTAACCTCTTTTTTGTGCATTTGTATCCATTTCCCTCTTATCATGGAAATAGATAATTTTTCCTATTTGTGGTCTTCTCTTTTCCCCTTAAATCAGTCCCTTTAACATTTCTTGTAGCACTGGTTTCTTGGTGACAAACTCCTTTAATTTTTGCTTATCTGGGAAAATTTTGATCTCTCCTTCCATTTTGAATGATAACCTTGCTGAGTAGAGTATTCTTGGCTGTAAATTTTTTCCTTTTAGCACTTTAAATATATCGTGCCATTCTCTTCTAGCCTGTAAGGTTTCTGCTGAGAAGTCAGCTGATAGCCTTATGGGGTTTCCTTTGTATGTAACTTGACATTCTCTTGCGGCTTTTAGGATTCTCTCTTTATCTTTAATTCTGGACATTTTGATTATGATGTGTCTTGGTGTGGGCCTCTTTGGGTTTATCTTGTTTGGGGCTTTCTGTGCTTCCTGTACCTGGATGTCTGTTTCCTTCCTTAGGTTAAGGAAGTTTTCATCTATTATTTCTTGAAATAGATTCTCTTCCCCCTTGTCTCGCTCTTCTCCTTCCGGGACACCTATAACACGGATGTTAGTGAGCTTGATGTTGTCCCAGAGGTCCCTTAGACTGTCCTCACTCTTTTTAATTCTTTTCTCTTTTACCTGTTCACCTTGGGTGATTTCTTCTAGTCTTTCTTCCAGCTCACAGATCCGTTCTTCTGTACCCTCTACTCTGCTTTTGAGTCCCTCTAATGAATTTTTCATTTCCAGTATTGTATTCGTCATTTCTGATTGGTTCTTTTTTATATCTTCCATTTCTTTGTTTACATTCTCACTGAGTTCATCTATTCTTCTCCCCAGATCAGTGAGCATCCTTAACACTCTTAGTTTGAACTCTCTGTCGGGTAGGTTGCTCATTTCTGTTTCACTTAGTTCCTTTTCTGGGGTTTTGTCCTGTTCCCTTACTTGGAATGTATTCTTTTGCCTCCTCATTTTGCCTCTTTCCCTGTGCTTGTGTCTACGTATTAGGTAGGTCAGCTATGTCTCCTGCTCTTGGATAGGTGACCTTATGTAAGTGATGCCTTAGGAGGCTTCCAGTGTGCTTCCCTCAGTTCTCAATGTTCCAGGGGGGGCCCCTATGTGGGCTATGTGTGTCCTTCTATTGTGGCCTGTTAGCTCTCCCTATAGGCGCCCAGGGAGGCTGAGTTATACTCCTGGCCAGCTGTTGTAATGCTCAGCTGCTTGTAGTTGTTGTGGGCCCTTCAGTCTCTTTATCAGGTGTGGGGAGCCCCAGCACAGTTGGTTGTAAGTTCTAATACCACATTTGTGTTGCAGTATTTCTTTTAAGTGAGTAGGCACCCACCGTGGCATGTTGTTAGGCTCAGGGCCTTACAATTGCTGTAAGCCTCTAGCCTATTAGGTCTCTTGTCAGCTCTCTGAGGATTGCAGCTGGGTGGGGCTGGCCTCAGGCACAGGAGCACCCAATTGTTTCAGGCTTTGGAAGGTGGGGCAAACCTCCTATGTGGGTCTTTGAGAAGCACAAGTCTTCTGCAGCTGACAAGCCCTGTTGCCCACAGGTCCACACACACAGTCAACACAGTCCTGCCCCGTGTGAGCGCCCCGACCTCCCCAAGCGGACCCAGTCTCTCCACGGCGGGAGCCCCACACACTCTGCCACCGCCCCACACTCTCCACCCGCTCCTTGTGCACACCCTGTCCCGCTCAAGTCTGCTCAGTTGCCAGGCTGCAGAGAATCCAGTCACCAATCTATGCAGACCCACAAGTTGCCTGAGGGCTTGTTGTTGGGTGGGGCCAGTCTCTAGCATGGGCTGCCTGCCCTGGCTGAGCTGGATTAAGTCGGTGCTCTAGCGGGTGGGGCAGACCCTGGGCTAGCAGGCCTCAGGGAGAACTCCAATTGCGTCTGTGTCAGCACACCCACACCAGGCCACAACAATGGCCGCCGCCAATGTCCCAGTCCCTGGAGAGGTCTCACCCCTCACCGAGATGCACTCAGGGCCTATTAGGTGAGTCTCTTGTCACCAAAGCACTGTGCACCTTTCTTTCTGGTGATTTTAGGATGCTTTCTGGAACGGGTGAGTTTGTGCGCGGGCCCTTTAAGAGCCGGTTTTAGTTTCTTTGTGAACCGGGTTTTCTGGGGGTGCTCCCCAGTGTTTTAGTAGCAGGCACAGTCAGATATTATGCCGCTGGTCTCGATTGTGCTGGGTCCACAAAATGCCCACAGCGGGGGCGCTCCCCGGCTCAGGGCCCCGCGTCTCCAGGGAGGCTGGTACCTGTGAGCTGCTCCCGGCGGCCGTGACGCTGGCGGCTTGTGAAGGTGGTGTTTTTCCTCTCCAGAAGGGAGTCTCTGCCTCTTCTACCCCAGTTAGGATTGTCCGTTGTTGCAGGAGTTCCTCTTATCCAGTTTTCAGTTCTGTCTCAGGGGTAATTTTTCCACGAGTAGTTGTAAATTGGCTGCGTCCACGGGAGGAGGTGAGTTCAGAGTCTGCCTACGCCGCCATCTTGACCAAGCCTCATACAATTATAAATTCTTCATACAAGTGGGTGCGGAGACCTAACTGCCAAAAAGTGACAGATGTTCATAAAACTGAACAAATAAATAAATTTCAGTCTTGTTTTCATTCATTCATCAATCCATCCTTCCAGTCGTCCAGCCAGCCATCCTTCCATTCAACAAATATCCATTGAGTTCCAGGCATGGTGTTAAATAGTTTTTTGCTTGCTTTTTACGGTTCATTCACAACTGTTCTCCTCCTCTTCTGTGCCTCAGATAGCAGATAATTATGTACAGCCTTATCTGGGCTCCATTGCCTCCTAGATTCTGGTTGAGTTTCGACGGTCTACTGGCACAAGATTGAAGGATTGAAGGTTGGGAGGAGACAGAGCCATGTATTAATTCCTCATGCTCCTCCCTGATGGGCCACTGATTGGCAGTGGCTGTCTTAGCTTATGAAGGCTGTAGTTCCTTTCAGGCTACCTAGCCTCACCTAAAGCTACAGCTCTCATGGGGTTCTGGTAACCACTCACTGTCTTTGTCTTTTCATGTCTAAGGGTGGTAGAGGCCACATACTGTTGGTAGCTGGGAGGTGCTTTACCATCTCCCATTGGTTTTTCTTAATCCAGAATTCTTCATAAAGATTCCCTTTTTAAAACTTTCTTCAATTGCCCTTTTTTTAGAGTGCCATCTGTCTGTTGGCAGGAACCACGACTTTATAGGATACATTGGTTATTGAGAAAGTCAGTCCTTCATCTGATTGTACTTACAGTTTCACAAAGCTATGACTTTTGTGTACTATGAAACTTGCACATTAAAAAGGGGCAGACTTGACAAGCAGTACATACTCTACTTCTACTATGGTGTTCTAATTCTGAATTCTGAAAATGGCTGCTTCTGTACTCAGGCACACTGACAAATTCCCAGCACACATGCATTTGTGACTCTTTCCCTTAAAATTTTTATTTTAAATTCTTCTCTGTGTCTTCCTCTTCCCATTACCCAGGAGCCTTTACTACACAATTAAATAATTGCAACACCATTAAATGTTAGGTAATTCAACCTAGAATATAATCACATGCAGAGACGAACATAAGTCAACCAATAAAGTAACTGGATGTGTGTTTGTAATGAGAGTCTTCACAAACTGACCATTTTATCTGATTCTCACAGGATGGGGTTAGAACATACTGCCGTGGGAGGTTAGCCACACTCTAGAGGGGAAAATAAAAAGGAAGACATTGAGAAAAGGAGATGTCAGCGGGGTCATAGAGCAAATACTGTCAACTCAGATAAGGGAGGCAGAGATCTAGTCCAAGTAGGTCAGTGATTTCCGGTTCTAAGCAGCCAACAATTTAAGGAGAGTCTGCCTGAGAACTCAATCGCAGAGGTGGTGTCAGCATCAGTAGTAAATAGTCTTATCTAGAAAAATCCACACAAAAGATAGAGGAACAACATGATCCAAAACTGGCATGAATAAGGCGGAAAGGCAGAACAATGCCAGATTGGTGGTACCCAGTGTAAGAATCCCCTTGTTCCTTAAAACCAGTTTCTCTCTTGAAACTGGAGAAATGAAGAAACAAAAGCAAAAACTTTGGCACCTGAGGGATGTGAGCTGAAGGGTAATAGCAAGATGAGCTATGAGGAAAATGTTGGAAAACTCTGTAGACACATTCAAGACTTCAGCATTTGGGCAGGTTAATAGCTCAACCCTTTAATATTTAGTGGGGTGGAAAATATTCATATGCTACTTAGCATCTATTGGTTGTGTTGAGAAGCAAGTCTACTCTACTACTTTCTTAATAGTCATTACTAACAGCTGGAATGATGCTGGGACGTGTTGATACCCTAAGCACCCAGTTTTATCTCACCTCTTCTCCCACCCGAGGAGCTAGATTAATTGAGCTGAATTCTGCAACCTGCCTTATATTTGAGAATAAGCAATGTCTCCAAATTTCAACATAAAAGATATATTTTATAAATTTAAAAAAGGAATCTGGATCATTTCTTTACAAAATTATCCAGAATTTTCATATATCCATATGATTTCTTGTGCCAATCGTTAGTCTACAGGTTGATAATAGAGACAATATGCAAATAGATAGCGAGATAAATAAATAAAACTGCACAATCAAGTACTTTAAGGAAAAATTGGGCCAAAAATATTTAACAGGTACCTTTATTGTTAGAAGAAGAGTTTTCAATTTACCAATGTGTTTTGTCATTTTCTAAGATCAGTTATAGTAAATGGGGTTCCTCAATTGTATTTTATAGGTAGTTTATATTTTTAATGGAGCAGTATCTCTTGAAATCAAGATTCCGTGGGTTTCAGAAAATGATGCTTTGGATATACTAAATATTTGGCAATCTTAGGTATAATAGCCTTATGTATATTGAATTGTCAAAAGACCTGTAGGCCCTCCAATGAAAACTCCAACACAACTGGAAATTCCCATACATTATAAATGTTGGGGAAGGTCAGACAGCTTCTCTTAAAGGCCTCCGAGGACAATAAATTCTCTACCCAAAGAAGTATCTTTTCTTGCTCTCAAGCAACTCCTGATTTTATCAACGTTTTTCTTATACTGAGCTATAATCTGGTGTTTTATAAATTTTACCACTGGTTCTAGCTTTGCCCTCAGGGGAAGACAGAACAAATTTCCTCATTCTTTCTCAGCTTCCCTGAGTTCACTCAAATCTTTCCTATGTGATATGTTTTCTAGGCCTCCTCACAAACCTTATCAACCTCAAACCATTCTAGTTTCCCTCTAGAACTTTAAAATGCTGTGCTTAGAATTGCATTGAGTATTGTGGGTGGGGTTGGATCAATGCAAAGATGAATGAAAATACAATTTCCCATGTCATGCAAATGCTTTTCTTCTTAAGAATGCCAGAAATTTGCAGTCATATCACACTGTGGATTCATTTTAAGCTTGAGATCAGCTCATTGCCCCATAACATTTTCATGTGAACTATTGCCTCAGCATGACTTCTCGTTCCTCTACTTAGGCAATTGATTTTTGAAATCTAAATGCCTAACCCTGGGTTCTGCACAGTTGTATATAGAAACAACTTCATGGCTTCCTTTGGTGAATTAATACAATTTTACCCTCAGAAGAGTTCAATATAATACTAATAGTGAAGAACACAACATCAAACAGGATAAGTTACAATTGTATGATCTCTTAGAGTTTAAAGAGCACTTTAATATATGTTATTTCATTTTATCCCCATAATCTAAATAGAGAGGGTGGATATTATTAGCATTGATTTAGAGATGACACAGCTGAGGCATTAGAGATACTGGTCTATGATACTCCTATATCTAATAAGTAGAACACCATGCCTGGGACTCTCCTGGCCCTAATCCAAATTTCTTTCCTATCCCAAATGCTTTTCAGTAGAACATATAAACCAAGTCCTATAAGCCCAAGAATTCTGTTATGCATGCTCCATTCAACAGTGCCAGTGGGCCAGGAAACCACGTCTTCACCATTCTGCAGCATGTACTAATTCACCAAATTAACCAAAGCTAGGCACACATGCCAAGAAGTGGGAATTGCTAAACAGCAAGCTCTTCTATTCTCAGATTCTACTCTGCTTCTTTTGAAATGTTTAAAAAAATGTAATTTCCTATCTATAAACATGGACATTTAGTCATTAACATGAATCTAGTTGTTCTATTTTAGCAGTGAGTATTTATGAGTAGAAATGTCATTTCTATGTTAAAAATCCAAGAAAAAAATGCTTCCTCTCTTCATTATCCCTTTCACTCAGCCCTACAGTTTTTGAGAATTTGAGAAATGAAAGCTGGAAAGTATCTACACATTTGTATCAAGTCCATTCTTCAGGAGCCAGAGTGGACATTTTCCCTACAGTTTTTTGAAGGAGAGATGGAAACACACATATGATGACTTTAAAATAATAAGTAGAGTAGTACTATGGAGACTTGAGAGTCAGAATCCCAGGGCTGGGGGAGGAATGGAGTATATGATCATGTGATACAAGTGAGAAGATAACAGTTCTTTGGACACCGGCTATTAGTTTGAGGGCTGAGAGGTTATTGTGTGTATATTTTCAGCCAAAACATCAGGACCATCGGGGTATTTGCACAGGACACAGGGACACAGAGAAAGTAAACCACTGTCTCAAGGACATAGGGAAAATAAACCACTATTATGCATTGCCAACCATAGCCAAGAATTGCTCCAGAGTGATCAAAACTAACAAAGGTATGCTTGGGGGGTAACTGAGGCCATCTGTCTCCAGACTCTGGCCATTAGGATCTGAAGTGACAACCAGAGAGACCAGATAATTTTTCTGATGATAGCCTCTATAAAATTATTGACAAAATCCTGTTTAGAGTCATGGAATAAAAATATTTAAGATATCACCACATGATGCAGACCTCAAAAAAATACATGTTGTCCAAAGATACATTTCACTTATTAAAACCAGAAGATAATCAGTAAACTCAGTAGTAATGATATTTTCAACTTTAGCTTTTGGCAATAGGTATTTTTGTCTAATACAGCACTAAGTAGTATTATTATTGTTGTTATTATTAGCATATATAATGAACAAAGAAACTAAAATTTTATGCTTTTTAATGTCAAGCAAGTGCTTCTCAGACATTATCATTTCATTATTATAACAACCATATGGTAAAATCGTGGTAGATCGAAAAACCCAGCCATTTTTTGGTAATTCCTCTCATCAAGGTGAAGTCTGTTTACACAAACTTTCATCTGGCATGGCCTCATGGGTTGTTTTGACCAATAGAAGGTGGCAGACATGGTGTTGTGTGAGGGTAGAATTCAACCCACTAAAGGCAGCAAGGAGATTCTTTAGTTGAAGTGGGAAGTGAGCGAAGAAAACTACAATTGAAAACTGAAAAAAGGATGATCATAGAACACTGGACAAACCTGTCACTTGCAGTAACTTGAATAATGAAAAATATTTCAAATGAATTTGTGTATATGGTTAAGGAGATTTTCAAGCAGAATATTAAAAATGCCATTTGCCTTTTGTGAGCTATGTATGATAAGGTACAGAAAAGACATACTAAAGAGAATTCTTTCATTTGAAATCAGAATGTAGAGAAAAAATAAAATAATCAAGACTTACTTGGTTAGTAATAAAAAAACCTGTTTCATATTTTCTTAATCTCTCCACTACTGTCTCCAAAAGAATGTCAAAGTAAGAAATAGCTTCAAGATAGAGATAAAGAGAAGAATGAGGAAGTAAAACTCTTTGTAAGACCTAAGTAAGATTTAAGGTGGTACCTAGTAAACCCTTTTCACAGGTCTCTGGATCAAAAGGGGTTGCCCCAGAGAAGCATTATCCACATCTGGACCTGAAGAAATTTACCAGATTGTGGACACCGAGCTTGATGCCATGAGTGGATGGGGCCTGGGGAGTCTTGAATGATGTTCAATGTATTTTTCATGTGGGGAAAAGAAGAATCAATGTGGACAGAAGGTGGTCTATAGTAGATTGTTGTAGTAATGGTCCACAAAGAACCATACTTCCTAGCATGTAAGCCTTTTGCAGCCCTTCCCATACTGATTCTTGCCGTGAGCATGTGACTCCCTTTGGCCCATGAGACATTAGCAAACATGGAACAAGCAGAGGTTTGATAAATGCCAGCATACTGAGGTTGCCATTTTGGAATGCTTCTACTATCAAGTGAAGAAGCTTGAGATGAAAGAATGTGTGTTGAGTCATTCTAGACATCCCAGCTGAGGACCAATTATATGGCGAGACCATCTTAGATCATGTAGCCCTATGACATTACCTAATCTATCCTAACTCCTACACACTACCATTGCTTGGCAAGCCAAGATTCCACTGTTGGCCCACTCAAAATCTGTTACCCCTACTCCCCAATTCTGCTATCAAAAATGGGGTCTGCTTAGGTCCTCTAATTGGCAGATTGCATTATTTACATCACTGCTTATTCAAATGGCTAAAAGGGAAAACCTATATTTGCTTTTGCTAAATTTGGGGGAGACCATCATGATTAGTTAGGAGACTGTAATCAAGATTATTCTGGTATTGATTTTGAATTTCCTTGGGACGAGAGGCTATTAACACAGATGAATTGAATAATTACCTCATCTTGGAAGTAGAGAACCTTTAAAGTGTATTATGCATCCAATAGAAAAATCTTTCCATTTGGCAGTCCTAAATTTGTCTTGCAGCCAAAATAAAATAATTGAGTTTGGTAATATGATGAATCTGCATGAAACCTCCATCTATAGGTTTTAATGCCTGAATTGAACTGGCAGTTTATTCTTATTCATACAAGATTGCAAGCCACGTGAGAATAGATCTGTGTAGTTCTCAAAAGATAGGACAGTGTCTGCCACATAGTCAGAGCTCAATAAATTAAGTCAACAGATGAGATTCTCTCCTAGAGTGTGTTTTCTTGTATAAATCACAACTTTCATGAGAAGTGGGAATGCTGACAAATACAAAATACATTTTAAAGGCCTAAACTGAGAATTGTACAATTAGTTTACCAGGAATTAGTTCACGTGCCCTCCTCACATCCCTAATGAGTATTTCTAGTTGACAAATAAACTTAAGCTCCGAATGATTGCAACTTTTCTCAAAAATAGAGAAATTAACCATTGGCAGATCAAATGGTTTCTAATTCTCAGATTAAAACTTTTTTCAAAGCCAATGTTTCCCAAGCACCTGTCTTTTGGTACCATTTTCACTCCTGTGAAGCTATAATAACCCCATCATCTGAACTATTATTGACTGATTATTTAATTACTTCAGTGGCTTAACAACTTATTTTAAATGAAATTTTGTATCTTACAATACTTGTATCTTATGATACATATCTTTATGTACAGCAAATTATATACTTTGTACATAAAAGATAACTGTACATAAAAGATAACTATAAAATTAATTTAAGTAAAGCAAATTATTCAATTCTTGAATATCATTGACTCACAAATGCTCTCAGGCAGTGGCCCATTCTCTTTTAAAACAAAAAGAGGTTAGCAAGTTGAAGACCTATTAACACCAAATTGGGGCGTTTTCCTTGTCATAATCGGATGAAATGAAATAGAACTGAAAGTGGAATTTCTTTATAATTATGTATCCCATTATTATTTGTTATTTAAAATTAGATTTATTTCTGTTCTGAGTACTGATTGCATGGCACATGTTCAACAATTTGAAAAACATTGCTCCAGGCCATATTGCTTCCCCAAATCTAGTGAAATATATATTCTTCCTCCTTCTATTTTTCTTTTCATATTATACTTTTGTCCTAAATATACATATGCAGATATTTATAGTTATGCCTAGCTCAATCTTTCTACATTACTTTAGAAAAGACACTGTTCCGATGGACTATCTTTATTCACAAGACATTAAACAAGCCTATCTTAATGTTAGAATTAGTGTATAAATGTGTTTTTTTTTTTGTAATTGACTAATGAAATATTTTTCTCAAGTCAAAATTCAGGTGGGTTCAATTGCAGTTTTATCTTCCTCAATGTAACATTTTCCTAAGACTTCTCCTATTCTTAAAAAAATTTCCTTTCTCAAATTACTACTTTTATTTTATCCTTAACTTTCAAGGCAAATTCCTAAAGAATCCCATTGATTGACTCCATTTCACGACCCTCCCACAGACTCTTTCCTTAGCTCCTGGAAGACTTCCACCATTATATTGAACTGATTCTCTAAGGTCACCAGTAGCATCTTAGCTGTCATAGATCATAGACTTTTTACTTTCTCTTTAATATTTAACTAATTGTTCTTATTTAACCTCTCAACTGCCTTTACTTCTGTGAGGCTGAGACCACTTGACTCAAACTGTTTCTGACTGTATCTTTCCTCTTAAGGCCTCAACTCTCTCCTCTCTGTAAATGAGTCCCAATTACCAAGTTCTGGATTCTGTCTCCAATTGTTTGCTGTCCACAGGAGATGAGACACCCTTGATTGGGGGTGGGAATGGGGCATATAACTCAACTCTCCACTGAACAGATCCAAAATGAAACTCAACTCTTAGTGCCTCAATACTGCTCCCCTTCCTCCTTTGTTTCCTATTGTTCTTATTGTCATTTTCATCCATCCGGTTTTTTAAGCCTAAAATCTTGGTATTGTCTCATTGACACTACATTTAAGCAATTGCTAAGTCCTATGTTCTACCTGAAAAATACCAATGCTTGTCCTCATAGTTTATTTTATTTTATTTTTTTGACAGGGGAAGAGTCATCCAGAGCTAACCTCTGTTGCCAATCTTCCTCTTTTTTTTTTTCCTCCCCAAAGCCCCAGTACATGGTTGTACATGCAAGTTGTATGTCATTCTAGTTCTTCTATGTGAGCTGCTGCCACAGCATGGCAACTGACAGATGGGTGGTGCAGTTTCACAACTGTGAAGTGAAGCCGGAACACCAAAGCAGTGAGCTCCAAACTTTAACCACTAGGCCGTCAGGGCTGGCTCTCTTGTCTTCCATTCTTATTATCAATGATTCAGGCCATAGTTACACCTTACTTGTCCCATTTTATCAAACTCTTTACTATTCTCCCCACCTCTAGTCTCTGACTATTCCAATTCATCTTGAGCAAGATTGCCAGATTGTTCTTCATGGAAGAGGATAGTCCTGGTTACGGCACTACTCTGCTGCAAATCAGTCAGTATCTTCCAAATATCCCCAAAATAAAGCTCAAACTTTATCTAGTCTTTTATTTAGTCTGGAATTTAAAGTCTTACATGATCCAATCAGTTCCTTTACTCAGTATGTCTTTACTTTCATCTTTGATTGGGCAAGTAATTAAAAAGTAGGTTAATTAAAATTATACACAAATTTTAAACATTTTGATCCAAAATAAAATGCATATATATACATTCATTTGCAAATCTTTTCATACAAAACCTAGGTCTTTTCTTTCTTTTTTTTTTAGTATAGATTCACTAGCTGCATAAATCACCTATAGTAAAGTGGATACGTTCTAGGAAATACTTTGCTAGGTGATTTTGTTGTTGTGTGAACATCATAGAGTGTCTTGAAGGGGAACAAAATTTGCCACCCCAAAATGTGCCTATTTAACATGAGGATTATTTTAGGCTGATTATTATTAAGAAACAAAAGAATCCAGAAAGTTTTTCTCGTTACCTGCCCTGCCCCTTAACTGCCTAAAAGGATTCAGAGAAAAAAAACACTGTCTCAGGAAGTGTTAGTTTAGCATAACATGAACTACGTGGTAGACAGGGAGGGACCTAGAAAAGCCTGTTTGTTGGGCTCCCCTCTATGTTTCTGTGTGGCCAAACACTTGATTTCCAAATGTTCGCTCCTAATCAACCACCTGTGAATTGCCTTCCTTCCTTTTGAAGTCCCTGACTCTCCCCCCTAAGATATTTTTTTGTCTTGAGCTGAGGATGGTATTTAAGGTGAGTGCTTTGGCCATTTTGGTGAGTTACTTGGTTTTCCTGGGTTTCTCCCTTGTATACGTGTTATCAAAATTCATTTGTTTTTCTCCTGTTAAGCTGTCTTGCGTCAATTTAATTCTTAGACCAGCTGAGGACCTTAGCAGGGTAGAGGAAAATTTCTTTCTCCACTGCAGAACTTACACAAACCTAGATGATACAGCCTACTACACATCTAGGTTATATAGTACTAATCTTACGAGACTGCTGTCATATATGCCATCCATCCTTGACTGAAATGTCATTAAGTTGCACATGACTATACTTTTTCTGGTTTTACTTTCCTTAGAATGGAGTAAGTGCTGAGAGATACCTGTGAAGCAATTTGAATGCACAATCCTTTAATATTTTAAAATTTTCCTCCAAACTTTTATATTTGATTCTTCTCCAATCACTGTCTGCTGTAATTCTTAAGTGATGCATCTATGTTGTGTCTTTTTAATGCATTAACTGAGCATTCACGGAAAAAACTAATTTTTCTTTTTGCACTTTGATTTCTTTGGCTGATATACTTTTAAATTACTATATATTTACAATAACAAGAACCATTGTTATTAGTAGTTTTAGGAACAAAAGCATGTGACTCCTGTTAAGCATACAATCGATTTGTAGAAGGAGAAATGCATGAATGTGTTGCAGAGTGGCTTAGCAGCACAAGAGTTCAATATGCCATGAACATCAAAAATAATACCCTATAGAAGTCAGGGACGACATCAGTTATTCAGCAACTTGAAGTTGGTTAAGGGAGACTTGCTGTACTCTCTATTCTCCAGAACAATGGTTCTGACCTTTGCTTCCCACGGTCCTCTCTCCACCCGACCCACTCAAATTTAGACGTATTTTAAAGATATTAATTTTAAGTTCCAAATCAAATTCCACAGTTTCCATGTTCAGTTCCCTGATGCCCCTACCTGAAATACTTTTCCTGTTTAAACTACCATAATATTTGTACATATGAATTTTGTAGAATAATTTTTTCTCCTTTGAACTATAGTTATTCCGCTGCACATTTCGTTGTAAGAGCTTGGAATGCAGGGGTTATTACTGAATTACATTGGTATCCTCCACAGAGTTTAGCGTGAAGAAAGCAAATGAACATATCATCATCAACATATCTCCAGGCTAATTCTCTGTGGATGCTGAGGCTTAGAGAAAGGAGAAACAATGGTAAGGCTTAGACAGAATATTACCAACACATAGACATAGTTTGAATGTAGGTGTTCATTCATCAGACATCTTAACTTGTAGTTGAATATATTTGATATGGTTAATTTATAAGTTTTTAAAAATTTTTGTTTTAATTTTTTATTAAAAGGAAGTTGCTGAAGCAAGGCAAAAATTACACAAACTATGATATATCCTAATGAAGGAATATTATGCAGTCATTTAAGATGATGTTTGCAAAGAGTATTTTGTATAATAAAAAAAATTTGTTATAATAAGTGAAAAAAAAGCAAGGCGGCAAATTAAAACTACAGTTTAAGCACAACATTAAACCTTAATGGAGAAACAGTGGAAATTAAAAGGCAAACATGTAAAATGATTGTGGGTGGTTTGTTTCTTTCATTGTTTATTTTATTCAAATTTTCTACGAAGACCGTGTTTTCATTTTATGATCACAATGAAGTAAAATGTTATCTTGTTATTTTTAAAGAAAGTTGCTCAATTTCCATAAATTGAATTAATCTCCTGTTATTAAGCAATTACTCTATTAATAGCTATTAGCAGCTACCAAAAAGGACAATGTGGGTAGAAGCATAGTGCAAATCACAGCACTATTGTTAGCTCCTGGAATACAAAGGAGAATGCCAATGATTTATTTTCAGAGTAAAAGGTGCATGACTTTCAACTTCTGATCCAAAGATTAGATCAACAAGAGAAAAGCTGAATATGTGATTAAGAGAAAAGCTAAGTATGTGATTAAGATCATAATTTTTAATGTACCTCCTCAGGAGATAAGGATACTATCTTTTCCCTTTAGGTAGGTGAGGGCCTAAAACAATTTTTAGGTATCTGTTATCTAATCTCAGAGTCTCTAGGAGATAAGAAAGAGGACTGAACACACAGGAGAGCAAAGACCATGGCTTTTCATCTCTTAGATGTGACATGGGACAAAGAATGTGAAGGTCTCCAAAGATTAAGGCCATTTCAAAGACACTTTAATACATTTTCCCCTCTGGGCTCTCTGATCCATTGTAACACCACCCTCTAGGTTCACAACTACCATTGGAGGTGGGGGAGGGGATGGTGGTGGAGAAGTGGTTTCCAAAGAGCTTAGAGAACAATTAGGCAAAATGAAAAGAGATGCAGGACCAACATCAAGGGCACCTTCAATGTAGCTAAAATCTCCTTGATTTTCTTGAGAAATATTTAGAGCCCTCTTGAGTGTGTCCATCTTAGTGCTCATCCTAGGATCTCCTCTTTGGACTGTCAACAATGTCCCAAAGTAATGTTTCAAAAAATGGTGTATTATTTTTCTAGCGCAGCTATAACAAAGTACCACAAACAAAAATCTCTCTAATTTTTCAAACTCTTGCCTATGTGTCTTTTCTGCCTAGATTGGCAGTTTCTTTTGGTCTTTTGTGATCAAGAAAGGAGGAAGGGCAAAACAGTAAGAAACAGAGTGTTAGAGAAAGACTGAAATTTAGGAGCAAGCAAAAGATACATAGAGGCATTTGGGAGTATTCAAAGTATGGTAAAATGGGAAAGAAAAAAAGAAAGTAATATTAACAAGTACAGTTGTCAATTAACTGTTCCTTTAATGAGTTTGAGATATACAAGTCAAGGACTTCAAGTATTTTTACATCACTGGGACTTTCTGGGATATGATTTCAGTCCCAGCGCTACTACACTATTGATTTATTTGGTCACACATACATAAGTGTGACATATAAAATTGGAATAATAATACATGCTTCATGACAAGTAAGAGATAATATTATTCATTAAACCCCTTAAGTAGTGCCTGATACATAATAGATGCTCAATAATAATGCTAGCTAGCATATATGCCTTCTCTCTACCTTACTACTCTCTGAATGGGTATCTTGCTATGCAATGGGGTGATGTCAATAGAGTTCTAATTACTCGGACACATTTAGTGCCTGCTAAGCTCCAAAGATAGAACTGTTTTTATGTAAAAATGCAGGAAAAATTCTGGCTAAAATATCAACTAGACATCCAGGAGAATTAGATCTGATTCCTTGAGTGCATGACCTTTGCACTGGATGCGATTTTAAGCCTTCATTTGACATCTAAATAATAACCATTTATTGAGTATACACCATCCATCCACCTATTTATCCGTCCATCAGTCTATCCATTCACCCATTCAGTCACCTGTTCAACAAATCCTTATGACGTGTCTGCTTATGTGTCAGGTAGTATTCTAGGAAGTGGATATAAGTGAAGAACAACACAGACTCTTCCTCTGCTATTGTGGAGTTACATTCTAATGGGGGAAACCAACTAGAGGAAACAGATAAAGAAACAACATGATTTTTGGTTTCTTGACCTCCATGCCAAGCACTGGAAACACATTTTTAGAAGGAGGGCTCTAGCAGTGTTGTAGAGTTGTCCAGGCAAAGAAAACCATATATGCAAAGGATCAAAAGGGAAATTCACGGTACATTTCAGGGCTGCAACTCAGTCTATATTGTACAGATGAATAAAAGGGATGGGGAATACCAGAAATGCAGCCAGAAGGGTAGAGAAACACAAGTTCTAAAAGGTATGTTAAGCGATATGTCAAGAATCTGGACTATATCCTAAGATTGTCAGAAAGATATCATTAAACACAGGGCTGAAAATGCCCTACTTAACATCTTTCAAATGTGCCTCCTTGTCTTTCTGACAATAGTTACTCAAATCTGAAGTCTGAATGAAAAGATAACTAATTTGAAGACCTATTGACATTACCTGGGCCTGGAGTCCTTTTCTATCCTGGATTCTGGTTTCAGATTCAATTCTTCCCTCATTAGTGCATTTCTTTTTACACCCAGGGTGCCTTTCTGGTTCTTGATTTTGCATACTTCCCTCTTCCCCACAACCCAACTATCAACTCAGCTCAGTTCTTAGATCTAAGAATTTTGCATTTACTCACTGTCTACCAGGAATTGCTGCTGCTTCAACACCAGACCCCTCTGCCACAAGCCAATGCTCTATGTTTGAAGGTGACATTGGCTGGATTCATTTTGTGTCACAATCTAAATAAAATATCTGGTTTTAATTGGCAGCCTTATAGTGCCCTTTAGAGAGATCATCACAAATTGAATCCCTTCTTTAAAAATTTGCATACCCAGGATGCATGAGGAGAATGACAGTATCTTTATTTAAGACTAATATCACACTAATTAATACTGTGTATTTTGAGGAAATGGTAATATTTTATATTATGTGGCCATCATTTTTAACAACAGGCATGGCATAAAACTTGTTTCTCTCTAATCATTCATATGCCTATAAAGCATTTTCTCTTCCTCTTCACAGAAAATTCTGAGGATAGGATGAGTTCACTTGAGTCCCGGAATAGCTGAAGAGGATATCCCCTATCATTAATGACACAAAAGTAAAGGTGCTAGTGGGTGGGCATTTTGAGACTTAAATTAACCACAACCAAAATATATAATCAGAGTTGTTCAGAAGAAAATCAGTTCATGGAAACATGTGGAGGAAACAAGATAAATAAAGCAAACTAAGTATCTACCCACAGTTTTGTTTGTCATTTTTGTCAGCCTTCAAACATTTCTCCAAAAGTGTGAAAAATCATACTCCAGGGATTTTTTTTTTTTAATGTCTTAAAGAGGAACTTTAAAAAAGGTGTGTGCATCCGTCTGGAGCAGGAATTATGGCAAAATTGTTATTAGAAGAGGGAGGAGCTACCTCTGGTGTTTGGACCCAGGTGGGAGTGAGAAGGGCTAGCACAGTTACCAGTTCTTCTTTTCTTTCAATAGCCCTGGGCACACCCCTGGAAGACCGTGGTAAGCAGTGAAATAGCTAATCAAATAAAGCTATTATACTGAGCTCTAGGAAAGGCTTGCACCATTTCATTCATTCATTCATTCATTCACTTACTTATTTCAGATTTTGTGGGTTTCTCACATTAGAAAAAATTACATAATGTCCAAGAACCCAAGGGAACTACTACAAGTTTGTAGTTGGAGCAATCAGACCCACATGCTGGGCCCTAGCCTATGCCGACCTCTCTAGCCTCTTACAGCAGTTACTCTGAACAGAGGCAGGCCTTCAGATGGCCGGGCAAGTTTCAATGTCTTGAGGTGGTTGGATCCAGGAGCTTCAGGTGGCTCTGGTATTGATGGTGATGGGGCACCACTGGGAGAAACATATTGAAGACTGGTCAGCAGTATAGTCACTGCAGGTGAGAGTCAGTGTAGTCTCCAGGCCTGCTGTCTAAGGTGGCAGCAGGTGATAGACAAGGGGGAGTGATCCAGTGACCCCATTAACTCTCCTTAGGGAAGGACACCTTGACTGCAGGATGGACTTATGTCATAAAGGAGCAAGAAGCTCTGCATCATCTGATCTGAATAGTGAAAGAGAAGTTCATTAAACAGGACAGGAAAATGATATCTGAGATTCATGATATCCCTGTAAACAAAATATGTATCAGGCAATCTCTAGAAGTAATTTTAAAAAGACCTCTGTGAAGCCGAAACTGTAAATATCCAATTGTGCCAGATGTCAGCTCTCATGATTATATCAATCTTCCTCCCTAAATAGATATTCTGATAACCCACTGGGGACATATGCATTTCAATGAGTTCCAATGGGCTTCAAACACAAGCATTCTTTTTCTGTAAAAGAATTACTACAGGAAAAGACTATGATCATTATAAAAATACTATTCCCCAAGGGAAGACGGAGCTTTTCTTTTTAATTAAACTTCCTTTTAAAACAAAACAAAGAACAATTTTAGACAGAGCTTCTGAATCTTGAGAACACTTTGCTTCCCCCTAAAAGCCAGGTTAGATGTAAACCGATCCTTCTACTTTTGATTACGTTCAGAAGCTATTTGAGACTGGTTTGTTTGTTTATTTTGTTTAAGAAAGGAGTGTGGAACAGCTGCATTTGTCTTCCTAAAAAAGCAGACAGGGTTAAAAGTCATACATAAAACGCTACTTTCTTATCTGGTTGAACATTTAAAATCTGTTTCTAAAAATAAGCAGGGGGTCGACCCAGTGGCGTAGAGGTTACATGTGTGCGCTTCTCTTCGCTAGCCCGGAGTTTGCAGGTTCGGATCCGGGCGTACACTGATGCACCGCTTGGCAAGCCATGCTGTGCTGGCATCCATATAAAGTAGAGGAAGATGGGCATGGATGTTAGCCCAGGGCCAATCTTCCTCAGCAAAAAAAAAAAAAAAACACAAGAGGATGATTGGCATCAGGTGTTAGCTCGGGGCTAATCTTCCTCACAAAAATAAAATAAACAAAAACAAGCAGAAAATAATTACATAAATAAGACTTTATAGCTGGAATCAATTCTACCTTTTAAGTTATGAATAACAACCACTTAGAACAATGGTCATGGAGGTAGAGCTAATTTATAGCTAGGTACTTACAAGTCATGTAAATTTTACCAATTAAGCCTTTCTTTACATGATATGTTTGCTCATATCTGTAATCTAAATACGGCAATTATTTCCTGGGACATAATCTTCTAGGCGGAAGAGTTCTGTACAGCATGATCGGCTATGAGCAAAATGGAAAGATGGGGACCCACGTATGGCAATAACACTGAGGAGATTGGAGAAAAACAGGCAAATGAGAACACATAAGTTTAAGAGAAGTCAAAATTAGACTAAAAAACTAGGTTTTGATCAATAGGTTATCCAAGCCCTAAAAATCCATTAAATTTCTAGAATCTAGGAACCTAGACAGCAGAATCCTCAAGTTAATCCAGGAAAAGTTCTGGGTCAGAGTGAAGCCTTAGGTTACTACTTTTCAAAAAATTTTTAAGCAGTTGGATCCCTTTCTTTAAATGAAATTTTAGTCAGAAGCCCTATATGTCCAACTAAGCGAAGCTGCTCTGCTTGGAGCAGGTGGGGACACTGCTAGCAGTCTCTCCTGTGGCTGTACTGGTGACTGTGGATGGTGGGGTGGGGTGGGGCATTGAGGCTGAGGGAAGCATAGTTTAAATTACCTTGTTATAGGAAAGTGCTTTCTGACCTGTGCAATTCTAAGCTTCAGGTTTATAAGGAGGCCCTTTGGCCATCTCCTTGATCTCCATGTTTTCCTTGACATTACAGTGTAGGGGAGGAAGAAATTTTCCTCTACCCTCTAGATCGTTCTGGCTGGTCTAAGAATTCAATTGATATGAGATAGAATAACAGGAGAAAAATCAAACAAATTTAATAACATATATATATAGGAGAAACCCAGGAGAACTGAGTAACTTGCCAAAATGGCCAAAGCCACCACCTTAAATACCATCTTCAGCTAAAGACAAAGGACGATGTTAAGGGTAGTGGTTTGAGACTTTAAAAGGAAGGAAGGGAATTTACATGAAGATGGAAAAGTAAATGTTTGGTAAACAAATGTATTCCATACCTTGCAGAGACAATGGGACATGGGGAGGACTTTGATCAAATGGGCCTTGCTAGGTTCCTCCCTGTTTACCACACCTAGTTCATATTATATGATATGATATAGTTCATATTATAAGATATAGTTATCTATTGAGATAGCTCCTTCTTGAAACAGGCCTTTTATCTTAAATTCTTTTAGGTAGTTAGGGGGATGGTCAAAGTTTCTTCCTGAGTCTTTTGTTCTCCAAAATAATCAAGATGAAGAGACACATTTTGGGGTAGCAAATTCTGCTCTCCTTCAATAGCAGAGTGAAACCAGCCCCAGTTTCAGATACAAAGATCTGGATTTGAATGTCTGCATTGTGATGTCAAGTATATTGTTTAACTTTGGTCACCTTCAGCTTCTTCATCTATAAAAGGGCAAAAACTTATTACTCTCACTTAATGAGGAGTAATTAAGAAGATGTATATAGCAGATAACAATGTTAAATTTTATGCAAGCCCTGTGATCCCGGGAAACAGTGATGGTTAAGAAATCCCACCTCCTGCCCTTTTTGGGTTCTGGGACACACCCTTCCCCACATGATTTAGAGAAGATTTAAGGATTTAAGGATGCCCCCATGTTTACCTATGACAAGGCCAGACGCAGACTCTTCAAATTCCCATTGTTTTTTGCCTCATAAATGATTAGCTGAACTGTTTTGTCTCCACTGATTAATCAGAACAAAATGTTTGTTAACCAAACTTTGGTTAAGATGTTCTCCTTCCCTGATGTCCCTGAACTTTGGCCTTCGGCCTGAGCCAGCATACAATCTCCTTCAGGGTAAAATATTCCCTGATACACTGTCTCATCAGGTCCCCTGCACCTGTTCATCTCATTCATTGCGTTTCCCCACTCTTAGTTCTTCATAGCCTTCTCTACTCCTCCCTGTGAAAGAAAATCCTCTTTCTGCCTCGCTGGCGATGCTTGCAGATCTCATGGCCTGAGCACTCTCCCTGTTGCGATGGGCCTCCCCTCCCTGGTTCAATAGTCATTTTCCCCTCTCTCACAATAACCTCTCAAATGAAGTCCCTCCTTACCTAAGTCAGGATTTGCTTTTTATTTGACATAGATGAAATTGCTGAGGAATTGAATTGGCAGGAAAATGGCTAGGTGATAACAGTCTCCCATTAGCTGTTGGGGGATAGAAAAATCCAGAAAACATAAACAACAACAACATATTTTTATCATTTGGACAGTGAGGGTCAGAAGAGGGAAAGTGTCAAGAATAATATCTATGATATCCAGATTTCTAATAGCAAGCCATGTATTATCACAATTGATATGGATCATTGGTTATCAACAACAGTTAAAAGTGATTTCAAAGCGATAAGTGCTCTGAAAAGTATAAAGCATTATATGAATGTCGATTGAAACTGCACAGGTCGGAAAGGGATTTCCTAATACATGGTATTTTAAGCTATATTTCTTTCATCTGCAATGAGCCTGGACTCCCCACCACCACCACACAAAATCTCCAGTACAGCCAAGAAGGTAAGCTGTTAGCAATATCCTTGCCCTGCTCTGAGCAGAACCACTGTGTTTTAACTATTTGTTGATATATAAAGCTTCTGAGAAAAATTTCTCTTAAAGAAAAAGATCCAACTGCTTTATTACAAAAATTTGAAAAGTATGAACCTAAAGCTTCAATCATTTATATCAATCAGCTAAATGACGTCAATTTTAATTCATCTCTACATGATTGGATATGTTCTTGGAAAGTGTGTTAACTCACCAGCCATGATTTGGATCTAACGTCAAGTCAAATACTAGTTCTTAAGGATTAGTCTATGTAATAATATCAATACAAATCATTCCTCAAAATGAGACAGTTCACAGCAAGATTTGCAAAGATAAAAGCATTTAATAATGAATTGTAGACCCTCCACTACTCTTTGGTACACCTGTAGACCTAACACTTATGAAAGCCCCAAACTAGCTCATTCTTATTTCTTTCCATCATGTATCTTACAGGTATCAGCAAGCATTTGCCTGTTGTTAGTTGACAGGTTATCAGCTCCTGCTATGGCATAACAGAGTCCTCTATTTACTCATCATTTCCCTCTCTCTACTAGAAGTTAGGGATACAGGGGTGAGGGGGTAGACAGGACCCCCACCTTCAATGAGCTTGGTGTCTAGAGAACAGCAGTGCTCAAACTTTACAGTGTAATAGAATCACTTGGAGGGCTTGTTAAAACCTACTCTCAGATTTTGATTCAGTAGGTCTGAGGTGGGGCCAAAGAATTTGCATTTCTAGCAATTTCCCAGGTGACTCTGATGCTGCTAGTCTGGGAGCTTTTCTATAGGAACCAATAGTCCAGTGATTACTAGGGATGTGATGCTCTTGTGAACTCTCTGACTGCATCTTTGTTAGAATAGGACAGAGACTTCTCACTCTTTGGAATGAGATTCCAATATGCGATTGAGTTTTATGCATACTCATAAAGACTAATTTCAGAGAGATTGAGTGGGCATTCTTGATAAACTCAAGATTACCTCTGATAACAAAAAAAAGGCTCACAAATGAAAATCAATCAAAGTGCTCTATGTTTTGGTATAAAAGAGAGATATTAAAATTCAAATTGGAGCTGCTTTATGTTAAAATCATGTGCTTGTCAAAGTGCTAAGCTACTATGGTAATGACTCAAATATATTTGAACAAAAACAAACATTTCCCCATTTATAGTGCAGACAAGCAGTGTTTGTGTCATTCGTTTCAGAAGCCAAGAAATATGTTCTGATTATTGGTGGAACAATGAAACAGATCTTTTTCATAAGGATAATTTATATCTTTGTGTTACAGAAAATTTAAGACATATTCCCTTCTTATTCCTACCTTACCTTTTTTATTTTGGTGGCAGGTGAGGGGAGACAGAGGGAAAAATCTGAAATAAGGGAAGGAGGCTGCTCTTTCATCGAAAATACCACCATAATATATCTGAAGCCAATGCACGACACTGATCCTGAACTTTGATAAATGTGATAAAATTAAAGCAAAACAAAAAATAATAGAATGCATATAGTCTTTGAGCAACATGAAGGCATCCTTTTTAAATGAAAAATTTTCCAGAACTAATAAGTAAGAACTTCAATTAAAGGAGCAGGAACGCCACCCTACTTTGTTTGCACTAATAGAAGTGTCTGTGTGAACTTCAATTCCTTTGGGAATAAGGCATGATCTGATAAATAAGTAAATAAATAAAAATAAAGAAGGACTGCTATGATCCACTCACATGTAAAGCTTTTTCAATGTTTTATCGAATCCAAATGAAAGTGACATAGGTTGAAAACACTGTTAACAGAGGCACCTCCAGTGACGTTTCTGCTGCTGAAGATGAGAGCTAAGCCCATCAGGAAGTTGGGAGATTTGTTCTCTAAAATATCTTATCCAAATAGTAATACCCAAAATAAAGGAATTTGAACAGTGGTTCTCAATCCCAACTACACACTACAATTACCCAGGAAACGTTCAAGCCATTCCGTCATTAGTTTGGATCCAACCCAAGACTAATGAAATCAAACTCTCTGGGTGTCAAACCATCCACATTCTTTACAAGTTTTCCAGTTGTTTCGAATGTGCCACTGAAGCTGAGAAACACTAATTGAGAGGAAAGACTGGTCTTTGTACCTGACATGTGACATATCCTTTCCAGTTTATTCTGTCATATCCTGGTTAAAGTCAGATTCCATACAGCATTTTTAGCATTGTCAAAGGAATTATTAACCAGTTTGAAATGTTTTTTGAGTCCAATAAGCACACTTCCTAGAGTCTGCTAGAATTAGAAGACTAAAAAGATGCCACTTTCTCTATGTCACTTGCAATAATCATTATTTACAAACCAGAGGATGTCTAGGGACTTTTCAAACCTATCACCTCACCTGTATCCCACTGAAGCACAAGGGAAGATGGAAATGATGTTGAACAAAAGTGAATGAAACCATAAGCCAGAACTGCTCAAGATGGAGTGTAATGTTCAGATTGCTCTGCTGTAGCTTTCAGCTGGGAATAAAACGGCTGTAAGCAAGGTACACGGTGATTGCTTTCCAAGGTAGCCCCAAAGTAGCAAATGGCCATTGAAATGTGATTCAACAGAGGACAAAACACTCCAGACACCAGTTCCAAGTCCAAGGAAATAATGCACAATGGGAAACGAAGAGATTTTCCCTAATTTTTTTCCCTCTTGAACAGAACTAATATTCTAAACTAGTAAAAAAGTCATTCAGGCATTTTTGCTTAAATGTATACAGACATATATAGAGTCAGATACGTACTCCCACACCCACTGGACACCCAATGCCATGAATTTGTTGCATATCTCTCAAGTCTTTTCAATGTATCTATGTATTAATATACTATGCAGTATATTAATTATATACATATGGAGTCATATAGTACAAATTCATGCATAGCCTGATTTTTTTATTCAACTTGTACATGGCCATCTTTTCAAGTCTATACCCTTAGCTCTACCTCACCCTTTTCAAAGCTATACTATATTCAATTATGTGGATGGATTATTCTTTGGTTACTCAATTCCTCACTGATGGACATTTAAAGAGTTTCTAATACTTTGCACTTAAATCATGTACACTTGTTTTCTTTTCTTTGCATAAATTCCTGGCTACAGAATCGCTGCAATGGAAAGAATGCAGATATTAAATTTTTATGGCAAGGAGCTAGTAAGTTACAGTGTGTTGAAGGTTAAGAGTAGAGGCAGATTGCCTAGGTTCAAAGTCTGTCTCTGATGCTTACTAAGTGAACAATTCACAAATTCAAGTCTCAATTTCCTCTGTTGTAAAATAGAGGTAATAATATTGCCTACATAATGGTTATGAGGCCTGAAGAGGAAAAAAATGATATATTGAGCCAAGCATACCAAGAGCTCTATGCATGATATCTTTTAAATTTTTATTTACGTTTTGCCAGATGGTTCTCAAGAAGAATTGCACAAATTTAGATACTTTTGCCAAATTCTAACACTGACACACTTTTAAACCTTTGACTCATATGAAGGGTGAAAACTAATACCACAAGGTTGTTTTCATTTGAATTTCTTTATTACTGAAGCTTTAAAAAGATTTGAATCTACAGTGGAACCGGAGGATATGAAATAGAGAATCTCACGCATATGCTCTCAGAAGAACGAAGTTAAGAACTGAAAGACTGATTTCCATTAAATGCCTGATTTACAGAAGACCGAGAAACACCTCCAGACCAATGAACATACGGCAAGAATCACTCCCCATCCTCAGGCCAACGAACTTACTGCTTGGACTCTGGCTGGTCTCCCTCTTTGCACTCTTTGCTCATAAATACAGCCTGCCCCAAACCCTCAACAGACACAGCATTCATTTCCCGAAAACGCAATTCTTCTACTATTCCAGAATAAGCTAAATTTCTGGTAATTTGAGCTTGCCTCAGTTTGCCTCTTCATTTGGGTTGACAAAGATGATCAGTTCTTCCTATCTATTAGGTGTTTGTTTGTTTTTCGGGGTTTTTTTGTGGTGAGGAAAGTTAGCCCTGAGCTAACATCTGTTGCCCATCTTCCTCTTTTTGCTGAGGAAGATTGGCCCTGGGCTAACATCTGTGCCCATCTTCCTCTATTTTGTTATGTGGGAAGCCTGCCACAGCATGGCTTGATAAGCCATGCATAGGTCTGTGCCTTGGATCCAAACTCACGAATCACGGACTGCAGAAGCATAGCATGCGAACTTAACCACTATGCCACTAGACCGGTCCCTCAGTGTTTGTTTTTTAAACTATTCATAAATAGTAATTGAGTTTTCCTCTCTTCTTGCCTCTATCATGAAGTCATTAGTACACTCTATTTCAAAGATTGGCAAACTACAGTCTATGGTCCAAACCTTGCCTGCTGCCTGTTTTGTAAATAATGTTTTATTGGAAAACAGTCTTATCCATTCATTTGCATACTGTCTCCAACTTCTTTCGTGCTGCAATGGCAGAGTCAAGTAGTCCCCAAAAAGACTGTATGGCCCACAAAGCCTAAAATACTTACTATTGAGCCCTTTACAGAATAAATTTCTCGACTTGTTCTATAGTAATTCTTCGTGTCTATGACTGCCTCCCTTTCTGGACTATACATTTGAATCTAAATACAGGGACAGTACTTTACCCATTGTATGTCCTTCACCTAGCACAGTCCGTGGCACAGAGTTGGTGTTTACTGAACATTTCAATATATCATTTGTTTCACTAAGGACCATAAAAGTCAGAAAATTTAAGTGATTGAAAAACATCTGAAGGTTCAATTCTGCAAGAAGTCTTCTACTTTTTTTATTGGTAAAATTCTGCTCATCCTTCCAGGCCAAGGTCAAATAACACATTATTTGAGAATATTCTCTAAATTTATATCCTTCTCAAACAAATAAGAAAACTACTTCCTCCTCTGTATACCACAAGACTTTAAAAAAACCATCATTGCAGAATTATAACTTCTTATTATAATTAAGAGCTTATGAGTCTGTCCTCCTTAATAGGATATGACCTTTTGTAGATCAGAGACTCTATTTTGTATTTCTTTATGTACTGCCAGCATCCAGCAAACAGTGGCGTTGCATTAAATATTCATTAAATGAATGAATGAATATACTCATTGTTAGTCTTAGCCTGGGTCATTTAACTTTCCTCTGCATTAATTTAACCACCAAACATAATATTTCCCCATCAACTCTCAAGGTTAAGAGCTTTATCAGGCCACCCTGGAGTCAGGCGCTTCATTGACCAGACTGCTTGTGGATGACATGGACTCATTCCCTTCTCACTACAGGTAAGATTTAGCTCTAAACACTAGTGAACATTTCCTTGACTGGATCTAGAATTCCTTTTAAACAACGTGTCTGCTGCTAAAGAGAAAAGCAATGAACCCAGTGATTCTACCATTCTCTGATTCTTTGCATTGTTTAGGGAAGCAAAGGAAGGATGTGGTTTAAAACCTTGATGGTTGTATTTCCTCAGTTCATTCACTTAACAAATATTTAAACAGGACCTAATCTGGAACAAGCTATGTGCTAAATTCAGGAATACATCTCGCCCCTCAAAAATTTGTCCTTCTAGAGTAGAGGAGCCAGTCTTGTTAACAAACTTTTTTTCTTTTTTCAAGTGATGCATTTGAAAGAGTGCTCTCTCCAGGGGAAAAATCAAACAAGCAATAAAAGATAACCAGATACTATATACCAATCTACTACATGACCAACTTGAGGTCACATAGCAAGTTGGTCTCTCTGGGGATAATCTTCCCATCTGTGGACTGAAACTCCCATAAGACAACTCTACTGACTCTAAAAATCCTATGAGTTCATGGTTGAAAATGGATTCATCATACTGAAGACTGTGTGGTCCCATCCAAACCCTTATTTTAACCTGTTTTACAGATCATGGGTGATTTCAGTTTTTAAAATAATCACCTAGTAATTGTCCTAATGGGAATAAATTTGTATTTGTATAAATTAATGTGTTATCATCTTTCTCATCTTCTGGTTATAAGTCTTTTTTTATTTGCTTTTTTTTTACTTAGATATGTCCTCTTTTTTGGTAATTTCGTGTCCCCATTCGTTGAATGGTAATGACAAATTCCAGAGCACTCAGATTCTCACGGGCACTGTTACTAATAAAAATACCCTCAGCAGGGTCCCAAATGCACGTAACTACATAAAAAGCAAAGACCATTTAGCTGTATGTTCATCAGGCCCAGCGTCTGGCTGATGAAATTGATAGAACAACATCGTGCTTGGTATATCAACCTACTCCACGTTTGACTGCTCCTCTTCCCTGGTGTGGGAGAGAATTAGAGAAATAAAGCCTTGAGATGCCAGAGACATGATGTTTATAGTAGATCTTTCAGTGCTTAAACCTGCAAGCATATTGGCTTTGGACAATTACAACATTAGACACAACAAACAGATACTCAAAGAGCATTAATTAGACACTTCACCAAAGAAGATATACAGATGGCAAATAAGCACATGAAAGATGCCCAAGATCATTTGTCATTAAAGAAATGCACATTGAATCAAGCACCCAATTTGGTTTTTGAGGTGTGGAGGATGAGGTATGGAATTAGTCCTTGACAGCCAGTAATATCTATGACACTTTGTTCTGGAAAATTGTATGCAAAGATGAAGACAGAAATGAGCTTGATGGTCTTTTATTTTCTTGTGAACCAAATACCATCAGCACACTACCCAAGAGATAAGAAGAGACCTCAGTACTGGATAAGCTCTCTGGCCTACAACAGGTATAGCATACCATGTAAGAGCTCATCAAGTTTGTGTTTGAATTCTAGTCCCATCACTTACCAGTATGTAACCTTGGCTGCGACATTCCTCATCTATAAAATGGGAATAATGGCATTTACCTCATGGGGTTGTTGTAACATTAAATGAGGCATTTTATCCAAAATACTCAGCCCAGTGTCTGGCGCATAATGATAATTATGCTAACTGTTATTGTTATTATCCTTTGCAGTTATAGCATCACAGCATGAGCTATTTCTGCTTCCCTCCCTGACATGGCTATCTTAGGTCCTTTGTGTTTACCAAAGGAATAGGCAAATATCTGAAGCGGTGGAGAAAACTTCCATTATATGATGTTGTTTCAGTGTAGCCCTGGGAAAGGTAAAGTTGATTCCAGTGCAAGGAATCTGTAGGGTAAAGGAGCCTAGCTGCCTTCTTGGGGACATGCGGGATGGGTAGGGAAGGGGGAGAGGTGGAATTTTGCTAGGTTGGCCTTCTTCTGGCATGGAGATATTTAGGAGGGAGCAAAAGCTCTAAACTGTGGCCACTTGGTGCATGAAAGGTATCAGAAGTGAAAGGAAAAATCAGGAAGGAGATGTTAAGACTAGTTGGGAAAGCACCCTGACCACATAGAAATTCTTCTTAATTTAGCTAAGATGAGGTCAAATGAGCTTTTTTACCAAATCATATAATTTTCTATGTCTCTGTTTCCTCTTTTCAATAGAGGAGATGTTAATTTCCTGTCTTGTCTTCATAAAAGGCTACATTTAAATCATCCTTGAAAAATGCATTCATCTATACTGGTCTTAAACGTCAGGAGTTACAAATTTCATAACAGACGATATGTATCTTTATTGTATCATTCACTCAGATGCAATCAAGCTTTTTCTTACGGCCTTCCCTCTGACTAAAGCACCCTCCCTACTCTCGCCACCAAATCAGACTTGTACTTCAAGTTGCCCCAAAATGGCTTTTTCCATTGACACACCCAGGAAACATTAAGTACCATTTTCTCTTCCATTCCATTCTACTTAGTTAAAAAAACTACTAGTATAAAGTAAATATTTATCTACAAGTCTGAATGCTGCTCTGCTGCAGCGGCCCGGAGTTCGCTGGTTCGGATCCTGGGCGCGCACCGACATACTGCATGGCAAGCCATGCTGTGGCGTCGTCCCACATAAAGTGGAGGAAGATGGGCACAGATGTTAGTACAGGGCCAGTCTTCCTCAGCAAAAAAAGAGGAGAATTGGCAGATGTTAGCACAGGGCTGATCTTCCTCACAAAAAAAAAAAAAAGAAAGAAAGAAAACGATGTTATCCCATGTTTTGACCATGGGGCTCAATTTTTTTTCAAAAATTAGAGATTTTTTTTCTCCAAATGCAATCTAAATGTCTCCTATTGTTTCTTGAGCATAACCTCTGAATTACTCCTTTCCACTACAAGCACAGTTTAAAGTAAAATGATTTTATTACTTTCCTCTTATTAATGAAACAAAATATTATTTAAAAAGAGAGTGATAGAAAAAATTCAGATAAGAAAAAAAATAAAAATATCCCCTAATCCAACCACCAAGACACAAGCACAATTCATATTTTGGTGGGGATCCTTCCAGAACCCCTGCCCTAATCTCCCCACAAACACACACACAAAGCAAATACAACTTAGTCCGTTTTTACTGCCATCAGTAAGCTTCATATAAACCTTCATAACTTTCTAATAAAATATTTCTTTGCAGTGGGTCTCTGAGATATGTCTGCTGATTTAACAAGTTTCTACAACCCATTAACTCCACAGGAGACCCTCCTGTTCAGAAAGAGTTGAGCTAGTTTCTCCTCAGGTTAGTTCACCGACTAACTGCCACCTAACATCACCAACAAATCCGTCAGCTAACTTCCGACCGCAGAATCCTTATTACGGCTAATTATATAAAAGGTAGATAAAGCACAGCAGGTGGTTCGTTTTTTAGGTGGAATGTGCAGCATTGAAGGCATTAGACAAGTATCTTCTTGCCTGGCAATCTGAGTCACATTGAAGTGGACAGGACAGGGCATCTGCATGAGGAAGGAAATGGACAATTTAGTCAGCACGGGGCTGGCGTTTGTGTGGTGTGGTGTAAGCAAGTGCTCATGGAATCCCACAGCAAACTCACATGGGAGTGCATCCTTCCTTTACAACTGCAAAATCTGGCTGAAGGAAGTTAATCAGTTTGTAAAGTTCTCATAAACATGAAGCGATGGAACTGCAAATTTAAACCCAGGTCCCTCGTGGTCCTACATTGCATATTCCGTAAACAACTATTACACTCGGTAGCCACAAGAATGTCTAACTCAGGGCTCTAACAAAGATCTCCCATAAAAAATTCTATAGGTAGATAAATACAAATCTAAACATTAAAAAAGACAGAATTATGCTAACAGCTAAAATTTAGAGCTAATTTTCAAGTTAATTTAGAGCTGTTTTATTAAAACAGCTAATTTTTAATAAAAAATTTAGGAAGAAAAGAAAAGCTATTTATATTATTTTTATAATGGCTAACATATTAAGGCCAGTGCAAAATACTTTACTTGCATTATCTCATTTAACTCTCATAGATTCCCAGAAAGCAGTTAGTACTATGTGGGGGACAACTTCCATTTGTCCAGATACATCCACTATTCATCCTTCCCCATCCTTATCTGTGAACTTGTGTAGATTATGAGTTCCCTTGTCTTCTGGCTTTCAATTGGGTTCAACCAATGGGGAAAACTGGCAGGACGTCAGAAGGAGGGAGAGAAAGGTCAGAGTATTTATATTCCTGGCTCCCTTCCTGCAGGGGTCATGGCTGGCTGAGTCCCTCGGCGGAAGGTCTAGTTAGATAGTGCTTTCCATATAGTTCTTTGTGACTTTAGGTTCAGATAACCATTACATTCACTAAGTCAACGGGTAGTAAAAGAATGTAGAGGTCACTAGCCCTTGTGGATTTCTTGTATGCTGCCCATACCTATGTAAATAGTTGTTGATGATACATACATTGTTATCCTCATTTACAGACAAGGAACTGATACTCAGAGAGATGAGATGACTTCTCCAAAGTCACAGAGGTAGCAAATGTTAGAATTCAGATTTAAACCCAGGCTTCTATCAAATCACAGCCCACACCAGTGTGCTGTCCTGTGCTGACTCTTCTTCTAGCCTATAAAATCCAAATTTCAGTCCCTGTTTTCTCTGAAGTGTCTGATAGCCTGATGGCCCACAGAGCACTGAAAGAAATTCAACTTCTGGATCAGCGGGAGGCATTAGTAATGTCTTTAGCCACCACAGGAGAAAGTACAATTTTATGAACCCAGGTCTAGTTAGCATAGAAAAAATGCTATAAAAGTCATCTACAAAATGTACACATGGTAATTCACCTCTAAAATGCACCCATTTGTACCACTAAATATTTTCAAATATGAGAGAGGATGTTTCAAAAAATTTCCATAATTTAACATTCAAATACCAAACTAATGAATGCTTAGAGTGCCATCATGGATCATAAACAGATAATGTTGCATAAAATTAGAGAGAAGTGACCAAAGTCAGAGGGTAACTCTACAGAATGGGCAGTCTTTGGAAGGTCCCTTCATCTGAAGGGTGTCGGTCTCCTGTCTGGGTGAAGGAGGGGCATTCTGATATCAATAAACCCACACCACTAGCCAACCAGTAAAATTAGGTAATAAGGAAAAGTTTTTCTCATACTCAAGATTCATGCCTATCCATGAGGAATAAGGTTTTCATGGTCCTTTCATGCCTACCTCTCTACCTTAATCTTCTACCACCAATTCCATTTCATACTCTAGGGGAATCGAGCTACTTGACCCTCCCAAATCCATAATTCTTAGTAACTCTGCATCTTTTTCATGCTGCTCCAACTGCCTGAAATTCCCTTCCCCTCCATGCTGCCCTGTAAACTCAATTACCCTTACAGAATCTCATGAAAATTGTCACCTCCATAATAGCACTATTAGATTATACTGAACTTGAAGCAACCAGAGCACGTTGCACATTCCTCATTTACTAGATATTGAGTGATGCATCACTCATCTGAGCTGGATACTCTTTATTTTATTTATTTATTTTTTTTTGCTGAGGAAGACTGGCCCTGAGCTAACATCTATTGCCAATCCTCCTCCTTTTTTTCCCCAAAGCCCCAGTAGACAGTTGTATGCCATAGTTGCACATCCGTCTAGTTGCTGCATGTGGCACGCGGTCTCATCATGGCCTGACAAGGGATGCGTCGGTGCGCGCCCGGGATCCAAATCTGGGCTGCCAGTAGTGGAGCACGCGCACTTAACCAGTAAGCCATGGGACCGGCCCCCAGATACTCTTTAAGTATGTTTTTTTCTCATCTTTGCATCCCTAGAACATAGTACATGGCTCACATCGACTCAAATTTGCACTGAATGAATTTATGAATGAATGATTAATTGAAAGCTTGAAGGAGAGAGCAGAGAAATTTCATCATGTAATTGAAGGAGAAACTATGAGTAACCTTGAATATTAAGTACAATGTTGAATCTATGTAGGATTTAGAATAAATATAGAATGAATTTTTAGGAAGCAAATATTATAGGATTGTCCTAGGCTAGGGAGAGCGTTGTGTATAACTTCTTACCATCATCACGAATTCATTTACTAAAAATCGTATCTTGTGGCAGACTATTTCTTTTCTCTCTCTAACGTATTGCCTAGAACAATGACAGGCCCTTAAACGTATATTCTTAGGGTTTTCCTCTTTGTCCATTGTAGTGGGCTGTGTGGTGGCCCCAAAGATATCAGGTCCTAATTTCTAGAACTTGTACATTTGGGAAGCGTCTTTTCAGATGTGATGAAGTTAAGCATCTTGAGACCATCCTGGATTATCTGCATGGGCCCTAAATGCCATCACAAGTATCCTTACAAAAGAGGGGTAGAAGGAGATTTGAAGCACACATAGAAGAGGAGGAAGCAATGTGATTACAGAGGTACAGATCAGGGTTACATGGCCACAAGTCAAGAAATGCCAGCAGCCACCAGAAGACAAGAGGCTAGGAACAGGTTGTCTCCAGGAGCCTCTGGATTCAGTAGAGCCCTGTCGATGTTTTGATTTTGGCTCAAAATGATTTTGGAATTCTGGCCTCCAGCACTGGGAGAGAATACATTTCTGCTATTTTAAGCCACCAAGTTTGTGGTAATTTGTTACAGCAGCCACAGTTAACTAACACACCTATAAAGCTAAACCTTACCTTGCCTTCAAAACTGACTCACAATTCTATAGTACTTATTGTCTGTCAGGCACTGTTCTAGCTGCTAAGGATGGAAGAGAAAACACACTTTTCTGTAAAGCTTCCCTATCCCATCTTCCTTTACCAGATATAATTTTTATGTCTTCTTCTGTACTACCTCTGGTCCTTGTACTTAATTTCATTATGGTCCTTATCACTTTATATTACAATTTGTTTTTAGATCTATCGTTCCTTGAGAAGAAGACTAATTTTTCTATACATTTCTCTTTCCCTAGGAAAGCATGTGCTGAGCATGTGCTCAGAAAAATACTTGGTGAATTAAATTAAATTGAATTATAAAGTTTCAATAAAGCGTTTTCCAAAGAATAAAATTTTTTGTGTGTGGCTTTATATAAGGCAAATTAAAAATGCACACTTTCTTCTTTCTGGAAGAGACAATGTTAATGACATTCTGGTAAACACTCAGACATTCAAAACTGTATACACTACAGAGCAAATTGATATTATTGGCAAAAAGAAGTAGGTCATTACCTTAAGATGTATTGTGTCATACAATTGCATGATATGCTTGTTGCTTGGCATGCTTATATATTTAATGGCTGGTCCTCTGAGTACCTCAACCTGAGGTCATAGTAGGTGAGAAGTGTGGTTCTGTAGTTTGGGAAGAGGATAACAAAGTGAGAGTAGAAAAGTGTGGCCACAATGGTTTTATTTGATTGTGTTAGAAACTGTAAGAGAAAGTCTAGACAGACAATTCCAATGTGGTGACTCTTTGGTGCCAATAAATTAACTTTGTCTTCCTTCTGAGCTTCAATACTAAGTCAGTGTAAGCCCTAGAGACTTACTTCCTACACCACTGTCAACCACAGCCTGTGGGAATTCTTTGCTTGATTCCTACCAACATTTTTGTAGGATGTACCTTAAAGTACACTTCACGGGCAGGCATGGCCCTAGGATTTCTATTCACTGTGAACCTAGGAGTTGCAAACATACTGGAAATGGGGCTAGGAGACACCACTTGAAGTTCTTTTATTGAGAACATGATGTAATCCATGCAGAAATAGAAGTATAATGATGTACACCTGAAATTTATACAATGTTATAAACCAATGTTACCGCAATAAACAAACAAAAACGAACATATTTTATGCAGATTATATGTTTATGGAGACATTTATCTTGAAACTTCATTGCACAGTAAGAATACTGTTTTTAACTTAATTCACCTGTGGAGCCATTAAGGGAGGCTGATGAAGATTTATGGGGTTGCCTGACTCAAAATTAGGAGATGCTTAACTCCTTCCCTCACTCCATGGCTATCCTAAAAGCAGTTCCTTTGTGCCCCTCCTCAAATGATGGGTTCTTATCAGTTTAGACCTTTGGAAGTAGTGTCACATGAGAGTATCCACATCTAGCTAAAATGGACCACTGTCTTTAAAGCTGAACTGCTCTTTCTCCTTTTTCTACTCTTGCTATTCTAATATTAGGCACTGCTTATGGATACTTTTGGTTTAGCAAAAACTCACAAAAGCTTTTAAGACCTAATACCCAATATAACTAATCAATCTCTCTTTCTTTCATTTGAAGTTGAGAAAAACATTTAAGCTTTTTATGGCTTTCCAAATTAAAACCCAGTCTTTCTCACCCAATAAATGCTTCCTCCTTGCACGCATCCATTTCAGGAAAAAGGCACCATAAATCTGGAATTAAACAAATAAAGCCATCTTCCACGCGATGACTCAAAATCTGAGAAAAGTAAGGTTCTGAGTCAGAGGAAGGATTTTAGCATTTTGTGGACAGATTTTTCTGTTTTGTTATTCAGCCTTGTGTAGGATTTAATGATCTGAATCGACTCTTTGTAAAACCCACGGATCCATCTACGCAAAGCAAAAATAAACAGACTTGTTAGAAAAGATCGCAGCAATAGAAGGAACAGAGCTCGTGCGTGTCTGCCCTAGCATCGCTGCAATTGTACGATGGAGGATCTCCTGATATTTTTACCCTGAGAGAGGACATGATTACCCAACACGACCCCTGAAATTGACCACAGAAGGCCAGTACTATCGCCTTAATTGTAACGTGTCACTAATTTTCTTGCCAATATGCTTAGATGTGGAATAAATGTTTTACTCATTAGAAGCAAACAAAAATGGCTCAGTCTCTTTAATAACGCACAATGTGATGGCAGGATTGGCACCACTGTCAACATTTTGATTGTCCTTTTCTACAAATAGGCTAAAAAATTTCACACCTGGCATTAGTGAGTTGCTCATCAATCTACATGTTTATTCAATCATTTGCAAACTATTTTGTGAACACGTACTGTGGGCCAGGCATTGTTTCAGGCACTGGAAGTACATAAATGAACAAACAGCAAATGTCCTGCCTTTCTGGAGCTTATATTACGAGAAACATAGTAAAGAAGATAATTATCTAGTGTGTTATAAGGTGAGAGATCTTGAAGAACACAAAAATATGTCAAGGAAAGAGGAGAGGAGTCAGGGGGACAGCAGTTACAGTATTAAATAGGGTAATCAGGATGGGCTTTATGGACAACATGAGATTTGTGTCAAGGCTTGGAAGAGGCAAGGTAATCAGCCAGGCAGATATCTGGAGCATGTGCTCCAGGCAAGAGAAGAACAAAAGCAAAGTCCCTATAGAAGAAGGATGCTCAACAGGTTCACAGGTTGAGCCAGGAAGCCAGTTTGCTGGAATTGAAGGAAGAGAGGGGAATTACAGAGTTAAAAGGATGTTAGAGAAATAAGGGATGCCAGATCATGAAGCTGCATGAATACAGCAAAGAAGAGCCATATCAAATTCATTAAACACAAATATTTGTTCATTAGCATCTGTACCTGGTTGTGTGATTTTTTCCTAAGCAGGATATGCTCTCTTTAAATCTACTATCGGCAGAAGTAATGAAAAATATGTTTGGGCTCCTATAATCTTGCATCAAAATTTCACCTATCTTGCAAAGCTTTCTGTTTATGACAACTGTAATCATGGGGCAGGCAAAGTCATCATCTCAACAGAAGGGAAAACAAGCATACTGCTTCATGCATTTCTTAACGGGGCTTTGATAGGATTGTTGAAACATGCAGGCTCTGGTCTACATGCAGCAAATGAGAATTAGAACATTAGATTAAAAGAGAATGGCCTTAAATGGGTAGACTGAGCCCAGGCAGCTAAGCCCAACTCTAAAATCTCTCCAAATGAAAGAAAAGTAATTTTTTTTCTTAAGAGGATTAGAATGGCACTACTTTGCCTTTTATGAGTGGTTGCTCTGTGCCAGGTACTGTTAACATGGGTTAACATTTGTCCCCACAGGAAGCCTATGAGAAGGATACTAGTATTTTTTTCCCCATTTTACGGGTAAGAAAGCTGAAGCTCTGAAGAAATTAGTGACTTGCTCAAGTAGGCACACTTAGTAAGCAGCAGATCCAGGATCCTATCCCTGTCAGCCTGACTCCTGAGCTCACGTCCTTAGCTATCATGCTACATCACGTCATTTAGAAAACTGGAGGGTTTGTTAGGAATTTTGAGGTATTTCTGAAAGGTATACAGAGAAGGGGCAACTGACATCTTTGCACCAGGAGAAAGCACTGAGCGAGGGAGGAGAAGGAAATGTGAATGGAAAGCGACCTCCTGGCGCAGAACAAAGCGGTCATTCATTCCTCCCTCCCACGTTCAGGCTGTTCCGCACTCTCAGAGGCAAATCAGTTCGTCAGCATCAGAGAGCAGTTATTTTCCAATCTAAAGATGAGAAGGCAATCTAGATTTACCAAACATTTGCAAAACAGCACCATGAAAATTATCAAAGGCGATGCACAGGAAGAAATACGGTATGCAAGACCGCAGAGTTAACAGAGCAAAAAGAAGATTCTAAGAGGGCTAAAATTACATGCTCAGACACTAAGAGGGTGATCGGATCCATAAGACAAGAACTGGCTTTTATGGAATTTTTTTTTAAAAAAGGGGAAATACTGGAAATAGAACCATGATTTCTGTTGCAATTAAAAGCTCAATAGGTGGATTGCATGGAAGAATTGACAAGGCTGATAAGAAAATTAGGGAGCTGAAGAAGGGAACAAAACTACTGTTCCAGAGTGTTAAGGGTCGGAGAAAAATTTAGAGAAATGGAGGATTGACTCAGAAGTCTCTTTCCACTGCCTCCCTTATGCTCTCCATTCCCTCCTCTGCCTGGATGTAACTACATTTTATATAATACTTTCTAGTCCTTTTACTTTTCATTTGTGTGTGTGTGTGTGTGTATTTGTACATGCATACTTCTGTTTTACATAAATAGAATCACACTGTGTCTATAGTTTCTGGAATTTTCTTTTTCATTAATATATAACTAGAATTTTCAAATTTCAAACTTTACCCTATGTACTTCTCTTGTAAGACTTATAATAGCCTTCATCAAAATGTAAACTTAAAATATAAAATATATTGAAGATTTTTGTATACATTTTCTCAAGACAGATTTTTACCAATTTATTCAAAATTTTTAGCAATTTGAACTAGAAAAATCTGTTCTGAATATGAGTTGCCAATCTGAGGAATAATGGCCACATGTCCAAACAGGGATTCACTGGTTTATCTCCAATTAGTCTTAAAAGGCTTGAAAACATGTGAATGGCATATATGTCTTAATTTATCTATTTAACTATCATTCATGAGTATAGTGCAGGTGGCTGGCTCTATGGTAAGAATAGATGAAAAATAATGATACATGATATTTTCCGTCTCAGAATTCACCGCCTAGCAGAGGATATAGACACTCAAATGGCTATCATACAATTTGCTAAGTGCTATAATAGAAGTCTGTACAAATTGCTATGGGAACATAAAGGAGGAAATTCCAGCAGTGGAGAGAGCTATAAAGGGTCTGAACCAAAGAAAGGAGCAGTGTATTTACAAAGAAACTTCCGGTTTCCTTTCTGAGGTAGAATCAACACAATATGGTGGCCAACTACATGGCTTGGAGGACTGGAGGCAGAAAGTTGAGATGAAGGTGACTCTTATGTATTATCCTCACAACACACCTACATGTTGCTTCCATTAATTGAGATGGGGGAAATAAAGGCGTGCTTATATTGGTTTGAGAGGAGTGGGGAGAATTGATGATTTTCATTTTAAGCATATTGTTTTCATGTGCTGTAGGTCATCTAAATAGAGCAGCAGTCTCGTAGAGCAATAATATACCACGTGTTTCATAATTTTTAAATTAAAGGAGCAAGAAATACAAATGCCTGTGAGGGCTGTCATCAGGGGATTGCTTATTCCATGTAAACTGGTGTGTTTTGTGGGGTGAGACTCTTTAAAAAGACATTCCATGGTCAATAAATATAGAAAATCCTACGTCCCATATATTCTTCTTGCATATATACAATATGAACATTAACATATGAACATTAACATAGTAAAGACTGTGAGAAATCTTGTAGCAAAGAAATTTGCTTAACTGATTTAATCACAGAGAATGCCTCCTGCTTATTTCTGGTTTTTTTCCTGAGTACCATTACATCTTGTAGAAGTTTCAGGGGTCTCGCCAATGGACGGTCTCACCAAAGGAACATTAATCCAGAAAAAAGTAAGATAAACCACAACTATGATTTATAATGAGGGAAATACTTTTTCTCCGCTCCTGACACTATAGGCTAGAAAGTTAGGGCAATATTCCCGGTTTCACTTGACTCCTTTTATCCACTTTGCATCTCCTGAGGTATGGTTGTTAAATTGGGGAAAAATAAAATATTTAGTCTTTTCCCTTTGGGAGCAAGCCGTCCACGGGGAGCAGGTGTTCCTTTGCTGCTCCATGCTGTAAGTCTCACCCATCCAGCATTGTTTTTGACTGGATGGTAAGTCTGTCCAATATGAGGTTCAGTTATTATGCCCAAACTATGCTATCTTCCCCAATCTTGTCTTTATCACCAGTAAAGGCATTATTTTATTCTTCTAAGTGCCTTAGTATTTTCTTTTATTTTTGACTTATCTCTCAATTAGTTGAGAACCTAGGCAGAGAAGAGGGATATTTATTTACTGAACTCCCTCAACGATCCCCATAATACCAGTAATCATTCAGAGATGTTGCTCTGTGAAGGATCACACAGAGTTTTCCCTCAGAAAACTTAAATGGTTGGGTAGATGTGGGAAGTGACACGTCCTTTGTGCCAAGTAGTGCCCTCAGCATGTTATACATAATATCTTATTTCATCCTCCTAACCTACAGAAGGGGGTAAAAATTATTAATATTGCCACTTCAAAAGAATCTGAGGCTCAGAGAGTTTCAAAAACCTGTACCATGTCATGCAGCTTCTGAATTCCTTGCTCCACTACCCAGGCTCTTTTCCATCCGTTACTTGGAATTTGTATGGAAACTAAATGATGTGCCTTCTCTCCCTGCAATGTTTAACCCAGCTCAATTCAGCTCAAATCTGTAGGCAATTGGACATCTAATAGTTTGGAGTAGCTTAATGGTTAATAACAAAGGTGCCAAAGTCTCTCTTGCTTTGTATCCAGCTCTAGTTTTGTCACCTTGGGCAAATGATATACGGACTTTAAATATCCATTTATTTTTCTCAAAAATAAGCAAAAGTAACAGTTCTTACCTCATGGAGTAAAATGAGATATTGCATATAAAGTGTTTAGCACAGAGCCTGGCACATAGAAAACATTTAATAAATCTGTTTGGTCCTTAAAGCCTGATGGTGAAGCCACACGTGTTTAACTATATTTTCCCTAGTCCCTAGAGTAGATTGTATTACCGTTCTTCAGTATGAGCAAGTGCATGGTGAAAATACTTTATTTATCATGCCAAAGTTACTGTTTAATATAACATACATTCCTTGGCCACAGAACCACTTGTAACCATACCTTCATGCTTTAGTGTCCCCCACAATGCACATGGAATTGTTATTGGTGGGCGAGTATGCCTCCATAAAATAAAAATTAGGTTTTTATTTTTGACAAACTCACTTACTCAAAGATGCCTATAATTGGTGCCTTCTGTTAGAAACACTCTATTTCCTGAGCTCTCTTTCTCTTGGCTAACTCCCCTACTCAGGCTTCATATCCTAGATTGAAAACACTTGAAAGAGGTGCTCCTTGAACTCTGGGCCCTGAGTCCCCTTGCTATAAGCTCACCCAGCATGTCTTCCTCTCGTCCTCGTGTCTTCGTGGTAATTTGTTCGTCCCACAGGACTCAAGTCATGTCTATCTTATCTGGCACTGTTTCCTCAGCATCAAGCACAGTTCTGAGGAGGTAATCAATGTTTTTCAAATTCAGTTGATTGAATATGGTCCATGTCATGTCAGAAAAATGACAAACCAACATATGTAGGATGCTTGCCTTAGCTAGGCATTTTATAGACACAATTGCAATTCACTCTTAACAATGCCATGTAATGCCCAGTATTACTACTCCCCACCCCCAAATGAAGTTGAAGCTTAGAGTGATTGTCATACCCAAAGTTCTTCAATAGCTTATTATACATTAATTGCTGGATTCAGAGCCTGATATATTTTAGTACAATTCCATGACTTTTACCACTATGTGATGGGTGCAGCAAAACCAATGAGGCATATTTTGCTTTGATAGATGATAGATAGATAGATAGATAGATAGATAGATAGATAGATAGGTGATAGATAGATAGATAGATAGATAGATAGATAGATAGATAGATAGGTATAGAGATGATATAGAGTTTTTTTTTCCAGGAAGAAAATATGTAACTATAACACTTCAATAGCAATGTCACTCAACACTTAAGATCTAGATCTTTCAGATAGCCAAGGGTATAAAGCCGTTGGCATGCTTGGGTTGAAACCAAAAACCTTTCCCAGCACTACCACCCAACACAGAAGGTTAATTCTTCTGCTAATTCCTTTGAGCAGGCGGGAGCTGCTGACAGTGCTTTCCCTTTTGGACAAAGACTGAGATGATGCACCTGAACATTTCATTCATTTGGAGAGGGAACACAGGCCGCCTCCCGCAGAAGCAGATCAGCACATTTCATTATCAAATAATGTAGCAAGAAATGGAAAACATTTACTCTATTACCTAATTCACACCACTCCTCCCTGGGGTGTATTGACTCCAAACCTTTGTCCAGTCTAGCTTAAACAAATCAAACTATGGGGAACCACTTCATCACCTAGTCAACTTCACAAGTGGAAACACTTTTGTGACACCCACATCTAATTAACAGTAATAATAAAACTAATGTGATGGTACTGATACTTTGGCCAAAATACAGCATAGTGTCACCAAATTAAGCTAAGCAGAAGTTCCCACTACCTGCCCATCTCAATTATCACCAATAAAAAATCGTGAGCCACACACTCCCCAGTTGTGATGCTCTCCCGCAATTAATTTGCATAACGAATAGCAACATTGAAATAAACACTAATTATGTACTGAATGGGATGTAGAGAGGTGATTCAAGTAATTTGACTGGCTAATCAACAGGAGATTATTTCTCAGCTATGATTGTACATATCAGAAATTTACTACCTGTTAAAAATGCAAATCGAGTGGTCCAGTGGTTAGGACAGTGGCCCAGTGGTAAGGACAGTGGCCCTAATGGACATAGACAGTTGTCTGTCCTGGTTCTGTGATTGCTTGATAGTCTGTGGATAACATGCTTACAGTTTAGTGGTAGCTAGCATTTATTGACCACCTATATGGCAGACACTGCTCTAAGGTCTCCACATAGTTTAAGTAAGTTAACCTGTACAATCCTACCTTTTAAAAAAAGATGAGATAGCAAAAACACAGAGAGTTTAAGTAACTTAACTAACAGCTTACATCTGATGAGCAGTGAAGTCTAGAATTGACCCAAGATGCCTGGTTCCAAAATCTAGGCTTTCCATCATTATCTGTCTCCATCTCTAAGTGTGATGGCTGAATTTATGCAGTGGACACTCCCAGCTTGTTAACAAGAGGAAAGTTACCATCTAAGAATTGTTGCCAATCTCCAACATCAACTTCATGATAACTTTGACTGTGGGAACCACCATCCACCATGTCACTAACAGAAGCTGAAGGTAGGATAGACCCACGTGATCGGCTGCCATTTGATCCAGAATTACAGGAATCCAAATTTTAAGTGCTTGGAAGATTGAGGAAATGTTCACTTATACATCTAAGCTGTTTAGCTTCAGATTGAAATGACTAAGAAAATGACTAAGATTTATTTTCAATTGGCTACTGTTCAGCGGGCTAGTTCACAGTGAAATCATTGGTAGAAATGACGTCTAGCAGTTGTCTAAAGCAGGAGGATCTCAGTTTAGGCCAAAAATCCAATGCCTGTCATAGAAGTTAAATCACTTCTTTCATCACTACAAATCCCAGATCATCGTTGAAGCAAATCTGAATGAGAAGTAACTGTCCCATACAACAATGTTCTATGTCAGCACTGTACGTACATAATCACCACTCCTCACAAGGACAGTATGAAATAGTTATTTTCTCTATTTTACAAATAAGAAAATGAACTGAGATGTTAACTCACTTGCTCAGAGTTACACAAAGTATAAAAATCAAAGCTACAACTCAAATCTAGATTGTCTTCCAAGTTCTTAAGCCTTCCTCAAAAGGTTTCCAGGCTCTATTTATATTCCCATAACAATCTCCAGATTAAGAGAATACAAATATATTTTTTCAATTTATTCCTTATGACATTTCTCCTTAATTATTTAACATCTTTCTAGCATTGAGGGTGAGCAACTAAAAAGAAAAGTGTCAAATTAAAACATGGCCTAGAAAATTGCTACTGAGTTTGCCTTTTCCTCACAGAGTTGTGTTATATGACTATGGCAATTTCATTTAGTTCATCCACATGTAATTGCACACCAATCCCAATCCATAGGATCCCGTTGGTATCCTAAAATCCCAGGGGCATGTGCAATAAGCCAATCACCTAATCACATATCTGCCCCACATGGTAAATCAATAACATACACTTGACAGAATATAAATAAATATTAAGAGATTATATCCTAAGAGAATTTGAGGTAGACTCTCCAGCTAGAATATTTGGCTGCATAATATTTTATTTACTATTATTTGATTTGCTCCAATATAGATCATGGTGAAAAAAAATCCTTTGGCATGATTTTATTTAAATTAGAAATAAATTACATACAACACTGAATACACTGAAGTTATAGCAATAAATAGGACAAGACCATTGCCTGCAAAGAGATACCAGATAGCAACTGAAAAGTAGTAAGCTTTTTTGGAGAGTTCTCAAAAAATTAAAAATAGAAATACCATATGATCCAGCTATTCCACTTCTAGGTATTTATCCAAAGAGCATGAAAACACTAATCCAAAAAGATCTCTGCACTCCTATGTTCATTGCAGAAATATTCACAATAGCCAAGACTTGAAAGCAACCTAAGTGCCCATCAATAGATGAATGGATAAAGAAGATGTGGTATGTATATACAATGGAATACTACTCAGCCATAAAAAGGTAAAATCCTGCAATTTGTGACAACATAGATGGACCTTGAGGATGTTATTCTGAGTGAAATAAGTCAGATGGAGAAAGACAATTACTATGTGACTTTACCCATATGTGGAAAATGAACAAACAAATAGACACAGAGAACAGCTTGGTGGTTACCAGAGGGAAAGGGGGTGGGGGTTGGGCAAGAGTGTAAAGGGGCGCATGTGTATGGTGACAGATGGAAACTAGACTTTTGGTGGTGAACACAATGCAGTCTATACAGAAGTTGAAATATGACGATGTACACCTGAAATTTATGAAATGTTATAAACCAACGTGAACTCAATAAAATTAAAAAAAAAGATCTACAAAAAAAGTAGTAAGTTTTATTATTTTTTATTCGACAAAAGTAAGTAAATACCACATCCTTCAAAGCCCTCCTTTCAATTCCATCTTAAAATGAAGATAGAAAAATCATATTAGGTATTTAATGGAAAACAAATCATAAGAAGGCTTAACAGCATTTTTTCAGTTCATTCATAAATGGCCAAGACAGAAGATATTTTTCTCTTAATTTAATATGAGGTAATTCTGTCCCATGAAAAATAGGTACACTTACCCAAAAGTGGGATCATTTCTGAAACAAATATGGTAAAGAATACACTTTACCCGGGTGATCTCATGTATCCTCATAGCTTCAAATACCACGTATACTCCTGACTCCTTAATTGATAGCAAGTCTCAGATTATTGGCTTAATTTCCAAACCCATTTATATACTATACATTTTCATTTGCATGACCTACAACTATGTCAAACTCCACATAGCAAAAAATTCTAAATGAAATTGCAAGAAAATATTTTTTATTGACTTAAGCTGGTGGATTGACTTAACTAAAATTAGCAAGTGATCCAGTCTAGATGCTTCTGGCCTCGATTATCCCAGGCAGGCTGAAAGGCCACTGGCATGCTGCACGCCTGTTCTCATTTATGTCACCATGAGAACCGCTGAGTGACCACCAGGCCAGCTGCTGGGAAAACAGTTATGGCATCTTAGCCCATTACGTCCAGTTCTAACACCCTCTTGAAGTACGGTAAGCTGCCGTCTTACTGCCCCAAAATCATCCAGTCCTGCCACACAGACTCAGAACGCAAAGGACAAAACAGAAACTACAGAGACAAGACATGAACAAGTGCAGTTATTCTGAGATGACACAAATGAGCCTGGTATTAACAAAAGAGGGCAGACCTAGTGCACAGCCATACTTGCTATCAGGAAACATAATTTGGAGAAATACTCAATGAGCCAGGCTACAAGAAAAGCAATTTTGCATTCATGTTCTTAATCAAAAAAAGTCTGAATGCCATCAAATCAATTTTCACTATCTGAAATAAAATTTCTGCCACGTCTTAAATTATACAACTCTAGCAAACCCATAAAATATGGCCCTGTCATTTGCTTTCCTGACCTTTATATACCACAAGGCCATATGCTTCTGAGGAAGTTGCTGATTCCCCAGGGCTGATCACAGTCACAAGCCATTCTGAGCAGGCTCATGCCCAGCTCTTTCCTCCAAAGGTCACTTCTCCAGAGAGGCCATCCCTGCTCAGTGCCCAGCACAGCCATCCCAGGGTCCCCAAGCCGACAGCATCAGAGTCTTCCTCTTGTATGTTCACATAGTCCCTGCAGTTTTCCTATATTATTTCTCAGCTCTTACCCATTTATTTTTCATTCACAGATTATTTTTGTGTTTATCTCATTAAAATCTCTCTCTTCCAAACAGGACGTAAGCTTCATGCTTATAAGGACTGATTCTGCTGCTTTTTCTTTCATATTACATTCCTTGAACCTAACAGAATATATGGACTGAAAAACAAAATGATTCAATATATGAATAGTTTTTATCATTATGTGTCATGGTCCAAGAGAATTAAGAATCCTCAGGAAAGTAAAATCATAAAATTGTTTAATACAGAAGCTGAAGGGCCCTAGATATTATTTCAACTCCTCCATTTTAGAAATAAAGAGACTGAGGTTGAGCTGCTGACATGCGTCCAGAAACCCAAGTTCTACCAGCTAATTAGTGACAGAAGCTAAACATTTGGGACGCAGTTCCAGTGGGTTTTCTAAGAAAGCATTCCACTATCTGATACGTATGAAATACGTGTGGTTCCTACAACTTCTCCAAAGTGGAATAGTCTCCTGAGCACCACTTCTAATTGACTTTAAATGATCAAGTGGGGCCAATTGGGAAAGTCAGCTTATTCTATGAGAAATGTTGAAAATGCAAATTAATGTAGAATTATGAAGAGGCTTCTCCTTTACTGTGTGATGATTGTAGAAGACTAACTCACAGCTCTTTCTGGACTGGGGAACATGAGTAATTTGAAATGTAAAAACTATGAGTTTCAAAACCACCAATTCCATAATCCCTTCTCTGGAGGGAAGGGATCAATTTCAGTTTAAATCAAAGCTAACCTGAAATTTTGGTGAACATGAGCATTCCTGGCCTCATCACTTAACCACTCTTCCACATTCACTCTACGCATCAGCCTTACTGAATGGCTCTTTGCAATCCCTGAAATGGACTGACCATATTCTTTTCCACATGCTGCATTTCTACCTGAAATCTCTACCTGAAATTATCGTGTCCCCTTGTTTGTCTAGGACACTCACACTCATCCTTCAAAATCCAAGCTGAAAATCACTTTGTACCAAAGAACCTCCTGCTGTCTCAAGACAGAAGTAGTGTCTCTCTCTAACTTCCATGCATAGTCTAATGTTGAATGTTTATATTTTTATTTGATAATCACGCCAGAGGATTTTTCCATAGTCTTATGAAGTGAGCCAAACCAATATAAACAAAAAATATGAAGAAAGTCTATTTTTAGAAAATGCCCAAGTTTTAAAATTTATAATTTCTGAGATAAATATTTCTCCAATATCATAAGCTTTGGCATGTCCAGATACATAAAAATCATGTCATGATAACTGACCATTAATTTATAAAGTATAGGATATCTGAGCATAGCATCAATATAATTTATTCCACAACAGATGACAAACAAAATCAAATTGACTAATTTGCTGTGTTTATGGTAGGCACACAACAAAAGTGGTTCTGAATGAACAGGCAAATAAACTTATCATAACAGCAACGCCATAATTGAGCTCATTTTGTGGACTAAGCTTATCAAGTAATTTATGTATGAGCTATGCAATATGGCTAAGCTTATCACTTAAGATCCCTACAAAATAATTAAACGGAAAGAATAGTTTATCTCCAGTTAAAATTCTAGACTTTATTTCCTGGCTACTGATTCAAATGGCAGAATAAAATAAAGATGCAAATATATTCCCTTGTAGAAGTCACAGAACTTAAAATAGTAGATCATTAAGTTTCCTATCCCTGGAGATTGAATATATAATTTCTCTTATAACTTGTCCAGTCACTGGTGTAAAAATAAGAATAAATCAAAGTGTATGTATCATTCTGGACTCCCTGATTCAGTGTTAGTTGTCTGGAATCAAATCCGCTTTGGGAAATTTTTTATCTGCTTTGTTTTTCAGGATTATGTGGTCATGCAGTTTTCTGTCATAATGCCAACTAAGCAAGGTCATTCTGTGATATACTTAACGGCATTTTGTCATAGAATACACACTCCCAGGGTGATCTCATCTACAACTATGGCTTAAATTACCATCTGTATCCCATGTCTATATCCTAAAGCTTCACAGATCTATATCTTTGCCTTAGATCTCTCTCTTGAGCTCCAATTTTAAACAATTGTCTACCTATACCTAGACTTAAATTTTGGACAGGGATCTCAATCCCAATATATCTAAAACTGAGCAAATTCTCTCTCACAGGCCCCAAAACTATATTCTCTCTTCAATGTTCTGTATCCTGCTGAGGTCATGCAACTATAAAAACAGAAACATGAGAATCTCATTAATGTCTTTCTTCTTCTTTCACACCCTTATATCCTATGAGTCACCAAATTTTATTGGTTCTACTGCCCAAACATATTTTGAATCTGCTCATTTTTATCTATTCCCACTATGGATGCCAGAGGTCCTGCTCCTAGCCATGATTCTTCTATGTGATATTTGTAAAATGTGTGTGATTTCTGCAACTTCTCTCCCTTAGATTACTTCAACAGCCTTAAAACTGGTCTCTAGGCCTCTGGTTTTTCTTATTCCAACCCATTTTTCTCACTGCAGCCAAAGTAATCTTACAAAAACCCATGTCACTATATCATACACCTGTTAATAGTTCTTTTGTCATTCCCAAGAGTCTAGATTATTCTGTAGGAACAAAAAATCCCCAAATATCAGTGGCTTAACCAAATAAAACATTATTTTGCATGCAAACTGCATGTCTTTTTTTTTTTAATTTTTTGTTTATTGCAGTAACATTGGTTTATAACACTGTATAAATTTCAGGTGTACATCATTATACTTCTATTTCTTTTAATTATTTATTTATTTATTTCCCCCCAAAGCCCCAGTAGATAGTTGTATGTCATAGCTGCACATCCTTCTAGTTGCTGTACGTGGGACTGGCTTCAGCATGGCCAGAGAAGCAGTGCGTTGGTGCGCGCCCGGGATCTGAACCAGGGCCGCCAGCTGCGGAGCGGAGCGTGTGCACTTAACCGCTAAGCCACGGGGCCGGCCCTATACTTCTATTTCTGCATGGATTACATCATGTTCTCATGTTCACCACCCAAATACTAATTACAACCCATCACCACACACATGTGCCTAATTATCCCTTTTGCCCTCCTCCCTCCCCACTTCTCCTCTGGTAACCACCAATCCAATCTCTGTCTCTATGAGTTTGTTTGTTGTTGTTATTATCTACTACTTAATGAGGGAGATCATACAGTATTTGACCTTCTCCCTCTGACTTATTTCACTTTGCATAATACCCTCAATGTCCATCCATGTTGTCACAAATGGCTGGATTTCATCGTTTCTTATGGCTGAGTAGTATTCCATTGTGTATATATACACAGGTTCTTTTCTCTCATTTCTGATGATAAATCCCTGTTAATTATTTTGCATGCAATTTGGTTTATCGTATTTGTTGATTCATCAATCATGCATCCGTTCATTCAGCATTCACTTATTGAATGACTACAAAGTATCAGGAATGGGTCTAGATGCTGCATTCATTCTTCTAGCACTAGCAGTGAATGAATACAGACCAAAATCCCTGCTGTTATGCTTTTGGAAGGAAATTAACAATAAATAATTAAATAGCTAATGTTTATACCATGTCTAACAGTGATAAATGCTATGAAGATCAAATAAGTGAAGAAAGGGGCTGGGAGATGCCAGGAGTGGGGCAACAGCAGTGCATTTTAAGAAGGATAGTCAGGGAGAGGTCCCACTGGCAACTGGTCTAGGACCTGATGGAGGAGATGGAGTGAGCCATCATACCTTGGGGAGAGATTTTAGGCAGAGGAGACATCAAGTCCCCTGAGGGGCTATGACTGACTTACAATAAGGAGGATAGTGTGCTGGATCAGAAAGTGTAGTAAAAGAGGAGTTTGTGTTCATTGTAGGGGGCTAACCTGGTAGCAAAGTGCAAATTGTAGTTGTGGAAAAGTGTTTTGTTGACTAAGACAAAATCAAAATGTCCTCCTTTTGAAAAAGGATGGAGATCTTGCTTTCCCTACTTATGAGTCCTGAGCAGTCCAGTTTGGTATTTATTTTATCACCTCTAGAGAAGACAATAATATAACTCCAACTGGCCTGCTGGGGTCCTTGTGTGATCACACCTGACATCACTAGTCAACATAATGGACTCAATGTTCTATTGCCTCATCTGTCCACATACTCGTTCCTCCCTCCCTGCCTTCACCACTGGATGGATATTTTGATATTTAAGTGAGCAACGTTCGGAATCAGGGCCTTAATTTGGATGAGTCAATTCACTAATGATATGAAATGTTGATTCCCCTGTAATCAGAAGTGGATTCCATCCCAAGCCCTCAAAGTCAGACTAGAAATTCCAATTTGAAGCACAGCGATAATGACTTTCATTTATATAGTCACATTTCTCCAGAAGTACTCCAAAGTGCCTTAACAATTATGTATAGGCAGTCACATCTCCCACCACTAAAACACAGTTGTGTCTAGAGGGAAAATACAGCCACTATTTAATAACAAACAGTAGCATAACAAGAAATAAAGACAGACACTTTAACAAACACCACAGCCAAATGTGAGGGGTGGAAAAGAGGGTAGATTAAGAAGCTAGATGTACTTCAGATTGAGAATAAGCTAGGATATTTTGGTTAAATTCTGCATTTCTGTAAAACATGCCATCTCATACGTAGTGCATAAAACGGTTCAGTATTAACTCCTCCAGTGTCACCCAGGCCCATTGTACCAATGAAGCATAAAGGTAGAAACCAGCCGTCATATTTTGGCCCGTTGAACTGGAATGTTTCCTAGATGTAGTCCAACACACTTTTACTACTGACCCCAACCTTTCCTCATAAGAGTGGCATTAAACTGATTCAAATATTCTTTGATAATGCAGAGCACCCAAAGGAAAAAAAACAAACAGTATTTCTTGAATGCTATGTCTTAGCTTCTGCCTTAGATTCACTAGGGAACCTAATAAATATTCTCATTCATGGGACCCATATCAGACTTTCTAAATCAGATTCTTCAAATGTAAGGCCCAGAAATCTGCTTTTTAACAAGCTTCCCAAGTAATCCAAGTGTACAGGTGCTAGCAGATTTGGATACCACTGGTACAACTAGGATTAAGAAGTAAATTCATAGGGCCGGCCCCAGTGGCCTAGTGGTTAAGTTTGGCACATTCTGCTTCGGTTCCTGGGTGTGGACCTACACCACTCTTCTATCAGTGGCCATGCTGTGACGGTGGCTCACATACAAAATAGAGGAAGACTGGCAACAGATGTTAGCTCAAGCCAATCTTCCTCAGCAAAAAAAAAAAAAAGAAGAAGAAGAAGAAGTAAATTGACAGCCATAGAACATGCATATTGAAAAATGGGAAAGATCATGAAAACATGAACATTAGGAAAGGAAGCTCTTCCCAAGCCTCTTTATCCTTAAACAGCTGTAGTTAGGGTCTTGAAATCTAGTTCTCTGTGAGCTGCAAAACCATTCAGGGTATAAATTCAGAGTCTGGAAATGGAGAAGATTTAAGAGTTTGTGTAGTCTAACACTCAACTTACAAAACTGGAAACTGAGGACAAAGAGGTCATGCGACCTGGCTAAGTCAATACCAGGAGCTTTGAAACACTTCACAATGGGCTGCCCACCAAAGCAGTACGTTTCTGGCCTAAGGGCCTGATGTGGAAATGCCAATTGGACTGTGGTTGCTTTCAGCAATTTTCTCATTTCCTTCTCATTAATTATCTGGTTCACCCCTAACGACAGTTTTACACCGCCTTACTTTCCTAACATTTTATTCCTTTCTCTTCTGCCTCTTTCCTCGCATTCACTTAAAACTGACACATTTGGTCCCTGCTTCACTTAACATCATTTTTAGCAACAACCGCAAACCATTTATGAATTCCTACCAAGGGGGAAGTCATTGCCAGATGACAGGCATGCAATGGTGCCCTGCAATATAAAGAATATGACTCCTGAAGTCTAGAGAACTAAGCTCAAGTCACAGTTGTGACATTAATTAACTTTGTGGCATAGACACCATTCATTCATTGAATAATTCTTTATTGAGCATCTACCATATCTTTGGCATTGCTAGGTGCTGGTAGCAACAGAGACAGGTTTTCTTCCCTCTGGACATCACAGTCAATGAAAAAGACAGACGTGAAACAGTGAATTAAAGTGGTAACTGTAGTAGGAGCTATATAGGAAAGTACTGGCTTCTATGGGACAAGCATAGCTATATAGGACAGGAAACCTAGTGCGGAGGGGGGCCGGGAAAACCTTCCTCAAGGAAATTACACTAAAGGGGAGACCTCAGAGTTGAGTAAGAATTAGTCAGGCAGAGGGGAAGCAGGAAAGAATGCTGTAGATCTAAAAGCACACGCAAATGTCCTGAGACGGCAGAAGCTGAAAGATCAGTGTGACTAGAGCCCGAGCAAGAGGAGGGCAGGAAATAAACCCGGAAAAGAAGGAAGTGGCCAGATCATGATGCTGCAGGTACTACTGAGTAAAATAGAGACAATCCAACTTGCCACCAAGTTATTGTTGTTGCCAAATGAGGTAATTTTTGAGAGAAGAATTTGAGACAAGCCAAAATAGCAATAATTTTAACAGCTATGCAAACAAAAACCATTTTAAAAAATTTAATAGACTTCATGTATAAATTTGCTCTTTCCTCCCCTCCTCTAGAGAAAGGAACTTTAAATCCGGAGGTCACCAGCAGAAAAAGACTAACTCTCATTTAAAACAAAATAGGATGAGCAATCATCTGCTTCTATCTTCCCTTTTGAAAGGAATCAGGAGTAAAATTTGAATTTGGATGTGTGAATGAGTGTGTATGTGCACGTGAATGTTTAATTTATTGTAATTTACCAAGTCTTCAAAAGGACCACCCAGTACTGATGACCTGACTAAAGTCACTCAAGGGCTGAGCTGGTGTCTTATTCTACCAACATCACGATTTCCTCCATATTCTTCAGGAACACTTCCCATGTACAGATCCTTGATCCAATGGCTGATTTTTATCCTTACCATTTGCTGTCTGAAAATGCCTGATGCAAAGAATCAAAAAAGTGTGCAAGAGGCAACTTTTAGTTTGATAAGCTAAGAAGTAAAGAGAAAAAATAATGGTTAGACCTCAGCTCCACATCCTCATGAGTTGGTAATCATCAACGAGACATGTTCCCTTTCAGACTCAGTTATCAGTCTTCATCTTTGGCAGAAGAGCTTTTAAGAATGTTGGTCATTAATAAACTACAAAATATTAGTAGCTACAGAATGAACTGTTTCCCCGTTCAATGAGTCAAATAACTGTCCCTTTTCATTCAAAATGTTTTCCTCTTTGGTTTGGCCATATGAAAAGAAAGATATTATATCTTCTTATTGCCCATTGGTGTGGTTCGTCAGATTTCTACTCTTACCTCCTCCCCCACAGCCTCATACACACAATTTTGCCAAAATGAGCATTAGGTTTTTCAGGCATTCTTTTTATAAACACTGAATTGGAGGAAGGGGAATCTGATGCATATTGAAAGAATGATCTGTGAAAGAACTTGATCTCACAGAAAAGAAAACCAAAGGCGCAAAAAACTATATTCTCAGTGTTCATCTGTTTCCCTGCACTACCACTGCTCTCACTAAATAGCCCTCAGAGAATAAATTCCCCTACACTCAAGAACCAAAAGCTCTCATATAGGATCTCCAAGCCCTGCTGGGCGCCGTTAGGAATGTATTCTTGATACTAACCTAATGAGTTGGAAAGAGAGACGTTGAGCTTATCAATTAAATGCTGAGGATCAATTCCCAGCTTTAATGGATATCCTCAGAGTATTATAGTAAATTAGTAGCAGAACAAAAGAGAGTCAACTCTTAATACCCATAGCAGTTCTGCTTGAGTTGTGACTCACAAATGAGCCAGCGCAATCCGATCCCCTTCTCTAATCCTCCAAGATCATCTTCCACTAATGAGGTAAATACATAACACTAACCAATCACTATCAATTTGCTACTTTGCTAATGTTCAAAAGCAAGTTTAGTTCTATTAGATTTTTGTCTAGCCTGTAGACTAGCCCATCCAGGATATGCTAATAAATTTGTTTTAAAGAAAAAAAAAAAAAGCCTTTACTTAAATATTCTTTCCCTTTGAGCTATTACCTAAAAAACCATTCTAGCAGCTATTAGGACTTGTCAAAGGAGTTTACAGTGATGATTTCAGTATAAGTGTAACCATCTTGCATCCCATTTGACAGTCCCAACTGCTTAACACTTACTTCTGATGTATTCTTCGTTTAAGTATTCTAGGATAATATAACCACTTAATGAGTCATGTTGAAAATCCATGTTTAAAGCAATGATACTGATAGACCAAAGAGATTTCAATACCATCTGATGGAGAATAAGGGGCCAACTGATACATTCATATCCTCCAGCTGACTCACAACCATCACAATTACTTTGTAAAAGCAACTACTAAAGGAATTTCTGGTTGGGTTCACTTATCCAATCTTACATTATAGGAAAAAGATCCGAAAGCGTGAGATTTTAGGGGTGAAATTTTATTGGAGACACAGAAAGTTGAATATATCTGTAATTTCAGGCCATGTAAAAACTAACACTTTTCTCTAATATATGTAGTATGGACTCAAGTGAGAAATTACCATATCCTCAAGTCAAAAAACCTAGGTTCAAATTCTGACTATGCTACCACTTTAGCTGAATGGTCCTGGATAAGCAACTTAATCTTTCTGGACCACAGTTTTCTCATGGGTACATTATTGATAATAATAACAACCTATTTCCTGGTTGAAAATACCATGAAAGTGAAAGTATCCTGTAAAGATCTCTAGAATTTTTAATTAAAAGTTGGGTAAATTAGCTGAATCATTTATCATGCCTTCAAAAACTCCTTGTTGTGTACAACGTAGATAGAATTTTCTACTGTCTAATAATTTCAAAATATGCTCAGCAATTCTGACTCCCATGATGTATTTACATATCATTATATACACAACATTACAACTTTAATATTATCCAGCAAGTACAAAAGCTCTGATGTGGGAAAGACCTTGTGAGTTATGGGAACCAAGAGAAGGTCAGTGTGACTGGAAAGTGTGGAGGAAAGGGTAGGTGACAGACACTATGTCGAGACCCAGGTAGAGGACCAGATCACGTAGTGTCTGCCAGCCATGATAAGCAGATCAGATTTATATGAAATGAGAAGGCTTAAATGGAAGAAGGATGTGATCTTGTTTACATTTTAAAAATTTGGCTGCAGCATTAAGATTGCAGCATAAAGGTTAAAGAGGGAAAGAGTAAAAGAAAGGAAACACACTAGGAGGCTATTTTAATTAAGATAATGACCTGTACCAACGTGATGTAGAGGATGAAGGCAAACAGATAGACACAAGATATATTTTAAAATTAGAATGAGAAGAGGATAAAAGAAGAGAGTGGTGGTGAAGACAAAGGTGAAATGGGTAACTAGGAAATAAACTCCTAGGATAGCACTTTTTTTCCAACCTTCAATCTGTTTCAGGTCTACCTCGCTAGCTCACATGTCACTTCTCTACTGTCGTTAAGCAGCTCCAGGTCTCCACGCCGACATGCCCCTTCTCAGAATGGCTCTAGTATTTGGTGCTGGCCTTGCTCACTGGGCCTCTTCATGACAATTTGTCTAGCACTACCAGTAACCAGTTCTTGTCCTATAATTAGATGACAAACGACAGACAGGCAGAAAACCATCTAACAATCATACATGAACATGTATTACTTATCCTTGTAAAAACTGGCATTTAGAACTATCTGTGTGATGTAATACAACCCTACTGACACTTTTGCAAGAGCACTTGCTCTAATTTTTTCTGTAGGAGTGGAGAGGAATATCTATTTATCCTGTTGTCTTGCCCACTTATCCTCCCACCTAAGCCCCAGGCAGAGGGCAAGAGGGCTGAAGGGCCAGAGAGGTGGAATTCAAACCCACTTGTGAAATGTAAACAGCTTCATCTGTTAATGGCCTTGAAAGCCTTGTAATTAAGGCAAACTGGCAAAATAAACAGACAATTAGCTTGTCTTTTTGGGGTGTAAACAAGAGGAGACTCCGAGCATTTTCTGGAAGAACTCAGAGGCTAGAGAACAGGGTTTGGGCAGGGTTTAATTCATCTTGTTTATTGTTGTAACAGCACAGTGCCAGGTGGTTAACATATTAAGGTTGCAGGATTGAATGAAGCAAGGAATGAACGAATGTTCTCCTCTGCTGCATTTATCATGGCCTGAGAACTTGCACATAGATTTCCTAGTCTGCACCAATACAGATGCATTGGCTAAACAACTTTAAAATGATCTATGCTCCACTGAGTACCTTTGTGTTTGTCCACACTTGCATACACAAAAATATATCAGCAAACCAGAGGCTCGATGTTTAAAATCTGAAATGATGTGGCGCTGGTTTGGCCATAGTTTATTTTCAAACATGCTGCATCTGCAGAATGTCGGGTAATGATTATGAAACCCTTTCAGAATAGTTACAATCCAATCATTTAGCATGAGCCCTTTCTCATGCTCTCTGCCCCTTGTTCGGTGCCTTAGAAATTAATGCCTCTTGCCACAGTGAGGAAAGGACTGCACAGAAACTTACTGTTGTTCCAATAATGAGAATTTGAATCATGAAGTGTGATAGCATCAGCTGGCCTTGGCTCATCTGTATTAATAATTGATTGTTGTAATCTGTCTTAACCCCTCTCTGGCCTTTTTTTTCCCCAGCTATTTTTTCCTTCAGGGCAAAGTGTTTTTATTCTGCAATGTGCAGAAATGTACCTTAATAGTGCCTTATTCATTTCAAGAATATTGGTTTGCACTTGTTCCCACACATTGTTTTTCTTTTAAATTAAGGTGGACATAGCTAAGCCACAGTTTCCTAGACCCACAGTTTGCCTGTAAATTTTCCGTAGTGTAAGATAATCTATAGTGAGTGGCAAGAGTCTCTCAGACTCCTTACCTTATTTATGTCATGAAAAACTTTTCCTGCTCTTTCATTGCCCTTAGACTTGACCAATATAGCAGAAGTCTCTTTGTCTGATTAAAAACGGTCCGTTCCACCCTGCTGCCAATTTAGCTAAATCCCTTCATCTTGCAGCCTGTGGGTCATCTCTAAATGGGAGAGTAAAGCAAAAGACAATAACAATTCCTATCATGACAGCCAAACTTCGCAGTGACCCTGTCAAACTGTGAATAAGTTAACATTACAAAGAACTCATTGCAAAGATATTTGGTCATGTTAACCAGAGGGTGGTCCCAGAGGGGGTCTAACAGCGTAGTTTATAAACTGAGTTCTGCAGTTTAAACCTTAAGGGCCTGCTGCATTGGAACTGGGGATCTCCGGAATGGGCAGTAGGCAAGATGAGCCTTAGACAACTCTCACCCACCTTCTGCATCAAGCAGAGCAGCTCTATTTTTATCCATTTTATTTATCAATGTATTAACTGTAGTTGAAAAAGCATTCTGCAGCGTAAAGTAGTAACCACTTGGATAAGACGTAGACCCTGATTTTGGAATCAGATACACAAGTTCAAAGCTTCAATGGCATCTCCTCGCAGCCTGACTTTGGCAATCCATCTAACTTCTGGGTCAAAAGCAACACATTAACCTCCAATGGCATACCCAAGTCTAAGAAGACAGGTAAAATTTGCTTGTCTTTTATATGTGACTCAGATCCTTTTCTGTGATCATTCCCTTGGACCTCAGAGAGCCACATGGGGCCTCATTCACTTCACTCATGTTTCTACTTCAACATCAACTTCTCAGAGGTGGTCCAGGGACATCCCTCTGAAATAGCACTACCTCATGACTCTTGAGCCCTTTACCTTGATTTATTTACCTCCATAGCCCCTGCCTTACTACACACTAATATTTCTTATTGGTTCGTCGTTCTTTTCTCACACTTTCATGCAAGCTTTAGGAGATCAAGGACCTGTCCTTTTTATTACTTTATTGTCAGGACTGGAACAGTGCCTGGCACATAACAGGCATTCAACATATATTTGATGAATGAATGAATGAGCACCTCTTATTCCAAGAAATTTTTATGAGGTAGTTATTACCAAACACATAAGAGAAAAAAGGGTTTTAAATATCTTTAGGAGTCCTGGATTCTAGGACTCTTGTTATTATTAGTTCTCTGTATGACATTTGGAGTCATTTCATCTTTTTGGACCTGTTTGGACATACTTATATCAAGAGAGTCTTGGTACTGAGATTATATGATTATGATTATACAGAAATAAATCCCTTTATCCTTGCCTTCTGGTTTTCACATCCTGTGTAATCTCTTTGAATGTGGGTCAAATCTGACACTTGCTTCTAACCCACAAAATACAGCAAAGGTGACAGGATGTACATAAGTATGTCACATGAGATTATAATGGCCATCTTTATAGGAGACTCCCTTCAAGGAAGCAAATGGCCAAGTTGGGGAGGTTCATGTGACTTGAGGCTCATCCCTCAAGGAATTGAGGGATGCCTTCAGATCCACAGCCAGCAAGAAGCTAACGCCCTCTGTCCCAGAGCCCACAAGGAACTGAATACTGCCATCAACCATATGAGCTTGGAAGTAAATCCTTCCCCGATCGAGTCTCATATGAGATCTCAACCTCAGCCAAGATCTTGATTGTAGCCTTGTAAAATAAGATCCTGAAGCAGAGGATCCAACTAAGTTACACTGAAATCCTAGCTCACAAAAACTGCACAAAATAAATGTGTTGATTCACTACATTTGTAGTAATGTTGTTCTGCAACAATAGATAACTAATACAGATATGAAATATTCCCTTTGCTGCAATGGCAGGTTTATGAAATGTACTGAGTCTAATATCCATGGAAGAGAAGGGGCTATGGCTCTACAGTCAGGGTTTCTAATTTTTCAGAACTCACTAAAGGAGTATGCTTCATTAAGACACAAAAAATAACTGATGTTTCACTTGGCTACATATTTTCCCCATCATACTACAGCAAAGTAGGCAAAGATGTACTTCAGACGTGGTTTCTCTTTTGTTCTTCTGATTTTTCCTACAGGCCCCTCCATCCCTCCTCTCCCAACTTCATTTCCCCAGGTATCAATCCTTCATCAATTTTTTTCTCTTTAGGTTAACAAAACAAATCACATTGTGTGAACATGCCCTTTGCAAACTGCTCACCAATGTAAACACTATTTAAATTAGCCTTGTCGGAACTTGGCCTGGTCTTTTCACAAATGCTGGGTTGACAGAATATAAACCAATAAGTAATCACAATCTAGCCATTGAAAAATGTACCATTAATTAGTCCACAGAGATGAAGTCATTCAAAAAATCAGAATTATTAACACTATACAAAATGTCAATTCTCTCTAGGGCTGTCAAACAGGGCATGTTTCAGAAACTGACAATACATTGGGAAAAGGTCCAGCCAGAAGATATGCAGGTGTCTTTCTGTCTTTGACTTCAGTAAACTTCTCTGAAGTTGTTTTTTCCCCAAAAAATACGGCACATAAAACTCACCAATAGCGAGGTAATAGAGATATGTGTAATCTTAGAGAGGTAGGCCTACTTTATATTCCCATGAAGTCAGATTCAGAATAATTGGATACCATCAGAAAGACAGCTTCTCTTAGATGGAACGGAAGGGGGCCTTAGATGGACAATGAAGTAAGCAAGTTGCATAAACGTGTGAAAGAAGCAAGTTGTCTTTTTAAAATCAATAAACCTCTTTAAGCTTCCTTTCTTGTGTCTTCCTTTAAGGTAGAGTATACACAGAACTGCAGTAGATAATGTATCACATGTGGTAGACACTGGACTAGACCTGTGAATTAAAGCTAACTTAATCCCGTTGAGGAAGAAGAGAGGGGAAGAAAGTCCCACATATTTTCTGCTCAAGGACTCCTTTCTATCGATGAGATAGTTCTTTGACCTTCTTTCATCTTCTGAGCTCTTTTAAAGTTTCTCCTAGTCTGTTGCTTTCTTTGCCTATTCAAGCCCCTTAGAATGGGCAATTCTAGTAGTTCTAAGTTCTAACCCCAGTTTTGTCAGTACCTAGAAACTTATTTATACCCGCTAACAACTCCAAGTCTCAGTTTCCTAACCTTTCAAAGAAATTTCTTAAATCAGATAAGATAATGCCAGCTTCTACAACACAAGATTCCCTAGAATCTTAGCAGCTTAACAATATAAGAAGTTTATTTCTTGTTCACCTAATAGTTTATTAGTGTGTTGAATGGATCAATTTTTACACATGGCTCAGTTATTCAATTCCTTTCATTTTGTACTTCTGCCATCTCCCAGGGCGTCAGGGTCCTTTACTTCTAGTCCTTTACCTCAGCAGATGAGCAAAGAGAAGGTGCAAGTCCTCACACTGCTTAACCATTTTAATCAAAGTGTGGTACCCATCAGTTCTGCTCAAATTCCATTAGTGGGAATGAGTCACGTGGTCAACAAGACTCAAGAGTGGCTGAAAAATTGTTCTAAGCTGAGCAGCCATTTCCACCAATATCTGTACTATGGAAAGGAAACAGAAATCTTTGGTGAGCAGTTAATCCTCTCTTCCATAGGAATGATCTCTGATGCTTCTTCCAGCTCTATAATGGTGGACTTTTATTATGTGAATTGTCTATCCTAAGTATAAAAGTATAAAAAATGTGAAACGATAACAGAAGCAGCATAGAAAAAAAACCAAATTTTAGAAAATAAATATCCCATGGATTCCCATTAAACGCAGATATGAAATATATACCTCAAGCTGTCCATTAAAAAAAAAAAAACTTTGAATAAAGAATCCATGGAGACACAATGATATACATGTAAAAATTATCGATAAATAACTTTATCATCATAAGTAATCTCTTGTGGGGGCTACAATTTTTAAAACAATCTAACTAGGACAACTAATCAATTTTTTACTAATTATCTGCTATGTGCAAAGTGTAATCCTGGGTGTAGTGGTAGAAATAAGACGAACGCAAACACTTTCTCTATTAGGTAGGTAAAATATCTCAATGAAGGAGAAAAATAATACTAATATAAAAGATGAATGTCAGACACAAATATTTTCTTTAGGGGGAGTGGTTCCAATATATTTTTGTGTGTGTGTGAGTAGGAATTTCAGCTGGGCCTTAGAATTTAGATGGGGTTTGAGGGCATGAAGATGAGGGAAATTTCTCTCTCTTCTCAAGTTCAGGCGACCAATCTCTTAATCTATAACTTATCCATAAAATGGAAGAAAGGAATAATAAGTTCCTTATCATGGATATTATGGAATTGTGAATCTGTACATATATTTATTTTTCTGTCACAGATATGCTCAATTTTCTTATTTGAGTTCTCCTAGGTACACCAATTTATTCATTTAAACCAGTTCAATTTTCCAGAGCTTTTACAGTAACATCTGTTGCATTTGCTCTATACTCAAGCAATATTAACTCCATGACATTTCTAAATGCCAATTTGAATATTTTCAAAATGTATTACTCTCCGTGTATGAGTACCTCAACCTGAAGTCCACATGAAGTTTAAAGACATATCTCCCTCGAGTGTGAAATGGACATGTTCCTTGATGGTCTGGGACGTTTTATTTGAAGAGGGAAACACACCCTAGCCTAGCAGCTAACTTTTGAGGAAAGGACAGAAACAACAGCATTTGAAAACAAAAACGGTCATTAGAAATTGACCAGACTGGCTCTTTCCTTTTCTAGATGAAGAATAGGAAAGTTAAATGTCTTATTCAAAGGTACTCATCAACATAATGGTAGTGAGATGATGAGAACCTAGATCATGAACTTACACAGTGACAATCTGCCATTTTCCAATTTGAGTCCATCAAACTCAATTCTAAGGTCATAATGTGGGAGATTGAAAGGTTAAGACCACATTGTTAAATAGAGGGGAAATCAATATTTGTTTACCACTAATTACCTAGCACTTATCAGAAAGTCTCAACGTTGAGCTGTTCTATGACGAAAGAATGCATAAATGAATGCAAGCATAAATAGATGGATAGATGAATGTGTTGGTGGGTAGATGGATGGATGGATGGGGTGACACATGTCTGTTCATGTTATTCTCCAGCATGTCTGAAGATTTTCTTTGAGATTGCAACTCAGCCTCGCCAGGGACTGACAATTCATTTAATGACAGGATCAAATTAGTCATTCAACGATAACAATTTTTAATAACTCCTGTCCCTAATTTTCTGCAGGTAGAAAATTAAATGTCTGATAAAAGACCTTCATTCTCTTGTGTCAAGTACATGGGATTGTAAAGAAGATGGTTGCTTCCAAGTCTTGGCTGTTGTGAATAACGCTGCAATGAACACCTGAAATTTATACAATGTTATAAACCAACATTACCGCAATAACCAAAAAAAGTAAATAAAAAGAATTGACATCACATCCAAAAAAAAAAAAGAAGAAGATGGACATTAAAGTCTTAAAACTAATTTTCATTCTTCAGCTTGAAATTCCTTCTATGATTACCCAGGCCTAAACCTTAAGAACAAGAAGCTGAGCTACAGATCCGAATCAAGGAAGTTCTGTGCACAGAAGTACCATTTGGCTGGAACAGCAAACAAGTTACAGTTATACTTAAGTTCAAGTGGTATAACTGCAATAAAGTAAGGATTTTGTTGTTGTTTAGCAGTGGATTGATTCATTGACAGATCTCTATACACACCAGCATTCTTCATGGATACAACATGAGACAACACTATTTTAGAAAATAAGCCCTTTAGCTGATAAGGTTCAGATCTTTCTATTTCTATTCTATTTCTAAGAGATGCCTGAGGTGGGGGGGGGGGTCCTCATACCCATTCTGACATTTGGGAAGACAGGTTTATCATTTTATTGGGCTCTGCAACCCACCTGGAACAATGCTAAAAAATAACTTCTGGAAAATAACAAGAAAGGAAAATCTGTTTGCTTGTCCTACACATCATTGAGTTCTGCTTCTCTAGAGGATTTGCAGGTGTGATATTATTTCCCAGAAATACTCAAAAACACTGAATAGCACCTGTTTTAAGGAAAATCTGTAGGGATCCCCCTGAATTCTGTACTAGCAAAATACAGAGACAGAGTTTGCTTTTTTTCCAGATAGAGATGAAATTTCTTTTCACTGACAATAGACACTTCCTTCTGTACCATGTGACCTAGTAGGTGGTGAATTCTCAGTCATCTCAGATGCTCATTGTTCTCCTAGCCTCTTCCAAGTTACTTCCCTAAAGATATATTCTCATGAAACCACTTAAAATAAGGAAATAACCTACTCATTCTAGGTCTTAGTTTGCCTGGATAAGATGGGAATATCAATACTTACTTCATGGAGTAACAGTGATATATTACAAGGAAACAGCCCATCACAATGCCTGGCATACAGTAAGCGCTCAATAAATGAGAGCTGATATCACTACCAATAAAATGCATCACCACCTCCACCAACACTGCCATCACCTTTGTTGTTACCATCATCACCAGCATCTTGGGCTCAAGACAATTCTTATCGTTTTTTTTTCTAACTTAGAAAGATAGGAGTGGATACTTTCTGTGAAAAAAATTTAGGCGGGATTTAAGATGCTCATTCATTTAAAACACATCATAATTTACTTTTGGGAATCTATAACAGAAATAATGAAAGAGTAGTAAACAATTTTGGCAATGGATGTGTCCATAGACGTTTGAGTTATTAAATTTAAATTATTCTTCCATTGTATGTGCCCTAGCTGCTGTCCTAGCTATGAAATATATTCATGTACTATACATCATTCTAAGATTCTTTTTTTTATGTCCTCCATTTAAAAAATAGTATTATGGTAGAAATCTATATTACTGTGAATAGTGATGACAGTCACCCAGGTTAAAAACACAATTTTGGGTATAATTGATAATAATCTTTTAATTTTTCAGGAAGTAAAAAATAAGAAAATATTTAAATAACTATCATCAGTATCAGTGTTTTCAGGATTCAGAAAATGTCAGTAAACACACTTAGAACGAAAAGTCAAGCATCTGCTTCAAGGAAGAGGTGAGGCAAGCATTTGAGAATCTGACCACAAACTGGAATCCAAACAAAGAAGGCACAGCATATCCTCTCTGCAAGACAAGTCCTTTTGGAAAGAGCATTTTAATCAAAATATATGGAGGGAAGTCACGGGAAATAAAATGCATCCAGCTTTGGTCTGTGGGAAAGATAGTCAATTTGCACGAGGTCTTTTTCAAGATTCACTAGCTGCTGACATATTGGTGAGGAGTATGATTTCATTAATGCAATGAAAGTCCCAGAGAAACAAGCAAGAGATAGACATGTAGTTCAAACTTTACTTAAGTATAAAGAGTCGAACCAAGTCTCCCGGGAGCTCTATATTTATTTACTCAACTGTTAGCTCTGTAATGAGTAAAATCTAGAACTCAGTAACTACTGCTTTAGTTATTCCAACCCTGGATCAAAATTTCTCTAGAAATGTAAGGTACTAGCTGCCTTTGTTTATTGAAGAATTAACTTGTGATAAATTCACTCAACAAATAAATGTTTGCTGAGTGCGGATTTTATGCTCCTGCATGGCACTGACAAGATAGCAATATAATAGACAGCTGTATCAGCTATGATCTATTTGGTAAAAGCACAAGAATTCTCAAAAAAACAAGTTTGAATAGTAAGGCACTTAATAATTTCCAAAGCAGTAAATCAAGATATGGTTATTCTCGAGTTCATTCGATGATTAAATCATGTCTCCGAAGACCTAGGGCTTTTCCATATTCCTACTATCCTCAGCTGTTGACGATTTCTCCCTTAAAAACCAGACAATGACTCCAGCAACTCCAAGCATTTCACCTTCACACTACCATGTTCAAAAGCAGGAAGGGATTGGCAGGCCTCCAGTGTGTCTCTTTACCAGGAAAGAAACACTTTCTCTTGTATTCTCTCATGTCTCATTGGCCAAGACTGGGTTACCTGCCAAGGTTTAGCTGCAAGGGAATTAGGGAGCTGGCTAAAGAGCTGGTGATTTCAACCACCATAGTGGGAGGCAGACTTATGCCAACAAGAACAGACGGGGCTGGGCAAGGCTGTATGGCAACTGAATTTACCACAATGTGATTCTTCTTATGGACAGACTTGCGAACTCATTGAAAAGAACGTTTCTTGGCACTTCCACGTACAAGACTTTGTCTTAGGCTGCAAAGATCAATAGGTCTTTGTAGCCTATGGTAAGAACTTTGAATTTTATTCCGGGTAGAGTGGGAACTTTTTGCATAGTGTTGTTGAACATTTGCTTTAGCTGTGATCTATGCTAGAAATTTTCACTTGGAGCATTTTCTGTAGTTTCTTATAATCTTTCAGGGAATTTATCTCTTCCTCACCTCCACTCCTTGTTTATGAAACTCCAGCAATGCTGGCCTTCCTGTGATTGCTAAAATCCACCATGACAGTTTCAGGTGCAGAAATACTATACCAGCTGGACCTCCTCTCTGCAAAGCATTTCCATAGATCTCGTGGCTGTCGCCAGAATTCAGATCTCAGCCACAAAATCACCTCCTCAGAGGTCCTTCCCAGAGCACCCAGATAAAATACACGCACTCCTCACCCCTCAGCATCATTCCTATTTTAAAAATGAATAAACCAAGCCTCTGTGACCTGCTCAAGATTATACAGCCAATAAGCCTAAACCTTCTTGCTCATTTCCGTTGTCCATTATTTCTATGAAATAATGGAATTATTTCTATTTCTTAAATAGAAAAACACGTTGTCACTTGTGAGTTGCTAGCTCTTAAGCCTGCTTCACTTTCTTCATAGCCTTCTCACTTCTGAAGTAAGTTATTTGTTCAATTCTTTGATGTCTGCTTTGCCAGTTAGAATGGAAGCTTCAGGGAGGTAGGGACATTGTCAACCATGATCTTGTTTATTGTCCTATCTTTAGTTCCAACGATACTTATGACTATTAGTAGGGACTGTAAATAATTTTTGAAGGAATGTATGAAAGTATGAATGAATTGTTCTGAAATGTATTAAAAATCAGAAAATTCCTAGGGAGTGAAAAGACATTGCCTTTATAGTATAATGAGGCTTTCTACAGGTGTTCAAATCCTAGCAACTTGGGCCTGCCTTTTTGCACCTGACTAGTCTAGGATTTTATCTGGTTCTGCTTTTACTTATGACCTTGCTTTTATAGGTTCAGACAGAGATTTGTTCTCCTCCAGAAACAGGGGGTTTCTTTGGCACACTTTTTATTTCATTTTACTTTTTTCAGATAGAGTTAACCTATCTAATCCTGAAACAAATAAGGATATTTGTAATAATTACTAACTATTTGTGCATGCCTAGAGACGGGGCTTGCTTTACATATACCAGAAGAGGTAGCCATGTGAGATATTTCCAGAACAGAGAGTAATCCCCATCCCCTGGACTTCAAACCATCCTCTTTACTCCACCATCATCTAGTTCGTTCTGAATTGCCATTCTCTGTGGTCAAAACGTTACCTTCCTAAACTTTCTTCTTCTTCTTTCTTTTTTTTTTCGTTGAGGAAGATTATCCCTGAGCTAACATCTGTTGCCAAGCCTCCTCTTTTTGCCGAGGAAGATTGGCCCTGGGCTAGCATCCATGCCATCTTCCTCTTCTTTACATGTGGGATGCCTGCCACAGCATGGCTTGATAAGTGGTGTGTCAGTCCACGCCCAGGTTCCGAACCTGCAAACCCTGGACCACCAAAGTGGGGCGCACGAAATTAACCACTACGCCACCGGGCCGGCCCCTAAACTGTCTTCTTTTAAAACATGATATTTCTGGAACTGGCAAATTGTTGAATGATTAAGACTCCAATTTGGACCATTTCATTTGTCAAATTCCTTCCTAAGTTAACCAAATGACTCAAGGAGAAGAAGGATGCTGGGGACCTCAGCTGGGAAGACAGTGCTCAGAAAGGGAGTGGTGAGTGGGAGGATGAGGAAATGTCATGATGAAAACCAGTGGAAGCTCCAGAATTTCCATATACGGGACTTATCTAGGGGTAACAATCAGCTGCACCCATGCTGCAGTTTTTATAGTAAAAGTAAGATTATTCCTCAGTTTGAGTGTTAGTTTCATGTGTCCTAGGATAGGGGAACTAAAGGAGATTATGGAGGACACAAGACCAAAAGAGACCTCTCTCTCCTTACAACATGGTCTCATTAAGTCAAACCTCCCCCATTTCAAAATCTACCTCCTGCTAGGACTGCGTGGTGGGGTGAAAAGTTTAAATGGTTGTAAATACCTGTAAGACAAAGCAAAAGACTCCAAAGATTTGACATGTGCAGAGTAACAGTCTCTATTTAAAGAAACTGAACAGTAGCTGAAATTAACAGACAAGGTACCTCTTCTTGTTTGGATCCAGTTAGGGAGCTTGTGTTCCCAAAAGCAATCCCAACGTGACACCTAGTGGTGGCTCTAGGCTTAACCCTTCAGGTCCTGATAGAAATACCCCAACTATAAGGTTTTCAAAAGTTTTGTTCCTGGGGGCTCTAAATTCACTTCTGTGGGAGTAAAACTTACTTATTTCATGGGAAAAATCAACTATTAGAAAAGACTATTTAGAAGAAAATGCTTAACCATAGGTTTGAAGATGGTACTCAGGCTATTTTTCCCCCATGCCTGAATTGTCTCTTCCTGAGACTCTGTGAAGAATCTTCCCCACCTCCACCAAACACCAGCCTATTTACAAATTCAAAGACCTGAAGCCCTTTCCTTGTTATTCTAACTAATAATTTTTCCCTTTTAAAAACTGATAAACATCTCAGAAGGAGATTATGCATTGGTTTTCTTTGAAAGATTTTAGCACTGGCAAATCTTCTTGAAAAATGTTAGTTTTTTAATGTTAATGTTAATTCCAAAGTGTTTATATAAAAATGAGCCATGTCAGTTTCATTTGCTTTTGTGTATTTGTTTTTTTGGTTCTAAATTGGGTTTCTTCAAGCACCCAGGATGCTTTTGGCTGCTCCACCTACACACACACTCATACACACAGACACACACACACAGACACACACACACCAAACTCCAGCAAATGTAGTATGGTTTTTAGGCCAAAGTGGGGAAAAAAATTAGCTTTGATACCCCACTTTCCTAGGAGCCTCCTGGCTCCATTTTTGATACCCCATCATCTTGGGCCACCTCTAGAATTTGTTGATGTCCTCTTGGGCACACCAACTCTTCCCTGGGTGGACAGCGTCCACTTCATTCCCTCTCTGTCTCCTAACTAATCTGATCAAGTCAGCACTAACAGGCTGATGAAAAGGCCCCAAATGCTAAGTTTAGAGATGAGATGGGCTTGTCCAAACGGGTCTTCTGCTGACATTGACTCAACTCTTTTCTGTTTGATACAGAGTACTACTGAGGAGAATTGCTGGGAATGATTTGGATTTCCCACCATCACTTTACTGTCCCTCCACGCAGACTTAGTACTGGCTCATCAAGTAATTAGGAAGTTAATTACACTGAACCCTCTCAAGTTTAACCAAGAGCCTGAAACTACGGATTTTTGTGTGATTTATGTAATGATTCCCTTTCATGAACTGAGTTACTGAGTGTCCTCTATGTATCAGGCATGGCACTAAAATCGCTTTTCATACATTGTCTTACAAATCCTCAAATGAGCCCCCAAATCAAGCTCTTTTATTCCCATTTTTAGATATGAGATAACTGAGGTTTAGTGATTTGCTGAATATCCTTCAGTTTGTAAATGACAGAGCTGAGACAAAAAATGCTTTTGGCTCCAATATTCTTTTCTTGAGCTTCTCTTTAAATACTTGAGAGTTTGAAATGGAAATTCTGTGGTATAAAGAAATTTTCCCCCAAACAACTATTTAATAATAAACTGAGTTCCTCAGAGACTCATAACATATACACATATGCACACAGAGTTGATAATGTATCAAAGGGGCATGATGTTATTACACTTGGACCCTTGGTCACTGGAAACTCTTGCTTTGAAAACAGATCTCTTTTATCAGCTTCTTGTGCTGTGCTCACCATGGAAGGCCTTATTTCTTTGGGGATTTCTTAAAGTCAGTCCAAGTCTACTGTTTTATCTTTCATTCCTCCTGTCTTCTTGAGGATGGGCTATGGATAGACACTTGGACAGAAAATATGGGTAGTTTACTCTATACAGCTTTCGTTCTGAGGCTCACTTGAGAGACCCACAACAAAACTCTAGAATATTTCGAATATAAACCCTTTGGTTTTTCCAGTCTCATCTGAGATGCTGAGGAAAAGGTGGTTGCTTTGATAACCAGGATTCAAACACTGGACAGCCTTAGATGTAGAGTTATAATTACAAGCCTGAAATTTTGCTTGGAAGCAAATAGGAGGCATTGTTTTCTTAAGGTATTGGTTTTAGATGATTAATATTTTTTTAATAAAGTTACAAACTTCATTTTGATATGTGTGAGAGTCCCAGTATCTCACAGATGTAGACACAGACACACAGAGACTACAGAGCTACTGCCATTGAGGGAATAGAATGTAGTGGTTAAGAGTAAGTCATCAGAAGCCAGATTATCTGGTTAACATCTCAGCTCTATCGCTTGATGGGTAACTTCAGACACCACAGTCAACCTCTCTGTGCCTCAGTTTCTTTATCTGTTGAATGTGAGGGTTAAGTGAACTTATACGTGGGAAGTTCTTAGAATGGTGCCTGGAATAAGGTAAGCAATCAAAGTTGAATATCAGTGTCAGTATTGCTGAGAATATATGTGTATACACAACCTTCACAGACCAAAATGCCTGTCCTTCAAGACAGCCTGTGGGAGGACATCTTCTAGAAAAGTCACTGACAGGTGACATTAATGAGAAGTAGGAGGCATTTCACCAGATATGTGTTTTTACCCCCCCCTCACTTTCTTTGAAGCAGTCTCATGCAATTGTTAGATCAGAATGAGTCCTCACATTTTTTTCTCCAGATGATGGATGGTTAAACTAAAATAGGTCCTCCTGAGATAACATTTTTGAGTGTCCAGCTGGTGGAGACAGGAAAAGCAATTTCAGTGAGACAAGAGCCTTCAAGAACAGATTTGGAGAGAAAGTATTATCTTGGTCTTCTAGAAATAGAAGTGCCAGGATGCAGACTGCAAAGAATTAAGATTACCCACATAAGCATTTTGCTGTTCAGTAGAAGAGAAAATGATGGAAGGTATAAGGCAGATATGACCCTGTCAAATCCTGACTTGGCCAACTAGCCTACTGAAACCAACGTAGACCTGACTGGGCACTATAGCCTGCTTTGAACACTTAGCGTCTTGGGTGTGGCATGATTGTGGCAGAAGCAGCTTGGTGCCCAAATCCTTACACAGTGGACAACCTCTAGCCAGACCAGCACTTGCTTAATAGACAAATCTAGAGACTGACAGCCAAGCAACAGCACCTAGAGAGAGACACTGCTTTCCGCCTGAGAAAGAGACAGTTCTCAGACTCACGGCTTTAGAAGAACTACTCCATTTATCATTCCCAGAAGTCCAGCTCACAGAGTCAAGACTCTGTGCTGAATGGCACTAATAGTCAGCAAAACTTTGTCATTCAGTGCTTAATCTTTGTCTTTATTCTTTTTCTTTTTCTTTTTTAGTTTTCCAGCTTTATTGAGAGATGATTGACAAAAATTGTATATATTTAAGGTATATAATGAGATTATTATTTTTTATTTTTTTGCTGAGGAAGATTAGCCCTGAGCTTACATCTGTGCAAATCTTCTTCTATTACGTATGTTGGTCATTGCCACAGCATGGCTTGACAAGTAGTGTAGGTCTGCGCCTGGGATCCGAACCCATGAACCCAGGCCACTGAAGCAGAGCACGCAGAAATTTAACCACTTGGCCACGGGGATGGCCCCTAATTATATTTTTAATATTGCAAAAATATATTGAGCACTTTTTATGTACTATCATTCTTCCATTTTGTCTTCCCTTCCTTTCTTCCTTCCAATGATATTCATTGAAATTACTATGTGCCAGGCATTATGGAATATAATGATGACGAATTCATATAAGGTCCTGGCCTGCAAGTATCAGGGAAGAGAAACAATGCACAAGTAAATAGATAAATAAACAAGATTATTGTCAAGTATGACAACGTGTACTAAAGAGATGAGATATAATGCAGATCACCCTGGAGGGTTGCCCACTTTAGATTAAATTGTAAGAAAAGTCCTTTCCGAGGAGACAACGTTGAGTAGAGATGTACAGGTTTAAAAGGAGCACCACCCCTTTACAGATCCCAGGTTTTTTGTGAGCATGAACATGTGCAAAGGCCCTGAGGTAGAAAAGAGCTTGGTATGTTCCAGGAACATAGGAAAAGCATGTGTGATTGGAGCATAGTGAACAAGGCAGTAAGTATTTGAGATAAGCTGGGAAACTAAGGGATGGATAGATTGTGTGGGGCCATATAGATCATGGTTGTAAGACTGGCAAATTTATTCCAAGACTGATAGAAAATCAATGAACATATTAAACAGAGCAGTACCATGATTTAATTTATATTTTATTTCACGTTGTTTTTAATTTTTTTTATTGAGGTATAATTGACATACAATATTATATCAGTTTCAGATGTACAGCATAGTGATTAAACATTTATATATTAATTTATATTTTAAATTGTTGAGACTGTTGCATGGTGAATGAGTTGTAAATAGATAAGAATGGAAGCTGCAAGGCCAATTGCAAGGCTATCCCAATCCTGAAGGCAAGAGGTAATAGTGGCTTAAATCCAGATGGCAGCAATGGAAGTTCATCTCATTTAACCATTACCCCAAATAGATAAAGAAGACCTTATATCGTCCCCATTTTAGAGATGAGTTAACAAAGGCTATTAGTGATTGCTGCCTAAAATTACTCAGCTTCTAAGTGATACCAGTCAGGACTCAAATCAGACCAGTGTGGCTCAGAGGCGAGTTTCCTTTCTCCCAGAGTTCAGGCTTGTGCCTCTTTAATGAGTTTGGCAAAGAAACCTTACAATAAGCTTCAGGAATCCCTAACACTTAGTGATGCTTGCTATGGACCCAGCAGTGATCTCAGTGTTTCCTATGCATTAGTAAACAATTTTCACAGCAATTCTATGAAGAACATGCTATTATTATCCTCATTTTGCAGATGAGTAATCTGAGTCTTAAAGAAGGTAAACTAGTAAATGTCAAAGGTGACATTTCAAACCAGGTGTGTTAGCTCAGAATCCGTGCATTTAACCACTAAGTGATTTAAGAATGAAGCTTCTTAGCTGGCCGGTGTTTCTACACTGAAGCGATATACTTGATACATACCCAGGAAAAGAGCCACCATTAACCCCCTTCAAATCTCCAACTAAGATAAGGATTTACACAAACACAGAAAAGCTTTTTACGGGGCAATTTCATCAAAATCTAAAGATTAGACAGGCAGGGCTTCCCACACACTTCAGATGAGAGTAAGGGAACAACTCCACAAGAAAGCCAACAAAAGATTTATCTCTTAGCCATTCTCAAGTCTCAGAATCAACATTTCTACCAGGTCTGCTTTTTCTAATATAAATGTAAGAAGAGACGGATTGAACTGCCAAACTGAACTGCTCAGTGTTTTAGAAAAAGCTGTTTCTCATAGGCAGCCTCAACTCAAAACACAATTTGTTCGATATCTTCTGAAAATTTTCAACAAGTTGGGTTTGCAGATTCTTAAGATTAATCATTAAAACATCTAATATTCTAACAGAACAGGAGTGACCTAGAAAGGGCTGCCTTCATTCTCTGCTAGGTCTCTAGCTGAACACTCAAAAAATTTAAAACTCACCTTGAATAGCTGGAACGCTGCTCACAGCTTTCTCTGTATCTCTACCGTAACCTTAACCACTTGTTTCAGAATTACTCTGCTATTTGCATATACCCTTTGATGCCCAAGTCCTACTACTTTGATATGTCAAATTTAGCTCATTTAGGCTTTGCAAGGACACATTGCTGAATCTCTTGCTCCAAATCCTAAGGATCTTAGTGTATCAGAAAGAAGATAAATGGAAATAGACACTTCAGGTTTTTTCCATCTGATTTCTCTAACTATTGTTAATAATACCACTACTGGCGGGCTATTTGTGGCTTTGCTTGTATAATCTCAATTCATAACAAAGGAAGATACTGTGATTATCATTCTTGTTTTTCTTAGGAGTGTTAAGGTCAAGTCATCAGAATTAGAACCCGACCTGTCTAATTCTAGACATTTGTCTATTATCTTGTACCTACACTCCTAAGTATACTATGGTATATAGTACAAATACATGTTTTCTGATATATCACATAATTTGGTGTATAAATTAAAATAAGTATAATATACAGTACATATTCCTTGAGATCATACTGTAACATGCTTACAATGCCAGCACTAATTCCCCCTTCCTTTTCCCCAACAGTATTCACAACACTCTATGAATTATGGATTAGACCAATAGGCCCTAAACAGCTTAGGTCTTTTCAATCCTAGATGCAAATCTATAATCACGTGGGGAACTTTTAAAAAGTGCTTATTACGCCATTCCCTGGCCTGAAAGATTTTGATTTAATTGTTCTGGGGTAGGGCCTGGGCATCAGTATTTTTTAATGTTCCTTTCTTCATCTCTCTGGTGATTTTAAGGATCCAGGGGGTGGAATATAGCTGCTTTGAGCAAATTAATGTAATCCTATCCCTTACAGATTGGATTGTGTCTGCCCACAATTCTTACGTTGAAGCTCTAACCCCCAACGTGACTGTGTTTGGAGATAGGACCTTTAAGGAGATAATCAAGGTTAAATGAAGTCAAAAGGGTGGGGCCCTAATCTGCTAGGACTGGTGTCTTTTTAAGAAGAGGAAGAGACACCAGTAGTGTGTGCACACAGAGGAAAGACCATATGAGGACACAGTGAGAAGGTGGCCATCTGCAAGCCAAGGCGAGAGGACTCCTTAGACACCAACCCTGCTGGCACCTTGATCTTAAACCTGGACTTTCAGCCTTGAGAACTGTGAGAAAATAAATCTCTCTTTAAACCCCTAAGTCTGTGGTGTTTGGGTTATGCAGCCCAAGCAGACTAATACGACATCTTTTGGTCACAACAATTGTTATAAGCTGTGGGCTAGACATCTTAAAGATATCCTGTACCTGAATGTGAATAGGAAGGCTCCAGGTCCAGGAGCTGTTGGCATCTGTCCCTCTGCCCTTAGAGAAGCCAGTCTAAGAATGGAGCGAATACAGAGGGAAAGAGTTTCCAAGAACATGGAAAGAAATTGAGCCTCACGGTTTATTGCTTATACACTGTCAAGTGATAGGAAGGAGCAGTATTTAGAAAAGACTGGGGATGGGTCTCTAATAATGAGGCTTACAACATTCTTGTTTCTTTCCCCAAGGCAGGGTAAGGACCAGACTGCCTTCTTACCTCTCTATCGTCCTCTAGCAGATGCTATGGAGTCCATACATCTCTCCAGTTACCATGAGGCCAACTAATCTTTATCTTTTTGTTTGCTTACTTTAATTCAAGATATGACCAAAGTGTATGTGTGTGGGTGGGGAGAGTCGAGGGGGTTATAACTGGTCCTGCACCAGGAACAACAAGGAACATTTGAAGAAAGCACAGTCTTTCTTTCCACAGTAATTTTTTCTAATCAAGATTACTTTTGATCTCGGGCTTTCCCGGTGCCCTGACCAAAGAGTGAATTGTAACCTTTTTGAAAACACATGTGGATCAAATAAAACATGAAGTTGACTACAGTATTAAGAAATTAATCAAGGGCTGCAAGACAGTCATGATTCAATTTTCATAACAAAAACTAAAGCTGAATATCTTCCCCACATCATGGTTGTGTTTAGAATATCCGGTCTAAAGTAAAAATGTAAGCTCTGAAATCTGTTGCACTGAATTAAAAATCTGCTAAGAACTAGGCTTATGACCTGGGACCTTTAGTTTCCTTGTCTGTGAAATGCAGGTAATGAATTCTACCTCCTATGATTACTGGAGGATTGAGAGTGTTAACATCCTAGAATCTTCTCAAATAGTGCTAGAATACAGACTTCATAAATGTCATTTGATTTCCTTACTTCCTTTCCCAATACTTGTTTCTACACTTTGCTTACTGAAAGTTAAAATTACTCTGATTCTCAGTTTCCATGTATTGTAAACTATATAGTGTCAACATGTCCACTGGATTCTGATAGGACATTTGTTAATTACTCCATGAAATGACTTGATAACATCTCAAGTCTTATGATAATGTTTGTTTATTTTATGCAAAATTATGTAAGGACTTGGACATTAATCCCCGACAGGGACCTTTTCTCACACAAATATCTCCCTTTTATAAATAGCTGTGAGGCTGAAGAGATGAAATCTGACAGAGAAAGTGTCAGCACACTCATTTTAGTTTAGTTTAAGCGTCCATCAGTAACTAACAGGTCACATGACTGTATGTCTAAGTCTACTCCCTGAATCTCTCTACCACACAGTATATGTGTCACATGCTGCAAAAGGTTTAGCGCTACAAATCTGAAGTGATCACATTGCTTCTTTGAGTGGCAAAGTTCCTAGCTCTCAGTTATACAAGATGAAATTATAACAGACTTTGCATGTTAGAGAGTGAATAGATCCTTGCGTGTTATAACAATAAAGTGCAGGATAAATGCACACTTCTGTACACACTCGGTACCCTTCACATTTCTCTTCTCTTTGAATTCTTCAAGTGCTGTCCCAACAGCTTTAATGAAACCAGCCATAAACTGAATTACATTCTTTTAAAACAGGAACAATCTCACAGCAATTTGCATTAAGTTCCTTCCCCATAGATCTAACTGGTACAAGATAGAAGTGTGAGAGCCCATTTTGACCTCCATTTGTTATTCTCATTTGTTCATTCTGCTATAAATTTGATTTGATCTCATTATAATATCCTCAAATGTACTAATCCTGCATTAGTAAAAAGACACACAGAGCATTTAGACTAAGTTGCTGTCCTATTCTGTATCCTGGGCTGCCAGAATTTGTGGTCTACGAGTTTGTGAATTACCTCCCTGCCGCAATGAGCTAGGCGAAGCCTTGAAATCTGTCTTCAATGAGAAAAAATAGTGATCCATACTTTCCTCCAAATAAGGAGTATCTATAGGACATCTTCAATCATTGGTGGCCATGTCACTGTAGGTGTCTACTCCTACAATGAGTTACAACACCAGCAGTGACCCGGGTGAGAGGACAATGACCTCTAGAGCTACCAGGCTGCCAGCTACTAGGAGCTTCCTGGAGTACCCGTCTAGCTCCTAGAAGACTGACCACTATACCAGGCATGTGTCAGTGACCACAGACACCTTGCCTGGTTCTCAATAAAAATGAAAAGAAACATCTCATACGAGTGAATAGTTGGCCATCACCTATAATTGAAACAAAAAAATACTTAAGTAAATTATGGTTCATTTAGTTAAAAGATAATCTGGAGACATTAAAAATAGAAACATTTATAAAGAATGTTTACCATGAAAAGCTTATGATGATAAATTGTTTAGTCGTGATTTCCTCATTAATTTCCGCCATTCTCAATTTCTACTTTTCATTAGTGAATATGTTACTTTTTATATAAGAGCTTTATTGAGATATAATTCGCATATCAAAAATTCACTCTTTCAAAGTGTATAATTCAGTGATTTTTAGTATATCCACAGAGTTATGCAATGATCACCAATATCTAATTTTAGAACATTTCAGTACTTCAAAAAGAAATCCCATACCCATTAGCCATCAATCCTCAGTCTCTCTTGTCTTCAACCCCAGGAAACAATCTACTTATTGTTTCTGTGGATTGGCCTATTTTGGACACTTCATGTAAGTGGAATAATATAACATGTGGCCATTTGTGTCTATCTTTTTTCACTGCCCACAATGTTTTCAAGGTCCACCAATCCTGTAGCATGTATCAGTACCTCATTCCTTTTTAGTGGCTAAATAATTTTCCATTGTATGATGTACCATATTGCATTTCTCCGTTCATCAGTTGATGGCCATTTGGATTGTTTCCATTTGGGGGCTATTATGAGTATTCATGTACAAGTTTTTGTGTAGATATGTGTTCAATTTTCTTTGGTATATACCTACAAGCAGAATTTCTGGGTGATAGGGTAACTCTACATTTAATATTTTGAAGAATGCCAAACTGCTTTACAAAGTGGCTGCACCATTTCACAATCCCACCATTTACGTAGTTTTAACAAAACCAAAACAAAACCCTTAATTAACAAAATTACCTTAGACTACCTAATTTTGGCAGACTACAGCTATGGAAGCTACAGATTTTTTACTTTCTTCAAGAGCAAACACCTGAGCTATAACACTGCTCTTTTTTTGCAGCAAGATTTAGCTCTCACAACTCTTCATTTTAAAAGATTATTTCTACCCCTCGCCATTATGCCATTACAAATTTTAGCAAAATTGGAGACCAGAGAGAAACTGAAATGTCACAGGGAATTTAGGACACAGAGAAAACAGGGCAGTAAAGGCAGGTAAGTAAAATAGCCACTAAGCAATCAACATTAATTTTTCATTTTTATGTCAAGGAGGAAAAATGACATTGAGATAAACAACTTGGAGATCAGTGAATGTCCCAAATTAGGAGTTTAAAAATAAGCTTTGGGATAAAAATGATATTTTCCCCTTTAAACACATTCTTAAAGCAAAAAAAGGTAAGTAGAAATTGAAAACAGATTTCACGAAATGCCAGTGCTTCTAATAGCTCAGTGTGTGAAAATCCAGCTGTTCTATTCTGCTTCATACATTAGCGGCAATAATGGTAAAGACAATGCCTCTCTTATTTGCTGACAGTTGTGTTATGATGCAGAAGGCAAAATAGCATTTCTCTTCTGGGCAATGTTAATTATGGAGTGCTGACAGGAGTTCAAAAATAAATCCAGATCCTTCAACTCAAGGCCCCACATCAATATAATATGAAAAACTCATAATGCACTGACAAGCATGAGAGAAATGTACCATTTTGCCTGATGACTCTTCTTTTGCAGTAAGTGAAAAGATTCATGGTATATTTAAAAACCAATAAGGATAATAGGTTATATCAGAATCACAAGTTAGAGATCTATCTATTCGTCTTTTTTTGTTTCTATTACTTATTTGACCCTTTGAAGCACAAAGAAAAGGTAACCGTATACTCCTTTTTCAGTTGATATGAATGAGGGCCTGAGAGATGAAGTCACACAGGCAGTAAGTAGGTTTCTGTCTGTTCGTCCAGTACTAGAACATTCCTATTTTTCAGACCAAATTTCTGAGCATAGTCCAGCAATTTTAAACTTATTTATATGGACAATGAGTCAGGATTTTCGAAATCTGGGCCCTATGATGAACTGAGTACCACTACACCACACAGTTATTTAGGCAGTGCACATTTCCTGTTAGAAAGTAGTTAATAATACTAAGTTAAAAAATTTAGAACGCTTGAATTTTATTGCTAGAGTTTAGCAGCCATCTAGTACCTATTATCAAAAACATAGGGGGAATTCAATAAGTATTTTTAAACCTCTATTATAGTTTTTAAAACAGCACTTTCAGGTAAGTATTATTATCCTCATTTGTATTTTTTTTTTTTTTTTTAAAGGAGGAAACTAAGAGTAACGAAGGTTAGGCAACTTACTAAGGTCAAATAACCAACAGAAGAAAAGTTTATACTTTAAATTCAAGTTGGTCTGAACTCCAAGGCCTACTGCTTTATACTGCTAGCTTGGGAAAATGTATTTAAGCTTTAAACATGTGCTGGGACTTTGAACCAGTAATGGCACATCTAGGATTGTATTCTAAGAAGAGAATCAAGGGCCTGTACCATGATTTAGCCATAAGAGTCTTTATATCAATGTTTTTTATAGTTGCCAAAAAATGGAACAAGCTTAAGACCAAAAAGAAGGATTCAATTAAACTATTTGTGTTACATCCACATAGTGGAATAGTATGCAACCGTTAAAAAGGTTGTAACAGAAAATTATTTATTGGAGAAACAATACTATGAAGTCTAATCTTCCAGGTGAACTCCACTTAACCCGCAAAGTTCACTTAAACATTACCTCACCCTGTTTCTCATCCCATATAAAATTAGGCTAGCTCTCCTCTGTGCTCTAATGGGTCTACACATACAGCATACGGTAGTATACCTAGTTATGCGAGTATCTGTCTCCCCTTATAGGCTATGACTTCCTCAAGATCAGAGAACAAACTTTAGTCATCTTTATTACCCCACCCATATCTAACACACTGGTTTATAGTTAATAGGAGGTATTGCATAAATATTCACTGAAAGAATAAATGAACAATTCTTTAGCAGTGTGTTCAATCTATTTCATGTTAAGGGTCTTGTAGAAAATAAGACTTCTTACTGGGGAAAATTGTCAAGCTTGCTCACAATGAGAGGAGAAAGACCGCAAGGTTTTAGTTATCTTTCACCCTACCTTGCTGCTCTGAAGACAGAAAGGGATTATGATCTTGGCACAACTGTAACCCATTCACTTCACAATATGGTCCTGTGATGCAGTGATTGCAAGGGTCTGGCAATAAACTGAATTAACACAGCAGTTTTAATGCAAGAGCTATACATTTTTACGGGATACATTAATAGGTTTCATCAAATACCACTCAAAATTATCTTCAAAAATTTTTGTAGATTTTATTTTGTGTATATGTCTATTTTGCAAGGATAGAGTCCTTTATCTTTCTATTGAAAAAAGGCATTAGGTCCAAAAGGTTTAAACTACAATGATAGATTCTACATTGTTTTCATATTGTTTTGGCCAAAAATCATCTTAACTTTGTTTTTTTCTGAAAAAGATTTACCCTGAGCTATCATCCATTGCCAGTCTTCCTCTTTTTTTGCTTGAGAAGGATTAGCCCTGAGCTAACATCTGTGCCAATTTTCCTCCAGTTTTTGTATCTGCGTCACTGCCACAGCATGGTTGACTAGTAGCGTAGGTCCGTGCCCAGGACCTGAGCCTGTGAACCCAGGCCGCTGAAATGGGGCGCACTGAACTTAACCACTACACCACCAGGCCGGCCCCCCAAAAATCATCTTAACCTTTATATGCATATTTCATTTATTAAGTCAAGAACTTTGTTTTCACCTTGAGACTTGGGTGAGATGCCTTTTTAACAAAGCCCATTAAAATGTAGTTAATGAGAAGCTTTGGCCATTATTCTTTTCTGTAGACATTATAATACAGTAGAAATACTTCCAACAAGATACAAAAATTCATCTGGGAATGAGAAAAGAAAGTTGCTATTTAGAGTTCAGTGGAGTGAAGATCCCTCTCACCCTTGGCATCTCTGTACCGTCAGATTCTCAAATTATCTAAAGAAAGTCAGAGAAGTGGTCATTAGGAAGAAACTCAAACAGATAAGGGCCAGGAAAAGGGAAAGAAGAGGTCCCAGATCAAGTTTACAGAATTCACAATCAGAAGATTGCCTTCAACTAATACTCCGGAAATCTTCCCACCTTCTCAAAATCCAGGTGACTGTTTATGTGTGTTTCAACACAGAGGTGTAGTTATATTTAGACTTGCTAGATTTTTCACAGACCGAAGAGGTCTCTTTATTTACCATGGTACTCAAGCCCTAGCAGAACCATCACACCACGTGGTTTAATCTTCTGTCTCAACATTAGACTGGAAACATTGATGGGAAAACATCATATATTAGCTTCATTCTGCTCCTTCCAAACTCTGGTGAATCAGGCTCACGTGTAGAGGTTGGGCCATGTGAGGTTTCAGAGGTGCAATCAGAGAATGTTCCTTCGTCTACCACCCATGCCAGGCTTGGGCTAGTCCCAGTTTAAAAACATTACAAAAGAAGCCAGGATGTTCTCAGAGTTTGAGGACATAACAAACAGGATTGGAGGAGTCCTAGGAAACCCAATTTCAATAAGACATAACAGGCGTTATTCAGTCCCTATATATATGTGTTTGGGTTTTATTAGAGCTGGATTTTTATTAAGAGACAACTCTCTATAGGATCATGAAACTTTGGAGCCCAAATCAGGGATCATGTCACTCCTAGCTTGCACAAATTGACTGGATAAGGTGACGTTTTATGTATTAGGATATGGAAATAACTATAACAATAATGTTCACTGAGCACTTACTTTGTACCAGGCACTGTTCTACGTGCTTTACATGTACTAACTCACTGATTCACTACAAACTTATGAGGTCACGTACTATTATTATCCTCTTTCTGTTAACGAGGAAAACAAGGCACAGGAAGATGAATAACTTGTTCAAGGACATACAATTAGTAAACAAGGCCTCATTCTCTGAAATAATATGAAATAACTGCCTACAAGAGAGAGCTGTGCAAGTAGGGATTTCTCTGGTCCCCTCCTGTTTGACATTTTCTTTTTCTTTTTATGGGGGGGAGAGGAATCGTATATCCAAAACAGTGGATGATCACAGAAATGAGTATATTTTTCAAATCGTTAACTCCCTTCCTTCCCCATGCACACACACACATATACATAGTTCTACACACTTGTAAGTACTTATAATCACAAGATTTTTAAAAAATTTCATTTTAGAAATATTGATCCTTCCCATTGAAAACCAAATGTTTTGGATGTGGTAAAATACGGAAAGATTAACACTTTTACCACCTCATTATAATTATACATAAAGAATTCTCGGTCTGAAAAATACTTTCATTACACTTCTATTTAATTTAGTAAATAAACATAACTAAAAGCAATACTTTCATATCCCAAGAAAATTTGAATGATTTCATAATTAATTTTCATAGCAAAAGAATCATTCATTACTTTCTTTATTCAAACAATAAATATTCATTGAGCAACAACTTTGCTCTAACTAATACCTGCGCATGGGGTATATAGTACATATAGCAATCAACAAAACAGATCACACCTCTGACTTCATGAACCTTATATTTGGTGATATAGATGTTATCACTATTAAATTAGTAATGATTTTTCTTGGATCAAGACATTTTATATTTATAAAGTTAAACTGAGAAATATTGGAAAGTGTAAAATTAGACATTGCAACATATACAAATAGAATTCAAGACAAATAATTCTGTAACCACATAACCCAACTGACCCAGAGACAAGTTCTTAATATCATTAATTCTAGTTTAAAATCTCCTAAAGATACCCATACAAAGCACAGAAGTCACAAACTCTGAATTTGGACCTTATCGCTTCTAAGGAACCCTACCTCTTAGGATCTTCCCCTCCATCCACCCCCAAACACACGCCAGTGAATAAACCTATCAATTCTATGGTCAACAACATATCCTCTTTAGATGGTTCACAGCCAAATTAAATCTCACATTCTGATGGAGCACAGAGTACCAGAATGGTGAGTTCTAAGGGCTAGAAATAAGTGAATAGTACATAAGTATTTAAAATGGTCAACCAGGAACACAAGCTAAAAATATGTGATAGGAAAAGTATGTGCTGTAGACTATGATGCTACTTGAAATGCACATATGGATAGTTACATCAAGTTCTTATTGCAAATTATTTAAGATCAGGGACTCTGGCATCAGACTGCAGTTTCTTAATAAAGGTTCCACCACTCAATGGCTAGGTGATAGGCAAGAAGTAATTTGTCTGACCTGGATACCCAGCAGTCTAGCTTCCCAGAGAGACAGTTGTCACTCCCTCCCCTCCCTCAGAGCAGGATCATTTGGAAATTAAAACCCAGAAGATAAGGAAACTGGCTACAACTGAGTACTTAAGGCAGACATCCTGATAGAATGCTGATGAGGCCGAGCAGAGTTGAAGGTCAAGAATCTCCAATACCATTCCACCACAAACACAAGCCTTGGGTCCTGGACTCTGATCACACCAAGAGATGGACTGGTGAGCTCTCAGTTATAAATGCTGAGGTTGAAGATCAGGGCTGGAAGCTACAATTCTGCTACATCCCAGAACTGTAACCACAAAGTTTGGACCTCAGCTCCAAACCATCCTAGAGGAAGGGCTGGTGTTCCCCCAACCATGTAGCTTATGGGCCTGACGGCTCAAGACAGACCCCTCTCAAGTCTGATGTCTGGCCTGCCAGTTCTCTGTGCAACTGGCATTGAGAAGGTTGCTCACCTGCTACTTCTCTGTCTCTGTAAGTTTTCCCCTCAATAAAAGGCTGGTGCTGGCTGGTGTGTGTGCCTTCTGGTCATTCACTCTTGATTACTTGGCATCAGACGATCTTGGACAAGTTATTAATTCTCTGTGAGCCTCAGTATCCTCTTCATCAAATAGGGATAATGACAGTAAACACTTCATTTGGTTTCTGTGAGGATTAAATGAGATAATCTATGTCAAGTGTTTATCACAGCACCCGCACATGGGGAACATTAAAAAATGCTGGCTATTACTAAAATCGAGGATTTAATTCCAGGGGATTTTTTAGCACAAATAAGGGAGATTTTTATCACATCTCAAAAGGAACTAAAAAATAAACTTGAGGGCTTTCATTAAGAGACATAGAGAGCCCTTTTTCTATAGTCTGTCACTCCATTGTTGATGAGGTAGGGATTATTTGACGATTGAGTGGGTCTGACTTTCAGATCATAGAAAAGAGATTTATTATACAGAAGACAGTTAGACTTCTGCTGGGAAGCAGACTCCTAATGAGTGCCTAGGCATCTGTTTGCACCTCTCGAAAAGGAACAGAATGGAGAGGTAGTATGAGAGAGAGTCCAAGTGACTATACTTTTTTCCTATGCAATTATTCATTTAGTCAGTCATCTATGCATTATTTCCTTTTTTCAACAGTTACATATTGCAATCCATTGTGCTAGGCACCATGGTGAGATAAGAACACAAATCAGGCCAACACTGAGAAATAAGAACTGGCTTCTCCAAAACTTATCCCTTACATGCCGGTCTCCCAAAGAGGGAGCTGGTCTCCTGCAGATCATGGGGAAGTGAGCTACAGCAAAACACTTAAGCAATCAATTCTGGTAAAATGCTGAGGTAGCAGATTCAGCCACGTTCAAGCATGTCAAAGAGCTGGAACTCTAAGATTTTCACACCACACACTGATCTTGTCAGAGAAGAGGCTTGGTTCTCTCAACTATGGATGTCCAACTTGGTAGAACAGGACTTGGAGCTAAGACTATGCCATACACATATTTGATGGATTCCAGCTCTTAATCATGACAGGGAGGTGCTATTGGTTCCTAATTAGTTTCTTAAAAGTCTCCTGGAGTCCAATGCTTAGATTTACTAGATCCCTGTGTGCTGCCCCCAAAGTACAAGGGGAAATTGGAGAGCACAGAGCTCTTACCATTGTGGACACCTTTAACACAATGTTCTTTCATCAGTCCTAGTGTGCGAGTTTCCTGGTGTGATCAACACACTTGTCACTCTTAAGTAGCTCATTATGTAGAATAAAATGACACTCAAGTGTATTAAACTAATAAAATTAGTAGAATGAGATGCCATAGAAAAAGTCTGTGCCATGCTCAGGAGAAATCATCCATTTCTTCTACTGAAAAGCCTCTGGCTCTCTTGGAGGTTTTGGATAGAATCCAGTCTTGTACCTCTGATCATTTCCCTCCTCACAAGAAGAGGAGTGGCTCTACTGTGTAGGATTAGCGCATTTGTACCACCCACTCTTCGAAGGTAAGAGGCAGGCTCTATTCCAACATGCAATTATTTGTCTCTGTAACTATAACTCTGACCACATGAGGCCCCAGAGGCCAGTTTTAGGGGGATGATAGGAAGTCTTTTTTGGCCTTATATACACAGTATGTTTCTCAGTACAGCTTTACTAATATTGAAGTTGATATTTGAATACCTGTGGAAGTCAAAACTTTCTTGTCCATTCTTTAATAGGTTCAGAACTTGAAAGACACACTTGATTTAATGTCTTTTTTAATTCTCATTTTTTTTTAATTCAGACCTGAATTTGAATTCCAATTGATATTGGGAAGGTTGAGTTCAATCTTGAAATGTCAGTGTACTCATTTGTCCATAGCCATAATATCTGCCTCATTGGGCTCTGTGAGGATTAACTGAGACAGCATGCCTGACGTATAGTAGGTAGTCGTAATTCTGCTTGCGTGATACGTGTGATGTAAAAAGAAGCCTGGACAAAGAACCTTGAGAGATCAAGGGAGCGAGATTGAGTCTCGATATTAGGAACGTTTTATATTTTTTCAATTACTTTAAATATAGGAAATGTTATTAAAAATTTAGCAGATGACTCAGAAAAAAGTTTGAAACTTTATGACTGTGCTTATGCACTCCAGCAAGTTTAACACCACTATTCAGAACTAAGACCTTGAGTACTGCAGCAATATCAAAGGAGGACATTCAATAAATTGCTGTGGAAGTCAAACCTCAGTCCATGCCACTCCCCTCAGGAGGACATTGCTCTCTATGTGTCATTTAAAATGCAATTCCCTTTGAATGGCCGCAGAGCAGTTCTATTACCAGACATGACCGCTTTTACTACTAGCAGTGGTTTAATGATTTTATGTCATTGCAATAATAGAAACATGACATTCAACTGTGACTACAGCTTGTATGAGTCTATTTGTGGAAAGCTGATTTTGTAGAGGACATGGAAATGTGGAGTCCTGGTTCCTGTTTATTTCCCAAAGGCTTGGGCAGTAACTCTCACACATCATTTCCCTCTGTGGACCTTCCATGACTTTCTGAAATGAGTGTGGTGGTTTGAGGTCTCAAACAATGATTGTTCACATACAAAAACCCTTCTTTAGAGAAGGAGAGTTGGGCCTGAATCCAGTTTTTCCATCAGAGGAACCATCCGTCATGGAGTATTTCAATGCTTAAGTGCTCACACTTGATAGGGAAGAAGCACACAAACAACAAAAATTACACATTCTTTCTCAATGGAGGACATTGCCTCTTATCTTTCACAGACAAATGTGAAGCTAAGAGTCATAAACTCCCTCAATGTCCTGCCCTCACGTATAGACACTTATCACTGTCAGTGCTCACATTCAACTCCCATCCAATCTCAGAACAAGTGATTGTCTCTTGCTTGAGGCCAACTCTTCCATCTGTGTTCTTGATTCCAACCCGTCTTGTCTCTTCTAGGACCTTGATCGATCAGTGTTCTACCTTTGTTCCTATATTCTCACCTTCCCCCTTGCTACTGGACCTCTCCTTTCAGTCTGTTAACATGCCAGAATCCTTACCATTACCAACATGCACACATGCGCACGCGAATGCGCGCACACAACACTTTGTCTAGCTCTAGTCACTGACCTACTTTCCTCCACAACCCAACAACTTAAAATAGTTCACATTTGCAGTCTCCCATTTTTAAAACTCTTGTTTTCTCTCTTGCTTCTATAAATAAATATGTGATTTTTCCCCTTCCTCCTTGTTTCAAACAATATGCTGCAAGCATTTTCTTATCCATCCTTTCCCCTCTTCAACCCATGCCTATAGTCTTCTGCTCTCACCAACCTCTTCAAACCGCTCAGGTAGACTTCACCAATGACCGTAAGAGTGAAATCCAATGGTCCATATCAATAATTTGAACATTTTGCTTGCACATGAAGCAAATGACACCTCCTTTCCCTTTCATGCTGCTGCTGCTGCCTCTTTATTTTCAACGGTTATTATATATTGACCCGTTTTCTCAAAGTATTGTGCCATACACCTTGCATTGTTAAAACAACCCTGGAAGGTAGGGAATACCGTAATATTGTACACATTTAAAAATTAAGCAAGTGAAACCTAAAGAAATTGAATAACTTTACCTGAGTTACATAGTAAGTAAGACGTATGGGATAAGAACACAGTTTTATCTGACACCAATGTACATTTTTTAACATGTTAATACGATAATAAGTATTTCAGACATAAAGAAATATACCAAATCTAACAACCAACAAATCTTGTGGATCCAGATTTAACTAACATTAAACATTTTGCTTTATTGGATTAATTTTTTTTTTGAAAACTGATATACCAGAAAGAGTTGAAGCTCACTTTCTAATCCTCCCCAATTTTACTCTTTTGCTCCCAAGAGGAAACTATTATCCTCCAGTTGGTCTGTATCCTTTACATCCAAATTTTTGTTCTACTGTTAGATTGATACAGTCTTCTTTTTTCCTCCTTCCTTTTCCTTTTCTTTGTCTGGATATTACATATTCTTTTTCTTTTCTGTCAACATTCACTTATGAATTTTAAATGTATATACTTAAGAGTTTATAGATAATCAATATGTCTAATCTCCTCTAAAACCAAATAGGGCTTTAGAGTCTATTCACACTAAACTTCTTCCTCTAACCTGCCATATTAATTTGTTTTGTTTTTGCCTTGTAAAATATCTTCTCTTAAACGACCAAGAAGTTAGTAATATATATCATCTATCTATATCTATCTATCTATCTATCTATCTATCTATCTATCTATCTATCTTTTTACTGTCCAAATTTGCTTACATTTACCTATATTTTTATCAAAGTATTTCCTCACCATCCCATCCTTATTTTGGAAAGAGAGGATTCCATTTCCTCTGATTTTCATCTCTAATGCTTTTTTTTTTTCCAGTGACAGTCTATGAATTGTTAATTCTCACAGTATTTTTTAGGAGTATTTGTGTGTGTGTGTGTGAGGAAGATTAGCCCTGAGCTAACATCCATGCCCGTCTTCCTCTACTTTATATGGGACGCCACCACAGCATGGCTTGACAAGTGGTGTATCAGTTCGCGCCCAGGATCTCAACCTAGACACCTCAGGCCACCAAAGCGGAGCAGTGAACTTAACTGCTGCGCCACCAGGCTGGCCCCTAGGAGCATTTTTAAAATTTAGATTCACCCCTGAAGTATAGTTTGGCTGAGTGTAGAATTCTAGGTTGACAATTACTTTTCTCCTTTAAAGGTGTCATTCCACTAGGCTTCCTGTCTCCATCGTGACTGAGACATCCCCCATAATTCTCATTTTCATTCCTTTGATTGTAATAGATATTACATCTTTGATTGCTTTCAAGATTTCTTTCTGTTTGTGTGAGTTCTGAAGTTTCACTGCAGTATATCTAGGTGTGAATGTGTTTTTAATCATCCTGTCAAGGATGTAGTATACTCAATCATTCTGAAGACTGATATCTTTTTCAGTCCCAGAAAATTATGAGCTATCATATCTTTCATTTATCCCCATCCTCCTTTTCTAAAAATGCTCTCGCAAGTTTTCTGTAGTATGTTGTTTTATTTTCTTCATATCTTTACATCTATGCTGCATATCTCGTTAATTTAATCATATTTGTTTCCAAGTTACTAATGCTTATTTACACTTATCTACATCTTTAACAATGTATTTGCTCACAATCTCCAAACCAGACAGCTTCCATGCCCCACAGCTCATGATTGGGGTCCTTCTCCAAATCTGAGGTCTGTGGTTATTTTCTTTCTTTTATCTATTTAAACTTTTACACATTTATTTTAATGTCTCTCTGGATAGTTCTATCATCTCTAGTTCTAGTGTGTGAATTTTATTTGTTGTATTTTCTGACTTTCTTTTATTATGAGTTTCCATAGGTGACTTAAATGTTTTACTCTTAAGTCATCTTCATGGAAGTTGTTATGGACTTAATTGTCTCCTCAAAATTTATATGTTGAAGCTCTAGCCCCCAATGTGACTGTATTTGAAGATAGGGTCTTTAAAGAGGTAATTAAGGTCAAGTGATGTCATAAGGTTGGGGCATAATCCAATGGGACTGGTGTCCTTATAAGAAGAGGAAGAGACTTCAGGTGTATGCACACAGAGGAAACCTATGTGAGGACACAGTGAGAACCCAGCCATCTGCACATCAAGAAGAGAGTTCTCACCAGAACCCAACCTTGCCAACACCTTGATCTTGGACTTCCAGCATCCAGAACTGTGAAAAAATAAATTTCTGTTGTTTAAGCTCCCCAATCTGTGGTATTCTATTATGGCAACCCAAGCTGACTGACACAGAGGTGTTTCAGGAGCCCCAGCCTATTGCAACAGCCACTGAGTACCAGTTCATATGCACTTCTTCATTGTTGTCACTGGCTTCACTGGGTTTATATTAGGATTTTTGTTAATTTCTCCATTTGCAATTCTCACATCACATAAGTAACACAATTTTGGGATTCAGAAGTTTGCATAGAGTTGTTTCATATTGCCAGTTTCTCAAAAATGACTCATTTTCACCCAGGGCTAGTGGTCAGAATTTTCCTAGTCCGACTTTCAAGGACATAGCAGAATAACTTTCTGTCTCAAAGCTTTTTGCAAGTGGTACACATCCAGTCTCCTTGTGTGTGGAGCCTGTGGCCTGGGCTTCCCTCTGGGGTACTAAAACGTCAGACCCAGCATTTAAGACCCATTTCCCAGTTCTGGTAACTCTGAGATTTGGGGTCTCTGATTATTAATCTTGTCGTGAATTTTTTTCTACATTCTGGAATCCAAGGAGTCCCCTTTCTTGATTTTGACCCTGACTAATATTTCAAAAATGCTTCTTTCATAATTTAATTGATTTGGAGTAGAAATAGAATTCTTCTGCATCAGCTAAATTTCAAATACTGACCAGATACCTCTTATGCTCTTTCTAGCTCATTATGCCACCTTTTGTCCCTCATCATATCTCTGACTACCTATTATAACATGTAATAGCTTTCTCTTTCTCTGCTTGACAACTAAATATTGGTATTTTCAGAGGATCAGTCTTCTCTTCTGACGTTCTCCTTGAACAAACTAGTCTACTTCCAATGTTATGAGTAACTCATTTTTGAAAATTCCTATTTGATATCTCAATCCCCACATTCAGTGGAGAGGAAAATTCTAACATTAAGCCTCCTTAGCGTTACCAATATACAGCAGCTACCACCAAATCCCACTTCTAGTGAGATAGAGCAGCCTCTCACAATTTTAACATGCACTATTCAATCAGCCAAGTTGACATCCATGCATCTAATTATTTTTTCTCTTCCAGTTGTCTTTTGTCTGCCAGAAATTTTTTAACTTTTAAAAAAATAATCCATAGTCTGTGATCCCATGGATCTTTTCAATGGGTTTCCTTTGCCTATAGAATGAAGTCCAAACTCATTAGCTGACAAAACTGAATCTTGATCATTGAGCCTTTGACTACTGGTCTAGACTTATTCTTCACAGGGCTCCATAACACCACTTTAAACTCCAACTTAAGTAAGCCATTTGTAGCGTCACATGTCTATGACCTTGCTCAAGCTACTGCCTCTCCCTGAAATGTTTTCTCCTTGCCCCTTCTTCCCCTTTTCAGCCCAACATGACTTTGTCAAATCTCTCGATCTTTTCCAGGGAAAGTTGACAACATCCTCCTTTGTATCTCTACCAGAAATGCTTATCCTTGGTATTTATTATAATCTTAATTCCACTTATATAATAACATGCCTGCATCCTCCTCTGAGATTATGAAGTCTTGTAAGACTGGGTTTCTCAACCTTGGTGATATTAATATATCAGATCAGACAATGGTTTGTTGTGTGGGCTGTCTTGTGCCTTGCAGGATATTGAGCAGCGTCCCTGACCTCTAGCCACTAGATGTTATTAGCACCCATCCCTCACCAGACATGACAACCAAAAACGTCTCCAGACGTTGTCAGATATCCCCAGGAGGGGGCATATAATCATCCCCAACTGAGAACCACTTCTTTAAGACAGAGACCATATTTCAAAAGTCCTGTGTTCAAGGATGCCACCTGCATTCTGGAAATATTAGTTGACTGAATAAGTGTATAATGAATAAAAATATTTTAGTTAACAGATTACATATATATAATATATATATATATATCCTTTCTCTCTCTCTCTCTATATATATGCATATGCTCATTATGTGATATCTGTTAGTACAAGCTATACTTTAAATAACTGAAATACACAAAATATTTGACTTGTGAAGTATGCTTTTGAGAGACCTAAAGTTTAAATAATATTAGAAGGACATGAGATCAACTATATATGTGTATGTCATAGTGAAAGACAAAATGCCAACTAAAACACACAGTGAAGAGAGAACAATTAGCAATTTTGTGAATTGACTGCCAGTTCAAATTTATTTTGCCAAGGCTAATGTTTTGTTAAGCCAATACTTCTGCCAATTATAAAAGGCTTCATTGAATGAGCTTATGTTTGAATTTCAACACCTCTGCATTTAACCTGAAGGAAATATAATCTTCTGGGCAATTGTCAAAACAAGTAACTATGTTGACAGTGAGTCTTAAAATAAAAGCTAAATAAAAGAAAAATCATTATATTTCTTAACTGCTCTTCCTTTAGACATTTATTTAACAAATGTCTTCTGAAGATTTTTTTACTCCTACCAGAAGAGATAATTCATGCGTGCAAATAACCTGAGAAGTAAAACTAAAAGGTCAAGGAAGTTCAAGTGAAATAGCCATTCCTTTTCATTTGGAAAAATCAAGGAACAAATCACAGAAAAGACAGCATGGAATTTCGGCCTTAGGAAATACACGTTGTTAATATCAGCATTATTTATAATATTACAAAAAAAAAAACACACCCAGAAAAGTCTTAACATTAAATATCAGCTGAATAGTTACCTCCATTTGAAAATTTAGTTCTGATAGTTCTACAATAATATGCAAACTACGTGTCCTATATTGAAATAATAACATTAGGAAACAGAACTTTGAATTCCGTTTTGAGTACAAGAGACTCGTGTAAAATGCATTATATAGGAATCAAAGCCTGGAAGAAAATACACAACAATGTTAATGATTATTTCTGAATTGCAGGCCTAACAGGGGCAAGATGACTTCTTCTTTAGATATCTCAGTATTTTGAATTTATCTTCAATATCTGTATATTATTTTATATATGCACAAATGATAAATGAAACAAAGGTTTTGTTCTTTGCCTCTATTCAGATTTGAGAAGACAGAAAGGCTTTCCTTATTTTATTCACCATATACTCGTATTAATGTGACAGAAGTTTCAGACACCACAAGTGAAAAAAGAATTTTATGAAACTTTATTTCTATACTTTGCTAAATGGTTGTAGATCATGACTTAGTAAGCAAGTAAAATTAAGAAATCATAAATTTGAAATCTGCCATGTTGAAATTGTCATAGTCTTCGCCTCTTAAAATTCACTTCTTAAAAAGCACTCACTCCTCTATATACCAACCAATGTATTCAGAAAATTGATTACAAATTGTGTTAGAAGAATGAAAAAAATATTAGGAGTAGACCAAATACACAAAAGCTTAAATCGATCATCTCCCAGGAAGACTTTGGTATCACTGCATTCTATACTGATAGCATCTTTAATGGATGACTCATACCCTCTCTGTCTTATACGGTAGTTACCTGTGTATATGATCTACCTCCAGTAGAGTTCCCTAAATATTTAGATGGCATCTTTTACTCTTTCCAGTAAAAGCTCTCCCCTTGAGAGCTAAATGCATGTTTAGGTACTATCTAAATACAAGAAGTAATAAATGTGCAAATAGTCGGTGCCTGACGAACAGTGGGTATTTAATAAATATTTGAATGAATGTATCTACAGAGAAAGAAAATTGCTTATAAAAATAATGAAATTTAAAGGCAGTAAAATAAACTTTGTGGTCTCAGCATAATCTGGGGTTATAAGTACAGCAGCACATTACAGACTCGAATGTATTTTTCCCCCATGATTTAGACCTTCCTAAAAAAATTTTCCCCAGAAGCTTTTGATGTAAAAGTAAACGTTGATTAGTGGGACTCCAACCTTTCCGAACACACACAATGCCTAACATGCCCTGGCCTTGAGACCTATGTAATTATCATGCTTTGTGCATGAACAGTATGTCCCTGATTATCACATAACTTACCCTTACACTTACTCAGTTCTCTGCCTGAAGGTCATTTCTTGAAAAAGGTGTATTCTGGCTACTCTATTTAAAACAAAACAAAAAAAAACCCTTATCAATCTTTATCCACTTACCTTGCTTCTTTTTAACAAAAAACTGGTTTCTAACAATATCTGGTACTCTTTTTATTTGTGATTTAGCTATTTTCCTAAAGCTTATGTTCCATGAGGGCAGAGATCTTGTCTGATTTATGCACTGTGCATCTCGACTTCTTAGAATACTGCCTTATACATAGTAGGTGCTCATTAGATATGTACTGAATGATGAGTGAATGAATGAATGCACGAATTAATACAATGGTGACTTCATCATGTCATATTCAAACTCTTGGGCATAAATTTTGATGAGTCCATTATGATCTCCATCTTGATGTTCTTTATAATTTTAAATTTTTTATTGTGTTTCTTTACTCTGCTTCATATTTTTCCATGCTATATATATTTTTTCTTGGCTATCCATAACTGCAAAAAGAATAGCAACAAAATACAATTTCTACGTTTTATGTCTTATATTATTTTTCTGCAAATTATCCTATATAACACTGTCTTAATTTGGGGAATATTTAATTTTCAAGATGTCAGACTTTTGAAATTTTTATATGTTGCCAGTTAATATTTTCTTGTGACCTTGAGCATAAACTTCCTGAACCCATTTGTAAAAGACAGAGAAGGGCTGGCCCTGTGGCCTAGTAGTTAAGTTTGGCGCCCTTCGCTTCAGCAGCCCAGGTTTGGTTTCTGGGCCTGGACCTATACCACTCATCAATGGCCATGCTGTGGCAGCAACCCACATACAAAATAGAAGAAGATTGGCAACAGACATTCACTCAAGGCAAATCTTCCTGAAGCAAAAAAAGGAAGATTGGCAACAAATGTTAGCTCAGGGCAAATCTTCCTCAGAAAGAAAAAAACAAGAGAGAGAGAGGAAACTACCTAACATTGCAGGTTTTTCAAAGGATTTATTAAGATATAATTTCATGTAAAGCCCCTAACATGGAGATTCGCATCTGGCTATGCCATAATCATGCAGAAAATGTTGTTCTTCATTGCCAAAGACTATACTTCTAGTGAGGAAGGCAATGATTACCTGAGGACATGAGAGACTGAAAGGTACATTCACAGGCACCAGTTGCTTTCCATTTGTTTCTTAGCTTTTGTATCATATACATTATTTCTAAGATAAGATTGGGAGTCTGTGGGAAGACTTGGATTAGAAATAATAACCTCACAACTGAATTTCATCCTTATCTTTCAAAGCTCTACACTTGTTACCCAGGTTTATCAATGGGTTCTTGACATAGTCTTTGTTGTTTCTTGAATACCCTCACATACTTTCCCCATGGGGCCTTTGCACTTACTGCTCCCTTTTCTGGGAATGTTCTTCTCAGATATCCACATTGCTTGCTCCTTCACATCTCCCATTGTGGTCTCCCATCAAAGGTCACCTTAACGATGAGGAAACTTAGCTATCTCATCCACTCCCCATCCCAGCACTTCCTCTCTCCATCTTCCCTTCATTTTCTCTTTATTGTTATAACCATCTGAAATATTACACATTTCTCTCTTTTTTTTTTTTATCCTGCATTTCACCTATCCACACAGCAGACAACAAGCTTCATCAAGATGGGGACTTTGTTCACTGCTGTGACACCACCTCCTAGGGCAGGGCTGGAAACCCAACAGCTTTTCAATAACAAGTTGTTGAATGGATGAAGGGATGAAATAAAAGTTAGTTATATGTCTAGAACTGGAACTAAAACTGTGACCCACACAAGCACCATCACTGCTGTCAGAGAGTTTCCAATAGGGTGGGAGGTTAGATATTGAATAATAATTACAAACATGATGGCTTTATAAGCATTGATCCAAATATGCTAAATGACAATATGGTGTGTCTAGTTCAGGCTATCTTCTCCAAGATATCCAGGGTTTGAAGTTTTTACATGAAATGAAGGTATAGGTAGAGAGAAATGTGAGAGAAAGGTGGAAGAAATGTTGAAAAGTTTTTCTCTGGCTCAGCCATGGTGGGATAAAAAAACAAAAATAAAAATTCCCTCTCCCAGTTATGGATGTGAGGCAATAAAAATTAACTCATTCATATGTAGGATGGAAGAATATATAAACTAATGAACAGATGAGCCTGTTGGTAAAGAAATATAAGAGTTAGAACCCCATATTTTTCATGTATTAGCTCGGTGATGTCAGTAAGTTACTTAAACTCCCTTATATATCAGTATATTAATTGATAAAATGAAGATAAAGATATAACCCACCTCTTCATGCTATCATTTTGGAAATGATAAAAAGAGAACATTTAGGTAATATATTTAGCACAGTTCCTAAGCACATGTGAGCTATTAGTGCTATTATTTATTAAAGTATTATTATTTTTTAGACACCACCCTACTTCAAAAACAAAGTTGAGGAAAATAAAAAGGACAAATTTAAAACTAGTAAAATCAGGATGAAAAATTTGAGTCAAGGAATGAAGAGTGATGAGGTAGATAATCCAGCTGCCTGTCCCATAACTATTTTCCTCTTGTGTCTTCCTAAGGGAACCTAGAAGGGGTGTGGCAATGTGCCTGGCTACATTTTCCAGGCTCCCCTGCAGGTAGAGCGGCTATTTAATTAAGTTCTAGCCAATGGAATAGAAATGGAATTTTCTGGATGAAGTTTCTGGGAATGCACTTTAAAAAAATGGGGACTGGCTCAGCTTAAACATGACTTTTACCTCCCCTGCTTTTACCATCTTCTTCCTGGAACATAGGCCAGCCAGTTGGAGCTTTACCATCCATCTGTTGACCCTGAGGTGACCTCAAGTATGGAAGTGTTGAACTAGGGATGTCAGAGCAGAAAGACAGAAAGAGCATGGGACTCTGATGATATCAAAGAACTGTCATATCAGGTGGCAGCCTGAACTGCCACCTGATCCCTCTATAAGGGGAATTTGGCTTCTTTTTTTCTAACCACTTCTTGAATCTCTGCTTCTCATAGACAAACAGAATTTTAACTGATGGTGGTGAGATAGCTATTCTAAATAATGAAGGAAAAAAAAAAGTTTAAGACAATCTATTGCATTTATATATAACTAAGATGCTAACTTCCCAATAGCCATAAAAAAGGAACACGGTGAAAAAGGGCCTGTCAAAGGTTATAAAGCTCTCATGAGCTAATAAAAAAATGAACTCCAAATCTATATACTGCTAAATTCATTCCAGTCACTAGAATCCAAAAGACTTTCACAGGTTTTTATGTATGGGGAATATATGATACCTTGATTTGTATATTTGATAGTTTTTTGAAGATATAAATTGATCTTCATATGTTTATTTCTTATAGTGACCTTTGAAAAAAAGACAAATTTTAAATTTTATAGTAGGACTGTGAAAACACTTCTAAAGAAAAGACAAATGTATTGTTTTCTAAATGTATGACCTTATTTAGAAGTAGAAATTAAAGAATGTAGAAGAAAGAACAGTTTGCATGAATCTTGCACTGTTCCAAAATGAATCACTGCAGCCAACTGCACACTGAAGCTAAACATCAATAATTTTGACATTAACATCATTGTGAAGTGCTTGAAACACAAGCACAATTTTAGTAAATAAAAGGTGATCCATATGCTTTCTATTTGGGTAGTGAAGTGGCAACTGTGGTCATTCAGTTATAAAACTGAAGTGTGTGCTCAGAGTGATGGTCACCCACATATACCACAAGGTGAGCCCAAAGAGTTTGTGGAGGTAGGACCAAGACATTTATTAACCAGCAGTTTAGAGTTTACTTAAGTGCTTTGTAGGGGTGGAAGAAATTTCTCTCTACCCTTCTAGGTTCTTCTGGCTGATCTAAGAATTAAATTGACATGAGACAGAATAATAGGAGAAAATCAAACAAGTTTAATAACATGTATACATGGGAGAAACCCAGAAAAACTGAGTAACTCATCAAAATGGCCAAAGCCACTGTTGTAGACACCATCTTCAGCAAAAGACAAAATAGCATATTGGAGGTAGTGATTTGGGACTTCAGAGGGGAGGAAGACAATTCACATGAAGATGATAAAGCAAATGTTTGGTAAACAAACGCTTGTCATTCCTTTCAGAGACAATGGGACATGGAAAGGCCCTTGAGCAAATGGGCCTTGTTAGGTTCCTCCCTGTCTACCACACTTAGTTCATATTATACTATAATTATCTATGGTGATAGCTCCTGCCTGGAACAACTCTTCTAAAACCCTCTAAGCCTTGTAAGCCTCCCTGAGTCTTCTGTTCTTAAAAATAATCAAGCCAGGGGCCAGCCTAGTGGCATAGTGGTTACGTTACTGTGCTCCACTTCAGCAGCCTGGGGTTCACAGGTTCGGATCCGGGCATGGACCTACACACCCCTCATCAAGCCATGCTGTGGCAGCATCCCACATACAAAAGATAAAGGAAGATTGGCACAGATGTTAGCTCAGTGACAATCTTCCCCAAGCAAAAAGAGGAAGATGGCAACAGATGTTTGCACAGGGACAATCTTCCTCACCAAAAAAAAGTAACAATAATAATCAAGCCAAAGAGACACATTTTGGAGTGGCAAATTCTGCTCTCCTGCAGCTGTAATAAATACTTAAATGGAAGTCATAGAGATCAGCACCATAAAGCATCAAGAACACTTTGGACTGTAGGATTTTGGGAGCAGGAATTACCATTTGGTCCTCTTGACCACCAAAAATAATTTTTATTTGGCTTGTGTATACCAGTGTAATTATCTACTATTGTCAGCTCAGAGTAGTATTGGGGAACCAATGCCCAGGTATGGAAGACTAAAAGGCAGAACAGGTTTATGTCAACTACGCATTCAAATGATGCTCTGCTAGTTAAGAAAGGGAGATTTTTGCAATGGAAAGGAGTTCTCTCTTAAATATGGAAAGCAAGGAAATTCAGAATAGAAAAGCTGACAGAGGCAGGGCAGCCTTAATTTACATGTCAGCTATAATATCTGCCTTACAAGTCTATTTACTTGGTAACTTGATGACATTCCTTAAACTAGTTTCCGTAGCAACTGCCGCATGAAACACCAGCTTCAAGACACAGAACATCTTCCTGCAAAAAGCAAAAGCCCCATCAATGTCTCAGAGGAGCATTACCATTGTGAGGAATGCTGATGGTGTGAAGGAAAGATGTTAGCTCCAGTTCGCTGAGATTTTTTTTTTTTTAATTTCTACATTTTAGTAGAGTGTCAACAGCGCTTTCAATATTTTTTTTCTCTCCTATTTATCACTTCACTGTCTTTTTTAAAAATGTTAATTACCTAAATATTAGGTTTTGGTTAAAGCTGCTAGAAAGCTTCCCACAAATCAAACTCAACCTAACTTCAAAATTTGATTTTCAAAAGAAATCCCTTCAAGGACTCTAGATTCTAGTTTTGTTTTTCCTAAATGGTATTTCAAGGATCACCAGTATCAATCATTCTGATGCTTTGTTAAAAATGTAAACTTTTTGGTCCCAAACCAGACAAACTGAGTCAACAGATTTGGGGTGAGATGCGGGAATTTGCATTTTTAACTGGCTCACTTGGTAATTTAAACGATTGGTGTGTTCTTTATAAGACTTTTATTTTCTTACCTCTGCTTCTCAGCTAATGCATTTTGTCACTTTGAATACCGCTCCTTAACTCTAAGTGTATAAATACTACCAGCCACTTATGGCTGAGTTGAACTGTCACTCTTTCTCTAAAAATATGTCCATTTCCCACCAACAAATTATAAACTCCACTACTTTTCTATTTCTCTATTTTTTCTAATTCTCACTTTATTTTAAATAGTGCATCAGATGTATCAATATACATATTGAGGACCTCCTCTCTCTTTGCACTCCCACTAAATTTCATGTAGTTTTTTTTACAATTTAGCTAGCGTGTTACAATACTGAGTGTATGACATCTCTTTAGCGGGTTAGGCTCCTCTGAGAGTAGAGACGATGTCTATTTACATCTGTGTCCAAGTGCTTGAAATATAGGTGTCAACAAAGGTTAGTTTATTTAATTGACCTGTATCTAATAACAATTAAAATAACATCTCAAAAACTTAGGTAAGATTATTGAGCACTAACTCATTCCAACTTCACAAGAACTATGAGATAGTTGCTGTTAAAACCTTTATTTTACAGATAATGAGACTCAGCCTTAGAGAGTTGACCTCCACGTGCCTTAGACACACAGCTAATAAGTTAAAGATCAGGATTTAAAAATTGAGCTTCAGTAGGAACCCAAACTTCAGCCACTAGGTATAGTGCCTTCTTTGCTTAAGAATATAAATTAATAATCTTTAGCTTCTCTCTTTAGGACATGGATTAGAATATATATATGAAACAGATGTGTCATACCACAAAGGTTCAGACTTAACAAATGAAATCAACACCCAAAACTTTCCTCTCTTTTCATGCCTCTTTATGATCATCATAAAGGTTCAATATTAGGTATTAAAAACAGACAAAACAATAGCACTCGAATGCTATGATATTGGACAAATCATATCTTTTCTCTAAGCCATTTCCTTACCTATAAAATAAGAGACTTGAATTGCATGATCTTAACCTGTAAGTTTGCTAACGGGGATAGAGTTCTAGAGTTCAGAATGCCTCTTTCCCATATTTTATATTTTTAGGCCTAGAGAGGCCATGTCTCCCCAACCTGGTAGACTGCCCTAGAAAAAGATTCCTTGTCCATCAAAATTCTCCAGTGTTTCCTCATTTCATTTAGAGCAATTGCCAAAATATTGTTGATGGTCTACAAAGATTCACCCATACTTCCCATCTGTCTCCCGTTCTCTCATACTCACTCTGTTCCAATTACAATGGCCTTGCTCCCATGCTTTCAACTCAGGGCCTTTGAACTGGCTGTTCACCCTACCTGGAATCTCTCCTTCCAGGTATACACAGGGATCCCTTTTTCATTTCCCTCAAATGTCACCCTCTTACTGAGACCTGCCTGGCCATCCTACTTAAAATTGCATATACTTATTCCATCTGGTCGACTCTACTTTAATTTTTCTCTTATCATTTTTAATATAATTAACTTATTTGTGTGTGTGTGTGTGTGTGTGTGTGTGTGTGTGAGGAAGATCAGCCCCGAGCTAACATCCATGCCAATCCTCCTCCTTTTGCTGAGGAAGATCGGCCTTGAGCTAACATCTATTGCCAATCCTCCTCCTTTTTTCCCCTTTTTCTCCCCAAAGCCCCAGTAGATAGTTGTATGTCATAGTTGCACATCCTTCTTGTTGCTGTATGTGGGAGGCTCCCTCAGCATGGCTGGACAAGCAGTGCATAGGCATGTGCCTGGGATCTGAACCTTAGGCCCGCCAGTAGTGGAGCACACGCACTTAACCACTAAGCCACGGGCCGGCCCTATTAACTTATTTTTTTGTCGTCCCCTTCTGTCCCACTAGAATGTGAGCTCCAAGGTCAGGAATTTTTGTGATTTTTACCTTGATGTATCCCCAGTACCTAGAACAGTACCTTGTATATGCAATGAGTTCTCAATATTTGTTTATTAAGTGACTGAATGAAAATTTATTCATCTATTATTCCTGTCATCCATTCATCCAAACAACCCTTTTCCTTGATGACTGTTAGGCACAAATCTAGATGCTGGAATCTTAATGAGTTTTAAACCCTCAGAACCTCACACAATTCTACCCATTCTGGCTGTTAAAAATGTGTTGTGTCCACATGAAAATGGTTACACTTTTAAGTTAATAAAGGGCATGTCATTACTTTAAAAAAATTGCATCAAAGCTTGGAGTATGAACATTACTCGAGCTTCAAAAATTTGTCTTTGAAATCAGTCTTGTGTTGGCAAAGAAAAATGGAAAACTTTAGGGTTTTGTATATCATGAGATTTGCAGGCTATTAGGCTAAATTAGCTGCGGTTGCCTGAAGGCTGTCTTAGGTAACTGCAGCTATCCTCAAGCATTACTGCATCTAATTCTCGATGTCATGCTTTGGGGAAAATATCAAGAAATTAGAGAAATGCAGAGAGCCTCTATCACAATGATAAAATGTAGGAGTAGATCAGACTGTGAGAAAGATGAATCAAATTAGAAAAATACAGCCTGAAAAACCACAGATTACTGAGGGGGAGGTTTCTTCTCTGTAAATATTAAAAGAGAGCAACAAAGAGAAAAAGGGGATTGTTCTAATTATGTAATGGAACATGATGTAATCTATGCAGAAATAGAAGTACAATGATGTACACCTGAAATTTTTACAATGTTATAAACCAATGTTACTGCAATAAACAAAAAATTTAAAAAATAAAATAAAATAATTATGTAATGGAATACTGTTTTTAAAAGCACTCTGGCTTTATATACGTGAGAATTTGCATTAGGCAAGACTACCTTTCCACTTTTGGGGAAAAGTAGCATTAGAAGCCAAAATGGATTTCTTCAAGCCACTATTTTGCATAAGTGGATTCCTAATTGAGGCTAGTAGGGGTCATGAAGGATCCTGCATGGGGATGATCTCCTTGCTGAGTAATTGGGGAGTATAGAATTTTGCTTTTATTGGAGAGAGTGTAAGGAATTCACAGGATATACATGGTGTGATTGCCATGGGGGAACACTTGCATTAAACTGGGAGGGGAAACACACCAAAAGATGTTCAAATCTTTGAGATCACACAGTAAAACATGGAACTTTATGCTCTTTAGATTGGAAACAGTCTCAAAAATGTATGCGTTGAGACCCACGGTCTTTGTCCCATTGCTACTGGCAGGGAAGCTTCAAGGAGCCACTATGATGCTGTGAAGAGCCACGGACTAGCAGTCATGAGACCTGGGTCCTTGTTTTTCAAGCTGTGGTAAGTTTACTTCTATATAACTCACTTTTCTAAGCTGCTAAATGGGGTTAGTGGTTATCCCAAGACTCTTATAGTATTGATAGTGTTAAATGGTGTATCTTTTGAAATGAGAAAGTGCACTGGAGAATCCATTTTTTCCCAAAGTAAACCATTATTCAAATGCCTATTTAATTATAGCAGATTTCTGTGGCTACACAGGAGGAATAGATTCTTCTCTAGGTTCCACCATATACCGGTGTTCAAAGCTTCTAAGAGATGTTCCACAGAATGACTAATCCACTGTATAGAAGCAGTAAGTCTTTCTAACGAGAGTTGTTCTTAAATGCGACCATGCAACTTGCTGAGTGTGGGAAATGTGGATAAAGACAGACTGAGTCTAGAGGTGTGGCCAGGTTGAAAGTAGGTATCTAGGAGAGAGTAGTGGGAAGTCAAGAGAGGTATAATAGACAGGGATTACTGACAAGTCAATGGGGAGTCAGGAATTTGAGGACAAGGCATGATGGCAGGATCAGAAGATATGAGGGACAGGACATAAGAGTTGAATAGCTCTGGGTACGTCAAACAAATTTCGCCAACACCTGCTGCATCACTCCAGAGGATGATCCTGATGATGGCAATGATGGTTGATTAGCCTTCTCAGGAAAGCTTTGTAGGCATCACTTTTCTTTTGGCAGAACTCAGATGGGTTTGATCCCAACTTTGTTTCCCTCTCATTCCTTCTCTCTATCTGTTCTCTGGAGAGGATCTTTCCAAAGGAAAAAAAGGCCCCTGTTTTCTCAGTTGTGCTCCGTATGGCCACAGTCAGTGAAAGAGAGAGTGAGCCTCTTTGCTAACTGTAGGAATTCCCCAATATTCCAGCTTAACACCCTGGCCAACTTTTGTTTTGATTCTGCTACATCAATGCCCACATTCAACTAATATGAGAAGAGTAGTTTAAATATGCCTCAACTGTATCATTTTCTTTGGCTAAATTTCTCATGAATTGTCTAGTCCTAAGTATAATTATTTTCCCCCTCAGAATCATTTTAAGAAGAAGCCATTGTGATTTAACTCTCTAAGATGCACTATTTTGCCTTTTTCAATTCATTCCACTTAAGATTATGGCACTTTTAGGTTGATACAATACTAGAATGAAAAGAAGGACACCACTTTGATTTTCCAGTTGTGATTTTTTTTTTGTTAGCCATACCTATGACCTTAGATATTGAATTATTATCTCCAGGGTACGACCACTTCTTTAGACCAAGTCTAAATTTTTCATGCACTTTCCAACATATTCTAGTTTTGTCTATATGTATTTTCCTCTTTCCTTTGCAATTTTTCATGAGAGCATCACATCTATTTATTCTACAGGCACGCACTGGGTCAGTCAAGCCATCTGTGGAGGAAAGTCGAAGGAGTGCCAGAGACATAGAGCTCCTATAAAATGCAGAAAAATCTGAAGTGTCAGATACCTCATCTGTTAAGAACCCATCCTGCACATTTGCTGGTCAAGTATAGAGAGAAGAACAAAGTAAAATAATAGGAATTATCAACTATTAAGCATCATATAAATAATATTTTGATAATGTATAAGATAGTAATGCTATCTGTCCACTTATCTATATCTTTGTTATTCTACCCCTGACCGTAAAATCACCATGGGAGGTAACAATTTACTAGTAGTCCTATTTTATAGATGAAGTATTGGGACAAACCTCTATTATATAGCACGCCAATTCCAATTATGAGAACGAGCTATACCTGGTATATCATATGCTGTTCTGTACATCTTAATATATATTTGTAAAATATCAATGCGTTGTATTTATTTAATGTTGTTTTTCATTATATACACAGCTAACTATCTTGGTTTTTCTTAGATACAATACTGAATGAGTTTAATGATCAGTCTTGTGAAAGAACAAAACAGATCTGTCCATGTTTTCAGGAAATAAAAGCATATTCTGTCAAAAATCATGACCTTATGCTAGCCTCCAAAAGTGCCTATTTTCAACCATCAAAGTTCATGTCAAATCCGTTTGATGTTATGCTTAACTGTGTTTCCTAAACATCTCTGACTTTCCTATGTAAAATTATCCTTCAGCCCGTGATTCGGTGATTCTTTAATATCCTGAGACACAGGCACTTACAAAGCCACACACCATAAAAGGAAGAAACAAAAACCTCCCTCTTTACAATTATTTGGTCATTTTACTCCTTTTAACAGTTTCCACATCCATTATCTTGTTTAAGCTAAAAGAGAAAGCATAAGAATAGAAACACATTTCAGTAAAGATTTTCACTTTTTTCTTAGTTCAAGTTAAAAAATAAAGTCACACGTGTAATTGTCATCTGTGGCAGACACCCTTGCTGCTTATCAATATTCTCTCATTCCTTAATATTAAGAAGTTTAACTTTTAGCTAGGCCTTTTGCTGTTTAAGTAAATGATATTCTCCACTCATTCCTCCTCACAGCTATGTGTGGCCATATGACTAATTTACCAGATGTATGTGACTTTGCCTTGAAAGTCAGTGGGGATCTGTCTTTCTTAACCTCTTGCTACATCATGCTGCCTGGAGGTGGATGTGATAGCTAGAGTTCTAGCAGCCATCTTGGGTCACAAGGATTAGAAGTGCAGCCTAGAGATGATGGAGCAGTGAACCAGAAAGAGACAGGGTTTCTGAAAGAATTGGGAGAGTTGCTTTATTAGCACTGGACTGCTGACATTTGGACTTGGATTTTGATGATTTACATGTGTGACGCTCCAGCCTCATAACAGCACTGTGATGTAAACATTAATATCTCTATTTTGCAAAGGAGGATGTAAAGCTCCAGAGATTTTGAGTGATTGACAAAAGGACATAAGTCCAAGATTTAGAATCACATGTCCTAGTACAGCTCCAGATTGCTTTCTAATAAACAATGGCTCCTATAAATTTGTCTGTTTACCAAGCTAAAGGGGACTCTATTTAATTAAGCATACTCAGTTTACAGTCAGGTTATGAGAAGACAATGGATAATTCCACTAACAAGCCCAAACTGGGTGATTTTAAGAGTTTAGTGGCCTTCATTCCATGTCAGCATGTTATTTTCAAGAAACTCTTCTTTCTACTATATTATAAAAAAAGAAAGAGAAAAAAGGAGAAAAAGGAATACTTCTAAAATATGAAGCAGTTGATGATGACTTACCTGGAAGCATATAAACCTGGATATAAACAAAGAGACAAAGATGTAACATTCTTTATGCCAAAGGTAAGAGAAATGGAGTCCCATTTTATCGATCGTGGGGGACATCTTTCTGAAAGTTTAGCAAGAAACAGCTATTTCAGATGAAGTCAAAGGGAAACAAAGAGTAGACGGAAGGCCGCTAAGAGGCTGACGTAGCTGCTGATGCTGAAATAACAGTGAAGGTTTTGAATGCTGTTATGAACCCAAAGGGCAATGAAAAAGAATGAAGACAGCAATTTTATCAAGGGCAAGAAAACAGCAGAGGAGAAGGTCTTACACTGTTTGAATTACAAATTCTTCCTGGTTTGGATTTGGTTATTTTTAGCTGAAATTCTTAGATAATTGCCTCAAGTTGCTTCATTTGGCTTCCTAGGTTGTAACAGTTCTATTTCATATCATATTGGCCTGCTAAGTTCTGATTGAAAATAAAAACTAATTGGACCTCTGAACTCCATCAACAATAATACTTAGCATTTTTTAGACACCTACAATGTACCAGGAAGTTTGCCTACATCATCTCATTCAGTTATCACAGTCCCTGATAGAATCAAGACATGGTTAAAGGAACAGACTCCGGAATCTTTCTGCCTGGTTTAAACCCTAGGCTCTGCCTCTTACTAGTTCTGAGATCCTATACAGGTTATTTACATTTCCTTCGCTTCAGTTTCCTAATCTACAAAATGGGGACAAAATTATTATCCTCCTATCTAAGTGGTTGAGAACTGGCAGCTAACAAATACAAAGGATTTAGAACAGTGCCTTGCTATCATTGCTGCTGTTCTTATTCTTGTTGTCCTTATCCTCCTTTTACTGAGAAGAAAACTGAGGCTCAGGGAGTTTACCCAATTCATAAGTGGCATGGCTAGGAATAAACCCTAGGTCTGCTACTTCCAAAGTCAGCCATCACTCCAAGACACCCCTTCGTGTCTCATTCTAATAGAGTGATCATGTTGAATGTTCAGAAGCGACTTCTCAGAGTGTTCATTCCCAAAAAATCTCACCCCCTAAAAATGCCACTTATTGGAAGCCTGGACATTTGCCCACCCTGCAGGGGGAAGGGAGGCTGACCCTCCTCACCCTCCCATTACAGCCTTCATTACAAGTGAAATGCAGGGTACAGTTGGTTTCCAGCAGGCTAACTACGTTATGAAGGGCAATATGATGTGAATCTGAGCTATTTGTAGCTTCATGACAACCACAAAATGAATACAATTAGTTTTTCAACTTTGGAAAGCAGGCTCTCAGTTTGAAAGGGCCAGAAGCCCCCCCTTTTTCTTCACTTCAATGTCTTCCTCCTTCCTAAAAAATCCCTCCCAAGAGGTCCGCAAGCCTCTCGCTCCAAGTCAAAACAATGTTTTCAAAAGACACCGCCAAAGTGGTTTCAAAATTAGAATCATTTGAGGGGAATTTTAACAAACTTCTTTCCTTTCTTTCTGCTTTTCAATGTCTACTTAAGAACAAATACAAAGTCAATGCCGATGCTCTTTATAGTTCAAGCCAAATAAAATGACATTAAAATTCCAATAAGCAATAATGTCCTTTTAAGGCATTTTAGTACTAAAAAAGTAAGTGCTTCTAAGACCGCTGTGGCTGTAAGTACTGAAATGGCCGAATTATCTTAATTGTCTCAGAAGTGGTACTAAAGTTTGAAAAAGAGTGCCTATGTGAGAAGGAGGGAAAAGTGCCATCATTATACTCACTTTTGAGACGGGAACATTTGTTTGCATTTCAGTCAACAGCAAACCACTTCCTAGTAAATCAAAACCCAAAGAGGTGTGGGTGGCAAAATTATATGGCAAGTGCTACCCTTGACTGAGTTGTAGTAAATTTAACTCCGTTGTGTAGAAAGCTGTTGTGCAGAATTATGAGTCCATTTGATTCCAATTTAATCAACTTGAAGTTCCAAGCTGGCTGAGTTTGAGGCTGAGAGGCATTGCATCATAATGCATGAAACATATTTTTCTGTTTGGCAGAAAGCTCGTTGGATTCTTGTTGCCCAATTCAGTTTCAAAAGATGTCAGAGAGTCCTGGGGAGGTGTTAAGCTAGGATGCACTTTGTTCAAGCTGGGTACACGGCACCAAGAAGAACCACTTACCCAACAGCAAAGGGAAGGAGGTTGTGGCAGAAACAACAGGGTTTAGAACTAGCTTTTCATGAAGTGTTTCCTCAACTAAATAGACTCATCTTCTATAATAAATTATCCCTTTTTTCATACTGGTATCTTAAACAAACAAATAAAATCTCTCTTGCCTCATATTCCTCACTAATATCCATAGCATTTATTTTTCCTCCTTACTGAAAACTCCTGAAAGAACTGTCTATCCTAACAGCATTGTCCATCCTAACAGCTTACATCCCACTTCTCTCTATTCTCTTGGACCCACCTCTGACAGGCCATTGCCCTCTGATACACAAATAATCCCTAACAAATCACCATTGATCTCCATTTTTGTGTGTCTTTGTGAGGAAGACTAGCCCTGAGCTAACATCCAATGCCAACCCTCCTCTTTTTTTCTTTCTTTTTTTTTTTTTTTTGCTGAGGAAGACTGGCCCTTGGCTAACATCCATGCCCATCTTCCTCCACTTTATGTGGGACACTGCCACAGCATGGTTTGACAAGCAGTGCGTCCATGTGCGCCCAGGATCTGAACCTGCGAACCCCCGGCTGCCACAGCAAGCACACGCACTTAACCACTGTGCCACCAGGCCGGCCCCTGATCTCCATTTTGAAATGCCTAATGTTCGTTACTTAGTCCTTAGCTATCTTAACCTGTTAGCAACTCTTGAGACAATTCCTCCCTCTTTCTTAGACAGTGTTCTTCACTTAGCTTCCAGGATGTTCCTTTCTATTGATTATCCTCTGACCACAAATGCCACTCCTTCTCCGTAGTTGAGTCTGTCTGCCCATTGGCCCAACCTGTATTTGATGGTGAGTATTCCAGGATCCACCCACAGATCTCTTCTTTTCTTTGTCTTATACTTACTCCCTGAGTGTTTTCATCCAATAATATGCTTTTAAGTTCCCTCCATATGCTGATGACCAAATTTACATCTGCAGTTTCAACATGTCTCCTGAAATCCAGACTTTTTATTCAATAACTGCAATTAAAAGTCTAATAGGGGCCGGCCCAGTGGCACAAGCGGTTAAGTGCGTGAGCTCCACTGCGGTGACCCGGGGTTCCCCGGTTCGTATCCCGGGCGCACACCAACGCACCACTTGGCAAGCCGTGCTGTGGCAGCATCTCATATAAAGTGGAGGAAGATGGGCATGGATGTTAGCCCAGGGCCAGTCTTCCTCAGCAAAAAAAGAGGAGGATTGGCAGATGTTAGCTCAGGGCTTATCTTCCTCACCAAAAAAAAAAAAAAAAGTCTAATAATTATCTTAAAATTAACACTTCTCAAATACACACTTAACACCTACCTGTTTTCAAACCAAGATGCAATCTTCTTCATCTCATTAACTGGCAATTCTATCCTACCAGACCAAAACCTTCTTTTAGCCTTTATTCTCCTTTCTCACGTCCAACTTCCAATCCACCAGCAAATACTATTGGCTTCACATTCAAAATATATTCAGAATCTGCCCCCTTCTAACCACTGCCACTGCCACCTCCCTGGTCCTAGGTGCTGTCTTTTCACGTTTGGATTCCTGTAAGAGACTTCTAGCCCTTCTCCTTATTTTCACCTAGGTTTTACTCAACATATAGATGTCAAAGTAATTCTTCAAATCCTAAGTCAGATCAAATCATCCTGCTATTCAAAACCCATCTATGCCTTCCTATCTTATTCAGAGTGAAATCCAGATAACTCATCATGACTTACAGGGTCTTACTAGCTCTTCTGCTTATACTAGCTCTCAAGCTCACCCATGAAATCCACACCAAACTCTTTACTGTTCCTTAAGCAGCACCAACAAGTTCTCTTCTCAGAGCCTTTGCACTTGCTACTCCCACTGCATAGAATGTTCTGTCCTCAGAACACTCCTTCTCATGCTTCCATTAGGTGCCTCTGTTCAATGTTTCTTTATCAGAAAAGTTTTCCATGATTCATATAAAATAGCATCCCTGTCCCCATCACTGCTAGTCCCTTCATCCTGCTTTATTTTTCTTCATGACATATTTTACTTCTATTTGTCGCTAGCTCTCTTCCCTCATTAAACTTGAACACAATGTGGACTTTCTTTTATTCACACCTGTATCTTGAGTGAATATAATAGTTCCTGGCACATAGAAGATTTTTAATAAGTTCCAGAATTACCTGAATAGTTACTTCACGACAATGAGTAGAATCAACAAAATGGAATTGTCCTCACCTGATTTGGAAGAATATCTAAAAAGGCATTAAAAATGACAAAGTTTGGGAGCCTCTTGACTTTCAAATATATAAAATTTGTCAGGCCATCTCAGCAGAGAGAACAGGGTCACACCAATCACACCCTGGGACACTTTGTAAAAGTCATGCATATTTGAAATAAAATTTTCCTTGACATAATAGGAAGTGAGCGCTGGTATCATAATTAGGAAATATTGATTTAGGAAATCTGATGGCTCAGGCGTTCTGAGGTACAGGGACAGAGAGCCAAGAAGCAGAGGCTTGTGATGACTTGGCATCTTTTTAACTTGCTGAAATCCATCTTTAGCGTGTATGAATCCATTGGGCACATGCTCGGTATGTCTGGCTGAGTGCTCTGGTCCCAATAATGTTTCCCCATAACTATTAACATAAAACTATCTCCAATTAATATCTCTGCTAAATTAAACTTGACGTGGTTCAAAATGCAAGCCAATCTGTTTTCAATTCCACCATCACTCATCACTCTCATTTTATTAATTCTAAAGACTGAAGAAGCTTCAAATGTATTAACTTTGTTAAACAAAATCTGATTTTTATGACTCAAATGTCAGTCTTCACAGTTCAGCAAATTCTTTTAAATATTCTGCAGCATTTCCTGTATGATTTCTATAGACATTTATAGAGAATTTCTTTGGTTTTTTTTTACAGAAGAGAGCTGAAAAAATGTGCCAGATTTTATTCATCTCTACTATACCTGTTAGTCCTTAACTTTACCTTAGACATAACCAAAAAAAGATAAACAAAACAATTAAAAAAAAAAAAACAACCCTCAAGATCATTTAGTATTCATTTCATGAAAGAATTTCAGTTACCCTTTGAATAGCAACTTGACATATAACCACCTTCGAATTCAAAATGTCTTAGGGGAGCATTTCAGCTCCACCATTAAGAGGAAGGTTTCATTTCATGAGATGCAACAAATAAGAACACAAACTAAATATGTCACAACATGAACTCTCTTCTAAACCTCATTGCCAACATTTAATTCTTTTTTGTACAGCTCACTACCTACCACCTGAGACCCTGATTATTCTACGTTTCATTCTCCCACAAGTTACCATTCATTTTCCTACTTAGGATGTCCTAATATGTCCTTGTATAAAGAGTGTATGCCCATTAATATTGAACTGTCTGTCCTGTTTTGCCTTGCTTATCACGTATTTCTCCTTTTCTATTATTCCAACTCATTTAGCACTCACAGCTTAACACAAGTATTTTTGGAAACAATATCGTCAATAATATATAGCCAAATGTGCATGATCACATTTTCTAGGGAGCAATTAAGGACTGTGAAACAGCCTGGACTAATTTAGAACCAACCTACCAGAATTGACTGACAAAAGTGAGTATTAATTATCTTGCCCTGCCTCCTTACTACAGCTGAGTTTAATTTTCATGCCCTTCATATTACAAAAATAAAGAAAAATAAATACACTCCTGTCCTACCATAGGATGATAAAGGGTGAGTATTTGAACAAATGTAATTGTGAGCTGTTATCCTGTTAGGCTAACATTTGTCTCAAGTAGAAAATAATAAGATAATATATGCATTATCTTTATAGGATATCATGTGATAATTTTGACCATCATAGAGCAACACAGAAAAATGCTTAGGATAAATGAACAAAGATGAATATTTGCTTTGAGTGTATGTATGCCATGTGTTTATAGAAAAAGATAGAACATGAATATGAAGAAATGAAAACAACGTGTCTCATAGGGTTGTAGGGTGTCAGAGAAAATTTGCACTGGGTGGAGTTAAACAGGTAAGGAAAACTTTATTCAAGACTATTGCAATAGAGGAGAGACATTCTTGTAACAGAGGGAGAAACTGAACTCAATACCATTGCAACGAAAAGCAGGAGAGCTCTTAAGCACTTGGGTGAGCTAGTGGAAAAGTACTGGAGGATATTAGTGGGGAGGTTGGATTTTTTTTTTAATTTAAAATATTTTACTACAGTTCAAATCAGCATGCCTGGTTCATTTCAGCTCCTTTACTGCCAAGCCTGAGGGCAGTGAGTGACTGCTTCTGTGTCTCTGCCTTCTTTCTGTCTATGACAACCAAGGCATAGAGGTGTCCGCTGCATCGACCTTTAAACTTCAGATTATTCCTATTATTATCCTTATCCTCATCAGTGGGGAGGTTGTGTGATTAGGCCACATATGTTTGCTAATTGCCACTTATTAAAATTAGTCTCCTACCCTTCCACAGACACTGGGATATATGGGCATTATCTTTCTTGATGATCACATTTCAAAGGACTGGCTCCCAGGTCCTTGGAAAGACATTTCTGGGTTGTAAAACTGGCAAGAGGCTGAGACAAGATTTACACCTCAAAGTGGCAGAGAAAGAATTTATAATTTCAAGTTTTCTACCGTAAATGCTTTAAGAACAGGGAGTGGGAGGCCTATAGTCAGGAGGAAACCTGTTTAAAATTTACTCAAGCTAAGGGGAACATTAAGGCCTTTGTGGTCAAGGATTATGGGTGATATTTTTCTATTGTCTTTATTATTTCTATAATTAAGATCTAAAAAATAACAAAAATTACCTCTTTTAATAAATTCTGAACTCACCAAACTGTCCTTTTGGTGCAAAACACTCAAGACTATCACTCATATGCCTATTTCTCAAAAGAATCTTGTCTTGTGAAGTTGGCAAGTGTAATGGTCCCTACCGAAGACCAGCTTTCAAGACTCCAATGAATCAAATCTTAGGATTTCCATTGCCCCCACTTTGGCTTTCTAATTCCTCAGGAAGGAAAATATCAGATTGCTGGATGAGTCTGAGGTACATTATGATCATTAAAATCAAGAAAAGAGACCACAGAAATCTCTCAGCTAGTTCCTTTTTATTCCTTCTATTATCTTTCCTACTAAAATTTCAATTTTCATTGAATAAAGCTTCTCTAAGTAGTCCTGTCACCCTAAGTGATCCAGAAGTATCTAAACATGTACTTCTGAATAATATTTTATAGGAGTTCACCCAAACTGTGAGTCTGGCAGTGTGTAGAGTTATCACTCTTTTGCTCAGGAGCGTTTAGGTGAATCTGCACTTCATCCCCCAAGAACCAGTGTGATAATAGGATGAACGTCTTGACCAAGATAAAGAGGGTTGGTTTCTTGCTAGAGCTCCACTATGAAATAGGTGTATAACACTGACCAAGACTTGTCACTTCCCTGGCCAAACATCAGAGTTCCAAATAAGTGAAATGAAAGGGTTAAGTTCTAAAATTGCTAAGATTTCCTTCAGCCCTAATATCTCATGATTCTAAGATTCCACTATCTCACAAGACCACTGTGAGACAAAAGTTAGTTTATGTGTGTTTAAGTTTTGGGGGAAATATACAACTCTGCATCCTACATGAAGCAAAAGAATAATGTTAGCAGATGGTTTTAGAATAATGATCTACCATCCCAGAAAAACTGCTCATTAGTGAATGAGGTAAAAGGATATTTTAATTTTCCTAAACTCCTTCTACAGGAAGTTAATAGAAATGATCATGTTGCAAACTTTCAACTCATATTAACGGATGAATTTTTAAGTGTCAATTTAGTTTTTTTCTATAAGGACCACACAGTTTCCACAGTATTAAAAAAAAATAACCACATAAGATATTAACCAGTGTCCATTTATCACAAAGTATAGAAGGAGAGAAGTTACTATGAATTTATTAATGCTTTATAGTAATATTTTATGCATTTAAACAGCATTTTCACACATTTGAAAAACAAATTAAATGAAACGCATGGGAATCATTACTATAATTAGGTGGTATATAATGCCTGATTTGCACAAAGAATCAAGAATCTCTTTGCAATAAATACATAACCACCCCCAAATCACCCATTTTCCAAAGTTGGGAATCACTGGTCTGCATACATTGGTCAGTCCTGAGTTTGACTTATTGTCACTTTCTAAGGTGAAAAATGTTTTCATGTTCTTGCACTACTACGTAGCTTAGATCACACTTAAAATTTGGGCAAACATAAATGCAATAGCCAAATCTGAATAAAATGGATTATTCATCTAAAAAGAAATATATCCTTTGTGATGTACCCAAGGCTCAGATTTGCTCCAATGACAGAAATCATCATTCATGAGTTGTGCTCTTAGCTAGTTATCCAAAGAGACCATAATATTACCCTTCAGAAATTTGCGTAACTAACCACTTAGTGTCTATAGAGATGAAGGAAGGAGCTGATAGTTATGAGTATGCATAGTGGATAGTAAAAAGAATCTGTAATTCATCATTTTTAATCCTCTCTTTACTCTAAGACCATCTACTCCTAAGAAACAATGCCTAAGAAGTTTGGTGTGAGGCTGTTTGAAATAGCCATTTCTGAGACCTGCTATAGGAAACATTGCAATTTCACATGCTCCATGGCATAGAATTTTCCTCAAAATGCATGTTCTTTGGGAATGGCACTGCCTCTTTTCCAAGAATTGCTTTTAACCATTCTGGCTTTGCTTTAGTAGACTGTTGGTTATTGATAAAGATTTTATCATCCAAAGCTGCCAAATAAAATATGCCAAGCAACTGATTGCATCACAGCCCTCATTCCGCCAGTGGAAAACCAAGGTTGTATGAACATATGAGCCTGGCAACATTTCAGAATGTTAAAACAGTTGGAGTAAAGCTATTTTGTGTTTAGTATGCACATCAACCATTCCTTGTTGCCAGAGTGGAATTAACCTATTAGAAACTCAATAGGTAATGCGAATTAAAATACTGTACCATTCCCTGAAAATTCAACAAAGCTTGGCATTTTTTCCCCAACAATGTTCCACTGGAATAGCCTATCTGGATACCTGCCACGTGAATGGAGCACAACTCAGATGGATCTTCTTCCCCTGTTGACTGAATCATATCCCCGTAGTTATTTGCCTTTGACCTTCAGAAAGCCTTGTGCCATTATCAGCTAAAATGATCTGAGCCAGGTGGTACTTAAAAGTAATTTTAAAATACCGTCAACTAGTAAAAAGGTACACAATAGTGACCAAGGCTCAAAGAAATGGCTGGAGTAGAGATTTGAAGGAGAATGACCCCACGGGAAAACTAACAGTCCATTTATACTAAGCAATAAATCATGACCTAGACAAATTGAGGCATACTGAGACTTGATTGCTTAATGGATAATCTATTGACATTTTAATCCCTTTGGAGTCGTTTCTGTATCCATCTTTTTGTGCCAGGCAGTATGTCGTATGTCAGGCAAAGTTGTTCTAGCCAGAAGTGAGGTTGCAAAAGAGAATATTATAGGCACTATAGCTATTTTTTCTCTCATTGGTATTTCTCCTCCTGATACCTTGGAAAATCCATGGGTAGGGTGGAGGAGAACACTAGAACACAGATTCAACACTTCTGTTCAATTCCAGTGTACTACTAATTACGTATCTGAGTCAATGGAAATGCCTTGATTCTCCAGACTGGGCCATTCCAGACAATCAGTCCACATTAGCAATCTGACTTCTGGCAGCCAATACAATATCATCCCCACTTCAAGAAGCAAAGTAGCTTGATAACATCAAAGATACCAAATTGAAAGCTGATTTTAGGAAAAGCCAAAAGGCCAGCCCCTTTGGAGTACCTGTAACAAGAAGCAGAGGAGAAACTTAAAAAGTCTAAAGCTCTGAACATGATAAAATATATCTTAAAAACAGAAATCCGAAATGGTAGTTTAATAGAAAACAGCTTGATTTTTAAAAGGCTGGCTCTGCATGTTTATTTCTTTATCCAAAACACTCTCACCTTCCACAGGAACACAGTATCACTGCCAATACTCCTGCATAGCTCAGTCACCCTGGGTGAAAACATAGCTAAGTACTGTGTACAGAGTAATCAATCAATCAATCAATCCAGGAAAATGAGCAAGTCTCACCCAGCGGGATCCCACTCTAGGGGAAGTAACACACTATTGTTTTTACTCTATCAAACTCAATCCAAATTAGTAAACCAATCAGTTACTCCATTCTGCTACCAGTGTGGGTAGTTTAAAGGATAATTGCATTGTTTAGTCAACCATTCCAACCATCAAGTGGTGTCAAGACCTACCATGTTACAGAATGTCCCATCTGTTTTGTTGCATTGAGTTAGAAATCCAAAAAAGGAAAATGGATCCAGCAAACCCAGAGATTAGTAAAAATCAAAGGATAGTATTAGTAGAACAATCAGTATCTATCCATGAAAATTAACCCATGCATAGAAATGAGATTTGTTCAGTTCCAAACGATAGAAAAATATTTCATTAACATTAAAAAAAACTCACTTCTTATACTGGTGTGTGTTGTTTTATATTGAGAGGAACTTGTGAAAATCTGTTTAGATCACCCTGAAAATCCATCACAATTTAAGCCTATAGACCATAAAACTTTACATAACAGAAAACTTCTTTATGTAGTAGGTCAAGAAATTGAAGTAAAAAAGTGACTTCTAATAGTCATTCAACTTGTTAGTGGAAGAGTATATATACAACTCCAGAGATCTTCAGAACAAAACGTTCTTCATTATACCAAAAATTCAAGATCATCATGGGTTATTGACACCTTAAGCTTTCATTTAGAAGTTGAATAAAGAGATAGAGAACTCACTAATTGAGTTAGAGGTGGAGATCAATCTAAAAGAGACACTCATCATTAAATATCAAACAACAAAGCAACCATGAACACCCATGGTGTGTTCAGGGCTTGTTCTTACATTGGTATTATTGTGGATAAAACAGTCCTGTTGCACATGGACTTTCCAACTTAGCTCAAACAATCAACAAACCCAGAAAAATAAAAGAACAAAATAATGTATGACAAGGTCAAATCATTTAGTAGGGGAATAAGTAGAAAGTAAATGAGAAATATGAAGAATTTGAAAGAATATACATATACTATTAAAAAGTTGAAGTGGTGGTTAGCAACAGAAGAACAAAATTCAGTATGCAGAGACACCATCAGACTGAGTCTCAATAGCATTTCCCACAGGAAATAGATGGCACAGTCAGGTTGGTAAATTTGAGAAGTATTTAATAAAGGGATTATTTACAAAGGTGTAGCCAGGTATAGAGAAGCCACAAGGTATGGTTCAGTACCCAGACTAACAACAAAAGAACACTAGTTTTCTTCACTAGGTTGGTAGGAGTTTGTGGAACACAAAGATTTGGTGAACTTTGGTTTATCCCAACCTTGCTCTCCGCCTTTCCTCCTATTTCCTGACAATGGAACTCCATACTGAGAAAACCCAACAGGAAGCCAGAGGGCAAAGGAGTCAAAAGGTGGAGAATAAATCTAGGGAGATGAAGAGAAACATTGAGCACATGTACTAAACGCTATTTCCAAACATCTTTCTGCTGTTGCATCCATGACTTTGCTTTGCTAGAATATTTACTCTTGCCACCTCCCCACACCCATTTTCAGCTCCCATCTTCTCCGTGGAAACTTACTGATTCCTCCCTATGTGAAATTAGCTAGTCAAGACCTTCCCTGCAGAAGTGTGTAATAAATATGAGTTTCCTATCTTTCCTTCTATCCTTAAATCAATTTGTTGATAGTTGGTTTGTGTGGTTAAATATTTGTATTATTTAGAAAAGGAAGGAAAAGACTTACAGGCTAGGTTGGAATAGATAGTTCTAAAACAAAATTTCTGGAATAGTAGGGAAAGGCTGAATGAGGGACCAAACAAAACAGCAGTCAATATCCATAAACGAACAACAGGATGCAGATTTCAGCACATAATGATGAAATATGAAGTGTGAATTTTGGTGATGGTTTTAACCTGAGTGTACAGACCCCTGCTGTCCTAGGCAATGATTTACAGAATAATTAAAGATTTTAAGAATTAATATATTTTCCCATAAATATCATAGGATATAATTAGAATTTTAGTTGTGAGAACAAGACTGGAGAAGGCTTGATATCTGCAAGGGAAGGAGACAGTTGGATATGTTAGCTTTCACAAGGTCTTTAAGAACTTGGCAACCAATTTCTTGCCACCCAACCTTCTCTCTTGGATAAGCGGGGCCATTTAGTGAATAAACCAGGTCTGATACACCTTTAAAATATTTTAATATTTGCATTATCTAGTGACATGAGGAAACCAACCCAAGAGGATATCGTCATATATTTTAAACTAATCTTTTTTTTTTTTTAACTTTTCGTTTTTTGTTTTTGTTTTTTTTGTGAGGAAGACTAGCCCTGAGCTAACATCCAATGACAATCCTTCTCTTTTTTCTGAGGAAGATTGGCCCTGAGCTAACATCCATGCCCTTCTTCCTCTACTTTATATGGGACGCCGCCCCAGCATGGCTTGAGAAGCAGTGCGTCAGTGCTCTCCCAGGATCTGAACCTGTGAACCCAGTGCGACACACGCACTTAACTGCTGCACCACTGGGCCGGCCCCTAAACTAATCTTTTGACTTTATATTATTCTACTTTTTTTTCTTTTATTACAGTCATTTGTAATACCTAACCTGCTAGAATATATAACCATTGAGGACAAGAACATGTTTATATCTCAACCAGAAAGAGTTCCTTATAGAACAAAGGAGCTCAGCAAAAGTTGGCTGAATTGAATTAAGTACGAATGTAATTGACATAAAAATCAACTAGTTTTACTGTGATTAAATAAAACAAGCGAGTTTTAACAAATGAACAGCGACGTTAGAGTTTGCCTGTCAATGTAATGGAATATGTCTTATATTAGACTTGAAATTAGAATGCACTGATGGTAAACTAAATCTACCTTTGGCTCATAGAACTGAGTTGTACTGGGCTGGCTATATTAAAAATACCCCCATTGCTTCTGTTGCAAATAATCTAGATATCAACATACCTCTCATTTTTGCTGGGGATTGTAATAAAGCAATATGGCCAAGAAGTTGCAATCTCCCCACTTATAGAGAGGGAAGTGTTACTAAAGTAATTCGCTTGCCCAAAAGCACCTATAGGAGTAAGATATAGCCTCCCTACTCTCCCCATCTTATTCTAAGCATAAGATTGACCAGTGGAAAACAACTGATTATGTTGTTTATGTAAATAACCCAAATAAAAATAATATAAATAAAAATTTAAGAAATACAAAATAAATGAATTTATCTAATTTTTATTTAATTTATATAAAATTTATATAAAAATTTAATTTATATAGGATTTATATAAAAAGAATCTTAAAAGTCTTGGGACTTCTAATTTCTCAAGTAGAGGTAACACAGAGATCCTTTGCTCATCACAAAGTCATCTTGTCTTTTGCATATAAAGAACATTTCCAACCTCCCTTCTAGTACTTGATGTTATTTTTCTGTACAAAAAACACCAGCACATGTACCTTAATTTTTGTTATTTCCTTGTGGACATAGTTGTGTTGTTTAACTATCTAGCAATTATTTATTCTCATAGAGTTTACATACTCTATAGATTTTGGAAATATATACATGGTCAGATTAATTTATTCTTATCTCCAGGTGTCTTTTGCTAAATAATTTTCTCTGGAATCTTGACCTTAAGGAATATTTGGATTTTTTTTTTTTTTTGGCTTTGAATTTTGTATTTTAGGCCTGACAATCTGTGATGTACAAAAGGAAAGTATTGCTTAATCACGTATGCCCAAGTGCAGTTTAGAATCTTTGAGATAAATCATTCTATTGTGTACCACACTGGACAATCATATGTGATTTATGAGGTACAGCCTATTGTGAAGTTAGCAGAACATTCTCATGGCACTAGACAAACTACCTGGGTTCCAGACTGGTCTCTAGGACTTCCTGACCGTGCAGCTTTGAACTATTCACTTATGCAACTCTAAACTTCACTTTTCTTCTTAAAAAGTGTAATAAAGACTTCTCTGTCTTATGGCATTTATGAAAGATTCAAATGAGATGAAGAATATATATGCTTTTTAAATGGTTGAGTGTTATTCAATTATAAGCCTACAGGCCTTTATGAGTCTCTTTTTCTGCATTCTATTGATATGAATCTAGTGAATCCAATGGTGCAGTGAAAAGACTGGACTTTGGCATCTAACACTAATATCCCTCGGCTCAAATCCCAGGGTTACCACTCCATAGTTTTGTAACTTTGGGCACCTTTCTTAACCTCTCTGGAGAGCAGTTTCATCATTTATTAAGCAGGAGAAATAGAGTCTTTTCATAGCAGCATAATGCCTTTCACTTAGTAGTCACTCATTGACCATTAACTATTTCCCTATATCTTTCTTAGACTGTACTCCTTCCCAAAAATGCCTAATACAAAGGTACCTTGCCTTTTTCTAGATATGACAACTTAGAAACTAAAGAAAACTCACTAAAGTTCACGAGAGTCATGAGGAAAGTTAATGGCTTAGAAAATAGGGTGTGTCAAGGAAGTCTACAGGAACTGGATCATTTGAAACTAAGCAGAAAACTAAGGGGGGGATTGAGAATGTCTTTTCGGAAATAAAGTTAAAGAGATGGAATGATGAAGACGTGAGACAAGCAGTAAGATAGAGAGACTGTAATTTTATGATATTCCAGTTAAGGATGCTGAGTACAGCATAGGCATTAACCCTCTGCTTTCTCCCAAAACCCACTATAAGCACTATAAGGACAGTATGATATTATGGAGATGTATATATATATCGTATGGATATATATACACACAGTATGATATGATCTCTCTCTATATAGACACAGTGTGACATGATATATGTATATATGTATGTATATATATTTTTCTTTTTCTTAAGGCAATAACCCACAAAGAAAAAGGAAAGGAGAAATAACAACAAAATTTAGGAAGCTAGAAAGTAGATAGAAAATTGGTAACTGATGAGCAGACTGAGCAGGTTGAACCCTAAGCTGGCATCAGGGAATACTCTCAGTGTCCTGATTTATATCAACCTGACTTATACCACAGAACTCCCTGTGGCCCAGGTACCTCAAAGTCTTCATGCAGGGACTAAAACCAGGAAAATGGGTTGAACGTCTGTGTAAAAAACTGTTCCCTCCCCTCTTAGTCGTCAGCCTGGTAACCACCCTTTCTCCTGGTAGACAGAAGACTGGGACATTTATTATTTTGCCAGTATAATCAGAAGGTCTCTGTACTGGGAGACATGGACGCAGTTGAAAGTGGAGAACCAAACTGAACACTGAGAGATTCAGTCAACTGAGAATTAATGGCTTGGAAACTGGGATGTGAAGGAAGCTTAAAGTTGAATGAACTCAATGTTGAGATCCACCAACCTTCTTACCCAACTTGGCTCCCAGATAGGGTGATCTTATAATTTCCCACCCAAATCAGCCACTTATGAGAATGAAAGAGGTGCTATTCACAATTATTTATTTTGAAACATAGTATAAAGTAGATATCTTCCAGGGAAATTGGAGTTTATGGGGTTATGGGTCTATTCCTAGAACTCTAGTAGCCAGGGATATACCCCACATAGAGGAGTTAAAAGAGTCTTCTTTGAGGGACTCTGAAGAGCATAAGCGAAAAGACCTAAGAGAGGCTGACATCCAAGATTCCTGAAAGAAACAGCATGATCAGCTAGCTCTGCAGTGAAGACTACAGTCAACACGTTTCAGCTATGAATAGCATGTACAAACCAAAATAATGTCAAGCCTAGATAATGATCTTACTAAAATTATAACAAAAAATATTGGGAGACACAGAAGTATGCATGTCAGGGGTAGGGTTGAGGAAGTTCTAAAAGAAAGATAAATTTTTATCCTTTAGAGAAACAAGCCAATAGATAATGCCTAAAAATTAAAGATAAAATCTCAGAATTATAAGCATGCTATTTAAAAATATAGAGATAAGTTTTGAAAAAATGTACTAAAATAAATGAAAGAGATAGACTGTAGTGAGTGGAGGAAAGTGGTGAGGGCAGGGGGCTCTATTTTTTATAACAACTATTTGCCTTTCTAACCCAGGGGTTGGCAAACTATGACATGCAGGCCAAATCTGTCTGCGTCCTGCTTTACCAAAAAAAGAAAGTTTGCTAGGGACACAGCCACACCCATTCATTTATGATTCTATGGGTGCTTGCACAGTACAACTGCAGAGTTGACTAGTTGCAATAGAGACCATATGGCCCCCCCAGCCTAAGATATTTATAGTTTGGTGCTACAGAGAAAAAAGTTTGCTGACCCCTACTCTAAACTAAAGGCATGGAAAGTTGATTTTCAAAAAAATTTAGAAACATAGTGGTGTTGAATACATTCTAAACAATGAATGATTCCAGGCACTAGAATGACGAGTTGAGCAAAATTGAGGGCTTCTCTTTCTTAGAGTTCTGCCCTGGCACAACATTTTCCTCTTCTAAATGATTCTGGATTATCTATTTGAAGCCAGGATGTTCAAACAGTTGGTATATTCAAGACAGTGGCTAGTCTGTGCTTCAAATTAAACAAAGAAAATCCTTATCATTATTATTTACTTTAGTTATTCAACAGTTTTTGCTCAATTGTCTATTTGGTTCAAAATATACAATACAGGTTTTCTTAAAATGTTGTAACAGCGTCTGTGCACTCACCCACAAGATCTATTAGCAAGAACGAACTAGGAGGTAAAAGTCTTTCTGGAAACGTGGGTCTCAGAGGGGCTCAGTGCCAGAGTCCAGCACTCACTTCTGAGCCTGAGAATTGAAGTGTTTTCCTGGGGGAAAATCCTGCAGGGTATTCTATCAGCATCTTTCTTGTTCAATTGCTTTCACATCACACTATTTTAACGTATTGCATTGTCTCTTAGTGTCATGTTTCTTAATAACGCTTCCTATGAACTGCCTAGTTAAAAAACAAAAAAAAAATCTCCCACTCTTTGGTCACACAGGAAGTAACACCTTGAGATGTCAGTAGATTTCTGTTCCTCACCTTGACGTAAAGTTTCAAAAGTCAGTGGTGTAGAAGTGAAATTTACTAATCAAAACTGTCGGGTTCGAAAATAATCTTTTCAGAGCAAGTGAAACCTACGCTTTGGGGAGTAAATGAGCTCCTCCACATCAACATTGATTATTGATTTGTTGACTCAAAAATAACGTGAAAAAAGAATCAGTATCTATACCTTAATCAATATAAAATCACATTAATAGTTTAAGAATTGTGAACAAGTGAGTATTCTCCCCATAAGAACAGTCTAAAAATGCAATTTTCCTTTCCTGAGATCAAAGAGTGGTATAAGCAAGAGCTTACAGTTTGCAGTTATTACCACAGCTTCTGGAAAATCCCTCTATGGAGGTGTGGTAAGGGGTTGTTTTAAATAAAGTTGTGCCAAAAAAAAATGCCTCTTGGTTTGGGCCTTTTTATTATTCTGGATCTGTTGAAATACTTATTCTCTTCTAGCATGTGGAGAGGAGTGAAGCTTAAATACGTGGAAAAGGAGAAGCCTGGGCGTAGGTGAATCAAGGGAAGATTGTTCAGGTAACAGTCAACCCCTTGCTCACAGGGTACATTCAAATGCTTGTTGATTGAGACCATCCACAGTACCTAACACATAGTAGATAATAAATATCGAATGCATGAATAAATGAATGACTATATCTATATCAATGTATGCAAGAATGATGGAATAGAGAGGTGAAGAAATGCAACAAACTGGGGAGATTAGACTTAAGGTCAGGGGACAAATCGAATGTGTGGAATAAACTTAGTGGCTAGAAAGATGTGATTCACAAAATCTTTATGCAGTTTTCTTCATCTATCACCCCAAATCTACCTATGTGATAATTACACTTTATGAAGAAATATAATAATACAAAGTAAGTAAATGGTTACTTTTAAATAGTTTCAGATATATATGAACTGCCCTTTAAAGACAAGTTACAATTTAATAAGTAGGAGTCTAGGATGGTGTCAAATGGGTCAAACTGTTGATAAATGGTAGTTAATGGCAAAGAATGCTGCTCTCAGAAAAGAGAGATGTCACATACATACACAAAGATATAGAGAAATATAGACCCACATCCTCATGTTCAGTCTCTTATTGTAGTAACAGGTTAATGGAAACTCTTGAAATAACATCATCACACTTGAAGGGATGGTATATTAATTGAGGGTAGAGATGAAAAATAATCAAGCAAGAAATATTTATTCTGTGTCACATATATTGGGCTAGACATCCAGTAGGTTTTGCGGTGGGGGGGAGGATTTTACAATATTCTAAGGTTTGGCTTCTGCTTTCAAGAAGCTTACAATCTAATCTGAAACAGAAGACAGATATTTTTTAGAACTAGTGACAAATTCAAATTAGGTTATCTTACATGCTGTCACATAGGCATAAAGTTACAAATGTTTGTTATGAGAGAGAACAGTGTGATGGTGTAGTGTGACATCTAACTTCCCAGATGTGGGAAGTTCAAGGTCACAGAGATGTGTCAGAACAGGGACTAGAATGGAAATCTCCTGTCTCCGTGAGTAGTCAGTTTTCCTCATGCTACCAGGTAAAATAGCAGAAAAATATTGTGAAGGTAATACATTACTCTGTTAGTTTACTATTCCTCTGCATTTAATGAAGGGACTGACATAAGGTAAAGCTCCATAATTTTACTGAATGAGTGGACAGAATAGTCAAAATATAACCAAATACCTTACAAGTAAGAATGAATATGACATCATTTCAATGACTAATATTTGACACTTTGGAGTACACGATAGCTCTTTCTGTACCTCATCCAGTCCCCACTGTAACAGTCAGAGTTCAAGGATGTTATCCTGCCCACTTTACTGATAAGAAAACCAATGTTCAAAAAAATTAAAGACACTCGCAGTAGATCACACCGCCATACTTAAAACCACCTCTGCAGCAGAGAATACTGCTTAATACTCACTAAAACAGTGGCTGATGCGTGTATTGAGGAAGTACGATTGGGTGAGAAGACTAAAATTAAGGAAGGAAACTTTCAAATCAAGTCAAGAATTTTGCCTTCAAAGTGGAAGAAAACAGGTAGTCTTTGTGTAAACTCATGGAACAATACATGAAGCCAGGTTCTTACCAATTTTCTATCTCAATTTAAACAATATTAACTAGCTTTACTGAGAGAAGAAGTAGGCGAGAAACAGAAAGAGGAGAAGGAGGAAAAATCTACTTGTCAAAAAATAAGTAATAATTGAACATTTTTTCGCCAGCATAATGGAATACGTAGGGCATTAAACCTTTAAGCCATGTCCTGGAATCTAGATTAGGTCTGTCCTGGCTCACAGAAGAGTGGCAACTCTCTTACTCATATCTCCCCAACTGAGTTACAGTTACAGTTGAGGACTGCAAAAATTCCCCACTGGCTTCTAACATCACCAACCTTCCTAAAAATACCATTTTAGTATTATTTCTGAAAGCAGTGATGTAGCAGGCAGAGGTCTTTTATTTATTTTTTTTTAATTATTATGTTCTTCAGTAGTTGATAGTTCTTTTACATGACCACCAAGGTTTGGTGTATGAGATGCAACATCTGGGAAACTCAATTACTTTGCTATTGCTTCGCTTAGTTATATCACAGAGTAGCTAGGAGAAAGAGTTAAAGAAAATGATGATAAACCTTACTATTCATGAACTATATAACATAAACAAATACTACTATTGCATTGGACAGAGTTTGTTCAGTTTTTCTTTAACTAATCCTCCATATTATCATGAATTTACCACCATCATCAATAACAAAGAGTGAAATTACATAAATAGACTTAACATAAGGAGAAATTATCAAATGAAATACTTATTTTACTTAGTCAAGGACAAGTAACATCTGACACAGAGATTGGATGCTCACACGTTGCAGCTTTGCTGGGTTACAGTACTTTGCAGGACTCCATTACAAAGCTTGTCAATATCTACAATTCTTGAGGATGGAAGAATTGTCTTACTCCCTTACGATTTGAGAGAATTTTGTGACTGTAGCTAAACATAAACTCAAAAAAGTATATAACACTGACCTTCCCACTCTTATTTTTGGGGGAAGAAAGAATTTGTTCAAAGGAAAAAAAAAAGAATACAAAATTTTGAAACTTCTATTTATTTTAATTATTCACAAAGAATAAATGTGACAGAGCAATTGGAATGGGAGGAAAAGAGACAAAATTAAATAGAAATGAAACATGATTAGGTGTCCTTTTAATACTCTACTTTTTCTCTCATGATTCATTGCTAGAGACAGAAGTGCATAAGAAAAAGCTTTATCTTGATTTTAAAATCCTCTTAGTGTAATTTGAATCTCTTGCTTTAAGCCCCACACAGCAAAATGCAAATTATTGGCCTCTTTGGTTCCAAAATCAGTCTCCCTCTCAGTGGGTTCTAGAAACAAGTCTTCTTTTTCTTCTTTACTCAGTGCTTAATAACCATCTAATTTAGGCAAGTGCACGACAGAATGAACAATGATTGATATGAAATATGTGCATGTTGTTGTATTGGTTCAAGGAGAATTTCACCTCTTGGGAAAGAAAGTGGATTACCATTTCTGCTCAACAGTATAAGTACTGTACAAAGCAATATCTAAAATAGTCCTGTAAATAATTCCCAAAGGCTAATCCACTCAGCATGAACTGGGAGGGACCTAAAATTCCATTTGTTCCTGGCTTTGATTCTGCATTTCCTTCAGCACTCAAAATGATAGCATCTAGCTGTTAGCAGACAGTGCTTTACTGAGCAGTATAAAAGAGAAGAGAGTGACTTGTGCTAAAATCGCTATAATTAAGCAGTACACATTGATAGCCTCTTTCAAATGACATTAATATTTGTTCTGCATATGAATCCAGAAAGGAATCTGATACTAGAACCCACAATGCCCAGAAGTTTGTTGAGATTTCTTTTTCTCTCGCTGCTAATAGTTAGAAGGGGTAGCCTAGTTGAATGTAAAGAATGTGGATGGGGCCGATCCGTGGCACAGCGGTTAAGTACGTGCGCTCCACAGCTGGCAGCCTGAGTTCGGATCCCAGGCTCGCACGGATGCACCACTTGTCAGGCCATGCTGTGGTGGCGTCCCATATAAAGTGGAGGAAGATGGGCATGGATGTTAACCCAGGGCCAGTCTTCCTCAGCAAAAAAAAAAAAAAAGAGAGAGAGAGAGAGACGGATTGGCATGGGTGTTAGCTCAGGGCTGATCTACCTCACACACACGCACAAAAGAATGTGGATAACTTTTAAATCAGATAAACACAATTCCAAATGTACGCTGTGACCTTAGAGAAGTGACAATCTCTGAAACCTCAGCTTGCTCATCTAACAAAGAGGAATTCCATTAATATCCTGCAAGACAGTTGCAAATACAATCTATCAAGGAAAAGCATCCAGCAATAAATGATGACAACTGTATGACTGGTTTGTAAGATCCGTTGCTACCAACAGCTCTACTTTTGGAGTCTGCCAAAAAAATCTTCTTGAATTATTTCTTTTAAAATATATAAAACGCCGCTTTTTTTTTGTGACGTGACACAGGTACAGATTTGCAGTATAATATACTGCAATAACATGCATGGACCTTGAGGGTGTGATGTTAAGTGAAGTAAGCCAGACAGAGAAAGACAAACACCACATGATTTCACTCACATGTGGAAGATAAACAAACACATGGACAAAGAGAACAGTTTAGTAGTTATCAGAGGGGAAGGGGGCCTGTGGGTGGATGGATAAAAATTAGACTACTGGTGGTGAGCTCAATGCAGTCTACACAGAAGTTGACAAACAGTAATGTATACCTGAAATTACACAATGTTATAAACCATTATGATCTCAATAAAATAATTGGAATAAAAAAAAAAGAGGATCTAGAATCTCAGATCTCCCCTTGCTCACTTTGGGATCCTAAGTTGCATAAGCACCTAAGTGTCACTCAGTTTCTTTATCTGTGTAAAAAGGAAAATAATAGTACCCCCATAATTGGGTATTATAAGGATAAGATAATTAAATGCCTGAAACAGTGTAATTAATAACTTCAGTCATTTTCATTAGTATGGGGAATAGTAGTAATATAAATAATATTCAAACATTCCCTGCCACAAGTTGTGTTCTTAAAGCATCTTGCCCACTTTGCTTGCAGCCACTACATCATTCTAAGGCTGCTTCAAGCTCCTTTCACTGTCCCTGTGCAGACAAATGTTTATTTTTTAAACTTGCGCTACACTAACGCTTAATGCCTAGCTGCACTGCACCATGTCAAATTTATGAAGTGTGTGTTGTGGTTTCGTATAATGGAGGGCTAATGCAATTCTCCTAAAGAGTCCCAAGTCTGCCAGAGGCCTGCCGTGCACTGCAGTCTGAATTTCAGCCTTCCCCACAATGTGCGCTGATCTTGATCACTACTTGGAAGTGGATCATTCCCCAACCAAACCTCAGATGAGACCTCAGCTCTGGCAGATACCTTGATTGCAGCTGTATGAGAGGCCCCGAAACAGTGGACCTGGACAAGCTCTGCCTGGACTTAACAGAAATGACAAGATAATAAATGTGTGTTGTTTTAAGCCACTAGACTTGCAGTAATATTGTTATGCAGCAATAGATAATTAACAAGATGCCACAGAATGCACTTTGAGTAATACGTACCTACTTATTTAGAGCAATCGGACTTTACATATAGGAAACTAATTATTTATTTTATATTTCCCACATCACTTCGTATAATACTTAATGCACAGTAGTACTTTTATTTTTTCTGGACTAAAAAATTGATCTTTGACTCTCATAATCCCTTTATCCACATAGGTTCTGGTAATAAATCATTTTGGTGTACAAACACCACTTACAATATATACCAACAAATCATACATGGTTAACAATAACTAATTGAGAATTTGGGTTATTGATGTAATTGATAATATGCAAATGGAACTTGGGTAGCCCTAATTCCTCAGTGCCTGATACTGATGATGATAATAATATCAATCCGTACTTTGAAAAAATATAAAGCTCATCTGACACTTGTTTTGAGATAATCACAGATATCTAAGAAAAGCCATAGAAAGACAAAAGACAAAATACTCATAGCAATGCATGCAGAAAATATCTAGTCTTATAAAGGAAATCATTATCTTCTGTCTACTAACTATGGTCTGGGCAGGGTTAATCATGTCCAAGGTGTGGATCATAAATTTGCTCTCCTTTAATCCAAAGAGAACATATTTTGGGGCCAAATTAGTATTGTAGGCTAATAATACTGGGCAGCTGGTGGAGGTTGAAGCCTGATGATATCTTGGAGGCAAAAGATAAAACAATATCTAAGTGATTCATCCAGAAGTCCTTTCCAATTAATTGAGCCCAGAGACCACACTGCTGATTTTAATGGCCAAATTACAATGTATAAGATCCAAAGTCCTCTGCAAGGAAGAAGTGGGCAGTGTCAGGGAAGTGCATCTGGCTCTTTTTATTTCTTATTTTTTTCCTCTTAAGGAATGTGTTCATTATTCCAGGTGCTTTGGCTCTTCTCACCCTTCATCTAAATTGCTGCAGCCACATTCAGAACATACCCAGACTGAGAGTGAAAGGCACAGAGAGGAAGGGGATGACCCTGTCTGGGATTTCAAGAAAAAGACAGAAAGGGAGAAGGGAAGAGTTTGTTAAAACTTGAACTAGAAGGAAAGCCAAACGCCAATTTAATTAGTATTTAATGACTGGGCTCAAGTCAGAATGTCAGCTGTGACCGCCGGGGAGAAGGCAGTCTAGCTTGGAGAAAGAGAGCACGATGAGGGAAGACAATATGGTCTATTGTCTTTGTCTGTCTCTTTTGTGCCAATTGTAGGAGCTCCTGACTCATGCTGATTTTCCTAAGGAATGAAAACAGTGACTTTTCCTCTACTCCTCTGCCATCCTGCTCCATAATAACAGTGACTTAAATGCCCACAGGCTCCTGAGTGTCTTCAGCATCAATCTCTACAACCAATATGACCTTTAACACCCAAATTTAAAACAAGAGCTCTGTGCCCATCAAGGAGGACTGAACCATTTTGGCAGAGTTGTAATAAACTATAGGTGCAAAAAAGCTTTGATTCAGACAGAACTGAGTTCAAATCCTAGCTCTACCAATTACTGACTAGATGGCTAAATATATAAGCTTCTTTTTACGTAATAATAAACATTTGGTAGGTGATTGGCTAGACCTCCCTAAGCCTCAGCTATTTCATCTTTAAAATGGAAGTATTAATATCCGTCTTTGGAAAATATTGTAAGAATTAGACTTGACAGATGTAAAAGCAATAACATAGGACCTTACCACATATTAGAAATTCAATAAATGCTATGTCTCTGTTATCACCTGGGAAACGTCAGGGGCAAATAATTGCCATAATCTCTAATTTCTGTCCCTCTACTTAAGTACAAAGTATTACTCTGTACATATCCCATTGGTAAGTATCTCCTTGTCTGCTGCAGTTTTGCAGGTAACTAGGGTAGGTTCTTTGTATTAAAGAAGTGTCCTTGCTTCAGGATACTCAGTACTGGCTCCTGCTAGTAATATTACACTATAAACAAATGATAAAGTAGTATTAGAAATAACTATGTCACATACGTGAGAGAACTGGCTTTAACTTCTAGTCAGTCCTCACAGAGCAAGGGGGGGTTTCCTTTGGGAATATGATGGGTTCATTTGAGGAAATAGAGTCTGCTCTTGGGGCCTGCTTCTCAGATACCCCTCCACCCGACAGAGGAGATCAAAGTATTAGAAATTGACATTCCTGCCAAATAAACACACACCTTTCCAGTGTGGCTTACAGAAGACGGATTCTTTTTCTTCTTCAGTTCTAAAGTCCACCACTCTGTGGCTATCAAACAGGCATTTTGCATTTTCTCCCTAAAAATGATTTTTTGGTTGCTACATTAGTTTTCTAGGGCTGCCCTAAGAATTACCACAAATTTGGCGGCTTAAAAACATCAGAAATGTATTCTCACACAATTCTGGAGGCCAGAAGTCCAAAATCAAGGTGTTGGCAGGGCTGGCTTCTTCTGGAGGCATTCCTTCCATGTCTCTCTCCTAACTTCGAGTGGGTGCCAGAAATCTTTGGTGTTCCTTGGCTTGTAGACTATCACTTCATCTCTATATCCATCATCACATGGCTTTACCCTCTGAGTCTCTGCATCTTAAACCTCCCTCTCCTTGCTCTCATAAATCCAATCATTGGATTTAGGGCTCATCTTAAATCTAAGATTTCACTCTGAGATTCTTATCTTAATTATATCTGCAAAGACCCTATTGCCAAATAAGGTCACATTCATGGGTAATGGATTAAGACCAGGGCATATCATTTTGGGGGACGCTATTCAACCCATTACAGTTGCCTCATGTACTAACAACAAAGGTCACACAGGTCTCCTAAATTCTTGTCTCTCCACAGTCCCTTCTCCGAAAGTCTAACCTAAGGATCTTTAAATATGCAAATTTTATCCTATCACCCTCCTGCTCACACCAACCCAAAGGCTTTCCACTGCAGATCAGAATAAAGCCTCAAGTCCTGCCCTGTAGGTTAGGGTCTGCAGGACCCAACCTCAACATTTTCCTCCCCAACTTCTTCCACAACCCTCCCTTCCTCCTCCCTCACATTCTCTTTGTTCCACAAAGACATCGCAAGGTTTTTATACTCTCTTCTTGGATTTCTCTCTCCCCAGAGTGTGAACAGCTAGTTTTTGCTTATAGGGCTGGCTTACATCCTTTCATTTTAGCTCAGTGGTCACTTCCACAAGGAAACTGTCCTTGATCCAGCTAGCACCCACTCCTCACAGTCACTCTGTCTCAGAATCGTCCCTATATCCTTTGAGGATGTATCACAACCTGAAATTACACTGCTTATTAGTTTGCGTGTTCATTGTCCTCTCCCCACTAAAATGGAAGTGCCATGAAAACAGGCTTTTACTTACCACTGTTTCTCCACTCATAACACCAGTTATGAGTGGAGAAACACTCTAGATGCTCAAAAATTTTTGTTTAATGAATGAAAGAATAACAGCAGCATATGTCAAAGAAAAGAGGGGCAGAGAAGAAAGAACTAATGATAATTGTTAAGCAACTACCGTATGCTTAATTATTTTCTTTTTCTTTGTTTGTTTGGTAGACCTTTAATTAAGAGGTTTTTTTTTTTTAATTTTTTGTTTATTGCAGTAACATTGGTTTATAACATTGTAAAAATTTCAGGTGTACATCATTATACTTCTATTTCTGCATAGATTACATCATGTTCACCACCAAAATACTAATTACAACCCATCACCACACACGTACCGAATTATCCCTTTCACCCTCCTCCCTCCCCCTTCCCCTCTATTATTTTCTTTACATACACTAGCTTTTTTAATTTTCACACCAATCCTAAGATGTAGGTTCTATTATTTCTCTTGCATGGGATGCAGAGAGGCTAAATGAGTTTCCCAACGTCACATAAATAGGAAAATGAAAATTTCACCCAATCTAGATCTACTTGACTCCAGAAGATTTTTCAACTAACTCTACTCCACAGAGGAAAGACATAAGGAAAGTAAGTTTTAAGGGAACATTGAAACATTCTGTAGAAGGTAGGCTGGTGCTAAGAATGAATAACTTTTCAGTAGAATTCCTCTCAGGTGTTTCCAAAAGGAGCAATGGTCTACACTGACTTCTTGGTGATGCTGTGGACTCCTACGGATTTGGGGTGGGGAAGGGCTGGGATGCAGAAGGATCTAACTAGTGTTTCAGCAAGTTAGCTCAAAATAACTGGGGTGGGTGTTTGCTTTTCACATGGGTAAATTTAATTAGCTTTGTGGGTGGCTAAGAACTGATGCAGACCTCCTCTGGCTGCTGTACAAAATTATCCAGGGCTACATTTAGCATTTCTCAAAACATGCCTTTGATCTCCATCAAACTTGCAAGGAAATAGGGTCTCAGGTGCCTCAGTCAGGAGAATTTTGAACCAGTCTAGAGAATAAAATTAAATTTAAGATAAATAGAATAAAGTATTTCCTCAACCCTGTAATCTGTAGTTAGAAAACTATCATCTCCTGGTACACAGAATTACAATACACTTGAAAAACCTTTTCAAACCATATTAGCTGCTGTGGTTTGTTAATGAAATACACACACACATACTTCATAGTACTTATAAAAAGGAAAAAAATTAAGTGCTGAAACAATGTTCTAAAGAATTAAAATGAAACTACTCTCTTGAGAGAATAGATGCTTTCCCCAGACCTTGTCATGCAAGAAAGAATGTATGCTTATTTCCAGTTTTCCTCTTCTCACGTCACCTGATTTTTGAACATTTATGCCATGTTTAGTCAGAAATGTTAATAATTTGCAGGGCATTTGTTTCCTAAATCATTATTTAAAAATCAGAATCAAGACTTTGATTATTCAATTCCCAAGCATATCTGTGACCAGCTGCATGAAGGAATTAGGGTCAGAACCTGGCCAGCCCTAAATCTGAGCCTGACCTTGGGTTCACACACGTGTGCATACAGCCAACAAATATTTATTAAGACTTTCTATGAACCAGGTCGAACAATGTAAACAAAAGTCCAGTTCAAGCTCATATTCTAGTAAAGAAAATTGATAGTAAACACACATGTAAATAGGTAGAAAACACAATTCCAGGCAGTAGTTAGTGCTATCAAGAAAAAGTAAAGCAGTTAAGGAGATGGAGAGTGATGGTAAGGGCCAACAGACGTTTGAGAAGAGATCTGGAAAAGTGGGGGAGCAAGGTCTGTATGTAATTGAGAGAAGGGAGATCGAGATGGGAAGAGGAAAGATAAATTCCTGATATGGTAGCATGCTTGGCATGTCAGGGAGGCTGGAGTGGCTGGAGAGGGGAAAATGAGGGGAAGAGAAATGAGAAGAGAGATTGGAGAGGTAGCCTTGCCTGCATGGGGTCCTGGGCTCGCAGGACAAGGATTTCATTCCACCTCTGAAGGGAATTCCATGGTCCACCTCTGAAGGGAATTCCATGGATGGTTTTGAATAGTGGAGTGACATGATCTGACTAATATTTTTCAAGCATAGCTATAGCTTCTGGGTTGAGAATAAATTGAAAAGGATCAAGAGCCAAAGACAAAAGATCTGAAAGATCTTGTTATGGTCCTCTGGTAGAGGCTTGGACAAAGATGGAAGCATCAAAGTTGGTGGTGAGAGCCAGTCAGACTGGATAGGGTTTGCTAATGGACCAGATGTGGAGAATGACAGTAAGACAGGATACAAGGATGATGTCCAGATTTTTGGTCTGAATAACTGAAAGGTAGTGCCATTTACCTAAATGGAGGTATTTGTCTCTCTATTCAAACAAGAAACAAAGAATATTTAGTGAATGACTTCTTCCTCTCCACCATTATTGTGCTTTCATGTACAGAAGCAGAACAGTGGGACATATTTTCTTCCTTTCTTTTTTTTTTTTTTTTAAATTAATTACCCTGCTTTGCTCAGAGTGATTTTAAGGCAGCTCCCTGGAGCACAAAATATGTCAAGATAGCATAAATTAGAAATAGAACAAAAAAGCCCTTTGGCCCTACTGTTCCACTGTTAAGAATGTATCCCAAGGGGAGAGAGAATGTATTGTGTGAGGATAATGCAAGGATGCTTTTACTGCTATGTTGTTTGTTATAGAAAAAGATTGGGAATGACATAGTCAAATTAGCATTTTACATTATTAAAATCACTGCTATGAAATCAGAAATACTAATATTACATGCAATTGACATAGGAAGATGTCACCATATACTGTGAAGATGAAAAATCCAGGTTATGAAAGAGCATGTAAAGCATCATTCTCTTTATAAATAAATATATATGCATAGGGAAAACATCCATAAGTCTACACACCAATTCATTAAAGGTTATTATTATCAGCTTGGAAAATGAAGGGATAACTTTTATGAAAATTTATGTATGGATTTATAAGAACACATGTATCAGCTCCATGATATAATGTTATTTTTAAAGTGAGGAGGTGACAGGATAAAGGAAAAAAAAAAACATGTGTGCAAGGGAAGCCATGAGTAAGCCTAAAAATATGAACCAACATAATATTCTACCCACCTACTACAGGTGGTGCTCAAATTTAACTCTAAAAAAGATAGCAGCTGAGACCAAGAGACAGATCTTATTAATTACAAAATTTACCATGTCTATAAATAAAAATTAACATTATTAGTATGAGAAATGTAGGCCTTGACATTCCTAGGCCCTTCATGACCTGATACCCCCTTAGCTCTAGAGATTCTCCAGGGGCCTCTCTCTCCAACTAACCTCCGTGCAGGCAAGCCAGACTGTGTTTTAGTTCCTTGCACCTGCCAATCTTGTTTTCATCTTAGGTTGTCGGCACAGATCTTTGTCTCAAATACTCTTCTTCACACTACTCAACTGATAAACCCTTACATTTCTTCATGTCAGCTTAAATTTTGCTTTTTAACAAAAGAATTATTTGTTTCTCCAATAATAAATGATTGACCTATGATCCCTTCTTACCACATATCAAAATTTGTAATTATATAGTTATTTGTGTGATAGTTCTTGAAGTCTGTCTCTTCTCTATTAGTTGATGTGGTAGGCAAAATAACGCCCCTCTCCCCAAAGTGTATCCTCATCCTAATCGCTGGAATCTGTGAATATGTTACTTTAGATGGCAAAAGGGATTTTGCAGATGTGATTAAGTTACTGATCCTGAGATGGAAGATTACCCTGGATGGTCTGGGTGGATCCAATATAATCATAAGAATCCTTACAAGGAAAAGATGGAGGCAGGAGAGTGAAAGAGAAGAAGATGTGTTGATAAAAGAAGTAGATGTTAGTGTGATGTGGGGCCACAAGCCTAGGAATGTGGGCCGACTCTAGAAGCTGGAAAGGGTTAGGGAAGGGGTTCTCTCCTAGGGACTCCAAAAAGAACACAACCCTGCTGACATCTTGATTTTAAACAAGTGAAATCTAACAGACTTCTGGCCTTCAGAAATATAAGGTAAAAATTTGTGTTGTTTTAACCTACTAAGTTTATGGTCATTTGTTACAGAGGCAACAGGAAGCTAACACAGATGGCAGCATCTTGAGAGCAGCAACTTTATCCATTTTGTTTACTGCTATATCCACAGCATCTAACAAGAGGCCTTGCACATATTAGGCAATTTATAAATATTTGTTGAATGAATGAATGTTGGAATGAATTAAGCAATACTTACTCCCAAAACAAATTTCCCAATTAAAAAGAGAGATAAATGCTAAAGTGGCAAATAACAAAGCATTTAAACCACATGATCTTCTGCACAAATATTAACTTATCTGAATTTTCTGAAATCAAAATACAATGATGTACACATGAGATTTATATAATGTTATAAACCAATGTTACTTCAATAAAATAAATAAACATCTGTTTAGCCAGAAGACTAATTTGGAACCCTGTGTTCATGATTTGTATTTATGTTTCTAAGTAAAGGTCCAGAATTGATAATATTTAACTATGACTTTATACCATAGGCCATGCTCAACCCACTCTGTATCTTGTGCCTGATGAAATTATATTGCATTCACTACTGTGTTTATGATTTAGGCATGTGTATATCGTTGTGGGAAAACTTTCCTTATTTTACGTTATAATGGGCAGTTTTTAAATAACGCCACATTTGCCAGATAATCAATGACTAAGATAAAAGATGCATATTATTGTTCTCTCTGTGTCCTTCTAGTACAAAAATGTCAAATCGTAACATTACCACAATGAATCTTGACACTTGTCTCCTGTAAAATCTATTTTGAACTTGAGCGTGAGAAAGATGGAAAGATAAGGAAATCTAATGAATAATTGTTGGAAAGCTAACTAAGTGAAGAAAAAGCAAACCAAAGACATTAAAAATCAATTTAGAAACAAATCGCATTTTGTCAGACAAGATTATTCATTAGGGGTCAGAGGTACATCTCCATCACCAAGACAACATAGAAAATGAGGCTTAAAAAAATAATTAACCATTAGTCGAGTAATTTCTTTTTTTCTACGGTATTTTTAAATAATCTACCTTAAATACCTACTTACACAAACACACACAGCCACACACACACACACACACACGCAGGTACATTCTTCCTGGAAATACATCAGGTCACCCCCAGTAGTGTTAAAATCCAAAATGCCATGCTGGAGAGCATTAAGGAATTTACTGAAATGGATGCGGACTGCCTCCTTCTCTGAGTCATCAGGTTTTAAATAGAAATGAGATAGTAAATTTCTGCCCGCATCACACTGCGTGTCTTCTCTGATTCACTACTCTCATTCATCTTGCTGCTCTCTAATTTATAAAGATGCCTGCAACGTATAAATATTCATGGCAGCTCTGGAAATAGACTGTGCAGAGCTCAGTCTTCCGTTAGAAATGGGCAGAATGTCAAATAGGGCTGGAGATGAGTCTCAAAAATGATACACTTGGCTTGTCGCTGGATGAGAAAAAAGAATGGCATGATTATGTCAGAGAAGAATTTCACAGCTGGAGCTGTGAGCAGGCCTCCTGACTGTGGCCTAGGTTAGTGGTTCTCAAACCCACTACACATCTGAACCACTTGGGGGAGGATTTAAAACTACTAATACCTAAGTCCTGTGCCCAAAGATTCTGATTTAATCCATCTTAGGTAAAACCTGGGCATTGGTATTTTTAAATTTTTTCTAAATGATTCTTATACTCAGCCGGGGTCAAAAACCACTGGTTCAGTCAATAGAAAGACAGATTAAGGCACTCTAACAAACTTTCTTTCGTGTACTCAGGCTGAAAATACAAACAAAACAGACAAACAAAAAAACAGAACCCTGCAATCAATATAGTATAAATATTCAATATATTCTATAGTCAATATTCAATATAAGCCATATAGTATAAATGTTATAATAGAAATTTTTCCAGGGTACAGTGGAATGCAAAAAAAGGGATATTTTATTTCATAAAGATGGAATAGGGTTCTCAAAAATCTTCTCCGAGGCCTTGATGGCTGTTTATTCAACAGGTGATGGAGAGGAGGTAGAATGCTCAAGCAAAAGGAAATTTCGTCAAGGGCGTATCATGTGCAAAAAGATGTGTGGATCTTCAAGAGACTGGAGCATGTGTGAAATGTAAGCGGATTGACGTGATTGGAGCACAGAGGACTGCTCCTCTCCTTCCCTTGGCAACTTTGTAAAACGTACAATCTAGCCACTGGACTGAGATTTTAAGTGTTCTATAAAAAGTAGAAAATCAGAGTTATTTTGAGATACAAGGGAGATTAATTTTCCATCTGGAATCATAGGGTTGTAAGGAGTGAAGGCAGTCAGTTCAAAGGATATCAACTTCTTAAAGTCACCACTGAGGTAGAAGTAAATCTATGGAGAGCTTAAAATACCCGCTTCAAATATCAGACCTGCACTTGAGATTTAAAGTCTCTTGTCATTTCACTATGATGCCTACACCCACCAATTGTAATGGGAGAAGGACCAGCTTCTGGATCCCTACCAACCAACACATCCCATTACTTCAAGAATCTGAATCTGTATGTGAAGACAATACTTGTAACAGGCGTACGGAAGCTTTAGAACGTGTGTCCAGTGGTGTGGATCAGTTTGCCTGATCTTTCCACACTTGGTTCCTGATTTCTCCTTACATTTAGCCATGGTGACCATCAGGCTAAAGGAGCCCACATAGGGCATGATGCTGAGCAAATACATGTGGACACTATGAGGGCATGGAGCTGCAGACCTGGGCCTCTGATTCCCAAGCCTCCACAGGAGCCAAGCAAGCAGACACAGCTCTGCCCTTTCAAAGAGGAACCACCACTGTCCAGCGACACTCAGACTGTCTTTACATTTTCACCAGGTTTTAAAAGCAATAGTAACATAATACTACACTATAATACTGTAATATAACATCTAATATAATGTTAGATGTCAATTATATCTCAATAGTAAAAAAAAATAAAAAATAAAAAAGGGGAAGGGGAAAAATGACCTCTAGCCACATCGCCATCTAGTGGCACACACCTCTATTGCCACCTGGAAAACCACTCTACCTGCAGGACTTGAAAGGGACTTTCAGCATCCTCTGACTTCAAGACTATAGTATTATAACGAAAGTAATAAAATACCACTTCTTTAATGCTTAAAAAAAAAGCGATACTCAAGAAAACTGACATCCTTCCATCAAACTAGTTTCTAAGAAATATCAAACCAAAGCTAAAGGAGGAAAACATGTTTAACATGGATAGAATTACAGAACACCCTATCAAATTTAGTTTTAAGAATGTTTTCCCCACTTTCCTATGGTTGATCATCTTCAGATGCAATACTGGTACGGCAGTCTGAGACAATATGTAGAAATTTTAGAAAATTTCTTAAATGAATTTTCTCAAATATTATTAAGGAAAACCCTGGAGTGCCTTAACTCATCTTTAAATGTGGTTATCTTATATATTTAAAAAATTATCATGATTTTTCTTCCCATGATTTCAAATGCATTAGTTCAGTATCTGCTCAGCAACAGCAACAACAATATATGGTGTCCTTTTAGACTAGTAGTAGGAGTATATGGTGGTACATCCCTGATATCTAGTTGTTTTGCAATAAAATTCAAGAGTAATAGAGCTATTCATGCCTTTTGAGCAGTTCAACTCTGGAAAGGTACCCTAAGAAAATATTATAAGAAGCAGTCAAAATTTTATTTACAAAGATATTCGTTATAGCATCATTTATCTTGGTCAATTTTTGTTTGAAACAAACACTTTATGTTTGAAACAACCCAAATATCCAAGCACAAGAAATGCTACTAGGTGGTGACTAATACTTCAATTAATCTACTAATATATCTGCAAACTACTGCCTGCAGCCTGTTTTTGTTTGACCCTCAAGTTAAGAACAGTTTTTACATTTTTAAATGGTTGAAAAAACTAATTTAAAAAATACTATTTTGTGACCCATGAAAATGATAGCAAACTCAAATTTCAGTGTCCATAAAGTTTTATGGGAACACAGAAATGCTCACTCACATACCTACAGTATATTCATTTATATCTTGTCTATAGCCATTGTGCTACAGTGACATAGTGGAGCAGTTGTGACATAGACCATAAGATCCATGAGCCTCAAATATTTACAGAAAAAGTCTGCTGATCCCTGGTCTAATGTCAAGGTAAGAGAGTAGATTCTGGAATTAGACTGCTTGGTTTTGAATGCCAATTCTGGCATTTATTATCCATGTGACACTAGGAAAGATGCTGATCCTCTCTGCGCCTCAATTTCCTCACTTGTAAAATGAAGATAATAATAGCACCTGCCTCTTATGGTTGTTATAATAACTGCATCATAATACATAAAGGGGTGTATTGCTTAGAGGGGTGCTCTGCACAGTGAAAGTTTGCTATAGTTACATTTTTACTAACATGAAAATTGCTCAAATGTTAGAAGGAAAAATCATATAAAATTGTACATATAGTATGATTACAATTGTTAATAATAAAACGTCCACATAAAAACTGCTGGTAGAAAATATGCCAAAATATTAACATTGATTATCTTTAACTGGAGAGATTTTTATTTCCTTTTCTGTTCATTTCAAGTTTACTATGTACTCAAATTACCTATATAATGGTGAAACAATCATAAATATAAAAAAGATGGAGATTGCTCTAACTATAGAAACCATTCTGTGAAAGTGCATTTTACATAGGGAATGAATACACCAATGTAAGTAATGAATAATCTGTGATCCAAAGGCTGTCTTCTTTCTGCTCCTTCAAATACTCTCACCAAATCTTTTAAGATTATATTTTTTCCAACCAAAGGGTAAGAGTGACACTTATGCACTTCACCTTTCACCTGTGCTGCTGGTCACTTGACAGTGTGAGGCGACAAGTTTACGCAAGCTCATCCCATTATACACATTGCTAATGACCACTGACTTCTGCTGACACCACACTTCATTAACCACATTGAAAAATTCACTCCCTAGCCTCTCTGCTCCAGGCATTTGTCTCCGGCAGCCCTCCTCATAGACAGCTGCATTGTTATTCTGTATTAAATTCTCCTCATTCTTACAATCTATCTGCCAATAAAACAGAGAGCTTTCAGGTCAGCTCAGGGTGTGTGACTGGATTCCTGGGGAAAGGAGTTTGGATATATGTAAGTCGAACATGCCTTGCCCTAGTCACAATTTATTAAAACCATTGATTTCCCCCCAACACTCTGTTGTTTCAAACAGCAATTCACATATTTCATTCTTTATTTTCTTTTCTTTTTTTTTTTTTGATGATTCCATGCTCTAGATCAGCATATTCTTTTTTTTTTATTTATTGGTTTATAACATTGTAAAAATTTCAGGTGTACATCATTGTACTTCTATTTCTGCATAGATTACATCATGATCACCACCAAAATATTAATTACAACCCATCACCACACACATGTACCTAATTATCCCTTTCACCCTCCTCCCTCCCCCCTTCCTCTCTGGTAACCACCAATCCAATCTCTGTCCCTATGTGTTTGTTTATTGTTGTTATTATCTACTACTTAATGAAGGAAATCATATGGTATTTGTAAGTCAGAGGGAGAAGGTCATTCTTTATTTTCTCCTACACCTGAAAATAGCACTAAAACACAAAGCTTTGAATGTCTGGGCAAGTAAATTCTGTTAGTGTGAGTTCATGGCCAAGGCAGGGGATTTGGGATCTAATAAAACATTTAGTTTCATCTATTTGGGATGGTATTCTTTTTCTAAATGGCAGGTTATACTTACAGGGTTTATGTTATATTTTCCTGGCAAGAGGCCCCAGGAAAAATTAGATTATTTGGTGCAGCTCAAATACCTAGCACAATGTCTAGCATGTATATATCACACAATGAGCCCCACAATGAATGATTCGATCTATCTTTCCATCCATCCATCCATCCATCCATCCATCCATCCAGTCCGTCCATCCATTGATCTATACGTGTATATCTTCATGTATGACAGTGGTAAAACAAAACCTTAAGTTCACAGCCTACAAGAAATGGATCAGTAGTGTCACCTTTCAACAACCACAACTTGTTTTTAAATATCTGCTGTTGAGGCTGGTTCTAAGCAAGAGAGTGATGATAAAAATTAAGACGACTCTATCCTAGCCTTCACAGAGCTAACAGACAGACAGGGAGGCACATTCATAGAAAACAATGTGGTAAGAGCAACAATGATGGCTTGCCCAAGATCCAGAGAATGAAGGACATATTCTGTGGGGAGGAGGTTAGAGAGGAATGTTCTACATCAGAGACATGGCACCCAAGTGGGAGACGCTGAGTCTCCTGAAGATTTTCCCGTGGTATTAATCCCTTTGCTAATAAATTTTCATGCATGTTTATAGTTTTTTTGTTATCAGAGAGGAAGTAAATGAGGCAACTGATCCTATATAGCATGGTCATCACATAGTCAATCTCTTTTGAAGAGAAAGAGGCACAGCTGCAAGAGAAAGGTGGATCCCATTCATGTGACTAGATTCATGCACTCTCTCCTACTCCATCCTTTCTTTCCCTCTTTTTCTCAATCTAAGGAACTTTTTCTAAAAAAGTATACTCTTCAAACATAGAATAAAGAAGTATTCCTTAACATTATTTGGTTTAGTTTTGATGCAACTGCTAAATTTGAAATTGAGTCAAATCACCAGGAGACAACAAATAATACTTTTTAATGGACATAGAAATATATTTTTTTAATTAAGTATAATTGACAAGTATAACTGTTAAGACAATTGAGCACTAGGCGTTGACCCAGCACAGAGACCCAAATAGAATAAATCTATAGGCTTACAAGGACGAGCCTTCTCAGTGCATCCCTGGGTTATATTTTTCATCTTCAAGTGCGAGCTCCAATAGGATTGGTGCAAATAAAGATTGGGTTATTATAATTTTAAGACAAAATTGTTTCCATCTTAAGCCGGTGGGTTAATCCTACTTTGCTTTTGGAATTGTCGTTTACTCTTCTCCACTATTAACAAGTTTTATATATATATAAAGACCTAGTATAAAATACTATGACTCTAGAAACTAGGAAAGGGGCCTGTTCCTTAACAAAGAAAGAGTAGAGATGGCCACACCAATTAGGAACTCCATACCAAGCTCTAATGATGAAAGGAATTAACACAAAGTAAAATTAAACTTAAGCAGTTTATTCACCAGACACAAAGAACATTACCAATAGAGCCTGGAAATATTACTAATTGATATTTTGAAGGATTTTCCTTTGTTCTATGAACAAAAGTAACAATAAAATGAGAATTAAATTAAGGACGAGGAATAAAATCTTCTAACAATTCTCATTAATAAAAGGCATCATCAGTTCTCATGAGTGTAATCCAAGCCTATGGATCTCGTTAAATCTCATTAAAGAAGTCGGTCATGGTCTGGTTGTTACATAGACAGAACGACAACAAGGAAAATTAAATTGGTACTTAGTGTGTCATCTTGTGTTTTTTTAGAAAGGATAGAATCCTCAAGTCAGACCAAAACACAAGACAATGGAAGGGTAGTGTGTGTGATGGGGAGGGAGGCGTCTTACTCCAAAGATGAAAACCAAGCTTCCAAAAATTGAGTCAAGTATAAAAACTATAGGGATCTTTGGGTTCTTTCATTTGCAATAGCACATTATCTAGCTTCATGAATATATGAATAGATTTTTATGTTTCCACAACTACCGAGGAACTATTTTCAACAATAATTATTAGAAAGCAGACATAAATACACAAGCTGACGAAACAGAAGTTTCACCCACTGTAAACCATTTGTGATCAACTGATAAAATCATGCTTTCTGCTCCAGATATTTCTTTCTTCCTCAACCTTGGCCTTATATTCTGAGTCCCTTTTTTCCTCTCTTACTTTATGAATCTTTCCCTGATTTCTCCAGCCCACATGAGTAAACCCTTTCCCTGACTCATTAGTACTTATTCTCTGGGCTGTATGTATCTTTTTTTTTTGAACGATTCGTATTAATGACTTCCTTTTCACATCAACTAAATTATAAACACCTTAAGCCTCAGGCTATGATTTGCACTTGTTCAGCAACATTTTGATTGCGTGCGGGAGGAATGCAACAGAGGAGGGAGATCCAGGATGCACCTCAGGGTGCATTCATTCCATAAATATTTATTGAGCTACTCTGTGCCAGGTTCTTCACTAGGCTCTAGTTATTGGTGGAACAAAATAGACGCAATCCTCATCTTCGTGGACATTATAAGCTATGAGAAAGTACAGTCAATAAATATGTAGGCAAATAAAAGACTACAACTTGTCATAGTTCTCCAAAAGAAACACACTGGCTTCAAGGATGGTGAATAACAACTCCCAGTCTCGACAATGTCTGATTTCCATTCTCACCTTTATTCTTGTCAAACCATTTGATATGATTCAAGTTCAGAAACTCCCATGCACTTGGGGAAAAAGAAATAGTGTCCCTATAGAACCTCTAACAGTGGTTATAAATGAGGGTCTCAGACTGCTGGCTGGATAAGAATTGATTTAGGAACAGGGCATAGAGAGTGTATGAGCCTCCTAAGGTGGAAAACTTGAGATCTCAGCAAAGAGGGTCAGCAGGTTATTAGACAGTGGAGGAAGGGCGATAGGGGAGGGAAGTAGCATTGCTGTAAAATATTCCTGTCTCCAGAATATATCACCAGTTAGCAAACAAGTAGTTGCATATTTCATCCTAACAAGTTGTTGAACTTCTATAAATAGAGAAAGTATTATCTTCAATCTAGTTGCTGAACAATGCTCCTTTATAATATCACAAATTCTGTATGTCTGAAGTCTAGGCATAACTTAGATGGGTTCTCTTTTGGGGATATTACAAGGCTGAAATCAAAGTGTCCGCTAGAGCTGGGGTCTTATCTGAGGCTTAGGGTTCTCTTCTAAGTTTACATCACTGTTGGCAGAATTCATTTACTTGTGGCTGTAGAACTCATGGTGACTTGTTTCTTCAAGGCCAGCAGGAAAGTGTCTCCTGCTTTGAGTCTCTTTTCACAGAAAGGGCATGAACCTTCTTTTAAAGAGCTCAATTGATTAGATCAAGCACACTCAAGATAATCTTCCCTTGGATTAACTCAAACTCAACTGTTTAGGGACCTTAATTGCATCTGCAAACTCCTTTCATCTTTGTCAGATAACATAACCTAATCACTGGGTGAAATCCCATCATAACTCAAAATTCTCACCCACACTCAAGATTAGACAAGACATGAATATCAGGGAATGGGAATCTTGTGGGGCATTTAATAATTCTGCCTATTAGAGACCTGCATTCTCTCTCTCAAGGCATTAAAGTACAGTAGTTGAGTTGAGTAGCAGCCATCTCCCTTTTAATGTTCACCACAGTTCTCTGAACTCACTATTGTATGCTAAAAATGGGGGCTGAATGTCAATTACTATCTATAATGCCCTTAAGCCATCATCATTTTCATTTAATAATTCATTCATTCATTTATATATATGTATGACCAATTTCAGTCATTTCAGATCAATATTGACATTAGTATGTATTTGAGTTTGCAACTCCAGGCTGCGTTCAATTAAAATATCATAGTGAGAATATTTTCTCTATGATGTAACATCTCAGATGCTTAAAGTGCTTTGTGGTCTAAATTAGGACTTTTCTTCTGTTAATCTCCTTTTGCACTTAGATGTGGCATAAGAACATTCACTAATGTTTTTATATGTATTTTGAACTCCCAATAAATTGGTAAAAATGTGTTATATTTCCGGGAGGGAAATAATATGGCACAAACTTTAATTAACTGTTTCTCTTAATAGAGATAAAGATATTATTTGATTATTAATAGTATTGGCTCCCCCCATCTAAGAACACTACCACTAGAGACTGATCTTGCACATTACAGTTCATACAATATTTTCACATCTTTTGATCCTCCCAACAACCCTGTGATTTGGATAAATTTCTTTCAATCATTGTTTTTTCATTGAGGAGGAAACTGAAACTAAAATAATTTAAGTGGATTTTCCAGGTAAATCTACCAAGAGGACATTGGAATCCTAAATTTGGTTGGATCAAACAACAGAGATCTGAAATATGTGAAGCAAAAACTAATAGAACCGATAAGAGAAATAGATAGATACGATATTATAGTTGGAGATTTCAAAATCTATTTCTCAATGATTGATAGAACAACTAGACATACAATCAAAAAAGATATAGAAGAACTCAACAATACCATTCACAGACAGGATCTAAACAACATTTGTAGTACACTCTGTGCAACAACAGCAGAATATATTTTTTTAAATGTTACATGGAGCATTTACCAAGATAGACCATATCCTGGACCATAGAGTAAGCTTCACCAAATTAAAAATTTTTGAAATTATACATAGTGTGTTCTCTGATCATAGTGGAATCAAACTAAAAATTAATAACAGAAAGATAACAAGAAAATTGCCAAATATTTGGAAATTATGCAACACACTTCTAAATAATACAGCTGGCAAAGAAAAGTCTCAAGCAAAACCAAAAATACATTTAACTGAATGATAATGAAAATATACCATATCAAAATTTGTGGAACACAGTTAAAGCAGTGCTAATAGGGAAATTTATAGCACTAAATACTTATATTAGGAAAGAGTAAAATCTCAAATCAATAATCTAAGTTCCCACCTTAACAAATAAGACGAAAAAGAGAAAAATGAACCCAAAGGAAGCAGAAGGCAGGACATAATAAAGATAAGAACATAAATCAATGAACTTAAAAACAAAAAAACAATGGAGAACACCAATGAAACAGAAAACTCGTTATTCGAAAAAATCAGTAAAATTGACAAACCTCTAACAAAACTGAAAAACAAAAAGAGAGAAGACACAAATGACCAGTGTCAGCAATCAAACAGTGACTATTGGCGTAGACCATGTAGGTATTATAGGGACACTAAGGGAATATGAGGAACACCTATACACACATAAATATTTGATTAATTAGATGAAATGGACAAATTCCTCCAAAAGGTCAATCCACCAAAAATCACCAGTAATGAAATACATGATTTGAATAGCCTTATAACTACTAAATACATTGAATTTATAATTTAATAAATCTTTAAAAAGAAATCCAGGGCCAGATAGTTTTAATGGAGAATTCTAATGAAACTTTAAAGAATATGCATTTGACAAGGTACAGCATCCATTTATGATAAAAACTCTGAATAAAATGGGTATAGAAGGAAAGTACCTCAACATAATAAAGGCCATATATGACAAACCCACAGCTAATATCATCCTCAATGGTGAAAAACTGAAAGCTCTCCCTCTAAGAACAGGAACCAGACAAGGATGCCCACTCTCATCCCTCCTATTTAACATAGTACTGGAAATCCAAGCCAGAGCAATCAGGCAAGAAAAATAAATAAAAGGGATCCAAATTGGAAAGGAAGAAGTGAAACTGTGACTATTTGCAGATGACATGATTTTATATATAGAAAACCCTAAAGAAGCCACCAGAAAACTTTTAGAAGTAGTAAACGAATACGGTAAAGTTGCAGGATACAAAATCAACATACAAAAATCAGTTGAATTTCTATACACTAACAATGAAGTAGCAGAAAGAGAAATTAAGAATACAATCCCATTGACAATTGCAACAAAAAGAATAAAATACCTAGGAATAAACTTAACCAAAGAGGTGAAAGATCTGTACACCGAAAACTATAAAACATTGCTGAAAGAAATGGAAGAAGACACAAAGAAATGGAAAGATATTCCGTGCTCTTGGATTGGAAGAATTAACATAGTTAAGATGTTCATACTTCTTAAAGCAATCTATAGATTCAATGCAATCCCTATCAAAGTTCCAACAACATTTTTCACAGAAATAGAACAAAGAATCCTAAAACTTATATGGAACAACAAAAGACCCCGAATAGCTATGGGAATCCTGAGAAAAAAGAGCAAAGCTGGAGGTATCACACTCCCTGATTTCAAAATATACTACAAAGCTATAGTAATCAAAACAGCATGGTACTGACACAAAAACAGACACACAGATCAATGGAATAGAATTGAAAGCCCAGAAATAAACCCATACATCTATGGACAGCTAATCTTTGACAAAGGAGCCAAGAACATACAATGGAGAAAAGAAAGTCTCTTCAACAAATGGTGTTGGGAAAACTGGATAGCCACATGCAAAAAGATGAAAGTAGACCCTTACCTTACACCATACACAAAAATTAACTCCAAATGAATTAAAGATTTGAATGTAAGACCTGAAACTATGAAACTTCTAGAAGAAAACCTAGGCAGTACGCCCTTCGACATCGGTCTTAGCAACATATTTTCAAGCACCATGTCTGACCGCACAAGAGAAACAATAGAAAAAAGAAACAAATGGGACTACTAAAAAGCTTCTGCACAGCAAAGGAAACCATCAACAAAAGGAAAAGACAACCTAACAATTGGGAGAAGATATTTGCAAACCATACATCTGATAAGGGCTTAATCTCCAAAATATATGAAGAACTCATGCATCTCAACAACAAAAAAACTACCAACCCAATTAAAAAATGGGCAAAAGACCTGAACAGACATTTCTCCAAAGAAGATATACAGATGGCCAACAGACACATGAAAAGATGTTCAACATCATTAACTATCAGGGAAATGCAAATCAAAACTATGATGAGATATCACCTCACACCCGTCAGAATGGCTATAATTAACAAGACAGGAAACAACATGTGTTGGAGAGGATGTGGAGAGAAGGGAACTCTCATACACTGCTGGTGGGAGTGCAAACTGGTGCAGCCACTATGGAAAACAGTAGGGAGATTCCTCAAAAAATCAAGGATAGAACTACCATATGATCCAGCTATTCCACTGTTGGGTATTTATCCAAAAAACTTGAAAACACCAATGCATAAAGATACATGCACACCTGTGTTCATTGCAACGTTATTCACAATAGCCAAGACTTGGCAGCAACCTAAGTGCCCATCAAGGGACGAATGGATAAAGAAGATGTGGTATATATACACAATGGAATACTACTCAGCCATAAGAAACGATGAAATCCAGCCATTTGTGACAACATGGATGGACATTGAGGGTATTATGCAAAGCGAAATAAGTCAGAGGGAGAAGGTCAACTATCGTACGGTCTCACTCATTAAGTAGTAGATAATAACAACAACAAACAAACACATAGAGACAGAGATTGGATTGGTGGTTACCAGAGGGGAAGGGGGGAGGGAGGAGGGTGAAAGGGATAATTCGGCACATGTGTGTGGTGATGGGTTGTAATTAGTATTTGGGTGGTGAACATGATGTAATCTATGCAGAAATAGAAGTATAATGATGTACACCTGAAATTTATACAATGTTATAAACCAATGTTACTGCAATAAACAAAAAATTAAAAAATAAATAAATAAATAAACCTCAGCTGACTTTTCTAACAACAACAAAAAAATCTTTAAAGAATAATTACCATTCATTCTACACAATCTCTTCTAGAAAATAGTAGAGGATAGAATACATCTCACATCATTTTATGAGGCCAGTATTTACCCTGATACCAAAACCTGACAAAGACAGTTGAAAAAAAGAAAACTATAGACCAATATCCCTCATAAATATGGATGTAAAAAGTCCTTAGCAAAAGATTAGCTAAAAGAATTTAGCGATATATGAAAAGAATTATATACTATGACCAAGTGGGGTATATTCTAGGGATTCAAGACTGGTTTGATATTCAAAAAGCAAATAATGTAATCTATCATGTTAACAGGACAAAGAAGAAAAATCACATGATTATATCAATTAACTTAGAAAAATATATTTGACAAAATTCAGTACTTATTCAGGATAAAATCTGAATTTTAAAATCAGAAAACTAGGAATAGAGGGGAACTTTCTCAACTTGATAAAGATAATCTGCAAAAATACCTCCAGCTAATATTATATGTAATGGCAAAAGACTGAGTGTTTTTCCCCTGCAATTGGGAGCAAGGCAAGGATGTCCACTCTCACCACTCTTTTCTGTTGTTATTTTTTACTTATCTGACTCACTGCTGTGACTCAGTGCCAGGGAAAGAGAGTGCCTTTCAATGATTCCTTCTGGAATGAACGCATGGTAGAAACGCAGAGACAAGACAGTGGATTCCCTAAATTTCTGGCTCTGTTAGTTTCCATATATTTGAATCCAAAAGGGAAGGAGAATAATTTAGTAAGGGCAAAAGCAGATTCAAAATAGCAGATATAATCAAAATCAAGTTTTTAAAACGTTTTTTTAATAGATAGGGAACTACTCTTACCACACTTACCTCATATAGTACTTGGAGTCTTGCTCTATTGCACAGGCTAGTGTAATACAGCAAGAAAAAGAAATAAAAGATAAATAGATAAGAAATATAGATAATAAAGGAAGAAATAAAATTGTCCCTATTGATAGATGATGTAATAGTGCAGCAACCATCTTGTATCCTATGAGGTACCAAGCATGACGAGAAATACCACACCATTAGGATTGTTGGTGGGGCAGAAAAACAGTCTATGTCCTTGATGACTTCATTAGTCACTACATCACTACATCGGACCCGGACTTATTTTTGGAATTCCTAATACTTGAGGAAAATAAACCCCTTATTTTGTTTATATAGTATACATATAATCTCTAACTCAGAGATAAAGAGCAATTCTTAAGTGATAGGCTTTATGTTAATCTATTCTTCTACCTTTAAAATAAGCATAATGAAGTATACCTCTCACAGGAGGTTAAGACTTTTGTACTGTAACCTATAAAGAATGGCCTATTGAACTGAATTATGCCCCCCGCCCCCACCAAATCCATATGTTCCACATGTTTAAGCATTAACCCCCAATGTGATTATATTTGAAGATAGGCCTGTAGGGAGGTAATTAGGGTTAAATGAAGTCATAAGGGTGGGGATCTGATCTGATAGGATTGCTGTCCTTATAAGAAGGGAAAGAGACACCAGAGATCTCTCTCTTTCCACACACAGAGAAGAGACTGAATGGCCACATGCAAGAAGATGGCCATCCACAACCAGGAGGAGAGCCTTCACTAGAAACCAACCCTGAGTGCCCCTTGATCTTAGACTTCTGGTTTCCAGAGAGGTGAGAAAATAAATGTTTGTTGTTTAAGTCACCCAGTCTGCGGTATTTGTTACGGCAGCCTGAGTGGACTAATATAAATGGCATCACAGAAACCAGGGAAGTAGGTACCTTTAAGAAGGAAAGTGTGGACAACAGAATTAAATTCTGAAAGAAAGTCAAGACAAACAAAAGAGTAGATATGCCATTTAAAGATTAGGCGCATTGAGAATAAAACAATAAGGTAACTGTGAGGATACAAAGTTGTGTTTGTGTATTCATATATTTGGATTTCATTAGTGAAGGTATTTCGGGTATTTCATCATGTTTCATGAGACTGAGTCATCAGAACACATTGATAGTTCTTTACCATACTAATGGGTGTCTAGTAACAGTACAGCTATGGTCTGGTATGTGTTTTCCACACATATTCTACGAATTTGTTCAGAATGGTGAAAGACGTCTAGGTGGAGATGGAGACAATGGACCATATACCCAAAACATCAGTAGATAAGCAAATAAGCAAATAAGATTTCCTGAGAGCTTCAAAGGAGTTTCATTTTCAATATAATGATGGAGCGGTAATGGTTCAGACATGGAAATGGAGAAAAATATAGCCACCCCTAGCCCTTCTATACAAATTTTGGTACTGGTCAGATACAAGAAGGAACAATTTGAGGAGCCACAGAGGAATAACCAATAAGTCAAGCAAGTTCCTGAGAGACAGCAGTGAATAGACTACGTATAGAGTAGGTGATCTGAGGGATCTCCATTCTGCAAATATACAAAATTTCTTCATACTTACTGTATACATTGACAATCATTGTGCTTGCTCCTGAATGTATACTATACACGTGGAGGCAAACTCATGAACGTGTGTTCCAAGTTCATTCATATTTCAAAGAGCTTGAAAACCTCTGGGACACATTCAAACATCAGAAATGAAGTGCGATATGACTGTCTACATTAGCCTGCAGTATTAGCTTAATGAGACATTTTTTATTTCTCCTCTCATTCTACCCCCGTAGATTCCTTCCCAGAAGGAAACTATATTACTGTAGATATATTCAACCTTCAATGAACATAGACCTAGGTTTATGGAAAGACCTTAAAATGTACAAAGGCCTTAGTATAATTCAATGAAAAGAGAAGTATCATCACTGATCTCAGACGGAGATAATGGGAAGACCCTGCCACTGAAGTTCCTGAATTTGGTTTTCCCTGGACTCTGGGAAGAATACAGGCCAGCGTTACCAAGCAGTGAAGCATCTCTGCCATCTTAAGTGAGTAGTGATATGGAAAAATCCTGAACACCAAGTTTATAAAAACTCATGCAAATAGAAAAGACAGTAAGCTCCCAAGCTATCCTCCATTATCCCAGTGTGAATCAAAGCTAAAATTAAAATAAATTTACCTCCCTGAAAACGTGCCCATAAGCAAGAGAAAGGGAAAATTCTATGGATAGCAGTGGCAAGGTGTGAGCATACAAAAATCATGATTTAAAGTCTTTTAGGTTTTCCAGTACTGAAGATATGCAATAAGAGTCAAGAGATTAGATTCGCCACCTAGTAGGAAGAGAGAAAAGTATAACGTGAGGTATACCTGACTTCAAACACTGGAATTGGATGGATTGCTGTTTTATATGGACACACAGGGGCAATAAATAAAAATTGAAAGTCAGCAATCATACCATATACACATACGACCTTAGATATTCTATTTTTGTCCTTATGTCACCATGCCATTTTAACTCCTAAGAAATGCGAGGAAACTGTGCTTCTGTCTATTGAATACTGGGTTATATTGAATCTCTTTATGTAACACAAAACATTTAAGTTGCAAAATTCAGTGTTGTAACATTTTGTCAGAGCGAACAGTTTTATTTGGAGCCACTCCTGATAATAAGAGAGGAAACATTGATAGAGGAAATGGATTTTGAAGAAAGGGATGGTTTTGTAATGAACCCAAATTCTGGAAGAAATTTTTTCCTGTAAAATTGCAGAAGCTTGTAAAAAATTTCTCCCTACTCTTGATCAAATTGCAAAGAGCATTTCTAGACACACATAGGAGAGAGGACTTTGCACAGACCTCAGATTTGAGCCAAGTTTCTCTGCAAGCCCCTCTTACGATGTAAAGATTTGTACAATAGCAATCAGGAAAAAGGAGGGAATTATAATTTATAAAATCTGTGTGGGCAAGACAAAGGGTTACATACTTTAAATACTGAACACTGTGGAGATTATAAGACTATCATATGAAATCATTCATTTTGTGTCTTACCTGTAGAGCAAGGGCATGGAAGGATTTGGAGTAAACTGAGGGATGTACTAGCATTGCAGTATAGCATCGGATCATCTCAAAGCCTTTTCCAAATTTAAAACCCCTTACAGAACCAGGATGTGGTAGAATCTATTCTGGTCCAAAATATTTGCTTCTACTCCTTGGGAGAGAATTGAGCTTTCCTGGTATGTTGATAACAGGCTAGACCGTGTAGCTTACGTTGCTTCTCATAGTGGGACAATTATATTCCTCCACTCCTCTGTTGTGAGGAATGGCTGTTTGACTCACTTTGGCTAATGAATTGTGAAGAAGTAATGCGTGTCTGTTCCGAGCACAAGTTCAAGTCTATTTATGCTCCCACCACACCTCTTTTCCCTCTGCCACGAGATCACTTATATCCTAGATAAGAACTGCTTCTGCAGCCTGGGTCCCAGAGAGAATATGGAGTAGAGCAGAGCCACAGACAACCACAGCAAACAATAGCAGAAACAAAAATATTATACTTCGCTTTTTAAGTAAATGAGATTTAGGGCTTGTTTGTTATTACAGCATACCCTAGTCTATCCTGATACATAGAATGACAGAGAAGATAGTAGCAATGTATAAAGATGCTATTTTACACTCAATATTATATTTTATATCCAATATATTTTAAGTATATTTTATACTTAATACCCTTGTATCAGAGACTTACCAAATCATTCTGAAAAATAATTGGTAGTTAACTAGAGTTATGCCAGTGGATCATTTGTAACTATTTTATCTTAAGTTAGTGTTTCAGTAACATATTGCAGTTCATTCCATGGTTTATGTACCATCTCAATTGATCCTTTGGACCATAACAGAGTCCAAAAATAATCTCCTCACAAACAGATGCTCTTGTGAATTACTTGTTGGGAGAATAAATTTAAAAAACTGTTTTCAGGAATCGAATTTACTAATATTTCTACAAATTTCATGTGCTTTGAGTCAGCAATTTCAATTTTAGGAAACAGTGTAATCAGTAAACATATGCATAAAGCTTTATATACAAGCATTTCTTATAATAATTGAAAAAATCATGAAAACAATCTGAATATCCAACAGTAGAAGAGAAGCTAAATAAATTCTGGTATATTTTTAAAATAAGCAGCCAGAATATACCAAGTCATGGAGGAGCATTGAATCCTATGGAAAATGCTCAAAATGCATTAAGAGAAAAAAATCATCTTATAACACAATACATACGGTATGATCCAAACGTTATTCAAAAAATATAAATGAATAAAAGCCTAGCAATGTAAAAATAGGCACTTTTCTGTAATTTTTTATACTTATCTATATTTTCAATATTATCTGCTATAACTTTACATTATTATAATGAGGTAATAATAATGTTCCATGGTATATTATTGAATGAAAAAACCACATGAATGGTATGATACCATAAAATTATATTTAGATACACACATAATAAATCTTTAGGAAGAGGCATACAGAATTACTAATACTGATTAACTTGTAAAACATTGGGGAGGAGAAATGAGAAGACAACTTTTACCTTGTTCCCTGTACAGTTTAATATCACAAACTTTTTACAAGGAGCATGTATTAATTTAGTAATTTAAAAAACTTCACTAATGTTGTTATTACACATACAAACACATGCACACATGTGCGCGCACACACACACACACACCTTCTGAGCCTTGTAACACGAGAGACAATTGAACTTGGTAGATTCACAGTTATATCCTGATGCCCTCCCTGAATAGACAGGGAACATAGTTATGCAGTATTAAAAACTTTCAAGGCAGCCTAAAAGACTAAAATCCAGGCCAAATTCTACAGGCCATTTGGAGTTATTCTAAGTATTGGGATTATTCTCAAGTATCTACCCATTTATTTAAAAAAGGAGAATGTACTACTTACACCCACATTTCCTAGGCTTTGGCCTGATGTGTAAGGCTCAAAATCAAAAATCACTTGAGGAAAAAACAAACGATTCTGTCTCAAGAATCCAGATTGCAGAGCTTGAGAGAAAACAATTTCATACAGAGAATGAGGTGAGACTTGGGGTTCTCGCTTGCTCACTCTGCCTGGGATTTTGGATTGGCCAATTTTGACCCTCAATTTCATTCATCTCTATTCAAGGTACAATTTCCCTCTCCAACCTTAGGAAAGCAAAGATTGCTTTGGGTATAGGTGAGGAACTAAATAATCAAATGATTTGTCCTAAAGAAAGATGTATTTTCATTTGATCATTACAGCATAATATAGTTCATTTGTAAGAAGGTACAATGCAGAAGAGTTTTCAAAGGAAAAGATTACTATATAACAGTATCCCTTTTCCCTAATGATAAAATGTGCATAATGTTTCATTTTTCTTGTGGATTTATATTCTGACAGAACTTGCTCTTTTCAGAATGTAATATGATCCATGGCTATTTATGGTTCTACAAGTTTCATAATGTATCCCAATAAAACTATTATAGCAGGGAGAGAGAATTAACAAGGATAAGGGTAATTGAGTCATAATGCACACAGTCTATGAAGTTAAAAATGTTTTTAATCATTAATGTAGCAATGACTTAAAGGAATATAATTCTTAGAGGTTCTGAGTAGGCTTTAGTCTGAGCATAACAATCCCTCTTATGACACTGAATTTCCCCCATAATATCAGTGATTACAAAAGCAAATGCGTTAAAAATATAACATCTAGTTGCTGATAGTACACTTACACATGGCTGTCATCATTGCAAATTGGCATGAGTCATATGTATTCAAAGCCATGAAATGTCCACAGTCTTTCTGCCTGCCATTTATCATAAAGAACCAATTCAAAGAGGGAAAAAAAGCATTGTAGTATTGTCTAAAATAGAGGAAAATTGGAGCCAAGATAAATATCCAAAAAATAGAGGCACTGTTAAAATTATGTTGCAACTATCACATTTTTGGTATATTTTGTGACTGTTCAAAATGCAGTTATAAATATTAGTGACATTGGAGAACGTATGTGAATCCTCCCCTATATTTTAGTGTCTAACGCAGTTTACCAACTGACCCAATAAGTCATACAATGTGAGATGAAACAAGACAGAACACAAAATAAAACATTTGCTGTGCTTCAGTGATGGAAAACTCCTATGCATGCGGGCAAAGAAGAGAAAGGAAAGAAGCTTAACTGAAATCACAGTTGTGTTAGCTGGTGGGGTTTTAAATGGTTTATTTTTCTTTCATGAAACTGCTTGGTATCATTTTTATTTTTATAGTTATAAAAAACTAGACAGAAAGAAAAATACAGAGGTATTTTCAAGTGTATATGTTCAGGACAAGAGATACATTAAAACAAAAAATATCTGAGGACTTAGTATATCACCTTGGCCTTAGGAAACTTATTCTCCATGACTTTTAAGCCAATACTTTCTGTAGGGTGACAATATCACAGAACACATTCCATCAACTATTACCAGTTGCAATCTGTCTTTTTGTGATATCCATTTACCTAATGTTTAACCAATTTCTCTATTAAGTTCAAATGATTCTGGGAGAGAAGAGCCTGTAATTGACTTGAGTTAGTGATTTCAATTAGATATCTATTGTCAAGTTAGAATGCTGTTTTCTCTAAGCCATGTTCAAGTGGGTTGCCAGAGAGGTGGCACATGATAAGAAACACCAAGTCAGGGTTAGCTGGACCTCCCAGATCTTACTCTAATGTTGGCAAGATATTTCCCAAAGCAAAATCAGTCAATAATTCAAAATCCCATATAAGATTGTGGATCACTCGATTTCAGAGAGTGATAAGGAAAAGAAGCTTAGAGAAGGTGAAAATTAAGTGATGATCAATATTCCCTATATACTTATATGAAATGGCAAGTATTTTAAAAAGTTTTTAAGGGACCGAAACTCAGTGCCCAGGTTCTAAAGAAGTGATACTGCATCGCAGAAGCAGCTGACCTTCAGCTGAGATCTTCTCTGCTTGCAAAAGAAGTCCTGCTGGTTGTTCTGTGTTCCTGTTTCTTACACATGTGTGATCCCTGGTGACAAATTATGTTGAGCTTTTTTTGAGGCTACAAATGAGAACTAGGATAAACTCCAAAACAACTTCTTTCAGTTTGGGATGTCAGCCAAGAAACTAAAGAAAATAAATTCTTTATCACGTTTTTTTCTTTCTTATTTCTTAAACCCTCACAAAACTACAGCTACCCTCTCAGACTCTGAGCCTACCTCTAGAAGAATTACTTAAAACATCAAAGGAATAAGGCTCATAGTATTTCTGTTTTTCTCCTGACTCTTTCAGTGACATTTCAGTTGAATATGTCAATGATGCTTTAACAAAATTCCTGATTCATCTGCCAAGGATAAAAAAAATAAGTTTGTTGAGAAGGAGTGTGAAACAAGAGGGATGCAGCTTGCTATTGAATAAAAACTTAGATTTTTTTTTTAAACAAGTGAAAACAAACATTTGGAGGAAAATAAGAAATGATGTCCTGGGGCCGGCCCCGTGGCTTAGTGGTTAAGTGTGCGCACTCCACTGCTGGAGGCCCGGGTTTGGATCCCGGGCGTGCACCAACGCACCGCCTCTCCGGCCATGCTGAGGCCGTGTCCCACATACAGCAACTAGAAGGATGTGCAACTATGACATACAACTATCTACTGGGGCTTTGGGGGAAAAATAAATAGATAAATAAAATTATAAAAAAAACTAATAAGAAATGATGTCCTTACCTTTGCTGAAATATACTAACCAAATTTATACTGTATGATAATCCTCCAAATTCAGAGATTAAATGGAAAATATTCTTTGCATGTTTACTATATATTTCATGAGGTTAATAGAAGTAAAAGTTGTTATTTTTTTGATATCTAAAAAGTGGTAAAATTTTACAAATGGATAATTTAAAAAATGAATATAAACTTTTTATAATGGCAAGAATTCTAGGTATACATAGATCAGTAAATAGATTTTTCCTCAGAATCTAGTATTCAAAGATGACAGATGATTGATGGGAATCCTAAAGCCTTTATATTCCACCATTATCTTTTAAAATTACTTTTAATTATCTATGTCTAGAATGACCCAGAGATATTTTTCATCGAGAAATCCATATTTCTGTAGGAGTTAGGAATGCATTTAGCTGCAAATAAGAGAAAAACCCAACTCACTAAAATACCAACAAGTAAGAAATGTACTTGTCTTCTGCAGCCATAAGTCTGGGAATAGATATTCCAGAGTTGATACAGTGGCTCAGCAATATCATCAGGCACCCAAGATCACCCCATCTTTCTGCTCATCCATTTTTACTATGTAATTCTTTGTCTTTATCCTTCTCATCTCCTCACTTTGTCTCGAAATGGGTCTTTGGGGCTCCAGGCTTTAACCACTATTATAGACAGGAAGAAAAGATAAAGGAAAGGAAGAAGGTCTTTCTCTTAGCAAGGCTTTTTCTTTTTATTCCAGAGGACATGCTATCCAGGGACTTCTTTCTATATTGCGTTGGCCAATGTGCTTCATGACCATCCTTAGATGCATGGAAGCCTAGGAATTGAGGTGTTTATTTGTGTGTGAGTAAGATTGGCCCTGAGCTAACATCTCTTACGAATCCTCCTCTTTTTGGTGAGGAAGATTGGCCCTTGGCTGACATCCATGCCCATCTTCCTCTACTTTACATGTGACGTTGCCACAGCATGGCTTGACAAGTGGTGCATAGGTCCGCGCCCGATATCTGAACCTGTGAACCCAGGGCCACTGAAGCGGAGTGCATGAACTCAACTGCTATGCCACTGCGCTGGCCCCGAGTTGTTTGTTTTTTTTTTTTAAGCTGGATCATAGCCACCCGATCTAAACAAAATCATTATTGCATTGATGAGAAAGAAGCAAGGATGGATATTTTATAGACAATATGGTATAGACAGACAATATCTATCCCACTCCACATCACTCCAAGTGATTCAGTCTCTTTTTTGAACAGGTAGCTCACCAATAATAAAGCCAAAATAAAACAAACAGAATATTTTTTTCTCTTGATTGATCATTTTTTATTCTCTCTCAGAACCACTTACAAGCAGTGAAATAAGGTAAGAATAGGCAGTAAGATAAAGAGAAAGATAAAAATAAGAATATCAGACTTTCTTATAATGCTAAGCAAGTACAGAGTTATTTCCATTAAGGTTACACTGCATCAAACCTTGCACAACTTTTGTTCACTAATTTTGCAACAATTGCACTTGAAATCCACCTCCTTATTCTTAATTTCCTCACCCACCTGAACTGCTTCAAAATGTCATAGCATCTTAGAGACTTTCTAGAAGCTGCTATATTCAGTGACTCTATAGCCTACCATCAAAACATCATCAGTTCCTCTGATTTGTTATATACATGTAAAAGGAGAAAAAGAATTACCAAGATTAGGAGAGAAAGCATTTTGAAAAACAAAGTCAATTCTTGGCCCATTATAAATTTAGAAATATAAAAGCACTTTAAAATATGCAAAGACAGGCTGAATGAAAAATAAATCTTTACTTCAAACAATAAACATTGACTTTTTCAAATAACCTAATGCTATTTGTTAAGCAACTAAAGTTTTTCAGAGAGAATAAATTTATTTTTTCTTTCAAAGACAACAAGAATATGTTTATGGGAACTTGATAACTCTTTGTATATTTAAGAGACCACCATATAAAGGGAAATAAACTGGTTTTATTGGACTAAGAGAAGCAGGACTGATGGTTGATAAATATAGGAAAGCAGACTCTGGTTCACTTAGATAAGAACAGCGTTTTGATTTATTTGAAAATGGAACAAGTTTCCCAAGGACATAATGAATACACAATCATTGGAGCAGCTTTTATATTAGGTGGAATCAAAAAATAATTTTGCCTGAAATGATGGGACCATGAACAGACCTGGGTAACACAGATAAATGAAACCACGGTGGAAGTAGGGGTTACATGATGAATTTAAACTCAGTGTTTAAAATTTGAAGGGTCATTAGAGAAACCATTTTCCACTACTTTGTAGTTTTAATTGTAGGCTAAAATTTGTGAGGGTATTTTTATTTACTAGAGAACTTCATTAGAAACATACAATATGAAATTTAATGATTCAACTTGCCCAAGTCTTAACATGTCGGAATCTTCTCCAAAATATTAGCTTATTTCACTTTATGCTTGTAAATATTAACTCATTTGACTTCCTCCCACGGGTTTAGTCCATTTTCTCTCACTCAGGTCCTTGGAGAATTGATATGTTTTTCTCTATGAATCCTAGGTCACTCTCAAAAGCAAGAAATCAAAACTTTTCTCATAGTCCCTGAATCACAGATTTTATCATTGGTCTAGCACTGATATCTCCTGTTCAATGATGTTGCAATGTTACATCAATTTTGGTGAAAAATTTTGGATTCTCTCCATTTCTCTTGTCTTCTCTTTTGTGAGTCCACAGATCTTCAAGGAGGAGAATGGCTTGAGGGCAGGGACTCCATCTTTCCTTATGAATTCCTCTATACCTTGCCCCAACATCACACTTCTTGTCAGGCTGGTATTCTCAGTTCTCTCTACAATGCACTACTCATGCCTACAACACACTGTGTTTCCTGCTGTGCTCGAGTAGGAACATATACCTCTACTCCCATGAATTGAGAAGAATGCTTACAAAGTGCTAGTTGTATTGTTTCCTAAATTTATGTACTTATTATTGTAACTATGGCATTTAATTGCAATTAAACATTAATTATAATATTTTAAATATTATATAAACTGATGAAATGTATGTGGGGAATAAAAGAATCCCCATTTGTGTTTGAAAACCAAATTGAATGTTTTATTAAGACTTGACATTGGTGAGTCACTAAAAGCCTTGTCAAGTTGATGTGGGTGGGAAAATCCTAAAAAGTGGAGAGAAAAATCACAAAAAGTAAAAAATTTATGTTTTGCACTCAAATTGCTTAGCAAGTTTTTATTTTTTAAAATGCTGCCTCTAGTTTAGAGAAATTGAAGAGGGAATTAAATATTATGTTCTAGGAGTGGTTTATGCAAGCAGGGTGACTCACAACTCTAAGTGGTGTAAGGAAACTCAGAGAAAAGTCATGGCACTTGAACAAAGGAGTAGTGAAGGGATGCCTTTTCTGTTGTGTTGAACAATTTTTTTCTAATTCCCTCCTCTTGCCAATTTCTTTACTTAACTGACCAAAAACTTCTCCCAATTTTATCAGATGAGAGAGCTTCTAATTTAACCACAAATCTCTTTGGATAGCCTAGTTCTCCTCTGTCTTTGGTCATTTCTAGGAAACTTGAAAGACAAATACAATAAACTCCTCTATACCCTTCACCTAGATTCACCAATTGTAGACATTGGCCACTTGAGCTTTCCCAATTTTTCACTCTACACTCTTCACTTCTATTGCTTTTACTCTATGCCATTATTTTTATTTATTTGTGTTATTTGCTTTGAGTAAACTATTTGAGAGTAAGTTGCAGACATCATCCCCTTTTGCTCCTACCAAATTTAGAAAATTTAGCCTTGATCCCATACTATAATATACTATACGGTTCACAATTGCATTTAGGAACACACTGTTAAGTTCAACCAAAATCTATTTAAATAGGATTTGACAGAGGAGTGACTTAAAAATTGGAAATTAGGAAAAAATGTCGGCCTTCTCAGAGTTAGAGTTTTTGAAATACACATATAATAGATTATAACAGAAGTTAGATGTCACCTAAAGCAGACAAATGTCTAAGAAGAAAGGAAGATTGGACTGTAACCTTGTTGAAACTATTAATATGTCCTAGAGAATAAATTCACCACTCAGAAATGAGGGAGGAGAAGCTGCCCAGTCATAGAGGAGCAAAAGCAAGAAAGAGAGACAGAACCTTCCAGCAGTGCAGTTTAAGCTTGTCTAATTAAGTAGTGTTATCTCCAAAATGATATGGTTTCCTTGGTATTGTCATTCTTATTATAGAGTAGGATGGGTTAAACTAAGTTGGTAAATATTCAGATCAAAGAACAAACCTTGTTTTTGAATTGGACACTCATCAAAGCGCACAGATTGATGCAATCTTCTGATAAATTGCCTGTTAAACAAAAAGACAAAAACAACAGAAGAGATCTCTATCCTGTTGTCGGATGAAACTTCCTCTACGACTTTTCAAAGTTCATTTATTATTATTATTTTTAATATGATATCACTTTGCTCAAAAATCTTCAACAGCACCCCACTGTTTAGATAATAATGCCAAATTTTGAGCTAGAGAGTGTACGTTTTTCATAATTTAGTCTTATTCTACATTGATGACCTAAATTTTTGACTTGTGACCTAGAATATTACTATTGCCCACTGCGTGTTCCTTTGTTTAGTCAAATCAGGCCACTCCTGGTTCCCCAAAACATCTTTCCTTTCCCTCTTCAGTGCTGTCAACTCTCTTAAGTATCTTTTTGCAAAATGTTCATCTCCTTAGTATTAGCCACTAAGGTCATGCCAAGTCATAATGGAGTCAGAGGCCAAAGGAAAAATCAATAATATGATACTGTCTTTATTTAAAATTTCAATATTTTTTTCATCATAGAATTTTTGGGATTAACACTGATTTTGTAAAATATTGCATTAAAATATTATTTCTCTGGATTACTGAGATTTTTGGCACCTCCTTAAATTTTGTGCTTGGTGCACAAACCTCACATGCTTCCCCCTAGAAGCTCCTTCCTGAAGACTTTCTGATTCTCACACCTAAAAGTAAACTTTCTCTAGTCTGAAATTCCAGAGTGTTTTGTTTCTCTCTATTTTCTAACACTCAGCAATTCTACTTTTTCTATCACCACTGCTAGTTTCTAAGTTCATTAAGGGCAGAAAGCTGATGGTATCTTGGTTTCACTTTCGTTACTCAGCACTCCCTGATGCAGATTTAATTTTGGAAAACAAAGATAAGAGGCAAATCATTTTAATGGTAAATTGAGATTTCACTGTGTTCTTGAATTTACTCTCTACTTCTCTTAGGGAAATTCTTGTAAGGGGCTCTTTAGAAATATAACGAGTGGCAAACTGTGAATTAGTCATTCATTTACTCAAGAGATACTCACTGGGCATATACTACATGCCATGTGCTGTTTTGGGTAGAGAGTATCTAGTATTGAATGTGTCAGACACAGTCCCTGAACACATGGATGATTCAGTCTTAAGGGGCAAAATTCAAGAATTGAATGTTATTCCTGATTGTGATGAGTAACATGAAAAAGGAAGTAGAAGATGGTTAAGGAAGTCTATGGGAAAATTCTTTAACCCTGAGTGAGTGAGTCTGAACCAAGTTACCCAAGAATAATAATACCTGGAGCCAGGCCCAGAAACCCTCATGTTTTGCTCTACTGTAATGTCCTCATATATCATGTGCTCATTAGGGAACATTTGAGTAGCTGATTACCTAACACCAAATGGAGTTGTTCTACAGTCTAAGGAGAAATACAGATAGAGAATCAAATTAACAAACAGATATTTTCCCATGCTCCATATACCTCAACTAACTAAACTTCAGCCCAAGCCATAGTATCTGGATAATGGAAACTGTCGTTTGACTCTGTTGACAAGAGTTACTACAGATGGAATTCTCTCCCAATATGATATTTAAACACATTCACTCAGAACCAATCAAGCAACCGACTAATCCTCTGGGGGAGAGGGAAGCCAAAAGGAAGACATAGAGAACAACTCAATTTTTCAAATTGAAAACACCATTAATAGCTGGAGATTACATATTTTTTAGCTAGATAAAGGTTTTATCTACAAAAAAAGAGAAGATTTCTCCCCCAGATTCAATCGTTTACCATGACTCATTGCTTAATAATCATGACACGTCAGGATCTTTATAAAAAATGCTTTCTTGTCTCCCATAGTGGAAGAAGTCAAGCCCCAAGCACCCTCCCCCAGCCATCTCTGGTGAATGGAGCAAGTCATTAAAGAGGAATTTGAATCGAGGAGCTTTTCATGGGATTTTCTCTCAAGACTTCTAAATGGGCAGCCAGTGAATGGGCCCTTACTTACAAACACAGCCTTGTTGCTTGCGGGCTGAGCAAACAGACACCATTGTGGGGACAGGTGGAAAAAAATATGAATGGACAGTGCAGTTTGCTGCTGTGGAGAATCTCATTACCAACTGACTTTGTGCATGGCCTCTAGTCTGGGAGAGTAGCCACTCTTCCACAAACCCTCGTCCTTTCCCATGAGCATCTTAAAATCAGCCACAATGGGAGGCACAATTTGCAATTCTTCATAGTGGAAACGTCCCCCCACCTCGCACCTTCTTCCCTTTATTTAAAACACAATTCTGATTTAGGAGTTCACCCCCTACGCTTTTCTCATGGGAATCAAAAAAAGGTGAAATGAAAGTGTGAAGATTTCCTGTTTGGGGAGAGTACTGCAAAGAACGTTTTAGTGATCTCAAGGGGCCTCAGTGCTAATGGACACGCCTAAGGGAGACAGAGTCCTGGTCCTACTGCCCACATACAGGCCTATGTCTTTCTATAAGAAGTGTGTGATCCTTATGACCTGTAGGGGACCAACATGGGTGTTCAGCTATCATTTCCAAGAGATGAGCAAGTAGGCATCAGGAACTTTCCACGGCATTGGCCTTGAGTAAATAGTATTGACATAGACCTGGCCTGGGAGAGAGGCACAGTTGTCCTCTTGCTCCTCTTTCACTAAAGGCAGCTTGTGTGAAATAACTGTCAAATACAGAAGTCACTTCTGAGGTCAAAACTCGAGGGGAGGGTTTTTTCTCTCTGGAGAAAAATAGACACATTTTGGGTGCTTATAAATACCTGGGGACAGATGGTTTGCAACACCATGGGTGCTCACAGAACAACAAGGGATCGACCTTTATTTCTTGCATAACTTTTCCTAAGCAGCACAGAGCAAACAGGGTGACATGACATCTGTAGCAGAAGCTCCAGGCTCAGCCCATGGCAAGTCCGCTGCTGGGGTGGTTATGACAGGTCTGTCTAACTGGTGAGGAAGGCCCATAGGACTGACTGAGGAGTGTCCTTGGAAAACAAAACTAAGTAAAACCACTCTAACAGAAGCAAAACCAGGTACTATAGGCTTGGGCCAAGGTTAAAACCATAGGCATTCGGAAGGGAAGAGATACTCTTTTTTTTGAATTTGTTGAGATTTAATTAATGAGATATTCTGACTATACGACAGTTACTTGGATTTATCTCCCAGCCAAGTCGTCCTCTGTATTCAGTTTTCTGAAGGGCGAAGTGCTGTTAAAACAAAACCTGAAATAAGTTGTTTCACAGAAGACACTGGGGCAATTGCAAACCGTGCAGGAAACCCACAGAGATCTTAGAGAAAGGACATCCCTAGCTGTACCACACAAACCACTGCAGGACTCGGCTGGGCTGATGGGTGACAGTGGTACCGGGTGGAAAAGGCAACCTCATAGAAGTGGCTGTGGTTGAAGTGCAGGGGAGAATAACGCAGCCTACAGTGACAAAGGAAGCCTGTAGTGACAATGGCAGCAGTGGGGGTGGTGTTCCCTGAAGCCACATGGGCTGCACAGTCCAGTGGACTGTAATGGAGATTGATGTCCACTGAGGGGAAGGGCTTATTCACCAGAGGAAGCAGCAATAGCCATTCACAAAGAAGGATGGGAGGGGTGAAGGAAACAACAGATGCTCTGTGGTCTCTGATTGGTTTCCTTTTTGAGCACACAGGAGACACTTCTGGGTACTTTCAGAAATACTTAGCTGGGATGAGAATCAGAGAAACACGGGTTACATATAGAATATTTCCACTTCACATCTATCGACCATGAGATTGATTAAAACTCGTGTGCACCCTGCGTCCTCTCCCCCGTACTCCCACTGTCAAACCCGAATAGAGCTGCGGAACAAGATGACAGCGTTTCTGCGGCAACTTCATTGAAACACACAGAAATTATACATAAAGATCAATATGTTAACTCCCCATGATAATTTGCCACAGCAGTTGTTTAAGAAAAATCACACACACTTCACAACCCCAGTTCCACTCCGAGCTCCCTCACTTTCAGCGGATGAATGCACCTAGGACAATACAGGCCTAGTAAGCACGGTTACTACACTTTTTGACCATCACTTTGTACCCTTCTTGCCACCTCAAATTGCTCCTCATATTTTCAACCGTGCTTTGATGTGTTGATTTTCTATCTGTCCTTTAAAATCTTACTGTTTTGTCTCTACAGCTTTCTTCATTCCTCCCTCTCAATGGGTTTCCTCTCTCATTTCCTCCAAATGGGGAGATTTTAGGATTTTAGATAACCACAGTCTTAATTTGGGACACTAGTATCAGCAAAGAATCTAAAGCAATTTGAGGTGCATTAGTAGAGGCATGGTGTCTAGAATAAAGGAGAGTGTCTGACTCTACTTTGCATTGGCCAGACTACCCATCTCATCTTAAATACTGTTTTCAGATCACATCCCATATTAAAGAGACTTCAACCAGATAGCGAAAGCTTTGAGGAGAATTATGACTATTATATCACTTGTGTCTGGCTCAGTGTGACACCTAAAACATACTTAATAAATGTATCAGAATCTCAACTTTTCTCTTTCTGCATAGAAGCTGTGTGAATAAGGCAAGAGGCTGGATTTAGGAACTGGACTGCCTGGGTTCAAATCCCACCTCCACCATTTGTTATAGGATCTGGACCAAGTGTCTTAAGTTCAAAACAAGCTCTTTGGTTCAGTTTATTCACCATCAACCAAGCAAATTATAGCACACACCTCCTCGGGTTAATATCAAGATTAAATGACTTTAACTCATTTAAGTGCTTAGAAGAATACTTGGCTCTTTACAAGTAATTAACAAATGTTAGTTATTATTATTAAGGAATACTTATCTGGCCTTAGGTTAAAAATTAGAACATTTAACTAAAGGATTCATAGCAACCAGTCTAGGAAAAAGAGTAAGAAGTGAAAAAAAGAGACTATCCAAAAAACAGCCAGCAGTGTGTTTATGCCCTTATATATTGACATGGACCTAAAATATTTTCCATTTTAATATACAGATAAGATTTGAAACATAACTCTGTAAGCAATTTTGCACCTGCCTTGTAAAACCTTTAGTACCTGGGTTCTAATACATTTTTTACTTTGGAGATAGGTTGTAGATAAATTTAAGAGACAATGTAATGAGCACAGTCTCCAGGAGTCTTATTTCTAACAGTAGCCAAGTGACGAGGCATTTGATTCCCATCCAATCTTACTCAGTGAGAAAGCAAAGGAACTCAGTCTTGGAATTTCTTTAGAAATCCATGCTTAAAATAACTCAGGAACTAGCAACTTTCTCCAGTTCAACGTGTGGATCTGCTTATGACATCAGGCAGCAAAGCAGAGCCCTGGATTCCTTTTTTTCCCCATTTATTTATTTTTTATTGAGAAATTTTTGACAATTAAAAATTATATCTATTTAAGATGAATAATTTGATGATTTGATATATAGAACTACTTTATGATCCAGCAATCCCATTTCTGGACATACAGCCAAAGGAAATGAAATCAGGATCTTGAAGAGATATGTGCACTCCTGTGTTCATTTCAGCATTATTCATAATTTTCAGTATATGGAAACAACTTAAATGTCCATTGATGAATTAATGGATAAAGAAAATTGGTACCCATACACAATGGAATATCATTTAGCCATAAAAAAGAAGAAAATCCTGCCATTTTCAACAACATGGATGAACCTAGAGGACATACTACATGAAATAAACCAGATGCAGAAAGGCAAATACTGCATGATCTCAATATATGTAGAATCTAAAAACGTTGAACTCACAGAAACAGAGTAGAATGGTGGTTACTGGGGCTGAGAGATCCCCATTTTTTATATTCAGTTTGGATTGTGGTTCTGAGGGCTCATGTAAGCATGGTCAATTAAGGAATCAGTTCTTAATGCTGATGGGGCCTAGGGTTGCATACTCATTTTGCATTTCACACATTTTGTTTTTGATATGTCACACTTCTTGCAGAAACCCAAAGAAGGAAGTGGCATTCAGGCTTCTCCATTGTTTTATTGAAACAAATGAGAACAGCCTAAAAAGGGGAAAAAAAGGTAAAATACTTTTATCATCGTTCAGTAGTTAATGTAAGTATTTTAGTTAGATCACATGAACTTTCTATAAAGACAAATCTACCTTCTTTACTGTGTTTTCCAATTAGGGCATAAAATATATGCTCCCTGTTCTTTTTAAGCATTATTAACAACTCATGCATAAAGTCAGCCGTTTTGTGGTGACTTAACCAGGGAATATATTTTGGCATTTAAGAGTTAAATTTCCTGTCTAAACTCAGAGAAAATTCTTTGTAGAGGCAGTGATCCAATTCTTTCTTATTATTTTACCAACTTGAATAAATCATTGACTAAATGATAGTAAATTGTATTAGCAAACATAGAGCATATAAGATACGGCTATAAGAGTTATTATCTTAAATAGGCTTTTCAGCCTTTCGTTTTCTCTGTTATATGTCATAGATCTCACATGTCACCCATCCCCTACATTTCCCCATTTCATGACAATCAGTGGAAGTAGGGTTTTCCATTTATTAATTATAGCATAAGTCTGTGGATATGATCCTACATCCTCTTTATTGTCTCAAGCTGGATGTTGGAATTAGAAGGCAGGTATCTATTGAGGCAGAACGACTCAAAGACTGGCACACTTTATAAGTTAACTGAAGCTTTGACATAGTAGATGTTAACACTATTTGATGTCATGCCTCTCTATCAGTATGGAAGATGTTTCCTCTTTTTGTAAAGTTGATGCCAAAAAACAAAATCTAGGAACAACTGAAAATCTGATTATTTTTCTGTCTTAAGTTTTCTATATTTCCCATACCCTCTGCCTAAGTTTCTAGATCCTATAATTTCTTAGGTGGTCCAATGTATCTCCAAGCCGTTCAAAACACCATTCACCCTATCTGGGAGTCAGCTTTCACTTCCCCTGAGACTTTCAAAAATATCATCGCATGAACCATCCTAAGAATGAAAAGGGTTAAACCAATTGTATGGGCTCTGCCAATAGAACAGTTTTATATCAGTACAGTGGCCAGTGCTGTATCATACGGTGGTATAGTATGTACTAGTCCAGGGTAATGTTTGGGAATTCAGATTATGGAGCAACCTCCCTTCTAATCCCAAATGTGCTACTTATCCAGTGTGTGATTACCTTTGTCTATTCGAGCTGCTATGACCGAATGCCATAGACTGAGTGGCTTATAAACAACAGAAATTTATTTCTCACAGTTCTGGATGCTGGCAGGTCCCAGATCAAGGAGCCAGCAGATTCAGTGTCTGGTGAGAGCCTGCTTCCTAGTTCATAGACGGCAAACTTCTCACTGTGTCCCCACATGGTGGAAGGAGCAAGGGAGCTTTCTGGGGCCTCTTTTATAAGGACGCTAATCCTGTCCATGAGGTCTTCAACCTCATGACCAAATCAACTTCCAAAGGTCCTGCCTCCAAATACCACCTCACTGAGGGTTAGGTTTTAACATATGAATTTGGTGGGGGACACAAATGTTCAGCCTTCAGTGGTGATCTTGAGAAATTTGCTTAAAATCTCTGTGTCCCTATGTATCTCTGTGAGGGTTTTCTGAGTTAAATACATGCAAATTGATGAGACCTGTGCCCAGCAAAATGTGACCCTAGTTCAATAAATGTTAGCTATATTATTATATCCAGATGGGCTTTCTGTATTGTACTATAGTTCATGTCCCTCAGATGCACAAGGAAACAATAGAAGCATACACTAACGGAAACATGAAATAGAATGGGATATTGTTTCATGACCTCCACAGTCACCCTGGGCCCCAGTTCTCCCAAATTTTGGATGGGCAGCATTTTTATTTCTCAAAGAAAGAGATTGGATTTGGTTTTTTTGGGGGGGTTTTGACAGCACATATGGAACACTTCCACTGATTAGAGTCCATGTCAAACATCTCAAGTTGTCTGGCCTTCCTCATGCCAAGCCCGTTTTGAGGCCACTGTGCAACAGTCCTGAACTAATACTCTATGATAAAAGCAGTAATTGGCTTTACCTCCCTTTCTGAGCTTATGGAACTTTAGAAGAAAAGCAAGCGAATGCCTTGGGGGCTCTGGATAAGTGTGTTTCTGGAATGACGAATACACAGATGTCTTGTCCTTCAGTTCATCCAGTTGGCAGTAGGCCAATTCCAGGATTGATTAAATTCAGAATTTCTGTAACACGTTCAAGGACATGGGAATTTCCATCTTTCTATTTTCCTCCCCTCAACACGTCAATGCTGTTTCCTCTCATGGCTGAAATGGGCTCAAGGAGAACCAACAATATTCAGCAAATAATAGTGTTTTCAGTGTGTTAATTTGAATAAATGAAGAAAATAATTAGCAAAAGCCTTCAAACTAGATATCGTCTAGTATTATTTTGTCTAGAATTGGGTCATGACACTGGCAAGGGAATTAAGCCACAATATTTAGTTTAACTCTGTGGCTTGGAGGGGTCACCACTCTGAGCACACTGGAGGCTGAACACCTGAGCCCAATCAGTACTCTGCCAGCAAGAAAAACTGTGTATGTTGAAAATTGCTAGGTATGTTTTGTCTGCCCCTCCCAAGATACTGCTCACTTGCACAGCCATTCACTGATACAGACAATGCTTAGGACACACTCAAGTATGAAGCAGTGTGAAAGAAGATTTACTTGGTCCCATTAATATTACTATTAATTTATTATTATTATTAATAGATGGACTTTAATATTCTAATACAGTTAAAGAATACAAATTACCTGATTTAGGAAATGGTGTGTGATTCATTCTATAATCCAAACCGTTCTTACCATATGCCTAAAAATTTGATTAATTGTTCAGTGGTCTGAAAATATGAGGAAGATCCTCCCACCTATAAATAGATGTTATGATTTTTTTTCTTGCAATGCCAGCATGAGCCAGAAATCGTCACGTTATCCATTCATTTCTTCATATAAAGAATTTTTCTCTCCTTGATTATCTTTCAACTGTAAGAATATTTTTAGGGAGATTGGCTTATGGAAACACTAATGCCTTTGTACGTATTGTTTCCTTCTTTGAAACTTTGGAAATTGGGAGTGGGGTGCAGGGAAGGAAGGAATAAATGTTTGAAACACACAATAAAGAGAAGAAAAGATATGGAGTTAATGCTGAATTTATCCTATCAACTCTAAAAATCTCCCCTTGAAGGCCTAAAGTTTAGTTTCATTGTATATATTAAATACACAGTTAAATTTAACCTATTAGGTAATAGTACAATAATGATGATAATAATACATTTATTGAACACCTAATATGTTCTAGGCACAGTACTAGTTGTTTTATATATATGTATATATAGAGAGAAAGACAGAGAGACAGAGAGAGAGTTATACGGTTTTATAGTAATATATAGTTATACAAAGATACATATATAATCTAAAGTTTATGATCACACCTCTAGGTTGAGATTATAACGTCAATTTTACAGAATGATTAAGTGTGTAATATGATGCTCACTGGTACTGTTATAAGCAGACTCAAGACTGCAATAAACCTTGAGAGACTCTTTTGAGTTATTTGTGCAAAAACTGTGATAAAAGAGAAGACTCAAGCTGTAGTATAAAACTGGCTGAATTTTAACTTTCCTGGAAAACTCATCTCAAAAATATTTTTAAACTGCTTAGTGTATATGTCCTAATGTCACCTGTGTCAATAGTTTGCCAAAATGTGAGCGATCTTGGGTGAGTCATCTAACCAAATGAAGTCTCATCTATAAGATTTCATCATCTATAAAATAAGACCAATTATACTTGCTCCACATGTCTTATCAGTTTTGTGGAAGGTGAAATGAGAATTTCTAACAGGAGAAGAATAATCTTTGGAACAAATGGTTCAGTGGAGAAGGCATTGTGCACTGAGATTATCTGTGATCTTGGACCGCCTGAGGCTGTTTTTTTCATCTCTAATATAGAGAGAGTCATACTTACATTTGGTTGCCAGTCTCCAAGATGGCCCCTAATCATCCTCATCTCCTGGTACTCATGGCCTTGAGGAGAACCCTCCCATATTAAGTAGGATTGACCAAAGTAAGCAATAGGATATTGCAAAAGTGACTGTGGATGATTTCAGAGGTTAGGTCGTAAAAGACATTGCAGTTTCCATTTTGCTTGATAAAATTGCTTGCTTTGAGGGAAGCTAGCTGCCATGTCATGAGGACACTTAAGCAGCCCTACAGAATAACTCTCCCGGAGAGGAACTGAGGTATCCTGACAATCACCAACATCAACTCGCCAGCCATGTGGGTAGGCCACCTTAGAAGTGGATCCTCCAACCCTAGTGAAGCCAGCCATGTGAGTGAGCCATCATGGAGGTAGGTCCTCCAACCCCCCAGTCAAGACATCAGATTAATGCAACCCCAGACAACTCCTTCACTGCAACTTGGTGAGAAACCTCCAGCCAGAATTACCCATCTAAGCTGCCCTAAATTCCTTACCGACAGAAATTATGAGAGATAATGTTTATTGTTGGTTTAAACCACTAAGTTTCAAGTTAATTTGTTAAGCAGAAAAAGATAATTGATATGGGGAAGCAAACTTACCTTAGAGAGTTATTATGAGATTTAGGGAAAATTTCTCTACACCCATTTACAAACTGTGTCTCTACACACAGTAATAGCTCAATAAATAGATATTTTATGGAATTGGACCTTCACTGTAAACCATACAACGAAGATACAGTAATCATTTAAATATATTTATTATGAACTATCATTTTTTGAATGCCTACTCAGAAAATATTTCTTTCTTTTTCCTTAAATAATATCTTGGGATTTCATTACAGAATATCTGTACATTTCAGATCCCAGGATTTTCAGGAGCAATGGGCCTCATGTCCAGCTCCAGGAGGATCCTTGGCAACAGTATTCAGCTCAGGCGTATATAAGTCATGTAGGACAGTCTAGTCTTTCTTGGAATTTTGGTAATGGTGTGCTCTTTCTCTATAACTGAATGCAGAAATCTGTACCATATACTGTGGCTAACAGAAATTTGTCAACCATGAGGGCAGACAGCCATTGGACGATGAAAGATCTCTAGATGGAAGATAAAATAGGCAGAAAGAACCTACCTTTTTGTTTTCTAATGAGAGCCAGGGCATTCCTTTTTATTGTCCAATGCAATACTAACTGATTCATATATTTCATTAAAAAGCAATATGTTAGGATAATTTGTGCAACTTCTATCTTTTTACTACCGCTGTTTTGATATATTATCTACAAGAATCAAAAAGAGTTTGTTTCAAAAATTGCAAATTTCATTTATTGGAGCCTCAGTTCCACTGGGTTGTAAATTATGGATTTCACATGATGGTTCATTTTGGAGGACTCCTTATATTTAAAGCTATTGTTTTATACTCCCTTGCTTTCTCATCATAACTATACTTTGCTAAATCTCCATCACTGTATTTCTGCCATTTATTGTAAGAAGAAAAGCTACTGCTACTCAGAAAAGAAAGCAGATAGTTACTTTAATACTTGAAAGGCAGCAGCCACTGTATATCAGAACTCACCACCACTCTTTTTTTTTTAACCCCAATCATTCACTTGAAATCAGATTTTGGAATTTGTCCTTGTCAGTGTGAAATGAAACCACAAGCCTGGTTCCATGAGAACTGGCAAGAAGCTGCACTGGATATGCAGAGAGTCGGAAATCAGACTCCCGTTGTGTGACCTTGTGGGAAGCCGGTTCTTACAGACACTGAAACTCATTAACTTCAGAACTGGGATTCTGCAAAGGAGCCAAAAGTTCCCTTTTCTGTATGCAGACATCTTGATCTCAGAAGTCAGGTCACCGCCCTCCTGATAGACAGCTTAGCCCATGAGAAAGAACATAGGTTTCTGTACCAAACTCCCAGATCCACTGCAAATTAGTCCAGATCAGGGAAACCTGAGTTCACTTCCAGTTTCCTTGCTGCATAGCTATTTGACTTGGGACAAGTCAGTTAACCTTGCTAAACCACTGCTTACTCATCTTCAAAATGAAGAAGAAGGTTATCTATTTCAAACGATTAGTGGAAATTAAAATTAGATTATACATGGTAACTTGTAGTTTCAAGTCTTACATATAGTAAATGGAAGTTTCCTTCCCCCGTTTTCTATTGCCGTAATATTTCCCCAAGGATAACTTTTTAAATGAGCTTATTGGAAAAAAGGCAACCAATATAGAAATGGTTTAAGAAGAAATTTAAAATATCACACTACTTTTACCTCCCCCACTCCTCTATTCATACCCACATTCCACACCCAAGATGGACTTAATCAATGGTTCTGCATGTATTCTTCCAAACATTTCCCTATACTTATAATAATGCATTCATTTTTATTTGTATTTTTATTATTATTGCCATTCTGCAAATATTATAAAGGACCCATCAGTTGTCAAGCTCAGGGATATAGGGGAAAATAAGACCGAGAAATACAATAAGCAGTGGGTTTTATATTGACATAAGAAAAACATGAAGAACTAGAAGTTACTTTACTAATTTTTAAGTGGCTAGGACTCTCATAAATTGTAAATTGATACAATCTTGCTGGAAGACAAGTTAGGTATTCACCTATCAAAAGCCTTAAAAAATATTAGTATTTTGAAATGGTAGGTCCATTTCTAGGAATTTATCCCAAACAAATAATTAAACATGTCTTCAAAGATTTGGCTATAAAGATATGTGGCATGTTGTTGTTATTATCTACTACTTAATGAAGGAAATCATACGGTATTTGACCTTCTCCCTCTGACTTATTTCACTTTGCATTATACCCTCAATGTCCATCCATGTTGTCACAAATGGCTGGATTTCATCGTTTCTTATGGCTGAGTAATAAACAAACACATAGGGACAGAGATTGGATTGGTGGTTACCAGAGGGGAAGGGGGGAGGGAGGAGGGTGAAAGGGATAATTTGGTACATGTGTGTGGTGATGGGTATTTTGGTGGTGAACATGATGTAGTCCATGCAGAACAGAAGTACAATGATGTACACCTGAAATTTTTACAATGTTATAAACCAATGTTACTGCAATAAACAAAAAATTAAAAAAAAAAAAAGATATGTGGCATAGAATTGTCCATAGAGTCAGAAAAAAATAAGGGAAAAAGGTGTGTGTCTAATGATAAGGGATTGATTCGATGAAGGGTAGGACATGTATTCAACACAATCAATGCTGATATTAAAGTCATGCTATAAAAGTAATATTTAGCAACATGAAGAGAAGCCCATTTTACATTATTGGAAAAACCAAATTATGAAACAATATATAGAGCATAATCCCATTTTGAAGATTTACCAGTGAAGAATGATCATTGATTAAGAGTATTTAGTAATAAAGATTATACACTAACGTGCTAACAATAGATATTTTTAGGCGTAGATGTGCTATAACTATTTTCTTCTATTGGCTTATCTATACTTTCTGGATTTTTCTAGAAAGAAAAATTATAGCTTTTATGTCATGCCATATATCTCCTTAGCCTCCCGGGCTAGTGAAAATGACTCACATTGATAGAGATACAACAAATTCAGCTGTCTTGGACCTAATTAGCAGTGATTTCAGTGTTCTCTCAGGATCCCGCTCCCTAGTTGTTCTCTCTTTTCATAAGAGAATTTGGCGCTTTTCTCACCATCCCTCAACTCTATTATCCACTTTTGCTCTGAGGCCAACATATTGCTATTCAAGCTGCTGGTGACCTTTTCTCAAAAAATAAACACCTGATACCCTTCTCCTTTCAGGTCTTTCTAATTAGGTCTTTCAGAGAGGTTTACCACTGTCTGTGAGTTTGTGATTATGTATTTGTGTGTATCTGTGTGCGTTTTATTTCACTAACCTCACATTTCCAGACACCATAAATTCCAGAAAAGAGCTGGTGGGATTGTAGTTGGTTTAGGAATTGCCACACACAACCTCACACTGTAGCTCACGGATATTGAACACCCAGAGTCTGTTGCCAACACTTTCATTTTCTACCTGAATTAACTAATAGTAATCTTCTTTTAGAGCACCAATATTTTACCACTCAGGTCCCTTAGGTTCTAAATGTAACTGAACCCCAATTTTAGACCAAGATCACATATATTCCCACAGATTCCTGGAACCACAGTAAGTCAGAAGATGTGGTCGGGCACCTGTTTTAGATCTCACACCTTCTGTGGCAATCTTAAAGCTGATTAGCTAGCAGCACATATAGGATTTCTGTGAGAGCCTAACGTCACATGATGCCAGATTACCTTATCTGTGAATCGGGAAAATTATTGTCACTGAATGAGAAAAAAAAAAAAATTTCACTAAGTAGTATCACCAGAACATTTGTGTCAAAAAGACATAAAATGCTATGTAATAGAAAAAAACACTGAAAGAAATTAAAATTCTAGATTTAAATCTGCCACGGGGTAACCCTTTACAAATCAGTTCATACTTGTGAGCATTAATTTCCATATCTGTCAAATTAGTCATTCATGTAGTTAGACTTTAAGGAGTCTTCTTGGTGGAAAGAAACTGGTCTTCCCAGAATGAGGCAACCACTTTTGACTGGCACAGTCCATATTTTAACACAAGCCAGATGAATTCAAATTCACCCTACACACCATCATTCCAACGACATTTTAATTTGGAACTTTTGTTTTCTAAGATTTATAGTTGAAAATATGTAATTTTGGCTATAGTACCCAATCTGTCTTTTTATTTATCACATTTACCACAAGCACCAATTGAGAATACAAACAAAATCCAATGTACATAGTTATTTTTGGCTAATATTTTAAAGTAAAAAATATTTGTTTGTGTATCTCTGTAGCTTTACATAGTGGTTTTGTTTTAAATAAGAGATGTTTCACAGGAAAGCTTCCTCAAACTTTAGATTCACAACTGACCTTAATTACAATTTAGGGAACGGTAATCCACATATTGAAGACATAGAAGAAAGAAAGGCTTCAATGAGGGAACAAATCTGGTGGAAAATGGTTCAGCAGCTCATAGTCGAAAGGTCAAGTTCTTTTCAGGTGGTGAATCACTCTTGATTCTGTGAAAAATGCTTTCAATAGAATGGTGATTTCCATCTCTGACTAATTAGCCATCCATAGTCCTTACACTAGTCCTTTTCATCAGCCATACATACACATTTGCCGAAGCAAGTGTTCCAGTTAACTTTTGTTGTATGACAAATGACTCTTTTCCCAAATCAGTTCAACCTCCATATCCCTTTTGAGTAACTGTATTCGTGTTCTATTGCTGCATAACAAATCAAGACAAACTTAGTGGCTTAAAACAACACTCACTTTTTGCCCCACATTTTCCTTTCGTCAGAATTCCAACATGTCGAGACTTGCTTCTCTGATCAGTCTCACACTCAAGGTCTTGGCTGACTGCATTTAAATCGGAGGCCCTAGGGAAAAATTCACTTCCAAATACATTCAGGTTGTTAGCAGAGTTCGGTTCTTTGTGTTTGTAGGAATGAGGTCCTCTTTTCCCAGCTGTTAAGCAACTCGTATCTCCTAGAAGCTGCTCGCAGTTCCTTGCTGTGGGACTTCTCTCAGGCCCTTTCACAACATCCCAACCAACAGCAAGATCCCTCACGTAGAATCTTCCTCACACTTTGAGGCTCTGCCTTCCACTTCTGCAATTAGCCAGAGAAAATTGTCTGCCTTAAAAAGGCTCTTATTGGGCCTGGCCCTGTGGCCTAGTGGTTAAAGTTCTGCATGCTCCGCTTCGGTGGCCCAGGTTCTCGGATTTGGATCCTGGGCTCGGACCTACTCAAATCACCAGTCATGCTGTGGCGGTGTCCCACATACAAAATAGAAGAAGACTGGCACAGATGTTAGCTCAGGGCAATCTTCCTCAGCAAAAGATAAAAATGAAAATAAAATAAAAGCACTCATAATTAGGCTAGACCCACTTGATAATCTCCCAATCTTGAAGTCAACTGATGGTAACCTTAATTACTCTGGCAAAATCCATTTAGTTGTGAATTTAACAATATAATTGCAGAATAACAAGGGTAGGGAAGAGAGCATGTTCACATTCTCTAGAATTAGGGCAGGAAATCTTGAGGAATCATCTTGGAATTCTGCCTACCACGGTAACAAAAGGCCAATTAATTCTATTTTATTTAAAATAATCCTTCCAGTTCCACACAATTCTAAGGCACATGGCAATGTTTTTCAGAGAGATTGCCCAACATGATAGATCTAAGGGAGATTTTAGTTTCTAGAACTACAATATGATATATTTATTCAAGGACCAAAAGATGGTTTCTTGGGTCCAAAGGGAGTGTAAAATTTATCCAATTCTATCTCTTAACCAATCTACATTCTACGAATTCCCTTTGATACATTATAATAATAATCACTAACAGCTCTCAATGATTTACCTGGTGCCAGGCACTTTTCTCAGTGTTTCTCTTGAATTTACTCATACAATCTCCATAATTAGACTAAGGTATATATCCCTATTATCATCATCAACATCATTGTAGACCTGAGGAAAGTTAGGGATAGAAAGGGTAAGTAATTTTCCCAAGACCACCCACCTAGTAACTGGTGCAGCCTGCTATTGAACCAAGGTATTCCAGAGTCCACCTACCTAACCTTTATTTTAAACTATTTCTATGAATTACGGTCATAAAGTATTTTCGTTAATTCCATATCTGAAGAGAAGCAGCTCATGATGTCACAAGATACTCTATTGTGATTTTTGGCATCTGTGATTGTTAGAAAGAGTATTTCCCCTTACTTTGAATTTATATTTGTACAAATACTACTAATTTGTGTAGGTCTACCCTCTGCAAAAATAGGAAATAAATTTTAATGTACTATCATTTTTTATTTTCTTAATCTGGGGGTCTTCAAGATTTTAAATCACTTATCAAGATTCCTGTATGCCTTTTCTCCAGGCTAAATATCCCCAGCTACTTCAATAGTTCCCCCTGTGACACAGGCTCCAAAACCTTTACTAATCTAAATCCTGTGGTTATCGGTAAATGTCTTCCAATGAGTTCTGTCCAGTGCAACCTCAAATGCTAATTCTTATAATGATTATGAAGAACATATGGATGTCAGTCATCATAGGTCAGGTTTTGTTGCAGTATAACCACCTCCTGCCAAATCTTAGTCCCTTTACACATTACAATGTGTTTTTTTATTATATTCTATATCCAGTATGAGTTGGAAGGGGGTTCTGATCATCATCGTCAGTCAGTGAAGAGACTGAGAAGGCTCCACATGAACATATGCTTCCACAATCAACGAGACAGATAGAAAGGAGTGTAGCAGGGCCGGCCCTGTGGCTTAGTGGTTAGGTGCCTGCGCTCTGCTACTGGCGGCCCGGGTTCGGATCCCGGGCGCACACCAATGCACCGCTTGTCTGACCATGCTGAGGCGGCGTCCCACATACAGCAACTAGAAGGATGTGCAACTATGACATACAATTATCTACTGGGGGGCTTTAGGGAGAAAAACAGCAAAAAAGGAGGAAGATTGGCAATAGATGTTAGCTCAGGGCCGGTCTTTCTCAGCAAAAAGAGGAGGATTGGCATGGATGTTAGCTCAGGGCTGATCTTGCTCACACACACAAAAAAAATTTTGAAATTTTGAAAAAAAATTTTGGAAAGGAGTGTAGCAGAGTCTTGTATTGGTAATTAAAACCTTGGCAGTGACACACACAAACACGTGCCCAAATGCGTGCATGCACATACACACACATATTTTAGGTTCAAATGCACTAGCCAAAACAAGTCACACGGCCCTGCTTATTTTCAAAGAGGGTTTGAACACAAGTACAATCTTATCAGGATACCCAAAAGAAAGAAGTACAATAGTGCAATAAAGAAAACATGAGTATCATCAGTATAAGTAGGTTATACTGCACCAAAAATACCCCCTTAATGACTACCAGAGTGCATAAAATATTCTCCTATTCAAAAATCATCTCATATTTCCTTTGATCCATTGCCTCCTAAGATCTGAACGCCACACACAGCCCGAGACCGTGTCAGTGTTGATGATGGTCACGTCAGCATATTCCTCTTAGTCACCCATCTGAGAAATCTAAAAACGATAATACCTTGTAGACTGCTGTTCTCCAATCTTTTTCAAAATGACATCATGGGATAAAATAAACCCATGCAAGTTTTCTGATATAAAGAATATAGTAAAGTTACAGAAAAAAGGGAAATGAGCTGAAGACTTATCACACTGCACATGCCATTGTGCATCATGATCAACACTAAATGGAGACAAAAGCACACTTTTTCTGGGAATGCAAGTTCCTCTCTTTCAAATATGAAGTATATTACAATACCTGAATTGCTGAATTACTCATCCATTCCCTACACAGTCTGCCGGCATTATACCTAACTAAAACGCTAAAGCATCAGCAAGCTTTCCCTATAGCCCTGTTACTTTGGCATAACGGAAGCACACTGTACATCTGGGAGGGTTATTATGGCTGGAAACTGGTGAATGACTCAAAGGAAAAGTAAAGATGTAAAAGGAAGTCTGGCTTTCTGATGAAGGGATGAAAATAAAAATTTTGAAGTCTAGTTTAAATTTAAAGGCAAATTTCAAAGCAAATATTCTATTTTTAAATTATATTTTATGTAAGGGGACCTCTTCATTTTAATCAAAACTCTGAACCAGCCACAAAGTAAAAAGCAAATCAAACACAGACTTCATTTTGTTAGATACCAAAAGTACTTGGGAAGTATCTATAAACATTAAAATAGAGTTTCTTCATCTGTGGTCTGTGGACCACCTTTAGCAGAATTACCTGGAGAATTTGTTAAAAATACAGACTCCAGGGCTCCACCATCAAATTTCAACATCCCCAGGGGTGATGTCTTCCTGCTAATGTTAGAAATACTATTTTAGGAGGAAAACGAGTTGAAACCACAGTAAAACAATTTTTAGAGACATGAGCATCAGAAGGATAATAATACCTCAGAGAATTTCTGTAAGGATTAAATGACATGCATCTGTAAAGCACTTACAACAGCACCACACAGACTCGATAAATGTTAGTGCCTTCTAAAAATGTCTTCCAGACAGTAAGGACTGGTGTTCTGTCGCATGACCCAAAGTTGTCATAAAGCCAAATGTCGATGGGGTGAAGAGACTCACGGAGCAGATATTTCATCAGTGTAGTCAGGGATGCGGGAAAAATAAAAATGAGGTTTGAGGAATGCATCCAGAAGGGAGTAAGCTTTTTATGTCTATCAATCCATCTTTTCTCGAATCTTCCCTTCATCTTGCTGCACCTTTTTTTCTTAGAAAGGAATTTTAGTAATATATTGGAATTTTACACCTGTATCATGAATTTAATTCAGAAGCTTGATTTCTCTATTTGGAAGCCCATATATAGTACACAATTTGAAAGACTTGCCAAGATCATTTGTGGAGCTCAGGTGGAATTCTCTTAATGGTGATGTCTTAAGTTAATTTTGAGTGAAAACCATGTAAAAACCATAGCACAATATGTTATCTAAGTAAAGCCAAGATTGTGTCATGCCTGGGTATAAGATTTGAAAAACATTATGTACACTATGTCCAAACATTTCTCAAAAGAAATCACTTTTGCCTAAGAAGAGTGTTTTACATTCCCTTTTAAAATAATGGATAAAAGTGAAGAAAGAAATGGAGGAAGGCAAAACATGTGCTTCATACAAATCACATATTCAGTTGCTTTTGTGAGTGGATTCTCTAGAGAAGCAACACCCTATTTCCTGTTCACTCAAAACTCGCTTGTGTTAGATTACAGTTTTTGCCATGATTATGGCTAATTTCACTACTAGTTGTTAAGGAATTCTGATTTCTGTGTCTAAAACAAATACATTCAAGATTTCATTTAATTTACAGTATTTATTGAACAATTACTATGTTCTAGGCATTGTACAGTCATTAATTTATTCATCTATAAAATAGAAGTAATAACAATTGTCCCCCCGAATTATGTTTTACTTACAGGATTCTTTTCCTTTTAGGTTTTTTGTTTGGTGAGTGTGTGTGTGTGTGTGTGTGTCTATTTAAGAGAGGTTTCATTACCTCGTCAACCTTTTCCATGCACGGGGAATAACCTTTCTAAGTTTCCATTACAAAAAGAAAGAGTTAGCCTGTGTTATAGATGTTCATGTGGGGCCCTGACACTAAATGAGATTGTATGCAAAATTTTGATTTTATACACATTTTCTCAGAAGCAGTTTCATGACTTTACTTATATTTTTAAAAAGCTTTGTGACACATAAAATTTAAGAATGAGTGATGTAGGTCAGATGTAGCAGTGTTTTTCCTTTTTTTTTTGGCTATAGTACACAGCAAAATATAGATTTTTACATTGTGACTTAACAGGTGAGTACACACGTGCCCCCCACACACACCTGAAAAAAAACTAACTCACATTTCAGTGCACTCTGATACATTTCTATTCTAAATGTTAAGAAAAAGAGCTGGTTCCATCCTGCACAATTTTGCATCTCCATAACGATAACTCCTGGTACTCTATCATAATTAAGAGAAGTCTGGTAGGCAATATAGAAATTTCACATATATCCTGGCATTCCTGACACCACAACATTCTTGCAGATTATGCTGTCAATCATAATATGCAGTGAGGGCAAGAAACCCATTTACAGTGGCCTTGTCAATGAGCAGATCCCAGTAACTATTTATGAGCTTCAGAGGCCAAGTTGAGGCTGAGATACAGGAGACTGAGGATTTAATTTGGTCAAGCGATAGACCTCATTAAATCTCATAGTTTTTCTTTATATGTTAATATATTCTGGGGAGAAGGCGACGTGCCTTCTTCATGGTCTGAGTATTATAATTATTATTTTAATTAAGAAAAGTTAGGGCTAATCTGCTTTGATTTTTCAATTACAATGTAGTTGGTGTGCCGCTGTCCATCGGAGTGTATGTAGCCTGAGCCTTGGAGAAGCAGCCAGAAGCTTCCTGGTGCAACTGCCAGAGCCCTGAGAACAAACGATGAAACACTACTTTCTATCTCTCTTTGATATATTGGTGTCACAAAATGTGATTTTTTTTGTTTTGTTTTATCCTTTACTTTTTGTTGTTCTTTTCATCAATAAATTAAGTTTGGCAGAAACCCAAAGATACAAATAAACCTTCCCAATATAGGAAAAGTGGACTTTTCATAATAAATCAGCCTCTACTACTCTGAATTACTTACTATATATCAGGGCCTGAGTTTGTAAAAATTCATTAGTAGGAGTATTTGTACTCATGAAGTCTTATTTTCCACATTTCACCCCTTGTGAGCCTCATGTCCTGGCCTCTGACAGGTGGTTCTCGGTGAGTGTTTATGGGGGTGCCAGGGGATGTCTCCTGTGTGACCAGAAGCAAATTGATTCCTGCTGGTACCATGGCTGCTGTGTAAGGCACCTGCTGGATACCTGGGTCCTCTAGTTCCGTTCCTCCCTGTCTCTCCATATATTACGATCTCCCCAGGCAGCCGCGAGGTAGCCCCTATGCTTGAAGAATGGCATGAGTCCCTTCAGTCCCTGCCTGCCGAGGAAGAGCTTCCCTTCCCACTACTTCCTTTGAGGTGTGTCCCAAAGCAGTGCTCTTTGGGCCTCACTGTTTAAATTATTAGTACAATAGCTCTTTTGAGTTTTACTTTGAGCCTTGTCTCTCTGTAGGTCATATATGTGTGTGTGCGTGTGTACACGGGATGGGTTAGAGTTAAGGATATACTCAAGGTAAAACACCACACTACACCCAGACCAGCAATTCCCTCTGCCAACGACAGCTCCTTAGAATTCCGCTCATCTTTCCCATCCCCTTTGTCAGGTGGCTTGAGTTAGTTCTCCTCCTATGGGTGGCCCCTTGGCTCTTCTGCATGCAGCCATGTGTATCACTGCTCCCAACAGTCTCTCAGATTGTGGGCAATTCCTCACCATCAGCACGCCCTCCCATGGGAGGTTTTTCCTAAGGGACTCCTCAGTTGTGACATGAACAAGTCTCTGTCAGACAGTCCTCTTTCCCTGGTTGTCAGACGTTTCTGAATACCTCTCCTACTCTAGACCGGCCTTCATTTCACCGGTATTTTCGCATGTAATCTTCTCAACTATATGGTGATTTGGATATTTTATCCTCCTTTTAATGTTGGGAAAACTGAATCCCATAAGCTTCAAGTGATTTATCCAAATAAAAATGTGTGAATGAGATGTGAACTGAAGTTTGCATCCAAGCCTGAAGGTGCTTTGAATACTATGCCCCATGTTACCAGACTGAAGAATAGCATGGGTTTTATGCATGACAAAACCAAACAAACATTACTTTATTTACCATTTAAATGTCGTTGGCCTATTTAACTTTTGGGTGCTTATGGAAATATTTTCTTCAAGACTGCACACTGGTAACTCATGATAGAAAATAATATGCTAACTTCCTAAATTATATTTGCTATTCTTTTTTTTTTTTTTTTTAAGCCTACTTTTTTTTATTATTTATTTATTTATTTTTTTATTTGGGCTGTGATTTTTATTTCAGCACATCACAAAAATATTAGTTGACAGCTTTGAGTAAATCCCATGCAACAGATACTACAATAAACACTAAATTCAATCGACTTAGTCTTCCCAACCCTTCAAGATTGAAATTATTATATATTTGCTATTCTTTAACTGGCTCTGAGTCTCTGCCCTCTCCCTTAACAGCTGTATTTCCTTCCATTCTGTTTATACTCTGAAGACTATCAAATCTATATCCTCAGCTAAGATCTCCCTCCTGAGCTCCAAACCAAATTTTCTAGCTACCTAAGTGGCATATCCAAGGGGAAACCCAGATTCACATCAAATTTTATATATCAAAGAGGACCATGCTTCCTATCTCTTCTTGTTGCCTTGTGTTGCCTCCCATAGTGCCAGTTTGGGTTAACGTCACCCAGTCACCCAATCGCAAAATGTAACCATATCCCAAACATCTCCAACTCTCTTTTTTCTTTATTGTTCACTTCCAATCAGTCCCCAGATTGTATTGTTTGCCAAATACATCTCCTTTTCTTTATATTTATTTTTACTGACCTGGTTCTAGTCTCCCTGACTCCTTATTCCTTGCAATCTCTTTCCCAAGTTGACATTAATCATAAAGCATATTTAGTTATGCCCATTCCCTCATTATGTCCACTGAGAGTTCTCAAAGGGTGAAATCCCACCCATTAGTGTGAGTTTTGGAAATGTGGGGCTTTTTCTGTTGTTATAGTGATGGGAGATGGTGCAGACATTTAATGGGCAGAGCTGGTAGAAGTCTTGCAATGCATGGACAGTACCAAATTGTGTCGATCATGCACGACTTTAGAAAGCCCCACTGGACACCGAGTAGGTGAAAAAAATACGTATCATTATCTAACACTAGACTTTAATTTCATTTTACAAAAAAAACATTGAATTGCATGTTGTATACTGAGTTTTCCATAAATGCTAGTACTTGAGAGAAATTGAGAGAAACTTGAACTTTATTGGTTTGGAACTTACCAAGAACACTTCTCCACTTTGGAAAACTACATCAATACAGCAGTAGTGATGGAGTGGCCAGTGTAACACGCCTGTTTCTGTCTATATTTGTAACTGTGGCATTCATGAGTACAGGTGAAAGCATCTGACTATTTAATTCTCTCTGTAATTGTGCCTAAGGATCTATTACTAAGTACATATTTTTATGGTAAATTATTGTCCTTTATTTTTTATTACCGTTGGAGGCTCTATTTTGATTTTTTGTTTTAATTATCTGTGTAGATAGATTATATCATCTATAAATTTAACTTTAAGTTATTAAAGAGAGTGTTAGAAAAAAATTTTTTATAAAAATAGTGTGGTTGAGTCTGCTTTGGTTGAAAGCTATTTGCCTAAAGCTGACTCTAATGTACCATGGCATCAGAGGCCATCAACACTTGGTGGCTATTTACTTCTCTCATCCCTTTCACTCCTCTACAAACACCTTGAGTTCCTGCTCAAATACAGATTTTTTTTTTGGCTCACATTAGTCTTTCTGTTTATAATGACATTACTGTAATATTTTTTTTTTCTGACCCTGAACTTATCAAAAGCCTTTTCTTGGCAGAAAGTGAATTATACACGGAAGTATCTTATATGTTAGTGTTCTATTTGGCATATTACAATAATATTTCTTGTACTCGGCTAGCCAAAACCCATCCTCTTTCCTAACAACAATATGATTCCTCTCTGGATAAGGTCTGTTGGGATTAGCCAGGAGCTTGGCACCACACTAGCTAAAGAAGAAGTCCAGGATCCACCCTGGGTCTATTGAAAATCACTGTCCTGAAACCCTGAGCTGAAGGCAAAAAACAAATAAACAAAGAAAAAAAAATCTGAAAATAATTGGATTTCATCCATTTCAGACTCAGGTCCTGAATAAAGTATATCTGTTATGAGACCATTCCTTCCTAGTACTGCAAATTTAAATAATATAATACTTTAGCATTATGGGGCTCTTTTTGGAAAAAACTTGCTCCATAAATGCCCAGCTACCAGCATAACAAAAGCCAAATCTGCAATGTGCAAGGCATTCTGTCAAAGCTCTAGACTGTTCACCTTCACTTCTTGAACTCTCTGAGTTGTACAATACCAGCTGACCAAATTAACACATTCTACAGCAAAGGAAACCACCACGATCATATAAACTCCTAAGACCTCCTCTAATACAGCTTAGAGTGTTTTTATGTTTCAGACTACAATATACTGTAGCCTTTTTTTTTGCTTATGACATTTTCCAGTATAAAAATGTATAGCACTTCTAGTAAAACTCTACTAGAAATCACGGTTCATTGGTTGTTTTATCCTACAAGGATTAAAATTAGCCACTCTTTAAAATACAATAATTCTAATTTTTGTTATTTCTTCCAATGCCTGATGGCTTGTTCTTTAATCCAGAGTTCTGTTAGCAACTTGGGGTTTGCCCATTGCTGCATATTTAGCAATGACCTTCAAAATATTTTGTCAAGCTCAATAAGAGAGGAAATCTTGATTCTTCTAAGATGTAAGGCAGCATGAATAAAAATCCTAACTCTGCTTTTCAGCAGCTGAATGACTCAAAGTGAGTTCTTCCTGTGAGCCTCAGAGCATTGCTTATAAACTGTAGGAAATAAATCAGGGTAACTATGAAACGTGAGTGAGTCTGGGTCTTAGCATCTTCACTGTTAGATCAATCAGCCAACTCCCACCAAAGGGTCAGGTGGGGCAGAGTGTTGGTCCATTTGCACAAACATACACATGAGCAGTTAATTATATCGAACACTCATGGTTAGATTGCCTTGCTCTAGAGATAAATTAGAATGACAATGTATCATTACAAATGTCATAAAGAGTATTCTAAAAGTGTGTTCCATTTTCTGGAAAAATTCCAGATAAGGGAACCCTACAATTCTCTTCCATCTTGTTCAAATATAAAGCAGAAATAAAATGGAGAAAATGAGTTTTATTTCTTACTTATAAAGTAACTAGATTTGTGTGTGTCTGTGGGTTTTTTCGGGGGGTTGGAGAGAGTTGTGTGATGGAAGGACCAAAAACAACATGACTATGAAAGGAACAAGGGAAAATGAATTTCAGTTTGAGCCTTGAGAATTACAGTGCTATTTCGACAGGGACAATTTATGAAACTAAATTTCATTTCAACAAAGGAAGAGTTTCTCTTGTAAAATTTTCTGAATTCAGAGTAAAGAAAAATGAAGCTAAACTTAAGTTTGCTTAATAAAACAATGTAGATGTCTTATTCTGTTTCTGAAGAAGAAATCATATTTGAAAGGACAAACCATTACTAAGAATTGCAAATTAAGATGAACCATTTAATAGGAAAAGGCCAACCTAAGCAAATGAGAATATTTCTTTCTATTAAAAGAAAAATATTTTCTCTAAATACTTTATCATTGAAAATCCTAAGCATGACTTCTACTGTTTCTTAAAGTATTCGTCAAAAATAGTTTTGAGCAGAATATTTAAGAGGCTTAGATCTTTTTCTCCATTAAACATAGTCTTACACTGCTTTATCTAGAATGAATTAGAACATCAGTGAAATCATTAAAAGATCAATAATAAGGCTTTAAGAATGATATGGACATTCTGCTTTACATGTTTGCATATCCTAAGGATTATTATTCAGGCAAATTTCATCTGGCTCAAGTTTCAATACCGGACACTCATTTATGAAATATTTTCTGGAGGACATGACCAGCAATAATAGATATTCTAACTAAAACTCATGACTGTGTAAATATTCATAAGGCCTCCCTCTCTCTAAATGTCTGTATACTATCTGGCTGTTGTTAACAGCTTTACCCTGTGTATTAGTGGCATTCAAGCAAGTGAGCTAAAAAAACCTCTTATTTCACAACGCTTTTGCAGACAAATGAAAGCCACTCCTCACAGTGGGAGAAATAAAAGGCAGCTATTTACATGTTGTATTCTGCAGCCTAATTTGTTTTTACAGATCAACATTAATCTGCTTTTCCTTGGTGGGCATCATGTAGTTGGTTGCAAATGCTAATTAGATATGCTGGTTTCATTTGTCAACCTATGACAACAAGCAAGGAGAAAACATTTCTGGACATTATTAATAAAACATTATTAATTGGACACCCCCACTTCCATATTTCAACTATAATTCTCTCGGAGGGTTGTTTTCTAGAACATTTCACATTTGACTACCATTTCCTCCCCTTATCTGTAATTTCCTCCTTTCAGGTTTTATTAGCAAGTCATTTAAGAAGTAAAGATGCAGAGCCTAGAGGTGGGACTAGGAGGTTACCTTATAGAGGGGGATGGGGTAAGAATTAAAAGGAAGCCTCTGGGAATCTTGACCACTTTTCCGAACTCCTAGTGCTTTACTCATTTCATTAGCACAGCACACACGCTTCTGTGTTACAGTGTTTATAGTCTGCTGGCTTTGCACAGAGGTTTAAACTTGGCGCTCCTAATGTCATGGAGCTTCTATAACGTCTTCCTTGACAATCGTTGGCCTCCCCCTGTGTTCTCTATCCCAGTTAATGCTTCATCATTGTCCTAGTTCTTTCAGGTTGCAAGTTGGAGCTATTTTAGACTTTTGCTTCTTATTTACCCTCCATTTTCCAAAAGTTGGCAAATCCTGTAAAATTGATGAACACTTGATCTGTCAGTGTCTAATAGGAGTTAGATGTTCCAGGAGTTGTTGAGTACAATTATAAAACTAAAAATTTCTTTCTTCAAAGGTCTTACCCAATGACTCCCCACTCAAATCCAAACCCTTCAGCCTAACATTCAGGCCATCAGTCTTCTCTCTGGCCCCCATCTACCCTATCTTCAATATTATAATCATTCACCCAGTATCACCTCCAAATACCTCCAATCCAGTCACATCACTCTACTCAAAATCCCCAAATGCACCCTCAACCATCTCAGTATCTCTGTTTATTTTACCCCATTACTTATATATGAACTGATGGATTTCACAAACATTTATTAGAACCTAATACATGTGAAGCGTTGTGCTTGAAATATAAAGATAAATCAGACACGGTCTCCACCCTAATGGACTCCCTGTCATTGGTAAAGGCAGACCACTAAACTAAAAACCCTAGAGCAGTGAAAGTGCAGAGGGTATATGAGAAGCACTTAGGACAGAGAAATTCAACCTTCCTTTCTGCCTACCAAAATTGTACCTAACTTTCAAGTCTAGGTTGAAAGCCCAAGACACCATGAAACTGTGTTAAAATGTCAAAATACTACCCCATCTTTATTCTCTAATTTCTCACTGAGTTTTATTCTTCTTCATAACACTTACCTCTGTCTGAAATTGTTTTATGTATTGATTCTTATTTATTGTGTGATTTCTCCATAGATGCAAGGTTCATAAGGGCAGAGATTCTTATTTACTTGTTTATTTATTCACTCACATATTCAACAAGTACCTATTGGGTATCTATTGTGTCTTCCCCAGTTTATCCCCAGAATCTGTGCTTACAAGAGTCTTTGATTCATAATGGATCTTCAGTAAGTTTTTGATTATTTAGCAAATGCAGGAATATATAAGGCAACGAAGCTTCCCCCAGATGCATTACAATCTCTCTCCTCTGTTCTCTCATTGAACTTTATTTCTCTTCTCCGAACTACTTTTTGGTACTGTATTTTATTTAATGTTGCCTGAGTATGTCTCACTCACAAAATCATGAGCCCTGGAGGAGAGAAAGTGTAGCATTCATATTTGCAATCCCACACAGGGTCTCTCGCTCCTTGTACATATGCTAACAGTAGAAATGAATGGCCAGACATACTAAGAAGAAATTTAGGTCCATTTATTTATGGAGTGAATTTAGTCTGTTTCTTATACCTGAATGGCTATACTTTCTTATCTGGCATCCCACAGGCTTTGACACTGAGCCCTTTGTTCGACATGCAAACACGACTGTATGAATTAGTTTACATGGAGCCTTTCCTGAAGCAAATCCAAAGCATAAAACTGAGAATTAATAGAAAGAACGGAAATTAATCAGTTTTAAAAGATTTGCTCTAAAAGGTGATTCACTGTGAATTGTAGATTTTGTTCTTTTAAATAAGGTGTTCTTCCAGTCTAATCAAAATATGCATCAATTTACCACAGTAAAAATATTATTTTCTTGTACAGGTTTTAAGGGCACATAAATTGTTTCAAATAAATGTACATGCAAAATCTTTTCCCCCAAACTCAGTCTCCTTGAGGATATCCATGGAGAAAAAAATATCAGAGGCCCGGAGCTACCACAAAAATGCTAACTATCATAGAAAGAAACAAGTTATTTTTGCCAAGGGATCAACTAGCAAGTATGAATGTTTGTCATTGTTTGGGAATTTCTGCACTTGTCTTCTATCCTTCAGTTTTCATTCACTCTTCCTAATGTGCAAATATCAGAAGACTGAGAAAGGACATCATTAATGGTGCAAATAAATGTGAAAGTCCCATTTATTTAAGGGAAACAAGAATTATGCTAAGCATCCTGTCGCACGTCTCTTTGCTGTGGTTGGACCAGGTCTTCAGAGCTGTCTGAGAAGGTCTTGGCCCCAACCCAAAGAGAGAGAGAAGGTTTCCAGCATGTATTGACCACAGACTTTATGGTGGGCCCCACACTAGGCCTTTAACAAACATCATTTCATGTCATCTTTAAAATAATCCAGTGCAATAACCACGTTATATACAGAGGTGCAGAGGCATAGAATGGAGAAAAGAAACTAAGATGCAAAAAGGAGAAAGAATGTGGGTATGTGTAGTATGAAAGGAAGAATGTCGAATATCAGAAGCAAGTCTCATACAAAATTAGAATTAAATCTTAAAGGCAAGTAAAGCTTAATTGACTACCATCTAAGTGTGTGGCATTGCACTGAGCACTCCCAATACAAACTAGAAAAACAAAAAAGTAAAGTTTATCTAGTAAGATGGATCTGGATTTGAATGCCAACTCTCCTAAAAACTAGCTAATGACCTCAGGCACAGTGGTTAACCTCAGATTGCTTAGACTCAGATTCTTCATCTGTAAAATTGAGACAGCAATACCCCCCCCAAAGCTTGTTACTAGAATAAAATCAAGCAATATACAAACAAAACAATTAAAGGAGCATGTGACACATAGCAAATGCTGAATAAATTGTGGCTGGTATCAAAATTCTGGTAGACGAGCATGTTTAAAATGAGGCATAATGTTTTAAAATGGCAAAGGTATCTACCCACTTTATGTAAATATCTGATACATAAAGTTATCAAACAAAGGAAAAGAATAGAAATCACTTCATTGGTCTCCAAGTCATTGATCTTGCTCAACCCTAGACAGATGAAATATTAGAAGGAGAACATGGATTCTTTCTTGAGCTTTTATAAGTCTTTACTTTTACCAAGATTCTACATAAAGAAATAACCATATTCTTGAATAAATCATGAGATTAGAAGAATTCACGGGAAAGCACATATCATTATAAATAAATTCCTTCCCTTTGGGATATGTACTGTACATATCAACTATATCCCTGAAGACATCCGTCTCATATAACTCTTAATAAATATTGCCTACGACTGACTATACCAGCAAAGAGGCCAAACGAAATGCAAAGATTGTTTTGCAATTTCTTGCATCAATGCACCAGAATCATTTAGAAGCTAGAAACTAAACAGTAAAAAGCAGTTACCCTCTATCTAACAAAAATTCTTTTTCAGCTCTTTTTCCTAGTTTAGTATCAAAGAGATTAGAGGTTGAGATCTTAAAATGCTGCCATGACCCAAAGTCCCATTAAAGCACTGTCCCCCCATCCCTCCACCATAGCAAATAAAAAAATCACATGCAAGTTATTTTTCAAACAACACAAGCCTTTAATAGTTTGAGCTACACAAGTGCACTTTGCACCTGGAGTGATGGTCATTTAAGTGCTTTCACCAGAGTATGCTCAGCTCTCTTCCCTACAGAAACTTTGAGACCAAAATGTACGACTCAGAATTTCAGACAGCATCAGAAGATGTCCAACAATGCAGTGCATTTCCTATTTATTGAGTAATATTCCCTAAAAGGTAACCCACTGGCCTCCAATCTCAGTAAAGTTCAAACAAATGGGTTTTAACTGAGAAAAAAGGCTGAAGCCTAGAATAAAAAAAAATTCTGATGGAAAACGAAATATATAAAAGAATGGCTCCAGAACCTTGTGAAAGATCCCGAAACATCTGTGAAATAGAAAGGAGAAGTTTAGAAAGAAAAGGTGATTTAAATGTAACTATGACCTTTAATGGGCTACATTATCCTATTTAATTCTTATAGTAATTCTATGAAATCGTTTTTTGCTCATCTTTGTTTACAGAAAGAGAAAATTGAAGACAAAAAGGTTAACTGGCTTTCCCAACCTATACAGATAAAATACTAGAGGCAAAACAAGGATTCTGATTTTTGTAAATTGTTGCCCTTACAAAGATTCTACATAAAGATATAGCCCTAGCATTGATTAAGTCATGAGATTGGAGGAATTCACAAGCTAAATCCTATATATTCAGTTGTCCTTTTTGTGGCATTTTTGCACAAATTGGGAAAATGATTCACAAGAGAATATATGAAGCATAAGACCTATTGTAAATCTCCAAGACCTTAGTCATGAGTAAGAAGACCTCAAGAGAAAGTCGGATTTGGGGTCTAGCTTCAATTCTGCACTAATCTTGGTCAGGGGACTATGTTTAAACCTCTTGATTGAACTAATCCCTTTGTGAAAGAGACAGTTAACTTAGATAAGGAAGCAGTGGGCTACAGCATTTGCATCTTCAGAGCCTTTTTCCAAACATTCTGAGACTTTTGCAAGTCTAAATTTGGTGCACTTGCTCATTATTAGTTAATGATTCCAGAAGAAATAAAAGCAAGCCAGTAACTCTGAAGCTGTGATTGTGTCTACCTCACTCTATTTTCAGTGGATGTCTTAGAAGGAGTGCTTTCAGGGAGAAGAAATAAATGGCAAAGTAAAGAGAGAAAACAAATTTAAAAAAGGTAAAAGAAGCACCTGTATGTGAAGGTGCTGGGGTTGTCTTGCAGCAAGGATTGAAGGGATGCTAGGTGTGATAGTAGTATGTTAGGTGAGTGTTACAAAGAATTAGCACAAATACCAGAGACAAAGAGTGACAGCTCTCTTTGGTGAACTTTGAATGACCTAGCTCTTTGGAAAAGAATTTAAAATATGCAGTAAATGCTTCTGAATGTGAAAAATAGCTCAAAAATGAGAGGCAGGCCATCAAGCACACCACGGATCATATTTGGTCATCAGAAACCCATTTGAGTTAAGGAGGATAAAAGGACATCTTTTCTTATGTCCATTCTCCGTACTATCCCAGAACCTGGGTATTTCCTTTGTAACCTTTTCCACACTTGTAGTCTTTTAATGATTACTATTTATTTCCCAAAATAATGTAAATTCTATGAGGTCAAGGATCATGCCTCCTTTCATTCCTAGTAGCCTAAATTAATGCCATTTTCACTTATTAAGTACTTTCCTTAAAATTATCCCATGTTAAAAATAGCATCAATTCTCAGTTATCTACCTTATGAAGAGGCACCACATACAGAATCGACCAAATCCTGTAATATATACCTATTCCGATATTCCTTTTCATTGCATCTTAGGTAAATGCCAGAAAATTCCCTCTAGCCTCTTTGAAATCAAATATCCCAAAATGCAGAGGCAACTACTCTCTGATATCTGTCGTCATAGATTAGTTTTGCCTGATACTGGACTTCACATAATCAAATCATACAATATGTACTAAGGGTCCTCAGATCACACTTTGCGAACTGCTGGGGTAGATTATGATTATCTTTTATAAGACACCGCCAAAGGGTTACCAAAGTTGTGTATATTTTTCATTTCCACTTGAAATTTATATGTGTTACAAGTTTACCACGTTCTTGCCAGAATTTGATATTGACGGTGGTTTTTGTTTCCTCTGCTAGTGAGCATGGAATGGTATTTCATTGTGTTTTTAATTAGTATTTTTCTAATGACTACTGATGAAGAGCACGAGCTCATCTCTTTTCATGAGCTTAGTGGCTATTTGTATATCTTCGTTCACAAAATGTTTAAGCTTTTTGCCTATTTATTTTTAAAGTTAGGTTTTTTTTATTGTTGATTTGCATGAGTTTTTAAAAATATGTTCTGGATATAATCTTTTACAGATACATATAGTAAAAATATTTTCTTCCAAACTGTGATTTGCATATTCATTTTCTTAATGCTGCCTTTTGATAAGCAGAGAAATTTAATTTTGATAAGGTCAAATTTATCATTTTTCCTCTTATGATTGTGCTTTTCATGTCCTGATTACAAAAGCTATGCCTTTCTGAAGGTTATAAAGATTATCTCTTGTGTTGTCTTCTAGAAGCTTTATGGTTTTAACTTTTATGTTTAGGTCTATGATCCATTTAAAATTAATATCCGTATATGAAGTGATGTAGGAGTTGAGGTTGATTCTTTTTCCCCTTATAAATATTCAGTTAGTCCAGCATGCTTTGCTGTAAAGATTTTCTTTTCCAACTGCATTGATCTGTTGCCTTTCTTAAAAATCAGTGTTTTACATATATGAGTCTATTTCTGAACTCTTGAGAATATGGGCTTTTAAATAATAAAATGAAATTTCAATCCTTAGATTCAATATTGGTTAGTCGTGTGACCTTGAGGAAGTGGCGTCATCTGTAAAATAAGGATAATAGCAGCATCTACTTTATAGAACTGTTGAGAGTATTTAGTAATATAGTTCTTGTCAACTGCTTAATCCAGGAACCAGAAAATGTTAATTTCATTTTTATTATGATTTTACTATATTCTTTGACTTTTTTTTACTAGTCTTCAACAAACACGCTTTGTCTTATGTTTTAAAAACCTTTGCTGGTCCAGCCCAGAAAAGAAAACAAACTCTTCCAGAGGGTGTACTTACAGTGAAACTTGAATACTGTTTTATTTTTACCTACATAATAAATGTTAATAAATTTGCATATTTATTTTTCATGTATTGTGATTGATTTTGGTGTTTTTATGGTATGAACTGATGTTCCAAGAAGAAGCCTCAATTTCTAATATTGTACCAAAGGGAAACAAGAGTCAACTTTATCGGGTCCAGCCCGGTGGCGCAAGCGGTTAAGTGCGCATGCTCCGTTGCCGGGGCCTGGGGTTCACCGGTTTGGATCCTGGGTGTGCACTGGTGTACCGCTTGGCAAGCCATGCTGTGGCAGCATCCCATATAAAGTAGAGGAAGATGGGCACGGATGTTAGCCCAGGCCAGTCTTCCTCAGCAACAAAGGGGAGGATTGGCAGGTGTTAGCACAGGGCTGATCTTCCTCACAACAACAACAACAAAAAAGAGTCAACTTTATCTAAAACCAATTAGATAATAAATTTTGAGGTGGTTATACTCCACTCCAATTAGAGAACCATATTCACTTTTAATCTTATTGAATTACTACCTTATTTTCTTTTGAAATTAGATGTAAAAGATATCTTCTATTCAAGCTACTTGGTTAACAATCTTAAATGAGTGAGAAACCCAGGTGGTTTCTTATTATCACAGAGTCTTTATTAGGTTTATAATATATCTTATTATTTTATTGAATCTTATTTTGAATCTTATTTAAACAAAATACAGACCTTTCCGGTAGTCAGAGCACATAGGTGACCTTTGAATTTTTAGCACATTCTATTAAATGAGCAAACAAATCATCTTCTTCTGATGTGCAACAAATGCCTTTGGTTCCAGCTTTTTAAATCTCATTATTCATTCCCCACCTAGCCTTAGCTCACAAGTTTCTCCTCTGCCTAGAGAGAACATGTCCATTAATTTCAGCCTTTCTGGATCCCAGTGATTCTTCCAGGACCAACGCACCCTCAGCTTTTCTGTGAAACCTTTCTATCTTTACCCCTCCTCTCATCGATGAGTTTCCTTTCTTCTCAACTTCTACAGTGCACATTGATGTTTTCTGACCAAAACAAACACACAAAACAAGCATATTAACCACCAGCTATGCTCAAGGAAGTCTGTAGTACAAATACGAGCATAATTTTTTCAAGATTTTATTTCTATCTCCTCAGTTAGATTAAAGGCTAGAAGCATATCTTAAATTTCAACGTTTCCACATTGAACAACACAAGAAGAATTGCTCAAAAAATACTGGCTATTTAATCCAAAATGAACAAGTGGTTATTTGAACATATTCAATTTCACATTGAAATAGATCTTTGACAGTCAAGAACAAGTAGGGTGGGGAAGGACAATAATTTACAATTAACTGCTGCTTCTGATAACCATTGTGTTGAAAGCTGTGCAGAAACTTAAACTAAGAATCATTATTGACTATTAACCCCAGATGGTTTGTGTCTTTCTCTTGACCCACAAATAGAATTTCTCCAACCAAACAGAGACCATTGGGCAACAGTGATGGTGAAGATTCTAATAAAAGGAGCTCAGTTTTCACGGAAAGAGGACTGAACTGAGAATTGTACTGGGTTCTATCTCTTCCTTTTTATCACTAAAGCTTGGGAATCCAAGAAGGAAGTTGGCTGTTTAATTAATTCTTATATCCTTAGACTTAAAACAGTATATGGCACAAACTAATCTCTGACTCAAGAAAGTGAAAATGGAGGAAGACAGGTAGCGGGGGTGGGGGATAATTATCTTTAGTATCTATATACACCTTACACAGTATTTTTTTTAAAGAAATTAAAAATAAATTTATTCTGTTCTAGTCTTTCTGGTATTTCAGTTGCTGGATATGCAGAAATTAATAAAATGGAAATCTTGCCATTATGGCATTATGGTGATCAATTTGGTGTGGTCCAATCTAAACTACCATCGTTACCAGGCCGGGGTACTGCAATTGCCTCTTATCTGTCTCCTGGTTCCCTCTTCTGCTTCCTCACAGCCCATTTTCCATATAGAAAATAGAAGGACGCTTTAAGAATCAAATCAGATACAGCCACTTCCCTCCTTCAACCAACCAATGGCCTTGCCACTGCAATCATTTTTAATTCTAAATTCTTTGTCATGGCTTAGGAGTTCCTACAGGATCTAGCCCCTGCTGATTTCTCTGACCTCATTCAGAGTCTCTGCACTAGAAACAATAGAAGCAGAGCCACAGAGGATTTTGTACTCCAGATTAAAAAATAAAAAGAGCTGCCTGAAGGATTCTAGAATAGCTAGGTATTTCCAAAAGGCATCTGTAAAATGAACCATTTAAAATAAACAATTAAATGAAAACATTTCATGAAAAACTGTGAGTGAGCTTCAAAGTCACTCTGATGGCCATAGTCTATACATATTTTCTTAGAGAATTTGCAAGAGTGACAAGCTAAGTGTTCTGAGGAACATGGGGAAGGAAGGAGGATTCTGGGCGCTTCCATGCATATTCATTACACCCTCTAATTTATTACCATGTTTACCACCAAAATTGCAGAGCAAATTATCCTCTACATCAGGCCTCAAAGGGGTTTTCATCTTCCTGGCTTGGCCGAGCACCAAAACAAAGCACATTAAAGAGAGGAATTGCAGTTGGTCGTTAATATTTAACGTGATGTAGAATTTGGTGTTCCTTAAAACCCGGGCTTCTCACCCTTCCAACGAAAAATTGAATCCATTCTAGTCATTCGGCACTAGCAGTCAGAAACCCTGCACATAGAAGATTCCTCCCGAAGAGACAATGATTAAACAAACATGGAAAGAATTTATTTTCTCACTGCGAATTCTTGCTGGGATGAGTTCTCCTACCTTTCACCCTCCAGCAGAAAAATAACAATATGGACCTCTGTCTGATGTCACCTTTTGCTTCTACTTCAGTGAAATTACATTGAGATAATTTAAGAAATGGTGATGTCCTAAAATGAATCTTCCTTGAAAATGATTAAGCTAATACATCGCAAGTATGTTTTTCAGAATACCAATTGCCTAAGATATCCTAGAAGAAAAACAGTACTGTGTAGTCAAAAAAGTTTGCAAAATACTGCAAATATATGCCTGTCTTAGAATTTCACAATGCACTTTAATTTTTAAAAGGCTCTAGAAAGGTCTAAAGTACAGAGTCCTTTTTAGCTTTGTTTAACATATCATTCTAACTTGCCTGAATATGGCACTCCTTTTCATGTTATACTGATTGACAATTGAAGTACAGACTAGGCAACCTGAGTAAAGAATTTGAGAAGGGGCAGTATGGATAATCTGTTAAAAAAAGTTCATGTTAAATTCCTAATCATCTGCTTCCAAATTTAAAATATTGAGTTTATAACTGATGCCAGCCACTAATGTCATCATGTGTACAAATATCCAAAATGCAGATGATTCTGTCTTCACCTTCAGGATTATAAAATTGTCATACCAGACGAGGACTAAAAAAAGTTTGATGTTGATTACTTTGAAAATTATACATGCCCATAATTAATGGAAAGGTTGCCATATGTGTCTACAAGGAAGGATCAGTTACACCCTACCTTCCACATATTATGGTCATACATATGGCATTGCAGAGGAAACTCTGACTGAAAGACTTCAGTGACAGCAAAGGATCATTGATATTCAGTTGTTGATAATTAATAGATTATTTAAATTCCCTTCTCTCCACCTTAATACCCCACTTCCAGTTTACTTACTGAACAATGTCCACTTGTTTAATAAATATGAGCATTTAAAGAGAGTTTTAAAGCTCTAATTTTCAAAAGCTATAGTAGAGGAGTGACTGGATGCCATACTCAGTGCACACACACAGTATGTCTACAGCATTCCTGAGTCCCTACAGGAGAAATACTACTTGAGCACATGCCTCAAAAATAGGGGAGGCTACAAATGTCAAATTTTCAAATTTCAAGGGTCTAATTTTTTTGCACAACACAAAATTTCCAATACTCAGACTACTTTATACATATCATTTCTTCATGGATGAACTCAATCCACGTTAATGAATTATTTCAATGGTACTAAGTATAGGAAGTGTAGATTCCCTGATTTTACAAATGAGAACAAGGTTGTGAAAATGCAAGGGGCCACATAAAGATTTTGATAAGAGTGGTCTTTAAAGTGTGCGGCATAGAGCAGCCTCGGGCAGCTAGTGTCATAGAATAGGGGGTAAGGGTGGTGAGAAGTAAGAGCTCAGGTGTCCTATACTCATTTCAGAGAGGGCTCCTCAGCTTTTCAATCTTTTTCATATTAGGAGCTTCATACAAGATTTTATGTGCAATTAAAAAAAGTTTCTATTGCACTGACGTGTTTTAAAATACTGGTTCCAATTGTTTACAGATGAGGAAAATGAAACCAAGAGAAATGAAGAGCTTTACCCAAGGACATAAGAGTAGCTCGCTGGATTGTAGGGTGATTTGGCTACCAACCTCTCATCCAGCTGATCGTTGTCTGTCAATGTACATACCTTCATCGTTCCATATGAATCTCTAGAGTATCTTTCCTAATGGCAGAACCAAGACTATACCTGACATTCTTGAATTACAAACCTATGATTTGCCCCCTACTACTGCCTACCTAAGTTACTGAGAGATTTCTCGAAGTGATATAGAAAGCCCCTCAGGGACTGGAGAAGGTACACCACTTGCTCTTACACTTCTGGGTGATTGCTTTTATTCTCCCAGCAAAATGCACTTTTAAAATAACTCCATTTCATAAACAATAGCCAAAACTCAATTCAATGTGATCAGAGATCTCAGACACTGAAAAAGAAAGTGGCTCTCTCTTCCTGGAATTTAGAGACAGGTGGGATATTCTGCATTAAGAAAATCAGAACTACACAATCTACCAGAGATTTAATATGCTTCTACCCTTCCAACTCACTCCATCTCAGAAAAGCACAGAACTCTGAAGATTAAGATGACATGAACTGAATAGGAAAGAAAAAGAGTTACTCTCTAAAGAACAATAGTAAATTTCTCTCTTCTGAGTCCTTAGACCTCTGCAAGCTTGATCTTCTTTTCCCTGTTAACTCCCATTTATTTTACTCTTCTCAAGTTAGACATGAATGCACAGAGGGCATATGAAATTTAAAGGCTGTTCCCTCTAAGCTCCAATATTCCTTCACTACCGGGCAGGGGAAAGGTGCTCACTTAAGAGAAATCCCTATGCAAAGTATGGTGGCAGATGCAGCAAGCAACATAGCATTAGAATTTGTTCTGTGTTAACTGAACTCATCCAAGAAACGAAAAACGCAAAGACAGACAGACAGAGAGAGCAAGAAAGAGAGATAGAAAGAGAAAGGAGGGATTCAGGGATGAAGAATACGTTGTTTATCTTCACCTTATAATTATCTGTCTTTCTGACTCATAATTTGGGAACAAGAAGAAGGAGGCAGAAAATACATGTACCTTATCCTTCACAGAGCCATTATGAGCAGAAATGTGGGTCTAAATTATATCCCTGAACATGTACTCTGTGAAGAAAGCTGAAAAATGTGAGTATTCAGATAGTTGTGTCGCTTTGAAGGATACAAAATTCAGACTTTTCCTTCTGCATAATTTAAACATATATTACCCTAAAAGTCATCATAATCTATGTTAACAGAGAATCAAGACATTGTTCATATTGTTGATTCTTCCAAAGTTGTGTAACTATCAAGAGGGCATTCTCAGAGATAGTTATAAACTGCATGGCTCATTTACACTAATGACATATTTTTGTCCTTCCAAAGTAATGTGGTTGTTGGCTTTTTTTCAGGTGGATGGTGGTAATTGAAGATAGAAATATCACATATGGTCCTTCTAAATGCTTTCCATTTGATTGAGCCATGTGAAATAACCATTTCTTAGGTTCAAGATGGCTAAATACTGGTGATTTCACGTGGTTCAACCTATAGGTGTGACACACTTTAAAAAAAAAAAAGAACACGTCAAAATACATTTCCAAACTTCTTAAACGAACAAATAAACTTTTACAAAAGCACTACTGTATGCGGGACTTGAAAATGTATCCTAATTAACACAAATTAAATTGGAAGACCTTCGTTATCTACATTCAAGTATTTAAATAGCTAGAAATAATATTAAAACCAAGCTGGCTTTCATATAGCAAGATGATGCAAATAAACTTTCAGGGTTGCTGTAAATTTATACCATTCATCTTGTCACTTTGTAAAAGAGAGCTTCATTTCTGAAAATGTATCCAGAAAATTAATAGCTCCCAACACTATGTGGTATATTTAATTGGTGCTAAATCCTATTGCACACCACTCCTCTTCTAGTAATTAAAGCTAAGCTCACCCATTCCCATAGCATGTATCAAAAAGTACATAAAATCATGTTGAATGTTATGAATGATGTTCTAGCCACCAGGTGTGATCTCACACTGTTTACCCTCTTGGTTCCAAACTCTTGATTCCATATCTGCTGATAGCTCATGCTGTGACTTTGTGAAAATTATAAAAAGGAGTCTCTTTGGGGGCAGGAGAATTACAAAAAGGCATGCGTTCCCAGAGTCCAGAGTGACTGTAGTCTAGGTCTAGGACTCTTGGGTTGGGAGCCCAATTTACCATTTTAGAAAAGTACCATTGTGTAGTGCACAAGTGGCAAAATTGTTAGGTAGTTCTGACTAACTGCGCTTAAATCTTAAACTTATATAAAATTTTCTTCTACATTTTGCGTCATAGACTTTTCGTATTGTTTCTGGCATGGCTTTAATCCTCTATCCTCCAACTTTAATTCCGTGGAGATGGGGCCGGGAAGGGGGATATTGGACACCTTAAATTCAGACAGTTCACAATTTCTAATCTATGATGGGATAGCATTGTTGAAAACTATCCTAGTCTTGTCTGAATATTGCATTCACAATAGCCAATCTCCTGCTGCTCAGTTTTCAACAATTTAGCCAAGCAAGTCCCAAAGCATGCCAATTTTCCATATATTCTTTCGGGAGAGTTATGCTATTAGAATAATATACTTGATGATTAGATAACGCCAAACAGAAGTCATCAGGTCAGTATTTCCCCCAATTAGATTTTGCAAATCACTAGACTGAAAAGAAGCTCTACCAGAGTGATTCCATAGTTAGGTGGATGCCAGTTAGCATATCAATATCTCTGAGAGGTCCTGAATTAATGTGTTTACCGTGTTCAACCTAGAATTTCCAAAAAGCGTTTGACAACAGTATTCATTTTCCCTCCACATTTTAAAAACGCTTGCTTTAGGCCAATCAAGGAAAAGAAGCATAAGATAGCATTAAATGAGTTGTCATCCATCTCAGGAGAAATAAATCAGTGCAAATTATATAAATCTCTCTGAGCTTAACTTTCTCCATTTAAATTAGTGGCAAAACGAACACTTATCGAATGTTTATGTGGTAGATAAAGTCCTTCATTCTTTGGTACCGTTTAGCTAGTAGGGGGGACAATGGTGGTACTTAATCACCAAGGTGGGATGTAAGATCATGACTAAATGTGAAATGGAACACAATAAGCAGGCCCTTCCTTTTAAGAATTATAAATAATATATGATATTTTCTTTGAGAATTCTATTTAAGTAAAGCAACCAACATTTATGTTTTCTTGTCTCGGTGCTTCACATTTGACCTATGCTCAGAGACCAGTCAATTCTCATAAAACACTAGACTCTGGGAGGGAAGAGTGATTGGATTTGGGTATTTTCTCTGTATTCCCTACTTTTTTCACCTCCTTGTTCTGATATTCCTTTTCTGTACTGTTGTTGGCACATGAGATAATTATAGGTGGTTTGTGAAGATACTATGAACATCTCAAATAGCTAAGTGTATATTTAACATATACCAGAAAAATTGTAGCTAGCAGAACAAAGCCATGATTTTATAGATATTCTAATTCAGAAGGAGACTACAAAAAAGGGGAGTGGAGAGAAAGCAAAATTAAAGAAAAAATAATAATAAATTGTGGTGAAACACAGATATTAAAAAAATCATAGACATAGAATGCAAATGAGTGAAACTTGGAAAATATTGTTTTATAACAACTCTTCAAGCAAGTCATTATTATATCTATTTCAGAGATAAAGAAACCAAATCTGAGAAAAGGAAAATAATGTGGCTCCGCCGAAATTTGAGCTCAGGCTTTCTGACTCCAAAGCCTATGTGCTTAAATACCTCACATACTGCCTCACCACTTTGAGAATCTTCTAACTTATGACTTTTCCAAAGCCTAAAAAGCAATATCATGCTTTGTCTAGGCATCTCCTCTCCATCCTCCTAGACCATCTCAAAGCCCATTTGTATGATATGCACTGAACTTCCACTTTCAGACATCCCAAAGACCACTGGGTTTCATTCATTCCACCTATATTTATGATTTATCTACCTTTAGCCGGGGAATTAGCAAGGGACTTGGAATCAAATGGGACCAAAATACACTCAGTCTCTACTTTCACAGATTTTATAATCTTGTGAAGGATTTTTTAAAAATCCCACAAACATCTAATGGCAAACTGAAATATGAGCTACAACAGAGAATTACATGGTTTTAAGAGAAAATAGATAGGGAGGTGGGAAGATCCTGAAAGACCACACTAAAGAAGTGACGCTTAAGCTGAGATTGAATGAAGAGAAGGAATTAATTAAGTGAATTGCCAAGGAGTGGAGAGAATATTCGATCAGAGGAAAAGCACATGCAAAGAACCTATAATTGGAAAAAGCAATGGGGATTTGAGCAAAAGAAATAAGGTTCTTATTGCTGAAGTACAGAGAGGGAGTTAGAAGGTGGTTCAGGAGGAGACAAGAGAGGGAGTAAAGGTAACTCATGTGGAGCCCGTTTTTGTTTTGCATCATTATTTTCTATTCCACATGCATCAATCTTATTTATTCCTAACGAAACTTCCTAACAAGATAAATTTAAATACTTATTTATTCTTCTTCTCCATGGAGATTACCACAATGCTAGGCACCAGCGGCAATACATGAGTTGATATTAAAAATCAGTTATGAAACTATTACATGACATAAATGGTTTGAGTTTTAACCAAAAAAGTCTGTGCTAAAATTTTGGACAGTGTTCTTATTAGGCAGTTTTCCAGGAAATACAGCCCTGGCTGTGAAACAAGAAGATAGGTTTTCACAGCCACCAGGCATGAGTGGATGTTCATGTCATGAATATGGTGATGTCACTCCAGTAGAGCGTTTCTCCTTGTCACTGGATCTTGTTTGGAAAACAGTCATCTTGGCTTCACCTTTTCCACTATTTCCATTTTCATTCATGTTACAATGGAAGAATATGTCCAGTCCAGACCGTAACCCATTCCATCAACTTCATCTTCTGATAGGAGTTAGCGAAAATACATAGAAAAGTTCTGTATCTTATTTTCTGCAAATATATAAGCATTTGTAGTCAACCTTGATTCTAAGTATATTACTAGAAATAATAGATCTTCACATGATTTGCCCATGCACATTGGTGCCTTAAATTTGAGCATCTTGCATAATATTTTCTTCTAAATATACTATCCAGGTAGTTCCTGTCATTAATGCTTTGTAACAGAAAGGTTAATTCTACAATGATCCAAATTATGTTTACGTGTGGACTATTAAAAAAAAAGATTGATTTTAAGTCCTATTTGTGAGTACACAAGAAAAAATTGTACGTGAATCACAATGTGTAGCTACAATATATTGTTAATATTTAAATTCTGTCTCTTAATTCTACTTTCAATTCTTGAATCTTTAACTAAAGTTACCGACTAAACATATTTTTAGTGTCATTAGGAAAAATGGCTAATGTAGCTCTAGTGATTCTTGAATACAGTTCTATGAGCATAATTTTATTTTAATGCCAACTGATTATTATACAATTCCTGTGTTCTGGTCCACATCCAATCTGAGTTCCTAGAGGGAAGATACTATAATTATAATCACAAAAACTCTTATGGAAAATATCTTTCATTGAAAACTCATTCAGACAAACAATAGTTGACAGTATTCATGGTACATACATACATACACATATGTAAACTTTTCTTTATGCTTCTCACATTACTAGTTTCTACCAAAAGCAAGGAAATGCAATTTAATCTAAAATAAAGCTTAACTTTTATTTGATTAATATATGGACAAGAGGATCCTTCACTCATGTCAGAATGCCAATCCCAATGGGGAAGATCCAGGAGGCAGTTCATTTCTTGCAAGCTCAACCTCTCACAACTCTTTCATTACTGATCTCTCATATATTTTAAATTTGCTTGCTCGCAAATCACATCTCTTTGCTAAGGAACAGCAGCATTTTCTCAAACTTTGTGCTTCGTATACAGCTAAAGAAACATTTTCTTGACTTACGGAGGTGAAAAAAAAAAGCAAAAGAAAAGAAAGAAAAAGGCAACTGACTGAATGCCAAGCATATAAATAGCTTCAACACAAATTGATTTGATGGAGAATCCAAGTGCCAAAAAGTCACTGAAAATCTCTCTCTGAAGGTACCTGACGTAAGTCCCTGGCCACCTATGGTCAGGACAACTCAGAATCACTAACGGGGGGGCCTCCCATTTAATCTTCTTTGTGGGTGATGTGTCAGTTTTCTCTCACTGCTATAACAAATTACTACAAACTTAGTAACTTAAAACAACACAAATTTATTCTTTTGCAATCCTGGAGGTCGAAAATCTGAAATCAGTTTCACTGAGCTAAAGTCAAGGTGTCGGCCGGCCATGCTCCCATGGAAGGCTCTAGGGGAAAATCCGTTTCCTTCCTTTTTCCAGCTTCTAGAGCTGCATTCCTACAATTCTTGGGCTCAAGGCCCCTTCATCCCTCTTCACAGCCAGCAGCGTAGCATCTTTTCTCTCTCTGACTCTGCTTCCCTCTGCTTTCATCACACAGCCTTCTGTTCTGCAGTATAATTGCCCCATCTCAAGATGGCATCTGTAAAATCTCTTTTGCCATATAAGGTAACATTTATAGGTTCCAGGGGTCAGGACCTGGAAACCTTTGGGGGCCATTATTCATCGTATCACTGGCAGGGAAGTAGATGCTCTCCTTGTACCTCTCTGAGTCCCATCCCCCATGATTTGACATCTCTGCTTTGTAGCCCATTGATAATCAAGTAGCCCAAAAGGGTCCCCTTTGTTTCTCTAGCTATCTTCATGCCATTTCTCCTTTCTATGGACCAATATTGGCCTTCTTCTCCCTCTCATTCCCTCAGAGTGGCCAGGTTTAAATGGCCTCCTTCTTATCTGAGTCTTCAGGTGTCCACAAAAGGCATAGACATTTTCCTCAGTTCATCTGGTCATAATCTCAATCCTGGGGCATCTTCAAATGCAGTAATGACATTTTCTCATAGAACCAGAGGGTCTGGTAGAGGCTCCAGGGCTCAGGTAGTTCATTTCTTTAACTTTAGTTAGGTTTCTCTTCAAAATATTTACCATGAAGTTCTTGAAAGCAAAATATCCATTCTCAGAGTTTCAGGTAGACAAACAACCCCATTTAATACATCTTAAAGGAATCTGGTACCAAATGTCTTCTCAATCTCTATATAGCTAATCCTCAACTCCTTAAGTTTTCTTATTCTTAATACTCCAATTGAATTACCTTGCCTTTCTAGGACTCAAGATCATAAGTCCCCGGCTGTTGTCTAGTAGTGTGAATTACACCAAATAGCTACTTTACTATGACAGGGATTTCCATCTAAGTTCCTATGCAAATCATGCTTCTCTCTGTTAAAAAATAAACTGAGAGGTACATTAAAATTTTCAATAGTTTATTTGAGCAAATGTAGATTTGAAGTGGGCAACACCAAACCAAGTGTTTAGAGTTCTCTGTCTACAGGAGCTCGGGGAAAGGCTTTCATAGACTAGTTGAGGAAGCAAAGCAAGGAAATTATCTACCTGGTTATAATTTAAGCAGTTGCCTTATTTGGGAAAGCCTCATTGGCTGTTTGTGATTGGTTGTTCTTAATTTTTTTTTCTCAGATATAAGTGCATTCCAGGAATTGCCTCTGTCTTAGGTTTCAGTTTGCTTACGTAGGCTACCAGGGCATTAGAGCTACCACAGTCTAGTGGCTTCCCTGTTTAATTACTTGAATATCTTCAGAAACATTATTGGTTCATAGACATAATGAATAAAGAAAAGGAGGAAAGTAAATTGACTCTTTTTATCTTTTTTCGGTATTTCTTGATTGGAGTTTCTCAAAGAATACTTTTTCAATGTTATAGTTTAGTCTATGTCTTTCGTCACACTCCCCATTCCCATAACAATGGAGACATTTTACTTTGGCTGTACACGTGCTATCTATTACCAAATGGATTGGCTTCTGACTGACACAAGCTTTAGTTAACAAGTTGTGATCACTTCAGTATCAGCCTTAGTAATGAGAGAAAACACACCAATAAGATATTTATAAAGGATCTCATTCAAAATCCCATAAGGAGCTATATAAATCACAGGCAAGTATGTCCATCTTGAAAACAAGAGTTCCATACCAGTAGATGCTCTTTTAGAAAGTGATCATGCAGGTGAAGGGATGGAGTTTGCATTTTCATAAAGCTTGACCCACTGAAACTCCACTAGACTGCATGAGCAGTTCATTATGCCACACATAAGCCCATGTGTAGAGAGCTACCCTTCTGTTCCTTGTCTGCCACATAGGAAGCTCTCAACAATTTAGCTATTATTCACTAGAATTAAACTTAGTTTAAGAATCTTAAGGCAAAATCAAAAAGAGAAAAAAGCTGAATTAGAACCACGTATTTAAAAAATAGCAGTGGAAAAAAGGTATCTTTAAAGAGAGAAGAATACACTTGAGACTATGATTGATCGTCAAATGCAATAAGAAAGTTCAGCTGAAATAAAGCTTTATGATATAAGCCAGTTACCAGAGGGAGAAGAGCCCAGAACAAAATTCATTGCTTGTTTTCACTTCAAATTGTTCAAAACAATAAATTAGGCTCTATTTTTAAGAAATCTTCTGAATAACATGTCTGAGTCGAAATGAAGCTTATTTTCCTGATCTTAGTCTCTCCCATCTAGACATGAGGGGGAATTACCTGGTGAAACAAAATCCCCAAATAAAAATTCACTAAGAGTTTAAATTCAAACCCTTGGATGTGGTTGATATCCAAGATAAATATATAACTAATTTAATCCCTCAAAAATTTTTAATATTATTTTTTCAATGTTATGCAAAGCTGGAATGACATGATATGTATGTGTGTGTGCGTATGTCATATTTATGTTCTACTAGTGTATTACTTTTTTATTCTGAAGAACAGGTAAATGTGAACTAGCATTTTGTAAGCCCTTTATATGATCGTGTTCAGAATAGCAGGGTTTTCATCACACGCTCTGAGCCTGTGCATTCAATTTCTTGGAGTATAACTGGAGAAAACCTGCTACCACACAATTGCATTACCTTAAACACCAGAGAGCCAGCGTTCTCACTGGAGCTAATTTCAAATAAAATGATGCATGCTTTAATACCCAATATAGCTGCATGATGGGACATCTGGTGAAGGATGATCCTAAAATTAGGCTCAGGAATCAAGCAAAACTAAATTTGAATTCAAGCTCTACTACTCACTAATCATGCGATCTAGGGAAATATTTAATTTCTCTGACTGGCTTCCTTTTTTTCATTTTAAAATGGATACAAAAATAGTACCCACAGAGTTTGGGGTAGGATTCAGTGAGATAATGTATGCATGTTCAATGCTTATGATAATAATGTCTGGTATAAAATAAGCACTCAATAAAGCTATTATTGTTATTATTTTTCTGCCTGGTTAGCATTTGTGCTTCCAAAAGAGCTGCTAGAAATGTTTGGCTATTTATCTGCTTGGTAAATTATATGAGACAAATTATGTGACAGTGTGTGTGTGCATGTTTATATATATCCTAATTTAGGCAACCACAAAAAATTACTTATTCCTGCTATTCCATTCTACCCAGCTGTTTGGTTGCTAACTAACCTTAATTCACCACAAAGAAAAGAATGTATAGAAAGATATCTGTTTTGATAAAAAGGGATAATAATTTAACCTTAAGCAAAGACAGCATCAATTTGATATTTGTGCTCTACCAGTGTGAGTAATTTGAAATAACCTTAATATAGTAGTCCAACAGAGGATTTTAAATAAAATTTAACTTTCGTAAAATGTCTTTCAGCTTACAAATCATGTTAATACGAGCTATTTAATTAACTCTTTAAAATGACCACTGAAATTAAGTTGAATATGGATGTTACAGTCTGAATAGTGCCCCTCCAAAATTTATATGTTGAAGTCCTAACCCCAAGTACCTCAGAATGAGCCTGTATTTGGAGGTAGGGTCTTTAAAGAGGTACTTAAATTAAAATGAGGTCATTAGGTGGGCCCTAATCCAATAAGACTGGTGACTTTATAAGAAGAGGAGTTTAGGACACATACAGATACATATAGAGGGAAGATCATGTGAAGACACTGGAGGAAGAGAGACATCTACAAGCCAAGAAGAAGGACTTCAGGAGAAACCAACCCTGCTGACACTTTGATCTCGAAATTCTGGCCTCCAGAATTGTGAGAAAATAATTTCTGTTGTTTAAACCACTCAGTCTGTGGGACTTTGTTATGGCAGCCCTAGAAAACCAATACAATGAATTATGCTCATTTTAAGGACGAGGCTAATAGAGATGGAGAAACTTGTGTGAGTTCTTTTATTTAATGATTTGCAAGAGCTAGAGTCAGAATTTGAATCAATGTTTCTAATGACAGTCAGTATTCTTTCCATCTCACAACAGTGCTTCTTGAGTAATCCAAAGACATAGGGATGGTGCTGTTATAGGAAGCACTGGATGGCAAGACTTCTGCTGAGTAGAAAACAGGTCCCTATTTAGTGCAGTACATAGTCAAACGACTGAGTTACGATAATAGAATCGTGACTTTGCAAGTCTCCATTCCTATACCATCTCCCTTGTCTTTATCACGTGATATGATATTGGGGTATCCAAACCTGGATGCAAAACCATATTTCCTGGGATATGTTTAAAAAATACCAATCCCTGGGCCTTCTTCTAAGACTATTAAATTAGAATCTTGAACAAAGTGGAGGATTGTGTCGAATAAGCTATATTTTTTAAAGAAGGTTCCCAGATGATTCTGATACAGACAGCCAAGCAACATTTGGAATTCCCAGCTATACATAGTGGAAAGACTATGAATTTTGAACCAGACACACATAAACTTACATCTTGGCTCTGCATTATAACTTGCTTAACAATTCTGAGTTTTAAATTCTACATAAGTATAATGAAGGACAACAGGCACTGTAGACAAGGGTACATGTATGTTTATGTTTGCATTGGTTTGTATACATTGTACAAATAGAGCCTTCCTTTAGACTGTTTTCTTCTAAACACTGGCTATAAGCTCTCTGGAGCTTATCAGACTGAAGCATCTACTCTCAGCAACCTGACTTATATTTGATCCCTGAACCTTGGCAATACTAGCCTTGAAGAGCATCCAAAGGCCTCCCTGCCATATGGATTCCCAGTTACCCAGGCTATCAGGATCACATTTGCCTTAATGATTCATGATCCCTCTTTCAAAAGGTTATCAGCCCAGGAAGAAAATTATCCCAGCAGGACGTTCAGATTCTTATCCAAACCAGATTCCTGGACCAATAGCAATTCTTTTCCCTTAGCATGCAGCCATAATGTGCCAAGTCATTTCACAAAGTGCTTGGAAATTACTTCCAATGCGATGAGCCAAAAGCTCATATTAAATTAGCATTTCATCTATTTCTGGTAGAAATTTCTCAGGCTACTCAGATCCCAGGCCTTAAATCATAGCAGATATCTAAGCACCAATCATGGCAAGTTTCTTCTCTGTTTCAGAGAGTTGAAAGCCGGAATCAGCTTGACAATCCTACACTCCAATAAATCGCCAACCAAACAGAATGAGATTCTCCCATTATTCTTTCTGTCACTCTATCCTAAACAATCAAAGTCCAATCTGTTTGCCTTCCAGCTCTTTCTAAAACCCTCCTTTCCCTCTGCTCTCCTTTGTCTTAGCCTTCTCACTCCCATAAGAGTTGAATAGAACACCTGTTTGGAGAAAATCCCATTAAACGCCCAGACACCCAGCATCTCTTCTCCAACAAATCCTTAGTAAGGGACAAGAGATCAATAAGTAGAATAACTAAGTCCTTACACAGAAAAAACTGAATTAGACCACGGTGTTTTCTCTAAACCGAAGGAGCCCAAGATTCTAAACAACACCTTGGGAATGATATTTTCAGCTTGGATTTTGAACACTTTACATTGAGATGAATCATTATCCATTGTTAGTCTGCCAACAAGCATGAATGGCTATACTGTAAAACATATGGAAAAATCCTCTCTACCTAAGGGCAGAGAGAGTTCATCCAATAATCCTTGTGGAGGTCAAAGAAGAGGAAAGAGGAAGGGACTTTTAGAGATTATTTTATGTTTGGCTGCTGGGTCATAAGGCTCCACAGCACTTTGGGGCTTTGGAAGCCACTCCCTGACTATCATCTGTTGCTGGGGGCATTTTTTTTTCTGTATTCTAAGTATCTAGTAAGAAATTGTATGTAGGCAGACCTCTGAAGCCTGAGTTTTCACTTCTAAATAGCAGAGAAAGTTGACTACTTTTTAAAAGGATGCCTTCTTATTCTCTATTCTCACATGTATTTTTTTCTCCAAAGAAGCACTTAAATGTAAAACATCCCCTCCTACATAATTTTAGGTCATTTTTAAGAAATATTAGTTGAGCATCAATCATACGCTAAGCAAAAATCTAAGTGCTGAATAAAACATGACAAATAAGCTATTTTCCTTATAGAATTTACATTATGGTGAGAGGCAAATTTACAGGAGAAAAAGATAATTTTAGCTTAATGTAGCAGTTTTAGAGTTTTACGCAGAGTGTTACAGAAGTATAGCAGAAGAATATTAAGCCCAACCTGGTGGTGAGAGTGAGTGGTATGGAAAAATGTCAGAATAAGTAACAACTGAGCTCAAAGTTAATTTATCAAGATAAATAAAATATGGTGGGGATATGGGATGGGGAGCATGAACTGAAGATAACAGGTTGGGCACAGGACTAATGCTGGGTCTATAAGTGCATTAGTCTTGGGTATTGTTGAAACTCCGCTGATCCGGGAAGAGAGTCTACATGATGAGGTTGAAGAGGAGGGCAACTTCTGAGTCATGGAATGGAAGGATGATGGTGTAAGGAACTTAGATTTCTTCCTAGAAGTGATGAGCACTCAGAAAAAAGTTCACAGCAGAAGAGTGACACAATCCTATTTGCATTTTTGAGGGTCTACCTGCAAATATTGTGGAAGATGGACTTGCAAAGGGACAAGGACTTGTTGCCAGGAGACTAATTAGGAGGCTTTTGTAATACTTTAGGTGAGAGCTGATGAGGACTTCAATTCTCATTAGAGATGTAAATATGTAGAAAACATGTTTTGGATTATTCAGGAAATAGTTCAATTTTTTTTTCCCCAAAGTAAGTCATTCCTCAATACAAGTCACTACTAAGGAAAAGCATCTCTATAGATTTATTATATGCATTAAGACAGAGCACACTTCCTTAAACTTATATTTGAAAACCCCATTTGGTATAATTTTTAAGTAATACTGCCTACATAACTCCACATTATTTAAATTATAACAAATAATAACAAATTTTAGTTGGGCAATTTGCCTGCTGCTGTCCCTTCCTCTGTTGGTCCATTAGATAAGAAGAAGAATGTCAACTTTATTGCTCATTTACTAAAATGTTTGTGCTTGTTCTTGACCAGGATGGAACTTTCCTTGCTGAGAAAGAGAATATTTCCCTGCCGGCTAAAACATAAATAAAATTTAAAAAAAACTATTTCCACTGAAATATATATACTATTTCTCAAAAGGTTCTCAGCCTCTTTGATATATTTAATTTATCTTACCTGCCACCATCATCTTATTTCAAGCCCTGAAATCTGGGCAGGAATCATGTCATATTAACAATCACTCTTGGGAACAGTTGCTGATAAAATGGCTAAAACAATTTATTACATTTGATTCAGCAGCTGTGCTATTTTGGAAACTCCCTCTTAGACCCACAGGAAGATAGATTTAGCCACAAAACTTTCCAAAATCTTCAAGTAGCAGGATTCTGATTTCACTTACATTAGGAAACCAGATCCCAATATCTAAAGACACAGAGAAACCCTAGATTTGATTCTTATGAAAATATAGTGAGTGAAAGGTAGGTCTTGTATGTTGGAACTAAGATTCGTGTTGTTTAATATGTGGAAACCCACCCTGCATCTCAGTTGCGGGATGCTAATCTTGAGGTAATTTGGAAGAAGATAGCCCAACCAAAAGGAAAGAAAACATACTATCTTCCACCTTCTGAATCATCCAGATTATCAAATGAGGATAATTTCCGGCATTGTGGATTACTGAAACCAAATCCTCTTCAAAGAGATTTTTCTAAACTAATGAAGCATAAATAGTTATAAATTATATTTATGGAGAAGAATACCCCAAGACTGTGCCAGAACTTTGCTGAGCACCTGTACACTCAAGGCCTTTCAAAGGCGTTGCTGGGCGAGCTGGAGATCCTTACAACATGCTCATGTTTTTTGTTTTGCTTTGTTTTCTTTGTGAGGAAGATCAGCCCTGAGCTAACCTCCAATGCCAATCCTGCTCTTTTTGCTGAGGAAGATTGGCCCTGGGTTAACATCCGTGCCCATCTTCCTCTACTTTATATAGGACAGCATGCAGTATGACTCAACAAGGTGTGTGTCGGTCCTTGCCCGGGATCCGAACCTTCGAACCCTGGGTCGCCAAAGCAGAGCGCGTGCACTTAACCACTAAGCCACTAGGCCTGCCCGACACGCTCATGTATTTAAGTCCTGCCACACTTATTTCCATAAAAACAGAGATAGAAATTGACAAGAGTTTGCATGCCTCACTGGGACAGGTTGGAAGCAGTGTATTTGGTTTGTACAAAGGGCAAGATAGCCAAGTAAGTGTATGAAAAAAAGGATAATATTTATTGAGTTCTTGCTGTGAATATTGTGTTATTTAATTCCCACCACAAACACCTGAGATAACTGTTATTTAGTTTAATTTTGCCCTTTGACATATGAGAAAACTGACGATTTGTGAGATTTCATAACATTTTCCATGTCCTATATCATTGGTATATGCATTTTGAATCAGTCTTCTTAACTCAGCAGACCATTTCAGAAACAGGAACGTTTGGTGTGCCCTTTTAACATTTTGACAAGTGGCCATTTAACATTATGCAAATTAGAAACTATTAAACTTTCAAATTTAAAAGAAATATTATGAATGTGGAGAAACAGATATTCTTACCCATTTATGAGCCTAACCCCATCTCTGATACCCACTGTACTGTTGGCATCAGCCTTAGGGTAAATTTGAGCTAGTTACAGGGTTTGGGAATTGTTAGGCAGTCAAGAGGACTGGAGTGAGAGATATGCATAGTTTGTTTGCAAGAAGACACCTAAAAAGAAACCATGGAGTCATACATTTACAACTCTAACATATTCCAGAAAGGATCATAAATCACTCTAAGTCAATTTTTCATTCTCTGAAAAATTAACTGTAGCTTAATGGTCTATGTCCCAACTTAGCTTAATTACTAAACAGATTTAGGTATTTAGTAATAAAATTTAGTCTCTTTTTTATTTGGAAATATAGAGAAAAAAAAACCTTTTCCCTTTTGTAGAATTAAGATTATGCTAACTTTTTATCCATTCAACAAATATTTTGAAAGCTTATTAAGTTCTTTTCCCCAGGCCAACTATATTTGAGGAGAGTGATATATATTAGACATTTGGAGGAATTGAAGTCTATTTGTATCATAATATAATCTCTTGGGTTTGGATCCACACTGCACAGTGAATCTCCAATTAAATATTTTACCAGTTTTTCAGCACTTTTAGTAACATAGGTATATTTTGTTTGATATATTAAAATTCTTTGGACTCATATTTTTAAAAAGGAATGCAATGCATTTAATTGTGTATACTATACATACATACACACACACGTATGTATTTCTTAAAATATATTTGTATATACATAGATATCTAAATGTGTTGCATTCTTTTTTAAAATATCAAATGTCAGAAAAGTCAAATCATTAAGAAATTAACTTATAAAATTGAAATCTTTCATAATTGGCATGAGGATTAAGGATATAGAAAGGGTCAGGGTTTTCTGTTGCTCACATTATTCTTTATAAAACAAAGATATTACACTTTTATAGGGTTGTTTCTACATGGATATATCAAAACAATGTGATGAGAATATCTTTCATCAATCTAGGCCATCTAGGACTTCAATCCAGGGATCCAATTGCCCATGATCTTTCCACCGTTTGAAGTTCCAAAGTGTAGAATACATAAAAATAATGACAGTGTAAACTCCTTTTCAAAATGCAGGCCACAAATGTATGAGATCAGTGAAAATTTATAAGCAGTAGCAGGTATACATCAAGATGACAGATTAGGTTCTGAGTTCAAACAAGTAAATAGAACTTTCAATAAACATATTTCTACTTGATGTGCTCATACTATTGTCCAATATTCAGTAAAATATTGTTGAGTGTTGGATAATACCAAACTGGATACATGTCTTCTATTGTTTTAAAAAAAAATTAAAAATGAACACGTATGTACTTATATCAATATCTTGCCCACTGTATCAGTACCAGCTGGATTCAATATCATGGCATTAAGCTCTTTTTGCCTATAGTCAAATCTTATAAGCCCAGAGTTTGTTACCCAAAGTAGTCAAAGGAGAAGGTGAATAGCATCATCTAGATTCCTTCTTTACCTACATGATCTTGATGACTTCCTCAAACCTTCTAGACTTTGGACTCCAACTGCCTTGAACCATCTGTATGGCCCTCCTTAATTAATAGGATTTCTTGGAGCCAGCACATTATATACCTAAGGTTTGGATTGATATTTTTAGTCTCACGTTCCCTTCTATTGTCTTATTCTTTACCTGAGCAATCTTCAGTATCACCAGATGCACCAGAATAATCACACTATGAGACACTATGAGCCCATGTTTACAATCTTATATCAGATGTGAGAATCTACTGATTTTATGCACATTAGTCAGGAGAGGAAAATAAAATGATAAATACTTATTTAATGGAGTTGAAAACAATCTTGCCCCACATGTTTGACTTGAATATAATCATGCCATAAATTTAATTTCCAGTTAACAGGACATTAATGGGATGGGAAACAAGTTAAATAACAAAAAGAACTAATCATATGAAATTAAAACATAGAAGTACCTAATGTGATCTCTTTAAGATGCCAATGTCAAGAATAAAAGAAGAAAAACAAGGTTGTTCCAGATTAATAAAGACAGGACATCACTAAATGCAATGTGTATATATTTATTGGATCCTAGTTCAAACCAACCAACAGCAAATACATTATGAAGACATAGGAGTAGAATATTTGATAATTCTGAGAAATTATTGTTAATTTTTGTTGTGTGATAATATTTTTACAATTACATAGGAAAATATATTTATTTTTGAGAGATTAATAGGGAAATATTTAGGGGTAAAATACTTGGATATGTATAGAATATGAAATATTCTAGGAAAACAATTAGTGAAGCAAATATGGTGAAATATCAAAAATTGCCAACCTAGGTGATGGGGTTAAGTATTTCTATCTACTATTATTCTCTATATTAGAACATTTTCATGATCAAATAGGAGAAAACAAGGAAAATCCTAATGGCAGTTACCAATAGGAAATCAGGTATTGTGACATACATAAGTTCCTATTACCAATGATGCTTCTGGCAAGGCATGGAGGAGACAAATATTTGATAGAAGCACCACCTGTAGACTGAACTACTGTGACTAGATGTGGAAGGGGGTACTTGGGAATGCAGAAAAGCACAGTTTAAGTTAAGGTATAAGGCTAAGGCATACATAGCATCAGGACAATCATTTACTATGCTGATCACTTTGGCCAGTGTTCAGTGTGGATTTCATCTGTCCATTCATTCATCCAACAATTAAGTGTCATGCTTTACATGCATCTATCATGATATAAATATGAATAGGACACAGTTACTGCCTGAACCAGATCAGGAGGGCAGAAAGACAGTCAAACTAATACATCACAATTCTACAGAAGTATTATAGTCAAAGGATGAACGAATAGCTACGATGGCAGAGAAGAGGGTGTAACTGGTTTTGCCTGGGTGTCTGCAGCGTCTTAGGAGTTTATCAGTTGAGAAGGAAGGAACACATCCTAGCAGAGGGACTAATAGATAAAAATACCTAGAGATGAGGGGCTGGCTCTGTGGCATAGTGGTTAAGTTCATGTGCACCACTTCGGCAGCCTGAGGTTGGCTGGTTTGGATCCTGGACACAAACCTACACGTTGCTCGTCAAGCCATGCCGTGGTGGTGTCCCACATACAAAATAGAGGAAGATTGGTGCAGATATTAGCTCAAAGATCCTGGGTGCGGACCTACACACTGCTCATCAAGCCATGCTGTGGTGGCATCCCACATAAAAAATAGAGGAAGATTGGCACAGATGTTAGCTCAGGGCCAATCTTCCTTACCAAACAAAAAACAAAAAAACAAAACAAAAAAAAACACCTAGAGATGAGCAAAGAGATTTCAATAATATTAAGAAATTCAGTATGAGGTTTGAATACACTTTTAAGAGATGATGCTGAATAGGAACATTTGGATCAGGCTGTGAAGTCTTTTATACGTCAAGTTGAGGAATTCATCTACAATCTGATATTTTATTTTAATGCAATATTTAAAACTATCTTAGATGTCACAGAAATCTAACAATAAGAAGATTAGCATTAATTTTATTTGTGCAAAAGTTTCTCCTCCTGAAGAAAATTACTCTGCAGAGAAAGCAAATAAAAATTTTAAACGCTAAAAATGGACTGAATTCCCAGGAGAATTACAACGTAAACACCCATTGCATTCTTCTTTCATTTCTTCTCCTTTGCTTGGCCACAGGGGAGTGGATTTACTAAGAATATGTCACTTTGCCACCCTTGCTTCTCTGCACAAATTGGGGCTTGCTGGGAGAAGAAAGTAATAACAAGTCTGAGATGCCTTGCAGCCTTACAGATTGTCCGGATGTCTACAAATGGAGCTGGTAGGTTAAGCAAAGTAGGTGAAATACAAGTCTCAGCTCTGCAAATGTAGATCCTCTCTAACTAATGACCAGATTAGAAATGCTGACCCTCAGGAAATAATTATGTTACCTCCAACAGGAATAATGATCTTATAATTTTGATAATGGTTAGAAACTGAGAATACTTAAAATGACCAAGAATAGCATAATGATAAGATAAATTACTATATCCATAACAGTGGATGTTACCTATACTCTAACACGTTTGTAAAGTATTATTAGTGATGTAAAAAACATTAATTGTAACTAAAATATATATATAAATATGTGCATATAGTATACAACATACACATATACACAGAAAAATATACATATATATTAAAAATACATTTATGAAAATATTGGTTAGTTCTGAGTAACAGGGTTATGGATGATTTAAATATTTTTCTCATACTATTCTATAATTTACATTTTTCAGATAGATAGATAGACATACAGATGGATAGATAGATAGACATACAGATAGATAGATAGACAGACAAAATCACTAGTCTTGAGGGAACAATGGAGATAAAAGGAAGAACTAAATCAATTAATTTTCAATGGAAAAATTATGGAAAGATGGGGGATTTTAATTAGTAATAGTAAAATGGGTTAAATCTACTATTCCAATTTTCTGAATTCTGAACTGTTATCTTCATAAGTTGTTTGTTTGAGGGTGACACAAGTCCAAGATATACTCAAATGATATATGCAGTTACCTGGGGAATCAAGTTTTTGCTTAGCTCTTTGAATTATGTGCCACAATGGTTTTAGGAAAAGTATATGCAAAATAATGTTTCTCTTCAATTAACCTTCCATTAAGTTCTCTTTTTTATTCTTTCAGTAGGTATTTATTGTGGGTCAGGCACTAGGCTGAGGTCCACAGTTAAGCTGAATACAAGAGATACAAAGCTATCCTCCCTCCGCAAAGGAAGCTTCCTCTCTCCTCGACCACCAACAGGAGGTTATCTTTCTCAAGACCAGAAGAACATGTATTTCAAGTATCTAATAAGCAGCCTGGGTTGTAGTGAAGACAGAATACGTTTGTGTTTAGAATAGCAGTCCCATGGACAGCACCACTGTCACCTCATCTCTCAAGAGGGACAGAAAGATAAGTAATGAGGTAGATAAGTAAGGTAAATAAGCTTGTTACTAAACATTTCCAATTCCATTTCTTTTCCATGGCATGGTATAGAATCATTCAAGAGGACAGACAGAACTTATTCTCAGGAATAAGTGTCATTAGGCAGAATTTCCCAACTTAGAGTGAGAAAAATTAGGTGATCTCTTCAAATACAATATTGAAATTGGCAGTTGTCAGGGCCATCTGGGGACCCTAAAGTTTTTTTACCAATTGTGGTGTCATATGCCTTGGTGTGTCTACTGGGAACCAACCAACTATTATAGCTGAGATCTATTACCACTAATGCCAGTTGGTGGCTTTATTATAACAGCAGCTTTTCAGCTTTTGTTCATTTGAGAGCACCCTACCAATAGTCAAGGCAAAACTGGATGTGCCAAGAGGCAATTTCTCTCTTGAACTGTGGAGTAATCCCTTTCTATTAAATTGAGGTTGGGTTAACCTTGAGGCTCCCTGTTAATGTTTAATTGCACATTAGTGCTTCAGAAGCCAGGGCAGGAAGAAGAGGAAAACAATTGTTTAAGGTGAGTCTCCCTTGGATCTGAAGAAATATAGTTAATTACCAGCGAGGCAATTTATATTCAAATGAGAGAAGGGAAGCAATATAAAAAGCAGGAAGCAAAGAGGTGGGGTAAGGGACAAAAGTCTAAGAAGACTTTAAGAGAGGCAGATGCAATATTCCACCAAGAGATAAAGAACATGGGAATGAAGAAAACAAGCCAACCAAGGGCGCACAGTGCCATGAGGAATGAGAAGTTTTACAATGCAAATTGTTTTCTTTCCATTTCACATTGCTTCCTTTTGCCTCCGAAGACTAAAAGGCCAGTGGTACCGAAAATAGCCCTATTCCACAAAGTATTGCATTAATTTTGTGATTTCTAAGTCTTCTCTTTTAGAAAATCTGTTCTAAAAACAGCATTTATTTTTACAGGTGGAGAGCAGAATTTATAGTTATTTATTTCTTAAAACTACATAACTTGCGGAGGCAACTCTGATAAAAGTGCATTTGGGGTAATTACGTGCAAGATTTGGGGTAGCTGAGGATTTATCCCTTTAAGGACTCAGACCAAAAAGGAAAGCAATTTTGGATACAAATATTTCAAACATGTATTAAACACTTCCTTAGATTTCAGATTATACTAATTTAACCTTTTAAATGATTAAAATCATGATAAATGATTTCATTGAGTTGCAAACATAACTAGCCTAAGAGCTATTTCTAATAAACACGGCACTAATTTTCAGCTTAAAAACTAAAATAGGAATCTTTATTTTACTAAATTCAAGTTGAAATCATACCAGTGATATGCCTAAAATTCAAGATCTCTATAACCAAGACTCTTAGTAATAGACACAATATAAGAAAGGAGATTAGCAGGAAGATTTTTTTCCTCATATTGTCTTTGCTTTCTCTTACCTCACTATCTTTTCTGCGTTTTCCTTTCTGTAAATTTCCTTCTGGATACCCTACATTTTGTGCACACACACAGACATAAACTCACACACACGTTAATATATACACTCAAACTTTACTACCCAAAGTGGCAGCGCTCTGCACCTATGAGGCTTCTACTAGGACAACGAAGAGAAGAAAGAATTATTATTATCTGATTGGGGATCACCTCCTTTGGATTAGTAACTCCCGAGTAACTTGCCACTTGCACTGTGGTTAAATATAGCTGCATATGGTTCAAAACATCTGTGATTTTACATTCATGCATAGATTATGTTGTACAGTGGAGTTATTGCAGAAAGCACCCTCCCATCACCATGGTTACCAATCCTTCCTGTAGAGCTCTGTATTCACATTTATTGTTAGTACAATCACAGGGTTAGTGGTAGGAATAAAATTCAGAGATACAATTTCATAAGCCACATGATGATGTTTGGTGGTACTGGTAATTAGCAGGAAGTTAGAAGTTGAAGAAGACTGATTGCCTTTGCTTTCTTCAGAAAGGCTTTAGCGTTAGGCATAAGATAAGCATTTTGTATAAATAATATGGAACGAAGTTAAGTTGAATAAAATAGCTGCATCATTGGACAGTGGTCAAAGGTCCTTTCACGAGACTTAAACACACCTGAGGCCTTTATTCATAGTTTTATTGTCTATCTCAAAAATTGATAAGATGTATGGTCACTATCCTTTGGAGTTGTTTTCTGATGTTTCTTCCTCAGAGTCTCTGGCCTCGGTATGTACCAGTGGAGATGTAAAATTAAGACGAATGGATAAGGAATTCAAAGGCAGAATAAATACTGTGCAGGAATATGAATATTCCATTGAAATAGTTAAATAAGATCTATGTCCTCCTAATTATTCTCAGTAGGAAACAGTTCTCTCCTTAGTCTTGCTGTCTAAAACCAGCTGGGTTTCCTTCCTTCCAACAGTGAAGTGCAGGGTAAAACCAGTAACCCCACAATGCTCCATACTTCATCATTTAGAGAGTCTCACAGACACACACACAAACACACACACACAACTATTGCTCTTGAGTGTCATTTATCCCAGAAGATAAGATAAAACCATTGTGCATTGGGAAATTTTAGTGGTGTTAACCCAGAGGCAAGGTTGAGAAGAGATAATTCAGAATTGAGGAAGCATAGTGTTAGGATAGACAAATAAAAATACAAAGCCTTTATTTAAAATTGGCTTCTATGAACATAGGAAGCATATTCACGTGGATCCCCTTTAATAGAACAGACTAGATATTTTGCTTTGTAGTTGACAGCAACATGTTACATCTTAATAATTAAGAGAGAAAGGCGAATTGCTGTGTGTATAGTTCAGCTACCTGAGAGAGATGAATCACTTTTTCTGGAATGCAAATTTGTTTATGTTTTGCTTAGTGATTAATTACAGGGAAAAACTCCCCCTCTTCTATGTCTCATTTGACATTCCTTCTCATACTCTCATACTCGTAGGGAATATGACAAGTAGATGGAAAGTTTTTTTCAGTTGGAGCTGTAGCTGCAAGTAAAATAGATTCAATGGCTTGAGAAAGTGCAGGACACTGAAATTTACAGGTGACCTGGGAAAATTTTTCCCTATCTTTAATCTTTTATTTAGATAGGTATCTTAAAAATGTAAAGGGAAACTAACATCAACAACAACTGGGTAAATTATAAGGAATAGCTATTAAAATGCATCTATAAGCTGGCAGGAAGATAAACAGGACAAAGGCTAAATTGTAGAAGGAACCAATAAAGAAAAAATAAAACATTGAAGCTGGGTTTCATTTGGAGGGAATTTGCCAACTCCATTTAACTCGAGCCTCAGATTTACAACCTCAAGGGAAGTGTCTTTGTCCTTTCAGGAGACTCAAACAAAATTCTACAGACCGGGTAGCTTATAAACAACAAATTTCTCACAGTTCTGGAGGCTGGAAAGTCCGAGATCAAGACATCAGCACTGTCACATACTGGTGAGGGCTCTTTCCCTGGTTCATAGCCCATGCCTTGTCTCGGTGCCCACACGTGGTAGAAAGGCCTAGAGAGCTCTGCAGGATATTTTCTAAGGACAATAATGCCATTCCAAGTCACCTCCCAAAGGCTCCACTTCCTAATACTATCACCTTTGGGGTAAGGATTTCAACATACGAATTTTGGGGGGACACAAACATTCAGACTGTAGCAGGGAGTATGAGACAGGCGGCAGAGTGTTGTATCTATTTCTGTGGGGAGTCCAGTAGAAGACTCTACATATATAGAGAGAGACATAAGGACTGCATCTGAAACAGTAAGATAGAGTAGACACAAACCCACTTCCTTCTCTGGGGATTTCATGGAAAATTGTCAATATGAACAATGGTTCAAAATGGAGCAGAAAAATATCTATCTTATTCAGCTCAGGCTGCTATAACAAATTACCATAGAGTGGAGGCTTAAACAACAAATATTTATTTCTCACAGTTCTGGAGACTGGAAGTCCAAGATCAGGGTGCCTACAGAAGGTTCAGGTTCTGGTAAGGCCCTCTTCCTGGTTTACAGATAGCCGTCTTCTCATTGTATCCCCACATGAGGGAGACAGAGAGGGCTAACTCTCTTCTCCTTATTATAAGAACACTAATCCCATATAAGGGCACCATCCTTATGACCTAGTTATGTCCCAAAGGCCCTACCTCCTAATTCCATCCTACTAGGGGTTAGGGTTTCAATGAATTAATTGGGGGGGAGGGGGCGGAACATGCAGTCTGTAACAAAGTCTTTTCTAGGAAGTCATAATCTATAAGCCAACTTGCAGATGCTGTTGCAATGTAAAATCATACTCCCTGTGTGATCTGAAAACCTTAAAGCCACAAATGTAATTTAAAGTAGTTCTGGGCCTAGTGTTCCTAGGCATACAGCAGACGCAAACACATATGGTTTTTGGAGGAACCCATTTATAACCTAGACCTTGAAAAATTCCAACAAAGTTCAAGAAATAGGATCTCATTGTCCAACTCACCAAACACCCTAAAAAAGAATGCATCATGAATAAAAGCCATTAGAAAAATAACAGATAGACAAATTATACATGTGAAGACTTCAGCTATTATAATATTAGAAATAAAATATTAAGTAGGCTCAGTATGGTTAAAAAAAGAAAAATGCTGAAAAATGTAAAAGTAATAAACAATTTTAAAATTAATAAGCATATTTTAAAAATGAAAACTTCTAAAAATAAATATGAAAAACAAAATTTAAAGAATCCAATGTACATACATATATATATGAAATGAATATTCATATTTGAAAAGGTATCAAGTAGAACTTTTTAAAATAAAAACTCTCTCTGTCTCTCTCTCTCTATATATATACACTGCTGAATTGACAGAGCAAATGAGAAAAATAGTAAAAATGAGAGCTGTAAAGATATATTTCATAATCAGTACAGAATAGAAAAACTGTTAGATATGAAAGAAAATGGGGTAGATTATATTTGAATAGATAATGACTTGTAATTTTTCATAACTAATGAAAAACAACAATCCACAGAATGTCTAACAAATTTCAAGCGGGAAAGATACATATAAATACATTATAGTGAAACTGCAGATTACCAAAGACAATCAGAAGATCTCAAAAATTTATAGAGATTAAAGACAGCATTTTAGAGGAATAATAATTATATTAACAGTTGACTTCTTAAAAACAATCAAAACCAAAGAAGTGGAATTATGTCTTTAATCTGTTGAAAGGAAATCAAAGCAAAGCTTAGATTGTAGACTCTACAGAAATATCTTTTGAAAATAAGAGTGAGAAAAATAAAACATTTTTAGACAAATAATATCAGCTGTCCCACAAAGAGATTATCATGAAAGAAAATTCTAAAGAATGGACAAAGATCTTTATCTGTATTGTTCATATGCTGCAATCTCAGCTATATTTCTTGGGATGTGATTAGCTCTCTATAAATATTTTTGAATTAATTAATTTATTAAGTAATAATGAACTTCGGGTGGAAAGAAAATGATTTTATATGGAAGATCTGAGATTTAAATAAAGAGATAAAGACCAAATAAACTTCTGTATGTGTAAGTAAAACTAACAAACCATGATTATATAAAACTAAAATGTGAGTGTTGTGGACTTATAAAAAATAAAGATAGAACTAAAATACATGGCCATAATTTTATATGTCACATAGGGCTTGCCCATATATAAAATATTATAAGGTCTTTTGTTATTTGGATGGATAGTAAAGATATTGAATTGATATACATGCAATTTAAAATTCCTAGGGTAATCAGTAAAAAAAATAGATCACATAAAATCAAAACTCATAGATGTGAAAACATGGAATGATAATAATCGAAAATCAGTTCAAAAGAAAATAAACCAGTTGAAAGAAACAATGGAAATGAGAGAGAAGAAAAAAAATTGCATGCACAAAACAGCACAAATAGCGCACAGAATTTAATGCTAGAAATAAATCCAAATGTTTAAGAAATTGCAACAAATGTAAATTGACTCAATATCCAGATAAAAGACAGACAGACTAGAAAAAAAATCCAACTCTGCCTTTGTACAGAGACACATTTGAAAGATAAGAAAATAGACATGTTATAAGTAAAAAGATGGAAAAAGAGATGCCAGGAAACTATAAACAAAACAAAGCTTGTGAGATGGTTGGAGGGAAATAGAAAGTAGGTCACGTTTTTGTGCCCTAAGACTTAGGCTTCATCTACCCATTATAGCCTGGAGTTGTTTTTGCTCGTGCTATTTACATGTACTATTACAAACGAAAGACCTGTAAAGGTTTATTTTTAAACGTAAAGCAGTAGTCCGGATGTCAGAGAACTATGATCTATCTCATGATATATTCAGGAAGAACACTGTGACATCTGCTTTGAACCATTTAAAATCCTGCTAACATGTACTCAACTTGTCTGTGAGTCATTAGGAGGCAGTACGTATTTTTCAGAATAAATAATACTCACTTAAGCCTAATATAAGGTATGCCAGTCTCTTTGATTTAGATACATTTTTATCTTATCTGTTTCATTCATTCGAGTAGTAAAGGGAAGAATAGGTATTATTAATACCTTTCTCATCTGACTTATTTAATATCTCGTACAATAATAGAATATACAGCCATAAACTTAATAATGGAACATCTGGGAAAATTGACAAATTGATATTAAGGGAAAAATAACAGTAAACCTTATCTTGCCAGAATTCTTATAGCTAAAACATACCAATAACGTTGTCATTTCTCCGTGCATTTGTCCTGGGTGGGGGACACATTTTATCAAGAAAATCTCCTCTGTTTTAAATTTATATGATATCATAATTTAATGGTGATATTTAAAGAGTAGTTTCTGAAGAAGTGATAAAATGTGTATATTCTGCACACATACTAAGTGTTCAGGTGGCCCTTAATGTTTGTTGAATGATTTCATTGTTGTTGATTGAAAAATCCCTAGCCATATTATATGAAATGCTAGTATTTATCTATTGGTATTATAATTAAAAGGATGTATATGCACTTTTAATATCAAAAAAAAGCTGTATAGTTCAGACATCAAGTATGATCAAGCAAAATAAATTTTGAGGTAAAAAGCATTACTAGAGCTAAAAGTAGTTGGTATTTAATTGTCCTGGAAGATATAACAATTATAAACTTGCATGAATCTAATAATGCACACACACACACACATATAAATACAAACATATATACACACATATATACACACACATGTAGATACATGAATATATATAAATTATATATACATAATTTCAGAGAACTAAAAGGAGAAATCATCAGATTTGCTGTCAATTGGGAGATTGTCTCATCCCTCTTTCAATAATTTACAGACCAAACAGGTAAAGGAAATCATGTGCCCAGTTTAAAGAACATGGTGAACAAACTTGCTCTAATGGACTTTACACAATGCTGCACCTAATTACTATAGAATACACATGCTTTGCAAGCACACATGCACATTTATGGTATTTGCCAACCTACTGGGCCACAAAACTAGTCTCAACAAATTTCAAATGATTGGCATGATACAGACTACAAAGATTTCTCTCTACAGTACAATTACGCTAAGTAGAAATAACTAATTGGAAAGATGTTTAGAATTTCAGAAATACGTGCATAAATAACTCATTGGTCAAGGAAAAAATAAAAACAGAATAATACTAGAAGATTTAGAACTTAATGATTACTAAAACATACCTATTAAAACATTTGGGATGCAGGTAAATGCTATTTAGAGGGGCAGTTATAGTCTAGCATGCATTAGACAAAAAATTTTGTAAATCTTGAAAATTAAGTTATGAAATATAAGAATAATATGAAAGAAAGTAGGAAGAGGGATATTTAAAAGAAAAGAAATTAATCAAATAAAAAACAAACATCTAATAGGGAAAATAACCCCCCTGGGTGGCCACTTAATATTTGTCAGAGACCAGCCCCAGTTCTTAGCTCAGCCATTAGGAACCACCAGAATAGACGATTTTATAAAGTTTTCTCATCTTTTTAAGTTACAATGGTAAGACATATCCCTGTTCACAAAATCCAGGTCACTTGATTTCAAATTATGTGTTCCAATATGCTGTGTTCTCTCTTAGGTTGGAAGCTGTATAATTTTCTTTGGAAAAGAAATAACCATAACATCACATTTAATTTTCAAGAAACTGATATTATGACATCCTTCTTTAGTCTTTTTTAACTATTAAAAACAAAACACACATGGCAAAAAAAAATACTCTTCACTGAACTTTGTAGCCAATTAAACTGTAAGTAATTACAGTTAATTAATTTGTAATTAAATGCTTCAAGGCAAAACAGAAGAAGAAAATGGGACAGTCCAGGTGGCATTCATGGCCAGAACGAACTGGCAACCTTAAGGTTGTACTCAGAGATTAGAGAAGAAGCATTGATGTCAGTGGTGCTTTTTCAAGATTTGTTTACTTTTTAACTTTTTATTTGGAAATAATTTTAGACTGACAGGGGAATTGCAAAAACAGTGCAGAATGTTCCCTTATGCCCCATCATACAGCTTCCTCTAATGTTAAAAACTTATATAACCATAGTATAATTATCAAGACTAAGAAACCAACATCGGTAAAATTCTATTGTCTGAATTATAGACTTTTTTTGTGTCCTTTTTCTGTTCAGGATTTATTTTTATTATTTTAATAAATAAATTTATTAAAACCGTTCACAGAGATAACTTTGTAATTTGATCAGCATTTGCATTCCTCCAATCAAGTATACAATTATTGTGCCTACCATGTGCTGGAAATATTTCTCTAGTTAAGTTTTACCATTTCTATAGCTTAATTTTTCATATTTCGATCTACTGTACACTTTCTTTTCCACCTAGAGCATGCTGTTCCCTACAGGCTGACTAATCTCTCCATCACCTCAGTCACCTTAACCAAGGTGTGAACATCTATTATACAGAACACTAGAATGGATTTTCCATGGTCCTAATAGTCAAAGTTTCCATGGGAGCAAGAGATATCACTCTAGCATATCAAAATGCTGTGGTTCATTATTCTTTTATTTGTTTTTTGTGGAACAGAAAAATGACCAGTACCATAGAGCTTCATGAACTCAGACTTGCTTTAAAATTAAAAATCCAATATTATAGCATTCATTTCAATAGAGAATTGCTTCATTTTCTGTAAATTTTCAGTTGGTATATGTGTCTACATCGTACTACTTTACAGTAGCTTTAGGCTAGTCATGTTGTTTTTCTTCAAGTATATAAAGATTTTAAGACTATATGTAAAACAGGCTCCTAAGGCTAAATGTCTTTATTGACTGATAAAGGGATTTGGGTTTTTTCTTTGTAGAAAACTAGACAATATCATGTAGGCAATGGGATAACGTTTTTAAGGCAGATGGAAAATATAATCATCATAATACTTTAGGGAGGTACTTCTGAGGGCAGGTGGAGGCAGGAAAGACTAGAATGGGGAGAGATTAGAGGTAGAGGATTCAGTGGAGGCTGGTGATGGGAAATGAAGAGTACTTGAACTAAATCAATGGCCGTGGGTTTAGAGAGGAATGTTTGAAACAGAGATTTTTCTACGGAGAATCTACAGAATTTGGTGTCTGTTTAAAAGGGTGTAGAACAGTGATAGAGAAATCAAGGCAGAAAATAAGAAAGATGAGACTTCAATTGTGAAAGACTAGATGGTTGTTTACATTATTCAAGGAGATAAAAAAATACAGAATATTTTTTGGAAGAGAGATGGAAATTAATTTCTGCTTTGTACTTATTGAATGTAGGTGCTTGACAAATATCAGAATGGAGATGTCCAAACAGTGGGCTGTAGTCATGTTTCACCCTAATCACTCTAGACAAAATATCGTGGGTGATTCCCTGGTTAAAAACCCTTTAAAATTTGCCAGGCAGTTTCCTAGATGTTACCCCACCCCACACAGATAACAGTCAGCAGTTGCAATGACCAAAGATCTAAAACTTCTTTGTTGGCCAAGATAAGAACATTTCAGTAACATTACAAACCATTCTTCTGGGATGCGGTATGCCAAGTTGATCTCAATAGATCATTGTCCAATCGCAGTGCAAGATTTGACACATTTGTTCCATTCTCACAATCCCTTTCTCCTTGATATCTTTTTTAAAAGCTTCTTATTCTATAACCCAACAGAGAAATGCATCAAATTTTCTCTGAAAGGCATCAAAAGACATCAGGTTAAGGGAGTAGAGAGTGAATGAAAATAGATTTATTTTTACAGAATTGTATAACATGTACTTTAAACACTGTTTTAAGATTTTTGTCTGGTATTTGAAAAGATATATGCTTACACATCCATTCAGTGAATATTTGTTCAGTCCTTCCCGGGTCCCAGGTTTTTACCAGGCATGAAGAGGGAAGAAATGAATAACAGACAAAGAAATGGGATGTAGAGCAAGAGTTTTGGTTGGTTGTTTCTGGTGGAGGTGGTGATGGTGTGAGGGTAAAGTAATGAGTCCCAGTCAAGACATATTGAAAATTTGAGTTACTGGCCTGACACCTAGGACTATATATCCACTAAGGCCAGATAATTTGGTTCTATGAATAAAGATACACATACTAATGTTTTCCTATTTAAAGACCATTTAAATGACCAGCCTTCAAGTTGCCCATATGTACTCAGGAAGACCTGTATGCAAACAATCATGATAGGTGTGACAAGTACTATGCTAAAAGGATGGCACAGAGCACTCTGGGAAAACTGGAGGGGTCACTGAACCCATGTCACTAAGGAAGAGTTGCAAGTGCTCATTAAGCTTGGACTGTGTCTCAATGAATGAGTTGAGTTAGCCAAATGGATAGGAAGATGGTTGGTGAACTAGGAAAGACATCAAGGAATTACAAAACAGTTTGGTTGATCAGTGGTGAGAAACAAGGCAAGACACAAGGATAGCCAATCATACAGAGATCCTAATCCATAGAAACCGTAGCACACCTAAAGACACAGGAAGTAGGTTATTACTGGTAGTTTTTTGATGAAGGAAGTGGACTTAATTGGTCCCTTAAATATTAATAACCAGGGGCCAGCCTGGTGGCATAGCGGTTAAGTCCATGTGTTCTGCTTAGGCAGCCTGGAGTTTGGCTCACTGCTCATCAAGCCATGCTGAGGCAGCGTCCCACATAGAGGAACTAGAAGGACCTACAACCAGGATATACAACTATGTACTGGTGCTTTGGGGAGAAAAAAGAAACAGAGGAAGATTGGCAACAGATGTTAGCTCAAGGCCACTCTTCCTAAAAAAAAAATATCTATATATAGATATAGATATAAATAACCAAATCATAGTTCCCGAACCTAACTCTGCACCCAAAGTTACACATTTAGTAATTAATTTAACAAGTAATTTTGATGTGTAGCCAGGTTTAGAAAGTATAGGTCTAAATGTAAGGTCCTGCCTCTTTTTTTCACAGGTAATTGGACCATAACGACTTCTACATAGTCAATCCATACTCTGGCCAGAAATGGATAAAATGGAGTGGTATTAAAAAAAGAAGAAAAAAAATACCCTCTCTAAAAGGGACATTAATAATTAGCTGAGACAACTAGATCTGGATTTTTCTCAGTGTAACTAGTAGTGTAGTGTAACTAGGAGATGCAATAATGTTAATTTGTTTAGTAGTATGCATAACAGTAGAAAAGAATCACTGAGAGAAATCTCACAAATGTAGGCTATGAGACTATAAAGACTAAAAGTAATTGATGAGACTACGATAACATAAAACAAAAATCAGAAGAGACTATGAATCAACATAACGGCCCAATGGCCTTGGAATCTCTAGAGCTGCCTTCAATTTTGAACCATCTTCTGATTCTCCAACCACATCCCCGTTTCCAAGGGCCCAACTCTAAGGCTGAACCTGGGATCCAGCAATTGTGACTCCTGTCTAACTTATCTCTATTTAAGTTATCAATATAAGCCCATCACTACTTTGGGTATCCTAAGTGGCTCTGTTTCCTGCTACTGAAAAGCAATTAACTAAGGCAAAAACATATAGCAATTATAAATATGTAAGATCAGTAATATTTATAACCCAAGAAAATTAACGTTATTTTAAAGGGCCCATTACACGTACCAAGTATATATGGCTCATGAATTTGTAATCTTATCATTCAAGTGACATAACCTGTTTTCTGGAAAAAATTTTAAAAAGCAGTGAATGTTTATTATTTTGCTTCTAGAAATACTAATATGCATATGTATGCATGTATGTCCAATCAGATGCCATGGGTAATGATCTTATTAGATTAGTGATTTGATTTGGCATATTTTCTTTGAGATAATAGAGACAGCCCTGTATGATGGGTGCTGTGACAGTGATTGCTGGTTGTCCCTCAATCTCCACGCCTTCTTCTTTCTTAGCTGAGGACATGACTACTTGTAATAAAGTCTACATTCCCCAGCCTTCCTTGCAGAAGTTTTGGGCAATGTGATATAAGGGGAGGTGGGATGCAATCGCTGATGCATAAATTTCCATGTCTTTCTTTCTTCCCGCTGTATAGAATAAATCATTGACGGCTGGAGCTCAAATAACCATCTTGGGCCATGAGGTGGAAGCCACATGTTGATAATGGTGAAGCAACAGATAGAAGACTAACACAGCATATTATATTTCCTGACATTTAAGGAACTGCCCCTCCAGGCCTGGACTACTTACTTTCCTCCAAGATACGTCCCTCAGAAGATGAAAAATAGCAAAATTGGCCTATGACTCTACAGAAATATTACACTTCCAGCACAGACCCCACTATCTTCTTTGAAGTAGAACACGCTTTTAAGGGAAGAGTACTCAGTATCATCTGCTTTCGTCACCCTTTAAAACCACATCAGAGTATTAGCACAAATGTCAGACCAGGTGATCCACATCAAGAGGTCCCCATTGCAGGACCTCCCTAATGCTCAAGACCATCTTGACCTGTTAATTTTGTTGTTAGTGTCGTCGAGTTGACTCCCAGCGACCCTGTGTACAGCAGAGCAGGATCCTGCCTTGTCTTCTTGTGCCATTCCCTCACCTTCCAGTGCAGTATCAGACAATGCTCTGTTGCTATTCCTTTCAGAAGTGGGTGGCCAGGTCCTCCTTCCTAGTCTGTCTTAGTCTGGAAGCTCTGCTGAAACCTGTCCACCATGGGTGACCCTGCTGGTATTTGAAATACCAATGGCATAGCTTTCAGCATCACAGCAACACACATGGGCCACAGTATGACAACCGACAAATGGGTGGTGTGGTTCCCTCACCAGGAAATGAACCCTGGACTGTGGCAGTGAGAGCACGAAATCTTAACCACTAGACCACCAGGGCTGGCTTAACCTACTAATGCTGGCCAACAAATGTGCTTCTGTGCCTGAAAAAGTAACCCCAAAGACATCAGTTCCCAAACATTAGAGCACAACCTCACTAGACACTTTGTTAAAATGCAGATCATCAGGCCCAACGCCTAGAAATTTAGGTTTAGTAGGACTGGGAATTTGCATCTAATCCAGCACCTAGATTCTGAAGCAATGGTATTTTTGTTACTCTTTAAGAAAGCCAACTACAAGTATTAACATATACAGGAGAGAATTATCCATTAGTTAATGTACGAGCAAAGACTGGCTTAATCCATACCCACATACACTCACTTAAAAGGGACGAATCATTTAGAAGAGGCAATTAAACCTCAGCTTTCAAATGGCTGGCTCAGGGTTCTGAAGATATAAAATATCTACACAGAAATTTGCAGCTTACAAAATACATTCATATAAATGTAGGTCCTACAAAGTGCTGTGATGTGGATATTCTTGACTCTAATTCACGAATAAGAAAACTTGAGGTTCCAAGAGCGAAAGGCTGGTGTCTAGATTTGCACCTAGAGCCTCTGATTCTGGTTCCAGGACCCCATCATTTATATCCTGGCTATTTCATTAAAAAATATGTAGAAGAACCTGGAACGATTAAGATGCAAAGCAGCTAAGTTTTGGTGAGATATAGGGCATGGGCCATACTGTGGTTGGAAAAGGTAAGCAAGAGATAACAGGAGGGCCCTGATGCCTGAGTGTGGGAAACAGGGATCAAGGAGAATCTCTAAAGGAAGGAGGAAAGGCACCCAAGATAAAATGTCCTGACTTTGCAAGCTTGGCTGCAATTGGCCTAATCTAGAATGAGAGCCAGCAGCAAACAGTCAGAAAGGAAAATTTTAAAAAGAGGTGCTCCTACCTTGTCTATAATTGCCAGTGAGGAAGTAACATCTGGGCCAGCTGTGTCCTGTGATGGACATGCAGCAGCAAATATATGACCACGGCTCTGCTAATTAGAAGTCTGCTTCTCCCCCTTGCACAATAAGCACTGAACGATGCTGCAAACATCTTTGATCGTGCTAACCCTGGACATGAATATTTTACTCATTTGGACCACACCCAAAAATTAACATACTTAAGAAATGCTGTAGTATATTAATGAGAGAAACTTCTCCAAGAAAGAAATTATACTATGAATGCACAATACATACTATTTACCAGGATAATGAAACATTTTCTGTCCTGTTTTTGTCCTGTTCTAAGTATGTCTATCCAAAACTTGCATTTAAGAAAACTAATATATGTATAGAACTGCATAAGAACATCGTTGAGGTTAATTATTTTGTTTGCAGAGGATTTGCGGAAAATAGAACAAAAGTCCTGGTGGTTCAAGATAATCTAATCTGCTCTTCTCTCCTTCATATACAGAGTTAGTAGGGCCCTTTAAAAAAAGAGACAATACAGAGCACTGAGAGGGATGAATGATTTCAGAGAGACAATTAGACCTCAGCTTTCAAACTGCTGGCTCAGGGTTCTAGGGATGTTTCCCATGTGTGAGCTTGAGAAGAGAGGCATTGTCCTAAATCCTTCACATCACGAGGTCTACGAGCGCCTGCACCATCTGGTACCCACCCACCTTCCAGCATGCACACCTCCTACCCGTCTCTTTCTGGGTCACTTTACCTAAGTCACACTGGCTTGCTTTAAGTTTTTTGATTCCTAAACTCTTCCTGTTTCAGGACATTTGTAGTCGCTAATCCTCTACCTAAAACACATTTCTCCCTTTCTTCCGATAGCTAACTCCCGCTCATTCTTCAGGTATCAAAATAACGTTGTATCCTTGGAAAGGCTTTACCTGATCACCTCCACTTTAAATTGTCTCTTGTCTATGAATCTCAGTGTTTTCATGTTTTATCTTCATAGCATTTATTACTATAAAATATATAGTAATGTGGGTAACTATTTCTTTGACGAATGCCTCCCCTGCCACTACACCATAGTTCCATGTTGCAAGGACCACTCTTGTCTTCATTATCATTGCGTTCCCTGCAAAGTACCTGACACATAGTAGCTACTTCATAAATAATTATCAATTGAATGAGTGAATGAATGAACATAACTTTTTTTAAGGAAAAACATTAGCATGTTCTATTACTGCAGTGTGAATGGTTGAGATTTGCTTTAAAAACAAAAACAAAAAGGTATCTTGGGCCATTAAATAATAGCATCCATTTTGTGAAAGATTGGAAAATATAAGAAATCATTTGTTTTATAAACTTGCCCAAAGGACTTGGAAAATGCTTAGATTAGTGACTCCTGAATTTTGTAGTTCTTGAGTATAACTTATAAAATTTGTTTAACATAACATTTCTCTTTGCCCCACCCCCTCCTTCAGTGTTTCAGATTCAGTAAATCTGAAATGGATGCTGGGAATCTGCAATAAACAGGCATCTCAAGAAATTTTAATAAAATGACTAATTCTACAAGTATTTACCAAACACCCAATATGTGCCAGGTATGGCATGAGGTGATGGAGGCATGGATGATGCCTAAATTTGAGAGCCACTGCAAAAACTGACCCAGCGATTTTCCATATCATGCCCAAAGCTGTAGTTCTCATTTATTTGTGCATTCAGTAGGTATTTATTGATGACCCCTAAAGCCCAAGGCATTATACAAGTCTTACAAGTAATAGACATTTTCTTTCACTCAAGTTCCTGTAATATCTCAGAAAAGAAGAAAGTAAACATATAGTCACATATTTATTGGCTATCTGCCAAACATCAAGCACTGATAAATATTCTTACATGTTCTCTGGGTATGTTTGTGAACAGTTACTCAGGTCTCTAAAAATTGATATATTATTTTAGTTCTTCCTAATCTTTAAGCATTGTGACGTGGTTTTTATTGATTATTTCATTAAGTTATCACAGGAATCCTATGAAGCAAGTATCATTGTTATTAATAAGCAACTTGCTCAAGGTCACCTACTTAGCATGTTGGATAAAAAGGAAAACTAAATATATATAAATAGCTTCAGTATGAGGCAGTAAGTGTTAAGTACCCAGTGGAAAATAGAAGTAGGAGAAACCCATTTGAGAAGGAAAAATAACAAAAACAAGTGTAGGCACAACAATACACTAATCATGGAATTCATGGTGAGGTGGTTTCATCTATGATTCTATTTGTGTTAGTAGACAGAGTTGCAAAGAGACTTTGGCCACTGAAGCCTCTGTTTCACATGCATAGTGTAAGATGGTTTGTCTTTTTTGCATCTCAAATGCCAATCTACCTCACCCACTCTTGTGCAGGTCCAATCTAAGCTTATTCTCAGAGGCATTTGACAGAGACAATCTTCCACGGGGTTCTATACAGCTCAATATTTTAGCAGCTTTCCTTTGCAGAGATCTAGCATTGGGGGACAGCCAAATAGTTAGGAGCAAGCTTTGTTTGATACTTACAGCACCTAGGATTTGTACTGGGTTGAACAGTCTCCCTCTAAAATTCATATTCACCTGGAACCTTGGAATATGACCTTACTTGGAAATAGAGTCTGCAGATGTAATTAGTTAAACCGAAGTTATACTGGATTAGGGTGAGCCCTCAATCCAATGACCGGTGTCCTTATGAGAAGTCCATGTGAAGACACGCACAGGGAAAAAGGCTATGTGTAGATGGAGGCAGAGATTGGAGTGACACAGCTACAAGCCAAGCGATGCTAAAGATTGCTGGGACCACCAGGGGCCAGGGAGAGGCGAGGAAGGATTCATCCCAGGAGTCTTCAGAGAGGGCATGGCTCTGCTGACACCTCCATTTCAGACCTCTAGACTTCAAAGCTGTAAGGGAATAAATTTTTATTCTTTTAAACCACGCAATTTGTAATAATTTATTGTGGCAGCCCAAGGAAATTAAAACAGGATTTTATCAGAGAAAACCTCTGGCACAGGTCATTATGACAATGTATCTATATTATTGTTGTTGTTTTAATTGCCCCAACAGAACTTCTGATATGATTTTAAATAATGGAGACACATGACAACAAATTCACTTAAAATAGTGACTCCTTAATAGACATAAGCAACCTGATATTTAGGAGTTTATAAAAAATAACAGCGAAAACCTCCAGATGTTTTTAAGATATAATTTTCTCTTAGCCAAATTTATATGCCAAAATCAGTGCCGCTCATATCGTTTATGGGAATCATATGTGAGAAGAGACAAAAAAAGTTGCCAAAGTATAACTCATGGATGCTGGGATAGCTCAAGGGCTTCATGACAACAGAGATGCCCTCTTACTTTGAGGTTAGGAATAAAAGTATGCTCTGGATATTTCTATGCGTGAGCTTTGCAAAAGTGTCTTTAGCGAAAGTTCCCACAGCTGGGCGACATTGAAGAATGAATGATCTGTGTACAATGTCTCAATGAAGAAAGAAGGAATTGCGTGTTTGTGTGTGTGAGCAGTGAGAAGCAGCAACCCGCCCCTCTCTTTCAGGTCTCTTCTCTTTCCAGGAAAAGATCACCACAGTTTCCAGGGTGATGACAATTTTGCAACCTGTAATAATGCTAAAATAAAAACATCAAAGAGCCCAAGACGAGTTTAGCACAGTTTACATATACCTTATGGGTTGTTACACTTTGCGGTTAGAGGCAATGAACTTGAAAAGAAATACTGAGGACTTGCCAAAAACTGTGCAAATGAGACTGCCACATTTATACTTTATTCTCACACGGAGTATCCTACCACATTTCGTATTCAGGAAATACTGTATCACACATTTATAGCAGCAACAGGGCATATTTTCAATAGTATTAGTGCTTCTAGCATATGCAAGTGAATTTCATAACATCCTTTTCCCTGAATATATTTACTCCTCACCAATTAGTCTAGACTAATTATTATTAATTATGGTGTGTTTAATCCAGTGATAATTTCAAAACATAGTAATTCTTATAAGTCTAGAAGTCAGCCAAAATTCCTTCATTCACCTGTCCCCTTCATCAAATACATGTTGAGGCATTACAAGGAGTATTAAGAGTGTAGATTCTAGGGTCCAGGTGGGTTGGGTTCAAAGTCTCAATCTTGCACTTTTTATCTGTGTGACCTTAGAGGTTGGATTCACTTTCAAAAGTCCTTGTTTTCTTATCTGTAAAATGGATATCACAATAGTGGCTATTATGGGGTAGGGTAGTGGACACTCATTCCACTTTTCCCATGGGTCCACAGTGGAAAAGAAATTTGCAGTCCACTTCCAGGATGGAAATCTATAGAAGAGACTCTTCCGGTTTGTCTCCAAACCTTCGTTCATTCCTCTCTTGGAAAAGAGAGGATTTATCTAATCAGTGAATTTAGGATAAGGAATTGAGTATGCCCCATCAATTCCTTCTTCTCTCCCTTATCAGATCTGCCTCCCTGCAAAGAGGGCTCAAGAGAGTCTGTGCCCTCCCTGATCATCTCTTCGGGAAGGCCTGCAGCTGGCTAGGCTGTGCCAACACTGGGCGCACACATCTTTCAAATTCATACGGGATATCTATAGAAGCCAGCCTAGCTGATGATCCAAGCTATGTTTCTAATCAGCTCATCAGAAATAAAGTGAGGGAGTAAGGAAGATTGTTTGACCCTTGTAAAAAACACCACCAGCCTCAAAGATGAGTTGTGAGAACTGAATGAGGTAATGAATGCAAAGCTTAGGAGAGTGCTGGGTACATGCTCAGCAATTGACTGTTGGCTATTATTATGACAATTATTTTTCTTATTGATGTTACTACCACTAATGTTGTTGCTGCTGGTGCTCCTGTTGTTTTATTCTTGTTATTGTTGAATTGGCACCAGCCAAAGAGAAATGTGACTTCTCATTTGCATAAATAGTTTGTACAAGGGTAAGGAAATTTTCAAATAGAAAGCTGTGTTCAGTTGCTTAGAAGAGAGAAAAATGGAGATGACATCACGGCATGTGGCATCCAGTCGGAGAAGCGTTAAATATTCAGACTGACCTCTTTGGAGATCTCTCCATTTCTGCTGAGAACAGAGAACAGTGAGGCTCTAAGGCTAAAGGCAACGTCGTGCCTTTTGGTTCCACTAGAAGTTTGCATCTCGCAGTGCCCAGGACACGAAATCCTGGCTAGAACAGTGTTCTCCTGATGAAGCTGGTGCAGACGAAAACTGGTGACACTGGAAGATTCTCTGACAAAAAGCAGATAATGGAGTATCTCTAAGCCAGCGAGAGCAGAGGAGAAATGAGAACTTATTCTTAAGCACACATAAACACCTCTTGTGGATACCAAGAAAAGCTCCTTAGGTTGAAGCAGGTGCTTTGTCAGAAACTGAGTTGAGAGTCCCGGTAGATTTGAGCAATAAGCCTGCATAATGTAGGTAGAAATGCTGTGTGACCTTGTTCATACCCAGCAAATAATGAGGCCTAGAGACATCTGGGTTACATAAGAATTAATATACCACCTAGGCAATTAAATAGCAGCTGTGGCAACACAGATTATGACTGGGCCATCACTATAATTTAGTCTCATTTAGTGCACCATAATTGAATAATTGAATAATAATACATAAGAAATCATTAGTGCCTTAAATTATAGCAAGGCATACCAACACCAGTTCACTTTCCGACAAAAGTGTCCCTAAAAAAATATAGTCGTTATTAACACCTATTTTACAGAGAGTAAAATATTAAGATCAAGGAATTGCAACTAATTTCCCGATTTCACATAAAAAGTTGAAGCAAGAATAAAACCAAGGCCCTCTGACCATACAATTAGTCTCTCATCCAGTGAAATCAAAATGTTTCCATTCTGTTCCAATCTGTACCTTGCCAAAAATGCATCCCCTCTCTGTCTTTCACTCCCTCCACCCTCCAACACATACACACACACTCAATACCAATCTTTTAACCAGAAAGCACTGTGCATTTTTTGGAGCTTGAGAGAATAAAGAGTAGTTAACGTTCTTCGTTTCTCCACTTTCAGAAACAGTCTTGTCTAAACTCTAGCTTATAATTAAAGAACACAGAGACATAGTAACAAAGGGAGTGATAGTGGCTGGAAATAACAAGGAAGAGAAAATGAGAGAAGAGTGAAGGTCCGAAAACATTCTAAGAAGGAAGTTCTGATGCCACTTCTGGAAATGGGTATAGCCCAGTTTTTGTGTTCAGTTGCAGCAAAAGAAATTAAGATAGACATTAGAATAAATTCATGACTGCAGTCTGACGAATTTTCAATGCTGAATTAAAACAGGAATTTCAAACTGTCATTTGAGATTATATGATGTCTAAATCCTTGATGTATCTGTCAGGTCTTCTTTTGTTTTCTATTAGGGTTATTCCCTCCATATTCTGATCTTTGCAATATAATCTGGCAGATGTCCCTCAAATTCTGTTAATAGTTTGCCTCACTTAGAATACCCACTAATAACAACATGCATTGAACACTCAACTTCATGCTAGAATTGTTATAAGCACTTTATATGTATTAATGTTTTTAATTCTCTCACTAACCCTTTGGTGATATAAATAATAATTTTGTTTTTAAAGAAAACAAGTAAGGCACATGAAGAGTAAATATATTGTCAGTATCATAGAGACAATAGTGAGGCTGGATAAAAACCTAGGCTGTCTCGTTCCCCAACACAGAATCAACCACTGTGCTAAGCTGTTTTGGAGCATATACAAATATAGACAAAAACTAACTAATTAGTGGTATTTAGAATTTCTAATTTCTTAAATAGTCCACTTGTAATAATCTCAAATTTTGTGTTTTCTAGCCTTATAGTCTTAACGCTAGCTTTTGCTAATATTGAATAAACTTTTATCTCTAGTTGGATTTGGAGAGGTAGTGATACATTTATGGTAGGGCAGAGGTCTAAAGCAGTATGAAGACTGAAAATTATTATTATATATTTTCCATATGTGAATGACCTTATAGCTCATTCTCTCTTCATTCTAAGTTTTCATTTATTTACCTGGCTCAGAAAAGGATCCCTGATCTCAGCCTTGTCTAGTTGCCCCATCAGCCTTGTTTCTCCAACCTTGTCCTTCCATTCACCATCACCATGTTATGTTCAATGAGGATGCATTTTGACGTTTGGAACTGCATAATTCTTCAATGTGTAGAGTTGTCTCATGCAATGCAGACCTTTGTAATTTCTAGCTATAGGCACTAAATGCCAAATGACAAACACAAATATTCCCATATCTTTCCAAATACCCCCAGGTTCTCAAAGCCAACCAAGTGTTTTGCACAAATTTTTCATTTCTAATTACTCACATTGCTCTGACTTAGAATGTGTGAATATAGTCCCAACTACAAGTACGTGACTAAGATGGAAGTCCTCTGATATACTCTCTCTGGTCTATATGTCTTCTTTGGACTGTTCCTGAGCCCCTTCTTCAGCTATGGTTAATGTATCTTCATTGTAATTTCCTTACAATGTCATTTCAACATTCCATTACTGTCCTAGTAGATAGTCTGTTCATTTCTAGCAATTAAAGCATTAGTGGCTTCCCTTTGTTGGGGAGGGTGAGTAATCAGTACATGCTAGATCTGTGCTGGACACTTTAGATAAGAGAGCTACCTTGTTTAATCTTGACATAAATTCTCCATGGTTGCTATTATTACGCCCATTGGGAACACAAGAAAACTGAGACCTAAAGATATTAAACAACTTGCCAATAATAGCATTAATGAATGTGATAATTATATTTATAATAATAATACCGACAACACAGAGGCCTAATTCCACTAGGGTAACACTAACTCCTCAGGCTTTAAATGATTGAATTTCTAAGGGTAATTTTTAGGTTGTCATGTCAGTTCCATAGGAAGTTGTATAGGACAACCTTATTTGGCCCTCTCCAAAAAGAATCAGCTGCCACTTACTTTGCCCATTTATCTTATAAGACTTGATGACTACAATCAAAGCTATTCCTATCTGCCCAAAGGCAGATTTTGAAAATCTCTAGATCAAGGACAATTTCTTAGAAAATAAGATATACAACAGACAGTTTAGAACATTCTAGAAAAAACTGATGAAAGTATATGAAATTTGCAAATTTAAACTGCCATCACTAGTTGTGTTTCCTTATTTATAAAGCAAGAGAGCTGGATCAATGAGTGCTAATATTCCCCCCAGAGACTGAATTTAAGGTTTAATGGCACTTACTTAAGAAACTTCTTTATTCAACTATTGCCTCAATTTTGTCCCCTATTCTCATAAAACGCTCCTGAACATATCTTGAACACACGAGAGGGAAAAAATGCTAATTTTCTTAGAAGTATGTTCGTTTTTGTGGGACCCGCTGGTGGGAAGAGACGGTTTGCAAGGCTAAGGTTAGGGAGAACACACTCTAGGTGGGAGGGTGCAGTGCAATGAGGGTGTGAAATTACAGTACAAAGGATCAAAGAGAAAAATTGCCTTTAGAGTGACAGGCTCTCCTTCAAGGAGAAGAAAAACCAAATAATTTATGCCTGCAGAGGTACTGTAGGGCTCATATTTCAGCCTGCAGAATTCCTCAAGACTGCTATAACTGAGCCTCTTGCAGGGAGGACCTATTAATCCTTTGCATGTTTTGCCATTAATATTGTTTATTGGGCCACAAGAAGAGGACATAAACCTTTAATGTCACTTTTTCACACTAAGGATTTTTTCCTTAAAAATTCGATGGTATCCGCCAATTTGATATGGCACTTTAAGGACATTAGAGAAGCAGATGGCTGATTCTTAATGATTAATATTTTGCATCCACCAAAGATTTGTTATTTGATGCAAAGTGCACAGAATAACAATGTTCCTTTTTAATGGATTTGGGCTGTGCTATCGAAAGGGAAAAGGAAGAGTTTATACTGACAAATAATAGAGATTAGATTCAGAAGGGTCTGGAAGGATAATGAAGCACTGGGACTTAACAACCTAACCCAAAAGTAAAATTCTGGAGGAGTGGGAGGCCGTGAAGAAGAACCAGTACTCACTATGCACTCAATGTCAGTTCTGAGGAAAGTCTCATGTGAGAATTGCTAAAAGTCCAGAGGTTAAAAGTCCATGAGGCAGGTAGACCTTGGTTCAAATTTTCAGACAACCATTTGCACTCTGGAACACTTGAGACTGTTAGTTTGGGTGTTAGTGTCAGTAAAAGTAAAATGCTGGTAGGAATAAATCCCACGAAAAGATGCTATAAGCATTAAATTTAAAAGTGCATATAATGTGTTGAGCTCAGTGTCTGACATTTAGTAAACATTCATTTGTTAATTGTCTGACATAAGTACTCACCAGGTACTTAGTTTTCTTATCAGCAGTTTCTTTTCTTCTACCTTCTGATAAATCTAAGCAGTTTGCATCACCTTTATTATTCTCTGTCTAATCAGTGACATAGGTTTTGAGGACCATTCTTTTTGATCATCTTCCTGTGCTCCTAGTCTCAATTTCAGGTATAGGAATGTTAGGAATCCTATGACTATCAGGAGGAAAAGAGATTCCAGGGAAACATAAAGGGAAGGAAAAGAAATAAAGGCAATTATGAAAAATATTGCCTCTAATGGGGTCAATATCAGAATAAAGAAATACGTTAGAGTTTGAGATAATTAGGCATCATGCTGGGAGGAAGGAAAAAAGCCAAATATTGTGATATGAAATTCACAATAATATGAATATAACTATCAAATTGAAATTCTTCTAGAAGAAGTGGAGCAAGTTTCATTGTGTGTTGGTGATGTGGTAATGGAAAGGGAATTCCATATCTTCATGAAGACAATTGGAGGCAGTACAAAAACAAGCATTGAGTAAGGCTGTGCTTTTAATAAGGTAGCCAGAAGCCACACATGGCTTTTTAAATTAAAATTAAACAGCATTTAAAATTCAGTTCCTTATTCACACTAGTCACATTTCAAGTGCTCCGTAGCCACAGGTGACTAGTGGCTACCATATATTATAGACTATAACCATCATTGCAGAAGGTTCTCTTGGATAGTTCTTCTGTGATATGATAAAAGGAGGATGTTTCTATTTGTTTACAATTTATCCAGTGACCATTTAGTGCCATTTACTCTTCTGGATGTTAAGTTTACAGGGATAACTAAAGCAAGGTTCTGGCTTTCATGGAGTTTCCAGTCTAGTAGGGGAAATGGACAAAAACAAGCAAATAGTAGCAATGCAATAAACCCATCACTGGACATACAAAAGACCATGCAAACAGTGAGGAGGAAGAAATAAATAATGTTTAAGTGGGAAGGGACCTGGTTTTGAAACATTGCTTAGCCTTTTATTAGCTATGCAGCTTTGGACAGCTCACTTGACTTCTCTGGACCTTAGCTGATGTGTTCATTTGTTCATGCATTTTTTACTTCCTTCTTTCGTTGGCTTTTCAACAAATACTTCTTGAGTGTTTTTTATGTGTGTTATGTAGGGCTGGAAATATTTGGAGCCATTGTAGGTCTAGTCAAAATAAAGCCCATTTTATCCATCTCATTTTTCTCTAAAGGAATGTCATTTTTTTTTCTCTAATTCATTTCATGTTGATTACACCCTAAGAGACTTTCTCTTTGTTGTCAGAACTGCCTCATTTATTCATTCATCCAATCATTCAACAGACATTAGTAAACACTTACTATTTAATAGGCACCACATTAAAGACATATAAATAGGAATGTTGTGGCCTTTGTCCTGAAAAATCTAGTGGGATAGCCAGAGACACAAAAATATTACAATGCAATGTGATGAAGGTGTGGCAACAGGGTCTACAGGATAAAAAAAAGGAAAGAGATCTAACCAACATTCAAAGAAGATAGTTTGCCCCATTATTCATCCATAGAATGATATATTTCATGGATTATCTGTTCTCAAACAACAATGAAAGCCTTGCACACTATATAAAGTCATGCTTATTTATAACCCAGCAAATGGCAATCAATCCCTCACCAACAAAGGAGAAGCCTTTGGGGAGAGATGAGAATTCAGAGTCAATTGCACGTTAAGGATTTCAACTTTTAGAGCTAATCAGAATCTACCTAAATCAGTTTATCTGAAGGTCAATGCTTGTAATGTCTGTTGATAAAAGCATTCCCTTCAGCAAACATTTATTGAACGGCTACTCAGGACCAGCATTATATTAAGAGCTAGAAAGGGTACAGATATGCACATGGCATGCTCTTTGCTCTTAGCAAACTTCTAATCTAAGTAAATATATTTTAAAAATTCTATTTGTGTAGAATGAGAGAGTCGTCGATGTGTTTTAAGAAATCAAAGAAGAAGAATCAGTGTACTTCCTATAGCAAGTAGAATTTCTGGTGGCATATGATGGTAGGACGCAAACATGAAAAATAGACAAGAATGACTCCAGACAGAGTAAATAGCAGGAATAAAAACTCAGAAGGGAAATACAAGATCTAGCCAGTGTTTCGTTGGTCAGTTACCATAAGCCTGATACTAAGTTATGTATCTTAAGCATAATGCTTCATTTCATTTTTACAATAAGACCGTGACGTAAGTATTATTACACCATTTTAAAGATGAGTAATCTAGGGCTCAAGGAATTTAAAACAGATAATTACCTGAGGTCATGAGGTTAATACATGTTCAAGCCCAAAAAATCGTGACGTCAAAGTCGTTCCACATAGGTATTAGAAACATAGATAGTCTAGTGGTCATCTGAAGGGAGTACTGAAAAGGGGATTAGAAAGACTATTTTAGCCTGATAATTGAGGGTCTTGAAGGCTAGACTAAACAAGCTTGATCTGTCTAAACATTGCAAAGAAATCATTCCAAGGAAATTGAATACATGGAAAATTATTTGTGTATCCTAAATTTAGTTCAACCATGTTTCACAACTTAAAGTCAGGATATCAGAATAATAAAACGCTATATCTAGGCTTATACTTTCAATTGTCTGAGCCAGTAGCAAAAGCCTAACAAAGAAGGTGGAGGAAGAGACAGAAATATCAGCTACTGAGTTCAGATACCCACAGGGATGTATATAGTGTCTATATGTTTATTTATTTATTTTTTGTGAGGAAGATTAGCCCTGAGCTAACATCCAATGCCAGTCCTCCTCTTTTTGCTGAGGAAGATTGGCCCAGGTCTAACATCTATATGTTTATTTTTAAGCATAAATGCCACGTTTTAAAACCACACTAAACTCACAGGCTTAACGCATAGGACCAAAAAACCTCCTTTTATGAAATTCAGGTGTTCTGTTATGGCAGCAAGGGCATCACAATAGGTCCCAATAAAAGGAAATAAATGTATAATAACTATGCAAGCTGTCGTGCCAGGCAGTGACAAATAACTGATTAAGACCAAATTGGCCAGCTAGGGATGCCGACCAAAACTTGGCTCTTTCCTGAGGGTGCTGTTGCCAGGGCGTATTACTGTATTTCTACAACATGGAAATTAACACATAGCATGAGGGTTGATTTTTGTCTTCTCCCCTGCTCACCTCCTTTGAGAACAGCATCACTGCCACTCACTGTTGATTGCATTCTTACCCGCTTCTTCATCTATTCAGTTCATGTTAAATTGAGACTTCCGAGAGAAATGAGAAGCATTCATGCTCTGTTCCTATTGTGGAACTTGTCATTTGAAAAGAGCAAGAACCACACACACATACACACACATGTGTGGACACAAACACACCATACACATACAAGAATTGGCAATAACCTTGCAACAGGAATAAGAGATCCCTAATGTAGGCTGAAAATGATAAATGGGACACAGTTGAGAGGTAAATTGCCAGAAGCATCAAAAGATGTGTTTTGGTGACGTCAAGAGCAGCAAAGTCATTTATTTCAATATCTGACAACTGGAAAGCTAAAGGGAACCCACCCCTGTCACTCACTTAGGCTGTTGATTGATTAATGCCAACCTTTCTCTCCTTCCCTGGTATCCCATCATCTTCCACACCTTTCTGACAAGATCCCCCAATTTCCCCAAGCAAAGAGCTCACGCCTACGGCAAGAGCTTCTTATTAATTGTACTTAATGGAGTGGAGATCTATAAAGGTCAGGGTGGCTTTCTAACAAGCTCTCACCAAAATGAAGTACCTTTCAAATGTGACAAATTATCGAATTGGCGGAGATGGCCTGAGTCTCTCCAGAGGTAGTCCAGGCAGCGTGGGAGATGTCTCTGATAACATAAAGGATATGTATGAGGCGCTCACAGGAACATTGTGCTCCAATTGCTATATATACATTCCTTCTTCCCATGATTCATCTGAAAATAAATGAGGACCCATGTCACCACAGCGACAAGGGTGTGGTTTTAGCAACAGTGATGACAGCTATTTTCTTAGTCCAGACACCAGCTGGAGAACTGTACTAGAGAGAAAAATGTATGTGCTTTTCAAACTTGTTAGACGGATTCTTTGATTGTTGCAGACCACCAATTAGAAGCAAAAGACATACAAGCAAGGTAACATGTAAGTAAGTGACCATGATTTAAGAAAACAAATATAAAACTGGCAAGTTCTCTGTTGTTTGAAATATTAGGAGGATGTTCTTCTTGTCACTACTGAATATCCATTCAGATAATATAGAAATATACTTCTTCACTCAGAACGGGTTTCAAACATGTCACCATTTTATTATGTCATACTTAAATCTCCAGTGTCCAATATCTACTTTACTATTACCTAAAATAATAAATGATAAATGAAAAAATATGTAATTGGAGTTCTTAGGAAAAATTGATGATGTTTCCAAACAAAATAAATTCATAATTGAACACACATATAATAAATGTTTTCAGGGGTCCAAATCCAGGAAGGTGTCATTTAAAATATTCTATCATTACTTTTGGAAGTCTTGATAAAAATCTCAGAATGTATATTTCATATATGTAGTATATTTATAAAATAATGATAATAAGATACACAAATAAATAGAATAAATATTCTCATCCAATTTTCTTGTTTAAACATTGTCCAGAAAGTTTCTCCTCTGTGTCATAGCAGGAAAAACCAAAGAATACAAAATAAAGGGTATCAAAGTATAAATAGATTATCAACTATTGAATCTTTCTAGCTTACTATATCAATTTCTCCAGGCTCTGTAAGACTGTTGGAAAAAGCAAAAGTAAACAAGAACCATATGCAAACCAAATGCCATCTAAATAATTTAAATATTTGATAGTAAAGGAAAAGAAATTAAAGGACGTAAAAGAAAAGTTTACCGTAGAAGTTTACCTTACCCTAGAGCAGTGTTTTATATCTTCATTATATGCTCAACTTTGATCAATTTTAAATCATAGACAAAGATAGAAACATTGAAAAGAAAGAATCCATGACATTTAGGACCATATCAAATCATTTTCATTAAAGGAACATGGGGCAGAGGGTGGGGGAGACAAAACTTTATATCACTGTACTCATTTAGTTAATATCTATTTAGCACCAATTATCCTTCAACCACTGCAAGACTGAGAATATAAAAATGAATCTTGATCCTGCCCTGAAAGGGCTCTCAGTCTATACAGACATAAATATAAAAGAAAATAAATATGTAAATATAAAAGGAAAACTAAGGCTACAATGCTCTAAGTGCTACTTTATGGATAAACAGAGATGATACCGCATCTCATTCACAGGACAGCTGTCCGTGCTCAGGAATCCTAAGCTCCATTCTGGCAGCTTTTACAGTGACTGATGTAGTGGAGTTGGCAATGGTCCAGAGAGGAACGCAAAACTGATGAAGAGACAGACTTATGAGAGAAGAGTAAAGAAGTTGCTTAAGTATTGCTTGCGTAAGTGAGGACATACTATCAATACTTCGATGGTATAAATATCCAAGAGATAATGTAAGAGACTTAAGTGGAGTTAAGAAAGGTAAAAATTTTGGTGTAAATCGGGGGAAAAATGTAACGACAGCTGTATACTATAACATGGAAAATTTGCTTCTCTAGAAAAGGTAGAATTCCATCTGTTGAGTCATTTGATTTAGGTCTTTTTCTCTCCTGGCTTGACTGTAGGAAATATACACAAAGTTTATTTTCAATTCAGTTCACCAAACATTGCTTTAGGATCACGTATGTGTTAGGTATTAAGACAAGTGTTAAAGAGAAATAAGATAGGGGTCTGCTATAGATTGAATATTTGTGCCCCCCCCCAAATTTAAATGTTGAAACCTAATGCCCAGTGTGATGGCATTAGGAGGTGGCACCTTTGGGAGGTGCTTAAGTCATGAAGGTGTAGCCCTCATGAACGGGATTAGTGCCCTTGTAAAAGAGGCCATAGAGAGCTCCCTCTCCTTTCTGCCATGTGAAGGTGCAACCCTGAGAAGACAGCTGTCTATGAGAAAGCAGGCTCTCACCAGCCACTGAATCTGCTTGATCGTGGACTTCCCAGACTCCAGAATTATAAGAAATAAATCCCCATTGTTTATAAGCCATCCAGTCTACGGGATTTTTATTATAGCAGCCTGAACAGACTAAGATATTCCCTGTACTTAGGGAATTCTGTGTCCTTCCCATCACTCCACATATGTTCCACCTCCTAGTGATGCTGGAAGAGTCCAGCTATCAGATTACTCGGTGTTGCTAGGACCAAATCAAGTATACCTTTCACCAAACTACAAAAGAATCCCTCTTTCCTCCCTTCCCCACCTTCACCACACACACACACACACAATTGCACACTTAATTAAAGAAAATAACTCATGGATTTGGTATACCAGTACCTAGATGTAAAAGATGTAATGTAACATTCTTTATCTTTACCATAAACATTAAAGTTGACAAATCTGAGAAAAATCATCCTGATTAGTCTACACTTTGTGAGTGATTGGTAACTTCAAACGTTAATTTTTTGGTAGACTATTGAAAAAAACAGTTGAAAGAAGGAAAGATTGTTTATAGAAGGGAAAAGAACAATCCTACAATCAGTGTGGTAAAGGTCTTTTTAGACAGCAGTGTTTTCCTAGCATCAATTAATCAATCAGCAATTATTAGATGTGTGTGTGTATGTGTTTGTGTTTGCATGCACATGGGTGCATGGGCCTAACTGAATTTGAAAGGTAAGGCATTCTTCAGTAGCCCAGCCACCTTATGGTCGCGGTGATTTGACTATAAGTAAAGGCGATGCAGCATCCTCTCAGGCAACCTGCAGAACAACTGGGTGAACGCTTGGTTCAGATTCCAGGGTCACATAGTGACTCGTGCCCTCTCTTTGGGACAGGGGCCCTTGCTCCTCCCTCTGCACTAAGTCCTAGGAAACATTCAGGGGCACTGTATGGGATTCACACTGATTTTCCAATCAAAGCAACTACTGGGTCATTACAATTTTTTTTTTTTGAAGTCGACGAAACGTCTCTGGTACCAATTGAAGTGTGGTTTTAACTGACAAAAAATAAGCCTGACCAAGTAACAAAGTATTTGACTCTTGGAAAAGTTCTTTCCAAGGCTTTGAAAAACTGATACATAAAAGAGGAGATGGGCGTTGCATGCTTACTTTGTGGTGGGCAAAGCACTAAGGACTTTACATGCATTACTTCATTTAATCCTCATGAAATTGTCTCAGTTAATCCCTAAAATAACATTATGAGGCATTTACTATGGGGGTTCCCATTTCACAACTGAAGAAATAGAGACTTAGAGATGTTAAATTAACTTCCCAAAGTTAGAAAGCTAAGTGGTGGCGGGTCTGTTTAATTTCAGAGTCTGAGTTTTTAACTACTGAGCTCTAATATGGGTGAGAATATGATGCTAAAATTGAGGGATTCTATAGCAGGAAAAACAGGCACTCCAGAACAGTAGCAATAAAGATGGAAAGCAATTCAAAATTGCACCATTTCTCTTATGGTCTGTACAGCTAATACGTTTCTTATCATGTTTATAATATACATGTCTATGAAAGCTGATTTTGGTAGATATGATTGAGTCCTTTAATAACTTTAGAAACTGAGAAAAATAATGAACTGAATATTCCTATATATGGTGACTCCTTTACCAGGCCATCCTGCTACTTTTATGTGTCATTTTAGCCATTAATCCATTTCTCTACCTCTCTAACGAGAGATATATGCATTTGCACTGTCTGAGAAAATGGTCTAAACATCTACTCAGAATGTGTACTCATTGGTGTGTATTTTTGCCCAGCATGGTGTTTTAAGTTTGAGAATTTAAAGGCTTTCACAAGAGCTCAATTTTGGCCACAAGCCCCATCACACCCACTGTATTACACAGCCCTGAGGCACTCATGTGGCACCTCCCTGGCCCCTGTAGACATTGGAGCTAGAGATGCCCAATCTAATCTAGGAGGAGCCTCTTACTATGCAGTGATGTACCAGATCCTTGTTCTAGCCAGAGGCCAGATATCTGCATTTCTTTGAGCAAGTCATCACATTTCTTCTGAAATCATTTCAGCACTAGTATTCCTTATCAATAAAATGAGCAGAAATATATATGGCTCAGTCCCTTTCAGTTCTAAAATGGCCTTTTCTTACTGGGAAAGTTCCTCTTTATAGAATAATACCAAGTAATCAATGCTAAATGATTGATAGAATTGGAAAATCATGAATTTTTTCAACTTCTAAAGAAACAATGGATCTGAGCAATGATCACCTAAAATCCATTTGGTTAATGGCTAATGGTAAATTTTTAACAGATGGTCGTGCCTGAGGACCATCTGAACCCACTGATCAATCCTCACATCCTCAAAGGAAAGACATCACGTGCCTCCTGTAGGAAGTACAGAGCACCAGTTATCAACCTTGTGTGCCAAAAGACCAGAGATCTTTAACTAGATGGTTTCTCCATTGAAAAGGTCTACGTACTTGTTGGTAGATCACAAACACTTGATTGGTACCGAGTTTGACAAAAGAGGTGGGAGACAAAACCAATAGCGATGAATTTGAAATAAAAAATCATAATTTTAGAAATGAAAAATTGGACTTAAAATTAACCCATATGAAAACAAGATTCAATTTTTTAAACCTAATTCGCATGCAACTTTTCAATGAAATACTGTGTATAAATTGAAGTACAGTGTTGTTGTTGTTGTTTTTGATGTTATAATGGTTTTTAACATTGTGAAATTTTGGGTTGCACATTTTTGTTTGTCCATCACCATATATATGTCTCCCTTCACCCCTTGTGCCCACCCCCCACCCCCACTGCCCCTGGTAACCACAGTACAGTTTTCTCTGTCCATGTATTGGTTTATATTCCACATATGAGTGAGATCATACAGTGTTTGTCTTTCTCTTTCTGGCTTATTTCACTTAACATAATACGTTCCAGGCCCATCCATGTTGTTGCAAATGGGACGATTTTGTCATTTTTTATGGCTGAGTAGTATTCCACTGTATATATATATATACTACATTTTCCTAATCCAATCGTCAGTCGAGGGACACTTAGGTTGCTTCCACTTCTTGGCTATGGTGAATAATGCTGCAATGAACATAGGGGGGCATAAGCCTCTTTGGATTGTTGATTTCAGGTGCGTTGGATAGATTCCCAGTAGTGGGATGGCTGGATCATAGGGCATCTCTATATTTAAGTCTTTGAGAATTCTCCATACCGTTTTCCATAGAGGCTGCACCAGTTTGCATTCCCACCAGCTATGTATGAGGGTTCCTGTTTCTCCACATCCTCTCCAACATTTGTTGTTTTTTGTCTTGGTGATTATAGCCATTCTAACAGGCGTGAGGTGATATCTTAGTGTTGTTTTGATTTGCATTTCCCTGATGATTAGTGATGTTGAACATCTTTTCATGTGCCTATTGGCCATCTGTATATCTTCTTTAGAAAATTGTCTGTTCATTTCCTCTGCCCATTTTTTGATCGGGTTGTTTGTTTGTTGTTCAGTTGTGTGAGTTCTTTATATATTATGGAGATCAACCCCTTGTCCGATGTATGTTTTGCAAATATTCTCTCCCAGCTGGTGGGTTGTCTGTTCATCTTGATTCTGGTTTCGTTTGTCTTGTAGAAGCTTTTAAATCTGATAAAGTCCCACTTGCTTATTTTTTCTTTAGTTTCCCTAGTCTGGGTAGGCATGTCATCCGAAAAGATTCCTTTATAACCAATGTCAAATAGTGTGTTGCCTATATTTTCTTCTATGAGTTTTATAGTTTCAGGTCTCACCTTCAGGTCTTTGATCCATTTTGAGTTAATTTTTGTGAGTGGCGATAGCAGATGGTCCAATTTCATTCTTTTGCATGTGGCTGTCCAGTTTTCCCAACACCACTTATTGAAGAGGCTTTCCTTTCTCCATTGTATGTTCTTAGCACCTTTGTCGAAAATTAGCTGTCTGTATATGTGTGGTTTTATTTCTGGGATTTCGATTCTGTTCCATTGATCTGTGTGTCTGTTTTTGTACCAGTACCATGCTGTTTTGATTACTATTGCTTTGTAGTATGTTTTGAAGTCAGGGATTGTGATGCCTCCAGCTTTGTTCTTTTTTTTAAGGATTGCTTTAGCTATTTGGGGTCTTTTATTGCCCCATCTGAATTTTAGTACACTTGTTCTATTTCTGTGAAGAATGTCCTTGGGATTCTGATTGGGATTGCATTGAATCTGTAGATTGCTTTAGGTAATACAGACATTTTAACTATGTTTATTCTTCCAATCCACGTGCATGGGATATCTTTCCATTTCTTTATGTCATCATGGATTTCTTTCAATAATGTCTAGTAGTTCTCTTTGTATAGGTCCTTCACCTCCTTGGTAAGATTTATTCCTAGGTATTTTATTCTTTTTGATGCAATTGTAAACGGTATTATCTTTTTGAGCTCTCTTTCTGTTAGTTCATTATTAGGATACAGAAATGCAACTGATTTTTGTAGATTGATTTTGTACCCTGCAACTTTGCTGTAGTTGTTGATTGTTTCTAATAGTTTTCCAACAGAGTCTTTAGGGTTTTCTACATATACAATCATGTCATCTGCAAATAGTGAGAGTTTCACTTCTTCGTTACCTATTTGGATCCCTTTTATTCCTTTTTCTTGCTTAATTGCTCTGGCCAAAACCTCCAGTACTATGTTGAACAGGAGTGGTGAGAGTGGGCAGCCCTGCCTCATTCCTGTTCTCAGAGGAATGGCTTTCAGTCTTTCCCTGTTGAGTATGATGTTGGCTGTGGGTTTGTCATAAATAGCCTTTATTATGTTGAGGTACTTTCCTTCTATTCCCATTTTGTTGAGAGTTTTTATCATAAATGGATGTTGTATCTTGTCAAATGCCTTCTCTGTGTCTATTGAGATGATCATGTGGTTTTTCTTCTTTGTTTTGTTGATGTGATGTATCACGTTGATTGATTGGCGGATGTTGAACCATCCCTGCATCCCTGGTATAAATCCCACTTGATCATGGTGTATGATCTTTTTAATGTCTTGTTGTATTTGGTTTGCCAATATTTTGTTGAGGATTTTGGCATCACTGTTCATCAGAGATATTGGCCTGTAATTTTCTTTCTTTGTATTGTCTTTGTCTGGCTTTGGTATCAGGGTGATGTTGGCCTTGTAGAATGATTTAGGAAGTGTTCCATCTTCCTCTATTTTTTGGAATAGTTTGAGAAGGACGGGTATTAAATCTTCTTTGAATGTTTGGTAAAATTCACTGGAGAAGCCATCTGGTCCTGGACTTTTATTTTTTGGGAGGTTTTTGATTACTATTTCAATCTCTTTACTTGTGATTGTTCTATTCAGATTCTCCATTTCTTCTTGGTTCAGTTTTGGGAGGTTGTATGAGTCTAAGAATTTATCCATTTCTTCTAGATTGTCCAATTTGTTGGCATATAATTTCTCATAGTATTCTCTTATAATCCTCTGTATTTCCATGGTATCCGTTGTAATTTCTCCTCTTTCATTTCTAATTTTATTTACTTGAGCCTTTTCTCTTTTTTTTTTAGTAAGCCTGGCTAAGGGTTTGTCGATTTTGTTTTCCTTCTCAAAGAACCAACTCTTTGTTTCATTAATCCTTTCTACTGTTTTTTTGGTCTCAATTTCATTTATTTCTGCTCTGATTTTTATTATTTCTCTCCTTCTGCTGACTTTGGGCATTCTTTGTTCTTTTTCTAGTTCTGTTAGGTGTAATTTAAGGTTGCCCATTAGGGCTTTTTCTTGTTTGTTAAGGTGGGCTTGTATTGCTATGAGTTTCCCTCTCAGGACCGCTTTTGCTGCATCCATATGGTTTGATATGGCATGTTATCATTTTTGTTTGTTTCCAGATAGTTTTTGATTTCTCCTTTAATTTCATCAATGATCCATTGGTTGTTCAGTAGCATGTTGTTTAATCTCCACATTTTTGTCACTTTCCCAGTTTTTTTTTCATGGTTCATTTCCAGTTTCATAGCATTATGGTCTGAAAAGATGCTTGCTATGATTTCAATCTTCTTAAATTTATTGAGGCTTGCTTTGTTTCCCAACATATGGTCTATCCTAGAGAATGTTCCATGCACGCTTGAGAAGAATGTGTAATCAGCTGTTTTTGGATGGAGTGCTCTGTATATGTCTACTAGGTCCATCTCGTCCAGTTTTTCATTTAAGTATACTATTTTTTTATTGACTTTTTGTCTGGATGATCTAACCATTGATGTAAGTGGGGTGTTAAGTTCCCCTACTATTATTGTGTTGTTGTTGATGTCTCATTTTAGGTTTGTTAATAGTTGCTTCATGTACATTGGTGCTCCTATGTTGGGTGCATATATATTTATAAGTGATATGTCTTCTTGGTGGAGTGTCCCTTTTATAATTATATATTTCCCTTCTTTGTCTTTCTTAACCTGTTTTATCTTGAAGTCTACTTTGTCTGATATGAGTATGGCAACACCTGCTTTCTTTTGTTTGCCATTAGCTTGGAGTATAGTCTTCCATCCTTTCACTCTGAGCCTGCACTTGTCTTTAGAGCCGAGATGTGTTTCCTGGAGGCAGCATATTGTTGGGTCTTGCTTTTTAATCCATCCTGCCACTCTGTATCTTTTGATTGGAGAGTTCAATCCATTTACATTTAGGGTAATTATTGATATATGAGGGCTTAATGTTGCTGTTTTGTCACTTATTTTCTGGTTCCTTTGCGTTTTCTTTGTTTCTTGTCCCATTTGTTTCAGACTGCCAATTCAGCTTGGTTGTTCTGTCTTATGACTCTTCTAGTTTTCTCTTTGTTTATCATATGTGGTTTTGTTTTAATTATTTGTTTAGTGGTTACCTTGAGGTATGGGTAAAAAATCTTGGGTATGAGATAGTCCATTATCTGATGGCCTCCTATTTCCTTATACTAAGTCAATTCAATCACTTTCCTCCTCCCCTTCTAAGTCGTTCTTGTTATACCTTATTCTATCTTGTGTTGTAGTTGTGTGTTTACAGTGATGAGGTTATATTTATTTTTGGTGAGTTCCTTCCTTTGATCTTTGAATTTGGTATTTAAGTGGTTGCTAACATATTCTGGTAAAGATCTACTATTTTTCTGAGTTCATCTACCTATTTTTCTCCTTGCTCCAAGATTTGTATTCCCTTTCTCTTCTTTTTTTCAGGCCTGAGGGCCTTCTTGAGTATTTCTTGCAGTCGGGTCTCGTGGCCATGAACTCCCTTAGCTTTTGTTTTTCTGGGATAGTTACTATTTCTCCATCATATTTGAAGGATATTTTTGCAGGATAGAGTATTCTTGGCTGAAAGTTTTTGTCTTTCAGTATTTTGAATATATCATTCCAGTCTCTCCTAGCCTGTAAAGTTTCTGTTGAGAAGTCCGCTGCGAGCCTGATGGGAGTTCCTTTGTACCTTATTTTTTGTATTTGTCTAGCTGACCTTAATATTGTTTTTTTGTCATTGACTCTCGCTAGCCTTACCACTAGGTGTCATGGAGAGGGCCTTTGTCTGTTAATACATTTAGGTGACCTGTTGGCTTCGCTTACTGGTATTTCCTGCTCCTTCCCCAGATTTGGTAAATTCTCAGCTATTATTTCCTTGAATAGGCTCTCTGTACCTCTTTCCCTCCCTTCTCCCTCAGGAATACCTATAATTCTTATGTTACATTTCCTAATAGAGTCAGATATTTCTCGGAGTCTTTCTTCATTTCTTTTTAGTCTTAGTTCTCTCTCCTCTTCCATCTGGAGCATATCTGTATTCCTATCCTCTAAAATGCTAATTCTTTCCTCCATATTGTCAGATCTGTTCTTTAAAGATTCCAGATTCTCCTTTATCTCCTCCATGTGTTCTTCATCTCCATCAGCACTGATTGGTTTTTCTTTATGATTTCAATCTCTTTTGTGAAGAAACTCCTAATCTCATTGAATTGTTTGTCTGTGTTGTCTCATATTTCGTTGAGTGTTTTTATGATAGCTATTTTGAAATCACTGTCATTTAGATTATGGGTTTCTGTGTCTTCGGGGTTGGTTTCTGGGTGCTTGTCACTTTGCTTCTGGTCTGGTGATTTCATATATCTTTGCATTGTGGTTCCTGTGTTGGCTTTGTTTTTCCTCATCCTGAAAATCTCTGGTTGCAATTTCCACCCGCCGCCACTGTGTGGTGGTAAAGCCTGTGTAGTCTAAGCCCCCTGCACTCTGCCAAGGTTTTTCTGCTCCGATCTGCAGTTTTTTTTTTTTCCACTGCGAGTCACGGGTAGGGTCCCTTGATCTGGTCTGCCATGGATCGCTTGGTCTGGCCTGCCACGGATCACTTGGTCTGGTCTGGTTGGTTGAGCTGCAGGGTCCAGTTTGCCGCGAGGGCGGGGCTCTCTCTTTTGCCCTCTGGGTCCCTGACATGGAGGGCTTCTCGTTCGCCCCTCATTATCTGCTCTCTGGGGTGCTCAGATGTTGATGGTAGCCCTGTGGCTCTTCTGAGTCCTCTGTGCGGGAGTTTCCCACTGGCTGAGAGAGCCAGAAGAGCTATGGTTTCCCTGCCGAGGGCCACCCCTGCCCCCTCTCTGGGCGCCACGAAGACTGGGATTGCTGATCTGATGGGGAGGGAGAGGAGTTCTCCTTACTGCTCCCCACTTCCTCCGGGGGCCCAGCACGTTCCACTCTCAGATGTGCGGCAGTGTGGATCTTTCTGATCCTGCTTTTCACTGTCTGGGATTCCATTATTGGTCTGTGACTGTTCCTTTTGTTGTATCTTATCTGGGGAAGAGTTCACGGGAAAGCTCACTCCGCCATGACGCTGACGTCACTCTGAAGTACAGTGTTTTATTAGAATTATCTGCCACCCTAAAATGGATGGTGGTTAATTGGGAAACATTAAATAAAATAAAAGCATCGAAGTTTTCCTTCTTTTCATTAAACTGTTAAATGTCCTTTGTGACTTGCTCACAAATCAACAAAAGGCATATGAGCCAATTATCTGTATTGGAAAACAACCTAAGGCTACCTGGCCTTCCTGAGTCAGCCTGAGAAAGGAAAAGATGGGGCTGTTTAGTTATATGAACTCATTCTCCATACTAGGAGTCTTAAACTTCCATGATGACAGGAAAATTCAACAGAGATGCAGAGAGAAAAGGACTGGAGATGGGAAGGTGGTTCAGGTAACTAATTTTCAAAAATGAACTAACTGTCAAAGAGACATGTGATTCTTTACACATCTGCCCAGTCTACCTCCAAAAGCTCTCTTCCTCCTTTTCCTCCAGCCCCTCCCTCTTTTGTTAATTTCATCCTTCAGCTTGTGTCACTGCTCTTTTATATATTAATTTTCTTTTATTTTATGTTTGTTCCTTCCACTGCTGTTCAGTTTTACGCAACGGATTAAGGGCAAAAGCTATACAGGGTGAAGGAAATGGGGGTGTTTCACTTACTACAGGACCTCAACTCGTAAAACACAACGGTTTATATAAGAGTCTGGAAAGAAAGTCTGAACATTCTCAAAGGGATTTTCTCTTCCACAAAGACCACTGCTCTAGAACCGTTGTACGTTTACACTCAGTTTTCCTTCCGTTCATTGAAACTTGACCATGTTTCCTTCCTGTAAAGTAGGGTTAATAATGATACCAACTATAGGAGTAATTCTGAGGATTAAATTAATTAATTCATGAAAAGTGCTTGGAACAACACATAGTAAGGACTTATTCATTGTTAGCTATTTATTATTGATGTGGTTACAAATATTATTATTATTATTGCAAAAAATATTCCCAAGAAAACAACGCAACAGTAAATAACTTTCTGATGTTAACTCAGAAGAACCTGAGTTTAGGGCCGGCCCCGTGGCTTGGTGGTTAAGTGAGTGCGCTCCACTGCTGGCGACCCGGGTTCGGATCCCGGGCTCGCACCGACGCGCTGCTTCTCCGGCCATGCTGAGGCCGCGTCCCACGTACAGCAACTAGAAGGATGTGCAGCTATGACACACAACTATCTACTGGGGCTTTGGGGGGAAAAAATAAATAAATAAAATCTTTAAAAAAAAAAAGAAGAATCTGAGTTTAGAAAGTTTTGGCAATTTAACCAACAAGCCAGGTAACTTGTTCACCCTTATTTCAGCCTCTTAGCCTCTTGGACAGCTCGGTCTTTTGGTAATTAACCCTTGGATTTCTGTAATTAACATTGGTCCAAAAATAAACACATCTATGGCATAAAATTAAAGTACAGGATTGCCCCTGAAATCTGTGATAAAGTTAAAAAGCAAGACACACATAGCACCTGAGTTAAATTTGAGGTGCTGCCACTGAATAGATGTGTGACTTGACCAATGTTTCCTGATATCTCTGAGCTTGTTTCCTAGACCAAGACTTGTGAGAAACTTACAAAGATTACACTGAAGCTAGGATAATAATTAAATGAGATATCCGACTTCAGACCTCCTAGCAAGGGCTGCAACATGTTCAGGGCTTATCTCTGAAGAAGCTTCTTTAGTGCTGCGCAGTCAGACACATCTGGATTCCAATTCTGGCTCCTCCTCTTCCTCCATGTGCGATTCAGGCAAACGCCCATCTTCTCTGACTTGCTACGTTCTCACATATAAAAACAGCCTAAGTTTGTTGTGAAACTGTGAATAATGCCTAGGGCATTGGTTGGAAGGTAGAAAGCTCTCCATGCATGACAGCTATTGATAGGGGCATTACTTCTTATGTTTCTGAGGTTGAACTGACTGTATTGTGTTTGGGGAAAAGAATAGATCAGACTCCTCCTCCCACTCCACAAAGAAGCTGTTCTCTCATCTAATTTAGAAATCAAAAATGTTTTCTCAAAAATTAAGTCATTTCTTTGCCGTATCATAGGTGAGCAAAAGAAAGCTCTGTTTATAGGGGGAGAAAAGTCTGATGGCACATGAGAGGAAATACTCCTTCAATATTTATCCTTACGGACAGCATCTACAAGTTCTGTACCCTCCCACAGCCTCCTCCACCTTCTCTCCAGCTGCTGTGCGAGGGGCTGAAAGGGTAAGAGAGGTTCATTTTCCTTCTCATTCCTGCTACTAAGGAGATGCAGTGATTTCTCCAAGTCTCCCAGGAGGCCTGGTCTTTAGAGAGGTTCATGGCAGAACATTTTACTGGCAGATGTGGCCTCTGGAAAAGCCACCTTCAACACTTACAAAGAATCTGGGAGACAGGCAGGAAGTAAAGGTCCAATTCTTCCTCAACTCTAGAAAGATCCCAGGAAAGTGAATTAGTCAAAAGAGAAGATTGCACTCTACGTCATTAGTCTCCCAACTTTCCTTATGTTTGAAAAATAGTACTCTAAAAAAAGAAAAAGTTAAAAAAAATTAAAAAGAAGAAATCTTCCCTGGCAATTTGATTATTAGGTCACTTCAAGAGGAGCAATTTAAGAAACCAGCAAATGCCGCTGGGAGAACTAAAATAATAACAAGCATCACTAATAGAGCAACTTTCTTCTTCAAAGCACTTTACAAACATGAAGTAATTAGGCCAATTAAAACTTGAAAAAGTAGCCTATTTAGACACAATCTTCTTTCCACGTACAGTGCATCTGCTGGAAATGACTCTCGCCTTGTTTTCAATGCAAAAGATGCTCACAGGAAAACAAGAAGCCTATAAATGACTAGCGAGATAATTTCAAAAGGATCCGGGTCTAGAAGCATTTAAGGCATTTAAATGGGAAGTAAATTTCCCACACCCTGATTCTTCCCTGAGATTCCCTACCACAAGGCCTGTGTAGGTAAACGCTTCCTATGTTGCCAGGCGTTATGAGATCAGCAGACAGCAAAGATGGATAGTCCAGGGAATGAAGAGGCAGAGGGTCTTAGGTTTGCCTCTTCGTAGTAAATTAATTCCCACAGAAGAATCCCAGAATAACTGAACAAAGGGGCATAGTATGTTGAACTAGAAAGTGTTCTGAATTGGGAGAAAGGCTATTTAAGTCCTTGTTGAAGTTTAAGCACTAATTCACTATGTGACTCGGGAAAATCATTTAATCTGTCTATGGTTTCGGTGTCTAAATATGAAATGAGTTGTTTGATTAGATCCATGGTTTTCAAAACATGTTCTGAAGGTACTGTGGGTCCACGACAGGGACAGGTAAATGCTCTGAGCTTCTCCTCTGGTTCAGGAAGAGCTGCAACATTTTAATTCATAGTAGATGTTAGATTTTGATGAGATGTGAATAGTTCCATGTCTAATTGAGTAAGAAAGTCACTGGAATGGGTGATCTCTATATTCTCTTGCAATTTTGATATTCTGAGATTTTATGAATGTTTCCAAATCTCATAACATATAAGTTATGTTTCAATGGAAATTTTCATTAGCCTAACCTTCTAGGATCAGAGAAAGAGTGAAAGGTCAAGTCAGTGTTCTTTCTTACTCACTGTAAATCAGGGTAAGGAGGATTATCTTTTTTTGATTTGTCTGAACCTAGGTGCAGTAGGTTTTATCAGAGACCCCCACCAGGTCTTTGCTTTCTCTGTTCCGGCTTCTCCACCTGCCCCTGGCTGGCTGATTCTGATCATCTGGGTCTCAAAGTTTAGTTTTGAGGAGGGACAGGGAGCTGCATTATATTTTGCAGGCTTGCCATTTTCAGAGACCCTTATATAAAGCTGTTAGTTCTCATTTCTCTGATTTATGAGTATGTATACTCTATGATCCAGAGCCCTAGAGGGGAAGGGAAGTAAATAGAAGTGAAGGGTTTGGGCAAATAGTCACCCGACTCCCCAAACACTGCCTCCTTTCTTTCCTGGAATCTAGGCTGCTTTTAGGAACCCTCCTTGACAGTGAACTCCAGCAAACTGGCCTGTTAGTAGAACATCTCATTTATCCTCATAAACTATATTATTAATCTTAATTGTAAATGAAGAAACTGAGGCAGAAAGTCCCACAGTCCCAAAGCTTGGGTGGCAAAGCCAAAAATGGAATGTCAGTCTTCCTGACTTCAACTCTCTGACTTTGTCCATCACTAAACTGCTTCCTTATTTATGTAGCATAAGCCAATAACTCCCAGTCCAAACAGAACAAGATAAGTTTTGCTTCCTGTACTTGCTGTCATTTACTCTTTCCTACTTTCTCTCTTCAGATTCTCATGGTTGGAGGACAGTTCCATTGTACCCAGTGTGGGTGTGGGTTTGAAGTCAGGGCACTTGGCTCTGAAATTCGCATGCCAAGTGACTTGACTAAAGTCACGGTCATATCCACGATGTATCTAAATGGTTTTCTTATTTACACACGTGTGAATATTAACACCTACCCAACTGCTTCATAGCACTATTATAAGACGTTAACACACTATTTGCGGGAACCCATCAAAATTACTTTAAACTGCTCTACCTACCCCTGGTGTCAATTAAGATGTTTCAGTTTCTGATGTTTTCCATCTCTTGCAGCATGGCAACAGAGTAATGAGCTAAACTGAAGAGTTTCCCAGGAGCACAGATTCCGCCAATGAAAATAAAGGATTCCTAATTCCAGATGGAAAGCATTTTGGCATTTCCTTAGAGAACACCAGTAGTGAGTTAAAATAGAAATAGACGCTCCTTACTGAGTAAAGTCTAGCAACTCATTTATAGGCCTATCCACACTCTAATTAAAATAGCACAATTATCTGGGAAATTGTAAGGAAAACCTGCCAATACTATTGACTGTTTTGCAATGCCAACAATCACAGGAAATACTTGGTGACAACACTTAATGCCCATATACAGGATATAAAAGGAAAACAGTAAGTTATTGCTGCAGGATATTAGAGAAGCTTCCAGTAATGACTAGAAAAAAGTGGTCTAACAATCAGCCACAGGGCCTTGAGGGTCAACCAACAGCATGAGCTTAAACTAGTTGACCTGAGCCAAAGTCAACTGCTCATTGTAAACAAACAGCTACCTTTCTTTTATAAGCCTAGATTCGGAAGCAAAAAGGTGCTTGAATGCAGGGTATGACAACGTATCCTATCCTCTGATTATATCTAGTGATTCTGGAAACTGCAAGTTTCTTACTAAAAAGCATTACACAAGACTCTGGCCTATCTCTAAGCTAACTTTCTCAGTTGTCACTGGCAATAATGCAGATCTGCAAATCAGCGAATTAGCACAAGCCCACTAGCCCAGGATTTGAAATTAATAAACCTAGCCCTAAAAGGCTTCTGGCTTTTTCCAGGTGGAATCCACTGTATGGATTTTACCAACATCCAGCTTCCTTATTTTCCAATTATCTAGTTTTACTATTAAATACCAACTACACTCAGGCAAGTCGGTACTAGATTTAGTTTTTTTCCTTTTTTTTTCAGTTTTATTGAGATATGATTGACATATAACATTGTATTAGTTCATGTCAATAATGATTTGATATATGTACATATTGTAAAATGATTACCACTATAAGTTTAGTTATTATCACCTCACATAGTTGCAAATTTTTTTCTTGTGATGAGAACTTTTAAAATCTACTTTCTTAGCAACTTTCAAATATACAATACAGTATTGTTAACTATAGTCACCATACTGTACACTACATCCTCAGAACTTATTTACCTTATAAACCTTTGATTACCTCCACCCATTTTCCCCACCCCCCAAATAAAAAAAATTATTTGCCTAAAAGAAAGTGCCCCAAATGCCCATATTTTGAATACACTGTATACATTAATATGGCTTAATCCCTGCCTTTTCCTCTTCATTGCTATGGCTACTTTATCTTATTTCCTTTCTCAACAAGAACCATATGTATTTGCTGGATCACAGTTCTTACTTATATTCTATTAGAAAATTAGCTAGCTAGTTCAAAAGTTCCTCCCTACTTAATCCCAGCTTCGTTCCTGCTCCAGGTTGAAAATCACTTACCAGATTTACATAGGCATATCTGAAATCTGATCTGTCCTCCCCTGAGACACACATACGAACTTCTTCAGAAATATGGGGGAGCATGCCAACCTTTTGGGTCTATTGTTGAGCAATAAAATCTGAAAACACATACATACATTTTGTAGCTGTTTTGAAAATGAACAATGATTGCCAGAGACTCAATCAAATCAGCCAAGAGTTATATAACATCTATTTTTATTACACGGTTTTATAATTTACTTAATCCCATCAACTTCAAGGATAAATTCAACTTACATCTTTTCTTAAATACTGTCTGACCTAAGGGTCTTTGACCTAGTTTCCAAGAGTAGGCTTCATTGGCTCTTCAACACCTAGAAATTAGATATATTCCTTGTGTGTGTGTATGTGTGTTTTATTTACGAGAAATTTATGGGGAAAAGGTTATTACTTGTATTAATTCTCAAAGTTTTTCTAATGTCATCATGACTTCCCAAAAGGTTACAAACCAGGATAAACCATCTATGATTTAACCTATGATCAGTCAGTCTTTATAGTCTATAAAATAAGATGTTTCATTAATCTGTCTCCATATGTTAGCCCAATTCATAATCTTCTTTCTAAACATAAGAAATAGTTAAAAAGAAGAAAATGCCCTCCTCTAAATACCATCTGGTCAATATCTTCACAAGTGAAAAGCCCTCCAAGGTGACTTGGCATTTATGTTTTCCCCATGTCTATAGTAAATTTGAAAGATCTCAGAAGCCAAAGTCAGAATACTGTTCCCTTAGTCCTGACTTGCTACTATGTGTGGGTAGAGTCTGTGTCTAATGAGTCTGGTGCATTTCAAATAGTGAAACAGAGGAGCCAGATGTGTATATCCTCAGCGATGGGGCATGAAGTTCCAGTTAGGCTCTTCCTTCTGGGCTTTTTCTAATAGATCTGCAGCTTTCAATGAATAAATACTATGCTCAGAGGCAGTGAGAGAATGCAAAATTTCCAGTGATGAAAAATTCTTTTTGAAAAAGGAACTTTCCCATTATTGTCCTCCTTGTGAAATCAGCCATTGGTAGGAAATATTGAACTTTCTCTTAAAACAAGGTGATGAGGAATAGATGCACTGTAGAGGCAAGTATTGCCTGGAAGATGGTTATAGGGGAATGAAATTCACGTGCAAGTGTGAATTCATTTCCCCATAGCATTAACAGAATATCTCACGACCTCCTTCAGGCCAAGATGAAGAACTGTGAGCTGATTGACAGTGCCATTAAGTCGATTGGTAACTATCTGAACACTGTACCCAGAGAAAATTGATTAATTACTTTGGCACTAATCTTTAGGGAGCACTCCACACTTGAGCCATGCATTCTATATTTGACTTTGTAATATTAAACAGAATGCATACCTTATAAATTTGCCCATGACAACAGGTGGGGAGGTAGATAAGAGAATGTTATAATAACCATTCAAAGAGATCTTGACAGCTATAGGAGTGGGCCAAAAATCAACAGCACAAACTATCACAACCATACAATAATATAGCGTGAAAAACATCAGCTCTGAAATAAAACAAACATAGATTTAAGTGCCTGCTTTACTGCTTAATATCTAAATGGGTCCAGCTAAATTACTTTCTAGGGCTCAGTTTTCTCGTATGTTAAATGGGGACAATAAATTTTATCTTTGGGGTCATTAGCAAAATTAAATTATGTAGCATAAATTAAAATCATAATGTAGAGTCTGGAATTAAAACTAAAGTCCAATAAGAAATAATTTAGTTGTAAGTAGTGTATTAATTTTAAACATTATCTTCACAAAAGAAAATAGAGGGGATACCTGATATTTTTTCATTCATTTATTTACCAAATATTTAGTAAACATGTAATAAGTGTTTAAATATACAATATGTCCAGCGTTATGCTTGGTTTAGAAGACTCAAAAATGAACCAGTCCTGGCGTAAAGGCAGAATTGAAGAGCTGTAATGAAGAAATGAGGAATGTACAGATGGAGCAACAATTCACTGTATAATATTACTAAGAACATACTTCCTGGCCCAATATTCCATTCTTCCACTTGATTCTATTTGCATTAGACAAGTTGTGCCTTAGAATGTCCCCTTCTGAGGGACACTGACCCACAGAACTCTGGACAAACAAGCAGGCCTAAATAACGCCAAAATGCTATGGTCTGAGTGTTATGTCCTCCCAAAATTCACATGTTGAAATCCTAACCCCCAAAGTGATGGTATTAGGAAGTGGGCCTTTGGGAGGTGCTTGGGTCAACAGAAAGGAGCCCTCGTGAACGAGATTAGTGTCCTTATAAAAGAGAGCCCACAGAGCTCCCTAGACCCTTCCACCGTATGAGGAAAGACCAAGAAGTTTAGTCTGCAACCTGCAGGAAGGCCTTCATCAGAACCCAACTATGCCGGCGCCCTGATCATGGACTTCCAGACTCCAGAACTCTGAGAAGTAAATTTCTGTTGTTTAATAAGCCTCACAGTCTGTGGTATTATAGCAGCCCAAACAAACTTAAGATGCCAACCTGTGACACAGCCAGTTGGACCAAGCATAGATACCAGATCCACAATGCTTGCTATGCCCAAAGCTAAATGCCTTCCTTAAGAAGGTGAGCTAAGCCAGGAGACTCTCAGTCTCAGGAATCAGAACTAAGAAACAAGGAGATATTGGTGCTGTTGGCAATGGGGGCTGGAAAGGGAAGGATGCACGAGATAGGGTTGAGACTGTGAGGGGCCATGTCTATACCGCAGTTATGAAACACCAGACAAATGGCTAAGCAGAAATACACGGGGAAAATCACAAATGTCATGAGGGTGAGAGAGAGCGGGAGATTGTAACTAATATCAAGAGCTTCAAGATCCTGATGACAATAATAAAAGCTACTTTTCTTGAATGTTTACTCAGTGCTAGCTTTTCTTCTAGCGCCTTCCATATACTAACTCACGTAATCATCACAAAACTCACCATGAGCTCATTACTGTTATTTTCTCATTTAACACATGTGGAAACTGAGTCACAAAGAGGGAAAGTGACTCGTGGACGTTTCAAGGCTGCTGCTTGTTGGATCAGGGGGCGAACCGAACTCGTAAGGCTTCAGAGGCTACATCCCTAACTGCCATACTCCACTATTGTCCTCGTCCTCTGTACCCTGATAAAAACCCCTCTTTCTTAAAGTAGTCTAAATGAGTCTTTCCTTCAATCAACAGGAAAGAAACTAAATGAACACAGCACCTTTGTACCTGAGAGGGACCCAGCTTCAAACAAAGGCTGTGGGGGTCAGCAATACTGTGGGCCTGCAAAGCTGCGGGAGAACTGCTGTTTCCTCCAGGGAACATCCTGCCTTGTGTACATAGCAGGACTGAATTTCTGAAGATCAGCCTTTGATAGAGGTTGAGGTGGCATTTTGGGATACTAGAACCTCGAAATTGTAATGAGGCAACTTTTCTTAAAACCTTCTAAGTGCGCCACAGGAATCTTCTTATGAATGTCCACATCCATTCTCCAAACAGATCTAGGGGCTACACAGCCTTCCCCTCCTCACCATGCCACAAATAGAGGAAAAACGTGGCCCCAAGGGGTTCACCCAGAAGACCTCTGAGGGGATAATAGATGTTGTTGCCCTCTGTAGCCACTGCACTGTAAGTTGTGTGATTCCGTGACTGTTTTTCCTCTCAACTGTAAAGCTTTTAGAGAAGGACTATGTCATTTTTACCTTTCTATAAACAGTGCCCCATAAAGATGCTGCCCATGGAAAATCATTAAAAAATGGCTTTCAATAAATGAAGGAAAGAACAAAGGAAAGAACAAAGCATGTTGCTAACAGTATAGTCACCTTCCCCCAAACAAAAATATAAGTACATTTTAATTTGGTTGGTTATTTCATCTTATCAAAAATGTATATCTATATTATGTGTTATATTATTTTTACAATTATTCAGTGAGATAGACAGCATTCACATCTGGGCTCCAAAGCCAGGTTTCTTGGTTTTGGATCTCAGTCTCACTAACTACAAGTGAGTTATTTAACATTTCTCTTCCTTAGTTTCCTAGATTAGGAGACTCTCTGAAGACTTATTAATTATCCCTGCCCCATGGGGTCACTGTGAGAATTAGCCAAGACAGTAACAAGCCCCTAATAGAACCCAGCATACAGTAAGCTCTCGATAAATATTAGCCTTTTTGTTACAACTACTCAATAGATGAGGAAATGGAAGAATAGCCCTCCTCATAGTCACACTATAAAGTACATGAATGCATGGGCTCTATCAGGAGATAATATAATATAATAGCTATGAGTGAGGCTCTGCTGTCTTTTTCTGTTCAATTCTAGTTCAAATTTTTGTCTACGTAGCAGGACTGAATTTCTGAAGATCAGCTTTTGATAGTTGGCTGAAGAAGTAAAGTTTCTTTACTTCTCTGTGCCACAATTTCCTCATCAGTAAAATGGAGATAATAATACTGCCTGTTCATAGGATTGGAATTATGAAATGAGCTCCTATATGTAAAGCTCTCAGGACAGTTAAGTAGTTCATAGTAAATTCCATACAGGTGTTTGCTATTATTAATCATTATTATTATTACTTAATGCCATGATATCCAGATATAAAATACCACTCCTAGGCTTTATATCTTCTATATTTGAAGACATCTCTGCAGCCCATACCATTTGTCTCTCTGATGTATTCTACACTCCCATCTGCCATGACAACTGTTGGTAACTTTGCTACTAATCCAGAGGTCAGACTCAGTGGGAGTGTATCAGGGAAATTGTAATGCAACAAAAAGTTAAAAGAAAAGAAGCATAGCTACTTGCTTGAAGATATTTTGCCCAAATCTTCTGATAATATTTTTTTCTTTAAACCTGCCCAGAGTAATCATGGCTCTTAACAATTGTTAGAGCTCAGTAGCAAATGCTGGGTGACTCCTGCAAACAGTTTTATCAAACTGACATTCTAACAAATGTCCCTTGCTAAATGTCAAGTGAGATGTCTGGAGGGGAAAGAAAAATGCCTCTTTTCTTCTTCCACATCCCACGTTTATGTAGATCAAAAAGACATCGCCTGGCTGCCCGTTGTTTCAGCAATTCAGACATTTGCAATAATCTACCAAGAATCCTTGATCAGCCAAGTCTCCATTCTTAACACTGGGGAGAATTAATGATGAATGTGGAATCAGCATCGTGGTCGATCCGGGAAGCTGAACTGACTGGCAGGGATGCTGTCCTCCCGCAGTTTTAATTAAGAAGAAAGGAGTTCAAGGGTGTAAGACAGAAGCAGAGGGAGACTGGTCACCGGCCCACTAGGCAGGAGATTCTTGTCTCTCTTTGCATCTTGAGTTTCATGTTACTCATGAAATAAATATTCCACATTATATGACCTCATATGGATACTTAAGGGAAGATAATGAAATCAGCAGGAATTAAATATAGTGTGTCAGTGAAAGGAAGAAATCTGCCTTCATGAGAAGATAGAATATTGTCTTTCCTTGATGGGAGGGATTAGAGAAATAACTGAAAAGTTAGAAGAAGAGGTCACGGTTAGCTGTCTACCCTATTGCTATTGCCCTGCTTATTCTGCACTAAGCAAATTCTGATTTTGTTCAGGTGTCTGATGGCCATTATCTTCAGAGGAGGCTAAGTTCTTCTGAGTTCCATGGGCAAATCATGGTTGACCTAAACAAACTATGGTAATCCATACTTCTTGCCAGTGATTGGTTTAGGAAAGGCCTGTGACACAGTTGTACAGTTGTTATCCATGAGACTCATGGGAAGATCTGTCAGGGGCACATCTACTAAAGGTTTCCTCATTTTTCAAAAGAGATGCATGTGAGGAAATAACTGGGGAGGCGATGCTTGGAATTTACTGCAGCCATCTTGTGGCCATGAAAGTACACGCTTTAAGTCAAAAGTCAAATTGCTGAAAATGACAGGCCACAAGATAGAAAGATAAGAGTCTTTGATGATGCTATCTATTCTCTGAATCGCCAAACCTAGAACTACCCCACCCCTGGCCATCTCATTATATGATATAATCATTTCTCTGTTTAAAGCAATTTTAGTCAGTTTTCTGTTAATCACAGCTAAATCAACTTAATCAATATTCTACTCAATGTAAAAAACAATTCTATGCCATTATTTTAATTTATACTCATACCAACGTTCTCAAGTAAGTATTTTTACAAATGGAAAAAAAAACAAAAACTGAGGCTCAGAGAAATAAATGATTTGTTTGTCAGTAGTGACCCACTGAGTAACCAGCATAGCTGGAATGCGTGCCCATGGGTAAGTGATTAAAAGGTCTGTGTGCACCACACTACACTGTGCTGGCAGCTTCATCACTGGAAATATATTCATTTCTGTTTAATTTGACTTAGCAGTTTTTAGATGCCAGAAAATATACTAAATGCTAAAGGTGCAATATTATAAAAATAGTACTCATCCCTATCTGTTAATTGTTAAGAATACAGTGGATGATACCTAACAATAGTGACCAACACTGTTTGGGGCTTCAGGTAGTAATGGCTGAGATAGATTTTAAAGAAAGAACATAGATGGGGCTGGCCCCATGGTGTAGTGGTTAAAAGTTTGGCGCATGGTGCACTCCACTTAAGCAGCCCAGATTCGCAGCTTCGGATCCTGGGAGCGGACCCACACTGCTCGTCAGCCATGTTGTGGCAGCGACCCATGTACAAAATAGAGGAAGACTGGCACAGATGTTAGCTCAGGGCTAATCTCCCTCAAGCAAAAGAAAAAGAGGAAGATTGGCAGTGGATGTTAGCTCAGGGCGAAACTTCCTCAGCAAAAAAAAAAAGACATAGAGATTTTAGGGATATTAGCTAGAGTTGGTGGAGGAAGGAAAATCTAGGGGGAGAGAATGGATTATTTGAAGACCCACAGGTAATTAGCTGTTACTGATGTATGAAACACGGAGGGGGTGGGAGAATTGAGAACTAAGTTTGAGAGAGTGAAAGAGTCCAGATCATGGAAGCTCAAGCTAAAGAACTTGAACTGTATTCTGTGGATCTCTAGTTTTTAAACTTTTCTTTATCCTCAACATTTTTCTTTCAAGCAAAATAGTACCTAAAATATTGAAGAAGATAAAAGTAGAGTCTTCTGGTCGACCCATAAAACACATTTCAAAAGTCACTCTTGGTGGATAATGGGGTGTCACCCTAATGGTTTTAAGCATAGAAGTCAAATAAAAATAATGATGTTTTGGAAAAATTATTCTGAGGACAGCTGGTTGGAGAAAGAATCGGAGGTAGGAAATTAAGTTAAGAAAAAGAAAAATGGATACTTGATAACAAAATAACCCAAAACTCTCAAATCTCCATGTAGGAGCTATCAATGCCCAAATTAAGCCAATGACAGTGAATCAGCATATGCTTTACTACCCAATTTGCATTCTCATCCTTCATGGTAATCATATTTCAAAAACATGGGTGGAGGACAGTGAGACTGCTATCTCTATTTATAACCGTATATAATCAATGCCGATGTCAGTTCCAGGTAGGATCTGATTAACCTAAGCCAGTCAGAAAATCTTAGCCCCCTAGCCACAGTGATTGGTCTGGGGAGAATCATACAATACAAGTCGGGCCATAGAAGTAGTTTGCTGGAAGGTTTTTTTAGATGGAAGAAAACATTCCTCATGTTATTCAGATTCCTATGAGGAGAAGTGATGTCCTTCCTGCAGAATGAAAATATGAAACTACGCAGCCCTAGACGCTGAAGGAGGCCGTTTCATAAATAAGAGGGGAGACAGATAGAAAATAAAATAGTGTCACGGAAGGGGAAAGTATAGACATAAATAAGGTTTTGGGTTTTGATAATATTATTAAGCTACTATAACACACCTCAGTTGAAAGCCTTCCTACCTCCAGATTTTTCATTTATTTGAGCCACTGAGTTTCCATTAATATTTGGTGCATTTTGGGTTGAGCTTTCTCGTTCTTACAACTGAAAGTATCTTAAGTAATACGGGAGAGTAAAGAATTTTTAAAAAAGAATGGATTTAAATTTTATTTACTTATTTATTTTTCCCCCAAAGCCCCAGTAGATAGTTGTATATCACAGTTGCACATCCTTCCAGCCGCTGTACGTGTGACGCGGCCTCAGCATGGCCGGACAAGCGGTGCGTCAGTGCGTGGCTGGGACCCGAACCGCCAAGCCACGGGGCTGGCCCTAAAAAAGAATGGATTTAAAATAAGGTAAATATCAGTGGATCAGTGGCACTGAGTGACTAAATTTGGCATGAAGATGAGGGCAGAGTTCAGGATGACTCCCGGTTAGTTTGTGGCTTGTTTTGGGCAATGACTCATACCAAGATGGGGTATAGAAAACAAAACCAAATAGGAGAGTTGAGAGAAGATAGCAATGTGGGGTTTGAATGTGTTTGTTTTAGGCGCTTATAGAATAGCCAGCGGGTAATATAGTAGACATTCTTTTTAATCAACCTACCTCCCTGAAGAAAAGTAAGCATCTATCTGAAAGAGTCCTTTCAGATTGATCACAAGTTAATGTCATGCTTCCCCATCTGGGTTGTTGATACTCCTGGAGTATATTTGGAAATTTATAAAGTAGCCAAATATGATGGATGTTCTAAAGCCAGTAATTGAGAGTGGAAACTAATCTAAACAATAAGGAATTTTAAATATTAATTTTATCCTGAAATAAATAAGAATATAGTGTAGAGAAAAATCAACATTTATGTGATTTTTTTTAAGATAAAAGACTAGACTTCGAGGAGATTTCTCATTTACCATTGGCTGCTTCAGGTAATGACACAGGCCTATCAAGGATTAACTATTCAGGTCCCCCTGCTCCAAGAAGTACTTTGAAAACTTTGAAAAATATATTGTTTAGAGGTCGAGGTGATTAATTTTATTAAGGAACTTGGTGTATCAGATCAATCTTCCTATATGACATTTGGCTGTATGTAAATTCCAGAAAGATTGAGTTAAGCACCCGAAACTGAGGATGCAGGAGTTCTTCAAATGTTACAAAGTTCAGGGAAAAGGGTCAAAATTTGATCAGGTTCCCAGTTGCCACCTGGAACTGGCCTTGGTCCATATTTGGTTTTCTGGTAAGGAGCTTATATACAAGTGCCTAGATGAATCACTGTTCTGGGTTTTGTTCATTTTCCAATGGGCTTTGGCCCAGGAAGGGGGTGATTTGAGACTTACACTATTGCAAACCTTTTGGGTGCAAATGAGTTCCAATTGGCAAGGCCTCCATCTAATTTTGATAACAAAAGTCTTATAGGGAAGGCCCATAAGGCATTTTACACATCAAACAGTTCTTACTGAATGATGTTTTGATGAAATAATTACAAGTGAATCAGAAGAAGTAAATTACCCTTGAAATAATAACAATACTTAGCATTTTCATTTTCAAAGTGTTTAACAAATTACTAATTATTTAATTTACATGCTAGCATTATGATGAAGGAGTTTCTCCTCTGGTTTTATAAATGGAGGAGCTGAGCTACCATGAGCAGGGACCTGCTCAAGTCAAAAGGGTCAATCTAGAAAGAATAGTAACCGGATTTCAAGCAGCTGTTCCCACGAGTGGAGCCAGGAGTGAGGAGCTGGGTAAAGCAGAGATTGCCATTCGGGTAGAACCAAATTGTTTTCTGTTCTTCAGGTTTTCAAGCCTTCAGAGAATGCAATTACATTTTTTAGAAAGCTTCAGAATTGAAGATAGTGTTCTAAAACTGAACATTGTTTTAAACTATACCTGAGAGATTTGTGGCTCCATAATTTGGGAAACTGGGGCCACTTTTTTGGGAAATGTGTACCTTACATAGCAAGGGCCAAGCTCCGGATGGTTCCTTCAGGACGGCTCGGGGAATCACGCCATGAAGACAGCGCTACACAGAATGCAGTCAGAACACACTAGTGACTTCTTCCCACATCCCTGCCTCTTAACTACTTGGACTTCTTTTTCTACTTCTTGTTCTTTGGTGACTGACATGAACTATAGTTTTGATGCCTCATGTCCCCCAGTGACTTCTCAGGCTGCTCCCATGAGTGGGCATCCTGAATTCAAGCTGAGAACTGAACCTGCTTGCTGTTTTCTGGAATTGACACTGTCTACACCTGGAATTCATTCTGCCAGCTCAGTTCTGTTGTAAAACATCACCATGCAAATGGTCCCCAAAGTAGCCTTATTTTGGGGGACCACGACAACAAACTGACAGCGATGTATAACCCACGTTCATGTTTCCTTTGTCTGCTTGAGCAGCCCACGCTGTGTTTGCAAAGACATCGTGACTAAGCAAGAGTTGTATTCCTCTCAAAACAAGCAGGCTCGCTGCCTATGTTCCTAACCTCTTCCTGCTCTATATTTTTATATTAGCTATACAATGCAGTTATCTATTGTTATATAACAAACTGCACTGAAATGCAGTGGCTTAAAACAACAATGATTTCCCAAGTTTCTCTGGGTCAGGAATTCTGGCAGAGCTCATCCCGGAAGTTCTTTGCTCCACATTGTATTGATTGGAGTTACTCACGTGACTAGAAGCAGCTGGGAGCTCCGCTGGGGCTTGAACATCCATGACGGCCTGTCATCCTCCAGGGCCTCTCTCCACATGATGTCTAACCATTTGATCGTCTAGCCCAAGAGAGAAGTTGAAGCTCCCAGTCTTCTTCACGACTGAGCTTGAAAGTCCCAGAACATCAATTCTACTGTATTTGTTTAGTCAGAAGAAACTATAGGGCCAGCCTGACCTAAAGGAAAAGGGAAATACATTCTATCTTTTGATTTGAAGAGCAGTACAGACATCCAGGGAGGGAAGGAATTGATGGTGGCTATCGTTGGAGGTTGTCTTATTTACACTTCTCCATGAATTTCTGTAAGCTTTTGAGATTGGGACTTCTGTTTTCAGTTTTGGTGGCAGGAGGTTTCTTGGAGTTCCTGAAGTTCATTAATTTGTTCAATCAGTAGAGATTTTCTTTTACTTTTTGTTTGTTGATTTGGTTTTTGAGTATCTACTCTTTGCTTGGCACTCTTTTAGAATACATGGATATAGCAATGAATAAAAGATATGGGATTCTTTCTTTTATGGAAATTAGTTTTTATCATCAATAGATTGCCAATAAACAAGTCAATAAACAGCAAGGCCAAAAACATCCAATAATGATATGTGCTTTACAGAGAACTAGAATTATGTAATAGAGCATGACTAGTTTGGTAACATTGCTTAGAAAGTTGAATTAGGGTTCCATGAAGAGGAGATATTTAAGCTGAGAGCTGAGACAGGAGGGACAATAGCCAGTGTGAAGGCCCAAGGCAATGACAACCTTGACAAGTTTTAGGAACAGCAGGAAGCCCAGTGAGGTTGGAGCCCATGAACAAAAAAAGGAATGTGGTGAGAGAGGAGAGCAGAGGAGTAGCCAAGAGTCTGATTAGTGAGGGCTTAGTAGGCAGCTGTCAAGAGTTTGGTTTTGATTCCAAGTCTGGTAGAAGCCATCAGAGAACTTTTAAGCATGTTTCTAATTTATGATTCTGAGGTCAACTCAGAGACCTAGCTAATGTTTTGGATTGTGGGAGGTGAGAAAAAGAGGAATTTAGGTTAACTCTCAGACTGTTATTTAAACAACTGAGTAGATGATGGTACTATTTACTGCATTTGAGTGGATTGGGGAAAAACCAGGCATATGGGCAACAAAAAAAGACATCTTTTTTTGTCATGTAAGTTTCAGATGTTTATTAACACCCTTGTGGAGTTTCAGCTTTCTGCATAACAATAATGAAATTCCTAGTGAGGTGAAGTTGTTGTTGTTGTTGTTATTAGCGGAACAAATATTACCTTGGATTATCTTTCCATGGAAATCTTAGAAAGGTGTGAGTGCCTTCTCATAGGTATGCAAATGTGAAGAGAGTTGTCATGCTTGCTGATTCCATTCTTTCCTGGAAAATCATTTAACCAACACACTAGGAGGAGTGTAAATGTACTTTCTTCCTTTTCTTTCCTTTGCTTTCCCCTCACCTCTTTCCTTCTTTTCTTCTTCCATAAATATTTAGTTGCCTATTTTATACTAGAGATTGAGCCAGACATTAAGTACACTAGCTCGTAGTCTAGCTGAGGAGGCAGATGTCATTCAGTCATCCCCAAAAGGCCACGAATTTGAAATATATGTGACTTAGCAAAGTCCACTTCTATCCTTGATATAAAGGTCTCTAGAGAGAAGGTGAACCATGTGTATAGAGTGAATCTCCTTGAAGGAGAGGGACTGAAGTCTGACATATCCTTTGGTGGTTTAAACTATGAACATTTTTGATAGGATTAGGTAGTCTTGACCAAAGTTCAAAAGCAAGAGAAGAAATATGCCAAAGGGAAACTGCTATCATGGTATAGGACATTGCGACTGCAGTAAGATTGAAAGAAGACTGACGTTGTTATAATTTGTAATTGAATCTAGAAACCCTTGTAGACTGCTCTTGCTTTATGGGATCAATGGCTGCATATGTGAATGTCAACCACAAGATCTGTTACCTTGTTGCCATGCCCAAGATGGGACAACACTTTTGCTCCCAAGGGAAATAGCAAGAACATGGCCACAGCAGTGCATAAGCAGGATCAACTATGAAAGACACACTGAAGAATGGCAAAGTAATTGCAGTAGAGTGTTAAGAAGACTCTCATTCTCTAGCTGCCCAGTGTTTGAAATTCAGCTGACCTTAAAACTTAGTGAATTAACCCTTAGTGAGGTGAGATGGGAGGAGAGGAGAGGCCTTAAAGTGAGGCCAATGGCATTCTGGCTAAATTGGCTGGATAATGGTGTTAGTGTAATAAGCAGTTAAAGAGGATCAATCACACCGATTAAAGCAACTACACCACCAACAGACAACAAAATTTTGGAATTGTATTTAAGGAAGCAGTTGCTGCGTAGGCCATACAAAACAGCCTCTAGAACTGAACTATCCGGGTTCAAGTCCAATTTCTGCATTTACTAACAATCTCCTTAACCTTGATATGCCTCAGTTTCCCATCACAGTAATAGGGTTGGTTTTGAAGATTAAATGATGTAATTATTGCAAACCTCAAAGAACAGCAGCTGGTATATAAAAGGCACTCAATAAACGATAGCTATTTTTCAAAAAATACATTACCTTATAGTTTACAACTCATAGTAAGTGATTGGTAATTGTTAGCTATTATAGCCATTTTTACACACTCCGGAATTAAAAATACCACACTTCTCGTGTGTTTCTTTCTTCATACTAGGAAGGAAAGTAAAATAATGGACTTTTTTTTGAAATTTTGGTCCCTTTCAGATAGCTAAAGAATGAACTTGGACTACTGAGTGCCAGTTCCTAGACAGCTATTGTACTTGCCCTCAGGAAATGGCTATATTTCAGGAATTCAAAAGAGATCACCGTGACACACTGAGCTACTGACCAAAGGCACAGAGGATCGCCAATATAAAAGACTCTGTGGATAAACAGGAGATGTTTTATCCTTCTCCTCTCATGGGGAATCTGTAATCATTTATGCTGGACAGGACTCAATTTTGTTTTTATGTTCTTTTGGAGAAAAGGACTTGCTCATAACTAGAAATTATATGATTATAATGGCGATGTGTTACCCTAATTTAAGCCATTGTTTACAAACACTCTGAGTGCACCTATATTGGCATATAAATTATTTACTCATGAGAGTAGGTCATTAAGAGCATTTATTTACTAGTTGTTTTCACCTTATTTTCTTTCCTCCAGCACTACAGAAATGACGTATGGAATTCACATAAGGAATACATTCCCATAGGTAGATGCATACATAATATTTTTTAAAGTTTAACGAATTGTTTTGGTACATCTTTCAACTGATCAGAGCATGTACTGTCAAACAAATTTGAATTACTCAATAAACTTAAAAACAAAATCATTATTTTTGAAAAATTAAAAATATTTACTTAGGTAACTTATTATATATTATTATATACATATGTAATTACTTATTCATATTATTGTACAGCTAACCTGAATTTTCACATTTCTGCTGCATTAAAGGACTACTCTTTTCATCCATTCACCATTCAACAACATTTATGGGGATCGGTAATGTGAGGTACTATTTAAGCACTAGGGTTAAAAAAAAAAACTAAGATAGAATCTTGCATTTTCTTACAGTCTCCAACATAATGTACAATGGGAAAATTGTCAATAGTCTCATAATCTTGGACACTTCCTGAGATAAAGGTAATTTTGAAAGAGACAGAGGGAAAGAGCAAGACAGAGAGAGATAGAGAAGAGGGAAGGAGGGATGAGGGAAGGAAGGCAGGCAGGAAAGAAGGAAGGGGGCTCTCTCTGAGCCTGACTGGTCCACCATCAAAGGTATAATGTAATGGGCAGCTGTATTCAGAGATCTCGGGACAATTTCACCCTCAGTCATCAACTGTTTCATTTTGAAAACTAAACTGGTAATCTAAATGTTCTTATATAAGCATATGACTGTAAGGCTCTAAGATTTGGTTGTCTCTCCATCTACCGCAAGAAGCAAGATTTCTGACAGGGTGTGTGTGTGTGCGCACACACACCTGAACACTCACTCACACATGGATTTTACTACCTACCCACAACATCTCTTGAGGATTGATCGACCTAGTTCTGTTCACATTAAGTTACATAAATACATGCAGATAACCAAATAATTCACTGTTTAGTGGCACTAATTTATGTTTCTTTAAAAGCATTCCACTTTAATGAAAACAGGTATTTGGAGTTTGGGGATAAGTCTTTAAGGCCCACCTTTGCTTCTGCGGTGGGCCATGCTCTCTGATTTGGTCCAGCATGTAATTACAGAGACATCTAGTGGTTGGGTCTAAAAGTATGAAATCTAGAAAAAAAATTCAAAAATGGACTCATTTTCCTCAGAGAGTCCATTGGCTTTGTGCCAGAAAGTGTGGTCACCAGCAGGAAAAGTTAGGCTGAAATGGTCCATTAGGCATAAATGGTTGTAACTTGCTGTTTGGGGAGCTTGGAAAACTTTGAGATGAAAATAAAGGAGACAATAATAATAATACCAAAACAAAAAGAAAAACCAAGGTGGATTAAGTAAATCACTATCTATGGTATGATTATAGGATTCCTGCTTTACTCAGAAAGGGACAAACTACCTCACCAATTTTATCATGTCAGAAACCCATATTAGATGGTGAAAACTTTAGCATAAGGTTTTATTTCTATATCAAAATACAAATTTCCCCGGGAGAAGCAATACAATGGCCTCCTTCAGTCATTGACTCAGTGTGAATCAATTGGTCAAAGTCAAATTGGTAGAAGTTCACAAGTCTAGGACAGAAGGATTAGAGCAATGCTTTCCTGAGTAGGAGAAGGGATGCTGTCGTCATTAGGCTACAATAACATCAGAAATGACCCAATTTTGATTACTAAAAGAATATTGTAGGTATCAACATTTTGAAAGACCAAGTGGTTTAAAGGCAATTCTATTCTATTGGAGGCTAATCTATTCTATTAGAGGCTATTCTATTCTATTAGAGGCTATTTTAATTCTGAAAGTGAGAGAAGTGGTGGGAAAATAAATAAAAAGTAAGAAAATGGGGCCGGCCTGGTGGTGTAGCCATTAAGTGCACACGCTTTGCTTCTGCAGCGTGGGGTTCTCAGGTTCGGATCCCAGGCGCGCACCAACACACTGCTTGTCAAGCCGTGCTGTGGCGGTGTCCCATATAAAGTAGAGGAAGATGGGCACGGATGTTAGCCCAGGGCCAATCTTCCTTGGCAAAAAGAGGAGGATTGGCAACGGATGTTAGCTCAGGGCTGACCTTCCTCATAAAAAAAAAAAAAAAAAAAGGTAAGAAAAGAGGTAGGGGGAAAATGTACAATAAAATGTGTACGTAAGTGCGCACACACACACACACAAACATGAAGCCCCCCTACAATACCGTCCTGATGATCAACACTCTGGAGGAGTTTCAAAATTCAATACTTTTGCATCATCAAAATCTGAACCCACTGTAATGAGACCAAAATCAGGGCTGGTATCATTTTTTTTTTTTTTTTTTTTTTGGCAGAGGAGAGGGAAGTATTAAAATAAAGCCTAATTATCTTCATAAATATTCCCCAAAGCACTTTCTCACCTGTGGGAGGTTGCCCACTTCTACCTGAAACTCTTCCAGATTGCAACTTAGAAACAACAGTGAGATGTACATATCCAATTGTTTTCTAAGACAAGAGATTGCATAGAGAGGAGGGGAGTGTAGAGGTGAGGAGGGATTCTATAGGAGGTCCCATTGTGTCCTCTCCTCTCAATGCCCCAACAAAACATCTCGATGTCCCCAAATAATAGCCCAACATCTCAGAGGAGGTGAATAATGTAAACTTTCAGGAAACACTAGAACGTGAAACATGAAAGTTTATGAAATTATTTGTTGTGAAACCTATATCCCGGTATTATCTGCTCATCAAGTTTTTGTTTAGTTTTTTAAGAAAAAACTATCACTCCCACAGCATATGGCACTTCTCTTTCCCTCAATAATTTTAGTCATGCCCTGCCACTCTTGATTTCTGCGCAATTTTCATGATTTGTTTAAACCTGTTTAAACATGATCTGTGTGTTTAAACAAACAGGTAATCCTGAAAGATGAAAACTAACACAAATTTCAAACTAAGCTTCCAGAGTTGTTATTTTCTTCTCCGAAAGTTGCCTCTACTTAGCCATAATTCTACATTTCTAATATCTTTCTCAGCCTAAAAAAGCATACCAGATCCAAGTCTTATTTCAGCTACTGAACTTCTAAATGACTGGCAGGTTGAGAAATTCTTGACATAGTTTTCCTGCATATATGGGTCCAGGTCCACCTCCATCAGAATCACATAAGGCCTAGTTACTCAAATAATGGTCCACAGAACTGCAGCACTAGCAATTATCACCTTGGGTCTTCTTAAAAATGCACATTCTCAGACCCCTCTCCAGACCCCTGAGTTATGTGTAAGCATGTTAAAATTTGGAAAGCACTACCATAAGATACTTTATAAGTCTCCACATTATTCGATTCCCCTTCACCCCAAAACCTACAGAATCCCCATCTTTTTGGGGAAGAAGGGGGACCCAAGGCCTGGAAGTCTGTTTAACAGGCTTCCCAGATAATTTTTAAAAACAATAAAGTTTGAAAACCTTATTTATTGCCTCCTATTTGCTTACCTGTGAATAGCAGCAGAGCATTGTCTGACACAGCCCTGGAAGGTGAGAGGATGGCACAAAAGGACCAGGCAGGCAGGGGTCTGCCCTGCTGTCCATAGGGTCACTAGGAGTCAGAATCAACTTAATTGCACTAACAACAACAAAAAATGCTTATCTGGACCTTTGAGTCTGATGATGTGTGGTCAAACTCTTTGGTCAAGTCTCTTTGCTTCCCTGAGTCTGACTTTTGTATCTGCAAAATAATCTTCACAGGGTTGTCTAAACCTCAGACGATACAATGCATAGGAAGTACTCTATGCACACCAAATGCTACAAATAGAATTCACCACTATTCTAAAGTGCTTAAGGATATTCCTCCCATCTGTGTCCTAGTAGCTGCCACTCTTTGGAGACTGGGAAGGAGAGCATCCTTCCCTTAGAGTCAGCTTGGGTAAGTGAGACTTCCTGCTTGGGAAGTACACAGGGATTTTCTCCCATCTTACTAAGAGGAGGATGTGGGGCTGCTTCAAGTCTGCAGATCTGCTCAGCTGTGGCTCAGGGAGCAGCTGGTAATACAGCATTCATATCACGCTGGCTCAGCTAAGAATACTCTTTCTATTCTTGCTTGCTTTTTGTTTTGTTTTGTTTTGTTTTCAGGCTGAGGTGTTAGGGAAAGGAGCGGTATCTGAATGCAGTTCCCAGTGATCCTGCATTTTATAAACCAGTGAATCCTCTCAGCCACCCTCTGCGATGGAGAGGCTGGCCCCATCTCCAGCAAGGCAGCCAGCATCTGAGAGACCAAGTGGAAATGAGAAGTCCATGAGCCCTCTGCTCCTGGATTTTCACTGAGATAGGACATCAGTGCTGCCCCTTATTGCAATCACAATCACCAAAAGTACTAATAACGTTGTAGGATGATGCTATAATTCTAATTCTACCTAATGCTATAATTCTAATATCTAAAGATAATGCTATAATTTTAAGATGATATTATTGCATACAGTATGCTGTATGTGCAGAACATTAATATTAGAATGTGATTCCAGTCATGTTTCATGGAGATACTACTATTGTTACTATGGAAAACATTAGAGTATATTAAGGAGAATTCATAGACACAGTTCCAGCCTTCCGTGCAGCCTTCTCATGCTTTGACAAAATATCAGACCCCAGCAGGCCTTATATTCCATTACAAAAGAGAACTAGTTGATCTATACCAGTATAACAAGGTAGTGGTTTCTCAATGCGAATTTAGTGATTTAATAGTGGTTAACGTTTATGAAGTATCTCCTGAGAGTCAGGAACTCAACCAGGTGCTCTCCATACATTATTTAAAATGATTAGGTACCTAAATCTTATGTTCCTCAGAAACTTATGCCATAAGACAATGTTTTATCTTCACATGTTCACATGGTAGTCACATGGGAATTTGTCAATAAATATATTTCCATTCATAATACGATTGTTGTGTAGGTCATCATTTCCCAAGTGGGTTTCATAGAGCATAAGTAATTTGCTAAATATTAACAGACGTTCCATAAAAATAGTATTCCATAGTCAAAAAAGTTTGGAAAACACTGAATTAAATAAAATTAAACATGGTTGTTTAATACAAGACTTCTTGAATTCTTCAAATATTAATTTTTACATATCTTTGTAAAAGAAAAATAGCATGACATGTTTCCCAAAGATATAAGACCTAGGAAGAATTTCTTCTCCAAATACATAATAATATCTTGCTTTTTGAAAATATATTAGATGCATTTCATGGCAACTCTGTAAGGTGAACATACCCCCATTAAAATAAACCAAGAGCAGCAGGGATGTGTAATTTATCCTGATATTTTTATAATTCATTTTGCCAGCCTGGTTTTCCAGTTGTTTTGATAGGCATTCAGGACAAAACTGGAATTTCCGGAAAGATTAAGAAGGATCTGGGAAAAAATTGATCTCCAAGAAGGTAGGGACCCAGAGCCTAGTTTGAGCCCTTGAGAATCCATGCTTCCCTACCAAACCCTGGCATCTGCCCCTGAAGGTGAACTAAAGGCTATAACAAACCTAAAGTAACACTATCCATTTTTTTAAGCAATCCCTCCCACCTCCAGACTGAGAATACAGGCATTATTATTTCTTTCTGTTTCTTATGCAACTAATCCCAATATCATATTTTCAGATCTTGTTTATGGCGAGGTAGACCCATCCCAGGAGAAACTGCTTGAATAAACAAATTCTTGCCTTGTCCAAGTCCCACAGTGGCAATAATGTCTCTGAACTTGACCAGAAAATGCAGAGAACCTTTTACAGAAATGAGTCATCAGTTTCCACTGCTTGATGTTGTGCAGAAATCTTATATCTGGCCATAATCATCACAGAGAGCCTATTTTACAACTCGATAGCTTCTACTTCCTAAAGCAAAACCAGGTAGATTCAGGTTCTAAATTCCGCTTCTCCAAATCATCTTTCCTTGCAGACCACAGCATATCTGCAAATGACCTACACCGATGTTTCTTTCCCAGGAGCTGAGTAGATAACTGCTCATCCTTCAAGTGTCCATAAAATTAGTACTTTTAACCTTTTGAAATAAAGTTTAAATGTCCAGCATTTAAGAAGGAGGAAGAAACATCACCTGTACTTTTCCTATAATGGGTTTCAGTTTGATAATCCAATAAATCTGATAAATCTCGAAATCTGATAAATGACTAAATGAAACGCATCATGCCATCCACAAACATTTTAGGTTAGTCTCTCCATTTTGACCTAAGATACTCAAACCTTTTCAATCTTTCCACAGAAAAGACATTCTTTCCAAATGCAACATAATAGGACAAATGTAAGTCTGAGCTGAGCTTCCAGAAATGGGCATCATGAGAGACAGGATTTTGTGAGACCTGACAACAAACTCTTATCCCCAACCCTACGCTAGCATCCTGAGTTAACTCACCTCTGCCAGTGTAATAAAAATGTCCAAAGGTTACCCATGGCTGACAAGATAAGTCTCAAACTAATTCATTGTCCAGTCTAGGCCTTTTGAAACTGTCATTTAAATTTTCCAATATAATCCCCAAACTTTTGCTGTCTTCCTTTCCAACCACACAGTCTCTCTTTCACTCTCATTAACACACAAACACACATACACACACACACATACTCCAGGTATTGTCCTCTGCACCAGGATTCAATAGAGGTTCAGGGATTCACACATCCTATAAGTCTTTTGTAAACTCACCTCCCAGGACTTTGTTGACAATCCTAATTCTTTTCCTTAGAATACCTTTTGCCCTAATCCAATGTCTATTTATTTGTTGAGTCTCTTCATTCATTCATTCATTTATTCATTCCATCATTTGCTCCTTTTTTTTTTTTTGTTTCAACAAAATCCTCTGACTTTTTTGTGCCAGAGAGCATGCTGGACCTGGAAATGAAAGATAATTACAATATGGTACCTGTCTTAGAGGAGATCATAGCCTTACGAGATGAAGTAGGAGAGCTGGATGATGAAAGAAAAGATCAACAATTCTCAAGTAAATAACATGTAGCAAGCATTATTCCTGTTTCTTAGATTCATTCTATTGTTTGGTCTTCATAAGAACATAATTTATTAAATAATTAAACAGATATTTATAGTAAATCTATTATATTTCAGCATTGACTGGACACTAGGTGAAGAAGATCCCTGATCTTATAGATCTTACATTCTAATAGTATAGACAGACAAAATACAAGACAATTAATGAATAAATCACATAATACAAATTCGCAAAAAATAAATAATAAAGAGCTGAGATGGAAGATAACATAGAGATGGTAGCTGTGGGGAGGGGTCCTAGTTTAGCTAGTATGGGTGGGAAAAAATTCTTTGAGAAGGTGATGAGTTGAGGTCTAACAATGAGGAAGAAATAATAATGAAAAGAGTATTGAGTAGATGCCTGAAAGGACTCTTAACATAGTGAAATGGCTGGAGCTCTGTGAGGAAGGAGAACGACACAAGATGAAGTGGAGAAAAATAAGCACATTTCAAATCAATTAGCATACCACTCAAGGCCTTCTAAATTCTGGCTCCAATTCAACTATTCCAACCTTATCACCAACATTGTATAATTTAGTAGCTCTAGAGACCTACTTTCTTTCAGTACTCCATCATTCATTCTTTTAATATACATGGAATAAACACCAGAGGACCATATGTAAGGACTCTGATTTTATTCTAAATGCAAAGAGATGCATTAAATTAATTGGCTGGTGTTTTTAATTTTTTCTGTTTTAGCAACTAATTGATATTTTTGAAAAAATCTTTCTGCCCACTCTTTAGAGAATGGATTAAAGGGAAACAAGAGTGAAAGGAGGAAGAAACGTTAATGACATGGTGTAAGCCAATGATCATGGTGATCTGGGGCCAGTGACAATTGAGAAAGAAACAGATTCCAGATATATTTTAGAGATCTTATCTATGATCTCCTCCTTATTTTTATTTTTTCTTTTCTCAACATTAAAAGGACTATGTAAATTTTTCCATTGGAAATCAGATGACAGCTAGCAGGAGAGCAACACAGTACACATAAGAAAGTACAGTCTAAGAGACTGTATCTCTAGCCTAAAGATGCTATCCAATGGAGGGATGCTAGTTAACTCATTTGTAATGATAAGGCTGAGATAATACATGAGTCATAAAGAGCCAGTCTTCTCAGGGGCAGAGAGGGAGAAGGGGAAGCTCTCTCTCTTCTGCTTTTAAGACTACTCGATATGCAGGACTGGAGAAGCTCAACATGGGAGCTGCATGGGAACTGAGACCCATATCAGCTGTACTTGACAAGTTTCCAGGACTAATGCTGAATGTTCTAAGGGAATCTGAGTGTTTTGAGTAGAATCAAGCATGCTGGGTGAGGGATGGAGGCTCAAAATCACTCCCTTTCCAGCCCTTGTATTTTCTTTGTGTCGATCTCACAGACTGAGATGGAAGGTAGAGGCAAGGAGGAAGAAGAAAAGCAGTGATCACTAGAAGGCAAGGTGGCTGAGACAGACACACGAATGGGGAACTGAGACTTTCTCTGGAGATGAGGCTTTTGGAAATCTTCATACTGGGACCACATGGGAACCTGCGCCACAGTTGACCATTGTGGGAGACCTGGCTGATCAGCCACCCCAAAGTTATTTCCAATCTTATTTTTCCTTTCCACCTCTCACATGCTCTTTCCCACGCTCCACTCCAGGTAGGGATGGCCATCTGCACTCTGTCCTCGTTCAGAGGCTTAAGTTGGGGACCTTCTTTTTCTTCCAGTTAAAAAAGAGATAAATGTAGCTGACATCTATCTTCTCTCTTCTTCATTCTTTCTGCTTTGAATGCAGACAAGATGGTGAGAACTTCAGCAATTATCTGGCAACCAAGAGATAAAAGCCAACAGAATTCCTGGCCCTGACACTATGAAGTCTTGGAACCATGGCTTACAATTTCTGGACTTCTTGTTAAGTGGGAAAAATGAATTCCAATTCATTTAGGCTTCAGGAGTCTGATTACTGTTATTTGCAGCCAAGGGTTATATTAACTCATCCAAAAATCTTCTACCCTCAGAAGCAAAATCACATACGGAAGTGAAAAAAAAAATCTCATAATGCAACCGTTATTAGTATCTCAGTATACTGCTATTCAGTCTTTCAAATTTACATATGCATGCATATTTTCTTTATGTAGTTGTCATTATACAAAGTCTTCCAGATTGTAAATTTTAGTAGCTGCTTTATATCTATGCATAATTATTTTACACATATCCTTTTATGTGACATGTAGGTTGATGACATTTTTTTACTGTTATAAACAATTGCATATTTGTGCATACTGCATATTTCATATTTGCTTGGGATAGATTTCCAGAGGGGATCAAAGCAAATGAACAATCTATGACCTACAATACATAAAGTCAAATTGCTTTCTAAAAGTGTTATACCAATATACACTGCTACCAACAATGTATGAATGTATCAGTTTATTTGCATTTTTTCTACACTGAGTATTAACACCAAAAAACAATTGCTCACGTCATAGAGGTAAGAACATTCTTTAAAGTGGTGATTTTAATTCAAGACACTCTTGGACATCATTCTTTCTCTTTGCTTGCTATGAAACCAGCCATAAAATTCATATACTGCATAATATGGAAAAGTTAATCTATCTTCAAATTGCTACTTAACAATTATAATAACTTACATATGCAGAATCTTCTGTATTGCAGAAAATGCTTTTAAGGCAGATATGATCCCTATTCAACAGAAGAATGAAGTTGATTTCAGAAAGTGCAAATGACTTGCCCTAGGTTGTAGAGCTGTGAGACGGAAGAACTTACATTTTTGATTTCAAGTCCAGAGCTCTTTCTAATTCAACATATTACTTTTTTGCCTCAACACAGGTGCTAGGCAAACCTCACAATATCAACCCTGACTTGGATGACCAATCCTAAAAACAATTAACAAAAGTCTAGAAGAAACCAATTAGTAGAAAGAAACAAATTTAATAGATGGAATCTGTATCTTATATTATATTTTCCTTTGTTCTTTGAGTGTATACTATGGGCATTTGTGACCTCATTGTGCAACACAGCACAGAAGAGCTAAGGGAAACCTCAGAGCAGAGTCTGTTATGAGCAGGGCAAAAGCAAACTCCATAGATGAGGGACAATTTTGTAAATCCTAATGCTATAGAATATTTATAAAAATATACAGGCCAGTAGCTCTAGAGCATGGTGGCTTTGAAGAAAAAAAAAGTAGTAATATTGAATAACACCATCATACAGCAGCTCCTTGATCATCCAGTAGAGTAGCCATTGAACCAGGACTAAGGTAAAGTTGAAGATGAGCCCTGGGATCTTCCAAGTTACAGGCATCAGCAAATGTTGACTAGTTGGTCTGCATTTATCAAATGGTTTATGGAGAAAGACATTGGCTATATAAGCTTGAACACAAAATCAAGTAAGGTGATGAGATTTCAGAGGAGGAAAAAATTAAATCTAGTAATGGAAGAAAGAAAATAAAATTGTGACTGTTGTTGGTATGGGGCAAGAAGTCTAACTTAATTTCTATGCTTTCCCCTTATATCTGGCGGTAAGCTACATCTCAGGACTAGCAGAAAGTAAGATTTAACATGCAACTTTCTGTTCACCATAGCTCTTTTTTCACATGTTCCAAGAAGATGCTGCACAAAGAAAGCACTGTATATCTCCCAAGAAATAACCCACGAGGTGTTAATGAGAAAATCCCTTCTCCCCAGAGCTTACACTCCCGACACCTTAATTCTGAATAAATTGGACCATAAAAGCAAGTCAGGACCCACGGCAGCACATAAGGGACATTCCGAGGCAAGCTGGATGCCCTCATCAGACAGCAAGAGGTTTTCAATATCTAGACAACAATAGTCTGTTTTTGCAAAAAGAGCTCAATAGATATAGTATAGAAGAATTCTAACTACCAGTCTACTAAGGGAAGGGCTGATGTTAAAAGAGAATGACAGAAGGACAAAGGGAGAAAATGGAAAAGAGGAACAAAAGGAGATAAAACAGAGGCACTAGGGTTGTCCTGGTTGGAGGTAGGATGTATGGTGCAGGGAAAAGGTCCTGGGAGCGGAAGTCAAATGACCCATGATTGAATTTTGAGTTCTACTGCTACTGGTTGTATGATGTTGAACCCATCACTTAGTCTTTTAATCCTCAGCATTCCCATCTGTAAAATGGGAAAATAACACCTTTCTCAAAGGTTTACTGGGAGAATTTACTATGAACATATGTGAATAAAACATACAAACAAATTATTATTTCATAATATGGTCCAAAGGTGCTATTTTTTTTTCCTTCGAATAAACACCTGAGCAGGAAGAAGGAATCCACAATGTGTATGAATGAGTAACTGTGTGTGTGTGTGTGTGTGTGTGTGTGTGTGTGTGTGTAAAACTTAATATACTGAATGTTTGGGGGAAATTCATTTCTTTTTTTATTGAAGCTGTTTGTAATGAAGATGACGTTACTTATACCAAGTTCAGTGGCTGGCACACAGTAGGTTCTAAATATATATTTGTTGAATAAATAAATAATGACTCAAAAACAACATTAAAAAATGAACCTGAATGAATGCCAAGCTGCCAATCAGCAAAGTCTAGAATTTTTATATAAGCAGCTCTGCGGTTGAAGAGATCTGTATTCACCATATCAGGTTACTCTTTTTTGAGAAAACCCAGAAAGACAACAACTTGGGAAACTCACAAATCCATTCCCATCCCAATTTAAATCTTAGGAAATGAATAATGCGTGTGTAACAGGTAAGCCTGTTCCAGTTAACTATTGCTGTGTAATAAACCATCCCAATATATAGAGACTTAAAGATGTCTTGTGTCTAACCATTCTCTGTATCGGATGGGCAGTTCTCTGCTCCTTTCGCCTTAATTCACTCAAGCAGTCACATTTAGCCAGAGAACTGGCTGAGCTGGAAGGACCAAGGTGGCCTTAGTCATATGCCTGGCAGCTGGTGTTGGCTTTCGATGACATGATATGGGGAGAATGGAGGGAGCGATGGGTCAGTTTTCCTCTATGCAACCTCCAAGAGGCTAGAAAGGCTTCCTTTCCTAGTGGTCTCAGGGCAGCTCTCCAAGGGAGGAAAATGAAGGCTACAAAGACCTATCCTTGTAGGTTATGTCAGGGCATTTCTCCCACATTCTATCAAAGCAAATCGCAAGGCCAGTCAAGATTCAAAGAGTGAGGAAACAGAGTTCACTTCTCCATGAGAGTCACATGGCAAAAGGGTGTCCGTACCAGGATACACGGAATTTGTGACCACATTTTTCTCTTTACCACAGAGAAACAAGGACAAGTGTGGCCCTTTTCCTTACCAAGAAAGCTAAAAGTACATTTTTGTTAGACTGCGCCAAAAGACTGCCTATTTTAAATTTAACAAGTAAAGTCCTTAGGTACAGGGTAAAGTGCAAAGGAATTCTGAAGCCACAAAACTAAAACTAAAGCAAAATGACATCATGTTGAACATCTGATCCAAGCCCCGTAACGAGAAGTTCAGAAAGAGAGAAAAGAAAGCAGTTAATTAGAATAGGCCATTATTTTAATTATGCAGATCTGGGCTTGGAAGCCACAATTTTAGCATAAAGCATGCAATGAAAGTGAATGTATGTTGAGTGGACCACAAGTTCCTTTGAAATAGGACCTGTATTTTCTCAAATCCCAGCTCTGACTATTAGCTATATTATCATTTACTAGGTACTTAAGCTCTCTAGGGCTCAGTTTCCTCATCTTTAAATGAAAAATAACAACAGTATTGCCTAGTATACATTTGTACTGAGAATTAAACAAGATCTATGTGCATCCCTGTTGCTGACACAGAATAAATATTCAGTAAATGGTAGTAATCAATGAAATATATAACCAAGCAATTGCCTGGTTTCCAATTATAAATTCTACTAAGCCCTATTTTGAAACTATTAAAACTCCATGAAAAATAACCTGTACTTAATTATTTAAAATGTGTATTGTTCTTTGAGCTCTAAGAGGGTGAGATTTTAGAATCCCAAGGAGGTTGGTAGATAACTTGCCTTTTATTCTTGTCCCTAAAATAAGTTTGTTGGAAAAATTGGGAAGCAAGGGCTCTGCCCCCTGAGAACATGTGAAGAATGACTTCTACGAAAAACTTAGTAGATAAGTACTGTAACTGATAAGATTCCAAGGTAATGGTACCTACTGATGTGTTTAGGATGGTAAGACAACTCTCAAAGCATATAATAAAATGTAACTAAATGTAGCACTACAATCCACTATATAATAATGTTCCGACTGTAACTCCAAATTTCAATTCAGTAGAAACATAAAACAGTTGTTTTAGAACCTCAAAACAATGAACTTCCATTCATTATTCTCTCCTGTGAGAGAGAGAGAGAGAGAGAGAAACTGAGTAATCCATATATACACGTAGATCCATCCATATTGTACAAATCTTGTATATTTCATGACAATGTTAGCAACTTTACCTATTGCAGAGTAAAGTAGTGTGTGTGTGTGTGTGCATGTGTGCACATGTGTGCACCTGTGTCATGTGTGTTGCTAATATCTCTTAGGTTTACTTGAAGTTTTATCTTCTCTCTATATCAGCCTTTCTTCTTAGTAGTCATTTTCTCTGTGTTACTCCTTCACTAATTGGGCAAATGTGATAATTTGTAATGGGTCTCCAACTCATTAGTGTAATTTAGTCAGGTTCTACTGTATTTCACCAGACACACCAACCAGGCTGCAACATGCATCTGTTTTTGGAGCTTTATTTCATAAGCATCCACAATATTTCTGCTTTAAAATTGAGAAATGATTGCCCCTTAATCAGCTATTTGTTATACTGAGCTACATAAATATATGCAGTGTCATCCATAAATAATTTTAGGATAGAACATAGCAACAATTAACATTTGCATAGAGCTTTAAAGTTTACAAAGCTTTTTCTTACATACCCAAACAGAAAATCCCACGTATTCTCCTGTGAAGGAAAGTATTACATGTTTTTTATTTATTTTTTTTTTTTTAAAGATTTTATTTATTTATTTTTCCCCCCCAAAGCCCCAGTAGATAGTTGTATGTCATAGCTGCACATCCCTCTAGTTGCTGCATGTGGGACTCGGCCTCAGGATGGACGGAGAAGTGGTGCCTCGGTGCGCGCCCGGGATCCGAACCCCGGGCCACCAGCATCGGAGCACGCACACTTAACCACCAAGCCACGGGGCCAGCCCAATTACATATTTTTTAAATGACTTAGAAGGTAGCATACTATCCTATTTCCAAACACAGGTATTTGATTTATCCAGACCTCTGCTTTGTGATCTTGGCCATTTACTTAACCTCTCTGAGCTTCAATGTTCCCATCTTTAAAATTTGTATATCTAGGGGGCCGTCCCCACAGCATAGTAGTTAAGTTTGTGTGCTCTACCTCGGTGATGCAGGATTCACAGGTTCGAATCCTGGGCACGGACCTATGCATCACTCATCAGGCCATGCTGTGGCAGCATCTCATATACAAAATAGAGGAAGATGGGCACAGATGTTAGCTCAGGGTTAATCTTCCTCAGCAAAAAGAGGAGGATTGGCAATGGATGTTAGCTCAGAGCCAGTCTTCCTCACACACACACACACACAAAATTTGTTTACCTACCTCATAGTTTGTTCAGGGGGAGGATCAAATTCTTGACAATGAATATCAAATTCTAGACCCATTGTAAGTGCTGAATAGACGCTAGTTGATCCCAGTTTGGCAAATAAGAATATTGCCCTTTTTTCAAGATGCTTACATCAAATGACAGAGGAATGGGATAGTTGTCAAATATACAACTAGGGTCTGGAGGTTGAGAAGACTTGGAATCATTATGCAAAGGCAGCAGTCTGCTCCTCACTCCTCGTGAGAAGGCTAGAGAGTTGAATACTGCAACTCAATGTCGGAAGGCAAGCGACTAGCAGAGGCAATGCCTCGAATCCGAAGCCCTAGATGGGGCTTAAAATTATGTAAGCATGTAGGACTGAGACTAGGACAAAGGGTGCAGATCTGAAAGTAAGCAAAGGTGTCCCCCAAAAGGAAGGTGGGCCTGAGGTAGATGTTGGAAAACTTGGAGCTGAAGTATGAGACTAAAGGTATCAAAAGCCAGAGAGAAGGAAGCAGCCAATCAGAAAGTTCTAGCAAGCTAGCGGGTAAGATGACAGTCTGAGTAAAGGTCAGGGATGGGACCTGTTGCCTGACACTGACTTTTTGGCATCCCCTGTGGCCTCCACTTGGTATGAAGGCAAGAGTAAAAGATCACAGGAGTAAGGCAAGATTTCCTCATAGTCTGGACCCTGAAATCACTATCCACTATGGGAGGTGGTACGAAAGTGTAAAATAGATATTGAGGAGGGCAGGTTTTTCTGGAACCATACTCAAGCCCAGACAGAAAGAGGAAATTAGTCTTTTTTCTGTTTCTGAATCTAGTAGCTCTGCTGTCATCAGGGGAGAGAGTCAAAGTGTTATTTAAACAGAATCCTGGCAGCTGACTCTGTGCTGGCCCCACAGAGACTGATAGTCACAACCAAAGAATCAATTTGATTGAGTGGCTTCCTCTTGATAGGCAAAACCTCTATTGATTCTTCAAGTAGATGATGTGGTCAGAATTAGAGCTGACTATCTTCAGATAGTTTCCTTTTTGCTTCTCCTGGAATCTTACCTTGGATCCAGTCCCTAAGCCGAGAAGAAGGACATCCTATGAAACTACCTGGCAAATTTCTAAATGTATGTTGTGGAACTATCATCTCTTTGGCTGGAGAGAAAAAGAAACTGCCATGTACTCATAGCAAAAGAAGTCTCTCTCATATCTCTAAGAACTCCAAACTAAAGAATCGGGCTGAAGACTGCAAGGTCAGAGATCAGCCTTTCTATCAACCCTCCATGGTCTTGTTAAGTGCTGTTGCATTCTGAGCTGGCAGTTCATAGACATGTTTCCCTCTAGAACATACCATTAGAGAGGTTTGGACCATCTGTCTGTCCGACAGACCATCTCTATAAAGCATTAGCTCCACTTCCAGAAAATAGAAAAGAGACGTTCAGATTTCAGATCTTCACAAGGAAAGAAAGCGAGGACACTAGATAGACGAGTCTTTGTGTGTACCTTTGTTTCCAAGCTCTCTTTTCGGCAATCATTGGTAGAAGAGGAAAGGAGTCCAGGAAAATTGTTTAAGGTAAAAAATGTTACAGCAAAAGAGAAAACAATTTCCAACTGAAAAAGAATAGAAAAAATTAAAAAGCAATAGGGAAAAACAGAGAACACGGTGTCTGGCTTTAAGTGTTGGCAGGATAAAGTCGAGAATGGGAGGAATTGAGGCAGCTGGTGTCTGCAGCCAGCTGCAGCTAGACAGACATCATGTACTGCATGTGATGACTCATTCCCTTGGGCAAATCACAAGTTGTCTGAGGCTCAATTTCCTCATCTGTATTCTGAGAATAACAATACTCCCTTTTCACAACTGTGAAGTTCCTAGCATACCACCTGGAATATCACAGTGTTAAATACATGACAGCTATTGTGTTAATTTTGTGATTTTTTTCAAGGCCTTCTACAGGGCCCACCCCATATCTTTATTCTTACCCACCAGTTGGTGGGTACTACCTGCTGATGCATTTCCTTACTCTGTCTACACTGACATATGCAAAGTTCTAATCACTTCCATTTCTTCTTCAGAAAAATTTTTGTTGCTTCTCGTTACATTTAGGACCAAATCCAAGTCTTGCTTTCTTTCTTAAACTTCTCCAACCACAAACTCCCCAATGATAACTCCATACTCTGAATTGTATGTATTGACTCCATCATTTTTTGGTTCTGAACCCTATACTGCCATGTTTAGTAAGTGAATTTCTCCTTTGCTAATGTAACATCAGCAATATTTGAGGGGAAAAAATCACGTTTACAACTCTGTGTTTCACACTATAACTCTGATATAATAGTGAACCAAGTAGGTGTTCAATAAACACGTTGAATAAAATAGACCATTGAACTGGCTGTGGAAGCAAAAGAATATACTGTCATCCACAAAAGCACTCATTGAGAACTCTGATTTTAAAGCCATCTTGACCTAGATCCACGGCATAGTTCTGAGATTCAGGAGTATGAATATATATATGGTTCTGGTCAAAAGAGTCTTGGGAAAAAAACATGTGCCAGATAAGGAGAATAGAATTCCATTTAGTGAAAGCTTAGAAAAAACGCACCAGTGCCTATGGTGATAGGAGAGATAAAATCAAACTTGAAGTGGCAAAGACACATCCAGTAGATTCTCGGTAGATGGGCAACACAGGTCAAGGAAGAGGAAAGAGATAAAGGAGGTAGCATCGAGCAGATGAACACAAGAAGAACTCAGCCATTCATGAACAGGATAGACTTTAGTTCACGAAAATAGTTGCAGTCAGGAGACATTCAGAAAAATTTGAAACTACTTGCATATATGTTCTTACTCTGGGCACTGGAATCAGAACAGGTTGATGGATAAAATGTTTAATGTTTAATAGTAGTCTAGTTCCTTGGTATATGAAAGATCCTGAGCAAAAATCCATATAAACCTGGCTTTCCTTTTGAAGAAGGGAGAGTAGAGTTCTATCCATCTGTGTATCTGTATTCAGTATGTTTATTGCCACTATACAGAAAGAATATCTCCAACAGGAAAAAAATTAGCAGGTCTATCCGCTGTTTGCGTTACTAATCATTTGCACGTTTTCAGGTTTTCAGGAAGGAATTTGCCTTTGTTAATGTGATTGTTCAAAATGCTTGCACTTCACACTTAGGTTTTCCTCTGTTATCCAAACATTTGTCTCAATTTGTCTGGAAAACTTCTCTTTGCTGAAACACTTCTTCCATATTGAGTATCTACTAGGTTCTGGTATATATGGGCACAGGTTTTAATTCAAATCATACTTTTCAAAAGAAGTACACCCTGAACTTGTAAACTTGTGTGTTTACTTGGTCCTTGCTTCTGTGACTTGTTATCTACAACATGAATATAAAAATCAAAAGGACCTACATGAAGGATTTAAACCTCCCATCCCAGAATGGTTCACCAGCAGACACCTAAAATGCTGATTTGTTTGCTCATATATATTTAAATATGAACAGCTAGAACACCAAAAACTGATAAAAATGCCACTGAAGTATCTACCTTATATACAAAGGCTAGAGAAATTTTGCAAGGATGAGGAAAAAACTAGAGTTGAAATTTTCTTTTTTCTTTGTCAGTATAAAGTCAAAGGAAGATTGTTACTTCTTTTTTGAGAAAGCTTTCAAAATGTGACCCTTTCTCCTGTCTACAGCCAAGCATTGAGCTGTATTCCCACACTTGCTGCATTTCAGGATCTCACTTTAGAAAGAATTCCTCAGCTCATGAAATTCTGACTTGCTTCTATTTGTTTCTCTACTCTCCTTGAATGCTCTGCACCAAATCATTCTTTTTTCCATCAACATGTTCTCCATTGACATCAATATTGCTGAAAGATAATTTTCCTCCTCTCTTTCATATTTTTATAGCCAGACACACACAGATATTCACTTTTCTGTTTATTCATGTGAGGTGACAATTTGTATAACCCGTGGCACTGTGGAGTACAAGAAGGTTTATATGCAAACTGAGATTGCTACATTAGCATAAGCAATACTGCTACTACTAATTATTATTATTATAAGTAAATAAGTATAATTATTATTATAACGAGATGTCTTTCATTGAACAACAACTAAATTCCCGTCTCTGTTCTATGACCTTTATAAGTGTTATTTTTCTTAATCTTTTTACAAGAACTGTGTAAGTTAAGGAAAAATGGGTATAAAAGTACTCTACGCAAAGTTTCATAACTAATGAGTAGATGAAGATATTGTGAGACACTATACATTAAGCTCATTCTACAAATACTGCCCAATGCTACTTACTATTTAATGTTGCAGAGGAGACCTTCAATTCTTTACTTTGTTCCAAGTCTGTAACTGCAATACTTTTACACCATTGCCAACACTCCACGTGACATCAAACATTTCAATAAGGTTTAGGTAATTGTCAAAATTAGGTAGAGCTCTACCTCAAGCTATGGGTGCTGCCAGAGACCACAAAAAATGTGCCATTAATGATGTATTGTATCAGGGACCCATTGGTTCAGGGAGGTGGCCCTTCAGGGGGTCCCTTAGAGACACTGAGACCACATCTTTCCACTGACAGAGTGAGTCCTGTCATGGGAACAAGATTATTTGATGTGCATTGAGAAGACTTGCTCTGAACTGTCTATATTAAAGGATTTTTGTGAAGATGTATTAGGTTTGCAACCTAAAAATTAAAAAAAACAAAACATGGTGTAGAAAAATATACATGAGCTTTGAAGTGAGTCTGAATTTTGGGCAAAGGAATGAATCACTTTTGCCTCATCTGTCATATGGGAATAATAATATTATCTATTTTTTGAGAAATATAAGTAAATAATCTAACCTACCTGGTACGGTGTCTGGCACATGGAACACATTTGTTGACTATATAGAAGAATGAATTATAATTTATTATATTGCCCCTATGTGTGTGGGCAACGTAATCTGCAGTGTATTGCAGAGAATTTCCTTCATTCTCTGCAGTGCTCTAACCACACATCCTGATGCTTGAGGCTGTGGTAGAGGCCAGTGAACTTGTTTTTGTTATTTTGACCAGTTGACATCCTTCTTCTCTTTCTTACTCTACTAGATTTTGATTTCAAGGAACGGGTCCTTAAAATGCAGGGAGCGTGGATCTTGTCTTCCTTCTCAGCAAGCCATGAAATAGACTTCATCCATTCATTAGAAGGATAGAAAGAGCCCACAACCTGAAGGACAAAACGCTACTCCCTTCACGCACAGGGAAAGGCTGACTTTGCAGAACAGAAATACCTAGGTCAAGTGGTACCAGCCATGCAGAGTTAGCAAAGTCGAATTGGACTCATCACTGACAGCTCAGCTCAGCTACGTTAATAAGAACAAGGATTTTTACATCTTTTGCAATATGTTCTTGAACTAAATAAACGTCAGACACAATGACATAGGCCCACATAGGTCAGACTGTTGCAGAGGAATCTTAATTCTGTTTAACTCTCAGGTCCAGATTCCAGGGGGCAGCCTTGAAGACTGCAGCATGCCCCATCCAAACGCAGGAATTGCAGCAAAGAGGCATGAGCAGAGAGAGTTCTTCTATATTCCCCACAGCAATGATCGCGGTGCTGGTACCTGGTAGGGGTTTAATAAATATGAATCCTTTCATTGACTGTGAAGAAAACAAAATGTTAGATACAGAGCAATGTTAACACCACTTGCTGACTCTGTATTCTGTTTCTGCAACCACGTATGGATGCGTGCAAATGATTCTTGCTACTTACATTCAGAATCATTCTGGAAGTTGTGAGCATAAGTGAGGTGACATCTAGAAAGGGCAATTTTGTTGCTCTGAAAAAGGATCTGATGAAACTATGGTATATGAAATGAGCTAATTTACGGAAATATAGCTTTCTCTCTCCAGTTTTACTTAGCTCTCAGATTACATTTGGGGCTTTTGCCCACCTGTATAAATTATATAAATACACTGAACTAGGGTGGTCTTCCTAATTCTTTTTTTTTTTTTTTTTTTTTTTTTTTTTTTTTTTTTTTATTGCAGTAACATTGGTTTATAACATTGCAAAAATTCTTAAGCCAGTTGAAGAAGAGGGAGAGAATATATGTGAACTACCTGCAGAGTCCCAATTTTATGCCAAGGGTTTTACCAAGTACTGTATATACAATCATTTATTCACTCATCACAGAAGCCCTCTGAATGACTGATTGTCCCTATTTTACAGATTAGATAACTGAGGCTCCAAGAGATTAGGTATCTGATTTCAAGTCTGTCTAACTCTAAAGCCAGCGCTCATCACTACCGCATTCTCTTGCCATCATGATCTCCAACTCAGCCTTTTAATACTGGTCTATCTGTCCCCCAAATGTAACTCAGTGTGACAATCATCATGAACTATGCTATTTTTATTATAAATAAATATCCTATTGATGCAATTTCCAAGTTTAACTCAAATTCTAGTCAACAGCTTCATCGTGGGCTGGAGTTTTCTGGAACCTACAAACTCTGTAATGATTTGTGTATTCCCACCAAAAAGACCACTGTGTCCAAGTTTTTCTTGTCCTTTCTGGATACCCAATGCCAATGGATTCAGGTCATCACACGTGTTCTATTTTTCACGGATCAAAAATTAGTCTTCTATAGATTGGTCCATTACTTGCACATGCAAACAAGCTCATATGCACATGTGCATGCATGCAAACACACACTCACACATAAACCCACATGTGACTAAGAATGTACCACAGAAATTACTGAGAAGAGTTATAGTCAACACACTTGGGAAAACACCCAAATTATAACAATGCAAATATTGATCACCCATCATGAAGAAAAGACCAGTTCTGCTGAATCAATTGAATTTAATATCATATTGGAGAAATCATTTTGTAGTCTTGAACCTTATATGAAGTTCTCATTACCATAGTATCTTACATTTCTACTGCAATGTATAATTACAGATTGTTTTATTCTGCAATATTTCATCATAATCCTCATGACAACACCCTGAGTTAAGAATGCTTATTTCCAAACTACATAGGAGGAAATCAAAGTTCTGAGACTTTGTGTAACTTTCTAACCAGTAAGCAGCACTGTCAATTCTTGACTAAAACCTTCTGATACTCAATCCAGGGTTTTCCTTCTCCTGTTTCTAAACCAAGGCTGCACCCTCCCCCCATCTTAGCTGTGACTACTGAGTGGTCCCAAATGGTGATACAGATAATTGAGTGAATTAATTTAGTCCACTGCAAAGCCCCTGTCCTATTTGCACTTCAATTAATCCATCTTTTCTTTTGTAATTTATTGGGGGACCCTGAGAGGTTGTTTTTAAGTGATGAAGAACAGTAGCAAGAATACACAAATGCATCAGTCATCAGAGAATGTATCTCCTTCATCCCAAGAATCTGCATTTTCTGCTGTAGGCTGATGCTCTAGCCTATTAGCATTAGCCCCAATGTCAGCATCAGTTCGTGGAGTTAATCCCCAGCTCCAGGCTGTTGTAATGACTCAGCAATCAAAACTTCAAGTTCAGTGCTCCTGGTCCTCACCCACCTCCAGGGCCAGAGCTCTGAGAGCAAGTTACGGGGCGATCTTTCTGGCTTCCTTTAAAGGTTCTCAGTAGCTGACTTTTCAGCTGTCAGCTCTGTTTGTTACAGAAGGAAAGAGCCATTCATGTGTTAAGTGCCCTGGGTCTTAAAAACATAGAAACACTCTGGAGAGTGTTGGTCCTGGCTGGCTTACTGGAGCAAAGACCCACAGAAAGGCTGGCCAACTGACTGGAACAAAATAGAGAAGGATTTAGAATTTCCTTTCTTCTTCCCAAATAAACTCAGGGCAATCCTTTACCAACTCATTCTTCTAAAATTACAGCTCGGCATGTATTTTTCTGGAGAACTTCAACCTTTTCTTTGGCCACTCTGACATGTTACCCCTACTGAAAGTAAACCTCCCTCCCTCTCTTCTCTTTTCTTTTCTGCACTCACTAAGCAAGAAAACCAACTCTGTTAAACTCCAAAACATTCTCCGTCACAAAACAAAGCTGGAAAAGACAAAAGAAAGCCAGCCATGGATCTGGAGCCAGTTCTGACTGAAAGCTGTTCACCATTGCTCTGATCTGAGCTAATAATAAAGACACAAAGTTACAGTTGCTCAAAAACCATCAGGAACCCTTGAGATACCACAGAGATACTAAGCACATTGCATGAGCTATAATCAGAAAATCCTGAGTTGGCTTGTACTCCACTTCTATTATTAGCCTAAAATAAGTGATAATGAAAGTGTTGCTGTCGCTAGAAGATTCCCTCATTACAATGATTAAATCTCAAATACACAAAAGCCAAGATGTTATCTTTACTATTTTTTTAAGATGGTGTTGAGAATAATCTATGCAATTAATTTTTACCAACACTACAAGTCTAAATATACCCACACTAGATGAGAATGTGAATGGGAGGAGGAACAGTCAAAATTAAAGAGCTCTTGATAAAAAGAGGCACTAATTTACCAACTTCCAGAACAGCATTTTCTAAGGGCTTCTCTTTATTCAGAACAGTCCTAACACAAAACAGATGATGTAAAATACTGTGTTCTGTGCCTGGTACTGATTATCAAAAGCTGCAGGTTAATGAAGAGTTGACCAACCTAAGCAATGGTGATTGTCCTGGCAGTCTGGGGAAACTTCCATCCCCTGACGTAACCCACTGCCACTTGGAACATCGGGGCTCTGCTCTCTCCTTAGAACAGTAAACTTTGTGTTTTTTGTCAACATATTACACTCGCCTTCAGGTTTCATGAGTCCCAAGTTTTCTCCACACACACAAAATGAAATTTTATTTGGGGTTTCTCCTATGTTTGAGTCATTCAAAAGTGAAAAATCCCCTTTCTTGATAAGGGAAATGTCACTGGAACCTATGAATAACAGATGAAAATATTCTGAGCAGAAATAGTTGACAAGAAAGACATGCCATAAATTATACTGATAGGAGAGAGTTTTTCCATAGTATTTTTACCAAGAGCACCCTGTGAAGTAAGTATCAGTCACAGGAGGGAAGGGGGGTCTCCTTTAACTGTTTCTCTAATACCATTATGCAAAAACATTAGACAGATGGCAGGGATGGCCCATGGAAGTATCCGAGTATAATCTCATCTTTAAGTTTTTTTTTTTCTTTTTAGTTCAGAATTTTGAAGAAACCCCTTTCAGAAAAAAGAAATAGTACTAATGATTTGAGTATGATCTTTGACATCTCTCAACTTGGATGCTTTCATAAATCTTTGACCCAGTCAATCGTCTTGGAATAAATCTCTTATGTGACAATTTGCACCATCTCTTTATCTATACAGACGTCAATACTTGGAGAGAAACACCTAGGTATGTTCTCCTCTGCCTAGTTAACATACCTGTGATCTCCTCCATGAATATATTCACAGTAACAGTTCGAGTTGGCTAACATTCCATGAAATATCACAATTCCTTTTAGGGCAAACCATCCATATGCATTGACCCAGGAAGACTGAAGCTCTATTGCTTCCACTTGGGGTCTCGGGATTTTAGAAATATATTTACAAGTGATTCACACTTCTTGGGAGAAGCTAAGCGATGCCAATGCAGAGATAAAAATACTCACAGATGCAGGAACACAGATGCTATCACAATGAAATGGTATTTTGCTTTAATTAAATAACCTCGGGATGAAAACAGGTAAAATGCTATCTACATTTCACTTCGAAAGAAAGGGAAAGAGAAAAAGAGAGAAGAAGGCACAGCTAACCACCAGGAAACGCTAAAGGGACTGAGTTAGACAAGATGTTCGACTAAAGTCACCTTAATTCCTGACTCTGCTTGCCTGCTTTTACAGCCAAGAGTAGACAATTAACAGCAATTTGCAACCACACTCCCTTCTCTAGGGATCACATAGGGCAAGGGGATGTTCCAAAATGAGAGACACTAGTCTTAATCAGGGGGCACTGCATTCAGAAAGGTTAATGAGATGCAATAACAAGAGAATCAGTGCAAAAAAGAGGTTCAAAATACTAAACAATTTCCACTTTGTTCTCATTTGCTCCAATTAAGAGCTGTTGAAGCAGCTTTTCTGTATTCTACACATTCACTACTCTCCAGAGCAGATTTAACTATTCAAGAAAAAAAATAAGTGCTATGGGGAAAAAAGTCTACTATTAAGTTATCATAAAAGTCCAGATTCCCCCGCAACCCCCACCCTCAGTCTCTGAGCAGACACACTTTTGCCTCTAACTCAGAGCCTCTGCCAGTAGCTTTTCTGATTTCTCTTTTTTTGGGGGGGGTGGGGGGAGTCAAATTTGGAGAGTATTTCAAAGAGAGTGAAGGATGGAATTGATTTTGTCCAGATTTCACATATGCAGAATTCACTGTGAAAATGTTAGATAAATAAGAGGTATAAAAATGGGAGGAAAGATGGGGGATGGTTATACAAATGGAAATAATCTCCTTGGCATGAAAATAGCCCCCAAATGCCACACACTGAGTTCTTCTGAGCATCACAATCTCTAAAAATGCTCTTGTAAACTGCATACGGATTTCCGAAAACAAGCAAGAACGCACACACATCGCAAGAAAACAAGGACGAAGATTCCAGGAGTCCCGTGACTTACCTTTATGGATCCTCAAAGTTCACCGAAGAGAATTTAAAATCCTCTAGCTTGTCTTGCACTACTGTATTTTCTTTTCTTCTTCTTCTTTTTTAAAGTCACATAGGAGAAAAATAATCAGTTTTCAAAGGTTCCATTTATCTGATCTTCCAGCACCAGCAAAAACGTGTCCAAAAGACTCCGCCAAAAAGTAAGCCAAAAACTCATCAAAGGCAAAAAGAGAAGGAGGAGGGAGGAGAGAAGGGGGTGGTGAAGGCTGGGGGGCTTCAGACTGTGAGCCCAGGGACCCAGAGAATATTTCACGCTGTTGAAATCTCCCACTGTACGATATACCTGCTTTGGTTGTCACACAAACACACACACACTGACGGACACTCGCACATTCTCTTTCACACAAAAGCAGGCACCCACACTCACACACACACACAAACACACACACTCACACAAACCAGTGTAACGAAAACTGTCAGTAGTAACCTCCAATAGCGGCTGTGCGCTGCAGATGGTACGGCTCGCTGTTACCTTCCCAGATCGGTGTAGGATCAAAAGAACATCCAAAACTAGGGGGGCCCCCAGGACTAGGCAGATTCCGGATCCCTCAACCCCAGGCAGATTCATCAAGCCTGGAGCGGGTCAATCAGCAGAGGTGTCTGCCTGCAGGGTGCCCCGGATTATGGCAAGGTTATTAATCTTGATGTGCTGCATCCCCCACCCCCAACATTCAGCAGCCTGCATTGAGATGATTGCCAGAGCTGTATCTGTCCCTGTTCTACTGCATTTTGCTCAGCCCTCTGATGCTGCAAGTGAGACACGGTGGAGGCAAGAATACTAATAAGGTGGTTAGCTACAGTTTCTTCAAGGCAATCGGCAGGCAGTACAGTAAACGCGTACTTCCAGTGCTCTGTGTGTGTGCCTGCTGTCGGCAGGGAGGGCAGTGAATCCATCTCCAGCCAGAAGGCGAGATGGTTTGTATCCTGCCTGGGAGGACTATATTATCGGAATCATCACTGTCCTGCGACGGCATTGTCTATGACAGTATTTTGTTTGAGATAAAAAGGGGGGGTTAATTGTTAGAAGCCTAGAGCTGGCATTTGAACGAGAGAGAGAGAAAAATGTCCAGGGAGACAAATTAGCTTTATAAATAGGCTCCAAGGAGACCAAGGCAAATTTTAACATGCTGCTGCCCTGGCTGTTAAATGGAAATACAAAGCAATTTCAAAAACCAGCTACAGCCTATAAATCTTGGAGCTGGCAACAAGTATCTGAGTTTGACTGATGGGACTGCGGATAAATGGATTCCTGGTAACATAAAAAGTTTGCTCATGCATTCTGCTTCGGAACCATGACCCGATGCGTGCAAGGATCTGGGTATAGTTCATTCATTTTTAATACGGATTTAGACTCCATCTCTTCACAGTTTACTGACACAGTTTTTATCACATAAGTATCAAATTGTAGAGAATATCTGAGTGACATTATATCCCTAGGAGGACTGGTTGACAATTGCCAATAGTATTACTAAACATAACACCCTTACATGAAATGAGTTTGGAGTTTTCAGGAAAAAAATAAAAAGTATTATATTTCTTTTAGCACTAAGCAATGAAAGAAAATGTATGCATACTATATTAGGTGAATAATTTCTCAGCCTCTGGAGAGCTAAATTTTTTCTTCTATGATTGGGTCTCATATTATAATAATTCTTTACTCAAGGGTACTCACTGAATTCCCTAAGGTGAATTCAATTGGTATCTGAATAAGTGTGGGAAAGTTGGAGAAGGCAGATAAGGGTGAATTATGGATCATTGTAATACCAGCTATTGCCAGCAGATGTCACAAAAGAGGATACAGGTAGAAGAATTCTACCAACTGCAAACATTTCATCTAATTTAGTAAACACAGATCTTAATAAAATTCATAACATTAATCTGAAATACGGAATTTTTATCAAATTTAAAGGTGCAAATAAGAACTTGGAGAACAACTTGCATTTTATTTTTTTCCAAATGTACCTCTCAAATGACTGTTTTACATAACTCCAGTAACTATCCGTTATTAATATTGGAAAGAAAAAAAATGCTACACCACTGACTAACATTAGTTTTGCATCTAACATTATTTCTAGGAGTTATAATATTTTACTTTCTAAAATATAGCATTTAATATCTTCTTGTTTGTAATAGAGCGAATACTAGATGGCAAAGCCTACAAAGCAGGTAAACGGGAAGAAGTAAATCAGGTGATTGAAATTAACACATAGAATGTATGTTTAAGGCTTCCATTGAAAAGCAATAATTCTGTTGCATCTTGATCTTAATTATAAAAATAAGTTTAAAAGAATTATTCATGTTAAGGAGTTGAACATCATTATTAATAAACAGTGGCACATAGGCAAAATATATAATTTTGATTGATCTTCATTAATTCCACTTATGTTAGAATATTATATCATATCATAGCATATCAACTTTATTTATCTAAATGCAATTAATTAGTACCCCCCAAATCCCAGCCTTAATTGACCCAAATGCCAATTAAAGATAGTGTTAAAAGCTTGGGCATTGGAGTACAGACAGACCTGGGTTCAAATTTCAGTTCTGCCTTACATCAGGAGGTTAATTTCTGCAAGTCTTTGTCTATTTCTCTTTTTTTCCCTTTCACTTGCAAGCAGGATATTAATATGTACCTAATAGGATTATTGTGAGGGCTGGAATGAATTAATACTTATTATGTACTTAGCATGCTTCCTGACACATAAAAAGTGATCGATAAGTACTACATAGGTCATACATAAATTAGATCTTTATTTCTTACTATGTTAGCTCTGTCTTTGTTCGCCACTGAATAAAACAAGTGGAATCATTTAATCAATCCTTTTGATGTTGAGAGATTTTTTTAAAATTGATTTTTACAAATAGTTATGTTGATCTTGTTTTTGTAAATCTATAGCTGGGTAACATTGGACCACTTTTTAAAAGTTTATTATATACACAAATACAAGACATGCAACTATGTATGTGCTCCAAGACTCACTAAAACAGAGAAATCACTTTCTTGATTAATTGTCTGAGGTCCCTTTGACTCGAACAGAATATTTAGAAAGAAAATCTAATGGCAGCTTACTGCTTCCCCAACAAGACTTGTTTTGAAGCCAACAGTACCACCAAGCACCAAAATGTAGATGCTTAACAATGTACAAAAAGACCCCAGAAATTAGAAGAGTTCCTAAATCAGCAATTCCAGGACAGATTACAGCAGATTATCATTGCAACTCAGATTATTACTTTAAAATGGATGTCTGGACCTTGGATTTCATCAAACAATTGTTATGTATTCAGTAAATACTTAGCTCAGGAAAAAGAATACCAAGAATGTGACTACTGTTGGTTTGAAATCATAGGAGTGTCCCTGGTGAAATCTGAAGCCGACCCCTGTACACAGAGGGCAAGGAGAGACCAAAACAAGACGCAAATCATTCTCCGTTGGTAGGTGGCAGTTTTAATAAGCAAGAGAATTTACTTACAGACTTGTCTTGTGCAGCCACAAGACGAATAGATCTCTGCACTCACCTGCCAGAATCTTAAAAGTTTATATAGAGGCCTTAAGTGGGTTCAGTCACTATTCTATGCAGGTAGTCTCAACAGCACCTTACTCTCTCAAAGCTGCATCCTTGGAAATGGCCTCCGCTGTGATTACATCTTGAAATTAGCTTGGATCTTTTATTTAAAGTGTTTTAACCAGTTATCAACCAGTTGGACGTCATTATGTTTCTCAAATGATTTAGCTATCTTATTTACATCCAGAAATTTCAAGCTTAAATAACTCGAGCATAAACATTGAGCTGTTTGGATCAACCTCTCCAAGAGGTCTGCCTGGACCTTTGTAACTACTGCTTCTTGTCAATCCAGAGAGTACTTGCTGAAGTCATATCACTTAACACTTATTGTTTTATTATTTAATATACATAATATGTATCTTCAAAGGACTTCTTGTCTTTTTGCTCCCTTGAGAGAACCTAACACAGCTCCCTCCAAACCTCAGGTACTAGATAATTTTTTATTGTTGTTTTTGATGAAAATATGCTAGACAGGAGACTTAATATATCATGTTGTTGATCATAGCTCCTCCTTTCAACTTCAGCCTCTAAATAAACTAACAATAGGCCGTGTATAGATTGCTTGCTAATGGTGGTGCAATTAAACTACTGCTTTACTAGTTATTTACTAATTCATAATATTCTTTATGATCCTTTTAATATCTATACGATCTATAGTGATCCCCTCATTCTTGATATTGGAAATTTGTGCACTTGCTCTTTTTTTATTAGTCTGGCTAGAGGTTTACCAATTTTATTGATCCCCTCAAAGAGCCAGCTTTTTGTCCAATTGATTTTCTCTATGTTGTTTATTTCATTGATTTCTGTTCTTTTCTTTATTATTTCTTTTCTTCTATTTTCTTTGGGTTTCATTTCACCTACTTTCCTAAAATGGAAGCTCAGGCCACAGATTTGAGATCATTCTTTTCTCATGCAAGCTTTTAGTGCAATAAATTTGCCTCTAAAAACTTCTTAGGCTGCATTTCACAATTTCTGATATGTGTGTTTACATTTTCCTTCTGTTCAAGATAGTTTTTAATTTTACTTTCAGTTTCTTCTTTAACGCGTGGTTTAGTCATAAGTGTGTTATGTAGTTCACAAATATTTGGAGATTTTCCAGATATCTTTCTGTTATTGATCTGTAATATTAATTCTATTGTGATCAGAAATCATTCTTTGATTTGAATCCAGTTAAATTTATAGACTAGTTTTATGGCCCAAAATATGGCCTAATTTGATAAATGTTTGTGTGCTCTTAAAAATAATGCATTTTATGCAGTTTTTGGGTGAGGTGCTCCATAAATGTCAATTAGGACAAGCTTGATAATGTTGTTCAGTTTGTCTACACTCTTAATGATTTTCTATCTACTTATTCTACTATCGAAATTCTTCTCTGTGACTGTGGGTTTATTTATCAATTTTATCTGTTTTTGCTTTGTGCATTTTGAAGGTGTGCTACTAGGTACATAAATGTTGAAGATTTAATATGCCCTCTGATGAATTAACCCTTTATCATTATTCGATGACCCTCTTTGACCCCAGTAATATTCTTTTTTATAATATCTACTTTATCTGGCATTAATATAGGCACCACAGCTTTCTTTGGATTAGTATTAGCAACAGATCTCTTTTTGCATCCTTTTATATTTAACCTATTTGTGTCTTTGTAATTGATGTGGGTTTCTTTTAGGCAAGATATAGTTGTGTCTTACTTTTTTACCCAATCTGACAATATCTGACTTTTAATTAGGGATAGTTGAACCATTTAAATCTATTGGGATTGTTAAGAAGGTGTGGTTAAAACCTACTGTCTTGCCATTTCTACTTTACATGTTTCATTTATTCTCATTAATTTCTTTTTCTACCTTCTTCCAGATTGAATATTTTTAATAATTCAATTTTTTCTCATTTGTCAGTTTATTTTCTATACTTCGTTTTATGTCCTTTCTTTCTTTTGGAAAGTAAGTGGCTTTATGATTTAGAGTATACAATTTTAAGTTATCACAGCCTACTGTTAAGTAATATCCCACTTCACGTATACTATAAATATACAACAGTAGACATTAATTTCCCCTCTCCTGGACTTAGTGCTATTACTGTCGCATATTTTACCTCCACATTTGTTATAAATCCAACAATAAACTGATATTATTTTTCTTTAAACAGTCAATTGATCTTTTAATATGACAAAAATAAGAAAAACATTTATGTTTACCTACATATCATAATTACCATTCCCAGGGTTCTTCATTTATATGTATAGTCACAGATTTCCATCTGGTATCATTTTCCTTCTACTGAAAAGATTTCCTTTAACTTAACTTTGGGGTTGCTGGTGATGAATTCTTTTAGCTTACGTATGTCTGAAAAAGTATTTGGCCCACTGTCTTCTTGCCTTTATTGTTTAAAAAAGAAAAACTACTGTTACTGTCCCTCTGTACATAATGGTTCTTCTTACTCTGGCTACATTTAGATTTGTTTTGCTTTTTCTCTTTGTTTAAGTAATTTGATTATGATGTGCTTTGCTGTGGTTTTCTTCAGATTTCTATTGCTTAGGTTTCACTAGCCTTCTTGAATCTGTGAATTTATGATTCTCACTGAAACTGGAAATATTTTATGTATTATTTCTTCATATAGATTTTCTATCCCCACCTCCTCTATTTTGGTGACTCCAATTTACATGTCTATTAGGCAGCTCGCCACGTAATGTTGTCCCACATCTCACTGATACCCTGATCTTTTGTCTTTCAGTCTTCCATGGCTTTCCTTAACATATTTATGTGTTTATCTACTTTTTTTTTTGCAGGGAAGGATTCACCCTGAGCTAACATCTGTTGCCAATATCCCTCTCTCTCTCTTCTTTTTCTCCCCAAAGCCCCAGGACATGGTTGTATATCCTGGTTGTAGGTCCTTCTAGTTCTTCCATGCGAGCTGCCACCATAGCATGGCTACCAACAGACAGGTGGTGTGGTTCTGCAACCGGGAAGCAAACCCAGGCCGCCGAAACGGTGAGAGCACTGAACCTTAACAACTATACCATCAGGGCTGGCTCTGATTTTCTTGAAAATATGAAATATAATTAAAATATGTATTTTAACATCCTGTATACTAAATCTTTCATCTGCATTATTTCTTGATTGGTTTCAATTGATTAGTTTTCCCTCTCACTATGGGTTATGGATTATTGCTTCTATGCATGTCTGGTAAGTTTGATTGTATGTCAGGAATTTTTAATTTTATCTTGATGGTTATTAATTTTTTTAAAATGAATTCTTGACATTTGTTCTGGAACACAATTATTTGGAAGAAGTTTGAGCTTTATTGTTGGTTGCATGTAAGGTTTGTTAGGCAGGACGAGAGGAGCTTTTAGTCTGAGGATAACTTTTCCCACTACTCAGGCAATGCCCTTCTGCATACTCCACCTGATGCCCCATGTATTATGGGGTTTTCCCACTCTGACTGGTGGGAACATAAAATGTTCCTCGCCATGTGTAAGCCTTGGGGATTGTTCCTCTTGTTCTTTGAGGTGGTTTTTTCCCTGGTATTTGTAGTTTCCTCACCCACATCCTCCGATCAGTCCTCAGATGAAAACTAATAAGGACCTTCTGCAGATCTTCAGGGCTTTCTCACTCTGTAGTGCATCCTTTCAGTACTCTGCCCTGTGAACTCTAGAAGAGTTGGCCTCATAGGACTCCAACCTCTATTTCTTCAACTCAGGGTGACTTCTGGGCTGCATATAGCTCCCCCTCCCTACTGTAGGGCAGAGAAACTCTCTCCATGCATTGAGCTGGCGAACCGGTAGGGCTTACCTCATTTATTTCCCTGGCCTCAGGGCTTATTGTCTGGTGATGACTGCTGTCCAATGAAAGCATTCTTTCAAATATCCTATATATCTATATAAGAGATCAAATATCCTATATATCAATATAATATCTATATAACAGACAAAATATATTTTGTATATTAGCTGTTTAAAGAGTGGGGACAAATCCATTCCCTCTTAGCTTTGGCTGGAGGTCTTTACTTACCCATTCAAACAAAAAATTACATGGCAACCTATTTTATACCAGTCACTGTTTTTTGAGCTGTAAACACAGTAATGAACCAGAGAGGCTACATCTTTGCGATCATGGAACCGCCATTCTCTGTTGGCAGACAGCCAATAAACCAGTAAACATACATAGAAATATTTTAGATGGTTTAAGAGCTGTGAAGAGGGGCCGGCCCCGTGGCTTAGCGGTTGAGTGCCCACGCTCCGCTGCTGGCGGCCCGGGTTCGGATCCCGGGCGTGCACCGACGCACCGCTTCTCTGGCCATGCTGAGGCCGTGTCCCACATACAGCTACTAGAAGGATGTGCAACTATGACATACAACTATCTACTGGGGATTTGGGGGGAAAAAATGGAGGAAGATTGGCAATAGATGTTAGCTCAGAGCCGGTCTTCCTCAGCAAAAAGAGGAGGATTAGCATGGATGTTAGGTCAGGGCTGATCTTCCTCACAAGATAAATAAATAAATAAATAAATAAATAAATAAGAGCTGTGAAGAAAATAAAAGATGTTATGTGATTGACAGTGATGGGATCAGAGACTATTTTAGATAGGGTAGTGAATAAATCCACTCTCAAGGAGTGACATGTAAACTGATATACGAATGATGAAGAGACAGCCATGCAAAGATCTGGGGGAAGTGCATTCCAAGCAAAGGGAAGTGCAAATATCAAGGACCTAAGTCAGGAACAAGACTGGTCCCATTACAAGGAGGACTCATTTTTAGCTAGCTTGTCTTTTACTTTTTCACACACTTCTGTCTCTATTATGTGATGTGGAGTGTCAAAACCTGAAAGGTCACTAACATGGTTTATTGTTGATCGTGGATAGATGCCAGAGCAAGTACTTTGCCCTGTGAAGATTGCTTTCAGTAACTTCATGAACTTAATATGATGCTAGATACTGGAGAAGAGTTGTTTCTTTTTTCTTAAGATTTTTTTTAGTTTAAAGTTCACAGCAAAATTGAGGGGAAGGTACAGAGATTTCCCATCTACCCCCTGTCCCCACACATGCATAGCCTCCCCATTATTCACATCCCTCACCAGAGTGGTACATTCATTACAATTGATAAACCTACATTGACACATCATAGTTACCCGAAGTCCAGAGTTTACATTACCATTGGCTCTTGGTCTCTTGTGAAGAAGAGTTTTTAAATCCTTCCCTGTTGTAATCAGTGTAATCAGAGTAAACTAAGTTAGATTGTGATAATAACAACAAAAAAATCCAATCAAAAAAACTTTTTGCTCACACCATGTGTACTTTGCAGGTTGGCAAAGGGGCACAACTCATTGTAGTCACTCAAGGTCTCAGGTGACAAAAACTTCACCTTGACAGGTGATTTCATACCACCTTTGAATGGGCAAGAAAAATAGGGCAAGTAATACTCGTCTTCAAAAGTCAGAAGAAGTGACTCATATTATTTCCACTCATATTCTGTTTATGAAAACAAGTTATATTTCCTCACCTAACTTTGAAGAAGTGGAGAAACACTATTCTACCACATTCATGGTAAGCAGAGAGCCACAAATATTTGTTTACAATGTTAATGAGGACCACACCCTCTACCAAGGAAGCTGTAGACTCATGCCTCTAATAAAATTAGAAATTTGCCCTTATTTCATCAAATTCAGCTTAAAAGCATCATTCACTGAGTAGATCAGGTATAAAGCACATACTCATATATATTCTGAATTTCCTTTACTTTCTTCAAATCCCAAGTGCAAAAGTGGTCTGCTAGTTTTCTTCCCATAAGAAAGAAAGAGAGTGTAAAGGTGGTGACTTAATCTAAGAAAAGTTCCAGCAGCTTGGAGAATACATTTCTACATCTAAAAAGCTATTTCTAACTTCTAAGATAAAAAACATTTCTTTGGGAGGCAACATTTACAAGAAGGCAGTATTATAGTGTTTCAGTATTGTAAATTGAGCTGCTTCAATGAAAATGCACACCTAAGAACAAAGAGACATTTGGATCTGGGGAATAATTAAACATTGAAGTAGACAAAAATGCTTTTTTGTTTTTCTTTTTTTAGTAGTGCCTCCAACTACTAGAGTCCATGGTGTCTTTTACCTCTCCCCAAGGGAAAAAGTTATATGTACTTGAATCCAGGAAACTAGCTATGGTACTAGGAGTTAGAGATTCTATGTAAGCACAGAATATCTTTTTTAACTTTCTAGTTTGGATTCTTTTTCCTCTTTCAGTTCTTGGGATGATATTTATTTCTCCTCACTGCACTCCAGGCCTTGAGTAGTTGTCTTAAGTCAGCTCTTCAAGGCCTTAGGGAATAATGCATGCTTTTTCTTGGCACTCTTTTCCATGAGATCTCTTTTTGTAGCTTCTCCTCACCATGAGAAAGGGGGCAAGTAAACCATTTAACTTGACTTAATTTAGACCTTTAACCAAAGGAACAGAAGTAGATAATGAACCTCACGCATGGTCTAACCCTTCCAACCACACTCACCAAGGCCTGGGGGATTTTTCACAGGGTTTTGGCATCAAAGGCTAATAATTATAAGCAATTTTCTTGGAGATTCTCCTAAACTTTCTTCTAGCTCAACCCTGCAGTATAAGTTGACATTGTGGCAATTGGGATGGAGGCAAGGTTTTTGGTCTTAAGTATCATAACTCTTTTTCAATATATTTCCATAAAAGATAGTGCTTACAATTTAATTATGCTTCTGGCTCTTTTCTTAGTAATCCATAGAGCATTGTTATGTTGGCTACTAAAAATACAGATGCTAACACTTGACTTTAGGGTTTAGAAAAAACTGTTAGGAAAGAAATATTTTTTCTCTAATCCGAGAAGGTTGAATTATGCCTGTACACACACATACACAAACTCTTCCACCCACCTATGACCTTGTGGACTCTTTCTCCTTGTACATAACCAAGACCACCCACAGGGAATGGTCCCCATTATTTTGGTCATGCTTATTCAGTAACTCTCCTTCAAAAACAGTTTCCAGAAGAATAGGCGTATTATATTGTTTTGTCCACTCTTCTCAGCTTCAAAACTAGTACTTGTGAAAAGAGGCTGTGATAGCTTGAATGACTGAAGGTCTGTACTTAGGCACCACAAAGGAAGAACACTCTGGTCATGATGGGAGAAAAGCCTCCTGAGTATGGCATCCTTGTTCATCCTGTGGTGTGGCTGTGGAGAAAAATTTGGAACACCTTTTATGTGCCTTTCTTTTGTCCAGATAATTAGCTTGGCAACTGTTTGTCCTTAGGTTATTCTGAAAAACCCATCTAAATCCTAAATCCCCAAAGCTGATTACTGTCAAAATCTTTTCTTCCAATGTCAATCTTTGGATAAATGGTTGCCACTTTTCCATTATCCTTAAGAGCCAGAGGGTAGATTTTTCTCATCAAAATTTTGGTCAATAATTCCTACTAGAATAGTGTAAGGCATTTACAATTGTCGGCAATATAGTAGACCAAGAAATTCTAAGGACACCATTGTTTCTGGGGAACATTTCAGACTGAGGAGGAATAAAGAAAAATGTCAAAGGTTATAATATAAGATTTTCATATATTTTTGGCTCTAATTTTTAGAAAACTTGAGGGTGGACCCCCCCACCTCCAGCAAGTATAGATACCTAAGCCTTTGTTTGTTACAAATAACATCATTTGTCTAAGTCATGGTATATTTTTATGCCAGAACAATCTCTAGCTGGTTTGTTAATTTTGCAGTTTTTTAAAGGCATGAGTAAAAACCAACTGGGTCATTATATTAATACAATCATTGAACTAAGAGTCAAGTCTCGAAGGCTTAGTAGCTGTGAGGTATTATTCTTTCTCTCTCCTTCTCTCTCTCTTTCTCCCCTTTCTCGTTTCCTTATCAAAAGCCAAATGATTGTAATGAACTATTTGTATCACAAGCTTCAGGTAGGAATCAAATATGATGGTGCATATAAAATCTTTATAAATACCATTATAACCACTACCAAATACATTTATAAATACTACTATTAATATTATGACAAGGAATAAAATGCAAATTATTTTATTGAGAGAATCATTTTCACATTGAAGTAAGGTGTAAGAGTAAACCTAAAGTTCTTCCAATTCAATTAGGAATCTGAGAGAAATAGCCAATAAGTCCCATCGTGTACAGCCAGGACAAGGACCAGAGTTAGAAGTAACTAGGCCATCCCACCGTATCAAGAATAACTAATAATAGTTATATGAACAGTTAGTTGAACACTTTTTTTCAGCTAACTTGTGGTAATTGTAAAAATAAAACTAATATTTTGATAATTCTTTATGTTTTCCCCAAAACTTAGCTGAATCCTTTCTCTGGATTCTGTTTTGGTTTGATGGACAATAATCTGTCTATAGGAGAATAGCTGAGATCAATAGTATCAAAATATTTCATTAGGGGCTGGCCTGGTGCCGCAGTGGTTAAATTCACGCACTCCGCTTCAGTGGCCCAGGGTTTGTAGGTTTGGATCCTGGGCACGGACCTACGTTCCACTTATCAAGCCATGCTATGGCAGGTGTCCCACATAAAATAGAGGTAGATGGGCACAGATGTTAGCTCAGGGCCTATCTTCCTCAGCAAAAAGAAGAGGATTGGCAACAGATGTTAGCTCAGAGCTAATCTTCCTCACCAAACAAAAAAAAAAAAATTCATCAGCTTAATTCAGTTTGACTTCTATATATGTGTATGTGTGTTTGCTTGTTGGGGGAATTATAATATAGTTTAAACTATAAATCTTAATCCCAAACTGCAAATCATTGCACACTTTATCCCGGAAGTTGTAACAATTACATCATTTTGTCAGTCTGTTTTGGTTGACTTAGATCACATTAACTGGAATTAATTAATTATTCACAGAAGATAGGTGATTAAACTTCCAAATTGGTCAATGCTTCCTAGTTTTTGTTAGCAACAATGTCAGATTATTTACATTCTCCATCCTCAGGGGTAATTAATGCATGTCTCTAAATGATTAAAAATTTTCCTGGGAGTAAATTTATGATTGGGAAATAAATGGTCTAAGTGAGGACTTTTGCCCTTTGTGTCTTGGGGACGCAGGAACACTATACACCTCTAGGAGTAGAAAAAAAGGAAATATTTACTGTCTCTTTTTTTCTCTCCATGTGTTCATTTTCTGCCTCACTCTTTCTTCTTTCTTTCATTATTTATGGCTCACTCTCTCTTCTTTCATTTACTCATCCACCAAATATTTCCTGAGCATCATTCTGTGGGGAAACAGTGATGGACTAGGGAGAAAAGGTCTTTAACCTTGTGGTAAACTCTTAGAGCATGGTGCGGGAGCATATGCTGATTGACAGCATGAACCTTCAAGCTTGATTCCCACCTCCCACTTAGCAGCCATGTGAATTTGGGTACCAATGCCTCAGTTTCCTCATCTAGAATATGAGGGTTATAATAGTATCTACTTAAGAGCTGTGACAATGTTGAACTTCACCTGAGCCCTGTGCTTCTGGAAAGCAGCAATTGTTAAGAAATCTCCCCCATTCTTTCCCCATTCTTTCATGTTCTGGGAAATGGCTAATTTCAAAAGACCAGTCTGCCCTCCAGATTCTGAGATAAGGCTCAACTCCATCCTTCCTCATGACTCCCATAAGACTCCTAGATGACTACCTTTTCTATTTGGTCTGACTGTCTCTTGATCTCTATAAAGGGATTCATGATTTATAGAGATCTTCTCTCTGTTGGGTGAAAGAGGACAGAAAGTCTGCTTTACTGTTTTTCCTGTTTGTTTGTCTATTTTGATCTGAAAGAAATTAAGAAGGTATACTCACTGAGAAGAGATCAGGTCTTTGAAATGGACATGTGAATTTTATATTTGTTTATACTGGACTCATGACTGAAATTTTGGACTTAAAACTATAAACTCTCTCATCTGTCTGTATGTTTATATGTCTGTAATTCATCTTTCCTCTAATTATGTGAACATGTAATATTTTCCTACCTCTGGATAGTACTAACTAATTATATTTTAAATCCTTTACATTAAAAGAGCTGTATTGAGATTGGCTCAGAGATAAATATTCATATAATTGGCCATTCTCAATATTTCAGAAATTAAAGAAATTGAACCTCAAATAATTTCAATGTGAAAAAAGAGGTATTCTCATAGGAACTAAGTCAGAAACATTTTTAGAATTTATATTCACATAATTAGGTAAAACTATGGCAAACAAAACTAGTTTAATAATTTGGGTTTAATACAAAGAACTAAGTTTTGTCCAAGTTATCAGTGTTATCAATATAATGCAAGCATACATTTTTATTCTACTTGAGTATGTTCTTTCTAAACATAGGTTTACTGATCAAATGAGCTAGCGTTATTTCTACCTACTGTTTAAGATTATGAAAAATTTAAATTTGGCTTTAACCAAATTGAATCATTGTTCTGACAAACTTTATTTCAACGGTAATTACATTTTGTAGTATGTAAGTTTGAGCATAATTTTCAAGATCTTTAGGTAATTTAAAATTTTGGACTGCTACTAAATTGAACTAATTAATGACATTCATTAGATAACTAGATAATTTTTAAGTAAGATAGAATACCATAACATTAGTTACAAAGCATAATTTTAAGTTTATATACTTTTTGTCTCGTATTTATATTGTAGAGAGAGGCTTTATGTATTTGTGTCTGTTAATAAATGTGTTCCTTTTTGTCATTTTGAGAAATGGCACTGTAGGAGATATGGTTTTGTAAGGTAAAAAAGAGAGTAACTTTGTCTTAAAGTAAAATGACTGATTCTTCCAGAATGAGAAGGAGGAAAGTTTAAGAAAAAATCTGAATGGACATAGAAAGTTGTAGAAGATTCATGAAAAGGGAATTTTATTTGTATTGGTCAGTTCTAGCTAAGGTTTACATAATGGTTTATATAATTTAAAAAATTTTCAAAAAGAGTTTGTATTTACATTTTTCTTAGGTACTGGTCATTCTAAGAGATTGTAAAACGTTCTGAGTAATCTGCCTCTAAGTAAAAATTCTGTGTCCCATGCCTTATGTTGACTTTATCATGTCCTTGGTTATTTAAGATAACCAAGACTTCTCAATTTTGAAAGAACTAAGGTTCTTCACAATCATGTTACCTCCTACATTTACTTTAAAAAAATTTTATTGCCATTTTAATTAAATAAGAATTCAATTGTTGTTTCTCAGTAACCCAAGATCAAATCTCAAATCTTAATCAAATCTCTTGACAACTTTATCAATTTCCCTTTTGTAAAAATCAAATTCTAAATGATATCTTTTTCACTTAAAACTGTCTTTGAGACAAAGATGGAGGGTGATGGACAGTAATGAGAAGAATACTTTTTAGACAGAGAACTCAGGAGAGCCCTTCATTCTTGCCACTTGCTCAGATACATTCTAATAGAGGTCAGCCTACTTGGTTTTAACATCAGGTCAAAGAAACCATTGCGTTGTGCTCCCAAACAATGTCTATTCCCCACCCTAAATTATTAGATTCCTCTAAATTGTCTATAGTTTATTTGTTTTTTTTTTTCTTTCAGGAAAATGACCCTGCTGTATCTGAAATATTTCTCCCCATCTGCATAACCATCCCCTTCTTTATTTCCCTTATGAACTGTAAGGTGCTCATCCCAAGATGTGTGAGAAGCCAGAGTGCTTTTTTCTCCACATGTCTTCATAACCTCCTCCCTGTCTTTCTTCAGTTTCTATTTAAATTTTATCTTACCAGATCTTGTCCAACCAATCGACATAAAATGTCAGTTCCTCCTCCTACATAACCCTCCCCTCCGCACTATGTATGCATACACCATCTATCATTCCCTAACCCAACTTTATCTCCGTAGTACTTCTTGCCACCTTACATATTATATATTGATTTGCTTTATGTTTATTCTGGGACTCTCACCACTGGCACGTAAGCTCTTTAAGGGAGGGATTTTTCTCTCTTTGGGTCCCTGCATATGCCCAGCTCCTAGAACAGAGACTGGCAAATTGTAAGCACTCAATAAATATTGATTGAATATATGAATGGATTTATTAATGGTCCATTGGAGGATAATATGCTGGAAAACTTTATAAAAGTATGCTAAACACAAGTCTTGCCTTCAGTGAAGAAGTGGAACAGAGGAAAAAATAGAATTCAGAGTTCAGAGGATCAAGATCTAGAGAAGTAAGGAAATGCATCACAGATGCACCAGTGCAAGAAGGCAGGGCCTTGAAGGATATGAAGAAATGAGATAGAAATGGTAGGGGATAATGTTGTAGATTCAGGAAATAGTGTGAACATAGTGCAAAAGAAAGCCTGGCTATTTTTTCTGCTGTAGACTGAATGTTTGTGCCCCACCCCCCCAAATTCATATGTTGAAGTCCTAATCCTCAATGTAATAGTATTTGGAGAGGAAGTCTTTGGGAGGTGATTAGGTCATGAAGGTGGAGCCCTCATGAATGGGATTGGTGCCTTTATAACAGAGGGCCCAGAGAGTTCCCTGGTCCCTTCTATCATGTGAGGACACAGTGAAAAGAGCCATCTATGAACCAGAAAGTGGGCCCTCACCAGACACTGAATGTGCTGCTGCCTTGATCTTGGACTTCCCAGCCTACAGAATCATGACAAATAAATGCTTGTTGTTTATAAGTATATATATATACATACGTATAAGCATATATATATTTGTTTGTATATATATTGGTCACCAAATGTGTGGGGTTTATCCACACATCAAGCAATTCTGCTTGATACTGAAGACTTGGGTACAAGCATGAACCAAGAAAATAAAAGTTAATGGAGAAACTGTTTTTTATGAGACCAGAAAAGAAGTTAGTTATGCTCCTGAGAGAAGCATGGGAGGAGAGAAGAGATGATGGGTTCTGAACATACAGAAGAGATAGGAACCAGGCTCTTTGTGGGTGGCTGCAGTTTACCTCGGATATGGGTCAGTGAAACATTTAAGTATGTGGATGAATAATGTCCAATTTGAAGTTGGGAGTGTTTCTTCCTTCTCACAAATCTTAGTAAACTATACTTGACTTAGGGATGCTTCATGTGGGTGGCTTTTGTCGCAAAATAAAGAAGAGGTCAAATGAGGAAGTGGCTCAGCTCTATATCTCAGGACAGAATAGTTGAGTGGCAACAGGAGTTTGGTGAACACAGGCTATGAGCTCCTGGGAAATGACAAGGTTGTAGAGTTTCATGGGACTTGAAATTAAAATGGAAAAGAGCCTCCTGAATAAATTTCAAGGACAGAAATTCATCAGTTGATTTCCAGGTTACAAAAGATAATCAGTTATTATGAGAGCAAATGTGGAAGGCCAACCAAGACCAAATTGAGGCCTATGACAGAGCAGCAAGAGACATAACACAGAAAATGTAACAGTGACACAGCAAGAATGTCCTAATGAGATGAGTTTATTAAGTTGCCAGGAGTGGAGGCAGGGAGAGGGAAAGCAGGCTAGAGAAAAAAAAGAAAACTGTAAATATTTAAAATGAGCAAACAAATAAAACGACAATAAGACTGGATGCCCTTTAGACGTGAAGGAACAAGAAAAGAACCAACATTTACTATGACTCAAACACATGCCACGCAAAATATCAGGCACCAGATTTTTATTTTATTTGTTGAATTTACATACTATAAAATTCACTATTTTTGATTGATAGTTCTATAAATTTTGACAAATGCATAGGGTAACCACCACCACGATCAAGACACCTGCTGGATCACACCAATGTTCTCCTAAGCCCCTTTGTGGTCTACCCTTCCCACCACCCACATCCCTGGCAACTGCTGATTTGATTTCTGTTATTTCTTATAATTTTGTTCCTTTGGAATGTCATAACAATGGAATTATACAGTATGTTGTCTTTTGAATTGGGTATCTTTCACTTAGCATAATGCATTTGAGTCTCATCCATTTGTTGTGTATATCAACAGTTCACTTCTTTTTACTGCTTTATAATAAGCCATTGTACAGATACATCATACTTCTTTTATCCACTCACCACTAGAAAGACATTTGGGTTGTTTCTGCTTTGGGGTAATTATGAATTATGTCACTATAAGCATTTGAGTAGAGGTTTCCGTGAGAACATAAGTTTTCATTTTTCTTGGGTAAATATGGAGGAGTGAGATAGACAGGTAAGTGTATGTTCACCTATATGAAATACTGTCACATTGATTTCCAAATGGCTGTACATTTTGTCTTACCACCAGCAATGTACAGGAGTTTGAGTTTCTCTGCATCTACACCAAAATATGGTAACATCAGTTTTTAAAACGATTATTATTGCTATCATAATTATTGTAACACCAAGGATTTCCAGAAATCTTAAGAAGCTAGGAAAAAGCAAGGAAAGAGTCTTCCCTAGAGCCTTCAGCAGGAGCCTGGTCCTGTTGACACCTTGATTTTGTACTTCTAGCCTCCAGAACTGTGAGAGAATAAATTTCTGTTGTTTTAAGCCACTCAGTTTGTGATAATTTGTTATGGCAGCCCTAGGAAACTAATATATCTACTAATGATGATGAGCATCTTGCACTATGCTTGCTTGCCAAAGAAAATCTTTGGTGAAGAGGCTGTATACTGCCTCTGCCCATTTTTTTTTTTTAATTAGATTGGTTGTTTTTTTATTATTGGATTTTGAGAATTCTGTATATGTGTAGGATACAAATTCTTTTTCAGAAATGAATTTAAAAACATTGTCTCCCAGTCTGTGGCTTGTCTGTTCATTTTCTGAAGAGTGTCTTTTTCAGAGCATAAATTTTAATTTTAGTATTTTAATTTAAATTAATTTTAAGTTGAATTATTTTTGCTTTCTTTTATAGGGCAGTGATTTTGGTGACCTATGATCTCTTGCTAATTTGCATCTTTCCTGCACAGGAAGCTCAGTGTGGAACCCAGGATTTGTGTCCGGAGTTATAAGATCTTATTCTCCAGATGCCTTCTTTCTGATATTCACCCCATTCTTCAGGTTTTAGGGGTTCCTTTTCTTGTGCCTCTGGCCAAAAATAAACTTTCAAAGTTTTACTGCTCTCTCCACTGCTGCTGCAGCTCCAATTGAGGGGAAAAAAAAAAGAAAGGGAAGCTTATCCCTTTTCAAGGTGTTTCTTCAATTTTTGTCTCCCCTCCCCAACTGCCTGCTTTTGTTTAATATTCAGAGTGTTTAGTTAGTTCTTTTTTTTAACTTTATTTCTGTTTTGTCCAGAATTTGGGGTTGTAATCAGCAAGAAAGAATAGCTAGAGTAGGTTTACTCTATCTTGGTCAGAACACTTTATTTTTTATTTTATTTTACATATTTGTTTTTATTTTCATTCAGGGAATAGCTAAGTTCACTTTGGCAAAAATGCTGAGTGCTCGTGAAGTGGCACTGTGGGTGGTAATGTGGAAAGGTAATTTGGCTCTAGATTGAACGGAGGCTGACACGCCAACCTAAGAACTCTGGATTTCTATTCAGTGGATTATAGAAAGTTATAGAGGTGTTTTCATTCAAATGCCTCAATGTGGTTGGCAGCCCTTGAAAACGGTCCTGCTGCCTTTTCCTTTTTTTTTTTAACCATTCTGAAATAGAAGTGAAATAATTTCAAGTGCTTCCATATTCTAGTCCTGGCACCAATCTTATTTCCCCAGAAGGCGTTTCTATTACTGAAAGTGGCATTCAGGCACTGACGACCACACATTCCCTTATTATACATTGCATAACACAGGAAAAAAGACCAATAAAATCGCTGGTCCTACTCAGAGAGAACCAACAGCATTTGGGGCAGGGCTGGCTCTACGCCTCATGCATACATGTCGTGGATAAGGTGGCTACAGATTAATTGATGAGGCCCTATGTATAGATAACTATGTATAGCAAGCAATGCATTAAACATTAACATAAAAAGGCAAAGTCTACATTTTCTCTTTTGCTTAACTGACTCTGTAGAACAATCCATGTTGTTAGTATAGATGTCTCTGGTAAATAACTGTAATATCAAACATTTAATTGGCACCTATTCTGGGTGTCTGCCTTTAGGCTGGGGTTTCCAGAAACAGACCATGAGACAATGATTTGTGTGAAGAAGATCATCTGAGGTGTACTTTTGATTAACACCCATCACGGGTGATGGAAACAGGATTGGCCAGAGGGAGAAGCTAAATAATTTTTGTGTGTGTGTGTGAGGAAGATTAGCCCTGAGCTAACATCTGCTGCCAATCCTCCTCTTTTTGCTGAAGAAGATTGGCCCTGGGCTAATATCCGTGCCCATCTTCCTCTACTTTATATGTGGGACACCTCCCACAGCATGGCCTGATGAGCAGTGCATATGTCCACGCCCAGGATCCGAACTTGTGAACCCCAGGCCAGGCCACCAAAGCAGATCACGCGATATTAACCACTACGCCACTACACAACTGGGACAGCCCCTAAATAACAATTTGATTGCAGCAAAGGCCTCGCCATCCCTCAGGGAATTCTGGACCTGAGGCAGCTTTTCAGAGATGCCCCAAATTGAGGCAACAAGTGGACCTTTGTACTTACCCACCAACTAGTCAGAGAAAGAGGATTGCCCTCTGGGAACTTAGCGTTACCTGTGGCAAGGAAGCTTTTTTTGGTAGAGAATATTCCCCAAATGGAACTCAGCTGTGAGCTTTGGCAGCCAGCATTTCAGATGGCTAGGGAAATGGCTATGTAGTCCTGAAGGAGGCTCTGAGTGGTGTTCCACAGCACTCGTCATGGCATGGCGCCTGAAATCAACATGAGTCGTGTCATCTGCGAAATGGAGATGATAACCCAACCCAACCTCATAGAAGGTAGAGTGGTTTAATATTTTTGAGGGGAAGGTACCCACTAAATAAACCTCACTAAGAGGCTGGGTTGGGAGAAATATATAGATGTATATATATTCTATGCATATTGTCTCATACAAAAGTTCTCAATAAATGTTGTCATTATTTTTCACACAGCATATCTGTGTATAGGTATTAGTAATTGAGAAATTTCATTTCAATATTTTCCAGGAAGCTGAGGTAAAAAGGAGTTAATGCCTGGTCTAACAATTTCCAGACAAGAAGATTCTCTCGATTTCTAAAATGCATGTCCTTGCTGTTACCCCTTTTTGCTGCAGTTCCTCAGCTCAAATCCCAAGACAGATTTTAACTCAAATAGAATCAGCCAGACTTCCACTTGTTTTATTTTCTTTGTTTTTGTTTGTCTGTTTGTTTAATTATTTGCTTGTTTGGTTCCCCTACAAGTTTGCTTTTACCTCTTTCAAGATCTCAGGTTTATATAGTCCCCGTTCTTCTAGGAGAGGAAAAAAAAATAAGACTGCATGTTCTGACAAGTCCCTTTAAATTAAAAAGAGAGTGAGTTTAAAATAGAAAATGTAATTTTAACACATGCAGATATCCCCATGCTGAGAAGACAATTCTATTGTATTTTTCAAACATTAAAAAAAAAATGAAAGAGAGAGACAGTGAGGAAAATAAAATTAGGCCCTATTGGCATGAACACAGCCGGGCCCTTGGCACAGCTGACAGAGACAGCCCTGCCAGGGTGCGGCAGAGCACACAGGGTCCGTTTTTGCTGATCATCGTGTATCATGGAGACCTCTAAATATGATAGTTTAAATCACAATGGGTAATACTGCAATTTTTCTTTCACAAGAGAGTCAATACCATCTGACACATACCATTAAGTTGAAATTTTGGAGGTATTTTTATTTCTGTTGGATGGAAGCTGGCATATTTATTTTTTGTTTCATCATTTTTGGGTGAGATGATGATTTGGCCTATTAGAGTGTTCTCGTGTTTGTGTGTGTGATGTGTAATTCTAGGAGAAACTAGAATAGAAAAACGCATAGCTGCATGTACCCTCTTTTCATTTGACAGCACAGACTGGGGTTACTGTTTCTTCCATCTACTTCCTGACTCATTTCCAACAGGCCTCTATTGTAACAATTGTTACAGCAACAATATTTCCTGTATAGAAAAGAGATTTCCCAATTCACCTGTTTCAAGAAAGTCTGATTTCTGGGCTAAAAAAAAATGAGTACAATCTGCTGGCTGGTTGCAATAGAATCATGGAGAAGTATAATTTAACAATAAGCATAATCTAGAGAAGACTATTTTTACCTGGATTTGGTATCACTAATGCTAAACAACCTATCTACCTTGCTTCATCACTCCATTCACCTATGGGATAATGCATGTATGGACATGTATTGTTTCTGCCTGCCCAAAATAGATCCTCTTTCTTCTGAAACATACTCGATATCCCTTTGGTGAACCATCCCTCCCTCATCTCAGTCCTTCGGATAATCCTGACGTTAACCACAGTTCTGGGGGTGAAGGCACATGATTATGCCTAGCCAAAAAAAACTATATTATTTTACTTCACAAGTCTAAATTACTGAATGACATTTAACCCAGGCCTTTTGCTAGAATTGTTGGGAAAGTGAAGTTCTCTTTTTCTTGGGATAGGTAAGCTTGTAAGACAGTTGCCAGATGCTGATGGCCATCTTAATATCTTAGCACAGCAAGGAAAGAGCCCTCCTGAGATTGGAATCAAAAGTGAGGAAAGCAGAGGTGAAGACAGACCAAGTTCTGTGACCCTGGGTACCTGGACTCAGCCACACTCAAAGAAAATTCTGTGACCATCCTTTCAGTTATGGGAGCTAATCAAGTCCATTCTTTGGTTTAAAGCAAAATAAGGTGCTTTTGCCACTTGGAATTGAAAGAAATCCTGATGAATTCAGCTTACGTTTGATACATATTCATTATACACTTAAAAATATTTAGAGTTTGGAGGAGCTCCACTTCCATGCCACTCCTGGCCTTTCTCTACCATCTCACTAGCTCCCCCACAGGAGAGGAAGAGCGGGGTAAACTGTGGTAATTTTGGAGGCGAACTGGGCCATGTACTCTCTCCTTTCATTTGGGAGCTAGCCTGCCCTCAGAAACCATATAGTAAGCTGAGCAGGGAAGACCCTCTCCTCCCGTGGTGGAGCTGCAATTTTCTCATGCTGTCTTTGATTGGAAGACAGTGTAAGGCTGTCTTTTCTAGGATTTAGGGGGGCTTGCCCAGCAGCATCAACCGCATATTCTAATACAAACATTGTCAGGATGGAGGTGACGTTTTGCTCTTAACTAGCCTACTTTATGTGTATCCCTAAATTGAATCTGAACCCAGGCAGGTAAAAGGAGTGTTTTTGTTGCTCCCCCACTCCCCACAAAATCCCAACAAGATGATGTGTATAAAGACACTTAGATGAGCAAAGGCATTGCATGATCAGGGAATATCAAGGAGTTTTCTGTGTCTAGAATACAGGAAACAAGTAAGAGAGTGGAGGAACTGAGGCTAGACATATAGGAATGGATCAAATTATAAAGGGCCTTCTGAGATATCAAAGGTGTTGGAACTCTATTGTATATACAATGTGGAGCCATTGAAGAATATTGAATAGGGACAGATATTTTCCTCTGGCATGAGTGTGAAAAATGAAATGGAAGGTAAAGGAGAAAAGACAGAGAAGACAGTTTAATGAACTGGTATCCTCACCTAGATAATAATTGTCTTGAAGGCACCACCATAGACCCAGCAGCTAGGCCAACGCTCGGCATCCCACTGGGCTCAGCGTGTGTATGTGTGTATGCGCGTGCCAGTGTGCATTTGTGACAGTCAGTAAAAGAATGAATCATCCAGACAAGAAAGAATGAGAGAGAGAAATAGCATAGGAAACATGACATTAGACATGAATTAGAACCTCCTAAACCTACGTGTTCTGGATTGCACATTTACTAGTTCATGAGTCATAGTCGAAAGTATAGGCATGGGTTAGATTTCATAAGGATAAATTATTCAGCTAATATTTATAGAGATCCTTCAATTTTCCAAGTACCATTCTGGATGCTGGATCTTGTTTTAGGATTTAGGCCATGGACTTCCATCATTTAATGGGCAAACAGAGAAAGAGGGGAACATAATAAAGACTGAGCTGGAACGACCAGAAAACCAAGAGAAGAAGATATGGAGGGTGGTGCTTTGAAAATCCAGGAAGGAAAAGTTTCAGGAACAAGGAGTTGTTGAGAGAGTCAAATATCACGAAGAGATTAATAAGTTAGTAAATAAAACTTGTCCTTTAGATTGGTCAGGAAGTCAGTGATGTCCCAAATTAGAGTGGAGGGATTATGAAAAAAAGGGCAGGGGTCATGGATGAAGAAACAATGAAAGTATGCTGGGGGAAAAGACTTAAAAAAAGGGTGTAATTTTTGTGAGCCTTGAAGTTTCAATAGGAGTTTACTTGGAAAAAAGAGGAAGAAGACAATTCAAGCCATGTATAGTTGTAGCCAGGTCAGGAAACACTGCTTAACCATTTAGGTGTTATGTGCAAGTGGGCTGCATTTAAAGACCGAGGATGAGACATATCTATCTCCTTACCTACAAAGTAGCTGAGAAACGGGGGCACCTAATGAAGTGGTGATCTCTGTGATCTATTTTCCTCATCTGTAAAATGGGCTACTAATAGCCCCTACCTCACAGGTGGTTGTGAGGATTGAATTGATTCATGTAAACTCAGAACACTGCTTGGGTTACAGTAAGTATTCTGTGTTAGCTGTTATTATTATTATTAAAATAATGCCCAGAAGCTCTCTTCGGCATTAGCAAACCTGAGTGATTTCCATTTCCAGAGTTATCAACCATATTGTTTATATTTTATTTACCTATTTTGTATGTTACAAAAGATAGAAGGCATAAATCTTATTAAAATGAAGGTTCTGTGATGTATGACTCATGTAATTTTTTAAGAATATAATTACATCTGAGAATGACATTAATGATTGTGTTTTTTTAAATTCTCAGCATTTGGGGAAATTTTGAGTCCTAATACAAAAAGATAGAATTATATAATAAGCCAGAATGTGCATAATTAACACAGGGGCTTTTATACTGTACCCTAAAGCACTATAGATTCTAACTATAAAACCTGTAATTTTCCCATTTTACATTTCATTAATTCAGAGAAAGACAGATTGTGGGGTAGAATGCATAACGGGTCTGACACGAATCTAATTGACATGTGTTGTTATTTGGAGGAATATAAAGAAAAATATTATAAATTATTTGAAGATTTCTGCTGGTAGTGTATTCTCGGCTGGCAAGCCCCATCTCTGAAATCAACTAGATCTGTGACCTTGAGAAAGTTACATAACTTCTCTGGGTTTAATAGGAAGTTTAAAACCTTATTGGACCATCACCTCATCAAATCTCTTTCAGAACACCATTAAAAAAAAACAACAGCTCTAAAAACAGGTGCTCATTACCAGTCCACTGATAATACGAGCTACATGTTGTCTGAAGACCAGGGACAAAACCACACTGGGATGCATCTGATCCAGTTAAAATCTACACAGTAGCTCAGTGAGTGCTTAATATTGAAAGATTTTTGTAATATCAAAAGCCTCTGACACCTCCTATGTCTTTTGACAGCCGATCTCTCCTTAATTTTATCTTTCCTAAAAGCACAGTGTATGAATAATGAGTCTCGGAGATTATTCCTTTACCTTGAGCTGAGCAGCCTGCCTTTGGCAGTCTGCATGGACACATATGGATGCAACACCATGTAAATATCTACAACGACTTGACAACCCTGGTGAAACCATAGAAACCTAGTGCCTGGGACGTAAAAGGATCTCCATAAATGCATGTTAAAGGAATGAATAAATCTAGATGGGACGTGATATTGAGACTAGGAAGATCACAGGACTTGAAGTCATTCCATCCTCGGATCAAATGCCAGCTCTAACTAATCTAAGTTGGTTGTTTTGAGAAAATTGCTTCCCCTCTCTGAGCCTGTATCCTCATCTACAAGATGGGGATGATAATGTTCACTTTAGGATGTGCTGTGAGGATGAGATAACGTGCTTCTATGGACATAGGTATGAATGGATATATTTTATTTATACCTGTAACAGCCAAGAGTCTAGATTTTAACTTTCAAAAACCAATTCTAGCTAGCTTAAGCATAAAGAGGATAGCATTATAGAATTCAGAGGTTTGAAGCTAGGTTTTAAGGAAAAACAGAAACAGGGGATGACTGTCAAGACTCTTCCCCTTTCTCTGCACCTGCTTCGTACTCCATGCTTTTTTTCCAGAGACTCACAGTTCTGGAGTTTGCATATTACTTTTCCAGCCTCCTCGAGAGACTTATTAACTGTCTCTGAGTCTTAACTTCATTGGAAATTCATGGGAGAGAGAATCTAAATGTCCCAATTTCAGTGAGACGTTCATCCTGGCCCAATTTTCAGTGACCAAAGGACAGGCCCATGTATTACAAAAGGGAACATTGAGGGGACTGTAGTTGAGGTTGGGGATGGACTTTCCAGATGGAGAATCATTGTGAACTGAACAGATGCACTGTAAGCTTTTAGTCCATCTCTAAGCTTTTCTCCAAAAAGCATTCAGGACAGACATAAGAGATGTAAAATATTTGACACAATGCCTGGCAAATAGCAAGCATTAGATAAGAGGCCATAATTATTATAAAGATGACCCACATCTATGTCTGCATTGAATCAGCTCTCATGGAGCCCCATATTACAGTTTAGATATTGGGCCTGTACCAGGAATAGTGGAGTGACTCTGGCCCCAGCCATTAGTGAGCTCATTGTTACACAGGAGAGGGTGAATGTCATCTTCACCTCTCCTAACTCCCCCAAAGTCTTCCTTTACAAAAAGATTTTTCTCTCCAAGATATGGTAATTTTGATATGTTTTGCAACTCAAAAGAGATGTTCTTTCTATGCAATTCTCACAGTAAATTAATCTCATCTTTCCAAGCAAGTAAGCATTCCGATTTGGAGCAATTCCATGCTCATGTATCTTTTCATAAAAATATCTCAAAGGGCTTTTCAGAGGGGCATTAGCGTTGAGTCCACATCCCACAACTGGGAAAATTGTATCAAAGAGAGAACGAAATTTGCTGTTACTGACAAGGCAAAGAGACTGGGTTAGCTGATACCATGTTCTCTTCTCAACCTAATAGGTACTCCCGTGATAAATCCCAAAATAACTGGAAATTCTCACTTAATGAGGATTATACATCCATTAACCATAAAGTATAAAGCAAATCACCTATATCATGTTGTCCAATTGTCATAGATAAAATACAAATACTCAAGATGAAACAGAAAAATCACTGGTCTTAAAATACAATAATCATGGATTTCTGGCCTGGCTTCACTATTTTCTGCTCGTAGGACCTTGGAGAAGTTTCTTTGTTCTAGCTCGTCCTCAGTTTTCTCATATGAAAAAGGAGAGACTTGAGTTTTAATTTTTCTACTATTCCTTTCAATGACAAATTAGACATTGTGTTACATTGGCCATAGAATGATTTTGAGGGTATAAAGCTCTGTTTATTTCTCTTTTTTTGATGAAATTAATATATATGTACTGTGGAGAATTTAGAAAATACAAGTGTATAAATAATATAGAAAATAAATCAAATTCTACCTGCCTGCCTCTCCCACATCCAATATTAACATTTTGAGTTTTATTCTTTAGCGTCTTCTTTATTTTTCTGTATGCATACATAATTTGCTTTGCAAAACTAGGGTTCATGACATGTATAAAGTTTTTGTATGCATTGTTTATTTATACCATGATTATGTAGGGAATGTACGTCATATTTATTGCCACCCAGCATCTTTTAAGCACCTTAACTAACGTTGAGGCAATCCCTGTATCACGAGTCCTACCACTCCAAGGAGGAAGCCAACTCAATTTTCCAGGCTCCTTAGCAATTAGGACATGGCCTAGTGATCCAGGCTCTGTCAATAATATGCACCCAATGCTTCAGTTTTCCATTTGGAAGAGGGGGACATAAGGAAAGAGGCTCCATGTGGAATCCATTTCCTGGCATAGCATAGCCAAGAGGCATGGAGCTTTCAGGAGCAGCAGTGATAGTGGCTCAGTGTAGGGCCCACTCTCAGAATCCAAGGGAAAACCTTCTGGTCTCATGTTTAGAGATATGGAATTGTGTCTGCACCAAGACACAGCACGGGTCAAGCATTTTTCTTGGCTGCATGGCCTCAAGTCATAATTATCTGACTCTCCTAGAGATCCTACGAGCTGATATCCTTTAGTAAATTCCCTTTATACTTTAACTAGCTAGAGAAGCCTCTGCTTTTTGTAACTAAAAATTCTGAGTGACACAACTATGTTCCTTTGTCAATAAATTTTCATTAAAATTTCCATTTTAAGGGCAATAAAATACACCATCATATACGTAGAACAATACGCATTTAACCGTTCCTCCATTATTCCATCTTTTAAATACATTCATCTCTGAAATCTTCCCAGAATGTATTTTGGTATATGATGTTATTCAAAGCTTTAATATTTTCTCCTAAGTATTTAAGCAATTATCTCAATCACATTCATTGAAAAATGCTGCTTCCTTCTGAATTTATATCATATTTGTCAGAGGTTAGCTTTTATCTCTCAGTTTTATATCTTATTCCATTTTTTCTGTCTGTAGCTTTTGGAGTCAGAACAACACTTTTTTTTTCAATTAATTAATTAATTAATATTTTTAAATTGCAGTCACATTGGTTTATAACATTATAAACCAAGTTTAAGGTGTACACCATTATATTTTGATTTCTGTATAGGTTACATCATAGAACAACACTTTTAAGCATCGTAACCTTTTAATTGTTTTAAAATTTGATAAAGGAAATGCTGCCATGGTCCTCCTTTATCCAAACTGTACAGGCTATTTGCACATGCCTATTCTTATCAATAGCAATGTGTTTTAATGACTAAGCAGGGTTTCTTGCTGTCAAAACTTTAGTTCTTTGTGGATGGGGTAATCTAAAAATGATATGAATTCTTGATGTTAATAACTCAGGATTGGTTGGAAAATGATAGTCTGGATTATGACTCTTCAATTTTGGTGGCACCTGAATTACATGATCTAAGATGTAAATGGAAAAACTGCCCTTGCTACCACAAATGCTTTGCTGCTTTCATCGTGAGTTATTTGTCCCTCTTTTCTCTTCATGCCAGCTGGGCTTCCCCTCCAATGTTCTTTTCATTCCATTTAGCTAATCTTTTCCAATGGCAGGAAGCCCTGAGACGTGTGAGACCTCCCTTAACAATAGATCTTTGAACAAGTTGATCTCCGTTGACTGTGACCCTCCCCGTCACAGCATGCTGTCCTCCGGCTTCCTTGTATTTACCAACACAAACTTCTGTTTTGGGGTTGCACTTTAATAGGAAATCTTTTGCCATGCCCTGACATCTCTGGCTGGGTGTGAGATTTGCAGATAACTACAAATATTGCCAGTTCAAAGGCACAGCAAACAGATGCTGCCTCCACATGGCCTCTGAAAACCAAAATGGAGGGCCCTCAGTTGTCAGTCTGCCTGAATTGCTCTGCCTTTAAAAAAATATGCTTTTATTTATTTTTTGAAGGCTGGGGGAAAATGAGTTAAAATCCAATACAATCTCTAATAGAAGAGGAACTTTTAGCCCCAGGCTTTTTCTGTAATCAAAGGTTCTCGTAGGCCAGTTCTATTTTAAACATCTGATTAATTAACTCAGGAATTATAAAGACCTCTGATTTTAGTCTCTGCAATAATTGGTGGCACAGTTTAATGATTTATTTAGTAGGTATGATATGTAGAACTGGCACTCGAAGAATAGGATTGAAAAAAATAACAGAATGAAACCTCCATTTCAAAAGCCAATTGTTGAAAAAATCTCAAAGATTCCCGATAAGTCCCATCTTCACTCAAAATATTATAGATGTATCTTTCTCACTTAGAACAGGAGAAACGGCAACCTGTGAGTGTTCACCAAAAATAAAATAAAAACAGTGCACTTTCCATTTAGTTTATGCACATACTTGAATTTCTTGGAGAAGCCAGAAGAGGGCAGAAGATGCTGTACGTAGAACTAGATTTGCATAAAAAAGTTCCTTTAAATTGAAATCCAAAATCCTATTTCAGAAGAACGTGAAGACACTTTACGGTAAGTGTTTTTTAAGAGAGTACTGCTCAGTCAGAATCAGGCACATTACATAATATGGCAATTGTGCTTTTCTTCCACATCAGCCAACTCTCCTGAATTCTTTCCGATAGTTTAATAGGAACAATACGAATCAGCAGTTATTCTATTACATCATATTTGCTACTTTAAATCAGTAATCTTGTTCAAGTCTATACAGGTGAGATTCTACTATTGATCCCATTTTACAGATGGAGAAACTGAAGCTTGGAGAGGTTAAGTCCCAGTGGTAGACAGCTGTAATTACAGCACTTGATTTTAAACTCAAGCAGTTGGACTCTGCTACATTCTGAATGTTTGTGTCACCCCTAAATTCATATGTTGAAATCCTAAGCCCCAAAGGTGATGGTATTAGTAGGTGGGGCCTTTGGTGGGTGATTAGGTTTTGAGAGTAGAGCCCTCATGAATGGGATTAGTGCTCTAAGAAAAGAGACCCTGTAGAGCTCCCTTGCCCCTTCTACCATGTGAAGGCACAGTGAGAAGGTGCAAGGTATAAACCAGGAAGAGAGCTCCCATCTGACCAAGCTGGCAGCTGCCAGCCCTAATCTCAGACCTCCAGCCTCCAAAACTGTATGAAATAAGTTTCTGTTAATTCTAAGCTGTGCAGTCTATGGTATCTTGTTATAGTAGCCCAAACAGACTAAGGCAGACTCCAAAGTCCATGCTTTCATCCACTATAAATGCTTCTCTCTGCATAATAATGACCATATTTCATTCCAACACTACCAGGTAAAACAGATAAAATGATCTACTTTTCAGGGCCTCAGTCTTAGTCCTACAAATGAATTAATCCTTTTTTTTCCTAAGTCTGGTGTGATTCTTTAAAAAGCTGTGTGAAAAAGCAAACACAAAACCAACTTAATTCAACCCTGGACACAGAGCCTACTGTGGGTAAGTGGGAAGTTTGCAGTCTTTCTGGAGAGCTCCTTTCCTTTCCAACTTGTCTGCATTGCAGTGCTTTGGCTATGCAGCTCCTGTTCTTAGCAGCAGCACAGTGTGCCCTCCTGCTCCCTCCCTGTTTCCTTGTATTAGAGCGAATCTCAGTTAAACTGCCAGCTTGCCTGGACCTGATATATTAATTCTCAGCTTTTGATGTCATTCATCCCTGGCATATTTGCATTTGAAGAAAGACCGATCTCTTTACAGTTAAGGGCCAACAATTTTATCAGATGGTAGAATTTTAGTTGGCGGTGGCAGGGATGGGAGTGGAGGACAAAGATTCTGACCATTCTAAGTCTGATCCTGATGAAACAATGTATCCAGATCAGAGCCTTTGTTCTTACTACCTTAGGAAAGAGATGAAGGTCATTGCTAGAGAATCTGGGTGCAGGATCTAGAGGTGAGAACTGTCCATTTGCTTACAGGTGCCTGTAAAATGATACATTTTGACCTGGATATAACAGAGGTTGGAAATTAAAACTCAAAGTTGTTTGCGAAACTCTGCCAAATTGGACTCCGTCGTTATGTTCTGCATCCAAAATATCCCCACTCATCTTCAGTCAATATCCTGAGATTCCCAGTGTCATAATTAATTGATCTAATGCTGTATGTGATAGACATTATACAGTAACCTGTTGGCTGATGGAGAGGGCAGGGTGGCTACTCCTAAAGACAAAGACCAGCAATGAGAGAGAGAGAGAAAGAAAACAAAAGAACACCTGTGGGGCCTCATCAACACTCTATATACTGAAAGCCAAAGGCATTTAAATGGGCTATTGAATTTCTTTTGTTTTTAATTGTGCCTTTTAATTATTTCATTATAACTATTTAACCAAAACTGTTCTATGCCATTGTATGTTGTTAACGTTTATCTTAATAAAGAAGCAGGGAGAGAAAGAAGAAAGGCTGGAAGGAGAGAGGGAGAGACGAGAGAGAGAATGAGCAGGGGGAGAGAGAGGAGATGTGGAATAAGATGCAGAGGAGAAACAGCATAAAGGAGAGCCAGAACTTCGAAATTGTGAAATAGACAACTTCGATTGAAAAGGTGAGCTCATGGGCTTGAGTTTCCTCATCTCCAAAATGGGAATTGTAATTTACCCACCCTCTAGAATGACTGAAAGGATTGTATGAGAAAAGGTATGCAAAAAAATAGTATCCACAAAAACTTGGAATAACTCCTGGTGCACAGTAAGCTCTTGATGAATGGTACTGATCATTATTATTATTATTAGCTTCTAGCTCCTATAACACTTAATAATAGTCAAAACGCTGTAGAAATCTATTTCCCCTTGTACCACAAAAGAAAAACCAAGTAATTTTACTAAGCTGTAAATGCACCAAATTAAATGCCCAGGCACATGAATTAGCATAAGCAATATCTCTCTGCAAAATTGGCACTCAATATCTCTCAGCACATAATCTTTACCATCAAAGGAATGAGCTACCTAAAATAAGCACATTAGTCAGCCAGCAGAGACAAGCCATGTTAATATCTACAGCGAGCTACAAATTATCCAACAACCACAACACATGTTTCTAGAGGAAACTATCAGAGTACAGCAAATCAGACTTTAGTGGTGTGCGGCTCAAGATACATTAGCTTCCAATGAGGAAATCAGGAAAAGACTGAACCCAGCTCTGGCAAAGGAGCTGAGGTATGGGGAGAAGTATGTTGTTCTTCCTACCTGTAATTGTATGTAAAGTGACATATTAAAGTTTCTTTAATAAATTAAATATATTTTAAGTCTGGTATTTTTTCAGTTCTGATGTCTGTCTTAATAGAAATCTAAAATATAAACCAACCTTTTTCAAGACCAAACAATTGACATCCTCATCTTGGTCACTGCTACCCATCTTTCTACTTAACCATGCTAAAGCATTCATTAGAAAATTTTACTATTTTAGAAATTTGAAGTAGGAAAATAACAGAGATCATATTTTTTAATATCCTCATTTTAAACATGGAAAAATCTAAAGCTAAGTGACTTACCCAAGATATTCCTTCCAGTTAGTAGCAAATTGGAATTAGAATTTAAGTTAATCATCAGGTCCCATAGTAATCCTAGTTTCATTTTTTCACTCAGCAGCTCTATTCCCACTCCCCTGGTCTAGTTTATGTCTTAATTTCCTCTACATAGATATTGCAGCAGGGTCCTGTTTTAACTCCCTGCAACCCTTTGTCTCTTCTCCAGTTTCCACCCATGGGTTCAAATATCTAATCCTGACACTCTGGTTAATGGTAATACTTAAATGACTCCCCTAAAGTACTTGGTATACAGTCAAAATTATTTAACATGACATTCAAGGCCTTACGTATTACGTATCCTACTAACTTCTTCCCCATCAGCACTCTCCCATTCCCCCCACCCTCCAGCCTCCCTGAACTGCATGAGGTTTCCCCAGGAGCCAGACCACTTGCTCCTGAGCCTCTTCACTTGGTACTTTGCACTTTCTGCCTGGGTACCTCCTGCCCAGTAGCTCAAGTTTACACCTCCAAGGTCAGAAGTCCCTTCTTCCTCACCAATTTGGCTGGCTTAGGGTCCTTCCTTGATATTTCTTTCATAGCCATGATTATATCTGAGGGTAAAATCCTCTTTGATTCTTTCTTTTTCCCTCTAGATCATCAGCTCCTTGAAGGTAGAAACCATGTCTTATTCATCATCATATTCCCAATGCCTAGAACAAAGCCTGGTACACAGTGGAAGTTCAATAAGTATTTTTAATCAAATGCCTCAACTCCCAGGCCCAAGATATTTCTGGTGTTCTACCATATCTCCCTAGCACTTAATTATCTACTAGTTGCTTCACATGGATTAGTCACAGCTCATCAATTATATGATAAGCAACTTGAGGGCAGAGATAATGTTCTACTCAACATTCTTATCTCCCTTAGGGCCAAGCCTGTATTAGGCAGCTTGCTTTTGCTAAAGGAGTTAAAAAAGTTTTTTTTTTTAATCCAAGGAACACTTTCTTTATATAAAATCTTAGGTAGAACAGAATATAAAATTGAAAAAAGGAAAAAAAATGAAAGAGAGAGAGAGCTGATCTGGTTGAAATGGGGTTTATGGATTCCCATCCTTAACCCCTGAGACTGTATCTCTAAAAGTTTATTTTTTTAAATGTGGGTCATGGTCCATTACTGGAGAGTTACATTAATTTATTGAGTCACAATCTGCGTTTACAAAATGTGAAAGAAAAGATTAGTTTTCCTCATATATAAAGATAAGCATTGTTATGGGAAATTATTCTATTATTTACTTATACATGGATTTTACTTCTTATTGTGTTTCCCAGTTAGAGAATAAATTCTGCAGATCTGCTGTACAACACTGTGCCTATAGTTAACAATACTGTATTGTATACTTAAAGAATTGTTAAGAGAGTAGAATCTCAGGTTAAGTGGTCTTACCACAATCAAAATTTTTTTTAAAAAAGTGTGAAATCCACTACTTTAAAGTGTTCTTAAAGCACAGATAACAAAAGCACAGTTGTTCCTAACTTTGATTGACATCAGAAAGCCCTGAGGGCTTTGATGAAAATACAGAGTCCCAGACCCACCTCTGTAGATTCTGATTCATTAGGTTTAGGCTGGGCCCAGGCATCCCTCTTTTTATGGAGCTTCTTAAGTCATTGTGAAGCATGCATAAGTTTGAAAGCCATGGCAATAGTAGAAAGAACACATATAGGACTAGAATCCCAGAGTGGAAGGAATCTGAAACTGTCTGGTCCCTTGCTGTTTGAATATACACTCTCTGTTTGGACTCTCTTGAGATAGGGCAACTCAGGGCATTCTAAGACAGCCCCCTCTGTTTCTAGGGAGCTTCCACCCTTCACATTGATTCCTGTGCTGTAGAGGATACATTTAAATCTTCCTCCCAGATAACAGCTCTTTGTTTATTGCACACCTACCCTCAATTTTCTCATCTCTCAAGGTGGTAGAAAAAGGTTCGTTCGCAAAAGATCATGGTCTAATATATATGAACAGACAAAGTAAAATGTAAAGTATAATGTCACCAACAGTTTATTTATTACTATAGCAGACGCTCAGTAAATAGTTTTTTCTCTGCCTGAGAACTGATAATCATGTTTCCTTTTTTACTTTCCAGGCTGGGCACTGCCCTCCTCTTCCTTTCCAAATTAACTAATAGATTAAGCTCCATAAAGCAGGAACCCAGTTTTGCTCATCATATAGCCTGGGTGCTCAGCACAGCACCTGCCAATAAGTAAATATCTGTAGATTGAATGAACCCATAAGACAGAACCGAAATTGCTGTACATGTGCTATATGTGGATGAACTGTGTTTCTACAGACCCTTTTCTTGGTCTCTCTCAGCCCAGTGCTCACTCCTTCAGTCTGGCACTGCCATCACGCTCCTCAAAACAGACATGCAAAAATATAGAAACCACAATAATAATGATGCTTAATGTTGTGATAACTAAGTGGGTTAATCCCTCAAAGACAACTAGACAATTATTTTACGTGTAAAAGCTGTGGAGATATTTCACATCATTTGAACAGCAGAATCTAATGCACTTCTGTTCTCCTCCAATTGTTGTTCTAATCCTGTCTTACCAAACTCTGCTTTCTATTTGTTGATTTAGCCACGTCCATTTGTCAACGATCTTCAAGAGCTTTGTTTCAGTTGAAGACCCCACAATCTCGTTATTGCTACACAAACCATTTTACAAATAAACCAACTTTCGCTTAGACAATTTAAGCAACTTTTTCAAGATTCTACAGATACTAAGTTGCATAGTTGAGAAACATTATGCCAGCAAAGCAAATGCTGTGTGTGTTTGTGTGCACAAGCATGTGTGTATCATATTATAAAGCATAAGCCAGTGTTATCATGCTGCTAGGTAAGGCTACTCTTTGATCTTTGCCAAATTCCTATTGAAATACCTAAGTCAGATACAAGACCAGCTACACAATTTGATGGTATCTAGTGAAAAATAAAAATATGGGTCTTGTTAAAAAATTATAATAATTTCAAGATGGTGACAGCAGAGCATTAAACCAAGTGTCAGGCCAGGTGTGACTGCACAGATCACACATCCAAGAAGCTGGCCCTGAATGTATAACAGATTTAGTGTGAGGCACTGATAGAGATTATAAAATAGTGTGGAGATTTGACTTGACACGTTAATCAGATTCTTCTGGATCAGCAAACAATCCCCGAATCTCAGTGGCATTCCTCCCCGAAACAGTCATTCCTCACTCCTTGGTCAACGAGTCAGCAGTGGCTTGCCTGGGCTTGGGTTTCAGTCTGCTCTCTATGTCTTCTATTCTGAAACCGAGCCTGGAGAAGCAGCAGCCTCCTGGGACATAGTCACCTCATGGCCATGGCAAGAGTACAAGCCAAACCATATAAGTGCGTTTAAAGCCTCTGCTGAGTCACATCTATTCACATTCCGTTGCTCAAATAAAATCACATGCCCAAGCTCAAGGTTGGTGGGATGAGGATGAGAATGCCCCTTCCATGGAAGTGAGAAGGAAGAGTATTTGCTAAACAATCATATAGTCTACCATGGTTGAGATAGTGCTCTATTGAGAACCTAATTACTAAACAATCTAGGCAGTGTTTGGAGAAGATTTGATTCTCCACTTAAGATTCCGGGTTTGCCCCAAGTGCTAAAGACATCAAATTGGCTTGTCTGCATATCCTAAGGACAGTTAAAGGACAAGGATGAAAAGTGAGAGGAAAATAGGCTTGAGAGGGAGAGTGCGACCCTAGGACACGCAACTTGTTTCCTCTCTCTGAAGCAGAGAAAAGGAGAACCTTAAGAGATAAACAAGTTTACAAGAAGGAAAGACTAGAATTTCATTCACTGACACAACGTCCATGAAGCCACAGAGTTTGTGGACCTAGCCACATTTGACTTGAGTGGACAGAAGAGCATGAGAGGAACATGCTAGAGTTAAGGAAGAAAGTGCTAAAGAAGTAGCACCCATTTCCTCATTTGGCATGACAGGTTACCTATAGCCACTGGTAGCTGGAGCTTGCACTGCATTGCCTCCCCTGAGGGGCATCTTCTAAATTAGGAGGCCACAACAACAAAGGTTTGAAGAAACACCAACTGGAATAAGGGCTAAGGAGAGTTAGGGATGAAGACGGTGAGTCCCAGTCAGATATTTCATGCCGAGGGACTGAGTACGGGGAGACCATAACAAGAGCTATGTGCAAAAGAAACAACAAATATATCCCCAAGAAAGAACCAGCAGTCGAGCACTTTTTGCACAAAAGGAAAGTAAGATAGCCATTTAGACGGTTGAAATGAGTCTGTTCTAATAATTGAAAGTGTTTGCAACACTATGATATTGGAATGTCGTTAAGATATACACTGTGCATGGGGCCGGCCCAGTGGCACAGGCAGTTAAGTGCGTGCGCTCCACTGTGGCAGCCCGGGGTTCGCAGGTTCGGATCCCGGGTGTGCACCGACGCACTGCTTGTCAGGCCATGCTGTGGCGGCGTCCCATATAAAGTGGAGGAGGATGGGCACTGATGTTAGCCCAGGGCTAGTCTTCCTCAGCAAAAAGAGGAGGATTGGCAGGTGTTAGTTCAGGGCCGATCCACCTCACAAAAATAAAAAATAAATAAAAAACAACAAAAGATATACACTATGCAACAGCAAAGTGGCTCTGACAGAGCAGTTAGTGGCAGTTTCATATTTTTTTCCTTCACAAAATCCAACAAGTTATGAGATCCTCATATAAAAAAAAAGTTTCAGATGTTAAAAATCAGTGTTGTGCATTCAAATATATATGGGTGGAAATTATAACGTCTTTTTCTTTAGAAGACCACTGAAAGGAAAGACAAGAGGAGAAAGAATAGGAAAGTATTGGAAATTATTGAGTGTATATTGTATGCCAGATACAGTATTATGCAATTTAACATGTAATACATGATTTCAACTCTTGAGGTAGAAGGTAACAGGCTTGCATAGAATAAGAAAAATGAGGTTTGAAGTAAAAAGACAGTTCTCTACTATAATGGCACATAGTTGAAGCCATGACTGGCTGTTAGGCAGATCAACATTAAAATATAAATGTTTATAAACTATTATATTTATCTACATTTTAAAGTAGATTCAATAGCATCTCTGTAAAAGACATTGCTCTCACTTTTACATCTATTACAATATGCTATCTTGAGTTAGAGAGAAAGTGCTGGTGGAGTTACAGCTAGCTTGCCAAGAATTCCCAGGGACTCTCATGGGAATGTGCCATTCATGTAAACACCATCCATCATGCATTTCTTCATGGAAGATAGTTGACAACCGCTGCAGCAGGTAACCACCCCCTCCCTCTACCACACCACATAGCACTGCTCACTCACTCTTTCTGCAACACACAGCAGTTAGAAACATTAGAGCAACAGAGAGACTGTATTAATGCAGGCTCCCTACAGCAGGCATTTTCCCTAGTGGCTTCTCAAACAAGATTGGGAGTAATCTGTAAGAGTCAGCTATGCAATAATACTGCATAACAAATCGCCGTAAAACCTTGGTGGCTCCCTATGAGCATTTAATTTTCCCTCTCAAAAAGACTGCAAGTTGGTTGAGATGGCTTTGCTTCAGGCTGCAGGTGAGTTTGTGCTGAATGATACTTTATTATCTATCACAGAAAAGCACAATAGTTTGGTAAGTAATAGAAAGTCAGCCCTCTAATACATAACTTGAGGGAAAAACTTAGAATTAAATGAATTGGGAGCTGAATGGGTAAACTGAGGCTTCCATGTTACCAATTTGTAAAGTTGAGATAAATTATAATTATTTAAAATAACTAATAGCTTCTATCTACCAATAGAATAAGACAGTAGCAGTTCATGAAATATTAAGCACTCAGCATCTCATTCAATTATTGATTCCTCATTAAATACTGTACGTATATGTAGACGGATGCATACCGACCAGAGAGAGGCCGTGTAGTGTGGGGAAAGAGAATAGGATGTGAAATTACATGATGCTGAATGTGAATATTATAGTTATTTTACAAATATTAGATAATATCATTACATTCTTAATGGTGGTCGTAGAGATGAATAAAGTATGAACAATAGAGTAAGGTAAACCAAGATTTAAATCTAGATTCAAGAATTTCTCAAATGTAACCTGCAGAAAGAGAATTAACCACATTGATGATTACCTCATCTCAGATATTGTTAAGAATCTGGAAAGGGGAGGGACAAGAAGTAACATTCTTTTCTTCTCTCTCCAAAGTTTAGGATTAAAAGAATAGACCCGGAGGACATTATACTAAGTGAAATAAGGCAGTTTCAGAGGGACAAATACCATATGATTCCACTTACATGAGGTATCTAAAATAGTAAAACTTCAAGACAAACAAATGTTGGAGAGGATGTGGAGAAAAGGGAACACTTGTACACTGCTGGTGGGAACGCAAACTGGTGCAGCCACTATGGAAAACAGTACGAAGATTTCTCAAAAAATTAAAAATAGAAATACTATATGATCCAGCTATTCCACTTCTGGGTATTTACCCAAAGAACATGAAAGCACCAATTCGAAAAAATATATGCACCCCTATGTTCACTGTAGCATTATGCACAATAACCAAGTCTTGGAAGCAATCGAAGTGCCCATCAATGAATGAATGAATAAAGAAAATATGGTATATACACACAATGGAACGCTACTCAGCCATAAAAAAAGACTAAATCCTGCCATTTGCAACAACATGGATGGAGCTTGAGGGTATTATGTTAAGTGAAATAAGTCAGAGGGAGAAAGACAAGTACTCTATGATTTCACTCATATGTGGAAGGAAAAAAAAAGATAGATACAAAGAACAGACTGGTAGTTACCACAGGGGAAGGGGGTAGGGGAGGGCGAGAGGGGTGAAGGAGTACATATATACGGTAACAGATGAAAACTAGGCTTTTGGTGGTGAACATGATACAGTCTATACAGAAGCCGAAATATAATGATGTACACCTGAAATTTATATAATGTTATAAACCAATGTGGCCTCAATAAAAAAAATTAAATAAATAAAATAGTCAAACTTATAGAAGTAGAGAATAGAATGGTGGTTGCAATGGGCTGGGGGGAGAGGAAAATGGAGAGCTGTTGTTCAATGGGTATGCAGTTTCAATTATGCAAAATAAGTTCTAGAGACTCTTGTACAACATTGTGCCTTTGGTTAACAACATCGTATTGTGCACTAAAAATTTTTTTAAAAGGATAGATATCACGTTGTGTTCTTACCACACCAGAAAAAATAAAAATAAAAAACACGGGAGGGTAGACACAAGGAAACTTTGGGAGGTGATGGATATGTTTATTACCTTGTTTGTGCTGAGAGTATCATGAGGGTATGCAGACATCCAAACTCTTTAAAATGTATACATTAAACATGCAAAGATTTTTTTGTATGTAAATATACTTCAATAGAGCTGTTAAAAAAATAAAAAATAGAATATAGAATTTGGAAGGTAAAGATGAAATTTTACTTTGTTACTTGATAAAGCTGATTGTTGCAACTTAAATGAGAAGCTGCAATTGACCTGTTAACCATTCATCCGCAATGAGACATTTACCTGCCCTGTCACGTTGAATAACTTTAGGCCTCCCGTAATACCAACCACTGTTCCTCTGGTGACTCTCCTGGCACCATTAGTGGACAGGGTTTGCACCCTGCCTGCCACCAGAAAGCTCAGAATTATTTCAGAACAGCACATTATTAACTCCAAGGCCCTGATGCACCCTAGCTTGAAAATTAACTCTTGATTGCATTTCTCATCTCAAAATATGCACAAAGTATTCAATATATTTTAGCAGAGATTAGATAGTGACTTTTAATGGTAGCATAAATAAACTCCAGTAAAACAATACCAGCAAAATAAAAATCCCCCAAATTTAATATAACCTCCCTCTATCAAATTTCTAGCAGAGATTGAAAAAAAAAAAAAAAAACTATATGGTAAGATCCAAATAAATTAAATCCTACACATCTTATAGTCCTTCTGAATTTCTATTCTGCCCAGTCTCAGGTGGGATGCTCACTCAAATTTCTAGGTAGAGGGATGCTCCTTCTAGGGTAGCAACCTGGGTTTTTTTTATTGTGATCAATCTAAGTCTCTTAAAATCACTAAAATGAAGTAAATTTGACTCCCAGTCTCATATGTACCTTACATTTTTTTAACTTTCTATTTTGAAAGAATTGAAAACCTATAAGAAGCTTGCAAAAAAGGCATCAAGAAATGCTGTACGTAGGGTTGACAGAAAACCCTGGACATCCAGTTAAATTTGAATTTCATGTAAACAATGAATAGTTGTTTTAGTATACATGCGTCCAAAATATTGGAAATAAAATACAAGATATTCAGGTAAATTTACATTTCATATAATTAACAGTTTTTTAAAGTATACATATATCCCATGCAATATTTAGGACAAATCTATGATAAAAATATCCACTATGTATCTGAAATTCAAACTTAACTGGGTGTTCTCTATTTTTATTTGCAAAATCTGGCCTATCTGTAGACTCTTCACCCAGATTCTTCAAATGTTAACATTTTACCACACCTGTTTTATCATTCTTTCTCTCCTTCTCAAGAAAAAAAATATGGAAGTTGAAAACATGATGTTTCTTTACCTCTATAAGGATATTCTCTTACATAACCACAGCGTAGTTTTCCCAATCAGGAAATTAATCTTGATAGAATAGTATTATCTAGTCTATGGACATTATTCACACTTTACCAGCTGTCCCACCAATATCCTTTTTCCTGGATACTATCCAGGATCGTGCATTTTGTTTACTTGTCATGTCACCTTAGTCTCTTTCAGCCTGGTAGATTTCCTCTCCGCCTTTCATGTGTTTTTGACTTTCATATGTTTTTGTCTTTCCAAGTTCTTCTTTGTCTTTCATGACCTTGGCTGTTTCGAAGATTACAGATCAGTAATTTTGTAGATTCTCTCTCAATTTGGGTTTCTCTGATGTTTCCTGATGATTAGATTCAGATCACACACTTTTGGCAGAAATCCTACAAAAAGAATGTTATATTTTTCTCTGTGCATCATATCAGGGTGCCTCACTTTTTAAAGAGTACAAAATGATAACAGGAAACACAAGTTTTTCACAGCACCGGCCTATATCTATCATATTTAGAAAGATAAGCAAATACCCATCCCCTGTACAGCTTTCCAAGCAACATAATGCCGTCACCACCCAGATATTTGTATAATCCAAATCCATCTTTTTCCAAAGATCAAGCAGAGATTCACTTATACCTGAGGCAAGTTGGGTAGACGAAGTAAATCTCAGTTTCTTTCTCTCTAAGGTGCTAATCGACCTGTGTCATCTATCTCTGATTTGTGAGTTTAAGCTTACTTTGCAGACATTTCTACTCAAGAGATGAATGGTGGTTCTACATGTGCTTTATAAGGAGAAAAACACACACAAAACAACACTCTACTTACGTACAGAGTCCCCTTACATGTTTTAAAGATTTGTAGTGGTAACATTCATAGCCGACTGATCTGTGAGCTGCCTTTCTTTCTTATCCAGGATATCCAAAACTCTTTAAAGTTCCCGTCCCCTATAAGACTTAAGTTTCTGCCACTCTAATACCGAACACAGGGTCATGGTCTCCAATGTCACTTTAAAGCAGGCAATTTTAGTCCGGTGCTAAAGTAACTACTGCCGCTAGTTCTGGCCACCACGTTCTCTGAGCTTATAAAGCCTTCCTCATAGGAAAGGCTTCCACTCGATTCTGACGTTAGATTTTAACAGATTCTGTTCCTGCTTCTAATATTTAAACCCCCAGATATATCACAAGAATGAACACCTTTGCCATGTTTTCTCTCTGGTACCTTGCCCTTCCCCCAAATTTTAAATTTTCTGGACTTGAATAACTTATGTTACTCCAATGGCTGCTGAAATATTTTCAACATTTTTGTCCTCAGTAGTGGAATATGGATATATTTCTAATGCTCTCTTTACCTCTGTCAATTCTTCATCACTTTGGGGGAATTTCAGTTGAGATGCTCACATATTATCTTGCGCTTTCTTTCTCTCTAACATATAGAGCTAGCTGTGACTAATGGATCTGAGGATCTTTTGTTCTTTCTTGCTTTTGCATTGCTGTCTCGCCTCCAATTTTAAATTAGTTTTGTTTTTTAGGAGCTTATTTCTCTAGATTTTATCCTGTTACATCTTCCATTTTGAAAAAACAAGGTATTGATAATTTTGGGTCTGCCAAAAGAATTCACTGTTTAAACAAATATCGCCCAAGGTCAACTCTCTGTGACGGAAAAACTCAGAGAGATAGTTATTCTCCCTGCAGAACAACAAATAACCCAGGCCTCAGCACGGTCTGTTCTTCTCCAGCATGACTTCCCTTTAGTGTGTTTCATCTTTCTGCATTTTCATAGAGTTCTAACTCTAGAAATTTCTTAAACTAATTCCCTCAGGACACAGGGACTATCTTTAGCTTTTCTTATGGTAACTCTCAAGTTGGTGGTCATCTCTTAGAGCTTGAGACCATCTACACTGATCTTATTCTTTTACTCTCAAATCTCTCCATTTCCTTGGAGAGGAATGGAGATGAATTCTTCAAGGAATGGTTCCAGTTATCCTTGTAGCCTCTACCGACAACTTTAAGAGGATATTTCTGAATGGTTTCTCTCAGACTCTTGGAGGAGCAATTTCAGTCTCTCACTGAGATATTGTCTCTCTTCTACTGTTAGATTTATTTTAACCTTAGCCATCCTTTCTTATCTAATGACAACTAACATGTCTGCCCTTTCTCTAGACCCCCTATTAAAAGCAGTCAACCTTTCAAATGTATCTAGACTGGCTTCCAATGTCTAATTTACTGTGTTATTTACCTAGTCTACTTGCCAATCTGTCTCCTAAGAAAATATCTCTCTTGTTTCAGCTTAATCAGGTTATGTTTCTTTTTTTTTTGTTTTCTTATATTATCTCATTGCTCTGATTCTGGTACTTAGAGTGAAATTTAGTTGTTTTTTTCCCCAAAGCAATCCAGTTCTTTCTTGATTTCCTGAGAAAACTGATTCTTTGGGACAGTCTTCCAACTACAGGCCTTTTTGACCTTCTTTATTGGCTTATTAGTCATTGAGTTTGGAATAAAAATACATGAAGTTGATTTTAAGTTCAAAAAAAATTAAAAAGCCAATATCCTGTTTATAATAAGAAGCTTCATTCTTTTTTATAAAATTTTCCACCCGCTAGAAAGTAAAACCGCAGTCAAGGACTCTGATATTTTCAGTTGTATTCAAAGACTATTGTGATTAACCTATCTGGAGCCAATTGGAGACCATTTGGTGAGGATTTAAACCTTGAGCTATGACAAAGCCCGTGAGTCAAAGAGCTTAGCACATCTCCAGGTCTTTCTGTTGGCTCTAAATGCTGTTCAAAATACATAGAAAGAAACAGAAGTTGCGACGTTGGATCTAGTTTTGCTTACTATGCCTGAGAGAACCACACACTGGTGTTTTGTAAGAGCCAGCTGTCTTTGTAGTGTCACATCCTATCTTGCAGACACAGCTGGACTACCAAATAAAAGCAGCAAAATATTGCTCAATCTTCCCATACCAAGAGGCCTATATACGAAAATTCTGCTGGCTTGAAATAATTTTTGACTGGTAATAAGAGTCTTGCTCTTCTTTCCAATCTTGAGTTTCACGTGCTCAGGTAAAACCTGCTTCTGCTCAGATCAGTCAGTATCACTTGCAGCAGCTTATGCTCCAACGCCTTGTTGCTTCTCATCAAGGCCCAAGAAGCCTTGTTTCCTATCAAAAATTATCTCTGCATCTGTGAAAACTAGACACAATAAACAGCTCTTATCTGTCGACGTGGGTGGTCTTGTGTCATCCATGCCCATATCGTAAGACAGAAGTTAGCAATCTAGGTTATCACCAGCCTTCAAATCTGTGCCATTTTGCTCCCCAAATGCCAATTTCTCAAGGCTGCAGACTAAGGTGCAAGATGTTGGTAGGTTTAGGAAACCAACAAATAATATTCATTTCTTCTCCTCCTGAGTTAGAATTGATTGAGAGTTAAGCACTCTAGTTAGAGTGATGCTAAAATGCTAAAAATGCAAACTTTATTACTGATAAGATGAATGAAGGTGTGCTTAGATATGTAGTCACAATGGGCTTTCTAATATTCTTTCACCCCTGAATTGTTGAGCCTAACCCACCACGTCCTTAGCGAGGAAGGACAGTCTCAGCGACCCCCCTGCCAAAGGGCAGAGCATACCTACTCAAGTAAGTTTGTTGCCAAGGTTAACACCTCTGAAGGCAAGCAGATCCAGGTGAAAAAGCCAGAGGAGCTTAAACCAAGCTTGCTTGGTTCTTACTTTTAAATTCGCCAATTAGGTAAGTCACTTTTCCTCTTTTGGGAGAGATTGGGGAGTAGGAGGGAGTAAAGAGAAGCCAGAAATATTCTAACAATTTCTCTCCTGGGGTGTGGGGTAGAAAATCTCTCTCATGCATGGAAACGTGGCTCTTGGGAAAGATAAATTTTTGCCTCCGACAGACATCTCTTAATATTGTAACAGTAAAATAAAGGAATATGTTAGCTGGGAACAATTTTCTCCCACTCTTCGTGTTTTCAAGGGGAGTGACTTTCATTAGAGTAACACCACTGATTGCCTCCCTTACTTTCACCACCTGAAGGATAGTTCCTCTTCTGATTGTTAAGTTTGTAAGAATCAGCTGGGCTTAAAGAGTTCAGCTCCTCCTCTCTCGATCTTCTTTCTCTTTCAATATTCTGCATTCTCATATCTTTCTTCCATGGAATGGGCCTGGAGTTTGGAATAAGTTGGGGTATATTTGCAGATACTCTTGAGGGCATCTAAGTCACATTCTCCAACAGCTTCAGCAGTCATAAAGCTAATATTTCATCTCCATCTGTCAATCCCCTGTGTCTGTCTCTCAATTGCTTCTGAACTCAAGTGGAGAAAAGAGGGGATGTTGTTTATTAAGCCCCTTCAGCCCCAAGAGTAATATAGAGAAAATATGTGACAGTGCCTGGTATGGGGCAGGCAATTAATAAACCTCAGTTCTCTTCCATCTTAAGCTGAAACATCCATCATACAGATTCAAAGACCATATTTTTTTCAGACCCCCTCTTGCATATGATTTAAAGACAATTCAACTGGATAAAAACCAATCTCTTCTCGACTCCTTCTATTATATTTCATCAGGCTAAAATAACACATAAGTTATCTTCTGGCAAACTCCTGGAGTGTTCTTTTTCATATCTGTCTGTCCATCTACATAATCTAGGCCCAACTATGATAGCTTTTAGTCAACTCTCATCACTCTAAGCGGGCCTTGATGAAAGAGAGGGTGAGAATAATTGGGGAATATGGTATATTTAAATTCTGTGAGCCCAAAGACAGCTAATGGGACCACGGAAGCACCAAGGGACGTAAGTTCTTTGTTATAAAATGGGTCAAATTTGTTTTCCATTATGAGTCTGCATTGTGTAAGTCGGTGCTACTGTACATTTCTATTCTGTTCAAAAAGCTCCTCTCATTCCTGCTGTGATAAAACAGGAATTTCTGTTTTTCCTGAAAACAGATGGGTTTCTCAGCCTGGAGATACAACACAAAGCATATCCCAATCGCAGTTGTCCCAATTTGCAGCCTCCATCGGTCTCCAGACAATCCCCAGGGCCATTCTTTAATAACAGCCTTCACATACAAGAAGAGTTATTGTATGGCGAATCTACTTCTGAATAGGACCTAACAAGAGGAAATAGCTCTAAATTACACCAAATCTATGCAGGTTGGACATTAGTAAGAACTCTCAGATAATAAAACTCTTGTTGAAGATGGATAAAGGTTATGACAGTATGGGATTATCCAGGTCATCCCTAGGAATAAATTGACAGAAAATTACCACGTAGAAAGCTTTAGGCCTGAATAAGGTAACTATCTGGCCTAGGTGCCACCATTTCCCAGTTTCCTAATCATGAGAGACATCACTAATTGATCTTGGAACTCCTACAGAGCCCAGACATGGCCATAGAATTACTCTCAATGTTGTGCTTCAGTAGGATATTACCAATGGATCAGAGTAGGCACATGAGATGAAAACTTGGCTATCACTATTTTAGGCCTGCAAAGAAGTCTCTGAAGTCTTATATATGGATACTGGCATTCAGTGTTTTATTATCAAATATGCTTGCCTTTGATATAAAAAAGTACATTTGTGAAACTCCATTATCCTTTTAGTATAATACATTCTAAGAAAACTGGACTATCAATAATAAAGTTTCTGAAGATGATGAGCCCAAGCATCTCTAGCCTAATCCTGCCACACTTTATACCCCAGAAAAAAAAAAAAAGGAGCATGGATATTTAAATAAAGATACCCTCAGCAGATAGAAAATAAAAATCACTGTATAATGCGTTAAAATATTCTCATCTGCCGTTCTTTTTTAAGTATTTAATAGAAAAGAGGTGCAACCTCTTATAAAAGAAGTTTTAGAGAAAAATGCAAGCCAAAAAACAGATGAGAGGTAATTTCAAGCAGATATACACCAATCATTGATTATCATGGCTAAGAATGAGTGTGGTCTTAAGAAAACTTAAAGAGAAGATGCAGGATTTTCCAACATAATTTTGAGAGATGCCCCAGCTTGGACAGATAGAGACTGCCTTCATGGGGATATTGGAATGGTTATATTTCATGACTCTCTATTTTTATTCTCTTCCAAAGTAATCATAAACTAAATGGGATTCATGACATAATATAGTCAAGCAATAGTCACAGTATAGCTCAATTCTCTCCTCCCTGACAAGTTCCTATGAATATAAGCCACAGGAATACAGAGTTCCTAGCTAAGGTAATTAGAAAACATAAAGAGTTTCATACTTGAAATACATGGGGCAAGGAGGCACACAAAATGGCCAGCCTTCGTATTCTAATTGTGTTGTAGTTTCAAAGCTGAAAAATCTATGAAAAAAATGATGAAAGAGAAAAAATATTTGATGTGTAATTATTGTATAGATTAAAGAAACTGACCCAGAGACTGCCCACATTTGAGTTAAATAAACTTTGTCATTACATTCTTTTACACTTGTCCCTATGTTTTAGTTTTCATTTCATAAATATATACTCATACATAAATATATGTAGCACTTCATGGTTTTCTACTAATAGCATCTTATACTGTAAGCAATATGAGCTTTGAGTTAGAAAGACATGGTTTTAAGTCCCAATTTTGTTGTTTATTTGGTGTATGACTTTGGGAAAGTTAAACTTTGTGTATGTTACTTTGAAGTCTTTTATGATAATTCTATTTGACACTCTTATGAAGATGCTTAGTGGATTGTCTGACCTAGAGTAGTGACTAAGCAAAATTATTTATACTGCTGTATTATAAAAAACAAATAAACAAGCTCAAATCAAATAGATTGACTTAATTTCATCTATAGTTTATTTTCCTTAGAAAGAAACCTATGCGTGAACAAATCAGTGAGTTGCTGCCCCAAACTCCAAATTACACCTGGTGACAGCCTCTGGGAGCTAACGTCTCATAAAAGATATCCTGATATCTTTTGGACTGAATTTTGGTAAGGCAGTAAGGAGTTTATCTCATTTGTGTATCTGTTTATGGCATAAACAGTATAGCACAGTGCATGGGAGCCAGGTTGCCCTACTCCAAACCTTAGCTCTACCTCTTACAAGATGGGCAACTTTGGACAAGACACTGTTAACTGCTCTGTGCCACTGTTTCCTCATCTGTAAAATGGAAGCACTTGTAAGTTTCTACCTCATGGGGTTGTTCAGAGGATTAAGTGATTTAATAAATGATAGTACTTAGGGCATTGTCTGACACGCAGTTAACATCATATAAACATTAGCTACTAATATTATGTCTACCAAGCTTATTCACCTGATGCACATAAAATTCATTCAAGGTGAATCTATTCCCTTCCTTACAATAGAGTCTATGCTGTACAACTCCCTAGCAATGGATTTACTCAATGGATTATGACATGTAAAGGATTAAGTTCCCAGACAATTATTTCATATGAATAGGATATCCATTGAGGCAGACCTCACATTTTTTTCCTCTCCAAAGAAGAGGCTGAATTTCTGTGTATTGAAAGGAAGAGAAAAAAGTAAAATAAAAAAAGAAAAAGAAAGAGAAAATAATCCTGGCAAATGGACCTGAAGTGAAAATCCTTCTCTTATTTAATAGTATCATTCATAGGTACAAAGACGCAGCCTTGCTTTCCCATTGCCTGACCACGCCATCTCGCCTCTCATTCTCCTTCTGCCTCTTCATCCAATTATAGACAGCACATTTTGTAGTAGCCTGATATATAAAAGGAATTTCATTCTGATTAAATATTGAACATTAAGATGGTCAGGCCTACGTGCAAACACGGAAGGCCTGAGTCAATGGGAAATCTCAGCAAGAAGCAATGGTCCCAAGGAGGCTATCCATCCCGGAAAAGTGACAGAGACATTTATAAAACTGTCTGAAGATTATAAATCAAATTGAGAACCCCCCAAAATTACTGTATGTTGGATATATAAATATATATAATCACACGTACACAACAATGATTCATGTCATTGAGGGACGCAGAAAGGCTAGTTTCAAGTATAAATAATTCTGAGTTTCTCAGACATGCTTTTGGCAGGAGACAGGGAGAAATGGTTGAACTCACTGCTCATTGGTCAAACAAGCATAAAATAAATGACTGGAACCTGAAGATTTCAGGTGTTAGGTTATGCGAAATGATGGCTAAGCAGCGTTGTGCTTTCCCTTCCCGAAGGACGTAGCAAACCTGGCCAATAAATCTCTCTAAGAGCCCCTAGGAGGCAGATTGTGGCATTATCCCATTTTATGGATCAGGATTCTATAAAATGTAGCTTGTGAATCTGCCCAGGGCCAGAGGAAAATTTGTTTCAGAGCTCCTTGTAGGGCTTAAACAGCTGTACTGTTGGAGAAAAAAGGTAGAACTTGGAGCCTGTTTATGTTGTGAACTGAGTCAAATCTCGTTACTTCAGTCTTACCCTCAGTTTCTTCAACTGAGAAATGGTTTGTGTATTTTTACCGTGTCTTCTAGAGAATGCTTCCCCGTTGAGACAGGAGTAGCCACGTGATTGATTGACCATGTCTAACATTGTGTTTGTTAGTTTTGCACACAGTAATTCCAGTTCTTCTACATTTCGTGCATTATATCCACATCCTCTCATTTCCCTTATCTGCCACTTTGGTTGCTGTCAGTTCCTTCCCCCAAGCTATCACACCTGTGCTATAAGAGAGATATATCTATAACATGTCTATTAGCTCATTGCTTTCCTGCCCATAGACCTTCGGTGGCTCAAAGAACCAACACATTCGTTGAGCAAGTACCTTACATTCTCTGCTGTGTAGCATAGAAAGGTTATAGCAGCAAAATGAACATTGATTCATTGATTGGTTCATTCATTCATTCAAGCAACAATAATTTATTGAATACCTATTGAGTGCCAGGCACTTTCTGGGCACTGGGGATTCAATTGTGACCAAAACAGACAATAGTCTCTGTCCTCATGGAGCTATGTTCTTGTGGGGTAGACAGATAATATACAGATAAAAAAGTATAATATATAGCATGTTAGATAGTAAAAGAATTAAGGAAAAATGAAAAACCAAATAGAAAAGGAAGATATGAGGTCATGGGAGGATTGTTAAAATTTTACGTAAGTTAGCCAAGGGCGACCTCAAGAAGAAGGTGGCATTGGAGCAAAGACTTAAATAAAATGAGTAAATATTTTGTACCATGCACTTTAAATATAAAACAACCCTGTGAAGCCAGTGTTATGTCCCCATTTTACAGATGAGGAAGCTGAATCTAGTTACGCCTAGGATTGTCAGATTTATCAAATAATAATAGAGGACTCCCAGTTAAATGCAGATTTCAGATAAGTAATATTCCATGCAACATTTGTGATACTTACACATTAAAAAAAGAAAAAAGTATTGATTATCTGGAGTTTCTGAGGCTGGTAAATGACTGTGAATTACCTCAAGATGTCAAAGAGATTCTCAGTAATACTAACACTAATAATATTAAACACTTCTGTGGCACTTACTATATACCAGGCATTGTTTGGCATTAACTCATTTAATATTCACAATAACTCTGCTAGCTAGGTACTGGTGTTGCTCCCACTTTCCAATGAGAAAACAAAGGCATAGAGTCCTTACCTTGTGATTTTGAATCCAGGAACTGAATTTGGGACTGGGAAAAGATTTTGTCGCTTTGCTAAAGACCTAATGTAATCTTAGAGCATTATTTTAGAAGGAGTTTTATTCTTAACTTATATACCATCTAAATAGATTTTTGCATTTGAGGTTCATTTTCTGCATCATTTGGGCAGTTGCCATTTATTGAGCTGTTACATTCCTGGATTTCTTATATCCTATCTCTAGTCCTTTTAAAAAAATTAAAATAAAAGATTAGTATTTGTCTCAGTCCGGCGGCTGGCGGAGCTCAGTTGGGCAGCTCTTGTTCAAGGCTTTTCACGTGGTTGCAGTCCATGGCAACTGGTGCAGTCATGTGATGGCTTCTTCACTCACATCCGGCCTCTGGGCTGGACGGCAAGAACAGCTGGACTCTGGCCAGGCATCTCTCTCTACCTGTCCTCTCGCTGCGGCTAACTTGGGCTTCCCTACAACTTGGCAGTCTTGCGGAAATCAATTGCTTTAAAGAGAGTCTGGCTTCCCTCAGAACTAGCATTCCAAGATGCTGATCTATCCTTTATAACAAGGATGGAAGCGGATGGTTAAAATACTTGCCTTAAGTCACTGATAGAGATGGAATTTGAACTCAAATTTATCTCGCCCAAAAGCTGATCATCTTTTCACTCTTGCATGCTGGAGCCTGAAGCCAGGGGCAAAGAATTTTATCCTACAAATCAAGAGTAATCTCTCTAAATTTTTCTTCTCAAGTAGATCTCATTTAAATACATGTACTATATTTAATATATATTTATATATATTTAATATAATACACACGTCAAGCTTTCATATATAAATGCAAGCTTTTTAACGTGACTTCAATTATTATGCAGTATGCTATAACGCATAACATCATTTCTTCAATGAAATTCAAAAAAATAATTAACTAATTAAGGAAGAAAAGGACTTTGCCTATAAATCAACCTCAATTACAAAGCAGGGAGAATGATAGACACTTTTTTTGTCTTTCCATTACAGTGCTCCTCTCTGAAAACTCAAATGAGAATTCAGACAAATTAACTTTTTCAAGGAAGGTATTAGGTGACAAAGAAGGAAAAGTGTTATAGATTCTTTCTTTACAATCTGAGTTAACTTCCCCGTGGATAAAGATCCCAGGGTAGAAGGAATAGCCCCCCAGATCCTTTACAACAGTGGGAATTTAGGGAGTGACAAAGAAGAAGGGAATGTAGTTACTTTCTGGCCCTGATTCTAATTCTACTTCATTTAAGATTTAGTTTAGGCATTTGCAAGATATGGATAGAAATATAAGATTATGTATTCAAAGTCCATCTTACTTAATAATGGAATGAAAAGATAAAAACTTGCAGGATCTGTCCTTGTAGCCATGGACCCCTGGGTCCTGGGAATACTATTGGGAATATAGAAGGCAGAGCCAAAATGAAGAGAGGTGTGGATGAGAAGCGTTGCAGTGTGCTCAGACACAGGAGGTGCAGAGAGATGCAGTCTCAGCAGACCCTTAAAAGGCAGGATGGGCTCCGACTGCAGTCTCTGAATGCCCTGACAGGGAGCATTCATTTCACCCTGTGGGCAAGTTACAATCGCTAAAGTCTTTGAGCAGGGAAATTTCCTCATTTTCCCCCTATTTTTATGATTTAGAGTAATAACTAAATCACCTGTACTAAGAATGGACTGCGCAGGTAAGTCACAAAATCTTGTTCAGTGTTAGTTTCCCTTTCTGTAAGGTAAGAGAAATCACCCTAGCCTTCTCTTGGGCTTCCTTTTATATTTCTATATATAGACCTCTTTTGAAATGCCCAGTATTCTCTGTGGCACCTACAGAGACAACCTTTCACATAATTAGTCCCCAAATAGCTTCTTTCCTAAAGAATCACAGGAATAAGGCAATGGCCGTTCATGATTAAGCATACATTTCACTGGATGTGTTACTCCGTGTCTTTCCTTAATGCTATGTAAAATAAAATTGGATTGGAAGAACTAACATAGTTAAGATGCCCATACTTCCTAAAGCAATCTATAGATTCAATGCAATCCCTATCAAAGTTCCAACAACATTTTTCACAGAAGTAGAACAAAGAATCCTAAAATTTATATGGAACAACAAAAGACCTCAAATAGCTAAAGGAATCCTGAGAAAAAAGAACAAAGCTGGAGGTATCACACTCCCTGATTTCAAAATATACTACAAAGCTATAGTAACCAAAACAGCATGGTACTGGCACAAAAACAGACACACAGATCAATGGAATAGAATAGAAAGCCCAGAAATAAACCCACACATCTATGGACAGCTAATCTTTGACAAAGGAGCCAAGAACATACAATGGAGAAAAGAAAGTCTCTTTAACAAATGGTGTTGGCAAAACTGGACAGCCACATGCAAAAAAATGAAAGACCATTACCTTACACCATACACAAAAATTAACTCAAAATAGATTAAAGACTTGAATGTAAGACCCGAAACTATGAAACTTCTAGAAGAAAACATAGGCAGTACGCTCTTCGACATCGGTCTTAGCAATGTATTTTCAAGCACCATGTCTGACCAGGCAATAGAAAAAATAAATAAATGGGACTACATCAAACTAAAAAGCTTCTTCACAGCAAAGGATACCATCAACAAAACAAAAAGACAACCTAACAATTGGGAGAATATGTTTGCAAACCATACATCTGATTAGGGGTTAATCTCTAAATTATATAAAGAACTCATGCATCTCAACAACAAAAAAACTAACAACCCAATTAAAAAATGGGCAAAAGACCTGAACAGACATTTCCCCAAAGAAGATATACAGATGGCCAACAGGCACATGAAAAGATGTTCAACATCATTAACTATCAGGAAAATGCGTATCAAAACTACAATGAGATATCACCTCACACCCGTCAGAATGGCTATAATTAACAAGACAGGAAACAACATGTGTTGGAGAGGATGTGGAGAAAAGGGAACTCTCATACACTGCTGGTGGGAGTGAAAACTGGTGCAGCCACTATGGAAAACAGTATGGAGATTCCTCAAAAAGTTAAGGATAGAACTACCATATGATCCAGCTATTCCACTGCTGGGTATTTATCCAAAGAACTTGAAAACACCAATGTGTAGAGATACATGCACCCCTGTGTTCATTGCAGCGTTATTCACAATAGCCAAGTCTTGGAAGTAATCTAAGTCCCCATCAAGGGATGAATGGATAAAGAAGATGTGGTATATATACACAATGGAATACTACTCAGCCATAAGAAGCGATGAAATCCAGCCATTTGTGACAATATGGATGGACATTGAGAGTATTATGCAAAGTGAAATAAGTCAGAGGGAGAAGGTCAAATACCATACGATCTCACTCATTAAGTAGTAGATAATAACAACAACAAACAAACACATAGAGACAGAGATTGGATTGGTGGTTACCAGAGGGGAAGGGGGGAGGGAGGAGGGTGAAAGGGATAATTAGGTACATGTGTGGGGTGATGGATTCTAATTAGTATTTGGGTGGTGAACATGAGAACATGATGTAATCCATGCAGAAATAGAAGTATAAGGATGTGCACCTGAAACTTATACAATGTTATAAACCAATGTTACTGTGATAAACAAAAAATTAAAAATAAATAAATAAAAATAAAATGGAGAAATAATTGGAATGTTTGGCAGGCTCTTTCCATCTTTCTCAATCAAGAAGGAGTAAGCAACATTCGAAATAGACTTAAACAATGGCAAGGAACATTCTTTGTTTCAGTAGGGACATTTTGAAATTCATATTTCATTTGTAAGACTCTCACTGAAGTACTAAATTAAAAAGGAGCTCTAATTTCCCAGGTGCTTCATTTCTAGGAACACCTCCCTTTCTGTGAATTGTACTAGTACTCCCTTGGCATTGAATAGAGTTTGATTCATGTGATAACTCTCAGGAATGTCAAGTTGAGTATTCCAGAAAATAAGAGTATAAGAACTCTAAGGTAGATAAAGTCACATTTTGGGTTGGTGTCCGACATGGCTATGAAATCAAATGGATCTGGTTCCAGCTGACTTGGTGATGTGGTGTGCAAACATATGTGGATTCCATTTAAAAAACAAACAGACAGGGCCAGCCAGGTGGTGTAGTGGTTAAGTTCGCGCACTCTGCTTTGGCAGCCCAGGGTTCGCAGGTTTGGATCCCTGGCATGGACCAATGCAACGTTTGTCAAGCCATGCTGTGGCGGTGTCCCATATAAAGTGGAGGAGGATGGGTATGGATGTTAGCCCGGGGCCAGTCTTCCTCAGCAAAAAGAGGAGGCTTGACAATGGATGTTAGCTCAGGGCTGGTCTTCCTCACAAACAAACAATCTAATTACAAAATGAGCGAAGGTACACGAAGAGACAGCTCATGAAGGGAAAGTAAAGATGTCAAATAAGCACATGAAAAAATGTTCAACATCATTAGACGTTAGAGGAATGTATATTAAAACCACAGTGAGATATCAATACAGACCTATAAGAAGGAACAAAATAAAAAAATGAGTAACAATACTAAATGCTGGCAAAGATATAGATAAACTGGATCACTCGTGTATGGTTGGTGGGAGTGTGAAACGACGCAGCCACTCTGGGAAACAGATTGACAGTTTCTTTAAAAATGAAAGTGCAACTTACCTCATGACCCAGCAGTTGCACTCCTGGGCATTTATCCCAGAGACACAATAAATTATGTTCCCACAAAATTTTATGTTGAATGTTCACAGCAGCTTTATCCATAATAGCCAAAAACTAGAAAAAGAGACATGTCCTTCAACAGATGAATGGTTAAACAAACTTTGGTATATCCGTACTATGGAATACTACTCAACATAAAATAGAAAAAAATATTGATATACCCAACCATCTAGGTGAATCGCCAGGGAATTATTGAGCGAAAAATGTCAATCCCAAAAGTTTACATGCTGCAAAACTCCATTTAGATAACATTCTCAAAGTAAGGAAATTATAGAAATGGAGAACAGATTAGTGGTTGCCTGTGGTTAAGTATGGTAAAAAGAGGGAGAAGGAAGTGAGTATAGCTATTAAATGCAAAATGAGGATTCCTAACGGTGATGGAAATGTCTTGTAATCTTGATGGTATCAATGTCGATATCCTGCTTGTGATATTGTACTAGTTTTGCAAGATGTTTACCATCGGGTAAGGGGCACATAGGATTTCCGTGTATTATTTCTTGCAACTGCATGTGAATGTGCAATTATCTCAAAATAAAAAGTTTAATTAAAAAACAAGAAGGTACATTTCCACTTAGCTGGTTCTCCTTTATTGCTACAACTCTTCTTTCTCTGGTTTACAATAACTGTTCCTTCTCTTTGCCCCTTGAGGCCTACACCTGGTAAGAATTCCATGCTGTTGTTAGTCTTGGACATTCAACACCATTCTTTGTTGGTTTCCTTTAACCTTGCCCCCACTTTTGTTAATAACACCTTTTTTTAAAGCATTACTCCATCTGTTTCCTACCAAGACTCTGAATGATATAAATGTAAATATGCTTTTCAAGCGGCTTGGCCTTGAGCTCTCAGGTGATGCCCTTAGTGAAGGAAAAGTTGTGGTGTGGTTGACAGAGCACTTAAGTGAAGGTCAGGGAGCATCTGTTGAGCACATCCTACGTATCAGATACAAGGGTAAATAACTTTGCATGAATCACGTCATCAATCCATCTGAGCTAGATATCTTCCACTCCATTTCATTATAAGTTTTCTGCCATTACACTGCAACACTTCTAAAGGCCTGGATTCTAGTCTAGCTATGGCAAAAATCCTTCTGAGTATAATTTCTTTCTCCTTTTAAGCTTTAACATTGACGTTTGATGACCAATGTTCAAGGAGTTCATCCAAACTCAAGAGCACTTTTCTCTTCTGGTCATTTTTTGTCTACTTCAGAAGTCAATGAGTGAGTGTCACCACCTCTTTTATGATGCCCCAGGAAAGGAAGCACGAGGGGAACACAATGTGCTAGACTAGATGTCCAGGGATATTGCTGCTTATCCTCCCTCCCGTGTGACATTGGACAAGACATTCAAAACTGCTGACGTTCAATTTCCTCATCTAACAATGGTGAAAAAAATAATAAGATGATTCAATAGATCCCTTTCCATTCTAATATAGTATAGTTCCATGAAAGAACATATTTCTTTTTTTTAATCCTTTTTTTTTGGCTTTACTTTTTAAACTTTTTTCTTTTATTTTTGTTCTTGGAACATATTTCTTAGTTATTTTTTTTTTTCGGCTCTCTGTAGCCAACCATGTTTTACCAGAGTGACTTGGCCAGGCTCAGAGAAATAAACATACATGAATCTCTATCAAATTCTCATGTCATTCACAATTTGTTTTCACACATTAGTACGACCAAAACTTAGGATGTGAGTGAGATTTTTTGTTTGTATAATTTTTTTAAAAAAATATTTCTTACCATCTTTTTAATTTCTTTTTCAACTGATCTCTCCGTATTAGGAATTAATTAAAAAAATAGAGACCTTAGAAGCAATAGAGTTTCTATTGTTTGAAATCCTACCAGAGGTCCCTCAATTTTCCATTTTGAAGGTCTTGCCCAAACAACCCAGACACTTTTCTTCACTTCTGCCCATCCCATGCCACTCCAAAAAACAAATGCTCTTTGTTTACTGGAGCTGCTTGATGTTCTTTGTATTGTGACAACTTATTTAAAAGAAATGGAACTCACGTCCTGCATAGGAGTATTTTGCTCTTGCCTTTAAAAGGCTTGCACTCAGCCTGTCAGAGAAAGGAAACCCAATCTCATTTTCATTTAATATACGCTGCAGAAACTACTCTGATATGAGCTGGAGCTTGAAAATGGAGAAGCAATTGTTGTTGCTAATCAGACACAAATATCACACAGAGACAATTGCTTTTTTTCCTGTGCAAACACTGTGCTCACCCATTAAATTCAGACATGCCATTGACACAATCTGATCAGAAGCCGTTCTTAGCCCCAGATGCCTCCAAAATGCTGACTTGTGTCACAAAGGAACACAGTTCCTATCCACTTCTGTCTGATGCAAGAGGGAGATGCAAAATGAAGGAAGATACTATTGACGAAGCACACAGTAATTGCCAACATTGAATGAGCATTTGTTACTTACCAGGCACTGTGATATGCGCTTGAATTTCTATTTTTTCCCCCTTAGAACAAACCTAAGATGGGTCTACTGTTGTACCAATTTTCTTGATAAAGTTAAGTAGCTTACACAAGCTCACACTATTAAAGACGTCTGTGGACAGACTCAAATCTAGTATGTTTAAATGACAAAGACTATATCCTTTCTCTACATATAAGATGGCTTAGAACAAAGCTAAAAACAGCCAGCCCATCCATCCATTCAATCATTCACTTATTCTATAGCTAGTTATTGAGCACTTAACATGTGCCAAATATTATTTTGGGAAATTGGGATATATTACTAAAAAAAAAAAAAAAAGTCTGCTATTATGATGCCTACATTACAGAAGGGAAAAAAAAAGCAGAGTAATGGGGAGTGTGGGGTGTGTGTATGGTGGGTGGGGCTGGACACATTTTTAAATAGAGTGGTCAGGGTAAGCCAAATTGTAAATGTAACATTTAAACAAATATTTGCAGGAGACAGGGGAGTTTGAAAGGTGGAAATTGGATGGAGAATGCTTGCAAGAAGGGGAACAATTTCTGCAAAGACAATAAGGCAGGAGGATGTCTTATATGTTTGAAGAATAAGAAGAGCAAGGAGGCAGAGACATCTGGAGAAGAATGAGTGAAGGGGTGAATAGTCGGCATTGAGCTAGGAGAAGGACTGTAGGCTAATGGAAGGCATTTGACTTTTACTCTGCATAAGATGAGAACCATTGGAAAGTTTGGGGCAAAGAAATGACATTTTCTGACTTGCTTTTAGAAAGAATCACTCTGGTTACTATACTGAGAATAGAGTGTAGAGAAGCGAAGTGGAAATAGGAGACCAGTGAGAAGGCTCACACAGAGTGATAACAAGTGATAAAATTCTGGACATATTGTGAAGGTAGAGCAAATAGAATTTCCACTGACATCAGATGTAGTGTTTGAGAGAGAAAAAGTGAAATCCAGGACAATCTAAGATTTCTGGTCTCAGAAACTAGAAGGATAGAACTTTCATAACTGAGTTGATAAAGCCTATAGACAGAATAGAATTTGGGAGGAAGAACAGAATTTCAGTTTTGGACGTGATAAGTTTAGGATGTCCATTACACATCCAATTGGTGATGTTGAACAGGCAATTGTAGCTGTCAGCCTGGAGTTCAGGTTCTCGGTCTGGTTTGGAGGTATAAATCTGGTAAACTGTGGCACTAGCATGGGAACCAGATGCAATCACCAAGGGAGTGAGTATAGATGGAGAAAACAACAGGAATCAGGACTGATTTCTGGGACAGACAACTGTAAGAGGTCCAGGAAAAGAGGAGGAACCAGAAAGGAGGGTTGAGAAGGAATGACAAGTGAGATAGGAGGAAAGCAAAGAAAAAAATATCCTGAAAGTCAAATGATGAGAGTGTGTCAAGGATCAAGGAGTGACTACCATGGGCAAGCGATACTCTAAGTCAAGTGTGATGAAGACTGAGAAGAATCCATCATAATGACTTTGACAAGAACATTGACATTGAAGGGGATGGAAGCCTGCGGTAGTGGGTTTAAAAGAGAAGAGGAGAAGAGGAATCAGAAACAGACAGAATAGACAACTCTCCTAGGGACACAGACCACAAAGGGAAGAGGAGAAAGGGTGTAAAAGCTGGTGCGGGAAATGGCCTAAGAATATTTTTTTCTTCCAAAAGGGAAAAATAGTAGCATGTTTGACTACTGATGGGAAAGGTCCAGTAGAGAGGGAAAAATCACTTACATTGGAAACAGAGAGTTATAATTGCTTGGATAATATCTTTTGAGTAGGCAAAAAAGGATAGGATCTAGGGAGCAAATAGAAGGATTGATTTTTATTTTGAGGTATGCATAGCTCAACTCTAGCAACAAGATTCATATTTTGGTTGAGTCCATAAGTGTGGTGGATGTGGATGGAAAATTAGTTTCTGATTGCTTCAGTTTTCTCGGTGACCTAAGAAGCAAAGTCATCAGCAGAGTATTAAGGTAAGAGAGTGAGTCAGTAACACTATATGGTATTATTGCTGAGTACATTTCAGGACCCACGTAAAGCATGTTGTCATGAATTCCAAGCGAGATCAGCCAGTATTATCAAGACATTTATTTCCAGGCAGAGTCAACTGCATGGGTATACACACTGGGTAGGTGGAAGGTTGGATTTAAACAGTGTTTGTTTTCTCAAAGAATAGTAATAAATGAGAGACAGGCAAGAGAATTGAAAATGAATGCAAGAACAAAGTGATTATAATGACTGACCATGAAATTTAAGCTGGGAGAGGACACCAGAAGGGTAAGGAACAGTGAATAGCCAGTAGGATCAAAGAACGGAAGTCTCAGTAGGGTCTAATGATTATTGGAATCACAGTAATGGAGGGATTAATCTGGGGAAAAAAATGACACATCATGTGGTGGTTCACATACAATTGAAATTAAAAGAAGGTGGCAGTTAAATTAGCAGCATGTGAGCCAAGGTAGAATAGAGACACAGACCATGGGAGGAGAGGAGCTCAAGGAACTGAGACCAAGAATGATTGGTCATATATATATGTTCCTTCTATGTATATATATATAGCAAGAACTAAGAAAAATGTCACGTTGAAAAAGTAACATTCAACCAAGAGCTAAAATCATTTACGTATCAAGGGAAGTAGATCAAAGATTGGTAAGCAAGAACACTAGTGAGGGGTGGTAAGTAGATGATATAATATAATGACACTAGATTTCAAGCTGGGGCTTTTAGGGAAAAGATTTGGAAGCTTAAGTGGGGAGAGGAAGATAGCTGCCCTGCCTCCAGGACAGGAGAAAAAATAGTCACACTTGAGAGCTTGACAGGAGAAGCAGTGTTCTCAGAGCACATCCAGGTTTACTTCAGAGCAAGGAGACAAAGGAATATTTGACAACAATCTGAGGATATAGGGAATTTTGCTGATGATAGACTGTTAATTCCAGAGGGCACACTGGACAGGTTTTAGAAACTGGAAGTCATAGGGTAATAGGGAATGTGCAAAGTTTGTGGAGATTTAAAGTATGAGAAAAAAAGAGAGATGGGGGCTTCTTTCTAGTTATTCTGAGTGCTCAGAACTCCTCTTGCCTCTTGATATTGGGCAGGGGTTGGGGGTCACATATTTATGATGTTTAAAATGGACTAGGCCTTGTAATTCTGAAGAGCATCTACCTTTTACACATTCTTCCCAGTTTTAACGAATCTAAGATTTTTGGGTATGGAAGTCCCTTTTTCTCTCATGTTAAATCCAGAGGTTGCAGGGTCTAAGGATTGGAAATTCTCTCTCTAGAACTAGGAGGGAATCTACAGATGTCTAAGTGAGCAAGAAAGATAGGGTGTGTGTGTGTGTGTGTGTGTTGCATTCTTGTGTGGATTCATTGAGAATAGGAAACCAGAAAATATATTCCCAAAAGACTACTATTTTATTCCCCAGGTGACAAGGAATCGTTTGAAAGGAGAAACTTTCTCCTAACAAGACTAAAAGCTAACAGTTTTCAGCCTTCTAGCAAAAAATAGCTGATAATAATGAATCTTCTTCCCACCCCCATGCCAGCCCTCAATACTCCACAGAGCCTCCTGGGATGCATGCAATGCAGATAACAACGGTTTATGTTCCTGTAAACCTCTTTCTTATTCCTCCTTCTCACTCAGAATGGGTGTGGGAGAATGACCTTCAAGCATGGTTAGTGTTTCTTTCCTCTATATTGAAATTCTGCCACTTACCAAATCATTAGTCAATTCCGGATATTGAAATATTATTGCTAATTCCATACCCTAATATATTGTAGATTATGATCACAGACGTTTGATTCCTTTATATGTCCTTTATTAATATAAATTACATTTAACCCATTGTCAATTTTCTTGACAAGAACACCAAAGGATTTCCTCCACTTTCCCCATTCGGTGTCCAACTGAACTGCTATTTCATCCTCTTTTGTAATCCCTTTGGACCTTCAGTCCCTTTCCATCCCTCAGCTATCACTAGAATATCCTTTCAACCTCTTCTGTAACTTGAATTTGCCATACATAAATCTCAGTAATTGTCTGAATTCTCTTAGCTTAGACAACAACCCCCCTTCCTGTAACCTTATGATAATGCATGAGACAACACTAGTGCTTCTAGAATTTCGGTCTCTGAAAAGACTGTAGTTAACAGTGGCTACTTAAAATTCACAGAATCAGTACAGTGAAGAAAATGCTCTTCTTGAATCCCTAAGATACGGATATGAAACCCACTTCTTCGCATTCAAAAGAGAGAGATAGCAGGATGTAAGAAGCACTGTACAAATTTTAACACATATAAAAGTTAAATTATCTTTTCTTTTTGAGTCAGAAGATATGATATAGGGAATCAGCCCACTTACCTCCCACAATTTCTACCCAGCTGCCAATACTGAAATGGCTCTTGTCCTCTCTGTTAAGAGACCATTGTTGTCCTCTTGTCTTTGGCAAGTTTGTTAACTTTTCTGAGCCTGATTTTCCTCAATAGAAAAACTGTTTATATTTAAACACAATACATGTGTGTCTATGAGAGAGAAAGAGTTAAATATCCTTTGCTATTTCCAGTGCTACCCACTCAGGTAATCAGGGGACCTGGAGCTCTGTCCAGGCTGGATTTCAAGGAACCTTGCTAAGCATGGATGTGTGTATGTCAGCATGTGTCTGTGTATGTCTAAGATCATGGAACAGAACAAGATTCCAAATTTGGGATGAAAGAAGGTCCAGAACATAAAGTTCAGTTTGAAGCACAGATAAGGGTCAAAGGCTAATAATTGGATTCAAAGACAAGGATTCTGCAGGTGACCCTACAGAATATCCCGATGAAATAAACAGGTTCAGGCAGCAGATCATGAAACAATTCCCAGAAGCAACTGGGTACAGGATTATCAATAGAGTCAAATTAAAGGTGGGAGGGATGCTAAGTTTGTCCATCCAGGAAGGAGAAAGCCACACCATTCTGAGTCTAGTTACACAAGGATTGCTGATCTAACCAGATGTGTCCTAGACAATTTGCACCTCCTAAAGGACACGTGTCACAAGTGTAGAAACACCAGATCCATTTGATGACTGGTGAGGAATAACAAGACTGCCTTCCTAGCCCTAAGAGAGAAACAAAATGATCTTTTTCCATCATTTGGAATAATGTGAAAACTGACTTAAAAGATTTTTCTTTTAAACATTACCACTGGTGTGATATAAATACATATGGTGTTTCACGGCACAGTCAAAATGTGGAATGGTGTTGTAGAGAATGCTCGTTTTCTGAAATGCATTCTGCATAGAGCTGTCACTCACTGCTGGTGGCTTCCTAAGCAGGCCTCATCTTGGGGCTCTTTGAGCCATTGATCTCCTGTACCATCACTTCTCCTGTGGTTGAGTAAACCCCAAAGGAAGTAATAGAGCAGAAGCAGCTAAAAGGTTTGATTTAATGTCTTTTCTTCCTCTATCCCAGAGCTGTAACACGCAAGTATACCAAGGTCAAAGGTGTTCTTAGATATACATTTTCTCAGCTCAGGCAGGGCTTAGGGGAGCCCGAGAACACGGGGCAGCCTCATCTGTTTTTCTCAGTGTGCCCAACAAATGTCACCATATTTTACGTGTGCCATGACATGAACTAAGATGTGATGCACGGAGCTAACTAGTAAGAGGGGACCTAGAATGTACGTACATTCAGAAAGGATGACTTTCAACATCTAATAGCAGGTAATATGACCAATAGAAAAAGTATAGAATCTATAGCAATTTAAATCTGGGTTTACCTCCAGATTCCACCAGCTAAGGGAAGTTTTGTTTACCCTCATGAGTTTCTGTTTTCTCATCTGTAAAATGGAGACAGCAACCCCCCTTCCTGCAAGCTTACGATAAGGATTAAAATCTAATTTCTTGGCTCAGTACTACGTGGCACACTAAGTGCTCAAAAAATGCTATTTTCATTGCCTGCCTGTATGTTAATACTACATCCTCACTTACAAGCCTGAAAGATCCTTCAAAGGAGATAAAAGGACTCTATACTCAGGGTTTTGCATAGTAAGAAAAAGAATTTTAGCAGCACCTCAGTCTTGGCTTAGAATGTCAACTATTGCTTACATCTATTTAAATATGACGGTTTCTGGATCTCAGATAAATCAGTTCCTCCTCTATGAAACATTCTTTACTTCCACTCTCAGCCTCCAATGAATTATTCTCTCCCCTGTAGCTCATGGTGTTTGCTTATGTACGTTTGGTTTCGAGTTCCATCTTGCTCTGCCTTAGAGTTATTTACATGCCTGTCTTCATTAGCGCATTCTAGGCTCCTTAAACGGCCTTTTCAGATTACTCTTTGAACTATTGCTCTTCTTAAACCTAATTCTATCCCCAATAACAATCATCTGTACTTATTATTAAAACTTACTGTGTTCTAGGAAGTGTTCTAAGTGTTTTACTTGAAAGATAGCATTTAATACTCACAATGACTGAGGGAGATGGGCGCTATTATGGGTCATCTCAACTTTACAGATGAGGAAATTGAGGTTCTTAGAGGTTAAGTCAGTTGTCCACGGCCACAAAGCTAAACAATTGTGGAGTCAGCATTCGAGCTCAAGCAGAATGCTTCCAGAAGCCAAGCTCTTAACCACTATTCTGGTGATAGAACACATTGATTTAGAACACAGGCTATCTCTTCCGCTCTCTGTCAGACTGCAGCTGAGACTGCACAGATAGAGTGACAGCTCAGGAACACGAACGCATAGCAGAGAATGTGTCTTTCAGAACTGAGTGCACAGCAGAGGTATTTAAATTAAACTGTCATGTTCCCTCCCACACACAGTGCGGGGATCTGAGTCATCCTTTAGGAATAGCAGCATGAGGCTGCGGGGAAACTGCCTCATGCAGCACTAATTTGGATGGCAGTCCCCAACCCAAATCTACATCTCACCACAAATCAAGGTGGATACCGTCTGTGCTGGGAGACAAATGATGTCAAGCATCTGTTGAAAAACACGTCTACAGATTGTAACAAGTCAAGCTTACAAACAAGCACAAGCACAGACACCCCAATTACCTCAGTGATGGGAACCTTATGGGTTTCAAGTGAGTTCTTTCTGATAGCAAGGAAGTTCTTCTGCAAGACACCATCCAGGCGATGTGGGTGGGATGCATAGAGAAGGAAGGGCCAAAAAGAGCATACCTGAAAGTAACCTTGATTGAGCTCCAAGGACTCTGCACTGTGTCAAGTGGTTTATGTGTGTTATTTTTTTTAACTCTCTCTCTCTCTCATATATGTGTGTGCATGCACGCGTGTATATGTGTGTATATATATATTTTAAAATTTCTTTGAGTATATTCAATTATCAAGGCCAGATTTTCCTATGTTTTATATAGGAAAATGTCAAAGAAATTTTCCTATATAAAATGTAATTTTTCCACTGCTCCAAAGAAATACAGTATATAACTTTACTGTGAAGGACCCTGATGAGAACTGTGAGTGACCACCAGGCCCCAAGGAACACAAGCCACAGGCCACCATTGCAGCTGCAATGGTAGAAGCACCCAAGAGTGCCAACATCACCACCAGCACAAAAGTCTTTTTCATCTATATACACGTAAATATATATATACATATATATAAAATCAGTTTTATACTGTTGAAAAAAATGAGACTCATAAAAGTTAACAAATTTGCCAAAGGTAAGGTGGACAGAACCAGGAAAGGATTCAGGCTCAAATTCTCCTTGACTCCATAACTTGTTCTCTTCCTACCTCATTCCAATCTCAGACAATGGCCTTCATAAAGGCTTATTATATTTTCAGTCATTCTTTGGACAAAAATGATTGTGTACCTAATATGTGTCAGTACTGTTGTAGGAACCAGGGATACAATAGAATATAAAACAGGCATAGTCCTTATCTTTGTGGGAAGGATGGAAAACAAAAAGTGACGCGTAATTAGTCAGGTGGTGATAACTGCCATGAAGAAAAATAGAAAACTCTGGTGTATAGAGTGATGAGGTATTCTATTTTCAATAAAGTTCTCATGGAAAGCCCTGGTAGGGTGGCATTGAGCAGAGATTTCCTGCACTGCTAGACATATCCATAAGCCATGCCAATATGAGAATGATAAGAGCATTTATGCGCGAGAAGTAGCAAATGCATAGACCCTAAGAGAGAGTTTATTCCAAATATTTGAATTTGCTCTGTTGTAGGAAGAACAAAGGGGCTACCGAACCTGGAGCACAGTGAGAGAGACAAAAGCAGTAAAATTTAGGACAAAGAGATATCTGGGGTCAAAAAGAGTAAGGTCTTATAAGCCATGATTTGGAAATTACTTTTAGTGTGATGGGAGGCTTTTTGAAGGGAGAACATAGCATGACTTATGCTTACTGCTACTGATGGAGATAAACTATGGGGGGGTGGGTAGTATCAAGGGTGAAAGCAGTAGCATCAACTGGGAGACATCTAAAATAATCTAGGTAAGAGATTGTGGTAGAATGCACCAGGGTTGTAGCACTTACGGTGATGAGAAGTGCTGAAAACCAGGACGTATTTAAAGAGAATATACAGAATTTGTGGACAACTTGTATGTGTGGTGTGAGAGAAAGAGAGAAGTCAAGTTGACTTCAAAATTTCTGTTTAGGCAACTAGAAGAATGGATTCTCCATTACTGAGATGGGGACAACTGGAGTAACAGTTAAGTGAGGAGAATCAAGAGTTTAGTTATGTTTGAGATGCCTATTAGACTTCTAAATCATCTTGGACATAATGGTCTAGAGGTTATGATGGAGACACAATATATGAATGCAGACAAAGTTACATCCTCTCTCCATCTTTCTTTAACCTTCCTTTTCTTCTCAATCCCTCTGGTATCAGGACTACTGACTTTCACTTACCTAATTATATTGGGTTCCTTCCAGGAGCTGTGAAAGAACTGTAGCCATTGGATTTTAAGAAAAGCTTTCTCTCAAAAACCAAAGTGAAGAGCTTTTCTTAATCATACAAATAGATAAACAAATACCAAACTTACTACTTTAGTTGGAGTGACTAGAATGAAATTATGTTAGTTAGAAGAGATACAGGAAGAGCAATGAAGAAGGAAAAATGGTCTTTTACCAGAAATGAGAAATATTGTTATAGATGTGGATAACAAGTTGCATTGATTTCTCCTTCAAAATTCTTTCAGCTGAAAGATGCTCAGTTTGACATACTCTTCAGTGCTCTGATGATATTACACTTCTAGAAAGAGACCAGAACATTCCATCAGTGACTTTAAATAGCAGAAAAAATAATAGTAATTAAATTTTGTTTAATTTAATTTAAAAGTGGGAAGAAAAGTGGCCCTGACAGGCCCTGAATAAATAACAGAAATACAAGAAAATCTAGGATAGGCTTTGGTTTTCTGTTCAGACAAATCAAAGTTATCAGAGTTAGACACAAGCTCCTTTCTTGGGACAAGGAAGAGAGAGAGAGAGAAACAGAAAGACAGAGAGAATCAGACAGAATGATAATTTGTGTTGCGGGTAATAAAAAGAAATGGAAGAAAGGAAGGAAAGAAGGAGGTGGAGGGAAGGGGAGAAGGAAGGAAGGAGGGAAGGAAGGAACGGAGGAAGGAAGGACAGAAAGAAGGAAGGAAGAAAGGAAGGAAGAAAGGAAGGAAGAAGATAGAAAACATAGATAAAGAATGCTAGAAATTGTTGTAAGCCTGAAGAAGAGAAGACATAAGAACATATTTCAGAGATGGACTTCCGTGTTGAAGAAAGATAAGACCGCTGTGTAATTTCAGGGGACAGAAGTCACAATTTGGCTAAACTCAGACTCAAGGTATCTGGCCTCTTCTCTTTGCTAACCATGTCAACTAGAGCAAGTTACCATACCTCACTGTGCCTTAGGTGTGCCTTCCGTAAAATGGGAATAATAACAAACTCTACTTCCAAGTATTGTGAGAATTAAATAAGAACTTTGATAACATAAATAAATGGACCAAGGCTGTGGAAATTAACTCTGGTATGGGGCTGGCTCCTCGTAAGACAAAAGGGTATAATGCTAATTCATACTTGTTACAGGATAAGTCTGGTACTGAAAGGGGTCAATCTAATAGTTTAAACGTAACATAGCGGAAGTGGGTATTTTCAACTGATTTATCTATTCAGAACAAGATCAAAGTCAGAAGCTTAGCTGCATGTGAGAAGGCACATGTGGAGAACAAGATTCAATTCCTCGGAGAAAGATTAAAGATAAAAACTCATAAAAGTGTCAGGTTTTGTCAAGGTAATCAAGGGTTTAATTGGGCTCTAGTCCCAGCTGGAGAAACCAAGGCAGAACCCAGCCACATGGCTTGAGCCAACACAGAGTAGTCAGGGCAGACTCACTTGCCATATTGGCCTCCAGAGATTTTTCAAATACTTTCTAGACTTCATCTTTGTGTGGTACCGAGGTGCCTCGTGTTCTTCCAGTCCTGACTAAATTGACTACTGGATTTGGGTAGCAGAAGATACCCAGTGACGGTTATTTGTAATTATGGCTGAACGGGCAGAAAGACCCAAGGCAGACCTGCCTTATTGATGAGGATTTATTTTTTTAAGAATAAGAATGAACAGAGAAAGCTTTTTTGGAGATAGCGTGCACCCTGTTCCTGGAAATATCAAACAGAAGCTTGAAAGGTCATGTTATGACTTTGTCAAATTAACATGTCTTAAGTAGAGCACAGGGTGTGGGATGGTGGTTCAACAAAAGACCAGGAGAGAAATTGAAATAAAGAAGTTTATTACTCACAGGTCCTGGAGGCAGTACACAGCATGCCTTGAGAAGCCACACAGGGAGGTCAAGGCAGAGCGCAGACAGAGAGAGCTAGAGGACCTGGGGCACATGTCTCTATTTAGGTCTGTGGGTGGAGTGCTTTGAGGTTCCCAGGCTAAGCCTGGATTGGTCAATTTAAACCCAAAAGAGCAGAGTTTTGGTAAGGTCCATGGGGGTCTTATCTAAGGGGCAAACAAGGAGAAGACCCTGGGAGGCAGGGGACACTGTTTGTCACAGGGCTGTTGAGGATGTCATATCAGGAACTTACATTTGCTGTAACTCTGCAGGCTATTATCTAGGGCATGTGCTTGTATGAAAGGCTAGTGTCAGTTTAACGTCCTTGCAGGACACTTGGCCAAACAAAATGGATTCCAAAGCAGCAATACCGTGGAGAAGCTGACCTAAACTCTGGACAGGCCACTTACTGAGGAGGCCATTGTGAACGTTCATTCATCAGGAAGGGGTTCTAGTGGACTTCTAACATTATACCTTCTAATTCTGTGAAATGGGCTGAATGGTAGCCTTCAAAGATATCAGATCTTATTCCCTGAAATCTGTGACTGTTCTCTTATGTGGTAAAGTCTTGTAGATGTAACTAAATTAAGGATTTTGAGATGAGGGGATTATCCTGTATTATCTGAGCAGGCCCTAAATGCTATAGCATGTATCCTTACAAGAAGACAACACAGGGGTATCACACAGACACAGAAGGGGAGATGGAAAGATAGAGAAGAGAATTGCAGCCACCAGTTAGAGAACACCAATAGCCACCAGAAGCTGGAAGAAGCCGGGAATGGATTCTCCCCGGAGGGAGCGGAGCCCTGCCTGCACCTTGATTATGGATTTCTGGCCTCAAGAACTGTGAAGGAATAAATTTCTGTTGTTTTAAGTCACCCAGTTTGTGGTAATTTGATATAGCAGCCACAGAAAACTAATATACTCTGACCCCAGAATTTTTAGAGAAAAATAGAGGTGAGGATTATCTAACTAAAGATGGAGCAACAGCAATCAAATCGCATTTTCTCTTCCCTATTTTCTGTATTTCCTCAGAATATTATCTTAATTAAAAATGTCCCTTAGTCCAATTGTCAGTAGATGTTCAAAGGGAATAAATTTAACAGAATGAAAAACCCAAAGAGTTGGTAATTATGTAATCAGGGAGATTACAGGAGGTAGTTAAACCACATGGCTTTCTCAATTTCCTCTCAAAATATATAGTGCCTATGGGGAGAAATTTCTCCTTAGGCAACTATTAATCAGACTCCCACCAGTTCTTTAAGTAAGTCAATGCCCTAAAAAGGTATAGAATTATAAATTAAATATCCCAAGAAGAAACTGGAAAGATGAAGCAACTGCAGGTGGTTCGAACATGTTATTAATTAATTTATTCTTGTAACAAGTATTATTTAGCTCCTGCTACGTAAAAGACATATTTTGATATGGAGAATATAGTAATGAAAAAAATCATAGAAAGTTGCTTCCTTCAGGAAGCGTTACATATACAGTCATGTGTCGCTTAACGACGGAGACTATGTTCTGAGAAATATGTTGTTAGGCAATTTCATCGCTGATGAACATCATGATGTTCATCGAACATCATAGAGTGTACTCACACACACCTGGATGGTATAGCCTACTACACACCTAGGCTATATGGTACTAATCTTACGGGACCACCATAGTATATGCAGTCTGTCATTGACGGAAATGTTGTTATGGGACTCACGACTGTAACTTCCCTGTGGGGAAAAGTAAAATACAAGTAAATTTAGAAGTAAATAAGATGATATCAGGGAGTAGCAACTGATTTAGAAAATAAAGCAGGTGATGGGCATAGAGAATATCTGGTGGGGGTAGTCAGAGGGTGGGAGAGACATTTGAGTTGATTTGAATACCTAGAGAAATCTGTGTGTTGATCACATGATAAAATATTCCAGGCAGTAAGAGTAGCAAATGCATATCTGAAAACAACAGGAGCCTCTGAATGTTTTTTACAAGGAGAAGACCTGGTGCACTGTGGACAATTAAATGATGACTGGGTACAAGTTGATGATGGGGGTAGATGGGAAGGAACCGGAAGGCCAAAGATTAAATGTCATGATGGCTTGGACTCCATAGGTGGTGTGAGAGGAAATGGATCTTCATTCCTCAATTCACCTAGCATATATTTTCTGGGCTTATCAGTGGGAGGGTGCAGAGAGATATTACCTATAGACCTTTCAGTAAGTTTACTATTACTTTGTGCAGAAGAGAAGACTGGGTAAATGGATTCAAGTGGCGATGGAAATTAACTGTTACCAGTAACTCCCATTTTCCTGATTGCCTTGAAGTTTTAAACTTTGTGTTTTAATACTTTGCTAGACTACACTAGTGATTTTCTACATATTGTGTATGTGTTTTAAAATACACTTGAGTCTCCCATTACAGCTGTTTTCATGTGTTGAAAACATACAACATCTGGACATGTGACGCAAGTCCTATCATATTTGGGACCAGATCTAAGCACATATTCATGAAGCTTTTTAAAAATCCATGAATATGCAGTTAAAAAGCTATTGAGTTTTTATAGCTGATATTCAAAGTTAACAGGTAAGCAATTTGAAAGAGGAAGCGCTGTTGAAAAACGGAAAATAATAGTACAGCGATAAGAAGATCTGGACTTGGTTTTGCCCCTAACTAGTTGTACAGACTTGAAAATGTCGTTGAACCTCTCAGATTATCCATTTCCTCATCTCTTAAAGGAAAATAATGGACTAACACCTCTAAAATTCTTTCTACCTCTAAAATTTCGTGAAAATATTGTTCGTTTTCCACAAACTCAGAGCCTACCCTTTCTGTTTTTCTTACCCACTGTCTGTACCTCACCTGTTCATGCTGTTTTTCTATTTTCATTACAAGGGCCTATTACTTTTTGAATGACTTCTTTGAGATGAATAAATAAAGTCAATTTAAATTACGAGGTTAGTGTCTTTAAAATTTTCTTCTCTACAGTAAATTGAATCTATGGTTTTATGCACTAGACACGTTTCCCTCCTCATATTTAGAAATCTTTTTATGTTTTGTGGTCTTCCAAGCATTTTAAAAACCATTCATTCAAAATGAGACCGTTCTGGCTTCTCTCATATTTCCAAGAATATGCAGTTATTCTAGAAGGCTTTGATTTCATTTGCAGAGATTTCCAGATCTATTCAGCACAACTCAATAACATCTTTTCCTTGGAGAATATTTAGAGCAAAGATATAAAGAACAACGTCTCTCATAAAGATTCATTTCTCTCAGATTATTTCCCACGTGGGAATAACAACATAATTCTCATGGGAAAATATTCCATTCTTTAATATAATTTTTCTGCTTCTTCCCATGCACTAAAGATAACCAATAAATTGACATACATGTTAAAGAATAGCAGTGAAATTCTGAACTCAGAGTCAAAATAAACAGTCTTATTCTTTTGCATACCTCATTTGTGAATTTGGATGAGTCTTTCACTTTTTTTTTTAAGTAAAATGTAAAATGGTTTTATTTTTTTATTTAATTATTTTATTGAGGTCATATTGGTATATAACATTGTGTGATTTCAGGTGTACATTATTATATGTCAGTTTCTGTATAGACTTCATCATGCTCACCCCCAAAAGTTTAATTTTTATCTGTCACCATATATATGTGCCCCTTTACCCCTTTTGCCCACTTCCCCCATCCTCTTCCCATCTGGTAACCACTAATCTGTTCTTATCCATATGTTTGTTTTTCTTCCACATATGAGTGAAATCATGTGGTGTTTGTCTTTCTTTTATGTTTTAAAGCTTTGGTTTATTTAACTTTCAAGAGGAGAGAATAAAAAAATATTAATAGCAAGCATTTTTGTGTTCTTACTACATATCCGACTCTGTGACAAGCACGTTGTGTATACCATTTCGTTTAGTCTTCATAATACAATAATTCATATTCATATATGTATTCATATATGAATAATTCATTCATAATTCAATATAAGTATCCTATTTTCAAAGAAAAAGAATCTAAAGTTTTGAAAGGAAAGAAAACTCGAGGTCACAGGGGTTCTCAATCTCTACGTGGCTGTTTGTTAGTTTGTAAAATCTATGCCTTAACATGTCTATATTATAAATAGTAATTTCTATCCTCACAAATTAAAAACAACATGCTAATGTACAATAAATTATTTAAAAACCATTATACTTTATAAAGATGATAAAAAATGATGATGCTGTTGAGGTTGTCAGCCTCAGAATTAATCCTATGGGGAAAAATCATGCGTTTACAGAATTTGGCAATCTTTTCAGTTTATAGCAGTATCTACTGCCCCTGTATGGTACAGCAGACTATCTGTCCTTCAGTGCTCATCTCCCCCTCCACCAGTTAAAATATTCTTGTCTTATTGTGTTCTATGATTCTTTCTGCTTGCTCTGGATGAGAAGTAGACAGTGAGGAATCATGATTATGGTTGGATGAAGCTTAATGACTGACAATGTGTTAATGTCTGTATCTGAGCATGGTGACTGATGCTATAACTAACTTAAGCAAAAAGGAGAACTTATTGAAAAGATATGGTAGAGGACTTTCCAATATAAAGAAGAAGTCATGGAACAAATTCCACTGGAAAATTCTAGAAAGTCTTAGTAACAGGAATTGTTCTTCTATCTCTTCCAGGCACCAATAATGGAATGAACAAACTCTCACCATTAATTCTATTTTTGTCTGGTTCAGGTCAAGTATCAGAGTCTTGGAAGAGAGAATCCAACCAATGAAACTAAGGTTATGGTCCAACTTCTTGAAAGTACTAGTTGGAGAAAGGGCCAATATAAAAGAAGGAGCCTCCAGGGTACCTGTTCACTTTTGTGATGGTAGCATGGGGCATCTTGATTTACTATGAAGTAAATAGAGACAAAATTTTCCCCAAACATATTAAGCTGACTTCAGCATGGAAAATTGAACACTGGGCAACCAAAACCCACAAACACCCGTTAAGCGTATTATGTTACTAGTCACTTGGTATTCATTTTAAAATAATATTTGTAGAAACGTAATGCTTTGCATAGTGATACAGGTCTCTAACAGTGTCATAACAAGAACTAAGGAAGTCACTGATTAATTTGTCAGAAACTTCATTTGCAGGGGTTTTTAACCTGTGATCTCTAAAGCCTAAGTATCCCATGGATGGGACTCAGGGGTTGTTGAACCCACAACATTTGTATTTAAATATTCGAGTATATGATTGCATGCATATTTTTCTTCTGGTCAGAGTTCACATTATTTCTCATATTACCAAAGGAATCTGTGCTGTAATTCATCCCCAAAAGTGTAAAATATCTAATCTATTGTGAGTCATGTATACCATAAAATATTAAATTAAGACAATTTCTGCCCTCCAGAGGTTCATGGCCTCATAGTCTCTTCAAGGAAATAGATACGTATAGAAAGATTGTCAGGTAATATGATAAAATAATTTTTTGATAAATGCTATAGAAGGAAAGCTTTCTACTGATATATAGAATGGAGTAACTGATATCAGACCAGTGCACATGCCTATAGCAAAAAGGAAAGTTGAATAAAATACAGAAATCATTTGTGTAAATGCAATAAAGAGGCAGTAACATGAAGAGGAATGACTAAGATTCAGTAGAGAAAGAACTCCAGAGAGATAAACTGACTCTCTGAAACTACCTTCACCATGGGGACATTAAATGATTCTGGCTATGAGCAAAAGGCCAAGAATCTAAGAGTTAGAACCCAGGGGCCTTTGCTGAGTGACAGAGAAATAATAGAGCTTTGGCAGATATTAAATGGACCAGAAGCACATGACTAATTATCCCCTCAGTCTATTTGCTAAATTCTACTTTTGCTTGAGGAGGAAGGCCGCAACCTAAGCAGAAATCAACTGAAAAATAGAACAGAGAAAGGTTAGAGTTTGTGATCTGCCAAAGCACTGGGTCCCACAGAATAGAATAGGTTCTTGTCAAAAATCCTAAGACAGGAGCAAAACCAAAGTTGACCAGGGCTTCAATCTAGCCTTGACTCAGCACTGCTCAAGATTTGATTAACTTTGATTAACATAATTAATTATCACCCTATCTGTGTAGTGTAGAAATGGGTGAACTTAAAGCTTGAGAAAGATAAAATCATCTGCAGCCTCTACGGTTTTTAAACTAGTGTCTGGGATTCAATTAAAAAAAATTCTCTAGACACACCAACAGACAGAAACTCAGGACTGAAACCAGGAGAAAAAAGAAGCTATAAAAATAGACCCACAGGTGACCAAGATATTGGAGTTAATTGACAAGGACTTTAAAATCATATGTTTAAGAAAATCAAGAAAAAGATGGTGGAAATAGATGAAGAAATGAATAATTCCACCAGAGAATTGTAATGTTTCAAAAAGAATCAAATGAAGGACTAGAATTGATGAATAATATCTGAAATTTTGAATTTATTAGATGTTTTAATATTAGATGGAATTAATTAGTTTTAGAATAAGTAAATTGGAAGACAGGTTTATATTATATAATCCAGACTTAGAAAATAAAATAAAAATAAAGAAAAGAATTTTAGAGATCCATGGAACTTAGAAAATATACCCGATGTGCATTTAATTGGAGTCCCAGGAGGAAAGTACAGAAGGAATAGGTTAGAAATAGTGTTTGAAAAGATAATGGCCAATAATTTCCCAAGACTTATGACGTGCATCAAAGTGCAAATTCAAGAAGCTTTGAAAACCCCAAGTGAATAAGTGCAAAAATAATAAACAAAAACCGAAAATGAAACAAAAACTAAATCATAGGCTCGTCATAACAGGACTGCTAAAAATCCAAAACAAAGAGTAAATCTTAAAAAATATGATAAAAAGAAAGATGAGTTACCATTACAGGAGCAAGAATGAGACTGATAGTTGACTTCTCAATAGAGATGATAGAAGCCCTAAGAAGATAAAATGAAAAAAAACATAAATGAATCTGAAAAGAGAGGCATGTTTTGATGATATTTGTAGATGTGGTTTTGTCACATAGAGTTGACTGAATTGCAATCTATACAAAACCTACAATTTTTGAAAGTTTTGAAAGATTTTGAAAAGTTGTATTGGCAAAAGCATCCCTAGTTTGGATTAAAAAGACTAAAATAGTTCAAGTTCAAATGACATCTGGTCTAAAAATTTCTATAGCCAGGAAACAGCCTAAGAAACCATCTCAGTCTCCAAGAATGATGTATTTAGTGATATCTCTATAGAGACGACCAAAAAAATGGTGCGTAAAAAGTATCTCTCAGAGGTGGATCCAAGAGTCATGGAAACCAATGGACTTGGGAATAATCCAAGTGAGCAGATCCAGAGCTTAATCAAGGAACATTCCATGTCCCAAGGATAGCCAGATGCAGCAAAATTTGTCCACCGAGATTCCAGAATTTCTAAGAAATAGTAATTGTTATGCGTTCCCTGTTCATCACTCTTCTAAATGAGAGTGTTTATTGGTTTATTCTGTCCCTATGTTAGGCGTGTATAGGGCTGACTTGTCTTTTTTTTTTTCCTAAAGGTTGCAGACAAGAGGAGGAAAGTATTGACTTGACATGAAGCACACAATTCTGGTCTTTGAGCCTAACACCAGGATGAGATAAGACTTCTGGAGTGTCTTGGGGAGTGAGTATGTTTTGTGTGTTGGAGGAATATAAATAAATGTTATCAAGAAAGAAAACTGTGATAGACTTCATTGTTATTCCCAGTATTTCACTATTCTCTGTATCGACACACACTTGTTATGTGATTTTACAGCTTTTTCCACTAAAGATAGGGCATATATTGAAGTTGGGCTTGGCCATATGACTTGATTTGGCCAATGAAATATGCTAGCTCTCAACCAAGGCCTGAAGAACAAGGTATGTTTCCACTCATTTCTCCTGCACTTCTTCCCTTGCCATATGAAGAAAATGTCCTAGGTAGTCCACTGATCCAATGAGAATAAGAAAAATGATGTAATCTATGCAGAAATAGAAGTATAATGATGTACACCTGAAATTTATACAATGTTATAAACCAATTAAAAAAAATAAAATAAAAATAATTGCAATAAAAAAATAAAAATTAAATTAAAAAAAGAAATATGTATATAGACCCAGATCCAGCCGACCTTCAGCACCTGGAAACTCAAAACTGGTGTTGTGAACGTAAATTGCTCAACCACTGTTGAGTGGCAGTATCCACTAAAATTCACCATATATACACCTAGCATTTCTATTTCTTAGTCTAGAAGAAATGCATATGTACATATGTATGTATGTATATAGGCATTCATGTATGTGTATATACATAAATATGTGCAAGACCATTGATGAATCTCACAAGCATAATGTTGAGTAAAAGAAGCCAGACCCAAGACAATTTGTAATGTATGATTCCAAAAAGCTCAAAAGAGGCCAAACTAGTCTAAGATAATAGAAATCAGGGTAGTGATTATCCTCGGGGGCAAGCGACATCAGGAGAGATAAGAGGCTACTGGTTTGCTGCTAATGCACTGTTTCTTGATCTGAGACCTGATTTCTGGGTGTGTTCATTTTGTGAAAATTCACCAAGTTGCAGACTCATGATTTATGTCTTTTCTGTATGTATGCTATTCATAAATAAAATGTACATTAAAAATGCTGTGGGAAGATTAATGAATGAGGACATTCTATTTTTCTTTCACATGCTACCTCTCCTTTTGTTGCAAAAAAATGTATTATTACCTTATAATTAAAAAAAATTAATTAGAAAGATCAATTTGTTTATTCTTGGGGGAATCAAAGAAATTGATTCAAATACACATAGATTGCATTTATATTGAGCTTTGTAATAAGTAGGTATGCATTAGGTGTGGAGGTGGGGAAAGGGAGAAATGAAAGAAAATGTTTCAGAAAGAGGGGCAATGTTAGGAAAGACAGAAAAATTGCAAAATATAAATTACATTAAATACACTTGAGGTGTTTTTTTGTGGCTAGAAGCTTGGGTTAGGCCCAGCCTAAATATATCAGGCACGTAATAAAAATTTCATGAATAGGTGAATAAATTGTATGTGGGAGATAAGTATAAAAAATGTTGTCTGGCCAGTTTGTACCTCCTACTTCTTTCCCAATCAGACAATGGGATTTCTCTGTAGCTTTTAATCTGATCACAACCTGGCTTCAGAAAGCTACCTCTGAGCCAGACTAGAGATCAGAGTCACATGAACCTGTTCGAAAGATTGTTGTAAATTTTCAAAGCAAGAAATAATCAAAGCTCAGACTTGGTCCATAGAAGGTAATTTTTATGGTAGTTCTTTTGATAACACGCCTAAAACCACATTATGCAAGCATCTGGCCAACTCCACTTTTTCATAGGAACAAACTTTACTGATAATTCATTAGAAAATAAAAACAAGAAATAAAGTCCATTTTTACGTAGCAAAGTCACCCTAGTGTTGTGTAATGACCCGACAGAACCAGAGCTTCCACATAGAGCCAAAATTCCTTCTCTTTTAACACCGTCGTTCTTTTCCTCTCCTTTCTCCCACTCTACTCCTCAGAGTTGAGTTCACTCTCCCACAGAATGCATGTCCTACTATTGGGACTGTGGGTCAGAAAAGCCTGTGTATATGATCCTCAGCAACAAAATCCCAGTTTTATTTCATTTATGGAGTGTCCCTTTGAAACCCTTTATTTTTTTTTAAGTAGAAACCAGATTATATCATCCCCTCAAAAGCTTAAAGTTGTGCTAGCATTTTACTTACATCCTTTCTATAATGCATAAAAATTTCTGGAGAAATTAACATTGTCTCTTTACTTTCCTTATGGTGTAAGGCAGGTTAATAAATTCTGTTGGGTACATAGAAATCCATCTATGGCTTTCTCTCTGGTCACTTAGAATAGATACGTAGTTCATAAAATAAAATCACAGAAGCGTAGAATTGAAAGCTTAAAGGGACTTAGCTACTATCTAATCCACCATTCTTATTTTACAGATGAAGAAAGTCAAGAATGGAGTTTTTTATTTGTCCTGGATCACTCTCCTGGTGACTAGCATCCTAGGAAGGGGAATGTAGGTCTCTGGAAATTTTTTGGTGCCAGAAATATTTTTTGAAAACAATTTAACTAGGCACTGAATGTTCCCGGATTCTTGTATTACAAAGACCTAAGCTTTGACTTGTTTTGCCTACAATGATTGCCTCACCTATGTGTGACATTAATTTTACTGGCATGGACTTTTTCGAGATTTGGCATGACAATGCTTGTGAAAAATGTGAATAAAATATTGGTGTTTATAAATACCCACACTTATATGCAAACAAATATTGCATTCAGTTAAATGGAGTGGCTGAGATATATATTTAGTCAACTTAATATTTAGTTAATTAGGAACTCTATTATTAAAACTCATACCTGGTGAAATAAATATAATTGCTGGGGATCTGCCAAGGTTTGCAGGCCACGGAACAGTGATAGAAATACTAGAGATCAAATATGTTTCCTAAAATTAAAATACTTTTCCAGTATCCAGAAGCAAAGCAAAGTAATTGTTAGGATAGTGGCAGATGTCAAAATTTTTCAAGAGATTCAACGCATAGTAAATATCCACTGAATGCCCAAAAGGATTGCGAGAGCAGGAAAGTATGTTCTTTCTATATGGAAGTGCTGAGGGCCTGCATGGCATAAGACGTGCTTACTTCCTGCCTTTATTGTGGATTCCATGGATGCAAGGGGACTTCATGCTAGAGGATGATAGAGGAAAAGATGAAAGGAATGGTTATGGACTGAATGTTTGTGTCTTCCTAAAATTCATGTGTTGAAGCCCTAATCCCCAGTGTGGCTATATTTGGAGACAGGGCCTCTAAGGAAGTAGTTAAGATTAAATGAGGTCTTAAAGGGCTAGATCTGATAAGATTTGTGCCCATATAAGAAGAGACACCAGAGAGCTTGCTGTCTCCATTCATACATACCGGGGAAAGTCCATGTGAGGACACAGCAGGAAGGCAGCTGTCTACAAGCCAGGTAGAGAGCCCTCACCAGAAGCTGACCTTGCTCTGGGATCTCTAGCTTCCAGAACTGTGAGAAAATGAATTTGTGTTGTTTAAGTCACCAAGTCTGATATTTTGTTATGGCAGCCCAAGCAGACTAATACAGACATAAGGAAATGCTTCTCAACCACCAGTTTATTCCAGTAGATACATGAGCTTCAGAGACTGGAAAGAAAGGAAGAAAGCAGGTGAAAACAAGAAAATCAACAATAAGATTCTAAAGGGGTAGAGGAGATAGAAAATCTTTGTCTAAAATTTAAATAATGAGTAGTGTGGCAATGGAGTATGATGATGTGAAAGAGAAGGATGTCTGCCTCATTAGATTTATACATTGTGTCTAAAGCACTTCCCTTTGAGGAATAAATCACAAAGTTAGGTACAAAGATCACCTACAAGGAATCATTTAGTTGCTTAAAAAATGCATGTTTTCAAGGCTTGCTCAAAATTAGTCTGACGTTGAACTGGAAATCTGTGGTATTAGCAAGATTCTGTATAAAATTTTCAACAATAGAGTTTGATAACTGCTGTCTTAGAGGGTAGTAAATCTCAATCAAAGAAAGCCCTCACGTGACTTACCCTACAGTTTTGTCCTTGGCTTATTCTGTTTAAAATATTCTGGAGTGAATTAAAAACTACATACAGAATAATAAACAATGCTTTAAATGACATTAAACTTTGATGAAGAAGACTGAATCAAAATTTAAATTAATAAAACAACCCATCCAAGACATTAAATTCAACAAGAATACACGTAAACATCCTGGATTTGTACTTTAAAACATTTTTGGAAATTTCAAAATGGGGAAGAGCCTATTGGCTGAAATATTTCTCAATTATGCCATGACTTCCTTTCAGTAGCTATGGCCTTTCAGTCAACAGGTATTGTGATGATGATGATGATCGCCGGCACGTGGAACTTGAATGAAGCTATTAGCCTCATGAAATTAATGTATTACATGGGGGCACAACAATGTGACATCCGAGCTTACCACAAAGCAGAATGTTTTTGTCCAGGACTTACATGAGCAGAAATATCTTTCACATGCAACGTTTTAGAATCACCTCAGCCTCCATAACAGATTATTTGTGTGAGTATGACTGTGTGTGTGTGTGTGTGTGTGTGTGTGTGTGTGTTGATGAGATGTGGAAGGGAGCCTGAGGAAAAATAAATTTTATGAGGAAAAATCAAAATTTGCTTCTGACAGATTTACTCTCAGAAATCTTTTCCTGTTCTCTCCTTTAAGCTACATTATTTTTTAATTTCAACATCTGCCAATATGCCTTATGGGATTTAGCCTTCATTAGTGTTCTTGGCACTTTCAAGAGCTTCTCTTTGTCCTTATAGTTCAAGAAATGTATGAAGCTATGATTAGATGTATCTTTTGTATCACCAACTCAACCTGCCATGTGAGCTCTTTTATTCTGATGTCATATTTAATTTTCTTTTAACTTAAAGTTAATTTTTAATATGCTAATAATAATGTCAGCTTAGGGTAATTTTTATATATTTCAAGACTGCCTCTTCTCATCTCTTCCTTTCTAGGAGCCCTCTCCTCTGGACATCTTTGACTCACATGCTTGGTCTGCTGGCTGTCCTAGATCTATCATGCAGGTCTTTTATATTTTCTCTCATTTTTTTTATACGTCTTTATGCAATTTTGTGTTATATATTAAGACATTTCTTTCATCTCCCAGGCCATGAGTGTATCATTGGAAATTGCAGTTTCCTTTCCAGATGTTGTGTTTTTGTGCAGCACGTGAATATCACTATGCCTTTTGCTGGTTCATTTGTTATTTCTCTTGTTTAGGAGTTCTATTTCACTCTTGCTATTTGTTTGATTCGTCTGCTTTGGCTGCTACTCTAAAGATATATCGCCGTCTTCCATCATTGGCTCATTTGGGGCACATTTGGTTATTGTCATTCCTTACGTGGTAGTGGTTTTCTCAGGGATAGAATAGCTAGTATCACATGAACAGACAGTTAAAACACCTTTTCTGGGTTACAAGGAAGAAGCCTCCTGATCCTCCCAATTCCATCTCTTTCTGAACCTCAGAGAGGACTTGGCTTACCAGAGTAGGATGTCCTTGAGTCTTGGTTGCCAGGGAGACCCTTATAAAGTTACCCTAAGGCAATGTATATTAAATGTGTGTACTGCTTTCTAATAAATAAGCATCAAACTTTCTTTTAGCAGTAGAACTATATTAATTTCCTAGGGCTACCATGGCAAAGTACCACAAACTGGATGGCTTAAACAACAGAAATTTCGCTCTTACAGTTCTGGAGGCTAGAACTCCAAGACCAAGGTGTTAGCAGGATTGATCCCTTCTTCAGACTGGGAAGAAGAATCTATTCTGTGCCTCTCTCCTAGCTTCTGGTGCTTTGCTGGCAATCTTTGGCATTCTTTGGCTTGTAGATGCATCACTCCAAACTCTGCCTTCATCTTAGAACAGTGTTCTCCCTACTAGTGTGTCTGACTCTGTACAACTTTCTCCCTTTTAAAAGGACACAGTCATATTGGATTAGGGCTCACCCTAACAACTTTATCTTAACTTGATCATCTGCAAAGACCCTGTTTCCAAATAAGGTCACATTTATAGGTACTGGAGGGTTAGGACTTCTACATATTTCAAGGGGGAACACAATTCAGTCCACGATAAGAATTGTTTTTTTCAAATGGCATCTTACTCAGAAACTCAATGTTGATAAAATTGAGCAGATCTGATTATGTGAGGGTAAGAGCAAAGCATAGCTGACCTCGGCCCCACATCACCTCCTCAAACAGCCACTGAAATGCCCCCAAGATACTCACATTCTTTTCAAAGCACAGTTTAAAAATGGCTACTGGACAGCCTCATTTTTTAACAGCTGTATGCTAAATCATTTTATGGAAAACCATCATTTATTTTAATAACCTGATATTCCTAAACATTTCCATTGTTTATCCTTTTCCACTATTACAAACAACATAGTGCTAAGCAACTGCATAGCCAAGTTTTTGTGTGCATTACTGATAATTCCTTTAACAATATTTCCTACAAATGAAAAAGTTTTTCAGTACTTAAGTAGGTTAACACATTATGCCAAATTACATCCTCTCAAAAAAAAAAGTTGTCTCAATTAATTCTCTTCCCAGCTTCATATCATGTACATTTAGATTTAGCTGGGCTTTATCACAACATATTGTGTTTCTAGATAGAGTTGTTTTATTCTAAACTATTTTTAAGTTTAGAGTATAAAATGCCCTCTGAAAGCAGGGCTAGAATACCACACCCCAAAGTCAGAGACCATTCTCACATAAAAGAATGTAGGATTGAATCATTGAGATGAGAGACAGTAGACAGAAAAAGAGCATCAAAGCACTGGGCTCATTTTTCCCATGGAGGCACTGTATTAGTTTCCTAGGGCTGCCACAACAAATTACCACAAACCAACTGGCTAAGAACAAGAAAAACTGATTGTACCACAGGTCTGGAGACCGTAAGTCCAAAATCAAGATGTCGGCAGGGCCACGCTCCCTCGGAAGGCTCTAGGAAAGAATCTTTCCTTGCCTCTTCATAGCCTTTGACGGTTGCCAGAAATCCATGGCACGCCTTGGCTTGTAGCTACATCACTCCTACCTCTCCCTCTGTCATAGCATCACCTACTTCCCTTGGTGTCCCTGGTGTCTTCAAATATGCCTCTCCTCATAAGGACATCAATAATTGGATTTAGGGCCCACCATAATCCTACATGACCTCGTTTAACTTGATTACAGCTACAAAGACCCTATTTCTAATAAGGTCACATTCATAGGTATGAGGGGTTAGGACTTGAATATATCTTTTTTTTTTTTTTTTTTGTGAGGAAGATCAGCCCTGAGCTAACATCCATGCTAATCCTCCTCTTTTTGCTAAGCAAGACAGGCTCTGAGCTAATATCTATTACCAATCCTCCTCCTTTTTTTCTTTTTTTTTTTTTCTCCTCAAAGCCCCAGTAGATAGTTGTATGTCATAGTTGCATATCCTTCTAGTTGCTGTATGTGGGACGCGGCCTCAGCATGGCCAGAGAAGCGGTGAGTCAGTGCACGCCCGGGATCCGAACCCGGGCTGCCAGAAGTGGAGCACGTGCACTTAACCGCTAAGCCACCAGGCCAGTCCTGAATATATCTTTTTTGAGGGGACACAATTTATCCCACATCAGGCACCAACTGAATTCTAGGCCAAAGGTGGATGCTTAGGTTTGGGGCTGTTCTGAAGAGAAGTCCAAGGGGATCCCTGAGGTTAACCTGGCCTTCTCTAGTTTCATACAGACTTAACATCTTTGTCACCACTGATCCCTCTCCAAATGACATCTTGGATTGGAACCATTTTCTGTGAAATGGAACCACCTGCCACTGCCACTCTCTGCATCATAAACACACAACTAATAAAAAAATCTACTTTGTCATAGAAACTAATTGTATCCAGAATGTGACAGGATTCTGCAGTGTGCTCTCTGCAATCACTGGGCTATTTCAGTTGTAAGTGGCTCCACAGAGAGAGAAGAGTGGCATGTGCTCATTAAGATAAGTGGCACATTTAATTATAGACTCAGAAACACAGGTTTCAGTACATTCTGTAAGGAGCAGATAGCATTTCCTGCACCTTTCAATATAAATATAGATCCTAAATCAGAGTCAAGATAATATTCTTAGAGTAAAATCACCACAAATTCTCCATTTCACTTAAGCTATATCTTTCTTTCCTGCACAGAAGTTAATACTGTTTATAGCTGAGAAAGAGAAGTCAGGGAATTCCAGCCTTTTATTTTATCAGCAAATATTTATTGAGCAATAGCTCTGTGCCAGACCCTTCTGGGCTCTTGAATACATCAGTGAAAAAAAAAAAAAGTAGATGAAGGTCTTTGGCTTCATGATGCTTACATTCTCCTTAAATCTTCACTGATTATTCTTTCATTTTTTTATTAATGTTGTTAATTTTGGATACCACCTCTCTGTGGTTAGTTGAATTTTTAACCGGAATCCAAATGCTTAAAGATCAAAATGTTTTATGTTAGAAAAGTCTAATAACTTTTCCTTTTCTTTTCTATTTATGAGAATCTCAACGGTTGTATGTGTTATAACCAAGATATATTGACTAAAGGAAATAAATAAAGTCTTTGTCTTCTTCCTGATATCTTCCATCAAGCCTCAATGGAATACTCCATTTCAGAAGTATAGCTTTAAAGGCACTTCACTCGACTGTTTTAATGGCTCCCTATTTAAGGCATTAGAAATAATGAAGAATAGTCATAGATTTGGAGTTTGATTTCTATGTATTCTTTCACTTTTCCAGTCAGAAAGGAAAAACTGGAAAGACCAGTGTGCACATATTACAATGTGATATTTGATTTAATTTTCTCTTATATTTTGTTCTTTTTCTACATAGTTCGATAGCCCCATTTCTCTAGTTCTGATTATAAACTCAGTGAAGGCAAAGGGATGTTTCTTTTGCTATTCCTCTATTCCTCATTGGAAGAACAGCCTCAGACATACAGTCGATATCCAACAAATACTTCTGGAAAGTCATATTTTCCACTTGGTAATTCTTAGAATTCTGTAATTATGCATATTTTATCAAATGCATTTATATTTTAGTTTGTGGTCATATTCAACATCATGAAAGAATGAACACAAAGCTATGAATATCAAATGCATATGAGATATTCTCTTCTTTTCCCATGCTAACCACACAGTAGGTATGACTTTTATAATGCTCATAAGTAGCACAGAATCTTAGGCCTTGAAGGGAATATCAAGTAGCCAAATCTCGGCCCCACTATACTTCGTTAAATGCTTGCATCTCCTTGCTCCAAGTTTCTATTTGAACTGTCTCTGTGTTGTATACTTAGTTCACAAGTCGCTCTAATTGTTCAAAATGTTTGCCTTAACCCAAGCCAAAAGCTGCCTCTTTATAGCTGTCATTAATATGTCTTAGTCAGGGATGACAAGTAGTTTCACCTCATGTGATGGACAGATTCTAAGGCGGTCCTTATGATCTTTGTCTCCTGCTATTCACTCCTGTGTGTAACCCCTTTCCTTAAGCGTGATGGGGCCTGTGACTTGCTAGTAACCAATAGAATATGGCAAAAGTGACAGAATATACACATTTATGCATACGTGATTACATTACATAAGATTATAACACCCATCTTGGGAGGAGAGTCTCCCTCTCTTGCTGGCTTTGAGGAAACAAGCTGCAATGTTGGGAAGGTCCATATGGCAAAGAACTGACGGTGGCCTCAGGCAAAAGTTAGCAAGAAGTTGAGAACGTCAGTCCAAAAATCCACAAGGAATGGACTGCTGCCAACAACCACTTGAGCTTTGAAACAAACCCTTCTTCAGTCAAGCCTCTGATGAGAACTCAGCCCCAGCCAACATCTTTTTTTTTTTTTTTTTGTGAGGAAGATCAGCCCTGAGCTAACATCGATGCCAATCCTCCTCTTTTTGCTGAGGAAGACCAACCCTGAGCTAACATCTATTGCCAATCCTCCTCCTTTTTTTCCCCTTTTTTCTCCCCAAAGCCCCAGTAGATAGTTGTAGGTCATAGTTGCACATCCTTCTTAGTTGCTGTATGTGGGAAGCCGCCTCAGCATGGCCGGACAAGCGGTGCATTGGTGAGGGCCCGGGATCCGAACCCGGGCCGCCAGTAATGGAGTGCGCACACTTAACTGCTAAGCCATGGGACCGGCCCCCCCAGCCAACATCTTGATTGAAGCTGTGTGAAATTCTGAAGCAGAAGACCCAACTAAGTTGTATCCAGGCTCCTGACGTACAGAAACCATGAGATAACAAGTGTGTATTGTTTCAAGTCACTAAATTTGTGATAATATGGTTATACACCAATAGATAATTCATACATAGCATATGCCAACTCTGAACATTTAGGTAAACTTCGTGGATCACTCAGGTTAAGAAGGAGTCTGAAGTCATGCTTAGACTCAACAAGAATAATGCCATAGGGTATTAATGATGTTTTCAGTGAGCATATTTATGAGAAGTAGTATACCTGACACTTATGATCTATCCTACTCTAATTTATACTCTGTGAGATTAGAAAGAAAAAGTGAAATGTTTTCACACAGCAACTCTTGTACTCACCATCAGTGCTGGAGGCAAAAGGTTGTGAAGTGGGTGGTCAGGAAAGGGACATGGGTGAACCAGGCTACTTGTAAGTGCTTATGCATAAATTGTATGAAGGACTGTGCCTACAACAAACCGTCCCAGTCTGAAAGGCTCAAGTCCCAGTCTAAAGGACTCAGCTGTTCTTAGTTTTTAGAAAATGGTGGCTGTGGAAGATACTGATCCAATGTTTCCAGGTCTAACAATTTTCAACAGAAGCTGAATATCTCAATTTTTATGTGAAATTTCCCACTTCTTAAATATTGACTAATTTTTACACATCACTGTTATATTAACTTTCTCAACATGTTAGTTGCACTATTGTTGAACCACAAGCTGTTACTAATGCGCATTCTCTACAGAGTTCGCAGTTTGACCTGTTATGCAATACTGAAGTTACGAATGCCATTTCACTTCTACCCATTGAAAGGCAATTATGATACAATCATCCATCAACTTAATTTTTCTCCAAGCTTATATAATGAAGTCGTATAATGAATATCTAAGGATGCAATACATGGAATGCATAACATTGAGTTAATGATAGTGAAGGCAAGACTGCCCTCAATTAGTTTTATGCACATACTTGCCAAGTCAGTGCAAGTTCCTTGTGAATGTACGCAATTAGTCCAAAGAACTGCTGAAACAAAATCATGACATGTGCGTGGTAGTTTATAATCTATATCAAAGTCTGACTTTTTTCCAATGATCACCAAGTTGGTCTAATTTAATGATTTGATCATTGCCTGGACTACTCTGAGTAATTAATTACATCTCCAGTCTATCAACAATATTGATGGAGCACAGACTCTGGCATAAATTTTAAGTATCAGTAAGAAAAGAAGGCATGTTCTGGCCCCCAGAAAGTTGATATGTTAGCAGAGACAATGAATATAAGACAAACATCTATGAGTAAGTTACCGGTTTATCACATGTGCTGATCTCAAAAGAATTTTAATAGAAAACAAATTTGTTCTTTCTCTCACTGTTCCTACAAATTCACTCTGGGCTACTTATTTTTGTTCTAGTGGATGAAATATAAAATGGTCCCAAAGCCTTGCTGGTATTCAGCTAATAAATAAATTGTCCTTTTGTTTTTGCATATACACTGGAAATGTATAAAGGCCTAGCGCTGGCAGATCTAATATCGATTAATTTCCTCTGCAAGTTCTCAATGGATATTTTAGCACATCACTGTGGAATGTGGGGAAATGTGGTACCTATTGCTTTATCAACCTTTGGTACATCGTCCAAAACCATAGGAAATTGGTTTTGTATCCAGCATCCTAGTACTAATTCAATGGAGATAAATTTGAAAACATGTAAAGTTTTGAGATGAAAAATTATTTAAAGATAGAGGTGACAGTCTATCTGGATTCACCTAGACAATGAAATTACACTCTTTTGAGCACTTAGAGTATACACTGAATTTTTTAAACCTTGCACAAATCCTATGAAAATTTAAAATAGCTGAGTAAGATTGACTCTGCTCAAATCCCCATCTGGCACAATTCACTGTCTGATCTTGGCAAAATGTTGAGCCTCTGTGATTCTCATCTGTAAAATTTCCTCATTTATAAAATGAAGATAATGATAATAACTAACATTTAAGTGATTAACCTATTCCAGGCACTATTCTATGAATATTTACATGGCTTATTTCATTTAAAACCCATCATAGCCTTATAAGGTAAATACTACCATCATTACACCAACTTTTCTAATGAGGAAAATGAAGATTAAAGTGGATAAAAATGTGGTTGCCAAGATCTCACAGATATTTGAACCTCAGAAGTTTGCTTCTAAAGTCCAAGATCTTAAATATTTTAACATATTCCTCATTTGCTATGGCTGTGATTAAATGTGATAATGCTTATAAAGTAACAGGAACAAAAAAGATTCTAAATTAATAGTTGTACTTATGAATCAAAGTAATAATATTCAAATACAGAAAAATATACAAAGACTGAAGAGTTATTTTAAAGGAAAGGTGACTCCTGATTTATTTCCCATATTATTTTATTCAAATACTTTTCATACCAGTGTACTCCTTTCTTGTCATCAATAGACCTCTGTTTTGAGCACTGTCTCTTTAGGGTCCTCTATGGATGGATATTAATAGCCAAAGGAAAGAGAATTTCTTCCTGCTCCATCCTCTGACTCCTTGAAATTAGAGACTAGTCCTTGGAATCAGCAAAGCCAATGCCACATGGTTGTTCCTAACAGCCGAGCTGTTTACAGTTGGTTTCTTTTGCTTTTAATGAGAGGAAACTCCTTTCTAATTTGAACAGCAATTCTCCATGGATCCTGCCTGCAGAGCAATGACAGCTCGATCTCACTCCAATTACAAATGAGAAGCTAGCTGCCAGTGAAATTTCAGAGGACTCGCATGGTTATATTGACATTGAAATTTAGGCTGGTCCTTGGCCTCCCCACTAGAGAAAAACTCCATGTGGTCCACTGGGGAATGTAGGGGTTATGAAAATAGGGCAGTCTTTTCTGCATGGTTTCTTATCTGTGACAACAGCACCAGTACAATTTGTTCAGCCCACAGTAAATCCCTAGGCCCATTCTCGATAAATTATAACATCTTGGTTTTCTAAAGCCAAAACTGGTATTTCTTATAGAAGCTATATAGCTTGACAAAAAGAAAAAAAAGTAGAAGAAAAGATGTGTGCATATTATTGTGTGATATGTCTAGTAGGTAAAATGGGAGATTTCTTATGTGTACCACTAAATGCAGAATAAGATGAATAGAAATTTAAAATGATGAGGTGATACAAGACATTCAAGCATTGTAAAAGAATTTAGAATTATGACTGTAAAGAGTCATGAGGACATTGCCAACATGAATTCAAAACCTAAAATAATTTTATGACTGTAGAAATATTCATCAAGGTAATTTAGATACTTCTTGCCTTAAAAATTGATATGTGCTACTTCTAAAATATGATATTCTTAAATCAGTCTACAGTGTGAGTTTGTGTGCACACACACATCCATGCACACTCAAGTTTAATGTACACAACCTGAGGCAGCTGTGGTGTAGTAGGCAAAATCACTGAACACAAAATTAGAAGATGTTGATTTGAGAACCAGTTTTACTCCTTATTAGTAGCACTTAGGAAAATCACTTAATTATATATGCCTTGTTTTACATCAAATGGAGGTTATAATGCCTACTTCCTGGTTCTGAGAAGCATAATGAGATGAAAGATATAAAAGTGCCTAATGTTGTATCTGGTTAATTGCAATGGTAGTTTCCATATCTTTCCCTCAGAAAATGAGGTCAAAGATCCACTATGAATCAAGATTATTTCTTTTTGTGAAAAATTCTGAAAAGATAACAGATCGTGTAGTATGGTGGTTAAAATGTTTTGTAGTCAGACATATTTCAAAACTTAATAATGCCTAAAACTTACACAGCCCTCATTAGCTCAGGGTGTTCTGAGCACTTTACAGATATAAGCCTATTTAATCCTCACCACAATCCTGTAATGTAAGCTCAGTACTGTTATCCTCCTTTTACAGACAAAGGAAACTGAGTCATGAAGGGATAAAATAATTTTCCTAAGATCCTATCTAAGACCAGTAATTAGATCTTTAAAGCCCCAGTTTCTGCCTCTGTGAACTGGGTATAACAATATTCCCAACTTTTAGGTGAAGATTAAATGTGAAACATACCTAAGCTGTGTGGCATATGGTAAGAATTTACTGGTATTAACCCTTAAATCAAATTCTTAATATTATAAAAGGAACCAGAGTCTACATGAGAGTATCAATCAAGGATTGAGTTTAGCTGCTGGAAGCAGATATCTATAATAACAGTGGCTTTTAGAAAGATGTCTTTATTTTTTTCTCACTTAACAGGGGTACCAGAGATAGGCAGTCCAGAGCTGATATAAAGTGGGAGAACTAGAATTCTGCTATGCTTCTTTAAGGGTGTGTTTGTCAGCTCATGGCCACAAGATGGCTGTTAGGATTCCAGCCATCAAGTTTAGATTCCAGTCAGGAAAAGAAGGGAAGGGGAAAAACCTAAAGGATGTGACAGTTGAACATGCCCTAGTTTTAAGCTTTCCCAGAAATCCAGACCAAAGACTGGATTTCATTAATCAAAACTTTGTTGCATGGTCAACATGAGTCGTTCCATGAGCAAACTGAGGGAGAATGGTTATTGGATAGGCAATGAGCAATTCTTGCTACCTAAGGTTAAAAGAATCAGTTTCCACACTAATTGCTAGTCAATGCTTCTCTAAAGTCAGTGATGTGAATGTTACTCCAAACTTATAGGTAGCCTTAAAAATGCAAAGCCAATTTTTTTTATCAATTACTTGATTATGCATCTTTATAAAACGAAAACATTTTAACTTAAAGTGCATCAATCAGAATAAAGTCCCTAAGAATCCTATATCAGTGTCCTAAGGCTGCTTAATAAAGTACCCCAAGCTGGGTGGACTAAAACAACAGAAATTTATTATGTCACAATTCTAGAGGCTAAAAGTCCAAAATCAAGGTGTCAGTAGAGTTGGATCCCTCTGGAGGCTCTAAAGAAGAATCCATTCCATGCCTGTCTCCTAGTTCTTGATGGCGGCTGGCAATCCTCGGCATTCTGAGGTTTGTGGACATATCACTTCCATCTCTGCCTCTGTCTTCACCTGGCCTTCCCCTCTGTGTCTCTGTATGTCTTCTCCTTTTCTGTCTCTTATAAGAAGACTCATCCTTGGATTCAGAGCCCACCCTAACTACAGGATGGTCTCATCTAGAGACCCTTAACTTAATTACATCTGCATAGACCTTATTTCCAAGAAAGATCACATTCAATGGTACCAGGAGTTAGTACTTGGACATATCTTTTTGAGGCCACTATTCAACCCACTACACAACCAAAAGACAGAGAGAAAGGGTTAGGAAGGTCATATGCACAGAGTGTTAAGATCTTAGTAGCTCAGACTGGAATAATGTAGGGGTAGAACCAAAGAGAAAACACAACTCCATTGATAAGCAATGTCTGGTGGCACCACCATTCTTCCAACTCCTTCAAGGAAAGAGTATATTTATCCAATTCTCCAAAGAAACTAAATTCCAGTGACCCACCATGAGATTAGTTTTTTAGTTTGTTGTAGACCAACAGAAACAGTAGACATACTTTTGTTTCAGTGATTTTTTTTTCTTTCAGAACAGCACTAACTCCAGCGTGGTACAGCCCCCTCACAACATCACTCTACTTTAAAAACTGCTTTGACAGAAACAAAGAAATGCAGTTAATATTTTGGTTGTATTTTTCTTTATAACTGACACATTCTTGGGAGTTTATACGAGTTTGCAAACACATTTGTTTAGAGGGGCCAATGAAATGAGCTTCGTGTTAAAAACCCATTGTCTTCTCCACTTTTGCTTTTTCATTTCTGATAGAAGCCTGAATTCAATAATTCTTTTTATTTCCTCTTAATTACACTGTAAAAAAAGTAATGTCCAAGTTCCATGGAAAATGGCAGCTGATCCTAAATGTTAGTGTCATGAAGTCAATGGAGAATGATAAGACTGTGACAAACTGGAGAAACCTTTGCCTGTTCTAAGGGGACAGGCATGACTCAGTTCCTCTTGATTATTATCCTAAACAAATGAAGGTTCTGGGTGGCCAGATCTTCTAAATATTTTTCTAAATGTAGCCATAAATTCTGCTTTTTTAAAAAATAAATAATATGATAATTCTCAATTCTAAAATATTGGCAACTCATTAGAAACACTTTCTATTTTAATCATCATTGAGCAAATTAATCCTGTGCAGAATAAGCAAAAACTGTGTGGGCTAAATTCAATTTATAATCTCTGCATACCCACTTACAGATGAATACCCATAGATATGTCTTTCTGGAAAAACATCACAGTTCTAAATTATAAACCCAGGCACTTGCATGTCAAGCGGACAATGACATCCCTAACTTTAAGGAAAACTGCACCATGTATGTCTTTCTGAGTTCTGCATAACAAGGCCATTTCTTGACAAAGGAATACTTTTATTATCTGATATTGTGTGTTGACTTGTTTATACCTATCTTGTTGTTAGATGTTTGCTTAAGAATTTTCTTTCACATCTGTGGTTTGATATTAAAATGAGTTATATAGATCAGCCTGAATGTTGTTAAAGTCACTTTGAGGGTCTTTTTTTACACTTTATATATTTGGTTGATAAAACGATGCTATTGTCAAAGCTCTGGGACTGAGTACAAAACCAAAATCTTAAACAAGTCTTCCTTTCACATCCTACCAAGTTCCATGTTTATTCAAGGGCTCACTGATGATATATTTTTCTTTCAAGATTAGTCTACCTGAATTTTGGTAGTACAAATTGTCTCCAAGGACTTGGAATAAAATATCCTAGATTCCTTGGAAAAGTACTTGGTCCTGTTTTAAGTTCCTTAAGGAAATAAAGGGAAAAGCAAAACTCTTTAAACTTTATAAATTAGGGTACCCTCTTAGACTTGTACCAGGTGTTAAAAAGACAAAACATTCAACTCTACAATCCATCAAGAAACAAGGTTTTTATTGAATGATTAATCCATGCTCAGCTTTGTACTAGAATCTAATAAGACATCATTTGTGTTTTCAACTCTCAAGCTTTGAACTCTTGAGGAAGGATTTGAGAATTTCTTTGGTGGATAATGGATACCCCCGGGGAGCTCTGTATCCATCCTTCTTCATTCCTACCACAGAAATCAACGTGTTGACCAAGCTAATACTCTAACTCAGAATTCCTGGACTTGTAAATCCTGGGATTTCTACCCATAGACGAATGAACAGTGACACGCTCCATTAAAGGTCTTAGCCTGAAGGTGCCCATGTCGACTCAAACTTTTCAGAAGTTTCCAAAGATATATGCAAGTAAATTGCATGAAAGTTTTTTAAAGAAGAAACAAATATAAGAGGACTCCATTGTAACACTTGTTTAAACAGGAACTAAAGGATTATCCATATTTCAGAAGGAAGGTTGAGATTGGGATACTATTGGAGGATATTATGGTAAGGAAACCAGAAGTTCCAGATTCTTGCCTCGGGCTATTTTGCTCCTCAGCCTCACAAGGATCTCAAAGAACATAAAACACAAAAATTAGAGCAAATTAATGTCGCTTTTTTTTTGAGCCCCACAAATCAATGAAAATCTCTGATGACCAGATTAGATGAAATAAATGAGCCTAAGGGATACATCCAAATTAGAATTTAGGCACACACTGTGCATGCCAGCTCCAACAGAGAAAGAGGCAGGAACAGAAGTCCACTGCCATGTGCTGACCGTCTGCCGCCCGGTGATTCCACCCTTTCATAAACAGAGCCCAATCAATGTTCTGGAGTCTCCCCAATCAAAACAGTGTTTGTTCAACTTGGAGAGACGTGAAGACAGGGACACATACAGGAGGTCTTGAAAGCATGCCCTTTCTTAGATATAAACACTACTTCATAGACTCTTTAAGCTACAATAAGATATAGTCCATATTTTATGGCATAGTTCCAATATCCTATAAATGTATTTTTTAATGAGTGAATCATGAAATGTATAACAACGTGATTTCATTTATAGCCTATACTTTTTTCAAAGACTTAAGTCTTCAAATCTGAAAATTATGTCTCTTATTAGAACATATATATATACAGATTTAAGAAAATGTGTTCTCCAGGTGTATGAATAAATAATTTCAGCACTGCACTATCATTGCAGAAACAGGGATATTCTCAAATAGCAACAGCACAGATGAAGGAGGGATTAGTAATATGGGAGACAGAGAGGAGCCAATCCCAGACGGTGTTACTGAGAAGGCTCTATCTAGCCTTTGAAGCATAAGTAGGAGTTCAGAAGGCAGATGGGGGAGAAAGGCTTTCTTGCCAGAGGAAACAAAATGCTCAAAGGCTTAGAAAGTAAACAGCATAGTATGTTTGAACGAGAGAAAATAGTCTGTATGATCTTATGTCTTGATACATGTGAGGAGGGAAGGGAGGGATTTATATGGTTCTATTAACTACCAAACACAAGATTGTATATAGCACCTTCACGAAAGCCTATTTGTTATATTATCTCTGCTCTGTGTTTTGATTTGCTTCTCCAAATACTCAGAAATGATTAGAAAGCAATTTTTTTTTCCAGTGAGAATCTAACATTTATGTCTGGATTAACAACCTACATTATCTATGGTGAATATTCTTACACGAAACTCGTGATGGGTAATCACCAGCAGGAGGTGTTCTGTGGGTGGCTAACACCTGCTGCTTGCCATACTGCAAAGGAACCCTGTTGGGAAGTTAATTACTGGAGGGTAGGGAGTGGCCAAGAGGCCTTGAGGCTTAAAATAGACAGAAACATGTTTAGGTTCTTTGGGTCAGTGGGAATCTCTCATTATTCATGTAGTTTATTTCACCAGAATTTGCCCAGCACAGTTTGGTAGTGCAAACATTGAACATTGGAGGAACCAACCCAGCAAAATAGATTAAGACAGCTTTGTTCATTACAATTCAGAACAAGTGTAAAGTCATCCCAGAACATTTTACAATATGTACCTACTCCATGCACAAGATTAAAACAAATACCTTGCTTAGTTTCAATATTAAACGTAAGTTAGAGGAATTTGGACATCTGTTTTAGTGGACTATATAGTAGCAACCAGATTATTATTCTAGAACCTTCCAATACTGATGCAACATCATAGAATGTTACGATTGGTTTTGTTGCTGTTGTTGTGGGACGTAATCTTTTTGGTTGCTGTTGTTAAATTCAATTTCTCTTTGAATGTTTCCAAAACTAACAAGCAAATTGAAGTGTGAGGCAAAAATTTTCATCCTCATCCATACTTTTCCCCAAATGCTTTTGTTTCTCCTGTATCCTTCCAAATGTGTTTTATGTGTTTATGAGCTGCTAAAATGACACAATACTTTTCCTCTTTTTATAGAAATAGTGGTATACAAAACAAACTTTATAAAACTTTATCTTTTTCACTCAAAAATGGATACAGGCAGTAACTATATATAATGAACTTTGTCCTTTTATATAGTTGTATAATATTCCATTATTTTAGTGTACTAAAATTTGTTTAACCTGTTCTATCTATAGTCATTAAATATTTTTCTTTACAAATAATGCTGCAATGAATAACTTTGTTCACACGTAACATTGAACCTATGCAAGTACATCTCTATGATAAATTTAAGTCTAATTGTAATGTCAAAAAATATATACAATTAAAGTTTTTTACAAATTTACACTCCAACTAGTAGTGAATGACAGTGTCTTCTGCCCAAAAGTTTGTGTCTCCAAATCCAATAGGTAAAAATGTTAAGGTTTTCATTCTTTTTATGAATGTGTTTCTCAACCAGAAGATAAAGGACAATGCCCCATATTCTCAATTAAAACAAGAACATACAACTTCAATGACAAAAATAAAGTAAGCTTCCTCTTATATTAGAAAAAAAATAATATAAAAAAAAGATACAAATGAAATGGATTTGAAATTCCACCTCCAGCAGAAAATATGTAAGTCTTTTGTTTGTGAGAATTCAGCTGATGACCAACATTATTGGTGAATCTGAGGGTGACAAAAGTAGATGAACATAGCCAGAAATTCCTTAGGGGGTTTTTTGGGCATCATTTTTAATTGATTTCATTTATTTATTGATAGTGTCAAAATATCCATACTTTGCAGCAACAAGCTGAATTTATATCACATATGTCTTCCTGTATCTGGCAATGTTGGAACAAAAGGCTCTTCCTAATTCTGAGAGCCCGTTTATTAACATCCAAGTAACAAGTAGGCAGCAAAAGTCACAGTGAAACAATTAAGGCCAATTATTATGTTATTGAGTTTTGAGAGGCATTCCAGCTTCAGGTAATTGATTTCAAACCAGCTGTGAATCAAATAGATGTACTTGTGACCTGCTAAACATTTCTAGTGCTTCCAACAAGCCAGCTCCAGCAATCTGGAAAGTCTCTTTAGGAATTCCAAAAATAAAAAGAAAGGTAAACTCTAAGAGGTTTGTTTTGTCTGGTGGACAATGATGTTATCAGGTGTTCAGAATTCTGAATGTTAATGTGCATATTAATCGCCTAAGGATTTTGTTAAATGGAGATTCTGATTCAGTAAATCTGGAGTGAGCCCTGAGCGCTGCCTTTTTAACCAGCTCTCAGGAGATCCTGATGCCTCAGTTTATGGACCACATTTATAATAGCAAAGGTGTAGAGAAGAGGAATAAGACTCAAACTGGTAAAAATTCAATCCTTATATCAGACTCTCAGTTTATGGTGGTGTTATAGCCTCCTGCTGCATGCATATCCCCAGACAGTCTGACTATAATCTGGGCTGTTTCGAAAAAGAACAGAAAAGTAAAACAACTTTGATGTCTTTCCCCATTATTAGAAAAACATCCGAGCAGAAAATTCAACAGCATCTTTCTATAAAAAGGACAATACTTGATAGTAATTATATTAGTTTACTGGGGCTGCCATAGCAAAGTATCACAGACTGGATGGCTTAAACACCAGAAATTTATTATCTTATAGTTCTAGAGGCTAGAAATCCAAAATTGAGGTGTTGGTAGGGTTCATTCTGTAAAAGAGGTAGAAATTTTCTTCTACCCTTCAAGGTTCTTCTGGCTGATCTAAGAATTAAATTGACAGGAAAAAGATGAACAGGATAAAATCAAACAAAGTACACGGGTGAAACCCAGGAAAACTGAGTAACTCACCAAAATGGCTGAAGCCACCACCTTAAATACCTTCTTCAACTGAAGACAAAGGAGGATGTTGTGGGTAGTGGTTTTGGACTTCAAAGGGTTGGAAGACAATTCACATGGAGATGGAAAAGCAAATGTTTGGTAAACAAGTGTTTGCCATGCCTTGAAGAGAAAATGAGACATGGAGAGGACTTTGATCAAATGGGCCTTGCTGGGTTCCTCCCTGTCTACCACACCTAGTTCATATTATAACATAGTTATCTATGACATTAGCTCCTTCCTGAAACAGGCCTTCTATCTTAAATTCTTTTAGGTAGTTAGGAAGGAGGTCAAAGTTTCTTCTTGAGTCTTTTGTTCTTAAAAATAATCAAGCCAAAGAGACGCATTTTGGGGCAGCAAATTCTGCTCCCCTACAATTCCTTCTGAGCAGTATGAGGGAAGAATTTTCCAGGCCTCTTTCCATGGCTGCTTCTTTCTACATCTCCTCACATCATTTTCCTGTCTGTATATCTTTGTGTCCAAATTTTCCCTTTTATTAAGGACACCAGTCATATTGGATTAGGGCCCATCCTAATGATCTCACGTTAATTTGATTACATCTCTAAAGGCCCTATCACCAATCAAGGCTACGTTTTGAAGTACAGGGGGATAGGACTTCAATATATGAAATATGGGGTGAACACAATTCAACCCATAACAGCAATTTTCCCTTAATCGTTGCTTCTTTCTGCCCACATCTCCCACCTGTAAAATGGGCAGATCATACTATCAAAACAATGAACTAATCATGTTTAGTAGGCGTGGACAGAAGAAGCAGGCATCACTCCACCAGCTGATTGTTTCAAAGATGTATATTAATTGTTTGGAGTAAATGTTGAGATAACCTTCCATTTAGCGGCTGGAAAGATAGGGCAAATTAAGTGCATGAAAGTATGAACATGAGTCACCCTTTTTTCCTCAAGCCTCCATTACTCACTAGGTCTATGACTTTTCCCTCACTACTGGAACTCCTTAAGGCTCAGATTCTTTCTTTATCTATAAAATGTGGTAAAATATTTTCTCATAGGGTAGTGGACCATTAAATTATCTTGTATGGCAGATTGTATTATTGTCCCCAATTATATTAGTTAGGGTCTTGCCAAGACAAAGAAACCACACCAGTCATTTGAACAGCGAAATTTTAGTATAAATAATTGTAAACTAGTGAAAAGTAGTTAACTATGAAAAAGGATTGAAAAAGACTCTAAGGAGCACACAAGTAGCAAATGCAGGGGGCATTTACTACTTTTAAGGTTGAAGGAGAGTGAACTAGGAAGGAACAGACTGCTTAGAGGAGTCCCTCCCCTCAAGGCTGAGATTCAAATGCTCGGAGAGGGTGTGGCTGTCCCACCACAGGAACAGGTATCCTGATGGTGGTGATGTGCCACCTGAGGGTCTGATGGGGACCTGGTGTACAGAGAACCTCCTGGAGGCGAAGGCTGCAGCTGACCTGTGGGCCTCTGACGTGACTGCTGCCGTGCCCCACACACACTGATCCTCTGTCTGCTTCACCAAAAACCAGCTCACTGGAACCAGGGTAGTGTTGCCAGACAAAATACAGGACATCCAGTGAAATTTGAATTTCAGATAAACAATGAATAAAATTTTACATAAATATATCCCATGCAATATTTGGTACATACTTACACTACACCAAAGAAATCACTACTTATCTGAAATTCAAATTTAACAGGCATCCTTTATTTTGCTAAATCCCACCACCTTAACCAGGAAGGAAAACCTTTTGCTCCTGCTATGGCTTTGCAGTATCCCACCAGTGCCCTCTATTGACCAAGTTTAGCATTGAGCCCACTGACCAGAGATTGGCCAGTCTTCAAGGCTAAATACAGGCTGGTGGGAAGGTGCCAACCAGCATGGCCACATGCTTTCTTCTCATAAGCCTGGCGTTCCAGTTTTTATTTGGCCCCTCTTGTGTGGTGGGTAAAGAACCTGTGTTTGTGGCTGGTAACAAGATGTTTACAGGGTTCAGCATCAGTATCACAAAGTAAGTCAACAAAATTCAGATTTGGAGCTGAGTCAATACATTGATAATAGGCACATCAATAATTCCACTCCCCCAAGCTTTCTGTTAAAGGGGTATAGCATCCTTGACTTGTAAAACGTGATTTGAAGTGTCCACCTCACCACAGAATAGTGCACATCTCACTCCATTGATGGCAGGGTTGGTCATGTGGACGCACCTGGGCCAATAGAATGAAAACAATGTAATGCATGCATCATTAGAGCAAAAACTTTACGAAGCTTTGTGAATTTCCACAAGTCACTATCCTTCCCTCTGTCAGAAAAATGGTATATCTCAAATAGTGACTCTTTCTCCAGCTTGAATCCCAAAATGAGGAAACTTGTGGGGCAGAGTTTCAGCATCTCACCAACCACTGCTGCAAGTAATTTGAGAGAAAAGAAATGTTTGCTCTTATAAGGAACTGAGATTTTTTTCTTCTTTTTTTTTTAAATGCAACAAAGCTGACTAATAGACTTAACTTATGTAAAACACTGGCTATACTGCCAACATATTATTTAGCTTTTGATAAGATAATAACATGCATTCTGAAAGAAGAAAGATTTGCTTTCAAAACAAAGTTTTATTATATATTAATCAATGTTATTGTAATAATATATTCTAAGGAGAGCAGATAACCACTGAAGGATAACACTGAAGGATCAGGATAGTGGTATCGTCAGACCTTGTTGTAGGAATATGACTCTAATGCAGGGTTCGGCACACTTTTGCTGTGAGTGGTCAAATAGTAAATATCTTAGGCTTTGCAGGACATATGGTCTCTGTTGTAATTGCTAAATTCTGTCGCAGTAGCATAAAAAGAGCCACAGGCAATGTGGAAGTGAATAGTGTGGTTGTGTTCCAATAACATTTTATTATTCACAAGCAGGAGATGGGCAGGGTTTGACCCATGGGTCATAGGTTGCTGGCTACTGCCCTGGTGGAACTGTTCCATTTCTATCCCTTGACAAGCAGTTCTCCACGTGAAAGCCAGAGTAATCTATTTAAAGTATAAAACAGATCATGTCGTGACCCTGATTAATAACTTCCAGTGTCTTCCTAACATACTTAAGATGAAATCTACACTTTGTACCATGACATCTTAGACCTCTAAAATCTCTAAGACTTTGTACCTTGACCTTTAAGTGGCTGGACCTTGATTAATTTTCCTAGAGCCATTGTGAATGTCACTCTGCAATAAATGGCTTATACGCCACTTCTGATCCTTTTGGTCTCTTGTTCTAGCCACCACTTTGGACACCAACACCTGGTGGATCTTGACTAAATTCACACCGGTGCAACTTGACAGCAACTTCCTTCATGTCCCTCAATGTGTCTCACACCTCCTGCCCAAGGGCTTCTCTATTGTTGGTGAAGTGTGAAAAAATAAGACTCCCTCTTGGTGCCAAAGCATATACACCCCGGAAGTTCATGGCAGTAATACCCTGTGGTGTGAACCCTTGATCAATGGGCAAGGGTAGCTGGTGGATAATTTTTCTCCCCTCCTCTCCCTGAGTTCCAGTTTTCTGAGTGATTTCTCAGAGGATGGTTCTTTAAGGTCAAGCAAACAGTCACTCTTACAGCCAACTTGATAATACATCCTCATATTGGCTCTCCTGCCTTAGGTGCTCCACTCCCCTTGTGTCTTAGTTCTGCTCCCGGGGTTTTCACTTTCTAATAGATGTATGCACATAGCCTTTGGCTCAGGGCTTGATTGGGGACAAAAACTGAGGCACTCCATCTAACTCATCGTTTTCTAGCCACACTGCCTTGTTTGTAATTGGAACTTGCAAGCTTGTTCCTATCCTAGGGCATTTGAACTTGGTGTTCTATCCTCTCTCAGATCTTTGCATGGATGGCTCTTTCATGTCATTCAGACTTCAGCTCAAATATCACCATCTTAGAAACGCTTTCCCTGACTACCAAATCTAAACAAATACTCCACCACTCTGCACTACATTTTCCTACATAATTATTTTCATCCTGTTTATAATTCTATGAATAATTCTAATTGCTTCATTTGATGGCTTTGTTTATTATTTCTCTTTCCCCACTGCTTCTGGTCAACTCCCAGGAGACTGTAAGCTCCATAAGAATGGAACCCTTTTCCTCCATGCTTACTGAGAGATCCCTGCACCTGGAACAGTATCTGGCACCTAAAAGGAACACAGTAAATATTGTCTAATAAATAAGTTTGATTCCAAACCAGGCAGAAGGGACATGATTTGAAATCTTCTTCACTAGGAATTGTGAGAATCATAGTCAAAGAAAGAATGTCAAATAGGTAGAAAATGAAGTTTATCTTTGGAAAGCAGACCCATTGTCTCTGAGGCTGGCACAGGTGGGTACCTACACTGAGTCCCCAAAATATTCATAGAATATTTGGAACCCTAAATGACACAAACAAGGTTTTAAAAAATGGCTTTGGGAATTTGAGTCATCAATTGGAGTTTCTAATGGGTAATCTTCAAGATAGAAGGCTAATCAACTGTGTTAATTCTTTTGGACTGAAGTAAATAAATGAGTACAGGAGGCAGGAGAAGCAACTTAAAATATACGCATTAAAGCTCTCTGAATCAATTAAATGCATCCAGATTCACACCTGAGGATATTAGATAAATGGTTGTGAAACAAACCCAAGCATTTGACCACTTTCAGGGAATCATTGTAAGAACTTAGTGCATTGCAAAGTACATTTCTCTCTCGCGTTGATGAGAGTGGAGCTATGAGCATTTGCCTGTTACGGCTTTGAGAAATGAAGTTTTAGAAAAATAAGGATAATTAGTTGCAACTCGGAATGGCATAAGAAAAAATTTCCCTAAATCTGTTGCAGGACCCCACACTTTGTCCAAGGCTTAGGTAGTGAGGGTGAGATAGAGCACAGATTACCTACAACTTCCTAAATCTAACAAAGTAAAAATCCAGCAAATATCGAGATCTTTAAATATTATCTCCTTTTAGAATAGTTTGTATTCTAAAGCTGGAGAATTGTCACAGGGAGTCTGTCCCATTTTCAATGAAATTATTCCTTTATTTCCATCACATCATATTGTCTTTATCACATAATTGGTTTCGAGTCTAACATTGTGTCTGATACACAGTGTCACTCAATAAATGTTTCTAAAATCAGGAATTCCTTATACAGGAATTCCTTGGATTTGATGTATCACTGCTATCAATGGACAGTTTGGGGATTGGCATGTTAATCCCCTCCCATAATATCTTCTTTATGTATTAGGATGCTATTTGAACTCCTTTCGAGAGACATACAAACAACTCCCTATAGCGAGGAACAAACATATGACTGTTTATGCACCAGAACATAAGCTTCTTAATTGCAGCTGTTACTATGGATTTTAACTGCCCTGGGATACTGAGGAGCCCTCTTTATTGCATACCGAGGCTCAAGTCCCTCTGTTCTCAAAGACAATAGCAACTTGACCTAAATCAACACCCAGTCTTATTAGATGAACCACACACAGGACAAAAATCCATTGGCGAAATCCTGGAGACCCTCTTTACTTAGAATAGACATTTTTTTCTTCCTCTTGCTCCCTACGTTTTCTGACATCATTTGAATAGAAAGAAATAAAATGTCATTAAAGTATGCAGCAGCGTAGTAGGTAATGAAAAGACTATTTAGTTCCCCAAAAGATGGGAGAGGTGATTTCTCAGCTGAGAGTTTCCCCTTCTGGTAACACTGAGGACAAGAAAAAACTTAGAACAAGGATTGAAGAAAAGCCCGTCCTGTCCTGATATTTGGCTCTAATCTGAGTACAAAGATGCAAAGAACTAGAGAGAAAGGGGAATGAATCATTCATAAAGCCCTTAAAAAAATTTAACCAACTCTACCTGAGAGGTGAGAAAAAAGTTCCCTGGACAGAAAGCCCTTGAATGAAACTTGGCTGAGCTGTAAGGACCCAGCACAGCATGTGCTAAAAGCAAGAGCCTAGGACCGTCTCATACTAGAAATGAAGAAAGTACTCTTAGAAAATGTGGGGGTCGTTCCTGGGTGTCACATCTACTCTAAGAAACTCATAGTAACCTTCAAAACAGAGCCTTCACTTTAATCACTCTCTTGAGCATCCTGTCCGTAGCTAAATACTAGATAAAACTAGCCCCCAGCTAGATAAATAGCCTTTTTTAATTAAAATTCTGTGTCACTGGGGAGATCTAGTGGGTTATCCTAGTCATTGAGATCGGTAGAGAAGTTTAATCAATTCCTAAATAATAAATCAACTTTTTATGCCCTTTGTAATCTCATTGTAACACATTGCAATTCAAGGCCATTACATTACATTTATCTTTAATGAATAATAAATGGTACATTGGTATTGACTGAACAAGCCATTAAATATTCCATCAGTAGCAGAACATGGAAATATCTTTAATTATTAATAAACCACAAGCTTTGCTTGTCAGGTACAATCATCTTTTGGTAAAAACAACTTATTTTCTTTTTTATTATCATAGGCAAGTGGAATCAAATGTCATTTCAAACCGCTTCTGGTCATTCTCCAGCAGAGGACTGATAACTTCTAGTCTCGCTTCTTACCAGCTGTAAAGGGCAATAGGTTTTTAGTTCATGTAAAAACCCAAGAAAGAGGGTTGGAAACAAAATTATGTTCTCAAATTTCCCTATACTGATTTCAAAGGATAGATGTAAAAAGGTACTTCCGAAATGTTATGAGGCAAATACATAAAATTGCTAAGACTTTAAAGAATAGACTTAAACTATGGATAGAAGAGTTTATCTTTGTCAAAAAAAAAAATGAGAGGGAGGGAAAAGTAGAAACTATGTACAAAATAGGGTGGCAAGCTTTTAAATAAATGAAAGAGAGAAAATATGAAGATAAAACATTGGAGAAGTATGATAAAATTTACTCAACCAAACAGAACATGAGGACAATAATTTCCCAAGATAATTGCCACAGAGTTCAGATATAATAATGGGTATATTTATTTGACACGTATTTATTAAGTTCCATTGGATTTTTAGGACCTTAGAGATATGAGACTCTATGCTAGGAATTTTATGATCTATAACAATGAAGGAGACATAGACTCCTTCCTCAAAGTTTTTTATAGTGTTTTGGAAAGGAAAAAAAAGTGCAAATATCATCTAAATTATGAAATACATGATTAAGTGAAATCAGCATGTTATATTCATATGTGTGCCCCTGGTATCTAAAACAGTGCCTGGCAATAGTAAGAAATATTTAAGTTAATTCATTCCAGAAGAATTTATTGAGTATTTATTATATGTTTCATCAAAATACTGGACATGCAAAGATAAAACATCATCTTTGATCAACTCTAACAGAGGAGTGAGATAGTAAGCATTTGTTTAATTAAATTAAAAAATTTATGGTCAATGTCCATTAGGAAGTCTCAGTCTGAAGACTTCTATAACGGAAATTATCACAAGAGTCATGGGGGATTGTAGGGAAATAGTATAATGACCATATAACTACACATCATCCATTAATCATCATGTGGTTTGGCTCCAAGTAACATATAACCTGACTAAGAGGGCTTAAAAAATAGGGGTTTCTTTTTCTCATCTACCAAAACACTTGGAGGTTGACAACTGCTTGTGAAGGTTAATTGGCTCAACAAAGTCAGCGCCTCCAGTGGCATATCTGCAATTTGCTTGACCTTCTCCTTATGATCTCAAAATGATTATGGCAGCAGATTTAAACATTTGATCTTCACTGTATTCAAAAGCAGGAAGCAAGGGATGGTTCAAAATATAGAGAGTCACTTCCTCCTCTCACCTTCTTTGAGCAAAAGTCTTTCCCAAGGGACTCTTCCCCCCATTAGACAACCATTACATCTCATTATTCATAATTTGATTGAGTGCCTATCTTTAGACCAATAACCTCTTCTAAGAAAAATATCAGGTTACTGTTTTAAAGAAGAAGACAGAAGTGAGATTTCTGTGGAATGTGAAACAATTTGTGCCTGCTGCGGATCCTTAGTAAAAGGAACAGGAGCTGTGCACAGAGGCTGTATGTGTCTGATAAACAACTTGAAAATGGCGCGTACAAATGACAGGAGCAGAGCACCCTACAATAGATACATGGTCCATACCTGAAGGCATCTGCAGTGTGCCAGGGCCAATGTGAAGGGTATTTCCAGTTCTATCCATATGAAAAGGAAAAAAGGACAGGAAAAGAAACCTCTAGGGCAGATGGTGTACTTTAAGTCAACCAGTATTTATTGAGCATCTATAATCTATAAAGAATTTTGCTAGGCATTGGAGACTCTTCAAAAATTTATCTTCCTCTAGTATTTTGGCTCCTCTGTTGCCCTTGATTTCTGGAAACTCACTCAGTACATGTAGGAAAAGATGTATCTAAATTTTGAGACCAAACGTTACTTAAAAGTAGCTGAATAATAGTCCCTGATTTTTAAAAATATGAGAAGGCAGTTTTCTAAATTGTCCATAGTATAATCAAATCTCCTCAACTGGATGCCCGGCATGCTGGTGCAGTGGGTGGTGGGTGTATTGATATATTGTTTGCCTCATCCATGGGGCAGCCAAGGGGCTGTTACCACCAGCAGACTCTTCTGTTTACCCCAATATGCCTCATGCACATCATTACTTATAATGCTCTGTGATGGGGAAAAAGTTGGATAACTCTATGATTAATGGCAGTCTGATATTGGAAACTTCTGAATGGATTATTAATTCCATTGCTTGCATGCAACTGGGAAATACAGGAATGATCGTTAAAGGTCAACATGCATTCACTAGGACACACACTCCCAAATAAATGTTGTTTTCCTTTTGTTTTAACATTTAAATAAGAAGAATACCAAAGTTAGATTCTCTAATAACATAATAGAAGTCAAGATGAGAAAATGCTCTCTAAATCCTAATGAAACACATTAAGATAAATTACCAAACCAAATCAAGGTGTTGCACTCACTCATTTTCTCAATCAACAAACATTTTTTGAGCCCCTAAGCTATTCTAGTCCCTTTCCCAAGACTCTGAGAATACAAACCATGCTGCCTTTCATTGTGTGCAGTCCACTTCTGTGGAATAGAAAGATTACACATTGTCTCTTTCACCAAGCATCTTCATGGAAGAAGTGGGATTTGAGTGGAGTGATGAGGAAGAAATGAGATTCCCCTATGTAGAGCTGGGAAGACAGTCCAGGTTGCACTACTCATGTCAATCTTGGTGTTTGCCTTCCATAGAAAGGGGACCCTTGCCAGAGCCTGTTGGACACTAGAGCCTGCAGGCCTAAGAACTAAGTGACACAGTCTGGCCAGTATTAAAAGCTAGGAAGAGAAGACTGTTGCCTGGGTAGGGTTTTGACTTTGCTCTAGTTCCCTGAGTAATCTTCCGGAATAGTGTTAGGGAGCTATGCCACTGAGACGGCTGTCAGAGGCTTCCCAGAGCTTGCAGAGCCACCCAATAAATGAATGCTGGACCCCTCCTCAGAAGTCACCAGTAGGCATTTTGGTGACCCATGAGATAAAAAGGGTCTACCAAATTGGGATGACAGAAAGGAGATTTGCGTATGTCTCTGGCTCCCTCTGAGAAGTGGCTTAGAAAATATACAAAGAATGTACCAAATGGGAGTGAGAGAACACAAGGGTGGATACAGAAAACAGAAGAGAGACAGAGATGGAGAAAGCAGCTTGATTTATAGTGGCTTTTCCGTTTTACCAATAGCTGAACTAAATTCATTCAATTAACTTCTTTTTCATAAGACGGCTAAAATAGGTTGCTGCTTTTTGTTAGGGCAAGAGACAACTTAATGCATTAAGGAGGAGGACAGTGGGTGCAGCTCAGCCTGAGCAGTGGGTAAGAATGTAGTATTTCTGGTAGGTATGGATTACACACACACACACACACACATTCATAGCAATGCCTCTTAAGATAAGATTTAGTTCTGAATTTAATGAGCCAATCATACAAAATTATTGGAAGCAAAGAGACTGCAAAGGCAGAGCAGAAGCAGATGATGCGATTACCTTAGGAAAACTTCCCGTGTTCCCCAAAGTTCCAAAAGGAGCCATGGAGCTGCCAGTGACACTGTCCAGGAAAGGTAAGATCTTGCCACACCTGGATTATTCAATACTTACTGTAGCTCTGTCCTTTCATACCCAGGGATGATACCACTGTTCTGAGAAATAAGTAGTGATTCAGAGCAGTGGCTATACTAGCCCATAGGAGCTGTGTGACCATGCCTGAGTTTCTTAATCTGCATGTGCTTCAATTTCTTTACACATAGAATAAAGAAAACACAAATTTTTATCTAGCAATACTTTTGAAAGTATAAATAAGTACACACAAATACTTACAATAATACCTAAAACATAATAAGTATACTATTAATATCTATAGTATAATTACACCAAAATTCTAGGAATTTCCATCTAAGGAAAGATTTACTCACATTGGGCTCTCCTGGCTAGTAAACCAAAACGCCCTGTTAGTAAGGCCGTATCCTTCTCTAGAGGGACAGAATCCATCCCTTGGAATTCCTGAAGAATATTTCTGCCACTGCCTTTATATCCTTATGAAGGCCCATTCCCCTGCAAGATGGTTGGACCTTCTCACAAAGCATCATTCACATAGTCCTGTCTGTCTCCACGCTATACCCAGTGGAAATGTAGAGAAGCAATTCTACTGCTCTTTTACAATTCTCTCTTGAAACTGAAATCTCTTCCAAATAAGCAGTAAATTCTTAAGGACAGAGACCATGTTTAATTTATCTCTGTATCTCCAATTTCTGAAGCATAAAAGGCAATGCCTTAATATTGGTTGGGTGATTTGTTGAAAAGAATGAATGAATGAATCAAAGTAACAAAAAAACAAAATGATAAGGCTGGAAAAGAAGGCCGGAGGATCTTACGTCTTTGTAGTCAAACAAATGGATTGAATCTCAACTTCACAACTTTCTTGCTGTGTGATTTTGGACAAGGTACTTAATCTGTAGAAGCCTCAGTTTCCTTATCTGTCAAATTGAGTTTATAATAGAATCTACTTCATAGGACGGTAGTGAAGATTAGATGTGAAATCCATTTAAAGTGTCTGGAATAAGATTAGTGCTTAACTAATGTCAGTCATTATTCTTCTTATTCTTGTTGTTATCATTATTGTATTAATGAGTCAATAGCAAAGAGTCTATTAAGGGATATAGAAATGTTTTAAAATGTTATGTGATACAATAGAGAAAATTTACAATCCTAAAAAAATGATAAATTCTACAAAAGTACAAAATCATAATACATTTGAAGGCATTCTGAAAAAATATGTTTAAACACCAGATATAATTAGCTATTCTAGCTTGTTGTCCTTTATATCAGTTAGGATCCATTCATGAAAAACTAAACCACACTAAACATTTCAATAGATATAATTTAATATAGGCAATTTCTTATGCATGTGTCAGAGAGCTGAAAAGCAAAAGAAAGCACTAAATTAAGCAGAGATAATAACTGAAGGAAGCAGCTAACAGTCCCAAGGCTGGGGGCATAAAGGGCAGTGGTTGGAGTTCTGAAAACTTGGAGAAAAATAAATAAATAGAAAACAAACAAAAAAAATTTAGTCTGGAAACAACAGCTGCTGCTGAGGTGAAGAGTATTTCTGGGATGCTGAGATGATGTTGACAGGAACGAAAACAAAGGAAAGAACTAGTCCTTTCTGCTGTCTTCCTGCCAGTGCTCCCCATTGGCAGAACCTTAGAGTCAACTGACCAGGAAGAGCCTCAGCATCCAGAGATTTGGAGCTGAAAGACAAGGGCTTGATAACTCACCCAACCTTATACCTGCTCTACTTTTTTAAAACAGAGACAAACTTAGCTTGCCTTTACTTTGCTCTCTATTGCTAATTTCCATCCTGGCTAACCACCCCGTAAAACTGAAAAGGCATTTTCGCATATTTTACCATATTGTCCCTCCTAAACATCCTCCAATATAGATATTATCCCCAGTATACAGATCAGGAATCTGCAACTTAGAACAGTACTTCTAAAACTTAATGTACAAACAAACCACTCGGAGATCTTGTTAATATACTAATTCTGATTCAGTAAGTCTGAGATTGGATCTGAGAATTTGCATTTCTATCGCACTCCTGGATACGTTGAGGCTGCTAGCCTGGTGACTATACTTTGGATGTGATACATATTTAGAGAAGGATCCACAAAGCACTCTCAGGTATTCTGATAATATGTACCATTTGTTCCCCACAGCAAATCACCATTCAGTTCACTTATTTATACATACTACAACTTTTCATTAAAATAATAATTCTCTACTATTTTCTTAGACTTCATTTTATATTTATTATAAGTATTAACTGTCATAAAAGTGTGAGCAGAGTATGTCCTTTACGTAAGAGCTTATGATATATATATATATAAGCACTTCCTAGATCCATCTTTCATAGATAAAATAAAATTTAATTTAAAGTTCGTTGTCAAGTAAGCATGAGATTTATGGATGCTACCGTCTCTTCTCCTAATATTTCCCTCTGGTTTTGATTCTCAAATTTGACCTATGCTTAGAGAGCAGAAAGTTATGTCATTAAAATACAGTCATGGTCTCAGAAGTGCCACTCTCCTCTTCGTTCCAAAGTGTAGTTTAGTGCTACAATTGCTGACTTTACCTACAAAAATACATTGTGCTCCTGCCAGCATTGCAAATTCTAAAGAGCAATGGGCTGGTTACACCGAATTCCACTCTGCATTAGGACTGTCAGCACAGTTCTGATGGCTGAATCTCTGCAGCTTGACCAAAGGTAGTTTGCTGGCCAACTTCACTGTGAAATAGGAAGCTATGTGGCTGAGGAAGACTAGTTTTTGGATTGCAAACTCAGCTCATTAAGGGTGGATGGATGCTTCCGCTTGGATATAGACAGAGCCAATGTCATCATTTTTATTTGTAATTTTTAAAGCCAGAAAATGCATTTAAAAGCACATTTCAAAAAGTCATCAGTTGCAATCTTTGTTTATCACAATTTAGTGTAAACAAATTAGTACGTTCTTTTTATGCGCCATTAATTTAACCGTTGCCAATATAAGAAGATTAGATAATTGGTTCATACTCTATCTCGTGGTTCACAATGATACAAAATGATGTCAAAGTGTTATGTACTTTGTATAGCTTTACATAATAGACAGAGAGGACTAAATATGGATTTTAGCACAGCAGGTTTTACCAATATTCAATCATTCTGACATTAATCAATTTGAAGGCTATCAAGATAATGCCAGAACACTTTACTGCACTTTAGTGTAGTTTTCAGATTTATATTTGCTAAATAAAATTGTTAGATGTACTTATTTCTTCTAGTTCTGCTGCTCTGTACTCTTCTCTAGACATTGTATTAGTTCAGAGAGGAGGTCATGCCACATTCTCCCAATTTTAATCTGGAATCGCTCTCCCACATCATATATTAAGTAATCATCTCACTATTCATTCCACCAGGCCTTTCAAATCCTTTCTAAAATGTTATTAACTTCTGTTTTATGCCTATTTGGAATGTCCTTCTCTGCCAGACATGTTTTTCTTATCTTTTTTTATTTTTTTAAATTAATCTTTTTATTGTGATATAATTGTGGATTCACATGCAATTATATGAAATAATACAGAGATAGCATGTACCCTTTACCAATCTCTCCCAATGGTGAATTCTTGCAAAACTATAGTACAATGTCACAACCAGGATTTGACATTGGCACAGTCAAGATATAGAACATTTCCATCATCATAAGCATCCTTCATGTTGCCTTTTATAGCCAGAACCACTTCACTCCCCTTCTTCCTCCTTAAAAGGCAACCACTCATCTCTTCTCCATTTCTATAATCCTTGTCATTTCAGGAATGTTATATAAATGGAGTCATACCATGTGTAACCTTTTGGGACTGTCTTTTTTTACTCAAAATAATTTGGAGACTTATACAAGTTGTTGTATGTAACAGTAGTTTGTTCCTTATACGACTGAGGAGTACCCCTGGTGTGGATTACCATGAGTTACTGAGTCTTTCATCAGTTTAAAGACTTCTGAATTGTTTCCAGTTTGGGGCTATTATGAATAAAGATGCTCTGAACACTTATATATAGATTTTTGTGTGAACATAAGTTTTCATGTCCCTGAAATATATGTCCAAGAGTATAATTGCTGGATCATATGGCAGTTACGTGTTTGGTTTTAAAAGAAACTGCTGAATTGTTTTGCAAAGTGTCTGCTGTGGACTGAATTGTGTCCCCTCAAATTCATGTTGAAGCTCTCATCCCCAAAATGACTACATTTGGAGAAAGTGCCTGTAAGGAAGTGATAAAAGTTAAATGCGGTCATAAGGGTGAGGCCTTAATCCTATTGAGCTGATGCCCTTATTAGAAGAGGAGGAGACACCAGAGCTCTCTCTCTCCACTATGTGAGGACACAATGAGATGGTGGGTGTCTGCAAGCCAATAGAGCTCTCACCAGAAACCGAATAGACCAGCACCTTGATCTGGACTTCCCAGTCTCCAGAATTATGAGAAATAAATTTCTGCTGTTTAAGACACCCAGTTTATGGTATTTTGGTATGGCAGCCTAAGCTGACTAATGGAGTGGCTGTGCCATTTTACACTCCTATCAGCAATGTATGAGTATCTAGATTTTTTGCATCCTCGCTAGCATTTGGTGTTGTCAGTATTTTTTATTTTAGCCATTCTGACAGGTATGTAATAATATCTATTGTGGTTTTAATTTACATTTCCCTAATGGCTAATGATGTTGAGCATCTTTTCATGTGATTTGTGCCATCTCTATTTCCTCTGGTGAATTGGTGCAGCGTATGTCTGTGTCTTTTGCACATTTTCTGATTGGATTGTTTGATTTTTTACTCTTGAGTTTTTACAGTTCTTTGTGTGTTCTATCTCCTAGTTTTGTTCGATATGCAGTTTGCAAATATTTTCTCTGAGGCTACAGTTTGCCTTTTTATCTCGCACAGGAGTATTTCAAAAGCAACGTTTTTAATTTTAAGCAAGTCCAATTTATCAATTTCTTCTTTCATGGATCAGAAAGTCTAAGAACATTTTTGCTTAGCCTTAGATCCAAAAGCTTTTTGCAAAATTATTTTTTCTAAAAGTTTTAGAATTTGACACTTCATGTTAGGGACATATTTCATTTTTACTAAATTTTTGTAATTGTGATGTTTAAGTTAAGGGGTTTATTTGTTGTTTTTTGGTTTTTGGTTTTGGCTATAGACGTCCAGTTGCTCCTACACCATTTGTTGAAAAAGCTATCATTCTTCCATTGATTTGGTTTTGCACCTTTGTCAAAAATCAGTTGGGCACATTTGAGAGAGTTAATTTTTAGGTTTTCTACTTAGTTCCATTGATCTCTGTGTCTGTCTCTCCACCAATATCACACAGTTGTGATTACTATACTATAGCTATCCAATATTGGATGAGGTAGACCGATCCCTCCCACTTTATTCTTCTTTTACATAATTGTTCTCATTGTTCTAGTTTCTTTACTTTCCATAAAAATTTTAGAGTAATCTTGTCTATATCTGCAAAATATCTTACTGGGATATTTTTAGGAATTATGTTAAAGTTGTATATCAATTTGGGGAGAATGCCACCTTTACCATGTTAACTCTTTCAATCCATGACATGGTATGTCTTTCCATTTGTTTAGATCTTCTCAATTCCTTTCATCAGCATTTCAGCATATAAATCTTATACATGTTTTGTTATGTATATAGATAAGTATTTCATTTCTTTCACTGATTGTAAATGGTATGGATTTTTCATTTGGGTGTCCATGTGTTCATTGTTAGTATATAGAAATCCAACTGATTTTTGATGTATATCTTGTATCCTACGATCTTGCTGAACTCACTTTTTACTTTATTTTCCTTTTCTTTCCTTATTGTTTTGACCAGAACTTCCAGCCCCATGTTGAATAAGAGTGATGAGATCAGACATCCTTGCCTTATTCCTGATCTCAGGGGGAAAGAATTCAGTCTTTTACCACTAAGTACAGTGTTAACTACAGGCTTTTTATAGGTGCTCTTTATCCAATGGTTGGGGTTCTCCCCTATTCTGATTTTCTGAGAGTTTTTGTCATGAATGAGTGTTTAATTTTGTCAAATATCTTTTCTGCATTGAATGATATGATTGTGTGATCTTTTTTTAGCCTGCTAATATGATGGATTACATTGCTTGATTTTTTTTAAATATCGAACCAACTTTAAATTCCTGGAATAAACTCCCCTTGGCCATGGTATATAATTATTTTTCTGTATTGATGAATTTAATTGCTAATATTTTGTTAAAGATTTTTGCATCTATATTTATGAGGGTATTAGGCTGACTGTAGTTTTAGTTTTTTTGTAATTTTTTCTCTGGATTTGGTATCAGGATAATAATAGCATCATAAAATAAATTAGGAAATATTCCTTCTTTTCCAATTTTTTGTGGAAGATATGGTATAGAATTGGCATTAATTCTCTTTAAATGTTCTGAACAATTCCCCAATGAAAACATCAGGGTCTAGACATTTCTTTTATTTAATCTAAAGAGCATTTAATGCTCTATATTTCCTTGTCAGCACTGATTAGCTGTGTCCCACAAATTTTGATATGTTGTATTTTCATTCAATTTAATGTGTTTTATTTTTAATTTTCCTTGAGACTTCCTATTGACCACTGAATTATTTAGAAGTGTGTTGCTTAGCTTCAAAGTGTTCAGAGATGTTCCTGTTATTTTCTGTCATTGATTTCAAGTTTAATTCCACTGTGGTCAAAAAACATATTCTGTATGATTTCAGTTTTTTTAATTTGTCAAGGTTTGTTTTGTGGTGCAGGAGATAGCCTATCTTGGTATATGTTCTATGGGTGCTTGGGAAGAATGTGTGTTCTGCTATTGTTGGGTGAGTTTTCTGTAAATGTCAATTAGATCCTATGGGTTGATAGATTTTGTGTAATCATTGATTTTTTGTGTGTGTAATTTTTTCCATTAATTATTGGGAGAGTAATAGCAAAGCCTCCAACAAAATAATTTTGGATTTGTCTATTTCTCTTTTTAATTCTATCCATCGTTGCTTTGCATATTTTGCAGCTCTGTCATTTTGTGCATACATATTTAGAATATGTCTTTTATAGTGGATTGAACCCTTTCTTACTATATAATGTCCTTATCTGACTGTGGTAACTTTCTTTGCTCTAACATCTACTTTATCTGATATCAATATAGCCACTCTTCCTTTCTTTTAATTAGTATTTGCATGATATATCTTTTCCTATATTTTTCTTTCAATTGATTGATATTGTTGTATTTAAAATAAACTTCTTGTAGGTTTCACACAGTTAGGTTAATTTTTTTAATCCACTCTGCTAATGTGTTTTTTTATTCACTGCATTTAGACCATTTACATTTAAGGTAACTATTGATATATTAGGGCTTAATTATAAGTCTTTACACTTTGAGTCCTAATATATCAATATTCTGCTGTATACATTAATAATTATGGTTGTTTAAAATAAAATTATCTTTCTTTCACTGTATGTGTACTCTTTAAAAATATTTTTGTTTCATGCTTGTTCTCTCTGTTTTTTGTTTTCTGTTTGATCTCTGTTTTTATGTTTCTCTGTTTTCTTTTCTCTTACCTTCGTACGGATTACTTGACCATTTTTTTTTTAGAACTCCATCTTGGTTTTCTACAGTGTTTTTGAGTCTCTCTTTATATAGCTTTATTACTGGTTGTCCTCAGTATTACATTAAAATTCAAACCTTATCACAGTCTTCTAGTGTCGATATTTTACCATTCAAGTGAAATGTGGAAATCTTACCTCCTTTTATGTACCTTCCCTCTCTTATTTACAATATAGTTGTTCCGAGTATTTTCTCTACACCCATTAAGAACCACAATAAAAAGTATTACAATTTTTGCTTCAAGTGCCAAATAAAATTTAGAAAACTCAAGACGAGAAGGAATGTAGATGCACTTATTCATATTTTTACTCTTCCTGTTGTTCTTTCTTCCTTTTTGATCTACTAAGCTTACCTCTTTTATCATTTCCTTTCCATTTAGAAAATTTTCTTTAGCCATTGTTTAATGTAGGACTGCTGCTGACAAATTTCCTTAGTTTTTCTTCATCTGAGAGTGTCTTAACTTCCTCTGCATTCCTGAAGGATATTTTTGCTAGATATAGAATCTTGGGTTGGCAGTTCTTTTCATTGGGCACTTGAAAAATGTGCTGCATCCTTCTGGCCTCCATGGTTTATGGTGAGAAATCCACTGCCATTCAAACTGTTTTTTTCCCTGTATGTTAGATGTCATTTCTCTCTTACTGCCTTCAAGATATTTTTTCTCTGTGTTAGTGTTCAGGATTCTGTGTTGTGTCTTGATATGAATTTCTTTGCATTTTCCCTCTTTGGAGCATGTTCAACTTCTTGACTCTTTAGATTTGTCTTTTGCCTAATTTGAGGAAGTTTCTAGCTATTATTTCTTCAAGTTATTTTTTAGCCCCACCATCTTTCTCATCTCCTTCCAGAATTATTATGACATGAATGCGAGACCTTTTCTTATAATCTTACAGGTTCCTGAGGCTCTATTCCTTTTGTTTTTCTGTTTATTTTCTGTGTGCTTTTGGTTGATTCTATTTTTCTATCTTCAAATTCACTGATTTTTTTCCTTCTATCTCATTCATTTTGCTCTCATCCTCCTCCATAGAGTTATTTATTGTGGCTATTGACTATTTTTCAGTTTTAATTTTCCATTTCATTCTTCTTTATATCTTCTCTTTCTTTGCTGAGTCTTTCTATTTTTTCATGTTCAGCTCCTGTTGACACTTGATTGGTACCTCCATCTTACTATTGAGTGGATTTCAGAGTTCTGGCTCCTCACCAGATCTCTGCTTGGAAGAGACAGCTTGAGAGGGACATGAGTGCTTCATTGTTGCTACCCTCATAGCCTTCACTGACACAATGGGGGTAACCTAGTTACTGCTGGACAGTGGTAGAAGTCCTGACTCTACCTTAGGCCTCCTTTGACACCATCCAGCAGGTAGAGTGAGGATGAATGTCTTGGCTTTCTATTTTGCCTTCTCTGACACCATCTTGGTGGGGGAGTTGGAGCCAACCTGGTAAGGGTGGAACACTTGGCTCCTCTCTCAAACTTTATTGTCTAAGTGGAGGGTAAGTACTGTTTTCTCTGTGATGTTTGGCTGGAATAGAGCACTTATTGTCTAAAAGACTTTGGTCTTACTAGCATGCTTTTGTTGGGCTGTTATTTTTTTTGTAGGCACCCATTGGCATTTCAGGATTGCCAGCTTCCTCAGCTCCAAATCTGGGATATATGAAAAAAAGAAAACTCAATGAATTCACCACCATATCATTTTTTGGACCCTGAGGTCCCTAGCCTGTCTGCCTTCTTCCCTCTACCTTTTAGTGTATTATGATGTTTGTTTTATATATAATGTCTAGGGTTTTTAGTAGTACATAATGGGATGAATATGGAAGAAGACATTTACTCAATCTCTCCGTCTTCTCATAATGAAAAGTCTCTGTTTTCTTTATCTTTCAAGATTCGACTATAAGGACCCTTTCTTTGTAAATCTTCCCAACCACTCCATTTCCCTTGATGGTGATCCTCTTTTCTCTGCAGGTTCCCAGGCACTTTTCTTGTAATTTATTATCCCCTCATGACTGCTTCCATAAACTAGGCATATTAAACTATGAAACTCCTGAGGATACAGGCTTTGCCTTATTCTTTATGATGTTCTCCTGTGACTAGCGCAATAGTTTGAGTGTAGCAGCCAATGTGTATTAAATTAATGAAAAGGTGAATGTATGGTATAGTCTCTCAAGAATTTTTTAAGATACAGACCACCTCTTTCAGAGAGCCTTCTATGAAAACTCCAAGCTAAGAAAGTGCCCTACAATAGACTGTCACACTCTCTCTTGTCCCTCTAACATTGGATCACATGGTGATTATTGTATTCACTTCCCCTGCTACACAGCAAGAGCCACATATTTGACTTTCTTTCTTGAGTTTGTGGTAGAGACTCTTGGACATAGATTATAAATTGTATTTAATCAGGGACCATGTTGGTATAGGCTCATGGCTCACAGGTATTCCAGAATTTAGCAAAGTCCTCAAGTACATGGTAGAAGTGCAAATAAGTATTTGTTGAATAAATGAATGAAATAAACAAATGGATGAAAAGATAAAAGGAACTCAACATATTGTGAATGACTCCATGTTTCTGTTGCATATGTTACATGAAAAACCTATCCAATTTGCCTTGCCAGAAATGTCAGATTTGTCTCTTTGGATCTCAACATTTATGAATTACACATTTTTCTAATTATATTAACATAACTTTTGCAACATAAACTCTTTTTTCCTGAACCATTGCAGAAACTGAATGATGAACTTGTTTGTGAGTTACCTACATAGGTTTTTTCCAAATGCCTTAAAGAACTTTATTGTGTATCTATAATAGTTTATGAGACAGCAGGAAATGGAAAGGGAGATAGCTTTTCCACATGATAAGTGTTAGTAAAATGTGCCTGAAGGGCTGTCTTGGAGGCCAATCTGGATATATGGCTTTATTTACTAGTCTTATAAATGGTCAAACCTATTATTCCCTTAGTAACTCAATAACACTTCATAAATGATTTCTTAGTACTTTATTTCCAAGTCTAAAATTTATATCTACAGCTCCAAAACCCACATCAGTAAAAATCTTCTAGAAGAGTTATTTTAAGTGTTGTAAGATTCCCATATGAACACCCATCTTGCATAGTTAAATTATTTAACCTCTTCTGTGCATGCCAGTTAATTAAGTATTGCTGAGAATGAGACAAACGAAAAGGGCTGCAAGGCAAAAATATTTCTTCTTTACACAGCTCCAAGGAGAGACAGTGAATGACAAAATGTTACAGATGGAAAGGAAAGAGATTCCTCTGAAATCACAATGTCACAAAAATAGAGACAGATTCTGTTCCCCTAACATAATCCATTGACAGTCATTCCATTATATGAAATTGAGGTTATGCCTTGGTGTTTGACATATGCTCTGAAGGTTATATTTTAGAAGCTCAATCTTAAACTCAAAGGATAGATGAAATATAGATGTTTTGATATTGCCATAATCTTTATAAAGTAGATATCCTAAGGGGTTCCACGAAGTTGGAACATATGAATCCTATGTGATAAAGCAAAGATGACATTCCCCCAAAGATTCATTTATACAGATGTAATACTCTATATCAAATTTTAAAAAAATTGTAGGGAAAAAGAGACAGAAAGAGAAATTAGTCTGAAATGTGCCTTTTATGGGAGCTAATTTGTAAAAGAACTATTGAGGACCGTTATCTAGCATTTAACAATCAGAAACTACGGGCATAACTTGTATTATGTAATCAAGAAAATGCAATCAAATAGTAACAACCTATTCTCAGCCAAAATTTCATACTGCTTATCTTTTTTTTAAGTGTATCATAACTGTATCTACTCGAAAATATTGACTAGTGAATAAGAGGTCCTAAAGATATAACAAATATTCTTTATATGATTCATATTATAACATGGCCTTATTTATTGACAGCTGCCCATTTGAAGATAGCTGTGCCTTTCTACAAATAAGTATACTGAGTACTCATGAGTGGCTTAAAACATATTCATTGTGTATTTACCATTTTGAAAATGTAGCTTAGATCAAATCAGAAACAATCAGGAACACACATTCTCAAGCCTCTGCTAAAGGTTTTGGCATGACACCAGGCTATAATCTCCTCAAGATCAAGATCCCTGCTTTACTCACTAATGGAATCCCTGGCATCTGACTTAGAACTAGGAGGCAAAAGTTGATGCTCAATGAAACTGATCTGTTTAGTTTAACGAATTGTCATGTGTGGCTCTCTGAATTTGGGATGGGCCCACGTGGCCATCTGCAAATGAAAGAAATTCTGTCATACAACGAAATATCTTTTCACTCAGTTCATGGAGAATGCCTTGTCTCTACTTCTACATTTCTGGAGAAAATTCTCTGCCTCATTTCGTAAATCATCACAGTGGTCTACGAATCTGTTATCCTCTCATACTTTTGAGGATTTTATTTGAGACTTTGAAAACGAGGTATTTGTGTAATAAAAGTTGATGTATTTTAAAAGCTATAACTCAGCCTCTATGTGTAAAATGATTAACCACCACACAGCTGGTCCTTTTGGACACTGCTCTATCTAAGCCTCATACCAAATACATTCCAGAGTGTCAAGTCAAGTAATGGGCATTAACCAGAAAAAAATGCTTAGGATTTCCCCAACCATCATAAAATATATTGAAACTACTTCTTTCCCACTTACTATTCACTTCTCTACTCTAAATCATAAATAACTTCAGATTATCTGAGAAGTCTTATTCTCTGTTTTTTGTTTTTTTTTTAATTACCTGAAGGCCGTCATCTCCAAGTCAGCTTCCTCTCAATCCTAAATGATTACACTATCATAGTTAAGCACGTAGCCTCTAATGTAGAAACTAGTTATGCAGTCAAATCATTCTGACATACCTAGCCCTGCAAGAAAAGGTCGCAGGAAGGCCACCATCCACACTGTATCTTCTCAGTCATCATTTTAAGTGCATTGCTTAGAAAGAAAGAATATCTTTTATTGCCTAAGGCATAGTTTATCTCTGCTAAAAAGGAAGGCTTGAAGCCTCCAAATTAAGCCTGGTAATAACCAAATCTGTGAGCCAGCAGCATAAAATTTGTGTAATAATTAATTCTTACCATAGCAAAAGACGCTATTTTGCAAAAGAAAAGCAGGAACACAATGATCTAACAATGTCTGTTCAATGAGATTCTTTCTCACTGAACTTACTAATATTCATCTTCTTCTTTCAGAAACTGAGCATTCTAATCAGACGGAATTGAAAAGAACATGAGCCTCCCTTCCACCCAAAGGGCCAGTTCATTTTGACTACTTGAGTTTAACCAATGGTGGAAGACCCATGTGTGAAGGTACAAATGGTTTAGTGCTCAAATGTAGAACTAAAATCCATCCTTGGAGTTCCACTTACGTCTAATTTATGCAAGGCATCTATTTTAGGGAGATAGCCAACTAGAGGAGCACAGTATTCCTTCAGGTGAGGCTCTTGGGAAGACTCCATTGAAGTACAACCACTCCATCAATGTATAACCACTTTTCTTGCCCAGGTTCTTAAGAAATACAGGAAATTCAGCTGAAATTTCTATCCAGAATTGTACGACATTTATTTCTCAGTTCCTCCTTCTCTAGGAGAGAAGTTCTGTATTCCCCACTGGATGTCAAGAGAATCCTCTGTCTAGATGTGGCTGACAATGGGTTAATTCATTACTTTGACTTCTATCTTAAAAGAAGACAGTGCAAATCGGGGACTTAGCTTTTACATGTGTACCCACAAATTATTTGAGAAGCCTAACACAGTCTGATCTCTATTTGTGGTGACAGAGCAACTAAGAATTGGCAATAAACATTTTTATTCCAACACATTAAAAACAATGGTTTTTGGTTGTTGTTTTCATTACTTTCTGTTATTATTGCAATATTTGCTTATTGAAGAAGTTTAGCAAGTACAGAAAAGCAAAAGGAATGTTGAAAAAAAAATCTCACTCCATAATCACACCACACAAGGTAATACTACTAAGATTTGGTGTGACTACTTTTAGTCTATTTCACCGTACATATGTTTTGCCTATGCTCAAATTGTATATAAAACATTTTGTCTTGCGTTTTTTTATTTAACATTATATTTTTAGCATTTACTTTGTTATTAAAAACACTTTATAAGCATCATGTTAAATAAGACTTTTTCCTAATTCAGAATTATATTAGTATTCTAACATTTTGAATAATACTGTAACATATGAATTGTATTGTTAACTCAAATATCAGTGTTTTATATTTTAAATCACACTACCAACATACAAGTATATCAAAGAATATAAAATATATGGCATATATATTAGTCGTGCATTTTATTTATATGACGGAGCAAAGGTAAAAAGATTGCATTATGGGGCTTTTCTAAGAGAATTTTTCATTTTTCTTCATCAGTCCTAAATTCACTTGAAACGTTGTCAAAAGGTAGCAGATAAAATCATTTATTTTCACTCTAATGAGTTCTCAGTAGAAAGGCTGAAAAGTCAAGCACTCCCTGAAAAATAATAGAGCCATTTTATTTGTGAAATGACTTCCATTCCAGTGTCGTAATGTATTTTGCACATTTTATCAGAGCATTATTAGGCATTTTTGCAACCCACTTGACTCTGCCTGGCTCATTTCTCTGAGTGGAACAGCATATCCATACAGAAGAAGCAGTGACTCTTGAACGATTTCTACTTAGTACTGAGGCATGAGCAGAATTCAGCTTCTTTTGGAAGTTCTGTGTTTTGTCACGGACAGGGCCCATTATTCTACCTTTATCGTGTCAGGATTCCCTGAAATTGAAGATCACCCGAGATGAAGGAAAAAATTACTGAGACTCTGTCCCCATTGTCATGCTGGCTTCTCTTGCTTATGTTATTTCATTTGCTCCTGTGTCTGTCGGGGGAAGGGAAGGGCATCTTTTTTTATAGGTTACAGCAAGGTGTTATAGAGGCAGCAATGTTCATATGAAGGCAACAGTGTTCAATCTGAACTACCACATTCAAATAAAACAAAATGAAGAGGAAGAGGGGAAAAATAGGATGCTAAGTTGCCAAGGACTGAGGGTAGAAAGTGTAGGGGGGAGATATAAGAAGGCAGAAGGAAAGTAAGCTTGGAGGAATTTCTGGAATCAGGGTAAGGTCATCAAGGCAGGTTTGTTCACAGTTCCTCGAGGCTCTGGTGTGAAATACAGGGAGCCTTTAAAGGGGTTAACAAGAATAGACCTCAGACAATCTACGGATTATCCCTATCATCACCCCTAGACTAATCCTTGACTGAGAAAGGTCATCAAAAGGCAATGGAGGCCTTTAGAAAGGCAAAGAAACAAGAAAGAGACGAGTTGACTAAATGTGGCAGAAATCTGAACACATCCGTATGAAATAGAATTTGAGGCATGTTACAGAAATTTGCTGTGGTGAAAATGCACATAAGGGAATAACAATTTAATTCGGGTGTTCCCAATAAAATCTTCTACAACTCTCCTGGTGCATCAGAAAAGTTGTAACATCATGACTAGTTAGCACACAAACTACCATCTCCAGAAGACAGAGCCATAATGAATGGAAAGCATTTCACCCCAGTAATGATGAACCAGCAAAGTGATCTTGCAAGCAGCAGGGGTTTTCCCCATCATAAATCCATTTGTTTTCCCTCTGTTGGAAATAATAGTGTAAATAGAATTTAAAAGACAAAGTTTGAGGTGGGGGGAGATGCAGATGCAACTCTGTGTTAAACTCTTTCACTTTGACCATTTTCACTTCTGATCATTGTGTACAGAGAGACAGAAAAACTCAGAGGTCAACCTTATGGTGTAGGATCCTGCTTGAAATTAAAGGAGCATTGATTCAAAGCATCACTCTGCTCCTTTTTATTTTTTCCTCCTTATCTTTAACCACTCTGCATCTCAGTTTTAAAATCAATACCATTAATAAAACATAAAAAGGCTTTTCTTTAAAGTTGCTATTGGAGTACAATATTCACCAGGAAAAATGCATATATTCAATTGTACAACTCAACAAATATTTATAAACTGAAAACATCTGTGTAACCAGCATCCAGATTGAGGAATAGATCACAACTAGGACCCCAGGAACAACACTTCCAGTTGCCCCCCACCAGCCCAAGGGAAACTGTTTTATTAACTTCTCACAGAATAACACAGTTTTTACTGCAATAGAACTTTATGTAAATGGAATCACACATTATGTACTATTTTTTATTTGGCTTCTTTTTTTTGCGGGGGGGGAAGGGAGGAACATTGGCCCTGCGCTAACACCTATTGCCAATCTTCCTCTTTTTGCTTGAAGAAGAGTGGCCCTGAGCTAACATCTGTGCCCATATTCCTCTATTTTGTAATGTGGGTCGCCACCACAGCATGGCTTGATGAGTGGGGTAGGTTTGCACCTGGGATCTGAACCCATGAACTCCGGCCACTGAAGCGACTTGCATCGAACTTAACCACCACACCACCGGGCCAACCCCTTATTTGGCTTCTTCTGCTGAAATTATGTTTGCCAAATTTCTCCATATTGTTGCAGTTGTGAAGGTTTTTAATAAGAGAATTTTTGTAAAAGTAGCCAGGGCAATGCTTGATAGAAAAAAGCTGAATTAATATTTATTGCTATTATTACAGGTGTTAGGTTATAACAAGTAATAACACATAAAATAATTTACACCAGCAATAACTCAAGAGTACTTGTGAAGAACACTGCTCTGTTGAGGACGGCCCTGCTAACATACTATAATATCTAATTAGTGTACTCTAAAAGTGCAAGTCATCCTTTAAGAATAGATTTGGAACGTGAAGACTGTGCCTCCTCACACAGGTAAATGCTAGTGGGGCAGATTTTACATCCAAGCAGAGGCTCAGTAGGAACTCTGACATTTAAAGATATAGTACACATTTATCACAATTGTCATTTGCCATTAATTCACATTCCTTTTATGCATCTGTTCAAAAAATAATTAGGATTTTATGCAGCAGTAAATATGCTTGTTCATCCATTAGTGCAATGCAAAAGATTAATTGCATTACAATGGGAATCAGGACTGCAACACTCGGAGCCACGATGATAACAGTGACAGCTGGGCTGCCCACAGTACTTTGCTCTGATGAGCTTCAAAAACACGTGTAGATGGGAAAATAATTAAAACACTGACAAGGCGGCACCAGCCTTCTTTTCCCTCTTCTTGCATTCAGCGCACAATCACCAAACAGAAAGATTCTCAGTGTAAAATAGAAGGGGCCTCTATTTTCTTCCTGGTCTCCAAATGCCCTAGTTTAATGTTAGTAATGAGCCGGATTGCTAACAGATCTCACTTTTATTTAACTTCCTATCATTTATCTCAGCAAGCTAAAGAAGAGAGCAGAGTTGACCTAACCCAGTCTCTTTGACTAGTATCTATTGAAGACCCAATGGACAGGGCCGGCTCTGTGGACGTGTGTCCACTGCAGTCACACAGCACCCAGTGCTTAGTTTAAAGCTCTGTCACGGTGTTAAAAGTCCTAATAATTTTTTAACAAGAGGCCCCACATTTTAATTTTGCACTAGGCTTCATAAATTATGTACCCAGTCCTGCCAATAGATGTAAAAATAGTAATATAATTTCTCTCTCTAATATATAATGTATATATATTATGTATATAATGTATATAATGTATATACGTATTTATTATGTATACATGTATACTATAACACGTACTTCTGTATATTATGAATGTATATCACGTATATATTTTATATATATATATATACACATATATGCATGTGTGTTTGTGTGTGTGTGTGTATACACACTCAGATATATACGAGTGAATAAGGCCACACTCATACTCATTGCTGCATCTCCCCAAAAGGAAACAAAACAAACAGCAAACAAGCTGTCATTTTCCCCTTCCTTTTCCCTGGTCAATGAAAAAAGAAAGTGGTGTTATTGCATGGAAACAGAGTATCTGTTCCTTGAGGAAGCATCTGAGAAGGAAGAGATGCACTCTCCTTGTCCTCCAATTGTCTCTGGACTGTGGATACTTCTCTATGGTCCAAAATACACTGCTCATCGTTTTAGTGACAGTAAGAATTAACATTGGGCGAGAGTTCGTATCATTCAGGAAAACATCTGTGCAATGATTTGAGTAATGATCTAGCCTACAAACTGCAACCCCAAGAAAATAAAATGTTTACAGAAGTGCTCAATTCAAAGCTTCAATCTTTGATGCCTAATTAAGGTGCCAACAAAAGTCAGAGAACTACTCTGAGCTCTGACATTCCCACCACAAGAAGTAACTAACAGATGGTTGTGATTGTAACCGAAATGTTTGGATAATCATCTTTGATGAATCATTTTTCATGGCAGCTCCTCCTACAGCAGTGACTTTTTGAGAGTCCCCTGAAAAACCTGGCCCATTAAGGAATTGCTTGGTGACATAATGTGTCTACTACTCAGCTGGAAAGTAGCCAGAGCTTATCCTTCTACGTGATTTTTTAATCTTATTTTTTTAAGGGCCCTTGGATTTGTTAAATGTTATGAATCACAATTTTTCTTCTTCAATTTGAAGAACAAGAGAGGAACTTTCATTATTGATAGGGGCTGAGGGCTTCAAAAATAGGTCAGGTGCAACATCGGAACCAGACAGCCTGCTTAAGGGGAAGAGAAATGCAAATTAACTACTGTAGATGTGGGTATGTTTTAGCCCTGGCAGCAGCTGCTGAATAATTAGGGCCCAAAGGCCTTCATAAAGGTTATAAGTCTTGTTACTATGGCTAACCAACTCTGCTTGAGTAATTTTCCTTACCCTATTGCAATTATGGGGTTTTAACTCACTTGGTAGCTGATTTTGTGGCATGTACATATTCGATGTGTTGGGGAAAATGAGCTTCCAGGGCTCCCCTCTGGACCACTTTAGAGCAATGATCATAAATCCTCACTAAAGGGAAACTGGTTCTTAGGAGAAGCACTTTTAGGGGCAGAAGTGGAGGGAAAGGTGGGAGGAAGCAGGCAAACATTTCATAAGTGATGGATCTGCAAAACTGGATTGTAATATAATGTAATACAATAATGTGATATAATGTAATGTTAAATATCCTGGAATATGGTGTGTTTTGATGTCATATGATATACATTTCATGTTTTCTTCTTGTTATTACAGATAAGCATTCATTCTAGATTTTGCTAGACAATTTTGATATTCCTTAGATCCACTTTCCCTATAAGTAACCCTTACTTTCCAGTGTCTCGCGTCAGAGCTGTGAAACCATGGTCTGACATGGCCTTGTGTAAACTTGGGCATTGACTTGGCCTCACTTGTCCCATTGTGAAGTTTGTCTCCTCTTATGCTGACAAAATATCTGGTATTGGATGGGACAAAGGAGTCGATACTATGAGAGAAGACAGGGGCTTGATTTCTGGAGGTAACATTTCAGATTTATGAATTGGATAATAGGATTAATTTACTTAAATTATAGTTTCCTTTTAAAATGGGAAATTATTACCTTTAGAGGTTTTTTTACGGACGTCGAATATAAAAATTTATAGAAAAGTGCTTTTTTTAGCTTAAACATATTTGTCTATCCTCTCTCCCTCTATTTATCTATCTATTTACCTATCATCTCTTGTCACTCTCTCCATAAATCTTCCATCCACCTATATACTAATTTACTTTATCCTGTCCTTAAAGTGAAGACAGACATACGGAAAGAGCTTAAACATTTCAATGCACATCTTTATATAAAATATAAAGTCTATTTACCAATACATACTTGATATTATTTCAAAGTACTTTTGACATTTAGTCAATAACTGGAAAAATAGTTATAGAATATGGTTTTAATGCAGAAAAAGAATGTGATCTACTCACAGCTGAGCATATAATTAGCCTAGGAATTGGTACAGTGTTGGGATTTATATTACCAAAAGCCACTAGTATATGAAAGTGTATTTGCATCTCCACAGATTTTACATTCCATGCCAAGGATCCTGTCTCAGCAAATTCTGTTTTATTACACATAGGAGAAAGCACTTCTAACAAATAATATTCTTAGATGTAGATATTTAAATAGAAGTATAGAATTCATGAGTCCATTAATAATTTTCCCTAACCAAATATAGTCAATAATTTTTTTTCAGTGTATAAGTGCCTCCTACATAGTACTTTTTTCAGTGAGGGAGGCTTAAAGCTCTTTATATTGATTAATGGAGGGTCTTACTGTTGGTAGGAGACCTGGCCCAGGATTATGTTAAATTCCGGGGAATTATAGGTAGGACATGGGTAGTCATCTCTAGGAAGGGGAATGTTGGGAGTCAAAAGATGGAATCAACGTCAGTGACAATTTATAATTGTGAATTCATCAGCCTTCTCCATTGGGACTTAACATAAAAAGATAAGAATAATAATCTTTGATGTGGACAATTAATATTTTTGGACTCTTATGCAAAGTGTGCATTTAAAAAGCCTAAACTTACTTTAATTCTGAAACTGTGTACATGTGAGCAAAGACAGATTCAAGATATGGTGTCTCTAATCCCTGTCCCCTCCATCACACCAGTAACCAGAATGATATCACTCAGTTCTTCCTACGTAGAATTTCAGAAGCAAACCTTTACTACAAGCCAAAATAAAACCTGTATAATAAAGACAAGTTCTCCATACCATAGAGAGCTCATATAAGTACAACATCTTTAGGGCTCAAAGATGGGGAGACGGCAAGAGAGTGGTCTTATGTGATAACATCAAAGAGTATCTGGCACAGAAAACTCATCTTTACAGGTGAGCATGTCTGTGATTAGCCAGGCTGGCTTAAAGAGTCAGATTCAAGGTAGAGACAACTAAAATACCTGTAACAGGTGACTCTCCACCTAATTTCCACTTGATCTATTATGGGATTGGGTTCATGCCTCCACTCTTGTAATAGCCCCCAAAAAGTGGAAAGGCAATACAGAATATTAGAGAAGAGTTCAAATGTTAGTAATAGACAAATAAGGACTCAGATCACTTAGTTGATTGACTTGAGCAAGTTACTTAATTTCCTTGAAACTCACATAAAATTAATGGCTATTGTCAGGATGGAGAAAATGTGCATAACATTATTTGCATTGTATTTAATACAAAATAAGACTCTGTAATGATAATTATTACCATTATTATTATTATTGTTATCATTATTATTATTACAAAAAGAAGAAAAATGTTAAATATGGTACGCAGAGACTCTAATGCTCTGAAATATGGGACAGAATATTTTTAGCATAATATTCAAGTTTCCTGTAAATGTTTTGATCTGAGATGGTATAGACCACGAGTCTAAGATCGACTTTTGGGCATTCATCTTCCTCCTCTTTTCCCCAGCCAAAACAAATGGTGATGTGTGTGGGTGCTTTGGTGTCTACTTCGGTATGAAACCTTTCCTGATAACTCTATTCAACTCCGATTTCTTGCTTTCTTGACTGCCCATGGCATTAATTGTACAGAATATGTTAGCACATTTAATTTATCTCTTCATCACAGTTTCTCCGCTGGTCTCACGTGCTTGTTGCCTTATTAACACATCTGTTAAATTCTTGGAAGTCAGGGATTATGCCTTATGTTTTCTAGGCCCTCCATGCCGCGTAATTAACACATTCTGGAAAGATTCTAAGTCATATTGAATTCAAATTCCCATATACTTTCCATATTCAGCTTATTTTTGGTATAATCCCCGGTTGAATTTCAACTACTTCCTTTCAGAATGCAGTTTCCATAATAAAATACAGTGCTCTAACAATGTCCTGATCACTGCTACTTCAGAGTTTCTACTTATTATATATGTTTCTAAATCCCAGAGTCATCAAGTGTTTTTCTTTTGTGTCTTTCTTAACTGTTAAACTATTATGACTTCTTAATATTTATGAGTTATTCAGTTCATGGTCCAGTTTGATATGGGGATTTTAGTTTATCACATTGTAGTCGTTCTATAAAAATCCCTCCCTTTGTCTTTTGGGGAATGTTATGATTATTATTCAATAATATCATGCTAATTTTTTCAAGAATGATCACATTTTCAAACTAATCAAGATTTTAAATCCGTGTTTCCTGCTACCTGAGCCTCAAATCAAACTTGATTAGTCATTTGACCTGCTATTATTTTGAAAAGCAGAGATTGAGTCCACAAGATGCATATTTCTGGGTGGCATTTATTTTTTTATTTTATCTTATAACTTCTTTTTATTTCAAATGAATTAAATGGTCATTGAAGAAAATTTGGAAAATACAGATAAGTAAATAAATACAAATAAATAAAATCCCATGAAATCTCCTATCTAGAAATATCCACTATGAACTTTTTTTAAGTTTTCATTTTGAACTAATTTTAGACTTACAGAAAAGTTGCAAAAATAGTTCAGAAAGTTTTCATACATCCCTCAGCCAGCTTCTCCTAATGATCACATTTTGTACAACCATAGTGCTAGGGATGAGAACAGGAAATTACCATGGGTAGAATATTATTAACTTTTGGCCATTATACTTTTCACTAGTTACCATTGTCTTTACAAACGTTACACAAATTTCCTCAGGCCATATAAGACTGGGAAGCAGATATGACAAAATAATAGTAGCAAAACAGTATTTCTCTGAGTACAAACTCACCTACTGAGCTGAGAGAACTCCTGCACAGTTCTCATTTCTCCTTCATTCATTAATTATTTGCTTCCAACTTCCTAAGGAATCGGGCATTATTTTATGCTCTGGAGATACCGCTGTGAACAAACAAACCCCTTCCTTGGAGGGAGCTTGTATCCTAGTGGGAGAGACAGACAATAAAAATAAATTTATATTACAGCGCTAGGAAGTGACAAAGGCCAGGGAAATAATTGAGCGGGGTAATGGGACAGAAACTGATAAGGAGGGATAGAAACTGATTTACGTAGTGTGGGTAGGGAAGACCTTTCCAATTACGTAGCATTTGAGCTGAGTTCTGAGTTAGCCTGGTGAACATCTGGGGGATAAGATTTCCAGGCAGAAGCTACAAAGCTCTAAGAGAGGAACACACTGGCATGTTGCAGAAGCTGCAAGAAGGCCCTTGTGACTAGACTGGGCTAAGGGGGAGCAAGATGGGCAACGAAGTCTAAGACGCAGCTAGGGATCAGATCAGGTGCAATAAACCTATCCCAGTAAACTCTTCTCGACTTTTTAAGGAAATCCCCTGTGGACTCCTAGATACACTCCCCTGGGCTGCAGCAGAGATTCCAGCAGCTCCTCTCCTGGATTATAAAAATAATCCTTGTCAGTTCTCATGACCCACGATCTTGCCTATATGTGTGTGTTCCAGGAGTCTACACCAGCTGGCTTCCTGTTGAGGCTTTGACTCCAGACAGCGCCCTCAGGAGATGCCCTGGCTCTCTGAATATCACCTAAGAGACTGAATATACAAACGGATCATGGCCAGATCGTACATAAAAACAGAACTCTGACCTAAAGCTTGCAGCAATCTGCCCAGGAAACTGATCCCTTGTCTACAATAAACAGCCCAAGAAGTCAGCTTGCTATACATCAGACTTTCAGGAGGCCAGGTTGCTATCTCTAGTAATAACTCAGGAAGCTAAACAACAACTTCTGTAACAATTGGCCCCAAATGGCCAGAACTTGTTTAACAACTGACAGCTTCCCTATTGTCCCTGCTTTCAACTTAGGAACATGCAGATAAAACCAAATATGCTGCCCTAACCATTTCTACTTAGCCTGCCTCCAGCTTCCTCATGCCGACAGGCTTCAAGCAGAGCACGTCTGAAGCCTTCCCTTTTTTCCACTATAAAGCTTTCTCCTCCTCTATGCCTGCTTTTGAGTCTCCGCCAAAACGCAAGTGACAGTGGCTGACTCTCTTGCTATAGCAAGTTCTTAATAAGAAGGCTTTGCTTTTCTCATTTGGTTGGTTTTATTTATTTATTTCCATACACCTTTCTACAGTAGTAAAAATCCCTCAACCTTCAATTTCCACAGTAATAGATTATACCTAAATTCGTGTACATATGAATATGTATATACATATATATACGAATGTGAATAGATGGTTGAAATTTGAAATATGTGTATGTGTATATTATATAGTCAAGCTTTCTCCTTAAGATTTGGTTGAGTGTGGATGACAAATCCATATTTTTGCACATAACTATTAATGGTTTGTATTCCTCAAGGGCTCTATCATAATCTCTCTTCTCTTTCCTTCTCTGTATCTCCTTCCCCTCTCTAGATTTCTTTCCTCCATTACTCTACCTATGTGAAGATGACTCTTTAATTTATATTCCCTGTCCAGACCTTTCATTTGAGCTTCAGACCTTATATCTCACTACCTCTTGTGTTTCATACAGACACCACCACCAAGTTAATATGGGTAGATGATCTTTCTCCACAAATCCAGTATCCTCTTAGTGTTTCCAGTGTGAGTGAATGGACTACTATTCACCTAGTTGAGCGAACTAGAACCCAAGGTGTCATCATTGCTGCCTTCTTCTCTTATCCTCCATATCACTTCCAGTCATCTATCCTTTGCAATTTTACCTTATAAATATCTATCTGTATTCTGAGAATTAGGAACCATTTCTCTGCTTTATTGCTATTTCCATCCTAGTCTGAACTACCTTCATCTTTTACCTGGTCTTCTGCAGTAGCGTCGGTATTGATTTCCTAGGACTGCTTCAACAAAGTACCAAAAACTGGGTAGCTTAAAACCACAGACATGTGTTGTTCCATCATTCTGGAGGCCAGAAGTCCCATATCAAGGTGTCGGCAGGACCATGCTCTCTCTGATGGCTCTGTGGGAGAATCTCTCCTTGCTGTTCTAGCTTCTGGTATTTGCTGGTAATCCTTGGCATTCTTTGGCTTATAGATACACCACTCCAGTCCCATGACTTGTCTTCTGTGTCCAAGAATCCATTTTCTACTCAATAACCAGAGTAAACTTTCAAAGTTCAATCTGATCAATTCATTTCTCTGCTTAAAATCCTTCCATGCTATTCTACTAGTCTTAGGCAAAAACAAAACCCCTTAAGATGGTCCCCAAAGAACTTCTTAGTGTGTTTAAACCAAAAAATTATATTTTCTCTTCTTCTTGTCTTTCATGTTCCCTCTTCCCCTGGGGCTCTTTCATATAGTATTTCTTCTGTCCGGGGTGTGTTTTCCTTTCTTCTTTTACCTAGTTTTCTCATATGCATCCTCAGATTCTTTTTTTTTCTTTGGAAATCCTTCCCCAGCAAGTCTCCTTTCCAAAATTACAATTTTGTATCTGTGTAAAAAATGTGATTAATATCTAACTCTTTAATTAGACTCTGAACTTTATTGAGGGCATAATCATGGCTGGCTTTGTTCACCAATCTATCTCCAGTTTCTAGTATAATGACTGGCACACCATGGATGTTCAAAATAGGTTTGTGATTTGAAGAATAAATGATTAAATGAATCAGATGGATATACTCTAGAGCAATTCTTTTCAAACTCTCTGTGGTGAAAAACTAGTTGATTTTTCTCAATCTTTTGTGAAATAGAAAACTATACTACATCCTCATGGGTCAATAGTCAACAATTCGCTGACTGGTGCCAGTCCATGTGTCACACTTAGAATAGCACTGCTCTCTGTGTCTTCCCTAGCTTAGTAATTCTGTAATTCCAAGAATTGGAAACTAAACTGATCTCTTTTCGAGGCAAAAGACTTATATAATTGATTTTTAAAAATTAAAACATGTATAATAATGCATTTTCAGTTAGCTTATTCACTAGCCCAGAAAACTACAAACTCAACATTGGACAGTGTTGAATCAAATGTAACTGCTGATTGTTCATCCTCTTTCCACTCCCTCCATGACCGTTTTAAGGGGGAGAACCGCAACCATAAAGCAAACCCAGAGTATCTACCTGCCACTTTGATCAACTTAGCCTGTTAATATTTTGTCTGGTCAGCTACCATAAGTTACAGTGATTATGTAGGTGAACACTCTCATCTGAAAGTGTTGGTAATAGATGACCTGTCTTCCAAGTTATCAAATGTACTGATTGCTAATGTAAGAGTAACTGCTGGTAGTTTCATTTCTGCTGGGAAGAGACAGAAAATCTAACTGGATACTTAGACCAAACTCTTTAGACAGGGAAGACTTTATTAGCCAAGGCTCCAAATTACTAATAATGGCTATAAGACGCAGTATTTCAAATCTTAGGAGTTTATATCTTAGGAATAGCCATATATGTTTCTTAAACTTTGTTTTACTTTTGTCAGGATTTCTCTGAAATCAGAGAGAGTTTACCAGCCAGATGAATGGGTGTTCTCTCTGTCCTGGCAAAATTTCTGACAAAAATTTTCTATCTCTGGAAGTTCTACTCATTTGGAATAGATTAAAATTACCTGTCTGGCACAAAATTACTTTTGTAGCAAGTGGTATATTATCCAAGACATTTATAGTGATAGTTATTAGCTAAAGTTCCAAGCTAAAGAAGATAAAAGGAAAAATTCTGTGTTTATACCAATTTTTAAATCTGGAGGTAAACTAAGATTTTTTTCCCCAGAAGATCTGAATATCACATCAATCATTGACTTCACCAATAAATATTCATTACATTCTTGAGCCATGAAACGTACTGAGTGAGACGTGATGTGTTAGCCAGTGTCCTATGAGGAAAGAGATGACCTATTCTGCTGTAGACTACCATAGCGGTCCCATGATTTAGAGAACCCTGTTCCAGTCCCCTCCCAGCCACATCCCTCACCCTGGGACGAAAAGTTTATGGTCTAAGGACTTGTGTTTTCCAGGAGCCATGTCCCTTCTTCTAGACTATGCTTCAGGAACCTGAGACCCCTGGAAATTCCTGCCCAAATGGCCTGTACCCATGTGGAAGTTCTGTCAGGGTTCCTTCAAAAACTTCCACTTGACAAAGGCAAAATGCACCATGAGTAAGCAAAACCATAAGCTCAATGGGTGGCCAAGAGAGGGCTGTGTGTCTGTAGATAGAGTTTCAATATATGGGCTAGAGTGTCTACGTATATGTGCATGAGGCCCCTCAAGGCACAGGATGGTGTCCATATGAAAGAGAAGAGAGGCAAGCCAAGGCATCTCCATGTTCCAGCTAGGAATTCTAAGGGGTCCAGTAATCCTCTATTCAAACCAGCTCATTCGTAATGATACGTTTGTCAAGGTAGGAGAATGGAACGTTCTTTAAACAATTTGCTAGAATGATTTAAATTTCCTAACTATTTAGGCGTATGGTACGTGTGCCTCAATGTTCCCCTGTCCTACCCCACATATATTAGGGAAAATCTGCAGAAAGCAGACTCAGAAGGGGTGAGTAAAGAGAGTTTCAGGAAGGGATATTTACAAAGGTGTTAGAAGGATTAAGAGAAATCAGTTGATAGCAGCAGCAGGGATCTACTACCATGCCTAGGCCTGAGGCCAAGGAGGGGGATGGCTGGTGGAACCTGAAGAGAAATCAGCTAAGGAGAACACTTTCCTCCAGAAGGTGTAGCCTTTAACAAGAGGAATGCAGTCTCTGACAACCCACTGACAACGCTGGCAGGGGAGAGATGGGTAAATGAACACCACAAACCTCTCTCTTCTTTTGCCTTCTCATCTCCTGGTAGTACCTTCTTTAACTAAACCCAAGCAGAAGCCAGATGGAAAGAGAGCCTGGTTGATACAATCCATAGAGTACAACCTCTCAGCTTATAGTGCAGAATGGAGAAGCACAGAGAGAAGGAAGAGGCAAATGGAGAGTATCCAGCATATGCTAAGGTCAAAGTTTAGACCCAAATGTTTCCCCTTAATAACTATGGAAGCTTGAATAAGTTTTTTTATTAATTCAAAATATCCATTTCCTCCTCTCTAAAATGGACCTCTTAATAACACCTCCATTATGGGGATGTAAGGATTAAACAAGAACATTTGTAAAGCGTTTAGCGTAGTATCAAGCAACTGGTGGATGCTTAACAAACATTAGCTTATACTAGCTTGTGGAATTCTACAAGATGAAGTCAGTGCTCTCAGTACTTCCCATCATAGACCCTATCATTTATTCATTCATCAAACAAGCATTTGTTGAGTGTCTACTACGTATCAGCCACTGTGCTGGACTAGGGGATACAGGAATGAACAAAACAGGTAAAAATCCTTGTTCTCTTGGATGAATAAGAAAAAAATACCTGCCTTAATGTACTTTATAAATTGGCTAGGGGTTCAAACAAATAAACAGGCAGTTTCTATACAGGAAGCTAAGCACAAGGGATGTAGTGTCTAAGGTCTCTGAAATCAGACATTTTAGGTTTGAATCTTAGATATTCTACTTATCAGATTTTTTACTTTTGGCAATGTTCCAGTTACACCAAAACTTTAAAAGCTTAAAACAATCATTTTATTACACTCGCAGATTCTGTGGTCATGGATTTAGAAAAGCATGGTGATAACTTATCTCTACCCCATACGCTTGGAGCTTCATCTAAGAAGACTTGGAAACTCGGAGTGAAGATGGCTCAAGGATGGAATCATCAGGAGGCATCTTCATTCACTCGTCTAGCAATAAATGCTGGCTGAGACTTGGGCTGTGGATGTCGGCCAGAACACTACGGCCAGTCCTTGTAACCTAGGCGTTCTCACAGCAATGGTAGCCTCAGATCTTCTATCTGGATGCTGAGTGGCCCAAAAGTGATCATCCCAAGAAAACCAATTGAGAGTCAATTTCCCCTTTGAAGTCAGAGTGTGTCTCTTCTGTAGTCACAAGTCCACCCAGTTTCAGGGATAGGAAACAAAAACTCTATCTTTCCACGGGAGAAGTGTTAAAGTCACGTTATAAGAGAATGCATAAAGTAAGAAACATAGTTGCAGCTATCTTTTAGAAACTATAACCTTACTTAACCTCTCTGTTACGCTGTTTTCTGATCTATAAAATGGAGAATGTTTTAATATCTATTTAATAAGATTATTATATTAAATAGGATGCCTCAAATATGCTTTAAATTGTGCCTGACATATAGCATATATTCAATAAATATTAGGTAACATTTTTAAGAATCAGATACCATTGGAAGAACATAGGTGAGGTCCTCGGACTAGGGGTGGGAGGTCAGTCAGGCAAGAAATCTAAACTTAGATATAAAGGACAGGTAAGAATTGCCCAAGCAAAGCACAGAGCAAGAAAAAGAAAGATTGTTTCTTCATTAAGCAAAATCTGTGATGCTATAACAAAGAGGCCCAACAATACAATAACTTAAAACACAAAGAAGTTTACTTCCCTCTTCAAGACAGTCCGAATGTGAATGCCTAGGTCAGCAACACAGCTCTTCTTCTCATCACCAGTTACAGACTTAAGTTCTTTTCAAGTCTTTGCGTCTCAGCTTTCTAAGGCATAGTTGTTGTCTGATATCATTGTCAAAGTTGGTCACATAACATCTGGGTTCCAACGAGTGGAAAATGTGAAGAGAATATGAAAGAGACATACCTAATACATTCAGACTCAGGCCTGGATGCAATGCACACCAGTTCTTCTCATCTTCCATCGGCAAGAAGTAGGCCATGTGACTTCACCTAATTGAAAAGACAGTGGTAAACATAATCTAGCTGGGCAGTAATGTGTCCAACAAGAAGATTGGAATAGATATTGTTAAACAACTAGCACTGTCTTACACAGTGACTAAGGGAAAATAGCCTAGAAGTAAGAGAGACCCTGGTAACTATGAGTTACAAGTAGTTTATCAAATAGGCGAGGACAGAGCATGGTACGGGGAGAAATGAAGCAAAGTTGAAAAGAAGAGATAGGAAGGAGTTACATTATGAAGATCATAGTGAGCGAAGTTAAGGTGTTTGTATCACACACACAATGAATGGGAAGCCAGTTATGAGTTTTAACATGAGAGAAACATCATCGGACCTGGGATTTCAAAGAACACTCTGGAAATCATGTGGAGAATAAATTAGAGGAGTTAATATTTGGTGTCATGAAGATGCATTATGAGGCTAGAACTTCAATTCATCTGTTCTTAACACAACAAACAAAAGCATGTCTGGGCGGGATGTACTTACAAACCAGGTGAACGAAGGAATTTTAGTACATTTACTTCATTACTTCCTTTATTCATTGCTTATATTCTCTGTGCTTTTTATGTGTATAATAAGAAACATTAATTAACTAATGTTCATTTATCAGAATTTATGGCCATATTTCAAAATCTACATTTATTTGTTTTGTTTTTAAAAAATCTCTGCATTCTAATTTTGACATTTGGCAGTAGTATGACTAATATTTTATATGAAGTATATAACCATGTTCCATGAAGTGACTACCCACAAGTATGACTGTATTTCAGCAAGTACCCCATTTGTTTGCAGTTATTGCATAATAGTAAGTCACTATACTTCAGTTATCTCAGAATTTTCCACAAAATAATTTTTACTTTTCACTAACATTCTTGGGCATCTGCATTAATTCGAGTACAAATTTGATGTACAAGTACAAAGTTTATGTACATTCACTCAAGTAGAAATTTGACTAAATGACCCTGTGACAGCTATCAAAACATATTGGTAATTGTATAACAGACTGCTGGAAAAAAGAATCTAGATTTGCTTTGGTGGCGCAAGTGATAAATACTTGGAAAGAGTACAGACCTAACTTAGACTTAGAGATTGAGAAAGATAAATAAGCAGAGAACTGAAGGTTTGTGCAAGATAGAAAGGCACAAGTTTTTTTTTTTTTTTTAATCTTAAATGTCTTATTTATTTATTTTTTGCCCCCAAAGCCCCAGTAGATAGTTGTATGTCATAGTTGCACATCCTTCTAGTTGCTGTATGTGGGACGCGGCCTCAACATGGCTGGAGAAGCGGTGTGTCGGGGCGCACCCGGGATCCGAACCCAGGCCGCCAGCAGCGGAGCGCGCGCACTTAACCGCTAAGCCACGGGGCCAGCCCAGAAAGGCACAAGTTTTGATAACTGATATATCTGGGAATTTTAACCCCAATTTTGTCACTTACTAGCTGTGTTACTCTAAGAAAATCATCTTACTTCTATGAGCCTATTTTCTTTGCTTTAAATTTATGATAATAATATCTATCTTACATGAATATTGTGACTATTAGGTCAATTTATATACACATAAAAATGAGTAATCAAGTATCAAGTCACAATATACACTTCCTAGAGAAAGTCTATCTCCCTCAGAGCAACTTTCCCTCCTTTTTCTGACATTTTGTTGGCAAGCAAGCCCCTGCAACCCAAGAGGAATTCTAAAAAATACATTAGTAGCCAAAAGGTTGAGGATTCCACTTTTGCATTGAGGGCAATGTGTTAAAGTAGGAAGAGAACACTGCAGAGAAATACAAAATGTGTGGACTTTTAGCTTGTGAGAAAGCAATAATCTTAAATAAGGTGATGAGAGAGAAAATTAAAAAATAATAATTCTCCATTTTAGGAATTGCAATATGATAAAAATCAATAATACTTTAAAGTCCATTTATATAAATGCTTTAGAATAATAAACCTACTAAAAGAATGTGTAAGATGTGCCCTAGCTTTGATTTCCCTTTCTAGAGTGAACTCACTTTTGAATAAATATAGAATGGTATTCAAAATCTGCCCCTGATAGTGTGTCAAAAATTCTAGAAGATAACAGAATTGCTCTAATTGGAGCAGGAAAGAACAAGGAATGTGGGATTTAGCAGTAAAGCTTGATGAATGCAAATGTTAGCATGTGTTTTTAAAAATACATTCTTCAGTATTTAGTGAGATTGACATTCTTTGGCGTTAATGACTCTCAATGAAGATTTATGAGAAGTGTTTTCAACATGTTTAACATCTGACCCATGGTGTGAACGTCAATGAAGTAGTAAGGATAACACAATTTTTTCTTAGATAACTTCTCTGTGTTACAACAATTAAATTAAATTTAATAAACATTTATTGTATGAATGTTACATGAAAAGCACAAGGCTAGATGGGTACTTGGGAAAATATAAGCAAATAAAACACCACGCCTTCTTGATCTTACAAGATCAAGGGAGTTGTTTCACAGAAACATGTTGAGAAACTCTTCCCAAGTTGACTTCACTTTTATTGTAAAATAAAACAAAACTTGAAATCAGACTCAATTTTGTTTTAAAATAAGAACGTATGATTGCCTGAAGGAAAAAGATAATTTTATGGTCAGTGGGAGTGGAGGAGGTGTTCTGGAAGACACAGCATTTCATACTGGCCTTGAGAGACCTACAGGAACTCAAGAGGCAGAGGAAGTACAATTGGCAAAGTACACACCACAGATAAGGGCATGAGGAAGTGGATCTTCAGGGAAAAATAAGTAGTCCTCCGTGCTTATAGTAGAGTACATGTGCTGGGATGAGGACTGGGAAACAAGTTTTAAGAAAAAACATCTGGGGCCGGCCCGGTGGCGTAGCAGTTAATGTGCACACTCCGCTGCTGGCGGCCTGGGTTCGGATCCTGGGCGTGCACCGAGGCACCACTTGTCAAGCCATGCTGTGGCGGCATCCCATATAAAGTGGAGGAAGATAGGCACAGATGTTAGCCCAGGGCCGGTCTTCCTCAACAAAAAGAGGAGGATTGGCATGGATGTTAGCTCTGGGCGGATCTTCCTCACAAAAAACAAAGAAAAAGAAAAAATATCTGATACGTTAAAACCAAGGTTAACAACAACACAAAATTAAATACATAAATAAGAAAAAATATCTGAAAAGGGAGATTTTTTTAAAAATATCAATTTTGCTGAAATATAATTCAGTATCACACAATTTTCCCCTTTAAAATGTACAATTTAGAGCCAGCCCTAATGGCCTAGTTGTTAAAGTTTGGTGTTCTCTCTGCTTTGGCAGCCTGGGTTCGTTTCCCGGTCACAGAACCACACCACCAATCTGTCAGCTGTCATGCTGTGGTGACGGCTCACATAGAAGAAACAGAAGGACTTACAACTAGGATATACAACCATGCACTGGGACTTTGGGGAGGAAAACAAAAAAAAAGAAGAAGATTGGCTACAGATGTTAGCTCAGGGTGACTCTTTCCCTGCAAAAAAAATGTGCAATTTAATGTGTTTGTGTGTGTGTGTGTGTGTGTGTGTTTACCATATTTACAGAGTTGTTCATCCATCACCACAATCAATTTTAGAACATTTTCATCACCCAGAAAAGAAACCCTGGACCCAATAGCAGTTTCTCTTTATCTCCCCACAAGCCAGAGAAGGGAATTTGACCTATTCCGTGAAGGACCTTAGATCTTGATTTGCTAGGTTACCAGTGCAAAAATTTCAGTTTTTTAGTAATAAGGTGACATGATCACCATTGTGTTTATGGAAAATTATTCTGGTAGCAATACAGAGTATAAAAGAACCAACTGAGTCAGAGAAATCGATTTTTACTCTCTCTTACTCTCTAATCTACCCTAATTCCAAATACCTGTGGAAACATCTTTACACTGCTCTGTGGATGATATTCCACAGAAATACCTTCATTTACCACACTTTAAGCAAATCAGTAAATATTTACTAAGTATTGACATGCTTATAACTAGGCTACTCTCTTTTCCTTTGGTTCAATTTGGTTTTCTTTATAGCCTGACTTTAGAGCCCAGGATGATCACTTTATATACCTCTCAAAGCTACCTGGCGGATTAATATGGTAGAATTATTATCCTTGTTTTTAAAATAAGAAAACTCATAATAAAAAATGTTAGTGTTTTCTCAGGGGACACGCAATTACCAAATATCAGAAATGTGATTGAATTGCTGGCCTTCTGACTTTAAGATCGGGCCTTTTTCCATCATATCACAGCTGCCTCCTCAGCTGTTAACTATGATCTGCTCTTATGTTTAGTCAGCAGAAATAAAAACTCTTCCCTCCACCCAGAACTATGTTAGATCTTAAAAATTTGGGAAGAGTTATATGTGATGGTTATACTCACCTCCTTTAGATTAGTTTTAAAATGTTTTAAAAACCCAAGTATAGAATTAGGAAATGAATTTTTTAACGAATTTCAAAGATATTGAATTTTCTTAGAATGAATTTGACAAGAAAAGTATAGCATGTGAGCCACAGACCTGTACCTTTGACAATTTAAGCCCTAGAGTAGCCCTAACTAGTGCGTAGACAACCACCAATCTAGAAGGTGAAACTCTTAACTGAACATTCTTAATAACAACTAACTTTTAACTAATAACTAATTCTGTTATTCATGTGGCCACCAATTGACTTTTTGCAGGTGTAATGGCAATTTCCATGCACCATCTGAGAACAATTCTCATAGCAGTTCCATGAGGTAGAAAGCTGAAGCTAAGAGGTGTACAAAGATTTGTCCATGTCATTGGAGTCATGGGTCTTCTGACTCCAAATAACAAGGGCATTTGAAAAGGCTAAAACACAGAATACACATTTTCTCATTCTCCTGGTCTTCCAAAGGAAGGCCTCTCCATTGAACAAGGTTAGACCAAGTTCTATTCCCAGTGCAACTCCTTGGCGTTCGATCCTGACCTGGCACAAGCTTGAATTCCCAGAGGGGTGTTTTCTCTCTTTCTAATAATGCGCCATGCCAGGTAGAATTTAAATGGCATGAAGACAAATTATCTTTCCTTCACATCAGCCTCCCAAGTGCATCAACAATATTCTTAGTCTAAGGTTGTTCCAACCTCCTTAATGAATGATTCTTGTTTCCAGGTTAATTGTTTCTCTAACCTGGTGATTTTCATTAGGAGCCTCAAAATCCTCAGTCCTAATTCCTCTCCCTTTTGAACAATCATAGGAAGTTTATGTGGACCACGTGGACCTCTGGACCTCTCTGGACCTTCCACACTTTCCTTATTCAGCGCCATCCTGCTGGCTACAAGTTTTGATAGGACTACACTGTAGTGTTTCATTGACTATCTTTCAAAGTGTTGCCAAGTATTTCTTGGAAACATAAAAGCCAGTCTAAAGAGAAAGGCCCAAAGTAAATACATGGAATCCAAACACGGGGAAGAACCTCTTTGGAGTGAGAAGAAGCCCTCCAGAAATGGTATCAGAGTGATTTGGACATCAACATCCACACTGTATAATGCAGCTTCCTACCTTTGTCACTGAAAGGAGGATGGCAGGGATGGGTTTCTCCAGGCACATCCCTAACATTGGCAAGAATTGTTTGCCATATGTCTAAATATCTAAGAAATGTAAATAAAGCTCACTATTAAAAAAAAGTTCTATCCCTGACCTTTATAATGACCTAGACAGTCATGTTTGAATTTAGAATTCCTCGAGTCCTCAGAGTTCTGTGCCAGAACCTGCTGCATGGGGAGGCCTGGCCTGGGCCCAGCAATCTTCTTTTTCCATATATTGCTCTATGCCATTGGGGGGCCTCCCATGCATTTGGGGGGATACTTCAGCCTATAGTCCCTAGCCTTATCCACACGCCCCCTCTCAAACAACCTTCCTTGAGGCCTAAAAATCAACATATCACCAGCAAAGTCCACCCTTGAGGACAGATCCATCTTGGAAGCCATGTCAGGTTCAACAAAGACAGAGAATTCTTGTGTTCTGATAGTCACAGCGTGATCTAGAAGAGGGCATGATCTAAGTGTGGACACTTTTCTGGGGCCACTGGGAATTATTGCTTAATGGGAAAGAGTGTGACTAGAGGAGAGTCAGAGCAGACCCTTCAAAGAGCACGATGCAAGGCTTGGTCCCCTCTTGTCAAGGTCTAAGAGAGTTACTGTCCCTCCTACACACTCCAAGCAAAGAATCAAAAAATCCATTAGCTGCCTACCTGGAAAGTCGTCATGTAACTAACCTCAGCTTCTAGCAAAAATGGAGTGGTAATAACATTGACCAAGCAGAGATTTAAGATGTCACCATGGCCCTCAATCAGCTCAGTCAGCCAGAATAGATAGACATAGGGACATGAAATTCCAAACAAATTTAATACAGTGATCAAAGGAATAAAATTGTGAGTGTAGGGAAGTAAACCCCTAAATTATCAACAAGTGAAGAAATAACATACTCAGCAATGGGTGAGGAGACATTGATCGACAGAAGTTAAGCAAGTAGCCAGAGGTCACACTTACAGCTACTGGAAGATATTCAGTCCCAGATCTGTCTGTCTCTAAAACCTCATGTTTTTTCTAATTCTTGGAAACTGTCTTTGTGGGGTATGAAGTTTCTATCAGAGATATTTGCTTGCATCTTCCTTTCTCCTTTATTTTCCTGTAGAAATATTAAAAGGGCTTCTTTTTAATAGATAGCCTTCTCGCAAATGCATTCTTTACCCCCTTTCCACTGGTTCCTATCAGAAACAGCCAGGATGACTTATTTTAGTTTTGTTCATTTTTCCATTTTCTACAACGTGTCTTCCTTGTTCCTACCTCTTATTCCTTTTACTCTGTCTCTACCAACTCACCAGACTTCCAGAATTCCATCTGTGATGCCCAGCAGGGAAGACTGCTTTTCTGGGCATTTCATAAGAAGGGAGAGACTTGGCTCATTACCCATTAAGAAAAAAAAATTCTTCCTTGCAAGTTTCCCACTAGGTGATTATGAAAAGAATTAAGTGATGTGAGTTTCTTAATCAATTTCACGCTGAGAGGATCAGGAAGTTATAACAGACAGAGAATTTTAAGGGAATTAATACCCTATCTAGTTTTAACCTTCCCTGTATGCACCGGGCAGGCCAGGATACCCAACGTCGTCAGCAAAAATAAACAATAAATCAATGGATAAATAAAAACAATACTCCCCAGTTATGTCACCTATTCAAATACTAGTTATCAGAGGCTGTGTGTGCAATGTTAGTGACGTTTACAGCTATTCTGGAATGTTATGTCTTCATAAAGAAAATATAAAAAGGTACAGTTTGTAATGCCCTACTAGGTTCCAGAGGTTTTATATTTGCAATTTCTAATCTCTGCATTTTTCTGAGTTATTTGTCCCCTCATATAAGAGATGAAAATAAAAGATACTGAGAGGTAGAGAAACTTTTCCAAGGTCACACAGCTGATGAGAGGTAAAGCTTTGATTCAAAACCATCTGTGTGTGAATCCTGCCTGCCATGGAGCCATCCTGCTCCTTCATGGTAAGCCAAGGATAAAGATAACCAAAACTTTAGGAGGCAATAATTCTAAAACTTAGGGGCCAACACTTTGCCCCACCCCTTGAATTGTCCCAGCGTATTCTTTTTCCATGGATCAGAAGTCTCAGTGGTTTCTGGAGCAATAGCCTAACATGGAGAAATGTGGGATTCTTGGAATGAGATGGACCTGCATTAGAACCTTAGGTCTCTCTTTAATTACTTGTGAGACCTGGGACAACTCACATGACCTAAATCTCAGTTTATTCTTCTGGGAAATGTATATTACAGATATGAATTCTAGTCTACAGTGAAAGTGAACAATAAAAGTAACTTCAGTTTTCTTCAACTTAGCTAAATTTCTAATTTTAGCTTTCATTCTGCAAAAGAGGTAGAAATATATTCTCAGTCAGTTGGATGTCCAAACCCTACTAGCATCCTTATGGAATTGGAGAGGGCTTACAAAGATGTCAGTGATGAACACTAAAGAGGAGAGGTTCTAAATATCTGTCGGGACCAGCATCCACTAAGGCTAGCAGCGTCTTGTGTTGTGTTTAGACTTTGGTTCATGAAAGTCACCACAGAGCCATCTATAGTCCAGTGACTTTCTTAGCTGTATTATTACCACTGTGGGGCACATGGAAATCCTTCTCCTGATTCCAAAACATGCCAGGACAAGAGATCCTCTGTGTTGCTACAATCTCATCTACCCAGTGGAGCACTTGCCATTTCTCCTGTAGGGTCTTGCCCTACCACTGGGCTCTAACCACACAACAGGCCAGCAGTGGGCACGCCTAGCATGTTTGTGTCCCAAAGAGTTTGTTTCTAAAACTAATCCTATATACGTCAAAATTATCGTCAGTAATAATCATGAAGTGACATGAAAAATAATAATGGTCAGAAAAGAAATGCATTCAGTGAAAATTGTCCTCCATTAAACTTTGTGCAAATACATATATATAATCATACCAGTAAAAAAAATGAATAATAAATATAACAATACAAAAAATGAAAAAAAGTAATGAATTTGTACTTTCTAATTACATTAATGTTTCTTTGGAGGAAATTTAAAATAAATGGTGCTCTATTGCTGTGATAACACTATTATAATTTAATAATAATTATAATAAAAAGATGAAAAATTTCTATGTTAAAGGTATTTAAATTCAGTAAAATATTTCATGCATGAACCAAAATGTTTACTCAATAAACAAAACATTATACTTCACAGTTTATGCTCTATTTAACTCTTTTAAATTTTAAATACAAAAAAAATTTCATTAGTCACACATTACCGCAAAAGTGAAAATAATTCAAGTTCTCTTTCCTTGTTTTTATCATCACTGTGGTATCACTGTTTATTTGAAATATTCTGTTTAAACACAGGGTATAGAGATGTTAACTACTGCAAAAGGGAGCTGGAATGACTCTGAACCTTCACAAAGTTATTATAGGAAGGAATTTGCTTATAGTTGAGCATGTGGATTGGGGCTCTATTAGTTTCCTAGGGCTGCAGTATCAAATTACTTGATGGTTTAAAACAATAGAAATTTATTCTCTCATAGTGTGAAGGCCAGAAATCCAAAATCAAGTTGTTGACAGTGCCACACTTTCTCCACAGACCCTAGGGAAGATTCTGTCCTTTGTGTCTTCCAGCTTCTGGTGACTGTCAACATTCATGGGTTTGTGTCTGCATCACCCTAATCTCTGTCTCTATCTTCATATGGCCTCTCTCCTCTCTAGGTGTCTTTCTCCCCTGTGTTTCCTATAAGTGCAATTGTCATTGCACTTAGGGTTCCTTTTCCTCAATAAGCCAGGGTTTTCTCGTCTCAGGAACTTTAATTATACCTGCAGAGACCATTTTTCAAAACTCACACAGGTTATGGGAATTAGGATATGGGCATATCTTTTGGTGGCCACCATTAACCCACTACAGAGGCTAACTGAATAGCTGGGAGTTCTCTGAATAGCTTCTATGTAGAATATGATATTTATTAAAGGATAAATTTTTTTTAAAGTATGAACTAATTTTGAGCTTAGGTATATATTATTAAAACTCATCATTAAATGTAACAATTATTTAGATCTTAGACTAAGAAAATATTTTTACTTAGTCTAGAGAAGCATTTTATTACTGACGTTGTTTAAAATAACCTGCCCATGGTGATAATAAAAAGCAGACTTCTAGTTGGTTTTATTGCTGTGGTTGAATTCTTGTCAGATAATGTACCTCTTTATTGCCTGTGCACCTTATTCTCCCCCCAACAATGTTTGCTACCACCCTGCAGGGCACAAGCCTCTCTGCTCTCCATTCCTATACATGCATCTGATGGTTCACCGCCTCCTGGGACTTGGCCCAGGGAGTGGGCACAGACCACCTTCCTCTGGGATTTACCTCCAATTCTTCTCTCATGTTTTCCTTGAATCTCATTTTCTCTTATCCTAGAGAATCCTTTCCCAGTGTGAAGGACAGAGAGTCATGAGTAAATGGGAGCAAGTGAAACTTAAACTTCTCCAACTGTTTTCTCTCCAAATTTTTCCTATATGCCAACAGATTCCCTTAGGAGCCAAAACATTTTAAACCATATAGTCATAAAAAGTCTTTCTTTCCTGCTTTATGCTTTATCCTTTCCCTAAGGCATACCATACTTTGAGAACACTGTTATAGAAGGTGGAAATCTTTATCTATAGATCTTTTGGGTTAAATGATATGTTTCTCCACTGGCAGAGGTAGAGACATCCCTTAAGGCTCTCTTATTTCCCAAGTGTCTCACTTGACCAGAAGTTTAAAATAGTTTCCCTTAGGCCTCAAACTTTAGAATCTGCTTGGTCCGTTAGCATGAGCAAGGTATGGATATGGATGATGTCTAGGTTGCAGGTTTGATTCCTATATCCATGGTAATCACCATATACGTATATGACGTCACGTATACATGTGACGTTATCATGTATGTATGTGACATCTAGGTTGTGGGTTCAATTCTTCTATCCATGGTAATCGTTGTAAGCGGTAGGGGGTTATGATGTATAGGAGCTCAGTGTTGCCTTTTTCTCTGCAGCCGGGTATCCTCTAAATGCATGCCCCCTCACATGATACGCCTCCACTGAAAACAGAAGCTATAAAACACGGCACAGTTCCTAAACATGAAGTGTCAATAACAAAGAGCATGGTTTAATCCTTAGTTCTTGCAGACCAAAGAACACTAAATTGCATGATCTTTCCCAAACCCTACTCCGGCCCATCAGCATCTCAGCTGCCTTTTTATATTGTGACTGTTAGACCAACATGGTATGTGTCCTCCGCTATTCCAAAATTAAAAGTATAAAGATCTCCTTTAAAAGGCAAGTTTTTTATTCTGGTGGCCTTCCCAAGAAACATCCATGAATTCTCAAGAAGTGATTTATTAAACCTCTTCATTTGCTCGTGTTTCATTATTCATTCACCTCACAGAGAAGTAGATGAGGTCTAAATGAGAATTGTTTCTACCACTGAGCTTCAGTTCATCTTCCCTAATTTCATTTTTTATATTTTCCACACAGTTGCAATTTCCCTCTTTCTCGCTGAAGTAAAGTTTCTGTATTATCTCAGATACTGTATTTGTAAAATGTATTTGTGGCAACTTTCATTGGAAGTTTATTTTATCTTATATATGTTTTCAGGCAAGATCTAAATTCTGCTGTATGGGAGGATGGGAAAATGAATTTGCTAAATGGGAGCCTTCTAGAAAAATACAGCTTTGGGGATAGAGTGAGAGGGGAGGGTGCAGCTGCCGGCATTGTGAGCAGTGAAGAGTGCAGTGTATAGGTCAAACATCACCATTAGCTTTTCTTTCTAATGAAGACCATTCATAATACTTCAGAATCCAGCAGTAAGTAGGAAAAATGAAATGAATGCCTTTCATTTAGAAAAATAAACAGACAGAAGGGGAAAATGTTTGCTACCCTTATAGTATGTCAGCTCTTAATATATATTATCTCTTTTAATCTTCATAGTAATCCTGGGAGGTAGGTATCAATATCCTTCCTATTTTACACAGAAGAGTCTAACTAGGTCAGTTCCTCCCGTAATGTACTGTCCTTGGTAATGTTTAACACAATTGAGACTGTCCATTTGTTTGTTGATTCTTTGATTGATGTTGTCTCCCCTATATCAGTCCGTAAGTTTAGAGAGGGCAGGGACCACGCCTCTCGCTTATTTGTCTCTTTAGTTCCACAAAGTATTCTCAGTGACCAGTAAAAAAAAAGCCTGATACATAGTAGGTGCTTAATAAATATTTGTTTAATGAATGAACTGCCTTCATGCCTTAGTATTAGAAAATAACAGCGCTGAGACTGGGGCCTCTGTCTATGGTGGGAAAACTCACCATAATAATTATTCTATGGTTTTCTTGCTCATTTACTTCTAGCAATTGCTTCAACTCTACAAGATGGGTATTTAGATGGTGTTGTAAACAGACAGGATGATATGCATAATGGTCTTGTCTCTGGGCTATTTGATAGCCCCTTAATGATGATATTTTCCACCAATCCCAAGAATCCTGTCATTAATCATATAACATGTTCCAAAGCTCACCTGCTCTACCTACAATTTGTCATTATTACTGATTCATTTGCCTGATTTGGGTCCCAATATTGAAAGCTTGGGAGCCCTAAAAGAGACCTGTTTCAGCAATAATGGATATGCAGATTTTCCCCTTGGCATCTACAAATAGAATAACTGTGGTAACAGATGACTTCTAAATTTGACAGCAAAAAAATATACAGCTATTTAAATATTTCATAAGATAACTACAGAGGTTAAAAGGGAACTCTCTTTATCTGAGGTCAAACAGCGCGGGAGCTTCACACAAGCTTGTTGGTCGGTTCATATTAAAGCCCCTTGGATCTAACCACATCTCACTTTGCACGCACACATAATCCCTCCTCCACAAAGCTGGGATGGTGCTCTAAATATTCTGGAATGAAGAGATGTGTACCTTTACTGGTCATATTATCCCCCTTCTCCTAGACTACTTCCCCAGGTTTATACCTCAGCCTTTAGGGCTGTCTATCTAGGGAAAGATCCTTCCATCAAAGACCAACCACGGAGTAAGTAACAGAATGGCTTCTAGCCCAGTTGATTTTCTGTCACCTTAACTCATTACTTGTAACAAGTTAAAGGCATAAATGAGTTAAATACCAGACTAGTTTAAAATATATTGAAAAATTATACAATGAGGAAATTAGTGCAAAAATAAATGTGAAATAAGGGCCAAAGCCAGCATTCGGGAGCAGTGCTGATGGAAGATGGACAGTCCTAGGAACCCATCTGCACCCATTCTGCAGTAAGCAAACGTCGGATAACACTTTTATTCACCCTAAATAACTCTCTCTCCTAAATGCTTGAAATGCTTCAGATAGATATATTGATCACATTGCCACATCTCTCAATAGTCCTTGGCAATGTACAGAATAATGTGATTTTAGAGCCATGGTAACTTTTTGGGTCCACTTGAATGAGGTGGGATTCACCCACTTCATTCACCACCTCAGTGGTATATACCTCACTTCTCCTGCCTGTCAATCTCTGGTTGGTTTGGCACTCTGCTCATTGTCACTGCATTCTGTGCTGATGAAGGAGGGACTGTCTGGAAATCAAAAGTTGTCATAAGAAGGAAAAAGAAAGCTCTGGAGGGTCTTTGCACAAGCAATTAAATTTTCCTACTAGAAGTGATACATATTACTTTTGCTCATCACTCATTGGCTAGGACTATCACTTGCCCCACCAAAACAAGAGAGTCTAAGAAACAGAATCCAACCCTGGAAAGTGGCAAGGGAGAAATAGTTAAAAAGCAGCACGAATAACCACATTGCTTGAGGTTTATAACTTCAAGAGGAAGGAAGGATAGAGGTGAGAAGACCTCAAAAACGGGATCCTCCAATGGAATAAGGCTTAGCAGTGCAGATTTTATCTCTGCCTTCTTGTGGGTCCCTCATTATTCTAGACCCCTTTGTTTGTCTTGTTTCTCTCTTTTATTATCTAGCATTCCCAGTGATATTCTACATTATCTTTTATCTTAGACTGTGTTATAGGCTCCATGGATGATAAAGTGTAGCTGGTTGTTTTTTCTTCCCCTTATTTTCTGTGTAGGATATAGGAAACCGCTTTGGTAGTCATTTTCTCTATTGCCTCTGAAATTTGGGGTGGAGGATACCTTTCACTCAATATCTGGGGTCTAAAAATCAAAAGTACTCTGATTAAAAGATTATCTTATGCTGATTGACTGTTTTATATCAAAGCTCCATATAATTATTGGATAATTTCTTTGATAAAATATGAAAATGGAGAGTAGGATTTGTCCATCGCTTCAAATATCATGAATCTTTAGGGAAGAGAAATTACTGTTATTAGAAAAGGAACTGACCAATATAAAGTTGGGAAAATTTATGTCTTTGAGCTGCATTTGAAAGGCTGTATTCCCTCTCTATAATATTGGTGAAAAGCACAAGATAAAAGCATTTTCTAAGATTCCACAAGGAAGACAAAGCTTGGTCTCTGTTCTGCGTAAATTACTGGGTCACCACAAAGAGTTCAAGGTTACTGAGAGATACAGTATTGACAAAAGGGAAATAGAGAAAAGAGGAGGGGCAATTAAAATAGGGATAAAATAGAAGGGAAAATAAAATACATAGAAGAAAACACAGCAGGTTAAATGCATTATTTTCTTTCCATATCAACATCTGCACTGAGGAAAAAGCTATTTATTCAATGGCTCCTCCTCTACTCTCCCCAGTAAGTGCAGAGAGATGTCATTGCACTCAAGGCTCTCCAACTTAGACAATTGCCCTCAAGGTCCTTTGTGCAGTAAAAGGACTAATTTTTCCCAGAGAAATGTTTGGGTCTTTGTCCTGGCTCCTGAGTTGTAATCTCTAAGCCCTTGGTGTATCCTGCCTGATAAGCAGGTCTTTGTTTACCTGGGCACCTTGGGCCACACCAGATAGTCTATGCTAACAATGTGATTTATGGTGAGGGGGAGGTGGCACCATGTTTGTCATCTCTACATCTGGAGGGGCTAGAGGCTAAGGTCAGTCATGTGTGCAACCAATACTGTCTATGTGACCAAGCCCAAATAAAAGCTCTAAATTCCAAGGCTTGGGTGAACTTCTGTGATTGGAAATACTCTATGCACATTGTCTCACATCATTGCTAGGAGAAGTAAGCACTGTCTGCACAACTCCACTGGGAGATTGGAAACTCCATGCTTGGAACACTCCAGGACCCTACCCTATGTTCTTCTTCCTTTGCCTGATTTTAATCTGTTCTTTTCACTGTAGTAAATTGTAACCATGAGTATAATAGCTTTCAGTGAATTCTGTGAGTCCTTCCGGCATGTTCTCAAACTTGAAGGTGGTCTTTGAGAGTCCTGAACTGGCAATTGTGTCAAAACTGAAGGTAGTCTTAGGGACCTCTGAACTTACAACTCCTCGCCATAGGTTACTGCACTCAAATCCCTCCATCATAAGGTTCTAGGTTATTTAGGCCCTCCCAGAACAAGACAAATAGTGCCTCTTAATCACTGAGGCTTGCTAGTGAGAATATATGGGAAGTAAAAGATAATAGCAAACAGTGTTGACTTCCTGAAAGGCAAGCCTTTACAGAGAATCAGAAGGTGGTTTAGGAAACAGTACAATTGATTTTATTAACGAGACATTATCTTTTCTCTTGCTTGCCAAAAAGTTCTCCATCATTCTATTCCAATACTCTTTTGTCATTATGATGAGTAACTCATTTCCATATCTCTTACTAATTATTCTTTACCAACTAAGTTCTCTTTACTCTCTCTACTGTGTGGATGATATTTGTTCATGTATCTAGTAAACCACAGCCTCTCTCACATTTGCTTACTGTCTTCTCTCTCTGTGTTTTTTAACTTTCATCTCTGCTACTTAATTCTGTTATGCTCTGTATGTCATGCACACAAAACTCTCTGAGACATGATGTAGTTGACAAAATTTCTGCCTAATCTGGACTATTCACACTGGAGAAAATAGTCACCACGCCAAGTCACCTCAAAGGCCAGTAGATGGCCTTTTCAATGTTGTCCAATAGAAATATTATGTAAGCCACATAAGTAATTAAAAAAAAACCTGTAGTCTCATTTTTTAAAAATGGAAAAGAAACAGATAGAACATTACATGTAAATTATATCTAAAATATTGCCATTTCAACATGTGACACTGGCTATTTACTAGCCACATGTGCCTGGTGGCTACCATATTAGACAGTACAGATTTAGAAGATAGTTGAGAGCCAGGTGGAACAGTGGTGAAACCCATACTTCAAAACCTGGTCGTTGAGAAGAAATGTAGGATAATGACTATTAGATGATTCTGAAGGCTGATGAACTTACTCATTAAATTTTAGCCCTATCATTTACTAGCAGTATGGTCTTGGAAAAAAACACTTTACACTTCTGATCATTGGTTTTCTCTTGTGTAAAATAAGATCTGTATAATCTCTGCCTTATTGGATTATGTATCTTCCAAGGTCTTGGCAGGAAGTAAATTGTACACTCGAAGGAAAGGTTGATAAAGTGACTACTTACAGAAGGAGTGGGCAAGGTTAAGGGAATCATCAGAGAATGGTGAAGCACCTAGGGACTAGAAGCAATAACAAGACTTCACGTTGCCACTCAATTTCCTATTCTGACCTTAAGAGGATGTTGTAACCAGAGCTAGGTTGAGAGTTTGGAAGTCTGGAAGAGTGGCCACACCATAAAAACTGACAGAGCCCAGCCAGTGTAGGGGGTGTTGAGGCCAGGAGAGAGCAGCATCCACAGAGGTGAGCCTACATCTCTGAATTCTTCTCTCACTCTTCCATCTCCTACCAGTGGTTCTCATTGACCCAAACCAATCATAAGTTAGGACAAGGGATGGAGTCTGCGGAAATCAATCATCTGGGTAACAGAGCAAGATGGAGGATGAATCTGGATGCAAGACAGCCAGTTGAAAACAACAAGCACAGATTATTCTGTGGGCTAAATGTAAAAGAAATCTATGTAAAACACTTAGCATAGTGCCTGGCACGTTGTAAACACTCAATATATATGAGCTATTATTAAAAAAATTGTTTCGTTTAAGTTCCGCACTTATCTTTGGTCCAATCAGCTGTGATTAACGTGGTGAGACTGTGCACAGGTTAGACTACTCAAAAGTAGATAGCCTCTCGACTGGCAAGGGCCCCAATCTTGCTTTATAACACACCAACATTTCCTATCAGATACTAAATATTCAGCCAAACCAGACCTACTGTTTCCCAAACTTCTGTAATTATACAAATTTATTGGGGAGCAATCCAATGTGAGGAAAATCAGTTTACTGAAAGCTTGTTCTGTCTGCCAAAAGATCAATTTGTCAATGACAATATGCCAAATTCACCAGATATTGACTTCCTAAAGACTTATTTCTTCTTTGTTACTATTAATAATGTTTATGAGAATTTTTATTTAATGGTTTGAGAGACTCTAGGAGGGCTTTGGAGGTAGAATTCCATGTTTAGAACCCTTGGCCCTCTGTTTCTCTTCATTCTATGCTTCAATTTTCCTTCTGTCTATCCTTTCCCCCTTTTAGCTCTTTGGTGTTTCTGCCCTCTATGGGTTTTCAACCCCTTGGTCTTCCTTCTCTCTGCCTCTGTTTTTCTACTTTTTAATCTATGCCAAACATCTTCCATCTGCCCACAAGATCAAGCTTCCCCTTCTCCACTCTCCTCTCCACCCCAAAACTGACCTGTATGGATGGCATCAATGGGCTCTCTTGCCCTCTGGCTTTCAGAAGCATTAGGCCAGTGGGAAACACTAGCAAGAAAGTGAGAGAGCTTGGGATATCTATTTTCATGTGGTAGCTATGGCTGGCACTGTCCACAGAACAAATGTCTTAGCTCCTGTCAGGTAGCTCTCTCCACACAGCTTTCTAATCTACAGATTCCAGAAACCTCTCCTTTCCCTTAAACTTTCAAGACTAGACGTGGCACTCTATTCTTGGGGTACTAGTCCTGGGGTACTACACTATTCTTTGTGGGTTCTCCACTCACTATCAACACCTTTGAACTAGTCCCTTTTTATAAAGGACCAAATTATACATGCTATAATTTGAATTATCCTAAATTGGAAGTGTCATCTGTTTTCTCTTTACTGAACTTTGTCCTTTAGTTTCTTTTACTCAGTGTCGGTTTCCTGCTTCATTTATGCTCAGTATTCTCCACCCTCTTTGGGGAGTGGTTGGCTGAGACTCAACTATGAGCTCATTTTTCTCTCTCTGCTCCAGTTCTCTTTACTTGCAGGAGACATGGTGGGGAGGGGAGAAGAAGGCTGAGGGGCAAAGAGGAAGAAACTGGATGTGGAGAAATAGAGATGGGGGAGGGGTAGAAGAAAGATTGAGAAGCAAAGGAATAAAATGTGACGGTCAGTCTGAGAGGTAGAAAGGGGCCCTGAGGAGAGCAGAAGAGCCCAGAAACCTTGCAGCAATGGAATTCTAGTAGCCACAGCCTCCGTGTTGCACCTATCCATTGTGAATGGCTAGAAACTCAAAACTTACCTTTAGTACATTTTTGCATTTGGTAAAAATTGTGTTGAATTGATATTTGACCAATTGATGAATTTTTTTTATGTTTGCTTATTTTTCTTCCTCTTTTTCTTCCTCTACTTTTCCTTCTGAAAACACCACTCCTTAAAATTCAAAGATTTGGCTTGAGTTCTTCCAGTGTTTTGAAACTTTCCATGATTTGCCCTGAGGATCTACATTCTTCTGCCAGTGAACTTTCTGAGGCATTCACCTTAGTGCTACGGAAGCAAAAATCTCACTGGGCAAAGTTAAACAGGTAGGAAAATGTAATTGAAGGCTATTGCCATAAGAAAAAGAAACTAGAATACAGTCTGAACTCAACTCCACTGAAACAAAGGATAGGAGAGCTTTTTAAGAATCAGAATGGAGAGGGCAGAACACAGGCCATCTGTGTTTATTAATTCACCTTACCCAAAGGAAAAGCAAACTTTCATCTTCATGACAGGAGAGATTTTACAACTTGAAGCAGAGAAGTCAGGCTCCTATCCTCCCACAGAGATTGGGAGATAGGGGCATTGTCTTCTTTGAAGACTATATTCAAGGGGATGGCTCCCAAGTCCTTAAGACAGTCATGGTTATACATGTGAGAGAGTTACAAATCAAAGGGGTAGAAAAAGGATATACAATTACAGATTTTCTAAAGTAAATGTTTTAAGAAAAGATAGGGGAAATATCTCTGTGTTTATGTCACCTGGATTCTGTAAGGGTCAGAGTGAGAGGGAGGACAGGGGTATGGAAGCCCGAAGAAGCCTGTCTAAACTTCAGTCAAGCTGAGGAAACATTAAGGCCATCTTGGTCACTGCTCTATCTTCTTTAGAGCCATTTATGTGTCTCTCATGTTCCATGTATGGCATTGTGAGCTTTGCAAGGGCCTGAAATCTACCTTGCTGCCATTCACACCTCTTGCATGGGAGACTAGAGACTATAATTAAAAGATAATAATAAAGTATTTATTAAATTAAAGTGAGTACTATGCAATGATAATTTTGTGTGTGTGTTGGTGCAAGGATTGTTTCTGAATTCATCCTATTACTGTCCTTTTTGAGGAACTCATTTGCCCTCTGTTATGTGCAAGTGTTAGAGACGGAATTCAAATGCTTGAAGAACTCACTCTGAGCTTGTGACCCCAAGATGTGCTGACAACTCATAGTAATTGCCTATTTTGCTGACATTTCTCTGGAAGTAGATGCTATTTTCTTACAGGCAGACTCTGTCAAAAGAGGAGGTAAAGCAAGGAAATCTGTACGGAAATACTAAGATCTCATTTTGATCAGTTGACAGACCTTCCACCATCTTCTAGAAATTAGACCTGTGTAGGGAAAGGTGTGGCAGGGGGACACAATGTGCTGAGCCTATGGGAGGTTCCCTGAGAATCTGCTCTATTGTTTGCTGTGACTAATTACTTTTCTAAAGGACCACTTGGCAAATAACTCCTATATTGCTTATCCCTTCAGATTTAAACCTCAAAGATACTGGCTGAAAATGATTTGCCCCTGAAATAATAAAGCTAGGATTGGCAGAGCTTCTGAAATCTCTGCACCACAAATGCAAAAACAAATAAAGAAAACGGAAAGTAAACAAACAAAAAAATCTAAGGAGTCTTAGGCCTCAGTAAGACCATCTTTTGACTGCAGAATTGAAAGTGCTTTTGCTCCCACTCTGATTATTAAAGTCTTTGCTTACCGTAAAGAAGAAAACAGCAAATGTGCAATAGAAAGCCAGTCACTCTAGAGGGTCTTGCAAATACATTGGTCATTTAAAAGGATAAATCACCTCCAATGGCAACCCAGATTCAATGCAGAGGTAGTCTCATTTGAAGCCTTCTCGTCACCAAAATGGCAATATATTGAGTTGCTTTGCTTGGAAATATGACCAGGAACACTTTACTCAACATTTTATTCATACAGTAAACACAGCCAAGCTTTTCAGAGGCACTAACCCCCTGGAGCTCTTTACCTAGAGTGAATGCAAATGTGGGAGACCTTTGCCTCCAGCATGACAATAAATCATCTTCTTTATAGTAACAAACTCTAACTCTTCTCTTTACTTTGTTTCCTTCTTTCTCTGCCTTCCATCGAAACAGATTCACTTGGTAAAAGGAGGTTTATATACAGATATTTTTTAATTGTAGGATAGATCAAGTGAAATAAATGGTATTATGGGTTGAATTGTGTACCGTCAAAAGATATATTGAAGTCCGAACCTCCACACCTGTGAATATGACCTTAATTGGAAATAGGTTCTTTGCAGATGTAATCTGGTTAAAACGAGGTCATACTGGAAAAGTGACTTCTAATCTAATATGACTGGTTTCCTCATAAGAAGAGAAAACAGAGACACAAGTGATACTGAACCTCTTAATCTGAAGTTCGTGTGCCTGATGCACAGTAAGCTACTCACTGAGACACGGGTACTTGGAGATGGAGAAAAGTTTATTTAAATTGTCCAAAATGAGAAGGCAGGAGGACAGGTTCTCTCCAATCTGCCTTAATGAAAGAACAAAACAGGGGTTCTTTATGGAGGCAATGTTGCAAAACACAAAGACAGTTTCCTCTACCCACCACACAAGAGAGAGACCAAAATAAAAACAGGAATGTCAGGCTTATGGCAAGGAAAGAGTTTTATGAAAAGACAGCCAGATGAGGAGATGAGAGTTAGAACTAAGATCCATCTCCTGGAAGGGAAAAAGATAGGGGTTTTTATTTGAAGTTTTAGATAGGGGAGGGGGAGCTGTGGCCTTTCAGGTTGGCGCCTTCTCACCAGCCTGCATTTGGCCTTGTCAGGCTGCTTGCAGGGAGGAGAATGGTGAGATAAGAGAATCCACAGGTGAGTGTCCTTGGTTGTCTGCCTCCATGGTGGAAGGTGGATTCTGGCACCAGGAAGCCAAGGAGTTGGAGTCTGGGAAGCTTCAACTTCTTGATATTCCCTGGACATCACTTTCCCTGTAATAAAACTTCAAAGGACTCGCAACTAGACAAAATGTTAGCAGGAGGCCCCTGGCATCTAACAATTTATAACTTCTACTTGCCTTGTGAAGTTCAGGCATACAAAGGTTTAAAAAACCAAACTTTACATATGAATGTAACTTAGAGAAGCAGGGAAAGGGGATGGGTGCTTTTGGTTTTAATCCCAAATATGCTGGGTTTAATGTAGGGGAACTGATATCAGGGGTGGCATCACTAAGGGGCTTGGGAGGAGGAGTTTCAGAGAAACAAAGGAAAATCCATGTTTCTTTCACTCCGGATAAGCCCGTGGGCGATCAGACTTCTGGTCATCACTGGCAGCTGGGGGCTGGTTATCTGGTGGTTGTAACTTCTTTAAAGGCATTCTTTTTCTTCTGCAAAATATGCTCATAAATCCTTGTGACCCTTGAGAATCCCTCAGGTTAAACAAGAAAATAACAAATTAACAAGATTAACTTCCTTTCATCTGTGTCTGTGTTGAGAATAAGGTCAAAGAGTAATCATGCTCTTATTGAATATTTATAGTAACCCTGGAGTATCTGGCTTCACAAGGAAGAGAACACCATGTGAAGACAAAGAGAGACAGACAGAGAGATGACAGCCATGTAAAGATGGAGGCAGAGACTGGAACTATGCTTCACAAATCAAGGAACCCCTAAGGTGATTAAAAGCTGGAAGAGGCAAGAAAGAATCTTTCCCTAGAGGCTTCAGAAGGAGCATGGCCCTGCCAATACCTTGATTTTGGACTTCTAGCCTCCAGAATTGTAAACCAATAAATGTATGTTGTTTTAAACTACCCAGTTTATGGTACTTTGTTACACAGCATCCCTAGAAAACAAATACAAATGATTAGTTGCCTTTCAGAAAAGGAAGCAAGGAAATGTCACAATATTTCCGGCACTTAATAAAATTATCTCTTTTCAGGACTTAAAATTTCCTCCTGGCTTTTGGCAGTGGGCACTGCCTAGTGAAAGGCCTGACAAATCTCCATTCAAATTCCAACTCTGCTCCTTACTGGCAGTTATCTCAGGCTGGTGATTTAACCTCTATAGACTTCATTCTTCTCTGTAAAAATGGATATAACAATAGCTACAATGCAGTGTTTTTGTTTTGTGTTGTTTTTAGGATTAAAGGACATAGTATATGTAAAACACTTGACACATTAAACTTTCGGTTAATCTAAGTCCCTTCCTTTTCTCTCTTATTTTTCTTCCTAGGCACGCATCTTCCCAACAACCAGCCACCCACTAATCCCCACTGAGGTTCGAGCTGATAATAGCTTCACATTTTATATATCTCAGAGATATCTGTAATTTAACAGACAACACTTAAAGGTAGAAAAGCCCTTGAGGCCAAAGCAGTGAAGTCTAATAGAAAGCTTCAGGCTTTTCGATAGGCAACGGAGTAGTTATTTTTTGAGCTGGAGAACTTGCAGAAGGCAGTCAGATCACAACTATAAAGCTCCTGGCCCTACTCATATGGCTACCCCTGCTCGGTAACAGTCTCTTTTTAGAAAATTGATTCCTTATATTTCCTAATCTGTTGATCCTTTTCATGCATTCATTTATTAATCAATTATTCCTTTATTCATTTTCTCATTCAATTTATTAAGTACATAATCTATGCAACACAATAAGGAAGTTACTAGGATCAATCTAGCAAAGTTACTGCCTGCCTTTAAGGACCTTGTAGTCTAGAGGAGAAGCAGAGACACTCATATAAATAGATAATTAGTACAATTTAGAAAGTTCTAATATCCAGAACTGAGATTTTTGTTTTTTAAGACTTTCCTAAGCAATCATTTAATCTCATTATTTTCTCTATTTCTTTACTTTCATTTCTCTCCTTCTTTGCTTCTTTCCTCCCTCTCATCTTTTTTTTTTTCTTTCTTCGATCCTTCCTTAATTCCTTTCTCTCTTTCTTCATTTTTTAGTTACATATTTTTGAGAGTTAAAACTGGTGCCTGTAGTAAAGCCATCTTTCTTATGTGGGTATATTAGTGTGTATGTTTGTGATAATCTGTAACTGAAACTTGCTTCTTCTCTCATGCTAGTCTAAAATATTTATACTATTGCCATTTCTATATGTATTCCCCACTGGACATTCATTTTAGTATTTCTATTCCTTTAACATGAATTCATTTAACATTCCACATTCACTGAGCATCTCTTACGTGTCAGGCACCATATGAAGATGCTTCCTCCATTCTCCATTTCCTCTAGTCCATGTTGCAGACGTCTGACAAATTAATCTTTTTAAAACAAGCTTTTTCTTGGGCCGGCCCCATGGCTTAGTGGTTAAGTGCACACGCTCCGCTACTGGCAGCCCGGGTTCGGATCCCGGGCGTGCACCGACGCACCGCTTCTCCAGCCATGCTGAGGCCGCATCCCACATACAGCAACTAGAAGGATGTGCAACTATGACATATAACTATCTACTGGGGCTTTGGGGGGGAAAAAAAAAGGAGGAGGATTAGCAATAGATCAGAGCCGGTTTTCCTCAGCAAAAAGAGGAGGATTAGCAGGGCTGATCTTCCTCACAAAAGAAACCAAGCTTTTTCTGTTTAAATGATTGCTGGAATTAGAACTAATAAATCTGAGTTTATGCTTTGTCTTTACTCTTAAATACTTGTCCGATCCTTCATCAGTAATAGTAATAATAATGATAGTTCATTATTGAGTATTTATTTTTGTACTAGACACTGTGATATAACTCAAGGAGAATTAGATAACTATGTCAGTAATGCAAAGGGAAGTATATTCTCTTTTTGATTTCTAATACAAGCTCTCAAAGGCCCCATCAGTAATAATAGCTTTGAGAGTCAAAGAATTTGATTTGCATGAGGAAGCTGTTTCTGAGAAAAAAAAAGTCTACTGAGAAACAAAAAGGAAATTCCTACAGGAAGCAAGAAATAAATAGAGTAGATGTCTTAGCAATAGATTGAAAAAGAAAATAAGGAAAAAATTGTGTTCAAAGGAAGCCAAATGAGGATCAGTCCGGCTGGGATGGAGCAGGAGACTGGAATATGAAGGGGCGTGATCTTGGATATCTAGGACAATGAGAGCAGACCTGGAGGTTGGAGGAGACCACATAAAAGGGAAAGAGTCAGAATTGAGAGACAGCCAGATGTTATCACCAAGACCAGAAAGTTGCATGTTTGTTGATCAATGGCTATGATGGTTAATTTTATGTGTCCACTTGATTGACCATGGGGTACCCAGATTAAACATTGTTTCCAAAAGTGTCTGTAAGGGTACTTCTTGATGAGATTAACATTTGAATTGGGGACTCCCCAGTGTGGGTGGGCATCATCCAATCCACTGAGGGTCTGAATATAACAAAGGTGGAGGAAAGAGGAATTCATTCTTTCCTTCCTGATTCCTGGAGCTGGGACATCCATCTTCTGCCTTTGGCACTTCTGGTTCTCAGGCCTTCAGACTCAGACAGAATTACAGCACTGGCTTTCCTGGGTCTCCAGCTTACAGACAGCAGATCATGGGACTTATCGTTCTCCATAATTCTATGAGCCAATTCAAATATATATATATATATATATATATATATATATATTACTCTTGGTTCTGTTTCTCTAGAGCATCCTGACTAATAGAATGGCTATAATGTGAGTGACCACATGCTGTCATGTTAGCTCTTCACCATGCCACTGTCTTTACTCTATAGCTGCCTGTAAGACATCCATGGCTTTTTCAGCAGAAATTACACCCATATGTGCCTTAAATCCTTGATGATTGTTATCCAAACTGATGCACAGAAACATACCCCCTTTTAATAGCTCAGAACTTATTAATACCCAAAACATATCTGAAGCAGTTAAGATGCTTTAGAAGAAAAGACTCCAAAATCTATAATTAATAAAGAATAGGCATAAGTAAAAACTCACCACTAAAAACCAATCTTTGGCTTATGTAGGGACAACATCATAATATATTAACTTCTGAATTATCTGGGTGTGGTTTCAGACTTAATCATTTCAGGATGCCTCATGGGCAGAGTAATACACATAGACAAAAGCAAATAAATCTCCTGAACTCTTCAGCATCTTTCAAGAGGAATTCTGTAATGCCAGAATGGTGCTTTGGGATAGAGATTATCCATCTCAAACAGTTTAGTGATAAAGATAGTGATAAGAATTAATCCTGGGTCACACAATTTTCTTGGTGGCCTCTAAATTCGCTGGGGCATATTTGAGAGCTCACCTATGCCACAGTGGAAGGAGGAAAGATAAGATGCCGGTGGGGATTATATTTTCCAAAGATGACCACAACAACATGTTGTATCCTACACCTAACATACTCTTCTGCAACGTGACTTTGCCATGCTGTCTTAATTGCCTCCTATTCACCCCGTTGGCTAGGGAGGGATCCCCATCCTAGGGTTATGGAGACGGCTGAACACACAGCACCCAACACTGGACAGACGAGATCAATAGTAGTTTATTAGTCATGAACACTTGCAGCCTGAGGAAGGAGGGCTCCACACGCCATGCACTGCCACATGCGAGTGGTACTTGGGAACAGAGTATAAAACCAGAAGTTGTAAGAGGCAAGCTTTGTAGTATCAAGAGGGTGATGTTCCTGCTGGAGGATGTGACTGGCTGGTTTGAATAATCCTGTGATCTATCAGGGAACTAAAACCTACTACTCAGAAATAAGTCAGAACTGTGCCTGTTCCCCTTCATAAGGAGGATTGTTTTGTTATGGGACCTTATTTATGAGAGCAGAGTAGGCTGGGAAACTTGCAGGCCTTCCTGGTTTCACCAGATGTCAAGGAAGCACATAGTATTGTTCTTTAATTTTAAGCCTTACACCACATATGCCTCCATAAAGGGGTGGCGTCTAATTCCCTCTCCTTGTAACCAAAAGAATGTGGTGAAAGTGATACCCTGTAACTTCTTAGAGGGCAGGTCAGAAGAAACTTGCAGCTTGTTGGAATGAATCTTCTCTGGACAATCTCTCTCTCAGAACTCATTTATGATGCAGGAAGAAGCCCAAGATACATCGAGAGACCAGATGAAAGTGGCCAATTGAGATTCCCTGGGTTTTCTACTTGTACGGACCTGCCACTTGGAGAAAAGAAAAAAAGGAGGAAGAAGAAAAGAAAATCTAAATAAACTGAGCATATGAACAAAGCATCTCCTTTACTTAAAACCAGACAGATGAAATTATCCTTAAATTGACAGTTGTAAGTTCTGGACGTGATCACAGGAGATAGAAGAAATTAGCAAGACCGCAGAAAGATTTTTACATTGATTGCACCTCTGATTTATGTTGAGTGAAAATATACCTCCTGCATGTGCTCTTTCAGTCTCATCTGTCGCCTAACATTCATTTATCCTTTTAGTCCTTCATGTAAAAATAGTTAGCACATGCCTATCATGTGGTTGTAACACATTAGTTTCGAGATTGTCAGTGGGGTCTGGAACAAAGGGAGCAGAGCTAGGGAGTCTCTTAAGGAGCTCACAGTTGACTCTGCAGGGCTGAACTGTAATTGGAAGAGTGCAATGCATTGTAATATGTTCTCTTAGGAGCATGGCATGGTGATGGCATAGAAGAGAGGCCTGCAAGCCAGTACTGAGTCAAAAAAGGGAAATGAAGGCAGTTAAGTAGATTGATTATTTGTTCCTCCTAGTACTACTATTAATAAGCTGTAAGTCATCATACAAATGTAAAGTGAAGTAACATTAAGAGATCATTCTCCCATTCCTTCATGAATCACTGCTACCTACATGCTAAAGCCCAAACTTTCCAGATTGTCTCTACTTAACAATCTCAATGTTCATCTTCCACTACTCCTGGAGAGGGACTGAATGTTATACAGTCAGAAAAAAAGTGTGCCATTCCATATTAACCTTCCATTCTGTTAAGATTTGTTTTCTCACTCCTGGATTCAAGAAATCAGTTTTGCATTTGAAAAAGCACATAGTTAGGGAAAAAGATTTTTGTATTTTCTAGAGTTTGCTTTGCCCTAGATGTGCTACAGTCACCCTCTCTAGGTTGAAACACTCTTCCCTTAAAATGGGCTGCTTAGACAAGATGATCCTTAAGATCCCTTATGCTCTATAAATTCTATGAACCTGTGAGACATTTTTGTTGAAAATATAGAATCTAATTAGAAGAAATAAGAGAAAGCACCTATATATTTCATTTGTCAGGCTTATATCCATGGGACATTTCTTAATTCCTCTTCACATCATTTTTTTTTTCTTTTTTGTTTGTAATTTGGGATTACTAATAGCACTATTACTGTATTCATATCAATCTTGGTTGCAATTGTCAGAGAACAAATCTGCTTACTGTGGGCAGAAGGGTAATCTATTGAAAGCATATGGATAGCTCATAAAATGAAGAAGGGTCATGCACAAAGGAAAGCCCCCCACCTGCCAGGAAGTCAAGAATGGGCAGAATGTTGAAGGAAGCTAAAGGAATTAGTACTCAGCTGTGGTCACACTAGCACAGGAAGAGCATGGTTAATACGTGGATCCACCACTGGTCCAGATGCCAGAGGCACCACAAATGCTACTTGCATCTTTGCTGCCAGTACTGAATACGTTTCATTACCGGCTCCACTTCAAAGTCACTGGAAGAAATACCCAACTGGCCAAGCCTAGCTCATGTGCCTGCGCCGTACCATAGGGGATGGGGAAAAGGAGTATCTAGATCTCTTTATTTCTTTAGTGGTGGGCTATGTTTTCACCAAGTCTCTCACACTGGGGAGCCACAAACAATAAGTCACTTTTGCACTATAACCTTAAGAGAATAGAAAATTCTGGAAGTCAAGTGTGGTATGTCATGCCTGGCACATAGTAGGTACTCGGTTCCTGGGAGCTGTATTTAGGAACTGACCTCTGCTGGCTGTCTATCCCATGACCGGGGTGTTAAAGTATCCAAGTTCAGGAAGGATGCTAATGAGACCCAAAACATGCAGCATCTCATGATTCATGAGAAGCAAACAAAGCCAACTGTCTGAGCTCAGCATGAGCCAGAGAGAGTTGTGGCTCAAGGTTTTCACAGTGCTATTGCAAAAGCTTCAGTTTCTGATATCACAGTCCCTGGTGGAGACTGCCAGGCAATCCTCTCTTCAAAGCCTGTCAGCGGAATCCGTGAGTGAGCAGCTGTGAGTCAGAGCTCTCAGGCTGGAGAGGTAAAAAGCTCTGATGCCTCTAAGGAGCTGGCCTAAAGAAGCTGTTCATTTCCTCCTCTATTAAGACTCTATTTACATCCTCCAACAAAATGCCAAGTGTGAAAGACATCTCTTCCTTTCCATTAAGGATAGGGATAGCAGTTGCCCCTACAAAGTGGAATCTGCAGTTTTCTTAGAATTTATGAAAGACTTTCAGGCACACTATTCTATTTCAACCTCACAACATCAGTAGGGGAAACTAATGCTAAGAGAGAGGAAGTAATTTGCACAAGACTACTTAAAGAGGCAGATGGAGGATTGAAACAGGGTCACGTGGCCCCATAGCCCCAGTATTTTCACTACTGCACCTCTTTCTACACCTGCCAACTTCTTTCTAAAACCTGCAAACCTCTGTCTAAACTACTGCCACTTTCTAAACTTTCTAAACAGTGCGGGACATATGGAAGTCACACAATAAATGTAAGGTCAAAGTAAAAGAGGAATTCAGAGATGGGCATTTCTTAAATGAATTAGCGGAAGTTTGAGAGGAGTCCCTGGAGATCATATAATTTTTCCATAAAATCATCTAGGTACAGAGGTCATCTTTAAAAGTCTAAGTAATGCTCTGAGATTAATGTAGTGCTTCAAGACAATCTTCCCTGTTGGAGCTGAATGCTGTTTTTTGTTTTTTTTCAAATGGAGACCGCATGAGTAGAGTTTGGAATCTGAAGCGTCTACCTTGGAATCTTGGATCTGCCACTTCTCTGCTTTCTCAACCACTTGAAGCTTCAGATGATCTTTTCTGTAAAACCTATATTTCGGATTTGCCAAGGTTAATGCTTATCATGACAAGTCTTCCTTCTATGGAGCCTCATGACTCTGGATTTCAGGGTAGTCTATTACTAATTTCCTAACTATCCGCAGAACACAAGGAAGCCTGACTTCCATCCAGAGGATGTGGAGGTGGCTAATTTCCTTCTGATTTTGACTCTAAATTGTATCAACTTCAATGCAGCATAGGCAGCTTAGAAAGAAGGAGGGAGGCAGATCGCAAGAGATTCACTTCTCACTGCCCATTGTCTGAATCAGAGTCAAGGAGCAACATTGTCAACATTTATTCTTTTTGCAGAAGATTTAGGTGTTGTCTTCATGTTCTTTTGATATCAACTTCCAAAACTAGATGATGTTTCTGTAAGGCCATGAAAATGGGGCTATGGTGAATTCAAGGATACAGCAAGCTCTATTAGGATGTTCTATGTATTTCCATGTCTTTGATTTTGTCAGACGTTTGAAGGTTTTTGAACTTCAAAGATAATTGAGACCTCCCATTATTAGTCGAACTTTCTGCAGAACTTCATGGAAATTTAAAGTTGTTTGATGAACTGAGGTAGCCTAGCTCTTTCCTTGAATCTCAGGATTGTTAAAGAGAAAAACCACATGCCCAAAATGCCATCACTTGTGCCAGAGCCCATGACATCGAACCTAGACTTAATACCTGATAAATAAATGAAAAGCAATAGGAAATATTGGAGTATATGAGGAAGCCATTTGGTTTAAAACTAATTCAGCTTGACCTTGTTTTTCCAAAAGGGTCTGACATGGCCTGTTGAGCATGTATTGTACATCTGCTTTAAATATTTACTATGGCCTAAAGACAGGAATGATGCCCTTAAAGGTAGGGATGTAACTTTCCCCCATATCAGCATTTCTTTAAGGATAAACATCTCTTCCTGGGAACTAAGCATTAATTACTGACCTGCTGTACTCATCTTGTGACCACTGACCTGCTGACCACTGACCTACTGTGCCAGCCAAGCATCTCATGACAACTGTAAATAAGACATTCCTATCATTTGTGGTGTATGCTCTTTGTTCCAAGATGGTATATAACCACTCCGAACATCCCACTTCTTGGGTGTCCTTCCTTCCTTGGGGAAGAAAGGCCCCAGGCTAGTCTTCAGATCTGTCTCATAATAAACTCACCCCAATTTTGATTTATAGGTTGATTATGGATTACTTGCATCCATATACCTAACCTAATTGCAATTTCAACCTTCCCCAGAAATGTAATCTGAATCAAACAGTCCAGAATTTTCTGGTCAGTACCAATGAAGTAATCTGTCACTTGGGCCCTCTCTATCCCCAGAGGAAGAAGAGGCAATCTGCATGATAAAACCCTTGCCATTCCTTTCTCCCTAAAAGAAGATGTTCTGGCTTCAAATAATTCTTTCTTTTCTTTTGCTAATACCTTCTTGCCCCATCCTCCTTCTTCCTGTAAAAACCTTCCGTTTTATACAAGCCCTCGAAGCGCCCTTCTAATTGCTAGATGGGATGCTGCTCAGTTCATGAATCTCCTAAAGTCAATTAGATCTTTAAATTTACTCTGTTGAATTTTGTTTTTTAACACAATGGATGAAGTCAAACAAAGACAAGACCCCAGCCGTGCATTCTTTGCATTCTTCTGGTGTCTGAATTTGAGGCATTCAGTGCCTAAGGCCAAAAAGAAGTGAGGAAACAAAAGAAAAGGGCAATGATAGAGATAAGGACATCTTGATGTGGCAGCCAAGAGGAATGAACAAGAAGAAAGAGATTCTGATGATCTCAAGCTACTGACTTGTAGGTACGTAGTTCAGCCTATCTTTGCCACAAACTAGTCTAGAGAACAGTTATCTTATTTCAGGTCTTTGTCAACCATGGGAGACTTCACACTTCACAATGGAGGTTGAGTAGGGCCTCGAATGGTAAGTAGGATGTCTGTTTGTCAGTAAGGAATGAGGGAGCATTCCAGTCAAAGAAACAGCCTAGGAGTATGAAAATATACATTGTGGCCTAAATAATTGGGAATAAGGTGACTACTGTGCATGACGGAAAGTGATACTCAGCTATATTTTTTCTTTTTTTTTATTGAGGTAATTTTGGTTTATAACATTATATCAATTTCAGGTGTATATCACTAGATTATGACTTCTGTATAAGACTACATCTGTTACCGCACCAGGTCCGTTTTAGCCGGCCACCCAGAAAGCCAATCACTGAGACGGCAAGGTTGCAGAGAGAGAGAGAGGGTTCAATCACAAGGCAGCCAAGTGAGGAAAACGGGAGAACAAGTCTCAAATCCGCCTCCCTGAAAATAGGGACTCAGGGGTATTTATGGGGAAGGGGGCAAGGTGGTCTGAAATGAGTGGAGGTGAGGAGAGATGAGGTAATTGATGATCTGCGCAAGCGTAGTCAGGCTTCATGCCTCTTCCTAGGACACATGTTCACAGAATGGCGGCATTAGCATGCCCTGAGGGTGGAGTTCCAACCTCTTGCCATCAAAAGGGCCCAGTTGATGGGTTAGTGGTCTCAATCTGGCCTGAAGTGGACAAGGGGTTCAGTTCCTGAAAAAAAATAGTTCAAACACCCATTACCATGGTAACCCAGGCTCCAAGGAGATGTCATCTATAGGAACCTAGTGGGAGTCAGACAGCATATTGCCCAAACAAAACAATTAACAATGAGTAAGTTTATCATGCAGATTTAAGTCCTCGCCTTCCATTCTGATGAGTTTCTAGGTAAGACCATCCTCCCTTCTTCCTGGTGCAGGGAAGAAGATACCTTTACAAATGGAGATTTTCTTTACAAACGTAAATGTCTCTCATAAAGGGTAACTAGAACCTAGAAAGGGCTTAGCGGAACCCACCCAGGTACCCGGAAATATCTATAGTAATGGCCTTTTTTGGGCGCAGGCCTCCCATCTCAAACTCCTTTGGTCAGTTAGTGGGGGTGGGGGTCAAAATGTCATTCAGGCAGAGACATATTTTGAGTTCACAAATTCCACTTCCCCATAGTTACTAGCTGTTTAATCATCAATGGCTGTTTGCCGGTTTCACATCATGTTCACCACCAAAAGTCTAGATGCCATCCATCACTGTAAAAATGTCCCCCTTTACCCCTTCTGTCCTCCTCTCACCCTCTTCCCCTCTGGTAACCACCAATCTTTTCTGTGTTTATGACACTCAGCTATACTAATAACTCAATTCACAAATGACATGCCTTAGTCATAATATATGTCATGTCTAGATCTCAAACATAATAAGATACATGGTACACTTAACCTTTGATTGGTGCTATTGTGTTTATTTTTGATCTATTCTACTGATCAAAAGGTTTTAAATATCCATGGTATTATGCTTGGGTGATTAATTATGACCCCATACCTGAAAGGAACTGACAGTTTCAGAGTCACACATATGTTCCACTTGCAGTTTGAATGTTTTAGAATCTGATAAATAAATGAAAGGCAATAAGATATACTGGAGTATATGAGGAAGCTATTTGGTTTAAAACTAATTTGGCCTGACTTTGTTTTTCCAGAAACACCTGATGTGGCCTGTTGAGCATGCATTGTACATCTGCTTTAAACATTTACAATCTCCCAAAGACAAGAATGATGCCCTTAAAGATATGGATTTACCTTCCCCCCGATATTGGCATTTCCTTAAGGATAAGGATCTCTTCTTAGAAACTGAGGATTAATTACTGACCTGCTGTGCTCACCTTGTGACCAGTGACCTGCTGTGCCATCTAAGCATCTTACAGCAGTGGTAAAAGAGATATTCCTGTCATATGTGATGTATGCTGTTTTTTCCAAGACTGTATATAACCACTCTGTACACCCCACTTCTTGGGTGTGCTTCCTTCCTTGGGGAAGGAAGCCCCCAGGCTATAGTCCTCAGACCTGGTTCCTAATAAACTTACCTCAAATTTTGATTTATAGATTGATTATGGGTTATTTGTGCTCACAAAGCTTAGGTAGGGAAGCAGTGACATATGATATAGCCTAGTGCAGTGGTTCTCAAAGCCTGAACCTTAGACTAGCAGTCTTGGCATTAATTTGGATCTTGTTAGAAATTCAAATTCTTGGGTCCCACCCCAGACCTACTAATCAGAAACTCTGGGGGTGGAGTCCAGAATTCTGTTTTTACAAGCCCTTGGGTTGATTCTGACGTATGCTAAAATTTGAAAACCACTAGCCTAGTGGCCAGGAATACATACTTTCTCAATTCAAATCATAGCTCAGCTATTAACAGCTGAGTGACATTAGGCAAAATAATCTTTCTAGATTGTTTCTTCATTTATAAAGTGAAGATAATATTAATACCTGTCTCAGAGGTTTATTGTGATAATTAAATGAGTCAACATAGCCAGGTTGACACAGCCTCTCTTTTAGATCTTGGAAACACGGTTTTTAGGATTTTTTGGCTATTTTCAGTTATAAAATGAGAATAATAAATTGTCACTAACTTCCTTCAATGTTTGAAATGGATTCTTCAGCAAGGAACTGCTTTTCTGTCTTAAATTGAAAGAAAAATATACCTTACATTCTGATGCTGAAAAAATACCTATTACATCTGATATACTTTTACCACAAGCCTCAGGACTCATGTTTCCAGAGTGAATTACAAGAGCTACAGGCAGCAACTGTTGCTTTTCAAGCAGCTCAATAATCCGTCACTTCACCTTCACTTATTTTTCTGCAATTCACCTGGATGCAAAGAGATTTCCTCCTAACTTTTATCGAAACATTAGGAATTCAGGCTCCAAGCTAAAATCCCTGTCTTCGTTTTAATATTTTGAAGAATCTGACTCCTTAGTATTGATTGACTATCCAAGCGGGCAATTGAAATGCTTAATCAATAACGGCCAATCATGTGGTGTCATGTTGTCCTTCCAGAGCAATAGGTGGTTAAGCCCCCTTGACCTTCTCTTTTAATTAATTCTAGCCTTTATTAATAAGCCCCTTACAAATCTCCAAAGACCTGCAAAATCGCATCTCTCAAGAAGAAACTTTGCCCTCTTAGTTTTCCTGAAATCAATGTGAGTGAAGGCAAAGCCACAGGAAGCACAGTTGGCATGGGGATGTAGGGACAAGGGTGGGGGTCCCAGGAGCTGACCTGGCAGCTGATAGATGGAAACCCAGACCTTGAGGTAGATTCCTGCAGAATGTTCCACTCCTGCTATTTGGCTCAGGGCAGAATACAGGAATGGCTAATTTGTATTGTTTCTGACTTCATTGCATTTGCCCAGAAGCAAAAGTCATTGGAACAGGAAAAAGTAATTTGGGTTCCCAGAAGGAGCACCTGTAACTCTGTGTGGTGTGCTCAACTAGAAGTCCAGAGAATTGACTGCCAATGGTGAGAATATGTAATTTCTGCCAAGTTGCTTCCCGTATATGTACCTCAGTTTTTTATTTTTTTTATGGTGAGGAAGGTCGTTCCTGAGCTAACATCTGTTGCCAATCTTCCTCTTTTTGCTGAGGAAGATTAGTCCTGAGCTAACATTTGTACCCATCTTCCTCTATTTTGTATATGGGACGCATCCACAGCATGGCTTGATGAGTGGTGTGTAGGTCCACGCCCAGGATCTGAACCCACAAACCCTGGGCTGCTGAAGTGGAGCACACAAACTTAACCACTATGCCACCGGGCCTGCCCTGGACCACAGTTTCTTTATCACTCAAACGACAGGGTCTTTCTTGATGGTTTCTTGAGTTCTCCTCTACCTCTGATCTTCTATAATCACTTCATTTCTCAGAGACACTACTCTCACTGCAGACATAATTAACAGGGCAACATTTGTGTGATCTGCATCCCCTGGACAAATGCCAAATTCCATTCCCTTATGAATTGTTCCACAGCGCATTACAGATGTTGCACACAAATGACCATATTTGCCTATTCTAGTCAATAAAAATATATTCTGATTTCAGGGGCTAAAAACCCAGCATTATATATGTTTGATTTTTTTCATTTAGAGCATTATTTTTGGACAAATAAGAAAGAAGATTAAAAAGCAATAAGAATGGTATAACATACATGTATATGTCACCTAAAATAGACAATAGTTATATTTTGTAAAGTTTTCTTCATCTTTTTTTAAAATTATAAAAAGGTACACATTACGGATGAAGTTAAAATGTACTTTGCTTTATCTACAGTTCCAACCTAGCAAATTTCTTTCCCATCCCCAGGCAGCTATGCTTATAAATTTGATGTGTATTATTTTAGTCCATTTAAAAATATAGATGGATATATAAATAGATTGATAGAAAGATGGATAAATTCATGAATGCATAATAATTTCTAATGGATTTAGATAGGTAAATAGACAACACCCATTTATATAGATCCATTTATAGTATTATCTATGGTTTTAAATTTGCATATGTATTTATTCTCCGTACCATTCTTCCAATTGCCTGTTTCTCTCAAAACTTGTTTTTGAGACAACCTATGCTATAAAGAAGTCTTGTTCATTCCTTTTAATTAATGTCAAGTATTGAATTGTACAAATCTATCATACTTCATTTTTCCATTCTTTCGGTATTAGATTTCAGCCATTTTTAGTGTTTTTTTTTATTACTAACAATGTTGCCACAAATATCCTTGCACAAGTCTCCCATTGTACATTATAGAGAATTTCTATAGGATATAATCCCAGAAGTATAATTGCTAGTCATATGGTTAACACATTGACAGTTTTACTAAGTACTGTCAAGTTGCTCCCCAAAGTGTTAACATCACTTTGTGATTTCAATTTCCCACATCTTAGTCAACTTGCTACTGTCAAACTTTATTTTTACCAATCTGATGGATGTGAATGGTTTGTCATATTTAAGTATGTCATTTTTATTTGTCTCCTGTTTGCCATTCCTAGATCAGCGAAGTTGAGCAAATTTTCGTGTTTTTTTTTTATTGAGGTAACATTGGTTTATAACATTATATAGATTTCAGGTGTACAACGTTATAATTCAACATCTGTATATACTAGAGCATGCTCCCCACCAAAAGTGTAGTTTCCATATAATTGGCCTCCTTTACCCATTTTTCCTTCCCCCCAACCCCCTTACCCTCTGGTAATCACTAATCTTCTATCTGCTTCTATGAGTTTGTTTTTGTTTTGTTTTGTTTGTTCATTTGTTTTGTTTTATTTTGTTTTATATCTTCCACATATGAGTGAAATCATTTGGTATTTGTCTTTCTCTGTCTGACTTATTTCACTTAGCATAATACACTCAGGATCCCTCCATGTTGTCATAAATGGCAAGATTTCATCTTTTCTACATTATAAACATACACCACATCTTCTTTATCCATTCATCCATCAATGAGCACTTGGCTTGTTTCCATATCTTGGCTATTGTAAATAACGCTGCAATGAATATAGGGGTGCATATATCTTTTTGAATTAGTGTTTTCTTCTTTTTAAATTAATACTCAGAAGTGGAATAGCTGGATCATATGGTAGTTCTATTCTTAATTTTTTGAGAACTCTCCATACTGTTTTCCATAATGGCTACAGCAGTCTGCATTCCTAGCAAGTGTATGAAGGTTCCTTTTTCTCCACATCTTCTCCAACACTTAATATTTCTTACATTTTTGATAATAGCCATTCTGATGGGTGTGAGGTGATATCTCATTGCAGTTTTGATTTGCATTTCCCTAATAATTAGTGATGTTGAACATCTTTTCATGTGCCTGTTAGTCATCTGTGTGTGTTCTTTGGAAAAAAATGTCTTTTTAGATCCTCTGCCCATTTTTTGATCTGGTTGTTTTGTTGTTGTTGAGTTGTATGAGTTCTTTATATATTTTGGATAGTAACCCCTTATCAGACATATAATTTGCAAATATCTTCTTCTATTTAGTAGGTTGTCTTTTCATTTTGTTAATGGTTTTCTTTGCTGTGAAGAAGCTTTTTAGTGTGATGTAGTCCCACTTGTTTATTTTTGCTTTTGTTTCCCTCAACTAATAGGACATATCCAAGAAGATATTGCTAAGCCCAGTGTCAAAGAGTGCACTGCCTATGTTCTTTTCCAGGAGTTTTATGGTTTCAGGTCTTATATATAAGTCTTTGATCCATTTTGAGTTATTTTTTGTGTATGGTATAAGATAGTGGTCTAGTTTCATTCTTTTGCATGTGGCTGTCCAGTTTTCCCAACATCATTTTTTGAAAAGACTTTCCTTTCTCCACTGTATGTTCTTGGATCCTGTGTCATAAATTAGTTGTCCGTATATGTGTGGGTTTATTTCTGGACTCTCAATTCTGTTCCATTTATCTATGTGTCTGTTTTTCTATCAATACCGTATAGTTTTGGTTGCTATAACATTGTAGTATAGTTTGAAATCAAGTATCAGGGATTTCCTGGGAATATTTCCAGGGAATATTTCCAGAGAAAACCTCTGGCTTTGTGTGTGTGTGTGTGTGTGTGTGTGTGTGTGTGTGTGTTTTCTCTTGGGATTGCTTTGGCTCTTAGGAGTCTTTTGTGGTTCATACAAATTTTAGGATTTTTTGTTCTATTTCTGTGAAAAATGCTGTTGAGATTTTAATAGGGATTGACTTGAATCTGTAGATAGTTTTAGATAATATGGACATTTTAACAATGTTAATTCTTCCAATCCATGAGCATGAAATATCTTTCCCTTTCTTTGTGTCATCTTCAATATCTTTCAGTAATGGCTTATAGTTTTCAAAGTACAGGTCTTTTACCTCTTTGGTTAAATTTATTCCTAGGTATTTTATTCTTTTGGTTGTGATTGTAAATGGGACTACTTTCTTAGTTTCTTTTTCTGATAGTTCGTTGTTAGTGTTTAATGACATTTCAGGGTTCCTTTTGTATTAATGAACTATTCATAACTCTTGTTTTTTACATTCAAGTTATTTTATTTTATTTAATGATTTTTATGAGATAATTTTATATAAGGTGATTCATTTGTTATATATGTTGCAAGGTCATTTAGATTCAACAATGGTCAATCTCTGGAGAAACATAAAGGAACTGTTACTCTGCTCTTTCTTGATTGCTAGTTTCTTCAAAGGATCACTTTATTATATTCAAATACACAATATTTTCCTTCCTTAAACTGGTCTCCTAACTCTTCATGCCCACAATTGGAAGGAAGAGTCCAAGATATGGCAAAGACTCACATTGGAAGTCCCAGAACATAAGATGTACCGTTAGACCTTCGAATAGTTTCATTTCTTCCTCGAGTCTACCAACTGTGATGTTCATTATTGACTGACTATAAATCCTTTGCCAGCACCTGAATGGGTTCCCATTCCGATAAAAATTAGAGACAGGAGACTTCATACAGAGAGCCACTATCTCTAATTTAACCTTTCTAAAGTGGGTGGATGGGAATTATCACACTCTTGACATAAAAATGAAGTGACAGAAGAGGGGCATACAAAGGGAAAATAAATTATTGACCTACTATAATAGTGTTCGCATTTTGCTGTTATTCATTCATGTTATCCTTATGAAAACTGTTTAATGGAGCTATCATCCCCATATTATCAGATAACATACTCCATTTCAGAGTAGTTTATGTGTTGATGGTTACAGAGCTGGAGGTTGGCAGAGTCAGATTTTGATTCCATTCCATGACTGCTTTAACATGCTCTTGCCAATACACCTGCTTCAGACTAATCTGGAAGTTTGAAATCTGAATCATATTAGCGCAACGGAAGTAGTGAAAGTAGGTATTGTCAACATAAATGTGAGGTTTAGTGTTTTTTTTTTTTATTTTTTACCTTTGCAATGTGTTTTACATACATAGTCTGAATTGATAACCATGGCAATGTCATAATATACAACCACCTATATCTGAGTTTGTCTGAAATACACGCTTATTGTCCTGTGTCCTGCTCTGTTCAAAATTTGTCCTAGGTTTTTCATTTTTTAGTAATACATTATTAATAATAGTTGCATTAAAATTTTACTTTCAGCTCCTGCTGTGATCTTGTATAATAATGGATGACGCTCATGTGCAATGAACAGAGTTCTAACTTTAATAAATGGTTATCTGGAAGATTACCAGTCTTTTTTCACTTTCCTTTTCCAGGCATAATATAACATCTCCCTTTCAAGGGCAGAATGCAGAATACTTTCTGGTAAAATAAAATGATTATGACAGGAGAATTAGAAAAGAGCTACATTTTTCAGGTCTAGACTTATGGTAGATGTCTTTGACTCAGCTGCCCCCCCTGCTGGTCACTTGGAATACCAGCCATTTATGTCACGATTTGTGCCATGACCTTTGAGATCCCAAAGCCATGAGACCTCCAGTTAGGTCAATATGAAATTACAGGTTGATGTACACTTGAAAAATGTACAAGAAACAGTAGCTGTATAGTTCTGTTAAAAATTATAAAATAGTCTGAACATTCCTGCTAAATAGTCTTGATATTTATTGAATGTTATAAATCTATAGATATTTATCTAGTTTATTGTTTAATAGTATTTTATTTTATTTTCACAACAGCAATAAGGTAGACAATTTAACAATTTATTTCCAGAATTTCCATTTTCAAAAAGTTGATAAATGTTTAAGTTGAATAAAGTATTGATTGATATTACCATCTACTATCAGAAAAGAAAAGCTAGAGGACATAAATCTGCAGAAGCAGCATCAGTATTTATTTCAGCAATGTCACCCATTTAAGTGAACTATACCTGAAATGACAAATGTGTCCAGCTTCAGAAGGGATGTTAACATATCATACCACAAACTATCATTTTTCATTTGATCTACTGACTTTTTCTAAGCGAAGAAATATCCAAATTTTCTTGGACAGATAGAAAAAGTGAAGGTCTCGATGACAATGTTGATTTCATAAGCAGAGGAACTTCACAAACAGTTAAATGTTGCAAGTGTTTTATCAGTGTTATCAGATGCTTCAACTAGAAAAATCAGTTAATTCAGTTGAACAAATGGTTCAACTTTTTTCATCCAGCTCATGGGATCAAAGTAAAGTTTTACAAGTTCATTTTCTTAAAAGCAAAATATATAACAGTAATGTGAATACTATTAAAATATTGAACTTTGTAGCTAAAATAGTTTTTGCAATATAAAAACATATGAAATACTAATTTGTTAGAGTACAGTGTTATGGTAAAAACAATGGCCTTATTGAAGTAAAAATCCTCTTGACCAGAAATATATTTGGAATTTCTTGTGGCCTGAAAATTAATGATTGCATTGAAACAAGCTGTAGTCAAAATTTGTAAATACTTTAGGTACAGATGGAGAAAAAATTAACTATGATATGTGTGTGTATAGAATTAAGTTGATGTTGCATTAAAACACATTTCAACATGAATTTGTGCTTTCTCTTTTCTTCTGATCATCAGTTGGATTTTAGCAATGTTTTAACATTTCAGGAATTATTTTGAAAATCCACTCAAGCATTCTACAATGGGATTGAACTTGTTTTTTAAACAAGACCTTTAAATTTTGGTTGCATTCTGTTCAAAATCAATTGAAAATCTTTAATCAGTTTATTTAAGAAATAGAAGAACAGAACATTTCAGCTTATGAAGCTAATGAATTACAATTATTAAGAACAATGCTTGCAAACAGGTAAATATTGAAATTTATTCCTATAAATGTAACAGAAGAATCAAGCAAATTAATTGTGAGAGTTCAAGTAGAATACAGGATTTAATATTAAAATTCTATAGTTGAGTTTTATAATATTTCAACTTTGGAAAGCGTATATTCATGGAGCTCTTTTAATTTTAATCATTTATTTTCTGTTCTGGAAACAAAAGGAATTGAGTAGACCTATGATTTGTATCATCTAAATCTGATGAAATATTCAAAACAATCATTGAGACATTTTTAACAAGGATCATCATGGAACAATATTTGTTGGAGACAGTGGTCTGAACATAAGCAAAAAAAACAATGCAAGCAGAGCTGAAAGGAGATAGAAACTGTTTTGGAATTGTGCTGTTTGACTCACAACATCAAGCCTCTTCAAAGCTTTTATTGCAATTTCTGGTATGGGAGACTATATTTCCTTACGTTTTAGAACAAGTTTGATTTGTAATTTCTATCATCATCATCAAGAAGAATCTTATCTGTTATAAGTGATATACATTTTCCTTATTTTGATATCTGAATAAGGAAGAGTAGTTTCCCTAGTTGCCTAATCTATAACCATTAGAGTGTTTTATTCCATTCCTCCTCAATGACCAAATCTTACAGAATCTGCCCCTTAAGTGTCTCCCAATTTCCTAATCTTCAAACAATTCCAACCAATCACCACCTTCCTAGTTTTAGCTTTCATCATGTTGTTCTGATTCATTTCAATCACATTTCTCCAATCCATTGTCCACACAACTTTAGATTTCTTTGAAGAAAATTTGCTATGTTATGGATTTGTGTAAAAATTTTCTGTTTCCCACATCCTTCAGGATGGAATCCAATATTCTTGATATGTTTACAAAGACTCTCACATTCTTAATTCCTGCATGGTTTTCAAGGAGAAATTTTCAATATGCTTCTCCCTGTCCATTGTGCTCCATCCTCCATGCATGGCTTCTACCCTAGTACCACAAATTACTTTCCGTTTGTCAACCAAATGTTTTACATGCGTCTTCTTCCCTCCTGGAATTTATTTTTCTAACTTGTTCATCTGAATACTTTATTTTTTTATTTTTATTTTTTGTGAGGAAGATTGACCCAGAGCTAACATCTGCCAATCCTCCTCTTTTTTTTTTGCTGAGGAAGACTGGCCCTGGGCTAACATCCATGCCCACCTTCCTCCACTTTACATGGGACGCCGCCACAGCATGGCTTGCCCAGTGGTGCGTAGGTGCACACCCAGGATCCAAACTGGTGAACCCCGGGCCACCACAGCAGAGCACGCGCACTTAACCACTTGCACCACCGGGCCAGCCCCCATCAGAATACTTTAAAGGTGCAGTGCAATATTATCGGTTTGGTAAAGTTTTTTCTTAAAATTTGGATGAACTCTCATCTGAACTTGTGAGCATCATTCACATTGATTCAATATTAAATTTTTATTTGCCAGTTTCTTCCAATAAAAGATATGAATGTTAAGTGACCGTGTTTTAACTTACTGGTGTGTTGCCACTACCTGAGACCATGACAGACACAGAAGAGATGCTTTATGGTTACTTGAGGAAAGGGGGTTTAAATAACTAAACATCCTTTGGATGAATCATTTATAGTTTATTAAAATTCTCATATTTTGAAATGCTTATTTTTTTTCTTATAAAACTTGGCTTTGCTTCTCTAGGCTGTAAATCATCCTCAAAGCACAATATTTCTCAAAATTATATAACCTAAAGAATAACCATTCCATGTTCCAAAAATACTCATGCATGATTTGCTATAGTGGAATTAGCTCAGGACTAAATACCATACTGAGAGCATCTATTAATATAGATTAGTCAATTTTACAAAATGGACTATGGGGTATTTACTAACATACTACAGAGTAGCATCAAGGTAATTAAAACTGAATCTATTAAAATAAATTAAGTGCAACCAGGGCTGCACCATTTTTGCTTCTATATCATTTCTTTTTATTTACTAGTCAACCAGGAAAATATGGTAATCATCCATGGGTGTATTAGTTTTCTATGGCTGCTGTAACAAGTTACCACAAACTTAATAGCTTAAAGCAATACAGATTTATTATCTTACAATTCTGGAGGTCAGAAATCCAAAATGGGTCTCAGGGCTTATGTAAAGGTATCAGTAGGGCTATATTCATTCTGGAGACTCTAGGAGAGAATCCATTTCCTGGTTTTTTCCAGCTTTGAAAGGGCACCTACACTCCTTAACTCATTGCCTCCTTCCTCCATCTTTAAAGCTATCGACATCTGGCTAAGTTCTTCTCATATTTCATTGCTCTGATTCTCTTTTCTGCCTCCTACTTGCACTTTTAAGCACTCTTGTGATTACATTGGGCCCATCAAGGTAACTCAAGATAATCACCCTATGTTAAGGTCAACTGATTAGCAAATTTAATTCCATCTACAACTTTACTTCCATTGGCCAGGTAACCTAACTATTAGGTTCTAGAGATTAGGATGTGGACATCACTCAGGGGCTGTTATTCTTCAGACTACATGGAAATATTCAGGATCAACATGATTTTAGCTAATCTGAAATCAAGATAAATCCCCCTAAAGAATATCTTCACAGAAGGACTGAACTCTAACAAATGAATTAGGCATTGCGTAAATGGTCAGACTGCATATGTATATCAAGGCTGGGCTTATATAATGAAGGTTTTAAAACTCTTCTGTCCCCCTAGTCCCCTCTCTCTTTTTCTTTGTCTCTTTTTCCTGAAATGTTTACTAAAGAACTACTATGTGTTAGGCCCTGTGATAGTTGGACATAAAATGACAAAGAAAACAAAATTCCCATAATTGGTGAGCTCACAGTATAATACATAAACTGATAATTAATCAAATAATTATAATGTTATATGACAAGTGGACTGTTAGAGGTTTGTAAAAAATGTTTAGGCAGCTTTTTCCAAAGCATATATTATGGAATATTTGTCCCAGACACTACTCTGTATAAAGAGTTCAAGTCAAATATATGAGAAAATGCTCTGCTAGGTAACCGTCCCCATCCCTAGCCAACACCCTTACTCCTATCACTGGGAGCTTTATAATGAACATTAGAATATTACAAACTCTAAGAATTCCTATAATTGGGAAATTTGTTTTTACTAGGTTAATTCCTTACAACTTAGTTGACTAAAAAAAAAAATCTTTTTGAATTATTTTTATTTTTTGTAGTAGACATATTTGCTTCCCAACAAATCTGTAAAACATACTATGAGAAACATTCTTCTAAAAGAATAGAGATATGAAAATTATTAACTTTACCTGGTGTCATTCAGAGGTTGAGACAGTCTCCTAGAAGATGGAAAAAAAGTTGGATTCATGCTGCAGTAGATGGTCTCCAAAGAAGAGCCATACAATATGTCCTGTCTACTACCACTACCACTTAAATATGCACGTCACTCCTCACGTACTCCTTATATGGAGAAGAGAACTATTTCCCTCCCTTTGAATCTGAGTTGACCTTGTGACTTTCTTTGACCAAGAGATGCAGCAGAAGTGATGACTGGAGCCTTAAGAGAACAGGCAGTTTCCACTTCTTCCCCTTGAAGCTGACCTGCCATGCTGTGAGAAGCCTGAGCCACATGGAGGGGAACTAAGATGCCTCTGTGAATGGCTCCAGCTGAACTGAAGTCTCATATATATCACCCAAGTCAACATCTTCTTGCCAGCCCCCAGCTCTTTGAGCTGCCCAGGCTGAGACTATGTCAAGCAGAGATGAGCTGTTCTTGCCAGGTATGGCCCAGATTGCAGATTCATGAGTAAATAATAAAATAGTTTTTGTAAATCATTAAATTTTGGACTAGTTTGTTACACAGCAATAGATAATTGAAAAATATACCTTAAAAGATAAATAGAAATTTGGCAACTATTCCTGATACAAGAAATACCATGTGCAAAGGCAGGGACATACACGAGTATGGCGTATTCCAGAAACAAGTGGCTCGGTGTGATTGAAATGTTGGTACAGAAGGAGGAGTGATGACCTTCAGGGCTGTGGAGGTAAATTGTACACAAGTTGTAATGGTTTTGGACTAGCGTAAAACTTAATTAAACCACCCTGAATATATCCTGTTGTGCCATTTTGTCTGCTCTGGGTTTTCCTTCCTTCTCCTCGTATAAGCTCTCTTTTTTTCCTTAGGAAAACCATTCCTTTGCCACTTTCAATCTATATATCTTGGTGAGGCAAATCTACATAAACACTCTCATTTGAAAACAGAAAAATGCACACCCATGAATGGCATATGTTTGACCATTCGGATCATTCCACTCTTCTGGCTACAGTTTGAGTGAGAGATGAACCCATGATTCAAGCTGAATATCTGGGTTAATCTTGAAAATTTTGCTTGTGTTACCATGGATGCTAAACTGCTACAAAGTGAGCCTGGAATTACAGGAAAAAATTAAACCAAAGGAAGAAATTAGGCTAAAAGATGGAAGTAAATAGAATCCTATGGAATCCTAGGTTCAGCTCTGATCTGTTATGTTAGCCATTAAATGACTTTTTTTCCACTTAAGCTGGTTTAGGTTGAGTTTCTGTCACTTACAACCAAAAGGTTTTGGATTAATAAAGGGAAACATATACAAGTTTTTGAACATGCACATAATATGATTGACTGGGTTCTAGAAAGATAGCTCTGACTTTAGTAATGAGGAAAGAGCAAAACAAGGGCAGAAATTGCAGGCGAGAGGTAATGAGGACTTTCCCAACCATGACATGGAAGTGAGGAGTTTAATTTTTAATCTTTCTGTCACAGTAAGGAACCAAAAACAGTAAAATGAGAACTTAACTAATTGTCAAAGAGTGCAAGTACATAATAATTCACTTTTTAATCAGTTGTCACTCACTCGTTTTATTCACTCAACAAATATTGATCTCTAACTCTGTTTGACTGTGGATTCTCAATCCTGCTGCTTATTAAATCAGGTTTCTGAGGTTGAGCCTGACTATTTGCATTTTTTGAGATCTCCAGGGAATTCTTTGCAGCTAGGATTGCACTTTGATAAACATAAAAATTACACAATAACTTCTTTAAAATATTGATTCACTAGCTCCACCATGTACACATTCTTATCCAGTAAGATTAGCGTAAAGTAGAGAATCAGTACTTTTCCAAAACACACAGTATAATAGCTTCTATCTACCAATTTAGCACTTCCCAGTTCCTGAATCAGTCTTAAGCAGAGCTATCAGTAAATCACCAATTTCAGATCTGTCAGCTTAAGAGGATCTTGCCCTAATTCTGAGGCTGCAGCAGCAAGGAAGTAAGATGGATCATGGGAACTTTTGTGCCTATTAACCTGCCCTCTTTTAAATATGTCTACTTTACACCCCAAGGCACAGGCATATAGGCACCCCTTCCCAGACCCTTAACAATTCAGGTACCAACCAGAATAGAAGCCCTTCTTTCAGTTAATTAACTGGGTCCTGGAGCTTATTTTGTTTGTGCCAAGAACTCCCACACTGAGAGAGTGCCTAGTTTAAAAAAGAAAAAAAAATTCACAGCAAGATGACCAGGGTGACCAAAGCAGAATCAAAGAAAGGAAAACATCAAGAAACTAGATCAAAGAGTTGGCAGTGGGCCATATTGCATAGGGCCTCACAGGTTATAAGAAATTTGTCTTTAATCTGAGAGCAATGAGACACCATTGAAGGACTTCTCCTAAAAACATCACTTTGTTATACTTTTAATAGGATCATTTCAGCTGCTCTGTTTGGAAGAAAATAGGGTAAAGAATAGAAACATAGAGAACAAATAGAAGGAAATTACAACAATTTGGACAAGAGATGATGGTGGGTTTGTCCAAAATGGGGACATGTTTAGAAGTGGTCAGATTCGGGATGTTTTAAAGGTAGAGTCAACAGACTTTGCTAATTGATGGAAGGGGTGGCGAAGAGTATATAAGAGACAGGGTTTAAGGGTGACCCCAGAGTTTGAGGACCATGTAAATAAAAAGATGATTCTGTAATTAATTGAAATGGGGAAAGCCTGGAAGAAGAGCAGGTTTTGAGCTGAGAGATCAGAAGCTCGTTTTTAAGTTTGAGATCGCTATTAGGTATGTTAAGTTTGAGATTTCTATTAGAAATAGCAAGTACATATGTTGAATTTTTCATTACTTGTATGACCCAAGAGTTCTGGGGTCAGTTCTGGGCTACGAGTATAAAACTTGAACTGATAAGCAGAGAGGTGGTATTTAAGGAACAAGATTGGATGAGATCATCATGGGAGGTTGTATAGACGGAATCCCAGAGAGGTTTAAAGACTGATTCCTTGGGTAGTCCCACATTAGGACCAAGAGATGAAGAGGAGCCAACAAACAAGTCTGAGAAGACTGCCTCCAACAAAGCAAGAAAACCATTCAAGTGCAGTGCCCTGAAAATCGAGTGAAGAAACTGTGTCATGGAGGAAAGAATGGTCACCATGTCCTAACTGCTGGGGACATGTCAAATATGGATGAGAGCTGAGTTTTGTCCATGTCTTTAGCAGTGTATCTGTCCATGGTTGCCTTAATGAGAGCCATATTAGAAGAGTGTTTACTGCCGCAGCCTGGCTGAAGTAGATTCAATCAAAAATGAGAAGAGAAAAATTAGAGACAATGAGTCGAAAACTCTTCTGAGGAATTTTTCTGTGAAGGAAAGTAAAAAAATTGTCATGTCATTGGAAGATAGTATAGGGTCAAGAGAAGTTTTTTTTTTATTGAGAAAATGCACTTTTTCATATGAATTTTAAAAATTATAATGAGAAAAACTGACATATAGAAGAAAGAGTGAATAGCTAAAGGTTATTGATCCTTGAGAGATGGAAAACAAATGAGGTAAACTCTACTGTGATGGTTAAGTTTATGTGTCAACTTGACTGGGCTAACGGATGTCCAGGTAGCTGGTAAAACATTATTTCTGGGTGTGTCTGGCAGAGTGTTTCCAGAAGAGTTTAGAGCTTGAATCGGGAGACTGAGTAAAGAAAATCACCCTCACAGTATGGTAGTCATCGTCCAATCCATTGAGGGACTGAATAGAACAAACAGTTGAGGAAGGGCAAGCACACAACTTCTCCTGCCCTCAGACGTAGGTGCTCCTGGTTCTCACGCCTTCAAGTTTGGGCTGGAACTACACCCTTGGTTGTCCTTGGCCTCCAGCTTGCAGATGGCAGTTCATAGGACTTCTCAGCCTCCATAATAGTGTTAGCCAATCCCTCATAACAAATCTCTGTGTATATATATCCTATAGATTTTGTTTCTCTGGATAATCCTGACTAGTACAACATAAAACTAAATAATGTGGATTTGAACAAGTGAAGAAGACAATGAAAGTTTTCTAGAGGATATCTGTTGAGGTGAAATGCTTGGAATTAATTAGAAGCCAAGAGGGCCAGAATGGGAAGGGCATTCCAGACATAGGGAGCACCCTTGTAGTGAAAGTAAATATTTCTATGTGGGCTTATAAAAGCTAGCGTGATTGAAATGCAGAAAGCAATAGGAAACTTGATTGTAAATATGGGGTAAAGATTTTTACGACTTGTTAAGAAAATTTAATATTGTTTTTCTATAAGCACTAGAAAATTATTGGAGAATTTCAGGGGTCATGGAATGCAGATGTTGAAGTAATATTGGATTTATGCTTTAACAAGATAACTCGGACTGGAATGAGGAAAATGGATTAAAGAAACACCAGTAGTTACTGATCATATATTTTCTAGACCAGGATTTTCTACCCGACCATACTCCATTTTGAATTATTCCTTATCCCACGTTCATAAGTCTTGCCTTCTCAAGTAGATTTTCATCTACCCCAGGGCAGGTCATTTAACTTTTATTTCTTTCTTCTCCATACAGCCACCAGTAAAGTCTTCCAAAGGCTGAGATTCAATCTTAGCACACTGGTGCTTAAAATAAAGTTCACGACATTTGGGAGACAAAATAGGCCTTTTATGTCCCAATCTGATATTAGTTTTACAGTTTATCTTTTACCTCTCCCTCTCTGTACATTGTGTTTCAATCTATTTAAACTAATTATCATTCCTGAGATACATCATGATCTTCTTTCATATTTTTGTAAATCATTTATTCTTTCTTGCTTTTTTTATGAGAGCCCACCATTATGCCTACCGCATAGTAGGGTTTTAACAAATATTGTTTCAATTATTTTGAGTTTGTTTTCTTCACAATTCCTAGTTCAACAGTGGGCACAGAGTGTTAAATGATGATAACAAGCAGAAAGTTAGTGACCGCAAAGGAACAAGGAAAAGGTGTAAAAGTCTCTGAAAAGTTGTGACAAGCTCAGATGAGAAAACAGTTTCTAAGGGTGAAAAATATATTTTCTAAATGTTTGACAAATTATGCACATAAAATACTATAGTAGATACCAAGAGCATTATGGATTTTGTGCTCTGGGATAAGAACACTCAAACAAAGATATTTAGGAAAATAAATATTTGCTAAACTGATAAAGGATACAGTTGTACCCACTATATAGCAAGATGGCAAGAGAGAATGTCAATATTAGCATTCAAGATCTCTCCCAAAACCCAGCAATGTCCCAAGCCCCCTGGAGACCCACTTAGGCTGTTGACCCTGATGACTGCAACCTGATAAAGTGAATTTCCCTCTGTCTGGGGAACTAACTACAGATAGTCTCTATAATTACAGTTTTATAAGTATTTATTGTTTGATATTATGTGAAAAATCTGCCAGCCAATGTCCAAGGTCACTGTTTCTTATTCATTTCTCAGCTACCAAAAAAAGAAAGAAAAAATTGTCATAACACTTAGATAAATTTATGGGTAGAAAGTTCATAGAAAAATTCACCTTTTGAGTATTTCCATTGCATGAAATACTAATGAATATCAGCTGTGTAAATAATGTATTCTCAGATGTTGTACTTTCTATAGCAAGACTAGGAGATGGTTCATTGATGATCCATTCCCCAAACAGACCATATATACATACTAAACTTAAGGTTCTGGGACAAGCTGAGATGAATAAGATACTTCAGGGTCTAATGGGATGAGATCTAAGTGTCTTTCTTTTTTCTTTATTTTTGGACTTTTAGGAAGCAGTGACTCCAAATATACACTGTAAAAAAATAAGGTTCAAAGTTGCGCCATGTTGATTGTATTACCTTTGATATGTTGTGATTAAAATGGCTCTTGAGCTCTGTGGTCTTCCTCCCAAAAACAGAATCCCAGTTTAATCACAATAAAAGCATCCGGCAAATCTCAGTTGAGAGACAGTCTACAAAATACCTAATACTCCTCAAAACTTAGAAGGTCATCAAAAACAGTGGAAGTCTGAGAAACTGTCAGAGCTAAGAGGAGCCTAAGGAGACATGACAAGTAAGTGTAGTGTGGTATCCTGGGTGTTATGCTGGAACAGAAAAACATATTAGGCAAAATGAAGAAAATTTGAATAAAGTGTGGACTTAAGTTAATAATGATGTATCAGTATTGGTTCATTGATTGTAACAAATGTACCATATTAGTATCAGATGATAAAAGTAAAGGAAATTGTGTGTGGAGCATATGGAAATTCTCTGTATTATCTTAGCGATTTTTCTGTAAACCTAAAACTGTTCTAAAACAAAAAAGCTTACCTAAAATTAAAAAATAAATCAGGATACTCAGTTAAATTTGAATTTCAGATAAACAATAAATGCTTTTAGTATGAGTATTCCCTATACAATATTTAGAGCATACTTAGACTAAAACAAATCTGATTTTTATCTGAATTTCAAATTTAACTGGATGACTTGTATGTTATCTGGTAATCCTCTATTTGAGTAGGTGCCTCTCAAAATAATCTTTGTCTCCCTCCAGTTCCTCCTCCAATATTCTTCATTACCTATAGAACCAAAACAAGAGTCAGTCTTAATACAACCTAACCAGGGAAATGTGAACTTTGCTCCAGGTAGAAATCACCTATTATTAAAGGAATTATAGGACCTGACAAATGTGTATCAGCATGAACCAAGATGAAGTGTTGAGGGTGTTGCACTGGTGGGGCTGGATCATGGATAGGGGAGCACTTATTGATAACATTTAGATCAGTTATGATTTAGGATTTAGTGTTGTGTCAAGGACAACCAGAGCTGCTTCTAATGTTTACTAGAATAATTTTTTAAAACTTGAATATGACAATGGTTTATAGTCAATGAGGCAGAGGTGCCAAACTCCTTTGTCAGAGTATAGAAGGCCAGAAGTTCAAGAAAGTGGGGAAGTTAGAAAGGACTTAGCATCTAAGACTTAAGAACCTACCACTTGAACATGTGCCCCAGGGAATGCCTAGAGTAGAGGATCTCAAACTTTAACATGCATCCAGAGTACCCAGGGATTTTGTTGAAGTGCAAATTCTGATTTATATGTATGAGTTGGGGCATGATATTGTGCTGCTGGTGTAGGAACCAAACTTTTAGTATAAAGTGCCTAACAGACACTCCTTTTATTAAGACTTTAAGAAATACAGCGGTGCAGGGGACACCAGCACGTTTGAGAAGCTTGGTTTGGCTATCTTCTGAAGACTGGGGTTAACAGTGAGAGATGCTGCCATGTAACTGGTGTCTCTAATATTATGGGATGATAAGATCCCAGGATGACAGACTGCAATTGACAACACTTAATGGACAATCAAACAGAGTGAAAATAGAGTTGCCTTGACCTGTGGAAAACGAGGATGATAGCTAATAGATAATGATGCTCCTACGAACAAGATGTATCGGCACTCAACTACAGTGTTGCTGTATTTGTAAAATCACACACAAAAAGAAAGAAAGAAAGACAGGGAGAGAGAGGAAGGAAACAAGGAAGGACAGAGGGAAGGAGAGAAGGAAGGAAGGAAGGAAAAGGATGTTTAAGCATGTTTAAGGATGCACATCTGAATATGTATACATGACCACAAAAATAAAAATTTTTACTTTGCTTCTTTGATCCCAGTTTATCTTTCTCCAAGATAGAAAGTTATATTGGTATCATTCTTGAATGTGGCACTAATTTAGTTCTGAACACTTTCTAAAGAACTTGGAGGCAACAATGTTTCTTCATTCTATGTGGATATTTACTCTACTCTTTCTTTGACTTTCTTCTTTCTCAGTGTCTTGACTTGGCTATGCTAAATATCCAAATAAAAAATAGATTAAAGTTCCCCTTTTGGGTTCTCCTAATTTACACAGAAAATTTCTAGCAATTAGCTTAAATCATTCATAAAATGATATGTGATTTTTTTTTTTAATAAAGTGGGATTCCTTAGGTATGTGTGTTACTTTTTTGGTCTCCTCCCCGCATTCATTGAAGCATAACATACATAATGGAAGGGTACATATCCTAAGTGTGCAGCACAGTGGATTTTCACAAAGGGAATATATTCATGTAATCAGAGCCTGAATCAAGAAACAGAGCATCATCTGCATCCCCAAAGCCCCCCTCATGCCCCATCTCTGTTACCAGCCACACAAGAGTAACTGCTATCCTACTTCAACACTACAAAATGATGTTACCATTTTTCAGTTTTATGTGAATGGAATCATATATACATACTATTTTTGTGTCTGACTTATTTTGCTCAACATATTGTTTATGAGATTCATCCATGTTGCTGCATGTAGTTGCAGTTAATTTACTCTCATTACAGTACGTTTCACTGTATTCATCCTTTCTGTTATAGTCACGAGTTGCTCAACTAGAGGGATACATTCTGGGAAATGCGTCATTAGGCGATCTCGTCATTGTGCAAACAACATAGAGTGTTGTTCAAACCTAGATGGTACAGTGTATAGCCTACTACACACCTAGGCTATATGGTACTCATCTTATGGGACCACCATCGTATATGTGGCCTGTCCTTGACCAAAACGTCATTATGTGGGGCATGACTGTATTGATGGCTGTTCCCATTGTCAATCTATTACAAATAATCTTGCTGTAAATATACTTGTATAATACTTTTGGTGGACACAAGTATGCAGTTCTGTTGTGTATTCACTAGAGAATGGAATTGCAGAGTCCTCAGTTAAGAACTAGTTCAGTTTTATTATGTACTGACAAAGCATTTTCTTAAGTAGCTATCTCAACAGAAAAGCATGAAGATTCCATTTGCTTCACACCCTTGCTTAACATTTGGAATTGCCGAACTATTTTATTCATTTTAGTCATTCCAGTGGTTTTAATTTGCATTTCCATGATGGCATATAAAGTTAAGCACATTTTCCTAAGTTTACTGGCCATTTGGATTTTTTTTTAATGAAATGTCTGTTTAAACCTTTGTGCACCATTGGTGGGAATGCAAAATGGTACAACTGCTACGGAAAACAGTATGAACGTTCCTCAAAAAATTAAAAATAGAACTACCATATGACCCAGCATTCTCTCTTCTGGGTATTTACCCAAAATAATTTAAAAGAGATATTAGCACTCCCATGTCACTGCAGCACTATTCACAATAGTCAAGATATAAAAACAAGCTTAATGTCCATCCATAGTTACAATGCTATACTATTCAGCCTTAAAAATGAATAAAATTCTGCAATTTGCAACAACATGGATGAACCTCGAGGACATTATGCTAAGTGAAATAAACCAGTCACAGAAAGACAAATACTGCATGATTCCACACATATGAGGTATCTAAAAGAGTCAAACTCATAGAATCAAAGAGTAGAGTGGTGGTTTCCAGGGGCTGGGGGACAGTAAATGAGTTACTAATCAGTGGGCATAAAGTTTCAGTTAAGCAAGATGAGTAAGTTCTAGAGATCTGCTTTAAAACATTGTACCTATAACCAACAATACTGTATTGTACTCTAAAAGTTTTGTTAAGAGGGTAGATGTCATGTTAAGCAGTCTTATCACAATAACATAGAATTAAACAAATAAAAAAACAAAAATTCTGTTGAGAATGTTGTCTTCTTTTTCTTTTCTTTTCTTTTTTTTTTTGTGAGGAAGATTAGCCCTGAGCTAACATCTGTTGTCAATCCTCCTATTTTTGCTGAGGAAGATTGGCCCTAGGCTAACATCTGTGCCCATCTTCCTCTGCTATACATGGGATGCCACTACAGCATGGCTTAACAAGTGATGCCTTGGTCTGCACCGGAGATCCTAACCTGTGAATCCCGGGCTGCTGAAGCGGAGCACGTGAACTGAACTGCTATGCCACTGAGCCGGCCTCACGTTGTCCCTTTTTCCTGCTGATTTATCCTTTTTTAAATTTGTTTAAGTTCTTTATATATTCTAAATATTCTTATTTTGACAGATATATGCATTAGAAATATTTTCTCCCATTTGAATTTGCTTTTCACACTTTTAATCATGTTTTTGAATTAATTTTAAATTTAATGTAACCTCTTTATCAAGTTTTCTCTTATAATGTGTCACTTCTATTCTTGTTTAAGAAATCTTTGGCTACCTTAAGGCAATGAAGTTATTTTCATATGTTTTCTAAAAGTTTTATTGTTTTTCTTACACATTTAGATCTACAGATCATCTAGAATTGATTCTCATATAGACTGCAAGGAACAGGATGAGATTTATTATTTTTCTCATGTAGAAAAATTCGTGTATTATTCAGTCAACCCTATAGCATTATTAAACTCTATACCATTTATCAAAATCCTAGTGAAAAAAAGCCATCCTTTTTTCACTAAATTGCAGTGTTTCCTTTGTAAAACTTAGGTAACCATAGATGTGTGACTCTATTTCTGGATTTTCTTTATAATTCCATTGTTCAACGTGTGTATCTTTATGCCAATTCCACTCTGTTTTAATTACTACATATAGTGTTATATATAACAGGTCTCAAATGGTAGTCATCTAGCTTGTTAATTACTCTTCAATAGTGCCTTAGTTATTCTGTGTTCTTTGCATTTCTCTGTAAATTTTACATTCAGGTTCTTAATTTTCACACACACGCTTGCACGCACACACACAGGTGTACACACGCATAACCCTGCTGATAATTTTATCTGAAGTGCATTTAATCTCCAGACCAATTTGGGAAGAATTTATATCTTTAAAATATTGAGTTCTCCAGCCCATATGTATGGAATAGCTCTCAATTTTTTCAGTCAACTTTACTGTGGTATAATTTACATACGATGAACTGCATCCTTTCAAAATGTATAACTTGCCAAATTTGACAGATGTATATACGCATGAAGCCACTACCATCATCAAGATACGTAAAATCTCCATCTCCTTCTAATGATGCTTTGTAGTTCTTTTCTCCCAAAGATGCTTTGTAGTTCTTTCCTCCCTCTGCTCCCTCCCTTAGGCAACAACTGATCTGTTTCTTGTCACCAGAAATTACTGTGCATTTACCATAATTTTAAACAAATGGAATCATACAGTATCTACTACTTTGTACCCAGATTCTTTCACTCAGAGCAATGATTTTGAGATGAATCCATGTTGTGAATATCAACAGTTAGTTCCTTTACATTGATGTGTGTTATTCTATTATATAGATATAAGTCAATTTGTTTACCCATTTACCTGTTATTAGAAATTCTGATTGTTTCCAATTTGGGGTTATGTGGACAAGTTGCTATAAGTATTGAGGTACAATTCTTTGTGTGAGCATATGTTCATTTCTTTTAGGCAAATACTTAGAAGTAGACTTCCTGGGTTGTGAGAGGTGTATATTTGTGTTTTGAAGAAATCACCAAAGAGTTTTCCAAAGTAATTATACCATTTTACATTCCAGCAGAATATGAGAGTTCTTTCTTGTTTCAAAAGCCCTCTAATACCTTTAAATAAACAATTTTTATATTTTACCTGACTCTCACATTATTTATTGGTTGCTTTACAATCTGTCCACTATACAAGCAATAGACTGTTTCACTTAATCTCCACAAAATATACTGACATAGATCATATTATTCTATTTCTGCATTTGATGAAACTCATGTATATAGAAGTTGATCTGAATGCCTAAATTTTCACAGCTAGTCCGTGGTAGAATTGAGATTTGAATTCATACGTTACTCTTAGGGTTTGGTGTCTCTTATTATACCATGTCATTTTTAAAATACAGTCTTTAGTAAGAATAAGGATTTAAGGATTCAATTTTGAGGAAGCAATGTAATGTTATCTAATTTTTCCCTACTGTACTGTCAGAGAGGCAAAGTAGTATAGTGCCTAAGAGAAGCTTGTTTTCCGGGTTCACATCTTGGCTTAACTGTTTATTAGATACATACATTTCCATAGTTGTTTACTTACAGTTTCAATGGTTGTAGTGATAGGACTTCTCTTGCCAGGCTGTTGTGACAATTCAGTGTGATTTTTGCAGGTAAATACACATAGTTCCTTACGTATAGGCAAAACCAATGAGCATTACTGCCTCCAATACCATAGCACTAAGTAAATAAATAAATGAATGAGTAAATAAATAATTAAATAAATAAATAAAACAATCAAAGCAAACAATAGTGAAAATAAAAGAAAAAATATGTTGAAGAACTACTACATTTTATAAAATGTTTAATATTTTGGACTCTATTAAATATTAGCATTAATATCAGAATATATAACTATATTCAGTTTCAGTTCTCCTTTACAAAACTTAAATTTTAGCATGCTCTCCTCTGAGAGTAAAAACTGCAACTACCACATAAGCCAAGATCTACGAGTGGCCATATATCTCATCAAATGGAGAGACCTATATGTAGAATAAAGTCAGAGAGAAGAAAGCCAACCCAGGACATGGAGAACAAGATTTAACTGACATTGGAAGAGGACCAAAAACCAGCCTTACCTGAAATGTATTTTTTTCTTTCTAGCATAGATTGAAATGGATTTCCATGGCTTATACTCGAAAGAGATTCACCTGATACGTAGATTCAGCATTTTTGCTGTGCAATCAATATCCCTTTCCAGAGCTCCTTCACTTTAGTTTAGCCCTTCATTCCTTCGGGGCTAGCACATTTTATTATAGATGTAGGAACTACCACTCAAAAGTTATTTGTGGAAAAAAATTAATACTTAATTTCTTTTGTAGTAGAAGTTCAGGCATCTATTTCTCAGGAATGATGACAAACATAGGACATACCAGGTCATACAGCTGCTCACTGTGCTGACAGATCAGGCTCCATTTTCAACCTGTGACTGCATACTTTTTCACTATTCCGGTAGACATTCTTAAAGTATCGTTAATATTTTTCATTCAGAATGTTTTTATATGAGGAATATATCAAATACATTTCTGAAGGCATGTTCAATGGGAAGTTAGGAAGGGAAAGTTTCAGCTCTCTTCAATAGAGAAGCCATCATGTTTCCTCCGTTAGACAGATCTGAGCTCCAAAAAGGTAGGATTTATTTTTGTCTTTTCCATTTTATTTATTGATGCACTCTTAGAATGAGGAGCAGTGATTAGAATGTACTAGGCATTCAGTAAATTTTGGCTGAGTAAATAAATAAGCTTTAATCTGATTTCTGTCATCTACTGACTGTTACATTGGATTAATCTTTACATCACTTAGCCTTTCTATATGTGTTTCCTCCAAATGTGACACTTATAGTATTCTATTGGAAACTGTGGGAAGATACAGAAGGATACTTTTAAAAATACATAAAGTGATACTGAAAAACAATCCATGGCAGAAATACAGAAAAAAAAATTGTTATACATGTATGTTATGTTTTGAGATCTTAAGCAGTTTGGTTTTAAAAAGTTGGGTGGGGGGGATACTAGAGTTTCTAGAGGCCTAATCACAAGATCTTGTTAGTACAGTGCTTCTTGATCTACTTTTTGAATAAGAGTTTCAACAAATGAGAGGATTTGGCTTACAAGAGTGTGACAGACATGATGTACCAGCAAGGAGATCTTGCATGTGTGAGAGCCTCAAAGCATAGGGATCTGAGCCATTATTGGATTTATCAACCTTCAGAATAGATTCTGTTACACTTTTGGACAATGTTTCTGGGTAGATGTTAGCAAGTGTTTTGTCTATGTCTAATATCTGCCAGCTTCACTTAAAATCCATTTCTAGGACAAGATAGGGAAAGATAATCTTTTGATTTATTGTTAGTTCTCCAAGCTTCTATGTTCATATCCATGGACTTTAATGTATTGAAGAAAGAAATATGAATTATCCTAAATTCTGTTTTTTGTTTTTCTCTATTAGTTTCCATACATCACAAGCAAATGTTTAGCAAGTAATTAATTTTATATCTCTCTCTGTAACTATACTATTATTCCTGCTGCATGCGTCCTTTGTGTGGTCTAATTTTTTGCAATTCACGCCTATAGGATAATGATGGTTAAAGGATAACTTTAGTCTCTGAAATAAATGATTTAATTATTGCTGAAATATATAAAACTCCCATCTAGTCTCTAGGTTTTTGTTAAAAGGGAATATCCTTCTTTATGTTCTTTTCTCTGAAATCTAGTTTGTCTGCTATTGATATGTCTGATCATATTTAACTAGTATTACCATGGTATATATTTTCCCATTCAAATAAATTCTTTTAATTTATTTATGGCTTTTATTTAAAATGTGTTTCTTATAGGCAACATATACTTGAGTTTTGCTTTTATATACAATATAACAATCTCTGCCTTTTGATTGGTGTGCTGAGATCATTTACACATAATACAATTATAGATTTGATTAGTTTTAAATCTGTCATCTTGTGCTTTGTTGTATATTTTCTCCAGCTGTTCTTTATTATCATTTTCCTCTGTTTTATGATTCCGTTTTATCTCTTTTGTTGGCTTATTATTTATAGCTCCTGTTTTTTTTATGTTAGTGGTTACTTTAGAATTTATAGTATGCATCTTTCTCCTAGTCTGCTTCAAGTAATATTATACCACTTTACGCAACGGAATAAACATTTAAATTTATATACTTTCATTTTTCCCCTCCAAACTTGCATGTTATTTTTTTCAGACATTTAACTTACATATATGTTATAAACCTCACAGTATATTTTCATTACACAGGCATACTTTGGAGATATTGCTGGTTCAGTTCTAGATCACTGCAATAAAGCAAATACTGCAATAAAGTGAGTCACACCAATTTTTTGGTGTTGCAGTGCATATAAAAGCTATGTTTGCACTATACTATAGTCTATTAAGTGTGCAATAGCATTATGTCTAAAAAGGCAATGTATATACCTTAATTAAAAAATACTTCATTGCTAAAAAATGCTAACCATCATTTGAGCCTTCAGTAAGTTGTAATCATTTTGCTGATGGAGGGTCTTGTAAAAAACTCAGTATCTACAAAGCACAACAAAGTAAAGCATAATAAAAAGAGATATGCCAGTACTTGTTAAAAAGTCAGTTATTTTTAGAGATTTAACTTGTAAGAAAAAAAATCTATATCTTTACCTACGTAGTTACCATTTCTAGTGTTCTCCACTCTTTTGTGCTGATCCATATATCCATTTAGTATCATTTTCCTTCTGTCTAAAGGACTTCCTTTAAAATTTTGTGAAGTGCAGGTCTGCTGCTGATGAAATTATTTGTATGTCTGAAAAAAGTCTTTTTTCATCTTCATTTTTAAAAGCTATTTTCTCTGGGTGTAGAATTCTAGGTTAACAGATTTTTTTTCGTCCTTTCAGAACTTTAAAGATGTTTCTCCACTGTATTCTCATTTGCATGGTTTTGGCTGAGATGTTTGTTATCATCGTCATCTTTGTTCCTCTGAGTCTTTTTGCTCTGGCTGCTTTTAAAATATTCTCTTTATACCGATTCTGAATAATTTGATTATGATGTATCCTCCTGTTGTTTTATTCATCTTTCTTGTGCTTGAGGATACATACATTTTCTTAGATTTGTGGGTTATAGTTTTCATCAAATTTAAATATTTTTGGCCATTATTTTTTCAAACATTTGTTTTGTCCCATCTCTCCTATCCTTTGGGGACTCCAATTACATATATATTAGGTTGTTTGAAGTTCTTTGACAGCTCACTGATGGTCTTCTCATTTTTTCAGTTCTTTTTTCCCCTTTGTTTTTCATTTTGAATGGTTTCTATGGTCTTGCCTTCAAGTTCACTGATCTGTTTTTCTGCAAATTCTAATCTTGTATCAATCTCATCCAGTGTATTTTTCATCTCAGATATTATAATTTTCATCTCTAGAATTTTTATTTGATTCTTTTTTATATCTTCCCTATCTCTACTTAATTTTTTGGACATCTGGGATACAGTATTATTAAAATTTTACTATCCATATCTGCTAATCTTAATATCTGTGTTATTTCTGAGTCCCTTTGATTTATTTTTCTCCATAATGTGGTTTATATTTTCTTGTTCCTGCCTAGTAATGTCTGATTAACTGCCAGACATTGTGAGTTTACCTTTTTGGGTGCTGAATATCTTTAGTTTCCTAGAATATTCTTGAGTTTTGTTCTGAGACATGGTTCAATTACTTGGAAACAAGCTGATCTTTCTATATCTTGCTTTTAAGATGTGTTGGGTGAAACCAGAGCAGTGTTTGGTCTGGAGCTACCTGTCCTCTACTAATAGGGCAAGAATCCTCTGAGTACTCTACCTGATGCTCCACTAATCAGGAAGTTTTTCTGTGTTTTTTTTGGTGAGAACAGGCACTGTCACCAGTCCTTTTTGTGCACTGATGACTGTTATCTCTAATCCTCTCAGAAGGTCTTTTCCATTCTCAGGTAGTTCCTCAAATGCATGTGCCAATCGGAATTATGCTGCACATTTGAGGAACGCCTTCCAGTAACACCTGGAATTCTCTCCTTGTAGAGCTCTGTCTTGTCTGAGACTAGGTCCTGTGAACTGTAGCCTCCTGCTCCCCCTCCAGTCTCCCTGGATTCTTGATTCCATCTCCTCATCTCAGGGAATCTATCAGCTTCTTTCTGAATTTCCCGTCCCTGCAACCCAGCCTGGAAACTCTCTCAAGACAGCAAAATAATAAACTGGGACAATAATAGGTGTCTTACCTCTTACAATATAGGTATTGGAATACCTATACCAATAATAGGTATTCAGGCTGCAATAACAGAGTACCCTAGACTTGACGGCTTATAAGCAACAAGAATTTTTATTCCTCACAGTTTAGAGGCTGGGAAGTCCAAGATCAAGGCTCCAGCAGACTGATGTACGGTAAAGGCTCTGTTCCTGGTTCATACATGGCCGTCTTCTCTCTGTGTCCTCATATGGCAGAAGTAGCAAGAGAGCTCTCTGAGACCTCTTTTCTAAAGGCAATAATCCCCTCCGTGAGGGCATCACCCTCGTGACCTAATCACCTCCCAAAGGTCTCACTTCCAAATACCATCACACTGGGGACATGGTTTCAATATATGAATTTAGGAGAGACATAAACACAGTCTATAGCACCTACTATACCATGGAGCCCTTCTTCACAGTGTCAATCACGATTGCAATTTGGCATTCATTTGAGTGGTGATTTGATATTTGCCACACACTAGGCTGTAAGCTACAAGATGACAGGATCCTTACCTGTTGATGATCACTATTGTATAACTATCAACTAACACAGTTCCTCAAGTGTAGTAGATGCAAAATACATACTTAGGTCAATGGTCTTAACACACGTTACCTCTGGATTCTTTCTTCAGAAGTTAAGACTACACATTTCACAGTAAGACCAAGTCCTCTTTTATCCTGAAGGGAAATTTAGCCCACAAGACTGAACTAAACTCCCCTATGCCAATGAAATGCTGTGCCTCTTGCCCAGTTTCAGAGATATTAGGAAGAGTTTCCTAAAAAAAAAAATCATATCTTGCAAATAAGTTAATTATTTTTGTTTGGATTGTGGTCATTCTGTAACTGTAGATTAATTGGTTCCATCTGTTCTGTGATTTTCCAATTAACAGGTAATAGCTTTTGAATTTCAGTTCATTTCTGACATGTGTAGGAATGTATTTAAGATGGTAATTTGTCCTCCTAATACTCTCTGTTGCTACTCTTTTTTTTCTTTTCAAGTCCTAAGGCAAATGGCACATACTTTCTCTGTTAGTTGGGGCGTTTCCAGGACAAATCTTCCCGAACAGGGTCATAAAATTTTTTCTTTGCAATTGGTGTTCTAGGTTCATTTATTATTTGCTGGTGTTCCAAGCACTGATTAATGAGAGTAATTTTTAAGGCTAGAGGTGTTTTATTATTTTTTTTTATTTAAAAATTGACTGACTGTTTGATTAAGTTTCCTCCAGCTGAGTTTTCACATTAATAGAGATTCCTGACTACAGAACACCTGCTGTAAGTGGATGGGGGGGAGCAGGGAGTGAAGGGAAAGGAGCGTTCAAAGTTATCTGAGCATACATATTCAAGTCTGTCACTTCCTACTGGAAAATTGACCTTTAACGTTACATTACCTAATTGTAGATATTATGAAACACTTGAAGTTTGGGCAGTATCCCCCTTCCTCCTCATCCTTAAAAATACCATTATCAAGTTCAAACAATTTTTAGAAACTCCAGGGTATAATTTATATGATTTTGCTAAACAATAACAAACTATGGGCTGTAATACAGAAACTGATCAAGTAGCCAAAAACTTCCAGTTGGATCAGTGTTTTGTCTGAAAAACAAAAATAATATAGTAGAAAGGACGAGAACTCAGACTATGAAATAATATCGCCTTATTTATTTATTTACTCATTCATTCATTCAACAAATACATTTTAACATATTCCATGTGCCAGAAACTATTCTAGGTGGTTGGGGTACCTCAGTGAATAAATCAATCATAGATATCCATTCCTTTATAAAGCTTACATTTCAGTATAGGTAAGATAAACAATACAAAAAATAAGTAAATTACAGATTTCCACTTCAAGCCATCATGGAGTAACAGAGACTAGATTTATCTTCCTGCTATAAAAAACTCACCAAAACCAGGCAAAATATATGAAACAAGGGTTTTCAGACATTGGACAACACACAGCACAAAACTGTGATACTGAGAGAAAGTTAAGCAAGGTTAGCACTATGTTTGCCCAAACTTAACGTATGAAAGCAATTTTCAGGCCACAGTGCAGAAAGCAGGAATTCAAACAGATTCAGATGTTTTGCTGCATTGAGGATTCAAAGAGTGGAGTATTCAGAGGAAAGACGGCTAGAATCTGTGGGGCAAAGCATTGGAGAGGAAGAAGAGACACAGAGAGGGAAGCTTAGAGAGCTTCACGAGGGTGCCCTCAAGTCTTTGGCTGAGTACTGATTTATATAAGCATGAGAGAAACTACCCAAGACAGTGGAAGAATAACCAGAGAGCAGAAGGCCAATCAATTCCAAAGCTAGCATAGCTAAGAATAGTTCATGTTTATTCCAGCTGAGTTTGAAGACTTTGTAGTTTATAAGGCAGGAGGTAGAGACCTCAAATGGTCTCACTTTCATAATGAAGCTAAATTAATCCAGGAATGAAGCTTACTCTGTTCCTGCTCTAACAAAGTTTAAAAGCAAGACTCAAAAACATAAAACCGATTCCAAATAACTTAATTGTGTGCCAAAAAAAAAGTTCACCACTATTTAATGGATTACAACAAAATCTAGCACCCAATAACAAATTTTACAAAGTTTGGCATCCAATTAAAAATAATCAGGCATCCAAATAAGCAGAAAAATTTGAAACTTAACCAGGAGAAAATCAACAGAAACAGACCTAGAAAGGATAAATATGATAGATTTTGCAAACAAGCATGCTGAAACAGCTATTATAAATATCCGCATATGTTCAGGCAGGCACAGTAAAATATAAAAATGGCAAAGGAAGAAAGGAAGATTTAACAAAAGACCCACATGAAGTTTCTGAAATTGAAAATAAATATCTGAAATGAAAAACATACTGAAGGAGATTTAATGACAAATTTGAATGCTGCAACGGAAAAGATAAATGAACTTAATGACATAGCAATAGAAATTGTTAGAAAGTGAAGCACAGAGATAAAAATAAAGGACTGAGAAAAATAAAAATCATCTGTGTAATAATATAAAATGGTAAAATATATGTGGAATTGGAGTCCCAGGACTGAGGAAGAAGAGCAGAAAAAAATATTTGAACAAATAATGTAGAAATATATCCAAATTTCATGAAAATTTTGCAACCACAAAAGACAAGAAGATCAATGAAATACAAACTGAATGAACATGAAGAAAACAACCCAGGGCACAGACTAATAAAATTGCTGAAGACCAGTGATCAAAAAATAAATAAATAAAAGCAGTCTTAAGGAAAGGGAGACAGAATAGCAAAGTTAAAACGAATAGCAGACATCTCATCAGAAACTATTCATGTCTAATGAAAAAGTGGGGAGACGTCTTCATATCATTAAATAAATAGAATTCTATATCCATTGAAAATGTCTTTCAAAAGTGAATATGAGAGTACCTCCATGAACAGGTTGGGGGAATAGAGAATAAGAAGTGGGATAGGATAGGTTGGAGGAAGAGGAAAGAAGTCCATCATGGATATTTTCACTTCCTCTAACACTGTTGTATATGGTTGCAGAGAGGTCAACGCCTCCTCCTGCAAAGAAAGGGGAGAGTGAGATTTTCTTGGACGCTTTGAACAGATCATCAAGAAACTGAACTAGCAGACTTCATGGTCAGGTTTGTGACTCTGCCATTGTAGACTCTGCTCTGTGCTGACAGCATGCAGAATGCAATCCTGAGCCCTGCCCTCAGTGGCAGAGAAAGATAAGACCATGAACCTGATCCAGCTGGTAGAGGCCATTGCCTCATGGAATCATATGATGTAAATCATGTAATGTAAACTCCATCCTCATGCGGGGAGAGATAAGTATTGTGGATGTGTTCTGGCAGCCTCTCACCTGCCTTTGAATTCTGTCATTAAGACATGTGCATATTACCTAATAACAAGGACTCCGTCCATGTCTTTCCCAGGGAATAGGTCAAGGAACAAAGTACCCACGTGCAGAACTCATTTAGGGTGCAGCAGCTGAGACAAAGTATCAAAGCTCACCCTTCAACTCCATCTGGAATGGCAAGCAGTAGCCAACTGCTATGAGCTCATCTGTGTGCAGTGACTTGCACCAGCATGCACCTTTCTTATTAGATGTCTTCATAAGCACAATTAGTCTGTGGAGAAGGGAGTCAGACAGCACTTCCAATTTACCGTGAATACATTTGGCATTTCAAGTATTAAACCAGAGAGTGAGCCATAAGAGATCATTCTTGAGAGTTCTTTTCCCCAGATTCTCTGAAAATTGGGAACAACCTTGAGTCAGATGACATGACCAACAGCCAGGAAGACAGTACCATCATGTTTGACCAGTCTTTCAGTGCTCAAGAAGATGTCCAGGGACCTAGTTCATGTGATACCAGTTCTACTAATATAGCACAGTTGCCTATGGCATTATAAGGTCAAACAAGTTTTGAGCAGAAAACTCCAGCTGAGAAAAGTGATTTTCATTGTGAAAATTCTAAAGTTAGCCTCTTTGAGAAAGAGCACATGATAATTGTGGATAAATCAGAACTCCTGGGTTCCCCGAGCCTCAGGAGAAAACAAATGATGTGGTCTCAAAAGGAGAAGACAACAAATCTGGGGAGGTGGAAGGAGTAGTGATCAGAGCTGAGAAGACAGACCTCAGAGTTTTTCGGATCTCCAGCCTAGCAATGACAGGTTAAATCACATTCATAGTTTAGAAGTCACAAATAACCTAGAACATAAATCTACTTTTAGCATTTCAAATTTTCTTAAAAAGAGCAGAAGAATTAATTTTAGCACAGACCAAAAGTGACAATATTATCCCAAACATGACTAGTGACTGCAGACTGGAGGGCGAGGCATTTTGTCTGTTGAATCCAGAAGCTGGGTCTGCAGTCTGGTCCTCATGTGTTCCTTGATCTCATGTGGAGAACGTAGTCAATGAGCTCATAGATTTCATTTTGTTATGCCTGTGAAGGACATGGTGGACTGCCAAGTGTGCAGGCGTTAGGCTACCAATGAGAACTGCTTGGGATCTATTTTTCCATGTCTGATGTGGGCTTCTGATATTCTTTCTCCAGGGTAATGATGGACTCTGCAAGAGGAAAAGCTAATAAATTTCCATGTTATTACCTCAGTGTTAGTCATAACTTCTTTCAGGAGCTGGTTGATCCTGGAACCTCTGCCACTTCCTGGCAATGATGAATGGGGTCACATCTTTGCCAGTTTGGCCTTCCACCTATGATGAGGGCATCTATTAATGTCCTGTCAAAGTGCAAGGAGGCTTTATAAAAATACAATGTCTTGGTTGTAGAGGGATCACAAGAGTTTCTACAAGATCTGCTGCAAGAATTTTCTGACCTTGATAGATTGCAAGGAACACAGGTATGTTTACACAGTGAAAATCCCTTCGATCCCTTCACCTACTTAAAGTACGACAAGAAGTTTAGTTAGTTCAGCAGCCTATATAAATATTCTAAGACTGCCTGTCTGCACTGGCAGAGCAGCAATCTTCTTGGCTCTTCTCTCTAACTTTGCACTCTGTGATGATGCTGATGTCAGTTGTAGGATTAAAACAAACTCTTTCGGTAGACAATCAATAACATTGGGTTTGAGGCTTCAGGCTACACAATGACTCTTGCAAATTTAGAGAATTAATAAATGGAGGGCGAATAAGAGTAGTACTTGTGCTGTTACATTTCTAAGTTCATGATTTGGTAACGAGATGCAATTTATGAAACCAAGTTCTGTTAGGGTTGAGTGATAAAGTCAGAAAGTAGATTATAATTGATATTGTTAAAGTAACACATATAAAAATGAAAAATTAAAGTACAAAAAATATTTAATAATTTTTATACAATTCTGTGAAGCATTAAATTACATTTAGGTGACCTCTGATAAGAATATTATATATCTGTACAAAGATGCAAAACATGCTTATGTATACTGATTCTAAGCTTCTCTAAAAGGGAGGTCCTTGAGAACATGTCTTTCTGTCACAAATATTTTAAAGTATATCATGAAGATAGTCCTAGGCATCAGAAAATATATTTTTATTTGTGTCTGATTTATAATCACATACACCGCACTTTGTGCTGAAACTGGGTCCAGAGTGAGCACTGTCTTGGGTTATTAGGTACTATACTTTTGAATATAATGTCCTTGAATAAGAGATAGACTCTACTGGATTATTATAAAGTTATTTGTTATAAGACTTTGTGTAAAAAGTCTTATACGGTAAATTAAGCTACAGTAAAGCTTAAATAAAGCTGCAGTAATTAAGATCACGTGGTATTGAGAAGAGATAAGCAGAGCAATGAAATAGAAAAGAGACATCAGAGACAATATGTGCATATGGATATTTGAAGTAAGAGCTGTAGAATGTGGGGGAAATGAATATAATCTCAATAAATGATATGGTGACAATTGGTTATCCACATGGAAAAGCAGCATAAACTCATCCCTCCCTAATGACACTTCAATTAAATTAAAATGCAGTTGGATTGCAGATATGCACGTATATTCACAGTTTCTGTCAGCCAAGAAAAAGTGACCAGGTTCCAAATAAGCAGGAAAGTTCAACCTTTGACCATATGAAAAGTCAATCAATAGAAACAGACCAAAAGTGATAAATATGATGGAATTTGCAGACAGCATGTTATAACAGCTATTATAAATATGCCGTATATGTTGAAGATGGAAGAAATCAGGAAATTTTTTGAAATATGAAAATCATGAAATTGATGAGGAAAGAAATGGAAGATGCAAAAAAAAAGAACTCAAGTGAAATTTATGAAGTTGAAAAATAAATATCTAATGAAAAATACAATAAAGGAGATTAGTGGCAGATTGGATACTGTAGAAGAAAAGATAAATGAAGTTGAAGACATAGCAATAGAAACTATTCAAAATGAAGCATAGTTAAAAATAAAAGAGTTGAGGTTGACGTCAGCATCATGGCAGAGTGAGCTTTCCCATAAATTCTTCCCCTGATAAGCTACAACAAAAGGAACAGTCACAGACCAACAACGGATTCCTAGACAGCAAAAAGCAAGATCGGAAACATCCACATTGCCTCACATCTGAGAGAGGAATGTGCTGGGCCCCCAGAGGAAGTGGGGAGAGGTAAAGAGAACTCCTCTCCCTCCGCATCAGATCAGCGATCCTGGTCCACATGGCTCCCAGAGAGGGGGGAGGGGTGGCCCCCTGTGGGGGAACTGTAGCTCTTCAGGATCTCTCAACCAGTGGGAAACTCCCACACAGAGGACTCAGAACTGCTACAGGGCAACAATGAACATCTGAGCACCCCAGGAGAGCAGATAATGAGGGGCGAGCAAGAAGCCCCCCACGCCAGGGACCCAGCAGGCAAAAGAGAGAGCCCCCCCTCCCTGCAAGCTAGACACTGCAGCTCAGCCAACAAGACCAGACCAAGCAGCCAGCAGATCACAGTGAACAGCTAGGGAAGAGCGCAGGGGGCTCAGATTACACAGCCCTTAACACCCACACAGTGGTGGCAGGTAGAAATTACAACCAGATATTTCCAGGAAGAGGAAAAATAAAGCCAATACAAGAACCACAATGCAAAGGTACATGAAATCACCAGGCCAGAAGGAAAATGACAAGAACCCAGAAACCAACCCTGAAGACACAGAAATCCATAACCTAAATGACAGAGGTTTCAAAATAGCTATCATAAAAAAACTCAACGAAATATGAGATAACACAGACAAACAATTCAATGAGATTAGGAGTTTCTTCACAAAAGAGATTGAAATCATAAAGAAAAACCAATCAGTACTGATGGAGATGAAGAACACAATGGAGGAGATAAAGGAGAATCTGGAATCTTTAAAGAACAGAGATGACAATATGGAGGAAAGAGTTAGAATTATAGAGGATAGGAATACAGATATGCTCCAGATGGAAGAAGAGACAGAACTAACACTAAGAAGAAATGAAGAAAGTCTCTGAGAAATATCTGACTCTATTAGGAAATGTAACATAAGAATTATAGGTATTCCTGGGGGAGAAGAGAGGAAAAGAGGAACAGAGAGCCTATTTAAGGAAATAATAGCTGAGAATTTCCAAAATCTGGGGAAGGAGCAGGAAATACCAGTAAGTGCAGCCAATAGGTCACCTAAATACGTCAACAGGCAAAGGCCCACTCCACGACATGTAGTGGTAAGGCTGGCTAAAGTCAATGACAAAGAAACAATATTAAGGGCACCTAGACAAAAACAAAAAATAATGTACAAAGGAACTCCCATCAGGCACTCAGCGGTTTCTCAACAGAAACTTTACAGGCTAAAAGAGACTGGAATGATATATTCAAAATACTGAAAGACAAAAACTTTCAGCCAAGAATACTCTATCCAGCAAAAATTTCCTTCAAATATGATGGAGAAATAGTAACTTTCCCAGATAAACAAAAGCTAAGGGAGTTCATGGTCACGAGATCCCCACTACAGGAAATACTCAAGAAGGCCCTCAGGCCTGAAAAAAAAAAGAAGAGAAAGGGAATACAAAGCTTGGAGCAAGGAGAAAAATAGGTAGACAAACTCAGAAAAATAGTAGATCTTTACCTGAATAGGTTAGCAACCACTTAAATACCAAAATCAAAGATCAAAGGAAGGAATTCATCAAAAATAAATATAATGTCATCACTGTAAACACACACCCACAACACAAGATAGAATAAGGTATAACAAGAACGACTTAGACAGGGAAGAGGAAAGTGATTGAATTGACTTAGTATAAGGAAATAAGAGGCCATCAGATAATGGACTATCTCATACACAAGATTTTTTTATACAAACCTCAAGGTAACCACTAAACAAATAATCAAAACAAAATCACACATGGTAAACAAAGAGAAAACTAGAAGAGTCATAAGACAGAACAATCAAACTGAATTGGTAGTCTGAAACAAATGGGACAAGAAACAAAGGAAACGCAAAAGAACCAGAAAATAAGTGACAAAACAGCAACATTATGCCCTCATATATCAATAATTACCCTAAATGTAAATGGATTGAATTCTCCAATCAAAAGATACAGAGTGGTAGGTTGGATTAAAAAGCAAGAACCAACAATATGCTGCCTCCAGGAAACACATCTCAGCTCTAAAGACAAGCACAGGCTCAGAGTGAAAGGATGGAAGACAATACTCCAAGCTAACGGCAAACAAAAGAAAGCAGGTGTTACCACACTCACATCAGACAAAGTAGACTTCAAGATAAAACAGGTTAAGAGAGACAAAGAAGGGAAATATATAATGATAAAAGGGACACTCCACCAAGAAGACTTATCACTTATAAATATATATGCACCCAATGTAGGAGGACCAAAGTACATAAAGCAACTATTAACAAACCTAAAAGGAGACATTAACAACAACACAATAATAGTAGGGGATCTTAATACCCCACTTACATCAATGGATAGATCATCCATACAAAAAGTCAATAAAGAAATAGTAGACTTAAATGAAAAACTGGACGAGATGGACCTAGTAGACATATACAGAGCACTGCATCCAAAAACATCTGAATACACATTCTTCTCAAGCACGCATGGAACATTCTCAAGATTACACCATATGTTGGGAAACAAAGCAAGCCTCAATAAATTTAAGAAGATTGAAATCATAACAAGCATCTTTTCAGACAATAATGCTATGAAACTGGAAATCAATCATGAAAACAAAACTGGGAAAGTGACAAAAATGTGGAGATTAAACAACATGCTACTGAACAACAAATGGATCATTGATGAAATTAAAGGAGAAATCCAAAATTATCTGGAAACAAATGAAAATGAAAATATGCCATACCAAACCATATGGGATGCAGCAAAAGCGGTCCTGAGAGGGAAACTCATAGCGATACAAGCCCACCTTAACAAACAAAAAAAGCCCAAATAATCAACCTTAAATTACACCTAACAGAACTAGAAAAAAAAGAGCAAAGAATGCCCAAAGTCAGCAGAAGAAGAGAAATAATAAAAATCAGAGCAGAAATAAATGAATTTGAGACAAAAAAAACAGTAGAAAGGATTAATGAAACAAAGAGTTAGTTCTTTGACAAGATAAACAAAATTGACAAACCTTAGCCAGACTTACTAAGAAAAAAAGAGAAAAGGCTCAAATAAATAAAATTAGAAATTAAAGAGGAGAAATTACAATGGATATCACGGAAATACAGAGGATTATAAGAGAATACTATGAGAAATTATATGCCAACAAATTGGACAATCTAGAAGAAATGGATAAATTCTTAGACTCATACAACCTCCCAAAACTGAACCAAGAAGAAATGGAGAATCTGAATAGAACAATCACAAGATTGAAATAGTAATCAAAAACCTCCCAAAAAATAAAAGTCCAGGACCAAATGGCTTCTTCAGTGAATTTTACCAAACATTCAAAGAAGATTTAATATCCATCCTTCTCAAACTATTCCAGAAAATAGAGGAAGATGGAACACTTCCTAAATCATTCTACGAGGCCAACATCACTCTGATACCAAAGCAAGACAAAGACAATACAAAGAAGGAAAATTACAGGCCAATATCGCTGATTAACATAGATGCAAAAATCCTCAACGAAATATTGGCAAACCGAACACAGCAATACATTAAAAAGATCATACATCATGATCAAGTGGGATTTATACCAGGGATGCAGGGATGGTTCAACATCTGCAAATCAATCAACGTTACACCACATCAACAAAGCAAAGAGTAAAATCCACATGGTCATCTCAATAGATGCAGAGAAGGCATTTGACAAGATACAACATCCATTTATGATAAAAACTCTCAACAAAATGGGAATAGAAGGAAAGTACCTCAACATAATAAAGGCTATTTATGACAAACCCACAGCCAACATCATACTCAACAGGGAAAGACTGAAAGCCATTCCTCTGAGAACAGGAACAAGGCAGGGCTGCCCACTCTCACCACTCCTATTCAACATAGTACTGGAGGTTTTGGCCAGAGCAATTAGGCAAGAAAAAGGAATAAAAGGAATCCAAATAGGCAACAAAGAAGTGAAACTCTCATTATTTGCAGATGACATGATTTTATGTATAGAAAACCCTAAAGAATCCATTGGAAAACTATTAGAAATAATCAACAACTACAGCAAAGTTGCAGGGTACAAAATCAATCTACAAAAATCAGTTGCATTTCTGTATGCTAATAACCAACTAACAGAAAGAGAGCTCAAAAAGATAATACCATTTACAATTGCACCAAAAAGAATAAAATATCTAGGAATAAATCTTACCAAGGAGGTGAAAGACCTATACAATGAAAACTACAAGACATTATTGAAAGAAATCGATGGTGACATAAAGAAATGGAAAGACATCCCATGCACATGGATTGGAAGAATAAACATAGTTAAAATGTCTATATTACCTAAAGCAATCTACAGATTCAATGCAATCCCAATCAGAATCCCAATGTCATTCTTCATGGAAAATTCATATGGGGCAACAAAAGACCCTGAATAGCTAACGCAATTCTAAGAAAAATGATCAAAACTGGAGGCATCACAATCCCTGACTTCAAAATATCCTACAAAGCAATAGTAATCAAAACAGCATGGTACTGGTACAAAAACATACACACAGATCAATGGAACAAAACTGAAAGCCCAGAAATAAAACCACACATATACAGACAGCTAATTTTCGACAAAGGAGCTAAGAACATACAATGAAGAAAGAAAAGTCTCTTTAATAAATGGTGTTGGGAAAACTGGACAGCCACATGCAAAAGAATGAAAGTGGACCATGTGCTATCACCATTCACAAAAATTAACTCAAAATGGATCAAAGACCTGAAGGTGAGACCTGAAACTATAAAACTCATAGAAGAAAATATAGACAACACACTATTTGACATTGGTCATAAAGGAATCTTTTCAGATGACATGCCTACTCAGACTAGGGAAACTAAAGAAAAAATAAGCAAGTGGGACTTTATCAGATTAAAGAGCTTCTACAAGACAAATGAAACCAGAATCAAGATGAACAGACAACCCACCAGCTGGGAGAAAATATTTGCAAAACATATATCTGACAAGGGGTTAATCTCCATAATAGATAAAGAACTCACACAACTGAATACCAATAAAACAAACAATCCAATCAAAAAATGGGCAGAGGAAATGAACAGACACCTCTCCAAAGAAGATATACAGATGGCCAATAGGCACATAAAAATATGTTCAACATCACTAATCATCAGGGAAATGCAAATCAAAACAACACTAAGATATCACCTCACACCCATTAGAATGGCTATAATCACCAAGACAAAAAACAACAAATATTGGAGAGGATGTGGAGAAACAGGAACCCTCGTACACAGCTGGTGGGAATGCAAACTGGTGCAGCCTCTATGGAAAATGGTATGGAGAGTCCTCAAAGAATTTAAAATAGAGATGCCCTATGACCCAACCATCCCACTACTGGGTATCTATCCAAGGAACCTGAAATCAACAATCCAAAGAGGCATATGCACCCCTATGTTCATCTCAGCATTATTCACTATAGCCAAGAAGTGGAAGCAACCTAAGTGTCCCTTGACCGATAATTGGATCAAGAAGATGTGGTATATATATATAATGGAATACTACTTTCCCATAAAAAAAGACAAAATCGTCCCATTTGCAACAACATGGAGGGGCCTGGAGGGTATTATGTTAAGTGAAATAAGCCAGAAAGCGAAAGATAAACACTATATGATCTCACTCATATGTGGAAGATAAACCAACACATGGACAGAGAAAACTGTATTGTGGTTACCAGGGGCAATGGGGGTAGGGGGTGGGCACAAGGGGTGAAGGGAGACATATATCTGGTGATGGACAAACAAAAATATACAACCCAAAATTTCACAATGTTATAAACTATTAAAATATCAATAAAAAATATGAATTCCTTAGTGATTTAAAATTCTTTACATTCTTGGGCAAAGGTAGAGACCAACTGCTAATTGCACAACTGTGATTTCTATGATCAATTTTAATTTACTGTAAACCAGGTTTGATTATTGCTGTTTATCTAAAAACAACATACGCAAAGGGATTCCCTATTTGAAAACATCTCAATGGTCTTGGCGAAATAGGAATGAGGAACAGATTTCAAGATAAATTACACTCTCCTGACCTGTCCTGATTGAAAACCCATAAAAATGGAAACTGTTTCAGTGCCAGGGTTGAAAAGACACCTGATTCAAAATGTTTCCACTTCCTATATACACTTTGCATATCCCCAGTGGACAACAGTTTCATGGATATATTTTTATCTCCGATCTCATCAAGTTGCATACATTAAAAATGTGGTTTTTTTAATGCCAATTATATCTCAATAATGTGGTTTTTTAAAAAAGACAATGAAAGGCATTAAAATTGGAGACATTCTTCTGACAGGTAGAAAAAGTTTTGAAACTTTTTCAAATTTATTCTCAGCATCCTTGTCTGCCTAGAAGTCCAAATGAATGGCTACCTCTTTACATACAGGCAAAAAAACTTGAAAAGTTTGATTCTTTAATAGAATTAATGTTATCATGGGGTCTCTTGCTTGCTAAGTTCAAGTCAGCAATGTGGTTGAAACTGGACAATCATGGACAAAGATTAATTGGGTCATTACCTGTAAAAGCATTTGTCAAGACAATAAGAAGTGGTCACATTGTACCTTTTGGGAAGACTGAGGATCTCCCAAGAAAACTAGCTTATTCAGAGTAGAGGAAACTTATTAGTTTAATTTCTGGTTTCCTTCTAACCAGACTGTTCCTCTCTGTTCATACTTGCTTCTTGGTGTCAAATCTCAAAAGTTAGAGGAGAAAAGAATGAGTAATCACCATCTGCCCCAACCCTTTGCACCACAGGGAAACTAGCAAATGTGGACTGATATCTACAATCCTTCTAAACCACAGAAGCCATTAGTGAATATGGACAGCATCAGATCACAAATTCTAGGCTGTCAGAATTCCAATACTTCAAAGTCCATCAGGGAAAAGGGATTCAAAACCCACTTAAAATTGTTAAATTGTTGCTTTAAAATGACTTTTCAATATAAGATATTTTTCAGTCTTTATGTTTTTCATATTTTACATGAAAAGGTTCTGTTGGAACTGTTGCCTAGATTTTACCACTTACTTAAGTGATTCATATTTCTTTCTATTATTCTCCTATAAATCAATGAATGCTTTGTAGTAGTGACTTTAACACAGAAAAGTCAGATTGCATATGGAGTTGGAGTATTCAGCATTGCTGAACTTGCTTATACCTCCCAACTACAATCAAATTGCCTGACTTCTAGTTGAATTAATATGTGCTTCTGTGTTGTTTGAAGAAAAAATTAGTAAATGATCTCTGATGCTTGTAATAGAAACAATATTTTTTGTCTTGTTAAGAAGTGCTAGTCATTCACCGCCCCCAAAAGAATCACATAGAAAGAGTCATCCATGATTTTTTTCTTTTTATTATTCAGAATTAGATGGCCTTGGATAAAATGTAGATGTGTCATAAAATAGTTTTGAGAGTCATTTAATAATTCATGGAGGTAGAAAAGGGTAGCAATTAGGTAAAAATTAAACATATATCCAAATAAAATTAGAATAGAGAAAAATATTAAGTTGATCAAATAACAGAAAAACAATAAAATAGGGAAAATATTTTCACATCTAAGAAGAATAATTTTGAAATAACAAAATAAATTACACACAGAAAAGATAGATACATTTGACTATACTATATACATATATACACAATTAAAATATAACCATATCTATAAAAATTAATAAATAGAAAAGCATATATGTTCAGGCAGTTGAAGATTTTTAGGATTATATTCTGAACAATTAACAACATCTATGGGAGTACAAATATATGGAACTTTTACTTCTTAAGGTATACATTTGTAGATTTCACTTTTTTATATTCTATATATAACTTTGCAATTATAAAATAAAATGATTTTAGTTAGCTAATACAAGAAATGTAATTTGATATGTAAAATAAGGAAGGACATTTAGAATACACCCACATCTTAAAGTTGTGATTCTCTTTTTCCTGTGAAATAACGTTGCTGAACTTTTCTTGACCTCTTAAAAGCCCCAGGTTTGTGTTGAGGTTTGAATAAAGACTGGGAAAGGCTCATATTTTATCTACTATTTCCTCTCTTTTAATAACAGTGGAAGATGGCTTAAAAACTTGGAAGAGAATTCTTGTACAAACAGAGTGGGTATTTGAAGACAAGCAAAATTTGGCATCAGCTGAAAAACCATAGACTTTTAACAGCACTTCAATCATGTTTTAGACCGAGTCCACTGAAAACATTTACATGAATTGTTAAAAAAGCCAACACTTCAAAATCAGATAATTTGCTTTTGATCCCTTCTCTGGAGGAGTTATTGATACTTGAGATTTCAAGAAGTCTATGAAAAATACCCTATCTACATTTGAATATTAATAAAGGCAGATGGTATTTTAGAAAAGAAAGAAAAAAATCCTACACTGAGTGATCTCTACTTTAAGTAGTGCTTTGATTTAGAAGTATGAGTTTGTATTTTTTTTGTTTGTTTAAGGCTGCATGCTCTTATATTTTGTGGTTGCATTTTTAATCCAAAATGTATAAGATTTCTGTAAAAAAAAAAAAAAAACCCAGTCATTTTTTTTCAGCTAAAGCATTGAACTCAATACAATTCAAGTAATTTTTTTTATGTACCTGCTGTAAAATAGAATCTTTGCCAGATTCTGTGGATTTAGAGATGGTTACAACAGAGTCCCTGACTTCGTGGATTCAATTCCCATCTTGGTATTTAGGAAGCTACTACAAAGATTTCTTCAATTCCATCTTTTATGATCTAATCTAAGACACTGTTAACAATAAACACACTCTTCAGTTTCCCTCCTGTGAAGCTTCATTTTCTTTTTTGTATTATACGCCTTGTATTTTGAGGCCTGGATGGAAACTTACTAACATTAACAATAATAAAACAACAATGATAACATTTACAGAATACAGAAACCGTACTGAAGAACTTAAGACACATAAATCATCTCATCTTATCAGTAATCCTGTGTCAGAGGTGCTGCGTGTGTCCTCATTTTATAGAAGGGGAAACTGAGGCACAGATAGGTTAACTAACCAACAGCAGAGTAGGAACTTTAGCCAAGCACTGTCTGACTCCAGAGACCTGATATAGCACCTCGTTCAGTTTCTTGCCAAGGCTGGTAGTACTTGATGGTTCAAAGGACCATTTTTGGATTTAATCATAATTTGTTTGAATTCCTAACTGCTCCTTAACAACTGTGTGACTCTGACCAAGGCGTCTGATCTCTCTGAGCCATTTCCTCCTCTACAAAATGAGTACACTAATACCTAGTTAAAGGAGGCCATGAGAACTGAATGAGATGATATATGTAAAACACTTAGCGCAGTGTCTGCACAACTTTAAGCACTGAATACGCAGCAGTAATAGTAATTATTATTTTAAACATAATTTTATAGATATCCAACTTGAGTCACAGAAAAGGAAATTTACTTGCCCAAGTTTAGGTAGTGTTAGAATTTGAACCTAGGTCTCTTGAAAACCAGATGTGGCTCATCTCTTGAGGCACTTATAATTTCCATGTGGTCCATAGCAAAAACATCATGTATCTGTAAACATATATAAAACTCTTTTATTTCCCTGTCAGGCAGTTTCAAATATTCATATTCTTAAGGCTGATATCTGACTACTCTATAAATGTCAGCGTCTGGCCAACATGATAGTCGAGGGTTCCATGCTCAAGTGGAGTCTATCCAGTAAGCCAGATCCCTATTCATGCATGATCATTCTGCTACCACTAGACACCTAGGATCCTCCTGTCCCAATTATGAGTCCATCGCCCTGCTGGATTTTAATACGATCACCTCCTGCCACCCTTCATATTTTGAACTGGCTCCACTTCTGAGAAAATATCTTGCACTGATTAAGCGAAGGCCCTTGGAGTTTATCATTATTGAGGAGGAGGTGTCTAAACCTCAGTGGAAACTAGTGCTGAAATTTTGCTTGCTTTGAAAGCAAAGGTCTTAGAGATGGAGTGCATCAAATCATCATCATCACCAAAATCATCATTAGAATAATAATAATAGTTGTGACTGGTGTAACAGTTTATAGTGTTCAAAGTGTTTGGATATCTATTGTTTCATCTGGTCATAAGAACCAACTTGCATATTACCTTTGTTTGAACAAGGAGGAAAGTAAGACTCAGAGACTGAGTAACTTACCTGAGGTCACACAGTAAGAGATATTGCTAAATCACAACTGCATGATGGAGGCTTTTTCTAATTTATCTTATTCTTTCCCTCCAAGGAGGTGCATTCTTCTTTGAATTTACATCTCACCAGGGCATAAAAAGGCACGAGTTCAAGCCCTCGAGTGGGGATCATCTTCAGAAGACACCATTTTACTTGCCCAAAAGAGAATTTGGTATAACCATTAGTAGAAACACTCAAAATTTCCTGTTTTGAAGTTCTCTGATAAAACATATCCTGTGGCCTTTGGCACAAAATTACTTAATGTGATGATATTTTTGTAGTGAATTTAAATCTTAGTTCAGAGATTCAGGTGTACAAAGAATGTAACCTTCTTTATTTTCTGAAATTCAGTGTAGTTTCTACTTTGAGCCTCCTTACTCCTTGTTTCCTATGAGCATGGCTTAGTTATCTGTGTGACGTGAAGAAGCAGAGCATGAAGGCAGGGAAAGGGTCAATTTGGTTCTCAACATCATCTGACTGTGTAGGAATCCACTGAGATATTCATATCCTTGGTGATTAGGTCTCACTGGCTGCTCAAAGGCATCATCATTTTTTGTTTCCATGACCACTTTAGGCTCAGTAGTTCTCCCTGCCATGTTTCTGGTCCATACAGGTACAAGAAAACCATTGAATCCTTTCCTTGCTTAGGGGATGGTGAATTTTGTAAGTATGTCTAAGGTCTGATTTGCCTAAATACTCCCTAAACATATTCCCTCTGGTTGCGTGTCTTAGCCTTAGGAATAGGACACAGTCTTCTTGTTCTCACATCCCACACATGTATTGGAATATTTAGCTGCCTCTTTGGAACCCACACTGTGGAGTTTAAGTCACTTTCTCAAGGACTCACCAGTGATTATCTTCTCCTGGCTCCTCTTTGACTATCCACCTTCTACCATGACCTATAGCCCCACTTAGCTCACAGCCTGGGGAATGTTTTTCTAATGTAGATTATGTGAGGAATTGACCACTCTCCATCATGTGCTTTCCTAAGTAGTTTACTTAGGATGATTGCCAGAAAGAACCTCCTTTAATCTCTTCTGTTTGTTGTCAAATCCCTTCCTAAAGGCAATGAATACAGAATGGCTCTTTGCCGCCTATACGTGATTGGAGTGTGGGGATGCCAAGGATGTTAATCAATATTCCCAAAGGGGAACTTTCTACTGAATATGTACTAGAAGGTGTAAAGCTGTACATGAGAGAGTAGGAGAATATTAGTAGAACCCCAAAACTAAGAGTAAGTGAAATGTGGACTGTCAATAAAAAGGGGTGAGCATATTTGTTTGTAAAAACAAATCTAATAAGAATTCTAAGAAATCCAGTGTACTTTTTTTATTTTTTCCTTAACGAAATGGTAGTGGTGATGCCAGAGGTATATTTCCTGCAATTACGCAAATTTAGGTTCAAGTCTTAGTTTTACCATATACTAGCTAGATGGCCCTGGGAAATCTACCTATCTTCTATGAGACACAATTTCTTTAGTAAACAGTATATATACTGTTATATACAGTTACATACAGTATATATATTGTCTCCTAAGCACACTATACATATATAGTCTGTTTACTAGAAAAACTGTGTCTCATAGAAGACAGGTGTACATATATTTATATCTTATATAAGATACATATAACTTATGTGAGAGATCAAAATTGACTACCCCAAAATATGTCTCTTTACCTTGATTATTTTCTCTGACAGACATTTGACTTCCCCCAAACTGCCTAAAGAATTTAACATAGAAGGCCTGTTTCAGGAAGGAGCCACTACCATATGATGGCTGTAATATAATGTAAAATAGATGCTACAATAGGAAAGGCACCAAGAAGCCCATCTTATCAAAATTTCTGTCTCTCCCAGGACATATTCTCTAGGTGACTCTGTAAAGGGTTGTCAGACAAACATTTACATTTATAAGGGAAATCTCCATTTGTAAAGGTATCTCCCTCTCTGTACTGGGAAGAGGGGGGATGACCTCATCTCTAGAAACTTATCATTGTGGAAGATGAGGCCTTAAATCTCCATAATAACCTTACTCTTGTTTATTGTGCTTTTCTGGTAATCTCCCATAACTGGCTCTCCCCACCCCCCACATCCTCTTTTGTCTTTAGCTGAAGATAGTATTTAAGATGACAACCTCCACCATTTTGTTGAGAAACTCAGTTTCCCTGGTTTCTCCCATGTATTATTTTCTCCTGCTAACCTATCTTTTAATTATTTGACCAGCCATACGAACCTTAATGGAAAGGGCAGGGGGGATTCTCTGTCTTCCCCAACATTTATATGCTTAGGAGAGGTAATGTAAGGAAGTTACCTTATAAATTATGAAACTCTAAGAATATAGGGAGGCAGCAGATATGTTGGAAATATTACAGGATTTGGAATCAGAAGAGGCTGTGTTGAATTCTGAGTCCATCATGTACTAGTTGGGTGACCTTGGATGGAACCTCCTTCAATTTCAGTTTCATTGTCTATAAAAGCTCATCAAAGGATATTATTGTTATTATTATTATTGAGGAATATTGACTCTGAGCTAACATCTGTTGCCAATTTTCCTCCTTTTCTCCTTTTGTCTCCCCAAAGCCCCAGTAGACAGTTGTATGTCATAGTTGTGCATCCTTCTACTTGCTCTATGTGGGATGCTGCCTCAGAAGGGCTTGATGAGTGGTGCACAGGTCCATGCTCAGGATGTGAACCAGTGAACCCCAGACCACAAAGCAGAGCACATGAACTTAACCACTACACCACTGGGCCAGCCCCCATCAAAGGATATTTTTAAGAATAAAACAAATGATACATAGAAATCATCTTATAACTTTTCTGGAGGTAGAGTAAACATCCAAAAGTTTTAGAAATTATAATTTTTTTAAAGTAAATTCACCTCTGAGTTGCCTCCAAATTCCACGTCATCCACATGCCTCCTTTTTGTTTTGCTCTAAATTAAAAATTCTCAGAAAAGCCAGAAGGGAGCTTTCAAAACACATGCTCTGAAGCTGTAACCAGTGAATCCATAATACATTCCAATCTTGAAAACCCTTGAGGAGCTGGATGGCAGGTGCAGTTGGGGAGCAGGTACTTCAAGACTTGTACTTGATACTGAGCTGAAGAGTAAGCCTGTGGAGCGGGGATTACAAGAAATGACAGGATACTGGGCTATGTCCTTTCCTTTCCCCTTGCCAGATTCATCCTTTTTTGTAACAGAAAGTGAGCTCAGAGAAGCATTCTATGCACTTGGCAGTAACGTGAACCCTTTAGAGCAAGGATTTGCCTCCATCTGGTGAAATTTCCAAATCACTAAGAACATTTCATTAACCTTTGTTAAAAATTCTCCCCTCTGCTCCAGCACTGGACAGGGATCAAATCTGGCTGGGCTTCTGGAATTGTTATGTTTCCAAATGTAAATGAAAATGCCATTTGTTGTCAATTTTGATAAGCCATTTAGATGTAAAATCTCTCTCTCTCTTCAAGGTATGTGGCAGCTGTTTGGAGACTGGACTAATCATTTAACAAGGAAAACCAAGCAGAGTGAATAAATGTTCTTTTCTTTCTAATCTTAAAATAGGTGTAAGTAATCATTTTCATTAGAACGTTCTTTGTCTTGTCTTTCATCACTAATTTCACTTGATGTATATTAATACCAATAAAATAAACACGATGATTATGATTAATTTTTAGAAAATATTTATGATATAGGTCATTACAATGCAAGCATTTTGCAGATATGGAAATAGAATTGCTGGGTATTTTCATCATTTTTTTTTATTTTTCATTATGATTTATTTGCCAAGATAGGAGAATATATTATGTTTTATTTAATAGTTTGTTAGACTGATTTATAACTTAAATATTTAGAGGTTTTTTATGTGGGTTCCATTTATTCTCTTGCTCCAGGCCCCAGAAATGTTAGAGTCATAAGTGAGGGAAACAGGAATTATTTCCAAAGTCACAATTTGGGACATGAGTCTCGAGAAGTGACCATAACCACCCTCTGAAGGGACTATTTGCAATGCGTCTCCTAGACTCACTCTCAGCCAAAAACTTTACTTAACATGCGCAGTTCTATTTTTATAGCTAAAATATTTGAGTCACTCTTCAATTAACCTTGACAAACGTAAAGAATTTTAGGGTTTCTATTATTTTTTGATTACCAAATACATGTGGAAACCAGTGAAAAGTCCTAGGGACTTTGCTTTAGGAATTTAAATCAGTAATTCTCAGAATTTGACATGCCTTAGAATCACCTGGAAGGCTTGGTTAAACACAGATTTCTGTGCCCTATACCCAGTTTCTGATTCAGTAGGTCTGGGATGGGACCTTAGAATTTGCATTTCTAGAAAATTCCCAGATCATACTGATATTGTTGACCAGGGGACCTCACATTAAAAACAATTATTTTAAACAATCTTGATAAGGATATTAACATAATATGAGCAAGGAAAAGGAAAGAAGACTATATATTGAAATTTTTCCCTAAATCACTTTGTTCTCACAATAATAGTATTTTTGGCCTATTTTGGAGGTGTGCAAATTAAGGCTCAGATGCGTTAAGCAACATTCTCAAATCTACCTAGGAAGGGATTAAGCTGGAATTCAAAGGAAGGCCAGCGGGATTCTAAAACTGGTTTGGAAAATTCAAATATTTTATAGGGAAATACATTTAACGTACTTAAAAGAAGCCATTTCAATGATAAATGGCTATTGACACTCAGACTCAGGTTCAGGGAGACAATAGGAAGCACTGGAGATTATGGTGACCTTGACAGCAAATCTCTATGACTCAGATCCAGTCAATTGTTACCAAAGAGACTGTTGTGGACTGAATTGTGTCCACTCTGTTAAATTAATTAAACAAAGAGGCCATTAGACTGAGGCAGCTGTAATGCAGTGGTAGCCTACATAAGCAAACCAAATTCTAAGCCTGTAAATGCCTCAAAGCTACGAAATCAAAATACTAATGAAACCAGTAAACAGTTAGCCATTGCTGATTAGGTAGCTAGTAACTCAATTTTTTTTTTGCAATTACTAATTATGTAATTGCCTCCCCTCAGTAAATATCCCTGAGTCCCCATTTTGGAGGAGGTGGATTTGAAGCTCATTCTCCCGCTTCCTTGCTTTGCTGTCTTGTGATTAAAACCCTCTCTCTGCTTCAATCTCATCATCTAAGCAATTGGTTTTCTGGGTGATGGGCAAAAATGAACCAGGATCAGTGACACTAAGGATAACCAATCACAAACAGCCAACTAGGCTTTAAGCTATAGCCAATCCAATAATTTCCTTTCTTTGCTTTCACACTTTCTCTACGTATGTCTTTCCCCTGGCTCCTGTCAGTGGAGGACTCCTAGCCACTTCCAGTGTGGCACTGCCTGATTTGAATTAATTTTTGCTCAAATAAACCCTTAACATATTTAATGTGCCTCAGTTTATCTTTTAACCCAAAATTCATATGTTGGAGTCCTAACTCCCAATAACTCAGAAGGTGACTCTATTTGGTGATAAGAGCTTTAAAGTGGTAAGTAAGGTTAAATGAGGTCATACGCTGGGGCCTAATACAATATGACTGATGTCCTGATAAGAAGAGAAATTAGGACACAGATAGAAAGATGACCACGTGAAGATATAGTGAGAAGGCAGCCATTTGTAAGCCAAGGAGAGAGGCCTCAGAAAAAACCCAAAGCTGCCCACACCTTGATCTTGGACTTCTACCCTCCAGAACTGTGAGAAAATAGATTTTTGTTGTTTAAGCCTTCCATCTGTAGCATCTTGTTATGGTAGCCCTAACAAACTAACACAGAGCCTACTGTGTGTTATTTTACTGCATCTTCAGATTGTTTTAGAGAAGTCATAAACCTGGATTTTATGTAAAATCCTCTGATTTTTAATTTTTGGCTACTCTATCAAATTTACCTCAAAACACTACAAGACAAAACTCTGCAGGTAAAATAAAACAGGGTGAATTTACATTGTATATGTGGAGGTTCTAGCACATAATGATTGTTTAATAAATGTCAGCATTCCTTTCCTTCTCAGGCAATAGTAAAATTCTGTGGCATTGTTGGAAATATAGTCATTTATCTTGGAGAGTTCCCCTGGAGGTTTTGGAGTAGAACCCACTTAGACTTGCTTTGTTATCTTCCTTTTCTGTCCTTTCAATTTGAAGCTGATACTAAAAGACTCTCTGGAGAGGGTTGAAATTGAGAAATGTGGAAAGGGAGTCAATTTCTGCAAATTTTTGAGAAACAAAGAAAAGCACCAAAAAGAAAGCAAATTTTTGGCAGGTAGAGCAATTTTGTTTTCCATCAAAGAGCTCCACCATGGAGGCCATGGCTGGTCTGGGCTGTATTGCCTCTTTCTTGGGACCTCAGTGGACAGTTATCAGAAAGATGTGAATGGACAAGAGCAGGCTCCTAGTTATCAATTTTCCAAAACATAGGCAGAAGGACGGGAAAGGTGACTGAGAGATTCTCATTCCATTCTGAGTAAAGGATGAATTTAAAAGGTGATGTGGGGAAGGACTAAAAGTGACATACAGCAATTTCAAGACAAGTTCAGTGGGAGTCTGATGCCTTTTTGTCTTTGAACAAAAAGAAAAAAAGGAAACAAACAGCAATTACACAAGTCACTCAGCATCAGAATTCTGCTGTTGACCACCACACCACATTCATAAAGACTGAGTCTTCTTGCTGGTTGGGTTCACTGTAACCTTGGATAAGGGAAAAGCCTCTATTTCTTGATACAGTGGAATCTCATTAGAGTTACTCTCAAACTTTTTTGACTATAACTCCCAATAAAAATATTTTTACATCATTATTCAATACACGTATACACATATATTTAACTGAAACAAATATTTCATGAAACATTAGTATGTGTGGTATCTTGTAGTATTTGCTATTCGATTTCATTTTTCAAAAATACTGGTCACAGTCACCAAATTGATTTTATGACCCTTTAATGGATTGTAACTCACAATTTAAAAACTTAAGATATTGTAAAACTGCTTTAAAAAACTTAACATATTGAAAGGACCCAAGAAGAGTGCAGAGCTGATAATTCAGTTCGATCTGTGCATAACCATAGAAGTTATTCTCAAATTGATGTAACTGATGGACTCATTGTTAGGATTCATGAAGTACTTGAGAGCGTATGACATTCAAGGCACTGTTCTAGGTGGTTGTAGAAATGAACATAAAGTTATAAATAAATAAGTCCCTCCATCATGGACCTTACTTCTGGTAAGGGAGCTATTAATAACAACTAAGCCTATAATATAATGATAGGTCATGATAAAATGCTATGAAGAAAAACACAGCATCATGAGACAATGGAGAACCACTAGTAGGGGTGTAGTCACAGCAGAATTTCCAGAGGTAGTGACTTTTGAGAAAAGACCTGAATAAAGCAAGGCAAAGAGTCATACAAAGATCAGTCTAGTAGAGAATTTTAAAGGCAGGAGAAACAACAATGCAAATGTTTGAGGCAAGAATGAGCTTGATGTGTTGGAAGAACAACAACAAGGGTAAGGTTCTAAACTAGTAGGAGATGAAATTGGAGGTATACACAGGAACCAGATGATACAGGACTTTTAAAACATATGTATATATATTTAATTTTCCGAACAGTATGGAAAGCCATTGCAATGTTTTGAGGAGACAAGTGGCACGAGCTATCATAAATGTTAAATGTTCACTCTGGCTGCTTCAAGGATAAATGACTACAGTGGGGAAACATAAAGACGGTGAGGCCAGTTCAGAGGCATTCATACTACTACTGCTGATAGATAAAGGCAGCTTTTATCATGGTGGGTAAAATAGAGTCAGGATATATTCTGAAGATAAAGCTGGCAGAATTTTCAGATTGACTGGATATAGTTAAGAAATGATCAAAATTAAAAATGACATCAGAATGCTTGGCCCAAGTAGCTGAATACATGGTAATGTCCTTTACTAAAATGAGAGAGATTGAGAATGGAAAAAAAAAAATAGGGTGGAAATCAAGGGCTTTGGAAATGATATATTTGATAGGTCTGTTACACTTGCAGGGGGCTAAGGAGTAGCTAGTTGTATATAAAAGCCTAAAGCTTGAGAGAGTACACAACTAGAACTATACGTTAGGCATATAGGTTGTATTTAAATTCATGAAATTAGATAAGGTCACCTCAGGGAGTATTGAAGACAAAGGAAAGATGAATTCCAAGACTGGATCCGGGAACATTTAACATTTATCATTCAGGAAAAGGAAGTGAGGCTAGCTAAGGATAGGGAGAAGGAACTGTGCATAAAGTAGAAAGAAAATCAGGAGAATTCTGTGTCCTGGAAGCTATGTGAAAAAAATGTTTCAAGAAGGACATTTATAGTGTAAAATGCTATTAGGAGGTCAACAAGGACTAAGACTTTATCTCTGAGTTTGGCCAGATGGTCATATTCTCTCCTGACAAGCATAATTTCAGTGAAGTTGTGGGGAAGACAGCCTGCAGAGAGTGGGTTCATGAGAAAATGTTTAGCTCATGAGAAATGTTTAGTTCATGAGAAAATGTCTTAATAAGAAGACATTTAGCATAGACTACACTCTGAGAAGTTTTGCTATAAAATGGAGATAATGTATGATCAGATAGTCGCAGATGTTTCATGGAACCATGGTTCTAAATATTTTATTTTGTTTTATTTTTGATGGAACATATTATTGTAGGCTTGCATTCTGCTGCACATTATCCAGTAGAAAAGGATAAACTGATGACACAGGAAAGGGATAATTAATTTCAGAAGCAAAGTTTTTGCATAGGTGACATCATAAGTTCCAGTGAACTAGTGTAGGGAATATCCTTGATAAGAATGTAGGGTTCATTCACTGTAACTGGAAGGAAGACAAATGCATTGGCACAAATGCAAGATCACTGATAGATTTAGTGGTGGGAGGATAAAATAGTTTGCTTCTAATTGCTTCTATTTTCTTCTGAAATGAGAGGTAAGACTATCAGTCAACCATGAGAAGAAAATGAGAAGGTGAATTGACGAGTAGGATCTCCAGGAAGTACTGCAATCTCACTTGCAGCTTATGGTCATAAATTCAGACTAGAGGGTATGGTTATGTGTTTTTCTCCAATTATATATTGTAATAGGGGAAGAATAGGTGGAAAGTTAGGTTTTGCCAGATGAATAAGGGGAAGGAGGGGAAGGGAAGGAAGACAATGCAGCTGAAGTGTGGGAGTTGAGAATGTGTGTAAGGAAGTGATTTTCATGATGGACCATAGACTGTAAACTAGGGAATAAGACAGTTGAGGACTTGATGGAGGTCATGGTAACTAAAATAAGTAGTAAGATCAATGAACTAGCGTAAAGGTGGAATTAAATAATTACTGGAGTGTGGGGGCCAGAATAAACTAGTTGGAAGATTTGTCATGGATTTTGATGTATAAAACCAAGATTTGGGATGTGGTACAGCTATTAATAATTATAATATCTACTCTATATTTATTTTTAAAAGTAGCTAAGGTGGTATAGAAGAAAACAGTTTGAAATGAGTCAATCAAAAACTGAGAAACTAAATTGCTGGATGGATCATATCTATAGATGTTCAAGCATCAAGAATGATAGTGACCAAATGCTATTGATTAAAGAATGTTCAAGAGGTCTACAGATGAGTTCACATAAGAGGACTATTAGATGGTGTAATCTGATGGTATGTACTTTAAAAGAGCTGTATTTTCCCCTAGACGAAGGAAAATAAGATTTCTTAATATAGAACTATGAAACAAGGATACTTACACCAAATATAGGCCCCATAATAAATAGAGTTTGATATCATCATCATCACCACCATCATCATCATCAATATTGATGGTAGTGGTAATGTTGGTACTGGTACCAACACCCTCACATACAGACCTCAGTTTTCTTATCTATTAAGTAAGGTTCTCCAAAATCTCTTTTAGGTCAAAATATACCAAGCCTTCATGATTCAACCTAAAGGAAGAAACACATACACTTAGGAGAGACCTGGACATTGAGATGAATGCATGGGCACCCAGGAAGGAAAGAGTCCCTTTCTCTAATATATTTCCTATCAAGTCTCTACTAGGACAATGTCTGACAAGGAGTAGGAACTCAACAGTACTTTCGGAGGGAAGAACAGAATACTGAGAATCAGGAAGGAAGGAGGAGAGGTGGCAGATTAGGTAGTCATGCCTGCTCTGTCATTTCATTGTTTTGCTGCAGCTCAAGGAATACATACCCTGGTTACAAGAAGTGAGGATTGGATTTAGGTCAGGGCAGGGAGCTCTCATGTCAGGCAATGAGGCAGAGTCTTCATACAGAGAAGGAAATGAAATCCCCTTGGTCTTAAAAAGTCCAAAGCTTCATAGTGGCTCTGTTTATTTTCTCTTGGTTCCCTCGGGAAACAGGCAGTAGAAGGGAATTTGTTCCTGACTTAGAGTGACAATTGACTTTTTATTTAACAAGGGCCACTGTCAAAGTTTCATCTGCTTCAAAGAAAGCTATTTTAAGGCTATTTTTGTAAATCTTTGCCTCCCTGGTGTAAGCTGCTGCATTCTGGGGAGAAGTGCTGCTCCATTCCACTCAGCATTGTCCTGCAACACATCCTCAAGAAGTTTCCATCCCAGAGGAACCCACAGCCACTGTTTCATGAATAATGGCACTTAGCATCTCCACAGTGGTTATCATCTTGCGGGCACTCTGCAAACAACTAATTAGTCCTTAAAAAGGCACTGTGGAGAAAGTATGCTTATCTACATTTTAGGAATGAGCAGCATCCCAAAGTGAAGAAGCAATACCAATACATCCACTCGCAATGCTACAGGAGTCAAAGTAGGATCTGAAACTTGCGAGAGAGAATGTTCCCAAGGTTATGCTAAACGTGATTACAAATTAACTGTGTTACCAGTTAAACAGCAGCCAATGGTGACATCCATTAGATCCCTTGGTGAAAATGATTGTATTTAAATAAAAAGCATATGAGTTATTATGGATAAGGAAAGAGGACTGATTTCATACTAACTGGTGAATAGCTCTGCAGGTATAGCTATTTAAGGCTCATTTTATTTAATTTTATTTAAGATTCATTAATCAGTGCTAATGGTTTGCCAAGTTTAAAACCCCCTCTGTTTCATTCATTGAACACAAGAAATAAAATAACTCTCATGGCCATGCTATTTCATGTTATTCTATTTAGACAATGTCTTTTAGAGACTTATATTTTATATTGGTCTACCTATTTATGCATTCATCCAAAAATGTATATTGAGTGCTTCATATATACTAAATGTTCCACAAGATACTGATAATAGAGTGTTGTGTAAGATAGGAAAGGTCCTTGTATTGAAAGTGTTTCTTTCTAGTGGAGAAGACAAGAAACTAAATGAGCAATTACCATGAGACTTATGATTCTATGTCAGAATAGGACACCATGGATGTGGTTAAAGATGGATCAGAGACAAGGAAAATGTCTCAGAAAAAGTAATATTTAAGGGAGATGTAATGTATGCAGAGGAATTAGGCAGATAAAAGGGTGAGTTTCACCTAGATTTCATAACAGTAATGAGACCTAACTACTGAAAGGTATACTGTTTGATAACTAACTTGCACTAAATCTTCAAATTTATTACCATATTAGAGATGCCTAACCTCCTGGAGAGAAAGACAGACTTGGGATTATTATCACCATAAAAGACTTGAAGGAAAAGAAGCCCAGAAAAGTTAAAGTAGGCAAGACCTGACAGCTGGAAAGTGTCAGAGCTAGAATTTAGGGTCAGGATTTGAATCCTGTTAGCCACGATAAGTCAGCAAAACCAGATGAAGAAATTAGCTTACTCATTTTCAGGCATGATTTAATCATAAAATTCCTTCTCTGGGAAGGTACATTTTATGGCCTATTTTAACCAGATGCCTAACTTCACCTATTCCTCAAAATTAAATGGAGTCTTTTTCTTCTGAAAGAGAATGTACCATCAATGGAAGTATGGAACTTTGCTTCATAAACAAGTGGCACTCTAACGTACTGGAAATAAAAGCTCCTAGAAGACATATTGGACCTCTTCATCAATACATTCAGGTAACCATGATTTCCTCAGCTTTGGAATCATAGAGAAGCAGCATAAGGAGTTAAGAATGAAAAAGCTCTTATTTGAAACACAAATATCCCTGACTGTAGCAGCAGCATGTAACATAGAACTGGTCAGGGAAATTGGTTTTTGAATAATAATTATTATTATTATTATTTTTATTGATGTTTTAATGGTTTCTAACATTGTGTAATTTTGGGTTGTACATTTTTTTTTTAATTTTTTGTTTATTGCAGTAACATTGGCTTATAACATTGTAAAAATTTCAGGTGTACATCAGTGTACTTCTATTACTGCATGGACTACATCATGTTCACCACCAAAATACTAATTACAACCCATCACCACACACATGTACTGAATTATCCCTTTCACCCTCCTCCCTCCCCCCTTCCCCTCTGGTAACCACCAATACAATCTCTGTCCCTATGTGTTTGTTTATTGTTGTTATTATCTACTACTTAATGAAGGAAATCATATGGTATTTGACCTTCTCCCTCTGACTTATTTCACTTTGCATTATACCTTCAATGTCCATCCATGTTGTCACACATGGATGGATTTCATCGTTTCTTATGGCTGAGTAGTATTCCATTGTGTATATATACCACAGCTTCTTTATCCATTCGTCCCTTGATGGGCAGTTAGGCTGCTTCCAAGTCTTGGCTATTGTGAATAACACTGCAATGAACACAGGGGTGCATGTATCTTTACAAATTGGTGTTTTCAAGTTCTTTGGATAAATACCCAACAGTGGAATAGCTGGATCATATGGTAGTTCTATCGTTGATTTTTTGAGGAATCTCCATACTGTTTTCCATAGTGGCTGCACCAGTTTGCACTCCCACCAGCAGTGTATGAGAGTTCCCTTTTCTCCACATCCTCTCCAACACATGTTGTTTTCTGTCTTGTTAATTATAGCCATTCTGACGGGCGTGAGGTGATATCTCTTTGTAGTTTTGATTTGCATTTCCCTGATAGTTAGTGATTTTGAACATCTTTTCATGTGTCTGTTGGCCATCTGTATGTGTTCTTTGGAGAAATGTCTGTTCAGGTCTTTTGCCCATTTTTTAATTGGGTTGGTAGTTTTTTTGTTGTTGAGATGCATGAGTTCTTTATATATTTTGGAGATTAAGCCCTTATCAGATGTATGGTTTGCAAATATCTTCTCCCAATTATTAGGCTGTCTTTTCGTTTTGTTGATGGTTTCCTTTGTTGTGCAGAAGCTTTTTAGTTTGATGTAGTCCCATTTGTTTATTTTTTCTATTGTTTCTCTTGCCTGGTCAGATGTGGTGTTTGAAAAGATGTTGCTAAGACCGATGTGGAAGAGCGTACTGCCTATGTTTTCTTCTAGAAGTTTCATAGTTTCAGGTCTTACATTCAAGTCTTTAATCCATTTGGAGTTAATTTTTCTGCATGGTGTAAGGTAAGGGTCTACTTTCATTTTTTTGCATATGGCTATCCAGTTTTCCCAACACCATTTGTTGAAGAGACTTTCTTTTCCCCATTGTATGTTCTTGGCTCCTTTGTCAAAGATTAGCTGTCCATAGATGTGTGGGTTTATTTCCGGGCTTTCGATTCTATTCCATTGATCTGTGTGTCTGTTTTTGTGCCAGTACCATGCTGTTTTGGTTACTATAGCTTTGTAGTATATTTTGAAATCAGGGAGTGTGATACCTCCAGCTTTGTTCTTTTTTCTCAGGATTCCTTTAGCTATTCGGGGTCTTTTGTTGTTCCATATAAATTTTAGGATTCTTTGTTCTATTTCTGTGAAAAATGTTGTTGGAACTTTGATAGGGATTGCATTGAATCTATAGATGGCTTTAGGAAGTATGGACATCTTAAGTATGTTAATTCTTCCAATCCAAGAGCACGGAATATCTTTCCATTTCTTTGTGTCTTCTTCAATTTCTTTCAGAAATGTTTTATAGTTTTCGGTGTACAGATCTTTCACCTCTTTGGTTAAGTTTATTCCTAGGTATTTTATTCTTTTTGTTGCAATTGTAAATGGGATGGTATTCTTAATTTCTCTTTCTGCTACTTCGTTGTTAGTGTACAGAAATGCAACTGATTTTTGTATGTTGATTTTGTATCCTGCAACTTTACCATATTCGTTTATTACTTCTAAAAGTTTTCTGGTGGATTCTTTAGGGTTTTCTATATATAAAATCATGTCATCTGCAAATAGTGACAGTTTTGCTTCTTCCTTTCCAATTTGGATCCCTTTTATTTCTTTCTCTTGCCTGATTGCTCTGGCTAGGACTTCCAATACTATGTTAAATAGGAGTGGTGACAGTGGGCATCCTTGTCTGGTTCCTGTTCTTAGAGGGATAGCTTTCAGTTTTTCACCATTGAGGATGATATTAGCTGTGGGTTTCTCATATATGGTCTTTATTATGTTGAGGTACTTTCCTTCTATACCCATTTTATTCAGAGTTTTTATCATAAATGGATGCTGTTTCTTGTCAAATGCTTTCTCTGCATCTATTGAGATGATCATGTGATTTTTGTTCTTCATTTTATTAATGTGGTGTATTACGTTGATTGATTTGCGAATGTTAAACCATCCCTGCATACCTGGAATAAATCCCACTTGATCTTGGTGTATAATCTTTTTAACGTATTGTTGTATGTGATTTGCTAGTATTTTGTTGAGGATTTTCGCATCGATGTTCATCAGTGATATTGGCCTGTAATTTTCTTTTTTTGTGTTGTCCTTGTCTGGTTTTGGGATCAGGATAATGTCAGCTTCATAGAATGAGTTAGGGAGCTTCCGCCCCTCCTCAATTTTTTGGAAGAGTTTGAGAAGGATAGGTATTAAATCTTCTTTGAATGTTTGGTAGAATTCACCAGGGAAGCCGTCTGGTCCTGGACTTTTATTTTGGGGGAGGTTTGTGATTACTGTTTCGATCTCCTTACTGGTGATTGGTCTATTCAAATTCTCTACTTCTTCTTGATCCAGTTTTGGAAGGTTGTATGATTCTAAGAATTTATCCATTTCTTCCAGATTGTCGAATTTGTTGGCATATAGCTTTTCATAGTATTCTCTTATAATCTTTTGCATTTCTGAGGTGTCTGTTGTAACCTCTCCTCTTTCATTTCTGATTTTACTTATTTGTGCCTTCTCTCTTTTTTTCTTGGTGAGTCTAGCCAAAGGTTTGTCTATTTTGTTGATCTTTTCAAAGAACCAGCTCTTGGTTTTATTAATTTTTTCTATTTTTTTTGGTCTCTATTTCATTTATTTCTGCTCTGATTTTTATTATTTCCCTTCTTCTACTGATTTTGGGCTTTGTTTGTTCTTCTTTTTCCAGTTCCTTTAGGTGCATTGTTAGATTGTTTATTTGAGATTTCTCTTGTTTGTTGAGATAGGCCTGTATCGCTATAAACTTCCCTCTTAGAACCGCTTTTGTTGTATCCCATAAATTCTGGCATGTTGTATTTTCATTTTCATTTGTCTCCAGGTATTTTTTGATTTCTTCTTTGATTTCTTCATTAACCCAGTCATTGTTCAGTAGCATTTTGTTTAATCTCCATGTATTTGTGGCTTTTCTGATTTTCTTCCTATAGTTGATTTCTAGTTTCATACCGTTGTGGTCAGAAAAGATGCTTGGTATTATTTCAATCTTCTTAAATTTATGGAGACTTGTTTTGTGGCCTAATATGTGATCAATCCGGGAGAATGTTCCATGTGCATTTGAAAAGAACGTGTATTCTTCGGTTTTTGGATGGAATGCTCTGTATATATCTACTAGGTCCATCTGTTCTAGTGTGTCGTTTAAGGCCAATGTTTCCTTATTGATCTTCTGTTTGGATGATCTATCCGTTGGTGTAAGTGGAGTGTTCAAGTCCCCTACTATTATTGTGTTACTGTCTATTTCTGTTTTTATGTCTGTTAATAATTGCTTTATATATTTAGGTGCACCTACATTGGGTGCATAGATATTTACAAGTGTTATATCCTCTTGTTGGATTGTTCCCTTGATCATTATGTAATGCCCTTCTTTGTCTCTTTTTACAGTTTTTGTTTTAAAGTCTATTTTGTCTGATATGAGTACTGCTACCCCAGCTTTCTTTTCATTGCCATTTGCGTGGAGTATCTTTTTCCATCCCTTCACTTTCAGTTTGTGAGTGTCTTTAGGTCTGAAGTGTGTCTCTTGTATGCAGCATATATATGGGTCTTGTTTTTTTATCCAGTCAGCCACCCTATGCCTTTTAATTGGAGCATTTAGTCCATTGACTTTTAAAGTAGCTATTGATAAGTATGTACTTACTGCCATTTTTTAACTTTTTTTTTTTCTCAGTGTTTTAGTAGTCCTTCTCTGTTCCTTACTTCTTCTATACAGAACTGATGGTCACTTTAGTTTGACCTCTGTCAGAAAGCTGTAATCTTTAACTCCCCTCCTCCCTCCTTTTATGTTTTTGATATCATATCTAACCTCTTTGTTGTGTATTTGTATCCATTACGTTCTAATCATGGAAATAGATAATTTTTCCTATTTGTGTTCTTCTCTTTTCCCCTTAAATCAGTCCCTTTAACATTTCTTGTAGCACTGGTTTCTTGGTGACAAACTCCTTTAATTTTTGTTTATCTGGGAAAATTTTGATCTCTCCTTCCATTTTGAATGATAACCTTGCTGGGTAGAGTATTCTTGGCTGTAAGTTTTTTCCTTTTAGCACTTTAAATATATCGTGCCATTCTCTTCTAGCCTGTAAGGTTTCTGCTGAGAAGTCAGCTGATAGCCTTATGGGGTTTCCTTTGTATGTAACTTGACTTTCTCTTGCGGCCTTTAGGATTCTCTCTTTATCTTTAATTCTGGACATTTTGATTATGATGTGTCTTGGTGTGGGCCTCTTTGGGTTTATCTTGTTTGGGGCTCTCTGTGCTTCCTGTACCTGGATGTCTGTTTCCTTCCTTAGGTTAGGGAAGTTTTCATCTATTATTTCTTGAAATAGATTCTCTGCCCCCTTGTCTCGCTCTTCTCCTTCCGGGACACCTATAACACGGATGTTAGTGCGCTTGATGTTGTCCCAGAGGTCCCTTAGACTGTCCTCACTCTTTTTAATTCTTTTCTCTTTTACCTGTTCACCTTGGGTAATTTCTTCTAGTCTTTCTTCCAGCTCACAGATCCGTTCTTCTGTATCCTCTACTCTGCTTTTGAGTCCCTCTAATGAATTTTTCATTTCCAGTGTTGTATTCGTCATTTCTGATTGGTTCTTTTTTATATCTTCCATTTCTTTGTTGACATTCTCACTGTGTTCATCTATTCTTCTCCCCAGATCAGTGAGCATCCTTAACACTCTTAGTTTGAACTCTGTGCCAGGTAGTTTGTTCATTTCTGTTTCACTTAGTTCCTTTTCTGGGGTTTTGTCCTTTTCCCTTACTTGGAATGTATTCTTTTGCCTCCTCATTTTTCCTCTTTCCCTGTGCTTGTGTCTAGGTATTAGGTAGGTCAGCTACGTCTCCTGCTCTTGGATAGGTGACGTTATGTAAGTGATGCCTTAGGAGGCTTCCAGTGTGCTTCCCTCAGTTCTCCATGTTCCAGGGGTGGCCCCTATGTGGGCTACGTGTGTCCCTCTATTGTGGCCTGTTAGCTCTCCCTATAGGTGCCCAGGGAGGCTGAGTTATGCTCCTGGCCAGCTGTTGTAATGCTCAGCTGCTTGTAGTTGTTGTGGGCCCTTCAGTCTCCTTATCAGGTGTGGGGAGCCCCAGCACAGTTGGCTGTAAGTTCTAATACCACATTTGTGTTGCAGTATTTCTTTTAAGTGAGTAGGCCCCCAGTGTGGCAGGTTGTTAGGCTCAGGGCCTTGCAATTGCTGTAAGTCTCTAGCCTATTATGTCTCTTGTCAGCTCTCTGGGGATTGCAGCTGGGTGGGGCTGGCCTCAGGCACAGGAGCACCCAATTGTTTCAGGCTTTGGAAGGTGGGGCAAAGCTCCTATGTGGGTCTTTGAGAAGCACAAGTCTTCTGCAGCTGACAAGCCCTGTTGCCCACAGGTCCGCACACACAGTCAACACAGTCCTGTCCCGTGTGAGCGCCCCAACCTCCCCAAGTGGACCCAGTCTCTCCACAGCGGGAGCCCCACACACTCCACCACCACCCCACACTCTCCACCTGCTCCTTGTGCACACCCTGCCCGCTCAAGTCGGCTCAGTTGCCAGGCTGCAGAGAATCCAGTCACCAATCTATGCAGACCCACACGTTGCCTGAGGGCTTGTTGTTTGGTGGGGCCAGTCTCTAGGGTGGGCTGCCTGCCCTGGTGGAGCTGGATTAAATCGGTGCTCTAGTGGGTGGAGCAGACCCTGGGCTAGCAGGCCTCAGGGAGAACGCCAATGGCGTCTGTGTCAGCACGCTCACACCAGGCCACAACAATGGCCGCCGCCAATGTCCCAGTCCCTGGAGAGGTCTCACCCCTCACCGAGATGCACTCAGGGCCTATTAGGTGAGTCTCTTGTCACCAAAGCACTGTGCACCTTTCTTTCTGGTGATTTTAGGATGCTTTCTGGAACGGGTGAGTTTGTGTGCGGGCCCTTTAAGAGCCAGTTTTAGTTTATTTGTGAACCGGCTATTCTGGGGGTGCTCCCCAATGCTTTAGTAGCAGGCAAAGTCAGATATTATGCTGCTGGTGTCGATTGTGCTGGGTCCACAAAATGCCCACAGCGGGGCTGCTCCCTGGCTCAGGACCCTGCGCCTCCAGGGAGGCTGCGTACCTGTGAGCTGCTCCCGGCGGCCGTGACGCTGGCGGCTTGTGAAGGCGGCGTTTTTCCTCTCCAGAAGGGAGTCTCTGCCTCTTCTACCCCAGTTAGGATTGTCCGTTGTTGCAGGAGTTCCTCTTATCCAGTTTTCAGTTCTGTCTCAGGGGTAATTTTTCCACGAGTAGTTGTAAATTGGCTGTGTCCGCGGGAGGAGGTGAGTTCAGAGTCTGCCTACGCCGCCATCTTGCAACAGTGATGAATGAATAATTGTTTTTAATGCATTTCCCTTCACCAATGGCAATAAATATCTCTCTGGCGGAAATACACAAGCTCTGGGTCTTGAACATTTCCGTAAATCAGTTGTGTTTCCATTGAAAGACTAACTTTCCCAGCACCCTCCATTGCAGTGAAACAGATTGGGGCTGAATAACAGACAGCTCACTGGATCTCTGGCTGTTTGCCTCGTTCTTCTATCCTGCTCTAAGCTTCTTTGTCTGAATCAACTTTCCAATTTCTGCCTCTGAAATAGAAGTTGGTGTTTCCAAGAATCCCTGTAGACCAAAGTTCCATGATTGCAGAGATGGTGATTGACGTGTTCGTGGTTGCATACACACACCAAACAGGACGTTTGGCACGTTCATTCAACAGCATTTATTGAACAATTACTAGCTTCTCCTTTTGCCACACTTGATGCTATACGCTGAGAATAAAATAGGGAAGATAGGCACATCCTCATATTTTAGAAGATTAGACTGGTATTAATCTAATAATCACACAAATAAATGTAGAGTTCTGTAAAGACGTACGAAGTCAAGAGAAACAGTACTAGAAGAACATACAAAAGGTGAGTCTGAATTAATCTGGGGGGAATACGAAAGTCTCTCCTAAGAAAATAACTTTTAGGCTGAGATGTAAAAGATAATAGACATTATCAATTTTGGAGGGGGAGAAAGAGCACTGCAGAGAGATGTGATTCAGAACTGAGCATGATGTGTTTTGTAGCTGGCAGTGGTTCACTGTGGGTTGAGCATAGGGGTGTAATGTGGGGCTAATGATGGAGGAAGGGCCAGACTCAGCGGAGTTTTGAGGCTATATTCAGGTTTTGGATAAGAGTATACGCATCCATTCAAGTATTTCAAATAGTAGGGGTAAATGTGTGTGGGTGAGATGTGATTACCATTGTGATCAAAAAGACCAATCTAGCTTTTGTTTGGATTTGAGGTTAAAAGAGGAAAAAAATATTTGTGGTTCACCAGAAAAGAGGCTGTAATGGTTAATTTTATGTGTCAACTTGAGTGGGCCACATGATTCCCAAATAGCTGGTTAAACATTACTTCTGGGTGTGTCTATGAAGACATTTTTGGAGGAGATTAACATTTAAGTTGGTGGACTGAGTATAGCAGATCACCCTCCCCTAGGAGAGTGGGCACCCTCCAATCTGTTGAAGGCCTAAATAGAACAAAAAGTTAGAGGAAAGTTGAATTCACTCTGACTAACTGCTTAAGCTGGAATATCAATCTTCTTCCCTCATTGCTCCTGGTTCTCAGGCTTTCAGACCTGAATTGGAACCTACACCATTGGCTCTCCGGCTCTCAGGTCTTTAAACTACACCACCAGCTTTCTTGGGTCTCCTGGTGCCATCAGCAAATTATGACACTTCTCAGCCTCCATAATCATGTGAACCAATACCTTTAAAAAATCTCTATCTATCTATCTATCTATCTATCTATCTATCTATCTATCTATCTTATCCATCTGTCTATGTATCTCCTATTGGTTCAGTTTCTCTGGAGAACCTGACTAATACAGAGAGTATTGCAAAAATCCAAGGAAGAGATAACAGAAGTTTGTCCTAAAAAGCTGGTGATGGAGACAGAGAAAAGTTAACACATTCAAGAGCTATTGATATAAGTGGGACTGGTGATTGGCTATATTTTAGGAAATGTTTATGGAGAGTTAAATTTCAAGGATGACTCCTAGGTCTCTGGCTTGTTCAAATTCATATAAGGTGGAAACATTTCCTGAAAAGGATGATATAGAGAACCTTATAAGAAGACCAAGATTGGGGTTAGGGGAACACTCATAATTTCTTCTTTTGACATGGGGAATAAAAGTTATCTTTCAAATACTAAGTAGAGATGTTGAGTAGGCAGTAGGGTTTACTGATTTGGAGCTAAGAATACAGATCAGGATTCTACACATATACTTGAGATTCATTTGCATATAGTTCTTGTAGTTGAAGCCTTAGGAACAGAATATCTTACTTAATTAGAGAATATTGCTTTGACTATAGAAAGTCTTGCCATTTTCTGACATACAGAACAGAGCAAGGGATGTCACCTGAAAGACTTAGTTTGGACAAACTGAGATTTACGTGTCTGGGAACATCCATGTTAATACAGCTAAGACGATGGGCTAGAAAGTTGGGTTTGGAAATAGATTCATCTCCTAGGGATGACGTAACAAATTGCCACAGGCAAGGTTGCTTAAAACAGTGTAAGGTCACATTCACAGGCACTCAGGGTTAGGGCTTGGACATACCCTTTGGAGGGATACAATTCAACCATCTACAGTGAAAATCACCATATAGATGACAGAGCATGCAAAGGTTGAGATTATATGAGTGAGTATTGACTATACAGGGACAGAGTGAAGAATGGAATCTTGAGGGAAATAACAGTATTTAAGAAGACTGAGGCAAAATGGTCATAAGACTTAGGTGTTACAAAAATCAAAGGAACAGTACACTTCAGAAGAAAGGTGAAGAAAACAATGACAAATATAGCAGAAAGTTTGAAAAGCACTCATTGAAATTGGCAATAACATAGTGATTGACTTTATATCAAAAGATTTCAGTGGAGTGACAATATAAAATCCCTACAGACCTGCAGTGTAGATAATGTTGTCTAAAATTTCAGAGAGCAGCATGAAGATGCTAATTTGTTCAGGATCACAGGTAACAAATGTTGGAGCAGGAAAATGAATTATCTATCTCGCTAACTCCCAGCCGTATAGCAGAGTATAAAGAGTAGAGTTTGGATTCAGACACTTCCTAACTGTGTGACTTTGGATAGATCAACTAAATTCTTTGAGCCTAAATTTTCACATCTGAAGAAGTAGGTTAATAGTCATATCTGCTTCCCAGGATAGTTGTAAGGAAGAACACGGAAAATGGAGGTTCAAAATGTATTGGAAATTTTAATGGGCTGTACAAACGCTTGTCATCATTTTCCACATAAAAGTAGAGACCAAGAAGCAGATCATATCTAGAGATTATGGATAACAGGTCTCAGCATGGAGCAATAGTTGCAGCAGTATTTATAAATGGACCAAAGCGTAAGATAGAAATACTTCCCCAGCTGTACTGTATTGGTTACTGACAAACAGTTGTTTTTACATTGTTTTGTTAACAAGAATCTAGGAAAACTTTATAAGAATACAAGATATGTTTTAAGATAACTACGGTTTCATAAGTAAAGATTTTGGAACCTGCTTTAAAAAGTGCACTTGATTTCCTTCTTGTCAAATGTCTCTTCGTCATTATAATATGATGATGCAAATGAGAATGACTCACATAACCAGGAAATAGAATCCAAGATGTTGGTGGCATCTTTTAAAGAAGTGATCTAGGGAGAAATTGTCTAAATGTATTGAAAATATTTTTGGAATAACTAAGAGCTAAAGAAAATAAAACAAGTGAAACTTATTATTGTATCTGAAGATGTTCATTGTCACATAATCCACTCCAAAGGTAAAATATAAAATATTTAGAAAATTAACATACCCAAGAAAATATTATTTATCTTTTTATAGTCATTCAAACCAAGGAATGATGGTTTTCTATTTTATTTTTTAATTTCTATATTTATAAAGATAGTAAATAAGTGTACAATATGAGTTCTAGTTAAGTGAGAAAATGAAGAGCACAAAACGACAGTTGCAGCAACACAGACTAATTTTGCACATGGGAAGAGACTGAACAATAACATGCCAAAAAAGAATTGTCTTAAGGTTGTAGGATTTTGGATATTTTTGAACTTTCTTTTAAACTGATTTTAGGTCTTAGACTTTCATATCTTTTCAAATAACACAAAGAAATATATTTTTTGATATTAGAGTTTGAGAAATTAACTGAACCAAGATGTTACATTGTGTTTCCATACATAGTTCAATACACTCTCCCACCACTTTCAAATCTTCTATGCTTGTCTGATACCCCCAACTCCATCTTCCTCTGCTTTCAGAAATAACTTTATCTGCTTTTAATAGAGGAAATTGACATTGCCGGACTGGTACAGTTTCAACTTCCTGCCACCTAATCTACATCTAACCATATATTCACCCATCTTTTCTTCTGTATCTCCTATCAGATACATAAGGTATCTATCTGCAGTCTCAGGAACCCAATTCAAACTTGCTGAAAGTAGAATATATTGGCTTCATCGTTTGAACATGTGAGGATGAGCTGAGTTTCATCACAACATATCCGGGCTCATGTTTCACTTCTCCTTTGTGTGTTGGCCTCATGCTCAGACACACTTTGCGTTAACACTTGTGCATCTGTGCTGTGCTCTTTGCTTTTAACATATTCTCAAATGAGGCCTTCGTTCTCCAGAAGTCTAAGGACTGCAGATCTATAGATGGAGACTATGCACAAATTGAGAAGATATGTGCTGGTATTGAAAAAATTAGGAAGTTCCACAGATATCTGGGTAAGTATGCTGCTTCTCATTCAAGAGTCACTTCGTATAAAATGGATGGGAAATCAAGTAAGCGCTGTAGCTTTAAATCATGTTATAAGATCTAAGAGACTAACAACCCAGGATGTTTTTCATAAACCCTGGAGAAAACTTCATGGTTTCCTGAATTTTTTAAAATGGGCTTCCTGATTTGTCAAATTTGGAAATTCAGGGCTACCATTTCTCCCTCGCCCTTTCCCTTCTTGCTTTCCCTCTTCCTTCCCTTATCAATGGGTATTGATCTAACCTATTGCTTTTAATAGTTTCATAATATTTTATAATATTATAAATTATTATATATGATTTATCCACATTCTCACTATTTATGTGTAATCTCAACTTATTTTGCTGCCATACAAATACTGAAATAAATAAATTTATGCATAAATCCTGATGTACTGGTGTTATTTCTGTAGAATAAATTTCTCAAGTGAAAGTTCTTGGAAATATTGTTTGAGCAGGACATTTTTTCACAAAGACTATACATGGGTTGAATACCCAGTCTTACTAAAGGTATGAAACCTCCTCTCAGCAAAACACTGTTATTTCCTAAACTTCAAAGATTTTTATTTCCAAAGATGATCCAAAAAGATGACTAGTCAGAGACAATGGGATGGTTTCATTAGATTGCTTTAGCAAAAGTTTCAGACTGGCTTTTTGCTTATTGCTGGTCAAGGGCCATTAACTCTTCCTTCTGATACCCTGCTTCAGCATCTGGCCAATTACTCACTTTGCACAAATGAAAAACTGAGTACTTTTGACTCTTTTATATCTTAGTGTCTTTCTTGGGATAAATTCACTTTAAAAAGGGGATCATTGCACCATTCACCCACGTCATGTGAGACTGCCTGATCCTCTTACACCCGAAAATTCTGCACTCGTGTGTGTAATTCTCAGAAGACAAACAGCTCAGACTATCTAGCCCGACTTCTATGCTAGTTCCCAATGCCTTCATCTGTTTTGAATACTTTGTTTTTTTCCCATGATATTAATGACAGCAATCAACATTTTGAATGCTTCATGTGTTTTATTTCATTTTATCCTCTTACAACAGTCATCTGAGGCAGATAGTTTTGCAATTCCCAATTTAAATGTATGAAGATTAAATGGCTAAGCTATTTGCTCAGGGTCAGAGTTAGTAGGTTGTGGAACCTGGATTGAACTCAGGAAATATGGACTAGCGCCAGTTCACTTAATTTTTAAAATTACCACTTGAAACAATGTTGACTTCCAGTAGGCACCAAAAATTGGCATCATTCAGGGAGGTCTGAGAAAATCATATACTATTTGCTGTAGAGAAGGGCAAAAGGGACCACTGAGTTTATAAAAACAATCCAGGTCTCCTTGGTGAGCTGGTGCTGTGATGGATTTTGGGAGAGAGAATTTGTTAGGTCCCAGTATTTACCAGTTTACTAAATATAGAATCACTGGTCTCCTCTTATAGTGATACCATGTATAGAACTTTATATTATTCTGGATTTACAGCAACAAAATGATCTTGTTTATATCTTCAAGAGCCAACCCACCACGGTCCAAACCCAAGAGGAATCACTAAAGGGTGAGCAGTTGCCAAATGAACCCTGCTCTAGAAGGAAGTTCAGTAGGCATTTTATGTTTTCTCATGTTTTGGTCTTGAACTATCTGGATTGCCTTACTTGGGTCCTGATTGAAAAAATGCCCTTCCACTCAGAGTGAGGGCTTCTTTCTGGTTATTGGAAACCACAACTCCTCTGAGCTCTGTTCCAATCCTCTAAGCTTCTCTGGATGTTTAAGCTTTGGCAATATTGTTCTGTGCCACTGTTTGGTCTTTCAGCTGCTATATGGTTAATTATTTCTAGTTGCTGCCAACAACCTAGTCTTAGGAGAGAATTGTGGAAAAATTGCTAATCCTCAGTATTGGGTACGCTTAGGTCTGTTATTTGATCCCGATTCCTAGGTATCATTACTCCAAAGAAAGCTTCTGAGTTGGTGAACACATATACATGTCAGGAGTGTGGCATGCCCCAACTCCACAGGGACAGAAGGACCTGTGCTCAGGATCCTTCTGGACCTCGCCTTATGGATCTCTTCATCTGGCTGTTCATTCATATCCTTTATAATAAACTGGTTTCTCTGAGTTCTGAGAGGCATTCTAGCAAATTAGCAAACCCAAGGAGGAGGTCATGGGGAACTCCAACTTATGGCTGATTGGTCAAAAGTACAGGTTACAACCTGGGATTTGTGATTGGTGGCTGAAGTGGGGGCAGCCTTGTGGGACTGAGCCCTTAACCTGTGGGATCCCACACTAACTCCAGGCGGAGAGGGTCAGAACTAAATTGAATTCTAGAACACTCTGCTGATGTCGGAGAATTGCTTGATGTGTGGAAAACCCACACCTCTGGTGTCAGAAGTATTATGTGACTGTAGTGTGAAAGTAAGGGAGAAACATAGGAGTGTATTTTTCCTGTGCAAATGGATTAACAATCATTAGCTCCTGTGACTAGAACACAAACAATAGAATGAGTATGAGAGGAGTAGAAACATCCAGGTCTAAAGATACTGCTGGAAACAAAAGGAACCCAACTACATAATGGCAAAGGAAGGATTATTTACTGAATGATATCAGGTAGAGAGAAGACCTGGGTTTGGTTTCATCTTTTAGATTAACCTGCTGTGTGATGTACAAATTACCATTCTGAGCCGATTTCCTTATATTGAAGGGAGAATTAGTATCAAGTACTTCCCAAGAGTTCTGTAAATTTCCTTTAAATTCCAAACTATTTAAATGTATGTTCAGAAATAGTTGCTACTATTTGTGGAGTCTTTATTATATTCTAGACTATGCTAAGCATTTAACAACCACTGTCATTTTTGATGCTCGAGAAAACTCTATGAGGTAAGTTCACTCATTATAACCACTTGGAAGATGAGAAAACTAAAGCTCGGAGAAGTTAAGCAGCATTCCCAAGATCTCATGACTGGTAAATAGTGAAGCCAGAATTCCACTGACTCCAATACTTTTAACTTTGACATTTACTCAGCACAAGGATACACTTTAGAAATATATATATATATAATTTTTCTACACATAAATGGTATACAGGTCATTCTAAAAAGTGTATTCCATTTTCAAATTTTCATCTCATAAATTAATGAAGCTTAAGAACCCCAAATAGATATTGTTAAGAAAAAATACAAGAGAAAACAGATACTCCCAACTTTGCAGTTCATGTACTGGTACTCCAGCATCCCATATCTGGCTACAGAGAAGAATGCCAAAGAGAAGTCGAAAACCCTATTAGTTGTATAATAAAAAATTATCAGTAAATTAACTACCATAAGTAGATAATATTTAACATCTAACCAATAACAACGGGATTTATTTATGGTTGTTTGAAAGGGAACACTTACAGACATCGATGTAAGATCCCAAGAAAACCAATAAATCTGAATGAAAATGTCACTTTTTTTTTTTTTTTGGTGAGGAAAATCAGTCCTGAGCTGACATCCATGCCAATCCTCCTCTTTTTGCTGAGGAGGACTTGCCTTGGGCTAACATCTGTGCCCATCTTCCTCCGTTTTATATGGGATGCAGCCACAGCATGGCTTGACAAGCGGTGTGTCGGTACACGCCCCGGATCCGAACCCGGGCCGCCAGCAGCAGAGAGTGCACTTAACCGCTACGCCTCAGGGCCGGCACCAAAAAGGTCACATTTTTAAGAAGACCAGACTATCCAAAGCTAGTCCATATGCCTTGATGACTTCTTAATCCTTTGGGTCGTGGAGATTATCTGAAGAATCCTCTTAGCATACCCACATAGGGGGTTATTTCATAACATGTTATTCAACTGTCTAAATTGTGACACATTCACTTTTCTCAAAGTTTAAGAGAAAATGAAACAGAGAGGATTGTGAAAAAAACAAGCACCGATAAGTTCCATTCACCCCTTTGGACAAAAACTCTCAGCAGCAGAACAGTTTCTTTATTCTCATCTTGTGTTAATACTGCAGGTGTGGTGGGCCTAAAAAGAGCTAATTACACAATAATTCAATACTTTAAGAAGCCAAATATTCCAGGCTTTATTTCAGCTGAGGAGAATGTGCAGCAATAAGAAAGTTCTATACATCAGCACAGGGAGTGTGCCGGGCACTGTGGAGGCTAATGTCCAAACCAGCAGGTGTGTTAAACCTTTTCTATTTAACACATTTTACAAAGATGTCCTCTCAAGAACTGTCTCCACACTGATGCTCTTAGTCACTGCCTCCTTCTGATTTTGATAATGGGTCTGAGTACAACATCTCTGCTGTATTATGAGACACATCCAATCTCTTCACCACCCTACACGTCTCTCATAATGGATAAGGTAATACTATCAACAATGGCATCTTCATCTCTCCTGTCCAGTCTAGATTAAAATGTGCTCTCATCTTTCACTCATATTGCACTAGCTATATCCTTTTTGTCTTTTATTCCTCCAATACTGGAAAGCAAGACACATGTTCTCTAATGACTAATTATTTTAACAGGATTTCAATGACCTCATAGAGTCATTGAAATCATTACATTCCTGCTCTCATGTCACTTAAGTATATTTATGTCAATTCATGATCAGAAAAAAACTGTAACTCAGTCACCGTCAGACAACTCTCCTCTGAAGCTGTCAAACCCTATTAAATTAATGGTCTTTTTGCTGTAGCTACCTCCACAAGAAGGGCCATGTTTCATCTTATGTTTCTTCCTGAATTCAGTAACAGTGAGGCTGTTTCAATGCATTTTTGAAACAAAAGGCCAGTGAAAGCAAACTGGAGGAATCTAAACAGGAAGAAAATATAGAATATGAAAATATTTCACAATTACTCCTCTGAGAAGGACCTAGAATCATCAGTGAGCAGTTAACAGGCTGTTAGTAAGTGTTTATGGCATGCAGAGCATTGTGCCCACCATATGCAATCTATGATGGATGCACTGAATTGTGTAACCCACTGAACTATTCATCACCAGAGCCATGCTTCTCAAAGTGGGGTCTGCATGTTGGGGCAGACTGAGAGGAGATAGAGAAATTAAGAGTAAATGCTGGGAACTTTTGTATAACATAGAGAAATTTTACGTCATGTGAATCTACAATTTTTTTAAGCTTATATTTTAAATTTCTTTTTCTGTCTTTTTTCTAGTAATTCATTTTCGTTGTATTTTATGAACTGTTGGTCTGAGACAGAATGGGAGAAAAACTGGTTTTCACCATAGATAGTGTGAAAGCACTGCCAAGAATATGGAGTATTTCTCAATCAGCTTTGCATTCCCTCACCGCACCCTGAAATAGAATAAAATCTGTTTTTGAAAACCTACTATGAGCCACTCAAATTTGAAATTTTCCATATGTTATATAATTTTTACTTTATTCCATATATCCTGTGATGGTTAATTTTACATGTCAAATTGACCAGACCAGTGTTCCCAGATTAAACACTATTTCTGGAGTCTGTTAGGGTGCTTCTGGATGAGAGAGATTAGCATTTGAATTGGTGGACTCACTAAAGTGGATGGCCCTCCTCCCAATGTGGGTGGGCATCATCCAATCCCTGAGGGCCTGAATAGAACAAAAAGTGTCGGAAGAAAGGATTCCTTCCTTCCTTGCCTGCCTGTTGAGCCGGGACATAGTCTTCTGCCCTTGGATTGGGATTTATACCATTGGCTCCCTGTTGCTCAGGCCTGCACACTTAGACTGGAATCACACCACCAACTTACCTGGGTCTCCACCTTACAGACCATAGATTGTAGGACTTCTCAGCCTCTATTATCACATAAGCCAATTCCTCATAATAAATTTCCTCTCAGACGTATATCTTATTGGTTCCATTTCTTTGGGAAACCCTGACTAATACATATCCCAAGACAAAAAGGAAGCAAGGTGGCTAGAAAACCAAGTGCAACCCACATTCATGCCTTGTCGTTCCAACATCTTCACCCTTTGCTCGTTAAATGAGCTCTACTGATCAGTCCCATGGGCATCACCTGAACCTTGGTTAGGACTGTAGACTCTTGGGTCCCACTCCAGACACACTGAATCAGAATCAGCATTTTTCAAGATCCCCAGGTGATTCATATGCACTTGAAATTTTGAGATGCATTGGCTCAGACTATTGTGGGGACTCTCAAAATGTAGGATGCTTCATAGTCTCTAAGGAGGAAACTAACATTATAGAACTTTATCGCAATATACAGTGCATTTCGTTAGGCTTCAACTCACAAAGAAAAATGGCAGTGTACACCTAAATCCCTAACTTCAATTCATTTTGATTCTCAACTTAGTCTCAGCAGACTTTTGCTACTTGTGTGGCAGAACTATTTGAAGAGAATAAGATGAATCCTTAGTGCCTGCCTGGAATTCAGATTGGAAAAGATTCAAACGTAAATCACTGTGGGCTCTTTCAGTTAAATATAGGCAAATTCACTTATCCCATATTATCCTTAATCTAAGGTAGGAGGGAATTGTATTCAGAGATCTCTCTGGTCAACCTTTCTATTAGATAGTAAAAAGAACCAGGCCAGGCACTAAAAACCAGTGTGATGACCATTTGCTTGAAGAGCTCCCATTTCTAGATGTCAGCTGCAAAATATCCTACAATGAAAGAAGGGCTCATTCTTTAATTGATTCACATACAAGGTGTTTTTCTCTCCCACAGAACTATGAGCTCTTGAGGGATCATGCTAAATATTTTCCTAAGAACCACTGCACTCCTACAACACTCATTGCTGGTCACTTTCCCCACTGTGCTAACTTACTTCCTCCAGTATGTTTCTGCTGTTGCAATTTTCACGTCTTCCAGACAGGCAACATGACGTAGGGCAAAGAACATACAGTCGGTTCTAGAGATAAACAACCTTGGATTAAATTTCCAGCTCTGCCACTTACAAACTGTGTGTCCTTGAGCAATTTGGTTAACCTCTATGAACCTTGGTGGCTACATGAACACCAAATTTGCTAAATTGTTACAAAATTACAGATGATGTAAGAATGGCAACTAACACAAGATGTTTGGTAAATGATTATGCAATTACTATATATGGATATGCATATATTACATAATTATACATATATGAATAATATATATGTATATATCATATATGCCTATTGGCCACACTGGGCTTTGAACCCCATAAATTCTTTATCTCTAAGTCCCTGTTGACTTGCACAGTGTTTGGAACGATTGCTGAATGGCAGGGGGATGAATGAAATAGTGAATGAATGAATGGAGTGGAAGGACCAAACATTAATTGAATTACTCTGATCGAATATAATGCCCTCATCATTCTTGATTAGTCCTGCAGGCTATCTATCCTCATATGTGCTGTTATTCTTACAGTAGTTCTTGATTATGACGCATTTTTCACAGTTCCAGTTTAAATGTTAACTTCTCTCATTTGAGAAGCCTTTCCCGACCAGGTCAGACCATCTTGTTTTTTCCTTCCTATTAATCTGCATAACCCACATATCTTAAATACTGATTTCATTTCACTCATGAGAATTCAACAATTATGCTAAACGCTGTGCTTTGGGAGCTCCTTGAGATAGGCGCACTGCAACCTTCTTGAAAATGAACTGCAATGCAAACAGATTTGCTTTGGGGAATTAAAGCTGATGTTCATGACTTAGGAGCATCTGCTACCTTAGGAAATAACAACCTTCATCTGCGAGTGAAATATCCTAAGATCATTACAGCCCAGTTCCCGTAAGTTATTTTAAACATTGACTCACAAGCTCAAAAAATTCTTGGCAGGACAGATCAGAATGAGAGTCAGAGTTTGGTAGGCTATGGCTGTTTGTAAATTAAGAAGCTCAGATAAGATGTAATCAGAGAAAAAGAAAATCCACACACAGAAGTCCTGAAGACAGGTGAGGGGTTAGGAAGGGGTGTTGAGGAAAGCATTGGAAAAGACGAGGACGTCTTTTTGCAGCTAAATTCTTAGGAATGGCAGATATTTATCGACTAAGCAAAGAGTAAAAGGTGTGATACACAAACAGTAAATAGGCAAGAAAAGATTAAATTATGATGGAAGAAGCAGTAGATAAGGGTCTTTTCTTTGCACCTAAGCAGGTAGCCTTGCATCTATTTTTGGAAATTTATACTCTATGTGATCCAGCTAGTCTCCCACTTCACTCATTGTTATTTTCAGTGAATGAAATATTTAAAAACTGTAATTTGCCTTTCTCAACTCAACTCCTATCCTTCGCCACAAACTCCCCACCCAACTCGATATTATTTGTTGTTGTTAGTGCCGTGGAGTCTGTTCTGAAGACTCATCTGACCCTGTGGACAGCAGCAGGGTGAAACCCTGCCTGGTCTTTTTACACCATCCTCTCACCTCTGGAGCTCTATCAGACAATGCTCTGCTGCTACTCACAGGATTTTCAATGCTAATTTTTTTGGAAGTGGTTGGGCATATCTTTCTTCCTAGTCTGTCTTAATCTGGAAGCTCCGCTGTCCACTATGGGTCACACTGTTGGTGTTTGAAATCCCAGTGGCATAGCTTTCACCACGTCAGCAACCCGCAGCTGCCACAGTATGGCAACCAACAGACCAGTGGAGTGGTTCCCTGACCAGGAAACGAACCCAGGCCACAGAGGTGAGGGCACTAAATCTTAACCGCTAGACCACCGGGGTTTGGCACTCAATATTACACTTGAGCCAACTTCAAGTAATTGCTTTTCTTTAACTGACCACAGTTTTTCATTTTCCCTTGATGTTAAATACTGTGATAATTAAATGAGGCAATTCAGTCCTTAGTCCTTAGTTCTTGGTATAGTCCAGGGATCAGCAAACTTTTACTGTAAAAGTCTAGATAGTAAACATTTTCATCTGCAACAATGGCCATACAGTTTCTGTTGGCCCCTCCTCTTGTAGTGCCAAAGCAGCCATAGGCAATGTGTAAACAAATGATCATGGCTGAGTTCCAATAAAGCCTTGTTTAAAAAACCAGACAGCCAGAAGTCAGATTTGGCCCAAGTGCTATAGTTCACTGACTCCTCGCATAGTGTCTGGTACACAGTTAGTGCTCAATTAATGTAAACCCTTTATGAGCTTCCTGTTCTCTCCTTTTAGAATGGCATTCTCTCCTCTGTCTCTGTTTTCTTCTAGGAAACTCCTACTCATCTTTCTCACATGAATCCTTTCATCTGCATCTCCAGGCAGATTTTCCGCTACTATTTTTGTTATTCTAATCTCCAATTTTATCTCATTTATTGCTGTTTTTCAATGTGCCAGGTACAATGCTCACAGATTTAAAAACATTATCTTATGCAGTCTTCACAAAGCACCCTGCAGTTGTTATCATCATGTCCATTTTCACATATAAGAAAATTTTTGTGTAGAAAGATTAAATAATGCACCAAACCACTCAACTTGGAAATACTCCTTTTTCTGTGCATTCACTGCCAAATATAATGCATGCGTCTAGTAACTGCACTGCATTGTGGTTAAGATAAGTTTCTCCTTTCTGTCTTCTTGGCTGTCTTGTGAGCTATCTGAAGGCAGAGTTCTTGGTTTGCATAAATGAATCGTGATATTTGGTTCAAGATTTTCTCGGTCCCCAATTTCTTCCTATTTATGATCAAAAGTTCCTGAAATTCATAATATAATTCTTAAACTATATTTAGGGATTTCCAAGGCATAGGAAGAGAAAATATGAAAGGTTATGAGACAAGAAGGATAAAATGAGAAGGTCTTACAAGCATCAAATGTAGATATGTATACAATAAAATAAACAAATATGAGAGAGGCAATATTTTAAAAAGAGAGAGAAAAAATTGGAAGAAAATTTTCCAGAATCCGTAAAAGTCATATATCTTTTAATTCAAGAAAGATAATGAAATCTAAAGTATGAAAAATAAAAACAATCCACAAAAGATTTACCCCAAGAAAAACTTCAAAACCCAAAGACAAAGAGAAACTCTTACAAGCTGTGAGAAAAAGACCGATTATGTACAAAACAAAACAATCAAAATGATGCAGATTCAAGGGAAAAATTTAAAGCCAGAAAGTAAAATAATATTTTCCAATTGCTGAGAGAAAAAACTCTTAGAATTGTAAGTTTTAGCTTAAATATGATTGGAAAATGGGGCAAAAGGAAAATGATCCTGAAAGTTAGGTTTAATGATTTACAAAATTATAGCAATATGGTCTAATCTAGTATTTAAAAGCTTGTAAAAAACTAAAATGTTTACCAAAAATAGGAAGGTAAGAAGGAAACAAGAAGTCTGAAATTTAGTTGTTCAAAATATCTCATATTATTTGGAAGCAGGATAACAAAATTGAATAAATTTAGACTTTATTAAATTAAACATCCATGCTATCATTTTAATGATTAAGAAATATATTAAATAATAAATAAAAATAAATGTGCATAACTTCCAAATTTATAGAATGAGAAAGACTTAGTTAAAAACTTCACTTCCATACAAGTCAAAAGGCAAGATAGAAGAAAAATTAAAAGCAGGGCACATAAAACAATAAAATATGACAGTATGAATAAATCTACATATATCAGTAATTACAATAAGTATTAAGTTAATCAGTCACTATTATATTATATATTATTATATATTTATAAGGATTAAAGGAATCAGTTAAAGCTAGAGATCCTCAGATTAGATTTTTTTAATCCAGCTATATAGTTATTATAGCCACATTTAAAACATAAGAATAAAGATATATTAAAATTTTTAAAAGATGGAAAGATAAGATGAAGGCAATTAGTAGGTAAAGTAAATATGAGTGACTATGTTAATATCAGAAAAAATAAACTTTAAGGCAAAAAATATTGTTGGAACTAAAGACATTCAACGTGAAATTTAAAATTTAAATCTCATAAGCAGCCACTGATTTAGCCTCCAAATATATAAGGCAAATACTGTCAAATTATAAGAGAAAAAGATAATCTTTCACCGGCTTCTGAAAATGTAATACTTTTCTTTAAGCAATTGATGTAACATTATAAGGATATAGTAGTGGAGCTAATGGACATATACTGAGCCCTACATCCAAGAGTTTAAAAACATTCTTTTGGGGCCAGCCTGATGGCATAGTGGTTATGTTCGTGATCTCTGCTTCAGTGGCCCAGGGTTCATAGGTTTGGATCACAGGTGCAGCCCTACACACCACTCATCAAGCCATGCTATGGTGGCTCCTCACACACAAAATAGAGGAAGGTTGGCACAGATGTTTGCTCAGGGACAATCTTCCTGAAGCAAAAAGAGGAAGATTGGCAACAGATGTTAGCTCAGGGCGACTCTTTCTCACCAAGAAACAAAACAAAACAAAACCTTCTTTCTTCTCAAGCAAAAACTGGATATTGTAGCCCCTAATCAATTATTATTTTGTACACGATGTCCTCTAATAGTCATGCAGTTAATTTAGATATCATTGTCAGAAATAGAAGTAGAGAAAACGAGTGAATCTAGAAATTAAAGTAAAAATCATATATTGTTAAATAATGTTAGTTAAAAATATGATTACAATGGAAATTACAATGAAAAAGAAAAGAGTTGCTTCATTTCAAATATGTGGGACTGAATTTACTGTTAAACTGAATTTAGAGGTATTTTTTAATTATTAATGCTTATACCAAAAAAAAAAAAGCTAAAAAATTGAGGTGAGCATTCAAAACAGGAGCTAGAAAAAGAAAACCAAAAATAACCAGAAGAAAACAGAAAAAAGAAGCTGGTATACATGAAAAAATAGATACAAAAGAGAGTAACAAAACTAATGTTGATTATTTGAAAGGCTGGTAAAGTCAACAAATCTCTGTTCAAGAGAAAAATAGATAATGCAGTATGGATAATAACAAAAATGAAAAGAGGGCAAAATTACAGAAACAGGTGTGATTTTTTAAAAAATGACAAAAGACTATGATAGGAAACTATCTCAATAAGCTTGGAAACTTGGATGAAATCTATAATCGCTAAGGAAAATATAACATTTCAAAAAGAAATTTGTTAAGGGTTTATATAGACCTACAAATCTGAAATACATTTGATCAGTTGGGGGGATAAAAGAAACTATCTCAATAAAAGATCCAGATTACTGTTGATTTCTAGCAAACATTTAAAAAAAAAGGTATTTTCAATTTTATATGAAGACTTCTGAGAATTGAAAAAGAAGCAATATTCTCAAAATTCTTTCATAGTATCATAACCTTCATTCTAATGAAAGACAAGAATTATATGATAAAGAAAAATTATAGGTCAAGAACAACTAAAAACAGATGGAAAAATCATAAATAAAATATTACCCAACCAAATCCAGCTATGAAATAAAATTTTATTGATATCTACATTTATATTTAGACCTATGGGAAAAACTTGGCTTTGAATTAGAAATTGTATTAATGTCATTCACCAAAGTATTAATTTAAAAGAATCAAATCATTTGATCATATCAATAGATTCTGAAAAGCAGTCAATACTCATTTATGACCTAAAAGAAAGCAAATCTTACTAAGCAAATAATGCAAGAGAACTTTTATAACTACCCAACATTACCACAAAATATAATATTTATGGGTAAAAGATTTAAAGCATTGCTTTTAATTCTGGAATCAGTCAAGATGCTATTACCACTCTCTGTAGTCAATATTGTACTGAGAGTATTATCCAGGGTTGTAAACATGAAAGTTATAAGAATTGGAAACCGAAGAAGTAAAACTGTCATTCCACTCAGACTATATGATAATGTACTTACAACAAAAAGAACATTAATAAAGGGCCGGCCCGGTGGCGTAGTGGTTAAGTTTGCACACTCTGCTTTGGCGGCCTGGGTTCATGGGTTCAGATCCTGGATGTAGACCTACACACCGCTTATCAAGCCATGCTGCGGCGGCATCCCACATATAAAGTAGAGGAAGGTGGGCATGGATGTTAGCCCAGGGCCACGCTTCCTTGGCAAAAAAAGGAGGACTGGCAACAGATGTTACTTCAGGGCTAATCTTCCTCACACATACACACAAAAAGAAGAACATTAATAAACATAAAAATAAATGTAGTAAAACTTTTCACCAAGCTTGCTTGATATAAAATTCTTATTCTAAAAACAATGGTGGCTAAAGTGGGGAGTTCCAGTTCTGCTTGACAGTGTAAGGCCACTACTGTCCACCTCTGCCACTAAATGCAACTAAAAATTCTGAGCAAAATACAAAAGCAAAAACAACAAAAGCAGCTACATAGAACTATGAAAATAATCACGTGCAGGTAGATTGTGAAGGAGTTAGAACCTGAAGAAGCAATGTACATGCAACCCACATGGTTTGAATTTCCTATCTTTTTTTTGTCTCTTGACTTTGTCCTAAAAGTAAATCCCAGTCCAGAGCAGTGCAATGGCCTGGCATCCTAAAAGTCTGATAAAAACCCCGTGTTTCTGACTAGGGGAATGAGGAAATAGAACTCCTGCAGGTACAATACTTAGTCTAACCCCTGGGCTACACAAGCACGGGACAGATCCCAACCAGTAGAGCAAAGGCTTAGAAATGAGATTTGAACTATCACCTACAGAGTGCAGGAGGTAACTTGTAGTCTAAACCTAACCAGGTTGCAAATACAGAAACATCCACATTCTCCAGTGGATACTAATAAGACCCAGAATCTATACAACACAACCTTCTCAATGTCCAGGGTATAATCTGAAATTACTCAGCATGCTAAGAACCAGGGATATGATTGCTGAAGGCTAAGACAACCAACGAATGCTAACCCCAAGATAAATTGGACATAAGAACTATCAGACAAAAACTAAACAGTCATATGTACTATAGTTCACTAGGTAAATAAAAACTTCATTTACTTTAAATGAATAGAAATTTACCTGAATAGTGCTATATTTATTAAAGAAATTGAAGTTGCTATCAAAAACCTTCCCCCCAAAACACTAGGCTCGTACGTAGGTTTCACTAGCGAATTCCATCATACATTCATGAAAGAAATTTTTCTGATCTTATACAAATTTTTTTCAAAAAATTGAGAGGTAGTGATTATTGCTCATCATAACCATAAAATCAAAACATGACAAAGACATTTTAAAAATTACAAACCCATGTTCTTCATGAATTTTGAGAAATATTAACATTGAATTTAAGAATATGTGGTGATGGGTTGTAATTAGTATTTGGTTGGTGAACATGATGTAATCTATGCAGAAATGGAAGTATAATGATGTACACCTGAAATTTATACAATGTTATAAACCAATGTTACTGCAATAAACAAAAAATTAAAAAAAAAAAGAATATATAGGATAATATGTTATCACTAAGTAGGATTTATTTCAGGAATGCAGGACTGGTTCAATATTCAAAAATATGTGTATGTACTATAATGTATTTTGTAATGTATTATATCAAGGGAATAAAGAAGAAAAAACATATTATCATTTCAGTAACTGTATAAAAATCATTGGAAAATTCAAAAAATATCATTATCAAAAACATGGAGCAAGCCAGTAATAACAGGGAAATTCCTCAAACTGACAAAAGTCATCTAGAAGAAGAAATACAGTCAATATTATACTTAATGATGAAAGGCTGAAATTGTTTCCCTTAATATTGGGAATAAGGTGAGGATGCCACCTTTACCATCTAAAAAATAATAAAATTGGAAAGAAATATGTAAAAACTGCCTCTATCTTCAAATAATATAATTGCTTACATAAAAAATATCCTATGAAATCTACAAAACAACAATTAGAACTAACAAGTGAATTTAGCAAGGTCACAAGATGAAAAGTTAATGTACTAAAAAGCAACTGTATTCTTATACGCAAGCAACAAACAATTGGAAAATAAAGTTCAAAAACATCTATAATACCTAGGAATAAATCTACAAAAGATATCTAAGACCTCTACACTTAAAATGACACAAATTTACTAAGAGAATTAAAAGAAGATTAAATAAATGCAGAGATATGACATGATCATTATTGGAAGACTCAACAAAATCCCAATCACAATTCCATCAAGAATTTTTATAGAAAGTGCTAAACTGATTCTAAAATTCTAAATTCTAGGGGCCGGCCCGGTGGTGCAAACGGTTAAGTGTGTGCGCTCCGCTATGTCAGCCCGGGGTTCGCTGGTTCTGATCCCGGGAGCGCAGGGACGAACTGCTTGGCAAGCCATGCTGTGGTGGCGTCCCATATAAAGTGGAGGAAGATGGGTATGGATGTTAGCCCAGGGCCAGTCTTCCTCAGCAAAAAGAGGAGGATTGGCAGATGTTAGCTCAGGGCCGATCTTCCTCACACACATAAAAAATAAATAAATAAATAAAATTCTAAATTCTAAAATTTGTAAAGAATCCAGAATGTAAGTAATTCAGAATAAATAAAGCAACTTTAAAGAAGAACGAAGTTGGAGGACTTACTCTACCTGATTTCAAAACCTACTCTAACAGAGCTACAGTAATCAAGACATTTGGTATTAATACAAAGATAGTCTTATAGATTAATGTCTCAGAGAAGAGAGTCCAGAAATAGACCTGCACATATTAATTCTATTTATTTTTGACAAAAGTGCTAAGGTCATTGAATGAGGAAAGAAATACTTTTTTTTTGATCTGTTTTAGAATCCCTCCTAAGTCCTGTATTCTCTCCAGGTTATTTCTTACCGCAGCATCACCCTGAGAAGTATTTTTAACTGACTTCTCTGTTACCAAACTCTGCATCTTTGTATTTTAGACACATATATATATACTTTTTCCTTGAGATTTGCAGGTCTCTACATGTCCATCAAGCCAAGTGTGGCATATCCATAAAATGAAAGATTATGCAGAAATAAAATGAATAAGATACTATAAACAGAACAAGGATGAATCTCAGATTCATCCAGCTGAAACAAAAGAGCTGATCACAAGAGATTCCATTTATACAAAGTTCAAAAACAAATTTATGCTAATCAAATACCATATCAGTGGTTCTCTGTGTCAGGAGGTGCATGAAGAAGATTGACTTTAGCCAGTAAAAGAGGACTTTCTGAAAGATGAAAATTCTCTATATCATGATCAGGGTGCTGGTTACATAGGTATTCACATTTTCAAAAGTAATTGACCTATATACTTAAACTGTGTGAATTTTATTGTATGTAGATTGTATCTCAATAAAATTGATTTAAAGCAGTTTTTAAGTGTTTCATTCTGGTGTACAGATATACTTTTTTCTATATATACAGATTTTTTCAATAATATACACTTGTGTTAAAATGCATAATTTTGAACAGTTTTGAATATATAGTATATATAGTATGTATATGTATATATAGTATATATACAGTTTTATTGAATATATATATTCTCTACTTATTATATAAAGAGAGAAATATAGATAGATAGATATATTCCCATGAAACTTATCACAAATCTGGATCATGACTATTTCTACTACACCATGATAGTCACATCATGAGTCTGTCCTAAATCTCTATCTCTTTTGCTACTTTTTGCCCTGTGCTGGTCTAACGCAGTGATATTCAATACTTTTTCTCTTTTCCTCTTATGTGTTAGGAGTACATCTTACGCTAACTGGCTCTGGCTTCTGCTTTGCTTGGCTCAGCCTAGTCCACCTAGCTCTAAATAATTAAACTAATAAGTTCTACAGTCACAGAAACCTGAAGGATGTTGGACATCTAAAGCTTCAGGAGAAGGAGGCTTGAGATCAGAAAGCTCCTGAATTTCCTCATCCTTTTTTTTTTTTTTTTTTTTTTTTTTTTTATTTATTTATTTTTCCCCCAAAGCCCCAGTAGATAGTTGTATGTCATAGCTGCACATCCTTCTAGTTGCTGTATGTGGGACGCGGCCTCAGCATGGCTGGAGAAGCGGCGCGCCGGTGGGAGCCCGGGATCCGAACTCGGGTCGCCAGCAGTGGAGCGCGCTCACTTAACCACCAAGCCACGGGGCCGGCCCTCCTCATCCTTTTTAAACTCTGAAATTCTATCTCCCAGTCAAAGATTTCCTCCCTCAGCAAGGAGGAAAGTCATAGAGTGGTAGGACTGTTGTCATGGGCTCTTCCAGGGTGGGATCCACTTTCATGTCTTCAAAAGCTCTTCCTGATGCTGATTGGATTTCCTCTTAACTCAACAGTTGGCCTAGTTGATAATTTCTACAGCACTCATATCATCTCCCTTTTCTCTATTTTCCTCCATTCTAGAAACCTTTCAGGAGGCAGGAGAATGATGGAAGACATGGGGCCTACACTCTCAGAGATGGGTTGTGGCAATGAGTAATTTAGAATTCAGATTCCCTTTTTCCCAGCCCCTCTGCTCATTCCACCTCATCTGGCTTTGATCCCAGCTTTGTATTCTTGTTTTATTTCCCTTCTGTTGTTTCTTTCCTTAAGTTGCATTTCAGGTGCCAGGTGGGAACAACAGCTGAGCTCTGTGGAGGCATAAGATACAGAGAGCTGGATGAGGCTGCTAATGATGTGCTCTGGCAAAGCAGTTCCATTCCAGCCGCGGTGATGGATGGCATCACTGGAGAAAAACCCACAAAGGGCTCAACTGTTCTCCTGAATCTGCAGTTTCTTCTGAAAAAATGAAATTGTATCAAATAGTACAATAAGACATCTGTTTCCTCCAGCAATGACTTCCAGGCTGGGCAATATGATATTGAATAGGGCCCACCACCAATTCCTTTATTGAACTGACCTGAGTTAAGTCCTGATTGCAGATTTTTAGTCTTTAGAACAGGGATCACATAAGTATTGTTATTATTTTTAAAAGTGTATGTATACACCAAGAAAATTCAAGGAGAATGTGAAAAGTTCATCCATTCACTTGTCAACAAATATTTACTAAGTGTCTATTGTGTGCCAGGAATTTCGCTAGATTCCATCGTCATTATTTATATGTCAGCCACAGAGAACTGTAGCTAAATTCCTGTGTTTACTTCCCTGAGTTATAGGAAATATTTCCAATTAGATTCACATTCCTCAAGAGGAAAATGACAAAAATTCTAAGCTATCAATAAGTACTGTTGCCAAAGCCAGCTGAGTATATGTAAGACGACTTGCATACGACAAGGGCATCAATGTTGCTTCATGGATTTGGGGTAATGTCCTGGGGAACTTACCGATTGTCATGTGTAGAGATCTCTTATCAACTTTGTGGTGATATTGACAAAAGCAAAAGGAAAAGCATTGCATTTGCTTTTCTAAAATCAAATTTATATGGAAATGACACAGTTAAATCTAAATGAGAAATAAATAGTAACTTTACAGCATTTTGACTTTTGACATTTCATAGCAACTTTTATTTAAACCAGTCTCATTAGAGCCTTTAGCACAACTAACACATAGCGACAACACCCAAACAGCCATAGGAACGTTAAATCAGAGGCCTAATTTATCCTGTGGTGGAGCTCAACCATACCATCGGATGGACTAACAAGTCTTTCTCCATAAGGATAGCTGCTACACAAAATCCCTTATAGCAGAAACCTGGCACCCTGGCACAAAGTTAATTTGAATAAGATTTCAGGGCTTGAGACCATCTAATCTGACCCATAGTTTTTTAATGAGACAGTTGAGGCCCGGGGAAATTACTTATGGCCTTCAGTTTGGGCAAAAATAGATGTGCTTGTTTCTAAACAGGTGACAGCAATAGCAATCATTGACCACAGATAAAAACTGAGTTCTTGCTTTCCGTGCTTTTCTTTTCTCTCTCATTTTCTCTCTTCCTTGACTATCTCTGACTCTTTCTCTTTATGCCTGTCTTCTCTTTTTCTGTCTATAATATCTTGTACTTTGTCCCCAAAATAATTTGTTGGTTGATATTTGAGTAGAACATAGTACAAAAATGGTACCAGAATAACAAAATATCTAAATACAAAATATTCCAGTTGGTGTCATCTGGAGTAGTAACAATGTTACAGAAAGAGATTTTCTATCATTTATAGCTATTATTTAAGATTGCATTTTGACATTTTTCAAACCTCAATAGCTTGCAACCTTTTATTGTGTCAATAATATAACTTGTATTATAAGCTACAGAGGAGAAAAGAAGGAGGAAACACTGAGTTTTCTTCCTTTAAAGTAGAAAAATAGATAAGAAATAAAGCAAAAAAGAACTTTCTAAGGAATTATATGCAACTGAGATCAGCCTGTATGATCATTTAGTGTTATTAATGATACATGAGCAGAAGGAGGGTTTCAGAATATTTGTACAAAGCAGGGAACACAAACTGCAGGGCATGAACTCAAAAGCCTTTGGAGAAAAAAAAAAACAGATCATTTGGTTCATCCATTCACTCCTGCTAATGTACACCACCACCCTCTCTCTGTCTTTTTCTGTCTCTCTGTCTCTCTGTCTCGCGTTTCTCTCTCTCATTTTCTCTTTTATTTCTTCCTTCCTTCCATTTATCCTTCCATCCTCTCTAACTCTCTTGTTCTTGCTCTCATTCTCATTCTCCTTTTATTTCTCTCTCATAGGAGGGAATTTTAAGCTCTCATTGTGTCATTCTGTACTTGATACAGAAACTGGGTATTATATAAGTTTGTGGAACGCAACTGTGTTTTATCAACTTTTAACAGCAAGATCCCAGAGATGCCAAGGTGGAATTAGTCCATCCCAGATACATCAAAGCCAGTCGTTCAGGAAAGGAACTGAGTCTTGATTTTGGGAATGACCAACATTCCTATTCATAATTGGCTGCTTCTCTCCCAGAGTGGATAGCGGTCCAAGAACTTGGGATGATGCTCGGCATATGACTTGCCTTTCTTTGCTAAAATTTGCTCTCATAAATGGATCTGAGATTCATTCACACTGTAATAAATAACAGAAGAACATGTAAAGTGCTAGAAAAGGGATTATAGGCTTTAAAGATGTAATCCTTACTTTGTAGTTTCAGGCACAAAATTAAGAGGTTACCTTGGAGTTATTACAATTAAATATATCATGAAGGCAATCTCACACACTTCCAATGGATAATATTGGTAGGCCGTGGAGAGAGAATTAAGGAAGAAAAAGAGAAGGAAGGAAAGAGAAAAGGAAAAATAAAAGGGAAGGATGATTAGATAGCACAAGGACACAGTACAAATTGAAACTAAAATCCCCCATTAATGTGTCTACGATGATAGACTGCATCTGAAAGAGATAAATTAGATTTTATATAATCACCTTGGAATTTATCATTCTTAATCAAAACAACCTTTTCTAACCCTCTTGCCATTTTTCTGTATTCCTTAGTTTGCTATTCTTCTGGTTTTTCCTCTTCATTATAATGTTTGAGGCATATTTCTTGTTTAAGAAAGAGAAAAAGGATCTTTGAACTGCACCTTGAGCTTTTCATAGGAAAACAAGTGAGAAACTCAATGGATATGCTAAATAAATACTGCTGGAGTGAGCAGCTTAAGGTTATGCCCTCAAACCTTAGCTGAATAAGACTTTCTGATGATAAATCATGAATCAATGCAGTTCTTTCCCAAGTGGAGAATAAGACTACATCCATACTTGAGTGTTATAGATATTTCCTTTACTTCTCTGGGTTCTCTCTCTTTCTTAAAACATGATTAAGTTTCTGATTCATTCTTTTAATAAACATTTTTTATTGTTTCTGGGACTAGCCTTCTAGATTAGCTAATGCTCAATGCAAACACGATTTTTCTAAATCCTTTTACTGGAAGATTCAATAGTGTCTTGGTAAGTGACATATTTTAGGATGAGACAAGTTTTGATTGCAAGCTATGCCCCTTATTAATTTAACTTATTTAACTTCCTTGAACACAAATTTCTCCTCTATAATATGGAGTGTTTGCTTAGCCCATCTCACAGTGCTGATACAAAGACTAACAGAGCAGAGCCTCAACACAGCAGTTATTTGAACCCTGACCTCTGTGTCTAGCCAACTGATTTACAGTGCAGATTTAATTTTGGTGCAATAATCCTGAATGGAGATCCTCATATATGGCCTGATGGGAGCTGGACATCATAAATCCCAGGTGGGCTAGATGGGATCTTCTGCTAGAGTTTGCTAGACAAACTGCCTCTATGCAGCCCAGGACTTACTTATTTGTTAAGACTGGAAATTACCAAACATTAGTACTCCTACCTTTTTTAGTATGTCAGAGAAAGTTTGAGTGTCTTGACTTTAAACAACCTACCCCACTTTCTCATCGCCATATATCCTCCCTTACAGCCTTAGACTCTGTGCTACACTGGATTCTCTGCTTGGAAATTAATAAAAGAGAAAAATCCTTACACTCAGCATTCAAACTCAATAAACATTAGCTACCTACCGCTGCCCCTATCTTGTAGAACTGAATAGTCTGCCTGAGTTGTGTTTAGGCTTTATGATATTACAACGTGTTTAGGGAAAAATTGTCTATTAATATCTAAAAGACCTCCACCAGGGCTCTTCGTTTGATGGAGTCTCAATTTCATGGAAAGTCCAGTCTGTATTGGTACTTAGGCAGGCTAGTAGTCTGGTATCCCTTTAAACTTACGGTCCATTAATATTTTTAGCCCTTATTTAAAGAGAAGGATAAATGTTATGTGGAATAAGAGTGGAGGGTGGCAAAGGAGGACTGCTATTTATAGCATTCAGCCTCTCCTTAATTATGCTGAGAAATTCAACTCAGGTCTCAAAGATGCAAACTCATTAACCAATCAAAACCCCTACAGCTAACTATCCCTAGTCTCCACAGAAGAAAATTTAACAGTCTTTATTCTCAGTATACAACTTGGGGGTGTCACCAACATCCCTCCCAACTAACTAGCTTGCCACAGTAGTCCTTCCAACCATTTGAGAGTATTCTTGAGAGGTCCATCTTGTTATATTTTTAATATTTGTGTGTGTGTGTGTTCGTGTGCATGTGTCCCTGTGTGTGTGTATCTGGCCACTGTCCCTTTAGGTATCCTTCTGGAAATACTGGTGGGCAGAGTACATTTTGGCTCCAGAAAGCTATAGAATGGATCATTCCATATATATTAAAGAAATCACCCACAATTCCACACTAAATTCAAAGATGAATACTTATGCCCTATTTACTTTCCGTCCCAAGTTAAGTCCAGCCACATTCATCTTAAAGGCTTTCAGAGGTTCTACAATAAAATTAATTGATAAAAGGAGATACTCATTATAAAATACCAACAACATAGACATGCCTCAAAGTAGAAATCAAATCCCTTCCCCAAATCAAATTACTGGAAATAAATAAATTCTAGATTAAGTCCCTTTGCTGTTCTAAATTCCAGTCCAAAGGAAATTATCTTGCTCTTGTGAGTTAAAGTACAAAAATAATTCAAGATTCATAAGTTGTCCAAAGAAATTAAAGTCCTTGCCAGGTTCTTTATTCTGCTTTCCCTTAGCTAGATGGCTTCATCATGGCCGGTGCAGTTGAAGCTTGGGCGTCATGAGCCCTGTCACTGTCTTCCACTGGAACAGGTGTATATATTAATCTGCCAGGGCTGCTATAACAAAATACCACAAACTAGGCTATTTAAACAACAGAAATTTCTTTTCTCACAGTTTTGGAGGCTGGAAGTCTAAGATCAAGGTGTTGGCAAATTTGGTTTGTTCTGAGGTCTTTCTCCTTATCATCGTGCCCTCACATGGTCATCCCCTTGTCTGCACATGTCCGGTGTCTCTCTGTGTGTCCAAATGTCCTCTTCTTATAAGGACACCAGTCATATTGGATTAGGGCCCACCCTAAGGACCTATTTTAATTTAATCACCTCCTTAAGACATCATCTCCAAATGCATACATTCTGAGGTACTGTGGGTTAGGATTTCAACAAGTCAATTTTGAGGGAACACAGTTTAGTCCATAAAAATGTATTCCTTCAGAATCTCAGAAGTTTAATTAACTCCATGACCACTCTCTTATGGGTCCAAAGTGATCCTAAGACAAACAAGATCATCAAAACTTTGCTCCACCTCCCAGAAAATAAAAAGAAAGTCAATCCCCAGCACCTACAGTAGTTTATCCAGGAATCATTATTCCTGAAACCAAGCATTTAATGTTGCCAAAGTCTAATGCAGTGACTCAATGTTGCAGTCACTAAGAGGTGGCAGACAGAGAAATCCTTCCTTGTATTAGTTTTGCCAGAATGCCAATCAACTGAGGTCTCCCTGGAGACCACCACCTGTGAGTTTCTTCTCAGTTGAGAGAAATCTTCCATTAGTAGGTTATTTCCATTTATTTTACCATTTGTCTAGGGGAAAATTGCAATGATGTATGGCATCTCTTCTCGCAGAGTGGCCTTCAAAATAACTGTAATTTATTAACCTTTAAAATTTGCAAAAGTGGCAGCCATTTATTGAGCTATCATTTGTTTTCATCCAGAATATTACAAATCTCTTGGTTTTTATTTTTCCTTTGGCCCCCATATCTCTGGTGCCTTCATGGTGCCCTGAAGTAGCCTCTACCTGGTAAAACCATCCGCAGATCCCCTTGTGAGTGAGCATTTTATACCTGTGCCAGCAGTTTTTGCCTCTTGTTATAATTGCTAAAGTCTAAGAAATGTTTCCTAGGGAGTTCCCAAGATGCTGGTGATGCTTTGGAAGCTTAGAGGCATCCTGAGCACCAACATTACGTTCCTTAGACACCATCACTCTTCAACTTTGGAATGTTCCAGACACTGAGCAGCATTTGCTTTTGTTACATCTTTTTCTTAAGTAGCGGCCAATGCCTCCAGTATTCTGCTTTCTTCTTCTATCACTTTGCACTTTCAGGAAGCTCATGCACTTGACTTTCTGAGTTGAATCTGCTTTCTTATGTAATCTCTTTTCGTCTTTATTTTATATCCCGCTAAGGCTGTTTGCTGGATGATAGTGCCTTAATATTTTTTTGGAGGGTAGGATTTGCCCTGAGCTAACATCTGTTGCCAATCTTCCTCTTTTTTTTTCCTCCCCAAAGTCCAGTACATGGTTGTATATCCTAGCTGTAAGTCCTAGTTCTTCTATGTGAACCACTGCCACAGCATGGGAACTGACAGACGAGTGGTGTGGTTCCACGACCAGAAAGTGAACTCAGTCCTCCAAAGCGGTGAGAGCGTTGAACTTTAACCACTAGGCCATCAGGGCTGGCTCAATAGTGCCTTATTTTTATTACTTTTCCTTTGCTTTCTGGCCCTGATATTTGTTTTTCTACCATAATTCTTTACAATTTGTCTTATAGTAAGATTTAGTAATATTTCATAGTAAATGACATGAAACTAATGAGTTCTGAGTCTGCTGAAAACATCTAGGCTCACCTAACTGAATTGGATCATCCAAGCCAGTGAATAGTCTCCTATCAGATAGCAAATAACCCAGATCTAGAGTTGAACAAAATATTTTGTAGGTATTAAAGAAAAGAGACAAGTTTATTAACAAGAGAATGAAATCAGGCTGGCCACATATTTCTCCTATATGGGACAACAGATAACTCCGGGGGCAGAGGGGATGGTGTGTATTTGGTTTTAAGAGACATTGGGTTCAATGCAGATTGTACATCGAGTGGTAGTTCATTTGTAAAGACAATCTCAGTTGCACAAGAGCCCAGAAACTTACTGTTCATATGCTCTTCTGGAAATGTTGATTTAAATACTAACTTGAGTCAATCAGAGAAGATGAAGTAAGAATCTGTGTTGGGTATTGAGGCACCAAAGACTGGGATAGCTGCTATGTCAGATAAACATGTAAATTCTAGATACCTACAAAAACCAAAAATCTTTTGTAAGAAATCATGCCAAAGACTAATGAAACAAAACAAAATTTCATCATTATATAAGGCTTTAATTCCAAAATATATGAGTAGACTTTTGGACATGGTGGGAAGAGAGACAATAGCATACTAAAATCCTCACATCTAGTAAAGGAGTGCCACAATTTATTGCATTGCTCCTAATCTAAAAAAATAAGATAATACACATGATTAGAACTGATTTTTTAAAAGTAAATGTAATTATTAGTAAAATTTTTAAGCAGCATATACAACTAGTAGAGATGAAAATAATCAACCCATGAAGTCAAACTTGGAAAATAAAAGAAATAACTTACATAAATATAAAATATATGTGTAACTTTATCAGCTATGATGAAATCATGGATGGATTAAACTATTTTTAAATATAAATACTCTTTTTTCAGTTAATAAAATATAAATCATATAAATGCTATTTATAAGACGAGATCTAAAACAGAATGAGACAGAAAGTTTAATGCGTAAAATTTTGCATAGATTTTTGGAAAGTAAAACAAATAGATACAATAGAAGCAATGTCAAATTCATATAATGAGAAATTTCAGGAAAAAAGCATTGCCAAAATAAATTGAGATATAACATGAATCATAACTTGTCTAGTAATATAGTATCAACCTAAATTGAGAAAAAAGAGTTACACATATAGTAAGTAATTGTAAAATACTGGGAAACTTTTCTGTCAGATCAAGAAATACTTGATGTAAAGCTTGAATCAATAATATATTAGCTAAGAAATTTGGGCTTTGGAAGTAGACAAAACCCATTTAAATCCCAACTTTCAGCTGACTAGGTGTAAATTTTAATAGAAACACCTTGGTTAGGTTAGTCTGTGTCCAGAAGACTCCATGGATTCACGTACTCAACTCTTGGAAAAGAACAATAAATAGCTTTCTGGGTTATTGTGACATTAAGTGATATCTAGAAAAGATGTTTGGAACACTGTTTGACATATAGAAGGAGTGTAACATATTTTAATTATTATTAGTATTACTACTCTTATTATTATATATTAACAATTTACCCTACAACCAATTTAATTTTGACAAATGCTCCATATGCTAAGCTCCTCACAAAAATCTCAGTAAGTATGTGATCTACAATGCGGCACAGATAGAAATTAATACCAAACTTTTACATGTTTACAATAAATATGTTAAAATAAATATATTTCTCACAAATGAAATACTTTGACATAATTAAATAGCTATTGCTTAGAAACAAAAAGTAGAGTGAAAAGAGTGATAAAGACATTCTCACTTAAGGAAACAATCATACAAGTAAAGGAGAATGTAAGAGTTATTTCCTTGAGGTCAGGAATTAGATAAAGATGCCCACCATCAACGTAACAGAAAATAAACTATATACATTATTAAAATGCATTTTATTGAAGGATATAACTTTCCATTTAAATAAAGGAGGGGAAAAACTTAACAACTTTCTATATAGGAGCCTCAATATTTCAATTACCTCTTAATGAATTTATACATGTTCAATTACCTGTTAATGAATTTATAGAATGAGTCCAACTGAAATCAAAATCCCATGTAATTAAAAATATTTGACAAAGTTGTTTTAAAGAACATATAAAAGAATAAAAACGTAATGATTACTAAGATGTTTTTGAAAAAAAAGACTAATGTGAGGGAACAAATAGTTCTAAATTAACTATTTAGAACGCTTTATATTTAATAAGTATATATGTATATTCCGTAATAATTTAAACTTGTGATATTTTCTCAGGAACAAATAAGCAGATGAAAGAAAGAACATACAAAGCTCATAAAACCTTTGTGAAGGTGAAGTTGACACTTTAATTCCATAGGGAAAGAAAGACTTTTTCAATTGTAATTATTGGAAGAATTGATAAACTATAAGAGAAACAAAACAAAAGAAAACCAAAATTGAGATACACCTCTCTCATCATACACACTATGAATCCCAAATGTATTAAAGAGCTAAATGTAAAATAAAATGTCTTAAAACAAAACAAAACAAAACAAAAACCTGGAAGGTTTTTAGAAGTACAATTTTGAATGGATTAAACGAGATACTATATGGAAAGGACTTAGAAGTAAAGACACACAATGATGGAGTTAGTGGTTAGGGATGTGCCTTCAGAGCCATACTTTCTCACTTTAGGATGGGGAAGGAGGAATTCATAGGAAAATTTTGCTAGATTTGGTTACATATAACATTTTAAAATTATTTCAAATATTATAAAATAATTACACCAACTTTAAAATGTAAATGACAAATTGAAAAAGATGTGTGTATTTTATTTAACAAACAATTAATATCCTTCATAAACAAAAGGCTGTCAGCAGCTATGATGGGACAACAGCCGGCAGATACTGAGACCAATTCTTTATCTTTTATGCTCTCCCTCCTCCTCCCCTTCCTGGCCTTTACAGGGAAGAGGAAAGCTGTTGAATATGAGATTAGAGTTTTTAAGCTAAAAAGACTTTTCATTAAATATTTCAAATATGAACGCTGTCCAAGGTGCTATTAAGGGATGTGCTATCTTCTGGGGAAAAAGGAGTTGACATAACTCAATTGGAGTAACCACTCAATAAAAATCAAGCAATTCATGTTTGTGTCTGAACTGACTCAGACCACAGAATACAACACTTTATATACATCATACATGAATACATATACCAAAGAGGTTGGACAAACTGTAACCAATACCAAATGTTAACTACAACAATTTTTAGGTGGTAAGATCTATAAATACTATTTAATACCTTCCATGTAGTTTTCTGTATGTTCCAACATTCCATGCTGTATATGCATTAATTTTAAAGGCAGTGAAAAAAAAGATGTGATAAAAAATGTGAGTGGGTGACTGCAAAGGGTATATTTCATGGATAAGTCAAAAAGAAAAAAAAACTGTATATATTATTCTTCTTGCAATCACTTAAAATTTCTTGCTTCCAGGCAAGTCTTGAAACAGAAAAACTTTGGGAGTTGCCAGTGATGATGTGCCCTCTGCCAGTTACTCCAATCAGGCTGCACAAATAGCCCTCTGAGACCACAGGGCAGAGACAGTGGAGATGGGAGGAGGAGGGGAGAATCCAGTAATAAAAGCCCCAAACACATAGTAGGTAACTAGGCGTGTTATGGGAGTTGTGTGGGAGAGAAGAGAATTCTGCTGAACTTCAAATGCTCCAATTAGACCAGGGGACTGTGTGTATTCGTGTGAAATTCTCTGACTCCAGGTATCATTAAAATGGAGGCTATGTGGTTTAGGTTTTGAGAATATAGATTTCAAAGCCAGGCAGCAGCACTGACCAGCTTTGTGAACTTGAGCTGTTGATTTCAGCTCGCTGTTTCTTAGTCCTTCTCTGAAAAGTAGAAATACTATAGAAGCAATGTCTTAGGTTTTTGTAATTTTGAGTAGATTAAATACATGGGAAGGGTTTTGAGGTGAAGATATAGAAAATAGAGTTAGTGTTCACAAAGTGACTTCAGAGCCTCACTTTCTGGATTCCTTTTTTTTTTAATTATTTTATTGAAGTCATATTGGTTTATAACACTGTGTAATTTCAGGTATACATTATTATATATCAGTTTCTGTATAAACTGCATCTTGCTTACTCTCAATAGTTTAGTTTTTATCCATCACCATACATGTGTGCCCCTTTACCCCTTTCACCCTCCCCCACCCCCCTCCCCTCTGGTAATCACTAATCTGTTCTCTTTGTCCCTGTGTTTGTTTATCTTCCACATATGAGTGAAATCATACAGTGTTTGTCTTTCTCTGTCTGGCTTACTTCGTTTAACATAATACTCTCAAGATCCACCCATGTTGTTGCAAATGGGACCATTTTGTCTTTTTTATAGTTAAGTAGTATTCCATTGTGTGTGTGTGTGTGTGTGTGTGTGTGTGTATATATATATACACATATACACATATATACATATACACTGTATATATACATATATACCACATCTTCTTTATCTATTCATCAATTGATGGGCATTTGCGTTGCTTCCACATCTTGGCCGTTGTGAATAATGCTGCAATGAACAGAGGGGTGCACAAATCTCTTTGTATTATGGACTTCATGTTCTTTCACTGTATGGATTCTTATCTCAGCTCCATCACTTGAGTTAGTTACTTAATCTTTCTGTGCTTCATTTTCTTCATCTGTAAAATAGTGATAGCAATTGTACCACTATGTGGGGTTATTGTGAAGATAACTGAGTTCATTCATAGTAAAGTCAGAGGAATGCCTGGCATTTGAATCAATGTCAGATTTTTTTATCACCATTTTATAGATGGGAAAACTGAGGCAGAGTGAAGTTAAGTAACTTGCTCAATGTCACCAATGAGTCAATGCAAGGGTTTGCATTCAAACCCAGGTAGTCTGGCTTCATAGCTTGTGTTCTTAACTATTGTACTGTGTTCAGTACATATTAGGTCTTATTTTTACTGTTATTAGTTGAGTCAGAGGGGCACATGAGGATAATCTCAAAATATTTTCTAGTAACCAGGAAGGAAAGGACAAAGGAAAATTAAGAAATGAGTACTGTTCATTTCTTGTATAACAGATATTGCTCCAATTCATTTAATCCTGCATACCCATGATGCATATAATATGATTCCCATTTATAGATGAAGCAATCCAGCCTGAGGAAAGTCATGCCTTAATTATGCATGAAACTGGCATTAGAATTTAAATCTGTCTACTTTCAAAACCTAGGTCCTTCTACTAAGGACGTTCCAACACTGCTCCAATGTCTTAGTATTTGCTCTGATGATGTTCAGTTTGCCCCTGGCCTAGTCACCATACTCAGAATCTAGGTTTGTTCTATATTTAGAATAACTACGGAAGACATTTCCATGAACTTGGTTTCCCTGCAAATCGCAGTCTCTGACAAAAGCCAAAATGGGTGGTCAGGAGACAACACAAAGTGAAATAATCAGAGTTTCACTGACATTCTCTGCTCAAAAGAACCCTTTCCAGAAAAACAGAAACCCATCATGGGTTCATGATAAAACTAATACATTAGTTCCTTCATTTTCAAAGCCGTTTGATATTGCTAAGGTGTTCTCTTGGGCAGAAAACATTTATACTCTTTCTCCATCTCAGATGCAGACCTTGGATTCTTTGACATTCTGGTGCCCATAGTCTGCAGTCTCGAGATTTTTAGAGTAGTTACTCCAAAAGAATGCTATCTATGCTCCATTTCTGGGTAAACACTTCAACTTCCGGCAGGAAGTCTGGGATTGCATCTGTAATAGGCATTTATCAGCTCCCTCCTTGGCTTCCATTTCCCCCTTTTTTTTTGCCAGCAGCACACTAATTTCCTTTAGGTAAATTACTTCTCTCCCATTGTGTTACAGCCTTACAATCTGGGGGACTGACCCTCCTCCTAGCTTCAGGCGTGGGGCCTGATTGGTTTAAGCTAATCTTTATCTTCTATCCCCTCCAGACACAGTAACTATTCAGGAATGGCTGCATGATCTAATTTGGGCCAATGAAAGAGACTGAATCTAAACATTTGAGCAGAAGCCTTCTGGGGCTCTCCTCTCCTTCTCTTGGAGCTGTACCGGTGGGTGTGGGAAACATTCTGGAGCCTGAAAGTGAAATGGACCCTGCCAAGACATGGTGGGGATGTCACTGAGCTGCTGCCACAAGCCTCAGTGGGGACCAGCCTTATCTCTAAACTGTTTCAGTTTTGTCAGTCAATAAGTTTCACTTATTGGGGCTGCTGATTGGGTTGGGTTTTCTGTTACTTAAAGCTGTAGAGCGACCTCAACAATGATGACTGTCATCAGGGAAACGCATGCCTAGTCCAGCACATCCTAAAATCCTAAGGGTTCTTATGGAAAAGTGAATCTAATATCATAAAAATTAGAAATGCAACATCTTCTCTCACAGAACAGGAAACACACCTAGTGATTCTCTAAAGCCTTCTTAGTTTCAGCTGCAAATGATTAATCGACTTTTTATAGCAACATAACCACTGGTAGCTGCAGAGTACACTGTCTCCCACATCAGGTATTATGACAACAAAGCCATGGCACTGAGTCATACTGTGGCTTCCTTCCCTGCATTAGAGTCTGCTGAAAATACTGGCCTCTCCTAACAATTCCATTGTGAATTTATGGCATCATGTTGCTACCCTGTGTGCCAGTGATGCAATAACATTACAAACTAGACTCATGTAGAGAAGATAAGCTCCAAGCTTTGAGTGTGTGGTAGCCACTATGACACTAGACTAAACAGAGAGAAGCTATGTGAATTGCTAAAGAGAGAAACGAATGTTCCAAATATTTTTGTGGACTAGATTTGGATTTCTAAAACCTCAATTTTCAACATTTAGAGAAGTGTGAAAAATCATATTTGAGTAGCATCTACTGTATATATCGGGCATCACCGAGACAGACTTTACATATATTTGCAAAAAAAATACACACACACACACACACACACAAAACACATGCAGGCCCTGGACTTTCTCATAATCAAGATCAAACCCTGGAACTGAGATCCCAAGCAGTGTGAGATAGTTCAGAACTTCTCAAGCCAATCCTTACAACAAAGCAATGATGGAATCAGGGCTTCAGGAAATTTTAGTATATGGAGCTAAGAGGACTCTGAATCCCAGTAGATATCAATAAAGTAAACATGATCTTATTTGCCTTAATATTACTGAAAAACATTGCTGCATTCATGATCTGTTAGAAATAAAGTAGTAAAGGGTTATAAAATGAAAGGTTATGGCTAAAGATAGACTCTCTGTGATAATCAAATGGTTGGGTAACTTTCTCTCTCCAGTCACGTGCTTCCATTCTCTTTTTGGTATCCGAGGACATAGCTGTTGTCATGATTGGACCCTGGGGCTAGGAAAATTGCTATTGCAACTCAGAAGTCAGAAGATTGTCAATTCCAGTTGGCAGTGACCAATGGAAATAATGTTGGATGTGGTACATTTGAAAGAGATCTGGCTTTGGAACTAGGAACATTGGAATTAAATCCTGGACATGTATCTTATTAGCTGCTTAGTCTTGGGTAAGTTATTTAATCTTAGAATCCATAAATTACTCCATCTGTAAAATGCATATAGTAAAATTTGGTATGAGGATTAAATATAACATGAATGAACACACATAGTATGCTTAGTGAATGCCATAAGAATTATTTGATAAGTGACTCCATCATTTAATTTTGCAATGCATAAGGCCACTGGGGTCCTGCGGTGCCCACCATAGCACAAGGCTATTAATTCAAGAGATGAATGCTAGTGAAAACAACTTGTTTTCAAGATAATGGGTGAGCTGACAATGGGTTGGCCAGCTAGATCTAAAAGTATGAAAATATACTTCAAAACAGCATGAATTTATTCTCTTTGTTTAATCAGAAAGTATTGCTTTCTGATCCCTACCTAGTCATCTTGATCTGATTTATTCAACTTAAACTTTTTTTTCCCTAAGCTAGGAGAATGCTAACTATTGAAAGAGGCATACGGCTCCCTTACTTTGTGGTAAAACACTGTGCAAGGAACCTTGAGCAGGAAATCAGAAAATATTGGTTGAACACCAGGCTCTACTGGGACTGAGTACTTCAGTTTCCTCATTTGGGCGATAAAATAATCACTAACCAGGTATAAAATTCCTATTGCTGCCTCAGGTCACCCTGTAAAATGCCAGCTTCATTCACTGCTATTGAATAAGAAGGACTTTTTAGAAGAATCATTTTAGCTTCATTATTCAAAACGACCAGACTACTATCTGCATAACACATCAGTTAAGAGTTGCTTCTGTCTTTATCATAATTCATATCACTGTTTACAAATTCTGACCACCATTAATTATAACTCAGATACAAAATAATAATAATAATAACTGATTTTTCTTGAGTGCTTTCTTGTGCCAGGAAATGTCATTAATTTACATACATTACCTAATTATACTTCACAACAAGCTTAATTGGATAGGAATTATTATTATTATTATTACTATAAATCTCATTTTAGAGGTGAAACAAGGAAAGCACAGAGACTTGATGCAACTTGCTCACGTTTTCTTCTCTAGTAAATATTACAGCCTGGATTGGAACATAGACAGTCTGTCTCCTGAGCCCCGTCTTCTATTGATTGTACAGCACAGCAAAATGTAATTGTTACCTCCTCATTTTTCCCATGTGCCCTTTTGAGATACTAGCAGGCCCATGTTATGTATTATAGCTTAGAAATACCAAATTATATAATTCAGACTATGCCCCTCAAATTTTTTTCACAAAAAAATTATTAAAATTATGGGCAGTGTGGAGACAGTCTACTTTATGAATCAATCTAATAGATAAATAGGAAAATTATAGAATTGATTAAAAATGTTTATTGTAGTTTTATTAAAGGACAAAAAAATTTTCAGGACAAAATATCTAGGAACTAAAAACCATTAAAATATTAAGAGGTCAACAAATGTATTGTTTACCTATTGTAGCTGAATGAAAGAGTAACACAAAACTGTGTCCAAAACAGAGAATAATTTCCAGTTTTGCCATTTATTTAGTTTTTAAATTCTGTGTAGTTATTTTTACTAATTATTTTAAAGGTAAATGTGAACTTTTCATTTATGTTTTCGTATTTGGAAAAAAGCCAAGTGTCTTTCTGGAGGGAATGGGATTGTGCTGTCCCTCATCTTTCTTTTACGCTTCAAATATTTTGTCTCTCTTTTCCCCACCTCCACTCTGAATTAGCTCTTCTGTTATCCATCTTGTCAAATCCCTGTTCTCCATCTTACAAAGGAACAGAGAAGCTAAACTGAGAAATTAATTTGTGGTAGTGAAAGGGGGCATATTTTCTGGCCCATTTTATAAATAAGATAATCACTTAATGTTTGTGAAGTCTAAAGAAAGAGAATGACAGCAAGAACAGTCCTAGAATAATGAGAGTCTGGTTAAACAAACAAACAAAGCAAACCAAGCAAAAACAGCTAAAAAATTTAAAAAGCAAAAGAAGAGCTTTTTAGGTCATTCTTTTCTTCCCACCTCTGCCTCACTTTCAATTTGTCAAAGTTGAAAGAAAAAGGGGAGGAAAAAAGAAGAAAAAGAAGAAACATGTTCCATAGTCAGGGGGATATGCGGGGTGGGGAGGACTTTTTTCGCAAAATATTTCTACTCTCTCATTTATGTTCCTCATTCTTGGCTTTTTTATTTTTCCTCCCCAGACACCTGGGCTTTGATGGAGAGGCAACTCAATAACTCCCACAAATTCAGTGCCACGTGTTACCTATGTAATTAGAGCCCACATCGTAATTACTCTCATGTATATAATCAGTGTTTCTGAACACCCTCGATTACTCAAGCCCCATTGCTGAGCGATAAGCCGGGAATATGTTTTCTCTTGCATTTTATGAGATAGGCAATGGATGTATATTTATTGTTTTGCACAATCAGATGTTATCTCATTATAACATAATTAGTCATTAAGAAACAAATATTACTGAGCATCTAACAGGACTCCAGAATGTGACAAGGCTTGCTGCCCAAGGCTAACTGTGGGATACATTTCTTAATGATGTAGTAACCATGATTTCAATTTTTTCCTAAAATAAAGAAATCTATTACGTCATACATGTAAGTTTTGGCTTAAATAATCATTTCTATTTCTAAAAGAAAAAATGAAGACGACTATAATAAAGATTCAAAAATATGGGGAGTAGGTATGTTGTGAACCTGCTTTATGAACAAACACTGGACGGACCCACACAAGTGCACTTTTGGTGTAATTGGTTAGAATATTTGAAGTCAAGATCTACAGATGAACCTGAGCATTGGGGGTACCATACCTAGCACAGGGCTGCTAACCGACTGATCAGAACTAGATTTCATTGAGAATCACATTTCGCAAGAGAGAAAATGCTATCACTATAATAAAATTTAGATTCAAAGAAAACTCTTTCTCTGCATCAAAAAATAAGCACAAGATATCTTCCTAAATCACTTTTTCTGTATATAAACAAATAAAATTCCTGAGAGTCCATGGCCCCAACACCATTTCTATATCATCAGAGCAATGTTTATCTTTTACAAACTTGAACGTTGACTTGGTAGATAATTTTTCCTACTTAGTTGAGAGATTTGCTGGTCCTTGAAGCAGTATTGTGGAGTGGGTTGGAATACGGTAGCTGGAGTCTGACTACTTGCATTCAAATCCTTGTCTATCATCTTTTCATTCAAGAGATGTACTTAACCTCTATAACAATTTTATCATCTGTAAAACGATCATGGTAACAATATTACGCACCTCCTAAGTTTTTGTGAGGAGTTAATACACAGAAAGTGCTTAAAATAGAAGTAAATCCTAAATACGATTTTAGCTATTATTAAATATATTTGTCCACCTCTCTGGAGTGAAAGGAAATAGCTGAATATGTAGTAGGAGGTGGGAATGTGAGGTAAGAGAATGGAGAGAAAAAAACACAAAAGATTTTCTAAAGGTCAAAGGGTCTCTTTCTTGAATCATTGGCCAGACTTTGGTTTATTGGTACCTCAAAGTCTTGAAGAAACTCTCTATAAGACAGCAAGGTGAAGAACCCCTGGCTGGCAGGAACAGACGGGTGGTGGCAGGAGTGACAAAGGGGAAACAGCTGGACTTTTGCGCTGATGCGACAAGTTTGTTTGCAACATAAGGTGTTTGACTTTAGGCTCATATGTTAAGCCCCATTTTATATATTTATTTAACAGACTAGCAGATTGTAGCACAAATTCACCTTTTGTGCTTTCTTTCGTATAATGAATTTCCTAAACCATATTATAATGTCATATACTAAACGTGCTTTCTCCTTTTGAAATGAAGATTTCAAGAAAAATTGAAACTTTTGCCACAGATGGTGTCAACATAAATGAGAGAGAAGAAAAATATATTTTTCTTTGTTTTCCCTTGAGGATGGTAAAAATAAAATAAGTTAAAAATGATTTGTCTAAAGACAACATCAATAAACAATATTGCCAGGCAACCTGGGTTTAAATTCCTTTCTCACTGTGTGATCTTAATCAAATTATTTAATCTTTCTAAAATTTGATTTTCCAACCATAAAATGGAGATTATAATAGTCCTGGCTTATAGAATGTTTGGAAGGTTTACATGTGTATATACAGAGTTCATAGAACAATGCTTGTATATAATAATTAGCCATCAATTGTTGCCAATCTATTGTCATCCTCAGCAATTGATGTCTGATGGAATAGGCCCTATTAAATTGTTTTCTTTGAGGAATCTCATAAATATAATCAATTTCCTGAGTATGACTAAGAAGAAATCAATTCTAAGAAACAAAATGGAGAGCAAGAGCACATTTATCATGTACTTTTCTTTAAAGACATATACTCCTGTGAAGATGGCCATCATTCCACTCCCCATTCTGTGCCATCTACGCTACGGCCACGGCAGCCACTTTCTTTTACAAATAAAATTCATCAGCTGCCCCACTTTGAAACAATGATGTTCACCCCCACCACTGTGAATGTGGTTGTGTACTTTTGTGGGTAACATTCCATAAACTCGCCTGGTGTCTCATTCTCTTGAACCTAAAATCAAGTCTTCTTGCTACTGGCCAAACCCAGGTGCCCTGGATGCATTTATGAACATAGCAATAGACAGAACGGCCTATGTGGTCATCTTTCTGGAAAATTACCAAACTGTGCTAACGATAAAGATACTCATTTTGAAAAACTCAATATTTGCCCTTACTTTTAAGGCTTGAAGGACAACAGAAAGGGAAGCTAACTTGCATGGAACATGTATGTTCTGGGAGCCACTCGACGTGCTCCACATATTCAGTCTCATATGACAGGACGTTAGCACCTTTAAATTAGTTTAGCTTATAGATACTTTACCAGATGAAAACAATGACTGAATCATGAGTCGGGATGCCTGGGGCAGAAGAAGTGTCCACAGTCCCTCTCACACTTGGAAATATGATAGCAATAAAAATCATTTGGGACCTCGTAGGCCCATAAGTATGTAATTTTCTTTTCTTCCTCTGGAACTGAGGGAAGAGACATCTCTTTTTCGTGACAAGAAAAATAGAATTTATATAGCATTATTTGTTTTATAATTCCTGTAATTAGGAGCCCCAGTTGGTTGAGGGATACCTAGGTTCAGAGAAGCACGGGCTCCGCCCTTTTTCTTTTCAAGCCTTTCCCTTTTAGACATCATTTTTCACGGGAACGACTTTGCTCTGTTTCCCCTTTTGAGCTGTGAGTTTTTGGAGGCCAAAGACCAGGTTAGACTGTTTGTTTCCCTCCCTTTCTCCAGTAGTTAGTGCATGTCCTTAATTTTAACAGACTAATTAATTATTTAATCAATGAATCAATTCAAGAAGCTCTGAAATCTCTCCTGAACAGTCCTGCTTAGATCATGTGATCTTTTATTAGTATTTCCTAAGGATCAGATATGACAACTATACAACTAACATCTTCCAGAACATTCCAGATTTCGAATATTCTATATTGCTGTTATAACAAATGTCAGAAAATATGTCTCAGTTTCTGGTTTGAGAAATATAAACATAGTGGATAAACCTCATACAACTGGCAGAGAAAATTCTGTAACTTCAAGACCTGCTACTCAGCCCTAGTGCTTTAAGCAACATGACATGGAACAAAGAGCATGACCTTAGGATTCTAAGGGACCTGGGTTCAAATCCTCAGTCTGTTCTTTACTAGATGTTTTCCATGGTTCTTATTGCCTTTGAAAAGTACTGTTCATCAAAATCTTACCTGGAAATCAAATATTTATGATAGATAAAGGCAGAACTTTCTCCTTGGAGCAGGACAGAGGACCCAGACTTCAGCCCACTTGGTTCCTTCTTTATCATGCCTAACTCACCCCTCTGTATCCCATTGGACCTAGGAAACCAAAGCTCTGTGGAACAAAGTTTGAAAACCACAGAGATTATCTTCTGGAATCTGAGTTTCATCATCGCCAAATTGGGAATGGTAATACTTGAATCAAGTATGTTCACCCCGAAAAGATTTCATAGCCACAGCACTGATGTGGTCTTTAGAGTCTTCACGTTGACGTCTTACTCTTAGAACCGTTTTCTAGCTAGGGAGAACAGATTTGTGAACAGTTTCATTTTCCAATTCAGCAAATCCTGGCTCCTAAGATTTTCTCTAAATACTGCTTGCAAATGGAACAGTATTTTCTTTAGCTTACTTCTCTCTTTTCTTAGAGCTTAACATACAGAGCTAGAAAGGAAAAAGAAGTTAGACTCCAATTTTTGATGTAAAGAGGGGCATGGTGTAAGAGATGGGTGGAATTGATGGGAGCCATCTTTGCAAACACTACCACAGCCAGACTCAAGATTACCACAGGCAACAGTTTCACCAATTGGTTCACAGGCACAGAACATGGATTGCTATTTTTGCAGGCTCCAATAGCAGTTTGAAAATTTTCCAGCCTTTACTAATAGTTTCCTCACCAGCCTCTTCTTGCCAACCAGTCTCAAAGCCAAGGAAACATATTTTAAGTTATTCTTACCCACCACACAAGTTCTGATACTGATTTCTGTATCAATTATTTATGGCTACATGAAAAACCACCCCAGAAGCAAAAGGTAAAACAACAACTATTACGTTTGCTTCTGATTCTCTGGGTTAGCAGTTTGGGCTGTGTTCAGCCAGGTGGTTTTTCAGCTGGTTTCACTTGGAGTAATTCATGAGGCTGTAGTTATATGCTGACTCAATTGTGACTGGGTGACCTACAGTGACCAGGTCTTTGTCAGGCTGTCAGCTAGGCAGCTCTGTTCTCTCCATTTCCAGCTAGGCTAAGTCAGGCTCATTATTACCTTGGTCTTAGTGTTCTCACTACAAACAAAAGAGGCTAAGCCCCAACGTGCAAACACTTTTCAAACCTCTGCTTAGGTAACTTTTGTTAATATTGCGTTGGCCAAAATTATGCATGACTAAGCACAGATTCAAAGTTTGGAGAAATAAATTCCATCTCTTGGGGGAAGTATGCTAAAGCTGAATTGCAAAGGCGTGTTTATACAAGGATGGGAGGAATTATTGAAACTATCCTTGAAAATAACCTACCACTGAGTTATTGTAATCAATTGTGAGCTGTTTTAAAAAATCTATTTTTATCCTGATAATCAAGTAATGGTGCTTAAGAAAGTCTTACTCTTAAAAATGAATAACAATGGATTCAAAGTTGTTCCTGAGATCATTTCTCACTCACTTGAATTTAGATAAACTTTCTTAGAGGGGAGAAAGGAATGTGGAATTGTATCTAGTGTCTTGAGAATTATTCCTTACCCTAAGTTTCTTTGGCTGAAGGCCAAAATATCCCTGGAAGGATATTGACAATTCACAATTTCCTGAGAGACTGGAGAACCAGGCTTTAAAACTTGTAGGAACAGAGGCAGTGAAAAAGAATATGAAGGAAAAAAATACTACAGTGGTCTTTTAGTGGGTATAGTCTGGTCTCCACTGGGACAAGAAGAAATCTCAAACATTCTGAGTATTTTCGCCTCTCTCCATCAGTTTTAATTTCCAGAGAGCAATCACCTGAAAAAGCCAGCTTTTGATCACATACTGGTCCTTACCCAGGTGAGGGTCAGACCACACTATATGGTCTTCATGAATTAGAACTAACAGGAGCTAGGCATTTCTTCAAAAGGTGTTTATGGTCTCATGTGGAGGAAGAAGTGGATGCTGGCAGCCAGTAAGCAGCAAGGGTCCACTTTGTCTGATGGAGGCTGTCACGCCTGGGGTAGAGGCACCTGATAAATCAGGCAAGCAAAAGTTCGAGAATTGTTTTTTTAAATTATTGAAAACCTGTGATACATCAGTTTCAGGGACCAGAGAATCTTCCTCATTTTCCTTCTGGAGCAATACTGAAGACTTTAGGTCTTGGCAGGGGAGATGTGACTAGATTGAGCAGAACACCTGAAAACCCTTTCTTTACTGTAAGTCCTCTGGACCATTTTCCAACCTGTGGGATGCCTGTCACTCAGGAAAGGGAAAGAGGGGAAGTGTCAGAGTGCCTGATGAATTAGAACAATGTCTCTTGGAGCCTAGTCCTGCATGCATGCCTGTGTTAACTGCCCTATCAGCAAACCCTGCAGGGCTGAGGTCATAACTCCACCTCCAGCTGTGGCCCTTGGTTGTGTGGTGGTTTGGAATCTGATGACTCAAAGCCACCATCCCAGGTAGCAGCCTGCTGTCTTTGGAGTTCTGTCGTCTCCTAATGTTCCATTAACCTCTCACAGCTGGCCTCCCTATGCGCAATCAGCAGTTCAGCTAATCTCTCCCTGATCTCGCCCCTTCTTGCAGGAGGTTCATTACTAATGCATCCTCGCTCTGCTCCTCCCTCCTCTCAGCCTACCAGTGCTCTCTATTAGTGCATGCTGTGCCAGAGGCAATTCATCCGCTGTCTGCTCAGCACCAGCTTTGTTGGGTTTCAGCACTGTTGGACCCTAAGGCAATGTACGTCCAGGCCCATTAGACACTGGGTTGGCAGCAATGTTAGGATATCTACTTGTGTATGAACATGAGCTCTAGGAGAGTTGAGCCCTCATTCCCTCATTTGGCCTGCTAGCATGCTCTTGTTCATATTCCGATGCCTGTAAATTGATGTTTCCTCCCATGGCTATAGCTCAAATTAATTACAATAATAAAAATCATAGTAACAATGGTTAACACAATAATAATAAAAATAATGTCATTATGATAATAACAATAAGCAACTTCATGTATAGAGTGTTAACTGTGCTGGATCTGTGCCAAATGCTACTCTCTCTGATTAAATTCTAGCAACGTCTCTGGGAGTTAGGTAATGTTGGTGAGGATATTCCAGGTCACAGAAAGTTTAATCAAGCTGCCCAATGCCATCCAACCGGTAAGGACAAAACTTGTGCTTGATCCTGACTTCCTCATTTTCTTTAAAGCCTGAGATTTTAATGATTATGTATACTAATAAAATAGCTACCAGTTATGTTGCTTGGAATTTTATCTGTATCAATATTTCAAAACTAAATGTAGTCTAGTTTTCAAACCATGAGAAAGGTTGATATAAATTAATTTGGTGTATTTAAGTATATAGTGCATTAAGTTTGTCTGGATTTAAAAATCTAAAAATAAAACATAAAAGGGAAACATCAAAAGAATTTTCAAGTATGATCCATCAGATAACCAAGGATACGTCCTCCCTCTCTCTCACTTTTAAGGGGAATGTAAGTGGAAAGGTGTAAGAAGCACTGATGTTTTATGACTATTTGACTAATAATCATTTTCCTCATTTGGAATAGAATCGAGTGTAATCTGCAAGAAAGAAGAAAAGAAAGTGAGAGAGGAAGGAAGAGTAAAGATGAAGAAATAGAAGAACAGCAAAAGGGACGAATGGAGACAGGGAAGAAAGGAGAGAGGGAAGGAGGGAAAGGAAAGATAGAAAGAAGAAAAGAAAGAAAAAGAGAGAAAAAGAAAGAAGAGAGGAAAAGAAAGCTAGAGGGGAGGGTAGAAGGAAGATAGGTGGAAAGGAGGGAACGAGGAAGAGAAAGAAGAAAGAATGAAAGGAGAACAAGAAAATGAGGAAAAGACTATGGGGCAAGCAAGAATGGAAAGAAGGAAGGACTTTGAGTAAAAAAAAAGGAAAAAATGTAGTGATTTTGAGCAGAAGAAATTTGGACTTAGAGACGCTGATGGTAGGGAGACAAAGAGCACGTTGAAAAGAGATTTTCCTAAACAAACTGAAATTATTGCCATGCTTCTCTTCCGCAGTGCAAAAGAACATCTCCTCATGTCTGGTTATGATGCCCAGCTCAGCGCCAAAGAATGTATCTTGGATTATAGCAAGAATCTCTTGTTTATCTCCCAAGGGACTGGTTTGCCTGTCTCCCGGGTTCATGCCAAGTTTCCCCTACGTATGCATATGACTGGGGATCTTTGGTTTTCCCCAAGAATGATCAATGTGAAGAACGACGAATGTGAGAAGCACTGGTTGGGGCAGCTACAAAGCAACAGCAGGTTAAGTGGTCGCCACATTGAGCATCTCAGTGTTTTTCTGAGGACTCTCGGGACAGGCGGAAGGTGTGCTTGCTGGGCCAGGGAGAACACAAAAGTCAGAAACAAATTTCCTGAAGCAAGACAAACGCCTGTCATTGGCATGACTTTTCCCCTATGGTTTAATACATTCCTATTCACCAGTAAGAAACATTTTTCTGTCACAGGATAACTGTTTATAGCTCAGCCACTGGGAAAATTACACATTTTGTTTTCTTTTCAACATTCCCCATTTTAAGTAATTTTCTCTTTCCCCTAGACCAAAAGGGATGACCTAACCTCAAAGACAAGAATGAGTCTACAGTTTCGAGTTAGCTCTGCCACCAACTGCTTCACTCCCTTGTGCCTTGCTCCAGAACAGTTTGGATAAATTCATCAATATTCAAAGTGGGTTTTGTAGAGAACCTTCGGGGGCCTCCAAGACTGGGGAGATAAGGAAGAAGCCAGATCATCTGGCCATGTTTCATCTAAAGCAGTCCTGATGATTTATTTTTCCATGATGAGGTTTGAATAAGCTTTCTGCTAAAAAAGTTAATAATGCTATTATTAATATAGTGTTAATTACAAAATAATAATATTAATAATCTTTAAAGTCATTTTCAAGTCTAAAACAAATTCCAATTCTATAAACAAGTGAATAAACCAAGAAAACCTCTAATAAGAATTTAAAGCAAAAATGGCATTTTCTTTGAATGAAAATGGATGGAATTATTTTAAAGTAAAATGTAAGAATGTATTAAATTACAGAGACATTATAGCCATGCCTGACAAATGTGTTCTGTGGATCTGATCATTCTTAAAATCCTTTGTCGGCGTCCCCCACAGACTAAAAGGAGGGCCACTGAACTTTCTGAGAAGCACTGCAAAGCTATGTCTTTAAAAGGGTAGCTTAGGGGATGTGCCACCTTCCCATCACTCTGCTCTTATCGAAATGTCAGAGGAGCACACACACAGAGATGATTTCTCTGCCCTTCCGTGTGCATTAGCCCTCAGTCTGCGGATTAGATGGCTATCACAGAGGCTGAAAGAAAGCGGAAAAATACATTAAAATATTTCTTGCCTCAAGTTCCCTTTGTGGTTTGTCCAGGCCAGAAGGGAAGTCAAAAATGTTTCTCTCCAGGGTTGGCAATTTCCAAGAGATCAAGCCGTGCACAAAGTAGCAGTGGGGTCAAGGAGGAAGCAGCTTCTCCAGGCCCCTCGAGCTCCAGCAGGTTTCTCGATGGTCTATTAAAGAGGCAGGATGAGGTGAAAGCTATGGAGGAGATGAAATGCAGGGGAAGTGGGAGTTCCTTGCTAACTTCGCTTCTCCAGTTTAGTTTAAGAAAGGGTCCCCGGGTAGGTGCAGCAACTATGTGTAAAGAGAAGCATTCCTGGATATTTCTGAACTCCATCAAACACTTTGCCATTTCTATGACTCCCAGGGACAGACGACTGTGTTTTGTTGTTCTGGGGTTTATAGTCACAGCCCCTTACAGCAGGCTTCAATTCACACCTGCAGCTACGACATTGTTCTGGGTCGCCCAGGCTCCCTCAGATCTTCTGAGGTAGATGGAAAATTCATCCCCAAACAGAGAAAACTGCCCATTTGCAAGTAGACTATTCTTACCAAGAGAATTCTATGAAATGTTAGTTCTTTAAAACTTAGCATATTGATTCTCTTCTATATAAAGAAAATGAGAAACCATAGAGTAAAATCATGATCAATTAAAAATATTTTGAATCCTGGCTCTATCTCTTACTAGCTGGGGGACCATGAACAAATTAATTCATCTAAGTCTATTTTCTTGCCTGTAAAATACGTACAATAAAACTTAAGTCATAGGACTGTACATTTGTAAAGAGTTTAACACATTACCTAGTACATAGTTTATTTAACTTTGTTATTAACAAAATGCAAAGCACTCTATACAAGATAAACTACAGAACCTAATGAAAAGACACAAATACAAATATTCTCTGAGTGTCTCAGTTACAGATTGGTTCTTTGATTTTATTTTTAGTAATAACTTATTTAAAGTGTCATCTAATCCTCATTTTCACTATAAACAGTTTCCATCTATTGCCAGCACATAATTGTAAACATTATAAAAGATTTGCATGACAACTTAAATTTTCAGTAATAGGGAGCCACTGAAGGTGTTTGAGCATGGGATTCGTTAACTCCTTGAACAGATATTTGTTATGTGCTTGTCATGTGGCAGGCAATGTTCTAGAAACTGGCCACAAAGTGATACAATAGATAAATCTCGTGTAGTTCACATTTTCATGGTGATAAAATGAGGAGAAATGTTCTATAATGAATGATAATCTGGCAAAAGAGTTCAAGAATTTCATAGAGAGTGAAAGGAAAACTGAAGAAGGGGCGGTGCTTGGAAGATTATTCCACTAATCAGCATGAGAGAAAATAATCTGCTATACCAGAGTGATGGTGGTGAAAAAGTCCATGAGGGAACGCACGGAGGAAGGGGCAGATGGATGGAAAGGTGACAGGAAGGAAAGGGGAAACAGTGATTTGGAGAGAGAGTAAGGAGTTCTGTTTCAAAGTTGACAAGGCGTCTTGTTACATATGTCTCCTGAGCAGTCATAAATGGGGGACTGTGGCTCAGGGGAGACAATATTTCCATTTAATTTGCAACAGGGTGGTTCTGAAGTGGACAAAATTATGAAAGGGCAGAGTAGAATGAAAAAAGAGAAAAGGAATTTAACAAATTATTTTATTTAGTTCATCACCATCAAACAATGAAAGTAGATGAGCTCACCTAGCTCATCTCCCATTTTCTTGGGAAAATCAGCATGTTGGAAACTTCCACATTGAAAACTACGTAAAATTCCAAATACACCTTTTCTGTTGCTTTATCAAGGGGAAAATATGTCACAACCCACAACAAGAGTTAGAAATTCCTCTTGATGTGCCATGGAGAAAACAGAGCTATTTACTCAGCCAAAGTAGTTCAATAACCTTATTGCTTAGAAAATCATTGTTTCTTCTCTGTAGAAATGAGTTTCCACTCTTGAAACAAATACAAGGAACTGACTCAGTTTCTCTCAGGAAATACTAAGTGAGGCCTGGGTCTACCAAACAAGTCAGTGCCTAACCTTGAGAAAGGGCTGCACGTCGAATTGAGTAGTAAACCTGCTAATAAACATTATTCATGTATTCCATTTTAAATTGAGTCACCAAATATGCTGTTAGGCTTTTGTAATGGAGAAATGTAAAGGGAATAACAAAATCCATGCATTATTAAAATCTCAAATATAACACTACAACACAATACTATTGAGATCTTGGATATTTGGTACAAACAAAATACAAAATGTCAAATGTAAGAGTATAGTTCAAGAGAAACTGAAGACATAACTGCTGAATGCCAAATAAATTATCCAGTCTTTTTGAAGAGGTCGAAGTCACATCATGCTTTAATGATGAGGAAAGACTTTCTAGAAGAAGTATCGTTTTAACTTGTATCTTGAAAGGTGGGTATAGTTTGTGCAAGATTGCAGAGAAAAAGACAAAAACAAAGAGTCCTTGCTTGTTGAGTTTGCTCACATAAAAGTGTGGAGGCCAAAAAATGTGAGAGGGGTTTAGGGGACTTGGTAAACAGATTTGACCTTTGGTATTTGGTAAAGACATAAGCATCTTGGATGTCTGGCTAAGGTTTGTAAACTTTATCGTGCATGCATCCCAGAGCCAGTGAAGGTTTCTGAGCGAGAGGAGGAGAGGTTGAGGAAGAAATGTGGCAAAAGGGCAGAGAAGAAGTTGGAGAAGGGAATGAATGGAGGAAGAACAAGCAGATATAATGGTCCTTTCTGAGGACTTGGCTTGAGATAGGACACTAAACAATACTCTGATATTTCAGATTTCAAATTGTGACTGGCAGTATTTATACCAGATGTAGAACCTTATACAAACCATGCTAGCTGGGTTACACAAGGGACCTTGCTCCCTTTTCCTATATCTAATTCCTCAAGAATACAATGATCTCTCTCTGTAGCTAAAGTCAGGGAAGAACTCGGAAGAGTTTTGACCACTGCTGACGAGCGTCCTAGATGTCTATCTCTTTAGCTGAGTAAACTGCTCTGTGCCTCAGTTTCCCATTCTATAAAGTTGATTTAATAATAGTTCAACTACTGTAGGTAATTAGCTTAAATGAGTTAATACATGTAAAGCAAACAATAGTGCCAGGTACATAGTAGATGCTATGTATGTTTTAGCTATTGTTATTATTGATTACCAATAACCTAACACATCCATGACACCCATGAACACCTTTAAAGTCCAAACCATATAGGGTACAAGTGCCATGCCCTGGGGCATGATTTAGAAAATGATAATGGTGACTACCTCCTAATGCCCCTAGCAGGGTTTTTACTCAATGGATTATACTGTTCCTCCTAAATTTTACCTACTTGTTAAGAGAGTAGGGAAAAGACATAATATTTGGCAGTCTCTATCCTCCATCTATGAGGATACTTTAATTTTTTTCTTCTATGGTTTTCCAAAAACAACAGGAATTTAAACAGACTGTCTATTCATTTATCCAAAATACATTGGTTGTAGTGGAAACATACATATTAATAAAGGGACTCCAACTTATGCCCCTGATACTGCTAAATTATTAGGGTTTATCTGATACTGCATTCCTTCTCTTTGCCAATAATGCACAGTCATCAAGCCTTGACTTACTAGTCCCTAGCATATAGCTGTAAGCCCTTGGATAGTGGTGCTGGCAGAGGCTCTGCAGGTAGGATAGGTAAGCCCATACCCAGGATATGCATATATTCCAATAAAGATAAATCACTGCCCCTTAAATGGTGGAAGGAATGACATAAAGTATGATGCCATATCAGGGGCTCAGTGTTGATTTCTGTTTCTGCCAGGTGGGACATTCAGCGGCAAAGATGGCTTCATTAGCTCTCATCAGTGGGTGCCTGTAGTGTTGGGCCCATGGATAGTTTCCATCCCTGGCCTTATACTGACTCCATTAATGTGCACATTGTGCCAGCACTGGGATGGACAATGACAGAGACTGGCCAAGGTCAACTTGCTGAATCATTCTGAATTTGTAACTTCTTAGTTATTTAAAGCTTCTTCTATGGTGAATACTCTCTGGTGCATGTTAATATGCAATACAAAGATCTTCACACTTGATACTCACTTTTACAGTCCATTCACGTGCCTTCTCCCCAGAATTTCTCGTTCCTGATCTTCCAAACTTACTCCTTTCAGACAACTGACCAATCAACTTACTCCTTTCAGACAACGGACCAATCAGCCAAGGCATTTGCTGCTGCCCACAAATCTGTATTTGTTCTTACATTTTGCCACTTCTCTTTCTATATAAGGTAATTAAAATGTACACTGCAGGAAGCTTTGCCCACTGGGAGGATTTTCTATCTCTGCTGCCTTTAAAGACCACTTCTAAATGAGATTATAACACAGCCACCATCCACATTTGGCTCATACAATATACCAGTCCTACTATATGTGAACCTAGCTCAGCATTTTTCTTCCTCTTCTCACATGGTCCAAGGGGAACCCCATGTGGCCATGGGTTTGAGCTGAGGGAGCAGCAACAGTAAGGATATCATGGGGTGCTGGGCCAGCCGTTCATGAAACTTATCTGTGTCTCTGACCCAGCTCGTACTTGATCCTGGCTCTACCACTTCTGTTTCATTATGCTGGGCTCACTCAGTTGATAGGACTAAAAACTATAAAATATTTATGAAAGAAATTTAAAAAAGCACAAATAATTGCAAAGACATCTCTGTTCATGGATTAGAAGACTTAATATTGTTAAAATGTCCATACTATTCAAAGTGATCTGCAAATTCAATCAATCCCTACCAAAATCCCGATGACATTTTTTATGGAACTAGAAAAACAATCTGAAAATCTATATAGAACCACAAAGGACTTCGAATAGCCCAAACAATCTTGAGAAAGAAGAGTAAACTGGAGGCATCACACTTCCTGATTTCAAAATATATTACAAAGCTGCAGTAATTAACACAGTATAGTACTGGCATAAAGACAGATATATACACCAATGGAACAGAATAGAAAGTCCAGAAACAAAACCACGCATAAACAGTCAACTGATCTTTGACGAGATTGTCAAGAATATACAATGTGGAAATAATAGTCTTCTACAAATGGTGATGGGAAAACAGTTTACCCAAGTAGAGCTGTTTTTTAAGGAGCATAATTCTCTGCTGGAGATGACATGGATTTTCTTCAGCTTATGTCAGAATTCTCGTTTTGCTATAAATTGATACTGTGTTTTCCTACCACAGAGTGCTTTTGTACTATAGGGTTTGCTCAGCTGTATGGCCCAAGCAACAGGTATGCTTGCACTAAAGCCTTCTTGTCACTCTACATGGATCGCAGCAGTGTTTCTAGGCATGGAATATGATGCTTCTAGAAGCCAAAGATGTTACCAGACATTTTGCTTCCTTCCCAATGGTGAGGGTAAGAGAAGCAATAATTTGTCCTTTGTTTTGGATGAGATTTGCTGACTGATTCTCAAATCTTCATAGGCTTTATGTCCCACCTTCTGGATCCAATATATCTTACCAAGGCCCATAATCTACTTCATATTTCTTGCTCATATGATTTGATTAACACTGTGTTGTTCATATACTGGTCCAAGTTGAGGTTACGTGGAGTAATCAGATAGTAAAAATCCCTTTGTACTATAACACTACAGAGGGTGAGAGTGTCAGGCATAACCCTGGGCAAGAATGTAAATGTATCTTGTCGTCTATCTTCTGTGACAATAAACTGCTTTTTTGCCCCCTTCTTGGTAGAGGTGGGGAAAAAAAGGAGCTGCCAATCAGTGACTTCATGTACTTGAGGCCATGCTAATCTTTTCTGGTAAACATTCCATATTTGTCACAGCAGTTGCAACAAGGGGTGCTACTTGGTTGAGTTTGGGGCAATCTATTTTCATACTCTAGGATACATCTCATTTCTATAGGGGAGATGTAAGAAATTAAATGTAGAACACATCATTCATTTTCATTCTTTAGGTCATCAGTAATGCCATTAATCTCTGCTATTTTGGGGGTGATGTGATATTGCTTTTGATTTACTATCTTGGTTGAGGATTGGAGGGGGACAATTTCAGAGGATTTTACTTGACTTCCCCTACTGTAATAGCTCTTACTCCATAGGCCAAGGATCTAATGTGAGTGTTGTGTAAATTATCAAGTGTATCCATCCCAATTATACCTTCGGAGACTGGAAAACAACCACTGGATGGCTCCATGGACCTAGTGGGTCACCGTGAGATGGATATGGACAAAGATTCCATTTATTTCCTGACTCTCATATGATTCCACTCTAATAGCATCAATGAATAGCATCTAAGTATCAGTGAAAACTCAGACCCTGTTTCCAAGCGTCCTTACGTTATGTGAACATTCTCTTTTCGTCAATGTATGATCTTAATAACTGGACAAGGAGAGGGAGTCATTATTGAATACATTTGGTGTTGCAGATTCTTTCTTCCTAATGGGACAACCTCACCTTCAAAAACTGGGCTGTCTGATTTTTCAGATCTCTAAAAAGTGGCTCAGATCATAAAACAAGTCAGAGGATCTCTGATATCTGTTATTTTAGGGTCCTATCATCCCCATTGGTATCAAAGAACCCAGTTCTGGAAGAGCATCTTCTGCTGTTATGCCTGACTTGGAGAGGACAGCCACCACTGAATGCCCCAATGCTAATAGCACCCTCACTAGTGCATTATTATTTTTTCTGATAAACTCTAAATTTTTTTGTTTTTCTGTATATTTTTTGATGAGAACACTTAAGTTCTACCCACTTAGCAAATTTCAATTATACAATGCAATATTATCAAATATAGTCACCAAGTTGTATATTAGATCTTCAGACCTTATTCATCCTATAACTGCAAGTTTGTACCCTTTTATCAGCCTGTCCCTATTTCCCTCACTCCTTGGCTCCTAGCAACCACTTTTTTACTCTCTGTTTCTGTGAGATCGACTTTTTTTTTCATTCTGCATATAAAGGGTACCATGCAGTTTTTATTTTTCTGTGTCTGGCTTATTTCACTTAGCATAATGTCCTTCAGGTTCATGCATGTTGTTGCAAACAGCAGGATTTCTATCTTTTTATGGCTGAATACTATTCCATTTTATATCACATATATCACATTTTCCTTATCCATTTATCTGTTGATGGACATTTAGGTTGGTTTCATACGTTGGCTATTACAAATAATGCTGCAGTGAACATGGGAATACAGCTATCTCTTTGAGATAAAGATTTCATTTCCTTTTGATATATACTAGAAGTAGGGTGCTGGATTATATGGTAGTTCTATTTTTAACCTCATAAGGAACTCTCATACTGGTTTCCATAGTGGCTGAACCAGTTTACAGTCCCACCAATAGTGCACAAGTATTCTCTTTTCTCCACATCCTCACCAGCATTTGTCTTCTTGATAATAGGCATCCTAACAGGTGTGAGATGATAGCTCATTGTGGTTTTGATTTGCATTTTCCTAATGATTAATGATGTTAACATCTTTTCATGTATATGATGGCCATTTGGACATCTTCTTTGGAAGAGTATCTCTTTAGGTCCTTTCCCCATCTTTTAATTGGATTATTGGGTTTTTTGGCATTCAATTGTATGAGTTCCTTGTATATTTTAGATATTAACCCCTTATCACACATGTGGTTTGCAAATATTTTGTTCTATTCCATAGGTTGTCTTTTCATTTTGTAGGTGGTTTTCTTTGCTGTGCAGAAGATTTTAGTTTCAAGTAGCCCCAGTCATTTATTTTTGCTTTTGTTGCCTTTGCTTTTGGTGTCAAATCCAAAAAATCATTGCCAAGACCAATGTCAAGGGGCTAACTCCCTATGTTTTATTCTAGAAGTTTTGTGGTTTCAGGTCTTGTGTTCAAGTCCATAATCCATTTTGCGTCTATTTTTGGGTATGGTGTAAGATAGGAGTCTAGTTTTATTCTTTTGCATGTAGATATCCAGTTTTAACAATAGCTTTTATTGAAGAGACTATCTTTTCTCAATTGTTTTTTTTCTTGGCAATTTTGTTGAAGATCAATTGACCATATGCATAGGTTTATTTTTGGGCTCTCTATTATATTCCATTTGGTCTCTGAGTCTGCTTTCATATCAACACTATACTGTTTTGATTATCGTAGCCTTGTTACATAGTCTAAAATCAGAAAGCGTGATGCCTTCAGCTTTGTTATTCTTTCTCAAGATTACTTTGGTTATTCAAGGTCTTTTGTGATTCCATGTGAATTTTAGGATTGTTTTTCCTATTTCTACGATAAATACCATTGGAATTTTGATGGGGATTGCACTGCCTCTGGAGATTGCTTTGAGTAGTATGGACATTTTAATTATTATTTCTTCTAATCCATAAACTCTAAATATCTTTCCGTTTATTTGTGTTTTCTTCAATTTCTTTTTTTCATTGTGCAGATCTTTCACCTCCTTGGTTAGATTTATTGCTAAGTATTTTATTCTTTTTGATGGTATTGTAAATGGGGTTGTTTTCTTAATTTTTCTTTTCAATAGTTCATTGTTAGTGTACAGAAACTGTTAGTGTACAGAAAGTTCCACAGCTAGAACATTATACCACTGGGTTTTAAAAGCAGATTTTCCCTCTTGAAGGTTGGGCTCCTAACAAGACTGTGGCCCTGGCTCCTCTCCTCTCAAATGGTAAGCTTCTCTCTTCTCAGATGGTGACCCCTTTCACAGCAAGATACTTGTTTTTTTCTGGATTCTCATATTCTTGATGTCCTGAACCAATTTTATGTCTGTATTACCTGTGGACCTGCTTTGAGGGAGTTTCAGTCTAACAATCCGACACTTTGAAGAGTTTCAGCAAATGCTATTTGATCATTATTCCCTCCATTTCATTTATTACATTTAATAAGTATTGCTTACTTGTCTTTACCTACCATTGTCTTAGAAAGCAGAAACTATGTTTAATTTACACATATATGCCCAATGCCTAGCCAGGTGGCTGAAATATTTTGATCACTCTTTACATAACTGATGAATAAAGTCATGAATATATAATACCTTTTTTAAGTTCCAGCATTTCATTTACTTTGATCCTCCTGTATCAGTTTAGGACCTGATACAGGTCTGACTCACAAGACGAGAGTTCAAGTCATGCTTGTAACCTTCTCTAACCATGTAACTTTCCCAATGATAAAACATTTGAGCCCCAGTTTAACCCATCTCTGAAATGAGACATCTGCCTCAAGATGTTAATCTAGGGGTAATAGGAGATAACACATGTGAGAATCCCCTGTCACTTTAAAAGTTACATAAATTAAAAAATTTGATTACAAATACTAAAAATACTGCACAGTCTCTAAGCAGGGATGCTTCTGGAATCTCCTGTAATTATTCTTGTCTATACCAATTACTTGCCATTTTGTTGTTAATTTACTTTTCACAAGTCTACGTTTTATTTATAAATGGTACGTTACTTAAGGGCTGGACTTTGTCTAGTTTATGTTCACTTGCATTTTCCTCTGGATTTATTCACAGAGCCGTCTCGTAATAGATACTCAGTGAAACTACTGAGTGCTTTAGAGTTGCCCCACTTGCTTTTCTGAACAAAATCCATGAGACATCTATTTTCTTTGCTAATGTGCAAAATGCCGTCATCTCTATGTTCTTCAGATTGTGCTGCATCTTGCCTTATTTCCATTCATTAAACATTCATTTTTTATACGCAATTTCCTTTTGGAATTGTCAAGTATCTCTCTCTAAGAGCTTTTGACTGATTGGACTTTGATCCGCAAAGGGGCAGAGGGTAGAGAAGAAGGAAAAGTATATGACAAGAAGTAGTAAGTCACAAGTAATATTGACTGAGAAGGAACAGATGGATTTTTCTTTGCCTTTCAAAATCGACTAGAATTTACTTTTGAAGTAATTTTCATCAGGAAATAGATTACAAACTCACAGTTTTCTCAAGAGATGATTTATTCCTTTTTATCCTTTGTGCTAAGGAAACACAATAGATGGGTGGGACTTGTGAAACTGAAACTACTTTTTTAAGTGGGAGAATGAGCTCAGAAAAGAAGGTTCTGCACTCTTGAAACTATCCAGTACCTTCAAGATCACAGCTTATTGAAGTGGCGTTCATTTCGTATTAGGGTTTAAAAGTGCTAAAAAAGAACCACTTCCTGAATATACTGCCATAGCACATGGAACAATCCAATGTACATGCAATCTAAAGTGAATGAAGGGGAACTTGAGAAAAGATTCACAGGGGAAAAAAATTACACCTGAGGCAAATATTCTAAGTCAACAGTTTTGATGGCATCTGGGTTTGCACCAGATTGTCTCCAAAATGGACACCATCCTCACTCTTTTCCCTACCACTCTCATTTTCCTGAAATGTATTTTTATTTATTGAAAAGTTAGGATGAGGCTGACCACAGTAACTCGAAAGAAGGAAAGAATTTCTAAATGACATGCTAGCAGTAAGTATACTCTAGAATCGTTCTTCCTAAAAACTAGAGACATTTCCTTTGGATGTTTGTCATCATTGTCATTGAAAATTTATTCTGTCACCCTCGATCAACACATCTAGAACAGAATCAGGCATTATAGTTATTTTAATGGGGTTGAGGATAAATGATTCTAATTTGCCTCTTTTTGAGATTGGGACTGTGTTATTCAATCATTTTTTAATCTAGTCTTTGCCAAAAAAAATAGGATGCACAAGATTGAAGCAAATATAGATTAAGAATCTAAACATAGATTGATGTAGTAAAAGTGGCACTTTGCCTGCCAGTCACATGACCTCATTCTAGTCCTAGTCTGGCATTAATTAGTATACTATATGCCATAGTATAGATTTTGGCCAAAACACTTTCTTTCTCTCCCAGATATAAAATAATGGAGGTTATAAAATAATGAATGTGAACTCAAAGTTCTTTACGGGACCTTTTAAATTTCTTTGAGTAATAGACTCCTTTGAGGATCTAATAAATTCTCTAAAAATATACGAGCACGTAAAATTTTGCTTTCAAATTCAAGAGTTGGTGTACCTATGCTCTGAAGAACATAAAAGAGAAAATACCTGTCCTGAATTCATCTAGTTAAGGATACAAAACATGTACAATTGAAATGACTTGAGAAGTAAATACAGTTACAGTTATAAATTCAAATGTGACTAGAGCTCCCAAGCAAGTAATATAAATATGCAAAGGAACAACGGCAAAGAGTCAGTGCATCTCCATTACTCTAAAGCACTGTTATTCATAGATAAATAAATAGATAGATAGGCACATATATATATACACACATATACATACTTACATATACATATTCCGTGCAGAAAAAAAAGTAATGTGAGTTAGAGACTTAGCCCTTGGGCTACCACTCTGTGATCTTGAAAAAGAGCATAGCTATAATGTGAATAATGCCCATTGCAGACAGGGCTTGAGGAACCCTCACTGGAGTCAGGAAAAGAGTTAAGACAACATCTTATGATGCAGAGGTTACAAAACCAGGCTTTCTGAGGCAGTGTTTGAAAAAGTCATTTCCTTCAAGATTTGCTCACATTTTATAATGTATTCATAAATAGTGCCTTGACATTCATAATATGATTTCAAAAAGTGCTTTAATTCCTAGAGGAGTGGCCAGGTTTTCCAAAATCTATGTCTTATGGGAACGCGCCTGCTTTCCAGTACGTGTGCACCTGCTGTTTCAGTTGCGGTAGAATCGTTACCTTTTACTCTCTTTGCTGCCGCTATTCAGTAATGCTTTGGCTTCACATTGGAGCTTTGGAACTAGTGCTGTTTGTGGATTCTGTTGGGCTTGATTAAAAAAAAAGAAAGAGAGAGAGACAGTTTTAAGCAAAAAAAAAAATCTGCAAATGAAGCTCCAATCACTCCAAGTGGCAGCAGAGAGTCATTAAGTATGACAAGGAATGTATTTTTATATTATATTTAGGAAATCTGTGAATACTGATGAGACTTTTCCATTTTTTTCCCTGGGCAATGTCATTGCATTGCCGTGAATGCTGCATGAACATATATATTCCTCTTTTTTTCTCTTGTCTGAATAGTAGGTTTATGGACTATCTATTCTGATCTGAATAGTTAGACAATGTACCTATAGTTTTTAATGGAGGTTAATCTCAGTGACTGCTAGGTCCAAGGTCATCTTAAGTACAGTGTAGTGGTTAATAATTGGCTCTGGAATAAGATGACACGTTTGCATACACCTGTGCCACTCTCTATCCAGATGTGTCCTCACAGGGAGCTGTTTAAGCTCGCTAAGTCTGAATTTCCTCGTCTGTAAAATGGAAATGATAATAGTGGTCCTTTCATTCAGGTTTTGGGAGAATCAAATACAATAATCAAATTAAAGTATTTAGCAGAGAACATGGCATATTGGAAGGTCTGAAAAATGTTAGCTATTGTTATTATGTGGGTTTTGTTAATTTTATTTTGGAATTGACCTTAACCTTAACTGTTAAGCTACATATATTAACTTTAAAAGCATGAAAAAGCTTCTAGAGTAGCAATTCTAAGTCTACGCCCTAGTTATTGTGTGTCAATATCACTGCCCTCTGCTTGAGAGACCATATCAATCAATGTAGACTAATCAACAAAGGCCCCTGAGTCAGAAGTCTAACTTTGGCAAATGGTAGGCTGCATCATGAGTATGATAAGATTTTCTTTACACTTGACTACAAAGAAAATTAAGCACCACAAAAACATTCACACAACTAGAATAAATATATATATGTGTGCACATGTTAATATACATGTGTATGCATGTGGACATATAAATGTAGACACACAATATGTAAATATATGTATGTACACAAACACACACAAGCATGTCTATACAGCTTGGGTAAAGCAAGACTGAGAAAAATAAATGATGGTTTTCCATTTCTTTACTGAGTAGTGATTCTCATGAGCCCCTCTTTTGTGACTGTGCTCTCTCACTGTCTTCCTCCCCCTCTCTCCCATGCCTCCCACGCCCCCACCCCAACCAAAACCTTGATATGGACTTCCGTACTACTAAAAAGTTAACTTAGGATCCCGAGGTAGCTACTTTGGGTAGCACATCAGTTTTGTTGAATTTGCATGTAATTTCTTTTTATGACTTTTAATTTTATTATCGAGAAGGTTGTTCAACTTCTTTCTGTTGTCTTCTTCACTTCACTTCACTTTTGTGCTTTGTAGCAAAAGACCATGAAGTTCCCCAGGGAAAAGTAACTTTTGGTTTTCTCATCCAACAAATCAATGTGTGATTGTCACTGTCACTCTTGGTAAGAAATACCCAAACCCATGAGTAATGTTAGAAATTAATATCGAGATGGTCTCTCTGCAATTAGAGAACAAGTGACTTCATTTCATTTGATCACCTGGAAGCCTCCATGTTTCAAAAGCTAATATGAGGATATACATACATCCCCTTGTTTTCCACATTTAACAGCATATAGGAGCTGAAGGGAGATCAAATCATAAAACCTTATTGCTGTTTTCTCCCTTGGGCTCTGTCTGTTACTTCATGGACTGAATTGTGTGTGTGTGTGTGTGTGTGTGTGTGTGTGTGTATGGGGGGTGAGGTGGAGGGTGTTCCCTCTTGCAGAGACTTACAGAGAAGTTGTCCAGAGAAATACCTATTTCAAGTATTTTATCTGGATGCTATTTTAGCTCTTCCAATGTCTGCTTCAACTTTACTTATATCACCAAGAGCTATGCCTTAGGCATGTACCACTCAGTAAGAATCCTCCATGTAGCTTGTTCTTTCATACACATTTTAGCTAAATGAAGGGCTTAGGGGAAGCCTACATTTTTAAAATCCTCCATGTAAATGGATTATCTGCATTCATTGCTTATTGTACTCCATGACCCACAAGAGTGGCTTAAAGACTATGGACCTAATTTATGTGGGATTTTTGACATTAGGACCACATCCTAATTTGGTTTGGGCTGCTATAACCAAGTACCATAGACTGGGTAGCTTATAAACAACAGAAATTTATTTCACACAGTTCTGGAGGCTGGAAGCCTGAGATTAGGGTGGCAGCATGGTAGTGTTCTGGTGAGAGCCCTCTTCCATGTTGCAGACTGCCAGCTTCTCATTGAATCCTCACATGGAAGAAAAAGGAAAGAGAGCTCTCTGGGGGGGAGGGGGGAGGTTTCTTTTCTAAGGACACTAGTCCTATTCATGAGTGCTTCACTCTCATGACTTAATTACGTCCCAAAGGCCCCACTTCCTAATACCATCACATTGGGGGTTAGGATTTCAACATATGAATTTGGGGGGAATGCAAACATTCAGTCCATTGCACACCACTTCTCCCCTCCCCACATCTTGGTTGTTAACAGGATATCTGAGAAAACTATGAATAGAGTATACTTTGGAATTTGATGTCCAGGAATAAAATCTTTGTATGAATGAAAGTTAAATATAATCATAATTTTTAATTAACCAAAAGAAATGAATAATCACAGCAAACAAAGAGTTAATAGGTAAAGATGTTCATTAGTTGTATAGATCATATGAAGAGCCATTGATAGACATTCTTTTGGAGAAAGGCTTTTCCCGTCATAGCTGAGGCCCACCTCTCTGTGCCTCCTCAGGAAGAGTCAGCTGAGGGCAAGACTGGGAAGTCCATGAGGAGAGAGAATTTATCTTTGTTTCATTCTTGTCTATTTTGTTACAACTTTCTTTCTCCCTAAGACATAGAATCCACTAAGACCTCAATACATGCATTTCAATATCACACTTTCCCATAATATTGTTGTCGTAATTCTTGGAGATCTCAATATTCAAATGGGCGATTCTTTCAAAGTCCTAGCCTCTCATGCTTTGACCTCCTCTCCAACATTCTTGCTCTACCCTCACCTCAGACACTCATTCTCTTGTTATTGCCAATGACTGGCCCATCTCTATAACCTCAATTGTAAGCATTCCACTCTGAGAATCGTGTGTATCTTTCTAATACGTTCTTTCTAGTATCATAACCTCAGTGAGTCTTTATACTTATTGGAGTCTGTATTCCATTGCTTATCTGAACTTTTAACTGTCTCTCCCATAAGTCCTCACTTCCCTTCATGCATTGCTTAGATACCAAGTTCCATTATAAAGACTGACTATCCTACACTCATGCCCTTTCCCTTCTCTTCTTTTGACCTGTTACCTGACAAACCCTGACCCTGGTTATATCCAGTTCTCTACTTACTCTGTTCATGCATTTACCCAGATGTACAGGAGTGGAAAAAAAACAACAAGGCTGAATGGTCTCATTTTTAATTAACGGCCACCAACACCAAGTGGTCCTTGGTGCTGCTCAGTAATTCTACTGCAGTTCCCTATTTCACTCACTTGTCCACCTTCCCGAGTAACCAGTTCCCACCTTTGACCTGCTGCACAACTGTATTCCTTCTTCCATCTTTATTATTTGCTGAGAAAATAAACACAAGTAGAAGAAAATGTCTAGGTTCTCCCACAATCAAATTCTTTACTATATTTGCATCTGCATTCTGGTACACTCCTTTCCTCTTATTACCCTGGAGAAACCATCCTATCTGATCCATTCAAGAATATTTTGTCAGCAATCTTCCACTCTTTTTCCTACCTGACCAAAATCTCCCATTTAATTAGATCATATCTCTCTGAATATAAATAAGCTTTATATATTTTATGTGGAAAATAATAAAACAAAACAAGAAAATTAATACAAAAAGTTTCTTTGACTCCACATACCATTCCAACTACCATCTCACTTCTTTCCTCCTTATAGCAAAGCTCATTAAAAGAGTTTTTATATTTATTTTTCTGGTTCTTCTTTTCTTATTCTCTCTTGTAACCACTCCAATCAGACTATGTCTCTAACTCTCCAATGAAACATCTCTTGTCAAGATCACCAATGGTCTCTACTTTGCTAGGTGCAATGGTACATTTTTAGTTGTTTTATTACTTGCCTACCAGCAATACTTGATACGGTTGATCACTCTCTCCTTGAAATTTTTTTTTTTTTTTGGCTTCTGGGACATTATTTGCTCTTGTTTCTACTTTTACTCCACTGGCACATGTCTCTACACTCTTCTTTGCTTGATCTTCCTCTTTGCCTCAGAAATGTTCTCTATCTACTTCCACTGTCAAGGTGATGTTATGGAATGTCTACATGTTGTGGACTCACATTTTTTCCCACCCCTGAACTCCAGACATATGAATCTAACCAAACACTTGGCATTTCCACTTGAATGTCTAGTAACAACAAAACTAAGAATATTTTACAAAATTAATAATTGCTAACATTTAGTGTTTACTTGTTTAGTATGTTCCAGGCAATGTTCTGTATGGTGCATATAAATTCACACTATGCTTCAACAACTCGATAAGATAGTATTTTATCAGCTCTTACTGTAAGACTACAATAGAAAAAAGAGATCAACACGAATTACAACAACAAAGATGTATTTCCCATTCATGTTAAATGTTGATAATTATAGGTTGTCTATGGCTATGATACAAGAAAGCCTGCAAGTCACATGGCAAGGGGCACTATATTACTTTCCTTTTGCTGCTATAAAAAAAATTACCACAACTTTAATGGCTTAAACAATACAAACTAATTATTTAAAATGTTGAATTTTGCCTGAGCTCTGTGATCCTAGAAAACAGTGAAGGTTGAGAGCTGCTTCGCCCCACATTTGTGTCCCGGGAAAGGGTTTCTTGCAAAGAACCATTCTTCCCTGTATGACTTAGATAAGACTCAGGGATGTGCCCCTGTTGTTTGCTTACGACAAGAGTGGATACAGACCCTCCAAATTTCTGATCTTTACCTCACAAGTGATTAGCTGCATTGTCCCCACTAATCAGTTAGAATGCAATGCTGTTAACCACAGTTTGTTTATGATTCACTCCCTCCCCGAGTCCCTGAATTTTGACCCACCCTCAGCTTGAGCCAGCATACAACCCCTCCTTAAATGACCCTCTGACAATAGACTGACATCAGAGAAAAACATTCTGTGATCTACTGTCATAACAGGTCACATTCTTTCATCCCCCTTCCCACACCGGTTCTTTTTAGCCTTTTTGTTCCTCCATATAAGAGAAAACCTTTTATGCCTAACCCTTGAGAGGCTTGCAGAGTTTATGATCAGAGTGTTTTCTCTATCACAACAGCCCCTCCCTCTGTTGCAATAGTTCCTTTCCTCTTCTTTCCAATAAGGCTTTTGAATAAAATCTCTTCTTACTAAGTCTAGATTTGTTTCTTAATTTGACAGTTGTTTTATTTTACAATTCTGGAAGTCAGAAGTTGGAAATGGGTCATACTGGGCTAAAAACAAGGTGTTGTCAAGGCTGTATTCCTTCTGGGGCTCTAGGGAAGAACCATTTTCTTGCTTCTTCCAACTTCAAGATGCCACCTGCATTCCTTGGCTTATTGCACCCTTGTTCCATCTTCAAAGCTAGCAGCCTTGGACCAGTCTTTCTCACTCTACTATCTCCCCAAATTTCCTTTTTGGCTTGCCTTTTTCACTTTTAAGGACCCTGTGATAAGAATGGGCCCAGCTGGATAATTCAGGCTCATCTCTCTATCTTAAATTCAACTGATCAGCAACATCAATTCCATCTGCAACCTTAATTCTTCTTTCTCATGTAGCATAACCTATTCACATGGTCCAGGGAGTAAGACATGGGCACCTTTGGGGAGACATTATTCTACCTACTACAGATAGTATGGAAGATTGTATCCCTTGCCTTTCCATGCTCTGTATGCAGAATATATTTCCACACCATATTATCAGGCCTGGGCATGTGACTTGTTTGGCAAATGAAATGTGAGGAAATACAAGGAGCAGAGCAGAACAGAACCAAGTAGAGAAAGTAGCCTGACTCACAGCCACTGATAAAAAGGTAAGAAAGGAGTAAGTGTCATTCTACAGATATTTGGGGATTGTTTACAGCAAAGCTGATGAATACAGGTTTAGGAAGAGAGTGATTTTAGGGGAACAATAGTACAATCTACTAGTCTCTCCTTTTAACCACAAATATACACTTCCCTCCTGAATACAAAATATCCAAATTCCTCCTATCCAGCCTTCAAGATGGTTGCCAAGGATCCCCATTTCTGTTATTTATTCCCCTTTATTGTATCCCCCACCAGAGATAAACAGGGCTGAACTATACAAACAATTAAGAAGTTCAAGATTGATAGTGTGTGCTATCTGAGGCTGGGTCTTGAAAGACACTGCAGATTTTTCCTCTTGGAAAACTTGCTCTAGAGGAAGCTAGCTGTTACGTAATGAAAACACTTAAGAAGCCCTCTGGTGAAGTCCATGTGGTAAGAAATGGAGACCTCCTGACAGCAGCCAAGACCAATTTGCCAGCCCTGTGAGTGAGCCATCTTAGGGTGGACCCTCCAGGTTCAGTCAAATCTTCATATGACTGCAGGTCTAGCCAACTTCTTGACTGCAATCTTAAGGAAGACTGAAAGCCAAAACCACTCAGCTAGGCCACTCTCAAATCCACAACCCATAGAAACTGTGTGAGATAATAAATCTTTATTATTATTCTAAGCTGCAACAATTTGGTGGTGACTTATACAGCAACAGAAAACTAATATACCCTCCCAAGGAGGGTATTTTAAAATTCTTACGTAATCGTGGTAATAGGCTTAAAGTCCAGATATCCTGATCTACTCAGGTTTATACATCAGATCTCTTGAACCTGAGACTTTTTAAACAAAATAAAATGGAAAAACAGAAAGTTACCCAGGGTCAAGCCTGGTGGCGTAGCAGTTAATTTCTCATGTTCCGCTTAGGTGACCAGGGGTTCACTGGTTTGGATCCTGGGTGCAGACCTACTCACCGCTCATCAAGCCATGCTGAGGCAGTGTCCCACACAAAAGAACTAGAAGGAACTATAACTAGGATATACAACTATGTACTGGGGCTTTGGGGACAAAAAAGAGAAAAAACAAAGAGGAAGATTAGCAAGAGATGTTAGTTCAGAGCCAATCTTCCTCAAAAAAATAAATAAATAAAAATAAAAATAAAAAAAGTTATCTGTTCCCTCATATCCAACATATGGAGTTTGAACACTGACAGACTAGCCACAATACAGACTCTTGTTTGGACAGATAAAGAACAGGAGGCAGGCAGCAGTCACTGGGCCCTAGCAGTTCTGAAATCTTGTTAAGCAAATTTGAGAGGAACGCACCCAAAAGTTATGGAGTACTCCTTGGATGAATAAATGCATGAATAAAAATATAAAGCACAAAGCTTCTCTAGTGTTTTCTGTTTTTACTTACACACAATAACCATACTTTCTTTTTACTGACTCAGGGGCCATAAACCTTGTGCTAAATGCCCCAGTCCTCCAATGTTCTAATAATAAAGCCACTCATTGGTAATGTGTCAACTAACTTGTACATTCTTCAAGAAATGACACTAAAATGACATTTCAGGTCCTAAGAACAATATGTGTGGGAAGAGATGGAAGGCAGATTTATGGCTAGGGATGATTTTTAGACTCATCTTCAATTCTTATGAATCAGAATAAGCTACATTGCTATAACAAATAAAATCAAAATATCAGCAGCTTAACCTGTGAAAATTTATACACTGTTCACTTTAAAGTACAATATTGAACAATGGAATGGAGGCTGTTTCTTCCTCGTAGAGTCCTTTAGGGACAAGGTCTCCTTCCACGGTGCTTGTGCCAAACTCCACCAGTGGCCAGGAAGTAAAGGACAAGAGAGAAGATATAGAGAATCATAATGAAGAATTTTATTTGTTTGTTTATTTTTACGTGACTGAGCTGAAATAAACTTCCATCACTTTTATCCACATTCCAATCAGCTAAAATTCAGTGAAAAGTTCCCATGCAATTGTAAGGGAGATTATAAAAAGCAGTCTTTCTATGTATGCAGGATTTTATGAACTCACAGTCTTTACTCTGCCGTAAAACCCAACAAACATCAACACCTGTATATAAAATGAGCCCTGTGCTCAGGAAGATACCACAAGACAATTCTTTGAAAACGTCTCAACCTAATGGCCGCCCAGAGTTTGGAACATGACATAGCTGCAAGCAATAATTGCCTATCCAACAATATATCTGTAGCGCAGCAAATTCTCTTGCCCATCCCACTCCTACTCTCTTCTCTTACTGGAGGAAAAAAAAAAGAAAGAAATAGAAGCAGTGGATGACCTGTTTCTTTCATTCATTCATTTACTCAGTCAGTCACGCCATCATGAAATCACGGTCATGCATATGAACAGTCACACTGCATATAGTCGTTCACTGAGCATTTATTAAGCATCTATTTTGTGCTAGGCCTTGTGCTAGTCGTTGGTGATAGAAGACAGTTCCTGTCCTGGTTTGCTCCAGACTCTGAGCTAAGGGACAAAAGACCACCCTACAGCCCTTTTTTAAGGCCACTTGGCTCTGGGAAAGTGGCAAGACAATTGTGTCCCCCATCCCAAATCCTAAGTCTGGTGAGTCTTCTGCGTGTTGTAATTCAAGAGTAGCAGCTAGGTTTCCACTGTGTCCATTAGAAAATTAAAGAGAAGGCAGCATTTGGAATCCAGAGCTGTCCAAATAAGATCAGAGAGAGGCTGATCAGGATAGCAATTCCTCAGAAGCAGTTTTAGGATCATTATATCTAACAAAGAGATTATAACAAATGGTAACAGTTATATAATGTTTTAAAATAATTTATGGAATATTTATATCATGCTAATGTTATAACATTATCTAACCAAGAGATTGTAATTATCTAATAATATCTAACTAAGAGAGTAGGCAATGAGCCCACACTCTTCATGTAAGAAACATGTTGTTGGTTAGAACAAGAGTCACAACTAGCAATTTTTCCATTCCGGATAAATACTGAACACACTCCTTAAATTCAACAAAAAGAAGGGAAAATGGGAAAGGAAGGTATATTAGTCCGGGTTCTTCAGAGAAATAGAACTAATAGAATATAAAAGGATATTTACCATAAAGGAATTGGCTCACATGATACTCACATGTCTGGCCCTTTCTCCCTCCAAGAAAAGTGAACAACTAGGTGTACTGTTCAGTGTTATGCCCACTTGGAGACTCTTCCTTCACCACTGGCCTTCAGGGATGTGATGTCCCAGAGAGGGCCTGTAGTATTGCAGCTGTCCACTTTCCGGTGGTGCCTGCATATCATGCAGAACTATCTATAAACCAGGCCCAAGTCTTCTCTTCCTCTGTCGGCTGATCATAGAGAATGACCCATAACGCCATAGGTGTAGGCTGGGAGAGAGAAGGCAGTGCAGCGGGACTGGGGACCATGGGCATTTAGGAGATTTCTTCATGTAACTCACTTGTGCCTTCAGGCCCTGCTCTGGCCTGATCAAGTATTTACCACTTCCATTTGATGATGGAGTGTGCTGTGCGTGCCCAACTTTATGCTTGGTGGGTCAGGTAACACCCAGTTCACGATGGGCTGCTCAGGTCGCATGGTAACGTAGTGGTCCATGGTAATTGCTCAGTCTCTACTAAGGTCCAGTAGCAGGCCAGGAGATGATTCTCAAAAGAAGAATAGTTGTCTTTGGATGATGGCAGGGCCTTGCTCCAAAATTCTAAAGGACTGTGCTGATTCACCTATAGGGGCCTGCCAAAGTCTCCCAGCAGCATCTCTATCTGTCACTAACACTTCAAGCACCATTGGATCTTCTAGGGAAGGGATGGGAAGGAAGAGAAGGGGAAGAAGAGAGAAGGAGTTTTCTCTCACGGCAATGCTTCTGCCCTGGACTTTGGACCTCAGGCTGCATTCATTTCCTCAGGCTTCCAGTGGAACCACCTTGGGCCCAGGGTCTGCTGGACTCTGTGGTTAGATTGTTCACGTTCATTTTCTAAATTTCAATGCTGTGAGGCAAGATGCAACCTTCATTTGTTGTTATGAGGAACAAGATGTAAGCATCTTTGCATTCTCCACTCGTAGTGCATGATCTTTCCTGTAAATGTCAATATTAAATACTGTCACACCTGGGTGTAATATTCTCCCTGTTTCATTTGTCTCTTATAACACATATGTTGTAATACTTTTACTAACATTGTGCTATTGGCATTACCTTTACAGAAAAGTATGTCCTTTCTGTTATGTGCCAAACACACTGCTAAATCCTGGGGAGAGAGATGATGCACAGAATAAGAGTTCATGCTTCATGAGATCAGATATAAGGTTGAACCCACACGTAGAAGTTTTTCATTTAATTAGAGTCATAATTTCTAAAGCACAAAACAAACAAAATATAAATGTTTTCTGTGTACATAGATATAGTCTAAGAGCCCTATAATTGCACTAAGTGGGGAGCTTGATGTGAATCGTTGCAAAATAGAAAATGAATATTTTTCAGAGTGACTGACACATCCTCTCTCAAATAAATTAACATCTCCACCATCTAGCTTATTTGGATTGACTTATTTCATTGAACAAGGCCACAATTAATGTGCTTAGAGAAGAGAAAGATATACAAGAAGAATTGTATAACAATGTACAAGAAAGATATACAACAATTAAGACATAATACTATGTACGTATATACACAGTGAGCCCTCTGTATCCGTTGATTCTGCATCCATAGATTCCACCAGCCCTTATATAAGATGGCACCTTGAACATCCCTGGATTTTGTTATCCGCTGGGGTCCTGGAACCAATCCCCTGCAGATATCGAGGGACAACTGTATATGTAATTTTTTTCAGGAACAGGAGGACTAAAAAATAGCATCCATCTTTGGTGAGAGGGAGACTGGGCAAAAAGTATGAGGGAGAAATATAGATTATATTACGTATATTTTTATACTTGTTGGATTTCTAACCACATACATATATTGTCATCTTGAAAATAAAAGAAAGGAGTTTGGGGGAATAGACTTTTTAGTCAGTGCATGGAAGGATTATCTTCCACAGGCACTTAGAAAGATCATAAAATTGTGATCGTTTTTCATAAATGAGCTAAATATAAGAGAAACCAAGTGGGCATTTTGAACATCTAAAGTATTTCAGGTTTGATGATAATGTCCATAAGTAAACATCACTCTGGGCTGTTACTAGGATGTTTTATTCATGTTGGATTCCAAGTACCCAATAGAGTGTATTTTATATATATATATAGTAGAATCTAACTAAATACTAAAAGAATGAATGAATGAATATAAATGGGAACATGGTTTTGAAGTTTAGATTTGGCTCTCCCAGACAGTTTAAGGAAATATTTATTAAGTAAGCTCTATCTCTTACTAATTGTGTAACCTTTCACAAGTTATTTAAAATCTTTGTTGTTGTTCCATATTTTTATCTATGAAATGGAGATAATAATAGTATTGACCTCAGAAGTTGTCCATGAGGATTAAAGGAATTAATTTCTTTAAAGCATTTAAAAAATACCAGACATGGGCCGGCCCCGTGGCTTAGCGGTTGAATGGGCGCGCTCCGCTGCTGGCGGCCTGGGTTCGGATCCCGGGTGCGCACTGACGCACCACTTCTCGGGCCATGCTGAGGCCGCGTCTCACATACAGCAACTGGAGGGATGTGGAGCTATGACATACAACTATCTACTGGGGCTTTGGGGGGGGAAAATAAATAAATAAAATCTTTAAAAAAAAAAATACCAGACTTATAGCAAGTTCCCAATAATTGTTTCCCCTTGTTATTTTTATACACTTTTTTTAAAGATGTTGGTGAAAAGAGAGAATGTGGCTAAGGTGGAGAGAAGCACAGACTTGTCTCCAAAGATGAGTACAAGGCAATGGGATGGCTTATATGGACGTGTGAATTTGGTCAGGTGATTTATTCATTGATTAATACTTTCAGTCTTTGGAGATAGCTTAAAAATGATTATAAGTTACTGAAAAAGAAGTCGTCAATGTGTATCTCTCCTCAGGTCAAGAGTCCCTAGGTGCTGGAATAAAATATTTTGCACGTAAGATACCATGGTGAGAACCAACTAAGGCGGCTTCTGAGGAATAATTCTTCAGACCAGTGTTAAATGGGCTCGATTAGTACAAGAACAGAATCAACTTTGGGTTGGGAGGGAGCACAGGAGGATGGAAATAGGACTATTTCTTGCTAGGTGAAGAAGGCAATCAGGCTTGTGATCTGACGTCTACATCCCCAGTGCCAGGATCTACCCACCCCCCCCCATTCATGTTCCTTATCTTACAAGAGAACAAAGACCAACATGGTCTGAAATAATTGGAGAAGGTAGAGGGCCACCTGGCAGACAGGTAATGGCATAATTAAAATGCATTCCAAAGGCATGCACACATGCATGCACACACACATCCTTTCCTACAAAGAATGAATAAATGATTTTCAAACGTTGTCCTCCTCTGGCATAGCATGGTAAACATTCACACATTTTGGATAGAGGTAGGTGTTATCAGAAGGGATTGAAGTGAATCAGCTCGCCTCTGCCGACTTTGCCCTGAATGCAGAAATATTTATATTTTTTCCCTGTTGGAGATTGATGTCTTGTGACACTTTATACATGAGATCTAAAGGATGTGTAAAGTCCAGCATTAATAGTTTGCTTGAAAAATACTTAGAATTGTATGGATTCCACTCAATTAAATTCTAATACAAAGTCAGTAAAGATCTGGAGCATACTATTTTTTTAGCTTGCCTATCTTTCGTTCCTCCCTCTTTTGGTAACAGCATCAAACTATCCCTTCAGAAATATCAATCTATTCATTAATTCATTCATTTGGCACATATTTATTGGTGTCAAAATGTCAGGTACTATCCTAGGTTCTTGGGATACAGCAATACACAAAACAGGACAAAAAATCTGGAGTTTACATTCCAGTTGGTGGGGTGTCAGAACATGGACAAACTCAGACTAGGACATGTAAAACAAGTAGTGCGCCAAATAGTGGTAAGTGCCGTGGAGAACAGTACAGCAAGGTAGGTGAGTGGAGAATGTGGGCCAGGCTGGTGTTAGAAGTTTATAGAGTGCTCAGGAAGGCTTTGCTGATCTCTTGATATTTGACTAAGGACTGGAAAAGAGGTGAGATAATAGACTGCTACACGACACAGCTCCAGGTGTGCCAATCACATCGCAGTCTCTGTGAACTGCACACCCTGGCATGGGACACGAACTGCGCTAAATTGCTGTCAATGATTTGCTAAAAGCTAGGGTATAAACTGGAGCTCTTGGTGTCTGTCTTGGCTAACATTTTGAAAGAATGGGCCTAAGAATGAACAAGACAGAGGAAATCAGAATCGAGCTCAAGCCCTTGAACCCAGCCATGGCTTTAGAAATTTCTTAAAATTCTTCTTTTTTTGTACACTAGTTTGAACCAAGTTTCTGTCACATACAAATGGAAGACTCATGTCTTACACACAGCTACCACTAGATAGGTATATTTATTATTAAAGAAAATGTAAAATCATGTTTTCTTTATCCATTCACATTTTCTTATCCATTTTCTTTGTCACATTTCTCTATCTGTTCATTTTCTTTATCCATTTTCACATTTTCTGTATCCATTCTCACATTTTCTGTATCCATTCATTTGTCAGCGGACACTTAGGTTGTTTCTACATCTTGTTCCATAACTGGACACATGAAGGATATCCACTTTCTGTTTGTCTTGATTTAAATATTTCTCTTGAACTTAAGACAGGAAAGGAGGAGAGAAAAAGGGATGAGAACAGTTCAAATTTTGTTCCCCTAAATTAAGTATTAGATTTTCCCTCTTCATCTGAGGGAGAAAAAACTTCTAAGTCCCTTTAGCTTCAGCTCAGAGCACACACTGCTCTTCCTCAGTGGAGTATGCATCTTTAGATCAGCAATTCCTCCTATTAAGTAATCATCCCATTAAATATTTCATCAGAAAGTTGGTTGCTTTGCTCATCTGTCTTGTCCATATTCAATTACAGCCGCTATCATTCTTTTACGGGGCGATGCATGTAACTTTTCAATCCATTTTGAATTTTTCTCTTGTAAAAGTGGCATATTTTATGGGATCTTCACAGGATACTACTGATAGCAGGCATTGAAATTCTGTCCCTTTATCTCTTTCTCATTTTTGTAGTCAGGCCCATTTCCACCTATTATTAGTAGGAGAAGTTAGGAAAGGAAGTGTCAGACATGGCACACAATTATGTTTTTATTTCTATTTGCCAATGTAATATGTAGCAAAGCATTCAGTAACTGAATTAAATCATCAAACACACAAATGGACCAACTGAAAGATTAGAAGTTTCTTGCTTATTAGGAAAAAAACTTTTGAACAACGAAGAGTAAATTAAACATAAATTGACTTTAGTTTATTACTTGAGTTTTCCATATAGGTTTGTAAAAGTACTAGTCGTAATAAAGACTGTAGGAAATCTGAGAAATATTAGCAAATTTGTTAGTCTAATGCTTAATTTTACAGATGAAGAAGATGAAGTAATTTGTCCAAGATGACATAGTTAGACCAGAGTGTAACTTTTTCTTCCTATATATATATTCTCTCATTCTATATTTCTGTTAAAAAGGTTATATATTCTCCAACTTTTCACATACATTTTTGTTCATAGTCATCTTTCTCTTGACCTTCCTTGTTAACACATATGTCAATGAGGTTTGGGATTTCTTGGTAGATATTTTACTCATTTTAATTTGCATGCTTTTTTATCCATCCCTTTATTAGAGCAATTTTCTCATTTACATAAACAAAGGTTTATCTCTTTGTTTTCCTACTTGAAACATAAGTTTCTTGAGAATAGGAAGTCTGGGTTTTGATCTAAGTGGTTCCAGGTTCTAGAAAAGTATCTGGCCAATAACAGGGATTTGATAAATGGTAGTTGAATAAATGAATTCATTCTGTTTCTGTCTTTTCATGAAGACTAGGTCATTGTGACAGTCATTTACCCAAAATAGCTATTTATCTGGGCTTTTTTCTTTTTTTTTTTTTTTTGTACCACTCCATCAACTCTCTTTAATTTTCTTTCTTCTTCATGGTTTAATAATGAATTTAATTCTCTGAATATTATAAAAATACAAATCTTTACATCATCTCTTTCTATTTATGACATCACATCAGACAATAGACACTCAATAAATTCTACCTATTACACCAATTATTCTAGATTCCTAAAGCACATTAGCATATTAAATTATTTGAGAGTTTCCTCAATAACCAATATTTACCAATAATACCAATTAACCAATATTTACTCACCCATTTAAACATCTATTTTTTTGACCATTTTCTAGAAGCTATGTGGAGTTTTAGAAATGGGAATAAACAGTGAACAAAATTGACACTACCCTTGACCTGATAGAGTTTATGTTCTAGGGCAGGGAGGAGGAGAGAAAAAATGAAAAAAAAAAACAAAAAATGAAACTAAGCAAAATGATAAAAAACTATTAAAAACTGAAAATTGAAACAATTGTTAAGATAATAAAGACTTCTTTATATCAACTTCTTCTCTCTTTTTTGGAGCATGTTTTTTGAGCATGCTTATAAACATTCTTTTGGGAAATGTTGGATTGCAAATCCACCTGTTACCATGTGATATACATTCATCTATCTTCACCCCACATATAGCTGGAAAGTTTGTTCTAAAGGCCTTTGTCAAATAAAAAATCTTCATGACTAAATGGTCAATACAGAAATTTTCAGAAATAAAAATTAATTCTCTTTGGCCTAATTTTCTCTCATTTTATTAAAAATATTACTAAGCACTATTAACAAGGCAGTGCTAAGCATTATGGCTTCAATGGTGAATGAATGAAAGCAAGCACTGATAGAGCAACTTTTTACAACGCATTATAATACTGATGGTTCATGAGCATTGTTTATAATTTATCATGGATTATTGCCTAAAGTCTTTAAAATTTTTTAAGCTTATGAACTGATGGAGAGGGCCATAACCAGGTCTCTGCAGATGTATGTAACTGTGCATCAGGAGGAATGCATTTTATGGTGTTAGTGTGGACCCTCAAGTATTGATGTGGCCACTAAGCCAGCCAAATGGTGCAAAAGAGAGTGAATCCAAGGCTCTGACCTCCTGAAGAAGTACTTTGCCCTCTTCTGGAAGGCTGCCTTGACAACTGACCTTCAAGTGCCCCTTTGTGAGGAGCAAGGGAGGCACTGGGGAACCAAATCCACTCCTATCCTTAATTCATGTATTTCCTTTGCACTGTTTCTTGCTCCAGTAGTAAACTGAAGTCAAAGCAACCTTGAACTGAATCCCAATCATCATTCTCATTCTCATTCTCACTGGGAATGTAGATTGGGTTTTATGATCTAGCCAACACATCAGAATCTTCCATTTTCTTTTTGTAAATTGTAAACAATATCTGCCTAATGGATTTCTCCATTTTAGAAATTTCAGCATACGGATTCTTTTCACACTCAGTGATGTTTCATATGTAGCATTATTTTCAACATGAGGCATGCGAATTTAAAGACATAAGGGGTGAAGGTGCTGGAAGTGTTCAACATATGGATGGCAATGCCACACAGGCTGATGACAAGTTGGAGCAGTGCGGAAGGCTGAGGCAGCTATGATTGTCTTAAATGAATAAGAAGAAGCAGAAATGAGTGGGAGATCAGTAGATGGCAATCTCAAAAAGGAATAAAGGGAGCCCTAGAGAAGGTTCCTAGAGAAATACTTGGAAATTAATCCCCTCATGTATAAATCTAGTGACCATTCAATCTTCGCATTTCCAAGCCCATTCCAAGGCCTGGGAGATGCTTTCCACATGACACTAATTTAAGGCCAGGAAAAGTTGGCATTTTTATGTTACAGTTACTAATGAAATCTGTCCAGACTAATAGGAAAGGTGAAAACACTCTAGACAGCTTTTTGAAATCAAGATTAGTTGCCCTGCTAAATACTAGGGAAAAAATTAGCTCCTGTTTTGCATGAATTGTTAACTTCTATAAAGAAATGGATGAGGACAAAAATAGCTCTGCAGGAATTGTTCTCTTTTAAAGAACTCAAGAGAAAAATAAAATGGAAAGGAGGGAACAAAGTGTGGATGTGGGCAATAGAACTCTGAGTCTCTGACAGAGTCTATGGTTTATAACTCTATTTATTTATTGGCCACCTGGGTGGGATCATAGAAGAATACAGTCTCAGATAGCGCATAATTTATAACAAGATTTAATTTCTACCTCCCTCAAGACTGTAGGGTTTTATGTCTGGAAAATCAACAATGGAAGGATTCTCATTAACTAGACCAGTAGCTACTATTGGTCGATAAATTCAAAGCCTCTAGACAATGCTATATATGCCAAGCCCTTGGATCTGAAGCCATGGAGATCCTCATAATCAATGCCAAGCATTAGGTGTTTACTGTCAATGAAATGTATTGGAGGTTACTACTCTTTCCCATTTGGAGATGAAACTAACTTTTATGCTGGAGGATGCCATCTCCTGTGATGATTGAAGAAACCTAGACTAAAATTTCAGATCTTCAAAAATTCAAATCTTGCTTAACATACTCTGTCTCAGTAGACAGAGACAAATGCAGAAGAAAGATCAAGTGGTTCCTTTGGAATTGACCATTGCTCAGTGGAGTCCTTATACAGCTCAATCTGTCAAGGGAAGTCATGTGACAAAATCACTGTAGGACCATGCTACCCTGTCCCACGTCATATAGATTATCTTTATTTAAATAGCAAAACAGATTTCTTGATCCAATGCCGCCTCATTCCCTCCATGGACATCACTCCAGTCTATGCCATCATCATTCCTTGCCGGGACTGAGGCAGTGATGTTCTTATTAGTCTCATTGCTTTCCTGCTTGCTCTCTTTAATGTCTCTTTTCTATACAGCAGCTAAGGTGGTTCTTTTAAAGAGTAAACCAGATCATATTATTCACCTGTTCAAAACCCTCCAGTGACTTCACTTCATATTCATAATAAAAACTAGACTTTTGCCACAGTTCACAAGATCCTACCCAACCTGGCTTGTGGCTCGTGGTTATTCCTCTGATGTCATTTCTTGCTTCCTGTTTCTTTAGTCACTATTATCAGTCAAACTGGCCTTCTGCCTACCAAGCAAGTCTTATTCAGAGTAATAATACTTGTTTTTGCCTAGGCCTACAATACTTTCCCTCAGATACTCCCAGGTCTTGATCTCTGGCTTAACTCAGGGCTCTTCTTAGATGCCAACTTCTTGGACCAACAAATCCAAAATAGAGACATCCTGGTTGCCACTTGCTTGGTTTTTCTTCTCAGCTCTTATCACTCTCTGTGTTTACTTTATAATCTATCTTCCCACACCTTTGAGGGCAGAATATTAATGCTACATCTCTAGTGCTTAGAACACTTCCTGATGCATAGAAGGCATTCAAGAAATATTTGATCAAGGAATAAAAGAGAAAGAATGGGAATGAGGGAATGAGAGAGGAAGGAAGGAAAGAAGGAAGGAGGTATGGTAGGAAGGGAGAAAGGAAAAAAGGAAGAAGGAAGGAAGAAAGAGAAGAAGGAACATAGACTTTAAATTAAAAAACAAAACAAAATTAAGCAATTCAGAGATTGTCTTCCTTTATAATTTATTGCCCAAAAGGATGAAATGAAGAGCTTTAGAATACCAAGAAGTGCAGGTGAAACACCAAATCCTGAGAAATATCAGACAAACAAACCTACTTTCTCCCACTGAAAGAAGCAAAGATTTGTGGGAGGGATGACGGTGTGTTGATGAAGAAGAAAAGCAGTTCTAGATGTCGCTGATTTGTTTTTGTTTCATTTTAGTTAATTAACTATTTACCTGACAAACAAAAAACACACAAAAACATAAACAAGCCAAAAAAAGGAAAAAAACAGAACTGAGACTGTTCAGTTAGCACCAGCTGTGAATCAAATCTTGTAATTTGTGATCAATTACATTAAATAACATGGATCTCATGCTCCAACTATCAGGGCTGGTGCTGATAGTTAGATGAGAACTTACTACAGAAACCCTCTTATTGATACTTCCCATTTGCCTAATTTGCTCATTTGATGTAAAAACCAGCAAACAACAATAAATACCTGTATTTTGCTTTGTGGATAATTTCCTCCCAGTTTTGAGCACCAAAAAAAAATTTTTTGAGCAAATATTTTGCTTTACCTTTACTCACCATCTAGTGGCAAAGTGGGTAAATGCAGTTTTCTATTTAGAATAACATGTCTGTTCTCCCCACAAACACTTGTTTAGTACAGTTTTCCCTCAGTATCTGCAGGGGATTGGTTCCAGGACCCCAGCAGATAACAAAATCCTGGGATTTTCAAGTCCCTTACATAAAATAGTGTAGTATTTGCATATAACCTACGACATCCTCCCGTATACTTTAAATCATCTCTAGATTGCTTATAATAACTAATACAGCGTAAATGCTGTGTAAATAGTTGTTATACTGTATTGTTTAGAGAATAATGACAAGAAAAAAAAGTCTGTACGTGTTCAGTACAGATGCAACCATCACAGGCCTTTTGATCCGAGGTTGATTGAATCCTTGGATGCAGAACCGATGATATGGAGGGCCAACTGTGTTTATTCAGTGCCAGGCACTGTGCTAGGTAGGGTACTAAGCAGAGGTGAATAAACACATACTTAGGAGGGTAGTTTCTATTTCTGTCCTCTGGCACTATATTCAGCTAGTGGCTACAGCAAAGATTATTATTTGAAATGGAAGTAGCGTTTATTATGTCAGGCTCTGTGCTGGGCACCATTCAAATGTAACAGAGCTAATGACAAAACATTAGGTGGGTATTATTATCCCATTTTGTAGATGAGGAAAAAGAAGCTGAGAGAGGTTGATACCCAAAGTAGCCCAGCTGATTGGTGAGAGAGCCCATACTCCCATCCAGATCTCTCTGGCTCTAAAATCTCTGCTCTTACCTACCACATCATATTGCCTCTTATTAAATTGGAGGTATAATCTATGGCTGAGAAATTAGCCTGAACTTGGCACAACTGACCAGTAAACATATAGTTATCACACAATCTTAGTGGATATCAATTTCCAAAACAATGACGCTTGGACCCACCTGGTGGCTAATCCAAGATAGCTTAGAGGATAAATCTTGGTGTCTGTACATGAGAGTAATAGCACATGCAGACTGATGACCCTTAAAGAATGGGAACTTGAAAAAGTCAACAGATAACAGTTGAGTTCAGTTCTCTGTAGAATTAACCTCCACTAAGCAATGAATATATTGCTGGGTTTAGAGGTCCAACACATTTCAGTTAAAGTGACAAAACTTAAGAGAACTTGCATGTTTATCATTAGTAAATCTAAAACCACATTAAAGGCAACTGGTAAAACTTAATATGCAGAAGAAAAATATATCTAGAGAAGCTGAACTCAAAGAGCAAGAATTCTTTAATGTGTTTTGGGAGACATTGGGGCTATTTACAATATTCTAATTCCCATTCTTTAACGTATGGAATATCTTTGGAATGTCCTGTGCTTTGAAGTCAGGCATGACCATCTGTCTTTCTTTAGCCAATGGAACATGACAGAAAGCTTTGTGTTTCACTTCCCAGGGCCAAGCAGTTAAGAACTAGCGCACAGTTTGCCTTATTTCCTTTACCATGGCACAATGACTGGTGAGGGTCCTGATGGTGGAGGCTCTCATCGGCCTGGCTCCTTGATGAGAACTGTGAGGATCAACTCCACATGGACGTGTTGTATGTGTGAGAAATAAACCTGTGTTGTTTTAAGCTACTGAGATTTGGAGATGGCTTGAAGCACAGTGTAAACAGCTCATCCTAATAAAAACAGTCCAATCTGGCACTATTTAGGGCAGAGGGTCATCTGAGTCTGACCATTTCAGGTCAACCAGAGGATTGGAAATAATTTCAATCAGTAATAATCAGTAATCATCAATAACAATCAGTAATAATCAATAATCAGTAATCATCTTGGTGCCATGAGCCATTGATATTGCCTAATTAACTCATGTTTATCTGATTATTTCTCACCAAAATACCTTCCAATGAGAACTTTTCTTACCATGTAGCCTGTAGGAAGATGGTACACTAACTTGCTGATATGGAACATGTGGTCTGCCTGTCAATGATATTTCTTCATTATTAAATTGATTCCTTCGTATCCTAAATTATTCATCAGATTTCTGTTAGTTTGGTTAACATAGCTCTGGCCCTGAGTGAATGACTACATGAGTGTGAGTCCATTGGATAAAATGGGTTTGGGGAATCATACAACTCTCTCTGAGAGACAGAGAGAGAGAGAGAGAGAGAGAGAGAGAGATTGCTTGGTTATTTCTAATAAGATCCTCCTTTAAATTCTGCTCTCATGGTACAACCAATCACCCCATAGTCCATCTGAAGCTGTTGAAGCAAAATCTGTTCATAAAACTATGTCTATACTTTTAATCAGTGCTCTTCAGACATTTATTTCTGGTCTAGAAGGCAGGTGGGAAAAAGCAAAAGCAGGAGTGTCTCTGCTTTCCCTGTTGGATTTCCAGATTGCCGCATGGGCTTGGATATTTTGTTGAGCAAATGACCTCCTCCATCAAATTGACAGGTCTTTTGGGTTAACTTGTTTTCATAATAAATGTTCCATCACCTCCATCTATTTTCATTAAGGGAGGTATGGTGAGTAAGGTGGAAAGGTTTTATACAGTTAGTGGGAATTTTTGTTTTCAGCAGCTACTGCATTTTTAATTCATGTTTTTATATCATGTTAGAATAATATGCACCAGGTTATGAATGTCAGCATTGTAATAAGATTCTTTCCTTTTGTCACCAAGTTTCCTAGGAATTCATGGACAGGTTATACCAGTTGAGACCCACAAGTATTTGACAGCACCTGACTTATAAATTACTCTGTTCCCTCAGCTGTAGATTGATTTCTGGACATAAATAACAAAGGAAATGCCAGAGTCATAATTCATCCATTCTTTTTGGTCACGACTTGTGTTTCGGAAACATTGTTTATTTTGCTTGGGTTTTGACTGGACTCATAATTTATTTGGCCCTCTGCACACGCTGCTTTCGCTTTTGCTCTTTCAGATTGTCATCCCGAGGAAGGAACAGCAAGAATCATATGTTCATGTGACTGAAACAAAGCTCCATACGCCTGTGACCACCAATTCTGAACTGAATTTGCTGGAAAAAAGCCAGCATAAAATCTTGAAAAGAAAACAGCATTCGTTAAATCCATTTTTCTGTTGAATTAATTTCAAAACTCTCAGCTTGATATTCAACACCTTTCATGGTGTTGTCTTTTATTTTCTCATTCCCTCCCTTGGTCCCTCCCTTCCCCATCATTTCTTCCTTCCTTTTGGCTCCCTCCTTCCTTCCCTCCTTTCTTTCCTTAGTAAAGCGTTTATTAGCGACTAGATCGTGTTTCGTTTGCTCAACTGGACTATTTATCATGCTCTAATCATATTTCACTCTTTTCAACCTCTATGCCCTTGCTCAGAACATCTTTTCTACCCAGAATGCTCCCTTCCTTTCATTTTCTACCAACACCCTAAGTAGCCCCTATTCTAAAGCCATTTGATATATTTCCTCTTCCACTAAGCCTTTAACAAGCACTTGAGTCTGTATGCAGCTCTTCACTTGTCCCTCTCTCCTATGGCGTTTACCAGAGTCATCTTATTTAGGAATTTTAGGCTCACCTTTTTTACCGTTCTAGAGGGTTAGTATGCTCACTGTTTGCGAGAGGAGAATTTGTCTAACTCTGTCTGATGCACCAGCAGTGCCTGGCATAGAACATATAAAAAAAAAAACTAAACAAAACCCAAAATAACAACAATAAATACTACAGAAAGGACACAACACCAGAGGACAAAAGCATCAGAGTTCAAGACTTCCTTTGTGATTTACTGACTTGAAACTCTGTAGACCCCTTTGCATCTCAATCGCCTCATGTATAAACTGGAAATAACTACAGCTTTCTTTTTTCTACTTGGAACATTTACAACTTCAAAATTTATGACTCTAATACATACCTTCTGTTAAATGATTCAACATCAGATAAATCAGAGGATCTCAGTGTCACAGGTAGAGACTTAAAACATGTAGAGATAATTTTATAGACTCTCTGGATAAAAGATTCAACATATCAAACCCTTTAATGTAATAATAGCAGATACTCATTGTTGAGCATGTCATAAATGGCAGAAATATGTTTTCCCATCCTCACCAGAACAAATAGACAAAATCAAGTGAAGGGGGGGTTTTATTGCACCTACTTTACTCCTGAGAAAACAGAGGCACACCTAGGTTAAGTCTCTTGGCCCATCCAGAGTCAGAATTCAACCAATGTCTGTCTGATACTAAAGCCCATGCTCTTTCTGCCAAATAAATTAAAATTCTTGTGTATTCTATCTATGTACATTAATTGGTATCAATAGATATTATATTATTGTGCATTTGTTGGTACAGAGCATAATTAGTGTTTTCAAATATCTCATGGGTAAGTTTGGTTCCTTTCAATTAACTTTTAATCTTGAAGTTAGGGACCTTTATTGATTGCCACCCCTAATAAGTGTCATTCTAATTAACTCTATATGTAGCTAGTGGCAGTGCCCAAAGTGGGCATATAACCAACACTGCACTGTCTCATCTTCTATCTCCCTATCCCAACACTGCCTTGCTCCTCCAGCTCTGACTGTGAGTTGTATCTCCAGGAGTGGGCATCGTTTGCACAGAATCATCCACACTCTGTTCTTTTCCAGGTGCTACACTGCATAAGAGAGAAGGATGCAGGCTGGAGCCATGGAACACAGCAAACCTAGAGACAATCAAGAGGATCCAAGTCAAAGTCCTCATGCAAGATCCTGGCACTGTAGCCTGTGTTCCAGACACAGGGTCCAAGAAATAGTTTCCATCTTTAATGGAACTCTCCTGGAAATAGTTCAGTAATCTTAACTCAGGAAAGCTGAGCCAACAGTACTGCATCTTCATTTGTGCATAAAAGCCAATGTCAAACATGCTCTTGACAATTGACAAAGCATTCACACACACTTGGTTGATCCCAACACTGCCCTGTGAGTGAGGTGTTTCTTCTAACCTCTCAATTATAGCACATGGTTATCGTCTTTTTAATTTATTCTTTTATTTCCTTTTAAAACATGTCCCACTTTCATTTTTCTTCCTTGTAACTATTGTAATATTTTTGATACATATCCACTGATTTTATAAGTAACATGTAGTCTTGCATTGTGTGTGTATATTTTTATTTTACATAAATAAACAGTGTTGTACAATAGACCACATTCTGTACATGATTTTTTCCCGTCGGTGCTGTGTTTTTAAGATGGATCCATGGTGCATCTACCCTTTTTTTTTTACTGTAATTGATGCCTAATTCACAGAGTGTGTATCTGTTGCACATGAATTATCCTACCCCAGTGATAAACACTTAGACTGTCTACAACTTCATCCTTTCCAAACAATACTGCACTGAACATCCTCTTAACACACTCTGTGGATCCATGTGAGCTCTTCTGCAGGGGATCATCTAGCCATAGGATATACTCAGATTCAATTTGACTAAATACTGCTTTAGAGATTTCTAGAATAACTGCACCATTCTGAACTCAAAGTGATGCTCAGGATTCCTGTAACTCAACACGCTCATACCCACACTTGGCATTACTCCGCTTTCTAATTTTTGCCAATCTTGTGTCTACAAAGTGATATTTGTTTTAATTTGTATTTTTCTAATTGAATATGAAACCATATGTCTTCCATGAAGACAGGGATGTTTATTGAATGATTCACCATATATTGATGATCTATTTGTGCACATACTACTGCTAATCATTATTGTTATTGTCATTATTACTATTACTATTTTGTCTGTTGCATTTTCTGCACTTTTCTTTTGATTTGTGTGAGTTTCTAATATATGCCAGATATAAATGTTTGTAAGTTTTATTTAATCTTTTCTCCCAATCTATCTTTTAACTTTGTTCACATTTCCTTAATGTAACAAAAATCCCTAATTTTAGTATAATCAAATAAATAAATTATTTTGCATGTAGCTTGTTCATTATTATTTCTCAACGTGTGCCTTGATTTCTTGAATGAATTTTATAGTTTTATATTGCACACTCCAGTTTATAATCCATCTGGAGAATACATTTATATATGGTATTACAATAGAGCACATTTGATTTTTCCCTCCTATTTTGAACCACATTTCACAATACTATCTATTAAACAGTCCCTCATTTCTTCTTTGATTTGTAGAGTCATATTTATCTTACAGAAGTTCCCGCAGGGATATGGCTCTGTTTCTGCGTTCTCTGTTCTACCTCATGCGTCTATTTGTTAGTTTTTGCACCAGAATCATGCCCGGTCTGTTCTATATACTATGTCTTTATACTATGTCCTCCTCCTTTCTCTTTTGTTGTCTTTCAAAAGTGACTTAGCCATTTTCGACTCATTTCTTTCATGTAAATTTCAGAATAACTTTTTCAATTTCATAAAAATTGGATTTTGATTGAAATTGATCTGATTTTGAGATTAACTCGGGTAGATGTGACATCTTTATAATAATGACTAATTTTGCCCAAAGCATATAATGTCTCTCCACTTATTTTGATTTCCTTTTCCTCTCATTTAACAGAATTTTAATTTTTTCTCCATATAATCATGAATTCTTTGTTAATTGCTAGATAGTTTATGTTGTGTTTTATAGTATATGATTTTTATTATAGTTTCCAGTTTATTTTTGTAAGTTGATCTAATACTAGCAAACTTTCTAAACTGTGTAATTCCTTGATTTTTCTGAGACATTTCTATCTTCTGAGAATAATGAAACTCTTATCTCTTCTCTTAGATTCCATATCATTGGCAGGTCTACCAGTAGTGTATAAAGGAGTAGAGATTGATAGTGTCACTGTGTAGAGTCGTATGGTTTGTGTCCCATGTAGTCCTCTGCAGTGCCACATACATCAGTCTACAGGAATGGTGTCCTTGCAGTCGTGCAGTGCAATGACTGTTTCTGTAGATACTGTCCTGAGCAACACTGACTCATCTCCAGGTGCAGACAGTGCCTGAAGTTTTCCATCAGGAATAATATTTGCTGTGGGATTTTGGTAAATGACACTTAGCCAAGTTATAAATTTCCTAAAGTGCAAAGAGTTTCTTTAACATTGAAAATAAGTATCACATTTTTTTCCAAATGCTTTTTCTTTATTAAAAAAAGAAAACGTGATTCCTTTTTTCTTCTTTGGTTAATAAACCAATAGTGAAATTACATTGATTAATTTTCTGATAGATGAAAAAAACAACAATCCTGGGTTAAATATAACTTGATCACATTTAATATAGTATGGTTTTTGTTAGGTAAAATTTTATTAAATATCTTAATATCTATATTCTTCCAAAGTAGCTGTACTATTTTGCATCCCCACCAGCAATGAGTGAGAGTGGCTGTTGTTCCACACCCTCATCAGCATTTGCTGTTGTCAGTGTTTCAGAATTTGGCCATTCTAATAGATGTGTAGTGGTATCTCATTGCTGTTTTGATTTGCATTCCCTAATGACATATGATGTTGAACATCTCCTCATGTGCTTATTTTCCATCTATATATCTTCTTTGGTGAAATGTCTGTTCAGGTCTTTTGCCCATTATTTAATTAGGTTGTTGGTTTACTTCATATTGAGTTTTAAGAATTCTTTACATATTTTGGATAACAGTCCATTATTAAATGTCTTTTGCAAATATTTTCTCCCAGTCTGTGGCTTGTCTTTTAATTCTCTTGGTTTTTGCAGACCAGAAGCTTTTCATTTTAATGATGTCCAGCTTACCATTTACATTTCATGAATCATTCCTTTGGAGTTATAGCTAAAGAGTTATCATAATACCCAAGATCATCTAGGTTTTCTCCTACATTATCTTCTAGAAATTTCATATTTTTGCACTTTACATTTAGGTATATGATTCGATTTGAGTTAATTTTTGTGAAAGGTGTAATGTCTGTGTAGTTTCATTTTTTCATGTGCATGTCCACTTGTTCCAGCACCATTTGTTGAAAAGACTAACTTGCTCCATTTTATTGCCTGTTCTTGTTTGCAGAGATCAGTTGACTATATTTATGTGGGTCTATTTGTGGGATCTCTATTCTGGGATCTCCACACTGTCTTGTTTGTTGTAACTTTATAATAAGTCTTGAAGTCAGGTAGTGTCAGTCCTCTGACTTTATTCTCCTTCAATATTATGTTGGCTATTTGGGTCTTTTGTTCCCCATAGAAACTTTAGAATCATTTTGATAACATCCACAAAACAACTTGCTAGAATTTTTACTGGGATTATGTTGAATTTATAGATAAAGTTGGGAAGAACTGACATCTTCACAATATTGAGTCTTCTTATCCAAGAACATGGATTATCTCTCCATTTAGTATTTAGATCTTTAATTTCCTTCATCAGAGTTTTATAGTTTTCCTCATGTTGATCTTGTACATAATTGCTAGATTTGTACTAAGTATTTCATATTTTGGGGTGCTAATGTAAATGGTACTATGTTTTTAATTTCAAATTCCACTTATTCATTGCTGATATATAGGAAAGTGTGACTTTCGTATATTAACCTAGTATCCTGCGACCATGCCTTGTTCCTGATCTTAGCTGGAAAGCTTCAAGGTTCTCACCATTAAGCATGATGTTGGCTGTAGGTTTTTTGCAGATGTTCTTTAACAAGTTGAGAAAGTTCTCCTCTATTCCTAATTCCTGAGAGTCTTTATCATAAACGGGTATTGGATTTCATCAAATGATTTTTCTGTATCCGTTAATATGATCATGTGATTTTTCTTCTTTAGCCTATTGATGTGATGGGTTATATTAATTGATTTTCAAATGTTGAACCAGCTTTGCTTACTTGGGGTAAAGGGTACTTGGTTGTGTTGTATAATTCCTTTTATACATTGTTCGATTCAATTTGCTGATAAAAAATCAACAACTCTTCTCTGATCATTCAGAGAAAAGAGGTCACAAAGCAAATTGTTGCCTCCAAAATTGGAGAGACAGAGAAAAATACAGATAATTACAACTCACTGAACCAGAAACCCAAGAGCAGAAAGCTCTGTGGGAACCAGTGCTGTGGCATAAAAACCTAAACTGTAACTGACTAATTGCTGGAGGCTCAGTGTGGAAAGTCTAGGAATTAAAAACTCTGGAGAGGCCCAGTTATAGGAGGACAGTCACATTTTTGTGAGTTTTACCTCCAGGAGCTCTACCAGTTTCTCACTGTGAATACTGGAGAAAAGTCCCCTTGTGCTTCCTAAAGGGAAGGGAAAAAGCAACCATTTGAAAAATTCTAGAACATTCTGTTCTTCTTAAGAAGGCCTGCCCTCAGGAGAAACCATTTTACCAGAGCTTAAACCCCACATACTTAATTTAGCCAAATGAAATGTAACATAATACTTGGAACTCACTGGGGACAAACTACTACACAGGCAATGATGCTCTTCAGTACTCTCCAGAACTTTCTTCTCTGTTCCTTTCTCCTCTGTTCCTACCAATAGCTAATCTATGCCCTTTTCTTACTCCTATCTATCACAAATTGCTCTACAAAATTATTATTCAGTCAGGATAGCATATCTCATCCAAATTTGATTAATTTTCTAAATCTTTGCCAGGGAAGTAGATCTCAAGTTGAACATTAAAAAAATACTGGGGGCAAGATGAGGTCAAAATTCCTTAGCAGTCCCCAGAAATCATGTACTTCATAGACCTAGCCAGCAAATTTATCTTGCAAAGTAAGGGAAGTAGATCTAAACAAACAAACAAAAAAGTCCTGATTTTTTTTCTGTATGGAGTCGTAAACTATTGACTAAAGGCACAAACTGCTTGGAAACGGATGCCAGCAGATAAGAAAATGAAATCACTGCTAATGATAAGCTCTAGGATTATGTGCTTAAAACATTTCTCTGTCTCTAGCTTATCAGGCAACCAAAAAATTAACAGCAATTTACATTTGAAGCAGAGAGACACTTTCTGATGGTTACACTCCATGCAGCACTCTGGAAAAGCCAATAAAACCAATTACTAGGCAGTTGGGTTGCTCATTAGATGATCAACATAAGCAAATAACATGGTCCAGGATCAATGACCTGTTTCTCCTAGAAGCACAAGGAGCTTGGTAAGTGAAGAAAGAGGAGCCATTCTGGACAGGACTGGCTCTTCGGGGTCAGCTTTTGAAAGTAGTTGCTATTTTACACGATACACATACTGTGTTCCTTTGAGAGGCTATCAAAATGTTCTCACTGGCACATTGAAGGGTAGAAAGATGGAAAAAAAGAGGCAGAACGAGCGCTCCATCTGTGAATCTGTCATAATGGTTTCCATGATGTAAGAAGCACAGACAAATACTGGTTATGGGAGCTGAGTAAAGATAGCGAGAAATAAAAGAATTCTTATTCTTGGAAAAGAGTAAAAATAGGGACAAGACACAGAATCCGTCAGTTTGGATGCTTGTTATAGTCAGCCAAAGAGCCCTTAAGCAGGGGGCTCAGGAATTATGTCATTCCCACACCACAATGTGACGCCTCACAGAAACACACTCATAGATATTATCAGAGCTTCTTCTTTCAGCTATAACATCTGAGAGCCCTTAAGGGAAAAACGATGCAACTGTCTTAAATTTAATCTAACCCATTTTATCAGTACTTCTCAACTGATGGTGATTTTGCCTCCCATCTCCTGGGACCATTTGACCATATCTGGAGATATTATTGGTTGTCACAACTGAGAAGGGTGTTATTGGCATCTAGTAGGTAAAGGCCAGGGATGCTGCTGAACATCCTACAATGCACAGGACAGTTCCCCTCTTATCCCATCCAAAATATTAATAGTGTCAAAGTTGAGAATCCATGCAATATATGATAGTAGACAAAACCAGTTGTATGTGAAATACAGGTCACCGTTTTTTTTTTATTTCATGACACTGTATAAGAATCTCTAACTTTCATTCATAGGCATTAGAAAGAAATCTTGAATAATATGTCATATCTCAGGGACAGTTCTAACACTGCCGAGGAGGCCTGGTCAGAGTGTGCCCCTCTCAACTCCACAGAATAAAGCTGCATCATCATCAGCAACATCATATATTCCTAGCAAAGCAAAATAAAACTATTCCTTTTAATCAAATTGGAAAAGGTGCTGTGGAGAAGTCATAGTTGTCTTACCACTGAGATCTTTGTCCAGCTTCCCCTAGAGCTGAACACTTTAACACTTCAACAATAAGGAGCACAGCATTGTTGGAAGAAGTCAGAGACTCATACAGCACGCTTCCTTCTTTTCTACAAGGTAAGTGATGCCTTTCATCAAGACAATTGGTACAGGCAGAAGTGGTCCATAGACTCTCTAATTCAGTCATTAATTCATTCTCTCAAGGTATCTATTGACCCACTACATATCAGGCATTTTCCTAGGCACTGGAGTATTGATACAAGGACAAATACTATCCCTTTCCTCACAAAACTTATACTTATATTGTCTGTGTGTTGCTGAGGCCAGGGGATTGGGCAGGGTGCAGGGGGAGACAGTATTCACAGGCAAGTAAAGACACAATTATTGTGATAAGAAGAATAATTTTCCCTCTACCAAAAGAAGTCCACTTCCTAATTGCTAGAACCTGTGACTATGTTATCTGACATGGCAAAGGGGAATTTAGATGGTGGATAGAATTAAGATTGTTCTTTTTGTTGCAATTGTAAATGAGATTGTATTCTTAATTTCTCTTTCTGCTACTTCGTTGTTAGTGTATAGAAATGCAACTGATTTTTGTATGTTGATTTTGTATCCTGCAACTTTACCGTATTCGTTTATTACTTCTAAAAGTTTTCTGGTGGATTCTTTAGGGTTTTCTATATATAAAATCATGTCATCTGCGAATAGTGACAGTTTCACTTCTTCCTTTCCAGTTTGGATCCCTTTTATTTCTTTTTCTTGCCTGATTGCTCTGGCTAGGACTTCCAGTGGTGATGGCTTGTAATTAGTATTTGGGTGGTGAACATGATGTAATCTATGCAGAAATAGAAGTATAATGGTGTACACCTGAATTTTATACAATGTTATAAACCAATGTTACTGCAATAAACAAAAAATTAAAAAAAAAAAAAGAATTAAGCTTGTTAATCAATTCACCTCACAATAGGGATTAGATTGTCCAGATGGGCCTAGGTGTAATCAGAAGGATCTTTAAAAGCAGAAGAATGAGGCAGAAGAGGAGGTAAGGCAGGCAGAAGAAGAATCTAAGAGTAACAGGATGTGAAAGGATTTGACCTGCTGTTGCTGGCTTTGAAGATGGGGGAAGGGGCTATCAGCTAAGGAATGTAGGTGGCCACTAGAAGCTGAAAAGGGCGAGGAAATGGATTCTCCCCTAGAGCTTCCAGAAGGAATGCAACGCTGTCAACACCTTGATTTTAGCCTAATGAGACTAGTGTCGGAATTTTGCCCTCTAGAAGGATAATAGATTTTTGTTAAGTCAGTATGTGTGTAGTGGTTTATTACAATAGCAATAGAAAACTAATACAAGTGCCAAGTGTTTTGAAGGGAAAATACAGAGATGTACCCAAGCAAGGCAGAGGTATGGGGGGTGTGTGTGTGTGTGTGCACGCACGCATGCCGGGGCGGGCATTGGGGTGGACACCAGTCAGGGAAAACTTTCCAGATTAATTAAATTCTAAGTGGGATCCTGAAGGATACACGCATGTTAGTCTTTTAAAGAAGAGTAACATGGTGTTCCAGGCAGAAGGAATAGAAGTAAAAGCTTGGAAGTGAATGAGATTATGCTTCTGGTGAACTAATATGAAGTTGCTCAGGTAACAGAGTAAGAGGAATGCAGATGATATGAGAGGTAAAGCAGGAGAGATAAACAAAGTTTGGATGATTGAGGGTTGTAGACCCCAAGTCACTGATTCTGGATTTGATTTGATGAAAAATAGTCAACAATGACTTTAAAATAAAGGATTGTTATGGTGTAATTTTAGGAGAAAAGTGCTTTGGCTGCTGCATGAAGAATGGATTGGAGAGAGACAAAAGTGGAAGCAAGGAGACCAGTTTGAGGCAGCTGCAGCAATGCCTGGGAAAATGGTCACCCACATAAGGCCAGAACATTGGAAATGGACAGAAATAGATGGGTTAAGACAGAATCAATAGGAATTGATTAAAACATTCCTATTAGACAAACTAGGTGTTGATGGTGATGAAGAGGGGGAAGGCAAGGATGAAACTCAGGTGTCTAGCTGGGAAAACTGGGTGGGTAGGAGATTCTTTCTCTAGAACAGGGAACCATGAGCAGTGGGGGATTTAATTCAGAAAGAAGTTTGGTTTTAAACATGTTCATGTCATAGGGCCTGAGGAATATCTGTGAACTAGAATGACAGGAAAGTGAATTGCAGTTTCCACGGCTCCATGATTTCTCACAGCTACGCATTCCTCTGGAATGCATTGCCAGTGTCTGAACTCTAGAGAACCTGGAAGGTGGGCAGATTATTTCCTGAATGACTCACCTCTAGGCTTGGCAGTCTGTTTCTTTTAATCTTGAAATCAGCCTTAGGATCATCAACAAAAAGCAGTTATTAATAAATATAATACAGAAAAACATAAGCAAACAAAACTCGTCTTTCAAAATTACAGTATTCTGAGCCAAAAGCTTCTCTAAAACTGGTAAGCTGTAGAGTCATTGCACAAATTTCTGGTCTTTTACTAGCATACATAAATAGGCATCAAGGTTTGATGAAGAATTGTGTAAAAAGGAGAGGGGGGAGAGAAAGAGAGAGAGAGAAGAAAATCTTTTTCCTAAAGTTTAATAGAGAAAAAGATTCCTCATCCTAAAAGATAGATGAATAAAATATACCCTTGTAATGACTTAGAATAGCCCCATTCTGGTGCAATAAGTACACGTTGCCAAGTTATTAGTGATTTGCAAACATTATTCACCTGCGGCTGGATTTATGAGCAACAAGACAGTTATAGGTGAATTTGCTTCTGAATACAGATCCAAGTGAGCCACCGGACTGTTTACAACCCCCTGCACTCTTCTAGGTGTGGGTTGAAGATGTTCTGTTTCATTGTTGACAATATGTATTCATAAATATATATGTATGCAGAGCCTTGAAAATTCGGAAACTGTTTTATTATTCAAAATAGATTCAATATGCCTGTAACCCTTGTCTCTACCCAACATCACTCTTGTCACTCCTACGTTTTTTGCACATCTATATAATCAGCTCGCTTGCCTTCTTTTCCCACCTGATCTTGTCTATATTGAGCTGAGGATTTTTTAACCTCTACGAACTCCAATCTTGCTCATTTTCCTTTTCTTCCACCTCAATTTGTATTCTGACATGGTGCTTATTTTTATCAAATTTCAGCTGGAAGAGTGGCAAGAACATACTTAGACTGACATACAGTTTCTGTCCCTTACTAGCTATGTGACATTGGCAAGTGACGTAACTTCTCTAAATCTCAGTCTCTTCATTTGTGAAGTGGGAGTAATATTACCCAACACAGAAGTTTGTATATTTTACAGATGAATAATATGCCCTTCCTTGTTTTACAAAGGTTTTAAGCAAGGAGTTAGTTCTCCTCTTTCCTTTTATTCTTAGCTCTTGTGTTATTTTGCTTCTGAGAGTACAACTGAGCATGGAAATATGTACAGTGTAGCAAATTATGTTGGAGTAGATGTGCTCCACAATGGTAATGACTACACAGATATGTAGCAAGAAATATAGAGAGAAGAAGAAACATAGTTTTACTCATCTTCCCCTTTTTATAAATATATATAAATATATAATATATATTATAATTAGTAATCCCAAATGTATGAATCCAAGAACCTACTACTTTCAGGCCAAAATATTCTTTTGATTGTCCTCATGCTTTTAGAAGCCTAAGCAAAAAAATAAAATGGATTTTTAAAGAAATTCTTAACTGAAACAACTTTTAACTTCCCCTGTGTATTTATGTGTGTGTTATTTTAAAATCAGTAACAAGGATGACATCTGTCCCATCAAATTTCATTAGCTTGCATCGCGATCTGTGCTAAACTGAAAAATCAGTGTAAGAGATTACTTAATGCAGCCTGTCCTCTGAGCTTCCTGTCATACCCGCCCGAGATACATGTGCAAATATGTGATTTGGGAGCCTTCTTTCTTCTCAGAGGCTTACTGAAAACCAGCATAGGCCCAAACTTCTTCCTGGCTAGCCTTTCAGGAAAATAAGAATTTTGGGTACCTGGTGGTAATTTCCATTCCAAGACTAAATCACTTTCCACACAAACTTTTACTTCAGAGGGCCAGTTAGTAAACACTTGAGGATTTGAAGGCCATAGAGTCTTCGTGGCATCTACTCACCTCTGCTGTGGTAGCACAAAAGAAGCCCTGGATAAAATGGAGACAAATGAGCATGGCTGTGTTCAGAGAAAACTTCATCTACAAAACAGGTATTGAACCGAATTTGCCCATGGGCCGCAGTTTGCTGACCCTTCCTCTAGATTATATGAGGCTCATTTCTATGGTCTGATCTTATTCCCTTTTGACACTTCAAGATTAAGATGCAATATCAAAAACGTTTCAATATTAAAATGCAGTTAAGGAAAATGTCCAGTGAGATGAGGGAAAATATGACTGAGAGGAAGAGTGACACAGAAGTTCTGACTCCAGTTGCAAAGTGAATGTGTCTGTAGGCTGAGCATCCTGTTGGGGACGCACCTCAGATTATCTGTGGTGAAGAACCAATTCTTTTTTCAATCTATTTTGGATTGGAAAACACAAAATTGTGCACTTCAATGATAAATTGTTTAAAAGAATTCCTAAATATTTAACTTCATTTTCTGCACTTATCTCAGTGTGAACAAGTAGCAAACAGACAAGGACCAGCAGAGGTCCATGGACCATACTCTGAGTATGGTAAGTGATGTGTAAGAAGGCAAGGTCCCTGCCTGGATGTGTTTCTGCCCTAAACTCTTTTCTCACACTTGTCCACAAGATTATCTGTTGCAGTCCTTGGAAATAAAGATGCACGTTATCGTAGCATCCAAATTCTTTCATAATCTGGGTCCAGTCATATTGATTTGGCAGTGCCCCCCTGTGCATCCACACAGGATAACTTCCTGTGCCTAAACACATCTTCTGCTTTGCCACATTTTGCCTGTGCTGTTCCCTAGTTCTGTACTGCTTCAACAAATCCATCCAACATCCTTCAAAACTCCTCCATGGTGTCGTGTTTCCCCTCCACTGGATGCAATCTGGTTCTCCACTGGACATCCATAAAACACTGCATGCTTTTTTCTGACTATTCCTGCTTTAAATAATATCATAATATTTTTTGTACTTGTCTTATCCTAAGATTAAATAGTGAGCTTTTGATACTTGAGCTATATTCAGTAAATGGTATTTATGGTATTTAGTAAATACCTATTGTGTTCAGTACATGGGCCAGTATCCCTCAGAATGCCTAATACAGTGTCTTTTTTTTTTTTTTATAATTTTATTTATTTAGTTTCCCCTCCCCCAAAGTCCCAGTAGATAATTGTATGTCATAGCCGCACATCCCTCTAGTTGCTGTATATGGGACTCGGCCCCAGCATGGCCGGAGAAGCGGTGCGTAGGTGCGCGCCCAGGATCCGAACCCGGGCCGCCAGCAGCGGAGCGAGCGCACTTAACCACTAAGCCACAGGGCTGGACCTACAGTGTCTTTTATAAAATAGAAATACCTTACAAATTAGTCCACAAATGAACGACACTGAACCCACGCCTTAAAAGTTCTCTCTTGTGGATTCCCTTTAAATGCTTTTAGAAATTCACTCCTCTGTACCTCTGTCCTTTCTCTCTTACACTTAGGGCAAAGATGCTTATCAGAAAGAGAGCTTGGGTATATAAAACCCCAGGACACAGCAATCTGTAGCATCGAAAGCAAACCAAACAGATTCATGACTCATTTGCAGAATTTATAAAATAGAGCCTGGAGAATGAAAATGCAATTTATAGCTCATTTATACTATTCTGAATGTCACTGTAAAGTACACATTTCAGGGAGCAGAAGGAAGCCAGCCACGATTAGCATTCAGTCCAACCACAGCCCATGACAACTGTTTGTTTCCACTGTGATCTGTAAGACTTTGCTTTAGGATGAAAACTTAATTGGAGTTTTCTCTGAAGGAAAGAGCTGCCATTGGTAAGTGAGTAAAATTTTATAATCTCCATCAAAGTTACATACTTGTAGAATTATGAAGCCACGCTGGTATTTACCCTGCAAATGAATACAATTCTGAATGAAAAAAAAAAGACAGAATTAAACTATGTTAGCGACTTTTTGGGAAAAAAAACAGCCAAAGAGTCACTCAGGTATTTTATTATTATCATTATTATTATTATTATTATTATTATTATTACATCTGAAACAAATGAGGATTTTTATGATCATGCTACATTTTATTAATTTGCCTCTATATTTAATACATCTGTAAATGAGCAAAATTCTGATGAATGTTTTATTGATATATAGTTCAAACTTATTTCTTATAAAACTTCCTTTCAGATGAAAATGGTTACTGTAAAAGTGAGGAATTGTGAGTCCACCTTGCCTCTCATAGTCTGTCCCCTGACTTCCATGGTCTTAAAGAAAAGAGCTAAGGAAAGGTAGATATTCTACAAGACGGGCTTATTGCTAGCCATGCCCACAACGTCTTCTAGAGAACCTTTCTATGACAGCCTCTGTTTTCTTAGAATTTTATCTCACCAGGGATGACAGCATTGATGGTCAGAAAGTAATACAATCCTTTCTTCTGATTATTTTAACTAAAAGAATGGAGCTGTCTAAATGAGGGAAGCTAAACAAAGGGTCTGGCTGAATGAGGGCCAGAGGCAGTGTGATGGCCTTCTTTAGTGTCCACTTGGATGGGCTACAGCCCCAGTGGCTCAATCAAACACTAATCTGGTCATTGCTGCAAAGGTATTTAATAGATGTGATTACAGTCCAAAATCAGTTGACTTAAATAGGGGAGATTATCCTAGATAATCTGGATGGGCCTGATTCAAGCAGTTGAAAGGCCTTAAGAGCAGAACTGCAGCTCCCCTGAGGAAGAAGAAATTCCACTAACAGACTGTAGCTTCAGTTCGTCCCCAAGAATTTCAGCCTGCCCTTCCTGATGGCCCGCACTATAGATTTCTGACTTGCATAGCCAGGTCCCACAACCATGTGAGCCGATTCCTTGCAATACACACCTTAATATGTATCTCCTACTGGTTCTGCTTCTCTGGTTGAGCACTGACTGATATAGGCAGTGTTCCAGTAAGCCGAAGGACCAGGGACTGAGTCACAGTAAGTGGAGCAGGACACTGATGAGCAGAAGAAACCAGTCTCCTTAGAGAAGCAGCAACGAGCAGTCATGTAGCCCTAGAGAAAACACTGTCACACTCTCAAACCCTCAGTTTTGGTGCCTGTGAGTCCCAGTCCTATTTCATCCCCATGAGATCTTGGGTGTCTCCTTCAGTTCTTTATTGTGTTAACTTGAATGTGTTTTTTGTAACCAAATGGCCTTGACAAGAGCAAGCATCATGTGCCTGGTACATTCTAGAAGAGGGCAAAATCAACACTTTTTTGAGAGACAGTTTTCTATTAATTCAGTAAATATTATTAATTATTTATAATTTGTAAGGTATACTGTAATAGGCGCAGTGAAGATAAAAAGATGAATCTGGCATCGAGAGCCCGCTTTCAATAACTTTACAGTTTGGTAATGGAGATATCTGTTCATAGGTATCCCCAATTCACAACTAAAAGTAAAGTATGGAGTAGGAAAGGGCTATAGATAGTGAAACGGGAGTGCAGAGGTGGCTGAGAAGATCGAGAAAGGCCCCTTGGAGAAGAAGGCATTTGATCGCTGCCCAGGCCTACCATTTGCAGGCCTGGGGCAAGAATATGAAAGGAGAGCCACATGTGTCTAATGAAACTAACAAATTTAAATAACCTATGTTGTATCTACCTTGACAAATACACTTTTGCCGCAACATGGAATGCGAGAACTTAATTTAGAATGGTTGACTCCTAGAGCTTCATACTCCTTTTCTTCTTATCCCTGCCTCCAACTTGTAGCACGAGCAGCCTCATGTGCGTGCATGTGGACACCACTGCCTTCACCTTCAAGATCCCCGCGTGCCTTCTGCAAACAGCAGCCTGTGGCCACCCCTTGAGCCCAGCGTATACACATTGGCAATGAAGCCCACCCATGGAGGACAGACATAGGAAGAGGCTGTTGAGGTGGTGGGTTTGGGGCGGTTTGGACTGTGACTCTGGTGGATATCCCTCTTTGGCTAATTGACTCCTCCCTCACTCCTTAAGGGAAGTGCCAGAATGGGGCTCCCTAAAGCTTAGGCACAAATCAGAAGCCCCACTTTCTGAATATGACTGCTGAACTCTTTGGGGCAGTTATTTAAAATCCTCTAACAATGATTAAGTACTGTATACTAATAAGTGTAGAGTTTTCAGTAAAAAAATACAGTCCCTTTTTCAAGTATATATTTTGAAGAAGAGAAAATATCTCCTTTATCTATCATTATATATTCAGCTTTGTAATTGCTTAGTGACTATTTGTAAAGTTTAACCCACTTTTTAAAATGCATAAGATGTATGCAGGTGATGATGGGGTCGGGAAGGAGTAATACATGGAGGGGGACATTAGAAACAAAACAAAGAAATGAGAAGTAGTTCAGTGTAGCAAGAGGGATGACTTCATGAGAAAGAGAACTGGGTAATAATTTTAAAACCCAGGTAGACACAATATTATGGAGGCTTGGAAATATTGAGGAGGACCACCCTAAATCTTTGGTCCTATTTTCCTAGAAGGAAGAAAGGAAGAAAGGAAGGAAAGAAGAAAGGAAGGACGGAGAAAAAGAAAGACAGTCTTCGCTTTGTCCCTACACAATGGTATTTGGCAAAGATATCTTTTAAAGTGTGCTTTGTGTGTCCAATTACATCTTGCACTGGGAAAGCAATTAAACCATTGTTAATGCAGAGAAAAATGTGACCATCAATTTCTATGTGAAAAACAGGACTACTTCATTTCCTTTCCAGAAGAGTCCTCATTTAACATTTATATACACACACACAAAAAGCCAAGAAGAAGGCATAATAAACGGAAACTTATAACCTCCTGGGTGGCTGCAAAAATCGACAGTGTCCATTAACTGCTCTACAGATATTTAAAGCTAAGGCAGGGCTGTCCCGCTGTGCAGCTGAGTGGACTTCAGGATTCGAAATCTTTTCTCTGACCTCAGTGCTCTGCTTGTGTGTGCACTTGTGAACATGTGGGTGCAAATGTGTGTTTTCTTAGAGAGAACTTAAAGCTGGCAATAGATGCTGAGTTGGGAATCTTAAAAGTTAACATTCAGGTTGATGTTGCTCATTTATCCATAAAAAGTGCTACATCAAACACTTTGGGTTGCTCTGCTGTCTCTGTCCGGAGATAAAGTGCCTTTAATGGTGAATCTTCACTCTCTCCAAAAAATGTGTAAACTCAAAATCCAGGCAGGACAGAGTGTGCGTTTATGTGAGAGAGAGAGTCAATTTTCATAAGTGAGGTGCAGAGAGTTTGCAAATTATATTCAAACACATGCTATTTTATAATGATGAATGTGATGAGGCTAATTGTGATAGCAAAAATAACAGCTATGCTTTGCTGAGCAGTTACTATATGCCAGAATTGTGCTAAGCATTTTACATGCCTTATCATACTGAATACTGAGAAAAACTCCATGTAGTAGGTTCTATTATTATCCCAATTTTACAGATGAGGGAACTGGGACTTGTAAAAGTGTAATAACTTGCCCAAGGTTACAGGGCAAGTAAATGAGGGAGCTAAGATAAAAACAAACAAACAAAGCTTAAAATAGGTCTGCCTTGTTTCCAGAGGTCCACCTCTGACACCCTGCTGTTTTACCCTCTTACGTGTAGTCCCATGTATAGTCACAGGGGAGCTCATGTGCTGAGGAGAAAGAGGCCTAAGCTGGGAGGAAGAAGACCTAGGTTCTAGTCTCAACATTTCTTCTAGTTAAATATTTAGGTCACCTTAATCACCTTCAGCTCAGGAGAGGATCTTGGTTAGTTTCTTCAATGTTCTTCAAAGCAGGTCAGCTCACTCTTCCCAGGGGATTTTAATCTTTTTTTTGTTTTAATCTGCATTACACCTAGAATATCCATACTCCACATTCTTGCCAGATATCAGCTGCCCACTTTTAGTTTTTAATGAAAAGCTAAATTACGAGAAATAATGTATTGATGTGCCTTAGGGATATCCAGCTTTTATTTACTCCAGGTTTTTTTCCTAGATTAAGCCAGGCTACCAGAAGGATTTAAATTTAAGGACTTTTTTTCACCCTGTAGAATTATAATATGCCTTAGCTTCCATTTAGAAACAGCCATATGGCTTTATAGGATGCAATAATATGTCGGTTACAGGAATTTTGTTGAAGATGTCCAGTTCATCACTAAAGTTCCATTTTAAACAGCAAATGCAGAAATTTGTCTTTAACATTAACCTAGAAAAAGCTTTGCTGTTGCTAAGCAACACATACATGTTGATTATACAGGTGAGGAGTCCACAAATGGTCCTTTGTGCCAAATGGAAACACAGTCGTGTCCATTCCTGTATCTCTTCTCTGTGGCTGTTTTCACCCTCTACAACAGCAGAGCTGAGTAGTCGCAACAGAGAAGAATGGCCCACAAAGCTGAAAAAAATCTACTCTCTGGCCTTTTACAGAAAAAGCTTGCCAAACTCTGAAGACAATGTGAATTTTAAAATGATTATATATATATATATATATATATATATATATATATATATATTTGCTTTAGTTTCAAGGCAAATTTGAGTCAAATAGTCTTGGCAATGTTAGTAATTGTACAGAACCTGGTTGTACATATTCCTCTCTTCTCTCTTCAATTTCGTTTTACACTTCTGTGTTTCCTTCTTTGTATTATATTTTACCTGAGTGTAGGGACTCTAATGGGGCGTACATTGCCACTGTTCTACCTTGTGCATCCAGGAAAGGGGCCCCTGCCCTTCATAGTTAGGTGTGGCCATGTTGCTAACTGGCTGACTAAACATCAACAGAGGTTACGTGTTCACGTAGGAGCTGGTAAGTGATTCTCCATTCTCTCTGTTTTCATAACCTGTGATATTCCGGATAGCAGAGACTGTATGATTCTGGCTTACTGAATGCAGACCACCCAGAAGCTAACCACCTTCCTCACGTCCTGATGGATCCTGAGAGTGAATGAACCTTTGTTATTTTAAGCTAGTGGAATATGGGGGGAACCAATCAGCCCGGCCTAACTGATACAAGTAGTAAATTTTCCCAAATTATCTTTGCAATAAGGCAGATTATAAATAATGATACTAACAATTATAGTAATATGAATGAGTGTTCAGGTGCCTTGAGTATTTTAGGCGTCATGTACCCTGTTGATAACTTGATCAAAGCTAAAAGCTCTTCTCTCCAGAGTGAAAATAATCAAATATATATATTGAACCAAAACTTTGCAAGCAATTTCAGGAGGTCGTAGACCCTTTGTGTACCGATGTATGGACACTAGGGTAAGGACTAGCATGGTAAAAAGAGCATGGATTTTGGGAGTCAAACAAACAAAGATGGTTTCAAACCCTGGCTTTGCCACTAACAAGTTAGGTGTGCTTGTTCAACTTAGGTTAACTTTGAGCCTCAATTTCGTCACCTATAAAAGGTAATATTAATATCTACTTTGCTTTGAAATGGTAAGGGACAAATGCAATGACATGCAACTGTCTGTTACGGTATTTAACATAGTATGTGGTCAATAAATGCTCCTTCCCTTCACCGTATAATAATAGTGACAGCAATACAGTGAGATGATCTCAGGGTAAACCAAATCCAAGCTGGTACAGGATAAAAGGAAATAAAAATGTTCCCATTTGTGAAATAATGGTTTGGATCTGATGAAGTCTATTACTCTTCTCAGCTGTATAGTTCTATCATGAGACAAGGCCCCTTTAAAAGCAAATAGTTATTATTGGAATAACTCAATAAAGCAGCTTTGCCTCATTGATTTTAGATTTAAAAGTTCGGCTGCCTCTCCAACACATGTTTCCTGTCTTGTGAGAGGATGTGGAGAGAAGGGAACTCTCATACACTGCTGGTGGGAGTGCAAACTGGTGCAGCCACTGTGGAAAACAGTATGGAGATTCCTCAAAAAATCAACGATAGAACTACCGTATGATCCAGCCATCCCACTGCTGGGTATTTACCCAAAGAACTTGAAAACACCAATTTGTAAAGGTACATGCACCCATGTGTTCATTGCAGCGTTATTCACAATAGCCAAGACTTGGAAGCAACTTAAGTGCCCATCAAGGGACGAATGGATAAAGAAGCTGTGGTATATATACACAATGGAATACTACTCAGCCATAAGAAATGATGAAATCCAGCCATTTGTGACATCATGGATGGACATTGAGGGTATAATGCAAAGTGAAATAAGTCAGAGGGAGAAGGTCAAATACCGCATGATTTCCTTCATTAAGTAGTAGATAATAACAACAATAAACAAACACATAGGGACAGAGATTGGATTGGTGGTTACCAGAGGGGAAGGGGGGAGGGAGGAGGGTGAAAGGGATAATTTGGTACATGTGTGTGGTGATGGGTTGCAATTAGTATTTTGGTGGTGAACATGATGTAATCTACGCAGAAATAGAAGTACAATGATGTACACTTGAAATTTTTACAATGTTATAAACCAATGTTACTGCAATAAACAAAAAATTAAAAAAAAAAAAAAAGTTCGGCTGCCACAGAAATATACTTTCTATAATGCATGTACATATAGTCTTAGATTTAAAGTAGCAGGTTAAACTCAAAGTTCTTCCCCTTGGGAAATTTCAATATAATGTCATCATGTAAATCAAGGCTTTCACAGCAAAAATACATTGAGAAGGCATGGTGTATGAATCTTTAGGCCTCTGCTATTCTTAAATACCTAAATATTTTCTTAAATATGTATCTCTGGTACCTATATGACCATTTCAGAGGTTATTGAAATAAAGTCATACAATCATAGATGGTCTGCAATGGGCGAGATCTAACCATTCATCTAGCCTTAAACTTCATTATTTTATAGATAAGAAAGGTAAAACCCTGCAATATTAAATGACTTAACCAGGGATAGTGACCTATGTATAAAAGTGAGAATAGAAACGGTATCCTAAAATCTAGGCATTCCACCGCTCTTTTACAATGTCCCTCTATTATAATATATCAATTTATCAGATCCAAGATACTTCAGTATAATCTATATCCCACAAGACTGCTGGGAGCATCTGTTGGGAGCCCACTAGATTCCATCAAACACAAATAGCAAGAAAATTTTAGAGACATGGAGGACAACACACTGCTCCTCTAGTGATCTCCTTTCTCACTGATTCCTAAGCTCAGAATGAAAAAGGAGGCTTGATGTTTTTACATAAATGCCTTCTTCCTTGGAGACCATCATCTTGTTTGCTACAGGAGCTCTTGGTGAGGCGTTAGTAAAGACAAACCTGGATAACGAAGACCATGACATTCACTATTAACTCACTACCAATTTAAAAATCTAGTCCGTGCTCTTATGCTTCCCTGAAGCAAACTTAAAAAGTGAAAGAGAGTGACACAAAGAGAGAGAGACGAAAAAAAGTCCCAAGCCCCAGGAGAAGTTGAACCTATGCAAGAATTTTACCCTGATGATCATAGCTGCCACACTGCCTTGACTACCACCACCATTTGTTGAGCATTAATATGTAAAAAATATTAATAATTTAGCACTAGGCTAAACATACTATGTGTACTATGTCTTTTAATATTTTATAACATTTTTGAAGTTTTTAATTATACGTTTATGTAATTATTGGGAACATTTGGTTTTACAAATATTGTCTAGCTGACCAGACAATACATTTCACGAGATGAGAAATTTCTCTGTCTCCCTTTTTTATTTCCATCATTGTACCTTCAACACATATCCCAGTGACTGGTGAATCAATAAATATTGATGCTTGATAAATATTTGTGAAATGAGCAAGTAAATAACTCTCCTATAAAGTAGACATTATTATTATTTGCATTTTTGGGATGAAGAAATTAAAGCTTAAAGAGTATCTTAAACTTTTTTCCCCCCAAATGTTTGTACTAACACTTCTCTCCAAATTCTTCCCATTCTGAATGTCCACCTATTAAATGAAACTAATGCTCACAATTATTGCTCAGTGAAGATATCTTTGCTTTCTTTCTATGGGACTTTACTTAAGAAGATACAGCTTTTCGGGGCTGGCCTAGTGGCGCAAGCGGTTAAGTGCATGTGCTCCGCTGCAGCGGCCCAGGGTTCGCCAGTTTGCATCCCAGGCGTGCACCGACGTGCTGCTGGGCAAGCCATGCTGTGGCGGTGTCCCATATAAAGTGGAAGAAGATGGGCACAGATGTTAGCCCAGGGCCAGTGTTCCTCAGCAAAAAAAAAAAAAAAAAAAAGAGGATTGGCAGATGTTAGCACAAGGCTGATCTTCCTCACAAAAAAAAAAAAAGAAGAAGAAGATACAGCTTTTCGTACAGTTTCAGGCTCCTAAGTCAAACTCTCCTAATTTCTAGTACACGAGGTACAACACCCCAGAAATAAGTAGCTATACCAGAAAATTGGAAGACATGACTCTCATAATTCATTTCACCAAACTTTAATTCCTGAGAGATAAACTAAAAGTGAAGAGATGATCAACTGGACAATCTTTCATGTTGATCGTTGTATCAGTTAGCTTTTGCTGTGTAACAAACAATCACAAAATTTCAATGATATACAAGAATAAGCTTCATTTTTTGCTCATATGTCTATGGGTCATGTTGGGTGTTGCTGCTTTTAGGGTCAAGGTTTAATCCAGGCTTGGTTTAGGGCTAGAGATTGGTTCATTCTGGGCCCAGGCTCAAGGGCTAGTGGCTACGCCAGGGGGAATTTCTTCTCATGGAGGATCACTGGAGCCCAACCCCACAGACTTACAGCACGCCTGCTCATATACCACTGCCCAAAGAAAGTTACATGGCCAAGCCCAACATCAATGGATCAATGGAACAGGGAAATGTACTGATGGGCAGGAGAGAGGAAAAAAAGACAGAGAAATCAATTACTGAAGATCATCTCATCTACCCTAATCATACCATCATGTTTATGGAATCTTGGTTCCTTTCTTTCAATGATTAGGCTGAAAATTAAGTATGAAGTGAATTCCAATCCTTTTTTTACCTCCATTAAATCTATAGCTGGACTGCTCCAGAGTTTAAAAATGCCTCTGCCTCCTCTAGCATTCCACTTTCCTTTTTTGGGGACACTTACCTGTATCTCACTGAATACTCTTCAAGTTCACATGATAAACAGCTTCACATATATTTAGCAGATACAGCCAGGACAATTCTGATGGCACAGTAAAGATGGTATGATCTGTGTTGAAAGAATTAGTCAAGAAAGAAAATCACTAGGCCAGGGCACATGGCATCAGAAGAACCTTAGACAAGTTACTAAACCTTAGTTTGCTCCTTCATAAAACTGGGTTAATCAAAGCATCAATTCTATAGACCTGAGGGAAGTAAATGAGGGAAGGCTTACTACAGGGTGCAGAGGGTAGTCAGGCATTCATAAGCGATTAATAATGATGTTATTTTATAACTATTACTATTTTTTAAGCAAGTATGAGTCAGTCTACACACTCACGTGTGCAAGACATACAAAATCCATTTTCCTTTTCTTTTCTTTTTTTACCCCAAAGTGTAATATAATAGAATGTTATTTTCTAGACTTCAGCTGCAGAGCTGAGGCTGACTTTGTGTTCATGACTCTCTGCTAGGATTGCCCCATAGCTCCTAACCTTAATTGCTGCCAGGTTGCATTATTAAACAAATTAAAACGAACTCTTTTCAAGGCTGCCTCCTTTCCCAACCCTAAGAGCCGCAAGTGGCCATTTCCTCTCTGGGGTCTCACTGCCACCCCCACCCCCCTCATCATACCATCCAAAGCAAGTGACTCTGCTTTCTCTCTCCTCTCCTTTTCGTAGTTCAGTCAGCTAATTTCTTCCTCGCCATTTCTGTCTAAGACATTCTATCTATATCTTAATGCATGTTCCCTCTCTGGTTCTTGGTTTTTAAAATCAAAGTGCAAATGTTTCTGCTTTCAGCACTGCAGCCTCCCTTGACTGAAGGAAAAACAGAGCAGGTGCTCTCTGCGGGAATAGGGGTAAAGGAAAGAGAATTCAGAAAGAGTAAAACAAGCAAACATGAGTTTCTACCTCAAAACATTATGCTACTGTCGTTGTCATTATCATTATACTCATCCTCATCCTCACCATCATCCTCACAGTTATTAATATTGCCACGATCACTGGAGTTTTTGAGTCCCTATTGACACAATTGCTCAGAATCCTCAGCCCAGAGCAGGTACTTCATATGTGTCCTCAGTTTATTGCGGCACAAATTGCCCAGCTTTGGAGCTCAGACAGGTATGGGTTCAAGTCCCCATCCCACTGTTCACTCTCCTTGGGTAAGTATCTGTGGGTATCTAAGCTATGTCTGAGTTTCCTCATCTCTAAAATGGGGATGAGAATGATCAGGTTCCAGTTTTGTGATAGGGAATAAAAATCATTCATGTGAAGCACCTGACACAATTCCAGCAATTATTTAATAAACGCTGGGTCCATGTTAGAGAGGAAAGGATTCCGCCCAGATTTTCCTGCAGGCCTCTAATTTCCAAGAGCTCCCTCTGCAGGAAGGATCTGGTTCAGGAAGCCGGAATGCCTTGTGGATGCGGGTTATTCTTTGTGCATAGTCCCTTAAAGCAGCTGCAGTCAATGCCCCTGGCCTTCTTGCCTTATTCAACATAATCTGCCTGTTACAGAGAGCCTAGGATAGCAAATGCCAGAGGCTCTAGGGTTAGGAATTAACCACAGGAGCCGCAAAACGCAGGAAGTTCATTGGCAGGAGGTGCTCCCGTAAAATGGCAATTTATCGGCCACTGTTGAGGAAATGAAGACAGTAAGCCGAACAGCCACTTCCTTTCCCTTTGGCTTGGAGCACTTGGCTTTCATTTATGAGGCCATCCAGTTCAATTAAGCCTCTGCGTAACAAGCTGTCAGTCACCGTGAAGGTACCTCCTGGATACATGTCAGAGCAGCCTCCTCCGTGTCACATCAATCTCGTTCTGGAACCCTGCGAGCGGGATTTCAAGGAGATGAGTTGGTGCATATTGTGTAACATCCTGTTTTTCTCCCTTTCTCCTTCCGCTGTTTTTCCAGAGGCTTCTACCATGGCAGGTCAGGCTTGCAGGGAGCCAAGGGGTGCCAGGCTTATGAGTCCTTGGGGAGTGCCCATCTTGCTGAGCTTTGACAAGGACGTCATTCTGGAAGCCTGTAGCAGCAGCTTGATCAGAGTAAGCAGCCCCAGGCCATGGCTTTTCTGAGGCTTCACATTAATCCAGCAAAGAGGAAAAAGGCGGGGCACTAGACCCAAAGAGCAAAGAAAAGTCATGAAAAGTACTTCTTGGGTGGTAGGCTGAGTTGCTAAGAGATTGGCTCCACTCACACCACCTTTTAAGCAGCCATGCTTAATTTTTTTTCTTTGTCAGACACACCTGACAGCTGATGTCCATGTGGCACTCATTTGCAATTTCCCGAATTAGCTCAAACACCACTCCTTTTGCAACCACTCAGGAAAGTATATCTGAATGCAAATGGGGGAGAGAAAGGTTATTTTGTGGATAACCTTGAATCTGCTTCCTTTAAAGCAATGCATATATTCACAAACTTTACTACTTTATTACCAGTAACAAATTATTGGGATACACTTTATAGTAGATCAAGACACACTATTGTATCATGATGTTGTGGCTGAGAACTTGGGTTTTTAGTGTTTCAAGATAAGAAAACAGATTCTTCTTCTTTCCATCCAATTCAGTTAGGCGCTACATACTGAGGAGCACACAGCAAAAACCATGCTGGGGATGTTCCTTTATGCCTGATCTTGTCAGACACCATCATAACTCTGTGATAGGCAGAGCTGTTCTTCTAAGAAAGGAACAATACACATGAACTCAAAAGACCTGATTTTGCATCCCTCTTCCTGCACTCCATGACCTTGGACAAGTTTCTGAACTTGAATGACTCATGACCTTCAATTTTTCTATCATTAAAGGAGAGAGTTATACTTAGCTCTGAGTTGGTATGGGGATTGAATAATAATTACTCATTATACGCTAGGCAATAGATTAAGAGCTCTACATGGATTCCGTTACTGTTCACTATATGTTTTTTCCCTTTATATAGATGAGGTGACTGAGGCTTATAGACTTTATGACAAGCTGTCTGTCTGAGCATAGATTCAAACCATGCAGTCTGACTCTAGAGAGATTTACACGCTGAATCATTCTGCTATATTGTCTCCATTTGTTTAAGTGAACAATTGTTGAGCATTCCCTGAAACACAGCAGGAATTCATATGTGTACTCATGGTGAGAGGATTTCAAGAAATAATTGAACAAAAAATAATAGAGACATTTCCTATAAAATGATATATAAATACACATACATTATCAGCTTTTATGTACTAAATAAGGAATTGTAAAATTTTAATGTTGGAAGAAACTTTAGAGATCTCTTATTCCAGTAATTTATGATCAGCATATCAGTAAGATCCACTTTCAGTGTTTTAGCTCTCCATGGATGCCAAATTTTTAGAGTTTTCCCTACCAAAATTGGATTATCAAGTGGAATTCACTTCTCAAATTTAAAAAAGTAGGTGTATATACCCCTACATGACATTCATACACAGATACATAGTGCCTAAGTTATGACTAATGTACAGAAATATCATACAAGTTGATTCAATAGGAGACCAAGGTTTTCTCTAACTTTTCTCTCTACTAAAGCCACAAGTTGAGTTATTTCAGAAAGACTTTGCCTGACTTGTAGGCTAGGTTTGGTTCTCTTGTTATGCTATATTTTCTTTCTCTTAACACCCGTCACCCATATTGTTTTTACTTTGTCTGTACTCAGTGTTAGGCCTTGAGAAGGGGGCTGTGTAGAAATCGTTTCCCAAGACATCTGTATAATCCAATGGCATCTGTATAATATAGTGGAACTTCCTTTCAGGAACATCTGTCTGTATCCTTCCTTCCCACTTCATTTAAAAATATAATAACAATAAGTTCTCCAAGATCAAGATGGAACAAAGGAAGACATCATTGTACTCTCCATGATTTGATATGGTGTTCTCACTATGAAACATTTATATCCTCCTTCTCTTCTGCACTTGGATCTATTCAAGACTAGTTCATACATCATCTCTTATCTGACATTTCCAATGGACTGAATTGGAGTCTCTTCTGTATCTCCACAGCTAATTGGTGCCTCTTTTAGAACTAGTCCTGAGGGCTGGAAAGTCATCATGATTTTTTGGACTACAGCAAGCAGAAAGGGATAGATCACTTCTGTCTTGCTTTGCTTTCCAATCTGCTTTTTCAGTCCATCAGCAGCTCTTTTGGGAGGCAAATGGGAGTACTAGTGTAGACTTTGAGTTATAGCCACTGAGAGGAGGAGCTAGAAGTCTTCGTTCAAATCTTCTCTCTTCAACCTCAACTTAAAATGTAGACGTGTCTTATAATATGTAGTCTTAGGGCTTTAGGCATTTTAAGGTGACTCCAGATCACTATTTCAGTTGACTTTTGTGGGAAGCTTATATGGAAAAACTCTTTCAGGAAAGGGGAAGGGAACTAGAAAAGCAGTACAGATACTTCTGGCCATAGAGTGATTCATACTGTCGCTGAGAATTAACTTCTTTGATGGCACAAAGTTAGGAGAGAGCTGCATGCATAGAGAGGGACAAATGCAACCACCTGTCAGTAAATATAGTACGTGTCATGAATTAAGTCCTTACTCTATGATAGCTACTCGCATCAATATTTCAGATATGCCCCAATACAGGGAGATAGGAATTTTTCCCTCTTTCACAGATGAGGAAATAATAATAGCAACAAAGATGACAATAACAGCAGCTAACATTTATTGATCACTTTTACTGAGACTCCTTTTTAACTAGATCACGTGTATTGACTTTTTACACATTAACTGATTTGCTCCTCATAGTAACTGGTGAGATAGCTATTATTGTTACCTACATTCGATAAATGAGGAAACTACAAAGTTGAACAATTTATCTGAGGTCACACAGTTGGCATGAGGCAGAGGTGGGATTTGAACCTCACAGTTCAGCTCTGCCAGTGCTGGTTGTCTACTGGTTAAGATTCGGTGCTCTCACTACCACAGCCTGGGGTTCGTTTCCTGGTCAGGGAACCACACCACCCAGCTGTCAGTTGTCATACTGTGGTGGCTGCGTGTTGCTGTGATGCTGAAAAGCTATACCACCAGGATTTCAAATGCAAGCAGGGTCACCCATGGTTGACAGGTTTCAGCAGAGCTTCCAGGCTAGACAGACTAGGAAGAAGGACCTGGCCACCCACTTCTGAGACAATTGGCCATGAAAACCCCATAACTAGTAGCAGAGCATTGTCTGATATAGTCCTGGAAGGTGGGAGGATGGTGCAAAAAGCCTGGACAGGGTTCTGCTCTGCTCTCCACTGGGCGCTAGGAGCTGGACCAACTCGACAGCACTAACAGCAACAACAAAAAGTCCAGCTCTAGAATCCATGCTTGAGTAACTGGGGCTCAGAGAGGTTGTGAAAAATGCACAAAATCACCTTTCTTGCTCTAGAACTCTGTGTCTAGAATCCAGATATGTTTACCAATAGTCATAAATTGTTATTGATGTTGTTTGTTTTGTTTTTTTGTTTACCATGCTAGATACTACTATTTTCTGCTTGTCATGCTAGATATTATTTAAAAAGTGGGTCAGAGAGAGAAATAAAATTAAACAACTTTAATTTATGTTATTCAAGAGGAAACTTGGCCTGAATTGCCTGAATAATAACCTTAAGTTCACATTTTTCTTAGAACCTTCTGTGAACTTAACAGTGCCTTTCTTCTTGTCCATTTGATCAAAGGCAGGAACTAGCTAAAAAATGGCCGACCTATCCTCCTGAGAGGTCTGTTCCAGCAAGCCCAAAGCCTCCATCGCTTCTATGTTCTATGGAACTGCCTTGAGCTAAAGTGTATTTTCCATGTTTCCCATTCTCACTGCCTGCTATTCCCAAGTATTCCTTATAATGGAAATAAGCCCACTGGATTAACAAGATAGCAGCTTCAGTCCCCTGACGTTTCATCAAGGAAAACAGTTCTTCAGTTTTGCTTTTAGCAGTTCTATCACCCCACAGACAAAAATGAACAGGAGGAAGAGGTGTTCACCTAAAAGACGTTTGATTAGCACTTTCGTTTTAAGCCCCATGTTTAGACAGACAAATCCAATTCAGCTTAGTCTTATTGAGTGACATTAAGCTGCCTAACAGAAACTTTTACAGACTTAATTATATGCCATCAAATGATGCCAACCCTCCCAGAAATCCCGGACGGAGAACATACACATTTGTGGTCAATATTCATATCGAGACCATCAGATTTCTATGTAGGAGTTCCTTGTCATCATTCTATAAGAGGAAAATGCTTCAGCACTCTGAGTGTAAAAGATGGTTCAGAGTTTGCCATATTTCTTATACTGCTGATTATATTCCACTTCTGTGTTGTGTTTACCTAAGGTTAAAAGAAGTGCTAAATTAATTGAAACCAGCTGAGATCCCTGCCATCCAAATGACATGGAATCTTATGAGTCAAATCCAATATGATTAATCAATTAAACATTAGTAAAGACTCTTTAGGGTAGGTAGGTTTTTGTATTTTGCTCTAGCTTGCAAGGATGTTAAATAACCTACATCAGGTTCTAATTGAAATGTTAGCCAGTTGATCATACAGATAATACAGGTTAATTATCAGGTGGTAGCTGAATAATTACCCAGCAATTGGCATTTTAGATGAGTGTTATAATTATTTTGGCCCTCTTCACCAAAAAACAGATTGTCCTTGATAATTACTTATGGATTCACTGAGCATTATTAAGAGAAGGCCTGATAGAAAACAAATGGTAATCATAGCCCTGAAATCAGAAGAAATAAACATATAACTCCTTCAAATTTAGTAAGGGCTTTGTCTTGGACATATTGTGTATAGTTTTATTTTACACAGCAGTGGGAAAGTACGGAGAGCAAATAGGGACTAAGCTGATTATTTAAATTTTAATGTTCCCTGTAGGGAAAGAAGTAAGGAAGAAAGAAAGAAAGCAAAAAAAGAGGAAAAGAGAGAAGAAAAAAGGAGGGTAGGGAAGAAGAGAAATGATAAGTACTGATACATAGACAGTGGGAAAGTCAGGAGATAAGGATTGAAAGGATAGAAGAAAGGGTCGCTAAAAATTAGTGAAAAACAAGTAGTCATTGTGGTAAGTGGATATGCCCCTCCCCTAAAAAATATCCACATCCTAATCCCTGGAACCTCTGAATGTTACCATATAAATATATGGCATATATATTTATAGGATTATATATGTATATGACATATATATATAGCATATATTTATGGCACATATCTATGGCTAAAAAGAACTTTGCAGAAATGATTATGTTAAGGATCTTGCAGTGGGAAGATGATCCTGAAGTGTCCAGGTGGGCCCTCAATGCAGTCACATGTATCCTTATAAGAGGGCGACAGAGGAAGATTTTGCACAGACAGAAGAGGAGAAGGCAATGTGACCGTGGAGTCAGAGACTGGAATGATGTGACTGCAAGTCAGGGAAGGTCAACAGCCACAAGATGTGGAAAGAGACAAAGAACAAATTCTCACCTAAAGGCTCAGATTAAGCATGGTGCTGCCTATAACTTGATTTTGGCTTAGTGATACTGATTTTGGTCTTCTGGCCTGCGGAACTCTAGCAGAATAAATTTGTGTTGTTGTAAACCGTCAAGTTTGTGCTAATCTGTTACAGCAGCCATAAAAAATGAACACAGTTATTTAGCCATTCACAATTTTTATTTATTACCTGTCAGTACCAGGTGCTAATCTGAACACCAGGAACAAAAAGAGATGTCAAGTAGAGAGAAGAAGAAGCAAGCCTAAACAAATGCAGAAGCAAAACAAGAGTATTCCAGAGAGTGACAGGCTCTATGAAATACATAAACAGAGAAATCAGACATGTTGGGGGAGAAGGGGCAAGATGAGGTGGAATCAGGGAGATATTTGAGCCAATCATAAGGAGAGAGTATTTTCTAACTTTTTTGAAATCATCTCCACTTATTCTCAAAACAACTTTTGAAGATAATAAGAGTTATCTATATTTTATAGAGGCATAAAGGGCTAGAATATCTGACCCAAGGTTACAATGTTATCAGTGGTAGAAATAAGATTCAAACTCGGGTTGGTCTAAGCTAAACCTTAAACTTTTTCCATGTGATGTGCAGGTAGAAAGAGTAATTGCATGGCATGGATTAAAATGTTACAAAAAATGTTCCCAACTATCCTAGTGAAGATATTAGATTTTCTCTTTAGATATACATAATTTGACACTTCATCTAGGTCTTAATGCATCGAGTTCTAGATGGCATCAACAATAACCAGTTTAGACAGAATACTCTATGATTTTAAGAGCAAAACCTGCTACCTCCCTGGGTAAATGATAATCCATCTCAACTATTACCACCCCAAAGACTCATCCTCTTTCTCCTTAGTTTGACTCAGCTCTCTCCAAAGAATCTTCCTGACACTTAAGTGAAAATATCATATGCAGATGAATGTGACAGGCAGGTTAATGCCCTAGAGTGAGCAGGAAAAACTAAGTTCTCCTGCTGAAGGCCTGAAGAATGCTAATTTGCTAGTTAGGGCCTTTGGCTTCATTAGACTGTGGCAGGAAAGAGGTATTCTGTTCTGCTGTGTCAGTTTGCAGACTCCGGGGAATGGCTGGCTACAAGGCAAGGGCCCGTCTCACTTGTAACCAGTGGAGGAGAGCCAGCACACAGCACTCACACCGTGATTGTTAATGGTGGAGGCTGGCTGGCTACAGAGACTCCTGAGGGAGGCCTACAAGCCTGTCAATGCTTGTCAGTGTCACTGTGACAACTGGACACTCAGGAAGGAGTTGTGGAAAAGAAGAGCAACACATAACGAGGCCACCTTGAGAAGTCCTATGCTTTGAGCACCTGGGAACACCATGAAGGAAAGTTGGAGGATGTGGTTCATATTTCTAGCACTTATTCACAGGATGTAATGAGGTTTGATCCCACAGATAACAACAACAGTTCTTGCCGGAGTCGAGGACTGCTTTAGAAAATGAGACTTCAATCATAGCCTATATTGCCTTACAGAGAAGTGAAAACAATACTAAGAGCAAAAGCAAAAACAATAGCTAGCATTCATTCTATAATTCTATCTGCCAGGCTCTGTCGTAAGTGTTTTAGGCGTATTAACACATTTAATCTTCACAACAGCCCTATGCAATAGATATTATTATTAGCTTCCTCCTGTACTTCAGGAGAATGCAAGTGTGGCACACTGCTGAAATGAAAGTGCCTTTAATTTCAAGAAGATTAAGTCATGTGTGGAGCCAAGGAGTATATCATTACCTACACTGTGGTACAAGGTACTTTTAGAGAAGGACCATAGGCATTGAGTCCACCTAACCTGAATTGAAATCCTGGTTCCACCACATATTAGTTGAATAACCTTGATCAAAATATTTAACCTATCTGAGATTCAGTTTCCTTATCTGTAAAATGGAAATTAATAATATCTGGATCACATGATTGCTTAGAAGGTCAATAGAATAAGACAAGTTAGGTACTTAGAGCAATTTGTGATAAATAACAGTCCCTCAACAAATGGTCATTAAAGCTGCTGCATTAGAGATGCTTAGGCACATTCTTGCTATCCAAGGCCAAACTTCTCTCAGTCTGTCTGCTCCTTTATAAAATGAGGCCATTTAAACCTGATTATAGGCTACATAAAAGGATTGTAGTTGTTCATTTGTTTTTAAGTACTTTGTAAAATATCAGGGAGTAATATTGGATAACCTCCCTGATATGATTCCATCATCTTTAAAATGGGGATAAAAAGTGCTTGGTTGTGAGGTCAAGGTGTTGAAGATTGGATAAGTAACATGTAATGCATCTAGCACCGAGCGTGGTGTCAGGCACATAGTCTCCACTGAATTAAAATCAGTTCTCATCTTGAATTGGTTATAATTACCGAAGAATCAGTGCTTTGGAATGTGCAGCATACCCTAATCTCCAACAGAGATTTCTTTTTTAATTTTTTAATTTTTATTTTTGGCTCAAAGAGACATATAACTGTACCAGCCATCAAACTACTGCCTTGTTAAAGGTCTTCTTGCAATTACAAATCAGTAAGGCAATATTTGGCTAAGCTTTAGCTGTCTAGTCAATTTTCTCAGGGGAAAAAAAAAAAAAGGCCATCCCTGGAGGGCATTATTATACAAAATTGTTGAACCTGCTCATCCTCTGACTTCTGCTAGGAAAGAGCATGACAAGTCACAGCTGAAGAAAAAGACAAGTGGGGAGCATATGCTTTTTTGTAAATAATTCATGGACCATTCCCCTGTGCTGTAGCTAATTTGAGATGGTTGGGAGGAGGTTGCTTTGGGTTGCTAAAAAATACAAAAATACCCTCTTTCAGCTGACTGAATCTGCCACAAGCCAGGTCATCTTGATGTTCCACTGAAGAAACACGTCCAGTGTTTCTTGCAGGGTTGATAAGCCCCAGATGCAGCTTTTAGAAAAATCAATAATCACACATAATGGTCTTTGGTGTCCCAACCTTCTCTTCAAAACCAGGTAATGGGCTGAGTGCCTGTGATGTGGATAAAGTTAGAAACAGCTCATTACTGGAAGAGATCGTGTTGAGAAGTCTTGGTCGTTGGCTTTTTTGACAGCAGCTCAAGGGAACGGTGTTCCAAGCTTGCTGAAATACTACATAATATATAACGCCATCAGTACCGATCAAGGACTAATTAAACTGAAGAAGAGCAGAACACCTGTGAAACAGATAATGTCTTATAAAACCAGGGCATCAGTTATTCCCCACAAGGTGGAGGAGGCTCTGTCTTTCAAAATACCATAGTTAGGTAGGGGATGTGGATTGTGGAATAACATTATTGAAAAGAGGCATTTTCTGTTTGCTTGCTGGTTGAGATATGATCTTAAGCACCATAAAATTCCAAACGTTCTTCTCTTCAGCTTCCCCTATTCGCATATCTGTTTTAAAGAGGAAGAAACTGAGGCCAGATATGTGAGTTACCAGCCCAAATTCACACAGCTAGTGAATAATAGAGCTAAGACATGGATGGATCCTCAGAATCAAAGCCCTCTCGCTCTTTCCACTCCAGCAAGTCTGCTAACTCCTTAGTGATCACTTAAATTGTATGGCTTATTGTACAGGTGTTCAAGCACAGGCCCAAAGGGTTTAAATGACTTCTCTAAAGTCTGCAAGTTGTTAGAAAAGGATTTCTGGTGTGCCTCAGGCAGCTGGTATCTTACAGGACTACATTCACCATCCTCCTTCAGAGACAGTTCTCCAAACATCGTGTTTTCCAAACTACCTTCTCATACCAAGATTCCTTCCAAGACTTTATGAGTCACTTCAAACTCAGATGTTTCACTATTCATGAGAACTAATGAGACAAATTCTAAGCTGGTGAGAGTACAACAGAAATAGCATATACAATTCTAGCTACTACTGAATAAAATAAACTGGAGTGTGCCCAGAAGACTGCCAAGAATGGTGCAAATGATTCAGAGGGTGACAATATACGAAGACTAAGTTGTAGGAATTAGGGAAATCCTTATCCTGCAGAAGACTTATCAGAAACTCTGAGCAAAGTAAATAATAGTGATCTTCTCAAAGAGAGATTAACCTCATTCTTTATGTCTCTACATTTTAAGAGATCAGTGGACCAAGAAGGTTTCAGAGAGATAAATTTGGGCTCATTATAAGGAAAAATGTTCTAATAGTCCGGGTTAGCTATAGATGCCTCAAGAACGAGCATAGAGGTAGAGACAGGAAACAACTGAACCCAGAGACCCAGAGACGGGTCAACCGGTAATGAATATGCAGCCATGAGCTGCTCATTTACCCTCTCTTGGCCTTGGTTTTCTTCTGTAAAAGTGTGGTGTTGGAATAGCTTTTGAGGGTTATTTCCTGATCTAAAACTTCAAGAACAATTCTAATTATTGAGGTGTTTGCACAGAGGGTAGACCACTACGGGTTGGAGGTATTATAGGAGACTTAATCACCAATGTAAATGTAAGATGGAACTAAATTTATTTTGAGATTTTTTTTCTAACTCTAGGATTCAATTGATTTAACCCAAACTAGATTCTTAACCCTTTCTTTAATGAGTTATTAGCTGAGGCATAATTGACCATTTCACATTTATCATCTAATTCTTAACAAAAATTCTTAAAATGTTTAATGAGAGAGGAGGGGAAAGGAAGAGGAGAGAAAGAAGGAGAAATTTTGCACTCTTTGTGTAGATTTTTGGATGCAATTATTTTTATTTATTTTTTTATTTTTTATTTATCGTGAGGAAGATCAGCCTTGAGCTAACATCCATGCCAATCCTCCTCTTTTTTGCTGAAGAAGCCCTGCCCTGAGCTAACATCTATTGCCAATCCTCCTCCCTTTTTTCCCTTTTTCTCCCCAAAGCCCCAGTAGGTAGTTGTATGTGGTAGTTGCACATTCTTCTAGTTGTTGTATGTGGGACACCACCTCAGCATGGCCGGACAAGCGGTGCGTTGGTGCGCGCCCAGGATCCGAACCCGGGCCGCCAGTAGAGGAGTGCGCGCACTGAACCGCCAAGCCACGGGGCCAGTCCCCTGGATGCAATTATTTTAATGTGCTATAATACTTTGGTATTCTTGACCTAGAGTTGAGTAAGATAATTTGTGTGATGCATGGAGTGTCACTTGGCAGGGAAGCCATGAAGAGTGATTACAACTATATCAAACTTCTAGTGATGACACGATGAAAATCCTGCTGAGCATAGGCACGACAGCTTGCACCAACAAAATCTCAGCACAGGACACTGGATTCCACCATGGAAATTCTGCAATTACTGCATCTGGAACTTTCATAGAGAGGCCACCTCTGCTGTCCTTCACACTGGGACTGATTCTGTGTATTCTTTGCTCATTTGCATCACTGATTCTGTTTCAAAGTCGAGGGCTGATATGAGTGTAGGAACTGGACATGCTCTTGTTCCCTAACTTCCAAGGAGGCTGATAAAATGAGTGTCTGGCATTTTCAGTTTCTAAAATGGAGGAAGGACACTACCTCAAAAAAGTGAGGCTTCTCCAAATAGAGAAAGGACATTCAGATGCCCAGCAGCCAAAAAGAATGATGAATATCATTGCAGCCATGGAAGCCAAAGAAAGCAAATGGCTTAAGAAAAATGAAGTAGTCAGTTGTGTCAAACACTGCAGAGAGGCCAAAGGAAATGAGGACTGAGATGATGCTTTTGAATTTTGCAAATAAAAAGGTATTGACACCCTTTATGAGAGCTGTTCTAACAGAATGTTGGGATCAGAAGCTAGATGTTGCAGGTTTAGAAGTGAATGTGACCAGAGGAAGTATCTCCAATAGTGAATACATACTCTCCCTGACTATTGATTAAATTCTAGAGTGGACACATACCATATTTCATTTTCATCAACTCAGAGGCAATCTGCCCTATTGACCAGAGGTGATTGCTATGCTCAGGCTCTCTTGTGGAGAGAATCATTGATAGGAATGGACCTCAAATTTAAATATGAGTCATACCTACCACCTTATTGGGCACTAATCAACTGTGCTTGGTGAGCCTTTATTTGCTTTTAGTTACATTTTAAACTTTAGATCTTCAGCCATCTTGGTAAGGGCTCATTCTCTCTGTAATAATACAAAGCAAAGAAAGAGGGTTATATGTCATCTAAGGATGCCGGAAAACTACAAGGGCTGTGGAACTTGCTGCTTTTGTCTAAACTAGTTTCACACTTTTAATGGTTACTGTTCTTCCTCCAGCTCAGCCGCTAACACTCTCTCTGCACACCTTAGCATCAGGAGACAGCTTCAGGCTTTTTCCATTTTCTTTTGTTCTATTTTGGTGACTCTTCAAGTAGATTATTTTCTTATTCTCTTTCCACTTCTTCAATCTTAGACATCGAAGTTAACTCTCAACAGAGATTCTAATATAATTCCTTTTGCTTCTTAATCTAGAAGCAGAGGTAAGACTCGCCTATGCCCTTATCGTACCGATAACTAATATCCCTGCACAGATGGATTTCTGGATTTTCTCCCATGAGAGGGTCAAACAAACTCTTGATGAGATATGTGATTATTCAGTTCAATATCAATATTCAACTATTCAATACCTATGTCATTATTGTGTTCATTCATTCATTTCTTCATTCAATAAATGTTTTTAGGACACCTACCATAGGTCAAGCACTATTCTTATTCCTGTTGATTATTCCATTTTTCTGCTTTTCATGATCTATCACAAGAAAAGGGTGCTCAATAAGTATATGCTGAAGGAATAAATAAATCAATAGTTGGATATAAATTAAGGAGACATATGCAATACAAAGATTGTATATAAACAGATGTTTTGGAAAAATAATCTAATATTGCAGGTTTGGTAGCATAAGTAATTACATAAAATTAATTTGGTGTTTTAATTTAACTTGGTGTATTAATTAATATACCAAACGTCACCAAGAAAAATGTATTTAACAGACAGATTAATGCATTAATGATACAGAGAGAAGCATTCTTGCATGCTTCACATCGATGCTATCAGTAGGGATGAAATGCAAGCTTGAGGCAGCCACTGAAATTCTCACAAAATTGTAGATGTCAGAAAGGGAAATGTCTGATGTCAAGCAAAAAAAGGAAGTGCCTGTCAGAGCATTCTGGTGGGGGTTGGGTATCTGCTACTGGCAATAATAATGAGTTCAGCAGCGTCTCAGAGGTTAGGGTTCCAGAAGGGGAAATGTCACTTGGGAAATAAAATGTATTTAATGGCAAAGAATTAAGATCGGCAAGTTATCAGAATGCCATGGATTGATTCCGTGAGAAAAAGAGGCAAAGAAGCAGAGTTATAGAACAAAACCAGTGAGACAGGAGATAGAAAACAGTCAAGTCTAGTTGTGCATATTAACATTTTTGCAGCTAAAGCATAAAGTGAGTTCTCAGTAGCGGGTGAAACTGAATTTGCATCTCAAGCGAATTCTGCAGCAAAGAGAAAAATCAGTATTAAAAGATTTAGATAAATTTAATACTAACATATCCACATTATGGTGATAACTGTCAAAGTTACTGACAGTATATGAAAAGCTGACGTAGGAAAGTAAATATTACAAATTTGGGACTTTTAGATTGTGTTCAATTTATCTTTTCCCTTTGTGATTTAGAAGAAATGGGGAGCAAGGATTATTTATGCTGAAAGTTCCCCTAAAAAAACTGTGAATTATTTGTAATAGAAAAAGTAAAAATTATAATTTCAAATCTATGATCACTTTTAGCATATTTCCAAAGCAGTAGAGATCAATACTTTAGAGCTGAGTTTTGGAGAGTAATAGGTCTATGTTGGAGACCTGGCTCCACCCCTTACAAGTAGTTTGCTATTGTTCTTCTTGAAGACTCAGTTTCCTTCTATGTAATGGAGATAATTGTAGGACCTGCTTCACAGGTTTGATGGATGAGACTATGCATTTAAGCACTTCCCTTGTGCCTCAAAACGCTACTATTCAATAAATGCTGACCATCATCCTTGTTAGTCATTAGTTGCAATTGAAAGTAGAAGTTTCTATCATGTTGTTCTGCTCCTTTGAAAGTTGTGTAACCACTCTTTACCTCAGTTTCTTCACCTGTAAATTCAGGACTGTAATAAATCCTATCCCGTAGGGTTGATGTGAAGTTTAAACACTTTTTAATAAATAATGCTAGGCTAATTTGGTAGGGAAATAAAAGAAACTTGACCCATATATCAAACCATATACACACAGTAAGCACTCTATAAATGTTAGCTACTTAGACTGTGAAATAGAATGTTTTAATTTACTCTCCCCATTCTTACCCACTCTAAATATCTCTTGATATCTCTTGAACCCTTTTACTTCTAATCCTCTTCAGTTCACCATCTCCTCTCCTTTGGAGAATTTCAGTACCCTGCTAACTGGCCTTCCTACATTTAATTTGTTTTTTAACATAAATAAAAAATTTAAATTATAAAAAATCACATGCACGCAGAAAAATATGAGATTCTACACCATACTATATTATTACAAGTGGAATGTACATATAGCCAACACCGAGGTCAAGAAACCAAGCAACACCAGCATTCTATAAGCAACATCTGGATTCAATTGTATGAACATATCACACTATATTTATCTATTCTATTTCTGATGGAAATTTGGACAACAATCTAGGTATAAAATGAATATACCTGAGCATAATAAAGGTCACATATGACAAGCCCACAGCTAACACAATACTCGAGTGAAAAACTGATTCCTTTTCCTTTAAGATCAGGAACAAGACAAGGGTGCCCACTGTTGCCACTTCTACACAACATAAGTACTAGAAATTGTAACCAGAACAATTAGACTACAAAAAGAACTGAAAGCCACCCAAATCGGAAAGGAAGAAGCAAAATTTTCCCTGTTTGCAGATGATATTATCTTATATACAGAAAACTCTAAAGAGTCCATAAAAAAAAAAAAACTGTTAAAATTAATCAACAAATTCAGTAAAGTAGCAAGATACAAAATCAACGTACAAAAATCAGTTGCATTTTTATACGCTAACAACAAACTATTCAAAAAGAAAATGAAGAAAACTATCCCATTTATAATAGCACAGAAAAGAATGAAATACTTTGAATGAACTTAACTAAGGAGGTGAAAGACTTGTATACTGAAAACTACAAAACACTGATGAAAGAAATTAAAGATACAAACAAATGGAAAGGTATCCTTTGTTTATGGATTGGAAGACTTAATGTTGTTAAAATGTCTATACTACCCAAAGCAATCTACAGATTCAACGCAATGTCTTTCAAAATCCCCATGGCATTTTTTACAGAAATGGAAAAATCAATTCTAAAATTCATACGGAACCACAAAAAACCATGAATGAATAGTCAAATGATTCTTGAGAAAAAAGGAGAAAGCTGTAGGTATCACATGTTCTAATTTTAAAATATATTACAAAACTCCAATAATCAAAACAGTATGGTACTGACATAAAGACAGACATGTAGATCAATGGAACAGAACAAAAAGCCCAGATATAAACCCAGTTGTATACAATCAGCTAATTTTTTATAAGGGCACCAAGAATACTCAATGGGAAAAGGATATTCTCTTCAATAAATAGTGATGGGAAAACTAGATATCCACATGCAAAATAATCTACAAAAATCTACTCAAAATGGATTAAAGACTTAAACGTTAGGACTTGAAACTTTAAAACTCCTATAGGAAACAGGGAAAAAGCTCCTTGACATTGGCCTTGGAAATGATTTTTTGGATATGACACCAAAAGGTCAGGAAAAAAAGCAAAAATAAACAAGTGGGACTACATCAAACTAAAAGTCTTCTGCACAGAAAAAGGAAACCACCAACAAAATGAAAAGTCATCTGCAGAATGGGAGAAAATATTTGCATACCACATATCTGATAAAGGGTGAATATCCAAATATATAAGGAATTTATATAACTCAATAGTCAATAAAACAACCTGACTTAAAAATAGGCAAAGGACCTGAAAAAACTTTTCAAAAGAAGACATAAATGGCCAACAGGTACATGAAAAGGTGCTCAACATCACTAATCATCAGGGAAATACAAATGAAAACCACAGTGACATGTCACCTCATGCCTGTTAGGATGGCTGTTATCAAAAAAATAAAAGATATGTGTTGGTAAGGTTGTGGAGAAAAAGGAATCTTTGTACACTGTTGTTAGAATTATAAATTTGTGAAGCCATTATGGAAAACAGTATGGAAGTTCTTCAAAAAATTAAAAATAGAACTACCATATGATCCAGCAATCTCTCTTCTGGGTATACACCCAAAGGAAGTGCGATCAGTACCTTGAAGAGATACCTCTGCTCTCATGTTCATTACAGCATTATTCACAATAGCCAAGATATGGAATCAACCTAAGAGTCTGTTGATGCATGAATGGATAGAAATTGTGGTGTATATATACAATGGAATGTTATTCATCTTAAAAAAAGAAAGAAATCCTGTCATTTGCAACAACATGGATGAACCTGAAGGACATTATGCTAAGTGAAATAAGCCATTCACAGGAAGGAAAAAAAAAAAAAAACTGCATAATCTCACTTATATGAGGAATCTAAAAAGTTGAATACATGGAAGCAGAGAGTAGAATGATGGTTACCAGGAGTGGGGAAGTGGGGGAAATGGAGAGATGTCGGCCAAAGGGTACAAAATTGCAGTGAGATAAGATGAATAAGTCTAGAGACCTAATGTACAGCATGATGGTTATAGTTAATAATACTGTACTGAATACTGGAAATTTGCTAAGATAATAGAATTCAGGTGCTCTCAACACACACTAAAAAAGGTAACCATATGAGATGATGTTAGCTTGACTATAGTAATCATTTCACTATGTATATTTATATCAAATTATCATGTTATACACTTGAAATATGTACAATTTTTATTAAAAATAAAATAAAAAAGCAAGCAAACCAAACTGATACACTCGTACTTAGCTGTTTGGAATGAAAATGGTTCCAGAATATGGAAACAGTTGACTATTTCTTAAAAGTGAAACATACGCTAACCTACAACCTGGTAGTTCCACTTCCAGATATTTATTTAAGAGAAATGAAAACATATGTCTACAAAACAACATGTATTGAAATGTTCATAAGAGCTTTATTCATCATAGAACCAAACTGGAAAAAAAACTAACATCCACCATTAGGTGAATGAATAAACACAATGCGGTGTATTGATAACATGCGATAATATTTAGAAACAAAGAAATAACTATGGATACGTGCAACAATATGAATGTTACTCAAAAAGTTATTCTGAGCAGAGGAAGATACAAAAGATTACAGTGTAATTCCACATACCAAATTCTAGAATAGGCAAAACCATTCCATAGTGGTGGAAAGCAGATGATTGGCTGCCCTAGGTCAGGGTGTGGGGGGATTGACTACAAAGATAATGAGAAAAATTTTGGAGTGATGGAAATGTTCTGTATGTTGATTACCATAGTGGCTACATTGTCCTAGCATTCAAAATGGGTGCATTTTAGTTTCTGTAAATTGTATCTCAAAATTGTTAAAATTTCAGTTATTTTCCTCAGTAGGATTGGTATATTTTACCTCTTTGCAATTACCGTAGGTGTACCTGCCATTCCTTCATCATTAACCTCCTTCAATCCATTCTCTGCACCTTAACTAGAGTGATAATTTTGAAATGCAAAATGCAAAATTATAGACCTTGTCCAGTCCATACTTATAACATTTCAAAGGTTTCTTGTTGCGTTTTGGATTAAGCATTAAATCCTCCACCCGGTCCACAGGCCTAGTGTGTTCAGGTCCCGATCTGCCTCTTTAGCTTCACACTGGCTGCTCTTTTCATTAGCATTTTGCTACATTCTGTTTTTTGTATGTTCCTTACTGACTCTCAACATGGGACACTTGTGTTCATCTTTCTGGAATTCTCTTCCTCATCTCCACCCTTCTTTTGGCTTTTTGCGTCTTACTATTAAGGATGTCAGCTCAATGACACTTCCTCCAGAAATTCTTCCATGACATCTTAGATTAGGTCAATTCCCACTATTTTGCACTTTCAATAAAAGTATAAATCCTATAAAGTTGGTGAGTTGACATTAAAAAAAGAACCGTCAAACTCTACTAGGTTTTGAACCACCTAGCTAGAGTCTCCCGAAAGTCCTTTTAGTTCTACAACGCTATGATTTCATAAATTGAATTACTTTTACTTGAATTCTGTGAAAGTCTTGCAAGGCAAGATATCAAATTCTAAAAAGATTACTATAATTTCTTAATTTATCTATTTTAAGGCAAGTATTATTTGCAATATTTATTTGCTTCTTGTCATAACTATTATACTTAATATCATCTGTCACCTGTGAAGTGTTTATACTATCAACCCCGTATCATAAGGAGTCAACACAGTTGAATTAGAATTAAAAGTTGTCCTTGTTTCAGGGCATTCTCTTGAAGTCGTCAGGCAACCTTGTTGGAGCTTGCTTCTATATCTAGCCCGCAATTTGCTGTCCTGAAGTATTGAGGAAGTTAATTCATTGATTTCATCTTCCATTTCCCCTAATTGTAACATAGAAAAAAATATTATCTATATTATTAGCAATATATTACCAATATTATTAGTAAAATATTACCTATTATTATCAGAGTGAATGTGAAGTACCTCACACATACTAGGCATTCAGTTAATAAACAGTAAACATGAAAGAATCCAGCAGTGGAGAAAAACGTAGATTGTTTTTCCATTTATTAAAGTCTAAAGTGCCAGTTGGGAGAATCAATACAAGCCACTTCCTTAGATCTTGAGGCGTAATTGAGTTAAAACACTTCTGTCCCCATCTGCAATTCTTTTAATAGATGCCAGGCACTGTAATCAATGTGTCTCAGGTCTGCCTGTCTGCACAGGCACACACCTCTTTAAAGCACAGACACCCTGAGTCATAGGGTGTCACAGCTGGGGGGCTGAAGAATAAGCCTAGACAGAACTAAACAGTTACTACTAGAATCCAGCCAAGTTTATACTACATTAATTCACTTTTAGAGCGATTAAAGGAATTCTATTTCTATTTCTATCTCTCATTCCCCAAATAGACTTACCACCATCCCAAGTTTCCCACATGACCCTATCTCAATAATTTGCATTCCAAGACGAAAAATCTAGAATTCTTTTCATTTTCCTTTTGGGCCACTCAAGTTTTGAAAGTCTGTTTTAAAAGGTCAAATTACGGAAAAATCCTTACATTTAAAAATCTGATTTTTATTTATTATCATTAACAAATATTCTTTTTGTGTTTCAATCTTATATTGGCCCAATTTTAAATGATATCTTTTTATAATCAGTTCTCAATCTGCAAAGTACAACTAATAAATTGAGAAGGTTAGATTTCTTCCCTCAGACAAAACAGAAAAACAAAAATCTGTTTTGTTGATTTTACCCTGGAAAAGATGTTAAGGGTTAAGGTAAGAATGCCAACTTGAGATTAGTTTTTGGAAGGAGGAAGGGAAAGAGAGATAGGGAGAGAGACAAAGAAAGGGAAAGAGAGACAGGGTGGGAATGATAAACCCCATCTTTTGGTGGCACCTAGCACCTTTTTAATTGTTTTTCGTGTGTGAGGAAGATAGGCCCTGAGCTGACATCTATGCCAATCTTCCTTTACTTTGTATATGGGACCTTGCCACTGCATGGTTTGATGAGCCCTGTGTAGGTCCTCGCCTGAGATCCAAGCCCATGACCCCTGGGGTGCAGAAGCGCAGCACATAAACTTAACCACTATGCCACCAGGCTGGCCCCAATTTAATTTTTTTAAGACTAACATTAATTTTTTTTTTTTTTGGAGGAAGATTGGCCCTGCACTAACATCTGTTGCCAATCTTCCTCTTTTTTCTTTTTTCTCCCCAAAGACCCAGTACATAGTTGTATGTCATAGTTGTAGGGTTGTAGCTCTTCTATATGGGACACCACCTCAGCATGGCTCGATGAGTGGTGAGTAGGTCCACACCCAGGATCCAAACCGGCGAACCCCGGGCCTCGGAAGCAGAACACATGAACCTAACTGCTATGCCACTGGTCCAGCCCCTTTAATTGTTTTTATAAAAAGGTGATTTTTTACGCTCAAGATTTTGGCTCCTATTTTGAACTTTTTTTTTTTTTTTTACTGGGAAAGAGTCACCCTGGGCTAACATCTGTTGCCAATCTTCTTCTCTATCTTTTTTTTTCCCTCCCTAAAGCCCCAGTACATTGTTGTACATTCTAGATATAAGTCCTTCTGGTTCTCCTATGTGAGCTGCTGCCACAGCATGGCTACTGACAGATGAGTGGTATGGTTCTGCACCTGGGAACCGAATCTGGGCCCCCGAAGCACAGTGCACTGAACTTTAACCACTAGGCCGTCAGGGCTGGCTCGGCACTTTTTTAATTTTTACAGTGCTCACACCTCTGTAATGATTAGTAAATCACTAGGTCCAATTTTCAGATCTAGCTGAACCTCTTGCATTTTATTAATTTAGTCATTTGCCATCTGTGAATTTCCATAAATCCATTTTTCAGGAGGAACTGGCAGGTAACTTCTCCAGGTGTGTTATAAGATCATCCTACCCAGACAAAACAAATGCCCTAACAAGTGGTCTTAGCTTCCCTATCACTTTTGTTTCTTTGTACACAAACGCCCAAAGTAAAATAAGTGAATTTGCTAGATTTGGCTGCAATTTGGGAACTTTAAAAAAGCTGACTTAAGCATTTCACCCTTCAAGATAAGATGAACACTAATAATTACCACAATCAATACATCAAAATGATTGCTAAGCATTAAAAATAACAACCAAAACTGATCTGGAAGAGTTAGATAAAATAACTTTCCAAAGTCTGTGAACTGATCCAAGGAAATAAGCTACGTATAAGAAGGAACTAGTCCAAACCTCTAGCCAAACTGGACTTTCCTAGCCAAATTGGACTTTGTTTTTTTAACAGTTTTATTGAGCACATATAGTTAACAATATGGTGTTGTGCCAAACTGGCCTTCCGACATCATGCTGAAACACCAACAATTCACGTGTTTTTCCCAAACTGTTTTCTTTTAAACATTTCTGACACACAGAGAAGTTGAAAATATAGAAAAATATGTACTCATATACTCTCCATCCACATTCAATGATTGCTAACATTCTGTTTCTCTCTGTCTCTTTCTGTCTTTCTTTCCACACATACACATACACACATTTTGATGACCTTTTGAAAAAAGTTCAATCATCATGACACCTCATGCCTACTAACTTCCAGTTTCTAATGCTAAGGTGTGATATTATGATGTATAATAAGAAATATATATTTGGTTTTTGTCCCCATTCTTGGCACACAGCTCTTCAAACCCTTGTAATTTCCTAAGCAATAAGAGCGGTGTGAGAAACATTTGTCATAACACTGGGTCTTTTGTCCTCAAATAGTTTTATTTCCTGAAATAGTCCTAGAGTAATAAAGGTGAAAGGATTGTTTTGTTGTTCATAACAAACCCCTTTCAAATACACTTGAGTTTGTTAATGAGATGACTTTTGGAAAGCCCCTAAGGATGGGGGCTGGTTGTCAGGGGAACAAACCATTTGATAAAAGGATTGGAATTTCAGCACCCTCCATCCAACTTCCAAGGAGGGGAAAGGAATTGGAGCTTGAATTAATCAACAATAGTTTAATCAATCATGCCTGTGTAATGGATCCTCCATAAAAACCCTAAATGAAAGTGTTCTGAGAGCTTCCAGAGTTGGAGAACATGTAGAGATACTGAGAGAGTGGCATAGAAGCTCCTTGCCCCTTCCTACGTACCTTGCCCTATGCATCTCTTCCATTTGGCTGTTCCTGAGTTATATCCTTTTATAATAAACTGGTAATCTAGTAAGTAAACTATTTTCCTAAGTTCTGTGAGCTCCTCTAGCAAATTAATCGAACCCAAGGAGCAGGTTGTGGGACCCTCTCATTTATAGCCAGACAGTCAGAAGCACAAGAAACAACCTGAACTTGTGATTCTTGTGATTGGCATCTGAAGTGAGGCAGTGGAGGTGGGGGGGAGCAGTTTAGTGGAACTGAGCCCTTAACCTGTGGGAGCTGACTCTATTTCCAGGCAGATGGTGTCAGAATTGAGTTAAATTGTAGGACGCCCAGCTGGTGTTGCAGAACTGCTTGGCATGGGGAAAACCCACACATTTGGTGACCAGAGTGAAGTATTGAGAGTAGAGGAGACACATAGGAGGTGTTTTTTTCCTTTACATAAGGATATTTTATTACAAAATTACAATACTGTTGTCAAAACTAAGAAAATTTCCAAGCATTTCCTAATATCATCTGATCTCTAGTTAATGTCTAGATTTCTCCAACCATCACTAAACATTTTCCATGGTTTACTTTTTATTTTTATTGTATTGAACTAGGAACAAAACAAAGCTTACACATTATATCTGGGCCTTTCTGCCTCTATCCTCTTTTTAATCTAGACTAGCTTTCTGTCACCTGCCCAGGTCCCTTTTTCAAGAGTTCAGGCCAGTTGACATAAAGAATCTACAACATTCTAGACTCTTCTGCCTGTTTTCCTTGTGGTTTCAATCACCTTGTCTTTTTATCCTCCATATTTTTTACAATCTGGAAGTTGGATCTAAGGACTTGGTGAGTTTTGAGTTAAATACTTTTGGCAAGAGTGCTTATTTCATAGGTGATGTTGGAAACCTCACATGGAATCATAACAAGGGACAACTATAGTGCCTATATTAGTGATGTTAATTTTCATCACTTGGTCAAAGGTATATTGATTAGTCATATAATACTGCTTAACAATATTACCACAAATACAGTAGATCAAAACAACTTGTCATTATTATCCCCTATTTCCTCTGGGTCAGGAGTCTGGTCTTGGCTTAACCTGGTCCTCTCCCTCAGAGTCTCACATGGGGCAATCAAAACATAGGACAGGGATGTGGTCTCATCTGAGGCTCAACTGGGGAAAGGTTTACTTCCAAGCTCATGTGGTTATTGGCAGCATTTAGCTTCTTGCGGGCTGCCAGACTGAGGGCCTTAGTGTCTTGGCCGCTGTTAGCTGGAGGCAGCCCGCATAGGCCAACTCACAACATGGAAACTTGCTACTTTAAAGTCGGCAAGGGAAGAGGTTCTCAGCAAGACAATATTACAGTATTATGTAATAGGATCATGTACATTCTGTTACCTTTGCCATATTCTGTTGGTTAGGAAGCCAGTGGCAAGTCCTGCCCACACTCAAGGGGGGGTTACACAAGGTCATGAACACTGAGAAGCGAGGCTGATAGTGATCACCTTAAAATTTGCCCACTGTGAGGTAACAGCTATGTGTCTCCATTATAAATGCACACTTTCCAATTAACAGTGAATTATCACTGGAGTGATACCTTGACATCAGGTGAATAATTTAATACATTAATTTAAGAATATTTATTATTATTATATTAATGTTAATTTTGAATTGTGAATATTTGAATTTTATAGATATATTGTCTAAATATCTATTATTTATATATTTAATTTTATATATTCATAATATATTAGTATTTCTAGCATATATTAAATATACAGATTTAAAATATATATCATACATATACGTACATATATGAATTCAAAAATATATATATTTAAATATATATATATATATGAGTTGTAGACTCAGATATCCCCAATTCAAAATTAACATTATAGGGCTTTTCAAAATATTTTATTATTTTATGTTTGCATGTTCTTTCCCATTGTTCTTAATGATATCAAAACATTTAATTATTTGTTCTGTTCGCCAACATACACAGAACAATCTCAAATTGCAATATCAAAATTACCATTAACAAGAATCCCACTAAGCAAAATCTAAATTTTTTTCTGTTCTTTTTTGCCCTTAAAATATATCTTATCAGCAATAAATAGTCAGAATATTGTGTTCCACAGTTCCTTGAAATAATTACTGCCTTTATGTGTTTATGTTGTCAATTTAAAATGCAGTTATGTTTATATATTGGTATTTGAATTCAATTTTAAGGTTTAGTGTATTTTCTTTTCAAATTTATCTTTACTGTTTTGACTATGTGAAATGTTTACATGTGTCAAAGGTCAATATAATTATAAAATTCAAAGAGTTCTAGTCTTATTATCTCTTTCCATTTGTTCACACTCAATCCTCTATATGTAGCCATTTTCATTTATTACTTTATTGCTTATTATATCAAAATAGGCAAATGAATCTTTTTATATTTTTGTTTCCTCTTCTTTCATATAAAAGGTTGCATGTTGTAAATACCGTTCTCCATCTTTCTTTATTTTCCTTTTCACTTTAAAATATTGAGTATCTTCATATTCTTCATACAGATCTTTATTCTTTCTATGGTTGTGTGGCACTGCATTGTGAGGGTACCATAGTTTATTCAATGAGCATACCAGCCTTGCTAATGAAATTTTGTTCTTACAATTATTGCTGAAATGAATAACGGGTGCCTATCTTATTTCCTACTTATGTAGGTGTATATTCAGGCAATATCACTGGTAGAAGTCCCCAGGAACTCTGAGATAAAGATAACATGCAGAATGTTTATTAGGAACTGCTCTTAGTATCAACACCTGGAAGGAAAAGAAATAAAAGCAGGATTGAACAGAGGGAGAAATCAGGGTACATTACAGTATTAATTAAGACTTCAGCCAACCCTACAAGATGCTCTGGAGCTAGGATCGTTCTTCAGAGTTGTCACAGTTAGGGTGAGGGGTCCAGGCTTTATACCACTGCAACAATCAATAATTAGATATGGGATACCCTGCAAAGGACATGCTATTTTGGGTTAATCAACCTTCTTTACCTGATAACTGAAAGTTTTCAGCCACCAACCTAATCAGCAGCTCAGTGACTATATCAGTCCTAAAAGAGACATCAACGTACCATGACACAGAATCTGAAAGTTTACCCCTTATGTCACTTGAATCTACTTGCATCAGATCAATTCAAGGCTCTGATGGGCCTCTTCTGCTGGAAGAAACTCACAAGTCGTAGATTACTGCAGGCCCCACCACTATAACTGGTCTTGAGGCTGCATCTGATTATAATTATCTTCATCCATTACTATCCATTCTAAATTCCCCTTACCCTCAGCTAGCACCTCTGCTGGTCTTGGTGGCTTGCTAGGTGGGGTCAACAAGACTCTAATCCTTGAGTAGTCTGTACTCCCGCTTCCCATGTCATTTTAAAGCACTGGCCACTAAACTTATTCATGTATCGTCAAAATTGATCAAAGGAGAACTAACAGATATCCAAGTGGATAGCTTAGAAGCCTAACATATTTCTTCCTTGTTCCATTGTGTGACAGCAGCCCTACCACCTCTACATGATGCAGGTCAATTATGTCTACCAGGGTTGTGCATTTTATTCTTCCTGTTGGCTCCTTGGCAGGAAGAGCCCACAATACTCAGGTAGCAATCTTACCTAATTCAGTGGATCTCTTGCTGGTTGCCTGGTGGAAACATTTCCTTCTTTGGGAAGATAACTTCTAATCCAGAAGAGCAGATAGTTGAGGGAGTGTGGACCACAAATTCTCCATGTGGATCACTGGAAATAATGAAAAGTGTGGTCCTTCCTGCCTCTACCTATTGTTTCTCAGACACATATATTCTACCCATTGGAGACAGCATCATTTAATGGATGTTGATATAAGGTGTATGTGATGTCCTAGAGGATGGCACCCCATCCTCACAGGGTACTGTCTCCAAGTCGGTGCCTCAACTGTACTTTCAACAGCTCAGTCTATTGTTCTATTAGTCCAGTGGTTTCTAGGTGTTTGTGGTAGACAAAAGGACAAGAGGATTCCATAGACATATATATATTTTCACATAGTCTTTGCTATAAGTTGGGTTCCTTGGTCCTCTGTGACATTACACTGGATATCATGTTGATAGATAAAACATTCTGTAAGCTCTTAGATCGCAATTCTGGCAAACAAATGGCCTGATTCTAGTTATTTCAAAATTCGGTATAACTGGCACCCAAACCCAAGCTCTTAGCCTCTATGCCATTTTATCTTTATTCCTTTAGAGCACATATATAAGCAGAGGGCCTAAGATTATACTGGAACAAAGGAGATAGAATTGAAACCCTGAGAAATATACAGTCAGCCCTCCATATCCCCAGGTTTTGCATCCTTGGATTCAACCAACCATGGCAGTCGTGGTTGGTTGAATCCCCAGATGAAAAACCCACAGAGAAGGAGAGACAACTGTATTCATTGTATTATGCTATTTTAAATACAAGACTTGAGCATCTGTGGATTTTGGTATCCATGGGGATTCCTGGAATCAATCCCCTGTGGATACGAAGGGATGACTGCTCAGCAAGGCGAGCTGCTCACTCCAATTTTAAATATGAAGAGAGACATGGAAAGGCAGCATTCCCATACGCTCCTATGAATAAGCTCACGAAATCTTTATTGAAAGCTTAATATGGGCCAGTCACTGTTCTAAGTACTTGGCTTTAATTAACTCTTTCAAACTTCTCAATAGCCATATGAGGCAGGTGCTATGACTATCCCATTTCATTATTGAGGACACTGACGCACAGAGAGATTAAGCAACTTGCTCAATTCCTCTAGCTACTAAGAGATGAATCTTGGATTCTAACCTGTGTGGTCTGGCTCAGGGCCTCTACACTTAAACACTGTGCTACATTGCTTCTGAAAATAAAAGAAGAGAAAAAGAAGGACCCAGGATGGCTTTTTTAAGAACTGCCATAACCATTTATCATCCTGACTGTTCACTAACCAGTCATATAAACTTCCAGTGCCAGCCTATAAGGGAGAAGAAGAAGAAAGGATGTGTTTCTAGTAAATTGTCAAGGGCATCAGTCTTGGATTTGAGCCTTGTCTCGGCTAATTCTGGGTGGGAGACCACAGAAACTCTCAGCCCTTTGAGCTTCAGTTTCCGCTGAAGCAGGATTAGTCGGTTTTTCAAGTTCCTTGGATAATCAAGATATAATTATTATCATGGATGATGTTGAACTACCTGGAATATGGTAGGGTGGGGTCATGTTTTCCCACATAAATGGAACCTCAGCTGCCTACATGAGAATGTCTTTACCATCACACCTTATCTGGAGAAAACATTGAGGTCAATCTTTTAACCTTGAGCTCTAGTGGTACTTATTTGAATGAAAGGTACAAACCCATTCTAGAAACCAAAACCTAGTGACAGAGGGGCAATCAGCTTGGGTCATAGTGAAGGGATATTCCTCACTTTGAAGCTAGCAACCAGCTGTGCTATGCTATGTGACAAGAAGGTGAACTCTAAAAGGACCTGAAAAATTTGTGAATCCATTAGCACAGGAAATTGGCCATCCTGATTGCAAATCAATGATTCATTTTGGCACTGTGCTGACAGATGCTGAGTTGTTTCCTTAAGACAACTCTTTAATGAGAGAAAGATACTGCAGATATGAGTTGCATGGTTTCACATAAAGATAGAAAACAGAATGAAACCTAGGTTACCTCTCGCCATCAATAAGCCAAAGCAAACAAGCCATCCTTGCAAAAATAACTACTTCTCTCTTTCTTCTTTCACAACATAGACTATTTATTTATTTATTTATTTATTTATTTTTGAGGAAGATTGGCCCTGAGCTAACATCTGTTGTCAATCTTCCTCTTTTTTTTTCCTTTCTTCTCCCCAAAGCCCCAGTACATACTTGTATATCATAGTTGTAGAGTTGTCTCTCTTCTATATGGGGTGCCACTTCAGCATGGCTTGATGAGTGGCGAGCAGGTCCGTGCCCGGGATCCAAACCAGCGAACTCCGGGCCACTGAAGCGGAAAGTGTGAACCCAACCTCTGTGCCACCACGCTGGCCCCAACAGACACTTTCTTATTGGTTAGGATTATCTCAAGTTAAGTATCATCCTTCCAACTAGCATTATACTCCTCTAATTGATATACAATGTACATTTATTAAAAAATCAGCACACACATAGCCAAGGAAAAGAAAAAAAAGAAGATAATGTATGTGTTCGTTCAGTCAGTCATTCTACTAAAGTACAAGTGTTGGTACTTCTCTAGACCTCATCTTATGCATTGGAAATACAGAAGTAAAGGAAGAAGACAGATTTCCTCCCAAGGAGGGAATTAATAAGCTAGCAGAGGAAATAGAAAAACACATCTATGATCACTATAGTGAGTGGAAAATGTACTGATCAATGCAAACACAGGGTGCTCTCAGAACAGTGGAGGGACATTTGAATTCCTTGAGGCAATCAGAGAAGATTCTAGGAGGCAGTGTCACAAACTGAGTTTTAAAGGATAAAAGAAGCTTCTGAGAAGGTACGAAGGTTTACAGGGAAGGGTTCTGCATGAAGTGGGAGATCAGACTGGATAACATTTCAGAGTTTCCCAAGTGAAAACTTGGGAGTTCTATTAGTCAATTTTTTTGAAATGGGCTTAATCAATGTAGAAACAAATAAACATATAAAAGATAGTTTTATAAAGCAAGCAAACTTACTCTCAGATCAAACATACATTTATCACTGCTGACTACTTTCCCTTCCGCACATTTAGTCCTCTATTTCAGGATGTGACTGTACAATGCACAGCTAAGAAATCTGTGCGAAAGAGACCTTCATGAGAAAACAATGAAAAGAGGGAAACAAAGAGCATATATTTAACAAATATTTATGCAACAGTTGTATATTACACACAGTGAGAGAAATACACATATAAAATAATGTAGGCTGGTTAAATTACTCATAACACATCCATATTATTTAATAAGATATAGCTTTTAAAAAGAATAGTAATTTGTATACATTCTCATGGAAGAAGATATATTTGAGTGAATAAAACAATTTATGAAATTTTTGTACAGTGGGATACCATTTTTGTTAAACACAAAATAACTGTATAACTCTGTATGTATGTGTATGAGTGGGTTTAGAATGATGGACATTGAGGGTATAATGCAAAGTGAAATAAGTCAGAGGGAGAAGGTCAAATACCGTATGATTTCCTTCATTAAGTAGTAGATAATAACAACAATAAACAAACACATAGGGACAGAGATTGGATTGGTGGTTACCAGAGGGGAAGGGGGGAGGGTGGAGGGTGAAAGGGATAATTCGGTACATGTGTGTGGTGATGGGTTGTAATTAGTATTTTGGTGGTGAACATGATGTAGTCCATGCAGAAATAGAAGTACAATGATGTACACCTGAAATTTTTGCAATGTTATAAACCAATGTTACTGCAATAAAAAAATAAAACTTGAGTTTAAAAAAAAAAAAAAAAAAAGAATACGTGTATAAAAACATAACAATCAATTGTTAATGGTCATTGTTACTGCTGGAAAGACGGGGAAATGGGAAAGGTTGTAGGGAACTTAGCTAGTTTAAAAATTTTATACATCTCATTTTTTTAAAAATCTTTTTCTAAAATGGTAAGTATAAAAACTATTTTCTTATGCTATGTGTACTTTACATACCATAATATATGTGTATTTTTGTTTTAAATATATTTATATATAGCCATATTTTATCTATCTATCTGTCTATCTATCTATCTATCTATCTATCTATCTACTTATCTAATTTCTTTTAAGTCTTTTAATTTCCAATCTGCTTTCAACATATTTCTCATAGGCCTGCCTTGGCTTTATTTTTTTCTTTGACCATGTGATGATTTTCATGGCCACCATATCTCATTGATTCTCTGGCTGGTTTTATGTGATACGCTAAGCACAAGAGTCAACACTTTTATAACAACTGACCACAGTCAACTATGCCCCTGAGTCCACAAGTATTGGGCCACTGTGGCAGAATGGCCCAGTTAATTCAATGCAGCAATCAATTCACCAACATAATTCATTCAGTCTACTTCTTTTCCAGAGGATTTTGCAACATTGTATAGTATAGGAAAAAAGGTTGTTTCTGAATCAGCATCAAGTCTTTGTCTGACCATAGCCATACCTTGGACAAGGCACCATGTTATACATAAAGGTAATGGGCAAAGGAGACAATGTATGTTCAGTTGCTTTGAGAAGATGACAAGGTTTGTGCAAGAAAATTTTATTATTACATGGACTCTATTCTATCATTTAATACTATACAGGGAACTCTTAGAGGGCAAGGTTATGACTAAGGTCCTGGAAATCATTCTCACTCATTTATTCAACAAATGTTTATTATTTACTGTGTTCCAGGTGTTGATTTAGGTGCTGGGGGAAATAACAGTACAAAACCATAAAGATATTCCTACACTGCTGGAGCTTATCTCTTAACAGAAGGAGACACACCACAAGCAAAATAAATAATTAAAACACATACAATTGTATTTTGTTAATCCTAAAATGCACACTTTTTTGCACACTTTAAATATCTCTGAAATTACAATGCCTCTTACTGGCAAGGACATGTTAAGTTTGTTTCTTTTTTCTTTTCTCCTGCTACATACACAAATGTTACATCTCATAATATTGATATCTAAGACTTTATAACATATGGTGTACTGGGGGTAAAAAGCAGGAAAAAGTTATAGTTTTGGAAAGAATAAATTTAAATAGGGTGAGGGCTCTCTGGAAATGTGATATTTGAACAATAACCAGAAGGAGGTAAAGGACTCAGCCTTGCAGAGATATGGAGAAGATCATTACAGATAGATGAAACAGCCAATGCAAAGGCCCTGAGGCAGTTGTGGCCTGCGTATTTGAGGAACAGCAAGGAGATGAGTGTGCCTGGAGCGGAGTGAGGGAGTGGAAAGAATATGAGCTGAAGTTCTAGAGCAATGACCTGGCACCATGTCCTGTGTAGATTTATAAATGACCATAGAGAGTTCTGCTTATCTTCTGAGTGAAATAGACTCTATCAAAGGGTGTAGATCAACAGAGTGGCGTGGATGTAGAAGAGGTTGAATTCTGGTGTATTTTGAAGGTAGAATTTTCAGGATTTGCCTATAGAATGGAAAGAGGAATGAGATAAGGTTGATGTTGGGGATTGGTCAAGGATCATGCTAAATTTTTGGTATAAGTGAGTATACCACCCCCACAGATAGGCTTCAGTACCCAAAGGTATTCATTCCTGAAAGATTCCTTCCTTAGGTAAGAGATGATGGAGAAGCATTGATTTGGTAAAGGGTTTTGTTGGTACTATATGCTGTTTCATGCTTGAAGAGAGAGAGCAAAGCAGGTATTAGACTTTAGTAGGGAAAGGATGTCTTACAGGGTGTCATAATTCTGAGGGTTTGAGCTGCAAACAGAAGTCTGCATGGGCCTGAGCCACAGATCTCCTGGAAACTGGTTTCTGCCACGCTCACAAACCCTTGAATAAGACAGTCTCTGCCATGTTTTGCCAGGATCCCTCCTCGGAGTCTTCTGAATCATAGTTATTCATAAAGAATTTAACCAAAACTTGATTAATTTAGTCTTTCCAAACATTTGGATTTTTATTATTACAGTATTAGGTGACATATCTAATCACAAGAAGCCAAGACACCAGATATATACTTTTTGATATCACATTAATTGCCACAATTTATCAAGAGTCAACTCTTCATCAGGCAGTTTGCTTTAAATGTGTCATCTGTAATTCTCACAACTCTTCAAGGTAGATGTTATCATAGCCATTTTACAGATGAGGAAACAGAAAACATGCAAAGGATACATGAGGACAAGTGTGGCATAACGTAGTCAATCCTTCTGAGCTGTTGCTGTCCCATACTCATCACAGACCTTGACGTGGTCCTGACCTGGTGTAGTTTCCTGAATTATCAAAGGAAAAATACAGTCTTATCTAAGGCCTTTTAAGATGCTAGGCATTGTACTAGAATATTTCATTGCAATTCAGTCAATTATGCCTACCAAGCAAGGAATAGGTTCTTGCATTTTAGAAAGACTGGCAACAATTATATTTTTTTAAAGGGAGAGATGAGGTTGATCAATCCTTCAATAACTTTATTAAGTAAAAGTCCTAATACAAGAGCAGACAGGGTAGTTGAAATTTCATAGTACAGCAAAGAACAAGAGTTTTGAAGTGGATAGATCTAGATTCAAGCCCTACCTCACATCTCATATTTACTATACATAGAGGACTCAACTCTCTGAGTCTATTTTCCCATCTGTTAATAGGAGAGAAGCCTGCCTTCTTTCAGTGAGGACCAAGTGTAATTGTATGTAATGAGACCTAATCTGGTCTGCAAAACGTAGCTAACATTATTAAGGCAAACTGTAGTGAGGCATGGTATAACAGTAAAAGCTGAGTGTCTTAGTTCATTTGGGATGCTATAACAGAATACCATAGACTAGGTGGCTTGTAAACAGCAAACATTTATTTGTCACAGTTCTGGAGGCTGGAAAGTCCAAGATCAAGGTGACAGCAGATTCAGTATCTGGTGAGAGCCCACTTCCAGATTCATAGACAGCTATCTTTTCATTGTGTCTTCACATGGCAGAAGGAGCAAGGGAGCACTCTGGGGTCTCTTTTGTAAGGGCATCAATCTGGAGCCCTCATGACCTTATTACTTCCCAAAGGCCCCACTTCCAAACGCCCTCACATTGGGGATTAGGTTTCAACATATGAATTTTGAGGGGACACAAACTTTCATTCCAGAGCACTGTAGTAGGCAGAATAATGGCACCTCCAAGATGTCCATATCCTAATCTCTGGGACCTGTGAATATGTTATATGACAAAGGGGAATTAAGGTTGAGGATGAATTAAATTTCTAATGAGTGTAATTGAAAATAGGCAGATTATTTTGCATTATATATGTGGACACAATATAATCACAAGGATCCTTATAAATTGAAAAAGAGAGTAAGGAGAGAAAATCAGAGAGCTAGCAACATGAGGAAGACTCAGCCTGATGTTGCTGTTGCTGGCTATGAAGATGGAGAAAGGGGACCATGAGCCAAGGAAAGTAAGCTGCTCTAGAAGCTGGAAAGGGCAAGGAAGTGGATTATTTATTAGACCTTGAGAAAAAATACAGCCTTGACAACACCTGATCTTAGCCCAGTGAGACCCTTTTTGGATCTGTGACTTCCAAAATTGTACAAGAATCTACTTGTATTGTTTAATCTACTAAATTGTGGTAATTTGTTATAGCAGCAATAGGGAACTAATACAAAAACTAAAATCTAGAAGGTCTGAGTTCTAGTTCCTGCTCTGCCACTGAGAAATTCTGTTATACTGGAGAGCTCTCTTAACCACTGCATGTCTCATTTTCCTCATCTGTGAAGTGGGAATGATACTACTACCTACCTCACGGTGTTAGGTGACTGAAAGAGTTAATACATAACTTAATCATTTAGAGAGTTAATACATAACTTAATCATTTAGAGTAGTGTTTGGATCATGGCAATTACTTAATATATATCAGCTACAAACACTTTTTTAGAGGCCAACAATAACAGTCTCAGTGATTTGGTTTCTATCTTTTTAAAGATGTAAACATGAAACATATCATTTGTAATTAAATGCATTATATAAATATGTAAACATATATTTACATATTGCATCTTTTGTAAATAAGATGTAAATATATAAACATGAAATGATGAACACATCTACATTTCTGACCCATTTGTTGCATAAACTTGGCAAATGGTTAATAGAACGTAAAACTCACACCCAGGGATTAAAATTGAGGTCGTGCTGGTAGGGAGCACTAAGGCAAGGAAAAAAGAGGGCTTTCCACAGAGATAATGAAAAAGAAAGAAAGCAAATATGTAAAGAACTCACAACAATGGCAGACCGCTTGCCATTTTTAACCTAACATTTTATCACTTTTTCCTTTAAAGAACAACCCTGTTGCTTTCAATCATGGGTATAGAGAATGCACATAATTATTTGGCATTTCAAAGAAATAAAATTTAAAAGAGCCACTAAAGTTATCCATCCCGCTCTTCTAAACTTGAAACATCAAAAATAGATGTCCCTGGCATGATAACACACTGAAGTCATTTTGAAAGAAAATTAGAATTTCCATTCCTCGTTTTCCTTTCTCCCTAGTAAGGTTTTAAGCAGATGGGAATATCAATTTAGTTACTTGACATTTAGAAGGATAAATGACTTAAGAGCTTTATGATCCCCTATCATTGAAGCATATTTGATAACATCTGCCCAACATCTTACACTCACATCAGAGCCAAGTGTGATTTAACAAGAAGGGAATGGCTAGAATCCAGGAGCCCAGGGTTCCATCCCTGGTCCTGATGCTAACATAAACATTGGAGTCCCTAAGTATCCAATGATAAATAAAGCTCCTTATTTTATGGGCAGCTTGTCTATTGTTACCCTTGCTAAAATGTAATTATTAATACTAACTAAGGAGTTAGAAATGGGATATATAGTAATTTTCTCAAGGAGAAAATGATACTGCACATGGGGACCAGTGTTGGTTCCAAGTTCCAAGAGAAAGAAAATCTATCTTACTTTAGATTGTATTACAGAAACAGCAAAAATATTGGATACTATGGCTAAAGTTCTCATTCTTCTAGAGAAAAGTTTCTCTAATTTCTTCTTATTTTTTTCTGAAGACATGTTGCCATATTTACTAGAAATTCTAATTCTTCTTTTATGTAATAAATTATGGTACTTTGTTTATGTTCTTACCTCACTAGTTACCAGTCTCAAGTTAGGAACATAAAAATATATATAGCCTAATCTTTCCATTTTATAGTGTCCTTTAAAGAAAAGAAGGGAATGCCATTCATGAAGACTCATTGGACAACCTCCAACAGAGAAGAGCCATAAAACAATTAGCAACATTCATCAAAATCACTTGAATGAATAGAGATCCAGCATCTCCAGACCTGGGACTCACATCTAAATGAAATATAAATCTCTCCTGATACCTCGTACTTGGTTATGAGCTAATGAATAGTTTCACTCCCTCAGAATTGTCCTCTCTTGGTATTATGTGTAAGTCCATTCATGCTCTGTGACCTGAGAAATGATACAAACAGTCAGGACTGGAATATTTGCTGAATGAACAGACGGATTAATTTATTTGCTTATAGGGCTCTTCCATTCTATTTGCTTGGCTTGTAAGATTAAGGAATTTTCTGGTATATGTGATCTCATTGGAATTTAGTTTGCTAAGTCCCTCTGTTATATAAATAATGATACTGAAATATGGAATTCTGAAACTTGAAGGGATCTTAAAGGTCAACTGATTCAATATCCTGATTTTTCAATTTGTAAAATGATTGTAGCATTCCAGGAGCCCTCAACAGATCATCTAGTCAAAAGTTTGACAAAACACTTCATGAGAAGTCAATACATTTTATGCACTGGACCTGAATTAAATGTTCATGGTTTAGTTCAGGAAACAGTTTGATGTTACATTTCACTTTCTTAAATACATGTGTATTTATAAAATATGATTCTGGAGGTACCTATAGCTTGTTAATTGTCTTTACTGTCTAACAGACTTTATCTGGAGGGATACCTATACATATCTGCTCCAGAGATTAAAATTAAGGTCAATAGTCTATTAAAGAAATGGAAATTTTTGATTCAAGAGAAGGAAAAAAAAATCTAATATTCAAACTACGTAAAGATAGAATGAAATGCTCTGATGATATTAATTTAGCTGTCACTCGATCTATTTGATTCAACAATTAAATTTAAAATTGCATATTGACTTGGGGTTTTCTTATCCAATTTCTCTAGAATACAAACACCATAAGCATAGGAATTAAATGTATCCACAACCAAGCGCATTGCTTAGCCCCTGGTAGATCATCAATAATTAATGGGTAAAAAGTGAGTTAAAGGAGAAACTAAAGGACATCTTTAATTTTATTAAAGTAGTCATCTCTGCTGTAAGATCCAATCTCAAACAAGAAAGCAAAACCAGAGCATTAAGTGAGGGTAAAAAAGTTGAGACTGGCAGGAGAGCTGGCCTTGTGAGGTGTTGGTAGATTGACACGGAATAAGAACTTAGGATCAAAATACACCACATCTTTTTTGTTCTAATTTAAATCTGTATCCTCCTACCTGACAAAATATAATTTTATTGTCTTTAAAAGGGATGGCTTCCAACAAAAACTTTTTAACGTTCATTTGGTGTTTGCTGTCTACCATCCACTCTCTCTTCTTGTAGTAACAACATACTGTTTGCTTTGGGTATCACTTGCACCCCAGCATGGGATTCAGTTTGGAAGGACCATCAATAGCTAAGATGTGGGAAAGTGGCCCAAGCTTGGACACTTGTGTATTCTTTCTCTGAAACTTGTCAACAGCCGCCAAAAGACTGAAAACATTTGGAGTGGATTCACAGCAACGGTAGAAACCAAGGACACTGTCCAATAATTTCTGCAACTTGGATGCCCAGGGTTTCTCTGGTTCTCAAGCCTTCCTTTACATTAATCCCCATACCTTTCCAGGAATTAATTTCCTGCTTATATTAGTCATAGCCAGTTTCTGTTACTTACAATCAAGAAATTTTAACTGATGCAGAGCTCAGGTGAGGACTTCAGAATCCCCATATCGAGATGTACATAGTTGATCTGTCACTCACTGACCACATGACATTCAGCACATTCCTTGCCCTACCTGACCCCCAGTTTCCCTGCTTGCAAAATGAAGATAAAAGAATTTACCAAATAGAGTTGGTGTAGGAATTAAATTAAATAGTGTTTGTGCCATATGAGGCATTTAGTAAATACTCAATAAATGGTTGCAGGCTAATATGAATATCAAAAGAAAAATGACTCTTCATAGAGGTATTATAATCCAGGAATAATTGAAGATAAAATTGCCATTTCTTCAAGAGTTTCTACTAAGGATCTTTGCAAGAAGTGTTAATCAGGCATCCATATAGCTTTTCCTTGAATTTAAGATGCACAAATTTCTTAAAAAATGTTTCCTAAACTGGGTATCACATGATGGCCAATATTTTCATTTAATGAGTTAGTGTTCATCTGCCCCTTTTTACTTTCTTCCCTCAAAATTGAGGGATGGAGCTTACAACCAATAGGGTCATCAACTAGGAAGTATGATGACTAACAGGAATGGGTGATGAATCATCCACGCAGGACACATGGTAGGAAGGACACCACCCATTGCATGTGCTCTCAGCCTTTAGACTCTAACCCGGACTTAGCAGAAAAAGCAGTTCTACTAATCTTACTAATCACTTATGCTGACCTCCACTTGTCTTAAATACAATTGAAGACAATTCTGGTTTGCCTTCATCAACGGAGCTCTGTTTTCAGCCTTCTGTTGTTGTGACTATTGTAGTCGAAGTTTGTTTTCTGTTGGGACAGCAGATAGCTGTTAATTGAAGTACATGCTTACTGTCCTACAGATTTTCTTCATGTTTATTGCCTATGCAGTCATGATCTTAGAGAGGAGAAGAGAAAAGCACTCTCCTGCTGGAGCTGACTTCTGCTCAGTGCTGTATGAGCAATGCCAGCATGCACTGGGAGGTATTGATTTTCCTTTGGGGGCACAGAGGTGCATGGGTGAATCTTGCCATTTGCCAAGTTGCCTCAGTTTACCAACTTATTAAATGAACTAAATACTTGCTACTGAGGAGAAAGGATGAGTATCATTGATTAATTGTTATAAAAGGCCGGGAGTTCCAGGGACAGCAAGCAATAAAAAGACACAGTGCATTGTCTTGTTGGTGTTTTTTATTAATGTTGACTGAGGGGTATTGAGCCAGCCAAGCACACAGTGTTGTATTGATTTTCAAAGTGAGCACTTAACTGATCCATCAACATTAACTCTAAACACAATCCTATCACGGGAAATAAAGCGTGATCTCCCTCTTCTAGCCAGATCTCTGTGATACAGGGTTATTTGAAGCATGAAGGCCTTGGTCCCATTAGTGTCCAAAGTTTCTCAACCCCAGTGTTCAAATAGGAGATGCTATAGTGCCAGCATCTGGCCTAGCAATCTTAATCATTTATTTGAAGGTTGCCAGAACTACGTGATGGTTTTGAAGTGTAGAGAAGGAAGAAAAAGTATGGTATCATTTAAGGGTAGCAGTTTTGGAGTCACACAGAGGTGCATTCCAAACCTCGACCCACTGTTTGCCTCTTACACGTTACTGGATGTCTCTGAATCTCAGTTTCCTCACGTGTAAAACTGAGATAATCTTACCAACAGCTTTGGACTGTTGCAAAGTTTAAATGCATATGCAAATTAAGCATCTGATTGTTAGTTGGAGTGCTAATTGGCTATGGGAGGAAATACTTTCTATGGACTACACGGGGGAAGATAACATTGAAATAAAGACTGCTTAGGCTCCATAGGCACAAACGTTTATACACAGTCCTTAAACAACCTAGAAAATTACAAAGCACATTCAAATCCACTTTCCTTTTTTCTGTCAATCACAAAATCATAGCCAATATAATGAGGTTAGACTATTTTTTCAGAGATAGTTTCTCAGTACTACTCATCCAGAGGTTGGGGATAATTGACTTCTATGAGCCTTGAGCCCCAAATGCAGCGTAAGTGGCAATAGCAAGTTATAGATAGAAGTCACTACATGGAGGAGGGGAAATTCAAAAATAATAATGTAATAAAATATCGGGAATTGATAGGTAATTATAAATATAAAAGGAAAGAAAGGATTGTGGCAGGGAAGACCTCTCTGGGGATGGTCCCTCTGGAGAGACCTGAGGAAAGTGAAGAAGAGAGACTTGTGGATATCTAGGGATTACATTCCTGATAGAGAAAGGAGAGGTGTGGCTGCAGCGGGCTTGTGTGAGAAACAGGGAGGGGCAGTGTGACTGTGGCATGGTGGACAGGGTAGAGAGTTTGGAGATGAGACCTGAGACGTGGTCACAATAAACACAGTGGCTTTTGTTCTAAGTACAATGGGCAGTCAATGAAGGCTTTGAGCAGTGGAGAGACATGATCCGACAACTCCAGAGTCAGTTGTGTTTGGTGTTTTAGAAGAAGACAGTGAGCAATGTCTTTTTGGCTTCTGCCCACTTTATAGCAACGATGGGAATGGTGTCTATACTGACAAAGTCTGCACATGGAAATAAAAGGGATGAGGGGAATCGATACCTTAGAAAGATGTAGTCACTCCTTTTGAGCATTTATATTATCAAAAATATAAACATCTTAAAGGAGTAATTAAAAATATTGTGTCACTCTTCTCACTGTTTATGACACCTTGAAATGAAGTTTCCAGGACTGGCTTTGAATTTTGGAGTATTTTACTAATAATTATGTGTTTATCCTGGAGGGCAGATACTGACTCTTAGTCAGCTTTGTAATTCCAGCTTTTACTACAAAACCTGACAAATTCAATAAATGATGACTAAATTAATGCATCATAAAGACTAATATTTGTACATATACCACTTCACAGTTGGCAATTCAATTGCTTTCATGTTTGTTATCATCTTACTTGATCCTGAGGATAATCTTGAGAGGGGGCCATGACATCTTACTAAACCCACTTTAAAGACGAGATGCCTGAGGCTTGGAAAGGTTAAGCAACAGTCCACAGCCACATAATTAAAAGCAACAAAAGTCAGATGTAAACGTTAAATAACATTATCTCTCACCAGGATCCTATGCCACATTTGCTGCAAATGTCCTTCCAATACTCTGCTCCAATACTGAACTAATCCTTAACTCTGTCAGTCTACATCCCAAGACTCATCCCAGCTAGAAACTGTCCACCATATTTCGTATTTCATACATGTGTAATGGCTGAAAGTTAATGCATGCTAGAAACATTGTCTAGGTATCCCAAAACAGCTGTGTGGAACAAGGGCCTGCACGTTTTTCACCTTAAGTGTAATGGAACAAGGACTCTTCAGAATTACTGAGCATGGGAGGCACTGAATGAAGACTAACATAACAAATTGACAACTATCCAGAATATTTATCCATTTATGCAGTGGTCTAGAGTTTTGAAAAGGCCTCGGAATTTAGTGGCAGGTAAGAGACCTAATTCCATATCAGTATCTTGACTGTTGGTTCTACTCTGGCAAAACTGTGCATTTCTTTCTCTATGGTTTTTGTCACTCTACCAGATGCTCATTGTTGGCCAATTTCCATTTACAGTCATGTGTCTCTTAACGATGGGGATACATTCTGAGAAATGAGGCGTTCGGCGATTTTGTCATTGGGCGAACATCATAGAGTGTTCTTATACAAACCTAGATGGTACAGCCTACTACACACCTAGGCTATATGGTAGTAATCTCATGCGACCACCATAATATATGCGGTCCATTGTTGACCAAAATGTCGTTATGTGGCGCATGACCGTATAGAGAGCAAGTTAGTTCTCCCACTATAAACTTACACTCTATCTTTTAGTAAATCTTACAAAGTGTCAAATTTGCTCTTGGTGCACAGTTTTAACCCAGCAAAATCAGATTTATTATGGAATAAACATTTAAGCAGCTTTTTAACTACTGAGAATCTCTGGAGACAAAGCCATCACCCCATCCGATCTACTCTCCTCTCCATCAGTGACTCTTGGGGTCTCATTATCTTATTTGGTATTTCAAAACTGAAGCAATTGTGCTAACACCAAGGGCATTTCTCATTGCCACCAAATGAAAAAAGATAGCAAAAGATGTGCCAGTGTCAACATGCAATGAGGGTCCAAAAGGGAAACAGATGCACAAATGATTCATCATCATCAATAGGACCTGTCAAGATGAAGTGAAAAGAGAAAAAATTAGAAACTCCTTCCAACGTACTAATGATACCACTGTCCGAGATTGAAGGGGAGAATAATGCATCCAATATCAATTAGATTTTGCTATTTGATTTAATTTTGCTAACTACTCAGCTCAGAGGTACAAAGGAGGAGAGTTTTTATACATGTATTTAGCACACACTTAAAGATCACCCACCATGTGCCCTACTCTGTACTATGAGCTTTATAAATATTTATTTGAATATCAGAAATTCTTGGTCAGTTTCCTTTCTGTACAGTTTCTTCACATCTCTTTCTCCTTTCTCTTCTTAATCATTAACATGTAATATTTCTATGAATTTCCCACTTTCAGCCTTTACTATAAATAATAATTGACCCCCTGCTCTTACTCTAGGGGACACTAAGGAATCCAAAATATATTTATTTTTATCATGGATTATTAAAATTTAATTTTAAACATGTCATTACATAATCTTATGTACAGAAACCTAATAACTTCTGCAGAGAAGAAATTCCTTCAACTTTTGGGGAAACTATGCAGTTCATTCTCTATAAATGTCAGATCCTTATTGACAGGTTTCCTGCATTACCAATGATGGGGAAATAGTTACCTAAACTATTATAGAAATAGTAGAAAGAGTCTGTTTATTAGAAAAAGCTCTGTGAAGAAGGAGGAGGAGGAGGAGAAGGCAATAAATACACCTCTCCCCCAATGAATAAGTGATTTTTCTAGGCACCTGCTGGAGACAAAGAAAATAATTTGTTTTTCCTCTTCATCTATTGAAATAACCATTTGTTCTCAGTAGTAATATAAACAAGTTAAAAAGAAAGAGTGAATTAGAAAGAAGCTAGTCCAACGTTTTTCCCCAATCGGCAGAAAACGAGCTTGATACAAAAATAAGACTAGAAGTCAACTAATGACAGTGTTGGATTATGTGGGAGATTTAGCTTCTCAGCTAATGTGTCCTCTGTTGTAAAATTTTAATATGACAAAGTGCCTATTTTCTCTGTCATTTCTCTTGAGAGGTGGGGTTGGAGAAGGGTGAGAGTTTGTAAGGCTGTACCACTGTAGCAGACACTGCTGTCTTCTCATACATGAATGTATTGAATCGTAGTGACACAGCTGACAAAAAGAATTATGTCTTTTCATGAGTTTGTGTTCTTTATTGCTCACATTAGCTCCTGGAGAAAGAAAAAAAAAAAAAACCAGGTGAATTCAACAGGCTATAAATCTTCCCTGACACACAGTAGGATACCATCTCCTGGTGGAAGAGAAGGCTAAGGAAACACAGAACACCTCCTTACCACGAATGGAGCATTGTTGGGGAGAAAGGGGGAATGTTACGGTACTGGAGGAGGCTCTGATCTGTCCTCCCCAAATAAATCTTTCCCTTTATTGTTTCAAAACACGGGAACAATTAAGAGAGGTAATTATGGCCACCAACAATCTCACTGAACTACTATGTCCTTATTTCCAAGGGGTTAATTCTATTTCTGAGTAAGCAAACCACTTTAAGGAAATATGCAATGCCTTGTTTACACCATTTAGAAAGAGAGAGAGAAAAAAACAACAGCTCAAAAATATTGGAAAAATAAGTCGAGCTTAATATGGAAGAACATTAATAATTCTCAATATGTCCTCCAATAAATTTCCCTATAAATACCCACAAAGATATAAAAAAGGGCAAAAGCTAACAACCAGACTGAATGAAAAATAAGACCATAAAGCAAGGTGTGAGGGAAATCTCTAAAAACAACACAATTAATGAAGATGGATTGAGAAGAATATTTTTAAATTACACATGTAATATTTTTTCCTGAGCCAGAATAGCCCAGATGGCCATAAGAAGCTCTAAAATGAGTTCGATTCACCGACCTCCCTCCACAATTCTGCTCCTAAGTCTGGGGCAAGAGGGCTTCCCTGAAACAGATCTACCTATCTATCTATCTATCCATCTATCTGTCTATCCATCCATCCACCCATCTTTCTATCTATCTACACACGTACACACATAATGCATATAAGTTACCAAACACAAACACAGGTTCATTTACCCACGGCACAGAAGAAGGCCAAAAAACTGGAACACCAAGCTTGTGGCAAAGGAAGAGGTATATTTCAGGTGATGTCAGCTGGGAGATGGGAGTAGGCATTCAGATCCATCTCCCTGAAAGATGGGAGGAGGCAAAGGCTTTTAAAGGTTGTGAGGAATGTGACTGTGTGCAGGGAGACCGGTGGTGGGATATGGGAATCTGCAGGGCAGTGTCCTTGTTTTCTGCTTCCATAGTGGATGGTGGATTCCGGAGCCATGAGGCTGAGGAACTGGGGTCTGGGAAATGTTAGTTTCTTGTTACTCTCTGGACATCAGTTTTCCTGCAATAAAATTCAAGGATCTGTAATTAGCCAAGACTTCAGTGTAAGGCCCCCTGGGTTTTAACAATTTGTACCTTCTAGGTGACTTGTGTGAGGCAGAGGTCAGTCCTCAAATCTCAACAGTAGTTTCAAGCATATGAGAAGCTCCAGGATACCAAGGTTAAAGAAAGCGATATTTACATATGAATGTAACTACTGGAGCAGGGAAAGGGGATGGGTGCTTTTGGTTTTAACCCCATATATGCCGGGTTAGGGTAGGGGAAACAATATCAGGGCCGGTATCATATATACAGGCAAATATACATAAACCCATATATATTTATTTATCTACTGCATGGACACTAACTTCTGAACAGCCTGATGTATGCCTTTCTGCCATTTGCCCCAGACTACCTTTCCCGTTCCCCATAGGGTCCTTTCTTACTACATACATTTATTAAGAGACTATGTATTTGTAAGCTTTGCTATAGTAACAAATGGCCACAAAATCCCAGTGGCTTGTAACAACAAGGATTTATTTCTGACACGTGTTATGTGTCAGCTGCAAGTTGATGATGGGTCAGCTATAGCTCTTCTCAATTCAGCTGTATTCCAAAGATTTTCTTCATATTAAGATCTTGCTGCAGAAGCAGCAACAATAGGGAGGTTGGTACTCTTTTGGCATAGGAGAAGAGCAAGCGTTGAGTAGCAGCAGATTCAGAACTGACACTCCATTGACATATTATCATATAAGGAGTACACATTTTTTTTCTTCCAAGCCCCTGAGATTTTGAGGTCAATTGTCAATAATGTAAAGTGACTAAATAGAAGTTTGTACCTAGAAATGGGAGACCGTCAAAAAAAATAACACCCAAAATACGTGACATTGGAAAAAATGACTTCTGTTGGCCTGTATTCCTTTCTCTTTCCAACTAAGAGTGTTATGCAATGGCAAAATATTTGATGTCGCTATTGCCTGAGATAATTTGGAAGGCAAATGGCATATCTTATGGCTTTAGGCAAAGGAATACCAAAACTGAATTTTGCCAGTTTGCCTTAATTGTTATTGGGTGCACTTGACATGGTACTAAGAAAGAAATGACTCAGAAAAGAATTGGCAGATTTGCAGTCAAGTATTATTGGTAAAAGAGGTAATACAGAAATTCTTGCTCTGGAGGGGTGGAAAGATGCAACAATTTCTCATTACCAAGGAAGAAAAAGATACAACTGAAAAAAATGTGTAGAGTAACAATGAGCAATTAAATTACAACCTCAGGGCAAAGACCAAATTAAGAGCATGACCATAAAGCACTGGGTTAAATTTTCTAAACAGATTAAGGTGGCCCCGGGGAAATCCTCTCATTCGGACAAAATGACTCAGAAAAAAAAGACTAAAGCTGTAGTCCCACAGAAGTCTGATATATTCAACGTACTTGCAATTAAGTCTAAAGAGTAAGACACATCAGAACCTAGGGTGGTCCCCCTGATTCCTAATCTTTGTTGTTCACACCCTTGTATCATCATCTCCCTTTGATTTTGGTCAGGACCATGCTATGTTTCTAAAGGATAGAATATGAAACAGTAATGAAATGTTACTCTTATGATTACCTTATGTGACTTGCATCACATGGCTTCTTGCTAGCAGACTCTGTCTAGAGATTCTTCTTCTTGACTTGATTAATTAAGCAGCCATATTGAGGAAGCCTGTGTCAGGGAACTGCTGGCTGTCTCTAGGAACCATAGGCGGCCTCTAGTTGTTGAGGGCAGTCTCCAGCCAACTGTCAACAAGAACCTGGGGCCCTCAGCCCTAAAGCGTAAGGAAACGGACTCTACCAAGAGCCTGAGTAACTCCTGAAGCAGATTCTTCCCCAGCTCAGCCTCCAGATGATAACAAAGCCCAGCTGACCCTCAACTGCAGACTGTGAGACTGGAAGCAAAGAACACAGTTTAGCTGTGCCTGGGCTCCTGACCCACAGAAAGTGTGAGATAATAAATGTGTGTTGTTTATAACCACTTCATTTGCAATTATTTGTTATGTAGAACTAGAAAACTAACACAGTAACAAAAGATATAAAATAAAAAAAATATTACTGAGCTAGAAAAGACTTTTATGTACAAAGGAAGGACTTAGAGTATTCCAGGCATAATGTATGAAAACAGGCTCAGCTATCTTGTCGTCAAAACTCTTTCACATAGAAACACTATATCTCCCAGCATCCCTTGCACTTAGGTGTGGCCATGTTACTGACTTTCAGCCAATGGGATTTTAGAGAAAGTGATTTACACCACTTCCAGCCTTGGCCTCAAATCCTCCCTCATGATTCTCCTCTTTTCCTGTCTTCTGGCTGAGTGACCTTGGATGACCTGTGTTGTTGATGGGAAACCCTGAGTCCCTGAATGCCTACATGGAGCAGGACCCCTCATCAATGCCTGCTGATCACTGGTGGCTTTGTCTTTTTTTAATAATATAAACAGGGCAGTGGATATTTTCCTAACATGGTTTGCACCACACCAGTGAGTGGGAGTTACACTCATTGAGTTGAGCCATGGATACGAGGAGTTTATTTTTTATAACACGTAGCAGTACCTTTCCTAATGCACGTATTGAAAGCATTACAAATTTTTAAGTACTTCACAAGTGTCTAGGCAGAAGACATTTTTTTACTAAAAGATAAAAAAAGGGAGGCTCTTGAAGAAGCAAATAGGATCAGCTTTAAACTTCTCTTTAATTCTAAACCAAAGTAAAATGAAACAAAGTATATATCAGCTTCATGAGCTACTCTGTAAAAAAAGATGCTGCAACCAAGAAATTTGTAAAACATAACCTATGAGCCATCTTAAAGAATAATAATATATAATGACAGATTAACATTAATACTATTAATACTCTGAAAACCCACGAGTTAAAAATAAAATCAAGGATTACAAACTATGGCCATAATCCAAATATGGCCCACTTTGTATTTTGTAAATAAATCTTTATTAGAACACAGCCACACTCATTCATTCATGTATTGTCAATGAAAGCTTTTGCCCTATGACAGAGTTAAATAGTTTCTACAGAGACTGCATAGCCTGCAGAGCTGAAAATATTTAGTATCTGGCCCTTTACAGAAAAAGTTTACTGACCCCCAAAAAATCAAAACCAAACAAATAAAAATCTGTTTAACTTCCTACCTTATTTGATCATGAAATACATTATTTTACATTAACACTTGTTTTTCCAAGCACCACATTATTTAAAAATACTTTTCTATGGATTTTTTAAATTTTTTTTGTGTGAGGAAGATCCACCCTGAGCTAACATCCATGTCAATCCTCTTCTTTTTGCTGACAAAGACTGGCCCTGGGCTAACATCTGTGCCTATCTTCCTCCACTTTATTATTATTTTTTTAAATTTTATTTATTTATTTTTTTCCCCAAAGCCCCAGTAGATAGTTGTATGTCATAGATGCACATCCTTCTAGTTGCTGTATGTGGGACGCGGCCTCAGCATGGCCGGAGAAGTGGTGCATCAGTGCGAGCCCGGGATCCGAACCCGGGCTGCCAGCAGTGGAGCGTGAGCACTTAACCGCTAAGCCACAGGACTGGCCCTCCTCCACTTTATATGAGACGCAGCCACAGCATGGCCTGACAAGCGGTGTCTCGGTGCGTGGCCGGGATCCGAACCTGGCCCGCCAGCAGCGGAGCGTGCACGCTTAACTGCTATGCCACAGGGTCGGCCCCTCTATGGAATTTTGAGAGAAGAAAGTTGTTATTTAGGAAATTTATAACCAGATAAATTTTTGCTTATTTGTGAAGACAGCAAAAAGTCATTATTTAATATTCTCTGTTTGTGATCATTTAAATAGCCCCCGAGAAAAACCAGTTGAAAATGCGCCATAGCTAAGAAGCAACGCAGTACCTTGGTTACATATACAGATTCTAGAAATAGACAGCCTGGCTCTGAAGTGTAGATTACTCCATCAACTCTATAGTGCCTTGATGTCCTCATGTCCAAAATGGGGCTGATAATAAAGATAGCATGAGTATGAAACTAGATGATTCATGTAAGGTCCTTGGAACAGTGTTGCACAAAGTACATTCTCAATATATTGGCTTTATTATTAAGAGAACAAAGAATAACAAAAGAACTGCAAAATTTTAAAGTCATAAATCATAACATAAAAATCTTTTAAGAGTAATGAAACACAGTACTCAATATGCAGTTTATTATAAATAACCTACGTAACTCTGGTTAGAAGATTGAACACATAAACACACACAAATCAGGAAAGATGTTTGATATATAATACAAAACCAAAATTCTCTCATAAGCTTTGTCTATTACCTCAGTTTAAATTAATTAAATTTGATACTATGTGGCGATAGAAGACAGGGAAAGAAAAAAACATATTAAAACCATTTTTAAAAATCCATATAACAAAAAATATATATTTTTCTCTATCAAGTTAATAAACAGTTTTCCCAAAACAATACTGCAGCAAGTGCATGTTGATAAAGACATAATTATATGTAGATATGAGTGTTTAATTTTATAAAATCTTTCAGGAAAGCAATTAAGCAACACGAATAAAAAAGCTTATATTTTCATTTTGCAATCCCTAAGGAAATAATTGATTTAAGCGATGTTCATCAATGGTTGCTAATGCCTCTAAAGGGAAAGTAAACAGAGAATTTATTGCAGAAAAGAAAGCGTTACTCCCTGAATGACTTGCTGATCATATAGGGAAACATGCAACTTTACAATAAAGGAGTCAGGCTGACACTAGGAAATCAATCCTCTTACCATCGCTAGAATCAGGATGTTATACGATTCCTGAAGGGATGAAATATGGACAAAACAGCACCTAGAAAATACTCTTGCCAAGACTTCAGGTCCAACTTCCAGTTTACAAGAAGAACAAAAGTTATAGGGATAAGTTTAATAACATCACGAATAAGTGATCAAATGAATCTAGAATGTGGGATGTTCTACTGAGAAACTGATATGTTTCCTTAAACCACTTAATGGCACAGGAAAGTAAGATGGAAAGGTGGAAACTCAAGTTAAAAGAGATTTGAGAAACACAGTAGAGGAAGCCAAATGCAGTAGATAAAACTTGATGGATCCCTATTCCAACTGACCAACTGGATAAGAGGACATATTTTTTTTTAATTTGGTTATGGGCTGGGTATTAGATGACATAAAGCAATCATTTGTTAAGTTTTAGAATTTAGATGTTGTTAATTTTTAGATTCAGTAATGATTTAGCCATTATGTAAAATGTTTTTATTCTTGCTATTTTTTTTAGAAATGCATACTGAAAAATTTAGTGCTAAAAAAGAATGATATCTTGGATTGTCTGTCTCTAAAATGCTTCTGCAAAACTGAGTTAACAAATTAACATAAAAGAGCAAGAAAAGGAATAGATCGAAACTAAGAGGACAAAATGTTGATAATTATGGTATATGAGTGAGGGTTTATTAAGCTAGTCTCATTACTCTTATATATGCTTGAAAATTTTCAGAATGAAAGGCAGAATTTTTTTTTTTTTTTGATGAGGAAGACTGACCCTGAGCTAACATCTGTTGCCAATCCTCCTCTTTTTGCTGAGGAAGGTTGGCCCTGAGTTAACATCTCTGCCCATCTTCCTCCATTTGGTATGTGAGATTCCACCACAGCACAGCTTGATGAGCAGTGCCCTGGTCTGGGCCTGGGATTTGAACCTGCAAACCCCAGGCCCCCAAAGCGGAGCATGTGAACTTAATCACTATGTCACCAGGCCAGCCCCACGGCTGAATTTTTTCTTAAACTCGTATCATATAATTTAACTAGTTCCCTTCTGGAAAGCAATACTATGACAATCAGAAATACAGACAATTTTGCAAAAAGATACTGATCAAAGCATTATTTACACTAGGCAAAAAAATTCCTGACTTTAGGGTGATAATTCACATCTAGAAAATTAAACATAAATGAACTCTGAATTATTATGCTTACAAATAATTTATAGTGACATAGGGAAAATTCTTACAACATTTAATAAAACTGCTAGATAAAAATCATATATATACACATACACATATATAATATGAAGTATATAAAAATAAACATAAAAAGATAAAAAATAAGCATACCAAAATGCTGACATTATTTTCTTTATGGGTGATTTTTTGTTCTTCTTCTTTACACTCTTTACGGTGCTCGTCAAAATTTCTATACTAAATGTACATGTGTTTATTTCATAACTAGTAAAAGGAGCAAACGCTATCTAGGTAAACGATTTCTGAATATTTCAAGGAATTCATCTTATCTTGAGTTTGTAGAACATTTGTTTTTAAAAGTGCTTGTCGTAAAAAGTAATCTAAAGAAAAAATTTAACTATCTCCCAAAGAAATTCATAGAGTTCTTCAGATTCTTGGAGATATCCCAGAATGTTTAGAATCATTATTAGTAAAGTCTTTTTATTTATTAAGAATGAAATTTATAGAACCAGTCATATCGTGATTACATTGAGAAAGTTACAGTGGAGCCAATCTCCCAATCTTGGTGTGATCAGTAGAAAATGCCCAGTCTATTTTGAGAGTAGAATTCTAAGACTAAAAAATGAAACAAAATGAAACAAAAACAAACAAAATACAGAGTCTCTTAACCTTGTTGACTCTTATTTTTATCTCTCATTTTGCCTGCTTCCAATGACAGGGCTGATCGTATGGACAAGGTGTGATATGACATCCTAGTAAGAGATCTCTTGGAAAAAGATCCTGCAAACTCCTGCTTTTTATTATTTTATTTTTGCGTCTTCCTACCTCAACTCTGAAATCTACTATTCATTTTGCCGCTAATCATGTTTCAACTTATTTTTAGAGAAGCAACATTATGTAATGAATAGAGCCCGGATCTTTAAATCAAATCTGTATTTGAATTCAAGGCCTGAAATTTTTTCCCTGTATGAACCTCAATTTCCTTATTTAAAAAGTGGTGGTGGGCCGGCCCTGTGGCTTGGTGGTTAAGTGCGCGCGCTGCGATGCTGGTGGCCCGGGTTCGGATCCCGGGTGCGCATCGAGGCACCACTTCTCCGTTCATCCTGAGGCCAAGTCCCACATGCAGCAACCAGAAGGATGTGCAGCTACAACACACAACTATCCAATGGGGCTTTGGGGGGAAAAAATAAAATAAATAAAATCTTTAAAAAAAAAAAGAAAAAAAAAAATTGGTGGTAATGTTACCAGAATTCTTCTTAATGATTACATAAGTCAGGCAAAATACCTATGATAGTATCTGGTAGATGTTTGGCCAATATTCGTAAAATATTTCAATTCTCCCTTCCACATATGTTTGTATTTTCTGGAGCCCTGAAGAAATCCTTTTTGAACTCCCATACCGATGACTACTTAACTTCCTCACCAGGTAGGTTCTCTTTGAGAATGGTTGGGATAATATTTATCCAGCTGAGTAATTGGAATGTAGCGTTTGGAGGAGTTCAGATTAGGTGACTACAAATTCTCTTCTTAGTCTTTACCGAATATCTTAGGTTTTCCAAATCATTATTTTTTTAAACTAAGGCATTTTGAAAAATGTCTAGCACCTCTACTATCCCATCTGGAACCCAGAGACACTCAAAAGTTAAAATTTAATGGTATTTCCACAAAAAGATAGCTTTGCCATAGCTCAGTCCTCCTGATGACCCCAGTCTTTCTGGACTGTGAGAACATGAGCTATCAACAGATATCAGCCAGATATTTTTCTCTCCTTTGCCCCTGTAAGTTGAGTTTCATATCAGAAGAGGCCAAGTTTGGATCTGATATAACTTAGATTGGTTTTCTAATTCAGTATCCTGTTGTGATTCTTTTGATTTAATTTTTTTGCACAAGGAACTGCTCTCACTACAATTTAATTATTATTATTTTTTTCCTTCTTAATCCTAATTGCAGCTCAGGGCAAACATTCAGTATGAGGGAATGCCTTCCTGCAGAGTTAAGTATAGCCAGCTTCATGTCTGAGCTGAGAATTGGGAGTATTGGGAAACATATTCCAGACATACCTTCATAGACTCTTCAGCCTCCACACTATGCGGCTACCACATTTATATTTCATGCATATAGATATATATTGTTTAATAATTTAATAGAGCTGGATACACTTGTTACAAGGCGATGTGATGTTCTCATTTGATCTGCTTTGGTAGCATCACTTTCTGTCAGGGAATTTACTGCAATGATGTGTACAGTAAATATTTAATAGCGTTAGAGACATCAGAGTCTATTTTTCTTTGAAGAGTGCTTAATTATGTCAATTTCCCAGGATGAGATGCTAAAGTCAGTATTATTTGAATTTGGAGCAACTGGGTAGAGGTGGAGAAGTCCTTGCAAAAGTCTCCCCTCCCACAAGAAGTCAATGTGTGTCAGTTTAACGAGGCAATATAGCAGAACCTCGACCTCATTCATTTGGGCTACACTAATTAAATATTTGTGATGCTTCAGCTGTGCTTGGGCTAAAGTTTACCTAGAGCTATCAATGAAGAAAGCTACATAGGAGTATAAACAACACAGAGGAATAAATTAAATCTGCTTTCACTGTGTCCGCTCTATACACATACTTTCATAGCTATTATTAGCCTACATATTAGGTTGAATCATATGTTGATATTTGACAATTTTGATCTAAAAAAGGGCAATTTCACCTGGGTCAACTTAAAGCTTTAATCTTTTCAGTACAAAAGCTCTGATGATAGACGAAACTTCGTTTCTGTCAATTCCTTCCAGTTGGTGACAAATCACACTACATTCTTGTTACATTTTTCTTACACTATCATCAAAACATCCTAAGCCAAGACCTTAGCTGATGGAAAAGTTGATAGGATAAGCAACCAAGTTCCGCTTGGCTTTCCAAATAATTGCATGCATTTGGCCTCAATGATGAGAGTTATAACTTGTAACTCTTAGTAGAGTCAGAACATATGGCTTCCCCATGAAGAATAAACTATAACATGGCTCTCTATGCCTGATCACAGCTTTGACTCAAATTTCTCATTGCAGTGTTACTTTTACTTCCTCCAAAGAGTAGACTTTTTAAAATTTGTATTTCCTTGTGGACATGATAAACAATATTAGACTTTTAAGATAACTTCCTTTCAGAGAAGTTTATTTACAGAAATGTAGTAATGATTAATCTAGAAAGCAAAATACGTCAACTTTGTATAAAAAGCACTTTTTGTAAAGTTGAGTACCAAACATATTTTTTATTTTTTATTTTTTTAGTTTTAATAATAATAATTTGACACAGTATTTTGACAGAGAGTTGTAGAGATTCATTTTCAGATTATGTGATGTGTACTAACGAGAAAGTTCTTGAAATCCCAGAAGTAGATAGTAGCATAGATAATATTAAATTTACTAGTCCATATCTGAGTGGTTAATTTCTTTACCAGGTGGTGAATTTTTTAAGACTGAGAAGATATCATATACATCTTCAGATCTTTCAGAACACCTGCTAGACTATCAGGCACAAAATCTGTGCCTTACAGTATGGGTTTGTTCTATCAAATCATGTCCTTCTCTGTATCATATCTCAGGGGCTGACACCTGGCCCTCTGTGTATTTCATAATTTTGACCACAATTTTGGTGCAATGATAGACAAGTGACACACACTAGGTTAATGGGACTTAATTATGAGATTTTTGCTATAGTCGTTGGCAAAAAGAATCTTCTTCCTTCTTTCTTAATGTAATGCAGCTCATCCTCACTCACTTTTTCAAAGAATATTTGCAAAGCATCTGTTATGTGCAAGGCTCTACATGCCACAAAGGGAAAGTCTCCTTGAGAAGAAAATTGAAAGAAAAATCAGAGCCTGATGACACCCTTTGAATATCAGAATCCAGCTCCCACTGAAGGCTATTTCTAAAATTCATAGTTTATATTTATAGTTTAAGATAGTTTGTTTAGTTGTCAAAGGCAACAAAGAAAATATCTGAAAAATATTAAAATGTTTTCCAAACTTAAGTTTCTTGATTTTAGGTATTATTCAAACAAATTTATTGAATCTTACACCCAACTCGTAGTTCTGGGGAGATAGGGCTTAGTAACCATATCACATATGCATCCAGGCATTTGACTTATACAAATGCAATTTTTGGCACATAGACACACACACACACCCACAGACACACTATCACATACACACCTACATTTTATATATACATGCATACATCTCTATATATACATGTATGTATAAAATTTAAATTGTTCAGGTAATTCTTGCAGCCCCAGAATAAACGTGAGATGAGAGTTATAAATCCTCTATTCCCTCAGATAATTTATTATGTGTAGTCTTCTCATATTATTAGTGTTTTATGTTGATTATTATATACTTAAATAAGTATTTTTCATATAATATATTTCATTTCCTTATGAATTATAATTTTAAAACTACTCCTTGAGTCACTGAAACATTGTTCATCATAGTGAAAGAATTGGAGACACATAAATGGCAACTCCTTTTGTAAATTACAATACCTCTATAGCGTGGAATACTGTACAGCCTTTAAAATGAGAAATATATTGAAATAAATTGGTAAATGGTGAATGATGCCAAAGAGTTAGTATAAGTTTGTATAATCCCATTAAAAATATATAGAAAATATGTATATTCATACTCATAATATTCACATGTAAATTTACTACTATACAAGCACGCACACACGCAAATAAATGTCAATTAATAATGGTCAGAATGAACTGGCTTCTCATTTTGTACTGTACCATTTTCTCTTATGTATAATTCTTTCAACTTTCATTGCGTCAACAGTAATCACAATCTGTGCAACAGCAGGCTGTCTGCAAAATGTGGGCAGTACAGAGAGGAACAGGACGCTCGAATAAGTTAAGGCCTTGTCCCTTTTCCCTCGTTATTTAGATACACTTCTGACATTTCTCGTGGCCCTAAATCTTTGTCATGGCCCCAATTCAATTCAGGCCCTTCATAATACTGTCCCATCTTTAGCCCTTTGCAGTAATCTTGTAATTATATTTGGCCCTGTTTTGATCTTTGCATTCATCGTAGTGGTTAGGCCAGTCTTGTTCACTCTATTAAATGTGTGTACTACAAGAGTCCCACCTTGGGACTGCAAATGTAGGCCTATGCAACAAGTAATTTGTTTCAGGAAGAATTTTCTAGCACTAAGAAGTGATACTATGGAAGCCACTATTTATTCCATCCATGCACGAGGTTTTAAGGACTTCTAAGAAATCTAAAATTGGCCTACTCATTTAAAAGATAAACAACACTACTACCATCTATGTTTAAAAGCACTCATAAATCTGGTCACCATCTGGTCCCTCTTCAGTAAAAGATCTAATTATTCAGCTGATAGCTGACCATCTCTACTTAGAAATATTCCCCATACATCTCTAACTCAAATGCTAAACTGAACTTATTTTTCCTCTTTTACTCCAAATAAGTTCCAATCATTTCTGGTATGAAATATATCAGTTAATAAGGTACCATTTTTTCTATCACCAATCCTAGAATCTGGAAGGTAGAGTTTAGAGAGACTCTATCCTTTTCCCTCACACCTCACATTGTTTTTGTTGTTAGTGCCGTCGAGTTGATTCTGACTCCTAGCAACCCTTTGTACAGCAGAGTGGAACCCTGCCCAGTCTTTTTGCATCAGAAACCTGTCCACCATGGGTGACCCTGGTGGTATTTGAAATCCCAGTGGCAGAGCTTTCAGCATCCCAGCAACACACAGCTGCCACAGTGTGACAACCGACAGACAGGTGGTGTAGTTCTCTGACCAGGAAATGAACCCAGAGCCATGACGGTGAGAGCTCCGAATCTTAACCACTAGACCACCAGGCTGACTTCACATTATGTTAAATACGATTTATTCAACCTCTCTCATATGTTTCAAATCAGTCTTCTACTCTTCAATTCCACTTTAGTTACATTAGTTCAGAAATGCATCATCTTTCACCGACATCTTTGTCAGTTTTCACTCCCCTCCATTTACCCTCTACATTGTCACCAAGTAATCTTCCTAAAATAGAAACCAGTTTATATTCTTGCCATCTCAAAATCATCCAGTGGCTTGACAATTCCAAGGTAAATAGTCTGCAATTTTTATATTGTTTACATCATAAGTTAAAAAAGAACAGAGTAAGCACTCTCAGAATGCCTATTATTTATTTATAAATTGTATATCTCTGTGTTACATATAGTGTGTACATTAGAAATCACACACAAAAAGACAAATAAATAAGACAACATAAAAATAAATGTAAATAAATATTTTCTATTTCCCTGTAGAATCCCATTGGAGTGTCTTGAGCATCCACAAGGCTGGCCCATTCTGCTTTGGAGTTCATCGTTGTAGTGGATAAAAATTCCATGAGTCATTCATTCCTTTAGGTCCCTTTGTGTCCTATTCTTCATTCTACCCTGGACCTTATCGTGGTGACTTGTGAGTTATAGTTTATGTATGAGAGGATGTGTGTAGGATCAGGTCTAAGTTTAAGATTAGAGTTAGACTGAGCACCTTGAAGGCAAGATATAGTATTTTTTCTTTTGGCTATCTGAGCACCTAGCACATTGCTTGGAGTATATTTGCTAAATAAATTAATGAATTAAGATAATTAAATATTTAAGTTTATATATATATATAACTAATTTAGATTGAGTTCTAAATGTAAAACATATTCGATTGAATTGGTTCTGGTCTGAAATTTATTTTTTTTACTTTAAGTACAATGTACTCTATAATATTTGATATTGTTTTAAAGGCTGGGGAGAGGGACATTATGCTTAAAAGGATAAACAATTGTCCAGAGCTTTAGAGACATTTACTATCAAATAAGCCCTAATTATCAATGAAACACATCTATTTAGTTGTAGGGCCTGCTTAATCTGGAACTGGAGATATTTTGTGTACAGGCAATTCGTACAACTGTGTGTATTTAGAAAAATAATAAAACTGAATTTTTTCATAATTCTTCTATTGTTTGGATCCTGGTTGTCCCCAAAGCATTGTGTTTTCACATGTTTATGCTTCTAGGTTTCTACAAAATAGATGCTGACAGGAATTATCATATTTTGAGAAAGATTATTGCTGTGTTTTAAACTGTCTATACCTCTTGAGTTAGAGAGATTGAAGGAGTTGAAAGCACGTTTTCATGGTTTAATTCAGTCACATTTCTTCATCTTGATGCCTACTGTTCAACTGTCTTTGTGGAAGATAAATAAGAGCCTTCAACCCTCTTTCAGCACTGCCTCCCTCAGAAGCATGCAGGATGCTATGCAGTTTGTAAATTGACACTTACTGCACGATTTCAGAAAATGACCTCCTGAGACAAGTTACAAGAAGTTCTCAAGACAGAGGTAAGATTTTAGCACCATGCATTTATCATCACGCATTTTAAAAAACTGGCTTTAGAAAGAAAAAGTGTTCACTAACTGCCAAAAGGTGGTAAACTTGGAAAAAGGAAAGCCACTATCATAACACAAAATTAATTGCTTTAATTTTTGTGAAAGTCAGCAAAAATTGAGGCCAGGTATGAACTAGTGATATAATTTTTCCTTTCCCTTAACGCAGATGCCACTGCCATCCTGGACAGATTTCTACAAAGAAAACTCATTGTCCTTTGGGTTAAGCTCAGAACCCAAAGAGACTCTGCGACTTAAAATTTCATCACCAGTTTCCACTAGCTAAGATTCTGAGTGTGTCATGCAAACTCTCTTGTGAGTGTTAGCTAATACTCTAAGACTTCCTGCCTGAAGGGAAATCACTAATAATAATAGCAATTAACACATGCAGGGAGATTTTCCCTTCCAAAGTGTTTTACAAACATTCTCTAATCCTCTCAGCTAAAAGCAAACTTTAGTCCCCTGAAGTTTATAGTAGGTTTGGCATTTGTTTGACTATCACCTTTCTCATTGGACCTAGAGTGGATTTGATAGTCAGCATATGAAAGAGACAAAAAAAGACAAAAAGGAGGTTGAGGGACCCCCAAAAAGAGAGAAGTAGAAATAAATCATATCCAATAAAATGGAATGTGTATTATTGAGAAGCTATTATGCATGAGGCATTGATCCAGATATAGATGACCGACGCAAAGATGAATGAGACTAGGACCAAGTCAGAAAGCTTTGTTGAGTTTCAATTTATATGCTTGTAGTTGAGCAATGGAAGTAAAGGGCATGACGAGAATTTATAGGTTGGAGATACTCTCTCCATATTCCGGTATGGAAAGGCATAATGGAGAAGGTGGTATTTGGAAAAGATTCTAAAGACGGGTGAACAGAATTGGAAGCACAGAAGGCATTCTTGACAGAAAGGCAGGCTTGCGCCCAGGCACGGATGAAAATTCAGGAAAGCATCTCCCAGTAAGTCGTACATGGAGCTGCTTGGCTGGAGGTGTTAAAGTGCTTGGGGTGTGAAGTGGAGCTGAGACTGGCAAAGGAGTGTCTGACTAAATTACAGTCAACTAGATATTCTAGCAAGAGGAGGTAGGACACAATCCAGTGGGTGGAAAGAGTCCTTGAAAGTGTTTTAGCAGAGGAGTGACATGATCAGATTTCTGCTAAAAGCAGAATTTTACAGCTGTGTTGAGAACTGTTGAGGCTTCATGTTAATGTAAAATGTATTCTTTCTAAGAGTTGTAAAAAAATTCTGAATGTGGTATAATACAAATGTATCCCATTCTGCCCCAGAGCCATGAAGAAGGCCCATTAAGGGGTTTCATTCAAGACCCTTTGTCTATAATGAGAGAGACGGTATGGCTTGCTCTATCCGGAAGCTTTTTCAATGACTGATGTTGCTGAGGCATCTAATTTAAACTTACTTGGATTTATCTGGCCTAAGGGAGTTGCTGAAATATTTTAACTGACAAGGTAGGTATTAAGTATTAAAGTGATAGAAAAATCAGTCAGGTGTCTTGCCTGAGAGACAGCCAGAGCTTCAAGATGGTAAACGGAGAAGCATGAGTGGTAGCCCTCAGAGGGCGTCTCTTAGGGCTTCTATTCCTCCCCATGGCCTAACCAGGAAGGTCACAGACTACCCAGCCTAGAGGATCTGATAGAGTCACTGCAGTGGGCAATGGACTGGTGCTCTGTGCTTTGACAAATTCGGTCTCAAGTCATCTTCCCAACTCCCTCTTCTTAGGAAGCAGGCACTAGATAATTGGAATTAAATTGCCAAGCCTCAGCAAGCCCTGCTCCACCTTGAGATTAGGGTATATCTCAGACACGGCTGTTGGGAAATTTCTGAACTACCCCATTCATTAGATTCCTGTGGCTCACATGCTTGGCTGATTCAAATCTCCTCTTTAAGCAACTCCCATTTCTATATTTACTCTCATCTTGGTTTTTTTTGGCCAAGAGCTCCATAACTACTCAAATCCAGTACTTTCTAATTAGCCTTCTTTCTTCAATAAGGGAACTCAGCTTCCCAGGTGATGTCCTGCTCCTACTGGGGAGATTTTGATTCAGGAAGTCAGATGTGGGTCTAGGATTTTATTGTTGTTGACAAATTCTTTATCTGATCCTGATGCAGCCCTTCACAGAACCGCTACCTTAGACTGTAAATTACATAAAGGTAAGTATCAGGTCTGTTTTGTTTATCACTGTGTTTCAGTGTCTAACAAAGGGGTTTTTACAAAGGACGGGCTCAATATATATTTACTGGCAGAATGAATGAATGGATGAATGGGTGAATGAATGAGTGAATGAATATTTGAATGAACACATTGGCTGTAGAGCTCTCTGCTCCCCACACCCGATCTTATATTCTTAGGGCTCCTGGCCTGAGAGTAATTGGAATTTTAGACATGTCTGTATGTATCTAGTAAAATGAATGGATAGACATTTAGAATTTGGTTTGCTTAAGACACTTTCATCAATGTGAGAAGAAAGTGACTGTCAATTCTTGCCTAGAAAAGGGAAACAATGAAAGCCAGAGCATGATGATGCCAAGGTCTGTGGTCAGAGAGGCCTCAGAGAGCAGCTGAAGGTGCTGTTTGCCTAATGGACACAAGCAAAAAGTGAGGAAGAGGATAAAACCTTGTTTTTCTGCAGAAATCAGCATGACTTCACCAGAGGAAGACTGCAGGAAATGTAGGGCTGTTTCAGCACCATACAGTTAAGAGCTGGAAATATCAGGAGTTAGTAGCCTTGAAATGTACATTAACGAGGTAAAAGATGACAGAAACAGCAGTGGCAGCAATGAGATATTAAATGGCCAAGGAAAGTTGTGAAATGATGCCAGAGATGAATAAAATCACGTGAAATAACCCTTGAGAATCCTTAAGTCATTTCACTGGGATTTCGTGGTGGACCTGAGATCATCAAATAGGGACGATTACCAGTGTAATGTGATTTATGTATATTAGTATGCAACGTCATTAGCATTCATAGCAGATGTGGCCTGGGAATATTTGGGTTGTGTACACAGTCATTGGGGGCACAACCATGCCCTCCATCTCTCTAGACTTCTCCAGCTATTATCATTTCAATCTCCACTCAGCTGGTCTTCAACTTAGTTTAGGTAGTGGATGTGCAAAAATTCCTAAGTAGGTTATATATACTTACCAAAATCCTCAGACATGTTCCCTAAGTTCTCAAGATTTGGAGAGGAGCTGCAGTTCTATGTCAGGCTCCCCAAAACAGTCTTTGGGGATGACTAACAAAAAAATCCCACAAGGACTCTGCTAATTCATTCGTAGGTTATAGACAGTTCTGTGAGAACCACGATGTTTTGTTAATCTCTTGGGTGGAAATCAGAATCATGGCATTTTGAAGTTTTGAAGCATAAGTCCACAGGGAATTATATGAATGAGTCTCAGTGGTTACTGAGACTGTGTGGTTACTTATCTGCCTCAATTAAGGATTTAGAGTATTCACATCGATAGTGGTAGTGGCCACACCTAGTAGTACTAGTAATGTTACTATTAGTCGTTTTTAGTAACAGCTTGTTTGATTGCCTCCTCTGCACCCTGTTTTAGGGAAGGCCGCACACCCGACACCTGTAGCTGCAAAGATGAGATCGACGGTAGTTTATAATGGTACGTACTCACAGCCCAGGAGGGGGAGGACACCGCATGCCATGCAGGGCCATGCACAGGGAGTTGCATTTGGGAACAGAGTGAACAAGCAGGGGCTGTGGGAGGCATGCTTCATAGCGACAAGAGGGTGAGGTGAACCATGGTTCCTGCAAGAGGATGTGCTTGGTTTGTTTGAATAACTCTGCAGAGTGGCAGAGAACTGCAGCCTGCCACTTAGGGATAAGCTGGAATACACCTGGTGACAAGAGGACCTTTCTGTGGGAGTAGAGTTGAGGAGGGGAGCTTGTGGTTAGGCCATTTGAGGCCCTCCTGATTTGAGATGTCAGGGCAGCATATAATGTTGAATTTTTATTTCAGGCCTTACACTATATAGTCCACACTAATTGACTGCTTACCACGTACTAAATGCTGGTGTAAGTGCTTCAGATGGATTTCTCATTTTATCTCTAAAACAACCCTATACCTCTAACAAAGTACTATGAATTTTCTCTTTTTTATTAAACATATGGAAATGGTGCCTAAATCCCCATAGTAAGGGGTAGGGCTAGAATTTGAAGCTCTTCTTAGTACTATGTGTACTTCTTTCCATTAATAACGATAATGGCACCAACTTGGTTGGGGCTTTTGAATACAAATTTAGTTGTAGGAAGAGAAGTAAAGATGGTGGTGTAGGTGGACTCTGAACTCACCTCCTCCCGTGGACACAGCCAATTTACAACTACTCTTGGAAAAATTACCCCTGAGACAGAACTGAAAACTGGATAAGAGGAACTCCTGCAACAAATGGCAATGCTAATTGAGGTGGAAGAGGTGGAAATTCCCTTCTGGAGAGAAAAAACGTCACCTACACAAGCTGCAGCGCCTCACGGCTGCCTGGGAGCAGCCCACAGGTACGCAGCCTTCCCCAGAGGAGCAGGGGACCTGAGCCAGGGAGCATGCCAGCAATAGGCATTTTTTGGACCTAACACAATGAAGATGAGTGGCATAATATCTGACTTTGCCTGCTACTAAAACATTGGGGAGTACCCCCAGAAAAGCTGGTTCACAAAGAAACAAGCCAGCTCTTAAAGGGCCCATGCACAAACTCATCCATTTCAGAAAGCAACCTAAAATCACCAGAAAGAAAGGTCCACAGTCCTTTAGTGAAAAGAGACTCACCTGATAGGCTCCGAGTACATCTTGAGGAGAGGTGAGACCTCTCGAGGGACTGGGACATAGGCGGTGGCCATTGTTGTGACCTGGTGTGGGCGTGCTGACACAGACACTGGCAGACGCCATTGGAGTTCTCCCTGGGCCCTGCTAGCCCAGGTTCTGCCACACCCACTAGAGAACCGATTTCTTCCAGCTCAGCCAGGGCAGGCAGCCCACCCTAGGGACTGGCCACACCCAACAACAAGCCCTTGGGCAACTTGTGCACCTACATAGATTGGTGATTGGATTCTCTGCAGCCTGGTGACTGGGTCCACCTCTTTGGGGCAGGGCGTGAGCAAGGAACAGGTGAAGCGTGTTGGGCAGTGGTGGAGTCTGTGGGGGTCCTGCCTTGGAGAGACTGGGTCTGCTTCAGGAGGTCAGGGCGCATTCACGGGGCAGGACTGTGTTGACCCTGTGTGTGGACCTGTGGGTGGTGGGGCTTGTCAGCAGCAGAAGACTTGTGCTTCTCAAACAGCCACATAGGGGATCAGCCTCACCTTTCAAAGTCTGAAACAACTGGGTGCTCCTGTTCCTAGGCCAGCCTCACCCCACTGCAATCCTCAGAGAGCTGACCAGAGGCCTAAAGGCTGGAGATTTATAGCAACTGTAAGCCCCTGAGCCTAACAACCTGTCATGCTGGGGGCCTACTCACTTAATAGAAATACTACAAAAGGAATGTGCTATTAGAACTTGCAGCCAACTGTGCTGGGGCTCCCCACACCCGATAAAGAGACTGAAGGACTCACAACAACTACAAGCAGCTGAGCATTACAATAGCTGGCCAGAGGCATAGCTCAGCCTCCCTGGGCACCTACAGGAAGAGCAACCACATAACAACTGAAGGACACACGTAGCCCACATAGGGGTCACTCCTGGAACATTCAGAACTGAGGGAAGCACACTGCAAGGCCTTATAAGGCATCACTTATATAAGGTCAGCTCTCCAGGAGCAGGAGACGTAGCTGACCTACCTAATACATAAACACAAACACAGGGAAAGAGGTAGAATGAGGAGGCAAAGGAATAAGTTCCAAGTAAGGGAACAGGACAAAACCCCAGAAAAGGAACTAAGTGAAACAGAAATGAACAAACTACCTGGCACAGAGTTCAAACAAAGAATGTTAAGGATGCTCTCTGATCTTGGGAGAAGAATGCATGAACTCAGTGAGAACGTCAACAAAGAAATGGAAGATATAAAAAAAAGAACCAATCAGAAATGAAGAATAAAATACTGGAAATGAAAAATTCACTAGACGGACTCAAAAGCAGAGTAGAGAATACAGAAGAACGGATCTGTGAAAGACTAGAAGAAATCACCCAAGCTGAACAGATAAAAGAAAAAAGAATTAAAAAGAGTGAGGACAGTGTAAGGGACCTCTGGGACAACATCAAGCGCACTAACATCTGTGTTATAGGTGTCCCAGAACGAGAAGAGCGAGACAAAGGGGCAGAGAATCTATTTGAAGAAATAATAGGTGGAAACTTCCCTAACCTAAGGAAGGAAACAGACATCCAGGTACAGGAAACACAGAGAGCACCAAACAAGATAAACCCAAAGAGGCCCACACCAAGACACATCATAATCAAAATGTCCAGAATTAAAGACAAAGAGAAAATCCTAAAAGCTGCAAGAGAAAGACAAGTTACATACAAAGGAAACCCCATGAGGCTATCAGCTGATTTCTCAGCAGAAACCTTACAGACTGGAAGAGAGTGGCATGATATATTTGAAATGCTAAAAGGAAAAAACCTACAGCCAAGAATACTCTACCCAGCAAGGTTATCATTCAAAATGGAAGGAGAGATAAAAAGTTTCCCAGACAAGCAAAAATTAAAGGAGTTTGTCACCAAGAAACTAGTACTACAAGAAATGCTAAAGGCACTTATTTAAGGGGAAAAGAGAAGACCACAAATAGGACAAATTATCTATTTCCATGATAAGAGGGTAGTGGATACAAATGGAAAAAATGAGGTTAGATATTATATCAAAAACATAAAATGTGGGAGGAGGGGATTTAAAGAGTAGAGCTTTCAGACTTAATATCTATTGCTATATAGGTCACTGTATATGAACCCCACGGTAATCACAAACCAGAAAACTATAATAAATACACAAAAAACTAAGAGAAAGGAACCCAAACATAAATCTAAAGAAAGCCATCAAACTACAAGGGAAGAGAGCAAGAGAAGAAGAAAGGAACAGAAAAGAACTACTAAAACACCTAGAAAAAAAGTTAAAAAATGGCAGTAAGTACATACTTATCAATAGCTACTTTAAACATCAATGGACTAAATGCTCCAATTAAAAGGCATAGGGCAGCTGATTGGATGAAACAACATGACCCATATATATGCTGCCTACAAGAGACACACTTCAGACCTAAAGACACTCACAAACTGAAAGTGAAGGAGTGGAAAAAAGTACTCCATGCAAATGGCATTGAAAAGAAAGCTGGGGTAGCAATACACATATCAGACAAAATAGACTTTAAAACAAAAACTGTAACAAGAGACAAAGAACGGCACTACATAATGACCAAGGGAACAATCCAACAAGAGGATGTAACACTTGTAAATATCTATGCATCCACTGTAGGACCACCTAAATATATAAAACAATTATTAACAGACATAAAAAGAGAAACAGACAGTAACACAATAGTAGTAGGGGACTTTAACACTCCACTTACACCAACGGATAGATCATCCGAACAGAATATCAATAAGGAAACATCGGTTTACATGACACACTAGAACAGATGGAGCTAGTAGATATATACAGAACATCCCATCCAAAAACCAAAGCATACACATTCTTTTCAAATGCACATGGAACATTTTCCAGGACTGATCACATATTAGACCACAAAACAAATCTCCATAAATTTAAGAGGATTGAAATAATACCAAGCATCTTTTCTGACCACAATGGTATGAAACTAGAAATCAATTATAGGAATAAAATCAGAAAAGCCACAAGTATGTGGAGATTAAACAAAATGCTACTGAACAACGAATGGGTCAAGGAAGAAATCAAAGGAGAAATCAAAAAATACCTGGAGACAAATGAAAATGAAAATACGACATGCCAGAATTTGTGGGATACAGCAAAAGAAGTTCTAAGATGGAAGTTTATAGCAATACAGGCCTATATCAACAAACAAGAAAAATCTCAAATAAACAACCTAACAATGAACCTAAAGGAATTAGAAAAAGAAGAACAAACAATCCCCAAAATCAGTAGAAGAAGGGAAATGATAAAAATGAGAGCAGAAATAAATGAAATAGAGACTAAAAAAAAATAGAAAAAATTAGTAAAACCAAGAGCTTGTTCTTTGAAAAGGTAAATAAAATTGACAAACCTTTAGCTAGACTCATGAAGAAAAAAAGATAGAAGCCTCAAATAAGTAAAATCAGAAATGAAAGAGGAGAAATTACGAAGGACACCTTAGAAATACAAAAGATTATCAGAGAATACTATGAAAAGCTATATGTCAACAAATTGGACAATCTGGAAGAAATGGATAAATTCTTAGAATCACACAACCTTCCAAAACGGGATCCAGAAGAAATAGAGAATTTGAACAGACCAATCACCAGTAAGGAGATCGAAACAGTAATCAAAAACCTCCCCAAAAATAAAAGTCCAGGACCAGACGGCTTCCCTGGTGAATTCTACCAAACATTCAAAGAAGACTTAATACCTATCCTTCTCAAACTCTTCCAAAAAATTGAGGAGGGGAGGAAGCTCTCTAACTCATTCTACGAAGGCAACATTACTCTGATACCAAAACCAGACAAGGACAACACAAAAAAAGAAAATTACCAGCCAGTATCACTGATGAACATCGATGCAAAAATCCTCAGCAAAATACTAGCAAATCACATACAACAATATACTAAAAAGATAATACACCATGATCAGGTGGGATTTATTCTAGGGATGCAGGGATGCTTCAACATTTGCAAATCAATCACCGTGATACATCACATTAATAAAATGAAGAATGAAAATCACATGATCATCTCAATAGATGCAGAGAAAGCATTTGACAATATACAGCATCCATTTATGAAAAAACTCTGAATAAAACGGGTATTGAAGGAAAGTACTTCAACATAATAAAGGCCATATATGAGAAACCCACAGCTAATATCATCCTCAATGGTGAAAAGCTGAAAGCTATCCCTCTAAGAACAGGAACCAGACAAGGATGCCCACTCTCACTACTCCTATTGAACACAGTATTGGAGGTCCTAGCCAAAGCAATCAGGCAAGAAAAAGCAATAAAAGGGATCCAAATTGGAAAGTAAGAGGTGAAACTGTCACTATTTGCAGATGACATGATTTTATACATGTAAAACCCTAAAGAATCCACCAAAAAACTTTTAGAAGTAATAAATAAATACAGTAAAGTTGCAGGGTACAAAATCAACATACAAAAATCAGTTGCATTTCTATACATTAACAACGAAGTAGCAGAGAGAGAAATTAACAATACAATCCCATTTACAACTGCAACAAAAAGAATAAAATACCTAGGAATAAACTTAAGCAAAGAGATGAAAGATCTGCACACTGAAAACTATAAAACTTTGCTGAAAGAAATTGCAGAAGACGCAAAGAAATGGAAAGATATTCCGTGCTCTTGGATTGGAAGAATTAACATAGTTAAGATGTCCACACTTCCTAAAGCAATCTATATTTTCAATGCAATCCCTATCAAAGTTCCAACAAGATTTTTCACAGAAATGGAACAAAGAATCCTAAAATTTTTATGGACCAACAAAAAATCCCAAATAGCTAAAGGAATCCTGAGAAAAAAGAACAAAGCTGGAGGTATCACACTCCCTGATTTCAAAACATACTACAAAGCTATAGTAACCAAAACAGCATGGTACTGGCACAAAAACAGACCCACAGACCAATGGAACATAATCAAAAACCCAGAAATAAATCCGCAAATCTATGGACAGCTAATCTTCGACAAAGGAGCCAAGAACATACAATGGAGAAAAGAAAGTCTCTTCAACAAACGGTGTTGGGAAAATCGAACAGCCACATGCAAAAAAATTCAAGTAGACCATTACCTTACACCATACACAAAAATTAACTCCAAATGGATTAAAGATTTGAATGTAAGCCCTGAAACCATGAAACTTCTAGAAGAAAACATAGGCAGTACGTTCCTCGACATCGGTCTTAGCAACATATTTTCAAGCACCATGTCTGACCGGGCAAGAGAAACAATAGAAAAAATAAACAAATGGGACTACATCAAACTAAAAATCTTCTGCATAGCAAAGGAAACCATCAACAAAATGAAAAGACAACCTAACAATTGGGAAAGATATTTGCAAACCATACATCTGATAAGAGGTTAATCTCCAAAATATATAAAGAACTGATGCATCTCAACAACAAAAAAACTAACAACCCAATTAAAAAATGTGCAAAAGACCTGAACAGACATTTCTCCAAAGAAGATATACAGATGGCCAACAGACACATGAAAAGATGTTCAATATCATTAACTATCAGGGAAATGCAAATCAAACTACAATGAGATATCACCCACGCCCATCAGAAAGGCTATAATTAACAAGACAGGAAACAACATGTGTTGGAGAGGATGTGGAGAGAAGGGAACTCTCATACACTGCTGGTAGGAGTGCAAACTGGTGCAGCCACTCTGGAAAACAGTATGGAGATTCCTCAAAAAATCAAGGATAGAACTACCATATGATCCAGCTATTCCACTGCCGGGTATCTTTCCAAAGAACTTGAAAACGCCAATGCATAAATATACATGCACCCCTGTGTTCATTGCAGCGTTATTCACAGTAGCCAAGAATTGGAAGCAACCTAAGTGCCCATCAAGGGACAAATGGATAAAGAAGATGTGGCATATATACACAATGGAATACTATTCAGCCATAAGAAACGATGAAATCCAGCCATTTGTGACAACATGGATGGACACTGAGGATATTATGCAAAGTGAAATAAATTAGAGGGAGAAGGTCAAATACCGTATGATCTCACTGGTTAAGTAGTAGATAATAACAACAATAAACAAACACATAGAGATAGAGATTGGATTGGTGGTTACCAGATGGAAAGGAGGGAGGGAGGTGGGTGAAAGGGATAATTAGGCACCTGTGTGTGGTGATGGATTCTAATTAGTATTTGGGTGGTGAACATGAGAACATGACTGTAATCCATGCAGAAATAGAAGTATAATGATGTACACCTGAAATTTATACAATGTTATAAACCAATGTTACAGCAATAAACAAACAAAAAATAAATAAAATGACTTTTGAAAAATGCCTAAAAAATGAAAACAAAAACAAATTTAATTGTATAATCCTTGAATTTTAGAGCTGTAGTGGGTCTTAAAGATCTCAGGTTGCCCTGTAAAAATTAATGACATAGGTTGTTTTTATTTTATATAAAAATTTTTTTTGACATAGTTCTTTTGAAATGTAAAAATAGGACAAGATATTAGGTTAAGCAATTGTGGGTCACAATTGAACTAATGCTAATTATACACAAGAATTTTTTTTTTAAGGATTTGGGGAGTTTATTCTTATTTAAATTGAATAGTAGTAATATTACCAATATGAAAATGATATGAGCTGTTAGGAAGGTCCTGCAATTAAGATGCTCCTACCTACTACATTTTAGGTGTTACATAACTCAAGCTTTGCTGATGTCACCAATCTGTGAGTATCAATGCAGTCACATTAATATGAGAGCCTATATTTAACTGTCTCTTGTTCCTACTTACTTAGTCATCTGTAAAAACAGTCTCCTCAAATATTCATGCTGTTACTCAGGGGATGTCTCAAATATTCTCATGAACTAATCCACATTGTCAAGGTAGCTCATTGAGCATTCCTCCCAACTACTTATTCCTGAGTTTTACCATATCCACCGGACAGGGTCCACCACCTCTGTCAGATTCCTCAGACATATCTTGCTTAACACCTCACTTCTCTATTCCACCAAGCAGCACAATGATAAATCTATAGTCCATAATGTCCTCTAGCTGCCAGGTAGTGTGTGGCAGTAGAGAAAAACTCTTTTTTCAGATTTTCCTCCTTTAGAATGATTTAAGAGTAGTCTTGATTTTTTAACTTTGTCATGAAGTGAATCTAACAGTTGTTTTCTTTTGTTTTGTTTCTTCCTGAGAGAGTGTGTGCTCCTTTTATTTTTCCTTTACAATCAAAATTAAGAAGAAATGGGTCCTTCTAAATTCAGGTTTCTGACATTCTTGTTATAGGATCTCTTAATTCTGCTATTTTTTTTTTTAATTCAGGTATAATTTACATAGAGTAAAAGCCACTTTTTTGGTGCATAGTTCTGAGTTCTAACAAGGGCATACAGTTATGTAGCCGCCACAATAATCAAGGTACAGAACAATCCCATCATCTCTGAAAATTCCCTTGTGCCCCTTTGTTGTCAACCCTTCACCCCACCGTCAGCCTCTGGCCACTGCAAATCTGTGTCTGTGCCTATATTTTTCCTTTTCGAGAATGTCACAGAAATATGCATCCTGGTCTATTTGCTTTTCTTTATGACTAGGGTGAACATGGACTCCATTTTCCTGGATATCTTTCAGTTTGTGCATAATTATCAACAGCACCCTCTCTCGCTCTCAAAAGTGTCTCAGTCTAGATAATAGAGGTTTATGCTACTTATAGTAACACCCCGCACGTGCACGCACAACACACACACGCACACACACACCCTTCCTTCCAGAGAGGACTGGTTTGAGGCTACATGTGAAGAAAAAAATCTCTACCGTCTGCTCAAGTGTCCCCCTAATCCTTCTATCCACACAAGAAAAAGAAAAACAAAATAAACACAAAGACGACTCAACAAATTTGGATCTTTAAATTTTGAACATAGTTATTTTTCCCAGATTGATGTTTGTGTGTATGACCCACTAACATGGGAATTCAAAATTTTAGCGTATAATACAAATAAGTTGGACTGTCATTTATATATGTCTCAGTCTCTTGGCTGCAATGTCACCTATTATTTTCTAACTGTAAACAACACATAAATGCATCATAATTCATAAAGCAAAAATTGCTAATATGCTAATGTTTCTCGTGTATTAATACATAAAGGAACTTGTCACTGGAATTATCCAGATCCAGACAGATCAGCCACTTAGCCGGACTGTGACAGAGATGATTCAAGAATCAAAATGGGCATAAAGGGCACTGGACTTTCTGATCTCTAAGGTCCATTCCCATCAAGACAGTGGTGTCCCATTGCCGGAAAGAATGCAAACCTTTGAATAAGTGACACTTGCATTTGAATTCTAAATCTGCTACTTCCTTCTCAGCTTATGTTTCCTAATCTGTCATAGAAGGACAATATTTAATTAACATTTGGTTTAATTAAATGGGATAATGCATGTAATTTGTTAGCATAGTGTCCAGCACATATTAAGAGTTTAAAAAAAAGGTAGCTATTATTAAATGATAGTAGAGTGTTTATTAGTTGCTTTTTAGAGTTTATTAGTGCTTAGGGTAATAGAAGCAGAAATGGCCCAATGAATAACGCTTTGATGAAACACAGCAACTAAATTTTGATTTTTGTCTAATAGAAGCTAGCTGTTTTATGTTTCCCCTTCCTTTTAGAAGCATTCAAGTTGGAGCGTAAAAATCACACTGGTTGTGCATCGTGTCAGAGACTGCTAGAGCTCACCACAAGGAGCATCTTTAATACTATTGGGGCCTAAGACAGGAGTACAGGTGGAGGCCCACATACAACACATCTCGATGTTTAAGAGTTATAAACCAAGCTGACAATCTGAGAAATAAAATATATTCTAGCTTCCTACATTATCAAATACCTCCACAACAACGTGGAAAACCAGCTTTGAATTTAGAATTCTTGGACTTCTCAGAGTTCCATGCTAGAAAATGGCAGCCTGGAAAGACCTTGAGCCCAGGTTCCCATCCCTCTTCCAGGGCCTGCCCCTTTTTGGCCCACCTGAGCTCCATCTTGTACCATGAGGGGCATCATGCACACTTGGTCTGCTCATATAAGTTTTGTCCAAATTCCTCACAAATAGCCAGCCCTTGGTTACCCCTGAGACCTAAGGATATGTACATAGGAGGTACCATCAACCTTTGGGAAGATAAACCCAAGGAAGAGAACCAAGCTGCCCCCTGGAATAATTACAAAGACATTTTTGTTTTTCAGAGAATTCCAGCAGGCACCCTTGGACGTTGGCCCCATTTCCTTTAGGGAGTGGTGCAGCTGTAGGAAATCCTGAGGGTATCTGTCTAAAAGGCCAAGCCCAGAGCAAGGCCTCTGTTGCCCTGGGTCTAAGAGCAGCACTGGTCTTTTATCCTCCTGAGTGCCTGCATAGATTCCATATCTAGCCCCCTAGGACTTACGTGCAGCTATATGAGGAATATGGAGGAGGTGAAGCATGCCATTTCTAGGCCTGGTCTTTAAAACTTTTCATGAGAGCCTCCCATTCTCTCTCTTCATTTATTAGCTGGCCATATGCAGGAGACCCAGCAGAACACTCTGGGGGTCTAGAGAATGGCAGAGTCATTAGTTAGAAAGAGTCCGGGTCTCTAAATATCGGCATGAAACAGAACCACTCCCATCTCAAATAAGGAGTTTTTGTGTTGAGCCATTGTGATTGTGTGTGTGTGTTTGTGTGTGTTAGCGGTTAGCATATCCTGCCCAACACAACCACTATCATTGAGTTTTATTCTGGATGCATTTTTTGCCTGTACGTTCCTATCTGTTTCTAATTCTGTAGCCCTTCAATAAATAAACAAATGGATTTGCAGCACGAGTGAAGGAGGAATGAATGAATAAACAGAGGGAAGGCAGAATGAATTAATTAATAGTTGAATAAGTATGCAGATACTTTTGATAGGCTAATGCCAGATTCAAACACATATTGCTCAAAATAAAAAAATGAACTATTTAGCCTTATGCCTACAATATTTCTTCCTGTGTTTTTCCTATTTTCAGATTAAGAGTTGACAATCATGATACAGTAGTAATATGGATACTTATTACTTTATCTCTGCCTCCCTTCTTTCCCAGCCCCTAGTTTTCAGATAATTATCTTAATTATTTTTCTTCACATTTTCCCTTTTCCTCATCCACGTGATTGAAAAGGGAGCAGCCAAGAAGTTCCAGCTTGACTCTGACTCCTGGATGCAATTTATAGACAACAGACAGATAACAGACATGCCAGACTAGGTCAATCAAAAGTCTTCCCTGGAAATTTAAAATTGAGGGAATATGAAAGTCTCAGTCTGGTTGAGTGGTGAAGTCATAAATCTAGCCATGTTTTGTGGTAGGCATATCCTACCAGGTGTATTGGGAACCTGGTAAGAGAGAGAAGAATTAAAACAACGACGACAGATGTGCAAAGAGAAGTGGAGATGAAAGATCAAGAAGAGCATTTCCTTGCTTCCCTATCAATTTATAGTCCTTGGCTTGTGTCTATTCCTCATGTCCATTTTCATCCCTAATCTTTAGGTCTATGAAAACAGCTCATACATCTATTAAAAAAGAGCTCTCTTTGAATAACCTTAGTGCATATAGTGTGTGTTACCAGCAATCAAAATAGACCTAAAGACAGAGGCAAAAGTGTGAGACATCTGAAGGGACAATACCCTAAATTTCTTATTCTGGACCTTTTCTGTACTCATCTTGACCACAAACCTTCATGTCACCTTGAAATCATTCAAAGCACTCAGCCTTTTTTGTCAAAGACAAGAAAGGCAGAGCATTTCATCTTTGAAGTTATACTGTCTTTACCATTAGAAAAAAAATGCATCGACTAAAGATTTTTTTTATCAGAGCAACACAATAAAAGAGTAAGTGTCTTTGTACTGAAAAATAATATAGAAAGATAATTAAATCCCAGGGGCATTTTTTTGGTCTTTGCAGCTTTTCTCAGAAAGAAAAACAAGCATCAAGGCTGCCGCTCAAAGACACTTTGCAACCTGCCATTGCCACTAACATGAAGTGGAGAAAAGAAAATTCTGTGCTTGATTTGTTCATTCTTTTCGAGAAAAAGAGGCTTAATATTCATCGGGGAGAGACAGTAGAAGAAAAACACCTCCGCTGTTATTTTCAAGGGGTTGAAATGCTTGTTCTCACCACCCAAGGTGTCCATCTTTACAAAGATGGTTGCTAGGGAGCTGGCCAATTTGAGTGAATATTTTTGAATGTTTATAAAACTAAAGAGTGGCATCATTGGCGGTGCACTTATTGGCAGAACTGAGCCAATTAGTCGGTGCTGCTAAAGTGACTGTATACAGTCGATTTCACAGAGGGGGCAGATGCATAATGATGCCTGCTGCTGGAGATTTTCAAACTACAGACGTTTAAGTCTCAGAGAAAGGCGATGACGTACTCTTCCTGTTCAGGACATTTCGAGTGTTCAAGTTTGGCGTTATAAAAACACATAGGAGCATTTTTAGGCAATTCTGATACATTCGCTACTTTTTCTTGGATAAAATAAATGACAGGATCAGCTCTCCTTGAGGCTGGAGATTGGTTTCTGTGATAAGAAAAGGCCTAGCGATGTGTTCTCATTTCATTCATTGCAACTGTGCAATTCAACCGCAATTCTCATTTTAATTTTCTTCCTCGCATATATTCTTATCTATCATTTTTAAAGACAATGATGATCACCATCTACATTTATAGGGATAAAAAAAAGCAGAACAAAACTGTCTATGCAGACAGTCCAACAAATAAGCCAAAAAAAAAAAAAAAAAGAAAATTTTCATGATATGAAAAGATAAGGCTCACTGATTCCCCCTGATTGCCACTTTTGATTTTCTCTCTTCTTACTACTTGTCATCCATATCCCCTGTTTCTGTCAAGATTAAAAAAAATTGTGATTAGTGAATGTCACTGGTTGGGTTCTCTGGGAAGCAGACTCTGAGTTTAGAGTGTAGGAGGTTCTTTAGGGAATGGGTTTGGTATTATCTGCAGAAGAGAAAGGAAGGAAGCAGGATTTGACAGAGGGAGAACTTGGGCTGCCACACAATCTCAATGGAGGCTGCAGGTAACTGCATGGGGAGCTCTGAAGTGTGGATGAACTTTCAGAGTTGTTCCCAGTGGAGCAATGGTATTGGACTTTTGTTCTCCCACATAAACCAGTCAAGGATACTGGTAGCCCAGGAAGAGGCACGTAGCCTTGGGCAAAGTGGCTCCTTCAGTAGAGGAAATCTCTGAAATTGGCCAATAGTCACAGCTCTGTGTCCACTATGCTCTCAGCAGCTGGGAGAGTAAGTTCACCATTCCTGAAGGGAGGTCTGGGCAGCATAACACAGCACAGCATCCTTCAGATTAACAGAGAATAATTATTTTGCATTAAAAAACGGTGGATTGCATGACGCAGTATAGGTAGCTATCAGTCTCTATTTACTCATGACATACTCTGTGTCCAACACTGCAAGAGATACGATGGAAAGAAGACCCAACTAGTACAGGACATTTTGTTTGAGATGTAAGTTTACTCATGCGGCACTACCAAAGTACAAGCCTGAACACGACCAAGTGATAGCTGAGGGAGAGAAATTTGGAGCCACAGGTGCCTGGAGATGATGATGACAAACTTTAATGAAATCAACAAGAATGAGAGCCAGGATATGGGTTGCATCTTTGAAAGCAGAGCTACGTTAAAACAGGCAGACAGGAATAAGTCTGTTGGTGCAGAAAAGAGAAGGTTGTGCATCCTGGGGACAAAGCAAGTAGACCATTGAGTAATCTACAAGGGAGATAGTAAGGGTGTTTGCCTTGCAGCAGAGGGAGGCACATTTGAATAGATAAAAGGGTATCAGATGACAGAATCACTTGAATGCCAGGCCAAAGAGATATTATTTAAAACAAAATGCAGAGCTATATACCTCAGTATGAATGTCATACAATGGAAGTAAGGTTTTTAAAAAATTAACCTAGTGGAAGAATAGAGAATAAATTGTAGAAGATGCAACTGTAAATGACTATCTTCTTAGATAAGTTGCCAAGATGTAAAAGGTGGACCTTCTGAAATCTAATGCCACATGAAAACGAACCAGGACTCAAAGAAGTAACATAATGTAACTTTTCCAAAGTCACGTGGAACAAAGAACTAATGGTGCTGGGGATCAAATCCACATCTGTCTCCAAAGAGCCTTTTTCACCTTCATGCCACATTGTCATGATGTAAGGAAATCTATCCGCAAGGTGGTTTGCCTCCCCAAGAGCACTCAGAAAGTAAGGAAAATAAAATGTTGGCACAGATTTAGTGCACAATATAGTTTTCAGATTTTAACAACTATTTGGGGAATTAAATTCTGTGTCTGCATCACTATTTTATCCTTAGGAAAAGACAGAGCACTCATCTTGCCTCTAAGATCACTTTCTGAAACATTTTTATGTCATTAATTAATGGTTTCAATAAATATTTACTGACTGCCTCTTCTTTTCCAGGAAGTATTCTTGGTATTGTGATGAAAGCAGAAAATAAGGCAGTTATATTGTCATGAAACTGATATTCTGCTTGACAGAGACAAATAACAAACATAAAAACAAATAAAAAACCCATAAATACATAAATATAATAATTTCAGAAACGATGTATTTTCGGAAGAAAATGTACAGGATAATTTTGTGGATAGTTACGGGGTGGGGCAGCTGGATAAGGTGATTCAGAGTCTGAATACATAGTATATTGGTAAATGATAGGAAATATGTGTAGTGTTTTATTTTGTTAATGCTCTACCACTTACTATCTGTATGCTTTTGGTTAATCTACCTGTGACTCAGTTTTCTTATCTACCTTACAGGTCTGATGTAATCATTAAATGAGTAAATTCACAAAAGTTCCTTTGACCAGAAAACAGAGTAAGAGCTTAAGAAATGATACTTCACTATTAAGTAGTATTGGTATTCCTGAGGATGAAGGTTGCATTTTCCCATCTCCTCTCTTCTATGTAGAAGAAGCATAAAGTCACCTTTGCCCAGAAGGTTTCCTGAAAGTAAAATTTCCCTCTTGAGAATATTCTCCATAACCTCAATGTGAGTTGGCCTCCCTCTCACTCCATAACTACTTATTAAATGGCCGCTATCTGCTAGGCATTGGCTTCCTAAAGGTGAATTTAATTCAGAAATTACTAAATGAAATTCCTTGAGTTTGTTTTGTTTCTCGGTAAACCCCCATACTGGTTTATCAGCCTGCAGGAGAAGCAGAAAGATAGCCTCTGGGGCTCTGTCAGTTGGGCCCAATCCAGACATCAAAGAATATTATGAATGTGTAAAATTGCCTTTGGCAAATACTATTTACAGACCCTCTGGCATAGTTATGCTGAAATGATAAGAAATGTCACTGCAGCCTACTGCATTGAATAATAAACATTTCCTCCCTTCAATATCAACTACGCACTTACCCAGAACCTGGAATGGCTTGCAATCACAATAAAGAGAGAAGGCAATGGTTTCTATTTTCTTCTCATTAACATGTTGCAATTCTTCCTATTAATTAAGTCAGTAGTATAGCCAGGAGTAGAACTTCTTGAGATTATCTATATTATGCACTTGAAATATAGTTTATCCATTTTAATTAAATAAGTTCTAAATATAACCACTTTTAATTCTTCTACACCCTGAAACTAATTAAAAATGAAATTAGTTAACATTTCTCTGTGACATCATTAAAAAATTGTTCATATAAAAATGCAAATATCCCTATAGCAGGCTCCACGGTTACTTGGATCCCTCTGTGATGTTGATGACCAGAGGATTAAACCTTTGCATGAATACAAACCTCTGGGCAGGAATATTTTTATCTCAAATTTCTCTCCATGTCTAGTCGTCTCTCCTCTCTTTGTCTCATCATGGCATGTTCCAGACACGGGTTACAGCATTAGGAAGCATATTAAATTTCATCTTCTTGGTTGGATTGTTTCAGAAATTTCATGATAGCTGATATGAATATGTTGCTCTCTATTCTTTACTTTCTTCCTTAGCATATATTTAAGACTCTCTCCATGTGCTATAGGGATTTTTCAGTGGTTAGAAAATACTACCTCAAGAGATGCCTAGAGTAACGTCTAGGTCAAGACATGTCCTTTAGTGGAGGAAATAGAGACTGAAAGAGAAAGGTAAAAATAAGAATAATAGTTATTGACATCTATTGAGCACTCTATAGAGATTATTTTATTTTTTCCTCAAGATATTCTGATTTTTATTTTCTATATGGGAGGAAGAAATTTTCCTCTACCCTCCTAGGTTCTTCTGGCTGGTCTCAGAATTGAATTGACAAGAGACAGATGAACAGAAGAAAAATCAAACAAATTTAATAACATCTGTACATGGAAGAAACCTAGGAAAACTGAGCAACTTGCCAAAATGGCTGAAGCCACTACCTTAAATGCCATCTTCAACTAAAGACAAAAGAGGATGTTGAGGGTAGTGGTTTGGGATTCAAAGTGGAGGAAGGCAGTTCACGTGGAGATGGAAAAGCAAATGTTTGGTAAACAAATGTTTCCCATGTCTTACAGAGAATGAGACATGGGGAGGACTTTGATCAAATGGGTCTTGCTAGGTTCCTCCCTGTCTACCACACCTAATTCTTATTACACTATAGTTATCTATCGTGAGAGCTCCTTCCTGTAACAGACCTTCTATCTAAACTCTTTTAGACAGTTAGGGGGAAGGTCAACGTTTCCTCATGAGTCCTTTTTTTTTTTGGTGGAAGATTAGCCCTGAGCTAACATCTGTTGCTAATCCTCCCCCTTTTGCTGAGGAAGATTGGCCCTGGGCTAACATCCGTGCCCATCTTCTTCCACTTTATACGGGATGCCGCAACAGCATGGCTTGACAAGTGGTGCGTTGGTGCGTGCCCGGGATCCGAACCCCAGGCTGCTGCAGCAGAGCGTGCGCACTTAACTGCTACACCACCAGGCTGGCCCCATTGAGTCTTTTGTTTTTAAAAATAATCAAGCCAAAGAGACACATTTTGGGGTGGCAAATTCTGCTCGCCCACGCATCCATACATGACAGAAGAAGAAACTGAGATTCAGATCTTATGCTCTCCACCACCATGCTGTGCTGATCAGCTGGATGATTCCTTCTAGGTTGATTCAATCACAAGATGGTCAAGTCTAGAGAGGGAGCCTTCTGAATCCCATTTCTGAGTTCCTTGGTATCCTTCTCCAAGTCTCTGTTTTTAACTGAGTAAGTTTTCACAATGAAAACAAAATATCATTTCAGATTATGAAGATATTTTTCTAATTAAGACAAGCTTCACAAAACCTTAGAGATGATGACCAATCAAACGCATGGTAATCGAGTGCCCACTATCTGCTAGGTCATGTGCTAGATGCTAAAGCATGGACAGAAGACCTAGGCAAGGTCTATCCCTTCAAGAAATGTATAATTTAATACAGCATAAATATATGAAAAGTGGAATAATTTTTTAAAAATTTCAATTTAGAATAATCATTTTATTTTTTGTCCCAATGACTTTTATGACCTAGTCTCAGTAGTTGTGTATTGTCATTTCCACTTTATTTTATTTGTCAATTAGGCTCCACTTCTTGAAGTAGGAAGTATCAAAGAATTTGTGTAAGTATTTTAAAATCACCTCACCCATGCGTGCTAAATTATAGGTAAATAAATTGAGAGCAAGAAATAGTTATGGTTCTTATTTGCCTGGAGCTAACTCTACTGGGAGGAAGAACAGTAAAATTTGTAATAGCTAACCTGCTGAGAACGTAATCTGAGTCAGGTGCTTGGTCTAAACTCTTTACACACGTTAACAACTTTAATGCCTCACAATGACTTTATGAGGTAGGTACTGCTATTACTCCTATTTACAAAAGAGGAACCTACAGTTGGCTGACTTGTTCAAGTTTAAAGAGTTAAGAAAGTGGAGATACCAAGATTTGGATTCAGTAAAATTAAACTTTATTTGAATTCTAAGCTCAAGTTCTTAAATCCATGCTATACGTTTGTACAGGACACAAACAGAAATGGAAAAGAAAAATGGCCATAAGTCATTACAGGATTGTTTTTTTTTCAAAGCATATTCACAGAAAATACTCTGGGTTTTCAAAGAGTAGATACATCAGGCTGTCCAATTCCTTTTCCTTTGAAATTCATTTTAAGTTATCTATCATGGGTATAAATATTTTTTTTTAAATCATGTTATGCTGCTTTCCCACTGCCCTCTTCAATCTAAACTATCCTCACAGCACACCTCTGCTTATAGGAATACTTCAGTCTTCCATTCAATCACATGAAGTATTCACTTCAACACATTCCACAGTGATCTTTACTTTCTTTGATTTTTCTATTGAAAGTATTCTTTTTGGAATCATCCATTTATTCATTCATTTATTCAATACATATTTATTGAGCATCTACTATGTACCAGATGCTGTCCTAGATACTGGAAATAAACCAGTGAATAAAACAGATAAACATTCCTGCCCTCATGTAGTTCACATTCTGGGGCTGGGGAAGACACATAATAAGCAAAGCATATAAATTATATAATATATTAAGGAGATTCAAGCCCAGGAGGCATGTAGGTAGAATGAGGAGTATGTACGCACAATTTTAGATAGGAAGATCAGAAAAGCCTCTACTGAGAAAACGATATTTGAGCAAAGACTTGAAGATGATGAGGGAGCAACTTAAGTGGAAGTCTGGGGAAGATCGTTCCAGGCAGAGGGAACAGTCAGTGCAAAGGCAGCAAGAGTGGAGTGTCCCTGATGTGATAAAGGAATAACAGGGGGGCCAGCAGAGCTGAAGTTGATTTATGCGATCCGTGAAGTGATTGGTAGCCAGCCCTACGGGCGTCTATTGATGCCAGGTGATGTCTACAAGAGAAAAAAATACAGAATTATTTGTTTATTGCTCTATTGATAAAAATAGAAATACATAATGGGGAGAATAATATTAACTGGGCAAATATATGACAGACACTGTGTGAGGCATCCTCTATGCGTTACCTCATTTGGTGCTTACTATCTATTTAACTATCCATCAATCGTCTATCTATCATCATTTATCTATCCATCTAATTATTACTATTACTTCCACCTACAGAGGTAGGAATTGAGATTCAGAGAGTTTAAGTAGTTGCCCAATGTCATTGAGAAAGTATAATCATATAGCATTTAAAATCAGTACTCTGTGATTCCAAAGTTATGTTCTTTTGAACATGATATTGCATCCAAATGGGAGTAAAAATGACTTGATTTCTCCTCAGCCTTGAACATTGCAATTATCTCTTCTTAAATGATTAACCTCTAAACAACAAAATAATTTTTAAAAATCTCTGGTGCTTGTAAGCAAGAAAAAGATGGAAATAATAGGTGTGTTTTTCTCTTTCTCCTTTTCTGATGGATTAAGATTCACCTTTACTTGGAAGAAAGCACAGTAGAGCAGTTAAAAGCAAGAGCTATGGACTCGGATGAGGTTTCTTTTCTTACCGATGCTTGGCAATGCATGTCTTTGGACACAGTACTGAGATTGTCTAGGATTCCGTTTCCATGTGTGTCAAATGGACATATTAATAACACGCTTCACAGGATGTGGTGAGAATAAAGTGCAAGAATGAACATGAAGCATGTAACACAGTCTCTGCATGTCATATGTGTCCAGTACCTGTTAGTTACCATCATTTTTATTTGCTAACTCACTACAGCTGGCCGTCAGCTCCTACAGTCAAGTAATGTAACTTTTCTAGTATTGATAGGGCCCTACCACCTACCCCTGCCAAAGTGAAAAGGAGAAGAATTTTACTCTAATAGAATTTAAAAAATTATTTTCACCTGTGATGTACTGCAGTGAAAACTTCAACCCACTCCCAGAAGCACAGCTTAGAATGTGGCATAATTAAAATAAGAGAATAATCAACAGCAGGAATGTTCGCATAAAACAAGGAAATTATTAAGAAATGAAACTGAACAACATCATTAAGAATCACCAGAGGCTTCCATAAATATGTAAGTAGTGTAGGAGTTGAAATAATACAGAAGGGAAACATACTATAAAAATATGTTTGTGTCTATAGGCACTCCCTGCACATCTCTGCAGGTTGTATAACTCAAAGTAGCTTCTTCAACAAGGGCGACTTGTGATGATGAATCAAATATTAGCTAACATCAAGGCCTCGATTTCAGCAGGTGCTAAAGCACAATTTATATTTATTCTTATGCTTCAATGTAGTAGCTGGGCCATTAAAACAACACTCTGCCCCACTTTTAAAAAAATAAGGACTCTATAAAAATAACTCATACTTTGTATCCAAAGTTTATACTTTTCTTGAGCAGCCGGATTTGATTTATGGTGTAATAAGAGTCTTAAATTATTGCTAGCACCAAAAGGAGTCACATTTGAACTATCCTGGTAGGATAATGAGTCCAAGAACTTATCAGAGCCATCCCTCTGGTGCTGGAGTAGTGGACTCTGGATTAGGTCATGCAGGAACTCGAAGGGGCTTCAAGTCTAAGTTTCAGCTCGTGATTTTGCTCATGCAGATCGATGAGGAACCTCCTCTACAGCTACAGGCCAAGTTTGCCCTCCAATCTGCAACTTGGAGAAGCATTCACTTATTTACTCAGGGCTGTGTCTAGAAAGTAATATTTTGGTTGTGATTTAAAGGCAGATGGTTAGCCAGGAAAAACTAAGTGACATAAACTTACAAGGAAAAGAGTGTTAATGCTGGAAAAACATTGCTGTGTTTGAGAAAACAAAAGGAGCACAGAGTGACTGGAGTGTGGCATGTGGAAACGATGGGCCATATATTAGAGAATCTGGGTTTTAATCTACCTGCAATGAAGAGATGTTGATAGATTATGGCCAAGGGAGTGGTTGAATCTGTGCTCTGATTCGGAAGAAGCACTTTGGCTGCTATGTGAGGAATGATCAGAATGGGGAAAGAATGTGTGTCCAACCTATATAGCCAGAAAGGCCATAATGATGTCACAAAACAAGAGGATGAAAGTGGAGATAGAGAGAAGTGGCCAGCCACTAGATCTATTTTGGAGGTAGAATCAAAAAGACTTGCTGATAAACAAGACATAGGTGCTAACAAAAGGGAAGTTGTCAAGAATTTCAAAGTTTCTTGCTTGAGTTGAACTTTCACTGGGATGGATAAAACACCAGAGTAGGAGATCACAAATTCAATGAGGAGTTGCTCATCAATAGGCGTAAAGTTTCATTTATGCCAGATGAATAAGTTCTAGGGATCTGCTGTAAAACACTGTGTCTATAGCTAACAAAACAGTACTGTGTGCTTAAAAATTTGTTAAAAGGGTAGATCTCATGTTGTGTTCTTACCACAATAAGATGAAAAGAAAGAAAGAGAGAAAGAGAGAGAAAAAGAGAGAAAGAAAGAAAGAGAGAAAGAAAGGAGGAGAGAAAGGAGGAAAGAAAGGAGGAAAGAAAGAAGGAAAGAAAAAGAAAAGAAAAAAGTTCAATGTTTAGTTCAATTTGACTTGTGTATGAGGCATTCAAGAGGAGATTTCTAGTAGACCATTAGGTATAAGAGTTTGTAGGTTAGAAGAGACCTCTGCACTGCCCTCTTAGTCACATATGTGGGTTGGTTCACTATAAGCAGTCCTTTGTAGGCTTTATATGCTTAATTGTTTCCCTAGGTCCAAAGAATAAGACAATTACTACTAGAAGCAGTATTTCTCAAAGTTCGAATGGAATTCTGTAATGAAAGGATTTTGATAAGACCTCACTGACAAGTTATGCATGCTGCTTTGCAAAAGCAATGAAAATAAAGTTTTGCAAAAGTAAAACACCAGAGATAGTCTGTCCGTGGACCCTGGGCTTTAGAAAGTTTTGCTATTCTTGACTCTTGAAGATATCGTTATCTTGGCCAAATTTCTGCCCATTGAGTTTTCTCAGCCAAAAATAAATTCCCATGTGTAATATGTATAGCACAGGACTAATAAAACTAGCATAGTGCTGACAGTAGAGAAAAACATGCCTTCCTTTCCTATAGGCCCAATGAGAAATGAGCTGAGCTCGGATTTTTGAGAGCCATGCTAATTCGACAGCAGGGTCTCCAGAGACTGCTAAATCGTGACCCTGCCTAAACTGCTTATCTTCAAGCACAGGGTAATAGCACAATGACTCGTGGAATGAAGTCATTTCTGATCATCTTGGTCTTTTTTTCTTAGCCCCTCTGCCCGCTGCAAGTGACTTCTTCCCAAACTCCGACTCCAAAAGTTGAGACTCTCCCGACATTACAATATGAAAGGCTATAGTAATTGATTCCAACTGTTGCAGCTGCAAAAATTGCTTTGCTAAGCAAAGGGATTTATGGATTTGGCCACATTTTGCTGTTTACTGCCTTCATTTATTACAGATGCATTTTTCTCCCTGTTTTCCAAGATAGAGTGGATGGAACTGATATGGAAATGGTTTTAGCAATGCATTAAAGAAAAAGAAAAATTTCTCTACAGGATCTTTTTAAAAATAGCATTCATCTTTTTCCGTATTTAACAGTAAAATATTTCCATAGTAGAAAAATTTTGAAAGTATAGAAATTATGAAAAAGTAAAAATTAATCATAATCATACAAACAACAAAATTACCATTTTGGAGTTTTTACAAAAGTTCCTTTTCTTAAAAAAAAGTATATATGCTTATTTTTAATAAAATTAGAATTAAATAATTTTTGTATGCTGCTTTTTCCCCTTGGTCTTTAAAATACTTTAAAAACATGATTTTTAATGTCAGAAAAATAAATATCTGTGTAATTAATTATTAAACATTCTATTATAATCTAACTAATGTTTACTTTGTTTATGAAGGGCTTTTCAAAAGTTTCAGTACTTATATACGCACATTCCAATAATCCATAATTTACTCTAGAATTCTTGATTTCAAAATTTCTATTAAGAATAATAAGAGGAGAAAAGGAAACATCTATGTCTAGAGTTATATCAGTATAATGTAAATGTACACTTTGGATTCTTTTATGTATCAAAAAGTTAGCAAGGTTAAAAATAGTGGACTCATTCATATTCTTCTCTTTGGACTATCATTTTTCTAGATAACCCGAACTCTCTAGAGCACATTTTCCATAAAATATTAAAATGGCCAGGTGAAATACTTATCTATTGGTAGGCCCATATGGTTCATAAACATTTTAAGATCTTCATTTCATAGGTTTTTTTATTGCAACTGAAAACAGCGAAGAACTCATACCTATCTTCTAGCAATAAAGTTTTATTTCTCCCTTCAATTGTTCATTTGCATCAATTCATAGAATTCCCTTCTTTATCTATTTTCATGTTATATGAGAATATAGGGTCAAGGAGTTTATTATTCCTAAAGATGATAATTTTTGATCCTAATCCAAGTGAGGCTGGGATTGGAGTTACCTCAGTGAAGGGTCACCTTGTGAAGCAACAAAATGTTCCCACAGTCCATAGCCTTGGACATGTCATCCTGACATCTAGTCTAAAATCCCCATATAAATCCCTGCCTCCCTCATTTGCTTTCTTTTCACTTTCTGGTTTCTGCCACGTACACAAGGAAAACTCCTTTCTTCTATATGCTGGGAAATTCTGGAATTAGTCTGCAATTTCAATTCCATGCTCAGGAGCTGAGATATGAAAATGTAGAGATTTCTCATTTTGGTCTGGTCAGTTAAGGTGTGTATGATAGGTGTAAATTTGCAGGTATAATAAAGTGATAAATATCATGGATGTGCAAACGTCTACAACTTTCTCTCTCCTCCCTTTTGCCTACTGAAGATAATCTTATCTTTGTCTTTCTAAAAGGATTTCTCCTTTTCGTACATTGGGTTAGGGGATTTTATAACATGAAAGGAAATAACAGAAATAGAATATGACGATAAAGATTCAAACCAAAACACATAGAAAGCTGAAGGAAAGAGGTATAAAAGAATAGAGTCCTTGTTAACATTAAGAGAATTGGTGATGGGAATTGCAAGTGAAAGGAAGAAAAGTTGTGAGAGGCCAACAGTTGATATGGATAAAAATGGGGAGAGAGGGTTTTTAAAAATATACTTAGGAACAGGGTTTCTCAGATTCAGCATTATTGACATTTTGGACTAGATAAATCTTTGTTGGGAGTGGAGGGGGGCTGTCATGTGCGTAGTAAAGACGCTAGGCAGCAGCCCTGGGGCTCTTCCTAATAGCAGCCAGTAACAGCCCTCCAGTTGTAACAAACAGAAATGTCTATAGTCATCGCCAAATATTCTCTGAGGGGCCAAATTTTCCCCAGTGGAGAACAACTGCTTAAAACTATCTTCTCTATGCCCATTACTGCCTCCTCCACCAGCCATCTACCTTTTGGCATGTTCTCCAGAGACCAAGTAAACATTAGAATTGTGTCGGCTATAGTTTTCTACTGGATTGTTCTTCCTTCCGATTGACTCTACACAAAGACTAGACTTTATTGGGTGCCAGTTGTACTTAATTTAGAATTTCAAACTGATAAACTGATATATAACACTTATCATTATAATTGATTGTTAGCATCAGCTGGGCAAGGAGGAGATAGAAAGAGGGTGGTAGGACTGAAGATTACATGATACTGGATTTAGTCCTGAGTTTATCAATGCTTGGGAGAAAACAGTTGTATTAATGGGTTTTGAAATGGGATAATAACCAAAGTTCCTTTCAGATTTGATATTGCTATAGCTCTGTTGCAAATGCTTCAATACAAAGGAATTATTTTCCCAGTGTTATATAAGCAACATCAAGAAATTTCCAGATGGTAAAGAAATGTTTATGGTAGAAAAGTCAGGTTAGGAGGAACTTAGGTGGACAGAATATTACAAAGCAGAGAGAGTGCTTGCAAACTCTTCAGGTTTGAAAGCTGTAATTTATTGACCCTAACCTTTATTCTTACGTACATCTTACTAGAAGTTATCAACTCAGTCTATTGTCTATTCCTTTTCTTACATGAACAGATCTCAAATTTAACCATAAATCTCAAAGTAGAATAAGATCCATTCTGTTGGTCTCCTGGTGGGATCCCTTATATTTCTGTACAAGAAAAGGTATGTATTATGTATATTGGTATTGGGGAATTCTATTGGTGTTAAAGGAAAAAGCAGAAGGGATTTTTCTGTCCCTTTGTAAATATAGTGAGGATCCCAGATTTAAGAGCTATGAATGTCCTTCTTCTCCTCTTCACTTGTCACTAAATGATGGCATCAGATTTAACAACTAGGCCAAAATACTCAAGTGCATTTTAATAGCTACTTTGTTATTCAAGGATTTGGGGCAAGAATCCCTGTGGACTTGCAATATCAGGAAGGAGAAAAATGGACTGAAGTCATTGGGGATGGATGTTGTGGAATGTCACTATAAAATCCAAGACCATACTTCATTAGACATCCTGTTTGAAAGCTTTCTTACATCATGAAAAAAACATGTTTCCTATCCATTAGCTGTCTGTCAATGGAAGGTGCTGAATTTGGATGCTATTCTGACCCTTGCTTGGTCTTCCTAGTACTCCTGCCATTGGAAGAAGGAGGCCAGAAAAAACTCAGAACTTCTGTATATAATTTCAGAAACAAAAGACAGAAAACTTCTCAAAATTGTCTAATAATTTAGTAAATGATTCAATTAATGCCATTTCTTTTCTTTTACATAATTTTAGTTTTATAATTTTTTCTCCATTTTTAAAATGCAGAGGAACATTTTGCAGTTCTTCAAAAGTACTCTTGGTCAAGGGAATAATAATTATTATTTTTAATTTTGGAGCATTAGTGAGTCACAGCTTTGTAATCATTCACAGAATAGCACAGGATTAGCAAGATATGAATTCAGCAGGGGATTAAGCAGAAAGCCTAATCATGTGCCAGAGTCAAATTAATTCTGAATCTTTCTGGAAGTTGAAAAATGTTTGATTAATTTATTTTTTAAAATTATTTTTAGTCTTTGTTGATGTTTCCCAAGTAGAAGCGTTAAGATTCAGTTATAAGCTGGAGATTGCCACATTAGGGGTCTATCTTGCTATCTTGTTAACCAAGTACCTAGTACCATAGGTATCAAATCTGTCTTGTTAGGGAGATTTTGGTGCAAATAGAAAATAATCTAAATCTCAACTACTAGAGTATCTGGCAAGGTGAATTATCAAGGTAGATGGAATGAAATCAGAAATAATGGGCAAAATACTTTTTTCTTTACTTTACCAAAATGGAAATAATTAATTTTCTCTTATAATAAGGGAAGTATTTTGTGCTTATTATAAATAATTCATTCATTACAGAAAAATAAAATTGGGACTGTAAAAATAGCCAGTATTTATTACACAAAGATAGTCATGCATAAGTTATTGTATATAATTACATACAAGTAAACATTAATTAAAAAAATAAAACAAAGGTCCCAATATGGATTCCCAGTTGTTACTCCCTTTTTTTAACCTAATAATTTTCATAAATACCTCTACATGCTTATATAGATCTATGTAATATTTTTTAATCACAGAATATTTTCCATTGAATAGATAAATAAGAATATTGCCTAATGTTTAAGAGTATGAGTTTTAGAGTCAGATAAACCTGGATTTGGGTCCAGGTTCTCCCAATTAGAAGATAAGTATTCTTGACATTTAGCTTATTCTCTGCAAATCATGGTTGGTTTGTTCTATTTTTTTTTAAGGGAGGACGAAGATAATGGAGATAATAATCTCTCCTTTGTGGTGCTATAAGAAAAGTTTTTCATATTTTCAAGTATATGGGGAAGCCATCCTGGTGTGAACCTGATTTGGCCTGAACTTTATTTAAACCAAAGAAGGCTGACTTACAGCCTGTCAGACATACATTGTACATCTGCGTTAACCTAAAGTAGAGTGTACTCTTTGAGGATAGGGATCAATGCCTCCCTTCTTATGGTGCCAGGGTCATGTTGAAGGAATGCTATGTATGTGCTAATCTATAATGAATATCTCCTTGAACGCTTGAAGGAATGTATCCCTATTGTACATGATGTATGTATTTTTGTTTTGAAGTAATATACGACTGTGCTGGAAATTACTCTTCTCTGGAGTGCTTTCTTCCCTTGTGAGTCCTGGGCTAGAGTCCTCAGTAAAGCTAGAATAAAACTCTCTTCTTCTCTTTTGCAATAAAATGATTGTCGATTATCTGTGTCAATAGTAGGTTGTTGATTGTAAGAATGAAATAAGATAAATAAGTACCTTGAGGAGTGTGTATAATATTTAGCACATTGCGTGGGCTCAACAAATTTTCAGTATTATCATTATCATAATTTATTTAGCCAATCTTCTATAACTTAATGTTCAGATTGTTTTCTATTTTCTCTATTGTCTTTAATACTTTGAAGAATCCTTGTGAGATCAAACTTATGAACTTGTCTGATTATTTCTGTAGGATAAATCCCTTAAAGTGATTCCAAAGGTACAGTGTTTTTTTTGATTAAAAAAAATATATATTTTTTTAGGATTTTGATTCCTCTGTCCAAATTTCCCTAAACCAAGTTAGACCAATTTGAAATTCTGTTAGCAATGGACAGGAATAAAAGATTTGTCTTACTCCATTTGAAAAGTTAAGGCAGTAATTTTTTGATGATGAGCTGTGTAGGTGAGAAAAATCTTCAAACCATGTAAAAAAATTCTAAGCCACTAAAACTCTTCTCTAATAGCCTTAAAAGATTGTGATGCTCCTTTTAAAACATAATGAAAGCCATGTTCCTTGCTAAACAATTTCCAGAGAAACAGACCTTTTATATTTCCCTCAAAATAATCATTTCTACAACTGCAATTTTTAGTTCTATTATTAAATTTGAATATAATAGTTCCAACATTTAAGATAAGCTATCTCTTTCAAAGGTCTATGAAAATTGTAGTAGCACAGGGCCTACAGCAGAAAGGTAGAGACTTTTGACTCAGATAAAACTGGGCTCCAATTTCTCACCTATCATGTGTGTATTAGTTGTAAAACTTTAGAAGCACAGTTAAACCTGACACTTTATTTACTCATTTCTACATGGGGAAAAAACACACTCCAATGAACATTTATTCACATTTGCTAGTTCACTAGCCCTCCTCTCTCTTCTGTTAGCAGAAGTCCTCTTTATTTGGGAAACTGCTCCTCCCCCACTAACATAACCTCCATGAGTCTGTCCCTTCCAATTCTCTTCTAGCCCCTCATTATGGGATTGTTTGTGTGATGTAGATTTGACCAATCTTAATATCTACCTCCTTAGCCAGAAAGACTTGATCAAGGATGGTCATATGACCCAAGCCAGGCAAACAAGCATCCTCTGAGTTACTCAAATGATTTAGGCCTGGAAGGCCAAGTTGCCTATTCCATCCTGCAGTGAATGGAATAATGCTACAGCATGGAGAGAAAGAGATGAGAAAGAGAGATAGAGGGAGACAGAAATGAAAATGTCTAAGACGCACATTCCTTAAGGCCTATAATAGTCCTAGAATCCTCAGCTACATGAGACCCTCAATTCCCATATATGCTTAATGTGGTTTGCATTATGACACTGTCACTTGCAACAGAAAGAGTCCTAATACAAAAATTCACCCCTTAGGGTATTATATGTGTTGACTGAGATACAGTATGTAAAGTACCCAGCACAAGACCGTCTAAATGTTAATCCTTTTGTTTTTCTTATCTTCGGCACTCCTTCCTTTTAGCTACTGAACAAGTTCACTGAGGAAGTGGGTGACCTATCTTGTCAGATGGAGAATGTAGAGTCCAGCACCCTTCACTCATGGAGAAGACAGTCAGCACGTCTGGGAAAGGTTCAAGATGAAGAGGCTGCTCAGAGGGTGGGAGTTCCTTTCTCCACTGTGGCTCTCTTACCCCCAGAACACAGCAATCTCAAGTTTTTTCTCCAGCCACAATCATACCCAAGTAAGTACTTTGATCACACGCACGGCCTGGCTGACTACCCAGTGCATACAACATCTTCTCTCCCAGAATTCTGAAGAGCATAGCTCTCACTGCCTTAGGAAGTGAACTAAATACAGTGCTGTTTCTACTCAGAGAAATGGCCACACTAAGTCAAAGCAGCCCTTGGACTAGATTAGTTCTTTCTGAAACCATCACTTGTCTTAGAAGACTCTTGAAGATTGACTTGACTTGGTAAGGAAATTTAGATCTTATTTTCCCTTTTTCAGCTCTTAATTATTCAGTAGTTAAAGATTTACTACTTGAATATTATATCCTGGCAATATTTATTATAGTTATTGTCCCCTGAAAAGGCTAGGCTTGAATAGTGACACAGATGTTCATTTAAGAAAATAAAAAAACAAAAGTAGCAACAACTGACACCAAAGGAAAGAAGTGTGGAAAACCTCACTTAACCTCCATGGATTTAATTGTAATGTGAGAGAATTGGAAAATGATCCCTCCTGGCTCTACATTTGATGATGTTATGATTTTGTATAATAACAAACATTGTAGAACTTCCAACCTTCTGGATCATTAGGCAGTTGGTACCTGTTTTATTATTTAGACATCAGACAAGATATTCTTAAAAAAAAAAAAACATGTTTCCATGTATTCTTAAGGCAATTATAAGTGCATGAAGAAAGGAAACTAGCCTGGTCAGGAGCCTTAGGTTGTAACTTCCTGTGTGTCTTTGGACAAATCATTTCTTTCTCTGGGACTTGTTTCCTCATTTGCAACATAATAGGCTTGGATGAAGACAATAGTCTCCATTATATTTCAACCAAAGAACACTTTTGCAAACAAAAAGGTGAAATAATGACCATAGATTGCTCTGGTCCAAGCACAGTGGAGGGTGAAAGCCTTGCTCTGTCAGCACTCCCTGCTCCTGTCTGTGGTCTCTGAGGCATCCCGCAGAAACTAGGCCCTCTCAGAAACACATTTTGACAAATATAAGAGTCCCTTCAGCTATACAATTCCATGACTCTATGAGTAAACTAAAAAGCTGATTTGGCTCATTTCCTTCTTGTGTCTATTAGATTAAGGCAGCCCACCAAAATATTAAATGTGGCATTATTTCTCAAGAGTAAGTTTATATAGTTTCTGTTTTTATGGGGAAGTCTAAGAGTATCCCATCATATACTTTGATGTCCTGGTCCACAGTTTTGAAACTTTAATAACCAAAGAATGTTTTGGCTTATTTCTATTTTCTTTTTATTGCTATTTATGCTAATATTCTCACCTAAAGGTCTTTTTTGGAGTGAAGAAATATGATGCCACATTTAAGGTGAACAAAAACTCCGGTTTCCCTGGAACTGTCCTGATTTTAGCACTGAAGGTCCTTCATCCCAGGAAACCCATTAGTGCTGGGCAAACCAGGAGTGTTGGGCACCATTATTGCCAGTTACCTTGTTGAGAAAAGAACAAGAGAACATGTTTAAAAAAATTGATTGGCAGTTGTGTAATTCTAAAATGATGAAGAAGTAGGTAAAGAAAAGCAGTATTTACTCTCTGGTTGCTGAACCTGGCACATTGGCCCAGCCTGCTTGTAGTCATGCTGCGGTCTGCGTCTCCATCGCCTGCTATGCTCCAGGCTCGCCCTCAGCGCATCCAGTGATATCAAAGGCCACTACTCAACACGGGCTGGTTCCTGTTCCTAGGACTACTCCACTTCTACTCCCCTGTACTCTGGTCTAGGCAGAATTGTAAATCTGTTTTAATTTTCTATTGCTGTTGTAACAAATTATGACAAACTTAGTGGCTTAAAACAGAACAAATTTATTGTCTTGCAGTTCTAGAGGTCAGAAGTCTGCCATGGGTATCACTGGGCTAAAATCAAAGAGTTGGCAGGCCAGCATTTCTTCTGGTGGCTCTAGGGGAGAGTCTATTACCTTCTCCAGCTTCTAGATGTTGCCTGCATTTCTGGGCTCCTGGTGTCCTTCCTCCATTATCAAAGCCAGAAATGTTATGCCTTTTTCTGTGTCTTTGTTCCATAGTTATCTCCCATCTCCTCCTCATTCTTTTCTGTCTCTTTCTCCCCCATTTAAGGACCTTTGTGATTGCATTGATCACACCGAGATAATCCAGGATAATGCCTTTATTTTAAGGTCAACTGATTAGGAACCTTAATCCCACCTGCAACCTTAATTCCTCTCTGCTATATAGTGTAACATATTCACAGGCTGACAGGGTCAGGATGTGGGCACTGGAGGAGGACCCTTATTCTGCCTGCCACACTGACTCAAATTGTCTAGTGCTCCTTTGTTGAGATTAGGAACCATGGCTTACTGTTATTTCCAAGACCAACCCGTAACACTTGCCATATACTTAGGGGAATTATGTAATTTATCATTCAAATCAGGATACTTTTGTGAGTGAAAGAGGCATTCTTAGTAATTCCTCCAGGAAGACAGATGTAAATTGTTCTAGTCCAGTGACACCTGGTGGTACTGCATAGTATACATTCCACAAATATTTGTTGAGTTTGATATCATTTATAGACCTTTCATTAAATGTTCAGTTGTATGCTAAGTGGTTTGGAAATCCAAAACATAGAATCAAGTTGGGTAGAAAATATTCCTGCATGCAATATTGTAAGTGAGCTAAATTTTTGGATACACTTTGTAAAGCATAATTTAAAAAGACAGACTATCAGTGAAGGCTGGTGTTTAGTGGAAGTCACATGGAGAAGATGGGAACCTGAAAATAAGGCAACAATGCTGTGGAAAGTTAAATAAAAATGCTCATCATTTCATAACACGCCATATCAAACCATATGGGATGCAGCAAAAGCGGTCCTGAGAGGGAAACTCATAGCGATACAAGCCCACCTTAACAAACAAGAAAAAGCCCTAATAGGCAACCTTAAATTACACCTAACAGAACTAGAAAAAGAAGAGCAAACAAAGCCCAAAGCCAGCAGAAGGAGAGAAATAATAAAAATCAGAGCAGAAATAAATGATATTGAGACCAAAAAAACAGTAGAAAGGATTAATGAAACAAAGAGTTGGTTCTTCGAGAAGATAAACAAAATCGACAAACCCTTAGCCAGGCTTACTAAGAAAAAAAGAGAAAAGGCTCAAGTAAATAAAATTAGAAATGAAAGAGGAGAAATTACAACGGATACCATGGAAATACAGAGGATTATAAGAGAATACTATGAGAAATTATATGCCAACAAATTGGACAATCTAGAAGAAATGGATAAATTCTTAGACTTATACAACCTCCCAAAATTGAACCAAGAAGAAATGGAGAATCTGAATAGACCAATAACAAGTAGAGATTGAAATAGTAATCAAAAACCTCCCAAAAAATAAAAGTCCAGGACCAGATGGCTTCTCCAGTGAATTTTACCAAACATTCAAAGAAGATTTAATACCCATCCTCCTCAAACTATTCCAAAAAATAGAGGAAGATGGAACACTTCCTGAATCATTCTATGAGGCCAACATCACCCTGATACCAAAACCAGACAAAGACAATACAAAGAAAGAAAATTACAGGCCAATATCGCTGATGAACATTGATGCAAAAATCCTCAACAAAATATTGGCAAACCGAATACAACAATATATCATAAAGATCATACACCATGATCAAGTGGGATTTATACCAGACGCGGGGATGGTTCAACATCTGCAAATCCATCAACGTGATACATCACATCAACAAAACAAAGAATAAAAACCACATGATCGTCTCAATAGACGCAGAGAAGGCATTTGACAAGATACAACATCCATTTATGATAAAAAACTCTCAATAAAATGGGAATAGAAGGAAAGTACCTCAACATAATAAAGGCCATATATGACAAACCCACAGCTAACATCATACTTAACAGGGAAAGACTGAAAGCCATTCCTCTGAGAACAGGAAGGAGGCAGGGCTGCCCACTCTCACCACTCCTGTTCAACATAGTACTGGAGGTTTTGGCCAGAGCAATTAGGCAAGAAAAAGGAATAAAAGGAATCCAAATAGGTAACGAAGAAGTGAAACTCTCACTATTTGCAGATGACATGATTGTATATATAGAAAACCCTAAAGAATCTGTTGGAAAACTGTTAGAAACAATCAACAACTACAGCAAAGTTGCAGGGTACAAAATCAATCTACAAAAATCAGTTGCATTTCTATATGCTAATAATGAACTAACAGAAAGAGAGCTCAAAAAGATAATACCATTTACAATTGCATCAAAAAGAATAAAATACCTAGGAATAAATCTTACCAAGGAGGTGAAGGACCTATACAATGAGAACTACAAGACATTATTGAGGGAAATCCACGATGACATAAAGAAATGGAAAGATATTACATGCACGTGGATTGGAAGAGTAAACATAGTTAAAATGTCTATATTACCTAAAGCAATCTACAGATTCAATGCAATCCCAATCAGAATCCCAATGACATTCTTCACAGAAATAGAAAAAAGAATACCAAAATTTATATGGGGCAACAAAAGACCCCGAATAGCTAAAGAAATCCTAAAGAAAAAGAACAAAGCAGGAGGCATCACAATTCCTGACTTCAAAACATACTACAAAGCAATAGTAATCAAAACAGCATGGTACTGGTACAAAAACAGACACACAGATCAATGGAACAGAATTGAAAGCCCAGAAATAAAACCACACATATACGGACAGCTAATTTTCGACAAAGGTGCTAAGAACATGCAATGGAGAAAGGAAAGTCTCTTCAATAAATGGTGTTGGGAAAACTGGACAGCCACATGCAAAAGAATGAAAGTGGACCATGTGCTATCACCATTCACAAAAATTAACTCAAAATGGATCAAAGACCTAAAGGTGAGACCTGAAACTATAAAACTCATAGAAGAAAATATAGGCAACACACTATTTGACATTGGTTTTAAAGGAATCTTTTCGGATGACATGCCTACCCAGACTAGGGAAACTAAAGAAAAAATAAACAAGTGGGACTTTATCAGATTAAAGAGCTTTTATAAGACAAATGAAACCAGAATCAAGATGAACAAACAACCAACCAGCTGGGAGAGAATATTTGCAAAACATACATCTGACAAGGGGTTGATCTCCATAATATATAAAGAACTCACACAATTGAACAACAAAAAAACAAACAACCCGATCAAAAAATGGGCAGAGGAAATGAACAGACACTTCTCCAAGGAAGATATACAGATGGCCAACAGGCACAGGAAAAGATGCTCAACATCACTAATCATCAGGGAAATGCAAATCAAAACAACACTAAGATACCACCTCACGCCCGTTAGAATGGCTATAATCACCAAGACAAAAAACAACAAATGTTGGAGAGGATGTGGAGAAACAGGAACCCTCATACACAGCTGGTGGGAATGCAAATTGGTGCAGCCTCTATGGAAAACGGTATGGAGATTCCTCAAAGAATTAAAAATAGAGATGCCCTATGATCCAGCCATCCCACTACTGGGAATCTATCCAACGCACCTGAAATCAACAATCCGAAGAGGCTTATGCACCCCTATGTTCATTGCAGCATTATTCACCATAGCCAAGAAGTGGAAGCAACCTAAGTGTCCCTCGACTGATGATTGGATTAAGAAAATGTAGTATATATATACAATGGAATACTACTCAGCCATAAAAAAAGACAAAATCGTCCCATTTGCAACAACATGGATGGGCCTGGAGCGTATTATGTTAAGTGAAATAAGCCAGAAAGAGAAAGACAAACACTGTATGATCTCACTCATATGTGGAATATAAACCAACACATGGACAGAGAAAACCGGACTGTGGTTACCAGGGCAGTGGGGGTGGGGGGTGGGCACAAGGGGTGAAGGGAGTCATATATGTGGTGATGGACAAACAAAAATGTACAACCCAAAATTTCACAATGTTAGAAACCATTAAAACATCAATAGAAAAAAAAAAATGCTCATCATTTCCCGTGAATTAAATTCACATTCCTATATTTTCTTCTATTATTCAAATACATAAATATTACAAAGATCTTTGACACTATTTTATATGTTGCTTCTTTTACTTAAAACATAAGCTAGTCTTCATTTTTCATCATTTTCATAATTATAACAAGAACTAAATAGTCTCTCATTAAATGATATTGATATGGCTTCCAACATTTGCCTAACATAAAAAATACTGTCATGAAAAATACCTAAACTCTGGTTCTTTTTCATTTTTAGGTTGAGGATAAATTATTAATCCAATCCCAGGGCTTGGAAGATAGGTGTGCTTTAGGTAAATAGAAGGCAAAGACATTCCAGAGGAGATCATGTACAGGTCAACCATAGCTGAATAATGGCTCCCCAAAGATGTCTACAGCCTAATCCACAGATCCTACAAATGCTACCTTACTTGGCAGAAGAGACTTTGCAGATGTGATTAAATCAAGGATCTTGAGATGAGAAGATTATCCTGGATTATCTGGGTGGGCTCAGTGTAATCACAATTCTCCTCATAAAAGGGGAGTCAGAGCCTGAGAAGGTGATGTGAAGGCAGAAGCAGTCAGTGAGGAAGACATGACAACATTAAGCTGCTGACTTTGAAAATGGCATAAGGGGCCACAAGCCAAGGAATGTATATGGCCTCTAGAAGGTGGTAAAGGCAAGAAAACAGGTATTCCCCTAGAGCTTCAGATGGAACCAGTCCTGCTGACATCTTTACTTTAGCCCAGTGAGCCTGATTTTGGACTTAAAGTCTCTAGAAGTGGACTAAGTTTGTGGTAATTTCTCATAGTAGTAATAGGAAACTAATACAAGTCCATATACCAGCCACAGAGTTAGGAATGAGGGTGGCATCATGCAGAGATAGAAGAGCAGCCTCTGAGCAGAGCGTTCACTTCAGGGAAGTGAATACACAGAAAGCAAAATGGGGTGGAGACCCAGGATGCCGGCAACGGACTGATGGGTTCAAGCCCAAACTCTGCTATACACTTAGGTGAGTTGGTCCATTGTTTTGTATGATAGAGAAAATGTAATTAGCCTTCTGGACTCTTCTGAAAATTAGACAGAATATCATAATGGTTAAAAGCAAGAGTTTTGGAGCTGTAGTGAGCTCAGCTCAAGTCCTTTGTTCAACTGTCAGTTACTAATTATGTGGATTTAACTATGTTATTTACCTTTCTGTTAAGGTTAATGCTAAGTTTCCCAGTTTTTAAAATTGGATTAGTAATAGTGCCTGCCTCATAGGGTTGTTAGGAGGATTAAATGTACATAGTGCAATGTAATGTATGTAATGCAATATATAGATGTGTATATTGAGTCGATTCTCAATACATGCCAAGTTTCAACCCTTGTGAATATGTGTAAGTGTTCATTCATTCATTTATTCATTCATTCATACTTTAGTTATTTATTGTATTTTCACCTTGGAGCAGGCACTTTAAAGGCACTCAGGCTGCAGCAGAGCATAAAAGACATGTACTCTGCTCTTGTGGCACGTATTCTGGTTCCCTTTCCTTATTCACTGAAAATAAGTCTGATTTTCAGTACTTTCCAAGGAGCTCACTGCTTCAACCTGAAGTGTGATGTTCTTCAAAGAGAAATTTTATTTATGCTTTGGGGACCTCTCATGGTAAAAGGCCACTCTTTTCAGCTGCAGAAGTGCCACTGCTCCCTGTTAATATGGCTATGCACCTCCACCTGGCACCAGGGTAATGACATATTAGAGAAAATGACTTTCGAGACTTTCTCATTTATGATATAATCCCAGAAATCTTTCCTCTGCTTGTGACCTTAGGTCCACGGTGCTTGCCTAAAGAACTGGATAGTGAACCATTTTTTAAGTGACAGTTGGAAAAGCACAGAGATATTTATTTTCACTCCTCATAGGACTGAAAAATGTAGTGATTGGACTGGGCTAAAGAGATCATACTGTTATAATGAAAGTAGGCTCAACTGGTAGGGGGTGTAATAAATGTAAGCCTGAAGTAAATGAATCATTATAAAATGTACACTCCATCTCCACAATGAGTCTATTTTATTAAAATAATCTCTGGCATAATGTCATCCTCTCTTGCCTTTCCCCTACTGTGAATCTGTCCATGATTCCACCATGACAAATCTTGTCCCCTGAGGACAGATCCATAATGAGAGCGAAGGGTTTGATTATTTGCTTCTAATAACTCTGCCTCCCAAATCCTACTCAATGCAGCACAGATTCTATATTGAAGAACATGCCAGAATTATTGGAGGATCAATCAAAATTGGCAATTAATTATAATCACAGCCGGTAATCATAGCTGCAATTACCAATTGATTAATTAGGACAGCTCTTGAAATGCCAGTAGAAATTTAATATCATATTAGATTCAGCCCAATAACCATAAACTTCTACAATTACTTTCCAGCTTACCATTATTTATGTCATATTTCTTTCTATTATTGGTTGCTATATTTATTTATTCATCATTTTATTTGAGCAGGCCAAACTCTTTCACTGTCTTTTTTATGTTGGGAAGCTATTAAAGTATGTTTAAGTCATGGCATTAAATAAATCTAGTGTCAGTGCCAAGCAAATATTTGCAACTTTAGGACATCTATTTGCATTACTTTTCAGGCCAAGAATTATTTTTCCCCAAAAAAATGGGATGTGAGTATATTCTGCTTATTGAAAATCGGATAATGCTGATACATTGGATTTATGTGTGCAGAGAATCCTCTGGTTTATTAACCAACTTTTGCAGGCTTGGCACGAGAAATGTTATGCAACCTTCTTTGAATGATAAGCATAAGACTAAGAGTAACCAGAACCATCGAATGTGGCAGTAATCCTAACTGGTGGAAATACACTTCAAGGAAGTCAGGGGAGGTCTAATGTAAATAGAGTAGGGGATATGTTTAAGAAACTCAACATATGTTCACTTATTTAAGACTGTGGATTATATTGAGCCAATACAAATTACCACCACTTAAATCATACTTTCATTCAACAAATAGCTTTTAAACACTTACTCTGTGTAAAATAACATGCTAGGTACTGGAGGGAGTATAGAGGTGAGTGAAGCCTACTTTCTTACCTTGAGCTCATATTCCAATAAGTGAGATGAGTAATGGACCCTTGTAGAAGAACAAAAGTCAACTGTGCAGATGAATATGAAGAATGGGATTTGAACAAGTGAAAAATGGAAAAAAGCCATTTGCCCAGATTTAGTGCTTTTTTCATGGGCTTCCTGCTTCTTCAAATCCATTTGCAAAATCAAAGATAAAATTTTAATTAACTGCATTTTGAAATTGTCTTTATTCAAAGATTAATTCTTCGCTTCCAAATCCCTAAGTTAAAATCCCTTGAATTTGTTAACATTAATTTGTGATTAACTTGATCTTGTGTCTCAAGCACAGAAAATTTCCTAACTCCTGAGTGTGATAATTGATGGGACAAATAATGCTACTTTCATCAGAGACATAAAAACCAGGAACATCTAACCAGATATACTCAACATATTAAACTGCTAGCAGTAAATTGAAGTGAAGGATGAGTAAGTTTTTAAGGGCATAAGTTTTATTCCACTCTTGAGTTTCTGATAATTAGGAGATATACCGTTTTTGTGTGACTCACACTATCTGGGCATGTACCATAAGCCCATGTGATGAAGGCATGGTCTATGTGAGTAACTAATGCTCCCTCAGCCCCCACTCCATTTGCAGCTACACACTGCTGTGCTGTGCAAAATAATGTTCACTCATCTTCAAAGAGGTTATTTCAAACTATGGAATCAGGAGCTGTTGAAAAGGTAATAGACATTTATGAAGCCTGCATTACAGTGGAAATTTTGATAGCATTGTGTATTACATCCATATTAATAGCAAATTGCCTTAGCATGGATAATAGCATTTCACAATGAACACCCAAGGAATTAGGGACTATTAGCCTCATCCTCAAAAGCACTGTCTGCCTCTTAGGAGGTGAATTCTGAAAAATGGAGACTGTGAGCCTAGGAGATCCTTAGACATTCCGATGCTGTCAACCCCCACTCTGAGTTCTCTCATTACATCCTCAAGTCTGCTAAACCATGCAAATTCCAATGCTCCTGGGAGCAGAGTAATAGGACATATACATTGTACAAAGTGCTGCTGATTCAACTCCCATTTCCCTCAATACAACTCAAGGCAATGTCCATTCAGTGAAACAATCTTTCAAAAAGAAAAGGAGAAGAGGCTGTTTTTCAACATCATCTGTTTAACAGATGAGATGTCACAGTATCCTGGCAAGTGAATACTTCAGTGGCATAGTACTTTGATTTACAACAGTTATAAAACAGCTCTTCCTAAAGCAGAGTTAATTATGGGGAGTAAGCAGTTTGGAGGGACTAATTTATATTGCAATGCTTTGGTTGGCATAAAAGAGAAGAAGGCTGTCATATGTAACCCTTCCCCCCACTCCTTCTGCAAATAGGTTGTTGCAAATTCCACAGCAAGGGTTCCATTAGGATATTAACTTAAGATAAAGTCAAGTGGTGATCTGGGTAGACCTTGGCTGACTCGAACAGGTCTACACTTGTGATTATGACACAGAAATCTAAGACAGCTAGATGCAGCTAGGGTATGTTGAGAAGGTTTGAGTGGCCATGCCAATGTTTTATATGTTCAAAGGGTCATGGATAACCACTGTGTGCATCACCTATATGTTGAGGTTTCAGATTTATAAGTTTTCATATTGCGAAAGCTGGAACAATTCACAACATCCCTTTACAGCACAACATTTATCCATGGCATTGATGATGATAGTGATGGTGATAGCATAGCAAGGATGTAGGGAAAAATCTTACCAAGGCAACTGGGAATAGACATTTTATCATTTGGGCCCTCATAAAATACTTGCTTAGGTGTCTTCCTTTCCCGTTAGAGAATACATAATCCCTGAAGAGCAGAGGCAGAAGAATCCTTCTTACCTATTTATCCCAATAACTCTTTCCCTGTTTGGCTGAAGGAGGGGGTTGAATTATAACTCCCCTGTTACAGGTGGTCCCTTTGATGTACAGAAAAGTACTCTGCTCAGTTCTTATGATGCCCTTAGAATTAAAAAAGAAAAAAATCCCTTGATAAAGATCAAACTTCTATCCATGATCATGTGACCTCCCTCTTCTTCTGTCCTCCTAGCGTTGCCAAGTGAAGGCTCGCTGCCCAATGTGCATAGAAGCCAATGATACAGCACCTTCTTTTGAGAGAAGAAAGAACTTCATTGCATGGCTGACCAGCAAGGAGACAGGAGGCAAGGCTCAAATCTGTCTCCTGGAGCTGAAGTGGGGACAGATTCTTAAGGAGTTGGGAGTGGGAGTTGTTACACAAAATGTTAACTTGGCAGAATCTGATTGGAGGGTGGGAGTGTAATAGTTTTATAAGCCCAGTGTGCCACTAATCAAGGGACCCCTCACTTCTTTTCGGATTCCCTGTTCTGCTTTCCCTTTACATTGAGTTCTGTAGTTGGGGAACTTTTGGTTCCTGGGCAGCTGGTGGTCAAGTGGGAACAATGTTTCAGTTTTCTGAGCATTCTCCAGCTGCGTGACTTGCAAGTTTTGCTCATTGCCCCTGCAAAATAGCTTTGATTGACATTTTGTTATTGCTACAATAGGATGCAATAGGACCAATATGAATTGGTCTGTGATGGTTACACCATCTACTGTCTCTCCTTGGCCAAACCCAACTGTAAGCCAAAGACCTTGGAGTCCAGGTAAAATAGTCTTTATGGATCAGCCTTCCTCACCCTATCCAGGGCAAAAAAAACAGGGAAAGAATGGATTGGATAGGAGAGCAAAATTAGAATAACCAGAAACCATACCCCATAGAACTGCTTTAAGAACAAGATTGGACTATAGGAGAGTGTTTATAAATAGTGAGATGCTGCACCAACATTACTTACTTTATTGACGTTAATAGTATTATTATCATTACAGCAGTAAGACAAAGTGAAAAGTCTTAGTAACACATAATGTTCTATATGCCAACTATAAATTGAAAAAATGTCAGGTCATATCAACTGCCAGAGTGAGTTAGAGTCCTTCATGATTCAGTGAGGTTGGTTGACAGGGCTGATACAGCCACTAGGAAAGAGCATGCCAGATTCCTTTTATTTCTATACCTTTGCAGTAACTGTCCAACCCCGTTACTTCCCACCTCTCTGCTTCTTCTGTTTGGCCTTATTCATTCATAAGTAATTTGTAAATTGACCAATATGCTGCTACTTCCTTGGTCTGCTGTCCTTCCTAGTTTCTAATAGGTTCCCAGAGGGTAAAAGAGCAAGAGTTCATAACTGACAGATGGATATTATCAAAGACACTGAAGAGAGAGCCTACTTTTTAACAAAAGTTGAATGAAGAGTCTTGCTTTTTCTTCCCATCCTTTCTTTGTGAGAGATGACTCTGGGCTTGGAGAATTTCCCCTGCTGCCAGGAGATTTATTGAACATCCACTGGAAGAAATATACATCCGCACCCTACGGATGTTAGACTTGGTCTATGTGACTTCCTTTGGCAATGGGATGTGATTGTATGTAACATAGGCATGACTGAGCACAAGCTTTAAGAGCCATTAACGATTTAAGAGCCAGACATCTTGCTGTTTCCCTCTGCCACAAAAAGTTCATGTCCCAAATAGGGGCTGCTTCTTCAGCCTGAATCTCAGAATAAAGACAACTCATGAAATAGAGAAGAGCTGCATCTGACTTGGAGCCACCAACATGTAAAAAATGAGAAATAGACTGTTGTTGTAAGCCAATGAGATTTTTAAATTGTTACTGCTGCCTAATTTAGCAGAATCTGACTGATATAATCACACTTAAAATATTTAATAGTTTTCAAATTACTCTTCCGAAATATATTTTAAAACTGTTCCACTGGAAGTATTGCCAAATTCTTAAATCATTTCTTTCCCTCCTATTATTCAACAACTTTTAATCTACTCTTTGCAATACTAGACTTCCTCCTCATCCACGGTTTATATCTCTATGACCAAGAAAATTTTACCCTCTGAGTATTGCATAAATTTTGTCTATGTCCCTGAATTATCTCACCTATCTTCTTTAGCTCTGTAGCTCATAGGGCTACAGAGTTCTACTGGAGAAAGACACAAAATCTTACATACTTGCCTGATTACACGTTCCTTGTGTTCAAATATAGTGTTGCAAGTATTTTGCATTTGCTTATTATCTATCTATTCTAAATCCTCCACTTCTTCTCTGCTTACCAAAATTTACTCTCAGAAATAACTCCAAGGGAAAACCTCAAGGTATTTAATGAAAACTTTCCCAGATATCTGCATAGTTCAGTTCATTATTCCTTTAGTTAATCTTCAAATGTTTTTATTTGTTTCAGAAAACAAATTTAACTCTTCTAAAAATAATTTTCAGCATATAATTGTATTTTTTTAAATTCTTAGACCCAGGGTTCAGAAAGCTAAATTAGTTATATTGATCAGTTTATGGCAAAGTATTATCAATGCCCCTTGCAAAGTTTCCTTTCCTTGTTTTGTTCTGCTGTGTTTTTCTTTTTCTTTTATATATCATTCCTTCCCTTATCCACAAGCATTTATTATAATGTGCTTAAAGTGTCTTTTAAAAATATAAATTATTTCATATATGTACATGTTTTTGATTTGCATAAAAAGTGTCATCTATCTTGTTTTGAAGATACGTCTATATTGTTTAACACACATCTAATTTGTTGCTCGTGACTATTATATAATACCCCATGGCATGTATCCATCCCATTTTACCTATCAGTTCCCTTTATGAAGGTTACATAAGGTGCCTACAATGTCCTACCATCACAAACAATACCAAGATACACTTGCTTCTACATTTCTTTTGAAATCAATGAAACAGGAGTGGATATATATACTGAAGTGGCAATTTCTATGTCATAGGGTATATTGAGTTCCACTGAATTGATCTACAGAATTTTGTACCAATTTATACTCTTCCATTTACCTATATTCTTACTAACACTTAGCATTATACAACTTTGTAATTTTGACTTGTTCTGTAAGCCTAAAATTATATCTTATTTTTTAAATTTCTGTTTAATAATTAAGTCAAATGTTGAATACTATTTTAAATTTCTTTCAATTCTAAATATTTTATTTTTTCTTTATGATTTCTTCCTTAATCCAAAAGTTACTTAGTCTTAGATTTTTAGTGTTTCCAAATATATAGTTTTTTAACTATTTCTTTTTTTCTCATTTACTTCAAATCTTATTTCATTGCAGTCGCGGGTTGTAGCATTATTGTATTGATTCTTTTCCATGTTTTAAGACAGCATTCCTGGACTATTTGGTAAAGAGAGAGGGAAATCTTATAAATCACATTATTCAAAGAGTCTAAAATTTATTTTCTTTCTGCTTTATCAGTTTCTGAGAGAACTGTATTAAAAGAGCCTACTAAAAAGTTGATTTTCCCGTTTCTTATCTCCATCTCAGTTTTATTAGTTATTGTCATATACATCAGGAGGCTACATTGTTACTACTTTATAGGTTAATAATTATTTATCTTCTTGATCTTTTTTATCACAAATGTATAATATTAGGACTTTTTTCATCTTATTTCATATTTTCTCTTTACCACATTTCTTTTTTTCCTTTCCTACGTTTCTTTATAAAGATTTATTTTTTAATTTAATGATTCACAAGTTATATATTCAATTTTTTATTGTTCTGGTGATTTGGGGTAGTCTATGAATGCTCATCCATGTATCTTTGTGTGTCATCCCATTATTATCATTTTTTAATATGTGCCACGCTGTGAAGAAGTTTAGGTCGTATTAATTCTGGTTCTAAATTTTTATGGCAATTTTTTATTAAGTTATTCAATCTTCTTTATTTTTCTTACTTCCTAGATTATTTTTCTCTTTTTATTCAATTCTTTAAGGGGTCCTCAAACTACACTATCTGTTCTATGGGCCAAATTCAGTTTGCAGCCTGTTTTGGTGTACACCTGAGCTGAGAATAATTTTTATATTTTTAAAGTGCTGTAAAAATAAAATAAAAAATAAAAATGCAACAGAGATTTTTTTGTGACTTGCAAAGCCTAAAATATTTAATATCTTGCACTATTCAGAAAATATTTACAGATGCCTGGATTACTTCATCTGAGAAGAATTTCAAAGTACATTTCTATGTCATAAAATATCGAAGGCCTTGTACGTTTGATACAATCTTCATTTCACCTTCATATTTAAATGATAATTCAAGTGGATATAGAATTCTATGTTAGAATTTCTTAGTTCTTTTCCATTAGTAGTTTAAACATTCTACTTCATTGTCTTGCAACTGTGTAGCTGATGATACATGCTGATGTTAACCTGATTCTTGTGTTTGGGTAGGTGATCTGCCCCTTTTTCCTGAAGTTTTTTCAAACCTTTACTTATTTTGATGTTTTTAATGTTCACTTTAATATATCTAGTTGTATTCTCATGTGATGGTGTATTTTGAATCTATTCTGTAAGATATTCTTTGAGATTGTATAAACTTAGTTTTACTTATTAAAAAAAATTTAGGGATATTCTTAGGCATTATTTCTTCAAATAGTACCTCCCTCCAATTTGGAGAAACCAAAGTTTGACTGAACTATTATTCTCTACATCTTTGAATGTTTTGGTACATTTTCTGTCTCTTTTGGTTTTATTTCCTTAAAAGTGATGTTATGGACTGAATGTTTGTGCCCCCTGCAAAATTCATATGTTGAAGCCCTAACCTCCAGTGTAGCTGTATTTGGACATGGGGTCAATGAGGTGATAAGGGTGGAGCCCTGATTTGATATGATTAGTGTCCTTGTTAGAAGAGACACCAAAGTTCTTTCTCTCCAAGAGTGCACAAAGAAGTGAGCACAAAGCAAGATGGCAGCTGTCTACAACCCAAGTGAAGGGCTGTCACCAGAACGAAGCTTGCTGGCACCTTGATCTTGGACTTCTGGTCTCCAGAACTGTGAGAAAATAAATTCCTGTTGTTTAAGCCACCCAGTCTGTGGGACTTTGTTATGACAGCTCCAGCAGACTAACACAAGTAGATAACTATTTTTAATCAATATTTTGTTGTGACTGAAAGTATTTAGGTGAGCAAATCATATATTAGAAAAAAGGCTATCTTATAATCTAAGGTATATTAGACAGGATGCAAATTTGGCAACAGGAGCCAGGGGTGTAGACATGGTGGTTTTGAAAGATTAATATGCTTATCTTGTACCCTCATCTGTTTTAGTGAGATATTGCTATAATCCAGACTAGAAAATGCTTCCTTCTTCTCTCTACCTATCCAAATTTCATCTATACCAAAATATTCTATCTATGACTTCCATTTTCAAAGAGATTGTTCTAACTACTCTACCAATTGATATGCATAATTATTCTCTAACTGGTTTATGTGTTGATTTTGTCTTGATTGTATACCCATAAATCCTTAGATCACGTCAAATATGTATTTACTTTCCCCAGTTACTGGATCAGTCCTTGGTATAAAATAGGCATTTGATATATGGTAATACATAATCGTCTGATTACCATTCATGCCATTCCATGAGGCAAGTCAATCTATGGTTCACAACTTAGAGGAATATAAGAATCTAAGTGGGAAGTTATACACTTTTATTCTGAGGTGCATATTTACAGTATTCAATTTTTCATGTGGTTATTTTTATAATAAATATTCCTGATTACACTAGACTTGATGGTCTGAGTTGAGAGCTTTTATATCAATGTTTTCAAACTAAAATACTTTGTGTTACACTTAAAATATAGATTAGATAATTTTCCCATTATTATGAGTAAGTATTACTACTTTTTAACAAAAACTAAGCAGAAATATTGATCTTTTGGAATTGCATAAACCAAGCCTAAGAAGTGATTCCAGAAAATTGTTAGGGCCAAATTCATTTCTTATGAAGTATTTTTTTTTTTAACTTGAGATCAGTGAACGGGTACCAATCACTCCCTGAACTTGTGTGCAAAAGCATGCATGTTAATACCTATATACATTTCTCTGGAGAGAAGTTTCATAGCTTTTTAAGATTCTCCAAATGTTTTCTCACTCAATTAAAAGTGAGGAATTTCTATGTCAGTGTTTTTACAGAATGGCATTCTATCACAATTCGGGAAGTTAATGGAGGACACAGTCTTGAAACATAAGTGTGAAAGAACAGTTGACCTAAATCAGTGACCAAATAGTATATAGTTCAAGCTGTACTCAAACTTCGTCATGTTAGGACACTTTTGATGAAGTGAAAATTTTAAAAAAAAAATCTTCCTTGGATTTCATCAAAATCTATTACTAAAACTCCGATAAGTTTGACATACCTAGAGTGATCCAGATGTCATCTAAAGATGGGTAACAGCTATCATAAAGACTGTCACACATAGATAAAGAATGAAACATCATTAAGTATAACTGAAGAAGAGGATAAGCTATGTACAATGGCATGGATATAAACATGGTTGAACTTCTGTCATTAAGATGGTCATAACATCGTAAGGGAAAAAAATATATATTTTTCTTCTACCTATCTTAGGGTCCTCAGCTGGGGCTCTGTAAATTAGACTGACAAAAGATAGGTTAACAAGAGAAAAAGAAACATAAGTTTATAAACATATGTATTATGCATGTACACAGGGGATCATCCAGAAATGAGCAACCAGAAAGGGTGATTAGAACTTGGGCTTGTATACCACCTTAGGTTAAACAAAGGAAGAGATGTTTTGGGCTTCTAGGCAGGGAAGACAGTTATGAGAAGGTGCCACAACTAAACAGAGTTGTTTAGTAAGGTTTGTTATGCAGATTTAAGATGGTGCCTTCTCCATTGATAAAAGTTATTAAGAGCCCTCTTCGTCCATCATGAGAGAGGGAGACATCTTTACAAATGGAAATTTCCTTTATAAATATAAATTTCCTTTACAAAAGGAAAACAAGTACCCTGTTTTTAGTTTTTCCTGCATCTTCCAGTTCTCAATGGCCTTTAGGTCTAAATAATCCTTATGCCAAAGAGGCATATTTTGTGGTGGTATTTTCTGTCACCCTTCAAAATGTTTTTTAGTACTTTCACTCATTAAAAACTCCATAAAATAATGTGGATATCTATACTAATGCTGTATGTCTCTCTAAAAATAAATTTTTGTAATTCTGTTATTAATTTTGATTAGTCCTTTACCATACACTTTCAACAAATTTCTGTGTGAGCAGAGCTCTAAACGGAAAGGTAAAGCATCTCCTTATATAAAAAAAGTTCTGCTTATAATCGAATTTAGCTTTCAAACTCATAAAACTCAAGCTCACTGTATATGTATTGCATCAAAGGAAACTGAGCCGGAGAAGTGGTTATTCTTTCATTTCTCTGGCCATCATTGATTAATCATGGTGATTCTCTGTGGTGATTTAGGGGGTTATGTGAAATGCAATTCCAAAGAAGAGACATAAAAATCCGTCAGCTGGAGACACAGTGCACCCTCAAGGTAAACAAACAAAGGATTGAAGATACTCTCACTTTAACTATCACTTGAGACTTGCTCCTCAGAGGAAAGCAAAATTTCTTGACATAAATTTTCAAGTGTAAACTGGACACTATCTTGAAGTTTTCAAACATCCCCCATTGAATACTGATTTTATAGCACCTTCAGTGCAAACTCCCTTCCCAAGGCATATATGCAGCTGGTCAAAAGTCTGAAGAAATACACTAGCGACTTGATGCAAACACAATTGTACTGTATGTTTTCCTCATGTTTCCATTTGGCATGTCATGTTTCCTTAGGTGTCTGTTTTAAACATGCTAACCCACACAGACACACACAAGTGCACATCAAAGAAAGATATAGCCAGCAAGTTACTCATTCAAGACTCTGCAGTTAATTAACAAGCTTATTCATGACAAAGAGGGAAAGGGCAGTGTTATGGACTGAATTGTGTCCCCCCTAAATTCATATGTTGAAATTCTACCCTCCCTGTTGTACCTCAGAATGTAACTATATTTGGAGGTAAGATCTTTAAAGAGGTGATTAAGTTAAATTGAGGCTGAGGTGGGTCTTAATCCAATCTGACTGGGGTCCTTATAGGAAGAGGAAATGTGGACATACAGAGAGAAACCAATGGTGCCCACAAAGAGGACAAATCTTGTGAGGACACAGCAAAAAGGCAACCATCTGAAGCCAAGGAGAGGCCTCAGAAGAAACCAAATGTGCCAACATCATGATCTTAGACTTCTGGCCTCCAGAACTGTGAAAAAATCCATTTCTGTTACTTATGCTACTCAGTCTATGATATTTTGTTGTGGCAGCCCTAGCCAACTAATACAGCCAGGAAAAAAATTAAAAACTGAGGATTTGGATCAAGCATTGAAATTATTCTCTAAGGCACTATGCTGTGCTTAGGTGATAAGCAATTACTTTTGAAAGTGACATTATTACATAGCTCAGTAAAACTTAGTATATTCTTACAAATTTAGGGTGTTAACTAAATTTATTTGTTTATTCAATCATAATAATTATACATGAACAATTTGCACGTTTTTTCTAAGCCTTGTTACCTGCTCTGAAGGAGTTATAGTGTAATTCTTTGGATAAACATATCTAAATAAGTAACATATAATCTGAGGATACTGAGCAATATGAGCTAGGAAAAGTAAAAGGGTTATGTGATTTCAGAAGACTATACATACAGACAATTTATTTAATAATCAATACAATTTGTTAATCAGTTAAACCATAACAGGCACTGAGCTAATCTCTCTACGTTCATGGACTCATTTAATAGTCATACAAATTCTGTGACCTGGGCATTAATATCTCCATTTCTCAAATAATTTAAACTGAAACTCAGAGATTAGAGACATTGCTCAAGACCACACTGATAGTAAATGGCACAGAGAATGTGAACTGAGGTTAATCTGGCAACAGAGCCATGCTATCTAGATATTCAGCCTTCCAATGTTTCAAATACCCATAAGAAAGATTTAACATTTTTCGAGATACTCCTCAGTGCCTTCATGTGAAAAATGAAAGGCATTTATCAATTTGCTTAATTCATCCTGTCACTGTTATGTATGATTATTCCTAAATAATTTATCATCATTAAACAATGGTAAGAGCAGGAAAAGATGTTCAAGTTATTCTTGTTCAAATCTCTTATGTTCAGTTGAGGAGTCTGAGGTCCAGAAAAGTTACAAGAGTCATTCAGTGCTATGAAGCCGGAGGGCGTAAGACAGTACAACTTCATGTGCCAGTACATGCACTGTTTGTTACTATTTTATGATGACATAAACAGCTCACAACATAATGTTAAAAAAATAGTAATAATTTACCATTTCCTTCATTGAGAAAGTTTTGCTATAAAAGTCATCATTAAAACTACAACATTCTGCTTAGTGGCTTAATTCACTTATATTCGAAGTAAAATTTTTATCTCATTGTGGAGATTTACCAAACAGGAAGCACTTTACAGACCACACTTTGAATAAAGCTGGAAGACACATGAATGGAACCTTTAGTCACCAATTTAGCTTCTCTTCCATTTCCTGCACTAGATAAAGAGGCAGAAAGACTTGAGTTCAAATTATAACCCTTTACCTTATTGGCTATGTAAGATGTGTAAGTTAATTAAATGTTTTAAATCAAAATTTTCCATCTTTACAGTGAAAAAATAACACCTACATACCATACAGTCTGTCAGGTAAATGAGGGATCATTTATATAAAATGTGACACATACTAAGCACCCACTAAGGCAACTAATATTAATAGGTAAAACCTATGGAAGAAAGTTTTTTTAGAGTACATATATCTGATTTAATTTATGGCAAAGATAATTTACTAATAAACACAAATTTTGCTCAGAAAATATAATAGAATCACTAAAGTGCTTAGTCTTCTAAGAGCAGTAGCAGCAGCAGGACAATATCACATAGAATATTGGTATGGTTAACTGTTAAATCTACCAGAATAAAATGCATTCCCACTCTTTCAATTTATAAAAGCAGCAATAATCATGTGTGAATTCCATCCCCAGCAATGATGCAATAAGTTGGAACAATTTACTCTCCTATTGTAAAATTTTTTTAAATCAGAAATATTATATATTTTAAAAATCCAAAACTGTTCCAGATGTGGATGACAGCACAAGATTGTGACACCTGAGAGTAGAAAGCAAATAAGATGAACTTAAATTGGCCACACATTTTTGCCTCTCTGGACAGTGACACAGTGTTAGAGATTGTAAGTAGAAAATGGCAGTCTTACTGAGTTGAAGAGACAGAGGTAAGAGTTCAGAGAAAATAAGGTAGCTGGAATTTATAGAAAGGAGGAGAATTTAAAGAAAAGAAGGGGCTATGCAGAAAACAGGAGCACCCTTGAGCTTTGACAGTGAAGAGCCATGAGGTGGAGTAAAGAACAAAGGATGGTAAACTGAACAATTCCAAGAACTCACACAGAGTTTGAAAGATAATATCTAACTCCCAATCTGTCAAAAGGCCATTCCCTTGCTGAACACCAAGAACGTTCAGGAGAGAGCCCAGAAGTGTCATACCTTAGTGCTATGGCTAGACTATCTCTAAAGAAGACTTCACTAGAATTCCCTTTAGAGACTTACAAACCAGTCTGGAACAGATTGAGCCAATAGACAACTACCTGACAGAACGAAGCTCAATATTCTTTAAAATGGTAGTGTGAAATCAGACATCTGACAATGTAATACGTATATGACGATTCCAGCATTCAATAAAAAAATACTAAACTTTATAAGAAGCGGGAAAATGTGACCTAATCCAGAAAAAAAAATAGTGAATAAAAACAGACCCCAAAATGTTAGAGATGATAGAATTGGCAGACAAGGATATCAAAATATCTATAACAATAAGTTTAATAATTTAGGAGACCTTGCGAACATGAAAGTGAGAAAATCAAAGGAAAATTTTAGAAAAAAATACAATATCTGAAATAAAAGAATTCACTGAATGGTACTAACCTCAAATTAGAGACTACAGAAGAAAAGATTAGTGAAGCTGAAAATATAGAAATAGAAACTGTGAAAGCTGAAGCACAGAGAAGCAAAAAAAAAGATTGAAAAACATGAAGAGAACCTCAGTATCTGTGGGAAAATATCAAGTGGTTTAGCAAACCTGTAATGAAAGCCTCAGAGGAAGAAGAACGTGGAGTGAGTAAACAGTATATTTGAAGTTATCATGACCAAAAATTTTCCAAATTTGATGAACATTTTAAACTCACAGAACGAAAAAGCCCAATAAACCCCAAAACAGTTAATCCACAAGCAAGCACACAAGTGTGTGCACGTAAACACACACCCAGAAAAACAACAAGCCATATCATAATAAAATTGCCGAAAAGCATTGATGAAGACAAAATTTTAACAGCTTCCGGAGAACAAAACAAAGGATATTCCAGAGCTTTCCACAAAGCTGCAGAAAATACATTAATAATACACATACTGAACATTTAGTAAACGCAGGACTCTTATCTAAGTGCTTTACATGTATCTGCTCATTTAATCCTCAGTATAATTTTGTGATGCAGGTACTATTCGCATCACTCCTTCTTTACAGATGAGGAAACTGATGAAAAGTGATGTTCAGTAATGTACCGAAGTTTGCATAGCTGATAAGTACTCTATATTGCCACTCAAATAATTAATAGGTAAAAAAAAGCAACAAAATCAATATTTTCAGTTGGCCTTCTGTATTTTTTCAAAGATTTATCTTTTTTCTCTAGAGCTCTTTTCCAGTATCTTCATTTGAGCACTTTGAAATGGTAGAAACCCGTTTATGCTAGCTGAAAAAAACAAGGAGAAAATGTTGTAAGGCTCTATTTGTATTTTATTTATTCTAGTGGCAATAGGTACAACTTTATCTCAAAAGGAACTATAACCTGCAAATGTAAGGCCATCTGAAACTTGGCTCTCCCTAGAACATCTGCTCCCATCTCTCCTGTCTCTGCAAACCTTGTTTTCCCTCCTTTTCCATTTACAGAGTAGAAAATGCTTGGGCTTATCTCCAGAGTGTGTACATTATGTTTCTAGTACATTCAGAAGCAGTCTCTTAACTCCAATCATAGTTTCCAAGGAAAGATAATCTGAATGGCCCAGTCATCCATGACTGAGGTGTGGAAGAGGTGTTTGGGCTCAACTGTAAAATGTGTGGAGACTAAAGATTCCAGAGAATTGGTGGGTGGATGATAGACTGATATTCCAAAAGGAATCTCCTAAATATAGTAATAAAGTTGCACAGTTAGCACAAATTCTTGAAAACACCCGGTTCTTCACGTGGATGTAAGAGCAAGGTAGGTAAGGTAGTCTTCTGGAGATTTGGAGAACTATAGGCTCAGCCTTTTGGTCACTAATCTCATATGTGCCCATTAGAATTTCATTATCTTTTGTGATGTCTCTAGAAAATAGTGATAATGAATATTATGTCCCCACTGAGGACGCTAGGTCCCCATGAACTCACTTGTAATGGTCAGAACACATAACTCTGTTTAGTAGCTTGAATTCTTGGCACAACATTCATTTGGGTTACATGGTGCTGGAGTTCTGTCCGCCACGATGGAAGACATTCAGAAGCCACAAGCTGCTTATAGAGCAGAGTCTCCCAAAATATGTTCTACAAAACATTAATCTCTGGAAATGAATTCTATAATAAAAACAAGTAAGGGAATAACTGTGTATGATATAACCCCTTCCTGGAGAATCACAGGGCATGTTACTACATAACAAAGCTCTGACAAGCCCAGTAGCTAGGGAACCTACTTAACATTTTCTAACCTACAACATCTAATACATTTTCCTTTTTAGTGAGGGACAAATAATGTAAATATAAACAAAAAGGAAAAAATGGTGGATGAAGGGCTCATGCAATCAAATTTGAGATGAGCAGCTGGCTTCAGGAACAACCATATCTGTGAATAATTCGACATTAATGACATTGAATTTCTGTCTTTCTCTTTCTCTATCTCTCTCCATTATAGCCTCTACTTCTCTACGCTAATTCTCTAAGGGCAATTTTCTCCAGAAGAATGCAATTAAATATTTACTGCCTTGAAACCAACTCTTCAAATTAGAAAAATGCTGGAAGAGGATGTTAATTAGCCTGTTTTGACTTATGAGCCCATTCCTGGACAATTCCCAGTATCTAGGGAGATGGAACAACTGAGTAGCATATCTAGGTTTCCTGATCTATTAGTCTGGCTAGGCTAAGCTATGCTGAGGTAACAAACAACTCCAAAATTTTAGTGGCTTAAAAATAATAATGATTTATTTCTTACTCATCCCATAGTCCACCATTGGATTAATTGTAGCTCTACTCTATGTCATCTTTAATCCAGGACTCAAATTGACCTGACAGCCTCTATATGGAATATTTACGGTGTCACGAATAGGAAAAAGAGGCACGGAACACCATAGATTGGCTCACTAGAAAGCATACACATTACTTCTGCTCACATGTCATTGGCCAAGTGAGTCCCATGGCCAAGCCTGATATTGGAACAGAGAAGTGTACTTTTTCTACAGGGAAAAGTCGAAGATATTTTTAAGCAATGATACAGTCTTCCACAGTTTTGACTTTCCTGATCACAAATATTCATCCTTCTTTGTCTCCCACATTCAGAACATGTCTATCACTAATGTGGCTGATGGAGCAGCTTCTATATGGAATATTTCTCATCTCATGGAAGAGGGAAGAGTACCACATATTGGTTCTTAAAAGTTCTCCCAGGAAATTCTATTCACATTTCATTGGCCAAAGCAAGTCACATAAGCAAGTCTGACATTAAGAGAGTGGGGAAGAGAAATCCTCATACAGGGAGGAATATGAAGGGTTTTTTTATGAAAAATATAATTTATCACACCTGGCCTCCTGTTTGGTGAGGGAGTAGATATTATGTGTGGCAGCCTCAATAAGACTGCAGTCAGGGATAAATAATTGTCTTACTGATAATGCATGTAAATAAATTCTATGGTAAATTGATTTTAGGAACTGCTGAAGACAGGAAATTTTTCTTGGCAATTTGCTATGTATATTAACATATTAAACAATACGAGTGAGCGCAATAAAGAGGCTTATATAATCTAACCCCAGATTTCCCAAATTATTGACTTTGAAGCCTCTTTTCATGCTGGAAAAGATCATTATGGAGATATTAGTTCAACTCTGGGCTATTTTGTGGCACAGCTGACCACAACATTCACCACAAATATCTCCTGAGAAATCTGCAAATCTTTTAATTTGGTTATAAACCATTTCTCCCCAAGCTTTCTCTATCATATTCCCATGGTTAGTTATGTATTTCCTTTTCCACACTCCAACACCCCTTCAAATTCATCTAGAGTTCCATTTTTCAGAAAATGTCCTTTTCTTACAAAAAGTACTTGATTCACATTATGAGAATTATACTACATTTGGCATGAGAAAATAGTGAAAAGTCACAATCCTATTTTTTCTTTCCGTTTTTTTATTGTGGTGAAAATATATATAAAATAAAAGTTGCCATTTTAGCCATTTTAAAATGTACAATTCAGTGACATTAATTATATTCACAATATTGTGCAACATCACCATTATCTATTTCCAAAACTTTTTTACCTGCCCAAACAGAAACTCAGTAATCAATAACTCCCCATTTCTGTCTTCCCCCAGCCCCTTGGTAACCTCTAATCGATTTTCTGTCTCTATGAATTTGCTAATTCTAGATATTTCATAAAGTGGAATTATATAATATTTGTTGCTTTGTGCCTAGCTTATTTCATTTAGCATAATGTTTTTAAAGTTCATCCATGTTGTAACATGTATCAAAACTTCATTCCTCTTTATGACTGAATAATATTCCATTGTCCATACATGCTGCATTGTGTTTATCCATTCATCTGTTGATGGATATACTTGGGTTGTTTCTAGCTTTTGGCTATTGTAAATAATGCTTCAATGAACATTGGTGTGCTAGAATCTGTTTGAGTACCTGTTTTCAATTTTTTTGGTTATATACCTAGGAGTGGAATTGTTGGGTCATATAGTAATTCTGTGTTTAGCTTTCTGAGGCACTGTCAAACTGTTTCCATAGCAGCTTAACCATTTTACAATCCTACCAACAATGTGCAAGGGTTCCAATTTCTCCATATCCTCACATTGCTCATTTCTTAATAGCTGAAAGTCTTGCCATGATACCAGTCTCCCGAATTGCGGGTTCAAATTCATACTCTGGAAATGTTATGAATTATCCATCATTACTCATTTGTGCATCTTTGAAGGTGCTAATGTTATTTTCATTAATAGTAATGAAAATGAAACTAATAACATCAGTATACACAAAAGGTCTGCTCTAATTAGAAACATTGAAAAAGTAGCTTAGATTTTTGAAAAAGACTGACTCTAACAAAGTAATTCCCTTATGGATTTTCCTGGATCAGGTCCCATAAATGCATCAAGCAACTGATCTTAATTTGTTTTTTTCAAATAGATTTCCTGCCAAGGAAAGAGATATTCATCCATTTTAAATCATTAAATGAACTCTCTAATATGAATGAGTCTCCTGAGAGTTGGGCAAAGCAATGTATCTCTATTTCTAGCACGTGATTCCCCAGTGTATACAAGAGCCACGGATCTGAGAGTAAGGAGAGAAAATTCGTATCCACTGAGCTCCTACTTTAGGAAGTTTCTCATTTAATTTTCACAGTAGCGCTATGAGCTGAGGAAACAGTATAGAGGAAGAGTAAAGCACCTAGACTGTGGATTCAGATTACTTGTGTTCAAGTCCTAATTCAAATCCCAAATACTACATCACCTTTACTAACTTTTTCTTTCTTTCCTCCTTCCTTCCCTCCTTCCTTCTTTCCTCCTTCCTTCTTTCCCTCTTTCTTCCTTCCTTCTTTCCTTCCTTTCTTTCTTCCTTTCTTTTCTTTCTATCTCTCTCTCTCTCTTTCTTTCTCTCGCTCTCTTTCTTTCTTCCTTCCTTCCCTCCCTCCCTCCCTCCTTCCTTCCTTCCTTCCTTCCTTCCTTCTTCTTCCTTTCTTCCTTCCTTCCTTCCTTCCTTCCTTTCTTTCTTTCTTTCTTTCTTTCTTTCTTTCTTTCTTTCTTTCTTTCTTTCTTTCTTTCTTTCTTTCTTTCTTTCTTTCTTTCTTCTTCTTTCTTCCTTCCTTCCTTCCTTCCTTCCTTCCTTCCTTCCTTCCTTCCTTCCTTTCCTCCCTCCTTTATTCCTTTCTTTTATTCTATCTTTCAACATATATTTATTGAGCATCACACTGTGTAAATGTCTGCAGTGATGAAAAATGGCACAATTTCTGTCCCTTAGAAATTATACACTAGTTGGAAATAGAACTATATAAACGAAAATGCTATAAACAGAAAATAAAGCATGGAAAGAGGTTAGAAAGCAATCAGTTTTATCATTTGAAAATGGGATATTAATAATACCTACCTCAAAGTGTTGTTGTGACAGTTAGAATGAGATGATCCATATAAAGTGCGTATCAGAATGCTCATAGGGAGTGTTATGAGGTGATGAAGAAATTAAGTCCAGATAGGTTAAGTATCTAACCCAGAATCACTTAGCTAGTAAGTGCAGAGCTAGGACTGAAATATAATTCACCTACCCACAAACATCTTTCCGTTATACTATACGTTTTTCCTGATTCTAAATGCTAAAAGAGCGAGACATAGCAATACTGATGCGTTTCCTGGAAAGTACTTTTTCCTCTACCATTATCAAAGATTTGTTTCTTATAAATCATGTGACTACCATGAAAAGGGAATTGAGATTTGTCACTTCCATATTTCAAGTCAAAATTGACATATGTCTTAAATGAAGTGTTCAAGATAGGGAATTGATAATATTCCTTTCTTTCTTATAGTCTTTCACTATCTGGAACAATAAAATCATACCATCCTTGGGTTTGAAAAGTTATCTATCCATGAAATTTAAACATCTCCCTAGGCCAATGTGAGTTATGGCCAGAACGAGAATTTAGGGAGCTCCCAAACCCCTCTACCGTCAATAAGCCCTACTCAGCATCTTTTTTCAGAGTCTAGGGAATTAGTAGAAATTAGAAGCAGCACCCACTGCTAAAGGTGTCAATGGGTCAGGGAAACACACTAGATTCCCTAGCTTCTTTGGATTTCCATATAAATTAGGTGTTAACGTGTCCCAGTTTGCTGGGACAGTTCATGTGTATGCCGGTCGTCCTGCTATAATTATTAGTATCCTCTTATTTTCCTGTCCAAACCACCCTTCTTTTGATAATAAATTCCATATTCACCCTGCATATAAGCACTCAGGCATAGAGTGAGTAACGATCTCTAGTATTAGAACTTCTCATTGAAAAAACTTTACTTTGGGTTATTTAATTGAAGTCCTGGAAGGCAGTCAAAAATCCATTGTTTTTCGGGCAGTTTGTAGTTTGATATGATGAGATTCAGTTGGAGATTTTGAATCAGCTGGCTTACAATGAAACTGTTAATGGTACTTGGCCATTATTTTCTGTGCTCAATTCCACATACTTGCATTGCAGGTGAATAATTGATTGTCTAAATAAACAGGAAAAACCCACTGTCTCTGTGGTGGTGTTTCAGGTCATTAATGAAAGTTTTATGCATAAGGTTTTTATCCCCCTTCTTGAATAGAAACAGAAAACAAGCATGTTCAATAGAAGCACTGCTGATCTAAGAGGGAGGTGAGGATTACTGTGCTTCCAGCCTTAATGCGGCTTTAGTTGCTTTGTTTACTGACTGCAAATTGGTAAGCAGATTAAAAAGACATCAAAAATAAACACAGTCTCCTGGCAGGTGTTCGTTGCTCATAAGAAAATATTTTAGAGGAACTTCAACTCACATTATCCTCTTCTCTGGTATCTGGTGAAATAGCAAAATAAACAAACTCTTAAAATATTCCTTTGGTTTTACATCAGGGGATGGACAATATCTTGAGTAAAAATTTACATTTAAGCATTGTCCAAAATCTGATAGTTTTCTTATCCAACTGGGTTTTAGAAATTGTAACTTTGAACTTTGAGTGAAAATTAAAGCCTATACTTCTTAACTTGACAGTTGGAGTGCACAATCTGCCCCCCCCCCACTACTCCCCCTAACCTTAACCTTTTCTATGCTACAACCAAATTGAACTACCTGGATACCAGAAAAGCTGCCTCTTCCTGTCTGCACGAATTTATTCACACACTTTCTTCCACCTGTGGTGGTTTGTCCTCGTATTGCAATAAGTTTAAATCCCATTTAGCCTTCAAAGTCTAGTTTAACTGTCAACACATTCAAATAAGTTCAATTTCTTCCTTCTTTGAGTATCTATGGAGTAGTGTCTCTGAGCCCCCCTTTCAAGCTTATATTGTAGGTGTTTATGTATTCATCTGATATTTTGGTAATAGATTGTAAGTTCCTTGAGGGCAGGTTTCATATTTAATTGATCTTTTGTAACTTACTAATACTACCATGGTTTTTGCTTAAAGCTGGTGTCCAATACAAGTTCATTAAAGAATAAATCAAGATAGAAAGGAAGGAAAGGGGAAGGGGAGAGAAAAAAGAAATTATAAGCACAATGTTTCCAGACTACTAAAGTGTCTCTCATTGTGGGGTACTGGCAGACCATAGTAAATGACACACCTCACCCCAAAAAATGATAAAGACGTGTACTCTTTTGAAGTATATGTTAATTGAGTTAATCTATATAAAACACTTAGAAGACCCACTGGCACATAGTAAACAATTTTTATGCTTATTATTTGTGATAGTTTGCCAACATCTTACGTCAAACTTGCTGAAAGTGGTAGTGGCTTAGTATGGTGAAATGGGCACACAATTTGACCCAGAAAATTCAAACCTCAGCACATCTGCTTAGAAGGCACATCCACTTGGCCAAGTTATTTTATCTCTTGTAACCAAAATTTCTTTCCACATAAACTGAGGATTATAGTAGAACTAATGTCATAAGGTTGTGCTGATTATTGAGTGAAACTGTGTCTGGGACATTAATAGTCATTTAATGAATGGCAGTCATAATAGTATTAAAAGACACATTTTATTAATCAATTTACTGTTTTCTAATTTTTTATAAGCAGTACTCTGGAGTTATTAAGCTATTAATTGTAATCTTTTCAATGGTACATTATTGTAATAGACATTGCCGGTACATCACACAGGCACACTTCATTAAAAAACAAAATTCAACTGAGTAAATTTGAAGATCTAATTGGCTTTGTTAAAGGATTCATGAATTGGGCAGCATCTCATCTAGGAAGCAGAGAGATACTCCAAGGAGTTATACAAAATGGAACGCTTTTATAGAATGGAGGGTGGGGTAAGGATGTCACTAGCAAAGGAAAAATGGAAGCTCATTGGAGGAAAATAAGAGTTCAGGGTGACAATGCCTTCTCACTGGCTGACCTGTCGTGTTTTCCATCTGGTGGGCTTGTTGGGCAAGAAGAAAATCTCCCTTCCTCCTGTAGGGGAAGTAAAGTAGAGACATCTTCCTGTTGAAGAGGTAAGGTCCATCTCTTCCTGTTTGGGTTAATTGACCAGGAGAGGTATGGCATGAGAGCTTCCTCTACAAGCCTTCCCAACTCCAATTTTTGTTGGAGTTTTCTTTATTAATTTTCACAACTTGAATCCTTTTACAAATTTCCATTAAATTGTCATGCTCCCCTTCTGTTTTTCATTTTTTCTTAATAGATTTTATTTTTATAGCAGTTTTAGGCTCATAGCAAAATTGAGAGGAAGGTACAGAGATTTCCCATATACTCCTGGGGACATACATAGTCTCCCTCATTATCAACATCCCCCACCAGAGTGGTATATGTTTTACAATTGATGAACCTACATTGACACAGCATTATCATCCAAAGTCCGTAGTTTACATTAGGGTTCATTCTTGGTGTTGTACCTTCTATAGGTCTAGATAAATTAATAATGACCTGTATCTATCAATATAGTAACAGATAGAGTAGTTTCACTGCACTAAAAACCCTTTGTGCTCAGCCTAATTCATGTCTCCCTACTCCTTAACCTTTGGCAAGCACTGATCTTTTTACTGTCTCTATAGTTTTGCCTTTTCCAGAATGTTGTATAATTAGAGTCAAACAGTATGTAGCTTTTTCACTTAGTAATATGCATTTAAGTCTTCTCCGTGTCTTTTCATGGTTTGATAGCTCATTTCTTTTTAGTGCTGAATAATATTCTATTGTCTGGATGTACCAAACTTTATTTATCCATTCACCTACCGAAGGACATCTTGGTTGCTTCCAAGTTTTGGCAATGATGAATAAAGCTGCTATAAACATCCATGTGCAAGTTTTTGTGTGGATGTAAGTTTTTAACACCTTAGGGTAAATAACTATCTTCTCAAGTGGCTGCACCATTTTGCATTCCCACCAGCAATGAATGAGAAATCTTATTGCTCCACATCCTCACCAGCGTTTAGTGTTATTAGCAGTCTGGATTTTGGCCATTCTAATAGATGTGTAAGAAGGTAGTATTTTAATTTGCATTTCTCTGATGACGTATGTTGTGGAACATCTTTTCTTTTCATATGCTTATTTGCCATCTGTATATCCTCTTTGCTGAGATATTTGTTAAGGTCTTTGGCCGTTTTTTAACTGGCTTGTTTGTTTTCTTATTGTTGAGTTTTAAGACTTCTTTGTATATTTGGATTTATGTCCTTTATCAGATATTCCTTTTGCAAAATTTTTTCCCAGTCTATGGCTTACCTTTTCATTCTCTTCATTATCCTTCATAGAGCAGAAATTTTTAATTTTAATGAAGTGTAGCTTATCAATTATTTCTTTCATAGATCATGCCTTTGATGTTGTGTTTAGAAAGGCATCAGCAAACCCAAGGACATTTAGATTTTCTACTATGTTATCTTCTAGGAGTTTTATTGTCTTGTGTTTTGCACTGAGGTTTGTGATCCATTTTGAGCTAAGTTTTGTGAAGCGTATAACATCTGTTTCTAGGTTCATTTTTTTGTGTGTGTGGATGTCCAGTTATTCCAGCACCAATCTTTTCTGCACGATATTGCCTTTGTTCCTTTGTCAAAGATCAGTTGACTATATTTATGTAAGTCTATTTGTGGGCTCTCTATTATGTTTAAGTGATCTATTTAGCTATGCTTTTGTCAATACTACACTGTATTGATTACTGTAGCTTTATAGTCAGTTTCGAAGTTGGGTAGTATCAGTCATCTAACTTTTTTCTTCAATATTATGTTGACTATTCTGGGTCATTGCTTTCCATATAAACTTTAGAATCAGTTTGACAATATACACAAAATAACTAACTTATTAGGATTTCAATTGAGACTGCATTGAATCTATAGATGGAGTTGGGAAGAACTGACATCTTGACAATATTGAGTCTTCATGTCTATGAACATGGAATATCTCTCCATTTATTTAGTTCTTCTTTGATTTCTTTCCATTTATTTAGTTCTTCTTTGATTTCTTTCATCAGAGTTTTGTAGTTTTCCTTATATGGATCTTGTACATATTTTGTTAGATTTGTACCTAAGTGTTTCTTTTTTTGGAGGGAGGTGCTAGTGTAAATGGTATTGTGTTTTCAATTTCAAATTCCACTTGTTCGTTGCTGGTATATAGGATAGTGATTGACTTTTATATATTAACCTTGTATCCTACATCCTCGTCTTCTTTCTAATCTTAGTGGAAAACTTTGAGTTTCTTACCGTTAAAGATGACATTAGCTATAAGTTTTGTGTAGATATTCTTTATCAAGTTGAGGAAGTTCTCCTATGTTCCTATTTTTCTGAGTTTTTATTGTGAATGAGTGTTGAGTTTTTTGCTTTTGTTTTTTTTACCATGAATGGGTGTTGAACTTTGTCAAAGGCTTTTTCAGCATCTATGCATATGATCATGTGATTTTTCTTCTTTAGCCTTTTGATGTGATGGATTACATTAATTGATTTCTAATGTTAAACTAGCCTTGCATAACAGGGATAAACCCCACTTGGTTATGGGTTATGGGTTATGGTATAATTCCTTTTATACATCGTTGGAATTAATTTGCTAATATTTTGTTGAGGACTTTTACATTTAAGTTCATGGGAGATGTTGGTGTGTAGTTTTCTTTTCTTGTATTGTCTTTGTCTGGTGTTGGTATTAGAATAATGCTGACCTCATCAAATAAGTTAGGAAATATTCTCTCTTCTTCTTTTTTTTAATGCAAGTACAGTATAATCTTTTTTTAAGCTTTATTGAGTTATAAATTCATATACAAAAAATGCACATATTTACTATATACATTTTGATGTGTTTGGACATACTGTAAAGAATTGGTATAATTTCTTCCTTATATATTTGATGGAATTCACCATAGAATTCATCTGGGCTTTCTATTTTGGTGCTTTGTATTTTGGAAGGATATTTGTTATTGATTCAATTTCTTTAATAGATACAGACCTATTCAGATCATCTGTTTCTCCTTGTGTGAGTTTTGCCAGATTGTCTTTCAAGGTGTAGTTTTTTGGTATTTATCTTGTATGGTGTTTTCTAAGCTTCCTGGATCTGTGGTTTCATGACTTGACATTAATTTGGAGAAAGTCTTATTCATTATTTTTTCAAATATTTCTTCTGTTCCTTTCTCTCTTTCTTCTTCATCTATTATTTCCATTAAAATTATGTTACACCTTTTGTAGTTATCCCACCATTCTTTGATATACTGTCTTTTTTTTTTTCTTTCCAGTTTTGGAGGTTTCTCTTGAGATATCCTTAAACTCAGAGATTTTTTCCTCAGTCATGTCCAGTCTATTAATAAGCCCATTAAAGGCATTCTTCATTCTTGCTACAGTGTTTTTATCTCTAGCATTTCTTTTTGGTTCTTTCTTAGAATTTCTATTTGTCTGCTTACCTTGTCTATCTCTCCTTGCATGCTGTCTAGTTTATGCATTAGATCCTTTAGTATAGTAATCATAGTAATTTTAAATTCCTGGTCTGATAATTCGAACATCATTGTCATATCTGAGTCTGGTGCTCATGCTTATTCTGTGTCTTTAAACTCTGCTTTTTGCCTTTTAGTATGTCTTGTAAGTTTTTCTTAATAGCCATACATGATGTTCTGGGCAAAAGAAACTACTATAAATAGGCCTTTAGTAATGTGATGGTAAGAAACACGTGTAGGGGAAGAGGAAGCATTCTATAGTTCTTTGATTGGGTCTCAGTCCTTTAGTGACCCTGTGCCTCTGGGCTGTGAACTTCACACATACGTCTCAGTCCCTGCCTCTTCCCCCCATAGGTGGGATAGTATGGTTAGAGTGGGCCGGAGCTGAATATTTCTCTTCCTCTTCCTCAAGGTCAGTTAGGCTCTGATAAAACCCCAATAGTTTAGGTTCTGGCAAAATAGATTCTTCAGAGAGCAGACCCTATTAAGGAGAACAGAAAGTTTGGCATATTTCAAAATGGTTCCTTTTCTCCTTCCCCTGACAGAACTGCTAGGAGATTTTTTTTTTGATATTCACCGTTAGGACCTGGTTAGAGCTCCGTGAGGTAAAACTCACAAAAGTATGAGGGTTCCCAGTGACTGGCTGCCTCTGGACCTTTAACTCTCAGACTTGTCCACACTGAGTCTCCAGGAATTCATCAACTATGGCTCAGGGTATCTTACCCTGACCTTAGTTCTGCAGAGGTTTCTGCACTGGCAAATTGTGATTCTCTGTATTTGCCTGTCATTCTCACCAATTTGTAGGCATTGGTTTGCCCTGTGACCTTGCTGCTCTTATGGATCTAAGAAGAGTTGATTTTTCAGTTTGCTCTGATTTTCATTCCTTGTTAGGACCAAATGGTGACTTCCAAGCTTCTTACATGCTGGACTGGAAACCAGAAGCCCGCCTCCTTCTGTTTTTTGCTTTAACTGTCCTTTCCTTTATCTCTCTTCCAAGGACTACCCTTGAATTACTGGAGCTGCTTTTGATTTTGCTCATACTTGTAGTGAGCTGGCAGTGCTAGCACTAGGATGTGATTAACCAAAGACTGACTACTGCTGAATAGGAAAGCCCAAACTTCTTGTCTCAATAAGGATAAACTTTACTGTGCAATTATACCTTACAATTTCCATGGGTCAGAATTCTAGGCATGGCTTAACTGGGTCCTCTGTTCAGGGTCTCACCAGACTGAAATCCAGGTGTCAGCCACAGCTGTGATCTCACCTAAGGCTCAAGGTCTCTTCCAAGGTGAGTGGTTGTTAGCAGAATTTAGTTCCTTGCAGTTATTGGAATAAAGTCCCCATTTTCTTGTTGACTGTTGGCCAGAGAATGCCCTCAGCTCATAGAGACTAACCTCGTGTCCTTGCCACATGGCTCTCTGCATGTTCAGTTCACAACATGGTTGTTTTCTTCTTCAGTGCAAGCAGGAGCAATCTCTCTCACTCTGAATCTATCAAAATTCTTTTCATTTTTATTTTTGGCTGAGGAAGATTCGTCCTGAGCTAACATCTGTGCCAATCTTCCTCTATTTTGTATGTGGGTTGCCGCCACAGCATGACTGCCAACAAGTGGTGTAGGTCCTTGCATGGGAACTGAATCCTGGCTGTTGAAGAAGAGCATGCCAAGCTTAAGCACTAAGCCCCGGGGCAGGCCCTCAAATCTTTTTTAAGGACTCCTCTGGATTATATCAGGCCCACCCAGGATAACTTCCCTTTTTATTAACTCAATATCAATTAATTAAGGATCTTAATTACACCTGAAATATCCCTTCTGATATGTAAGATAATATAATCACAGGTGTGATGACTCATCATTTTCACAAGTCCTACCTACTCAGGGAGGAAATTATGCAGGGGATATACAGCAGGGGATAGGAATCTTGGAGACCACTGAATTTTGCCCACCACACTTATTTTGCCCCCTATGCTTACTTACTGCAAACAGAACGTTTGGTTGAAAGTGGTACTCTGTAATCTAAATTATTGTGGATTTCAGGTGGTGGTTATGATGGTGGTTGTGCTCATGGCTATTATTGTTGTTGTTTTATAAAAGGGAACTAATATGTCTGCATTATATGATTCCCACAACCTAAATATCAAAACAGAAAACATTGTCCCCAAGAACTTCAGAGCAATACAGACATGGATTCAAGTTCAATTTATATAGCAAACTATTTGATTTTTATAGTTTTTCTTTTCCTGGTGTGTAAAACGGGTACAATACTACCTATTTCATAGGGATGTTAAAAGCAATAGAGGAAATTATTGGAGAAGTAAGTGACAGATAAGGGATACCTAACAAATGAGAGGGACTTTATCTTCTTACTCTCTGTATTACAGAATGTCTTCACTGAATTTTCTAGAAAGAGCCATTTTTACAAACACACGGAACATGTTTGCTTGACAAGCAACAGATGCTTTGGAAAGTAATTAACCAGTGCATATAGACAAGGACATTTATCAGACACAGGAAGCATTTTGCACTAAAAGGTAGTCTAAAAGAGGTGAGGAGAATTTGAAAAAGGCAATTGCAAAGTGATTTTTACCCCCAGAGCAGAGCAGAGGGAGGGGCTTGTGGCGTGGAGAGTTGTCAGAGAAGCCCCATGTTTTGCAAGTGGTAAGACATAAAAGCTTGAGTTGTGGGGGCTTGATGGATTCTATGGAATGGGGAAAATTAGATGTTTTCTAGGGAAGCATGTCTTACCTTTAGTGTCCGGGGACATCAGGGCTTCAGCGATAGAAGGGCAGAACTAGGTGCACAGTAAGACTTTAACAAATACTGGCTAATGAACTATGTAGAATTCTGGTAAACATATTGCTTCTGTATTCAAACAGTCCAAATATTATTTAAGCTTGATAGGTTTTTTTTCAGTCTTGAATTTTGAATAACATTTATTGAGTGCTTACTATGGGCCAGGCAGCATGCTACGTATTTGCACATACGGCCTAATTCAATACATGATGAGATATATATTACTGTTATTATTCCTCATTTACAAATGAGGAAACAGAGACTCAAAGAAATTAAGTAACTTGTCCAATCAGGCTAACACACAGGATAGCAAGGGACAGAGTGGGGCTGGAATCCAGCTCTGTGTAAGTCCCAAGCTGTGCACTGAACCTCTTTGCCACACATATTGGAAGTAACATGCCCTTAGCATTCTCTTGCATGAATCTTGGCTGTCAGTCAGGAATCACCCTGCTAATATCTCTTCAGGGAACGTTTTCCACAAGGTTCCCTGACTTGCATTTATTAATGTATTTCTATTCTGTGCCCCTTGTGGGCTGATATGGGGAATGGAAGTTAGGGCAGGTGTGAGAAATTCTAGCAGGAAGGAACCTCTAATGAATACTGATTTACAGAGATGGAAGAATGCTCACTGGTTTCACCCATGCTCTCTAATGCTTTCACACGTACCAGTGTGTTAACAGTGAGGCCCATCACAAACGACTATTTCCACTTTCAAATCATCTCTTATTATCTCTGCTCAGTGACTGTGCAAGTTTAATCTATTCCTCGCCATTCAAACCATTTTATTCTAACTACCGAGTAACATTTCCCACTTCCCATATTCAGGGCAAGGCTGAATCATTTAAATAGAGTTTTGCATGACTTACTTAAATCTGACAGTTTGCACGTGTGGAATTCAAACTCTCTAGAAACCTGATGAATTCCCCTAGATTTTATTAGTTTGCAATTTTTTTGAAAGATGCAATAACACCCCAGTTTGAAGGGATGATGGTGATACAAAAATGCTTTCTTAATATCAAGACAAATCTCCTGTGTCAGGGTCAGCACTGAATCTAAATGGTAATTCTCCCAAATTCAGATGTAAAATTATGAATTCTATATTCCTTTCTTATTCTAAATCACTTTTTCATGGATTTGAATTGATTTTCCCTAGGGACTTGAGGCATCTTCCATAATATCTGGGCAATATTTGTATGACAGTAACCAGATGTGAGTGGAAAGAGTTTACCAGAGTATACAGATGTGAGCATTGTCAAAGAAAACAGTTTAATGTGCTACTAAAATTGTGAACTAAACTATATACTTTTTAAGAAGTTTCTTGACAATGCTTCATGATATCTTATTTGAGTAAATGAAACATGAAGCAAAGTTCTACACAGAAAATATTCTCATTAAGTGAAAACAAATAGAAAGTTAACCAGAAATAGTTGCCCATATAGAATGCCCAACCTATCCTACACATAGAAGGCTTATACTGTACAACAAAGTTACAGGAGCATCAAAGTCATAAAATCTACGAACAAATTAGAACAATCCTAATTTTCACCCATTCTGATTGGGTGACTATGGGAAAGACACTTAACTAACTTAATGTTTTAAGTATTGTTATCTGTAAAATGGGGATAAGAACAGGTATTTCAGAGAGTAATAAAGATGAAGTGATTTAGAGGGATGCACATCACAACCTTTCAAAAACAACTGTACTATTTCCTTCCACTTTCTTCCTATATGTGCTCCAATTTAATTAGCATCTTGCTTACAACCAAACCATGAATCTAAAACTGGAAAAAAATCATGAATGTATGTAATTCTCTCAAAATATTGACTATTAATTGAACAATGAACCAAACCAGTTTGAATTTTAACTTCTCTTTGTGTTCATATTTAATTGAACTAGGTCAGAACCAGAACATCAAAATATTATGCTAATGAGACATTAATCAAATTATACTTGATTCAGTTTAGTTTCATCACTGATTCACTGCTCCACCTTGGAGAGATGGCACTTTCTTTGACATCTAAGAAATATCTTATTTCACTCTTTGTCACCCAACCTGGCTTATAGGGCATATGGTTAATTTATGTTACAAATAAATAAAGGCATTTAACTTCTGCCACAATTTTTCTCTCTCTATTGTAGTGATAACAATATATATTTTACCTCATTAGCCAGATGTTCAAAATCTTAAGTCAGATAAGAGACATAAAACTGTTTTGAAAATATATTATGTGCTTTGAAAAATCTTAGTAGTTAACATAGGCAACACGTTACCCTGTATTTTTAATATTAGTAAAATTTAAATATTGTTGCCAGTATAATTCAATAGTTTATGATTTCTATACCAAATGTAATCACTCCTGGCCCAATTATGTTATGAAAAAATGGTTTTAAAATATGGATAGGGTTCCTGTGTACTTTGGAAATAAGGTGAATAACCAAAGTTTCTCATCAGTCTTCATGATGCAAATTATGAAGCACAATGGAGCAAAATAACTAGCCCAGATTGACCACAAAGTCTTCAATTCCTCTCACTCTCAATATTATCCTCATATTCTAAGTTTTTCTAAACTTGGATCTGTTATTCACTTGGCATAAGACCACATTTTAGTTCCTTTTATTTTTTAAACAGTGAGACTGACTTTATAGGATTCTAAGAGATATTGACCATTTGGTAATATCTGTCAAATGCATTCCTTAGATATTACAAAGAGGCAATACATCGAGGAGGTGAAGAGTCTGGACCTAACAGCTAAACTGCCAGGGTACTCCAATCCGCTGTCTTTGAATTCATGGACAAGCTACTTGACCTCTCCTTAACTATCTTCGTCATTTTTAAAATGTGAATATTAATGAAATTTTCCTTGTAGTGTTTTGTGAGGATTAAATGAGATAACATATATGAAATATGCTTAAATATTTATCAAAATATTTCCCAGGCTGAGAGGTGGCATTGTTTATTTGATTAGTTCATATAAAGATGTAAGAGGAGCTTATATAATGCCTGTAGCTCATCCCCTTCAGGGACAACTAGGTGACCACTCTAGCTGAGGGAAAGGTATTTTTTGTTCGTGTTTGTTTATTTTCTCTGTGCAGTTGGGAACCAATAATGGCCCAATCATGACTTTCTTTTGCTAATGGAACACAAAGGTATTTTTCTATCTTTTTACAGAAAATTAGAAAGTACTATCTTTCTTAAACATGTCAAAGATTACACTTCTCAGTATCCTCACAATTTGGTGAGGTCATATGACTAATTCTCGCCAAAAAGCTTCCCCAGTAACTAAGCGTCGGTCATCTTACTTCAAAGAGATCTTTGCAGTCACCTGAGGGCTACATGACCTACTGGTACTGTTTCCTGAAGGTCTCTACTATGACCTTTACAGTGCGATCACCATGTTTTCAGGAGGAAGGCATGACTTCTACACAAAAATTGCATTCTCAAGAGCACACATGGTGCCCCTGGAAAGAAAATGTTGTTAACCATGTTACTCACTTCCCAAGTGGGACCTCTGTGAGTTAGACAACACAGGTTTACAGTGCTTCCAATGTGGGTTCCCAGCTGACTGGTGGCCATAGGGTATCTGGTTCGGTTTGGATAGTTGAGTCTCATCTTTATATTTGAGGGGATTGCTTGAGGACAGTCAGTGTAACCTATTCTGTTTGGTCACATCAACACCTGGGTGGCATTCATCTGTGCTCCATATGAACACTTGGCATCAATTACAGGAATGGGGATGGGCAGATATCTGAATGTTTTCATAGATATTTTGCATGAGGGAGGTGCAGGTCTTGTTTGATGAGATCATGTGCACTGGATCATCCAGTTTAAGACATTGTGCTTTTTATTTACGTTCTTTTAGATTCAAAGTTCATATTGGGTCATTTGAGAATAGAGACTACATTCAAGTTGCTAACTCAATGACTATATGATCAGACAACCTAACAGCCTTTAAGACGTTTTCTGGGGCCACTGCTTTTGATGATGATGATAATGACAATAATAACTAAAATGTATTTAACATTTTTATATATCTGACACTTTGTCAGATACTTTTTAAAAATTTAAATAATCCTTATTATATACACTCCTCCCCCTCCTTCTTCATTTGTCTCCAGAGAAAGAGTTAAGATTAAGAACAAGGGAATGTACTAGAGCCTAGAACTACGACATGATGAGGGATCTTATCTCTCGGAATTTGCACTTTTCCTGGCCTCCTGACAGCCCAGGTTTCACATGTTGCCAGAATCTCTGTGAGAAATGAGATTTAAGCTTATCCTCCAATTAGGAATTGGCTTGGTCTGGGAAGTGTCAGGAGAAAGGGCTAATAATCAAGTTTGTGTTTTAATCTTTAGGTCAGGGGTATAATATCAGTGTTTTGGACTGTGTAAAATTTAGCTACATTCAGCAGGGTGAGGGCTTCCTCATAGATTTTAGAATCATATCTTAGGTTTTTCTGACTACAGAAAAAGTGCCTTGGTGTCCTATGTCAAACCCATAGAACTTAAATGATTTAGGATAAGTACACTGACAACTACTGGTAACATGTAGAACTCATGTCACCCATCTTTAGTCCATGGATTATCACACTCTGCTGTGCTGGCTTGAATAAACATTTCACATTAGCAGATATAAATTCAGTTTGTTAGATGCATAGCTCAGACTTCATTTCCCTTCCTTTTTTCTCAGATTGTTGTGGGCTAAGGTTAAAGCTTTTACATGTTCCCAATGGAGTATAGAATATGTGTTAAACTTCTAAGACATTCCAAATATTTGCCTCTATGGTTTGTGACCAATGTATCCATTAATTTGCTCTTTGGTCTTAGCTTTGTCGTGAACGTCTTAGGTCAGATAAACATTGATGCCTTCAATTTTTCTTCCATTAGCTTAGCAAACAATCACTCCTGAGAGCCTCAGGAAGTGAACACTAAGCCAATCCACAAAACACAGCAATGAGGTAAATAAATAGGCAGAATCATTCATCTTCAGAAAGGATTTGCCCTGCTCAACTTACTTCTATCTTTGCAGAGCAACCTAGCATAATGGTAATGGCGGAAGTGAATAGGTCTTTAATTGCATTGGGCTATTATGGCTCTGAGAGCTGCCAAAGCAGACTGAAAATGCTGTATTCTCTGTCTTCACCAAGATAAAAATGTAGTTCAAGAGAAAAATGGAGTTGCTTGAAGTTGGTCATTAGCCCATCCAGATTCCCTTTCAATGGCTCGGCTCAGCATGTTGCTTGTAACACCATCACATGGTCTCTTCTCAAAGGTGGTCTTTCCTGCCTATTAAAAAAAAGTGGCAAAGCACCTCTTCTGTCTTCCTTCTGGGTTGATTTTAATATGCAAACAAGGGGAATATAAAAGCTTCCTAAATGCAAGAAAAGTAACTCAGCCCAAATGCCTCTGATTAATCCTTGGTGTCTCAATTTTCTCACCTACAAATGGAAGAAACCAACCACATTGTGTTGTTGTGAGAATTAAATAAGATAATGTTTGTGACGTTGCTTTGCAAATTGGAAATCTCTCTATAAAGATACAGATTCTTACATTGTTCACTGTCATTCAATCAAACTCTCCAAATATTTTCCTTTGAATGAAAGTTTGAAACATTTCCCACTCTTTTTAAATCCTCTTAGATCCTTTTTCCCTTTTAATTCTACTTGGGGTGTGAAATTGCTCAACTACTGTCCTGAGAGCTATTTAAGTAGTAATTTCAACACAGCCATTAGCAAAACTTCATAGACAACTTTGTGTGAAATTCTACAACCTTGGAATTTTCATCCCATCCTGTATTGGAAAAGACTTGAAAATATAAAAACATTCTCAGAAAATGGCAAATTAGTGAAGGATATCACATGATCTCTCTTATGTTACAAATTTTTTTAAAGTAATCTGTTGAAAAAATAGATGTTTGCTCTGTCCAGCTGAGCCACATTTTCACAGGTGATAAATCTTGACATTACGCTGACTGAAACTAAACTGTAGGCCATGATCAATATAAGTGTATGTATGTGAGTGCATGTTCATGTGTGCATGTATTTGTGAGAGAGAGAGAGAAAGAAGAAATAAACATCTTGGGTAATTCAACACAGCATATAAAATTGACAAACATTTATAATAACTAAAATGTAATAGGTATAGAGAATACAAAAGTCAGTAAGGAATCATCCTGACCTATTAGCAGCTTTTAATCTACAGGACAAATCAGAGAGTTCCTTAGACATTTTAGTTTCCTTAAATGAGATAGTCGGACCACATGATATTTAAAGTTACCTCAAAAGCTAAAATGGTGAGATTTTACTTAATTTTTACATTTAACTTCCTTTACAAGAAGAAATTTGTCTTGACCTGGCTTCAGCAGGCTTGAGCATCAACAAGGAGAAGGTTTTCATGAGGAAGATGAGGCATCTTCTCTCTCTCTGAAAGAACTAGATTAGCCAAAACAAAACTTTAGTTCTTCTGGAATCTATCTTTTTTATCCTCAGGGGTGAATATGCCCAAATAGGCCCAAATTCGACCTGGGATCCAGGTGGACATTCCAGGACCCTGGGGTACATCAGTGATTCTGTCCAAATGGCTGCTCATAAAAAACATCAGTTTTAGAAAAAATATGGCTTTCCCCATCCTAACCCAGGTCTACTGAATTAGAATCTTGAACAGCAAGGCCCAGGAATCCAAGAATGTGTAATTTTTATAGCTCATAAGTTGATTCTGATCTACCCAACTTGGCAGAAGTTTGTGGAGATCTTTTGGAGAATCCCTGATTAGAATATTTTGCTTTTTTTTTTTTTCTCACACCTGTCAGAATAGCTAGAATTAACAACACAGGAAACAACAAAGTGTTGGAGAGGATGTGGAGAGAAGGGAACTCTCATACACTGCTGGTGGAGTGCAAACTGGTGCAGCCACTATGGAAAACAGTTTGGAGATTCCTTAAAAAATTAAGGATAGAACTACTATATGATCCAGCTATCCCACTGCTGGGTATTTACCCAAAGAACATGAAAACACCAATGCGTAAAGACACATGCACCCCTGTGTTCATTGCAGCATTACTCACACTGCCAAGATCTGGAAGCAACTTAAATGCCCATCAAGGGACGAATGGATAAAGAAGACGTGGTATACATACACAATGGAATACTACTCAGCCATAAACAAGGATGAAATCCAGCCGTGGTTGTCCACATGGATGGACATTGAGGATGTTATGCTAAGCAAAATAAGTCAGAGGGAGAAGGTCAAATACCATATGATCTCACTCATAAGTAGAAGATACAAACAACAACAAACAGACACATAGAGACAGAGATTGGATTGGTGGTTACCAGAGGGGTAGGGAGGAGGGAGGAGGGCGAAAGGGATGATTAAGAACACGTGTGTGGTGATGAATTGTAATTAGTATTTGGGTGGTCAACATGATGTAATCTATGCAGAAATGGAAGTATAATGATGTACACCCGAAATTTATACAATGTTATAAACCAATGTTACCACAGTAAAAAAAAAAAAGAATATTTTGCTTCTGAAATCATTCATTATCCTCTTTCCAGACTAATTGGTTTCACTTTATTCCACATCTAGAATTGTTTATCTTTGCACCTAAGCCTACTGTTCCTCTTGCATTTTTTGCCTGGGTTAATTTCATCTCTAGCCCAACAAAGGCAATTTATGAAGATATTTTGATTTTCTTTCTTTTTCACCCTGAAATTATTCACCAAACTCTAAACTATAACTGTTTGATAACTGCCAAATTTGATCTGTTTTATCGCCTGACATGTTAGGTCAGTGCTTGTCATCTTTCCCCTGCTCCCAAGACTACTGATTTTTCAATATGGAACCCATTTTAAAGTAGAATGACTCTGGTCAAAATAAGGATATGGATCTCAGAGTCCTGCCTCTCATTTCTTTGTATCTTGTAGGTTATAGTTGGACAACTACAATCCAGACTATTTTAACATCCTCCTAACTGCTCCCATCTGATGAGCCTTTCCTTTGGATCAAACATTCTTGATGATTTCTGAGAATTCAAAGTCATTTAACATATCATATCATTCCAATTTTCCAAATATATTTAACATTAAACATTAAATCTCCCTGAATATGAAGCCCTAGTCACAAAATGGATCATTCTTCCTGGAACATATCCTATATGCCCTGACTACCAAATCACACTGGAGGGCAAAGGCAGTGTCTCCTTCATTCATTTTTATATTCTATTGCACCTAATGCTCTGCACCTGGTAAGTTCTTACCAATGAATGCTGCACTATGGCTTATCATCATCATAGTCTATACTCCTAATCTATACATTTTATTATTAATCACATGCTTATTGAATATCTACTGTATGCTAGGACTATTTCTAGGTACGACAGACAAAGAACCTGTCCCCTAGACATGTAAACTATTTGTGACAAGTTGGATTTAGCTAGAGAATGTGGAGTGTGGAGTATTGCTGTCTCTGTTGGTGCAATTCTATCACTTCTATTAACAAAATAACCTGACGTGCTCCCTATGATGTCCCTAGTGATGTGTAAGTTTCACTGTTTCCTTATTAAAAGGGACAGAGTTTTTTTCCTGAATGATTAAGACAGTAGCGACAATTTTTGAGCACCTCTTATGTATTAGAAACATTATATACACTCTGCAGAGGCATATCTTATTCTCTTGGAGGTGGAATAGGAAGACCCAAAAACTTAAAAGTTTGAATCGAAGATTTGAACCCTGCCCTGATTGCTCCATGCCTGAGCTGTTTCTCCTCCTACAGGCTGCTTCTCAATGGATGTGCTCAGAAGTAGTCCCTCATGAATTCTGGTTCCAGGAGAACATTCTGTTCCCCTCCCTTCATATACCCCTTTGCCTGGCACCACAAGAGACCTTGAAGAAGGATAAGAGTTTGTGGGGGTTCCACTTTCACGGTGAGAAGCTTGCTGTAAAATCTATCATAGCAGCTGAGAGAAACAAGTAAATGTTTTCCTGATAAAAATCCCTTAGTAAATCAAAGAAAAAAAAAAAGGTATAATTTTCCTTTGGTAAACACAACATGCACAAGTTATTTGAAACAGCTGGTTCAAGTGGAAATGAATGACTTCCCCAGGGTCACAATCTGACAGTAAGTGCTTGCTGCCTACATGTGTGGAAGAGGGAATGGGGACAGATATTGTAATGGAGCAGAACAATTTCTCTGCCTCATCAGTTCATGAATATTTGAATGGAGAGAATGTGATATGGAAAGTTCCTCCATGGCTTTGTTTTTTATTTTTCCTCCAGTATCCATCTCATCCAGCAAGTATGCATCATATACCTACTACAGTCCAGACATATTGCTAGACACTGTCGCCATAGAGTTCAATACGACATTCCTTTGCCTCAAGGAGCAATCTTCTTTGTATTATTCTCCAAATTATCACAGAACATTAGACAAAGGAGGGCAATTGTCCTTGCTTATACAGAGTGTGGGTGAAGAAAGACATCTCAGCCCCCCACTCTCTATAACCATACTCTGTGCTACACGTATAGATGAATGAGAACTTTTGGAGAGGAACTTTTTTTTTTTTTTTTTAATTTTTTGTTTATTGCAGTAACATTGGTTTACAACATTGTAAAAATTTAAGGTGTACATCACTACACCTCCACTTCTGCACAGATTACATCATGTTCACCACCAAAACACCAACTACAACCCATCACCACACACATGTACAGAACCATTCCCTTCACCCCCCTCCCTCCGCACCCCCCCCCGCCAACCACCAATCCAATCTCTGTCCCTATGTGTTTGTTTATTGTTGTTATCATCTACTACTTAATGAAGGAAATCATGCGGTATTTGACCTTCTCCCTCTGACTTATTTCACTTTACATTATGCCCTCAATGTCCATCCATGTTGTCACAAATGGCTGGATTTCATCATTTCTTATACATTGAGTTGAATCTCCATACACTGTTCTAAGGGCTTTAATTCAGTTGCTGTGTCATCTGATTCAATAAGCACTTTTTTGAGCAACTGTATGAGAAGTAACATTCTCTATTCTAGGGCTTTTTGAATCAAGGCCTTTTATTCTTCTGCATCACAGGCTGTCTTTTGCTAAAAGAGAACACTTATGTACCTCAGCTAAGAAATATTTACTGAAAAGTACATTCAAAAGCTTTACGTTGGTAATGATGCTGGTTAGCAAGGACTGTTTGTAGATACCAAGTGTGATTGTCACCGCTCCCCTTACACCTACTTTCTACAACCTTTCTCAGAAACAGTGAATGACATGGGGAAATAGAAATCTAATCTGTTTATTCATACAAAGCTGCCAGGAAGTCAGGGCCACTTGTTTCAAGTTCTGTGGGTTGGAGCTGGTGACATCCTGGCTCTTTTTAGCTGAAGAAGGTAGAAGTGTGTATTTAAAGGATCTAAAGGGGGTGGGCAACAATTTGTCAATGTCCAAAAAAGAAAGAAGGAAGAAGACTAATGTGGGAGGTGAAGAGAAGATTGATGTAGGGAAATCCCACTTGTTGAAGACTGGATAAAGAGCCAACATGATTTACTGATAGACAAGGGTCTGGAAATTTCAAACAAAATGAGCTACAAAAGATAACAAGAAGAGACAATCACATCCAGTATAAGGTGTAAGCAAGAGAGAGGAGGTACATTCTCAGTTCAGAACTCTGGGTGATGGCAAATTCTCAATGAAGTGGATTTGTGATCCACGATAGTCTTTAATACATAGAGATTTCTTCAGTTCCATCAAAGGTCTGGGAAATTTGTGATTTCTGAGAACATAATGTGATACCAAGGGGCAAACTAGAACCTTGGAGGAAAAAATCCAAATCTTCATTCCATCAATAGTCTATTTGCCAAATACAATACTGGCTAAAGAGTATGCTTTTTTCTTTTTCTTCCTTCTCTCCCTCCCTCCCTCCCTCCTTTCCTTCCTTCCTTCCTTCCTTCCTTCCTTCCTTTTTCTTTCTTTGAAAGAAAGTTGGAAGCTTGGAGATGTTTTGGAAGAAATATACCCTGTGTAGGCCATGGAAATCAGTTGAAGACTAGGAAAAATGACACTGATTATGAGGCCCTGGTTCCAATGTGAGGGGTGGCAGATTATAGAGCTTCAAATCAGTGAAGTGAAAGAGCTGAAGATTAGTGAGAATGGATGGTTATTGCATTGTCTTCCTTGATTTATGAAACAGGCAACCATTCACAGTCCAGCTCCAGAGAAGGGATACCTAACTTATTGTAAGGATACAGAAGAGATTCTATACTTATCAAAGTACAAGACTTGCAGCCCACCTTTGCCTCCTAAGTGTGGGTGCAGGAACTATAGCAATTGAAGGAGTTCTCTGTATTTGCATTATTACCTTCTTTTTTCCATCTTTCTTCACTAACTCACTGTTTTTTTTTCTCTCAAAACGTGGGACAGCCACTCCTCCTCAATATAGTAATGGGTACAGGTAACTTGCAACTCATTCAATTCCAAACAGCTACTAGAATGTCAATCACTGCAGAAGTGTTGCAGGACATCATTGAGTCATATTTAAATTTCTCTGAAACTGGACATTATCAGTAGAGAATTACAACAAGAAAAGTGGCAGTAGGCAGATGAACCAGCTGTGGTGCCTGTAAGAGATACAGCATTGTGCATACTATTAGATATGAATTGACATGTGGTGTTTGGCAATCAATCTGTGGATGGTGGGAAATGGTCAGGTGAATATGAGCTTCAAGTTCTTTAAAAACTGTCCTCCAAGACTCAGAAACAAATCAGTGGCTAGAAAGTCTTAAGAGGAAGACAATGTTGGTCAATAGCTTGATTAAACTGGTGCAAAAGGAAGAAATGCAAAATCATGATAAAGGTACCCCCACCATCACGGATATATAGTAAGATGTGTCCTGTAGATGGATAAGATCCAGAGTATTAATATCCAGGGAATTTCATAAGGATATTCAGGCCCACCTGAATCTATTCTTGTCCTAAGTAGAACCATAACAGATAGTGATCTTATACAGAGTTTCATTCTTTATATGAGGACACCAGAAATCCCTGATCACTCAATATCTCAAATAGGCTTTAAATCATGGAGTCCACACCAGATAAGCAAGGATATGGAAACTTATCATTGGTTTCTTTAGCTGGGCCGTGTCGTGATCCCAAGTCATGTGGACAAGTCCTGCGCAAAGTGTGATGCCCAAAGCAGCAGCTTGACCATCACTTTTGGGTTTCTTAGAAATGAAAATCATGCCCCCCGCCCCCATGTAAAGAATCAAAATGTCTGACTAGGGGAGGAGAGAGAGGTGAGAATTTTTAAATATGCCAAAGTTTGAAATGTGTCAGTATGAAGACAGCTTGCTCAGCATTTCACTCTTCATTCAACAAGTATTCAATTATGCAAAGCACTTCTCTGAAAACTGGACATTCAGTGATGAGCAAGACAGATGTGGCTCTGCCATTACGGAACTGAGCAAATTTTAGCAGTGAATAAACATATTAAACAATATTTCCTTCAATGAATGATTTCGTACAATTGTGGTCAATGTGTTAAAAATAGACACAGGAAAATTTTGAGGAATTTAAAAACATATGATGGAGAAACCAATGATGTCTTTGGTATATCTCAGCATTGTGATGATATATATGAAAAAAATACAGAATGTCAGATAAAAGCCACAAATAAGAAAAAGACTTCATTTGATGCTGGCATAACTCAAGGCATGAACTTTCATAGATGACAAACCCAAAAAGAGGAGGCCTGTGCCTAATGGTACTACTGGCTCCCCGGCATTTCTTACACTTAGGCTCCTCTCTGTCTTTAAATAGTGTTAACTGATTCAATAAAACCAATATCAGAATCTATTCTAACTCAGTCTCTAAGGGATGATTTAACTCCTTGTTGTTCAGTGCAATGGTTCTTAAATTGACTTGGCATTTGCTAATCACAGCAGAAATATCAGGACACTGAGGCTTGAAGGTTAGAGCAGGGTGTATGCAAAGGCACAATGGGATAGAGGTTTGATTCCATCATTGAACAATATACCATCCCTGCTTCTGCAATCCTCATTGAATACTTCACAATTCTATCCTGTTAACTTAAAGGAGCTATTTAGATGAGACAGATAAAGAATAATGAACTGAAATAAATTGAAACAGACTTGCCAAGTACATTTTTATATCTTTCATTCTTTTTTTTTCCTATGAACCTTTTTGTTTTTCAAATGTACTACTGAAAATTGAGAGAAGGATAATCTATCTTTGCATCTGATATTTTCCTCCTTATTTTAGGGAGTCAGGGAGAGGGGATATGAATCCCTCATTACTGAAAACTATTCCTCTAGCTACCAAGGATTTTCCTCTCTTCTGTAGTTCTCTTCTATTTAAGTCAACACTTCATTCTCTGTCGGATATTATGTTCTATTTAATTCGATACTTCATGGTACCAGTATAATGTCAATTGTGTAATACAGTGCCTGACCCATATTAGATTCTTAATAGAATTTTATTTGGTAGATGAATGAATGAATAAATATGTGTTGCTTTAATCTACTATTTGACAAGCCTTCTAGAAAGAGTTGGAGTGGTGAAGAAGGACTGTTTATAAGGCTGGATTCAAACCGAATCCAAGGGGCTTGATGTATTTCATTAGCATTAGATTGTCCCTATGTCATCTCATTTCTGCTCATAGCGCTTAAAGGATTTCAATTTCATTCTAACATGATGAATCTCAGTCTCCACCAAAATGTCAACGCCATGACAATAGAGACAATTTATACTGTTTTTTCAGAAATGCAGTAACTCCTACAACAATACTCTGAATTTAGAAAATGCTCAGTAAATATTAGTTGAATGATGTCTTATCTTGAAGTTGACCCTGAGACAAGGATTTAAGCGCAAGTATTTTATTTGGTAGCTGAGGAAACATGTGTAGAAGAGTAGGGAACTAAAAAGAGAAGAAAATGCAGCTTATAGAGGGTTTGATATCAAGAGTCTCAACCAGCCCTGTTAGGCACTGCCTCATTTTGCTTCATTGAGGCTAGATAGAGGCGGAGGCTTAGCTCCCCACTGCGCCCCTCTGACACAGAGATGGGAGTTGTTGTGTGGCCAAGATTGGAGTGTTAAGCAGCCCTGCCTCACAGCCTTGGTCATTCTCGTTGGTGCCAGGTGAGTTTGTGGAGGTTCAGCTCCCAACTGGGTCCCAGTGACACCAGGGGTGGAGAAAAATGGCATGCTGATTTCCTCTGAACCTCGCCATTTAGTGGAGTCTCAATGCTGCCGGGTAGGGATGGAGACTCAGCTAGCACTGGAACTTGCTGACACTATACCCACAGCCTGCTTCTGCTTGGTGGATGAAAGACCAACTCCCAGCTCAGACCTACATACACTACCTTGGCTGGCTGCAGAAACTGAGTGCCACCTGCCTGCACTGAGCTAGGATGGAAGATTAGCTCATAGCTAGGCTCTCCTCACAAGGTTGGGGAATCATAGCACTGTTGTCTGCTTTCAAGGGTTGGTTGGGTGGGCAGAACATTAACAACTCAATCGACCCTCCTGAAACCATGCAGGAGAAGGTAGAAATTTTTCTATGCGTGTTTGGCTTGAGTAAGATGGGTATTGCCAAAAAGATTTTTTGCTCTCTGAGGCCATCACTTGCGCAGTCATTTGACTAGGAATAACAGACTTTCTCAGAGCTTTTTGAGGTGTTGGCTATTCTGGATTGAGGGCTTCTACAGCACCCTGTCTGGAATATATGGAAGCTGAGGAGGAAAGCTACCCTCTTTTCAGCTTTCCACCTCCCTGTACTTGTTGTGTTATGTCCAGGGTTTATTAGTTGTAAGGAGGAAGATCCAAGAGAAATGACCTATTTCATTTTGGCCAGAACCAGAAATCCCTTCAAATTATCTTTAAAGCCCAAATGCTTAGGGAAAACTTCAAACTTAAATTCCCATGAGTTTAACACGTCTTTTATTTATATTATACATTTTTCTCTATGGTTGGAGAGTTAGGTGAGTGAAAAAAGAAATTTTGATTTCATTTTAAGTGGTGCCACTAGTGGAAGTTATTATACATGTTTCATTTACAATCTTCCTAGCTGGGATTTTTTTATGAGAGAAAATAAACAAAAGATATTATAGCATATTTCACACAGTAAGTTTTCTAAACTGTTCTTAATACTTTTTCTCTGCTGCTGAATTCAGGGTACCCATAGGTGTCATGTACTCTATTTTTCAGCTTCATTTATTTAGAAATTAATCTCACACTCAAAATCCAAAATCATTTTCTATTCCCAACTGCAGTGACCTAAAAAATTTGCTTTAAATATGACTCCATAGACATATTTATATTTAATCAAGCCTCTTTACTGACATTCCTGGCTACAGCTGCTGATTCTGCTGCTGACAAGGGCAGGAAGGACTTTGAGAAAAATGATTTGAGATTTAGCTACTTCAGGGCAGGAACTTTTTCTTTGAACATCACACAGGGGTCATGTTACTGCACAAAAATGGGGTTCTCCTACCGGATGTGCATAAACAAGTCAATTAATTACGGCACTAGCTTTTGGGAAAATAATTCAGCTTTATTCTGTGAGATCGATCTACAGAGGGACAGAGAGTGTGTGCCCTCAGATCTGTCTCTTCAACTCAGGATTTGGGGTGAAATTTAAGAGGTTAGGGAGAACAGACTGGCAAGCAGAAATGCTGGCAGGACAGGTTTTGATTGGTGCGCTTCAAGCATTTAAGATAAGGTTTTAAACATTTATGATGAGGTTCTAAACATTTATGATGAGGTAGGAAAGGAATTTTAACACCAGATCTTCCTGAATGATGGACTCCTCGCTTCTGATAAGAGTCTGACTTTTAAGTTCTGGTCATGACCCAGTCCTTCAGTTTCTTGGGGAGGAGTATCTTTGCTTCCACCATCATTTCAGGTCAAGATTTCTTCTTCTGTGCATGCTCTGGCTATGTTACTTAGCAAATTTTCTGAAAGACAATTCTTAAATCACTCTGTTGATAAGAGATGGGGTCAGTTGAACTGGTCCTGGAGGGCCTGCCGTTACAGTCATATGATGCTGGTCTATTTACACCACCGTGGTTTCCAATAATGTGATATAGACAACAGAGATCCAAGAATAAAGAAGGATTAGAAACAACAAAAACAGGAAGGTTAAAGACAGTGCATCCAGATTATTTTACTCCTGATCTTCTAAAAATAGTCTTGTGAGTAATGCATTTGGTTCGGTTCCATGGGCACTCAGCCAGCTTGTGTTCATATCCTGATATTCCCACTTATCGCATATGTGAATTTTGGCAAATTGTTTAATGTCTGTGACTCAGTTTCCTTAACTGTAAAATGGTCATAATAATACCACTTCAAAGATTGATATGAAGATTAAAAGAGTTAATAAATATAAAGTACAAAGAACAGTACTTGCTAAGACATTCATACTCAACAAATGCTGGCTGTTATTCAGAAATTATTGTGACAATCAGTAACTAAAATTTTATGACCTTTTAAAAAAATTTTTAAAATCTACCAACATTTATGGAGTCATCTGGGACATCAAAAACAAATAAACACAGCCTCTGACATCAAAGAAATTATTATATGTTAGAAATAAAGGAGGGATAATTATGAAGTTGATTAATGGTGTGGAGTGAACACTATGTGCCAGTTGGTAATAGTGAGAAAAGTGGAGGAATGTGGTCAAGGTCACAGTTAAATTCACGTATTCAAATGTATCTGAAGTTATAGATTATAGGAAACTCCTTTTTATAACATTCAAGTAATCCGTAATCAAAGAAAAAATATGTTACCTTATGGGCTGAAGACCAAACTCACCATGAGCTGAAGTCTGTTGTACCTTGTATATGGCCAATGACTTGCCTGAATGATATTCTAAGTCCCAGGAAAGGACGAACTCCATCAGCAGTCTCCTCATCTGTAAAGTGAGGCGAGAGAGTAAATATCTCTAAGGCCCCTTCCTGCTCTAACGATCTCCAAACCTATGAATGTTTATGTTCTGAAACTCCATTTCTATATTATTAACCACAATATTGGGACTTATTTGATAAATTGGAATAAAATTTAATAGATGGGTTTGCAGCCAACTGTGAAACAGGTTGGTGCCATTGGAGAAATTATATTCAAAACTTTTATAGCATGAAGTAAGAAGAAGCCAGACAATTATAGAGATTTAGGGGGTGGAATAGAGGAACCAAAAAGGGAGGACAGGTGTGAAATTCTTGCAGTTTCCACAAGATTCTACGCTCATTTACTGACTGACTAAAACACTATGACTATACCTAACACTTGATGCACAATATCTTATTTAATCCTTACCAAAGACCTGTGGAGTTGGAATATTGAATCCCCAATTTTATGTGAATGATGGAGCCTCAGAGAGGTTAAGTAATCACCACTACAAGGTCACAAAGCTAGTTTGCAGGGATGTTGGGATTAAAATTCAAGTCTACATGTAGCAATGCCCATTGTCTTTCTGATGTATAAAGTCTCCCAGAATTTTCTATGTACACAAGGCTCTCATGAATTTATGTAAATGACAGTGTGCGTCATTACTGATGCAATCATTATTTATAATGTGTTGAAATTAAACTTTTTGAACACTAATATGAAAGTGCAATTTTTATCCACTGATGGAGCTGGTCCTATTAAACATCATAACCTCTCATTGTAATTTTTTTAGAAAGTGTTTTCAGGAGATGGAAAGGCACAGGGATTGACATTTGTGAGTACTTACTCTGAGCCAAGCACTTAACATGTAGCGTCTTATTTAAACCTTACAAGAACTTTCTGGAAGAATATTATTTTCCATTTCTAAAAGATGAAGAAATTCAGGCTCAGAGAGGTTAAGTAACAAGCCACAGGTCCCTGTGATTCACAAACCCCTGTTTCATGGTACTCTATACTGCTTTCCATGGCCAATTTCCAAACAGGCTCTAGTTTTCCTCTGTTTCTTTGAAGTTCAGCTGGCATGTTCTTTAAGTTTTTATTTTAGGGCATCACCAAAAGTTCAGAAATATACATTGACATCAGTGATTAAAATATATGCTATTCAGCCAGTGATCAAATCAGTCTCAAGACTCAAATCATTGGTGTTTGACTTATGTTTTTAATGAACATAAAGACATATAATTTCATTAATTCCTGATCATTTTGGGGTCCCAAATGCACTTGATTATTGAGTGAATCAGTAATTTTTATTATTAAATAACAACCAGCATTTGTTAAATACTTATGTCTGACCACTATGTTGAATCATTTTGACAGTAAGTTGTACTTGTCCTTTTTTTATTTTTCCTAAATAAATCTTTTTGTTTTTCCTAAGAATACTTATCTTCAGTCATTTAAAATTTCCTTAAGTCAAAGAATATGCATTCCCTGACACACACACCTAAATCTTCTTAATTTTCGAGAGAGAACTTGATTTGCTATATGTCGTATGCTAAATGGATAGTCTGGGGCACACATTTGTCTGGAGACAAAGTCTTGCTCTAAACAACAGTTTAAAATGTTTCATGAGCACCCATTGAAAGTGATATATTATGCAAGCAATTTCTTTGTAGTTGTCTCTAGAAACAGCTCAGGTACTTAGACTTAAATGAGTGGTGAAGCCAAGGTGAAGTGTGCCCCCAATTCCCATGCTGAGTTGTTGGTTCTGTTCTCTGTGTTCCCACAGCATTTTTTTCTTACTTCTGAAATAGCGTTCACCAGCTTGTATTTATTTGTTTACATACAAGTCTTCTGCACATTTGACCATTAACTCTTCAAGGTCAAGGACCAAGTCTTATTCCTCCTGATGTCTCTAGTACCTACCATGGTGCCATATACATAGTGATAGCTGAATAGATATTTTGGAGTGAGTGATTGAATGAAAGAATAGAAGTCTCCTTTGTCTTTTATTTATTTATTTTTTTGTGAGGAGCATCAGCCCTGAGCTAACATCCATGCTAATCCTCTTCTTTTTGCTGAGGAAGACCGGCTGTGATCTAACATCTATTGCCAATCCTCCTCCTTTTTTTCTTTTTTTACCCCAAAGCCCCAGTGGATAGTTTTATGTCATAGTTGCACATCTTTATAGTTGCTGTTCGTGGGACGCGGCCTCAGCATGGCCGGAGAAGCGGTGCGTCGGTGCGCGCCCGGGATCCGAACCTGGGCCGCCAGTAGTGGAGCGCGCGCACTTAACTGCTAAGCCACGGGGCCGGCCCCTCCTTTTTCTTCTAATATATTAGGATTTATGGGGACCAGTGTTAAGTTGTGGTACCTGGATTCCCTGTCAACTTTTTACTTCAGCTCCTGGGACTGTTGTCAGCAGCTAACCTTCTGCTATCAGTGCCTTCAGGGCTTGCTTCAGCTGCAAAGTGATGCTTAGCTCAAAGTCACACCCATTCCCATGGTGGGTCAAGTCAATGACTGGTCAATATGGGACTATAAAGGTGTGGGCACCTTGGCCAAACTGAGAAAGGTTTTGGGGGGCCATTCGAGCTCCAGATTTCCCTTAGGGTTGGGGAAGGCTGCCATTGGCCCTACATGTCAGTATAATTTTTCCTTCTGCCCACTCCTGCTTTCTTCCCTCCCTTGACTGCTGATCCCAAGGACACATATCACAAGCCAACTTCTGTCTTGGAGTCTATTTTCCAAGGAACTCAACTTGCAACGAGTTTAAAAAAACACTTTTAAACAAAAGTTGTAAGAATGTGCTTTAGTGTCTTTAGTGTCTGCTTTAGCCTCCAGCCTTACACCTCCAATGGGAATCTGTGCTGATTTATAGATCATGTGTCAGGAACTATACTCTGTAGTTTCGCCTACGTAATCTTATATAATTCTTACTTTAGCCCTGAAAACTAGAGATTTTTGTTTTAATTCCAAACTTTATATATGTGGCTCAGAGTCTAACAAAAATGTTCAAGATCTTACAGCTCATCTGAAGCTAGTAGTTAAATTTTCCTTGGTTCCCAAGTAATATAATAAAGGCAAGAACTAAATTGGAAGTCTTAAAGATTCTATTTTATCCTTCACACATGCCAAGAGACCATGGGCTTGCATAATATGTCACTTTTCGTAGTTCTATAGATGTAACCTTCTCCATTTCACTGCCTTTTCTATTTTTCTTCAAAAAATAGATTGAAGAGAAGGTATCTACATTTTTTTTTATAAATTCTCATCCTCTTTTCAGGGATCTTAGGTTGAGTTCCCTAGAAGCAGAGCTTGAGATAACTTCTTATTTAAGCAGTTTATTAAAAGCGGAAACTGAGGCTAAGGAGCATGAAGAAACCAGGATGGGGAGAGGGAAAATATTGAGGCCGGTTATGTTTTCAGCTGAAGACTACCTTCGGTCTGATCTCAGTGTCTGGATAATTAATGTACCACACTATTAGTCCTTCCTTGAGGCAAAGGGGCATCTTTTTGTACCACTGTATAAGCAAATATTAGCTATGGGCTGCCTCCCCAGAGACAAGTATAACCAATCAGGTACCAACAGAGGTCAATTCTTCGGAGAAGGAACCACTTGTGTGCCATTAACAGTGAACTCACAGCAGTTGGTGGATGAGTGCACTGGTCCACAAAAGGCGACTGTGAAGGGCACCAGAATATCCATTACATCAGGTACTGTCAATAGGCCATGATCTATTTTATCTAATTAGTATTTATTGAGCAGCTACCAAGTTCTGGGTTTATTCTAGGCACTAGAAATACAGAAGTAAATAAAACAAACAAAAACCACATCCTACTAGAGTTTACATTCTAGTGGAGGGAGACAGGTAATAAACAAATAAATTATTCATTTAATATGTCAGAGGTTGTTAAGGAGTATGAAGAAAAATAAAGTAGAAAAGGGGAGGGTCTTCAAATTTAGATAGGATGGTCCAGACAATCTTCATTGAGAAGATGATGTTGAAGCAAGGACCTAGAGGAGGTAAGTGGACAAGTTATGCAGATATTCTGAGAAAGTACCTTCTAGCAGAAAGAACTGCAGGTACAAAGTTCTCAAGGTGGCAGAGCTGGTCGCTTTCAAGAAACAAGGATGCCAGCATGACTGGAATAGGGAGATGACAGGGAGAGTGAAAGAGGTGAGATCTGAGAGAGAGCAGTAGCAAGGCCAGGTAGCACCTTACAGGTCACGGTCAGTACTTGACTTTTACTTTGAGTGAGATAGAAAATCACCCGGAGGATTCTCAGAAGAGTGATATGATCTGACTCACATCTTGAAAGGAACACTTTACCTAGAGTTTTGAGAAGAGGTGGGTGGACAAGGAAAGAAGAGCCACCAGTTAGAAGGCTATTACAGTATTTATGAGGGATTTGTCCGTAGCTAAGAAGAGGATTAGAACAGTGCAGGTGAGATTTTTTTCAGATTCTGAATATGTTTTGAAAATACAGCCAACAGAACTTGTTGATCGGATGTGTGGGATGAGAGAAGAGAATGAGTCAAATGTGATTCCAAATGGCAACACTTGCCTGAAATTTATACAAGGTTATAAACCAATGTTACTGCAATAAACAAAACAAAACAAAACAAAAACAAAATAACTCAATCATTGTGGGGGAATGAAGTGTGGGGATCCAGGGAGTGGAGGGGAAGTAAGAGAGAGAGAAGGAATAAAATCAGTTTACCAAAAAATAAAAGAATAATAAAAATAAAAGAAAATAAAATAAATAAAAAATAAATGGCAACGCTCAACAACCAACCAGCAGCATTTGTCTTGATTTTAGACTCAAGGTCAAATTCATTGGATACAATGTTTCACAGAGCCTCACATTTATGTAGCTTTAAGAGAGGATGCAGGATAGGAATCATGCAGAATTCATGACAATGGCATAGCAGGGATATTGTGACTCACATAAACAATTTCTGAAACCCTCAAGTCACTTTGCATTTGGCATGCACAAGTTCATACGAGAAGAAGTTGAATGGAAAAAGTTGATGTCTGCTCAGGGAAACCATCAGCTCTGTGGTCCCTTCAGCTTTTATATCTTATGCCCATTTTCTGGTGCGGTTGTATCTTGTAAATATTGGTTAGTCACTATTCGATAAACAATCTCAACAATGAGGTCCAGGTGCTTGGTCCTGTACATGATAACCTTGGCCAGAATCTGGCTCAGCTTGGATCTGCTATACTCCCATGAATTTCATAAGTTAGTGTAGTGGGGGAAGATTTGATCAAGATTTGTATCATCAGCGTTCCCTGGGAATAAAAGAGGCCACTAATCAACCCTTGGCACTTTTCTTCCCTAAATGTTTTGGCCTCAGCAACTGGAAGGATGAAGTTGCCATCCTATGGGAGTAGTGGCTTTGGAGGACATAGGAGGAAGAATATCAGGAATTCGATTTTGGACACATTAAATTTGAGATATATTTTATGCATCTAAGTGGAGAAGATGAGTGGGAAATTTGAAACAGGAATCTGAATTTCAGGAGGGAAGTTTGGGATAGAGTTTTATATTTGAGGACTAACAAGAGATAAATGGTATTTAAAGCCATGAGTCTAGATGAGAACAATGAGATCCAGAGGGAGTGAGTATAGATAGAGAAGTCTAAAAATTGAGAATTTCAGTTGTTGGGGATATAAAGAAGACTAGCAAAGGGCACTGAGATCAAGAGGCCAGTAAAATAAGAGAAAATCAACAGTCTCTGATGCTGGATGAGCCACTGGAGGAAAGATTTTAAAATTAAGGTTATAGTAATCAACCGCATCAAATTCTGATAACCAGATGACTAGAATGAGGACTGTTGGATTTAGTCACAAGAAGGTCAATGCCGACATTTACAAAAGCAGTTTTGTGGAGTGATGTGGAAAAATTGATTAGGGATGGTTTAAGAGAGAAGGGGAGAAAAAGAATTAGAGACAGCAGGAATAGATAAACTGTGCTGCAAGAGGAACACGATCAGAGAATTGCAGCAATAGCTGGAGAAATAGTAGTCAGAGGAGGAGTTTTTGTTGTTTAAGATGGGAGCTGTTGTAGGCTTGGAAGAATGATCTGGTAGATACAGTAAATTAATAATGAAGGAGAGACGGGAAATTACTGAAATGATGCTCTTAAGTAGGTATAAGAGGATGGGACTAATGCACAGGTGGAGGTGTTGACCCCAGAGAGGAGGGCAAATAGTTCTTCCATTTTAATAGGAGGAAAGGAAGAAATATATAAGCAAAGATGCAGGTTGGTGGGTGGAAATTTGTGGAAGTTCTTTCCTCAGTTTCTATTTTCTCAGTGAAATAGAACACAAGGCAAACATCTGAGAGTGAGGAAGGAAGAGGAGGTGCTGGATGTTTAAGGAAAGAAGACAAGGATGGAACTAGTTGGTGGGAAAGGGAATGGAGAGAGAAATGTATTGAAGACTACGGGGCAGAAGTAAGAGTCCACCTGAGAATAGTGGCCAAGGTTTTACAGTAAGACAAAACAGGATGGTTGTATGTTTTTCTCCAGCCCTGTTTAGCTGTGAGGTTTAGTCAAGCTGTGGGAAGAGAGTGAGAGATAATCAAGGTTAGAATTTTGTCAGGTGAGTATATAAAATGAGAAATGAGCAAGATAATTGAAAGTACGTGCAAGGGAGTTATTACAATGATGGGCCATGAAATCCAAACTGTTCAAGAAACAAAGTGAGGACACAGAAGGTAGGGAAAATGAAGGCCATTAAAATGGAGATAAAAATCAAAAGACTGAAGGTCCTGGCAAAGTGGAACATTTGTTAGTCAGGTGCTCCAAAGAGTGACTTGGAAAGAGGAGAGGAGATGATCTAAATGTGAGATCCCTAACATTTACAATACTGAGACTGCATTTTCAGGTCATAATTATACCTAGGATATGACTGTAGCAGTGAGTGGTTAATGTAGGGTGGAAGACACAACTATTGGATCCAGAGAAGGTTAAGAATTGAAAGTCCAAGATAATGAAACTCTCATCTAGATGGGCATTAAAATCGCAAGTGGTTATGATGGGAGTAATGTTGGAGAATGAAACAGTAAACCAAGGTCTAAAATCCTCAAAGAATTAAGGAGTGACCCAAGAATTTGTAGGTGAGGACAACAAGGCTGGGTAGTGAAAATTTGTATAAGGTAGGAGGAAGAATGGTCTAGACGCAGTGATTGGAAGCAGAGAGAGCGCATACCTTTATTGCAGCCCAGTGGTGGGCTGTGGGGTATTCAATGTCACAGGGGAGCATGGGTATTACAGATTTAGTGACACAGGGGCTATCTCATTCACAAGCAATTCCAAATTCTGGCAGAAAGAGTCTTATTTGTCTGACTTGGATTTGCTTGTCACTCCTGCTCCACATAGTATCACCGGGAGGGAGTCATGGAGGACTACATGGCCTTCTCTTGTTACCATGTAGACAGGGACAGAACTCTGAAACCTATTTCCTAACTTCTTCCTACCAAAGAAGAATTGCTTCCTAAAATAGCATTAACCTTTCCTTTCTAGCCTTTTCTTTCCTTTTCAAAATTCTCTGCTTCTCTAGGAAAAGCTGAGGCAATGGTCAGGCAGTGGTCCATGGGGTTGAGTTCCAGGTGGGCCTCCTAACGCCACTATCCATAATTACATTGCTCGCCCACATATAGAACTTCCTTGCTTGAAATGAGCTCAGTATGAAGCTGCAGGAACTTACCTGGCATTGGCATAGTTTATTGTTGTGAAAGCAATCCCGCTTGGTACAGGACATCTTGATTTGTGTTAACATTCGAATGCACTAATATTCCTAATACCACTTATATTTATTTATAACATAAATCATATCCTGCTCAGAACTAAGTTGTTGCTGCTATTTTTTTCTCCTACTCTCCTGCTGGGTGTATTTATGTTATGCTGTGTTGTGTTGCTACCCTTGCTGCAAATTTATCTGAGCTTCGCCTTTTACTGCTGATTTAGCAAACATTTTATATTCTGTAATGAACTGTAAACATTTTTCCTTTTGACAGATCCATTATGACAAGTGTTATAAACTCTTCACTGCAGACTGTATCTCTTCTATTGAGCTGCTCTTTATATCAATTTTACTATGCACAGAAAATGAAGCTGGTAATATTGCACCTGTCTGAGCTCAGCCAGGACAATCAGTAAGTCCTACAACTTGAAGCATCTATATACTTAGCTTTATTACACCTGTTTCTGGTTTATACAGCATGTTAGTGGGAATCAAGTTTTAAGAGTAGTCAAATGAGCCGAAACTAGCCCACGAACTCCAGTTTCTTTCCATTTAAAAGTTTGCATGTAAACATACAAAACATTTTTAAGTAGCTGATAAAGCTTCCCATTTTCTACCAAGTCTAAAATGTCATAATATATTTACATTAAACCCAGGTTACATCTGAGAATAAGCATTGCTCCCAAAGAAGAACATTCATCCTGCTAAGCCATGCCCATATCCTTGCTTACCTTTTGTGATGGTAGTGGGGGCTTCTTTCACTTACCAGCGTCTTTCAATGAATAAAAATATCAAAATTCTACCAAAAAAACAGTGAGGATTAAATGAAAAAGGAAACTTTTGTCATTGGCTGAATTGTATCCTTCCCAAATGTCATATGTTAAAAGGTCTATCCCCCAGGACCTCAGAAAGTGACTCTATTTGGAAACAGGGTCTTTAAAGAGGTAGTTAAGTTAAAATGAGATTAGATTTGGCTCTAATCCAATATGACTGGTGTCCTTATGAGTAAAGGAGATTAGGACACAAACGCGCACACAGAGGGAAGACCATGTGAAGACACAGAGAGAAGATACTCATCTAAGAGCCAAGGAGAGAGGGCTCATAAGAAACCAACCCTGCCAAAACATTGATCTCAGACTTCTATCCTCATAATTGTGAGAAAATAAATTAATTTTTAAGCCACCCAATCTGTGGTACTTTGTTATGGTAGCCCCAGCAAATTAGTACACCATATTTATTATTTCTAATTTTTGAAGAAATTTTCACACATTATTTTATTTAATTTCCACAATAATCCTGAGATGTATCTACCACCTTCATTTTTAAAGATGAAGAAACAGACTCAGAGAGATTAAGCAATTTACTCTAGGTCATCCAGCTACATGTTAGAGAGCTGTGGTTAAAATCCAGGTTGTTCTGATTTAAAATCCATGTTCCTTTCTCTTTACATGTTGTCTCTCTGTACATCTATCCTGCCAGCCCATTGGTGCTATGATGTAATGGGTAGTTGGTGCTATAATGTAATGGGTAGTGAAATAAGATGGAAAGGAAGGCCGTATCTAGGCTATAGGCAAGTCTTCAAGTTTGCCTCCTGTAGTTACTCTCCCCTGCCTGCTGAATGAGGCATGCTTTTAGTGAGATTTTACTTTTCAAACAGAAGAACAGCCCATTTCAGCCAGACCACATTATTAACATTCATGGAATTGCCTCTAAGAAAGACTAGAAACCAATATTTCATTTGAAGAAGGCATTTTCGTTCACAATACTGCATACCTTGAGAATACTTCTCAAGTTTCACTTTTCATTCATTAACTTAGAATTGAACAAATAGCTGTTGATTGCCTTCTGCATTTTGGGAACTATGTTTGGCACAATGGATGCAAACTGGCTAAGACAGACGTGGTCCCTGCCCTCACACAGATTTAGTAGAATACTCACACTGAATCGGGTGGGTTTTGTTTGTTTGCTTGGGTTTATTTTGCTTTTGTTTTTAAACCTGTGTCTCTTCTGTCTAAGTGGAAAGCATTGAGGTCATGGACTGTGTCTTGTTTGCCTTTGTGGCTCCAGTGCCTGGCAGAGTGCCTGACACATATTAAGAGCTCAATAAATATTTTTAAATTGAGTTGGGATTCCAAATTTATAGCTGATGAAGATGAATGAATATCCAATTACTTGACAGGAGTTCAAGAGACATTCTGAAATCTGGTGATGGCAGCTCAGCCTTTGTGCACCACACATAAATACCAACGGTTCAAATGGTTCATAAAGCCACACCATTGTGAAAAGTTAATCTTAGACATCAGATCACTAATTGTTGCCTTCTGTTTCTTACTTTTTATATTCCTACTTTTTTCTATTTCCTACTTTTTCTATTTTGTAACATGATGTGATTTTTATAACATTTTACTTTGACTTAAAAATAATTATAGCAAATAATAAATGCACAAAATATAAGATAACTCATCTTTGTGTCATAATCTAGAGATAAATACTGTTATATTTTTTAAAATTTATCCTGCTAGTTACAGCAGGATAACAACTATGCCTGTAGTTTTTGTAAATATATTCTTTTACATGTGCACTATGCAGAAAGTTCTATAACATGCCTCTTTCACAAAATATTTATTAAAAATATTGCCCCATATCATTAAATATTCAAATATGATTTAATAGACTTGAATGGACTAATGGATTTAATAAGTAGTATTTATTTTTCATTTGTTTGCTCAATGCCTACCTACTGTTTACCAGACACTATGGCAGACACTAGAGGTACAAATATGGTAAGGCATAGGACCTGCTCTTAAAAGTTACATTATGACCCTTGGCTAGTCTCTCTTCACTGTATGGAATTATCAAGTACCAATTTATTTCTTTGCCTAGTATTAATTTTCCCAGTAAATATTATTTATTGAACATAACTTATAGGCTGACTCCTACTCCTCCAACACATTCTTTCATTCAAAAATATTTATTGAGTATCTAACATATGAAAGAATCTGCTCTAAGCAACAGGAAGATATCAGTGAACTAAACTGTTAATGTTTCTGTCCTCAGGGAATTTATTTTTTAGTGAAGGGACACAGACAATAAACAGGATAGAGAACGTGGACTGTGTTTAGGGGTAAGAAGTATGAAGAAAAATAAAGTAGGGTTGGGGGAATATAAAATTGTGGGGAGAGGATAGAGTTTTACACAGAGTAGCCAGGGCAGACTTTAGACATAAGGTAGCTGTGACTTTAGTGATGTGAGAGAGCAGGTCCTTCAGATATCTGGGGAAACAGCTTCAGGCAGAGGAAACAGCAAGTACAAAAGCCCTGAGGCAGGAATATATGCCCTGTTGGTTGGAGAAATCATGAGGCGGTCTGTGTGACTGGAGTGGAGTGAGCTGGCAGGGGATGGTGGTAGGGAATGAGAGTAGATAAGTCTCAGGGGATTATAGGGCATTGGAGCAGTATATAGAGAAAATGGTATTGGAAACTTCTGGCAGTTCTTTTCTAGATACTTTTATTTTCTCAGTGAAATAGGAATTAAAGTCATCGTATGAAAGTGGGGAGGAAAAGAGGCAGGAGGAAACTGGTCTTGGAGGGGACAAGGAGTCTGAATGGATGACCAGGACATTGTCTAGAACAGCAGAAAAGCTCTAAGTTCTCATTCTTGGAGACACAACTCCGTATCATTTCTTCAGTGGAGCTTTTCTTCCTGCACCTGTCACTATTAATTGCTTCTTCCTATTTAGTCCCACAAGACTTTATGCATCACTCTTTTACAGCACTTATGATGCATTATTGTAACTAGTCTCTTACATAACTTTCTCCCTGGATAGACCATGAGCTCTTCAAAGTCAAGGGTAATGCTTGATTCACCAGAGTAACCATGGTACGATATTGAACACATAGTAAATAACATAAATCTCTATGGCATGAATGTATTTGATGAATGAATGTTTTTAATGACCTGTTTCCATTCCAATTTTTTGTCAAAGGTCTCAGCAACCAAGAGCGAGTACAGACATTAAGATTTACCATCCAACCTCATTGGAAAAGCTTTGGCCATTTTTAGAATCTAGAATTAATTACTAATTAATTACTTTTTTAAGAAGCAGCTTTTTTAGGCTTCCAAAAAAGTAGTATTATGATGTCAATATAGCACAAAATCCATGAACCTAGGAGAGGTTTAAGAAAATTAAGTCATCCACTTAGATTTAGTCTGTATAATCCAGCACATGGAAGAAAAATAAGTTTTATCCCACAGAGGAGCTCCTGGTGGTTGGTAGTGGCTGCATGTTTAAAGGGATTGTAATGTCCTACTTGGATTCAGAATGGAAGAGTGGCACATCAATTGGGGGTGCCTACCTTGGGTGTGGCAGTGATGGATGGTGGCATGCCTGCTGTGAAACGCCAAATATGGATTAAAGTATTGTTAGACTTTCGTTAATATCCAAGACGATGTTTGTTATCTTTCAGTCACTCAGTTATTCAATACTGTTTATTGAGAACTTCTTTGCTTATTGTGCTATATACTGAGAACACATTGATGAGTGAGTCTGGATTCTTCATGTCCTCTTACAGTTTGCAGAAGAGAAACAATTCTAACTATAATATGATACGAGGGGAACTTCTTAGGGGTTGTTTAGGGTGCTGTAGGAACACATATAATGAGTCACCTAAATCAAAATTGGGGGAAACAAAGAATACTTGTCAGAATAAGTAACTTCTGGTTCTGCACATAAGGAGCTCGGAAGTTGCCACTCTGCCCTAACAACAAGTAAAAGCTGAACATAATGAAAAATCAACAACTCTTCTTGGATCCATAGGAGATAGGAGGACACAGGGCAAATCACCGCCCCCAAGATTGGAGACAGAGGTGAATACAGGAAGTCATGGCTTACTGGAGCAAAGACTTGGGAGCAGAAACTGTGTGAGGAACCATTGTGAGGTAGAAACCAGAACTATAATTGATGAATTCCTGGAGGCTCAATGTGGACAATCGTGAGAGTTAAAAACTCCAGAGGGGCCCAGTCATAGAGGGACCCCCACACTACGGTGAGATTTACCTCCAGGAGCTCAACCAGGTTCTCAATTTTGAAAAAAAAAAAAAAAAAGTCAGATCTAAGGAGACATCTGTCTACAGAAATTTTACGAATTAAAGGAGCGTGTTTGGTAAATATCTGAGAAAAATCCCTTTGTGTTTCTGCCAGGGGGAGGGGAAAAGGGACCATTTTGCAATGTCTCAGAGCCCTCTGTTCTTTAACAAGGCCTGTCTGGAGGGAAAATTAATTGACCAGAGCCTAATCTGCTGGAGTATTATCAAAGCCTAATTTACCTGGGGAAAGGGAAATACCCAACTCCAGCCTGCTCTAGCCATCCTATTCCTCCTAAGTGGGGAGAAAAACACCGAGAAACTCTTGTGAAGTTCACAGTCCAGAGGCATAGGCTCACTAAAAGACTGAGACTGAATCACAGGAGTATAGGATGCTTCTCTTCTCCCCACATGTCACCACCACATAACTAAAGGACTATTTATACCAGTTCCTTTTACCTGTTATATCTTGTCTGGCTATCAGGAAAAAATTACAAGACATACCAAAAGAAGTAACTTGAGCTAGAAAATAAAGAATGAATAGAAGTTAGCCAAGAAAAGATAGAAGCATGGTTCAAATACAGATAAAAGTGCTCTAGCAGAGGGAAGACTATATTCAAAGACCCCAAGGTAGGAAGAAACATGGTAAGTTTGAGAAACTGAAAGAAGACCAATGAGGTTGAAGTTAGAAGCAAGAACAGTGTGAAAAATACTGCAAATATAAGCAAGTCCTGTATTATAAGTTTTAAAATTGGATTAATAAAATTGGACCTTATTTTAAGAGCACTGGAAAGACTTCGAAGAGTTTTAATAAGGAGAATGACAAAATTAATTATGCACGTTAGAATTACCATTCTGCCTACATTAGGCAGGCAGAATTGTCAAGAACCAGGTCTGGTGATAGGCAGACAAGTAAGCAGGTGTTGCAAATGTCAGACAAGTGATAATGGTGGCCTAGAATGGGATAATGTCAAGGAAGATGAAAATAAGTGAATGGAGTTGAGTGGTATTTAGCAAATGAAATCAACAAGACTCGGTACATGATTAGAAGTTGGTAATGCAAGAGAAAGACATATGACCTATAGGTTACTTGTCTGGCCAACCAGATGAATTAAAATAACATCACTTGAGAGAGAGGGAATGAGAAGCAGGTTTTTAATGAGACAGATTATGACTTCAGCTTTGCAGGTTGAATTTTTGGAGTTTGTGAAACATTTAAGAGGAGATGTCCTCTAGGCAGTTAGATAGATGAGTCTGAAGTTCAAAGGCAAGATATAAGTGGGAAGAACAAGTCCGGGAGTCATAAGTGTAAACAGTAATTAAAGTCATATACAATAATGAGATAATCCAAGGAAAGGATATAGAATGAAATGAAAAACTGACGTTGTTGCAAACATCTGCCTGGTTCCCCAAGCCCCACTGATGTTTTTGATTCTGAAAACCTTCTATTCTGAATTGTCATTAGATTCCAAGCTCATGACTCCTCCTCAGTCCATGGCCTCTGGACACCTTCTCATATCTGGACTCATTTGTATGTCTGTTCACAATCAAGGAGCTTCAGCATTTCCTGCTTCATATGCAGTCCCCATGCTCCTAGGGCAAGCCATGATATCATTGCTGGCATCCAGTCTTCTGAACGAACCTTCCTATTAGGTTGACTAGCCATGGAGGATTGGTGAATACCTGCAGAGAAGAGATTTGGCCCTCAATGTTTCTCAGAACTCTTAGGACCAGAGTCCTATAGGAACTGTTCTTACCAAGGAACAAGAGCCTCTTTATCGCTGAATCTTTTAGGCAGTCTTAAAAATTGAATTTCTTGACCTCTTCTCAACATTTATTAGTGTTGAGAATTCTTACCAACTTGAAACAATCTCCTCCCTTAATTTTGTGCAAACACATGCTTTACAATTTATTGTGGCCTCTCTGAATATTCATCAATCTCTCTATGGTTTCCTCCTCCTCTACTTGAAACATAAATTGGAGTTACTCAGGGTTATTTACAAAACTCAATTTTCTTTTTTCCTATATTATTTCCTTGAGTCATCTTATCAATTTGCATGATTTCCTTCTCTTTCATTGCTAACCTTTGATCATGTATCAAGTCCTATTGTTTTTCCCTACTAAAATACTACTATCTCCATTCACTTTTATTCATTTTTCTTGACATTATATCACTCTAGCCATCAACACATCTTGTCTTCTCATTGCAATACCTGCTAGGTAGGTCTGTGAACATAGAGAACAGGAGCTTCCCACTCCATATATAGTCAATTGAAATGGCTACATTCTTTTGTGCCTTCTTTTTAAAATGCATTATTTAATTAACTAATCCGTACATTTCCAAAAAAAAAAATTAAATCATTATATTCTCCAATTGCCAATTCTAACCTATTTTGTATTCTCCAAGAGAGATGATTTTACTAACAAGACGTATTACAAGAACAGCTCAGAAGTGCATTATGAGTAATTATATCTCAAGACAATTTACACTCTGGCATAAACAGTCTCTTACTGCATTAGAGCCCCTTAGGAAATGATCTTATTGTAATATTAATTCCATTTCATAAAGTTCTGGTAGTTGTCAATGAGATTATAACCAACACTCTTCTTGTTAAATAATAAGTTATATCAATGAGTGCATAAAGCATGTTTTGACAAGACAGTATAATGTTATTATTATTATTTATTGTGTCCAAGGCACCTCTCAGCCTGTAGGCAATTAGCTTTAATATCACATTACAGCTCCTCCAGCTCCTATTTTAATGGGCTTCCAGACAACAACAGCCTGTTTCCACTCCTTCAAGATGGCTTAAAGAGTCTAACTGCTCCTGCTTAGCTGGTCTCTGTGAAGTGTGAAGTTTTTAATCTGATCTCTGTTCAGCCTCAAGCATTTAATTTGCAGTTTAGGAATTAGTAGAGGTCTGCCATGCAGATCAACAAGGGTAAAAGCTGTTAAGATTTGCCAATACACATTGAAAGAAGCTGAGTGGGAAAGAGCAAACCAGTTGCACTGGAAGAAACTGCAGGCTATGACCTGAAAGGCTGAGTCTGCTTTCCATTTAGAGAGTTTGAAGTCTTCCTGCACTGCACTTAGACACCACTGTGCTCTCTTCAAGGAAGATCCTAAAGTGGGGAATTAGTGTAAGAACACTGTGATTTCCCGCAGCTTAAGGAAATAAAAGGAAGATTCAGACCAAAACAAAGCAAGTGGCCAAAAAAAAAAAGAGCCACCCAATAGTTATGCCAGGATTAGAGTTGTGAAGTCTGTCATCACAGAATGAATGAATACACCGTCACCATTGCTGCCACTTCCCACCTTCTGATGCAGCAAGAAAGGTCAAATCATCCACCATCCTGATAGCTTTACCTACACAGCTTCACACTCATTCTATCAATGATCCTCCAGCTAACATTCTTCCCTCTGCCTCCCAGTTGTCTAAATCCCACTCACCACCATGGCTCAAACTACATATTTCTATATTCATACCTCCTTAGAAGTTTTCTTGACTATTCCAAAACCATTCCACACTCATTTCTCATTTATTTACATATGTATATATTTACATATTTACATACACATATCAGCATACATGAGATAATTCGAAACAAGTGGTACAGTGTTCACTGTATATATGTATATATTTTACATATGTATATGTTTACATATTTACATATATATATCAGCATATATAAGATAATTCAAAACAAATGATATAATGTACACTGATCTTCCATATCACTGCATTGTTTTGAATTGTCTCACGTATGTTGGTTCGTTCTCCACAGTTGGATTATAATTTCAGAAAGAGAAGACACCTTCTCTAAGGGTTAGGTGACCTGGTTCTTAGCCCTGGCTCTGATGCTTTGAGGCTTGGTCAAGGCTGCCACAAAATTATATGCATCTCTGCCTTGGAAAATTTGCTTCCTATTACTTAGAAACTTTGTTTCCCACCTTCGCGTTGGAGTAGATGCATCTATTTTTTAGTAGCTCAGATTTTTATTTGATTTATGATCCTGTTTCTCATATTTCCAACAAAAGTTTATATAATGTTGGATGCATTATAATTCCTCAATAAATAAGTGAATTTCATTATGGTGGCTGGGTGGCTGGATAGATGGCTGACTGGATGGCTATCTGGATGGATGGCTATCTGGATGCATGGACGGATGGATGGACAAATGAAATAATAGAAGGATATATGTATGACCTAGCTATTTGGAAGGATTTCCTTTTTTCTCAGCATCAAGTAGAAGGTACATATTGACTTACAACTGGGTGCTTCCTTTACCCAATACAGAATGTTATGAGTGGAACCACAAGACTATTCCCTGCTAGAGACCTCACCAGAAGGAAACTACGTGCCTAAGAAATAAACTTCTCTCTGATCTATTTCCCTGGAGTACTAATAATCCCCAAGGGTTTCAAAGATAGTGCCCAATACTGAAAGACCCTTGGATCCTTATCCAGAAAATAGAAAAGAAACATTCCAAGCCACTTATTTTTTTCAAAAGGAAAAGGTGCCCACTTTTCCCAATTCAACTATCACATAATGAAAATGTCTCCCAGACATCATCAAGGTCGACTGAGACTCATAATCCCCAAGCTCATTTTTCACCCCATTGCTGGCTGGTCTATTTTTCACTTCACCTTAGCATTTTGACAAGCCATATAAAAGAAAGGATGAGAGAATGTCTCTGTTGTCAAAGCCTGCCTCTCTTCTCTCTGGAGCACACCATGTCATGTAGGCAGGTGAGAAATGACCCTATTATTGGTTCTAAGAACTAAGAATGGCCACGGCTTTCCAATAGAGCTGTTTGCCCTGAACAAGTGTGTTTCGCAGATAGATAGTGCCTACTTGGCCTGTTTATGTGCAAAGCCATAGATGCCATTTAGCCACATCACCCCGTAGAGAAGAAATAGTCAGATAATCTTATGCAGCTAACTTTTAGACAATGTAGTCATTTAGATTATTAACTGGTTGAGGGACCACAACTTCTTAGACCACAAGTAAGTGAGCCTTATGTAAGGCTATGTTGGTACTTACTATATATGCTTGCTGCACTCTTATGTTAGCTTTTAATATTGAATGGAGTGGCATCAGATAACACCAATAAGGATCATCTAGATTGTTTCCACACTACTCCATATCCCTTTGCTTATCAGCACCCTCATTTTTTCTTAGTAGGGTAGATAAGCCAACCTACCTCATAAATTCCTGTGCTCACTATTTACCCACTGATAAGAGAAGCCTAATGTGGCTGAGTAGAACACCTAGCTTCCAATTTAATAGAATCTGTGTTCTGGAAACAGTGTTGGCTTCTCTGGTGGAAGAATTCCTACTTTGACCATTAAGATGTCTGCACTTATAGAACCAAGAGTCATAGTATCTAAAAGCTAAAATGTAACTAGTAGGTAATTAGAGGTAATGATAAATGGAATGAACTTTATTTCTGTCTTTTGATTCCTAAATCCATGAACACTGAATACTACACATCCTATACAAGAACATCCCAACATTATAAGGCATCACCTCCAATCTAGAACTTACTTGAGTCTCCCTTGCCATTCCACCATTCTGCACACCTGTTCCTTGGGAGATGAGGCTATGGTAAGACCAGTGATTCCTACAGACATCATTGCTTCATTCTTTCCTGAAAAGTGAGTCCACTTTGCATGAGATAACACGATAAGACATTCAATAAGTTTCAGGTGACATTTCAGGCAAAAAAGAATGATGAGCTAGAAGAAAATACCAACTCAGATGTTTTTCAAGTTAGGAAGAATTACTATTTCCTACTTAATGAATGGGGATTCACTGCAATCAACCTGTTATTGTGTGGCTTCTTTCTTCTATTAAGATTTGGGGGCAAAATTTTTGTTGCTATTGCTCACAAGTTGAACAGTAGCAAGAGAGAAATCAACCTCATGAAGGGAAGTTCACATTACTGAACCCATGCATAGTTTTCATGACTATTTAGTTCACAAGCCTATTGAGCAATCTCTGGAGAGCTGAAGAAGGAAGCTGACTGTTACCTGGTCTACTTCTTCTTAATAATTTTTTTAGAGGAAGGGTATTTAGTAAAAATTCGTTTGGGAGATAAATACTATCAAATGCCGGGCCCATTTCAGGAGGCCCATCCTTATGTCTTCCACAGGTATCTTTGCTTTGAATTCCAGCTCCTTCCAAGTTCTTGACCATCCATCCAAATATTATCTCACCATTTATAAATAACTTGGGAGGATTTTCCTTCCCTACTGTTTTTCAGTGCCTGATTGGGCTTGGAATGTATTAGCAATCAACTTCCATTGGATGCCAATCCATCATGCAGATCTATGTCTAAATCATTCTTGATTTTTTTTCCTTCTTAGACAACTGGTCACAAGTCACTCCCATGAGACTATAATTACAGATTAAAGGCAGAATGGCATTGGACTAGGAGTAGCCCATTGAAAATATGTGCAATCCTGTATCTCCAATACCTTCTTGATTTGGATCTATCACTTTCACATGATTTTTTTGTTGTTGTTATTTTTTGTGAGGAAGATCAGCCCTGAGCTAACATCCATACTAATCCTCCTCTTTTTGCTGAGGAAGACCGGCTCTGAGCTAACATCTATTGCCAAGCCTCCTCCTTTTTTTTTTTCCCTAAAGTCCCAGTAGATAGTTGTATGGCATAGTTGCACATCCTTCTAGTTGCTGTATGTGGGACGCGGCTCAGCATGGCCAGAGAAGTGGTGCATCGGGCCGCCAGCAGCGGAGCGCGCTCACTTAACTGCTAAGCCATGGGGCCAGCCCCTTTCACATGAATTTTAAAGGTCGCTAGGCACAACCAATCTGAAGAAGCAATGGCTCAAATAATAAATATTTCATAATGGGAAGCTTGATCCACATGGTCATTGGTGTTTAATAATTGGGTATTTATTCTATCTTAGTTTCTCAAAGGAGAAAAAAGCTATTTTATTAAATGATGGGAAGTTAAATTTAGAAGATGGTACAATTTCACTCCAAAATAATAAAGGCTTCCACTGGGAATCCACTACTGTCACAGGTAGTCACAGCATGCCACAGGTACCATATTACATCTTCATCTTCTCCAGATATTCCAAGCACTCCTGGGTCCTTCCATCCATAAGAGCCAATTGTCAGTGCTGCTTGCTCATTTACCTACTGGAGCATCTTTTCGTCTCCTAGTTTCCCGTCCCCAAACAGGAAGCATTTCAGAGCATCTGGCAAATGGGTCAGAACAGCATACCAAAGTGTGGTTTATTTTGATCTCAAAACTCAAAGATGCACACAAATCATTGGGTATATTTCTCAGTATGGGGATGAGGCAACGTTCTGGACTTTGCAGGTGATATTCCAAAGTGTTCCAGATTATTGGACACACAGAAACTCCACTGAGGTGGCACATATCTTCAGTGAGGTTTATTTCTGATCTTATTATGTGCGCATGTCACTCTGAGACATCTAGGATACCTGTTACTTCCTGCTTTCTAGGTCCTATCAACATGAAGTCATCACTGAAGTCAACTTGCATAATGTCCTGTGGGTTGATAAGATATTCAAGGCATCAGTAGACTAAATTGATACAGAGCTAAAAAGACGACATAATCTTGATACATTATAGCAAAGGTATAATGCCATTTTAGCCAAATAACTACAGAATAACTCTAATGTCTTCAGTGTATTAAGACAAAGGAAAAAATATAAGAGCAATAACTGTATCAAGATACCAGTGGCTATTCTGAATTTTTCAAATGAGGAGACCTGGAAGAGTAGCTTCAATCAGTCACCCTCTGAGAAGTGTGGGAGCTGAGGAGATGCACCTCTTAGGTCCCCCTTCAAGGAAGGATTTGCTGCCCAGCTGCAAGGAGTGTGGTTAGTTGACAGCTTCCAGCTGGTAGTACCTTCAAGTTCCATTTTCACTGAGCTGAGAATATATTCTACTCTTCTCAGGGCAGCAAGATGACAAGTGGCAAAATAGTTGGGCCATTTTTGCCCAATGTGGGGCTTCTCTAATGGGCAATCTTTGCCCTGGAGCTCCCTGTTGAGTTGGCAGAGATTTTCTCAGATCTGCATCATGGTTTTATGGATTCCCTTGTACACCCCTGTTTCTTCCTCCTTTCTTTTCACAGATGTTACAGACCAATAAGACTTTTGCATCTTAACTCCATCTCAGCCTCTGCTTCTTAAAGAATCTAACCTGCAGCTCAAGGTTTGCAATAATTTCCTGTATTTTTCTAGAAACTGTCTAACCTCTGCACCTGAGCTAGAGACTTAATGGGGATTTTTGAAATAGAAATCATCCTCTCCTCACCTTTAAATTTTTTGATGGTGGCACAAACTGTCAAGTTTTTCAGAGGTAAGCTATTGGTTCAAATGTGCTATTTGGGTAGGAAGGGTTAGTACCAGTGCTCCTTCCTTGGTCTTCCTGCCATAAAAATTGCTGCCACTCTATGGATTATGACACTTGCCCAGGAATGCCACTAGGTTCTGAGTCTACACCAACTGTATATTCAGGAGCTTGGAAAGAGACAGCAGGATTATAATGGTCTGGTTTTAAGTTTTCCCCTGCTCTGGTCTCTGCATTGTCTATTTCCTCTAAGTTTTTTTCTTTTTTCTTTTTTTTTCTTTTTTTGTCTTTAGTCTTACAGGATTCTCTCAAATGTTTGGTGATCTTTAGCACTCTGCTCCTATATAAGAAGGAAATAAGAAAAGTTGATTAGTAATGTTTTATGTGTAGCCTAGGCTTGTCAAACAGTGAACTTCACTGCAGGATGATCTTGTTGAGCTGTTTCATAAGAAGGACACCTAACTGTATATTTCTATAGGTATTTTCTTTTGATCTAGTCAGTTTACCCAGAGAAGAAACAACTATCCTTCTGCCTGGAAGGTTTCAGCCTGGCTGCCAGCATTCTGGAAGCCTAGTGGGGAAAGGGTGCTAGTAGTCTCATTTTTCACTTAACCACCTTGATTTAATGACAGCCCAGCTCTCAGCTGTGCTACGTGTCACCAAAATCAGAGCATCTCTGGCTCGCCCTCTGCAAGGAATCATTCTCCAGTTTTCTTCATGGGTGTCTAAATGATTCTTCTATAGGCTTCCAATTAATCTTATGGTTTTCAGCCACATATCCAGCCTGTTTCCAGAGGTATTTTCTATCTTCAGTTCTTGATGCATTTTACGGTTCTGTGATGGTAATCACGTCGCTTTGGTACTTCCCCCACACCAGCGCAGGCTTCATTGTTATCTGGCCTGCCAAGTCAGTCGCTAATCACCAGGTATTATTTTTGTCATCTCTCCTCCTTTTATTTTTGTCTTGTGGGTTGTATCTTACTGCTTTCCACCAGGGTTCAGACTGCAAACATTATTAGTGTCCAATCCACCAGGTACAGTAGAAATGTCCCCTGCTCATTTCTGTCACTCATTCCAGAAATCAAGTTCCCCTCCCAAGCATCAAACTGGCCAAACCTAAGTATATGCTTGAACCCGAGCTGCTGGAATTCCCAGAAAACAAATAACAGTGGCCTTGAAACAGACTGATACAAGACTGATCACCAAGACTGATACAATAGAAGCTTTAAACTCTGAGATTTCAAATGCTGAGTAGGCAGAAGGGTGTTGGAGGGAGTGAGGGGCTTCTGTTACACTGTCTTGAGGCTCTCATGGTCTTAATGCTCTCCCGTGCAAGCCTGTCATTAGTGAGTGTTTCTTCCTGAGCTTGCTTTCCATCAGACTGTAGCCATTCAGTTTCATTCCTCAAGAAGCTGGCCTTAATAAGTACAATTAATTAATAATGATGATAATCATGAGAATTCCAATGACAATGACAGCTAGATTTTTATCATCACCTTGAAACAATTCTTTTTTGTGATGTTAATAATCTACATCAGAAAAGTGTCTCATTCTTAAATTAATTTTGTAAACTCTTAGTAAATAAATATAAACAGGCTTCTTTCTGGTAGGACTCCTCTGATCTTTTTAATATATTAATGTATTAAAATGGAAATAAAGGAAAACAATGAGAAATGATAAAATACCAGAGCTGAAAAAGATATCAAGGGTTATTTAGCCTAAAACCCTAAATTCACAATGATGTTACTCATCTGTGCTATGGAAAACTGACTTGTCCCAAGAAATGCAGCCCGTTTTTGAAAATGCTAGGCAAGGCACCCAAGACTGCTGACTTGTAGTTAAAGGCTCTTTCAAATTTATATATCCTGCCTTCAAGGAGCTACTAAATGATATATATGGGAAGTGCTAAAGGTGGATACAGTTTTAAATATCTGTGTAGTTTTTCCTAGTATTTAGGAAACTAAGGTAGATACATCAATTAAGAACATGGGTTAGGTTCTGGAGGGAGACAATTCACATTTGGATTACACTATTTAATACCTAATGCCCCTGGACAAGTCATGTAATCTTCTTAAATGCAAATTTTCTCACCTCTAAAATGAAAATAAAACTTATTTCATAAGTTTGTTATTAAGACTACAAGAAATAATGCATAATAACTACTTAGGTACAATACCTAGCACCTAATGATCATCTAATCAGTTATATATTTCTCACTAGCATTATTTTTATTACTAGTATTATTCATGAAACAATAAAAAATAGTTGAAGTCAGATTACAATGAAGTATTTTATTTGGAGGTTCGGTCTCTATTGCCCACACCCATAATAACTCATTAATAACTCCAAAGTTTCTTGATTTATCTGTATAGCTAAGTGTCCTGAGAAAGGATAGATATATTGTTTACTTTTTGTAATTTTTATTTACTCGTCAACCAGCCTCACACAGCTCTTACCCCTATCATTCCCCCAAAAGAATGTTTGCTGAGGTTATCAATGACCTTCCTGTTGATAAATCCAGAAGACATTTTTCCATTGCGTTCTTATTTGATCTTTAAGCAGCATTCAACACAGCTGGACCCCTTCTATCTTTCTGTCATATTTCTGATTTTTTTCCTTACCCCACCTCCAGCCCCAAGCAGTGTCTGTTAGAATGGTCTGCAGTTTAGGAGCAGAATAGGCTTAGTAAGGACAGGTTGGGCTTGGAATGAAATAGACTTAGGTTTATATTTACTTTTACCCCTTCATTTGACAGAGTTACTAATCATCTACCACATTCCAGACACTATGGTAGGCACCCAGAGGTTTGCCCTTAGCTTCTTCTTTTCCATTCTACATGCTAGACAGTCTCATTCATTCTAAAGGCTTTAACTCTGAAATCTATACCTCCAGCCCAGACTTTGATTCCTGAGCTTCTAATTCATTTATCTAACTACTTCCTGACATCCCCATTTGGATATCTCATAGACAACCTCAACGTCAAACTGTTCAAAAATGAGTTCACCATCTGTAACCATGCCATGAATCTGCTCCTCATCCAGAGTTTCCCATCTTGGGGAATGGCATCAGCAGGCTCCCAGGAACACCTGGGAGTTTTCTATAACACTCTCCTTCTCTTCTCCAGCATCAACCCAATGCAGCACCAAATTCTGTCTGTCCTATTGTCTTAGAGACTCTCAAATTTGTTACCTGCGTCCATTTATTGATTCATCTTGCATTTATTCAGTACCTTTTTGTGCCAGAACCTGTCCTGGATTCTGAAAAAATAAAGATAAACCTGTACTTCTCAAACTATCTGTGGGGAAGGACCATTTTTTTTTTTTCTTTTTTTATTTCCAGTCAGTCATGGATTGATTCTTTGGTAAAATACAACAAAAATCAATTAGTAGACAAATAAAATTAAAAAGGATATACAAAACATAAGCCTTAGCTTTCCATTGTTAGATTCAATAAACATAAAATTACTCATCAAATTGCTAGACAAGTTACTAAATACTTCTCTAAATTTCTATATCTATCTTGTTACAGATTGGTCAATTTTGCAAACTGGTGTCATCCATGGACCACATGTTGAGTAGCATTGAGGAAAGAGAGCCTGATTGTTTTTTAATTAAAAAAATGTTATGCCATTAATTTGTTCTTACGCTGAGGAATAAAATAGTAGAAGAGTGTGTAAACAGAAAAACTGGGATCCTCATTTTCCCCATTCCCTAGTCTCAGTTGCAAGAGTTTGTGCATCATTCCAGAATTTTCTACATATTTGCAAGCATATTTATTTCTACACAAAAAAATGAATGGGATCATACAATGTATATTTTTATAATTTGGTTTTTTATTTAAGTAAAGATATTTTGACAATGTCTTTATAAACACATAAGATCTTTCTTTTAAATGACTGGATGACATTAGGTGAACTAAATGAAACTGCTGATATTAAATTGCTTTTGATTTACAAAATGGCAACTTAAAATGGTTTTATATTTTATTGAATAGCCATACTATAATTGACTTGAGCAATCTTCTATTGATGGACATTATGGTTGATTCCACCGTTTTACGTGTAACATCTTTACAAACTTTGAAAGAGTAATACATCTGGTATATTTAATGGGAGTGACCAAGGAAACATTCTTCCTCTTAAAAGTTTACATTTTTTTCAGAAACTAGAAACACTAATAGAATGGATTAAAAAATAAAAATGGTATGCCATGCCTAGGTTGATTATTATCCTTGAGGAATCTGGATCTTATTACTGTTGAAAAGATAGTATCAATATTATGGAGTTCTAAAGCACATTTTAACAACAAACTAATAGCTTTACGTGTATAAATGCAAATGACTTCAAATGGCAGAGAGAAGTACTTATAAAATTCATCACTGTCAACTCCTATAGAGAAAATACTAAAAATATCTCTGCAGGCAGCAAAATAACTGGTAAATGACTAACAATAAAGGTTATCTATAGTACAAGCTTTAATATTCATTTGCTATCAATGAAATGGTACAAAATAAATATCTGAAATAATGACAAAATCTGATATTTCCTATTTAAAAACAGCAGCTGGAAGAATATGTTTATTACATTATGAAAATGGAATACGAGAAATTAATAAAGTATATGTCTCCCAGACTACAAAACCTAGATCTCAAGGCACGTTAGAAACACATGGCTAATCAGAACTTGGTTGTTATTAGCACAACCTTTTCTCTCCAGCCACTTCATTGTGATGTATTAACACTTGCATTTTCTTCCCCATAGAGTAAGGCAAAAATGTGAACTTTTAGTGAAAGAAGCTGCAAGCTAAACAGCCTTGCAGATTGCTTGAGGTTATTTTTATTTATTTATTTATTTTTGAAATTGATTAAGTACTGGAAAAATAATTATTGTTATGTGATTGTCGTAAAAAGAAAGGTTTGTTGAACCCACTTGGAAGCTGAGTAGCCCTTCTCTTGTAGTTGGATTTTAACTCAAAATGAAAGACGTTTGCAAAACTCAGACTTCGGTTTTTTCCCAATTTCCATAGATAACAAATGAAAAGAGTCCATTTTAAAATTAAGCATGTGTTGATTGTCTTTGGTCATTATTGTTTACAGTCTTAGCCCAGCCAGCTGCTGACTTCAGGGGTAGAGAAGATGTCCTCACAGATGTTATTGCCCTGGTTATAATGTTCGAATTCAAGCTACTTAGTACATTTACAGCTGTATTTTTAAAAATATTGTGGCTAGGATTCTTAGTCATGTTTCTAACGATCAGAAGACAGCTGACTTACGAACAGCAACTTGGTTAACTTAAGAAACTTGGTTAACTACATTGTTATCCAGAGTCACCAGAACTATTTTCAGAATTAAAAGAAAATCAGTTGACTCAGGCAAACAAAGGAGCTTTTGACGTTGTTCTGGATTTAGGACATTATTGCTTAATCCTATGTGAGGACTTTTGTGTGTTGACCTAAGACAAATAAACAGTCAGTTATTTTAACAGCAAAATGGTTTTATCAGAGAACAGCAAAGAATTGCAATTTAGGGCATGCAGTCTACCTAGAATCACAGGCAAGTTCAAGAAACAAAGGAGAGGAATGTTCTTTTATGAAGTTAGGAGAGGTTGTTATAAATGAAGAGTCCATTGAAGGAAACTGGGAGTTTGAAGTATAGCGTCTTTGCATTGGCTGAGTTATGGCAGTCTCTCATTGGCTGGGCAAGGAGGAATTTCTTCCTTCTTTCTGCTGTGGTAGTAAAGTAGTATCACTTCCTGTTGGAGACGCAAGGCACCTCTCCTCCTATTGGGGTCTGTAGTGTGTGTTTGGTGGCACATGAATGAGAGTTTTTTCTTCTGGCCTCCAGACTTCATCTTAAATGAGGTTTCTGTTTGTTAATTTTCACATGCCAATAGTGAGAGTCATGGCTTGAGTGAGTGGGTCCTTTTCCCTTGCCTCCATTAGACTGTAAATGCAGTAGCAGACTCCCTCTCCCACTTTCTCCCTTGCTGGCTGTGAGGAAGCAAGCTTCCATATTGCCAGAGGATCTACAGAGACAGCCATGTGGCAAGGAACTCTCGTGTCCTCTAGAGGCTAAGGTGGCCTCTCAGAACTGACAGCAGCCTCTACCCAAAAGAATCCACTGCCCTTAATCTTACAGTCCCAAGGAAATGAATTCTGCTAAAAATCTGAGTGAGCTTGGAGGTGGATCCATCGCCAGTTCAGCCTTCGGATTAGAACCAAATTGTGGACAGCACCTTGATTACAGACTTGCAGGGGACCCAGAGCTACGCCCAGACTTTTGACCCACAGAAACTGGGAGATAATAAACATGTGTGTGTGTTTTAAGCTGTAAATTTATACTAATTTATTATGGAGCAATAGAAAACTTTCAAGTTTATTTAAAGAAAAATATGCAGAAATAATGTAGGATGTGAGATTATGGCAAAAATTAAGAAAAAGAGTCACTAAGTTTGAGAAACACTGATTCAATACCACCCCTAATTTTATATATTCCTAAAGTATCTGAGGCCTATAAAAGTTACTTGTCGTGATGTATGACTAACTAGCAGCAGAGGTAGAAACAAAACAAGATCTGTGGCATCTATCTTTGATTGCAGGCTTTATGTAGAGAGAATTGTTAACTAGTTTTTGCAGGAACCAAAAGCACTATACTTATGATCAGCATTTATTGTTTTTTGCAATCAATATCTGCACTTCCCATATCTGAAGTTCAGATTATTCAAGGACTTCATGATGCAGGCCTTCATTTTATAATCTATATGTTTCAGACCTTAGGCTTGAGGATTGGGAAAGGCAAGAGCAATGTTCATTGGGTCCTTTATTTCTAGTTAGAGGCAGAAAGGAAAACTAGCTCTAGGCAGACCATAACCAGAATATTCCTTAGGACATAAGTCTATGTTTATCTTTACACCTACATTTTTCCTAGGCCTAGAATAGTACAATGAAGCTGGGAAGGATGGGCGGTGACCATAGCCAGAGCGAAGCAAAAAGAAATAAAAGTCAATATATTTGACTTTTAAAACTGATTCTGAGGAGCTGGGCAAATTTTCTTGTGGTCTCAATTTCATTTACTCTTAAATTAGAAGGGAAAGAAGAATGAGAAATAGGAAGCTTCTATCCCTCCTTCCAGCCATAGAACATTTTTTCTATCAGGAAGAAAGAGATATAAGAAAGATGGGTTTTTTCCCGTTCTTTCTTATTTTTGAATGCTAATGTATTGGAATAGCATCAGATATACAAACTCATGGCCTCAAGACCTACAATCCATAAACACATTTTAAAAGCTACATTAGCTCAGAAAAAATCATGGTGCCTTATTATGAGATTTTCCTGTCATTTAATGAAATCATCTAGAAGTCTTTGTTTGGTTGGCTAAAGAATAAGCCAAGTTGCTGGGAATAAACTGAGATTCTTCTTTAAAGTATCTTGTGTCTGGTCCAAAATGTTTTTTTGACCATAAGGCTTGATCCACTTTGTTTTTTTGACACCATGTAAAAGCAGACTTCCAAAATTTACATATTACACAGAGATTTAAGTCTGAACTACTTCCTTGAAATATATTAAACTCTACTTGAGAAGATTTTGATACTCAAGCGTTCTCATGGCATGATTTTTCTTCCTGTTTATGGTTCCATTGTGTTATTTGGGTCTAGCACTTAATATCACTTTTTTAGCTAGAATTCTTTACTTTTTTTTTTGGATTATGATTTGAATTATCCCTCTGGCTATGCATTTGGTTTGTTGAGTTGTATTTTTTCTTTTTCCATAAATTATAAACATGCTAAATGATTTGGCCCATCATCTAAGTCTCGATAGCTCAGTGACACCTACCCTCCCACACATACGCATACATATGCTCACATAGGCAGCATTCATATGTATAGCATCTGGACAAAGAAATAAAGGGAACTGTAGAGGAAGAAAGAAAGTAAGAGGAAGGGGGGAGGAAAAGATGGAAGAACAGGAAGAAGGAATATGGAAGGGAGATGTAGGAGGCAGAGAAAGAGAAAGGAGAGGAGGAAAAGTGAAGTTAGATACACAGACATTGCTGGTGCTCACGATGATCCTCTTCCTTAGGGTACACAGGAGAATTGCACTTATCCCTCTCCTGAAGTACAGTGTGCTTTGTGACTTAATGTGATCAATGAAAGGTGAGCAAAGCTAATGCTGGATATTTTAGAGCCGTTACTCAGTTCTTCCCAATCTCTTCGCCAGTCACAGACACTGTAGAAGCATATGCTCTTGTGGACGTTCCATAGGATTAAAGCAGCCTGGAATGCTCCTGAGAGCTTCCCAGAGCTGCAGTGGACTCTGAATAAAAGACAGATAAACTGTTGTTGTGTTAAGCCACTGAGATTTTTGGATTGTTTTCACCAGAGTAGTGAATATATAATTGGTGGGTAGACAAAAGAGAATGGAAAGAGAGAGCAGAGAATAAATGAGAATGAAAAGGAAAAATAATAGGGTAAGGCAAGAAAATTATTCTAACTTAGTTAAATACATCTGTTTCTAAGGAGTCTATTCTAATTGATCTTGCTATATAGCAGCAATCCCAAATTTTTGGCATAAAACAACAATCATTGAGTTATAATCATAAATTCTGTGGGTTAGGAATTTGAAAATATCTCAGAGGAGGTGGCTTATCTCTGATCCACAATATCTGGAACCTCATGTGGCAACACTCAAAGGCAGAGGTGACTCAACTGCTGGGAACTGGTATCATGTCAAAGGATTTTCCTCACATCTGGTGATTGATTCTAGGCATTGGCTGGAACATCTGCTAGGGCTGCTGGCTAAAGCATCCACACATGGCCTGTCCAGGTGGCTTGGGCTGCCTCACAACATGGTGATTCAGGGCTCAGCAAGCATCTAGCCCATCAGACATGGTGATAAGTTGCATTATCTTTTATGATCTAGCCTTGAGACTCAAGCAGAATCATCTCCACCACAATTTATTGATCACAAGTCCACACAGATTCAAGGCAAGAGACATAGATCCCTTCTTGACAAGAGGATGTCATAATCACATTGTAGAAGAACACGTGAAATAGGAGATATTGTGGCCATCTTTTAAAAATAAAATCTGCTATAGTACATTTTTCTCTGAATTTCCACTGAGTCCATTTACAGAGTCCATGGAGCACAATAGGACTGATTCAACTTAAAAATATAAGTTTATGGTAGTCTCCTTGCAAAAAGTTTAATGTGGAAGAGCTACACAAGGGGGATGGAATACATTTATACTGATTATTTTCACCAGCTGACCTTATCCAGGGGTACATTAATGTACCATACACTTATCTGACTGTCCCCAGCACGTGTTCTCATCCAGCACTTTGATGACACTGCATTTTAGTGATATGCTAAGAGGAAGAATAATACATCCAATGAGAAGACATTGGCCAAAAAATATTCAGTGACTTCAGCTTGGTTGTGGCACAGTGAATGAAAATGAAATATAATCTATGTCATGAATTTATGGCTTTAGGATGGGTCCATCATTATTCTCATGTGATATCAAAAGTTTTACAAAATAGATTTTACCCTAGCTGTGTTCCAAATGATACACTCTTTCAATCTTGCACATGATAGATATGTTAGGGTAGTGGAAATATGTATATGCAGAAAAATAAAACATTTTACTACTTAAAATTGATTTACAAAAAGAAAACTATTATCTTTTGGCAGTGCATCATGGTGGCCAACTTGATGTTTATGATACTAATAATATTGATTAAAATATATCATAATCATGAAATATAAAATATAATCATAAAGAAAATCTTGCCAAATAGATATTTTTCCAAATGTTTATATGATTAAGTTGAGTTTCAGAAGTGTTACATAATTAGTAAGTGACTAGGACTAGATAGAATTCAGGGACAGCTCTGTCTTAACGTAAACACGTTTTATACTATAATATATTAGATGTATAACCCGCAGCAACTGCCAATCTATTAAGCGTTTCATTCTAGTTTCTGCAAACAAGTCACCTTCCCTAAAAAGCAGTCCATCATTTTTCTTGTTTAACAATACCCATTATTAAATATCATATAATACTTAGAGCATTTTGAAACTTTCTTATGCATATGATATGCCGATTTAAACTTCCAGTGGGATTAATCTCTATAATCTTCCCTCTTTATCTCCTTGTGGTTAGCATGCTGTTTCAACAGTAGTAACTCAATACATGTAGGTTGTTATATTTACATGGTCACAGCTCAATAAGAATAGTTAAGTTACAGATTCCTATGCATTGGAAGAGAAAATATTTTATAATTGCCCACAGATTATTTTTTCTCTGGTAGAATAGGTATATTTGTATATTTATGTGTTCTCTAAAACTGTGTTTCTTGAGCAAGACTCTATAGAGCCCCAGGAAATCATCAGAAGTACCATAGGAGCTTCAAAAGTAAATTAAGAGTTAGGACTGAGAAGGAGAGCTCCTCAGACCACCTGTCTCCAAGACTGCTTCAACCTGAGAATTCCGCATTTTTAAGTTGAGAGGAAAGTATGGCATCTCTACCAGGGAAGATTCTAAGAAACCTAACAAGAAGGAAGAAAGCAATATATCCGGTACTGGACGGATTTATTCATATATTTATTGATCACCTAATATTTATTTGCTTATGTATTTGGCACATATTTACTGAGTGTATATTATGTGCCAGACATTATGCAAGGCATTGAGGATTGAAAGGCAGGCGTATTCCCAAATAAAACACAAATAAATAATTACAAGATAGGAAAAATGCTACAAAAGATGAAATGAAGTATGAAGATGGAGAAAAACATTGGAGGGGAGTAGACTAACTGTGATGAGTTGGTCATAAAAGGTCTGTGAGGGTGAAAAATTGAAACTACAAGAATGAAAAGAAATCACCAGTAAGTAACAGAAAGAGGGGAGAACAACTGTCATGACTTTGAGGTGGTAAAGAGCTTGGTGTATTTGAGGAACTAAAAGAAGGTTTATAAATGGTCTCAGGTGAAGAAACAAATGCAAAGTGGCATAAAGAGGAAAATGACCACTTCTTGTTACCTGATACACATTTAAAGCCATGGTTAGTTCCTGGAGTGTGAACTTTATTTAAAGTAAAATGCAAGTACATGAAATGTTTTAAACACAGGTATGACATGATCAATTTAAGTTTTAAAAAATCACTCTGCATGCATTTTGGAGAAAAGATATGGCATTGGAGAGGGCATGATTAGAAACATTCACAAGTTAGGAGACTGTTGCAATAACCCAAGGAGAATATGATGATTTAGGATAGGGTGCTGCAATGAAAACAAAGGAGTGAATGAATTCAGAACAGAATTAAACGGTAAGCTTACTTTCAGCTCTTCATGGATATAAGGCATACGAATACAAGATCTCAATGATACGTCAAACCTTTGAGCAGGACAGTGGAGGCTTCTTGGCTTTACCAGAGTGTCTTCTTAAGTTAACTGACCATTGAAAACAAATATAGTCTCAGAGAGCCACTTACTGTGTTTGCTTGCTGTGTTCTCTATTGGAAGAGTAGCCTACAGGGCTAGTTCTATAGAGCCATTTTGAGGACCATTAGCAAACACCTCTGTAATAGGATGGCATGGGTAATGTCTAAGGTGCTAATGAATAATCTCAAAATATCAGTGGTTTAAAAGGGAGGGGGATTTCCACTTTTAGTCATAGCAGTGTAACCGGTACAATATTTGCCATCTGCCAAAAGCAACTATAAAGTAGGCAAAACATATGAGGCCCTGTATTTAGGCATTAAAATGATGGAGCAGGACTGGGATATTTGAGAGAAGGGAAACAGAAGGTGAGACACATAATCAACCAAGCTTATCTCTCCAGTCAGTGCCAACTGTGCTGTCTCAGTGGAGAAGGCAGAGATCAGAGTGCTAGGCTACTGAAGCAGCTGGAATTTGACAGAATGGTACCAGAGAAGAGGAATATGCCTGAAGGGGCATTCTAGAATTATTTTGGGGCTTCATCACAAGCCTTTGGCAGAGGGCTGGCCTGTACTTACTTAGGGCAAGACTCCATGAAGCCTAGCAGAGATGGTGTTCTGAAGGACATAAAAGTGAACTGGATCTGGGAAGAGAGACTTTTCCCACACCCTCAACATCCAGTTGAGACCTTGGAGAGATCATGTTTTAGTAAAACACATGTACTAAAACTAATTTACATATATATCCATTCTAACAAAGAATGAAAGCATGCATAAGAGGAGCAAAAAGATTCACCAGTAATTTAATTGCCTGGCAGAAATAATCCCAACATTCTTTTTTTAAAAAAAAGAAAACATAACCCAGATATCCAACCTTATCAATCTAAATGTCCAGCATACGATAAAAAATTTCTGAGACAGACATGGACAGAAGATGAAAATGTTTCTCACAATTAATAAAACAATGAAAAGGAAACCAAGATGGCCAGAATATTGGGCCGAGCACATAAATATCTAAAAGAGAGATTATAAATATATCTAAGGACTTAAAGAGAAAGATACATAATAAGTGAATAGATGCAGAATATCAACACAGAAATGAATTAAAAGAAAGAAAATTCTAGAATGCATTGTGTGAAAACCGTATTATGTAAAATCATAAATCACTGCGTGGATTTAATAGCTGAAGGCTATAGAAGGCTGTGGAAGAAATGAAAGCTCTAGAAGAAAGGACTTGAAGGGATCAATAAAATTATCCAATCAAAAGACAGAGGCATAAAGGTTTAAAAAATTAAATAGAGCCTCAGTGACCTGTGGGAAAATATAAAAACATCCAACATACGTACAAGTGATGTTCCAGAAGGAGAGAAGAGCAAGAATTGTGCTAAAAATATATTTTTATTAAAAAAAAAATCTCTGGATTTCCCAAATGGGTGAAAATATCTAATTATATATCTAAGAAGATCAAGAAACAATGGCAGGAAAATAGTCTTTTTAAAAAACTATGTTGGGCTGGCCCTAAGGCTTAGCGGCTGAATGCGCGCTGGCGGCCCGGGTTCGGATCCCGGGCGCGCACCGACTCACCGCTTCTCCGGCCATGCTGAGGCCGCGTCCCACATACAGCAACTGGAAGGATGTGCAACTATGACATACAACTATCTACTGGGGCTTTGGGGAAAAAAAAAAAAAGGAGGAGGATTGGCAATAGATGTTAGCTCAGAGCCGGTCTTCCTCAGCAAAAAGAGGAGGATTAGCATGGATATTAGCTCAGGGCTGATCTTCCTCACAAAAAAAAAAAAAAACCTATGTCTAAGTACATCATAGTCAAACTTCAAAATACCAATATAAATGAGAAAATCCTAAAACCAGTCACAGAGAAAGGATACATTATATGCAGCAGAATAATAAAAAATTATTACTCACTTCTCTTTTTCGGAGGAAGATTGGCCCTGAGCTAACATCTGTTGCCGTTCTTCCTCTTTTTCTTTTTTGTCCCCAAAGCCCCAGTACATAGTTGTATATCCTAGTTGTAGGTCCTTCTAGTTCTTCTATATGGGACACTGCCTCAGCACAGCTTGACGAGCAGTGAATAGGTCTGCGGCCAGGATCCAAACCAGTAAACGCCAGGCTGCCAAAGCAGAAAGCACAAACTTAACCGCTATACCACTGGGCTGGCCCCAATTACTCACTTCTTATTAGAAACAATTACGGCCAAAAGACAATGAAACAATATGTTTAAAGTGCTAAAGGAAAGAAATATGTCAATCCAGAATATTATGACCAATAAAAAATGTCCTTCAAAAATGAGGTAGACCTAAAGACATTTTCAGATAAACTCGAGTGAATTTGTTGCAAATAACTCAGCACTACAAAAATATGTGAAGTGAAAATTTCATATAGAATAGGATGATAGATTAAAAATACTCAGATCTGTAGGGAGTGAAGAGACCTAGAAATGGTAAGTATGTGAGTAAATAAAAATGATTATCTTTTTATTTCTTCCTTGTTTTTCAAAAGACAGTTGACTGTTTAAAACAAAAACAATAACATTTTATTGACCTATTTACTACCAATATACATATAAAACATATGACAAAATATTGACAATATATGATAATACCAAAAGAAGAGATTAAATGAAGAGGAACAATATGAAACATAAAATGACTGTGATAATATAAAGATGCATATTGTAATCCTTAGAGCAATCACTTAAAAAATAACGTCAAGAGTCATGGCCAAAAAGTTAATAGAGGGAATAAAATAGATTATTTTAAAAATGTTCAGCTACTCTAAAAGAATACAAGAAAAGAGGAACATAGGAAAATGTTGCAATTAGAAAACAAACTACAAGATTTTTGACTCAAAACCAGTCATATCAGAAATTACATTGAATATAAATGGATTAAAAACATGAATAATAGTCAGAGATCATCAAATTGGATTTTAACAAAAGAAAATTCTATTTTTTCTACAAGAGATATTGTAAATAAAAATAAGAGATAGATTAAAAATAGATTAAAAGATATACATACTTTGCCTATAGTAAGCATTAAAAAAACCTGGTATAATCAACTTCATATTCAAGAAGACTTTGACAAGAAACATCACCAGACAGAATGAAGATATTTCATAATGACAAAGCCCATTAGAAAGATAATACTAAAGGTATATGCCACTAATAATACCACTTGAAAATATGTAAAGACAAACTGACAGATAAAATAAAAGTAGACAGAGACAAATCTAAAGTCATAAGTGGGGATTTTAACATCCTTCTCTAAGTAACTAGTAGAACTAGACAAAATATCAGTAAGTTATAGAATATTTGAAAAATACTACCAATCAACTTGATCTAATTAAAATGTATAGAGTACTACATCCAATAACTGAAGAATATACACATTTTTTAGGTGTACGTGGAATGGTAACAAAGATATACCATATGATTGGTAATAAAATGTCTCAATAAATTTCATATGACTAAAATTGAATAGAGTATTTCTGATCACAATAAAATTAAATTAGAAAGCAATAGCAATACCTAGAAAATCCATAAATATTTGAAAAATAAACAACATAATTGTACATGACATGTCAAGAAAAAAACTAAGAGGGAAATTAGAAACCGTAATTTCAAGTGAATGACAATAAAATTATAGCATATCAAAATTTATGAGATGCTGCTAATACAGTGCTTACAGAGAAATGTGTAGCTTTAAATCTTCATGCTAGTAACGAAGAAAGGCTCAAAATTAGTTATCGAATTTCTGCCTTAAAAATCTGGCAAAAGAAAAGTAAATTAAACCTATATTAAGTGGAGGGAGGTAAATAGTGTTCAGAGTAGAAATCAATGAAATAAAAATACAAATGAATAAAATGGAAACAAAATATTTAATACTAAAAGTTGATTCCTTGAACAGATAAATGAAATTGATTGATTAGGAAAGGAAAGGGTGATATTACCAGACATCTTACATGTATTAAAAATATGATATGTAATATCCAAAACAAATCTATACCAATAAATTTAACAACTTAAAAGGAATGAACCAAATCACTGAAAAACAGAACTTTCAAAGCTGACACAAGAATAACTAGATCCGAATAGCTTTACACATAATAGAGAAGTGAAATTTATAATCTAACACCCTCCCACAAAGAAAATTCCAAGTCCTGATATTTTTGCAGGGCAGTTCTGTTACAAATTTAAAGAGAATATATTCCTAAACTTTGACTAACTTTTCCACCAAACAACAGAGGATAAACTGCCCCCCCAATTTATTTTATGAAGGCAACATAATTCTAATGCCAAAATCTGATAACAATACTACAAAAAAATAGATCAATTTCCCTTATGAACACAGACACAGATATCCAAAGAAAATTATCAAATAATCAAATCCAGAAATATATAGACAGAATAATATAATATCACCAAGTAAACTCTTAAAATTCAAAAATCAATGTAGTTAACCACGTTAACAAAGTAAAGGAGAAAACCCACAGAATCATTTCTATTGATGCATAAAATGCCTTTAGCAAAATTCAGCATACTTCTGTGATAAAACCATGCAGTAAATTACAGATAGAAGGGACCTTTCTCCTTGATGCCAATTCTGAATGCTCAAATTCCTTTCCTTAAGTACAAGAACAAATATTTTCTAGACTACTCAGATGAAGACTGGGAAATGCATTTTGGTACCTGAATGTAGGAATGAAAACAAACTCCATATCTCTTTCTTCAAATGGAAACTGAGGTTTTAATTCTTTGGAGTTGTCTATTTCATGGGTAACCTCTTAAAACAGATCCTAGTTATGTAAAGTCTTAGAGATTCATTCATATGAAGTAGAGATTCACTCATATGAAGCTGTCAGCAAAACTATTTCATACGTTTTTTATTCTTTCCTGGATTCCAATCACATATGTATTAGACTGCTTGATATTCTTCTGCTGGTTATTTATAATCTATTCAGTTTTTAAATTACTTTGGTCTATGAGCTTCCAATTAGTTAATGCTTATGGAACTGTTTTCACGTCCACTGATCCTTCCTTCCTCAGTGTCCATTCTTCTCATAAGTCTATCTAATGTTTACTGTTTTCTTTTTTTCTTTGTGTATGCTTCTTTTTTATTCTAGGGATTGCATTTTTTACTTATAGAATTTTGACTTTATTTTTTATAGATTCCTTTTCTTTGCTGAGACTCTGCATCTGTTCACATATTCATTTCATCTTTTCTTATAAGTCCTTAAACGTATTTAAGTTCTTGCGTGCTAATTCTAATATTTTTTGCATATTTCCCACTTTTAATTGTAAACAAGATATTGCGTGTAGAAGAATAGTGGAGTTTGAAGTATACTACTCTTGTTTGTGATTCGATATTTATATATATGTTCATTTTCTTGATCATGGTGCTGGTTTCATAGGTGTATACATATGTCAAACTCAACAAATTGCATATTTTAAATAAATGTATATACATATATATATACATATTACATCCATATACATATATATATATTTGTGCATCCCTAAATAAAGTTATGAAGGCACTTTTTAAAAATTAAAAACATAAAAGAAACTATATGATTTTTTAAATAAAATACACAGTTTAAAAATAAAGACCAAAATATCTTTAAAGGAAGAGAATGAGAAGAAATACAGTGCAAGCACTGATTAAAAGAATGCTCATGTAGCTATATTTATATGAGGCAAAGACTATTTTAAGGTGAGAAATATAAATAGAGATAAACAAAACATGCCATAAGACCTAAAGTGTTAATTAAACAGAGAGCTGTAACAATCCTAAATTTATTGGTTTTATAATATAGTTTTAAATTGTATGATGTCAAGCTAACAAGTGAATATATACTAATCTACAACTACATTTGGATATTTTAACATAATTTTGTGAGAAACTGATAGAAAAAGGAATAGATCTGTAAAATTTCACAATGACGTTCTTCTTAAGTGAGTATGAAATATTTACCAAGATCATATATTGGTTGAAAAAATAAGTATCAATAATTGTCTAGGACAGAAATCATAAAGAGTATGTTCTATGAACAGGTCAATTACAATGGAACTCAATATTGGCACCATAACTCAATAAACCCTGAATGTTTGGATATTAAGGAACTCATTTCCAAATACTCCATGTGTCAAAGAAAAATGTCAAAATGAAAATCTGGAAATATTTTCCACTGAATTACAATAATATTATGGCATGACAAAATGCATGGGTTTTGACTATTTCAGTTTTCAGAAAACAATGTATATACTAAAAAACAAGATAATTTGAAAATCTATGATCCAAGCTTTCTTTTCAAGAAGCAAGCAAAAGAACATCCAATTAAATTGAAAGAGAGTAAAAGAAGAATGTAATCAAGAAGTAGAAAACAGACATTCAATAGAAAAAAATCAACAAAATCTTAGAAGCTCATTCTCTTAAACATTATTTAAATTGATAAATACCTAGCTAAACTAATTAGGAAAAAATTAAGGAAAAATATATAATATCAGGGATGAAAATGTTGACATTATTCCAGATTCTACACATCCAAAAAGAGTAACAAGAATACCTTATTAACGAGTCTGTGCCAATAAATTTGGCAATATGAAATATAATTTATCAAAATTGATATGAGAAAAGAAAATTCGAACACCTCTACACTTGCTAATAAACTATACATATAAGTCAAAACCTTCTCATTGAGAAGGGTCCAGGAGCAGATGGTTTCACCAGTAAAGTTTTTCAAATGTTTGGAGAAGAACTGATACACTCTTACCCATATGTCTTCAGAGAGTAGAAAAAGTGAAGCTATCTCTAAACTCAGGTATGAGCTAGCGTAACTTGGTACAGCGAGTCCCTGACTTACAATGGTGTGACTTAACGATTTTTTGACTCTATGATGGTACAAAAGTAATACATGTTCAGTAGAAACCATACTTTGAATTTTGAATTTTGATCTTTTCCTGGGCTAGTGATATGTGGTGTGATACTCTCTCATGATGGGCAGCTGCAGAGAGCCACAGCTCCCAGTCAGCCACGTGATCACTAGGGTAAACAACCCATACACTTACAACCATTCTCTACCCATACAATCATTCTTTTTTTCACTTTCAGTACAGTGTTTAAGAAACCATATGGGCTGGCCCTGTGGCTTAGCGGTTAAATGTGCGCGCTCCGCTACTGGTGGGCCGGGTTCGGATCCTGGGCGCACACCGATGCACCGCTTCTCCAGCCATGCTGAGGCCACATTCCACATACAGCAACTAGAAGGATGTGCAACTATTATATACAACTATCCAGTGGGGCTTTAGGGAAAAAAAATGAGGAGGATTGGCAATAGATGTTAGCTCAGAGCTGGTCTTCCTCAGCAAAAAGAGGAGGATTAGCATGGAGGCTAGCTCAGGGCTGATCTTCCTCAAAAAAAAAAAAAAAGAAAGAAAGAAATTGTGTGAGACATTCAACACTTTGTTATAAAATAGGCTTTGTGTTAGATGATTTTGCCCACCTATAGGCTAGTGTAAGTGATCTGAGCATATTTATGGTAGGCGAGGTTAAGCTATGATGTTCAGTAGGTTAAGTGTCTTATATGTATTTTTGACTTATGATATTTTCAACTTACAATGGGTTTATCAGGTTATAACCCCATAGTAAGTCAAGGAAGATATGTAGTTAAAACCTAACATGAATAGTTCACAAGAGAAATATTAAGGCTCATAACTTCCATGGACAAAAACACAAAAAATCTAAACATAATTTAAGCTATTATACTGTGGTGTTAAATAAAAAGGATATTTCATCATGACAAGCAGGATTTATTCCAGGTACACAAAATTGGAATTACATCTGAAAACCCATCAATGCAATGCACCACATTAACAGAATAAAGAGAAAAAATGAACTGGTATCTCAATAAATGTAGAAAAATCGCTTGATATATTCCAATATCTATTCATCAAATAATAACAAAAAATACTCTCAGCAAACCAGGAAGAGAAGAGAAATGTCTTAGCCTACTAAAAGCTACCTACAGAAAAAGAAACAATAGACAAACAAACAAAGTTGTCAGAAAATATAGTAAAAGATTGAACAATTTCTTTTGGAGTCTGGAAACAAGGCAAGAATGTCCATCATTTCCAGTTAAACAATCCTGGTGGTAATGCAGTCAGTGCAATAGGGCAAGTGCAATAAGGCAAGGAAATGAAATAATTTTAGGCTGGATATTTGTTAAGAAACAGCAGATGTGGGAGAAGCTCTGAAAACCAAGAAGAAGTTACCCTTTGTAAGAAACATTTACATGTATAAGGGAAATCTCTATTTACAAGGGTGTCTCCCTCATTGTAACAGTAAGAGGGAGATGACTCTATCTCTAGAAACTCTTATCAATGGAGAATACAAGGACTTAAATATGCATAACAATCTTACCCTTGTTTATTGTTCTTTTCCTGGTAACCTCCCATAACTGACTCCCTGTCCCCAACATCTTCTGTCTTTAAGTGAAGATGGTATTTAAGTTGATGGCTTCAGCCATTTCAGGGAGTTACTCAGTTTTGCAGGGTCTCTCCCATGTATATGTGTTATTAAACTTTTGTTTGTTTTTCTCCTATAAATCTAATGTCAATTTAATTAGGCCAGTTAAAGAACATAGAAGGGTGGAAGGAAACTGGTTCCGCCCCTATAGCATACAATCCAGCAATCACACTCTTTGATATTTACCCAACAGAGTTGAAACTTATGTCCACACAAAACCTTCCACATGGATGTTTATAGCAGCTTTATTCATAATTGCCAAAATTTAGAAGCAACCCTGATGTTCTTCAGGAGGTGAATGGATAAATAAACTGTGGTGTATTCAGACAATGGAATATTATTCAGTGCTAAAAATAAATGGGTAATCAAACCATGAAAAGACATGGAGGAACTTTACATGCATATTACTCAATGAAAGAAGCCAATCTGAAAAGGCTACATCCTGTTTGATTCCAACTATATGACATTCTGAAAAAGGCAAAACTATGGAGACAGTAAAAAGATTAGTGGTTGCTAGAGGCTGAAGGGGGAGGGAAGAATAGGCAGAGCACAGAGGATTTTTAGGGCAATGAAACTACTCAGTATGATACTTTACTGATGGATACATGTCATTGTATATTTGTCCAAACTGATAAGAAATGTTCACATATTGAGGTCTCTGGGGTAGCTATTCTGCTTTAAACCTGATTTGGTCTGAACTAAAGAGCCTGACTTATGGCCTGTCAAACATACATTGTACATCTGCTTTAACCATTAAAGTAAAGAATGCATTAAACATTATCTCAAAGTAAAAGAACCCACTCTTTTAAGATAAGGATGCATACTTACTTTCCTATATGCCAGTATTGATAACACCAGTACTAGTGCTCCTGAAGATAAGTTTCCTTTCCTGGGCATTAAGGCCATGTTGACCTGCTAATCTGCATCTGAAAATTTCTTTGAAACTCTATTGAATATGTATCCTGGGTGTGTTTGATATATGTTCTTTGCTCTAAAAAAAAATTAAAACTGTACTGAAAACCATTCTCTGGAATGCTTTCTCCCTTTGTGGAGACTGCCTTCCCGGGCTAGTCTTCATCTTGGCTCAAGTAAATCTCACCTTATCTCTCTTGTTGATAGAATGGTTATTGGTTATTTGCGTCGACAAAACTCAGAATCAGTGAGAATTCCCCAAGAGTGACTCCTAATGTAAACCATGGACTTTGGGTGATAATGATGTGTCAGTGTGAGTTCATCAATTGTAACAAATATCCCAGTCTGGTGGGGGATGTGAATAATGGGAGAGGATGTGCATGTGTGGAGGCAGGGAATATATGAGAAATCTCTGTATTTTCCTCTTAATTTTGCTGTGAACCTAAAACTGCTCTTAAAGACTTAAAGACTTTTAGTTCCCACATGTTAACATTTGTGTTATTTTTAAGAATAAAATAATGTGTATGTCCTTGAGCAATATGTTTAAATTTAAAGAGGTTAGTATTCTCATCTGATTAAAACTTAAGGAGAAGGAGCACATAAATTGTTTGTATTGTACCTCCTACTTTTAATAGTTTCGTAGTTGAAGGGGAGCAAAGTTTGCCATCCTAATATATGTCTCTTTGGCATAAGGATTATCTTGAGCTGGTTATTTTTAAGAAAGAGCTGACATAGAAGAAGCTCTGAAAACCCAATAGAAGTTACCCTTTTGTAAGAGAAATTTACATTTATAAGGGAAATCTCCATTGCTAAGGGTGTCTCACTCTCTGTACCAGGAAGAGAAGGATGACTAAATCTTTAGGAACTCTAATCAATGGAGAAGGCAATCACCTAAATCTGCATAGCAACCTTACCCTTATTTAATATGTTTTTCTTAGTAATGTCCCATTAACAGGCCTTCTCTCACCACCCCTTCCCCCAACAACTTTCTTTTGTCATTACCTGAAGATGATGTTGAGCCATTTGGAGAGTTACTCAGTTTTTCTGGATATCTCCCATGTATATGGGAGGTATACTTGCCATTAAGCTTCTGTTTGTTTTTCTCCTGCTAATCTTTCTTTTATTATAGGGGGATCTCAGCCGAGAACCTAGAAGGGTAGAGGTAAAATTATTTTTCCTCCCCAACATAGTCTGAAAAAGACAGAAGAGAAAAAGGGAGGTGGGAGGGAATGTGAGGGATGTGGGGAGAGAGAGAGAGAAAGAGATTGGAGAAGGAAGAAAGTAAGGAAGGAAGAAGGGAGAGAGTGGGAGGGAGAAAATTGATCAGTAGCAGAGTTCATCTCAGGGAAAGAATGTTACCTACATATTTAATAATAAAGTTGAGTCATTCGGATGAAGCCCCTTGTGGCTATCCTTTGTAAGATAGAACTAGACAAGATTTAGTTACATTGAAAGGAGTTAAAGACTTTTATGATGGAGTAGAATCAAATACAAAGCATAGCTGAGACATCATAAAGAAGGATGACAGGTCAAGCAGGAACCTTGAGGAGAAATTCCTAGTGGCATCTCTGCCACAAGAAATTTTAAACTCAGGGAAACCTTACATTCAATTTTAAATTGTTTGCTGTGTTGTTACATAAGTTGCATGAGGTCTTCAGTAAAGTTTTATATACTGTCCTTTTCAAGCAATAGTTGGAGAAAACCAAGGGAAAAGAGCAGAATACCATATATCTACACATGACAGAGAGAAGAGAAAAAAACATTGGAGTTAAGATAGGCAGCTCACTGGAAAGAGAGATGATGAGTGAAAATAAGCATGTGGAAAATTTGCAAAACCCTTTTGGAAAGCACCTACTTTCACAGAATGAGGGATAAGGCAGTTCCAACCAATTTTCTTTAAATATCAAAGGCTTGCATGACCCTTGATACCTTAGTTGCAATATAACTAGAGGGTAGAATAGAGAATTGGAGCAAGTGACGTCTAAGGCCTCATCCAGCACTGAAATGCTTTGATTCTAAGAGAAGCATATGACTGTTGAGCAATGTATCAAAGACTTGCCGGTGTCACCATGGTTTGGGCCAATTACTACGTTTATTTATGGTTTGGGAACTTCATTTAGGGCTTGAGGTACAAGACTAAAATAACTTAAGTTCAAAGAAATAACAGTGACATTGACATTTCACAGAATCAGCAAGTCTTCCAGGGAGTTACAGAATGGCAACATTCATAAGCCACAGCTGCTGCTACCCAAGAGGAGTAAGAGATTAGTAGAGAAAACTGTCCCTAAAGTCTCATTACAGAGTAAATCAAACCTGACCTGCTGGCCCAATGTTCCTGTCACATCAAGAAAGACTAAACCACCAAAAATGGCAAATGAAGTCAAGTCCTTACTGCATCTTTGGGGTAAAACAGAGAGAAAAGGCTGAACCAAGCCATTCTGCAAGCTCTTCTTAGAAGTGGGAGGCCCTACGTACTGTCAGCTTTTCAATGGGATTATCCAAGGCAGTTTGCAGTTAATTATCAAAGAGAAAAATCAATATCTGCTTATTAACTCTGGACAAAGATGTTTTAAGTGTTTGTCATAAAACTCAGAGTCTAGTTATCTTAACCACAAAAGTTCAATGATAAGCAAATGTGGTCACTGTCATGCTCGTGAACTTGTTACATGCTGACTCTTTTTAGAAAGAGATACTCTCTTAACTGTGATGGTAATTTGAATTGTAGAAGGTCTTCTGAGTTCTAACACTTTGAGGCATTGATAATGCCCCACATTCTGTAATTATAAAGGGGAGTGTCTAAATCAGCCAAGATTATACAAAGTTTGTAAAAAAGAAAGTGCATATTCATCAATAGAATCATGACTTGAACTCCAGAGAAGTGACAATGATTGAAAACCAACAGGTATCACACTATGCTAGACACATTTCATTGTGAAGAAGGTAAGCAGCTTGCTTATAAATTCAGAGACAAATCTATGGAGCTAGAATTCAAACCCATCTCTTATTTTCGCATTCTAAACCATATAATATTATATGGCAGAATGACACGTATAAGACTAAGATTTAGAAAATTCAAGCTCTAATTCTAGCTTTGCTACTAACTAGCTGGGTGATGTTCAGCAAGTCACTCCACCTCTCTGGCTCACATTTTTCTCATCTGTAAAATGAAGGAGATGGACTTTGTGAAGTCTCTTCCAGAAGATAAAGTTCAGGATTAATTTGCTTCCTTTTCATTACCTCTACATTATAGTAAAAAATTTCATTTTGAATAATCAGAGGAGATTCTTTCCAGGGTCTAGAGACCTAAGGCTTATATGTCATCATTCATCTATGTCTTGCAGAAACATTCCCATCTCTTTTTTTCTAACTTTAAGTGCCCCACTGGACTCATTTAATTTGAAGGAGTGTTCCCACTGAGCTCTGTGTGAAAAGAAACTACTATCATATGAATATTTACCCATGCACATTAAACTAGACATGAAAATATTCCAACTACTCCACTCATTCTATTAATGTTTTGGTCTAATGGATGTGGAAGAATCACTGACTCATGGTCTTTTTCCCAGCTGGTGTCTGCAGAAAGAACTGGAACAATGTGTACATACATTTCACCTACTAATTGCATAACTAGATGTTTCAAGATCACTCTGACCCTCTGCAGATCAAGATATACTACAATAAAAGATTTCTGTGTGGGAGAGCCTGCTGTAATTTTTCAAGATCCAAACAATTTATTAGTTAGAATCTTTTTAATTGCAAGACACAGAATACTAATTTCTAATTGCCTCAAAAAAGAGTGGGGATGAACAAATGTTTTAGCTCACATATATAAAAAGTCCCATGATATTCAATTTGACTTTGTGAAAATTATTCTCTTTTTGCACCACTTCCCATGCATTATCCACCTTTCTTCAGCCTTCTTTCTGACACTGGAGGCTGATTTTTGTTGATGCCTCACTGACTTTCTTGCTACCTCTCTTCCAGTTGGGTGATGACAAGGGAGTCACTAGCCAGAGACTGGAGAGCTGGCTGAAAAAATATCAGAGCATTTCTTTTCTACTCCCTCTATCCTTGAGGGCTGAGTTGCCATCTCTCCTCTACTAATATTCCCACAAGGCACTTCTCTACCATCCCAGCTTTTACTGAGCTGGAATAACATTATTTCTTCCCCCTGTTCCTTCACCTCCAGAGATGGTAACAACTTCTCATTTTCCTTAGATTGTGAGTACTTCATCCTTCCTTGTTTATTCCCTTAATTTTGCTCACTCCTCTGTAAATAATTGTTCCATTAAAGTATTTTCATATAAACCATCTGGAGTGAATTCTGCTTCCTCCTGGGACCTGAATGACACAAGCAAAGGGCTGCTTTATCTAGAGCACAAACCATGTTGTTAAAACCTACTCCTTCTCCATTTCTCAGTTTCATGCTACTCCATATTGGTTCCTTTTTAGGCTCATGTGGTAGCAAGATGGTCATTAGTAACTGCAGCCTTCTATGTTGGAATCCCCTCCCCCCAAATTTTCTCTTTCTCAGAAATTTGAATAGAAATCTGGAAATAGCACTCATTGGCTCAAGTGGGAGCACATGCCCAAACCTGAACCAAACTTTGTGACCAGATTAATGAGACGTCATAACTAGTCAGGCAAAAATCTCAAATGCCATCCTCTCGACACCCCCAGGAACATGGGGTGGAGTCAACCAACACCAGACAAAGTCCTTGGACTGAGAATGGGAGGGAGATGGTTCCCAAGAGTAATTTCTGTGTACTACGTATCAGCAAAAGAAGGGAATGTGAAGGCAATGTGAGTACTGATGGCCACAAATCATGAATGCTCACACAAAATGAATTCACTTGGTTAACATGAAGGGTGAGCCTGGAAAAATGTATTTCCTCTTTTGTAGCTCCCCCTACTCCTCTTCACCCAGGACCTAGACCCACCTTATTTCCTTCCTATCTTTGGAGTCTCTGTACAACCAGGATGCCATAATTGGATCACTGTTTCCACTGATGAAACATTTTGATAACCCCATTCTTACATGAAGTTAAGAAAATTATGTCAATCTTCACTTGTGTTTTTGGATTTAATGTTTATTAAAAAGAACACACTTTTAGAATAAAGTCTAAAGATCTTACCATAGCCAAGACAATCCTACTAAATCTGGTTCCCTCTTCCCTCTATGATCTCATTTCATATCGGAATGTCCTCATCTCTCTACATTGCAGCTTCATTGATCTACTTAAGTTTCTGAAACATACTAAGATTGTTTCCTCCTCAGGGATTTTGCATTTACTGCTACTTCTGCTTGGAACACTCTTTCCCACATTTTCATACGCTGATTCCTTCTCACCATTCAGGTCTCAGCTCAAATGCCACATCTTGACTTAGACCATCTTATGACCCCTCACCTTTTAAAATATATTACTCCATTTTATGATTCTCTCATAGAATTTATCCTTATTGCAAAATATTGTATTAATTTGTTATTTTTATCTCTCCCACTAGACTGAATACTTTTCCTGTATAACACATATTAATTGAATGAATAATCATGGTAATAAAGTAACCCAAAATAATAACCCCTTTTTACTAAAAATGAATGATAGAATTTCAGATTCTAGAGAGAAGAACATTAGGGGAGGTTTTCTTGAAGCCCTACAAATCTACATGTTGACATATTGTTGAAATATGCAAGTAAATAAAAATTTTAGGAATGGAAATAGATAGAAGTATATTTAATGGAGCATAAAACAGGTTGGTCAAATTTTTCTTTTTTTCTGATTAGGTAAAGGAAGTGGACACTGGAAGTAAAAACCATATTAACAGTGTAGAAACATAAGTGTTGGATGCCAATATTGGAAATTACTGTTGTTCTTAATGGACATAGCGTTTGGTAAATTGGGACATGGTTCAGGAACGGGCCACAAAATGATTATTGCAGACCATTTATCTACAGATTCCCATATTTCTAGTGTAAACTACTCCACCCCCAGACGCAGCATGGAGGAAGAATGCAATGAAAGATCTAACAAAGCTTGATAATATTTATGGACTGAATGGTGGCATACGTGGGAACAGAGGGCTGGGATGAATATGGCATTTTGGTAAATGCCATGTTGCTCTGTCAACAATATATGGTAATGTACAATGGAAAATCTTGGATCAGTATAACACTGTGATTAGGCTGAGGTTAGGCTGCATGGAATTTCTGGCTCCTACACTTTCTTCTTGACACTGAGAAGCTTTCTTTGTTCTTGTGAAAATGGTGATAATATTATTCATATAGCAGCGTGATATCATGCACAAAATATACATTTTAGTATGATTATGAGGAACCCACATAAAGGACTTAGCACACTGATACAGACAGTAAACTCTCAGTCAATGTTGGCTTCTACTAGTACTGCCATCATTACTCAACTAATACTATGCTTGCATTACTTGGAATTCAAGAGAGTTTCCGATGTCCTTTTTCAGAATCTAACCAGGTCAAAATTCCTCCAACTTTAGGATTTAATCCTAAGTGCATTATTCCTACCCAAAAGAAACATGATAAAAAAAAAATGAAGATTTGGGAGCCAACCCAATGGCATAGTGGTTAAGTTTGTGTGCTCCACTTTGGCAGTCCGGGGTCCATGGGTTCAGATCCCAGGTGTGGACCTACCCGCTGCTCATCAAGTCATGCTGTGGTGGCGTCCCACATACAAAACAGAGGAAGGTTGGGGCCAGCCCTGTGGTCAAGTGGCTAAAGTTCCATGGGCTCAGCTTTGGTGGCCCTGGTGCACGGGTTCAGATCTTGGGCATGGAACTACTACACTCATCAGCCATACCGTGGGGGAATCCCACATACAAAATAGAGGAGGATTGGCTCAGGTGTTAGCTCAAGGCTAGTCTTCCTCAAGCCAAAAAAAAAAAAAAGAGGAAGATTACCAACAGATGTTAGTTCAGGGAGAATCTTCCTCACCACAAAAAAAATAGAGAAAAATTGGCACAAATGTTAGCTCAGGGAGAATCCTCCTCAAGCAAAAAAAAAAGAAAATAATGAAGTTTTAGTAATCACTGCAAATATCATTAGCATTTATATTTGTGTGTGTTATTAAGAGTTTATCTCTTTGAAACTTAGTTTCGTTATTTGAAAATTAGGAAAATAAGAAATACCAGTCTAATGGGGTAGTTTAGATGACTAAATGAAATAATAAATACAGAAGAAACTTAGCAGGGTGGAGATGTAGCAACCACTCAGCAAATGGTCATTATTTTGCTGTTATTATATATTAACTTTTGTTTTATATATTGACTAACTTTTTAGTAGTTTTCACAAATTTTATTAGCCCTATTAATATATAAGGAAACTGGGACTCAGAGAAACTAAAGACTCACTTAGGTAGAAGCTAGAAAATAGGATCTTGACCTCAGGTTTTCTCATGTCAACAGTGTTACTCTTTCCATCACACAATGTCACTTCTGATTTGTGGTCTGTATTTAAAGAAGATGAATCTATTACCTGTCTATGACTTCACTGGAGGATAAAAGCAAAGAAGTGTCTCTATAAGCAGTGCTAATATAACTCAGATATATGTTCCCTGAGCTACAAACTTGATAAGTCTAAATTTACTCAGCGAAGAAAGAAATTCTGCAGAGGCGAAAAGCAAAGGAAACTTCTAAGCAATGGTCCTTGGTCCACTTCCCACTTCTGAATGCAAATGTTCCAGGTCTTGAGCACAGTGAAACACGATCCCTCTGCCATATGGATATGCCAGCTTTCTGAATTCCTAATTCAAAAAGGGGTGGCAAACAGTTCTGGCAGCCCTTGAGATGAGGTCATATTTTGTATTAGCTAGCGCTGATCTTTTCAAGCTGAAGGAGCTGCCATTTGCATTAGTTCTTTGCAACACAAGTCATTCTCCTTTACTGTTTATGGTGCCTTCCCACCCTTTTTAATGTAACCTGCTTTTATATCCTTTTTCTTCATTTTCTGTAAGCCATTTTTCCTTTCAGCACCTATCATCCTGTTTCACAGCTCCATGCATTTGCACACATTCTTCCCTGTGCCTGGAAACTTCCATTTTCCCAGTCCCAGTCCCTGTTTCCTCTTTCACACGCTCCTACATGACATCTATTCACCCTTCAAAATACAGACTCTTCCTGCCTCTATAAAGTCTTCCCTCAGGCCTGATCTCTCTTTCACAACAGAGTTTATCAGAGTATGGTACCTTGAATATACTTCTGTTTTTATATATACCCCCCAATAAAGTTTTTAATTTGCTAGCTAAATGTATAGAGTTGTACTGTCTCAGGAACTGCCCCAAGCTCTTACAGACTGAACAAATCAAGTACGGTCCCTGCCCTCATTGTTCTGCCAAAATAGTGTATTTGTTTAACTGTTGGTCCTACTTTAAGGTACCATGGGTACCATGAAAGCAAAGAATGTGTCTCATTCATCATCAAAGCCACAGTGCCTAGCACAATGCTTGGGACATATTAGTTACTGATTAAATATTTGCTGAATCATAATGGTTAATGAGATGTATTCTGCATTATCGTAAGAATTTGTGTTTCAGAGTTAGACAATACTGTCTAAGATGTGACTTGAGCTTCTTCTCTGCAGATTCCCAAAGGCCTGGTCTCTTATGTTAGAGGCAACTGAATCTGCCCTCCAGCACAGTTTGTTGACTTTGACAAGTTATCCCCTCAAGTATCAAACCAAGCTTAGCTTAATGAGATGCTAGGGGTGCTGACATCATTGTAGACAATATTTAGTCACATGATCACAGCTTTGAAGCTAGAGAAGGCTGGAAGGACATATGAGGAACATTATAGATAAGAACAGCCTGGTTGTTATTATAACAGAAGCAAGATAAAGCCCATGTTTCAGAAAGTGTTTTGGTACAAGCTTTCCTTTTGCAAAAGGCAATTGGAAATGAGCAAGGAAATCTTTTAATTTCCTGATTGTCTTCAGAATTGCATCAGGTCATCTTCACTTACGGTCATATCTGAATCCATTCTAATCCTGTCCTCTCTCTCTCTTATTGTGAACATATCTTTGAACACATATATTGTATAACCTACAACAAATACAAATAGTTCTCATATTTATTCACTCAACCAAGATTTACTGAGAACCTACTTGATGTCAGAGCCTATGAGAGGCATAGAGGTTACAAAGACAAATAAGTCATAATCACAAATTCACAATATTCTCTGTACTTTGGGGCAGGCAGATGCCAGAGCAGAAAAATAAATTGTCAATACAATAGGTGCCATATTAAAGGTAAAACTGTATGCTGAGAAATCCAAGAGGAGGAAGCAATTAACTTTTGCCCATGAATGCAGGGAAACATCCAGAGGTGGTAACATGTAGCTGAGATTTGAAAGATGAGGGGAAGAGTGGTACTATGAACTGAGAGTTTGTGCTCCTCCTACAAATTTATATGCTGAAGCCCTAACTTCCAATGTGATGGCATGAAGAGGTGGGGCCTTCAGGAAGTAATTAAGTTGAGATAAGGTCAAGTGGTGGAGTCCCCATGATGGGATTAGTGTCCTATGAAAAGAGACATGAGAGAAAAGACCTTTCCTGCATGTGAGGATAGACCAAGAAGGTGGCTGTCTGTAAACCAGGAAGGGGTCCCTCACAAGACACCAAATCTGCTGGCACCATGATCTCAAACTTCCAGTCTGTCTATATTGCAAAACGTGAGAAAAACGTGTCCTAAGAGAACCCTAGGAACATATAGACCAACCATTTGGTAGGGAGATTAGAATAGGTTGGAACCAGAGAGCTAATCAGCCACCCCAGCAGGAACAGTGCCAGTTTGGGCTGAAGGGGATGGAGACAGAATGGAATGAAGAAAGACTATCAGACTTCTTGGATTTTACAGGACAGGTCTTTATAGCTATTTGGCTATGAACATGCAAAATTCTTTGAGAATTCATAAAAGGGAAGAATGATCCTTAAGTTGATTCAGAAATCACCAAGGCTACCTCCTTGGTTTCAAAAGGGTGGAGGGGAGAGACTGCTTCAGTTTCAACAGGCCAGACAGCTTCTGCCCAAAGCATTGGGAGTAGGGCCACCCAGAGCCTGTTCCTTGGACAAGCCAATCTCAATTTTGCTTCAGTACCTTTGCACATGCTATCTCTTTATGTCAGAGAGTCTCACCAACCACCCCCACAACCTATTTGCATGGTCGACAGTTTTTTTGTCAATTAGGTCTCAGCACAAATATTGTTGCTCAGAGAGATCCTCTCTAAACACTCAAAATGAAGTAGACTACTGTCCCCCAACATTTCATTCTTTATCCTGATTGTTTTCCTTTTAAATGAAAATTTGAGCACCAGGAAATAATGGATAAATGGAATAAATCTGTCCTGGACATTTCTTTATCCCCAGCTCATAGTATAGTCCTTGGTACATAGTAGGTGCTCTTTAAACTTCCTTATATAATTGATCTCTCATCTCTCATCCCTTATATGTTGATTTATCCAATATAACTCTCATGAGAATACATTATTGCCCATATTTTGGAGTTCTTAGGAGACTCCAAACTTCTTTTCCCATGTGTATTAGTTTGCTAGGGCTGTCATAACAAAGTAGCACAGATGGCGTGGCTTAAACAACAGAAGTTTATTTTCTCACAATTCTGGAGGCTAGAAGTCTGAGATCAAGGTGTCACAGGGTTCATTTCTTCTGAGGCCTCTCTATTTGGTTTGTAGATGGCTGTCTTCTCCTTGTCTTGTCATATGGTTTTCCTTCTGTGTATGTGTGTGTCCTTACCTCCTCTTCTTATGAGAACACCAGTCATATTGGATTAGGACCCACCCTAATGACTCCATATAATCTTAATTATCTCTTTAAAGCTCCTATCTCCAAATACAGTCATATTCTGAAGTGAGGACTTCAACATATGAATTTGGAGGGGACACAGTTCAGCTCATATACCCTGTAATATACCACCATGAATCCACTAGGAAATACAGAGGTTACTATACAAAATAATTTCTAATTCTTAAAACTTTCTTGATGTGGACTATGGATCATGATTTTTTTATTTTAGTAAAAACACTGATGTAATAGGATATACGCTAAGTTCATGTAACAGAGACCTCAAAATACAGTAACTTAAACAAATGAATGTTTATTTCTCTCTCAGTCCAGAAGTAGAAAGGCAGAAAGTCCACAGCAGGTAGGCAGTTCTGCTTCAAAGCGTCATCCAGGAATCCAGTTCCCTTCCATCTTGTTGCTCCACTATTCACTAAGGTAGTTTTCTCCTGTCTGCATTGTTGAGTCTAGCTTCACAGCACAACTTTCTCTTTTAGCCACAAAGAAAGAGGCAGAGAAGAAATGGAGAACAGTTTTCTTTTAAGAACATGGCAAGAATTAAGCCTTTCACTTCCTCTTTTATTCCATGGAATTAACTTGCTTACATGATCATAACATTTGCAAGAGGAGCTTGGAAATGCAGTATCTGTGAGGGGGCTCATGTGACCTGCCATGTGGACAATCCCACGCGTGGTGGTTGAGGAGTTCTATTACTAAAAGGAAGAAGAAGAGATTGTATATTGAGGGAAAACTAATCTCTGCTGCAGTGGCTTATGACAGCATTTTAGACAGAGAATAGTATAAGATATGGTCCATGCCATTTGTAATATTCTGATTTAAAAGTTTAAGATTAGCTTAATTTGTTGTGATTGTCATTGGAACCTGGGATTATTTTTTCTCCCAAGTTTGACATAAATTCCATTTACTTCGGTCATATTTCCTGATCATTTTAGGAATATCTATGATAGAAATTTAAGCCCCCAAATTTTGTATACTTGTATGTTGCGTTATATAAATTAGAGACACAAGAGAAAGCCAGGCAAAAAGAGAAAAACTCAATAAGCAAAAAACAGAGGTAACATGATATACTTGGAAGGACACTGTTTTGGAAGTGACACCGAATGTTCATGCATTAGCCAATTACCAGAAGAATAACCTTGGGCAAGGTACTTCACGTCTCTAAGTCTCAGTTTCCACATCTCTACACTGATTATAACACTTACCTTGAGGGCTGTCATAAAGGCTTAGACTAATGTATGAAAATCAACCTGTGGAAACTCAATAAACCCTAACACAGTTTGGTGGTTTCCTTCACTTAAGAACAAGGTCTTTAGATGAGACTGATATGTGTTTAACATTTGTGACATTGGACAATTCTCTTAAACTCTCTAAGTCCCAGTTTTCTCAATTATAGAATGAAAGTAACAATAGCACCAAGTTCATAGTGCTGATATGAGGTTTGAGTAAAACAATGCACATAAATTGCTGATAAATAAATGACAAGCAATAGGATATATTGGAGTATATGAGGAAGCCATTTGGTTTAAAACTAATTCGGTCTGACCTTGTTTTTCCAAAAGGGCCTGACATGGCCTGTTGAGCATGTATTGTACATCTGCTTTAAACATTTACTATGCCCCAAAGACAAGAATGATGCCCCTAAAGACAGGGATGTAACCTCCCCCATATCAGCATTTCCTTTAGGATAAGCATCTCTCCCTAAACTAAGGATTAATTACTGACCTGCTGTGCTCACCTTTTGACCACCAACCTGCTGACCAACCATCTGCTGTGCCAGCTAAGCATCTCGAGACAATTGTAAAAGGGACATTCCTGTCATATGTGATGTATGCTCTTTGTTCCAAGATGGTATATAACCACTCTGTACACCCTCCTCCTGGTTGCCCTTCCTTCCTTGGGGAAAGAGGGCCCCTGGCTAGTCCTCAGATCTGGCTCATAATAAACTCACCCCAATTTTGATTTATAGATTGGTTATGGATTATTTGTATTGACACTGCCTACCTAGATGTTTGGTGCATACTAAGTGTTCAGTAAACATTACTACCATGATTTTTCCTCTGCTGGATATTGCAGCTCAGCTCATTAGACAGGGGTCTTTCTCCAGCCCTATCTGATGCCCTACCTCTCTATAAATTGGCTGTGCTGCTGGGGAAAAGGGAAGATGCACAGTACATCTGTTTCCCATTTTGGAGGCTTTCAGGCTGGGCACCTTAAAATTAAACTGCATTATTATCATTATCTATGTGAAGTCTTCTTTTCATGGTGAAGCTGTTCATACTTAGAGTGGAAAATTACAACTTCCAAAATTTTCTCCCCAGGGGAAATCTAATGGGTATGTTTTTTATTTGGTGTCTCTTGTAAATGATCCCTACCAAGTGAAGAAATCTGATTAAAGTCATGGAAACTTTTCGGCAGACAGTGACAGGAAAACTGTGGAGCATGCCCCTAGCAACATTCATTGTCTCATCCTTCCCTTGATCCATTAATTCAACAAGACTATTTAGCTGCCTTTTTTATGGTAATGGAGGCACAAACAATTTAGAAAATTTCTGACTGCAAGTAATTGCCCATTTGGGGAAAATAAGGTCAAGTCATGAAAATAACCGCCAGGAGACACCATTTAGCTCTAGAAACATTCAGAATTGACATCACTCATTCTCATAAAACTTATCATTTTCTATAGCAGACATGCTCTTGGGATACATTCAAGAACACACTCCCATCCAGCCCTGAGAGGCAGCAATCTTTCTTAAGTAATGCTACCTGGGTACTGGGGATTTCCAGGTCAATTCCAAAATTCACATTGGAACCAGTTAAAATAATTACTTAAGAAAAAAATAAAGCAACCTAATTTGCCACCTTATGACAGTCTGTGAGCTTCATCAATGGAATAGACAGAGAGGTGGTTTGAATAGCCTCAGGAAGGAAAAAGCATCTAAGAATAAAGCTAATGTCAAAGAGATAAGTTCCCTTGAAGCTTGATTTAAGACCATTGAATCACAATCATTTGTTGTGGGTGAGATAAAAACATAATAGAAAGTGTTCTTGACATAGGAATACTTACAGCTAGGAAATCAGATCTGGTTACATTTTGAGTTTATTTCCTCATCACGAGAGTCAATTAAACAGTTATGGTAGGAATACTATATAGAGATATTGATTACGTCTTTTTGTATCTCATGAGGAGGCATATAGGATAAGGTCTTCCCACTATTAATGATGCCAAGAAAGATAACCTGGTTAGTGTGCCTAGTGAATTGTTCCATATAAAGGTACATTTATTCTTTGGAAGTATGCAGTAAATTGTGGGGAGATATTTTGAGACCATGTGACTGTCCTGCTCCCTAAAAGTATTTCAGCAAATAGGTTTAGCGTTCTTTGATAATGCTTGTCTAAAGCAATTATTACATTGGCTGCTGGAAAATGATGACTTTGTAATTTTAATATTCCTTGCTTCAGCTGTGCTTTGGTTGTTTTTATCTTACACATATTGGAGATCTTCTAATTTTGCTTTAGTTGTAGGTAGCTCATAGCAAAATTTCAGCTGAGTTCTAGCTCTAATGATCTTTCAAAATCTTATAGCATAGTACTAAAATTCCCAAGCCTCCTTGCACCTTCCTTTACTATTTCTGCACTGTGATTTCTTCTTATTTTATTCTGATTTATTCCATGTCTTTTCATCCTGTCTCAAAATCTTTTTGAAAGGAGATTGATATAAAGAAATACATACTTCCAGAATCTGAGTAACATCTTTCTATTCCTGAATGGCCGACAGAGAAGAGGGACCCTTTATGCCAGTGTCAGAGATATTCTCAAACCGTATTAAAGAACTGGTATCCAGCTTTCCAAAAATGTTTTCTGCTTTTACAATGAGGATGGTAATGTCAAAGAAACTAAAAATCTATGCAGAAACATACATTACACTGATTTCTAGTCAATGGCATTTGTCAACTTTATATGTAAACTAAGTCCTGGCTTTATGATTTGTTTAGAAACATACCATCTCAAGGAGTAGAAATGCTATTTCCTTTCCATAGAGTGTACGGAAAGAAACAGGACAGTAAACCTATTTTAAAATGCAGTTCAGGATGTATATTCTCCCTTAATTACTTAGTGCTTTGTTTGAAAAGAAAAAAAAAAAAGCAAGAGAGCTCTCATCACTCCTTCATAGGCCTAGAAATCTTTTCCCAGTTTGCCATTCTTTCTGGAAAATTGCATTCAGTGCCAACAAAATGGTTCCACGTTAACTTGCCCTGGCTGTTTGAGGTTAAGGCAAATTGTCTCACACTCCAAGAATGATTTTGTGAAGCAGTGGAGTGGAGTTTCCAACTGTGCTGCTTTAAAATAGCACAACAAGTTCCCTGGGAGATGGTCGAGAGACTCCATTACCAATTGGCCAGCCACAATTATTATTCTCTAATCCAGAAGTCTGTTCTTTTGACCAAATGGTTCAGCGGTTTACAAGAGAATGTCAATAGGACCAAACATTTTGACCACGCTGACTGGTTTGCATCTCCAGCCTTTAATCAAAGCATTGATCCATTCAATTTAGAACAGTCTGTCTATAGCAGTGAGATATTGAACTCCTGTCAGCTGTCACCACGCTGAGCTCAACTGCTGGGGCAAAAATGTGGAAAGCATCACAGAGACTTAGTTCATGGATGCCACCTCACCAGCCTGATAGGTAACCCTAAATGGCTTTCGCAAGGCACCCCTTGACACAGCTCTGCACACAGCTTACACAGTCTTGCAGCAATTACTTTAGGAAAGACCTGGAAACACTTTACCTCCCATAAAATGCTAATGGCTCAAAGAGGTTGGTCAATTGAGGCACTGAACTGAGTGCCCGTTTCAAATCAAAGAGGGTTATGTTTTTCAAAAATGATTAATCTAAGACTTGCTCAACAATAGAATGGAGGAAACAAAAACAACATGCAGCTCCATGTTGGTCATTGACTACTCTCAATACTATGACTCTCTGTCCCCTCACCTCAAGAGAGTCATAATAATCGGGAAAACAGAATATCCCTTTAAATAAAAAACTTGGCATGCTAACTTGATGTGGTAGAAAAAACTAAGAGATAGGATTAAAAACACTTAGCATTATGATTGAGCCCTTGAGTGAGTTGTTCTCTCAATACCAATACCATCAACTATAAAATTAAGTTAACAGTTCCCACCTTACATATTTTTGTGATAATTGAGGAAATAAAATATATAATATACCTGTCATAGAGCCAAATCTAACCATGACACTGGTAATTTGATATAAAACAACATTTGAAATATAACCCACTGAAGCCTCCCTCAGCACCCACCAGGTTTCTAATCACTACTCATTCCTTCATCCAGCAACATATACTGAGTACCTGTTATGCATCACACATTGTGCTATGACAAGATAAACGCAATCGTAGTTCTCAAAAAAATTCACTCTTTAATGGGTGGCACAGATGAGTACAAAGATGACCGCCATTTTGTAGGGCTGTGGGTAATGGAAGCACTGTTCCAAGAGTTGACTTAAGCTTTCTTTATCAACTCCACAGTTATATTTTCAACTGTCTTCATAAAAATAGTTAAGGAATAAATAATTTTATTCAAGAACTTAGAAGTCAAACAGATCTAAATCTAAGTTCTATTTTTCCACTGATCTCCACTCACTAAATTCTGTGACCTTGAAATAGTTATCTAACATCTTTTTACCTCATTTCTTTGTCTGTAATATGAGGTCATAATAGTACTTACTTTATTGGTTCATTGTGAGAATTTAAGATAATAAAACCTAGAATAGTGTGTGACATGTTTAAATCCTCAGCAAATGATAGCTGTCATTATAAAGTCACTGATACATGGATTTAATAAATATTTTTTGAGTGTCTTTTGTGTTTGGATTCATTAGGATATGGGAATATATGGGACAAAGACACTTATAGGCCCTGAACTCATGGAACTTTCATTTTTGGAAAGAAAAAGAAAATGGGACTTTAATGGATCATTTAGTCCAATCATTTTCTTTTACATATAATGAAACAGAGTCCCAAAGAGACATAGATAATATAAAAAGCTAATAGTTACTGAAATGTTTCCATGCACATTCCTGGTACTTATATAACTGCTTTAGATGTTTTAACTTATTTAATTTGCATAAGCCTACAGCATATTTACTATCAGTGTCTCCATTTTATCAATAAGGAAACTGAGGAATAGAGATATTAAGTCAGTTGCCTGAGGTCACATAGCTAATAAGTGGAAAAGATGTCATGTGAATTAGGCAGTCTGGCTCCAAGATTCAGGCTTTTAACCATGAGGCAATACTATCTTTTAATGTAGATGACTTATCTAAAGACACCCATCACGAGGATAGTGACCAATGAGGGTTTAGAAGTAAATGTGTCAGATGCAGAGCAGGAGGTGATCACCACATCACACCCATCCTACTATGTATTAAGTGCCTGTTAAAGAGAAAGTAATTTCAATTCTAGTCTCCACTAGGTTGTTGGGTTTTCTTTTTTTCTTTTTTTTTTTTTTTTTTGAGATCACCATTCATAAAGGTCAACTAAGTCTCTGCATTAATATCCAAGCACCAAGGAAAAAATAAATTCCTTTAAGTACCCAGTCTTTTCAAACAACAGAAAAGACAATCTGAACTCAGTTTCATCTTTAATAATCTATTCAAAATACTTAAATTCTGTATCAGGTCTTAAAGTTAAATTGTCTATCTCATGCTTCTAGAGTTCAGAGAACAAGAAATATTTCATTTTTATTGCTATTGAAATAAATTATTGCCTTGCTTTTATGTTAGTTACCCAGAAATTACTGTCCATAAAGGACTTCTAAGAGAAGAAATGATTAGAATCGTTCTTGTTCTGAAAATTAGCATTAACTCTTACTTAAATGTATTAGTCCCTATAAGTTAGGTAACGCTACAGTGACAAACATTCCCAAATGTCACTGGCTTATCAGATTACAAATGTACTTATTTCTCCCATATTATCCACACAGGTTGTCTAGAGTTCTGTTCCACTAGGGATCTAAGCTGTTGGAGATTTCATGGTCTTGTAGTTGCTCCATCTGGACTAGGAACTTGGTGAGCACTATAGCAAGGGAAAAGAGAATGGAAGGGCCACCTTCTGACTTTTTTGTACTTTTGCCTAGATATGAAGCACACAGATTCTGTGCAGAGTTTATTGGCCAAAAGTAGCACTTCATCTTCCCTAACTGCAAGGGGTTGGGGACGTGTAACACTACTCCAGGAACACAGGAGGAAAAGGAGCAAGATTTGGGTAAGCACCAGAAGTCTCTACCACAATGAATCTGTACAGACCTCCTGCTGTACAGATAATGATATTAAATGTGCAATACAATGCAACTACTACTACTACTACTACTGCTATGTTACTACTATATTATAGAGTGAGCATGCACTATGTGCCAAGCATATATAGCAACTTTTACATAATATCTAACTCCATAAAATAATTCTTGAAGTAAGTATTATTATTACCAGGCAACAAATAAGAAGTCTGAACTTCACAAAGTTTAACATTTTGTTCAAGGTCCCACAGATAAGAAATGATGGATACTTTGTTCACATCTAGTTCATTCTTACTTCAAAACATTTGCTATTTCCACCATGAAATACACCTTTCTCTGAAACTAGAGAGCTGGCTGGAATTTAAAGCAAAGTGAATTAGACAAATCTTCCATGTGCTAAGCAGAAGTAGGAAGCATCTCTCTCCCTTAAGGAACCTACTGTTTTATTAGATAATTAAGGCATGTGCAAAAGTAACATATATATTTTCTTGGCATTCTATACTTAGAAATAAAGCGTGAGTTACACAGGCCATTTTCTGAAAATGATATGATTTCTTCCCTTCTGCATCTTTGCATTTTCTTCCATTCTCATCACATTTTTCCCATTGATGACAACCACATGGATACTGTACTTAGTGTATGTACCATAGAAAAAGTGTTAGAGCCTGTACATCTATTATCTTAATGCTTACACAAACCCCGAAAAGTATATATTTTTACCCCCAAGTCATAGATGGGGAAAGTGAGACTTAAAGAATTCAAGTGACTTGATTTAGGCTACAAGTTATAAATGAAAGATCTGGGATTTGAATTTATAACTTTTTGATACAGAACTCATATGTTTTGAACTGCACTAGACCACTTTAACCTACTGAACTTCTCAACATGCTAGGCTCAGCTAGAAGATGACTTGTCTTGTGAAACATTGTAGACACCTCCAGTTAGATGTAGAGGCATTCTCTCCTCCATCCTCCAAGAGTAAAAACCATCATTTTAGCAGTAATCATATTCTATTGTACTGTGTTGACATGACTATCTCACAGAGACTGACGATTCTGTGACATAAGCCTAGGCATACAGGGTGGCCGTGATTAGCTTGAAAGAGATGTGGGAGGATTTGCAAAGAGGTGCCCTTGCCCCACACCAGCCACAAAGGATACCAGCCTCAGAGTAAATGGACCATCCCAGACTTTGGCAGCAGGTCAGTTTCAGGTTGCTCTTGCTGTGTTTGCCTTTCTGAATAGGCTCAGGGTATGGACACAATTGTTAGTGAGGGACTTAAAGCATAAGACATGAGAAGAACTCAACATATTCATTTATTGCACATATATTTGTGCATCTACTTCAGGCATGTGCGGTGCTAGGCACTGGGGAGCAACAATAAATTAGATAGGCATGGTCTGTGACTTTATAGAGCGTATATCATGCTGAAAGGATAGATAATAAACCAAGAAGCAAATTATCAAAACAATAAAAAATTGTGGTAAGTTTGAGGTAATTCTTTGACAAGAAATCACCAGTAATTACAAAGCAACAACACAATAAAATGACAGATAGATGAATAGATAGGTAGGTAAATAGATAAACCTAAGCAGAGTTATCTGACAGAGAGAGGTGATGACTTTTGATGGTTTGGTCAGGGAAGACCTCTCTAAAAAGTGGGTATATAAGCTAAGACCTGAAGGATAAAAAAGAGCCAAATAGATAACATCCAGAATAAGAACATTCCAGGCAGAGCAAAAAGCCTCAAGGTGGGAAGGTCAGATTTATTCTGACAACTTCCACCTATAACTAGAGCCCTCAATTTCCTCCTGAATTCCAGATGGCATATTGACATTAGCACTGGAATGTCTAAAGAAAATTTCAACTTTAACAAATGTTTTATTTTCCCCAAAAATATATCCCCCCCCTCCAGTATTGGCAAATAGTTCTACAATTCACCCATTTGCTATAGATAAAAAGTTTGAATCATACTTTTTAAGGTAAAGCAAAAAAAAAAAAAAAAAAAAATCCTGTTGGGTCTACTTTCAAAATATTTCCCAAATCTAACTACTTCTTATCACCTTTGTCTCTACCAAACCACACTACCATCATCTCCCACCTGGACAACACACATGTCCTATTTGACCTTTCTGTAACTACTCTTGCATTCCTACATTTTACTCTCTGCACAGCAGCCAGAGAGTTTACATCCACTTTCTGCTCAAAATATCCATTGTCTCCCTACATCGCTTAGAATGAAATTCAAATTCATTACCAGTGGCAGCCCCTTACTCCCTTTGTACCTCATTTCTTGCTATACTCTTTTTCTCTCACTTGGCTCCAGTAAATCTGAATCCTTGCCATTCCCTAAAAATACTAAAAATATTCTTGTCCTTTGCACTAGCTTGTAAGATACATGAAGATGGCGTTTGCTATTTGGTCCATTCCGCAATCTTTAGCATCTCTATTTTGAACATAAAAGTTCTCAATAAATATTTGTTGAGGGAAGGAGATGAGGAAGGGAAATAGGAAGGAAGGAAAGAAGGAAGGGGGGGCGGAGGGAGGAATGCATGCAGACAGTCAAGAAGACTCCTTGTGTGTTCCAGAAACCCTCAGAAGGCTGTGAGCTTGGAGTACAAGAAGATGGAAGGATAGTACGAGGGGATGAGAATGGAACTGAGTAAAGATACCAGGCCTCATGGGGTCTTATGGGCTAGGTTAAGAAGCTCAGATTGTATTCTAAATATAATGGGAAGTCCAGAAAGCCTTTTCAAAAAAAACATAAGTGAAGTACACTGAGGCTATAGCTATGCATACAAATGATTTTTCGCTCCCTTTTTTTTTCTTTACTGACAAGGTCTTGATTTTCCTGGCTGCCTGAATGAACTAATCAATTCCATTCAAACAGTTAAACTCATTACGTTTGACACCTCCTCCAACAAAAATAACTGATACAAGGACACATACATTACCCATCTGAACTGCACTAAAGCATACGCGTGCCAGAATGATTCACTGAACAGGACCCAATGCGAACACAGGTATGGCACAACTGTTTCTTGCATTACGAAGAGCCATGGACTTAATTACAAAGACTGGAGTTCAAAGTTCAGCCCCATCTCTGAGTGGGTGACATTAGTCACATAATCTAATCCCTCTGAACTTCAGTGCCCTTCTCTCTAAAATGCGAGTAATTAAACCTACATTCCAACTTGCTATGATTAATAAATGAAATAGGACACCGAAATGACCTAGGACACAGTAGGTCTCTTATTTTTCTACAACCAGTGAAGGACAAGAAAGAGGATCCTCAACCACTGAGTACCTGCTTAACAGAGAAACACTACCTATGGGTATGCTTCTGCTTTGAGAACTTCCACCATCTCCTACTGACAAGCCATAGAAAGAGAGAGATGTTACATCATTACAACCAGTGGAGGGATATTCTATAAGAAGACAAAGCAAAAAATTATAAATTTTATGACAACATTTGGTGCTGAGACAGAGTCCCTGCCTGTCTAGAAAGGTTGTTGAATAGGAGCATGCTATAAAGAACATGAATTGTTTGTTTTTGAGAACTAGAGAGTCTAGACACTGGTCGGTTGGTGTCCTATAGTTATGAGTCCTGCAGAGTCAAATAAACACACCAAGTCATATTCTCAGTGTCTAAAGACTCCTTTACATGGAGTCAAGTGGTTGCTGTTTCTTTTGGGGTACAAGTTGGCAGCTTCAAGACTTGTAGTGGCCACATTTTCAAAGGGAAGCAGCAAAATAGTGTCCTACAGCTTTAGGAAGAGCCTAGACAAAGCCAATTAGGGGAGTTTTGTGTAACATTTCCAGAGCTTTCAAATTCATTTTCTCAACAAGCATTAAATTTACTTACATGGAAAATCTGGTCACGACTACTTCAAAAATAATGAAAAATGGTTCCATTGGACAGCTACAAATATTTATTGGACAGAACTAAATGTCTTTCAAGATTATCAGGTGTTGCCAGTGTTTATGCCTAGAGAAGATGTAATCATTCTGTTTTCATCACCTGTTGCTTTTTAATTTCCTCTCTCATTGAGAATCCTATTGCTGCACAGACAATAACGTCTCTTTCTATATGTATACAAATGAACCGTACGCGAGCGTTGGTGCTGGGACAAGATATGCTAAAATAATAAAGGAGAACAGATTACGCCTTCCAAAGAGATGTTTGGAAACACTGGAAATGTGCTATCAGAGGCCATGTTTACACAATGGAAGTCATGAGACAAAAAGAATCATACATTCTCTGAAATTTATTTGAGTATATCTCAATGATAAATTAAAATTATCTAATAAAATCCTCATTGTTGTTTAGCTTCTAATGGATTCCTCCAAAGAATATGTGACTGCAGAGGGATACAGACTTAAAGGCACCCAGGTTTAAGATTCAAGGTGTTAACCACCAAGTTGCTATGTGGCATTGAAGTAATTGATTATTTTCGGTAAATTCCAGTCTCTTCATTTGAAAATGGGGTAGCAAATACTTGCTCCCAGGTTTGCTATAAATATAACATGAGATCATTTAGGTGAAAGCTCTTAGTACATTGAAAATTAAAGTACAGGGCTAGCCCGGGTAGCCTAGTGGTTAAGTTCAGCACATACCACTTTGAGTCTGGTTACAGGGCGCAGACCTACACCCCTTGTCTGTCAGTAGTCATGTTGTGGCGGCAGCTCATATACAAAAAGAGGCAGATTTGATAGCCGATGTTAGCTCAGGGTGAATCTTCCTTAGCAAAAAAAAAAAAAGAAAGAAAGAAAATTAGAGTACAAAATATTAGCTACTATTGTATATACAATAATATATATCTAATAATAATGATAACAATAAAAACAGCAGTGCAGAAAACCAGAGAATATTTTGAGTCCCTTCACTGCTTGAAAAAATAATTTTCCCCTCATGTTTGGTTTCCAGAGCTCATACCAATAAGTTTTATTCCTATCAGGGACATGTGGATCTTCAGCTCACCCTAAAATAGCCTGGGATGAGGCCAGGCCCAAGACTTGATTAGGAAAATCCAGTTCACATTTCCCCTTAGATATCAAAGATAGGAACAGATTTGAAAGTAGAAATCAAAACCTTTTCGCCCCCTCTCCCCAGGAAAACGGACTAATAACTGTGGAATAATTTAACCTCCCATCCCTTCCAGAGCATTCTGGTGCTGGACGAGCTATACAACGGATAGGGAGACTTTGGGGCTACAGCTGTGTCTTTTGAGTGTCCTCTGGAGAATAGCATGATGCAGGGACTTAACGATCCAATCCCAAACTGAAAAGGGTAATTTCAGTCTCAGGATAAGAGACTTAGTGAGGGAAAACACGTATTAGCTGAGCTGGTTTTCTAGTCCTTGGGTAAAGGCAAGCTGTCAAATACCATGCCCACAGAATGTGGGATCCACCAAGTAACAGGTACCTGTCCTTCAAAAAAAGGCAGCAAATTTTCAAGAAAGCTTTTCCTGACCTCTTCTGTCTCCAACCCATCCTGGTTAAGTATTTCTTCCCTAGCCCACATTTAAAAGTTATTATTTTCTATTATCTGTCCCTCTGTACCCCACTGGACTACTAGCTTATGGAGGACACAGGTGGAATCTATTCAATTCCTATTGTTACCACAGAGCCGAGGATCCTGCCCCACAGGTACAAAGTATTCAGTAAGAATGCTGGAAAAATTAATAGCTGATAGGAATCTGTTGGAAAAAAGTACCAGCCTTGAAGTCCTCAGAAGTGTGATTTTATTGTTATTGATGAGAGCAGAACAGGACGATGTTAGATAGATATGTGCACCCTATCAAAAACAAATAACTGAAAATAACAAAATTCCTGTTATCATCATAGAAAGGGAACCAGACATCATGGATCAAAAATTCAGTCAGACATCTTAAGCAGTAACTGCCCTAACTTTGCTGTTTTGGTCATACCATCTCCCTAAAGTGACCACAGTAATGTCCTTCTAAATGAGAAAGCCTGTAGGCAAGCACTTGTATTTTGGCAAAAAAAAAAAAAAAAAAAAAATGAGGTAGGAAAGGTGTTAAAAATATTGTTACTACCAGAGGGGAGGGAAAAAAAATAAAATTTGCTTATACAAGAAATGCATGGATGGGTGGGTAGAAGGATAAATGTACCAGTGAGAATAGTGCTGGCAGCATAAACAGAAAAAAACTTGCAATAAATAGATAGTAAGATGGATGATACACACAGACACTTATACAGACATACACAAAATTCTTATGTATTTTATATAAAACAATATGCGAATATAATGTTTAAATAATGTAATTATATTATTATATTATAATAATGAATATCATATTTTAATATTATATATAAATTTTACATATAAAATAATATATACACACACATACACCCATGCACGCAAGAAAGGAGAGAACAATATTTGGGCTTAAGTGAGATGTCCTAATATTTAGTAAAAAAGCTTAGCACATATCTTGATTGTTTTAAATGAATGTTTTCAATAGTATTAAAACAGCATTTGTGGTTGGGGGAACAGGAGATGTTTGCATTTATCATATGTAGTATAGAACAAATTCTCTCTATCCTTATGGTGTCCCCAAAACAGGAATATAGAGGGACAAAGGCAGAAGAAACACTTTATCATTAGCCACGTTGTCCAACGCAGAACATTTTGTAATCTTGGCTTGAGTCCAGGCCTAGAGGTCCCTGTATAGAGACCCTCTGTGTCCATATACAGACCTCGATATGTTAGAACAATTACGGTGAGTGAATGGAAGTCAGGAGAAAGAAAAGAAAGCTGGCTAGACTAATCTCAAATCTTGAGTAATGCAAAGAGTGTCAGCCACATGAGTCGAACAAAGAGAAAAATGGCCAGGTCAGGTTCAGGCTCTTTTTATCACTTCTGTAGCTTTGGTGAAAGATGCAGTACAGAGAACACCGGATGCAAAGCAAGCTGGGCACGTGCAGGAAAAGACAAATATCTCTACACATGTAGGGCAGCTACATTCTGCCATGCCTGAGACAATCCCAATACAAACTGTTGCCCAGTACAATACTTAATAGTGCTTCTTTCCTTTTTAAAGATGTCCTGGTTTAGATGATAACTATATAGATATCCTATTTATAGATCATCTTATGACACAAGACATGTGAATGGAAGCGGACAAGGAACACAGAAGATTTTACCGTAGACAACGACCCTTCTGGCCAGTAAATGTGTCCAAGATCTAGCTAGATTATAACTTCTTCTACTTGGGATGGGTGCAAAGGGGAGAGGAAAGCTTAAGAATCTCCATCCTCTTGGCCTTTTCTGATGTACAACTAAAATTTTTACATTCCATTAAAAGTCTGCCCACTCCAGATATAGAACCTTTCCCCTCCATAGCCTTCATTTCTACCCTTTTTGGGTGTATGAATGAGTAACTGTTTTTCTTCCACCCTTGGTCATGGAGAAAATGCTAATAGCAATATTAATGGTAATATTTATTAATTTCCTACTATGTGCCAGACAAAGACAGATTCATCTACATACATCATCCCCTTAGTCTTCTCAGTAAGAAGAAGGAGGCCAGAGGGTCAAAGGAGAAAGTAGAAATGACAATGGAAGCAAGGAGTTGGAATGATGCTAAGAAAGGGCCATGAGCCAAGGAATGCAGGGGGCCTACAGAAGTTAGAAAAGGCAAAGGAACAGATTCTCCCCTAGAGACTCCAGAAGGAACCAACTCTGCTGATGCATTAGCCCAGTGAAACTGATTTTGGACTTCTGGGCTCTATAATTTTGAGAGCATAAATTTGTAAAATTGAAAATTTTACATGATTTTTCTGTATAGTGCCTATAGGATTTATAGGAAAATTTATAGAGTTGTGTAATCACAAACTCTTGTGATTACATTGGGTTCCCTGGGATGATCCAGAATAATCTCTTCACCCCAAAATCCTTCAATCAATCACATCTGCAAGCCCCTTATACCATATAAGGTAACATTCGTAGGTTCTGGGGAATAGGATGTGGACATCTTTTGGTGGGCAATTATTCAGCTGACAGTACCGGATATACCCAATTTGCTCTCTCCGTCTCTACTCTCACTAGCAGTGTGAGTTGCTGTTTCTCAACATCTTCCTCAACACTTGTATAAACAGATAATTATATTTTTTGCTAGACTGATGGATGAAAAATAATATCTCATATATTTTCTGTGATTCATGGTAAGTTGGAACATTTTTCATACAATTATTGCACATTTTCTCAGCCCTTCTGTAAATGTCTTGCTCAAATACTTTGCACTTTTCTGTTGGGCAATTTGTCATTATTTATTTGCATTACTTATTCTAAATGCTAATGTTTTGTCTGCTAAAGGGTTGCAAATGTATTTTTAATAGTCTAGTATTCAAATTTGTCAATCCTTTCCTTCATACTTCATGCTTTTTGTGTGAAACTTAGTAAATACTTCTATATTCAGGTCAAACAGATGTTCTCTTCTATACCTCTCTGTAAGTTTTATGGTTATGGCTTTTTTTGATTGTTTCATTTTCCATGCTTTGGTTTTTAATTCATCTGGAATATATATTTGGCTTGCATGGAAAATAAGTACCAATTTATTTATTTTTCTTAAATAGAAGAGCCAAATTTTCCAGAACCCACATTTAAATCTACCTGTTCCCCATTGATTTGCTGAACCACTTCTGTTATATACCAAGTTTCCATATATGCAGGAGTTCCCTATTCTGCTCCAATAGATTATCTGTCTATAAATCTATGTGTACTACATTGACTTAAGTCACATGTCAGCATTTTTTTTTTTTTGGTTGAGAGTAGGTTCTACATGTCTTATATAAAATTACTATTATGTCTTTCAAATCATGTATATGTCTAATAATATTGTTTTCTGCTAGATCAGGTTCCCAAGGAATTTATCCTCATATGTCCATTATTTGTTTCTTATATTTACTGAATCCTATATTGTTAAGTGTATACATGTGCATGATTGTTTGATGGTAGATTATGCATTCTTTTTATAAGTATAAAATATTGTTCCTTGTGCATAATAAATTTCTCTTAAATTTTATTTTATCTTTTATTTATGTTGCTAGAACATTTGTTTTGGTGATAATTTTTATCATTTCTCCAAATCCTTTGTTTTCCACACAATTGGGTTATATTATTTTCAGTGTGTTCTACCAAGTTACTGTTGTATTATTTCATAGAATTTATTCTGCACAACTTGTATTATTTCACACTGCCTGGCACATATTGAGCATTTGAACCATGTATGATGAGAGAGGAAGTAAATGATAATTATGTGGGTGTCTGCTAATTCACAGGAAGGACTCCAGTTAGAGTTTGAGATAGATCAGGATGTAAGAACTCTATACCTTCTATAGACCATGTTGAGTCGTTAGGTCATTTCGGCCCGTATGACTTGTTAGGATGATGTCTTCTCCTTTCTTTGCTTCTCCATGGGTTTCTCTCTCAATTCTCAATTTTCGGCAGGAGAAGATTCGAGTTTTCCTGAGTTTGGTAGCAGACATATGTATGTCAGTATAACCGCTTTCTAGTTTCATAATTATGCACAAGGAACTTAAACACTCTGAGCCTCAGTTCCATCATTGCTCAGATGGAATTACTCCCACTGCGTCATGATATTGCCTACAGACTAAATGGAATACCATATTTAAAATACCTCATAAGGCACAAGGCATGGAGCTGATGTTCCCTGTAGCACCTTTTACAGAGTGGATACAATTAAATGCACGTGAAATTGTGCTGAGCTATTTGGGCCAAAAAACTATTTCCACATAACATTTATCTAATATTAATTACATGAACATCTCAAACCTCTTTCCTACTCTAACCTTCATCCCCTGAGAATAGGTGTAGTAAACATGAAACTCTTCAGACAGATCAAGGATATAATCAAAAAAATCTCAAAGATTTGTTTTTCATCTCAAGTGACAGAGCTAATCTCATAAAGACATCATTTCTCAAAAAAAATGATGCTTAATTGGTTTAGGATCTATCTGTCCAGCCCATCACCCATAAATCTCACTTACAATACACTACCTTGTTTTCTATGCCATTCATAGAGATGTCCCACAGGGAAAACAGAGTAATAGATACACACTATTATTACAGGAGGCAGATCATAGATCTCATTCTCTCCTTCCCTCTCTCTCTTTCTTTTCTTTTCTTACTTTCTTACTAACATTCATACATGCCAAGACTCCTTGCTAGAATGGGTATAGGAAAATTGTTAAATTTCAACACCAACATAGTGGCTTAAGACTTAAAATTTAAAGACATTGAAGAGAATGTGACCCTGGAATGTTTCTTGGACTATTTATCAGGGCCAATAATGGGCAGAACCACACATTCGGCAACATATATTTTCAACACTAGTACCACCCTCCTGAGAACTCTCTTCCTCCCATCTGACACATTCCCAACCATACCCAAGATTCTCATACGCACAGCACCAAGCTCTGAAGTCAAGAGACTTAGGGGAAAGCTGCCACCACCGCGTGCTAGTAAAACCTTGTGCCAGGTAATTCAACTCCTTAAGCCTTAGTTTCTCAGCTACAAAATTAGCTTAGGTATCTCTACCTTGCCCATCTCACATCAAGGACTGTCAGAGTATAATCTTCAAAAAATGAAAAATATACCTCTTATACAATCGTACAGTGAGCACGTTAAAGGTTTATTTAATTCATTAATGAAGGAAACAGCAGGATTGTAAAGTTAGCTCAAAGAGAATTAGAGAAACAGAGTAAATACAGGCACTGAAAGAAAGAAGGTTAGAGTAAGATTACTACAGGGCAATTAATCCGTAAGCTTTGGAGATATCTTATCTACTGGACAGAAGCAATTCGCGTGTCTACCAGAAAAACACATCTTAAAACATATCATTTTACAGACTCATGGTTCTAATAAACAGTGAGTAGTATGTCAATCACAAGTGCATTCACTTAGGAGAACTAAATGATTCTTAGGCAGACCTGTAAGATAATAAATACTCCAGTATCATCTTGAAAAGACATAGAGTCATCCTTGGCCACATCTTTTCTACATTTGGCATAATATTTCTTAATAGTACAAAATATTTGTCAAATTTCTTTAATGTTGTTATGCTTTTTCAGATATTCATGGTTACTATAATTGCAACTACTACTATCAACCCAATAATTATTTATTTTGAAGGAGCCTATACACCCAGAAGCCTTTGTAAATTTGTAATTTCTTTTATTCATTTTTTTTTCTATTCATTGTTCTAAGTTTTGCAGATATAAAGATGAGTAAAAACATTTTCAAGGTTTAAAAAACTTTAATCCTAGGATGGGAATATGTAAGAAAATAGATAGAGTATGTTCTACAAGAGTTATGTCCATTATGAGGACACAAAGGAGCTGGCAAAATTGTCTAATTCTGCCTAGGGGAGGCAAGAGACTCCATGGATAAACTCTTGTCCCAGATGTGTAGCCAGGCAGCCAATGGGCAGGAGACTGGGACTCTAACTGAAGAGTTATACACAGATAATGAGGACTGAAATAACTCATCACCCACACTCAGCGAACTGAAAACAGGTTGTTCTGACCAAAGCACAGAGGGTGAAGAGAAAAGTGATGAGAGATGACAATGGCCAGACGAGATGTGGTCAACTTGCAAAGTTTTCTCTTCCCACTTCATCAAAGTTGCAAACAAATAGAAATGTTTGAGTTATGGGGAAAGAGGACTGAACAGGAGGCAAAGATACCCATACTCTAGAACCTACTCAGCCAATGACTAACAGTGATTATTTGGAAAACTACTTTTCTTTTCTGGGTCTCAATTTTCTATTTGTGAAATGAGGGTGGCTGGACTGTATGACGAGCTAAATCACATAAATTTGACGATGTCTATAGCAGGCTGAAGTTCCTGGGAAGCAGATTTTGAGGCAGAGTTATTAAGCAGTGATCAAAGATCAAAACTTTTGGAAGTTAGGTGAAGGGAGAAAGAGTGGGCAGAAGGAGTAGTTGAGCTGTGATGCAGGGCCAAGGGAAGTACCAGTCAACTTCATGGGAAGCTCTGGAGCTAGAATGGCCTTTCCTAGTAGTCCCATGTGGCTGGACATGGCCATATTTTTATACTCTTTCATTGACCAACCATTTTGTATGGGCTACCCCAGGAAGGTGACTCTGTTTGTGACAGTATCCCTGGATGGCAAGGGGTCACTTCCCTGACATTGAAGGCTTTTTGCCAACAGCACTCCCAATGGACAGGAAAAGAAATCCGTGGAAGGAGGTCTGGGTGGACATCACAGTGTCCACCACAAGGTAGCTCATGATTAGTTGCATCACCTGTCAAGTTCATTTTTGTACTACCCCCCTTCCCTATCCCAACTCTGTTCCACCTATGTGAAACTATTTACAGATTCTCAACTTGCCCTGAACGTGTACTCTCTATCCCCAGCACCACTACCTTACCTACTTACCCCTGTGTTCTCAACTTAGACATCGCTTCTTTCCAGATGCCTTCCATGGCATCCCTGGGTGTGGGTTAAGTTCCTTACTTGTGCTCATTGTTGTGACATTGGTCATTCTTTCTTCATGCATCTGACTTCCCTTCCGACTGTAAGTGTCTTGAAGTTGTTTGATGGGGCTTCCAATTCTAGCACATAGGAGGTAGGTATAGTAGATATTGAGTGTATCTTTGTGGGGAAAAAAAGACAGATAAGTGAATACGTGAATCTCAGAAGTAGTAAATTAGAGTCAGAATGTGAGTATTTCAACCAAGGATTGGGGAAATAGTCTTGAAAAATTAGAATGTAAAAAATACCATGAGAAACTGCTATGAGAAAATACCAGTTTGACACAGGAGCTTTTCTTCATCATGAAATGCTCTGTCATAAAGCGAAGAAGTATAGCTGCCTTCCAAGAATCCAGAAAGGAGAGGGAGAGAGAGAGAGAAAGAGAGAGAGAGAGAAAGTTATCCAAGACTCATGGTTGTTTCCATAACTTTGTGTCTAGTGTAATCTTCTAATCTTGAGGTTTGATTTCTTCCACTCCTTGATTATTGGTCTCTTTTGGATTTAGAAGTCAAAGAAAAGGGGAAAAAATGAAAGGCTTCTTGCAAGTGTACATCATTTCCCGAACTATCAGCAGTAATTTTCAAATCGATACTCTGCAAAGCTGTTAAAATGCCTCCGTTCCTGGTCTTTCAGGTATTCTGACCACTAAGGCTTATTTGTGGGATAATATCTAATGGTATTTTATAGTACTTATCTTTCAGTCAAAAGCTTTCACATTTTTAATCCCCTTTATCATTAAACAACCCAGTGTGAGATCTATCAGTGTCCATATTTTTCAGAAAGCACAGGATGCTCAGAGAGACCAAAAAGTTGCTTAAGGTCACACAATAGGGTAGAACCACCTTCCAAATCCAATTCTTTGAAGTCTGAGTCAAGTGTTCTTCCTATTTCACATAGTCGGGGTGAGAGCCTTAACATGTTGTCTCTAATCCAATCATTAGAGATATATTTATTTGGTACTTAAAGGCTTTTGGCGCTCCAAGAATTAAAAGGTAAATATCCTTAAGAGGGAAATATGCATCTAATACCTTAAATAAAAACAAAAAAGGAAGTAGCAATTATTGCAGCATAATGCTTAACGATTTAAAATTGCCATCTTCTATACTTTTGAAAAAATACAAAATATACATCATTATCTCTGTTTTATAGATGAGAAAACTAAAGATCAGAGGGGTTGAGCTTCTTGCTCAAGGTCCACAAGCAATTACGGAAGAACTATAATTTGAACTCAGTTCTTTCCGGCTCCAAAGCCTCTCGTCTAAATATTATACCCTCTATTTCATTCATATAACCTCCAGATTTCAGACTCTCATCTTCCTTCACACTTAGAAAATAGCATCAACAAGTTTAAATCTGTCCAAATTGCTCTGGTCCCTTGAGGGAAGCAAAGCACTAGTCTCCACCTGCCATTCTGAGTGAGATTGCCGGATTCAGAGCTATGCATCATTTAAGATCATTAGTGTAAAATCAATAGCTGCAGGAAATAATTGTAGCTATCCCTGCGACCTTGCCCCTTGTGGTACTTCATCCTTGAAGGTTATTTAATTAAAGTCCAAGCAAGATGGGTTCTCTCTGGAGTGGTGCATAAAGTGGAATTGACACGACACTAGAGGGAAACAGCCTTCACTCCCCCCATTGCAATGCATGGCCGAGGCAGAGAAGGTCTCATTATACTTAGAGCCAGAACACAACGTTCTGTGAAGGGGCATTGCCTTGCAGGTGGTTAGATCGTACTTAACTTTGGAAGAAGTGAGTGGTATACCACAAATGGGCAGTTATTATTTAGCAAATATCTGTTAGAGTATCTATTGGAAAGCTGGCTGCTGTGTGCTAAACTCTCAGCCTATAACAAAGCTGAATGTGACATCAACCCTAACTAACCAGCAGGAGATCGTATTCGAATGGAAGCAAACCATCCAATAACTATGTAAGCCAAATGTCTCCTGGTTTGATAGCTCCAGAGGCATTATAGCAAAATCTGTCTTCTAATTACCTAGATTCTGTAAAATCTGGTAAACTGGCATGAGGAAGTTAAGTCTGAGATTTTGTCCCATATCACCTCCCTTCTGGATTCAGGTCACAGCACTTCTGCTCCAGCATCACCAGTTCCCACACTGCCATGGTCTATACTTCCCCTGGCAATGTTGCTACGTTTCTAATATTTCCAGACCATTGTCCACCCTCAAATTCATGCTGCTGCCATTTTGTAGTAAGAGCAATACTTGACTTGTACCAAGTATGCATTCAGAACCTCACATTATTTTTGATCATAGAGCAGCGAAAACATTCATTCATTGTTCACTCCTGATTTCAACAGATATTTATTGAGAATCTAGTATGAAATCAACTACATGGTGAGTTGTATTTCTTTTATTAACACCTTATTATTTGAAAATTTCTGATTTTGTTTAATTCATATAACAGAATATTTACATTGTCCCCATTGAGTGTCATGTATTGTTTAAAATGCTAGGAATACAACGACAAATGAAATAGATAAGGTTACTTCCTCTGAGGCAGTTACATTCCTGTTGGGGAGACAGACAATAAACTAAAGAAATTTTTTAAAAGCAAATAAATAGATAAATAAATAGTGGTACCTACTAAAAAATGGCTATGAAAAAATAAATCTAATTAGTTGGTTAGACAGTACAGGACTGGGTGTGAAGGTTCCTATTGATAGGGTGGTCATGGAAGACGACTCTAAGGAAGTGAGAGTTGAGATGCATTTTTAATAAAATACTAAAGACACGGCAAAAACAAACTCTAACCCAGAAACTAGATATGGCTCCCGTCAAGTCTACAGTCCCAGGCCAACTCAAAGCCTGCAGCTCTATAATAGAGACCTGGGCTTATATTTTGTATTGTCAACTTGATTAATCTAGGAACTCTATTTCCTAAAACTCCCTTTCCTTTGTGATTCTGAGTTATAGCGGGCTAAAAGGAACTTGTTTGAGGCTTCAATGGCAGAAGTAAATCAGCCACTATGATGCTCCGAAGGTCTTCCCAGAGAGTGTAAAGGACAGACGCGGAGGTGGTACCCTGCCTCTCCCCCCCTCCAAGTCCTGCTGCTCTTCCTGACTGCCGGCCCTGGGTCCGGCAGCATCCTCAGGCTAGCACCACGGAGAGAGGCAACAGATTCCTGTAGACATCTCGGCAAACTTCCCCTTGGTGGGCCACGCGGCTGTTGGAGGCACTTGGTGTCTTAGATTCCCCTGCAAACTCTGATGTCTCCAACCATACCAATGCTTTAAGAGGGATACTTAGGACATTTTTATGATCTTCCAACTCCCTTTTCTAGACCTTCATTAGTGAAATTTCTAAACCCTTTAAAGAATATTTATCCCATAACACTTTTGGTGCCTCTGCATCTCTGATAGATAATCATATTGATCCTAAAAGTGGAGCAAGAGGAACAGAATCTTAAGGATGGGAATCCATAATTAGTTCCCTGATGGGCTAGATTGAAACTCACTAATAACATGAGTGCTAGCTGTCAATGGCATGTTGGTAGTTCACGGTAAGAATAGCAAAACAGTCATTTAAATTATTTACCTGTAGTTATCTGGGATCAAATGTCTATCAATGACAAGGCTTTGAGAGACCTTAAAACAATTCAGTAGAAATAAAAATCTATGAAGCTGGTTGGTTACTTGTAAATGTGCTGGAGCAGGTTTAAACTCTCAGCTTCAGTTTTTTTGTTTGTTTTCAGAAACCAGAAAGCTTTTATTACTGGAGGGAGGGACTTTAGGAACGGCAGAGTGAGAACCTCTGTAAATCTGTCCCTCCATAGAAACAGCAGAAATACTGGCAAAATTGTCCAACTACACTTTTTCAGAACTCTGGAAATTAACCAAGAGATTGCCACAATCTGAGGAGCATTTGTCCAAGAAAAACTGCTGAATCTCAGTAAGAACAGTGGAGATCTGGGACATTTTAACTTCGCCGACTCCCATCCTCCTCTCCCCAGCTCCATAGTAGTCTTGAAAACCAGGGGTTTTGCAACCACAGGAGGGGGCAGACAGGGTTTGGATCTCCTCAAAAAGCTCCATCTCCAGGGCACTGTTACTATTTGATGCATCTCGCGGCTTCCTGGTAGAGCCCCATTCCCTGGGCATTTTCGTTATTTGACCTGACTCAAAGCTCACTCAGTGGGAAAGAAAATCCTATTGACTAGCCATATTGCAGAATGTACAGCAAAAGGCAATTCCTAGTGGAAATGAATAGAAACCTATGGCTTTGTTTTTATTTATTTTATTTGAGCTGGGCAGTTGGCAGCTGGCTTAACACATGCAATATAAACTTCAGAAGAGCTTACCAAGATGGAAATTCAAGCAGGCAAGTGGTTCTAGACAAAGAGAGAAGCAATGCATACAGATGTTCGAGATGAAGATAGGAACATACCTCTGGCCCATATTTTTTTGTCTTATGTGTTTTTTTGTGAAAAAGATCAGCCCTGAGCTAACATCCAATACCAATCCTCCTCTTTTTGATGAGGAAGATTGACAAGCTTGACTGCTTGACAAGCAGTGCGGCCATGCGCGCCAGGGATCCAAACCTGCGAACCCCGGCCACCAAAGCAGAGTGCGCACACTTAACCACTACGCCACCGGGCGGCCCCTGGCCCATATTTTTTGAGGTATGGGTGTTACATATGGAACTTAAGATGGTAACCTGAGAATCACAGTGTCTAGAGAACTGAGGTCAGGAAACATATGGATAAGAGGGAGGAAATGCCAGATTCCTGGGCATAAAGAAAGGAGGATGGCAGGAATGTATGTATTCAGGGAGCCTGATGACGCTCCATAGTATTTATCACTTTAGCCTGTGAAGTGGAGAAAAACAATTTTCAAACCTCTCTGGAAAATAAGGTAAAGGCAATGGATACTCTTTAGAAGCGGATTCAGTGTTCCTAGGCTGGAGGTATTCACAGGCAAGGTGGATGAGCAGATATCAAAGTAGTTACAGATGCCTGGGCATTTTTTTTTAAATGACTAGAATGGAAATCAATCAGGACAGAGACAGAGGATTATGACATGATAGAAGAACTAGTAGATGTTATTCACCAAATGGTAGAAAAATATGTGGATTCAGCAGAGCAAATTGGTGAAACTGTATCTTGACACTGGCTGACCGTTGGAGGCTTGTTTTTTTTTTTTTTTTGAAGTTTGGTATCATTGAGACAAAATATATGTAAGTCAATCAGTGTAGTCTGTGTGGTTACATACTCACTACCATTTTGGAATTTTAATGTTTCTAATATGTTTTTCATAAAAGCTAAGCTATAGATTTGCAACCACCTTGGACCCATATCAGATTAGGTCATTAGATGCAGCCAGGGAGTTTCCTTTGGGATTTCAGTTGACAAGGAAATTTATAGTCCCTTTGGATGCTAACGGAACTCAGCTGTATCATTTAGCCATGTTCAAATTCCAGGTTTAGGAAGATCCATGATACAGCGCTAACATTCTTGTTTTTGTTTTTACCTTAGTGATTTTCCATTATAAGATAAATTTCCATGTTTTTTTTAGAAAGGATAGTATATTCAGAGGAAAGAATATTAAAACCTCCCCTATAGTCCACAATCAGAATCAGCTAAGAGTATGCTTCATAATTGCAAGTTTTCTCTTATTCTTTATTATATTCTCAATATCTATTTGCCATAGATATTGGTCCTTTATATATATCACATAAGTGGATAAATTAATAAAATGATGAATGAGTTATAAATGAGTGAGTTAACATTTTGATGTATTTTGTTTCCTATTACATTGTTTGCACAATATTGATTTTCCTTTTATTTTTTTTCTTTACATAGAGAAATTATACTATGTATATGTTATTGCTTCATTCCTTTTTCACTTACCATTAAGAGAAAAAAGTTAATATGTGATTGTATAGTCTTATGAGGTCAGCCCTCACGGTCTAGTGGTTAAGATTCTGCACTCATGTCCGCGGCCTGGGTTCGTATCCTGGTCAGGGAACCACACCACCCGTCTGTTGGTTGTCGTACTGTGGTGCCTGCATGTTGCTGTGATGCTGGAAGCTGTGCCACCAGGATTTCAAATAACAGCAGGGTCACCTATAGTGGACAGGTTTCAGTGGAGCAGCCAGACTAAGACAGACTAGAAGAAGGAGCTGGTCACCCCCTTCTGAAAACAGTGGCCATGAAAACCCTGTGAATAGCAGCAGAGCATTGTCTGATACAGCACTAGAAGGTCAGAGGATGGTGCAGAAAGACCAGGCAGGGTTCTGCTCTGCTGTACAGCGGGTAGCTAGGAGTTGCAATTGACTCCACGGCACTGACAACAATAGTCTTATAAAATATGAGTTTAAATAGCTATGTAATATTCCATTGAGTGATTGATTAGTCTAACTCACCAGTGTTCTCTCTTTAGGCCTTGAGGATACTTGCCATTATTTCTTATTATAAAAAGCACTTTGGTAATGTATTCTTGGTGAATATCTTTATTTGTGACCACAAATATCATACTTAGTATGTGGCATAATAATATTGCAAACATATTTCTCCTCTCAAATACGTTCTTCACCCCCCATCTGCACACAGCTTTTCCAAAATTTTTCAAAGTTTTCCTCTTGTGGAAAAAGTTTGAAGGCTTAAATTTTGCTCTAAGGGGTATTTTATTTTGTTTCTTTTGTTTTTGTTTTTGTTTTTGTTTTTTGTATCTGGAGGAAGATGTTCAACTGTTTTTGCATTATTAACATGTTACAAATTGTGTTACATAAAAATGTTCAGAGGCCATTTACATGCTCTGGATATGCTATAAGGTTGAAATTTAGACAGATAGCTTTTCCTATATGCCTGGCTGGCTTCCAGAGATAAAATTACTTGAGTAGGTGAAAGACAAGGCAGAAGGCAGGTGTTATTCCAGTCGGCATATTTTACGTGTGCATCAGTATGCTAATTTGCCAAGGAAGGAATACATTTCGGACACCTCCCCCCTCCAACTAATATTTCACAAAGTTCACCTTTCCCAATGAATGTTTGGAAAAGTTATTTTTTCTTATTCCCATATTTTTATGCTGTATACAATAAACCACTCTCCATTGTAGAGAGAGATCCTTACTTTTCTGAACTGATCATGCACCACAGATGCTTCCTGGGCAGAATCTGCTGCCGTGACTATTTGATTTTCATCCAAACGTTCGCTTAACATCTGAACCCCAAATCAGGCACAAGGTAGCTGTGTTTAAATATGTTGGATTAGTTAGAAGCCGCATGCCTTAGTATTTCTTTCTGTTATTAGATAAAATTGCAAGTACATAAATTGTTAACTGATTTTGCTGTTATAACACAATTGACTGGAAAGTGAAGGCAAAGTTATAAAAAACGGAGTAACGCTTGTGTAATAAATCTAAAGCAATGGGCTAATAAGTCACATGAAGGGGCAGGATGCAAACAGAAAACTTGGTTGTGATATAGCTTTTCAGATAATTTCTAAACCGACCCCTCCTCTGCTCCTCATGTTTTTATTGTAACACATTACATGGTTTTCTGAAGGCTTATTTTACACGTTGGTCTCTCCCAGTAGACAGTGAGCTCCTTGAGGACAATAATTTTGTGTTTTTTATTTCTATACCTGCATGATTTAGCCCAAGAGTCAAAAAGACACTTGATAAATTTAGGCCTATCAAACAAATTTAGCATTGACTGATACCAATGGTGCCAGACAGCTTAGAAAACGAGCAAATGATATTTCAGGTACAAACATCAGTTTGGCGGAAAATTCAGAGGCGGCCATTAGATGATCAGGCAAAGTAATAGAGTTATGCTAGGTAAATTTCCCTAAAAGTGGTGGAACACATTTGCCTTCTTTCTTTCAGACATGAAACAGAAAACCATATACAGCAACATGTATTAATTACAATATTAGGAGTACAAGATTAAACAGCAACTAAATCATGAAGTGCAAAAAGAAAATGATTTTCCTATAATTATTAACCCATCCACATTAAGCAAATGTTGGATTTTAATTAGTAGTCAAGCTCTAGAATGCATTCTTTAATTAAATGAAAACCCTCCTTTAATGCAAAATTACATTTCTAAATTTAGGGAATCAGAGTTAAGCAAAAACCCAAAGCTAAGCTTCTTGTAGGAGCACGGAGTACATAATAAACAATGAGAAAGTAACATCTTGTATAAGATGTGTATAATGTGAGCAAATATTGTAAGCAGCTTAGAGCCTGTCTACGTTTAACAACATCGTTGCTTTCATTTGTAAGATTAAGTTCCTTCCAAGGCTAGTGCTTCCTTATAGACGTTATTTTTCTTTTCTTTTTTTGAGGGGTGGTGGTGGATGTGGTGGGGTTTCAGAGGGGTTGTGCTTGATTGGAAGTGGAGTTTGACAATCTTATTCTTAAACTAGACTTCTTTACACAGTGTCTGCCTCAGTTCTTTATAGTAGTGCAGCCAAGCCATTCACCTGCCCCCAACTTCCAAAGAGCGTTTGTATATCCTATCTCTATTCTTGGCAAATATCCTGATTCCTCATATTTTGAGGACCCCTTTCTTCTTCACCATCTCTTTTATGTCTCCATCTCAGATTATCTTGCCCTTGGTCTTCTAGCCCAACACTCCCCAAATCCCAAAGCCTCACTTTGGGCGTGAATCTGAATCTCCGGCATCTTCTCTAGGACTTTCTTGACACTTCATCAGAAAGGGACCAAAGATAAACTTGCAAAATTCTACAAATTTCAATAGAAGAGTTTGTCCTTTTTTTTTTTTAATCTCACCTGCTTTTACAGCAAGTCCCAAAGTCCCAGAAGTTCACCAATCAAATCTGAGAGTGCTTATCTATTTTTCCTTTATTTTTCACCAATAATCATTAACAGAAATCAAGACATCTGAAATCAAAACTAGGCTTGTAAAAACCACCACCATCACAGGTAGATGCTAGCCTTTGCTTGCCTTTTTTAACAGATGTGTGGGTACTCAAAGATGAATTTGGTTTTCTCATGCTGGGATGCTTAACAAATACTGACAGCAACTATATAAAATTAACGGTTTATACGGTCTCCATTCAATCCCAGGAATGGATATAGAAATAAATAAAGGACTTGCAATTACTCCAGGAGAGGGTGCCTTCAGAATATGGTCTTCCTCTACCCAAATCCATCACCTGCTCAAGTCCCTTTAAATGGCTGTTGGGGATACCCTCGCTTAGAATTGCCTTTGTTCTAAGTATCTCTTCTGGTTAGTTAAGGATTCCAGGGGAAAAAAAATCTTGCCTTCGCAAAGTTAGTTTTAGCTATCACAAACCATGTTCCGAATGCAAAATTTGGTGAAGTTTGTGCTTGTGAAAAGCATAAGGGGCTTTGTAGGGGAGGGGGCACCTAGACTAAACCCTACTTCACCTCTTATAAACTAGACAATCTTAGGACAGTCTTAACTTCTTTTAATCTTAGATTCTTCATCTCTAAAATGGAGAAAATAATGGTTTCTATTTCATGTATTTAGGATTGAATGTGCAACTTAAATGAACATACATAATGTAGCTGGCATAGCAGCTGACACATAGTAAGGTCTTTAAAATGGTAAAATAGTAACTATTGTTGTCATTGTTATTACTTATAGTGTTGGCTCTGCGACTGAGTTGATTTGTGGCTAAAAGAAAAAGACAATATTTATTATGTTTCACATTTAAAGAGTAAGTGAATGGATAGATTTTCGACATTTTTAAGCTTCTCACCCCTGATGGCTTTATTTTCCTGAAACATGGAGCACCTGCTACCTTTTTCTATAAGTGAGTTGTTAGAATATGATAAAAACACAGAGATCAACCAGGCATAGAAACTGTAACCCAAACAATTTCTGCTCCTAAAGACCCACGTTAAAGGGTTTAATTTTTAATCTTATTAATTTAATTACTTTTTTGCTAGAAAAAGCTAGAGAGCAGAGTGATGAGAAGTATAAAATCTTGAGCCAGACTGTCGTGGTGATCTACTAGCTTTATGACCTTAGACAAGTCACCTAACCTCTCCTTGTTTCAGGTTCCCCGTAGGTAAAGTAGAGATTATGGTAGAATCTCTTCACAAGATTTTCTGATAATTAATTAGTTAATATTCTGAAAGAGTTGGGCCGGCCCCGTGGCTTAGCGGGTAAGTGCTCGCGCTCCACTGCTGGCGGCCCTGGTTCGGATCCCAGGCACGAACCGACGCACTGCTTCTCTGGCCGTGCTGAAGCCACGTCCCACATACAGCAACTAGAAGGATGTGCAGCTATGACATACAACTATCTACTGGGGCTTTGGGGGAAAAATAAATAAATAAATAAATAAAATTATAAAAAAAAAATACTCTGAGTTTACAACACAGCATAGTCATAAAATAATCAACCACAACAAATAAATATGATGGGATTAATATCCTAGAACAGAACTAGGATTTTCTGTGCTACATTGCCTGGCTAAAATTGACATCTTCGAGAAGGAAAGATTGGGAAGAAAGGAGAAGGAACTAGTCAGAAGCTTCAGTCATATCAATCCTGTGGTATTTGAACAAGTACACCAAGTACTATAAAGAAATGTATAATCTGGATATGGACATGCAAACTGCATTCAGTCAGCCCAAGTGGAGACTTGAAGTCACATTAATTTGAAGCACTCTCAAATTGCCTGATGGACTCTATTTCATCTGTCCCAATTAAAATCATCTACCCCAATTAAAGTTTCTGTCCAGAACTCTATACACAAGCAGCCTCTTTGTGAGCTGAGCCTCGACGTTCACCAGAGCTGGAGCATTTTATGCCCCAAACAGACCTAGAGAGCAAAGGTTGCCAATATAATTAACTCCAGTGCAAGATTTCTCAATAGCAGCACTATTGATATTTGGGGCCAGGTAATTGTTTGTTGTGAGGATTTGTCCTGTGCATTGTAAGATATTTAGCAGCATCTCTGGTCTCTACCTACTAGATTCCAGTAGCACCTCTTTCTCCCAGTTATGACAACAAGAAATTTCTCCAGATATTGACAAACGTCACCTGGGAGGCACAATCTCACTCAGTTGAGAACCAATGCTTTAATGATATAAGAAATGGCCTAGTGAGTAATAAAAATAAATCATGAGGGACTGTAAATTATTGGCCGTCTCCATAGTTTTGCCTTTTCCAGAATGTCGTATAGTTGGAATCATGCATTACGTAGCCTTTTCAGATTTGCTTCTTTCACTTAGTAATATGCATGTAAGGTTCGTCTATGTCTTTTCATGTCTTGGTAGCTCATTTCTTTTTAGTGCTGAACAATATTCCATTGTCTGGATGTACCACAGTTTATTTATTCTTTCACATCCCAAAGGACATCTTGGTTGCTTCCAAGTTTTGGCAATCATAAATAAAGCTGCCATAAACATTCATGTGCAGGTTTTTGTGTGGACATGTTTTCAACTTCTCTGGGTAAATACCAAGGAGTGGTATGGCTGAAGCATATGGTTAGAGTATGTTTAGTTTTATAAGGAACTGCAGAACTCACTTCCAAAGTGGTTATACCATTTTGCATTCCCACAAGCAATGATTGAGAATTCCTGCTGCTCCACAACCTCATCAGCATTTGCTGTTGTCAGTGTTCCAGATTTTGGCCATTCTAATAAGTGCCTAGTGGTATCTCATTGTTGTTTTCATTTGCAGTTTCCTGATGACGTATGATGTGAAGCATTTTTTCATATTCTTATTTTCCATCTGTGTATCTTCTTTGGTGTGGTGTCTGTTAAGATCTTTGGCCCATTTTTTAATTGAATTGTTTGTGTTCTTACTATTGAGTTTTAAGAGTTCTTTGAATATTTTGTATAACAGCCCTTAATTAGATATGACATATTAGACATAAATTAGGTATGACAGATTAGATATAAAAATAGATAAAAATCTTATTTTTAATTTACAGTATTCCTACTATTTTTTATTCATAGATGTCTGCTCTTGTTTTATATGCCCTTGACTCTAAGGATAAATAATTTAATTAAATGTAAAGTTTTCCATTGTTTCCTCTATTAACTGTTTCATTGACATTACTGTTTCTGGTTGTTGTGTTGCTTTTCTTCTTTGGTGGTCTTCCTCACACTTAATAATAAATGGATAACAAATAAATGGATAACCATTTATTTCTGTTATTAAATGAAGGAAAACCTTTGTCTACCTGCTGAGAATACTATTCTAGGTATTAGGAAGCTGTCAGGAGATTAAGGTGGGCGGGGAGAAACACTCTTCATGGAACGTCGCCTGATTTCCTGGCTCCAGGGCTCACTGGGGAGTAGAGTATTTGCAACCTTAACCAGAAGGCAAACGCCTGCATCACCTCCCCCAGCCTCTTCCTCCCTCTGCTATGCATGTGGTGGTTTGGTGATTCTGACTCTTTCTGCATCCCTGCAGGCACTCATGCTGGGAGTCCTCCCCAGGGAGATACATTACGGTTTTCCACACCATTTGGATAAACTCACAGAAGGGAGAGAAGGGAAGCAAAGAAAACACATGATGGGAAGGGAGGATAAGTAACTTTTCTTAATCATTTGCTGTAGTCCACACTTAATGCTACAATCTTTTTATTAGTCTCATTTAATCTTCACAGTAGCTCTCCAAGATAAGTAATATGAAGTCCATTTTGCAGATAAAGAAAATATGACACACAGGTCAAATAAATTGCTAAGTTCAAAGAGAGATCAAATGTTAGCATTTTATTTTACTTTTTAATTTGAGCCTGGTCTTTTGCTTCAAGAAGCAGTAATATTGTTTACCTCATCTATGCTCAGATAGGCTCCCCAATACCTAATAACCATCCTATTTATTCCTCTCTAGGCTTATGCAACCTTTGCTAAATTTTCTCAAGGGTTTCCAGCTCAGAACACTGTGGTTAGGCAGATATATCACAATATGTCATGCTTTTAAAAAGCCAAGGAAAAGCCATTCATTTTGTGAATTGAAAGGTATTTCTCAACATAGATCCATGTATTTTAATTAAGTCTCTTCACCATGAGCAGAATGGAAATGATATGATGGTGACATTGGTCATGTCAGTGACTGTCACAGTTTATTCTCCTGGTCATACTGGCTAGGCTGTGTCCTTTTCCTCCCTCACCTTAATGTCCCTTTGGACTCATTGTCTGGACACAAGGAAAACCATTCTTTAATTAAGAGTTCATCCTCAAAGATTTCAAAAGTTACTGAGGAAAGAAGAGGAATGCATAAGAAGGCAGATATAGACACCTCAGATAATAGATTGGGGAGATGGAGTGGTGAGGTGGAAGGGGCACGAATTCAATTATTGCTTGACAGGTCTGGGACCCAGGTGGATAAAAGACATGTTACCGAGCAAGTGCTCTCTCCACTCGATGCACACTGAAGCCAATACTGTGGGACACCGGTCTTTGAGGGGAGAAAGTTTATTATGCAATCAATTGGTGAGGAGGTAGAAGGAAGGCTCTCAACTCTGTCTCCCCCAGCCAGGGTATGGGGTAAGGTTTAAGGGATCAGAGAGTGCAGGCTGGTATGCGGGAGTGCTGGCAGGATGAGTTTCGATTGGCAGGTCAAAATATTCTCTCCTGTCCATGCTCCTAGCTGGCTCTCTGCCTCTGAAAGATAGCCTTAACATTCTGTTGTTAAGATGAGGTCAGCACAGTAAACAAGGGTCAAGTTGCTATCTAGATTTAAGCCATTGTCTTCTCTATTGGTAAGAGTTTCTAGAGATTAGTCCTCCTCTCCTTCCTGGCACAGAGAGGAAGGCACCCTTATAAATGGAGATTTCTCTTATAAATGTAAATTTCCCTTACAAATGGGTAACTTCTACTAGGTTTTCAGAGCTTTCCCAGTGTCTGCTATTTTTTAAAAAAAATAATCAGCCCAGAATAGTTTTTTTTACCAAAGAGCATATTTTGGGGTGGCAAATTCTGTTCCTGGTCCTGCGCTTACAGGCATCATTGTCTTCAACAACATTTACTGACAGATATCCATAGAATATTATTATGGGGCAAAAAGGAAGATCTTAGAGAAGCAACTGATGGTGCTCAGGGCAAGCTACCCCAGGAGGCACCACTCTGGCATGCAGATTATTTCGAGCTGAAGACAATAAGGACTCAGAGAACTCAGTAAGAATATTTGAGTTTCCCCTCCCAAACTGCCTAAAGAATTTAAAACAAAAGATCTGTTTCAGGTAGGAGTTATTATCATGATGGCTGTAAAGATAATGTAGGATAGAGGTTACAATAGGAAAGGCACCAAGCCCCTTTTATCAAAAACTCTACCTCTCCCTGACCACATTATCTATAGATGACCCTGAGAAGAGTTGTCAGGCAAACATTTGCATTTCTATCTCCATGTGAGTTGTCTTCTTGCCCTCTGAGGTCCCAGACCACCACCCACCCCCAACACCTTCCTTGCTACAATACTTAAGCGGGCAGCTTAGACAGAGGGACGAGTTGCTCATTTCTGAGTTTCTCCCATGTATACATGTTATTAAACTTGGTATTATTTTCTCCTGCTAACCTGTCTTGTTAATTATTTGGCCAGCCATAAGAACCTTAAGGAAAAGGGCAGAGGGAGATTCTCCCTCTCTCCCGACACAACATAAGGTGAAGGAGATGAGGTTCCAGTTTATTTCTGCTGTTAACTCATTTTGCTTTTCAAACCAGCTATCCTTTGTGTAGAAAGAGGGAGTTGCACTAATTTCTAAGGCTCCTTCCAACTCTAAGAGACTATGACTCAAAGACACACATCCCACAGGCTAGAGCGCCAGGTGATATCCAGGAAAAGAGAAGTAGAGGAATTAAATAGCACAGGTAAGAGCCAGGGGTAGGGTGCAGAGAACAAGTGCCTCATGGACCAAAGGAAGGAACAAAGCCAGTGTGCTGCCTCTCCAAGGGTTTAGATGAGAAAAGAGTTTCAGAAGGCCTTTGTAAACTGGGAAGTTCTAGATAAATGTGAGATCTGATTTTTTTACAGACATTTGCAGATCACCTACCTTATTCTAGCCACTATTTTAGTCACCAAGAATGCTAAAGTGCTTTGCTTAACAAGGTGGAAGGCAGTCTTTATTGTGGGCAGGGAACACTTCTGCAGATAACATGATTGAACAGAGAGCTTTTCCCACCACACGTTGGGGCCAAGGCAGAGATTGCTGGGGTGTTTTGACTTGGGGTGAGGGTTGAAAGGACAAGCCACAGGGGACTTCTGTCTTGGGGATTACAAGCTGGCTCCTATAACCCAGCAGTAGGCTCAGGGCTGAGCTTCTATAAGGTCCAATAAGGTGAACAAAATTATAATCCCTGTCTTCCAAAGGACCCTAACTATTTCCATAATAAGGTTATAAATGAGTTATTTTGAAAGATAAATAAAAATGTGAAGGCTTACTCCTGAGCATATGAAAACCTTGGCTCTCCTTTACACACCTTTGGGATTCCAAAGCTCTGGACAATTCCCATCGTCAATGACACTTTTATGCACTAGACAGAGATGGGGTCATAAATCATACAGAGTAGAGGGAGGATCGATAGCAAGCAAATATGCCCATCTACAAATGCACAAGGCCTGCCTGTTCTACATGCTTTGAAGGAATGGAGCATGGGGCCATGAGAGAGTTGAATAAAGACACCGTAATTTAGATTGGGTAGTCGACCTGAAGAGGCAAGTTTTAAGCTGGGTCAGGAAGGTCAGTAGAAGGAGTTAGCCTCATGGTTGGGAGCAGAGACTAGCAGGATGAAGAGTAAGCAGGTGTGGAAGAAGCCGGGGCCTGAAAGAATCTCGCACCTTTGAGGAGGCTCCACCTCCTAAATCCCATTTCCCTGACCTGGGAAATGCCAGAGACCACTAAGATAGCCTTAATAAAATTATTTTTTTCAACCACTTGCTAATTTACAAAGCTTTTGTGTATCCATGAACTCATTTTTTAAAAAAAAAGAAAGAAAGAAAACAAAAATAAAAATAGCTGTCATAGCAATCTATGAAGGAGACATGATAGTAATATTAGTCCAATGTTCCACTGTCGTTCCAACTGCTTGATCTGCTAACTCGTACAGAAATTCCCCAAGTATTTATGCTGAAAGCTGTACTTGCTTGATTAGCAGAAAGTCCAGGCTTTCCTCACATTTGCTTTCCCAAATACTACCAAGAATTAGCAGGTGTGTACCAGTCTGTCCATCAAAGGTAAGGTCCCTTTTCTTCTTAGAGTCCCGTGGGGGGACAGACGGTGCCATCTCTCTGCTTCAGTGTCCACTACACTTTCAATCCATCTTTCTGATGGCCCCCCTCTGTTTTAGTTTCCCAGGGATGTTGTAACAAATTACCACAAACTTGGTAGCTTAAAACAACAGAAATTGATTCTCTCACTGTTCTGGAGGCCAGAAGTCCAAAATCAGTTTCACTGGGACAAATCAAAGTGTTGGCAGGGCCATGAACTCTCAGTCTCTAGGGGAGAATTGGTTCTTTTCCTATTCCAGCTTCTAGTGGCTGCTGGCCTTCCTTGACTGTGGCTCCTTCACTTGACTCTGTCTCTGTGGTCACTCTGCTTTCTCCTCTCCTTCTTTATCAAATCTCCTGCTGCTTCTCTTTCATAAGTGCACTTGTGATTCCATTTAGGGTCACTCAGACAATCCAGGATAACATCCCCAACTCAAGATCCTTAATTTAATCATATCTGCAATTTTTACACAGAAAGTAGCATTTACAGTTTCCAGCAGTTAGGACCTTATATCTTTTGGGAGGGGGGCATTTTTCATTGGGAAGGGGCATTTTTCTTTGAGGGGATATTTTTCTTTGGGTGGGACATTTTTCTTTGGTGGGGGAGTATTTTTCTTTGGAGAAGGGCATTTTTCTTTGGAGAGGGGCATTTTTTTGCCTACCACACCCTCCCTCCCACATCGATCTATTGCTCTGATGCCCAGAGGTGTAAATTCATGGCTATATATTGCAAAAATCTTTAGGTCTCTGACCTTCCAAGGCCATTATATGTCTCTTCCAGGCCTGTAGAACTCTTCTCTTTCCCCATCACTAGGGAAATGATTTTGCTTCTCATTTCCATCTTTCTTACAAGGGGCTCCTACAGAAGAGTTGCTGGGATCCTAGTGAGAAAGCTTTTTCTTTTATACCAGAGTCCTATCTATGTCATCTGTGAGGTGAGTTGCACAGTTAAGGTGGATTCAAGTTGTCATAGAACCACTTATCCCTCCACCATTCAGGTCCTATTTCTAAGTCCTGGCCTGTTTTGTTATAATCGTTATTCACACATGATTTTCTCACAGGTGCATTGTGATGGTTAATTTTATGTCAACTTGACTGCGCTAAGGGATGCCCAGATAGCTGGTAAAACACTATGTCTGGGTGTGTCTGTGAGGGTATTTCTAGAAGAGACTAACATTTGATTCAGTAGACTGAGTAAAGGGATCCACCCTCACCAATGTGAGTGGGCATCATCTAATCCACTGAGGGCCACTGTAGAACAAAAAGGCAAAGAAAGTCCCCTCTCTCTCTTCTTGAGCTGGAGCGTCCATCTTTTCCTGCCCCCAAACATCAGAGCTCGTAATTCTTAGGCCTTCATAATTTGGGACTTACACCAATGCCTACCCCTTCACCTGCGCCCACCCTCCCCCCTACTGCTTCTCAGGCCTTTGACATTCCTGGTTCTCCAGCTTGCAGACGTTGTGGGCCTTCTTGGCCTCCATGACCACTTGAGCCAATTCCTATCATAAATCTCCTCTTATGCATGTCTATATATCCTATTGGTCTGTTTCTCTGGAGAACCCTAATACAAGGGTATGTCCTTCCTGGTACCAAGCTTTGCTCAGTGTGCCAATTCATCAGAAATACAAGTAGAGAAATACCACTTGTCAATAAGGTATTTACCACCTCATAGTGAAGAGAAATTACCACCCTCTCCCTCAAAAAAGCGGAATGATGTTACAAGGGAAAAAACTGGGTCCTGTTGACAAAACGTCACTTTGAAAGTCCACATTCCATCACTTTGAGACTAAAGACCCTCTGGAGGAACCACTGTGCTGAATATGTTGTATTCAGCTATATCTTCTTACATAATTTTTCTGGGGTCAATTAGATGGTTTTGGTTGCAAAAACCTGAGAGTTACTCAAGTTACTCAAGCAATGAATATTTATTGAATGGCAACAAATACTTTGCAGCAAAATTATCGCAGGCATCCAACAGGTATAATTAAGATAGGATCTTAGCTGTGCCTCCAGGCCTCAAAAAAGTCGAGGACAACCACAGAGCCATAAGCTTACAAAATCATAAGGAAAGATACATAATCAGAGGTATAAAATACTGGAAAAGCCATATAGTCATACCTTACGGAGATGAAAACCTAGTTTAGCAACTGAAAGGTTGGTCCATATTCAATATGTGCCTTCTGACCTCTTCGACTCTTCCACACCTCCACAGCAAGAGTTTGTTAATTCCCATCTGGTGCGCTGTCATTGTCCTAAGTAAACCATCCACTGAGGATCTTGGTATATCCATTTTTGGTCCTTCTACAAATCTTCCAATTGTTCTTATAATTCCTCCAGGAAAAGGATCTGATTGACCCAGTGTGTATCCATTGGACCTGGTCGGCAGAGTTTTTATTTCAGTTCACACCATGGACTTGCAGATTGACTTCCTTTGGGTAAATGTCCGTTTATGGGCCAATCAGCCACGGATGGTGAGGTCACGTAGAACTGGCTGGACATCAGAGATGGTGGTAAGGAGTTAGAGGTAATAACTTCAAGAACGTGGATTTGAGCATAGCACATAAAGTCTTAGCCTATCCAGGACACCTGCTTGCTCAGAGACCAAGGAAATCAGCCCCACATTGCTGCAGTTTGAGTTTACTACAAAGCTTTCCTTCCCTCTTAGAGTGACAGCAGGAGCTCAATTGCATAACAAGATATACATGGAGACTGGCGACCATGCACGCACGCACAGTCTTCTCCTGCCCAGAATGAGACACCCAAAGAAAGAGCTAGGTAATGTGTTAAACCTTTGACACAAGCCTAGCGCTGTGTCAGCACTGAGCTAGCCACTCTCTTGGGTGCTGTTAGAGACACATGGCAGGACTTCATTCCCATCATGTTTATCACTTCAGCATTGCCCAAGGGGGTTATAAAAACTAGTAGCGGCCTGTGTAATTTTTTTGGCATGGCTAAGAGAATAACCTTGAACTTGGAGACTGATCTCTGGGTGTAAAGTGGTAATGGGCTATCATTCACACCATTCCGTCTTGGCTGCATTAAATAACGCTTTGGTATTTAGCCATAATTCACAATCTGCGGCGGCTGTGTCAGAGGGAAGGCGGAAGTTCACTCAGTTTGACTGCAATTTCAAACACAAATGCAGTGAAGAATAGCCTTGCTGAGCCTCCAGAAATTATTATTCTAGGCACAGCTTTTTTAATTTGTGTAAATGTTGGATCCTGTACTTATAGAAGAAAAGAAAAAAGTGACTGTGACTTGGGAGATGGTTGTGTCACAGAGTAGTGGGGATAAGGCACAATTTTTCTTTCATGAGGTGATTTTTTCTGCCAGAGTCTTGGAATCCGAAAAAGAAAACTATATTTGAATATATAAAAGGAAAGCAGATGAAACGTCCTGAGTGAGGTTTTAAAACACATAGTTATTCCACTTCAGGGAGACATAACATATGAATTCACAATCCCACAATGGTAGCAAAGTCTTTGGGGATGGGAGGGACTGTCATCCTTGCAGAGTGTCCATCCTGTCCCTGGACGCCCGGGTTCAGGGGCACCAGATGTCTTTCTGCGTGGCAGACAGCACATGTCACTCTCTGTGTGTTTCCAGAGCAGTGCCATCTGATAAGCCACATAAAGTAAAGGAAAAGGAATCAGATGTCCTGTGAGATAGGTGCGTGGAGAAAGAATTCTCCTTCCTTGGTTCTTGGTCACTAAAATTGAGAACAAGTGAGAACCAGTAATGTCTTATATGCATAGAGACAGTGTAATATAGTTAAATAATAATAATAATTAATACTGATATATTTTGCAATCAGATAGACTTTGATTTGAATCCTAGTCCCTCACTTCCTAGCTAAAAGACCTCAGACTAGTCACATTAGCTGCTTGAATTTTGGTTCCTTCAACTGTCAAAGAATGATATTCATGTGTACAAGGTGTTGTGACAATTGAATAGGATGGTATATATAAAACACTTAGCACAGTGCCTCAAAAATAAACACGACCTAACCCAGCATGAGCTGATTCCTGTCTTTCCTGCCAGCCTCATTTTGGACCGGTTTCCTAGTCTTCTGACACTCTGGCCTTATTTTAGTTTCTCAAACCCTGTAGGCTTTTTCTCGTTTCTGGATCTTTGCCTGTAACATTTCCGCTGTCTAGAAGGCTCTCCCAGTCTCCAACTCTTCTTTTGCCTAGGAGATGTTTTTGAACATTTCAGTTTCACCTTTTAAATGAGATTCCTCAAATAAGCACATTAGTCTGTCTTTATCAAGAGAACAGGCGAAATTTCACACATACGTGTTTTGTTTCATTTTTCTTAGCACCTTGCTGTTATCTGCCCTGGCACTGATTACAGCTGTGGTTAAATACGTATTTTATAAACTATATTTTTAAGTGTTAGTCTCCTGCACTGAAATGAAAGCTTTACGAAAGAAAAAAATTATTGTCTTGCTCACCAATTACCTTCGGCTATAGTAACTGTACCCAGGAGTTACTCAAATCCTTGTGGATTAAATTAGAGTTCTGTTCCCTGGAAGGTTTTCTCATGAGAAGAAAACCAGTGAGCATTACCCACCTGGAAGTCTAGGTTCTGAAAAGCAAATGGGAAACATTATCTGGGTTCACACAAGTGGTCATGGTCCTCCTAAAAAGGTAGCAACCTCTTCACTGTCCTTTTCCTGAATTCCTGAAGTATATACAAAACACTGGAGAGCCACAGGGATGGGGAGAGTATCCAGGGCCCTTTAGGAATCAGCCAGCCCTCCTGATAGGACATTCACATGTTTTATCAGCTCAGTTTTGATTCAGTTCATTGATTTGGTAAGAACAAGATCAGAAGGACCTCCAGGAAGATTTAACATGTTTGATAATGTGGATATGTTCTAGAGTTGATATTTGAATTTCAAGCCATATTTAACAGTGAAATTTCACTTCCCCAATGCAAAAAGGTGCTTCCCAGAACTTGACAAACTCAACCATGAAGGGTTATATCCGTGGTGCATAAACTTTCCACTATGATATGAATTCTTGAAAGAAGAGTTTGTGTTTGATTGTTTCTGTGTCTCTGGTACCTGAAAGAGTATCCAGTACATAGTGGCACTTCATACATTTTTTGAATGAATGAATTGCTCAAACATAAGCTGTTAACCCATATTGCTAGTATATATTGTTGATTGTTCCAGATATTTTTCATCTAATATTTTATTTAATTCATACAACAATCTTATTGAGAAGCACCCTCTATTTACAGGTAATAATACAGACACAAATCTACCTTTTATTAAACACAGCACAGAGCTGGTTCCAGATTTTGTGAAGATGACTCTAGAGTGTAAGAAAGACAATTACAAGACTGTGTGGTAAGTTCTAATACAGAGGTTTTATCCAGAAATTCTATATATGAAGTGATATAGGAGCACATGGAATGACACAAAATCTCCACGGACAAGGGAAAATTTTAGAAAGACATGACTTTATTCTGCTATCAAAAGAATGAGAAGCAGATACCTCGATAATGAGAAGTGGATGAGATTTCCAGAAAGAGGAAACAGCTAACGTGAAGGCTTGTTTTAAATGCGTGCTTGGCCACCTGAGGAAACCACAGACTATTGGTGTAGCTGGAAGATAGGCTTAGGCGAGGAGTTGTGAGAGAAGAGATTGGGGATACCAGGGGCCAGACCAGTAACAGTCCCATAAACCTAAGGCCCAGAGGAACCATTACATGCTTTTAAGTCATGGATGGTGTAAAAAAAGTTTTTTTTAATTTTCACAAAATTATATTCAGTTATAGTCTAGAAAATGGACTGGGGCAGGGCACAACTGGAAGAAGTGGCTGAGGACCAGTGAGAATGTATCTCTCAGTAAGGGATGAAGGTAGACTGTACTAAGGAGGGTAAGAGGTGGTCGGGTTGGGGGATACGGATACATTTTTGAGATATTCAGGAGAGAATCTACGTCTTGTCCGGTAGGTTTCATTATGTCTAATTTATAGATAAAAGATTCTATGGTTAATAGAAGGAAAGTGATTTGTCCAAAAGCAGAGCAGGAACTCAAGACCAGATGGGCCCCACAGCTTTACCCTTTCTGCCGTCTCCCAAAAGCTTGATGTCCCAGGCGTGTGAAGCTGTGGTCTCTGACGGAGACCACCATTACCCACAGCAACTCGAGTCCTCTTTGTACTGCATTTGTACCACCTTCTGTTCTTCCCCAAATACCAGCTGTTGTGCAACACACTTTAAATTATCAAATGCAAATTCTCTTTGAAAATCAATTTCAGAATGCTTAGCCAGAGACTTTGTTAAGCAGTTATTGATTGAAAGCAGAAAAGTTAACATGCAAATCAAATCTAGATTACCTGTGTGTCTAACACACATAACATCGTCTTCCACTGACATAGATAAGATGCTGCTGCTAAAAAACAAATAAATAGAAATTCCTCCTTATTGGCATCTCAGAAGCAAGCACCCCTTTGCTTATTGGCTTCTTTCCTTGACAAGAATAAACAAATCTTTAAAAATGTAATGAGTCAGGCCATTCTCTCTGTGGTATGTAAGTGGTTCCAAGGGACTCCAGAAGGCCCCTGTTGAGGGTTGTTACCTCTTTCAGGCCCTCTGGGAGGCATTCAGTAAATAATTGCTTCCCCACATTACATAGATACACCCCGGTGTTCCAAGCATGGGCCAGGTCCAGGGAGTAACTTCTGAACTGGGAGGATTTGGCTGATTAACTTTCCATTAACCGCTTCCCAACTCCATGCTGAAACTGCAGGGATCAAGCTGAGAGCCAAGAAGAAAGAAACAATCTGAACGCTTGGCTGGTAATTAACATCACCAGGTGACAAATCAATACTACCTGGCCGTTCCCATAAACAACGATAACAGGGAGAACCAAGGATTCCAGCCCAAAGCCTCCTGGTTATTTTTCTGTGGCTCTCGTTGCTTTAAAGACAGAAAGATGAACCAGGGCTGGATGGTTTTCTATAGCTATACGTGGTCTGGAGGCCTGAAGATGCAAACAGATCTTTCAAGGAAAAGAGGCTTGGCAATAAAAAGTAAATAAATTATAATCTGAGATGTTGGACCAAAATGTGAATTTGGGTGATTGGTTTTTAAGCTTCAGCATGTATAGAATTAACCAGAGATCTTGTTAGAAATGCAGGTTCCAGACATTGTTTTAGGAGTATTCATAATGTTTCCCACGTGATGCTGGTGCAGGTGGCTCATAAATCATACACGAAGACTTGCTGTTAAATACCTAATAGTTCCATTTATTAGGTAGTTAGATCCAAACATCTTAAGAAGTATTGATGTCCTGACAACTTAGTAACTCTTTGAAAAAGTAATGCATATAAATTGAAAGAAAAACTAACTTTCTTCCTTCTTAAATTACCGCAGGTGGTGCTGGCTAATGGGACGCATGCATCTGTTGGGCACTGCACAACTTTTCAAAGCTTGGAATCAGATCAGACACTGCCACCCTCATTTCCTGTTCACATTGATTTTCACGTGCAGCTTGCTTTTTATCACAGCAACTGCTGAACACCTAGTTTCCCAAAGATACGACATAATTGAAAAAATGTGATTGTGGAAAATGTGAACTATTCAAGCTAGTAATTCCTATAGTGTCTGACAAAAGTCAAATACCACTGTGTTTTCCTAACAATTTAAAATGTCTGAATGTGCTCCTGTGAGTTTGATGTAGCACCCCAGTGTGCCTCAGCACACACTTTGGGAATCACGGGCATGAACAGCAGTCACAGGGAGAAGATCAGATAGGCTCAGACCCCCAGAGTCTCTTTAGTGGCAGAAAATGGACAATTAGATGGACGTTCGGGCAGAAGGGATTGCCCATCATTTGGAGATGGAAGATACTTTTCTATTTCAGGGTAGATGGTCTCTCTAACACTCTAGTTTTAAACTTCTCAATAAGCCTAATTGGAACAACTTGTTAGTAAGCAGTATGGCTTAGTCAACCCTAAGAAACTTTAAATTTAGAAATCTCTTTTATTTTTGAATACCAACTACTATGTTCTAGCAAAACAGTCAGTAAAATACATACATTAGTTCATTTAATCTGCCCAACAAACCTGTAAGGTGTTATTACCCTCATTTTCCAGTTGGAGAAGCTAGGGATCAAATTGGCTAAGATGCACAGTATTCTACAGGTAATAAGTGTTGCAGTTAAGCCTGGAACCCAGGTTTAACTGGCTTTAAAACCCAAGCTCTTTACTTTCTAAGCCAGGGCTTCATTTCTGAGAGGTAGCCCCCTCAGGTGGCCACCACACAGGTCTAGATTACAGAGATAGACATAGAGATATGGTTTCATTGCATCAGGACCAAAAGACAGGGATCTCTCTGCCTTTTCTATTTTGGAGCTCTTATTAAAACTGACACCACTCCTCCTACCTTCTGTACTTCTTTGGGTCCATGTTGAACAATTTTTTTGAGAACCATTAAAAACAAAATATAGTGATTAACTTTCCTTTCTCCCATATTTTTAAAATTTTGGTTTCAGAGCATTAATTATATGTCAGTGGTTGAAGGAAAAGTAAAAATTAAACACCTATAGAGCTCTAATTTAAGTAAAAGTTAAAGAATCTAGGAAAACCTCATTTTTTAATGTTATTATTCCACTTAAACACACGTAGAAATACTGAGATACATAGAATTTCAGGGCTTACAATAATACTATTTTTAAATATTTTAATATTATTTAATATTAATACATTTAATATTTAAAATATTATTCGATATTAAGTGTGTATTAGATATTTTAAATATTTTAGTATTAAATATCATATATTTGATATTTATAATATTCAAATTAAGTATGTGTATTAGGTATTATTATTATTAAAGACTATTTTAATTTCTAACTTGAAATGTAGATACAGATGCTATAGATACAGATATAAACACAGATACGGTCATAGATATACACACAGATCTAGGTATCTATTTATAAGCTACCAGGTCTCCTCTTCACACTAATGTTTTTATTATACTAATGTGTCCATTTCTAAGGCAGAAGGCAAGGAAAGCAGTGCTTTCTTGCTTTTTTCCTTTGGTTTCCTGATTCAATTACTAAAGCTTGGTATTATCATGAAATGTTTATCTATTCATATGCATACGTTTTTAAATTGAAGGGTGGTTTATAGGGAGTGGGAAAAGGCAGAAGAGGAGAGGCACTGGTTTTGTTTTGGTGATTTTCATTTCAATTCCCTTTTGACTCTTTACTAGTAAACGCTCACGTTGAGCTGAGAAAGTGAGTGACACGCTTCTCATTAAAGTTGCCGGGGTTCATGGTTTAACATTTTCTTGGCTGTGTTTAAAGCTCCATGGATGAATGGGTGGGTGGTTGACAGAGTACATATAAGATTGAAAAAAAATCCTATGGCACACTAAACCAGAGAAGAGCATTTAATTACTGAGTGAAATTGGTGCTGTTTTGACAGCTGAGCACAAATTCGGTCTCTAAATTTAACGATCATGTTAATAAAAGTTAGTGTTTTCAGTGCGCATTACACGCCTGGCACGGTGTTTGGGGTGGGGGCGGGGGTCAATGGTAAACAAGAAAGACTCCTTTAATCTTTCAGAATTTACAGCATCAGTAGTTTCATGCAGTCCTCACAGCAGCCTCTTGAGTAGGTCTAACACCTCCATTTTATAAACGTGCAAGCCGAGCTTCAGAGAGGTGAAGTGACTGGTCTATAGGTAGGACGTGCTGGAATCAGAATCTGAACTCATCTTTTTGACTCCAAAATCCAGTCCTTTTCACTACACTGGGCTGCCTCCCACCCCAGGTACACTGATGACACAGAACTAATTAATTCATTAGTTGCTCCTCAATTATTTTTCAACTTAGACTGGTTTCATAGATAGTATTATACTCTCTGGCAAATGGGTGATGATTTTAACCTTGAACGTATTGTAACATACATAGGGTGATGGTAATCACTCATTAAACCTAAGAGTGAGTGAACCACAGGACTTCATCTAAATTTTCAGAACAATACTTAGCCATATCACCATTAGGCTGACAAAAGTAATTATTAGGAAAGAATATGTCTCATTTACATCCCCATTTCAAATGATAAATGGCCCACAACTGTCCTTTCCAAATTTCAGTCCTCTGGTTAGCTACCTTGCTGTCACCTGTAAGTTTGTCAAAAATATGGATTCCACGCTCTATAGAATCAGTGTCTCTAGGGGAAAAAAAAAACTGGGGAACCTGTATTTTAACCATTTGCCCAGGTCATTTCAGCCTATAATAAGTATAAGAACTACTCCTGTAGGTAGGAACTACTCCACTACAGATAGAGCAGAAGTATAGTCTCATCTCTTTTATTGCTAAAACCTGAATTATTAAAAGCTCAAAATCAGGGCCAGCCCTGTGGCCTAGTGGTTAAGTTTGGCATGCTCCACTTCGGTGGCCCAAGTTCATGGGTTCAGAACCCAGGCACAGACCTACACCACTCATCAAGCCATGCTGTGGTGGTGACCCACATACAAAGTAGAGGAAAATTTGCACAGATGTTAGCTCAGGGCTAATCTCCCCCAAGCAACAAAAGAAGAAGATTGGCAAGGGATGTTAGCTCAGGGTGAACCTTTATCAGCAAACAAAAGCTGAAAACCTCACCTAGAATAGTAGCAAGTCTGGTATTTTTCTCTAAGAGGGGAGTGGACTCCCCACCACCATTGCTGAAAAAGCAAACAAAGACTTATGCAAACAATTGATTCTACTACAGGACTGGTCAGAGAGAGTCCTAGACTATAATTGGCTCACCGATGCCATTGCTTCTGTTTCTCTCCCTGACACACTGTTACTCTATAAAAGTAGCTCTTTTAAGATTCCAACTGGACCATTGAGGAAAAGGGACTTCAGTCATTTGATGCTGTGCTCACATCTGTTCTGTTCTCTGACTCTCATTCTAATCCTCAACTCAGCCATCCCCTAGGCTCCCAGAGAGTTGTATCAGATGTAGCCTCTACATTCTCGTTCAATTCAAAGCAAAAAAGTGCCTTCTCCTTTTCTCGGGGAAAAGAGCTTGATTACTTTCAATGGGGCAGAAAACCTTGGACGAAAAAAGATCCATTTGTGAAAAGTTTCCAGCTTCTCTTGTATCAATCCTCTCTCTGAAATTTATCACAAAAGGCTGATTATATTCTGCTTCTTTGCCAATAGAGCTTGATTGGCTTTAAAAAAAAAAAAAAGTCAAGACTTCAAAAACACAAAGGATCCTGTTTCCTGAAAGGATCATTCATTCAGGGTTTCAAATGCAATTCACTCTTCCTAGGACCACTAGATGAATCTCTGAGCTTTATTGAAAACAGCAACACTGAAACAAAGTAATGTTAGAGCTGTATAAACTTGTTATAAACACACACATTTCTTATTATGGATATCATTACCATTATTTCTTTCAATTACCACGTTCCCTAATCACAACAAGAGATAGCAGCAAAAACTGCTTTCTAAGAATGTACCAATTCCTTCCTAAATCATGGCCCTAAAATATCAAGGGAAATTATAGCATTCTGCATTACAAATGTGTGAAGTGATGTGTCCACACGTTTCCAGTTCCTATTAGTAATCTAAACCAGTTTCTTCATAGAACACAAATTCTGGACAATGATAATAAGTTTTACACATACTAAATTGAGTTTCTTTCATCAAGTGTTTTGGAAAATTACCAGCACAATAAAATCTTTTACTACAACTTCTACAAAGCACTGTGAATCTGCAGAAGAAGATATAGTATTGGAGTTTTCCTCAAGCTAAAATCACGGCATCATTTTTCCACAGAATACCTTGAATGATTGGCATTCTACAAAATTCACAATAGGAAATGTTGATTCCAGCCAACTTCTGTTAATTCTATCAACAAATATTGTTTAATATCAACAAGGTTCTCAGCACTCCTTGAGGAAATAGGGTAGGAATAGGGGAATGTCTAGGAATTAAGAGGAAAAAAAGCAAAAAACATTTTCTTACTTGTCACACACAATGATATAATAACTTTAATAACTGTAATGACTACCTTATATGCTTTCTCATTTCATCCTTTCAGATGTTTCCCGAAGTCCTGCAATTGTGTAGAGCACATAGATGGCACACTGTGAAGTTCTTCACCAACCTCCTTTCCTTGTATTTAAAACAAGTTTTAAAAATTTTTACCTATGAATACACAAATCATTATAGTAATGCAGAAGTGTAATCATAGCATACATGTTGTGACTGTTTTTTAAATTAATTTACATATGTACATATGTATTTACTTACATTTTTCAGACTTTATTTTTTTACAGCAGTTTTAGTTTCAGAGCAAAATTGAGAGCAAAGTACAGAGATTTCCCATATACCACTTCCCCCCACACATGCATAGCCTCCCCCATTATCCACATCCCCCACCAGAGTGGTACATTTATTACAATTGATGAACCTACATTGACACATCACTATCACCCAAAGTCCATAGTTTCCATGAGGCTTCACTCTTGGTGTTGTACATTCTATGGATTTTGACCAATGTATAATGACATGTATCCATCATTACAGTACTATAGAGAGTATTTTCACTGCCCTAAAAATCCTCTGTGCTCTGTCTATTCATCCCTCCCCCACTCCCAACTCCTGGGAACCACTGATCTTTTCATTGTCTCCATAGTTTTGCCCTTACCAGAATTTCATATAGTTGAATTTACACAGTATATAATTTTTTCAGATTGTCTTCTTTCATTTCATATGCATGTAAGTTTCCTTCATGTCTTTTCATGGCTTGATAGCTCATTTCTTTTTAGTACTGAGTAATATTCCATTTTCTTGATGTACCACAGTTTGTTTATCCATTCATCTACCAAAGGAAATCTTAGTTGCTTTCAAGTTTTGGCAATTATAAATAAAGCTGCTATAAACACCCATGAGCAGGTTTTTGTGTGGACATGTGTTTTCAACTCCTTTGGGTAGATACCAGGAATGTGATTGCTAGATCATATGGTAAGAGTATGTTTAGTTTAGTTTTGTTTTGTTTTTGTGAGGAGGACTAGCCCTGAGCTAACATGCGATGCCAATCCTCCCCTTTTACCTTGAGGAAGATTGGCCCTGAGCTAACATCCATACCCATCTTCCTCTACTTTATATGGGACACCGCTATGCATGGCTTAACAAGAGGTGGGTTGGTGCAGGCCCGGGGATCCAAACCTGCGAACCCCGGGCTGCCGATGTGGAGCACGCACACTTAACTGCTTGTGCCACCGGGCCAGCCCCAACAGTACGTTTAGTTTTGTAAGAAACTGCCAAATTGTCTTCCAAAGTGGCTATAGCATTTTGCATCCCCACCAGCAACGAATGAGAGTTTCTGTTGCTCCACATCCTCACCAGCATGTGGTGTTGTCAGTGTTCCAGATTATGACCATTCTAATAGCTGTGTAGTGGTATCTCATCGTTGTTTTAATTTGCATTTCCCTAATGACATATGGCGTGGAGCATCTTTTCATGTGCTATGTTGCCATGTGTATAGCTTCCTTTGTGAGATGTCTGTTAAAAGATCTTTGGCCCATTTTTAATATGAGTTGTTTGTTTTCTTCCTGTTGAGTTTTAGGTGTTCTTCATATATATTGGATAACAGTGCTTAATCAGATGTGTCTTTTGCAGATATTTTCTCCCAGTCTATGGCCTTGTCTTATCATTCTCTTGATATCGTCTTTTGCAGAGCACATTTTTAATCTTAATAAAGTCCTGCTTATCAATTATTTATTTCATGGATTGTGCCTTTAATATTGTATCTAAAAAGGCATCACCATACCCAAGGTCATCTAGGTTTTCTTCTATGTTACCTTCTAGGAGTTTTATAGTTTTGTGCTTTACATTTAGGTCTATGATCCATTTCGAGTTACTTTTTGTGAAGGGTGTGAGGTCAGTGTCTAGATTCATTTGTTTTTTGCATGTGGATGTCCAGTTGTTACAGCACCATTTATTGAAAAGACTATCTTTGCTCCACTGTATTGCCTTTGCTTCTTTGTCAAAGATCAGTTGACTATATTTATGTGAGTCTATTATTGGGCTCTCTTTTCTGCTCTGTTGATCTATTTGTTCATTCTTTCACCAATACCACACTGTCTTGATTACTGCAGCCTCATAGTAATTCTTGAATTTGGGTAATGTCAGTCCTCACACTTTGTTCTCCTCCTTCAGTATTGTGTCTGGTGACTGTGTTTTTAGTGCAGTATTTTTTCCCTTTCAATGTGACTTCCTTTCACTCTTCACCCCCTCTGTCCACATCACGCACCAGCTGCACCACAGATACCACATGGTAACAACCAAATATGGTTTCTACCACAGCTTTCTCCATCACCATATAATTACTTACTCAGGCATATACATATTTCATCAATGCTAAGATGCATCTTTGTCACATTTTAACGTCTCTGAAATTAACATACATTTTATAACTACTGTGGAACATCCAAGTGGTGCCATAGTTGCTATCATCTATTGCTGGCACATCAGTATCTAAAGAATGGGAGTTCAGGGCTGGGGGAAAAAGCCTGTAGAAAATGCTGGAGTTCTCATTTTAAAAGTGCTAATGATCTTTATTGCAGAGAAGACATTGTGTTGAAACCCAAAATATCTATGACCTCAATTTGAAAAGGGACTCAGAAAAGTTCTACTGTGGATATGAAGAAGTTTTAATGAAAACTTAACCTCTTTATTTTGCTTCCATGTTCCTTTTTATGTATGAACAAAAGTTATTTAAGACAAGCATCGATGTTTAGTTAAATCTAAAAGAGCTCTTTAAATGAAAATTAAATTTATAAGTGAGCAAAAAGCCTTCTGTCGTAGCTTAATCGCAGCATTTTTTTCTTTATATTATATGAAATGATGGTGTGTTTTACAATCAATGGTACTTTAGGTTCAATAAAATATAGTACTTAAACACATATACATACATATAAAATTGTCATCTTTACATGAACATAGACTCATATTTTATACAGTTTTCTTTTATTTGGTTTATCTCACTCAGTGGTATCTTGTGGAAATTCCTCCAAATCCAAGAGGCATATCTCACATCCTTTTACTTTATTGGCTAAATAATATTCCACAGTGAATTCATTCCTTTATTCCTCTATTGATAGGCATTCATTTTATTATTGCTTTGTTTCTATAACAATGCTGTAATAAGTATCCTTATAAATGTGTCTTTATGTACTGTAGATTTATGTATTTGAGATAGATTTCCAGAGATGGAATTGCTAGGTCAATACATGTATATAGCATAAAATTTAATAGATATTACCAGCTCGCTTTCCTAAAAGGATGGAACAATTTTAGCTTATACTAGCAATGTATGAGAATACTCTTTTTCCTGCAATCATGCCAGAAATATATTATCACTTTTTATTGAAGTCAGCTATATCTTAACAGATAAATCATTGCTACTTAGTATTTCCCAAAACACCAGTGATTTTTAACACCTTTCCATATGTTTACAAGTCATTAGGATTTATTTAGAATTTCCTTATTCATTTATTTTGCCCATTTTTTCTGTTTGGTTACCTTTTTTGTCTGTTTGTTAGAATTATTTGTATGCGATATATATAATATTTTTGTCTTCGGGGACATATTTTTTCTAAATATTTGTCTGCTGACTTCAGATGTGGTAATTTTTCCTCACAGTAACCTTAATTTCTTATCTTTATCATTTATCTTACGGCTCTAGGATATCCAAATTTGGTTAAATTCTACTAGATTTTCTTGCAAGATTTTTGGTGTTTGTGTTATTTTTTTTCTTTTTCTTACGTTTTTCTTCCATTTGACATTTATTTTGAACATATCAAAATAGAGGCTGAATTGTATTTTTGTGCAGTTGTGTCATCATTCATTAACTATTGCATCCTTTCCTGCTTATTTGATGGGACTCTCAATTTTACATATATTACCTTCTTATATACACATGGCTATGATCTGGAGTATCTGTCAGCTTCCAGTAATCTGTCAATCTCTCTCTCTACCAACAGCAAAAAGTCTTGATAGTGTATCTAGAGGACAAGTACCCCTCACTGATCTTTCATTTTTTCCTCCAATCTTATTTCCTATCTATTCTCAGACACTTATCCTGCTATATAAGCTTTAAGAAATTTTTATCCAACCCTTTTGAGCAGCACTTGCTGTTTAAAGAAAGAAGAATTTAGCCTCATATTGTTTTAGGTAGTGTGCACAAAATAACATATGAATGGCTTGTAAATGGCAGAGGGATCATTTGATCCCAGCCTGATCTGACTGCAAACACTTACACCACACCATCTTGCCTCCACGCACAGACTCCTTGGATGCTCATCAAAAGACTGGCAGCAAGAGTGTTCGATTCTTAGAGATGAAGAAGTGAGACTAGGGGAAGGGGAGCTAAGTTGCCTAAGACCATGAATGTCATTTTGAGTAATATTCTCTTATTTTTACACAATATAAGACTCCATGAATGGCAGATGCTTTTACAGGCCTCTCATCCCAAAATCAGTACATGTCTTTTCACTAACTATTTAAATACTTATATTTCACCTTTTATGCCCAAAATGAAAAAAGTCTGTGTACCTTAGGAAAATCAGCCTCAGTGGCTTTGAACATAAAAGTAAGGCAAAATGGGTTTGATTGCCCTGGGAGGAGAAAGGGACATTGTATTCAACATGCAACACCACCCTTGGTGCCCCTCACTCTTGCTGCAACCAGCCTGGACACTGTGCCACGTTTGACCAATGGCAAACCTTTATACCAGCACACACTCCTGGCAATACCCCAGGACTCAGAGGACTTTCACATCGAAGACTAGGATTCAAGTGTTAAAAGCAGGCTGCCTCTATGTGTGAGCCACAAATTCAGAACCACTGGCTTCTGTAAAATCTGATCAGCAGAATCTTTGACACTGCTCTTGTTATTATCCTCAAAACCCAGAGATCACATGTCCTGGTTTGCCTGGAATAGTCTAGGTCGAGTGTAGTCTTTCGTCCCAGTGTAGTTCATAATGTCCCCTTTCACTCTCAAACCTCTCTCAGTTGGGGCAATAAATTACATGGTTATGCTCTTCAGAAAGAGACAATGCAAAGCATGTCAGGTTCGTATGGTAGTATGGAGTTGATCTATCGTCTCACCTGGCGAGGCTTATGGGAATATTAGTGGAGTGACAGAGGGGAAGGACTCCAGGACAAAACAACCATCACCTATTTTATGTCATTGTCATTTAATGAACCATTGTCTCTGGAAAAAGAGATTGCTCTAATTTTTGGAAACTTTTTCTGGTTAAAATGGCCTACATGCTGAAGTGGAAAGGAGAGGCAACTTGGAGATAGGTCTACAATTCCTGTCCTCTGAAAACAGGAATCAAGGATGATAGATCTGATGTTCTTCTGAGATTGTGTATCTCAGAGACACCGTGGTGCTGAGACTCCTTACACCCACCACCAATGAGAGGACCCTGACAGGTCTCATAAGAAAACTCAGAAAGATTCAAATCTGCTCTGATTCCAACTCTTCTGTTCTCTCCATCATGTTATCACATTCAGGAAACTGACAAACTGGCTTAAGTTAGTAAAGCAAATATACTACTACTTGGGGTCACATAACTATTATATATTTTTTGAGGTAAAATTCAAATAACATAAAATTAATCATTTTAAAGTGTGCAATTCAGTGGCTTTTTGTACATTCACAATGTTGTGCAACCAAAACTTCCATCTAGTTTCAAAATATTTTCATTTGTACCCATTATGCAGTCACCCCTTACTCTCCCACCACCACCCCAGGCAACCACTAATCTGTTTTCTGTCTCTATGGATTTACCTACTCTAGATGTTTCATATAAGTGAAAACATACAATATGTAATCTTTTATGTCTGACTTCTTACCTCTTTCCTTACAATCCTTGTTCCCTTTTCATGGTGAATAACATCGCATTCTATGTATAAAACACATTTTGTTTATCCATTCATCCATTGGTGGACATTTGAATTGTTTCCACCTTGTGGCTATTGTGATGAGGGCTGCTATTAATATTCATATACAAGCATTTGTTTGAATTTATATTTTCAGTTTTGGAGGGTATATACACAGGAGTGGAATCGCTGGATCACTTGGTAATTCTATGTTTAAATTTTTGAGATTCTGCCAAACTGTGTTCCATGGTGGATGCACCATTTTCAATTCCCATCAGCAATGTGTGAGTGTTCCAGTTTCTCCCTATCCTCACCAGAACTTCTTATTTCCAATTTTTTTATTAGAGCCATCCTAGTGAATGTGAAATATCTCATAAACTTTCTATATATGGGGTCGCGTCATCTGACAACAGAGATAATTTTTAAGTCTTCCTGTCCAGTTTGGATGCTATTTATTTATCACCTATTGATCTGCCTAAAACTTCCAGTACAAAGTTAAATAGAAGTGGCAAAAGTGGGTATTCTTTTCTTGTTTCTGCTCTTAGAGAAAAAGCCTTCAGTCTTTTCACAATTGAGTAGCTGTGGGTTTTTCATAAATGCCCTTTATCAGATTGAGGAAGTTCTCTTCTATTCCTAGTTTGTTGAGTGTTTTTTATTATGAAAGTATGCTTGATTTTGTCAAATGCTTCTTCTCATAAGTAGGATTTTGAGTAGAAAAGAAGGATAGATTAAGAGTCACGAATGATTAAAGACAGTGAAGGTAGCTGATGGCTGGGTTGACAAGGAAAGCTAAAATTAAATGATGGGTGGGTTTACATTTAGAAAGGTAGAAGAAAAACGGGGATGTCTATTAAGTGTAGAAGAAGCAACATTATCAAACCCTCACTGACAAATGTAAGAGTGATTTAAGAATGAGTAAGTAACTTTTATCTGGTTTTTACTAACTCCCTACATTATGTATGAAAACAATTCTGTGTACGTATTCCAGCAACCATCTTAACCGAGGTTTCACCTGATAGCCAGCATCAATTGCTAAGTACATGAGTGAAGATGTGCTCATGGTGATTTCAGCCTGAGCCATCATCTGTCACTAACTGCATACAACTGATTAAGAACCACTTGGCTCAACTCCGTCAATCCCCAGAAACAAGAGAAACAAATAAAGAAATGACCATTCTTGCTTTCAGCCACTGTATTTTGGAGTGCTCTGTTAACCAGGAGTAGATATATAGAAAAAAAAAAAAAAAACAATAAACACAGTCTAGAGGGAAGGTTGCATTATGGAGGAAGAAGTAAATGACAGGCCAGACCAGGGTATAGTTGTTTATAAATTCAAGTCATTCATTCACTAGTGTGGAAGATGACATGAGTGGAACCATATTAAAATAGAGGCAGAGCAGCCGTTTCAGAACAATTGCCTTGCTCATCTTGTTTTCTTTAGCTTCCAAACTGGGAACAGATTGTCAACATTCCTAAATGTCAGTAAGGACAAGAATATCCTGTTTGTAAGGACTGATGAAATTGTGCTTTGCTGATGACCGAATTGCTAACCAATCAATGAAGTACAGCTCTAGCCTTTTGCCTGATGACCTAATCTCAAGACAATCTATGAAGTACCTAGCCTTACCTCCTCTAGCACCAATGAAATTTTCTTTAATACAACTCACCACATCCTCCCTTTTCCCCATAAAAACTCTAAGCCCCTGTCCTGTAATTGGGACACTATTGAGTTTCTACCTGAATCTGTCCTCCCAAATTTGCTAACCTATGATCCCAAATAAATGCTTTGCCTCTTAAACTGATTCCTGTTTTTGTAGGTTGACACGAGGCATTTTATTTGACATGCACAAGGCCCAGTCATAGAAACTAAAGACATAGACAGGAGTACAAAATAGTTTCTGCTCCAGAGGAAGTCACAACCTGAGGAGGAGGAGAGACAATATCTGTAGCAAGCAATGATAAAATGGCACATGCTCTCCAAAAATGATGTGGACTCAAAGTTATGGGAGCACAAAGGAGGGAGTGAGAAATTCTGCATAGAGATAAGGAAAGGAAGAGATTTTCAAAATAGAAAGGTGAATGCATTTTGAAAAGTGTGAAAATAAGGAGGAAAACTTTCCAGCAAAAGGAACAACATGGATAAAAGTACAAAAATAACAAAAAATTACGTGTCTTATTCAGGGACGGTAAGAAGTCAGATGGTGCTTGAGTATTAGGGACGAGTAGGGGTGATGAGAAATAGTGAAAGATGAGGCGAATGACATTTTAAAGAACTTTGGACTAACCTGTAGGATGAAAGAAGACAAACACTAAGATGAATAATAGCACAACCCATTGACCAAAGATCAAGAAGGCAATCCCGCTGGATTTAGATTCTTGCAGAAGAATAAGAAAAGTATTTACTCAATCAGCATCACTACAGGTTACACTGTCTTCCTTAGCGAGTGATAATGGAGATACAGGCAATCACTGTACGAGTTCTTTGGAAAGCGATCAGTCATGCCAGCTCAGCCATGATATGCACCTGAAGCTTATTAGATGAAAACAACCCTATATTGTGTGTCAACCATATCCTTTCTAATTTTCCTTCCCTGTCTCTGCACTCTTTTCTTTACTACTATACACACAGCCTCTGACTGAAGAAAATTACTATTTACATATCCTTACATATCAGAACAAATTTCGTTTCAGAGTTGAACGGAGTGACCATCACACACGAAAGTGAAAGTGCTGACAAGACAAGACATTAGCATATGGCTATGACGTAACCACCACACCACACTTGGAGACACAGTTCCAAGAAGTCCCAGATTATCTTATTTCTCTGATTCTGTAGTACTCCTGATCATCCTTCCTGGCCGCTTTCTTTCACTGCAACTCAAAAATTGGATTACACTGCTCAGCTCTTTCAATGTCAGTTAAAATCGCTCACTGAAGCCCATGGACTCCTAGCAAAGAATAGGGGTGCAGCTTCCAAATAAACAACTGATTTCTTTGCATAGTAACCAAAAAGGTTACTTGGACCCCTGCCTTGATGCATTGGAATTAAATTACCCTGAGTCTACATAAAAAATTATTACTAACGTACTTTACATGCACATTTACTGTTAATAATATTATCATTAATAATAATAGCTAGTGCTCATTCAGCACCATGTGCCAGATAACGATCTTAGCATTTTACATTAATTAATTAATTTAACCCTCATTGTAGCACTATGGGGTAGTTCTCTTTCACTTGGGGATGCTCGCTTTTGGAACCCAGCCACCGTGTTGTGAGAAAGCCTGGCCCACGTGTAAAAGTTACCTGTGAATATTCTAGCCAACAACCCCAGCTAAGCCCACAGCAAGCCACCAGCATCCACTGCCAGGCATGTGTCCATAAACGGGCTTTCAGAGGATATCAGCCTCTCAGGTTTTGCGTCTTCCAGCTGAGGTCCTAGAAGCTGTGGGGCAAAGACAAGCACCCCTGCTATGCTCTGTCTGAATTCCTCACCCACAGAGACTGGGAGCAAGTTTTAGGGCAATTTGTTGTGCAGAAATAGATAACTGCTAGAGTGATAAAATGGGCAACTAGTATTCCCACATTACGGAGGAGGAAACCCTGTTGTAACTGTGAAATGTCTGTTTCCTCCAATAAGCTCCTTTAAGCCAAAGACCATTGTCATTGCATTTCCTGCTGAAAGCACTGGTTCTGGCACTAATACAGAGCAGTGAATTTTGGCTCAACGCAGAGATAAGAAGAACCCTGGATGGAGAGCAGAGAGAGCCATTCTCCTAAGCGCACTTTTCTTCTCTTTATCCGATTCCCCCTGAGAACAGTCAGCATTCACATAGGCAAGCAGACCTAAATCGTTCACTTATTACAAAGAATGAAGCCTGTGAAAATTACATAAAGAAGGTGAATTACAATCTGGAACTGATTTAAGAATTATTTTTGCAGGAAGATTGTTGAGCCAAAATACCTTTTTATCAACTACTGAGACAAAAGAATGTTCTTCTTTCCTGACATTGTGCTTATCCATGGCAGCCTCCTAAACCAATAGATGGCAATTCCACTTAGTAATGAAAGGGCCCAGAGACCAGAATCCTTCTTGTCTTTAAACTTTCATTCACTGTTGCATTAGTGCCCTCTCCGACACTACGACCCGCTCCCTGGCTCTATGTACAGACTCCAGAGAAACTCGTGTAAGCCTACAGTGATTCCCTGAATTCCCTCTTACTGTCTATGTACCTCTGTCCCTTGGCATCTGTGTGTGCTTTGAGTCTACTGGCCTCCCCTGATGCTCTGCAGCAGAAGTCTGCCCTTGCACTACTGGAGCCATTTGCCAAGAGTGGCTGAGAGATTATGTCCCCCGGGGTGACCCTTAGCCAATGACTGATGGGTGTAGGCCCACGAAAGCTCAGCTCCCTCTCTTGGAGTTGGGACAGATTCTCAAGTGTAATTTACACTCCAGAGCTGCCCTTCAGGATCCATCTGAGGCCAGGACTTCAGGTCTTCTTCTTTCCTGCCCAGCTTCCCCCACTGTCTTAAAGGCCTTTTGCAGGTGCACCTCTTTAATAAATCGATTGTCCGCAAATCCTCATCTCAAGATCTGCTCCTGGAGAACTAACCCCAAGGCAAATGGTATCAGCAGGAAGAGAAGTCCATATCCCGTTAACGGACAGTCATAAGACAGGGTACTATTTTAACTTCCCAAGCTACTATTTAACTTCCTAAGTGTATTAAAATTTCCCCAGTGTACTGAAACAATGTGGAGGAAAGAGAGACCTATCAGGCACACCAAGAATGTGAGAAGTAATAGTGACTTTATAATGTTCACTGTCATTAGATACAAGCTGTATAATAGCTCAAGTATTCACACGTGTTAAATTATATATTTATATAGTTGTGCAAGTTATAGATATATTATCTACATGTTCTAATATTAGGATACAGGAAAATCTTATCAGGGTAAGGAATAAGCATCAATTCTATTACAATTCCATTGTCATTCTATTACTCGCTAATGATGCTGATCCTGTGTTCAAGGGACTAAGTAGGGATCATTGGTCAGGGGGAGAAAGATCCACCATGACGTGGGTTGGCCCCATCCAGCAGGTGCAGGCATATAATAAAATCAAAGTCAAACATCATGGTCTGCAGGACATACACGCGATAAAACCACATTCAACCTGGGGAACTATTCAAAAGAGTCTGGTTTAAGTGGAGTCTGGATGCTCTGTAGAGTGCCACACTGGGATTTTAAGCAGCAATTCTTGACATTGAATAAGAATCAAAACTTTCAAATGATAGTGATTAGTGTGAGGGTGACTACAACCAGGGTCTGAGTCCCTGGAAAAGAAGCTGGCTTGAGCCAGGGGAGGGGTTCAGATTCAAAACTAGCTTCCAGATTGTTGAATAGAAATGAGGCAGCGGAGACCCATGGACAGTGACTAATTTGGCATAAAACAGTTAGTAGAGAGCCTGCAGTGCAATACTCTCACTGTGGTAGGTGTTGGTATAGTGAACCTCTCTCTGCTTCATCCAGGTAAGAAGTGTTAGGGAGAGTTTTGAAGTATTTATAGATCCTACTGCACATGAGTAGGGGGCAGCAGTGCCCAGCTGTACATCATTTTAATGGGTGCTGTGATCATCATCATTATCATTTTCTTCTTTCTTCTTCTTCGTCTTCCTCTTTCTTATTCTTCTTACCTTTCTTCTCCTTCTTTCTCTCCTCTTCCTCTCCTCCATCCCCTCCTCCTTTTTCTTCTTCTTCATCCTGATTAGCAGCAACAGCAGCAACGGCAGCAGCAGCAGCAACATTTATTAAGATCTCACCATGTGCCTGATACTGTTGTAAACAACTTGAATTTAATATCTCACTTAATTTTCACAATACCCATACAAGAAAGGCATCATAAAAACCCCATTTTACGGATAAGGAAACTGAATTACAGAGGACTTATATAATGTGCCCACATTTCTGGGGTAGTAATGGTGGAGCCAGGAGTGTGGGTGGAGCCCACATTCTAGGAAAACACTTTCCAGTAGTCATTGATTACTATATAGGCAGCTAAGGTAGTGCTGTGGCTTACTGTCTCTTATATCCAGAGGAATTATCTTTGAATCTGAAGAAAGGGATTCATCTCTCTTTTTCAAATTTCATTTTAAACTATCATTTCCAAAATCCCCTGGGACTCATCTATTCAACAGGTCCCTCTTCATCCTCTGAAATCATTATTGCTTATTTGAGACTCATCATTTATACTGAATCATCAGTTCTCACTATTTATTTGCCTTCTCACCACAACTAGCAGCTCTGAAGGAAGACATTGCATCTTGCAGGTGTTGCATATTATGGAGCCTGGCATACAGTAAGCACTTAACAGAATCCTGCTGACAGATTAATTGCAGATTGATAAAATGGGGATTTTCCAGCAAAGGAATGTGTTGCCAAGATGATGCCATCAAATCTCCTTTCAAAGAGATATTTATAAATAGGATTCAATCTCAGCCATTTCAAGTTATTTAGTGTGGTCCTACTTGAAGTGAAAGGGATGATCTCAAAAAACCCTTCTTGGCCTATGACTTGATACCTCTGGGATCTGTCTTCCTAAACCCCCACATCCCTTCCTTTCAAGGTATTTGTGGCTTAAGAAGACTGGACAATCTTGCCCTCATGCGTAATGTAATATTTTGGGAAGATTGTAAGCTTTGGGGACAGTTTGGAACATTAACTTAGGCTTTATAATGTAATAGCTGGGTAATCTTGATCAATTTTTACCCCCTGAGCTTCAGTTTCTTCATTTGCAAAATGGGTCTGATGATAGTAAGCTTATGGGTTTATTCTAAGAAAATGTAGAAATGTGTTAGCTAATGCAGTGTCTGAAGAACCCTAAACACTCAACAAATATTAGTCCCCTTTCCTTTCTCCTAACTTAACTCTTCATAATATCATATTGTTCCACAAGTTGTTCTACTTCAGTAGAAAATGGCCATTTAACATATATGAGTTTGTGAATATGTATAAATATATATGAAATAGTTACACCACAAAGTTCTCAGTAAGGAGAATTGGAAGACAAGCAAACTCCAGATGTCAATTCTTGGGTTGGCAACTATCTGATAACACAAAAAATAATCCATACCTTATAAGACTTCTAAGTAACAAAAAATTTTACTAACATTCAGATAAGAAATTGTTTTTAGAAAGTGAGTGGCTGCAATGTGATAGCCATTTATTGTAGCAGCTCAGAGAAACAAGGAATCTCTAAGCAGAGGAAAAAGACGTAGAAAGCAAATTTTAACAACTGGGGGAAATTTTGACAGTTGCATGAATCAGTGTAACAGCAAATAGAGAGAGAAACAGTAAACTAACTAATAACAATGTGGTTAATGAGTTCTGTACCAAATTGTCTCAACTTTGAAACATTGCAGAGGGAGACAAAGAATAACATGAAATTAATATATTAACATTGATATAAGTAAGTGGCTATTCTATTTGGGACTGGGAAGGAGGGATCGAAAGAGGGATCAAAGGATGACAGAAAGCCAGGATAGAGTTCAGAAAAGAGTGAGAGGGGCCGGCCCCGTGGCTTAGTGGTTGAGTGCGCGTGCTCCGCTACTGGTGGCCCGGGTTCAGATCCTGGGCGCGCACCATTGCACCGCTTCTCCGGCCATGCTGAGGAGGCGGCCCAGATACAGCAACTAAAAGAATGTACAACTATGATATACTGCTATCTACTGGGGCTTTGGGGAGAAAAAGGAGGAGGATTGGCAATAGATGTTAGCTCAGAGCCGGTCTTCCTCAGCAAAAAGAGGAGGATTGACATGGATGTTAGCTCAGGGCTGATCTTCCTCACAAAAAAAAAAAAAAAAGAAAAGAGTGAGAAATTAGGACTAGGACAAACTCACAGCCATAAGCCATTCCAGGCTAAGAGGTTCACCACATTACACTAATAAGAAGGTTTTGGCAATAACAGGAAAAATACACAGTGGTTCTATCTGAATATTAATATTAGTTTGTTGAAGGAAGTAATCATATTATTTATAATTAAACTATTTAATGAATTGAGTTTTTATTCTATAGATTTAGATTCATCTCAACAAATTTATAAATATATGTATATATTTCAATCTTTCAAGAGAGTCAAGATAAAAAAGAATCCCTTTAGTTTGTAAAGTATAGAAAATCCAGCAAAATTTATAGTCAAAGACTTAGTTTCCAGAATGGTCTGGTTCCAAAGTTAAGAAATAGCCTTTATTAGTATATCTCTAAACTACACTTTATCTTCTGTGGGTGATAAAAGATTATACCATTATAAAATATAAACTAAATATATACAACTATTTGTGTGCGTGTACACACACACATACATACTCACAATTTAGTTTCAACATAGTACCTAATGGGAGAAAAACTCACTTTAACTACAAAAAACAAAGAAGTCAATTCAGGATTCACTGACTTCTCAGTCCAAACACTTTTATGCTAGACTAATCAATTCTCAGGGAGATAATGTCATCAATCATTCAAAATAAATATGAATGATCTCCACATATAAATATCATAAATGCTAGAAATATTTGTACATGTTTAGCATACGTGAGACTTTTATTTGGTGACTATGTAAATGAAGTTCATTTAAAATTTTGCATTCATGATGTTTCTTGAGTTGTTATTTAATAGCAAGTATAAATTTTAATTTGTATACATAGGCAAATTATGCAATCCAAGTTTAAATTAATTTTCATTAATAAAAACAATATAGCACATTGAGAACATCCAACTGCATTCAATTGCATTTGATTTAGCCACTAAAATTCATCTGAAATAAGCAATAATTTAATATCTGCAATATTAATTCTAAATTCAAATGATATACTAATTACAGACTTCTCAGACAGCTAATTACTTCAGTTTGAAACACAAAATTACTTTCATTTTCTTTAAACACTTGTTTAACTTTGAGTATTACACATTGTAAACTTGGATATTTCTCCATTTGTGTAATGACTCTCTATGATTTTATGGGTCAAAGACCATAAATTAACATATGATTATTTAAGCTATAAGTATTTGAAGTCATTCATGAAAAATGATTATGTAAACAGGACATTTAGACCCATATCATATCTACTTCCACAAAATTCTAGGTTCTCTGAAGTAGGCAACCATGTCATCATTCACTTATTGGACCCATCAGAACCAGCCACATCACAAGGGCTCTGTATGTGCAATAAATGGAACGATTGATATTCTTTGGGGGAATTGGATAGTTAGTGGTTAATACACATTTTTCTACCTATAAAAATTAAGTTAGTCGCTCCACAATAAAATAATTCTCTTGATAGTAGGACGGTGGGGATGGGGAGATATGGAATAAAACATGCTATATTAAATATGTTGAGAGACTGAATATATAAATAGACAATGGCCAGATCATATACAGAAATAGAACTCTGGCCCACAATTGACAGCAACAATTCCAGGGACCCAGACTGCTATCCACAAGTCAGACTCTTAAGGTCAGACCATTATTTCTGGCAAAAATCCAGGAAGCCAAACAATAACCCCTGTAACAATCAGCCCAAATAGCTAGGACCTGATTAATAACTGACAGCTTCCCTAACTTTTGTTTCCACTCCAACTTAGGACCAACCAGAGAAAGCCAAATATGCACCAGTAACCACTCCCATAGGATGCCCTACCTCTAGTTAACCTGTCTACAGTTTCCCCATGCCCAAAGTCTCCATTCACGGCATACCTGAAGCCTTCCTGTTTTTAACTATTAAGCTTTCTCACTCCTCTGCCCACCTTTGAGTCTCTACAAAACACAAGTGATAGTGGCTATCTCCCTTGCTATAGCAAGTTCTGAATAAATAGTCTTTGTTTGTTCTCATTTGGGTGGTCTTTATTTCCACAATGGAAAATTTGGGCTGGTTTATGAATGATTTCTTTCTTTATATTTTTTCTGTACATTACATATATTTTATTGAGTTAATAAACTTCCATAATCAGGAAATATAAATGTTATTTAGCCTGATAGAGGAAATACACCCTTTATATTGCTGTGTCTATATACTCTGGATGTATGTGTGTGTAGTAAGACAGGGGTGACAGTTCAGCAGACATCTGGGAGAAAGGCTTGGACAGACTGTTATTATGGATCCTCAACTGGAATATTGCCTTCCCTTAGTGGAAGCCACCTTCAAGTGCTGCATGTGTCACTTTGTAGTTTTCTTTCTCACTCAAGAACAAACAACCAGATCTCTGATTGTCTTTCAACTCTTGACATTCAAGGTTTGAAATGCCCTTTGCTAAGAACTGCTAATTTCTGGCAACCAATTTGCGGGCAATCAGCAGACATTACTAACATTATTACTTTCAGTGCATCTAAAGAATACATATACCTTAAGCATGACAATCTTTTATTGCCATAAGAACTTATATTGTTATCCATCCTTCTCACAGAATAAATAATCCAGCAACAAAGTGCTATGGGAAGAAAAATATCCAGATATTAATGAATAATTATGATGTGACAAGTACTAAATATTTTTTCATGTATCCTATCATTTAATTTCATAAGAACTCAGTATGGCAAGTACTATTATTCTTCCGATTATCAAATTAAGAACTTGAGACCTAAATGGATAAGGAGCCTATTCATGATGAAATGTTTACTACTGGTTTAACTCACACATTTTTACTCCAAAACCTATGCTCTTAGCCATTAGCTATAATCTCCTCTTACCCCAATCCTCAAAAGAAGACACACATATGCACATATATACCTGACTATAAAATATGGGTCAAGTAATAATAAGAGGAGTACATTTATCCTATTCTCTTTTTTATATTTGATGGTCTAATATTCATATTGCTTCTCACATATCCAGATTTAGTAAGAAACTCATTCACCCATATCTAAGAAGTTAGGATTTCTATATTTAAGAAGCAAACAGATAAATTCCATTTATCTATAGTATTATTTATAATTATTTATTTAATATGTAAAAAATTTACGTTATTTATTTATTTAACATGTAAAAATCATATTGCTTATTGCAAATTTAAGAAAGAGGCTGTTACTTTCTCATTTTCTAAAATGGGCATGATAAATTGTATGATAAAGGCACTCAATATGTAGTAGAAAGAAGTAGTGACAATACAGTCTATAGATGTAGGCTACTAAGTTCCACCTTTATAGGCTGTGTAGTCTCTGGTAAGTAACTTAACCTCTTCATGACACAATTTCTACATCTGACAAATAGGAATAATCCATGCAACCATTCTTTTGGGTTGTTACAAATAGTAAAAAAGATAATAAATGTAAGCACTGTATCAATGAGTAGAAGCATCTTGAACCATTCACATCAAAATTTCTCTACTTCAAAACAACATAAAATTTTGGAAAAATTCCCCAGATTGCACACCCGTAATTACTCAACTTCTTGCATTCCTAAAAAACTCTTTAGAAACAAACTAAACAGGTTCCCAAAGAACGGCTACCATTGTGGGAGAGGAGGAGAAGGAGAGGGGGGAGGAGAGCCGAGAAAAAAGGATAAACATTGATACAGGTGAGGACAGAGTAGAAAGAGAGAAGGCCAACGTGCCCACTATTAATTGTTTTGTTTTCCATTCATAAAGCAGAGCTTCCCAACCACTTAACTTTTCTGATAACCTTCAAAAGCTCTCCCAATAGTCCACTTTTGGAATGGTTTGCAGTTTGTTTCTTAGCTTCTCAGAGAGGAAATAGTTGATTGTTTTCTGATGTAATTAGAAGCTGTATTTTAATTAAATTAACGAGACTAATGCATTTAAAGTTTCTGACTTTGTTGCTGAGGTAAAATAGTAATTGAAAACAAAATGGTTAGAAGCAGGCAAAATAGGTTATAGGTTGAGCTGATGCCAAGTTGTCTTCAGTATCAACAGATGCACAACAACAGACGCACTACCTCTTGGTCTTTCATACTCTATAAAATGGAAGATGATATTCAGGGTAGGTCACTACATTTCCTAAGCATAGAAAACGTATGAGCAAGAACTACAGCAAAATAGGAGAGAAGAGAGAGAAGGAGAGTGATGTTGAGAAAAGTGTAAGAAGATAGAGTGAAAGCCAGACTCACAAAAATATGCAGAGACAGGGATATTATGGCATAATGGCCAGGTCATCACTTTAAGTTGAAAAATAATCTAGGTTCTAATCTTCTATCAATTACTTTTCATCTTTTGATTTGAGGCAGTTACTCAACTCTTTTAACTTCAGTTTTCTCATTTGTATACTGAAAATAATAACGCCAACAGTACAGGTTTTATTTGGAAGTAAAAGGTATCTGTCTCAATCACTCAATACAAACTAAATATTCAATATATGATAACTCATATTATTTAACTACACTTTCCGTAATTGTCTAACTTTATGCTTCTGCTGTTGATATTCCACAGGTCATGGTGCCTCCTAACGGAAACATGTGGTATTAGTTTACTAGGGCTGCCATAACAGAATACCACAGATGGAGTGGCTTAGCAACAGAAATTTACTTCCTCACAATTCTGGAAGCCAAGGTACGATATGATTGGTTTCTTCTGAGGCTTCTCTCCCAGGCTTGCAGATGGCCACCTTCTCAGTGCGTCCTCACATGGCCTTTTCTCTGTGTGCGCACATCTCTAGTGTCTCTTGCTTTTCTTGTAAGTATGCCAGTCCTTTTGGATCAGGCTCCATCTTCATTTGATCTTAATCACCTCTCAAAAGTCCCTATCTCCAAATACAGTCACATTGGGGGTTAGGGCTTCAATATATGAATTTTGGGTGACCGCAATTCAGTCCATAACACATGTTGTTCAAACTGATCCTATCAATTGAGATGCTCAGCTTTGACTTTTAGAGGTGCTTCCACATGTTCCTGAAGAACATCTGATCTTGAGAAGGTTTATTTCCAATTCTACTTCACTATTCAAGCCGTATCTCCAAGATTCTTTTTGTTAACATGCTTCTTTCCGTGTGCTCTTACAAAAATTTTGGATGATTGATTGAAACCATTGGATTAAAAACTATTCTCCATGCCGAAGGCAGTGAAATACCATTTGGATGCTATTATTGATACCGTCTTCTTTAACAAATGTATAGGTTATTTTTACTTTTTCAGGGAATTTTTGATGAACATGAAATATTCATAGAGGACAGATAATAGTTAAATGACATTGTTAAATAATTAAAAATGTGAAGATTTCCACTGGGAATTACTACATTAAGGCTGCGAATACATTCTCATTATCTGCTCTCAATTTCTGAGATATTGTGGAATAAAAGGAACTTCTGAGTAATTTCTCTATGCTATTATTAAGAGAGTGGAAATCTACCTTTAGAGAGACTTAAACTTTGCATTAGATTTTCAGCAGAATGATTATTAAAATATTCTTGAATAAATTTAGGAACCTAAAATTCAAATGCAATATATAATAAATAAAGAATATACCAAATGTTAGCACTTCCAAATATCAGTCTGACTGAAGGCCTAAGAAAAAGCTTTTGAGCATCCAAAGGATTGAGTTTAATCTCAGCTATTATATTGCCAAGTACATATTCTATTTGTTTCCATATTCTCTTTAATGAGGAATTGGTTTATGGCTATATCTGCTTGAGCATGACATGGCAATAGAAAGGTAAGATTTTTGAACACTTGATTATCTCATTCAATTGTCTCAATATGTCTGTGTGGTAGACATAACAACTTTACGGGTGAAGAATCTGTAATTGTTAAGTGAATTGACTTAAGGTCATACAATAGTAAATGGCAATAGCAGTTATATAAATCAAGCCTAATCATAAACTTTATCACCTTCTCTGAAAATAAGGGTAACATCATACCCCATTTCCTCATGGGGTTGCTGTGAAATTCATTAAAACAATGAAAGTTAAGTTTCTCTACAAATTACACAAGGATTCACAAACGAATTTTGCATTATTGTATACTGTTCCCAAACTATTGTGAAATTTTTTCTAACAGTTTACTAGCTAGAGGTATTAACTTGTCATTTCTATACATCTTAAGTATAATTTATCCATTAATTTGCAGCAGAAGTAAGACTATCATGGATGTCAATAAAAGGGGAATTGAAATACAGAATCATTAATACGACAAGTGAAATAAATGGTATTTATTAAGTTTGTTGTGCATTCAGCACTATGCTTAATGCTGTGAACCTGAACAATATATAATATGCGTTTTCTCACTTTTAAGCTTAAACTATGAGCAAGACATTTTACAATAGTAATTATTATAATATATAAAGACCAGCAATACTTAAAGCACAGTATATATGACCTTACACATATATACACAACAAGAAGTAATAAGAAACTTCTTTACTCATGCCTCAATTTCCAAGCACTCTTAGTTACTAACATCTTGGGATCTATGTGGTTTATTCCCATCATTCAGGGCTCTTTCAAAATTCATCGTCTTCTGCATCAACAAATCTAGCAGCTTGCTCTCCGTTACTCTCTGAAATACTCATTATTGAGAACCTCATTTTTGAAATGATGCCTCCCTTGAATGCCACGACACTACATCATCTGAGTTCTCCTCCATCCCTTTGATGCTATCTGTGCCCATTTTGTCACTATCTCTTCCTCATTTGACTCAAAGTATAGACATATGCTGAAAATCTGTTTGAACATAACAATCCCAGTCACTTCTGTAACTTCAATTAACATCTCCCCAGGTAGAGGGAAGGATTTAAAAGGCAAATGCAGACAATGCAGTGACGCACTGATTTATCAAATACTTATTGAGCATCTTTTCTTTGATAGGTACTTCTCTAGATGATGGGAATACTGCAGCAACAGAGACCCAGAAATTCATGTCCTCATAGAACTTGTTTCTAGTGACGTAGAGGAAATGATCCTCTTCATCTGCAAAGATAATTTTTCTAGTAAAAAGCAAAACAAAAGAGGGTAAGGAAGATTTTCTTCATGGCACATGAAGACAGTTATTAGAATTGTGCTCTGAAAACTCTTCAAAAATGACCATTTGCAGGTTACACTTTTCACAGCCAAGCTTATAAAAGAAGAGAAAAATGTTGGACATTTTTAGTAGGGTGTTAAGATGCAACAAAAAGAAAACTTAATGAAAAGTGACTTAATCCAAAGTAGTGAGGGTTTTTTCTTATGTAAAAAAAAATTCTATGGTACACAGATGAAGATAAATTTGCTGTCTTTCCAGTAACAATCAGGGATTTAAATACTGCATACATTTTCAGTCATGCATTCTTCTCATATCAAGGGTACACACTACCAACATGTTTTATGACTGTTACTGTTGACCTTGATCATCCAGTTGAAGCAGTGTTTGTCAGATTTCTGTGCTATAAAGTTACTCTAATTTCCCCCTGTTCCATATTGTACTCTCGGAAGGAAGTTGCTGTGCACAGTCCACATTTGAAGAATGGGGATTTATGCTCCCTCTCTTGGAAGGCAGAGAATATACACAATTTACTTAGAATTCTTCTGCATAGATTTGTCTCTTCTCCCCCACTTATTAACTTAGTCTAGTATGGACACGTGGATATTTATTTTGTACCTTAGCTTTTAATCCAATATTACTTCATGTACTTTTTTGCTCAAATTGTTCCAGCTTTGACCATTGGGAACACTTTCAGATGGCTTCTGTGCCCCTTTGACACACCCCAATCAGTACAGCTTTCTTTGTTTGTCTGAGCACTTGTATATTTTCCGGCTTGTATATATAAGATGCTCCAGGTTCATTTCATATATTGCCTAGAATCAATCATTTCTCCAGAGAGCACTGGTTCTTTTTACTAGTAAATGGTATTAGAAACCAAGATCTGGGTGCTAGGTATGCTCATTGGTCCCGTGGTGTCCTTTCTTTTAGGCCCTGTCAGCCAACAGAGAAATATATATGTACACTAACTCATGTATATACACATATCTATAAATATTTCTATATGTAACCATATGTATCTGTATTAAGTTAAACATGGGTTCTTACCAATGTCTCCAGCTCTAATCTATTACCACATGAATTATTCTAGTCTCTTTCTCTGGCTCACCTGCGAATTCCCATTCCAATAGCAAGAAACCTGGCTCCAATCACCCACCATCCACTTACTTACTTGTTTAATTCCAGTATAGATGTACCAGAAGTTTCAGAATTGTTAACCCCAGCTTCCAAGGGAGACAACTTTCTCAACCACAGTACAGTGAGCATGCACAGCTCCTTTCATCTTTAGTATTACAAATTACACTCATTTCCAAAGCTACTTAGGTCAACACTTTCTCCTTTCACCCTCTTCAGTGAGGTTGTTTCATAAATTTTTATACAGATAGATATTCTTGACACAGCCTACATTCTTGCCAATGACACCCTGAGCTCCTAAATGATCTTTTATATTTGCATACATTAATGTACATTATTCTATAAAGTTCTACGCATTTTTCAAAATGCATGCTGTCATGTATGATACATTGCAGTAACATAAAGAATAGTTTCACCACCATAAAAATCCCCTGTGCTTTACCCATTCATCTCTCCCCTGAACCCTGAAACCCTGGAAACCATTGATCTTTTTATTGTCTTCACAGTTTTGCCTTTTCCAGAATGTCATATAATTGGAATCATACAATATGTAGCCTGTTCAGACTGGCTTCTTCCATGTAAGAATGTGTAATTAATGTCCCTATGTGTCTTTTTGTAGGCTTGATAGCTCATTTATTTTTATTGTTGAATAATATTCTATTGCATGGATATACCACAGTTTATAAGCAACACACCTATCAAAGGACATCTTGGTTATGTGCAGTTTTAGGCAATTATATAAAAAGTTGCTATCAACACTCACATGCAAGTTTTTTTCTGGAAATAAGTTTTCAACTCAAGTGAGTGAATACCTACGAGCACAATTGCTAGCGAAAATGATAAGAGTATGTTTAGCTTTGTAAGAAACTCTCAAAATGTCTTTCAAAATGGCCATATCATTTTGCATTCCTACCAACAATAAACGAAAGTTCCTGTTGCTCCACATCACCACCAGCATTTGGTGTTTTCAGTGTTTTGGCTCTTAGCTATTCTAGTAGATGTATAGAGGTATCTCATTATTGCTTTAATTTGTAGTTTCCTAATGACATATGAAGTTGAACGTCTTTTCATATGGATATTTGCCTCTGTATATCTTCTTTTGTGAAGTGTCTGTTTAGATCTTTGTCCCACGTTTAATTGGGTTGTTTCTTACTGTTGAGGTTTAAGACTTCCTTGTATATTTTGGATTATGAATAATAATTGGGACCCCTCTCCCTAGTCTAGCAGGCAAAACTAGCAAGCAAGCTGCCCAGGCTTAGAGTCAGCACAAAATCTGTGCTGTACTGCAAAGCAGCCCTGCAGGTCATCTTAAGCCTGTGTCAGAATGACGTTGCAAACCTTCACCTCATTACCAAAGAGGTCTTAGCAACATATTTTCAAGCACCATGTCTGACCGGGCAAGAGAAACAATAGAAAAAATAAACTAAACTATATCAAACTAAAAAGCTTCTGCACAGCAAAGGAAACCATCAACAAAACGAAAAGATAACCTAACAATTGGGAGAAGATATTTGCAAACCATACATCTGATAAGGGCTTAATCTCCAAAATATATAAATAACTCATGCATCTCAACAACAAAAAAACTAACAACCCAATTAAAAAATGGGCAAAAGACCTGAACAGACATTTCTCCAAAGAAGATATACAGATGGCCAACAGACACATGAAAAGATGTTCAAAATCATTAACTATCAGGGAAATGCAAATCAAAACTACAATGAGATATCACCTCACGCCTGTCAGAATGGCTCTAATTAACAAGACAGGAAACAACATATGTTGGAGAGGATGTGGAGAGAAGGGAACTCTCATACACTGCTGGTGGGAGTGCAAACTGGTGCAGACACTATGGAAAACAGTATGAAGATTCCTCAAAAAATTAAGGATAGAACTACCATATGATCCAGCTATTCCACTGCTGGGTATTTATCCAAAGAACTTGAAAACACCAATGCATAAAGATACATGCACCCCTGTGTTCATTGCAGCGTTATTCACAATAGCCAAGACTTGGAAGCAACCTATGTGCCCATCAAGGGACGAATGGATAAAGAAGATGTGGTATATATACACAATGGAATACTACTCAGCCATAAGAAACGATGAAATCCAGCCATTCGTGACAACATGGATGGACATTGAGGGTATTATGCAAAGTGAAATAAGTCAGAGGGAGAAGGTCAAATACCATAGGATTTCCTTCATTAACTAGTAGATAATAACAACAATAAACAAACACATAGAGACAGAGATTGGATTGGTGGTTACCAGAGGGGAAGGGGGAGGGAGGAGGGTGAAAGGGATAATTCAGGCACATGTGTGTGGTGATGGGTTGTAATTAGTATTTTGGTGGTGAACATGATGTAATCTATGCAGAAATAGAAGTATAATGATGTACACCTGAAATTTATACAATGTTATAAACCAATGTTACTGCAATAAACAAAAAATTAAAAAAAAAAAAACAAAGAGGCCAGTGGGAAAAGATCTGCAACAAGAAGCGATAAAGGGTACCTGGCTCTCATATTCCCAGCCACTTTTTTTTAGGTTTAGGGAATAATTAGCAACTCTGGTACTTCCCTCCCTCCACACATAGAAAACATCAACATTCCAGGATACATAACCAAGAAATTCTTATTTTATCTTTAATATATAATCTAGAGAAAAACCAGATGCACCCTGTCACGGGCAAACAGATACCCCTTTGGCATATATGATTGTTGATGGGTAAGCCCCCTTTCTGCACAGACATTGCCTTGCAAAAAGCAAGGTCTGTTAACTGCACTCACATTGGCAGACCTTGGAGCAGTTCCTTCAGAACATTCTGTTGAACTCTTTCCCGGGTTCGAGTCCTCACTCTTGATTATTGAATAAACTCATTCAATTAACTTTTGTCAAGATTCTTTAATTTAGTCAATTGATACAAGTCTTGCATCAGATATGTGTATTGAAAATATTTTCTCCCAGTCTGTGTCTTGTCTTTTCATTCTCTTAACAGTGTTTTTTGCAGGGCAGACACTTTAAATTTTAATGAATTCCAACTTATCAACTTTGCTTTCACAATTATGAAAGACAACGTATCTTCTTGGAAAATATCCTGTAAGTTATTTGAGTATAACATGGAAATGTTTCAGTCTGATATAGCCCTCTTCTGAGTAAGTAATGCAAACCACACATATTGTTTAAGAATCTCATTTTAATCTGGGTTCATGTGCCTCTGAAGGGACAAACAGGAACCTGGGAAACTATGGTCCTAGAGATTTTCTGGTTTCTTCTGTGCATTATGATTACTTCTGTCTTTGAAATTGTAACCATGGACCTTCTGGGACCAGTTCAACTGACCGTATCTTATCAACAGAATAATTAAGAGTGGTTTTTCAGGAACTGAGAAATGACTCCTTGTCCAGTTCAGGCTGGCTGAGACCACCCAACCATCAACAGGGCCTGTGCAAATCCTGATAGGTGACCTTTTTGACCTTAAAGGGCTGAAATTTCTACCCTCAGATCATGCTAACACTACCATTTGTGAACATGTGTCCTATGAAGAGCCATGAAACTTGACTCTGCTTGCAGATTATCAATTACCTCATCTCTCCTTACCACCAATCATCTATTTCTATACTTCAGACCACCTTGCTCTTCATCCCATAAATTTTGTCCCAAGCCCTAGATCAGGGAGACAGATCTGAAAGCATATGCCTCCTGTCTCCTTGCAGATTGATCTAGAATAAAACTTTTCTTTTCCCAAAAGCTGATGCCATAATAATTGGCTCTTTGTGCCCATCAGGTAGGAGAACCCCAATTTTGTGCAGTAACAAAATTATTAGTAAAACTTTACTTTGGACTAGATTTCTGATTTATGTGAGTCTGGTTTGACTGATTCTTTGTATTATTTCACTTTCTAGCTAGAACTTAAATTACCGTTGAGGTTTTAAATATCTTGGTATTCCCTATGGCACCATAAGCAAATTTGAACAAATGTTTGCAGTTACTCAATATGTATGAGAAATTTCACATATTCATTTATTTTTCAATAAGCCTATAAGATGCGTATTATTATCACTGTTTTACTGATGATTTCATCAAGGCTCAGAGGTTAACAAACTTTACCAAACTTATTAAATATTAGGGACCAAATAACCCAGATAAGTTACTTCAAAGCCATGCTATTTTATCACCCCATGATAACTTAAAGAGTCTGCGAAAATGGTTAGGTCCTCAATAAATAAATTTAGTATATTTATTCTGACCACCAATCCTGAGAATAAACCTGTTTTTTAATAAAGTTAATAAGTAAAATGATCCAGATAGCTTCAGGACTATATATTTACCGTTTATCTGTCTTGGCTCCCTTAGAAAACTTGTTGATTGGAGAAGGGGAGCAGAATGTGCCACCACCAAATATGGCTGTTTGGCATATTGGATCATTTGACTTGGTGATTTTCAAAATGCTGCAGACACAGGAGAAACTCTGAAAACTGAGTAAAAATTACCCTTTTGTAAGAGATATTTACACGTATAAGGGTGTAAATATTTACATTTATAAGGGTGTAAACCCTTACCATTTGTAAGGGTGTCTCCCTGTCTGCCAGGAAGAGAAGGGTGACCACATCTCTAGAAACTTATCAACAAAGAAGGCAAGGACCTTAATCTGCAAAACAACCTTACCCTTGTTTACTGTGTTTTTCCTGATAGCCTCCCATAAGTGACTCCCCACCCCCCAAGATTTTCTTTTGTCTTTAGCAAAAGATGGTAGTTAAGGTGAGGGCTTAGGCCATTTGGGGAGTTACTCAGTTTTCCTGAGTATCCCCCTATGTATACAGGAAGTATACATGTTACCAAACTTTTGTTTGTTTTTCTCTTATTAATCTATCTTTTATTACAGGGGGGTCTCAGCCAAGAATCTAGAAAGGAAGAGGGAAAATTATTTTTCCTCCCCTAAATTGGTGCTTATGATAGAATAAACAGTGGGCTATAGAGGTCATTGCCAGGAAGTTAAATTTTATTAAATCTTCTGTATTTCCTTATCTTTTTGTTTCTTTTTCCACCTTCTTCCTTCTTTCCATTTGCCTTGCCCTCTACTTGCAGAAAAAAGAGTAGTAACCATGGCCCTTATGTTTAAATAATGAGAATTGGCTTTAATTAATATGGAAAAAATATTACCTATTTATGTTGAAAATTTCCAGACTGCTTTTTTCTCTCCTGCAAAGAATTTAATTAATTCCCTCCCTCCCAGAAAGGTTATAACTCACATTTCAAGCTAATTAAATCTGGAGAACATATTACCTTGTTATAATACAGCTTATCATTTATACATAACTTGTCCTTACCCGTGACAGTCGTATTATTACTTTTACCGATTATCTTGTACTTCATTCTATCTACAATGGAACCACCCAATGCAATTTGAATGATCCTCATAAAAGTGAAAAAGTGGTCAGGAATTGGTGGTGGGGTTAGTGGTGACAGCAGTGTACATGCATCTTAACATAATTCTAAAGGAGTTCTAACTATCTACCTCGCGTCTCAGATTGTTTAAACTGACTGCCAAGATGTCTGTAGCTCTCGGAGTTACTGATTCCAAGGAGCCAAAATCTATTCCTATCACAGAAAAAGTATTAGAATTGGGAACAGAAAACCTAAGACATAGGCCTAAAGGGACAATTGTGGCTATCCAGCATTTACTCCACCTCTTTGGGAGAACTCTCTTTCCTCCCGTTGGACACAGTCTGATGGGAGTATTAATCAAGGTGTCTGTAGAAAGAGCAGACACATCACCCAAAGAAGACCATAGATTCCTCCTCCATAGAATCTGAATCTCGAGAGAGAAACAAAGCAGACTTAAAATAGTAAGAAATAATTTGCCACAGTAATGCTCATGAAATGAGCTAGTGGTCATGATACTGAGACTTTGTAAGTTATTTTATGAGCTTGATTCTTCCACTTTTCTGATTTCTATGAGCACCTCCAAGTCTGTCTAACAAATTTATTTTTCCCTTTAGATAGGTTTATTTTGCTTTCTACAAAAACACCCTAACTGATAGAAGATGTAATGGTTTATTACTGTGTGACCTTCAGCAAGTCACTTAGAATCTATAAACCTCAGCTTTCTACCTGTCACATGTAAATAATATATGTATCCTATAAACCTCACAGAATCTTCAGGATAATAAAGGAGATTATAAGTCTTCCTTGTTTTACAAATGATATTCTATGTGGAAATAATAGATCTAAGAATATGTTCTATATGTTCTTGTATTGTAAATTAAAAACTTTAAAAAAAATATTTATATACAAACTATCTTACATATCACATCTATATCTGTATATATATGTATGTATTTATATCTATTTATCATCAATCCATCTATCTTTACTGGTTATAATAAAGAGCAGAATAAGTGGAAGCCCAGAGGCAAAGCAATGAGACCTCCAGTGATGGTTAAGAGAATATAAAAGGGATGAGCAGGAGATATGAGATAATTCATAACACCAAAGGGCTGTCTTTATTGCTATCATTCGAGTTTGTCTGGATGAATGTGGAAATTAGAAGAGAGTCCCATGATGTTTACTCTGGTTGACACGTTGCAGTGAAAAAGATTGTAAGTCTGAGTATTTAAAACTCTTTTCAATGGCTTAAAAAAATAGAACAAGATTGCTATAATATTTCTAATAAGGGATTAGGATATGAGCAGTATTTACTGTGAACATTTTTGTCATCAGATCATCAGATGCATGCTATCAACACTCATGCTGTGAGTTTGGCATTTAAGAGAAGCATAGACTTCTGCTCAGAAATCACTTCTATCTTTAGGATCCCAACAAGCAGCAGGTGTAATGATCTACACCTGGTGTGTTCCAACTGCAAGGAAGGTCAAGAACTTTTACCACTAGAGCTATGGTCCAATTAGTACCTGTGTCCCTGGCCTGCAGGTAACTTTATGTTCCTCCATTAGGGGATTTACCTTGGATATTCCTGGAACAGTTTTACTGCTGTTGCCCGGGTGCCTGATGAACTTGCTAATGGTGATGAGGAAGCTAACATTTGCGTCACCTCTCCTGGGTGCTCAAGAGTTTGCACTTTGCGTTTACACGCTTTGACCCCATTGATCCCTCACAATATCCCTGTGAAGTTCGTGTAATTACAGCTATATTTGTGGAGAAACTGCACTATAACACCATGCAGGAACCTCTCTAGCACAACCATGGCAGTGCAAACCGCATTCCGCCACTAATTTTCAACAGATGTTGGTCTGCAGTGTGTCAAAACACATACGCCCTGAAGTGAGGTCAACTATGCCTCTGCTTCTCCTTCTCACTCTGTTTCCCCTGCGACGGTCACTGTGAAATGCATCTGACTTACACCAGAGTCGGGATAAATGGGAGGTGGTTGCTCATTCACTACAGGAAAGCATGTGCTGAAAATATGATCCCTTTTAATATATAGGGAAAGAAGCATTATTTGTAAGTATCAAATTTTAATTGTTACATGATATTTTTATAGTATAAATGACAAAAGTTGTGGAGATGTTGAGGATATAGATAATGGAACTTAAATGGTAAAGCACTATGCAAAAGTAATTAACTTATCAACTTAAAAAACACATTTATGGGGCCAGCCCAGTGGCATAGCGGTTCAAGTTTGCACATTCCGCTTCGGCGGCCCAGGGTTCACCGGTTCGGATCCTGGGCACAGACGTCCTCACTGATCATCAAGCTATGCTGAGGCGGCGTCCCATATAGAAGAACTAGAAGGACCCACAACTAGGATATACAACTATGTACTGTGGCTTTGGGGAGAAAAAAGAAAAAGAGGAAGATTGGCAACAGATGTTAGCTCAGGACCAATCTTTCTAAAAAAAAAAAAAAAAACACACATTTATCAAATGCCTATGTAGAGGAGGAAGAACTATTCCTCTACCTTTCAGGTCCTTCTGGCTGATCTAAGAATTAAATTGACATGAGACAGAATAACAGGAGAAAATCAAACAGAGTTTAATAACATGTATACATGGGAGAATACCGAGTAAAACTGAGTAACTTGCCAAAATGGCTGAAGCAATCTTCAGCTAAATACAAAGCAGGATGTTGGGGGTAGTGATTTGGGACTTCAAAGGGGAAGAAGGCAATTTACACGGAGATGGGAAAGCAAATGTTTGATAAACAAACGTTGACCATGCCTTAGGAAGATTATGAGAGACAGAGAGGACTTTGATAGAAAAGCCCTTGTTAGGTTCATCCCTGTCTATCAGACCTAGTTTAAATTATACTATAGTTATCTATGGCAATAGCTCCTTCCTGGAATAGGCCTTCTATGTTAAACTCTTTTAGGTAGTTAGGGGGAAGGTTAAAGTTTCTTTCAGAGTCTTTTATCCTCAAAAGTAACCAAGCCAAAGAGACATATTTTGGGGTGGCCAATTCTAATCCCCCACACCTCCTATGAAGGGACTGGAGATATGATGGTTAACAAGACACATTCCCTGTGCTCAAGAAACTTACACAATATCATTGCTGTTGCTATTGTTGTGTGTACTATTAGTTATATTTCCACTAATTTGACTTGAATCCTCTATGTCATTGGACGTGAAGTTACAAAGATGCAACAGAATGCTGATTTTCTTTTTCTTTACTTTGGCCTTTGGTCACCTCAATCACATTTATGTAGATGACTCCCAAATTCAAATCTCAGCCTTTCTTATGAGCTCCAGGCTTGTGTTTACAAAGAACTTGTTCAACCTCTAAGTAACCTGCTGACCACTCAGATTCAATCTGCCCCAAATGGAGTCACGTAATTTCCTTCCCTCCAAACCCTCATCATTCAACCATAAAAATATAGGTTCAATTTGGGGTCCTTGTCGTCACCTAAACCAGCTGTCAAGTGTAGCGAGTTGTGTCCTTTCCATATGTTCTTTCTGGCCTCCCCCATCCGGATTCCCTCACGCTAACCTTTTATATTTCCCAGTGCCTTCACGTTCTTTCTAGGTATGGTTTTTATCACTTCGACTATGTCAAAAACATTGGCACTCAGCAAAACATATTCAAATTCCTCAGTTTACTGTTGAAAGCCTTTCATCCTCCAGCACCAACTTCTCATCTGGCTTGTCTTCCATAACTCTTAATGACCAGACCACACAGGAAACTTGTTTGTAGAACATGCCAGCGCAATTCTTCTCACTGTTCCTCCATCTAGGCCCTTCCATTCGCCACATACCTGGCAGCCCCTACTCACCCTTCCAGGCTAATTTCAAAATACATTCATTACCTCCATTAAGCATTTCTGATTCTTTCCAAGTGGAAAAGCAGTTCTATCTTGTCTTTAATTCTAGGACATTTTCTTGTATCACATTTATGGTTCTTAATGTTTTTCATATGAAATTAAAGGTATGTGTTTATATACCACATCTCTCCCAGCAGACGTGAACTTAAAGCAAAAAATATGTCTGATTTATGTCTGTATCTCTATACATATCTCAATATCATAGATACAGGAAAATGTGTAAATCACGTCTGGATGAATAAATATTCACAAAGCTAACACACCCATGTAGCTAACATACAGATCAAGAAATAAACAAATTAGCAGAACACCAGAAGCCACTTCATGTTCCTTTTAGTCACTACCCCCACCTCCAAGGAAACCTACAGTCCTGATTTGTAACAAAATAGCCTGTTTTTAAACTTTAAGTAAATGGGATCAAATGAATGTACTATTTTGTATTTGACTTCTTTGGCTCTAATTTACATTTATGAGATTCATCATGTTGTTTCATGTACTTGTAGTTTACACAGTATCATTACTCTATCATGTTTCATTTCATGAATGCATCCCACTTTGTTTATCCATTCTTCTCTAGATGCACATATGGCTTGTTTCCAGTTGTGGGATATTACAACTAGTGCTGCTTTCTTGGGTCAGTCTTCAGGTGCACATATATAATGCATTTCTATTGGTTATATAGTGCCTGATATATTTTTGTGCTCCTCACAGCATCCAATTCAGTACTGTTATTTGAAAAATGAATAAATGAATATAGGTAATATGTTTTTTTTTCTTAAACTCATTCTAAGTAGCCCATGTACTATACATTTTTGCATCCTTAGGAATCAATGCTTTGTTTAGAATAAACGTGTAACAAAAACTGGGTAACAAAAACTGGATTAATATTATTTTTTCCTGGTCCTTGAAGGTGTATGTCATAGGTTAAGACCTTTTATTACCTAGAATTTGTAAAATGCTAAAGGAATAGGGCTTTAATTGTAACTCTACTTAAGACAGAGCTAAGCATGAACGAGATTTTTAGTGTGTGGCAACACCTCCCCCATCACTTTATCAGAATGAGGAAGTTAGCTCTTATTAAGGTTCTGACAAAGAGTATGAATAAAAACAATAAAATCAGCATTTAGAATCAGAGAAGCTTTTAAAGTTGTGTGTTAATTAATAAACTAGAGAAACTTTTTGTATAAGTGATTATTCACTCTGTCAAACCTCTAAGAAAGTGATTCAAATTGTTTTAGTTTATTCCTTTATCAACAGAGAAAATTGCGTAGTTATAGCTATAAAAACACCTTATCTAAGAAGAGTGAGGATCCTTGAAGTAGCAAAAATGAACACATATTATTCATATAATATGCATTTTCTCTGTCTTTCTCCCTCTGCCACTCTTTCTCCCCCTGCCCCTCTTTCTCCCCCATTTCCTCCCCTGCTGCCTCTATTTCTGTCTCTGTCTCTCTGTCTCTGTTTCTCACACTTTCTCTCTGTCTTTCTCTCTCTTTGTCTCTCTCTCTCTGTCTCTTTTCTCCTTCCCTCCCTCCCTGGGCCCTCCCTCTTTCTTTTTCTCTCTGTTAGTTGGATCTTCCTAGAAGTAGACCTAACACAGGATTTGCATGCGAGGAAGTCTTTGAGAAGTGAAAGGAACAGTGAGAGGAGAATGGAGAATTGACACAGGGAAGAAAACACAGCTCAATAACACAGCGAGTGACCCCAGCTCAGTCCAGTAGATAAATGGGGAAATGATGCAAAACAGGAAATAATGTAAAACAATTCATAATTATCCCAACCAAGGGGTGAGGGAGGTGGGGTATTTATATACTCACCTGAGAGCCACTGATAAAGACAGTTTCACAGGGGGAGCTAGTTTCCTGGCACATCTAGTCTTCCGTGCACATGTGCATCACAGCCTCTGCAGTTCCAGAAAGTGACCTCAGCACAGATGCAGATACTAGCAATTGGAAGTCAGCCAAGCCCCACTAAAATAGTAGGCACTGAGGGAATATGGACAGAACGCTGACAAGTAAGTCTTCTTTCCTTCTTACTCTATTTTTTACCTTTTTTCTTTGTCTCCTTTATTTTTTCTAACACCATAACCACCATAAATGTCTTTAAATTCACCTTGATATATCCATAGAGCATTTAAAATATAAATTAAAACTGAAGAAATCTAGATAATGGGAAAACAAAAGTTAAAAAAAAAAGAAAAGAGAAACCCAAATGGAGTTAGTACCCAAAATACTTTTCATGCAGGGGATGAGCCACAGATTTGCATGAAAACTATCTAGCCACCAACATCATAGGTAAGCATGATGTGATTTACATTATCTATTGCAGAATAAAACAATCCAGTTTCCCAGGAAAAGCACTTTTACAATACCAAGATCACAGAGAATTTCCACATCAGGCCCTCATAAAGAGAGCGCTATGCAGTGTGGTAAGCAATGTCATTCTCAAACTTTGTAGACAAATAGATGGATAAAGCTGGAGCAAAATCAAATTTAAGGTCTTCAGAGCAAAACAAGCCTGAAAAGAATCATGTCTCCTTTGAAAAGTATTCTCCAGTTTCAGAATATCAAAAACAATACCTTCAGGAAACAGTTGTCATAATCAGGAATCTCTAATGATATCCTAAATAAGTTGATAATTGGCCTGAAGATGCTTCAAGAAACCAGGGACCATCTCGATGACATGTTGACCTTTGAATAGCCTCTGGAGAAGGCTTAGGGGCAGACAATCCAAGAACTGAGGAAAACAAAATGCAAGGATCAAAATCATTGATGCTGTCATCAACTGCCATCTAAGCACGACTGCTGCAGGGACTGCCACCACTCTGGACTTTGGGGGCATTGAGAAAGAAAGAGCAGGCAGCCATCTCTCCCCAGTGGACTAGCACAATTCCTCCAACAATTAGGCCTGGTGGTCACACGTTTAATTAGACCCACAAGAACTGGGCCTGTCAGGCCTTTGATCCATGTTGTATATGTCCTCCCCATTCCCCTGGCCCTCTAGTCGTAATAGTTGCTATCATCAAGATGCTCTATATTTCCTTGGTCCTAACTAGCTATACCCTATGCTTACCTTTCCAAACTTTCCACTCTCTTGTCTTGTAACACTGCTCTATAAGAAACAACTTTGCTTTTATCTTTAATCTCTTTCTTTAGCTTTTTCTTTGCTTCCGTGATTTAATGAAAACATTGCTTTATCCTAAAGATACAGTTTCCCATGATAATTATGTCTTCTATCAAAGTTCGTGTCTTATAAATTTGAGGAGGGAGTTGTTTTCTGTGTCAGGAAGCCTTGATATTCAGAGTGTTAATCGCCTGTATCAGTCAGGATAGGCTAGAATAAACCACAGTAACAAAGAAATTCTAAAATTTCAGGCTGTGACACAAAAGTTTATTTCTCACTCAAAAAACAGTCTGATGAGAAGGTCAAGGGACTTTCCTCAAATAAGCTGCTTCTTGAGGTTGTTCCACCATCTTTTGACATTACAGTCATCTTGGCATCATTCAGCCAAGAAGGAGAGAAAAAAATTGAGAAGAATAGACACTATATACTTACTCACTTCAACCTGAAAGTGACATGTTATTTCTGCTTATATCCCATCAGCCATAACTCAGTCATGTGGCACGAACCTAATTGAAATAGTGGCTTGAAATATAGACTTCTAGGGTTACCATGAAGAGCAAATAAGGCTGATGAGTGTCTGTCACAACTCAATATTCTGGTGAACAAATATCCATTTTATCCTTTCTCCAACACGTAGAATACCATCTTCATTCCTAAGAGGGCCAGGCCAAATTACTATCTGGTCACTTTTTCTAGCTCAAAATCAGGTTCTCCAGGGGATTCCCAGTCCTCTATATAAACTCCACACGGGGCTAATTTTTCATTTAAATAAAATAAATGTCTCACTTCAATATACAATGTTGGAGTATGGAAAGAATATCCACCTCAGGCTCTTCCATTCAAAAAGAAAGGGGTAGGGAGAGAATGGGAGACACACAGAAGTCACAGATCCATAGTGATTTTGAAATTCACGTCAGTAGGCACTGGAAATCGTCCTTGTCTGGGAGGTAGTGGAGATTCCATGAACTAACTCCATTCTCTGGAAGGATCTATTTTGATCATAGCTTTCCATGACTTCAAGCTCCTCTCCTGAGATGTGTTCTCGTTCTCCTTATCCTACATGGTCACATCTTAAATGAGCACTAGTTAGTGTGACCTCCTTGAGACAATGCAGCCTTGAAGGCTGCCTCTTGATTGTAGGAAACTAGGAAACTGGCAGTTGTTTTAGTAGCTAGAACAGCATTAGAGATTTTTAGTCTGGTCTTGAGGCTTCCCTGGCAATACATTTTATTTTCAAAACTTATTAAGCTTGGGCTTTGTCTTTTTCTGGCCAATTCATGGCCCAATAAGCACATCGAAAGTTCTTTCTGTATGTAATTCTTGAGCTGTGACTCTCTATGTTTAATGACTATTACCTCTATGCTTGCTTGAAATAAATATGAATACAGACCATATACTCTATCTCATCTTCATCCTGAACTATTCCGGTAAAATGAAAAGCTGAACTGGATTTTGACACACAAAAATTTTTTTAATCCCATTTCCTACACTTTGGAGTCTAGAAAGAAGCTTTTCTGACCCTACAAGGCCCAAATATTTGGAATCCATCTTTCCTTTCATTTCTGCTAGAGAAGTAGCCAATTCTTCATTATGTCATCCCTTTCCTATGACACTTTGCTAAATGCAGTCACTAACAGACAACTCATACTAATTTTATGATTTTTTCAAGTCTTTTCCACTAGACCTGCCAGGTCAGTTAGGTAATTCATCTGCCTCCAAAATGTTAACAGAGGTGAAAATTTTCCAAATTTTTTTTCCCCAACGTCACATGAGTTGCCTTCTTCTATGCTTCCAGTATCATGTCCTCCCTGCTTACATTCCTGCTACTATGCCAGCACCATATATTTGTGGAAATTTTTTTGTGATGTCAACTCACTTCTGCTCAAGATCAAACCTACTAGCTGCTGATTCAGTATCAAATCTCAGTGACTTAATATAATAAAAGTTTAGTTCTCCCTCATGTCATACTCTGTTGTGAAAGTTAAGATTTCCTGGCCGCTGTCCTCTAAGTGGTGACTCATAGTTGGTGGCCTCAACTTTCTTGATTTCCTCAACTCCCATGATCTTCGCCAACATGATACTTTAGCCACTCACTTTTGGAAACACATCCTAGAATTTATCATCTCCTGAAACAGCTCCATTTCCAAAATCACTAATCCCACTATTCTGTATCTCCCCCACCCCACTTAGCACTGTGGTCCAAATAACTTATCTTATCTTTACCAAAAGCTCCTTCCTAATTCATCATTTGCAATCTACTCTGACCCCTTTTAATCCATTCTCTATGCTCCCAGCCCCCTATTATTCCAGCTTGCTTAGTCAATTTACCTCTTCATACCTTAGCTGATAACTCACTTTACTTTTTCCCAATCTAATAACCTCCCCCTTTCACTAATTCTCTCGTCACCCAGTTTAGGTTCTTTGGCTCATCATTTTAAAAACATTCCTTTTCCTTTCTATTATTCATTATCCCCATTTTGAAAAATACCAACCCTGAATGAAACCAAATATTCCCTTTCCCTCTGCTTTCATCCGAGGAACTGAATACTGCTTGAGAAAACCACACAAAAGAGCAAACTGATACTACAATTTTTCATGATCTTCAAATTAAAAGAGGCCCTAATAGGTGCTTAAAATTATAGACATTTCTCTAATCGACAAATCTTGTTCACTTTCCACATCAATTGTTTTAAACTTTTGTGCTCCCCACAAATCTCTGACCATCCACTCCTCACTTCACTCTCATTGCCTAAAACAAAGAGAAAATATAAGCCATAAGACTGGAATCCTTTATCATCTCACCTCAAGCTCATAAGACTACTTTCTTCTTTCCCTGAGCCACTTCACCTCTGTCTTATTATAATTAAAGAGTTACGCTTTCCCCAGCATATGGCTCACCTAAGCTTCAGTCTCCATTCTCCTCTGACTTCATAGGAAATTAATCTATTCTTCCCTCTATATTATTGGTCTCACCTTTAATTCTGCACTTTTCTCAATAGCATTTAATTCCTCTTAAGTCTTGTCTTATCTGAGAATACAATGAATAAATTAAACATTCTCATTTATACTCATAGCTTGAATCTCTATCTTTATTTTGAGGACTGCTAATTCTCCTCTGAGCTTCAATACACGTATTTCCACCCACCGTCTTGATAAATTACAAACAGACAAACAGGTGGAACTGAACACATCCAAAACTGGAATCACTGGCCATTATACCCTCTAAAATAGCTTTCTATTCCTCCCTCTCTCAAGGGATGGCACTACCCTGAATCCTTTTCTGCATGTCTAGTGCCTGGCAGTCATCTTTGACAACTCTCTCTCCTTTTTCACCTCCATTAAGAAATCCTGAATGCCACATCAACTAAATACATCTTGACTATATCCACTTCTATTTCCATTACCACTGCCACCCTGGTCCAAATAACCTCACGTCTTTCTGGACTATCAAAACACGTCCCTTCTTTCATGTTTTTAAATTCCCACTTAACCTCATTTAATCAGTTTTCTTCTCTGAAACCAGACTGGTAGTTCCTAAATGCATATCTGGTGATATATCACACGTCTGCATAAAATCCTTCAATGGATTCTTGTTGCTCTTTCTCTTAGGGTACAATTAAAATAGTTAATATTGCTCAGCATGGTCTAAGCCCTAAAGACTGCTTCAGTCACATCTCACACCATGACCCCCTCAGATTTCAAAGCTCTAGTTACATTGACCTTCTTTTTAATCTTCAAACAAAACATGCTTTCTCTCACCACAGGGCTTTACACTGCTGCTCTATTTTTGAATACCACCTCTTATAACCATTTTTCACCAATTCTTTCTTATCACTTTAGCTCTCAAATCAAACGCTATATTCCCAGGAGGGCTTTCCCTGACGTGCCAGACTAGGTCAAACATCCTCTTTCACACTTACATCGCACACTGTTCATTGCCTTCATAAGATTGATGATTTCATATTTATGTATATGATTTAAATTTATTTCTCCTGTTATTTCATGGGAATCTAGCTCATCCTTTTCCTAAAAACTCCACAAGTGTAAGGACTATGCTTAACTCTATTCTGATACATATTTCCAGCACCCAGCACAGTAACAGATGTAGAAGATACTCAGTAAATATTGTTGGATAAAATATATTAATTAATTTCAGGATGGCAAGATAAAGAGGAAAACAGTGCATCCCAGGTGTGCAGTTACCTTATTCAGGGATGAACTACAGATGAATAGATGAAGAGTTTATACATTACACATTATTCAACCCCCTATAAGAGTCTCTCAATTTAATATTCATTAAGTATTAGATGACAGATAGTTCAAGATTAACTTCTCTGAAAAATAACTAGAGAGAAAGTATACTGTGTTATCATTTTAATACAGATCCTCCCAGCCTTCGGATTAATTAACATACTACTCATGCCAGGAAAATAAGTATAGACATAATCATGCAAAAATGATTTACACCATCAGATAAGTCCTCTGAGAAAACCATGAGTGAAACCAGCACTGTATTTCAGAAACTCCAAGTTGAGAGTGTTCATGATTATGTTAGGATATTGCTCCTAGAATTATCTCTTTCCACTGTGAGTTTCAGAGAGGTCATATAATGGAAGGGGTGGGATTCTCTATCTCTCTCTCTTTACACAAAATGGCCATAGAGCAGTATAAACTGTTGCTTGGGAATTAAAAATATATTTTCAGTCCTGGCTTTGCCACAGTGTGACATTCCATACTTTGCTTAAAGTCTTTTGAACACAGTTTTGTACCTTTTTAAAATATGAAGTTGAATTTATAAAATTCCTTTCACATCTAAGATTCTAAGACTCTTAATCTTTGTTATGTTACAATAACAATCATGATGGGCAATTCAGAATTAATCTGGAAGCAGGGTTAATAAAGTACAGCAGGGTCAAATATAAAATCCAAAAGAGTGAGAAAATACACACATGCGTGCACACACACACACACAAATAGAAAATAAATAAAACATCAAACTCTTGTTCTTAGCCCACTTAGTTCTCCTATTGCTTGATATCTTAAAGAGACATGCTTTATCCAAGTTTTATGCTCTGGTAAAAAATTAATATGAATATACTAAGAATTTTCCCATTGGGTTTGCAATTGTTTCCTACAATGTTTGGTATGTATGTGGGTGGCATGAAAATATAACTTGTCCTGATTTGTTTTCCCTTTTGTGGGTCTGGATGTTATCCCAGAACAATGAAGCACAAAAGCTTAAGAGAGGCAGTAAAATGAAATATAGATGGAAGATAGAAATTGTTCATACAGCTTGGGAGGAGTTTATCTCTAAAAATAGCTCCCTATATCTAACAGAGAGCTTCCTTAAAGCAATAGCTGCTAATAGAGCTAGGTGATTAAAAAGAAATACTTTTGGTGTGTCATAAAATTTGGAACAATAAAACAGCACTTGCTTAAATTAATAAACATACTTGAAGGTGTGTGAAAATGGTAAGATTTGCTAAAGAGAATAACTGTTGTTTAATAACTAAAAAAGGAAGGGGTCAGAGAGCAGGACTCCTCCTGGAGCAGACGCCCACATTTTGAAGTTTCAACTTATCTCAAGGCAAAAATAATCTTCATTCTCCATTGATAGTAAATAAGGAAATCTTCATTAGTTAGATCCTGGTAGATAAGTGTTCCCCCTTGGGGACAGGAGCTGAGGAAATGATCAGAAAATGTCAACAAATCAGTACTCTAAGAGGAGAATAAAATAGTTTCTAGAATATCATCCCACTGGGAGTTACACAAGTGAAGACTATGGTAGTCATGGTCTTCAATGAGGTAACATTCCTTTTGAGTGTACATCATATTGGTCATTTCCCCGGTCTTGACCAAATTCTCTCAGCGATGGGTCAGTTCTTATCAGTGGGAGAGCAGGGGAAGCTTTTTTATTCAAAGAGCTTTTGCTTGGGTTGTTGAGTTTGGTTTTTCATTTATGAAACCATGGTGAAGAAGTCCACTGAAGAACTCTCTCCCAAGAGAAAGTATAGTGGTTCTTTGAGCAAAGGACATAAAATTACTGAATAGTAAGAAACAGGTTGAACTGCAGAAACTGACTGCCTCTTGGCTGAGTAAAGAAAATATGAAGAGAAAACTTTGTACTGATCACTCATAGCATGAACAGCTAAACAAAGTTGCCTTCCGTTGGTCCAATCTCAAAGACTGACTCAAGTGTTAATAATATTTTTAGCTTGGGAGACTGGACACATAGGATCATAACAGAGTCTGGAATATCTAAAGCATTCCAGAGCATTGTTGGAGTTCTACAGATGCACAAAACCATTTGAATGCGTCTGGACAGAAATGGACTTGCTAACTTTCAGGATTCTTTTAAAATCTGTTTTCATAAAATTAGCAAATAATCTACCCATTAGTGGGGTAAATGGGAAAGAATAAGTGTTAGCCTTTGAATTGTCAGAGATTGGTCTTCTAGGACACAGAAAATGAAATGGAGATCTGTGTGTGCAGCTCACTTCTTAGAGAGTGTTCTCAGGAACGACATCTACAAGGAAGAGAGGGAAACAGACTTGGGCTGAGGAAGAAGTTAAACTCTGAAGTGGTTACAACAGAGACCTCAGCTGATCCTCCAGGGAACTCTGGAGACTTCAGAAATGTCCTCTATTGAGGTAAGGGGGCTGGGCCTTTGTGTCCCCACTCTGACCACTCTTGAATGCAACCAGCCTCTGGAAAGGGAACATAACCTTGGGCAAGATAGCTCCCTTTGGTCCACAGTACTTCTTGGAAAGTACTGTTCAGCTGTGGGCTATGAGTTGGCAACATAGGGTGACACATTACAGCATTCACAACCCCAATGTGATGCTTTACTGTGCATATTTAAAATCCAGCTTTCCATTCATTGTCTGTGTGACAGTTCAAATTGCTTGACTGCCCTCTGCCTGAGTTACCACCTGTGAAAATGAAGATAATAGTAGTATCTACTAAAGTTGTTTCAAGAATAAAATACAGGTAAAGCAATTAGAACAGTGACTAGCTTATAGTAAGAAATTAATAAATATCAGTCATCATTAATCTTTATAGTCAGGTAGCTGCTGATCCTGAGAACACTCCCTGAGAAATGTCTGCACAGATCTCCATTTCAGTGTCTGTTTTCTGGAAAACCAATCTATGACAGTTCAAATGGTTAACACTTATTCTTTTCCATTTACCACACTAATGGGTAGATTATTTGATAATTTTATGAAAATAAAGTTTAAAACAATCCTGGAAGTTAGAATGTCTGTTTCTGTCCAGACAAATTCAGATGGTTTTGTGCATCTCTAGAACTCAAACAGTGCTCCAGGATGCTTCAGATGTTCCAGCCACCCTTATGATCCTACGTGTCTAAATGAGACCAAAGTGGTAAAGTATCTAATAACACAGTTGATCTTCATTATTGGCAGATTTCATATTTGCAAATTCGCCTACTCACTAAAATATATTAGTAACTCCCAAATCAATACTCATGGTGTTCTTGTGGTCACTCAAGGACATGTACAGAGTGGACAAAAAGACACAGAGTAGCCTGATGTATACATTCTTGCTGAGGTCCAACAAAGTGACATTCTGCCCTCTTCTTTCAGCTCTCATACCATAAATAATCATCATTTTTGTGGTCTACTGAGTTCCACATTTTTGTGCTTTTTATTAGTAATTTGCTGTTTAAAATGGCCCCTGAATGTTGTGCTGAAATGTTGTCTAGTGTTCCTAAGTGCAAGAAGGCTGGACTATGCCTCGTGCAGAAAATATGTTAGAGAAACGTCATTCAGGCATGAGTTACAGTGCTGTTGGCTGTGAATCCAACGTTAATGAATCAATAGTAATATTAAATGAGGTGTCTTTCAACAGAGACACACATAAAACAAGGTTATGTATTGATTTGTTGACAAAAAATGTTGCAACCAAAGGCTCGTGGGACTCTAAATCTATATTTCCTCCAGGAGGAACGGTTCAGTATTTGCTAATTGTGTTCATGGTGACTTTATAGAATATAACTACCACAAAGGAGAATCAATTGTAAAAATAATAACAATAAGGTACTATTTCTTGAGTTCTGGGTATTTCACATTTATTTTCTTAGATGCTGTTGTTGTCCCATCTCAAATACCCTCAGCCCACTGTTGCATTTGCTTGAAGCTGTGGAAGACAGTTTTCAGGATATCCATAGCTTTTTGCCTCTGCCTATCAAGTCTCTCTGCTGCACATAGTGCAACTCAGAGATGTAAGTAAGTTAAACTCCCAAAGGGAGCTGACTAATGAGGAATGGGAGATTGTAGGTCAACACCCCAGCATCCCAGCAATCCTGTGGGACAATTCTGCGGCATATTACATCTCAGAATTCCCAGTGGAACTTAGGCACAGTTTCCTGTATGGATAACCAACCACTGGTGGCCAGCCTTCAAGATGGCCCCCAGTGATATTGGCTTCAGAGTAAACCTGCCCTCTATAGTCCCCTCCCATATTGATTAGCACTGATCTGCATAATCAATATGATATTAAAGAAGTTATGTTGTGTGATTTCTGAGAATATATCATGAAAGATATTAGAGCTTCAGCTTTGGCCTCTCTTGGATCACTTGTTCTGGGGGAAGGCAGCTGACATGTATTGAAAATATTCAAGCAGCCTTATGGAAAGGTACATATTATGAAGAACTGGGCCTTCCTCCTAACAGCAAGCATCACATACTAGCCACATGAGAAAGATATCGTAGAATCAGATCCACCAGCCCCAGTCAATCCTTCAAATGACTGCATCCCTGGCCAACACTTTGATTCAAACTCATGACAGTCTCTGAGGCAGAACCACCCAGCTAAGATACTCTTAAACTTCTGACCAACAGAAGCCTATGTGACACATTCTGTTGCTGTTTTAAGTCACTTAGTGTTGGGGTAATTTGTTACACAGCAATAAATAACTAATAAACCCAAACACTCATATAGATTTCATTTACCCCATTCCTTGTCTCACTTTCTCCACTCTCAAATACATGCTTCATAGGATCATCTCAAAAATAAGGTATATATGCCCATGGCCTTATTTCAGGGTCTGCTTTTAGAGGAGATCAAACTCTTGGTACTGAAAAGGACCTTGAGAGCAATCTCTTAAAATGGGATCCTGAGATTGGATCGCTCACTGGTCAATGGATCCCATTACTAATGCTAAGCGGAGTGATGATATCTGGAAAGCTGTGACATCATAATTACTAAAATTTTCACTTTTGGTTGATTAAAAATTAGATACGGGTAGAAAGGGATATATTGGCTTATGTAATAGCACTAGTTCTTGAATGATATTGGGAAAATAGTAATTATGTATGCTGGGAGTAACCTGGCTTTTGTTAACTGTCCCAGAAGCCTTGAAGAAGAAGGGCAAGCACAAGTTAATCAGCTCTTCACTCCCAGCATTCTGTGAAAAACAGGAGGCATTTATGTCATAATTTAAAGAGAACACACTTCCCTGCAGCTGGAGTGTCAGGTAAAGTATTTGATCATAAGGGTAGCAGAGCTATAAAGATTTAATACACTGGCAGCTCTCCTATGCTAAAGTGAAAGCCTTATTAGTGACATGTAATAGCCCCATATGAGGTGTATGTCTCACAAAATGTTGCTTGACTTCTTTAATATCTACTCCTGCTTCCCCTCATTGCCTTAGATTAACAACTAGAATCAGGTCTCAGAATAACACAGAGAACTGCAGTCATACTTTGGTATAAAATTTGTTATTTGCCCAAGAACTATAGGATTTGGTTAATATGTACCAACAGTGGCTAGTAAGACAATAATGGAAGTGGATCTTGAAGATATTAGACCAGGAAGTGTGAAATATGGGGCTGGATGGAAGAGCTTATTGACATGGGAGCTCTCTCCTGTGACCGGAATCTAATATCCTGGCAAGGACATTTGGATCTGGTTCAAACATTAAAATGGTATGGCTCCCATAGTTTGAATAGGACAGTGGCCTATAGTAAACGAGGTTTAGGTGCCATAAATGCATTGGTATGGAATTTAAAAGGGGATCAGAGAGGTGAGCATTAGAATAGATTTATTATGTGAAACCAGAGAACCTACCAGCTGATTACTCCCTGGGAGGGCCCAGAGATAACTATATTTATTAAAGTAACAAGAATACCTTAGGAAGGGAGAGGGGCTATGGCTTCATTGAGAACTGTAGAGGTGGCTGTCCTCTATAGATCAGGATTAATAACAGAAGATGCTATTATGAATCTGGGTTCACTGGTATCAGTGGGGATGGTAAGACTCTGCGAGAACAGCGGCAAGATGGTGGCATTTAACTTTCTGAAGCAAGGTGGATGGATTACTATAATAGTCAATAAGGCTGGAGTGGAAAGAAGAGGGCCTTGACCCTCAGGAAATTGTTGCAATAACTAATAAGCCATGATATTACTGGAGATGAAATAGATGGACAGCCAGCAAAGAATTGCTTGACTTATATCAAGAGCTGATGAATTCACTCACAGCAATGGGAAATCATGATCTCTTGCCTAGTTTTCAGTTTTGTGCCATTTTGAAACCCAGAGCCCATCTATTGAAAGAGATGCTGGGTTTTCTTGAGGGAGGATCTTACAGTGACACAAGCATATATATTAAATATTTTCCCAAACCTTCTCCAAAAGGTCTTATGGCCATTCTTCAGTATAAATGTACACTGGGGTAAAGAAAATAGTTTTACCATTTTAGAGTTGTCAGAAACAAGGGTCAGATATGCTAAGAGAATTGAAATGCTAGCATGACTCCCTATTAGATTGAAGGTGTACTGATTCCAGGTGACAAATAAAATCCTGGTTCAGGTCTATATCATAGCAGGTTCAATGGGCCCACTGAAGTGTTCTGTGTCTTGTTTTTTTTATCTATGACCTGGATTCATAAATTGGTGGGGAGGGCCAAGTGAAAGTCTCTGAAACTGTGCCACTGGCCAAGTGAATATATCAGAAGCAGTATGCATCCCAGGTGGACTTGCAGAGATTAGTGTTACCTTAAAATATTTGAATAGGAATTTGGGTACCCAACATATCCCCATTTTATTTATTGGAATGGTATCTACAAGAAACAAATGAATCATGGCAGATTAAGGCTATCATCATTTAATCATAACTGAATGATAGCCCCAATCACATTCACTCTAATGGATATATCTTTAAAAGAACAGATCAACGTAGGCTTGGCGGTAGGTATGGGGTGATGGATCTGACAAATGTGTTCTTTTCAATCTTCAACAGGAAAGAGAATCAAAAGCAGCTTTCACTCACTTGGAAAGGACAGCGTTTCACATTTACTAGCTTGCACAATGGCTGTGTTAACTTTCTAGGTCTGATAGTAATGTCCAAATGAACCAAGATTTCCTTGATAGTCTGAAGAATATAATCCTGGGTCCTCTGTATTAATAAGGAGGATAATGTAAATAACGGCCTGAATATCCATGCAGGAGTGAAGAACTCTCAGCTCCTGGGAGTGCCGCCAACAAATAGCCCTCAGCTCTTAGTCCCCTTGGGGACTGCCCCCACTGGAGAGGGCCACCTTTGCCTGGTTCATGCCCTCTTCCTGGGGTGGCCTGACTCCAATGACTGATCAATGTTGGTGTATAAAGGCTTGATTGACTCACCCAACTCGGGGAAAATTCTAAAGAAAAAGGTTCATTTTAGCCTCAGAGTTTCTATTGAAACTGCACCATAGCTCATCATCTTCTGACCCATCAGCATTCTCCATTTACCTTCTACTGTGTTGCTCCTAAGAACATTTCCTAATACACCTCCTGCACGCTAATTTCAGTCTTAGAATTCCCTTCCTTGGGAACTCAATCTGAAACATCATAATATTTGAACATAGTAAGAAAAAAATGGCAAACACTTGGAATGCCCTGTCAAGACACATGCATGTGAGAGTGTAGAATAAAAACCTTACAGAGATTCAAGGGACTGCCACGTTTGTGAAGCTTTAGGGGTAAAATTGTCTAAGATATGCTGGAACATTGCTTCCTAAGTAATATAAAATTTAGTGTACTTTGTATCTTCTACCATTAGGAAAGATGCATGGTGCTTGGTGAACCACTGTGGATTTTTGAGGGAGAGAGTGGTTTCCAAAGCAAAAAAGGATTCTGCATTAGATGTAGGCTATAGTACAACTTGCCCTTCAGCTCAGGTCATAACAGATCCATTGATGCTAGAGTGTCTATGGTAGATAAGGATGCCATGTAGAGTCTCTAATAAGTATAATAGGAAAATTGCAATGAAGTTCCCTAATGTTCTGGAGCAAAGCCATAACTTCTTCAGCAGAGAATTGCCCATCATTTGAAAATCTGCTCCTGGAATACTACTGGGCCTTAGTAGAGACTAAATACTACACCATGGAAAATAAAATAGTCTGAAAATGTAGCTGCCTACTATGGGCTGCACATTGTCAGACTGACCAATTCTTTAAGTTAGGTAAGTGCAAAAGCAATCTATCATATGATAGGAATAGTAAATTCGGTATTAGAACTGAGCAAGTCCAGAAGGCAAAAGGAAGTTACATACCAGATATCCTACACGCCAATGTCACCTACCTATGCTATACCAACACCTCACCCTCAGCTCACACAATGGACTTGTGGGAATCTCCTGAGACCAGCTGACATCAGAGGAAGAAAACCAGACTTGGTTCACAGATAGACCAGCTCAAAATACAGACATGAGCAAAAGTGAACTGCAGTCACTTTATAGGGGAAATCTTCCCAGTAAGCAAACCTCGAGAGGTATATTTGGTCAACTCCTTCATATAGAGCAGAGATCAGCAAACAATGGCCCAAGATCCAAATATAGCCAAATGCCTGATCTTGTTAATAAAGTTTTATTGGAACATAGCCATATCCATTTGCTTTCATATTGTCTATAGCTGCTTTCACATTACAGTGACAGAGGTAGGGTTGCAACAAAGACTATCTGGCCTGCAAAGCCAGGTATTTAAATATTTATTATCTAGCCTGACCCCTGATATAGAGGAAGAAGTGGTCTAAGGTACAGGTATACATGTACTGTTGGGTAGAATGGCTCAGATGGTAGAGAGGGGTCTGGGAAAAGCAAGATCAGATGATGGGAGATAAAAAGATTTGGATAAGAGGTATGTAGATAGGTTTATGAGAGTGAGCACAGATTGTGCATGTCGTGATATCCCACTTCAAAGCCCATCAGAAAGCATCTACGTCAGATGAAGCATTGAATAAGAGATGAATAGAATAGCTCATCCAGCGATGGTTAGCCAACTTCTTTCCATGAATACCCTAATGCTTGCATAATAGATCCATAAACAGTGTAGCCATGGTGATAGAGATGAAGGTTATTTTTGCACCCATTAGTATGAACTCCACCCCATTGAGGCTGATCTAGCAACTGTTGGTTTTGGCATGCCAGTAGCAAAAATATACTGATCCTTTGTAAGTAGGATCCTTTGACTAGACTTTGTTTACTTTAGGCCCCATCAATCCTGGAGATGCAGCCATTCATTTCTATGAGGATTGTTACTTATTTTGGATGTGAGTTTTCCTTCCTTGCTCACATTTCCTGGGTCAGTAGCATCATCCAAAGACTCCGAGAGTATTGCCTCAGACCAGGGGAACCATTTTATGATTAAGAAAGTGCACACGACCGTGGAATTAATAGGTCCTAGCATATACAGCATCATTCAAACACTACTATGGTGATTGAAATTTTTAATGGCCTTTTAAAGACTCAGCTAAGCAACCATCTTGAAGACAATACCGTGAATAGTTGGAACACTGTCCTCTAGGATGTGGCGTATAATTTGAACCAACAACCATTAAGAGGTAGAAGCAGCATTGGCCTCGTTCATTGTCATTCTCAGTGACCAACGTGGGGAAATTTTGCCTTCCTTACTAATTGTGATTGGTTGAATTGTGTCCGCCAAAAAGATATGTTGAAGTCCTAACCTCCAATATCTGTAAATGTAACTTTATTTGGAAATGGAGTCTTTGCAGATGTGATCAAGGTCAGATGAGGTCATTGGGACGGGCTTTAATCCAATGTGACTAGTGTCCTTATAAAAGGAGGAGAAGACACATAAGAGAAGAGCATCATGGAGCAAGGGAGGCAGAGATTGGAGTTATTCAAGCCAAGAAAATTTGATTACCAGTAACACCAGAAGCTAAGAGAAAAGAATGAAACAGATTGTCCCCTAGCTCCTTCAAGAGAGCCTTGCCCTGCCAACACTTGATTTCATCCTTTTAGTTTCCAGAACTGTGACAGAGAACATTTCTGTTGTTTAAAGTCTCCCAATTTGTGGTATTTTGTTACAGCAGCCCTGGGACATTAATACAGCCAAAATGGTAGTCTTTGCTGGATTAGAAGTCATTTACCCAGGTGAAGGATACTTCCATCAGGAGCTAGCTTAAGAGTTTACTGAACCAAAAACTGCTACTGCCTCTTGGTTGTTTTGGATTCCTTATGTAAATAGAGAAGAAAAGAAAGGAGATACTATGCTTGCAAAAGATAACCAAACTTTATTAACATGAATAATTCAAGTAATTTCTATATAAAGAAGTCATGGAAGAATATGACTGGAATTCAGGGCGTTCTTTGGAGTGCTTCTTGATGTTTCCATGTCCAGTGATAGCTGTAAATGGTAATACAGCAATCATAGCCTGGTAAAAACATTGTAAGCAGGAATTCTGACCCTCAAAGGTGAAGGCTTAGGCCACTACCAGGAAAGCAAGTCAGACTAGTGGAAGAACTGGCCACTAGTGAGGGCAATCTAGAATAGGTAGTAATGGAGAGATTTGATGGATATAAACAACGGCCTTGGGACCAGGGGCAGTAGTGAGTAGAGTAGCCTTTATCACAGCTATCCATATTTAAAATCCCCTTTAGATTTAGTGTCTGGTCACCACATTGAAGCTTTGGTGAAAGAGTGGACTTGATATGGGGCACAGAAAGATCTGAGGGATGTAAGTGTCTCTATCAGACACTATTTATGCACTGGTTATTCTCTTGTCCCACCTTTGGGTTTACTTGCTTCTGTCATAAATGACTTCTAGAATGATGCAAGTGCCCTCTCTCAAGCACATGCATATTTCTGCATCTCTTGCCTGAGAGTTTTTAATGGCATCATAAGGAGCATGCTTGGATGTATAAAGGTACAAACTCAAAGTGGAAGAGAGTTAAAATTCTTTGGGAATAGAATGTGCACAAGTGCCCTAACCTCCCATCCTCTGTCGGGACATTTCTGAAGTCTGTTTCACGTGGTTTCTTCAAGGTTACCCAGTTACCCATATGTAATCTATGCACTTTAACTTTTTTTTAGTTCCCTAGCTCAATCTCACGCTCTCTTGCTTGCATTTCCAATGATCACACTCAAGTCTTTGTCTCATGGACTGTTTTTGGAGAAAATTCAATTAATATACATATCTTTTAAAATTATCACAAAGTGAGTGTAATCAGCCACATTTTATTGATAGGAAAATAAGACTAAGAAAGGTTAAATAACCTGATCAAAATCACATAGTAGTTCATGGGAGACAACTCTAATGGCTACCAAACTTTGGTTCTTTGCTTATCTTCATAATTTTTGTCTCATTCACAGCCCACTAAAATCCAATTCAAAAATAGAATTTTACCCAATTCAAATAAATATATATTTAAAAGAAGTCACTATTACAAGAAATGTAGAACCACCAGCACTTGATATAAGTAGAAGATAACCATAAAATTGTGTACAATAGGGGCCTGCCCAGTGGCATAGTGGTTAAGTTTGTGCACTCCACTTCGGCAGCCGGGGGTTTGCAGGTTCAGATCCCTGGGACGGACCTACACACGGCTTATCAAGCCATGCTGTGGTGGCGTCCCACATATAAAGTAGAGGAAGATGGGCACAGATGTTAGCCCAGGGCTAATCTTCCTCAGCACAAAGAGGAGGATTGACAACAGATGTTAGCTCAGGGCTAATCTTCCTCACCAAAAAAAAAAAATGTGTACGATAAGAAAATTTGTCTCTGACACATCTAAAGGCCAATGACAGCTACACTCTGATGATATGAAGTGATTCTAAAAAGATTTTTCTTTTGCTTCTGGAATTAGTTGCTCCCCCTCCCCTGTCTTCTGTTTTGCTCCAGCTGAGTTGCTCGAAACTAAGTGTAACATTCACTTACCTTCTTCGTCCCCACCATGGAGCACGCCATTAAAATCATCTTGACCATGGTTCTGAAAACAGCATTAAGTTATAAAGGCATCGTCTGTGCAACTCTCCTCCTTGATTTTTTTCCTTCTAGATACTGGTTAGTTTTTAATGCCTATCTTTATCAAATGCACTTATCTCTAGATACATTTTTTCAGCCAATATACCTAGGAAAAATTTATATACACATCCCTAGTTCTAAATGCAACATTTACAATGTGCAATGAAAAGATAATGTGCAGTAACGGCTATGAGTTACATTCCAGATACAATTGATTGAAAGTCAGAATCATGCTGGACCTTTTGAGAAGCACTCTGAGCATCAACAAAGGGATGTGGGTCTCAGTGTTGCTGGTGCTGAGAGGCATCAGAGTGTCACACTCAATGGGAGCCATTTTCTGCCATCATGACCTTGTCTTGAGTGGATTTCCATAGTATCCTTCATGTTTAGCACTTATTTTTGCCTAATACTGTTCGACTCCCCTGAAAAGAGAAAAAGGGACGGGCCCAGTGGCATAGTGGTTAAGTTTGCATGCTCCACTTTGGCAACCCAGGGTTCTTGGGTTCAGATCCTGGGTGCGGACCTACATGCTGCTCGTCAAGTCATGCTGTGGCAGCATCCCATATACAAAGTAGAGGAAGATTGGCAACAGATGTTAGCTCAGGGCCAATTTTCCTCACAAAAAAAAAAAGAAAGGAGAAAAAAATCAAAGTGAAAGAGAAAAACAATTACAACAGAAGATGTTACTACATAGAAAGCAGGTCAGCATAAGTAACATATTGATGATCAGAAAGTGATGTTTTAAGCATTTTATATCCTAACAATATAGTTTAAGCCTTATATAGGTAGCTTGTTTTAGTTAAATTTTAGGAAATTGGTTGCAGATTTGGGGTTGATGTGTAACACATTATAATTCTTCCCAGTTAAAATAAGGGAAATTGGCTCCCATTTGCTGCTTTCATGCACAATGTCTGATTTTAGGGAATGGGGTACTGATGACAGTAGTCAGGTAACTCTCTATCTATCTATCTATCTATCTATCTATCTATCTATCTATCTATCTACAACCTATCCTTGTCTCTAAAAACATAACCAGAGATAGCTCATAACACAGACAGTACAGAATAAGGTTTAAGAAATTGAAATAAGGATATAAAAACAAAAATCCCGAAAAGAATAAATATGCCAAACCAGAGTAACATCATCAACTATATCCCAGAGTTTCCTAATAAGAAAAATAATAAAGTTTAATTTCTGCCAATTTATGGGACAGAAAAAGAAAATTTCCCATACAAATTTTAAATGTTATATTTCGTATAGACTCTTATATAGAGAATTATTTACAAAAACATAGACATGATATGGGTATGGCTTTTTATTGTGAAGACCCACAAAAATATCCAAGAGCATGCTGTTAAAGCATAGTTCCATAATGACAATCTAGTAAGTGACTAAGATGATATGGATTCATTTAAAAAAATTTTAGAACATAAATGTAGAAGATAACATATAATCTATTCATTTACTTAATCTTTCTTTCCTCCTTCCCCCTTTCTATCTCTCTCTATTTACTGTTTCTCAGAACTAAAGTTTGGGTACAAGTTAGTCATCAGATAATAGGGATGTACCTACTTTGATGAAAGTAAAAATGCTGATATTCCATGATGGTGGCTGGAGCAAAAAGCTACTTTTACGAAGTCAGACATTACTGGTACTTAACTGAGACTAAATAATAATCCCAACCATGTTTTCTTTTTTTATTTGGTGAGGAAAATTAGCCCTGAGCTAACATCTGTGCCCCTCTTCCTCTATTTTGTATGTGGGATGCCACCACAGCATGGCTTGATGAGTGGTGCATAGGTCCACTCATTAGAACCTGTGAACCCCGGGCCGCTGAAAAAAGAGCATGTGAACTTAACCACTACACCACTGGTCCAGCCCCCCAACCATGTTTTCCCACACATTCTTCAAAGGAAAGTTTTCTCCCATATGCCTCTTCTTAATGACCTTGCTTAGTCTTGATATTTAGCTTAAAATCAACAAACAACTCTTAATTGACTAATACAAAAGAACCATTCCATCCTGGATGGGGAACGGTGCATGGAGCCTACTTAGCCAGCCATTACATTGAGCCAACATTCAGCTAATACTACTGTCCCTAAAAGAGACTGAGGTTTTCTTGACAACTTGGCTTTTCTGGTAGCTAAGGTTGACCAAAGAGAGAACAAAAATCATAGTAAAGAAATTGGTGCAAAGCCTGGCTTATGTACTGGTCACCATTATAGAGATACAGACACATCATGTACACTTCAGAGTGAAATATTCATAAGCCCTGCCTCTGCCTTTGATTGTGGGGACAATCTATACATGATTGATCTCCCTCCTATTTGTGTCACTTTTTTGCTATGTTCTAAATAAATATCTCTGAGTTATTCTTTGAGAGAATTATACAAAAATGTACTGAGTGCCTGGCCTACTTAGTAGGTGTGAGTGAGCAAGTAGCTATTGTTGCTGTTTTTTCATTATCCCTCTATAATCCATTTACTGAAGAAACAGCGAGCATCTTTCTGAGGCTGAGATCTATGAAGTCTTAAGCAAAATAGCCAGAAGGTCAATTTGTTGGAATCAAATTATAGCAATATCCCAAGCAAGTATATCACAGCTACATTTTTTTTCTCATGAAAGTGATGGTTATGGGCTCTGAATTGTTCTCCCAAATAAGATAAATATAAAACCATCTATAAAAAAAACAAGTCATCATAGTTTCAGAAGTTGAATGTGTCTCATTCCTCTTGCTTAAACGGAGTCAGAATTGTGTCAGGCTGTTGAATTAGATGTGATCTGAAATTGGCATCCACCCAATCAGAGCTAAAGTGGGGAACCTACTCTGAGGCTGCACAGGAAGCCAAAGGTGGGAGAATGAGGTAATTTCATGTTCCTGTGAGGAAGCCAGCCTCCAAACACCAGGAAACCACATGCCACACCCTCCCCGCACACACACACACACACACACACACATACACACACACACACACACAGAGATATATATACCTGTCTATTTCTATATCCACACAGTCATGTGCTGCATAATGATGTTTCAGTCAATGGCAGACCACATATACAACAGTGGTTTCATGAGATTGGTACCATATGGCCCAGGTGTGTAGTGAGCTATACCTGTGTGCAAGTACACTCTATGATGTTTGCACAGCAATGAAATCACCTAATGGCACATTTCTCAGAATGTATCCCCGTCGTTAAGGGATGCCTGACTATATCTATATCTATATCTGTATCTACATGTATGTCTACATCTAAATTTAAACCTAAATCTATATCTATATCTATATCTAGAGTGCTAAGTACTTAGAAGTGAGATGGGACAAGATATAGGGGGAAACATAGGTAACTGGCAAATAATAGAAGGTATTGAGTGTATGCCTGGAACATAAATAAGTGCTAGTTATTTCACGGGGTTGTTGAGGCTTTTGTACCAAGTTTAGACAGTTCATTTGGCTGAAATAAAAGCAAAATGGAAAAGATTGCCTTAATATCAAACTCCTACAAAAAAATCTTTCTCCTTTGACCTTCTATAATGAGATTGGGGCAGTTCTACCTCTATCCATTTATCTGAATAGTGTAAGAGGCTCTAAGAGACAGTGGACAAGGAAAACAGTTACTTTCCTCCCTACAAAATGCCTCTTGGAGGCATCCCCATTGTGTGGTCTCCACCACAGTGTCTGCCCGTCTTTAACACCTCTCCCTCCTCCCAGATGGCCTCCCTTCTCCCTGCAAACATGGAGGTGTGTACAAATAGCCAGCTGGACTCAGGCCAGAAGAGTGATGAATCACTGCCTCACTTGCCTACTGCTCTCTTCTCTTTCTATTTTCTCTAACCTGAGCTCTTAACCTATCACCGAAAAGAAAAGAGGAGACAGAGGCCACTGGTGAATTTTGTATTTCATAAATCTTGTAATCCAGGCCAGGCTTCAATTGCCCCCTCTGATTATTCAAGCAGGGAAACTCAATGAATCAAACATCACTTGCTCTGGGTTGAATCCCCGAGGACTACCCATGGCTAAGCCCTTTTCTTTCCAGGACAGCAAGCACAATGGAATACCACACAAGGTCAAGGCTCTTTGTGGTCAACTCATCACTTTTTCCCACAAAGCACAGCTTTCAAAGACAGAGTTCAGGAGGGAGGCCTTCAAAGGTAACTGAATTTGTTCAAAGAAACAAAGCCACACATTCGTTTGTTTGATTTTTCCAGGAGGTTGCAAAATATTTGCATTTGTTGAGAAGAAGGATACCTTACGAACACCAAGAGTTCTGTACTTTTCAGTGTGCCATAGATAAAAATGTTATTGTCTGGTGTTTATAGTACACTACCCTCTGAGGTAGACGCGTCTGGCATAATTTTGATATTTTGATCAATGAGAAAATAGAACCATTGAGAGTTTAAATAATTGGATCACAGTGTCACACCTCTCAGCAGGGAGGCCAGGACCAGAATCTCAAACCCAGAGTCTTTTACGGCACTACACTCCCCACATCGTGTGTCAGAAATTTGGAAATTCTCGACCAAGTTCTTTTCTTGGCTGAAATCCACTCTGCATCCACTGTCACTTTATAAAATAAAATTGACAATCGAAAAGGAAGTAAATAGTCTCAGAGTTGTATCTCTCCCCTAGCCTTTCTCTGCAACCTTGCAGTGACCACACTACCATCTTCTTTCACAAGACTCAAGATCAGATTATCAAGAAAAATATTCTCCCTCTATGAGAAACAACCTTCCTAAGAGCACCAGGAGTGCAAATACCATTAAAAAAAAGTCTATATAGAGACAGCCCTAATGGCCTAGTGGTTAAAGTTTGGCGCTCTCACTGCTTTGGTGGCCCGGGGTTCATTTCCTAGTCATGGAACCACACCACCCATCTGTCAGTTGCCATGCTGTAGGGGCGGCTCACATAGAAGAACTAGAAGGACTTATTACTAGGATATACAACTACGCACTGGTGCTTTGGGGAGGGAAAAAAAAAAGGAAGATTGGCAACAGATGTTAGCCAGGGCAAATCTTTCCCTGTGGAAAAAAAAAGAATAATAATGTGTATATGAACAGGATAACTTCTTCTTCTTGACAAGCATGCTTGTTCTGTGGTACAACCCTCAGGTAATTGAACTCCCAATTTGTGCCTTTGTAAATAGTGCTTTACTAAATTCTTCTCAATTTAACCTAGTTTGTGTGTGTTATCTGTTTCTTTTTGGCATTCTGACTAACATAGACCAATTACTTTATCTCTCTGAACTTCTTTTTCCTCATCTAAAAAATGGGAATAATAATATTTACCTTGTATGATTCTTGTAAGATTCAAAATTTGTAGTCAATAAACAAAAAATTAACAAGGGCTAATTACGTGTCAGGCAATTAACCAGGCTCTAGAAACTCAGCAGTAAATAATATAGACAAACAATATGAGTTATGTACTGCTATGTAACAAACTATCCCCCAAGTTCCACGGTTTTAAACAACCATTTTATTTACTCATGAATCTGTGGGTCAGTAATTTGGGCTTGATAGACCAGGATTGTTTTCCAATTGACTCCCCCTGGAATTCCTTATTGTGGTGGCAGTCAGCTGGTGGCTGGATTGACAGTGGCTACTCTAAGATGGTCTCACCCACATGCTGCCCTCTCCATACGGTTACTTATGCTCAAGAAAGCTAACCTGAGCTTCTTTACATGGTGGCCTTTGTTCCAAGAGAATGAGAGCAGAAACTACATGCTCCTTGAGGCCTAGACTCAGAACTCTTAAAATGTTACATCTACTGCATTTTATTAGTCAAAGGAAGTTAGAAGGCCACCTTTTCTTGGAAGGAAGAGGAAACTCATATTTCAAATGGGGTGTGCATCCTGGGTTGGTAGGAATTTGCAGCCATTGTTTGTAATCTATAGCAAAAAATTCTTGACTTCATAGAATATACAGTCTGGTATGAAAATCTCCTGTATGATATAAGGTGCATAATTTATTCCTTCACTCAACAAAGGTATATTGAGCACATGGCACTAGGTGCCTGGGATACGCTAAACCATAGCACAGTTAATCACAATGCAAATAAATAAAAATACACATTACAAACCAGCTGTTTTATCTCCAGTTGTGATCAGAAATCATCAGTCAGAAAGAAAACTCCTTGTAACCAAAATTCAAAGGCCCACACCTCAACTCTGGCAAGATATATACTGGATAATGGCAATAATTATATTTCCCTCATTTCTTGCTGTTAATGTTATTGCCACCCCTTTAAATTAAAAAACAACATCTTAACCCCACACTTCTGGGAATCTGGCATGTATGTGTTGGGCCCATGCTTTTGTGCCCTTGTTCTCCCATTCCACTTCCACAGGTTTACCTGGGCAATCTGGCACCATCAATGAGATGACACCTATGTTCCCTGATGTCCGTTCTTCTTATGAGGATTTCATATAGTAGCAAGCTGTCCAAGACTCTCTTGGGTCATTACTCCCCTAGATATCTTATTAGTAATTATAGACTTTTTAGAATGACACCTAATCATTATTTTGCATGTGAAAGAGCAAGTAAAACAGCAAGTAATGGGGCCCCCTTCCAAATACTGGAATGAGTGTTAATTGGATGCTATTAATGACCTTTACCAACCATGCTCTCTATTCTTCCCAACACCCCCCCCCCCCACCCCTCACAATGACATCTGCCAATTTTGCCCTTTGGCTGCCTCTCAAAATGCACTGCCTCAGAACAGTGTGGGGAATGTCTGTGAGGCACAGATGACTCTTGGCCCCACTAAATGGTCACTTTGGTCTCACACATCCCATGCTTAAACCATTCTAGATCTCCTTCTTTTACCCAAACGCACATTGTGCTCTCAAGCCTTTGTGCTCTTCATCCTTCCGTTCCCTCTGCCTGGATATTCTGGTGTACCTGGCCAACTACTTCTTGCCCCCAAAATCCCAGCACAACTATCCACTCTTCTCTGAAGCCATGCTCTATTCGCCTAGTTCAAGGTGACTCATTCAACACTTGGAATATCATAGAATTTGGTGTACACATCAATCATTGTCACATCATGTCAACTTTACTTTTCGAAATGTTTCTTTTCCTCACTGAGAAGTCATCTCTTAAGGACAGAGATTTTTGTGTCATGGTTTTCTTTGCATCAGTGCCTGGCCACACATGGGTGTACCTTCTATGTTGAATGGGATTAGAATTCATTTTAAGTTTGCTTTTAGCTTGATTCTAATTTCCCAAGGTCTCTCCTCCAATATGTCCATAATGACTCTTGGGCTAGAGATATTCAACTCTCCACTTGAACTCAATCAGCTCCTTCCATTAAATACGAAACCAATCTGGCATAGCTGCTCTAAGAAATGAAACTCTACCTCCTCTCATTCAAAAAAAAAAAAAAAAAAAAAAAAATTCCAAAAAACTCTCCAGTCTTCAAGAAGGCTATTCACATATATCTGTGCTTTTTAATGAAGAAAAATAAATAATTGGTTTCCCTAATTAGTTCCACAAAGCTGAGTCTGTCACTGGTAAATGCATGGCTGTACTACCTCAGTGCTTGAATACAAGGAAAGAGAACTCAGAGTTCCTAATTCGCCTTCTTCATAAGGGTGAAGGTTACATTTTTTAAAAGGCAATTAATGGGAGCATGCCAAATAGAATATTTATTATTTAGGGTTCTGTATTGCTTCCCATAAAGTCATTCTGATTTGAAGGCAGATGTACAGTCTAAGAAAAAGTCCTTTCCTGGACATTTGGGTCCTATACAATCCTTATCCCATTTCTCTCTTTGTCAAATCCCCTCTCTGTAAAATATAGTTAACAGTAAACAAAGGGGAAAGTAGGCATTAAATGAAGGAATAAAGACCCAGACTTTTATTGTTCATCCAGGAATTCATTCAATCAACAGGTTTCTTGAAGTAATCTCCTAGAGAAAAATCAGAAAGAGAAAATTTACTTAAAAAAATAGATAATAAATAAATAAAACTCATTTTATCTTACAATTACCATATGGGTCCACTGAATTCTTTTGTTTGCAAAAATAACTTAAAATTATGAAAATTTAAAAAGGTACAGTGGACTCAAATGGCAAAGAGTGATGAATATTTTTCCTGAAATACCAAGGTTTAAGGGCTTTTTGGTTTGTCATCTTTGTTTTTTGCAATTGTTTTTCTCCTGCAGGAATGGATAGTCAAATCACTGTGTTTTTAAGCTACTTTGAAGAATTCTACCACTAGATGGAAATTTAAGTTAACTTGCTCTTAGTTTTGATTTTTAGGATTGTTTTTAAAATTTTTTTGTTATACAACTTTTACATGATTTACATACAAAAGCATATTAACACTCTTCCAAATTCAAATCAACAAAGAAGTTTAGATTCTATACTCCCCTTCACTCTGTGGGAGATCAAGATTTGGCCACCCTGAAATCTATCTCTTTACCTTGGTTGTTTTCTCTAGGGACATTTGACCTCCCCCACTAACTGCCTAAAGAATTTGACATGGTAGCTCCTTCCTGGAACAGATCTATCATGATGGCTGTAAAGATAACGTAGGGTAAATGTTACAATAGGAAAGGCACCAACAAGCCCCTCTTATCAGAAGTTCTGTCTCTCTGGCCACATTCTCTAGATGACCCTGGGAAGAGTTGCCAGACAATCATTTACATTTATAAGGGAAATCTCCATTTGTAAAGGTATCTCCCTCTCTGTTTTGAGAAGAGAGGGGGATGAGCTCATTTCTAGTGACTTATCAATGTGGAAGGTGAGGCCTTGAGCTGCATAATAACCTTACTCTTGTTTACTGTGCTTTAGTGGTAATCTCCTGTAACTGACTCCCCCCACCCCCAAAATCCTCCTTTGTCATTGGCTGAAAATGATATTTAAGACGAGAATTTCTGCTATTGTGCTGAGAAACGCAGTGTCCCTGCTTTCTCCCATGTATACATGTTATTAAACTTGGTATTATTTTCTCCTGCTAACCTGTCTTGTTGATTATTTGGCCAGCCAGAAGAACCTTAAGGGAAAGGGCAGAGGGAGATTCTCCCTCTTCCCCCGACAACTCTCTTCCTTTTCTTCCCATAAATACACATTTTAAAATATATTATGGCTTATCCTTTTTTTAATATAAGTATACTTATTAAGTATAATATACTTGATACTTTATAAGTATATGTATTAATACACCCTCTTTCTTAAATAACCAGACCCATAGATCGTATAACAGTTACCTATTTCTGTATAACAAATCACCCAAACATAAGGGCTTTGAAACAGCAATCATGTATTTGTTCATACTGGACGTCAGCTTGACCTCTCTTTCCAGGCAGTGTCTCATCCTCAAGAAGGTTAGCTTAGGCTTTTTTATATGGCAGTCTCAGGGTAGCAAGCAAGATTAGAAGCTATAATGCCTTTTGAGATTTAGGCTGAAAAGCCTCCCAATGTCTACTGTAGTTTATTGGGTTAAGCAACTTCCAACACAAGTCCATATTCATGAGGTGGAGAAATAAATTCTGTCTCTTGATAGGAGGAGCTGCAAAGGCCCATTGTATGGAACATGCATACAAAGATAGAGAGACATTGTTGTGACTATCTGATCTGTTCTCAAGACCAGACTTCTTACCTATGTCTGAAAAGGGTGCAGTCAAGCAACTCATTAGGGTATGGAAGCAACAAATGTCCTGGGCACTAGTCAATCATATTAACAACTAGTCTGCTTTTTTACGAGGAAACACAGAAGAGGTGTGGGAAAGGGGGCAGAGGCTCCTCTTGAAAGTGGATCTGTTTGCTGCCTACTCTCAAATTCAATTGTGTTCTTCCAAACATTGGCTAATTTTGTGTAAATAACTCCTTAGCCCCATAAGACTCAGGGAAGTGACCCCATCTCTAGTTATTGAGTGTTAATCAGTGATCAGGTATTCTTGTGGTAACTCTTTCTCATCTGCTGGTGGTTTTGAGACACAATTTGGCCCAATCAGACTAAAGGAAAGTGAGTATGCACAATTCTTGGCAGAGCTCTCTCTCTCTTTTGCACCTGCTGGACAAAAAAAAAAAAAACAAGAATCCCTTTGGTCATGAATTTTCTGTAAAGTATTTTAACACCATAAAGGCAACCAGCCTTAGATGAAGACAATACTGAGAAGAGCAGATTGGAAAGACAATAAGAACCAGGCTCTTTGATGGCATTCTGAAGTCTCTATTCCATTCCACACCTGGAGCCTGCCCTGCTGGACTTCCATTTATGCAAGATTTAAATGTTCTTATTACTTAAAACAGGTTAAGATTCTTTTTATCATTTAATTTTGGGTTTTGCCTATCACCAGTGAGAAAGGTACTATAGTTCTCAATGCTATCTTAGAGATAAAGAAACCAAGTCTCGGAGAATGTTGATAAAACAAAATGAGATAATGAATAAAACAGTGTGTGAGACCCAGTGCAGAGATTGCAGCAGCACTTTGATAAATGTTAGTTTCAGGAAGACACTCCTATTACCTAAGGGGCATACCACAACATACCTAGCCCAAAATCTTACTACCAAAAATGTACAGATTCACCACTTGAATTCAAGTTCTATATCTTTTCTACTACGCCACAGTGCTTTCTAGTTGGTAATCATTCCGGAGTTTCTTTGGTGAGATCAAGCTTTTGAAGGAAACGGTGTTTTGAGACTAGAAAAAGAAGTATTTTTTGAGCATTAGAATGTCCCCCTAGAAGGGCAGATCCAGAAAAAGATGCTTCCATGAGCAGCATAAGGATACTATGTGTATAGGCATAAAGAAGACAGGAGTGATCTGAAAGGAAGTAGAAAGGATGACAGATTGAGAGTGGTGGAAAACTCTGTAAAGAGCACTGATTTTGCAATCCAGCAGCCTGGTTTGAAATCTCAAATATCTCTTGGATATTATCTCTCCAGGACAATATCTTTGTGAATAACACAGAGGTAACAACACCTACAAGTAAAACTAAAACATGATTGAGATATAACACATATAAGGACCCTAGCACAGGCTATGTTTCATGTCTGGTACCCCATAAGTGTTACTGTAGAGACCTGTCCTGCTGAGACTGGGCTCCAGATCTTTGAATTCTGGCTAGAAGGGCGTGAGTGTATGTGTGTGTGTGTTTAGTGGTGGACTTCCATTTTACAGCCAGAAGTATTTCTGCTGCTTTTTCATAGACAAAGTCTTGATTTCAACTTTGAGACAACTTCCTTTTTCTTCTATGAAAAGAAAGATTTTATTTGTTTCTTTGTTTAAGCAATAGTAAAGAAAAGCAAAAAGAAAGTAAAGAAGTTTGAGATAATGCACAGCTAAAGTATACTGCATAATGTATTTCTTTTTTATAGGAAAGAAAGAAAATGCTTCTTTCCTACATATGGGTTAAACTATTCTCTCCCCCGCAAAAAACATGTTAAATCTTGAGAGATGCGTGAACTAGCTACTGTTACCCACTGGAGACTGGCACAGACTGGCTGATGGCAGAAGTGCTTAGAGGCACATCCTCACCTCGTGATGGACAGAGACTCTGGTAGAGAAGACTGCAGCCCAGTCTGTATTTTATTCTGATGTCTTCTATGTGTTGTTTCTTGGACTGAATAACTCAGACTTTGGGAAATGTCCTGCACGTGGAGTATGCTGTTCTAATGTATTGGCCAAAGACATGTTCTTTGGGTAAAGGGAGTTGTTTTGATAAAGACAGTGAACATTCTGTTAACCATCATGGACGGGGGAATATTTAGGGAGGGTGTGAAGAATCAAAATTGCAGTCTTCTACACCAGGTGGGTTCAAGAGCAATTCCATTTACTCTTGCTTTTGTCCATTCGATAAACATTTACTCAGTAGTCATTATATACCAATCACTATTCGGGTGTTTGGAATACAGCAGTGAACAAGACCCCCGCTTAAGGAGCTGTCTCTCTAGTTGGAGAAATGGACAATAAACAAATAAAAACAATAAATAAGCAAAATAAATGCAGGTAATGATCATTACTGTAAAAACAATATTTTCTACGACCAAGGAAGGCCCCTCTGAGAGGGTGACATTTGAGCTGATGTCTGCATAATAAGAGACAGAATAATGGCCCCAACAAAGATGTCCACATCCTCTTCTCCAAAACCTATGAATATATTACCTTACAAGGCAAAAGGGAATTTGCAGATGTGACATTTAGGGTTAAGGACCTTGAGGGGGCGAGATTATTCTAGGTGATTAATGTGGACACAATCTAATCACTGAGTCTAAATGTGAAAGAGAAAGGCAGAATAGTGGATCAGACAGATGTGGCTTGGGAAGGACTTGACCCACTGTTGCTGGCTTTAAAGATGGAGGAAAGAGGCCATGAGACAAGGAGCGTGGTGGTTTCTAAGAGCTGGGAACATTCCTTCTACTTTGGTAAGATTCGTCCTTGACTTGTGACTTACAGAACCATAAGATAATAAATGTGTGCTGTTTTACACCATGAAGTTTGAGTAATTTGTTACAGCAACAACAGAAAACGAATACACATGCAAAGACAAGAGGGCCCACATTCCGGACTATGGATACAGTAATGCACAAGCCCTCATGTGGCTGAGGTGGATAGTGACAATCAGGACAGATTTTTGCAATATTGAGACACTGCCCAGAATTCTCAGATGTACTTGAAGAAGTAAACTTGGTAAACACATCTAATGCCTGACAATCAACTGAAGTACAGGTTTAGACTATTATAAATTAGAGACAAAAGGAAGAATTACCATGCAAACTTGTGAAATCCAGATATATGGGTTTTACTCATAGCTCTTTACACCTGGAACTCACGCTGAGCCTCTCAGACAAGAGTTTGCCACACAGCAAGCACTGGAGTTCCAGAGTAGAGACCTTAGCGATAGCATGGAACCAGCCTGAAGAGTCCGTTTGTAAAAGCATTTGATAAAACGAATTAGATGCAGGCATCACTCCATCAGAGTAGCACCATATGATTGCTAGTAGGGAGGGGCGTCTGAAATAAATGAAGAATGGACAGAGGAGGGGTGACCCTGGGTGAGGAGAAGAGAGCTGTTTATGGTCCTGAAAGAGCTTTTCTTATTGCAAGGGAGGGAAAAGCCTTTCTCTGGGAAGATACTGTTAGCTGTTTCACGGGGGACACTGACCCAGGCAATTTAACCACCTTTCAGAAGCAATCTCTCTGCTTTTCTATTTTACTGTGTTTTATTTTAACTTTTTTCTTTTTCTCTAAAGTGTGTAACCAATTGCAAACCTGTCTCAGGGAAAGGGGAGAGTGGACGCCAGCCCGTCCTCTGGCTTTCCCCCATGAGCTACCTCTTGGCTGCTTTTACAAACTGCAAACTTCACATCAGACAGCTGAGAAATGGCCAAAATGCAAAGCTATTTTCAAGTGGGAAGCATCCAGGCTGTCATTATTAACTGGTGGCAAAGGCAGATGGGACATGTGCAGGGGTCTGGGGAAGGAACTAAGGAGACAAGCGGACGTAATAAGGAGCAGGTGTGGACACTGCTTCTTGAAGAGGGAGCTGAGATGAGTAGAGAGAAATGCAGGCAGCAATGCTTCCCATACATCCTGGCATGGAAGCAGGGTAAAGGCTGAAAGGGCTACCTGGGATGGCACAGCATAGTGGTTAAGAGTCCTGGAGTTGCGACACTTCGGTGTGAACGCTTGCACTGTTACTTTTTAGCTGTGCAACCTCAGCAATTAATGTAATGTTGCATCTTAGCTTTAGTCTTCTGCATCTCATTGGGATATTGTGATGATTACATGATATTGCATATAAAGCGCCAGGCACTTAAGTGTACTCAGTAAATATTAGTGGAGGCTATTACTATTCCTGATACATATTATTAAAGGGTGGCTAAGTTCTGAATGACTTTTGATACTTTACTACAACCAGAAAGTGAGTAGAAATAGAAAAATTAGATACTTCCAATAAAGCCTTCTATTCAGACATTTCCATTACATTAATAAGCACTGTATAATGTATAATGTAAGCACTGGAGTTCCAGAGTAGAGACCTTAGCAATAATAAGGAACCAGCCTGAAGAGTCCGTTTGTAAAAGCATTTGATAAAATGAATTAGATGAACGCATCACTCCATCAGAGTAGCACCATAGCTGTATGATCCCTACATTATACATGTATACGAGTATAATGTACATTGTATAAGAGTACATGTATAATGTACTCTTATACAATTTCTAAGAGTTTAAATTTCTGGATTTAAGTAAAGAGGGCTTTTTTCACCAGGACATGATAGATTAATGTGTCATCCTGGCCAGAGTTATGACCACTAGTCTAGGTGTTGCTGTGAAAGTATTTTGTAGATGTGGTTAACGTCTGTGATCAGTTGACTTGAAGTAAAGGAGATGACCTCAATTACGCAGGAGGGCCTAATCCAATCAGTAGAAAGGCCTTAAGAGCAAAACTGAAGTTTCCCTGAGGAAGGAGAAATTCTGATTTCAGCTGATGCTGAAAGCATCAGCTCCTGCCTAAGAGTTTCCAGCCTGTAGGAGTGCCCTATGCATTTAAATCTTGCCAGCCCCCTGAACTGTGTAAGCCAACCTCTAGAAATAGATCTCTTTATATATATTTATACATATTTATATATTTATAAAGAGATTTATTTCAAGGAGTTGGCTTACACAATAGTGGGGGCTGGCAAGATTTAAATTCATATAAATATGCATATATCCTACTATATATATAAATATAAATATATATTTTTATTATATTATATATATCTTATAATATATACCCTATTAAATACATTTCACATGGCTTTTTCTCTGGAAACCCCTGTCAATACAGAGGTATAGCAAACCATCAGCCAATGGTCCATGGAGACATTGCCAAATGTTTTAGATAAGGTAATGCTAGCTGCTAAAATAGCTGGACCGTGAATCTCTACAGCTTAACCCTTTAGAAGATTTTTTCTCACTCACATAATGAAAATATAACAGGTAGGTGTGGGGCAAAAGACCCAGAGTGGCAGAGGCTTGGGGACCACACAACATCCGAGGCCACCTGGACATCCACATCCTGCCAGCAGACAGGGGAAGAAATAGAATGGAGGATCCTGTGAAGAGTTTTATGAGCCAGGATCACTTCTTTTCGCATTCCATTGGCCATGACTTTGTCACATGGCCATACCTAACTTCAGGGAAACATGAGCTAGCTGTTTCCAGAAGAAACTGAAAATCTGCTTGACCAACAGTTAGCCATTTTCTGTCACACAAAATCATTCTTAGAGAAGCTTCTTGGAAAACGTCATGTATTCTTGCTAGGACCACCCCGTTGGTTAAAAGTTTTGTGACCAACTTGTTAGGTATTGTGTCTCAATACAGGAACAAAAATAGAAAATGGAACAAGAAAAAACCTCAGAATAAGATGGCAAAGAAAGCAAAGTCTGAGGCAGGAGACAATTTAAAACAGCAATTAGAGTCTAATTAAATCCAAAGTGTGGCATCGTTATCAGAAGTGAGAACATAGCTAATTATGCTGAAAGCAAGTTTCAGCTCAGGTTATGGTCACTCAATAAGTGAATCTTTTCTTCCCAGCAGAAAATACTAATTTTGAAAACCACTTAAAAGATGCTCAGTAATGGATAGTATGTATGTATGTGCATTTTAATCTCTTTATCCATGTTGTCCATGTGGTATTTAGTCTTTCTACTTAAATCAACAGTAATTGTTTGTGGTAGCATGAGAAATTTTTGCCTCATTGATTTTCCATAGCAATGAAATGTCACATTAGCTCAAGGTGAAAAGCTAATAGGATGTGAATAATGATAATAATAAGAAGAATGATAATAGAAAGAATCATACACCTGAATGTACATTAAAATCCTCTATTGCATCTCAGGGCTCTGTTGACATTTCAAATCCCAGGAGAAAAAGAAGAGAAAATGATTTGTTGACACCACTCTCTCTAGAAGCCCACTGCAACCTTGGCTGCACATTTTGGCACAGATGACAATTTTCAGAATGAATGAATGAGGACCAAGGACACAGATCCCACCTACTGTGTGCCCCCTCTTCAGTTTTACTCAATTTCTGTGTACAGTTCATTAATGTTCAATATTTCACATTCCTGTCTAGGACACACACCTACACTTATAAAAGCAGAGTAATTTCAAAATAGGCATTTGGAATTTGTGATATGCACCGGGTCATTAAGTAAACACACTCAAGTTAGATACAGCTTGGAATTCCAGAGAGACCAGTTATCTCCCAGGCACCTCAGGACATGCACTGAGTTTCAGAAATGTTTTCCCAAGGACACCAGCTTATGCTACTGACATTAAAAAATAAAAACAAAAGGAAGATTCTCAGATCCTCTGAGCCCACAGTAAGCAGCTAGTCTCTTACTTCACTTTTTAGGTACTCTAAACCCCTGCTGGTAATTGCAGATTCATAATTATAAGCAAATGAACCCATTATTCTATTATTCTAGAAAGTTGCGCTAGAATCCTGCCCCCCAATAGATTCTGTTTAATACCACTGTGACACCCTCTCATGGAATTCTAAACTTCTATCATATAGCACTTTGCCACTTATGATTGTCTAATGGATTTTTTTTTATAATTGTTTAATGTCTGTCTTCCGCTCCAGATTGTATGGTGGGAAGCTTCCTTCTGTCATTCACTTCTGTGTCCCCAGGATGCAGGAGACGGCTAAGACAGAGTGGCACTAATCAGTGGATGCCCCATGACCGGCCTGAGAGAGCTTCATTCCTCTCTGCAAGGGCTTACAAGGTTCTGCTTTCAGACAGCATTTTATCTTAGTATTTCATTCTAGAATCTGCAACTGTCTACCTCCATCCATCTTTCCCCAGCATCCATATAATTGATCTAATAACTCCTGAGCATATTTTTATTTGTTCAGACCAAGCTAGTCTTCTTAAACTCTTCACCCACATTGTTCATTATTACCTGCAAGTCCTCACTCATGACATCAGGCTTAGCAGCAGGCTTACATTATAATGGAAATATTCTCAACTTTTCCAACTGTTTCTGTTGATTCCAAACGTTCCTAAAGATTTCTGGCATTACAATGAGATAATCATGAGATGCTCATAAAATTTTTTTAAGAGAAAAAAAGAATAACTTCTTAGTAATAAACTAAAATCAACCCAAGATGCATCTTAATAGTGATACACAATAACCTTAAATGGAAAGAAAAATTCCCAGACCAAATCAAGACTTGATGCTAGTCAAACTAAAGGGGTGGAGCATATATAAAGTGTCACATGTTTGGAAATAAATTCTTAACCATGTTTTATAAACACTGATTCAAACTCTGATCAAAAGGAAGTGTTCTAAATTAACTAATATCCCGGTTCTCAGAGTCAGTATATCACAGAAAATAATTATAACATTAAATTGTCCAGTCTTATAACTAATTTTTATTATGAATCTATGCTCATTAGGCTAGCCTCTGATTATTATTTTCCAACAAGGAAGTAAAACAATGTGATATTCATCCAAAAAGTTGGAAATAAGAACAAGTGATATTCATCCAAAAAATTAAGCAATCATCTTCACTTTGGTATACATATTTTAATCTCTTGTGAGCTTATTCAGCATGAATCAGTTTCCCTGAATCAACCTAACTCAGGTGCACTGACAAGTTCAAGTTTCTGGACCTGCAAAGCTGAGGAACTTTGGTGTGCTAGTGTGCTGCTCAGGGTTTCCAAAGAAACAGAACCAATAGAAAGATAGATAGATAGACGATAGATAGATAGATAGATAGATAGATAGATAGATAGATAGATAGATAGATAATAGCTAGATAGATGACAGATAGATAGATAATCTCATATCTATTTACTTATATCTATATATTTATACCTATATTTATACACAGCTTGGAAGAGATTTATTATAAGGTATTGGCTCACATGATTACAGAGGCTGAGAAGTCCCACAATCTGCAAGCTGGAGACCCAGGAAGGCCGGTAGTGTAGTTCAACGGCCTGAGAGCAGAGAGCCAATGGTGTAGATTCCAATCCAGGTCTGAAGGCCTGGGAACCAGGAGCCCTGAGAGCAGGAAAGGATTGATGCTTCAGCTCACACAGTCAGGCAGATTTCAAATTCCACCTTCCTCTACCATTTTGTTCTATTCAGGCCCTTAGTAGATTGGATGATGCCCACTCACATTGGTGAGAGCAATCTGCTTCATTCAGCCCGCCAATTCAAATTCTAATCTCTCCCAGAAACACCTTCACAGACACACCCTGAAATAATGTTTAGCCAACTCTCTGGGCATCCTATGGCCCTGTCAAGTTGTGACATAAATTAACCATCACACTTGAAGAGACTTCTTCAACTTCATAAGACTTCTACTTCTAAGATAATGTCAACCTATTAGATTTCTTGAAGGCCAAAGGCAACTTTCCCTGGAAATACTCCAAAATCTAAATCTCTACATATTCTTTCTACCAGAATTATATAAGATGTATCACCCCTGTGGAGTTCTCTGTGACCTACCCCAGCCCATACCACATGCACCTTATTTTGTGGCTCATCAGCATTTTGGGCTGGAGCATTGTTTGTGTATACCAGCATAAGAGTACATGGTGGCGATTTGTTGCTGTGTAAAATGGTGATGTCTTTTTGGATTATGTAATAACAACACGGCATGCATTTTCATTAACTGTAAACTCTGATTATTTTAACTATTATCATTCACTATCATCACGATAATTTATACTCTTTCCAGAAATCACCAAAATGGAACATACTTTCTCTTCCAGGACTTCACAGGTCAGAGATGATTCTGAAATCCGAAATCATCTCTTTTATATGATCAGCCCTTTGGGAGTTAAGGGAGACCCAGACCACAGGCATAGCCCTACAGGGACCAGTGGGCTCCAGTGACACATTAGGTAATGGCACTAAGCAGAGAAGCAGAGTAAACAGGCAAGCTAATTCCTAATGTCAGAAAGCAATTAGATATGCTAATTACCAAATAATGTATGCAAATACCCAAATACATGTGAGTGTCATGATTATCCATCACATACTGAAAATCTCTTCTTTTCTACAGAATTCTCTTCTCACCAGGGTATTTCCAGCAGATACATGGGACCCATATCTACCACTTAGCAAATAGGATACCATCTCATATTGGCCTCTAAAGTCCTAGCCAGGATCAGAAACGACTGGCCATTTGAGTGCTATGTACTCCAATGCAACAAGCAAGCAGATGGGCTTCATGTGTTATAAATCGTCTGGTCAAAGTTTGGAAGCTCTTAATCGAATGGTTCTGATCAAGTAGTAAATAGCAACACTTGGGGTGAAAAGGGAGTTGCATTCTAATTTACTTTGAGGACCTTTTTCCTCTCACTCAAGTCTCTTCCTTTAACCAGCTGTGAATCCTTAGCCAGCAGGTTATCCTGTCCAGTTTCCTTGGGCCTCTGTTTCCTTATCTGTAAAACAGGAATGATACCATCTACTTGATATATCTTAAAATAAATTATTGAGAGGAATCACACTGAATAATGAACATGAGTGTTGTAAAACAATGAAGTCCTGTAGAAATTTAAATTTTTATGAATTTATTCTCTCCATATAAATATAGAACTTGAAACCTGAAAATTGATGAAAAAGCTCCTACTGAATTGAGATTTGAATTAATTTTTGTTTTCATTTTTTCCTTCTTTAGCTCTGAATAGAGGTGAAAATACTGTATGATGAAATGAAAGAAAAAGCACAGGTGAGAAAAAGTGAACACTATAATCTAAAGAAAATGGATTTAAACTATCAGAACTGCTTCTGGTTCCAATTCCGTTGTGTGACTCTTTGGCCTCATTTTTCTCTACATTCAAATACATATTTCTTACTTCTCTGATGAAGTTGCTATGTGAGAAACTTAGGTTATCTACTTAAACTCTAAAGTATTGGCAGAGGGTGGAAGACCTAGGGAAATCTCATTTTTCAAGGAGGGATGAAGAGATGATACAGAGAGTAGAAAACAAATTAGTTATCAGTAGTGCCATCCATTTACAAAAGTCTTGAGAGTTTATATACAGCATCTTATATAATCTTCAGAACCACCTGTGAGGTGGGTAGGATTACCCTTCCTTAAGGAAAAGGAGATTGAAGCTCAGAAAGTTTATGCAAGACTGAGGACACACAGAGCTAATAAATGGTGGCCTTGGATGGAATAATTCTTCCTTCAGTGCTCTCAAATGCATAGCAATCAGAATCTTTAAGCTGTGCCATTTTTAAAGATAAAATAAATCCAACGGTAAAATACACATAACTCGTTGAACACAGAAGGATTAAACATCAAAAGACCTTGTCATCTTTCCCAAAATTAAAAGAAATTGGTAATGCATGAGTGAGTGTGTTTGTGCGCGTGTGTGCATCTGTGTGTGTGTGTGTAAACAGGTAAGCAAGAGCAGAAACAGATTTTCATTTTGGAAGTAATCAGATTATCACCTAAATAGGATGGTTTACAAATGCCTCTACCTGGAAACAGGGGGGTGGACCACAAAAGTTACCAGTTTAAGTTAGTAATTAAAAGCGTTGACTGGATCCTGACTTCTTGAGTTTGAACCTTAGCTCTATGTGTGACAAACGAGTTATTTAATCCCCCTCTGCCTCAGTTTCTCTTTTTTAAAGTTGGGAAAACAATTGTACCTACTCATTATAGGTATTAAAATAATACTGCACATGTGAAGTTCTTAAAATAGTGCCTAGTACATACGAAGCACTCAAAAAACAAACATGTAGTACAAAGGAGAAGTTTAAGGATCCCTCGAAGATACCCAATACAGGTTGGCAAACTGGCTTCAGCAGGGATCATAGCTATAAGGCCATCAGGTAATCCAGTTGTTTCTTGCTGGATTGATTGAAATGGAAAAATACCAAACAGTTTATTGTTTTTATTTGTTTTATTTTGTTTTGTTTTTTAAACTACTATAGATTATTCCTTTGCAAGCCACCATACATTCTTTGAAATATTCTTCTACCTATAATTCACTCTTAATCAACTTTAATTGTTCTCCTCTTCCTCTGACTCTTTTGAGTCTTCCCCAGTAGTTCACATTAGTCAAAGGGGTTAGAAACAGAGTAGCTGAAAGAGAAAGGCAAGTGTCTTATAGAAATCTATAGAAGACATCTCAACTCAGATGTCAGAGTTTCATTGATAGTTATAGATTACAATTTATTTCTACTATCATTATCATTATTATTTGATAGTGATACAATTATTTTACGACTTACAATGGTAATAATATACATTGTTTTCATTCTTCTCAATACCTGGGAAGGTAGACAGGACAGGTTTTAGCCACTTTTACCATAAAGGAAACGAATCTTTGGTGGCAGAGTTTTAGGCTTAGTGAAGCATGGGAGAATCAATTCTGGGATGTAATATACAGGAAAGATATGAGTTATTTATTAATAAATAGTTATCTACTTTTTTTGCTTCAATTCTCTGCAAACTACCTGGGAAGAGAGTAGGGAAGAAAAGAAATTGACTGGATACCAGTCTCTTCTGATAAATATCAATCCCCAAGTCTTCTCTTCTCTCTTAACGTGGTCTCATTTTAAGTAATTATTTGGTCAGCTCTAGGAATTGTTATTATCTTTTACACTCCAATTGTCCACTACCAGGACATCTGGGAAGACTTGCCAGCAGAAGTCTGTGTGTGTGTGTGTGTGTGTGTGCGTGTGTTAGGGAGATGGCAAATGCAGGGAATGGTCCTGAACACTTTCCCCTCTCCCTGTGAGAGACAGTGCTCTGCTCTTGAATATACCTGGACTAATTGACAAGCTTGTTATCTGCTTCTCTATCCACCCCCCCAACCCCAACCACCAATTCCCCATCTAGCATTAGCTGGCTTTGACTCTCTCTAAGCTGCTGGCAAAAATGCTGGAATCTTGAGGGTCACATATTTGGGTTATTTAGGGGTTCATGGAAGCTTCTCTGAGTAGATCAGCAACAATGATGATACTGCGAAGAAATGATTCCTCTTTCTTTCCATGCCACAGGGGGTCTACTCCATTTTCTACCTAAATTCCCCTGCTCTGCTATGGCTGCTCATTTAGGGGACTCTCAAAGTGTCTTAAACTCTGCTGCCTTTCCCAGTGTCCTTTCTACCCAGGGAAAACACCTGTGTCCTTGCCAAGTAGTGGGAATGCAGACTGCCGCAGGTCCCTTTTACCTTATTTATTCTTCTCTCCCCCCCCCCCCTCTCTCTCTCTGTCATGCACTTATCACCACTCACTGGCAATACCAGAAAAGTCTACAAATTTAGTAGTTCAGAAACTTTTGGACAAGGTATGACTGCCTCCAGAGCTGGGGGCACAAGCCAGATCTCACACCTCTATTTCCTTACTCACCACGTACCACTCACATAGAGGGATGAAATGCTTTAAAAATTTTGTTTCCCTAAGAAGATAACTTCTTTCTTTGACTTTCTGCTAATTGTTTTCACCTGTTTGTTTGCAATAATTGCCAATCTAATTCTGCTTTATCGGAACATGTGGACAGAAAGACACCATGAATCAGTCTCTCTTTGACAGGAAATTCCCTCCTTTTTAATCTCCTTCTGTTTAGTCAACTGATAGGACCAGCTAATCCTTCACAGAGGGAAAAGTTCTCCATCATCCCTCTGTTTCTAATGTATATCCTAATAATATATCTGTCTACCTATCTATCCATATGTTTCTCTCTACCCGTCCATTCACCTATCTATCTTTTCTTCATTTCAAATGTTTCCCCTTTCTATTTGTTATATTGGAATATAGGGCTCATATCCTCAGTCTTTGAAAGCTCAGGATATTACCTTCTTATAAAACTGCACCCAGACCATATCATTTCTGAAGTTTTGAAGTTTCTGAGTTTAATTCAAAGCTAGTGGTTTGAAGACAGAGGCAATTGCCTGGTTTCAAATCTTCCCAACACCGTCTCCACGACACTCATAACATCAATGAAAATAATATGCCTTTACCATTACTAGAAGATAAAAAAAGCACCATCTTTAAATTAATTGTAAGTGGATTAAAAATTCCAACAGGGCCTCCACCCATTATTGCAAGCCTGTGGATACGGAGAATGGGATAGAGTAGGCTTAAGGGACTTCGTGAAGAGAAGCAGAGTATGAGAAGGACACAGACAAGGCACAGATAAAATCACCTGAGAAAAAGAATGTCCAATATTAGATGCCAATATAGTGAACACAGATCAGAACAGCACTGGCTACAGTGAAGGAGCTTGGCAGGTGGTGACCATATAGAAGTATTGCTTTGCGAGGATAATAGGACACATAGAGAATGACTGGTACTCCTTAGCAATGAGACGGTAATAGAAAATAAGGAAAAAAGTGGGGAAAATTAAGGATCTTACAAACAAAAGAGAAATAAGGCGCATCACCCCCTCCTTCCCACCACCACCACCAACCCCATCCATGAAAGAACTGCACAGAAAAAGGGCACAAAGGAGAGTAGAGAGAATTCTTGAACTAGAAACCATGTTTACAAAATGAATATAAGTAGCAAAAAATCTGACCACATTAGTACAAAACTACAGAAATAGAAACAGAAAAGATGAATCAAAACATTTCAGCTGGTGAAATTTCTCCTTCCTCCCCAAATACAAACTTGAAGCTGGAAACTGTAACACTATACTCAAAAATGAATTAAAAATCCTCAAACAAACATTCAGAAATGTGAGGACAAAACTTTGAATCAGAAATACACTAACTCCAAATGCTGGTGAGGATATGGAGAACAGGAAGTCTCCTTCATTGCTGGTTGGAATGCAAAATGGTACAACTACCGTAGAAAACAGTTTGGTCATTTCTTCCACAGCTAAATATAGACTTACCATACAATTCAACCATCATGCTCCTAGGTATTTACCCAAAGGAGATGAATAGTTACGCCCACACAAAAACCTAAACAAGAATTTTTATAGCGACTTTATTCATAATTGCCAAAATTTCGAAGTACTCAAGATGCCTTTCAATAAGTGAATGAATAACAAACTGATGTACATCCATAAAATGGAATATTCTTCAGCAATAAAAACAAATGATCTATCAAGTCATGAAAACACATGCAGGAGAGCTTTTATGCATACTGCTAAGTGAAAAAAGCCAATCTGAAAAGGCTACAGCTATGTGAAATCCTAGAAGGCAAAACTATGGAGACAGTAAAAATATCAGTGGTGGCCTGGAGTTCAAGGGGAGAAGAGGAGGAATAATAGGTGGATAAAAGGGAATTTTTAGGGCAGTGAAACTATTCTGTATGATATTATGGTGGTGGATACGGGACATTATGCATTTATCAAAACTCATAGAACTGTATAACACAAAGAGTGAACCCTAATGTAAACTATGGGCTTCAGTTCATAATAACGTATCAATATCAGTTTATCAGTTGTCACAAATGTACCACACTAATGCAACATGTTAAAAATAGCAACCAGTAGGGAGGACAGGGCATTTATAGGAACCCTCTATACTTTCTGCTCAATTTTTCTATAAACTTAAAACTACTCTAAAAATTGAAGTCTATTAAAATAATAGGCAATTATCTGAATAGACATCTCACCAAAGAAGATATACAGATAGCAGATAAGTGTATCAAAAGATGCTCGACACCATTTGTCATTAAAGAGTTACAAATTAAAACAATAATTAGATACCACTATACACCTATTAAAATGGCTAAAATCCAGATAACTGACGATACCATTTCTGGAGAAGACGTGGAGCAACAAGAACTCTCATTCATTGCTGGTGGGAATGTAAAATGGCACAGCTGTTGAAGAAGACAATTTGGTTATTTATTACAAAGCTGAATATTGTCTTACCTTATCACCTATCAATCTCACTCCTAGGTATTTACCCAACTTATTTAAAACATTTTGTCCGCACAAAAACCTGCATGTGAATGCTTATAGTAATTTTATTCATAATTGTCCAAACTGGAAGCAACCATGATGTCCTTCAATAGGTGAATGAATTAGTTACATACAATGTAATATTATTCATTGATAAAAAGAAATGAGCTATCAAGCTACAAAAGATATTGATGAACCTTAAATGCACATTCCTAAGTGAAAGAAGCCAGTCTGAAAAGGCTACATATTCTATAATTCCAATTACATGACGTTCTGAAAAAGGAAAAACTATGGGAACAGTAAAAAGATCACCTGTTGCTGTTGGGTTGCAACTTCAGAAGGTTCCCGGGTGAAATCTGAAACTGGCCCAGTACATCGAGGGCAAGGAGAACTGAGAAAGAGGCAGACCACTGCAGATTGGTAGATGGCAGTTGTAACAAGCAAGTGAACTTATGTAGAAGGCTTGTCTTGGGTGGCCACAAGACCAGTAAATCTCCAAATCCACTCACCATAATCTTAAAAGTTTACATAGAGGCCTTAACTGGCGTCAGTCATTATTCAGTCCAGATGGTCTCAACAATACCTTACTCTCTCAAGGCTGCGTCCTTGAAAATGGCTCCTAGTGTGGAAGCAGTGGGTGGAATGCACATTTCAAGGACAGGAGAGGAGGTGAGGAGCTTCCAAGTGCCCAGATGCACTTTGTGGGTCAAGTGATGGTCATGTCCTCTTGATGACTTTCTCCAACAGTTGCCAGAGGTCCAGGAGAAGGAAGGAAGACTTAATAAATCAAACACAGGGGGTGTTTCTTATACTGGAGAAACTAGTCTATGTGATACTGTATTGGTAGATAAGTAACATTATGCATTTGTCAAAACCCATAGACCTTTATAGCACAAAGATTGAGCATTAATGTATGCAAATTAAATAAAAACCATTTTAGACATACGGGGATCACAGAATGGAATGCAGCATGTTGCAAAAGAATTTAACGACATTACAAATATGTGAAACAATCTCAGTGACGGAAAGGGGTGGGGAAGGTGCTGACCTCAGTAACTTTGGAAGTGAGGGGAGCCTGTAATACTAAAGGCCAAAGGAACTGCAAGTAAGCACTATGTTCTAGTTGGCAAAGTTGTTTCCTGTGGGAGTGTGGATTAGCAATCTTCATAGTGATGTGCATGTACACTAGAATTGAATAATTAAGTGAATGGATGGCAGATGGTGAAATCCAGGTTTCTGGGATATAAGAGTTGAAATAAGAGTTTACTCATATGCAAGGGGAGCAGGCTAGAATGATAAATGCGGTAATGGATTAGAGCAGGAAACATCAGTAAGAACTCATATTTAGCTTAATACAGTGAAGATAGAAGGTTACATATAAAAAATATTTATAGATAGTGTGTATACAAATATACATTCCCTTTGTCAGCTGAGATGGCCTAGAACCAATGACACTCCAGTAGCAACAAGGACACCTAGCATGCTGATCTTGGCTTCTAATACCATTCTCCAATAAAAGGGACCAGAGCTACTTGGAGAAAAGATTAGTTCAAGGACTGGGGCCTAAAATACATAAGATGAGCCCAGAGCATGTTGCAGTATCCACAAATCAGTGCTCAAAAAAAAAAAGAAAAAACAATTTGGTGGTGGTATGTCAAAGGCACACAGGAGTCAATTGAAAGAGCTCCTGATGACCAAAGCTAGAAAAATGTGAGCAACAAAATAAAGTAGCAATGGATCATAACCCATAGCATAAAATACATATCCATACTGATACAAATAAATAACTGAATAATTAAATAAATGGAAGAGATAAATCTTCCAAGTAATTTGTGGACTTGCTCTATCTTTAAGGACTGGAATCAAATCCCAAACTTAAGTGTGGGAAGCATAGTGACTTCCTCCCAGAAACTACAGTATGAACAGGGGGAGAAAGAGTATCTTCATAGTGGAGAAATCTGGCAAAAACTATCTCAGTGCTCAATGTCAAAATTAACTGTGATAAAACATGTTGATAATATGTATCCTTATCTCGATTTCATGAAAATGGCACTTTACTTCACAGTCTTCCTCCCCAAACTCACGACTCCAGTCTGACCATGGGAAAAAAAAAAAACATGCCAGACAAATTCCAAAAGAGTGTCATTCTACAAAACACCTGTCATGTATGCCTTAAAGCTCTAGTCATCAAAAACAGTGAAAATATGAGAAAATCTCACAGTCCAGAGGAGCCTAGGAGACATGACTAGTAAATATAATGCAGTATCCTGGATGGAATCCTGAAACAGAAAAAGGATATTAGGTAAAAACTCAGGAAATATGAATAAAATATCAATGTTAGTTAATAATAATATGTGTCAATATCAGTTCATTGAATTGTAATAAATATACCATACTTATGTAAGATATTAACATTAGAGGAAACTGAATGTGTGGTATATGGGATCTCTGTACAATGTTTTCTATTTCTCTGTAATCTAAAACTATTTAAATAATGAAAAATAATTAAGAGAATTTAAGCAAAGCAGATAACCAATCAACAGAATGAAAATTAGAGAAAGATGTGAAATGGTCAGGGAGAAAGTGGTTGAAATGAAAGACAGGCAAAGAAGTCCAAAATACATATAATTGATGCCATGAGGACAAAAATCAAGACAATGAAACAAAACTAATATTTAAACCAAGCTATAACCCAAGGAAACTTTCTGAAAATAAATGAAGACCTGAATCTACACATTGAAAACAGTTTACCACATACTGAGAAAAACTGACTCAGAATGATTAATTCAGAGACATAATCTAGTAAAACTGTTGGATTTTAAAGGTAAAGAAAAAAATCCTCATGACTCCAAAAAAAACCATAATGAAATAACAAGGCAACAGAAATAGACTGATACCAGCCTTTAAAAAAAAAAAAATGCATAAAGCAAGGCAACTTGCAATTTTTAAAAAGTGTAACCCAAAGATATTATAACAAGCTAATTTGTCCTTCAAGTATCAAGGCGATAGAAACTAGTTTTGCAAATGAAATCAAAGATAAAGAGAAATTCTGCTTCCATATCTGAGGTCACTGCTCAGGAGTGTGGCCTGAATTTTATGGAAAATTTGGTTATCTAATAAATATTTCCATTCTGAAACCAGCATTGGACTTACTGAAATTTTCTACAAACTCAAGTGGAAGCAAAGTACAATTAATTTAGAATTCAGCCTTGTCAATGAAGGCAGAAACCCGCCCTTTGATATGAGGGAAGAATTATCGACACATCTTATCAAAGCTAACTGGTGCTAACTTGAAGTTAGCCACGCATCTCTGCTTGGGATAAAGTACTGCAGATTGAGTAAAAGGATGAGCCTTGGGGTAAAAACAACACAACAACAATAACAACTGTTAGTGTTTTTCTGCTGCTTGTTAATTGCGTGACCTCAAGAAAGTTACTTAATGGTTCTCTACCTCATTTTCCTCATCTGTATAATGGGAATACTTAGGTCTGCCTTACAATTTAGTTAAAAAATTAAATGTGGCCATTAGGAGCTCCTTCAGGTTGGCTCATGTGTTCTTTCAACAAGCCCCAACCTTTTTTTGAACACTGCTTACTCAGACATCTTGAATTTTCTCTGTCCTAGCCTTGTTATCTACTACTTCTCCAAGGATCCCTGGTTCCTTGTATTGGAAAATGGTGTTTAGGAACCTGAACCAGGAGCTAGATGTATTCCTTGGTAGGGGGGTTTCATTGATTCTATGCCCTTTCAATGGAAATAACTAGGAAACAGATGTATATGCACTACATCACACATACACACGCATCTATATGTCCAAGCTGGAATGATGGAGCAACAGAATAAATAATGACAGTCTTGAATTATAACTCATAAATTAAAAATTACTATTCCTGAGTCCATACTGATTGAATAAATAAATAAATGGGGGAGAAAGGACAGCACTTCCTTACAGTTGAATCCAATTAATAAACATAGAAGGAAATGAGGGAAATAATAGAAAATAACCATTACATAAACACCACAGTAATAATTGCTGCAGACGAGATCCATGATGGATGCTAAAATTAATAGGCAAAAGATTGAGGAGAAACAGGGTTAGCATAGTCTCAAAGTATCTCTCTCGTGGTATTTATTAACTCTAAAGGGAAAGATACTAATTTTGCAATGGAGAAACCTGCCAAACCACCTTCGTCAAATGACTAAGTGCAAAATCACTGATAATAATACATATCAATATCATGAATCCCATGATAGGAGGCACTGAGAAGGATGCAACATCATTTCTGCAGCATTTTTGCCCAAAATGCATAACTTCAGTCTGTCCAGTCATGAGAAAAGACCAGACAAACCCAAATTGAGGGACATGTGACAAAATAACTAATCGATATCCTCAAAAGTGTTAAGGTCATAAAAAACAAGAAAAGACTGAAGAACTATTACAGATTGCAGGAAATTAAGAAGAAATAAAAATTAAATGCAATATGGGATCCTGGATAAGACTCTGGACTGGAAAAAGACATCAGAGGAAAAACCAATGAAACACAAATAAATTTTGTAATTTAGTTAACAGTGTTGTACAAGGTTAATTTCTTGGTCTTGATAATTGTTCTAAAGTTATATAACATATCAATATTAAGGGAAGTGGGATGAGAGACAGATGGAAACTCTGTAGTTTTATAAGTTTCTATAAGGCTAAAATTAATTTAAAATTAAAAATTAAAAAAATTATAAAGCAAATACTTTGGTTACAAAAATTAAATATGACAGTTTCTATAAAGCATCAATGGCAATGCCTTGCATAACTGCACACAAAAAAGTTAGTGAACACTGTTATCATCATCGTTATTAATATCAGTATTATTAATGTAATAAGATGGTGTGAGGTACTACACTGAATGTTTCTGTTTACCCAGATTGACATCAAAAGCCCATAGTTGAGGACAAAGGTGATAAGTTTACAACATTATAAGTTCAGACCTGCTAGCTCTTGGGCCAACCACTTTGCCTCACATCTTGCAGAGAAGCAGTGTTAAAGTAGAACGAGCTATCACCTCCGCTTACCTCAAAATCGTTTTAAAAAGACTAGAAGATAAGAAAAGGCTATTGTTTTTGAATAATGCAATATTCATGAAGAAATTCTACCTCTTTTCTTCACAGTCGGGGAAAGATGGGATCGTGCGACTAGTTCTGCTTCTCAAACCCAAGGGAATCACTTGTCAAATTTGGGAGTGTCTAGAAGGAGGGGTGTTATGGGTTGAATCATGTCCTCACAAAAGATATGTTGAAATCCTAACCCCAAGTACCTCAGAATGGGATCTTATTTGGAGATGAGTAGTAGGTATAATTAGGTAAGTTAGATGAGGTCATACTGGAGTAGGGTGGGCCCTAAATCCAATAAGTCCTATAAGAAGACATTGTGGAGAAACACAGGGAGAACACCTTGTGACAACGGAGGCAGAGATTGGAGTGAAGCAAGCCAAGGAATGCCAGGGAACAATGGCCACCAACAGAAGCTAGGACGAGGCAGGGAAGGATTCCCTTCAGAGTCTCAGAGGGAGCATGGTTCTGTCAACACCTTGATTTTGAACTCCAGCCTTGAGAACTGTGAAAGAATAAATTTCTATTGCTTTAAGCCACCCAATTTTTGGTACTTTTTATGGTAGCCCTAGGAAACCAATACAAAAGGACAGTGGCAGACGTCTGGAAGGCTACCCATTGGACTAACCCCCGCAATGCTCCCAGGGCAGGAGAAAGATCCTTGAGGAGGAAAGGCATTGTGGGATGGACAGATGTAGAAGATGGATCCTAACAATGTCAGATATCAGAGGTGAGGCCACAGTAAGGAGGTGAGATGGACACCCAGGCTTTTAGAGGCCCACGGAGTGTGGGGCAAAGACATGCACAGCAAAGGAAGATGGCAGGACTTCCTTTGTCCTATGGGCGTGGACAGGGGCTCAGCAGGATTCAGGGACTGACCCTCACTAGGGACCCCAATGTCTAGTGGGGCTGCTTAGATTTGAGCCCCCATCAGCACAAGGTCTCTTAAAACCACCCACAGTCCATCTCAAGCTCATAATCAACAAGGAAAGTCGTGTCAAACTGCCCAGGAAAACAATCCAACTTACATATTTTTCCCACCCTTTCCTCTCACCCTGATACCCAAAAGGTTACCATAGTGAAACAGGGATGTATAAAGGAGACTCCCATACCTCACTCCCACCAGCTTAGCCGTGTTGTATAGGTGCAATGGAATGCTGGGAGCTGCTGCACGGGAGGAAAGGAAGAGGAGAGCTTTCTTTTGGATATGAATTTGAAGTTCTAAAATTAAAATGTCTGAACCTCAAGAACTAAAATAAAACTCTTTTAATAACCTAAAGAGACTAAAATCTTAGGAAATAATTAAATATCATGAAAGGCACTTGCTCCCCCGTTGGAAAGAGAGGGATCAATTGAGCATTTTTGGGAGTTCTTATTAGAAATAATACAACTGTTTTATACTTACACCCCAATGAGCCAAGACCCCTAACTAAACTGTAATTATAATAATAATAATAAAACAGTAATATAATAATATTAATAATTGTACTTTTCCATCTCATCAGGAAAATGTTCCCTATCTGTACGTAAAAGAAGGCTTCCTTTTCTGATTATCTGAGGGCAAAGCTCCTTTTGATCATAACATAGATCAAAGAGTTACTGATAAGCAAAGGATTCAAAGGACTCAGTGAATTTGGCAAGGCTTATGGGTTTCTAAATGATGAACATTTTAGTAAGTGAATGGTGGAGGTGGGGAGGTCTCCAGGGAGCCTTGTGACTTGAAATATAATGAGTTTCTTTGGGGAGTAATTCATTAGGAAATGAGAAAGCAAATGCTATGTCAAGAGGAAGCTTTCGAAACTATTACTCTATTTTAATCAGCAGGCTTGATTTTCCATTAAGAAACAAGAAAAAATGTTTTCCCTGGCCAGGCAACTCTCAACAGGATATTTTGTTCATTTTTAATAAGGCAAAGTATTTAGAGGCCTAGAGATTGATCCACTTCAAGAGGCTTGTGGAATTTCAGAGTCAGGAAAATATGACACATTTTTAATTATCATAGAAGAGAAAGTTGCTAACCTTAAGTAAGCAGTACTGTCTTACATTTTAGAGCTGGGTGTGTGACCTTGGGAAAATGTTTTCACCTCTCTGAGCTTCAGTTTTCTCCTCTACAAATGAAAATAACAGCACTTTTCTCATAGAAGTATTTTTGAGTTTAAAATGACACATGTAAAGTACTTAGCAAAAAAGAGCTAATAAATAGCAGAGCCAATATTTGAACCTCCGTTGGTCTGACTACAAAACCCACATTCTTAATCTTTACCCTCTATTGCCTCTGCTTTCACAGAGAAGTGTGATGAAGATCATGTATGAATGCCAGAATGGAAGTGTGAAGGACAATATAAATATACATTTTAGAGTCTGCCAAGATAGATCCAGACCCATCATATTCTTTCTCCAACCTCCACACACTGTGTCACCTCATCCATCATCTACCTGTCATCATCAAGACACCCTCGGAGCATTACCACTGTACTCTCCACTGCTTTGGGTGCGCGCATTGTTACCTGCCTGTGCTTGTCTTTAGAGCTGAGATGTGTTTCCTGGAGGCAGTATATTGTTGGGTCTTGCTTTTTAATCCATCTTGCCACTCTGTATCTTTTGATTGGAGAGTTCAATCCATTTACATTTAGAGTTATTATTGATATATGAGGGCTTAATGTTGCTGTTTTGTCACTTATTTTCCAGTTCTTTTGCCTTTCCTTTGTTTCTTGTCCCATGTGTTTTGGACTGCCAATTCAGTTTGCTTGTTTTGTGTTATGACTCTTTTTGTTTTCTCCTTGTTTATCATATGTGATTTTGTTTTGATTATTTGTTTAGTGGTTAGCTTGAGGTTTGTATAAAAAATCTTGTGTATGAGATAGTCCATTAACTGATGGCCCCTTATTTCCTTATACTAAGTCAATTGGATCTCTTTCCTCTTCCACTTCTAAGTTATTCTAGTCACAACTCATTGTATCTTGTGTTGTGGGTGTGTGTTTACAGTGATGAGGTTATATTTATTTTTCGTGTTTTCCTTATTTTGATCTTTTATTTTGGTATTTAAATGGTTGCTAACCTATTCCGGTAAAGGTCTACTATTTTTCTGAGTTTGTCTACCTATCTTTCTCCTTGCTCCAAGCTTTGTATTCCCTTTCTCTTCTTTTTTTCAGTCCTGTGGGCCTTCTTAAGCATTTCTTGTAGTGGGGGTCTCGTGGCCGTGAACTCCCTTAGCTGTTGTTTATCTGAGAAAGTTACTATTTCTCCAACATATTTGAAGGATATTTTTGCTGGATAGAATATTCTTGGCTGAAAGCTTTTGTCTTTCAGTATTTTGAATATATCATTCCAGTCTCTCCTAGCCTATAAAGTTTCTGTTGAGAAATCCGCTGAGAGCCTGATGGGAAGTCCTTTGTACATTATTTTTTGTTTTTGTCTAGCAGCTCTTAATATTGTTTCTTTGTCATTGACTTTAGCCAGCTTTACTACTATATGCTGTGGAGTGGGCCTTTGCCTGTTGACATATTTAGGCGACCTATTGGCTTCACTTACTGGTATTGCCTGCTCCTTCCCCAGATTTGGGAAGTTCTCAGCTATTATTTCCTTGAATAGGCTCTCTGTTCCTCTTTCTCTCTATTCTCCCTCAGGAATACCCATAATTCTTATGTTACATTTTCTAATTGAGTTGGATATTTCTCGGAGACTTTCTCCATTTCTTTTTAGTCTTAGTTCTCTCTCTCCTCCTCCATGTGGAGCATATCTGTATTCCTATCCTCTATAATGCTAATTCTTTCCTCCATATTGTCAGCTCTGTTCTTTAACGATTCCAGATTCTCTTTTATCTCCTCCATTGTGTTCTTCATCTCCATCTGACTGGTTTTTCTTTATGATTTCAACCTCTTTTGTGAAGAAACTCCTTATCTCATTGAATTGTTTATTTGTGTTCTCTTGTATTTCATTGAGCTTTTTTATGATAGCTATTTTGAATTCTCTGCCATTTAGGTTGTGGATTTCTGTGCCTTCAGGGTTGATTTCTGGGTGCTTGTCATTTTCCTTCTGGTCTGGCGATTTAATGTACCTTTGCATTTTGGTTCCTGTATTCACTTTGTTTTTCCTCCACCTGGAAAGACCTGGTTGCACTTTCCACCTACTGCCACCATATGGGGGTTAAGGGTTGTGTAATCTGAGGCCCCTGCACTCCACCCCAGCTCCTCCACTGTCCTGGGCCGCCTGTCATCCGCCCCCCACCGCCCTGTCTGATAGGCTGACCTGCAGTGTCGGACATGAAGGGGCGGAGGGGCTCTCTCTTTTGCCCGCCGGGTCCCTGGGGTGGGGGGCTTCTCACTCACCCCTCATTATCTGCTCTCCTGGTGTGCTCAAATGTTGATGGCACCCCCTCAGCAGTTCTGAGTCCTCTGTGTGGGAGTTTCCCAATGGCTGAAGGAGCTGGAAGAGCTACCATTTCCCCGCAGAGGGCCGCCCCCCCCTCTCTGGGAGCCACACAGACTGAATCACGGATCTGTTGGGAAGGGAGAGAATTTCTCCTTACCTCTCCCCGCTTCCTCTAGGGTCCCCAGCATGTCCACTCTCAGATGTGCAGCAGTGTGGGTCTTTCCAATGTCCCTTTTTGCTGTGTAAGAGTCCCATGTTGGTCTGTGACTGTCCCTTTTGTTGTATCTTATCTGGGGAAGAGTTTACGGGAAAGCTCACTCTGCCATGATGCTGACGTCACTCTCTGAACTTATTTTTTAAAATAAATGATGTTAGTTCTCAGACTGTCTAACTTTTGGGGATGCCTAGTGCTCTGGAGGTGTTCTGTCCCTGATTAATATGAAAGAGTGTTTTAAGCATGAAGGAAAAAGGAAGAATGAGAGCCACTTGCTCTCCTTACTTTTCCACAAGTGTCACAGCCTTTTATTGTCCATTAGTGGGTCAAAGAACCTCTGAAATACTGCCCAGCATGCAGTAGTGCTTACCAAGCAGTAAAAGAGATCGAGTTTTGCTGTCTTAGTGCAGGCCCTTTACTCCCTCTGGAGTCATCCAAACTTGCTTCTGTTGCTGAAACACTTCAAACAAGTAGAGAGACTCTATTTTTTTTACTTCAAGGATAAGTTTTATAGTTTTAAATCCTGTCTTTGGCCACAATTTCATGGAAATGTATGAGACCAAAAAATGCCTACAACTAGAGTAGGTCTCGGATGGGAGCTGCTGTGAAGGACACTCGGAACTTATTCTTCTTATTGTGCATTGGGCCAAAAGCTAGTGCTAAGATCTTGGACTTCTTAATCCTAGCACCTCCCCTCAGGGGCCAAAGCATGGCCCAGGGTGCAGCCTCCACTGGTACTCAATTTCTTGCATCCAGCATCTGCATTCCTGGGCAATATGCTTCACATCCAGAGGGGTCACCAGCCTGCAAATGACAGGATTCTAGTGACAACTCCTTAATTAACTGGGGGGACTAATTCATTGAGTTACTAGAAGCTTAAGAGTCCAGAGAAGGTAATACGGATTATCTCATTAAAATAAATCATTTAAGGGGGGCTGGCCCAGTGGTGTAGCCATTAAGTGCGCATGCACCACTGCAGCTCCCCGAGGTTCACAGGTCCGGATCCTGGGCACACGCCAAGGCATCGCCTGTCAAGCTATGCTGTGGTGGCATCCCATATAAAGTAGAGGAAGATGGGCACAGATGTTAGCCCAGGGCCAATCTTCCTCGGCAAAAAGAGGAGGATTGGCATTGGATGTTAGCTCAGAGCTGATCTTCCTTACAAAAGAATGAGTAAATAAATAAATAAATAAATTTTAGTTCCCAGTAGTATGTGGTAAAAACATTAGACTTTTTGGTATCCTCTCAGAGAAAAGAATCATTTGATATTTTATGGGTCCTGCAAGGATTTTATCTAACCTGAAAGTTAAATACATATATAGATTTATACATCTACAAGTATTTGTATATAAATACATATAGTTAGACAGATTTAGATATATGTATATATCCTTTGTGAATACTAGAAATGATAAAATAATGTATTTCAGTGTTGCCACTGATTTGCATGATAAAAAGAGAAAATTAGCATTCTAAATGATTATATGGGGGAATGTTCAGTCCTACAAATAATCAGATTAATGCAAATTAACACAATGAGGTTACAGTTCATTGCTGATGCACAGATGAACTTTTAAAATAAATTACAATTGCCAAAGATAGTGAAGATATGGCAAAATGTATAAGTTCAGACAATTTGGGGTGCAGTTGCAATGTGGGTCTATCATTTTGAAATGAAATGACTTTGATCAAATGCAAATCAAGAAAAATAAAGCTATTTCAGTAATCCCTTCCTCAGAAGTTATTCTGAAAAAAGCTGTTCATTTAAACTTTTCCCCTTTCAATTAGGATGTTGACTGCAATATTAACCATGATACCTAAAAATAAGAAGAAATGAAAATGCCCAGCATTATGGTGTGCCCACTCATTGGAATGCCATACAAATATTTAAAAACATTTTTAAAATTTGCAACATCATGCAAAATATAGATGACATAAAACTAAAAGAGCAAAGTATAAAATTCTATGTTCATACTGACTACAACTGTGCAAAAATGTGTTTGCCTAAATATTCATGTAAACATAATGTCATTTATTACTTTAAAGTGTTGGCATCAGGAATTTTTAATATTATGTTATTTTCACAATTACATTGGGAAAAAATAGACTGAGCCAGATTCTATTGGCTGGAAATAAAATTATTTTCTCATGGTAGACGGTGTGTATGTGGAAGTAAAGAAGTATAGGTTTAGAAGTCAGTAGAACAGTTGAGTTTGTAGTTGTCTATTCCCTTGGAAGCTGTGAGACCTTAGAAAAATAATTTATACTCCCTGAGTATCCGTTTCCTCTTACGTAAGATGGAGATAATCATGTCTCATAGCCACGGAGACTCAGTGAAATAAAGTCTTCATCACTTAGCAAATTTTCTGACCTATAATAAGTATTCAAGAAACAATAGTTTTTTTTTTTTTTTCATATTTTGGCATCAACCAATTTTAGGTCACAAAAATACTGTCCACTAAGTCTTCTGATTCCAGAATGTCTAAATAAAAGGTAAAAAACAAACAAAGGCCTGTCAACAATATATCTGAGAAAACGATTCCATTTTGGACCTTACCAAGACAACATATTTTTACGAATGCAAATTTTTTTCCATTTCCTTTCAGGCACTTTGAATTTTGGAGTACACAAGGTTATTGCAACAGAAATGCTTTTATAAAATTAAACTTAAATCCATATCTATGTTTGAAGAGGGACACTGAAAAATTATATCACGTATATTGATGTTTCACATAAGAAATAAAATCTCTGAACAGCTGACTTATTATTAATAAACAACTCTTCTTATCTTGCCCATCTTTTATCTTATATACCTATGTCTGCATTTGTGCTTAGTCTCCTGAAAGAGTTAATCTTTCTCCTTCCCACTCCCTCCTAGTTCCACCAAATGAATGAGCAATTTACTCTTTTTTTTTTGGATTCCCAGTGGGGTCTGGCCTAGTTAATGTGGGCACAAGGGAAGTAGGTTCCAAGGGATCCCACTGACCCACGTATTATAGACAGCTTCTAACACAAAAGTCCAGAGAGACAGCTTTTAGATTTTCAAATATCCAGTTTTAACTTGAAAGCTGTGCACATTTGCTCTAGGAGGGCATAACAATGGCTCCGCAACATTGTTACTCTTTTCAATATAACCACACTTGAAAGGAATTCAGTTTCTTTAGCAAAGAATGTATCCCAAGAACCCAAGGTTCTCAATGTTCACATCTCAGAAAGACTCCATGGGAGAAGAGCCACTGTAGTTTCTTTTGAACGTTCCATCATTGCCTCTTATCCCACCTGGATCAGCACTGGGTGGATGACAATCTTTCTAACTTGAGACGTGGGGTGAGACAGAAGAAAAATCAACGAGATTTATCACCTTCCCTTCATGATGCACCTTGGCAGCAAAGCGAACCAGTCTGTTAAGAAGCATATTGTATGCATAACAATTTAATGAGATCTTGGAGACTTTGTGGTCTCCAGGGAGCATTTCCTTGAGAAATTTCTTTATTAGATGGCTTTTATGGGTAAATCTTTCCTCGAATCCCAATGAGAATTTGCAACATCTTTGAAAAGTAAATGTGAACTCACAATCAGAATTTCCTCCAGCCAAGTACTATGGCTGGTAAGCAGAAAACTTTTTTTCATGAAGGGAATTTCATCTTTTCTTTAGGGAGAACAGGTGAAAATATCCACTCTCTGAGTTACCCATCATCAATGAAAAAATGATTTTTTTAAAAATATGCACAACACGGTATGAACTAATTACTACCTCCATTTTAAAAGATGCTTAAAAGAGATCCATTGAGTGGTTAACCTATCCATCTTTCATTAATCCATTCATTCAGTATATTATAAATAAATATATATCTTTATTGAGTGTCTACTATGTGCCAGATACTATTCTAGTGAATTGAAAACATTTTTAAATAAAACAAGTAAAAATAATCCCTGCCTTTGCAAAGTATCCATTCCAGAGGGAGGAGACAGTAAATAAACAATTATAAAAACACGAAAATAATATAGTGGGTTAGAAGTTAAGTGCTATAGGAAAAAAAACATTAGAGCAGATGAGAGAGATCAAGAGCTCTGGGGTGAAGTGGGTGGGTTGCCTGGTTTTAAATAGGGTGGGAAGTGTATGCCTCTCTGAAAATCCAGCCATTATACAAAGATTTGAAAGAGATGGGAGACCTAGCCAGGCAGGCATGTGGCAGAAGAATATGTGAGCAGAGAGGAGAACCCATGCAAAGGCCTTAGGACAAAAAAGAATGCCTGACCTGTTCTGGGGACAGCCAAACAGCTCACATGTCTGAAGCAGAGTGAATGAGGAGGAGAGCAGCAGGTCATGGGGTCAGACAGATCAGTAGGGCCACAAGGCCACTGTTAGGATTTTAGTGTTAGCTCCAAGAAAGTGGGAAGCCAATGGAGAGTTTGGGGCAGAGGAGCAATGTTACCTGACTTATATGCTAAAAGAATCATCTGGGTGCATGGATGGAATAGTGTCAAGTGCTGTATCTTCTTCTGCATGTTCTAGGAAGCCTTCCCTGATACTGCCATCTCACAGGAGCTGTCTCACCAGTGTACTTCTAACACATACACCTATTAATCCAACCATGTTTACTCAACATCAGCACTCTTGCAGGAGCTGGAAATACAGAAACAAGTAATATCTTGTCATACTTGGACTCCCCAACACTCAGAATCCCTCCCTATTTAGGAAATCCCTTTTACATGCGCCTTTGGATGTGGCACAGTGTCTCACCTTCCCCCCTCCAAAGAAAAGTTGCCAAATATGCCCTGCTTTGGTAATGAGAGAGGGGTGACATTCATATTCTACGACACATATGTGAAAAAAGGAAATCTTAATTGTCTCTAACTGGAACTCTGACCAAACTTAACCACCTGCTTAGAGAAGAAAAATTATTCCACCTTACTCCAACTTAAGTGTTCATTGTTTGTTTGTGTTATTTTCGTTTTAACCAAATTCAAGCATTATTATTTCATTGACTGTCTAATCACTTCGATTAATACTCTGGTTTTCAATATTTCTTTCTCCTTTTCCTCCTCACCCTTCACCTCTCATTAAAATAGATCTAAGATGAACTGAGAGAAAGAGACTTATGTTCTCAAATAGTTTACACATCGTGATGATTTGGGAAAATGGTCTCTGGTTCTAAATGGCCTTCATTTAAGGTGACTGGTGGAGGTTGTCATCCTTGGGTACAGTTAGTCTGCTTGGTCAACAGGCATTTTGCAACGGTGTCTATGAAGTGTGGCAAGGTCTGTTTGGTCTTGTTGGCATGATGCTAACACTTGTTGATGATGATGATGATGGTGATAGTCTCTGCCACTGCCTCAGGCCTTAGGGGGATATACAATCTATATGCCTATCCTGATCTCTTTAATGTTCCGAGCACTTCCCTATCCCCAAAGGCCATAAGGAAACCCTGACTTCTCTCTCCAGACCTGACTACAACATGTGGGACAATATGACACTCATCTCAAGTCCACTCAATTAAGGACTACCCTTAGACATTGCTACTCTAGTTTTTCATGGTGCCATTTGCAGTGTTTCTGAGTCTTCCGATCTTCTGGCTAAGCTCAGAGAATAGCACGCTTACCAATATTTGCAAAATTCCCAAAGTCTTTCCCTCTCTCTTTGTCTCTCTCCCCATCCCTCTGTCCTTCCTATCTCCTCCTTTTTATAACGTCTTTATGCTCTTACCTTTTAGTCTTGAATATTAACATGTAAACCCAGCTATCCTAGAAAACCCCTATCTCTCTCCTCAAAACTAGTTTTTATTTTTGTTTTATCCACCCCAAAAACACTTGCTAAGTCTCCTTGTGGACTTAGAAACTTTATTTGGAAGCTCAGGGCTGGGTTCTAGGCTTCACTTCCCCCTCCCAAAATAATCTATGCCTTCACTACAGTGGCTGGAGAACCAGCTGCAGGGCAACCAGGAAAACTAAGATTTTCAAAAATGTTATTGTCCATATACTAATAAAAATAATAAGAGCTCATATTTATTGAGAGCCTCCTCTATACCCAGGTCTATCTATTCCCCAAACACTGCCTCATAACACTGTTCCTCTATTGAAAAATAAATAGATCAGGGAGAACCTCCCTTCTCATACTAGGCTCAGTGATTATACCACTCAAAAAACTTAGGCACATTTTCTGAAAATATAAAACCTCAAGTCCCTCCTATCAATATTACTTTAATAATAATAAAAGAGAATCCATTTGTTGAGTGTTTACTATTAGTATATTTTCACTAAATTTTTGTGATCTGTATACCAAAGGATATAATGTTTTGAATATAAAAAATATTTAAATAATGATTTAACAAAAACTGAAGCTGAGAGGTGTTACATTTGCCCAAGTTCGCATGGCTAGGGAGTGTCGGAGGCAGCATTTTGCCTGAGCCAGTGCCTACTTCGTTTTGGAGAGTCACCATGCAGAAACATTGAAAATTGAAAGCTCTGAGAAGTCAGGTTGGAGGTAAAGATTCCTGCTTAACTGTATTTAATAGTGTTCCCCACAAATGCCTTTGGCTCTAGAATGGCAATATCAAGACAGTTTAAGGATTGTAGGTGGAAAGGCAAGCTTCTCCCGTGGCTCATGGTCACATGGGGGATGGGGCCAAGGACAACAAAGTGATGGTGAATCAGTGTTGGACCAACATCAACAGGACAGCAGGAGATCCATTCACTCAGCAAAGGTTTGCAGAGCACAGCCAGTGTGTTAGTCATTTTGCTAAGCACCAGAGACAGAAAAATAGGCAAGACACCCTCTCTATACTCAAGAGTCAAGTGTTCTCTATTCCCATTAGAGCAGTCGATTCAGAAACTTAAACAAGGGCTTGTTAAAACACAGATTGCTGAGTCCCACCACCAGAGTTCTGATACAGTAGGACTGGGGTAGTGCCAAAGAATTTGCATCTCTAACAAGCCCCCAGGTGATGCTGTTGCTACAGGTCTCAGGAGCACACTTGGAGAATGACTCTGTTGGAGTAGTCAAATACTCTCTGCTTCAGGATCCTGGAAAACACTTTCTGTCAATTCCCACTGTTCCCAGAAAAAAGAAGTTTGAAATCTTAATCTTAACTTATTGGTACCCCTACCTCCATGGAAATATAATAAAATCCACAATTATCTGTCTATCTGGGCCATAGATGCGCTGGCCATATTACATGTATCAACATCTTTTTACCCTCACAATGAATCAGTGATAGATTTATTGATCAGTAATTAGCGTCCAACTTGAGAGCCTCAGAGAGATCAGGAGTCGACAAAGCGCACAGAGCTAGCAAGGCGCAGAGCTGGGATTCAGACCTGGCCCTGTTATTCCAAAGATTCTGTGTTTTTCATCCTGCTTTACTGCTAAGACCAGTTCGTTTGATGGTGGCGGTTGGGAGGTCAGGGCCTATGAGACAAGTGGCTTATTAAAAATCAGAAAGTCTCAATAAATAATTGATTACATTTCTTTTTTTCCTCTTTTCTTCTTGCTCATGAGGAAAGCACCTCATCTGTTAAAAGCCTGCAGCTCAGACGGCGCTAACAGGAAAAGAAAGGCTGCCCTCTGCTTCCCTGGAGCCTGGGAACTGCTCCTTCCAACACCTGAGTTGCTTCTGGAACTCAGCCTTCAGCCCCACCCCCACCGCTCCACCTCGCGCCAGAAGTGGAGGTGAAAAGCCACCAAGGCAGTGTCCCAGCGGCTGCGGGAAGGATTCTATGTCAGCTGCACCACCAGCAGGAGAGCAGGAACACCGACCTCCTTCTGTGCCGCCTGCCTAATCCCCATCCTGTGCGGTTGTCATGGTGACAAGGGCAATGCTGGTGCAGGTGCCTGACTGTGAGGGAGACACGTGTGACTCAAATGATGAGGGGAATTAAAGAGGATCAGCAGCCCGCCCTGCAGCTCCAGCAGGAGGGCTCTGAATCCTGTGGTGTTGAAGCAGTGGTTAGAGAATTGAGGAGACTGGGGAAGCGCAGGAATCCGAGTCAGGTCTGGAGAGGCCCCCCACCCCCACCCCATGTGACTTTGCCTGGCTGGAAGCTTACAGAGACATGGTTTGGAGGGGCAGCCCCCAGATTTGTCATTGTTGATTAGAAAAGATGCTTTCACAACCTCAGGAGAAGCATATATGTTATTCTCATCTCTCTCTTACTCTCCTACCAGCTCTTCCGTTTGCAGGAAAACCACAGGAGTAACCTACAGGGCAGAACAGAATTCACACAGTCTTGCTCTGTGAATCAAAGTGAAGTGGCAAGAAATAGGGAAATGACTCCAAAAGAGCGAGCATGTTTTCAAATACGTTGGGTGTTGTTCCTTGAAAACCTGTTTACTGTTTCTCAAGTATTGGGGAGCTATCGTCTCAGTTAGATTTCAGGGTGGTTTGTAGGAGTAAGAGAAACCAGATTTAGGGGCCGGCCCATGATGTAGTGGTTTGTTCAGTTGGTGTGCTCCACCTGGGCAATCCAGTTCACAGGTTCGGATCCTGGGCACAGACCTACACCACTCATCAGCCATGTTGTGGTGGCAACCCACATACAAAGTAGAGGAAGACTGGCACAGATGTTAGCTCAGGGTGAATCTTTCTCAGGAAAAAAAAAAAAAAGAGAGAGAGAGACAAACCAGAGTTATAAAGTTGAATGTCACCTGACTTTTGTATCCTACCACTGGCTCCTCCCCTGAAGCCCTCTTCCACATCGAGTCCATTGACTGCCCCTCACTATTCCATGATCCATCTCCTCTCTCCAACTCTATCAACAGGAGGACCATTAATGTCTGGCCCCACAAAAGGATAAGGAAAATAGAACCACACAATACTGAGCACAATTAGTGTTCTAGGTGTTTGATGAACATTTCATCATTCAATCCAGACAATATAGCACTTGGTGGTAAGTGCAACCATCTCCACTTTATAGATACAGATGTTAGACTTCAAAGATCCTAAGCAATGTGACTTAAATCAGAGACAGAAAATAAATTCATATGAAGGTCTTTATTATCATCAAACTTCCATTTTTATTCCTACTACACTCCCACATCACACTGTCCCTCATAAAGGAGAAAGAAAAAACTTTCTTCTCACCTCTGGTAATTTTGATATTTAACTGGCAAGAGTCAGAATCTTGCTATTTTGATACCATGTCCTAGGACTCTTATTCCAATCTTAATTATTAATAATAACTGATAGTTGTTGAATGATTTTACTACGTCCCTTTCACAAACCTGAAGTATAGGGAATATGTTAAAGATTTTTATTCATATTAGAGGTGTGCAAATTTAGACCTAAGGAGAATATTTGCCCAAGGTCCCACAGTTTGTATAGGTCTGAGTCAGAATGTGAACTGTTTCCAGAGCAGAGCACTTACTCCCTATTCTATGCCATGAGGCGCGGTTCTTATAAACTTTCTTTAGGATGGAGGAAAAAGGAAAGAGATGTTCTACTTTTCTCTTTGGTTCCAATGGAAATAAAGCTAAACCATGTGGGCTTGGGGCTTAAGCAAGGGCATTTCAAGAAATGTAAGAGCACTTCTCTTGTTATCTTTTGTGGGTTGTTTTGTTTGAATTCTAGAATATTCCCAGTGCCTATTGTTTTGGGTTGGATACCTAAGTATGGGCAACCTAAGTCTGCAGTTGAAATGACTTTCACAAAAGCTTTCATTCCGGCCCGTGCTTGATGGACATCAATCCACTTAGTATTCATTTCAGGCTAATTAGCTACAGCAAGGGTCCCATGAGCACCAAGAGCCAGGAGAAGGGACAATTCAGGACGTCTTTGTCTAATTCCTCTTTAAATGCTAATAGCTTTGAGATTATTCTATTAACAGGCAGTATCAGAAAAGGAATAAAAAAGCCCGTTTCATTTAATAAAGGGATCACCAAATGGATTGGAATGTTTGCAACAGCCTGAGTAATTATCTATTCATTTAGGTCAGACTACTGTGGGCATCAGGAAAACATAACTAAGAAGAGCAATCCAATTTATGTAGAGCCTGCAATGGGCTTCATTACGAAACAACCCCTGATCCCTGCACTTCTACATGCCTAGTAGAAAACAGGTCATCTCTACAACAGAGACAGAAGACACCTTTCCCTGGAGTCCAAGAACTACAAGTCAAACCTTTATAACATGACAAATAAAAGCCGTGTTCTAATGCAATGCATGCGGTTACATACACAATGCCTTTGGGCAAGGAGAAAGAGGAGGCTGGGGCTAGACACTAAATATCATCTCAAAAATCAGAAAGACTTGTGTTCAAATCCTTGTTTCTCCTTAGTAACCCCAAATACACCCACCCCAGGTTGCAAGAGCTTTGTGGTGCTACAGCCCTCCCACTATTTATTTGAGCATTAACTAGGTAAGCTATCTCACTTTTCTGTCTTTACTTTCTCACTTATAAAATAATCATCATCTTATATCAAGCTCACAAAAGTTATTGCAAGTATTAAATGAGATAATATATGTGAAAATAGATGAGACCAGGGTAGATGTTCAATAGATGCTTATAATTTTTACCTGGATCAGCTACACAGGCTGGCTTTGTCAAAGACACCTGAGAGGGCCAAAGGCAATTTGATTAGCTTAAGAGTCTAGGCACTTATTATTCAAGAAGGATCCATCCAACGAGTAGGTCCTGCCAAAGGAGGTGGATTATACTCTTGTTAGGTGAGTGGTGACATCAGTCTATTCTTAGGACTTTCATTTTTGACGTTCACAGAGATTAAGAAAATGGTACAGCCATCTGGGGAGGGAGCTGGTGCAAGCCTAGCTGAAAATCTGTGCTCCAGCTGAAGGGGCAAAGGTTAAGAAAGGTCTGCAGTTCTAATAACTGCTGTTGCATGCTTTGCCTTGGCCAGGATTGGCTGCTGAATCACCAGAAGAACTGCTGAAAAATGCAGATTCTAAGTCGTGATCCAGATCTGCTGAGTCAGAATCTCTAAGGGAGAACGCCAGGGAATATGACTTTTCTAAAATTTTCTCGGGACACCAGGACACATTCTGTGGGCTAGTGTTTGGAAACCAATAAGCTAAGGAAGTGGAAGAGACCGAGCCTGCTGCGCTAAAATGTCACATTGGTGATATGGTCCTTTCCGAATACATTCTACAAGTCGGCTTGCACTCGTGTCTCATAGGGATGTATCTGAGGCCCATTAACATTCACTTCACAAAATGCCAGTGCTTATGTGTCTTACTCCTGCTTTCCTCTACTAATAAGCCCAAAGAAAATGGGAAATAAAAAATAGTTCTTAAGGACAATCTTTGATGTACCATCAGGCCTCCTTTGACTTGACTCATCTCTGGCCTACAAGTGGGAGAAGAGAAGTGATGTAGCAGGAGCTTCTAGGCGGATATGTAGAATTCCTAGTTATCATGACCAGCAACTTAGGTGTGACTGTTCAACTTCCACTGCAAATGGCCACCGCAGCAGAATAATATAGCAAGAATCAGGTTGATATTTATTGTAGGTGTTTCTTCAAAGTGACTTCAGAAGGTAGAAAGTAAATATATCCAGGAGTGGAAGTGCTGGGTCATAAATCAGGTATATGTTTAGCTCAGGCGAATATTGCCCAAAGGTTTTCCAAAGCAATTGAACCAATTTACACTCCCTCCAACACATACGAGTGTCCAATTCTTCCACATCCACACTAAGATATGGACTTTTCAGTCTGTTTCATTTTAGCCATTTTGATGAGTGTTTAGTGGAATCTCATTGTGGTTTTAATTTGCATTCCACTGATATATAATTATTTCACATGAAGTGCCCATTAGAGGGTTTTACCCATAACTCATCAATTTCATTCCTAAGTATATGCCCAAGAGAAACGAATACATATGGCCACCAAAAGACATATATAAGCAACTTCATTTATAACAGCCAAAACCTGGAACAATCCAAGTATCTGTCAACAGAAGAATAGATAAATAAATAGGAATACTATTTATACAACGGAATATAACAGCAAGAAAAATAGAAACTATTAAACATGCAACATCATGGATGAATCTCACAGATATTATGTTGAAAGATAAAAAAGCCATACACAAGTGAGTATGTACTGTGTAATTCCGTTTATATAAAGTTCAAGAACATAACAGAGAGCAAAAGAAGTTAGAATAGTAGTTAGCTCTAGTGGTGGGGAATGTAATCAGGGCAGGCTTTATGGGTGCCTGTCTCACAAGACTCCACACTTAGAAAGGTCCTGTGTTTAGATTAGTGCTCTGCTCTCACTGTCTTGAAATTCTTAATACATTTTTGAAACAGGACCCCCATGTTTTCATTTCGGATTGTGAGCTGCAAATTATGCAGCTGGTCCTTGGTGTAACTGACTAGAAAAAGGCACAAGGGAAACTCTTGGGTGTTGGGAATATTCTATATCTTGATCAAGGTGGTAGTTACACGGGTGTATGTATATGTTAAAAGCCATTGAGCTATACATATAAGATTTGTGCACTTTACTGTATATAAGTTATAACTTAATAAAGTGTAGCAAAAATGTGAAAGAATAAATAGAATATACAGCAAGGTGAAGGGCACTCTTACCAGAATTGCCAGAGGCTCTCCTGCATAGCTCTGGGGAGGATTCTAACTGTAAGTGACTCCAGCTGTAAGAAAGAACAGAAGAACGATGAATATTAATATACACTGAGTGTCTACTATGCGTCAGGTACTGTGGAAATTGTTTTACATGTGCTGAATCATTAAATCTTCACAGCCACCTTGTAAGATAGATAGCATTAGCCTCATTTTATAGACAAGGAAAAGGAAGTCCAGAGAGGTCAAGCAACTTGCCCAGTGATAGACAGTGTGTGAGTGACCAAACGGAGTTTCAAACCCAGATCCACCTGCTTTGCAGCCACATACTTTCCACGCTATTATGCCACCTCAACTTGCAAAAATCTCCTAGTCATGTATTCGGGGAGACAAAAAAGCCGACCACGTTCTAAAAATATTTCAATATGACATAAGTATTCAGAGGCTGGATGAGATGTGGAGAAATCCTTTTCCTGCCTTTGCAGGCATGCTGTGCCCTCCCAGGGCATGAGATTCTATTTTACCCCATGATCATAACTGTCGGTATTAGTCCTGGAAATATGATTACCCATCTCAAGTATTTGACTCAAGGACTCAGTTCAGCCTCCGATTCTACAGCTTGCCAATGGGCTGTAAGAAATAAGCATTGTTATGTGACCTTCAAAACATGACAGACGAGTAGCAAAATAAATGATTCATTTAATGGGTTTAGAGATACAGGGCCTTCCCCTGCTTCAGCACTGAGGTCTTATTTATGGGCTGGTCTTAACTGAGTTTCTTTGTGTGCAAGCCTTGAAGAGCCATTATGGTCAAAACCTTTCACAGGATTTATTATTAGAATGCTTTGAAAATTTCTATGTAAAAAACAGAAGAAGGGAAACTGTTATGTCTGTTGTGTGAACGCAAAAAAACATCTGCTTGAAACATAGATTTCTGAATGTTTGACACTGAGGAAATCACAGAAATGGTAAATAATCTATACTTAATCTGGTTTAAAAACATATGCTTATGTAGGGTTTCATGAGCTCTTTACATCATTTTTATCCAGTGGATTGCTCAAGAAACTTGTATTGAGCATCTTTATATACATGTCAGTATGCTAGGGATTTTTAAGCATATGGAATGGATGAGACATATATTTGACCTTCTGCAAGGTAAGAGAAGAGCAGATAATATATATAACATGTGTCCTACATGTTCATAGTACAAAAGGTGGTGGAATAAATTAAAGAATTGTAGCATCAAGAGAAGGGATGATGAAAGGAGCAAGCCCATACCCTTTTATCTTTCTCAGGAAAAAATCATGATTGCCAGAAACGTGATAAAATTGCCAGAATAATATGAAATTAGCTATGTGATCAGTATGGTTCTTAATACTTTTGTTTTCCTCCAGGCAGTCTTAGAAACTACCCATCTAACTCCTTTAGCCATGTCTCCCTCCCAATCTCTATCTCTATCTCATCGTGCTTCTTTCTTCTCTTTCCTCACTTGGATCAGAATTCTTGGGAGAGATTAAAGATGAGATACCCGGAAGAGTGTGAATCAACTGTGTCCTATCATAAGACTGGAGACAGTGGCACATGTGCCTTTTCCAAATATTTCAGTCTCTCTTTGATAATAGAGCCATGAAAATGTTCTGTCATCCGCACTATATCAGGCAGAAATGTTTGGGGAGTCTGAAGCAACTTCATGGCACTGACCACATCAGCTGGCTATTGGTTTTAGTTCAGATCCTACACAGGGAAATTTCCTTCCCAGCAAAGGCACTCAAAAAATTCACATCACCTTTTCACCATGAGAAGAAAAGACACAGTAGGCTCAGGCCAAGACAGAAAGAGAGAGATGGTGGGGGTCGGGGGAGAAATGGAGAGAGAGAAAGAGAGACAGAGAGAGAGAGAGAAGAAAAGCAACATTGCATGGTGTTCGTTCTCCTATTTAAACAGGAAATATTGAACCATCTTGGTATAACAATTAGGCTCTCAAGTTAGAAATGGACATAGAATGGATATAGAAATGGACACAGTAATAGCTAACATTTATTAAGCACTTATGCTGTACCAGGCATCATTCCAAGCTCTTCAGGTTTTAACTCATTTACTCCTCATTACAATCCTGGGAGGTGGTACTAGATTCATATCCACTTCAAATGTGAGGGAAATGAGGCAAAGATTGCTTAAGTAAAATGTCCAGTCACATCATACACTTGTAAGTGATGAAGCTGAAATGCAAACCCAGGTGGAGTGGCTCCAGAGCCCTCACTCTGAAGCACCACACTATATTACACAGGCAATAAAACTATGCGACACAGAAAGGAGGCTCTAGGGTGGACAAGAAGTATCTCCAAGGCATCTGTGAGCCAGTTTCATCTCTGTCTTCACTGCATTATCTGCTTACCACCACTCCTTAGGGATGCCATGACTCCTGAGGTCGTGTCACTGGAAATGGTTCAATTTTAGAGAATAAAAGTGAGGCTGGAGAAACCGATTCCTCCTAATTTGCATAACTAGGAATAGAACCTAGATACTCTAAACTCTCAGACTTATGTGCTTTCTACATAACTTATACACCTGATCCTAATGCCTCCTTCATCTCCATCCTCCCACTATCTCCTAGCCGCATGACCTGTCTTTGTACATCAACATACCCACTCCAATCCAGAGAGAGAATCTTTGAACGTTGGAGGAGAAATGTCCTTAGATATGACCTAGAAAACTCTTAGTTCCCCAGACTTGTTTTATATAGATGAAAAGACTGAGGCCTAGAAAAGCAAAAGATGTGTCACAAGCTCATTTATATATGGTAGCTAATTGGGAGTTAATTTCTCCCACTTCCTGCTTCAGTTTCCCTCCTGTATAATACATTGTCCCAGATATTCACTTTTATATGTAATAAACTATTTATCAGCTGATGACATATATCAGAGCATATGTGGATAATCCTCTACTTTAAATTTTCACATCAAATGCTCAAAAAGACTCATAAAATACATAGTATGCTTATTTTAACTCAGGGTCATTAAAACCCCATACTAATGACTCCAAATTCAGTGTTGTTTCCACTCCACTGCAGCCATCTCTCTACTCTTTAGTACCACAAGTGTTCTTGATTAGATTTATTGGCTTTAGATTTATTGTCATTCAATATCTATTAGCTACCAACCACACGGCTGTGATATGTACCTCAAAATTTATACCACATTTACTAAATATGCATTGAGTACTTGCTGTGTATCTGGTATACTGTACATGTGTGTACACATATGTATGTTTATGTATATATACATATACACATAGAGAGAGATTTATACCTATATAATATTTAATTAAGAAATGCAAATATATCTCTTTATATGCCCATTTCATGTCATAGGATCCCTTTGTTTAAAATTGCTACACAGAATTAATACATAAAAAGCCTTTATTTTAAATAGCTGACATAAAATATTTATGACAATGAGAAATGTTAGACAAACTCATCCAACTAAATAATCTTTTGTATATACTTCAAAGTTTTGCTTTCTTAGACTACAGTTACTAAAGTCAATTTCCTATCTCATTTTTATTTATTATTCAAGACCAAAAGACAATGAAATTAAATTGAGTTTCCCCAGGAGATTTGAAAAGCAAAAAATGGCTGGGAAGTACTGCAGGAAGTTGCTTCAGACCTGAAAACTGGCAGGAAAGAAGGCTAAAACTATCACCACCAGACTCCACCTCAGAAGAGGAGTGGTAGGGCAGGTCAGAGAGCCCAGAGGGCTCTGAATTTCAGGGAAACTAATTAAGAAACCGATATTCAGGAAAAACATAACACCTACTAATAAAGACAGCAAACAAATCCAAACCAACCCAAATATGTCAAGCATGGACCTATTTTAGCATCATTTGGCTCTGTCCTTGAAATAATAACAATTGATTGTTTTATGCTTAAGAGTGTTTGACATACCCCTGGCTGTAAATACAAGCTCGATGAGCATCCTTTTCTGTGCTCCTTCTTGAATGGTGCTTGCTATGTTAAAAAGGTCATTTTCTTTCACCACTGTGATCAAAGTGGTCTATGGTATTCTAGGCTACTTTTATTAATTACCATTTAACAATAGCCCAGCACACAAGCACCATAGAACCCTCCATATAAACCCAGTATTATGCTAGATACTTGGTGAGTATTCTCATATTTAATCTTTACAGAAAGTCTGTGAGATGAGTCCTATTAGGACCTCAATTTTAGCAATGAATAAAGAGGAATACAGAGTTTAAGCAACTTTCTTAACCAGTTGCACAACTGACTAGTGTCAAATGAGGTCATAAACCAGAATCTATTTCACGCCAAACGCAGGGCCTGTAATAACCAGACATATTACCTAGAGAAAACTGAATTCAAAAGAGGAGCTTACAAATGCAGATTTTAATTAAACACACACAATAAAGAAAGCTGCCATAAAAGACAATTTCTAGCATTTTGGAGGAGGCTCTGTGTTCTGCCTCAGCTCTGAGTTTTAAGGGAGAGAGAATCTCTTCCTCCCTTCTCAGCCATTGGACTACTGGCCCTGCCCTTAAACCTGGTGGTTGTACTTACTCTTTAAAGCACCAGTGGACCCTGGGGGGACTATAAAAGAAAAGCTGACCCAAAATAATCTCCACTCTGGTGGCATTTAAGGGACCCAATTTAAGTGGATGGAGGTGTCGAAATTGATCATAACAATTCACCTCAGAAAAGGTCTTAAATGTCAATTTATCTTTGCAGTGAGAGTACCTTAGAGCAAAAACTGAGAACGTATCCCAGTACAATAACCTCCCTTTGCCAAGAGCTCCTCGGAACCACTGTTAACGCCTCCTCATTTCACAGACACTAAAGAGTAAAATTAATTCTGTAGTTAGTGAGCCTGCTGTCTCCCTCTCTAAAGATACTCAGCCTGTATCAGTGTGCTAGGGCTGCCATAAGAAAGTACCACAGACTGGGTGGCTTAAACAACAAAATTTTATTTTCTCACAATACTTGAGGTTAGAAGTCTGAGAGCAAGGTGTCGGCAGGGTTGGTTTCTTCTAAAGCCTATACCGCTTGTAGACAATCATCTTCTCCTTGTATCTTCACATGATCTTCCCTCTCTGTGTGTCTGTGTCCTGATTTCCTCTTCGTGTGAAGACACCAGGCATTTGGGAATAGAATCCACCCATATTACTTTATGTCACCTTAATTATCTCTTTAAAGTCCTATCTCTGAATGCAGTCACGTTCTGAGGTACTGGGGGCTAGGACTTCAACATGTGAATTTGGAGGCGATACAATTCAGCCCATAAACGCAGCCCAATAGAAATCCCCATTTGGTATTGTTCTATCCTAGTGCCTCTGCAAATTTCAGTTTTTACTTAGCAGCCTATTCTTGTCATTCAACAGTCCTTCTTCCCAATCCCCAACCCCAATCCTGCCCCAGGATATAGAAATGAAGCCCAGTGCTGTCAGGTTATGGCGATTGGTCCAGGGATTAGCACATGCTCCAAGCAATAAAATGAAATGCAATATAATTTTCCCTGGTAGAACAAAGCCTCCTACACTTCTCTCTTGAAGAGAAATCTAGAACGATGCAACCTGGTGGGCCAGTAGGAGCCATTTTATAGCCAGGAAGGGTGAATCTGAGAATAAGTCAAATTAAGTTGGAGAACAGAGTAGACCTGAAAGACTAAGAGAATAGGGGGTCGGCGACACTTTTTGAGACTGTGGATCAAGCTATGCCTGAAGTCAAAATTATACCCAAACTTTCCCGTCACAATGATATTCCTTTTGCTTTAGCCATTTGGAGTCTGGCTATCTGTAATCCTCAACAGAAAGAATCCTAACTGAAACAACAGTCTCATATCGATGGACAGCAGACGTGAAGTTCAGGGACAGGCTGAAGAATAAATTAGGAAACGTTCCTTATGCTTTCATCTGTTTGCTCTATATTTGTGTTAAGTTTCTACATGTCAAGATTACTTACCTAATTAATTCCACAAGTATCTACAAAATACTTACCAGAATCGGGTATTGTGCTATAGCATAGTTTCTCAACAGGATGACATTGCCCCAAAAGGGATGAAAATTGGTTCTTCTAGGGGTGGAAAAATCTTACTCTTTTTTGTGTAAAAAACACAGATATGCATACAGTACATTACCAGATATAGGGTATATTGGTGGTATTACAATTTCATGGGGCGAAAGGGACAATTAGGGGGAAAAATCTTTCCAAAAAGCCTTCTTAGAAGGGCAATAAAAAAAATGGTTGAGGAACGCTGTGCTAAAGGGAATTCGGAGAAATGCAGATACAAATAAATGTGGATGCAGTGGGCACTGTGATAGAGAAATATAAAAGGTACAATAAAGACCAAAAGAAAACGTATTTTCAATCCTATAGAAAAAGAGGATTGAATGCAGAGTCAAAATAGTTATGTAGAAAATGATACTTTACCTTATTCTGAAAGCTAAGTAATCAAGTAGAAAGAGACCATCCTAGTCTGGGGTGCCATGTAAGCAAAAATGTGGAAGCCTGAAGGGGTGTAGCTCAGTATGACTGGTTAGGCTATAAAAGGGAAGGCAGGCAATAAGGGAGGCAGGCATATCAAGTAGGAATATCTTACTAACAGTGGATTAAACATATAAGGTTTTTCTTCTCTCTTAAAAGAATTCTGGAGGTAGAAAGCTTCTGGCTTTAATTCAAGAGCTGTAAGCTGTCAAGGCTGGCATTTTTGAAATTCTCTTTGCCTTTTTCTCCATGTTTGTCACCCCATCCATTCTAGGTGTTGGGGGCAGCTCCAGATACTCATGTCTAAGGCAGAAAAATGGAGAAATTGCATTTATTTTTACACGTTGATCAGCTTTTATCAAGAAAGTAAAAGTTTTCCCAAAATAACGTCTCTCTCCCTACTCACTTGAGTCACTGGCCTGATGTGGATCACTTGGCCATCCCCAGGCATAAAGGAGGCTGGGAAAATGGAGAACAGAATTGTCATAACTTGTTTAAACTAAGTATTCCAACACCTAGAGACACGCAAATTGCTGCTGCAAATTTAATCTCAGTACTGCTGGAAAGAAATATGTGGGGAATAGAGTTTTAGGCCAAGGAAGAAATGATCAAAGATCAAATTATTATTTAGTTCTCTGCAGCTAAGACTAGGCATAGAATAAAATTCCAATGTATTTTAGAAATCATTATTATAGAGGTGACAAAATTATTGGTGGTTTTTATATTCCTCTTCATATTTCCAAATTTTATATAGTGAATATGTATTAGCCATATAATCAAGAAAAAACAAACATTATAATATTTTAAAAGGAACAGTTCCCAATAAAATTATTGCCTGGGGAAAAGAACTAGACCATTTTAAGAGCTATGCTGGTGGAAAAATTAAGTATAGTGTATTTAGGTAATTGGACTAGAACACAGAAAATACGGAAGAAAATTAGTGAGGCTCAGGAAGAGAGAAACATTAAGTGGTTTTCTTTTTTTTTTGTGAGGAAGACCAGCCCTGAGCTACCATCTATTGCCAATCCTCCTCCTTTTTTTCCCCTTTTTCTCCCCAAAGCCCCAGTAGATAGTTGTGTGTCATAGCTGCACATCCTTCTAGTTGCTGTATGTGGGACGCGGCCTCAGCATGGCCAGACAAGCAGTGCGTCGGTGCACCCGGGATCCGAACCTGGGCCACCAGTAGTGGAGTGCGCTCACCCAACTGCTAAGCTACAGGGCCGGCCCCCCATTAAGTGGTTTTCTGAATCCAACTCATACCAGTTCTTGAGAGCTGATTGCTAAATTTTTTGGAACTCTGTAAGTTGGTTTTCAAGCATAGCCATTATTAAAACTTAAATTTTGTAAACACAGTTTAAATAAAGGCAACAAATATGCAAAATAATCACTTCCTAATTATCTTACTGTATTTTTCTATTATCTATGTTCTTGAGGTCATGTCTCTTGTATTTGTATGATGGAAATACCAGATGATGGTACTGAGCATCCCTTCCCAACTCCACTTTCAGTGACATCAAATTGGTAGGTTGAAATAGGCCACCACAGGAGTATTTACATCATGGAGATTGGCAGATGCTACAAAACAGAGCTTGATTTATTGTTTTATTGATTGTCTTTACTTAAGTGATAGAAAATTTTATTAATAAAAATTAAACTCAAATTATGTCTTATCTATAAATAATACATTGTAAATAGCACAAAAATTTGAGAAAGTGTTTTTCTATTAATATTAGTGCAATAATCACCATCTAACTCTTGAAACCTTTCCTTTCTCCTCTCTAAAACTATCAAGATTTCTTGATTCTTAAAAAACTGAACATGCAACTACCACAAAATCCAGCAATTGCACTCCCAGGCATTTATCCCAGAGAAATGGAAATTTATGTTCACATAAAAACCTGTACATGAATGTTTATAACAGCTTTATTTGTAAAGCCCAAATCTGGAAACAACCCAGGCATCCTTCAATGGAAGAATTGTTAAACAAACTGTGATAAATCCATACCACAGAATATGGTTCAGCAATAAAAATGAAGAAACTATTTATACATGCAACAACCTGGATGAATCTCCACAGAATTATGATGAGAGAAAAAAAGCCAATCCCAAAGGTTACATACTATATAATTCTGTTTATATAGCATTCTTGAAATGAGAATGTTGTAGAAATGCAAACGAATTAGTAGTGAGTGAGTGAGGGGTCATGGGGGAAAGTGGGTGTAGCTATAAATGGACAATATTAGGGATCTTTGTAGTGATGTAAGTCTTCTGTATCTTGACTGTATCAATATCAATATCGTGGTTGTGATATTGTACTATACATTGCAAGATATTATCATTGGCGGAAACTGGATAAAAGGTACATAGGATCTCTCTGTATCATTATTTATGACTACATGTGAAGCTACACTTATCTCAAAATAAAAAGTTTAACTAAAATATAGAAAAAAGATCCCAATAGTTTATCTATTGCACAATAACAAATAAATTTCAAGTTAAAAAAAAAAAAAGAAGCTTTCTTAATTCCCCTTCCACCTCTCTGTCTACTCTTCTCACTCTCTTCTTAGCTATTCTTTTCTCATTGCACATATTCCTCTTTGATTATATCATCTGTTCTCACAGATTCAATCACCATCTGTATAATAAGTTTCCCAAATATGTACTCTCTCTTCTCTTAAAACTTGAAATTCGGTTACTGACTGGTCATACTCTTTGGATATCGTATAGACATTACACACTGAGTATGTCCAAAATTTAATGCAAAAGCAATTCAGTGGAGAAAGGCTAGTCTTTTCAACACTGTGCTTAAGTAATTGGATATCCATATGCAAGAAGGAGAGAAAAAGTGAGAGAGAGAGAGGGAGAGAGAAAGAAAGAAGGAAGGAAGGAAGGAAAGAAGGAAGGAAGGAAGGAAGGAAGGAAAGAAAAAGAAAGACAGAAAGACAAAAAGACAGAAAGAAAGAAAGGAAGGAAGGAAGGAAGGAAGAAAGGAAAAGAAGGAAGGAAGAAAGGAAGAAAGAAAAGATGAAAGAAAGAAAGAAACGATGAAAGAAAGAAAGGAAACAAAGCAAGAAAGAAAGGAAACAAAGCAAGATACGAAAGAAGGCAAGATACGAAAGAGAGGAAAGAAAGGAGAAGAAATTCTATCCATACCTCTTACTTTATGCAAAAATTAACTCAAAATCGATCATTGACTTAAACATAGTATGTAAAACTGCAAAGCTTCTAGAAGAGAACATAAGCAAATTTCTTTGTTATCTTGGGTTAAGCAAAGATTTCTAGGATACAGCACCAAACACAAGGTCCAGAAAGAAAAGATGACAAATTGGTCTTTATCAACTTAAAAATTAAAAACTCCTACTGTACAAAACACACTGGTAAGAGAATAAAATCTAAGCTATAGACTGGGAGAAAATATTTGTAAGCATACATATGATAAAGGATATAAATATAGACATTATTAGATATATATAATTAGATATTATTTATATAATACAAAGAAATCTCAAAACTTAATAAGAAATCAAACAACCCAATAAAAAAACAGGGCAAAATATTTGAACACACACTTCATCAAAGAAGATATATGGATGACAAATAAGCTCAAGAAAAGATGCTCAACCTTATTAATCATTAGGGAAACAAAAATTAAAACTACCATGAGATATAATTAGAAACTTAGCAGAAAGACTAATGCTAAGAACATTACCAGACCAAATGTTGACATGGATGTAGAGATATGAGAACTCTTATGTATTACTAGTAGGAATATGAAATGGCACAACTACTTGGAAAACAGTTTGGTAGTTTCTTTAAAAATTAAACATACACTTATTTATATAATCTAGCCATTCCACTCCTAGATGTTTGCCTAAGGTGAACACTTAGATTATTGATTTTATATCTTTCCTCTTTTCTACTATATGCATTCAATGCTATACATTTCCCTCTAGGTACTGCTTTTGCTGCATCCAACAAATTTTGAGAAGATGTGTTTTCATTTTCATTTCCTTCAAAATATTTTTAATTTCTCTTGGGATTTTTTCTCTGACCCATGTGTTATTTAGAAGTGTGCTGCTTAACCTCCATATATGTTGGGATTTTCCAGTTACCTTTCTGTTATTAATTTCTAGTCTAATTCCATTGTGGTCTGAAAGCAGACATTGTATGATTTCTATTCTCTTAAATTTGTTAAGGTGCATTTTATGGCCCTGAATGTGGTCTATCTTGGTGAATATTCCATGTGAGATTGAGAAAAATCTAGTATTCTGCTGTTGTTGGATGAAGTACTCAACAGATGTCAATTATATCCAGTGGCGGATGGTGTTGTTGAGTTCAACTACGTCTTTACTGAAAAATCAGTAAAATGCCTGCTGAGTCTGTCCATTTCTGAGAGGGATGTTGAAGTTTCCAACTATGATAGTAGATTCTTATATTTCCCCTTGCAGTTCCATCAGTTTTTGCCTCATGTAGTTTGATGCTCTGTTGTTAAGTACCTACATGTTAAGAATTATTGTGTCTTCTTGGAGAATTGACTCCTTTATCATTATATAACATCCTTCTTTATTCTTGATAACTTTCCTTACTTTGAAGTCTGTTCTGGCTGAAATTAATATAGCTACTCTTGCTTTCTTTTAATTAGTGTTAGCATGGTGTATTTTTCTCCATCCATTTACTTTTAGTACATATGTGTCTTTATACTTAAAGTAGGTTTCTTGAAGACAACATATATTTGGTCCATGTTTTTTGATCCACTCTTATGATCTCTGTCTTTTAATGCATGCATTTAGACCATTGACATTCAAAGTGGTTATGGGTATAGTTGGATTAATATCTACCATATTCATTATGATTTTCTATTTGTTGACCTTGTTCTTTGTTTTTATTTTTGTCTTCCACTACATTTCTGCCTTTTGTGATTTTAATTGAGCATTTCATATGATTCCATTTTCTCTCCTTTATTAGCATATCAGTTATACTTATTTTTTAACCTTTTTTATTCGTTGCTCTAGAGTTTGCAACATATATTCACAACTAATCCAAGGTCACTGTCAAATAACACTATACCACTTCATAGGTAGTTTAAGAACCTCATAACAAAATAATTCTAATTTCTTCTTCCTGTCACATATCATTGCTGTTAGTCATTTCATTTATTTATAAGCATACAGAAATATATATATTTATATATGTGTAAATAAATATATATGATATATACCTAAGTATACACAATAGAATACATTATTGCTTTTATTATTTAAAAAAAAAAGTGGGATCTGTTGGTCAATTAAGAATAGGAATAGAAGGGAGTCAAGATGGCGGTGTAGGCAGACTCTGAAATCACCTCCTGCCACGGACACAGCCAATTTACAACTACTCATGGAAAAATTACCCCTGAGACAGAAGTGAAAACTGGATAAGAGGAACTCCTGAAACAAAGGACAATCCTAATTGAGGTGGAAGAGGCAGAAACTCCCTTCTGGAGAGGAAAAACACCACCTTCGCAAGTAGCCAGCTTCACTGCCGCCCAGGAGCAGCCCACAGGTACGCAGTCCTCCCTGGAGGCACAGGGACCTGAGCCGGGGAGCGCCCCAGCTGTGGGCATTTTGTGGACCCAGAAAAACCGAGATGAGTGGCAGAATAACTGACTTTGCCTGCTACTAAAACATTGGGGAGTACCCCCAGAAAAGCTGGTTCACAAAAAAATTAAAACCGCTCTTAAAGGGCCCATGCACAAACTCACCCGTTTCAGAAAACAACCGAAAATCACCAGAAAGAAATGTGCACAGTGCTTTGGTGAAGAGACTCACCTGAAAGGCCCTGAGTGCATCTTGGTGAGAGGTGAGACCTCTCCAGGGACTGGGACATTGGTGGCAGCCATTGTTGTGGCCTGGTGTGGGCCTGCTGACACAGACACCATTGGAGTTCTCCCTGAGGCCTGCTAGCCCAGGGTCTGCCCCACCCGCTAGAGCACCGATTTAATCCAGCTCAGCCAGGGCAGGCAGCCCACCCTAGAGACTGGCCCCACCCAACAACAAGCCCTCAGGCAACTTGTGAGCCTGCACAGATTGGTGACTGGATTCTCTGCAGCCTGGCAAGTGAGCCCACTTCAGTGGGGCAGGGCATGCACAAGGAGCAGGTGGAGAGTGTGGGGCAGTGGTGGAGTGTGTGGGGCTCCCACCGTGGAGAGACTGGGTCCACTTCAGGTGGTCAGGGCGCACACACGGGGCAGGACTGTGTTGACTGTGTGTGGGGGCCTGTGGGCGGCAGGGCTTGTCAGCTGCAGAAGACTTGTGCTTCTCAAAGACTCACATAGGGGGTTTGCCCCACCTTCCAAAGCCTGAAATAATTGGGTGCTCCCGTGCCTGAGGCCAGCCCCACCCAGCTGCAATCCTCAGAGAGCTGACAAGAGACCTAAAGGCTGGAGGCTTATAGCAATTGTAAGCCCCTGAGCCTAACAACCTGCAACACTGGGGGCCTACTCACCTAAAAGAAATACTGCAACACAAATGTGCTAATAGAACTTGCAGCCAACTCTGCTGGGGCTCCCCACACCCGATAAAGAGACTGAAGGGCCCACAACAACTACAAACAGCTGAGCATTACAACAGCTGACCAGGAGCATAACTCAGCCTACCTGGGTGCCTACAGGGAGAGCAAACAGGCCACAACAGAAGGACGCAGGTAGCCCACATAGGGGTCACCCCTGGAACATTGAGAACTGAGGGAAGCACACTGCAGGACTCCTAAGGCATCATTTGTATAAGGTCACCTATCCAAGACCAGGAGACATAGCTGACGTACCTAATACGTGGACACACGCACAGGGAAAGAGGCAAAATGAGGAGGCAAAGGAATACATTCAAAGTAAGGGAACAGGACAAAACTCCAGAAAAGGAACTAAGTGAAACAGAAATGAGCAACCTACCCAACAGAGAGTTCAAACTAAGAGTGTTAAGGATGCCACTGATCCGGGGAGAAGAATAGATGAACTCAGTGAGAATGTCAACAAAGAAATGGAAGATATAAAAAACAACCAATCAGAAATGAAGAATACAATACTGGAAATGAAAAATTCACTAGAGGGAATCAAAAGCAGAGTAGAGGATACAGAAGAACAGATCTGCGAGCTGGATGAAAGACTAGAAGAAATTACACAAGCTGAGCAGGTAAAAGAGAAAAGAATTAAAAAGAGTGAGGACAGTCTAAGGGACCTCTGGGACAACATCAAGCACACTAACATCCGTGTTATATCTGTCCTGGAAGGAGAAGAGCGAGACAAAGGTGCAGAGAATCTATTTCAAGAAATAATAGATGAAAACTTCCCTAACCTAAGGAAGGAAACACACATCCAGGTACAGGAAGCACAGAGAGCCCCAAACAAGATAAACCCAAAGAGGCCCACACCAAGACACATCATAATCAAAATGTCCAGAATTAAAGATAAAGAGAGAATCCTAAAAGCCACAAGAGAAAGTCAAGTTACATAAAAGGAAGCCCCATAAGGCTATCAGCTGACTTCTCAGCAGAAACCTTACAGGCTAGAAGAGAGTGGCACGATATATTTAAAGGGCTAAAAGGAAAAAACTTACAGCCAAGAATACTCTACACAGCAAGGTTATCATTCAAAATAGAAGGAGAGATCAAAAATTTCCCAGACAAGCAAAAATTAAAGGAGTTTATCACCAAGAAACCAGTGCTACAAGAAATGTTAAAGGGACTGATTTAAGGGGAAAGAGAAGATCACAAATAGGAAAAATTATCTATTTCCATGGTAAGAGGGTAATGGATAGAAATGCACAAAAAAGAGGTTAGATATGTATCAAAAACATAAAATGAGGGAGGAGGGGAGTTAAAGAGAAGAGCTTTCAGACAGAAGTCAAACTAAACAGACCATCAATTCTGTATAGAAGGAGCAAGGAACAGAGAAGGACTACTAAAACACTGAGAAAAAATAAAAAGTTAAAAAATGGCAGTAAGTACATACTTATCAATAGCTACTTTAAATATCAATGGACTAAATGCTCCAATTAAAAGGCATAGGGTGGCTGACTGGATAAAAAAACAAGACCCATATATATGCTGCATACAAGAGACACACTTCAGAACTAAAGACACTCACAAACTGAAAGTGAAGGGGTGGGAAAAGATACTCCACGCAAATGGCAATGAAAAGAAAGCTGGGATTGCAGTACTCATATCAGACAAAATAGACTTTAAAACAAAAACTGTAAAAAGAGGCAAAGAAGGGCATTACGTAATGATCAAGGGAAAAATCCAACAAGAGGATATAACACTTGTAAATATCTATGCACCCAATGTAGGTGCACCTAAATATATAAAGCAATTATTAACAAACATAAAAAGAGAAATAGACAGTAACACAGTAACAGTAGGGGACTTTAACACTCCACTTACACGAATGGATAGATCATCTAAACAGATGATCAATAAGGAAACATTGGCCTTAAATGACACACTAAAACAGCTGGACCTAGTAGATATATACAGAGCATTCCATCCAAAAACCAAAGAATACACGTTCTTTTCAAATGCACCAAGGATTGATCACATATTAGGCCACAAAGCAAGTCTATAAATTTAAGAAGATTGAAATAATACCAAGCATCTTTTCTGACGACAACGGTGTGAAACTGGAAATCAACTATAGGGAGAAAATCAGAAAAGCCACAAATACGTGGAGATTAAACAAAATGCTACTGAACAACGAATGGGTCAAGGAAGAAATCAAAGAAGAAATCAAAAAATACCTGGAGACAAATGACAATGAAAATACGACATGCCAGAATTTATGGGATACAGCAAAAGTGGTTCTGAGAGGGAAGTTTATAGCAATACAGGCCTATCTCAACAAACAAGAAAAAGCTCAAATAAGCAATCTAATAATGCACCTAAAGGAAATGGAAAAAGAAGAACAAACAAAGCCCCAAATCAGTAGAAGAAGGAAAATAATAAAAATCAGAGCAGAAATAAATGAAATAGAGACAAAAAAATAATAGAAAAAATTGATAAAACCAAGAGCTGGTTCTTTGAACAGATAAACAAAATTGACAAACCTTTAGCTGGACTCACCAAGAAAAAAAGAGAGAAGGCACAAATAAGTAAAATCAGAAATGAAAGAGGAGAAGTTACAACAGACACTTCCAAAATACAAAAGATTATGAGAGGATACTATGAAAAGCTATATGCCAACCAATTTGACAATGTGGAAGAAATGGATAAATTCTTAGAATCATACAACCTTCCAAAACCGGATCAAGAAGAAGTAGAAAATTTGAATAGACCAATCACCAGTAAGGAGATCAAAACAGTAATCAAAATCTTCCCCAAAAATAAAAGTCCAGGACCAGACAGCTTCCCTGGTGAATTCTACCAAACATTCAAAGCAGACTTAATACCTATCCTTCTCAAACTCTTCCAAAAAATTGAGGAGGTGGGGAAGCTCCCTAACTCACTCTACGAAGCCAACATCACCCTGATACCAAAACCAGACAAGGACAACACAAAAAAAGAAAATTACAGGCCAATATCACTGATGAACTTTGATGCAAAAATCCTCAACAAAATACTAGCAAATCACATACAACAATACGTTGAAAAGATTATACACCATGATCAAGTGGGATTTATTCCAGGTATGCAGGGATGGTTCAACATTCACAAATCAATCAATGTAATACACCACATTAATAAAACGAAGAACAAAAATCACATGATCATCTCAATAGATGCAGAGAAAGCATTTGACAAGATACAGCATCCATTTATGATAAAAACTCTGAAGAAAATGGGTAAAGAAGGAAAGTACCTCAACATAATAAAGGCCATATATGACAAACCCACAGCTAATATCATCCTCAATGGTGAAAAACTGAAACCTATCCCTCTATGAACAGGAACCAGAGGAGGATGCCCACTGTCACCACTCCTAATTAACATAGTACTGGAAGTCCTAGCCAGAGCAATCAGGCAAGAAAAAGAAATAAAAGTGATCAAATTGGAAAGGAAGAAGTGAACCTCTCACTATTTGCAGATGACATGATTTTATATATAGAAAACCCTAAAGAACCATCCAAAAAACTTTTAGAAGTAATAAACAAATACAGTAAAGTTGCAGGATACAAAATCAGCATCCAAAAATCAGTTGCATTTCTATACACTAACAACGAAGTAGCAGAAAGAGAAATTAAGAATAAAACTCCATTTACAATTGCAACAAAAAGAATAAAATACCTAGGAATAAACTTAACCAAAGAGGTGAAAGATCTGTACACCGAAAACTATAAAACATTGCTGAACGAAATTGAAGAAGACACAAAGAAATGGAAAGATATTCCATGCTCTTGGATTGGAAGAATTAACGTAGTTAAGATGTCCATAATTCCTAAAGCAATCTATAGATTCAATGCAATCCCTATCAAAGTTCCAACAACATTTTTCACAGAAATAGAACAAAGAATCCTAAAATTTATATGGAACAACAAAAGACCCCCAATAGCTAAAGGAATCCTGAGACAAAAGAACAAAGCTGGAGGTATCACACTCCCTGATTCCAAAATATACTACAAAGCTATAGTAACCAAAACAGCATGGTACTGGCACAAAAACAGACACAGAGATCAACGGAATAGAACCGAAAGCCCAGAAATAAACCCACACATCTATGGACAGCTAATCTTCGACAAAGGAGCCAAGAACATACAATGGGTAAAAGAAAGTCTCTTCAACAAATGGTGTTGGGAAAACTGGATAGCCACGTGCAAAAAAATGAAAGTAAACCCTTACCTTATACCATACACAAAAATTAACTCAAAATGGATTAAAGGCTTGAATGTAAGACCTGAAACTAGGAAACTTCTAGAAGAAAACATAGGCAGTACGCTCTTCGACATTGGTCTTAGCAACATATTTTCAAGCACCATGTCTGACCAGGCAAGAGAAACAATAGAAAAAATAAACAAGTGGGACTACATCAAACTAAAAAGCTTCTGCACAACAAAGGAAACCATCAACAAAATGAAAAGACAACCTAACAATTGGGAGAAGATATTTGCAAACCATATATCTGATAAGGGGTTAATCTCCAAAATATATAAAGAACTCATGCATCTCAACAACAAAAAAACCAACAACCCTATTTAAAAATGGGCAAAGGACCTGAACAGACATTTCTCCAAAGAAAATATACAGATGGCCAACAGACATATGAAAAGATGTTCAAAATCATTAACTATCAGGGAAATGCAAATCAAAACTACGATGAGGTATCACCTCATGCCCGTCAGAATGGCTATAATTAACAAGACAGGAAACAACATGTGTTGGAGAGGATGTGGAGAGAAGGGAACTCTCATACACTGCTGGTGGGAGTGCAAACTGGTGCAGCCACTATGGAAAACAGTATGGAGATTCCTCAAAAACTCAAGGATAGAACTACCATATGATCCAGCTATTCCACTGCTGGGTATTTATCCAAAGAACTTGAAAACACCAATGCGTAAAGATACATGCACCCCTGTGTTCATTGCAGCGTTACTCACAATAGCCAAGACTTGGAAGCAACCTAAGTGCCCATCAAGGGATGAATGGATAAAGAGGATGTGGTATACATACACAATGGCATACTACTCAGCCATAAGAAACAATGAAATCCAGCCATTTGTGACAACGTGGATGGACATTGAGGGTATTATGCAAAGTGAAATAAGTCAGAGGGAGAAGGTGAAATACCGTATGATTTCCTTCATTAAGCAGTAGATAATAACAACAATAAACAAACACATAGAGACAGAGATTGGATTGGTGGTTACCAGAAGGGACGAGGGGGTGGGAGGAAGGCGAAACAGATAATTTGGCACATGTGTGTGGTGATGGGTTGTATTTGGTATTTGAGTGGTGAACATGATGTAATCTATGCCGAAATAGAAGTATAACGATGTACACCTGAAACTTATACAATGTTATAAACCAATGTTACTGCAATAAACAAAAATTTAAAGAAAAAAAAAGAATAAGAATAGAAAGTTGGAGTTTTTTTTTACCTTCACTTATTCCTTCTTCAGTGCTCCTCCTTTCTTTAGGTAGATCTGAGTATCTGACGTATAATATTTTCCTTCTCTCTAAATAACTTCTTTTAACATTTCTTGCAAGGGAAGTCGACTGGCAACAAATTCTCTCAGTTTTTGTTTGTCTGACAAAATCTTTATTTCTCCTTCACTTTTGCAAGGGTAATTTTGCAGGGTACAGAATTCTAGGTTGATAGGCTTTTCTCCCAACACATTAAATATTTCACTCCACTGTCTTCTTGCTTACACGATGTCTGAGGAGATGTTGAATGTAATTCTTAATGTTGTTCCTCTAAAGGTAAAGTGTTCTTTTCCTCTGGCTTTTTTCAGAATTTTTTCTTTATCTTTGACTTTCTGTAGTTTCAAAATTATATACTTAGATGTAGTTTTTTTCTTTGGCATTTATCCTGCTTGATGTTCTCTGAATTTCCTGGATCTGCAGTTTGGTGTCTGACATTCATTTGGGGGAAATTCTCAGTCGTTGTTTCAAATTTATTCTGTCCTTTTTTCTCTTCCTTCTTCTGATATTCCCATTATGCGTATGTTATACCTTTTGTAGTTGTCCCATAGTCATTGAACATTCTGTTCCATTTTTTTCAGTTTTTTTTTTGGTCTTTGCTGTTCTGTTGTTGAGGTTTCTATTAATATATCCTCTAGCTCAGAGTTTCTTTCTTCAGCCATGTCTAGTCTACTTATAAGCCCCTCAAAGGCATTCTTCATTTCTGTTACATTCATTTTTTTATTTCAAGCATTTCTTTTCAATTTTTTCTTAGGATTTTCATCTCTCTGCTTGCATTGCCCATCTGTTCTTGTGTGCTGTCTACTTTATCCATTAAAGTCATTGGCATATTAATCATAGTTGTTTTAAACTCCTTGTCTGATCATTCCAACATTCCTGCCATGTCTGGGTCTGATACTTGCTCTGTCTCTTCAAGTTGTGTTTCTTGCTTTTGGTATTCCCTGTACTTTTTTTTCTTGATAGCTAGACGTGATGTACTGAGTAAAAAGAAGTGCTGTAAATGCTTTTAGTAATGTGGTGACGAAATGTGGGGAGAGGGGAAATGTTTTATGTCCTATGACTAGGTGTCAGTCTTTTAATATGCCTATGCCCCCAGACTGTGAACTTCGCAAGTGTTTCTCAGTACGCCACCCCCACCAAGTGGGACAAGATAGCTAGAGTAGGCTGGAGTTGCATATTTCCCTACCCCAGGTCAGTTAGAATCTGATGAAATCCCAGCAGGTTAGGCTCTGGTTAAGTAGCTTCCTTAAGGTCAGGGCTTGTTAAGAAGAACAGAGTGTTCTGGCTTATTTCAAAATAGTTCCTTTCCCTTTCCTGCTGGAAGCATGAGATTTTTCTTAGATATTTACTGGGGACTCTGGTTGAGCTCCTAGAGGTAAATCACACAATACTGTGGGGACCCTCCTATGACAGTGTCCCCCTGGAGTTTTTAACTCTCAGAGTTGCCCACATTGAGCCTCCAGCAATTTATCAATTATAATTCTGGTTTTCCACCCCTGGCGCTTGATCCCATGGTGATTTCTATGGTGATTTTTGCTTGTGAGTTTGTGCTCTGGTGAGCTATGACTCTCTGCATTCACCTGTCTCTCCAATCTTGGGAGCACTGCTCTGCCCCATGTCGTCTCCTCTCTCATGGATCCAAAAGGAGATATTAATTTTTAAGTCTGTTCAGCTTATTACTTCTTGTTAGGACAGAGTGGAGACTTTTAAGCTCCTTACATGCAGAACCAGAAACCAGAAGTCTTTCCAATAATGCACTCTTAATAAAAAATAAAAACTGGCTTATTGGCGGAAACCACATGGGGAAGGCATCTATTTTGGGCAACTTGTGGTGATTCTCTACCCCTCTGTGTATCCTCACCTTTTCAATAAGAGCTTGAAGCTCCTCTCATAAAAAATTTGATTGTATTTCTTTATCTCTTAAAGCTGGGTTGGGCCTGTGGCTTTCTTTAGCCAATAAGATATGACACAGTGAAGATGTGGCAGTTCTGAGAGTACGCCTCAAGAGGCCTTGCACTGTTTCACTTTCTGTCTTATGACTCTGCCTAAGCTAGCCTGCTGGAAAATGATGAAAACATGGAGTACAGGAAAGTTAACTCTGCCAAACCATTGTATATCAGCCATTTCCTCTGCTAAGGGTCTTCTCAGAAGGACAAGAGCAGGAGAAATTATGCACCTATAGATAATAATACCAGGGAATGATGGCTATAGGAGTGAAGGCACTGGAAAAAGAGAGGTGAGAGGGAGAGTGCTGGTGCACCAGTGACTGAATTTCTGCCCTATTCAGACCCCGTTCTAACATATGGAGGTGAAACCTCATCTAACTCAGGAAAAGACTATTTTAAAGATATACTCTTTTGCCATACTTTTGGAATAAATTTATTTGATGTTTTGTATTGCTAAATTATTATTCTGACATTGTGATATTTTTGGAAGATGTCTGATTAAAGACCAGTAAATGTGTTTTTAAATATTGGGAATAATCACTACATATGTTACACTATATTTTGCTTTGACCATATGTTAAGGACACCTGCGACTTCTACTGATTCAGCATTCATCCTGTTTTCTGTTCCCTGTACTTCCAGGGGGGAATTCATTCTCTACTGTTGGAGTACAGATGAACCCCAGAAGAGTGAGCATAAACCCAGGCTTGGCCAATACGAATATTTCACACCAGGAGTAGATATATTATCCAACTTATACAACCAAGTCCCATATAAAAGTTCTCTGCAGTATTTGCTGAGAAATAGTGCCTTTTTCTGCTGGTTTATTAACCTGCTAAGATGTGAGTCTGAGGCATCTGGAGCCATCTTACCTATTATTTGTGACAGAGCTTGTATAAGAGATGGAGAGAAAGAGAGGGCCCTGATAGTATCATTTAAGTCCCTGGATCCTGTCCTGGCTGAAGCTTATGTGCCAGTGGACTTTCTAGGTATGCGAGCCAATAAATCCCCTTTAATGCCTAAATGCAGTTTCAATTGTGTTTCCACCTCTACGACAAATGATTTTCAACAAATATATCATGGCCTTAGGATATTGGTAACCACCTCATCCATCCTGCACACATTAACCTGCTTGATCAAGAATAGACTCTATCATTCCCTGAAGTTACAAACTCAAGATGCATCTCAAGAAAAAACAGTCCCAGCCAAGCCTCTGAAATGGTTACCCAGGAAAGTATGAGAGCCTACATTTGCAGGAAATGTCTCAGAAAAAAAGCAGAAACAAACACAAAATGAGTAAGAAAGATACAGGAAAAACAATATCTGACAACATTGCCACACAGGGAAAGAAATAATTAATTCAAGCAAGAAGGAGAAATTGAGCTCAATTTGTGCTGTATATGTGTTCACGGGAAACAATGAAAGTTTTTTGAGAGCTAGTTATTCAGGATCCTACAAAGCCTGACAATTCCAAGGAAATGAGAAAAAAGGAGGAAGGAGAGTAGAATCTGCTCCCTGTAAAACAATGCTAGATGCAATTTTTCCCTGTTCACCCTCAGCATTTCTCTTAATGGATGGCACTGTGTGCCTTTCCAGTTATTATCAGGCTCAGGTCTTCATTGTCTGCAGGGGCTGTGTCCAGGGTCTGTTCCTGCTGTTTTAATCATTATTACATAAGGAAAGAAGCAAGAATCCCAGCAAGTGCCTTACTAGTCTGTTTCCTAAAACCCTCACTGAGGCAATTTATGCCAATCGCCTCCCTTCAATCATGTCCTGTGGCTTTGGTACAAGACCAGCAGCGGGGAGTCAACAAAGTCTCTCTTGGTCACTGACTCAGCAGCAGAGGACATTTAATCTGAGGCACTTGCTTCTTTGGGGGAAGGAGAGCTACACCATGTTACAGACACAGCCCCCTTATTATATAAGTTTCTGGATAATGCAGCTATTTCCATAACCTGGCAGGTGGCTTAGAGAATCAGTCCTCTCAAGAAAGGCCCTAGAATGGAAAAGTGTCCAAGCAGTAATCAATTCTTAAAAAGGAAGTACCTAGTTAGTCACTGTTTATATGAAAATAAGGAGAAAGTAATCCTTAAAAAAATCTAACAATCACATTGTGCTTTAGTATTTAAAAAGGACCTTCAGGGATATTAAATTTGAAAACAGCTCTGAGAGGTAAATAAGAAGAAAGATATTGTATCCATTTTATGGGTATAGAAACTGAAATATAGAGAGGCGTACTTTACTTATCAAGCCACATAGCAACTAAGTAACAGAGCCAAGAGCAAGTGAACATCTCCACAAGGTACTGATGATTCATTTATTTAATAAACCACAACTGACCACCTATTAAGTTCTTGCTATTGCTTAGGTCCTGGAGACACAAGCTTATATCTAAAATTACTTTGCTTACACTAACCTCTATTCTGATGTAATTTCTTGAGTGGAAGAGGAAAGGATAGCATTAAAATCAACATGTTGAGAATTGCTTAAGACAGTATGTTGTAATACATCATGGGTAACAGAATGAAAGAATACTGGAAGCGATGGATACAGAAGCAAGGACTCTACAGGGAACAGCGGAAATCCTAAGGGACGAATGGGTGATTCTACCTGGTAGAAGTTGCAGAATTAAAAGTAAAAAAGCCTTCCCAGCATACATGGGATACAGGAGCCAGGCCTTGAAATCTGAGTAAAGTGGGGTATGCAAGTGAATGATAGACCCTCATGGCACGAGGAAGAGTGTGAGGAGAGGCATGGAGGTCATATACGAAGTCATCAGACATTCATGGAGGATCTTCAAGGACACATGATGAATTAAAGACAAGTAATTCTTTTCAAGGACGTGTTAGTACTTTTCCTTAATACTGTGATGCTGCCCCTAAACTTCAGAGGATTTTTCTTTTGTCCTTAAACATCAATTCCCCCCATACTTGTGCCAGTAATTGAGATTTTTCTCTGGCCAAAAGAATATGAAAACTCCAACCAAGAAGTCCTACCTAACTCCTAAACTACTACTTAAAAACAAATATAAAAGTATCTCAATAATTCCAGAGAAATGGAGAAAAAAAATAAATAGCCCTGAAGAGGGTATATTTGTGCATAAATATAAATATTATTTTCTTTTTCTAGAAAACTACCAGGAAACCAAAATCAAGATAAACCCTTCCCTTGACTGTAAATATTACAAAGATCATAATATACATATTGATTTTGAAGACAGATTTGTCTGAATTAGCTCTTAATTACACTATGTAGAGGCAGGAGGATCTGATATCACTCTGGTCAATTTATAAAGTGTCCTATCATCACGCTTCATATACTCTCTCAGACTAACCCAAGATCATAGCTTTTTAAACCGTATATTTTATAGTATTCATGAAGTTTTATTATTCTTTCAAGAAATACGTCTTGAGAACATTTTATATATAAGTTATGAATTGAGGCACTGTCGTGGTACAATTTCATGCACCAAAAATGCATTCAGTACTTCCAACTCACCTTTTGGGTAATAAGACAGGGTACAAATAAATACATTCATTTAGTCACTACCATATATTATTTGCTTCTGCAAGAATCCACTTTGGCTAGAGACATGCCCTGGATTAATCAAACACCTTTGACTAGCTCTTAGTGACAGCAGATTAAATATTAACTACTCTTTTTGTTGTTAGTAATGTTCTTCCAGCAAGTTAGATATTATACATGGTTTCTTGTGTCAGTGTAGTAATGTTTTACATCTACAGTTCTCAAACTTTTGGCCTCAGGACCCTTTGTATTCTTAAAAATTATTGAGGACCCCCAAAAGCTTTCATTTGTGTGAACTATATCTATCTATCTTTACTCTATTAAAAAGTAAAGCTGGGAAATTTAAAAAATTTTTATTTATAAATTCACTTAATATAATAACAAACAGTATATGTCAATATAAATAATATATATGAAAAATAACTATATTTTCCAAAACAGAAAAGTAATTATTAAGAAAAGTGGCCTTTTTCTTTAGTTTTGAGTATCTCTTTATTGACTAGATTAATAGCAGCCAATTAGATTCCCTTATCTGCTTCTTCATTCAGTCTGTTGCAATAATACATATCATATTGCCTCTGGAAAACTCCCCTGTACACTTGTGAGAGAATGAGAGTGAAAAGGCAAATCATGTCTCAGTATTATCATGAAAATCTTTTTGATCTTGTGGTTCCCTCCAACACAAAAAAATGTGTGGGGACTCCAGGGGTTCCTGGACCACACTTTGAGAACCACTAGTGTAGGGGCTAAGCCTAGAAAGATAAGGACAGTTTCTAGTTGCATTATAAGAGTCACAGTCTACATGAGGTTCCTGTTACCTAAGTTCCTGTTGATTGAGTCATGATGATGGCAGCAGCCACAGCACACCAATTTACGCAACTGAAGTACAAAAGACAGCAAACAGCTTGCCAGCTTTGATGGAAAAATAGAGAGAGACCCATTCCTCATCCAAACTACCAAAATCCATCACCCTAGGTAACCAGCTGCTCTACCTGTATATGCTCTTGCCTCCTCTCAATCCATGTGACCACATAGCTACCAAAACATTCTTTTCTTTTAAACAAATCTGATCGTAATACCTTTTATTCTTAAAATCCTTCAGTAGATGACCTTAATTCTTAATAAGCCTTCCAAGCCTGGGCATAACTGGCCCCTACTTAGCTCTCTAGCTTTACCTTGCTTTCTTGGTTCCAACAGCATTGCCTTATTTTAATTCTTTGGATGTAAGCTCCTTCTCATCGTGAGGCTTTAGCAAATTCTCTTCCTTCTATCCTGAATGCCCTTCCTTCTCCTCATATCTGAAATACCTACTTCTCCTTCAAATCTTGACTTACTTGCCATTTCTTAGGGGACAGTTTCCTGACCCCTCCCCCATAAGCAAGTCAAATCTCTCAACTTCCCTAACATATTCTTCCCCTCCAAATTATTTAGTACAGTTGTAGTTTTTTAATTTATTTCTCTGATTCAATGATTAACGTCTGTCTGCACCACTAGAATATAAGTTTCATGAAGGTAGGAACCTTGTTATTTCTGTTTGTTTTTGCTGACCATTATATTCTTTTGCGCGTGTGTGTGTATGTGTGTGTGTGTGTGTGTGTGTGTGTGTGTGAAGAAGATTGGCTCTGAGCTAACATTTGTTGCCAATCCTCCTCTTTTTGCTAAGGCAGATTGGCTCTGAGCTGACATCTGCCCCATCTTCCTCTATTTTGTATATGGCACACCACCACACATGGCTTGATGAGTGGTGCATTGGTCCATGCCTGAGATTCGAAACTGTGAACTCCAGGCCACCGAAGCACAGCATGCTAACTTAACTGCTATGCCACCGGGCCAGCCTCTGACCATTATATTCTTAATGCCCAACAGCAATGTCTGGCAATGAACAAATACTAGGTAAGTGGTGAATGAATAAACAAATGAATGTATATGGTGCAGCATCAAGGGCATGTGGTTTGGAGCTGGACAGATCTGAGTTTGGGTCCTTTCTCTGCCACTAATTAGCTAAGTTTCCTTGGACAACTCACTTTTCTTCTCTCAGTCTCAATTTCTTCGCCCATAAACAGTAAGTAACAATAACTAATCTAGTTACACAACAAATAGTAATTTAATATCTTTGTATTCCTACTACTGTGTTTAGAGCTGGGGATTCAGTGGTTAAAAGTTAAAAATAACTCATACACTCATTGAACTTATGTTCTCACTGGGGAGACTGACCAGATACAAGTAAATAGACAAATACAATTGTGATGAGTGCTATGAGGCATACACACAAGGGGCTGAGAAAGAGCCCAATCAGCAATACCTCCATTGGACAAAGTGGTGAGGAAAGACATCTCCGGTGAATAAAACTTAAGACTAACCTAAAACTTGAGAAGGGTTTTATAGGAGAAACAATTCTAAGCAGAGGAAACAATATGGGCAAATGCCTTTACTCTGGAAAAAATTCAGCTAGATGAAAGAAGATTGCAGAGTAGTGAGTATGAGAGTGTGGCATAAGATGAGCCTGGAGAGATAGTCAGGGGCACAATAGTGAACTTTGTGGGCTGCCTGCTAAAGATATCATGAGAGTCAACTGAGAAAATATATGGGAAACACTTCAAGCAGGGAGCTGGCACACGAGGAGTGCTCAATACACGGAAGTTATTAGGGTCACAATTATCTCCTCACCAAGAGTCCCAAGAAGACAGCAAATAGATAACAAGATATTGGAATTGGCACAATCTTCTGAAGAGGTGGCTTTGTCTCTATTCAGAGACAATCTTGGCTTGTTAAGTCTCTAGAGAATTGAATTTCACCAAAGTACTTAGTGACCCTTCTAGGTAAAGGTAACCATTTTCAGGAAAAAAGAAATCCTGGGAGAGAGATTATAATACTCAAGTTAATATCCCACAAACCTTGCCCCTTCTCTCTCTCTCTCACACACACACATACACACACTCAGGTTCAAATTTTGTGGATTTTTTTTCACTTTTTTGTTTTATAATCAAGATGAAATGCTTTTTCCTATCCCCAACCTCCAGTGTCTGGGTTGCAGGTATCTTCTCTGCCAAGTGTACTGTTTTAAAAATGGTCACATTAAATATGCATTTGCTGTTGAGTTTCTGAGATTGCTTAGGGACTATTTCTTTTCAGAATAAATCACTTTCAACAGCATATTTAATATGAGATGAGGGTAGCTGTCCTATTCATCAGAGTAATAAATTTTTTTAAAGTCTGGAATTATCCTAGGGGTATTCTAAGCTATGGTCTTCTGTTGTTGGGTATTTTATCAAGTTGGTGAGTTTTTTCTTGAGATATTGGGTTTGATCTCATGATATTCTGGCTAGTTGATTTGACAATGATTAGGTGATAGCTGTACATCTTTTGCATTATTGTTGTCTTCACCTCTGGCTTCCACTCTTTCCCCTCTTCCCAGTCATAGACAGTAAATCGATCAGGATAGAAAAGATTATACTGTAGTAACAAATAACCCTAAAATATAAGTGGCTTACATCAGTAGTTATTTCTCACTCACATGTCCATCACAAGCTGGCTCCACTGCTTCACGTTATCTTCACTCTGAAATCCAAGTTGACTAATCAGCTTTCATCTGGAATATTGCTGGTTTTGTGGCAGACGGGAAAAGTACACAGTGATCCTTGACTTGGCTCTTAAAGGTGCTGCTCAGAAGTAACACATGTTACTCTACATTAACTGGCCAAAACAAATTACATGGCAGGCCTGACATCAATGGGGCAGGGAAGTATAACCCTCTTATAAGGAGATGCAGTAGATATCAGTGAGCAATAAAAGAGTATAGTAAAGGCAGACCTCAGTGAGGCGCAGTCTATACTCTCTGCAGGGAAAAGTCGGAAAAAGACATGGGCTTTGGAATCAGTGAGACTAGATTTGGATCCTGGCTTTGCTAAATAGTAACTATATTATCTCAGACTAATAATTCCCATTTTTGGCCCTCTGTTTCCTCATCAGAAACATAGTGATAAAAGATTCTCAAAAGACCACAGCAAAAACCAGAGATAATGTTTGTAAAGCACAGAAATTGTTTCAATTCTATGGAAGAATCCATAGACTTGTTCAATTCGTTTTAGGTTTTACCTTGAATTGCTTGATCTATTTCATCTATTCCAATTTTATATAATACCCATTGCAACATGACTTTTCTCCACCATTCTACTGCTTTGTTTAAGGTCATGGTGACCACTTACCTGCCTAAAGGACACTACTTAGCCTAAAGGACGCTACTTAACCTTCTTGACTTATCATTTACCACCATTGACCATGCCCATGCTGAAATTCTTTCCTCTCCCTCCAAGGCTTATGACACTGTGCCTTCTCTCTCACTAACTGCTCTCCTTCTTCTTTTCTTCTTTTTCCTTCTCATACACTCCCTGCTGACTTTGCCTAAGGTTCCAACCTGGGCTCTCTTCTGTCTACTCCTCTCCCTAGTGAGACAGGAACAGTTGGTAAGAGCAGAGATTTCAGAGCCAGGGAGTCCTGGGTCTTGATCTGACCTCTGCTGCTTACCCCTCTGTGGCCTAACTCTTCAACAGCAAAATCAGGATACTACTACCTACGTCAAAGATCTGTTAGAAATATTAAATGAGAAAATCTACACACAGTGCCTAGTGCTGTGCTTAGAACATATTAAGCATGCAACACATTTTAGTTCCCTCCTCTGTCCATGTCTTCCTTGAAAATCTTCTGCAAAACCCATCACTTGATGTGAAAGGTGTTCAAAATCACAGCTACTGCCTTTTCTACTTGAGTATTCCAGGAGGAACATGTTTCAGTAAGAAATGTCAGTGTTTACTGAAAATCCCACTATCTAGAGATTACTTGTATTTTGAAAGAAGACTTGTAAGTGAAGGCATACATAACACAATGGAATGTATCACTAACTGTGTTTACCTCAGATCTTAGTATAGCATAATTTCCATAATATAGTGAGCAGTTAAGAGTTTGAGATTTAGGGCTAATCTACCTTGGTTTGATTATTGGCTCAAACTTCCTAGTTCCAAGCAAGTTACTTAACTCCTTTTTACATTATTTTCCCCATCTGCAAAATGGGTGTAATAATGGTAATAATCTCATTGGAGTGTTGGGAGGATTCAATTTGTTAATACAAGCAAAGCGCTTAAAGAAGTACTTGGCATACAGTAAGCATTCAATCCATATTAGCTATCATCATCATTATTATCATCATTGACAGAAATTATATTGCTGGGAAGAGAGCTTTTGCATTGCCTATCAAAGCATACCACATCACTGCTTGATTGGGAGTTTCCCTCATCCTTCATTGAAGTCTGCTGTGTTCTACCTTCCCTCCTTACCATTTTCTCTCCTGCCACTCTAGGATAGAAGAGTATTTGCTCCTGGTCTCACAGGGATGTCAGGAGGATTCATGAGATAACATCCATAAGGCACTCTGAGCTCCCTGGAAGCAAAGTGTTTGATAAATAAAAGGTTATTACCATTGCCGGTGATATGTTATATTACTCTAGCCCCTCTCAGCCCAGAGGGATCCTGAAGCGGTTTGCAAAATTTGAAGCACAAAGAAGAATCATTCAACAACAGCTGAGATGAAGCAGTCACTGCACATACAGCCATTGATTCTTCAGAGCCTCCAGCAACCTAAACCCACTGGTTCCATGAGGAGCATAAAAAGCACTGAAATTGATTCAAGGGGTGCTTTGAGATATAAAGTGCTTAAGAGACAGTCCATTGAGCAGAACAGGAGGCAGACACTGGTTCAGACACTCAAAATTATGTGAAAAATCACAAGTCAATGAGGAAAACCAGCAGGTCAATTTCCAAACTAAACATGGAGGAGGCATGGCTCAATATGGAATTCCCTTGTGGATTCCTGGTACATATTCTTGACGTCATATATAGACAATCTACCCTCCATAAAACAAGTTGTGCCTTTAAGACAATTCAAATTAAAAACAAAAAATAAAAAAAGCTTGCAAATATGCAAACATACCCTTAGTCCTTCAGAGTGAATCCTACCACAGCACAACAATATTTCAGAAATCAATCTAAAGTACACCAACCTTGAACCCAAGCTTCCCCATCTGAACTGTTCACTTAGTTCTGGCTTGAACTCTCTACTGTGTCCACTAAATCATATCTAATGCAGAGGATCCCACCCAAGCTATCCTAGTAACCAAACTTTGGCCACACTTCCCATCTTCATTCCAGCCTGATTGCCAGACTCTGGAATTTGACCCTCCATCACATGACTCTTTGGGACTGCTCATTGATAGTCAACCACCGTAAGTCAACATGCAGACCAGGTGCTGAATTGCTGGTTTACACTCGCCTCTTTGCCCTGTGACCTGCGGTTAAGGCTTCCATGATGGACCACCATACATACGACTCAAATCACTCCGCAAATATCAGGTGGGAGTAAGCCAAACATTTGCAGCCAAATTATCCTATCCTGTACAATCAAAAGTCATTTTAAGAAAAATAGTAAACTTTTACCTTTAGGCTCCTGATTCCATTTGCCTCATTAAACATGCCTTCTTGTACCTATACCACAAAGAAGTTTCAGAAATACATTTGATGTTGAAAAAGAAGCATAATGAATTAGTATTACCTCTACCAGTTTTTTTTTTAAAGTAGAGTAATTTTAAAAGTTTCAAAATAAAACATAATGGAATGAAAAAATAACAAACAGGGTAACTATAGATTACATTTTACATAGGGCATGACAATATTTGAGGAAAAACTTAGCCAGATATTTACCTTATATCCTATACCAAAGATAAGTCCATAGAGATGTAAGATTTAAAAGGAAAAGAAACGAAGCCTTAAAAATCCTAGAGGAAAATATTGGAGAATTATTTTATGTTCTCAGAGTGGATATAGTGAATTTGGGTGCGACATTAAGTCTAGGGACTACATAGAAAAAAATTTTTAAATATTATTGCAGAAAATAATAAAACCAGAGGCCATCAAAATGGTAAGGTAAAATGAAAAAGAAATGAGGGCAAATTTTTGTAATTTAAATGAAAAACAAAAGTTTAGCATCATTAGAGGTAAACTAATAAGATAAAAAATCGTAAAAACCTAATAAGAAAAGAGAGGTTAAATATATTTGCAGAAGATGAGATAACATAAATACAATATCCTTAACATCATTAATAAACAAACTCTACGTAAATTAAAACAACGAGGTGCCATTTTTGAAAAGTGTTGATGAGAGTGTGGGGCAAAAGGCATTCATATAAAGTTGGTGGGGACACAAATGGGTACAGTATTTTCTAATATCACATTTTACATGGGTCTGTCCCTTCACGTAGCATCTTTAATTCCAGTAATCTATTCTAAAGACGTATCTACACAAATATATATGAATTGAGAAAAAGTTACTTATTGAACCAATGTTTGTAGTAGAGAAAAACTGGAAATCTCTTTAATGGTCATCATTATCTGCTAGAAATGATGCAGAAATATATGTATATGAACCTCTTGAAAATGTGAAATAAGCAGGTTGAAGAAAAATACAATCCTATTTTTGAAAAAAAAATACATATGTGTGTGTCTGTGTGGTATGTGTGTACATACAATATAAAAATATTTGAATAGGGTCAGCCCTGGTTGCCTAGTGGTTAAGTTCAGCACACTCCACTTTGGCGGCCTGAGTTTGGTTCCCAGGCGTGGACCTACACCACCCGTTTGTCAGTGACCATGCTGTGGTGGCAGCTCACATACAAAAAGAGGAGGATTGCCAGCAGATGTTAGCTCGGGGTGAATCTTCCTCAGCAAAATAAATAAATAAATAAAAATAAAATATTTGGATAGATGTAAACCAAAATGCTACCACTGGTCACCTTTGGGGCTCAAGATAGCAGCACTCTTTTACTTTCTTTTTTTAGAGTTATTTTTGTTCAAATTTTTTACTAGAAACATGTATGTTTTTCTAAAATCAATAAAAGATAGAAAGCAAAATCAAAGCGAGAGCAATGTGAGCAGATTATGGAACAGTATTTATAACAAGATAATATTGGAAATAACATTAGATATCAAAAATTAATACTTTGAAAATCTCTATAGAAATTATCAGTAATTAACTCTGAAGGTAGGATTATTGTAGGATTTTATCATATTATTGGGTTTTTTTTACAGTATATTATTTTATTTTTATTTTATAGTATCATTCAACATCAGAAAATATAAAAATGTGACCATTAATATTGTCCTAAAGACAAATCTCAGCGCTGTGTTGGCCATCATGACTGTGGAGTTTTGGGTGACCAGAGGCATCTTCTCACCTCTCTAGACCCAGTATCCTTTTCAAAATCATAGCGATAATATCAGCCTCTCACTGCGTTTGTGCAATTTAAGAGTGAATTGGAAACAGTGTCTTGACTTGTCCCAAAAGCAAGTATTATAAAAATGTTAAAGCAACTTGGAACTGAGCAGATGATTCAGTAAAGATACCCAATCTTCCCAGCCTATTGGAAGTTCCCAATTCTTCAGGATCGAATGTTGACTAATATGAACAATTGTGACTTATTTTCATGCATCATTAACTTTTATTCAGTCACCAAGACTTAGATGAGTTATCTCTACCTCTGGGGAGCTTCTCTGATTTTCCTCCCACCCATCCATCCACATCCCTCCAAGCCGGGTTAGAGGCCCCTCAAGTGTACTTTCCAAACTCTGTATAGACCTTTCCTCTCCGTTGATTCATTTTGTTAGGTAGACTTTCATTGCTTCCACATACTTTCACTGAGTGTTGTTATATAGGCTCTTGAGATACGGTGGTGAGAACTATGAGAGGCTCTTGCCTTCTGGAAGCTTACAATCCAGTAAGGGGAAGTCAACACTAATCAAAGAAAAAATGTACACTATAAACAGTGAGAAATATTATGAAGGAAAGGCACACAGTGTAACAAAAGTGCAGAACAAAGGAATTAACCAGCTACCTTACTGTATTGCAAATATCTCTTCCAGTAAACTATAATTCTAGAAGACAGAGACCATCTTTTTGTCTTGTTTTTTAGCATTGTGCCTTGCTTGATACACAGTAAACACAACTTCTGTCTGTTTAACTGAATTGAACTGGTTAGAATTTTTTTTGTATATTCCAAGTTAGCCCAATAATCTGAAAAGTGATTGAACCACAAAGTAATCACTGTTTCAGCCAAAGTAATCACTGTTTCAGCCATGGAGCCTAGTGATCCATTTATAGGAAGGATCGCTGATGTTTCAGATTGAGCCCCCTTTCCTTATTCACACTGATTGTTATTCCAATACCAAGATTATTGTCAGTAGCCACTGTATTCTAGGTGAACAGTGTGGAGAAGAAAGAGGAGAAACAGTAGGAAAAAGAAAAGATACCTTGATTACAGAATGTCAATAGTATAACTGAGTTTGGCAAGAGAAAATTAGGATCCAAACCATCTTCTACTTAAATGCATGTTGTCAGTTAAAACAACATATATGCTGAGTTGCTTAACTTCTCAAACTCGATCTCCTCATTTCCAACATGGGAACAATAATATCTATTTTCCATTTAAGAATTAAATAATTCAACGTAATGGAAGTGCCTGGAGCAGTGACTGACACACAGAAGGCACCCAAAAATACTAATAACATTAATAATATGTATTCCTTTATTCCAGTGGTTCTCAACTAGAGGCAACTTTGTCCCCCAGGGGACATTAGGTAACATCTGGAGACATTTTTGGTCATTGCAACTGGGTGAGTACTTAATGCTGGCATCTGCTGGGTAAGGCCAGGGATGCTGCCAAACATCCAAAATTCACAGCATGGCCCCTACAGCAAAGAATTATCTGGCCCCAAAATATCAATAGTGCCAAGGTTGAAAAATCAGCTTTATTCCCTAGTTTCTGAAATCCAATATTTCATGGTCTGGGATAGTTCAGAGAAACTTAAAGAGCACATTCTGACAGCACATGCAGACATACAGACACCATCTAAGAAGGTTTCCTTAGATATCTTCCCATCCTTTCCTCAACCACTACAAGACTCCATTTGCATGCCCTCTGTAATTTCAAATTACAACACTTCTTTTCCACAACGCCTCCAAGCCCCTTTCCTTCTATATCCGGAGTGCCCATGTTCTTCACTGTTGCAATGACTATATTCGTCCCCTCTCCAAGGCCCCAGCCTGTCTCCTTATTGTCTTTAAAATCCAATTTAACTAAGTTAAATTGTCTTTACATCCTCCACTCCTGCAGGTACCTCTAATTCTCTCTTTCTGACGCTGCCCCTTCTCTCATTTCTACTACTCACTAACTGAAGTCAATATACTAGCCTTCATTTATTTTGGGAATCTAAATAACACAGCATAGAAGTTAGCATTTATAGAATATATTCATGTTTTTGCTATTCTGTTACAACAGTGAAGTTAATAAAATTGACATCTAATTACAAATAACAAGCATAGTCTTATTAGAACTAAAACAATAAAGAAAGCAGTGAAGATTGCATTAGCCAAACTATGCATGCTCCTACAGGAACTACTAGTTACTCAGACTGTCATTCAATGCCCCTACATGAGGATCCTGATATGAACTGATGAGCAGTGCCAGCCACACTGGCTAATTTACAGACAGGTTCTGAGGGACAGGAAAGAGACCTGGAATTTCACTGAATGGTTAAAACTGAGTGGCAACCGTAAAATGTGCTAAGAGTATTTAGGATTAAACCAAAGAAGTTGGGTCTGTTGTGAGTATCCAAAAATGAGAGAGGAACTCCCCTGTAAAAGAAGTGGCATTGGAGAATAAGAGGGAGAGAAATGCAAGGACTAAGCAGAATGTGTGGGGCAAGCTTTGAGAATTTGTGAGAAGACTCAGAACTCCTGCTGTGAGGAAGTCTGTGTTGTTCAGACCTCTTTCTTGTAGTGTAAGTGTTGAATGGATGTCTTGGTTTGTGTTAAAAGCATAAGGCCAGAGCTGAGAAACAGAGACCCTAAATGCAGGAGAGAGTCAGAAGTCCACCACTTCTCTACATCCAGGAGGCACATTACCAAACCCATCTTTGGTGCAAAGAAACTAAAAGAAATTGTGAGATCCTGGATTTTCAACAAGACATGGCTTATTCATCAGAAGAGCAGGAAGGATAACTTTGCTTTAGATTAAGAGCTGCATTTCAAAGGTCCAAGTTCTGTTTTCAGGTACATCAAATTCCAGGTTCTCTAATAAGAGTGATGAGGATAGCACCACCTTATAGTTATACAAACTTCAGAGAGCTGTCATGTGCATTGTCTCATTTGATCTTTACCAGAACCCAGTGAGATCAGAGGTTCAAGCAATCACATTCCCAATTCAGAGAATATGGAGACTAAGTCTGGGTATCGTGATGCCAGGTCACATGCTAAGGGCATGGGTACAACTACTGTTCAATCTACTGCTCTTAAAAGTCATTCCCACCCTCCTACTTCTACTTGAGAAACTATATATTCTGTATGTTAAGGGTGCTGACTCTGGAGCCACACTGCCTGGGTTCAAATCCCAGTGCACCCACTTGCTAGATATCAGACCTCAGGCAAGTTACCTATCTTCTTTGTGTCTCAGTGTGTTCATCCATAAAATGGGTTTAAAAATAGTACTTACTTTGTAGGGTTGTGGTGAGGATTAAGAGTTAATACATGCAAAATGCTTTAAAGTATTTCTAATGTGTTCATTATGCACACTTAATAAGCCTTACATTTTCTTTCTTTTTCCCAAGCTTTACTAGTATAAAGTAATTTAACATACTCATATAAGCTTTAATGCTTACAAGGCATTGGTAAAATTATCCTTATTTTGTATATAAAAGAGCTGAGATGTCAGTTACTATTTCTGCATTAACCACCCCAAAAAGTAGTGGCATAAAGCATTCTATTATGCTCACAGATTTTTTGGACCAGGATTTTGGACGAGGCACAGCAGACAACACTTGTCTCTGCTCCACATACTAGAGCATCAATTGGGAAGACTCAAAGGAATAGGAGTGACTCAGTGGTTAGAGGATGGAATTTGGAGGCATCTTCATTCACATATCTGGGGATCGATGCTGGCTATTGGCTGAAACCTGAGCTGAGTGGTGGGCTGGAACACCTACATGTGTCCTCTTTATGTGGCCTGGGCTTCCTCCACAGCACGGCAGCCTCAGGGTAGTGAGACTTCTCACATGGCAGCTCAGAGCTCCAAGGATCAAAGTGGAAGCTGCATTACTTTTTATGACCTGTTCTTGAAAGTCGCACAGCATTGTTTCAGCCACATTCTGTTAGTTGCAGCAAGTTACAAGGCTGTCCAGATTTAAGGCAAGGAAATTAGACCCCCATCTCTTGATGGAGGAGTAGCAAGTTTTTGGAAAAGCATGAAGGATGGCAGATATTGTTGCAATCGTTTTTAGAAATACAAGATGCTACCGAGAAGAAGATAGAATTTGCCAAATTGTTTTCAAATGAGTGAATATAGCAGAATAAAAACGCACAGCTTTTTTTTTTTTTTTTCCCTGAGGAAGATCATCCCTGAGCTAACATCCATGCCAATCCTCCTCTTTCAGCTGAGGAAGACTGGCCCTGGGCTAACATCTGTGCCCATCTTCCTCCACTTTATATGGGATACCGCCACAGCATGGCTTGACAAGCGGTGCCTCAGTGCACGCCCGGGATCTGAACCTGGGCTGCCAGCAGCGATGCACTTAACCACCACGCCATGGGGCCAACCCCCAAGAATGCACAGCTTTATGATTTGTAAAGTTCTTTTCTTTCCCTGGCCTCTCAGACCTTTCTCTCGTTTGTAAAGGATGTCAATTAATCTTGCGCATTCACTGGCAAGTACATCTGAAGGCTTGGCCCTGCAGGGGAGCAACTGAAGGCAAGCAGGTTGCACTTGGAAAGCTTTCAAATAAATTCTACAAACTTATAATGAGAATTTACTTCTTCATTCCCCATGCCTTGCCCATGCCTTTTAATCAACCCTCAGGGAGAGCAAATACTAACCAAAATTGGTCAGATTCCAGAGCATTGATTGGGCTCCTTTTACAAGTGGGCAAATACAACTATGCATAGTTCCAGCTTGGTGCTTTCTCTTCAGCCCATGTGGCTAGCCTCGCTTTCTGCTCTCTTCTGTCTGGTCCTTCTTTGTGACCACTTCTCATCACCTCCTCTTCTATCAAACTGGTCCAAGCCACCATTATCTGTCTCCCAGATTAGACAATAGCCCCTAACTCATCTCCTTCTTTTGGTCTCATATCCCACAGCCTTTTTCAACACATCAGTCAGAGTAATCCTTTTGAAAGCTAGGTCAGATGATGTCATCACTCCCCTACCTTCTTATTCCCATTTCACTTGTAAAAGCCAAAGTCCTTACAATGTCTGGAAGGATCTAGATGTCTCTATGATCTCATCGTCTTTAAGTCTTCCCCTACCTCACTCTAATCTATCCATGCTGACTTCTCTATTAAATATACAAAGCAAGAGCCATCATCAGATGGCTTCATATCTGTTCTTCTCTGCCAGACGGCTTTTGCCGTATATGTCCATCCGCATGACCAACTCACACTTCCTTATGGCCTTTGCTCATAAATCAGCTTCTCTATGAGATCTTTCCTGAATACATCATTGAAAAACATAAATACCCTCTCTCTGCAGTTTCTATTCTCATTCCCTGCTTCATTTACTACCATCCTACAAATTTTGTATTTACATTCTCTGTTTATTGTGTATCTTCTGCCATCCCTTATACACACTAGAATGTGAGCTGTTGAGAATAAGATTTTTTGTGGTCTGTTTTATTCACTGCTCTATCTCCAGAATCTAGAGCAGTGCCTAACATATAAGAAGTGCTTAATGAGTATTTGTAGAGGGAATGAATGACTATGAATGCAGATTTAAACATAGGTCAGGTGGTAAGTAATTGAAGAGACAGAGGAACGCTTTGATCTCAAGCTATTTTGGACAAGTTTGCCAAGGAAAAGGAGATGTCTCCCTGTTGTTCAGCCCACTTTATTGCAACACTGTTGTTGGGGTCCATGTCCATCTATCAAAATGGTTGTTTCTCATTTGCCACATTTTTTAAGGGTATGTACAGCATCCTTGGAAAATTCTGAGATGGACAGGCATAGATTTGATCTGGGCAGGATCTGGGAATTCCTGCTTTCCCTAGCCTCAATGTCATCTATTAATTCTCATATCCTTCTGTGGTGGGCAGAATTATGTTACCCCAAAAATGTCCACATCCTAATCCTTGAAACCTGTGACTATGTTGTGATACAAAGCAAGGGGAAATTCAGGTTTCAGATGGAGTTAAGATTCCTAATTAACTTGAGATGCGAGAGACTATACCGGATTATCCAGGTGGGCTCAACGTTATTACAAGGGTCTTATAAGTGAAAGAGGAAAGGAGGAGCTTCAGAGTCAGAAAAAGAGATACAACAATGGAAGTAGAGGGCGGAGTGATGCAATGGCTGGCTTTGAAGAAAGAGGTTATGAGTCAAGGACTGTAAGTAGGCTCTACAATTCAGAAAATACAAGAATAAAAGATGCTCCCCTAGAGTCTCCAGAAGGAACACAGCCCTGCTCATATCTTGACTTTAGCCCAGTGAGACCCATTTTGGACTTCTGACCTCCAGATATGTAAGATAATAAATGTATGTTTTTTCAAGCCACCAATTTGCTGGTACTTTGTTGCAGTAGCAATAAGAAACTAATAGACCCACTATAATTTCTAATAAACACCTCCATCATTAGCACTACCGTCAAATTACAAAGGAAAATCCAACCAGAAAGTGCATAGTCGGGCTACCGAGTTTGATGGAGAGCAAGGCAATCTTTCTTGGTCCTGCCATTCAACTTACACATGCCCCGAAGGATGAGGGTCGAGTCCCTCCTTTCATCAAGTACATAGCACAAGTGTTATCACCAGTCATAAAGTCCTGGTGATAAACTTAATTTTCTGTATTCCAAATGCCATCCAAATAACAACTCTGGCTACAGCTATTTTCCTTTTGGGACATATTCTGAAGATGCAACTGGACTAGATCAGTAAAAAAATAATAAGTATTTCCTTCCTTTTAGCAACTGACAAAACATGCTTTCCACTTACACCAAAAAAAAAAAAAAAAAAAAAGAATTTATATGAAAATGCATCTTCCGTGAATTATGATTAATAGAATTTTTTAATTTAGCCCCATTCAAGTAAATACTACTTGTTGCTTCTAATTATACCATTTTTCTCTTTTATTTTTTTGTGGAGACTAGAGATCAAGAAAGAAAGAGTTAGCACTAGAAGTTGATTTTTCTAAAGGAATGTGTTTTCTCAATTCAAAATGGGAAAGGCTTGCAACAGCAGGTCTGTAGATTTTCAAAAATCCTAATTAGACTGAATTAAATGACTAAAATGGTACTAATTACTTTTTAATTTCAAGAGAGATGTTTACAAAGCACAGTATAATGAATAATACAGCACTTCAAATGATTACTAATGTTGTCATTTTGTCTGACTTAATCTCAATTAGTATAAATCACATTGTCATCATCGTTAATTGCCATTTCTTTCAAGCAAAATGCTAATTTCTCTTTACAATCTTACAATTACTGTTTGTTTTCTTCAAAATATTCCATTTGAAAGGCCTAATAAAGAGAACATTTACAGCCCCCGTATTTTCTGCTGTTTGAGGCAAATGCATTGGTTTGTTGTTATCCTATTTGGAGGGTAGTGGTAATTCCTACTTACTTTTTAATAAAATGAAATTTTTAACTTTTAACTGTCTTGTGATGCCAAATGTAAATTCATGGGTAGCTGTAGTTCCATAGAAAAGTGTTTTCCCTGAGTGCCAGGTAGAGCACTCATTAATGAGATCTAAGAGGAATAATGTATGTTTCACCTCTCTGAAGAAATGCATCATTAGAAAAGGGAGGAAACAGCCTTTAATCATGAGAATATAGAATTGTTCTGGGTTTTTTCCTCTAGCTTCTTTCCATTGTTCTTCTACTCATGTGGAAGTAAAACCTCTCCCTTGAGGCAATTATCTCATCAACCATGGGCTATTGGTTTTTCATTCCTCTGTGTCATTGAATATCCTTGGGAAATTATTCCCCAGTTTTTGCTCAGTCATAAACACAAGGAACTTTAAAAATCATGAAGACCCAATAATTCTCAAATGAGATTTTAACATTACGCTATTGTTTTAAGAGCTCTTCTAGACTTAGCCTCATTTTTCTTTAAAAAAAAAAGTTTAAGAATTGAATATTAACCAATTCTTTTCTCACACAGATATTTTTCTTGAATTTTCAGTGGCTGTTTTGATTACTTATCATTACATAACATATTACCCCAAAACTTAGCAGCTTACAAATCAAAACTTCTTTTTCACTCATGATTTTATGGGTAAGAATTTTGGAATGGGCTTGGCTGGGTGGTTTTTTTGTGAGCTGTATGGCACCAGTGGAGGCAGCCAGGAACGTAGGATCCACTTCCAAGAGGGCCTCCTCATGCACATGTCTGGGAACTTAATGCTACTCAGCTTGTCTTACTCCACACAGTGACTCATCCTTCAGAGTCTGGCTGTGTGGTTTGTACTTCTCTCGGAGCATGATGACCTCAGTGTAGATGAACTTCTTTCACAGAAACTCCAAGAGCAGGTGTTCCAAAAAACCAGTAGAAGGTGCATCTCAGAAGTTCCAGGATGTCCCTTCTCCCATATTCAATTGTTCAAATAAGTTATTAAGGTCAGCCCAGATTCCAGGAGAGGGGAATGATGCTCTCTCACAGAGATGAGTAGCTAAGAATCTGCATCCATTTTTAATTTACTGTAGTACCTACAGCTTCTATGCAAGTTAACAATAAAATTAAATGACTTAAAGTACAAATAGATATTCATGGAAAATCTTAATAACACCCTTGCTTAGTACAGTTGCCTGCTATTTTTTTCTCTAAAAGCTAAAATTCATGTGCTACATACTGAGTTGTGTCCCCCACAAGTTCATATGATGAAGCTCTAACCCCCAATGGGATTGTATTTGGAAGTAAGGTCTTTAGGAGGTAATTAAGTTTAACTGAGGTTATAAGGGTGGAGCCCTAATTCAATAGGATAAATGGCCTTAGAAGAAGAAGAAGAGCTCTCTCTCAGAGGAAAGGCCATGGGAGGGCAAGGCAGCCCTCTGCAAGCCAGGAAGAAAGACTTCACCAGGAACCAAATCAGCTGGCACCTTGATCTTGGACTTCCCAGCCTCCAAAACTGTGAGAAAGTAAATTCCTATTGTTTAAGTCATCCAGTCTGTGGAATTTTGTTATAGCAGCCCAACCTGACTATACATTACATTTGGGATTTTATATGATTTACAAGGCAAAATTATACTATTTAGCAGGTAAATTATGTTTAGTAGTGGTAGAGTTCTGTTGAATTTGGCCTCTTCAGTATCTAGTTCTCCTTTTTCTGTTAATAGTAAACTGATTTTTCTTCAGGAATTCTTCTCCCTTTGGATGCAATATTCTGGGACTGTCAACCAAAGACCCCTTTGTTTTTTGGCCAAGAGGTGGATATTTTACTTGATCTAGGCCAATAATGTGCTTTACTCTTAGAACTTAAATCATGATACAGAAGGATGGATCAGCGAGCTGGATGAAAGACTAGAGGAAATCACCCAAACTGAATAGATAAAAGAAAAAAGAATTAAAAAGAATGAGAACAGTCTAAGGGACCTCTGGGACAACATCAGGCATACTAACATCCATATTAGAGGTGTCTCAGAAGGAGAAGAGAGACACAAAGGAGCAGAGAATCTATTTGAAGAAATAACAGCTGAAAACTTTCCTAACCTAAGGAAGGAAACAGACATCCAGGTACAGGAAGCTCAGAGAGCACCAAACCAGATAAACCCAAAGAGGCCCACACTAAGACACATTATACTTAAAATATCAAGAAGTAAATATAAAGAGAGAATCCTAAAAGCCACAAGAGAAAGGCAAGTTACAGAAAGAGGAAACCCCATAAGGCTATCATCTGACTTCTCAGCAGAAACCATACAGGCTAGAAGGGAGTGGCAAGATATGTTTAAAGTACTGAAAGGAAAAAACCTACAGCCAAGAATACTCTACCCTGCAAGGTTATCATTCAGAATGGAGGGAGAGATAAAGAGTTTCCCAGACAAGCAAAAATTAAAGGAGTTTATCACCAAGAAACCAGTCTCACAAGAAATGCTAAAAGGACTTATTTAAGCAGGAAAGAGAAGACCACAAATAGGAATAAGAAAATTATCAAAAAAATGCAATAAAATCACTGGTAAAGGCAAAAATACAATAAAGGTAGCGGATCAACCACTTATGAAGGTCAAAAGACAAAAATACTAAAATTATCTATTTCCGTGATAAGAGGGTAACAGATACACACACGCACAAAAGAGGTTAGATATGATATCAAAAACATAAGATGTGGGAGGGGAGTCAAAGAGTAGAGCTTTTAGAAAGAGGTCAAACTAAAGAAACTATCAACTTAATATAAATTGCTATATATGTAGGTTATTATACATGAACCTTATGTTAATCACAAACCAGAAACCTATAATAAATACAGAAAAAATTAAGAAAAAGGAACCCAAACATAATACTAAAGAAAGCCAACAAACCATAAGGAAAGAGAGCAAGAAAAGAAGAAAGGAACAGAGAAGAACTACTAAAATACCCAGAAAAAAAGTAACAAAACGGCAATAAGTACATACTTATCAATAGCTACTTTAAATGTTAATGGACGAAATGCTCCAATCAAAAGGCATAGGGTGGCTGATTGGATAAAAAACAAGATCCATATATATGCTGCATACAACAGACACAATTCAGACTGAAAGACACAAACTGAAAGTGAAGGGATGGAAAAAGTGACTCCATGCAAATGGCAATGAAAAGAAAGCTGGGGTAGCAATACTTATATCAGACAAAATAGACTGTAAAACAAAAACTGTAACAAGAGACAAAGAAGGGCACTACATAGTGATCAAGGGAACAACCTAACAAGAGGATATAACACTTGTAAACATCTATGAACCCAAAGTAGGAGCACCTAAATATATAAAGCAATTATTAACAGACATAAAAGGAGAAATAGACAGTAACACAATAATAGTAGGGGACTTTAACACTCCACTTACACCAATGGATAGATCATCCAAGCAGAAGATCAATAAGGAAACATTGCCCTTAAATGACACATTAGATCAGATGGACTTAGTAGATATATACAGAACATTCCACCCCAAAACCATAGAATACATATTCTTTTCAAATGCAAATGGACCATTCTCCAGGATTGATTAATTAGGCCACAAAACAAGTCTCAATAAATTTGAGAAGATTGAAATAATAGCAAGCATCTTTTCTAACCACAATGGTATGAAACTAGAAATCAACTACAGGAAGAAAATTGGAAAAGCCACAAATATTGGAGATTAAACAAAATGCTACTGAACAACAATCGGGTCAATGAAAAAATCAAAGGAGAAATAAAAAAATACCTAGAGACAAATGAAAATGAAAATACGACATGCTAGAATTTATGGGATACAGCGAAAGTGGTTCTAAGAGGGAAGTTTATAGCAATACAGGCCTACCTCAACAAACAAGAAAAATCTCAAATAAACAATTTAACAGTGTACCTAAAGGATCTGGAAAAAGGAGAACATACAAAGCTCAAAATGAGTAGAAGGAAGGAAATAATAAAAATCACAACAGAAATAAATGAAATAGATACTAAAAAAAACAATAGAAAAAATCAATGAAACTAAGAGCGAGTTCTTTGCAAACATAAAAAAAAATTGACAAGCCTTTAGTTAGACTCACCAAGAAAAGAAGAGAGAAGTCTCAAATAATTAAAATCAGAAATGAAAGAGGAGAAATTACAAGGGACACCTCAGAAATACAAAAGATTATAAGAGAATACTGCAGAAAGCTATATGCCAACAAACTGGATAATCTAGAAGAAATGGAGAAATTCTTAGAATCATACGACCTTCCAAAACTGAATCAAAAAGAAATAGAGAATTTGAATAGACCAATCACCAGTAAGGAGATCAGAACAGTAATAAAAAACCTCCCAAAAAATAGAAGTCCAGGACCAGATGGCTTCTCTGGTGAATTCTACCAAACATTCAAAGAAGATTTAATACTTATCCTTCTCAAACTCTTCCAAAAAATTGAAGAGGAGGAGAAGCTCCCTAACTCATTCTATGAAGCCAACATTACCCTCATATCAAAACCAGAAAAGAACAACACAAGAAAAGAAAATTACAGGCCAATATCACTGACAAATATCGATGCAAAAATCTTCAACAAAATACTAGCAAACCGAATACAACAACACATTAAGAAGATCATACACCATGATCAAGTGGAATTTATTCCATGGATGTATGGATGGTTCAGCATCTGCAACTCAATCAACACAATACATCGCATTAACAAAATGAAGAATGAATCACATGATCATCTCAGTAGAAGCAGAGAAAGCATTGACAAGATACTACATTCATTTATGATAAAAACTCCGAATAAAATGAGTATAGAAGGAAAGTACCTCAACATAATAAAGGCTATATACGACAAACCCACAGCTAATATCATTCTCAATGGAGAAAAGCTGAAACCTATCCCTCTAAGAACAGGAACCAGACAAGGATGATCACTCTCACCACTCCTATTTAACATAGTATTGGAAGTCCTAGCCAGAGCAATCAGGCAAGGAAAAACAATATTAGGGATCCAAATTGGAAAGGAAGAAGTGAAATTGTCACTATTTGCAGATGACATGATTTCATATGTAGAAAACCCTAAAGAATCCACCAAAAGACTTTTAGAAATAATAAATGAATATGGTAAAGTTGCAGGATACAAAATTAACATACAAAAATCAATTTCATTTCTATACACTAACAACAAAGTAGCAGAAAGAGAAATTCAGACTACAATCCCATTCACAATTGCAACAAAAAGAATAAAATACCTACGAATAAACTTAACCAAAGAGGTGAAAGATTGTACACTGAAAACTATAAAACATTGTTGAAAGAAATTGAAGAAGATATAAAGCAATGGAAAGATATTCCGTGTTCTTGGATTGGAAGAATTAGCATAGTTAAAATGTCGATACTTATTAAAGCAATCTACAGATTCAATGCAATTGCTATCAGAGTTCCAACATTTTTCACAGAAATAGAACAAGAATCCTAAAATTTATATGGATTAAAGACTTGAATGTAAGACCTGAAACCATGAAACTTCTAGAAGAAAACATAGGCAGTACGCTCTTCAAGATCAGTCTTAACAGCATATTTTCAAGTAAGATGTCTGACTGGGCAAGAGGAACAATAGAAAAAATAAACAAATGGGACTACATCAAACTAAAAACTTCTGCGCAGCAATGGAAACCATCAACAAAACAAAAAGACAACCTAACAACTGGGAGAAGATATTTGCAAACCATATATCTGATAAGGGGTTAATATCCAAAATTTATAAAGAACTTATACATCTCAACAACAAAAAAACTAACAACCCAATTAAAAGATGAGCAAAAGATCTGAACAGACATTTCTCCAAGAAGATATACAGAGGCCAACAGGCACATGAAAAGATGTTCAACATCATTAACTATCAGGGAAATGAAAATCAAAACTACAATGAGATATCACCATATACCCATCAGAATGACTATAATTAACAAGACGGGAAATAACAAGTGTTGGAGAGGATGTGGAGAGAAGGGAACGCTCATACACTGCTGGTGGGAGTGTAAACTGGTGCAGTCATTATGGAACACTGTATGGAGATTCCTCAAAAAATTAAGAATAGAGCTACTATACAATCCAGCTATTCCACTGCTGAGTATTTATTCAAAGAACATGAAAACACGAATACATAAAGATACACGCACCCCTATGTTCATTGTATCATTATTCACAATAGCCAAGACATGGAAGCAACCTAGGTGCCCATCAAATGACGAATGGATAAAGAAGATGTGGTCTTTATTTACAATGGAATACTACTCAGCCATAAAAAATGATGAAATCTAGCCATTTGTGACCACATGGATGAACCTTGAGGGTATTATGCTAAGGAAAATAAGTCAGAGGGAGAACATCAAATACCGTATGATCTCACTCATAAACAGAAGATAGAACAAACATGTACATAGATACAGACATTGTATTGGGAGTTACCAGAGGGGAATCAGGGAGGGAGCAGGGTGAAAGGGGTGAATGGCACATGTGTGTGGTCATGGATTGTAATTAGTCTTTGGGTGGTGAGCTTGATGTAATCTACAAATAAATAGAAATATAATGATGCATACCTGAAACTTAAAAATATATATATATATATATATATAAACAGAATTTAAACCACGAAAAAAGTGACACAAGGATGAAAATTATTTGGTCTTCGTATCTCCTGATGTTGGTACCCTGCCACTTCTGACTCTCAAATCTTCTCGAGCACCTTTATTCTAAGCTTTCCCAAACATGGTCCTCTAGAGCTTTTCCTTTGATTCTGTGAGCTACCTTCTTGTCTTCCATTTTTGTGGTGGTTGTTCTTGTTGCTGCTTCAAATAGCTACAGTTTTCTATCTCTTCAAAACAAAACCAAAAAGCCTAACAGATATAGAAATTGGTACAATGAGTGGGGTTACCCATAAACATTAGAAGGCAAGGTTAATGGGGACAAGGATACAACAATCAGGAATCATTAGGCATTAATGGTATGACTTCAAAATATGTTAAGCAAACACTGGTAGAAATTCAAGAAGAAAATAATGAATCTATAGTCATAGTTGGAGAGATATACCTCAGCAATAATCATTATACAAAGAGAAAAGAATAAGTCAGCATGCAGATTAGTTAATATCTAATATCATAATACCTACCCTTATATTTCTTTAGCCTTTCAAGCTTTCAGAGCATTTTTACTTGTGCTCATTCGTATGATCCTCTTCTTACCTATCTAAAGTAAAATAAAAATGTGATTTGTGGAAGAGTTGGAACCGCTTAAAACCCAAGTCTCCAAGTTTGTATTCTTTTCACTCTACTTCTGGTTATATAGGTTATTTTCTTGGTATATCAGCCACCTAACTAGTCCCTGCTCATGACCTGAGATTTCTAAGCAGTAGACATAGACATGTGCTCCTAAATGGTAATTTACGAGATAAACTCACAGAGACATCAATCTAAATAATGAATATAGGGTGTTTGGCCTAGTCCCTGGCCTATAGTGAGTGCTCAATAAATGGAGTTATTACTATTGCTGAACACCATATGGAACTTTCTATTATTTCTAAGTTGATCTTTCTTTTATCTCATGTTCCAAGATAGTCATTTGTAGTATTCAAAGCACTCAGTAGTCACAAAATTCTCTCCTGGATGAGACCTCAACTACATAACCTTTCCATATGGCAGTAGGATTTGACATACCCATTCATTAAATGGTAAGAAATATAGATACAGGGTCAAAACAGAGAAGGCAAACTTTCAGCAGCAGGGCAGTGGCTGTGTCTTTGAACTTCTCTTTTAAATGCCATAAAGCTGCCTTTCCGCCCCCCCAATTCTGCTGATCTGGTATGAAAGAAAAGAAATCCTGCAGACAGCACCACAGCATCTGGAATTCCATCATAGCAGCTGAGTTTCTTTTGCAGACACTACAAGTTGTTAATTTGCGATTTCTTATCTTTGAGGCTGATTCCAGAGCCAGGTTGTAGCAATGGTTGGAGTCCAATAAAACCAGTGATATTTACTCGTTAATGCAGTCCTTCTTTCCAGGGTGTTCTTTCTCTGAAGATTGATCACAGTTTTTATTGTGTGAGCTTGTAAAATGCAAAATGATTAAAGGTACATCTATTTTTTTAATCCCATCTCTGTCATTCCTTTAGTCAACAGCAGCAGAGTCCTGGAAGTTTCACATATGCTTACATGAAAGTTCAAGCTTAGCCATCAGCACTGAAAAAAATCTTAAAGGGCAAGATCCCTGCATTGTAATGAGTTTGGGGAGCACCTTCCGGCTGACTATCAGCTGAAGGACTTGTGGTCTTTCAGAAAGTTCCCCATTTCGTTTCTTTTCCCCAGCACGAGCCTCACTAAGCAGGTCCATTTCCATATCATTACAGAGCATGAAAAGGAAATTTCCTCTCAAGAGCCACAGCTTGGAGTCAGTCTGTTAAAGTTTTTTCCGTCTTCTTGGACCCCATTGTCTGTTTCTTTGACATTCCAAGACACTTCTCAATTTTGACTTCCACTTTGATTCACTCCCACTGCTGGCTGCCAAGGTCTCTTGCCCTTCCTTTCTGAAACTCAATTCTGTTCATTTCTTCTCTGTCTCATATCAAGCTTCCCAAATGCACATTTCATTTAGGAATTTTAATGTAACAGGAAAAAGAGTTCAACAAAACTGTTGTGGGCAGAGAGCGATTGAAGTGAAATTGTGAAATGTGTGCTCTGCATGGTTTATACCATAACGTCAGGCAATAAGGTAATAGTTTGACTGAATGTGCCACCTCTTCCCAGATGGCCACAAGCTACTAAAAAATATACACACACACACATACACACACTCATACATGTGTGTCAATGATGCCCTGGGCCATGTTTGTTTAGATTGAAAAGGTTCCATCTCTCCCCTGGGACGAAGGCAAACCTGTAAAGAAACACCTGCCCCACCTGTCCTAGGAAACAGGCTGTTGTTATCCAGGGTCATAAGAAGCAAGCTTGGGCCGTAGCATCACTTTGGCATGGTGGGAATTGGGTCGAAGCAAAGAATCCAAGATCATTAGAGAGGAAGCAGAGCTAAGCCTCAAATCCTAGAGAAAAGTATGGAGCCGCAAACATATTACAAAACCAGAAATTAGAAGCTACAGAATCAAGTGTGTGAGACAGGTACTGGGGAGAGCTGGGTTCAAATCCCAGCACAGCTATTGACTAACTATAGGACTTTGGGTATTCTTCCTAACTACTATAAGCCTCCATTTCTTCAGCGTTTAACTGGGTTCAATGTTTCCTTCCTCTAACATCACGGTGACGATTAAGTGAAATAATGGGTACTAACTGGGAAGACTAGTGTTTAAAACATTAAACTCCTGTGAAAATAAGTGAAGACCAACCAAATGAGAACAAGCAAAAGGTACTTATTCAGAGCTTGCTCTATCAAGGGAGTCAGCCACCATCACTTGCATTTGTCAGAGACCCAAAGGCAGGCAAAGGAGAGGAAAACCTTTATGGTGGAAAAAAGAGAAGACTCCAGGAACGCCCTGATTGGAGGCTATTGGTATGGGGAAGGTAGAAGCCTACCTAGGCTAACTAGAAGCAGGGAATCCTACATGATTAGTTAAGGGGGTATTTTTGGTTATCTCTGGTTGGTCCTAAGTTGGAAGCAGGGACAAAAGTTAGGGAAGTTGTCAGTTACTAATCAAGTCCATTTTAGGCCAATTGTTACAGGGATTATTGTTTGGTTTCCTGAACTTATTGATAGAGATAGTGGTCTGACTTTCTACAAGTCTGACTTAGAGCAGGCTGACTTCCTGGGCTAGTTACTGTAGATAATGGGTTAATTTCCTAAGCTAGCTGCTGTGGGTTGTGGTTCAGAGTTCTATTTTTATATATGGTTTGGTCATTGTCTCTTCGTATATTTAATCTCTCTCCTATGGGTTTCATCTCTCTTAAGTAAATGATTACCTGGACCTCCCCCCACCAAATCTCACAATCTGTTTCAGTGTTTCAAGGGGAGGGTAGATATAGGCTGGAACAATGAGGCTATCACTCAACTTTTGTTTTTAAATGAAAGTTTATTTTGTAAGTTCAGAGAGAGGCAATAGTCTCTAGATTGTCAGCTTTTGCAAAGAAATAAAAGAAATCTCTAAATTCCAAAAGACGTCTTCACATTAAGGTGTGATCCCAAAATTACTTAGATCAAGGAAATCCTCATGCCCAAGCATGAAAAGTCTTTTTGCAGGTTTCTCCAGGGGGAGTTAATACAAAAAAAAAAAACCAGAAAAACAAAGAAGAGAGAAAGCTTTGTGCCAAGATGATTCAATGAGCAATTCCAGTTTCCATGGGCATCCTAGGGGCATGAATGTATTTGCTGAACTGAAATCATATGAAATTTAATGGCACCTAGAGGAATCTCAGTTCCCGGTATTGCCCCCAGGAACACCTGAAATTCTAGTATTAATGTATCGTCCTGTAATGGAATGCATTGCTTCTTCACATCCTATTTTTTTTTAAATAATCGGGTCATTACTATGTTCAGTCTTTTCTATGCATTACATTTAGGAGACATTTACACAGTGGGTAAGAGGTCAGCCCTGATGGTGAGAAGACTGAAAGCTATGTCATATTAGAATGGAGTAAGGGTTTCTTAACCTCAGTGCCATTGACATTTTGGACTGGATAATTCTTTACTGTGGAGGCTGCCCTGTGCATTTTTGAATGCTCAGCAGCATCCCTGGCCTCTACTCATTAGATGCCAGTGGCACCCCTCTTCCCAGCTGTAACAACCAAAAATGTCTCCAGACCTTAACAAATGTCCCTGGGGTGCAAAATTGCCCCCAGTTGAGAACCACTCGAAAGCAAAGATTCCTGTACTCACCTGAAAAACTTGCTTAAAATTATTGACTCCAGGGATCCACTATGGTGATTCTGATTCAACAGGACCAGAAAGCTGTACGTTCTAAAAGTTCCTCAAAGGTCTGATAATCAGCCAGTTTGGAAATCACTTTTTGGTTACTAACCATGGATGAGAAATGACTTGAAGGGACCTTATGGCCATTTTCAAATATATAAACGTTTCCCTGCAGAAATGAGATTCAACGTTTTCTGAGTAGCTGAAAAGGGAGCCCTGATCAAATCACAAAACAGAAAAAATAAAAATAATTCTAACAGAACAGCAGATTTTTAATCACTGAAGGCATTTATAGAAAAGCTGAAAGTTGGAAAAGTTGTAAAAACAAATCACACATCAAGGAGAATTTTGAATCAGTGACCTTTAAGGCATATTCTAACTCTGAAATGATACGGTTCTGTTTAAATAAATTATCCCTTAGTGTGAATTAGAATATTAGATCCTTTTTAGCCTAAATGGAAGTAAAGTAAAAGGAATTAATGTTATTTACATCTAATACACAGGTTCTCCATCTTGGGTAGACAGCAGAACCACCTGTAGAGCTTTTAGAAAATAGAAATATTTTGTCTCAAGGGAGGCGAGAATCATGGGATGACTCTGTGCCAGGCCCTCCTCAGCTAAACTCTCAGACGTAGGTTTATTGCTTTGCATTTACAGATGGGAGCACTAGCATAAAAGGTTACACAGTTTGCTGAAAGCCACGTAATTTCTGAGTAGTAGGAATGGAACCTAGTCCTCTCTGACTTCAAAACCCAGTCCCGCGCTGATTCACCAAAGAGAAGGACAGAGGAGCAGTTATCTCTGAATGGCTGCTGTCTTTCAGGCCTTTTGTGAGCCACCTTGGAAAATGTTAAAATGACTTGCATCTTTTTCACAATTTTATCTCATGTTAACCAAAGGGCAAAACTAAGATAATGCCAACCAAAAAATATAGTTGCTATTGAAAAGGAAGAAAAAAATATGAACTAAAAAAATTTTTTGGCCTTAATTTCCCAGAGAAAAGCACGTCTATAGAGAAGAAGATGTCTCATTACGCAGGTTGGTGATGAGGAGTCTGTTACCTGGCACAGTTTACACAAATTCCTTCCACTACTGGAAGCCATGATCCGGTCCTAAGATATAGCCTCGAAATATACGTCTTAATCAGATTGAGGAATTAGCTAAAATTTACATCATATCCTAAAATATGTTAATTTGTCCCCCAGTACTGAAACTTACCTCCTGATGGGGAAGGACCAGGTTTCCGTTTGACATGATTTGATATGATATGGTGGTGGAGAGGAATAGGAGGAGAGAAGAGAGAGAGAATCAAGTTGATAAATTAGTATAAACTTGAGAAAAAAAAGAACAGAAGTCAGGAATAACAATAATCAGTAATACGCATTAGGTACATATTAAGTGTCAGAAACTGTGCTAAACACTTTATATACATATAGCACAATTAATAGTTTCAAAAATGCTATCATGTTTAATTCCCATTTTATACCTAAAGAAACAAAGTCAAAGAAAGTTAAGTACTTGCCTAGGGTCACACAGATTGTGCACATGGATGCAAACCAAATCCTTCTGACTTGAGCATATGTACTCCCAGTAACCACCCACCCACCCTCCACTTTGTTCCCACGCGGATCTCTTCCTTCTTCATGCATCCGTGCGTGATTGACTATGCAGAGATGTCAGGCAGGAATCCCGTGGTTTCATTCCATTCCCCTTCCACCCACTCTTTTAGGTTTTGTTATTGGAGTTCATCATTAATAGCTAATTTGGATGCCCCAGTGACGTATAGAAGCTTCTAATGAACACAATAAAAACGAGTGAGGCATTCACATTCCAGGATGCTCTCAGCTCTCACATTCTAGCTGATTTGGGAGGATGAGTTCAGCTCGTTAGGAATCAGATCCCTAAATCTTTAGCCTGAATATAGCTGAGCAGATGGGGAAACTCTCTAAGATCCTGAGTTTGTTTCAGCAGAAGTAAAACAGCTGAAAAGCAGGAAGAGTTCTAACTGGACCCAAAGGTGTTTCAATTTTCTACTTGAGCGTCCAGGCATACTCCACGTTTACTCGGAAATTCAGACAGCCTCTGCATTCTAAGAGCTGGCACCCACAGGCAGGCAGCCCACCACCCAGGGGTGGAGTTTCAAGACTGTTGGGAAGACAGGCCTCTAGTGATATGTGCTTCCTGCTGCTGAACTGAAACCTTCACACTTCATTGCTTTACTTTGAGGTTTGTTTTCTCTTAAAATTCAAATGGCGTCTTTGTAAGCTGCTATCAGGAACCAGTCAAGCCCAGTAAAGTTCACTGAAAGTCAGTCTAAACGTAATCCCTCCATCCTTGCACGCGACATCGCCCACCAAAAAGGGGATGTGGCTCCTGTGGCTGTTGCCTTCACTTTTCACTGCCTGGGACCCTGGCCTTGTAGGACCACCTTACATCCTACTGCAGATCCTCCTGCTCTCTTAGCTCCCGCTCTCTCTGCCTGTCTATGCTTGCTGCCCAACACATCCTCAAGGCTACCTTTTGACCTCAACCCAAGCCCTCCTTCCCTTGTTACCGCCTCAGACCGCCACAAATAAAAACTATTGTTAATTTTCTCTTCTCTAGACACCCTGCTTGCCTATCTTGTGCCTCCAGATCATAATAGGATAGTAAAAGATACTACAAACCGGGAGGTGGAAATTGCACAAAGAGCAGAGAATAGTGTAAAACCTGGAGGCTGAGGCACCAGAGAAACCAAACTAGATAATCAGCCCTGTATTTAGTGAGTACCATGGACAGATTAAAATTGAAAACAAACCAACAAAACCAAGATGTTATGTTGGGCAACGGCAGTGTAGATACCTATATAATCTGTGCATCTGGCTACGTATTAAACCTAGCAATAGTAATAATAACAGAAACAAAACACACATTTTTCATTATATTGCACAAACCACTTTCACTTACATGATTTGTTCAATGTCTTGTTCAACCCTCCCAAATATATGGCTAAGTGGGAATTATTATGCTCATTTTAGAGATTAAGCAGTTGAGGCCCAAAAAATTAAATGGTGACTGTAACACAATCAGATAGTGATAGAATCACGATGGGAATCCGAGGTCTCCCTGACCCTGAAAGCATGTGTGTTCAAAGCATCCCCTGTCCCTCTGTTTTGATTGTTTTTCCTTTGACACAGTCTGAATGATGGTGATGGTACCTACTCCACCCCTCCCTGCTGAGCAGGACCGTAGAAGCAGGAGTGTGTAGGAGGAAGACAGGGATCCCAGCTGCCTGGCTGTGGATCCCAGTCCCTTCAATTTAATGGCTGTGTGAATTTGGTTAAGTGGCTTAATTTTTTTGCACATTCATTTTATTTTCTCTCATGTAATAATTGCCCTAACCTCATAGGATTCTCGTACTAAACAAGATAATGCATATAGAGATTGTGGTACATGGCTCTCCGTAAACCAATATTAGCTGCTATAATTACTCATGCTGTTGTTATTGTTAATATTACGATGATATTGAAACTCCTATTAAGATCCTGCAGGACTTGGGGTCTGTGAAGAAAGGACGCCTCCAACGCAGAGCAAGAGTGGTTTTTGAGGCCTGAAACTCACTCCATAATTTAAACTGAGACGTCTTTTAAAACACTAGCTCACAGGGTAATTTCTTAATGTCTCTATTGTCTTGAATGCTCCTTAATGACAAGGCTATATCCAGAAAGAAAAGTATTTTAGATGTACCAAAGTCAAAATTATGCTAAAAGGACAGCAGCCTCCCCTGCATCCCAATCTTCCTGCTTCTCAGATGTCTGATGTCCTCATACATGTGGCTCTGCCATCCAATATGGTAGCCACTGGCTATTTGTGACCGCTTTAAATTAAATTAATTAAAAATTAAAAATTTGTCTCCTCACTTCTCACTAGCCATATTTCTAGTGATCAACAGTCGCATGTCACTAATGGCTACTGTATTGGACAAAGCAGAATAGAAGATTCCCATGATCATAGAAAGTTCTGTTGGATAGTGCTGGTCTAGATATATCAAAGCCACTTTTCATAAAAATGCAAATGCTAATAAAATTCTGAGACTTACCCTTCTAGAAGATATGTGTTTTTTAATAGGCACCCATGTCATGAAGCTTAGTGAATTCTGCACATCCCACAGCATGTGAGTAAAATATTTTATGAACTTTTAGGATCCCATAAACAGCACCCTCCTGGCAGTTGCTTACTTAAGCCAAAGAAAACCACCAGTTATTTATTAGAGATGAGCTAAAGATAGCCCTCAGATGTTGCCCATTGTTGTTGCCCATCAATATCTGTAAGTGAAGGTCATCATGCATAGGGGAGAACTAGAAATATCCAAAATGTAAGGCAAAGGAAGAATGGTTTATTGAGCTGTGGTAAATCACACAAGGGAATGTTAGGTAACCATTAAAAACTTTAAAAAAAAAAAATTACTGCAGCTTCCACTTCCAATAAGATTCAGTAGATATATTTTTTCCCTATTCTTTCTGCTAATTACATCTAAAAACCTGGGCATAATTTATAAAACAGAGGGATGTGGGGACAGGGTTAAAATGATTGCTAAGGGAGCCTGGCTGCTCTGTTTGTATTGCACCCTACAACGCAGAAAACATTAATTTTTCATGTAAAGAATGGATGGAGTGCTATGGAGATTATGAAGGACTAACCCCCACTGACACGGCTACTTTGGTAAGCAGAGTTGACCATTTTTATAGTGCTCTGAATCATTAACGTGAAGAAATAAGATGAGTTTTCTAAAGTTTCTATAATATGCATTTATAACTTTCATAATTAGAAAATAAAGATCTCTTTTTTTACTATTAATGTGCACCATGCACACCTTAAGCTAATCCCAGTTATAACCTCATTGATTGTCATGGTTTTCTTTCTAAATAAAACACTCTCTTAATGCCATTGAACTCTATAGAATAAATCCCCTGCCATTTTGGTCAATAGTTTCTCAAGATTAGCAAAGTGATTTCTAGCCTACACAAGAATACAGTTGTGGGTAATTCCATATTGGCTATAGTAAAACACACTGCTAACGTGCTGTGTTAATATATTTTCTATATAATATAATATATATTATATTAATATATATAATATATATTGTGTTAATATATTTTCTGTAAAATATAATATATTTTAAAATTTCCTTTTGCTGTGCCAATTTTTTAACATTATTTTTTCTTGTGGTAAAATACACATAACATAAAATTTACCCTCTTAACTGTTTTTAAGTGTCCAGTTTAGTGGTATTAAGTACATTCATATTGTTATACAACCATCACAACTATCTACCACCAGCACCCTTCGTCTTGCAAAGCTGAGACTCTGTACCAGTTAAACTCCCCCCATTCCCTCTTACCCTAGTCCCTGGCAACTACCATTACACTTTCTGTCTCTACGAACTTGACTACTCTAGGTAACTCATGTAAGTGGAATCATTCAGTATTTGTCTTTTTGTGACTGGCTTATTTCATTTAGCATAATATCCTCAAGTGTCATCCATGTTGTAGTACATGTCAGCATTTCCTTCTTTTTTAAGGCTGAATAATATTCCATTGTATGTATATACCACATTTTGTTTTCCTTTCTTCCAACAATGTACTTTTAGGTTGCTTCCTCCTCTTGGCTATTGTGAACAATGCTGCTGTGAACATGGGTGTACAAATCTCTTCGAGGTTCTGCTTTAAATTCTGTTGGGTATATACCCAAAAGTGGAGTTGGTAGGTCTTATGGTAATTCTATTTTTAATTTTTTGAGGAACAACCACACTGTTTTTCCACAGTAGCTTTACCATTTTACGTTCCCACCAACAATGCACAAGGATTCCATTTATTTTCTGCACATCCTTGCCAACACTTGTAATTTTCTATTTTTCATTTTGTTTTTGTTTTTGTTTTGATAGTGGCCATCCCCATGGATGTGAAGTGATACCGCATTGTGGTTTTGATTTGCATTTCCCTGATGATTAGTGTTATTGAGCATCTTTTCATGTGCTTATTGGCCATTTGTATATCTTTGAAGAAATGTCTATTCAAGTCTTTTGCCCATTTTTAAATTGGATTTGTTGTTGTTGTTGTTGAGTTTCAGGAGTTCTCTATGCCTTCTGGATACTAATCTCTATCAGATATATTTTCTACCATTTTGTGAGCTGCCTTTTCATTCTGTTGATAATGTCTTTTGATGCACGGAACTTTTTTGTTTTCATGAAGTCCAGTTTGTCTATTTTTTCTTTGATACCTATGCCTTTGGTGTCAAATTGTGCCAAATTTGTTTCAAGTGTTATGTTTCATCGCTGAATATAGTTTTCTTTCCTCAGAAAAGTTGACTGGTTAATTTCAATCTTAAGGACCTGTGTTTTTTATTCTACTCGTACAATGATCTTTAACTATGTGAAAGTAGCTTGGTTTTCTTTCCTTGAACACAAAGAGGGCAGTGCATCATGGTTAGAATACTGGCTTTGGCAGAGTTTCACTGTCTGTTCTTGTACACCAGCTCTACCACCTCAGAGCTGTGTGACCTTGAACAAGCTGGTTAAACATCTGGCCTTCCATGTCATCATCTGTAAGTAGAATCATGGTAGTACCTCATTTACACAGCTGTTGTAAGGATTAAATTATTTCAGCGAAGGATTGAGCAGAGTACCTGGCTCACTGTAAGGTTTAGAAGCCTGAAGAACCTGCACAAAGCTCTTTCTACTCAGTGTCAGCTAGGAAATTTGGTTCAAAATGAATCACAAAAGTAAGGTTCTAGTATAGCCCCAATCAATAATTTAATACTGGTATGTCAGCATGTTGTGGCACAAGTAGCTATCAAAGTTGGATGTGGAAGCCAGAAAGTCCACGGACCCTGCAACCAAGGCTGGAGAATCACTTCTTGACTACTTCTTGTCCACTCATGAAACATTCACAAAGAAAGAACCTTATGGGAGGCACAGATTTAGTAGCCACGACCAGTGAATAAGGATAAGAATATATTGTTTCATAGGTTTAGTAATGACGTCATATGGGCATAGTGCATTTAAAAAATACTGAAGGATGGGCCGGCCCCGTGGCTTGGTGGTTAAGTGCGCACGCTCCGATGCTGGCGGCCCGGGTTCGGATCCCGGGCACGCACCGAGGCACCACTTCTCCGTCCATCCTGAGGCTGAGTCCCACATACAGCAACTAGAAGGATGTGCAGCTATGACATACGACTATCTACTGGGGCTTTGGGGGAAAAAATAAATAAATAAAATCTTTAAAAAAAAAAAAATACTGAAGGCTACTACATGCTACTTATTGTTGAAAGCACACAAAAGATCAGTGCACAAAACAGCTTAAGTCCTTGCTCTCATGGAATTTATCATCTGGGCAAGATGGAGGAACATGATAAACACACACACATGCACACATAGTCTCTATAAAGAGACTCCTAAAGTAGGGATTAAGGGAAGTGAGTGATTGGAGGTGTGTCATTTAAGACAGGTGGGCAGGGAAAGCCTCTCTGACTTTTGAGCACAGGCCCGTGGCATTGAGGAGTGTTGTTGTTAGTGCCATCGAGTTGATTCTGGCTCCTAGCGCCCCTGTGTACAGCGGAGCATAACCTTTCCCAATCTTTTTGCACCATCCTCTCACTTTCTGGCACACTATCGGATAATGTTTTGTTGCAATTCATAGTGTTTTCATGGCCAATTTTTGCAGAAGTAGGTGGCCAGGTCCTTCTTCCTAGTTTATCTTAGTCTAAAAGCTCTGCTGAAACCTGTCCACCATGGGTGATCCTGCTAGTATTTGAAATACCAATGGCATAGCTTTCAGCATCACAGCAACATGCAGCCACCACAGTATGACAACCAACAGACGGGTGGTGCGGTTCCCTGACTGGGAAATGAACCCAGGCCATAGTGGTAAGAGTGCCAAATCTTAACCACTAGATCATCAGTGCTGGCTATTTAGGAGTGACCAATATGGTAATCTGTAGGATGAGTATTCCAAACAGAAGCAGTAACTGCAAAGGCCCTGCAGAGAAAGTGTACTCCTTGTATTGAAGCAACAGTAGAGAGGAATGAGTAAGGGAAAAAGTGGAAGGAATTCTAATTTAAATAATAAATTTAATTGTGTATATTACTTATTAGTGTCTGTCTTCATCACTAGAATTTAGAGCCTATGAGGACAGGGACTATGTTGAGCTTTTGTAACCCTTAGTCTCCAGGGACTAACAAGACGGTTTACACAGAATTTACATTACCGAGATAGGTTTTATTTTATGGCCAGATGGAAGCAAGGAAGGAGAAATAAGCAAGGTTTGACAGAGGGTGGCTGAGGGCTGACAGTCTTGCTGGTCGGGGCTCTCCATACAGAGAACTTTAGGACAAAGAATTCAAGGGAACTTTTGTAGGATACACCAATTGGTATAGCCATGAAAGTATTAGGCAATGTGATAGCACTTACCTTCTCCTATTTAAATAATTGCCCAGAAAGCCAGTTTTATACATCCAGGATGGAATAAACACATTATGGTAGATTGCAATGATGACCCAAATTCTTCACCCATCTCTAGATCCATGCCTTTTGTCATGAAGCTTTTCAATGCCTTCTTCCTGTGCACAAGGTCACCTGCATTGCCTCTGGATTTGGAGCTTGACTATGTGATTTGCTTAAACTTAGAGAATGAGGAGGGACTGACCATGTGCCAGTTCCAAACTTGGGCTTCAAGAAGACATGCCAGTTTCTGTTTCCTTTCCTACATTTCTGCCATCACCACGAGAACATCTCTGGGCTAGCCTATTGAAGGATAACAGACACATGGAACAGAACTGAGTCACCTCAGTCATTCCAGCAGAGACCAGCCAAAATCAGCAGAGCCACCTACGCAATAGAGGCTGAACACATATACATGTGCAATAAACACATTCTGTTATATATCACTGAGTTTATGCAGTTGTTCATTATATATCAAAAGCTAACTGATAAACACACCCTTTCAAATTCCCTCTAAAATGTTCTTCAACCTTTTCTTTATGACAAAACAGAAAAAATAAAGTTGCATAACAGGAAGATCCCCTAGTTTACTATAAATTCTGTGATGAGGTTTTCTTTTCCCCATATGGACACAGTTGCCTTATTAGTCAACTTTAATGGTCATGTTCCTGGTTCCCTTGCCATTAAAATATATTTGATTTTCTTCTCAACTGACTAGCATGATCAGCTACTCCTATATGTTTTAAGGGAGCTAAGCTCATCTCTACGTATTATGCCATGGAACCATGTTTGAATAGAACACAACAGGTATAAAAACTAAAAAATAACATAATTTTCCTGCACAGCCTGAGATTTGCTATAATCAAACTCCTTAAAACACGTGCAATCCCATTTCAGCAAAACCTTTTATATTTGCAGGTGTTTCCCACTGGCTGTCTAGATGTTCAGCTGAGCTGTGTTCTGCACTAATAAAAAATCATGATGAATGCTTTTGTATTTTTTAACAATTTGCCTCTTCTAAAGTGTTTCAAGAGTGTATCAGCCAGGGTTCTGGCCTACAAACAACAAAAACTTTCCTTTACTAAATTAACCAAAAACGAAGGTTTAGGGAGGAATATTAGGGAGCTGGATGGCTTAATTCATAGAAAAGAGTGTGATATAGGGTGTCCTTTGTCAGAAGACCACTGTCATTGAACAATAGACACCCCTGCTGCTTCCTGCACAGCTCTTGGACCCTCGATACCCCTGCTATGGCTGGACTGAATTCTCTACTGACTCGTTTACATCACTCACTACACAGTCAAACTCAGGTAGTAGCATATGACTGGTCAAATATATGTTAAAATCCCATGACTCAGGGAACCCTTCAGTCCCAATAAAACCAGAACAGAGGTCACCCCATGTAAGGGAGCTGGGGAAATGAATATCTGATTATTTCACTTTCAAGAGCAGTAAGTAAGTCCTTGTACACCCCTGAGAAGTGTAAAGATTTTCCCAAATATAGAAAGAGCATTTTAAAAAATGACAAACATGTACGACACAGGTAATATTTCATTTAACACTCAGGAAAAATAAACATGAGATTTCCAGAGCACGTATTATCATAACTATCTGATGCATAAGGAACTAGGAATTGTTTACTAATTTATTCAACAAATACCTTCTGAACGCGCCAGGGTTTCTGTTAGTCACTTGGGATACTTGTGAAAAAGACTAAATTCAGCAGCGCATATTACAGTCCGGGGGCTATAGGTAGAGGAATTTATTATAGCGGATAGTAACATTTGCTATGAAGAAAACACAGGTGGGGTAAGGAAAGAGTGATTAGGTGGGAAAATGAAAAGGTATCTATTTTTAAAATGGAAGTCAGGGAAGTACTCTCTGAAGAGGTGACAACCAAACAAATCTTGAAGTGAGGGTACAAGTCTTACAAACAAATTGAACAAGAGCATTCTTGGCAGGGGAGAAGCAAGAATAGAGACTCAAGTCTGAAGCAAACTTGGCATGTTTTAAGAATAGCAAAAAGACAAACGTGCCTAAAACAGATGGAGCAAAGGCAAATGAACATGAGATATGAAGGAAAAGACACAGTTATAAACCAGATTATGAAAGTTCTTATAGGACATGGTAGACCTACTTTATACACAAATTCAGAGAGCTCAAAAAGGAACATTTGAACGTATGAAGCTGAACTGTAATTAAATTAAGCGGCTTTGTCAAAACAAACTCCCACAATCTATAAGGAAAGCCAAAAATATCCAGACTCTTAACATTATAGGCACAATGTCAAGTATAGGCACAAAAAAAAATGCAAAGAATCAGGAAAATGTGACCCATAAACAAAGAGAAGTCAGTCAGTAGAAACAGGTCCCCAAATGACAGAAATGATGAAAGTAGCAGACTAGGAATTTAAAACAGCTCTTGTAAATATGTTCAAAGATGTAAAGCAAAAACATAAAACCTAACAGACAGAAAAATGCAAACTCTGAGAAAGAACCTAAAGGAACATGCAAAGCTAAAAGACACGATATATAAAATGGAAAATTCATTGGATAGGCTTAATGGCAGATTAGGCTCTACAGAAGAAAAGATCAGTCACCTTGAAAACGAGGCAATAGAAACTGTATTTGAAATAAAGGACAAGAGATAAAAGGCTGAGAAAAATTAAGAGTCTCAATCACCTGTGGGGCAACATAAAGTGGTCTGAAATATGAGAGTCTAAGAAGTAGAGGAGAGAAATGGGAGGAAAGGTCAATAATATTTGATACTAATGTATCAAAATTTTCCATCTTTGATAAAACCTGTAGAGCTACCCTTTCAGGAAGCTCAGCAGACCCCCATCTGGACAAACACCAGGAAGACAACAAGGCACAGCATGACAAAATTGCTGCAAACTGGTGACAAAACCACAGACTTAAGACACTTTGTGGGTCAGAAGCAGCATGTGTACACAACAAGAGACATCTAGACATATCATAGCAAAATTACTGAAAAGCAAAAACGAAGAGAGAATCTTAAGAGCAACCAAAGAGATAGGGAGGTTGGGGATAGAAATGTTATTTCAAGAATTTCAGACAATGCCAAGCAGGATAAATAACACACATGCACACGTGCACACACACACTCACACACACACACACATATCTAGATAGATCATCTTCACACTGCAAGATTTTTTTAAAATCTTGTTGGCATCCAGAGAAAAAAGTAACAATAACTACACAAGGGAAATGATAAGAATTAGTAGATTCCTCATTAAAAACTATACAAGACAAAGGAGTGATATTTTTAGGGTACAGAGAGGAAAACATTGTCAGCCCAGAATTCTATATCCAGTGAAAATATCTTTCAAAAATAAAGGTAAAGTAGGACTTTTTCAGGGAAACAAAAGCTGAGAAAATTCAGTTAGGAGGCCTGATAAGCAGTAAAGGGTTAACTAAGCAAGCTTGACGTATACTGTGCAGTAAACAGTTAATTCAGTGGTTTTGGGTGTTCAAACTCTGCACATCCCAAAGAAAAGTCTTCCTGGGAGATAACCTCTAAGTCCCTGAAATATTCTGCCTGACTAGAGTGTCTTTGTATACCCAGGGTCTTGAGCCACACCAGATAGTTCATGCTAACAATGTGATTTATGCTGGGGGCTTTGGGTCCCACTATATCAGAGTTTGACCTCTAGAGGGGCTGGAGATTGAGTAGCTAAGGTTGGATACACTGTTGCTCCATGCCTACTAACTCATCCAAAGCAAAAATCCTAGAATACTAAGGCTTGGGTTAGCTTCCCTGGTTGGCAATACTCTGTAGATATTGTCACACATCATTGCTGGGAGAATTAAGCACTGTCTGGGAGGAGGACAGAAGCACCCCACTGGGGGAGGGCAATTGGAAGCTTGCACGTGGTCTCCCCTAGACTTTGTGCTATATGCCTTTTACTTGTGTTGATTTTAATCTATATCCTTTTACTATGATAAACTATAACCACGAGTATCTTCCAATTTTTCTAAGTTCTGTGAGTCTTTCTAGCAAATCATTGAACCTGCAGGTGGTCTTAGGGAACCCTAACACACTTGTGCTGCAAAATATATATATATATATATATATATATATATATATATATATACACACACACACACACACACACACACACATATTTTGATATATATATATATATGATTTCTCCAAGCAAGTAGAATATGATACCAGAAAGAAACTTGGATGTAAGGAAATAAATGAAAAAAATCATGCACAAAGGAGTACACACTGCATGTTTCCATGTATTTCAAGTTTGAAAAAGGGGACCACTAAATTTTAATGACAGAAGTGAGAACCATGGTAACCTCTGGGGAGAGTAATGACTGTGTGGGTTGCTGGTCAGTTTCTCTATATTGATGTGAGTGTTAGTTACATGTATGTGTTGACTTCATAAAATTTTACTGAGTTGTAGATGTAATGTATTTGTGTACATTATGACAGATAGATGGATGGATAGATAGATAGATAGATAGACAGACAGACAGACAGATATTACTTCCATAAAAAATGTATAAAATATGTTATAGACATACAATTGGAGGGTGCCCGTGAAGAAAGATGTTCCTAAGACAGCAAGATAACTATGCTGATGCAAAGAGTTTCAGTTCTCAGATAATGTAGCATCATAGAAAGATCATAAGTTTGTAAGTCAAAAGGAACTTGGTCTGTTCTTTCCCTGGCTAGCTAGCTATGTGTTCTTAGCTAAATTCTTTAATCTCTCTCAGAATCAGTTACCTCATCTGTAAAGTGGGGAAAATCATATTTACCTCTCAGTGTTATGATGAAGAATTAATGAAATAATATCTACAGAGGGACTCAACAAAGATTAGCAGAAGTCAATGATTTATGCAAAGGATTCTTTTTCACATTGTCATTAAGATGATGGGGAGGAAGAGGAAGGAAAGGAGAATGAAGATGCTGAGGATATTTCAATTCATCTAAAAATATGACCAAGTGAACTCTTTGTTACTCAAGAAACTATTATGTATACCCACACGGTCAGAAACTTCTTTTCAGTTTTTCATTAATTTTGGTCGAAGTTGGAAACATAAAATAATTATATAGGTAAGAAATGCAGTACAGTATGAATGGAATGTGCTTATGCAGAGTTGAGGAAAAATAATGTTCAAGAAATTGGAAATATATCTAGAGATCTTGAGATTTTAAAAAATCATCTTACCTCAGCACCTTCCAAGCCATTATGGGCATTGCCAACCTTCATCTTCTTGGATTTACAAAACGTAACAAGACACTAATCATCTTTCTCCCAAGTCGCAAAGGAAGGTGCTGCTGAATTTGAAGCTCCAGAAAAATAAACACTCCCAGAACATAGCAAGTCCAGACCTTGGGGAATCAAGGTAAGTAGTCAAATTACCCATTAGTAGTTTTCATATGTCATCCTTTGAGCTTTTGAAGATGTGGTTTCTTCATTGGCAAAATGTGGAAGAGAATGACTGCCTCACAAGGGCAGCTCTCATTTCAAACATCCTGTCTTGTGGTTTCCATAAATATATTTACGTACTCTATGTTGTGCATCCTAATTTGGAGTTAATAAAACATGATCAGCACTCTAATGGAATTTTATAGGAAATGATAATAAGGAGCATAGTCTTAAATATCAAGTAAAAATAAATTTTAATTTAAAAAATATTGTGGTGCAACAAGTACTGATATTTATGCCAAGATGATCTTCGGAAATTACTATATCCTGTTGTGAGTTAATGAGCTTCCATTTCTGGCATTTCAATCCTTTAATTTTTCAGTTGTAAGATACATCAGAAATCCCTGTTTTCATCATCCATTCTCCTTCACAAATGAGAAAAACAGGCTCAGAGAAGGAGAGTGACTTGCCCGAATTCACACAGCTTGTCAGGACTAAAGCTAGGTTTCCTGACTCCAGGCCAAATGCATTCTCAAGAACTCAAACCAAGAATGGATAAGCTCAAGCACAGCCTTCATAGTCAGATGAACTGGATTAACTGGATTCAAATCTTGTTTTGCCATTTTCCAGCAGGTGCAACCTTGGACTAGTTATTTAACTTTTTTAACCCTCAGCTAATTTGTTAGAAAATGTCACCTATCTTAAGGAATATGCTGATAATAATTAGAAATAAAGACCCTAACACACTGCCTGGAACATTGTAACAGCTCAATAAGTGTTAGATGTTAGAATATTCATTAACAACCTCATATTCAAGAATGAAATCTTGACAACGATGATGCCATTGACCACTGTGAGTCAGCTGGGAATAAAGATCGCCATGTGTTTTTCTTGTTATGAATAATGAATCAGAAAAGGTCATTTCAAAATAAGTCATTAATTTGATTCTTCCAGCTGTAGATATTGCTCACATCATGCTTCTAAATCTGCCTTCTGGTATAAATGTGAGTTCATATTTGGGTCAGAGGAATTAAGGGTGTCTATGGAGGAGTTCTCAGAGTCTGCCTACGCTCCAATACCAGAAAATCTGCTTAATTGTTTTCCAGACTTTGCAAATAAGCTATCTCTGCCATTTAGGAAATGTAGTTAAGTTTTGTGTATACACGTGTGTGTGTCATTTTTGTGTGGTATGATACATCAGAACAAGCAGATCTTTTGCTTAGATCATTCCTTAATGAAGGGACATGGTGGAGTAAAGAGAATTGTTTTAGGTTCAATTCCCCCTCTTCCACCAATTAGCTGCCCAGACAAACCACTTAACTTCTTGGAATCTCATTTTTGTCAGCTGGAAAATGGAGATAACACCACTGCCTCACTGGTTGTTAAAAGCAATAGAAAAGACCTACAATCTGTCTCTCAGTTCCCATCTTTCTTGCATCTTGGGAAAGGATAAAACAATACTCACTGATCAAAGGAGAGGGGAAGCCCATCTAAAAAGATTACTAGTAAATGATGAGATTTTTCATAATCTAACTTAATCTGTTCACCTTAGTGAGAAAAATAATCCTGCCAATATCATGACTGGACTACAACTGCAAATGCTAAAGCAAAAAGTTCATTGTTTTTGGAAGCAAATAGGGTGGGAATGACTCAGAGAGTTGCTAATGCAATAATAATGACCACCAATGGGATATCCATGAGTGGAGTTTAAATAAAAAATACTTCTTTTTCAGTATGTCTTTAGCAAAGACCACTCTTTCACATGGCATGCTGTTCTCTCCCTTTATCATGAGACACCAGTTTTGGGAATGATCACTTGGATTGATGTATAAACATGAAGTGAGGTGTGGAAGGCAGAGGAAAGGAAGAGAAACAAATGGGGCAAAATAATTGACTAGTTTAAAGATATAGCCTGTCTCTTAAAATCAGATAATGCATATATTATGTCCCACATTCATTATTTTTAGAAAGATTTATTGAACCTGGTGCCAGGCATTGAACTGGATGCCAAAAATACAGAGATTAATAACATTTTCCAGACCCTCAGGGAACTCACAGTCTAGTGGGAAAGAGGTAATGGAGAGACAATTCCACCACAGTATGCTAAGTGCTGCAGAAACACACTGTTAGGTGAAGGGAAATCCCTGGCTGAGATACACCCTAACTGGTTCCTGAAACACAGGAAGGAAGTTGGGAGCGTAGAGGTCACAGATGAAGATATGGGGGAGCATGGCATTTGGGAAAACAGCAAGTAGTTTAGCATGGCTGTAGAATTAGGGTAAGGAGGGAATTTTACAAATAGAGGCTAAACAAGTGAGTAGGGACGAATCACAAAAGTCCTCTTATGTTAAGTAGTTTGAATTTACTTTTCTCTTCAGTTGATAGAGAATCATCTAAAAACTATATATTGTTTAGAAGTGAATTATGTGATCGGCTTTACTTTTTGGTAGAGGATGGCTCAAAGCCAATGGTCTTTGCAACCGTCCACCTGAGTTCAAGTCCAGATGTTGGAATGAAAATGAGTGTAGATACCACAAGTTAAGATAGTAAAATATCCAGAACTTGGTGATCAATGAGACAAAAGAAATGAAGCCAAGACCTAATCATGGGAATTATCAGCTCACCACCTTCTCTGATTAATTTAACACATCTTTATGTCATGCCACAGAATACAGTTTACACTACTTTGTTTTGTCATATATAGACTATGCTGTATAATTAAGCTATTGTTTTTGTTATTCCTTAAACATACGAAAGGATTTCTGACCTCAGGCTCATTGCATTTGTTAGAGAGACAGTTTTTCCCCAAATAATTGCAAAACTAACTTAATAATTTAATTCAAATCTCCAGTGCTATCTCCTCAGATAGAGATTTCCTAATTATTTAAAAATAAATTCTCCTTCCTCATCACTCTCTCTCTTTTTAACCTGTTTTAATTTTTCACAGCATTTATTAACATCTGAAATTAAATCATATAATTATTTGTTTACTTGTTTATTGACTGTATCTCTTCCAGAATGTAAGCTCTCTAGGGCAGGAGCTTTATCTCTTTCATGACTACACTCCCCCTACTGAGTACAAAGCCTACCACAAATCAGTAGGCATTCAACACGTCGTTACATGAAGTATTCACATGTTTTGTGCCTTTCAGATTTGGTAGCAAACTCAACATTCTATAATGTTTGAATCAGAGTTGTCACTGAAGTAAATCTAGATAAATTGTCTTATTTTTGAGATAAGAAAATAACATCCTAGAAACATTTTATTATTCCTTCAAAGTCCAAAAACTAGTTAATAATAAAATCCAGGATTTCTGATTATTAGAGCAACTCTCTTCTCTTTGGACATACTTTCTCTCCACTGCAGTTAGAAATCATACCTTTTCTCCTCCTCAGTACCTATACCCTACGAGGTACACTGCTACACTGAAATGTTTACTTCTTATTGAACAACAATTGAATGTATTCAACACCTCTCACCCTCAATAATGAAACCAACTCACCGATTCCAATTCCACCTGAAATTCTGACCATTTTTTGCTTAATAATTGTGTCTGCAGTTTCAAATATAGGAGAAATATTGCCTTTTCTTGAACACAAATAATGTCAGAATCACCCCTTCTAGCTTTCCACAGCTTTGGGTAGGGTAGGGAAGTATTTCTGGTAGGAAAATCAGGTTGTAGTTATACATGAGTATAAAGAACTTTTGAATGGAATGAATTTAAACTATTAGTCATGAATAAAACCAGTAGAACATAATTCATCTATGAAGCTCCAATGTCCTGAACTGTTGCTAGAATAAAAAGACTGATAGCTATTATTTCACACCTCAACAAACAGTTGCATTTAGCTCCCCAAGCTGTCAATTGTCACAGCCATTTTTCACTCCAGAGTTGCATATCTTCTTCTATTTTAGTTTAAAATATTGCCCCAACACTTAATAAATTGCCCCCCAAAACGCACAAAAGAGTACTGTGATTATAATATCCATGCCAGACAGCAATATTTAAAGATACTTCAGCCAGGTTTCGAAGACTGTTAGAAATGACTCTATTTTATATGTTTACCATTATATGATGTCAATACCACTATCAATACCTCCTAAATTTGACTTGTGACCTCTACGTTTCTAGGCTTACTGATTGACAATGCTTTCTAATAAGTTGCATTTTGGAAAGAACCAACAAAAACAAAAACAAAAACAGTAACAACTAGCACAAGTCTGAATTGAAGGCCCTTACTCTAGTTTCTTCAAAGTACCTTATGATAGTTTGGATTATTCAGAGACTAGTCACACCCCTCCTGCCACTGTGGGTAGAGCGTACTTCTCCAGCCCACTGAGGCAGAGCTGGACCATGTATTTCGCTGCAACCAATAAGATGTTAGTGGACCGGATGCAAGCAGAGACTTGAAATGTGCTTGCCTGGGTGGACTTGCCTTCCGACATTTCAATGATCCACCACGAAAAGAGCTTCCCCTGGATGGCTTCTGCTACTCTAGCTTGGGCTCAAGAATGCAACAGATGGAGCCAACTTGAACTCCACCCCCAGCCAGAAGCAGAGCTGCCCCAGCTGACCGAGAGACCATGAGTGATGAAAATAATTATCTGTGTTGTAAGCCACCAAGCTATTGTGCTTGGTTGTCAACAGCAAAACTGATTATTACAGACCACATCCCTAGTCTCCTGCTGACATTCAAAACCATTCAGATGATGCTTGTTATGATGTTCATGGCCGGGTGAAAGGAATCTAAAAGAAAAGTCAAATAGTCTTAAGTTTAGTTCCTGGCTTGGTCACTCAGAAATAGAGTCAGGCAAGCCACTTTACCATGCTTCACTTTAGCTCCTTACTTATAACATGGGGCTAATAATATTTGCTCCCAGTGTTTATGATGAGTATATATATATTTGTGTGTGTGTGTGAGGAAGATCAGCCCTAAGCTAAGATCCATGCTAATCCTCCTTTTTTTGCTGAGGAAGACCGCCTCTGAGCTAACATCTATTGCCAATCCTCCTCCTTTTTTTTTTCCCCAAAGCCCCAGTAGATAGTTGTATGTCATAGTTGCACATCCTTCTAGTTGCTGTACGTGGGACATGGCTTCAGCATGGCTGGAGATGCGGTGCGTCGGTGCATGCCCGGGATCCGAACCCGGGCCACCAGTAGTGGAGCTCGAGCACTTAACTGCTAAGCCACAGGACCGGCCCTATGATGAGTATTAAATGAGACAAATTCTACAAATCAACTAGCACAAGGCCTGCTTAGAATAGTGCTGGATCTAGGGATGCATTATCCATATCCAAATCCTGGATCTCATACCGTCTGACTGGGAGTAGAGGATTTTGAAATGCATAAACTTTTGACTGCCCACATGTATTCTCTCCCTCCATCCCTTCATCTGTGAACAGTCTTTTTTTTGTGGGAAACATATTCAATGTAATTTATGTGAAGGTGTGCCTCCACCTCAGTCTTGTACATCAGAAGTGGGTGTATATCTATGACCTACTAAATCAAGTACTGCACCACTAGTACCACGGTGTTTGGGTCACAGATGGGCACATGACCAAAGCCTGGCCAATCATGGCTCTTCCTAAGGCCTTTTCTGAAGCTACAAAGATTGAGATGCTCTGTCTTTTCTCATGATTGCATGCTGAACATGCAATATAAGCTTAGAGCTAAATTGGCCATTAAGGACAACATACTGGGGGAGTCTATGTTAAAATAAAGCCAACAGAGGATATCAGACCAAGACATGGAGGGAAAGTCAATTCTGATTACACTATGTAAGTCTCTGAATCCATCTTGGGCTGTAGACAGGACCACCAATAGACATTTCAGCAATGTGAGCCAATACTCTCCACTTTGCTTAGGCCAATTTGAGATGGGCATCATCACTTGTAATAAAAACGTATGATCTTGGAAAATTTGGCTAACTTCTTTGAATCAAATTGGTTTCCTATTCTGTAAAATGGAAACAAGAATAGTATTACCTCATAGTACATAAGTGGGTTGCTGTTGTGGGTATTAAGTGAGGATGTGCCTCACACATAATATGTAGCCAATAAGAATTATCTGTCATCATCATGATAACATGATTGTCATAACCATCACCACATCCTCCTATTTTACATTTGCTTTGAAAAATGTCACAGACTAATAATCCAATAAAGACACATTTCTTCACTTCCATCTCTATTGGTAACAGACAGATGGGGGGCTCTATAGCAAGGTTCAGAGATATGGGAAGAAAATGGGAATAGAGAGATTTAATGTGCCCAAAACCATTTGGAGGCTAGGGCAATCTCAAAATGGGTTACTCAGGTGATAAAAGGTGAAAGGATTGAAAGAACCAATAACTCGTGACATGATAGACCCAACCCACAGAGAGTTAACAACAGTAAGAGCCTACTTGTGGGAGAAAGACAAAAAGCATACAAAGAGAAGCCTGCTTAAGTCTGGTTCCTTCCTGTACCCTCTCAACCTGTGAAAGATACAAAATGCCACCTACTGAGAGCAATGGGCATGGAGACCTGCAAAGTCCTAAGCCTGAAAATCCTGCCAGCCCTAAATGATAGACGTCAAGGTTCCTTCTGCTTCTCGGAGACAGCAAAAATCACTTGTCATCTCCTGCCCTAGAGGAAATTGGTAGCTCCTTCTCGGTAGGCTTTCCTACAGACCACTTAGTAAGAGAAAGGCCAAAACCCAAACTATTTCTTTCCAAAAGACCCATGTACCCATCAGCAGACAAGTCTCCATCTGCACACACAGCTCCATTGGAAAGCTTTTGACTTCTCTCCCCCTTGCTTTTGAATACAATAGTCCAGCCAGCACATCACCTTCAAGTGCTTCCTCTCCTCAACCAAATACTTCCTGTCTAACCACACTCACCCTTCCTCAGCCTCACTCCTCAGCCACACTAGACATAAAAATCAAGCCCAACCGAGTTAAACACCCTCAATTCTCCTTCTCTCCCTAACTACACATGTTTTCATTTTTCCTCCACTACTCCTCCTTCCCTCTAATCTCAGAGGAAATGTTCCAAGTATTTCTGTTCAGTTTCAAGGAAAATTCTTCTCCCATAATTCCAGTATCAACTCCTCTCACCTCTCCAGCATTTCTTCTCATTTTCTTGTTTTCTCTTATTTCTTTGCTATGGCCCCAATCCCTGGCTATTTCTCTTCTAATTTCAAATAGACTTACAAATCCTATAACCCACAACCTGATAAAAAAAAAAAGGAGAAAAAAGTCAAAACAAACACTACAAATAACAGAAAAACTGTTTAGCCTGTTATTCTATTTGGTTTCCATTTTCTCTTCGTTCTTCTGATTACCACCAATACTCTTAAAGAGCAGCCTGTTCTTCTCTGTTATGTCTACCCACCCTCACTGCTCACCTTCTTGAGATCTGAATTACGTTACCTAATTAAAACTGTATAATGGAAGATGTTAGTAATAGGAGAAATCGGTAGAAGGGTTGAAGGGATATATTGCAACTCTACGTACTTTATGCTCAATTTTTCTGTAAACATAAAATTGCTCAAAAAACTAACGTCTATTAATTTAAAGAAAAGGTGATGTCATCATGCATCACATTGCATTAAAGTCAACTAAGATTCTGAGGCAAAAAAAAAAAATACACAACTGTATACATGAAAGTCACCAATGATTCTCTACGCACCCACTCTAATGGGCTTTTGTTAGGCATTTTCTTCCTTTCTTCCTGTACCATTAGACACTGCTAGCCTATTTCAGATTGCCTGAGATATAACACCTGGATGTCTGATGGCTCATTTTCAGTTCCATCTTTATAACAAAACTAATAGTAAAATTCTCATGTAACAGTTGAGAAAATAGTGGTTCAAATACATCACAGTATTGATGGCAAATGACTGAACAAGCTTGAAAACTCAAGTATTCTTTCCCAATTGAGCACTCTTTCCTCTACCACTCTTCACCCTGAAACTCATTTCTCCTCTTGACTGCACTCTCTCAAAGCCACTGTCATTTTCCTACTCATCCAATGGCCAAACTTCAAGCATCTAAATCCACGTAAGGATTCAAGCGTCCCTTCTGATAACACCATGGGCCCCAGGAGGCTGGAGCTCACTACTCCTCTAGACTAACTCCTTTCTTTTTCTAGATATGGAAGCTGAACTAAGGAGAAGGGGAGGGATGGGAAGGAAACTACCCATGATGTTATTATTTGTAACTATAGGCTTGGGACTAGAACTGCAGTCTCTTGATTCCTAGCCTAATCAGTCCTAACCTAACCAGGCTGTGACTCCAAGGGAGAGGCAAATATTGAGTATATTGTGAGTGGTACTCTCCTGGGGCAGGTGAATCAATCTACTGTGAACTTACTGTCCTAGGAACTTTGCTTATTTTTGAACACTTGACTCTCATCGGTTTCAAGTAATTGGTCTCTTGGTACTTCCTACTTCCTACATTTATAATGATCAAATTTCCCCAGGGTTCAGCTAAATTTTCTACAGTTTGGCAGATCATCCTTAGGTCAACATGTGGATATTGGCTTTGGTGCCCATTTTTTTCCAAATAATGCCCAAGTATGCCTTCCGTGTCATGGGTATCACGAGGCCAAAATAAACGTGAGTCTTCTGGTTGAAGTCACCAGTGAGGCTTAAGCCCAAACAAAGCTAATTAATTTCTGATGAAAAGTGAGATTATGTAGAGAAGTCATAAGGGACACTCACTTTAAGAATAAGATTATCAGCAGAGACAATTAAGTTAATATTCTACTTATTTTTGAACAACTACATGTTTTATAATCTAGTTGCCATAAAAACCATGACTCAAATATTTATTCATGTACTTTTTCAAGGTTGGAGGGCTCATAAATTCTATGCAAAAACAGTACTTCTTGATTTGATATAGGTCAATCCCGAGGCCAAAGCACTGCAGAGAGGAGGAAGTAGGTACCCTAGATTATTATGGCCAGTCCTGGCTTGCTTTTCCTCCATGAAATTATATGTGTTTAAACTTAAATAGTGTAACAGAACAGGTGCACACAGAAACCCAAATATATACATATATGCATAAGCACAGGGTAATTTTAAATTACTTAGAGCTTTTTCTGGGGTGAGTTTTGTTCTCTTGGTCCTACCCAACCACATAGCTAAACCTCTTTAGTCCCTGTAGTATTATTCCTTTCTCGTTCCTCTAGTTTGCAACATTCCCTATTTAGTAACATCTGAGAGTGTAATTAAAGTGCTATTTATTTCCTTTTACATAACATGAACTGATAAAAGTAGAAAAGTTGAAATCTCCTAAATACAGTTAGTTTTGTCTTCAGCTTCCTTCCTCAAGTACCAGAGAATACAGCTATGTTGCCCCACATAATCCTGATATTCTTTTGAAAAAGATGATAAGATGAATCCAAAGTAAAGGAGTATCCTATAAAATTGAAATCTTATTTTGACAGAGGTGAGAGAAGAAATGTGGAAGATGCAGCACTAGAAGCATGCAGAGGAAGCAATAGTCAAATTTACGTATGGAGTCCAGGGCATGTGTGGAAATGAAGGAATAGAGACATTAGCATATCTCCCTTTGAATTCAAATTGTTGAAACCGATGGGGGGTAGGGGGCATGGGGGGAATGGACATGGTCAAAATCCTAATGCAAGGGAAGAAATAATGTCCCTAAGGTAAAAATCACATAAAGATTAAAAAGAGAAAGGGCTGTGGGCTTGTTTTTGCATTGTGTGCATGTTTTCATTTCTTTCCTTCAGTGTGACTTTCAGACATTTCATCTTTTGTCTTTAGAAAGCTAATTCAGCTATGATCAGCTGTGATCATTCTATTTTACAAACTTCTTTTGATACCTTTACAAATTAGGAAATCAGGTAGAAAAACTGGCTATATCTTCTTACAACTCTTATTTCAATGAAATTAAAATAGAATGACCTTTAGGGGTTATGATCCTGATGGTCATTGCCATAATGAGCAAGGATCTCCTAGGAGACCAACTGAGACCAGGAAGTCATCCTCAGAGTGAAATATTACCCATTTCTCTAAGGAAATTTAAATGGGATGATGTAGATTAGTCTGAGGAGCACTCCCGTATTGGTTAAGAATAGCAGGAGAAAAAAGGCTAAAACAATACAATTACTCTGAGATGTATGATATTCCCTGAGTTGAATTTATATTTCAAGGAAGATGATTCTAATAAAGGAGGAATTCCTAGGAGTAGAAATTACTCATTATCCATTTTACAAAATTAAAACTGTAGTTAACATAAGATTATCAGACACCAATTGCCTAACACTGTATGGTGGCCCATAGCTATGCATACATTCCTCAAGATTTCCAAGGAGAAAAACTTAAAGCAACAGTCATACCCAGGAGTTTTAAGAGGAAGAGAAATGCAGTGATGTAGAGATAATGGTGATAGTTCTATGTCCGGAAAGGCTCTCACAGGAAGCCAGGCATCCAATGCATTCTTCAATGATGAGTAAAGATTTCAAAGATTATTATAGGACAAGAGGCAAGATTCCCATTTGGGAATTAACCATCAGCTACTTTTTTTTTTAAGCTTAAATACAGATGAAAGAATGTCAAGTTGATGCTGAAGAGATAAGAAAAATAAATATAAAACTGGAACACCTAAGATGTTCACAAATTTCAGAAGAGACTATCCAAAAACTAGAAGACTATTCTTGGGAGTAAGATATCACCCACTCTGTTCTCTGGGAGTTTCAATGATGATGTGAAGATACATGTCTCATTCCTGAACTCTCATTATGGGTTTCTTGGTGTTCCCACAATGGCTGAGAATATGAAAGGAAAGTAATGCAGGAAGCCAATCCCTTAACCCCATCCAGAAATGGCTATCATCTATTCTATTCTCTTTAGTTTTATGTCAAGAGGTATGAGTTTGTCAGGTGGCTTGTTGGCATTTCTAGGATGAGTCAATGATTTGAGAAGTAATGACCTAAGTCAGGAAGTCCTACACTCACTCCCTTTTATTTAGATGATTACCTCAACAATAGACCAGAACCTCAGAGGTGACCAATTTAAAACAATAGACCTATCTAGGGGTTTATTTTGATCTACTCCTTTAATTAAGTTTTAAACAGTGGATTTCATTGATAGCTGGTGCTAGGTGGCACTTCTGGGAAGCTCCAGGTTGTCAGAGGAAATCAAGAAAAGACCTACTTGAGTTTCAAGTTGATGGATTTGAGCATGTCAACATGCTTCTGGGTATCATTTAATATTTACAATTACATCAGAGGTGAATTTTGGTAGGATGAGCAATAAGAAATAAATCATCATTAATTAATTTCTCCATAATTTTAAAGAGGATCCGGGTTAATAGTTTTACATATATATATGTAAATGCATACATGTATATGTTTGTTTATTTATTTATATTTAATTTTGTTTGATCTTACCATTGCACTTCTTCTTTAAGTGTCCAAGGCCATATGCTGGGAAGAACAAAAGTTTTGAGAGCCCCAAAACAGTGATTATTTATGTCATTCCAGGATTGATGCTAAATGCTAAACAGCATAACTACATTTACTCATAAATTGTGATTATTGCTTTCTTTATTTGATTTTTTGTGGAGTAGCTGCCTCTTCCAGATTTAATATCATTGGCTCTTGGTCAAACACCTTCCCAATTCTTTGACAAGTGTGTGCCCTGTTTCATCTTGTTGCTGGGACTTATATCTTACTCTGAATACTTGAATTAGTGTCTTGAATTAGTTTTGAATTAGTGTCTAACAGATTTCCCTAACCCACAAAGAGAAACATTTTTACTCAACAAACCTATTAAATTTGGCACATAACTATTAAATTCCTCACCACCATGAACTAAACTAATCATAATATAAATTTCTAGAGTATAGAATGGGTGATTCTTCATTTACTGTACAAAAATATTCTCAGAGGTGCAGGGAATAATCTGTGCAACTCGTATTATGATTAACATAGGTCTGAGAAACTTTTCACTGATGAAATTCTCCTCCTGAATTAGAACACAGCAAACTCAAAGCCAGTTAAATAATGGTACATTGTTTCCATAGTACTAATGGAGCTGCATCCAAAGGAATTTCCATGGATGAAACACACAAGAACACTTAAAGGTAAGTGAGAACCTCCTGAAGTAGAAGGTCTTGAAAAACAAAGGAAACGAAGCATATTTGTAAGAAGAAGAGGGTTGTAAATTTGGTTTTAAGTTTCCTAGCAGAAAAAAATGAATAAAATATAGCTAATTACAAAATTCAGATGTTACAAACAAGTATATCCTTTAGACAAAGCAGTGATCTTCACTCTCTTGTTTCCTCTTTTAAGCTCTCCTGAGTTTTCCTGAGTCAAATTTCTCCCTTAGAGTCTCATATGTATATGTTGATTTGTGGCCTTTGTTTTCAGTAACATTCCTACAACAAAGAAAAAGGAATTATGTTGCTATTTTTCTAGTTTTATCTGTTAATACAAGCTGAAGCATAATGCTGAAACACTATCAATTTCTAAAAAGGGGCAAATTACGTTAAGTTCTCAGCTCTTTGATGTCTAAGATAAAATGTCTACAATTAAAAAATGATAAATAAATGAATATTGTATTGTTTAGGTAAATACCCATTAAAATTAGTTCTTGGAAATAAGCTTTGGATAAATTTAAAGCTGAGAACTGATCATGAATTCCAAAGAGCATATAAAAAGCATTTGAGAACTGGAGAGTAGGGAGGTGGAGGATGAGTGACAAGTATCTTCCTGTCAAACACTTTTCTAAGTTTTCTACATTGTTAGTGAATGGCTTGTAGTTTTCTTTTTCATCAATTTATGAACTGAAAGAATTTTAGGTAAACTGAAATAGCTTGGTCTCTGGATACAACAGTAAGTTGAACCTACTTCCTGGCCTCTCAACCTCCTTCCTGGTGGGAGAGATAGATACATAAACAAAATGATTATAATACATGGTAACAAGCACCATTAGGCGGAAGGAGAAGATAACAGTTTTGGTTGAGAGCCTCTTTGTTCTAGAACCATAATTCTGTCCTACAACACAGTGAGAGAATTAAATGAGTCAGTTCATGCAAATTACTTGGCATAGTGCCTGACTGATAGACTATTCAATAAATGCTAGCTAGTGAAATCCGTGGTTAATAATAATTCTAGCAGATATGATTAACTTTTATTGAGACCTCACTATAGTGCTAGACATAATAGTAAGTACTTCACATGTACTAACTAATTTAATCCTCATAAAAATTCTTCAAGGTAGGTATTTTACAGAGAAGTTAAGCAATTTGCCCAAGTTACACAGTCAGGAAGGATGGGGTAGAATTCAAATGCAGGTGCTCAAAGTCCAGAGCCTGGGCTCCAAAATATTATGCTATACTACTAGTAGCAGCAAGGCCAAAATAGCCACAGTCAATGAAAATCAGAGGATTTTGTATAAATAGATATTCCTATGAGACATGAACATTACCATAAAGCTTTATGAATACATATGTTCACATATAATTACACAACCTTTCCCACATTGCATTGACTGATTTCAGCAGTGTTATTCAATGCATGGTTTAAAGACCTCTCACAACTAAGTCACCTGAATGCTTAACTCCTGGCTTCACCCCAGATCTATGAAATCTTTTTGTACTCATTTTTAGGAGACTGCATTGTAGCAAGCACCATATATCATTTCTATGCAAAATTTGAGAACCGCTGGTATAGTGTTATACTAATGGGGAAGGCAAAGAAAGGCACATAAGGAACACATATGTTAGTCCAGGTCCTCCAAGAATCAGACGGCAAGAAAGTGTCACTGACTAGGTGCCTCGAGAAACTCAAAGGTGAGTTTGGAAGAAATTAACTGTTTTTCCAAGTTGTTTCTTTTCCTTTTGTATGTTAAGGAGATGTAACCACCAACCATCCTGAAACTGACCAAGCCTCACCACAAGAGGTATGCCCATGACCTTTGCCTTATTTTTAATGCAAATGTCTCTCCAAGAGGCGCTTAGGCCTCATTATGTGGAACCATGTTCTCCAACTGAGCCTGTGCAAGCGAATACTGGCCTCTCCCTTTGAATAGTCATTCTCCAACTCAAATGAAAGTTCCTGCTTCCCTTTGTTAGGGGATGCCATGACTTTGGAAATGATTCCTCCTGCCCTCCTATCTGCTGCAAATACATTTTACTATGTGAGACAACTTCCACTGGTGCAGAGTCTTATTTAACTCACCAGGAGGCAAGGCCACTTGATTTGGTAACAAAAGGATTAAGTGAGCAAAAATTTTTGTTCAGAGAAAAGCCTGTGAGACAAAATGGAAAGGAAGCCAAAAGACAATGTTGAGCTTTACCTGAGCCCCATGCTTCTGGAAAACAGCGATGGTCAAGAAACCCATTCCCCTTTTGTGTTCTAAGAAATGGCTTAATTCAAAGAACCACCCTTCTTCCTTAACCAGGACAAGACAGGTGGATAAGCCCTTTGTTTAATTAAGACAAAGCCAGGCACAGACTTCAAATTCCCATTGTTGTGTCATAAATTATTGGCTCAACTATTTGTCACCACTGTCCAACTAGATGAAATGCCCGTTAGCTTGACTTCAACAAACTTGAATCAGGCTTCACTAATTCTGCCAGGTCCCTGAACTTTGGGCGCACCATTGAGGATGGGAAAACAGAATAACTTCTTCTTAATAGCCCTCCAAGAATAAGCTGACTCCAGGGGAAAATATTCCCTGATTAATTGCCTGATCACACCACTCACTAACCCCACATGCCCACACTTGGTTCTTTACAGGCTTGTTTACTTCTCTCTATAAAAGGAAAGCCCTTTTCTGCCTGATGTTGCAACTCTCTTGGTCAGAGAGCTCTCCTTATTTCAATAGTCCCCTCCCATTATTGCAATAGTCTTTTTGAATAAAGTCTCTCCTTACCTAAGTCTGGATTTATTTCTTATTTGACACAAGTAAGACTGGGAGAGCCAACACGCTGGAATGGAAGTGTGCCCAAAATTAAGAAGAGAGAGAAGGAAGGATAGGTAGAAGTATCCTAGACTTCCCTACAGTCCAAGAAATGTTCCCAAGAACAAATCTGCTTTAGGAGCCATGTTGTGCTCAATCATCGGCTGAGTGCAGCCACGGGAAGCATGTTCAAACACATTGATGGATTTCAGAGTGCAGCTGGGGCCCTTATGAGTCAATTATGCTCCCCAAAGCTGAAGTCTACAAGGCAAATGCTCATGGCTGCTACAACATTTCAAACTATAATTCTCCAGCACTTTAGGCCTCCTCCATCCACCACCTCCAATACAATAGCGGCAATGAGCCACTACTAGAGATAGGGGTGCCCTCAAGTATATAGAGTTGGCCAAAAGTGGAGTGCCGTTAGGTGTATGTACTTACTTACATGAGTCTGTGAATTCGAAATGACTAGAATGTAGGATGAGCAACAAACTGTGAGTCTCTCATGGGAAAGTATCAAACAGATGCTTCTAGTAATTTTAACTTATCTTTTGAGTTTGGGAATACCAATGGGGAAAGAGATGTTTGTTTGAACCTCTGCTGTTTCTATTCAAAGTGCTCACTCTGAGAAAAGCATAAATGAGGGAACAAGGTAATACAGATAGGCAATGACGTTGTGGGAATTCAGCTTTTATAAATCTGGCCAGCTCATTTTGCCTCCCTGAGTTTCTTATCTGAAAAACAGTGCATATTTATCAGTAGACCTCACAGGGATGTTGGAAAACAACACAACAGGCCTGTGAAATATTTCAATATTCTTAGGAAAAAGACAGAGCCTAGATGCAGATTTGAAGTCAGTTTGAGGTTTTGCAGAGATGAAGAGAGATTGTCTTGCATGATTTTGAGGTGTTGTTTTGCAGTTAATAGAAATTGTAGGCCCTTATTGAGTTATTCTGTGAAGTTGAAGTTTTCAATTTAGTATTTAGAGATGGAAGGAGTATAGGAAGAAAAAGAGGAAGGGAAAGAATGCTGAATGAGGAGAGACAATTAGATTTGTTAATTTCTTACTTGGGTGTCAGGAAATATGCAAAGTACAGACTTCATTGCACATAATGACTGTTCAGTTAAAGATTAAGTACCATCTGGAAAAGTCAGGCTGGTTTTTGGACAGTGACTCTCTTGTTTTCAGTGTGATGACTTTTTTCTTCCCAAAACACATTAAATAAATACAGTATAGAAGGTAATATTTCAACATTATGGCTTCAGGCAAAGACATATCCACCAATTTACTTGACACCAAAGTTTCCAGTTAAAAAATAACATAAAGAATAAATTTGAATGAGTTACATTTCCAATGAACTTAAACGGTTTTGCTTTGCATATAGATGCCATGCGAGTGAGAATTGCAGGTGGCACTAAGACTCTTCAGTTTGCTGTGCATGTGTGTTGTTTTCATGTGTTTCAAAGTACCATTGTTGTAACTTTTATTTTGGCATAAAAGGGGTTTTTCTGTTCTATAAATTTATTAAGTGTAGTTTGAGGGCAAGATCACCATAAGCCTCAAAAGGCTGAAAATTTTTTGAACAAAAAAGTTTTAAAATAATGTACTTAGAGTGTGTGTGTGTGTATATATATATATCTCTCCAAAGGAAATGAAAACAAGATATTGAAGAGATCTGAACCTCCATGTTCATTGCAGCATTATTCACAGTAGCCAAGATAAGGAAACAACCTAAGTGCCTAAATGTCCATCAATGGATTAATGGATAAAGCAGATGTTTACACAATACACATGGAATATTACTCAACCATGAGAAAGAAGGAAATCGTGCCATTTGCAACAACATGAGTGGAACTTGAGGGCGTTATGCTGTGTGAAATAAGCCAGACAGAGAAAGACAAGTGCTATATGGTATCACCTATATGTGGAATCTGGAAAAAAAAAAAAAAAGTCAAACTCATCAAAACAGAGAGTTGAAAAGTGATTGCCAGGGGTTGGAGGGTGGGGGAAATAGGGAGAGGTTAGTAAAAGTGTACAAATTTTCAACAATAAAATGAATAAGCTCTGAAAATCTAGTGTATCACATGGTGACTATAGTCGATAACACTGTACTGTATAATTGAATTTTGCTTAGAAAATAGAACTTAAATGTTATCACACACAAAAAATAAAGATAAATATGTGAAGTGATGAATGTATTAATTAACTAGATGAGAGAATCCTTTCACAGTGTATACATATATCAAATCACCATGATGTACACTTTAAATATCTTATGTCAATTATACCTCAATAAAACTAAAATAAAAAGAAAGAAAAGAAAAATATTGCACTTCTAAAGAACAACTCTTTGCACCCTCTTCCACAACTATCCATTATCCATCTTTCCCTTACTCCTTCAGTGAGTAAGTAAACCTTTGCTACATTAAATTTTACATACAAATCATATTAATTTACTTTAAGGAGTTGTTTATTGCTCATATGAACTTCTTTTCTCTATGCAATTGATACATCTTTTTCTATCTTTAAAAACTGTCTGCCTTAGATTGGGACCAAAAGTATAATTTTACCATTAAAATTAATAGAATTATATTTAATAGCTTTTCAGCTAGAGGCGGGGTTATCAAGAATGAATTTAGGTCATTAAGAAAATGACCTTTCACGAACACTCTTTCATTTAAACCTTACAGCAACCTTGCGGGTATGTACTACATTATTATTATCATCATTGGTATTATTATCGTTATTAACATAATTAATTTTTATCCTAATTCCCGGATAAGGAAACTGAAGCATAAAGCAGTTCGGGGACTTGCCTAAGATCACACAGCTAATAAATGACAGAGCCATGATTCCAAATCTATCTGACTCTGAGATCAATACCAAGAACATTCAGATCAATGTGAGGCAAACTTAATAGGGAGTCAGCCAAGACCTTTAGTTTCCAACTCTCTCATAAGAAGCTACATGACATAACTCATACTTTGAAAAGTCACTAACAAAACATTGAAACAACCACAACAGATAAAGCAGAAAATAACTGATCATAAAGGAAATAAGACCTTGAGTGGCTGTGGGGGACGTGAGGAGGAGGCTAAACAGGAACAATCCAAGGTCACAGACAATTTCCATCAAAGTAGTTTCTTTTTTGTGTTTTATATATTGGGATTTTTGCTTGATACTTTATTTGAGAAAAGAGTTGCATTGTGTTTCTTATGGAAAATAGATTTGGAAATCATTTGTTCTAAATGAACTCTAACAGCCAACTCTGAAAGTCTGTGCTTCTCTGATTCTGGGTAGCTTACTGAAGCAGCAAATCTCAGTCTTGGTAGCTACACACTGGGCGCTAACAATCAATTTTGAGGTCTTTTCTTAGGAATAGTTAAAGCATCATATGGGTAAAATACTTGGAATTTTTTCGAGGTTATCCCATTCATTATGTCAACTATCATTTGCTTGAATTTTCATATATTTCATTAAGTGGGAGAAAATCAAGGAAGAGTAACAACTCTTAACTTTATATGGATGATAGCCCTTTGAGAATCTAATAGAAGCTATTAATCTTCTCACGAAAAATAAAAAAATATTCCCATACACAATTTATGTGTATATGAGCGTGTGTGTTTGTGTGTGGGTACAATCATGCACATACAGCTAACTTATCAGGAACATCCACAGGAGTAGGTTGTATCTGTGGATGCCATTGCTGACTACCATTGGAATATAAATTTATTTTTGCACATGTATCTGATGGTGGAGATGAAAGTGACTCTTCCTAAAAAGGTATAAATTACCAATTTCACCATAGTCTATAGCTCAACTTTGTCACTTTGCAAGATTTCATGCATCCTTTCCCATCTAGCTTATATTTGGGGATTGCTCAGTGAAATCTGCTCAGAACTTCTAATTTCCCCAAACTTTTCAACAGTTGTGATTTCAGACTCCACAATCTACACAAAACTGAGCGTCATTCTTCTCAGGATAGGTAGCTACATTGTGCCTAGAGAGACACAGAGCAGATTTTTCATCAGTTCATTGTTTCCCTTGAAAAATACCTCATTAGAGTTGTTCCTAATTCCTCAGAAGAAAACCAGGTGGGAATCCTTTTGTTGTTTTTGCTTCTTTCTAATTTTCTATGAATGTGGTGTTTCACTGATAAACAAATTACCGATGTGAGAGAACAGAACATAGCAATAATCACTATGCAAAAATACATCTAGTGAGGAATTCCCACTAGGAACAAAGCACTGAGATTGGCTTGGAGGGATGGGCTAAGGCATTGGAAAGAAATATGTGGTTCTTTCATTCAGGGAAAAGAAGAAATATTGAAATGAAACATGCTAACCGTATGGTATTAATTGGTGTCATCAAAATCCAAAAGCTACCTTTTCTTTAGTTGCATCTGTTATTCACACTTGTCTTGGTAAATATATCATTATACTTTTATTCTTTCTACATATATTTCTCATATCCCAGGACAAAAAACAACTACTTCTTTCCATTATTTTAGGTAATATCTTTACTTTTAGGTTTCCCATGGTCGACAAGCCTCCTACAACTGCACGGGAAAACACTATTACTTCTCTCAACTCTTACGTCCTTATTTCCATACCAACAAAATAAGCATTAGGTCATATTCTGTTAGGCCTATACAGAATACATTCACCCCTGTTTTCTTACTTGATTTTCACAATATCAACATGAACTGTGTTATTATTTCCCCTTTCAAAGGGAAAATAGATGTTAAGTGACTTGACAAGGTATCAGAGCCAATGCTTGCTATACAAGGTCTTTGTGCCAACTATAAACTAGACATTTTAATTAAAGCTATTGAAAGACACTTAATTTCCATCTACTGAGAAATTTCCATAATATTGATATCTGTTTAGAATAAGATACTCTACTGCCATCATGCCATAGAAAGAGTTTGCTAGATCATTACTATCTCTGTAATCAACCTAAACTCCAAATATTTCCCCCACTTAGTTCACTAATCTAATGTTTAATGTTCTATAGGCAAGATTCTGTTTGGCCAAGCGTAGGTCCCTCGCTCATTCCCTGGATAGAATATGTAGAGGAAAGATCAAGCTTCCACCATTTCCCTAGAGTGAGTCATCAAGAGGAGGTAGGGACTAGGATATTCCTTCCCACTAAGGCAGCACATTAAGAGAAAGTCCCCCAGAAGGAAGATCAGATAGCTAATAGGCCAAGGGTTAGATGCTGAACTGTCAAAAAGAAAACATCAAAAGTCCTTCATAAGGACTATACTAGTTGACATTTTCACATACATATTTCATTTTATCCTCACTGCAACCCTTTGTGATCAACGTGATGAGGAAGAACTGAGTTGCAAAGAAGGAATTTGTTCAAGGTGACAGAAATATCATTTGATCAATTCATGATCTGAATCCAGATAACTTTGACTTCAAAGCCTTCAATTTTCCCAAAATTCCACAAGGTGAGGAATGTTTCTTAAGATCTACGTATGTGACTCAGATTTCCCTTTAGATTTTTCATTTCTTGGAAGCAGGAAAAAGCTACTCTACAAGTATACTCCTGATTATCTAAAGTTCAGGGTGTATACTATTTGCTTAATCAATGTCATTTATTTTTTAAATGATCTCTTCTGGTATAAGATAAATGTATAAATCTAACCCAAAAGCAAAAGTAGAGCATTGTTTTTCCCTCTATGCAATGCTATTTTTTTTTTTTTGTTCTGGGGTATTCTGAGATATGATGAGAGAGGTTAGAAAGTATACAAGGAAAATGACTCCATAAAAGATTGAATCCAATAGACACTAAAGGGAAGACAAAAGGTCTAGGAAAGCAATACAGAGACAACATGATTGGAGGGGCTGAAGAAAGAATTAAAACATAAAAAGGAAAAGGCATCCCCTGCCAACCTCAAAAAAGAAAGGGTCACTAACAGATGCAATCTGTTTCTAAACTGTTTTCTTTAAATACACACTCTCAACAGGAAAAGAATAATAATACAGACTTCTTGGAATAATAAACCTTCAAACAAAAGTGCTAGAGCTGGTAAAGAGTAGGCTTGAGTATGTTTAGATTAAATTATAGAGAATTTAGAGGCCACTTGGTCTGGAGGAGATGATCCTGAGTCTTTCAGAACTTAATTAATGAACTTAGCAAATCCCTAGCATTTAATTTTTAAAAGGTGTCTTGATACATAGCAAAAGGGGGAAATTGGATGAATCTCCAACACCTACATAGTTAAGGATATAGTTCATGGACTATTCATAAGAATATGATAGACCATTATCAGTGAAGCAGTTGGATATAAAAAACATTAGACTGGGAAACATCATCATATTTCATAATCATACATACCTACAGATTTTTCCTGGGAGGAATGATGCATTCTCTACATATAAAATATTATGGATCCTTATGTCATGGCCATTACTTTTATATATCACTAAATTAAGCTCAGATATCTTTGCTCTATAGATATGCAGAGATAAATAGACGGGATTCCATGTCAAATATATGTTCAAAATGGCCTCATCAAAATCATCCTATGGAAAATCCTGGGTTTACAATTTACCTTATGATTTTTCACTCTACTATCTCTACCTGGCCAACTCTACTTGGGTGTTTTTTATAATTCCTTAAGAGTTTGGCATTTATTTCCCACAGCAGTTGGGAAGACAGTCCTTTATGGTGTGATCTTTAGAATTAGCTCTTGAGTGGAATCGCAACTCAGTTACTTCATATCTCTGAGATCTTTGGCAAGTTACTTAACTTCTTGGATTTTTGGTTTTTTTCATTTGACACTGGGAACTATCAATGGGAACTACATCATAGGACTGCTTAGGGATTTCATAATATACTACACGTAAAATCTTAGCCATAGAGATTTCTGGAGTTAGGGAAGGAGTTCTAGACTAGGAGCCAGAAGATCTGGGTTCAAGCCTTGGTTATGCTTCATGCAAGTTATCTAGCTTCATGATATGACATCTGTTAGGCTCAGTGTACTCATCTCTAAAATGTAAGTGACAGCACCAACGTTGTGTAGTAGCCAACGGTTTTGATAATATCCTTAAATGATGGATGTGGAGGCACTTTGTAAACTGTAAAAGCGTTAACCATAACTTCGAGGTAACATTCATCAAAGCGCAGTGACTGTTCAGCTGACACACATCTCAGTGTTCTCATCAGAATTCCAATTATTATGCCTCTAAACTTACTATACTTACACCAACATTTGATACATTTTTAAGTGGAATTATGATTCTCTGCTTCTTATCACATCATCACCAAACCAATAAGACAAATCTTAAAACAATGAATGCCATAGAAGTTATGGAATAGAAGAATTGGAAAGAATGTAGAATACTACTTTTATGTTGTTATTTTTCTTTAATGTATGAGGAATTGAGTCTCAGAGACCCACTTACTTGACAGAGCAAAATAAAGACCTGAATCAGAAATTTCAGTTTTATGTAACTTTCCACCTCTGTACTATTCAAAAATCTGTTTTTTTCCTCTGGGGCTTTTGTAGTATGAAATACACCTTGGAATAATAGGACGTCAGTCAGGGCTTAAAAAGTAATTTTTGGAAATGAAAAAACCCTGCAAGATTAATGTATTAGCTAATAGAACTTGACCTGTACTCAGGTGAATTTAATCTTTTCTCTTGGGATGACTTGCTTTCCTCTCTCCAGTTGGCTTGCATTTTAAGCTAATTTTGTAGCATCTGAGGTTACTATTTTCATTTTCCAATGTTTAAGCCCCTTTCCATTTTCCAGATCATTACCATTTAAGATGTTCTGATCATTCTTCTTGAGAGTTCCAGAAGTAATTAAAAGAAATCCTCTGGACGGATCCGTGACCTTTGGTGGTACTCATCAATGCTAGGACTGTTGCAAATCTCCAAGGCCTTGTTTATACCCCGCCACTGCAGTCTCATAAGGCAGCTCTCACTTATTCATTCAGCAGATTTACTAAATGCTGACACTGTTGAATACTGTGTTCATCACTGCGTGAACTTCCTACTTAGGGAGAGAAACAATTACAGTATTTCTGATAGGTTCTGTGATAAAAGTATCCACAGGATTAGGTGTGAGCCCAACATGATAGGAACAGGCAAGAAAGGGTTCTCAGCAGAGGAGTGTGACGTTTACAAGGCACATCAAGTAGAAATCATAGAGGAGTGTTCCGGAACTGTATGATGTTTGATATACCCAGAGAAAGGGTGCTTGCAACCCTCAGTTAATAAAATAGTAAACCTTCTTTATTCTACGTCCTAAATATACTCAAAATGCATCCACTTCTCTTCCCCAATACTACGACTACGACTGTTGTCCAAGCCTCCATCATCTGTTACCCGAATTATTTTCCTTAGCACACTAATTGTTCTCCTTCCACTCTTGCTCAGTGCAATTCATTCTCCTAGCAGCCAGAATTATTGGTTAAAAAGCAAATCAGATCATGCTTAAACCCTTCACTGGCTTTCCACTGAACTTAGGATAAAATTCATATTCCTTGACATGACCTACCAAGTCCTGATCTAGCTCTTGCCTACCCTCCAGTCCTTACCATTTGTTTTTCTCTCCCTTACTCACTATGCTCACCATCAGTGGCCTTTATTCTATTTCTAAAACACAAGTCCTTTCTTTCCCATCGTGGGGACTTTATGCTTGTTATTCTCCTTGCCTAGAATGACTCTATCCTAAATATTTGCATGGGTAAGAATTTCCTGCTCATAGTGTTCAAGTCATATGTCACCTTCTCAATGAATCCTTCTCTAACAATCCAGTCTAATCCTATCTGCCCAGGTTATGTCATTTCACCCTGTTTATCTTTCCTTATAGCAATTATCACCATATAAATTCATTTATTAATTGGTTTACTGATGGTTTGTTTCACTGCACTAGAATACAAGACCTTATTTATGTTGTTTCCCACCATTTCCCAAATGCCTAGAGAGTACATAGCACATAGTAGGTCCACAATAAATATTTGCTGGCTTAATGAGAATGTAGAAGTAGGCAAGCTCTAGATAGAAAAGCCTGGTCTATGTTGTAGCCACACTGATAAATAGGATGGACTCCCAACCAATATGTGGTTCAGACCAAGACTGATGATGCCACACACACTAAGTGAGTATGAAAATGTTTATTAATTACATAATGAGACTTTTGGGGGACAACACGGGAGGCTTCCCAAGCTGGTCTAAAAATGGCTTAAGGGACTAAAGTAAGGAGAGTGGCTTGGCATTTTTACTGTGGTTAGGATGTGAGGCCAAGGGTGAGGATTCTTGCATGTGGATAGGGGTTTATGTGGATTGAATCTCACATCAGCAAAGGAGGAAGAACCCAGGCTTTCTTATAAGCTGACCCAGATATGGGCAGAAGAGGAAGAGGGAGGGATGAGGTTTGAAACTTGTTAGTAGTCAAACATCAAAAAATGAAGTCAGACTCTATTACAGAATGCCATCCCAAAGTATTCAAACTGTACAAAAAGGTGCTCATGGGAGATTCTTGAAGTATTTTAAGCATGATGAGATTTACATTTTAGAAATATTGATTTGGCTGCAATTTGGAGAAAGTAATGGGGAAATGAGATCAAAGATCAAGAGGACATTTAGGCTATTGCAGTGACTTAGGTGAGAGATAATAGAAACTCCCAAATAGAGATCCGTGGGGCTCCGAAGAGATGATGTGGAGAGATAGGGACAAATTTGAGAGAGATGTAATCCTTAGCGGGAAAAAAATTATATTAGCAGATTACATTTTCTCAAAATCATAACTGATTTGGATTCCGACAAAACAACCACCGCAAATTCAATACGTAGCTTAAGATGAAATGGCCCCTCAATATGGAAAACATTGAACCCCATGGACCACTCTTGAAAAGGGAGTCTCTGAGGATTACATGAGTGTATCAGGTAGATCATGCCAAAGAAGAGATGTGTCATAGGGAAGCAACTCATAATTCAGGTAAAATTTTGAGTAGACTCCAGATACTTTTGAGATCAGTCATTAGCGTTGGACTGATATTTGAGATGCTTAGATCCTATTTCAAGCTCTGCTTCCTACTGACCTCAAATCTTAGACTGTTCTCTGGGACGTGCAGAGTTGTCCCTACACTTGCAATTGGTAGACGAGGAACTCTTAAAAGTTGATTCAAATATTCAGGATGCTGGCAAGGGAGCCAAGCCCTATTGATTTTCTCATAGCGATATGCCTTGTCAAAGATGACAAAACCAATAAAGTTTCAAAAATATTCTGTTTATTAGTACTGTTGGGCTGTTAATATCTGACTTTAGAGCCAAGCACCATGTTTCTCAAGGACTGGAATTTGTAGGTGGTCCCTCCCTCTTGATTTCTATGTTCATAAATTGTCTTCCCTTGTTCTGGACCATCCCTATAAAACTCATGTCCCTGTTGTCAGAAATCTTGCACTTGTTTTCAAGTTAGCTTATCAGTTCACTTTATGCAGTCTTTTTCTTTATTGTAATGCCATTTTCTTATCATGGGGGTACATTGTTATGGTGATAACAGTAAAGAATGTGTATAGATTTAGAGAAATCTTATCTGTTCTTAAGGTTGGCCATGTCTGGTTATGGTAACTCTACCCGCAAGTGTGCCTTTAAAGATCTGTAAAGGATTAACCCATTACTGCTTTGTTGGGCTAGCTCTTTTCTGAAAAGTAATGTAAGAGTCAGCGGAAAGAAGCTTGTAGTCAAGCAGAAATCAGTGAGAAATTATATGTAGCCAGTTTCATCTTGTTCTCATTAAATGTATTTACAGATAATATTTTACTTCACAGATTCATTAAATTTGCTCATTTTCAACAGCAGAGACACACACAAGCGGTTTCACTATTCTGTCTTTTTTGCTTCCACCATAAAATGAGTCACTTGTATTAGATCAGAAACTTTCCCACATTTTACAGCCAAGGACAGCTTTTGTTGAAGTTACCACATTGAAAGATGAAAACTACTAAGAAAGTTCCAGTTACTAAGAAATTATCTCACTGTATAATTTTTTATTCATCAAAATTTTATTTCTACTCCCAAAATGAGAGCTTCTAATAAGCTACATGGGGTTGTCTTCTTGCTAAATTTTTCAAAACACAAAAACTCAAATGCTATAAAGGAAAAGTATATATAAAATAGGAAAATAACTATGTGTGCATGTGTGTATAGATAAAATAACAAAAAGTCACATCCACATACTTTAGGCTAGAGAAAATTTGCAACATATATAATAGAGAAATAATTATCATTCCATAATACACAAATAACTCTTCTAACCTGACCAGGAAAAAGACAAACCAATCAATGGACTGATCATAAAAGAACATGAATTTGCAATGCATGAAAGAAAAAATTTCAATTGGCAATAAATGAATAACAATATATTCAACTACAATAGTCACAAGAACAAAGCAAGTTAATAATGAAATTACATTTCCACACTTAAAATGAAATACAATATCGCATCTTTGAAGACATGGAGAAATGGCTATTCTTATATATATATTGCTGGTATAAAAATAAATTGTTACAATCTTTTTGTAAAGTATCTAGTGATATCCATTAAAATTTAAAATAGATATAACCTTTGATAGAGAAATAACAGTTTTAGGACTCTATCTTATTGAAATAAAAGTACAAGTTGCCAAGCCAAGGTATTAAGGGAAATTTTATTGGATCATTGTTTGAAAAGGTGAAAAACTGGAAAGAATCTGAACAAAAACAATAAAGGAATGGTTAAATAAAGTGTAGGACTTTATTGCTGTGAAAAGTTATGCACCTACTTGAAATAATGCTTTACAGTTACAGTTACTGACTTGGAGAAATGGTCATGACATATTACTAAGAAAGAAAATCAAGTTTCAAAGTAATATGTAAAATATGATAGTGTTTTGCAAAAAGAAATAACTCCCATGTGTCTTTCTATATTTACATATCTTTCTATGATCAAGGAGGCAATGAAAATGAGGATAGGAAGAGATTATGCACTTAGTTTATTTACAGCTTTATGCTATTTCAGTAGTTTCAGTAAATAGAGGTTTCTTGTTGATGTTGCTGTTGTTTTGTATTGTAAAAGAGAAATTTAATAGAATAAAAATATGTTTAAAAAAATTGTTCACAGAAAACCCTCTCTCCTTTTCCAGGATTCTGAAGGGCCCAGACACTCTAGTATGGAATCACTGGAGTAAATAATCCTGTATCCCTTTCTCTTTCTAAAATTCAACTTTACATGATACTGGTTTAATATTAACCTCTCAAAACTCTTCAAATTGACACCATCAGCCCATAGTTGCTCCATTTTTTCAGCAACCCTTCTATGCAGTTTGATTATAAACTTTCCTCTAAATGCTTACTTCTCTCAATTATTATTTAGTCTTTCTCTGCAAACACAAACTCTGCGATTATGGGTTTCAGGTAGAGGATATATTGATTCATCAAAACAGCACCTGCTTTTATGGGAAATGCAAGCTGTCATCCACTTGGCTTCTGTAGAAACAGCAACTTTGTGCAATATCATCCTCCCACATTTTTCCCAGAGGTAAGCAGCAGACCCTGGCTGGATGATGAGACCCTTCCTCCAGGTGGATAGTATTTGGGCCAGAGAAAATCTCAGAAAAGTCTCCTTTCAGTGAGCAAACCTTTAAAACATAAAATTTGTGAGTTGTCAAAAACTAGGTTTCCTACCATGAGAATAAAGCACAACGGCAGGGAAATAAAATAAAGTAAAATTCCCAAGTAAGGTAAAATAAACAGATGGAGAGAGGACCCTCATGGTATTTGAGTCCTTGGTTAAAATGTTTCTGAAGCCCAGCACTGCCCTATACAATCAACTGATTCTTCAGCCTTTCTTTGGGTTTGGTGATCAACACAAATTGGATTACTATCATTTGCAATGAAGAAAGTCCTAATGAATATGGACAACTTGTTTCATTTCCTTTGAAATGTCCCCCAGAACATCAGAGTTCATACACAGAAGGTATCTAAACCATAGGTATCTAATCCATTAACCTGGATTTATTCTGATATGGACAGGGAGAAAGGCAGTGTCCAGAAGACCTAATACGATCAGAGGAAGGAAGTCAGGCGGAGGACAGATACAGTTCAACATGAAATTAAAGAAAACATGAGAATTAAAAAAAAAAAACACCAGCCATAAGATGAAGAGAATCTATGATGCAAAGAAGAAAATCATAACAAGAAAAGTTGATATTCCATACAAAAACATACAATTCTCTTTTTAACATTTTCCTTTTTAAGACTAAACTCAGTAAGGTGGCCTAATTTAATAAAGTCTAAAGAAGGTAAATATTTTGGAGAGTTCATTATAATTGGTTTAATGCAATCTATCCAGGGATGTACCTGGCTAGTTTTATAGATACTATTTCTTGTCTGTGAAAACAAAAAGTTCGACATTTTCCTTCCTCTTTACCTGCAATGAGTTGGGATCAAGGTTTAGTTATACGTTCACAAAGGGATCAAAAACATTTCATTGCATTCTCCAATAAATTTTAATACTTGAACATAGGGTTATTTATATATCCATTCAGCAAATATTGATTAAGCACCTACTCTGTGCCAGATACTGTTCTAGTTATTACTTGGGATATACTGGAGAAAAAACCAAACCTAACAAAAATTTATTCCCTAAAGGAGCTTGTCTTCTAGGATATGGAGATGACAAACAAGCAATAAAGATAGTATATGACTGAAGTAGATAGCATGTTTAATGATTATATGTATATTTGAAAAAAGAAAAAAGTTGAACAAAGTAAGGGAGGATCAAGAGAGTTAGATGTGTGGAGGCCAAGGAAGGTCCAATTTTAAATAAGATGGTTGGAGAAGACCTCACTGAGAAAGTGGCATTTGAAGAAAGCTCTGAAGAAAGTGAATTAATGGGCTATGGAAATATCTAAGGGAAGACAGTTCTAGGCAGTATGTGTCCTGGGACAGAGTTGTACTTGGAGCTTTTACAGAGAGGGGAATGACCAAGAGGAAGAGTGACAGGTAATAAAGTCAAACAGGTAATAGGTGGGTAGAAAGCTACCACAAGCACTTTGGCTTATAGTTGGGTTGAAATGGGGAGTTAATGCAGGACTTTCAGCAGAGGAATGACAAGATTGGACTTAAGTTTTTAAAAGATCTCTTTGGCTGTCGCGTGAATAGACTATAGGGACAGAGCAAAGATGTAATGAGACCATTTTGGAAGGTGGAGATAATAATGGCTCAGAGCATGATGGAAGCAGAGTAGACACAAACAGAGAAACAGAGAGACACAAAGACAGAGACAGAGAGAGAGACACATCGAGACTTTGGAAGAGAGGTCTTGGATAAATATAAAAATTTCGGGAGTCATAAGGATAAAACTGTTGATATAAGTCTGGATGAAATCATTAAAAAGAGACTAGAAAGAGAGTGAGAGAAGAGGTGAGAAACGTTTCATTCAAAGCAAGAAGATGAAGAAAATGCTTAAAGAACAGGTTTAAAGAAATAGGGGCTTTTGCAGATTATAGACCACAAATTCAGAAGGCATAGTAGAAGAGATTCAGCAATTAGGGTGGGAGAGGAGAAAGGGGGAGAACAGTGGATATGTAGAACATTATAGTGAAAAGAACGGGGAGATAAGGAGTAACCAGGTTGTCTGTGGCTTCTTTTTATGACTGACCTGACAAGGGATAAAGTATATAATGAAATCAGTGCCCATCAGCTGAAAGCAGATGGTGGTGGTAAGGTTGAGGATATTGTGAGGTCAAGAGTTGTGGGTGTCTCTTTCTCTTGATTCTTTCAATGAGGGAGAGGATGTCTGGAGAAGTGGGCTTAGTCCCAGCCTGTGAGCTTACTACCAATCTCTGATCATGGAGCGAATAAATCTAGGAGAGGCATAATATAAGAGTACATATTTAGAAGGTATTAAAGTACCATACAATGTGAAATTAGCTTAACTAGCTAAGCAGCCTCCAGACGGGAATCAGGGTCATCTGACATTTCCTAAAACTATGCTTCATTAAGAGAGCATAACAATATTTTATTAAGCTCCTTACACAGAGATACTGAGCATAGAATGACTTCATCTCTCTGTTTATCAGTTTCCCCATCAGTAAAATGTAGGTTAAAATAGCACCTCACAAAGAGTCATTGGGGGGATTATGAATTGATATTTGCAAAGAATTTAGCACAGAGTCAGAAAATTAAAAGAGATCAATAAAGGTTAGTATTATTGATATTATATATGCCACCAAAATAGTTTTCAAATTTGCCACTTTTCCAATTCTTTCTACTTCTATTGCTACCGCCCTAGTCCTGGCCACCATCATCACTCACTGAATTGCTGCAATTGTCTCTAAATTGTTCATCTGTATATGTACTCTTGCCTCTCCAAACATATCCATGAAGCATATAAAGTAGGATTTTTTGATAACAGCTTTGAGATATAATCCAAATACCATAAAATCTACTGTTTTAGGTTATACAATTCACTGGCTTTTAGTATATTCACAGAATTGTGTAACTATACCACTATATAATTTTAGAACATTTTCATCACCCCCAAAAGAAACCCCATACCCATTAGCAGTCCCTCCCCATTACCCCACCATCCAGCCCCTGACAACCACCAACCCACTTTCTATCTCTATAGATTTGCTTATTCTGGACTGAATGGAATCGTACAATATGTGGTCTTTGGCGACTGGCTTCTTTACTTACAAAATTGTTTTCAAGATTCATTCATATTTTAGTGTGTATTAGTACCTCAGTCCTTTTTATTGTTGAAATAATATTCTCTTGAATGGATAAGCCACTGTTTGTTTATCTATTCATCAGTTGAGAAATATTTATGTTGTTTCCACTTTTCAGCTATTATGTATCATGGTGCTATGACATTCATCTACAAGTTTTTATGTGGGCATATGTTTTTATTTATTGTAGCTATATGGCTAAAAGTGGAATTTCACATGATATAACTGTTTATTTTGAGTCAAACTGTTTTCCAATGTGGCAGCATCATTTTCCAATCCCATCAAAAATGTATGAGGGGATTAAGCCCTTATCAGAAGTATGGTTTGCAAATATCTTCTCCCAATTGTTAGGTTGTCTTTTCATTTTGTTGATGGTTTCCTTTGCTGTGCAGAAGCTTTTTAGTTTGATGTAGTCCCATTTGTTTATTTTTTCTATTGTTTCTCTTGCCGGGTCAGATGTGGTGTTTGAAAAGATGTTGCTAAGACCGATGTGGAAGAGCGTACTGCCTATGTTTTCTTCTAGAAGTTTGACAGTTCAGCCATAAGAAACGATGAAATCCAGCCATTTGTGACAACATGGATGGACATTGAGGGTATAATGCAAAGTGAAATAAGTCAGAGGGTGAAGGTCAAATACCATATGATTTCCTTCATTAAGTAGTAGATAATAACAACAATAAACAAACACATAGGGACAGAGATTGGATTGGTGGTTACCAGAGGGGAAGGGGGGAGGGAGGAGGGTGCAAGGGATAATTCAGTACATGTGTGTGGTGATGGGTTGTAATTAGTATTTGGGTGGTGAACATGATGTAATCTATGCAGAAATAGAAGTACAATGATGTACACCTGAAATTTTTACAATGTTATAAACCAATGTTACTGCAATAAACAAAAAATTAAAAAAAAAAATGTATGAGGGTTCCAATTTTCCCACATTCTTGTCAACACTTGTTATTGTCTGACTATTTGATTTTAGCCATCCTAGTGGGTGTGAAGTGATATCTCATTGTGAATTTGAGTTCTATTTCCATAATGACTAAGATATTTACCATCTTTTTGTGAGATTATTGGCCATTTATATATCTTCTTTAGAGAAATATCTATTCAAATCATTGCCCATTTTGTAATTGGGTTAGTTGTCTCTATTGTGGAGTTGTAAATATTCTATATATATTTTGGATCGGTGTCCCTTATCAGATATATTATTCGCAAATATTTTCTACCATTCTATGGGTTGCCTTTTCATTTTCTCAATGGGGTCTTTGATGTACAGAGGTTTTAAATTTTGATGAAATCCAATTTATCTATTTGTTCTTTTGTCTCTTGTGCTTTTGGTGTCATAATTAAGAAATCATTGCCTAACCAAAGGTCATGAAGAGTCATTCTTATGTTTTCTTCTAAGAGTTTTATAGTTTTAGCTCATATATTTATGGCTATAGTACATTTGTAATTAATTTTTGTATATGGTATGAGGTAGGGATCCAATTTCATCCTTTTGCATGTGGATATTCAGTTGTTCCAGTACTATTTGTTCAAAAGACTTTTATTTCCCCTTTAGATGGTCTTGGCACTCTTGTCAAAAATCAATTGACTATAAATAATAAGGGTTTATTTCTGGACTTTCAATTCTATTCTGTTGATCTGTATGCCTACCCTTATACTAGAACCACACTATATTGATTACTGTCACTTTTCAGTAAGTTTTCAAATTGGCAAGTGGAAGTCTTCCAATTTTGCTACTTTTCAAGATTTTTATTTTCTTTTTTGGCAATTGTAGGTCTCTTGCATTTCCATGTGAATTTTAGGATCAACTTGTTAATTTCTGCATGGAAGCCAGCTGGGACTTTGATGGGGTTTGCATTGAATCTGTAGATAACTTGGGGACTATTGCCATCTTAATAGTATTACTGCTTCTGATTCATGAACATAGGGTGTCTTTCCTTTACTTTAGGTCATTTTTAATTTCTTTCAACACTTTTTTGTAGGTTTCAGAATATACACTTTGCATTTTCTGCATGTGTGTGAAATTTATTCCTAAATATTTTATTCTTTTTGATTCTATTGTAAAGGAAAATGTTTTTCTTGATTTCACGTTTAGATTGCTCATAGCTAGTGTATAAAATTCCAAATGATTTCTGTATATTGATCTTGTATCTTCCAATCTTGCTGAACTCATTTATTAGTTCTAATAGTTTTCTAGTAGATTTCTTAGGATACTCTATATGCAATATTGTGTCATCTGTGGCTAAGAATAGTTTTACTTCTTCCTTTCTATTTGGGATACGTTTTACTTCATCTTCTTGTCAATTGCCCTTACTAGAATTGCCACTACAATGTTGAATACATGTGGTGAGAGTGTACATCATTATATTGCCCCAGATCTTAGGGGAGAAATGTTCAATCTTTTACTACTAAGTATGACATGAGCTGTGGGTCTTTTATAGTTGCCCTTTATTATGTTGAAGAAATTTCCTTCTATTCCTACTTTATTGAGCTTTTTTAATCATAAAGTGTTTCACCTGCCTTTTCTGCATTTACACATAGGACCATATGGTTTTTGTCTTTTAGTCTATTAATATGGTGTGTTACATTAACAAACCTTCAGATGTTAAACCAATCTTTCATTCCCAGGACAAATCCCACTTGGTTGTGGTACAAAAATCCTTTTGTGTATGTTATTTGATTTGATTTTCTAGCATTTTTTAAAGGATTTTTGCATCTATATTCATAAAAGGTATTGATCTGTAGTTTTCTTTTCTTCTGATGTCTTTGTTGTGTTTTGATATTAGAGTAATACTGACCTCATAGAATGAGTTTCAAAGTATTCCCTCTTCTGTTTTTGGAAGAGTATGTGAAGGATTGGTGCTAATTCTTTGAATATTTGGGTAGAATTCACCAGTGAAGCCATCTCTGGCCTTTTCTTTGTAGAAAGGTTTTTTGATTACTAAATCAACCTGTTCACTTGTTATAGGTCTATTTAGACTTTCTGTATCTGCTTGCGTCAGTTTTGGTAGTGTGTTTTTTCCTAGGAATTTGTTTGTTTAAGTTACCTAATTAATTGTTCATAGTATTCTGTTATATTCTTTTTTTTTACTGACAAGTTGGTAGGACTGTCCATCCCTTCTTTCATTCCTGATTTTAGTAATTTGAGTCTCCTCTCTTTTTTCTTGGTCAGTCTAGCTAAAGGATTGTCAATTTTGTTTATCTTTTCAAAGAATCAACTTTTGATGTTGTTGCTTTTCTCTATTGCTTTTCTATTCTCTATTTCACTTATTTTCATTCTAGTCTTTATTATTTCCTTCCTCTGGTGCTTTGGACTTAGTTTGCACATTTTTCCCCAGTTTCTTAAGGTGAAGGTTAGATTATTGATATGAGATCTTCTTTTATAATATTGTCAGATACATATGTAAATTTTCCTCCAAGCACTGCTTTAGCTGCATCCTGTAAGTTTTGATATGTTGTATCTTCATTTTCATTCATCTCAAAATTCTTGCTCATTTTCCTTGTGATTTCTTCTCCCATTGGCTATTTAGAATTGTATTTTTTAGTTTCCACATACTTGTGAATTTTTCAAATTTCCTTTTGTATTTCATTTTGATCCTTTGTGGTTTTAGAACATACTATATATGATTTTAATCTTTTTAAATTTATTGACACTTATGTTATGATCTAACACATAGTCTCTTCTGGAGAATTTTCCTCATGCACTTGAGAGGAGTATGTATTCTGCTGTACTTAGCTGGAGTGTTCTATAGATGTCTGTTGTGTATAGTCAGGTTACAGAGTTTTACAAGTCTTCTACTTCCTTATTGATCTTCTATCTATTTGTTATATCTGTTATTGAAAATGTGGTATTTAAATCTTTGATTATTATTTCCTTATTTTTTCTTGGTCAGTTTAGTTAAAGTTTTGTCAACTTTGTTGATCTTTTCAAAAACCCAACTTTTGTTTTTCCTTTCAAATCTGTCAATTTTTGCTTCATATATTTCGGGGCTCTGTTGTTAGGGACATATATGTTATGATATTTACGTTTTTCTGATGGCTTGACCCTTTTACCCTTATAAAATGTTCTTCTTTGTCTCTAGTAACAATATTTGTCATAATATCTATTTTGTCTTATATTATTATTGCCACTTAGCTCTCTTGATTACTGTGATGACATATCTTTTTCCATCATGTTACATTCAACCTATTTGTATCTTTGAATTTAAAATATGTCTGTTGTAGAAACCATAGAGCTGGATAAATTTTTTTAATCTACCTTTCAATCTCTTACTTTTGCTTGGAGTGTCTACTCTATTTTCATTTAATGTAATTACTGATCATTTAAAATTTATGTCTGCAATTTTACTAATTATTTTCTACATGTCTTATGTATTTTTGTGTTCCTCAATTCCTTCATTATTGCCTTCTTTTGTATTTAGGGGATATTGCTAGTGTTTCAATTATTGCTTTATAATGATATCTTTCAAATTAAATATGAAAAGATTTGAAAACAAAAACACATTTATACTGTCATTTATATTTACCACTGTAGTCACCATTACCAGTGTACTATATTTCGTCATGTGGATTTGAGTTATTGTCTAATATCTTTTCATTTTAGCCCAAAGGACTCTCTTTTGAATTTCTTGTAGGGCAGATCTGCTGATGTCAAATTAACTCACTTTTTGTTTGACTGGAAATGTCTTCACCATTCATTTCACATTCGTTTTTGAAGGACAGTTTTCCTGGATATGGAAATTTTGGTTGGCATTCTGTCTCTTTCAACACTTTGAATATATCATTCTAATGCTTTTTCACGTCCATGCTTTCCGATGAGAAGCCAGCTGTTAATCTTATTGAGGATCCTTTGTATGTGATGAGTTGTTTTTCTCTTGATGCTTCAAGATTCTCTACTTGTCTTTGGCTTTTAGCAATTTGAATATAATGCGTCTAGCTGGGGAACTCTTTCAGTGTATCCTATTGGAGATCATTGAACTTCTTAAATGTGTAAATTGATTTTTTCATCCAATTTAGGAAGTTTTTGTGCATTATTTCTTTAAATATTTGTTCTGCCCACCCTCTGCTTTGTCTCTCTTCTCTCTTTCTTGAACTAGTATTATGTACATGTTTGTATGCTTGGTTGTGTCCCACAGGTCTCTCAGTTTCTATTTGTTTTTCTTCATTCTTTTTCCTCTTTGATTTTCAGAATGCATAATTTCAATTGACCTATCTTTAAGTTCATTGGTTCTCTCTTCTACCAGGTCAAATCTGCTATTGAGACCCTCTAGTGATTTTTGCACTTTAATTATTATACTTTTCAACTGTAGAATTTCTATTTGGTTCTTTCTTATTTTTTCTTTTGTTTTATTGATATTCTCTATTTGGGGTGACATTGTTCTTACACTTTTCTTTAATTCTTTAGACATTGTTTCCTTTGGTTCTTTGAACATATTCATAATAGCTAATTTAAAGTCTTTGTAGTAAGTCTAACTTCTGGACTTCCTCAGGAACAGTTTCTAGTGACTGCTTTTTGTCCTGTGTACAGTCCATACTTCTCTATTTTTCTGTGATGTGGTTCAAACCTTGTTTATGACTCATTTTACAATATCCATGAGAACTCCACTCAATCTCACGTGCCCCTACTTACTCAATTGCCTCTGGCTGGGGGCAAAGGAATTTACCTCAGGAGGTGATCAATGACTTTAATCTCCTGCCTATGTGTTCCTTGAGGCATATTGTACCTTGGAATGCAAGGACACATCTCATTCATCCGCTCCCACGCCCTAATCTTTGAGACTAACCAGATCACCTAATACTTTTTCCTTTGACATTTCTATAGAATAGTAAAAATAGCTAAAAGTCTTATATAATGGCCCCATACAGACACTTCCATGCAGCTCTTTACTACCAATGGGTCCTGTCCCCACACTGAACACAAAATAAAGGTGCACGAACAAGCCCCTCATGTCTGAAAATTCTTTTTCAACTCATGACTCAGCAGCCCCAGCATTTTCATGTCTTCTAAATTTTTTGTTTAAAACTGAACATTATAAATAATATACTGTGGCAACTCTGGAAATCAGAACCCCCACCCATGGCAGGTTTTTTGTTCTTGTTGTTGTTGCTGCTGCTACTGCTATTTGTTCCTTTAATAAATTTCTTGGTCTAATTGCACAAACCATGTATTCTTTGTTATATCTAACCACTGACTGAAGTTTCTGCTTGGTTAGCCCAGTGGTTAGCCAAGGATCAGACAGAGATTTTCTTAAATGCCTTGAACCAACAAGTCTCCCACCCTTTGCTTTGGGGCTCTGTGTGTGTGAGAGGGCACATCTTCAACACTCCAAAAGTTTACAAATGTGCATTAGCCTTTGCTTCCTGCTTGCAAAGACTCTCCAGGTCAGCCAGAAATAAAAAATTAGGGAAGCCTTAGGTTTTTTTGAGTACATGAATAGCCCTGCACGTGTATGAACTTCTAAATCTCCATGAATATGTCACAGCTTTTCAAAGGCCCCTATAGACACCTCATCCCCTAGATTTCCCTTTAAGTTTTTTGGCCAGTCTCATTTGCCTCAACTGGCATCACTGCCTTAGACAGTTGTGATGTTAAACAATTGCCAATGATTGTCAGCAAACGCTCTGGGAAAAAGACTTTTCCCACTGAGTGATCTCTGAGTCAGATCAAATAAAAACAAGCCCTGTGAATGGGACTTTTCCAGGTTGCTGCTAAGCAGGTCAAATAGTGACATTCTCTGGACATAGGATTTCTGAAGAGGCTCTAAACCCTTTGTGCCCTCTGCAGCGGCTGTTAGGCTTCTGGATTCCACAGCTACCACGCTTGCAAGGCTGCTAGTTTTCAAGACCATTGGAGAGCTGGGGAGTGGGAGATTGAAATAGGGCAAGTTAAAACACCACAGACTCACTGTTCTTACGGAGCTTCAACCATTTTTCTTAAATAAACAGCCTTCAAATTTTTGCAAGCCTTTGGTTAATTTTCAGGGTTCTGAAAAAGTTAATTTTGACAATTTTGCCACTGTTGCTTTAATGAAAGAGTGGGTTTTTGAGGTTCTTACTTTGCCATTCTGGAAATGCTTCTCCTACAGTAATATTTTTAAAAGCACTAGTCTAAGCATTTCACTCCACTTCTTAAAATTATGCAATGATTTTCCTTTAATTTTCAGATAAAGTCCCGAAAATGACTTACAAAGCCCCATGTAGTCTGGTCCCTCCCTCCCTCTTAGCTTCAAACTCCAGCATTCTCCCCTTGGGCCTCCTTTCAATACCTACAATAAACCACCTTCCTGCTGGCCTTGTGCACAGATTACTCCTTTGCCTATAGCCCTTTCCCTCCCCCATCCCACCTCCCACCAGGCTAATTCCTATCAACTCTCAGGTCTCCCTATAAATGTCACCTCCTTGGGGAGCCTTCTCTGACTTAAAGGCTAGATTCAGTCTCTCTATCAAACACTCTCACTTCACCGGACTTATCGTCAGTGTAATGAAATGTAACTTGTGTATTTGTTGAATTTTAAGATGCATGATGGCAGAGATTTAATCTGGCTCAGAAGAATATGTTCAATAAATATTTGTTGAAATAAATGAATGAATGAAAAGAAGAACAGAAAAAATGCATTATGCAAATATATGGGCACAAAAGCTGTTCTGTCTTGAGGATAAGTGATGAGGAAAGGGATGGGTAACATCACTAATGCAGCACTGAAACTAAACACACACACACACACACACACACACACACACTGCTTCAGCCAGTGCAGTCCTCAAAATATTTATTTTGGAAATTAAAGAGGATTATGCTATTACTATGAAAATCATTGATCTAAGTTCCTCATTTTATAAATGGACATACCAACTCCAGGTGAGCAAAGAACTACAGATTACAGGAGGAAATGTCATGGACTAGCAGCCTCCAGAAACTCAAAGGTGGGTTTGTAAGCAATTAACTGTTTTTCCAAGTTGTTTCTTTTCCTTTTGTGTGTTAAGGAGATGTAACCACCAGCCATCCTGAAACTGACCAAGGAGGCATTCAAGGGAGATGTAACCAGCAGCCATCCTGAAATTGACCAAGCCAGCATGTAAACACCAGCAGTCCTGAAACTGACCAAGCCTCACTGCAAGAGCTATGCCCATGACCTTTGCCTTATCTTTAATACAAAGAACTCTCTAGGCGGAGCTTAGGCCTCATTATGTGGAAGCATGTTCTCTAACTGAGCCGGTGCAAGCGAATACCCGCCTCTCCCTTTTGAATATTCATTCCCCAACCAAATAAAATTTCCTGCTCTCCTTTGTTCAGGGACACCATGACTTTGGAAATGATTCCTCATGGCCTCCTACTTGCTGCAAATACATTTTACTTTGTGAGACAACTTCCACTGGTGTAGAGTCTTATTTAACTCACCAGGAGGCGACCCCACTTAGTTCAGTATCAGAAATTTTAAGATATCCATGCCCAGACCACAGCTCCAGAAACTCTGTGATAATTTGACTTTGATGTGGCCTAAGAGCATGGGTGTGTTTTGAAAAGCCCTCTGAATAACTCTAACATGCAGCCAGCTTCGAGAACTATTAACGGTAAAAAGGTATCTTGTCTCAGGTTGGTTTCTGTCAACCTTCCGTTTAAGGTGCTACGGTCCTTAGAGCAGGGAAATGTACTAAGACTTGCAAAAAATCTGATAAACGATCATCTTAGAAAGATAGGAAGATAAGAAACAACCTGGGTGTGTCTCAACCAAAAAACTCAGGCAAAGGTACTCTTTACATTTGAAGTAACAGAAAAAGCTTGTCCCTGGGGGAAGAGACAACCTGTTTTCTGCTAATAAACTCCAGAGTGGCTTTTGTGGCTGCCTTGATTAATTGGCAACGATGCAATAACCAGTGCTCACGGATACAGGAGACAGCAAAGGATTGTAAGTGACAATTTGCTGTTAAAATTCATCAGCCCCTGCAAAGCGCCTTGATTAATGAAGTCGCCGCGCCCGCCTCTGCTCTGAGGAGGGGGCCGCTGTGGGAGGGAAGGGAAAACAAATTTGCAAGGATGCTCTCACTAAAGAGGTTCGGCATCCGGTTGCATTTAATCTATCTGCTGTTCCATTACGCAAGCACCTTCTCCCTCTCAGTTGTTCACTGGTGCTGTCATTAATGACACATTACTGTAAAAGAAAAGGAGAGTAGGGAGGAGGTAGAGGAGACAGAGCTCTCCTTCCCGCCTTGTAGCGGGGCAGAGTGATGGGTAAGCAGGGGGGGCCCAGGAGGGTAACTGCTGGGTTATGACCAACCAGAGGAACTTAAAACAGGATCCACAGACTTGAGCCTCCGCAGGCCACAGCTGGATGCTCCTCCGCTCCCCGCTGCCTCCGTGGAGGAGGTTCTTGGTGCAACATCGCCATCTACAGCTGACTGTGACAACTGCTCCGAGGGAGTCGCTGAGCCCCGGAAACTGCTCAGAATCTCATCACTTGCAAAATCCAGTGGTTTTAGTAAGTCGGGGCACTGGCCAGGGAGGTAGGACGACATTGGTTTCCACGGAACAGGGCTGCCTTCCTTGGTGTTTGGACCTACAGCATGTCGTCCTGCACTAGGCTAAGCTAGTGTCAATGTGAACATGCCACAAAGAGCGGATTCCCATGAAATCGCACGAATGACCCCTATGTCCCTAGGGAAAAAACAACAGCCTTCCCCCGGATTCTCAGTTTACCCAGTCAGAGGGGGCTGCAGCACTGCGTGGGACCTTTCTTTGAAAACAGACTTAAAGAGTTTCTAAAATCAGTGTTAAAATCTCTTTATGTTGCTATACTCAGTGTAAAGAATCTTGGTTGTAATGTTATATGGTCAGATTCTCCAAGTTGCATTATGTGTAACATCTGGATACTTTCTAATACATGATGAATGACAACTCAGTATTTGTACAGCCCAAAGAATTTGTCAGAAATAGAAGGGTCTGTTTGGAGTCTTTATATCTCTACAATGTTCCTACAATGTCTTAAGAATTTACAAACACTTTTCATTTAATACACATGAAATCTATAGTAAGTACTACTGGTATCCCCATTTTATAGATGAGAGGTCTTCAAAAATATCTGAGTAGCTTTCCCAAGGTCCCACAGCTACAAATTACCTCTAGGAGGACAATGGGGCTAATTCGCCAACAGAGGATGTCGTCCCAGCTCTGCTAATTCTGCTAATATTAGCTGTGTGATTTTGCACCAGTCACTTGACCCATCTGAGCCTTCTTTTTTTTTTTTTTTTTTTTTTTTGTCTGTACACTAACAAGGTTAGGTGAAAGGATCCAGCTTTGGGATGCTGGAACAGAAGTTGAAAATTTAAAAAGACAATGAAGCTTGAGGCTTCTTAGCTCACAAATTGGAAGTGGCTCAGTTACTGAAAGGGATTCAAGCCAACTGGACTATTCCACTGTTGATGACAACACACGGCACTGGTCATCCATGGACACCCCTCCTGCCCGCCCCCCCCCCCACCGGTGACCCTCTTCTCTCCTTTGCTTTGGGCGGTAAGCCAATTATTGACAGGCGGAAGTGTCTTCCCATCCTTGCCTTTGACATGCAGTAGAGAAGAGAGGTAGGGTTTGGAATTTGATGTAGTTAAGAGCCTGTCTGCCTTTCTACTTCACAGCATTCAAAGAAAGCCTACCTGCACAAGTGCACGTTGTCAGCATGTGGAAAGGTCTAAGAGGACTGCCCATCAGGATCAGGACATAGGAAGCAACTCCCTCGAAATGTTTAAGCAAAGAAAAGATATAGTCTACGAATCTTAAGCAAGACTTTTTTTTTTTTACAATCTCTTTAATAAAGCTACCTTGGAATAGGACAAGGTTGACAGCTTTTCCCCAGACAGAGTGTTAAATATAGCATTCAAACCAGAAAATTACTCATTGATTTGCACTGTAAAAAGGTAAATGTCTATTCACTCTGTTCTATCCAGTGCAAGCCTTATTGTTTTTTAGTGAAACAGTCTGAGCGAGGCTCCCTAATGAAGCAACACAGCATGTAAATGCAGCAAGCACGTGGCACAGGACCAGAGCCCTTGCCAAGCAAATGCGGCACCTCAGAAGGCCACCCACGGCTCCAAGAGCAAGGTGTGCGCACCCGCTTGACAACGTGGCCACGCTACCCCAGCACAACAGCAGACACACAGCCCAGGAGCAAAGACACGTGGTAAATGACAGCGCTGACTAAGGATGGAGCAGAGGCAACAGCTCAGTTCCTCAAGAGCCTCTGAAGTCACTACTGTTTCAGCTTTGGCTACAGAGAGTTTTCATAACGACAGGTGACTGCCATCTGTAAGACTCTGCCAGACCACATATGCCTAATAATACTCTCTCATTTTTACCCAGTGTTTCACAGCTCACATAGGGCCACCACATGCCCAGTCTCATTTAAGTCTCTTAACAACCCTATTAAACAGGTGGTGCAGGTACCCACTGCACTGGCTGCACTTTGCTTTTCAGAGAGATGCTGTCAAGTGGTATTGTATCTATTTGTTCATTCAACAAGCGTCTATGGAGGGCCAACTCTGTTCTAGGCACTCGGGGAAGGTGGAGGAGCATAGAGAAGGAAGGAGAGAAAGCAAAGGTGAGTCATATAGGTCTCCATATAAATGTTTTCAAGGAATTAATAAATCTCAAGAGGAGGCAGATGGGTAAACAGATAATGCTAATGCAATCTGGACAGAGCTGAGAGGGAGGCATTCACAATCCCCAAGGGAAATGCAGAGGAGTGGTGAGGTGATTCTGAAGAGTTTTCTGAATTGTAAAAGGAATTTTTTAAGTATGCTTTTCATTCTGATTCTTAGAAAAAAATGTTATGTAATAATGATAAAACCATGTGCACTTTGAGTTTATAGATCAGTTAACGAGCTTATGAAACATCTTCTTATGATTATTTTCTTGACACTAACAACAAAACCTTCAGGTAAGACAAGCAGGCACTTCTATCCCTATTTTACTGAGGATCACGGAGGTTCAATGGCTTGTGCAAGGCAATAGGTCAGGAGTTCGAATTTACTAGGGACTTGCTCCATGCTCAGTTCTAATCTGGATTCTAATCCAGGGCTTCTCAAACTTCATGTATATACAAACAATTTGGGGACATTGTTCAATTATAGATTCAGGCTTCGTAGATCTGGAGTGGGGTCTGAGATTCAGCATTTCTAACAAGCTGCCAGGTGATGCTGACGCTGCCGGTCCATGGACCTTGCTTTGAGTAGCAGGGATCCAGAGTGACGTCCTTGACCTAAAAGCACATATTATCACAAAGTGGGGAAAATCAGAGCACATGAATGATAGCAATGGTGAATTGGGTCAGCAGAAGTTAAAAGAAAAAATGTGGGAAAATAGGGAAAAGCAACCTTAAAATGTAAGGACAGGCTCAGGGTTTCGAAGACCTAGTATAGCTGAAGGGACCTCAGACAAGGCCAGTAGTGCCAAACTGGGAGTTCTCAAATCTCTAGGGATCCGAGAAATCATCAACGGGCATCTTTGAATTATTTTAGATATTCAAAAACTAGGTATTGGAAACTGAATATTTACACCAGACAGGCTTCATTTGCTCGTGAAAACATAGACTCATTAATAAGATTTACTACTGCTTTTTTTCCATTTTGTCTTCCTATTGTTGGCTTAATACTTATGGGTTGTGCTGCGTGCTCAGATATATGTATCTTTGATTAATTAAAAATAAGAAAACAAATTAAGTATTAATAAATGCACTTCAAGTAGTAGATGAAGATTAAGAAAAGGAATACTTGGTACTGAAATTTTGGGAACTAATTCCAACCCCTTATTTTATGGGGTTGTTTTTATTTGTTGTTTTGTTTTGTCTTTTGGTGTTTTTTTTTCCCCACATTGGTTTCGTTTTAGATTAGGCCCATAAATATTCAGTCATTAAGCACAAGTTTTAAGGGTAAGCAAATAAAAGAACAAGAATCAGATCTCAAATATTCTGACTTCAAGCTAATGATAGCCTATTATGTGCCAAGTGCATACGTTAATTATCACATTAAATCATCAAAATAACTGAGAGGAAAGTCATCTTATATTATCATTTTGTAGGCGAGGAATCTGAGCCTCAGAGATGTACAGTAACTTGCCCAAGAAAACACAGCAAGTAAAACATTTATCCAGAAACGGAGCCTAATCTGTGCCCCAAAGCCCATTTTTGTAATGGAAATTCAAGTTTCCGGGGCTGGCCCTGTGGCATAGTGGTTGGGTTCAGCACAATCCGCTTCAGCGGCCCAGGTTCACAGGTTAGGATCCTGGGCACAGACCTACACCATTCATCGGCTACGCTGTGACTGCGACCCACATATAAACAGGTAGACGAGGGTTGGCAACAGATGTTAGCTCAGGGCTAATCTTCCTCAAGCTAAAAAACAAGGAAGATTGGCAACAGACGTTAGCTCAGGGTGAATCTTCCTCAGCAAAGAAAAAAATAATCCAAGTTTCCATTCTCTCAAGTTGCTCTTAGGTTCCAGGATCTTCATCCTGTGTGTTTGAGCACTGAGGAGAAATTGCTGGTTTATTTATTTGAACCTGGACTCTTTCCAACAATGTTGGTGAGGCCCAGGGGAAGTGTTAACAGGGAGCAGCCTTGAATTCCTTGCATAACACTGTTCCTCCTCAGAGCCTACCAGTGTGTTGCCATTTCTCTTAGAGACTCTGAAATTTTCACTCCTACGGACACACTAAGGAGAGGGGCATTAGTCTCAGAAAGGTATCAATGAGAACGCAAACCCATTTCTCTACCTTTTTCCCTAAGGATGCAGAAGAATAAACGCAAGTTGAGGAATCAAATAAATCCAAATGTAAATCCAACTCCTATGTACTGGCTGTGATCATTGACAGATCACTGGCCTCTCTGAGCCATTTGTACCATCTGATACAAGAGGAATAATTCCACGTGCTACATCGGATGGTAGTGAGGATGAAATTACCTTGTGTAGGTAAAGCCCCTGGGACAGGTCTAGTACCAAACAAATGTATCAGTGACGCTTATCAGATTAGCTGGTTACCACCTTGGAAGACACAGTTTACTTTTGGCATGTCTCAGCCAGATCACGGGCTGCTAAGAGAAGTTGTCCTCTTGGCTTTAGATCATCCAGAATGAAAAACCTGAGCATTTGTTTACCCAACCTTATTTCAGGCATATTCTGAAATACTGAAGCTGGGCGACCAGAGGCTAACGACAGCATCCATTCTGAAAATAAATGTCACTTGGCAAAGACTGCTAATGTGGCCAGTGCAGAATCAGTGTGACCAACCAGAGGATGAGGTCCATTTCTCAGGGAAAGTATCAGACTGAACAGACCCTAACTTGAGCTTCATTTTTCATTTCTTTCTAGCAAGGTTGGAAGGTAGTCTGGTGAAGTCATTCCATTTTTCCCCCCGTCTCAGACCCAATCATGTTTTGCCTACCTTACTCTGAAAAAGAAAAAAAAAAATCAATTTTCCCAGCTAGCACTCTGAAGGAAGAAAGCATGAAGAATGGAAGAGTCCTGTAGTGTCAAAGTGGTTATGCTGTGACATCTTGGAGAGTGAGAAAACACTCAATGCAGCCCTATCTTTTCTGTCTTTAATAACAGGGAATGATGGTTTCGTTCAGGAACCTAAATAAAACAAAACCCTGGGGGAAGAAACCACAACTTTAATTTTTAAAGACTCAGTACTCAGTGAAACCAATTGATGCCTCTGATTTTGCTCTATTCAGGGTCTCCTTGCACAGCCAGCACCAGACCTCCCATATTCAAACAGACTTACAAATACTGATTTTTGTGTGTGTGTGTGAGGAAGATCAGCCCTGAGCTAACATCCATGCCAATCCTCCTCTTTTTTGCTGAGGAAGACCGGCCCTGAGCTAACTTCTATTGCCAATCCTCCTCCTTTTTTTCCCTTTTTCTCCCCAAAGCCCCAGTAGATAGTTGTATGTCATAGTTGCACATCCTTCTAACTACTGTATGTGGGACACCACCTTGGCATGGCCGGACAAGCAATGTGTCGGTGCGCGCCCGGGATCTGAACCCAGGCTGCCAGTAGTGGAGCGTGCGCACTTAACCGCTAAAGCATGGGGCTGGCCCCCAAATACTGATTTTTTTGTGTGTGTGTGTGAGGAAGATCAGCCCTGAGCTAACATCCATGCTAATCCTCCTCTTTTTTTTTGCTGAGGAAGACCGGCTCTGAGCTAACATCTATTGCCAATCCTCCTCCTTTTTTTTCCCCAAAGCCCCAGTAGATAGTTGTATGTCATAGTTGCACATCCTTCTAGTTGCTGTATGTGGGACGCGGCCTCAGCATGGCCGGAGAAGTGGTGCATCAGTGCGCGCCCGGGATCTGAACCTGGGCCGCCAGTAGCGGAGCACGCACACTTAACTGCTAAGCCACAGGGCCAGCCCCCAAATACTGATTTTTAATGCCACCAGCGAAGGACTTCTTAGGCGGCTCTCAGAGAACACGTGTGGGAATGAGTTTTGCAAGTTGACTCAAGTTAGCCCCAGCTGGATCCTTTCTTCTGCTGAAAAGGCAATCCCAAAGAGGCAGCCTAGAATCCAGCAAAGAGCCATCTGCCATCCAGAGCAGCCAGAGCTTTCTCAGAATCCTGGTACTTCTTAAGACATGGGTTACTCTGCAGAGTCAGAGGGGGGAACTAAAGAGTTAGACCTAAGGAAATAGATATTTGGGGTTGAAGTGGATGAACAGTGGGGAATTTAGGACTCCCATCTCAGAGTTGTGAAAAACTGACAAGTCTACCATGACGTGACTTAGCCCACTTCTCCAGCCCCATGACTACACTTGCTTGCCCTTGAAGCTCCAGCCGAATGAGTTACTCACAGTTCCTAGAACTAGCCATGCCCTCTCTCCCCTTACAGGTTTGCTGAAAAATTGCATCCTCCAGATACACTCCCTTTTAGCAGCACTTACCCCATTGTGTTGTAAATGCCTGCTTACTCACCAGTACTCTCCATTATGTGGTGAGCTCTTTGAGTGTGATGTGCTGGATCCTTTTCACTCTTGTGCCTTCAGTGCCTAATAATACACATTTATTAATATTTTTGACTCAAAACTAAATACATGAAAGAATAAATAAAGGAATGAGAAAAGGCAAGAAGCCCTTTCCATCTGTCTATCACTAGTAGGCTATTGGAAACATATTAAACTATACCATTTAACGAGTTCTCACTTTGTGCTAGTAACAAGCTAAGTGCTTTATATACAGAGTTCCTTTTCATCTTCACACTACCACTGTGAGATAGTAAGAATCATTAGCCCCATTTCAGCAGGAAAAAAATAATTAGAGGCTCAAGAAATAGAGAAACTTACACAAGTTTACACATTCAGAAAGTAACAGTCAATATTTGCATCATGATGCGCTGTCTCCCCATAACGCTTGAGATTTGAACAAATGCTAGGGACACTCAGGGTATATTTAAATTCCTCTTTCGGAGCCATTTTTCACTTTTCACTCACTCATTGATCCATCAATTTTTGCATCCGTTCAATAAGTACTTACTTTGAGCCTACTTTAAACCAGGCTCTCTGCGAGGCTCCAGAGAACGCAAAAATGAACAACACTCCTTATTTTCAAAGAGCTTACAGTTTAATTGGAAAGACAATAACACAGAGAGATGTAGTATAAGCCCCTCAAGAGCTACAAAATGTCATAGAAATTAAAGAAGAAGATAATCTCCATTACAGTAGTTTTTAAGCAGACACTTTTGTCTCTTTCCATCCTCCAAACAGTACCCCACCCCCTTCACCCGCAGGAATACCAGGAAGCAGCCCGTCTTTTAGTTAATCACTTAAAAATGTACTTTGATCAAGGTATTGCTGTTCAAAAACATTCAGTGACTGCTCATTATTAAGCAAAAAACTCTGAACTTATTAACATGCTGTAATCGGGTCCCACCTGCATTTCCAAGTTTATCCTCTATATCTCTTGTAAAATTCCTGACTGGTTGTCATGTTTCTGAATCTATCCTGTAACCACCGGCTTCTGCATTTTGGTTCCAGCTGCTTCCACTGGGCTTAGATTTCTTCTTTCTATTGAGGCTTTTCTGCCAACAGTACTGTCTCTCTTTTCTGGACTCTTCTAAAACGTTTTGCTTCATATAGGTATCTCCTTTTTTAAACAGCTTTGTCAGAAAATATTGAATTACCCTACGTTGGAATTAACTGTTTGTACATCAGCTTCTTGTTCTAGTCTGTGAACATCTTAACAACCACAGCAGTTTCTCATTCGTCTTGATATCCTCGATGTCTAACACAATGGCATGTGCCGTATACACAGTGAACATCTGCTAAAATGAATGGACTGACCAGTCTTGTGTAACATGTAGTTGTTCAAACCTTTTATTTCCCATTTAGTCGGCAAGTTTTATGAGAGCTGAGACTATATCTATCTTTCCATCTTTAACTTGCATTATAGTGCCAGTACAGTCTCTGTATACAGTAGGTGCCCAGTAAGTATTTGTTGATGAATAAAAAATTGTTGATTTCATGATAGGAGGGATCTTAGTGAGTTTAGTCATTGCTCAATCTTTGGTATCTAGATGGTAGATATTCAATAAGTGACCTTCAGTTAACTGGACACCAATTCCCAAATATCTAGCCAGGGAATGTAATGGACGTGCTGCTTTGCCTGACCTGCCCCTACTTTTCTGGCCCTTCCTCCACTTACCACACGGTAACTGCAGAAGTTGCCACTTTAAAAAATGTGTGGCTTTCTCCCACCTGGAGTTGATGGATCCAGGGAAGAGAAACCATAATCAAACTGCTGATCGTGGCTCTTTCCTAGGATTTTTGGACTTGGGACATGGTGAATCAAGTTGGTTAGCTAGAGCTGTTCAACGGAGAAATTAAGGTAAAGAGATAGTCACGATGACCCCAAAGATTTTGAGTGGGATTGTCCTTCAGGTTAAGTTGCAAACCTGTCCTTTCTATGACATAGTTGTGCTGTGTGACATCTGGGCAAATGTCTAATGCATTTTTTTTTTTTTTGCTTAAGCTTGTTCAAGATGGACTTTTGTCACTTACTTCCAAAAGAACCTTAATGATTGCAGAGACCATTCTGGTAAAAGACACAGGTAATGATAAAGCCTGAAGAACACAGAGGAATAAATAAGACTAAACTACACAACAGAATTATAGACATTTACCTGGAACTTTTCCAAAGGCAAGATAGGGAGACTCAAACAACAGAGAAAGCCATTGAGAGGTTGTCTGACCAAATAAGATATTGCATAATAGTTTCATAAGAAATTACTAGACCATAGAGGAAGCAAACCAGGCCACAGTATTCAGTGAGAAATGAGCAACAGCCCAAATGGATTTGGAGTGGAAGAGAAGAGGGCAGAGGACAACACTAGGAGATTGGACAAGAGCCTACTATGTCACAAAGAAATTCTTTTCTTCCTTCTTTCCTTCCTTCTCTCTCTCTCTCTCTCTCTCTCTCTCTATATATATATATAGCATATCTCTGAGATATTGTGGATTTGGTTACAGACCACTGCAATAAAGCAAATATTGCAATAAAATAAGTCACACAAATTTTTTGGTTTCCCAGTGCATATAAAAGTAATGTGTGCAATAGCATTACGTCTAAGAAAACAGTGTACACACCTTAATTAAAACATACTTTCTTAGTAAAAAATGCTAACCATCATCTGAGCCTTCAGTGAGTAGTAATCTTTTTTCTAGTGGAGGATCTTATTAAAAAAGCAGTATCTGCAAAGCACAATAAAGAAAAGTGCAATAAAATGAGGTATGCCTGTGGCCGGCCCCGTGGCTTAGCGGTTAAGTGCGCGGCTCTGCTGCTGGCACCCTGGGTTCGGATCCCGGGCGCGCACTGACGCACTGCTTCTCTGGCCATGCTGAGGCCACTTCCCACATACAGCAACTAGAAGGATGTGCAACTATGACATACAACTATCTACTGGGGCTTTGGGGAGAAAAAAAAAGGAGGAGGATTGGCAATAGATGTTAGCTCAGAGCCGGTCTTCCTCAGCAAAAAGAGGAGGATTAGCATGGATGTTAGCTCAGGGCTGATCTTCCTCACAAAAAAAAAAAAAAAATGAGGTATGCCTGTGGGGGTATGTGTGTGCGCGTATTATGTCCCAGGCGTACTACTTAATGCTAAAGTTAGGGAGAGTAAATACTCTGTCTTTTCCTCAAGGATCATTCTCAAGTCAAGGAGATGACAGTCTGGTGTGAGAGGAAGAGCACCCTGTGATGGTTACTATGGTCTAGAATTACATTATGGGAGTGTAGGTTAGGGGAAACAAGCCAGTGTGAGGTTTCCGTGGATGGTTTCATTGAAAATTCAATGCTTGAGAAGCCCTAAAAGATGAGTAGCATTTACTTGTGCCAAGGAGAGTGCTGCAGATAGGAGGGGGCCTTCTAGGAAGAGGAAACAATGTATACAAAGGCATGGTGACTGGGTAGAACGTGACATATTCAGAAGGAGTGATGATTCTTCCAACTTTATGTTTTAGTGGAATAGGTAAACAAATCAATCAACACTTGCAGTGATAAACCTTTTGACAGAAATAAGCATATGGTGCTATGTGAAAACATATAAAGGCAAATCAACCCAACCTGTTGACGTGGTTGAGGTTATGGAAGACTTCCTGGAGGAGGTGACACTATAGGTGAGTTTGAATGATAAATAGAGGATATTCAAATAGAAGATGGATGGTAAGGAAGGATTTTTATGCAAATACACAGTACCTGAACAGACATTGAAAGGCTTGATTTACTCAATAACCAGAGTGAGTAGTACGTTCTCTCTGCCTCAGAAGCAACAAGGAGGAGAAGGATCTAATTTTATTAGCACTAAATATTGTCTTCCCAGAGAAGCTATATTCTAAAGCAGAGGTAGCAGACTCAGTACAGGGAGCAGAAAATCAGTGTAAATGAGGCAATCAGTCGAGATGGAAGGGGTTAAGTGGTAACTGACACTTGGCTACCATGTTGAGAAATAATAGTGAGTAGTGAAGACTGGGGCAAAACAGAGAGCGCAGGGCCTGTCTAGATGAACAGCACACTTCAGTTCTCAACAATTGTTGTCACGCAGGAACATGGCCTCAAAGTTCCCAGATCTTTCTTATTGTCAAGCAGATCTAGATTGTGCATATGTAAGAAATATCCTGATACCAATTTAACACTCTATGAATGTCGCTCTTTGAGTCAAACAAAACATATCTACAGGTCAGAGACATACCAGAGCCCTATAGCTTCTTATCTTTGAATTAAAACTCAGATGACAGACATACTAAAAATATACTTCAATAATCTATTATGAATTTTTCCCGAGTTTGAATTAAATTTCGGAATCAATTGGTAAATGGTATAATAACTTATCTTTTTTTTTTCCTAAAGGAAAGCCATAAAACCTGATTCTCCCCATTTCTTTATGTCCATCTGGCCTGGATAGAGAATTACATAAGAATTGAACAGCAGTATCAACTAGCATGTGCTATAACAATTTTCTACCTTTTATTTAAAGAAAAACCAAAAAAGTTGATTTTTCCTATTTCCTTAGGTCCTAAGACCTGGCCTTCCCTGAGTGTTATATCAGCCACTTGAGAAATGATGGAGTCATTTACGATAATTTAGGATGTCATCTAGCAGTTAGCAATAGTGTTCCTGATTACAGACCAGAGGAAATATTTAGTTGGAGGGAGTAGAGGAGAAGAGGATGAGAAAAGAGAAGACTTCTTGTAAGTGCCTCTTCCTGCTTCATCTTTCTACTTGTACTTACCTCTCCCGCTCCCTGCTCTGTATTGCACTTATTACCACTAAATGCCATTCACATGGCAAGGAATGTTAGCTTGTCACCATCAACTGCCTCCATGGAACACATAAATGTCTCGTCTTACTGTGTTAAAAATAGTGATTAAGTAGAACAAATGTTATAACTATAAAAACCGAGGATCAGAGAGAACAATAATAATAATATCTAGCATTTACATGATGCTTTTATTCCTCCAAGTGCCTTTCTATATCCTAACTCATGTGACACAGGTGATAACATTTTGGGTACCTCTCAGCTTCAACTTTGAAAGAGGAACATTAATGGAACTTATAAAGTTAATGTTTTGAAGATCATAAGAGCTAGTTCATGGGGGTCCAATATTGGCCTATCTTAATGTAAGGGCTCAAAAATATCAGCTCTTATTATCATCATTGTGGTTATTAAGATGTTAAGTTAATATTAACTACTGTAACAGATAAATTGGGAATCTCAGTGGTTTGACCCAATTATATAAAGTCCAGTTGGCAGACAGAGGGTGGTGGGAGGAATAGGAAGATAGAAATGGGCTGTGCTCCACTCAGAAAACGAGGGTCCTCCATCAGCCTCTAGGGCTTTGGGGTTCCTGGAAGGATCCCCTGTACTGGACTACAGATGAAGAAAGGGAGAGAGAATGAAGGGAGGTTTCCACAGTCTAGGCCTGGGAGTGCCCTTCATTCCTTCCACCCACATCCCATTAACCATAACTCAGCCACATGGCGAGACCAACTGCAAGGAGCCTGAGAAATGCAGCCTAATTACGTGCTTCAGAAGAGCAGAGAATGACTTTGCATGAACATAGAGCCATCTGTGCCGCATGAAGTAACTCTGCCCAGGCCCACCCAACTGATAACTGCGAGAGCAAGAACTTTAAAGCAAGTCATCTGACTCCAGGTCCAGAAAGATTTCCTCTACAATTGCTCAAGGTCCTACGTGAAAACAGAAACCACGTGTCCAGATTTTGAATTCCAGGGTCTTTTCTCCCACCTTTTCCGGCTGGCAGAATCATGTTGATGAACTCCAAATGGCTGGGTTCTTTCCATCACTACATCGTGCTTTATTCCAGGTGATCTGAGAGCTAGCACATTCACTAAACTAGAAACCCAACCTTTCTCTTCTGTAACGGCTGAGACAGCAGAGAATGGTCTTACTCTGTGACTGCTTTGGATCTCCCCTGGGTGACAAGTTAGAACCAACTATTCATTTCCCTTAGGTGAGAGCAATTTAGAGCAACAACTAATAGCATAAGGAGTGTTTATGTGTGTGGGATTTATGGTATGAGGTCATATTGCTGCATCGTTTTTCTGCACGCTGAAATTGAGGATAATTGGGCTATTTTTCAAAGGCAATAAAGTGTGGCTTTACTGAGAGGCACTGGCCACATCTAGATTATTCTTTACTTGCTCTGGGTCCTGCTTTAGGTTCTTTCTTCACCTTTGGATATCAGGCTCTCTGCCTTCTTGAAGGTGAATTTAGAGTGATTCAGAGAGAAGCCCTTCTGGAACCCTCAATGTAAACTCAAAGCATTGACACGGTTCATGGTCCAGGCTGGAGAGTGTCAAGACACAATCAGAGTGCATCTGGCCTATTGGTGTCATGCTTGTCCTCACTCAGCAGAGCCAAACATGCAAGGCGAGCCTGAGAGACACAGCATTTTCTTTCCAGACACAAAGCCTCTAATTCAAGGACCTGCCCCTGAGTAAGCTGTTATTCCAGTTTATAAGCTATAGACTCTCCTTAACGCTTGGAAACAGAGAACCACCACCTAGCAGGATATGTTTGGGTTTCTTTCTAATCTCAAAACCTGTTAGGGAGAGAGTAGAGATTAGTGCAAAGTATATAGGCTCTGAAGGCAGACAAAACTTGTTTCAAATACCGGTTTTACCTCATCATCACTGTAGAGCAGAGGTCGGCACACTTCAACCTATGGATCAAATCCATCCCACTGTCTGTTTTTGAAAATAAAGTTGTATTGGAACATGGCTACACTCATTCATTTATAGACTGTCTATGGCTGCTTGCACATTACCACAGCCAAGCTGAGGAGAAAGGACGTGGCCTGCAAAGCCATAAATATTTATCCTCTGACCTCTTCCATAAAATATGGTGGATCTTCAGTTTCTTCATCTGTAGAATGCAGGGAATTATGTCTAACACAAAACTGTGGTGAGAATTAAATTAAAAAGTGTATAAAAAGCATCCAGGGCAATTCCAGACGCAAAATAGATCCTCTCTAAGTAGTAGGCTCCTTTTCTCTAGTTATTTTTTATTGGGGTGCATTTGGGGTGGCTAGAGAGAGCCTTAGGGACATAAAAATTCAATGTGACATATACAAGGGGAACACTCTTTAAGGAGTAACCTCGCCCATGTGCAGCTCTCAGAGTAAGAGAACAAAGGAAACAAAACAAGAACACTTTCCGATGTCAGCTGTCCTCCTGCAGAAGATGGGTAGGTCAGGATGGGGCCTTCCGTTACCTTGACATCACCGTTGCAAGGTAAATCAGCCCGTTCCGAGGTTCTTTTACTTTATCTACCCAAGAAGGAAGTAAATAGCAATTTTGCATCTGTCTAGGGTACTGAAACTGTTTAAAACTTCCCCCAAACAACTCCTCTTACTCTGGAATGTATTATATGCCTCCTTACTCCCACAGAGAACCAAATATATTCTGTAATTCAGAGGAAGGTCTTATATTAGTGTTCTAAGACCCACTTATTAGTAATTAATGTGTGTGGCTCTAGATTAGGCAATTTGTCTATATTATAAAATCTTATCCTCTCAACAATTCTTTAAGACATACATTATCATTCTAAATTTATTGATGAAGAAACTGGGAGGTGAAATAACCTTCCAAGTTTGTGCAACCAGTGACAGGCCTAGTTACAATTCAAAGCCAATCTGACTCTCTTTTGAGTCTGCCTCATCTCTAATAAAATTGGCAACATCAGAAACTGCCAAAGGACTGGATTTCAACTGAATCCAAACAGTATTGTCAGAAAGCCTGACAGCTGGCAAGAGAAGAGAAGAAACAAATTTTACAAATAGACTCTGAATAACAACCATCAATATTTTTTAAATCCTTTCTATAGGTAATTTATATCTCGCATACATCTCAAAGGAAAGTGTGGTGAAAAAGCTTTGGATCTGAAGCAAAAGTTCTGGGCTCTAGTCTTGAATAAGCCAACTTTTCTATTTGTGAATGAGAAACTCGAATAGTCTTTCAGGTTACTCTACCTGAATGTTTATGGTACTTCCCAGGGAGCAAGTCCTGGTCACTGGGACTGATGCCCAAATGTGCAGTATTCTACCATGAGCATGGCCCAGAGTCCCTGACAGTGAGAACCACACACACACACACACACAAACACACACACATGCATGCACACACATGCACACTGAACACACATTTTCTTTTCATGGTGCTTGATTTAAAATACATGAAAGTTAAAAGAAGTTAGAGAGAAATATAAGCTTCATAAAAGTACAGAGCTGTGTAGATAAAGGAAGAAAACAGAAACAAACAAGATATTTGCATAAAGTTTCTGACATTGATTGGGAATAAAATATACATGAAAAGACAGCAAAAATGAAAGTGTACCAACTGACAAAAGCAAATAAAAGCTAAATCAAAATATGTGCTTGTGTGTATACATAAAACACACACACACACAAAGACATGCTCCCTGTATGAGCAAGTGGCTGGGGAAACAGTGACAATTCAAGGTTATTTTTGAGTCCAAGCACCTACTTGAAGAAGAGAAGTAAAGAAGAGGGTGGGCAGGGCTGACATTTCTCAAGGAACCACCCTGTGCCCGACAGTGGACATAGCCGACTTTCACAACAGAATTCACAGAGCAGCCTCGCTCATCCAATCCCAGCACCTTTATGAAGAATGCCTGGCTATCCCCATTTTACAGAAGCAGACATTGCTCACAGGGGTGAATATTTTAACCAAGACAACACTGCTAGTTAGTTGTTAAACCAAGCATCAAATCCGGATCCAAAGATTATGTTCTTTCCTCTACTATGGTACACATCCAGAGCAATTCTCACCTTCATCATATTATTCTATCCTAATTTTTAAAAGGTGAGAATAAGGAGGGAAGATATCGGTTTCTCTGTTTTTACATAGGAAGAAACTAAGGCTCAGAAAAATGAAGTAACTTGCCTAAATTCATACACCAAGTAAAGGGTGGTGTGAATTCAAATATTCTGACGCGTAAATCAGTTCCTTGGCTACTATTTGGTGAAACTATTGACTCTTAATATCACACTTTTTCTATTGAGAGGTATACATCACATGTTCAGGGAATAGATCTTAGAGTTGCATGAATCCTTTCAAATCTGGGCTGAAAACATCTAGTAGCTATTTGGGAAAATTGGTTAATGCATTCTTCTGTAGCACAATGTTAATGACATTTACCGCAAAGGGTTTTTGGGAGAATTAAACAATTTATTGTTACTGGCCAGCAGTAAATGCTCAATAAAAAGTGGGCGGTTTTCTTGGGTGGGGCTCTCCAGAAGCAGACCATGAAACGAAGATGGGTGCTCCCAAGAGAAAACCAGAAGAGAGTGGCAGAAGCAGGACAGGGAAGGGAAAGGAGCCAAGCAAAGGACAAGTCCCAGCTTCAGCCTAATCCTGCAGGAGAAGACGCAGGTATAAATTATACCTCAGAGTTTTTCATGCTCCCCACCTTCCTTTGCAAGGAAGGGAGATGAGCTTTCATACTCCTGCCATCACTCCTTCATTGAATAGAAGTTGTGGCTAGGGGTAGTGAGGAAAGATGATATGTAAAATTGTAGCATCTTTCAGCTCTATGTACCTGCAGGCAAAGTATCTGGAGTACCCTAGTGGCAGAGTAACAGGACAAGATGGGGGCCAGGAGGGGAGTTGGAAGTGGTGAATGTATGAACAAATAGGAGATCCTAAGAGATCTGGGGAGATCAGTCAGTGTCTACTGCAGTGACATCATCATCATCATCATCATCATCATCATCATCATCATCATCATCATCACCACCACCACCACCACCTTTTCTTAGGATGGGAATGGAGTCTTTCTTTTATGTGCTTCATTTCCAGGAATACCAGGAAAAACCCATATGTTCCTCTTGAGTTCAAGGTAGAAGTCAGGCCAAGGCCAGAACAATGATATCAGTTCACAGGAAGATGTACCTTCCAGGTGATGGTCAAAAATGGAAGCCCTAAGCTAAAAGCTTTATTAGGCAACCTACAGCGTCCGTTTCAGGCACTGTTCTCAGCCAAGGGACCAGATTCTAGCCCCTGTAATTTATTGGAGATGAAAAGCATGGAAACAATGCAGCAAATGGAGACTGGGTGAGACAGCTCCTTTATCACAGTAATAAATGCATATTCCCAGAATCATTGAAACCTTTTTATTTTTAAATCCTCCACCTCTTAGCTAATACCATAAAGGCCTGAATTAATTACACAAGGGTAAATAAACAGATGTATTATTTTCCCAGAGAATCAAAAGGAGATCTAGATTACCTTTCAGCATAAATGTTCCTTAACAAATAGACCTCTAGTCCAGGCATAAGTTAGCATTATGCATCACTTGAACAAAATTAATCTGCCCCCAAATTTACTGGTTCCAGTTGGTTTCCTTTAATAATTCTTACAAAATTTTATTCTGCTTGCTTCTGCTTCATGTTTTTCTTTGAGCAATACATGCTATATCCTAAAGTCATGAGAATAGGTCACTGGGTAAAAAGTAGGCGGATGGACACATGCTGATTTTTCCAGAGAAACAACTCAGAAGTCCTAGTATATCATGATGAGAATAAATTTGACCCCAGTTTAAGGAAACAGAAGTCCATGCTCTTGATTTTTGGTGCTTTAGTCACGGCAGTGGATTCTTTTGAACGTGGGAAGCCTAGACTTATTATAAATATAACTGGTTCTAGAAAAAAGAAAGATTTAAAGAAAGGTATGTTTTAAAGTCACAGTGTCACTGGGAGATACCAGTTGACAAAACCCTCCCATAGGAGAGAAACAGTGTTTGTACCAAAAGCACAGATCTAGACTTGAATTCCAGATCTGAATTTGACTAGCTGGGTTATTTCTCACAAGTTCCTCAAAACCTGTGAATCTCTATTTTCTTATCTGTACAATGGGGGAAATGATGTTAACATTTAATAGTTTTATTGTGAGAATTAAATGGGGTAATTGATGAAAAACATTCTGCGAAGTAATGGCCATAAAAAATTCTCAATAATTATGAGGAATTGTTAAGGTGTCATTTACCTTGTTGTATGATTGTGGTCAACCATGAAGACCTGGAAAAGTCTAAAAACTCATCTGATGTACAAGATCACCACAGTAGTGGAGTAACTGAGTGATTCTGAAAAGTAAACTAACTAGAAAGGATTCATGATGGAGGTGTGACATCAGTTGAAAAGGCAATTTTGGAAAAACTATGTGACAGACAGATTATTTGGTTGGAATGTACATTAGTTTTCTGTTGTGACAAGAAATTAGCACAAATGTAGCAGCTTAGAACAATACACACTTTTATTATCTCACAGTTTTTGTACATCATGAGTTTGGGCATGGCATAGAGGAGTCCTCTGCACAGTGTCCCAAGGCTATGATCAAGGTGTTGTTGGGCTATGTTTTCATCTGAAGGTTTGACTGAGAAAGAATCCAACTCTATGCTCATTCAGGTTGCTGGCAGAATTCCTTTCCTTGTGGCCAGAAGATTCAGGACCTTGCTTCTTGTTGGCTGTTGGCTAGAGGCCGCCATCAGGTTGTGAAGGCCACCTGCAGTTCCCACAGGCCAAGAACACTTCTTTGCCACGTGGGCTTCTCCACCCTGGTCACTTCCTTCAGCAGGTCTCTAGATGCAATGTGCTAAGATGGACTCTTATTCATTGCAATATATTCACAAGAGTGATTTTAAAGGAGACCATCCATTACATTTATCATATTCTATTGGTTAGAAACAAGTCATAAATCCCACCTGCACTCAAGGGAATGGGTTATTATAAGGGTGTGTATTTTAAAGAGTCTGACTCTCTTTTTTGATGTTTGACTGCTGATGGCTTTTAAACCTCACTACTCTCTCTTCTTCTGCCCTGTATCGGGGCAAAGCCGATAAGGAAGCCTGAGTGCTCCCTCATTTGACACTGGCAGGAAGTCCAAAACATGCAAGCCCTTGGCTATGCACTGGAACCCTCATTCCAGCCACACCCCCTAAACACCATAAAAACTTCAAGCCACTTCGGACTTTCTTGGGAGCCACTTTAGTGTCCCCAGAAAGCTTCATTATGTGAGTAATAAGCATTTTCATACTCTCTTGGGTAGTGTGTGGTGTCATCAGTCTTGACACCTGAACCAGATTTTGGGTGGAGGTCCATTCCATTCTCTGTGGTGGCATAATGATGTGGGTATCTCGAGAAGGGAGTATGTGGGACACCCTAAAGTCAGAACACCAAAGCATGGTTATTGGTGATATAAACAGGGATCTGAAGCTTCTAAATGATAACTCTTCAACTGTATCAGGCAAATATTTCAAGTACTGAGCAACCTGATCTTAGTGGTTCTAAGTGAAAAGTGTTTAAAACAAACTCTTTAACTGCTGGAAGGATTAATCTGCTTATTCTGTTCATTCATTCATGATTTCATCCATCATTAATTCTGAAAGGATTTATTGAGCATCTGTTGTGTACCAGCACTGTGTTAGATGCTAGGGATATAGTAGTACACATGACATACAATATCCCTACCTTCATGTATTTCCCATTTAATGGGAAATATAGAGAAGTAAACAGACAATTACATCACTAAGTGATAGGTGCTAAAATGGGTCAAATTTGGGGAGTGGTGGGAACACTGAGGAGAAACATCTGCTCCACTTAAATGTAGTGACTTGAAGTGAGAATTGAAAGATGAGCAGGAATTAGTCAAACAAAACATGTAAGCATAAATATGGGGGAGAATGTTATGGAATTGCAATTGGGGGCAGAGGGAATGGTCCAAAAAGATAGAAAGCATGCAAAAAGGTCTAGCAGTAAAGAAAGAATTGGGATATTTAGGGAACTAAAAGTATTTCAATAATTTACTGTAATGACAGAATGTGTCTGCTCTTTGAGTCTCTGAAGAGCTGTTCTAATACAACCTGGAAAGCCAGACCATCCAATATTATGAGTAAAGTCAGTCAACTTTATATTCAGAAAGGTTATTTTTTCAGTTTTCTGATGTAAAAAAGGCATACCTAGCTAGAGATATTGAATTAGAAACTTTCTGTCACCTTTTCACTATTAATGGAGGGTCCTAACACATGCCTATTGGATCTGCTATGTGACTTTGATGATGGGTTTAGTTCTCCAATTTTCTCTGGAGTCATCACAATGTAACATGGAACACCTCCATGTTTGGTCCTCATGATGAAGGTGTGTTCAGGTTCATGGCTTAGCTCCAACACTTAAGAGCTGTGTAGTTTTGGATTTCTTTGAGCTGCAGTTTCTTCATTTGTGAATATGCAATAATAATGTTTGCAAAGATATCACTTATAGGAATATGGGATTTCCTTGATGACACGAACGCTTGCTGTGTTCCATACCCCAGAAGTGTCATTATAACCCACTCCAAAGTTGGGAAGAGATGGTAAATCTCCTCAGAGAGAAAAGACTCTGATCTAAACATGGCTTAACAATGAAGGCTCCTTCAGTCTGAGCAGTGTGGGGCTGCCGTTGTTGATTCATTTTGTGTCAGTGCCTGAGAAGCTTAGTGGCTTGTGTTCATATTTATGCTGGCATTTGGAGTCTCAGGAGGTATGATTGAGATATGAAAAAAGACAAGAGAAAAGATAACTTTTTAAAAGCCAGAGCAAGTGCCAGAGTTTGTCTCTTCTCTTTGGGTTGACTTCTAAATAACTTTTTGAGGTGTCTTTCTGGATAATCTCACCAAGGAGAGGGATCCTGACAGAGAGAGAGAGAGACAGAGAGAGAGAGGAGAGAGAGAGGAAGAAAAAATTTAAAGGATGTAAAGTATATTCAGATATAATTTCAACTAATATTCATTAAATATTTATGAGAAAAGAGTTACTTCCTTAAACTATTATTTTATTTCTTATTTTTCAGAAATAGATCAGTGCAGAGTAAAATTTGTCCAAGGACAAAATTAGAGGCAGGGGATTCAGGCTCTTCACAAAAGTACACTTCTAAGAGAACATGATTCTGTGGATGACATATGTCCTCTGAGATTGGCTAACAGGAGGATAGCACACCAAGACTAGTGTGATGGAGCAAATCAAAATACCATTCTCATCCTTCACTAAAGACTCCAGCCCCAGCCAGAAGTACAACCCTTCTGTCCTCAAACTCAACCAAATGAGCAAGCATGCATGCCAGCACAATCTTCATGTATCTTAACTTATCCAAAGAATGAAGCTTAGCCAACAAGACAACCTGTTTTGCACTTCCAGGGACTCTTCATTTCTTGATCAGCTTGAGGAAGAGAGAGCCAGTGGGTGAGGAAAAGACTCTTCAGGTTAAAGAGGGCTGTGGTTATGAATACTGTACTTCCATTTCACTACACAAGCTTCCAGTTTAGGGGAAAAAAGAATTATCGCTCCCTTTGTTATCTTTTCCCTTATTCCAGATGTTGCTCAATATGGTAATTACACATCCCACACCCATTTGCAAAATTACTCTCTTGCACACCAGTGATGAATCTGTTCCAAAGACTGACACTAACAGCCCCCAGAACTGAGCCCATTCTGCCATTTTATGCGAGAGCAAAACAGTGATTCCTGAAAGATGACCCAGTAGGCCCTGGAAATCGGTTAAAATGCTTTCAGAAAGTAAGGACTGTCAACAGGGTTCATTTATAATAATGGAGTTGTAAAATCAACCTAATTGTCTAAAAGCAGGGGATCAATTAAATAAAGTATGCTATAATCTTAAAATGAAATTTCATACAGGCATTACAATCTAATAATAAAAGCATATTTGATGGCATGGGGAACTGCTCCTGCAGTGTGAAGTTTCAGAACACAATGTGTAACAATATGATTCTATTCTTGCAATATATTAATGCATATATGCCTAGAACGTTCCCTGTGTGTGTGTGTGTAGAATGCACTCACTCTCTTTTTTCAGATCTCACTCAGAACTTGCTTTCTCATTGAAGCCTTCCCCAGACACTCCATCTAAAATCTCAAGCTCCTCTCAAATACTTCAATCCCTGTACTCTTGTTTATTTTTCTTCCTCAGCATTTATAACTCTGTAGCATACTAAATGTATCTGTCAAGGTCCTGGAAAGAAACAGATGGCGCACAGAGTATAGTAATTGAAAAGATTTTAATGCAAGGACTATTTACCAGGGTGTGGGCAGAGTTAAGGAAAATCAGCAAGACATTGCAACGCGTTGCAGGATGAGCAATAATGGGCGAGCCAATGCCATCTCTGGGAATGAAGGGGCAAGAGGAGACGGCAGTTATCAGAACGTGGAGAGAAAGCGGTGACTGCAGAAGAGGGCCACCAGACAGGAGCTGTAGCCTGAACGAAGGAACAAAGCCACTGTGGACCCACAGCCCAACAGGAATAAATACTCTGGCCTCTCTCGCCTTCCACCTTCTGATCTCCAGCCAGGGCCTCCCACTTCCCGAAGCCAACCAAAATGCAGAGGACAAAGGAGCTGGATGATGTGGTCCTTAAAGTTCATTCTCCCACAGAGCATTGTGGAAATATCCAAGAGGATATTCGCAACAACTGCAAAGTTTACTTATTTTTTTGTATATTGACTCACCCTACTAAAATATAATTTCTAAGAGGATAGGGATTTTTGTCTGTTTTACCACTAATGTATTTCCAGCACCCGGAAGACTGCCTGTGTACAGTAGATGGCTTAGTAAATATTTGATGAATGAATGAATGTTGAGTGATAGGTATGAAATGCTTGTATTTGGGTAGCAGGTTTATGGTGATTTTAATTTCTTCATGTGACTTTCTATATTTTCCAAGTTTATTCAATAAACATATTTGTTTACAATCAAGCTAGATAGATAGATACATAGATAGTCTGGAGTCTGGCAAGAAGGCAGGGAAAAGGAGACAATTCCTATTCGGCAATTCATCAAGCAATAAAAATGGTGCTGTTCCCCAGCTCTGGACCATGTAGATTCAGTCATGTCTGGGAAGTGCTGATCAATATTATCTTTCCAAACTTTACAAATACCCCAGACCAATTGCCTATATATTATTTATGGTGTCAAGATAATATTTAAACAATACATAATTAAACAGCAGCCAACTCTGGAGACACAAGCAGAGAATTGATCACGAAAGAATCCAGCTTTATTTTGACAAAAGGAAGGAAAGATGTCCTTCAGGGTTTGACAACTATTTTATAATAAAACCAGACAAGCATCTTAGCAGTTCCTTTTCCTGACAGAGGCCCCCAACCTCTAGCAATGAATGTCCCAAATGAATATCATTACTTACACTTTTATCTCTTTATCTGTAAATTATAGTTACCTGTATTACAAGCCCAGTTCAATCATTGGTCCCTAAACACAAGGCCGGCGGTAAATTCTAGCAATGAGCTTCCCAAGGCAGAAGTTATTCTGTCAGCAGCAGAAATGATGATTGGATGATATGAAATTGTATTTTATTAGCTGACTCAAAACATATATAGTAAAATCAGTTAAAATTGCCTCACTGTAGCCAAGTTTTACCTGCCCTAGATACTAGGTGCTCCATCATTCAGCTGTCATTATAACAACAAAAGCCTGTAGCCGAGTTATCTTATATATTCACACCAGCCTTATAGTAGGGGCTGCTAGCATTTTTGAATGGAATGTAATAGACATTGATTTGCACACCCAAGTGTGAATGTTGTCCTTTTCTTTTACCACCTTCCAGCTTGTAAATAAATGAGCTTTTATTTCTCCTCACCATGGCCCCTTTCCTCACTCCAGATGCTGTTCCTGGATTTTCAGTACGGTAGTTGCACGTTGAAAACCTGAACACTCCTTGAATGTTGCAAAAAAAAACCCACCAGATTGAATGAAAGTGTTTTGTCAATCAATAGGAAAAAAATCTTAGATGTAGTTCACAAATATCATTAAATTAATGAAGGTTTTAAGTTAACTTGTTTCATCTATGTTATGTATTTGTTTATTCATATGTTTATCTATTTGTAAACTACGTATTTTATTTCATATTTATCATGAAATTTCATGAACAGCATCTTCTGTTCCAAGAACAATTCCTAATCATGTCAATGGCAATAAAATGTAAAACAAGGCATTGTTTTAAAAGGAGGGGATAAGATATAATAGCTATTGCTATCTGATATTTCCTGGCATAACAGCATGAATCCACTGAGAGTTTCTGGCTAAAGACCTTTGTTAATGAATGTTCCAGGGTTCCACAGAGCCCTGGCCAGGACTTCGCTGGCTCGCCAAGAGTGGCAGCCAGGGTAGCAGCATTGGCACCTTTGCTTGGAGTGATAAATTGATTAATAAATGATAACCAAGTTTATACAGTGCGATGATGACTGATTGGACACGCCAATTCATCAGGGTTGTATCTTCATGCTGGATTCGCAATGGCAGCCCCCAGAAAAGGGAAAGGTCAAGGGTAAGAAGGAGACATAGCAGCCAAGATGAGAGCATGACAGTCTTTGCTAGGAGTTGAAATGGAAAAGCAAAGAGAATTCTTTGGTAAATTCTTTGCTCTGTCACTTAGCATCATTAAAAAACTAGTTTGTATGTCCATCTAACTTTCTTTCATGCAGTTAGCAAAAGTCACTAAAAGACCAAAACTAATAGAGAATAAAACACTGAGGATATATATATTATTATAAATAGGATACATAGTATATATTATTACATATATAGGTTATATATGTGTATATATATATCCTATATATATAATATATGTATAATATTCCAAAGGTAGAAAAGGAAGCCTGTATCAAATGAAGGATTTGGTCATGGTCTTGCTAATTTACGTCATTTGACTTACATTCCTGAGATATCTACTGTGTGCTAAAAACTCTGCTAAGCCCTGGAGATTAACATAAAAGATGAAGTCCTTTGTTTTTGAGAAGCTCAGAGTCTCATGGAGAACACCAACAAGAAATCACTGTTATACCAGAGATAAACCTGGGATTCTGCAGGTGCCCATAGAAAGGAACCTGACCTAGGGGCCAGCCCCGTGGCATAGCGGTTAAGTGCACGCGCTCCACTACTGGTGGCCCTGGTTCGGATCCCGGGCGTGCACTGACACACCACTTGTCAGGCTATGCTGTGGCGGCGTCCCACATAAAGTGGAGGAAGAGTGGCTCGATGTTAGCTCAGGGCCAGTATTCCTCAGCAAAAAAAAAAAAAAAGAGGAGGATTGGCATGGATGTTAGCTCAGGGCTGATCTTCCTCACCAAAGAAAAAAAAGAAAGGAACCTGACCTAAACTGTGGGCAAAGAGAAGGCTTCTAAGGAGAGGTAGTGTTTAACTGACTCTTTGAGACCCAGGGGAAGTTAGCCATTCCAACAAGTGAGGAGGCAAGCAGAGAGGGCAGAACGTACAAGATAGAAAGAGGTGCATTGAAGGGACTAAAATAATTCTCATAGCTGGAGTAGAGGGAGCTTTTGAATTAGTGGGCTGGTTTGGAGAAGTCACTTTTACTTTGCTTCATGCAACAGAGCATAGAGAGCAGGGCCAGAGTTAGACCTGAGTCCAAGTCCTCCATACCTCACCTAATAGCTCATAACTTTGGGCAAATTACTTAATCTCCATGAGCCATAGTTTCTTTATGTGGAGAAAGAAGATAATGGTAGCACCCTTCTCATAGGCTGGCACATAGTAGATTTTAAAAAATCAATAAATTCTGTATTAAATATTTAAATAGTAATATTATTACTATTATTGGAATCCACTGATCCCTGGTTCTTGGTTTGTCCCTTAAATAAAAATAGTTTCCCCTTAGCCTGCTATCTCTGTTCACTTCTGGAGAGAAACTGGCCACATCTTTGGGAAGGTAAAGTTGACGACAGACTATCACAGAGACAGTAGGATGGCAAATAGCACCACATCATCTTGAGTCCAAGGACAGTCAAGGATTGTCTACTGCCCTCTTAGGTAACCCCTGGTTCTGAAGTAGCTACTGGGATCTGCAGATGCTGAGGGTCCGATAAACCTCCTCTCTTCACCCCACTGCTAGAATGTTCCCCCCAGTGCCCCAACTCAAGATCTTCAGCTAGGTTCACATTGGTTTCATCATGACATGGTGGTTTTAAGGGCCCCAAACTCCACTCCAGGAAAGAAAGCAAAGAAAAAATGACTCCTCTGTTTTCTTAGCCACAGATACTACTTTTTTTCCCAACTACTGCAGTGAGAATTGAAGATTGAAAGCCAATAAAGCTTCTATTGACTCAGAGTACAAGGGGACTTAATTTATCCAAAGCACGGCAGAAAAAAAACAATACAGGTGTGTCCTTTGCCATAAATAATGCAGATTTACTCTCTGCGAATTTCATAACTTCAATGATGCTGGAAATATACTGACTCAAGAGTATAAGGCAAAACTCTCTCCTGGCAATCAATTGTTTACAGGGTTGACATTTTTCTAACATCTGTTTGAAGATTTTGAAGTTTAAAACCACTATTTTTCATTGACCATACTGACATTTTCGCCACGCTCTCCTTAGCTAAACTGGTACCTTGGCTTGTTTAATCCAAAAAATGCAGCTAGTTCTTCAAGGCTTCTGAGGACAGTGTGAAGAGCAAAGTACAACACTGTATTTCCCACCTTCCTTTAAGAAGCAGCAGGTAGCTGCCCCTGCTGTGGAAAGACTCACTCTTGGAACTTGGGTCAACGGTTTGCTTTGCAATTTCTTTTTGTGAGTACCACCAAGTCACCATATTGCTTATTTAAAAACAAACAAAAAATAAATCCTGGGTCCTCCCTATGTATGTGAACAAAGTACGATATCTGATTGGTTCAAGATTAGAAAATAATTAAAACTATTGCTTTGTTTATTGCTGTGGTCTTAGCCTGAGGGGCAAAGAAATTCTATAGAAAAAATGCACTGGACTTTCTTTAACAGATACTATTTTGTTATTTTGTTGTGAATGAAACAAAAAAAATGAGAGCTCAATTAATGAAGCTGGCCGTTCTGGAAGAAAAGAATAACTAAAGGAAGGCCTTCCAATAATAGAAGGGATTTCAGTTGGAATAATAATAATAACATTCTAATATGATTCAAGGGGCTTGGAAAACTCTAGGAAGGTATCAAATGTCTTCTCTTTGATGAGCCCAAGGTAATTTCTGAACAATTTTCTGGAGTTCTAAAATAGGTAAGTCATCTCGATATAGGAAGAATCTGGGAAGCTGTGTTTAACTATCAGGTCAAACCACATTCACCTGCTTTTTGTAGTAGTCAAAAAATGTTCATGGGGGTGGTCCTTTGATGTTTCATCTAGGCTAGGCTACCGCCCCGTAATATAATCAAAACACTAACAAAGGTGTTGTTCTGAAGATGTTTGCTATATGTGAGTAAAGTCTGTAGTCAGGTGACTTTGAATAAGCGAGATTATCCTAGATAATCAGGGTGGGCCTCCTTCCATCAGTTGAAAGGCCTTAAGAAGAGGGCTGAGGCTTCGCTGATGAAGATACTCAACTAGGGATAGCAGCTTCAGCAGGCACTGAGAGTTCCAGCCTCCCTTTCCTGGCTCCCTGCCCTATGATTTGGGACTTTCCTAGCCACTCCCCACAGTCATATAAGACAATTTTTTGCAGTAAACCTCTTAATTTATATCTCCTATGGGTTCTTTTCCTCGGGGTTGAACTCCGACCGGTACACTCAACTATCAGCAATCTCACGTGGTTCAATCTGATATAGGGTCATTTGGCAAAGGAAATATCATGTATGAGAAAAATGTAAAGTTTACTGAAAATAAGAAAATTTTAAAATGAGTATGAGAAAGCAGCTATGTTATAATTGAATATTACCTTCTCTGTACATTATGTTCTTAACATTTTGTACTTCCATTTGTTATTTTAATATAAATACCTGAATATGTGTAATAAATATAAAACATAACTAAAACATTATTATTTTATTAATTAATTGCTATTTAGTGAGGCTTAGTCTATGTTATTATTTTCTGGTCAATTGATAAAAATGAGACAAAGGAGACATAACTTTTGATGAGAATGTTAAGAAAAAGCTTTCAAAATTTCAGAATTGCTCAAGAAAGAAAGACCTTGGCAAAATATTTTGGCGAGAAGGATACTGGAAATGTATGGCCTTTTCTGCTCTTGGGGGCAACATCTAGCTTTACCAACTGGATAGTTTTGACAAGAGGCTCTATTACTCTCCCAGTTTCTCTACTTCTTCAGATCAATGCTTTCCCATCATAATGCTAGTGGAAGCCAGAAAATGTTAAATATCTGAAGATCCATTATTTTTGACTCCGTGCACAAAATTATAACGATAGCTGTCACCTCAAAACATTTTGGAGTCAAATACAGCCATGGGGTTGAAGCTGAAAGGCTGACCCTGGCTGTAATGGAGAAAAGTAAACTAGAGTCATAAATGGTTTCGATGAAAATAATCAGTGGTGTGAGCAGCCCAGGTAAGTAAGGCTCTTAAATGGATGTTTCAGAATCTGTCAGATCCCTTTAAATGAGAATTTATGGTTTTCCAAACACAGGACATTTTAAAATGGACCCACACACAGGGAAGAATAATGAAGAGAAATGCTAAAGGTAAGCTGTGAAGACAGCAATGGCTCTCGCACCATTTCTCTAAAATCCATCACAACTGAATCGCTAACGTTCTATATTTAATAGGAGGCTGCTCTCTGACACCATAAATCCAGGAACAGTATTTTAGTTATTTACCAAGTGATTAAACTGTAGTAATTTATTCCACTTTTACACCCATATTTTTCCCCCAGGATCCTAAAGGATTTTATTGCCTCCCATAAAGCATTTTCACTCTAAATAATCAATATTGATTTAACTATATTGTATTATTTTTTAGATTTATTTTCTTATTTTGCATGAAATTCTAACCTCATGCAGTTTATAAAAAGATAAAGTAGCTCCCTTCCAAAAACCCTTTCTGAGGTCCCTCTTCCACGCCATTTTCCTGGCTGCCAATTCTGGGCAAATCATGTTTAACAGCACTCTTAATTGTGACTTTATTTTGTTATTCCTTATAGAAATTTTTAAAGAGGGAAAGGATGAAATGGATGAGCTACACCAAAAGTAAAAAACGCAGGGGCTGGCCCAGTGGCATAGTGGTTGGGTTTGTACTCTCCACTTCAGTGGTCAGGGGTTTGCAGGTTCAGATCCCAGGCGCAGACATACACACCACTTGTCACAGCATGTTGTGGTGGTGTCCCACATACAAAACAGAGGAAGATTGGCAACAGATGTTAGCTCAGGGACAATCTTCCTCACCAAAAATAAAGGTAAAAACTGCATAAAAATGTAAAATCCCAGGCCTCTGAGCAAATATTTAAGGCAATATTGAGCTAACTAACCAGCATACCTGATAAGACAATGTTTCAGGTCTCTTATCCCTTACAGCCCTGGGCAGTGGTGGATATGAGGCTGCAGAGGAATCTGCAATAAAAGTACAAGAAACCATTGGATGAAGTTAGCACAATATCCTGGTCGATCATCTTTGCTCAAATATTTACAGGAATTATTTTATATGGAACGAGTAAAAATCATATTATTTTAAATATCAATGTATTTGATATGAACATATAATTAATAGTGTCAAATATTAAAATTACATATTGTATTATGTAGTTTGGCATTGTATATCACAGGATGGAATGTTAAATTGTGGGGGGAATCTATAAGATAGATTGCAACAATTATCAAAAAATCAAGCTTTGGGGTATACCTTCAGATATCAGTAGCAATACTTTTTATGTAGTCTCCCAATTTCTCCAACTTTTCTCCCCCCATCCTATTTAAAAATATATGTTCACTATCCTTTTTATTTAAGGGAACTTTAGTGAGACATTTGAGAAGTATTTTGCCAGATGCGCTGATCCGGTGGAAAGGTGTTTCAGCCTCGTGATCAGTTTAGAGCACTGTTACTTAGGATGAGTCAGACAAGTTCTTAGCAGGTGAGAGCTAAGAGCCATAGTTCCTCGTGTGAAGGTCTGAATAAATGTCCCGATTGCTTAAGGGAGCTATGAAGATGGGACTAAGTAGTCATGCTTCAAAGATCTTTGAATTCAGGAACCTCTGAGAGAGAACCAGGATAGTAAATGCTGCCAGAGTGTTCCTGTTGACATTTCATACAGAAAGCCAGACATGGCTGGACAAGCCCTTCAGAAGTTGAAAGGCTTCTGTTGGTTTCTAACCAGTGCACCTTATTGTCAGTATCTTCAAACAGAGCCATATCTTTAAGGCAACAGGCTAGTCTGATTTAATGCAAGGGACATGGAGAACTGAAACCAAATGTCTCAACTTCCCCTTTATGACAGCTATAAAACTCTGAGGACTGGGCAAGGACTCTGGTCAGAGAGGATCTAACATAGTCCCAGCCCACTCTTCACCTCCCGTTCACTGAAAACTATGCACGGGAGAGATGGGCTTTTCCTTCCATGAGAATACTATTCAGTCAGCAATGCTGCTTGGAAACACCATATGGGAAAGAGGGCTGTTGACCAGTGTAAATGGAAGGCCCGTGAAATCTGAGGAATTCTATTTCTCATTAACTCTGAAACATTTGCTTTCTTTGTGCCTGTTCCCCTACTTTCTAAAATGGAGGATATGTTTCAACAAAACCCCATTGAGATAAAATGCTTGGTGCTTTTCAAAAGACAACTTTAAAATCACATTTATAGATTTATTTCATAGACATTTATATATCTTTTCTTCAAAATCAATGAACTTGTGTACAAAACAAGTACAGAAACTTGGCATGGTCACTAGTCAGAATCAAGTCAATATCTTTATCATACACATCAAAATTCTTAGAAGTTAAATTAATGCCTTTAAGCTTATTTGCAAAGAATGGTTTTAGCATGTAGGTGTCCAGTTTTCCCAACACCATTTACTGAAGAGACTATCCTTTCTCCCTTGTACACTCTTGGCTCTTTTGTTGTAAATTAATTGGCCATATATGCATGGGCTTACTTCTGGGCTGTCTATTCTGTTCCATTGATCTGTCTATTTTTGTGCCAATACCATGCTATTTTAATTACTATAGCTTTGTGATATAGTTTGAAATTAGGGAGCATGATTTCTCCGGCTTTGTTCTTCTTTCTCAAGATTGCTTTGCCTATTCGGGGTCTTTTATGATTCCATACAAATTTTGGGACTGTTTGTTCTATTTCTATGAAAAATGCCACTGGAATTTTGATAGGGATTGCATTGAATCTGTACATTGCTTTGGGTAGTATGGACATTTTAACAATATTAATTCGTCCAATCCATGAGCATAGAATATCTTTCCATTTATTTGTGTCTTCTTTAAGTTCTTTCATTAATGTCTTGTAGTTTTCAATATACAGTTCTTTTACCTCCTTGGTTAAATTTATTCCTAAGTATTTTATTCTTTTTTGATGAGACTGTAAATGGGATTATTTTCTTAATTTTTCTTTCTCTTAGTCCATCATTAAAGTACAGAAACGCAACAGATTTTTGTGTATTTTGTATCCTGCAACTTTACTAAATTTGTTTATGAGTTCTAATAGTTTTTTGATGGAGTCTTTAGGGTTTTCCATATATAATATCATGTCACCTGCAAATAGTGACAGTTTTACTTCTTCCTTTCTCGTCTGGATGCCCTTTATTTCTTTTTCTTACCTAATTGCTCTGGCTAGGACTTTCAATACTATGTTGAATGAAAGTGGAGAGAGTGGGCATCCTTGTCTTTTTCCTGATCTTAGAGAAAAAGTTTTCAGTTTTTCATCATTGAGTATGATGTTATCCCCAGGCTTATCATATAGGGCCTTTATTATGTTGAGGTACCTTTCCCTATGCCCGTTTTATTTCTGTATAAAGCATATAAAGTTTTATTTATTATAAATGGATGTTGAATTTTGTCAAATGCTTTCTCTGCATCTGTTGAGACCATCATGTGATTTTTGTCCTTCATTTTGTTAATGTGGTGCATGACATTGACTGATTTGTGGATGTTGAACCATCCTTGTATCCTTGGAATAAATCCCACTTGATGATGGTGTATGATTTTTTTAACATATTTATGATTTCAGTTTGCTAGTATTTTGTTGAGGATTATTTCATCTATGCTTATCAGGGATATTGGCCTGTAATTTTCTTTTCTTGCGGCATCCTTGTCTGGTTTTGGTATCGTGGTAATGCTGGCCTCATAAAATGAATTTGGAAGAGTTCTTTCCTTTTCTATTATTTTTGGAAGAGTTTAAGAAGGATTGGTGTTAATTCTTCTTTGAATGTTTGGTAGAATTCATCAGTGAAGCTGTCTGGTCCTGGACTTTTGTTTGTTGGGAGGTTTTTGATTACTGATTCAGTCTCCTTACTAGTAATTGGTCCACTTAGATTTTCTATTTCTTCATGATTTAGCCTTGGTAGGTATATGTTTCTAGGCATTTGTACATTTCTTCTAGGTTGTCCAATTTATTAGCATATAATTGTTCATAGCAGTTTCTTGTGATCCTTTGTATTTCTGTGGTATCAGTTGTAATATCTCCTCTTTCATCTCTGATTTTATTTATTTGAGTCCTCTCTTGTTTCTTCTTGGTGAGTCTAGCTAAAGGTTTGTCAATTTTGTTTATCTATCCAAAGAACCAGCTCTTAGTTTCATTAATCTTTTCTATTGTCTTTTAATCTCTATTTCATTTATTTCTGCTCTAGTCTTTGTTATTTCCTTCCTTATACTAACTTTGGGCTTCATATGTTCTTGTTTTATAGTTCCTTGAGGTATAAAGTTAGGTTGTTTATTTGAGAATTTTCTTGTTTCTTGAGATAAGCATTTGAACTTCCCCCTTAGAACTGCTTTTGCTGCATCCCATAAATTTTAGTATGTTACATTTCCATCCTCATTTGTATCAACATATTTTTTGATTTCTCTTTTGATTTCTTCTTTGGCTCATTGGTTGCTCAGTAGCATGTTGTTTAATCTCCACATATTTATGAATATTCCAGTTTTTTGTGTGTAATTAATTTCTAGTTTCATACCATTGTGGTTGGGAAAGATGCTTGATATGCTTTCAATCCTATTAAATTTATTAAGAATTTGTTTTGTGGCCTAACATATGATTCATCTTGGAAAACATCCAATGTACACTTGAGAAGAATGTGTATTCTGGTGCTTTTGGATGGAATGTTCTGTAAATATCTAAGTCCATATGTTCTAACATGTCATTTAATGTTGACATTTTCTTATTGATTTTCTGTCTGGATGATCTATCCATTGATGTAAGTGGGGTATTAAAGTCTCCTACTATTATTGTATTGCTATCTATTTCTCCCTTTAAGTCTGTTAATATTTGCTTTATATATTTAAATGCTCCTATGTTGGATGCATAAATATTTACAAACGTTATATCTTCTTGTTGGATTGACCCCTTTATCATTATGTAACAACCTTCTTTGTCTCTTATTATAGTCTTTGTTTTAAAGTCTATTTTGCCTGATATAAGTATAGCTATTACAGCTTTCTTTTGGTCTCCATTTGCATGGAATATCTTTGTCCATCCCTTCACTTTCAGTCTGTATGCATTCTTACATCTAAAGTGAGTCTCTCGTAGGCAGCATATAGATGCTGCTTTTTGGATGAGCAAAATCCAAAATTCTTTTTGCTGCTCTGATTGGATGAGTTCCACTGCCTTGTTTCAGTGTTGACAGGTCCTTTATTCTTCTTTATCTAGTCTGCTGTTGACACCCTCTAGTGTATTTTTCAGTTCAGTTATTGTGTCCTTTAGCTCTGTGACTTCTATTTGGTACTTTCTTATATTTTCTGTCTCTTTGTTGACGTTCTCACTGTGTTCATCCATTCTTCTCCCCATTTCATTGAACGTCTTAATGACCATTACTTTGAACTCTCTCGAAGGTAAATTACTTATCTCCATTTCATTAAGGTTTTTCCTGAGGTTTTATCTTGTTATTTCATTTGAACATCCTCCTTTGTTTCTTCATTTTGCTTGAATCTCTGTGTTGTTTCTATACAGTAGATACTACCTCTCCCAGTCTTGAAGGAGTAGCCTCGTGTAGGAGGTGAAACTTGTTGTTCAATCCTGCCTTGGCTCTTGGTTGTCTCTCAAACCTTTCTGCTTGTCCAAGCAGCCTACTATATTTTTAATACCTCCCAGTAGCTGAGGATGTGCCAAGACCTGTCAGTGTCCCAAAGGGGAGAATCTCAGCACCTAAATTCAGGCTGACTGGAAGCCAGATCCTCAGGCATCAGTTTTTTAAAGTATACAAATATAAACAGTCATGTGGGATGGCAAGCCCCACTGGCACCCAGAGCCAGGTGATCAGAAGGTGTCCCCGGGGCACCAGTCACAGAAATTGGGGCTCCAGATGAGTGTATGAGCTCTTTTCTGGGTGATATTGGAGAGCTGGAGCGGGGGGCGGAGAGTAGCAAGATGATGTCAACAGCCTAGGTTCGTTGAAAGCAGCTATGCAGGTCACTAAATGTGTGCCAATCCTGAAGACTGCCCCTCAGGCTGAAGCTCCAGGACAAGCGAAGAGGCCTCCTTCACAGAAAGACTGGGGAGTGTGCCTCAGTCCACTGTCTGTGCAGAGCCCTGGAGTGGTAGCTTGCCAAGAACCATCTCTCTGATTGCCACAGTCCCGTGGGACCCAGGAATGCAAGCCCCCCTGGCAACCAGAGCCAGGCAATCAATGGGCATCTCCTGGGTCGCAGCGTCAAAAACTAGGCACCAGACATAAAAACCAGGGCATCAGACACATGTAAAGTTCCCCTACGGGAGACACTGGTGTTCTGAAGCATGGCAGAGGGTGAGCACAAGGATAGCACCTGCCTTCCAAGGTCTCTGGAAAGGATTACAGTCAGCCTCAAGATGCATGTTTAATTAGAAGCCTGCCTCTCAGGCTGTGGTCACGATGATTAGCTAATAGGCCTTCTTCACAGAAAGACCAAGGTCCTGGGTCTGTTGCCTCTTGCTGTGCTTTGGGGGTGGTAGCTGTTTAAGAACTCTGAAACTGGATCACTATCTTAGACCACAGGCAAACATTAACTCAAAATGGATTAAAGACTTGGACCTAAGACCCGAAGCCATAAAACTCCTAGAAGAAAACATAGGTGGCAAGCTCCTTGACATGGATCTTGGCAACGATTTTTTGAATCTGACACCAAAAGCAAAAGCAAGAGAAGCAAAAATAGGGGCCGGCCTGGTGGCGCAAGTGGTTAAGTGCGCACGCTCCACTGTGGCGGCTCGGGGTTCGCAGGGTCGGATCCCCGGCGCGCACTGACGCACCGCTTGTTAAGCTATGCTGTGGCGGCGTCCCATATAAAGTAGAGGAAGATGGGCACAGATGTTAGCTCAGGGCCAATCTTCCTCAAGAAAAAAGGGGAGGATTTGTATCAGATGTTAGCTCAGGGCTAGTCCTCCTCACAAAAATAAAAACATAAAAATTAAAAAAAAAAGAGAAGCAAAAATAAATAAGTGGGACTACATTAAATTAAAAAGCTTCTGTACAGCAAAGGAAGCCATCAACAAAACAAAAAGGCAACCTACTGAATGGAAGAAAATATTTGCAAATCATATATCTAATAAGTGGCTAATATCCAAAATATATAAAAAAGTCATACAACTCAATAGCAAAAGACAAACAATCTGATTAAAAAGTGGGCATAAGATCTGAATAAACATTTTTTCAAAGAAGACATACAGATGGCCAACAGGTACATAAAAGATACTCTATATCACTAATCATCAGGGAAATGCAAATCAAAACTGCAATGAGATATCACCTCACACCTGTTAGAATGGCTATTACCAAAAAAACTAGAAATAGCAAGTCTTGGTGAGGATGTGGAGAAAAGGGAACTCGCATACACTGCTGGTGGGAATGTAAATTGGTGCAACCACTATGGAAAACAATATGGAGCTCACTCAAAAATTTAAACATAGAACTACCATATGATCTAGCAATTCCACTTCTGGGTATTTAGCAGAAGAAAATGAAAACATTAACTCAAAAAAATATATGGACCTTCATGTTCATTGCAGCATTATTTACAATAGCCAAGATATGGAAGCAATGTAAGTGTCCATTCATGGATGAATGGATAAAGAAATAGTGGTATGTATATACACAATGGAATATCATTCAGCCATAAAAAAGGAATGAAATCATGCCATTTGCAACAACATGGATGGATCCTGAGGGAATTATGCTAGGTGAAATAAGTCAAACAGAGATAGACAAATACCATATGATCTATCTCATATGTGGAATCTAAAAAAATATATATATATACATATATGAAAAAAAACAAGCTCATAGATACAGAGAACAGATTAGTGCTTGCTAGAGGGAGCGAGTAGGAGCTGGCAGAAAGGGGTGAACCATTTTGGAGGGTTTTTTTTTAAATAAATTGAATAACAAAAACAAGAATGGTTTTTAAAAATATCAGCTGAGACAAAATCCCCATGTTGTAAAGCAAGATATAAAGTTTAAGAATATCTTTGGATAATAATATGTTAAGTTTACCTTGTTTATCGAATTTTGCTGTTGAAAGTAAGGCATCTTAATCCAAATAGGCATATGATTACAACTGATAAAAAAGACATACTTACCCTCTACCTCTTATCTCTATTCTCTACTTAAGACTGACGTTCAGCAGCCAGACTTAACTCCATATAAATGGTAACAGCTCATAATAATATATCTGATTTCTCTCCCTTTGTACAAAATAAGAGCGTACCTTAAATTGGGACTTTTCTATGTGTTTTCCACAGACAATTTTAGCATGGTAAATCATAAATCTTGATATTCATTTCTTTCTCAATTTATTTTATTAGCCCCACTCTAATGTCCCAAATTAAGTAAACCAGATTCTAACTTAATTATTCTCTCCTTAGCAGACAAAATGTAACTCTTTGAGCTGAATTCCCCACTAGCAAGATACTAGGATTTCCTAGCATTTTGCACAGTAGGCCATTGAATTTCCCAACATTTGCACCAAAGAGTACTGTACTCCTCCAGCCCCCAGATTCTGAGCTTGGATAACTCACACACACACACACACACACACACACACGCCTCTTTCATTTACAATATCACCTGTAAGTAGCCTCTTGTTCACAGATAAGGCTCTTTTCTTACCCACAAAAATAATCTTATTTTATAAGTTAGAAGCAACAAAAGAAATTTAGTGCTTGTGCCCTTATCTAATCCATATTTACTGCACAGATGTCAGGAGTGATCAGATGGAAGAAAAAGGAGATATATTTCTCTGTATTATAGAAGAAAGGATTTGGATTTGGGTCTGGATTTTCTAGTTATGTATCCTTGAAAATACAAATGCAATATCGCTGGCACAAAAGGACCTGGCTGCCTTTCTCAGTAAACAGCAAGACTGTTAGACGGCCCATTTCACGAGCTTATCTTAAAGGTGAAAAAAGAGGCATTATAAAACACAACAACAATTATCTTTCAGCTGTATTGTACCTTTCCTCCAAGACTCTTAAAACATTCTTGAAATTATGGTCCAAATACCATCCTCCTCTGGTCCTCTCAGTGAGAAATACAAGAACATGACAGTGGATAAAGATGACTCTCCAAATAAATAACAGTTCATCATTCTCTCATGAAATACAACTATTTTGGACAGATAGACACAATTTAGAAAACCAAAGGTGTATGAAACCTAAGAGGTCCTTCCCAGCAGTTTCTGGCTTGCAGCCCCAGGGCTGAATCCAATTCATGTACATTGTGTGTTTGGCCTGCACATGTTTGAAAGATTAGAAAATTTCACATGAAGTCTGGGTTTCCATCTTCTCTTGAAAAAATCGATGGATGTGGCAACACTGAGTGCACATCCCTCATGACAGTATTTGGCTGCATCTGAGTACTGGTAACTCTCTCCTCTTTACCAGACACAGGATACACAGTTCACCAGTGATCTATTTTCCTACATTTGCTACACTTTCACTATTTACTTTAGCTGCTCACCCTGGAGGTAATCAAGCTTGAAATCGTAGTTTTAACTCTGTGCAGCCATACTAACATCCTTAAATAGGTCGCTTTTCTCTAGGTGCTCCATAATCACATTTTAAAATATAGTTATCGAGATAACCCTGGGGTGACAATTCGTATTGCAACCTGGACGTAGGTAATTATTTCAGTAAATATTTGTTACATGCAAGGCAAGAGGCTGGGACCTGGAGAATATACAGAAATGGATCAGACATAGACCCCATCCTTGGAAAGCTGGTCTTATAAGGAAGACAAAACATGGAAAGAAATTTCAAGGCAGAAATGTACCAACACCATAAGAGGGGTTTCTAAAAGGGTAGAGGATTACAGCAAAAGGAAAACTCATGTCCACGGGTAATGGGTGAGGGAGGACTTCATGAAGGATGTTTCCCAGGTTCCATTCTCTGGGAATCAGACTCTGAGCTGGAGGTTTGCACACAGGTGGCTTATTAAAGATGCTCTCAGGATCAACACCTGTTGGAGAGTGAAAGAAGCAAGGCTGGGAAAAGGTGATGCTGTGCCATTATGCAGTCATAGCAAAGGCTTCAGCAGAAACCATGGGGAGCTTTAGAACTCAGATGGCTCTTCAGAGTTGTTCCAAATTGGGGCAAGCGGGCCAGGCCATTATAACCCACATCAGCCAGTCAATGTATGTGGTTGCCAACGGGCAAAGATGCTGGTTCGCACTAACTCCTTCCTCTTTTCACTTTCTAGGCCCGGGTATGGCCAACCCTCCTTTATATCTCGTTCCTAATGCAGTAAGCATACAGGGCTAGGACTCCCCTGCCATTTTGCTCCTGCTTATGGCTCTGACTGGGTGGATGAGGCAATATTCACCACGCCCCCTCCCTGTGCACTAAGCTGGGTAAGTGAACTCAGGGGGCAATTTGTGCTCACATTCAGTCACTCTTCTCCATCTCAGTCTCTGTCTCGCTCTCGTTCTTGCTCTCACTCTTCCTGGGCATGCCTGAATTTGCAGATCCCTAAGTGTAAATTCAAAATGAGAGATAAGTGGTCCCACTTTGTCATTAGACCTATCATTTTGTTTCAGCCAACTTTTACCAGAAAATTCCACTTTGGAGTTAGACTGGGTTATTTTTTTCCTACTTTGCTAACTCTTTGACATCCCTGTATATATGTTCCATCAGTCACAATCCCAGAGGAGTGGAGGGGTGAGTGGCACCCCAACCCTAAGGAGTGAATGTGTTTGGGAAGCATTAATAACATCACTCTAAGCTGTGCCACGTATAATTGTAGGCACTTTATACCCCTGGCTTAGAGAGATCCTCACTGGCCATGGTCGCCTTGAAAACAATAAAAAGTAGTCATAGTTATCAATTATCGACTACTTTCTATAATCTCCAGCACTGGGTGGACAATTTGTAAATAATGTTTTTAATTTGTATATCAACTCTTTAAGAAATATATTATTCCTCTTTTATAGATCAGTAAACGGAAGGTAACAAATGGGGAAAAAACTTGCTCATTGTCACATAGTTAGTAAGTTGAAAGCTAAGGTTCAAATGCTGGTCTTCTGGCCCCTCAGCCTTTGCTCTTTCTCCTATATCACACTGCCTTTAACAGCAGTGATTGGTTATTGAGTCCCTACTCAGTGTAAAATGCTTTACATATATTACATAACTGAATGTTTACAGCATTTATTTTCCTGTTTTTCCCACGTGGAAAATGAGCCTAGGAAAACTTGCCAAGAATCAATGAGCTGATAAGTTGGCCGTGCCAGGATTTGGTCCTAGGTCTCGCTGTTCGCTGGGTGTGCATCCCTTCCACTCTGTTCATGGTCTGTCTTCTAGGTGAGGAAATAGAGAGCTCAGAGAAGTCACATGGGAACGTCCACACATCTCTACAGTCTACAGGAGAAGTCATCTGATATTGTCTACACTAACTGCTGTGGAGGCAGATTCATGTCAGAAGCCAGTAGGTTCTCCTTTTTTAGCAGTAAACCAGAATTTAGTGAGCTGTATCCTCTCCTCTAGATTGAAGTCTATTTGGAAGTCTTTAGTCAGACTCCAGAATTCTCAAGGAAGATGGTCTTCCCTCCACAGAGTCATTGAGAGACTCACCAGCACCCATTAAAGTTCTGTAGAAGAGGAAAGAAATACAGGAGTGGGAAAATTCAAGGCAATATTTGTAATACCTACTAAACCTATTATCAAGTTACTAGAATCCATGGGATCCAAACATAACTCCTCAGAATGACCCCAAATACATACAGGCCTCCACTAGCTCCTGAGGAGAGATCCAGAGGAAATAATATTCATATAAAATACCCCTTTCCAACATTCACCAGGACAACTCAGACAGGTGACTCCCAAACAGCAATTCAAGGTGCTGACGAGCCAAATTAAATGGAAAATTAGTTATGATTTCATAACTAATTTGGCACAATCAATATAAAAGCTGAGATCCTAACAAAGCGGACTTATGATATGCTATGTGAAAAAATCCAGACACAAAAATCACATATTGTATGATTCCATTTACAGAAAATGTCCAGAATAAGCAAATCTATACAGACAGAAAGTAGATTACTGGTTGCCTAGGGCTTGGTCAGGGCATAAGGAGCTATTGGGCACAAGGTTTCTTTTTAAGGTGTCAAAATATTCTAAAACTGGATCATGGTGATGGCTGCATGACTCTTTAAATATACCCAAAACATCAAATTCTAAATTTTAAATTAGTGAATTTTATGGTATGTAAGTTATATCTGGATAAAGTTGTTAAAAAAGAAAGATGATTTGCCACATATTAATGAAGCATCAATAAAGGACACTTTACAGTAAAAAGAATAATCAAAAAGCATTAAGAATAAACATAAATAGATAAATAATGAGAGACGTCAACCTAAGATTTTATCAAAAAGCAATAATTAAAATCTAGGTCTGAAGTTCAGCGCACACTTTGTCTTATTTGTACTGGTTTTCCTATTTCGAGTCTTTAGTTAAGGTTACTTGAAAAGATAATCTGAAATCACAAAAGAAAATCAATACCACAGTTGACCAAGACCAGGTTCAATAACACTGCCAAATTTAAGTGCAGTGGGGAAAACAGCATTCATTAGTCATATAATAACCACATGTCCTCCTGCTTATCTCAGAAATTCCTCCAAGAAACAACCATTTCTCACCTATTATTTCCTATTGATTTTCACCATCTGCCAAGAGGCAGAGCAGGAAGAGGAGTTATAATCAAAGATGAGACCAGAGAGGGCAGAAGGAGGAGGGAGCGCCACACAGCCGTGTGGATGTGACGGTAGATGTGCATGCGAAGCTTTCAACTCACAGTTCACTTTTCTGTGTATTCAATTCTCTGATTCCAAGGTGATCCTGTGAGAGCTGGAATTCCATTTGCTCACCTGAGTCCTATGTCCACAAGAACTTGAAGGGAGGTTAGCAGATTGAGAATTCCATCATTATCATCACCATCTTATTGTTGTTGTTATTATTATTAACATATATAAAAATATCACAATTGTAGCTCACTATTTTTTTACAATGAATGATTATCACAACTAACATGACTCCCATCATCAGGAAGCTCTCTCCTGAATAGCCAAGATTCCTAGAGGATCTGCTTAGATATCAAGAAGAGACAGAACCACTTTTTTTAACACATGAAGAGACTTAACACATATAGTATTTATAAAGTGCCAAGCTCTAATTGCTCTACATATATGAACTCATATAATTCTCATAACAGCTCCATGGGGAAGATATTTTAACTATTACCTCCATTTCACAAATGAGAAACTGAGGCATGAAGAATCTCAGGGAGCTATATAGGGTCACATAGCTATGAAATGGTAGAGGGGAACTTGAGCCAAGGCAGTTTTTTATGCTTACTCATAATCACGATGCAAACTGCCTTCATAGGAGAGGAAAGCTCGTTCAAAGGAAAAGATTTTGATCTACATTTATGTTGTCACAGAGACCTCTTCTAGCCAAAGTGCAGTAATGGTAGGGATTCAGGTGACCATCACTTCCTAAGTCATACAATTTTTATCCCATTAATGACAAATACCATCAGTTTAAATTTTTATGAGATCACAATATTTATCAAGCATTTGAGATCAAAAATTGAATATTTTGTATCAGAAAGAACTATTGATCTTACTAAGGTATTAAAAAGCCTATGTTCATGCATTTATTTAATCAGTATATTTACTGAATGCTCACTATATGCCTGGTACTGTTCTAGGCACTAGGAATGGAACACGAATAACACTGGCAAAGTCCCTGCTATTTTAGTGCTTTCTTCTAGTGCAGTTTCTCAACCTCAGCCACCATGGACATTTAGGGGCAGATAATTATTTGTTGTGGGGAGCTAATCTATTGTAGGATGTTTACCATGCCTCTCATTATGAAAACCAAAAATGTCTCCAGACATTACTAAATGTTCCCTGGGTAGGGGGCCAAAACTACCCCCAAAACCACTGTTCTAATGTGAATCAAATTGAAAACAAATGAAGAAATAAATCAGTAAATGATAAAAAGTATCAGATGGTTAAAAAGTGTTTTGCAAAGTATTAAAAGATAGTGATATTGTAGGAAATGACTGTGTGGCTACTCTGCGTTGGGTGGTCAGGATGGCCCCTTGAGGAGCTGGCATCTAAACTGAGATCTGGATGTCAAGAACAAAGATTACGGAAAACAGCATTCCAAGTACAGAATGAATCTATGGCAAAGGCCCTGAGAAAGCTACAGGCTTAACTAGTTCTAGGGTCAGAAAGAAGGCCAAGTTAGAGTGAACAGAAGAGAAAGGAGAGAGTAGTTCAAGGGGAAGACATGGAAGAAAACAGAGGACAGATCAGGCACACGAGGGTAAGGAATTCTGATCTAATATCATGCAATGGACATCCACTGGTTTTAAGCAACATGACCTGGTCTTCTGTGTCCAGGACAGACTGAAGAGAGATACGAGTAAAAGCCAGAAAACTAGGTAGTTGGGACACTGTTGCAGAATTCCAATAGAAAGATAATGGTGGTTTGGATGAAGATGGTGTTGGTGGGGATGGAGAGAAATTAATTGAGTGAATGAATAAATGATATGTTTGACAGAACGTGATAAAGAAGAGAGAGAAATACCAAAGATCATCCTCCTCCCTCCTTTATTTTGTCTAGAACAACTGAATGAAGAGTTAGTTGAGAAGACTGGTGGAGGGAAGAGGCTCAGAGTTAAGAGTTTTGTTCTGACTGTGTTAAATTTGAGATGCCTATTAGACATTCATGTGAAGATATCATGCATGCAGTTGAAGTTCCAGAGAGAAGTCAGGATTACAGATAGTGTTTGGGAATATTAGCTTAGTGATTAAATGTTATTTAAGTCATAGGCCTGGGTTAATGCACCTATGGAGACTCAACTGAAAGAGAAAATAAAGGGACCCAGGATAAAATAGCAGGGCTCCCCATCCTTTAGAATTGTACCCTAAAATATACAGAAAATAGAGGAAGATGGGGAGGAAGAACCAGTGATGAATACTGAGAAAAAATGGCAAGGTAGCTGAAACAAACAGTTTATAGGAAGATCAGAGACACCCTGAAACAAACCGTCAAACTGAAGGAAGTTACAAAAGAAAGTGTTTATGCAGGTATCTCATCATTGAGACAATACTATCTTAAAAGAACTATCAAATCCCTAATGTGAGAACAGAAATGAGAGTGAATCTTGGAGTGTGCTTGTTAGCCTGCAATGTTTGTGTCAACCTGTTTAATATTATGGTTCCTTAACCTTAACATAAAACAGAGCACTTAGTGTGTAAAAGTGTTATGTAAAGTGCTTTTTAATCAACAGTCACTCTTTGAGTCCTCTCAACTAGCCTACAAGAAAGTATTAACATATTAAGAATAAAGATGAATATAGTACTTACTATGAGTCCAGCCCTGTTCTAAACACTTTACATAAATTAACTCATATAATCCTCAACAATACTATGAGAAAGGAACTGCTCATATTATTATCATCGTTTTTCAAATGAGGAAACTAAGTCAGTGAAAACTTAAGTAGATTGTCCAAGCTCACACAGCTAGTAAGAGGTGGATCTAGGGTTTGTACCCAACAATCTGACTCCATTCTGTGCAATGTACCACTAAACTACATTGCTTCAGCATAACATTCTGCTACAGGCATTTTCCAAATGCTGTTAACAATTACACTAAGCCAATTTTACAAATGGGGAAACAAGGCCTTGAAGGGGTTAGGTTATTTTACCAAGATCACTTGGATAGTGAGTGGCAGATTTGTGTTTGGAACTCGGGTCTCTCAAACACCAGTGCTCTCACTCTTAAATATTAAGAAGTATCATAATCTGCAAGATATATAGAAAGAAACTGAAGTTACAAGAGAAAAGACAATTTTATGATCATCCCTCTCTAAATTAATGTCAGAGGAGGAGGCACAGAAAACTCACACCAAGGCTTTAGCTAAAAGACAGCATGGTCTTGCTCTTAAAAGCAAATGCCTCTTTATTTCCTCTGTGGACGAAGTCCAGCATGGTACTAAGTTTTCAGTCCCCAAGCATGCACACCTCCTCTCCGTCATCAAAATTCCTGCTACCTACCTCTAAGAGGCTACCCAGAGTTTGGCGTGGGTGTCCTCCATTCTTAGCACCTGATACCCTGCTATACTTCCAAGAAACTCATCTCATTCTTAGAATGGACCACTCTCGATTCCTTAGTGGTTTCCATTTTTCACAACTCAGCTTTGTAATAAAATATCCACCTTTCAGGTCATTTCTTAGAAGGTAGTATTTGTTCAATAAATTTCTCTTGATTAAGTAATAGTCAATGAAAGCCAGAGTTGTTGAATGGATCAAATTAGATAATGCCTACAAAGCACTGAGTTCTGCACCTGGAACATAGTGACTGCTCAATAAATGGCAGCTGCTGTGTTGTTATTCTTAGTGCCATTATTACCATTTTTGTTATAGGTATTTATTAAAGGAGAGAAAAAAATATGTAGGTACACAGTAAAGCCCCAAAATATAAGCCTAGTTACTGGAGAGAATTTATAGAGGAAAAAAGGAGAGATTATTTTCCTCCCTCCTAATAGGGTAGCCAGTAGGGACTTCAGAGAGGATGACTCAGCATGGCACATCTTCAATTCAGCATCTCCTTTGTAGGATCTAGATCAATTATCAGATTTACATTGGCTTTATCTATGCAAATCAATTGAGAAAAAGAATGATTTACTTCAAATAATAGTTTAGTAACGCTGTTACTTTGTTTATTTCAACTACACAGTTCTAAAATACCTAGTTATTTTAATTACAATAGACGATTATAGAAACTGGAAAATTCAGATAAACAAAATGAAAAAACAAAATTGAAATTATTTTATGAATTATATATGAATAGTAATGTCATCATATATGTATGCATATATACATATATAGTTTAGCGTTACTATTTAGTGTTACTAAACTATTTAGTATTTAGTTACTATTTAGTATTCTAAACTATTATGTGAATCATTTGGGGGATATATATATCCTTTTAGAATTTTCCTATCAAATATGTATGCATATTTCTCTCTTCCTCCTCTATATACACACACATGCACACACAAACATATCCACATATTCTATTTTTAGGGTTGCATGTTTTTGTGGTTCTTAATAACTATTTGTGTGTATGACTATGTCCTTAGACCTCTTTGCTATTAGCAAGCAACTGATCCAAATAAAAAGTAGCAAGGCCTCTAGAACACTGTAGTGGGCATTAATTTTTCTGACTATCCACTAAACTTACCCCATTCTTAGACCATGAACCTCAGGTGGGGCATCAGTCCTGTTTCCAGATGGGAGCACATCACCCAGTCTCAGCCAATCAGCAAAAGCGTTCCGTTGCCACTGTGGTTGGTTCGGGAACAATAGACATATGATCCACATTGGTCCAGTCAGAATACATCTCAGGACTAGTGTAGAAGTGCTCTCTTTTCTGTTAGACCTGAGGCCACCATAGGGAGCCTGCAAATGAAACTATCACAGGGCCAGTTTTGCTGAGAGATGGTGAAAATCCTAAGTATCAATGGTAATTTTTGAGTCCCTAGATCAATATCTGAGTAAGTTTAAACTCTGGCCTCCTCAATTACATAAGCAAATAAACTCCTGTTCTTAATTTAGCTGATTTGAGCAAAGTTGCACTTGCTTGAAATAGAAAAAATCTTAACTGTTACAAGCACAAATCATAGAAGCCAAACCTGAGTTTTAGTCCCAACGCCTCCCCTATGTCCCTTTTGCTTGAAAAGAAATTTCTTTTCGGTATAAACCAAATGGGCAAAGAGAGTCGGCATACTCGGACTTAAGCCAGCCAAGAACACATGGCCCATTAGAACAAATCATCCCATGTGTCTTGTTGGAAAGGCCTTTTTTTCTGTGTATTTCAATATCCTTCTATGTCATGGGTCTCTAAATGCCAAAAATTGTTCTAATTCCTCAAGCTCAACAAGCAAATAGAAACTGCAAAATTTTGATGAATATCAATCAGGAAAGAAAATCTTACAACCGGATTATAAAAGTTCTCTCATGAGGTGGTTGCACTTGGAAAAGAGATCTGTGGTTCAATACAACAAAAAGTTATTTCCCCACCTGTCCTCATCAAGTTTAATGAATACCTTACAAATAAACAAAGTCTTTTGTTACTACACTCTATGTCCTGGGGGCAGGCTCCCCCAGCACATCAAAATGGTACCCACTCCCCAGGCAGAGTGCAATAATGTCTCCAGGCATCGTTGCCAAGGACCAAAATGGCAGAGCCTTTTCCAAATGAAAAGACAAACTCTGTGTCAAAGAAAAGCATCAATAGACCATCTTTGAAAACTAGAGCAAAGAGAATAATAATGCAGTCAGATATATTCAAGAGCCATACTAAACAAATATATGCACTGTTTTACAGTATTTTCATTTTGAAGGGAACATTTTATATCTATTTTAAAACCTTGTTATGTTCTGTAATCTTCCTAGCCTTTCACACCCATAGCAATTTATCTGCACCTCTCCTATGGAATTTATCATTTGCTATTTTTATTATCGTTATATGTGTATAAGTCTTATCTTTTCTACAAGAATGTGGACTCCTTGAGGGGACGGATCTTGTTTATCCTTGTATCTCAGACATGACATAACACAGTAGTTTGCAGATATTGGACATTCCATAAATATTAGAAAAACGAAAAAATGTTAAATATATTTTTTATTATATTTTTTTTTTGTGAGGAAGATCAGCCCTGAGCTAACATCTGTGCTAATCCTCCTCTTTTTGCTGAGGAAGATTGGCTCTGAGCTAACGTCTATTGCCAATCCTCCTCCTTTTTCTCCCCAAAGCCCCAGCAGATAGTTGTATGTCATAGCTGCACATCCTTCTAGTTGCTGTATGTGGGACGCAGCCTCAGCATGGCCGGACAAGCGGTGCGTCGGTGCGCGCCCGGGATCCAAACCCGGGCCGCCAGCAGCAGACCGTGTGCACTTAACCGCTAAGCCACAGGGCCAGCCCCTAAGTATATTTTTTAAAAGCAGGGTAAACCTGGATGGAAACAGAAAGCTTTTTGCTTACACAGGGGAGCAAAATTGGCCATCCCAAAACATGCCAATTTGGCATATTGACTATTTTTAATTAAAGTTGCTTAAGAAACACCCAGTGCAAGAAGGACACTCTGACCCTCCTTTGTCTCCCTGAAAGGAAGAAATAAATCCCCAATGTGAAAGGTACCCTTCCTGCACCAGGAGGTAGAGAAACATCCTTATCGCCAAAGATAGGAAATTCAGGGCAGAGAAGGCTATGTAAACAAACTCTGCTTGGTTTCTTCACTAATTAGTACCCAAGCCAAAATTTTTTTGTCCTGTCAGTTCTTCACAAATTTATTGTTTCTTTGTCCAAAAGGTATAAAAGCTGCCTGCTTTGGTTACTCCTTTGGGCCTCATATTCATATGGAGCCCCCATATGTACAAAATTTTGATTTTCTCCTGTTACTCTGTCTCATGTCAATTTAATTCTTAGATCAGCCAGAAGAACCTAGAAGGGTAGAGGAAAATGTTTCCTCCTTGACAATTGTTACAGGAGATTGGGTTGGAAGAAAGTTGTAAGAGTTGATAACGAGTTGTAGTTCAAACTTCAGTGAGGAAATTTGTTCTATAGAAACTCAATAACTCATTCATACATATAAACTCATTCATTAACTGAACTAATATCTATAAAAGCCATTGATGAAATTGATACCGAACCTCTTAATCTCAAGTTCTTGTGCCCGATGCCCAGCAAGCCAAACACTGAGACATCGGTGCTTGGAGATGAGAAAGGTTTATTCGAATTGGCCAAAATGAGTAGGTGGGAGCCTGAGTTCACTCAAATCCATCTCCTCTGGAACAGAGAGCAGGGCAGTTTTATAAGCTAAGGGACTTGGCAGGAGGGGCTTCAGGGAAACAAAGGGGTCACTCCTGATAAGCTTCTGGTCAATCTGACTTCTGGGCTTCAACAGCTGCTGAGGGCCGGCCATCCATCCAGTGACCAGCCATCCGGTGATCGCAACCTCCCTGAAGGCATTATCTTTCTCCTACCAAACAAGCTCACAAATCCTTGAGACCCCTGAGTCACCCCTCAAGTTAAACAAGAAAAACAGCAAACTGGTTTAATATCTATAGTACCCCTCAGATACCTGGCTTCAAAATTAAGAATCAAAGGAAAATTAGAGCAAGTTAATTCTATGGCGAGATGGAAAATTGTTCCATTTTTCCCGATCTCAGTATTTTATGCAGTCAGCGACATCATGGAATTTCCTTTCTTTCTTTTTTTTTTTTTTTGGTGAGGAAGATTGTCCCTGAGCTAACATCTGTGCCAATCTTCTTCTATTTTGTATGTAGGATGCCTGTCACAGCATGGCTTGATGAGTGGTGTGTTGGTCCTAGCCCAGGATCCAAATGGAGCACGGGAATTTAACCACAACTCCACCTGGCTGGCCACAAATTTATTTTCTTATCACTCCTCTTGCTTAATTATGACATGAGAGAAAGGCAAATGAAAAGTGGCTTTTCCCCTAGCAAGTTACAAAAGGGAAATTAAAGGATTTCTTGATTATTTATTTCTGTGGTAGAAAAAATTGAAATATAGAGAAGAAATATCCTGAGAGAGAGAAATAGAGAGAGAGAGAGATTGGTCATGTAAAACTTCTCTAAATTTCCAAACAACAAGAGACAGATTTATAAGTTTTTGAAAGACTTCTAAGCTGAGATGAAAAGATACCATGTTGGCAAAAGAAGTATTCCTTTCAAGCCTGTTAGTCTATCCTAAACACAAGGAAACCTGAATTATGAACAGTCAAAAATTCTTAAGGTCTGAGTAGCCAGTTGTGTCTTGTTCATCGATTTCATTCAAACCTAGCTCTAAAATACATACATAGTTTAACACACTGATATTCTCAAAGTCTACACTTTTCTACTGGAAAATGTGGTAGTATTGATTTATTACTTCACCTTGTTCACATTCAAAAAGAAATTATTAGACCCAGGTATAATGGAATTATTTATAAAAAGTATAAAACTAGAGGCCAATAATGGTGATAGACAAATAAGAGATCCTAAAACCTTAGTTGATGAGCAGTTACTACTGTCATAAAGAACAAGTTCCTGTCAATTATATCTCAGTAAAGTTGAAAAAATAAATAAACTATGTGTAAAACTTTTAAGAGTTTTTCTAGTATAATTACATTGCAGAAAGAGAATAAAGACAACACATCCTTTTGAGTTTGTTCCCATTCATATAAATAAATAGTACAAAATCACATACCCCCCAGTAAAGTATAAAGAGTAGAGAAAAAAGATTTATTATTATTCAAGTAGAATGCTTAATTCTATAATTAGCAGGTAAATGCCTTTTGTGATCAATAAAATAACTGTATTTTAATTCATTCTAATACAAAACAAAGAGCAGAACTTTTTCTTCCATTTTTGCATATAAGTGGTACCCCAGTCCACAGTTCAGGCATATAGAGAAACTCTAGTTTTTTCTACAGAAGCATAATTTATCTTTCAAGATCTAGATAATGTCTCGAAATGTCAGCCAATCTGATGTTTCACCTCTCTTGTCCCTGGGGAAGCTTCCAAGTTCCAGATAGGGCTTGTATAGGCTGCCAAGACAAGGTGGAGATTCTGTTCCTTGATGTCATTTCTCCATGTAGGCATCGATTGGTAATTCCATCATCCTGTTTTGTCTTTGGTCACTGTCCACACAGGTAGCTACAGGAATATGCCTCATTCCCACTCTCATGAGCCCTACAGGTACAGAGTCTTTGCTGCTTTCATGCAATGTTTCGTGTTAGGGGAACCATTCAGTCTCCAGGTCCCTCTGGCGAACACTCTGAGGCTTTGGAAAGACCCCACTGGGTTGGACTCAGCAAGCAGCCATGTCTGGGGATATTGTTGCTTCCCAGAGTTAAGCTTAGGTGAATCTAGTCTAGAAAAGATGGGCACAGTAACAGAAGGGGTGGGACTGTGGAACGTGCAGAGTCACCAGGGGAGGTGATACACTTTTATTATGTCCAAACATTTTGTCTGGGCTTGGAGTCCTCTCAATTCTTTTAAGTGCTTTACGCTGTAAACCGAAGCCAAGAAGAGATTGGCAGGCTATTTTTTTCTTTTTGGCTTGCCACATCCCTCTCCCGAGGCAATGGCCCAGGATGCCCTAGCTGTTTGATTAAGAAGAAAGTTCAGAAGGATGGAATTATCAGGAAGGGTGAAAAAAAAAAAACATTGTTTAATATTTCAAAACTTTCCCAGAAAATAGGAAAAATATCTATTAGGTTATATGGAAGAAAATTAGCATAAAGTTGAGGTTAGGTGGAAGAAATTAGCATAAATTAGAATCAGTTACTCTGATTTTACTGATCGCTTTGCCTCCACGCAATCCTATAGAACAGAGCTTTGAACTTCTTTCAGAGAACCTTGTGACAAAGGTATTCTTTCCTATTACATATTCTTCGGTAGACTTCATGGTACACCCTGAAACATCTCCAGGGATAAATCTTTGTTTTCTTCAATAGACCTCACTATTAGAAGTTGAACTTTTCCCTCAATGAAATATATCCAACACCAATAACTGGTCATCCTGGCCTTGCCCTTGGATGTCTTTCTAAATCATACAGATAAAGTTTTCTTTTCAAATTCCTCAATAAATTAATCCTTTCCAAAGCAATGTAATCTACTCAGCTATTTTCCTTTAGAGTTTACAAATTCCTTCACAAAGAAAGCATCACTAAAAGTCCACAGACCATGTCTGTGTGTCTCTTGCATCATGCAATTCCAGAAATTTCTTATTGGTTAGGTCACTTTGCCCCACATTCATAATAAAAATCCAAACTTGCACTAGTCTGGGAGCCCTATAAATAGCTTGCTGAAGCTGTAATTTATAGATTAGTGAATGTTCCCTTTTATTTGAAGATAGTTCAAATGTTTCAAGAGCTCATAAGCCTCTAATACTGTGTATAAGTCGTCCACCTGGACTGACTCTGTGTGGTGAACATGTATCGTTTGTGGCTCCACAACATGCCTTCAATACCCTTCTTATATGGTGGTCATTTTCTCCTTTAGGAATCTTGTCGTTCCATGGCAGAGCCAGGGAACTTGCATCACCAGACATCCCTGCTACGTGGGTGTAGATACAGGACATGGACTCTGCCGCTAGCATGTACCTGAGCACATTTATGTTCTAAAGGAGATGAAAGACACACTTGCGAGCACTTGGGAGTTGATATTCTGGCAATTGTGGTGAGAGAGGCACCTAGTTCCTCGCGGGTAGCAGTGGCAGAGCTTCTGGCATCCAGACCTAAGAATCGTAGAGTATCGTAGGCCAAGGAGTGTTGGGGTGGCATGTTTCTATGGAAGTCCCTTTAGTGGGGCTAAGAATTGTCCCTGAAGTTTTAGTTGGAGAATCTAGTTCTCATGACCACCTGGAGAGTCATAAGTTACAAGTAACCTTTTATAAATTCTTGTTCTGGTAAAACTAGACATTGTTTGCAATGCAAAACACTTTTGTAGTTCCTGAACAAATAAATAACTAATGATACAGTGCTATGTACAAACATAGTTTATAAACTATGTTAAAAAAACTAATCTCATTCATGTTGACATGTTAACACTGTTGCTAAAATTCTAAGGGGAAAAAAATTCAAATATGTAAAACAGTAGGCATTTTTTATATAGTCCAGAGGACATGGTGACCCAATCTTAGTACGCTAATAGATTTTTTACATCTTTCTTTTATGATTATGTGCATGTATTTTTGAATTGTAAAAGGAGGGAGTGTTTACAGGTATAGTGTTTATTACTGGTGATTCATTTTAATACACTTCTATGGAAGATGAAACTGGGCTGCCTAATATAATTCCTCTAAACACTAAAGTATTCATTCTGTCAGCAATTACTGAGTACTTTCTGTGTGCAGTGGGTAGCAAAGATGAAATGCACAAAATTAATAATAGGAAATAGTCTCAGTTATCAAGGAACTCTCACTGTTATAGTTTCCTTGGAATAAGAATGGTATCCAAACTAGGAAAGTCAGCATTATGCTTCCATAATTTTTATTCATTCCTCAAATCTATTGTTCTTTGCCTGAAAATTATTTATTACTAAGACTATCCAAGGAAAATAACCAACTCTGTTCCTGTACATTTCACTGAATATTGAGAACTGTTGTATTATAGTTAAATATAATATTATTATACCGCTCCCAGGGACCATATTAACAAAACAAATTTCCTTTGGGAAAACAACCAGATAAATCACATACATATCTGCAACAATGATCAGGTACCTTGTGAGAATCCTAGAGCCAGCTGCCCATTCTCCTCTCATCCTAACAAAGCCCTGCTTTGCAGTATCAATAACTAATTACATTACAGTTCTGCCACACTAACGCAGACTGGTGGTTTCCTCATACCATTTAATTAGAACTGTTTCTAATTTATCAAGAAGAAATGGCATAACTGGGGGAAGGGCAGCTGTTGCAGGTCACGTGGAAAGAATAGGATTGAGTAACAGAAAATGGCAAACTCTGCTGGGAAATCCAAGTGGCGCTTAAGTCTTTAGGAATGCATTATGTGGAGGGAAAGGAAGTCTGCCATCTGTCATATTTCATCTGATCAACAGCTCTGAACTTTATCACTAATGTTACTGGTGCAGGACGCACAAGCAACAGCAAGTACAAGTACTTGCAGAACCAGGGTCCACTCTGGCTCAATAAATTCTATTTCCCCATAACATGGTATCACCTTAACTTCAAGGGATATGAAAGAGAACGTTGATCCCTGAATGTAGCTGCTTCTTGGACAGTAAATGCTAATCTTGTGTTGTCCAAACTAGTAGCAGGTATAACTATTCTTTTATTAAAAGGATAACTGGAATTAGACTTACACTCTGGTCTGATGTCCTCTTTAAGGATGGACCCCTATTGTATCAGTCAGGGTTCTCCAGAGAAACAGAACCAACAGGGTATATATATGTGTGTGTGTGTGATATGTATATATCATTAAAGAACTGGCTCACGGAGTTGTGGGAACCAGCAAGTCCGAAACCTGAAGGACAGGCTGGCAGGCTGAAAACTCAAGACAGGAGTTGATGTTGTCACTCTCCAGCCTGAAATTTTTAGATCGGGCTGGCAGGCTGAAAATTCAGGAAGGATTTCTATGTTAAAATCAGTCACAAAATTTCTTCTCTGAGAAACCCCAGTTTTTGCTCTTAAGGCCTTCAACTGATTTGATGAGATCTACCCACATTATTGAGAATAATCTTCTTTACCGAAAGTCAACTGATCATAGATGTTGATCATATACCTTCACGGCAACGTCTATACAAGGTTTTGACCAAACAACTGGGCACCATAGCCTAGCCAGGCTAGGTTGACATAAAATTTAACCATCACACCTATTAACAAAAGAACCTACCAAGGTTCTACTTTCAGACTACTACCCTCAGGTCTCAAGGACAAGAACGGCACGATTCTGCATGAATGCCATCTTGCTCTCTTCATGTACATGAGGAACAAAATGTTAATCAATTACAGAAATACTTCTCAACCCAGTGCTCCAAAATGCCACTTCCATTTTACTAGAGCTAGCATGCAAAATAAAACATATTGACTCTCTCTTCTTGAGCAATTTAGTCACCTTGTGCTCTTAGCTTTTGTTCCTCTGCTGAGTGTCACAATATAGTTGGGAGCTGGATATTGAATATACAAGAATCATTCAAAAAAAGACGGTAGTCAGAAATGAAGGCAAGAAAAGAAGCAATGGAACTGAAAAAATCAAATAATGGTACAAAAGGACTAGAGGATTCAAATTATAATGTATCATAAGTCAAATATGGCATAGGGCGGTTAAAGTAAGTGTGAGCCAGTGAAGATCTGGGGACTCACTCCAGTTAATGACAAGAGTGAAGAGCTAAAATTTCATGGACCAAAGAGGAACAGGCTGAGTCAAAAGAGGATTTCCGTGGCAAACCCAAGGTGAGTGGATGGTGAAGATGTTCTGAGTATGTTAAGGATCCATCCTGGATTTTAAAATTATGTTCTGCCCAGTTGAGGAACCACTATAGTGATTAGAATAGCCACAACCAGTGTTTCATAAACCTCAGTTACTTCAGTCTTTCCTTCACAGCCTAGGAAGATGCTGAGCCTGGTTTTTAGGCTTCTTAGCCAAGTTGAGTGAGTACTTTGATACAGTGCTACTCTTCTGCTGCCAATACAGAGTTCACTTAGGGATCCTCTGGAAGGTAGCTTATGAAGGCTGATCAATATATGACTCTAAAATTGTGGCTCTAATTGTCATTTTTAATCTACTGCATTGAATTTTATTGGGTTTGATCTTTTATCAATCATGTATACAGTCATGTCTTTTGTACTCACATCTATCTCTTGTTTCCTTATTTCTCCTTACAATTTGAACAATACCAATCTCATATAATCAAAATACTAGGATTATCTTTGCCTCAGCATCTCCCTCATGCTCAATGTCAAAGCACCAAGTCCTATGACTTCTCTCCGTTCCTTTCCTTTGTCCCTTGCCCTCTTTGTTCATTTATTTTCTTTTAAATAGACTTCTGTAAAGATCTCTTTAGAGACTTCCTTGCCTCCCATCTCTGCCACTCTGATATGTATTTTCCCCTTCTAATAGGTCAAGGCCCTTAAAACACGATTCTGGTAATGTTCCTCCTTTCATCAAAGGCTTTTGTTTACAGTGATGGATGGTAATTACTCTTTGGGAGGTGAACATGATGTAGTCTACACAGAAAACAAAATATAATGATTCACACCTTATATTTGTATAATGTTATAAACCAATGTTACCTAGAAAATAAAGGAAAAAAAAACAGGCAAAAAAAAAAAAAAAAAAGACTTTTGATAAGTCCCATAATCCTATAAAATAAGATCCCAATTCCTTAATTTTACATTCGGTGTCTTCCATAATCTAGACCCAACCCATCTTTCCAGCTTTGTCCCCAGCCAGTATCCTACTCTGAACTTTACAACTTAGAAGGTTGTGCTACTTGCCATTTCCAGAAAATGCCCTGCGTTGTCCATTTGCATGCACTTCCACATGTTCTGCCTGCAAGTTGGTTTCTATCTCCCTGTTAGTCCATTTTTCAAACCCCAGCTATAAAACCACTTCTTTTACAAAAATTTTCCTGATCTCTTACTACAATGAACTCTCCTTCTTTTCAATGAACCACTACATCACTTATAACATATAGAATTTTATTATAGTTATCTATAAACAGACTGCATTCCCTTACCATAAAAACTCCTTGATGATAAGAATCATTTTTTCCCTCACCTTTCTTGTGCCAGTAGTGTCTTTTACACATTAGTTGTACACTGCATATTTGGTGAGTGAAATAATACACTGAAGAGTGAATCAATCCTTGGAGCGACCTCATTCCTCAATCATCTCTTATAATCCATGTGAAGGAAACATTCGGTTAGCAGAGACAACTGCAATCTCAAAAAAATCCCTCGACTTTACAATATACACCTTTCTAGAAAATGTTTTTTCCTGAAGCAATTTATAAGTGGCAAAATATTCAATATGAGTTACTTCCTTCACTCTATATACGCAGTCTCAGTTATTCTATTTCTTTTATTCAACAAACAGTTACCGTGTTTTTAATGTATTCCACCAGGCCCAATGCTAGATATTAGAACTATAGAGAACATAGTTCCTGCCTTCAAGGGCTTTCTATTGGGGGTGATGGAAAAGTCAACTTTATTGTAATTACAGTATAATATGACAAGGGCTCTAATACAGCAATATAGGTGGCCTTGGAAGGCAAAAGAGGAGTATCTAAGCCAAATTAAGATCCAGTGAAGATTTTGTCGAGATAGTGATATCTCATTTGATTTTTTAAGGGAAAATAGAAGTTATATAAATGCACACATTTGGAGGAGGTAGCCCTCCAGGGAGCAGAACTGCACATGGGAGAGCACAGAGGTAAGGGCAAGCAGGATGGGCTCTATGATTTGCAAGCAATTGAGTCACAGAAAACAACACTAGAGTGGTGTGTTAGTTTCTTATGGCTGTTGTAAGAAATTACCACAAACTTGGTGCCTTAAACAGCACAAATTTATTTTCTCACAGTTCTGGAGGCCAGCAGTTGGAAACCAGTTTCACTGAACTGAAATGAAGGTGTCAGCAGGGCCATACTCCCTTTTGAGGCTCTAAGGGAGAATCTGTTCTTCACCTCTTCCAGATTCCGGGGGTTGTTGGCATTCTTTGACTTGTGTCTGCATCACTCCAGTTTCTGCTTCAGTGGCCACATTTCCTCCTTGTCTTCTGTGTGGTGGTCTACTCTCACTCTGCCCCCCTCTTATAAGGGTATATATGATGATATTTAAGGCCCACTTGGATAATCCAGGATGATCTCCTCATCTCAAGATCTTCCACTTAATCGCATCGGCAAAGACCTTTTTTCCCCCAAATATAGTAGTATTTACAGGTTCCAGGGAATAAAATGTGGACATATCTTTGGGGGGCCATTTTCAGCCTATCACATAGGTCTCACGAGTTCCTTGTATGCTAATCCAACAGGAATGTCCATAAGTAATCAAATGGAGAAAAATCACAAGCCCTGGCATGTCTCCAAATATTTGGAACCACAGATAAAATACTGAAATATAAATATCTAGTGCTCACATTTTCCTTAAAGAGGAAATTAATTGAATTTTGGCAATACTTTGATATGAGATTGGAGTAAAAATAGAGTTCCTGAAGATCTGATGCAGGAAAAATCTCTTTAGGCATAAGAAAAAGGAAATGTTATTTGTTGCTCCAGACAAGGAGGGGAAGATGAGAGAGAAGCAACAGGTGAGTGGGGTTGGGGGAGAGGAGCAAGGATTAGAGTAAAGGCTGTGTATCAGCCAAGGTACTATCAGTAATACAGGAACAAAGATTTAGCGTAGGAATTAGACTTGAGACAATTGTGGCAGGAGTTAAGGAAATGAATATCTGGAATGGGTGAGCAGGAAGGTCAGAGAAACCTTAACCAACCAGTCTGTCTGAGGTCTTGACATGGATCGACAAGTGGGAGCCAAGCATGTGTGGCCCCTGAAGTTGGACCACAAAGATGGAGCTCGTGTAGAGGTCTATGGACATTACTGCTTCAGGGGGAGCTCTTGGGTCTGTATATCGACCTCCTCAGTAGGCCCCAGACAGTGGCCTGGTGGTGACCTGGGCCCACAGTTATCAACACAGCCAGCAGTTAGGGAGACAAGCTGGGATGCTCAGGGCACCTCTTTGTCTTCCTGTCACCGTCCGACCACAACAATCTTCTGAGAGCAGTGGTTTCAACTTCATTTCCACCTTCTAAATCCCATGCAAGTTCTTCTTTTGACAAACTCCTATTTCATGTTATTAATTTATTTTTTTACTTTACCAAATAAAAAAAATGTGTTTTTGTTTTTTCTTTTCATTGTGCCAATCATGGCTAGACTTAAGGATTTCTAGTCTTAGCCAAACTGACACATCTTCCACTAGAGACTATAAAACGGGCAAAGGGGACTCCAAATCTTTAATAAAGTCCAGGTTCACAAATAGTTTCTTTGAATGAAAAAAGACAGCACAGAATAGCTCGTCTAGAAGAGGCAGTAGGAAGAGAAAATCCTGAAAACAGAACTCCCTCCTCCAGATTCACCAACATCTTGAAGTGTTGGGCTTCCTGCAGACCACAGGAGATTTAAGCTAATCCACCTCGGTCTTGACAAAGAGCTTCCTTCTGACATACTGCATGATAATTTATCAAATTCTATAAGTCAGTGTTTTAAGAGAGAGATTCAAGATGATTCTAAGCATTCACAGTACTAAAACTCTAGAAAGACTATTTCTCTCAATCCTCCCCCAAATCCTCTTTTTTCTCTATTTTATTTATTTCTTTTGGCTTTACTTCCTACCAGAAATGTTTGATTATTTACTTTTTCATTGAGTCAATTTGTTAGTCTGACTTGAAATGCTCAGAACTTTGGATTAGTTCCTTTCTGAGACTCATAGGCCAATCTTGCCCCTGCCTCCTAGTGGGAAAACCTCTTCTGAGCTCACAAAGAGCAAGATTAGATCATCGATTCATAGCACCTTCTATTACAATTCCTTCTGCAAGAGGCAGTCCCAGAGAGTGCGCTAATGAGGTCTTTGTCCATGTACATCTGTGATTGGTGTCCTCAAGGACATAACGCATATCCCGGGCCCTTAAAACCCATCTAAATTCTCGTAGGGGCCAGGTGGTCCTCAGGTCTCAAGGTCACTCAGAGAGTTACCTCATGTGTGAAAGAGTCAACTTCTAGAACTCAACACAGACCCTGGTCTTGGTTCCAGGAGTGTGAAGTCATGAGCAGTAATGATGTGAATAACCCCATCTTATCATTATCAGTAAAAAATAAAGATATTTTTATCTTTATAGATTAGTGATTAGTAACTGATATTTTATAAAGTGCTTTTGCAAACAATTGTGCTTTATAACATTCTTTCGAGGTAGAGAGGGTATAAACTGTTATTCCTTTTTTAATGTTAAGTAAACTGGGGAAAGAGAAGTCAAGACTCTTCCCTAAGATAGCACAGCCAATGAGCATCAGAGCCGACCCCGAATTCTCTTCACACTACACCTGAACCAACATGCCTCTCCTTTCAAGAGTTGACAAGAAATTCTCAGGAAATAACCACATTCAACTTCACAGTATTATTGGGAGAGAAAAGAGGGGGAAGATATTTCCCTTCTACTATAAACAGAAAAACTAAGTTCTATAGATTTTAAGTGCCCAAAGATGCCCCGCCAGTCAGATTCGGGTAAGTGAGACCCCAGCATCTCAGCATCTGAACTCCTTCTCAGACCCTATTCCTAACCACACCAAAGAAAACAATTGGGAAGTGTGGACATTCCTTCCATAGTAAGTGGCCCTTATACTCTGCCTCTGGTGAGTGATTCCATTCTCTTAACTTCTAATTTGTAACTTAAAAAGCCTAGTCAGCCAAATGACATGGGTTTTATCGCATATTCCAAGACATCATAGCGATAATTTACCTCCTAGAAAACAATACCGTCTGTTGTATCTCCAGAGAAGCAAGGAGCTAAGTTTGTTCTTGGTGAATTACGCCCAACGGGTGCCACTAACCTTCAAATGTGCTACTATATTATTTAACTTTTAGACAGTTTAATACAGTTCCTGATTATTAATATGGTTTTAATATCCAATAGTGCAAAAGGGTAATAATGTTGTAGAGCTAAGACAGGAGGAAGAGGTAAAATTAGCGTCACCATTGGTGATTCACCGCTGGTAGGTGATGCGAAAAATATGCTTTATTACTTGGTTCTGACTTAATTCAGAAGAAAAGTAGCCAATCAATCAGAGAACTAGAAAAAGGGGGAGTGGATAAATTCTCTTTTTCCCCCTGAATTATTTATATAATTCAATAAAAGTGAGCTATGAAGGTGTTTCCATCATCCAGAGGAACAAATGTTTATTTGCTGAATACCTACTATGTGCAGGGTCCTAGATTAGGCATCCAGGCTCTAAAACTCCCTTTTCTCAAGTGCTCACATTTTAATTGGGAGGAGAATAGATCACACTGTGCTATATGCTACAATAGAGACAAGTACCAACTACCCCAGGCTCACAGAGGAGGGAACTACTTTTTCTTCCTGGATAAGTGCAGGAAATCTCACAGAAAAGGTGAAGGCAGATGAAGGATAACAGTTCTTTTACCTGAAAGAGAAAGAAAAGAGAAAGAGACAGGGAAGTGTACATGTGGCTGAGGTGTGGTAGAAGATGCACATAAGCAGGGATTTTGTCTGCCTTGTTCACTGTCATGTCTCCTGCCTGGCATGTTACTGTTGTCACTCAATAAATACTTAGTGGACAGATAGATGAACTCTGGTACAAGGATAACGGAATGTGAGAAGTTTTGTCATTTTGACTCGTGTTCAACCATAATTTTCTATCTGTCTGCCTTCTTTTTTTTTTTTTTTCTTTTTTTTTGTGAGGAAGATCAGCCCTGAGCTAACATCCATGCTAATCCTCCTCTTTTTTTTTTTGCTGAGGAAGACCAGCTCTGAGCTAACCTCTATTGCCAATCCTCCTCCTTTTTTTCCCCAAAGCCCCAGTAGATAGTTGTATGTCATAGTTGCACATCCTTCTAGTTGTTGTATGTGGGCCGCGGCCTCAGCATGGCCGGAGAAGCGGTGCGTCGGTGTGCGCCCGGGATCCGAACCCGGGCCGCCAGTAGCAGAGCGCGCACACTTAACCGCTAAGCCACGGGGCCGGCTCTCTGTCTGCCTTCTGATTCAGGTTCACATCCATTGTTAAAAATACACAAACTTCTGAAAACCAAAAGTACTTTCCTAACTCATTCGATGTCAAAATATAAACTGACTTGATCTCATTTGGTGGAAAAACCTGACCTGGACTGACGTAAGGCTATTTTTAATCTTTGTTTACTCTAATTAGTGCAAATATGTAGCCACTCTGCTGAGAAAGTCATATTGTGTTTGATAATGGGGTGCTGCCCTGTGCCTCGCTGGGGGTGTTGTATAACAGGCACTATATGTACTGTTGCACCTTTCTAAAATCTGAAAAATTTTGAATTTCAAAACACATTTGCCCCCACAAGTTTTAGATTAAAAAAAAATTGTAAACCTATAAAACATTACCATGAGCCTGATGAAATTCACGGATCATCTCAACTTTTGCCTCTTTACTTCCTTCTGGCTTGCTGTGCACGGATTGTCTTATGTCAAACTTGGTGCAGGTTGCCATATTGTCTTATGGTGGCTGGATTATCGCCACCCCAGGTACATGATCAACTCCAATCCAACCCCAACTTGGGGCTGACCTATCCAGGTACCCCATATTGGCTCCAAATGGCCAAAGTTGCCTCTTATAGCTCACCTTGAAATATCGTCACCATTTTAGTGACCATGAACCATAAAATCCCTCTTTAACAGTAATGGAGGCAAGGTTCACCCTCTGTGTGCCAAAAGGAAAGAGACAGCAAAGTAAGAAATTACCTTCACCTTAATGTGAATGGACTATTATTGGGTTCCTCAGAGACCAGAAAATTCAATACATGGAGAGAGAAAATTGCAGAGAAGCAAGAAAATCAAGTCAAAGACAAACGTTGTCTATTGCAAATCTTGCCAAGGACAAACCCCAAACAGGAAGATAAAGAAAATTTACTTGTACTGAGCAACTGGGATGTATTAGAAGCTGCAGCTCGTGGTGTGTTGTCATAGTTAATGCTCACAATTACCCAGAGAGGTTTATTGAGATACCTTTATTTTACAGAGAAGGAGGAAAGGTATATTAGGATTGAAAAACTTCCCCCAAAGACATAGAATTGGGAAGAGGCAGACCTGGGATTAGGACAGAGACAGATTTCTCCCACCTACTATGCCACACTGCCTCCCATATCTCTGTGCTTAAAGTCACATGCAAGAGGATGCTGGCCTGAAAAAAAGAGAGCCCCTCATTCTGCACTCCTAGATATGCGCAGAACACATCTCACTCAGCACTGATTAGCAGCAATCAATTGTGATTAGTCAATAAGCTGTGGTTTTGTGCAGAGGGTGATCAGATTTATTTTTATTGTTATCAATAGCAATGGAATATTGAGCAACTACTATAGCCTGGGCTTTGTACTATACACTTCAGTTATAGAGAATCATCTTCTCCTATCCTCTGCAAGGCAGGCATCATAATCTCTGAGATTCAAAGAAGTTGAGTAACTTTCCTAGGGTTCCTCTGCTAGCAAGTGGTAGATAAGGGATTTAAATATACAATTATCTAACTCTAAAACACATGTTCTTTCCACACATCCTGCTGTAACACTTTCAAATATGGAACTCTTGTTGGCTCTGAATCATAAGGGCCATCTTCTATTCACAGCACTTACCCTTGAGCCATTATTGAAGGAGAAGAGAAGGTTCATTGCATGGCCACCTCTGCCCTCTCCCAATGCTCTCCCAATGTACAAGAGACACAAAACCACATATGGAATTTGGAATGGCCTGGAATAGCCACCTTGACTCACCTAGCTCTGGAATTCCATCTCCTTTCAGAAATACGAAACCAAAAATATGCAAATCAACATACTGTAATCCACTCACTCTTCACACACACTGAGAAAGCCACCCATTGATTCTGGCAGTTCTCCCACCTAGACTCCACTGGGGCCACACTGGATGGAGCTATGGGACAGGCCACTGGTGATGTGATTTTCCAAATCTTGATCACCTAGTATATGACAGCATGGATGATAGGGCTCACAGACATAGGAAAATTGGCCCTACTCTTTTCCTGAGGAAAGATTGCAGCAAGAATGTTCTCTTGTAGCTGTAATATAAAACAGGATTGAAGAAGGGGAATACGTCATTAGCTCAGAGCTCTGCGTCTGCCATTTTCAAGCCTTCTCCCTGCAGCCATATTCTTAATGACTTATGAGATACCCCTTCATATTCCACTCCCAGCAGCTAAGAACTGGATAATGCAGTGGTTCTCAACCATGGGGATACCGCCCACCCTTAACTCCTGGGGTAGTGGTGTTATTGATGGGATTTGGAGATGTGTGTGAGGTGTGAGAAGTGTTACTACTGTCACATGGACTGGAGAGTTGGTCTGTCCTTTAGTGGGAGGGGACCAGAGATCTAAAGGTGGTACATGAAACTGTCCTGCAAAATATGGAGAGACCAATCCTTTGCTGGGAAATACTGCCATAGAACTGTCGTTTGGACCCAAGCCTGTGGTTAAACTGTTTTGCCAAATTACTTCCTTGCCCCTCAATCCCTCAAACCATGACACTTCTCTCACACAAAAGGTGTTACTAAAAACCAGCATTGCCTCAGATACTAAAATTAATATTAGGTAGATATTTTCTAAAAAGTTAGCCATAAATGATAAATAATGGGGGGAAAGAGAGTAAATGGGGGAAATAATACAAGAATTCTTAAAGTTACAGATATCACATTTCTTTATTTTAAATACAACTTAGAAAAAAATAAGGGTCAACCTAGAAAGGATCACCATATAAAAAATAATATTGTTCACCACTGTCCTAGAGTTCTGTCTCTTGCACCCTCCCCTAATTGTACATCTTATTTCAACCCCAAATTTAATCCTGGACAGGAGTAGATGAATAGGATATCACAGCTTGATTATCTGGTTCTGCACCAATAGGGTATATAATGTATTATACATGAGTACATAACAGTATTGCAGTGGTGAGCACACCACGGCCTGCGGGCCCCATTCAGCCATGCCCTGTTCTTGTCTGACCCAGAAGCTAAGAATGTTATTTACATTTTTGAAGGGTTTTTAAGAAGAAGAAAGAAGAGGAGGAGGGGCAGGAGGAGGACAACATGCGACAAAGATTGTGTGTGTCCTCACAAAGCCTAAAATATTTACTATCTGGGTCTTTATAGAAAAAGTTTGCTGACCTCTGTATTAATAATTGGTACTTCAAGCATTTTGAGAACAGGGATGTGATTGTGACTCTCCTTAGACAGCATTCATTAGTCACAGCACCATGCAGAAAGGCCCCTAACCTGGGATCTATTTTTAATAATGAAAATGAAGAATAGACAGGTCCTAATGTGCCACACTTGTATACAGTCTGGAAGCACTTATCAAATATAAAGATCCATGCACCTCAGCAAAGGATCAAGTCTTGCTGCTTACTTGGAAGAATGCCCTCACTTTGCCTTAAGGTTTTTACCAACAGCCCCTTCTCCTCCAGGTCTTTATTTCTGTGTTAGTGATCCAGCGGCACAAACAGTTGCCCTGATCTCTCTCTATCACTCCTACCTCAGTTTCCATTAATTCTTTGCTATTGAGTAGCAATAAATTAGGCAAATACTGCCAAGAAGGGAATTATGAAGATCATAATTAACAAAGGAGGCAGTTGGAGGATTTATAGTGCAGGCTGATCCCAGCCTACTTTCACTGGGAAAGAGCATCATCTCAATCTCATTCGCCAGTAATTAGCTCTGCCTTTATTGCATTGTAAATACTGCTTTAATTACCATGCTCTTTAGTTCAGAAGATGGAACTCAGTATCCTTATTGGATTTCATGTTCTCGCAATCCCTCCTCATCACTCTCTGAGCCTTTGCCGTGCACAATAGATGTATGCAAATGCAACTGGCAACGGCAGTGTGAGAGGATTACAAGAGGTAGAGATGAGCAATATGAGAGATGCACAGTTCTGGAGAAGAAGCTGCCTGCCTCTCCCTAATTATCATCCTGATCCCTCTTATCCAGGAGTCTCGGGGGAATCAACTAACATGGATAAGGCAACTCTGTTGGGATAGCTTCTGAAAAACTCAACTAAGCCAGTGGAGATAACCATCTTCAGAACTTCCAGGCTACGAAAAGGAAGCTGGCATTAATTAGGCATTAATTAGCATCAGCCAGGAAGTGGGCCAAGAAGTATAGTGGCCAGAGTTCAGGGGATGTGAACCTGAGGTCCAGTTCATCCACTAATTCATTACAGGACTTGGATAAATCATTTCTCTTTTTGTACCTCAGCTTCCGCCACTGAAAAATGGAGTTAGATTAAGTGGTTGCATATAACACCAGATCAAAAGTTGTATGGATTTATTAATCTTATACTGAAAGACATTTTAAGGAGCATCTGTCTGATTCTGTGTGGTAGGCATCACATCCCCTAAGCCCACCTCTGATTTCAGCTGCAACGGGTGGACAGTTCTGTGCAAGTTTATGCTTCTTTGCACGGTCCATTTCCCACCGCAAGCATGTGCCCTGCTTTTCCACATTCTGCTTCAGGGTCAGCTCACTGAGCATCGTGCAACGAGAGCCCTTGGGTGCAACCCTCAACAAATAGGGGACAGCAGTGGCTGGATAAGTGCTCCAGTCTCCCATCTTTCAGGTGGATGATTCTGGACCACATTTGGTATGCTGCTCAGGAGTCCCAGAAGAATTGAACCCTGTTGCCTACAATAGTGACCTCAATAATGTTCCCTTAATTGGCTTTTTTTCCTTCCTTGCTCCTTCACATCTGTTTCCTAAGTTCACCTCCTAAAAAACCACTTCTACCCAAGTAGTCGTCTCAGGGACACAAACTAAGAAACTTTTTAGTTTAAAGACAAAGAAATTAAGGTGAGAAGAAAACTGTGTAACTAGACCAAGGGCAGTGTTCTTCCCACTGCCCTATTTATGGATGGACAGGCCACATGGCTGCAAAACACACCCAGAAGAGACCTACTGTGGTTCCTTCTTAGCTCTCATCCAAAAAGATATAATCCAGCAATACAGAAATATAATAAACCCCATTATATAAAGAGTAAGAAATATCATAGGTGATGGAAATAATCAGCAACAAAAATAAAATAAGAATACATGCTCTGACATCATCAAATGAACTTGGATTTGAACCCTAGTTCTGCCATTTCATAGCTGGGTGACCTTGTTCCGTAAGCTTTTTACACCTTACTTTGCTCATCTATAAGATATCAGGAATAATGATATCTAAAATACAGTAACCTCCCGATAAATTAGCATTATCATCTTATCATTATCACTGTTATATATAATAATTTTGTGATTGCCATTCAAACAAAAAAGAAAACTAGCAATGCTGCAAACAGTAACCTTACTCAAAGCCTGAGGTTTTAGCTATTCTGTACCCTTTCAAAATAATAGCCAGGGAGTGTTTTTTTTCCTTCTTTTCTGATTATTGTGACACCAACACACAGGAAAACACAAAGGAAAAGGTACGCTGTAAATTATATCTCCTCTCTCCCTTTGTCTAGAGCTTTGACAGAGGCCCATTGATGACACTGGCACTGATGTACCTCATTCCCTTGGGTTGTGGACTGACACTCCCAGGGTTAATGAAGACTGAGGCAGAGATCCCCGCTTCCTGGCTCTCTATTTTTCTAAGCCACTGTGCCAACTGTTAGGGAACACGTGCCAGATTCTGCGGAAATAGCAGGCAAGCATCCGGTGATGAGTACGTAGGAATGCAAAGCCGTGTCAGAAAATCATCCAATCTCAAGGACCTTAAATGTCAGCAGAACCCTGCTACAGCAACCTTGCCAAGTGGTCGCCGCGCTTCTCCTGAACATTGCCACATTGCCACATTTTGAGACAGCCTATTCCGTGTTTAGACAGCTCTGACTTTTAGAAGGCTTTTCTTCATACTCATCCAAAATATTTTCCCTGTAGCTTATGTTCATCATTTGTTGTAAATCTAATCTATTAAGTCATTTAGAACAAAAGTTAATCCTTTCTCCATATGGCAACTCTTGAAAAAATTTGGAAATCTCGGTCACGTTTTCTCTTGGTTGTCACTTCTTCTGGCTAGACAACTCCATATCCTTCATGGGTTCCTCACTTATTTCCCACCACTCAGGGAGATCAGAGAAATAACTTGGAAAGTATCTAAATAGCTAACTGCGTTTGAAATTAAAAAATAATAATAATAGTATGGTTTAATTCCAAAACATACTTGAGATTGGCAGTGTGATCAAATAGAGGCCATAAATACAGGTCACTTAAAAGGCAGATGTTACGTAGGAAGGACATGGACTCTGATGTCAAGCCAACTTGAATTTGAACCTTGGCTCTGCTGCTTACTTGCTGAGTGACCTTAGAAAGATTATTTAACCTCTCTCATCCTCAGTTTCCTTATCTGTAAAATGGACTTACAATACCTGTCCCAGAGGATTATTGGGAGGATGAAAGAGAGAAGTGATGTGAATGTGCTCAGCGTGCAGCCTGGCCATATGGTGCATTAGAAAGAACATGCACTTCAAAGCTAGACGGAGGAATCCTGGCTGTGCTACTTCTTATCTATGAAAATTTGTACAAGTAACTCAGGTGTTCTGAGTCTCATTTGCCTCATTTATGAAATACCAAATAACACTGAATTTGAAAATTTATTGTTAAGATTAGAAGTATTATTTGTAAAGTGCCTAGTGCAAAGCCTGTTTCCTGAGTTATCCTTATTTTTACAAAATTCAAAAAAAATTTCTTTTTCCTTTCACTTCCATGGAATCTCATTAGAAAATGCAAACCTGTATAATCTGCTAATTTGGGGTTTTACCAAGGAGGTAGTAAGAAGAATGCGTGTTATTGAAAGAAGACGTCTAACACGAATTTATAAAATATAAAGAAAAATCCAGGAGACTTTCCTATGAAGTAAAGAATTTACAAAGAATAATTAAAACAATAATGCCAAGAAAATATACCTTCTGATTTTTTATATACTGACATTCAAAAATAGATGAAGAGAGTCATAATTGTGATAAAACAGGATACCAGTGATTCTGTGATTTTTGAGTTTAAAATGTCAGCAGAGAGGGCCAGCCCTGTGATGTAGTGGTTAAGTTTGGCATGTTCCACTTCGGGGGCCTGGGTTCAGATCTCGGGCTCAGACCTACACCACTCATCAGCCACCCTGTGGTGGTAACCCACATATAAAGTGGAAGAAGATTGGTACATATGCTTGCTCAGGGCTAATCTTCCTCAAGCAAAAAACAAGGAAGATTGGCAACAGATGTTAGTTCAAGGCTAACCTTCCTCAGAAAAAATAAATAAATAAATAAATAAATAAATAAATAAATAAATAGGGGCCCGCCCCATGGCTTAAGAGTTAAGTGCATGTGCTCCACTACTAGCGGCCCGGGTTCGGATCCCGGGCGTGCACCGACACAATGCTTGTCTGGCCATGCTGAGGCAGCATCTCAGATACAGCAACTAGAAGGATGTGCAACTATGACATGCAACTATCTACTGGGGCTTTGGGGAGAAAAAGGGAAAAAAAAATAAGGAGGAGGATTGACAATAGATGTTAGCTCAGGGCCGGTCTTCCTCAGCAAAAAGAGGAGGATGGGCATGGATGTTAGCTCAGGGCTGATCTCCCTCACAAAAAAATAAAATGAAATAAAGAAATAAAGTAACAAATAAAATGTCAGCAGAGAAATTCACAGGGATGAAGCCAGATGGTAAGTGTTTGGACCATTGGGAAGAATGCTGACTATTCTGGATGGTGCAAAGAAAAGACAGAAAGAGCACGTGGGGTCTCTATCCAGGGGCACACCTTTCAAGAGCTGTAGTCCTGCTCAACAGATGTATCGGGAAGTTGGTTACAGTGGGGTTGGTGCCAGTCCATCACTGTCCCTGGAAAAATATGTCCAAAACACACATCCCTTCAAGGAGGACTGTCTGAGTGCATGAAAGGCAAATCAGAAGGGACAACCTACAGGTAAGGACACTGTGACTTCCAAACCTAAAGTTAAAAGCAACTCCGAAAACAGACAGTGGAAAAAGTATCAGAAGATTTCACCTCTGGCCAGTTCTCCACTCTGCTTTCTACCCTGAACAGATCACTTCTCCCTTTCTCTATGCCTCAGCGTACCATGTAAGATGGAGTGAGGGTGCACTAGGTAATTTCTGAGGTCACTTTCAGCACCAACAAATGCTATGTTTCTTTTCTGTCAAAGGTATTCAAGATTGATTAGCATCAAGAAGTCAGCAAATTGCCAGACAGCTCCTAGCATGGAGCCTGGAACAGTAGAAGTTGAATGCAAAAACATGCCTGGAAGTGTACTGCTTCAAAATTAAAATCAATCAGTGAATGTCTAGTTAACATTCAGAGTGGTTAGTTAACATCCGGTTAACTGAAACATGAGATCACTTTGAGGACGTTGGCTTTCACTACATTGGAACCAGTACAGACCAAAACCCTGACCCAGAAGCTTTTGGCATTAAAGTGGAACTTCCCTGAGAACTGAGGAGTCTCCCTCACTTCTTTACAAGAGTTCTTGTTCAGAGTCTTAAAAGTGGTGACATGAGCCACTGTCTTCTAAGCCAAGAGGGAAGTCTCCATCTCCTCTTTCACACACATCCCTGCGTCCTTCTCCCTAGTCTCAGCGTCTGGCACTTCTTTATCGTGAGACATGGGTTAGACATGTTCAAGTCCATGTCCTGTGCAGAAAGCAGAGACGAGTTTGGGGGAAGGGGATGGTGTCTGGGGGCCTTAAGGACATGAATACAAGGCCACCTACACACCACCTGCTCATTTCCTAACTAGACCTACCAAGAAAAATGGGACCCCTTTTTTTTTCACCCCCCAAAGCCACAGTAGATAGTTGTATGTCATAGCCGCACATCCTTCTAGTTGCTGTATGTGGGACGAGGGCCATGCAGGCCGGAGAAGTGGTGCGTCGGTGCGCGCCCAGGATCCGAACCCAGGCCGCCAGCAGCGGAGCGTGCGCACTTAACCGCTAAGCCACGGGGCCGGCCCGCAATATTCTTAAAGATGCATCCCTCTTATAGATACAGCCTAAATGTTCAATGTTAATGACATAATTATGTAATTATTACATGCGATGATAATAATGATATAATCATTCTGACCACCCTAGTGGAACACAAACACTCTCATTTAGCCATATACATACTCTCATTTAGACATATACACATCATGCTGTCATTATGGAGGTTATAATTTGCTTCTTCATGGGCTATTTCATCACAGAAATGAGGATGCTCCCATGCTTTGTCCTCCTAGCCACCTCTAGGGATGTTGTTTGCCCTGATGAGCTGCTAAAAGAGCTAACCTCCAAGCCCCTTCCTCTAGCATGGAGGAAAGGCAATATTCATCTTGGGCCACCCACTCTCTCTCTTACTCTCTATCGCCTTCATTAAATGCTTTGCCATTCCATTCCAGCAACAGAAGGCCGGGGTGGGCCAGACGGATGGCATGGTGCTGAAATCACTCCCCATAAAAACGTGCCTGCAATGTTACAACAGCTTTGATGCCGTCGTAATGCACCCATAAAATCAAGGAACATATGTAGAGGCAGCTGCTGGTGGCAGCAAAGGAATGTAAAAAATATGGGGCTATTGAAAAACTTTGATAGATTTTACTGCCAGCCAAGTATATATATTTTTTATGGTCTGCTATATGAACCTACAAAAAAAATCATGCTTTTCTTGAGTGTGTTTATTCATTGCATCATTTACAACAAATTCCTAAGACAAAGTAGACCAGATGATTAGTTTTCAAATCAGTGGTCTCAGTTAGCCTTAAGAAACTCAGAGAGAAAGGAAGAGGCTTTTAATAACTGGTCCTTGGAAGGTAGTAGGGAAGCCCTAGGTATTAGGAAAAGGTAATGCCATACCACATAAACCATTTCCCTATATCACACACTCTGGGTGCACCAGGATGCTCAGAGTGTGACTATTCAACTTCCTTGATCTGGCACGGGTTTTGCTGCAACTAAGTGATGGTCGGGCAGAGATATAATAATTAGTGGGGGAAAAAATCAGATTACCTAAGCCTAACGGTAGTATTATTATACAAATAATATATGAATGCACAAGGTAAACCGCTAGGATGTGGGAAGAAAAATTAGAACTACCATTAGTAAAATAACGGGGAAGAAAGTATGCTTTATTAACATTTAATATACTCTCGGTGGGAGTGCTTCTAACATTAGCAGGTCAATGCAAGTGAGAACTTGATCCAAAATTCATATATTGTATATTCATGAATTGGGATAAATGTTCCAACATCCTTTACTACAAATGTGTAATCAAAAAGTTTAGAAATTGCTGAGTTAATAGTACAAAACTCTTTATCTAATACTATAAGGAAAAGCTCAAATCTTCAAGAAATAGATAATTCTTTTATAATATAATGTTTTAGAGCATGGAAAATATGGCAAATTTCCAGATCATTTTATCTGGCTGGAACACGTGTTCTGTGTTTGGTTGGTTGACTTTTACTTGTTCTTGCTTTGAATATAATCCTTCTGTGACTCCCATGTTCATACAAGGTTTTTTTCTTATAGTTTTTAATCCACTGGCATTTTATTTTATTTTATTTATTTTTTATTTTTTTGTGAGGAGGGCTAGCCCTGAGCTAACATCCGGTGCCAATCTTCCCCTTTTTTCTTGAGGAAGAGTGGTCCTGAGCTAACATCTGTGCCCATCTTCCTCTACTTTATATGGGACACCGCCACAGCATGGCCTACCAAGCGGTGCTCGGTGCTCGCCGGGGATCCGAACATGCGAAACCCAGGCCGCCGATGCGGAGCGCACGCACTTAACCGCTTGCGCCACCGGGCCGGCCCCTAATCCACTGGCATTTTAATGGGTTAAAATGCATATGCTCACAATGCCCCCTTGTCCTGCTCTTTCCATTACAGCAAGTGATTCTCCTTGGTGCAAGCCATAGTCAGGTTCAAAAGGTTAATAAAACAGTAAGAGTCATGTCCATGGCTAAAGCAACAGCCATGACTATGAATTTTAATAACACAGCATTTGGCATTTTTAAAAAAAGCTTGGATTTGATAACAGAAAATGTTCATATTCTGGATCTTAATACACATACATAGCTGTGTGTTAAGTGGGCAAGTCAGTTACTCTCTCTTAGACACAGGATAATCATGTATACAATAGATTCTTTTTTTGTAAGAAAATTTTACATACATTTATTTTATTAATGTGTTTCCTATAAATACATTATATATGTATACACATATATACAAATATATGATATGAGACCAACAGTTAGCTTATCCCATCTCTACATATACAGTAACCTAAAATGGAGATTCTTTACAGGATTGGTAGTACTCAATAAATGAAAATCATTATTATAAATATGATAATAGGATATTTATTTCCTATAACATCTGTCCACTGCAGAGCAAATAACTCAAAAGAGTCAGCATTATCATGGTGAAAATAAGGTCTGGAAAGGAGGAGGTCATAGAGGAAAATAAGAGAAGCTTGAATGAAGAATAAGAACGAAGGAATTTAAAATATGGTCTAATGACTATCTTTCAAAGTCCTGTTTAACACTGCCAGACAAAGGAGTTAGCATAATCCTAAGCAGCCAGGAATTTCTATCTTTGGGAAAAGACACCGCTTGGTTTAAATCTTTCCAATGGTCTTCAATGATTTATCTCTTGGCAACACAGGAACCAATGAAACAAGCACATTTCCATTCCTGACTTCTAGGGCTCAGGTAAAAAATCTATTAATAGGCATGAAAGGCCAGATGGACTGGCCAAGGCCTGGAGCACAAAGGTTAGTTTCAGAGGAACCATCTGGGGCTTGTTCTTACGCCTTAGTGAAAAAGCCAGTGAGAGCCAAGAACACAACACAGTCAATTAGGAAGGCAGTAGTCAGTCGGAAGTCTGCTGATTCTGTCAGCCTTTCCCTGCTATAGAAAAACGCTGGTTTGGAGAAGGGAAAAACTTATGAGTTATTTTCTTCTTCCTTCTTAATTTTCAAAAACAACTGGACACATTTTTGTAGTTAAGAAAGTAAGCAAAGAAATTAGGACTCATCCAGGTACACAATTCCCAGTTTCACAGGAGAAGTTTCCAGAACACTCTCCTTCCATAGGACATGATGTTCCCTTGGTAGGGAGGGAGAGAGGCCTGGCTCTGAGCATTCACTGGAGTAAAATCCAAACTACTCACCAAAATTTACCAAACACCCTCAGAGTTTGGTTCCGATCAGTATTACCCACCTTTCTGAAGAGTTCATGTTAAACTTTCAGATATGTTGAGTTTCTGATATAAAAAGAAATACCTTCATCATCATAATAATGGGACAGAATGGTTTTAAATGTCAGCTCTTGACTTACTCGCCTTTTGATTTCAGACGGGTTACTTAACCATTCTGAGCTGCAGTGTCTTCATGTTAAATGATGATTAAAGAAAGAAACAATTTATGTAAGAAAGTTAGCACAGCTCATTCATTGTTCTCATCCATTCATTTTGTCAACACTTGTTCACTGGGTACCCACCGTGTGACCGGCACCAATGGCACAGCAGTGAAAAGATACACAGGCAACTAAATTACAGCAGTTATTTTGTAAAAAAACAATTGCCAAAATTTGAGAAATAAAAAAAAAAAACGATGTTTTTTAAGACTAATAACCCTACTTGCCATATATAACCAATTTTAATATTTTTATGTAATTCCTCACTTTGATTCATTCTGAACAATAATAATTTTCATAAAGCTAAAAAAGTATAAATTAACTGTAAATTGTAAAATTTCTTTTAGAAATTCGGCTTTCTATAAGACTATGTTATAAATAATATTTAGAAAATGCTTTTCGCTAATTTTATATTTTTCTTATGTGCATACACATAAGTGCATAGCCAAATTTTGAGATTATGGGGATATTTTAATTTTGGAATAAATGAAGCAAAAATGTTATGATTTGGAGCAGATAGATCTCATTTTGAATCTAGGCTCTGCCTCTACTAAGCTGTGTGATCTTGGGAGAATTTACTTCTCTTGCAGATTCAGTTTTCTCATGTTCAAATTTAGTTAAGGTTCTATATATGATCTAGTTATTACCAATGTCTAAAAGAATAGGAACTTTTTGCTATTTTATGAAATTAAAAAATGTCTGCCTAAAATTTTATGGTGAATTTATGACAATTCCATAGATAGAATTTTAAAGTGTGTGCTTTGACCTAAGGAGCCAATGAGAAAAATAAGTGTATTTTAAATAACTTCATATTTTAAAAATAATGACAGCATAGAACATGTTCAATTTAACGACTACAGAACTTTCTTATCCTCTCCTAAAACATACTTTCAGGTATAACTGAACTGAAACCAACCAGTAATCAAGCCTTTGTTAAAAAGCAAATGAGAATATTTCTGTGAATTTTTTATCATGCAAAGGATTCAAGTTACAGGACTGAGAGGTTGAATTTTTATGTTTCTTGTTTGACTGGTTTTATTATTAATTGATGTAATTGTCAGAATTTTTTCAACCTCTGTCATCGTCCGAAACAAAACATACCTTTGGTTTAAATAAAGTAGAGACTGGGTTATAGGTAATTGAGGAAGTATGCTGAATGTCTCATTTAAGGGACAAATGTTCAGCCATAGAGAGAAGCAACTCATAAGTGAAAGTGTCCTGGAATAAGACTCCTCTCTCCCAACTGTGTAAGACAAGCATAGAGATAATAATGCCCACCTATTTCCTCTATTCAAATTTCCTTCCTTCCCATTGCTGAGAGATTTGCTATTTTCAAACCTATAGCAGAAAACGTGATGTCTGCTCAGCCAGATGTCAGGATATCTTAGGCTCCTTCAAATTCTACATTAGTAGAAATTCTAGAAATTTTTCAAGTCTGCCTTATCTCCTATTTAGACCATGAAGCTGTCCCTCAGAATTCTAACCACCACCTCCTAGAGCCTACCCTTCTGTTCCTAGAATATATTCAGTTTGGCAATTGATTTGAAATCATTGTGATTTACTGTCTTAACTCGTGTCTTCCCACCTAGAGTGTTAGTGCTTTAAGCATAGGGCCACAACTTTTACTTCTCTTTTGTGCCCCATGGCACCCAGCATGGGGCAGCTTTGATGAATTAACAGTAGAGTTTCCTAAAAAGTTATATACAGAGTCATTTCATGTGACACAACAATTCTATTCCTAGGTATCTACCCAGGAGAAATAAAAATATGTGTCTACATATATGTCTACAGAGACCTGTATGCCAATGTTTACAGCAGCATTATTCACAATAGCCAAAGAGTGGAAATAACCTGAAAGTCCAATAATTGGTGAATGAATAAACAAAATGTATATCCACTCAATGGAATACTATTCAGCAACAAAGAAGAATGGAAACACTGATACACACTAAAACATGATGAACTTTAAATACATTATGCTCAGTGAAAAAAGCAAGACATAAAAGAACACATGCCAAATGATCCATGTATATAAAATGTTCAGAAAAGGTAAATCTATAGAGAGAGAAACAGTGATTATTTAGGGCTAAGGATGGAAATGGGGAGTGACTATAAATGGAATTGGGGTTTCTTTTTAGGTTGATGGAAATGTTCTAGAATTACATTGTGGTGATGGTTGTATAACTCTGTAAACACACTAACGTCCATTCAATTGTATAGTTAAACTAGGTGAAGGATGGATTTTAGAGTATCTAACTTATATCTCAATAAAGTCGTTTAAAAAAAAAAAAAAGAAAACTTCCCAGACTCAGCCTTCAGAAAAAGGCAAGCAAACAGGGCACATTTTCTGCTGGACAAGACTAGGTGGGAAAAGAGGTTCTCATTTCAGAGGTCCGCCCAACTAGAAAGGAGATTCAAAATGGAACTCAGAGGAAGAATTTTCAGATTGGATGAGGTCATTCCTAGACAAAATGACCTAAGACTCCCTCATAAATGACAAAGTAGATCTGTATTTAACATTGGGCTAAGCAGTTAGAAAAGCAGTTTGCTACAGCGGTGAGAAAGTCAGACCTGGAATTAGATGACCTGAGCTCAAATAGCCCTGCCATCCACCTCTCTGAGCTTCAGCTCCCTCATCTGTTACTATTTATAGCTGTGGCCCATTCACGAGTACCTCCCATAAAGAGTACTTCCTACCACCAGGTACTCTTTTAAGGTGCGGTTCATGTGTTAACTCCTTCAATTCTCAGAACAACAGAGGCATTAGGATTATTCCCAGATCTACATACAGACAGGTTATTTAACTTCTGAAAATCATGCAGCTACTGAATGGATGAAGTGAATGATATTTGAATCAAATGGTATGAGTCCAGGGCCTGAGAGCTTTTTCACTTCCCCATGCATACTCTATTTGCAGTACTCTTACCCAGGTGGAAAATTTGAGAAGCATATCGGAAGAAAGGTTTAGAGGTATTCAAAGAGAGGTAGCCCACAGAAACATGGTTTGGAGGGTAGAGAGCCCCAGGCTTTAGCCTCTTAGTGCATCATGACCTTGAATAAATGTCTAATTCTCACACCCTTAACTTTCCTAATATGTAAAATGGAAATAACAAAATATACCCCCAAGGGTTCTGGTATGAACAGTAATGCCAGTAAAGTGTAAAATCTAGTGCTTGGCTCTCAGTCATAAAATTTTGTTATTACTCTTGGCATTGGTATATGAATGTATAAGTACAGTGGGTGGGTCAATAAATGCAGGTTGAATCTAAATCTGAACTAGTTACATGACTTTGCTTGAGTAACTGTCACTCTGGGCATCTTCAAAGAAAACTCAGAGAATTGAACTACATGAGCTCTCAGTGTTACCGCACCAGGTCCGTTTTTGCCCGCCACCCAGAAAGCCAACCGCCGAGATGACAAGATGGCAGCAGAGAGAGAGGGTTTATTAATCACAAGGCAGCCAAGTGAGGAAACGAGAGAATGCATCTCAAATCCACTTCGTCAAAAATAGGGACTCAGCGACATTTGTGGGGTAGGGAGCAAGGAGGTCTGAAACGATTGGAAGTGAGACGAGATGAGGTAACCGATGATCTGCCCAAGCATAGTCAGGCTTCATGCCTCTTCTTAGGACACATGTTCAGAGAATGGCACGTTAGCATGCCCTGAGGGTGGAGTTTTAACCTCTTGACGTCAAAAGGTCACTCATGGGTCATATGTCTGCGAGGGCCCAGTTGATAGGTTGGTGGTCTCAACCAGCCTGAAGTGGACAAGGGGTTCCAATTCCTGAAAAAACAGCTCAAACACCCGTTACCGTGGTGACCCAGGCTCCAGGGAGACATTATCTATAGGAACCTAGTGGGAGTCAGATGATAGCACATTGCCTAAACAGCACAGTTAACAACAGGTAAGTTTATCATGCAGATTTAAGTCCTCCCTTCCACCTTCCATTCTGATAAGTTTCTAGGTAAGGCCATCCCCCCCCCCTTCTTCCTGGTACAGGGAAGAAGATCCCTTTACACATGGAGATTTCCTTTACAAATGTAAATGTCTCTCACAAAGGGTAACCAGAACTAAGAATTGGCTTAGCAAGGACCCTCCCAGATACCCAGAAATGTCTATGGTGATGCCTGTTCTGGGGGCAGGCCTCCCATCCCAAACTCTTCTGGCCAGTTAGTGCGGGTGGGTGCCAAAGTGTCTTTCAGGCAGAGACATATTTTGAGGTGGACAATTCTGATCCCCCATAGTTACTAGCTGCTTAATCATCAATGGCTAACTGTTTGCCGGTTTCTTCAGTTCCCTCTCAGACCTAATAATTAATGACAACAATTTATCATTATATTAACAATTACTCTAACAATTACAATTATATTAACAATCGTATTATCAATTTACTTTGTTAAAAATTCACAAAATATCATAAGAGTCTGAAATCTACCACTTATCAAGCACCAACTACTTAGGATACTTGTATTAATTGTCACAATTTTCTAAGGTATGTATTATTACACCCCATTACAGATGGGGACACTGAGATCCAGTTGTTTTCAGATTAGATGGGAGTTAGCCTCCAAATTTACTTAGCTGACAAGGGACAGAAAAGGAATTCAGACCCAAGTCTTTCTGGCTCAGAAGTACCCACTCTCATTCACCAAATCACTTGTCTCCCTAGACTTTACTGAAAGCCAGGATGATGCTTGTAGTTCACTTTTTACAATACCTGGAAAAGTCAAAGTGGAGGTGACTTGATACTGTTAAGATGTTGTTCTCAAAAAGCCAACTCCATATACATACTCTGATATACCATACCCCACATCCGGATTTACAAAGGAATAAAATGAGGGTGAGGTGATTCATTGTGTTAAAAACGTGTTAGAAGATGGTCAACTTTAAATTTCTTCCAAAGAACTATTAACACATCATTAGATTTCTATAAGCTCAATTAGCACACGATTTCAGAGGGACCACCTGTTGTACGAAGAGAGGCCACTTGTGCCAGCAAAGGAGCTGTTGTTAATTCGCCAAGACCTCAGGGACGCGTTTTCAATTAGTTTAATCCTTAATATGGTTTGATTTCCTGGGTGTGAGCCCAGCCCTTGAGAGGCTAACAGCACTTTCCTGAAAAGGATTCCAAGAATTTCTACCTCCAAAGTGGGAGAATTGAAAGTCAGGAAACTAAGTGGCTCAGTCCTAAATTCTCATGGCAGACCAGAAGTTTTAGGAATAGCAACAGACGCTCAGGCCCAGGCCGGCCTAGTTAAGATTATGGCATTTTATACCAGGACACATTTTATATCAGGTTCAATCATTTTCCAAGGATGCCTCTGAGATCTGTTTCTTCTGAGTTCTGGGGTGCTATGGGACTAATTCTCAAAGTCAGTTAAAGTGATGTTCTCCCATCACATGGCACCAATATCACCTAACTTAGAGTATTTCTATATCTTGGTGACTTTTGATTCTGAGCCCCATGACCAGAGTTCATCCCTTTCCTCCCCAATTTATATAACCTAACTACTAAACAAGACTGATTCTCTGACAACTATTGTAAAAAATTTCAAACATACACAAAAGTAGAAGACTCACTTAATAAATCTCAAAGTACTTAACTTCTGGGTTTAATAATTATCATCTTCTGAAAAATCTTATCTCATCCACACTCATATTCATTTCTCCCTCCCCCACTGGGTTATTGTGAAACAAATCCCAGGCATCATATCATTTCATAAAGAAATATTTAAGGATATATATATATGAAAATGATAAGGACTTTTTCTTAAAAATTAACTATCATACCATTATCATGACTAATAAAACTTAAAAATTATTTATTAATATCATCAAATATCCAGCCCATAATCAAAGTTACCTGACTGTCCCATAGAGCAAATATACAATTATTTGTTCAAATCAGGAATCACATAAAGTCTCAATGGTTGATATGTCCTCAACAAGTAACAAATATGTCGCTTATAACCTATAGTTTCCCTCTTTTTTTTTATTTATGAACAAATTAGATACTGTAATTTTCCACTGTCTGAATAAATCAATGTAGTGTCTTTTAACATGTTGCTCTTTCCCCTCTATTATCTTTCCAAATTGATAATTGGATCTAGAGACTCAACCAGAATCAGAGTTGATATTTTGTCAAGAATATTTCAGATGCCATGTGTACTTCCATAAGAAGACACATACTGTAGGCTGTCTTCCTTTTTGTAATGTGAGCAGCCATTGATGATCATTGTCTACAACTATTATTTCATCTAAGATTGCAAACTGGTGGTATTCTATTTCTACAATCTCTTCATTTATTAGCTAGAATGCTTTGATAAATAAAAATCACTATTTAGTAACTATTTGGTTACTCTCATGTATAGTTTCTAAAGGAAAATAAGGATAAATGCTTAATTCTTTTCTCTAATTTATCAGTTTTCAAAATAATGATTTGATTCCTAGAATCCTCCAAAGATGATCAATGAGATTTTCATTTATAGTATGATTATGAATTCATGGATTTAATGTATTTGATTTGTACAATTTCTGTGATTCTTATTAATGCTCAAATTATCCTAAATTTAGTCAGTAAGAGCCTCTTCAAGTTGGTTCCTGAAACCTTTTAATGCAACCCTCAATAGCTTTCTTTTTTCTGTATGACAAGATGCATTTTTTTAATTTCACATTTTTACATTTTTTTATTAAGATATAATTGACATAACATTGTGTAAGTTTAATGTGTACAACATGATGATTTGATCCACTTATATGTTGCAATATGATTACCACTGTAGTGTTAGCTAACACCTCCATCACATCACATAATTACCATTTCTTTGTTGTGGTGAGAACATTTAGGATCTAAAAAAGTCAAGAGATAACAAGTGGTGAAGATGAGGAGAAAAGGGAACACTTGTACACTGTTAGTGGCAATGCAAACTGGTACAGCCACTATGAAAAATAGTAAAGAGGTTCCTCAAAAAGTTAAAGATAGAACTACCATTTGATCCAGCAATCCCATTTCTGGGTATATATCCAAAAGAAAGGAAAACAAGGTATCTAAAAATTATCTGCATGCCCATGTTTACTGGCAGTATCATTCATAATAGCCAAGCTATGGAAACAACCTAAGTGTCTGTCAATGGATGAATGGATAAAGAAGATGTGATATATATATATACTATGGAATATCCTTTAGCCATGAGAAAGAAGGAAACTCTGCCGTTTGCGACAACATGGATGGACTTTAGAAATAAGCTACACAGAGAAATACAAATACTACACAGTATCACTTATACATGGAATCTAAAAAAAATAACAAAAAAATATCAAACATAGAAACAGGGAGTAGAAAACTGGTTGATATGGGCTAGGGGTAGTAGAAATGGGGAGATGTTGGTAAAGGGTACAAACTTGCAGTCAGAAGATAAATAAGTTCTGGGGATCTAATGCACAGCATTGTGATTATAGTTAACAATACTATATTATGTACTTCAAAGTTGCTAAGAGACAAAATGCGCTTCAACAATTTTTTAAATTATTTGCAAATATTATATGCTCATTTTTGGAAAATTGAGAAACTGAAAAAAACTAGGACAAAAAATATTAAAATGACCCCTATGTCACCTCTCAGGGATTAACCATGGTTATTTTATTTCATTTTATTCTTTTTATAAGTATGCGTATATTTTACAAAAATTAAAAAACATCTTTACTATCTCTTATTAACAGGTTTATTTATGGTTGTAGAAATTGGAAACAACCTAACAGTACAATAACAGGATATGTGATTTAAAAAAATTATGGTGCATCCATATAATAGAATATAATGCAGCCATTAGAAGTAATATTTTAGCAAATAAAATGCTATATGAACATGCCAATGAAAATATAGTGAAAAATAAGCAACTCGATTAATATTGCCAAATTATGCTCCAGGAAAGTATTAATTGTTACTCATGTCAACAATATACAATATAAGCATCCATTTCCCTGAATATTCACTAGGACTACATAATATTCACTTTTAATTTAACTGATTTTTCCATGCTTCATTTTAAGGTATTATTTGAACTTTTGGGTACCCCCTCTGAGGGCAAGTCCTACAATCAGTCCTACAATCAACAGTAGATCTTCTGTTCCAAAGGATCATGTCCCTCTCTCCTTGACTCACCACCACATTCTGTCATTTCTCAGAACCAAGTTGGCTATGATACTGTGCATCTTGCAGCTCTTGGCTTCAGGTCCAGTGTTGCTTCCACCATTCCAAACCTCACTTAATTTTTAAATAGCAAAGCATTACCATGCCAGAGTTTTTAAATATCTACTTCCAACTGGTCATAGAAGCCCATTTGATGCTTCATTTTGGGTCATTTTTTGTGTTGAATGAGATGGACGAGGTGCAAACCTGAATCACTGCAAATATAAACATAGAAGCCAATACTAGACTCAGAACGTGTGCCAGAAAGATACTAATATGTGATATGGTTTTAGATTCAGTGGTAATAAACTGTGAATAAACAGTTCCTTGCAGTGAAGTGACTGTAGATGGTATGACAAATATTAGGCTTGAATGTGCGGGCATTTGAACCTGAGTTCTCAGGCTGTGCCCACAGCAGTACAAATTATATAAGAATGTAAATTGTATTTTCTACTCCTCTCCCTCCATCTCCAGTGTTCAAACATCAACTTGAAGTTTAAGTCTTCAGTACTGGATTTTGTGAGAGCTGAGATGGGAATTGTTTCTTTTTCCCCTACCATGACACATCATGGTCCAAAAGGGGAGTATAAATAAACTTTGTTGGAGGATGAAAGAGTGCCGTCCAAGAAATAAGAGACTTATTTCAATGTTGGATATTATAAAGAAGAGATTTAAGTACCATCTTCTCCTCTCTGATTGGTAGGTTCAAGATGAAATGTGGCTTGGTTGAGAAGACAAATCATCACAATGCACTCAGCTCTTCATAATGAAATTGACTTGTTTGATCCAAGTATCAGCTATTTTTCATATACTGCTTCCCAGGTGCAAGGGAATCAAATCTCTGACCCTGACCGCAGAGTGGTAAGAACACTATCTCTGGGGTCAGACGGGTTCAGGTTCTGCCTTGTTAGCTGTATGGTTCTGGGCTAAGTGCATACTATGCTTCAGTTTCCTCATCTATAAAATGGAGATAATGATATCTCATCTCATAAGATATCTCATCATGTTGTGGAGGACTAAATAAGATAGAGTTAATCAAAACACATGAACCTTATCTACAGTTATTGAAGAGGAGAGAGTCAAAGATATTCAGGGCTTCAGGCTTGGTTTGGGGAGTTATTATAGCAATTTAATTTTATGGGTAGGAAACAGCCTGGTCATGTATCTCTATCACAGGACAGGAATGATTTATTATACCAGACTTTTACTAAGATTTTCAATGTGGCTAATGTTTGATTCTGTGACACAGAAGAGAGTTGCTGAAATGCCAAGGAGTCTAAGACGTAACGATGGGAAAACTGAGATCCAAAACAAAAGCAACCTCTACTCTCAGCACTGCTCCCACTTCACAATGCTGAGCACCTTCTTCCACTCCTTCTCACGGTCCTGTATCATTGAATCAAATAGGTACTAAGCCTCATAAAGTGTAAAGCCCTAGGGAAGTGAGAATCATTGAAGATACTTACCCACGTACTTTTACCATATACCTTTTTTTTGAAAGGTTGGTTGGGCATGAGCTCAGCATTTGCTTTCATCTTTCTCTGTCAATTTCTGTCTCCTTGAACCAATTCTGCTCACTTACTCCACATCATTATGCTCTGGGAGAAGAAAGTGATAATATCAAAAAGATATTCTATTGATAATGGAGCCAAGACCATCAAACAGGAAGGGAAAAATTATTATTTTCATCAAATCAAAGAAAAATACCAAGAATGTGTTTTGCTAGTAGTATGTGTGTGTGTGTATCTGCGTGTGTGCATGCACACACGTCTATCTATGTTTCTTCCTGAGGGAAACAATTGAGAAAAATATTGAAAGGTGAACACTTTCCTCCTTATTTTTTTCTTATTAAACTTTAAGCAGTCCTTAACAAAATGTAACCAAACTAATTCCATCCTCAATAAAAAGGATTATATAAGCCGCCAAGTGGGATTTACGCCAAGAATGCAAGGTTGTTTTAACTTCTGAAAATTAACTAATGCAATAAGCTACATCAATAGACTATAGGACAAAACACATATAATCATCTCAATAAACGCAGAAAAAGAATTTGAAAAATCCTACCTCCCTTCATTCTAAAAAAAAAAGTTAGTAAGCTAGGAATAGAGAACACTCCCAAAGCTGAATAAAGGGCATCTATGGAAAATGCACAACTAGTATCACACTTAATGGTGAAAGATTGAATACTTTCCCCCTAATATCAGGACCAAGATAGGATGTCTGTTCTCACCACTTCTATTCAACATGGTAATGGAGATTCCAGCAGGGGCAATCAGGAAAGACAATGAAATAAAAGGTATCCAGATTGGAGAGGAAGAAGTAAAACTATCTTTATTTGCAAACCACATGATTTTGTACATAGAGAATCCTAAGAAATCTACTAAAAATCTATTAGAACTAATAAAAACATTCAGTAAAGTAGCAGAGTACAAGATCAATATATAAAAATCAATTATATGTCTATGCACTAGCAATGAGCAACCCCAAAATAAAGTTAAGAAAACAATTCCACTTAGCACCAAAAAGAACAAAATACTTAGGAATAAACTCAACAAAAGAAGTGCAAAATTTATATTCTGAAAACTACAAAAGGTTGTTGAAAGACATTAAAAAAGACAAAATAAATAAAAAGATATCTGCATTCAAGAATACAAAGACTCAATATTTAAGTTAAGATGGTGGCGCTCCCCATATTATCTACAGTTCAATGCAATCCCTACCAAATCTCAGCTGAATTTTTCCAGAAACTGACAAGCTTGAAAAATCCCACATCCTTTCATTATAAAAAACATCAGTAAGCTAGGAATAGAGAATGCTCCTATAGCTGAATAAAGGGCATCTATGGAAAATACACAACTAGCATCATACTTAATGGTGAAAGACTGAACACTTTCCCCCTAAAATTCACATGGAAATGCAAGGGACCCAGAATAGTCAAAACAATTTTGAAAAAAAATAACAATGTTGGGGGCTCACACTTCCCAAACTCAGAACTTACTAAAAGCCTACAGTAATAAAGATAACGTGGTACTGGCATAAGGGTAGACATAGATCAATGGACTAGAACTGAGAGCCCAGGAGTAAACTGTAACAATGTTGGTCAATTGATTTTTGACAAAGGTGCCAAGACAATTCAATGGTGAAAGCAGACTCTTTACAAGAAATGGTGCTGGGACAACTGTATAGCCATATCAAAAAGAATAAAGCTGGACCTCTACGTCATACCATACACAAAAATTAACTCAAAATGAATCAGACAGACCTGTAAGAGCTGAAACTATAAAACTCCTAGAAGAAAATGTAAGAGTAAATCTTCATGACCTTGGGTTAGTCCACACCTTCATAGAGATGACTCCAAAATCATAAGTGACAGAAGAAAAAATAGGTAAATTGGACTCTATAAAAATGCGAAATTTTTGTGCTTCAAAGGATACCTCCAACAAATGCAAAAAAAGTAAAAAAATATATATATAATAAATTGAAAAGGTAACCAAGGGAATGGGAGAAAATATTTTCAAATCACATATCTGCTAAGGAACTTGTATCTAGAATACATAAGGAACTCTTACAATTCAAAAATAAAAGACAAATAACCTAAAGTTAAAATGGTCAAAGGATCTGAATGGACATTTCTCCAAAGAAGGTACATAAATTGCCGATAAACGCATGAAAAGATGCTCATCATCATTAGCTATTGGGGACATGTAAATAAAAACCACAATGACATAAGAGTTCACACGCACTAGGATGGTTCTAATTGAAAAAAAAATAGTAACAAGTGTTGGTGAGGATGTAGAGAAATTTGAACACTCATACACTTGTGGTGGTACTGTAAAATGGTGCAGCCTTTGGAAAACGATCTAGTGGTTCTTCAAAAGATTAAACATAGAGTTACCCTATGATCCATCAATTCAACTCCTAGATATATATCTAACATAAATGAAAATATATGTCCATACTAAAACTTGTACACAAATGTTCATAGCACCATTATACACGATAGCCAAAAACTGGAAACAACTCAATGCTCATAAACTGATAAATGAATAAGTAAAACATAGTATATCCACACAATAATATATTATTTAGCAATAAAAAAGAATGAAGCATTAGTACATGCTACAACATGGATAAACCTTGAAAACAGTATTCAAAGTGAAATAAGACAGTCATAAAAGATTATTGTATGATTCTATTTACATGAAATGTCCAAAATAGGCAAATCTACAAAGACACAAAGTAGATTAGTGGTTGCCTAGAGTTTGAGAAAGGGAGGAAATGAGAAGCGACACTAATGGGTAAAGTGTTTCTTTTTGAGATGATAAAAATATCCTAAAATTGATTGTAGTGATGGTTGCACAATTCTGTGAATACACTAAAAACCATTGAACTGTATGGTGTGTGAATTATATCTGAATACAGCTGTGGAAGAAAACCACTCAGGCATGAGTCTTTGACTTATGAACCTCTATGACAAGACAATGGGCCTTCTCTCTTACATTATTTTACAATGGTTGTTTCAGACATCTGAAGACACAAGTGATACTTCCCTGTGGGGAAATCTATTCCTTCCAGAAATTATTCACCTACTATAGAAACAATATCCTTAGTTGTCTTATTCTTCAGATAAGACAGAGACTAAAGAATGTGCTGAATCAAACAATCTGCTGTAGACAATGGAAGAGGCAGCAATAATACACAAGAGGCATTTTATTCTGCAGAAGTGTTTTTCCTGTTGTGGCCACTAAATCATAGCAAATGCAGTAGGATATGAAAGTTCAACCTATTTTCTCATGAAAACTCCAAGGGTACGCTTGTCTATGACACATTACAGGGAATCATTAGATACAATCTGTTGAAGAAGGCCACTTTCTCCAGGAAAGGATGAAAATACTTCCTCATCCCAGAAAATAGGAAAGTAGTCATGTAGTCATTGTGCTTATTTCAGAACTGACCCTAGAGTCAAGGGGAACCATTTATTCCGTGGTTAATAGTTTGAGCTTGGTAATGATTTGCATTTAGATACTTCTTGGTTGGCCATTAAGGGCTACTGTGAGAGGGAAAGAGAGAGTGTTTGTGTAAGATACTAAGAGAAGGGAGGGGGAGAGCTTTTGGTGTGGAGGGATAAAGGAAGTATAGATGGGAAGCTGAGGGAGTTTGAAGGAGGCAGGCAATAGAGAAAAATTCTAGGCAACCAAAGCTGGAAAAGTGATCCCAGAGGGGAAAATCTGATAAGTGTATGTTGGTGGGTGAGAGGGCTCTTGTGAGCGTCCTACCACTACTTAGTGTCCTTGACAACCAGCCCAATAGGACTGCACCTGTGTTCCGACATCACATGGGCAGGAATGTCCCTCTGTCCACACCCAACCCTCACCATGAACAAGGGCAATACAGGAGATAACTCTGCCACTATCTGGACGTCCCTTGAGGACGCCTCCCTGCAGTGCTCCAAGGACAATTGTAAGCCAAAGAGTAGTCTAAGAGACGGGCTAGGGGCAGGGTTGGGTCAAAGGGAAAAGCTTTAACACCCACACTTGAAAGGACTGCAGTCAACAACCTTGTCTGCTAAGTGGATTCTCTGTTACGTAAATGAGAGAGTGGTACAATGATCAGGTGCTCACGGCACATACCGTTTTTCTTTTATTGAGGTAACATCAGTTTATAACATTATATAAATTTCAGCTGTACATCATCATATTTAGACTTCTGTGTAAACTACATCATGTTCACCACTAAGTCTAGTTTTCATCCACCACCATACAAATGTCCCTCTTTACCCCTTTTGTCCTCCCCCACCCTCCTTTTCTTCTAGTAACCTCCAATCTGTTCTCTGTGTCTATGGGCTTGTTTGTTGTTGTATCTTCCACATGAGTGAAATCATACAGTATTTTTCTTTCTCCATCTGACTTATTTCACTTAGCATAATACCCTCTAGGTCCATAAAGGACAAGAGACAGCAAGTGTTGGAGAAGATGTGGAGAGAAGGGAACCCTCATACATTGCTGGTGGGAATGCAAATTGGTGCAGCCACTATGGAAAACAGTGTGGAGATTCCTCAAAAAATTAAAGCTAAAACTATCATACAATCTAGCTGTTCCACTTCTGGGTATTTATCCAAAGAACATGAAAACACTAACTCAAAAAGATCTATGCAACCCCATGTCCATTGCAACGTTATTCACAATAGCTAATACTTGGAAACAACCTAAGTGCTCATCAACAGATAAGTGGATAAAGAAGATGTGGTATACATATATATATATCCAATGGAATACTAGTTAGCCATAAAAAAGATGGAATCTTGCCATGGCCCATACTGTTGTTTTTTTAAATGCCTGCTATATTTTTTTAAAGGAAGATTGGCCCTGAGCTAACATCTGTTGCCAATCTTCCTTTTTTTTTTCTCCCTAAAGCCCCAAGTACATAGTTGTATATCCTAGTTGTAGGTCCTTCTAGTTCTTCTATGTGGGATGCTGCCTCAGCATGGCTTGATGAGTGATGAGTAGGTCCACACCCAGGACCCATGAACCTGGGCCACCGAAGCAGAACATGTGAACTTTGCTGTGCCACCAGGCCGGCCCCGCCCATACTTTTTAATATGATTGCTTGTAAGACAAATCCTTTGAAAGAGGATTTCATTTTGCGGAAAATATTGATTATGATTTATAATTGAGTCTGGTACTTGAGGTAGGAATAAGAATAAATAAAATATTTTATGGAGGAATCCTACCATTTATTAAAATATCTATTGAGTGCAAAGCACAGTTAGTCCACATCATGGGAGGTAAATGTTGCTATTTCCATTTTATAAGTAAGCTGACTCTCTGAAAGAACAAACGTCTAACTCTGAGTCACACTGCTAGTAATGAAAGAGAAAAATCTCACACTTGCATCTCCAAACTTATGACAGGGCTTGCAAAACACCTTGTGATATTATTCTTACTTAGTTGATACATTGTTTCTGAAGAGTGAATGAGTAGTAGAGTCAGCAATAGGAAAAAGTGCATGGTGATGTCTTTGTAGATAGCAAGGTAATATTGCTCACGATAGGTGCAAAATATGTATTTTTTAACATAAAATTATTTTTTTATTGACATATAATTGCATTTACTGAAGGAAGAGAAAAGGACACAGAGCTATTTAGAAAACGTTTGATGAGCCTGAATGCTATAATCAAAAGCCTTTTGCTGCTCCACTAATACCCTGAATACCCCATCCCGTTGCTAATAATATGATTACACCCTTCTGCTTTGGTGTCTGATCTCAGCAACACCCCCACAGTTAACCCAATTCCAGAGAACAACCAAGGGGAAATTCTGTCTCTAGTTTCACTAATAAGGAAAACCATACATCATAGCTGCAAATGGCCAGGGACCCTGGGGTAGGCTAAGAGGAGATATTTTAATGGCCTTAGGTAATTACAAAGCACAGACATTTGCCATAATAGGAAATGGAAGAAGCTGTATCTCAGGTATAATCCAGACAGTAAGAGGGCTGACCCTTCTCTTCTATAGGCACCTCCTAGCAATTTAGACAGAATCACAGGAAGCACTATAAGATCAAATCAGCTTTGTCAAAAAAGCTCAAGTTGTAAGGCTGAATGAAATTGGATACACAGAATAAATTGAAGTTTAAGATTGCCCCAGAGGAAAAATAAATGACTACATTTTTCTGCACTCACTAATTCATTTAATAAACATAATTACCAAGATAGCGTTCTAATGCTATGAGTACTGAAAGGAAGCGCTTTGAGAAGACCCAAGGGGGATATCTTAAGACCTGAAATTCAAAAGCATCCTATATAGAATTACACATATAGGCCATACCTTTAAATAAAAGAATATGAATAGTTAATTTTTTAAAAATCCTTCAGTATCAGCCAAGTGGGAAGTGAGCCTATTTTTAGCTGTCATATCCAGGATGTGATATGGAATGCAATGTGAGCACTGCCGTTCTCTTAGCTCCTGTTCATCAGTGAGCACCCTTGGGCAAATTTCTCATTACTTTACCCAAGGTGGCTGGGACTTCTTCTGATGCAACATCCTATTTCTGTCTGTGTCCACGCATTTAGTTCAATGTGTCCACCTGGAGTTCTATTACTGAACAGGGGCAAAGCTCAGCTTAATTTCTAAATCATACCAGCTTTCTACTAATTTAGTGTCAAGATCACCAGACTTTCCTGCTTTTAAATCCAACGGACAGTTCCTGGTCCTTATAACACATTTTTCACTTGACATCCAGGATCCCCAACCTCTGGTTTTCCTCTTATTACCACTCTGGCTCTCAGAATTCTTTACTAATTCCTTTTCATCAACCTGCCCTCTAAATTTTGGAGTACTTTAGGTCTCTTCAGTTGAGCTTCTTATCTTTTCTATCTGCATTCCCTCCCTTGGTGATCTCATCTAATCTCATGGTTTTAAATGCCATTTAAATATATTCACAAATGTACTTCTCCAGTCCTGATCTCCTATTTCCTGAACCCCAGACTCAGCCTACTGCCTATTCAACATCTTCATTTGGATGGCATCTGAAATTTAACAAATATATAAAAGTATATATATTTTATATATATAAATATCTATATACATTTATCTCTCAATATCTACAAACATGTTTCATCAATTTCTCTTACATTCCAAATCCAACCCAGCAACGAATCTTGATGGATTGCTTTTTAAAATATCTCCAGAAATCTATCATTTTTTACCACATCTACCACTTACCACCCTGATCCAAGCAACTAACCTGCTACCTGGATTAGTGTAACACATCTCCCTGTTTTTGGCTTTGTCCTCTATATTCTATTTTCGACAACTAGAGTGATACCTTTTAAAAGTAAGTCACAATATGTTACTCTTCTATTCAAAACCTGCTAATGGTCTCCTATCTCAGGGTAAAAGCCAAAGTCCTTACAATGGCTTAGAAGGCTTTAAATAGTATGCACCCTCCCACCCACCTCTCTGACCCCATCCTCTGTGACTCTCTCACTGGCTCACTCCACTCTAGCACAATGATCCTTTCTTATTCTTCATTGAACACAACAGTTAGGCCCCACTTCAAAGCTTTGCATTTGCTCTTTCCTCTGCCCAGAATGTTCTTTCCTGCATCCCTCACCTCCTTCAATTCTTTGATTAAAATGTCACCTTCTCTGTGAGAACTTCTCTGACCATCCTATTTTAAATTGCAACAACCTCCCAGAATTACCTATCACTCTTCTATGCTTTGGTTTTCATTTTTCTTCCTAACATTTATCACTATCTGCCATACCGTATATTTTATCCTTTTTGATGTATTGTCTGTCTCCTCCTGTGTATGCAAATTCCATGAAGTCAGGAATTTTTATCTTTTTAATTCAAGGCTGTGCCCCAGTTCCTAAAAGAATGTGTGTCAGATCTGGAATAAGCACCCAGTAAATATATTTTGAATGAATGAATGAATTCCTTCCCCGCTAACCCACTTCCTATTTAATACCATAAAGTATTCACATAATGACTGAGGATCAAACAACTATAGTAGGCCATGATCTTCAAAATCATCCAGTCCACTGCCTCTCCCTCTACAGTAAGAAGGCTGTGGTCTGAGGCCGACTCACATCCCCTCTTTCTCACTCTGTGTGCTTCTCATGAATAGGTCTACATGGACCCTCTACAGGGCTGTTTCATAATCTGCAGCTCCTTCAGAGTTACAAGGACGTCTCATTTCCTTCAAGACAATTTTCCTGCTATTTTATGGCAGTAATGATGATGACAATGATGATGAGGATGTGACAACATGAGCTAACATTTATTGTTTACAAATCATCAGTGATTGTACTAAGAATTTCTCATGCATTATCTCATTTACTTCTCACAACGAATCTGTCAGGTAGCTACCATTATTAATCCTTGTTTACAGATGAACACAAGACTCAGCAAGATTAAGCAATATAGAAGAGTTCATAAGCTAGTTAGTAGCAGAGTTTAGTTATGAGCTGAGATCTCCCTGACTCCAGAACCCGCGATCTTAGCCTCTATCCTATGCTGCCTCCCTCAAATCTCTGCCTCAGTTGTACCTGGCCCCATCCAGAGACGGAGTCTCCTTTGGTGGTCCTGATGATGGCCACCATGGAGAAGAAGGGGCATTAATGAAGCACCCAGATGATGAATGTTTCGAAGTCCTTTGGGTAGTAAGGGCAATGCTCCTCTCTATAAATGACAAGAACAAAAATGACCGTAAATGTTTATTTCAAGTCATGCATCCGAGTTTAAGTATAGCAAAATTAAATGTTATGAAACTTTCAATAGCAGCCTCTATTTCAATTCCCAATACTGGCCATGATATTAGAAGGAAAAGTTGGATTCACTGAAACTCTCGATGCAAATGTATCTTCTGGTTCATAAACAAAAAATAGCTACATGTAATCCTTTAAAAGTTCTTGCTAGCTGAAATTGGCTAAATTAATGATCTTTAAAAGCAATTTTGAAAAATTACATAATGAATTAAATTCCTCTTTCACGAAAAGGTTTATCAGTTTATTCACATGGACAAAACATATACTCACATCACATGAAACAAAACCTGGTAGACTTAGTTTAAATCCTGATCATTAGATATAGGCATTAGGAACGGCTATTAGGATAGGCCTCAATTTATCCATTTTAAATGGAATTAATGCTACCTATCTCTCATGTGTTTTGAAGACTGAATGATGCTATATATAAAAACACCTTGCACAGTAGCTGACATATAGTAAATTCTCAACAAAAGTTTGCTTGCAATTAGGGCATCTAAAAAAGTGTATTAATTGGCAAGGTGCAATAGCGTGTTATCATCTATTAAAGGAGTTTCAGGAGAATTTATGAAAGTATTTTACAAACCTTGCCTTTTTAGAGACAGCAAGCCTTATTATTATGTGCTGTTATAGATCCTATAGGTTTTATAAGTGTAAAACTTGGAAGTAAGATAGTGAAGTCCTGGAGAGTGAAGTCACCTACACGTCATTGTGAGAAACTGAAAATGATTCTCCACATGTTGACCGAGTATATGTGTGGCTGTCAACCCCAGCATGTGGTCTTGGAGCAAATGACAGAGTGAAAGTATCTCATAAAGAAGAGCAGTGTGCTCAGAGAGAAAGGAACACCTGATTATATTCTTTATAAAAAATATATAATTATTGTTTATAATAAAGAGATTTATTATAAGGAATAGGCTCATGCAATTATGGAGGCTAAGCCTCAAGATCTGCAGTCAGCAAGCTGAAGACCCACGAAACCACGTATATATATTTCTGCTCATGGTTCTGCTTCTCTGATTGAAGCCTGACTGATACGTATTATCAACCCCAAAGCCTAGACAACGAGAAACCCTCATGAGAGTCTCCTATGTCTTTTTTCCAGAAAGCAATTTAGAAAGCCCGAGGTCATACAAGACCATAAAAAGCTGATTTATCTGCCAATATGTAATAGCTTTAAATATGTCCATACACATCAAAAGCCATAATGAGACTGAGGCACCATTAAGATTATATGATGATAGTACTTCATCAGACGAACAAGGGATGTTCATAACCTACTCTTAGCCACAGCCACCTTTTCAAAGCAATATTTAATGGATTATGGACCTTCACAGCTCTATTGAGATGATGCATAGATGGGTGTATGTGTGGTGCACGGTGAGGAGTGGTGTAAAAGATAATTCAATCTCATTTCCCATAGTGTAAATTCAACAGACCATGTTCAAAATGTTAAAATCAACAAGTGCTAACATAGCACATTAATTAGAAATACAGAAGTAAATATCAAAAGGAATAGCTACAATAATAGAAAGTGGTTGCTTCTAGAGAGAGAAAATTTGTGGTGATGAGAGAGAGGGGTGTAGTACAGTGTTGTTGTTTTTTAATATGCCTTGTACAAGTAATTGATTCTTTAAAATATGTGTATATACAACTTGCATTAAAATTTTAAAATTACTGTAAAAGGTTTATATACAAAGATACTCATCATAGAGTTGTTTATAAAAATAAAAAATTTAACACTACGTAAATATCCACATTCACAAAATGAATGGCTAAATTACTATGTGTTATGTAAAGGAATGTATGACTAATGAAATATCTTCAGAATGAGTTATGGTAGATATACGCTATGATAAGTTCATAGAGAGACTTCAAAACTGTACAGTCAGCATCGTCTCAGGGAAAAATTAACTCAAGTAGGAGAGAAATTAACTGAACAATGGAAATATCTGTATACATATCTGGATATCTGTATACATGAGGAGGTATAAATGAGTGGTCTTCTCTGCTGCTTTTCCTGTGTACCTGTGTTTTCCAAAATTGTTAAAATGCACATAAAAAGGAAGAGGGGAAGAAGAATAGGAGAAGGCAGAAGAGAAAGGGGAAGGAGGAGAGAAGAAGGAGCGGGACGGAAGAGCAGAGGGGGAGGAGGAGGTGATGGTAGTCACCATGACTCCAGGAGAAGGAGCCTAGTGGTCCTAGCCACGAACCCTACTCTCTACACCTCCCTCTCAAGTATACATAAGCGTGGATGATAGAAACTGTGTGCCTTGGGGGATCTATTAAGGACTAATTCAGACCATTCTGAAGAAACTGAATATTATTTTCTTGGGAAGAGATTGGCCTGATAATTATGTAATTACATATACTCCACTACATTCCCTTATCTACCTTTTAAAGTACAATTTACAAACAAAATACACCCATGATAGTTAACGTTTTGATGGGTTTTGACAAGTGTAAATACCTGAGTCAACATCACCCCAATCAGGATATAGAGCATTTCCACCACCTAGAAAGTTCCGTCATGTTCGTTTCAGGGAAACCAACACTCCCCTAGGAAACCACTGCAGTTAACATCTGTGATCAGAGTTTCTGTCTGTCTGTTAGACCTTGTATAAATGTTCATGCACAGTACGTATTCATTCTGTGTCTAGATTCTTTTGCTCAGCATAATATTTTTGAGATTTATCCATGTTGTTGCATGTATTAATAATAGTTTGCTCTTTTTGTGTTGCTGATAGGTACTACATTGAGTGAATATTTCACAATTTGTCCATCTGTTGGTGGCTATTTGGATACTTTCCAGTTTGAACTGTTAAGAAAAAAAAAACATGCTAGGAAAAATTTTATACATGTCCTTTTGTGCACATATGTCTTCATTTTTTTTTTCAGTAAATATTTAGAAATGAGATTGCTGTGCCACAGGGTAGGTGGATGTTTAACTTTTTACGAAGTTGCCTACCTGTTTTCCAAAGATGTTATACTATTTTATAGTCCCACCAGAAACGCAAAAGAATTCCAGTTGCTCCACGTCTTCACAAACATTTGGTATTGTCGGTCTTCTCAATTTTAGCCATTATCCTAGGTGAAAAGTGATATCTTACAATACTGAATGTGTTTGCTTTTCGGCCATTTGTATATCTTCTGTGAAATGTCCATTCAAGGTTTTTTGTTTTGTTTTTGCCTACTTTTATTGGGTTGTTTGTCTTCTTACTGAGGCATTGTATTTTTTTTTTATGTTCTAGAAACAAACCATTTGTCATAGACATGCACTGCAAATTTGTTCTCCAGACAGTGGCTTGCCATTCTTTAATGGTGTCTTGTGAGAAGCAGGGATTTTCTTATTTTTATTTTTATGAGATCCAGCATAACATATTTTTCTTTATTTAGTGCTTTTTGAGTTCTAAGATATCCGTGTCTACTCCAAGGTTGCAGACATATTAGTCTTTGTTTTCCTTTAGGAATATTATCCATCTCAAATTAATTTTTGTGTACGGTATGAGGCAAGGATTGAGTTTAATGCCTTGTTTTGTTTTTCTATATGGTTATCCAGTGGTTCCAGGAGGTTTCTCAAAAATATTTTTCTTTCTCCATTGAATTACTTTTGTGCTTTTTTAAAAAATAAATTTTCTTTTTATAGGGTCCTAAAGGCACAGCTTCCTTCCAGAACAGGGGTGGTTTCTATGAGTTTCTATGCTCACTACCTGCAAGGACAAACAAGACAGAATAATGCCCAAATCATGTTGAAACCTGCCCCTTTCCTGAGATGTTCCTTGATGACCATTAAGCACTCTGTCTAAGAAAGAAAGCATTTCAAAGAAGCTAGATGACGTACTACAGAAATCTAAATCTCTGTCCATGCGTCCAATCCTCTCCGGTGCAAATCTTGGTGCTTTCTAAAGTTAAGCAGAGGGAACTACCAATTACTGAGTATTCAGGTTTTGCCAGGTGCTTCAGGAAGCACTTTAAGAACATCATCTCAATTAATACTTTTATTGGTACTATTAAGTATCTATTTGATTCCATTACATGGATAAGAAAACTAAGACTTTGCCATAGTCACTTGGCCACTTGGTGGTAGAAGCAGGATTTGAATCCATGTTTGCCTAAATCCAAAACCACGATTCTTTCTCTTATATCTTGTGACCATTCACAGAAGAGATCTGAAGGACATTAGGAACCAAGGAAATAGATGGAGAGTACTTAACAGCTGTTCTTTACCCACTAGATCATTCACTCTCTTTCAATCTCCTTAAGTTGTTATAGCTGTCTTCCCTCTTTCTAAATTGACCATCTCCATTTTGGTCCCTGAGCTAAGTTTCAAATAACATAATACCCTGAAAGCCACTGTATTGTGAGCAGATCCTATGAATAACCCCACTGGTGTTGGTAAACTCAATTACAAGAGAATTAAAAGACAAAATATAGCTTTGATGTATTTCCAATGGCATTTTAAAAATAAATAGGTTTACCCTAAAGCAAATTTATTGGATGACAACCTGCAAATTTACTTATAATTACTTCCTTCCCCATCCATGTGCACACACACCTTTGAAACTAATTATTACAGGATTCCCTGGACAGCATTTTACTTTCCCATAGAGTAAATAATCATTGTCAGCTGTAAATAATAATAAAAAGACAACATGTCAATTTTACATTGTATAATATAGTTAAGGTGGCTTTTGCTAATGTAAAAGAAATAAGGAAGGCAGACACTTGCCCTAAAAGTCACAGGAATTTAGAGTTTTCAAGTAAAGTTCTCTTCTATTAATTTGACAAAATCATTTATCATTCCTATATCTTTCTTGCTACATTTTAGAACACTGTTGGGTTTTATTTGGGGAGCATTATATGCAGCCAGACATGTATTTATTAAAATGCATTTGTGTTTTCAAGTAGACTGAAAGCATACAGCAATAAAAGTATTGGCATATTTATGAAATTATACTTCTTTTGTCATAATCCGAAGGGCAAGGTGTAAGGACCATGTAATGACTTTTACCTGCCCAGCAGCTCCTGAGTTTCTATCATGCACTGGTTCTAGGAGTGAAAACAAACCAATCACCTAGATCACAGTTGTTGGTTGAAGTTGAGTTGTTACCTTCCTCCCGATGATATTTGCTGGAAATGTGAGGAAAACAAGCACTCTCCTTTTGAAACGATGGCATTGAACAAACATAGGCTTGGTGCTGCCACGAGCCTTCTTTACTACCACGTGACAGAAACTTACCAATGTTTTAAACCAATGAAGAGAAGGCAGAGCTGAGAAATGAGTGAGAATGACCGCTGATACAAGTTAAACTTTGGATTCATCCACACCTAAGTCACATTAGGTTTCTGTGTCTAGCAACAAAATGAGCCCTGACAAACACTCAAGGTAAGTCTATGGGACAAAACGCTAAGCATGTTGCCAACATGGATTGTTGCACAAGCATCAGAAATTTTTAGCAAAGCGGGCATGTAGACAGGCTTGAGGGGCCAGAAAAAGAAACCTTGATTCTCAAGCCAGATTCTACCGACAAGATATTTTCTGAAGATGGTTTTTTTGGGTTTGGACCTAATACCAAAGGGCAAACAGAACAGAAGAACAGGTTCTACGTAGTTGGTGGGAGGCATCATGGAGAAGAGAGAAGTACATCCGACACACGTCTGCACTACTTGGTGCTAAACCACATACTGCCTAGCGACACTCTGTGCATCATGTCTTGTGTTGTTACGTAGCTTTTCATGTGAGCGTGTCTTGAATCTCCTACTACATTTTAAACTCCTAAAGAAAGGGGTATGTGTGCTGCTTTTTAAAATTCCTGACAATGCCTAGCACAGAACTTCATATTCTCTGTGCTGGCAGATTCTCAATAAATACTTACTGAATAAATAGAGGACTAAAACATCAAATGAAAGAACAAATACCGTAAAATCATTATATAAGTAAGGTCATTGCATAAATAACACTTTATCAAATCCAGCTTCTCATCTGGTGCTTGATTGTGTGTTTCCCTTCCTTGCTCTTATGTAAAATAACCCTCCTATACTTTTTAAGTCTCCAAAGTGATACCTACATAAGAAGTTTGTTTTTTGTCTGAATCTGTTCAAAACTCAAGCAAACTTCTCCAACTCCCTTCTCTTGGTTCCCATTTTTATCTTTTAAGAGTCGAGTGATTTTTCTTTCTTTTTATTTATAGGGTATATTCCCACTGTTTTTCAAAACAAGGCAACCAGTGTGCAGACATAATGTCTAGAGGTAATTCTGGGGTAGGAAGCTGCCCCATTCTAACCCACAAGCCATGTTCATTGCCAGGAGAGAAGGACTACATCCCCAAATGAACTGTGCATAGGATTGCTGTTAAAATGCCGACACATCCCAGACCTATATCCACCAAGTCAGATCTCTGGCAGTGGATGTCAGAAATTCTCTCTCATCTCTCTCTCTTTTTCTTTTTTTCCCAATTTCACCCAGGTGCATTCTCTGCTCACTAAGAATGAGAATCACTGTGATTTTCTTTGACTTGAGGGGCAGAGGGAAGCAAAGCATCGCTCTCATTTCAAAAGACTCACTACGGTAGCAGAGATGAAGTTAATTGTTAATAAGCACTTGCTTCTCCTAGAAGAGGAAAATTTCTAAGCAAGAAAGATTATTTTAGACAACCAAAGGTGTTACAAAAAAAACACTCTACTCTAGAGCTGGTGAAGTTGGAAGCTGCTTAATGTCCCAACATCAGGCCTGAGAATCTCTTCCAAAATTATTTTCAGGATAATAAATGAATCAGGACACAGGGGTTATTTTTGGACATCTGCCCCCCCTTTGTTTAGGACAGAGCCACCAGCATATGGATTTACACTTAATAATTCAGGTGAATGTTGGTGAGACCATCCTGTCAAAAACCTCCAAACTCTGCAAACTCTTGGGAAATTTCCCTTTACGAAGCCTGAGATCCCTGCAAGTACCAAGTAATGATTTTTCCTTCTCCCAAGAATAGATGTATTGAATAACCGTAGTTTTTTTTTTTTTTACATAACATGTACTATATTCTCTGAACCCTTTTTAAAATATATGCTACATATCTACTATACTTAGAAAAACATGTGCAATCTAAAAATCTCCTCCCTTAAAGTTTTCCTGTGTTAAGAAGCTTAGCTTGCCTGACTTGTATATTTCTATAAAACACTGGGGAAATTTTTGCCCCATGGTATTGTAAGTAAGGTGGAGATTATTGTGATTAAAATGCATTGTGACCCATAATTTCTGCTCTGGGAGAGAAAATTAAAAGGAGACCCCTCAATTCCATAGCAATCCCTCAGTGTAGTGTACAGAGTACGGTACAAAGAGCAAGCGACCCTCTATCACCATGGAGCCATGCAAATTCTGGGGTCCAGTCCCCAGACAATTAGAGAAAACCATCTCCTGGAAGAAAGTAGGTACAATGTAGGTAATACTTGGACATCTTTTGGTACTACAGTAGTTTGATTCTATATTTGCTGGGAGAAAAAAAAAAAAAAGGAGCATATTCCTAGATAATGTCTACCTCATTGTGATTGTGGAAAATAAATAAATAAATGATCAAAACTTGGTCCAAATTGGGGAGCCAGCTCCCGAAACATTCTGGCTGGAGTAGATATGGATAAGATGATGCATAATACCTTTTTGATAATGTTAAATAATGTAGACTCATGAAATTTTGATGCTAGAAAATCCTTGGAGATAATTTACTTCATTGGTTACCAAACCTGGCTGACCATACAAATTACCCTAGACTTACTGAATCAGAATTTTCAGAGGCAGGAGCCAGGAATAGATATTAATGTTTAAGTCCCCAAATGTAACTGAGATCATCCAGATAGACAAGGAAATTGAGGGATTAAATGATTTGTTGAAAGTTGCATATCTTGTCAACAGCAAAAGCAGTTCTAGAACCTAAGTCACAAATTCTCGAATTAAAAGCATCTTCGAAAGTCATCCTGGCATAACGCTCTGTCTGAAAGTGGTCCTTAGAGTATAAAAGATTTTCTGAAGGAACTCAGATTCCAGCCCCCAACTGAAGACATTCTCAAATGCTGAGTCTGAGGTGAAGCCTGGAAATACGTATTTTTGACAAGTCCCTTAGTTGATTCTGAAGGAGGTCAACTACAGGGCACAATTTAGGAAATTCTGCCTATCAGTTGTTTGAGTCCCTCTTGTGACGTACCCTCACTTTGGCTTAAACTCATTCCAATTAGGAGAAGCTTAATACCATTGTAACACCTTCCCCTTATTGTAGGTCTATTCAGAACAGTCTTTTATATTTTTTCCCAGAAACCTGCCCCTGAAGCTCTCCCCCACAGGATTTAATCCTGCCTTCCCGGGCCACACAAAGGTTTGCTCCCAAAGCAGTGTGTTAACGTTTTGAGCATTTATAACCTTTCCAAGACTCCTCATTCTGGGGGGAAATGGAGATGTAAAATTCCTCTAGTTCATCTCTCACTCCTTTTACCTTGTGACTTCTCTCACCTATGGCCAAAACCCTTCTCCAACTAAAAAAAAAAAAAAAAAAGAAAAAAGAATTTAAATCGTTGACAATGCAGCTTCTTGCTGTCTTATGGCGCACAGACAGCCATGAGCCTAATGCAAAGCCTCTGGGTCTAGTTCAGAAACCAGAAAGGCCCGGCTGCACAGAACAGAGCTACATCTGTTTTCCAACCGTTAACTTTTCTCAACCACAGTCATTCTCTGGGACAAAGTCAAAGGCAGAGTGATTTCCTTCCTCCCCACAGCTTCCCCAGCCTGAGGAGTGAAACGCAGCCCTAGAGGGCACCCCTGGGAAGGCAAGTCTGAAGCGATGGTGTCGCCAGGTGCCACGCTGTCCCTGCCTCTTTTCTCCACTCCAGCTGAACTGACAGGCCTAGCCCGCTCCCCATCTCCGCTAAGCAGCTCTCTTTGTTCCCCGCCTTTCCCACCTCGCTCACTCCTGTCTCTTTCTGTGTGTTGTTTGTTTAGAACAAAGTGTCTTCTTCCATGAAAGCGATGGAAGCAGACTCGCTTCTCAGGGACGATGGAGAGAGAGGGAGACGGAGGACGTATTTAATGTTGAAAATCATCCAAGGGCATGTGCACAACCCCTGAAGTGTGGAGGGAATACTAGAACTGGGCTTAATTTTTTAAAGTGTTTAAAGTTACAGGAAGGCACAGGATCAGAATAAAGAATGGAATAAGAGAATAAAGGAAAACAGGAAGTTCTGGAGACTTAAAGTAAAAAAGACACCAGACTTGGCTGTAGGAATGTGCAGACCCTTCCTCAAAGCAGCTTATCCTCCGGCTGACACCTTCCCCCTGTGCCTGTCCTCTACCAGGAGTAAGTGTGGTGAAGGGATTCACAGGACAGGCTCTGAAGTCAGGCGGGCAAGGACTTGTTGCATCCCTGCTCTGTCAATTACCAACAATCCACTTAACTAGTCTACCTCTAAGTTTTCACCAGCTAAAATTGTAGATAACCATACCTACTTATATTAGCCTGGGCTAGGTTCAGGTCGCAATCCCACTGGGTCAGGAGCTTCACCCACCAAAAGTGTATTTACCACTCAAACTGCATGTCCCACACCAGTCAGGAGGGGGCTCTGCCACCCACAATCACTCCCCACTCCTGCAGCCAGGAAGACTAAGGCCTCTGTCATTGCCACAAGGGAAGAGAGGAAGAGAGAGCCTGAAGGATTGACAGCACAGGGCTTCACACAGCCTCAGCCTGGAAGTGAAGCGTGTCCCTTCTACTCAAGTGTCATACTCACATGAACTGGCTTGTCACTTTGGGACCTCTTCCCACCATGGGGCTGAGAAGTAGTCTTCTTTGTGCTTGAAAAAAAAAAAAGATAATAAGATATTGACAAACCTCAGTAACATTTACTGCAGGGAGACATGAGGCTGTTGTGAGGATTAAGCGACAAAACGCCAATAACAGGGTCAGTAAAGTGCTTGGCATGGCAAAGTAGAAGTCTTCAAAAATCGCAGCAGTTATTACTCCAGACCCCTGTCATCAACCTTGTCCTCTTGCCCTTAGAGTTACTCAAATTTCATTATTCCCCCAACATACAAGAAACACCTCACCCAGGGTTGGAACACATCCCCAAGAATACTATATCCCAGGATCCATCTTTTTGGACTAGAGGACAGGAAACAGGAATCATAGGCTACAGTCTTCTACAGCTTAGAGCCTGTGGCCCTTGGCCAGTCGCTGAACCCACTGGAGCCAGTGTAAAGGGGGTCACTACTTCATGGAAGGAAATGTGGTGAGCTGGAAAAGTAGTGATTTGAATTCCAGCTCCAACCCTGCAATTTATTGGAAGTAGAACCTTGGACAAGTCATTTCATGTTTCTGGGATTTGACTTCCTTGTCAGTGAAAGGAGTGGATTAAGACAGATTATCTAAAGCTCCATAAACTAAGAATATCAATGATTACAAATAATGCTTTTGCAAGAATGACCCCATATCCATTGAAAATTGGAGTTTTCAATTATCTATCTAATCCTATAGCCCCAAGCCCTAGTTTCTGTCTATGTAAGCTCTCCCAGAACCCTGAATAACTTTACCCATGTCACCCTGGATGGGTAACAGTGAAACAAGAATGACTCCTAGTTGTTCCAGCAAAGGGGAGAATGTATTGGGGTTACCGAGGAAGTGTTATGAATGGCCTTCATTCTCCCCAACATAAACTTTAATTCTAGCTCACTCCCAATCAAAAAGTATCTCTTCCCCCTAATAAATGGTATATAACCTCTTACAGATTATCAGAATACAACAGAGAATGAAGAGAGGGAGAGAGCTCTGAATCAGAGTGCAGAGATAAGCAGGTAGAAGCTCCAGACAAAAGGAAGCAAAACTATCCTTCCATGTGGTAGGCAGAATAATGATCCCCCAAAGATATCAGTGTCCCAATCCCAGAACCTGTGAAAATGTTACATGACCATGACAGGGCATGGGAGAACTAAGGTTGCAGAAGGAATTAAGATTGTTAATCAGCTCACTTAAAGAGATTATTCTAGATTATCCAGGTAGGCCCAATGTAATCACAAGAGTCCTTTAGAGTGAAAGTGGGAAGCAGAAGAGTCAGTGTCAGGGTGATGCAGCATGAGGAAGACTTGACCAGCCATTGCTGATGCTAGATGGAAGGGGTCATGAGCCAAGGAATGTGGGAGCCTCTAGAACCAGGAAAAGGCAAGAAAGTGGACACTTCCCTAAAGCCCTCAAAAGGAAAACAGCCCTGTTGACACCTTGATTTTAGCCCACTGAAACCTATTTCAGACTTCTGACATCCAGAACTGTAAGACAGTAAACTTGTATTGTTTTAAGTCACTAAGTTTGTGGTAATTTGTTATACCAGCAATAGGAAACTAATACACACCATAAGGAAGAATTAACAGCAGGCATTAGCAGAGGCGGAAACAAATTTTCATAGAAACCAGTTGATGAGTAACTTGGAGCAAATGTACATGCAACAACTAAAATTTTCTGTAAACCATAAAATGTACCCTAAAAAATATACCAGTAATTTTGATGCAGACCACGTAAAGACAAGAATATGGGCACTTTCTCAGGGAGTGAAAAGGAACTAATAGCTTAAAACCAGAACTGCACTGAATATCATTTACAGGTTTTGCACATATTCTGAGGCAGTAAAATCTCATGGTTTGGAGCATGGGTGCTAAGACCAGAATATTTAGCTCTGTCAACTGTTCGTTCTGTTGACATTGGGCATAAATACTCAAAGCTCACATTTCTTTATAAATAAAATGAAAAATAATAGCGTCTACCTTACAGAGTGATGAAAATTAAATGGGTTAATTCAACATAAAACACTTAGCACAGTACCTGTATATAATGAGTTCAGTAAATGTCATCTATGTGTGTTATATTTAATTCCTATATCGATAGAATTATCATTCCAAATGTTGGCACTTTAAACTAATTATTTGTTGTTTTCATAAAGATCCAGTTAAGCAATTGCTCCTGGGATGTTATAGTGTTAGGATTGGGTGGACCCAATGGAAGAATCACAGTCGATATTCAGGTACCACATGGTAGGAAAAGCCAGGTAAGCATCCCTGCTGGCAGAATTTTGTCTTAATGACTGGTATTTCTGCCTGGGTGAACTACACATTATAGCAGCATCTGGAGCTAATCTCTGCACCCAGTGGGTGTCTGTGGACCCCAATGACTCCCATTCCTACTATAAGAGACGAGTAAAGGGTTGAAATCAACTGAAAAACGAAGGTATCAGAAACACCTATGGTTCTTGGCATTACTAAGCCTAAAAATCGGCTGAATTGCTTCCCTACGAGGCAGCACAGATGCTAGTAACTTGCACCTGTGCTTATGTGTGAAAAAGGAGAGAGGGGAAAAAAAAGAGAAAGAGGAACATCGAGGAAAAAAGACCCATTCTCAGAAGTAGTCACCTAAATCATCACTCAGAGTCATAGAATAAGTAGCCATGTGGGGACCAATGCTCCTCATCAAACCACGAGTTTTTCAACTGTAGAAAATATCTTCCTCATCACTGTGTCCACGTGGTAGACAACTCAACAAATAGTTATTCAACTGAGCTGAAAGAGTTAAATACTATAAAATACAAACTTATGAAAAGTGTGGCAGGAAGATTTATTAACGTGTGATGTATTTTCCCTACTGCAGAAGAATCAGAAAGAAATAGACATATAATATTCATCCCCAAGGAGAAGATAGAAGTCTTTGGATCGTGAAATCCAGAGATCTCCACAAGAGAATTAAGCTGCTTTGTCGTTAAAAGTCATGGCTTACAGAGGCAAAGAGCTAAAGTCTACGCATAGGGTGAAGGATACAGTCCTGAGATATGTGCATGGGTGAGGCAGCTAAAAGCGAATGTTCTAAGGCAGATGAAAGGAGTTGGGGATTTGAGGGAGATTTATGAGTGAAAGATGTCTAGGAGACCTTTGACCTTTGACCATGTGGCAAGTCGATGTTGGAAACCTCAACACTAAGAGCTGTGGCGTTGAGAGCTGTGGCTTTTGAAGCCTTACATGAAACTCCCTGGTACAGGGGGATAGAGAAGATGAATCAAGAGATCTTGGTCAGTGAACATCTCAGTTGAGACTCTGATGGACTAAAAACTAGTGTCCCTTCACTTTTAGGGTACCATGTAAATCTCCAGATTTCTTTCTAGGGACCCTAGAAAGGGAGAATAGTGAAAAGGATGCAAAGATTCATTTAATTTGATTTGGAGAAATAAAAATGTGTCATGCTTCTGCCCCTATAGTTGTAGGGCAGAATTCGTACACATTACCTATGCATAATAGAAGACAGAAGTACACTGAGGGATTAAGGCAGTATCTCTGTATGGTGTTATTACATGTAACATTCAATTTTTTCCTCATAATTATATATACACATTTTAAGTTATTTTTAAAAATAAAAGAGCAAAAACCTCACCTTCCTACCCATGACTCTGCCAAAGATGATACAATGATTTTGCCTGGGAGCAGTGGGCCCCACCTTTCTTTGCAACAAAGTCAAACTTTGTGCCTGGTTCTGGCCCTTGAGAAACTGGAGCAACTGTTATGATCAGGGAAACACTCTGGCTCTTAAAAAGTTTCCATCCTTGAAAAACTCTCACTAGTGGTCTGTTCCAGCACGCATAATGATTTTGTTGGACGTTGAAAGAGTATAAAGTTCCCCAAGTATAAAAAATAAAAGAACAACAACAAATGACCATTCTGCTTGCAACATCAACTCATTGAAGTTACTGAAATTAAAAATGTCTCTCTGTGAGAGTCTATGAGAAAGGTGTATGTGTGTGCGTGTGTGTGTGTGTGTGTGTGTGTTTTAACATATATTATTTCCAGTGCTCTTTAGTAGATCCAGATTTCCATCTGGTAATATTTTCTTCTGCCCAAGTGACTTCCAATGAGAAGAACATTCTCTTACATAACCACAGTACAATCATCAAAATCAGGGTATTACCACGCGTATATCACTACCATCCAATCCTCAGACCCCCTTCCATCCAGTTGTCCCCATAAATTCCTTTACAGCAGAAGGATGCAGTTGCAGATTCAGGCATTGCATTTTGTTGTCATGGCTCTTTCATCTCCTTCAATCTGAAACAATTCCTCAGCCTTTCCTTATCTTTGACACTTTTGAAGATAACAGGACAGTTATATACGTTTTTTTAATTGTGGTAAAAAACATATAACATTAAATTTAGCATATGGGAAAGTATTTTTAATAAGTTTACCAATTTTCCAAATCTCTTTGATTTGAGGTATCATATCTTATTTCTGTATCCCTCATGCCTAACAAGGTGCCTGGAATATGACTGTTTCTTCGTAAATGTTGAATGAATGAATGATATAAAACTCATTTCATAGGCAGAGGTTGGTAAATGGGAGCAGGTTAAGACAATTGTTCTGTTTTCTAGACTCATTCCTTTATGCATCCCTCAAAAAAAACACTCTAACCACCTGCTTCTATGCTGACAGTCAGTATGACAGTTCTTCATCCAAGGAGACAGCCATAAGCACATGGTAACAATACATTGACTAAGGGCTGTGTGAGATATGCAGGGGAGAGCTCAGGACCAAATAAATTAGTGCCCGGCCCAGAAAAGAAAGTGATTCACTTTGCCTAAAGGAATCAGGGACAGTGTCCCAGAGGAGGCAGCAACTCATATGACTCTTGAGGGATGAGTAAGAGTCTTTTGAAACCAACAGGGAGGAGAGAGCGCTTGAAAAGCGGTTTCTTCCTGCATTATCTAGCACAGTCCTACGCTTTCAATTGTAATTCAATATTATTGACAGATGAATAAGACTGAAATGACTAACCAATAACTCGGTTGAAAGAAAGTAAATCCCAACTCCTGTCTATTCTGCTCTGATTCAGTTAATTTGAGCACCTCTGTAGATCTCCTTCTGCATAAGGACATAGTTCATGAGGTGACATGGTTGTGAACCATAAAAGCTGTCTCTCACATGCCTTGCTTGAGTCCTAACATTTTTGGTTTTAATCCCACTGTAATCTTCCAAACTGAGATTTCTTTGCAATGATCAGACAATCTGTAACAATGCTTGAATAGACTTGTTGCCTTAAGAGTAGGTCTGATTTTACTGATTTTCTTAACATGCTTGTAAATGTTCCAGTTTGCTCGAACTTTTTTCTTTCCTTTCTTTTGTATTTCCTAATTGCTTTATTTCTCACAGAAAAGATCTGTTTGTGGCTTGTTGATCTTTTCCTTCATTAAGAATGTATGTTGCAAGATAGGCTTGGTGAAGAAAGGCAAACTTTATTATCGAAATTTCATTATGCCCTCTGATATATGTTTCTCTTTCATAAAAATGCTACAAAATGTCTTTGTCCTTCACTTCATGAATAATTGTACTCTTTGGAGAAGGGAAAAAAATCTGTTATGTTCAGCAGTTTCGTTCCAATATTGTACTGTTAGTGTTCGGAATAGAACATTTTAACTTGGTTATTTGATCTTCTTTGTCCTTCTTAGTGCCCCTGCATTACCATTGGTGTTTTAACAAACGAAATGAGAAGCCATCCAAAGTCAGTGCAAAAACCCTGAGGAGGAGCAACCTTTCCTGCGCACGCATTCATTCAGCAAACATTTATTGAACACAAACTAAATGCCAAGTAGGTTGTCAGTTACTGAGAATAAAGAAAGAACAAAATCCAGGTATCCTAATGCCAACGCTGGGTGAAACTGCAGAGGGCAATCAGGTCCATCCAAGCCTTCAGTTGTGATGCTGCACAGCATTGAGGTTGGGACCAGGGACTCCAGAGTCTCACAAGTGTGAGCTCAAGTCCCAGTTTTGCTATAAGGTGAGTGACCTCGGGCGAATTACATGACCTACTTGAGTCGCAATTCTTCTGTCTATAAAATGTGGGGACTAGCAGTACCTACCTCAAGATTTTTGTGACTATTAAATGAAATACTATAGGTAAAGTGCTAATCAGATACATAGTAGGTGCTCAGTAAATTTCAGCTTTAGATATATGCTGATCCTGCCTCATTTATGTTAACCTACTAGACTAAAAACATAGAAGCTTCCCGATAAATGTTTGCTGACTAAAGCCAGTCCAAATATTCCATCCCCAATGCAATCAGTTGATGCAACATCAGACATTAAATTGAGGACTCTCAACTTAAGTTGGGGAAGTTAAAAGGTATTTGGGGGTAGGTGGGGGGTAGGGTTGTGTGTAACTTGTGTATTGCAGTCCAAATCTCTCAAATTAACACCAAATTGTTTATATTGATATAAAGTTAAGATTATGATCAACAAGCAGTCTGCAAATCCACTGATATTCCACAATTTCAATTTCTGGTTAAAGAAAATACAACATGGATGATGAATCAGAATATAGTTCTTGGTAAATCAAACCGCATCTTCCATTATTTAGGTCCAGCTTCGCTCCCTGCACTTCAGTAAAATTAGCAGACGTTTAGAGGTATGATGCAAAATACACAGGGTGCTTGTCCACCAGGGGTCTCCTCCATGATGTAAGGAATTATAAGAATAATGATACCTCAAAGAGAAGAGAGAATCCTAAAAATCTACAATGAAGAGTTCACAGAAAATTAGTAACATCTTAAAAATAATCATTTGAAAAAATAAGTCAAGAGTCTTGCGGGAGTAGAACAGCCAGTTCCAACAAGCAATCAGTAGCTGATTATTGACACTTTCTATGTATTCAACATTTTCCAAAAGCTTATCTAAGAATAACCTCGGAAATTCTCCGGATAATCACCTGAACAGGTATGAGGAATAAAAAATGGAATAAACTGAACTCTGATAAACTAATAAACTAAATCAAATTACCCAAAAAAAGTAGCTAATGATACATAGCAATAAGGCTTTAACATACGACATAGAGAAGTGTCATGGGCAAAATCTCTGTAGAAGTCTAGAATAAATTTGTTTAAGGAGATATGCTTAAGGCAGATCCTGTCAAAAGTAGCACATAAAAAATTTAGGTACTGACTGTGGTTTATAAAATTCTCCTTTTTTGAAGGTTGATATTTACCATCACCCTGACAAATGCCTTTTTATAGTCTATTCATTCCTTGTTGGCCCATATCTCCCACCTTTAGAATTTATTGCATAAAAGAATGTTTCTCAGATTATTCAGAGATAAATCTCTTTATTGATGGTGGGTTTCCCACTGCCTATTATGTGCCTATCTAAGCCTCAGCCAACAATTTATTACCAGTTGAAAAAGGAGGCAATGAGGTAAAAGACTGAATTGTTTTTATGGCTACGTCTATATTTCTTAAAGAGTAAGAAATTTTTAAAAGAAATTCGTCCTGGAACCACATGAACCACCATTCATTTGGAGTAACGTGAACTTGTTATAAAATATTGAAAACAGAATCAAATTCTATGAGGCTGTCACTCCATTTTACTACCAGAAGCTATTAAAATCCCCACCCAGTTACTTTCTGCCTCTTACCAACTAAAATAATGCTGTGAGCCTGCAAATATGAGTTCCTTTGAACGCCACAAATATTGGTTAGAATCAACTCAGCATTAGAATATAGGGCCCTTGCCCCACTCTCCTTTAGGGGAAGTCCCCCGTACTGAATGTTTTTTTTATTAGCCTTGAAGTATATAGCATGGTATAGTGGTAAGAATGTTAGAATAAGAGAAAACCTCAGTTTTAGTCCCAGGTCTAACACTAACGTACTTTGTTACCTTGGATAAGTCATTTATCTTCTCTGTGCCTCATTTTCCTAATGTATATAATGAGAGTTTCAATTAAATGACCTCCAAAATCTTTTAATGTATGTTCTACATGATTGGAGTCTTAACGTTTAGCAAACAATACGAGCCTCTAGGCACCAGCCTGCCTTCTCAACACCGCATCCACTACCAAGTAACACATTTTAGGTATTGCCTGCACATGCGCTCTGTGAGCATTCTCCAAAACAAGACAAATCGACTGAGCAACAACTACTTGGGAACATAAGGTTTTAACTGTGACAAAATGTGACTTTACAAATAGCCATTTAAATCCAGTTGAGGGGCCGGCCAGGTGGCACAAGCGATTAAGTGTGTGCTCTGTTGCGGCGGCCCAAGTTTCGCCGGTTCGGATCCCCAGCGTGCCCCAACTCACCACTTGTCAGGCCATGCTGTGGCGGCGTCCCATATAAAGTGGAGGAAGACGGGCACGGATGTTAGCCCAGGGCCAGTCTTCCTCAGCAAAAAAAAAAAAAAAAAAAAAAAAAGGATTGGCCCTGAGCTAACATCTATGCTAATCCTCCTCTTTTTGCTGAGGAAGACTGGCACTGAGCTAACATCTATTGCCAATCCTCCTCCTTTTTTTTCTCTCCCCAAAGCCCCAGTAGATAGTTGTATGTCATAGTTGCACATCCTTCTAGTTGCTGTATGTGCGACGCAGCCTCAGCATGGCCGGAGAAGCGGTGCATCAGTGCGCACCTGGGATCCGAACCCGGGCTGCCAGTGGCAGAAGGCGCGCACTTAACCACTAAGCCACGGGGCTGGCCCTTCAGTCTTCTTAATTTCAGTTTTTCTGGTGGGTGTCTAATGGTATCTCATTGTGGTTTTAGTTTGCATTTCCCTGATGACCAATGACATTGAGCATCTTTTCATGTGCTACCTGCTATTGGTATTCATTTTGCGTGTATGTGAGTGTCTGTTCAACTCTTTGGTCATTTTTAAAATGGGGTTATACGAATTATTATTGAGCCATAGAATTTCTTTATATCTATTTGTGATACAATTTCTTGGTCAGATGTGTTTTTTGAAAATGTTTTCTCCAAATCTGTGGCTTGCTGTTTCATTTCCTTAACAGTAGCTTTCATTGAGCAAGTTTTAATTTTGATGAAGTCTATTTCATCTTTTTTTATTCTTTTATGGCTTGTGCTTTTTGTGTCCAAACTAAGAGAACTTTGCCTAACTCAAGGTAACAAAGATTTTATGTTTTCTTCTAGAATTTTTATGGTTTTAACTCTTATGTTTAATCTATGATTCATTTTCAATCAATTTTTCTGTAAGGTGTGATAAGAGGATCAAGGTTCATGTTTTCCATGTGTATATCCAGTTATTCCAGCACTATTTATTAAAAATAAGATCCTTTCAACACTAAGTTACCTCTGTACCAGTAATTAAGAGTTTGGCTCCATTTTGGATGTTTAACTGCTGACAGCTTTCAAGCCACACTTCCCTCTTCCCCTTCTGCCCCACATCTGGGCAGGTACCAGCAGAAAATTCAGACCTTCCAAAGCGCCAGCCAGCACGCGGACACATTTCCCCTGTGCCCTCCCAACCACTATAAAGTCCCCACCCACTCTCTCTGTCTCTCTCAAGCCAGCCTGGACCTGCCTGTGCCTGACCTGCTCTCCCCAGGAGACCCTTGTGTGACTAATACATTTTCTCTCAAATCCCCTTGGTGTGCGCAGTGTCATCATCCCACCTATTAACTGGGAGGTGGCTCATCCACCTCTAGTTTTGTGACCACAAAACATCTTTGTCAGAAAGCAATTGAACATATGAGTATAGCTCTATTTTTGAATTCTCAATGCTGTTTCACTGATCTATGCATTTATTCTTCCATGAAAACCAGATGGTCTTGATTACTGCAGCTTTGTAACCGATTTTAAAATCAGACAGTGTAAGTCCCCTAACGTTCTTCTTTTTTAAAAAGTTGTTTTGTGTATTCTAGGTGTGTGTATTTTAGGTGTTTTGCAATTTCATATAAATTTTAGAATCAAGTTGTCAAATTATAAAAAAATTTTTGCTGGGATTCTGATAAGGACTGTATTAAATCTAGAGACAAATTTTAGGGAAATTGCTATCTTAACCATATTGAAGTTTTTCAATCCAAGAACATCATGCAACTCTCTATCTATTTAGATCTTTAATTTATCTCACTAATATCTTGTAGTTTGAAGTAATAAGCCTTTGCACATCAAACTTTATTCCTACATATTTTTTGAGTTTCATTTTCAGATTTTAAGTTGCTAGCATCTACAAATACAATAGATTTTTGCCTATTATTCTGATGTCCTGTTACCTTGCTAAATCCACTTAGCAGTTCTAACATTTTTAGTATATTCCTTGGGGTTTTCTATAAATTTGACCCTGTCTTCTTGAAGAAAGACAGATTTACTTCTTTGTTTTCAGTATATATGCCTTTTTTTCCCCTTATCTTATTGCACTGGCAAGGTTTTCCAGGTCAAGGTTAAATAAAAGTGGCAAGAGTGAATATTCTTGTCTTGTTCCTAATATTAGATAGGAAGCATTCAGTCTTTCATCCTTAGGCATAGTAAATTTATTGTATTCTTTGACCGATTCCCTCTATCTACAACCTTTCCAATATAACCTCGTGGTACGCTACCACTCTGACTCTGGACCTTGCCATGTGACTTACCTTGGTCAATGGGGTTTAAATAGATATGATTCAAGAAGAGGTTGGAAAATGTGCTTAAGCATTTCCGCTTGCTCTCTCGCCCTTTCATTTCAATAAAAACATTCAAAGCTAGTCTGCTAGAAATGAAGGACATGTAGAGCACAGCCAAGTTGACCCAATCATCCTAGCCAAGTCCATCACAAATCAACCCTGTCATCCAGTGACCTCCAGACTTATGAGCAAGCCCAACCAAAAAGAGCCAAACCACTCAGTCAAGTTACAGCTGACTGCAGGTTCGTGAACAAGCCCATCTAACAGCCAGGTCAGAGCAGCTGAAGCTTACAAACACATTTATTGCTCTATGCCACTGAAATTTTATGATTGTTTGTTATGCAGCATTATTGTGGCACTAGATAACTGATATAGTAGATTAGAATCAGCTTGTGTAAATTCCATTTTATTCAATCCAAGAATATCAATTAGTCATCTGAAATTCTTCCATATGCTCAAAGCATCAAACATGGCCCTATTCTTTCTACAACTGTTTCCAAGAAAACGGCATGAGCCATTAACATCTCAGTTTAAATGAATTTTCCATATTCAGAGGCTTCCTGCAATAATATTTACAGTGTCCTTGAAAACAGCATTTATATGTGTTGAGGGACAGGAAGTACGTGGTTCGAGAGAACCAAGATTTGAGGATACCAAATAAATTGGGCCTATTGTTACATGCCAAGTGTGCTTGTCACCTGCCAATTTCTTTCTCTGGTTCCAAACGCAGTCCCCTTTCATTGTGCTCCATCGTGAGAAGTGTCTGGGCAATGGAAATGCAACATTCCTCTTGGGATTCCAATTTCACAGTTGAATAAGGAACAAGCATGAGCAGAGAGTGGCCTAAGAACGGCAGGACAAGCACGGCAGAGGAGGGAGCCTAGTCATTTATTCTGCATCCTCCTATTTCCCATGACCCTTTCACTTTATGTAACAAAAAAATTGAAGGTGGGCTTCAAGTCCTGATAAGGTACCAGATATAGCATTTAACTTCCCCAAATGACTAGATGCCAATCAGGCAGAAACATGGGGTTGGTGTCTCTCCATTAATCTCTGATCATGTTTCTGCTTTAAGGTTTATTTAAAGAATAAGGTTCTCCTTCAGGTCTGTGCAAGTGGAGGAGACAGGGAAGAGAGGACAGTGAAAGTGACATCTGTTGGCTAGCAGTAATTAAGCAGAGATGTGTGGAATTTCAGTGCTCTAAATGGTCCCGTTAAAGTGTTGATGAGCAGTGAAATGTCTGATTAAATTTTAAGCAGGGATAAATGGGCCAGCCCCACCATAGGACAAGGCTAATGGAGTAGTAGACTGAGCAAATTAAACGAACAATGTGTCAGTGCTAGGGAAGAGACAAGCAGGCACAAATATTCCTCTTCCAGAGTCCAGACATAGCTTTCTCTGCATGATTGTAAAGAACAGATCTTCTGCAAGTACCGGCTGAGCTTCAGAGTAGGTCGCTGTAGTGGAAAAGGCATCAATTTAGATATTGGGAGACTAGAGTTCCAGTTCTGGCTCTGTCATCATCTAAATGACCTAAGACAAATCAAATCACTCTTTGGGTCTCAGTTTTCTTATGTGTGAAATAGGGAGTTAGTTCACAGATAGTCTTACAACTCTAAGAAGCTATGATTTAAATTTCTTAAATGATTTAAGTAAAGAACCAAAGTTTCATGTCTATGCCAAAGCTAGAACAAGTGGAAGAAGTGATCCACAAAGTGTGCACTGCAAAGCCTTAAGTATCATGGAGATAACTGGAGGAACAAGGTCAAGACCCATTTGCCGTGGCTTCAGAACCTCATCCCATCATGAACCACAGGTGAGAGAAACACGTTTTCTCTCGCCTGTTTTAAGTTTTGTATTCCATGCATACTTTTCATAGCAGGCAAAGATTCTGATAATAAACAAATTAAAAGTCACTATATTAATTTTTCCTGATTTTTTGTTCACACATTTCGGGAGAACTGGCCAATTTGAAGAGGACACGGGAATCAGAACAGAATAGTGAATTGTGCACTGATGGAATCTTAGAGAGCAATCCGTCTCCTCTATCCATTGAGTCAGGAAGACCAGGGAAAGAGTGTCTCAAGGCTTCTAATGACAAGACTTCAGAATTTGCAAAGGTGCATGAGATATCACTATGGTGTGGGGGAAATTCTGAAGATGCTTGCTTCAACTCTTGTTGATCAGAAAAACACTCACATGGCCAATGGACCAGTAAAAGAATTACAAAGGTCTAGAACCCAACAGGACCCTAAAGATAAGCAAATCTAGATCTTGTATTTGGTATTTCTCTTGCTCTTTTATTGCATTATTGCAATTATGAGTTCATACCTTCTCCATTCTCTTCACATTTTCCACCTCCTTCCCCTCTCTTTCACATTAATGACCTTACCTCACACTTCATGAGAAAGTAGGAGCTATTAACCATGAACTTCCACAGCTCTCACTACCAAATCTATAAACACGTCAGCACCTTCACCTTTCCTCTTGTTTTTAATAAGAGAAGTCCTCCAACCTCCTTTCAGAAGCCTTAGATCCCATCTCCCTCGACTGCTAAGTAATCTCAATTCTTGAATTATTCTCTCGCTTTCTTATCTCTTGTCTCTCTCCCTACTGAATCATTCCCATTGGCAATCGAACATGCTCTACTATTTCTTATTTTTTAAAAACTATCTATTGGTCCAGCCCACATTGGCCCCTACCAGGTACTGATATTTCTTTCTGTTAAGCTTTTTAAAAGAGTTTGTGCATAACACAAACACATGCACACACACACACTACCCACTACTTCAATTACCATTCACATAAAATATGGGTAGATAGATAGATAGAAAGGTAGGTAGATAGAAGGATAGATGGATACATAGATAGATGTACATTCCATTTCTCTCTTACATTTTGGCATTTCTCTCGTTTTTTTGAAGTCAGACTTTGCTTTGGGAAGGACTCATATTGTTAAAGCAAAAAATCCAAAAGAAAGAAACCACCCTTTGTATCACTTCTCAAAGCTGACATTTTAGAGTATACAAACATACATTAGTTTTGAAGGGCAGAGTTGGTCAAGAAAGAAATTGAATTTTCAAATTCCAGAACCTACCTCTACAGAAAATAAAGACTTGCTGTCTGAAAGTAGAGGCTTACCAGGAACCATGGATTAGAGAGATGGAAGATATTATGTGAGCAAGTTTCTATCTCCCCACCTGATAGGAAGGGGAAGAAGAAAGACAGTCTAGCAGGTTTTAGATCGGAAAGGGATGAAAGTAAGGAAACATATGTGTCCTAGCTCTCCATTCTGGGTCAAAACCACGGGTGGATAATGCTGTTTAAAATAACCATAAAATTTGGGCTAAGAGCAGATTAGCGCTTGTTTCTTACTTCTCTGGCCATAGTTTCCTTTGAAGCAGTACTGAGTTCAAGAAGATGCTATCTAGGTGGTAGGCTAACAAATAGCTGAGGGATAAATCTAAGAGAAAGAATCAAAGATAATTCCACTAGAGTCTCCCTTACCATCCATGAGTAATGATGGTATCTAGAAATTCCTATGTATCTCACTGGAGGAAGCAAAAGGAAGCTGAGTCAACAGTCTAGGGTCTGTCATGGAACTACCTTAGGAAGTTATGAAGCATCCTAGAGTGGAAGTTGAAGGGTGATAGCTCTATCTATGCATGGGATGGAAGGTGTTGCCAAAGTCTAGAATTTCTGCTATGTCAGCCAGAAATGGGAGCAAGAGGAGATGTAAGAGCCCTGACAATAACATGATAAAAGACTTTTTGCTTCATTAGCAGCAGGCTTCAACACCAGATGCCATCAGGATGCCAATGACCAGATGGATTAAAGGATATCTCTATGGAATTTACCAAGGATCCCCAAGACAGCATAATAAGTTACACACGGATCTGCTGACCCTTTCCCACTTTTGGTCATGAGGATACATGTGTACGCATCCACACTAAACCAGCATCTTGTGTAGAAGAAAAACAAATCAGAATTGGAGGGTTGGAAATGTAATGGGCCTCTCTATTGTGCTCCACTTTCATATAGTCAAAAGACAACTTGACATCTTTACTTCTGTGTCCCAAAGGCATCTCAAACTTAACACATCCAAATACAAATTCTTGATCTTCCCTGCCTGCTCTACCCCTTCTTCAGATTTCATCTTCTCATTAAATGAGAAATGGCACTTCATGAACCCATCCATTAAAGCGGTTGGGAGACATTCTCAAAACTTCCTTCATTCCTATTCTTAGAAATCTCACAAGTGAATGTCTCCATCTCTACTGCCACCTCTCTGATCCAAGGCAACATCATCTCTTGTCTGTTCTACTGTCCTCAATAATGAGCTCAGGGAGTTTTCTTCGATTTTAATGTGGGATTTCTGGATATGCATGGTGGAATTAAAAAACATGTTCATCACTTCTCTCTCTTCAAACTTGTCTCAATTGAGAGTTAAAAGGTAAGGATATATGACTAAGAAATCACAAACTTCTACAAGATGGAAAGATGTTGGAAGAGTAAGCAGATCAGAAAAAGCCAATTAGTCAGTGCCAGCAGAGAAGAATGCTGATGAGAAACCAATTGGGTCATCAATTTTCACTGTAAACCTCCCCACAACCCCTGAAAGGCTCATGAGTAACAGGTAGCAGCAGTGGCATGCTGGTAAATGTTTAGCAACTGGCTTTCCAAGAGAAAAAAACAAACAAAAGCTGATTTGCAATGTTTGCTGATTTCCACGGTGCAAATATACTATGGTCAATTCAAGTTACTAATGTAATGTCACTGAATGCAGACTTGAGAAGAAATGTACACAATCTGTCAATACAGATGACACAGTCTCTAAATGATACTCATGGAGCACAAAATTTATGGCTCATACATTTTCTTTCTAGGAAGATCCTCAGACATTTGCCCCACCAAGATGAGGGAGCAAATCAAGAAAAAAGATCCTGAACACACTGGCTCTAACCCTGGTTGGAAGTGATGGGAAGTCCAAGGAAAGGAGCTATGTAGCAAATCTGAAGACCAAGTCCAGAATAAAGCAGGAAGGTGGAACCCCAGAAGGTAGTGCTTGAAGAAAAAATGAAAAAGAGCCAACATATTCTTCATGTATCTAATAAAACTTATACAACTTGGGGGAAAATTGAGCTTGGGAAAAAAGAATTAGGGATGGAGACAGATAACTAAGAGAAGGAATAAATGAGAGACTTATTAACTCCAGCTAACATGAATATCTATGCACAAAAAGGGAATGTAGTCCATGAATAATACTTATTTAGTAATAATAATAGTGTAAACAATGAATAGTTACTTATGCCACATGTGATATAACTATATCAGAGGAAAACACTGGGAAGATGGTATCATCCTCCATAGTTGAAACACAAATATATGACATCTAAAATTGAAAAATAAAGAATATTATTTAGAATAAGAAGGTAAGTACCAGAGGGAACAATTGAAGTAATTGAAGAGATTGCCTCTCAGAGGACAAGAGGTAGGAGAGCTGGTAACTGCTATTTTTCTTCTACAGAAGCCTTGTAGGTGGTGTAATGCTGGGATTAAGAGGGTGGAATCTGTATATTCACTTTTTCAGTGTTTTTTACCTGACTTGGTGCTGACTTTGGACTAGTGCATCCCATTTCCCTACTTGCAAAGTAAAGGTGATGAATGGTTACCCCTTTCCATTCACAAGAACATTGAAAGAACCAAGGAGCGCATCACATCAAGCAGCATAAACAGCTACCATTTTCTAAGAACTTATTAGGAATTCAACACTGTGCTAAGTATTTCATATGTATTATCCCACTTCATTCATTCTTTTAAAAAAAACCCTATGAAAGAGATATTATCACCAGGTCACAGAGAAGAGAATCAAGGCTCAGAGAGGTTATGTAATTTCCCCAGAGACCAGAGCTAGGATTGAAGCTTAAACCTCTCTGAATCCAAAGACAATTATCCAAACCTCAACCTACCTGGAGTTCCCAGGTGAAGGAAACCACATAAAGCCACCACTACTAGTTTTTATCTTTCAGTATGTCAAAACACTGTTCTTGTTCAGGGTCCTCTGACTTTCCCAGATCCCATCCACAAGAAAAGTTTAGCCATATGTATTTCCTTGGTGAAATGTCAATGTGCGAGATAATTGGCAATCTTCTTGAAACCAATTTAAAAAAATATGTGAGATATTTAACCCCTGAAAGTTTGGAAATTAGATATAAGAAAAATATCTACCCAAAGACCACTATCCTCACACAGTTACTTTTATGGGCTTTTTTTCACATGCTTATGGTTATATGGTTACAATTCTCATGTATATGCAATGACTTTGCTAGGTAGTCTTATTACCATTTTTTAAAAAATGGCTTCATATCATTTGGGTTGTCATGCCAGAAGTTATTTAGCCAACCCCATAATGAAAGGTATTTTATTTCAAGCTCTTACTATTATAAATAATTCTGTAATGAACATCTTCTTATGTATATAGTTTAAATATATTTTCATTTATATGCTTGGCATGTTAAACACCTTCAACTCATTATGATGCAAAAGTGAATATAGTCCACAAAATGTTCATTTTCTTGCCAACACATAAAAATACTCTCTCTTTTTTAATCAATCAGCATTTATATATTAAAACCTATTACCATAAGGTCCCAATTCTATTTTCATAGTGTCAGGTACTATGCTAGGAACTATAGCATATATTTCTTCTGGTTACATGAATGGCCATATTTCACAAATACCCTACAAGTAAATATCCTCAGTGTTTCCCTAATCATGAATTATCAAAAAAATCATACAAAAAAACGGATATGAAATGAGAAGCATGACTTTCAGGCCCACAGTCTAGTGCCCTTTTTCTACCTAGAGTTTATTGAGCCACTAGGCACACGAGCTGATACTCACATCCATGGCTACAGCTAAACACCCCAGGAACTTTGAATTGTGTGCAATGAAGATCAATTTCTAGGTCCCATCTTCACATCTCCATTTTCAGCTATTTGGTCAGGGATCCTGGGCAAGTGAGTTAGGAACTGTGTTACCTCTGTCATGTGGTGACAGGCAGTGCCATGAGTAACAAATGACCCCATTACTGCTTTACAGTAGAGGAGACAGGTTAATCCTTTGTCAAATCCCTGTGCATGGTGTCCTCTTCCTTGTTCCAATTACCCAGGAAGCGATGGCACTTTCTCATCCACAGACTTTCAACATGTGCTGACACATATTTAGGACATTGCTGGGTCTGCGAGTCTTAACCACTCTGTGCCCAGAAATTCTCATGAAAATAAAAGTAACAAAGGCACATGGGAGACTGAGATTCAATACATTCTAGACTCAGACAATACCCATTCACAAACCAGAGGAAGAACCAAGACAGGCAGAAAGAGGAAGATTCTTTTTCAATCAAAATATTTATTTTAATCCAGAAATAAAATAATTGCTGAAAGAGAACTGGTAATAGCACATAGAATGTCACCATTAACCAACAGCTTGATTTTACTAATGAGGAAGCTGGTTCCCTAGAAAATGCAGTAACTTGCCTAAGCTAGTTTGTGGCACAATTCCTAAGAAAGACACACATCGTTTGCCTTTTTTCATCATTAGCAATTCAGATTCTCTCACTTTTTTTCAATAGCTTTTTATTCATTCAACAAATAATTTTTGAGTATCTTCCGTAAAATTACTATACTAGGCACTAGAGATTCAGCCAAGGTTGAAATGTAGTGATGCTGAGAATATAAAATCAAAAGTCACAATCTGGCAAGGAAATACGCTTGTAGACTGATAATTAAAATGCAACATGATGAGCGGAATCAAAACAAAAGGAACTATAAAAAGTGTGCTCCAAAGTCTGCCTGTGGGACTCAGGGGAACTTTCCAAAAGAGGTGGCTTTTGAGCTGACTTGAAGGAGGAAGAGGAATTTACAAGAGATACAAGGAGGAAGAGCATAGGGTGCAGAGGGAATATCACTTAACTGGGACAGGGTATTGAGAAGCTCCAGAGAGCTTGCCCCACCTCTTGACGTTGGATGACACACTATCTTGTTGACAACCTCCTTATTTTTGGTTGCATGACACCTTGTTAATGTCCTCTTTCCCTGTTTAACTGTTGGTTTTCCTAAAGGCTCTGTCCTCAGCCTTCTCTTCTTTCTTTATACACTCTGCCTTGGCTTCCATTGTCTTCTATTTATCTCCCAGATCTCTCTTCTGAGCTCCAAATCCATAAATATAACTGGATAATAGAAATATTCACTTAAATGTAACATAAACACCTAAAACACTAAATGTTTGAAAGTATTTTCAACATTTTCTCTTCAAAAACCCTGCTCCTACCCCTGTGTTACCTCAGTAAATGGCACCATCACCAATACAGTCATCCAAGAAAGAAACCTCGGTATTAGTTCAGACTGTTACATTTCCTTCACTCCTCCCATTCAGTCTATCACCAAATCAGCCAAAATTCTTCCCGACATCTACACTGGCCTGACCCATACCAGTAATATAGTTCATATGTACTACAATAGAAGATTTAACTGGTCTTCACACTTCTAGTTGTACCCCCACATTGAAACTATATCTACACACCATCTTAATTTCTGAGAAGCAAAACTAATTTTGTCACCCACTCCCAAATACTTAAAATTCTTTGGTGCATTTCCAATTATCTTAGTCCCAGTTCCGATTTCTGTGATCTGGCCTCTGATTCTGTCTCCCACCTCATCTCTTACAATTACCTCTTCACCTCCTTTGACTCAGGGTTATTCTAACCTACTTATTCTACTCTATCGTGCCAGATCATAACAGATACTTTTCTCACTGCCTGGAACATATTTCTTTCCTTCCACTTCTTTTCATATGTAATACATTCTTTTACTTTAAGTTTCAGATTAAATGTAACTTCTCAAAATAATCCTTTCCTGACCCTCTCCTAACTTTCCTTCTCATATCCTATTGTTAATTAGATTTTGTTGTTATGATGTATCAAATGCCTACAGACTGGTTTCTGCCCCTTTCCCAGACAACTAGTAGTTTGCTTTCTGTCACTATAGATTAGTTTGCATTTTGTAGAATTTTATATAAATGGAATCAAATGGTAGGCACTCTTTACAGTCTGGCTTCTTTCACCCAGGATGTTATTTTGAGATTTTTCCATACAGTTTTCCGGCATCCATATATTCATACCAAGAAACAGGATTAAGATAAAAACACACAATGAAAACAAACTCTCAGATGATCCAGAATTGGAGCTAATCAGAAATTGACTTTGAAATTTTTTTAATTAATATATCTAAGAAAAAAATAGAGAATTTTGCTAGAGAAGTTACAATTGTTTTTAAAAAATCAAATGGAGTTCAAGAAGTAAAAAATACTATAAGTAAAATTAGGAGCTCAGAATAGCTTGGCATAGCTGAAGTGTGGATTAATTACATTTTTTTTAAAAAGTTCATAGAAAATGTCCAGATTAAAACATGGAGAGAAATGAGCATAGAAAGAGGAAAAGAGATACATATGTGATACAGCAAAAAACTTTAATATACATGTAATTGGAATTTGATAAGGAGTAGATTGTAAGAGAGGGCAAGAAAAAAATTTGGAGAGGCAATGGCCAAGAATCTTGTAAATATCCATGAAAAACATCAACTCACAGATTAAAGAATCAGTATGAAACCCAAGCAGTATAAATATAAATAAAACCACACCCAGATACATCATAATTGCTGAAAACTTAAAACAAACAAAAAATCTTAAAAGCAATCAGAGATAAAAGACACATTACCTACACAGAAGCAATAAGAATTATAGGTGACTTGTAGACAGAAATGATGAGATCAAGAAGACAATAGAAGGACATTATTCAAATACTGAAGGTGCCAACTTAGAATTCTACACCCACGGAAAACACCCTTCAAAAGTAAGAGCAGGGTTGCTGTCAAGATGGCGGCAGAGGCAGACTCTGAACTCACCTCCTCCCGCAGACACAACAAATTCACAGCTACTCTTGGAACAATTACCCCTGAGAGAGAACTGAAAACTGGACAAAAAAGAACCCCCACAACAAGGGACAGTCCTGACTGAGGTGGAAGAGGCAGATATTCCTCTCTGGAGAGGTAAAAAGCCACCTTCGCAAGCCACAGTGCTTCATGGCCGCCCAGGAGCAATCCAAAGGTACACAGCCTTCCTTGAAGGAGTGGGGGACCTGGAAAGGGGAGCATTACCGCTATAAGCATCCTTTGGTCCCAGCACAACCGAGATGAATGTCATAATGTCTGGCTTTGCCAGCTGCTAACAGTGGCGGGGAATACCCCCAGAAAAGCTATACCCGTCAGGAAATACAAATCCGGCTCTTAAAGGACCCATGCACAAATTTGCACATTTCAGAAACCAGCCTAAAATCACCAGAAAGAAAGGTTCACAGTCCTTTGGTGAAAAGAGACTCACCTGATAGATTCTGGGTGCATCTAGGTGAGAGATGAGATCTCTCCAGGGACTGAGACATTGGTGGCAGGCATTACTGTGACCTAGTACAGCGGTGCTGACACAGGCACTGGCAGACGCCGTTGGAGTTCTTCCCCTGGCCTGTTAGCACAGGAGTCTGCCCCAATCACTAGACCACCAATTTAATCTAGCTCATTCAAAGCAGGTAGCCGGCCCTAGGGACTGGCCTCACCCAACAGCAAGCTCTCAGGCAACTGGTGGGCCTGTATAGGCTGGGTGCCTGGATCGTCTGCAACCAGGCAAGTGGATCCACTTCTGCAAAGCAAGGCACATGCGAGGAGCAGGTGGAGTGTGTGGGGCCTCTGTAGTGGGGTGTCTGGGTCTGCATCAGGGGGTTGGGGCACGCGCATGGGGCAGGACTGTGTTGATGGAGTGTGTGGCCCTGTTGGCAGCGGGGCTTGTCAGGTGCAGAAGACTTGTGCTTCTCAAACAGCCACATAGGGGATCAGCCCCACCTTCCAAACAACTGAAACCTGAAACAACTGGGTGCTCCCGTACCTGAGGCCAGCCCCACCCAGCTGCAATCCTGACAGAGCTGACAACAGCCTCGTAGGCCAGAGGCCTACAGCAATTGTAAGACCCTGAGCCTAACAACCAGCCACACTGGGGGCCTACTCACTTAACAGAAATTCCTTAATAGAAATGTGCTATTAGACCTTGCACCAACTCTGCTGCCCCTCACATCTGATAAAGTGACCAAAGGGTCCATAGCAGCCACATGCAGCTGAGCAATGCAACCAGCTGGCCAGGGGGACAGCTCAGCATCCCCGGGCACCTGAAGCAAGAGCAACCCTGCCACAACAGCACACAGATAGCCCACACAGGGGACACTCCTGGAACATTTGGAACTAGTGACAAGAGGGAAGCACACTCCTCGGCCTCATAAGGCATCTCTCACATAAGGCCACCTCTCCAAGGTCTAGAGATGTAGCTGACCCCGAATAGCCAAAGAAATCCTGAGAAAAAAGAACAAAACGGGAAGTACAACACTCCCTGATTTCAAAATATACTGCAAAGCTATAGTAACCAAAGCAGCATGGTACTGGCACAAAAACAGACACACAGGTCAATGGAACAGAATTGAGAGCCCAGAAATAAACCCACACATCTACGGACAGCTAACTTTTGACAAGGGAGCCAAGAACACATAGTGGAGAAAAGAAAGTCTCTTCAATAAATGGTGTTGGGGAAACTGGACAGCCACATGCGAAAAAAATGAAAGTAGACCATTATCTTACACCATACACAAAATTAACTCAAAATGGATTAAAGACTTGAATGTAAGACTTGAAACCATGAAACTTCTAGAAGAAAACATAGGCAGTACACTCTTCAACATTGGTCTTAGCAGTACATTTTCAAGTATCATGTTTGACTGGACAAGGCAAATAATAGAAAAAATAAACAAATGGGACTACATCAAACTAAATAGCTTCTGCACGGCAAATGAAACCACCAACAAAACAAAAAGACAACCTAACAATTGAGAGAAGATATTTGCAAACCATCTATCTGATAAGGGGTTAATCTCCAAAATATGTAAAGAACTCATGCATCTCAACAACAAAAAAACTAACAACCCAGTTAAAAAATGGGCTAAAGACCTTGACAGACATTTCTCCAAAGAAGATATACAGATGGCCAACAGGCACATGAAAAGATGTTCAACATCATTAACTATCAGGGAAATGCAAATCAAAACAATGAGATATCACCTCACTCCCATCACAATGGCTATAATTAACAAGACAAAAAACAACAAGTGTTGGAGCAGATGTGGAGAGAAGGGAACTCTCATACACTGCTGGTGGGAGTGCAAACTGGTGCAGCCTCTATGGGAAACAGTACGGAGATTCCTCAAAAAATTAAGAATAGAAGTGCCATTTGATCCAGCTATTCCACTGCTGAGTATTTATCCAAAGAATATGAAAACACTAATGCATAAAGATACATGCACCCCTATGTTCATTGTAGCATTATTCACAATAGCCAAGACTTGGAAGCAGTCTAGGTGCCCAGCAAGGGACGAATAGATAAAGATGTGGTATATATACACAATGGAATACTATTCAGCCACAAGAACCGATGAAATCCAGCCATTTGTGACAACATGGATGGACCTTGAAGGTATTATGCTAAGCAAAATAGTCAGAGGGAGAAAGTCAAATACTGCGTGATCTCACTCATAAGTGGAAGAGAAAAACAATAACACAAACACATAGAGACAGAGATTGGATTGTTGGTTACCAGAAGGGAAGGGGGGAGGTAGGGGGGTAAAGGGATGATTAGGCACATGTGTGTGGTGATGGATTGTATTTAGTCTTTGGGTAGTGAAGATGATGTAATCTACACAGAAATAGAAATATAATGATGTACACCTAAATTTTACATAATGTTATAAACCAATGTTACCACAATAAAAAGTAAAACAAAACAAAATAAAATAAAATTTTTAAAAAGTAAGAGCAAAATAAAAATATTTCCAGGAAAATACTGATGGAATTAGCTACCAGCAGTCCCTCAGTAACAGAAATACTAAGAATACAGTAGTTTTTCAGAAAAAAGGAAAATGACCTCAGATGAAAGCAAGGGAATAGAAGGAGTTAGAAGCAGCATAAAGTGTTAATATGTGGATGAATATATATAATATTTACAATACAAAACAATGATAATAATGTCATTTTATCCCACAATGATAATAGTAGGATTTATAATATAGGTGGAATTAAAATGCAGGATGACAATGGCACATAAAGCAGGAGAGGGTAAATTTAATTGAAGGTTTTTAAAAATCCAGCCAGTCTGTGAAACAGTAAAAGTACTAATTTATGTTAAATTCTAATGAATCAAGGATGCATGTCGTAATATGTCTAAGGCAAACACTAAAAGAAATACAAAAGAATGTAAAATTAATAAACCAATAGAAGAAAAATTTTAAAACCAAATATCTTCTAACAGAAGAAAATGTAAAGGAAAAGGATCATAAGAAGCATAGGACAAAGGGAAGACAAATGGTAAAATAATATTTATAAACACAAATGTGTCAATAATTACACAGCATGTAAATGGACTAATATTCCAATTAAAAGCCTGATTTAAAACATCATTTAATTTTTGAAACTTGATTTAAAAGAAAAAAAATAACTTAAGGTTACAAGAGACTTTCTTTAAAAATAAATTAATATTTATTAATTTATAGAAAGGTGAAGGAATGAGCTATGTAAACATTAACCAAAAGAAAGCAGATGTAGCCCCACTAACATAAGACTAAGTAATCATTAAGGAAAGAAGAATTATTAGAGATAAAGAGGAACATTTCATAATAACAAAAGAGTAAATTAACCAGGAAGCTATAACAGTTCTTAATATATACATATGTAATAATACAATTTTAATATATATAAGGCAAAAATTGACAGAACCTAAAGAAGAAATAATAAAGTTGCAATCATATTGAGAACTTTTAATACTCTTCTTCAATAACTTACAAGAAATAAGTAACAATATAGAAAATCTAAATAATGCTTTTAAAAACTGACCAAACCAACATACATAGAGAATGTTGCAACAAAAAAATGACAAAATGCATATTATTTTCAAACACAGATGCAATTTATAACAAAATAGTAAATTTCATTAAATTTTAAGTAATTGAAATCATTTAAAGTATATTCTCTTGCCACAGTAAAAATTAAGCTAGAAACAAAAACAAAAAGAAAAACTAGAAAATACCCAAATATTTGGTAACTATGCAATACACTTTTAAATAGGACATGGAATTTAAAAAGGAATCACAGGGAGAATTAGAACATATTTTAACTGAATGATAATACAAATATGACATGTCCAAATTATGGGATGCAGCTGAAGCAGTGCTTTGAGGGAATTTCATAGCCTTGTATGTGTATATTAGAAAATGAGAATAGATGAAAATCAATAATCTACTAATTCCATATATGAAAAAAGAGATATAACAATAGATCCTACAAATATTTAGAAGAAATAAAAGGATAATCTGAATAACCCTATGCCAACAAATTTTAAAATTCAGTTGACAGGAGCAAATTGCTTTAAAAAACATAATTTATCTAAACTGATAACCAGAAGTATTAGATATTGGATTAGTCTCTTATCTATTAAAGAAATTAATCTGCAATATTAAAAAATCTTCCCACAAAGCAATTTCATGATTAGATAGCTTCACTGGTGAATTCTTCAACAAAATAATACTTTTGGAGGTTTGGGGGAGACTCCAGATTTTAACTAATTGAGGGTAAAGGGAGTCAAATGTTGCTTATTAGTAAGAAGGTCAAATTAGAGATCATGACAGGGCCTCCTGCTCTCACCAAAACTTTAAGCAGTGAAATTAACCAGCTAGTTGTAGTCAGAGACATTGAAAAACCATGGTCCTGATGAAACACAGCTTACTCAGTCTGCTTTTCAAATGGAGAAATACACCAATAAAGATTCCTACACACTTCTTACTAGTTCATGTGGCAGATAGCTGCACGAGACACCATGATGGTTAGGGTACGGGCAAGAATAAAAACAAGAGCAAGTTAAGTAAGTGAGAGAAAGAAATAACGAGAGCCCTCTAGGTCTGCCTCTTAATAGAGAGATGATCTCTTGTGCCGTTAGCATTACCCAATAGATGACAAGCCCTGCACTTCTCGCCAATCGGCTTTAAAAAAAATAAAAGCAAAAGCCCTCTCCTCTTATGAGGATGAGCATCTGAGACAGGGAGACAGGAATCTTGGAGGATTCCTTCTAATAACGTTTCCTATTAAAAGGTGAAGTAGAAGCCCCTTTTTAGAAATGTGAGAAATGGGGAAAAAGTGTTTCCCATATCAACCATCTTACAATAGAAACCTAGGAATGAGATGAGAAAGTTGATCACCAAAGCAAACCGTACATTTGTCTACTGCAGAATACAACTGTTGAATAATGTATAATGGGCTTTGGAGCTATGCAAACCAAGACTAGAATCTTGACTCTTCCTCTTACCAGCTGTGAGACCTTGAGCAAGTCTGTCACAGCATCTTACAATAGTAGCTCCACGGCTTTTAACAAAATTTAGAGTCTGTTTAGAATAGTCTGATATGCAATAGGCACACATAAAACCCCATGGGTAGAGTTCAAATGGGATAGTCATCTATTTTCCACAGCAACTGACATAAAAGCACAGAAAAACGTTAGTGTGACTGCAGACTGGAGAAAAAAAGATTAGATAAAGGGATGAAAGGAGAGAGAGAGAGTTGCTGGAGTTAGAGAAAAAAAGGATTGGTTTCAAATACTAGCTCAAAGTTAAGGATAAATCTCCAGATTGTAGGCAGTGATCTGTGACTGCGTTACTTCTCGCATAGACAATTCTAGGTTAGATTTGATTATTCCCTGAGGAGTAGCAGCAAGAACCAATCAATGTTGTTACATTTATTACTTATTCTCCCAGCTTTTATTGGGTGTATAATCAGTGCCAGGCATGAGGCTAAACAGACAGTCAGTGTAAGAGAGACATCTCCAGTTTTCAAGCATCCTAATTAGAAGACATAAGTCCACAGGAAAGAAGCAGAAAATCATATCATTTTATGACAGAGTTGAAGAAAGAGAAAATAACACAAGGGATTTAGAATAGTCATCTCAGTAAGTTCTACTCCTCAGAGAGAAAGTCCTACAATTGCCCAACGTTGCCTATTAATTGTGATTATGTTTAAATCAAGGAAAAGTCATAGAAAGCTTGATTGTGGATATATATCTAAGCTACATTTCCAAATTAGCTCTAATCAGTAATAAAGCTGGGATTTTATTCCCCAAAATTAAATAAAATTATTCAAGGGAGTGAATAAACACAGAGAAGTTTAGAGGAAATGTTGAACATAGACTAATTATACTACTAATAATGAAAGCATCTATCATTTGTTGAACACTTGTGTGCCAGATCTAGTGCTAAAAGTTTTATATACGTAAATATATAATATATATTTTTAAATACATTTATATATACATTTTTAAATATAATATAATATATATTTTTTAAAAATATATATTTAATATATTAAACATATATATTTTAAAAATATATGACAGTTGACATAAATATATGACATAAATATAAATATATTTAATATATATTAATTTTTTTAATTTATAAAAAATATCTTTTTTTATATATTAAATATATTTAAAAATATATATATTATATATTTAAATCTTCCAAAGAATATATTAATAACCCTGTTTTTCATAACAGAAAACTGACACTCAGGCATATAGGAATTTCACTCAAGGCCACACAGCTTTCTGTGGAATGCTAGTGCCAAAGGGTACTATAAAGTTTAATCTTGTCCCAGAAGCCTGTTGATGCTGCCAGATCTGGAGAGTCATATGTCATGTTCATTAGCTGCATGAAATGAAATATATTCCATGGCAAGTGATTCACGGAAGGAGTCATCTCAGGAGAAACCTGTAAGCAAATGAAGTAAACAAGAATAGAGCAGGAGAAGAAGCTACAGAAAGATACAGTTTCAGGTGAAATCTGGCCTCAGCCTGATCCTGCAGAGAGATCTGAAGCATGAATAGTCCCCAGAGTTGTCTCACTGTGAGGAAAAGGAGCCAGGCTATTGTACCACTATAACAATGAGTCCCTGGACACAGGGCATCCCCTGGAGGAGAGAACAGGAAGGTCCAGTACTAGAGTGAGGGAATCAAGGACCTAGGATGCAAAATTTAAGGAGGCACTCACTCTTGGGAGTGACTCTGTGCTTATACCACCCTGCGAATGAGTGCCTCCTTGAATTTTGTTCTCTAGGTGCCTTGCTTGTGTCACCACAGTACAGGCCCTGGGTACAATTTCCTAGATATTCACAGACAAGGTGATTTCTGTCAGCTAAGGGAAGTTCTCAAAAGAAGGATGCTTGTGTGAGCCATTAGTAGCCAGTATTTCAACAGCTGGGAGATGACCATACCAGTTCAGTAAAGGGGATCTGAGTAGAGAACCAAAAGTATCTACTTCACTCTGCATCTTGCACTGCTTAGAGTCACTTTTATCTTACACTGAGTTTATTCTATCCAGACACAGACTCGCTAAGATTCTAGCTGGTCACAATTTCTGGGGAAATTTACAAGCAGAGGATCAGTGGGGTGAACTCCAGCCCCAGTTCCTGAAGTTGGTCTTGAGGTGGTAACTAATACTCATCATCTTCTACCACAAGGAGACCCCCTTCACCTCTGCTGGTGGCTTACCTGGATGGAAGACCCAGATCCTCATCCCTGAGGGATCTAAGCACATGTTTATCAGATCTTGGTTGCTATACTTGCCATTTACAGTTAAAACTTGGCATGGTAGTGCCAAGAATACATCAAATATATTCTTCCCTGCTCCCATGATATAGCAGCTGCCTTAATTCCTCATGGTGATCAGGCTCAATTACCCCTTCCAGTTTGGTAACTCTGCTCTGTGCATGCTGATCTATTGACAAGAGAAGCCTAAAGTGACCAGAGAACAGCCATAACTTTAAGTTTAATGACACTTTTAATAGGTCTCCCATTGGAAGCATCTCCCCACTAGGAATAAGTACTCCAGACCTACATAGCCTGAAGTTGTAAGGATGAGAAAAACAAATTCCCCAAGTGGGTCACTGGGAGTGATAGTGAATAGGACATTCCAAATTCCATTTGTTGGTTCCCAGACTCAACTAGTCTACCTCTTGTAGACACACGCATACAATGGCTGTTGGATTAAGTAGATATATTACATGTTGAAGGATAGTGCCTCATCCTCACAAGGTGCTCTCTCCAAGCTGGTACCACAGCTGTATCTTCAAGTAGCCACTCACTGCTCTATCAGACTAATAGTTTCTGGATAGCATGGCATGTGGTGGGTCCAGTGGGTCTGGGTCCATGATCGTGGGCCCACTGACATACCTTCATTGCTATAAAGTGGGTCCCTTATTTCAAAGAGAAGTTATACAGAATCTCATGTTGGAAGTGCTCTCAGATAGTGGTGTTGACTGAGCACTGTAGCCAGAAAAGGCAAACCAACCTTAGAATATGTGTCAGTCCAAATCTGGGTGAATTGTTACCTTTTCCAGAATGGTGAAGGATCTAATGTAATCAACTTTACACCAGGTGGATGGCTGGTCTTCTCTGAGAAAGGTACAGTATTAAAGGATCGGCGTTGGTCTCTGTTACTGGAAAGATGACATACGGCAATTGTAGTAACTAGATCAGCCTTGGTCAGAGGAAGCCCAGGCTCCCATGTACAGCCTTCATCTCCATCACCATGGCTTTTTCCTTCATTAATTCATTGTGCAATTAAGGAGTGACTGAGGACAGAGACTGGCTAACATCTACCAACCAACTCATCCTGTATGCTCATTTAAAAAAAAAAAAAAACCTCTTCTGCAACAGGTACTCTGTGGTAAGCATTAATGTGTGATACAAAGATCCCCACACTTTGTATCTACTCCCATGAGGTCCATCCACATGATTCTGCCCCAGAGATCCTTGTCATAGATCTCCAATCTTGCTCCTTTCAGGCTCCTAACCAACTAGTACAACAATTCATCACTGCACTTGAGTTTGTGTAACTCAGCCCACTTCTTTGTCCATACAAAGTAGATAAAGAAGCAAACCAGCTAAAGCTCTTCCACTCTTCCCATTGGGAGGATTTCCAATCACCGCTATTTTAGAGGGCCACTCAAGGGTAGGGCTGTCCTGCAACCATGCTCTATTTTTGGTTTGCACAAACATGTTAGAGCTGACTTCTGCATAAATCAAGCACAGTTTGTTTGTTTGTTTCCTCCTCTATTAGTTGATCATAAAGAGCTCTCCATGAAGCCACAGGTGTGAATTGAGGGAGGGTCATGAGTGCAACAATAGTGAGTGACATGGGAGTCAGGGACACCTGTTCATGCAGCTTACTTGTGAACTCTGAACCTAATTCCAGAAATACTATAACATCTTGCAAATGGATTTCTGCTGGGTCCACTGAACCTTAGACTTGGTGGGTCTAACAGTTTGTAGTTCATGATGAGCACTGCTGGCTGCACACTCTCTTGATGCCCTGTGGTCACATAACTGGTTTCTACCAGGGCCCAGTATCATTCTAGTAGCTACTTTTTGAATAGTGTATAGCTCCTTTTTGCAGATGGCATGGCCTTGCTCCAGAACCTTAGGGGTCTGTGCCATAACTCTTCTATTGGGGTTTGCCAGAGACACCACATGGCAACTTTGCTCAATACAAATACCTCTAGCAACATGAGATCAGCCTAGCCATATGGCTCAAGTGGCAAAGCAACAGCCTGGACCTGCTACAAAGGATTTTCTCGCTCTGAGCCTCACTCAAAATAAGTAGCCTTTGACATCATCCAAAAAATGGATGAAAGCAGTATACACAACCGCAGAACATGCTACCTCTAAAACCCAAGGAATCCTGGTCATCAGCTCAGACTGCCCTCCAGCTTCAGGAGATTATCTCTTTAAAAGTTGCCAAGGAGGCTGTCTGAATTTCACACTTTGTTTCAAATTGGTAATTAACGGATGCAAAGTTGTGATTTTCCCTCTTCAACGCATCAGTGGCGCTTTTTACCGCCACCCAATTCCACAAGCCCTCTAATTATTATTGCAATAAAATTTCGGCGATTGCACAAGCCAATGTATCCCCTTCCACTTGTATCCCAGTTCATCACAGGTGAAAACCTAAGCACTTTCTCTGCTGCAGCACGATGCCAGGGATCATTAATACTCCATCTACCAGCAGTGACGGGGTCCACATTGCCATTCAGCCAGCGAATGATTCAACTCCAGAATCCCATCCTTTAAAGTCAGCTTTCTAGGATCACTCCTGGTCTTCTGTCAGATTGCCTGGAAGCACAGTCTGAGAAGGGAGTTTTGTGCAAGTGATTTATTAAGAGAATGTTCTCAAAAGAAAATTGTAAGAAAGATAGGAAGTCAGGATAGAGCATGGAAAGAAGCTAAGCAAAGATGTATTTTTGCTGAAATCTATCATTAGATATCTCTTAGAGAGCTCTAGAACATATATAGACCTACAGAGTTGTCCCATTTTGAGGCAAGGTGGTGAGACTTTTGAACCCCCATGTTTGCCAGGCATTGGCTGTGACCTACCCCAGGAAAGTAAGCATAGTCTTCCAAACATTTCAATGTAAAGAGTTCATGTCAGCTAAGAAAAGTACTTAGGAGATGGATGTAGGTGTGAGCCTTTACCAGCCACCATTTTCAGTAACTGGGGGATGGGAGCACCAGTAAAGGGTATCTGGATGGACCACCAAAAGAGTCTGCTGCAGGAAACATGAGTTCCAAGATATCCATCAGTATACTTGACCCACGAGTCAAGTAATCAACTACCCTGCTGGCTACCTGCCTAGACTGCCACACGTCATCTTTATCATACTTCCCAAACGCCACCCACTGACTGTGTTGTTGGGTACTGCCTAGTGTCAGCCACCTTTAGCACCTGCCACAATCAGAGAACATGTCTCATCAGTCAGCATGGTGCACAAGTATGAGTCATGGGAGGTAATTACAAAGCAGTTTTATTTCGTAGCCCTGTCCCTTTTAAATGTGCTCAATGGGGAGATCTTTTCAATTGCTTTAAGCACAAACTCAGGTGGACCCTATGAGTTTTATCACTCTTCTTAAACAGACTAGAAATTAACATATCCAACCCAACAGTCAAAACTACAAACTGGCTGTAAAGTTCAAGACTCTCCCCTTCCTTATTTTTGGCTCCCTAAATTTGGGGAACGGAAGTGTGGTTGGGTTCTCTTCCCAGGTTGGTGCTGAGGAGGCTGGGGTGGTAAGAAGGTAAGGCAGGAACATTCTTCCTCGGTGGGACTCTTGTGGGTTTCTTTGTACTCTCTGCGCTCAGTCTATATAAGAGCTGACTCTTTCTCTGAGACTCACTTTCAAGAGTTTTTCAAAAACATGTCATTCACCACTGAAATTTTCTTATCTGCAATTTTCTGGATCTTGACAAATAAATCTCATTTCAGCTGGTCACTTACTCCTTTGTCAGTCCTTAGGGATGCAGTGGTAATGTTAATTCCCGTTAGTTAAAGTAGGTTCAGCCCTCCATGCAGCTCCAACGTGAGTGAATCAAATTTAAGCTCTCTCCTTTGCATCTAGCTGATGGGAAAAACTCACTCATTCTTTCCCCCAAGCCCCATAAATGTAAGATGTTCCCTATGCTACAGTAACACTCCTTTCTCTACCCTAAAGCAGGTGGCTCATCAGGCTCCTGCCCTTTAGATTTCTCAAGCAGTTTTTAGAAACAAGCCACTGTGTCCTTCAAACCAAAGAGGACACCTATTATGTCCTGACCATTGAGGCCGTTCATTAGGTTTGAGTTACAAGGCAAGGACCTTCCCCATCTCACTTGAGGTGAGCGAGGGATTCACCAAACGCTTTCTCCAGAATTCCTCTTTACAAAGCTTCTCTCTCGGTTTCCACTTTTTCTGACTTGTTCAATCAACTGTAATGTGGGTAAGGGGTCCAAGAGTTTTATAATCAGCTTTTTGGATAAATCTTTTAAAAGTGCATCTGCATCTTGCACTTCACTTTGAATATAGTGTCCTCTGTATCTTAGCACTTCTGTAACCGTTTAACTTTAACACGTGTTGTCACATTCTGGTTTTAGTTCCAGGTCTGACCTCTTCAGCTCTCTCTCAAACTTGAGATTCTAAAATCATGCCCTTTCCCCAGTTCACTACAGGACTTTTCCATCCAGTCATTTCACCTAGCTTAAGCCAATCCTAATTAGACTTATTAAATAGCAGCTATGTTCAGAAGATAATATATTTGTCCACAGTTAGAGCCAGAGTGATCTAAGATCAATTCCAAGCTCTGTCATTTATTGGTTGTGTGATCATAGGTAAGTTACTTAGCCTCATTGACCCTCATCTGTAAAATATCTGCCTTGGAGAATTATTGTGATGATTAAGTGCTATAATAGTTATAAAATGCCAGGCACATTGTAGAGGCTCAACAAATACTAAGGTCTGTTACCTTTACCCACGATTTTCCCTCAGGCTGTTAATTAAGAGTTTTGCCATATAGACTCCAGTCAAATCCCAGCATCTTTTTCCTTGCTCTTTCCCACACAGCAATTGGAAATCAACATCCTATTTTGGGGAGTAACGTCACCAAGATAGGGGAGAGGGGGCCCAGCTTCCATACCCCCAGGAAGATCAACAATTTGACAGCTATCCAAGAAGCAAAGCAGATCTGGGAGAGTTCAGGTGTCCATTTAAAAAACTTCAGCAACACAGTGAAACAAAAAACCCTGAGAATAATTGTGCAAAAAGCAAAAGAAGAACAGCTTCATTTCGCTTGCATCATCCTATCCCCCAGGCCTGCACTGCTCAGTAGCCAAGAGGGAACTCCCCAGCTAGAAAGAGTTCCCCTCACCAGGAAAGGGAGGAAGGGGTGAGTGACTAGCTTCTCAGCCTTCCAGGGCACTGCATGAGGACTCACGCTGGTTCCACCCCACACAGAGACCGTGAATGCTGAGATATATAGAGATGGCTAGGAATAAGGAGGAAGGGCAGGAGAAACCAATATTGGCCATGCAGACGGAGAAACTGCAGCTCCCAGTGACTTACCAAGAAAAAAAAAGAGAGGACTCAAATAAATACAATTAGAAATGAAAGAGGAAACATTATAAATAACATCAAAGAAATTACAAAGGTTCATATGAGACTACTATCAACAATTACACCCAAAACAAAGTGAACAACCTAGAAAAAATGGATAAATTCCTGGAAACATACAACCAACCAAGACTGAATCATGAAGAAATAGAAAATCTGAAGAGACTAATCACGAGTAAGGAGATTGAATCAGTAATCAAAAACCTTCCAACAAAGAAAAGCCCAGAACCATATGGCTTCACTGGTAAATTATACAAAACATTTAAAGAAGAATTAATGGCAATCCTTCTCAAGCTCTTCTAAAAAATTAAAGAGGAGAAGAGAACATTCTCAAACTTGTTTATGAGGTCAGCATTATCCCACTACCAAAGCCAGATAAGGACACTATAAGAAAAGAAAACTACAGGCCAATATCCCTGATAAGCATAGATGCAAAAATCCTCTACAAAATATCTGCAAACCAAATTCAATAGCACATTAAAAAGATTCACCATGATTAAGTGATTATTTTGCCACAGCAGTCTTTTGAAAGAACAAAGCTGGAGACATCACACTTCCTGATTTCAAGCTATATTACAAGGCTATAGTAATGCAAACACTATGGTACTGGCATAAAAACAGACTTATAGACTAATGGAATAGAATCTAGTGCCCAGAAATAAACCCACACATATAAGGGCAACTAATTTTTGACAAAGGCACCAAGAATACTCAGTGGGGAAAAGATTTTCCCTTCAATAAACAAGGTGGGCAAAACTGGATATTCACGTGCAAAAGAATGAAATTGAACCCCTATCTCACATCACAAAAATTAAATAGAAATGGATTGTAGAATATATGAAGACCTGAAACTTTAAAACTCCTAGAAGAAGACATAGGGAAAAGCTCCTTGATATCAGTCTTGGCAATGACTTTTTGGATATGGCACCAAAAGCACAAGTAACAAAAGCAAAAATAGGGCCGGCTCCGTGGCTTAGCGGTTAAGTGCGTGCGCTCCGCTACTGGCGTCCCAGGTTCAGATCCCGGGCGCGCACTGATGCACCGCCTCTCTGGCCATGCTAAGGCCACGTCCCAAATACAGCAACTAGAAGGATGTGCAGCTATGACATACAACTATCTACTGGGGCTTTGGGGGAAAAAAGGAGGAGGATTGGCAATAGATGTTAGCTCAGAGCTGGTCTTCCTCAGCAAAAGGAGGAGGATTAGCATGGATGTTAGCTCAGGGCTGATCTTCCTCACAAAAATAAATAAATAAATAAATAAATAAGTGGGACTGCATCAAATTAAAAACTTCTGCACTGCAAAAAAGTCAACAAAATGAAAAGGCAACCTAAAGAGTGGGAGCCAATATTTGTAAACCATATATCTAATAAGATGCGAATATCCAAAACGTATAAGGAACTCATACAACTCAATAACTCATACAACTCAACACAAATAATCTAATTCACAAAATGAGCAAACAACATGAATAGACATTTTTCCAAAGACATGAACATCACTAATTATCAGAGAAATACAAATAAAAACCCCAACAAGATATCACCTCACCCCTGTTATAATGGCTATTATCAAAAAGACAAGAGATGGTGAAGATGTGGAGAAAAGGGAATCCTTGTGCACCACTGGTGGGGATGTAGATTGGCACAGCCACTATGGAGAACGGTATGGAGGTTCCTCAAAAAATTAAAAATAAAACTACCATATGATCCAGCAATCCTGCTTCTGGGTATATATCCAAAGGAAATGGAATTGCTATGTCAACGAGATATCTGTACTCCTATTTTCTTTGCAGCATTATTCACAATAGCCAAGATGTGGAAACAACCTAAGTGTCGATGGATGGATGAATGGATAAAGAAAATGGGGTATATATACAAGGGAAAATTATTCAGCCATGAGAAAGTAGGAAAATCTGCCATTTGTGACAACATGGGTAGACCCTGAGGGCATTATGCTAAGTGAAATAATTCAGACAGAGAAAGACAAATACCATGTGATCTCATATGTGGAATCTAAAAAAGCTGAATTCATAGAAGCAGAGAGTAAAACAGTGGTTTCCAGGTGCTGATGGGTGGGGGAAATGAGGAGATGTTGCTCAAATGGTACAAACTTCCAGTTATAAGAGGAATGAATATGTTCTGGGGATCTAATGTACAGGATGCTGACTATAGTTAACAATACTATATTGTATACTTGAAAGTTGCTATGAGAGTAGATCTTAAATATTCTCCCCATAACAACAACAAAAATGTAATTACATGAAGTGAAGGAGGTGTTAACTAATCTTATTGTTGTAAACATTTCATAATATATACATGTATCAAATCATCACATTCAGATAAACATTGTGTATCTGAAACTTACACAATATTACATGTCAATTATATCTCAATAAGGCTGGAAGAAGGAAAAAAACTATCTTATTTTCAAAGAGAGAGTGACGTCCGTAGGATTTGAAACTACGTGCAAAAATCTCTGAATCCAGGGTGAATTAATGACTCAGGGTCACTGAAACAGGACAAGATATACATAACTTGCAGGTACTACTGCGAACTGAAAATGTGGGGACCTTTGTTCAAATATCATTAAGAATTATAAGATATCAACAGCAGAGTATTAAACCAAGCACGGGGCCCTTCTTAGGTCTGAACTCTATGAAAGGATCCTGGCCTCCTGTTTCCACTCTCGGCCGTACCAGCAAAAGTTACAGAGACAAATAAACTTCTTCCAGCTTCAACTTAATTGAAGCTAATCAGACAAAACCTTAACGAGCAAGATAATAACCCAATCCTCCCCTCTTTTGCAGAGAGGGGAGTTTTACATGGTTCCCTGCTAAGCCCTATTCACCTGACAGGCAGTGTCAGGAGGCAAATTCTTTGCAGACCTTGCTACTGTTTAAATGTCTCTATCAATTCCAGGCAGCTTAAAGCTAGAGCAACTTGAGGTCTCTGTTGTTAAAAAACCAAAAGAAAGGGAGAGAGAGAGACAGAGAGGGAAGAAGAATAAGGGGAGGAGGAGGCAGACAGCTGTAGGCCTCACCCAAACACAAGCTGGGGTCCCTAAAAGGTTTATGTCCTAACTACACGAGAGGAAATCTCTGACTTTCATCAGCTGTGTTTCAAAACATTAGAGACTCCTAGGTCCTTCCAACTTGGCCGCCACTCATAGATCATGTGACATCGATTAATGTTGAATCATAGTTTGTTCTCTCTAAATAAAGGCAAGTAAGTGACAAACATTGAGATCCCATGCTTTCAACCTTTATTTGGATTTGAGAAGTTTTGTTAGAAGTGTAATCTATTAAATATGGTAGACCACAATCCTGCAACAGAAAAAATCACGTAACCATTTTGTATTTCCAAGCTAGACGAGATCTTTGAGGTCCTCCGGTGTGAGGTTAATATTTTGGGGGTCATGAATCATACACACATTGTTTTGCAGAGTCCCTAACGGTTTTATGGAGTCTACAGAATCCCCATAGTCCCCAAACATCCTCACAGGACAAGGGCTACAGACTTAGAATCCCCTCATACAGTGTAACCTCCCTAAATTTTCTCATTAGCAAAATAGAGATAATAATGGTACAACATGGATGAACCTTGAGGACATTAGGCTAAGTGAAATAAGCCAGTCGCAGAAAGACATATAGTACATGATTCCACTCAAATGAGGTATCTAAAATAGTCAAATTCATAGAATTAAAGAGTGGAATGATGGTTTTCAGGGGCTTGGGGGAGTGGGAGATTGGGAGTTATTAATCAATGGGTGTAAAGTTTCAGTAAAGCAAGATGAATAAGCTCTAGTGATCTGCTGTACAATATTGTAGCTATAGTCAATAACATACACTTAAAAATGTAAGAGGGTAGCGTCTTTCCACAATAAAATAAAATTAAAATAATAATAATAATGATACCTACCTTACAGGATCATGGTGAGTAATGAATGAGATAACCTAAGAAAGTACTTAAAATGCATGTGATGGGCCTCCCTCATCTTATCTCAGATCTTCATGTTACACTGTATGGTGAGTGTGGTGCACACTGCAAGGCCTCCCTTTGGGACTCATTCCCTAGCTGCTCAGAGTGCTGGCAGACGACAGCAATTAGGGGAGTCTTTTATCTGAAGAGAGCCTCCTCTCCCAAACCAAGCATCCTCCCTAGGGACAGCCTCAGTGACTGGCAGATGTGAACAAGTAAGGCCTGGCCCCATTGCCTCCTTTCAGCACAACTCTAAGGAGCTATCCCAGCATCAAAGCTTCTGTGGAATTGGCTGAGGCCTTTCTAGAGAATGGACCACAACTCAACTCTGTCTGATCCATTTTCCTTCATGCCCCAAGAAATGTTTCTCTAATAAACTTCCTGCACACGTCTCCAAATTAGAGTTTGCTCTGGAAAACCTGGACTCTATTACCTCCAGAGCCACATAAAGCCAAGATATGTAAGTCCATGGCCAATAGATGAATTCCTAAACAAATGGTTGGAGAATCACAATGGGGAGAAATAGCAAGTAAATGCAGGTCCAGCAGATAATACAGGACTAGATGTAAAGACTGTCTTTCAAGGATAAGATTTCAGTCCTTGAGAGAGAAGTGAAGTGATAGCCTCAGATATGAATGATCTTAGATTCCTAGGCAAGTCTAGTGACTCAGGTGCAGGAGAACAAGAAAGAAAAGGAAAGAGAACAAGCTGCTACATCATGAGGCAGCTTGCCTCATGCAGGAGGCTGCTTGTTGGAAATGGAAAGCAAGGCAGAATGGAGTGAACGAAATGGCTAAAGAAGCCGAGCCCCAGAGCTCTGAATCTACCATCCATCCTGCTAGGGGGATTCCATTGAATTTAGCAGAGCCTGCAAGTGAGAGCTCCATAGCGCGGACTGGTGAACAAGGAGATGAGTTGATCATGAAACTCAGGGGCTAAAGAATTCATGGCAGCAACTGGGTTTTAAACCTCAACAGGACCTGACATTTGTGAGGACAGATGTCGGTGAGACATCAAGTTATGTCATTCCTCTCTGTGCACACTCCCTCCTCCGCTCAAACAAGATCTTACCAAATGCCTTGTCATTCCACTGCTCTTTCCCCTGACCAGATCCAAAATTATCATAATTTTGTTATCAGTATGAAGTCTTCCTTTTCTGTAACTCCTTTTCTATGGTTCTTTGATGTCCTGACATAACTCAATAAATACTTAATACTTTATTAACTTAATAAAAATTAATAAATATCAATATCAATGGGGTTAACAGAGCCTTAGGAGATGGTATCAGTGGCATACTACCCCACTCACCTCTTAAGTGAAAACTCTGAACAAATCCTGGTTTAGAAATAAAAACTTCCCACACCTTCCTCCTCTGAACTGCACCCTAATTTGGAGATGTTTGTTCTTAGAGGTCTTCTCCTAGGTTCTCTTTGTGAGCAGCTATCAGCATGCTGTGACATTAATCTTGCCATCTTGATGCTTGGAAACTTCCCCAATGGTTAACATCAAAAAAAGGAGAACAAAAAAGCAGATGCTACAAATAAACCGGAGGAAAGATAAAGTATTCTATGACGAAAGGTACTAGAGTTTGCCATCATTGACTCTGTTTAATAAAGAAATATACATGTCTGAAGAACATAAGACAAAAATATTAAACTTTGAATCCAGGTCACTACTTTCTAAGAGTCCAAATAGCTCATCAATTCCAAATGAATCCATCCATAATACATCACGACGACTCTTTGAGGTAGACAACTAAAGGCAGAGATACTATTTCCAGAAAGCTGTTACTTTGTTAAAGTTACTCAAAAAGGAATGTAGGCTCTCGAAAACCATGTATTCCTCTCCTGGTCATCTCCAATTTGATCATTAGTGCAAACTAAATTTATCATATTAATTTATTATAATTTTATATAGAACAGATTCTGCTCTGGGATTTGGATAAGGATTAGAAACTTCCTGAAGGAAAATATGGTGACTACTTTGAATTTCTAAGGTTCAACCAGGTTTTAAAAATCACATTCTATTATCAGACAGTATATTCTGACTTTGGGTTTGCTTGTTGGCTTACATGCTTGGGAAGGAAGAGGAGGGCATGCAGGAGGATATTTATTCCTCAATCCTCTGGTTCCCATGAAAATGACTTTTCCTAAACGCTCTTGGCTTCTTTTCCAGCTCCCTTCCTACTTTCTTAGAGGTAGAGAGAGACATGCCTCGTGAGATTTCTAGAGGGAATCAATATCAGAAAGGTCAATGTTGCCTCAGATCTAAACCTCATTCTTCAACATTAGCTTTATTAATGATAACATCGATAGTGGTCTCCATTTGCCTATTCTTTTGTCTTATCTCTCAGTTGGCTCAAAATTCAGGTGGGAAAGAAAAGTACTGTTTATCTAGCCCCCTAAAACTCTACCATTAAATATTGGATATCAGCTCCAGGTAGGTGGGGAGGTAAGGAAAATGTTAAACAGTTTGGAACTGTAGCCAAAGAGTGGCGTCTCAACAGAGTCCGTGTGTGGTATTTCAAAACAAAACAAAAAAGCTCTAGACTAAGATCCAGAAAACCCAGGTTCTAATATCAGTGTTGCCTTTGTCAACTTTGCCTCTACTCAGAGTGAATGAAAGCAAGTGAGGTAAAATTTTTCATCTCTGAACTAGATGACTTCCATGTATTTGCTGAGCTTCAATATTCCATGGTCCCAAGGCTAGCTGCCATTTGGCCTACTTAACGATTTTGACAATTGCTGAAATCTTCTTTCATCCTTTTTCTATTAGTTCTCAAAATCTACATAGATAAGTTGCCCCACCCAAGGACCCCTTGCCCATCACTGAGAAAGACTGCCAGCCTTGGGTTGCTAAGTTCTGTCTTTTCCCTAATTCTATCCTCATCCTCCTCTCTCTTCAGCGCTGACAAAAACCTCTCAGTCTGAGACATGCAACCCTCCATAATGGAGCTGGGCCTGGGCATTCCTATGGTTTGAAAGCTGCCTTACTATGGAAGTCTTAATAAGTAAAATTTCAAAATATTTCCAAAAAAGATTCTCAATGTTTCCTGGGAAAGCATGTGAAACCAAGAAGAAAGATGCATTTGGAAATGCCCAGCCACAGCTCCAATACAGCTCAGATTATGAAGTCTTTTTCCAGTTACTCAGTGTTCCCTAGTGAATATGATGAATCAGAAAGGAAGAAAAGTGATAGAGGGAAGAAGAGAAAAACAGAAGGGAAAGAAAGAGAAAATGAAAGAAAGAAAAAAAGAAAAAGAAGAAATGAAAGGGGGAGGGAGGGAAGGAAGGAAAGAAGAAAGGAAGGAAGGAAGGAGGGAGGGAGGGAAGGACAGAAGGAAGGAAGGAGAGAAGGAAGAAAAACAACATTTACACTATTGGATGCCAAGCATTAAGCTAGGCACATTCACATATCTTACTTCATTTAATTAAGATTTAGCCCAGAATGTAGGATCAAAATGTCCAGCACCATATTGTACATATAGTAACTAATATTTCAAATGATCCATTAACATACTATGCCAGATGCTCGATTTCTGATTTTCTATTTGAAATGATGCCTTCCAGAGCAGGGGCTGGTACTTCCTCCAAGAGAAGACCCATTCATTCTTAGCAGTTAGATTTGGATTTACTGTTTTATTGAGTTCTCTTTCAAGTGCTCAGCCAGTCTTCTCAGTTTGTTGAAGCAAAACTGAGCCAGACTGGTAACAAAGACTCATTGTTCCACAGTCCCAGAACTAACTCCTAATGGCCTCATGACTTTCATGTAATTCATATCTGATGGAGGTAGAGAGAGGAATGGAGGAGAATGAGAAAAGGGAGGGAGAGGCAGCTCTACAGATGACCTTGGAGCAGTGTGAATAACGTCTAATGTTCAGCAGTTATAGGCTATCAGACACTAATATACTCTCTGGGCTGAACCGAATAGGCCCATTACTCTCAACTGCAATTCGCCATCTGTGAAGCGAGCTGGTGGCTTCAGACAAGACTACAAATTGCACCTGATACCAAAAAAAGACAGGGAGGGGATTATGATGTAAAACCAAGGGAAGAGCAGACAGACACCTAGACTGACCAAAGGCCATACAAGAATAAGAAGAAATAAACCTTAGCCTTCAGAACAGCCTCCAATGAGTCCAATCATTCACAAGATTGAATTCATGGATCCTAAAGGACTGGATGGAAGTTCCCAGGATCAAAGGTTTGGTGTCATGAGGAGAGATGTGCACAGCTGGAGCCAACGAAACCTTCCCACTATCAGGCAGCCCCTTTCAGTCTGTTGTCACAATTCATTAGCTCCCTCTGACATTCATTTGACACCATTTCAGGAAAGGGATCTAACCACAGCCCAGAGAAAAGAAAGAGACTGAAAAAAATGATGGCTGCAGATACAGAGCAGTTCATCAGTTTTGAAAAATGATGATGAGGATGATAATGACAATCCATGATGCTGACCAACGGCATGTTTTCCTTTCCATTATAAGCAATACTACTTGGCAGATATGGCTGTAAATTTGCACATGAAATTATATTTTGATCCTGACTCCACCACTTAGGAGCTCTTATGAACTAAATTGTGTTCCTCTAAAATTCATATGTTGAAGTCCTAACCCCCAATGTGACTGTACTTAGAGACAGTGGCTTTTAGGAGGTATTTAAGGTTAAATGAGGTCATAAGAGTGGGGCTCTAATCTGGCAGGACTGGTGTCATTATAAGAAAAGGAAACTGCACTGGAGATCTTTCCTTTCTGCATGCACATAGAAGAAAGTCCATGTGAGGACACAGACAGATGATGGCCATCTGCAAAGCAGGAAGGGAGGCCTCTCCAGAATTCAACCCTTCTGGCCCCTTAATCTTGGATTTCCAGCCTCCAGAACTGTAAGAAAACAAATGTCTGTTATGTAAGACACTCAGTCTATGGTATCTTGTCATGGCAGCCTGCACAGACTAATACAGGAATGATGTTAGCTTAGGCAAGTTATGATACCTTGGATGGTTTGGGGGCATAGTCCATATTTATTGAATATTGAGAGCTAAGCATGGTGGCTGGAACATAGTCAGTAACTGGTATCTCTCAGCACCTTCCCAATGACATTCCAAGCAAAGGGAGTGTGTTGAGGATGCATAAGCCCTGATCTTCTGCCTAAACTGAAGTCACCAAGTTCCAGGAATCTATTGAAGCTGGGCCCCCTGGGATGCAGCAGAGGCCTCTTCAGTCTAACTTAAGAAGTGGGAAAAACAATCCTCACTCATTGATTTCCGTCTATGCATCAGATACTGTAATAAGAACCCGCAAGCTCCTTGTCTTATTCTTACGACAACTCTGAAGGAGATCATTGCTGCTCAGAAAAGTTAAGGGGCTTGCCTTAAGAATTAAGCAGTAGAGACGAAAGCCCAGATTTCACGGACTGCAGAGTCATCTGGCATGTTCTCTGTGGCCCCGCCAAGGTAAACCTAAGTGCAGAGGACACTCAGCCTGGCACGGTGAGCCTGCTCACCAGGAACACACATGACACACAAGCAAAAGAGAGCGGTCTCATCAAATAAAGTATCATCGGTCAATTACCATGGAGAACCTAAAACCATCTCTTCTAGGAATACCTAATGACATGGAAAAAACATGATAAACAAGTGAAAAGCAGCACATACAACTTTTAAAAAGTATAATTCCACTTGTATGCATGTATTGTGCATGTATGTATATATATATATACACATACATATGTATGTATACGTATATACTCATTAAATCTGTCTGACATTCATTGACATTATTTCAGGGAAAAGATACATCCCATGGTGTGCATTTAGATATGCATTCATTCATACATATAAAAGACTGAAAGGAAATATACCCAAATGGTTATTTCATGGGAAAATTTCATTCCTCTTCATACTTTCAGTGTTTTCTATAATTTTAAATTATGCATTATCTTTTTTAATCACTGAAATTCATACATTACTCAGATTTCTTCAGCTTTAACCTAAATGTCTTTTTTCTGCTCTAGGATCCCATCCAGGATATCACTTTACATCTAGTGGTCATGTGTCCTTAGGTTCCTCTTGGCTGTGACAGTTTCTCAGACTTTCCCTGTTTTGGGTGAGCTTAATGGTTGTGGGTATTGCTCAAGTATTTTGTGGAATGTCTCTCAATGGAGATTTGTCTGATGTTTTCTTGTGATCGGACTGGTGCTACGTGTTTTGCAGAGGAAAACCATTGGAAAAAAGTAGTATTTCCATCACATCATATTAAGTGTACATGCTATCAACATAACTTACCACTGTTGATTTTGAGGTAGTGTCTGTCAGATTTCTCCACTACAAAGTGACTCTTCCTTCCCTCTTTCCCTGCAGCGCTCTTTGGAAGGAAGTCACTACAAGCAGCCTGCACTTACTGAGTGGGGAGTTATGTTCCACTTCCTTGAGGGCAGAGTATCTGCATAAACTATTTAGAATTCTGCATGAGAAATCTGTCTATTTCCCACCACCGATTTATTTAATCATTGATCTAGATCAGTGTGCACTCATGGATATTTGCTTCAGACTTTGCGATGTAATCCAACACTACTTTATGTTGCTGCTGAAATTGCCCAGCTTTGGCCATTGGGAGCTCCTCCGTTGGCTCCTGTGTCCCTTTGACACATTGCATCATTGTGGATATTTCGTTTTGTTTTTTAGAGCAGTTCTTTACTTTCTGGTACTATAGATGTTCCAGGCTCATCTTATATATTTCCTGTCTTGAGTCCTAGAATCAGCAACTTTATCCACTCTAACAGTCTCTCTTTTATTGGAATATTTAGGCCATTCATATTAAAGTGATTATTGATATTGGTTAAATATCCACCATGTTCATAACTGTTTTCTGTTTATTGTATTTGTTCTTTCTTTCCCCATGCCCTCTTCTTTTGCCTTTTCTGATTTTTTTTTTTTTTTTTTTTTTTTTTTGCTGAGGAAGATTCACCCTGAGCTAACATCTATACCAGTCTTGCTCTATTTTGTATGTGGGTCGCCATCACGGCATGACTGATGAGTGGTGTAGGTCCATGCTGGGATCTGAACCTGCGAACCCGGGCTGCCGAAGCAGAGCATGCCGAACTTACTCACTATTGCCTTCTCTGATTTTAATAAAGCACTTTATATGATCCATTTGATCTCTTCTCTTAGCATATGACTTATACTTCTCTCTTAAAGTTTTTAGTGGTTACTAAAGAGTGTCCAGTATACATTTTTATCTATTCTAATTCCATTTTGAAATAACACTGTACCACTTCATGTGGTATCTTAAGTATCTTAAAACAGTACTCCTAATTCTTCCCTCTCATTTCCTATGACATGGATGTCATTTATTTAACTTATCCATATGCTATAATCACCCAATTCACTGTTACTATGATTACTTTAAACCGTTATCTTTTAGATCAATTAAGACTAAGAAAAATAAAATATTTTATTTTACCCTCATTTATTACTTCTCTGACACTCTTCCTTTCTTTATGTAGATCCGTGTTCCTGGCCTGTATAATTTTCCTTCCCCTTGAAGAGCATTAACTAACATTTCTTGCAGGGCAGGTCTACTGCTGCTGAGTTCTCTCCACTCTCATCTTTCTGTGAAAGCCTTTGCTTCTCCTTCACTTTCAAAGGACCATTTCGTTCGATGCAGAATTCTAGGTTGGGTAGGTGTTATTTCCAACACTTTAAATAGTTCACTCCACTCTCTTTTTGCCTGCATGTTTTCTGATGAGAAGTCCACTATAATTCTTATGCCTGCTTCTCTATAGGTAAGGTATTTTTTTTCCTCCAGCTTCTTTCAAGGTGTTCTTTTTCTCTTTGGTTTTCTGAAGTCTGAATATATTATGCTATGTGTTGTTTTCTTCTGATAGTTACCCTACTTAGTGTTCTCTGAGCTTCCTGTATCTGTGCTTTGGTGGTTTTGAAATCTTTGCAGCCCTTATTGAAATATTTCTTCTGTTTCATTCTCTCTCGCTTCTCCTTTTGGCATATGCACCTTTTGAAATCGTCCTACAGTTCTTGAATGTTTTGTTCTGTATTTTTTTTTCTTTTTTTCTTCTTTGTATTTCAGTTTTGAAAGTTTCTATTGACTTATTTTCAAGCTCACCAATTGTTTCCTTGGCTATGTCTAGTCTACCGATAAGCCCGTCAAAGGCTTTCATTTCTGTCACAAATTTTTATTTCTAGCATTTCCTTTTGATTATTTCTTAAAATTTCCATTTCTTTGTGTTCATTACCCAACTATTCTTTCATGCTATCTACTTTTTCCATTAGACCCCTTAACACATTCATCACAGTTATTATAAATCCCTGTCTAATAATTCTAAGATCTATGTCTTATCTGAGTCTAGTTCTGAAGATTGCCTTGTTTCTTCAGACTGTGTTTTTTTCTTGCCTTATAACTTTTTGCTGAAAGTTGGACATGTTATATTGGACAATGGGACATGAGGCTTTTACTGTGAGGATTTATATCGCTCTGACTAGGAGTTGGGCTGGGTTTAATGTTTTCTGAAACTGTAGGTGCCAGAGGCTTCAAGTTCCTCAAACGCCCTTGTTTTTGTGTCTCCTCCTGACTTTGAGCCTCCCTAGGTTCTCCTCCTCACAGAGAGTTTGTGTCTTGTAGCTTGTTCAGCTGGGAATCCACTGTTATATACACAGCCCTGTTGATGTAGTGGTAAGATGTTGGAGAGGAGAAGCATTCTATAATCTTACGAGTAATCTTAGTCCTTAGTGGGCCTGTGTTCCTGGCTTGTGACCTACACAAGTGTTGATCCAGTGGTATAGCTTCCCCACCCCACCACTATCTCGGGTGAGACAAGAAGGTTAGAGGGTGATAAAGTGGGAGGAATGTCTTCCCCCAGCTGGAATAAGACTCGTAACATCCTTTCTTCTGGAGAGTAGTCCTTTCTTACACTGAACATATTTTACAATGACTACTTTGTCTCTTGCTCTGTCAGAACCATGAGGAGATCTTTCTCACATCACACCATGAGTGCTTGGTGGAGTTCCTGAAGGTAAAACTCCAGAAGTGTGGGACCCCCACCAAAACTGGCCTCCCAGGAGCTTCTCACTTCATACCAGAGAACACTCAGCCTGCAGCAACTTATCAAAATTATCATTGAAGTGTTCCTATCAGCTATGGTTCTAGTGCGTTCTGCTCCAGGTAAGTAGAGTTCGGCTGTCACTCTCTGCAGTCACCCATCTCTCTAGATTCCAGGGTGATGGTTTGCCCGGTACCTCAGTTCTCTGATGGGTCCAATAAGTATCATTGATTTTTCTGTTTATGTTTTTTCTTGTTGTAAAGACAGGAGTGATGACTTCCAAGCTCTTTACATGTCAGAGTTGAAACTAGATATCCATATATTGCTTTTGTAATCAGAAAACCATGTTAAAAGAAAGGAAAGAAAAAAACTTTCACTACAACCATTGGTTTAACAAATCCACTAGGCCCAATCTTACTTATTTTTAGGGGTGAAAAATTAACTTATTTTATTTTTTAAAGTAAATTCCTGTAAGTAGGGGTACTGCCTCCTATGGCTTAGGTCAGATCCTATATAAATGTTCAGTGTAACACCACGGCTGGAGCGTGTTGGCCCGAAAATAGATTCAACTCACTTCTCCCACCTATGGACTGGGCCAAGCCATTTAACCTTTCAGCCTTCTTATTTGTCAACCTAGGGTAATATTTAAATGTACAGATGTTATAAGAATCAAATGATATAACATACATGAAAAGCACTGTATAAACTGTGGGCTTCTGCTCCTATACAAATAACATATTGGTCAGAAGTCTTTTACAAGTATGGATTCTCTCTCTGTCTCTCTTTCTCTCTCTCTATCTCTCTCTCTCTCTCACACACACACACACACACACTTCCTGGAGCTAGGACAGATCCATCTCATTAGAAATGAAAATCTATTTATCTTTCCAACAAATCATCCCAAGATGCTAATCTAGCATCCTTTATAGACTGCTTTTCGGCCCCTCATTGGATAGAATTTTCTTTCATGAATCCAAAGACAGCCATTTGTCAGGTTCCCAACTATCACATCCATAGAGATAACAGCATGAGAGAGAAAAGTCAAAAAAAGACAGCATGTGTACTGAAAATGAGTCATAGTGATGTCCATCTAATCTCACAGCAGGCGTGGCACAAAGGCAAAAGGTGATAGACCTACAGGATTTTGTAACCCATCCTTTCTGGCACATTCCTCAACATCAGAGAAACCCCTCCTGCCATCTCTCCAAATGTTTCCTTAATGCTGCCAAAGAAACAGTGTCTGGGCTTTTCCAATTCCAATTCCTCATGCACAACAGGCTGAGCCTTCCAAATAAACAAGAAGTTAAAAGTTCCAAGTTCATTAGGAAGTCATCAGTGCACTGATAATTGTGTGAAAAGTTCAGTGGTTCAGAAGAAATTCCACACATAACACATGTGGTCTCTTCTTTTAGAAATGGACTCCCAGGTTTTTAGTTATGATCCAGTGGCCAAGAAAGGAAACAATGTGAGGAAACAGCTCCCCTACTACCATCTGTGTATACCTCTTGTTACATCACACTGTCATTGTTTTGTTGGAGAAAGAGACAGAGAGGAATTGGAACAGCATTAAAGGGAAGGTCACAACCTTGTAGTCAAGGACTGGGTCAACTGGAATGTTGATCATGTGGAAATGAGAGGTGTTTTTCAGATAAAACTCCCAAACTGGCTGCACATTATCTGGAGAGTTTCATAGAAGTCCTCATTCTGGAGGTTCAGGATTTAGTAAACAAATCCCAGTTATCACACTCTCCTAATCTACATTATTCACAACACGATTAGTTTCACACACATCAGTCGTGCTTCTATGAACCTCACTCCTCTGCACACACAACAAATCTCAATCCCCAGTGTCTATTTGGTTCATTCTGCTACACACTCATTCTCCAGGGTTTGGAAACAGATCTGCTCCTTTCTCCCCTTTGATTCTCTAATTAATCTGCAACAAATGAAGGCTCCAAGTGTTTTATGGCACTGCAATTTCCCATTTCCCTCTGACATTTGGAGGGAAAATGGAATACACAGCAAGACCTTTGAACAAGAAGTAATAGCCATTAAATTGAAACACGATGCAAGGTTTTCCTAACCATGAGTTCATAATACGTGTGTTCATGGAAAATGATGTGCTTGTTGCCTGCAGCAAAACCAGATGCTCTCTTTTTCAGTTGATCAATGTTGCTATGAGGTAGTACTTCAACATCTGAATTCAAGAAAGAGAATTAAAGGGACAGTGTGATAATTCTATCTCCAGAGGTCACACAATAATGGCGATGAGTTAAATCTCAGTGGGTTTTTAAGTTCCATTCAGTGGCATCTAGCATAGAATTATGAAAAAATAATTAACATTTGTAAACTGAGACTTGGAATTGGATTTAAACTTCACTACTTCCCACCTATTTGGCCTTAGGCAAGAGGGATAACTATCACATAGCAAAACTGTGACACTTGAATAAAATAATGTATGTAGAGACACTGCCCAGTACCTGCTCAATCGAGGCTGTTTGCTGAAGAAGAATGTGAAATAGACATTGTAGTATTATGTTTAAATATCATATTTATGTTTTGCATACAGAGGTTGTATTAGTCTGCTAGGGATCCCATTACAAAATACCACAGACTGGGAGCCTTAAACAACAGAAACTTATTTTCTTATAGTGTGGAGGCTAGAAGTTCCAGATCAAGGTGCCGGCAGGATTGGTTTCTCCTGAAGCTTCTTTCCTTGACTTGTAGATGGCTGCCTTCTCGCTGTGTCTTTACATGGTCTTTCCCTACTGTGTGCACATCCCTGGTGTCTCTCTTCTTATAAAGATACCGGTCTTATTGGTTAGGGCCCCCCTCTCATAACCTCATTTAAGCTAATTACTTCCTTAAAGATCCTATCTCAAAATACAGTCACAATGGGGGTTAGAGCTTCAACATACGAATTTTGAGGGGCAGTCCGTGAAAGGGATATTATAAATATCATTTGATGTAACAATATTATAAATACCACTTTAAAATTTAAAAAAAAAACCTTTATGTATCTTTCTGAAAAATTCACTAGAAAACATAAAACATCAAATCTAGCTTGTCTCTGAATAACAGTAAGCATTTTTCCCCCACCTTATCTCTACTTCTGCAATCATCACTTTCAGTTTCTAAGACACGTAGATATCAGCTTCTCTGATTGCCTGTGACTCTGAAGCATCCTAGAAATAGGTCAGCTGACTAGACATCCTCCTACTGGAGCTAGGATCCTAACCATTTCCTCTTTTAATGTCCTCTCGCTAAACTAAGAATTGAAGGATGGAGAAATAACCAGTGATAGCTTCCGATGCTGGGAAAATGTGGACACGAGTATCAGAACCAGCTTCTGTAGTGACCTCCTGGGTGATCTGCTGGTTCCTCAGGTTTCATTCACTACTACAGTTAGTCTCTCACACTCCACAAATGAAGACAATAATTCTGTTCCCTAGAGAACAGATGTATAATATGGAATTGTTTGTTCAATAAATAAATAAAAATATATATTTAGTCCAATTAACCTAATTCTGTCCCTTATCTAGTCCATTGCATGTACAGCTGCTGAAGTAAGCATTCTCCAATACCACTTGGTCATTCCATTCCTTCCTACAAAAGCATCAAGAACCTATTAGTGTTCCCTCTAATTTTTCCTACTCAATTTTTCTCAGATTTCTCAGGATGGCCTCTGAAATCTTTCCCCAAATGTTTCCACCCAGCTCACCAGCATCATTTTTTATGCTCCCACTCCAACGCTTACGGGTTTCTCTCTCAGGAGAGGGCAGGTTTTCCGGCCTTCCCCGCAGAGCACAGGTCTGGCACAGGCATGCGTTAGGCCAGGGCCCTGCTTACTCTGAGACTTCCCCTTTCCACCTTTGATTCCCTCATTACACCCAGGATAGGGTACATATCACGGTACATAAAAGATAAATAACAAAGAGAAGAAACTCCTCCTAGTTCCTTTCTATCTATTTAAAATCTAGTTCTAAATTTTCCCCTTCTAGGACCTCATCTAAAAACTAATCCATCTAACTGATCACCCTATGACACTGTGGCCCCCACTCTCATAATTTGGTTAGACCTGGATGACAAGCTCTTACAGACAAATTGCTCTGAGGATATCTTCTCATTAGAAAGCCATTTAATAAGAATGTTCCATGTCACCCAGAAGGTAGAGCTAGCTTTTGTGCACAGTATACTCAAATGTTATTTTTTAATCAATAAATTAAACGAATATTTCACTCATTTTCATAGCACATACTACCACTTATTTTTGAAGATTGAAATAAAGCCAGTAGATACAGCAATTTATCATTAAACAATGTTTTTAAATGCTTACTTTGTGGCAGGAATTGAACTAAGGACTGAGTCTACATATATTGTATCCTGTGATCTCCACAAAAATCTTTGAAGGAAACTGAGGTTAAACCAGATTACTCACTAACCTAAGGCCACAGAGTAAATAGGCCACTGAGTCGGGATTCAAATGCGCACTGTTCTGACACCAGAGCTTCAGGTTTAAGCCCTTATGTTTTAAAATTGCCTTTAAAATTGGATTCTTTGCTTATTCCTATGTCAAAGAAAGATCTTGCAAGATGTTTCTCTTTCACACATTCTATAAGAAATTGATAGGCACAGATAGACTTACATTGTTTCTCCCTAAACATAGATAACTTTGAAGGAGAAAGAGAATCCTGTTTAATGAAGTCAACTTGGTTTGGAGTAAATTGGAGGAGATGCAGAGAGGTCATCTAGGTGAGTCCCCTGCCACCAAATAAAAACATATCTTTGTGGAAATTAGTAAACAGAAACCTCTTTAAGATGGAGTTGGGAGGCCAGAAGGTGGAGTCCTTATGCCCCACATAGATAGCAGGGCCCTACAGGAAGAAGAAAGACTCCCTCTTCTTAACTGGCAAGAAGCTCGGCCAGGGAGCTACTGCCACAACACAGCCAATGAAAAGCCTCTACACCCCAAACTCTTCCTTTACAATAGCCCTCCCAACTTCCTCTTCCCCTTTATGAAAGAATTTCTCCTCCCCTTTGCTGGTAGGGACTTGCATGTGGCTGGCCATGGTTGCAGATCCCGAAATGCAGTTCTTTGCTGATCCCCAAAAATCTATTTTTACTGGAAAAATAACAGGCTGTCTATTTGTTAAAGGTCAACACCTGAAACAGCCAAGATTAATTATTGATCATCTTTAGGCATCTTAACTCTGTAACCAGTGTCAGGAGAGCCACTAACATACCGATATGCAGGCTTCCATACCCCTTATATGAATCAGTGTGGAATCGCTTCTGCGTCTCAGCAATTTTTGCAGAATTCTCTAGCATTCCTTCAGTTAAAGGACACATGTAATTATGTGGAGCTTTTTACTGTTTGGGTCTCTTTCTTTAAATCTAACGAAATATTTTTCAAGTCATTAATTACAGGTCACTTCAATCTTTGCCCTGGTGAGAGGAAAAGATTAAAAACTGCATGTGCATATCAGAGGAGATGCTTTCAAGAAAATGTAAAGTTTATTCTTCAAGAGAGATCCAGAGAATGAAAAGAAATGTGTTTTAAATACATCTGAAACCAAGAGGCTTTCATATGCCTGGGCTCTGATTGAAGTCTGGTTGGATATGATTACATTGACTTCCTGATTCCACAGATGAGTTTTAATCCTGTTGGCCAAGGGAGATAGCAGCATACATTTGCTAGATGATTTTGTATGTAAATCATCTCACTGCTTGCATTTTCATCTAAAAGGTGCAGGATAGAATATTTCCTTCTTGGAATGAGTTGAAGTTGGAGGAATGAGAAGATATTCTGAGTTTTGAGGCCCTTCATTAATAGCTCCAAGGGATACCTAATTGCTGGAAAACTGAAATGGTATTGCAAGGAATATAAATTTTTTTCTACAGATTGTGTGTGTGTATGTTGGTTTTATTCAATTTTTGTTCCTTTGAGATCTGACTACAAACTGTCAGGAGGAAGCATAAAGTCAATCAGGGCAGAAACTTTTCACCTTAGCAAGTCCTGGAGTTGGATATTGAGTTAAGCTCATTTGGAAAAACAAAATTCCAGGATCTGGCATTAGTCCCCACCAAGCAGCATCCAAAGATCATGACTTCAGTTGAGAAAGATCTCAAGTAAAAAGCCCAGGCAGGAGGTGAGGTGCTGCATGAGTGGGAGAAACTGGAATATTAATTCTCTATAAAATGCCAGCTTGACTTTTTTGGCAGTACAAGTTTGGAAAGGGAAACAAGAAATCAGAAATAAATGAACAAGATACTAGTTCACCTTGTGACTTTTGCATGACCCTCGCCACGTGACTTTGCAGTCTCTCCCACTTGGAGGCACAGGGAACTTCCCCACCCCTTGTTTTAGGGATCCGTCATGTGATTTGCTTCAACCAATGGAATGTCAGCAGACACTACACAAGCCGAGGCTGGAAATATGCTCTCGGGGCTGGACTCGTGTACTTCTGCCACCACCACGAAGACAATGTATTCCAAGTGGCTCACTAGACTCAGAAGGATGAGTGACACAAGGGACAGTCCTGACCTGAACCCAAGACCTGGAGCAGAGTCCAACCCAGCCCAATCAAGATCAGCAGAACAACCCTGGTTGGCACACAAGCATGTGAGTGAGAGCAAATGATGGTGGTTTAAGCCACTGATTTGTTATACGACAGTTAGTGGGATAATGGACAAACCTGTTTTTTTTCAAAAGCTTCTTTGAGAATATGATGAAAGCTGTGGACTTTCTTCCTAGTAAAAGTACATGCATAAATTTAAAATTTTACATGCAGTTTCAGAGGTTTCATTGACCACCTAAATTGTCCAAGGAGACCTGGTTACTAAAAATACTCGCTTTATCATATGTCTAAATAAAATGTTATCAGAGCAAAATTGTAGTTCAACCTAGAATAATATTCAGAGGAGAAAAAATGTATTTTGTTTTGAAAATGATTTTTAACAATTTTTATAAGCATGTTCCCTTTTTCCCTCAGCATCCACATTCAATCCATGTACAAGTCCTATTGATAACACCTCAAAAGCATATTTTGAAACTGAACATCATTCTCCACCTCCACAGCCACCATCCTAGTTCAAGCCATCATCATCTCTCACCAGGATGACTGCAAGAGCCTCCTAGCTGGCCTTCTTGCCTCCTCTCTTGCCCCTCTACAATCCATTCTTCACCCAATAGCCAAAATTCTTTTCAAAAATTTCCCTTGGCAATATTTTTCATTCTAATTAAAAGGGAATAATGCATTTCTATCAAGATATCACTTTAAAACTCAGTTAGGAAATGAAGTTATATTCTGCCCAGCAGGCACAATGGGGAAAAAAGCATAATGCTTTTAAAATAGGGTACCCATCTATTCATTCATGTGCCTACAGAGGGAGGGAGGTAGAGAGGGAAGGAAAGAAGGAAGGAAGGAAGGTAGGAAGGAAGGAAGGAAGGAAGGAAGAAAGGAAGGAAGGAAGGAAGGAAGGAAGGAAGGAAGGAAGGAAGGAAATGTGCAGTGCAGGCATGGGATTTTAAAAAGTATTCAGTAGTTTGTTTAGGTGAATCAGTAAATGACCAAATAACCATACTGAAAACATTTCATTCATGAAATAATGCCAATCTGTTCAAGAGTTAGCATATGTGTCTTCTAATTCCTTCAAGGTCCTTCTGTCAACCCTAATTCTCTACATGCAATCTGCCATGTCTTCTCTATTAAATACATTGAAAGTATAGTCTACCATCCACCTCTACTTTTACTTCCACTGGATCCCTTCACTGTATGGGAATCTGCCTTCAGCTCCATCATTCTACAAAAACTGCTCTCTCAGTGAACACCAATGACACTCTAATTTCCAAATGCAAAAGCATTTTTTGAACCCACTCCCATAGAAAACAGCCTTCTAAGATCCTTTCTAACTAAAATGCTGTGACTGTAAGCTCTTTTCATTGTGTGAGTGCCCATATTTAAGGTAGACTTCTTTATAGCATACAGAAGCTGTTATTAATAGTGTTTATGCCAATTTCTAACCTCAGAGCAATTTAGCTTTTCAAAGAACTTTTAAAATACATTCTGCATGTGGCATATGATTTAAAAGACTCTGAAAAGGGAATAAGAGGAGATGAGGTAAAGATATATGAAATAATGAGAATGATATAAAAGAACTAATGGTGTGATCCGATTAACCTTGTCCCATAATACAAGACTATGACAGTGTTTAGATCAAAGGAAAGTGATCTTTACATAATGTAAAATTAATCTATGAAGCTTTGAATCAAGGGGTATTATTGAAGTAAATTGCTCAGCAAGTTTAAAGGTGGGAATGAGTAACCTTTCAGATAAGGAGAAATTGCAGAGTCCATTCCAGAGGCTGGGATTTTTTAAATGGTCTCAGTTCCCAGATGCAGGCAGAGGTAATCACCATCTTAACCCCGTGTAATCTATTGTAGCGAGAACTCTCAGCATACAAAATAGAAATTCTTTGTTTAAATAGAGCCCAATTAGATGTATATATGTGTAGTGTACGTACACAAACACAAACACACACAACACAGAACATTTAGCTAATAAACAAAAAAAGCCAGTGGATAAAAGCAAACATGAAATAACTAAAATGATACCAATATTTTCATTGAAGAAAAAGGAATAGGCCTGATCATTTGAGTGACACCCTTTCTATAACACTGTGTTGAATAAAATATCAGTATAGCACAGTTCCAACTCTTTCTAATGGTTAATTTCATAATATTCATCATAACTAGAGTTTTTGGTAGAAAAATACCTTGTTGATTAGATTACCAGTTTGGAAAAAGGTCACAAGTCTAAGGTCCTAGTTTAGGCTGTGTCCTTGACTTCAAGTACCAAGATGTAATGGAAAAATTAACAGTTTTTTTGAAACCAGACAGCCCTGGGTTTGAATGATCAGATTGGAATGTTTTCACCAGTTGTATAATTTTATTTAGTTAATTAAATTATGAGTCTCTATTTTGTATCCATAAAAGGGGAAACTCACATGACTGTAATAGGGACTAAAAATTCTCCGTACATTGTAAGAACCCAATAAATATAATTTTTTCTTTCTTCATTACCCAGCCAAGAGTTTTAGTTTCCACGTCTATAAAATGAAGATAATAATTATTGGCCAACCTATCTTACAAGATTGTTAAGGGGATAAAATGAGATAATGTATGTGAAAATACTTTAAAAAGTTAAAATTAACCACAAAGATTAGGGTAGTATGCTATCCTTATTATTCATTATTGACTTGTGTGCAAATACGTCAATGATAAATGATATACCAAGAAAGGATGAGAACCAAAAGACTAAATAAAACTTTCATATTTTTATAATTAATCACTCTTATTTATGAGGTTTATATAACAATGATGTCCACCTTTTAAAAAATCTGTGTGATAAAGTGTTGAATCTCTACACTGTCATTTACTGGCAGTATGACAGTAGGGTATGTCACCTGAATGCCAATTCTGTATGGAAATACTCTAGGTGCATAACAGTTATCTCATTTAAGCCTCATAACCACCCAAAGATGCAGTACTGCTTCTGTACCTTCATTCTTCCCGGATGATTGTATGAATAAGAGCTAAAGTACGTCAAACGTGATACATGATAAGCATTCCATAAACAAACACTATAGTTACTATTATCATCATGGTACCATGGGGGAAGAGGATTTTTATTTCTTTTATCAAATAGGAAAGCTCCAGACCAAAGAGGAGAAATGGTTGCATATAGTTACAAGACCAGTCAGGCTCATACACTCTCTAATGATCCTTTAGACTCAGAGCATACATTTATTATTTATTCTTTTGAAAACCATCCCAAAGACCAGAAAATCCAGATTTAACCTTAAGGTTAGTTAATACATGTTAAATTTATTTTTATTTTTATCTAGAACCATGAGACCTCAAAAAAAAAAAAAGTCAAATTCTGGAGTGGACCTCAGGACTGAGTTTTCCTTTAGTAGTTCTGGGTCAAAATGATGTGCCCAGAGAAAGCCCTGGAATGGAATCAAGCAATAGCCTTCCTGGGCTATGTAGTCTATTGCCAAATTGTCAGCACCACTATCACTTTCACATTCTTCCCAGAATCCTTTTCCTATATGGTTTTAAGTCAGGGTCTGCCAATGAGAGGAACTCACAGAAGATTTGGAAAGCACAAATGAAGCTGAGGTCATTAATCTTAGGAGGTCATAAGGGTCAGACAAGGCAGCTTCCCCTGACGTGGCAGTTTTCCAGACCTCCCCACTCTGCAATCACAGCAGCAGAAGACTTGCATGGGCTCCCTCTTTGTAGTAGCCACGCTTAAGTGCTTTCTCAAACTTCCACAAAAGCTCCCGTGATCCTACCCCTGCCAATGCTTTGGACTGAAGTGGTTAGAGACTGTGTCTCCATCCTCTTGCTATAGCCCTTACTCCTCAGCTCCTCCCACATTCGAATGCATGCTAATTCCTGTATTAAAATCTTTACTTCTGTTTTTTGTTGTTTTTTTTAATAATTTTATTTATTTATTTATTTATTTATTTTCCCCCAAAGCCCCAGTAGATAGTTGTATGTCATAGCTGCACATCCTTCTAGCTGCTGCATGTGGGACTCGGCCTCAGCATGGCCGGAGAAGCGGTGCGTCGGTGCAAGCCTTGGATCTGAACCCAGGCTGCCAGCAGCAGAGCGCGCGCACTTAACTGCTAAGCCACGGGGCCGGCCCTACTTCTGTTTTTTGTAATAGCTATTTTCCTGACCAAACCAGACTGTTTCAAACTATTTTTAGAAATGTATTTTTGAATCAAGCCACTGTCTCTTCTCTTTCTCTCTTCATGTCTATAGTTGTATGTCACTCCACATTTCAAAATATGCAGGGACTTTTGTTTGCCACTTTCAGGAATAAATCCTATTTTATTTCAGACAGCAGTCATTCAGAGTTGACTGTGAGTAAGAGACTTTAATTTGTTCATTCAACAAATATTTATTAAACTCCTACTCTGTACCAAACTCCGGGGAAAACAATGATGAGACATGGCCCTACCCTCATGGAACTTACAATTTATTAAGAAAAATTGACATGAATTAAATATTTAGGGGAGGAAATGTAAAATTTCAACTCTGACAAGTGCTAGGAAGAAATTCACTGTACTATGCCAGTCTATATAGGAAGGTTTGATCCACTCAGAGACATCAGGAATTTCCCTGAGTGAGCGGAAAACGGAGGATAATAAAACTAGTCAAGAAGGGAGGAAAGGGAGTATATAAGTGTAATATGCTTTGGTGGAGAGCCAGGAGGGAGATAATGGTAAGTAGGAAGAACTAAAAAGTATGCGGCAAGAGCAAGGTGGTGGTGGTGATCAGAGTGGGGATGCTGAATGGTGTGAGGTAGGAAGTGACCAGATCACACAAGTCACTATAAGCCATGTCAGCATTTTATTTAATCTAAAAGCAGTGGAAAGTCACAGAATATTTTTAGGAAGGATAGTTGCATGATCATATATATATATTTTAAAGACCCCTTTGACTAAAGATTAGTGAATGGATTAGAGAAAGGGCAGAATAAAGCATGGGACTTGAGGAAACTATTGCAAAAGCTGGGGAGAGGGAAATAATCATTCCTTTCACAGATAAGAAGCCTCAGAGATGATGGATTGATAGATCAGTAGTGCATGAGATGAAGAGAAGATGATGAATTTAAGACACATTTAGGAGGTAAAATCAACATGAGGTGGTGCTGTACTGGATGTGGGCAGGAAGAGAAATCGAGGAGATAAGAATTCACCCCAGATTTCTGGATCATGCAACTGCATAAACGGTGGTGCTATTCACTATAAGGAACAATGGTATAGGACTAGGCTTTGAGGGGAGGATGGGTTGATTGTGGACCTTCCAAGTTTGAAGTACCTTTGAGATATCCAAGAGAAGTCAAGTAGACAATTGGATGTTGGTGTAATGGGGTTGAAAATGCATACTCTGTAAATCAGAGGTAGCCTCCAATTTTTTTTTTTCCATTTTCTAAGGTTTGTCTCCTCAAGTTCTTAGCCTCAATTCCAATTGTTCAGGTGACAGGTTATCTTGAAGCCATGATCATCTGATGATGCCTAAGGTAAAAAGCGAAGACAATCATGATGGAATTTGTCCTGAGTGTCTCATGCAGGAAAGTAATTATAGTCCAGAATATTTTGCTGGAAAATATGGACCACTGGCAAATCTTAAATCCCAAAGTTGTCAGAGTGAATAGAGAATGGAGAAGGGCCACCTCAGGTGACAGTGAACTTAGTTAGTTGAGCATGGCGGTTCTGCTGGTTCCCGAGATCAGGAGATAAGAAAACCTCCTGGGAGTCAGATCCTGACAGTGGCGACAGCACAGGCTGGGGACTCTCTCTGAAGAGAAGTAGGTGATATGAACGTCCCAGTGGACAGTCTGGTCTCAGAGGCTGTAAGAGTCAGACACACAAGAAACTGCCAGGAACATGTCGACTATAGCCAGGGAAAACAAAGAAAGCTTGGAAAAAAATATAGTAAAACGTTATCTCAAAAAATGATTTGATTTAAAAAACTTCCCTAAATATGACATTTACGTTATTTTTGGATAAGATGTGAATTTTATTTTATCTACTCTAGCATATTTTGCTCAAGAAAAACGTTTCTGGAGGACTGAAACAGACATGCATTTGTTCTCTAGAGGATGACAGTATGATCTCATTTAGGTGGGAATTATGTCATGATGTATGTAATTGAGATTCTCAGTTCTTTTCACACAAAATATTTTCAATGAGCCTTACTTGATATCTAAATTTTACTTCAGGATCATAGCTACACAATGAGAAATAATGATAACTATGAATTTGTCCTCTTCCACCCATCCAATTCTCCACCATCTACCCGCTCTTTATCTCTACACCAAAACAGTGAATGTGCACATACCACCACCACTTCCTCAGGTTAATATTGAGTCAACTTTTAGTACAATTAATCATTATCAATAAAGGGTATTGTTTTGGCCCTATGTACTTATTATAATGGTCACTTTAAATGAATAGATGGATATTTAGACTCAATGTGCAATAATTGTATCTTTAAAAATCAAATTCAAAACCTCCTCAATGCGGAAACCATGTGTTTCTCAGGGTATGCCCAGTCTGACTAGAGCCAGAGAACCTCATATACGATTGAATTTAGATGTGTCATTGTTAGTTTAAGCAGTCAGTATTTGCTGATCATCTGTCATGTGCTTGGTGCTGGAATAAACAGTTTGGAAGGGGAAAAGGGTGTGGGGAGGAAGAATTTACAGCCTCTTACTGATTCCAGTCTCAAGTTCAGAAAGGAAAAAAAGAGATGAAAGAAAACACTTTTAACAAGCATTTCAGAGCCTATAATCTATATGTTAAAATAAAACAAGTGTAAGAGGGGGGCCAGCCCCATGGCTTAGCGGTTAAGTGCACATGCTCTGCTACTGGCAGCCTAGGTTTGGATCCTGGGCGCGCACCAATGCACCGCCTCTCCGGCCACGCTGAGGCGGCGTCCCACATACAGCAACTAGAAGGATGTGCAACTATGACATACAACTATCTACTGGGGCTTTGGGGAGAAAAAGGGAAAAAAAAAAAAAGAAGGAGGAGGATTGGCAATAGATGTTAGCTCAGGGCCAGTCTTCCTCAGCAAAAAAAAGAGAAGGATTGGCATGAATGTTAGCTCAGGGCTGATCTTCCTCACAAAAAAAAAAAAAGTAAACAAGTGTAAGAAGAGTGCAGAAAAAGTTATGAGAATTCATTGGAGTGATTATGCTAATTGTGGAGTACGGATGTAGACTTTCTGATGGAAAAGCTGAGTGCACAAGTAGAGTGCTGAGAGAGGCATTACAAACAAAAAGAAGAAAAGCAAAGGCAGTAAGGTGGAAGAAAGAGGATGAGCAGAGAGATCAGGAGGTAGGTCTGCTCAGCTCTGCTAATTCTCACTTCCAGGTCTTGGCACAGGGTGCTATCCCCCACCTCTCTTCACGCAGCACACCCTAGTAGCTTATACCTCTCTTGAACATAACTCTGGGGAGCCAGCCCCAACCCTAGACTAGATTATTAGACTAGATTATCCTTATTTTGTCCTGTACTTCCCTGGTCATGACATTCACCATTGTCTACTATAATTGCCTATCCACCTATTGGTGTCTCCCACTAGGCTGTGGATGGCTTAATAGCAAGGACTCTGTAGTAGGCTGAATAATTACCCTCCAAAAGAGATCCATGTCCCAATCCCCAGAACCTATGAATATGTTATCTTACATTGTAAAAGCGACTTTGCAGATGTGATTAAGTTGAGGACCTTGAGATTGGAAGAAGATCCTGGACATCTGGATGAACCCAATGTAATCACAAGAGTAGTTATAAGAGGGTGACAGCAGGATCGGAGTCAAAGAGAGATGTAATAACGGAAGCAGAGGTCAGAGAGGGGAAAAGATGCTAAGCTGCTGGCTTTAAAGATGGAGGAAGAGGCCATGAGCCAAAGAATGCAGGTGGCCTCTAGAAGCTGGAAAAGGCAAAAGAAATTGATTCTTCCCTAGAGCCTCCAGAAGGAACACAGGCCTGCTGACACCTTAATTTTAGTCCAGTGAAACTGATTTTGGACTTCCAACTTCCAAAACTGTAAAATAGTAAATTTGTGTTGTTTTAACCCACCAAGTTTATGGCAATTTTTTGCAGCAGGAATAGGAAACTAATACAGACTGTATCATATGGGTTTTTTCCCCCTAACACCTAAGCCAAGGCTTGCGTAAAACACATATTCAGTTAATAAAATTATTAGATGGAAGAAGAAATGCTGTCCTGCAACACGGAGATTGGAAACCAAAGACAGGAGAGAGAGAAGTGCGAGTAACGTCATAAGGGATCCTGAGCGGTGCTAAGATGGAATCTAACAGGAGCTGGTGGGGTCAGTAGCGGTGCAGGGACAGTTTTCTCAAAACCCATAATAGAAGGAAGAGATGAAAATGACTGGAAGCTTGCTGCCACAAAAGACTAGAATGTGCCTGGAATGATCTACAAAGGAATTTATAAATGTTATGAGCCAAATCTAGTTGTCCCAGGGGTTTTCAGGAGAGCAATTTTGACTTGAATTTCAAGTTCAACTGTGAGTTAGTGCTCCAAACAACCAGGTTTTGGGATAAATTAGTGACAGGCAGGAATGACATCATTTCTCCTACTCATTTAACTTGATGTGACTTCAAGTATTAATTGCTTTTGATCAGATTTTTGTAACCTCATTTGCAGAGGGTTAATACATTTCTTGCTACACCACCATCATTGGTTTGCATATGATTTCTTTCCTGTATTATTTGTTCTCATTTATCCCAAATATTCTAATATATTTGATGTTTACCCTTTTATTTGTATGGGTTCTTATAAAAACATGTATTATTTTCTCTGCATGCATTTTTTTACATAGTGTTATGCTATAAATCTGTGTTCTACTTTTTAAAAAATCTAGCATTGCATTTTTAAGATTTACACGTATTGCTATTTGTACATCTATTCTATTGCTTCTAAATGCATAGCGCTGCTTGGTGAAATCTACTACGCTGTACCTATTTATTTTTCCAATGATGAACACCCAGATCACCCAGATTGCTTCCAAATTTTTACAAACAATACTACAGTAAATATCCCCATACATGTCCCCTTACAGGTCCACGTGAGAATTTGTTTGAATGTGTACTCAGAAGATGACTTGCTGGATCATAAGGCACATGTATACATGTCTGATTAAATGCTGCCAAGTTTCTACCCTGAATATCTATCTGCGCCAGTTCTCACTTCTATCAGGAATCTGCCAGGGTCCCCATACATCCACAGGAGAGGGTGGGCACACAGAGAAAATGGCTCAGGTATGCAAGAGCAGAGGTAGCAATTGGGACTTCTCTCAGCCAGAACTAATTGTATCCATGAAGCTAAGATTTTCCTGGCTGGATGAAAGCTTTATCCCCCCAAAGGGAGCCAGTGACCAAAAAAATCCCCACAAAGAGAACATGAAAAAATCATTTAACAGCAAGATGCTTTCACTCGTTCCTTCCTGCACTCCTGCATTTACAGTTGCTGCCTTTCCTCCCTCCTTATCCCTGAGGAGCAGAAGACAGAAGATTCTCGGGCTCTCAGCGCCTGGGAGTGAGAGGCGAGAAACTCCAGGAGGGAGCTCTGTCCACACTGGTCTTCTCTTCCCCTCAGGTGACGCTCTGCTCCCATCAGCAGCCCGGGATAGTGTTTTGTTTCAGAAGCATCCTGCCTCAAGGCAGAGCCGTGAAAGCAAGGTCAAGTCCCTCTCAGGACGTGTGAGAAGGCAAGAGTCGGAGCCACGCAGCCAGAGATCTGTTTATTCTGGCTCCATATCGAAAGGCTAAAAAAAATGCTTATTACCTCCTGGCCCCCTTCTAGGCTGCAGGCTGGGGCTGCCCTTCCAGATGTGCTCTTGTAACAGCTCAATCAGATGTCATCCACCTGGCAAGACTTCAAAACGCCAAGCCAGGGAGTCCAGCTGTTCAGGATCTGCCACAGTGGGACTCATGAAGGCCAGGAGACTGCTCCCCAACACCTCACGCAGAATTGCCAGCCCGAGCTTACGTTAGTGCTGACGACCACCTCTGCCCTGCCTGTGATGAGGAAGAGATGGAGAGGATGCTATTAAGTCAGTCAGGGGTGGATTCCTGGGCTGAATTCAGCCCTGAGAGACAGAAATGCAGAACCTGGAGGAAGTGGTGTGGCAGGCCAGGAAAGGATCTTGTGCTCTCCTGTCTCAGAGGAAAGTGCAGCAACCAACTTGGGGAGACCCTCCGGCACATGCTCCGCACCACCAAACTCTCTGCTTCCCTGGGAAGAGAGAGACAGGCAGATTCAGACCCTGCTGGAAAGAATTCCCCAGAGCAGGTAGGTGGGCCAATTCAGATGGCATCTCCACAAAGCTCTTCTTCTCCCCTCCTCTGTGCTAGCCCCGTAATAATAACAATAACAACTAGCATCTGGAACCATCCCTGGAGCATTATGCCATTTTCCACATGACTAAATCGGGCCCAGAAAGTCTGTCACTTGGCTAAGATCATACCAGTAGCAGAGCCAGGATCCGAACCCACATCTCTTTGACCCTGGAAATTGCTCTCTTAACAAATATTGTACTACCCCTCTCCTGCATGCTTTCATAGATCTATTTCTCACCCTAAATCACTATAATTTACTCATATTCATCTGTGAGCTTGAGGGCGGGGATGATGTCTCATTCATTTTTGCATGTCTCCCATCTCACACAGTACCAAGTACAAAATAGGAGCAAAACATGTACAGAGCACTAATAATGTGCCTGGCACTATTTCAGAACTTCACGTGGATGAACTCATTCAGTCCCCTTAATAACTCTATGATGTAGGCACTATAAGTTGTCCCATTTTATGAAGAAGAGAACTAATTAGTCAACATGTCCAGGGTCACATAGCTAATAAGTGGAGGCCCTGGGCAGTCCGGGTCCAGAGTCTGCTGTATTCCTCTGCCTGTGAAATCAATAAATGTCTGTAGGTTACATTTTTAACTCTTTCAGCTCAGCAGCATCTCACAGCCCTGTTTCCGCAAAACAGGTACCCTGTCCAGGATACATCCAGCTAAGGCATACACCGGGTCCAGAGTGTTAAGGCCAGAAAACAAAACCCAGGTCTCATAGTCTGTACCTCTTCCCCATCTCCATCAACAAATCAGCATTCATTTTTTTGACCAACTCAACAATTGGGCATTTGTCATGAATGCTTAATATTAACATTTGCGTTTCTGTAAGAGGGTTGCTGGCTTCAATTATTGAGAACATCATTTGCCTGTTTCCTAGCTGCCAGAGAGCTAAATGCTACCCAAGAGCCTGCAAGGATTATTGAATAACCAAGAGGTTCAACGCAAGAAAATTTTGCTTGATCATTGGGTATCTGGGACTTATGTTAATATTTTAATTATAAATATAGTCACATAAGACAGAAAGTCCCAAAGTACATTATCTGAAACACTCGTTCTGCAGAATTTAATAGATTACTTGCACAAGAGATTCTTTGATCCCATAAGTTTGAGAAATTTTGAGTTAAAAAACAAACCTAGATTCTCTCCTGCAGGACTTCTCAGAGCCTTTAGCATGGCTTAATATATACTGTGATTCTCCTAGCCAGACCTACAGAAACAGCTTTTCACGATCTGACCAGAAAGAAATGGGCACACTGGGTTATAAATAAGACTTGCAAGTACAGTTTCATCCAGCATAAAGGAAGAAATCATGTTGAATAGAAGACAACATTGTTTATTGCACGTTTGTAATTGGGACTTATCCTGAACGCCGGGACCCGGTCAGCGCATACAGTGAGAGATCAATACCCAAGTTCACACTGTGAAGGGACAAAAGTAGATATATGAGTTGCTGAGAAGAAAGGATATCAGTTAGGGCTGAACAGGTCAAAAAGGTAAAAACATTGGATTTCACATCTAAATTCTCTCAATTATCTGGTCTAATATGGGTGCACAGGACTTTATCTGCAAAGGTAAATAAATTATTTGCCCAAATTTCAGATCACACAGTGAATGCTACGGAAGGTGTGCATGATGGTTTGATAACAAATCCTGATTAGTACAATTCTCACCCCTATGGTCACCTCACTGCTAGATCTTAACTCACAACCAAATTAGCTTTCTGAAATAAAAATACAGTGACATTACCCTTTCATAAAATTTTTTAATGGTGTCTCACTGCATTTTGTCTAAAATCCAAACTTCTTAGGTTAGTATTCAAGGCCTTTCCTCTGATCACCTGAGCTTTCTCGACCTCACAAGGACCCCCATTGGGTGCTACTCTCCCACTGAGCCCCTCTCCCCAGTGGTACCAAACTGCTTGCCATTCCCTGGGTCACGTTGCTTCGTTATAACTCTACTCTTTCTCACAAGAGGACTTTCTGCCTAGATACAACCCCAGTCCCTTCACCTCCTGATAAGAATCAGTTCCAACATTTCTATTCCAGGAAGCCTTTCTTGACTGTACACTAAGATCGTGGGCTCGTCTTATCTGTTCTCACTGCACGTTTGAGTAAGCCTATCATCGCACACATCACATGTCTAATTCACCTCTGAGTCCTCAAAGGCTAGGACAGCACTGCATGGCACACAGCAAGGACATAATACAAATGTAATTAGAGTACCTACTTTACAAATGAGGTGGGAACAATGGCTTCCAAGTATGGTTTCAACTCATGCACCCCACCTGCGCATGTAAGCAAGAAATCTAGTCTTTTCCTATGTAGCAGTCCCTTCCCCTGCTTGCCCCAAAATCCCCCATCTCAAAAATGCTAATTTCTTTTGCCTCAGTACAGGAACCACAGTTCAGTGGTGCCCCCTTGTGGCTGGCACATCCCACAACAACTATAGAAAATTGGTTACTTGGGAAAGAGCCATCAGATGGTTGCTCTGGGCTGTCTATCTCATCTGAAGCAACCAGGTTGAGGTCAGATCTCCTGCTCTATTCCCTGATGTTCGTACAACTCCTTGCCAAGAATGCAAATGTTTTTCAAAGTATGAAGAAAAGAAGTTTCCTCTCTTTTAATACTCAGTTAGGTCTGCTCCACCCCAAAATTGACCCAAGGTTTCCAGTATCACAACTCTGGAATAGGTTTCTCTCTCTGTTTCCCCAGGGCACAAATTTGCCATAGGAAGGCAGATGGGGATAGAGAAGGACCTGGAACATAATTTTGTCAAAGACACAGACTTACTCTTCCCTCTTCCCCTTTTAACTGATTTGTTACTGCACAAAATTAGGATTCTCTGCCCAATGTGCATAAACAAGCCAATTAATTACAGCATCAGACTTTGGGGGGTTAAATCAGCCTTTATTCTGTGAGATTGATCTGTAGGGAGACAGGAGGCATGTGCCCTCAGATCTGTCTCCCTAATTCAGGATTTGGGGCAGAATTTAAGAGGTTAGGGAGAACACGCTGGCACACGGAAACGCTGGTGGGACAGGTTTTGATTGGTGGGCTTCAGGCATTTATGGTAAGGTTTTAAACATTTATGACAGGGTTCTAAACGTTTATGATGGGGTTCTAAACATTTTGATGAGGTGGGGAAGGAATTTTAACACTGGATCTTCCTGAATGAAGGATCCCGTTTCTGACAAGAGTCTGACTTTCAAGTTCTGGTCACGTCCAGGTCCATGGGTTCCGTGGGGAACAGGATCTTTAGTTCCAAGTTCATTTCAAGTCACAATTTCTTCTTTTATGCATGCCCTGGCCACATGATTTTGTAGTTTTTCTGAAAGACAATTCTTAATCACTCTGTTGATAAGAGATGGGGTCAGTTGAACTGGTCCTGGAGGGCCTGCGGTTACAGATTCAGTGCAGGAGCCAGTTTGCTTGCCCCATCTCTCCTCCCTAGCGGAGATTTTATAGCAGAAGCATTGGGGCCAATGCCCACCCTGGGGATTTGGTCAGAGTTAACCTGGTACACTCATCCCAAGAGCTGCTAGAAACCTCTGTCTTAGAATGAGGATTTAGGATCTCCATCCTTTCTCCCAACCCCTTATGCAAATAGTCCTATTTCTTAAACAGTTTTTACCATATAACAATAGTCTTCCTCTCTCATGCACATGTGTATGTATTAAGTGAAAGAGAAAGCCAACAGATCCAAACAGCAAATCCTACAGAAAAAGAGGGCCAGATTGACAGAAAGAACGTTTGTAAATACCTCCCCCTCCTCTCCCACACCTGTTGCTCCTCAGTAAAGGCTTCTTTGCCCCCATCACCAAATCTTTCCAGGAGGATGAAAGGTTGATCCGGGCTTCCACGCTCTGAGCCCAGCCAGTCCCTGTAGAATCAAGCCTAAGGTGCCCCCACTGGGGTCCCACACCCCTTTATTGTTTCACTTTAATGACTCATTGACATTTCTATATCTTATTAATCAGCTTTAACATATTTTACAAACTGTCCTGGTAGCATGATTGCCAATCCTCTGGATTTATAGAATTCACCTCACTTCTTAAATATCACATTTGGCAGAACATGTGTCATTTTCTACAAATATTGAAAAATCAATAATTGCTGCCAGAAATCCTGTTATTTGTTCAAATCTCAGGTGAGATAAATGATGACTAGAAATACCATTCTCTTTTAAAATTCAGAAATAAGAGATCCGATTGCTTATTCTTTTGATGCTTCTACAGTGTGCCTGGCTTCAATAATCAGAGGCCCAGCCTGCCTCCCTTACTCTTCCTTACGTTGTATTTTTATTATTTTATATCTATCTCTAAATGAACATTTAGATTTAGCACACCATTCTCATCATGCAGGGGTGAGAGACACAGGTCTACACTAGGAACAGATACACACAGCTAGCTAGGATGGAAAGGAGAGCAGAGTTAAATACAGGTACATCACCTAAAGTGATGTACTAGCAGCACAAAATTTTGAATTCTTCTCTGTATATATTTTATATATATAGAGAGAGAGAGAGAGAGAACATATACAAATATATATTTATATTTTATATACTTTATTAATATATATTTAATATAATATAGCCATATATTTAGCATATCATATTAAGTATATAAATGTAATATGTATTGTATTAAATATATAAATATATTTTTTAGTTGCATACATTCACTAACTACCGTCACAATGTATAGCAAATATTAGAAAAGTTTACTCTTTAAATATTTTAGAAAGTAAATGAGATAAATAAGATGTGGTATATATATATGTACACTGGAATATTATTCAGCCATAAGAAAGAAGGAAATCCTGCCATTTGCGACAACATGGATGGACGTTAGGGCATTATGCTGAGTGAAATAAACACCAGATAGAGAAGGACAAATACTGCATGATATCACTTATGTGCAATCAAAGAAAAAAGTCAAACTCATAGAAACACAGACTAGAAAAATGGTTGCCAGGAGCTGGGGGGTGGGGGAAATAGGGAGAGATTGGTGAAGGGGTACAAACTTTCAGCAATAAGATGAATAATGTCTGAGGATCTAATGTATAACATGGAGACTATAGTTGATAACACCGTGTTATATAATTAAAATTTGCTGAGGGAGTAGAATTTAAATGCTCTCTCTCTAAAAAAAAAAAAAAGATAAATATGTGAGGTCATGGATGTGTTAACTAGATGAGAGGAATCCTTTGACAATATATAATATATCAAATCATCTCAATGTACACTTTAAATACCTTATAATTTTATATGTCAATTATATCTCAATGAAGTTGAAATTTAAAAAAAAGAAAATGAGAAAGAATACAGCTGAAAAATACTTTTTCTGTTTTCCCAATTGATTGTCTTGCAAATCACCTGGTAAACACGCCACTTTGAAGACAACTAGTTTAAACCTATTTCTGTAAAGGGCCAGCAAGGTTTTCTGTAAATGGCCAGATACTAAACATTTTAGGCTTTGCGGGTCACGTGGTCCCTGTCACAGCTATCAACAATGCCATTGTACCATGAAAGCAGCCACAGACAATACATAAATAAGCAAGTCTGGTTGTATTCCAATGAAACTCTACTTACAAAAACAGGCAACAGGCCAGCTATGGCCCTGCTAGCTGGCCATAGTTTGCCAATCCCTGGCTTAAAATGTGATGAAAAGGTGTTCAAGGAAGCAGTGTGAAGGCAAGCCCATGAGAACTATTGAAAAAAATCACTAAAGCCACCATGTTTTCTGTGTTTATTCTCCCCAAAACTCTTTTCTGCCTCATGATCCCAGACCTGTTGCCCCTGATTTAGGACCTGGATCTAAAAATGAGAGAAGGAAACCAACATACATCGATACAAACAGCAGGAAGAGAATCCCGACATCATTTGAGCACCTGCTGATCCCTGAAATCAGCAAACTACAAATATGCTTCCTACAGGACCCTGTATGGAAGGAATCTTTCACCTACCCATCTTAGGTTCTCAGCTGGGTCTCTGTAACAAAAGACAGACTAACAAGAGATGCAAATTTATTTAATGTAAGTTTTCCGTGACATGGGATGCTTCATAAGGAAATGAAGACTCGGAGAAACAGTTAAACTTGAGTGTTTTTATACCAGGTCTGATAAAGAGTGGAAAGTCATGGGAAAAATGTGATAAGACAAAGGGGTATGAGCTAAGAGTAGTAAACCAGCGAAAACCTAGCAAAGCCTGTTCCTTCAAATTCCTCTCAGCATCCCTCTATCTTTGGAAATAAAGATGCTCCTATCATTAGAGCATAGGGAGGGCACCTCTCACATGAGGGTCTTATGACCTGCTTCAGAGGAATGTTAGAAAGTTCTTCCTGCACCTGCTGTTTCTCATATTCCTTCTGCTTAAAATACCGAATATGCCAAGATGCCATACTTTGGGGCAGCATGTCCTGAAACCTATCAAGCCTTTAAATTTCCTTTTAGCTTTTGTTAGTTTGGTTGGATTTTTGTCACTTGCAGCTAATAGTGATTAATATATCCTGATTAATAATGCATTATTTCATTTAATCTTAATACAACTCAATGAAAGAAATTCTTTCTCATTTTATAAGTAAGGAAACTGAGGTGCATAGAAGCAAATTGCCAAAGTGCACACTTCTAGGAAGAAGTAGAGCCAGATGGTGAGTTCTGATGGGGCTGATGACCCACACTCTGCAGTAAGCCCAGGTGGCCCTGTGACACTTGACAGTCTCTCTGTAAACTCATGAATCTGAGCGTAGCCCTCACAAAATAATAAATACACAAAATCACTTCCAGAAGCCACCACTTGTGTCACTGAGTTAAATTCCTATTTAACTAAGAGAAAATAGGTATCGACCACAGTTGGCTTGATTGCAAATGTCAGGCTCTTTGAATTATTAGGAACGGCAATGAAACATTGATTACATTTAAAACATCCTGTGAAAAGTTTTACAATTGCACATTAAGAAACGGTGTTAAGCAAATAAGAACTAATTGTTCTCAGCTGCACTGGTAATAGCCCTGTCTGCCTTCCCCCTACAATGCATATTCATTTCATTTGAACAAGAAAAGTAAATAAAAATAAAAAGTCCCAGATCTCATCCACATTCAGTCACTATAATTCTGAGCCGAAGGTTATCCTCCTAAGGGAGGATAGCAATACAACTAATGCTTTCCCCGATCAGTTCAAACTGGTCTAGAAACCTCTGCCTGTCCATATGCAATGCTGAGACCCAAAAAACTTCACAGGGAAAAAATACCACATACCATGAAGTAGGTGTGCATCCAAAAGTTTGTGTGTGAATTTGAGAAGTGGATTAAATTATTTTAAGAATCCTAGAGAAGTTCATTTGAAAAACAAAACAAAAACTGTCAAAGTAAATATGCTTCTGCCTTCACACTCCTCCCAGCATCACTTGGAAACACTTTGACCCAGTGTACCGATTACAACTCTGAAGTAAACTAATCCCATTGGCCTCACGACCTCATACTTCATAAAGAGTCAAAATGCAGTACTCTGGACAGCTCCCAACATCTCCTTTCCTCTCCACACTGTGATTCCTCTCCTCCTGTAGCAGTCAAAATAGACTACGTTATGTTGCAGTAACAAACCATGCCAAAATTTTCAGCAGCTTAAGACCATAAAGGTTTATTTCTCTTTCAGGCAAAATGTCCATCATGGGGTCCACAGATAGGGTGACTAATTCTTCCTGGTTTGCCTTGGACTTTCACAGTTCTTGCACTGAAAGTCCCAGCAAACTGGGACACTTGTTCACCCTATCACAAGAGAGCTCTGTAGCATATGGTACCACATGATTGGACAGTGTATGCTTAGTTGAACTTAAACTTTGAGGTAAGGCAATCTACAGTGAGTGTGATGGCCATACTCTTAATTTGATGTTTGCCCCAATGCTGAGTTTTAATTGTTCTTTTCTGTTCCAAAGTTTTTCAATTATATCTTTTTCTGTTAGGAATTTGGAAGTAATTTATTATTCCAACTGTGAAATACTTCTTTGTGTATATATCTTATTTCCTTCCATTCTGATACCAGCTCAACACACAGTCGATATAAGGGAAGCCATATTGTAGAAAAGAAACCACATTGTAACTTTGAATGACCTGATTAACTAACCCAACTGGATATGCACTCTCCAGGAGATATCCATGCTCTGTAGATTTTGTTGCCCCTCCCAGCTGTGTCAATAACTTTGTTCTTGTGAGTTCCTTAGGAATGTGATGACCCCCATCTAGAGAGTCTATGCTGATAGCCATCATCAATGACAACTAAAAGATCTGGGAATAGCGTATTGCTCCTGTCTCTGATGCATAGTCAGTAAAATGAAAGATTATCAAGAAAGAAGACCAGATGTCTGCCCCACCTGGAGGTCAGATAGATGCCCCCACCCGGAGACCAAATGCCTCCCCCACCCGGAGACCAGCCCTATATAATTGGCCTGTAGTCTTTGTTCTTATAAGATGGTTCTTTCAGACATTAGTTGGCCATCTTCCCCCTTGCTAGCAACCTATAATAAAACCCTTTCTCTTCTACCACCTTGCCTCTCAACTATTGGCATGTCTTGCAGCAGTCAGACGACCCCCCCTTGGGCAGTAACAAATTCCTGCTTGCAAATCTGCCTTTTGTCCCCAAATATAGCCATCCACAATTAACATATGATACTAATGCTTTGTTCTCTAAACGTTTACCCTGGACCTATACACTCATTGGTACATGGTCTGCCTTCTGAGTCACCTCAATGACAGTTTTACCAAATGCTTTAGCACAGACTAGCATGGATTGTTACTTTTCCAGCCTTAGGAGCAGTTCCTTGTTTTTTTCCACTCAGTCCCTAAGCAAATGCAATATATTTAATATTTTTTAATGGCAGCACCATTTTGAGGCACAAATTTCTATACCAGTCAGAACAAGCTAGGTTATTCTGAGGTAACAAACAAATTCAAAATTTCAGTGACTTAAAAAACACAAACGTTCAGTCCCTATTCCTGCTACATGTGTATCATAGATCAGCAGGAAGACCCTGGTTCAGGACTCCACGTTGATTTAGACTTCAGTATGTGAAAGTCAATGATTGCCAAAACAGTGGGAAGTGGATATGGTAAATCCTGAATTAGCTCTTAAAGCTTCCATCTAGAAGTAACACATATCACTTCTGCTCACTGTCACATTGGTCCAAGCAAACCACATGGCCACCCTTAATTACAGGGGGATGGAAAGTGCCATGTACCCTGAAGAAGAGAGAACTTTAATATTTGTGGTCAGTCCTAATGACTACCAACTTCATACAACCCCAACCCCAAACTCTGTCTCCATTCTGACATTCGGAATGCAGGGTTTTAGAACCCTTTCAACAGTTAAAAAGTGTATCTAATGTATTCTCTCCAGATCCTGCCTTAAGTAATATCTCTCTCTCTCATAGATAACCATCCCCCCTGTACCCCTCTCCAAACTTTTCCTTTCCTTTTCTTTTTTCCGTTCTCTTTCCTACACATAGTCTCCTACTTCTCAGAGTCAGCATGTAAGGTCAGAATACTTCTTGTTTCACAACATCCTACCTCCAGACTATTACTCTTCCATTCTTCTGTAAAAAACATATTTCTTTGAGGTTCTTACATGCGACTATATCCCTTCTATCCTTCATCACTACCGTCTATGGCCAGCTTCTCTGTTCATTGACCGTCTTAACTCCAATGACCTTCACTTAGTTTCTAATTCAACCACTCTATCCCGTGGCCACATTCTAGTGCTTGTATTCACCTGGAACCTGTGTATCCTACTTTCTGGTCCCAACCTCCAGTCCTTGAGACTACCACCATTGTCCCTCTAGATTCCATTCTCTACTCAGCTGTTAGAATAATTCAAATGCAAAATTGACTCTCTCACCCTTAAACAGCTTACCTGCTTAAAACCTTCAGAGGCTCCCCATGGCGCAATGGTTTTCAAACTTGGCTGCACATTACAATCACCTGAGGAGCTTTTAAAAAATCCCGACGCCAGACCACATCCCAGATCAATTAAATCGGAATTTTGGGGGTCTCAAGCGTCAGTATTTTTTCAAAGCTCTCAAGTGATTCCAATGCGCAGCCAAGATTGAGAACCACTGACCTAGAAGATAAAGTCCAACCATGAAAGGTGAGGTACTTAAAAAATTGGCAGGTTTTTTCCAAACGTCCTTTTCCAACCACCTGCATCAGTCATCAACGTTGTTTATTTTCCTGGGCTCCACCCCAGGATATTGAATTTTTGTGACTCTAGCTACGTTCCCAGAATCTGATTTTCACTAACTCTCCGGGTGATGTATGCTGAAAGTCGAGAACCACTTCCTGATTTGTACATTAGCCACACTGAAATTTTGATATGTCCCTATGAATATGGATTATGGTAAGCTAAGCCCATCAGACAGAATTGTCAACTATAAACATAACTATGTGTCTGTTGCATTACTAACAGTGTGGAAAGGATGAAGTAGACCAGTAGAGAGAAACAAACACACCATGAGAGATCAGGAAGACCAAGGGAAAAGAGATCTGTAGAGCCATCTCAGATTCTGATGTCTCTTGGTCAGGTCCAGAACGTCATTCCATTAACCTCCCTTTCTCTTAAAAAGGCCAATGGGAATCTATTCCTTGAATCACAAATCATCTAATAAGTACATTCCCCATTTTTAGTACTTTTCCAGCAGTGACCCTCTGCCACCCAAGATAAATGAATATTTGTTGAATGAATCATTCAACTTTGGTGCCCCAAAATTCTCAGTTAAGAGTGAAAGAACTTCTGGGTACCTCTCTGTCACTAAGATAATCACTATAACAGTGTCATATCACTTAACTGAGTACAGATCTGAAGTCTCAATCTATCCCTGACAGAATTTTTCTGTCAGGGGATACAAATACAGACCTCTCCTCCACATGCCAGCCAAATACTAAGGGCATCACATTTCTTACTCATCTAAGCCAAATCCCTTCCTCTCACCCAATGCTGTTTAGAAGCCAGCTCATATGAGCCAGTTGTTAAATATTCAGGAATTTTGTGAGCTGATTTTAAAACCTTTGTTAGTTTTAAATCAGCCACGGTGGGAGTATTTATACCATAGAAATTGGCAGATGCTACAAATCAGAGCTTTTTGTTTGTTTGTTTAAGCCAGTTTACCAGTAAACCACTACCCCCTCACATAAATATCTTATTTATATAGTCATTTATAGTTTACAAAGTTTTTCAGTTTCATTCTTACCTTTGAATTCCCATAATAACGCTATGAAGAAAGTACTGTTTACTTAATTTTGCACAAAGAAAACTGAAGCTTAACGTGGTTAAGTAACTTGCCTGTTGTTGCTGAGATCCAAGAAAAAGGATCTGACTTCTAGTTTATGCCTCTTTCCAAAGCAGTACTTTATTGAATAAGGTTAACCACTTCTAAACCTAAAGCACAGGCTATAAATTCTTTGCCTGATTCATTCACTCCTGTCTTTCACTCATCAACAAACATTTATTAAGTGACAATTGTGTGTCAGACTCTGTACCAGGCACTGGGGTTACAAAGATAAATAAGACACAGCTCCTATCCCCAAGGACTTCCCTGTCTCTTGGGAAAGAAAGATATCTTCACATATAAGCCACAATAAAACGTAGTATATAGAGCCCTGGGCCCTCAGCCCACATATATTCACTGTGGCTGGGAAGACGTCAGATGCCTGCCAATAAATCGTGCTCTTGACAGTAATGAAGTTTATTCCATTTATGGACAACCAGGAATAGCACTTTCAAAAAACCTCACTGCCTCTTCTTCTCAATACATGTAGCAGATGACATGACAATTCTACAAAATATATCACTACCTATACAATATGACCAAGGATTAGGACAGGAAGAAAATACCCTTTTTTCCCTCTTGGATGTACATCCAAGCAATGTAAGCATATTATCATTGGTTTCCTCACATCTGCCAAGAGGCAATATGTCAAATAAATAATTTAGACCAGCTGAGGCACCACAAGAAAACAAAGCCATCAGTCATCTCGGCTGTATTATTGATTGCCAATAACAAGATACTTGCTAAGACAAATGACTCAGCTATTATACTAGTGAGGTGTTAGCCTATCTCAACTACATAAATCATATTGAACTGTTTGTTGTTTTAAGGTGTGAAAACACATCTATAATCATTTTTGCAGTCTGTCTAAGGGGGCCCTTCATATGCAGAATCTAGATGCATTATGTGCTCATTTAGACAATTTTCCTCTTTCACTGTCTCAGTGTTACCACATGTCTATCTAACGAGGAATGCATCTATCTAATGGAGAACTATATTTGTTTATGCTTATTCCTATAAGACCTAGCTATTGGTTTAGAGATAAAAGAGAAACAGTAAAATGCAATTAATTCATTAATAAAATTAATCAAATTAATTCATTTCAGATAAATAAAGATGTGATAGAATAAATACACAACAATTGGAGTCAGAAGACATAGGTTCAAGGGTAGCCTACTTGTTGTGTGACCTAGGACAAGTATTTCTTATCCAACTCAGTTTCCTTTAGAAAATTGGAATAACATCATCTGACCTGCCTACCTCATGAGGTTATTACAAGAAAAATGAAAATTTGAAAACTGTAAAGCACTCTGTATGGATGAGGAAACTGTTTCAGCATAAACATGTCCTTTTATGAATTAGTTATCAAGAGGAGGTGTATCTGTTTGCTATCCCAAGCAGAAACAGATGGAACATTCAAATTAGGATAATTCCAGGAGCGTTGATTCACCAAGGGATTAATTACAAAGACGTGGGTGGGAGTAGAGGAACCACAAGGGACATGCAGGACCTTGAGACTAGCAGCACCAGGACTGTGATTACGCTAAGCCTGAAAGATGTAAGGTGGGAGAGATGACCTAAAGAACCTAGAATGACAGAATCATGAAGATCAGGCTCCTTGAGAAGAGCAAAGATCTTCTTTCAGAGATACAGATGGCCCTAGGAGACCTCATAGTGAAGGACCCAGAGGGATGTAGTCTGCTTTCTCCCCATTGGCTACACCTTACGATCAGCCAGGTGACACAGGAGCTTTTGTGTATGTAATTCACACAAGTCTGGATTCCAGGGCAAAGAGCAAGGTGGAAAAGTGGAGAGAGTGTATCTGGAGGGACAAAAACAGAAATCCAGCACGGTGGGAAACAATCTTTATTATGATTATTCTACCACTCAGGATATCAACCCCAAAGCCATGTTCTACTTTTCCTCTCCAAAGCTCCATTTCAACTCAGTTATGAAATTATGTCAACTTTCTCTCTGCCATTTCTGTCACAACCATCTCCTGATAGCCACGTCCATTTGTTCAGGTCTATATTAGGCAGGAATCTTTTGATTACAAGTGGCAGAGGCCAGCTCTAACTGGCTTAAGCAAAAAGGAAATTATTGGCTCATTAACTGAAATCTACAGAGAAATTACGTCTTTAGCAGTGGTTGGATTCAGGAGCTGGATCATTTCACGAGGATTAAGTCTTCCTTTCTCTCCTCTCTGTCGTCTTCTTTGTCAGGCTGTGCTTTCCTCTGTTGGCTTCCTTCTTGGGTAGGCTCTCTTCCCATGGGAGATTCAAGTACCTAAGCCTACTTTGAATCTGGACATTGCATCACAAAGGCAAAAGGAGTCTGTTTATATACATATTCACATTCAACAGCATGGGAGATTATATAGGGATTTGGAGTCAAATTTCTAGCTAAGAATTATTAGTGTTTGTTCCCCCAGAATTCCTTTCCTGCTCATCTCCTTTAAGGAGGTGAGTGATAACAGCACTGAGAGATGGCAACAATCATGATAGATGTTGAAATAGATTATACATTTATGAATTCTGGCTCTTCTTGAAATCCATTTTACCCTTGACTCATATTGGAACTCTTCCTCATCTTTTTGGGTAGAAAGGGATGGAGGAGAGAAATCCTGAATATGCAGTACAGTTTAGCATATGCAGCGAATCTCCAGCTTCCTTGTTGGGAATATTAAGTGATATCCTTCAAAGTACTCCCAGAGATGGTAGCTCAGTAAATATTAGTGCCTTGTGCTTGCATCTGACTTATTAATACTCCAGAGACATAGCCAACAGTACAGGCTGGAATTCTCACTTCACAAATAAGGAAACTGAGCCTTTCAAAATTACTCAGCCAGTAAGTAGGAAGCCATGATTGAAATCCAGATTTGACTCCAAATCCCCAAGTTTTTCTATTTTACTAGGGTGCTACCTTTATGCCTTTATTGCTAAGAAACAGTCAAGCATAGTACCTAAAAATCATTTTGGAGCATAAGGTATTTAAGTAATGACACAGGAGGGTTTTCCTTTAGGCTGATGTGAGATAATAGAGAAAATATATATTGGCCCCTGGTTCCCAGCACAGAGCTCCTGAAACCCTTGAAATTTCCTAAGTGATAAGAGCACTAGGAGACCTCTTGTTCTAATATTTGGTCTTTGACCCCAGTTCCTGACACAGGGCTCTTGATACCTTTGTAATTTCCTAGACGATACAAGTGTCTTTTGTCCTAATGAGGCAACTTTGGGTGGACTCCTGGGTGGCTCCTGGGTGAGGGCTGATCACTCGAAAGAACAAGCCATGATTAAAAGCATGGAATTTTCAGCCCCACCCCCCATTCTCTTGAGAAAGAAGGGGACTGAAAATGAAGTTAATGATTAATCATGCCTATGTGATGAAGCCTCCATAAAAATCCCAACAGTATGGAGTTGAGATAGCATCCATGTTGGCAAATGCATCCATACTGGGAGGGTGATGCACCCCAACTTCATAGGGAAAGAAGCTCCTGTGCTCTGGACCCTCCCAGACCTCGCCCTATGTGTCTCTTCATCTGGCTGCTCATCTATATCCTTTATCATTTCTTTTAATAAACTGGTAAATGTTTATTGTGTTTCCCTGAGTTCTATGAGCTGGTTTAGCAAATTAATCGAACCTGAGGAGGAGGTTATGGGAACCTCCCATTTGTAGCCAAATTAGAAAGGAGTTGTGGGTAACCTGGGGACACATTATTTGCAAGAGGCAAGTGGTGTGGGAGCAGTCTTGAGGGACTGAACCCTTAACTTGTGGGATCTGACACTGCCTCCAGGTAGACAGTGTCAGAATTGAGTTAAATTGTAAGACACTCAGCTGGTGTCACAGAGAATTACTTGTTGTGGAGAAAAACCTCCACATATTTGGTGACCAGAAATGAAGTGTTGTGAGTGTGGTAGTAGTGGAAAGGTAAAGGAGAAACACACAGGAGAACAGTAGGTTTTTCTTTTATAGCTAGGTATATCCAGCATCACTGGAGAGGAGAAGCCATTTAGATCAGGATATATGGGGAGCCTAGAGTAAACCACAAAGCAACTGTTTATACTTTAATACACAAATGTACTCTGGATACTTCTTCACAGTTGCTCAAATTCATCTTGCTGAAAGTTTAGAATATAGAGACAGATATTCTAAGTGATCTCTCCGACTGGCTGGAGTTCTTTCCAGTCCTTTCTAAAAGACGTATTTTGTTTATTATTATTTAAGCAGCCAAGAGTGGCATAATTACAGCTGTAAAACAATTCTCTGGGCTGCCAAAATTTTTCCACTCTAACCCACCATCACGTTCATCCACATGCCTGGACTGTTATTCATCTCACATAGATTGATGGAGAAACCAACACACTTCTAGGGAAGCAAAACAGGACCCAGGAATCAAGTTTTCATATGGACCCAGATTTAAGGTGGAATCACACTATCCATACCCATCTAGTGTCAGAGAACAGCAGGAAGAAGAACTCGAGTTCCCCATTTTCTGACTATATTTTGTTTCATTTTCACAATAAAGAGGAAATAGAATGAGCTTTAGAATTAGACAATCCTGACTTTGAATCCCACTTACTGTCTTTATGAGTTTGAGCAAGTTACTTCACTTCTCTGAGTCTTGATTCCTATATCCAAAAAATGGGAATAAAACCAAAGATCTCTGAGGTGTTGTGAGGTATGCAAATTCATGGCACAAAGTCAGGTATGGTATTACCAATCATCAGATGGCTTTAACAGTTGTGAGCTTAGTTTTCCATTATAGAAAGATGAGTTTAGGGGCAGCAACAAAAGTCGTCTTCTTTCTATTATATCAGGTGTTCCTTTCCTTTCCCAGAGTCTTGAAGTCTGAGATAGGAGATGGTATCATGTTGTAGCTCCCTGATAAACCAATCACTCAACTATGGCTTGTGAATAAACAATCCTTTAGAAATGGTACTCCCCAGGAGGAACAAATTGGCCAGAAGATTCATGTTAAGTAGGTAACGCTTCTTTCCCACTCTTGTTTTGTGTGTTTATTATTTTCACATGAGGAGGAAGCTTGACCAGAATAAAACTCCTGCCATTATCCCATACTCTGACTCAGTCTTCTCTAGAAGAGGCAAAGCCACCTAATCTGATGGGTGAGTTGGGAAAATGTATCTGGATACAGGTAGACCATTCTCTTCTTCTCTGTCCCATTAGGTGCCAGCCCTCCCAAAAGGAACGTGTGTACAGCTCTGCCCTCCATGTTTTTGATAGTTTCACAAGGGTCCAGCACTACCTGTGACTGAGTGAAAACGTCTATATAATTCCAGAGTTCAGTATTAACAAGCTTATTTGCCTATAGTTATAAACCTCAATCTCCATTATCAGCTTTACAAACAATAAAGGTGATATTTTTGTCTCTCATCTGCCTTACTCTTTTGTCTTAATTCTCAACTGATACAGCACTTAGACCAGAAAGAGGGATGTTATTTTGGCGGCCCTCTCAAACTCCAACAATGTTTTCAGAAACAAGGCTCCATTACCATACCCACTCACTACACCAAAACCGTTTCCAAGTTCCTAATGACAATGATTCCCCCCAAAACAGACTTCACAGTTTTTTAAGAGACTAAGTTTATTAGGCTATTTACCATGGAAGTAGCGCTGACTTCCAGCTAGCTAAACCCGAGGTCCACAGGCATATGGTTGACTTTATTCCTAATCTCTAAGGAATCTATAATCTCTTCTATTTCAATAGAACCCCAGTCCCCCAACCTCTTCATCTTCTTCTGAGGTAGAACACCAATATATAATGTTTATATCAAAAAGACAAAAAAAATCTATAAATGCACTATTTCCACAGCACTTAAAAAGAACTTGTACATTATGTTGGTTTTGCTTTGTATCTATTTTTTATCCTTATAATATTCTGCAAGGTTAAAGGGGCAGGTATTAGTCTAATAATTCTATAGATGAAGAAAATAAGCTTTAGAGAGGTAGTCTTGATTAAGATCATACAGTCCACAGCATAGTTAAAACTGAAATTCAAGTTTATCCAGTTCCCTGCCATCAAGTTGCTTATAGACTAGTAGGAGAGACAGGTACATGAGAAATTGTGATCCAGGTCACAGGCACCATAATGGCCACCTTGGGAAACCAGATAGCAGGGAATCGTGATCCAGTCTTGGGGAGCTGGAGGAGACTTGCTGGAGCAGAGTGAAGAGATAGGTTTTAAGGTATGAATGTTGCAGACAGAAGGAACAGTATGTTCAAAGGAGGAGAGAACATATTATTTAGGGAATCACAAATTGTTCAGAATGGTTGGAGTGAAAATTTCCAACAGTGATCAGGATGAGATGAGCCCGGAAAAATAAGCAAAAGCCAAGTAAAACAGTCTTTCTTTCCTCAGGTCTAAGAATATGGGCTTCATTACAAAAATATGAAGACCTCACATGACCATTTCTCATCTAATCAAATTAAATACGATATGTCGATGCCTCTTTACCTCTTAAACCCAAAACAAAATAGAAAATGACTAGAATAGAGTTCCCAAGCAGCCAAGATTGGTGCACCATGACAATGTTGCTCCCAGTTTACCTGAGAATATCAATTCAGTTTAAATGATAATTAGACAAAAACCTGAAAATGTTTTCCCAAGATCATTTTGTGCTCAAAGAACTGCTCTTCCCAGCACCTGCACATACACATTGGTCACTGCCTCCCAGGACTGACTGATGAATGGCTGCTGTGTTTTCAGCCAGCTGTGCCTGGGCATTCTGGTGGATGCCCAGATGACTGTGAGATGACTTGATTTTCAGGACAACTTAAGAGTTTTCTTTTCCTTTTCCTTCTAAGAGATAATCAACTTGTCATAAAGCATTACATTTTTCAATATATATGCATTTCATTCTCCCAACCACACACACACACACACACGCACACATACACACACACACAGTCATTTAGAACTAGGTGCCTTTATACACTGGCAAACACACACACGCTCATATTAAGTGGATACATATATCAGAATGGCACGTCCAGAATATACAACGGTAATAATTCCTTATATTTGCATAGTACTTTTTATTTATAATTTATACACAGCTGCTTCCAAAAAGGATGTGAGACAGCTACAGCACTTTATAATTTATAAAGCATTCCATCTTACGACAACCCTGTGAGGTAGAAAGAACACTGATAAATATTCTTGGCAGGAAGAAAAGGAAACTGAGGCTCAACAAGCTAAGGTGATTTCTCCAAGCGCATATCCAGAACTTCGAAAGCTTTGAGCTGAGTCCTTTCGAGTGCATTACGCCATCTCCTCTAACCACCTGCACACCCACCAGCTCTCCTTAAGGATATCCTGAGAAATGAATAAGTAAAAAATTGTCACAAGTATGAGAACAGATTCCAAATATTCTGCACTTACTCTCCATGTCCCCACCCTCAGTCCCTCAATGTTAAGAATCATCTCTAATATTCATTGAGCGTCTAGGATGTGAATAGCACTGTCATAAGTGTTTTACCTGTATTACCTCATTTAATCCTCAAAACGGCCTAATAATTCCACTTTATGGATGAGAAAAGTGAGGCAGAGAAAAGTCAAATAACTTGCCCATTGAGAAATGACTTGTAGGTTTTAGAGTCAGATTTCACAACCAGGCAGTCTTAATCAGGGCTCACTTGTTTAACCACTGTGCTATTCTTGTTCTTTGCCCCAGAAATTTCTTAAGAATAGATATGTCACAAGAAACAGGTTTTATGCCAAGAAAGAGGTTTGCTCATATATATATATATATATATATATATATATATATATATATATATATATATATATATATGAGTACTGTGTAGTGTGCTCCTCTTCCTACATGCCTCAAGGGACAAGTGCCTCTTCCAGAGGACCAAGGTAGTCTTCTTAGGATACCTATAAACCCTCCCAAATCCACATGCAAATAGAATTCCTAAAAGAGTTCTCATCTCCCTGATTGTATACTTCTACCTCCATCATAACCAATCAGACTGGAGTCACTGCCTAGAGGGGCCAATTTAACTTGTCCCACAGTTAGTTTGCAAAACGGGGATATGACAAAAGATTTTGTACTTGGGTGCAAAGGTCATCTATAATAACCTCCAGAATCATTTCCATAATGGTGAATCATGCTGCCCCTTTACATTGGTATATCTGTACTACAATTGCCACCATCAAGCCACCTACTGCTGAACCCCCCAAATCCTTACTTTCCAACTTCCATCCCCAACAGGCACATGTCCTGTTTTCTATAACCCTAAGTCATCACTGTACCTTACAGTATTTCTGATTCTTCTAAATCTGAACTTCTAATGATTGCTACTCAACTTTACCCAAGCATTCTTAATTAGGTGAGGGATTGATTGGTCATTAGGGACATCACAAAGAGGAAAGAGCAAGAAATTAAAATACAAATAAGAGACAAGGTTCTTGGATAATGATTGATAATAAGAAAAATTTCCAGGGGAGAATAAAAGGAAAATTTTATAATGACATTAATTTCAAATAGTCAAAATAGCCGAGAAAGAAACCAAAACTAATCACAGTTGAAATGCAGAATGACTGAAGAATAATTTGTTTTAATTGACCCAAGTAAGACGTAGACTGCTGGTTGCCTAACCAATATCCATTCTCTCTTCTTCCTGACTAAGTGAATCCAAATTTTGTTGGGAGCCATAATATGTTTCGAGGAGAAGGAGGAGAAGAAGAAGAAGAAGGAGAACGAGAAAGAAATTCTGTTTCCTAGACTCCCTTGAAAATAGCAGTGACCATATGACACAATTCCGACCAATAAAATATAAGCAGAGGTTGCTGGGGATGCTGTTGGGAAAAATCCTCAAAAGATGGCCTGCTGTCTTGGTGAATGCCCTTTTCCTCTGCCTTGTACTTTCTTCTTACACGTAATTCAGAAATAAAACCAAGAGTGAATCATCTATTTTTAGACTAAGGAGGCAGATAAGAGGCTGTATTCTGACACAGGGGAGCTACCATACCAGCCATGCATGCCAAACATATCTTATGCTGGAAAAATAAAACCCCTAATTTTTCAAACCATTAGTTTTAGAAGTCTGGTTGTTCACAGCTGAACGCAATTTATAACTGAGGTACCATGCCATGCTAACCTGTGCAGATGTCCAGATGACTACACACATTTATTCCAGTGGGAGAGCAAAACCCCAACAGAGTTTTTCCTGAAATGGATGCTGTCAGTAGCTGAGTTATGCCAGAGTACTTATAGGCTTCCTTGCTTTTATTTTTCTATATTCATTAATATTTTGTGATTTTTATCACATTTTCAGAGAACAAATAGGACCATGAATAATGATTTATAATGGATACACCTAATGATTCCCAGGTATTTTTGAAAATTCTAACATGTGTTTGACAATTCTAATTCCTTCCTCCAGAGACATAGCGTTAAGTGTTGGAGTGGCATATGTACCTTGTCTCCCTCCCCCAGCCCCTATCTTCCACTGAGACTACATTTATAACCCCTGGCTAATCTGTGGGTTTAATCAATCACGTCCCTAAATAGTTAGGATATTTCCATGGTACCAGCCAACCAAGACAGAGACTTTCCACAGATAGGTTGTCTTGGTACTGATTATCTTCCCCGAGACACAGGCAAGTGAGAAGAATCAACCATCACTAGTTCACAGTCTAGTCCCTCATCCTGACATACATTGTTCCATCTAGGATACATGCCTAAATGCCTTTCAAGATATTCTAATCTTATACCAAGGATATATGACAGATACTGGTTCAAATTATTAATGTCAGAATCAATCTTATGTGATTTAAAAAAAAAATTCCTCTCCACTTTCATTAAGAATGTCCTTGTTGGGGCTGGCCCTGTGGCTTGGCGGTTGAGTGCGCGCGCTCCGCTACTGGGGGCCGGGGTCGGATCCCGGGCGCGCACTGACCCACCACTTCTCCGGCCATGCTGGGGCAGCATCCCACGTGCAGCAACTAGAAGGATGTGCAATTATGACATGCAACTATCTACTGGGGCTTTAGGGGAAAGAAAGGAGGAGGATTGGCAATAGATGTTAGCTCAGAGCCGGTCTTCCTCAGCAAAAAGAGGAGGATTAGCATGGATGTTAGCTCAGGGCTGATCTTCCTCACAAAAAAAAAAAAAAAAAAAAAAGAATGTCCTTGTTTAACTGATATAGGAGTAATCAAAGTATGAATTGATATTTAGGAGTGTCGGTGCTTACACAACAAACCCAAGCCGTATACCTAATGTACTTGTCATGTAATACCCGGAGAGAAAGACAAGAGTAACTAAGAAAAAAAACTGGAAGATCTTTAGCAGTTGAAGATATTAATAATAAAAGAAAATACAAGAAGCTTTTATAGTTACATATTTAGAAACTATAGATAATATTTTAAACAATATGGAAAGTTTACTCAGCGTCAGGCATTGTGCTGAGTACTTTGTGTATATCCTCTCATTGATTTTTTTCTATCTATAAGATAGGTAATATTTAGAACCTTCTCTCATTTTAAATTCAAAATACCTGAAGCTCAGACAGATTAGCCAATTGTCCAGTCACACAACTAGTGAGTGGTAGAGTCGAGATTCCAACAAACCCAGGCGATCTGACCCCTCAGTAAATTAAGCATTTCATGCTGTCATCTCTCAGCAAGCAAAAAGGAAATGAGAAAATAAAGTAAATGCTCATTTTTTTAAGATTGATTTTAATAACCAACATAAACTAAAATTCCAGTCAATTGCAACATGATTTTTGGCAGAGTGCAGGCAGGCAGAGAGAAGTAAAATTGTGCTACTTTTACCTTGTTTGATATAACTAGATATGAATTAACTCTCAAGTTTGTTAGCAAAATGTTAGTTTACATATGTATATTAAAAATTTAAAAGCAATCACTAGTAAGCTAAAAGTAAAATGATAACTTTGAAGCAAACTATATCAAAACTATAGTGAAGCAAACTATATCAATTCAACAAGATAGAGGAAAAAAGGTAAAAATGTAAACCAGATGAGGCACATTGTATTTTCTAAAGGTGGTCATGCAACTATATATACCATCCCATATGTTCTTAGTAAAACGTGTTGTTGATGCATCTCCATTGAGGGATGGAGTCTGTGCTCCTTTCCCTTGAACCTGGACAGAACTTTATAAATACCTCAGCTAACAGAATTCTCAGTGGATGTGATGTTTCCTGACTTCTAAGGCTAGACCATAAAAAGGAAAATGGCTTCTCTCCAACTCTGCCTCTCAGTGCACTTGCCCTTTGAACCCAGTAACCATATTGTAAGGAAGCCAAGCTCATGGAGAGGCCACGTGAGGATGTTCAGTCAAAAAGCCCCAGCTAGACTCCTAGCCAACACCAGCATTAACTACCAGACGTATGAGTGAATGAGCTTTCAAATGATTCCAGCAGAGAACCAGAACATCATAGAACAGAGAAAACCCATCTCTGCTCTGCCTCATCTGAAGTCCTTACCCACAGAAACTATGAGAGATAATAAAACAATTACAGTTGTTCTAAGCTGTGAAGTTTAGGGGTCATCAGGTATATGGCAACAGATAACTCATAAAGCAGAGAAAATAAAAATATAAAATTAAATGACAAGAATGAGTCCAAACATATCAGAAATTATAGTGAATACAAAATCAGTTAAACTCATCTATTAAATGGATAAGAAAAATAAAGGCATCAGAAGACTGAAAATGAATAGACTGCAAAAAGAAATATCAGGCAAATCACCCCATCAAAAAAAAAAATCTTGTAGTGATACTAATATGAATCAACATACAATTAAAGCAAAAAGAGTATTAAAAGAGACAAAAAGGGATACTTCATATTGATAAAAGAACAATTATACAAGTTATAAGAAGCATAAATGTGTATTCTCCTAGCAACACAATTTCAGTTTTGAAATATACAAAGCCAAATTTTATATATAAAATCATAGGAAAAAATCTGAAAGTCTACAAACTCTACTCATAATAGCGGCCATATCTGTGACAAAGAAGAGGGGACTGGGTTTGGAACTAGGGATACTAAGTAAGTCCAAATGAGCCACTCTCCACAACACACACACACACACACACACACATACACCCACAACTGTTATGATAGGTAGAAATGTACACAGACTAGAATGTAACATATTGTAAAAACAAAATGTTAACAGCCTCACATGTCTACTGAAGTAAACATTGCTCTTTGTTAGCTAAGTAGATGAAAATACTCTGAGATAACCAACCTGCATTTCCAATATTACTTTCATTCCAGCAATATTCCAACAAAATGACTTTGAGGGAAATGCAAATAAGAATACATTGACACAGATGTGACACAAAGAAGTGCACTGTCCCTGCCCTACAGTCATTTCTTTATTCCACAAATATTTGGAATTATACCACATGCCAAGCACTGTGTTAGGCATTAAGAATACAAAGGGAAATCTGACAGATATAGTCTTGCTCAAGGCTTGCTATTTAGTAGTGGACATAGACTCTGAACAAACAAACCCACAAATGACTATAAACTTTAATTCTGTAAGGACTCTGAAGGAAAGTAACAAAATGTTATGAGAACAGGGGGAGCCTACCTTATATGCGGTGATCAGGAAAGGCATATCTGTGGTGAGAGATTTAACCAGAGGCTAAAATTATGACTAAGTATTAGCTGAGAAACTACTTCTTATTCTGGCAAAAATGGAGTAATAGGGACCAGTTCTACCTCCAGCCTGAAGTAATTAAGAAACCAGACAACTATTTTCAGACGTTGAACATAAGGTGGCATGAGAAAGTGATCCCTGAGAGAGGGGAAATGAATGAGGTGAGCCCTATGATTGCCCCAGCTCACTGTCCCAGGAGAGTTTTCAGTCCTCAGCAGAGGGAGGGAGAAACCAGGTGGAACCCAGTGATCCTACTGAATTGAGGAGAGAGATTTCCCAGTTTGAAGAGGCCAAGAAGTCTGGGGTTCATTGAGCAGAGCACCAAAGAGGAGACAGCTGCACAAAGAGAAAACCTCAGAGATCTGTAGAAGGTGCCCCTCAAATCTTTATGTGAGTGCAGACCAGCACATGCAGGTAAGGAAACTACTCAAGGCCAGGTAAAGAACCACCTAAAAGGAACAGAGGGAACCAACCCTAGAGAACACACAGAGCGGGAAGTATTTCTGTTCCTACAACCCAGAAAGAAAAACCTTTGTAATTAACCAGGCACGGGGTAGGGTATTCATAAGGGTATTGGCTCATAATGAAACTAAATTAGTTCTGGAATAAAGACGGCTCTGGTTTCACCAATAAAGTTTAACAGAAAGCCTTGAAGGGACCAAACTACTTTAAGGTCAATTAAATACACCTTTAGAACGAACTCAAGCATATTTATAAGACTACAAACATATCCAGCACTTAACAAGGTAAAATTCACAATGCCTATCATCCAATCAAAAAACTAGCAGGCACGCAAAGGAGCAGGAAAATACAACGCATAATGAGACGGTAAAACAACATCTTTAAATTATTGAAAGAAAAACTGTCAACTGTTAAATCTATTCTCAGCCAAAAAATATATTTTATAAACCAAAGAAAATAAAGACATGTTTAGATATATAAAATCAGAAAGAATTCATCACCAGCAAACCTGTACTACAAAATGTTTTTAAAAAGTCCTTGGAGCAGAGAGAAAGTAAACCAGACAGAAATCTGCATCAACACAAAGGCGTGAGGAACACTGGAAATGGTAAAAATGTGGGTAAATATTAAAGATTTTTTTCTCTAATTTTAAAAATCTCTTTAAAATCACTTGTTAGAGCAAAATGATAACAATATATTATGGGGTTTATAATATAACATAGAAGTAAAATGTATGACCAAAATGGCACAAAGCCTGGGAGGAAGAATATGGAAGTATACCGTTATAAAGTTCCGATACTAGACATGAAGCGGTGTACCACTCAAAAGTACAGTGTAATAAGTTAAAGCTACATGCCCTAAAGCAACACCTAAACAAACCAACTAAGGATAAAACGGGATAATAAAAATTATTGGGGCCGCCCCAGTGGCGCAAGTGGTTAAGTGCACGCGCTCCACTGCGGCGGCCCAGGGTTCGCCGGTTCGGATCCCAGGCATACACTGACACACCGCTTGGCAAGCCATGCTGTGGCGGTGTCCCATACAAAGTAGAGGAAGATGGGCATGGCTGTTAGCCCAGGGCCAGTCTTCCTCGGCAAAAAAGAGGAGGATTGGCAGATGTTAGCTCAGGCCCAATCTTCCTCACAAAAAAAAAAAAAAAACTATTCAATTAATCAAAAAGAAGGCAGAAAAAGGGAAAAAGAGAACAAAGAGCAGGTGGGAAAAATAGGCGCAAATAGTAAGATAGTAACTTAAGCTCAACGGTATCAATAATCACATAGAATATAAATGGTCTAAACATCCCAATTAAAAGACAGAGATTGTCAGATTGGATTTTAAAAACATAAGAACAGGGCCCAGCCTGGTGGCATAGTGGTTAAGCGTGCATGCTCCACTTCGGCGGCCTGGGGTTCGCAGGTTCGGATCCCGGGCGCACACCAATGCACAACTTGTCAAGCCATGTTGTGGCAGTGTCCCATAGAAAGTAGAGGAAGATGGGCACAGATGTTAGCCCAGAGCCAATCTTCCTTACAAAAAAGAGAAAGATTGGCATTGGATGTTAGCTCAGGGCTAATCTTCCTCACAAAAAATAAATGAATAAAAAATAAGAACAAATTATATGTTTCCCAAAGAGACAAACATGTTAGAAGCAAGAGGATGGAAACAGATATACCATGCTAATTTTAATAAAAAGAAAGCTGAAGGGGCAACATTTCTTTCAAACAAAGCATATTTCAGAGCAAAGAATGTGATCAGGCATAAAGAGTGTCATTTTACAACGTTAAAGGGATCCATTCAGCAAGAGGATGTAACAATCTTAAATGTTTATGTGCCTAAGAACAGAGTTTCAAAATACATGAAGCTAAAACTGATAGGACCAAAAGGAGAAATAAACAAACTGTAATTATAGTGGGAGATTTTAACACCCTTCTCTCAGTAATTGATAGAACAAGTGGGCAGCAAATCAATAAGGTCAAACAACTTGACCTAATTGACATTTAAAGAACACTCCATACAACAAGTGAATACACATAACTTTCAAGCGCACACAAAACATTTACCATGACAGACTATATTCTGGATCATAAGCATAAGTAAACTTGAAATGGTTCAAATCATACAAAACATGTTCTTGGACTACAATACAATTAAAGTCAAGAACAAAAATTTTTGGAAAACTCTCAATTTTTATAAACAAATGAGCAGATTTCTAAATAACCCATGAGCCAAAGGAGAAATCAAAAGGGAAATAAGAAAATATTTTCAACTAAATTAAAATGAAAACACAGTATATCAAAGTTTGTGGGAAGCATTTAAACTAATCCTTAGAGTCAACTATACAGCATTAAACATACGTATATCAGAAAAAGAAGAAAGATTTCAAAACAATGATCTCAGATTCCACCTTAAGAAACTAGAAAAAGAATAGCAAATTATCCTTAAAGTAAGCATGAGAATAAAAGTAATACATGAAGAACTGAAAACAAAGAAATACAAAATAGAAAAACAGAGAATGTCAATGAAACCAAAAGTTGGTAATTTAAGAAGATCAATAAAATTGACTAATCTCTAAAATCATTTGATATGTTCAGTTACTTTTATCTTATCCACTCCAGCAGGAGCATAGTAGTACCTAAATGAGGTTTTAGTATTCATTTCTCTAAATGAATTCTTTTCATTTAGGAAATGTGGTTTTAGTATTCACGTCTCTAATGACAAACGATGTTGGGCATCTTTTCATGTGCTTATTTGCCACCTATATGTCTTCTTTGGTGAATTCTAGATGAAAGTGCTTTATCAGGTATATGTTTATAGATATTAAAAACTTTGTTCTCCAAAAGACATTGTTTCAAAAATGAAAAGGACTAGTATCTAAAATAGACAAAAATTCTTACAACTCAATAATAACAAGACAAAAAATAAAAATTGGGCAAAAGTTTTAAATAAATACTTCACCAAAGTGAATAATGGGAGAAATAACATTCCAGGTCGGAATCATTATGGGTGAACACCCTGAGGCAAGAAGACGTGATGAGTTTACGGAACTCAAAAAAGACCTACGTCCCTGGAGTAGGAGATAGGTGGCATGATATGAGGTGGAGGTAGGCAGGGGACAGGATCGTACAGGACCTTGAAGACATTGTAGGGAGTTTGCTAGCTGTACAAACTTGGACAACTTTCTTGAACTCTCTGTGTCTTTATTTTGCAAATGTAAAATCAGGATCTTATTTAACTCATAACGTAGTTATGAGTTAGGAAACGTAAAATGTTTATAATAGTCCCTGGCACATTGAAAGAGCTATAAAGCATTTGCTCTATTATTTCCACCGCAACACATAAAGCCCTATATCCATTACGATATCATGGGCTGGAATTGAGACGCCTAAACAATAAGATTTACAAATTAAATTCTCTTTTTCCACTCTCAATGGGACCTATTTAAACTCTTAGCTATCTCCATAAAACACTAACACCAGTGACCAAATATTAATAACGAAACAATGACAGAAAAATAACAGCAATGGCATTGTTCCACGTTTCCCTCCTCTCAAGACAAGGAGAGTCCCTTCCGTGTGTTGAGATGTTTGCAATTGTCACGCAGACTAATCTGTGCCTCTATCTTCTGTTAAAAAATATCTTCCTCTGCAGTGCTCCAAAATGGAAAAGAAAGCTGATCTGTAGTAAAGCTGTCCTTCATTCGGTGATTACTTTGTTTCATGTCACTTGATTCACATCAGTGAATGAAAACTTTTGAGTTCTACACTTATCCCCAACTTCTGCTTTTCCATTAAAACGAGATTTCCCAACCATCTTTTGTAACCCATACCTGCTACATTGCTTCTTAAGTAGTTAAGTTTAGTGTATTATTATTACAAAATACATTAAGATAATGAACCAATAGGGAATTTAATATGGTAAATACCAGTGTAATCACCATTGAGGTTTTTAAAAATAAAAGTTTACAAAATGAAGTCTCCTATATGCTCTGCCTGTTCCCATTTTCCTCTTTCCCGGCCCCTGTAGTCAATCATTATCCTGAATTTGTCCCTTATTCCAAGATGTGTTCTGAAATGTTTCCTCTATATCTATGAATCCACAAACGATACGGAGAATGATATTGCAGATTTTAACTTTATATAATCAGAATCATACTGCATGTCTTTGTGCTAGCCATGAAAATGTGCCACTCAGATCTTCCTCTAGGGGGCAGCAATTGTCTGACTGCCTCAGCTGCTGCCTTCTGGGTCCACCCCTGCCTTGCGCTACTCTTCCCACAGGCTACTTATAGCCCATAACTGAGGACAAGAGAGTTGCCAGTGCAGGCCCATTCCAGCAAAATGCAGGCCTACTTTAATGAGCAACTTTGGTTCCTAAATTCTCTATCAGCCTGGCTCCGCCACAGGACTTAGACCTGCCTCATGGTCTGAAAGCTCTCCCCACCTTCTCCAGCTCCCGCCCTTTCTCGTTCACTGGTGTTCCCCCCAATAAATTACTTGCACATCTAATTTTGTCTTGGCACCTGCATTTTAGAGGACCTGAACTAACAGAGTATTCTTTTGCAATTAGCGTTCTTCACTTAGCATTATGTTTTTGTGATTTATTCATATGGATACATTTATCTCTAGTTCATTAATTTTAACCACTGTTAAGGATTCTGTTGTACGAATATAGTAGAATTGATTTATCTTTTATCTTTTTAATGGACATTTATACCGTCTCCAATTTTTTCGCCATTACAAGCAATGCTTCAATGAACATTCTAATACGTAGGTCATAGGGTAGGCTCTCCTTTACCAGCTATTGTCAATTGCCCTCCCAAGTCATTGGATCAATATACACTCCTCCCAGCAGTGTATAAAAGTACCCATGGTTCCACTTCCTTATAACAATTGAAATTGTTAATCATTTTAATTTTGTCAGTCTCCATTGATACTAAATGATACCTCATTGTTCTAAGTTGCATTTTCCTCCGTAGTCTTGATATTATGCATTTTTCACATTTGTTGGCCTTTTGAGTTTTTTATTCAGTGATTTATCTGATCATATTCTTTTATCTATTATTAAATTAAATTATTTGTTTTATCTTCGTGTCTTCTAGCAGTTCTCCAAGTATGCTGCACAATGATCCCATATCTGCTATTTTTGTTTCAAAAATTTGTGACAACGTGGATGGACCTTGAGGGTATAATGCAAAGTGAAATAAGTCAGAGGGAGAAGGTCAAATACCGTATGATTTCCTTCATTAAGTAGTAGATAATAACAACAGTAAACAAACACATAGGGACAGAGATTGGATTGGTGGTTACCAGAGGGGAAGGGAGGAGGGAGGAGGGTGAAAGGGATAATTCGGTACATGTGTGTGGTGATGGGTTGTAATTAGTATTTTGGTGGTGAACATGATGTAATCTATGCAGAAATAGAAGTACAATGATGTACACCTGAAATTTTTACAATGTTATAAACCAATGTTACTGCAATAAACAAAAAATTAAAAAAAAAAAACGGAAAAAAAAAGGAATGAAATACTGATACATGCTATAACATATATAAACCTTGAAAACATTACACTAAGTAAAAAAAAATCAGTCACAAAAGGCCGCAAAAAAAAAAAAAAACTTGTCTCATTTCGTGACAAACACCTTCTCACTGTTTTTGCTATCTTTTGATGCAGAGATTTAAATATTTAACATAGTTCATTTTATCAATCTTTGCCTTTATAGATTTTCTTTTCATTTTCTAAAGAAATTCTTCTCTATACAACAGTCCTGCTGATATTTTCCAATACTGTGTTCTAAAAACTGTTAAATTTTGTTTCTCTTACAGATTTTTAATCCAAACAGGATTGATCTTAGAATACGTTGTATGGAATGGATTGAATTTCACTTTCTTCATAAAGACAGCTAATTATCCCAGAATCATTTCTTAAATAGCCTCTCCTTTCCCCCTGATCTACAACATTATCTCTGTCATATATCAAGTTTTCATATGTATATATCTCTGAACAGGCTTCCTACTGTGTTTCATATTTCTATCTTTGTGTTAATAGCATGTTGTTTTAATTAATAAAACATTATATGGAAACTTGATATCTGGTAAGTTGAGTCCCCCTATTTTAATCTTCTTCAAAATTGCCCTGACCATTTTTGATCCCTTGTTTTTCCATATAAACTTTAGAATGAGCTTGTCAGGGTCCACGGAAAATCCCTTTGGCACTTTGAATGCAAATGATATGAATTTACGAAATAATTTTTAGAGAATGAGGATTTTATGATTTGAGACTTCCCATCCACAATCCTATCATCTCTCTCCACTTATTTGGGTCTTTAACATATTTCAACACAGATTTAAAATTTTCTCCATAAAAATATTAAGCATTTTTTTATTTTGATGTTGTAAATATTATCTTTTTTATATTACATTTGCTGTTTGTGGCTGACATAAAAAAACATTAAAGATGTTTATATATTGGTCTTGTATCCAATCACTGTATTGAACTCATTAATTCTATTAGTTCATCTTCAGCTTCTCTTGGATTTTCTGTGTGGGCAATAATGGAATCTGAAAATAACCATAGTTTTCTTTCTTCTTTTTGAATTTTTATACCTTTGACTTCATTTTTGTGTCTTATTACACAGGTTAAAGACTCTCATACAATATAAAATAGAAGTTGTGACAGATGCATCATTGGTTTGTCCTGGTCTTTAGAAGAAATACATCTAATATTTTCCCATCAGGCACCATACTTTTTCACTGTTTCTGTTACATACCTTCACACAGTTAAGGAAGTTCCTACTACTATTGCTAGTTTGCTAAGAGGTTTGGGTAATTGCTGTTGTTTGACTTGTTTTTCTACATCTAATATGTTTTGTCTCCTTTCATCTGTTAATGTGGTAAATTGCATTAATAAATTTTCTAATATATTCTTGAAATAAACTCAAATGGCTCATAATGTATTCTTTTCTAAACATACCTGGATTCAACGTGTTTTTTTTAAATTTAGGACTATTTAATCTGGATTTACTAGTGAGATTAATCTCTAATTTTTCTTTCTCACATCTGATTTCCATATCAAGATTATATTTGGCTGAAAATGAACTGGGAAACATTGTCTTTCTCTGTCCTCTAGAGTAGTTTGCATAAACTTTGAATTAGCTGTTTTTGAATGTTTGATAGTCCTTGCCTGTGAAAAGTCCTCTTGGCAATATGATTTTGCCTATTTTTTAGATTTTTTTAACCACTCATTTATTGTCTTTAATGGTTACATATCTATCCAAGTTTTCTATTTGCTTTTGAGTTTAGTAAGGCATAGCTTTCTAGGATATTGTCCATTTGCCTACATTCAAATTTATTGTTACAGAGTTCTTAATAGATTGTATTATTTTTAAATTTCTGCTATAATTGTGTATGTTCCATTTTTTTCTCATATTTTTATTGCTAGCCTTCTCCCTTTTATTCTTGATTAATCTTGCCAAAAATATATCTATTTTATTATACTTTTCAAATAATCCGATTTTGACCTTCAGTTACCCTTTTTTCTTTTTTTTTTTTTTCTGCTGAGGAAGATTCACCCTGAGCTAACATCCATTGCCAATCTTTTTGTTTTTGCTTGAGGAAGATTAACCCTGAGCTAACATATGTGCCCATCTTCCTCTATTTTGTATGTGGGTCACCTCCAAAGCATGAGTGGTGTCAGTCCACGCCCAGGAACCAAACCCAGTTCCCCTAAGCAGAGTGTGCCAAACTTAACCACTAGGCCATGGGACCAGCTCCCATTTTCTTGTTAATCAATAACTGTTACATATATTAATTACTCTTCCACATTCCTTGAGTTTACTCTATTTTTCTTTGTCTACATTTGAGTTGCAAACTTAGTTTGCTAATTTCTAGTTTTTCTTCTTTCCTAATATAATCGTTGAGGACTCACTATATTAATTTAGTTGTTCGATGTGCAGTATTTTTATTGATAGTCCAATTTTAAATATTTTTCTGATGTCAATTATGCTCTATTCTCTGATCTAGGAGTTATCTATAATAATTCTCTTTAAGTTTTTAAACCCATGTTTGGAATATATCTATATATTAAAGTTTTCTTTAGGTTAATATTTGGTGTATCTTTTCCCATCCTTTCATTTCCAAATTTTTTCCCATTTTAAGATTAAAATTTTGGGTCTGTCTCTTATAAGCAGCCAATTGCTGGCTTTTCATTTTAATTCAACAGAACAAACTCTGTCTTTAACTGGCAAGTGCAGACCATTTACAATGATTTTCTTTATATTTTCATTTACGTCTCGTCTTATTTTGTACTTCCTATTTATTTTTCCTTTTCACAGTTATTTTTCTCTTCTTTTCCTTCTTTCCAACTTTGCCTTTTTTACTTATCTTCTGGGTATCCTCCAATAGTTAAGAAGATGTTGTGGAACTGTTTTCCCTGGTCTTTTTATTTTTTCTAACAACAGAAATTTTAAAGATGTTTAAAGAAATACACATACCCCTTCTCTCTATCTCTGACATATCCCCAGGGAGCATTTCCACCTTGGGACCACTGCTTTGAAATCTACAAATTCTAACCCATCTGGAAAACTTTTGCCTTTATCCTCACACTTCCTTTTTCAGAATCAAATGCACTTAACACTTGTGCAGTGACTCCTATGGGCCAGAACGTTAGCTCCATTAATCCTGCATCCCTAGCGAGGAAAATGGCATAGAAAGCCTCAGTGACTTGCCCAAGTTCACACAGCTGCCAAGGGTTGGAACTGGGATTTAGAGCTGCACCTGTCTAACTCTAAGCCCAGTGGACTCTCTGGTATTCCTGCTTTCTCTATTTTTACGAGAAGTAAACTTGGGTAGAACTACTCCTGTTATGAACTCATTTCAATATTCACAATATCATCAAGACAGCAGCAAAGGCAGAGGGGAGGAGAGAAATCAGCACAATCAGAAAACTGATGAGATGTTGTTTAAGTCTTTCAAAAAAAAAACCCTCAAATTTGATCTGATCATTTGAGAATGTATGGATGTCATATTTGCCCCTTTGCTACTTTTCAACAGGACTGAGGAGCTCAGTGATGAGACACCAAACTTTAGGAAGGCAACAGTAAGCTTGAAATGGAGACCAACACAGAATGATTCTGGATGCTGAGCAGCTGTGCTCCCTCATCAGGGCACTATTGTGCCCAAATTTCACCAGTGTCATCTCATTTGTAAATTCTCCACATGGGCTTGACCCCCTATTAGTCCAGTTGTCCTGAAGGCACCGTGTTGACCTCCACGTGTTCTATTATGTTGGATTGCATTTATTCCTTGCCTGTGAAATTCAATTAAACCCACATGTTATGGCCTGAACAAAGTGGAAAGCAGATGTCTAAGACATTTTCAAAGCCCCTAGTTTATTATTTTTACTAAGCCAGTTATAGCAACCACTGTTGACAATCTTTTCCACTCCTTCCCATCCTATAGAAGACTTGCTTCCCGAATGCAGGCTGTGCAAGTCCTGTGTCCTTAATACCAGAGCTTGGGGACATTAGCTTTGACCCTCAGGTCTAGATGTGGGTGTAGCTTTGTCTGGATATATTTTTCTGATACCACTAGGAAATGGGCCAACAATTCAAAAAGGTGCACTGCCTAAGCTTTCTCTGCCACCCACTTTGGTATTAAGTGATGGAGGATGGATGGGTGGGTCCACTAAGGAGTTAAAGCCTTAAGGAAGAGCAGAGGTACCTCTCTGCCTAGAAAATTAACCACAGAAGAAGCAATAATGTTTGTGCATGGGAGAAGATAAGATGGCAACACCAGGAAAAAGAAAATTAAACTTGGCTGCTTGGTTTACCCTCTTCTCTTGAGAGAAATCAATGTATTACTGACACTATGTCAGATTATAGAACAGGTCTCAAAACACTGAGAATTATTGAACCCAGATGAGTCTTCAAGATATATCAACACAGGTTGAAGAGGCAAGGCTTGGACCTAATGCCTCTATTTTCCAGCCCTCATGAGCATGCCAGCGTCACCTTTAAACGCCAGCAACTAGCTCAATGCTGCTATGTTCTACTCACTATTAAACAAAATCCTTGCAGCATAATTTTGTTATATAGCAAGTTGACTGTATAACAAATTAGATGAAATATTTATTCACGGCCTTCTGTTGGTCACAACACAGAAGTAACCACACAAGATTTAAGTAAAGGTCCCACATCATGATATTTTCAGTGCTTTGTGGCCTACAAAAATATGGACAGAAGACCCAGAAACAGCTCTCAAGGAACTAACCCTTTGTTTGGAGCCATGCAATGCAATGTTTTCCTTACAAGTTTTTGCTCATATAAGGTGTACACGTTGTTGGAAAACATTTTTTTAAATCTCTTCCCAACCCAGATAACCTCTTCACAAAGCAGAGGAAAGAAAACAATGTAATTATTGAATAAGCTTAAAACAAATGTGCTCACAGGAAATCTGCTAAGAGATTGCAAAAATAGACAGAAATCTCACCCTTTTATATAGTCAAGCAGACACAATCCGTTATAGACATGCTCTCAAAATAAACAATAACTAGTCCTCAAGTAAGAGAACTTGACAGTGTCATTTGTCACAATAGTTTATCCTAAATTCACTTGGTAATTGGGCTGACCATCTGTGTTAGCTAATTGGTTTCATCCAAAGGAAATATAAACTTCTCATATGTTTATGACAAGCACAGTTTTGCAACTTAGACTGAGGCAGCTGCTCAAGTTAGGTTTCTACCCTCCCACAGAAATTGAGAGATGAGGCACTATCTTCCTGGACGATCACATTTCAGAGAGATAGATCCCAGGTCCTTAGAAAGACATTCCTGGGATGTGAAGCTGACAAAAGGCTTATTTAACTTCTAAAAAGATTTACATACATTTCATAGAGACAGAGTAAGAACCTACAATTACAAATTTCCTCAAGTAATTTCTCTATGAAAAAGGAGGGAATGGGGGAGAGTGAGTCTCTTCCCTATTTTCAACAGGGAGAATTTTTTTCTTTTTTTCAAGCTTTATTGAGTTATAAATGACAATTAAAAATTTAAGATGTACAACCTGATGATTGATATATGTATACATGTATTCACCACCGTCAACACAGAGAATTTTAAATTTGCTCTTACAATGTATACACCACACAAGGGAGCAGCCTGGTTAAGTTCTCACAAAGGAAGGGAATGTCAAGTTTTCCATCAGGCTGATGTTCTTAGTCTCAGTCTGTGGTTCAGGTACTCTTAATTCTTCACACTCTCACACTGCAATACTGTGTTTCAGCAAAAAATTCAGTGTTTTATCTTAAAAACTGTGTGCAGATGCAGCTCCTCTATCCTCGGAATGCTTCAGCCAGTTGTCTTGATTTGCAGTCTCTAATCAACTGAGAAGATAACAAGAGCCGCTATTGCAGCTCCCACGCACTCCATCCACTTCAGAAAAGCTTATATTTTGTGAATAAAATGACAAGTCCTACATTTACCTACTGTATATAATTATGCACAAATATTACTGATATTACCAGTTTAATATTGGATGTAATTTTCATTAATAAAACACAACAGTTTTTATATTAATTATAATGAGAATTAAAAGGTCACTGATAAGAGCTTTCTCCTACAGGTGTGTGTGAGAGCAGGGAGAGGGGAATTTGGAACTAATCATATTCATGGATTAAAACATCAAGGGCACAACCGAGTATGAGAAGGTAAGATGATCTCGTGGGTAAAGTGCAGGTTTGAAGGAAAGAAGCCTCGCATTTCAGTTCCAACTTGACCACAGATTAGCTGTGGGATCTTCCCCAGGTCATTTACTTGCTCCCCACAAAGATGTAAACACATACATGTTCCTTGGGGCTTGGTTTCTTTATATGTCAAATGAAAATAAAAATAACTTCCCTGTTTGATAAGGTTACTATGAAGATAAAATAAAGTCATAGATAGGAGATAGTTTTGAGAAAAATAAAAATACTACACAATGTAACTGTTCACTATCATAAAATTAACCGTTATGGACAAATGCTAAATCTTTTAGGATTTTGGAGCTGGAATTTGGCTGGGATTTGGTAAAAGGGGTGACCAGGGTAGGCACAATGCCTGATGTATGCCATAGGTATTGATAAGCCTGAAATACTAAGGAGCAGCGTTATGATATTAGGTGTGTTCAGTTGAACCTTGAAGAATGCTTTGCCTCCAAATAGATAAAGAGGAGAAGGAAACAATGTTCCCCAAGTGGGAAAACAGCAAGAGCCTAAGGGAGGTCATCTGCATGATTTAGAGGTGAGGAACTTAAGGAGCAATTCTTCTCGAATATGATCCAGGTCTCAGAAATACCAATGGCCTGCTGCACACGAGTAGCCCTGAGAAGATGTGAATTCACTCATATGGGTGCCTAGATTACATGTCCAGGCCTCAGCATCAAGAGGTCTAGTTGCCTAAATTCCAGCAGCAGGAATAAAACAAAAGAGCAGAAGGCCAACAAAGGTCTTCAGGCAATAAAAGAGGGATTTAGGGACCACCCACCAGAAGTCAGGACTCTATGCACTACAGTGGAATATCCCTAAACCCATATTCCTTTGCCATGTGTGTTTTTTTTAAGGTTTTATTTATTTATTTTTCCCCCAAAGCCCCAGTACATAGTTGTCTGTCATAGCTGCACATCCTTCTAGTTGCTGTATGTGGGACGCGGCCTCAGCATGGCTGGAGGAGTGGTGCCTCAGTGCGCACCCGGGATCCGAACCCGGGCCGCCGGCAGCGGAGCGCACGCACTTAACCGCTAAGCCACGGGGCCGGCCCGCCATGTGTGTTTTTTTTGCCTCCTCCCAAGGATTAGAAGTAAAGAGTTTAAAAGGAAGGGCTTGTGTGATTATCTTTGGGGGACCAGTGAGAATTAAGTCTATCTGCAGCCAAGCTTGCAGTAGAGAAGACAAAGGGAGACAGTTAATAGTGGGAGAGTCAAAATAATTGTCTAGAACTTGTGACAAAGATGAAAAAGAGAAAAGTATAGAAGTCAGTCTAGAACAAGGAAATGACCAATGCAGCTTAATAGTGGAGAGCCTTTGTTATCCTTATGCTGCTAGAGGGTTGAAGATGTCAATGAACCGATGGGGGGGACTATACATAAACACTCCTTTAATGATTCCTAGACCTACTTTGTACTCAGTGAGAAGCTAATGCCGACACTTATTAATTCATTAAGAGCCAAGACCAAGTCCCTTACATTTATCATTGCTAATCTTTACAACAACCCTGAAAAGCAATTATTACCTAATTTACAGATGGGAAAAACTGTAAATTTTTTTATTGGGAAAAACAGAAGACCAAAGATGCAAAGCAACTTGCACACTATAAATGCATACCATGTGCCTGGTACTTTTCCAAATGCTTTATCCTCATAACTCATGTCTTCTCACAATAGGTCTATGAAGGAGGTTCTATTATTATCTTCATTCTACAGATAAGGAAACTGAGCCACAAAGTGGTTAAGTCAGAGCTGGTATTCCAAATAATGTCAGCCTGCATCCTTTTCCCTATATAACACTACCTCTGAAAAGCACTTAATGGTAATGAACATGAGCAGAAGCAAGTGCTAGTTCTAGGAACTGGAACTTAATTGACGAGCGCCATCCATGAGAAAACTTACAGACACCCTCTGCACTCTGTATCTCTACCCTTCTCTCACACGAGGCTGTTCTAAGCCCCCCAGGGACCATGCACATACCCATGCACACAAACTTGTGCTCCATGGCTGAGCCCTGACACTTTCTTACAATGTCATTATCACAGTTGTCATGGAAGCCAATAAGTATTCACTGACTCCTAATGAAAGTTGCATTCTTATCCTCATTGTGCAATCTCTAGATTTTGACAAACACAAGTAAAAAGGAACTAAAAATGGTCCATAATGAAGCTGTTTACAGGACAACGATTATGATGGAAATAGTGGTACCAAATTAATGTTCTTGTGTCAGAGGCAATGACAGGAACAGAAGTGGGAATAGAGCTATTTGGTTCTCACTGAAGAAACTATAGCAGACACAAGTGTTTTAGAAACAAGTGGTCTACTCTTAAAGACACACAATCCCCTTCCCTCCCACAATAAATCTTGGAGAAATAGGTGAAATCACCAACAGAGACTTATGTGAAAGATGTTATGTATAAGCGTGAAGTTTTGGTATATTTGCACTGGGTAGAATGAGAAAAGTTGGATTCTTACTTGATCTGCCGTTTTAAGAGAGCTGTTCTGAATGTTAATTTGCTTTCACAGATTAATAGCAACCAGAGCTCCTCTCTCTAAGAATAAGAACACATCACTACTGTCTTTCAAATGAAGACCATATTCCTGGTTAATTTTTCACTCTACGTCTATTAGAGCAATGGATTGGCCCCAGTTGGGACAGCATTTTAATAATGATTGAATTAATTGAATATAGAATGGGCAGGCATTGTTCCAAAAGGGAAGGAGCAAGCAAATTTTAAGTTTTCAAATGTTGACACAAAGGACAGTCTTCCCTCCCATTTAGTTAAACTTCTAAACAGATACTTAAAATATTCTGACCAGCAATTCAGCATCTTCGCATTCCGCTACCATCTAGTTTATTTTCACAGCTGCCCTCCCTGCCAAAGCTTTGATTTAGGCTGAAGATTTCTAGTAATCTGTTTTCTTGTCTTTCAATGTTTGCTTTTCTAACTACATTGTCTTCTTCAGCAGCCTGTTATTTGCTGAGCTGTTGAACCTATTTTGTCTTAAATTAACTCCAACCATCTGAGAAAAGATAGCATGTTCTAAAATGCAAAGCCACAGGGGAGAGTAATGCAGTAGTGATGCTGGACAGGTGGCTGGGAAGGCCAGCAATAGCAAAGACGAGGAAAACCAATTTGGATAAAATAAGAGAAAGCAACACCTGAGCCTTTTACCTGAACACCAGACTCCGGCATCAGCTCCCTAGGGGCCATTTAACTCTGTTCAGTCAGTCGCCTTGCTCTCTTCTGGAACATTCTGATTTCCTTCTAAAGTTTATAACAACCTTACAACGTCAGCAATATCCTCATTTTACACATGAGAAATCTGAGGCTCAGAAAAGTAGCCTTCCCAAGGTCGTAGAGCCAGTGAGGGGAAAAAATATAGATTTGAACCCAGGTATAGATGACTCTAAAGATGCGGTCCTATTTCATGCTACCTCATTGCCTCCCAAATCAAGATGAAAAATATAATAATTCTTTAAGCAATGGAAGACATTCAACTCAATGGTTAAGACTTTCTATGGCAAAAGAGAACATCATTTCTGCCCAACTACTAAATTGGCAAGATTGAAAGACCCAGCTGAAAAAACAAATCTGGATTATCTTGTTCCTTCCTTGCTAGTGCCTTCTGTTTTGGATATAGATATAGATACAAATAGAGATATAGGTATAGATATACATATAGATATAGATGATATATATATATATATCAGAGAAAGAGATAGAACCGTCCAATATATTAGAGGACATTAAATTTCAGCTCTCTTAGCATTCTTCCTTTTTGAACAGAATTTAGTAGTTCATTTTGTTATAATCGATAAAAGCAGAAATAATATAATATTGATCAATGACTTGGAAAAGAAGAATAATGGAGAAAACACATGCCCCCTTTTACAGAGAAGTAGAGTATGGACACCAACCTCCTGTCCCTCTGAACCTGGGCAATTAATGTGTTACGGACTTTTGCCTGACTGATTCTAAGCAGAGTTACTGCTTTGCTGTACAGATGTAAGACTCCCTGTAACTGTAGAACTACTTTGCAAAGTCAGTCCCTGGGACCTCGGTGCTATTATCAGTCACCCACAGATTCTGTCTCCAATACGCCTCCTTTTGACTCTCCATATCACAAGGTCCTGAAGTTGTTTTAAAGTTCAGCTGTCATTGTGATTGTCCTTTGTATTAATGAAGGTCAAACATATCTGAAACAGATAAGACTATGCACAGTGTGTTGCCTTAAACTGTATATATTATGTGATGAGCCTTCTAGCTGCTTTGACTTTTATCTAGGATACAGTAGTAGGGATTGGGGAGTTTTCAGACTGCAAATGAAGCAACACCTATTTAGACCTTCATTCATATTTTTTTTTTTTTTAATCTAAGTTCTCTTTCTGTAGCCCACACATTAGTGTGTGCACGATAGTCAAACCACAAATTCCCAGGCTGCTTCTCACAGGGATGACGTCACAGAGTAGGAAACGAGAAGTAATTACAGAGTGTTATTATGTGTTTCTAGTAGTGAGAAGAAAAAAGTTCGTGATAGTCCTCAGGCCTCAGGTTTCTTTTGGCTGTCCAAAACCCAAGATGGCAGGGCGGAGTCAAGATGGCGGCGTAGGCAGACTCTGAACTCACCTCCTCCCGTGGACACAGCCAATTTACAACTACTCATGGAAAAATTACCCCTGAGACAGAAGTGAAAACTGGATAAAAGGAACTCCTGCAACAACGGACAATCCTAACTGAGGTAGAAGAGGCAGAGACTCCCTTCCGGAGAGGAAAAACGCCGCCTTCACAAGCCGCCAGCTTCACGGCCGCCGGGAGCAGCTCACAGGTACGCAGCCTCCCTGGAGGCGCGGGGTCCTGAGCCGGGGAGCACCCCCGCTGTGGGCATTTTGTGGACCCAGCACAATCGACACCAGCGGCATAATATCTGACTTTGCCTGCTACTAAAGCATTGGGGAGCACCCCCAGAAAACCCGGTTCACAAAGAAACTAAAACTGGCTCCTAAAGGGCCCGCGCACAAACTCACCCGTTCCAGAAAGCATCCTAAAATCACCAGAAAGAAAGGTGCACAGTGCTTTGGTGACAAGAGACTCACCTAATAGGCCCTGAGTGCATCTCGGCGAGGGGTGAGACCTCTCCAGGGACTGGGACATTGGCGGTGGCCATTGTTGTGGCCTGGTGTGAGCGTGCTGACACAGACGCCATTGGAGTTCTCCCTGAGGCCTGCTAGCCCAGGGTCTGCTCCACCCGCTAGAGCACCGATTTAATCCAGCTCAGCCAGGGCAGGTAGCCCACCCTAGAGACTGGCCCCACCCAACAACAAGCCCTCAGGCAGTTTGTGGGCCTGCACAGATTGGTGACTGGATTCTCTGCAGCCTGGCAACTGAGCAGACTTGAGCGGGCAGGGTGTGCACAAGGAGCAGGTGGAGAGTGTGGGGCGGTGGCGGAGTGTGTGGGGCTCCCGCCGTGGTGAGACTTGGTCCGCTTGGGGAGGTCGGGGCGCTCACACGGGGCAGGACTGTGTTGACTGTGTGTGTGGACCTGTGGGCAACAGGGCTTGTCAGCTGCAGAAGACTTGTGCTTCTCAAAGACCCACATAGGAGGTTTGCCCCACCTTCCAAAGCCTGAAACAATTGGGTGCTCCTGTGCCTGAGGCCAGCCCCACCCAGCTGCAATCCCCAGAGAGCTGACAAGAGACCTAATAGGCTAGAGGCTTACAGCAATTGTAAGGCCCTGAGCCTAACAACCTGCCACACTGGGGGCCTACTCACTTAAAAGAAATACTGCAACACAAATGTGGTATTAGAACCTACAGCCAACTGTGCTGGGGCTCCCCACACTTGATAAAGAGACTGAAGGGCCCACAACAACTACAAGCAGCTGAGCATAACAACAGCTGGCCAGGAGCATAACTCAGCCTCCCTGGGCGCCTATAGGGAGAGCTAACAGGCCACAATAGAAGGACACACGTAGCCCACATAGGGGCCACCCCTGGAACATTGAGAACTGAGGGAAGCACACTGGAAGCCTCCTAAGCCATCACTTACATAAGGTCACCTATCCAAGAGCAGGAGACGTAGCTGACCTACCTAAGATGTAGACACAAGCACAGGGAAAGAGGCAAAATGAGGAGGCAAAAGAATACATTCCAAGTAAGGGAACAGGACAAAACCCCAGAAAAGGAACTAAGTGAAACAGAAATGAGCAACCTACCTGACAGAGAGTTCAAACTAAGAGTGTTAAGGATGCTCACTGATCTGGGGAGAAGAATAGATGAACTCAGTGAGAATGTCAATAAAGAAATGGAAGATATAAAAAAGAACCAATCAGAAATGACGAATACAACACTGGAAATGAAAAATTCATTAGAGGGACTCAAAAGCAGAGTAGAGGATACAGAAGAACGGATCAGTGAGCTGGAAGAAAGACTAGAAGAAATTACCCAAGGTGAACAATTAAAAGAGAAAAGAATTAAAAAGAGTGAGGACAGTCTAAGGGACCTCTGGGACAACATCAAGCACACTAACATCCGTGTTATAGGTGTCCCGGAAGGAGAAGAGCGAGACAAAGGGGCAGAGAATCTATTTCAAGAAATAATAGATGAAAACTTCCCTAACCTAAGGAAGGAAACAGACATCCAGGTACAGGAATAACAGAGAGCCCCAAACAAGATAAACCCAAAGAGGCCCACACCAAGACACATCATAATCAAAATGTCCAGAATTAAAGATAAAGAGAGAATCCTAAAAGCCGCAAGAGAATGTCAAGTTACATACAAAGGAAACCCCATAAGGCTATCAGCTGACTTCTCAGCAGAAACCTTACAGGCTAGAAGAGAATGGCACAATATATTTAAAGTGCTAAAAGGAAAAAACTTACAGCCAAGGATACTCCACCCAGCAAGGTTATCATTCAAAATGGAAGGAGAGGTCAAAATTTTCCCAGATAAGCAAAAATTAAAGGAGTTTGTCACCAAGAAACCAGTGCTACAAGAAATGTTAAGGGGACTGATTTAAGGGGAAAAGAGAAGACCAAAAATAGAAAAAATTATCTATTTCCATGATTAGAATGTAATGGATACAAATGCACAAAAAAGAGGTTAGATATGATATCAAAAACATAAAAGGAGGGAGGAGGGGAGTTAAAGAGTACAGCTTTCAGACAGAGGTCAAACTAAAGTGACCATCAATTCTGTATAGAAGAAGTAAGGAACAGAGAAGGACTACTAAAACAGTGAGGAAAAAAAAAAAAAGTTAAAAAATGGCAGTAAGTACATACTTATCAATAGCTACTTTAAATGTCAATGGACTAAATGCTCCAATTAAAAGGCATAGGGTGGCTGACTGGATAAAAAAACAAGACCCATATATATGCTGCATACAAGAGACACACTTCAGACCTAAAGATACTCACAAACTGAAAGTGAGGGGATGGAAAAAGATACTCCATGCAAATGGCAATGAAAAGAAAGCTGGGGTAGCAGTACTCATATCAGACAAAATAGACTTTAAAACAAAAACTGTAAAAAGAGACAAAGAAGGGCATTACATAATGATCAAGGGAACAATCCAACAAGAGGATATAACACTTGTAAATATCTAGGCACCCAATGTAGGTGCACCTAAATATATAAAGCAATTATTAACAGACATAAAAACAGAAATACACAGTAACACAATAATAGTAGGGGACTTTAACACTCCACTTACACCAACGGATAGATCATCCAAACAGAAGATCAATAAGGAAATATTGGCCTTAAACGACACACTAGAACACATGGACCTAGTAGATATATACAGAACATTCCATCCAAAAACCAAAGAATACACGTTCTTTTCAAATGCACATGGAACATTCTCCAGGATTGATCACATATTAGGCCACAAAACAAGTCTCCATAAATTTAAGAAGATTGAAATAATACCAAGCATCTTTTCTGACCACAACGGTATGAAACTAGAAATCAACTATAGGAAGAAAATCAGAAAAGCCACAAATACATGGAGATTAAACAAAACGCTACTGAACAACGACTGGGTTAACAAAGAAATCAAAGAAGAAATCAAAAAATACCTGGAGACAAATGAAAATGAAAATACGACATGCCAGAATTTATGGGATACAGCAAAAGCGGTTCTAAGAGGGAAGGTTATAGTGATACAGGCCTATCTCAACAGACAAGAAAAATCTCAAATAAACAATCTAACAATGCACCTAAAGGAACTGGAAAAAGAAGAACAAACAAAGCCCAAAATCAGTAGAAGAAGGGAAATAATAAAAATCAGAGCAGAAATAAATGCAATAGAGACCAAAAAAACAATAGAAAAAATTAATAAAACCAAGAGCTGGTTCTTTGAAAAGATCAACAAAATAGACAAACCGTTAGCTAGACTCACCAAGAAAAAAAGAGAGAAGGCACAAATAAGTAAAATCAGAAATGAAAGAGGAGAGGTTACAACAGACACCTCAGAAATACAAAAGATTATAAGAGAATACTATGAAAAGCTATATGCCAACCAATTCGACAATCTGGAAGAAATGGATAAATTCTTAGAATCATACAACCTTCCAAAACTGGATCAAGAAGAAGTAGAGAATTTGAATAGACCAATCACCAGTAAGGAGATCGAAACAGTAATCAAAAACTTCCCCAAAAATAAAAGTCCAGGACCAGACGGCTTCCCTGGTGAATTCTACCAAACATTCAAAGAAGACTTAATACCTATCCTTCTCAAACTCTTCCAAAAAATTGAGGAGGTGGGGAAGCTCCCTAACTCATTCTACGAAGCTGACATTACCCTGATACCAAAATCAGACAAGGACAACACAAAAAAAGAAAATTACAGGCCAATATCACTGATGAACATTGATGCGAAAATCCTCAACAAAATACTAGCAAATCGCATATAACAATATGTTAAAAAGATTATACACCATGATCAAGTGGGATTTATTCCAGGTATGCAGGGATGGTTTAACATTCGCAAATCAATCAACGTAATACACCACATTAATAAAATGAAGAACAAAAATCACATGATCATCTCAATAGATGCAGAGAAAGCATTTGACAAGATACAGCATCCATTTATGATAAAAACTCTGAATAAAATGGATATAGAAGGAAAGTACCTCAACATAATAAAGACCATATATGAGAAACCCACAGCTAATATCATCCTCAATGGTGAAAAACTGAAAGCTATCCCTCTAAGAACAGGAACCAGACAAGGATGCCCACTGTCACCACTCCTATTTAACATAGTATTGGAAGTCCTAGCCAGAGCAATCAGGCAAGAGAAAGAAATAAAAGGGATCCAAATTGGAAAGGAAGAAGTGAAACTGTCACTATTTGCAGATGACATGATTTTATATATAGAAAACCCTAAAGAATCCACCAGAAAACTTTTAGAAGTAATAAACGAATATGGTAAAGTTGCAGGATACAAAATCAACATACAAAAATCAGTTGCATTTCTGTACACTAACAACGAAGTAGCAGAAAGAGAAATTCAGAATACCATCCCATTTACAATTGCAACAAAAAGAATAAAATACCTAGGAATAAACTTAACCAAAGAGGTGAAAGATCTGTACACCGAAAACTATAAAACATTGCTGAAAGAAATTGAAGAAGACACAAAGAAATGGAAAGATATTCCGTGCTCTTGGATTGGAAGAATTAACATAGTTAAGATGTCCATACTTCCTAAAGCCATCTATAGATTCAATGCAATCCCTGTCAAAGTTCCAACAACATTTTTCACAGAAATAGAACAAAGAATCCTAAAATTCATATGGAACAACAAAAGACCCCGAATAGCTAAAGGAATCCTGAGAAAAAAGAACAAAGCTGGAGGTATCACACTCCCTGATTTCAAAATATACTACAAAACTATAGTAACCAAAACAGCATGGTACTGGCACAAAAAGAGACCCACAGATCAATGGAATAGAATCGAAAGCCCAGAAATAAACCCACACATCTATGGACAGCTAATCTTTGACAAAGGAGCCAAGAACATACAATGGGGAAAAGAAAGTCTCTTCAACAAATGGTGTTGGGAAAAGTGGAGACCCACATGCAAAAAAATGAAAGTAGACCCTTACCTTACACCATGCACAAAAATTAACTCAAAATGGATTAAAGACTTGAATGTAAGACCTGAAACTATGAAACTTCTAGAAGAAAACATAGGCAGTTCGCTCTTCCACATCGGTCTTAGCAACATCTTTTCAAACACCACGTCTGACCAGGCAAGAGAAACAATAGAAAAAATAAACAAATGGGACTACATCAAACTAAAAAGCTTCTGCACAGCAAAGGAAACCATCAACAAAACGAAAAGACAACCTAACAATTGGGAGAAGATATTTGCAAACCATACATCTGATAAGGGCTTAATCTCCAAAATATATAAAGAACTCATGCATCTCAACAACAAAAAAACTACCAACCCAATTAAAAAATGGGCAAAAGACCTGAACAGACATTTCTCCAAAGAACATATACAGATGGCCAACAGACACATGAAAAGATGTTCAAAATCACTAACTATCAGGGAAATGCAAATCAAAACTACAATGAGATATCACCTCACGCCCGTCAGAATGGCTATAATTAACAAGACAGGAAACAATATGTGTTGGAGAGGATGTGGAGAGAAGGGAACTCTCATACACTGCTGGTGGGAGTGCAAACTGGTGCAGCCACTATGGAAAACAGTATGGAGATTCCTCAAAAGATCAAGGATAGAACTACCATATGATCCAGCTATTCCACTGTTGGGTATTTATCCAAAGAACTTGAAAACACCAATTTGCAAAGGTACATGCACCCCTGTGTTCATTGCAGCGTTATTCACAATAGCCAAGACTTGGAAGCAATCTAAGTGTCCATCAAGGGACGAATGGATAAAGAAGCTGTGGTATATATACACAATGGAATACTACTCAGCCATAAGAAACGATGAAATCCAGGCATTTGTGACAACATGGATGGACATTGAGGGTATAATGCAAAGTGAAATAAGTCAGAGGGAGAAGGTCAAATACCGTATGATTTCCTTCATTAAGTAGTAGATAATAACAACAATAAACAAACACATAGGGACAGAGATTGGATTGGTGGTTACCAGAGGGGAAGGGGGGAGGGAGGAGGGTGAAAGGGATAATTTGGTACATGTGTGGTGATGGGTTGTAATTAGTATTTTGGTGGTGAACATGATGTAGCCCATGTAGAAATTGAAGTACAATGATGTACACCTGAAATTTTTACAATGTTATAAACCAATGTTACTGCAATAAACAAAAAATTTATAAAAAAAAAAACCCAAGATGGTCTATAATGATCATCTTTTTATTTCCCTCTTCTCTTTTTTTTTTTTTTTTGGTGATGAAGGTTGTCCCTGAGCTAATATCTGTGCCAATCTTCCTCTATTTTGTATATGGGACGCTACCACAGCATGGCTTGACGAGTGGTGTGTAGGTCTGCACCTGGGATCCGACCCTGCAAACCCCAGGCCGCTGAAGCGGATGTGCGGACTTAACCACTATGCCACCGGGCTGGCCTCCAATTTTCCCTCTTCTCTTCCTCTCTCTACTCACTTCTTGCCCCTTCCAGTCCCAGACCCTCCCTCCAAAGCAGCTACAGCAAGAATGCTCACTTAGCTCCAGGAAGGTTGCACCTTTGAGATCTGACATTACACATTACATGGAAACAAAAAGCAAATAGAATCAGTTAACAAAGATGTCATATTTTTAAAATCCAAACTTTGAATAATTGCAAAGAGAGATTGAGAACCCTCTACAACTGTATTAACTTGACCCTATTAAAAATAAAATGATCAGGCCCAATGAGGATTTTCATTAATCTGGATAAGATAATTTAACAAGAAAAAAAAAAAAAAGAACTCCTAGGATCGGAACAATGAAAGAAAAGCACTTAGATTGAAAGTAGGACAAGGAGTTTCCCCTTCTCTACACCTGGATGAGGATTTCATCAGAATCCAGCAAATCCAGTTGAACGCAAAATCACATTTGTGGTCACGGAGTATTATTGAGGTGTTCCTATTTGCACTTAAGTTAATTTTAAATAGTTCATTCTGTGATGTAGTATCATTATCATCTATAATGTAGTATCATTACAGAATAGTGGGCAGGTATAAGAATCCTCCCTAAGGTTAGGTCAGCCATAACCTCTTCCCCACAAGGCTGCCTCAGGTTCTGCTAAATCACTTCCTGCCAAATTTAAAATTCCAATTTCCCACACCCACCAGAACCCTTACAACTATACGACTATATGCTCCACCTCACCTCGCCAACCCCTTCCCTGAGAAGCTAGAGTCAAGGAATAGGACAAAAATAAACAAAAACAAGAAAATCTGGTTAGATATTAATCATATCGAATCTCAATTAATATTCTTAAGAAAGGTCATAGTGAGACTGACCAGAAAGATGTATTTATATTTTATAAAACATACATGATTTTACACAATCCTGCTGTCCAGAGTGGATAGACAAGTTCAACAGTACCTCTAAGAGCCAATGCCTTAATGATAATCTGATCTACTTTGAGTGTGTCATTGTATTCTCAGGAGCTAGCCCAATGTCTGGCATTCAGAAGATGCTCAATTAATATTTGTTGCATAAATTAAAAAACAGCTAACTTGATCTTTCTGACCTCAATTTTTTGAAATGAAAAACACTGATTAGCTAAGGGTTTTATAATATTTTATTTAGCAGCTAACCTCAATTTGATTTTGTAAAAACCTTTTAGCTGAATTCCAATACATGAAAGAGAAAAAGTGGAGGGTGAAAACAAGAAGACTGAGAACCCACCCCCTCAGCCACCTCTTGCCCTCATGGCACTTAGAACAAACACCAAGATTCTAGGGACAATGATCCTAAAGGTTCCTCTTCCCAGTTCTCACATTCTATGATTCTGTGACATCCACCACAGACAGAATTTCACCCTGAAGCCTCCGAGAATTATATTCTTGCCTTATACAGAAAAGATAGACTTAGACCTGGAGCATGGGAATAAAGAAAGATTCTTCAACCTGAGGTTCCACTCATTCCCTCCCACCTGACATCAGGAGCCTATAAAGCAAGAGCAGTTTCTGCCCAGCCTTAGCTTTGATAAACCTCAGCAAAGCTGAAAAGTAATCAGTCAGGTTTCTGGGTATGTAATTGCTCAAAGGTGATTTAGGGCCTGAGATACGGATAATGGTTGCAGTTAAACTTTCATTACAGACAAAGTTTAAGCATACACTTAAGGCTAATGTCAAAGAATAAAATTGCTTTATTCAGAAAAGGTCAAAGCAGAGAACTTGGGGCTAAGATAGCAGGCAGTATGGCAGAAGATGGGGGTGAAGGGGAGGGGAAGAGAAACGTGAAAGAAATTTACAGTAGCGGAAAGGAATCGCTCTTCTTCAGTTTGGAGACTAGGATCTGTTTTCTAGAAAAGATCTTTGGCATGAGATTCTAAAGCTCAACAAGATCCCTATTGTTCATATCTGAATGATACTGTTAATAATAGCTAATATTTATTGACCCATTTTAAGTGCCAGGCACAGTCTTGAGTGCCTAACTCCACTGTCATATTTAACCCGCCCAACAACTCTATGAGCTCAGCTCACTTTTTTACCTCCATTTTGTAATAAGAAAAATAAAGTTCAGGCTTGTTAAGAAACAAGCTCAAGGTCATACAGCTAATAAATAGTAAAACCAGGATTCAAACCCAAGCCTGTGTAATGTGTAAGCTCATTCACAAAACCCCTCCACTCTGGACCTCTTTGGAATCTAATTTGGGTAATGAAGATGCCCTGCAGAATGCCAATGTCTCTGTTCTTGATATCAAGCCCCCTGAAATCAGGTAAACTTTCTTACTGACCACCCCATCCCATCAGTCCTGCCTTTTCCTGCCTCCAGTCTTCTGCCAGAGCTGGGTACAACAGCGTCTCAATAAGGCTGGAAAGCCAATTCACGTTCTGTGATCTCTCAGTTTCCCACTTGCTTAGTTTTCTCAGATAACAATAAAATATATAGCTGCCCAGATCTCATCTATTAATAAGGATTAAAAATGCTATGCCAACTAGATGCTCATCCAGAAGTTAAAACTATCAACCCAGTACAGAGGTAGCACAGTGTAGGGTAGGAAAAAAATGCAACTTGGCTCCAACTCCTAGCTCTGCTATGCAGAGCTGAATAGCTTGGGAAAATCATCTAAATGCTTTCAAACTCAGTCTTCCCATCTCAATAGAGAGACTATACTACACATTAGGATAGTCAAATGAGATGAAAAGAGCCTGTTTCTAAGGGTAGTGAATATCAATGAATGAGATTGCCATTCTTAAAGTCGGTAGTGCATTGACACTAAGCATTCAGCCCTGAAAATAGTGTCTCAGTTCAAACCTCAGCTGTGTTACTTTATTGCCTTGTTACTATGGAAAACTTTATTAACTTCTCTGAACCTTGCTTTTCTGAACTATAAAATGGGTATAATAGTAACAAAAAATAAACAAATTTTAAAAAATAAAAAGAATGCCAAATTTAAAAAAATAGCAATATCACATAGGGTTATTGCAAAAATTTAAATGCAGTAGTGGAATGACTAATCCATCACTAATAACAATAGTAATGATAATAACTTATTGAGTGCATACTATGTGTTGGTATGATACTTACTTTTTAAACATATAATATCAATACACTATCATCATTTACTCTCTTGGATTTCTGTCTTAGGAATTGATCATTTCAAAACCTGTTCCAGCAAGCTTAATTAAAGAGAAATACATAGTGATATCATCTGACCCCCTGAACCAAACCAAGACTGACACCAGAACTACCCTAAACTTTTCAATGTCGTGAACCAATGAATACTTAAAGTAGTTTAAATTGTGTGTTCTCTCTCTTAAGCTCAGAAACAGTCCAAATTGATAGAGCTAAATTCAGTCAAATAAGCAGTCACTCTCCGGTTGTGTAAAACTGATTAAAATAAAACATGATCCACCCATGGTTTTCCTTTTCGCCAGTTTTGAAATATAGACCCCGTCACTGACATTCACCAGCTGAAGAAAAGTCTGGAGCAGATGCGTGTGATAAATGAAGACAGATTCTGTCAGTGTCTGGTCTGAGGTCCACGTAAGATGTTAAGAAAATTATAATGCTATGATGCATGAAACTGAAAGGGACTTGTAGGAGGAGTTTATAAGGATCTGAGGTCTTAGGAGAGAACTATGCAAGTAGAGGCTGCTGTGAAGAGATTCATGGGTTGACTCCAACAATAAGGAAAGAATACATACTTGGTCTCCCAATTAAAACAATAGACAGAACTTAAGTAATAGTCTCTACTCACTCCTAAAATTCTATTAAAACAACAGGAAAGAGATATTTAAAAGACATATCCCACAAGGACAAATAATGTGGAAGAAGAGACAACAGCAACACAATTTCATAATTTTAGAAGCTGGAAAGTGGGTAGATAAGAGATAACTGATTTAGCAGAACAAGGGTAATTTAGCCAGCAGTAAGAAAAGACAAGAAGCGAGTCATTTTATACCTCATGATCCTCCAAGAGGCTCAGCAATTAGCAAGCACTAGGTATCTTAGGCAATGGAGTAAAGGTAGGATAAAAAACAAAAAGATTTGGTTGAAAGTATTTAAACAGCACTTGGATCCCAAGATTTCCTCCCTTATCTCAACATAAAGGTGAGGTTTATTCTCTGAATATACTAAAACGTGGGGTATCTGGACTCAGAGCACTCAGGCACGGTTAAGTCAGGAATACCAAAGTGAGATGGGGCCATGAGGAGTAAAAGCTTCCATATTGAATATTGAGACCCTAGCCTTTTCCCTACATCTGCCTCTTCTACAATGCTGGAAACCAGCCATATCCGTACTAAGCAAGAGACTGGAAGACACTTTTCTGAGGAATCTGACCAGTCCAAAAGAAAAGAACTAAAGATATGGACATAGGAGTTTCCTCAAGGAAATACTACAGTCAGACAGCTCCCCTATTGAGACCCAGAGTTGACAAGCCTCATCAGCTTCTGAGTGCTCCACTCTTAAATATGAGCTGACAGCCAATGATCTTCAGCTATTAATGGCATGCCTCTAAAAACACTGACAGACAGGAAGGAAAAAAAACCACTTGAAGGAAAAATAAGTATTGGGAGGAAAAAACTAAGCAAACTACTAAACAAAAATCTAGCACTTAAATCATGAGTTTATAAGAGCAGATACTGAATTGATGAATCAAGAAAAGGGTGATATAAAACACAGGAACATTTGAAGAATGAAAAAAAGTAGTATGGAAATAAAAATACTATAGCAGAAATGAAAACAACTCAAAAGAATAATGGAAGATTTTAGGGAGCAGGAAGACAAAGAAATGGGAAATAGGAGAAAAAAAGATTTAAAAACTAGAGGACCCACTAGGTTCAATGTCAAAGTAATAAATGTTCCAGAAAGGAAGAAGAGACAGAGAGAAAGAGAAAAGAGAGGGGTGGGGATGGGGAAGAGTGACATGGGGGGAGGAATCATCAAAGAAATAATTGAATAAAAATTTCTAGAACTAAAGGAAATGAGTTTACAGAATAAACGGGCCATCATGTGACCAACATAGTAAATGAAAGTAAACCTATTCCAAGACATATCATCATCAAGTTTGTGAACACTGAAAATACAAAAAACATCCTACAAGCTTCTGGAGAGGGAAAAGAAGAATGCTTTCATAGGAAGATTCTAGAGTTAGAATGTCATGGGACTTCTCAATGGCAACACTAGAAGCTAAAAAAAAGAATGGAGCAACTCTTCAAATGCTGAGGAAAAAATAATTTCCAACCTAGAATTGTATATCTAGCCAAACTATTAATTAAGTGTGAGGATATTATGAAGATATTTCTAGACATGCAAGGTCTCAAAAATCTGCTTCCCATGCTATCTTCCTCAGGAAAGTACTGGAGGCCACACTTCATCAAAATGAGAAAGTAAACCAAGAAAAAAGAACATGTGGAATTAATAAAAGAAAGGGCAAAGGAATAATGATGGCTAATGATGAAGGAAGATTCCCAATGCAACAGCTGGGGAGCAGATTGGTCAGAAGGTTTGGGAAAATTATTTCAAGACATAAGACTAAAACTAATTCTTAATGTATTTGACCATATTCAGAGGAAATTTACTCAATGGGGGAAGAGTGTAGGGATGAGTTAACTATAGAGCCATAGAAAAATAAGCCAATCATCAAACAATTACTAAGTCCAAGAAAAAAAATGTTGACTATGAAAGGAAAATAAATCATGTACACTATATGGCTCAGCTGTGAATAGTATTTACATACTCATAGCAGTATAAACACTGAGTAGCGACCCAAGCACAATGCTAAGCATAGCTACTGGGGAGGGTGCAGAGATAAGAGGTGTGCACGTGCATACGGGGTGGCAGTGGTTACAGAGAGATAAATCCTCCTTTTCCATAGTGGGAAATCCATAGATTATGGCTAAAAGTGGAATATCAAGAAATTGCAATAAAAGCATGTTACTTAAAGATACGAAGGTAAATGTCAAAAGAATCAGCTGAAAGAGTTGAAATTGGTTGCCTCTGCAGAATAGGAGATGCAAAAAGGGTTTAAGGGATTGTTGTTTTCATAATGAGAATTATAAGACTATTTGCCTCTTTAAACCACGTTCACGTATAATTTTGATTTAAAACAAAAACATCAAATAGAAATAAAAACCAAGGGAGACAAAAGAGACCAGAAAGGGCACCTGCCTGCCTAAGTACCAAATCAAGAAAGCAGGAACCTAGAAGAGTGTTGGTTCAAGTGACAAAGTCAAGAAAACATGAGGACAGATCTGGAGTATAGATGGAGACAAAGGGTGAAGACTCATATTTATTCAGTACACATTTACCGTGCCCCAGGGGGTCTCTTCCTCCCTCTCCCTTCTCTTCCTCTTCCTCATCATCATCACAACAAAAAATGATTAAGCAATTACTTTGTGCCAGATACTATGTCTAAGCTTTCTTTTACAGATAATGCCATTTAATGTTCACAACAACCCCAGAATAAGAAGTATTTTATTACTTCCATTTCACAGATGAGGAAACTGGGGCACAGAGAAGTTAACTTGCCCAATGTCCCACATCTAGTAAATGACAAGCCAGCGTCCAACTTCAGGCAACCAAGCAGTCTTATTCTAGAGCCTGGGCTCTTAACCAGTTGAGCACGAAAAGGATACTCAACAAATTATTGTTAAATGAAAATTAGACAAGTACATATTATGAGACAGGTGCTGGGAATGCAAAGAAGAAAAAAATTCAGTCCCTGAAATCAGGGAGCTTGCAGTCTTACTGGTTTAAAAGCATAACTCTGAAGCCAAGTCTGCTGGATGTGAAGTTGGTCCTGATGGGTTCATTTTAATTGCGACAGCCAATCTCCTTCTCAGCCATGCCATGTCTATTTGTGGTCACAATACATGCAGTTTACTTTCTGTCAGAGAGGTCATCTACTCTCCCATCTTCCAAATAGGAAAATCAAGGCCTAGAGGGGTATTATAACTTCCTCAAGGTCAAGTAGAGGCAAAACCAAGATTAGAATCAGGTCTCCGGGCTCCCACTTGGGGCTCATCTTTACTGAGTCAGAACCCGCATAAGTTACAATGCCCAGTACGTCACATTTACCCCTTATATCCACAGAACAGGTGGCACCACTGTTAGCCACTAACCAGGGAAACTCACTGTCAAAGAGCAGGAGAAGTGGATTTGAGCAGGTGACGTTCCAAGGACATTTTAAAATGAACAACGAAACTTGAAAGTAATAGAGGCCATATTTATTCTGCTGCTCAAATCGATTGCTGGGATGTGGTTTATGATATTAAAATATTTATAAATATATATTTAATTTCCACTCATCTCTACCAGGAACCATAATGTAAACTTTAATCAGCATTTTGCCTAAGATTTGAAAGGCAATTATAAGACTATATTAACATTCATCTTACACGGCTTCTTTAAAAGGCTCAATTGTTTAGCATGGCTGTTGAATCATTAAGTAAGCGTACTGTGTGATATCATAAACAGAGCTGATCTGAATTCACTATTTGCTTATCTAAAACATCTTCCCAGAGTTGGATTAAAGAAATTACCTAATTATCATGAAGGGTCAGACACAATTCCCTGATCGATCTGTCATCTTGGTGAGAATCTGATCTCACTACACTGGTCGAATCACTCATCAGATACCTCAAATGAAATAAAATTATCTTCATCCAATACAACTTTTTATTTAAACTCTCAAGACATTTTCAACAACATAATACGAGAAGTAGCAAGATATGTGGGGAGAGTCAAAGAAATAACCTTCCACCACAATAAATGGTAGTTAAATGATAGAACACCATAAACGAAATTCTGGAGGGCATCTTCATTGTAGCCTATGCTGAACTTTACAGAAAGGATTTCATGTTGCCTTCTCTTGTCAATTATTATAAATCGTTGATCTTTCTCTCAGGATCTTGTTGGCCTTCCAAAGAGGACGCTACACTTAAAGGTTAGATTCCTGATTCTTCCCGGGCATCCAGGCTAAAAAACTATCAAAGCCATTTTCGTCTTTAACCCATCCTCTCTATCCATTTGACATCCCTGGTTGATTCTATCTCTCCAATCCCTTCCTCTTCATTCTCCACCGCCACTTGCTTAGTCCAAACCTTCATCACTTCTCATTTAGTGTGACTCATTCATTTCAACTGGTCTTCCTTTGATTTTGTCTCACTTGGCCAATTCATATTTTATATTATAGCCACAAAGAAGGTCCTAGTATTTCCCTGAAGTCCAAATTCTTTAGGCTTGCATCCAAAGGCATCTCCCATTTGTTCTCCTTCTACCAAGCTTACTTCCCACTAAATCCCCCACCCACCCCAGGCAGTAGAATGCAAGCTATATGATGGAGATGGGGGGCTGTTTTGTCCTCTACAGAATCTCCAATGCCTAATACAACGTCTGGTACTTAGTAGGTGTTCAGTAAATATCTGTTGAACATGGAATGAATGTGGCCTACCTCACCTTATGCTAAACAAGCCATTGCATAATTACATTCAGCTTTGAAAGCTCTGGACTCCAATTACACTGATCAAAAAATTCCAGCAATCTTTCAAAATTCTCTTCAAACAGTGCCTCCTCTGAGAAGTATTGCTGTCACCCTCAGTCAAAACTAGGGTCTCATTTGTTCCCACAGGACCTTATCCCTTTAATGCTGCACTTTTTTATTGTGGTAAAAGACACAAAACAAAATTTCCATTTTAACCATTTTACGCACACAGTTCAGCAGCATTAAGTATGTTCACATTGTTGTACATCCATTACAGTCATCATCTCCAGAACTTTTTCATGTCTCAAACTGAAATTCTGTACCCTTAAACAATAACTTCCAATTTCCCTCTTCTCCCAGCCCCTAGCCACCACCATTCTACTTTCTATGAATTTGACTACTTTAGGTACCTCATAGCGGTGGAATTATACAATATTTGTCATTTGTGTCTGGCTTATTTCACTTAGCATAACGTCTTCAAGGTTCATCCACTTTGTAGTGCTTGTCAGAAATTCATTCATTTTTAAGGCTGAATAATATTCCATTGTATGTATATACCACATTTTTGTTTATCCATTCATCTGTCAATGGACATTTGGGTTGTTTTCACCTTTTGGTTGTTGTGAATAATGCTGCTATGAACATAGGTGTACAAATATCTGTTCAAACCCCTGCTTTTAATTATTTTGGGTATTGAAATATCTGGAAGTAGAACTGCTGGATCATATGGTATTTCTAATTATGTTTAATTTTTTGAGGAACCACCACACCACTTTCCACAGCAGCCGCACCATTTTACATTCCCATCAGCAATGCACAAGGGTTTCACTTGTTCCACATCCTCACCACCACATGTTATTTTCAGGTTTCTTTATTTGTTTTGATAACAGCCATCCTAATAGGCGTGAAGTGGTATTTCATTATGGATTTGATTTGCATTTCTCTAATGATTAGTGATAGTGAGCATATTTTCATGTGCTTGTTGGCCAGCTGTATATCTTCTTTGGAGAAATGTCTATTCAAGTCCTTTGTCCATTTTTTAATTGGGTTGTTTTCTTGTTGTTGAGTTGTAGGAGATCTTTATATATTCTGGATATTAATCCCTTATCAGATATATTATTTGCAAATATATTCTCCCAATCTGTGGGTTGCCTTTTCACTCTGTTGGTGGTGTCCTTCGATGCACAACATTTTTAATTTTGACGAGGTTCAATTTATCTATTTTTTTCTTTTGTTGCCTGTGTTTTGGTGTCATATCCAAGAAACCATCACCAAAGCCAATGTCATGAAGATTTTCCCCTATATTTTTTTCCTAAAAGTTATAGTTTTGGCTCTTAAGTTTAGATCTTTGATCCATTTTGAGTTTATTTTTGTATATGGTATAAGGTGAGGATTCAACTTCATTCTTTTGCACGTGGATGTCCAGTTTTTCTAGCACCATTTGTTGTAAAGACTCTTTTCTCCATTGAATGGTCTTGGCAGCCTTGTTGAAAATCATTTGGCCATATCCATGAGGGTTTATTTCTGGGCTCTCTTCTATTCCATTAATCTACATGCCTGTCTTTGTGCCAGTACCACGCTGTTTTGATTACTGTAGTTTCAGAGTAAGTTTTGAAATCAAGAGGTGTGAGTCCATGAACTTTGTTCTTTTTCAAGATTATTTTGGCTATTTAGGGTTTCTTGAGATTCCATACGAATTTTAGGATAGACTTTTCTATTTCTGTAAAATAAATGTAGTTTGGGATTTTGATAGGGATTGTATTAAATTGCAGATTGCTTTGTGTGGAATTGACATCTTAATATTGTCTTCCAAACCATAAACAGAGACATCTTTCAAATTATTTGTGTCTTCTTTAACTTCTTTCAGCAACATTTTTAGTTTTCCTTGTACAAGTCTCTAGCCTCCTTAGTTAAGTTTGTTCCTAGGTATCTTATTTTTGTAATGTTATTATAAATAGAATTGTTTTCTTAATTTCCTTTTGGGGATTGTTCATTGATAGTTGTATGGGAAGGCAACTGATTTTTATGTGCTGATTTTGTGCCCTGCAAGTTTGCTGAATTAATTTATTGGTTCTAATAGTTTTTTTCAGAATCCTTCGGGTAATGCTGTACTTTTAATTCATTCTTTATTATAATATGGTTGTGTTTATGTATCTGCCTACCACTTCCACATTGTAAATTACTTGAGGGCAAAAGTAATCTGTTATGGCCCCTAGCTTACTGTTTTGTGTGTACAATGATACAAATAATTTAAATGAATAAATCAGTATCTATTTTAAAAGAATATTTATGATCCTGAATTATGGCAATATTCTGAGAAGGGACGTTCCTGGGACTGACCAACAGGAGGTGTCTTAGGTCCTTTTCTCTTAGAAACCTGGTCTCCCTGTGACATATTTAAGGATGTCCCCAGAGGATGGGGATAAAAGAGAAGACTAACATTTATTGACCATCTACTCTCTGCCAAATACAGTGCTCATTTCATACTTACAACAGTGATGAAGCAGTTACTGTTCTACCCATTTCTCTAGTGAGGTTGCAGTTTTAGAGAAGTTAATTGAGATGGCACGTCTAGGAAGTAGAGAAGCCAGAATTCTATGGGGAAATTATTAGGCAAGGAGAATCTTCGGGAGTTAGAAAGAGTAGAAGGAGGTAGAGAAGATGGCTAATTAGGACTAAATATCTTCACCAGAGAGTCTTAGAAAACTTAGTCCCACCGAGACTAGAGATGTGATTCTGAGTTGGGAACAGAAGAGAACTCTGAGATGTGGTTATGGGGTTCTGATAGAACAAAATCGGCTCATCTTATTATATTGTGCTGGGCCTAGGTATGAAGTATTCATGGGCAGAGCTGAGGTTGTATCACCCTCTGCATTGAGGCAGCAGCTGAGAAACACTCCCTGGATGCCCAGGTCAAACTAAGTGGTGAATAAAAGTTGTTCAAAATTTCTACAATATCAAAAATTCTGGTTACTCTGTACCAATGGAGCCCTAGGAAGTATGAGTCAAAACATTCGAACCCCTGGAGTGTCTGACTTTGAGGCCTGTTTTTACTTCATCATATAGACTTAAGATTCGTTATTTCCTAGAAATGCATCCTTCTCATCAACATACTTTATCCTCAAGATACTTCTAACATGGACAGAATCAACTGTACTCTATCATGTATTATTGAACCTTGCAAAACTGTTTTAGCATTCTCCCAAAGGTATTTGTCTTTTTCTCTCTCTACTTCATTTTTTTTTTTTTTGTCCATTTAACATTAACTTCAAAGGAAGGAAGAACTAGATAAAAGAATTCATTTTATAGCACTCTGCTATTATGCTGTTTAATAAATACTAAATAATACCCATATAATTGCTAGATATGGACAACACCTGCTACTATGGACCATAGATCTTCTCTATGGAGAGATTTCATTAGATTTGTTCAACGCTGAGATGACACTGATTTTTTTTTTCAGTTGTGAAATGAATAATCACAGAAGGGAATTAACTGAAATAACATATTCTGAGGAACAGTGTCTATTGCCTGGTCTTTTTTTTTCTCTAGCTTTAATATTACCTTTGCAATTTGTATATTCTTCTTTTTATTCATTTTCAAGGTTATATTTTCCTTCAAATGTCTGCTTGGAATGGGCTGTGTGTGTGTGTGTGTGTATGTGTGTGTGCGTGTGTCCCCATGCCCATGTGGCGATGGAGAATAAGCATGGATTAAATAGTTGATCTAGTTCCAAATATAATCTGAAAGAACTGCTGTTTGTGATCCTAAAGGCATAGATAAAATGAATTTCAGTAAACATCTGTTTGTCGATGACAGTAGTCCTTAAATCCAAAGCCAGATTCTCAACACCAAGACTTAGGAAAACAAAATTCTAACTTGCAATAAACCCTTTCAATATTCTGCATGCTTTGTAAATTTCATAAGTCTCTCCTTCCCTTGAACTACTTATCTTTGATATTTTTTAAACCCTGACATTTAAAAGATAACTGCACAAGAACTTTACTCCTTTGCCTACAAAATGACTCTTTCTTGTCATGAAAATTGCCAGGGGAGAATTTACAAAGTAATTTCACATACAAAAAAAGTTCTGATTTTCAAGAGGGAAACTGCATTTCTACTGGGTCTTGTCAGTCCTGGAGCTCCCAAAATGACTCCAGAAGGGCTGAGGTCTCTATTTTGCCTTTCACATCAATAAGAGAATTGTCAGCTGCAATCTGGACGACAGAAGTGTGGATGGCTGGTGGAAGAGTTAGAAAGGAGGAGGCATGATTTTCCAAACCCAGGTGGAGGATGTGGCTGTGTCTTTAGAAGGCTCTGCTGAGACTCTGCCCCAGAATCCTGAAAAAGCGAGTTTGGCAGAAAGAAGCTGACTTCTCAGCATCTCTCTGTACTTACTTCAACAGAGTGGCACTCTTACTTTGAATTAAAAAAAGGACAACAGAGGTACTGATGCCACTGCGAGGGGTTCTGTGGGGCTCAGTTTGAGCCTTTCCTTCCTTTGGATTCTAGCTTCAGAGGGAGGAAGGCAGTTCCCTGGTGTTAGGAAAACTTTGTTTCATAGCACTAAAGTCTACAGGGGAGCAAAGTAGGGGATGTGAAGACTGTGGCAACAGAGGAAGAAGTTCACTGATCTGCAAAGCACTCTGCCCATGAAGGGAGCAGTCAACGAAGCAGTGAGTCGGCTCTTAGCAGCCTCAACTTTTATCTCAGAAGCCACGACTCACAGAGTAAGTGGCTGTGAATCTTTTTTTGGTTCGTTCTGTCTGTCCTGACGCTTGAGCTGTTCTTCTTATCGGCAACTGTAGACCAAGAGAACCAAGAACAGTCGCTCAAAATTGAAAACAGAAAAGGAAGACAAGTAGGATGGCTTAGATGGTTTGTAGGTAGTGCTAAAGTTGTTGATGTGATTCCCTAATTAGGTCAAAGAATCACAGTATCTTAATATATCACAGTGAAACCAACATTGTATATCACAGAATCTGGCAAAGGGTAAGAGCGTTAGGGAGAGAGAAATGAATCAAAGGGAACGGGGCATTGAAAAATTCACTTTCTACTTTTGAAAATAGCCATCATCTTATGGGTAGCAAATGATCTCACTTACTCATATTTACACTGGATGACAGACTAACAATCAATCGACATTAGCAAAAAAAAATAAAATTACTAAAAGAGAAGAGATGAGATTAGCATAAATTTCAAAAGAAAAAGCATCTGATTATTCACAATAAGTGCACTTTGTCTAAATACTTAAAAGTGACCTTGACACCACCAAAGCAAAATGCTCCCTCATTGTTTCTCCATGTTGTTCTTCTTTCCATGCCTGTTTTGTTTATTTTTTTCTTTTTGCTTTTAAGCCATGAGGCTTTTTGTCTAAAAAGTGTTCAATTCAGAATAGACTCAAGAAAGTTTGAACCTGTGAGAGCTACAGTTTCCTACTTAGGAGAGATACAAGGCTCCTATCCCTCTAATTGTGAAATATCCATGACAACAGCAGAAAGCTGATGACCTCACACGAACATGGTCCGATTGAAAAGCCTTTACCCTGAGGCTCAATCTGCACGGAGACCCAGCAGAACTTTGCTCGTCCCAATTCTGCATTAACTGTCAAGGCATTCTGTCTAAACCTCAAAATTATCATTTTTAAAATAGGTAATATTAATCTAGTTGATTTCCAAGTTTTATGCATCTATATCGAAGGCCCGTAGAAATTTCAAAGCAACATTATCATTGTTGACAATTTCAGCCAAATCATAAGATATTAATTTTTTTAAAAACATCTTAAAATTCTGAGAAGACAAAGGATAATGCTAAGTTGACAAATCCTTTCTATTCCAAAAGACTTCCTGCCCAGATGATTTGAAATGATTGTCCTGATGCAAGAAATTCAATGTCAAGAATGCTTCTCCTTTTGCACTGTGTCAAATTTAAAAGGTTTTAATGCATTTGTATTGGATTCTCTGCTCCTGTGCCCCTTGGTGCAGTTACAAGTGGGGTATTGATTGAGGCTCTCAGAACACGAAAAGGGGAAAAAAGACTTTTGTCCCCCGCCTCCCAACTGCCCTGAGTCAGGCTTTCACATCCGACCTCGCCTGTATTTCTCTGTCTGTGATCCAAGTACAAGTAAGTCACTAGTATCTGAGCAGGCAACTCTCTCATTTTCTTGGCCTTAGATTTCTGAAAAATAAAATGTTATTTGCGAAAAATAGGGGGAAAAAATACTACTCTGATAGACTTGTTCTGATCCCAGACTGAAAGTATGCCTAACAAATGAAGGGGATTGGTGTGATTTAGTGTAATGCCAGCAGCAAAAACACAACTGTAAATTATTCTTTTCCAACCTGCTCTCTGAGGCTCAAATTGCTGTTTTTCTGTCTGCATCTTTAATGATGGTTGATACATCCCTTGGGAAGGAAAGTACTGATCTCCTCTATCTTGATTTAGTAGCTGAGCTGACTATATATATACATATGCATGTGTGTGTGTGTGTGTGTGTGTATATATATATATAATTATATCAATAATTAATTATTTAGCAGTCAGCAAAGTCAATGAAGGCAAGAAGGAAGGATGGTAGGAAAGAATAACTGGAATTCGATTTGCCTGAAGTGGCAAAAAATTTCCATATATAAATAACTTTCTCATCTCAGTTATTATTTAATCTGCTTTGAACTTAAACAATAAGGAATCCTAGTACTTACAACAGGGTATTTTTAGATTTTTGTTTGTTTTTTTAAGATCAGAGAAGTTCTACGTTTTTTGTAGTAATTTGAAAGGAAAAGTTCTTGACAAGCCAAATGACACCTTGGACTAAACGGAGATGGTAATAAACGTACCCAAGATGTTTGCAAATAACCCAGGGTGGCATCCTGAGACTTTCCATAGAATCTAATGCTTAATCCTTCAATTCACAGATGAGTCACCTGATCTGTCAAGGTCACACGTTTGAGAAAAGTAACAGAGTTGGGGGTTAAGAAAGTCTTCCCAGGAAAAAGATAGCAGCTGAGAATTCAACAACAGATGGACATTAACCAGAGAAGGAGAAGGGCCTATGGTACTCTCCTCTTGTACAGAGATATAGAGACATTTAATATCATGGATCATTCATAAATGAAGACAGAGGACATTGTTAATCAAACCTGTGGGTAAGAAAAACTTTGAGGAAGAGAAAATGTGTTTTACAACAGAATTCTCCACCAAGGACTACCAGATGTTGAGCAATGGATCAAGTCTTACAATAAAATCTAATAGGGATAAATGTGTAGCCCTACATGTGGGTTCAAAACAATTTTTTAAATTGTAAACATTCTTCTATAGGATGGGGTAGACATAGATCACCAGTAAGACACGTTCTAGGAGGTGATAAATGTTGCTGCACCAATAGATGTAGAACTTTCTGAGACTGAGGAAGGTAAGCATCCTGTCTTTCTCCTCTGCTGTAATCAGATCATTCTTGGAATGATGTATTATGTTTAGTTCCTCATGATGCAAGCTCAAGAGATCAAGAGAACCTGGAATACCATCAAAGAAAGGTGTCTAGGATTGTTGTAAACTTGAAATCATCAAATAAAATAAATCTGGTGGTGGTGGTGTTCTAAGCAAGTAAACCCAGAAAGTCTCAGCTAGCACTTTCCTATTCCATGCCCACTTTATTTTCAGGAGTGGCAAATAGGTTTCAACTTGTTGCATGACTAGTATAGTCAATTGGTTGTAACTTCCTAGAGTGATGTGATGAGGGTCTTGAGACTATATGCAAACTCAGCCAAGAAGTCAGTTAGCCGTAACTGCCACAGCCACGGGGGCAGGACTGGTGGCACTTACTCTAGGTGTTGGCCATTCCTGTCTGATCAGCTACATCCTTTGACCAGCAGGAATTCAATTCTGGGCCTTGGGCTCACCTTCACCTCAGCTCTCAGTGGCCTCTCCATGAGAACTCTGGTAAATCCTTCTGGAAAGGAGCCAGGCCAAAATGAGACCATAAAGCCACCTTAACAAGCACCAGTGAGGCTGCAGGCGAATATTAAACTCTGCTGCTCTCCTTCAGTGCCCTTCAAATGAATTAGGAGAAGCATGTCTGAGCTGGTGCCACATGTAAATTGTCTTTCTGCTGACAGTAGGGACTGAATTCTAATAAGTCTTCCTGGTCCCTGTGAATGTATCCAGAGAAACATAGCTTTAAAAGATAAAGAATGTAACCTCTTGAATAACATGCGTAACAGAAGGTCAGTCCTTTGGTACTCTTTATGGTGCATAATCTCCCTTCTTTCATAATCTCCCAAATCTTTGACTCATAGGCATCCAAAGTCCAAATGGACTCATCAGGATGAAGCATTAGAAGAAAACATCATGGAATTGTGCTGGGACTGATGGGGCCTGTTAGGGGGAGTGGACATTAAGAAGACTTAAGATTTTGCTCTCCTTATCACAATCAGGCCTGCTTGGCATAGTGGAATGAGTCAGAAAACCAGGTTTGAGTCCCAGTTTTGCCAGATAAGATCTTAGACAAATTATTTAAGCCTATTAGAAACTGAAACAGATTAATATCATTCATTATGTAGGGTTGTTTTAGGGATTAAATGAGGAATCTCTTTCAATTATTTTTGCTTGGTTTTAAAGTAACAGATAATGATTGCAAAAAAATCAGAAAACAGAGAAAGATATAAAAAGAGAGAGGGAGAAACAAATCACTTCTAATTCTACAACCTAGAAATAATTATCGTGATCATTTCAGTGTATAACATTTATCGAAAAGGAATAGAAGCACCCAGTAACACACACACACACACACACACACACACACACGAGTACAATGAATAATAAAGCCTTTCTTTTGCCCCAGAGCCCAGAGGTAACCAGTACCCAAAGTGACTGAGTGGCAACAAACATCAACAGTTTCTTGCTTAGCCTTCCAAAATTTTACTGTGCAAGTATAAGCATTACACATAAATTCACATACTTTATAAGTGATCTAAATGTATTTTAGAGCACTTTTTAATGTTGGCAAATGCACGATGTAACAATGAGGTAATATTTTTACTGATGCACCCTACTTCTGATAGGACAAAGAGACTGGAGGACATTATTGGCCTACAGAATCCCTGTCCTGTTGTCATCAACTACAAAATTCTCAACTGGTATATGCCCAAATGGATGCCCATTATTATTAGATAAGCCTTGGCCCCAAATCGCCACCTGGTGTTCTATTTAGCTTATCACATTTTGTGTCATATTCTATGTTGCATATTCTAGGTAAGTCAAACAACCTTCTTCTTGGCCTCTCTCCTCTGGTTTGGCCTTCCTGGATCTCAGATGTTGAAAGGAGTACACAAAGCTAATCTAAATCAAAAGTGGGGTAAGACCTGAAATAGATGCGCCTAAGTGACTCATTCCCTATCCTGTCCTACTAGAGAAAATGCTAAACTACCCAACTACAGCAAACTTATGAAACAAAAGAAAAGTGTTTTAGATAAGACCCTTTTTTCCTCAACTTAAAGCTCTTCTCTTGAACCTCATGTTCAATCATGTGTCCCCGAGAATGCCTTTTTATTCCTTTACTCACTTGCAACTTGTTCATCTTTGAATGGAGGGAGTGAGGGAGGAAGCGACATCTTGAGCTCCCTCTAGAGGTTAATCGGGGTGGTAAGTTACTATGTTATGTTTTCCAAGCCTGATGCCATGACTCTTGCTGCAACCCATTCAGTCCACACATAACTTCCTTGAGAGTAGAGTCACGTTATCTGGCTGTCAAATAGAATCAATTAACCAATGAACTTATAGTCATCCATAAGGGGCTACCCAATTAGGAATAAGAAATTAAGTTCAATGTCTCTCCTTGGCACTGACCCTGACACTACTCCAAGAAAAATAAAGTCTTAGAAATCAGAGACAAGACTGACCATTTAAGCCATGTGAGCATTTACCCAATCAAGAAAGTTGTCAACACACATTTGCCATCAATTCATGAAAACCAGTTTTAAATGGAAAACTATGGAGTTGGTGAAGTTGGGCAGAGATGCCTCTTAAGTGAGCATTAGGCACTGAAGTCCCCACACAAGACAACAAATCTGTGTGGGCAAAAGTGCTCTTAAAAATTCCAAAAATTATCCAGAAATTATAGGAAACATTTTCTATATAATCCTATAAATGATTTTTATCAAATTTTCTGACTCTCAGTCAGTTTTTTTATTTGTTTGTTTGGTTTATTTTTGCAGGCCTCAAAAATGTCAACAACTAATTAACAAGTGGTTTTCATATCTTTGAATGATCAAAATCACTTTTCCATAGAGTTAACTCTCTCAGACCTATTTGCCTACAACTTATGCACATTGAATTGAATGAAGTATAGAACCACTACTCCTACTTAACTTGACGTTAAATCAATGAAAAAATTTTAATTGAATTATATGAATTTCAGTTGCGATGGTAGACTGAAGGGAAACGATATTTAGAAGTTTAGCCTAGAGACATTTATGAACTCGTATTCTCTGATTCAGTACTCTAAAGTCATATGACAAGAAAGTGACCATTTTTTTGAATAATACGTAAATATCTACTTTTCATTCAGTTCTTACTTTCAGCCAAGCACTATGTTAAGCCTTCATAACAGCCTTTCAAGATTAAGTGTTAATAATTGCATTTTATAGTTGAGCTTAGGGAAATTAACCAACTTTGCTCAAGGTTTTGAAGCAAATAAATTGTAGATCACAATTTGAGCCCCGAAGGCCAAAGTTCATGTTCTTCCCATCTATCTAAAGAAAATTTATCCTTTGAAAATGGGATTCTAATTTCCTACAGCTGATAAATAATTCTTCTGTTTTCAACGAGGTGTCACTAGTCACAGAGAATAAATCATTGTAGGATTTATTCTAGTACCTGAACCCATCTATAAAGGAGTATTTCTTCTTTTTGCTGGCACTTTCTGGACAATTGAACTCATTCTGAAAACACTAAGTCTGCTGGCTTTCTTTGCCCAGTGTCATCATTCTTTAGGCTGGGAAGTACTCTTTGATGAAGATCTAAGCAGTGCTTCTGAAAGTGTGGTGGCCACCAGCCAAGCAGCATCAGCATCACCTGGGAACTTACCAGAAATGCAAATTCTAGGGCCCCAGGGCAGACCTGCCAAATCAGAAACTCTGGGGGTGGGGTCCAGTAATCTGAGATTTAACAAGCCCTTTGTGTGATTCTGTGCCATGGTCAAGTCTGAGAATCACTGATCTATAGGAAGAACTTCCATAAGTCTTCACGTAATTCTCTTGGGCCTGGAGACATCTTTCTGTAAGATCCATGTGGAAAATATTCATCAAGCCTCTGAATTCAAATGATTAAGAAAGTGTCAAGACTAAATTTGTTTGACTGTTCTTTTCCTTAAACAGAAAGACTGCAATTCCATCAAAAGACCTGTGCATAACAAAGGACCCCTACTTTCCCCTAGGAGGGATTGAAGGGGTGGGACCAGAGTCATAGGTCTCTGTGAACACAGACACGGACACACTCATACACACACATAAACACCCAAATGCACAAGCAAGAAGGGAACACTGTCTAGGTTCAAGACAGGCTTACAAGTCCTAGGGGTTCGCGGGTTCGTATCCCAGGCGTGGACATACACCACTCATCAACCATGCTGTGGTGATGACCCACACACAAAATAGAGGAAAATTGGCACAGATATTAGCTCAGGGCGAGTCTTTCTCAAGGAAAAAGAGGAAGATTGGCAACAGATGTTAGCTCAGGGTGAATCATCCTCATCCACAAAAAAAAAAAAAAAATTCGCAGGGATCCTTGTGTATGCTTAAGAGCTCAGGGGCAGTACTTGACTTAAATACAGTGTAACTGCCTCAGTGTACATCGATATAGAATGGAAGAAGCTTTGGACTTCATGCCATTGGCTTGCTGTGTGATCTCAGACAGGTAAGCAGCCTTTCTTAGATTCTCAGTATCCTCATCCATAAAATGGGAGAGTTAACATTTGTTGGGCGCTTACAAACATTTCATATTTAATACTTATGACAACCTTTAGAGTTAGGTATTATAATTCCTATTTTACAACTCTGAAGTTCAAAGAAGTCGAGCCAATTGTCTGAGATTACACAACGATTTAGTGATGGAGCAGGGTTTAATCCTTGCCTGTGCTCTTAACCATGACCTTCCTCTAAAATTTCTTCTATTTCCATCATTCTCCCATCTGAAAACCCAAATATCCTTGCCCCACTTTACCTGGAATTTTGGTGTTTTCAGTTAACATAGATTATTTTGAATTGCACATATAGCTAAGTAAGCCACACTTTAAGATGAATTTCCAAAGATTTTGAAGGCATAGAAAAGAAGGAAGTCTTTTATATGGATGTTTTGGGTAAATTTAAATATATGTAATACTTATCTTTATACACTTTAAGGATTTAGGGTCACTTTGCTAGGATAGACATATAAAATATATAACTTGTTCATAAAAGTATACGATATAAAATTTACAATATACAAAATATATAATTTTGTTCATAAAATTACCGTGTTTGGAATATCCAGAGATGACTTGCCTTGAGCAGAAAATAAAGTAATAATTTGGTTGTTCTCTGACTTAGCTCAAAAAGGTTTTTAAAGTTTTTAAATGTAAATTCCTTGAAACCAGGAACTACTATATCTTCCTTATTTTGTCTCTCTACTATCTGTCAAGATCAATAAATGATTGTTGAATAACCTCATGAAGAAAAGAATGAATATAGAAATTGGGTAATATCTCCCCCTCCTGCCCCTTTAATAACATTCTTGAGATGAATTTGTTCAGTAAGATTATTTTCCCGTTACTTAGATAAAGCTACTAGTTTCAGTATATGAATTTTAATTGGGAAATATTATAATAAGAGGTAGTCTGGGAACCTAGGTTTTACGAGACAAGTGGCTATATTGTGGCTGAGAAGTCCAGTGAACAGTCTGGGGCATGGGTGCCCTAGGACAGGGTCCAACTCAACCTCAGGCCAGGCTCCCACCATCCTGTTCTTCTCTAAGCAAGAAAGAGGTTGTCCCCATAGGCAGGAGTATAACCAGAAAGGCATCTAAAACCATTTAATAAGTAAAGCCAGCTCTCAGTTCCCTGAGGGTGAGGATGATATTCACCCATGTATTCTAGGCTACTAACTAGTCCTAGGCACAGCGCTGGCACTGAGTAAATGCTTGCACTTAATAACCATCCTCACACCTACTAAGTACTGAGCATCACATCATGAGCTGGATGATTTAAATGCATTGTCTCCCACCCTACAAATTTTCAAGCCATGTTATCTATCCACATAACTGATTCCAAAAGGTTTTCTTGAAGACAGAAAATAATAGAATGTGACCATTCAATTTCATTAAAATAATATATATTCTGCAGCATGTCCATAGTTGGAAAAATAACATCCAGCATCAAATTGGTAACGTAAATAATATATATTTATAATTATATACTGTAAGCCCTGGAAACTCCAGCCCTATCCTAGTAAAATATGAACAAATATTTGAGGCTAGTAGCAGTATCAGTGGTCACCATTTTGCCAGCTATTTAGAGGTTGAATAAGTTCGCACAAATGGTAATAACACCCCCAATGGGGTTGAGATCTTTCTTTATTTCACAAAATATGGATGTTTTTAACATAAAAACTCCACATTTGTGTGGAAGAAAATGAAGCATGAGAGCACAGCAAGGAGAGATCTACATCAAAACGATTCTAAGAAATTAAAAGCTTCCTGGAAGAATTTGACCCCGTGCCCTTCAGAGCAGTCTGCAACCAGGATCTCACCCGGTCCAAGGAAATGAGGCTTTGCTCCGATGGCAAAGGTGAAGAGAGAGGTCCCAGGTCACAGTGGCAGAGAGCCACTGTTATTATCTCAACTTGGTAACTGAGGAAACTGAGATTTACAGATGGGAAATGGTTGGTTCAAAGGTACACATTAATATGTAAGACAGACAAGACTGGACCTGAAATCAAACAACAACTCCTTGACCCACAACTAGAAAAGCCAACCCGGGCTCCAGGGTCCAGGAAAGAGACTGTCAACAAAGTCCTAACAAATGAGGTTTATATTTCCAAGATACAGAGCTCAGGGATGGTAGGGGAGGGGGTTTGTGTAATCAAAATATACAGACAAGAGGGATAAAACATCGTCACATGATGACCATCCATCTCCCTCCTTTGCTGTGCAGCACCCCCAACTCATCCCACAGGCACTGCCCCCACGCACTTGGATATCAACTCGGGAAGTTAGAAACAGGCCATATTGAGGACACAAAAGTCTCAGAGTGCAGAGAGATCCAGCTCATCCTGTACCCACTTTCTGACTACTTGAAGATAAATAATAGGCCTTGTTGATGTTTCTTCCTAGCAATACAGTTCTTGACACTTTCTCTAGAAATATGGTCAGCACAAAAAACAATCCTGCAACAGTAATGGTTGTTATGATCAGTTTTATTAATTATCAACTGCCAGACCGGATGATGAGGGAATAGAGTCTCCTGGTGCTTCTATTGGGGTCAACACAGACAAACAGCAGTTCCCTTTCTTGAGGCCTCTAGGGTGACAGTCATTATGAGTTTGCAGCCTAATTACACCCTCATCCAATATTTTTATTCATTATGCAGAAGCATTGTTCTCACCCTGCCTTTGATTTCCTCATGTAATAAGAGAATGAAAGAGTTGAAAATCAGTTACCCAGATGTTTCTCCATCCAATAGGACCCAGTATTGCTGGTGGCTTCCACTGGATTATTTCCTGGCCGTCTTGTCATTGGTTTTTCTATCAAGCTGATAGAGGAGACTTTAGGCTACATGTCAGTCACAGGGACAAAGAGGGGAAAGGAGCTGAAGAGGAGGCAGGATGGTATAAGACAGCTGTTCTCAACCCTGGCTGCACAGGAGAGAGAGGGAGAGAGGCATTGAGTACTGAAGAAGGGAGGGAGGACAGAGGGAAAGAGGAAGGGAGAGAAGGAGGGAAGAATTAATTTCCTGGGCTACTGACTTACTTGGTTCCAGATCGGGCCAGCGCATTGGGTATTTTTTAAACGAATCTAGGGTGGTTCTCAGATAACACCAGCATGGAGGACCACCGAAAGGAAACAGCAAAAACAGAGTATCAGAAACCAAGAAAACTTGAAAATGTGAATTAGGGTTCACTATTTATCAGTAACTTAACCTCTCTGAATAAGTATCCTGTTGTATAATGTATAAATAATGTATTTGCAGTACATATAAATAACCACAGAAAAGGGTGAGAAGTGATAAACCCCATAAAAAGAATAAATTAAATCTCAGCAGACCTCAGGGTGAGGAAGAAATTATACCGTCACCCGGAGGCAAAGAGACACCAGGGCAAGGCTTTTAGAGGGATGTGGCCATTTCAGCTACATAAATAAGATTGGAGTTTTCCATGGGAAGACACAGTCTAGATATTAAACCCCGGTTGAAATGATTATGAATTTCAAAAGCCACAAATATAAGTATAAAAAATTTAATTTTCTTATACTTGTCTTACCACTGAACTTAGTTTCTGCCTCAAATATGTATTTTTCTACCTGGCAATAGAAAATTTATCTAGTATTTCCAGGTATACTCAGTCTTTTCTGGGTAAATTCAGTCAACGTAGGTTTAAGATGGGGCAGGGAAGATTTTTAGCCCTTCAGAGGGCTGGGCAGGGGAGGAGCTTGTGTAGCAGCAGGCGGTGGGAGAGTGAAGTAGGAGGTCCACAGCTACCCCTGGAGATCCGTGGCCTTCCACTAACATCCAACTTGTCCCTATGATCTGCAGGCCCTGCTGCATCCAGCGCTGATGTCCACAGTCCTGCCATAACCTCCAGTCACAGGTCCCTGCTGGAGGTCCTCTTCCAGGTTTAGGCTCCTTCAAGGCTGCCACATGAAAGGTTCATAGGGCTGCCCTAGTCCCTCTACTTCCTGGACACAGCACGTTGCCCTTTCCACAAATGGCTGCTGTCTTAGGGTAGGGAAACCTTAGCTCTTTGCTCGCTCTCCTGGGCCTCACTCATGGACAGAGCACAAGTCCCTTCTGCCTACAAATTCCCTCCCCAAACCTCACTGAGATTTCTCTGAATGCCCTCCCCATAGATGGAGACCCTGGCAGTAGGGAGGGAACAGGGACTCACTAGAGCCTAAGCAGCCGTCATATTTCTTCTGAGTCCCCTCTACCCTCACCCAGCCCCAGCCCTTAGCTACCTTTCAGGGAGGAGGGAGTCTTACTTCTCCTGGATTAGCACCAAATCTATACTTTAAGGCCTAAGCTTTGAATTTTAGTGTTTGAAAAAACAAAAAACAAACCAGAATGAAACAAACACTAAAAACAGAAAGTAGGTTTTGGCAAAACACACACACACGTGGGCTTCAAAAGTGTGTTTTTAAACTCAAAGACAGGGAGGCGGAGTCAAGATGGCGGCGTAGGCAGACTCTGAACTCACCTCCTCCCATGGACACAGCCAATTTACAACTACTCGTGGAAAAATTACCCCTGAGACAGAACTGAAAACTGGATGAGAGGAACTCCTGCAACAACGGACAATCCTAACTGGGGTGGAAGAGGCAGAGACTCCCTTCCGGAGAGGAAAACGCCGCCTTCACAAGCCGCCAGCGTCACGGCCCCCCGGGAGCAGCTCACAGGTACGCAGCCTCCCTGGAGGCGCGGGGCCCTGAGCCGGGGAGCACCCCCGCTGTGGGCATTTTGTGGACCCAGCACAATCGACACCAGTGGCATAATATCTGACCTTGCCTGCTACTAAAGCATTGGGGAGCACCCCCAGAAAACCCGGTTCACAAAGAAACTAAAACTGGCTCTTAAAGGGCCCGCGCACAAACTCACCCGTTCCAGAAAGCATCCTAAAATCACCAGAAAGAAAGGTGCACACTGCTTTGGTGACAAGAGACTCACCTAATAGGCCCTGAGTGCATCTCGGTGAGGGGTGAGACCTCTCCAGGGACTGGGACATTGGCGGCGGCCATTGTTGTGGCCTGGTGTGAGCGTGCTGACCCAGACGCCATTGGAGTTTTCCCTGAGACCTGCTAGCCCAGGGTCTGCTCCACCCACTAGAGCACCGATTTAATCCAGCTCAGCCAGGGCAGGCAGCCCACCCTAGAGACTGGCCCCACCCAACAACAAGCCCTCAGGCAACGTGTGGGCCTGCATAGATTTGTGACTGGATTTTCTGCAGCCTGGCAACTGAGCTGACTTGAGCGGGGCAGGGTGTGCACAAGGAGCGGGTGGAGAGTGTGGGGTAGTGGCGGAGTGTGTGGGGCTCCCGCCGTGGAGAGACTGGGTCCGCTTGGGGAGGTCGGGGCGCTCACACAGGGCAGGACTGTGTTGACTGTGTGTGTGGACCTGTGGGCAACAGGGCTTGTCAGCTGCAGAAGACTTGTGCTTCTCAAAGACCCACATAGGAGGTTTGCCCCACCTTCCAAAGCCTGAAACAATTGGGTGCTCCTGTGCCTAGGCCAGCCCCACCCAGCTGCAATCCTCAGAGAGCTGGCAAGAGACCTAATAGGCTAGAGGTTTACAGCAATTCTAAGGCCCTGAGCCTAACAACCTGCCACACTGGGGGCCTACTCACTTAAAAGAAATACTGCAACACAAATGTGGTATTAGAACTTACAGCCAACTGTGCTGGGGCTCCCCACACCTGATAAAGAGACTGAAGGGCCCACAACAACTACAAGCAGCTGAGCATAACAACAGCTGGCCAGGAGCATAACTCAGCCTCCCTGGGCGCCTATAGGGAGAGCTAACAGGCCACAATAGAAGGACACACGTAGCCCACATAGGGGCCACCCCTGGAACATTGAGAACTGAGGGAAGCACACTGGAAGCCTCCTAAGCCATCCCTTACATAAGGTCACCTATCCAAGAGCAGGAGACGTAGCTGACCTACCTAATACGTAGACACAAGCACAGGGAAAGAGGCAAAATGAGGAGGCAAAAGAATGCATTCCAAGTAAGGGAACAGGACAAAACCCCAGAAAAGGAACTAAGTGAAACAGAAATGAGCAACCTACCTGACAGAGAGTTCAAACTAAGAGTGTTAAGGATGCTCACTGATCTGGGGAGAAGAATAGATGAACTCAGTGAGAATGTCAACAAAGAAATGGAAGATATAAAAAAGAACCAATCAGAAATGAAGAATACAATACTGGAAATGAAAAACTCATTAGAGGGACTCAAAAGCAGAGTAGAGGATACAGAAGAACGGATCAGTGAGCTGGAAGAAAGACTAGAAGAAATTACCCAAGGTGAACAGGTAAAAGAGAAAAGAATTAAAAAGAGTGAGGACAGTCTAAGGGACCTCTGGGACAACATCAAGCGCACTAACATCCATGTTATACGTGTCCCGGAAGGAGAAGAGCAAGACAAGGGGGCAGAGAATCTATTTCAAGAAATAATAGATGAAAACTTCCCTAACCTAAGGAAGGAAACAGACATCCAGGTACAGGAGGCACAGAGAGCCCCAAACAAGATAAACCCAAAGAGGCCCACACCAAGACACATCATAATCAAAATGTCCAGAAGTAAAGATAAAGAAAGAATCCTAAAAGCCGCAAGAGAATGTCAAGTTACATACAAAGGAAACCCCATAAGGCTATCAGCTGACTTCTCAGCAGAAACCTTACAGGCTAGAAGAGAATGGCATGATATATTTAAAGTGCTAAAAGGAAAAAACTTACAGCCAAGAATACTCTACCCAGCAAGGTTATCATTCAAAATGGAAGGAGAGATCAAAATTTTCCCAGATAAGCAAAAATTAAAGGAGTTTGTCACCAAGAAACCAGTGTTACAAGAAATGTTAAAGGGACTGATTTAAGGGGAAAAGAGAAGACCACAAATAGGAAAAATTATCTATTTCCACGATTAGAACGTAATGGATACAAATGCACAAAAAGAGGTTGGATATGATATCAAAAACATAAAAGGAGGGAGGAGGGTAGTTAAAGAGTACAGCTTTCAGACAGAGGTCAAACTAAAGTGACCATCAATTCTGTATAGAAGAAGTAAGGAACAGAGAAGGACTACTTAAACACTGAGGAAAAAAATAAAAAAGTTAAAAATGGCAGTACGTACATACTTATCAATAGCTACTTTAAACGTCAATGGACTAAATGCCCCAATTAAAAGGCATAGGGTGGCTGACTGGATAAAAACAAGACCCATATATATGCTGCATACAAGAGACACACTTCAGACCTAAAGACACTCACAAACTGAAAGTGAAGGGATGGAAAAAGATACTCCACGCAAATGGCAATGAAAAGAAAGCTGGGGTAGCAGTACTCATATCAGACAAAATAGACTTTAAAACAAAAACTGTAAAAAGAGACAAAGAAGGGCATTACATAATGATCAAGGGAACAATCCAACAAGAGGATATAACACTTGTAAATATCTAGGCACCCAATGTAGGTGCACCTAAATATCTAAAGCAATTATTAACAGACATAAAAACAGAAATAGACAGTAACACAATAATAGTAGGGGACTTTAACACTCCACTTACACCAACGGATAGATCATCCAAACAGAAGATCAATAAGGAAACATTGGCCTTAAACGACACCTTAGAACAGATGGACCTAGTAGATATATACAGAGCATTCCATCCAAAAACCGAAGAATACACGTTCTTTTCAAATGCACATGGAACATTCTCCAAGATTGATCACATATTAGGCCACAAAACAAGTCTCCATAAATTTAAGAAGATTGAAATAGTACCAAGCGTCTTTTCTGACCACAACGGTATGAAACTAGAAATCAACTATAGGAAGAAAATCAGAAAAGCCACAAATACATGGAGATTAAACAAAATGCTACTGAACAACGACTGGGTTAACGAAGAAAACAAAGAAGAAATAAAAATACCTGGAGACAAATGACAATGAAAATCCGACATGCCAGAATTTATGGGATACAGCAAAAGCGGTTCTAAGAGGGAAGTTTATAGCGATACAGGCCTATCTCAACAAACAAGAAAAATCTCAAATAAACAATCTAACAATGCACCTAAAGGAACTGGAAAAAGAAGAACAAACAAAGCCCAAAATCAGTAGAAGAAGGGAAATAATAAAAATCACAGCACATATCACTGAAATAGAGACCAAAATAACCAGTAGAAAAAATTAATAACACCAAGAGCTGGTTCTTTGTAAAGATCAACAAAATTGACAAACCGTTAGCTAGACTCACCAAGAAAAAAAGAGAGAAGGCACAAATAAGTAAAATCAGAAATGAAAGAGGAGAGGTTACAACAGACACCTCAGAAATACAAAAGATTATAAGAGAATACTATGAAAAACTATATGCCAACCAATTCGACAATCTGGAAGAAATGGATAAATTCTTAGAATCATACAACCTTCCAAAACTGGATCAAGAAGAAGTGGAGAATTTGAATAGACCAATCACCAGTAAGGAGATCGAAACAGTAATCAAAAACCTCCCCAAAAATAAAAGTCCAGGACCAGACGGCTTCCCTGGTGAATTCTACCAAACATTCAAAGAAGACTTAATACCTATCCTTCTCAAACTCTTCCAAAAATTGAGGAGGGGGAAGCTCCTAACTCATTCTACGAAGCTGACATTACCCTGATACCAAAACCAGACAAGGACAACACAAAAAAGAAAATTACAGGCCAATATCACTGATGAACATCGATGCGAAAATCCTCAACAAAATACTAGCAAATCGCATACAACAATACGTTAAAGAGATTATACACCATGATCAAGTGGGATTTATTCCAGGGATGCAGGGATGGTTTAACATTCGCAAATCAATCAACGTAATACACCACATTAATAAAATGAAGAACAAAAATCACATGATCATCTCAATAGATGCAGAGAAAGCATTTGACAAGATCCAGCATCCATTTATGATAAAAACTCTGAATAAAATGGGTATAGAAGGAAAGTACCTCAACATAATAAAGACCATATATGAGAAACCCACAGCTAATATCATCCTCAATGGTGAAAAACTGAAAGCTATCCCTCTAAGAACAGGAACCAGACAAGGATGCCCACTGTCACCACTCCTATTTAACATAGTATTGGAAGTCCTAGCCAGAGCAATCAGGCAAGAGAAAGAAATAAAAGGGATCCAAATTGGAAAGGAAGAAGTGAAACTGTCACTATTTGCAGATGACATGATTTTATATATAGAAAACCCTAAAGAATCCACCAGAAAACTTTTAGAAGTAATAAACGAATATGGTAAAGTTGCAGGATACAAAATCAACATACAAAAATCAGTTGCATTTCTGTACACTAACAACGAAGTAGCAGAAAGAGAAATTAAGAATACAATCCCATTTACAATTGCAACAAAAAGAATAAAATACCTAGGAATAAACTTAACCAAAGAGGTGAAAGATCTGTACACCGAAAACTATAAAACATTGCTGAAAGAAATTGAAGAAGACACAAAGAAATGGAAAGATATTCCGTGCTCTTGGATTGGAAGAATTAACATAGTTAAGATGTCCATACTTCCTAAAGCCATCTATAGATTCAATGCAATCCCTGTCAAAGTTCCAACAACATTTTTCACAGAAATAGAACAAAGAATCCTAAAATTCATATGGAACAACAAAAGACCCCGAATAGCTAAAGGAATCCTGAGAAAAAAGAACAAAGCTGGAGGTATCACACTCCCTGATATCAAAATATACTACAAAGCTATAGTAACCAAAACAGCATGGTACTGGCACAAAAACAGACACAGAGATCAATGGAATAGAATCGAAAGCCCAGAAATAAACCCACACATCTATGGACAGCTAATCTTTGACAAAGGAGCCAAGAACATACAATGGGGAAAAGAAAGTCTCTTCAACAAATGGTGTTGGGAAAACTGGATAGCCATATGCAAAAAAATGAAAGTAGATCCTTACCTTACACCATACACAAAAATTAACTCCAAATGGATTAAAGACTTGAATGTAAGACCTGAAACTGTGAAAGTTCTAGAAGAAAACATAGGCAGTATGCTCTTCGACATCAGTCTTAGCAACATCTTTTCAAACACCACATCTGACTGGGCAAGAGAAACAATAGAAAAAATAAACAAATGGGACTACATCAAACTAAAAAGCTTCTGCACAGCAAAGGAAACCATGAACAAAACGAAAAGACAACCTAACAATTGGGAGAAGATATTTGCAAACCATACATCTGATAAGGGCTTAATCTCCAAAATATATAAAGAACTCATGCATCTCAACAACAAAAAAACTACCAACCCAATTAAAAAATGGGCAAAAGACCTGAACAGACATTTCTCCAAAGAAGATATACAGATGGCCAACAGACACATGAAAAGATGTTCAAAATCACTAACTATCAGGGAAATGCAAATCAAAACTACAATGAGATATCACCTCACGCCTGTCAGAATGGCTATAATTAACAAGACAGGAAACAACATGTGTTGGAGAGGATGTGGAGAGAAGGGAACTCTCATACACTGCTGGTGGGAGTGCAAACTGGTGCAGCCACTATGGAAAACAGTATGGAGATTCCTCAAAAAATCAAGGATAGAACTACCATATGATCCAGCTATTCCACTGTTGGGTATTTATCCAAAGAACTTGAAAACACCAATTTGCAAAGGTACATGCACCCCTGTGTTCATTGCAGCCTTATTCACAATAGCCAAGACTTGGAAGCAACCTAAGTGCCCATCAAGGGACGAATGGATAAAGAAGCTGTGGTATATATACACAATGGAATACTACTCAGCCATAAGAAACGACGAAATCCAGCCATTTGTGACAACATGGATGGACATTGAGGGTATAATGCAAAGTGAAATAAGTCAGAGGGAGAAGGTCAAATACCGTATGATTTCCTTCATTAAGTAGTAGATAATAACAACAATAAACAAACACATAGGGACAGAGATTGGATTGGTGGTTACCAGAGGGGAAGGGGGGAGAGGGGAGGGTGAAAGGGATAATTCGGTACATGTGTGTGGTGATGGGTTGTAATTAGTATTTTGGTGGTGAACATGATGTAGTCCATGCAGAAATAGAAGTACAATGATGTACACCTGAAATTTTTGCAATGTTATAAACCAATGTTACTGCAATAAAAAAAAAATAAATAAATAAAAAAAATAAACTCAAAGACAAGCATTAATTCATTTTTTTTCTCAACATTAACCCTATCCAGAGGGCAAGAGAGGAGAAAAAAGTTGCTACAAGGTACTTGATTGTTTAAAAAAAAAAGGGGGTGGTGAAAGTTAATATTATATTGTAATTTTTTTTCTTTTTCAATTTTTGTATTAATATATAATACTGTAAGTTCACCCTTTTTAGTGTACAGTTCTGAAAGTCTTGACAAATATACACAGACATGTAATCACCACCACAATCAAGACACAGAACAGTTCCGTCACCCACGAAACTCCCCACGATTCTCCTCTCCTCCCACCAGCAGCCCCTAGTGACCACTGATTAGTCGCCTGTCTCTCTAGTGTTGTCTTTGCAGGAATGTCATGTGAATGGAATCATACAGTATGTAGCCTTTTGAGTCTGGCTCAGCAGTTGAAATACTATCAATTATGCCATGAAAATCAAGCAGGAAAAAAACAAACAATGGTCTAATATTTGTAAGCTTCCTCTGGTCCATACCCCTGGTTCAGCTTGCGTAATATCAACGCACTGAACAAGATGTGATGCTGAGATGGGAAGACAGCTCTCCTATGTGGAGTCTTAACCAGGCTGCACGCATCTGGGCCCCCTCCATGACACCATTCCAGAATCACTGATGTTCAGAATATTGAGTGGGGCTGAGTTATGCGCAGAGCTCTCTAAATCCTGGTGTCCCCAGTGACTAGCCTGAAGACATTTTTATCTTTCTTATTTAAACCCTTGTCTTTCATGATTAAATAATCAGCTCATGGGTAGCCGCGGGGTGCCTTTCCCCTGGGATGTTGTCAAATAGCTCCACGCATTGGCTGGGAGGCCAGGATAATTTTGTTCAGGAGGAGACAAGAACACCACATGCTTGAGCTGTCACAGAACAAATGTTTGCTAATTTGCTGTTTGGGGATTTTCAGTTTTCCACTTGAGTTGCTGCTGCCGAAATGAGAGTTTTCACATTTTGAATATGGCATAATCTATGCAGGAGACATTCAATAATGACTCCAGCTAAAGCCAACTGTAAGATTAGCCAAAAATCAATAGGTTCAGAAGCAAATGCTCCAAACAATTGCTAATTGAGCTGTTTGGATCTTCAGTTCTCTTTTTCAGGGACAGAAGCCCTCAGTAAAGTAGATTCCCAGGAAACTGCAGGCATTTGTCGCCCATATAGGCTAGCATGAGAACTCTCATGCTGTCTTACTTCAGAACCAGTATTAAATGCAGAGGATGAGAACTGGGGAGATGTGGCATACCAAAACGGAAAGCCAAAAACCTACCAGGAGAGTAAACGGACCCACACTCACCCATGCCATGCCTCCTCAACTCAAGCCTTCTCCAGCCAGGAGACGTCCATTTGTCTGTTTAAAACTGGAAATACAGGAGATGAACCCAAAGGGGAATCTCAAATCACTTGTTAAAGTCTGGACTGTTTATTTCTATCAAATCACTTTTCTACTGTTAAAAACATTTGTTTCATAAAATGTTCAGAGTGTAAACCATCCAGGCCATGATATTCTCCTCCCATGACCATGGCAGCCATAAAAACCTAAATGTATCTGGGGCCGGCCTGGTGGCCTAGTGGTTAAGTTCGCGCGCTCCACTTCGGTGGCCCGGGGTTCTCAGGTTCCAATCCTGGCGCGGACTGATGCACTGCTTGTCAAGCCATGCTGTTGCGGTGTCTCATATAGAGTAGAGGAAGATGGGCACGGATGCTCAGGGCCAATCTTCCTCAGCAAAAACAGGAGGACTGGCAACAGATGTTAGCTCAGGGCTAATCTTCCTCACACACCCACAAAGATACCCAAATGTATCACAATTTTCCACTGAGCCCACCCCACAAGCCTAAATGGTGTTTTCAATCAAACAGAATTATTACATCAGATATAAAAACTTGCCATCCTGGATGCATTGGATAAAACAAGAGATTGTGAATTAGATCTAAATTCAAGACCTGACTGGCATGAACTGTTTCAGACTGTTCACTTACGTCTCTATATTGACTCAGTTTAAAACAAAGCAGAGAGAGAGGGGCTTCCAGTCCAGATGATGATGGAGTAACCAGTTGGGAGCTTGCCTTTCCGCCATAACACTTATGAAACTGGAAAAATTATTTGAGGCAACTGTTTCCAGGAATTGAACAACAGTCAGAACAGTATCGAGAAAAGAAATACAAGAGATGAGCCCACATTCCCCCAGATTCTTGTCTGGGGTCACTTTCGGAACCAGAGCTCAGGAGGTAGAAGCAAAGTAGAGCCCGGGCTTCTCACTGCGCTGAGGAAGCAGGAATCGGAGTTCAGGGCAGATTAAATAGCTGGTAATTCATGAGGAAATAGTTCCAGAGAGCAGGGAGCTGAAATAAAGGGGGCCGCAGGTCTGCATGGGGGTTCCCATCAAATTCTTAACTCCTGAATGTGGCTACAATGCTGTTGTCATCTATTTTCAGCTTGTACCCAAATACGGAGCCGTCTCATCCATATAGCAAACTCAGGCATTTCATCTTCCTTCAACTGGTCTTTTGAGACCTCCCACGTGGTCCTAAGTGTGAGTAAAGAATGGGGCACTCATGTAAACTACTTATGCCCTCTGGTCCTGCTTGGGCTCAATCCTGGGTTTACCATCTCCTGCTCAGGAGTGATTACTGCTGGCCTATCTGAATTATGACCTGGCATGTCCAATAGAACTGAACTCAGTTCCAGGTATTTGGTCACTTAGTGCCCCATGGCCAAGTGTTACTGGGCCCTCTACCGGGAAACGTCCCTAAAAAGGCATATAATTCTAGGCTGAGAGTGTCCTCACGTTGCTTCAGTCTCCCAGGGGCCTACATTGTGATTCTCCATAAGGGTCTTGCCACACGCTCCACACTGCATCTTTTCTTACCACAAACACCTCCCAAACCATGGGGTCTGTTGGATCACACGGCCCAAATGGCTGGGCTGCCTGCTCTGCAGTCGGGATCCGCTGCAGAGCCCTTCCCTGCTCCAGGCACCACTCAGAGCTTGAAGATTTCCATATGGCCAACTAAAAGGACCGGAGCAGCATTCCTAGGTGTGGAATGTGCTGCCTTCAGAACACAATGAGGTTTGACGGGTGCCTCTTTGTGGTAGGAAATAAAAGACATGGCAATTTTCCTTTCACATTGGCGGAGATATTCCAGCATGCTCCTCAGCCTGAAACCCTAAAAACTTCTTTGAAATGACGGGTCCCTAAATCTTCACAGTGTTTATCACCCACCCTCTGGAGTGCATGAGTCTTCCCAAAGCATCCAGCATCCTAGCCACCTGTTGTTTATCCTCTGATTATCGTGAGGTCATCAATGCAATGGACCAGTGACATTCTGTGGCATGTCCAGGAGGTCCAGACCTCCTCAGACTGCATTGTGACAGAGGTCAGGAATGTTAACATAGCCCTGAGACAAAACTGTAAATTAATATTTTTGTCTGTCTCCATAAATATGTACTATTTCTAATCCTTGCTTATAACTGACACTGTAAAGAATGCATTCACCAAATCAATACCCATATAGCATATAGCTGAGGCCTTATTAATCTGCTGTAACTATAATATCATGTTCAGCACAGCAGCTGCAAACAGGGCTGTAGCTTGATTAAAACTGTGGTGGTCAACACTCTAGTTACCCTCCAGGATTCATTATGTTTCTACAGGGGCTAGACAAGTGAATTCAACAGAGACCACGATCCCTGAATCCGTTAGGTCTGTGAAGGTGGCACTAATCTCTGCCAACCCCTAAGGATGCAACATTGTTTTTCTCTGTTTGTTATGAACTAACTTGGTCAAGATGGGGAGTTTCAGAGGTTTCCACTTGGCCTTCCCCACTTTAATAACTCTTATCTCATGGGCCTGTATGAGGGTTGTTCCAATTGCAAGTACATCAATTCCAATGGACACTTGGTTACAGGGAAATGCCTATGGGGTTTATCCATGAATACAGCAGACCCATTGTGAGCCAGACTTTAGCCAGGATTCCATTTATTACCTGGCCCCTGTAAGCCCTGACCCCAACTAGAGGGCCATGATGATGCTTTCAGTCTTCAAGTTATCAACGTCAACTCAAACCTGTACCCAGTCCCTTGAAATATATAGATATTCCACTTTCCTCAGGTTACAGTCACATGACTAATGGCCATATGCCCCATTTGGGAAGAAATGTAGGAATCACAATACATATATTTGCCACAGGGCTGCCGGTCCTTTCTCATAAGGACCTGGCTACCTCGTGGGCCAATGGTTCCAGATAGAAAAGTTGACTTGGGTCTGAGACTGAGCAAGGTATTTTGACTCTTATTGAGGTTAGCTTTCTGCTCCCCCAGTCTTACTTTTCTTCTTTGTAGATATTAAGCAGCACTGTGTTTAGCTGCTGGTCTCTTTTGCCCCTAAGGAACCATGTTCTATTAACCAGATCTGCAATTCCCTGTGGGTCAGCCCCCATTGCTGTTCTTCCACCCGTCCAGCAGTTATCATAATTGTGATCTCCTGACTTCAGGCAGTTAACACTTACACCTCCTATTACTTCAGGACCCCATTATCCCATGGATAATAATGAACCCAGCTTTGTCACCCCCTCTCCTACGTCCCCCTGGCCTGCAGAGGGGAGCCACTAGTGAGTCTGGTGCCCTTCACACTAGCATGTTCCTGATCTTTTGGTAAATGGTGGGTCCTCGCTGCCCATAATAGAAAAATATTAGAGAGAGTCTAAATGTCCATCAATAGGGGTATAATTAAACCATGGAAGATATGTACTGTGGAGTATAGAAATTTTAAATGTGTTAAATGAAATTAAAATTTATAAAATAAAGTAATATAGTATGACATACTTGTAGAGGGAAATTTCACAAAATAAAATGATATATTCCTTACGTGTGCACACACACACACACACACACACGAATAGAATATCCTAAAGGTATGTAACAAAATGATAACAGTAGTTGCCTTAGGGAAGGAGACTGAGATTTCTGATGATGTTCAAAAATAACTTTCATTTTATCTGTATTGCTTCAATCTCTTTTTATCAGAAAGTATTCACAAATTATAGTTTACTTAAAAATGTTAATTATCAATTTGGATGACTTGAGAAGGCTGCAGGATTTCCCCTACTGAACTTTAATAATTTTCTTGACTCAAATTTATATCACAAAAAGTGCTTTCCAGCACTATGCCGCATACAATTAGATAGTCTCTCACATACATTCCCCATAGCTCCAATCTCTGATGCACACAACCACGCTACAGGGATAAGGAATCAGCAGCATCAATAGTCTAGGAGTGCAGCACTCCAGACTATGGACGCTTTCTGGAGTCATCTCCTTCTGATGGTTCAAGTCCAGTAGTTCTTTGTGGAAAGAAGAGGGTCAGAGTCGCTGAAGCTCAGAAGCTTCCACTCTGGCCCTCTCATCTTGGTGGGACCCAAACCCGATTTTGATCAACTCAGCCTACAGAGACAGAAGTCCAGAGTTTCAGATGAAGAAAAAGGACTTAGTGTTTTGTGAGGCATTATTATAATACTCTTTGACATACTCATGAGGGCCATTAAGAAAAAGCAAACAGCCAAGATCCTATTTCCCCACAAATAAAACCCTAAGAAAATGAGGACAGATTGTGAAAAGAATCCCTCGGAATCATCCAGCTGGAAAAGAAAACTCACATCACCCTTTTCATTGGCATACTGACAATTAATTTAGTAAGCAAAATAAGCTTCAGGATATAGTTTGCTGTGGGGTTTTCTTTCAGAACTTTATGTATCAGCTCCTAAAAAAAATTTAATAAAAGAAATATACATAAATATGTTAAGAACAGCTCCAATTTATTGAGTACCTTTTCTATGTCAGGATTGTATTAATCACCTTTATAGGCATTTCTAGCCTTCTTTGAACTCTTATAACAATTTTATAAAGTAGTATTTTTATCTTAATTTTACAAAGGATTTGCACTCATAAAGCCTATTTTTTAATTAAGAATAATAAAAGTAATCTATTGATTACTCATCTATTAGGCTTTGTATTGAATGCTTTACAAATGTATTTGTAGTAGACGTGAATTTTACTTCGTAATGCTAGGGTGAGAAATATCACATTTATTCTCTTACATTAGTTAAATCTGCTTCACTGGAGGAAAATTCAGTTTCCGCTGGGGGAGAAAGGAGGGCTGGGGGGACGCTCTCCCTCTCTACTGGCATATAAGAATCTGAGGTCCTTATACCATACAGACTATGAAAAAGGCCCTGTGGTCTTCAAACCACAGTGACCACTGCCAGCATGCTTATTTGCCCAGACCTGCAGTGCTCCTTGAAAGTGGATGATGCTCTTATTTCAAACGCAGACACAGTTTGAAACTGTGTCAAAGCCAGGAAGCTGAGAGCCGTGATGCCATCCTCACTCGTTACACCACAGAGCTCCTTAGATGAACAGTGTCCTGGGGCACTGCAAGACTAGAGTGTCATTTCCTACCCCAGCCCTCCCAGAGCCTTCCTCTTTGTATCCTTTCCCTGTCTCAGAAGACGCTCCCCAACCCTACTCTAGTTGTGTTTCTCCATTTCATATCTGCTGTTACTGCTGACTCTTAACTCCTCTGATTAGAGAAAACAGAGGTCCTCCTAACCCACTAAAGAGTCGGTTCTGGCCACATCTAGCAGTTAACAAGAGGGAACCACCAGATATGTGTCTGAGGGCTGAACTGCCCTCGAGCATCTGAGTGAAGCCATAAGTCCAAGCTTGAAAGGACTTGAGACGTTACCAAGCATAACCTTCTCCTCAAAGCATAAACCATTCCACCACACGCCAAACCAAAAAAATCCTCATCTTCCCCTATAAGGGGATTTTAGGATAAGGCTTAACAAATCAGTTAGTTTTATGGGAGACTCCTTTCTGCACTCAGAATGTAGAAAACCCTGCTATAATTCTTGAACACGAGAACTTCGCCGTGCGTCTTTGCCATGTTCCTAGAAAGTAACACGCCTATGTATCGGCTGCTTAGTATTTGTTAACCAATCTGAAAAAGAAAAAACAGGGCATAAGGCAATGGAACCTTAAAATGCATTCTCAGGAACTCCCTAAGATGATGAAAATAGATGCCCTCGCTGGCTGCTGCTGTCTCTTACCCTGGCTTGCTCTCTCTCTTTCTTCTAGTACTTTAGGAATCATTTCCAAAGGTGTCTCTCTGCTTTAGTGTATTTTAACAGAGGCACTGGTCACATTTTTTTCACTTTTGGGGCATATCAGAGAATATACAACATCATGCATACAGATTATTTTATACATGTGTACAAGTGTAAGTGAAAAGTAAAGAAGGAAGCATTCACTGAGTGATACTAAGCTCCAACAGGATGTGGATTCTTCACCTAGAGGCCCCAGGCCACGTAACTAGACCAGTGGGCTTGGTGGAGCAGATTCCAAGTACGGTTTCATTTTTTCATTATTTGAGAAGACGGTTATGTTCTTTAGGATTATACTATGGAAAATATTAAAAGTTGTTTGATAAGTTGGAGATGATTATATGTAAATTTAACTGTGTTAAATTAAGCAATATTATAAACATGCTATGGAAATTATTTATAGGAATTTCTTGGAAATATTTTTACAGTAAAGAATCCATCTTTGATATGAATAATCCTCCCTACTTTATTATATTATATGTTTTCCTGTTTCATATAATAGAATTTTAATTGGTGCAACTGAGCACAGTGAAGAAAACCAGCTGTCTAAAACCTGTAACCAGGGAGAGGAAGAGGAAGGCTCAGGGAACAGGTCTGTGTGTCTGAGAACCTAGAACTCAGAGGGTCCATGAGTTTCTCTACTAATGTCATCTACCAAGGGTATTTAGAAGTCACCGTGTTGGGGACACTTTTATTACTAATACTTAACGTTGTTGCTACAGAAAGACAGACCAGTTTCCCCTTTTCTTGGTAGCCTCAAAGGAAAGGACAGTGGCCCTTCTTTTTATAAAGGTTTTACTGATAAATATGCATTTCATCTGAGTCAATACATATTCGTATTTCCCCTCCTACAGACAAGATATTCTACACTGGAATTAGGATTCTGCAGTGCATTAGACCGACATAGTAGCTATCACCATAGGGAAGAAAAACAGAGAGAAGAAAACCAAAAAGCACACTTAGGATGAGTTACCAAGATTTCTTAAAAATATGTAAACATCTTGAGTCACTGGAAACACGAAGATGAATAAGACACAGTGCATGCCCTCAAAAGGTGCACAGTCCAGGGAGGGAGGCAATGCACAAGCAGATAATTACAGTACAGCACTGTGTTGTAACAAGTGCTGAACTGCCTCACCGAAACCCACAGCTTCAATTAACTAAGTTACCCAGGCAAGGACTCCTACTGTTGTGGAATGGAAATGACAGTTTATGATCTCTAACTTCCTTGGTGCTGACATCCTGCCAGCTCCTACCCAGCCTAGAAAGCATTTCCTCTTCCCTAAATGACCTGCTTCATGTCACATGCGGGCAGAAAAGCTTTTGTTGGGAGCAGCCAGGAAACTGCTCAGAATTGTGTGTGTGTGTGTGTGTGTGTGTGTGTGTCTGAATGTGAGTGTGTGTTTTAGTAGAGTCATTATTATGCCACTGCAAAGACAGGAAATAATAGGTCCATTTCTTCTAATGAAGAGACAGTGTATAGCTTAAAGATGGTTTATTAGCTTCCAGCTTATAATACACAAGAGCTATTTGGGTACATAACTCACTTGGCCGGTCCAGAGCCAGCCCCATAAACCTCAGCAGCACTTTTCCCCCACCTTTTTGACTAAATAGAAGTTACTGTAGAGTTAGAGCCCTGTTATATATGATGTTAATAAATACGCCATACTGACTGTCTGCTCTTTTACGTAACTCCACTAACCTGGACACATTACCTGAGATTTATATTGCTGCATAAAGTCTGAGGGGAACGTAGGGAAATGGCTTTCTAGATAGAATTAGACTAGCTCTCTCTCTTACATTTCAGACACGGCAGGAGGAGAGCTGTTCAGAGGCACCTGTAAAGGACAAGAGAGGGAAAAAAGGAAAGATCTTGAGGAAAATCATTGCAATTTTGCCAATGTGGCTGATTCTACATTTAGGCTTTGGTTATAAAAATCCCTTCTTGTCTTGATGAAGAAAGAAAAAAAATCTCTGGTGGAACTTAATATATTAAGCCTTTTGCTAAGTCTCTAACCTGTTTTGAAATTCCAGTTAGTGAACTAAAACCTAGTACTAGGGTGTTTAATAAATATTTGTTAAAAGAATAACAAACTGTAAAGTCCCTGAAGTCTGTGATCACGGTTCTATCTCTTTCATCCAGAAGGGTGCCTAGTACCTGGAAAGCATGCAATAATTATTTATTTCATGAATGGATGATATAAATAGCAATATGTATTACTATTCATGGGTACTATATAGACTCCAATCCAGCCTTATATCTGATCCTGAAAGGTGACAAGCAATATTTTATTGACATTTCACAGGTAAAGATCTTAAGGTAAAAATAAGTGAATTGATTTGGATGACTCTAAATAATAAATCATTAAAATGAAAGAAACAGAAACCCTGGGATTCAACAGTACGAGTAAAGAAGATGGCAGTGGGCATATTTAAGAGCTAGATGGCCACGTGGAGTTGGCTTCTGTTTCAGGAGAAAAGTCGAGGACTCCAACTTCCTGCCTGGAGCCATATCATATAAACATGAGTTAGTGACGTTGGACCATGAGTTTATTCCCTAATCCCTGGAACTTCAGTTCTTTGAACTGTGCTCTCTCTGGTGGAAGCCACAGTGCCTGCCTTCCTTCCAAAGGTATATGCTAAGTCCTAGTCCACACCTATGATGCCTCCACTTTCACCACAGCCTCATCTCCTCACCATCAGCCACAGTCCCCATATATGCCCAATTTGACTTTAAAATAAAATTGTAATGCAATGGAAAAAGATCCATATGCACAGAATACTCATAATTTAAGTCAGAAATGCTATTCAGGTTATCAAGGTCTTTCACAGCTTGAAATATATGACATATGCTAACTCAAATTTAAAACTGTTCATCTTACCCATATTTTTCTTACTAGTTGCCTATACAATTAGTCCTATAGTTTGCAAACACTTGTGACAAAGTCTATTTCTCTCGTTTGCTTTGCCCGGCAGGTACTTCTGTCCACTTCTCATGCCCCGGATAGCCTTTTTCTCCCAATGCTCATCTTCCTCTTATTCCTTTTCTGTTCTTCAGGATACTTTCTCTGAACTACACCAAGTAGTAAAAGACTCATCTCAAGTGACTGACTTTATTGCAGCCTTTAATACCTTCCTTTATGATTCATTCTAGTATCTTGTATCAGTTAGCTTTTGCTGCATAACAAACCACCCCAAAACGTAGTGGTTTAAAACAATAATTATTAATTGCTTATGATGTTGTGGGTTGGCAATTTGAGCAGTGCTCACCTGGGTTAATTCATCTCTGCTCCATAATGATGTCAATTGGGCCTCACTCAGATATCTAAGAACCTCAGGTGGTAAAGTTGGGATGGCTGGGACATCTGGGGACTCTCTCCACATAGTCTCATTATCCATCAGGGGAGCCCAGGCTTGTGCACCAGGATCACAGGATTTTCTAACAAAAGTGAGTGCTGTAAAACCCCCAAAGCCTGGGCTCGGAAATTGCCCAACATCCCTTCCTATGTTTTATTGGTTTAAAAGAAGCCGCCAGGACAGCCCAGATTCAAGGGGTGGAAAAAACAGACTCAGTCACCTAACGGGAGGAAATGCAAATAATTGGTAGCCATTTTTTTCAATTTATTACACATTTTAATTTTCCAAAAAAAAAAAAATCCCATCAGCTTTAAGCACAATTAAAAATAGTAAAAATTTTACCAAATAATTACTATAATTTCTTAAATGCCAGCGCTAGGCATTTAAACACTTTATGTAATACATAGTATTCCGTCCTTACCCAGAGAAATAAAAATTATGGCTTGTGGACCAAATCCAGCCTGCTGCCTGCACCTGTTTTTGTACAGCCCACAAGCTAAGAATGTTTTTTACATTTTTAAATAGTTAGGGGAAAAAATCAAAAGAAAAATAATATTTCATGACACATGGAAATTATATGAAATTCAAATTCCAGTGTCCATAAATAAAGTTTAATTGGAACACAGCATGCTCATTTGATTAAATATTATCTATGTCTGTTTTCACACTACAATAGCAGAATTGAGTAGTCACAGCACAGACCATACGGCCTGCAAAGCCTAAAATACTTAATATCTAGCCCTTTGCAGAAAGTTTGCTGACATCTCAAGTAGATATATTATCTCCCTGATACTAACTAGTAAACCAAAGCTTTAAAAATCTAAGTAACTTAGAGACAGAATTTGAACTCAAATCTGCATGACTCCAAAACTCACACTGTACTTACTCCCAGCAAAATGATGATGACTGCCATTTGTTGAGTTCATATCTGTGTCATAACGCTGAATCCTTATGACAGTCCTGTAAAAGGGTATGATTATCTCCATTTTAGAGATAAAAAAAACTAAAAGATGAGTCACAGCATAATTCGACAAATTCTGTATGACTAGTGAGTGGCAGAGCTAAAATGAAAATCAGGTATCTCAGACCTCAAAGGTTGAGCTCCTAGGAAAAGGCACATTTGTAATAGAGAAATCTGACAGATACCATCTTAACCAAGATGTCAAACTTATTATCACCAAAAACAGGACAAATGGACTTTGTAAGCCTTCTGATGTCAGATGCAGAGGAGACAATGCCACCCATGGAACACTCCAGTCAAAGCTGGAGTTAACCACAATTAACTCATAAGGAAATAATTTGACACATTCAAATCAAAAGACACTCTACCAACAACCAGTCTTGGCTCTTCAAAAAGTCATAATCATGGGCCAGCCGGATGGCCTATCGGTTAAGTTCGGCACGCTCCGCTTAGGCAGCCTAGGTTGGGTTCCTAGGCGCGGATCTACACCACTCCTCAGTGGCCATGTGGCAGTGGCCCATGTACAAAATATAGGAAGACTGGCCACAGATGTCAGCTCAGGGCAAATCTTCCTCAGCAAAAAAGAGGAAGATTGGCAAGAGATGTTAGCTCAGGGTGAATCTTTCTCGGCAAAAAAAAAAAGTCATAATCACGAAAGATAATAAAAGACTAGAGAACTGTTCTCAATTTAAGGAAACTAAAGAGGCATGATAAGTAAATGCCATGTGTGACCCTTGACTAGATCCTGGATCAGAGGAAAAACATAAAAGACAATATTGAGACAATTGGAAAAATCTGTTTATGGATTATGTATTAGAAATAGTATTATATCACTGTTGAATTTCCTGAGTGTGATTCTGCGTTGGATTATGTAGGAGAATGTCTTTGTCCTTAGGATATAGCTGCTGAAGCATTTATGGACAAAGCACCATGATGTCTGTAACTTACTATCGAATGGTTCAGCACACACACATACAAATAAGTATGTATGGTGTGTGTGTGTGTGTGTGTGTTGTGTGGGGCGAGAGAGACAGATAGAAAGAAAAAGGAAGGGAGAGAGGGAGGAAGAAAAAGTAGACGGAGATAACTATTGGTGAATCTAGGTTAAGGGCATATGAATGTATATTCTTGCAAATTTTCTGTGCCCACAGCTTTGCTCTTACCATTCTATCACTTATGCTTTTAAACACAGAAAACCCTAGTCTGCTCTCCTCACACTTCTCATTGGGACCCCTCTGCTCCTCAAAGCAAACACAGGTTTTGTGTACTTCTGAAACCGAGGGGACGAACCTCTGACATCAGAAGACCAGGCAGTTGTAAAAGGACTGCTGTTCATGCCTTACAAGAAACTTTGACACTTTGAAGAGGTTAAAGTTTCCATTCAACTTGTCACATTGTGCTAGTTTAAAGCCTTTAAGTACACCGACCCCTCTTTCCACAAGCAATTTCCCACAGGCACCTGTGTTTGGAACACACATACAGACTGCTGTAAGTGCCCATTACTCTTCAAACCTGCAATGCCCCCCAAAATAATTACAGTGAAAAACACGTACTACCTCAAATGAAAAATACCTCAAAAGTTCAAAAGGCAGGAGTTGAACAAGATGATCCCATTTCATGCTACATTAACATGTCACTCTAATTTTATATAGGAATGAGCCTTCATACATCCCATCCAGAATTCTGAAATATGTAGGTATCCAAGCAAGTAAATCTATTTCATAAATTGGGAGGTAGGGGGAATTATACTTGCAGTTTAAGAACTTGTCCAGAAATTTTAGACTAGTGAATGATATAAGAGAGAGAATGAGGAGGGAGGAGGGACAGGAAGAAAGGAAGGAAGGAAGGAAGGAAGGAGGAAGGGAGGAAAGGAGTGAGGAGAGAGGGAGGGAAGACGGAAGGAAGCAAGGAAGGGATGAAGGGAGTGAGGTAGAGAGGGAGGAAGGGAGGGGAGGAGGGAGGGAGGAAAGGAGGGAGTGAGGAAAGTAAGAGGGAAGGAGAGAAGAAAGGACCCCGCCCCATTCTAGCCTGAGCAGATTTATGTCCACAAACTACTTTTGTTCTCTTGGAGAGAATACAGGGCTTGGTTAAGAGTGTGGGTGCTGGAGTTAGACAGTCTGGAGTTTATATCTTGGCTATGCCACTTACCAGCCATGGAGGTCTTGGTCCTAGACAGGACTGAACCTGTCTGCACGCTGGTTTCTCCATCACAAAATGATAATAACAATATTACCTACTACTAGAGTTACCATGAGAATCAGATTGAAATAATTCATAGAAAGTGCTTAGAACAGGGCCTAGTACATAGCAATAAACTTTGAGCTATTATTATTGGAATCATTTCAGATCAAGTAGGAGGAAATTGCAAATCATCCCAGATCCGAGTGTCAGAATTAGCATCATTTCATACAGCCGTCAAATTGTCTCACCAACAATTCTTGAGAGGAAATAGCTTTCTGGGTCTCTTATTTCTTCTCTCCTTCAAGTGGTTAATCCATACAAGATCAATTTATTTCTCACTAAATCCCACAAAAAGAACTATGTTGTAATCTAAATTCCATTCACCTCATCAGTATGTAACTGCAAACTAAGGCCACATTTTCTTTCCATGATCAATTTCTTGCAGTGTCAGCCCCATTTAGCCTAATTACCAAAAATTAATTTCCCCTCAAAGTGCCCCTTTCTTTTCTGGAGACCTTAAAGAGACACATGACAACACTGTAGTCCCTGAGGCACACTCACCACAGCATCCCTTCCTCCTATGCTTCCCTTTAGTCCATGTTCCTGCCTGAGGAGCCATTTGGGGAAGCCTTGGTTTCCTGGAGCCCATATCTATCGTGTGAAGTCTCATATACATGCAAAACGTGGTGTCCCTGTATACTTCCAAAGCTAGCTTCTATGGTGGACATTTGTTTGTTGATGTTCTTGTTTTCTGCCTCTAGTAATAGCACCCCATGGTCCTCTTGGTGAATCATGCCTCCATCACTGTCAATCTGAGCAGTGTAGGTGGCCTTGACTCCAAGATCAGCATGTGACCCCATTCTGACTAGTAAGAATTAGGCCCAAGACTTTTGTAACAAGTTGCTGAAAATAAGGGATTAAAATGAAAACCTAGAATTGCTGGCAGCCAGCTTGCCTTCACAAAGGAGTCACACTAAGACATCTGAATAGGGAACCAATATAGAGGAAGGCCAGGTTGGAGGGATAGAGAGATAACCAGGTGGTAATGACCTCATCTGAGCCTCTGGATCCAGCTATGCCTGAACCTAGATGATCCAGCCCAGAATGTTTCCATTAAGAGAGCTAATAGATGTCTTTTTTGCTTTAATCAGTTTGGGTTGGATTTTAGTATTATCTGACACTGAAAACATTCTGAATGATACTGCTTCTAATCTTTGGAGGGCCACAGCCTTTCTGGGATTCATACAGAAGTGAGGAAGGGGGGCTTCCTTCTAAACTCTGTGCCCAACTTAGTCATCAGGCCTGGATAAAGCTCTGTCTATGCTCAGGGTCTTCCAAAAATCTGATCACATTCTGGTCCTAATTTTCCTAACTGTAGAATTTTAAAGCCAACCCAGTTGTCCTGACCCAAAACAGACAGTGAAACATCAATTCTGTCCTCTTCTATTACCATCCTGACTCTCTCCCCACAGCAAAAATTCCTCCTTCCTGACCAGTAACAAAACAGAGCCTGCTATACATCTCAATGGATAGAAACAGATATAGAGAAAAGAGAGTCATGAATGATGATTATTACTTAGCCTGTCAGAAATGCCGTGGTACACATCAGTGCTTATCTTTGTGCTATATGAACTACCATTTTTTGCTTGATTATCACACACTAAGATTATGCGCCACCCAATGTTTTAAAAGAGGCTTACACATAACCTTGGACACCCAACCTCATGTATCCCATAAAGTCCAATCTTAAAATGGATTCTCCCACTAGCAGGTTTTTGGAAACATGGCTATCTCTGGGGAAGAAAGAATAGAGAATTCAACTTAAGTATCACAGCTGGAAGGACTTGGTTAAATATGACTCAGTCACGTTGCCACTCAAGACAAATCTATAACAACGTTTAAATCACCTAGTCTTGCACACAGGCATGAAAATCAATTATTCCTCCATTGATTTCTACTGTTGTCTCCTCAAAAATTCGGGATGTAACTTTTAATAATAATCATCATCATCGGCAATACCACCATGGGCCAACAGCCTTAATATTCTTCCATTTGATTAATTTAATGAAACAGTGGAGCATATTGATGTTTTTTTCCACCATCAATTTTTCTAGCTATTGAATTTCACCCTTTTTCTATCTTCCCACTTCTCCCAATTGTTAAGGTCATTTTCAATTTCAATCCTGTTCCCAAGGCATTGGCCAACACATCCAACTTTCTGTCAATGGGATATTTAATAAGCACACTCATTCCACTATCCAAGACATTAATGAAATTTCTCAGCACTGCAATAGAACTTCTCTCAAACTATCTTCTCTCCCTATTTTCATGTCACAATGACCTGTTGACAAATACTTTCAATTTGAGCCAGCTGTGTACTTAACAGTAAAATGAGCTAAACTCTATTTTCTCAGTTTCTTGATGAATATGACATGTGAAACTGGATTTTAAAAGCTTCTGGAGGCATAATGAAGGGTTGAAACACATCCATTTGCCCTTATCTGACAAAATAAAGAATAACAACTCTATGAGGCAGTAAACCCAATCTTTCAGATTTTTTCTATTATTTCTAAGGTCCTTGAATCTTTAGCTGTTTCCTGAGTCATCAATCCTAATTTCTTGGAGGGAGAATGAGTGTGGAGCCAAACACACCTGGGGCTGAATTGTACCTCTGCCACCCTGTGGGACTTAGGAAAAAATAAAATAAAATAAAATAAAGCTTTCCTTGTTTTCCCCCAAGCCTGTTTCCTCATCTGTAGAATGCGCATAATTCTTAGCTTTTAACATTGTTTCCAGGCCTAGCAACGCACCTTTGCCAAAGTATAAATTCAATAACAAGCTGGTCTTCCTTTTCTGTCTCATTTAGAAGGTTGTGTCTACATTATAAAATCTCATTGCCGTCAAGAGGTAACATCGGGCACCTGCATAATAAGTTTGTGTGAAGCGTGACTATCTATTCCAGTGACTTCCATACATTTAAGCTCTTCCTAATTTCTTACACCCTGGGGTTGGTGGGGGGCAGTGCAGGTTCAAGCACAGTCTCAGAGTCAATCAGGGTGAACCTGACTATGCCACTTGTTAATACGGGCCTCAGGAAATTTTCTTAAACTCTCCAAGTCTGTTTTCCCTTCTGAAAAAGGAGATGATAATAGTACCTGGTTCATAGCTTTCTTTTAAATGTTTCTTTTAAGAGCTACACTAAATTTGGAACACTTAGCACAGTCTTTGGCTCATAGTAGCATTCAACAAATAAATACTGTAACGTGATAATGTAATTCTCACTGGAATCTTACCCACAGGTGATGAATTCTTATGTGTCAGGTAGAATTCCTTCCACTTTCCAACTTCTCTCTCATTAAATAGTACACTCCATGCAAATATGGACCAAACTTGTTTCATTCAATTTTATAGACTCTGCTCCTAGAACAGTGCCTGTCACATAGTAAATGCTCAATAAGAAATTGTTGATTAAATGATGAATGAATGAATAAATGCACACATCTTTGAGTTCATGCCAATAAAGTTTGAATAAGATTGAGGGCAGCTGTTCATTGATCCTATCGACTTTATTAACATGACCACCACCTCTGACTTCTTAGTTACAGCTTTCCCATTTTCTAAAGTGCATCAGAGCTCAGCATAAAAAGACTTTGGGCAACATAGTACCTATAGTTAACAACATGAAATTGTGCACTTAAAAATTTGGTTAAGAGGGTAGGTCTCAGGTAAAGTTTTCTTACCTTTTTTTTTTTTTCTTTTTTTTTTTTGAGGAAGATCTGCCCTGAGCTCACATCCATGCTAAGCTTCTTTTTGCTGAGGAAGACCGGCTCTGAGCTAACATCTATTGCCAATCCTCCTCCTTTTTTTTTTCTCCCCAAAGCCCCAGTAGATAGTTGTATGTCATAGTTGCACATCCTTCTAGTTGCTGTGTGTGGGACGCGGCTTCAGCATGGCCGGAGAAGCGGTGTGTCTGTGCACGTCCAGGATCTGAACCCAGGCCGCCAGTAGCGGAGCGCACGCACTTAACCGCCAAGCCACAGGGCCAGCCCTAAAGCTTTCTTACCTTAAGAAAGGCAGGAGCACAAGGAAACTTTTGGAGATGATGGGTATGTTTATTACCTTATAGTGGTGACAGTATCACAGGTGGATGCATATGTCCAAACTCATTAAATTGTGTACGTTAAACGTGAGCAGTTTTTTGTATGTCAGTTTTACCTCCATAAGATTGTGAAAAAAAACTTTGGGGTCACATCTCTAAACTTCAATAGCATGATTTATTTTCTGAAAATTTGTGAATTCTCTCACTCCCAAAAAAGAGTTTATTATTAAAACATAAGTACAAACAAATCTAAAATGATTTCATGACGGTCTGATAGACCTCTTGTTCTCAAACTCATCCAAATTCTTCAGTTGACAGAGAGAATGATTGAGTGTCCCTGAGGGATCCAAGAGTGTAGATGAATATCCTCCCTCCCACACACATGTACTAAATGTTTTTAAGTGTTATATTTTATCCCAAACACATAATCAGATGCACAAAGATGCAGGCACAAGGATTTTCATCACATTAATTTTTCACAATCATAAAATAATGAGAAAAATCTAAATGTACATAAAAATATAGTAACTAAATGAATTTTAGTTTACCTCAATTATGAAATTCTGTGTAGCTATTAAAAACTATATTACCTAAGAATATTAAAATACTGAAAATATTTTCAAAATATATTGTCAAATGAAAGAAGTTGGTTACAACTTCTAGTTATCATCCCTAAAATGACAATGAAGTGTTTTTTCAATAAAATACCCAACAAGGAAAAGATAATAGGAGAGGATACAGAATTGTGGAAGATGGAAAGTAAATGGACATGTGGTAGCTTTCTTGAAACCCAAATGACTTTAAAATTTATGCTGGCCCTGGGAAGCTCTAGACGTAGACAATGCATGCTACAAAATCCCAGAAATGCTCAAGAATAAGAAACACCACCTAAAGCAAAATTGCTTAAATATCCTTACAACGAAGTATTTAAATCCAAGATCACTCTCAAACCCCATTACCATTCCTGTAGAAAGCTAGGAATTTACTCTCTGAAGAAGCTGACTCAAAAACACTCTAGATTTGAGGTCACTTGGGACAAGTGAGATTAGAGTAACATACTAAAAATATGTGGATGAAGTGAAATTTTAACTACTGAATCATGAAGTCCCTGGCCCCCTTCCTCCACTCATCTCCAAAAATGCTCAAGTCTCAAGTTCTTTCCAGCTTAGTCTTATGGCTTCACTCAGCATTAGTTTCTTCAAAATTCTTTTCTTCGGCAAATTTGAGGTTTAAACAGAATCTCAGGGGGAATGTTTAACCTGCCAAAGAAAATAAGTGTTTTAATCACTTAATAGCACGTTTTATAAACAACTTTTATAATCTTCACAAAAGTTTATTGCTTTGTTAGCGCTGATTCTTCAGAAGGTCTGCCTAGAAACACTATACTTGTAATTAATTTTTTTAATTACGTACTTAAACTGCAAAATGGCATTTCTTAGAACACAGTCCATAGTTCACACATTTCACTGCACCTCATCTGTCTTCTCCCAGTTGGTTTTCATTAAAGTCATTGCATTAGGAGAGTCCACCTTAGTGGTTCTCAATCAGGGAATAGTGAGAGAGGAGGCACCTCATCTCCACTACAATTTTCTCCCTAACTTCCAACCAAAGTGTGAATCAGGAACCCAAAGAGGTCTTTTTAAATTATGCATACACAGCCCTGCCTCAAAAAACTCTGCAGGTCCTTCAACCATCTCCTAGTAGAAAATCATCGCACATCCCTAACGGGTGTAATGAATATGTAAGTGGGGTGAGCAGAAAATAGAGTAAGAACTACATCACTACACAATGTAGACACCTGACCAAACTGAACAATTTTACGAAATTTGAGTTTTGGACAACGCTGGGGAAACATGACTTCTAAGCCCTTTTCCATTTGATAATTTCTATAGTTCTTTAGTGGAAATACTGCTTGTCCCCTTCTACGGGAATTGGCACATGACTCGGGTTGAGCCAATCACCCCTCTGGTCCAGTGGGCAGGCAAGGGCCCTAGCCAATCAGAGTGCCCCCCTGGGATTTTTCAAAGTGAAGTTGGTATGAAAGTTCCTTTTCCACTTTGGGTCAAGCAAGTGTAAGTATATGAGAGCAATCTCCCAGAGAGCATGTCCTCAACTCCGGGGATAAGCCAGACTAAGAAAATAAACCTGGTGCACAGAGAAAATTGGAAATCAAGAAAGAAAAGAGAAAATCCTGGTGGGATTTTGGTTCCTGATTACAGGCAAACCTATGATTTCCCATTTTGCCTTAAACTAGTTTTGAATTAGATTGAATTGCATTTTCACTACTTCCAAACAAAAGAGTCTTGCTAATTCCTATTTTGTTTTAAACTGTAAACTCTGAGAAGGTTAAAACCAGGCTTGATAGACATTATATACATGAAATATACTGCTTGAATAGTGGTGGTCATAGTGGCAATGGTGAGGATGACGTTAATAATAAACAAACTCTATTGAATGCTGACTACATCCCAGGCATTGCTTTAGTACCATCACTGTACTTATGATATAGGTACTATAATATTATCTCCATTTTTATATTTGAGGAAACTGAGGCACATAGATGTGAGGTAACTTGCACAAGATAGCATAGCTAAAAATTTACATAGCCAGGATTTGAACCTAAGCACTCTGGCTCCAAAGCCTACACTCAAACCACCATAATAGTCTTCTTCATCATGACAAGTCAGTTAACTGGGCTGTTAACAATGTATCCTCTACATTAAAGCACAGAGACCAAAATTACTCTCAACTTTGAGAATGTATGACCTTGAGAACATTCCAACTGCTTTGACCTTTCAGATCTTAGTGAAAGGAGCCAACTTCACTACTGGGATTTACATGTGAATTTCTTGGAAATGCCCTGAGGAAACAGCTCCATCTGTAAGTAAATGGAACATGATAAATGATGACAGTCTAATGGGAAGTGCCTTACAGAGGCTGACAACCCTGAACTATTTCTACTTGACTTGTGGTTTGACCTAGAGCCAATCATTCCACCCTTGACCTAGACTCTGGGCTCTGTTTATTTCTGATTTAATGAATGGTAATTTTCAATGTCCCCTCCCAATAAGAGGGCATTTTTTAAGGCAAATGACAGCAATGCATAAAATTCTCCATGCTTCTTAGAAGATGTTAGCTAGACAAATTTAAGAGAAGTTTGTAATCTCACTGTAATAATAGTAGCTAAAATCTATTGAGTGCTTACCATGTTTCAGCACTCTGCAAAGTATATGCATTGCTCATTTAAACCTCACGGCAACCTTATATTGCAGATACTACTATTATTCCCATTCTACAAGCGAGGAAACAAGATTTGGGTGGTTCAATTACTTGTGAATGTTCACGTGGTGTGATGGCTAATTTTATGTGTCAACTTGGCTGGGCTATGGTGCACAGATATTTGGTCAAACATCAGTCTAGATGTTGCTGTGAAGGTATTTTTTAGATTAAATTAACATTTAAATCAATAGACTTTGAGTAAAACAGATTTCCCATCATAACATGGGTGGGCCTCATCTAATCAATTGAAGGCATTAAGAGAAAAAAGAGTGAGATCCCCCAAGGAAGAAGGAATTCTGCAGACTGCCTTCAGACTTGAGCTGCAACATCAACTCTTCCCTGGGTCTCTAGCCTGCTGGCCTGCCCTGCAGAATTCAGACTTTCCATGCCCCACGATCACATCTGATTTCTTAAAATCTCTTTCTCTCTCTCTCTTTTTATCTCTCATGGATATTTATATACATATACACCCTATTGGTTCTGTTTTTCTAGAGAACCCTGACTAACACACATCTACACATAGTAACTGGAAAAGTTTGGATTTAAACTGAGTCAATCTGATTACAAAGTCCACCTCAAGTTTTTTTCCACTCATAAAATTTTCTTTAGCCATTCTCTTTCCTTATGGGGCCATAGCTCTAGTGTCTCTGGAAACTGGCAGTAACATTGGTTTGGAAAAAAAAAAATATGAGAGGTATTCTATCACTTTCTTCTAAGAAATTTATTTCTCTTGCCTACAGTCTAAATTTAATTAAGCCCAATGAAATGTCTTTGGATCCTGCCCTCCAAACCTATGTGATTTGTCATCACTCAGTGTTAAACCCCACTGTCTATAGTCATTTAGCTTATCATATACCCTCTTCCCTAGCATCTCAAGGCCGCGGTGAAATTCAATCATGGGCACATGTCTCCTGCAGTGGGAGGAGAAGTAGGGCTAATAGGAAGTAGAGTAGCAAAGTGGAAAGAGCAAAGTAGGTCTCTGAACCTCACTTTTCCTACCCGTAAAATGGGGATAGCTATACCTACCTTGAAGCATTGTTTTGAAAGCCAAGAAAACAAACAGAGCAAAAGCACAGTGGAGGTATTCAAGAGGGCATAGCTCTTATCATCAGCAGCACTTCTACTTTAGAATTTAAAGCCACGTGTCTGTTCCCTAAGCTCACTTATAATCAGGCAACTGCTGTTGTTTGGCCATATTTCATGCACATTGCTGTGATCTGGGGTGAAGGCTAAGTCCACAATTACTCCATCTTCTATTTGACTTGTCAGCATGTCACAAAGAGTGCTTTAAAAACCCTGGACTCCCTTTAGAGACCACAAAAATAGAGGGTTAAGGGTGGAATCCGAAAATCAATTTAGTTTCCGTCTAGGCAGACTTTCTGCTGTGATGTTTCTTGAACGACATAATGGCTCTGCGGAGCTGATGACAGAGGGCAAAAGAAGAAACAGCCCAGTTTTGATGCAAGCTTGTCTGTCACAGCTAAGCTGACATTCCAAGGACAGCAGTTTCCTCAGCACTGGAGGCAATACTCGCAGAAACGGTACCAATCAGCCACGCTCAGGTATGCCCCAAGCATCTGTGAGCCAAGCTCTGGGTTATGTATACCACTCGCCGTCTATACTTTAATTCTGTAAATAAAGTTTGTTTTTTTCTCACTATAAAATTAATTCACGATCCTTATAAAATATCTGGCAAAAACAAAAAAGTAAAAGACAAAAATGTTATTCATAGTCTCAGTAATCAAAGACAACTATTGTCAACATTTCAGTAATTCTTTCTAGATTTTATTAATTTTGAGCATTGGTGAAGCTGTGATTATACATTCCGTTATATATTCAATCATGTAACTCTCTAAACCAGAGTTGGCAAACTACAGCTTGCAGGCCAAATCTGGACCACTGCCTGTTCTTATACATAAAACTTTTCTAGAACACAGCCATGCCTATTCGTTTACGTATTGTCTATGGTTTCTTCCACACTACAGTGGCAGAGTTCAGTAGCTGATACAGAGACTGTATGGTCTGGAAAGCCCAAAATATTTACTATCTAGACCTTTGCAGAAAAAGATTTTTCAACCCCAGCCCTAGACAAATGGTCACTGGATGTACTGGCAATGAGGTGCAGTGGGATTTCTACCTCCACCCCATTCTCTGAATGCCCACATCCTAACTATCTTTCAAGACCCAATACTATTGCCATGGTGTCAGGGAAGCTTCCTCTTATGCTCCCAACTGGAAGTCAGCTCTTCCTCTTCTAAGGCACTACAGATCTTGATCCCTATTTTTCTTAATACCTTGTCCATTTTCTACCAGTACTTTACATGTATGTGTTTTTGTAAAGTATCTTTTCTCACCTATTTGACTACCTTTATTTCACCACATCACTGAGCTCAGTGTCTAGCACTTAAACACAGAACTCAGTATATATTTGCTGAACAAAAACATTAAGATATGGCCCCCCATCCTCCAAGAATGAGCAACCTGGTCAGGAGAAATAACATCAACTACATTAAAACAATTAAGCATGGTTTTGATACAAGAATTGTTAAGAGAAGGAAGCTATGGTTTGGGAAGCTATAATTAGGGGAGGCTTCTTGAAAGACTAGGGAATGAATTGGGACTTAAAGGGTGATTTTAAAACTACTTAGAGAATGAATAGGTAGAAGGCAGCAATAAAGACGGGAATGGAATGTGCACAGCTTTGTCTAACATGGTGAATAAAGATCTCGACAGGGTGCAGGGTGAACTCAAGCAGGAGAGAGAAACAGTACAGAGAGCCTGAGTACGGCCAGAAAAATGTGGGACCTTGAAAAGCAACAATACAATCACTAAACGGAAGCCTGGGCTCAGTTCCCAGAACAGCGACGACTGACCTGTATATGCCTTAGTGGACAGCTGTTTAGAATTCTATGGTGGAACATCATCAGTTTGCTTCTGCAATACCCTGCATCTTAATGAGCATCATTTGTAAGATATTTGAATGAGGCTGGTCCCCAGCTCAGAAATGATGGGAAGCTGAATATGAACACACTCACCCTGTGGGCTCCCATAGGACTTTGTACATAATCTTCTCCATAGCACAAACCATGCACTGTTGTAAGGTCCCTGTTTACATGTTTATATTCCCCACTAGGCATGGATTTCTCCAGGATATCTTAGTCACGGCTTGTTTAATTATGAGAGAAAAAAAGCCCACTTATTTTAAAAAATAGCTTAAGTAAGAAGAAACATATTTTAAGGTTGCAGTGGGATCCTACAGACCACACTGGGGGGAGTACAGGCGGTCCTCACCAGAACTGGGAAATCGCCAGTCTCTCTTCCTGCAGCCTCTGTGTTATCATGTCTGCCAAGCTCTGGACCTTTGATCCTCTCGCCCTCTGAAGCACACTTTCCTCTCCAAGACAAACCATATTTCATGGATTCCAGAATTCATATTTTCCCAGATTTAACATCTCTATATCTCTTAAATTGCTTAACTTCCAGTGACACAAGACACAGTTGGGGCCATGAGTTTCCTCAGGTAGAAAAGCAGAGCACCCAGTCTTGAGAATAGTGTCATCACATTAGAGGAAAATTCTGGAGACCACAGAGGGACATTTTTTAAATAAATGCTCCATTGCCAGTGCTCTCAGTGGCACAACAGTGATACTGTACAGAAAAAGTGATTTCCAAGAGTTGGACTCTGAACATGAAGTTTTAAGAACACCTAAACAGTCTATTTTACTCATATTTTCCTATTTATGAGAAATAGTAAAATTCAAAAGCATATTATATGAGAAAAAAACTATGATTAAAAAGTCTAAAAGAGCTCTTTCAAGAAGCATAAAACAAAAATTCTGAATGATGAAAAGGTATTATGCCATAGTATAAGTGGCAGATTTTGTCTTTCTGAGTGATAGACTTACAATTGATGCTGTCTTTCATTTGATGAAGTACTATACTTGCTGCTTCCCCTTGACTCCAGGTTACAGAAGGCTTTGGGTTGCCAGGTCTTCAAGTCGCAATTCTAAATGACATGAAGTGCAGGCCCAGTTCTGTCTGATTGCGTCGACCTCTATGTTTAGCTTTCGAATTCCCAGGAGAGAGAGCATACGTGTCCCAGCTTCAGTCAGATGTCCACCCCAACTGAATCAGCTAGAAGGAAGGCGAGTAGAACCAGCAAAGACTAGAAGAGGAAAACTTATGAGGACTAGATGGAGACACACTCAGGATGCCCAAAGAAGAGGAAAGAAGTGGATCCAGACCAGAAGCAAACGAGGTACGCCTCTGCCCCAAATGGTGGAGAGGTAACATACCAGGACCAGGCTCTTCTTTTACTGCTATTATTTTTGTTTTGTTTTGTTTTTTGGTATATTGCTAGTATCTCTTTTTGAAAACTATCTCTTAACAGAACACCTGTATATTTTTTCACAGACTCAATTCTCAACTAATTCTACAGTTTTCTTTAATAGAGCCCTGAGTTTAAATCCCTCTAATGTCACATATTACTTGCTACTTCTCCATACCATCCCCTCCTCTTATTAAAAGAGGCTGAAAGCATGGAAACTACACTGCTCAGAATCCCTTTGCCAGCAGAGTTCCAGCAAGATTTGGCCAATAACAGATGCTCATGTGAGATTCAGACGGCAGAAGAGAAGGTGGTGCCAGTACTCTCTGACAGTAGACGCAGGCAGCCATGTGCAGGTTGGCGTACCCCAGGCATGGGTTTTGCTGGAAGCTTCCAGCAGTCTTCCTGAGCCTCACCCATATAGGAGCTACAGCAGGTGAGATAACTTGCAGCTTACCTGCAACTTTTCAACTTTAGGATTCCTGAAAGCCTGGAGTGGCCATGCTGACCTCTGCTCCCTAGCCTTTCAATGGTGGTGTAACCTTCTAATCTCCTTTATTAAATGGTTTCCTATTCAAAATACCTAAGGGGGCTTCTGTTGTCTTGACTGAATCTTGACTCGCACATCCCTTTAAACAGTGTTCTCAAACTTTAATGTACATTAAAATTACTCAGAGAGCTATGTAAAACTCAGATTCAGCAGCCCTGGAATGAGCCCAGAATGCTGCATTTTTTTCAAGCATTCCAGGTGACTCTGATGCAGGTGGCCTGAGTCTACACTGAGAAACACTGCTTTAATATAGAGGTGAGGACCCCTGAGTCCTGTGATCCAACCACTCTTATCAGAAAATATTCTGATGCCCAGATCAATTTCCCAGACAAGCAATATTCTTTGCAATCTAGTGCCCAAAGAAAGGTTATTCCTTTCTGGAGGTGTGCTCATCATATTCTTCAGATTGCTTGCTCACCAGAAGCGTGTTATATCTGAGCAATTACTTATCAATGCGGTGCAAGAGTTTAAAGATGAAGAGGGCAGGGTTGGACCTAGGATCAAATCCTGGCTTTGCTGTGTACTGGTGTATGACATTAAGCAGGTCCCTTAACCTATCTGAGCTTCAACTTATTTTTCTGTAAATACTTACCCCACAGAGTCGATCATATATATAACAGGATTAACATCTAACTTTCCCACTTATACCTTGAAATCCATAAAGATGGGAACTATACCTAATATATTTATTGCTTTATCATCATTCAATCTTTGTTCAACAAATAATTATTGAGCACTTAATATATGTCAGAGTCTACACTAGATCCAAATGAGGATACGGTGCTTAACCCAATGTTTAGAAGAATTTAGAGCATGGCCCTTAGAGCAAGACTGGCAGAAAATGGTCTCATTGCCACTCAATGGTAGGAAGATTTTCTAATTTGTAGTTTTAATTTCTCGTTCTGAATCTTATGAAATGCTTCCCATGTCAGACTTCAGCACCTGTGGGGAAAGACCCTGGACACCCATTAATTTGAAATAAAGCATCAGTTCACACCCCTTCTGATTCCCTGAGTGAATGGCTGTTGCACTGGGAAATAGGCTGTCACTCTTGGGCGTCTGATCTGATCTGAGCCCCACTGACGCAGGAGGACAGGAGACAACCCCTGTTGATTGAAAGAAGCCCTTATGCCCTCCTCAGCTCCTTGTATGTGTGAGGAGACACATGGTTGATGGTGGAGAGCCTCCATCTGCACTTTTATGCACTTAAAGTGAAGGCCAGATCCTGGGAAATATTTGGGCATAATTCACCTCCAACAACCCAGGCCTCCCTTCAACCATTCCTTTACAATCAATCATAAGATGCTTTCGCAACACACAGACAAACACCCAGAGTCATTTTACATCTCACCCACCATGTTCTACTTCTCATATCCAGTTACATATCAACCTTTTGACTTTTACAAGTAGCTAATATGCGTCGAACACTTACTAAATTCCAGGCACCGTCAAGCACCTCGCATGCGTTATCCTATTGATTCTTCACAAGAACATTATGAGACAGCATATTTTTTACTGCTTTACAGAGGAGAAAACAGTGACCTAAACTCATACAGCAAGAAAGTTGCAGCCTTTGCTCTGTCTGATTTCAAAGTGCATGCTCTTCATCACTCTACTGTGCTGCCTCCTAATATTTATCTGTGAAAAGGAAAGTGTTACATTGAGTTAGAGGAGTTGTTGGCAAATTTTTTCTGTAAAGGTCCAGAGAGTAATTCTAGACGTTGCCCACCATAAGGTCTCTGTCATGACTACTGATCTCTGTGGTTATGGGATTAAAGCAGCCAGAGGCAATAGGAAAACAAGTGGGGGTAGTGGTTGTGTTCCCATAAAACTTTATTTACAGTAACAGTCAGTGGGATAGATTTAGCCTGTGGACCATCATTGCAAACCCCTGAATTAGAGGAATGTCAGGCCAAGCAGATAAAGGCTGTCAGGCTCAACATAAAAGTGAACTTGCCTCAGTTACTTGGGGTTTCTAGGGACAAGCCCCAGAGGGCAGAGTTTCTGCATCTTTTCTGCAGCTACTGCCTCCCAAACCCAAGCTCCTGAGCAGGGCATGATGGAGGCGAGTCCAGTGAAGTCCCTGCAGGTCTTCTTCACTGAGAAGAGAGAATACAGACTCATCGGTTTCTCTCACTGCCGGGTCCCTGTGCTGTAACAAAGTGCCGCCATTCATTATCCCCCTTCTAGAATGCCCTCTGTGCCTCATGACCCAAGTCAGGCTCCCCTTCTCCCTGTACATCTTTCCCTCATGTGGATGAAGGTTAATGACACTAGAAATACTAAATAAAATAGGAATAATAACTGGAAAATTAAAACACCCTCTGCTGGTAAGAGTAATATAGTAGACGTGTATATATCCACCATGTACCATTTATGCCTAATGACCATGCCACACAATAACAATTATGAATATTGATTGGGAGATAAGAACTTTGTTGTAAGTTGTATTTGATTACAACAATGAGCTGTGTTCATGCTCTCAGAGTTCACAGTTTGTTGCATATGAAGCATGAGTGTGTCTGCTCGCAATTAAATATCATGAAGCATCAGTCCCCAACCATCGTTTCTCTCACATTTTTCAGATAATCCATACAATGTCCACACTAATAAAAGAACAAATCTTCTTGTAATGGGAATGGAACATTGGATTTAGAATATTAATTGCAAGCCATTTATCAATGTGTTAGGCACGGTACTAAACAGATTGCATAAATTATCTCATATTAACCTCAGCAACTTCATGATGTAAGTACTATTATCATCTTCGTATTACTAATGAAGAAACTGAGGTTTGCCCTCAGAGTAAGATTTTTTCCATTGCCTCCATGACAGCATAGGGTTTTGCGGTTACCTCCCCCCAAGAAAAACCATTGTGCCTTCAGGAAATGACAAACAATTTTTCAAATGTCCATGCTTCCAATCATGAGATCAGGGCCCTATGTAAACTGAATAGGAGCTCCTCTTGGGTCATCGCATCATGGCTTGACTCTGACATCAAGCTAGTATGAACAAGCTGAATGATCTGAGTGGTCAGAGTGCCAGACACTGATGGTCCCTTTCAAGTCCTTAGGAGGAAGAAAGAGAGCAGTTAGAGGCAGTAGAGTAGATGACCACATGGCAACATGGGTAGATCTTAAAAGCACAATATTGATTTAAGAAAAAGTAAGATGGTGAAATATTTGACATCATACCATTTACATAATTTAAATATGCATGCATGTAACACAGCAATGCACATTTTGGAAGACATATGCTGATAAATAAATGGCAAGCAATAGGATATACTGGAGCATATGAGGAAGCCGTTTGGTGTAAAACTAATTCGGCCTGAGCTTTTTTTTCCAAAAGGGCCTGTGGCCTTTGAACGTACATTGTATATTTGCTTTAAGCAGTTAGCATGTCCCAAAGACAAGAACAAATGCCCTTAAGATAAGGATGCAACTTCCTCCATATTGGCATTTCCTTGAGGATAAGCATTTCTCCCTAGGCTAGGATTTGATTGCTGCACTCATCCTGTGACCACCCAACTGGAGACAGCAGACCTGCTACCTGCTGTGTCCATCAATCACTGTGCTGACAGGGTAATCTGACAGGGCAATCTCAGGACTATTGTGAAAGGGACATTGCAATCATATGTGATACATGCACTTTGATGGTATGTAACCACTCTGTACACCCCACTTCTTTGGTGCCCTTCCTTCCTTGAGGAAGGAAGGCCCCAGGTTATATAGTCCTCATATTTGGCTCATAATAAACTCACCCCAATTTTTGTTTATAGGTTGATTATGGATTATTTGCATTGACAATGCACAACAAAGCAGAAGGAATTAAAGAATTAGAATGGTTGCTATAGTGAGGGGATGGAAATGGGAGTAGGTATAAAATAGGGATAAAAATGAAGAAAGAAAAAATAAAATAGCAGGAGTCTTGCAAAGAGCAATAAGGATCATGCACGGTGAACTGAGACATGTCACTACTCAATTCACTGAAACTGAGGTCTGAGACAGAAAACAGAACAAACGCCTTCCATCCAAAGGATAGCCAAACAATGAAAATGATCATGACAAAGAGACCCACGTAGGAAGGGTAGGGGGTGATCTAGGCTGAATCAGCTGCATCCCCAAAACAATACAATCTGGACTTCTAGAAAATAAAGAATGTCTGTAATGTAGCCTTGACAAAACAAGGGCACAGCCATCAGCAATGCAAAATTACTCTTATTGAGCAATGGTCCTCGCCCAGTAATATTTTCTCAGGGATAAACTGACAGCTCAGTAATAGATTGAAGAGACAGAGCCATTAATATATCCACTGTACTAATCCATTTCTTAAATTAACATTGTATAAAATTAAATGTCACACAAACAAGATATACTTGTTCATTAAATATAGTTGAAGAGAGAGAAAGGGTAGTGATCTCTGAGGCTAATGGGTGGCCATAATCAGGCCAGACATATCAAGAACCTTTGTGGCATTGGCTAATGCAAATGGGGTGAAAATTGTGTCATGTCCTAGCCAGATATAAAGAAAAGGTTAGATCATGGTATGAGAAGACTCTTTGCTTCCTCTCAATTTTCCAAACATCACATGTTTGATCATCTCTAGATGAGTCACCATCTGTCTTAGGAGCCAAAGACTGCTGAATAAAGTAAGAACAGAAAAAAAGAGGGGAAGGAGGGCAGGGAGAGATTTCTCACTCACACAGCACAGCTGACATTGGAGTTTTGAGGAGATTCATTTACTTTCAAATGTATGCCTGACAGCCTACTCTCAAAGTAAAGCATACTACTTTTGCTGTCACCATCTACAGCCTTACTACCAGGAACATCAACGCAACGATGATAGTTTGTTCTGCTCAAATTCACAAGAGTTATAGAACATCTGATGGACTGCCTGAATGAGAATTCTAAATAAGTGCTGGTGTTGACAATTACAAGAATGATACTGAATTTCAAGGGACTGAAAACTCAACAGCTGTAACATCTACTAGTCCGGCAATTGGGGCTAGGCTCAATTGCTGGCCCTCATCATCTCATCTATCCATGAGACGAAAGTAGAATAGTGTGTCCAACTGGCATGGTACAGGGGTAAAGAACATCATTTCTAAAGAAAGACAATCCTGGTGTTGAATTCTCTCTCTGGCACTTTACCAGCTGCATGATATTGGGCAAATTACTTATCCTCTCTAAGCCTTAATTTGCTCACATGTAAAATGAGAGAAACAGTAGTACTTCTTATCAGAATTAAATGAGATAGTACATATAAACATTTAGCACAGATTGTTGAACACAGTTAAGTATTTAACAAATATTAGTTATTGCTAAAATTAACCGGTCAGTACATCCTAAAGGCCTGAGTCAAGTATCATCTATTAATCACTCAGTACACACCAAGCACAGTGCTAGACGCTGGAGATACAGAGCTGGGCAATCCTACATTCAAGGTTCTCGTTGTTTGAATTACTGCTGCTAAGACTGACCATTAACTCTACTAAATTCTAAATGCTCACTTGTAATAAATCAATGTACTTAAAAGGAAGGGTATTTGTTTCCTATGCCAGACTCCACAATACCAGTTTGCTAGGGAGTACAGCATGTTCATGAAAATTATAGAAGCAGAGAACAGTTAAAAATAAGGGGAGGGGGCACACAATTGTTTTCAGAAAGCAAGCATTTGTAACTTTAAAGTTATCACTTATTGAATGTTTACAGTATGCCAGGAACCATGCTGAGCACCTTACACTGAATATTCCCATCCACCTTTGGCATGGGCGTTACAATAATACCCGTTTCTGAGAAAGCTAGGACAATAGACAGAGAGTTTGGGAATATGCCAAAGGGGACTACATTGTAGAACTGGGATTTAAACCCCTGATTCCAGAGGCTGAGTTAGAATGCTACACCATATTCCCTCCCTACACAGCAAGATGTTGAAGGATATCTATATTCTTGGAGCTGGCAGAAATTTACATATTATCTAATCCAATATACTCATTACATAAAGGAGTAATCACACCAAGGAATGCAGAGTAGCATGCTTAATATCACCCAACTATTTAATAGTAGAACCGGGATTCAAACCTGGGCTCCCTGACTTCTTCTCAGGGCTCTTCCATTACACAGCATTGGGTCTCAGTCTATTTAATGAAGTCTGCCCTGAAGGAAGCACGTTCAATAGGCCTGGGCAGCCTGTATGATTAGAACAGATATTCATCTCAAGTTTCCACCCACAGATTCCCTACCTTACCAAAGCACAGGGTTTGCATAGCATTTAACAATCACATTTCCGTGGCCTCAAATGAAGCTGATGAAAGAAAATGCAGGGCTATTATGCCTCCTCTGAACAGATTGTCGGGTTAGCAGTCATAGTCCTAGAGCACTCATTTCTCCATTTTCTGTTTCTATATTTAATACCCTTCAAAAGGTATTTTGATCAGCAGATGGATCATGAGATCCCTGAACTCTTGTGCTGTTCCTTGCCAGCCACTAAGATGACAGTGGACACCAGAGTCACAAACACAAGTGTCTCTATGAGACAGGCAGGTGACACAAATGAGTGATGTGGACTGGCTGCAAGACAGTAAGGTAAAAGCTGTGCCAAATTGGTGTGTGTGTGTTTCACACCACATAAAGGGGCGAGCTGTTACTCAGTTCTTGCCTATTGTTCCCACAGGGACACAGAAACCCACGTTGCCAGATTTTCTAGTGTTTAAAGAAGCAATGTAAATATGTAATTTTATGTAAAATTTTCCAGATTTTCAACCATATTGTCAAGCTAAATCTAGCCTGTAGGTTTGCAGTTTTTTAACTCAGGTGTATGTATTCTGAGCTCTCACACCTGCCAAAAGTCAGAATTTCTTTATCCTCCCAGACAACATGTTTCTCCTGGAGATTTATTTTTTAATATTTTTTTATATTTGTTTCTAAATGTCTTTCCCATTAGAAAACAGAGTTCTTTCGTAATTCCAAGTCTCTGGTACATTGTTAGCAATCAGTACTTAAAGAAAGAGAAGGGGTTGTTCTTTCCTGAAAGATAAAGCTATTTGTGTTCACTCAATCAGTCAACAAATATTCCTGGAACACCTTTCATCGTAACCAGGAACTGTGTTAGCTGCTAAGACTATAGCAGTGAAAAATGATGATAAATTCTGAAACTCCCCAGTTCTGTTACCACTGGGAGAGGTTTCCCAGTCTTTATTGCACTTACTTGTACATCGTCTATTATTTAGCAGTTCAGTAATATCTATAGCTTTGAAAAAAAAACCCACTGGTTTACCTGAGTTTATTGAAGGTAAATATATTAATCAGCACGCAGTCGGTTCATAGTAGCAGCAGCAATCTTACTCAAACTACTAGCAAGGAAGAAAGAGAGAGAGAGACAGTAATAGAAAGAGAAACGGAGAGAAAAAAGAAGGAAAGAAGAAAGGGAGGGCGAGAGGAAGGGAGGGAAGGAAAGAAAGGAAGAAGGGAGGATGGAAGGAAGGAAGGAACAAAGAAAGGATTTGCTAAATTTGTGGCTTCAGGCACAGTAGGATCCATGGACTCGAGCATTGTCATCAGGGACCAATTCTTAGGCTCTAACCATGTATGTAAACATTACAATCACTGGCAGTGCAAGACTTACACTCTAGGTCTTAGCAATATGAGAGGAAAAGAGAACATCTTCTCCAATAGCACTGGTGGAAAAGCCCCAGGGAGGATTCTCATTGGTCTAGATTGGTCACGTAATCCATACATGAACCAGGAACCATAGGACAGAAAAATTGTTAACATAGCCTTGTTAACTGAAAAGCAAAAAAAACATATGTCTCCTGTGTTAGTAAGAAAGCAACAGCCATTGAAGCAACACGGTGCTATCTTTCTGACTAGCCTGATGAAATTGATCTGGACCAGGAACTACCTGAGTTAAGTCCGAATACTCTGTGTTAAATCAGCAAGGAGGAAATAAGAGGTATTTGTTTGTTTTCCCAGGATATAACGTGGGAAAACAACATACTATCAAATTCTACATTTAACTTCTACCATAGAATCTCTCAAAGAGTATTCAGAAAAAAAGGAGCTCACTTTTTAAGGTTTTAATTAAAAGCAGATTTGGTGGGAATATTCAGTAGTCAATTAAAGTTTGGGAAATTTGGGGTTATACAAAGTTCAGTAGATTTCTTAACTGAAGAACTTCTCCGAGATCATACTACGTTAATGTGTATCATAAATCACCAAAGGTGGTGACTCAGTACGCTTTAGTTCCCAAATTAACTTGGCCACGGAACACTTTGGTACACAGAGAATCTTGTAGGCCTGATGTTCAGCAAAAGACAAGCTAGAATCCTCCACTCCACAATGAGATGGAAATGACCAGTTTTCTCTGTGCATTTGAAACCTGCTGCATAGTGTTATGAAAATAGCATAGATTTTCACAGCAGCACTATGTTTGAATCTCAAGTATGTTACCTTTATCCAAGATCAAATTACTTGTACCTCTCTGAACCTCAGTTTCTTCATCTATATAAAATAAGATGTTATGACTTATAAGATAACTTGTCAAAGAGTCTAAGATAATACCCAGCTCACAGAACATGCCAGTTGATGCTAGTTTCATTTCATTTTGAACTGACCTAGGCCTGGTATAAACTTCTACCTAAATTAGCAAACAGCAGTAATCCTACAACAAATGCTATGTTTCTGTTTCCCAGTGTTAATGCAAGTCCTACCCAGAAGCGTCCACTAGTACGGATTCAGATGAAGGTTAGAAGAGGGAAAAAAGCCAAATACTTTTGGTGAATTAAAATGGGATAAACTATTAAGAAAGACCATCTGAGCCCAGCATAGCATAGTAAGTCCAAGTTCAGGAATTGAACTCAGAATCAGGTTTGGATTATCTGGATGACCTTGTGCAAGTTACTAAAACCCCCTAAGTCCCAGTTTCCTAGTGTGTAAAATGGGGATAATTACACCATTTCAGGTGGCTGTTGTGAAGATAATGCACATAAGGCATTTACTGACTGGGCCTGGTCTATAATAAACACTCAATATCAACGTCAGTCAAAGCCTGCTACATTCAGCTACCATAATAATCAACGTCCACAACTGCAGTGACTTATTTCTTTATCACATGGGCAAGGGAGCTTTGCTCACCGTGGTCTCTCAGGGCCTCAGGCTGATGGAGCAAATGCCAACTCAAATGTTGCCAGCCATCATGCCAAATGGAAAAAACTGTCCGGAGGGCTCACACCAGCAATTAAATACCTGGCCTGGTAGTGACACGTGACACTTGAGCTCCACAACTCAATGACCAGGAGTAATGAGATGGCCTCACTCAACCACATGGGGAGCCAGGAAGTATTCCTCGAGTCCTGAAAGAGAAGAGATGGAAATGTTTGCTGAGCAGCATGACTGCCCACCACAAACGTGTTAGCTGTTATGATCCAGAGCTTGCACATAGTAGGCATGTCATGAGTATTTGATGATTGCTTTGAAATGGCCAGCAGAGCAGAAGGACCATCAATTGCATTTAGTCAGCAGAATCATTAGGATATTTACAAAGAAACTGACTATAAAGAGAAAACTAGGAAAGCAGCAGCAACAAAAATGAGCCCACACAGGGGAGAGACTTGCTCAGTCTGCAGCATGGCAATTAAAATGGAAAAGGCAAGGGCTATCGAATCTCAGTTTTGTTACCTTTATCTTAGGTCAAATTATTTAAAACTCTCTGAACCTGTTTCTTCATCTACATAAAATGAGGTGTTATGCCTTATAGATAATGTACGCCAAAGAGTCTAGGACAATACCCTGCTCAGAGAACGCACTCGTTAATGTTAGTTTCATTTCATTTTAAATTGGCTGAGGCCTGATATAAACTTCTACCAAATGTAGCAAAATCCTGCACAAAATGTGTGCAAAACTCCAATAGTGCCTCTGTGATTTTGAAGATCCTGTTTCCTTGATAACGGCATATTTAGACAACTTTAAAAAAACAAAAAAGAATGATGTCTGTAACTCACAGTAAATCTTCAACTAAATCATTCATGCTATTTGTTTATAAACAGCACAACCAGTCAACCACGAAGTTTAAATTGGGAAATCAATTTCCCTGCAAAATATTTCGCGTTATATGGAGTTGTCTTGAAGAATCTGATGTCTGCAATGATGAATGGCTTTTATGACATCACTCACAGAAAGAGAGCATTACAGAACTAAAACAGAAGCAATCTGGAATTATAAGGAGAGGAAGATGGAGAAAATGGCTTGCACCGTTTTGGAAGGGTTCCCAAATTTCTTCCACCCATCCATAGTCATCACCCCAGGGCTAATATGCCAGGCAAGTACAGAATTACTGCAGAAACATGATCAAAGATATAAATTAAAATTCATTCGAGTCTCAGATTCTTACTGACCTAACATTTCTAGTATTTTTAGAAATTTACCTGTCATAAATTCATCTTCAAGGAAGTCATAACTCAAAAATCAGCTGAAAAATAATCAACCAAATTTTAGCAGATACTATTGGTGGTTTGTCCAATTTCTATCCTCCTGTTTCCTTCTAACAGAAGAAGAAATTGTATTCTAGCTCTGCCCAGCTCCTTGTGCCCATGAGCTTCAAAAGTGGCTGACTCCATCCTTAGCTGTGAGTGGTGGATGATGCTCTTCAGTCTAAGCCAAACCTGCTTAACTGTACCAGGTGTAGGAATGGGCATGTGACACAAATATGGCCAAGACATGAGAAGTTCATTAAATGGTTTCCAGAAGAGGTAATCTCATTCTAGAAAAAAAGAAAGGAAGATTCGGTCCCTCTTCTTCCTCCAGATGTTGCCATGTGTGGATCTAATATCTGGAACTGCTGCAGCCACATTGCTTCCAGCATGAGAATGAAGACATTGCTAAGGATGGCAAAGGAGATATGAAAAAGGCCGAGTTCCTTGAGGACATCCTTGAACCACTGAGTCAACTAACTCTGAAATCTGTCCCACCTCTGGACATCCTGCTATGAGATTAATATATTTCCTAATGTTCATGCCAATTTGAGTTGTACTTTCTGATGATTGTAGGACAAAGCATCCTGATACAAAGGCCTTAAAGAGAATAACGAAAGCATGGTGGACACTATTGTAAACACTCAATGTCTATTCTCCCTTTCTACCTTACAAACATTACCCTCCATTCTCTTTCAGGTAGCCCAATTATGGATACATAGTCATTTCTAGACAGTGAAATTCATATGGATGTCTACTCTGGGGCTTATGAGGAAGCTATTGCCTTATTTAAAAAATGTTAAAAAGGAAAGATGGCTCTCAGTGCCCCTTGCCGTTTGCTTTTTCTCCTTCTTCCTGTCTAATATGCGGACTACATGCTCACAGGTGGAGCAATCAATATGGTAAGGATGAAAGAGCAGTAAATCAGAAGGAATCTGGATTCTTGATGCCTCCCTTTGTCCCTGGTGTATGCCCTAAGTAGCTCAAAGGAAGTTTAAAGGTGCTTAACACCTCTTCAAATTTGTTTTTCAGAGCTATGTTGGGAAGAGTTACCAGGATCAACTGGCCTGAACCAGATCAAGCCCCACTGCAAGGGCAGCGCTTGTGCAGACAGTCGGGAGACGACCAAAAGATGCCCTTTACTTCATCCTAATACTAAAATCTCTGCCCTAGGAGGATCCTAGGCCTTATTAGCATAACATGCGACGTATGTGAGAGCATGTTTTCAGACTGAACCTGTGCAAGCTAATACCCACCTGTACACGTGATGACAAAACTTTCCTTTTAAATATTCATTCCCCACCCGAAATAAAAGGAAATGCTTCTCTTTGTTCAGGCAGCCACAACTTTGGAAATGATTCCACATGGTCTCCTATTTCCTGCAAATAAACTCTACTTTGTGTGACAACTACTTCTGGTGGAGAACCTGCTTTTCACTCACCAGGAAGCAAACCCTCTTTGGTTTGGTAACATCTTGAACAGCCATACTCTTTGTGAAAGACCTCCTTCCAGACTTTCTTGGCAAATGAAGAAAAGAAACCCCTATTTGGATAAGACTCTATATTGAGTTTCATTTATACAGCCAATGAAACCCCAATAAAAAAATAAGCTAGTTATTTATCAGCAAATAACAAAACCTAGTAAAGCTTGGGAGGAGAATATTGAGTAGATAAAAGCGTGGGCTCTGGAAATAGACTGCCTGGTTTGAAAGCTGGCTCTGCCTTTTGCAAGTAGTAGGATTTTTTTTAATGAGGTTTTTTTGTTGTTCTCGTTTTAAATATAGCACATACTAGCTTTAGAAAATTGAAAATACAGAAGTAAGAAACAGAAATATAAAAAAAGAATCATCCATACAGCATAAATGACCATTACACATGTTTTTGTGTGTTTTATATATTATGTACTCATATTATATTCATAGTATATATTTTTATCCTGTATTTTTCATTTAACATACATAATAAGCATGTCCCATGTCAGTTAAATTATTTGTAAACATTATGTTTTTATTTTTATTTTTTCTTTATTGAGGCAACACTGGTTTATAACATTATATCAATTTCAGGTGTACATCATTTTATTTTGATTTCTGTATAGACTACATCATGTTCACCACCCAAAGACTAATTACAATCCATCACCACACACATGTGCCTAATCACCACTTTCACCCTCCTCCCTCCCCGCTTCCCCTGTGGTAGCCACCAATCCAATCTCTGTCTCTATGTGATTGCTTGTTGTTGTTTTTATCTTCTACTTATGAGTGAGATCATACGGTATTTGACCTTCTCCCTCTGACTTATTTCACTTTGCGTAATACCCTCAAGGTCCATCCATGTTGTCACAAATGGCTGGATTTCATTGTTTCTTATGGCTGAGTAGTATTCCATTGTGTATATATACCACATCTTCTTTATCCATTCGCCCCTTGATGGGCACCTAGGTTGCTTCCAAGCCTTGCCTATTATGAGTAATGCTGCAAAGAACATAGGGGTGCATGTATCTTTACACATCTGTGTTTTCATGTTCTTTGGATAAATACCCAGCAGTGGAATAGCTGGAAAATATGGTAGTTCTATTCTTAATTTTCTGAGGAATATCACACTGTTTTCCATAGTGGCTGCACCAGTTTGCACTCCCACCAGCAAGATATAAGAGTTCCCTTCTCTCCACATCCTCTCCAACACTTTTTGTTTCCTGTCTTGTTAATTATAGCCATTCTGATGGGCATGAGGTGATGTTTCATTGTAGTTTTGATTTGTGTTTCTCTGACAGTTATTTTAGATAGGTTACTGAATTTCTCTAAGCCTCAGTTTCCTAACTGGAAAAATTAGGATAGTAATAAAAATAAATCTACTCCAAAGAGTTATTATGAGAGTTCAATGAGACAATCCGTGTGAAAAAAAAAATGAGCCTAGAACTCAACACATCCAAGAAATGAACATACCACCATGTGCCAGTTTGTGTTCTACGTGCTAAAACTATAACAGTGGACAAAACAGACAAAAATCTCCACTCAAGTGAAGTGTGCATTCTATTGAGGGAAAACAGATAATAAGCAACATAGAAAAGAAAAGCATACAGTATTAGAGATAAGAGCTATTAAAAATGAATAAGTCAGGGAAGGGAAGTGGAGAGTAGTTGAGGTGGAGTGTTGTAATGTTTAATAGAGTGGATGAGGAAAATCTCACTGAGAAGGTGACATCCTTGTAAAGACCTGAAGGAGATAAGAGAGTGAGTCATGAGAATCCCTGGGATAAAGGCATTTTAGGCAAAGGGAAAAGCTGGAGCAAAGACCTGTGGCAAGAGCATTCCTAGTGGGTTCTACAAACAGCAAGGGAAACAATATGGCTGGAGCAGACGAAGCAAGCTATTTAACTATTAGCTTGAAACAATTTATTCACTCTTAGAAGTTAGTCTAGAGGTCTCAGATTTCAAACCAAGTCTTTCTATACAATCAGAATATGAAAATAGTGAAAATGTTTATATAAAAATTTCCCCGTCTTCCATTTCTCTCCACAGCCTCTATAGAATATCTGTGTAGTAACAAATGATTGGCTATGTCTTAGCCAGCTTGAGCTGCCATAACAAAATACCAGAGACTGGGGGGCTTAAACAATAGACACTTATTTCTCACAGTTCTAGAGGCTGGAAAGTCTAAGATCAAGGTACCAGCCAATTCCATTTCTGCTGAGGGCTCACTTTCTGGCTTGTGGATGGCTGCTGTCTCCCTGTCCTCGCATGGCCTTTCCCAGTGTGTGCATATGGAGAGAGAGATCTCTCTCTCTTCCTCTTCTTATAAGGCCATGTATCCTGTCAGATTAGGACCCCAACCTTATTACCTCATTTAACCTTAATTACCTCCTAAAAGCCCTGTCTCCAAATATAGTCACATTGGGGGTTAGGGCTGTAACATTAGAATTGGAGGGGGACAAAATTCAGTCCATAGCAGGCTATCCTGAATTTTATCTTGAATTGACTTGCCAATCAATCCATTGACCAAAGTAAGCAGTTGTTTAGAGATGCATAGATCCGGCTTTGAAAATTTTGGCCCAAGGTTTATTGCCAAATAGATCCTCCAAACACCTGAGTTCCATTAGAAATTAGGAAGGTTTTTCTGGGGAAAATCTGACAATGCTAAAGAATAGGCTTGCTGATAGCCAGCACTGTGGAATCAATCATGAGCCTACTCTTCTAGCTGTGGAGGACAGGGGTTATCTCTTCCCAAACAATATGACTCTTTAGACACACCTCATGAGAGAAGTGCTCATTGTTATTGGTTTTAAGGAAGACATTGCCTTAATGTCTCACTCCAGCTACATGATAGGAGCTCTAACTGGTAGGAAATGGTTCATACCGATAAGCTACCATTTTAATATAACTTGCATTGACCAGATTTTTTGAGACAGATTATGACGTAGTGATTAAGAACATGGAACCAAACTGCTTGTGTTGAAATCCTAGATCCACCACTAACGAGTCAGCAAGTTATCTCATCTCTCTGGATCTTAGTTTCCAGTTATTAGAATAATAATAGCACATCTAGATCATGGAGGTGTTATAAGGACTAAATGGTGTTAATAAATATAAAACATTTAGAAGAGTGGCTGGCATATAGTAACTGTTCAGTTAATGTTAGCTAGTAGCAACAATTTATTAGAACAGGTCAATTTTTTTTTTATGTATAGAATTATCCATATGTGTTGATCTGCTGCTATACTGCCAAACTTTTTGGGGGTTTGCACACAACACAGTGTTGTGCAGAATAATGGCCCCCCAAGAGATCCAAGCCCTAATTCTCAGAATCTGTGAATATGTTACCTTACATGGCAAAAGGACTTTGAAACAGGGACATTATTCTGGATTATCCAGGTTGGCCCGCTCTGATCATATGAGTCCTTAGAAGTGTAGAAACCCTCTTGGCTGCAGTCAGAGAAAGGACGGACAATTAAAGAAGGGTCAAATAGATGAGATATGGGGACTCCATTGCTGAGTTGGAAGATGGAGGAGAAGGGGGCCACAAACCAAGGATTGTGGGTAGGCTACGGAAGCTGGAAAAGGCAAGAAAATAGATTCTCCCCTACAGCCAACACAAATGAACACAGCCCTGCCAATACCTTGATTTTAGCCCACTGAAATCCATAAGGACTTCTGACCTACTGTAAAATAATAAGTGTGTGTTATTTTAAGCCACTAAGTTTGTAGTAATTTGTTATATAGCAACAGAAAACTAATATATACTATAAATAAATTATTTAAATACGGGTTTAAGTCATAGATGATGAAGAAAGAACACTACAGTCAAACCACAATCCACTCTCAAATACAGGTAAGTGAAAATCATCTGGAAATAGAACTGGATAAAACAAGCAGAATTCACTACAAGTTTGTCCAACTATGAAACATGTCTCAGAGCTCTGTATTTTTATTCAATTAGTTTAAACTAACAGAAACTTTGTTGGCTTATGTAGCATAGAGTTCAAAGAAAGTGTGGCCTTTGGAATTGCTGACTCAGTAGTCATCAACAGCATCAGTGGCCCTGTTTTTCTGTCTTTTTTCTCTGCCTTTTGCAGTGACAGCTTCATTCCAAGGCAGGCTTCCCTCATGGTGGAAAAGCTACAATATCCAGAAGGAGAGAACTCTGGCTTCTGGTAGGTCCTTCAAACCTGTCCACACATCTATTAGCCCGTTCTGTGCTATAGGCCCATTTCTGAACCAACCCCTTCGGGCAGAGGAATGCCATGTGCCAGCTTCATAGACTGAGTTAGCTAAACCAGCCACTACAGAAGGAGGTATAGGATTATTCTGATTGGATTAAAACAATCAGGTCCCACTTCTGGAACAGAAGAGTGGAACCATTTCCTCTCCCTCCCCATGCCAATTTATGTAGGTTCTACACAATGAGGGCAAGTAGAAGGGGTGTTGAAGAGACAGTAGTTCAGAATTCTCTCCAGCCCTGAAATCACTAGCAGGACTTTCAAGGCACGAGGCCTAATGTGATAGAAAAGGAGGAAAACACAGTCAGAGGAAAATACATAGTTCAAGAAAAGTGAATAGAAAATAAGAGAAGAAGATGCACATGATGGGAAATTGAAGGGACAATAATATATGCTTTGGATGCTCTTAGTGACACCTTCCTAGTCTTTCTGAAACTTGAGTGATGAACAGACCACATTTAAAAGAAAAAAATTAAACTTAGACAATTCAAGGGCCATATAAAATTTGATTAAAGGCATAGGCTCTAGACTCTGAAAGCCTGGGTCCAAATCCCAGCTCCGATGCTTACTAGCTGTGCATCCTTGGGCCCTTCTCTGTCTCCATTGTTTCATCTGAGGATCATAATAATACCAACATCATGGGGTAATTTACAAGGTTTAAATGAGTTAAAATACAGAAAACAATTTTAGTATAAGAACTATCTAATGTTAGCTAAATAAAACAATGCTATTTGAACATGTACAAACATAAAACTAGGTAAAATATCTTCATGCTTATATCTCTCATAAATCTTTAGACTCAAAACAAATTTACACATTAAATTTAAACTACAAATCCAAACAATTCAAATTATCAATATCAATTTAATGTGATGGATAACGTGTTTTTTAATAAATGACACCAGTGCTCACATTAGCAGCTTGAACTGCTCCAGAGTTGGTTCTTTTCAGTCCGGCAGCTTTGTTTGTTTGTTTGTTTGTTTGTTTGTTTTAACATAATATATCATGGAATTGTTCATTCTTCCCACCTTATTCAAACCCCTGCCCAGACTGCCATCACATCTTTTGGCCTTCCCTTGGAGCAAATGCATCACATGTATGGTACCCACTTCTGTTCTTTATCATTATAACTTGACAATTTTTTACAGCACTACTTGATGCAGCATAAATGCAAATGAGGATCTTGAAAGGGTTATACAGATGGTCTAGAATATGCTTAATCATGCAAGGTGCTAGAATATGCAAAAATCACGACTACAGAAGAGCTACACATTTAACACAGATAACGAAGACACTGAAATTATTAAAGATTTTGTTTACTTTGGTTCAGCCACTAATTTACATGGAGACTGTAGCCCAGAAATAAAGAGCAGGTTGAGATTCAGAAGGGCAGCACTGAAGGATTAGGAAAGATCATTGAGTGTAAAGAAGTGTCATTAGAGACCAAGGCCAGATTATCCACACCCTTGTATTCCCAATTACTCTGTACAGGTCTGAGAGCTGGACGGTGAAGAGGGTCGACAGGAAAAAAAATGGATTCATTTGAAATATAGTGTTGGAGGAGAGCTCTATGGATACCCCAGACCATCAGAAAGATGAACAAGTGGGTCCTAGAGCAAACTAAGCCTGAACTATCACTGGAGGCAAAAATGATAAAACTAAGGCTGCCCTACTTTGGACACATCATGAGAAAGCAGAATTTTTCAGAAAAGATAATAAGGCTGGAAAAAGTAGCAGGTGGCAGGAAAAGAGGAAGGCCAAATATAAGATGGATTGACTCCATAAAGGAATCCACAGGCATGAGTCTACAGAAACTGAGTAGGATTATTGAGGACAGGACACTGTGCACATCACTCATTCATAGGGTCGCCATGAGTCGGAGCTGACTTGACAGCACATAACATATATACCTAGAATATGCTTATATGCTCTCTTTGGATTACCAAATAAGAGAATTAAATTAAACAATTCTCAAAAAGAACCCATGAGCCTCTGAGACTGCATCTTCGTCCCTTAGTTTGAGACATACTGCTCTACCCCCGAGTCTACCCACTACACCCCTTTCTTACTCTGCAGGTAATTTGTTTCTCTTCCCACAAAGTCCTGCTCACTCCTGCTCTCTGCCCTAGACCTTCCCCCACTTACTTATCCCCACAAAGGATTGATGATCCTTTGACCTCTCAAAGCTAAGGACATTCAATAGACTCCCGACCTGTGGCCAGGATCTCTTAAGATTCTATTTGTTTTGCGCGCACGCGTGTGTGTGCGTGTGTGTGTGTAATTGTCTTACTTTCATTCACAACACTTAAGAAGTTAGTTGGGCACAAAGACTGCCCTCTACTCTTCCCTAGCTCACTATCACCCTTAAGAAGACCCTGAGTGAATGGCCCATCCCAGTACTTCTCTAGGTAGAGAGACAAAATTCTTCCTTCATTGATATGATCTTCCTTTAAGGAACTTTCCCCAGGATTGGCTCCCCTCATCACTGACACTGAAGGAGTAAGTGAGTGAGGGCCCAAGAAAAGCCTGCCTCCAGCTGAGACGAAGTAAACCTCCTCATAATCCAACATCAGGAGACCACATGGAGGATGAAGCAAAAGCTTCAAAGACTGTCATCAAGATTGTGCATTTACTCAGCTATGCCCTTTGTTGGAGAGCTCTCCAGGGCATGACTAAGGCAGGACAGGATTCAGGTATCCAAGACCCTTGACCTCTGGTCAACTACCATATGTATATATACATACAAATATATAACTTTAGAAACCCTAGAAACAGAGGAAATACAGCTTTTGTAAAGCTGCCCTTGAGCTCTAGTGTCCTTTTAGCTGTTACCTGGAGGGCTTCTCCACCTGGACTATATCTGTGTGAGACACAAACAATCCTGGGCTCTTCTGTGGTGCCTGTCCCACATACCAACAGCCTGAAGGGAAGACAGTGTCTGGGGTCACTCAGTGACCCTGCAGCTGGGGCAGCTCTAACACAAAATCAGATCCCACAGCCACAGTGGAGCCGCTGCAGCATCGGATGGGAAACAGAAACACAGAGTAGATGAACAGCTACCCAAGGGTTCCTTCCTATGTGCTGTGTCCTCTCTCCACTAATAAAACCACTTAACTCTGTGCCAGGCATTGCCCTCAACCCTTCATATTTACCTATGAGGTGTTGTGTTTTTTTTATTATCACCATTTTCCAGGCAGTGGGAGGGAAGTGGGCACAGAGAAGTTAAGTAACAGAGCCAAGATCACACAGGTAGCAAGTGGAGAAGCCAGGTTGAGAACCCAGGCCGTGTGGTTCCCACTACCTCATGCTGCTGCTACTGCTGAAAGAGACATATTAGAGTATTCCAGGAAGCTTTGTCCCTTGTACTTCACACTTCCTTCATTGCAAGGCAAAAAGCCTGTCACAGTGAGACCAGCAAGAGGGTGGCAAACTCCCTGTGACGGAAGGAAACAGTAGAAAAAGAACAAAATGAAGAGAGCGAGACGGGAGGGGGGTATGTTTTTGGTCATCTTTCAGAAGCAAAGCGGTGTTTTCAGAGAAAAGAAAAGATGTGTCCTAGCTTTGAATTCCTGTCATGCTAATAAATGGGCCATGGAAACAGCTGGCTGCACTCTTATCACTGCCATGGGAGTTATTTACGCTAATCCTCTTCCTAGTAGCCTGGCTGGACAAGGATGAAAATCCCCAGCATGGAGCATTAGAAGAGACAGAGGAAGCACACAAACTAATTTACAGGGTTTCCCTTGACCAGTTTTCTTCATTTGAGTCCTATTAGCTCTGATAATGTATCCTCACTATTAATCAGCTGGGGAGCGCTAGGTAATGTGTGTGTGTGTGAATGCAGGCACATGCCTGGTGGCCTTCGGTGCTGCCCAGAGTACCAGCTTTCCAGCAAGAAACCCAGAAGAGGCAAGAGGACATCAAAATGATCCTTTCAGGTTTCATGAAGCATATAAGTGACCAAATCGGTGAATATTCCACAGAAATACCAGGAAAACACAATGTAGTGTGTAGGGGAGGAAGAGCTATTCCTCTACCCTCTAGGTTTTTCTGGCTGGTCTAAGAATTAAATTGACATGAGACAGAATAACAGGAGAAAATTAAACAAAGTTTAATAACATATCTACAAGGGAGAAACCCAGGAAAACTGAGTAACTCACCCAAAAGGCTGAAGACACCACCTTAAATACCATCTTTAGTTAAAGACAAAGGAGGATGTTGCGGTTAATGGTTTGTGACTTCAAAGGGGAGAAGGCAATTTACATGGAGATGGAAAAGCAAATGTTTGGTAAACAGATGTTGACCATGCCTTGTAAAGACAATGAGAGATGGAGAGGACTTTGATCCAATGGCCCTTGCTAGGTTCCTCCCTGTCTATCACAACTAGTTCACATTATACTAGAGTTATCTATGGCGATAGCGCCTTCCTGGACCAGGCCTTCTATCTTAAGATCTTTTAGGCAGTTAGGGGGAAGGTCAAAGTTTCTTTCTGAGTCTTGTTCTTAAAAATAATCAAACCAAAAAGATAAATTTGGGGTGGCAAAATTCTGATCCCCCACAAGTGGAAATTCTGCACAGCTCCGCCACTTTCTTGCTGTTCTTTGCACAAGGCATTTAACCTCTCTAAGCCTCAGTTTCTTCAACTTTAAAACTGGGGACATTGTATACTCTGCGTAGGAGTTGTGAGGATCAGTGAGGAATGGATATGACGGTCTTAGCACAGTGCCTGTCACAAAGGAAGCACTTAATAACAACAACAATAACAATAATAATAATTAGCAACTGTTAGCAGTGGTATTTTTCTAACTCCCTGCTTCCCAAATGGCCTGACTCAATTTTAAGAGGAAACTCCAAAGGAACAGTAATTTAGAAGCATCCGAATCACTTCCCATGACCTTTCACCTCAAACCTCAAAAGTGCTGAAGTTCTCTCTTCTGACTCCCTCTTTTCACTGTGAAGTTGTTGTCTTCCGAGATGCGAGTAGCCCAGCCCATGAACAAAAAACTGGGACAGTGATGTGCCTTTCCATGAATTCAAGAACATGGAAAGGCACATCACTGGAGGTCATCTCTCAGCCCCCTATCTCCTTGTCCTCTTCATTTCCTACCAGTCCAGCGTGAGAGAAAAGCACAACCTGATTATATCAGAACACACTCATTCACTTCCCACCCCCAGGAGCTCCTATTCTTGCACAAGGCTTCCTATTTACCACCTTGGTGATGAACCAAGAGCCCTTGAAATGGAAAAGCTTTCTGGCTCTGAATCAGGGTTTTTCTATTAGTCATTCCAGGATCTCAAGAGGAAGAGCCAGAAAAAGCAAGAGAGATTCAGAGATAATGTACAAGAGGGAATGGTAGAGTCAGAGAGGAACAGAGAAGCTTCACCAACGAAAAAATATTGCTAACAAACATGCCAAAATCACTGACGTCGTTAAACACAGAGAGGCCCAGTAAATGTGTAGGTGGTGGATTACAAGCTTTGGCTTGAGCCGGTTCGACCTGGTATAGCACTGGCACATTCTAGCTGTATGACCTAGAACAAGATATTTAATTTTTCTGAGCTTTAGTTTCTTCATTTGTATAATATAGATAATAATATTTATTTCACAGAGCTTTTATGAGGGTTAAAGATTATTTGTGTACAAGTGCTTAGCACACTGCTTGACACATAGTAGGAGCTAGAGGTATTATTTAGCCAAAGTGCTAGGCTTGCAGCATCCATGTTTTCTAAGATGCTCCAACTTTCTGTTCTGCATTTTTCATAAATATGAATCTTAAAAGTTTACTTAATAACTAGAACACGTGAAAACTATGCTAGCAAAAAGTGACTATGGATTAGACTTATCCAGAACAGTCCTAAGGAAAACCAAGGTGAAGAATAGATGGTACAGGAAGATGTAGTATTTAGTTCACTGAAATATGTAGAAGGCTGAAGAATCTAGAGGAGTTCTCTGCCATGGGATATTTCCGAATACAAGCAGGAGGACCACTTATTCAGGTGGAAATGTTTAGCAGATAGTTGGATAGATTGATCCAACACACAGGAGAGACAGGTCTTAGCTCTTAGCTGAACATAGCGTTTTGGAGCCATCTACCAATATCTATCCAAGGATAGGTCACCCAAGAAAAGTACATAGAGTTAGACAAACAGAGAATCAAATACTATAAATGCCAACATTTAAGAGTCAGATGAGAAGAAAAATGAAAGAGACAGAAAGATGTTCCAATGAAAAGGATTAAGGACTACTCAGTATTCATTGGCTATGACCATTAGACCATTCATTCATTCACTTATTCAACTAATATTTATATTGTGCTTACAATAAGCCAGGCATTATGCTAGGTGGGGATATGGTGATGAACAAGACAACCCAGCCTCCACTTGCATGGAGCTTACTGTCTAGGAAACGATTCAGATATAAACAAGGAGTTGAACAAGTCCACTAGAAGACCTTTCAAAGAATCAGCGGAGAAATAAACCAGATTTAAAGGTAGAAGAGAAAATGAAGACAATGGAAGTAGACTCTTTCAACAAGCTTAGCTATAAAGAAGAGAGGGCACACAGAATCAATGTTCTGGAATGATTTCAAGCATCACATGGAGGTGGGGGACTTCCAAACTTGAGATTCAATTATTCTCTCATCAATTCCTGGGCTTCTCAAAATCCAAATAACAGCACAAGTCTTGTCTACACCGACTATGATGGAAGCAGCTGTCTGAGCAGATTGACTGTCCTTTTTTATCTTCAGAGACTATGGGCCCAGGCTCTCTCCCCACGGTCCCTGCACAGCATATGCTCTCTTCTGCAGCATGAGGATATCTGCATTAGCCTAAGTACATACAGCAGGCCCTTTAATTAATGCTCAATACACCTCACACATTAGTAAATATCACTGTGTCCCCAATGGAACTTGAAGGCCTCTGGTAGACTTGTGTCTCCCTCAAGATCCTGCTTGTTTCTCTTAGAAGCAAAAGACACAAATCATATACTCTTAACTTTGCCCAAAAATCATGGTAAACTCTATCTCCAAACACTCTTTGGCTTTCGATCTCTCACTTGGTTGACTGGTTCTCAGCCTTATTGTCTTCAAGACTTTCATGACCAAAAATGCTAGGATTTTTGGTGCACACTCAGAGGGATTAAAATATAAATGCCAGTTTTTAAAGTATATATAGTCAAAAATGAAATAAAAATGCATTGTCACTACTCTGTTTAGTTGGTTATCCTTAGTCTTTGCATTATGATTTGAATTAAACAGTTTTTTACACTAATCAAGTTCACGTACATACACTCCTAAGGCAAGATCTTCTCGTGTGTCAGTACACAGGTGGTTCAGCTTTGCCCTGACATTAAGCTATGTTTCTTATCTCTTACTTGCCAAAATGTACCCTACTCTACACACCTTCATCTCAGTAATCCATCTCCCAGGTATCATTGTAACACTATATTTCTTCAAGTGGGCAACCCACCTGTGGAAGTTTGCTGGAACTCCAGTGTGCCATGATACACAGGTTAAAATTCAATTTAAGCTCTGTTGCAAGCAAAGAATATTTGAGAGTTCAAAACTAGGAAAGAATTTTCCAGAACATAGAAGATAGTTTAGTGTATATATTTTGGTTGAAAGGCAGAGACAAATGACTGAGAAAAATTTCTTAATTTCTCTCAGAACATAAGGGCCTTATAGCTGCCAGTACAACCCCCAAAGAATCTAGAGGGATCCATTCAATTAGTCAAAGGTGATTGACTACACATCTTAGTTTTTCCAGGACAATGTCAGTTTACGCCTATTATCCAAATATCTCAGTGTTCCACTGATAGCACCCCCTTTCACTCTCAAACATGTCCTAATTTGAACAATAAATTATTTGGTCATCTCAGACAAAGAGCATCACAAATCTTCCAACCAGCTAAATGTCTAAAACTTTTTCCAACATTTTAGCCAGCTTTAAAATCATATAACTATTGTTGCAAAGAAACAGTTCTCCAAAACAAGTTAATGGAAGCCAGCCCCTTTGCGAAAGAAATGCAAAAGTTTCAAGTACAATAGTGCATCCAGGGACAAACAGGTATAAAGAAGTCAACGGTCATTTGACGCTGAGACTGGGAAGCACTATAAATAAGAGCTGAGAGAAGTATTCAGAGCTCTAAGTGCACATCACCAAAGTAAATCAAGGCTGCAAAGATTTTGTGAGACCCTAAAAAACACATCAAAGTCTACTGAAGAAAATTCTAGTATTTTTTAAATTATTATTACTGATTTTAATTTTTTAGAAGAAGTCCTGAGATTACCAGAGGCACCAGATCAGATACTGTAAGTGAGCTGAAACGAATGTGTCTGGCTTTAACCATTTTGTAGGTTCTGATCTGTCTGAATCAGACTCTAACACTCACACTTACACTCCTCATTGAACAGATATTCCATTAAAATACATGCAAACCAGAGTGGGAAGTGCTGAACTCTGGCATTTGGGAAAATCTTGAGGCAGTGTGAACTGTCATTTTGTGCATTTGAATTTATGGCCATCTCCTCTTATTATGTCTTATTAGCAGCCTTCCTGTTTCATTTCCATCTTTGCTCATGCTTGCAGCTCTGAACCTTTTAAGAGCAGTTATCCCATGCATTTACTTCATCTTTCCAAACGTTCACAGAATTGTGCATAGTACTTTATCCTCTCTCAGACCCTACCCAGTGGTTTCCAGATCCAGAATCCCTGCTGTTTCTCATTAGGCTTTGTTAACAGCCTTCTAAGTGATTTTTTGAGACAATGAGATTCTGTTTTAAGCCAAGCCAATTTCATTCAAATTTGCAAGTAAAATTTCATGAGAGGCTAGATCAAATGCTTTATTAATCTCCAAATATACATTCTAGACTCACCATTAATCTCATGCCTGTCCTTATTTACTAATGAACTTATTTTTCCAAGCCTTTTTCTTTAATATATATGTAAAATTTTTCCTCTTCTGTTTTAACCTCCCCGCTATATTTTCTTCTGGTAATAGATCATGCCACTTGATAGGACCACAGAGCTGTGCTCAGCTTTTCTGCTTAACGAATTCAAAGGAAAGGGACTAGAATAGTGTGGAAATCATCTTGATGGCAACTGAAGGAAACAGTACTCAGCCTGCCCAAAAAATGCTTAAGTAAAAACGTAATGCCTGCCTACAGGTATCTGAAGGATTGTCAAACTGTAGCATTGAGAAGCAGAATCAGGACTAAGAGATAAAAATTATCCTGACAGAATACACCTCAACAGAATTCATTCATTATTTCAGCAAATAGCTATTGAGAGCCTTCCATGTATAAAGCACTATTTTGGACTTGCAGAGGATGCAAAGAATAATTAATTCAAGTCCCTGCTCTCAAGTCCTTTACAACCTATTATAGTCACATACTGTATGAGAATAAATATAACTGTCTGACTCTGGAATAGACTGAGCCATGGAGTAAGGAAGTGTTGGTCACTAGAGAGATACAGGTAAAAGCTGAATGACCACCTGTCAGGTATATTGTAGGAAAGATCCCTGTATTGGGTGGACATTTATTTATTTATTCTCTGCCTTGTTTCAGAAAGAACTCCCAGTCCAGATTTTTCTTGCTCCTAAGCCATGTATTCCAGGAATAACAGATATATTACTTTGCATCTTCTTTTATGGATAAGCCAGCATCTCCTCCAGAATCCCTTTGCCATTTAGGACATAGGCAAAGAGGAAGAAGCAGAATACATATAGAAGTCCTTGCCAGACAGAAACAACAAGAAGAAAAACAATCTCCATTGACCGTGTGGAATATGGGAAGAGATATAGAGGGAAAGTGAAGAGGTCACATACACAGGTCTTCATTAGAATGGAACCATAGGGAGAGAGGGATAGAAGTATCACAGTAGTTGTGGGAGACCCTCAGCACTGGAGGGATGATGGCAGCATTCACCTGTTCAGCTTGGGGAAGTCTGTAAGTCTCTAGGAGTAGCCCCAACCATGTCCAACATGCTGCAAGACGTAGTTCATCAGAGACAGATATAATATGCTGGGTATATTATGCTGGCTATGTGAATTTGAGGCACCACTCTTGGAATTCACAGTCTGTGTGTAACATGTGGTTGGTCCAGAAATGGCCGTGTGTCCCATTAAGGGAACAGAGAGGTGCTAAACAGGCAGGCAAAACATCAGAGACCTGGGGCTGGAACAAAGAGTCCGTCGCGAGCAGAGTCATTGTAAATGGAGGCAAATGGCCACAACCATGGTCTCCATTTGCATGTACCACCATAAGGTCTTAAAAGGCCAGACAATGTCAGGGAAGGCCAGAAGAACCACTACACAGGCAAAATCAGTAAGAATCCATGGGATGATTAATAGATAGCAGACCACCTTTTCCTCTAATACCACAGAGTAACATAAACCTCCTTTCGATTTCCAGACTCCAACTTAGAGAGAAGCAGGGTAAGAGAAAAGAGTCTGAAAGAGTAACTCTAGCCAACATAATCAGAAATCCAAAAGAGACTATTTAATCTGGAAGAGGTTGAAATATCATCACTAGCTGGTAAATTTCAGATTTTCCCCCCTTATCCTGTAATTATATAGCCCTCCAAACCCCTACGCACATGTAAACACATGCACCCTGCTTCCCGGTGAGACAGGGTTCATAAGAAACATTTGATTCATTTTAGAAAATCAAGAAAATTAAATATTCTCATATATCTAAGCAGTAATATATGTATATTCTTGATCCCAACACAAATTCATGAGCGTATTTCATATTTGTGAAGCCAAATAGTTAATAATTCATCAAGGAAAGCTTCCTGGAAGAAAAAGAGAGTAAGACTCTCTTTTAGCAGGGATACTGGAAGGCTCTCACTAAAGTTCACATTGTTTATTTCTGTCCTTTACAATGATTACTTTCTCAAACAGGATTATTAGCCTGTTTTAGTGCTATATTTTAATATCTTTCATGTTCTTGAGTTTTAATAAGTTTTCTTCATACTCTGCATTGTTATTAATTTGCATTCTTGAAGAGATTGATTACCCTTATATTGCTGTACTCATTGAACCCAAACCTATCTTATATAAAATGTGAATTACAGCAGCACAATCACTGAAAGAAAACTGGTCTCTTTCCACACAGCATCTTCTTCCGTGTCTTGATAGTTTGCACTTCTTTCCAAACTTCAGTGCAGGCTTCCCTTTATTTTAAGATATTCTTGTGGTTTTCTGCAGAAATCAGAGACTGTAGACCCCTGTTCCGTGTATATAAGCTTGATGTTACGGGAATACCATATGGAATTATAACCAACAAAGGAATATTATTCAACATATATTGTACGCTTATCTATTACTCAACACATATTGTAGCTACATGGATTTGTCCAATCAGGCACATCAGAACAAACCACCAAATCTCAATATCTAGACATATAAAGACATATGAAAAACTATTACCAAAATCTGTCCTATGTAGCTGGTGCTTCATTTCCGAAGGAAGAAAAGGAAAAGAAAAAACTAGCTAGCCTCTCCCAATTTATTATTTGGTGCTCTGAGTGATTAAGATGCGGTGGGGGGAATGTTGGGAGAGCTGCTACAAAGCAAGGCTATCATATCCATGAGGCCTGGAGAGAAGGGCAGAGCATTCATGTGGCTAAATGAGGCCTGGATCAAGAACTCTGGACCTCTGAGAGGGAAAAAATTAAAGCACCGTAATGGTGGCTCCTTCTGAATTTACCACACTGTGATTTCCTTCCACTGGATTCTCTCAGCTTTCTCCAAATATAAAAGTTCACAGAGAAACGTGACAATGGTCACAATGGGTTACCAAAAAAGTCCATCCCCCTTTATCTTTAACAGGCTGAGCAACTGGTTATATATGTTAGTTTGATTTGCAACAGGAGATCATGGTACTTTTACCACAAAGAGTTAAAAGAGCTAAGGAAGGCAGGAAGTTTTATGTGTCTTTGAGTCCAGCCAGCACACACAGAGCAAATCCTGGCCATGCTCCTTTTCTTACACTGGTTACTGAAGGCTATTAAGTCTCTGAAAAGCTGTATCAAATACCAAACAGAACCCTGAAAGATGGCAAAATTGAAAGGGGACACTGAAAGCAGCCAGTCAATGCCTGAAGCCCAGAGTCTTTGTCTGCACAGTCGCTTCTTTTCATCATCTCTCGGATCATAAGTTGTTTAAGGGCTGTGAAAGGTGTTAGAAAGACAGCCTACTTCTAAATTTAGGCAAAGTCTGAGATGTGAATGCATGAGAATTCTATCAGATTGCTTACTCTCACCCAAACCCCTGTAGGGGAATTTAGAAAAACACATTTGAAGACCTAATACACAATCATTCACAGAGATCTAAAGCAATGTCTAAAAGATGTCTTCTCTCTAGGTGAAAAATGAAAATGCAATTTCAGGAAAAACCTTTTCATTTTTTTCTTCTGTCTTCTCCAATCTGTCATGGAAGAATTGCACCAAAGGCCTTATTTTTGACTGTTGAACCTTTGCTTAAAGAAGACTTAATAAACACAATACCTGGTTTTCCACTATCAGGGAAAATAAAAGAGGTAGGGATAATTTTAAATTGCAGGAAATGGAACAGTCATTATCACTTGACATGGGAATGTATTGTTTTATCATTAAGATTACAGCCAACCAGGACTTATTTTCGGATAACTCTGGTCCCTAGGATTGAATGAGAAACAAAATAACAAATGAACCTATTTGTCAAAATGTTAAGAGAATTTATTGACTTCATGGTATCCTCCACACCATGGGAGTTAAGCAATATGTTGAACCAAGAGTGACATAGAGAGAAAAGGACTTTCAAAAAGATTTTATGAGTGACATAACTTCCAAAGTCCCTCATCACCAACTTTACCCTCTTCCAATTCAAAAGCACTACTCTACCTATAACCACAATGGAGAAAGGGGACATTATAGTCTGAGAAAAATCTTGTAGATAGATAGCAATCTTTACTATAAGAGTAAAGAGTAAAATCAGAGACCAACCGTATTAGTCAGCTTGGGCTACCATAACAAAATACCATAGACTGAGTGGCTTAAACAAGAGAAATTTATTTCTTACAGTTCTGGAGGCTGGAAGTCCAAGATCAGGGTGCCAGCATGGTCGAGTTCTGGTTAGGGCCCTCTTCCTGGCTTGCTGACAACCACCTTCTTGCTGTGTCCTCATGTGGCAGATAGAGAGAGAGCTCTGGTCTCTTCCTCTACTTATAAGGCCACACTAATCCCATCATGGGAACCCCACCCTCATGACCCCATCTAAACCGAATTATCTCCCAAAGACCCCATCTCCAAATATCATTAGATTAGAGGATAGAGCTTCAACATAAGAACTTCAGGGGGACACAAATATTCAGTCCAGAGCAGCAACAAAATTGCGCCAGTTTACTGAATGGCATTAATGAAGCCTGGAAAACTTCCTGAGTTGAGGAGATAGAGTTCAGAATTCAAGGAGTATACAGTAGCGAGAATTTATAGGGCAAATAATTGGAAAAAAAGAGCTGCATAAAGAGAACTCAATAGATCTACAAAGAGTAGTGAATGAGTCTTTATCTGAGTAATGATCAGCTACTGCATGTGAGGAAACTATGCAAGGCATAGGAAAGAATCATCAGAAGAATCCAACGGAATAGTTTTTGGAGCTCAGACAAGGCCAAGAATAGTTTGTATTCCCACTTCCTAACACATGGAGTATCAAGTAGAGTCCTCAGAAGAGTATTACCTCAAGATGGGACCAAATTAGCCAAGGAGGAACTGCCTACCAGCTTAAAAGCCAGTCTCAAAAGAATCAAATTGTTTCCACGTAACTGAACTGCTGCATTCCATAACATACATAAGAAATATACATACATAAGAAATCATGATGAGAAGAAAAATCAATCAATACAAACAGACCCAGAAATGGCACAGATGATAGAATTAGTAAACAATGACACCAAAGTAGCTATTAAGAATATACCTCATATGTTTCAGAAGGTTGAGCAAAGTGAGCATGATAAGGAGAGATATGGCATATATAAAAAATCAAACTTTTAGAGATGAAAAATTCAATATTTTCAATGACAAATTCACTTGATAGGATTAATAGCATTTAGACAATGTAGAAGAATGATTACTGCTCTTGAAGACATAGCAATTGAGACTATATTAAACGAAACACAGAAGGGAAAAGACTGAAAATAAGTGAACATAGCATCAGTGAGCTGTGGGAAAATGTAAAAACAAACTAAAATGCATGTAATTGAAGTCCAGTTGGAAAGGGGAAACAAGAAACACAGAAAAAAATTTTGAAGAAATAATAACCAAACATTATCACAATTTAATGAAAATTCTAAACCTACAGATCCAAGAAGTTCAATGAACCTCAAGCACAAGGAACACGAAGAAAATTACACCAAGGCCTATCACAATCAAACTGCTCAAAACCAGTTTAAAGAGTAAAGCTTAAAAGCAGTCAGAGAAAAAAGACAGAGGAAAAAAATAAAAATTACAGAAGACTTCTTATCATAAACAATGCAAGCCAGAAGACAGTAACATTTTTAAAATACTAAGTGAAAATACTAGCAGATATTTCCTAAGAATTAAGACAAAATGAAGATTTCTTTTAGACATACAAAAGCTGAAAGAATCTATCACCAATAGACCATCACTATGAGAAATATTAAAGGAAGTCCTTCAGACAGAAAGAAAATTATACTAAAGAGAATTCTGGATCTACACAAAGTAATGAGTAACATCAGAAATAGTAAATATGTAAATAAATATATGACCTTTTTTCTTATTTTTTAAAATTAATTGACATGTAGATGGGTAGTCCACATTGTTTCAGTCAGCTGCTGCTGGGTAATAAATAACTCAAAAACTTAATGGTTTAAAACAACTATTTATCATTTTCTATTGGGTATGTGTTATTTAGATAGTTCTACTCCTCTAAGCCATGCATGGCTGGTCTTGGTGAGCTCACTCATGTATCTACAGTCAGCTGGTTGGTCAGTTTAGGGCTTGCTGGCCTAGGATTGCCTCAGCACAGATAGCTTAGCTTTGCTCCATGAGGTCCCTCCAGCAGGCCAACCTGGGCTTATTCTCATGACACGGCACAGGTGTAAGACTGAGTAATCTCAATTGTACAAAAAGGCAAGGGAAATGTACATTCACTTTTCAAGCCTCTGCTTGTGTTACATTTACTAATGACATGCCATTGTCTAAAACGTGTCCCGTGGCCAATCTCAGCGTCAGAGTGGGAAGGGATTACAACATTTTAAAAACTGCATGGCAAAAGTATGGATATAAGAAAGCCATTAATTGGGAATCTTAATACAATCAATCCATTACACACATCCACTTTAGTGACAGTGGATTAACCTATCTACCTAGATAATTCATGCACATATGCACACACACTACATAATCTACATAAAGGTAACCTCAGAGTTCACTCTGCTCAGATATTTTTTTAAACCTCTTCCTCATGAATGATAATCGCAAAACTATGGTTGGCAGAGGATTAAAGATACAGGGAGAAAGGTGAAGAATAGGTGTACAGAGAAAGAAAAAGGAATGTGTGACAAGAAGCTATGCTTGCAGAAAATTGAATCTGGGATATTTTAGAGTATTGAGAAGTGCAACAAACCAGGCAGATGGGGTGGGAGTGACCAAAGGGGAAGACAGAGGCAGGAAAGAGATGCAAGACATCATAATCAAGAAGAACCTGAAAGCGAAGCCAAAATTCCCTCAGGCCAAAAAGCTTATTTTATCTTTTCCTGGGTTTGCAACCTGAAACCAATCGGTAGAATTACTAAGTGAATATACCAAGGAGAAGTCCAGACTGACATCTGTGAGAGTGAATATAGTACTATTTAAGAATCAAGTTTTATACTGATCCAAGATCCCCAAAATAGGGTCTGACCCTTCTGCTAGTCACCAGTTTTCAAAAGAGATGAATACACAAAGAAAAGGAAAGGGGAAAAAAGTCTCCAGTCTACAATTGGAATGGAATGGAATGTTTCTATGAGGTAGCAACGAGTTTGGTTCCTTGTACAACTCACTTAGCTAGAGAGTCCTAATTGCATGGCACATCTGCCCGAGAAATGTAACAATGAACTCTGCTGTTGACCTTTAATAGAAAATATATTTAATTGTGTATTAAATACAATTATACTGTAGTTATGCCTGAGTGATACATTCAATGATATTCATTATTATGTTTAACAGAAAATGTACTTAATTTTCTAGTAAACTGATTTCATACAAAGTGATATTAGCAACTTAATTTTTCTCAAAACCAAATTATATTTGGGGTGCTCAATTTTTTATGTTAAGTAATGGTTTTCATGAAGAAAATGTCATTCATATTCTTTTAAATCTAATTCATTTGTGCTGGTATTGAATATAGGAATTCCAAGAGAAGAGAAAGAGAGAGAGAGTATAAGGAAGAAAGAAAGCAACAAAGGAAGGAAAGAAGGGAGAGAGGGAGGAGGGGAGGTTGCAGAAGAGATACATAGGATAATCTCCTTTGGGATGTGTGTAAATATTTTTTAAGGGTATAGGAAACTATTAATGATTAAATCTGGGAAATAGAACTGAAAGCATTCAAACAAAGACTGGGTGAAGAAGTCTATTCTAGTATCTAGTACTAGTCTACTCTAGTATCTTGAGTCCAAGTCAAAACCCATAGCACAAAGACATAAGTCATTGGAGAACCTAGTGATATATCTGACCAGCATCATCAACTATTAGTTATGAATTTATTTTCACATACAATATACATCTACATAGAGAGAATACTTTTTTTAAGATAATGGTTATATTTAAATGATATGTCTTCATTTCAAAAACCACATTTTTAAAGAGAGGCAATGTGGTTTACTGCAGGAGTTGACAAATCTAACCCATTACCTGTTTTTGTAAATAAAGTTTTATTGGAACACAGCTAGACCCATTCATTTATATATTATCTATAACTGCTTTCACACTACAATGGCAGACTTGAGTAGCTGCAACAGAAACTGTATGGTCCACAAAGGCCAAAATATTTACTATTTGTTCCTTTAGATAAAAAGTTTGTTGATCTCTGGTTTAATGGAAAGAATATAGATTTGAAGTTAAACAAACCTAGATTCTACTCTTACTCTTGCTAATTGTGTCTCTGAACTTTAGTTTATTTGTCTTCTTGAAAGGGGGGTTTGGGGAGGGAAGGTAGGAATAATATGTACCTTGTAGGGAGTTGAAGGGATGATGGGAAAAGTGTCTGGCAGAGGAGAAAAGCAAGACATAGTTAGCAAACACATTTATGAATAAGGAAATAAATAGCAAAAGAAACAACTAAAAGAAAAAAAAGTTTGCCTCTGAGTAGTGCGTATTGGAAGTCTACCAGAAGATTATTTTGCATTATTTATCCATAAAACTATTGGACTTCTAAATATTTCTTTGATTAAAAATTATTTTATTTAAAAGAATATTTCTATTGAAGATTTTTAAGGTATGGTATTTGTGTAGGAATCAAAAAATCTAGCATTGGGACAACACACATGTATGGCGACTTCATATATGATAAAAGTGTCACTGTAAATCTACGAAGAGATTTTGAATATTTTAGTAGACAGAATTAAGAATGTAGTCATACTAGGTAAAAATTTTTAAAAAGAAAAAACTGAAATCACTCCCTATCTTATACCATATAGGAAGGTAGACTCCAAATGGAGCAATGTCCTAAATATGAAATATATATATGTTTTCATCTCTCTTGGGTAAATATCTAAAAATGGAATTGGTGGGTCATTGGGTATGTGTTTGTTTAACTTCATGAGAAATTTCCAGATTGATTTACAAACTGATTTTACCATTTTACAGTCCCATTAGTAATATGTGAGAGTTGCGGTTGCTCCCCATTCTCAACAGTATTTACTATGGTCAGTCTTTTTAATTTTGGCCATTCCAGTCAGTATTCAAGCGTAGTATCTCACTGTTCTTTTAAGTTGAAGTTCCCTAATGACTCATTTGCATTTTCCGGATGATGCTAAACAATTTTTCATGTCCTTAGTGGCCATTTGTAAATCTTCCTCTGTCCATTACCTGCTCATCTTTTCCCATGTTTTAATCTGGTTACCTGTCATTAGATTACTGATTTGTACAATGTGTTTATACAGCTGTCAGATATATGTATTGCAAATATATTCTCCAATCTATGTATTCATTTTGATGAACAGAAGATTTTAATTTTGCTGAAATCATTCTGTCATTCTCTTTTTCCTTTTTTGGTACTTCCTATTTAAGAAATCTTTGCCAATCCTGAGGTCACAAAATAGTCTCCTACAGTTTCTTCTAGAAGCTTTATAATTTTAGCCTCTACACTTAAGTTGATGATCCATCTAGGATTAAATGTTGCGTATGGCATGAGGTATGGGTTAAGGAATACCTTTTCTCTTATAAATAGCCAGCTGTTGTGGCACCATTTGTTGTAAAGCTCTTTCTTACTTCAATTGCTTGGGCAACTTGATTGAAAATCAATTGATTATATAAGCCTGGGTCATTTTTGCTTCTTTTTTTTTTTTTTGCAGGGAAGGAGTTGCCCTGAGCTAACACCTGTTGCCAATCTTCCCCTTTTTTTTTCTTCCCCAAATTCCCAATACATGGTTGTATATCCTAGTTGTAAGTTGTTCTAGTTCTTCTATGTGAGCCGCCGCCATAGCATGACAACTGACACACGGGTGGTGTGGTTCCATGACTAGGAAGCAAACCTGCTCTGTGGAAGTGGTGAGCACAGAACTTTAACCACTAGGCCATCAAGACTGGCTCTATTTTTGCATCTCTAATCTGGTTCATTGATTTATTTGTCTATCTTCATTTCAGTAACACATGCTCTTGATTATTGTAACTTTATAGTAAGTCCTGAAATTATAAAGTGTACATCTTATTTTTCAACAATTAGCTGGTCAATGTCTAACCAAAAAAAAGCCTGTTGGAATTTGTATTAATTTGGGGAGAATTTACATCATGACAATATTGAGACTTTGAATCCATGAATATGGTGTCTCTCCATTTACTTAGCTCTTTCATTTCTTTCAGCAATGTGTTGTAGTTTTCAATGTAGAGATCTTTGACATATTTTATTAAATTTATCCCTAAATAATTTTTATGTTTTTGAGATAATTTTAAATGGTATTTTTATTTCATTTTCTAATTGTTCATTATAGTCTATAGAAATACATTTGATTATTGTATATAGATCTTGAATCCTGACAACTTGCTGAATTCACTTATAGAATTTATGAGAGAGAAGACACTTATTTTTTCCTGATAATGGGTAGGAAAGTTGAGACTTGCAACTCTAAATACGATGTTATCTGCAGGTAATTTTGGTAGATGGCTTTTATGAAGTTGAGAAATTTCCCTTTAATTCCTAATTTGCTGAAAGTTTTTAGCATGAATGGGTGTTAAATTTTGTCAAATGCTCTCTCTGCATCTCTTGAAATGATCATATGATTTCTCTCCATTATTCTGTTAATGCCATGAGTTACATTGATTAATTTTCAAAATGTTAAACCAATCTTGAATTGCTGGGATAAACCCCACTTGAGCATTCTGTATTATCCTTCTCATGTGTTGATGGATCTGATTTGCTAATATATTACTAAGAGTTTTTGCATCTATATTTATGAAGTATATTGGTCTATAATATTATTTTCTTATAATATTGTTGTCTGGTTTGGGTATCAGTGTTACACTACTCTCATAAAATGAGTTTGTGTAAAATTGGTATTATTTCTTCTTGAAATACTCACATAAGTATCTAGGCTTGAAATTTTCTTTGTGGGAAGATTTTGAATTATAAATTTAATAACTAATGAACTAGGCTACTCAGATTTTCTATTTCTTCTTGTGTCAATTTTAGTAATTTGCAATTTTCAAGAAATTTGTCTACTTCATCTCCATGTTGAATGTGCCGGCATAAAGTTTTTCATGATATTCTTCTATTATCCTTATTTCTATGATCTTAGTGATGCCCCCTTTATTATTAATGATATTTGTAATTGTGATTTTGCTCTAATTTTCTTTATGAGTCTAGTCTATCAGGTTTATCAACTTTATTAATCTTTTCAAAGAACCAACTTTTGTTTCCACTGCTTTTCTCCATTGATTGTTTTCTATTTCATTGATATTTACTCTTATCTTTATTATTTACCTCCTTATAGTTGTTTTAATTTTATTGTTAGTTTTTTAAGGAAAAAGTTTTGATCATGGATTTTGACATTTTCTTCTTTCTACCCTAAGCATTTAGAGGTATAAATCTCCCCCAGAAATTGTATTAGCAGCAACCCACACACACAAAAAATTGATATGCTGTGTTTTAATTTTCATTCAGTTAAAAACATTTTCTAATTTTCCTTGTGATTGCTTCTTTGACCCATGAGTTATTTAGAAGTGTGTTTTTTATTTGCAAATATTTGGAGATTTTCCAGATACTTTCTCTTATTAATTTTCAAGTTCATTTGGTTGTGATTAACTAACATACTATGAATAATTTTAATCATTTTAAAACTATTTAAACTTGTTTTGTAACTCAGCATATAATCTTTCTTGGTGAATGTTTCATGTGAGCTTGACAATAATGTTTACTCTGCAGTTGTCAGGTATAGTGTTCTGTAAATACCAATTAGGTTGAATGGTTTTATAGTGCTATTCAAATCCTCTATATCCTTACTGCATCACTTACTGAGAGGGAAATATCGAAATCTACAACAATAATTATGGAATCATCTATTTCTCCTTTCATTTCCATCAGTTTGCTTCATGTATTTTGAAACACTTTTATTAGGTCCATACACATTTTTGATAGTTACATCTTAATAAATTGACTATTTTATCATTATAAAATATTCCTCTTTATTTCTTACAATAATCTTTATCCTGAGGAATATTTTATATAATATTAATACAGCCACTCCAGCTTTCCTATTCTTAGTATTTACATAGTATAACTTCCTTTCATTCTTTTCATTTTAACCTATCTGTGTCTTTGTATTTAATGTGACCCTCTTGTATATTGTATGTGGTTGGGTTTTGCTTTTTTTTTTTTTGCTGAGGAAGATTGGCCCTGGGCTAACATCCATGCCCATCTTCCTCCACTTTATATGGGACGCCACCACAGCATGGCTTTGACAAGTGGTGCATCAGTGCACACCCAGGATCTGAAGCTGTGACCCTTGGGCCACTGGAGCAGAGTGAATGCACTTAACCACTTGCACCACCGCACTGGCCCCATATATATATATTTTGTGTGTGTGAGGAAGATCAGCCCTGAGCTAACATCCTTGCCAATCCTTCTCTTTTTGCCAAGGAAGATTGGCCCTGGGCTAACATCCGTCCCCATCTTCCTCTGGGTTTTGGTCTTTTTACCCAATCTGAGAATACATTTTTTTTTTAATTTTTTGTTTATTGCAGTAACATTGGTTTATAACATTGTAAAAATTTCAGGTGTACATCACTGTACTTCTATTCCTGCATAGATTACATCATGTTCACCACCAAAATACTAATTACAACCCATCACCACACGCATGTACCGAATTATCCCTTTCACCCTCCTCCCTCCCCCCCTCCCCTCTGGTAACCACCAATCCAATCTCTGTCCCTATGTGTTTGTTTATTGTTGTTATTACCTACTACTTAATGAAGGAAATCATACGGTATTTGACCTTCTCCCTCTGACTTATTTCACTTTGCATTATACCCTCAATGTCCATCCATGTTGTCACAAACGGCTGGATTTCATCGTTTCTTATGGCTGAGTAGTATTCTATTGTGTATATATACCACATCTTCTTTATCCATTCGTCCCTTGATGGGCACTTAGGTTGCTTCCAAGTCTTGGCTATTGTGAATAACGCTGCAATGAACACAGGGGTGCATGTACCTTTACAAATTGGTGTTTTCAAGTTCTTTGGATAAATACCCAGCAGTGGAATAGCTGGATCATATGGTAGTTCTATCCTTGATTTTTTGAGGAATCTCCATACTGTTTTCCATAGTGGCTGCACCAGTTTGCACTCCCACCAGCAGTGTATGAGAGTTCCCTTCTCTCCACATCCTCTCCAACACATGTTGTTTCCTGTCTTGTTAATTATAGCCATTCTGACGGGCGTGAGGTGATATCTCATTGTAGTTTTGATTTGCATTTCCCTGATAGTTAGTGATTTTGAACATCTTTTCACGTGTCTGTTGGCCATCTGTATATCTTCTTTGGAGAAATGTCTATTCAGGTCTTTTGCCCATTTTTTAATTGGGTTGGTAGTTTTTTTGTTGTTGAGATGCATGAGTTCTTTATATATTTTGGAGATTAAGCCCTTATCAGAAGTATGGTTTGCAAATATCTTCTCCCAATTGTTAGGTTGTCTTTTCGTTTTGTTGATGGTTTCCTTTGCTGTGCAGAAGCTTTTTAGTTTGATGTAGTCCCATTTGTTTATTTTTTCTATTGTTTCTCTTGCCTGGTCAGACGTGGTGTTTGAAAAGATGGTGCTAAGACCGATGTCAAAGAGCGTACTGCCTATGTTTTCTTCTAGAAGTTTCATAGTTTCAGGTCTTACATTCACATCTTTAATCCATTTGGAGTTAATTTTTGCATATGGTGTAAGGTAAGGGTCTACTTTCATTTTTTTGCATGTGGGTCTCCAGTTTTCCCAACACCATTTGTTGAAGAGACTTTCTTTTCCCCATTGTATGTTCTTGGCTCCTTTGTCAAAGATTAGCTGTCCATAGATGTGTGGGTTTATTTCTGGGCTTTCGATTCTATTCCATTGATCTGTGTGTCTGTTTTTGTGCCAGTACCATGCTGTTTTGGTTACTATAGCTTTGTAGTATATTTTGAAATCAGGGAGTGTGATACCTCCAGCTTTGTTCTTTTTTCTCAGGATTCCTTTAGCTATTCGCGGTCTTTTGTTGTTCCATATAAATTTTAGGATTCTTTGTTCTATTTCTGTGAAAAAATGTTGTTGGAACTTTGATAGGGATTGCATTGAATCTATAGATGGCTTTAGGAAGTATGGACATCTTAACTATGTTAATTCTTCCAATCCAAGAGCACGGAATATCTTTCCATTTCTTTGTGTCTTCTTCAATTTCTTTTAGCAATGTTTAATAGTTTTCAGTGTACAGATCTTTCACCTCTTTAGTTAAGTTTATTCCTAGGTATTTTATTCTTTTTGTTGCAATTGTAAATGGGATGGTATTCTTAATTTCTCTTTCTGCTACTTCGTTGTTAGTGTTGAGAATACATTTTTTAGTTGAAATGATTTATTGGTATTTAAAATGGTGATTTATATGATTGATTTTAAGTCTAATATGCTATGGATTTTTTTGTCCTGATTGTTCCTTATTTCTTATTTCTCTCCTTTCCTGGTTCTCTTTTTATTTATTAAGCAATATTTGACAATCTACCTTGTCTTGGAATGTTTTATTAGCTATAACTTGTTTTTTAGTGGTTTCTCTGGGGTTTAAAATATATGTCTTTAATGTAGCACATTCTACCTTCAAATAACATCACATCAATTCAGTTAATATTATACCACTTCAGTTATAATAACGTTACAAAGTGTACTTCTATTTTCAACCCTTCCATTCTTCTGTTATTCTTATAAGTTTTACTTCTGCACATATTATAAGATGTATAAGTACATTTTTATCATTTTTCTTTTACAGTCAAGTATCATTTAAATAAACTTTAAAATAAGAGAAAAAAATTAATTTACCCACCAACTTACCATTTCCATTGCTCCTCTTTACTTTATATATATCCCAATTTCCAACTGGTCTCCACATTTACCTTCAACATGGAGAACTTCCTTTAACACTTCATATGCTGGTGACAAATTCTTTTCACTTTTGTTTTTCTAAAACTGGTTTTTATTTGCTTTCATTAGCCTTCACATTTGAAGAATATTTTCACTCTATATAAAATTCTAGGATATAATTTTTTCTTTCAGTACTTGAAGGTTGTCATTTCTTTGTCTTCTGGCTTATATTTTTTCCTGATGAGTAGACAGAATCATTCTTATTACTATTTCTCTGCATATAATGTGCTATTTTTGTCTGGCTGCTTTTAATATTTTCTCTTTATCAATTTTTTTCGGCAGTTTGATCATAATGTACTTGCATATGGTTTCATTTCAGTTCGTCTTCTTTTTTTGATATTCATAAATATGGGCTCCAGATTTTTTATGAAATTTGGAATTTTTTCAATCCTGATATCCTGAAAGTTTCTTTCTTTTTTTTCCTGACCCAAAATCTCTCGTTTCACTCCTATTGTGACACCAAATTACACATACATAGGACCACTTATATAAACTCAGGAATAGTATAAGTCACTGAAGCTCTGTTCATTTATTGTCAGCTTTTCTTCATTTGCTTTGTATAGTTTATTTTGCCCTTTTCTACTAATTTACTAATATTTTGTTCTGCAGGGATTAATCTGATATTAATCCTATCTAGCACTTTTGTTGTAATTTCAGATACTACATTTCTCATCTATACATCCCATTAGGATTTTTTTACATTTTCCATTTCTATATTGTAATTATTTTTCCTAATCATAGGTATATATATTTTCCTTTATATCCTTGAACATATTTATAATAACTATTTTAAAATCTTCATCTGATAATTCTATCATATCTATAATTTGGAGACAGGTTTCTATTAAGCGATTATCTTTCTGGTTATGGGACACATTTTTCTGCTTCTTCACATCTCTCATATATTTTAGCTGTATTATGGATGTAATGGATGCTACATTGTTGTGCATCTGGATTTTGTTGTCTTCCTGAATAGAATATTGGGTTTTGTTCCAGAAGGCAGTACATTTACCTATAGTTTGCTTGATCCTTTTAAGTCTTGTTTTTGTGATATGTCAGAGTGGTTCCAGAATATCATTTACTCTAGGGCTAAATTAGTCCTACTTCTGGAGCGTGGCCTCTCTACATTCTCTACCAAGTGTCCGGGGTGTTCAACAAGGTCTCTACTCTGACTATGTGATGTGAATGTCTCCCAGCACTGTGCAAGCTCAGGTCAGCTCACAACTCCCCAGTGCTTGTTCTTCCTCCAGGAGTTGTTCTTTGCTGGACCCTATGGAATCTCACTCTGTGCACGCATAGATTAGTAATTGGCCAAAGAATCAAGGGTACCCCTATGCAGATGTCTGATTTTCCTTCCCTGTATAACTCTCATCTCCCCAGTTCCCCTTCCACCCAGCAAATTCCAATTTCCTTGTTAGCCCCAAACTCTGAACTCTGAATACTCAGTTCAGTGACACCACTAGGCTCTATCCTGGCTCTTCCTTCCTACACTGCATTCTGCAGAGTGGTTCCAGGCAAAAACCCACTGCCTTGTAGTAGTATAAGTGTCTCGTTTGTGGCATGGATCACCACATTCTCTGTCATTTTAGATGAAATATTCAAGGCCAGCCTAATACAACTCATTCGCCTTTCCCCGTGCTGGTGTAAAAGCTCTAGCCAGATGTTCTTCATCAAATTCTGTCTTGTAAGCACTTCACATCATAGAAAAGATCATTTTATCTTTTATACATTTAGAATCTCACTGTACTCTTCAGACTGCAGTTGGTTTAGGGATAAGAAGATGAGCTGGAGAAAGCCTTCCAGTAGGTAATTAATCACCTGTAATCAGCACTTAAAGCCATTCACAGAAGGTGAGAGAGTCAAGTGGAGAAAGAAGTGACTTCACTATCTTTTTAGGGTTATTACAAATCCTGCTACAGTTACGCTCATTAAAATTGCTGTTAACTTTTCTTCCTCCATCAGGATAGTTCATTGATTCTTCCTCATATTTTAAGATTAAGATAATTAAGGGGGAAAAAATAAGCGTTAACATGTCCATACATGGGGCAAACTGATTCCTTTAGGAAGTTGTTAGAAGAGTTTCAAAAAAAGGCATATAAAACTGGAATTGTGGTAAGTTATTCTGAGGCCCAGCTTAAAAGGCAAAAGTCAGTAGTCAATGTGATATTTCATATACCTACCTCACCATGGCCTAAATTCCTCTTCTGTTTTGTCCTCCTGAACAGTGTTTTGCATTTTGATTTACAAAATCCAGGTTTTATGAATCCTCAAGTTTATATAATTTTAGGTAGACTCCTTAAGAAAAAGAATACAAAATTACAAACACAAGATTACTAAGACCTTCCCAGGAGGTCTGGTGAGAGGCCAGTGAAAGTAGTAAATCTGTTCTTGTTGATATCCTCTTTAGCAAATTGCATTTTTTAAATCTTCTTTGATGTATACGATGACATTTTGTACTCCATTTCATCTTTAGTGGTTTTACATTATCTGTCATTAGTTCATTCTTTATCTTCTCCATACTTTTCTGTAACATCTATGTAACCCAGGTAAATGCCTAATCTTAGAGGGTAGAATAGCCAATATTTTTAAAGCATTTACAATGTGCTGGATAATCTTCTAAGTTCTTCATGTATATTCACTCATTAATCCTGCTAACAGTTTATGAAGTAGATACTGTGCTATGTTTTCCACATTTTACAGACAGGAACACCGAAGCATAGAGAAGGACATAGATATTGAAATGACAGAGCTTCCCTCCAAACCCAGAACCAGGCTCCAGAACTTGGGCTCTTAAACGCTATGCTCTTCTACTCTTTGATTTATGGATGGTAAGTGTTGAAAGGATGCCCAAGATTTTGAGCAGTATCCTGGACACCAAGGTATGAAGAGTGTCTGGGTCCAAGAACACCTAGTTGAATGTTGATTGGCAGACGCTGCACATTAAGAGCCCACGAGATAAAGAATAAGACTCCAGAGGATGGAACTGAATATTTTATGCCTTTCCTTGTCCAAGTAATGCCTCATCCTACTGCTATTATCAGATATGAGTTGGTATGGTGATAGGAAGGGGATGAACTAGAATGGACAGCGAAAGACTGCTTTGTTGCAATAACAGACTGCTCTGCATAAGCTATTGTAAATATTTATTAATTGAGCCTCATTTGAAATGTTCCATTGTCTACTTCCGGGACCCAGAAAACATCAAAAAAAAAAGTGTCTTAAATTAAGCAAGCCAGATTGATCTCTGTCTTTATGACATTATCCTGGTGAATCCAGGAAGGGCAGAACTACTGATGAGGGTGAAAAAAAGTATTCAGTATCAGTGAAGCAAACAGCTGCAGATAACCAGAGCCCCTCTCCTTAATGCAGCTAATATCAAGAAGTATTAGCTGCAATTATATGATGGGCACTATATACAAAAATAAATACCTAGATACAATCCTGAAGATTCAGATGCAAATAGGTCTGAGGTGAAGCCCAGACAGTTATATTTTTAAAAGCTTCCTTGTAATTTTCGTGTCCGGCCAGGGTGAAGAAACGTCTTATATGAGCCAGGGGAGTGCAAGGCATGGGAAGTAGAGGACTATGGGGGCACATGAAGGAATATTCAATCTAGACTGAGAGGTGGGATGCAGATGATGTTTTGGTGGAAGTGGAATTTAAACTGAGACTTGAAGGATGAGGAAGGTTAAGCAGTTAAGAGGAAAAGAAACACAGTAAAAGAAAACGAACGGCATATTTGAAAACCCATCAGGCCTAAATAAGAATACCTGGCAAAAGCTAATTACTACTGGAGCTTTGATCCAAGGTGGGGTGTGAATGGGGCTGAAGGTGGTTAAAAGAGGTCCCCAGTGGGGAAGCTCAAAAGAAGAGAACCCCAATCTCGTGCCTGAGCCCACTTAACGAAAGAACTCAGTCAGCTTTTGGTGATTCCAACCTTAAGAATGACCAAGTTATAGCCAATTTCCCCCCTATAACCTGTCACATTCCTCAGAAAAATGAGGTCTGCCCACGTGGCTGTGTCTCATGGAGTTGTTAGCAGGAGCTTGCTTGACTTTTTTCAGAAGTGACCAGCAACCAGTCATGAAAAAAAACTACGTCTCTTACTTAACATAAAAGTTGTTCTAAAGAATTTCTATAAACTCATCCTATTTCCTCACTTAATTCAAACTCCTTATATCAAAATCATGTCTGCATGGAAAGTCATTTTCAGGCAGAAATATTCATCTTAAAATTAAATTTTAAATACACAAATAATACATGAATGTATTTCCATATAAATAATTAAAACATTAAACATAAATTTTATTTCACTCTCTATCTTGATTCCTTCCTCAGATGTAACCACTGTTACCAATTTACTGTGTGTTTCTCCAGACCCTTTTTAAATGTATCCATAGAAAATATGCAGCACTATTTTGTGGGTTTTTCTTTTAAAAATGTACATAAACAGCATCATATTGGACTACCGCTTTTTTCACACAACAGTTTTTCTTGGAGATTGAGCAATGCTTTGTGCAAAATAAATGCCCAATAAATAAATAATGAATGAATAAATGAATGATAATTTCAAAGATTAATGATTTCAGGCCCCTCAGTGAAAGAGACTTAAGTTTGAATCCTAGCTCTATTATTTAGTAAAATGGAGTTGATATTACCTATTTCATAGGATTATTATGGTAAATCACCTAGAACAGTGTCTTTCCTAGAAAAAAGAATGTTGATTTTATTTCTGCCTCATCTTCATTAACTCATAAAGCTTGGTACAGCATTCTTCTTCTAATCAGACAGGTGATTGATGGTCTAAAGCAAAATCTTCCAAATGTCTCCTGGAAATGTCCACCTGGGTGTCCCAATCAGTGTCCAAAATCATGATGTTCCATCTTAAATGGGCTTCTCTTCCTAAGGAGCCTGTGTCTACTCACTAAGTCACATGGTCTCATCTTTGCACCTCGGTAGTTCATTCCATGTCCTGGCCTCCTCCACCCACCTCTAAGTTCAGACCTTCATTGTAGCTTTCCTGGATCAAAGTCCTAACCTTACAATTAATCTCTCAGTCTCCAGCATCTTATATACTTATCCCAATTCCTCTTTAGCGCTAATTGCCAATAACTCTTTCTATCATCTAAGATAAGAGTTGGCATCTTGAGCCTGGTATTCAGGGCTCTGCCATCTGGCCCCAAGTGGTATTTCCAAATTTGTTTCTCATTTCCCATATACCAATAGCTCCAACAAAATCAACTGCTCTCTGTTGACTGTTTCCTGTGCTTTCCAGTCTCTGTATCTTTGCTCCTGTTGCTTCCACTATCTCAAATACTTTCTCAAGTATATTTAGTAATATACTTTGCATTACTAAAGTACAATATAGTGAATTTAAACACAGAGTTTAGAGCTAAACATACCTGCCTTCAAGCCCAAGTTCCATCCCCAATTAGGTATATGACATATCCTTTTAATGTCTCTTTTCTTCACTTCTTAAACAGGAATAATAGAAGCTACTTCACAAGAGTTGAAGAACACATTGAGATAATGTATATAAACAATTATGCAGACAACTCGTGCTAGGTAATCATCAACTGTCACTATCAATACTATCTAAGGTCTGCTCCAAATTCCTTTGCTTCCATACGGTCCTCCCTGATCCTACAAGATATGTTATTTCTGAAAAGCAACAGTGTTTCATTTGCACCACTTTTAAGATACTTATGACTTTATATTTCACTATATAGTTATGTTTCCCTTGATCACAATTTTTTTAACCCAGAACTACAATGGATTTTCCAAAAGAATTTTGAGCCTATGTCAATTGTATAAGAAAGTCTTAGAGAAGTTTGGATGTGGAAAATAGATTTTTCTAAAATATTTTGATCTTTTATGGGGAATATGGTACAGACTATTTAAAATCAGAAGTGTATTAAAAATACTCAAAACACAAGACCACTGCACACATATGAACTCCAACTTCCTTGAGTAGAGGGAGTGGCTTCCTTTTTGAGCGCATCTATGACACTCAACACAACATTCACAAAATTTATATGAATGCAGCCCTATTTGTAGTAAAAGAATGAAGTAAACAACAATACTCTAACACGGGATCTTAAATCAGATGTTCTTTCCAATGCCAATTGTATCTCTTTAAGTCCTCTATATATTTGATCAGAAAATAATGTTAGATTAGATAATGTTCAAAAATAGGGCAGATGGAAAGGTTTATCTGACTGGTTTGGAGGAGAAATTTGTTTTCACAAAGCTTCTCTGGTGACATATATACATAAACTTTGGTGGTCCCAATGACTCTTTATATTAATGATTTCAAAAATAGCTCCAAAGCCCATATCTTTGTGGAGTAGCATTTTAAAGGAATGATGGATAAGGCCTTCTATCATCAAAATAATCACACTTTCCTTATTTGACTCTAACTTTTGTACACTGAGGTTTGTTTGTTTGTTTTTTTAGAAAATTGGTCAAAGACCATAACAGAATTTTTAATGTTACCTTCTCTCTTTATTCCTTGTACTTTCTTTCAGGAGCGCTGAATGGAAAGCAATGCTCAGACTGTTCCAGTGCAGATAGCTAAGTCTTGCAACATTTCGTTTCTTGGAACCAGGAACCACAGAGCAAGCATGTCTCCTGGAACAAAGAAAAGAAAGCAGCGATAAACATTTGTGTGGTAGTGGAAATTTCCTGAACAATTTGTGCCATGAGCTTATCAGAAGATAATCAGTAGTCAATATTAACATTAAATTATATATAATTTATAATGCGTATATATATAATTATACATATATAAAATTTATATATACATATATAATCTGTGTGTGCATGTATAATTTCAATATGCTCCCCTATACTACTGTTTAATATACTCTGTATTTATTATTATTACATAATTCATATTACAAAATTGAACATGAAATTATGTGAGCAAAGCCTATAAACTACTATATGTTTTCCTGAATAAATGCTTTAAAGTCTAAATTCTGGGAAAAGAGATAGTCACCTTTAAAAGTTAGAACTAGATTTCAACAGAGCCTGCAGAGCTTAATAAAGAAGGGTTAATCAAGTCCTACCTTTCATGGGTAGAAAGCTCGGCAGAAACAGCAAGTTAGATATAAAAAAAGATTCTGATTTAAAAAACAAAAAAAAACCAAAAAACACGAATGCTAAGAAGTATAGTACAGAAGTACACAATCATTCCAGTTCATTTCTGACTCACAGAATAGACATTGCAATAGAGGACAAAACCAGTTAGGACCTCTCTTGAGATTCAAATTTTAAAAAACAACGATAATTCGGGAAGGTCTCTTCACTAGGACAGTTAGAAATGGCAAACGAAAAGCCAAAAGGTCCTTTAATTCCGAGAACAGTGGAGCTGTAGATAAGCCCAATGGCTACATAGCTACACTGTAGCAAAAGAAAGAATCACAGTTCAATATTAGAGCAGAAAATGTATATATCAAGTGTTGATAAAATGGAAGATTAGTGTGAAAGGTGCCAAGTTGTACTTAAGTTTTTATATTTCCATGACTGTTGCTCTGAATTGTGTATAAATGTTTCATATATTAGAGATTTGTTTATTGTTATGCTTCCTTAAAGATAAATGCATTTTCATATAAAAAGCATAATTTTCAAGATAAAAAGAACTAGAAAATTACCTAATCTAACCCTCTCATTTTACAAATGAAAAAAAAAATGGATTTCCTGAATATTTGAATGTCTTATCCAAGGTCACCCTGCTAGAGATAGTGTTGGAACCAGGGCTGGCCTCCTAGTTTAGGTAGCACACTATTTAGCACTGAATAGTTTTATGTACAAGATTAGGTCCCCAATCATTAGCTACGTAATTTTGAGAAAGGCCTCAGTTTCCCCATATATGGGTGATAATTGTATTTACCTCCTAAGGTTAAAGTAATCTTCATAAAAGAGACACATATGCTCCACACAAAGATACTTAAACTGTCTAGTATATACTAAGTGTCCAATAAGTATTATTATAATTAGTTATTATTATTGTGTTGAAATCCAAAACTCCATCCAATCTGAATGGGACGCCTACCGTTTAGATCAGTGTTTCTAAACTCAACTTCATATAAGAATACCCTAAAAGCTCCTTTGAAACACAAGCCTTCCCCTAGATACAATTTATCAGAAATTCTAGGGAAGCATTCTGGGATTACGTACCTTTTAAATAAACTGTCTCAGAGAATTTTTGATGTAGTGCAGTTGGTACTGGCTCACAGATCAGCATTTGAGAACCACTGGCAACACTACAAGAGATGTGATCCAGGAACATCTATCTATCCAAATAAATATCCAAATGGAAATCCAAGTGGTCTAGAAAGAAGTAAGAAAGTCATATAAAATAGTCCCATAAGCCAAAGTAAAAGGTAAATATCATAGCTATCACCAAACCAGAATAGGGAAATATCCAAAAATTCTGAATGCTAAACTTTACGCCTACAAACATCACTATGATTTGTTACATACCTCTGGAGTTAGCCCTCTAAAATCCTGTCACCATCAAGGAGACAATCATCCCAGGTCTTGGGATGGGACCTTACATTAACCATTATTTGGTTCTTGTCTTAGTCATAAAAGACACACTTCCCAGAAATAAAGAAGACATTCTGAAGCAGAATAGGGGGTTCCTGGCTTCCACAGTTCTCAGGCAGCACAAATCTGTAAAATAGCAAATAATAGTTTAAAAACATAGGAGCATTGAAAACAACGTTGCTAAATTCTAGTTGAAGTAGAACACCTGTTTATGAAGAAGCGAACTTGGAAGATACATTGAGAAGAGAGACATAAATCTCTGTTAACAACCTAAAGAAAAATAATAAGAGTATCCTGGATAAGGATGAATCTCAAAAATGGAGAAGGCATGGCTAGAAACCCAGGAACAGAATACATCCAAAAATATCACCTCACTACCCACAATAACCTGATTAGGAGTCACTGGTAGTCAAACATAGCTTTGTAAGAAGGTACATAGGGACATTAAATTAACTTTTAGCAAAGTTTACATGGCCTACTCTAAGGAATGAGTCCCATGCTTCCTGATTTTTTTTTTAACTAAGGTTTGCTCTAAAAGAATTGCAGCCGGTATTGTCAGGGCATGAACCTGAACTAGGAAGGCCTAAATGCTGTCCCCAGGCACTACACTAAAATGATAAATAAGTTGATGAAGAACGTAGCAGCCTGGTGCCCAAGCCAGTCTGTTCCTCATATGATACCTTCTCCTAACCTCTTTTAGGCCCATGCTATGGAAACTTGATCATAAGAAAAGAAGTCTTGAAACAGAAGGTTATATCTTGTGTTAAGATCATTCTGACCCATGTGTCAAATATTTGGAGTCGGGATATGTGAAGGAAGGGAGTTCTATTGCTCTAACATTACATATATCCAGGCATGAGGGGTAAGCTTTTGGATTAGGGAAGCTAAGGTGGAGAATATAGGGGATAGATTAAGACACATCAAGGAGGAATGAGATGAGTTGGTTAAATTTAACCCCTTCTCCACGTTATGATGAGTGGGGAGTTGGAAGGAAAGAAAGGGAAGAACAAGGAGGTTGTACAGAGCAATAAGGTCTTGGACGTGTTTACTAAGAAGCATGATTATAAAACATGCTCACAACTATAATATGCATGAAGAACAGATCTACTCATGCACATCATCTGCTGTACCCAAAGAATTATCTAGCTGGAACAAGTTCTGTGCATGCAGATGAGGTACAGATTTGAGAAAGTCTGGTGGGACAATAAAAAGACACTGGAGCAAATGACAATAAACCTAGATTCTACTTCTCATTCTAACATAACTCACTGGGTGACGTTTGTAATTCAGACTACAGTTTTCATCATCTACCAAACTAGAAGGTTGAAATAGATCATCTTTGGGATTCCTCCTAACTCTCACAATCTATAACAAATGAATGCTAATTACAAACTGTTTAATGAAAGGTTGGTAACCCACAAGCTTATAGTGGCCAAGAAGGTAATATAAATAAGGAATGTTGACCAATAGAGAGTTGTAGGGACTATAGCAAACTAGAGGCAGCTTCTATCGAATGTCACCCAGTTCTGGCCACATGGGAATATGGGCCCTCTGTTATGAAGCTGTCTGATATTTTCAAGAGAAATTGTAAATACAGATAACCTGAATATAGAAACTAAATTTGTAGTTAAAAACCTTACCACAAAAAATTTCAGACACAACTACCTTCACTGGGGGAAATTCTACTACACATTTAATGATAAAGCAACACCAGTTACACACAACTCTTCCAGAATGTCGATGAGAATGGAATACTTCCAGCAGTACCCTTGTAATTAAACCTGACAAAAAAATTACAAGAAAAGGAAACAAAAGATCAATATCCCTCCTGAACACAAATGCCAAAATTCTAAACAAAATTTTAGCAAATTGAATCTAGCAACATATAAAAATGATAATATGTTATAACTAAGCGAAGTTTACCCCAGGAATACAAGGTTGATTTAACATTTGAAACTCAATAATTATAATTTACCATATGAACAATCTAAAAAATAAAACCATATGATTCCCTCAGTATATATTGAAAAATCATTTGATAAAATCCAATTTCCACTCTTAGAAAAATCTCAGCAAACTAGAAATTAAATTTCCTCAATCTGATAAAGGGCATCTTTGAAAATCTAATAGCCTTATACTTAATAGTGAAAGACTAGATGTTTTCCTGCTAATATTAGGAAACAGACAAGAATGTGTGCTCTCGCCATTTCTATTCATTGAAGTGGAGGTACTAGCCATTGAAATAATATAGAGAAAGAAATAAAAGGCATCTGGTTTGGAAAACAAGAAGTAAAGCTGTCTATACTAGCAGACAGCATGATCATCTACATAGAAAATCCAATGGAATTTACACACCAAAAAAAGCTATTAGAACTAGTAATAGAGTTCAGCAAGGTTATAGGATACAAAGCCAATAGACAAAAAATAAATTATATTTCTAGATAGTGGCCATTAACAATTAGAAATTGAAATTGAAAAAGCAATAACATCTACAATAACATCAAAAAAGAGGAAATATTAGAGATAAATCTGAAGAAATATTTGCAAGACCTGTAGCAAAACAGTGCTGAGAGAAATTAAAGAAGACCCAAATAAACAGAAAGATATAACATGTTCATGGACTCGAAGACTCCATATTTTTAACATGTTGGTTTGTTGTAAATTTATCTATAGATGCAATGCAATCCCAATCAAACTCCCGGTCTTTTTGGTAGGATTTGATGAGCTGATTCTAAAATTCATATAGAAATGCTAAGAACTAAGACTATCCAAAACAATTTTGAAAAAGAACAAAGTTAAAGAATTAGTGCTACCTGATATCAAGACTTATTACAAAGCTACAATAATCCAGACAATGCGGTATGGTGTAAAGATAAGCAAATATATCAGTGAAATAAGATAGAGTCCAGAAATAAAACCACACATATATAGACAATTGATTTTTTAATGGTGCATAGATTATTCAGTGAAAGGATAGTCTTTTCAACATTCAATGCCGAAATAACTGCACATCAATATGCAAAAAAGTGAACTTCGATCCATATCTCACACCATATATAAAGTTCAACTCAAAATGGATCTTAGAGCTAAATATAAAACCTAAAGCTGTAAAACTTCTAGAAATAATTATAGAAGAAAATCTTTGGGTTAGGCAAAGATTTATTAGGTAAAACACCAAAGAACAATCTATAAAAAAATTGTTAAATTGCCCTATATCAAAATTGAAAACTTCTGTTCTTTGAAAGATGCTGTTAAGAAAATGAAAAGATGAAAAGATGCTCAACATCACTAATCATCAGGGAAATGCAAATCAAAACAACACTAAGATACCACCTCATGCCTGTTAGAATGGCTATAATCACCAAGACAAAAAACAACAAATGTTGGAGAGGGTGTGGAGAAACAGGAACCCTCATACACAGCTGGTGGGAATGCAAATTGGTGCAGCCTCTATGGAAAATGGTATGGAGATTCCTCAAAGAATTAAAAATAGAGATGCCCTATGATCCAGCCATCGCACTACTGGGAATCTATCCAAAGCACCTGAAATCAACAATCCAAAGAGGCTTATGCACCCCTATGTTCATTGCAGCATTATTCACCATAGCCAAGAAGTGGAAGCAACCTAAGTGTCCCTCAACTGACGATTGGATTAAGAAAATGTGGTATATATATACAATGGAATACTACTCAGCCATAAAAAAAGACAAAATCGTCCCATTTGCAACAACATGGATGGGCCTGGAGCGTATTATGTTAAGTGAAATAAGCCAGAAAGAGAAAGACAAACACTATATGATCTCACTCATATGTGGAATATAAACCAACACATGGACAGAGAAAACTGGGCTGAGGTTACCAGGGCAGTGGGGGTGGGGGGTGGGCACAAGGGGTGAAGGGAGTCATATATATGGTGATGGACAAACAAAAATGTACAACCCAAAATTTCACAATGTTAGAAACCATTAAAACATCAATTAAAAAAAAAAAGAAAATGAAAAGAAAAGCCACAGACTGGGTTGAAATATTCACAAATCATTTTCTTGATGAAGGACTTGTATTCAGAACATATACGTAGCACTCAAAACTCAATAGTGAGAAAACAAGCCACTCAATTTTTAAAATGGGCAAAAGATCTGAATAGACACTTCACCAAAGAAGATATAAAGAAGGCAAACAGGCACATGAAACTACACTCAACATCATTAGGCATTAGGACAATGCAAATTAAAACCACAATGAAATAACACTACACAACTCTTATGATGATTCAATTAAAAAGACTCTTCCAAACCAGGTTTTGGTGAGGATGCAGAGGAACTTAAACTCTCACACTGCTTGTGGGAATATAAAATGATACAAACACTTGAAAAAATACTTTGGCAATTTCTTAACATGTTAAACACACACCTATCTTACAACCAGCTTATCCACTCCTAAGTAGTTACCTCAAATCATATGTCTACACAAAGTCTTCTACACAAATGTTCAGAGCAGCTTTATATAGAGTAGCCAAAGACTAGAAACAACCCAAATTTCCATCAACAGGTGAATGGATAAACAAAGAGTAATATCTTCATACAATCAAACACCACTCAGCACCAAAAAGGAATAAATTATTAATACATGCAATAATTGGATGAATCTGAAAATAATAACACTAAGTGAAATAAGCTAGACAAAAAATACAAACTGTATTATTATATTCATATAAAATTATAGAAAATGCAAACTGATCTATAGTGACAGAAAGCAGATCCGTGATTACCTGGGGATGTGGAGAGAGGCAGGGAGGGATAGGAGGGAGGGTTTTAAAAGTATCATCAGGAAATAATAAAGATGAGTATAAACTAATTAAATGAAAGACAAAGACATAAAAGAAAATACCAAGATAAAGAAAGAAAGGAAGGCACGAGATATATTAAGAATAAAAAAGGATATTACAATTATGACATGGCTGAAATTTTGAAAAAGAAACTATTATGAAAAATATTATGCCAGCAAATTTTAAAGTGTAGAGAAATGGTCTAAAACTGGCTCAAGAAGAAATTAAAAACATCTGTTTAATGATTCCATTAAATAAATGAAATCAGTACCTACATAGACACATGCATGCACACACGTACCCACAGAGTTATCTGGCCTATGTGCATTTAGAGGTAAATTCTATCAAAATTCAAGGAACAGATCATTTTGATCTATACAAACTTTTCCAGAGAGTAGGAAAAAAAGAGAAATATTCCTCAACTCATTTTATAAGCTTAGTATATAAAATACTGATACCAAAATCTGACGAGGTCAATATGAGAAAAGAATAATATGAGAGACAAAAAAGCTCATTTATGATATAATCCTAAACTCTATTAGCAAACAAAACTAGCAATACATTTTTTAAAATCATGTCCAAGCTGAATCTAACCCAGGAATTCAAGAATGCTAAGCAATAGAAAATCCACTAACATAATTAAGTATATTACAAACATTAAAGATGAAAAGCCATATAATATTCTTGATAGATGCAGCAAGGGTATTTGCCAAAAAATCAACATTCATTTATGATAAAACCAAAAAAAATTTTTTAAACTCTTCTCAAATTAAGAATAGAAGGTAATTTCCTCTATCTAATAAAGGACACCTTCCAAAAACACATAGAAAATATAATAATGGTAAAACTTGAGAAGAGTTCTTTCCTTTTTTTTTTTTTTTTGCTGAGGAAGACTAGCCTTGAGCTAACATCCACTGCCAATCCTCCTCTTTTTGCTGAGGAAGATTGGCCCTGGGCTAACATCAGTGCCCATCTTCTTCTACTTTTTATGTAGGACGCCTGCCATAGCATGCATGGCTTGATGAGCCGTGCATAGGTCCACACCCGGATCCGAACCTGCAAACCCCAGGCTGCCGAAGCAGCGTGTGTGAACTTAACCACTACGTCAGTGGGCCAGCCCCCTAGAAGATTTCTTTTTAACATCAAGAAGCAACAAGGATGCCCACTACCACTGCTTCTATTAATCATTGTACTGATGTCCTTGCCAGGACAATAGAAAGAAATTTATCTCACTTCAGTTACTGACTCATTTTTCTGCTCAGCTTTATAGCAAAACTCTTTAAAAGAACTGTCCGTATTCTCTATTTCCAATTCCTCTTCTCACATTTTTTTCTATGTGGAAATAAACAAAAACCACCCAAATGAGAACAAGCAAAGGCTATTTATTCAGAACTCGCTATAACAAAGGAGTCAGCCAGCATTACTTGTGTTTAGTAGAGACTCAAAGGCAGGCAGAAGAGAGGAAAACCTTTATGGAAAAAAAGGGAAGGCTTCAGGTGTGCCATGATTGGAGGCTGCTGTCATGAGGAAGCTGTTGGCAGGCTAACTAGAAGCAAAGTGTCCTACGTGACCTGTTAAGGGTGCATATTTGGCTTTCTCTGCTTGGTCCTAAGTTGGAGGAAGCAGGGTCAAAAATTAGGGAATATGTCCGTTATCAATCATGTCCTGGCCATGGGGCCAATTATTACAGGGTTATAGTTTAGTTTCTGGACTGTTTGCTAGAGATGGTGGTCTGACTTTCTACAATTCTGACTTATATATAAGAGATTGACTTCCTGGGCTGGTTAGTATAGTTAGCGGGTTGCTTTCCTGGACTGGTTGCTGCAGATTGTGGATCAGAATTCTATTTTTATATATGGCCTAGCCATTGTCCATTTATTCAGTCTCTTATGTAGAACTCCCTTCAATCACACCTTTATCCCCATCACTCCCCGGAAACTGCTCTTGTCAAGGTTACCAATGACTAACTTTGCTGAAACCAATAGTCGATTCTTGACCTCATTTCGTCTAATCTATCAACAACATTTGACAATGGGTTCCTCCCTATTCCTGGAAACATTTTCTTCACTTGGCTTCTAGAATGTCACACTTTTTGGTTTTCCTTCTGCCTTACTATCTATTTTGGTCATCTCTGTAATCCTCAGTTCCTTGAACAATTTAGGCTTATAGGAGATGCTCAATACATATTTGTTTGATTTTTTTTAATTTATTGACAATCTTAGCCCTCCAGCTAGTCTCCAACTCAATGTCTGAAAATGAGAAATATAAATCCTGAAGAGGTGAAATATCTTGCCTTAATTCATGCAATGGGTTAATAAATGAAACAATTATAACCCAGGTCTCCTGACTCCCAATTCAATGCTCTTTTCAACTATAATAGGCTACCTCTGATGTTTTTTTTCATCATTATATTTTGATTTCTGTGTAGACTACACCATGTTCACCACCCAAACACTAATTACCATCCATCACCATCACCTCTGATGTTTTGATTTCAATGTATTCTCATCTTAGGGTCTGCTGAAATATATCTTATTGAGGTGGCAACTTTTAAAAATTGTATGAGTAATGAGGCAAATCATCCCTCATTTTAGGGAAAAAATGCATTATCAACAACAAAAAGATAACATCTGGGTTTCTGAGTCTGAGTATTTTATTAATCAGTATTTCACAGCTAGGAGAATGCATATCTTAGTTTACGATGTTCATTTAAATTCACCCCTTTAAATAATATATATGAACTCTTTGCAGGAAGATATGTCTTACTCCTCCTTGTATTCTAGCACATAAACCTGTACCTGGCACAGAGTAGATGTTCAATAAATGTTTGATGAATAAGTGAATAATAAATTAATGGATGAGTGATCTCTCTTAGATTGAAAGCTACTGTGAAGATTAAATTTCCCTAATTAGAATTTAAAGTTTAACTGTGGGAACCAACTGTTTCTGAATTTAGGAAATCAGAAGTGGGAATTGGGTCTATTTTCTTGCTCTGATCTCTTAGGCAACTTTTCACGAATCCCTGTCCTGCTCCTGGTCTTTGCTTTTACACTTAGAATAGTGGTCTGCACGTGCTTCTCAGGCATCATAATTCTATTCAAGCAGTATTTTTCAAGTCCTTGTGAACCCTTAAGTGAAAGGCAACACATTGAACAAGAATTATCTTATAATGGCATAGAAGAGACGGTGTCTTCAAATCAGTTTGCAAAAACAGCAACTTCAGTGGCTTCCTCTCTCTGCCCCAGTTTCCTGAATCAGCCAATAATTATTCCCTATAAATCAGACCTCCCCAGAGTTTTCTTCTTCTTTACAGTTGCAGCAAGCTAGCTGCTTTTCCCTCATTATATTTTATGTCTGTGTTTTGTTTGCACAGTTCCCTTTCTTCCTACAATTGTAATTGTCATTGTGTCACAAGATGCTAAATTTATGGGTGGAAAAATGTTGGTTTCTAGAAGCTCTTAATAAAAAATGTATCCTGATTACAAAAAAAAAATGAGAATTAATAATCAAAACACTCCACTCTTTGCAAGGACTGAACTAATTGCAAATTCTGACAAACAACCTGTGACGTGGCAAATTACCCTGAAGGGAATTCTATTTCCCATTTCCTGGCCATTCAGAGATTGACATGCAGCAACACTCAGTAAGAGAACTCTTCTCTAAATGGGAGAGAAGTTATTCTCTACATATGATTAGCACCCAGTAGGAAAAAAATAAGAAGGATGACAGGGAAGGCACAGCCAAGTCCTACTTCTCAAATACTGATGATCTCTCTAGACCTGAGCCCTAAGATACAGCCCTCTAGCCTCATAAAGAAAGACTTAGGGATCAAAGAAGGAAAACTCGTGACTGATTGCCCTAATGTGTTATTTAAACAGAGGGAGTGGTTATATAAACAGTTCTCTAAGAGATTATCAATTAAACATTTGTGAAACCTGATTTCTGGTCCAATTAATTCTCCCTCTTCATCACCATCACTGTATATTGAACATATGTTATTGTGTTTATCACTCTGTATTGAGATATATATCCTCTACCCCGGTAAGCCTGAGAGCACTTTAAAAGGTCTAGGAATTCATCATTTTTGATCACAGAGACCAGCATAAAGATAGTATGTCATTGATGCATATTTGTTGGGTATATGACTTTGTAAGAGACCTTGCCAATGGTCTCTCTTTAAGGACAATCAAGGGAAAGATAAAATTGCTCTTACTAATTTCCCAATTTTAACCCAGTACCTAGAATCCCACCCAAATGTTGCCTATGTGTCCTGCCCCATTTAGGCAACTTCTGATGGGTCCCCACAACTGGCAAATCAGAACACGCCAGGAAGATATTTAATGTATTGTTGTTGTTTCAACTAATTGAAAAAAGAGATCATATTTTGGGTTCCAAAGCCCTCAATATCTAATTACGATATTATGATGCTTATTTAACAGAACTAAACATATTGTTGTAAAGTGTTTTCCCTGAGCTTTCATAAAACCTGAAAAGGATAATCTGAGATTAAAGTGACAGTATATTAATATCAAACAATTGTTTGACGTGACTAAAGAAAAATTGTAGAGAAAGACTCATCACCAACAGTCCCATTAATAAATGAACAAAGATATAAAACTGATCAGCAGTTTTAGAGCTGAATTATTGAGCTATAGCTAAATTATTGAGCCCCAATCCCATCTACTTCAGTTTTATGAGTCAAAAATCAAAATTGCATGAACTGGTGAATATTCAGTCTTCACAAACATCAGAGTCAAATTAAAGAAATTACCCAACACACCATATGCAGCTCAGCACATCATCAAAACATTAAAATAGCGACCTTATACCAAAAAAGAACCATACACACCAGGATCTTGTGCAGATGGAGTAATAATAGCCAGATGGAACAATAAACTCTGATGCCTGGCAGCATGATCCTTGGCACAGTGACTATATGTCATGTGGAAAGTCAATAGGGGGTCATCACAGAATCATCAAAAGGAGGCCCAGGAAATTCATCTTCAACAAAGAGAAGAAGAAAGGCCTTGGATTTAGGAAGTCAAGATGACCAGATGATATGGGTATAATAGAAACAGCAGGGACATTGCAGTAGGACAGAGCCAGAGTGACAATCAATCTGCCATCTATTAGTTGTGTCATTAAATTGTTAGCTCTTTTGTTTATTCTAGAAAATGAGAGTCACAGCACCCACATCATAGAGTAGCCAGGACTGAATATTAGATCTCTCAGAGACCCAGCCTGTAAAACATTGTTGGTTGTTTGAGAAAACATGGTGAGAACTCCTGAATAGTGTCTGTCACATCACAGGTTTTCATTGTTAATATTTTCATTACTACAAAACCACTAGATTCTCATCTTCTAAGTTTTACAGTGTTCTGGATTTCAAAGTGGCTGCCTGAGACAGAGACAATGCTATGTGTTCAAATCATTCTTCCTAGACACACAGGTGGAGGTTTTCAAGCCTCATGCACAATTAGGTTGAGGTCATGGGACTGGATTCTGGCCAATTAGATGCAGGCAGAAAAGATATGCCGCTTCCAGGCCTGCCCTTAAAATTCCATGTGGAAATGGTTTTGTATCTTTCAGTCACTGATTTTCCACCCTGCTATGTTAACTTCTTTTTCCACCTCTTAGCAATATTTTTTGTAGATTCTATAACTTTCTGGTTATTTTTAATTATTAAAACATAGTCCAATTCGGGGCCAGCCCGGTGGCGCAAGCAGTTAAGTGCGCGCACTCCGCTGTGGCGGCCTGGGGTTGGCCGGTTCGGATCCCAGGTGCGCACCGAAGCACCACTTGGCAAGCCACACTGTGTCGGTGTCCCATATAAAATGGAGGAAGATGGGCATGGATGTTAGCCCAGGGCCAGTCTTCCTCAGCAAAAAAAGAGGAGGATTGGCAAATGTTAGCACAGGGCTGATCTCCTCACACACACACAAAAAAAAACATAGTCCAATTCAATTTAAAATTTCAGCATTTAAAACTTTCCCCACCCCCTTCCCCAGCACAAGCCACTGTGGCTCTGGCTTCCCATAGTAGAGAAAGATCACTCCACTAGGTAATGACTCTGAAGGTGGGGTCAGTGAGGAAGGGTGAGAACACGGGGTTTTCTTCAATGACTGTCTATCTGTCACTTGTGAGGTTGAGTCTTTGGCCTCATTCTGGTTGATTCATGTTTTGTCTGATGTTTGCTTGTTTTGGTTTCTTTTTTAACCTCCTTTGATGTGTTGGTCTTCACATCAGCACACAACTTTCTTGGCAATAGGGCTCGTCTTCTCTCTGGCTCTCTCACTTGTTCAATGGAGCAAATATTTCTCTCATAAACCTTGCCCTCTATACAAGCCCCCTCTCTCTTCTTTATGGTAGGTGTCTCTTTGAAGGCCTAGGGGCCACCTGGGCAGTCGTCAGCTGCTAATTCTTCTCTAGCATCTGAACACCCCTATGGGGAGCCCCAAGAACTGTTAGGTAACAACCCTCTGAGGGCAAAAATAAATGGAATGTGGTGGAGGTTGTCCCATATTCTTCTCAAACACACCTCATCACAGTCCTTTCAAGGACTGTGCTGTAGTGGATCTGTGCTACACCAGATCCCCATAGCAAAATCAGGTATCAGTTCTTTTGTTTATTAACACCCATGCCTGCTCTCCCAAGAATTCACCCTATGTGTTTTGGGGTCAGCACCAGAGTGGGCTAGCTGAATTTTAGCCCAGAAAGTATTTCACCAAGGAATTAGATGGCTCTTCTTTTAAGCACCCCTGATTCTTATGAGCGATTCTCTTACAGATGCTTCACTTGGCTCCTTTACACTCCAAAAGGATAGGGAATAAAGCTTCTTTCTAAGAACATGACTCACCACAAGGCCAAACATTTGATGGCTCTAGCCCTCACTCCAATTCTCTTCTCATTTAGATTCAAGTGGGAGTGTGGGGAGGCAGTAAGAGAAGGACCATTTCTTCCAACTCTCAAAAAACATTCTTGGAGGTGTTGGCCCCAGTGATAAGCAGTTCCCTGTGGCTCCCGTTAGAAGGCAGGGTACTTGAAGTCTCTTGTTTTCAGCTTTGGCCTTAGTCCAATTCTGGTCCAACAGCAAGAAACCAACTCAAGATCCCATTAGCCTGGGGCCTCAATACTAAGTCATATGCAGCACTCTTGAAGCCAGATTTCTATGACCAAAACAACATTTTATCTCAAATATTTTACCATAAAGATCTTTTTTTCTATTTTTCTAATTTTGGCAGGCTTTTTCGGATCTCATGTCTTTCTCTCTAGACTATGAGTTATTTAAAGACAGGAATCATGTTTTACCCAACATTATGGCTTCAGAAACTAGCCCAACACTCAGTAGCTACTCAATAAACCCTGAAAGAATGGTGAGTGAATGAATGGATGAACTTCCTGATTTCTTTATCTCTGCCTTAGCTCAGGTCATCTACAAAAGCAGGACCTGCAGCAAGGACTAAAGGGCCGATACTTGACTGGGGAGGTGCAAGAGCAGAGTGGTGCAGGTCAGGAAATATGGGGAAGTGAGACAAGGAAAGATGTGGCCAGTGAGACACAGTGTGCTACCACAAAAGCCACTGCTTCACGGTGAGCCACGAAGAGACCCTGTACATCTCTCGCAGGCATGTTCCTTCAGCATGCAGGACTTCTCCAGAAGGTTAGCAAGGAGAAAGTGTACCTTGTAACAGTCCACCTAAAAGAACAAAAAAGGGGTAATTTATCTCCCCAGCTCTCATTCCCACTGATGAAAATGTACACTTCTAGGTTCTGTCACCTGACCTTTGACAGTCACCCAGGAAGTCTGATTTTATGCCGCATTGTGTGGCATTTTACCTGTCCAGAGGTGAAGTGGCTACTCAGTGTGGATACATCTTAGAGGCTCAGGGCTTCCGGTCAGACTCCCACCTGCACACACTGCTCGGCAAGGATCCTAGGAGAGGAAGGAGCTACAGCACAGCTTGGGAGGCAGTTGGCAGCTTCAGAAAGAAGGATATTAGTAAAAAGTGCACACGGTTTACATTTAATACATTCATTTACTATCTTTTCTCTTTGAATTCACTAGGAAGAAAACAACTGATATATTCTGTGACTTAGAGAATTCAGAGACTGTACTTCTCTGCAACTTGAAGATAGAGGACATTGATTTCGACCCAATGCTACATAACTGTACCCCATTTCGTGTTGCCTGTAACATAAGGATACATTTACCTTCTCCTGGCAGGAAATTAAGCTTTTCTAGTTGCCCATTCTGATACTTGGAAGAAGTTCTATTCACTCTGTGCTCAGAAATGGGAATGGAACTGCTTTCGATGAATTAAAGCAGCAATGAACCTCTGCCTATTCCTGGACAAGCCAGGGCACACTCTGTCATTCCTTGATTGTTACAGAGAATCCCAATCTGCAGAGTCCTTTGAGGAGATCCTCCTGTCCGTGTTGCACATATTATTCTAGTGGTGGGTGATGCCTGGGGCCTTCTGCACCATTGTTCAGAGGGGAGGCAGCAGAATACATAAACCAAAGCTGGTCTGGACAGAAGAGAGGGTAATATTGAAAGCATGTAGAGCCTGGGTGATTTTCCCATTCGTCTTTGGCTGATGGAAAAAGGTCCACTGCTAAGTGAAGGATGCGCCCACCGTAATGAAGCTGTCTGCAGCACCGAGAGCTCCTTGGCCATGGCACATAGCTCAGAATTACAGCAACAGCCTGGATGTCAGAAGCCATCAATTGTCCCAGACTCACCTGCTGGGCTCAGAGCCGTGGACCATGGGGCTAAAACACCATCATTCTCTCAGCTGAGACCCACTCTTACCTCTTCATCATCAATATCCCTTCCCCCCACCCCAAACATTTCCATTGATCAAGTCCCATTATCTCTCCAGGTACAGAGTCATGGAACATAGAGTAGCATCATCATTCTTTCTCACAGTTCATATCCACCAAGGAGTTATTTCCTTCTCTTTCACATGAATTACTGTCCGACAGCCCAGATCTTTGCTTTCTATGTGGCCTGCATACACAGTGAGGGGTAAAGGATGTCCAGGAAGCTCTGTTCTGAGTGAAGCAGTTCTCTCCATCATTTCTGCCGCTTGATCAAAACGTCCTTCCTGTGCATCCACATCCAGAGAGTACTCTCCAACTGAGCCACAGAGCATACATGGAAAGAGTATCTTGTCTTTGAATTAGAGGCCACCTTAGGGCTCATCTAACCCAATTACCTATGCATATCAGGGATCCAGTGTGATGATAGTCATCGCGTTCTCAGTTTAAACTCTTCCAGTTAAGTGCAGTAGAGACTATCCCACAGCTGTCACTTCATTGATGGAAATACCTAATTGCTACAAATTTCCTATGAATAGTAACCCAGCATCTGCTTCCTTATAACTTTCACCCATCGGGCCATGAAACTTAAGCTGAATTATCCTTTAATATAACAGGCATTCAAGTGTTCGAGGATCTAACCATTGCTTCCTTCATGAGGACCTATCTCCTGTGGTCTAGCCCCAATCACTTCCCAATTCTCAAAAAAATGTAGTTGCCACAAACATTTTCTTCCAGATTCTCCAGCATTATCCTCTTTAAATATTATGTGTGGAACTCTACCCAATATTTCAGCCATGATTTCATCAGAGACACCCTTGCCTTCATGCATCTCTTCCTTTTATTTCTACAAATAATACCAAAAAACAAAATACATTAAATATATAATGTAGTGAAAGCTGCATCATAATTTGATTCACAATAAGCTTTTCAACTAAAGCTCTGGCAAGATCTTTAATAAATTCTTTATTTTAAGCTATATCTTCCCCTACTCTGTAATGTAGTTGATTTTTTTAAACCTAACTGTATTTTATATTTAGTCCCAATTAAATTATATTTGGTTCATCATTTCAACTTATTCCCCTCTCTTTTGATTCTGACTCTCATCCAGTATGTTAGCTTTCTCTTCTGGCTTCCTGTCACTTCAAAATGTGATCAATGAGTTATGTCATGATTCCAATCATTGATAGAAACAGGAAAGCAGAGGTCTGACCCAAGAAATACTTCATAGAAAGATAGTCCAAAGCTGACACTAACATATTAGCCAAATTTCTTTGCTGTATATATAATTACTTATCAACCCAGGTAATTCCACACATTTAGCCATCTTCAATTCAACCCATTAAATACATGCTTAACGTCTACTGTGTGCTAGGAAATACAAACGTATAGAATCCGTTCTCTGCCCTCAAGAGGCCCACAGTCTAATGAAGAAATGATCATGCAGGCAATACAGCAGTTCCTTATGATGGATGCTATCATACAAGTGGACTTGGTGTCCAAGAGGAGTTCAAAAAGGAACACCAGACTCTACCTGGAGTCGTTGAAGAAACCTCAAAAAACAAGTGAGATTTGTCCTTCCTCCTTCTTTCCCTTTTTTTTTCTGAGTTAAGGCTCAAGAATGTGAAAACAGATATTTTTACTATACTTTTACTGACTGACTTACTTTTATATTTATATACTTATACTTACTTTTACTGACAGCAAAGGTAGGGTAGAAGGGAAAAATGGATTCTACTTAAGTCCACCTGACTACAAGCCCATTCCACACGATCACTTCCCTCTAGGTTCTCATTTCCCCATCCTCCAGCTCTGGAGCTTTTAAGTATCATAGGTATTAAAGGGGGAGTTGTCTACATAGGGTGAGACATACATAGCACAGATGGGCATCATTTACGTCAGGCTATCAATGGACAACGTTGCTGTTGAAGGGAGGTCATAAAGGTCAATGGGAAGGTCAAGTATCAAAGCCATGGGGCAGGTGCTGCATGGTGCTCACTAGCTCTAGCACCCTGATCCCAGGCCTCCACTCTTCATTATCTCGTCTTCGTGAGGGAAGCTTTTTTGTTTTTTATTTATTTTTTTTTAATTTTTTGTTTATTGCAGTAACATTGGTTTATAACATTGTAAAAATTTCAGGTGTACATCATTATACTTCTATTTCTGCATAGATTACGTCATGTTCACCACCCAAATACTAATTACAACCCATCACCACACACATGTACCGAATTATCCCTTTCACCCTCCTCCCTCCCCCCTTCCCCTCTGGTAACCACCAATCCAATCTCTGTCTCTATGTGTTTGTTTATTGTTGATATTATCTACTACTTAATGCTTTTATTTTTATACATCAAAGTATTCTTCCAAACCTTTGTTCTAGCCAAGAGTCCTCTCTGTTTCCCTGAAGACTTAGTCTTTGGAAATCCAAATCTAAGAACAGATCATTCTTCCTGCTGCTTTTTTCATGTGTCATCACTTACCTAAAATGATGCTTGCAGACAGCTTAGCTGACTGAGGGAGGACCAAGGTTACAAGGGAAAAAAAAAATGTTGGTTAGTATTCCAAAAGTACTATCCTGCCTCAGATGAGTAGGCAATCATCAGCAGATGAGGAGGACAGCATTTCAGATGCAGAGTACAGCATGTGCAAAATGCATGAGAAAGCACTGCTTATGGGCAACTTTTCCAATATCTTACTAAAATACAGATATCTTCCATCTAGTACATTCCTCTCATCAAATCATTCAATGATAAAACCAAACAAAGGAAATCAAATTAGTTTTTTGGAACTCACTATTTTCAATAATGTCATCTTCCTGGGCCGGCCCTGTGGCTTGGTGGTTAAGTGCGCGCGCTGCAATGCTGGTGGCCCGGGTTCGGATCCCGGGTGCGCATCGAGGCACCACTTCTCCGTCCATCCTGAGGCCGAGTCCCACATGCAGCAACTAGAAGGATGTGCAGCTGTGACATACAACTATCTACTGGGGCTTTGGGGGGAATAAATAAAAAATCTTTAAAAAAAATTAAAAAAATAAAAAAAAAAATAATGTCATCTTCCTTTTCAGAGCACTCATAATCCATCTCTAAATATTTTGTTCCTGAATTTGACACAGGGACTGACGTCATATTCCTTGATATGTTCTTTTCAAAATTCATTTATTCCTCATTTTGAAAATTGGTGATTTTCCCATTTCAATCATCCAGTACCTTTTTCATTCCTGGCAATTCTACCAAAAAAATAAAATGGAAATTTTAATACCTTTGCTGAACACTTACTGTAAGGACTGTCCTAAGTGTTTAAATCTATTAAAATTCAGGTTAGTAACCACGGCCTTCTGCCCTTTCAAACTTGAAGATCATTTCCTTGATGTAGAAGATGGAAGCAAAATAGACACGGAATCCTCCTTCCTTTCATCAGTCAACCATACACCATCTGCACAAGCACTGATCCCATCCCTTCCTTGTTCTTTTTGTTTTAAATATGGATAAATGAAACCCTCTGTTTTCTGTAGCACACATTTCACTGGCAGATTCTTCATAGTTTTGTCAATATTTTCCTTGCAAGTTTGTTCCACTCTTTGACATCCATCCTTAAAATGGATCATTACTTCTGGTTTCCACAGACGTGCTCCTTAATATCCAAGTTTGAACCTAAATGTCCATTACTAGAGGGAAATGGTTCAATTAATTATGGTGCATTCATTACATAAAGTCATTTGTAACTATTAAAAAGAATGAAGAAGCTCTCAGTTCTGACATGGGAAAATATCTATGATATATTGTTGGATCAGTAGCATCAGATTCCCCAGGCTAAGGGTTCAGTCCTACAAGACTGACGCCCCATAGATACTAGTCACAAGCCCAGGTTATTATCTGTGTTTCTGACCAACCAACTATAAATTGGAGGTTCCAAGGACTCCCTCCAACTCGGGAGGCCAATTGCAAGTCCAGGTTGTCATCTGTACTTCTGACCAACCGGCTATAAATCAGAGGTAACCAAGACCCATTGCTCAGGTTCAAGTAATTTGCTAGAGCGGCTCACAGAACTCAGAGAAATATTTTACTTACTAGATTACTGGTTTATTATAAAAGGATATAACTCAGGAACAGCCAGATGGAAGAGATGCATACGGCAAGATATGGGGAAAGGGCATGGAGCTTCCATGGCTTCTCCAGGTGCACCACTCTCCCAGCACCTCCCCGTGCTTGTCCTTGTTCACCAACCCTGAAGCTCTCCGAACCCTGTCCTTTTGGGGTTTTATGAAGGCTTCATTACATAGCCATGAATGATTAAATCATTGGCCATTGGTGATTGAGGGGGCGAGTACTGAAAATTCCACCCCTCTAATCACATGTTTGGCTCTCCTGGCAACCAGCCCCCATCCTTATATGTTACTTAAAGGCTTTCCAAAAGCTACCTCATTAACATAAGAAAAAACACCTTTATCACTCTTATCACAGGAAATTCCAAGGGGTTTAGGAGCTCTGTGCCAGGACCAGGTCGAAGGTCAAATATGTATTTCTTATTATAAATCACAATATCATACCCACATATCAAGAAACCTTTTAGTCTTGGTAAAACTGGAATGATTGCTCACCCTGGTGTGTAAGTAAGTATATATTTATATGTGTGTGTATAGAGAAAAGATCTGCAAGAATACACACGAAATGTTAACTGCACCACCTCTCAGTAGCTGAATAGAATGTATATTGGGCTGCAGAGGCTGAAGAGGACTTTATACAATAATACATGTTCCTTTTGTAACAAATTAAATCCAAGCTCAGAGATGCCCATAAAGTCACACGATCACTACTTTCTTTTTCAAGGGAATAATATGTGAACTCAGTGCCAGGCTTTTCTCTTTTCTAGAGTCTCCTGTTGCTCTTAACCATCTTTTACCTGGACTATTTGAAGTATACCCCGCCAGAGTCTAAGACAAATGGCTGACCGGGATTACCATCTGCTTGCATCACTATTATGAGTACTATTGTACATTTTCTTCCAAGTCGTCTTTCACTTCTACTTCAATTCTCTTGACCAGAAATAAGTCTAAAATTAGAAATCTTCCTTCGTTGTTTTCTTTGGCCTTTCCAGAGATGAAATCCTCAACAGGACAAGTCAACAATTCATCAGATATTGGGGAAGACATTCTAATTAGAACATGTTGAAAGAAACCACACAGAAAAATACAAGAAATTTAAAATTCCTTATGTAACCACAGGCCCTCCAGGACCAGTTCAACTGACCCCCTCTTATTAACAGAGTAATTAAGAGTTGTCTTTCAGGAACTGAGACCCCTTGTCCTGTTCAGGCCGGTTGTGACCACAACCGCACTAACTGGGCCTCCAAAAATGCTCAATAAGTGACCTTTTTGATGTCAAGCTAAAAATTTCACCCTCAGATCATGGTAACACCACCATTTTGTGCACATGCGTCCTATGAAGAGGCATGAAGCTTGACTACACTTGCATAGATCATCAATTACTTCACTTCTGTTTACCTCCAATCACTTATCTCCAGAATTTAGACCGCCTTGCCCTTCATCCCATAAACTGTGCTCTAAGCCCTGGATCAAGGAGACAGATCTGAGGGCACATGTCCCCTATCTCCCTGCAGATCAATCTCACAGAATAAAGCTGATTTCTTTTCCCAAAAGCTGATGCCATAATAATTGGCTTGTTTATGCGCATCAAGTAGGAGAACCCCATTTTGGTGCAGTAATGTTTATGGCCTAAAAGACACTTCCAAAATCACAAGCTCAAACTTGGGAAAAAATTATTATCAAAAACAATACTAATATGTCCTACAGTAATGGGAATATAGAACTATAATCAAGAGATCTAGATTCTAGTCTCAGACATGTTCCTTAATGGCTGTGTGACCTAAGACAAACTACTTAACCTCTCCAGGACTCTTCATCTGAAAAACATAGATCTTCATATTTCTGAAAACTTCAGGGTACTATTGTTAGAATTTCATGAGATCACATAAAAAACACTTGGAAAACTGTAAATGCTATATTCATATAAGACATTATCATATTGTTTCTCTACTTCATATATTTTCCTCCTTGGTATCAAGTTTCTGAGTATTTGTCTCCTTCCTTTTCTTAAGCCACTAACTGTTCTAATAAATACATTCTTCTGAGTCTTTATAAAGTGACTGTTTTTCCCCAAGGAGATCACTATTATGATATTTTAAAATCACAATCCAAAAAAATGAATCCTATTCTTCAGTATGATCTATGTCACCAGGAGTTATGGACTGAATGCATGTATCCCTCCAAAATTCATATGTTTGAAACCCTAGCCCCCAATAAGATGTTATTAGGAAGTGGGGCCTTTGGGAGATAATAAGGATTAGATAAGGTCATGAGGGTGAGGTCCTCATGAATGGGATTAGTATCCCCATAAGAGTCGTGAGAAAACATGATTCCCCTCCCTCCTCTCCACCATGGATACAATGAAAAGCTAGCAGTCTGCAACCCAGAAGAGGGCCCTCAGAAGTACCAACCACGCTGAATCCCTGATATCAGACTTCCAGCCTCCAGAATTGTGAGAAATAAATTTCTGTTGTTTTTAAGTCACCCAGGCTGTGGTATTTTGTAATAGCAGCCCAAACGAACTGAGACACCAGGTGTTCACACCCTGTATTCTTCCTTCTCTTCCAAAATTGTGACCTACTACTAGAAGAGCTGAATCCATCCAAGGTCTTTAATTTTCTATCTAAAACTTTGCTCTATATGTGACAGCATATCCCCACAAGGATCAGAATCAAAAGACTACGAGCTTGATGAGCTTCCTTACTCTTTGTAGGGTCTCCTCTGACTTCAATAGCTATATCCAGTCTCTCTCTCCTTCTTTCTCTCTCTCTCTCTCCCCCCAACACTCTCTCGCTCCCCCCTCCCTCCTCGCTTTTACCCTCCCTCCCTCTACATTCACACAGATAAACACCATCAAGGATAATTCTGTCTCGGTGCTCTGTTAAGAAGCATATGGTGAAAAACATTGAGAAAGCAGCCAATTCCCAACATAAGACTTCTGGGGATTTAGCATCATTCACAGAAATCTCAGGTATTCCTTGAAAAAGACTGGAGAGTTCTTGAACATCTAGCTTTCCTTAAGGTTCAGGGCTGAAGTCATAACCAGGCCACACTACCAACCTTAGCATCCATCTGAATCACAGGCTAACTTCTTAGAGGGAATTTAGGAGGTGTACATGTGTTCATTTTCCAAACCCAAGCCAACAGTTAGATAACATAGTTACTACAAGGAATTAAACTAAATTAAAGGATTTATTTTTTTTTTAATTTTTTTGTTTTGTTTTGTTTTTTGTTTTTTGTGAGAAAGATCAGCCCTGAGCTAACATCCATGCTAATCCTCCTCTTTTTGCTGAGGAAGACCGGCTCTGAGCTAACATCCATTGCCAATCCTCCTCCTTTTTTTTTCCCCCCCAAAGCCCCAGTAGATAGTTGTATGTCATAGTTGCACATCCTGCTAGTTGCTGTATGTGGGATGCGGCCTCAGCATGGCCAGAGAAGCGGTGCGTCGGTGTGCGCCTGGGATCCGAACCCGGGCCACCAGTAGCGGAGCGTGCGAACTTAACCACTAAGCCATGGGGCCGGCCCTAAAGGATTTAGAAATAATGCGTTCACCAATTTAGGGAGGATCAAATCATAAGAGTAATTACCACACCCAGGGGATTAACATACCCAGGGATTACCAGCACTACAGTCAATCCCCTTTTGTTTTGTAACATTTTATTATACATGATCTAACCCTGATATCTACAAATGAGACAACGGCAATACACTAAAAATTATAACATGATAATAATAACAGCTAGTATTTAATGATCAGTTACCATGTGCCAGGCACAGGCCAAGTACACTATAAAAATTGTCTCAATTAATCTTCATAACAATCCTATAAAATAAGTATTCTAATTATTTCCATTTAACAGAGGTTAGGTGATCCACTCTAAATTAGTTATCATTCCTCATTTTCCAGAGAAGCAAAATAAGGTTTGCACAAGTAATTTGTTCAAGTTTTATTCAGTAAGTGAGAGGCAAAACAGAAATTCACAGCCAGGTCTGTGAGGACTTTAAGCCAGAGCACCTAACTACTCTAAAAATTGCTGTAGAAGGGGCATAGCATGAGAAGGGGAAGCAAGTCTTTCATTTTTAAGCAGTTATGAAATCAAGGCCAAATTAGACATGGCCAAGGATGTCCATAATCCCAGATGCTGTCAACTCCAGGATCTGCAATTGCACTCATGAGATGAGCAAAGGAATGAATATTATATATAGTATATTATATAATAGTATTATTTGTTGTTAGTGCCATTCATTGGATTCCGAGTCCTAGCACCCCTGTGTACAGCAGAGTGGAACCCTGCCCGGTCTTTCTGCACCATTCTCTCACCTTCTGGAGCTCTATCAGACAACACTCCACTGTTATTCACAGGGTTTTCATAGCCAATTTTTTCAGAAGTAGGTGGCCAGGTCCTTCTTCCTAGTCTGTCTTAGTCTGGAAGCTCTGCTGAAACCTGTCCACCATGGGTGACTCTGCTGGTATTTGAAATATCAATGGCAGAGATTTTGGCCTCCCAGCAACACACAGCCACCACAGTATGACAGACAGACAGGTGATGTGGTTCCCTGACCGGGAAACAAACCCAGGCCGCAGTGGTGAGAACCCCAAATCTTAACCACTAGACCACCAGAGCTGGCTGCAATATTATTATACAATACAATATATAATTTGATTAAATGATATGCAAGATATCATTATATATCACATATCGAATATTACGTATTACATGTGTTCTATATTATGTATTACAGTATGTTAGCCCGTCTGAGGACTGTGATATGCTGATGGCAGGCTCAGGCCCTCAACAGAAGATAAACCACATAGAGTTGGAAGTTAAGCCTTCATCTTTTCCACTATTATTGAGCAAAGAAAGTGTCACGTAAGTAGGGGCTGGCCCAGCGGTGAAGTGGTTAAGTTCGTGTGCTCCACTTCAGCAGCCCAGGGTTCGCAGGTTCAGATCCCACGCACGGACCTACACACTGCTCATCAAGCCATGCTTTGGCAGTGTCCCACATACAAAATAGAGGAAGACTGGCACAGATGTTAGCTCAGAAACAATCTTCCTCAAGCAAAAAGAGGAAGATTGGCAACAGATAATCCTTCTCACCAAAGAAAATAAATAAATAAGTGTCACATAAGTACAATAAACCCATCTGAGTGAACTCATGTTATACGTGGCTTAAATGTGCCTAATTTATATCATGTGAGAGATATAAACACACAATAAAATTTGTTTATCAATCCCTTCATGTGATTGACATTTTGGGAAAGACTAAACAGACATGCATAGAAAAGCCAAACATATGTTAACTGAAAATACTATAGCTGTGTCAGAGGCACAACAACATTCTAGCACCCAGGCAAGCAAGCAGAGGTTGGGCTTTACCAAATTTGGTAGGGAGATAGCATTCTCTTTGAAGAAACTTCCTACCTGTCTCATCAGTCTTGCTTTCAATCTGCATCCTCAAATTTCTCTTTATCAATATTTTAACAATGACATGTAATCATTAATTAGAAAAAGCTGTGAGTTAAGAATTTGGTAAATTTATTAACTGTCTTTTTCTGTTTTGATACTTCAATTCATAGGATAATTTTTTTTTTTAAAGATTCGCCCTGGGCTAACATCTGTTGCCAATCTTCCTCTTTTTTTTTTTTTTTTTAACCTTCCCAAGGCCCCAGTACATAGTTGTATATCCTAGTCGTAAGTCATTCTAGTTCTTCTATGTGAGCCACTGCCAAAGCATGGCAACTGACAGACAGGTGGTGTGGTTCTGTGACTGGGAAGCAAACCTGGGCCACTAAAGCAGTGAGCACCAAACTTTAACCACTAGGCCATCACAGCTAGCTCTCAATTCACAGGATAAATTTTTAAGTGAAAATGTGATTCCTGACAAAAGCAGCACCCATGAGTAAATGAGAACAATTTTGAATGGCATGTGACTTGCATGGAAGAAGGGGTTTCTCTGGTGTGGGGGAGGGGGTGGGCAAGAGAATGGGGAAGTTGAGTTCCATCTGGAATCTCAAATACACTGATACTTAGAACCATATGTTTATCCTGAGTTACAATATCAGAAGAGTTTGAACAAGATCATAATTCTTCAATTTGCCCATCAACCAAGAAGACATGAGCAGACTGAATAAGACAAAGATAATATAATATAAATATAGCAGCCCCTTCACCAACTGGCTCAGCCTACTCATCTAATGTCAGCACTTACCACTATCCTATGTTACAGTTACTATCAAAATGCTCAGCAGGACCACACTTTCTCACACCTCTGCACCTTCACACAGGCTGTTTCCTCCCTGGATACTTTTATCCATATTTTTGTCTAGAAAATTCTAACTCATCTTTCAAGGCCAGGTTCAATTATTATTTCCTCTATTACCAAACTCTTTTCTGTGCTTCCATTGGTCAATGTATGTACATCTCTTGTAACATTCACCATATAACATTACATAGACTTGATTATTCATTGCAGGCCACTGGATTCATTAGCTACAGTCAGATGGCACACAAACAGACACAATCAAGGACAATTCTGTCTGGATACTTGGATTAAAAACCCCATAGATAAAGGCATTGAAAAAGCAGCCAAATCTTTACACAAGACTTCTGGGAATTTAGCATCTTTCATAGAAACTCTGCACCAACCAAAGAGAAGAAGAGGATCAACACTTGTTCATCTATTAGCCATGCTCAAGTACAAAGACAAGGTCTTATTCATTTTGTACACTCAGCACTGGACCTGGTGCTTTGTATACAAAAGGCGTTCAATGAATGTGGTCTGGATCTGGATGAACTTTTAGAGACGAAGTTAAGGGTCATGATGTTCCTATGAACTGTGCTCTCAACGGTCTTCCCAAATAAGCAAATGTGGAGCAAATCAATTGTTGACATGCCTTGGGTCATTGTTTAATACCTGGAAATACTTTGCTGAAGTTTTATAAGATATAATACCATTCAGAAATCATATGCCATTTCCCAGAAGCAAATTGGTACTCACGGAGCAGTGAACTTTTTAGACTCACTTTTGTAGAGATAAAACTCCCTAGCTCTCAAAAAAATAGTCATTGGTCTCATAACTTTTTTGAATAGGATTTGATCTATTAAAGCTGAACCAAGAGCTAGCTTCTGGCTTTGGAGTGAGTGGATATATATAATTCCCAGCAATGTCATTATATTGTCCCTTAAAGTAGATGACCAAGACAGAGCTTGAGTTATTGTGCAGGTAGCAGGAAATAGTGAAATTGATAGATTTCTTTATTTTCAGTGATGATAATAATAACGATGATCATCTCCTGGATTCCATCTCACGGAATGGCAAATGGATTTTTAGGGTCCTCTCTAAAGAATTAGAGGTTGAAGCAGAAAAATGAAAGGTGATGCTATCCGAATGATAGTTGGAGAATTACTTAGGACAAAAGCATTAGTAAAGAGACCAATTTCCTAGACTCTTGTTTTTCTCTAGCAGGTTGATCCTGCTTTCTGGTCTCAGGAAATCTTTGAGTTTTATTTATGAGAATTCATGCTTTAATAACCCCAGCCTTTAAGTTACTCCATGATCACTCCCTGCCTCATCTTCACTTGGGAGAAAGAGGAGAAGCAAACCAGCTCTGTGCCTGGACTTGGTGAACGTCTCCACTCAAAAAGAACAGCTCAGCTTGGGTACTCTCCTTCTCCTTCAAAACATAGACTCATGTGGCTTCTAAATCCTTAACTACGACTTGAATACCACTATCACTAAAATTCCAATTGCCTTTCCGTGGGGCTGGTTCTGACTTCCTTTTGTGTCCAAACATTTGTTGTGTTCTCTACAACCTACTCTACTCACAACTTTCTCCCCAGGGCTATGAAAAAAGATCTGAATTAGCTGTCTGGAATCTCCAGTTCTAGCCCAATGCTACTAATTAGCTAGCAAGCCATTTAATATTTTAACAGCACTTTCAAGTTTTGTAAAGCCACCATTCAATTTGGTCCTCCCGGGGGCCTTAAGACCCAGGATGGTTGTGATTGCCATCTAAGAGATGAAGAAATGTCAGCTGTGAGAGTTCCATATGTGGGAAAGGCTTAAACCTCTGGGGACTGCAATGTAATTGGGTGAGCAACAGTCATTGTCCACCTTACAAAGCAGAGGCCTGTGGTCACACTGTACTAGCCAGTGTCCCTTTTTCTTTGCCCTCGATGGTACTGTTATCACTCTAATGCATTCCAGTTCTTTCATATTAAGCTCCAATTTTTGTAATGTTAGAGTTAGATAGTCTACTCTAAACTTCTTTTGCCATCCCTACTTTTGTTATGTAGGCCCATCTATTAGTGCCAGGTGTAGGGGAAGTACTTATGATTTTAAAGCAAAGAATCCAGACAGAGCTTTCAAATGTTAATTGACCCATGTATATTAACATCCAAGAATCACCAAAGGAATACATCAAGAGAAACACTTCCAGAACAGGAATAAAGCTCAAATTTGCCAGGCTCTCATTAGAACTGTTTTAGGAGATGAGGATTGTTATGGGGATCAGAGAAACTGAACCGCAAGGGATGTAGCAATATGCACGGGAGGTTTAGCCTATATCTATATTTATATTCAAAACGCCAACAAGTATCAGGAATTTTGCCTAAGATTCTGGAAGTCATATTTGGCCTTTGAGTTCTCCACTTCTCCTCCAGAAGCCTAGGAAGGTCAGGTCACAGGGGAAGAGTGCTAATATCAAAGCTAAGTCACAGAGATCATTACTGTCATAGCTGGTACTTGGACCCAGTTCTTTTGACTCCAGTTTTCCTTCTGCCCCATCTTTCTGCTTTTTAGATTCTCTGAGTCTCCATTTCCACATCTGCTACAAGAGAGGTTGAAAAAGATGCTATCTCAGATCGCTAACACCTCACATTCTATGATTTGTTTCCCAGGTCCCTCCCTATCACAGCAAACACTAGCATTCCTTTCTCCCACATCACTCTCCCTCTCTTCCAGCCCAGGAAAATGGATTAAAAGGAAACTAAATTTTCCTACTCAGGACTTAACGACAGCTTAAAACTGGAAGTCTCACTGAGAAATCACAGGTGCTAGTCTTATTGTAGACAAAAGATCATTACATTTGTTTACTTGGGGCCAGACTAGACTCTTTCTAAAGTTTAATTACCAAGCAATCAGACAACTTCTTCTATATATTGAATGCCTGAGTTAACATGGCATTTTTTTTGCCACCATTCAAACTCAATTTACTTTCTACCTTTCTCTTTCCCTTTCCAGTGCCACCTTGTGACTTATGCACACAATTTGAAAAATCCATATATTTTTCAAGCAAGGTCAGGAAGCTGGTTGGAGACAGGGGGTCACCAGGCGGTCAAGCATGTGTTGCTTCAGAGCATCACTAATGGCATCTGGAAAAAGAGAAAAGATTAAGTAATAACTTGGCCATTGATTTCAGGAAAAAGAAAAGAAAAGACTAAAAGCAAGTCAAAGCAGAGTAATCAGGCAGTGAATGTGCATCCCAAGTAGGCAGCAACCTTAAGGAGCATTTGCAACAGGCAGAGTTTGCTGGGCCTATAGGAGAGGCGCTTCCTCTGTACTCCAGGATGGCTGATAGTCTCCAGCTAGAGGCGAAGGGCGTGCCACTATTCCTCATCCACAACCCTGGCTGGTTTGAACCCTTCCACAGGCCGAGTCCAGCTCAAGACTCTGACACCAACCCCAACCCTAACCCTCTTCCCATTTGCTGTACTCCTCAGAACTTAACCATCCTATAAATGCTGCTACAACCTACAGGTGATCCCAGGGGCCTTCATTCACCTGTTCTCCACAGCATGTGTGTCTGTGTCCCCTCACCATCTTTGCCCCCAAGCTCCCATCACAGAAGTTTCCAACCTACTTATATCAGCCAGTTTGCAGTTGCTGATTTGAGTTTATAGTCAGAATCTTCACCCTCCAGGATTCCCAACTACACACAAAAAACCTAATTAATTAGGGGCCGGCCCCGTGGCTTGGTGGTTAAGTGAGCGCGCTCCACTGCTGGCGACCCGGGTTTGGATCCCGGGCTCGCACCAACGCGCTGCTTCTCCGGCCATGCTGAGGCCGCGTCCCACATACAGCAACTAGAAGGATGTGCAGCTATGACACACAACTATCTACTGGGGCTTTGGGGGGAAAAAATAAATAAAAATAAAATCTTTAAAAAAAAAAAAAAACCTAATTAATTAATAAAAGTTAATTGCCATGAATTTTGTCTTGGTAATTAATGACATTTCTTGAGATAAGTAACAATAGGAACAAAACTGCTCCACAGTTCCTTTCTAAGGAGCTCATTAAATTAATTTGGAGAAGGAACAGGGGCCTGGGGTGGCATTCTCAATATAAAAATACCCACAGAGGCCAGCCCGGTGGCGTAGTGGTTAAGTTCACATGCTCCCCTTTGCCAGCCTGGGATTTGCAGGTTTGGATGCCAGGCACAGACCTACACACCGTTTATCAAGCCCTGCTGTGGCAGGTGTCCCACATATAAAGTAGAGGAAGATGGGCACGGATGTTAGCACAGGGCCAGTCTTCCTCAACAAAAAGAGGAGGATTGGCAACATATGTTAGCTCAGGGCTAATGTTCCTCACTGAAAAAAAAATACTCACAGAAGCCAGGAAGGGGGATGCTTGCCAAGGACAAGGCACAGCAGCCATGGAGATGCACCTCTCAGTTCTCCTTTCCCAGGAGAACCTGCTGCAGGGAGCACAAGTAGCTGACAGCCCCCAGCTACAGTGTCTTTGCAATCCACTGCAGCATTGGAGCCAAGACCATGCTCTCCTGGCACAGAGGAAGTTCTAGAACATGGCAATTTCTGCCCAGCACAGGATTCTTCTAACAAATAATCCTTGTCTGTACCTCCGCCTTGGGCTAGATGAGACTTTCTCAGAGTTGCACTGAAGTCTGAGGATCATCCAACCCAATCCTCCTTCCTTTCCCCTCTCCATTCACAGGTGTCAGACCCACATCATGGTCTGAAGACCTTCTCTGCCTACTCCTGTTCCCTCTCCTCTTTTATCCTTTGTGGGTTTGACTTCCAAAAAAATCTTTGGCATTTTTAATTTGGTCTCTGTATCTGCTTCCTGTAGGTCCCAAACTGACATACAAGGAGATAGTGACCCTCTCGGGTGAGGAGAGAACTAGAAAGGCTATAAGGTGACTGATGCACTTACCATTTTGTCCTCAGTGCCCAGTGGAATGAATGTGACATTCATGGGCCACGGGTTCCAGAGTGGAATAATGGGTGGGTGCTGCACTGGCATCCATTGAGACACGAGTTCCCATCTGGTCCTAATGATCAAGCCACTCAGGTCACCAGGTCATCCATGTAGTGACCCTAAGGCCTCTCCAGACCCATTAGTTACTTCCAGGCCCCTTTAGAAAGGTGTGAAAAATTGTTGGATGTTTTCCCACCACACCGTGGGGCCACAGAGGAGCTAATGCAGCAGTGTCAGGCCCTCTCTGCCCAGACACACTGTGCCATACCCGCTCATCGCCCTCTACTGATCCCCGGATTTCTGGGCACGGAGGCTTTCTGTATGATTTGCCCGCACTCTAGGCTTTATATATTTTTTAAAATCAATCAATAAAATAAACAAAAACCCATGCATTATTCCTATCTGCTACCAAATTCCCAAACCTATCTGATATTCATGGGGCTGACTTCTTATCATTTAGGTTTCAGCTCAAATGGGACCTTCTCAGGGAGGCTTTCCATGGATCTAACCTGATATTGTACCTCTCTATCCCATTACCCTCTTCTATTTCTCCACAGAACTTACCACTCTTTGAAATTTTCTCAGTTTTTTGTTGTCTTGTTTATTATTTCTTTCTTACTCTAGAAAGTACATTTCAGAGGAGCCAAGATGTTGACTGTCTTGTTCTCTCCTGTGTCCTTAGATCCTAAAACTATGCCAGGCATAGACTTGAATGAATGACAGAAATGGCCCGTTTCCACGGAGCATATAATCTATCAAGGAAGGCAAAAACTGAGTAAGTAATTGCAGAATCTTTTACAATCTCATTTGGGGAATCCAAGCTCCAACTCAGAGAGCTATACTTCTCCTGTAGTCTCCTTGCCCTTCATTCACTAACACATTTGGCTAAGAAAAAGTCCATGTGTAAGCAACCACACCACTTTCACCCCAGAGGAAATTGCTTTTGATGCTAATCTAAGCCAGTAGTCTAAAATCTTTTTTGGTCGCTTATCTTTACCAGTAATCAATTTTTTGGCCAGCCCTGGTAGTGTAGGGGTTAAGATTCAGTGCTCTCACCGCCACAGCCTAGGTTCATTTCCTTGTCAGGGAATCACACCACCTGTCTGTCAGTTGTCATACTGTGGCAGCTGCGTGTTGCTGTGATGCTCAAAGCTATGCTGCCAGGATTTCAAATACCAGCACAGTCACCCACAGTGGACAGGCTTCAGCAGAGCTTCCAGACTAAGACAGGCTAGGAAGAAGGACCTGGCCACCCACTTCTGAAAAAATTGGCCATGAAAACCCTGTGAATAGCAGGGAGCATTGTCTGATAGAGCGCCAGAGGTGAGAGGATTGTACAAAAAGAGCAGACAGGTTCCGCTCTGCTGTACACAGGGGCGCTAGGAGTCGGAATCAACTTGACGGCACAAACAACAACAATCAATTTTTTAACAACCCTCCTAATATATTTTTACTTATTTATAAATTATATGTGTATACCACAGTGCTAATGCATTATGTGCATTTTAAAACACGGACAAAAATTGAATGTAAACATGAGATAAAAGTAGATAGAAATAGAAATTCTGTTCGTTTCCTTTTCCCCCATTTGTGTCTTCTTGTGCACCCTCTCGGATATGTACAGCATATTTTGAAGACCACTAAACAAAGTAATTTTTTACCTAGAAATAAGAAGTTGCCAGGGGTTAGAGGTGGGAAAAGAGTTAAGTATAAGGGGGCAGCACAAGAACATTCTTTGGGGTGTTGGAATTGTTCTATATCCTCTTTGTGGAAGTGGTGACAAGACTCTACCCAAGTGTCAAAACCCAAAGAACTGTACACACCAAAAAAAATAAATATTACTGTATGTAATTTTTTTTTTTTTTTTTGTGAGGAAGGTTAGCCCTGAGCTAACATCCGTTGCCAATCCTTCTCCTTTTGCTGAGGAAGATTGGCCCTGGGCTAACATCCATGCCCATCCTCCTCTACCTTATTCATGGGATACCTGCCACAGCATGGCTTGATAAGTGGTGCATAAGTCCGTGCCTGGGATCCGAACCTGTGAACCCCAGGCCACTGAAGCAGAATGTGCGAACTTAACCACTATGCCACCAGGCCAGCCCTTGTATATAAAATTTTTTAAAGCTTAAGAAAACAAACAAAAAAAAGAATGCTGAGAGTAGTTATATATTGACATTTTATTTTTATGACCAGGTGAAAAATCCTATAAAAACTTACATTTCCATCTTTGTTCTAATTTTCCCTCCAGAGATCAAAATCACATGAAAGCATAGGAAATAATGTAACTTTATAGCCACCTCGTTGATCCTTGAACCCTATAGCTGACTGTGGCAGGTGGCTGCAACAGTATCTCCCACTCCACATGCTCTTCTGCAATGTGACCTTGCCACCCCCTCATCAAGAGAGGCAGGTCCCCGTCCCTTGAATCTGGTCTGGCCTTAATGACTCACTCATAACTGATAACATACATGAAGTTGCAGGCTGGGTCAGAAGAGGCCATACAGTTTCTACCCAAGTCTCTCAGAGCATTTTCACTCAGAACCCAGCCCCCATGCTGAGAAAAGCCCAAAGCACACAGAAAGCCACCAGACTGGCTTTATGTCTAGTTGACAGTGCCACATGAAACTAGCTTTGAGTCATCCCATCTTATAAAGGCTAATTTTATGTGTCCACTTGACTGGATCACAGGGTGCCCAGATATCTGGTTAAAGATTAAGCTAGCATTTCAACTGGTGGACTGAGTAAAGCAGATGGCCCTCCCCAATGTGGGTGGGTATTATCCAACCCATTGAGGACCTAAATGGAACAAAAAGATGAAGGAAGGTTGAATTTAGTTTCTTCCTGACTGTGTGAGCTAGGACACTGACCATCTCCTGCCCTCGGTGCTCCTAGTTCTCAGGCCTTCAGATCAGACTGGAATCTGCACCATTGGCTCCCCAACTCTCAGGCCTTCAAACTACACCCCTGGCTTTCCTGGGTCTCTGTCTTGCAGATAGCAGATTGTGGGACTTCTCAGCATCCATAATCATGTGAGCCAATTCCTTATAGTAAATCTCATTTGATAGATAGATAGATGATAGATAGATAGATAGATAGATAGATAGATAGATAGATAGATAGATAGATAGATTTTACCTTTATATTTAGCTAGCTAGCTATCCATCTACCCATCCTGTTAGTTCTGTTTCTCTGGAGAACTCTAACCAATACACATCCCAAGCAGGAACTCCTGAGAGTTCCAGCTTCCAGCTGTTTGAGTCACCCCCAGATATTTGAGTCTTCCAAACTGAGCCCTGAGATGGTGTGGAGCCAAGGCAAGCCAGACACACTGTGCCCTGTCTTAATTCCTGACCCGCAGATTCTATGAGCGTCACAAAATGGTTATTGTAGTATGCTCCTAAATTTTGGGGTGGTTTGATAGATAGTACTTGTGTCCTATCTATCTAGAGTACCCGTTATCCATTCTGCCTTTTTTCCTTAACAACAGAACCTAGATTTTGTTTTGAGAGCTCTATTAAAAATACTAAATTTCCTAGCTTCCCTTGCAGCAAAGTATGGCCAAGTAATACAATCATGGCCAATGGGAAGTAAGTGGAAGTTACCAGTGGTGCTTCCAAAAATAAAAAATAAAATAAAGCTCTTTTAGGAGACAGACGAGATGGCTCATCTCTTTGGCCTTTTGCCTTTTTTCACTTTCCTCATTCTCCTGCCTAGCATGCAGTTTCAATGCCCAGAAGGGTGGGAGCCATCTTGTCACCAGGAGGTTGAAAGCCACAGTCTAGAAATCGTGGTGCAAAATGATCCAAATACACTGATTCCATAATGATTTTGTGGAGCCATTACACTAGACTGAACGGTCCACCTCAGACTTCTTGTTATATAAGAGAAATAAACTCCTCCATGATTAAGCATCTTTTACTTAGAGTTTTCTGTTACATACAGCCAAACACACTTGATACCAAAAAGATGATGCAGCAAGTAACAGAACCTAAAATTTGGCTTTGTCAAATTTGGCTGAGAAGGACTGGCTTCAAGGGGGATCAGAAGTATCTGCTGCTTGGTTTAATATTCTGCTATTCTTGTCTTGAAATTTTTAATAATTTTATATTTGAACTTATGTTTTGTAACTGAAGTCTGATGAGACAATGGAGCACGCACATAAGCAGAGGAGATAGACAAAATAAGTTTGTTGTTTCTCACCAACCATTTGCATATAGTGTTCATGATGCCCCATGAGCACAGGATTCTAGTGGACTCACAACACACAGAAGTTCAGGGAGACATACAAGATGTACAAAGTAAATGTGTTATATCTAAGACTGAATAAGTAGGTTGAGGGGGAGACACTGACAGCCCCAAAAGGCCACTCTTTCTATATGAACCAGAATTTGCTTTAAATGTTGAAAGAAGGCAATAGCATTCTAAGAAAAATGAATGACCAAGGAACCTTATCATATCTTCTCTCACGCATGTTACTTCTCTGTAATAGCTAATCACTCATACTGAAAATGGTGATATACAATGCTATGGACTAAATTGTGTCCTCCTACCCCAAATTCATACGTTGAAGCCCTAAGCCACAAAGTGACTATATCTGGAGATAGAGTCTTTATGGTTAACTGAGGTCATAAGGGTAGGCCCTTAATCTGATAGGACTGTGGCCTTGTAAGAAGAGAAAGAGAGGGGCCGACCTGGTGGTGCAAGCTGTTAAGTGCATGCACTCCACTAAAGCAGCCCGGGGTGGGCCAGTTCGGATCCCGGGCACGCACCAACGCACTGCTTGTTAAGCCATGCTGTGGCGGCATCCCACATAAAGTAGAGAAAGATGGGCATGGATGTTAGCCCAGGGCCAGTCTTCCTCAGCAAAAAAAAAGAGGATTGGCATTGGATGTTAGCTCAGGATGTTAGCTCCTCACAAAAAAAAGAAAAAGAAGAGCAAGAGAGAGAAATTTCTCTCTTTCTGCCATGTGAGGACGCAGTGGGAAGGTGACTATCTGCAAACCAAGAGGAGAGCCCTCACCAAAATCCCCACCATGCTGGCACTGTGATCTTGGACTTCTAGTCTCCAGAACTGTGAGAAAATAAATTTCTGCTAAGTATCCAGTCTATGGCATTTTGTTATGGCAATGCAAGCAGACTAATATACAGAATGAAAAGGAAATATAGGGTAACCCATACCTCCTTTTCCTTTTAGTCTTTCCTTACTTATCAGTAAGGCAAAAAGACAGAGTATTGGTAGAATATAGATGTATCACGAAGTAAAATAAAAGTAAAAACAGTTGAGTTACTATTATTCTGCATTTCCATTGTTCCAGTAAGAAGAAAGAAATATATATATATGTATATATACATATATGTATATATATACGTATATATATATACACATACAAGCAATGAAATATAAACTGTGTAATTTCAGTGATTCCACATAACAAGTTAAATGTTCTCATATTTGCATTTAAAACTGGCATTGCATAAGTCAAGACAAAAACTGTGGAAGAAAGGAAAAAGCTTTATATTTTAATACTCTAACAGCACCTTTTTCCAGCTGAGGAGAGGCTTAATAGGTCTTTGGGAAGTGGGGACCCAGATTTTGCTGGTTGGAAAGCTAATGATCCTTCCTACACAATGACAGACCATTTGGTCAAACTTGGCTGCTACACATTGGGTTGCAGACTAGTTGTCAACCAAGTCTTCAGTTTTATGGGAAATGGTAAGAAAAAGTTAGAATGTCAGGATATTATCTCAGTTTTTCCAGAAAACTGAGAATTTAACAGGGGTCAGGTGCTGCTGCTTTATTTGAGAGGTAGAATCCCAGAGCAGAGTGAACGAAAAGTGAGTGAGGGAAGCAATGCAATGTGCTCAATTACCATGGTAATGGTTGCAGTGTAAAAAGCCACAACACACAGCTGATATCCAGGGAGTTATAGCTAAGCAATGGGGACTTCCCCACTCAGGCTGTATAATGAAATTGTGGGTCAGAGGTGCCCACTGGAAAAAGGAAGGAGAGGGAATTTATGTGCCTTTCTCCCACCTGCCTCCCATTTCCCACTGGACAAAATTCTCCCCACGAAAAGTTAATTCCTCCATATTTCTGGGACACATCATATAGCCCCTCAGCAGCAACCAAGAAGTCATATCTCAGACCCTACAGCGTGGCATTTCAAGTGAATACAAAACGTCAGGAGGAGCCAGAGACTCCAGGCACATGGCTGGTGGGCCATGGAGGTGGCTGAGGTTGAGCTAGCAACTGAGAGTCTGGGAGGTAAGAGAGGCCTCGAACATCCGAGAAGGCACATAAGATGTGTCCAACAGAGTGAATGTGTACAGGGTCCTTCTTATTACATTCAACAACATTCAGAAAGAGACAGATGAAATGAGTCTGGGGCTAGTAAGGCTACAAGGAGAGAGGGAAGGAAACACCAATTTGCTAAGGAAAAGCCTCTCTGCCAGCAGCTTGCAACTTAAGTGAAGTGGGGGTCCCACAACTTGAAATCTTCCAGTGCAAAAGCCAGGATCTTCAATAATCCCCAAAAGACACTGATAAAAAGAGCAGCCACAAAGCTGCAGGCCTTCCCCAAACACCTTTCATTAACAGCTCCCTGCGAGGGTAAGGAGGTTAACCTGCTGGCAATGAGGGGATTAAGAGGTCATCCTGCCACTGAAGCCGACTGTTCTGAACTGCCTGTAAACAGAAGCCATTAAGCTAAGAGGCGGGATGGTGGGCAGAGCACAGAGTAATAGGTAAGAGGGAAGAATCTTCAGGCTTAAAAATAACATCTAAACAAGATGTGTGCTCTTATTACTCTGAAAGGTAATGAAAAGACTAGATGCCTCCCAAGAATTTTGAGGGAAATTTTTGCCAAAGAAACTCCAGGCCTGGCCACCAATGGTGTGTGACTATTTAACCCCTAAAATAATCCCCAGGTCCTTATGTTCCGTCAACAAGAAGTGGGCTGTGACATCTTTCCCGATGTCCTCTTCAATTTTGGTCTTGGAGGGTAATGGACGAGGACTACGTGCCAGAGAGTAGAGCCGGGGACCGCCCATCAACTACCAAGGCACTTGGTCTACTAGGTGCGCTAGGGCAGGAAGGCATCACTGGTACTCCCCAGAGGATCTGATGATTGTTCTGGACTGGTGTATCTTGATGTAAGAAAAATTTTATATACTGAGGTACATGGGGGAGCCATTCTAGTCTAAACTTGAAATTTTATTTGAACCAAAAGGCCTGACTTGTGGTTGTCAAACATACATTGTACATCTGCTTTAATCATTATCCTAAGTAAAGAATGCACTCTCTGAAGACAAGAACTGATGCCTCCCTTCCTATGATGCCAGCATTCTTTGAAGGTAAGTCTCCCTTCCCATGACTCCAGGGTCATGTTGACCCACTGAGTATGTGCTAATACGTAACAAAATATCTCCTTGAACTCTTGAAAGAAAGTACCCTGTCATGTTTGGTGTATGTTTCTTTGTTTGGAAATGGTATATAACCTAACCATACTGAAAATTACTCTTCTCCAGAGTGCTTTCTTCCTTGTAATGGCTGTGGCTCCCAGGCTATAGTCCTCAGTTTGGCTCAAATAAAACTCTCTCTCCCCTTTTCTTTTACAAAAGAATGATTATTGATTTTTTGCGTTGACAGTCTCCAATTCTCCTCTTTTCTGAACTGTAGTTTTACTGTTGTTATTATCCTCTTCCTTCTCCACAACTGTGTATTGGTATGTGTAAGAGGCAGACAAAAATTGTCATGAAATTTATTCATTATGGGAGCTTAAGAACCTGGCAAATACTTTGGGACTTTGAGTTGAATGTTATAACTGAATGAGACTTTGGGACTGTTGACCTATGTCTGAAAAGAAGGGTAGTATGGATGTTGTTTCACAAGGGCAGACTGTGGCAAACACCAATCATTACCTGTGCGGTATCCACTCTCTAGTTCTTCCTTAATTAGAGAACTCTGTTTTGGAGGAAGTAGCAATGGGCCAGATTCTATGGCATATTGAGGTGGCCCTGTGTCACTCTCCTGGCCGTTATGATACTAAGTTTTTAAAAGGAAGACAGAGTCATTTGGATTGTTTCTAACGATTTTTGTTTTCCTTTTTTCCCTACTCCTTTCCTATCTGGAATGTGAGTGTGATGCTTAGAAGATAAAGAGCTATCTTGTGACCTTGAGAATGAAAACTAAACCATAGATATGGCAGAGTGAAAACAGACAGGAGTCTGAGTCCTTGACAACTTCATGAAATGTCTGTATTGACTCAGGCATTTTTGATAAGCAGGGGAAATAAACCCCTATGTGATGAAACTACTGTTATTTGGGGTTATAACGATATGCAGTCAAAAGCAAATCCTAATTAGTACAGACTCCAAAATGAAAGAGCATAACCAATGAGAAAGTTTTTGCCAACAGCTAAAAGCAATCACTCCATGGTCAAGTGTAGTGAAGATGGAAATACAGGAATAAGAATTTCTTGCCAATTCTTCAGAATAAATTAGAAGCCTCCTAGCTGGTAATTAGATGGCTTTTTCCTCCCCTTGCCAAGTGGATACTTTGTGCCCTTGAGTGCCTGAAGCAGGCATCATGTCCATTTGTGTGCAGGAGACCCATGAATACCAAAAGCACCTTGCAGCACGTTAACACAGCACATTTCATGCAAACCCAGTGTCTCTGTTGCATGCAGGGTTTGGGTTTAAAAAACAAAAATGCTATACGCTTTGAGATAGATCAATATTTGAGTATTGGCAACATCACTTATTAACTATGTAATCTCAACGACTCAACTTCCCCATCAAAAAGGTGGAATAAGGTAACCTAACTCATGTTGATGTTTAAATGAGATAATTCTATAGCATTAAAACAAAGCTAAGATATCCCCAAGATACCACCATATCAGAGTAGCTCTCTCCCACAAGAGATATAGAAACTGTCTTTGAATTTTTTATTTATAAATGTTCTCTTTTTCTCTTTCTTTTTAATTCATTCAATCACACTTCATTAATCACTACTCTGTGCCAGGCACTAGGAACACAAAGAACCTACAGAGCCTGCCTTTGAGGAATTAGCTTACCTTCTAATGAAACTGGAAGGATAATAGATCAAAAAGACCCAAGAGACTAGCTGATGACAACAAGAAGTCAACATCAGGTAAGTTATCTACACAGGGAACCCAGGGGCAAACGTTGCTGAAGACTTCCATATCTTAAAGCCACAGATTCTCCAGGGCCTCTCCCAAAGCTCAAGAATGGCAGGGGGTGCTGGCCCCGTGGCTTAGCGGTTAAGTGTGCGCACTCCGCTACTGGCGGCCCAGGTTTGAATCCCGGGTGCACACCGACACACCGTTTCTCCAGCCATGCTGAGGCCGCTTCCCACATACAGCAACTAGAAGGATGTGCAACTATGACATACAACTATCAACTGGGGCTTTGGGGTCAAAAAAAAAAAAGAAAAAAGGAGGATTGGCAATAGATGTTAGCTCAGAGCCTGTCTTCCTCAGCAAAAAGAGGAGGATTGGCATGGATGTTAGCTCAGGGCTGATATTCCTCACAAAAAAAAAAAAAAGAAAAAGAATGGCAGGGAATTTTACTTCAATTGCCAGATGACTCCAGGCTGAAAAGGAAACACTATTTTTGATATGCAATGAACAGTGAGATAATTTTCCAATTCCCCACTACTGGACATTTACTCATTTCTCTTGAGAGCAGTCTGTTTACCATAGACTGTCCAATGTAGCTACAGTGAGGTTAGGAGTGGGATGCAAGGAGGGAAGGATGTGGAATAAAACACTTGTGAAAACACTATTCCAACCCACAGATCAGTGATCCCAGCATAGGCTAGTCTGGCCAGGGGACATCTTTTATGTAAACTGCTCTCCCAAACTGCAGCATAAATGCCAGTTAATAACAGGAAAGAATCCATCATTTTGATTGGCCCACATATGCCACTTTTTCCTGGAAGAGTATAGTATCTGAATCCTAGGTGATTACAACTGCAGATTAACTGCCAAACGTACCTATCTTAGAAACAGAGCATGTGGTCATTCTACTCAGGCCTCTTCAGTCCTCAGATTCCGGGAATGAGAAAGGAAACAATTAGAGCTAAGCTGCCCCTCTTTGGACACTGACAGCAGTATCATCATGACTTCTCTCCCCAGTTGAGTCCCTGCTGGTGTTGCAATGATTGAGTCTGGCTGTCTTCAGGCCTCTCAGAGAGGAAACCAAGGTCCTGACACTATGTGGTCACTAATGAGCTCACGGTGCTGGTAATCAGCTAAGAGGGTTACTTAGTGACCTGATTTCAAAGGGATACTGCCATTCTGTCTTCCCAAGAGAGTATTCATGTCATGTCAATGATATAAATTACCCTTGGTTTTCCATCCTAGACTATTCCAAAATGAAAGGCAATGAAAGTCAAAACACCCACCAGAACAGAGATAGTGCAAGAGCCACTAATATTGATCATAGCCTAGATGATCAAAAAAGCAGACTAGACCAATTAAAATCATTTGAGGAAGAGAACATGAGAAATGTTTGGGTAAGTACCTTATCATGTGTCAAGTGTCTGAGTTCCTGGATAATGGTGCTATTTCCTGATATGGGAAAGAATGGATGGAGGAGGTAAGAATTGATATTCCTATTTTGGCCATATTTTTGAGGTACTTAGTAACTATCCAAGTGGAGACTTCAGGACAGTTGCTAGATATATAAATCTGAAATCCTCCCCTGCAAAACAGTGTCTATGCTTTAAGGGTCATCAGTAGATGGATGGTATTGAGGGTCTTAAGCCAGGGTGAAGGTGTCAGTAAAGAAGAGAAGAGCTTCTCCCATGCTTAGAGGTCTGATTAAAGAGGATGAGTCAGTAAAACAGGCTGATAAGGAGTGACGATCAGGTGAGAGGGCAATTAGATAAATCTTGCTTTACAATAGCCTGGAGAAGACACTTTCTGACTTTTTCTGTCTTCTGACCATGACTTCTGTCACTGCCAGTGTCAAAAGCTGCTGAGAGATCCTGCAAGATGTGGATCAGTGGGGACTTTGATAAGAATCATTTCAAGGGAGTGAACACAAAAGTTCCTTAGAAAGAGTTAGGGAGAGAATAGAAAGTGGAAAAGTAGAGAGAGTGACTTTTACAACTTGTTCAAGAAGTTTTCTGTGAAGGAGAACAGGTAAATGAGATAGTACTTATGAAACTTGTGAGAAATGAGAGGATGTTTTAAAGCCATATTAAGGCATGCTTGAATGCCAATGGAAATAATCCAGTAGAGTGGGGGAATTTTACGTTGCTAGAGAGGATGGAGATCATGGCAGGAGCAAAATCCTTAAGTACATGAGAGGAGAGTGAACAAAAGTACAAGTGGAGAGATTGGCCTTGGACAAGAGCAAGGACATTTCTTTTTCATGTGTTAGGAGGAAAGACAAAATTTGCAGATTCTGATGCAGAACGTTAATGGAGTTGGTGTTGGGTAGATGAATTAATTTTTATTTGATTGCATCTTTTTTTCTCTATGAAGTCTGAAGTGAAGGTATCAATGACGGAGGAGGAGGTGCTAGAGATTTGAAGATAGAAGAAAAGTTATAAAATAATCTTGCTGAGTGGGAAAAAGAATTTATTAGGAAAGTATATTAGGATTAGCTTGCAGTGGTGAGTGTCCATTTAAGATTTGTGGTCATAAATTTAAAGTGAATGCATAAAGCACTGTGTGTAATTTTTTTTAATCTTTTGCTGGCTGCAGGAGCTGGGAATGGGAAACATTTATTTTCAAACCTAGCAAGTTCTAACTTCCTTATATTTTCTCCAAATTCTGTTTGAAAACTGAAAAGTTCCTTCTTTAGCTCATCTTGATCTTCCCTTTACTTTATGATAGGCAGCTAAAAGGAGCCAGTTGGCACTTTCCACATTCTGCCTGGATATCTCCTTACCAAATCCATAAATTCATTAGATACTCATTCTGTCTTCCATGTGACCAAGGCAACAATTTGGCCAATGGTTCTGCCAAAAGGAATATCAGCCTCATTTTCTCCAGCCTCCAGCAGCAATTTCCCACCACTCTTCCGTTCTCCACTCCAGTCTCGTGTGGGGCTTTCTGGTCCCTGCCTCCATCCATTTCCAAAGCCAGTGCTCCATGTTTTATACTTTTTGTTACAACAGCAGCCTACTTCTAGGTATCGATTTTTGTTTCAATTATCTATTGCTGTAAGACAAACTATCTCAAAACTTAGTGACTCAAAACAACTAGTTTATTATTTTTCACATTTCCTCGGGTCAGGAACTCTGACAAGGCACAGCAGGGCTCACTCATCTCTGCTCCACATGATACATGCCAGGGCTGAAATATTCTAGATGGCCCCTTGACTTCCGTGTCTAGCACCTCAGCTAGGATGGCTCAAACATCTGGGGACTGGCTGAAACAGCTTGACTAGGGTCATGTATCTGAGTCACAGTTCTCGCCACTGGCTCATTAGTGCCTCTCCATGTATTCTCAGACTTTCTTTGTGGTCTTTCCAGGTGATCTCTCCGGAACTGTCACTCAAGTCCCCCAAGTGTGCAAAAGTAAAAGCTGCCTGGACTTCTTAAGGTTTGGGCTTAAACTGGCACAGTGTCATTTCTGCCACATTTTATTGAGTAAAGCACATCACATGGTCATCTAGATTCAAGGAGAAGGATCTACACAAGTGCGTGAATACTATGAGGCTTGGTTCACTGGGGCCACCAAATTAAGTTTATCCCACATACTAACTATCCTCACAAAGAGAGTGGAGCCTATTTCAATTTGTAGCAGCCCGTGTTCCTTTAACCAGAACAATTTCATCTTCTGCAGCAATAAAGGGACCGCCTTAATCTTGTAGTTATTCTCTAAGTATTTGCCTTCATTGTTCTTTAAATCTCTTCAGTACTTGGTCAAGTAACTCCCCTATACCACTTATCTTTCTCTCCATTATAGTACAGCTATTTGCATCCTTTTCTTATCCCATTAACTAGATTACAAGCATCTCAAGAAGAGGAAAGTCTCATATTTAACTTTTTAGTCCTCTACTCCCACTCCCTGTAAGTAGTAGTGGCTCTATTAGTGTCCCTAGAATTGGGCTCAAAGAAGGCTGAAGTCTATAAATGTCCTAAGATCTGTGGAAGGAACAGGCACTGGGAAACAAAGACAGTAGTCATTAAAGAGTTCCATCTTTTTAACTCACTTGTTCAATCATCATCATAGCTGTTATATATTGAACACTTTCTCCTCACAAGGCACTGTAAGTGAAGCATTACTAACCCTTTCAGGAATACTGCAAGCTAAAGAGTAACATCTCCATCTTACGGATGAAGAAATTGAAGCTCTGAGAGGTTATGAGACTTGCCACTGGCCACTAAATTATTAAATTGAGGATACTTGTGATTAAAACCCACATTTGTTTCATTGCAAAGCCCATATTCTTCTCACATCTTCACAGTGACTACATCTATTACAAGGTGCAAAAAAAGCAATTCTGTGCTTACGGCCAACTTCACAGGCATGTGACCTATATAGAGCCCTACTCATGGGAGGATCCATGCTTGGTTTAATGCTCCACTGTCACTATTTGAAATTCTGAATAATTTGTAAACAAGAGACCTTGCATTTTCATTTTGCACTGGGCCCCACGAATTATGTACCTCATGCTGAATGTGCTCATATGTGAAACATTTTGGCAGGTTGTACCTACCCTTTCACGGAACTAGGTTTCTGTTTCACAAACATGGGGGCTGCTATATGTGCATGAAGAGAGGGTGGATGGCATAAGTTTTTCTAGTTAAAAGTCCATCCCCCATTATTTCCCCCAAAATACTACCTCAAGACATTCATTCCTTTAGGTTTACAAAAGACTCCCCCCACAGTTTTATATATCCCGTGATCTCACTTCACTCGCCTTGAATATCCTTTTTATTTCTCTCCCCCAACCAAATAGTTTCTAAAAACACTCTTTTAATTCCCCTTAATACTGCTACAAGGACATCCTTTAATAAAACTCCAAGTCTATACTTGTAAGGAGATAAATTATTGGGTGATTATTCACAACACAAAGGATTACTCACACTTACTCCTTTAAATGTACACTGAGAGCTCATTCCTTGTTTACGAGCCATTAACCACTTGAGCCTTATGGTGCCAAACCAGAGGATTGGCTACTCCAAGGCTGAAGACGGGGGGATGTGGGGCCTAAGTCGCTGATGTGGGACAGCTGACAGCAGGGAAAGTGGTCTGGAGTGAGGACGCCAATTAGGAGAGAATCAACGATATCTGCACAATTTGCAACATAATCTTAAAGGTGGATTTGGGGCCCAACGAAAGGTGAATGCTGAAGCTTAAATAGGAGTAGAAGTAGAGCGTTGTCCCCAGAAGAAAATATTTAGAGTATTTAGTGGATTATCAAGTGATTTGAAATTTTAACTTAACTAACTGAACAATGGAAACTTTAGCCTGAGATAAGTATAACATGAACAAACAGATCCCACCCGTCACCACCTGAGTCTTCCTGCTCAGGCAGGATTCATCATCCTCTGGTGACAGGCTGGTGGTGCTCCCTAAAGATGGGAGAAGCCTTGGATTCCAGGGCAACAGCCTTTGTCTTCAGCATACTGTGAGTGGGTTTGGGGGCTGGCCCCTGATTCAAAAGTATGTGAGACAACTTGGTCCAAGGCCATTAGTTTTGAATGACACAGGGCATGGTATAGTTCTCCCAAGCCCAGTGTCATGACACAGGGCACATATAGTTCATACGTATGCCAGAGACAACTGCACTAGGGGAAGGATGGCCTAGAATAAGAAAGCCCCCAATACCCACACAGAAACCAAACTAGAACCCTCCCACCTCCAAGATAGCCAAACTAGAGAGGGAAGAGGGATATCATCGACATATTGCAAATCCTATAATACCTGCTTAAAATCTTCCGTAGGTTTCCCACTGCACTAGGAACGAAATTCCTCCTCCTCATCCTGCATTGTCTTACCTGGCTAGTCTCTCCAGCCTCCTCTCTTCCCACTCTCCCCCTCACCCACTCTCTTCTAGCCAAACTAATCCTCTTGCTGTTTCTTGAATAGATCAAACTTGTACCCACCATGTGGCATTTTCTCTTGCTATTCCAGTTTCTGGATCCCCTCAGACCCCAAATGTTTGCATAACTGACTATTTCCTGTCATTTGGAGCTCAGATCAAAATCATCTCTTAAAGGGGGTGTTCTCGGAAAAGATATTGTTCAGTTATTTGTATATTTGTTTATTGTTTCTCTCCTCCCTCTAAAATCTAAGCTCCATGAGAACAGGAAACTAGACTGCCTTGTTTGCCGCTAAATCTCCATTTCCTAGAATACTGCCCTGGCACACAGGATGCAATTAATAAATATTTGTTAAGTGAATGAATACATAAGTATACTATCAATATTTAGTTGTGATCTGTAGTCTAGGTGCCAGAATTTGGTGGGTAAAGTGGAGACACAGCACTGATACAGGTGAGTTGGGGTGAGATGGAATGGGGAGAAAAGAAGGATGCAGAGAAACAAAAGGAGGAGGAGAGGAACAAGATGAAGGAATCTCTGATCACCTGGTACACTGTGAGGAGCCCCTGGACTGGTAAGGTTTATCCCCAGGAGTCTCATTAGAATTTGGTGGGTACACACTGCCAAGTCTATGCAGTAGTTAGGAGCACTGGACAGATGCACAGATAGCCACATGGATGGATATTACCACATAATGCAGACTGGGGGGAAAAAAGCAGGAACAGAATGATATATCATACAACATCATTTAAGTAAAGTAATAATACAAAAACATAAAGCAAGAAAGCACATTTCACAAGATCACATATAAAAGCATATACATTAAAACCATTAGAATGGTTGTCTGAGAGGAGGGAAGGAAATGAGAGCTCGGAAAAGAGATAAAAGGAAATGAATAAATTAAATTTAAAAAAAATGAGAGAGGCCTCGTTTGGACCTATGACAATGATGTTCCTTGAAGTGAGGATCATGCTGAATTCACCCCTCTACACCTGAAGTACAAAAGAAAACAGGAATTCTATCTTCTGATTCAAGTCACCTTATGCAGGTGCTAAAATTCAGATGAGGAGCTTGAACTTGTCAAACTACATCAGTATATCTGAACTTTTCCTGATGAAGAGCAACTTTAGATTTCTCCAGAGTCTAAACCTAAAGACAGGCTAAACATTAAAGCTACTGATGGAAAGTAGGAGAAAGGGGACTCAAGAAATCACTCAATGGCTGAGAGGGTCATGGCCTATTCCCATAGAGAATCCTAATAAGCCATAGGGAAGAAAATCGGGTAATGAAAAATTGGGGGCCCATCATAGTCAAATGGAGTCATTTCAACCATGATGGAGGCCATGGGGATGAGGGAAAGTAACATGTATTAAAAGCTGGTTATTTGCCAGGCTCAGGCCTGGTATTAGATTTACAACATTTACTCATTCATTCATTCATTCATTCAACTAATATTTATTGAACACATGTTAAGTGCCAGGATTTTTTTAAGTCTTTGTGGATACAGAAGTGAACAAAACACTGTAGCTCATTATCATGGCTACATAAATACCAAGACACATAATAATCAAACCAACACGTTAAATAATAAAAAATATCAGAGATCATCGCTATGCAAAGAATTTAAATTGGGCGATGTGAAAGAAAGTGACTAGATGGCTTCTTAAGTTTGGGTGGCTAGAGAGACATAATGATTAAACACCAGCTTCTGGTGTTTGTCTAGATTCATATCCCAGCTCTGTCTTAGTTGTGTGACCTTGGGCAAGTTACTGAAACTTCCAGTGCCTCAGTTTCCTCGTTTGTAAGATGGGGATAATAATTTAACCCACCTCATAAGGTTGATGTAAAGATTAAATAAGTTAGTACACATACAATGCTAAAGAGTAGGTCTGGGCAAATGATAAGACATAATGAATGTTAATAACGATGATGGTGGTGATGGTGGTGGTGGCGATGAATTAAGGGGAGACACGTTTGACAAGAAAGTGGCAGGCAAAAATCTGGGCCAAGAGCACTCCAGGCAGAGGGAAGAGCAGGTGCAGAGACCTTGATAAACTGGAAGTTTGGAGTGCTGGAGAACGACAAAAAAGACTAGAGTGTTCAGATCATCATGGCCAAGGGGAGAGCAGCAGGTGATGTCAGAAAGGTAGGCAGCGGCCAGATCTCCAAGAAATACTTAATCTAGGAAAAAGAGTTGAAATTTTATTGTAAATTTTGTGAGAGATCACTGAAGAGTTATAAGCAAGAAATAACATGATTCTTACAATAACCTTACGAGAGAGGCAATGTTGTCTCCATTTCACCAGCAAGGTAGCAGAGGCTCAGATGGTTCAGAAAATTAACAACGTCACATAGCTATTGACTGGTGGAGCCGAAACTTGAACCCAAGTCTGTGAGGCTCCAATCCTAGTCCTTCACCTGCCCAGCATCACACTTTATACCAGGAGGAGTCCTGAATAGCTTCCTTCCTGTACAACTGGCTTCGCATTAATGGAAACAACACTCTGTAAACATTTGGCTAAAACCAGTATGGTAGGCACTTAGCTTTCTGTGCTTTGCTCTCCTTGAGCGTCGTCTGCAGGGAAAAGCAGACTCAGCAGGCCAGGCGTCCTGCATATGAATTGGTAACACATCAAACTGGCCTGCTCTGAGGATGCCAGGCTTCCAGCGTCACCACATGTGCCTTGATACAACTGCTGCTTACAAATTGCAACCCAGCTCCTGGGACCCGGCAGTCTTTCCTTTCTAACTGGCATGTTTGAGTACTTAGGGGAGAATTTCTCCACTTCTGTTTTCTTCAGCCAACTTCAAGTGGGAGGAGAGGGAGAAAAGGAACAAGACACAGAGAGGAGGCCAGAAAATGTTACCATAGTGATTAGGTGAGCCTGTTCTTAGTTCCCAGGCTAAACCAGACGTTCGGAAGAATGCACTGTTCTTTTTAGATTTTGATTTTGTCTTCTTTTATTTTTTGCTTTAGCACTATGAATAACTGTTATTAGAGATGCCAAGGCAAAGGCTGAGGACTGGTACCAGCCTTGAAGATCTGTAATCTTACTGTACAGCCATACTTTTCCACTCTTTCAACTCATCAGTAGATCTGTAAACCCATTTCAACTTTCCAGCAATAAATGACTACAATTAAATTCATAAAAGTTATTAATATTAATAACAATTATTTTTGATATGTCACACATTGTGCTAAGAGCTTTGCACGCATTATCTCGTTTAACACAGCATCCTATAAAGTACAAGGAAATGGAAAGTGCTGAGGGGATATGGATGCAGCCCTGAAGTGTCTGCTTGATGCTGAATCTTGACCTGACTTCAAAAAGCACGTGCGGAACCACCCATGGCATTGAGAAACTCTGCTTCCCTCATCTTGTGTTAGGTACTGTGGGTATTCACAGATGAATTTGAATCTTTCCCTTCAGGGAACTTCAGTCATAGAGTTACAGAATATTAAAGCTGAAAGGGATCCCGCCGATCTAAGAAAAAGTAGACTAATGTAGAAATGGTAAATACATGTCCCTTCTCTGTACCTCTCTCTAAGCAGACATCACTAATCAATCACAAGCCTATACTTGGCATCAGAACCCTTCTCAACACAGCCTACTGGTCAATGACTACCATTAGTTTAGTAATTCATTTTCCCAATATTTACCTAATATATATTATAGTCTAGGCACTAGGAATACAGTGATGAAGAGGACACTGACTTCTAGATGTCTTCCAAATCACATTTTCATTGAGAATTTTCTATGATTCTCCTCACACCCCACTTTCACTGTGGTGTTAAATCTCACTTGACAAGTATCTTTTACCCAAAGAGTTTCATGAGTTGCTTGTTCTTTTTTCTCTAAAAGTGTTAGATAATTGAGTCCATGTTACAGATTGAAGCCATGACCTGCCTGAGCATTCTACTGTAATTTATCCTAAAAGCTCTCTGTTTTGGCTAGGAAGCTGTGCAATGCCTCCCACTGTTGGTAGAGTAGATTACCCCGTTGAATTGATGGTGTGGTTGGTCACATGATTTGCTTTAGCAAATGGGACATTAGCAGGCCTGATGTGAACAGCAGCTTTACATGTCTTGTCTGTTTGGCCCTGCCCTATAGTGCTCCTGTGCTTCATCATGAGAAGAACCTGCCTGGGAGAGCTGCTAGTCCACGGAGAATGAAGAAACAGGCAGAAGCGACCTGAGCCCAGCTCACGACTCGGAGCCAAGCCCAGCCAATTCCCAGCTGAGCCCAGCTCTAGCCGACCTGCAGGCCTGTGAACAAGAAAATAAATGTTTGCTGTTGCAAGCCACTCGGATTTTGAGATTGTTTGTTGTACAGTCAAGAGTAAACAATATGTTACTCTCATTTTCTTAGAACTCTTTATATTCCTTTCACTTCCATTTTTAGGCTGGAGCTATTGCTTTCCAATTGGGAACCATACCTCACTCAACAAGAAACAAAATTTCATCTCTTTATAAGAGCTATTGTGTATCAGACCACCATCAGTTTACAACAAAGCCAGTCTAAGATGTGGATACTGGCCTGTCCATGACGTACACTCACTAGCTAGTAATATACATATTTTTCAATATGAATAATTCAAATCAGAAGATTAAAATTATATGCCACAAAGATTAAGGTCAGACAGTCAACAGTCAACTTATTTTATCAATTAGAGTTTAATGAGGCAAAGAATAATCATTCTGGGTATTTAGAGTAGGAAGAGTATTACTATAGAAAAATAGAGACTCACATAACCATTGGAAAGCTGCAGGAGCAAAGGGCAGGAAGGCTGCTTTCGGGAAATCCAGAAGTGCAGAGATCACAGGAAGCTACTACCTGTACCTCGGCTACTGACAGCAGCAGAGTAGGGGATTCTCAAGAGAGTGTTCAAAAGTCATGGGCAGAACATCACCCCTGCCGTCTCTAATGCCCACACACCTGCCCAAAGATGTCACCAGAGGAATAATGGCTTTTCTTCTCTTCCATCTTCCAAATCTCACATGAGAGCCTCTCACTGATGGAATCTAACTAGGATCCTGCAGACAGGGGAGTCCAGTTCCCAGGCTTATACCCTCTAATACAGGGGAGAACTTAGAAGGGCTGAGATGAGACCTAGCATCAACAAAGCATGTCTCTCATGCTTACCAAACCCTTACTCTAGTTCAGGCACTATATTAAGGTCTAGACTCATGGTTAAACAAAACAGATACAACCCCTACCTGTATGGCGCACACAGTCCAGGGCAATTTTGCTCAAAAGCAATTGAAATCTGGTGAGTATCACGGATAATTACCACAGGATGTGGTATGCACAAAGCATTAAGGAACACAGAAGGTGTGACTCTTGATGGGCAAGGGAAGATCAGGAAAATTTCCTCCTCAGCTACATTCTCACACACACGCACAGACACACACACAACTGGAAAAATGCTGTCCATCTGACATCGGAAATCATCACATAGCCCTAAACACAAGGATGAAGAGTGGGAGAGGTAAATGGAGGTCTCGAGTATTTGGGGTCTATAACCACAAAAGCTCTTGTCATTAGAATTAGCTGCCCTTAACCCAAAATTTATTCTTGGGAGTAACATCAAGGCCTCAATTTATATATTTTGAGATTCTGAGCTTCCTATGGTGTGCTACAGGAGTATGGAAAGGGGCTAACTTCTGTTGCTTCAGTTAAAAGACACTTGCTTTCTGACGTATTAATGCAACCTGGGTGTCTGATGCTAACCCACTGTGTGGGTACTTTAAATCAAGCGGTTTTTTTCTTTTTTTTGGTATGGAGGGTTTCCCCTCATTCTTTTTCTCGCAAATTACTTTTAAACCCTGACACCTTCAAGAAGTCCTGGGGTGCTATATGTTAATAAAAGCATGTTCTAATGGACGGTGGGTGGGTAGGCAGTGAATTAATTGGAAAGTATATAGTACTGTGCTTTAAGAAAATCCCTGCCGTTTCTACTTTTGTGATTCCCTGCCAAACAGGATTCTTATGTTCTGAGTGAAAAATCTGATACTAGAGAGCCACAAGAGTCCAGTTTCATTTAACCACCCTCTTTCCCAACCAACCCCCCAGGAGCACAGCAGCCACCCTTGCTGAAATAGAAGACACAAGGCTTGCACTTGCCAGGGAGTTTGCAGAAGGATGTGGTTAAAAAGATCCATGCTTGCTTCAGAACAATTTCCTTGAACTCTCATATGAACAAAGGACAGCAACCTTAACATTTGCTATGATAAAATCGAAACTCCGATTGGCTTAAGCAAAAGAGGAAATCTGTGGTCTCCTGTTAAAAAAGCCCAGAGATTTCTGGCTTCAGTCATGCCCGGATCTCGGACTCACACAGTGCCAGCAGGAATCTGTCTTTCAGCTCTGCTTCCTCCTGTGTTGGTTTATTATAAAGCAGGCTTTTCTTAAGCAAGGGCAAGGCAGCAGCTCCAGGCTTTCACTCTACCAGATTAGCAACACCAGGCAAAGAGAATGCCTCCTTCCTGATAGTTCCAGTTATAGTCCTAGAACTGGTGCCCATTAGACTAACTTGGATCCCTGACTCAACACTGTGACTAAGGGAAGAGAGTACTCTGATTGGCCAGGCCTAGGGCACCTGTGCCCCACCTGGGTCAGCTTCATCAGGAATACATATAGGGAGGGACGCACATACATAGACCACAAAAGATATCTGCTACAACTCTTAAAAATGATAGTATTTAACTATTATTTGATGGTTAATTGTGTCCCAGGCATGGTGCTAAGTACTGGGCAAGCATTATCTTACTTAGTCCTCACAATCACCTTAGGAAGTAGATTCTATCCTTATCTCCATTTTAAAGATGAAGAAACGAAGACCTTCACCCCTTCGCCAAGGTCTCCCCTTCTTTCAGGTTGTCATTGCTCTCTTCCACATCTGGATCATATCTGTTTCAGCAAAGGAACAGTAACACCTCAGTAAGAACTCAATCTGATGTAGTGGTTCCCTCAGGATAATGTGCACTTTAACTGCCCCTCAAGCTGGTCCATGCAACATGCTGTCCTCTGTTAAAGGAATTCCTGGCATCAGCAGACACAACATTTGGAACACGGGAATGGTGAGGAATCGATCCTGAGATCCTACAGTGTATGATTTTGCTGCCCTGAAAGGCAAGCCCTGTGTTTTATCACCTTGCAGAACCTGCTTTCTGATTTTTTCTTTTTTTTAAATTAATTTGACATTTAAACTGGGTAGAAGAAAGCAGAAAAACTGAAACACAGAACAGTCAGTGATTTAAATGCTCCCGGAAACAGAACACATTCAAATCAACTCAGGAAACATTTATTAAAGGCATTCAGACTCACAGCCAGACCTCACTAAAAAGAAACGAAGCACGGCATGCACAGACAGGGATCTATGCACAAGAAATTAGGAGTTGGGTACTCACTTTATAAAATATCTTCACACGACAGAAAATGAACCACCTGCATTCTTTGTAAGTCATTTTAAAAGTTACTCAACTGACAAGAATAATTTGAGCCTATCTGCTCAGTAGTCTGCCTATTGTATAAAGGGAGATATGTAGAATATGAAATAATAGTGAGGGAACAGCTACATGAAATCACTTAGTGAATGAGATGTGTAAATTTAGTAAAGTCTTCAGGTGGATTAAAGACCTAAATGTAAAAAGAAAATCCATAATAACAATAATAGAAATTATGGGTGAATATATTATATCCTTGAGATTGGAAAACTTCCTTAATTAAGACAAAAAATCCCTTTAGACAAAGGAAAAAAATTGATTATCTCACTAGACTGAAATTTAAAACTTCTGCATGACAAAACACAAAAGAAAGCTAGTTAAAGGTATAAAATAAACTGTGAGAAAATATTTACAGTATACATAACAGACAGGAGATTAATGTCAAGACTATACAAAGGAGTCCTAAAAATCAATAATAGCAACAATACAGTAGAAAAATGGGCAAAAATACAAACAGATAAATCACAGAACAGAAACTATGAATGGTTACTACATAAAAAGATATTTAATTTTACTTGTGATCAGAGAAATGCAAATTGAAACAATGATGAAATACATCTTTTACCTATTATATTGGCAAAAAGTATTGAAGTGGGATAATACTAAGCATTAGAGAGGATGTGGGGAAATGGGGACCATCCATGAAATTTGTATAGTTACCCCAGCCAGCAATTTAATAGCACTGATTAGAATTTTAAACGGTCATATCCACATCAAAAGAAGTTATATACAAAAACATTTATTATAGCATTGTGGTAATACAAAATATTAGACTATCTAATTATCCATAAGTAGGAAAATGGTTAATTAAGCTAAACCACATCCAAATTATGGAATTGTATGCAGTAAAATAAAGAATATCCATATGGAGTGACATAGAACCAGAACCAAGATACACTCTGAATGAAAAATAAAAGTTGCAGAATATGCACTCTCTAATACCATTCATCACACACACATACATCTGCATTCACAATGGAGGTATATATTTAGCAAGAATGCACAGATTGTTACTAATTGCAACGATACAGAGATATAAATAGAGGTGTTGTTTGAATGTAGATGCACTAGATGGGTCTAGAATGATACATGCCAAGCCAGAAGGATATATGGGAAGGAATTAAGGGCAGTGGACAAAGACAATTCTTACCTTATCTGTTAAGGTATTCATTTTTATAAGAAAATTTTATTCATCTCTTAATTAATTTTAAAATTTTGCCAGATGGTTAAAAATCATAAACACAATATTTAATTCTGTGAATATTTATCAAGTCTGATAAGTATCATATAATATGCAGACCCATAGATAAAAAACATAAAGTCTCTGGCTCAGTCTTGCTCATTCATTCAATCATTTCTTTAACTCATCCAGTAAAAATATTACTGACACCTACTATGAGCCAGGCACCGTCTCAGCAGTGTTGATACAGGGAATGAAGGAGGCAGCCTTGCTCTCATGAGCTTACATTCTAGTAGGGCAGAAGATAATAAATACAAAATTACATAATGGGGTGGGTGGCAATAAATAATAAAATACAGACAGAGGAACACAAGTCCACTCCCTGTACTGAACAGAACTATTCCTCCATTAGGGTTTTGGGGACAGCTCCCCCACGGTTCCATGAGCCTCTGTTCCTAAAGAGAAACTGAGAAGAAGGAGGTTAGTGGGACGAACTGGGGCCCCATCGCTGCAGTTGATAGTGGGGCAAAAATTACCATTCAACGTCTCCCTCCTCCGCTCTCTGTTAAATCCCCCTCACCCTCAGTCGTCACATCAGCAGGCCTTGGTGACTTCCTAAATGTGGCATTTCTGAGTCAAAGGATAAATAACAGTGCGATTTTGCTAACCATTGCCAAAATCCACTCCTTACCACTTGTCCCATAGTGAATTCCCAACAGCAATGAAGGAAAGCTCCTGTTTCCCCACAGCTTTCCTGAAAGAGTTGTGTTCAATAACACACCGCTATCTCTCTGTATAGTTTTAATCTGCATTTCTCTTGTTATGGGTGAGAATGAGCATCTTTTATCCAGTTAAAATCCATTTGCATTTCTTTTCCTATGATCTTTCTGTTCATATCCTTATCTTATTTTTCTTTAGGGTTGTTGGCACTTTTCTTCTCTATTTTCAGAAGGTCTTTTTTTTTTTTTTTTACAGATATTAACCTTTATGATAAAAGTTGCAAATACTTTTTTTAAACTGACATTTGAGCAGAGACATGAAGAAATCAAGTGAAGGAGGCACGCAGGTGTGTGAATTGAGAGCATACAGCTAAGCAGGAGGGAGTATTTGGGTATCTCTGAAGAGGTTTATGGGGCTCATTGGAAAGCACAGGTTATGGATCATGGACAACATTGTAGGCAATTGAGTTTGAAATTCAAGAAAGAGATTGGAGCTTGAGACACAAATTTGAAAACTGTCAACATAGAGACCGTGTTTAAAGCCGTGAAGCTGCAATTACCTCAAGAGTGAGTAGAAGTAACGTACATAACTCTGCAGTAGTAAATGTACATACAAATATATTTCTACGATGAGTGACACATGCACTGCATCTGTAGTCGAAATCATAGATTTTGCTTCTGCCAACCACCCTTCACAGAGCAATGAACACCTATGCTGTGCTAGTCATATAACAGGTCTAGCCCTTGAGTGAAAGATTCACTGGGTTTTATCACAATTACTCCTTTTGAAAGAAAAACAGGTATGTTACCAAAAGATGTGACTATATAGAGCAATGTGCCAAAACATTCTAATTTCTTCAACACTTCAGAAGGAGAGTCATTTAGACCCTTCCCAGAAACCAGAGAAAAGGGAGAGAACATCTTTGAAGCATCGTGTGGCCTGGAAACCCTGCATATTTGACCACTAGCCATCTCCTCTTTATTTCCAAGTGTCTGGAGCATCTGCTCTCACTGCTGAGATGTGAGGTGTCCAGGGCACAAGTCTGATGGGGGTGGAAGACACCTGCTGGCAGAGACAGCGCCAGGTTGCTGGAGTCCAGGAACCAGCTTCTCCCAACATCTGGAGTTGGTGATTAAACTTCTCCCAAGTGGACAGTTGTTTACATCAGTCTAATGATCAGAAGTCTAACTCTGGGCAAAACACTGTGCATTTCCAATAAGCATTAGAAGTATTATATGCTATCTCTGAATATATCATTTCAGGGTAATGCTGCTGACTGTCATTCTACCATTGAAACGGGTGCAGGTGGGAAGGTCAGGGCAGTGTGGAGTAAAAAGAACTGCACTGGGGAGGTCAAGAATCCTAGATTCCAATCTCGACTCTGCCATGACTTGGCACAGATGTGGGCAAGTTACACGGAACATCTTCATAAAGAATCGTACTGAATATTAAGAGGGAAGGAAGAGACATTTCCGAGCAATCTAGTTCCACTTCCTCAATTTCAAATATCGAAAGCAAGGCTCGGCCCTTTCTGGGTTCTCTTTGGGGGATGAGCTTCTTGCCAAGAACATGTATTCTAGTCTGTTCTCTGCCATGAGATTAAAAAAAAACATTGTCCTTGTCCAAGTGCCTTGCAAGGCCAGCGACTGGGGGAATAAGTCTGCTGTATCCTGAAGTGAGGTGTCACCAAGCTCACATGCTCACAGGTCTAAAAGTATAATGACGCACACCTGAAATTGGTACAATGTTATAAACCAATGTGACTGCAATAAAAAATAAATAAATAAATATTTAAAAAATAATAAATAAATAAAAGTGCATGCCATGATACAGCTTGTCAGGAATAAAGGTGATCATTTGTCTGACTCACTTGGATCCACACTCAGAGACAAAAGGACAAGTGATGTTTACACGTTCCCCCAACCCCAACAATACTCAAAACTGAATACTCTTGTGAAACTGCAAGTATTTTACCTGGAAGAACTGGTATTAACACATTAATACCCACATCCTCATTGATGCTGGTGAGTCTCAGACTAGATAGCTGCCCCCTGGAGAAAAAGTGTCCTAGAAGAAGGGACACAAGCCAGGTTAAGTTAAATGGATAGGTGAGAAAGATCTGGAACAAGAAATCTAAAGGCAGACTTGTAATGCCAACTACACTGGGGGACCTGGAGAGCTGGAAAATACGTATCTTCAAAATCACACCCAACTCAACGTACATCTAGAAAGATCTTCTCCTCTGGGAATTCCCACCACCTTGTTCATGAACTGGGTGCTCCCTGCTCTGCCATTCACTAGCTCTCCCATTCAACACTGGGCACATTACTTCACCTTGCTGAGCTCGGGCTTCCTCACCTGTGATACAGCAGTACCGACCATTTATTTGTCCCCCACTGGTACCAAGCACCATAGTAATAAAAATAATAACTTTGCATTGTTTAGGTTTTACTACGTCATTTAAGGGTCTCCTCTTACTGTGTGAAAAAGTGTATCACATAAACTAAGTCATTTAAACTTGACAAAAGCCCTATGAGGTAGATGTTATTATCCCCATTCCACAGATAGGGAAACTGAGGCACAGAGAGGTTAAGTAACTTGATTAAATCCACACAGCTAATAAGAAAGGGAGACAGGATTTAGACCCAATCATTCTGATTTGAAAACCTTCTTCTGAACTACTCCATCGTGTTTCATTTCCTTCACTATATCTTAAGAAGGACAAAGTCCAATGAGGGCATGTTCAGTGAAGAGAGGAAATTACTTCTTAAATACTATGCTAGTTTGCCAATCCAGGGCCAGGAGGACTCCAGAGCAAGGCATTTAACTCTAAGAATGAACTGAATAAGTAAACTTGAATTCACTTTCATATATTCGCTCAAAGTCCTTTTTTAACTGTAGCGTGTCTTATAGTCAGCAGCCATTAACACACACGCAGAACAATGAAGAATTGATAACACAGGCGAGTAGGACATAAACTCAATTGAAACAAGGGAAATACGGGTAAGAACTTACTTAACATTGATAAAGGCAATGTATTAGTTTCCCGCGGCTGCTGTAACAAATAACCCACAACTGGGTGGCTTAAAACAACAGAAATTTATTGTCTCAGGAGTCTGAAATCAAGGTGTCCACAGGGCCACATTCCCTCTGGAGGCTCTAGAGGAGAATCCATTCTTTCTTCCAGCTTCTGGTGGCCCTAGGCACTCCTTGACTGTGGCCACATCACTCCCATCTCTGCCTCTGTGGTCACACTGAGGTCACTCCTTTTCTGTCCGTGTCTTCTCTCTTATATGAATACTTGTGATGGAGCCAGCACTGATGGCCTAGTGGTTAAGTTCTGCATGCTCCGCTTCGGTGGCCCGGGGTCGGTTCTTGGGCATGGAACCACACAACTTGTGTATCAGTTGCCATGCTGTGGTGGCAGCCCACATAGAAGAACTAGAAGGACTTACAACTAGGATATACAACCATACACTGGGGCTTTGGGGAGGAAAAAAAAAGAGGAAGATTGGCAACAGATGTTAGATCAGGGCAAATCTTTCTCAGCAAAAATAAAAAAAAGAATACTTGTGATGACATTTAGAGCCCACCTGACAACCCAGGATGATCTCCTCATCTCAAAATCCTTAATTTAACCACATCTGCAAAGACCCTTTTTCCAAATAAGGTAATATTCCCAAATTCCACAGGTTTGACATGGATGTCTTTTGGGGAGGGCTTGGAGCATTTTTTGGCCTGTCACAGGCAGTAATGGCTCCCTGCTGCAGGTGGACCCCACTTTAAGAAGCCCAACAGATCAAGCTTATACAAAAAGATGTTTGCCTGACAAAAGCATTCAGTGTCAGGATCCTATAAAGAAAGATCCCCTTTCCTGCCACTGGGATAGCCCAACTTCCAAAACCCAAATTCCACACTTTTCCAGAAACTTGCCAACTCCATTGAACAAGATGCCCTGTTACATGGATTTGAAGGCTTGCACACTTGAAGCGAGCAACCCACCCCTCTACTCATAAGCTCAGACTATGCACTGCAGGCAAGCATCCTTCTGAACAGACCAAGGCTTTGAGGCACAAGCTGCCACCACGTAAGCAGACTTCTAAGAATGCTTAAGAGGCCTAAGCATGATACCAAATCGCAGCTTCTCAAATGTGCTGCTGCTCTCTGGTCGCCTTTGATGAGGAGAAACGGCAGCGTTTTGTTAGTGTTCAAAAGCCAGTCTACCCTGACCTTTCTTATAATCAAGTCTGCTCTGGACTTTATAAAAAGAGTTCATGCAGGGTAAGGCTCTGACAAAATGCATGAAATTTATAAACCCCAAGGCTGGTGGCAGCCAGTTTGGGCAGATATCAGAAACATACACCAGCCTAAGGGCACCCACCAGACAGCAGTTAAGCCCTTTGACAAGCGCAACTCCAAATAGAAATTAGAAGAGGGAGGTAGAAACAGCATCTTCTCTTTAGGGGAAAAGGAACTAAGTACAGTAGCAGATGGAACATGGCCTTACACTAATCCAGGCTCCATAATTAAATTCCGAAACCATGCCAGCAAAGGAAGACAGTATTCAAAAATAGCAGGTGCCTCCTGGAGACTTTTGCCAGGGTGGCTTTTGTAAGCCATAGGACTTACAGCCTGGGGGATAAAAACATTGGTGAAGCTAAGTATCCAGCTAGCTCAACAGGGGAGACCAGACTGAGCTGGTGCTGCTCTTATGTCCCCTGGGGAAGTACTGGCTCCTAAGTAGATTTCATTACTTCTGGAGTCCTTCAGCTGTGCATGGACTTTGTTGCTGACGATAGGGTAGTCATAGGTATGGAGCAGCCCTGGCAGCAAAAATCACTGCCCACCTACCTCAATCAATCCACCTCCTAGCAATCGTGCATCTCAAAGTTGCACCACAAAGATGACTTCAAAGACAATGCCCATTAATGTGGTCCAGCCCATTCTCCAGCATTGTATAGAGTGGCTCCATGATGTACTGATTTCAGAACTGGACTCCGGAGTCGGATGGACCTTGATGGTTGTCCAGCTCTACAGCTTACTAGTATGTGATCTTCGGGAAGTTACTAAGCCTCTCTAAGCTATGGGTTTTCTTCATCTGTGAATCGAGATTATAATATTTCTTACATCAGAGCACTATTGTGAAGAATAAGTGATACGGTAACAAAGCAATTAGCTCATAGCGTGGCACATAGTAAACTTGTTCAATAACCGTTAGTTATTTTTAACATAATGGTGATTACACAGATAGAATAATGTATGTGGCTATCAGGAGTAAACACTGAAGGCCATTATGCATAGAAACTCATACAAAAAGAAGGAGGATCTGCAGCACCCAGAGTTGTGTGTTTTATGGCATTTATTTTGTTGCTTCACATTTGAGCAAAGCTTGCTCCCTTCATCCGGTCTTGGCAAGCAAGGAGGATGGACAAAGACCACATAACTGTCACACAGTGCAGGCTGGAACTCTCCAGCAGGAGAGTCAGCAGCAGGGCAGTGCACCTGGTTCCCCCTTCTCTCAGCATCCCACAGATACTCTGGCATCAGGCACAGCTGGACACATCACTGGCTGTGTTTCAGCAAATGGGCCCCTTCCTAGCTGCTTTCTCATTTCACAGGGTTTTCAAAGAAGCAGCCTTCCAAGTCTGGAAAAACAGTATGAGCTTGGGCACCAGCTGCTCAAGGGAGTTGCAGAACAGTGCTGGAAACCCCAGCTGATGGCACCTGGAGAGCTTGTGTGAAGTAGAGGCAAGCCGCTCCCTCTGATGGAAGGGGGACCACCCCTCCCAGCTGCCTCATCTCCAGGCAACCCTGTGAGAACCATCTGGCTCAACCAGTGGACAATCCTGCCTGTATCCCCATAGTCCTTCTTCCGGTAATTAAACACAGATTTATCAAACACCTATTCTTTTCTGTGTAAAAATGCAGCCCATCAGCACAGTTAGAAGTTTGTTGAGCTTTGGAATCCAACAGTCATAGATTCAAACCACAGCTTCTCCACTAATTAGCTATGTGACCTTGGGCAAGTCAGAGAGCCTCTCTATGCCTCAGTTTCCATATCTGTAGAAGAAGGATAAACTTGGTACCTATAATCACAGGATTATTTTGAGGATTAAATGAGCTCATGTGCGAGAAGCATTTAACACAGTGTCTGGCCTATGATAGCACAAATACACAGTGACTAAACTGATCTGGACTGTAGGCTGAATTTAAAAAATGCTAGGGCAGCTCTCTTCAACTCAACTTGACACTTAAGGTAATACAACATACTCAGGTGAGAAAAAAACCTCTCCTCATCATTTCCTTCCAAACCACAAAATATTTACAATTGAAACTGAAGATACAAGATCCACCTCTACCCCTGGCTAAGTGGTTAAAGTTCCGCACCACTCCACTTCAGCGGCCCAAGTTCATGGGTTCGGATCCTGGGTGTGGACCTACTCCACTCACCAGCCATGCTGTGGCGGTGTCCCACATATAAAGTAGAGGAAGACTGGCACAGATGTTAGCTCAGGGCTAATCTTCCTCAGCAAAAAAAAAAAAAAAAAAAATCCACCTCAACTGTTCCCTCCACCTGAAAACCTTGGTCAGAGTTTATGATTGCTGTTAGGGAGACTCCCCATTATGTGATTACTGTCATTTCTCTGGTTCCCATTCTACATTCCATCCTACGGAATTCTATCTCATATTCCCTCACCCCAGTTTTGATCTTCCTAATTTCCCAGTACTTCTCACCTAAGCTGTTTCTGGAGGTACCTTTTATTCAGTCAGTCCTTCTTTTAACAAATATTGACCCATCCAACTCTTTTAGACCAACGCCATTCTAAGCCTGGAGACACAATAATGAGCAAGATAGATAGGATCTCTGCCCCTCAGAAAGTCTGCAATCTGTGAAGGGAGGCGGGAATTTAAAATAATAAAACCAGAGCCAGCCCTGATGGCCTAATGGTTAAGTCCTGTGTGCTACGCTTCGGCGGCCTGGGTTCAGTTCCCAGGCATGGAACCACACCACTCGTCTGTCGGTAGCCATGCTGTGGCAGTGGCTCACACAGAAGAACTAGAAGAACTTACAACTAGAATATACAACTATGTACTGGGGCTTTGGGGAGAAGAAAAAAAGAGAGAGGAAGATTGGCAACAGATGTTAGCTCAGAGCAAATCTTTCCCAGCAAAAAAACAAAAAAACAAAAACCTCTTTGTGATTCAATAGGTTAAAAAAAAAAAAGGTAAAACCAGTTCATGGGCAAGGGTAATAGTAACTCAAAGCAGGTGCAAATAACCTCCTTTGGTTAGGTTGATGGAGGAAATCTTCCAAGAGAAAGTGACATTTAAACAGGACCAAAAGAATGCTCAGGAATTACCCAGGACAAGGCGAGAGGAAAGAGTGTTTCAAGCAGAGACAGTCAACTGTCATTCTTGATCTCTACTTCAGGCCCAACTCCGCTTACAACAGCCCAGCGAGTACTATTTCTCACTGCCGTTAATCCTCCCCACCCACCAGAAAACTCTGAAATGTCAGAGCTAACATCTTGTTGAAATCTCTGCACCTCTCAAGAACTAAGGCCTCTCCAGCACAACCTCAATTCACTCACAGAAAGAGAGAAAGTAAAATGGGCTGCATTCAGAAGAGCTCAAAAGCTCTCCATCTGTGAACCACGGAGGATACTTCTTGATCCGATTGCCAGAGACAGCCGATGGAAATGCAGAGCCACCTTCCTTCCTCCCTTGCAAGCCAGGAGCCAAAACCGCCTTCGAACCCAAACAGAGAATGACTCAGTTGACAAGGTCATGCCATTCCTTTTCCTGTCAGAAAAATGGACTTGCTCAGTTTCCACTGTGGATGAAAATGTAATATTTCTGTTTGCAATTTCAATTTCACAGCTGACTGGCATCTGCAGAGACAGAGAATTCTAATAAAATTGCAGAAGTGTTTAATACAATGACTGGCAGATGGGGAAAGGGTTTGTAGCAACTCCATTTTTCTGATTATGTTAACAAAACATGGCATGTGCTTTTCTAATGCACCGACCCTGTTTCATTGACAATTTAAATCTGATGACTAAAAACAGTGATTAGGACTTTTGGGGGCAATGCTGTTTACCACTTGAATGGTTTAATAATATATAGATCTTTTTTTCCCCCTTTTCCAATCAGACAAATTAGCATTCCAGGTTCTACGCTTAATAAAGGTACACAGGGCAATTTCAAAAAATTGTCTGAGTGCAACATTGCATCAATAAATTATTTATGCACACTTGATTTGGAAATTAGAAAACAATGGAGTATTCTTTAACCATAATAGAAAGCCCTTTAAATAAAAAGTAGGCCCAGTGGGGCATTATAAAACTAAAAGCGATTACTGATAGAACAGGATGAGCCTTGTGAGTACCAATCACAGGGAAAGATGCTACCCAGCCGGTTGAGAAGAAACATGTCGGCACCTTCTCACTTAAAGCACAGCCAGCCTGTCAGCAATTCCTAATGCCCACTGTGAAGGAAAGGTGACAGATAGTCAACACACCAGTCATGGAGGCAATGTGCTTACAGCCTTGTTCTGTGACTGGCCAAGTTTCTTGGGCCTAAGTTTCAACATCCATAAACTGAAAAGTGTTGGACGGGTTTCCAAGTGCTGGTCCTTGGCCTAGAGGCCGACTGGCTGTATAAGCATCACATGCGGAGTTGTTGTTGTTGTTGTTCCTTCTCATACAGATTCCTGGGCTTACTGGGCTCCAACCACCAAAGAGTCGGAGTCAGTGGGGCTGGGGTAGGCCCCAGGAATCGACTTTTTCAAGTTCCCAATGGCCTGGGTTTGGGAGCCATTGGCCTAGATTACCTCCAGGTCTGAAATGTGATCATTCAAACACACAAGAGAAACCCAAGGTACAGACCTTCATTTGACTCAAAAGGGCAAATACATAAGAATATTTTTAACTAATTGACTCTGTAGCTATATCTAGATGTTCTGAGACAAGATGTGGTTTGGGGCATTTGTTAAGGTCACTTTGCTTAAGCTGAGTTTGGTGATCTCTTCGTCTTCAGACCCTTGCTCAGCTGCATGGAGCCTGTGTGAGCCACCAGCAGGCTAAGCCGAGCAGAGGAGAAGCTGAATTAAAGTCAAGAGCTCTCAGAGCAAGACAGCAAGGACAGAGAGCAGTTCACATGGAGCAGAGGTTGCTTTTCTCAGGGCCAAGACAACAACCGGAAGCCACGGCAGCTCTGAATACGAACAAAATGCACTCGGAGGAAAATGTTTCTTTCTCCTGCACCAAAATCTAGGCTTCTCCTACAGATCTTGAGGCAACTTATACCAGGAGGTCCTCAAATTGTGCTCTTCCAATTACATACTTTTTAGTCTTTAAGAAACCATAAAATGCAAATACTCTCAAAAGTAAGAAGTAACATCTTAAGCTATATACTTTATCATCTAAACTCCTCACCTGGATAATCAGGTACGAGAAGGCCTCTAAAAGTAAGAGCTTCAGGATGAGAGAAAGAGCGACAGAGAGGGATGGCAAGGCTTGCAACCATGCAGGCCTGAACGGCAAGAGAGACACCAAGTTCCACCTCAGAACAACCTGGAACAACCTTGCCAATCCATAAGATAAGAAAAACGCCATGCTGTGCCTTCTCACTTCTCAGAAGGCTTGCAAGGTTACATTTGATGTTGTCATAATGCATCCCAGTACTACGAAGAAATTAGCTGCAGAGATCCACCATGATCACCTCTCGCCTGGGACAGTTTGAATGCCAAGTTTAGCTGATAATTGGCGGGAGGCCATTTAAAGGATGCCATTTCTGTCATTTTGTTACCTGACTCGCTGCCAATTGAGTCTTCCCAGCCTGTCTCCAGTCTCATTAGTTGCCATGGATGCATCTCCTTATCTAAATGACAGTTCAGTCAACATCTGCCCTGTCACTACCCCTCGAGAGGAGTGAGTTCTCCACGGAGAGCTCTGGAAACATCTCAGCCTGTTTCTTTATTATTATCATTATTATTTCATTATGTAGTTTTCAGCTCATACGAAGTCCACTTCTCTAGTTAAAGATTCATATAATAAGATCAATGAGTAACTTAAATTGGACCTAGGAAAAATTTCCAACTTGACACCCCCAAAGCATAAGTGCATGGCCAACTCTTCAAAACAATGGATACCCTGTGTATTTCACCAGTTCAGGAGGAGAACAAACATGAGCTGAGTACCTGCTCAGGCCAGACACTGTGCTAGACCCACTAGGCCAGCATATTAAGACTCTAGCCCTGTGGGCGGCTGTATCCCAGTTATACAGGTGAGGAAATGATGCTCAGAGTGGTTAAGTGTGATGGAAACTACCACCTACTTAAGCCCTTAATATGGGCCAGGCCTGTTCTAGGAGCTTCACATTGATCAACTCATTTGATCCTCACAACAACCTATCAAGTAGGTTTAATTATCCCGGTGTTACAGAGGAGCATATGGAGGCACAGAGAGGTTAGACAGCTTTGCAGTTTCACACAGCTAGCCAGCACCAGAACCAAGGATCAGATCCAGGCAATTTAGCACCAGAGTGTGTGCGCTGAACCACTGCACTGTTTCACTGGTGAATGGCCTAAGGTCAGGGAGACAGCAGTTGATGGAGTTGGATTCTACCTCAGCCAGACTCCAGGTAAAGTGCTGAATCTGTATGTGTCCACGCATTTCACCTCAAGGCACTTGGTTTTGATTCAGATCAGAATCAAAATTCTTTCATAGCATAGACCTGGCATAGGAATCATCTAAGCTAAACATTTAAGTCACAGATGCTTATTAAACAATTGACAACAATTGATTTAAGCCTTCATATTCAGTCCCTTCTGAGCTGTATATTTAAAGAGACATGCATTATAAAACCTCAGTCCCACACTGCTGGGGTTTTCCAGGCAGAGGTGCTTAGGACTTCAGTGATGGACCAGAGTTAGCTAGCAGAAGGGTACCACAGGGTAGGGGAATGGAAGAGAAGGATAGAGAAGGAGCAAGGAGGAAACAGCAAAGGAGAAGAAAAAGAAAGACATTCATCGAGCACCTCCTACGTTCCAGGAATTCTTCTAGATAGTCTACCAAGTTATTGCACTTTACCCTCACAACAACCTCTGAGGGATGTAATATCCCCAAGATTACCCTGCCAGCATGCAGAACAAATCAAAATTACACTCGTGTCTATCCAACCTCAAAGCCCAAGCTCTTTCCATGACCCTTATGCTGCCTCCTCTAAGTTAAGCTCTTCAATTTCAATTTCATTGAGCAAAAAAACAAAGTTTGCTCAATCTCTCTTGCCTCCATTGCCCCATCTATAAAATAGGGATAACAATTTTATTCCTATTTTAGGAGATAGTTAGGGATAGGACTAGTTACTTCCTCAGAGTTTTTCTGAAGATTAAATGAGATAGTATTTGTGAAGCACTTAGAACTGGGCTTGGGTACAATGACGAGAAGGAAGAGGTGCCAGGCACTGTGCTAGGTGTGGTGTTGAGAAATTACACCAGCCTGAACTAACAGACCTTAGGCCAGCACAGCCTACAACCCTCCTTGAGCATCTCAAAGACCACATCCTAGACCAGTGCTTGTCAAACTATAATGTGCACATGAATCTCCTGGGGATCTTGTTAAAATGCGGATTCTGATTCAGTAGTTCTAGGTGAGGACCTGAGAGTCTGCATTTCTAACAGACTCCCGGGTGATGCTCTGGCCAGAGACCACACTTCGAGTAACAGGACCTAAAGAATTGCTTTCCCATTTCCTCGTCTCTAAATTTCCCCTCTCAAGTGCCTGAGATGATGAAAACAAGCCAGGGAAAATAAATCATCTTCAACAACCAAATGTCAGATAAATTAACGTCTCAAGCACCAAGACTATTAAAGCTATTGAAAGCAGCTTCCCAGGGCTCCTGGGACAGGAAATCCTTTCTGCACATTCCCCTGGCAGCCAGCTAATCACCGAGAGGAGTGAGTACCTTCATTTTCTTCTCCCTCCTCCTGAATCAAAGGGAGAAAGGATAAATCTATTGTGTGGCTCCAGGTCCAATTTGAAGGCTAAGTCCTTCCGCAGTCTATTTAAACTCCTAAATTTATCCAAGGAAGAGGGATAACTAGTTTACTTATGTTTGTTAGAATATTGATAGTTTTTCTCCTCTCACTGTGTTCCTTCTAACTGACTCCCTCTAGCTAATTTTTCCCCCCAACAGCAACAATCCATTTTAATTTGCACTATTATAAAGACAGATGCTACAAAATTCATTTGTTATTAAGTGACCACAGGAAATGGCAGGGATTCTGATAAGTAATTGGAATTATACCACGTAACAGCCAACCAGACCCTCTTCACTTGTGCCCCTCAGGATCTTTGGGTAACATCAATTAAGACAAATTAAGACAAAGAAGGTTGGGTTGGAAGAAATATTATTTCTTTCAAGAAATATTATTGGCCCCATGGTGTGATTCAGGCCATGGGAGTCAAGAAATGTTTCAAGTCTGACTCTGAGAAAAGCTTTCACAAATATTTTATGAGCTCTAAAATTACAGTAGCTCACCAAGTGGTTCTTTCCACTTGTACCTCTTCCCTAACACCAAAACCGCCCACATCCAAACAAGAAGGGAGTGGGATGAAGAGAGCATGTGCAAGAACTTTGTTCCTTTCGCTCTTTGACTTAGCCAGTCATGGATCCCATCTTGTCGTGGTACAGTTAGGGTTTTATGATCCTCATCCACCCAGGTACAATGAAGAAGCCAGGATATCCTAAAACTAAACTCTGGATTTTTCCCACTTTTCATACATCTAGCCTCTTTTGCAGGGCATGCTCTAAATGGTCTCACTCAAAGCATGGAAGAAAGTGCATTGGTTAAGAACATGGACTTTACAGTCCGATTTCTTGGGCTCTGACACTATCAGTGTGATCTTGGATAAATCATAGCTTCTCTTAGCCTCATTTTACTTATTCATGAACTGTGCTTAATAAAAACACCAACCTCTAAGGTTACTGTGACAATAAAATAAGATAATACATATAAAGTACTTAGCACAATGTCTGGCACGTGTAAAAACTCTCCTGCCTTGCAGAGCTCCCTAATTGTAAATGAAGGAGTAAGCAAAATTTGCAAGTTTTCATCCCCTGTAACTATACTGCTGATTCCATTTTAATATTGTCACTGGATGATTAATGACATAATTCACCTCCCAGAGATAATTGTTCCTTCACTCTCTGAGCCTCAGCATCCCTATCTGTAAAATGAAATTGTTGTATTAAATACTTATAGAAAACTTCTCGGTTCCAGTAGGAACTGTCTAGATATTGTTGAGCAATGCTCCAGGGATGCATGCACATCCTCAAAGACCCCCTCTTTAAGGCTGAGGTGGGGGCTGAGCCCACATTAGAGCTGCAGAAACAGTAACTCCATCACACCACTTGACCTGGCACTGTCTGTGTGTCTTTTCATTCCTTCATCTAATAGGAAGGTTATTACCACGCACTGGACACTAACTGAAGTGCTCAGATGGCCAGGATGCTTATATGAGTGAGACGTGGCCCCTAGAACCAAGAGACTCACAGACCAATAACAGAATCTAGTCAGACAACCAATGAGTGCAAAGACTAGAGGTGGCAGACAGGGCAAATATTTGTTTTGCTATGAGTGCCATAAAAGATGTTGGTGTTGCCCTTCAGGATATCTCTCATAAGCCACAAGGCTTAAGTAAAGAACAGCAATCATTCCAACTCCTATGACTAGAGCTGCTTCTACTACTACCAGTGCTTAAATGTCTACACTGTGCTGAGCCTACACCAGCCACACTGAACTCTCTATAACGATCTCCTGAATTAGGTATCGTCATCCTCAACAGGCTACAAACATCAGCCATCTTCCTGCTACGGCTTCTTCTACCAGAAACGGGCCCATTCACAGCATTTTTAGCCTAAGAGGCTATGTTTAATCCATATGAACCCCTCCTGATTACGGCTGTTGTAGACCACAGACAAGAACTTGATCTCAGGCAGTCAAATCATGAACTGGCTGAAAAAGGGTCCACTTGGCCCATTAAATTCTCTAGGTTTTCTCTGGCCAGGATACACGTTAGAATCACCTGGTGACCTTTTTAAACATGCAGGTACCAGGCTCCACTGCAGACCAAATAAATCAGGCTGGTGGGGAGGGGGACTGGATGTACATATTTTGCAAAGCTCTCTCGTTGATTCTAATATGAAGCCAAGGGTGAACGTCATGGCTTTAGAGCTCTGGTTCTCAAAGTGTGGTCCCCAAAGTAGTAGCATCAGCATCTCTTGGAAACTTGTTAGAAATACAGATTCCCAGGCCCCATTCCAGACCTACTGGATCAGAAACTCTCGTGGTGGCGCCCAGCACTCTGCATTTGAACAAGCCTTCCATCTGATTCTGATGCACACCAGATTCTGAGTACCACGGCTCTAACGCCTTGCTACTCAAAGTGTGGTCCATCAACCAGCAACATTGGCATCACCAGGAAACTTGCCAGAAACACAATGTCCTGCCCCTACCTATAGTTCATGAGTCAGAATCAGCATTTTAACATCATCTCCAAATGACTGGTATGCACATTAAAGTTTGAGAAATATAGGAGAAAAAATGAATGAGGAAGAAGTCAAAAATAGCCAAAATTGAAAGTAATAATTCTCAACCACGAAGTGTGCTCTACCTAAAGGGAATTCACCAGAACAAACTGAGAGGCTTTCTCAACCTATTCATGAGATTTCACGAGAAATCTGGAGAAATCCAGAGATTTCAGTGTGTAAGAATCACTGCTACTGGGGACAATATGTTGTATTCATCAGTGTGTGGGATGGAAAATAGGTTCATAAAGCAGAAATTGAGAGGCTGGTAGGGAAAGCAGAAGGGGCACAGCAAGCTGAAGATATGGAAAAGCAGAGGAAGATAACTGTATAAAAAGAATGCAGACAAGCAGAAAGAGGCAGACACTGAGAGAGAGAGACAATAAAAAGTAGCTGATGTCTAGAGTTGCCTTAGTGTCTCCCACCTTCCCAGTTTTGGTTCTAGTTCAGCAGCATCCTCATAATTAACAGCTTTTCTTGAGATGATTTGAAAGGGTCTCTATCCTGTGACTATCAGCATTCATTTCGTGTTGTGACCACCCAAGAGTGCTCACTGATGGGGGCAGGGGTGGAGAGGAAGAGGCTGGCTTCACTAGGCAGCCACAGTCCCACTCCAGGTCCCAGTTACCATGGAAGAATCTGCCTGGAGTCACATTTTCCACCCTGAGAGCCACTTTGTGCCCTCAACCCAAATATATGCCTGGGAGAGAGAAAGACCAAGAGCAAGCCTGGGCCAGATGGTGGAAAACACACCCATTTTCCTCCCACACAGAAATCCTGGAAAGGCTTCAGCACCTCGGCTCCCATGTGCCCACACACCTCACCTCACCTGGCAACACACCTGCTCTGCCTGCACCTCCTGCTTTGCCAACGTTAGAGGAGGAAGGTTTGAGGCATGAAGGGAAAGGGCCCAAAAAAGAAAAGAAAGCCATCTAAAGCAAATAAAGCCACCTAAAACTGTTTCCTCAATATTTGCCAAAATTATGGAAAATGATATCCTTGATAAGAAAGCAGACCCTCCCCACATTTAGTGGAAATAAAGACCCCTCTGAATAGCTAAATCCATGATTCCTACCATCTAGTAGAGAATATCCCTCGACAAAAATACAGGCTACAAAATATTAATGAGAAAGATACTTTATGAGCAGTGTATCTACATGGTGTAATGCCATGGGCATTGGACCAGTACAACCCACGAACTTAAACCATGAAATACAAAATTACCAAATGAAGAAGGCTGCGTGTACGCACTCATGCTTCAGCAAAGGGCTTATAGTGCCATATGGAAAGCCCTGTGTTCCCTAGAATGGCCAGTTGTTAACCTGTCTTCCATTTTAACCTATTTCACAGGTGGGTTCACACCTATAAGACTCTGTCCTTGCACAATTCTCCAGGGACAAATGGATATTGTTCCTTTTTCTCTCTCATCCAAGAAATCAGTGAGGAAGAAGGATATTATAATATGGAAAACCTTGAGTATGCTCTGAATTATTTTTTAAGTAAATCATTTACAACTTCAGAACTTTATTAAAAATAATATGCTTTTCATTCAGTCATTTAACGAATATTTATGGAGCACCACCTATATGCCAGAGACCACTGTTTTCACTCAACTGGAAACAGTGAACAGGTTCTCTGTTCTCTCTATGTGGGAGACAGACAATTATGCAAGCAGTTAGAAAAAAGAAGGCAGAATAAGGAATAACACATGTAACAAAATCTCATTTCAGAAAAAATACACAAACCAAAACATCGACATATATGTGCATATAAAATATACCAAAAGAGTTCTGGTAAGATATCCTCTAAATCAGTAGTGAGCAAGCATTTTTTTGTAAAGGGCTAGATAGTAAATATTTTCAGCTTTGTGGGCTATACAGTTGCTATCGCAACTCTCAACTCTGTGGTTACAGTGAAGGCAACCACAGAGCTTTCATACTTAAACAAATGCACACGGGTGTGTTACAATAAAACTTTATTGACAAAAGCAGGCAGCAGGCCAGATTTGGTCCTCAGGTTCCAGTTCGCCAACCCCTGCTCTAAATTATTAGAAGTAGGCTCCTTCAGAGGAGTGAGACGTGAGGGAGAGATGGAGGATTTAAAAGAGAATTTTCACTTTTACCTCACATACTTTCACTTTGTTTGAATATTTTGTCCACCACTGAATCCTCAGTCCCTTGCACAGGGCCTGGCACATGGTAGTTATAAATAATGAAGACTTTAATAAATCAATAAGTGAATGAGTTCAATTTTTTAAGAATAAAAATTTAACTTACAAAACACTCATTAAGTATAATAAATATGATAGAGGAAATACAAGACACTCTAGGGGCGCCAACCCCAGATTGAGAATGTCAAGAACTGGTTCCCAAGAAACTAGGATCCAAACTCATTAAGACCCACAATTGCATACAGTGATATCAAGATAGGGACCAGTTATGCCTCACATGACTGTCAACACAACAAGAAGCACAACAGCCAGACCACTTAACCAGTAACTGAGCAGGCCATCAATCAGATCAAGAGGGAGGCTCAGCAGAGTCTGGGCGCAAGCTGTGTCCCAGCAAGGCAGTTCCTGGGCTCTGCAAACCACCCTCCCTGACCCCAAGCGAGGCCACACCGGGACAAATGCCAGAGGAAGAGCCCAGCTCCCTCACTGAGTGTAATGCCATCCAGACTCAGTCAAGAAACAGGCAAAATCAAGAGACCCTCAGCCTTCCTGCTGAAAATGGGTTTTCAGAACAGTGAGGAATTACAAGTGTGAGCCCTTCCCCACACACCTATGTCTGTAGACAATTACTCCTCTGCAGCAAAGCGTCAGTCACTTCTCTTAAGAGAGCAGCCTGTGAACAAAGAGAATACAAAACTGCTCCTCTTTCCTGGAAGCCCACGCTACGCACTACTCCCAGACAGTTGTCATTCAAACAATGCCCCAAGGAGGGAGATTAAATCCCACCTCTATAACTTTTAGCTGCCTTCAAAAGTAAACACACGTAAAACCCAGCTTTGCCGTGGAAGCTTATTTTTAAAAGACCAAAACAATAGGTTTAGTTTATTAAAAAAAAATAGACCATGATGTTTCAGGTAGAGCACACTCTTTATATTAAATAAATAGAGAGTTAACCAAAACCCATATGTTCACATGCAAAAAATCCTCTTTGACCCTCTGTTAGTTCTCATTATCTGTCCTAGCTTGGGAAGAAAAAAAGGTCACTTTCCTTCAAGGACTTGTAGGTGGATCTTTGGCTCCACTGGCTGGTAGTAATTTAAACATAAATGAAAGCAAAGTGTTGGAGGGGATATGTGGCCAGGGATACAAAGGCATGGAGAAGTGTGTTACCCTAGAACTGGACCCCTCTTTGAGAAGGCTGAATCCACCTGCTTAGGAAAACTGTGTGCACCGGGAATTTATAGGTCTCCAGGCCTAATCCCAGTGAGTCCTATGAAGAGCCCAAGACCTTCCAATGTTGGGGAGAAGGGTTCCTTCCCACCAACAGAATGCCCCCAGACAGTCTTTCTATGACCCCGGCTTTCCTCAGTACCCTCTCCCAGCTTTTCCCTGTGGTATCTTAGGGCCTTCCATGTCTTCAGACAGCCTCTAGGTCCTTCTGCCATCCGTTAGTTTGTCACTTGGCATCACATCCAGAGAACAGCTTCTGGCAGTCAAGGGCAATTCTGAGCCCTCTAGTGACAGCTAAACTGATCCAGAGCTAATCTCCTTAAGGACTTTTTGGGGAGCCTTTAAAACTGCATCTGGGAGGAAAGATTGTGGAACATTAGTCAAACTCTGAGATGTCCTCTTGGATCCTGAGACATATTGGGGGAGGTGGGGCGGGAGCAGGGACAGAGCCAGAGAGGAGATGAGGATAGATACAGCTCTTATCTCTGAGAACACCACTCCCAAGAGAGAATAGAACCAACATTTTCTCAGTTTAAAATAGGTCTTGGTCTAGGTCTTAAAGTTTTCCTCAAGTATGGCCTCCACGGGCTCAAGTAATTAATACAAATTGAGTCCCAGAAATGTTTTTATTTATCCATGCCCCTCAATGATTTTTCTGCATATCCAGAGGTTACTGTCATGAGGATTGGAGGGTATTATCATATCACAATAGTGAATTTTCTCCTTTGAGGTTATGATGATTTAACACATAAACTTGCCTTGAAGCCAGAAACAATGACGTTGATCTCACTATTCTCCCAGCAGTTACCACAGGACCCAGAATATATGCTCTTGAATGTTTGACAGATGAATGAATGAATGAGCATGTGAGTGATATTTGCAGTAATTCAAAGTTAGACTACCCTGGAGTAATTTTAAACCCAATCCATCTCTTGGTGAAGGCTTCTTTCATACTTTAAATATTTATTACTCTCTCAATATAATTATGGAGCATGTATTTCTCATACACACTTTATAACTATATATTACTAAATTTCAGACTTATTACTGATTTTTCATAGAAAATCCATACCCTACATTGGGAGTATTCTCACAGGAGTCTCACACTGTATCTCACCTTAGCCTATCACTCTCTGGGACACATCCAGGGGATAGCACACACATTATATATTGTGAAAAACCACCCATTTCTGCCATGTCTCCTTGGGTTCCAGAGCAGGAGAGATATTCCAGCCAGATATGGCCTCTCTCCTAGACAGAAATCCCTACTGCTTTTCCCTGAGCTCAATCTCTACCCATCCTCAGGGCTTCCCAGATTCCTCTAGCTCTCTTCCCCTCTTCTAATCACTTGAACTTGAAGAAATTTTAGAACTTTCTTACAACTCTGGACCTGCCCTGTTATGGGTTTAATTGTGTTCCCCCAAAATTCACATGTTCAAATCCTAACCTCCAGTGCCTCAGAATGTGATCTTATTTGCAGACTGGGCCTTTACAGAGGTAATCAGGTTAAAATGGGGTCATTAGGATGAGCCTACTCCAATATGACTGTGTCCTTACACAGAAGGGGAATTTGGAGACAGACATGAATACGGGAAGAGCACCATGTGAACATGAAGACAGCCATCTATAAGCCAAGGAAAGAGGTCTGGAACAGATCCTTCCCTCACAGCCCCCAGAAGGAACCAACTCTACCAACAACTTGACTGTGGACTTCCAGCCTCCAGAACTGAGACAATCAATTTCTGTTGTTTAAGCCACCCAGTTTGTGGTACTTTGTTACGGCAGCCCTGGGACACTAATACACGCCCGCAACTTCCTCTCTTCAGGCCATGTCTACAGGGTTCATGGGCACGCTGACACTTCTTAACCAGGAGGTAATGCAGTGACTGAGGACAGGGCCAAGTGTCAAGCTGCCGGGGCTCAAAGCTTGCCTCCACGACCTGCTAGATGAGTGACTTAAGTTATGTTACCCTCTCTGTACCTCAGTTTTTGCATCTCTAAAAAGGTACAATACCAGAATACTACCTCAAAGACTAGTTGGGAGGATTAAATGAGATAATCCAGCCCAGCATCTGGGCTCAATCCATGTTAGTTGTTGGTTTGGTGGTAGTGGTAGTTAATGATAGTAGTAATTGTTGTATAGGCATTGTGATATATACTAAAAGGAAAACAGTTTCAATACAAACAGACCTGGCTTCAAACTCCAGTCCCATTTCTTAGTAGCTTTGTGACTTTGGGCAATTCACTTTCTCTCTCTAAACCTCAGTAAATTGGAGGTAATCTAAAATTTGGATTCAATCATATATCTGTCATAGAGTTGCTGTGTCGATTAAATAAGAAAATTAATATAAAGCATTTAGCACTGTCCCTGGTTCAGAGTGAAGCCCTAATAAATGGCCATTTTTTAATACAGATGATCTGATTCCTCACCTCACTCCCACTTCACTGGATTTTTTTCAACCACATCCTTTCCCCAAACCTCAAAATGACACATAATTTTGCAAGACAAAAAGACTGAAAACAGCTAAGCAACAGCTGTTCTTCTTGATCAGCTGGCCCTAGTGTAGGCAATACTGTTAAAATGCATTAGTGCCCCCACACTAGAAGGCAGGCTCAACCCGAGAGGGCAGTCCATTTCCGAGCCCACGTGTTCTTCAAAATGAGCCATGCATCCCTCACAGGTACTTTGAACAGCATCTCAAGGTCACTTCCTGGGATAGGAAATTGTCCCTCAGCAGTCACATAGCTGACATTTCCTTTCTTTTACCTGCAAGGCCCCTTAAGTCGTCCGAGTGAAACCTGTGCCTTCAAAGATTGTGCTGTAGATAGAAGTTACGGAGGCTGCACACCTGGGGCTCAGGAAAGCACTGTCTCTATGCCAATAGATTCATAAAACAGACCTGTTTTTTAAACATATACATAAGGGAACTAAGAAGGTTTTATAAGGAATAAAAAATCCTTTTCCCTCTTTGAAACCATTTGAAAAACTTAAAAATCTTCTCAAACACTTGATCGATGATTTTGAGCATTTGCCATTATTCTCCACATAAATGCAAATGCTAGCACTCAAATAAATCTAGGGAAATGTACAAAGAAGGACACTTAACTATTATTTTCATAATCCTTGTAACCCTTATCTCCTGAAATCATTTTTCTAGCAGTAACTAAGTATTCCTATAAATTATCCTTAAAAACTACCATTATAAATGTCTCCCCCAACCTTAGAAACGGTGATTCTCTTTTTACCTAATGGAAGGGGAAACCAATGTTTAATGTCTAGTTTACAGTTTACATGATGCTTTCTAAGCACTGTCCCCACTGCCATTCAGTTCCTCTCCCCACCAAGTTTCTAAGCACTTGGTCGTCATCCGTGAAACTTTCTTGAGCTTTTATGGATTCAATTTATAAGGAGTACTTAGAGAGCCACTCCAGCAGCAAAATACCCCCCTCAAGAGCCCACACTTGGAGAGATAATATGGGGAAAAAAGTTCTCAATGTCAAGATGAAGGCAACTAGGCATGAGGGTGGGGGACAAGCTCTAGCGTGAATTAGGCTATGAGAACACAAATGCCAGCCAGAGCAAGCCAGTAAACCTCATGGGAATGAGGGTCATCTGCGCCTCACACAGTGTTGTACCCCAGGCACATGGCACCATGTTGACCTAGAGGTCTATATGTATTTTGTAAATACCTGATACATACTTAGCCTCTCTGATATAAGGCCTACTAACCTGTTCAGTTTTGTATCCCACACACACCTACCCTGGTGTTTTTTGTGTAATAATGTTCACCTGTCTGGTCACCAGTACTACTAAATACTTATATTCCATGCTCTGAATTAGACACTAGGATATGTATTATCTCATTTAATACTCACAATAATCTTATAGGGTGAAGTATTATACCCAATTTACAAAGAAAAAACAGAACTTAGAGAAGTTAAACCAGTTGCTCTGAACAGTAAGAATTAAATTTGAACCCAGGTCTGTCTGACTCCAATGCCCATAATATTTCCTCTACCACATATTTCCCCAACAGCATTAGTAGCATTCACACACGCACACAAGCGCACGCAAGCACACACACGCACACATGCACACACACACACACGCACACAAAGGTTGCATAGTCAAATTAGCTCAAGAATCCTAAGTTTTCTTTACTGCAGGTCTTCTCAGAGCCTTTTCCATGCTAATGTAAAGTGTGCATCTCCAACAAGATGCTGAGATTAAGTGGCTTTCCCCAAACTATTTTACAGAATGCTTTGTTCATGGAGCATCTCATGGGACTATTGTTCCATAGAGCAGATTTTAATAAATAGGGTGCTATATCACCCACATATCTTAACAAACGCCTGTTGAACTGAAATTATCTGGTCTTAGGTCTTAGAGAAGAACACCAGTTATCTGGGAGGGGGCATAGCAGGTGGGACATCTTCTTCTCTGCCATGTCTATAAGCCCCCAATTCTCTTAACTCTTCATAGAACTTGAATAGCAGGAATTTCATTCTGTGGAAACTATCTAGTGAAATGCAAAAGGTACTGTCATTAAAAAAGTGACCACAGCTTCCCTGGGTCATTAATATGCTCAGTAACTAAATCTTAAAGCTCCAGAAATACACTGGAGTGCAAAGGTGGAAGAGAAGACTATTTCCCTGAAGGGAATATTTTCCAATTTTTCTCCCTTCTCCTATTCCAAATACGTCCCTTTTGAGGTCTCTTGAGGTTCCATATTCTTTCTTTCTCTCTTGGTCAAAAATTTGATATTTAATCAGATCTCCAAAGTAGCTGAATAAAATGGCCTCCATATTTAATAGAAGTTTGAGCCTGAAGGAAGCCTAAGCTGTGAGTCTTCTAAAATCAACATTCCAGATTTCCAGTTCTAGAAGTTACCTCGTCTACGTTCTTATAGCTCTTTCAGTCTTATTTCTGTTTCTGTAATTTATATTTTCAATGGGACTTGAGAAAAGCCTCAAACAAAATTTGTGTGTCACTTTGAACGTCTCTCTCCCTTTCCCTGCCTACCCACCAAGATCAGATTTTCTACCTCAGAGGCAATGCCTAAGGATCTACCATGTCTGCAGCACAACATTTATTCATTCATTTATGCACTCACTCAGTATATAGTACCTAGCACAAACAGAGAGCTGAGGATGCAAAATGAAAAAGACATTGTGCCCGACATTGTTTAGAACTTAGCTGGAGGAGACTGGTCAAGATGGCGGCGTAGGCAGACTCTGAACTCACCTCCTCCCGTGGACACAGCCAATTTACAACTACTCGTGGAAAAATTACCCCTGAGACAGAACTGAAAACTGGATAAGAGGAACTCCTGCAACAACGGACAATCCTAACTGGGGTAGAAGAGGCAGAGACTCCCTTCTGGAGAGGAAAAACGCCGCCTTCACAAGCCGCCAGCGTCACGGCCGCCGGGAGCAGCTCACAGGTACGCAGCCTCCCTGGAGGCGCGGGGCCCTGAGCCGGGGAGCGCCCCCGCTGTGGGCATTTTGTGGACCCAGCACAATTGAGACCAGCAGCATAATATCTGACTTTGCCTGCTACTAAAGCATTGGGTAGCACCCCCAGAAAACCCGGTTCACAAAGAAACTAAAACTGGCTCTTAAAGGGCCCGCGCACAAACTCACCCGTTCCAGAAAGCATCCTAAAATCACCAGAAAGAAAGGTGCACAGTGCTTCGGTGACAAGAGACTCACCTAATAGGCCCTGAGTGCATCTCGGTGAGGGGTGAGACCTCTCCAGGGACTGGGACATTGGAGGCAGCCATTGTTGTGGCCTGGTGTGAGCGTGCTGACACAGACGCCATTGGAGTTCTCCCTGAGGCCTGCTAGCCCAGGGTCTGCTCCACCCACTAGAGCACCGATTTAATCCAGCTCAGCCAGGGCAGGCAGCCCACCCTAGAGACTAGCCCCACCCAACAACAAGCCCTCAGGCAACGTGTGGGCCTGCATAGATTGGTTACTGGATTCTCTGCAGCCTGGCAACTGAGCTGACTTGAGCAGGGCAGGGTGTGCACAAGGAGCAGGTGGAGAGTGTGGGGTGGTGGCGGAGTGTGTGGGGCTCCCGCCGTGGAGAGACTGGGTCCGCTTGGGGAGGTCGGGGTGCTCACACGGGGCAGGACTGTGTTGACTGTGTGTGTGGACCTGTGGGCAGGGCTTCTCAGCCACAGAAGACTTGTACTTCTCAAAGACCCACATAGGAGGTTTGCTCCACCTTCCAAAACCTGAAACAATTGGGTGCTCCTGTGCCTGAGGCCAGCCCCACCCAGCTGCAATCCTCAGAGAGCTGGCAAGAGACCTAATAGGCTAGAGGCTTACAGCAATTGTAAGGCCCTGAGCCTAACAACCTGCCACGCTGGGGGCCTACTCACTTAAAAGAAATACTGTAACACAAATGTGGTATTAGAACTTGCAGCCAACTGTGCTGGGGCTCCCCACAGCTGATAAAGAGACTGAAGGGCCCACAACAACTACAAGCAGCTGAGCATTACAACAGCTGGCCAGGAGCATAACTCAGCCTCCCTGGGCGCCTACAGGGAGAGCAAACAGGCCACAGCAGAAGGATACACGTAGCCCACATAGGGGTCACCCCTGGAACATTGAGAACTGAGGGAAGCACACTGGAAGCCTCCTAAGCCATCACTTACATAAGGTCACCTATCCAAGAGCAGGAGACGTAGCTGACCTACCTAATACGTAGACACAAGCACAGGGAAAGAGGCAAAATGAAGAGGCAAAAGAATACATTCCAAGTAAGGGAACAGGACAAAACCCCAGAAAAGGAACTTAGTGAAACAGAAATGAGCAACCTACCCGACAGAGAGTTCAAACTAAGAGTGTTAAGGATGCTCACTGATCTGGGGAGAAGAATAGATGGACTCAGTGAGAATGTCAACAAAGAAATGGAAGATATAAAAAAACCAATCAGAAATGAAGAATACAATACTGGAAATGAAAAACTCATTAGAGGGACTCAAAAGCAGAGTAGAGGATACAGAAGAACGGATCTGTGAGCTGGAAGAAAGACTAGAAGAAATTACCCAAGGTGAACAGGTAAAAGAGAAAAGAATTAAAAAGAGTGAGGACAGTCTAAGGGACCTCTGGGACAACATCAAGCGCACTAACATCCGTGTTATAGGTGTCCCGGAAGGAGAAGAGCGAGACAAGGGGGCAGAGAATCTATTTCAAGAAATAATAGATGAAAACTTCCCTAACCTAAGGAAGGAAACAGACATCCAGGTACAGGAGGCACAGAGAGCCCCAAACAAGATAAACCCAAAGAGGCCCACACCAAGACACATCATAATCAAAATGTCCAGAATTAAAGATAAAGAAAGAATCCTAAAAGCCGCAAGAGAATGTCAAGTTACATACAAAGGAAACCCCATAAGGCTATCAGCTGACTTCTCAGCAGAAACCTTACAGGCTAGAAGAGAATGGCATGATATATTTAAAGTGCTAAAAGGAAAAAACTTACAGCCAAGAATACTCTACCCAGCAAGGTTATCGTTCAAAATGGAAGGAGAGATCAAAATTTTCCCAGATAAGCAAAAATTAAAGGAGTTTGTCACCAAGAAACCAGTGTTACAAGAAATGTTAAAGGGACTGATTTAAGGGGAAAAGAGAAGACCACAAATAGGAAAAATTATCTATTTCCACGATTAGAACGTAATGGATACAAATGCACAAAAAGGAGGTTGGATATGATATCAAAAACATAAAGGGAGGGAGGAGGGTAGTTAAAGAGTACAGCTTTCAGACAGAGGTCAAACTAAAGTGACCATCAATTCTGTATAGAAGAAGTAAGGAACAGAGAAGGACTACTAAAACACTGAGGAAAAAAAAGTTAAAAAATGGCAGTAAGTACATACTTATCAATAGCTACTTTAAACGTCAATGGACTAAATGCTCCAATTAAAAGGCATAGGGTGGCTGACTGGAGAAAAAAACAAAACCCATATATATGCTGCATACAAGAGACACACTTCAGACCTAAAGACACTCACAAACTGAAAGTGAAGGGATGGAAAAAGATACTCCACGCAAATGGCAATGAAAAGAAAGCTGGGGTAGCAGTACTCATATCAGACAAAATAGACTTTAAAACAAAAACTGTAAAAAGAGACAAAGAAGGGCATTACATAATGATCAAGGGAACAATCCAACAAGAGGATATAACACTTGTAAATATCTACGCACCCAATGTAGGTGCACCTAAATATATAAAACAATTATTAACAGACATAAAAACAGAAATAGACAGTAACACAATAATAGTAGGGGACTTGAACACTCCACTTACACCAACGGATAGATCATCCAAACAGAAGATCAATAAGGAAACATTGGCCTTAAACGACACACTAGAACAGATGGACCTAGTAGATATATACAGAGCATTCCATCCAAAAACCGAAGAATACACGTTCTTTTCAAATGCACATGGAACGTTCTCCAGGATTGATCACATATTAGGCCACAAAACAAGTTTCCATAAATTTAAGAAGATTGAAATAATACCAAGCATCTTTTCTGACCACAAAGGTATGAAACTAGAAATCAACTATAGGAAGAAAATCAGAAAATCCACAAATACATGGAGATTAAACAAAATGCTACTGAACAACGACTGGGTTAATGAAGAAATCAAAAAATACCTGGAGACAAATGAAAATGAAAATACGACATGCCAGAATTTATGGGATACAGCAAAAGCGGTTCTAAGAGGGAAGTTTATAGCAATACAGGCCTATCTCAACAAACAAGAAAAATCTCAAATAAACAATCTAACAATGCACCTAAAGGAACTGGAAAAAGAAGAACAAACAAAGCCCAAAATCAGTAGAAGAAGGGAAATAATAAAAATCAGAGCAGAAATAAATGAAATAGAGACCAAAATAACAATAGAAAAAATTAATAAAACCAAGAGCTGGTTCTTTGAAAAGATCAACAAAATAGACAAACCTTTAGCTAGACTCACCAAGAAAAAAAGAAAGAAGGAACAAATAAGTAAAATCAGAAATGAAAGAGGAGAGGGTACAACAGACACCTCAGAAATACAAAAGATTATAAGAGAATACTATGAAAAACTATATGCCAACCAATTCGACAATCTGGAAGAAATGGATAAATTCTTAGAATCATACAACCTTCCAAAACTGGATCAAGAAGAAGTAGAGAATTTGAATAGACCAATCACCAGTAAGGAGATCGAAACAGTAATCACAAACCTCCCCAAAAATAAAAGTCCAGGACCAGACGGCTTCCCTGGTGAATTCTACCAAACATTCAAAGAAGACTTAATACCTATCCTTCTCAAACTCTTCCAAAAATTGAGGAGGGGGAAGCTCCTAACTCATTCTACGAAGCTGACATTACCCTGATACCAAAACCAGACAAGGACAACACAAAAAAGAAAATTACAGGCCAATATCACTGATGAACATCGATGCGAAAATCCTCAACAAAATACTAGCAAATCGCATACAACAATACGTTAAAAGATTATACACCATGATCAAGTGGGATTTATTCCAGGTATGCAGGGATGGTTTAACATTCGCAAATCAATCAACGTAATACACCACATTAATAAAATGAAGAACAAAAATCACATGATCATCTCAATAGATGCAGAGAAAGCATTTGACAAGATCCAGCATCCATTTATGATAAAAACTCTGAATAAAATGGGTATAGAAGGAAAGTACCTCAACATAATAAAGACCATATATGAGAAACCCACAGCTAATATCATCCTCAATGGTGAAAAACTGAAAGCCATCCCTCTAAGAACAGGAACCAGACAAGGATGCCCACTGTCACCACTCCTATTTAACATAGTATTGGAAGTCCTAGCCAGAGCAATCAGGCAAGAGAAAGAAATAAAAGGGATCCAAATTGGAAAGGAAGAAGTGAAACTGTCACTATTTGCAGATGACATGATTTTATATATAGAAAACCCTAAAGAATCCACCAGAAAACTTTTAGAAGTAATAAACGAATATGGTAAAGTTGCAGGATACAAAATCAACATACAAAAATCAGTTGCATTTCTGTACACTAACAACGAAGTAGCAGAAAGAGAAATTAAGAATACCATCCCATTTACAATTGCAACAAAAAGAATAAAATACCTAGGAATAAACTTAACCAAAGAGGTGAAAGATCTGTACACCGAAAACTATAAAACATTTCTGAAAGAAATTGAAGAAGACACAAAGTAATGGAAAGATATTCCGTGCTCTTGGATTGGAAGAATTAACATAGTTAAGATGTCCATACTTCCTAAAGCCATCTATAGATTCAATGCAATCCCTATCAAAGTTCCAACAACATTTTTCACAGAAATAGAACAAAGAATCCTAAAATTCATATGGAACAACAAAAGACCCCAAATAGCTAAAGGAATCCTGAGAAAAAAGAACAAAGCTGGAGGTATCACACTCCCTGATTTCAAAATATACTACAAAGCTATAGTAACCAAAACAGCATGGTACTGGCACAAAAACAGACACACAGATCAATGGAATAGAATCGAAAGCCCAGAAATAAACCCACACATCTATGGACAGCTAATCTTTGACAAAGGAGCCAAGAACATACAATGGGGAAAAGAAAGTCTCTTCAACAAATGGTGTTGGGAAAACTGGATAGCCATATGCAAAAAAATGAAAGTAGACTCTTACCTTACACCATACACAAAAATTAACTCCAAATGGATTAAAGACTTGAATGTAAGACCTGAAACTGTGAAAGTTCTAGAAGAAAACATAGGCAGTACACTCTTCCACATCGGTCTTAGCAACATCTTTTCAAACACCACATCTGACCGGGCAAGAGAAACAATAGAAAAAATAAACAAATGGGACTACATCAAACTAAAAAGCTTCTGCACAGCAAAGGAAACCATCAACAAAACGAAAAGACAACCTAACAATTGGGAGAAGATATTTGCAAACCATACATCTGATAAGGGCTTAATCTCCAAAATATATAAAGAACTCATGCATCTCAACAACAAAAAAACTACCAACCCAATTAAAAAATGGGCAAAAGACCTGAACAGACATTTCTCCAAAGAAGATATACAGATGGCCAACAGACACATGAAAAGATGTTCAAAATCACTAACTATCAGGGAAATGCAAATCAAAACTACAATGAGATATCACCTCACGCCCGTCAGAATGGCTATAATTAACAAGACAGGAAACAACATGTGTTGGAGAGGTTGTGGAGAGAAGGGAACTCTCATACACTGCTGGTGGGAGTGCAAACTGGTGCAGCCACTATGGAAAACAGTATGGAGATTCCTCAAAAATTCAACGATAGAACTACCATATGATCCAGCTATTCCACTGTTGGGTATTTATCCAAAGAACTTGAAAACACCAATTTGCAAAGGTACATGCACCCCTGTGTTCATTGCAGCCTTATTCACGATAGCCAAGACTTGGAAGCAACCTAAGTGCCCATCAAGGGACGAATGGATAAAAAAGCTGTGGTATATATACACAATGGAATACTACTCAGCCATAAGAAACGATGAAATCCAGCCATTTGTGACAACATGGATGGACATTGAGGGCATGATGCAAAGTGAAATAAGTCAGAGGGAGAAGGTCAAATACCATATGATTTCCTTCATTAAGTAGTAGATAATAACAACAATAAACAAACACATAGGGACAGAGATTGGATTGGTGGTTACCAGAGGGGAAGGGGGGAGGGAGGAGGGTGAAAGGGATAATTCGGTACATGTGTGTGGTGATGGGTTGTAATTAGTATTTTGGTGGTGAACATGATGTAATCTATGCAGAAATAGAAGTACAATGATGTACACCTGAAATTTTTACAATGTTATAAACCAATGTTACTGCAATAAACAAAAAATTAAAAAAAAAAAAAAGAACCAAAAAAAAAAAAAAGAACTTAGCTGGATACTACATTCAAAGACAGAGGCTGCACTGGAAGTAAAACAATGATACCTATTTCAGCCTATGGGGACACAGAAGTGTTCCCAGAATAAGGATATGGAAATCTTGGGGTAGATTTGTCCATTCATTCTACAAATGTTATTGAGCACCTACTACATGATGGGGACTATTCTAGACATTAAATAAGACAGACCATGTCTCGTTTCTCATGTTCTTCTCAACAGAAGAACAGAGATAAAAAGTAAATTAAAAAAAAATGTCAGGTAATGATAAATGCTTTGTTGCAAACAGAGGGTGATAGGATAGAAAGTGGCTGGTGATATATTTTAGGTTGGGTGACAGAGAAAATCGTCTCTGAGGAGGTGACATTAAGCTGTGACTTAAAAAACAAGGCTGAGAGGTCGGCCTGGTGGCATACTGGTTAAGTTCGCGTGCTCTGCTTTGGCGGCCCGGGGTTCGCAGGTTCGGATCCCAGGCACAGACCTATGCACTGTTTATCAAGCCAGGCTGTGGCAGCATCCTGTGTAAAGTAGAAGAAGATGGGCACAGATGTTAGCCCAGGGCTAATCTTCCTCAGCAAAAAGAGGAGGATTGGCAACAGATGTTAGCTCAGGGCTAATCTTCCTCACAAAAACAAACAAACAAAAAAAAAAAAGAAACAAGGCCAAGGCAAGCATGCTAAGACCCAGGGCAGTGGTTTTCAGGCAGAGGAAACAGCTAGCACAATACCTCAAAGTGGGGACAAGCTTGGCCTGTTCTTGAAACAGAAAGAAGTCCTTCATAGCTGGCACTTAAGGAACAAAAAGAGGCAGGAGATGGGACAGTGACACGTCATGCAAAGCTTTGTAGGTAGGCCAAGGTAAGGGGCTTAAATTTTTTTTTTTTTTTTTTTGGTCGGAAAGATTGGCGGAGCACACGGACTTAACCACTACGCCACTGGGCCGGCCTCTGAATTTTTTTTAAATATCATGAGGGCCTATCAGATGCTTTTAAATTGGTGAGTGACCATATTACCTGCTACTTGGTGAAAGGACAGCAGGAAGGTAAGAGCAGACCTTCCCTCCCCTGGATCACAGTAGCAGTCTACACAGCACAATTCCAATCCTTTCAGCTAACAACCCATGCCATACTTCTGAAGACAGAGGAAGCCTTTCTCTCTGATTCCTCGTGCTGCCTTCTTATCTAACCCAGCCTCTAGTCAGTGACTTCCCTGAATTCTACCAGAAACCTTTTTCTCACACATGGTCCAGGACAAAGGGTTTTTAAAAGTTCCCTTGAGGGGCCCACCTGATGGTGTAGTAGTTAAGTTCGAGTGCGCCACTTCAGCGGCCCAGGGTTCACAGGTGCCAATCCCAGGCGCGGACCTACACACCACTCATCGAGCCATGCTCTGGCAGTGTCCCACATACAAAATAGAGCAAGATTGGCAACAGAAGTTAGCTCAAGGCCAAACTTCCTCACAACAAAAAAAAAAGTTCCCTTGAACCATATTCTCAAAACCTTCATTTGGTCATTTCTCTAGAAGATCCCTCCCTTCACCCTCTCATCACCCTACAGTTACTAACCTCCTGGAAAGCACCGAGCTCACAACCACGTTTCCAACTCCGCATTCTCAGAATAAATCCCAAAGCATCTGAAATGTCACTACATTAGAATGATCCTCAGTCAGATTGGTGATGACTTTCTCTTCAGATATGCTATGGGGGGAAAGGGTTACATTGTTTATTTGGCCTCTTGCTTCCCCCTCATACAAGATTTAAGAATTACACATATTGCCCCATTTGCTGCCATTTCATTGATGTCCTTTCATTGACTATTTTCAGCATCAATGACATTCAAATAAAGCTATTAAAAGTTTCTTATTTATTCATTCAGAGCAAAAACAAAAAATAAAAAATTAATGGGTAACTGACTGCCACGTTGCTGAGACATAGACTCTTGTCCTCGAGAACTACAAGGGACAGTGAAGATCGGGAAGAAAGCATGATATGCAGAAGGTCCCAGGTGAATGGTGCTCTCAGTGAAAGGAACAGTCTTCCTTCAAAAGGCATTTGAAATGCTCCTTATAAGTTTAGTGACACAGATACGCTTTCAAAACAGGACCTATAACTTTATGTATAAGTGCCTTTTTCTTTAATTATAACTTTTTTTCTTATTAGAAAGGCTATACATGTTCATTATAAAAGAATTAGAAAATACTGTTGATCAATAAGAAGGAAATAACAACACTCCAGCTTCCAATACCCAAAAATAACCACTAACACCTTGAAATATAACTTTTTAGGTGAAAAGATAGATGATATAGATAGATATAGATAGAAAGATAGACGGATAGATAGATAGGTGACTAATAGATAGACACACCTTTATTAGGTTAATTTGTTAACAAAAATGGAGACATACTCCACATATTACCTAATAAACTAAATTTTTCACTTCATATAGATATTTTTTCATGTCAATAAATGTTTACCTACAAAGTATCAACGTCAGATTCGCTATTTTTTCCCCAGACCTTTCCTTCTTTGTGCACTACATCTGCTGCTCTGTGCTGCTTCTCTCTACTTCCCACCCCACCCACAACTCTGGGACATTGAATGAGCATTTCCCAAAAGAGACTTCCCTCTTGGTATGTTCTGACCCACTGGGCACTGTGCGGAATCCCCAGGAACACTTGGATCCTCCTTCAGCCACATCTCTATCTAGCTGTGAATCATTGGGCAGTTTCTTTCCTTCCCTGGGTCTCAGGTTCCACTGTAAAGTTAAATACGAAGGATATGTGTATTATTTATACCAATCCTCCTTCCTAATACTGTAGAAAAACTAGAGTATGTATCCTTCAATTATAAATGACACAGATTTTCTGTTCCATCTGGTCCAATGAACATGAGTACTCACTAACTGACAGACAAAAATTAGAAAATTCCAGATTAAAACAGTATAAGCTGAATTGCTCCTGAGAATTTTTCAGACAACCTTCAGATGCAGGGGTGAGGAGTACAGGGGGAAAGCAGGGAGATAGAAATGGAGCCCATTACCATCACTACTTCTGATCAACAGCCAGCCCTACCCTGCAACTTAAGGATTGCATATAATATAGAGTACAGCCAGGAGACTAAACATATTAGCAGAAACCATTGCTGAAATCCCCAAAGACTCGGGAGTTTCACATCTGGACTAATGACCTCATAAGGATTTCACTCAGAGTGGAATAGAATATGACGTCTCTGATTGTTAAACTGAAGTATTTTTTGTGTGTGTGAGGAAGATCGGCCCTAAGCTAACATCTGCCAATCCTCCTCTTTTTTTTTTTTTTTTTTTTGCTGAGGAAGACTGGCCGTGGGCTAACATCCATGCCCATCTTCCTCCACTTTATACGGGATGCCGCCACAGCATGGCCTGCCAAGCCGTGCATCAGTGCGCGCCCGGGATCCGAACCAGCGAATCCCAGACCACCGCAGCAGAGCGCGCTCTTTACCACTTGCGCCACAGGGCCAGCCCCTAAACTGAAGCATTTTTAAATTGCCCTTTACCAGCTGCTTGACAATTTCAGGGAAAAGGAAAAGGCCTCATCTGAAACAAGGAGGATTTCAGGAGGGACTGGGACAGAACTTCCTAACAGCAAACAGAATATTTCAAGATTATTATGTAATAGAAAGAGGAAGGGGCAGGGGTAGGGAGGCCAACCAAAATGAAAGAATAATAAGGGACCAGCTAAACAAATTGCTACTTTTATACAATGGGCTACTAAGCAACCTTCAAAATGATGGTTGTATGGATTTATGAATCTTGTAAGTTGTTTGGAATCCATGGTTAAGGTGGAAAAGGCAAACCACAAATCAGTATATGTAGTACAATTCCTTTTTTAAGAAAAAGTCTATATTTACATAATTGTAGCAAGATTTATCATGCCTGGGTAGTAGGATAATAAGCACATTTTTTTAAATTTTTTATTCATGTGCTAAAAAAGATGAAAACTTTATATTTGAAATTTAAAAAATTAAATGCATCTACCTTATGTGGGACTTTCTTCTCCTTGCAGCCTTCTGCTAAGAGCTAGATATTTCCTTCTCTGTTCAGTTGAGGCAGGTATAACTTTTCAAGCTGCCTTATCTCTAGCTCTTCTATGAGTGTCATTTATCATTTCTACATTTAACTTGTTTCTCTCTTCTCTGGTCTCTTCTTATGTCATTCTTCAAATCATCCAATCTCTGAGTTGGAAGAGGCCTTGGATTTTATGCATTCTAACCTCCAGCTCTGTAACAGGTAAGATGTGGATCAGTTAAGAAGCAGAAAACCTCAATTCAACTGTTTCAACCAGGGTTCAGGAAACTGCTGCCTGAGTGACAAATACTGCCAGCTGCCTGTTTTTGTAAATAAAGTTTTATTGGAACACACACATGCTCATTTGTTTACATATTGTCTATGCTGCTTTCACACTACAGTGACAGAGTGGGCCTACAAAGCCTAAAGTATTTACTATGTGGCCCTTTACAGAAAAAGTATGCCAACTCCTGGTCTAAACAACAAGAAAAAATTTTATTACCTCACAAAGCCAGAGGCCCAAAGATGGGAAAATCCAGGACTGGTTGATTTGGCAGTTCAGTGATGTCATCAAGGATCTGGTTCTTTCCAAATATCGCCTATGCCACCCACATTGTATCAGCTTTATCCCCAGGCGAGCTCCCCTCACAGTTGCAAGATGGCTACAGTGGTTCCAGGCATCACATTCTGACCTCGACAGTGTCCAACAGAAGAAGACACCATCTCTTCTGATATGCTTTCCTTTAAGAGTGGGGAAGCTTTTCTCTCTAGGGAAAAGCGTATTCCTCCTCACATCTCATTGGTCAAATTTCATCAGCTGCTATCACATGCTCATGCCTAACCCAATCACTCAAGACATTGGGATTTCTTATGGCTTAGACTAATCAGTTTACAAATGAGCTAGAGCTGGAGATGTCTCTGATAGGTGGAGTATCTCTTAGGAACTGGGCTTCACTTTGTGTAAGATAGTACCCAAATTACAGTGACCTAAAGTGGGACCCACCATTCTTTCATGTTACAAAAAGACCAGAGGAGATTCAGGATGCGTTCAAAGGCTTAATGATACAATGTCCACAGACATGTCTGCATTTCTCTTAGTCTTTACCTAACCATCTGTCACAAGATGGTGACTATAGCTCCAGACATCATGTCCACAGTCTGTGGAGGAAGAATGAAAAAAAAAATGACTCTACTCTCTTTTTAAAAGCTTTTCTAGAATCCCATATAACAAGTTCCCCTTTCATCTCATTGGCGGGAATTATGTCACATGATCACTCCTGCCGTGTATGACAAACCCAGAGCCAACATTATAGTCAATGGTGAAAACGTTTTTCCTCTAAGATCAGGAACAAGACAAGGATGCCCATTCTTACCACTCTAATTTAACATAGTGCTGTAAGTCCTAGCTAGAGCAAATAGGCAAGACAAAGAAATAAAACACATCCAAATGGAAAGAAAGAAGTAAAAATGTTGTTATTTGCAGATGATATGATTTTGTGTATAGAAAATCCCAAAGACTCAACCACAAAGCTGTTGAAATTAACCAATGAATTCAATTAAGTTGCAGCATACAAAATCAACATACAGAAATCAGCTGCATTTCTATACAATAATAGTGAAACACATGAAAAAGAAATAAAGAAAACTATCCTATTCGCAATAGTATCAAAAACAATAAAATATCTAGGAATAAATTTAACCAAGGAAGTGAAAGACCTGTACAATGAAAACTTCAAGACTTGGTTGAAAGAAATCAAAGAAGACACAAACAAATGGAAAGACATCCCATGCTCATGTATTGGAAAAATTAATATTGTTAAAATGTCCATATTACCTAAAGCCATCTATAGATTCGAGGCAATCCCTATCAAAATTTCAATAGCATTCTTCACAAAAATAGAAAAAACAATCCTAAAATTTGTATGGGACCACAAAAGACCCTGAATAGCCAAAGCAATCCTGAGAAAGAAGAACAAAGCCAGAGGCATAACACTTTCTGATTTCCAACTATACTACAAAGCTATAGTAATTAAAACATCATGGTACTGGCATAAAAATAGACATAACAGACCAATGAAGCAAAATAGAGATCCCAGAATTAAACTCCTTCATAGACAGTCAACTAGTATTCGACAAGGGAGCCAAGAACACCCAAAGGGGAAAGGATAGTCTTTCAATAAATGGTGTTGGGAAAACTGGATAAACACATGCAGAAAAATGAAATTGGACCCCTATCTTACATCACTCACAAAAATGAACTCGAAATGGATCAAAGAATTAAACACAAGACCTGATACCATAAAACTCCTAGAAGAAAATATAGGGAAAGAGCCCCTCGACATTGGCAATGATTTTTTGGATAGGACACCAAAGCACAAACAAAAGCAAAAACCAATAAATGGGTCTACACCAAACTTACAAGCTTCTGCACAGCAAAATAAACAATCAACAAAATGAAAAGGCAACCTACAGAATAGGAGGAAATATTTGCAAATCATATATCACATAAGGGGTTAATATCCAAAATATATAAAGAACTCATACAACTCAATAACAAAAAAGAAATAATCCAATTAAAAAATGGGCATTAGGAACTAAATAGATATTTTTCCAAGAAAGACATGCAAATGGCCAACAGGTACATGGAAAGCTGCTCGACATCACTAACCATCAGGGAACTACAAATCAAAATCACAATGAGATATCACCTCACACCTGTTAGAACGGCTATCATCAAGAAAACAAGAGATAAGTGTTGGCGACGATGTGAAGAAAAGTGAACCCTTGTACACTGCTGATGGAAATGTAAATTGGTTCAGCCACTATAGCAACAATGTGGAGGTTCCTCAAAAAATTAAAAATCGACTACCATATGATCCAGTAATTCTACTTCTGAGTATACACCCAAAGGAAATGAAAACAGGATATTAAAGAGAGATATACACTTCTATGTTTATTGCAGCATTATTCACAATAGCCAGGATATGGAAACAACCTAAGTGCCTGTCAACAGAGGAATGGATATAGAAGATGTGTTGAGTATATATATATATACAATGGAACATTATTCAGCCATAAGAAAGAAGGAAATCCTGCGATTTGCAACAACATGGATGGACCTTGAGGACATTGTGCTAAGTGAGATAGACAGAGAAGGATAGATATTGTGTGATATCATTTATACATGGAATCTAAAAAAGTCAACTCGTAAAAACAGGGAGTAAAATGAGGGTTACCAGGGTTTGGGGGTGGGGGAACAGGAGAGATGCTGTTTAAGGGTACAAACTTGCAACTAGTAGACAAATAAGTCCTGGAGACCTAATGTGTAGTATAGTGAATATAGACAACAATATTGTATTTAATCATCAAACAAGCTAAGAGACTAGATCTTAACTATTCCCATCACAAAAAAAAAGAAATGATAATTATGTGACCAGATAGAGGTGCTAACTATTACTACAATAGTAATCATATTACAATATACAAATGTATCAAATCAACATGTTGTGCATCTTAAATTTACACAATGTTATGCATCAAATACATTTCAATTTTTTAAAAAGCGAGGCTGAAAATTACAGATGTTTAGCTGGGCATTTTTATTTCCCACAATCAAATTAAATTTCTGTCAGTAAAAAAAAATTGATATTGGGTAGGCAACTAGAAGTCTCTGCCAGAGATGGATCCTTGAACAAAATTGGGGTTTTGATCAAAAAGAAAGGAGAGGAAATGAGGATTGGGTAGGTAATCCACAATACTGACTATATATCCAATGAAGAAAAACCTCTATAGCATCTCTGATGAATAATTTTATTTTACCACGTATTCTTCTCACATTGTCTGGTCTAGACAGGAAAGGAAACTGTAAACAAAGCTCTTGCTTCCTTTTATTTTGATAGAGAATATCTCAGCTGCACTGGGGATTAACGTACTCTTCTCATCTGCACACCTTCGTTTAATGACACAGCAAAGGAAAAAGGAAAAACCTTGACCACGTCCTTTTCTTTTGGATTCCTCATTTTATCCACCTCCTGGGCATACTGTTCCTTAATTAACATTTGGGATGAAAGGTGACGCAGAAACACCAGTGTCACAAAAACAAACTGAAAATATTTTCTTTGTGGCACAGAGTCATTTTCATCCCTGAATTTCTAGCCATGCTATTGGAAATAATGTTTAAAAATCATTTCAATTTCATACATTCCATCTGACAAGTTGGTATTGAGATGATTTGTTAAATATTTAATAATTGCTTGAGACATTTCCCTTTATTATAATTCTATGGTCAGAATCCCCTGGCTCTTTCATCAATCTCAGGGTCTGGAACAAACAGAGGCAGTTAATATCCAGGCAAATGTTAAATCACGTGATCTCTATTCCAATATCCTGAAGATCAAATGAAGCACTCAGCTAAAGGAGGTGTGTGCATTCCTCTCCTTCCCTTTCACCAGTCATTTTTTTGCTGCCCATCTGACTCCCCCCACCTCCACCCGCGCACACCCTCCCAATCAAATCAAGCCGGGCTTCTCTTAATCATTATCAGGGACACAAAAAGGTATAGCTTTGGAGCATCAAGCCACAATTTCACACTCCATTTGCACAAGAACTCAGAAGGCCACTAATGTGCTGTTTGCTTTTTAGCAAGCATCTCTGCAGTCATCACGGAAATGCGTTTTGGCGTGTCTCCCAGGGCATGGGAGCTATTTATGAAAGCTTGTCTTGAGGAGCCTACATGCAACATTAGGATGTCCACTGCCATCTGCAAACTGGATGTGGCCCAGAGACATTTGGGAGCAGACCAGGAGAACTTTGATATGCGAGGAAGGTGAAAGTAAATGTCACTTTTCATTTATTTCAACCTGCCTACCTCTCCACCAATCCAGTCCCACCTGCCAGGCACCTGTAGGAACCACCCTTCCCCAACCTCCAACTAGATCACTTGATAGTATAATATCTTATGTTTTAACTTACGGTGATGACCCAAGTCACATTCAGCTTTTCTTTGCACGCTCAACTCATCAACTTGGAGTGAAAACTGTCTCCGCCTTTCTCTCTTCCCTGCCATCCAATACCTGATCAGGAAACACTCTTCCCCGATGTTCACCACATGAAACATTCAAAGTGGCAAGAGAAGCCGAGGCCAAATAATCACCTTTGTCTCTCAATCTGCTCCCATCATAACCACAATGCCAACACTTCCTGCCACACTCTTTTTGGGGTCTGAGCTCTTGCAGATTCCAAGCCACCAAAAAGTTATTTATAAGCAGGTTCATTTCCATTCAATCTCCAATTATTGAATACCAACTATGGGCCAGGCACCAAAAATAAGGAAGAATTCTTTTTGGGGGGAGCTTGCAATCTACCAGGTCACTAAAACTAACAAATTATTTACATATATATATTTGTTTCACTGATATATATATATGTTAAATGCTAAGATGGTGGTGTGCACACATGGATATGTAGGAGCACAGAGAAGGATCACTTCACAAATCCAGAGAAATTAGAAGCTGCTTCCTGGGGAAGAATATACATGATGAGTTATATCTTGAAGGATGTGTAAGATCCTTTTTAGTCAAGTGACAATAGGAATAGGGTAAAGGAAATCACAGGAGTAAAGCTGCAGAAGCAAGAAACATAATGGAGTGGGGGGGGAGGCAGTTCAGTACTACAAGAGTGAACATGCGAGGCCAGGAGGGAAATGAGATGAAGCAATAGAGACAAGCAAGAGCCAGGTCCTAGAAAGCCTTGTATGCCATGCCAAGGAACACTCAGGGGAGCAACTGAAGGGGTTTTAGCAGGGGAGCTATATGATGAGATTTATGCTTTGGATGGGTCACTCTGGAACCTGAGCAGAGGATGAATTTAAGGGAGAAAAGACAGAAGTAGGTGGCAGCTAGGAGGCTGCAGTAATAGAGCAGAAAGGAGGTTATGAGAACAGTCATCATGGAGACAAAGGGAGGGGCTGGATTCAAGCAAATATGTGGGAGGAAAAATTGGCAGGATTTGGTATCTGGATCTATGGAGTGAAAAAAAGGTTGGAAATTAAGATGACTGTCACATTTGTGACTTCTGTGACTATGGATGCAAATATAGAAGAAGGAGTCGGTGTGAGGAGGAGAATAGATACTGTGTTTGGTTTTGTGCGTATTGAGTTTTAGAAGATGCTTATGGGACAACTCAGTGGATATGTCCAGATGATAATTGACTATTAGAATGTGGAACTAGGGGATGAGGTCAGGGCAGGAGACAGAGATGTGTGAGTTATTCACCTACAGGGGTTATTAAAATCATATAGGACTCCTCCTCTGTGGGAAACTGACCTGCATAGGAGAAAAGAATTATACATAGTGACAATTGGCGATGTGCCAATGAAAATGCCAAGCCATCATCCCATCAGCATTCATTGATGCTCTGCCATCCACAAGGGCTTCCAATCACTTCCAAACACTTTTCCATAATTAGAATGTGCAGTCAATGATCACCACACATTTGAGGAAAGCACCTAATGTGAAAAACAGAGTCTAAACAAACAATGTTTTTAAAGGGGGGTCTTGGAAGAAACAGAGGCAATGCAGTAAAGCTTTAAAAAGACATAGTTAATATCTTCAAAAGATGACAGAAGATATCGCAGCTGTGATGCAAAAGCAAAATGTATTTTTTAAAAAAGAAAATTAGGGCCGGCCCCGTGGCTTAGCGGTTAAGTGCGCGAGCCCCGCTGCTGGCGACCCAGGTTCGGATCCCAGGCGCGCGCCTACGCACCGCTTCTCCGGCCATGCTGAGGCCGAGTCCCACATACAGCAACTAGAAAGATGTGCAGCTATGACACACAACTATCTACTGGGGCTTTGGGGGAAAAAAAATAAATAAAACTATAAAAAAAAAAAGAAAATTAATAAAACAGAAATGGTGATTGAAACTGGTATGCATGATATCAGAAATTTTAAAATGTATTCAAGAGATAGGATTAGAAGATTAGAAGTAAATAAAGTCTCCCTGACAGTAGGAAAACAAACAAAAATGTAAAAAGTTCTACACATAGAGAAACTAAGGAAACACAAGAGAGATTACCAAGGAAATAATGGAAGAACACTTTCCGAATTGAAGGACATGACTTTCCAAAATGAGAGAGCCCAAAAGCACCCAGGACAAAGGGCAAAGAATAACCACACTAAGGTACATCATTGTGAAGTTTCAGAATATCAGAGGCTACCCTAAAAAATCCCAGAGAGGGCTAGCCCCGATGGCCTAGTGGTTCAAGTTCAGCGCTCTCCACTTCTGCGGCTGGGGTTCAGTGCCCAGGCACAGAACTACACCACTTCTCTGTCAATGGCCATGCTGTGGCAGCGGCTCACATTAAAAAAAAAGAGGAAGATTGGGAACAGATGTTAGCTCAAGGTGAATCCTCCCCAGCAAAAAAAAACTCCAAAGAGATAAAATAGGGCATCTATTTATTCAACCAACATTTATGTGGGGTTTATTATGTATAGAATTTATCCATAAGGTGGCTCAAAATTGCAGATAGGAAGGAAATTTGGGAGTGAGCTTTATGGATTTTAAGAGGTATCAGGCAGAAAAAAGAGCAAGTACAAAGGCCCTGAGACGGAAGTGTTCTTGGCATGTTTGATGTACAGCACGGAAGCCAGTGCGGTCAGAAGAGAATGAATGAGGATAGTGGGAAGGGGTGAGGTCAGAGGAATAAGAAAGGGCAGATGCCGTAGCACCTTAGGACTTTGAATTTTACTCTAAGTGGGTTGGGCAGCTATTAGAGGGTTTTGAGTAACGGAATTGTACAATCTGACTTACTTTTTTAAAAAATATATACTCTTGCTGCAGTACTGAGAATAGACTATAAGCGAAGAAAAAGTCAAAGCAGAGACCTGTTAGGAGGCTGCTGGGATAAACCAAGCGCAAAAGCACAGTATCAAGTCCCAGATGTGATGGTAAAGAGAGTGACATGTGGCTGGATTCTAGGCGTATCTTTAAAGTAAACCTATTGGTATTTGTGGATGGATTAGATGCAGAGAGAAAAAGAGCACTCAAGAATGACTGTATGCTTTTTTGGCCTGAACAACTAATAGAAAGAATTGCCATCTATGATGATGTGGAAGATTGAGAAGAGCAGGTTTTTGAATAGCATTTTGAGAAATGTTAATTTAGAGATATCTATTAGACATCCATTGAAGATGTCAGAAAGGACTGGATATAAAAGATGGGATTTCAGGGAGGGAGGACTAGACATCCATTGAAGATGTCAGAAAGGACTGGATATACAAGAAGAGATTTCAGGGAGGGAGGACTGGGCTGTTAATAAAATTTGGAGAGTAGTATTAGAGTAATGATGGCTGCTGTAACAGATAAACCCCAAACTTTCAGTGACTTAACAGAATAGAAGTTTATTTCTCACATGTGAAATCCAAACAAACGTGTCTTACTGATTAGGGGGATGGCCTGTCTCATGGTTATCAAAGGACTCAGACTTCTTCCATCTGTGGCTCTGCTCTGTCTCACAGTTCTCTGCATTCAGTCAGAGACTGGGGAAAGAGGATGGGCAATCATGTGATGGAAGTTTCTATGGGCCAGGTCAGGAAAGGATGCCGACCACTTATGTTTACATGGCCACATCTAATTGCAAGGGAGGCTGAGACAGGTAGTCTCACTGTGTGCTCAGGAAGAAGTGGGCATGGGTTTAGCGAACAGCTTGCTGGTCTCTGCTACAGGAACTCCTCCTGATGACCAAATATCCATTTCACTTCCTTTTACATAAACACATGTACCTCTTCCCAAAAGGATACCACCTCAAGTTCTACTCGGTCCCTAGATCCAGCTCGAATCCAGACACTCCAAGTATGTGCAGTCTTCACCCTTGGATCTAGATGTGGCTCCTCATAATTCATTCATCTACGAACGAGAAAACAAGTTAACTGCCTTTCTCCACACACACAGCCACTATTCACTGGAGGAACAGAGACAAGATAACCACAGTTAAAGCTCCCACTCGAAAAGGGAAGATTAGGAGAAACGCTGCAGTCACTGTGCCTGCTGAGTGGGCACAATGAAGACCCCTTCCCTGGAGGTGAGAAAATTTCTTGATTATGCTCTGATTCTGCTCTCTGGGAAGAACTCCCTTCATCATTATTCTCTGTGGCAACATCTGATGGGTGCTGGAGAGTACGCCCTTCTACGTGGCTACTCAACATTCTCAGCCTATTTCCTGCTCGTACTATTTTGAGGCAATGAAGATTGTGTTAAAAGCTTGAATAACTGCAGGCTTTTTAGTCTGGGCTTACAGTTCCTTGGAAGTACAATTTCCTCATAACTTAGTGGGCTACAGTTCTATCTGCTACCTATCAATTCCCTTGTCAGTTACTACACCAAATGTTCTTTCCTGGATATAATTCTCAAGCTGATGCTGATCAACGACTTGGCTTCCTTGCCTCTTGCTTCTCCATCTCTAGTAAACAACAGCCAGCTTGAAACCAGCTGGGATAATAGGCTGGGGAGAAAAGTCATATTCTTAATCTGATCTCTGCTACAAGGCTCAATCATAATGGACCTACGGCCTTCAAAGCCTTGTTTAATTTTACCTCTTACCATTTGGGATCTATAAATAGTTGGCTCTTTCAACTGAATTTCTGGATTCTTTCTGTGCCTTTCATTCTGCTTATAAACCAGCTGACTCCTTCTGGAACTCAACTTTTTCTTTTAGCACCTTTATCAAACACAGTCAATGACAACCAACATACACTACCACACTTCTACTTTCTAACTCTTTTCCCTAAAGCTACAAGTGCATCGGCAACAAGTCTGCTTCCCAAGTTATCACAGAAAATGTTTTAACCCGATGTGTTTCTCTTCTTTACACAGAAACCATCATTCCTGCCTCTGACATCAGCTTCCTTGCTGCCTACCACCCAACCACTAAGAAGTACCATAAATTTTAGGTTTCTGTTATGGCAGCACCCATTCTAGATACTGATTTCTGTCTTAGTTAAGGTAATGCAAGCTATTGTAACAGCCAAATCCCCAAATCTCCGTGGCTTAACACAATCAAAGTCCAAATGTTGTTCTTGATTGATGGGCAGCCTCTCACCAGTTATTCAGGGATTCATGCTCCTCCCATTTGTGGCTACATTCTTGGAGTCCTTGGCATCTGGCCAGCAGATGGGGGGAAACGAATAACCAGCAGGGGTGGGAGATATTTATGGGCTAGAATGGTGCATGTTACTTCTCACATTCCTTTGCCTAGACCTCAATAGCTATATGGAAATCTAAAGAAGGCTAGGAAATACTATCTAATTGTGCCCCCTGGATGAAGAGGAACTGGTTCCAAGAGCAGCTATCTAGTCTCTGACTCAGAAATAATCAGCATATAAATGGATATTTAAAACCAGAAGACCTGATGAGATCATAGGGGAATAAGTGTAGATTAAGAAGACATTGAGATCTGAACCCTGAGGCACTCTAGAATTTAAAGGTCAGGAAGGTAAGGAGGAATCTGAAAATGAGACCATAAAGAAACAAAGCAGAGCAAAGGAGGAAACCAAGCAAGTACAGGCTCTCAGAAGCAAAATGAAGACACATTTAAGGAAAACAGAGATCAGTATTTACAAAATGCTGCTGATAGGTCAGCTAAGATGAAGAGTGAGAACTGAGCATTGAATATAACAATATGAAAGTCACTATTGCACTTGACAAAGTGTTTTCCAGGGAGTGAGAAAGACGAAAGCTGGGGTGAGGAGGAATTGGAAAGAGTAAGCATAGATAAGTCTTTAAAAGAATTTTGTGGTAAAGGAGAGGACATAAACAGAGTGGTAGCTGGATTAGGATGTGTGGTCAAATGAAGGTATGTGTTTTGTTTTATTTGTTTTGCTTGTTTTTTTATTAAGATAGGAACTATTATAGCATTTCTGAATGTTGATGGAAATGACTGAGGAAAAAGGGGAAATGATATGATGTAGAAGAGAGAGATTGCTTAAGAAATGCCCTGCAGTAGTTCAAAGAGGATGAGAACTAATGCACAAGAGGAAGGTTGTCCTTAGGAAGAGAGAGAGTTCATAGAAGCAAAAGAGAAGGCAAAGTATGTGATACAGATGCAAGGACTTCTGGTTTCCAATCCAGCATGTAAGGGGCTTGGAAGTCATCACTCCTGTTCTCACAACAAGAAAAAAGCTGAAAATCAACAACTCTTCTTAGATCCATCAGAGAACTGAGGTCACAGAGCAAACTACTGTCCCCCAAATCAGGGAGAGAGACGAATACAGAGAATCACTGCATACCAGAGCAGAAATGCAGGAACAGAAATTACCATTGGAACCAGTAAGAGCAGAAAAGCTCAAACTGTCAGTGACAGAACGCTGGTGGCTCAGTCTAGACAAGGTTGAGAGTTAAAAGCTCCAGGTGGGCCCAAACTTATGGGGCCCCCATACTTTCATGTGCTTTTTCTATATGAGGCCTACTAGATTCTGTGCTTCTGGCAGTGGCAGGGGAAAAGTAACCGCTTTTGCAATATGCTCAAAACGTTCTGTTCTTAACAAGGCTTTCCCTCAAGAGAAACTATTGTACCAGAGCCTAAAAGACCTGAGGGAAGGGAAATACCCAACTCCAGCCTCGTCTATCCTTCCTGTCTCACTTATGGGAGAAAAAAACTGAGAAGCACTTGTGAAGGTCACAGACTAGAGACACAGCTCACTGAAAAACTAAGACGTAATCCTAGAAGTAGAGAACACTTCTCCCCTCACACCTTACCATCACATCAGTAGGGCTCCTGGGTAATAACAGAGGAATACAAGTGAAAGAACTGCACTTCTCAGATCTTTTTGAAGAAGAAGTTTCTGGGGAAACTCAAAGACAGTAGGAGAGACAAAAACAAGGACACCAGAGGATATTTTACCTGTGACACCTATAGCTACAGCCTATAATAAACACAGCCTACGACCTAGTCAGATAAACATAAAACCTCACATTAAAGGCCTATCTACCTCAGTTCCTTTCACCCATTATACATATCCAGCTTTCAATAAAAGAATTACAGGGCATACTAAAAGACAAAAACAAAATTTGAAGAGACAGAACTAAACTCAGACATTGCAGAGATTTTGAAATTATCAAACCAGGAATTTAAAACAACTATGATTAATATGTTAAGGGCTCTAATGGAAAAAAGTGGAAAATGTGGAAGAAGAGATGGATAATGTAAGCAGAGAGATGGAAACTCTAAGAAAAGAATCAAAAGAGAATGCTAGAAATCAAAAACACAGTAACAAAAATGAAGAATGCTTTTAACAGGCTTATCTATAGACTGGACACGGCTAAGGAAAGAATCAGTAAGCTTGAAAAGGTTAATAGAAACTTCCAAAACTGAAAGCAATGAAAAAAATGGAGCAGAATATCCAAGAACTGTGGGACAATTACAAAACGTGTAACATATGCATAATGGGACTACCAGAAGGAGAAGAAAGAAAGGAACAGATGCAGAGAGTTGATTCAAAGTGATAGAGATTGAAGACATTCTCTTTTAATTTATTCCATTTTCTCAGGGAAGTAGAAAGCAAGATCATCATCTGAGAGTGAGGATAGTAAAGGAGGTTTAGAGGTGTGAGGAGAAAGTGGAGAGAGAGAGTGGGAGAAGGGGAGGGAAGGAGAAAAAGAGAGACAGAGACTTGGACAGTATTTGTCACACGTAAATAATCCAAAATCAAAATGGCATTAGTGTTCCCAACAAGAACACTGGAACTTTTCAGAACCCTTTAGAGAAAGTATTTACAACCTAGAATTTTATATCCAGCCAAATCATAAATCCAACTTGAATAAGTAAAATATCTCCTATGCACTCCTTCTCAGGAACTTTCTGAATTATATGCTCCAGTAAAATGAAAGAGTAGTCTAAAAGAGAGAAAAAGACAGGATCCAGAAAAGAGGAGATAGAAAACAGGAGAGAAATGAAGAGAATTCCTAGGATAATTCTGGAGAAAGTCTAGGATGACATCTGAGTATTATGCCTAGAGAGGGTCCATATTGGAAAAGAAGGACAGAGGTTCTGGGAAGTATGCTTCCAAGGAAAATTAATGAAACTCATGTTTGAGCACATGGATAAGAATTTTATAGTTCTGATTCATAGTTTGATTAAAAAAAAAATTACTGGGGCCCAGTGGCGCAGTGGTTAAGTGCACGCCCTCTGCTGCAGCAGCCCAGGGTTTGCAGGTTCGGACCCCAGGCGCGCACCGATGCACCGCTTGTTAAGCCATGCTGTACCATATAAAGCAGAGGGGGATGGGCACGAATGTTAGCCCCAGGCCAATCTCCCTCAAGAAAAAAGGGGAAGATTGGAGTCAGATGTTAGCCCAGGGCTAGTCCTCCTCACAAAAAAAAAAATTCTGATAGGCATATAGAAAACCAGGCAAAATAAATGCAATTATTAGCTCTGGAAAAAACAAGAAATTGCTCAAGAAATGAAACATAATCATAGGAAATTAATACACGGTTATAATAATGTAAGAAGTGAATACAAACAATTGCAAATTATGGTATTACCATATTGGGAGGGTTGGGAAGGATGAATATTGTGTGGGATAGAACAGGAAGTAAGAGACTAAATCTCCATCTTCCATAGTAAAAAAGTATTAAATAATATTTAAAATGGAGAAATCAAGAAACATTTGTATAAGCATGTAGCTTTAACATATACATGGAAAAAAAACCTGATGAATTAGCTAAAAATCAAAGTATTAATTTCAATTGACAGAAGCTTGAAGAAAAAGAAGGATAATGTATAGATTGCTCATTTTCAATATAGGCCTCAAATCATTTGATTTTAAACTATGTACAACTTTGATATAAATAGATGATAGACAGACAGATAGATAAATAGATAGATAGAGATAGATATCAAATAAGTGAGAATGTTTGACTTTATTAAGGTAGCAAAGAAGTCGAATAACATAGAGGCCAAAATGTTTCCAATTGCGTTTAGCCAAAAGGGGTTTATTTGGTGACAATGATGAGAGCAATTTCAGAAGCATGGTAGAGGTAGAAACAAAAATTGAAATGAATTGAGGAAAGAACAGAAAGTGAAAAGATGGAAACAGAAAATTTCTTAAACTTATTTAAGAAATTGTATTTCTAAAAAAAAGAAATATAATCGTGACAAGGAGAAGAGAGAAGGGCAAAATCCACAGGGCAACACCAGGACAAGAATGGAAGCCACCTGAGTAGATTAATAGACAGAGAATAAAGAGCCAGCAAAAAAAGAAAAAGATCCAGTGATGAGACAGAGGACAAAGATGTAGGGGGGAAATGGTGTTTGGGAGAAGTGGGAGGTAACCCTTGGAGGAAGGTCTCAAAGGAGATTGGGGACCAGGAGCTTAGACGAGGATTTGGTCTCGGCCATAAATGGAAGGAGATATGGTTCATCCTCTGAGATTAGAGAAAAGAAGGGTGGTTACAGAAGGTGGACAGATGGGTTGGGGGGCTGGGCTGTGTTATGGGCTGCATATGTTGAAGTCCTAATCCCCAGTACTTCAGAATGTGACTGTATCTGGAGATAGGGCCTTTAAAGAGGCGATTAAGTCAAAATGCGGCCATTAGGGTGAGCCCCAATCCAAACTGATTGGTGTCCTTAGAAGAAGAGGAAATTTGGACACACAAAGAGTCACCAGGGGTGCACAGGTACAAAGGGACAACCATGTGAAGGGGCAGCAAGAGGGCAACCATCTGCAAGCCAAGGAGAGAGGACTCAAAGGAAACCAGCTCTGCCAGGCACCTTGATCTTGGACTTCCAGCCTCCAGAACTGTGAGGAAATTCGTTTCTGTTGTTTAAGCTACCCGGGCTGTGGTATTTTGTTACGGCAGTCCTAGCAAACTAAGACAGGGTGGGTAAGGCAAGGTTTCTTGGTGACTTTGAAGACAGTGTGACCTGAGAGTCAAGGCAGGCAGCAGTGGCAGATCGCTGAGATTAAAAAGACTAGTAAAAGTTGGAAATAGTTGCTGTTTAGGATTGTTTCATTTGAGGTTTTTCTCCTCTTAAATATAAATGTGCTGGGGACAGAAGACACAGTGAATATTATGATTTATAATATTAGTTTAATATTAGTATAATATACTAATTTATAGATTTATACCCCAGGTCAGTGGTTCTCAACCAAGGGCAATTCTGACCCACAGGGGACATTTGGCAATATCTTGAGACATTTTTGGTTGCCACACCTGGCAGACAGAAGATGCTACGGGCATCTACTGAATACACACCAATGATGCTGCCAAGTATCCTACAATGCCCAGGACAGCCCCCACCACAAGGAATTATCCAGCCCAAAATATCAGTAGGGTAGAGGTTACAAAACCCTACTCTAGATGGATAAGAAGCAGATTCCTAACACGACATCAGATTCTGATATATGGGTTTGCAGATTATAAAAGCCAAATATTTATCAAGACTAGATGCCACAAACAAACTTGAACCATTTTATCCAGAGACTCGTTTTCAAAATAATGCCAGCCTTCACCATGCTAAAAGGGCAGCATAGCGAAAAGAACATGGACTTTGGAGTTAAATAAAATTGAGTTCAAACCCCAACTCTGCCACTTTACGGCTATGTGACCTTTAAACAAGTTATTTGACACCCGTGAGCCTCAGAAAATGGAGGGGAAACTCCTTGAGTTGGTATGTGGATAAAATAAGATACTGTATATAAAACAACTGCCACAGAGTAACAATAGCTATCTTTATTTTTTTGAATGCTAACTATGTGCCAGGCATTTTTCTGAGTGCTTTATAATAATTTATTTATTTAATCCTCACAACAACCGTATGTGGTAGATACTATTATTAAACCCATTTCACAGAAGAAGAATCTAGAACTGGAGCTGTTCTCCAGAACCAATCCTCATCAAACTCGTATAATACACAAAAATGTACATTAGGCATTCACTACATATTTGAGCTTTACCAAGGCCCTAGGCACAGTTCAGTTTCTACTTTCCCAGTCTAAAAAAGTCACACAGACTACTTACCAGCTTTCAAAACTAAAACAAATGTCTAAATGGGAAGAAAGTTTTCTCACTCAGTTCTAGCCAAAGAGACACCCTCTCTGCTAGCACCTTTTCTATATAAGATTTCTCCTGCAATTGCCAATTTCACTACTGCATTAATAATAGGCTTCCAGAGAGGGAGTCCTAAAAATGTGTTTCTCTGACCTCCCTCCTCAAAGCTTTGGATTTAAGTTGACTACTACTTACCAAAATCCTTCTAAACCAAGGCACTATAGAAGATAGGGGGCCAAGAAGGCAATGTTCTTACCCTCAAGTTGCTCACAAGTCCAAATGAAAGAAAATATTGGAAAAATTCACTAATCTCAGCCAAGGGTGATAAGTACAATATAGGGAAGTAGACAAAGTACCATAAGAGAAGAAAAAAGTGAACAGATGGAAGGTTCTGAACATACAGGTTATGGAGACGAGAAGATACTGGTAGCAGAAAAGAGGTACAGTGGAGTGAGAACATGGCAACATGGTCAATAAAATTCCACCCTTTAAGAGCTTCCACAAGACAAATGAAACCAGAATCAAGATGAACAGACAACCCACCAGCTGGGAGAAAATATTTGCAAAACATATATCTGACAAGGGCTTAAACTCTGTAATATATAAAGAATGCACACAACTGAACAACAAAAAAACAAACAACCCGATCAAAAAATGGGCAGAGGAAATGAACAGACACTTCTCCAAAGAAGATATACAGATGCCCAATAGGCACATGAAAAGATATTCAACATCACTAATCATCGGGGAAATGCAAATCAAAACAACACTAAGATATCACCTCACGCCCTTCAGAATGGCTGTCATCACCAAGACAAAAAACAACAAATGTTGGAGAGGATGTGGAGAAACGGGAACCCTCATACACAGCTGGTGGGAATGCAAACTGGTGCGGCCTCTATGGAAAACGGTATGGAGATTCCTCAAAGAATTAAAAATAGAAATACCCTATGATCCAGCTATCTCACTATTGGGTATCTATCTGACGAACCTGAAATCAACAATCCAAAGAGGCTTATGCACCCCTATGTTCACTGCAGCATTATTCACTATAGCCAAGAAGTGGAAGCAACCTAAGTGTCCCTCGACTGATGAGTGGATCAAGAAAATGTGGTATATATATACAATGGAATACTACTTAGCCATAAAAAAAAGACAAAATCGTCCCATTTGCAACAACATGGATGGGCCTGGAGGGTATTATGTTAAGTGAAATAAGCCAGACAGAGAAAGACAAACACTGTATGATCTCACTCATATGTGGAATATAAACCAACACACGGACAGAGAAAACTGTCTTGTGGTTACCAGGGGCAATGGGGGTGGGGGCTGGGCACAAGGAGTGAAGGGAGACATATATATGGTGACGGACAAACAAAAATGTACAACCCAAAATTTCACAATGTTATAAACTATTAAAACATCAATAAAAAAAATGCACCCTTTAAGACTGAAACTATCAAAAGTCAACATGTAACAGTTGAGATCAGTCATCTGGAAAAAAAAAATACTGATTCTAAGAAATGAATGTAATTCATATCAATGACCATGGTCCAGCTGCTATACCAGATACTAAGGATGGAGGACAACTGTCTTTTGCCCTCAAGAAGTTTGCAGACTAGTGGGGAAAACAGACAAGGACATCACAATAAATGTAGTATCTGGCCATGGTAGAGGCAAGCCTAGGACGCTATGGAGCCCTTGGGCGGGCCCTTAACACAGGCTTAGGGGGCAAGGAGAGGTTCTGGGAGGCCTTCGGGAGAGAGGGACAGCTTCCGCTGTGTCCTGAAGGTGGGTAGGAATTAGCCATTCATGGCACCTGGGAGAAAGAACAGGAGGGTGTTCCAGTCAAACAGTCCATTGAAGGGTCTCAGCCAGAGGAGGCTCCTAATTAGATTTGTATTTTAGAAAACTCACTCCAGCTACAGTGTGAAGAATGAATCAGAGGCATAAAATAGTGCAGACAGGAGCAGTTATGAGACTGTCGCAGAGACAAGGCATCTGAACTGAGATAATGCCAGTGAGGATGGAATATACGGATTTGAGTGGTGCTAAAAATTATAATTAACTCTAAATCTCTACTTGAATAAAAATAATAGCTAACACTGTTTACTACGTGGTTCCTATATGCTGGGCCCTGTTTCAAGTGCTTTCTGGGTATTAATGTGTTTGTCATTCACAGCAACCACATGAAAAGCAGATTGCCTGGTAAGTGGAAAAGCTGGAACTCAGTCTGGGGTATACAATCCAGAGTCTACGTGCATAACCACAACCCACATTTCCAGAATTTGAGCTGAAAGCATGTCTGGAAATGCAGAGGGGGAAGCCACGCCTGTATCCTGATGCTGCCACTGAGACCTTGCACACAATGAAGCCCTGATCAGTCAGCAAGCCTAGCTCTTTCTCTTTGGTCAGCTTAACTGGAGCCCGCAGGAGTGAGATGATGATATAAAGGAAAAGACAGAAGGTTGTCATTAGGGGAAAGAAGACTGACTGATGAGATGTGAAGGAGTCAAAGACATGGTCAAACTGAGGCAGAGAGATCCTCCTGAAACTGAGAAGGCCAAACTTGATAAAGCAGAAAAGTTAGTCACATAGGAAGATAGTCCTGAAATGTTATTAAATAAAAATAGATAATTACAAGGCAGGAGATGAGTGTGATCCCATTTTTGTTAGATGCATATATACATACATATATTTTTTTCTTCCTTTTGTTTATCTTTCTTCTAAAATGACAAATGTATTACTTAGTAGAGGTAAAATAATCTAAAAACTGGCTGAAGGTATGGGAAAGGAAGACTGAGGCAGCCACTGTAGTCACGGGGACAGCAAGAAGAGTGTCCTGGGGTGAACACTGATATCAATGAGGTTGGAAAGAGGATGGTGTAATCAAATGACGTGAGATTCAAGACAGGAAAGGGTGAAGGCCCAGAAGCAAGTTACGAACAAGGACTGTACCAGCTCAGCAGCCATGTGCAGCAGAGAAACCAAGGGGAGAGAGTTCAAGGGTTAAAGAATCATCAGGGGAGAGACTGATGTTTTTGTTTGTTTTTGTTTTTTAGGTCCTTTTTTGGTTTGTTTTGTTTTGTTTTTTATTGATGTTTTAATAGTTTATAACATTTTGAAATTTTGGGTTGTACATTTTTGTTTGTCTGTCACCATATATATGTCTCCCTTCACCCCTTGTGCCCACCCCCAACCCCCATTGCCCCTGATAACTACAATACAGTTTTCTCTGTCCATGTGTTGGTTTATATTCCACATATGAGTGAGATCATACAGTGTTTGTCTTTCTCATCCTGTCTTATTTCACATAACATAATACCCTCCAGGCCCATCCGTGTTGTTGCAAATGGGACGATTTTGTCTTTTTTTATGGCTGAGTAGTATTCCATTGTATATATATACCACATCTTCTTGATCCAATCATCAGTCGAGGGACACTTAGGTTGCTTCCACTTCTTGGCTATAGTGAATAATGCTGCAGTGAACATAGGGGTGCATAAGCCTCTTTGGATTGCTGATTTCAGGTTCGTTGGATAGATTCCCAGTAGTGGGATGGCTGGATCATAGGGCATCTCTATTTTTAATTCTTTGAGGAATCTCCATACCATTTTCCATAGAGGCTGCACCAGTTTGCATTCCCACCAGCTGTGTATGAGGGTTCCTGTTTCTCCACAACCTCTCCAACATTTGTTGTTTTTTGTCTTGGTGATGACAGCCATTCTGAAGGGCGTGAGGTGATATCTTAGTGTTGTTTTGATTTGCATTTCCCTGATGATTAGTGATGTTGAACATCTTTTCATGTGCCTATTGGGCATCTGTATATCTTCTTTGGAGAAGTGTCTGTTCATTTCCTCTGCCCATTTTTTGATCGGGTTGTTGTTTTTTTGTTGTCCAGTTGTGTGAGTTCTTTATATATTATGGAGATTAAGCCCTTGTCAGATATATGTTTTGCAAATATTTTCTCCCAGCTGGTGAGTTGTCTATTCATCTTGATTCTGGTTTCGTTTGTCTTGTAGAAGCTCTTTAATCTGATCAAGTCCCACTTGCTTATTTTTTCTTTAGTTTTCCTAGTCCAGGTAGGCATGTCATCCGAAAAGATTCCTTTATGACCAATGTCAAATAGTGTGTTGCCTATATTTTCTTCTATGAGTGTTATAGTTTCAGGTCTCACCTTCAGGTCTTTGATCCATTCTGAGTTAATTTTTGTGAATGGTGATAGCACATGGTCCACTTTCATTCTTTTGCATGTGGCTGTCCAGTTTTCCCAACACCATTTATTGAAGAGACTTTCCTTTCTCTATTGTATGTTCTTAGCTCCTTTGTCGAAAATTAGCTGTCCATATATGTGTGGTTTTATTTCTGGGCTTTCAATTCTGTTCCATTGATCTGTGTGTCTGTTTTTGTGCCAGTACCATGCTGTTTTGATTACTATTGCTTTGTAGTATGTTTTGAAGTCAGGGATTGTGATGCCTCCTGCTTTGTTCTTTTGTCTTAGGATTGCTTTAGCTATTCAGGGTCTTTTGTTGCCCCATATAAATTTTAGTATTCTTTTTTCTATTTCCGTGAAGAATGTCATTGGGATTCTGATTGGGAAGCATTGAATCTGTAGATTGCTTTAGGTAATAGAGACATTTTACTATGTTTATTCTTCCAATCCATGTGCATGGGATGTCTTTCCATTTCTTTATGTCATCATCGATTTCTTTCAATAACGTCTTGTAGTTTTCATTGTATAGGTCTTTCACCTCCTTGGTAAGATTTATTTCTAGATATTTTATTCTTTTTGATGCAGTTGTAAATGGTATTATCTTTTTGAGCTCTCTTTCTGTTAGTTCATTATTACCATACAGAAATGCAACTGATTTTTGTAGATTGATTTTGTACCCTGCGACTTTGCTGTAGTTGTTGATTATTTCTAATAGTTTTCCAATGGATTCTTTAGGGTTTTCTATATATAAAATCATGTTATCTGCAAATAGTGAGAGTTTCACTACTTCGTTGCCTATTTCGATTCCTTTTATTCCTTTTCCCTGCCTAATTGCTCTGGCCAAAACCTCCAGTATTATGTTGAATAGGAGTGGTGAGAGTGGGCAGCCCTGCCTCGTTCCTTTTCTCAGAGGAATGGCTTTCAGTCCTTTCCCGTTGAGTATGATGTTGGCTGTGGGTTTGTCATAAATAGCCTTTATTATGTTGAGGTACTTTCCTTCTCTACCCATTTTGTTGAGAGTTTTTATCATAAATGGATGTTGGATCTTGTCAAATGCCTTCTCTGTGTCTATTGAGATGACCATGTGGTTTTTATTCTTTGTTTTGTTGATGTGGTGTATCACATTGATTGATTAGTGGATGTTGAGCCATCCCTGCATCCCTGGTATAAATCCCACTTGATCATGGTATATGATCTTTTTAATGTTTGCTGTATTCTGTTTGCCAATATTTTTTTGAGGATTTTCGCATCTATTTTCATCAGCGATATTGGCCTGTAATTTTCCTTCTTTGTATTGTCTTTGTCTGACTTTGGTATCAGGGTGATGTTGGCCTTGTAGTATGAGTTAGAAGTGTTCCATCTGCCTCTCTTTTTTGGAATAGTTTGAGAAGGATGGGTATTAAATCTTTGAATGTTTGGCAAAATTCACTCGAGAAGCCATCTGGTCCTGGGCTTTTATTTTTGGGGAGGTTTTTTATTACAATTTCAATCTCTTTACTTGTGATTGGTCTATTCAGATTCTCCATTTCTAAATTCTGATAATTTATCCATTTCTTCTAGACTGTCCAATTTGGTGGCATATAATTTCTCATAGTATTCTCTTATAATCCTTTGTATTTCCAGTGTATCCATTGTAATTTCTACTCCTTCATTTCTAATTTTATTTACTTGAGCCTTTTCTCTTTTTTTCTTAGTAAGTCTGGCTAAGGGTTTGTCAATTTTGTTTATCTTCTCAAAGAACCAACTCTTTGTTTCATTAATCCTTTCTACTGTTTTTTTGGTCTCAATTTCATTTATTTCTGCTCTGATTTTTAGTATTTCTCTCCTTCTGCTGACTTTGGGCTTTGTTTGTTCTTCTTTTTCTAGTTCTGTTAGGTGTAATTTAAGATTGTTTATTTGCGCTTTTTCTTGTTTGTTAACGTGGGCTTGTATCGCTATGAGTTTCCCTCTCAGAACCACTTTTGCTGCATCCCATATGATTTGGTATGGCATATTTTCTTTTTCGTTTGTTTCCACATTGTTTTCTATTTGTCCTTTAATTTCATCAGCGATCCATTGGTTGTTCAGTAGCATGTTGTTTAATCTCCACATTTTTGTCACTTTCCCAGTTTGTTTTTCATGGTTGATTTCCAGTTTCATAGCATTATGGTCTGAAAAGATGCTTGTTATGATTTCAATCTTCTTAAATTTATTGAGGCTTGCTTTGTTTTCCAATATATGGTCTATCCTTGAGAATGTCCCATGCACGCTTGAGAAGAATGTGTAGTGAGCTGTTTTTGGATGGAGTGCTCTGTATATGTCTACTAGGTCCATCTCGTCCAGTTTTTCATTTAAGTCCACTATTTCTTTATTGACTTTTTGTCTGGATGATCTATCCATTGATGTAAGTGGGGTATTAAGATCCCCTACTATTATTGTGTTGTTGTTAATGTCTCCTTTTAGGTTTGTTAATAGTTGCTTTATGTACTTTGGTGCTCCTATGTTGGGTGCATATATATTTATAAGTGATATGTCTTCTTGGTGGAGTGTCCCTTTTATCATTATATATTTCCCTTCTTTGTCTCTCTTAATCTGTTTTATCTTGAAGTCTACTGTATCTGATATGAGTATGGCAACACCTGCTTTCTTTTGTTTGCCATTAGCTTGGAGTATTATCTTCCATGCTTTCACTCTGAGCCTGTGCTTGTCTTTAGAGCTGAGATGTGTTTCCTGGAGGCAGCATATTGTTGGGTCTTGCTTTTTAATCCATCCTTCCACTTTGTATCTTTTGATTGGAGAGTTCAATCCATTTACATTTTGGGTAATTATTGATACATGAGGGCTTAATGTTGCTGTTTTGTCACTTATTTTCTGGTTCCTTTACATTTCCTTTGTTTCTTGTGCCATTTGTTTCAGACTGCCAATTCAGTTTGGTTGTTCTGTCTTATGACGCTTCTAGTTTTCTTTGTTTATCATATGTGATTTTGTTTTGATTATTTGTTTAGTTGTTACCTTGAGGTTTGTATAAAAAATCTTGTGTATGCAATAGTCCATTATCTGATGGCCTCTTATTTCCTTATACTAAGTCAATTCAATCACTTTCCTCTTCCCCTTCTAAGTCGTTCTTCTTATACCTTATTCTATCTTGTGTTGTGGATGTGTGTTTACAGTGATGAGGTTATATTTATTTTTGGTGAATTCCTTCCTTTGGTCTTTGATTTTGTATTTAAGTGGTTGCTAACCTATTCTGGTAAAGATCTACTATTTTTCTGATTTTGTCTACCTATTTTTCTCCTTGCTCCAAGCTTTGTATTCCTTTTCTTTTCTCTTTTTCAGGCCTGAGGGCCTTCTTGAGTATTTTTTGTAGTGGGGTCTCGTGGCCCCCTAGCTTTTGTTTATCTGGAAAATTTACTATTTCTCTATCATATTTGAAGGATATTTTTGCTGGATAGAGTATTCTTGGCTGAAAGTTTTTGTCTTTCAGTATTTTGAGTATATCATTCCCCTCTCTCCTAGCCTGTAAAGTTTCTGTTGAGAAATCCTCTGAGAGCCTGATGGGAGTTCCTTTGTACATTATTTTTTGTTTTTGTCTAGCTGCCCTTAATATTGTTTCTTTGTCATTGACTTTAGCCAGCCTTACCACTACATGTCGTGGAGTGGGCCTTTGCATGTTGATGTATGTAGGCTACCTATTGGCTTCACTTACTGGTATTTCCTGCTCCCTCCCCAGATTTGGGAAATTCTCAGCTATTATTTCCTTGAATAGGCTCTCTGTTCCTCTTTCCCTCCCTTCTCCCTCAGGAATACCTATAAGTCTTATGTTACATTTCCTAATAGAGTCAGATATTTCTTGGAGACTTTCTTCATTTCTTTTTAGTCTTAGTTCTCTCTCCTCTTCCATCTGGAGCATATCTGTATTCCTATCCTCTATAATGCTAATTCTTTCCTCCATATTGTCAGCTCTGTTCTTTAAAGATTCCAGATTCTGCTTTATCTCCTCCATTGTGTTCTTCATCTCCATCAGTACTGATTGGTTTTTTTTATGATTTCAATCTCTTTTGTGAAGAAACTCCTAATCTCATTGAATTGTTTGTCGGTGTTATCTCGTATTTCGTTGAGTTTTTTTTTATGATAGCTATTTTGAAATCTCTGTTGTTTAGGTTATGGATTTCTGTGTCTTCAGGGTTGGTTTCTGGGTGCTTGTCATTTTCCTTCGGGTCTGGTGATTTCATGTACCTTTGCATTGTGGTTCCTGTATTGGCTTTGTTTTTCCTCATCCTGGAAATATCTGGTTGCAATTCCCACCTGCTGCCACCATATGGGATTTAAGGGCTGTGTAATCTGAGCCCCCTGTGCTCTGCCCTGGCTGTTCACTACGATCAGCCGGCCGCTTGGTCTGGTCTGGTCGGCTGAGCTGCAGTGTCCGGCATGCGGGGGAGGGGCTCTGTTTTTTGCCCGCTGGGTCCCTGGCGTGGGGGGCTTCTCGCTCGCCCCTCATTATCCACTCTCCTGGGGTGCTCAGATGTTGATGGTACCCCTGAAGCAGTTCTGAGTCCTCTCTGTGGGAGTTTCCCACTGGCTGAGAGAGCTCTAAGAGCTACGGTTTCCCCACAGAGGGCCGCCCCTCCCCACTCTCTGGGAGCCACGCAGACCGGGATCGCTGATCTGATGTGGAAGGAGAGGAGTTCTCCTTACCTCTCCTCACTTCCTCCTGGGCCCAGCACATTCCATTCTCAGATGCGCGGCAGTGTGGATCTTTCCGATCTTGCTTTTTGCTGTCTAGGAGTCCGTTGTTGGTCTGTGACTGTTCCTTTTGTTATATCTTATTGGGGGAAGAGTTTACGGGAAAGCTCACTCTGCCATGATGCTGACGTCACTCCTAGGTCCTTTTTTTAATGGCAAAAACCACATAACATTAAATTTACCATCTTAACCATTTTTAGTGTACAATTCAGTAGTGTTAAGTATATTTTGTTGTACAACATACAAATTGTTAAGCATAAATTGTTGTACAACAAATTTCTAAAACTTTTACACCTTGCAAAACTGAGACTCTATACTCATTAAATACTAATCCCCCCTCATCCCCCCTGCCCTTGGCAACCGCCTTTCTACTTTCTATGATTTTGACTACTTTAGATCCTTCATATGAGTGGAATCATACAGTATTTATTCTTCTGTGACTGGCTTAATTCACTATCATAAGGTACTCAGGGTTCATCCATGTTGTAGCATGTGACAGAATTTCCTTCTTTTTTGAGGCTCCATAATATTCCATTGTGTGTATATACCACATTTTCTTTATCCATTCGTCAATGGACATTTAGGTTGCTTCCACCTTTTGGCTATCGTGAATAATGCTGCCATAAACATGGGTGTACAAATATAAATTGTTTTTTTGATAATGGAAAAGAAAAGAAAAAATTCAAGGACAAAGTTGTGTGATGTAAAGAAACATTCTCAGGGGAGTAATGGTTCCAGAGGACACACTGGAAAGGATGGGAGACTCCAGGACAGATGGAGTGTGAAGGCCTGGATTCAGTTGAAAGCAGAACAAGACACCAAATTGATGTGTCTTCCTGTCACTACTTGGAAGATTGAAATTTATACTGGAAACTGGCATGACAAACTTCCCAAACCCTTTCCACCAAAAAAGTACATTTCTTTAGCTCCTTCTGAACATGTCTCCCCAAGTACTAATTAGTCCATTAACAACTATGGCCAAAAATCTGGCAGTCTTCTTTCCTCTCTCAATTTTCAATGCACATTGTAAATGTTAGCATCCCAATCCTTGAGCACTCTCTTTGAGACAATTTATGGAGCTAACATTGAAGGATTTCATCCATGTTAGAAATGGCCTTGAGGGAAAGGAAAATATGGAAAAAAAGGCACAAATTGAGGGGAGACATCATAACTTAAAATCTGTTTATGTATAATATTTCCCTTGATTGAAAAGATAGTGCTAAAAAACATTTGATTCAGAATTTTGACCCTACTACTAAGTTCAAAGGTCCATGAGAGCACATTTCATGCATCCTTTGACTTCAAGAACTGCAACCCTTCAACCTCAGACCAAAAAGAACTTGATATAAAGCACGTAACTAACAGTTCTGGCATTGGGTGGAGTTTATGGTCACATTCTCTCTTCCATCAACAAGCACACACATCTGGCTTTATCATCAGATTGTGCAGATCATCATCATTACTAACACACAGCACATGTGTGAGACACTTTATTGATATTCACTCATTTAATCTTCAAAACAACCCTATGAGCTGGGTTCTATTATCATTACCTTATTCCAGATACAACAATTGATGCACAGAAATGAGTTAACTTACCCAAGATTATGCTGCTAGTAAGTGTCAGAAGCTGGATTCAAACTCAAGGAGTCTGGTTCAGAGTCCATGCTCTTAACCATCACACTATAAGAACAGGTACAATAAACATCTACCCACCCCATAGGATATAAATACCATCTTGGATGCAGGAGTTCTACATTAAAATGGAAATTCAAAGGCAATGGTATCATTAACCTCACTACCACCATTCAGGCTCAAAAAGAAACTGTCCATCTCCTTCTCCAACCAGTCTGGAGTGACTCCCAAATTTATGAAACCCAGAGGAGGGATGGGAAATAATGCAACGGAGACCACATTTAGCAACTGAACAATTATCCGTATAATATAAGCAGACTTCAAAGTGTTTTGGACAAACTATAACTTAAGCTGAAATTGACAATAAAAGAATTTAAAAGTGATTTATGGTCCTCATACATTAATAACAATTGCATAGGTATTTATTTTAGTTCATTTCTGCAGCTCTCTTATTATAAAGACCCTGAGCCGGTGAAAAAGCTGTTTACTCCCTTTTGATATTCTGCATATGTTAGGAGAATGGTATTCAGCCCCCAACAGTACCCAAAAAGAAGAAGAAATCCAAGAATTTCTATAAGGAGATGTAAGGGGTTAACTCCTTCTACCAACTAGGTTTCTCTAGATTCTCCCCCTGGCTAATTTCCCAAAGATGGAAAGTTCACTTTTATCCAGGAGTCTCTCTCCATCCTCAGTCTCTGTAACTCGGCATTTGAACATGTTGGATGTATGACGCCTTACTGGGGTCATTTTGTTATCATCAATACCATGTACCAGGTCTATCCTGATTTGTAGTAACCCAGGAAAGCAGCTGAGGAACAGAGCCTCTATCCGAGATACATTACAGAATCCAGTTGTGCTGTCCCATAATCAACTTCTCTGTGTTACAGCCAACTTACAGCCAATGTTTTATATAATTACTAAGTCATATGTGAATTCAGCTCTGTCCAATGCTTGAGTGAATGATGTACGTATTCTATAACTGTTAAGGAGCAGAAATTTAAATCCTCTGTGGGGATTATGTTTTGGGGGAGCATCTTGATGAAACAGGATAAATATCTGGCTCTCCAGTGGAAGAAATCCTACTTTACCACAAGCACCACCTTCCCCAGGCTTCAACAACGTTTTCTTCAAGTTTCTAAAGGCATTTCCAGGGACCAAAGAGCTGCTCAGAGTTACTGGGGAAATATGCTAGGTGGACAGAGAAAAAAGAGCCATAGGAGCAACTGCTCTGGAAGAAACATCACAGTAGTAGCATACGACATCTTTTTGTGCCCTAAACTAACAGCAGGCCAACTCTAGAGGACATGCAATAGCCTCATATTGAGAATAGGAGATAAACAGGTCAAATGATACACTGACACAATTCCTAAATGTCAGAATTTCCCAACAAGCTAAGAACAGAAAGAATAAATTTACACCTCCAAGCATGTAATTTTCTCTACTCAAAATACAAACATGACCCTATTAATCCAAATCAAACCAACAATGTGTGACATTTTTCTCATTTGAAAGATTAATATTCAAGCAAGCAACTTAATTTCTAACCCTGAGTTCAAAAATTTGAGAACTCACCCCTGCAGGGTTCAAGAACTCTGGGTCCTTTGAGGCAGGAAACACAGTGCAGGATAGTTTGTGATTCAGAAGACACCTCACTACATCAAGAATTCTCCAAGGTGGCTGGTCAAACCTAATTTCTCCTGCCAGACTCACATCCGGGAACAAAGGTATGTGATCTCAGGAGCTGTCCCAAGTGCAAGTACTGATTCAGTTCCCCATCTTTCATTTCTTTTATTCTATATAATTTGAATCTCTCATTTATATAAACACTTGATTCCTACTATGTGTTAAATGCTACCTGATTTCTATAGTTAAAAAAAACATGATGTTTGTTCAGTCACACATTCTCACTCAAATGCATTCCTGGCATGCATTTGAGATTATGAAGACAAAGTTCCTAAACCCATTTAAGTCTCAATCCTCTAATGCTGAACCCATTAACTGAGTGCCTAACTAAGGGAAATAACTAGTCATAGACCATACCAATCACACCATCATTGGTACAGCAATATCCATAAATATCAAGAAAGTGATACACAGTTAACTTTTAATTATCCACACTAATGAAGGGGAACAGTGGCATGGTTAATCCAAAATAGTTTACAATCCAATAATAACTTCTATTAGGATTTGGAATTCACTATGTGACTTTCTTCCCAGAAGATTTACCTTCTGATTATGTTTTTCATGATGAATATTCAAGTGAGAAACTTAATTTCTCTCTTCGAGTTTTAAAATTTATAAGTTTCAGCCTCCTTCTCAGGCTCGCAGAACTAAAATGTAGTGCCTTTCACTAAAGTTTGTGATACTACCATAACTTCATATAATCCCATACTGAACTTCCCATGGTTGATGAGTTATTAGGTCCTAATGCCATGCTTTCCCAAGAAATAAATGCATAGCGATTCAGCTCACAATTTCTGAGCTCTTCCTCTCTCATCCTCTTAACTCTTCTGTCTTAGTCTGTTTGGGCTGCTATGACAAAACACCACAGACTGGATAACAACAAACATTTATATCCCACAGTTCTGGAGGCCATCAAGTCCAAGATCAAGGCACCAGCAAGGTCATATTTTGATGAGGGCTCTCTTCCTACTTCATAGCTGATGCCTTCTCACTGTGTCCTCACGTGGTGGAAGAGGCTAGCAATATCTGTGGGGTCTGTTATACAAAGCATTGATCCCATCAAAGAAGGCCCCACCTTCATGACTTAAGCACCTCCCAAAGGCTCCACTCCCTAATATCATCATATTTGGAGGTTAGGATTTCAACATATGAATTTTTGGAAGACGCAAACTTTCAGACCATAGCATCACCCTATTTCATTCTGTATTACTCATTCATGTATTGGTTCAAACATTTGAGTACCTATATTTGGCAGCTGTTCCTGTAATAATACCAAGTAACAAACTACCTTGAAGCTCAATGACTTAAAGTATTATGCATTTATTTCTTGCTCACAGATCTTCAAGTTGGCTGAACTCAGGGTGAGCCTTTGATTTTGGTTCAACTCTGCTCCATCTGTTCAACTATGAACCCCAACTGCCTCGGAGCAGTGGGTCTAGTGGATCACAGGAGCACAGGAAGACAACACAAGCCATCCATGCACAATTAAAACTTCTGTTTACATGTCTGTTCACATCCCACTGGCTAGGGAAGTCATATTGCCAAGCTCAAAGTCAGTGGGGCACATAAAAAGTATACTTCACCCCAAGAAGGAAAGAATGAAGGTAAATTTTTACTGAAAAGCACTCCAATCTATCATTCAATATGTATTAGACTCTCCAGTAGGCTCTGGAAATACCAGGATGAATAAGTCATGATTGCTGTCCTCGAGGACTCATATTTCAGGAAAAAGGATTAAAAGATAATGTTAAAACTGCTAAGTAAGAGTACATCCAAAATACTATGTGGGAGGGGGGACAAATCAGGGAGTCTAAGGCTTCTTGAGCTGAGGGAATCAGCAAAGGCTTTACATCTGAGCGTCTGAGGTGGAACTTGAAGATAAAGATGAGTTTCCAAGGAAAAAGATAAAGCAAGGACGCAGGAGTGTGGGAGTAAATGGTCTCTTCAATAAATGACAGGTCATGCAGTGTGACTAGAACCCAGTATATGTGAGGATAGCTGAGCACAGAATCAGTCCTATAAGCTAGGTTCAGGTTATGAAAAGCCTTATGGACCATATTAATGAGCTCAGAATTCATCCTATTGGCAATGAAGAGACTGGTGGATTTCAAACAGGGGAGCAAGAGATAATCACTGACATCGCCAGAGCCTGATTTTGAAAAGACACCCAGTGGCAGGGTGGAGGAGAGACTGGAGGTGGGAAAGCCAGTTAAGCGGCTATGGCAGTAGTTCAGGTAGAACAACCAGGACCTGAACCAGGACAGCGCCAGAAGCAAGGAAGGAAAGAGAGTTCTTTTAAAAAACATTTTGGATGTGAAATCAAAAAATGATTAGATGAGAGAGAGAGAGAAAGGGGCCTGGAATTACTCTGTTCTCCGAGCTTATACAACTAGTTAAAAAGTTAAGCCATTTCTTCTTTCTGCTTTCCAGAGCACACTGAACTACTGCTCTTAACTTTCCACAGCTCCCCAGGAGACAAAGAACTCTGCCTCTTGGCCTAATTGAAAGTCCTAGGGCAGCAGAACAGAAGAGGGCTTGAGGCAAAGGTAGAGTGTTTGATGAGAAAAGATTGATATATCCCTTTCCATAATCAGTGGAACACAGTGAATAGGTTGTGCATATTCTTTATCTAGAGTGCCTTTAATCACCTAACTGAAATCGATCCTCCTTTAGAGGAACATAAATTAATTCTCCAAACAAACAGCTAAGAGATGTGAAGAGATGCCTGCAGTGTTTACATACTCCAGCTCCCCTGTGATGGGGTAACGAAAGAAAAGCAACTATGAACCCAGAGGCAGAACCTGTGCCTGGAAGTGCCCAGGGTCAGGGAGCAAAAACTCCTAACTGTACTGACACCACCTATTATTTCACCATCATCTGAATTGACACTGGTGGACAGTTACCCACAGACAATACAGCCTCTCACTGGTCGTAAGCACTCAGATGCTGGGTAGGATGGCTCTGCTATTTCTCACTCTGAGCCCTTCCCATCCTTCCACATCCACTAGGTTAGAAGGAGTAGTGAGAGGGAAGGAGCTTAAAGTACCTCCTAGAACTCCAAGTTCCCAACAGAGCCTAGTGGAAAAGACCAGAGATGGGCCTGTGTTTTAAGCCTGGTTTACCGGCCGTGTGACACTGGACAAGTGTCTTCACCTCTCCGAGTCCCCATTTCTGTATCTGTGAATGAAAACTAACAGATACTTCTCTGCTTATAGTGGTTCAGGGATAAGATAACCCCAAAAGTCTACAACCTCAGGTGCGCTCAGAAATGTTAGAATACTTCCTCTCACAACCAATATACTGCTTTGCTAGACCGGGGCTGATTTGCTTAAAGGACTGTCAAATAAAATTGCTTACAAAACTTCCCCAAGTTGAACGTCTTCAGAGACAACGTGTGGCTTGTGCAGTAAGAGCTAGTATGATGCTATTCCCCATCTTCAATCTTCCTCCTGCCATTTCTTCTGACAGGAAGAGCCAGACCAAAATTCTAAAGATCAGCCATCCACACTGAGAGCAAGGCCAAGGGTTAACACAAGCCTTTTTAAATGATCCCAGTTGTTGTTCTAAATAATGGCAGCCATTATCAGTATTACTAATAAAGGCTCTTACACCAAACTGGTGTGTGTGTCCTGCTTAAATGTGAGACAAAGAGGTCAAGGCATGAAGGATAAGACTGGATTTCTTTTTTCAGAATGACCTCAAGGCAATTTCCAAGAGATTCAACCAACAAAGGAAACAAGCACACAGCTTCTTCCTGCTTCAAGCCCCTTCCTCCAGATCAAACATCATTTCTGCAGCCTACAATACTCCCCCAGTTAGAGAATTAATATGCAAATTCCCTAATTACATGGCCAAAAGTTTTACAGGTCTCACCTGGAGTGGTAAATGATCTCCTAAGATTCTGTGTTTCTTCGTAGGGGGTCTGGGAACCTCAACTTCAGGATTGTCATAGAAACCATTAGAGTCACTAAATTAACTAGCCCTTAGAATTAGCCAAGAGAAAGTGTATATTGATCTGACTTAGCGATGTGAGAACAGAAGCACTTTCTCTTGTGATTAACCTTTTCAGAGTCCTCTTAGGCTGCTCCTACATCTCAGCTGATGGAAAAATTACTGAAGAATCATTAAAATGTCCCTAGAACCACAGTCTTTGTGCTATTATTTTCCTTAAAATAATCAAATTACTTATACTTTCAACTGCAAGCCTCTCAGCATTTTTCAGGGCAAAGATATGTAGATAACAGAAATGTAAAATAATGGTCCCTATCCTTAGAAAACTCATTATTTAATAGATAAAGTTATTATCATCATTTCCATATCATGCTAAAGATAACAAATGCTTTTCATATACATTATTTCATTAAAATATTCACAACTATGAGAGATGGATAATACTTTTATCCCCAATTTACAGGTAAAGATACGAAGACAGAGACAAACAAAACAATTTGCTAAAAGTCTCATAGCTAGTAAGGACCCAGATGAAGGGGCAATTAGTTCTGCAAAGATGGAGGGGAAATACGAGGGATCAGGGAATGATGATGTTCTGGATTTTGAACGACTAGCAAAAGGCTGGTGGATCAACAAGTAACTTATAAAACATCTACTGTGAGCCGAGCACTACTTGAGACTGAGACACACAAGGGCAAGGCAGATGCCCTCCCTGCCCTCAAGCGACTTACTTTCTAATAGTAGACAAGGCACACAAGGGTCACCTCAAATTCCATCTGTGATCTGTGGGTAAAGTACAGCTTCAATTCCCAGTGGGCACTGAATGCCTCTGCCTTAGCCACCAGTTTCTTCTCCATCCAGCTGCTCCACATTAAACACGTTAGTCAGAGCAAAGGAATGGCCAATAGGCCGCTCAGAATGTATTACCATCAGACTAGATCTCAAAGCCAGCCCCTTGTAGGTTGGTGAAAGGGAATAAAGAAGGCAGAAAATGGGCCCACCTCATGAGTGTCAGGAGCCCTCTGCAGCATCTATGAGTCTATGCAGTCCTGAGCTCCAGGGCTCCTGGGGCCAATCTCTTACTGGTTAAAGAGAAAACAGCAGATAGGTTATGCCAACTATAATAATCCAGAAAATGATGTTTCTCAAAAATAATTGACAGTTTTGTATCATACCAAAAAAAAAGAGAGAGAGAGAAAACAGCAGGAGTCATCTTAGAGAAAGGCACCTGTAACAAGTCTTTATGGATCTTCTCAAGGTTACGGCCTTGATCTGGGGCGGACAGGGTGCCTCTTAGATGGGTTGGTTTTTTGCAGGGAATGATAAACAGAGGCAGTACAGAGCATAGATTTGAGGGCCAAACTGCACTGGTTTAAATTAATTTTATGACCTCGGGCAAGTTATTTAATCTCTCTTGACTCAGTTTTCTCATCTATAAAATGGGGATGATTAATAATAGTGCCTACCTCATAGGGTGTTGTAAGGATTAAAAGAATTCATTACCATCTGCCAACGGCTTAGAATAATGCCTGGCACATAATAAGCATTATTTAAGTCTTAGATACTTTTATATGTCAAGGCTGAGGGTTAATAGAGGGACTCAATCACTCTGACCTGCTTCAAAAGCATGTGATACAATCAATTAAATTAATTATATTTGACTCTTCAAATGATTACTTCCAATACACAGTTCAAATGATCACTCCAAAGCAAGTTATTTACCTCCTTCAGGCCTGCTAAAGCCTATTGCCTTAGGAAATATGACGGCTTCCTGAACAGGCATGACAGTTTTTAGGAGTATTGTCTGGTATTAACTCATGATTAGCTCTCTGAAACCTTCCCTGACCATACGCGCACAGAGATACACTTACACACACACACACATGCACACACCAGTGTAGTGTTGGGTCTTTTGTGTCTGATAAACCCAGGTTCAAATCCCTTACCATTTACTAACTGTGTGATGGTGGGCAAATTAGTTAAATTTGCAGGCCTCTGTATCCTCATGTGAAAATGGGGGCAATAAAACCCATCTTAAATGAAACGAGCTCCTGTCTGTCATCAAGTGGTCAGGGCCTGTCATGAGGAAGCCTTCTATAAATGGCAGCTAAAACACCCACAGAGCATTACTCACCTGGAAAGGGCCTCATAGAAATGATGCAGTTTTTCTTTCCAATGAGGCTATCGATTCCCTTTAAGGAGGCTCTCAGCAGGATAAATGACCCTTCATTATTTCCCTGGCAGACTCCTGGCATCTTGGGGTTCCAAAAAATCTGACTTACCACATCTGTGAGTCACAAAGGTCGATAGACATTGCTTCACAATGGCAGAAAATTATCACCGATAAAAATTGACCATTGTTCAGATACTGAAATTCCCCCAGAGAACATTACCTGGGGCATTCTGGAATAAGGAAGGCAAGGCTGATTAGGATCTACCACCTTTATCTAGGGAGTCTTTAAGGGCAAACCAAGCCAGGTGTAATCAGAAAAGAAACTAGAGAGTGGAAAAGAACAACTGATTTTCTGCCTCCAGAAAATCATCAATCCCCAATATTGGTTCTGACGGGATTCCTTAAAATCCATACTTAATTATGTCACTTTCCCCTTAAGATAGTTCAGTGGCTCCCCATTTGTCACAAGCTAAAATCCACCCTTACTTACCACCCCCACTCCACCTCTTCAGCCTCATCTCTTGCCATTCTGCCCCTATATCCACAACCTACTCCAGTCCCACCAAATCGTACTATCAACTCATCATATCTCTCTTAGACTCAAGATACTTTGCACATCACCTTTTTGAGTCAACCATTTTATTGTCAGCCATTTTGACTGCAATTCAATAGACTTTGCAATGATTACATATTTTGCTCACCTTTCAACCACGCCAAATCAACAATCAAACCAGAGAAAGATTTTTATAGTGACCAATTTTTCCATGCCCTGTTTTAGGTCATAATCAATTTCCCATCAATTTTGACATCTATGAGGCTTATTATTTAACTTCACTAGAACATCAAGTTCTGCATTTGAGAATGTCTGCAGTGTCTAAGATCGCCCATCAAATTGTCCTTATATTTCAGCTCACTTTGAAAACAGCATACCAACCAAGAGCAGCTAAGCAAGAACTGAGAATCCTAATCCTTAATCAACTAGTCAATAACCATCTAATCAATAATCACCTTCACCGAATAGTGTTGAGAAAACTGCACAGATACATGCAGAAAAATGAAACTGGACCACTTTCTTACACCATATACAAAAATAAACTCAAAATGGATCAAAGACTTAAATATAAGACCTAAAACTCCTAGAAATATAAGACCTAAAAAGCTTTTGCACAGTGAAGGAAACCATCAACAAAACAAAAAGGCAACCTACTGAATGGGAGAGTATATTTGCAAATCACATATCTGATAAGGGGTTAATATCCAAAATATATAAACAACTCATACAACTCAATATCAAAAAAACAAACAACCCAATTAAAAAATGGACAGGGAACCTGAACAGACATTTTTCCAAAGAAGACATACAAATGGCCAACAGACACATGAAAAGATGCTCAACATCACTAATCATCAGGGAAATGCAAATTAAAACCACAATGAGATATCACCTCACACCTGTCAGAATGGCTATTATCAAAAAGACAGCAAATAACAAGTGCTGGCAAGGACGTGGAGAAAAAGGAAGCCTCGTGCACTGTTGGTAGAAATATAAATTGGTGCAGCCACTACGGAAAACAGTATGGAGGTTCCTCAAAAAATTAAGAATAGAACTACCATATGATCCAGCAATTCCACTTCTGGGTATTTATCCAAAGACAACAAAAACACTAATTTGAAAAGATATACGCACCTCTATGTTCACTGAAGCTTTATTTATAATAGCCAAGATATGGAAACAACCTAAAGGTCCATCAGTAGATGAATGGGTAAAGAAGATGTGATATAGATATATAATATATATACATATATATAAACACAATGGAATATTGCTCAGCCATTAAAAAAAATGAAATCCTGCCATTTGCAAAAACATGGATGGATCTAGAGGGTATTATGCTAAGTGAAATAAGTCAGACAGAGAAAGAATACCATATGATTCCACATATATGTGGAATCTAAAAAACAAAACAAACAAACAAAACAAAACAGAAACAGATTCATAAATACAGAGAACAAATCAATGGTTACCAGAGAGGAGGGGGGTCCAAAGAAGGGAGAAATAGGTGAAGGGGATTAAGAGGTACAAACTTCCAGTCATACGATAAATAAGTCATGGGGATGTAATGAACAGCATAGGGAATATAGTCAATAATATTGTAATAACTTTGTGCGATGTCAGATGGTTACTAGTCTCACCAGGGTAACCATTTTGTAATGTATATAAATGCTGAATCACTACGTTATACACCTGAAACTAATACAATACTGTATTGTATGTCAACTATAATTCAATTTAAAAAAAAATGAAAAGAATGATCTGGTTGGTTAGCTGTGGTATTGTAAGGAGGGATCCCTCTGGCTATAGAATATGTGTTGTATCCATTTCTTGGCGCATCAGAGAGGCAACCCAGGACACTGTTAATAGTGTGAGCTCAGGAGACAAACTGCCTGGGTGTGAGTCCTGCCTCTGCCACTTATGAGATGTGTGACCTGGGGCACATTATTTCGTTTCTTTGTGTCTCAATTTCCTCTTTTGTAAAATGGGGATAATAATAGGACCCAACTCATAAAGTTGTTGAGAAATAATAGAGTCAATAATTGTAAATAGACACACAGAGAATAGGGCCTGGCACATGTGGACAGACTTGTGGACTCCTCTCCCTGGTCTAACAGGCGAATCTAGCAAACGAATTGCATAGGCTTTAAGTCAGTATAATAACATCCATGCTGTCCTGTGAAGCAGCCGTGCAGGCCATCTTCAGCCTGTGTCAAATGACCTTGCAACCCCACACCTCATGACTGAAGACGCCAGCTGGACAGATCCACAGCATGAAGAGATAAAGGATACCTCACTCTCACATTTCCCAGCTGCATTTCTTAGAGATTCAGGGAATAATTAACAACCCTGGTCCTGGCCTCCCTCCACACATAGATGATGTCAGAATCTCTGAACTTGTCTGATGTGTAACCGAGAAATTCTTGTTTATGTCACCCTCGATGTATAATCTAGAGAAAGGCCCAGAGGTACTCTATACCTTTCTTTTTAAACTCTAGTTATAAGGTTTTTTTCTTTTCCTCTTCCTGCACATGCACTGTTCCGTGAAGGAGACATAAGCTGCACTTAGACTCACAGCCCTCAGAGCAGCTCCATCAGAGCATCTGTTGAACTTTTTCCCAGGGTTTGAACTCCTTATGCTCATTATTGAATAAACGTGTTCACTGATGTCACCTAGACTCTTTATTTCAGTTGACACGCATAAGAAAAACTATACAAATGTGTGTTATGTAAAATAAATACAATAACATCTGGTTATATAGCTGATGGCAGCAAATGCCCCATGACAGCCGTCAAAAGCTGAAATTACGGAGGTTTATTTTTTAGGATAACAAAGGAGGTGTTATCTACTGCTGCCAAAAAATCGCAATTTATTCTTTTTACTAGAAATGGAAATTGGTACCATTAGTCTTCATCAAAGGTTATGGACCAAGGACAGAAATCTTTGTTTTCTCAGGGCGAAAAATGACACAAAAGCTAACAGTTATAAAGCATTAAAACACTGACATCAAAACATCCTGCTTCATCCACTTACCCTCCTTTCCTCTGAGAGCAAGTTTCAACCAGGAAATATTACCACCACCAAAGAGCACCTTTGATAACTGGGGCTTAAATACCTCTTTCATGGTAAATGATCTCTTATTTATATATGGTGGTTACTAGCCACCACCGACAGTGAGAAAAGAAACACACAACAAAACTACAAGGCAGTATCATAGAAAGAGAATTTTAAAATAGCTACATGTTGGAATGAGGGAAAGGAGGCTGAGTCAGCTACTATTGAGTCTACTACTAAGGTGCTTATAAGGGCACCTAAGACATGCAAGAGGCCAAAGGGCTCCCAGTCCTGCCCAGGCCTTGCTGGACACAGGAGAGAGGAGCAGCTGACTGTTCACCTGGAATGATATAAGGGGAGGAGTGTGCACAGGCTTCCTGGTTTGAAACCCATTGTTCTAACACTTATTGTCTGTGAGAACTTGGGTAACATACTTGCCTTTTTGAGTCTCAGTTTCCCCAACAGTAAAGTGGAGGTATACCTTACTGAGCTGGATTTGGGGAAATAAGACTATAGAGCCTTTATATGGTGCCTGATACACAGAAGACACCCGATTCTCTAGCTGTCCTTTTTTATTTTTTTTTAATTTTTTGTTTATTGCAGTAACATTGGTTTATAACTCTAGCTGTCCTTTTTTATTTTTTTTTAATTTTTTGTTTATTGCAGTAACATTGGTTTATAACGTTGTATAAATTTCAGGTGTACATCATTATACTTCTATTTCTGCATAGATTACATCATGTTCACCACCCAAATACTAATTACAACCCATCACCACACACATGTGCCGAATTATCCCTTTCGCCCTCCTCCCTCCCCTCTTCCCCTCTGGTAACCACCAATCCAATCTCTTTTCTACATAACGTAAGCAATAAATCTCCAGAATCTGTGGAAGAAAATTAGATCAGTGATGTGATACTTATCATCAAATGGAAATTATACATTCAATATCCTTCCTATATTCCACACATCCTCAAGTTTTTCCCAACACATACTAGTAAGGGTTCTTGTTGCAAGCAGCAGAAACTGACTTTTAAACACTTAAAAAAAGGAATTTATTGAAAGGGTCAATTGGAGGCTCTAAGGTCCAGGCCTGAAAACCAGGAAAGCTACAGAGCTCGGCAGCAAGATTGCCTGGCAAGAGTCACACAACAGGTACAAGCTGGTGCACAGGACACATCTGTCACCATGATGAATGTGACCTTCAAATCTCCCTCCGTCTGTAGGTCCCTCACTCAGGGCTCAGTGTTCCTAGATCTAACAGCACACGGAGCACATGCCTGCCCCTGGCTGTCCCAGGACGTGCACAGCAGAAGGATCTGACTTCCTTTGCTTCCAAAGAAAAAGGGGACAGGTAAAGTGAGGAATAACCCTCCTACCAACAAAATAGGGAATGCCCCAGAAGGAAGATGGAGGCACCAATAGGAAGAAAGGGCTAGTTGCTGGAAAAGAAAAAAGTGACAAATCACACACATTGAGAAAAAAAGGGAGATAAATGACCTGCATCATTGTCCCCAGTTTTGAAACAGGCTCCGATGTACCATCATCCATTCATTCAACAAATATGTATTGACTATCTACAATTTCCATCCATTGAGGATACAATGGTCAACGGCTCGTGGACGATCTCTGCCCTCAAAGAGATAAATAAAAACAAGTAATTGTTATAGTAGGTGTTACCTGCAAGTAAGCATATGTCAGGCAGCCTAATCTAGTCTTGGAAGAGAGATAGGCAAAATGATCTCAAAGCTGAAACTCAAAGTAAAAAATAAATCTACCTCTTTGCCTGACATCTATACTTCTATGCCCACCTCTTGATTCCCATACACAGCTGGTATCAGGTCCATCCTCTGAGCCTGGCCTCATTTAATCCCAGACACCCCCATCTCTCTCCTACCCCAGGTCAACAAGAGTTAACCGAGCTGGCTTCACCCTTATAATAAGGGGAGGGACTAGGTCCAGCTCTGAGCTAAATTCTGAAGCAAGCTATCTGTGGCTCTTTTCCCACGTCTTTGCTGCACCCTCTCACATCCCAACCACCCTTCAACTAGACACCCTAAAATCCCAAACCCTCACTGTACTTGCACCCGTACCAGAGATGATCCAAAAGTCCATCATCAGCACTTAGAAAGAAGAACTCAGAAGGAAGAAAATAAAACTGGCTGTTGAGATTTATATTATAAAATTAAGCCTTCAGGGAGGTGGTTAGCATCCTCCTAAACATAAATTTGTAAATAAGTAACAAAAGCATTTTCTAAATTCAGGCACCTAAGTGGAGCTCTTTGCTAGATTTCTTCCACTCACTCCTCCTAATCGACTCTCTATCTTTCCCTGCCCTACGTATTTCCTGCAAGGTCAACCTGAATAAACTATACCAATAAGGTCCCTTGATAAATCAACTGACAAGAGATCAGAAGACAGCAGGAGAGTGAAGTCAAGGTATTTATTACCTGGCTTTTTCTCTCTGCTAGATTTGCCACCCTTCACTGAAAGTCACAGCTCCTGCCAAGCAGCCCTCTCCAGGTTCAGGTAACCCCTCCCTCCACTTGCCCCTTCGGTCCCCAGAGGGCTAGGGATCCCCAGTTGGTAGCTTCAGTGTACTGCAATATCTCTTGCTGATTTCTCTAAACCAAGGAGTGTCAACTTTAGCACTACTAACATTTGGGGCAGATGATTGTGGTGGGAAGCTGAGCTGTGCATTATAGGATGTTTAGCAGTATCCCCAGACTCTGTCTACTAGATGCCAGTAGCACCCTACCCCCCAGCTATGACAGCCAAAAACGTATTCAGACATTTCCAAATGTCCCCTAGAGGACAAAATCACTCCCAGCTGAGGACAACTGATCTAAATCTTTCTACACTTTTGTTAATAGTCCCTTCACCAAACCTTTCTCAAATAATCCAATGGAAGTGTGCTATCTCTTTATTACCTAGACCCTGACTGACACAAGAAGTCTATGTATAAAGTTAGGCAAAGTCACCACATTAAAACTTATTTAACCCACTGTAATGTAAATTCCATAAGGAAAGGATATTGTCTGTCTGATTTACTGCTGCATCCCCCTCTGCCAAGATCAGTGTTGGACCTTAGTACGTACTCAATGAATTTATTTCTCAAATGAATGAATTCAAGCGATGGCACTGACAATAATAGCATATGTAAATATGAAAGTTTCCGCAGAAGATAAGGAAGCACATAAAAAAGGTAAAATGGTATAGGGGTTCAGCAAGTACAACACAGAGGAGATGAGGCCTTGGCCAATGGCGTCAAGTACTGTGGCCCCTCTGTTAAGACAACTCTCGCTATAGAATAGTCTCTCAACCTAGCTTACCTTAGTGAGTTAGTAAGACCATATCAATTCCTTGTACTTGGATTCCAGGCTTATCAAGACAACCTACAGTATAAGCTCCGTGAGAGCTGAGATACAGCCCGCGCAGTTCACCACGCAATACCCGCTACCTTGCTCAGTGCTCAATAAATAGTTGTCAAGTGAGTAAATCAATGAATGGACCATCTGATTATGATTTAGCTTCCAAGTGACTTAGCCACAGGGGAAAAGAAAGATCTGGTCTTATGACCTTCAAGAATATCAAGAATATTATTTTTTAATGTGTGTAAGTAAACCGAAATTACAAGATTTCTCTGTCTTATACGCCTTTTGGTAATATTGACCATCCTCATAGAGGCTGATCACTCCTGAATCAAAGAAAAGTCAGGGGTCAGAAAAGCATAGAGTCCAATTCTGAAACACAGAAACTTAATTGAGGTTCAGAGTAAAACTGTACAGGTTCTTTGAAAGCATGCAGTAGCAAAAAACAAACAAAAAAACAAAGAAAATTTTCCTACATGGCCAGCCAATGCTTAAAGACTTCAGTATTAATATAAATGTATCAAATCAATACATTGTATACCTTAAACTTACATGATGTTACATGTCAGTTATATTTCAATTTTTAAAAAATGATTTAATATTAGAAATTGATTCCTTTAACATATGTTTTTTGTTCCCTATTTTAAAAGTGCATGTATTTATTATCTATTGCTGCATAATAAATTATATGCAAAACTTAGGGGCTAAGACAACACACATTTATTATCTTAGAGTTTGCGTGTGTCAGGAATCTGGACTTCACTTCAGAGTTTCTCATGGGCTGCAATCAAAGCCCCGCTGAGCTGTAGTCATCTCAAGGTTCAACTGGGGAAGGATCAGCTTCCCAAATCACTCACATGGCAGTTGGCAGGATTCAGTTCCTCAAGGGCTGTTGGCCAGAGACCACCCTCAGTCCCTTGCCGTGTGGACTTCTCCAACATGGCAGCCTGCTTCATTGAAGTGTGCAAGATGAAAAGGCAAGAGAGAGTCTGCTAACAAGATGATAGTCCCAGTCTTGCAGCCTAATCACAGAAATGATGTCTCATCACCTTTGTCATATTCTATTGGTGAAAATAAGTCACTACATCCAGCCCACACTCAAGGAAAGGGAATATAGAAGAAAGCGAGTACCAAGAGGTGAGGATCATTGGAGGCCAGCTTAGAACTATCCGCCTACTACAACACAAATTACCAAAAGAATAAAGACCCTTTTCACAGATTCAGTGGAATCTAGGGAGGTTGCAGAGAACCGAAGTTTGAGGCCATTGGGTGTCTTGCTTGGAAAATGAGGATAGAGTGGAACCTCATAAAAGTGATAGGAGCGTGGAAGTTGCATTTTGTCAAATCCAATATCATCTAGAATATTGGAGCAAAGGCATTCAGAAACTCAAAGCAGCAGAGAAGGGAGGGATCAAGCATTCCCCTACCATCTGTTAGTTGGAAGATACTTGAAGTCTTTACTTCATCCTCACCTCACTATTACAAGCTGGATATTACTATCCCTAGGTTATAGATAAGGAAATTGATGAACAATAGGTTAAATTTCTGTTCTGAAGTCACAGAGATAATAAATGACAGCTCTAATTAACACAGATATTAGAATCAGACAGAAATGGGCTGATGTCTACACCCCACCATTTATTTGCCATGTAACTATTTGAAAGTCATTTGTTTGTGGTATTTACTGCTGTATCCTGAGTGCCCAGCAGGTGCTTGGCAAGTTTCGATGAATTAATTAATGAACCTCAGTTCGTTCTGTAAAATGGGCTTAATAATGGCACCCACCTCAGAGGTTGCTGCAAGGATTACATGAGATGATGCAAACACTTAGCACAGTGCCTAGCTCTTGGTAGGAGCTCAAAAAATGATCCTTTCTATTGTTGTGTTACTTGCCCTGATTCCAATCTTAACATCAAACACTGCATCCAATCTAAATACAACGTTAGGGCCGGCCCAGTGGCTTAGCGGTTAAGTGCGCGCGCTCCGCTACTGGCGGCCCGGGTTCGGATCCCGGGCGCGCACCAACGCACCGCTTCTCTGGCCATGCTGAGGCCGCGTCCCACATACAGCAACTAGAAGAATGTGCAACTACGACATACAACTATTTACTGGGGCTTTGGGGAAAAAAAGGAGGAGGACTGGCAATAGAGGTTAGCTCAGAGCCGGTCTTCCTCAGCAAAAAGGGGAGGATTGGCATGGATGTTAGCTCAGGGCTGATCTTCCTCACAAAAAATAAATAAATAAATAAATACAATGTTACTATAAAGTACCATAAACTTCCAGCTTCTCAGTGCCCGCCTGATCCAGTCTCTTCCTGGTGAAACCCTCACACCAAGTGTTAATTCCCAGTTCATTAAAACAGACATCGTCCGCTCCGCAAAAACTGTTCCCTACGCATTCTGCATAGACACCACATGGTCTCCACATCCTCTGCTCCAGGAACACTGGACCTTACCCATTTCCACATAGACCCTTTATGGTTCCACATCTTCTCTGCCAGAAAAACTGGACTCTTCCCCTTTCCACAGAAACAACACACAATTCCCACATCCTCTATACCAGGAAAGCTTCCCTTTCCTGCATGGGCATCATGCGGTCCCACATTCTCTGCTCCAGGATACTGGAGCCCATCTCTTCCCACATGGACACTGTATGGTTCCATATCCTCTACACCAAGAAAACTGGGTCCCACCCTTCCTGCATGGAAACCACATGGTTCCCATATCCTCTGCTCTACAAAAATTGGACACCATCTTTTCCTACATGGATACTATATGGTTCCCACATTTGCATCATTGCTGACATTTGTGCTTTATTTAGTTATAGAGACTAACAAACCTGAATTCAAGTCCTAGCAAGTCCTTTATCCTCACTGAGCTTTGGATGCCAATAACCGCACAATGTAGTTCTTAGCAAACGACCCAATGAAACACACTGAACAATTAGAGTGTCCTTGGAGGAGGCCAGGAGAGATGCTTGCCCTGCTTTACTCGTACCTTGCCTTGGGCTGTACAGGAGTTTAACCTCCAGAATCACAATGCAATCTTTTTGCTTTATTTGGCCTTATTGTTTCTCCATTTGGGAGCCAAATTATAGCCTCATAAAGCAGCAGGAGTGCCAGAGAAATTGCTTAAATACAGTAACTATTAAAACCTCAAACTGCTGTGCTAATTAAATTGCCTTATTGCAACAAATTTTATAATACGAGGCGAGTAAAAATGCCAGTCTCCCTTTTTGGCAAGAGGAAAGAACCCCTTCTAGTTATGTTCTCATTTGACTCCAACGCAGACCTCAGCCCAGGGGGAAAGTGTATGCTCGGACCAGCTGGCTGGATTCCCCTCTTCTCCAGGGAGGCTGCTTCCACTCAGTCAGTGAAGGTCACTTGGGCTGGTGCATAACAACGGAGAAGCAAACAAGAGCCACCAAACAAGGGTTGATTGCTGAACAGATCCAAGAGTTTAACAGAGAGGTTCAGAGGATTTTGTGCAAACAACTCGTCAGCAATGATTGAACACATGGTGTCTACCACGTAATATGTTAAGTCCTCAGTGCGTGAAAGAAGGACACTGGTGTCCAGTTCCTGCATAAGAGAGAAAGACAGGCCAAATGAAAAGGATACTTAAAATTTATAGAGTAGAAAGGTTAATAACACAGGCTCTTTAGCCAGATTCCCTGATTTGAACCCTAGTCTACCTCTTACTAGCTGGATGATCTTGAATTAGTTACTTAACCTCTCTGTGCCTCATATGTAAGATAAGGCAAATACCAGTAGGTATTTAAGAAGGTTGGGTGAGGATTAAATGAGTTAATATATGAAAATTGCTTAACACAGGGCTAGCACAAGTCTATCTGCAGTAAATTTGGGGAGCATTATTATCACTGAACAATGTAAAAAATACTGATGAGGAAATTGGAATTCTAGTCTTGATTCCACGTCTAATCTGAGGCCATTTTCCTTCTGTGTCTTTAAACTTATTCATTTGTAAACTAAGGGAGTAAGAACGGAGAGTTGATTATCTCTAAAATTCCTTCCAGCACTAAAATATTATGACCAATTAGACTTGTACTCGGTTAAGTGTGATATATTCAAGCACAGTGATACATGACACAGGGCATCAAGAGGAAGATATTAATCCAAGTATCCACTGAGCACCTAATGGGTGCCAGACATTGTGCGAGGCACTAACTATTTGCCAGGGTCAGTAGAAGAAGGAAAGCGGGTTGAGTCAAAGTACATCAAAACACACCCCCCTGGCAGTACGGACCTGGCTCTCTTCCCTCTGCCTTTCACTGACTCTCAGTCCAGAAAACTTGCAAGTGCACCAGTCAGGGTCACAGCAAGATAAAAGCAGCACATCAAATGAGATAAGCAAAGGAGGGTTACTAGAGGCACTATTTATAAAGAGAAGGGCAGTGTGTAGGGAAACTAAAGAGGCTACCCTGTTCTAAAATGTACTTGGGATTTTGTTTTAAGTCAGGTATGGCGAGACCAACAGACCAGGAGATGGCTACCATTGAAAAGATCTTCTGTTACTCACAGTTCCCAAGAGGAAGGAGCATATGCCACATTACGGGGGCTGGGGAGAGTTACGCAGAGAAGCACCACGGCGAGTCAGGAGGCAGAGGGAGTGGGAGGAAAATATGGGCAATAATCTTTATCGTGGTTTCCTCAGGAGGGAATAGGTGAGGCAGGGTAAGCAGGCTTGGCAGGTTTAGGGATAACTAGGTTGAATAATTTTGGCGGGCTCTAGACTATATAGCTGGGTCCTAGTTGTCTGGTACCTGGCCCTGGGGTGATTTAGGGCAAGGGGATAGTGTCTCTGACTGCAGGAGTCTTATAAAAGAAGGTGATGGGGGTAAAGACAGTACTGATTGGTTTGCTTATCAGAGGCATGCTCCAAGAAAGTCTTTTACTAGCTCTAAGAGTTAAATAATTCTGGGAGGGGCAGTCCCCTCCCCTCCTCGGGTCCAGAAGGCCCCAAGATGTCAAGGCCTCATAAATACGCTAAGTCAAAAAACATGATTAATACACACATCTAGGCCTGAAGGGACAAGAAAGGAAGTGGTTACCAGAACCCAAAAACAGAATCACATGAAGAGAGACATCTTGAAAAGACCTGTGATCCAGTTAAAGGATGCAGTCAGCCTATGGTGACCCAGCATAGAAAGTTACCAGCAAGAGAAATAAATATCCAACCTCTCTCCTCCCTTCCTGTGATTTCTTGTTAGGGCTCCCCGTTGGTGAAAAGCCAACTAAAGCCAGAGGGCAAGGGAGATGTGGACCACACTTTGTGGTGATGTGGTCCATACAGGCCTGCCTGCCCAGGAGAGAGCAGAATGGGGAAGAGTGGAGAGTGGAACTGGAGGGGCAAAGAGAAGACATCAGCACATACAGAAAGAACACATCCAAATCAGGACTGAAACCACAGGAAAAACCGTGAACTGCTTCCGCTTCGGGGAGAACCTGCAAATGGTCTGCTAACAAACCTGGGTGGAAGGTTGCCTAGAGATGGAGCAATCAAAGATGAAAGGAGGAATTTATTTCTTCATTCCAACACTTAACCTCTTCCTTCATCTCAGCACAGATGTGGAGCACTGTGAGGAAAGGCAGGTATGATTTCACTGTCTCCTCCCGACAGGAACCTTCTGTGAGCACATCCTTCAGGCACCCCAGGATATTTAAAAGCCTATTGTGTTCCAAGGACTGCTGACCTCACCTCTGTTGCCAGGAAACCTGCTGCAGACTCTAGTGCCTGAGCACCCACGTCACTGCTGTCCCCAGATGATCCCGGAGGAAGCAATGAGCTGATGCTGATGCCTATGGTTGGAGCAGAGTGGGCAGCACTCACCTGGGCCATGTGAGAAGGCCAGCTCTGCTGCTGCAGCTCAGATTAATGCCGACAGGACACACCCACAGCAGGTTGTGGAGGAAGAGTGAACAATACGGTTCAAAAATCATTAAGTCAGTCTACCTTGTGCTTGGTTCTAAGAATGCGAGACTGAAACACACATGGCCTCTGCCCTTCAAAGAATTCACAATATATTAAAAGGAGACAGAAATAAACCAATGATAGCAATGCAGTGCATAAAATTAATTGCAGAACTCCATGCTGGGTCCTCCACTAGGGAAGAGGGAAGGCAGCAAGAGGCTAATCAGCCTAGACAAGGGGAGTAAAGTTTTTTTCTTGGGAGGAGGCAAAAAAAATCTTACACTTTTTATGTAAAAAGCACAGATAGACATACAGCATATAAACAGATACACAGTTCTATGGCATGAAAATCTCATAAGGAGTGAGACAATTAGGAAAGAAAATATCTAAAAAGGCTTCTTAAAGAGGTGATAATGAAAGAAAGAGTGAGAAACACTGAGTTTAGTGGATAGGAGAATGAGGCCTCATCCCAGACTCTGAATTCCAGCTCCCTTCTTACAGATGTGTGACTGCACACTTAGCTTCCACAGCCTTTCTGTGCCTCAGTTTTGTCATCTGCAAATTGGAGATAACAATAGTACCATCTCCTGTGTACTCTGATTAAATGAGATAATACATATAAAGTGCCTAGATGAGTATCTGACTCATAATAAATGCCCAATAAATATATGTTATTGTTATTAATCCATTCAACAAATAATGTGCACCTACCAACACAAGAAAGTATAAAACCCAGCCCTGGTCCTTAAGGAGTGTTAAAAGAAGCAGCCTCATACACAGGCCTGATGGTCTAGTGGCTAAAGTTCGGCACTCTCACCACTTCAGCGGCCTGGATGCATTTCCTGGTCACAGAACCACACCACCATCTGTCAGTTGCCATGCTGTGGCAGTGGCTCACATAGAAGAACTAGAAGGACTTACAACTAGATATACAACCATGCACTGGGCTTTGGGGAGAAGAAAAAAAAGCAAAAGACTGGCAACAGATGTTAGCTCAGGGCGAATCCTTCCCTGCAAAAAAAATAAATATATAGTTCTTAAAAAAAAAAATGAAGTGGCCTAGCACAGAAGATAAGAGCTTCAGCTTTGCAAGCAGACTGGAGTTTGAATTCAGGATTCACTGCCTGTCAGCAAATCATTTAACTTCACCCAAGCTCAGGTCTTCCTCCTGTAAAGTGGGCAGGAAGAACACCTACAATACTTACTGAGTGCCGAGGACGGGCCAGGTAGGAGGCACTGGGAATAGAACGTCTCACTCCTGTGGAGCTTGCATTATAATAGAGGAGACAGACAAAATAAACTAATAAATATGTCATAGAATGTCAGGGAGTGGTAAGTGTCTACAAGAAAGAGAAAGCAGAGTAGGTTTTAGAACAGTGATAAGAAGTGCTTTCAAACAGAGTATCCAGGGAAGGATTCTTTGAGGAGGTGACATCTGAGCACAGACATGAGTGAAGTGAAGGAATAAATCCTGCAAACACCTGGGGGAATGGTGTTCCAGGAAAAGAAAACACTACATGCAAACATCTTGAGATAGGAACATGCTCGGAGTTTTTGAGGCAAGCGTTGCCAGAGCACAGTGAGCAAGGGAGAGCATAGCGGGGAGGTGAAGTCAGAAAGTGAGACAAGAGCCAGGAGTTTAAGTGTGACCAGGGATAAGAACAGGTAAACAACATGACCTGATTTATGTCTTAGGAACATGCTTCTGGCTGCTGTGTGGAGAATGGACATAGACAAGATGGAGAGCAGTGAGGAGGCTACTGACATAGGTAAAGCCCTTAACACTGTGGCCTATAGAACAAACATTCAATAAACAGGATCTTAAAATATCCACCTCGAAGCAAACAACATGAAGAATTTCCATCAGTCCTCCCTGTCATTTCTTGGCGCTCATGTCAGGGCTGAATCCAAGTCCAAATAAAAACCACTGCTCTCATCCAATGTAGTGTCTCATAAGGAACATTTTATTCAACACTGAAAAGTTCTAAAACTCTCCCCATCACCAGTTTCCCAAACTCTCTTTTTAAGGCAAGATTTTTCTAAGCCTATGGCAAAGGTACATACACCCCAGTGGTCCACAGCATCTAAAAAAAAAATCTGTGTATTAAAATGGTATCAACTGAAAATGACCTAGTATATCAAGAAAATATGTGACAGTTGAAAAAGTTGTGCTTCTCACCAAATTTTAAGCATAAACTAGCTTTACATCCCAGTGCCTAGAACACATGGTAGGTAATCAGCAAATATCTGTTGGAGAAGAAATGAATAAATAAATAATCCCAGAACAAATTGCACTGTGAAACAAGAAGCCTAAAGAAAGATTATTAATTTGCTCCTTTGGGGCTGTTTATCTCACAGTTAGTAGAAGCACAGTGTCTCTTCTTGATGGTTTATTTCTAGAATTCAGGAAATCAAAGTGACACCAGTGGGTGTAAGACCAACACTTGGCTATACATCTTTAAAATAAATTTTGATCAATCATAGCTTCTTAGGTGGAGACAACTATCCAGCAGGAATAATACCTACAATAGACACAATAATACCTACAAAAAATCAATGTATAGATTATAGTAGATACCCAATAAATATTTGCCAATTTACTTGAACAGCACATGAATAGAACTCTGTTGAAAAACAACGCTTGTGTCATTTTCCTCGAGTTTCAATAAATTAAACTCCTAGCCAATTTCCTACATATGGAAAAGTCGGTGACTTCTGCTTCGCTTGAAACCATTTTAAGAGTGTGATGGGCAAATAAAACCAGGTTCCTTGTCCATCCTAATCACACTGTGTTCATCAGGAGTCAGTTCCAAAAGGTTAATCTTGAGTACATCAGCCAGCCAAGAGATGCAACAACGCTCAGTGGAAAAGCCTACTGGAGTCATGCCTATTACTCTTAATAATGGCAGTCCATTTCAGCCATCTATTCCCATCACAGAGGAAGGAACAAGGATGGATGAGAGAGCACCCTGGTGGAGTTCTTATCCATAAAGCGACAACCTGAAACAGAAGAGATCTTTTCAGATGCATCTGTCTTTGAGAGACATAGTATTTCCCATCTTTTTCATCTGGAACTGGATTAATTGCCTGGGACAAGGGAATTGAGGAGTTCCTGGACATCAAGGCAGTTCCAATTGACATACCCTTCCTCGACCGTCTGGCTCTGCCCTCCACTGTCACCCATCTGAAGCAAAGAACAGAATGTCTTCCCCAGTCTCCAACCAATAGAAAATGAAAAAAATCTGACTTTCACCCCATATCATTTTCATCCTTAATCTTAATTATCACCACCAAAAGTACAGAAATCATTATCTTTACGATGATGAACGTCCAATTAGCATTTCCCATATAAATTTCATATTAGAAAGGAGGTTGTAATGGATGATGCAAATTGCTAATAGCCTTTTTCTCCTGAGCTGAAAAATTGAGGTGCTTAACAAAATGAAATTAAATCTGAGCCATTTTCAAACAAGTCAAGAACTTTAATTACTTGATGGGAAAAGAGAAGGCGAGACAAACTAAATTTTTTAAATGGCCATATTTTTAAATAGTTTCCCTTTCCACCACACTGCTTGAGCTATCCCTCTTGATAGCTAAACGCTTGTCTCGTTGTGCTCAATGGGTTTTAAACTATCATAAAAATTGTTAAATATGATTTTTTTCATCAGCAGTACTATTTAGTAAGTTGGAAACTGATTCTAAATAAACATTGTTTGCTCTATGGCGTTTTAATTGGTTCTCATCCACCATAATTCCTCCCAAAGACAGATCTTGTAGGTGACATGCTCTCCTCTCTATTTAGAACATGTTGATTTGAGCAACAACATAAGATACTGTGATTTACTGAAATAGAATCCTAGAATTGTCCAGTCACATCAAGCTGCCCTAGGTGTTAGGCAACATTACAGTGGTTGAACATTCATGTTCTAAAGTCATACAGACCTAGGTTCAAAGCCTGGCTTCACCACTTCTTATCTCTGTCATTTAATCTCTGTCAAGTGAGATGAAGCCAACCTCTGAGAGTTAATGTGAGAATTAAATGATGTAATATATATAAAGCACCTAGAACAATGGTTGAAAATAATAAGTAGTCAATAAACAGTAGAGAGAAAAGCAACCTCAATTCTGACTTTAAAACTCATGCATGACTGATTTATTCATTCAATAAATATGCGCTGAACCCTCAATATGTTCCAGACAGTGTTCCAGACACTTGAGACATATCAGAGAAGAAAACAGATCCCCCCAAAAATCCCTAAGGAGATAAACAGTAAATAATAATCATAATAAACTAGTAAATCACGTAGTAAGTGCCCCAAAAAGGAAACAAAAATAGAGCCAGGTAAGGGAGATTGGGAAAGTGGTGGGTGGAGATGGTTTGCTGGTTGCAATTTTAAATAGGGTAACCAGATTGGATTCTAGATTTTGAAGGTAGAATCAAAAAGATTTACTCAAGATTGGATGTGAGATGGGAGAGAAAGAAAGGAGTTATGAATGACTCCAAAATTTTTGACCTGAGCAACTGCAAGGATGGAGTTGCCTCCAATTGAGATGAGAAAGACTGAAAGTGGTGAGAGTCTGCGTGTGCTACACCACCTCCCCACCATCTAGAGATAGTAACCGCCTTAATAAAATGTATGGAAGCATCCAGATTTTCCATCCTATGATGTTTTCATTTGTTTCTGATGATGTTCCGAACCTGAGTAGAGGTTCTGGTTTGAGAAATGTCCCTTCCTCTATTTTATATGGAGGAAGGCGAAATGGCAGGGTGTGCATATGCATTAAAAATAGTCAAATAACACAGGTATTTATATGTGTGCATGTATTACCAACTGGTTGTTGGAAGTAATAAGTACTCAATACACTTTTTTTTGTATAAAAATGAAAACATGACCCTAAGAAATGAGCGGGCTATAACAGAGGGCCAGGAATGGTGCTATGTGGAGACAATATGGCACAGCAGAAGTTATACCCAAGGGGTGTTAGGGTAACCACCTACAACCTGCTTTACATGAGACTCTCCTCGGTTTAGCACTGAAAGCCCTGAGGCCCACAAAACTCACCAGCTGCAGGTGAACAAGGCCAGGCAGTCATCCTAGCAGGGGATGCTAAGTTTGGGACATGTTAAGTTTGGAATGTCTATTTGACATCCCATGTGTAGATGCTAAGTAAACAGATGAATATGTGAATCTGGAGTTTAACAGTGTTTGTGTTGTTGCTAGCATATACATGGGTATTTAAAACAATGAGATTGAATAATATCACTAAGAGATTTTACATTCAGTAAAAAGTATTCGCCAGTAGAGATTTGTTCAGCACACATTGAATGCCAAGTCTTAGGAATACAGGTAATAGTTCAAGCCCTTTAAACAGCCACAGTATAGCTGGAAAGATGGACAAATAACCAATTAATTACAATGCATTTGATGTTTACAAGGACAGTGGCGGTCCTATCAAGAAAGAACAAGATGGGGGCCGGCCCCGTGGCTTAGCGGTTCAGTGCACGCGCTCTGCTACTGGCGGCCCAGGTTCGGATCTGGGCGCGCACTGATGCATTGCTTGTCCAGCCATGCTGAGGCGGCATCCCACATACAGCAACTAGCAAGATGTGCAACTATGACATACAATTATCTACTGGGGCTTTGGGGAGAAAAAGGGTGAAAAAAGGAGGAGAATTGGCAATAGATGTTAGCTCTGGGCTGGTCTTCGTCAGCAAAAAGAGGAGGATTGGCATGGATGTTAGTTCAGGGTTGATCTTCCTCACAAAAGAAAAAAAAGAAAGAACAAGATGATAGCACTGGTCTTTGAAAGATGAATAGGAGCTTTCTGGGCAGGTGAAGTGGTAGAGGGAGAAGGAGGGAATTCAGAGCAGAAAAGACAGTATGTGTGATAATATAGAGAAGTGAAACAGCATGGCAGGTTTCAGAAAAAGTCAAGAAATTTGGTGGTTCAGGCTCATGAAATGAAAGGATGGACGTGTTAAGAAATGAAGTAAAAATGCCCCATTTATCACCAATCAGCAGGGACTTGAACTTCAGCAAAACCAGAAGCAGTACAGAAACACAGGGCATGTTGACCAGAACCCATGGGTATTTCACAGGCCCACTATAAATAAATGCAGCATGGTGCCACTGTTCAAGCTTCACAACTCTTTAGAAATATAAATGTGGGAAAGTAGTTTTCTCTGTTTTTAGTTCCTTCATCTAAAAATAGAGACAACAATAATCATGAAATAGTTGGTCAAGTTCCTTCATTGATGTGTAGGAATATACAATGGAATAATGAAGCAAAAGTGCTAAGTAAACCAGTGGATTTACAAAGATAATAATTCTTTTGTAACTAGACTTGTTGACTTGACCACTATGAGCAATGGTAAAAATCAACCATGCCCAATAGACAAAGGAAGGTCATAACACAAGCATATTTGGGGCAGAAAAGACAGCTGGAAGCCCACATGATTTGTATCTACCACGGTGTGGGTAACACAAATCTATAACATTTCAGAACTAGAAAAACATATCAATTTTGAGTTTAGTGGTTTATATAGAAGCCAAAAAATAATGATGTACACCTGAAATTTACACAGTGTTGTAAACCAATGTGACCTCAATAAAATAATTAATTAAATAAATAAATAAATAAACTTATTTTAGCAACAGAACCCTTCTGTCATACAGAATCCTGCACATAATCTCAATTTATAAATTTACTAAAAGTGGAACTGTTCTGAGTGAATCCTGGATTGGGGGAAGGGAAGATAGTTCTTTCTGTTCAACTTCCCTATGGCCATCCTCACTGGCCACTAAGCACATCCCAGAACCCTAGAGTTCTAAAGAACTGTTTTAAGACAAATGTTGTAAATAATCTAATCCAATCCCCTCATTCCATAAGTGAGAAGACCGAGGGCCAAGAGAAGAATGTCACTTACCCAAAGTCACAGAGTTAATCAGCTCCCCTTGGGTATAACTTCTGCTGTGCCATATTGTCTCCTCATAACACCATTCCTGGCCCTCTGTTATAGTCTGTTCATTTCTTACTGTCATGTGGTCATTTTTATATTAAAAAAAAAGCGTACTGAACACCTATTACTTCTAATAACCAGTTGGTAATACATGCACACGTATAAATACTTGCATATATTTGATTATTTTTAATGCATATGCACACCCTACCATTTCACTTTCCTCCATGCAAAATAGAGAAAGGGAGATTTGTCAAACCAGAACCTCTACTGAGGTTCAAAACATCATCAGAGCCAAATAAAAACATCATAGGATGGAAGATCTGGATGTTTCCCTAACATTTTATTAAGGCAGTTACCATCTCTAGACACTAGAAGCACAGGGTCTGGAGGCAGACCTCTTGGTTTCTAATCTAGCTCTATGAGATGTTGGACAAGTTATTTAAACTCTCAAGGTCTCAGTTCCCTCATCTCACCCTCGGTTTCCATCCCCCTCAAGTAGGACTGAGAATAATGGTAACTCCTTCATACGGATTAAATTAGTTAATGCCCTTAAGGTTAGGACATTTCTTGGTACAAATAAGTCCTTAAAAACTATTATTTGTCTTTAAAATTTCCATCAGAAGCTAACCCATTGAAGAATCAACCTCCACCAAAAGCAATGATTCTCTCTACCAAGGAGATCCCATCATCAGCCTAGACCAATCACAATTTGAAAACAGCAAGCAAAAACCCTCTGGCTGATTTTAATTATCCTGTGGGGATAAAGTAAACCCTTATTCCACATCTTACCAACTTTACATCATTCTTACACATGACCATGCACTCCAGCTCTCTACTATCTACCTCCAAAATAAACGTACTCTCATGCTGTAAGAATTCCTAGTTGTTCTTACTAGAAAGCCTATGATCTCTAATATGGAGTTCCTAAGAGTTGCCAAAAGGCCAAACATCAAAATTCTCGTCCAAGAAAAACAGGGTCCTATCACTATTCTATTTCTCTCCTCCCTATTCTTCTCCCAACCCCAAAGCCTTGACACAAGTTTATTGCAAACCAAAAAAAAAAAAGAAGAAAAAGAAAGCCAGGAGAAAGAAGAGTTTTTTACACCACATTTTACGCAATCTACTTCTCAACAGATCTCAGCAAGCTGTGAGAGGGGAAAATTAGCGTGGACACAATAGAACAGGACTGAACTGAATTACACTTTATTCATTGTCCCATGGACCCAGAGCCTATTCATTCATACTCATTAAATGCAATCAATATTCTATAATGGAACCATCCATTGCTATATGCCTGACATAAACAACCAACACGCTAAGTCCAAATTAAGAAACAGGCTCGGCTTTCGGACACTGGCTTGAAACTCACTGTTCGAGAGTACAGTGTAGAGTTAATTTCCCCCGGGAGGCAGTCACCGAACAGAATTATGAGTGTCATTTTACAAATCATATTTATAATCTCTGCTGCCTCCTCACTCATTCTCTTCTTGAAATCTAACTTACATGTCCATTTTTTTCTCTCTTTAAACAAATAATAAAAAATTGTATTCGGTTTTTTTTTTTTTCTTCCAGAGTATAGCTAATGTAAGTTAAAATGCTTTCTTACCTATAAACATCAATCAAGAGTTTGTCTTCATTGTGGCTTTCAAAGTAAATCCAAAGAACCTTAGGACTTCCAATTAAAGATGGAAGATTGACCACATACTTTTAATTACTGTCTCTCCCATGACTCTCAAAATGATAGTAAAGGAATCAAAAAATATAAATTCATAATGACAAAGAGAATAAGAGAGAGATGCAGTGAACAAAATAGTGCAATAAATTTCTGGAAGACAGAAAGAGGATGAGGCGGGGGTAGGTGGGTATTGGGAGGAGAAGTCACAGTTTGCATGCAGAAGGTAAAGTGAATACTACAAAAGCTAATCTTTCACTGAACCCCAGAGAGGCTCAAGGCTTAGAGTCACCAGATACAACTGATGTTAGCAGAGGGTCGCAGATCTGAAAACAGGAGGAGTGGCTAAATTTCAGCATTGGGAATAGTCAGTCTCCCCACTAAACACACACACACACACACACACACACACTCACACACTTGCAAAGAAGACTTAAGTTTCCATATTAAAAGGGCACACCTGGTGCCCAGGATAGAAAATGACAAAAGACCTACGTCAAGGCCCATCAGTGTGAAACTGCAGAACGTTAGTCATAAAGAGATGATCCTACAAGTTTCCAGAAAGAAATGTGTCACCTATAGGGAATGAGAATAAGGAAGACATCAAACTTCTCAATAGCACAACAGGTTGCTAGATGACAAGACATATTTAAGACTCATAAGGGAAAACATTAAGTCAAAAATAGATTTTTATGTGCAGTGAAACAATGTAAGTACAAAAGTGTAGACAGAACTATATGAATATGCAATAATTAAGGAAATATTGTTCCTCTGAGCCTTTCCTGGGGAATCTCTTATGGACCAAGATTCATATACCAAAATGATTAAAAAGAAATGGACATAAGACCTAAAAGTGAGCATAAATATATACTTACCTATAAAATTAAGATTAAACCATGGTTATAAAGGAGACAGTATAATGAGTATATGCTCTTATAATGTAGACATGGTACAATTATCAAAAATTAGCGTAGAATGGAGAGGGTATTTGAAAAGTTTAAGATTAAACTCACTGATTGTCTTATAGATATTAATTGAGAATAAAAGAATATTACTTCAAATCAGATGCTTGATATAAAGGGAGAGTAGAAAGAAAAGGTTACTAGCTAATTTTAATATTGTTTATAGTTAGAAACAAACATAAAATAGACCAAAAAAAGAGGAGACTAAGAGTATTATAGAAATATGCTAAGTATAAAGGTTACTATTAGAACAAAAATACAGATCTCCCAAAATAAAGGAAAAAATATACCAAAAAAAGAGATTAAAGAGAAAGAGTAAATAAAAAATAAACTATATAATAAAATGCTTTATATGTGTGTGCATTTACTTATGTACTTATATATATGCTTATGTTAAAAATGAAAAACAGTCAACCTGTTTTTAAACAATTACCTATAGAAGAAGGAATAGATTGAAAGAGATAGGATTTGAAGCTAGAATTCTTAAAAAAATACCTTGTACTGTAAACTACACTTTGGAACAGTGTAAAATTTTACATAATTATAAAACAAAATTAAACTAAAAGCAAGTCCTAAAATTCAAATTTTTAATGAAATAAATGAGCCTAACTATATACAGTTAGCGGTATAACCACCAAAGAGTAATAATTATCAATGACTTTAAATCATAGTAACTTGGCTGTTCATTCCTAGTGGAATATACAAGAAGGATAAAAAAATTTTTTAACTATTTTAAGTTATCATATCATTGGCGGTAGTGATGTTGGTACTATTATTCTGAGACTGATTTCTGTGTAGTGTGAGATAAAGTAAATAAGTTATTATATTGGTGTCACTGAGCACCAAGATTTTCATTATGGATGAAAATATACAATGTAAGATTAAGAAATTAAGTAAAAACCCTGTAATCCTAAATTTGAACTGAAAGAATCATTATAAGACTAACAGATTTTTTTTCTCTAAAAATTACAGATACATATTCTCTAGGCCCTGTAAAGGTCCAGAATCAATAACCCAACCAGTAGTAATGAGCACTCCTAGCATGCACACTGTGGTCTCCAAAAACCATCTCCCACTACAAGGAAACCAGTCCTTGGAGAAATGGCTGAATCTAGATTTAGGGCATCTTGTTATTAGAAACTCTTGTTTCCAATGTCATGGACCAGGTCAAAAAGATTAAGGAACCAAATTGAGTATGTTTCCATTGGCCAAAGATGGGACCATTTAAGCATCAACAAAAATAATAACCGCAATTATTTTAAACACATCATATACATTTAAATGCATGAGATCATAATTAGACACAAAAATATCATGGATAAGCTTTGGAGAATTAAAAACTGGTAAATGAAAGAAAAAAATGCTGCGGTTGTTTTGCCTTTTCTATATAAGTCTGTGGAGAAGTTGTGAAGCTGGAGAAGAGAACCAAAGTACAGAAAAAGCAACGTCACCCAGGCCAAGACGCAGCAAAGCTGAGAAACAGAACCTGAGATAGAGTGACCAGCTCAGGCCGTTCCCTGTTTTAGCACTGAAAGTCGCACATACCAGGAAACCCCTCAGTCCTAGGCAAACCAGGACGGTTGGTCACACTACCTGTGGAAACACTCCCATTGTCAAAAGCTCACACAGGGACAAAATATAGGTTATAACTAAACTAATCTAGCACTGGCTCGAAGGCCTAGCTTCTATGTTTGTAGATGCGACTTTGTTCGTTTATATAGTGTTACTGGTACTGAATTGTAATTGATACGCAGTGGTCTCTTTTGATCCATAATCATAACAATAGCTTCTAATTGAGAAGCTGTCTTCAGCCAGGCATCATATAAAGCACTTTACAAGAATTTCTCATTGAATCTTCATGCTAACCATATGAGATAAATACTATTTTTATTTCCATTTACAGAGGAGAAAACTCAAGTTTTCATGGGTTAAGATACTTTCCTAAGGTGGCACAGCTCCAAACTGGCAGAGCTTGGATTAGAATTTAGGTCTGTCTTCCTGCAAAATCTTTCCTCATCATCATTACACCATATTGTCTCTTGCTTACTCTGTCTACCAAGCAGATATTCCAATCATCTATAATCCAGAATTAAGCACAAGATCTTAAAATCCTCCAGTCTCTCCAAGTTTGAGAAATGTTTTTGAAAGACTCAAATATAGAATGTAACTCAAGAGTATTATTCTCCAAACTACCAAATCTAGGTCTAGACCAGTCAATATCAATTTAGCTTTGCTTTATGGAAGAATCAAAGCGGGGGTCTTTACAGCCTATAAATCCAACTGGTATTTGTCTTAAAAGCCCAAAAGACTATATGGGAGAGTACCAAAGTTTTACTACCCACACAGATTAATAACCACAGAATTTCAAACTTCCTGACAGGGAACAAAAAAGCAAACTGACAAGTGAGAATCAACAGCAAAGTATGTAATGGATCCTCCAAACTCACTCATTAAGATGTCTTAATGGTGACTGGCAAGTCTCTGCATTTATGGAGGCAGAAAAGTTAGCAAGGAGACCTCTCTCTAGTTCCTGACTGACAGCCAAGGATTCAGTTTCTAAAACGCAGCCTTTATAGCAATCAATAAAATACACCCATCACAAAACTAAATAGAGACCATCTGCAGTGAGGGAAATCAAACTCTGAGCCTCGGGCTCAGTTGAAGCTCTACTACCACCAGGGTTACAGCTTTAGATAAACACACAAAGAATAAAACCACGAAAATAGGTTTAAAGAAATTAGGGAGAATCCATTCATTTAAAAAATATGTGGGAGTCCACATAGCATAATACAAAAATATGCAGACCTTGGTACCAAACAGACCCAAGATCTCATTTTAGCTCTTCAAGTTAATAATAATAATTATACTATTGTTAGCATTTATTAATTGTTTCGTGTCTGCCAAACAATGTAATAAGTATTTGACTTAGGTTCTCAGAAAGGTTACCTAGGTAGTGAGTGATTCTAATCCAGGTCTGTCTGACTTTAAAATCTATTCTTCACACCAGAAGAATAGATAGAATAGTTCCCACACCATCTTACAGATGTCTGGGAACTCCTAACACTTCCAGAGATGCTGGATTTCTTCCTGTCTACCCTTCCCACACAGCCCCTCATTCTCATCCAATGTACTTACTAGACATGAGAATTGGGAATTGCTATGGAGCCTCAACTGCTTCATCTTCAAAGTGTGGATAAAAGTACTTGCCTCATTGTGTTGTTGAGAGAATTAAATGAATTCATGGCCCAATACAGGGCTTATCCCATGGCAGAATTTTAATGAGTGTTAGCTCCTGCTATATATAATTACTCTAGGTAGTAATGTGAAACTCAAGAATTATAAAGCCCAGCTCTTGCCCTTAAAATTTTTACAACCAATTTCATGTTATCCGTAATGGGGAGCAAGCAGTCCAACCTTCTAGCCACACCTTGACATCCACATTAGGGCAAAGTTCTGGGCTAGATGACTTACTGATTGATCCAATGTGACATTTCATTTGTCTTTAGGTCTTTAGCTTACATAATACCCTCCCTTGATCAGTTTCCTACCTCTGAAGGAAAAGACCTTACAAAATCTTGCCCTAAGACTTAGTCTCAACCAATGGAAATGCACTCAACTTCCCGGCACCACCATCAACTCCACTAGGCATCTTCCTGGAACAAAGCAGATCTCGCTTGGGCTTTAAAGTGCTTACAGCAGAAGTTCTGAAATGCAGTGCATCCCCATTCTTGTGAAGAGAGAATCACAACCCATTTGTTATCAGTAATGGTTGAAGTGCCAAAATCATCAAATGCTTTTTTTCATGAATTTAAACATGATTATAACAATTAAAATATTATCACTCTTACTGCTAGCTTTCTCACCTATTTTGCTGAGTGACAGAAGGGTGGAATTACGGTCTGCCCACTGGAAATTGTTCTCACAAGAGTCATCCAATATAGATGTTATGCCAGAAAATTAGGTTGAGAATTACTGATCTGTTGGGTCAGCAGGTTTACAGTAAAAGTAAAAGGGATTTATATCCTGAATGAGGACATCAAGATAGATGATAGATATAGATAGATAGATAGATAGATAGATAGATAGATAGATAGATAGATAGATAGATAGCAGATAGATAGATACTAGATAGATAGATGGATAGGTAGACATGATAGTCTATTATAACACCATGTGTTCTTCTAATACATTAATTTAAATTATCACATAACTCAATTAATTACATATCTAAGCCATGGATTCTCTGTTTCAAATATTATTCTTACACCATTTTTCCTCTTATACCCACTGTACTTCTGAGTTTTCTTCTCTAATTCCCAGTTAAAGATTATTTAATAATTATATCCACATCACATACAATTAGAAAAGAGAGTCTTCTGCTTCCCACATTTTAAAACCAATGACAAATAATTTTCAATTCCTGCAAAACACATCATTGCTGAAATGCACATCTCCATTCATTCATTCATCCATCCAAATATTTATTAAGCATCTACCACTTGCCTGGTCCTCCACTAAGCATTTACAAGGTTATAAAGATCAATTAAATGAAGACCCTGCTTTTTGGGAGTTTATAATCCAGTCTTGAAAACAAGACATATTCATCAATACCAAATTATGTACCATAGGAAAAAGTAGTAAAGCACAGTGGTTAAAGCTTCCAACTTTGGATTCAGACAGCTTAGAGTTGAATTCTAGCTCTGGCATTTCACAGCTTTGCTACTGGGAGGGAGAGTGGTGGCAGTTGTCATTGTCCTGGTGAGTATTAGAATGGGAGGGTTGACTGTGGGAGTTGTGGAGGTTACAGTTGTATAAGCGTTGTGTTGAGTGTGGTGGTTGATAAAAGAGGAGCACATACAAAGTGCTGCCAAGTTCCAAGTAGAGAGAGATTCATTCCAACTGAGGTTATCAAGACAGGCCTTGTGGAGAATGTGGCATTCCAGCTTGGCCTGGAAGGATGAGTCATTATGGACATATGGAGGAAAACCAGAAAAAGGACACTGCAGGCAAAAGAATCATCATGAATAAAAGCAAAATAATGGAAATGCAAGATGTATGTTCTGGAAACACAAGCAATTCCATCTGACTAAAGGACAGAGACAGAAATAAGTTTGGAAAGAAAGGTGCAGGTGAGATTGTGGAGAATTTTTAACTTCAAACAAGCTAAGGGATTTGAACTTTAACTAGCATGAACATTCACAAGAAGCCTAGGAGTGGTTCTTAAGGGAAAGTAATCTTTATGAGGAAGCCGCAATCCCAGTATAGGGTGAGAGTTTAATAAATTTCTATTACTATTATCACAGAGAAATCAATAACCCTACAGTGTATTCCACGCTGGAATCATGCCTGCTACCCGTCAACAGACCAAAGAGAAATGACTTCGGGCAACTAGAAATGTATGTTGAGGGAAAATGTGTTTATTGATGCTTAGTTTAATTTATTGCTGCTTCAAGGGCTTGAGAAATAGAGAAGGGAAGCTTAGGGGAAAATTGCGAGGGTGGTAACATGGCTCAGATCATTTTAAGGAAATATAGAAATATTTTGTTCTCTCAAACTATCAAGACACAAAATTGAGTTGCTATTGAAGCAGGCCCCTCAAGGATTTAGAAATTGAAAAGGATTCATGAAATCAACCCAGAGATCACCAATATCAGGGTCCCCTCATGAGCAGTTACTCAATTTTTCACAGTGCAGCTAATTAAATAAAAATTCTTAGAGGGTAAAAATCAAAGAACTCTATGACTTCATAAAGCACTGCAATTACACACGACTCTCATTTTAGCTTCTGGTTTTATTAGCCAGGCCTCTTCCAGCAGCAAGTGACAGAAACTCAACTCAAACTAGCTTCAACGGAAAAAAATTAATTAACTCACATAGCTGCAAAGCCTAGCAGTTTAGACACAGACGATTCCAGGGGCTCAAATGGTGTCACAACCCACTTTCGCCTTCACCCAGCTGCTTTCCTCTGAGTTGGCTTCATTCTTTTCATAAGGAGACAAGAATTACCACAGCAATTCCACCTTCTATTACCTTTATAACTTATGATCCTCCCAAAATTAAAATATCATATCTCTCATTTTATCTGAGAGTCCCCATCCTCATTTGTAAAATGAAGACGTTATACTGAGTTTCACGGGATGCTCTGATTGATGATGCTTAAAACACATGACCACTCCTTGACTCAATCACTACGGTCGGTCAGAAAGAATCCAGCCTGCTCAGCTTTATTTTTAAAGGTAACACCTTGGTAACAGGTATCATGCCAACTCTGAAATCCCAGAAACTTAACATAAAAGAAGTTTATGTCTTGATCAAGCATGAGTTCAGAATGGACTCTCCTAACTGGCAGAGGGGAGCTTGGCTCCCTGCAGTTATTCAGGGTCTGTTTATGTACTCTACACATATTGGAAAAGCAAAAGATTTTTGAGCAGGGAAATGAAATGACATCGTCTGATGTCTTTGTTTTACAAATAATGAAAAGGACTTATGTCCCTTTATAGGGACAACGTAAGTCCACCACTATCTTGTGCAAAGGATCAGAGTTCTAGACTCAGAACAGCAACTTGTTCACTATATTACATGCGATACCTCTCTTCATCTTATCTGAGAGTCCCCACCTCATTTGTAAAATGAAGGCATCATGCCATGTCACTCCCCCGCTCCAAGTCTATACTTTTTAATTATCTATACAGTGTATACAGATACAGTACTCAGGATTCCTTATAAAAATTAATGTGTCTCTCCAAAATATAGATAATTGAGACTCACTATGACGCAGTGGGATCGAGGGAGTAAAAAGCTGTGGGAGTCTGATCTTAGCCTATCTGGAAATCAAAAACGGAGATGATGCTGTTCTCACAAGACAGAAGTAATGTTCCCTACACCCACATCCTGACATATGGATGGGGATGGGGATGGTGTTGCGATGAGAGTGAGAAGTTATTGTAATTTTAAAGCTTATATAATCATGTGAAAGCCTTGTTCTCTGAGTCAAGCTTGGATTAGGAAATTGTACCGATAAGATCTCCTAAGATTCTAGCTGCCAAAAAAGTCTCTTATTGATCTCATGACTCCTGTGGATTACTAGCAAGAACAGGAAGGACTCCTGGTGCTTGGAACACCTAGAATCTAAGCCAGTAGATTCTACTGCCTAGCATAGATTGAGTAGCAATAAATGTTCAAGCAAGCAAGGAGAGAGGGAGGGAAGGAAGGAAAGAATAAAAGGGAATGGGGAAGGCGAAGAGGGGGGTAGGGGAAACAGAGAAAGAGATAAGGAGGGAAAGGAAGGTAAGTTTAAGTTTCTCTTTTTTTTATTTTTTTGGTGAGGAAGATTAGCCCTGAGCTAACATCTGTTGCCTATCCTCCTCTTTGTGCCAAGGAAGATTGGCCCTGGGCTAACATCCATGCCCATCTTCCTCTACTTTATATGTGGGACGCCTGCCAGAGCATGGTTTGATAAGCGGTGCATAGGTCCACGCCTGGGATTCAAACCTGCGAACCCCTGGTCGCCAAAGCAGATCATGTGAACTTAACCACTACGCCACCAGGCTGGCCCCAAATTTAAGGTTTTATAATGGTTGGAAAGGCTTGTTTCAGTGCTTAGCACACATACACACACATGTACATACACACAGATACCCACTTGCCCTCTGCTATAATCATAAAACATTCCTTTGTGCCCAAGGAAACTGCTTTCAGCAGCCTTCCCCATCAGGGATGAAAGGAGGTTGTTGTAGGAAATAAAAAGGAGCATTAAATATAATCGTGTCTGCCACAATTTTGCACAGAAGACATTCCTATGTGTGTTTAATTATGGAGACCACTCAGTAGGGAAATATTTTGTTGATGCTAACCACCTCAGTAACACTTAAATATCAGTTAGAGGAGGTTAAGCGCTATAACAAACAACTCCAAAATGTAAGTGAGTTAACACAGAAATAGGCCATTTCTCGTATCAGACTCCAGTATGGGTTAGCCATGGGGAAATGGGTCATTCAGGGACTCAAGCTCCTTCCATCTTGGGGCTCCAGGTCCTCTAAGTCCTTGGAATCCTCACCATTCAGCTGCAAAATGGGGACAAAGAATGGAGAATCCCTCATAGGAGGTGGGACAAGCCTAGAATTGCCTACAATCTGCCCACATTGCATTGGCCAGAACTCAGTCACATGGCTCCACCTCACTGCAAGGAAGGCTGGGAATATAATCCATCTGTGTTGCAGAGGAGGAAAATGGTTTCACGAACAACTAGTCAGTCTCTGACACAAATTACACACTATTTCTCCCTACATTTTTCACTTTTTTTCAGGTTTGTGTTACATTTCTGTGGCTTCCAATACTGACAATTTTTTATAATCTTGATGCTGACTAAAGTCACCCAGAGAGGATTTCACTAACTGTCAATAAAGAGGCTGAGGCAGCACCTCCACCATCCAACTCACAAGTCAGCAGTGCTATTAAGAAAAGCAATAAAGAAAAGAAAACTTTTGGGTTGCCCAGGTGAGCACCCCATGTTGACCAACCAGTAGATCCTGATCTCTGATCCGTTCTCCAGCCACAGTCCAGGAAGGTGCTCCAGAAACATGAGCAGCCTCATACCTACAGCTGAGAAAGATAACCCAACCACACAGAAAATCACCTTGAATTCTGCTGCATAAATCATATTGTCTCCTTTCCAGTCAACCTGTTAAATCTTTTCTTCCTTGAAGATAATAAGGCCATGTTTATTAATTTTGTTTCTCAAAATTAATCAAGAGCGGTGAGACGCTCATGCTCTTCAGAAACCAGCCTTAGCCTAGAAAGCAGAGCCTGAGGCAGAGGCTTATGTGATCCTTCTGTAATTGGGAGTCCAAACACGTGCAACAGGAGTGAGGGACGAGGGAAGTGAAACAAGGAAAGAGGGAAAAAGCTAACTGAAGATACATTACCAAGCTGGTCACTGCTAAGTATAACTAATTGCTCTGTCTTGTAAGATCATGATCCGAAAAGCTGTATAAACTCAGTCTCAAGACTTCCTGGCCATAGGGAGAAAGGTGGCAGAGTTTATCCACTGACTTCCTTCTCCCACTGGAAAAGATTGACCTTATTGGATATTAACAACTTCCAGCACACTTTCAAGTTATACTACATGTGAACTGAGTAGGGTCACATGGCATCATACACCACGTTACACCTCAACATCAACAGAGAAGTCCTGGGGCGGAAGGTGAGAGGTGTGTGATATGGGCATGAGAGGTGCTGCCAGTTACACCTGCATGAAGCCAGATTGGGGCCCCACAGCTTGTTGCTGCGGCATTAAGCTCAAGAGGATCTGAAGTGGTGCCTAAGAGGATCTGATACAAGATTCCTCAAGAGACCAACAGGCCAGAATGGTTCCTTCCAGGGAATAGCATTCTGTAAATCTAGTAGTTACAATTAATAATCAGAATTCAGCTTACTATGGGTTAAATATTCATGGAGCTCTCACTTGCATGAAGAAAGCAATGAAGGGAAATGCTGTGTGAGCAAGAGTCAGAGCCAGGAAAATACGTTATCTATCTTTGGGTGCATCTATGAGCCCCTGTGGAGATACTAAAGGACTATTTATTTGGTATTTCACAAAGCTTAGATGGCTCCTTCCTGACACTTCTGCTTGGGGGTGAATCCAAATGTCTTACCTATGCTACAGCAGCAAGTCCATTTGACTTGTATGAGTTCTTCAAAGAAAACTTCAAGTTACAAAGAAAACAAATATCGTCTTGGACTAGCTCAAGTAAAAGGGTAGTTTGAGGTAAATATTCTGTGATATCTCACGGGTATCCAGGAAAAGCTGAGCAAACACACCTCAAGAACAGCAGAAACTGAAGCAGCTCCAAGGGACAGCTTGTCTCTATCTCCATCATTCTCTCAGCTTCTTGCTTCCCTCTTTCTATCCTGAGGGCTTTTCACTTTTCATTTCTTCCCAGCCACATTTCCCTGAACACCATTCTCTCAATGATTGGTATGTGTGTCCTCATAATGACTATCCCAACCCAAATATTATGTGACCTTTAAGTACATATGCTGCTAGTAAGTCTCCCCCAGTCCTATTTCAAATTTCCAGAGAGGAAATCTTCATTTTTTAAAGCCATTGCACAAGTATCATGAGTCATTGGCTATGCTGTCGATTCCTCGCCTGTCCTAAGAGTTTTCCACTCCTGGTTGTATTCACTGTGGCTGAGGGGTGAGCCCTGAAGCTTACTGCCCATTATTTGAGACTCCAGAGAACCAAATCACTCCTCTTTCCAAGCTCTAACCAACTGAGGCCGCCACAAGGAGCAAAATCAGCATCAAATTAGAGTGTGAGATTTATCACTGGTACACCGAGGTTGGAAATCATGGCTGGACTTCCCCTCTTCCACCTCTGCTCTGAATTTATGCATTCAATTACAGACAGAGAGCCTAGAACAGAGAAGGTAGAGGGTTAAGTAGAACATGGCTCCTTCTGGTCAGTTACCAAAGTAGACCAGAAAGGGAAACTACCCACTCCCTTGAGTGCAAGCTCTCCAAGAAAGAGCAAAAGAACAGAGTCTGATTCTGGCAAATTCTTGAAGGACCCATTTGTAACTTGGAACAATCTTATTAGCCATTTGTCCTCCCAAGGAGAAAGCCAAGTAAGAAAAGTCGAAAAAAAATTCCTCTTCCGTCTTTCAGAGGGAGCAGACATGCTGGCATACGTTCCTTCTTCTACAAGAAGAGGTGGGGTGAGAAAAGAGAAGGGTTCCCCTCTACTGATTCAGCAGAGACTGCAGATGGGAGCTCTCTGGCTTTGGTTCCCATGAGCTTCCAGCACCACAGAGAAATAAAAGTCTTGCTTTCCAAAGAAAGTCGGAGCAGGGCCAAGCAGAGTAGGAAGGAGGCTGTTCAATGGTATTTAAAATTCTGTATAATAAGAATGCTATTGTATTTTCCTTTTGCTTCTAAATTGAAATCTATAAGATGAGGCAGCTGGAATCCAAATGATTTCAACACCAAGAGGATATTAACCAGAAGAAAGGCAAGCAAACAGCATGGCCCTCTGTGTATTCAATGGAAAGGCACTGGGGAGGTGTTCAGAGTTGCTGCCTCTCCTGCTGGACTGGCAGATTGACAGTCATTTCTTGGAGGGTCAAGAGTAAATCTGATCTTTGGCCTATTTGCCCTGCATTGGGCAGGATGCAGCGATCTCAGCAAAATAGCTCAATTCCCTAAATACACCCCTGCAAAAAAATGCCGTCTCTACTTATTGTTTGAGTGATTTGTCTCAGCATTCGCCCAAAGTGGTGATACAACTAGTTCTAAGTAGGCTCTTGATACACAGAGGGCTCTGCCTGAACAGATCACCCCACGATCACAGAGGGGTGGGATAAGAAAGTGCACAGATGCAGGGACAGCATTTTCCTCAAGTAGTTTTGGGTACACTCCAGTGCACAAAGGGGCAATAAATTTGCCAAAATCATATGTTAAAAAGACTATGGGCCTCAGACAGAGTGGGAAAGATGATGAAGTGATTTATTCATTCTTTTATTTGCTCTTCGCACAACTAATATTTATTAAATGTCTACTACGTGCCTACAGTTATTATAAAAGTTCTATTCATCCATATATATGCACCAAGAAGAATTTGTAGACTGAAAAATATATTCATCTTGCATATATATGAATGACTATTTTTTTAAGTAGGTAGGTATATAGTGGACTGAGGCCACTCCTTTGCTGTCTTTTCCTCATCTCCCCTACCTTTCCCAGTTGCAGTGCTCCTAGCCTCATACCTCTTCTCCAAATATGCCCATTCTCTGGGTGATGTCACCTAATTTCATGGTTTTAAAAGCCATCATTTTCAGATGCTTCCAAAATTTACATCTCTGGCTCAGACCTCCCAGTTGAACTTGAGCCTAAAATTTTCCATTGCCTGATTGACATCTACATGTTGATGTCTATAGGTTAAATATGCCCAAAACTAAGCTTCGGATCTTCCTCCACCAAGCATGCTCCTTCCATAGTCTTCTCTACTTAGCAAATGGTAACCCCGTCCTTCAAGGTGCTCATCCCAAAAGCTTGAGATATCTTTATCACTTCTCTCCTAGGTAACCACAGGTAATCAGTCAGCAAATTCTGCCAACATTACACTCAAAATATATACAGAATCCAACCACTTTCTACCACTCTCACCACCATATCCCTAGACCAACTATCTTCAACTCTTACCCAGATTATCATAACTCTATCCAAACTTAGCTCCCTGGTTCCGCCCTTTGCTCTCTAGCAGCTATTCTCAATATAGCAACCAGAAAAATCATTTAGAAACATAAATCAGATCAACTCACTCCTCTCTTCCACCTTCCAATGGCTTCCTATTTCATTCAGAATAAGACCAAAATTCTTCCCAGTGAACCAGAAGGCTCTTCGTGACATGAATTACACGCAGTCACAACTCACCCCCTTCCTACTCAGTCACCTTGCTGCAGCCACATTGGTCTCTTTGCTCTTCCTTGAAACAGCCAAGCAGACTTCTACCTCAGGGCCTTCACACTTGATGTTTCCTCTTCCTGGAACACGCTTCCCTAGATTATCAATATGGCTCACTTCCTCACTTCCTTCTGACATGTCAGTTTATATGTAACACTCTATATGAAATGACTACTTTCCCTCAAGACTCCTTACTCCCGTACCATGTTTTATTTTTCCCTTTGTGGTATTTTCACCATCTTACGTCCCAAAGTGCTCTTGTTTATTTCTCTCCATAAAAGCATAAACTTTGTATCATTCACTGATATATTCCCAGCACCTAGAACAGTCTCTGGCACATAGTAATCCCTCAATAAAGAAAATGCATGCACCACTTGATGCATGAATGAATTGTCTTAAAAGTTGGCAACGGAATTTCTCTTACAAAAAGGACTGACTTTGTTGGCAAAATACCTTAATAAGTCTTTGGAACAGAAGATGAAGCCTTGGGGACATGGGTGTAAGTAAAAGCCAGCAAAAAAGAAAACCATGAGATAATGAAAGAGACTTACTTTGTGTTCTGGAGAGAAATGGAGAGGCAAAAGAAGGGACAGATAAGGTATAAGAAGCTATGGAAATGGTGTGAATATGAGGACCAAGCGAGGTAAAGTGTAAAAATGAAGTTCTTTTCTTAAACTTCTCACGTTTCCTCAATGCATAAATCTTGTTAAACTTACACATTGCCTTACGAATGTCTTATGTGTATAGGGCAACAACTCTAAGTACTGGACTTGTCCACCTGGGCAGACTGAGGGAACCAGGCAGGAGTTACAAGAAGCACAATCAAAAGACCAGAATCTGAGTTCTAGCGCCATCACTTCTAAACTATACATCCCTGGGCATGTCTCCGAGCTTTGGTTTCCCCAAGTGAACGTAACAGATACAAACAGCTACATACACTGGAGATACAAACACACTCACATCACCTCTATTAGCTTTATTAGCAATAAAGCCAGTATCTACCTCTTGAAGTTCCTCGTTCTCATGAATTATCCAAGAAACTCAAGGGATTTAGAGACCCATAAAATGGGTTTTTCTTACCCAGGGTATGGAAAAGAGAGTCTGATCAGTCAACAGTCCTGCCACAGTTTCTTTGCTGGAGCAAGTTCTTTGCCAAAGTTGCTGTGGATCCACTGCTGTGATATTTCACTGCTCCAGATTCCAGCACAGCCTGCAGTGATTCTTCGAGAGAGATGAGTCTCAGTTCTTTCAGAGCTATGCTCGGCCAGCAAAGCCCCAAAGCTGGACTTCTGCCAGTTACAGATCTAAGGACCAACACCTGTAGTTCCCAGGTACAGCCACTTCCCAGGAAGTGGCCTCAGTAATGGATCACTCTTGGTTCTACATCGTCTGCCTCTCAGATCCAGAACCACCTATCCACCTTCAATACAGACTAGGGAAACAGGTTACTTTTCTTCTGATGCCCTCAAAACTAAAAAAGGTCTGATTACAGCTTCTGCCTTCAGAACATGGGGCTGCTTGTCTATCCTTCTAAGAGTGGCTACCCAGGTACTTAAGAAAGACAAACCCCACCATTCTGAGAAAGCTAGCCTCAGTGGCTCTAAATACATTTACCCTTCTAAGAGGATGCTCCCTACACGATGATAAAGTGACCACATCTATCCTACGGAATGAGGGGGATCTACCTGCAGTCATTCCAAGGTAATTTTCTGGCACCCAGCGAAAAAAAATAATCTCTTGGGGGCCACACTGCTGTATGCCCAACTTTGTTATTGGAAGGATCATATGTGATACTGTGAAAGTGCTTCATTAATTATGGTGCACTATACTGACGTTAGTTGTAGTCATAAAGACGGATGAGGAAGTCTGGCATAGTGGGAAAGACAGAAGCCACAGAGTAAAGCATACAAGCAAAAGAATCCAGCTCTGCCGCTTACTATCTGTACAACATAGCGCAAGTTACTTAACCTCTCTGAGCATTCATTTGTAAAATGGGAATATTATAGTAATATTACAATATTAATATGTTAATATATAATATAATATTTATAATTATCTCTTGGAGTTTTAAGGAATATCAATCAAACAGGCGAAATATCTGCATTAGCTCCAGGCACAGAGTTGTAAGTGCCCAATAAAATTGTAGCTATCACTGTTATACCTAGAGCTGTAAACTATAGCTAATGCTTATTGAGTCTAACGCTTATTGAGTACAAGTATAATGAAACACAGTGAAACACACTTATATGTCTTAGTTCATTTAATGCTTACCTGGGTGGTAGTTATCATACTGCCCATTTTGCAGATAAGGCAACTAAAGTCTAAAGAGAACAGTATGTTGCCAGAAATATACACCTGGAAGGTAGCAGAGGGAGTATTTGTACCCAAGTGTCTATCAAGCTACATCACAAACCACTCCCAGACTCCGTGACAACAGCATTTATTTTCATGCTCAGGAATCTGCAAGTCAACTGATTCAGCTGATAAGCTACCGTCAGCTGAGTGGCTTTGCTTCAGGCTGCAGATTGTAGGTCTGCTCCATTATCTTACTCTGGATCCCAGACTGAAAGGAGAGTGGCTCCCACAGCCATGTCCTTCCTGTGATGGATAACCAAAGCACAAGGGGGCAGGCCCAACCATACAAGCACATTTCAAGCCTCTGCTCTCATCTCATCCACTAACATCCCAGAGCAGGTCACATGGCTAAGCCCAACATCAGTGTAGAAGGGAAGTATACTACTTTACAGCACAATGGGGGAAGAGTATTTTCAGAACAATAATTCAAATTATCACACCAGGTCTCATCAACTCCAGAATCTGAGCTCTTATTCACTGTCCTACAATGCCTCTCTACTGTTCTAACACATTACCTTTCTAATCAAAAAATCATTATTAAACCTCTTTTTCACTATTAATCTGCATGGGATCTTAGGTTGTTCCTTTTACTTACTGCCTATACTCACCTGGCTTGGTTCTTCCAAACAGCTGAGAGAGCCCAGCTGGAGGGTAAATGTAAAGTTGATAGCCCATCATTCCACGTTCATCACAGAAGTCAGACTGTGCAGCCCCAATAAGCAACATGCTGGGTCTACAAATGTGCCATGCTTCGCTATGTTAAAACTTTATCGGGCACAGTATGGTGACTCAATTAATAATGAGAATGACACTGGCAAGTGTCACTGGAATTGCAACCAATTATTTTTTCCTTAATATCTTTTTAAATCACAAGCTGACCAAGTTCAACAGGAGCCATATCCTTCCACAGGGCATAGTTAGTCTATCTCCGTCTTCCCCATTAGGCTCCATTGCCAGAGTCCCACCAACTCTGTGACCAGCGATAAGCCTCTCTCTTCTCCCAACAGCAGTGCAGCTTCCCCCCAAGGAGTTATGTGAAAATACAGATCAGGCTGTTTGGCAGGATTTTGTGTTGTTGGTGGATTTCTGTTTTGTTTTGTTTCCTATAACTCAAAAATTTGCTGACTATATTCTTTCTTCTTACTCACAGTGGTCCTGATTTAGAAAGCACAGACACAGAAACAAACCTCAAAGCCAACTTGAATTACCACCTGAAGAAATGCATGAGGATTTCTTCAGCACCTGCCCTGAAAAAACCTTAGGTACCTGGCTTTCCAAGGAGTCCTGGACCCCAGCTGTCCTGTTGGACTTGCCATCTTCAGGCCAGAGTTGAAACCTGTCTGGGTCACAGTAGCCAGCTGGGCTGCACATCCCCATGGCTAAAAGTCAAAGGATGACTAATTTTATGCATAAGCAATTGGCTTGCCCATCTAAGATCTTCAAAAAAGAAAAAATCTACTATACACAATGTTCAATCCAGAAAAGTCTCATGACTGGGAGTTGCTCCAAGCTTTTTAAGCTGAAGACCAGATGGGTAGGGGTTGACCCTCTATATTAAATGCCTATTTGTCAAGGTTGAGGAAGTCCCTGTCATCAGAAGAGAGGAAATATATGTACTTAAAGTTTCTCCCAGAAAAAAACTTTCCATCTTGTCCCTAGGGATTGGATTCTGAACATTACCAATTGAAGAATAGCCCTCTGAATGGATGCTGGTCTACTTGCTGATGCACTGCAGGATCTCTCATCCCAAATCCTGGTATTTTTTGTCCCCACTGAACCAGTACAGATAGAACAGGCTCTCCACTGTCTGGTCACAGCAGATTGAAATTGTCTTCAGGCCAGATCTCCATATCCTTATGGCTGGCTCTGGGGTTAATGTCGAAGTACACAATTTCTGGGCTCAGCCCAGTCCTAAACTGATGATGCATCTGGAAATAGGTCTTCATAAAAGCTTAAGCTAGCTCCACAAGGTTATCGGTCAGACCACGGTGTGTACCCAGAGCCAGGGTCCCAAGCAAAAAACACACGAAATGATCCATCTTGGCTCCAAATTTGCCATCCACAACTTCCCCCACAAAACTCAGCTTGCTGGGCTCAGACTGCTTTTTTATTCCTTCTGTGGCTTCAACACAGTCTTGTAGCAACTGAATTTCTTTCTTTCCTCCTTGGATCCAGTGCTTGGCAGGCCTCTGGTTCCAAGAGTGAAGATCCACTGGAATGAAGCAGCCACTGTTGGTATAAATGAATATGGGCACCAGCCCATCGTTGTTCCGAGGCAGGGAACGTATATACTTTGCCCCGTCCATCAGCACCTCCTGAAATTTCTCATCTCCAGTGAGAGGAGAGAGCTCGCTGAACTCACACTGAAAGCTCGTCACTTTACCCCTATACTGACATCTAAGGAGGCCTCACCAGTGACAACGTTTGTATCAAAGTATGGAAAGAAGTTCACCCACAGTCAGAAAGGCTGCGAGGAAAAATTTTGATACTCTGCCGGTAACTTCCCTTTCCCCATACAAGTGCGTCCTTCACGTGCTCCTGCGCCCTGAGGCTCGGGGTCACAGAGGTGACGTCCCAAGGCGGTGGCGCTGGGTCTGAGCAGAGGACGTTCCGCTTCTGCTTCCGGGTTTGCTGCCTCAGCCCTTGAGGCGCCGCCCCCACTGCGCCTGCGGCTCAGTTTGGCCCATTTTTCAATTGGGGGTAAATTTAGTCATTTGTCTGGCAGCCACTGGGCACGTCCTGCCCCTGTGGTTTAATAGCACTGATGCCACTTCCTGTTCTGAGAATGTGGGCTAATGAAAAAGAGCACCTCGTGGAGAGTCAGTGCCTTAGTCTGTACAGTCATGTTTTAACTAAGCCGGGACTGAACTCCAGTGCAATGCTTCTCAATCTTTTGCATGCCTGAGAATTATCTGAGGGCTTATTAAGACACAGGCCGCTCGTCCCTATCCCCAGAGAGTCTGATTCAGTAGATCTAGCGTAGAGAGGAGACTCTGCATTTCTAGCAAGTTCCCAGGTGATGTTGATGCTGTTGGTTTACAGACCACACTTTGAGAACCACTGCTCTGATTCCTGGCGGTTTGGGAAGAAACAGGACTGGGAGCCCAAGATGGCAAGGCTTGAGACCTCGCCCCACCTCCTACCAAAACAAGAACTCTGTGTGTTTTCCATTGTCTGGCTTCAGGATGAGATTTCTTTTGGGTTAAGGTTTCTGCAGTAAAAATCGTTGGAAAACCACTTCTCTAGGTGAAATCAACATTTGGGATTCTGCAAAGTAAAGACAGAGAGTGACTTATCTCAAGAAAATCGGAAGACAGCAAGCAAAAGCTGAGAGTTACTAAATGCTGGTAGGTGTGCTTGCTGCTGGGGTGAGAAGACAAACCAGAGACCTACTTCAGAGGAACTTACACCTAGTATAACAAATTAAATGTGCAAGACAAATGAGTGCAACTAATGTTGTATAGTTGCTGTTTATGAGAAACAAAATCTTTCACATGTGGCTCCTCCCACCTCCCACTCCAGAAAAGACATTACTAATTGATCACAGTACTCCTCCCAACAGGTCCCAGATTTGAATTCAGAATGCTTCTCAACATATTACTCTAACACTGAGCCACAAGCAATTGATTGAAGTTAGCATTCAAACTGAAATCCGTGGGTTATCACTGATTCAAGTTCTGGCAGGAATATTCTCACAATTCTATCTATATAGGTGTTATAGAATGAGCGTTTGTGTCTCCCCAAAATTCATATGTTGAAACCTAATCCCCAGCGTGATGGTCTTTGGATGAGGCCTTTGGGAGGTGATTAGGTCAAGAAGGGGGAGCCGTCATGAATGGGATTAGTGTCCTTAAGAGACAGGCCATGGAGAGGTCCCTCATCCTTTCGGCCATGTGAAGACACAACAAACCAGGAAGCTGGTCCTCACCAGACACTGAATCTGCCAGTGCCTTGATCTTGGAATTTCCAGCCTCTGGAAGTCTGAGAAATAAATGTTTCCTGTCTATAAGGCTCACAATCTATGGTATTTTGTTGGAGCAGCCTGAATGGACTAAGACAGTAGGTTCAGGAAATAATTCATAGAGGAGACGGTGCTTGACAGGACCTTGAAAGATGAATATAAGATATACAGGAGATGAGGGGGGTGGAAAAAGGAGGATGTGGTGACTGGATATTCCAGCAGACGGAAAGGGATGAAATTCCTTAAGAGGATTAAGAAGTGAGTAGTAAGTGGAGCCAGCAATTGTAGACCACACTTTCATGGATTTTGGATTGTAAAGAGAAGAAAAAGAGATTATCAGAGGTGCCTAGAGTTGCATGCAGAGTCAAAAGATAATTTTTTAAAATTTAACTGTATCATGTTCATGGGCTATGGAGAAGGATATAGAAAGAGGTTGAAAAAAATAGACAAAGTGGGAATAATATTTTGAGCAAACCTCATGGGAAACCTGAGGTCAAGCCTCCCTCCTAGCATTGCCTTGAGGTTGTCTGATCCCCATTCTTAGTAGGGAGGCTGCGGAGGAAGCAGAAGTGCACAGCCAGGTGTCTCAGTGCACAGCCACAGAGGGGGAACGCCAGACATCATGTCTGAGGGAAACCAAGGTTGAACCACAGAAGCATGCCAAGAATGGCTTGGGGTGGGAGGGTCAAAGGACTAGTGAAGTCAAGAATAAAAAGTATCTTCTCTGAGCTAGCAGAGAGGCAGTGGTCTGGAGAATTCTAGAATAAAGAGGGACAACATGCCCATTGGAAGTTTCGCTGCTTCCAACAAAGGTCTGCACGGGAAGATCAGGGAATTTTTGAAGAGCTGAAATGAAACACACGGAAGCACAGGCTCTATTTTAAGACTGTGACCAATCCTTAAGGAAATCATTTGCCCAACCATTGATTTAAAAAAAAAAAAAAAAAAGGCTATAATTTTTTTCCTGTAGTGAGAAGTAATCTCAAAACCAGGTAGTGTGCTAAATGCTTTATATGCATCATCTCCTTTAACTTAATTCTTGTAATGCCTATGAGGTAGAAACTATTGTTGTTTTCATTTTATATATGAGGAAACAAGTTTATAGAAGATAAAGCACTTAAGCTTGTGTGTGACAGAGCTGGGGTTTGAACCCAGACATATTAGCTCCCAGGACCCAGGTTTCTATCCTCTCTATGGTATACATGTTTTTTCAAAAGTGCCTCTGGCCCCACAGAAACACTTGCCCACTTTCACTGAACAGACTCTGTTTTAATTTTTTTTTCCTAACCATCCTTCAAGGCCCATTGGCCTTCCCTCTGGGAAGCCTTTACAAGCATCCCTGGACTCAGTTAGTGGTACCCTGCTCTGCCTTCCCTTAGGGTCCCATAACACTTCATACTTACCTCTCCCAGAGCTCTCACTACATTTGATAATAGTCAGCCACCTGTGAGTTTGCATCTGCTATCAGGCTGAAGCAAGGTGTAGAGGAAAGGACATGAGTTTTGAAGTTAGTGAGAACTGGGTCCAATTCCAGTTTTCCTCTTCTTAGCCGTATAAACTTGAGCAAATTACTTAATCTCTACAAGTTTGATTTACCTCATTTGTAAAAAAATCAGGATAATGCCACAAGGGAATTGTGAAAATTTAAATGAAATAATATTATGTCAAGCCCTGACAAATGGTGGATGCTCAATAGATGGTAGAAATTATTATAACTGTTTGTATACCTGTTACGTGAATGAAAGGCAATTTTATCTTGACCCACCATTGGCTCTGTACTTCTGACAACCTGAGATGACAACATTTTCCTACAACATAAATTCCAAGGAAAATATTTAGCCTCCTCATTTAAGAAAAATAAGCTTTTCACAAGCAAATATTTACAAACAATTAAGGTATTTCTTTAAATATCTTTCTAATAGTCATCAAAATGGATCCCAAAAGACCTTGGCTTCCCAAAAGTTAGTTTAATTTGATTTACTATAAGACTTTAAAAATAATAAAACTACAATTGTCTTTAAATGGCTGTCAAGTTCTTACTAAATTAGATTCCAACCTCTTTCCTCCAATTTATCTCGAGTGAAGTTTTATTGTGTTTACATTTTAAGTGCAAGAGTAAAGTAAATAATACAGAAATCTCAAATCCAAATGTTATTGGAGAACAATAGCAAAAGTTTAATTCAGATTAATTGTAGGATAAAAAGAGTTCTAAAGGAGGCTGAAAACAATTCTCTGTCCACAGTAAATACGTCATCACCTGAGAATATATGTAGAGCAACACTAGCCATCGGAGTGATGGGTACATGGGGATTCATTATCCTCTCTCTATATAGGATAGAAATGTTTGAAATTTTCCATGATAAAAATTTTTTTTAAAAGGAAGCCAAAAATATCATCATCATCATTTGTTAAATGTATTAAGAGTTTGCTAGCTGCAACATCTCTCTTAATCATATAATTATTACTTCCTTTTGAAGAGAAAGAAACTTCAGCTTAAGGAGATTACATACATTTCTCAAATTCACACTCCTAATAAGTGGCGGATTTCAGGACTCAAAATTTTAATCAGCTGAAGATATCCAGAAGGGGAAAGGGGAAAAAATGGTATTCTCCAGAGAAAAGAAATATTTCTTTCTTTTATGTGAAAACTGTAAGTGGACATCAAATGAAGAAGCCCAAGCTGAAAGCAAATGCCACAGCTGGAGACACTTAGGTGTCCTGTGGACTCTTAGGGAGTAGAACAAGGAGAGCAGACCACAGCACTGCTGGGGACGGAGCAGGCAGAGGTAAGAAAAGAGCCCTTCCACAGGGATCTATCAGAAAGGTAGATGAATCAAAGACTTTATTGAATCAGAAAATTTAGCATGTGCTGTGTGTAAAAACTGGAGAAGGAATGAACAACCCACCCTAATGGAGAGTCATTCAGATGTGTCTTCTCCAAGAAAGTGTGAAGTGAGCAATTTCCTTTAAGTTTCAAGAAATTCAGGCAGCATAACAGAGTGAAACACATATCCCAAGATTTCACAGACAGAACACAGTCTCCATGTGAGTTGAGCAAGGAACTAGGCATACAAAGCCCAGTGTCAACCAGGAATTCTCCATGACAATATAACGTACACACACTTAGTGGTTTTTGTCAACATGCAACAAATATTTATTGAGCAAATATTATGTTCAGCACTGTGGTAGATGCTGAAATACAACAGTGAAGAAGACAGATTCAATCCTCCCAAGCCAGTAGGGAAAGAGACAAAATGAATCAAGTAACAAATAAATAACATAAAAACTTCTAAGTGCCACTATATTTGTTTTCTAGGGCTGCCATAACAAAATACACTGACTGGGTAGATACCACAACAGAAATTTATTTTCCTAATTCTGTAGGATAAAAGTCCAAGATCAAGGTGTCGACAGGTTTGGTGTCTTTTGAGGCCTCTGTCCTTGGCTTGCAGATGGCCATCTCTCTGTGTCCTCCCATGGTTGTCTCTCTGTCTATGTATTGTCTGTGTCCTAATCTCCTCTTCTTATAAGGACACTAGTCATACAGGATTAGGGCCCACACATATGACCTGATTTTACCTTAAGTACCTCTTTAAAGACCCTATCTTCAAATACAGTCACATTCTGAGGTAGTGGGGTTTAGGACTTCAACATATGAATTGTGGGGGTCACACTTCAGCCCATAACAGCCATGAAGTTGAAAAATAGGATGCTAGTCTCACCTCTTCCAGGAAGTCCCGCCTATTCAACCTGACCAGGTTAGACTCTGATTTGTTCTCATAACATGGGCACCTCCTCCTCATGGTACCATTACGGTTGCAATTTTACATTTCCTTGTGTGATCACTTGCTTAAGGTCTTCTTCTCTGTCCTCACAGTAAGCTCCAAAGGGCAAGAATCTCTTCTACTTTTGCCTGACACTTAGCAGTTAACAGCGCCTGGAAGATAGCTGATGAGATGTCCATAAATGTGTTAAATAAAAGGATGAATGAAATGAATGAGCATCAAGTTTGAGAACAATATTGTGGTGGAAGGTAACATCTAAACTGAGGCCTGAAGAGTGAGATGAGCAGCTAGCCGTGGGGGTAATAAGTGGGAAAAAGACAACTCCAGCCAGAGAAGAGTATGTATGAAAGGCTTGAAAAAAGAAAGAACCTGACATGTTTTGAAATATATGTACTACTACATAGTGTCATACATTAATTAAACCTAATACAGCATTGAAGTAAGACTGTCCTGTGTTTCAGATATTCTTGGATATACTGAGAAAGTTTGGAAGAAAAGGCTAGCAATATCCTATGAAGCTAATCACTTTAGAGAATTCAGATAAAAATAAACCAACAAGAAAACAGCAGGGACCAATAATCCCTAATTTTTCCCCAATCTCAAAGTAGGAAAGTATCTTCTTCAATCAAAGCATAGCAATTGCAAAGCATAGCAATAAACAATCTGTAGAAATTCGGCTGCCATGGATAGCCTGTGAATATGATAAGACTTTATTATGATTTTGCAGCTAAATTGTGTATGACCTCGGGTTTAATTTATTGTTCCAGTATATGGGCTTTTTAGAGCACTGACTCTGTTTCAGGAACTCAAGATGTCTCCATTGGTTCTGAAATTCCTGCAGTGGAATAACTCTTTCTGTGTGTGCACGTATCTTTTGAAGACTGCTAACCCAGAGATTTATGAGTCTTCATGGAGAGCTGCAGTTGGCAAGGTAAACAATAAACATGTTTAAGCTTTTGCTCCTGCGTTACACATTACAGTAGGCTCCCCTTATCCATGGTTTTGTTTTCTGTGCTTTCAGTTACCAGTGGTCAACTGCAGTCTGAAAATGTTAAATGGAAAGTTTCAGAAATAAACAATTCATAAGTTTTAAATTGCAGGCTGTCCTGAGTAGTGTGATGAAATCTCTCACCGTCACTGCTTCTTCCTGCCCTGGACATGAATCATCCCTTTGTCCAGCATATCCATGCTGTATACACTACGTGCAGTTACTCAGTAGCCGTCTTGGTTATCAGAAAAACTGTCATGGTATCGTAGTTCTTGTGTTCAAATAACCCTTATTTTACTTAAATGGCCCCAAAGTGCAAAAGTAGCGATGCTGGTAATTCAAATATGTCACAGAGAAGCCATCAAGGGCTTCTTTTAAGTGAAAAGGTGAAAGTTGTGAACTTAAGGAAAGAAAGAAAATCATATGCTGAGGTTGCTAAGATCTATGGTAACTTTTATTACAATATATTGTTATAATTGTTCTATTTTATTATTAGTTACTGTTGTTAATCTCTTACTGTGCCTACTTTATAAATTAAACTTTATCATAGGTCTGTATGTATAGGAAAAACCATAGTATATATAGGGTTCAATACTACCCACAGTTCAGGCATCCACTGGGGGTCTTGGAACGTATCCCCCACAGTTGAGGGGGGACTACTCTACTGGAAATACATAAATGTATACATCTTTCATGAAACACACACATGATGCACTGTTCACCAGGGAAAGAACAGAGTCTAATGGTCAAAATATCCCATATTTGAGTCCTAACCTTGCCAGTAGCCAGCTGTGTGACCTTGACTCCATCATCATGATATATTTGTGTGTGTGTTTATCTCCATCACTAGATTATAACTTCTTCTGGGCGGAGGCCATATTTCATTTTCTTTTAATCTTTATTGGCTCCTATTGTGACAGGCACTCATCAAATACACATTGTTCGACTAGAAGGAATAAATAAACAACACCTGCAATAGATAAGGTAGTAATACATAGATAGGATAAGATAGCCTCATCCTGTTTACCAATGAGCTAATGAAAATAAAACAAATATAAAACAATTACAAGATGAAAAGTATATCTAATCAAGGTGAAATTATATGGTATTAATAATGGATTCAATAGAGGGGAGAGAATAAGATAAACCACTTGTCTCCAAACTTAGCCGAGACTGTACTTCACTCCATTAAGACTACCACTAGTTGGGGGTGTATAAATTGCCTGGCAAGGACACAGCAAAAAGACTAGTGGTTCTGTGGTGCCAGCGTTCTCTACCCTGGGGCTTATCCTCTCTCTGCTCCTTAAACTCTTCAGAATATATCCATACTCATGTTCTGCTGTAAAAGGAAGTGACAGCTTCCCTTTTTTCAACTATTATATTCTCAAATCTAATATTTTCACTTGGTTCTGTTTTAGAAGATTGCTATGTCTTCCCTTATTTCCTTCAGTATGTTTATCATACTTATGTTAAATTCTCTTTCCATCTGTTCCAATTCTTTTGCTTCAGATGGTAAATGCTACCAGTTTTGTTATCTCTGTTTAGGGGAAATTGTTCTCCTCTGGTGTCCAGGCATTTTGATTTGTGAGCTCATGTTCCTCTAGGGGTATCAGCCAGCTTGTCTGGCCATGCATATTGAGAAAGGTCCTAAGGCCAGGTTCTGTCTTTGTCATTACCACAAAGATTAAGAAGAGGGGAGATGATGAGTCCTAGGGCAGAGAACCTCGGCAGTGGAACCACCACTCCTGTTTGCTGCCATCTAACCAGACAACTCTTCTGGCCAAAGTTTCACCTTTAAACCCTTATTTAGGGAGGAGCACCATGGGGAGGAGGCATATCCCTAGTTTGCAATACAGGAGCCCCTAGGGTCTGGGGGAGTGGAGGAGTGAATGCCCAAGAACAGTCACTCCACACCTATTTCCATCAACTCCTCATCCCAACAGGGAGGTATAGCACTAGAAGCCTAGCACCAGAAGAGTTAAGCATTGATTTGTTCTAAGACAGTGGGAGGAAAGAGGTGAGAGTTGAACCCCTAAAGATTTCCTTAGCCTCTGGCTTCCCTGCACCCCTAGCCACAGTCACCAACTTCCTGTACTCACCATCCAAGATGCCTTCAGTCCCCCAGGGCTGCTCATGCTTTGCTTTGTTTGTTCCTGGATTCACCATCCTGAATCCTTACTTCTATTGATTCTCTAAGGTTCATTCTGGAGTAGGTTCCCAGGAGCTCATGCAGGTTGGCTTGGTTTTAGGACCTGGAAGACTATCCCCTCAATGAGTTTCTTTTAACAGACTTTTTGGCCTGCTTTCAGGTATCATCAGTCAACATGTAAATTGTGACACCACTTGAGAAGCAGTTTATCCATATGAATCAAAGCCTTCTGAGGTGCTTAGCAATTCCACTTTTAAGAAATGTATCCTAAGGAGATAAGCTGATATGTATGCAAAAGCATTTAAGGTCATCCACTGTAGTGTTACTGCTAATAGGAACAATTTGGAAGCAACTGCTCATCAACAGGGATTGGATAAATAAAATCTGGTATCCAAATGCAACCCAACGCCACTTAGTCATAAAAATAATGATGTAGATCTATATTTATGGGCATAAAAGAGATACTCAGTAATTGTTAAATTGCATTTATAATATGATTCCACTTATGTAAAATGAAAGAGAGAAAAGGAGAAAGAGGTCTGGATCACATACAGCAAAATGCTACCAATGATTGTCTCTGGGTTTGGGATTTAGGATTTTGTTGCTTTCTTCATTATGATTTTCTGTATTGTTTGATATGCAGTCATTTTTATAATCTTTATGATGAGAAAGAAATATAAATCTATTTTCATCTTTGAATATTTTAAAAATAATAAACATCCCCCAAATCATGAGGCCACCGATTAAATTTCCCTGATGACTTAAGCCCCATTCCTATAGTGGCAATGGCTTCAGAATAATCTGCTGCAGGCCTCCAGCAATAATTTGCTTGTTTTATGACTTAATAGCCCCTGTAACCCAAGGGTACAATAAAATAGGAGTGCTCATTCAGTGGAGCTGAAGGAAGACCAATTATCTTGGGGAGAGGGCTTCCCCAGAGCTTAGTCACTTGTAACCCATGGTGGGCCCACCAGAGGCAAAGAGGGCCACTGCAGGCTGATGAATCATTCATGGTCTTGACTGCCTGGAGGGGCTCATGGGAACATTGTTTCTGCTGCTACTTCCTGCATGTTTGAGCTGACCTATTAGCTGATGTGAGGTTGGTGGACAGGGGTAGAGTGAGCATAAACATTGTCAGGGTCGGTGTTGAAAGCAGGAATCAAGAATGAGTCAGATATCCTGCTGATGCTCTGTGGCCTTACGACCTTGAGATTCTTGGCTTAGAGTTTGGAAACTTAATTCAAATGAGCTAATGGGCTCCCCTGGAGCAAAATCACTTTTGGTGTTGGTGAGAAATGAAGCTATAGTTTCCTGAGGCATCAGGAAAGGATCAACACTGGGCCAAAAACAATGGTTGAAACTTCACAGGGTGAGAGGAAAATTGCTCCAGGTCAGCCAGATTTGGGGGCTGCTCACTGTTTATTATGGATATTAAAATACATTTATATTTATTAGAAATGTCCAGAAATCAGGTTTTTCCTACTATTCAAGAAGAGATACTGAGAATAAGAGACCAACTTATTTCACCATGTACCTCACCTATTACACAAGGAGATACAAAGGAGCAGCCACAGCTTGGCAGGTGAACCAAATGACCCAAGGAAAAGCCATTATGCTGATGATTTTAGAGCCAATTTAGTGACTATAAACTAAAAGGGAACTTATCTACTCTGTGTCACGCACTGTACTGGGCAGTATATATGTATAATCTCATTTACTTCTCACAAAACTGAATAAGATAGGGAATTGTTCCCAAGTTGCAGATGAGGAAAAATGGGAATCAAAAAGTAATCATCTTGGCCCAGATTCAAAGCCAGTTAAGAGGTTCATACCCAGGTTCCAGGCTCAGATCTGTTTGGCCTCAGGAACAGTATAAATGCTCTTTACACTCACTCACCACATCAGCTCCCAAACTCCTCTCTTGGATCAAACAGCTTCAAATCAAAAGTCCTTTAGTGTCACCTCCACAATGAGTCTCAAGTTTGAGGCTCTAATAACTAGGCTGGGTTTGTTTGCCAGGCACACCAAGGCTTCTACCATGGATTGCAAGCTTGCTGGTTGTTCATTCTATATCATTCCTCTTTCCCTCTTCCTTGTCACACCTCGAAGCAGCCCTGGTACTTCAGGAAAGGCTAATTCCATCCTGGCTCCAGGGCTAAGGCAATTTGCTCAAGCCAATTGGTGCATTCCATTATCCTGGCCAGAATGATTGGATTAGGAAGGGCACATGACCTAAACAAGCTTATTAAGGTAAATTTCAGGATTCTTGCTTGGAATGCTGGTAGGGCCTGGTGTGCAGATGCAAAGCCTGGAACTGCTGCAGCCTTTTTACCGTCAGTTGGGAGGCCCAGTTTGGGTTGGACCTGACACAGTAAAGGGCAGAATGAAAAAAAAGAAAAAAGAAACTGGTCCTCAATAACAACATTAAATTGCCATATCAGCCAAACTTGTGTCTGAATTTTCCCATTGTATGAGTCAGTAAATCTTCATTACTATTTAAGGCAGTGTGAGTTTTGACACTATTTCCTAACTGATACATAATTTGGTGCCAGAAGTTGAGTAATGGAAGTAATAAACCTATAAATGTGGAATTGGCTGGATAAAGAAGGTAAGGGGAAGGGCAGTGAAAATCCATTGATCCCTAACTGGGAATTTGGTGATCTTTGTTCTCTGATTGTGAAACTGCTGGTTATACTATAGTCCGTTAATAAAATTACCATATAGTTCATTGTCGAAACTAGAACACGTTTGAGAATGAAACAGAGGTGCCATTAATAATTATGTCAGGACAACCATTCACTGTTCAAGTTTCAATCTAATTTTTTTTTCTTAACCCTTGGAGCCCAGAAGTGCATTTACAATATATATTCATTGTAATTTACCCAGGATCTGACATATTTTAAGTTCCCCCTCAGCGTATGCAGTACAGTCATGTGCTGAATAACAACATTTCAGTAAATGAAAGACCTCATATATGACAGTGGTCCCATAAGATGAGTACCATATAGCCTACGTGTGCAGTAGGCTAGACTATCTAGATTAATGTAAGTACACTCTACGGTGTTTGTACAATGATGAAATTGCCTAATTTCTCAGAATGTATCCCTGTTGTTAAGCAATGCATGACTGTATATCTTTATAGTGAAAGTAGAAGTCCATAACAGTTCACATGGACTGAAGTTGCACGTGGGAAAGAGGCAAGCCAGAAGAATAGAAAATAAGCAAAAGCCAAATCACAAAAGGCTTTTTTGCTGAGCTAAGGAGGCCAACTGTATCATTAAGGTGATGGGGAACCTCCATGAGAGTTTAAGAAAAGCAGTAACCTACATGAAAAGATGTTCAACATCACTAATTATTAGGGAAATGCAGATCAAAACTACAATGAGATATCACCTCACATCCATCAGAATGGCTATAATTAACAAGACAAGAAATAACAAGTGTTGAAGAGGATGTGGAGAAAAGGGAACCCTGATACACTGCTGGTGTATATTCACACAACACAAGGGATATCCACGCAGCTGTACACCCGAGGGCAGAGGTGCTGGAATCTCCAGAGGAAGTGGAAGGAGGTAAGAGGAGCTCCCTTCCTTCCCCGAGGAAACCCAGAGACTGAGACCACGCAGCTCTCATAGACAGGGGGAAGGGGAGGCCCTCTGTGGGAAAACCATCACTCTCCAAGATCCCTCACAGCCCATGGGGAATTCCCCTATGAAAGGAGTTGAACTATTGCAAGGGTACCTTCAACAAGCTAGCACTTCAGGAGAACAGAGAGAAAGAGCGAAGCAAGAAACCCCTGGAATCGCGGAGGAGAAAGTAAGCGCTCCCCCATCCACCCACCTGGCACTTCAGCACAGTGGTCCTGCAGCCTCAGCTCAGCTCTGGCCCCAGCACCAGCAGCAGTGGTGCACCCGTGCCCTGGCCCCAGAGGCGACAGCTCACCAGAACCCTGGAACCAGTGGCTCTGGCTTGCCCATGCCCTGGCCACGGCAGCTCAGGCCCGACCACACCCCAGCCCCAGCTGCCCTGGCTCAATTGTGCCCCAGCCCCAGCTGCCCCAGCTTGACCACACCACGGCTCCAGCTGCTTCAGCTTGGCTGCGCTCAGGCTCCAGGTGCTTTGGTGCCAGCTACTTTGGCCCAGCCATACTTCAGTTCCGGGTTCTTCAGCCCAGCCACACTCCAGCTCCAGCTGCACCAACCCAGCTGCACTCCAGCTCCAGCTCCAGCTGTTCCCATGCTCCAGCTCCAACTGCTTCCACTTAGCCGCACTGAAGCTCAGCTGTGCTCCAGCTCCGGCTTCTTTGGCCCACCCACACCTGAGCTCCAGCTGCTTTGGCATAGCTGCACTCCAATCCCAGCTGTTCCCACACTCCAGCTCCAGCTATTCCTGTGCTCCAGCCCCAGCAGCCTCCGCTCAGCTGCACTTCAGCTCAGCTGCACCTCAGCTCAGTGGTGGGACAACCAGAGCACCTGCAGATCGAGGCGGACACAGACTACACAGCTCTTGACCCCCTCCCAGTGGCAGCAAGAGGAAACTGTGACCAGATATTTTCAATATGCAGAAAACTAAGCCAACACCGGCAGGCACCATGCAAAAATATATTAAATCTCCAGAACAAAAGGAAAATGACAAGCACCCAGAAATCAACCCTGAAAGCACAGAATTGTATAACCTTAATGATAGAGAATTCAAAATAGCTATCATAAAATAGCTCAATGAAATACAAGAAAATACAGATAGACAATTCAATGAAATCAGGAATTTCTTCACAAAAGAGATTGAAACTATAAAGAAAAACCAATCAGAAATGTTAGAGATAAAAAACACAGTAGAGGAGATAAAGACAGATCTGGAAGCTTTAAGCCTCAGATCTGACAATATGGAGGAAATAATTAGCAATATTCAGGACAGCAATGCAGAAATGCTCCAGATGGAAGTGGAAAGAGAAATAAGACTAAAAAGAAATGAAGAAACTCTCTGAGAAATATCCAGCTCAATTAGGAAATCCAACATAGGTATTCCAGAGGGAGAAGATAGGGGAAAAGGAGCAGAGAAATAATAGCTGAGAACTTCTCAAACCCGGGGAAGGAGGTGGAAATACCAGTGAATGAATATATGTATTCATTCCTAAATATATGAACATGACAGGACCCTCTCCAAGGCATATAGTAGTACAGCTGGCAAAAGTCAATGACAAAGAAAATATATTAAGGGCAGCTAGACAAAAAAAATAATGTGCAAAGGAATTCCTATCAGGCTCTCAGCCAATTTCTCAACAGAAACTTTACAGGCTAGGAGAGATTAAAATGACATATTCAAAATTCTGAAAGACAGAAATTTTCATCCAAGTATACTCTATCCAGCAAAAATATCCTTCAGCTATGATGAAGAAATAATAACTATCCCTAATAAACAAAAGCTAAGGGAGTTCATTGCCACAAGACCCCCACTACAAGAAGTGATCAAGAAGGCCCTCATGCCTGAGGGAAAAAAAAGAGAAAGGGGATACAAGGTTTTGAACAAGGAAGAAAATAGGTCCACAAAACCAGAGAAATTGCAGCTCTATATCAGAATAGATTAGCAAACAATTATAAAACCAAAGATCAGGGGAAGGAAAACACCAAAAGTAAATATAACCTCATCACTTTAAACACAAGCTCACAACACAAGATGGAATAAGTTGTGACAACAATAACTGAGAAGGGGAAGAGGAAAGGGATCAAATCGACTTAGTCTAAGCTAATAAGAGGCCATCAGAAAATGGACTATCACATCCATGAGATTTTTTATACAAACCTCATGGTAACCACTAACCAAATAATCGGAATAGAGTCACACATGATAAACAAAGAGAAAACTAAGAGAACCATCATACAGAACTACCAAACTGAATTGGTAGTCCAAAACACATGGGACGAGAAATAAAAGAAATGCAAAAGGACCAGAAAACGAGAGATAAAATGGCAACATTAAGCCCTCATATATCAATTATTACCCTAAATGTAAATACACTGAAATCTCCAATCAAAAGACACAGGGTGGTGGGATGCATTAAAAAACAAGACCCAACAACTTGCTGCCTCCAGGAAACACATCTCAGCTCTAAAGACAAACATAGGTTCAGAGTGAAAGGATGGAAGACAATACTCCTAGCTAATGGCAAACAAAAGAAAGCAGGTGTTGCCATACTTATATCAGACAAAGTTGACTTAAAGATAAAATAAGTAATGAGAGACAAAGAGGGGCAATATATAATGATAAAAGGGACACTCCACCAAGAAGACATATCACTTATAAATATATATGCACCTGACACAGGAGCACCAAAGTACATAAAGCAACTATTAACAAACATAAAAGGAGATATTAACAACAATACAATAATAGTAGGGGATCTTAACAATAGATAGATCATCCAGATAGAAAGTCAATAAGGAAATAATGCACTTAAATGAAAAACTTGACGAGATGGACTTAATGGATATACAGAGAGTACTCCATCCGAACACAGCAGGTTACACATTCTTCTCAAGAGCACATGGAACATTCTCAAGAATAGACCATATGTTGGGAAACAAGGCATGTCTCTATAAATTTAAGAGGATTGAAATCATAACAAGCATCTTTTCCGACCATAATGCCATGAAGCTAGAAATCAACTACCAGTGAAAAACCAGGAAAGTGACAAAGATGTGGAAACTAAACAACATGCTACTCAACAACCAATGAATCATTGATGAAATTAAAGGAGAAATCAAATCATATCTGGAGACAAATGAAAAGGAAAATATACCATACCAACTCATATGGGATGCAGCAAAAGGTCCTGAGAGGGAAACTCATACAATACAGGTCCACCTTAACAAAAAAGAAAAAGCCCAAATAAGCAACCTCAAACTACACCTAACATAATTAAAAAAGAAGAACAAACAAAGCCCAAAGTCAGCAGAAGGAGGGAAATAATAAAAATCAGAGCAGAAATAAATGAAATTGAAACCAAAAACAAACAGTAGAAAGGATCAAGGAAACAAAGAGCTGGTTCTCTGAGAAGATAAATAAAAATTGACAAACCCTTAGCTAGACTCACCAAGAAAAAAAGAGAAAAGGCTAAAATAAATAAAAAATAAAAGGAAAAATGAGAAATTACAATGGATACTGCAGAAATACAAAGGATTCTAAGAGAATACTATGAGAAACTGTATGCCAACAAATTGGACAATCTAGAAGAAATAGATAAATTCTTAGACTCATACAACCTCCCCAAACGGAATCAAGAAGAAACAGAGAACCTGAATAGACCAATCACAAGTAAAGAGATTGAAACAGTAATCAAAAACCTCCCAAAAAATAAAAGTCCAGGACCAGACGGCTTCTCTGGAGAATTTTACCAAACATTCAAAGATATAATACCCATCCTCCTCCAACTATTCCAAAAATAGAGGAAGATGGAACACTTCCCAACACATTCTATGAGGCCAACATCACCCTAATACCAAAGCCAGACAAGGACAATACTGAGAATGAAAACTACAGACCAATATCCCTGATGAACATAGATGCAAAAATGCTCACAAATTATTAGCAAACCAAATAAAGCAATACATTAAAAAGATCATATACCATGATCAAGTGGGATTTATACCAGGGACACAAGGTTGGTTCAACATCTGCAAATCAGTCTATGTGATTAGCCACATTAACAAAATGAGGAATAAAAACCATATGATTACCTCAGTAGATGCAGAGAAGGCATTTGACAAGATCCAACATCCATTTATGGTAAAAACTCTTTAAAAAATGGGAATAGAAGGGAAGAACCTTAACATAAAAAAAGGCCATACATGACAAACCCACAGCCAACATCTTACTCAATGAGGAAAAACTGAACGCCATTCCTCTGAACACAGGAACAAGACAAGGGTGCCCACTCTCACCACTCTTATTCAGCATAGTACTGGAGGTGCTGACCAGAGAAATTAGGCAAGAAAAAGGAATAAAAGGAATCCAAATAGGCAAAGAAGAAGTAAAACTCTTGCTGTTTGCAGATGACATGATCTTATATATATAGAAAACCCTAAAGAATCCGTTGGAAAACTATTCAAAATAATCAACAAGTACAGCAAAGTTGCAGGGTACAAAATCAACCTACAGAAATCAGTTGCATTTCTATATGCAAACAACAGACTAACAGAAACAGAACTCAAGAAGACAATCCCATTTACAATTGCAACAAAAAGAATAAAATATCTAGGAATACATTTAACCAAGGAAGTGAAAGACCTATACAATGAAAACTATAAGACGTTATTGAGTGAAATCAATGATGACATAAAGAAATGGAAAAATATTCCATGCACTTGGATTGGAAGAATAAACATGGTTAAAATGTTCATATTACCTAAAGCAATCTACAGATTCAATGCAATCCCAATCAAAATCCCCAGGACATTCTTCACAGAAATAGAACAAAGAATACAAAAATTCATATGGGCCAACAAAAGACCCTGAATAGCTAAAGCAATCCTGAGAAAAAAGAAGAAAGTTGGAGGCATCACAATCCCTGTCTTTAAAATATACTACAAAGTGATAGTAATCAAAACAGCATGGTACTGGTACAAAAACAGACTGGTACAGACACAGATCAATGGAACAGAATTGAAATCCCAGAAATAAAACCTCCCATCTACGGGCAGCTAATCTTCGACAAAGGAGCTAAGAACATACAACGGAGAAAGGAAAGTCTCTTCAATAAACAGTGCTGGGAAAACTGGACAGCCACATGCAAAAGAATGAAAGTAGACCATCTTCTTCTGCCATACACAAAAATTAACTCAAAATGGATCAAAGACCTGAATGTGAGACCTGAAACAATAAAACTCCTGGAAGAAAATATAGGCAACACACTATTCATCATCAGTCGTAAAGGGATCTTTTCTAATTCCATATCTAATCGCACAAGGGAAAAAAAAGAAAAAGTAAGCAAGTGGAACTTCATCAGATTAAAGAGCTTCTACAAGGCAAATGAGACCAGGATCAAAATGAATAGGTAACCTACCAGCTGGGAAAAAAATATTTGCAAACCATATATCTGACAAGGGATTAATCTCTATAATATATAAAGAACTCACACAACTGAACAACAAGAAAACAAACACCGAATCAAAAAATGGGGAGAGGAAACGAATGGACACCTCTCCAAAGAAGATATACAGATGGCCAATAGGCACATGAAAAGATGTTCAACATCACTAATCATCAGGGAAATGCAAATCAAAACTACACTAAGATATCATCTTACATCAGTTAGAATGGCTATAATCACCAAGATAAAAAACAACAAATGCTGGAGAAGCTGTGGAGAAATGGGAACCCTAATTCACTGCTGGTGGGAATACAAACTGGCGCAGCCTCTATGGAAAACAGTCTGGAGATTCCTCAAAAAATTAAAAATAGAAATACCTTATGATCAAGCCATCCCACTACTGGGTATCTACCCAACGAACCTGAAATCAACAATGCAAAGAAGCTATGCACCCCTATGTTCATTGCAGCATTACTCACTATAGCCAAGACATGGAAGCAACCCAAGTGCCCATTAACAGATGAATGGATAAAGAAGATGTAGTATACCCAGCCATAAAAAAAAACAAAATTAGGCCAGCCCAGTGGTGTAGTGGTCGAGTTCATGTTCCACTTCAGCGCCCTAGGGTTCAGGGGTTAGAATCCTGGGTGCAGACTGATGCACCACTCATTAAGCCATGCTGTGGCAGCATCCCACATACAGAGTAGAGGAGGATGAGCACAGATGTCAGCTCAGAGCTAATCTTCCTCAGCAAAAAGAGGAATATTGGCAACACATGTTAGCTCAGGGCCAGTCTTCCTCATCAAAAAAAAAAAAAAAAAGGAAAATCATGCCATTTGAGACAACATGGATGGACCTTGAGGGTATTATGCTAAGTGAAATAAGCCAGACAGAGAAAGACAAACACTGTACAATTTCACTCATATCTGGAAGATAAAAAAACACATGGATAAGCATACTAGATTAGTGGTTACCAAAGGAGAAGGGAATGGGGGGAGGGCAAAAGGGGTAAAGGGGCACATATGTATGATGACGGATAAAAACTGGACTGTTGGCGGTGAACACAATGCAGTCTATACAGAAACTGAAATATAGTGATGTACACCTGAAATTTACACAATGTTGTAAGCGAATGTGACCCCAATAAAATAAAATAAAGTAAAAATAAAAAAGTACAGCAGTAACCTATCAATCTTGCACTTTTAAAAAAAAATCACTCTTTTATAATGAGGAAGATAGATAAGAGGTGAGGAAGCCACGTTAGACTATTAGACTATTGCTCCAAGAAAAATTAACATTTTTACCACAGATAGTGACAATGTGGATGGAGAAGAGGGGACACATTTGAGAGACTGAGAAGCAACAGGGGGGCAGACTGATCCACCTAAAGCTAATTCACATGATACCTTGGCCTAAAATTCTTAATAATAGACTATCATTTCAAAACTGAGATAATTTTCACCCATTTTGTGAAAGTTCATATTCTTCTGTTTCTTTTTCTTCTTCTACATTGTTCAAGGTCCTTTTCTCAATTTATCTGAGGGCATTTTCATATCTAGATCCTATAGCTCCTAAGTGCTTAACAGATGCGATGCATTTTGTACAAAAAAACATCGGAAATAGTCCCTTTTGTATATTCTTTTCATTCTTTCAGCTGTCTTTTCCAGCTCTGCCTAGCACTGAGCTTCTCAAGGATTTGTGTTCAATTAGTCTAAGGGCACATCTGTCTAAGTTTCATTTTTCTAATAACTGTTTATCACATTTGTAGAATTCCATATGACTCTCCTAATTTATCCCTTTAGAGGATTCTTGCCTCTCTCTTGCTGGATTGTGTGTGTGTGTGTGTGTGTGTGTATGTTTGAATCTTCTGAGAACTAAATGGATTTATTAAGTAAATTAGGTCATGTCTAATATTTTCCCATGTTTAGCTAAGTATGACCTTTTATACGGTAGCAATCAAAAGATACAATGGATATATAAAAAGCATCTTGAGCTCCACTGAATTTCATTTTATATAAAATGATACTGAATCATAAAACCCTGAAAAAAAAACACCAACAATATCCCAGGTTATTAGGAGCAGCATGCTGGTAATCAGAAGCCTCTTCATGATATAAGATCAATGTAGGAGGGCCAGTTTAGTGAGTCCAGGACTCGAAGTCAAACCTGAATACTGGCCATGATTCTTCTAAACCATGTGACCATGGCCAAGTTATTTCACATTTCTGGGCCCCAATTTCCCTCATCTCTGTGGTACTAAGATTTAATTCATCGGATTGTTGTAAGGATTAAATAAAATAATGTATATAGCACTCAATACATACCTGCATGGGAAGCACTTTCACAGTAGTAGCTATTGTCATAGATTTTATTCCAGATTCCTCTGCCTTCAGTGAATTGGGTAGAAACCCACTAGTATGACAGCTGGAAAATCTGTGGTAGTTTTCTTACTGTAAAATGGGATGATAGTATTACCTGCCTTGTGGGGCTATAGTGAGAATTAAATGACATAATATATGTAAACATATGCATTGTGACTGGTACATTCTGGGCATTCATTATATTTAGCCATTATCATCATTATTATTTTTCACTTGGATTAAATGTAAATCAAGTAATACTTTTGTTCAAATACTCACCATGAGTTGCAGTTCTTAGTATATTGTAGTTCAAGAACTAAAACCAGCACCAAATAAGCCCTAATCTGAGCTTCAGCTAAAAATGTAACCAGTGGACTGTATGAAATGTTGAAAGGATATCTTATCAATTTCAACTGTATCTCTTGTGATGTCTCTGAATCAGTTATCTATAGAAACAGGACACTGTAAAGGAAAAGGTGATAACCAGCATCTGAGAACCACAGCTTGTGTGACACCATCAGAGCTTCCATTTTCACCTTTGAGCTAGACAAAAGGGGAGATTTTAGGGGTCTGAGGGTCCAACAACCTGGTTAGTAGACTCAAACTATGGAATTGCAACTTCTTATAATGTGGATTGACCCCCTGAAATGGCCCATGGATATGTTGCACACACGAATGGACATAGCATTATGGGGATCCTAGAGGAGAGATCTAGAACCCATCAGGTCAGTTCACCAAGGATTAAAGGAAACTTTCTAAAATTTTGCTTGAGATCCAGAATAGGCACAAGTCACTTACAACTGCAGCCTTTTAAAACTGAGCTGGTAGAGGTTTTATTAATTAGAATGTGGGTCCAGCTGCTGTTGATACCCAAAATTTCATCTCAAAAGTTATTTATCTCTCATTTTATAATCTTAAGTTACATAAGCAGTCCATAGTAGCTGCCAATGTCAGGGACCCAAGTTCTTTCTGGGTTTTTGCTCCACATTCCCTAGGGTATTACTGTCATCTTTAAGTTCCAAGATGGTACCATGATGGCCTCACTCCAGAAGAAGAATTAAAGGGGAAGAGGGCGCATCCCTTTCCTTCAAAGGCATGACCCAGAGTTAATATATGTCACCACTCATATCCCACTCGGCAGAACTTAGCCATATGGACACCTACCTGTAAGGGAGGCTGGGAAATGTTTTTATTTTGGGTGGCTATGTGCCCAGCTAAATCTCAGGGTTCTGTTATTAGGGAAATTAATTGAGAACAGATAATAGAAAACAGCTAGCAACTTTTACCAAAAGGCAGTTTAGATTGGTAGTTAAGGACACAGTTCTTGGAGGTTGAGAGCCTGAGTTTAAGTCATGAAATAATAATTAAATAGCTGGATTAACTATCAATTCACTGGGTGATCCTGGCAAAGACATTCATCTCACTAAAGCTGCTGTTTCCTCATAATATAGTACCTATTTCATTGGATTATTAAAAGGATTAAAAGTGCTAATCCAAGTAAATTTCTCAGCATAATTCTTGGCACTAGTAAGTACTCAATAATGTAAACCATTATTATCAGTAATTAGGAACATCAGTTCCTCATTAGAGCATTCCTCTAGGAAGGACAGAACCTTGAGAGAAAGGACTGTGTCTTGGATTTTCTCCTGGAGAAGAGGTGAGTATATTTTGCGCGCAGAATCTGTAGGGGCAGGAAAAGATGTTTTATATATATACCTATGTCTTTCCAAATAGTCTTTTTAAGTGGTCTCAGTATCTCCATGTGTTGAGTGTTGAAGGAAATGTACCAAGCTCTATAGGGTAAGCAATGATTCCCACGTGCTGCTCTGGGCACTGGTTGCTGTAAAATCATAAAATGTATGGATTCCTGGGAGTCCCATAATCAGATTCTCCAGGAGGATGGCACAGGATCTGTATTTTTACTAAGCTCTCTGAGATAATGCTGAGATGCTGCTAGGTTTAGAACCATTGCTGAGTAACAATACTAGTACTAATAAGAGTGTTTGTTGTTATTCATAATGACACCTACATTTATTTAGCCTTACTATGTGCCTGGCATGGGTCTAAGCGCTTTCTACATATCAAATCATTTAATGCTCACCACAACTGTAAATTGTTACTTTTACTATCTTCATTTTACTTATTATCTTCATTAAGAAACTGAAAGACAAAAAGTTTAAGTAATTTACCCTAATCACAGAGTGAGTAAGGAGTTGAGCCAGGATTTGGATCCAGTCTTGTTCAGAGTCCACACACTTAACCCCACTATTCTGTCTCAGGTACAGTGGAAGGGAAGTGACAAGTGGAACAGGAGCCATCTGGGGGACAGTCAGGGCTTTGTCACAGCCTGAGGCCTCAAGGTGCTCCCCATTGTGTGTCCCACCCACCCTTTCTCTCTTCCAGAAACATCTAAGACATGCCATAACAAGCTGGATTCAACTGCCTCTTGAAGAGCATAACTATGTAACATATATTTTTCCAAATGTGGCAAAAGACAGCTGAGCTGGGTCTGAGGCTGTTAAATCCCCAAAGTAGATAGAAGCCACATTGAGCCATGCTTGTTACTTTCCGGCCATAAAGTTAATTTTGAGTTTCCTGAAACAGATGCCCAGCTGGGCTTCCAGCTGTGCAGGTCCCTCTGCGGAAGGGTGTGGGGCAACAATGCAGGGGTAACACGAAGTCCTACTCAGAAAAAAATGAAGCGTTTCCAGGGCTAGGTCACCACTTCTCCCCACTAAACCAGCCCAGCGCTAAGGCAGTCCAGGACCTGAACTGGCTCTTTTCTCAAAGAAATCTCATGCACTTGAGGGAACTCCCAAGCTCCATGCTGCCCGGAGCATTTTAGAAGCCAATGAAATAGGCAGCCCCCATATGTATAAGCAGTTCTCAAAATGTCCTGTCACTTATCTGTTTGCATATCTCTCTACCTCATCAGACTGAGTGACCTAGCAGAAAATAAGTGTGGCGGACTGCAAAATTGCCTACAAACACCTCTTCTGCAGCCAAGAGGTGGAGTTTAATTCTCCATCCTTGAACATGGGTTGGCCATGTGACCATGTGACTTGTTTGGGCCAACAGGACTTTGGCTAACAGGAAGGGAGGAAAGGGGCAAGCAGAGACATGAAGGTGATGGGGAATTGGGGCTTGCCCTCTTGATCTGCTTAGAGCCCTAAAATCACCACGTGAACAAGCCCAGAGCAGGCGCTGAAGGATGAGAGGCTAAGCAGAGGAGAACCAGGGCACCTCAGCCAATAGCCACTCAACCTTGAGACATACAACTGAGGCCATCCTAGATCCTCCAGTTCCCAGCGACTGGCCAGGTGACTACACACATGAGAGAATGCAGTAGAGATCCCCTGAGATGGCCAAGACGAAATATGGCCTTTTCCCAGCTGACACACAAAACCATGAGCTAAATAAAATGGTTACTATTTTAAGCATCTACATTTTGGAATGGTTTGCTACTCAGCAAATGCTAACTGACTCAAGAAGGTGAATTATTAAAGGAAGAGGCTTGAGAATAGAAAATGCCCATGTTCAAACCCTGGCTTTTCTTCTTCCTAGGTGTGGCTCTAGACAACTAATTCAACTTCTCGGACTCTCCGTTTCTTCATCTGTAGAATTAGAAAAATAAACATAGCAATCTCCTTGGTTTTTCTGAAGAGTCAATGAGCTATGTATGAACCACTGTGCTTGCTATATAGTAGTTATTTTATTATTATTATTAGAATGTTTGTTGCTTTGGACTATGTGCTATTACAGAGCTATTGGGCTTGCCAGGTTACAGAGATAAACGAATCTCATAAGGTATTGGCCTGAGCAAGGAGTCAATAGATATCTGTAGACATGTGTTGCGTTGTCTAGCCAATACCCACTATCTGAGGACATCTGTGGTTGCACAGGATTTGTCACTCCCAGAAGACATCACTAAGGTCTCCTCCAGTTCTCAGGTGTTTAGGAGAAGGGGAGTGGGACGGCAGGAAGTAGCAGCAATCAAGCAAAACTGGGGGCATCCTATTGCCACTGAGTAGATTTGGGGGGTGGAGGAAGCAGTGGCTTTAGCTAGACAGAGCTGCCCATGGTGAAGCCCCACTGGCCTTCAGCGTCCTTATGAAATAAAAACAAGAACCAAGTGTTCAGGAGCAACATGACATAATGTGAACACAAATTCTGGAATCAGAAAGACTAGTTCCAGTCCCAGTATGGGTCTCAGTTTGTTTATCTATAAATTGGAACTATAGTGCCAATATGATTTATATGTTGGTTCGTATGGGACTTGTGAGAATTTGACAAAATACTAGTATAAAATGCCTGGCATAGTGCCTAGCACACGGTAGATGATCAAACAGCATAATTTCTCTCCCTATTTCTTCCGTGTTCATAAAGCCACCTTTGTTGTTCATCTCCTGTCATAACCAGTGTCTTACAACCTGGGGATGCAGTAATATGTGAAGGCGAGCACACTGACCACAAAAACTATTTTTGGCTTTGTGACCTTCACCAGTCACCTGCCTGCTTATCAGTTGCTCACTGGTGAACGAGGATGATACTCTGTCCTTGATGCAGTTCTCAAGGATAACGGGATGACTCATTCCATTTTAAACCCTAACTTGGGGCTTGATGATGCTGTGTAGAAAATAAATAAGACACAAAAAGAAAGTCAAATGACTAATATTTAAAGTCCCAAGGCACTAACACATAGTCAGTGACATTTCCATCACTGCCAATCCCTTTTCCTCTCTCTCGTTATCCTAGACCCTCTCAGAGAGAGACGCCCTCCTTAGCCTGCCTTTGCTGCCTCTCTCTTCTCTCCCTTCTGCCCACCCCAAGCCTGTAGCTCCTCCACATGGACAGAAAGCCAAACCTGAGGGACGGATATGAATCAGGCCGGGGGAAATCACACAGTCTTAACTTACTGAGTAGTTCCTCTGTGCGGGGCACTCTGCCATATACTTTACATGTGTTGCCTCATCTAATCCCAGCAAGTCAATAAAGGAAATACTATTTTAATCTCGGAAAGGTTCAACAATTCACCAAGGTCACACACTTCATAGTAATAGCAGGGGTGGGATTTAGATCCAGCTGACCTCAAAGCTCACTAGTTTATCCTTTAGAGCACAACATGCATTCAAGATCAGTGTGGCATCGTGGTTGAGAACGTAGGTTCTGGAGTCAGATGCCTGGTCTGAACCCCAGGTCTGCTATCACAGAATGACTTTGAGCAATCACTTACTAATAAGTGATACACTTACTAAGATATATGTTATATATATATAGTGGATTATATTATATTATATGGATTATATTATATAATATATGTAAATATATGTAATATGCATCTATGTAAATATATTTATAATTATATAAATATAATATATTATATTATATATAAATATGTAAATATAAAAATGTGTTGTATAATATAAAATATATAAATATATGTTACATATTGCATACATACATATATGTACTATACCTATGTAAATATATGTAATATGTAATGCCATATTATATTACATATTATAATAACAATATAATAATAGTGTAATATATGATATATATAGTAGATTACCATGCGCCAGATCTGTCCTTAATACTCACAACAACCCCTAGAGGAAGGTAATGCTATTATCCCCACTTTACTAACGGGGAAAGAGAGACACAAGAGGTTAGGAAACTTGCCCATGATTACACAGCTAGTAAATGGCAGAGCTAAGACTCAACTTGGCTGGTCTAGTTCCACAATCTAAACCCTTAACCACCACACCATAGAGCCTCCACTGTGGGACGTGCTCCACTTCTGGCCTGGCTCCTCACCATACCTTTGGAAGCTGCTGCTGCTTTCTGGCTTCTCCAGCCTTAACGCCCACCAAAGTCTAGGAAGCACAAATCAAATTGTCCCCAGAACTCTCACTACACTCCTCTCTGGCCCAGTGGCAGCATCAGGTGAGCCCAGGAGCTCCTTCAGCTCAGCAAGCATCCCACTAGTCTAGAGCAGAGATGCTAGAGAAGCCAGGCTCCCTACATGCAGACAGCCCCGATCTCCATGAGTGGTTTTCTTAGTTCCCCCTCTTTTACTTGAAGTTCTGGGGTGTGGAGAAGAAGCGCTTTCTACACCACAAATTCCCTTCTATAGAAGACAGTGCTGTGGCTGCTACACCTAGTCCCTTGGGATCCCTTTCATTAGCTCAGCCCTCAGCTTCTGCCATGCTTTGTTACTAACTCTGGCTCCTGTGACCTTCAGAGGATCCCCCTTGGGCACCGGCAACTAACAGCAGGCCCTGAGTGGGAGTAGGGAAACCCAGGTCTATGGCTCAAGAAGGAGCAAGCGCTGAGGTGTAATTCACATTCCAGAGCTCAGCAGGGATCAGCCTGACCCAGGGACCTCAGCCAAAATAACACCCTCACTTGGGTCTTCCTCTTCCCTGTCCACCCTCCTACTCCCTTGCTGGTTTCTCCAGGGAGCACCTCCTTAATAAATTACTTGTACGTGAATCTTTGGTTCAGGCTCTGCTTCTGGAAGAATCCAACCTAAGACAGAATTTTTGTTTTGTTTTGTTTTAATGAATTTCTAGACTCTTCTGAAATGTACTTAAGAGTGACAGGAGTTGGCAGCCATCTCTCAGCAAGTCTGGCATAGATTGATTGACAGTTTTCTTCATAGAAGGTGCGAGCATTTATCAACCAATGTCCTCAGCTTCAGGGCCTTAGCTGAAGCTCCAGAAGGAGCAGGACGTTTTCTATTTAACATCCTGTAGTGTGATATGCTTTTTCCCCCTCAGCATTGTCCAGACTCTGTGCTAAGAGCAAACCCCTTTCTTTTCTCCCTTTTACGCCTGTTTCGGGGTAGAGCTTTCTCCTCAGCTCTGACATATTTACTGGGGCTCTTATGCCTTGGCTGCCATGAAGATGAGTTTGGCTCCATTTGGAGAACTGACAGGCAGGAAAAATGTTTATAAAACAAAAATCAAAACCAAGATACCTGTCTGCCCCCCGGGAGTTTGACAGTGTCACGTGAAGGTTTCCTCCTCCACAGACTCTAGCCAGTATCTCTCGTGCTCACAGGCTGCACATCAGCTCTCCCATTCATCTCTTACATTCATTTCCCAGAGGCCAACAAATTCCATCTCTGTGAGGTGAGGCATGTCCTGGGAGACCATACTAGTGCTCTCCAGCCTTCACATCATGGCACGCGCTGGGGTAAACGGATGAGGTTGCTAAGAGCTGGAGGGGACCTTCGCAGGGGCTCCCACTGACCCTGGCCCATCCCAAGCAGGCCTATAATCCTAGCTCCCTGGCTAGGAAGTTCTGGTCTAGCGAATGAGGAAAGGTGAGAAAAGCATTTGGGGATCCACATATGCCTGGAGCAGTCTTGTGTGAAGCCTTGTACCTTATGTCAGTGACAGTTTCCATGAGAGTAGACAGAGGGACACTTAGAGAAAAATCAGTGTATAGGGTCATGTAGGGGTGAGAGCACAGGTTTCAAGTCACACAGATCTGAGTTCAAAACCCCTTACTGGGGTTTTGCACCTTACCCAAGTTTATACCTTAGACAAGTTACATAATCTCTGAAACCTTGATTTTCCCATCTATAAACTGGAGCTCCTGCCTTAGGAGGTTGCTTTGAAGATAAATGAAATAATGTGTGTACTATAATTGTCACCGTGTGTGGCAGTTTTGTATGGTCAATCCAGCCAATTCTGGAACTACGTTTCTCAGAATTCCCTTCCCGGCCTGGTCCTGGGTTAGGGTGAGTCACAAGGAAACTTGTGTGAGATTTGGAGAGCAGAAGTGAAGCAGCAGCAGTTGGCTCTGAAGGTCTGTGTAGGGCACCGGGCACCACTGCAGCTCACCCACGTGGTCGCTGGTCTGTTGGCACTCTCGTTGGTTGTAATTTGGGCTCGCTCTTCAGCTTCTTCGAGGGCCAGGCCAGAACGCGTGGTGGCCACTTCTAATGGTCGCCATGTTGCCAACGGGGTGGAGGTGAAAAAAGGAAACGATTCCAGTTTGTCTTCCCTCTGCCCCGCTGTATGTCTGGTCCTTCTTTCCAACTGCCCACTCTGCTGACTCACAGTGACCTCAGGCCCACCCCCAGTGGCAGGGACCACAGCCTTCCATGCACTGCTCCAGCTCCACAGCACGCAAAGCCTAATCCCAGCAATAAACCCTTGAGTGCACGTGACTCGTAGAGGTTCTGCTTCCCAAGCAAACCACCCTGAGAAACCCTGTCTGGGACGTAGTAAATGCTCACGAAAGGACACATTGGCATAATTTAAGTGTAGACAGCTGTTGAGACTACTGTCTTTTGATTCCAGTCCAAACTCCACCTTGGACAAATCACTTAGTCCTCCTGAGACTCAGTTTCCTCAGCTGTAAAATGATGATAATAATGTGGATCTGTCTCGTTGGCCTATGGAAATGGCTAAACGAGATTGAGCATACAAGCACAGTGCCTGACAGTAGGGAGAAAATCTTTATTTCCCATTCTAATTCATAGGTTTAGCATTTGGAAATCCCTCACCAATAAATAAAAACTTCATCCTTCAAACTATCTTGTCAATAGTGAAATGATATTTTCATCCTCTGTTTTACATTGTTTATCAATTGGTTTAGAACTTAGCCATGAAAGAAGGATACTGCTTATTACACCCCTCCAAAGACACCCCTCTCTCAACTGTTAGGACTCAATAAATGATAATAATAATGCTTTGCTTTTGTAGGGGTTCAATAGGGACCCTTTCATCAGCATTATCTTATATGCCCTCCCAATCAGGCTATGACACAGACAGCATTAAATAGCGGGGTGCTGCAGACACTGCCCCAGAAATCAAAAGACCTGGGTTTTTAGGGCCAGCCCCGGTGGCCTAGTGGTTAACTTCAGCACGCCTGACTTTGGCGGTCTGGGTTTGGTTCCTGGGCGCAGACCTACAGCACTCATCTGTCGGTGGCCATGCTGTGGCGGCGGCTCATATACAAAAAGAGGAAGATTGGCAGTGGATGTTAGCTCAGGGAAAATCTTCCACAGCAAAAAATACAAAACAAAAAAAAAAGACCTGGGTTTTTATCCTGGCTCTGCCAATAAGCATTTGTCGTCTCACTTTTCTGAGCCTTAGTTTCCTCATCTACAAAGGGAGAGGGTTGAATCCATAAGGTCCTTCAAACCCAGAAGATCCTAAGTTCCTTATTATCTTCTTTTTACCTGTGGCGGAAAAAAGGAAATTGCAAGAGATTGGATAGCTTATTCCAATGGTTTCCAAAGTACAGTCAATTTTTTTTCTCTTCTTTTCTTTCTTTCTTTCTTTCTTTCTTTCTTTCTTTCTTTCTTTCTTTCTTTCTTTCTTTCTCCCTTCTTTCTTTCTTTCCTTCTTAACATCAGGTGCATATATAATTGGATTAACTATAATCCTTGTTCCATTAATCCTTATTTTCCTTATTTCACTTTCACCTGAAATGAAAAACTTGAGATAACTTAGATCTACCATTGTGTTCCTTCTCCTTCCTGTCCACTTGCCTCACTCACATGAGAAAATCACTATTTTGAAACTTAAAGTCTGTTGCTTTTTTGATATAATATTATAACACACACACATAGTAATAGAAACAGAAACAGATACAGATACAGATACAGATATAGATATAGATATAGATATAGATATAGATATAGATAGATATAGATATAGATATAGATGTGATGGTATTATGAGGTCTTTGTGAGGTAATTAGGTCATGAGGATAGAGCCCTCATGAACAGGATTAATGCCCTTATAAGGGGCTAAAGAGACCAGAATTCCTCCCTTTCACCATGTGAGGGCACAGCAAGAAGATGGCCATCTATGAACCAGGAAGCAGGCTCTCACCAGACACAGAGTCTGCCAGTGCCTTGATCTTGGACCTCCCAGCCTCCAGAATTGTGAGAAATAAATTTCTTTTGTTATAAGTCACCCCGTCTATGGGATTCTATTATAGCAGCCTAAATAGACTAAGACAGACAGACAGACAGACACACACACACACCCCTACATTCTTTTCTGATCAAACCTTCCACAACTCTATAAGCCCTTTCAGTCTGCAGACTCAGATCTTCCGGATCTCAACAAAATATTTTATTATTTGTTTGCTTCCTGGCTTCCCTTTTTATACTAATCTAGAGAGTCTACTATTCTCACATCAGGTTTCATGGCTCTATCCTCTAAACCTTTTATATCTTTCCTCTATTTTCCATTTCTTTACATTTTTGTTCAGCGCTTGGAGAGAAATTTCTTCCGTTTGCTCTTCCAGTCCAGCTATTTCTCTCACTAGTGGTCATTTTGCCTTAACTCATCTATGGATGTAGGAAGCGTTTTTTAGCTCCAAAAAGTCCTTTCAAACTGCACTTGAATCTTTTTAAGTGCACTTATTTTTCTGTCCAAATTGTCACACCTCCTTCAGTAGCTCTATTTGCGGCTGTGTTCTGTGTGCTCTGCCGGATCTTGCTATCTCTGGTTTGGACGTATTGTGATTTTTCTTGACACTAGGACTCAGGTGTTGTTGTTGGCATACCCTACCAGGTAGCAGCCCACAGTGGAGGAAGACAAAGGGTCCTCTGCGAGACCCTCCACGATCCTCAAGGTCAGGGATGACCAAGCCCAGACTTTTGGCTCCTCCTTGGCATCTCAGGGGTCATGGAGATCTGGCACACACACATGCAGGGCCATCATACTGCTTCCCTCAATCCACAAATCTCTTTGGGCCAACCTCTTCTCAATGTCCTCATTTTATAATCCCTGCCTCGGGGCTCTCTGCCACCAGTAGCTAGACATTTGCCCAGCCCACGGAGCAGAAAACCCTGCACCACTTCTCTCCAATGGGACTCCCACAGAGCCCATGGCCTCATTTCCACTTAGCAACCTGCAGGTCCCAACTAGTTGACTCAAAAGAGAAAGATATAGGGGCCGGCCCAGTGGCGTAGCGGTTAAGTTCACGTGCTCCACTTCGGCGGCCCGGGATTCGAAGGTTTGGATCCAGGGCGTGCACCAACGCACCGCTTGTCAAGCCATGCTGTGGCGGCGTCCCGTATAAAGTAGAGAAGATGGACACCGATGTTAGCCCAGGGCTAATCTTCCTCACAAAAACAAAAAAGAAAAGACAGAAAGATATATTGGAATTGTTTGATACTGAATGGAAAAGAGAGTTAGGCTCATGTAGCTATCTTTCCAAAACCCCCCTCTAGAATCATCTTCTTCACCAACCTCACATACTAGTGCAACTTTTCCTCCACCACAAGGCAGCAAGTCCTACTGGAAGATCATCAGCTTTGGAGTCAGAGGTTTGTGTTCAAATCTGCCCCTTATAAGTGCAATCTTATACACTTATACACACATTATCAGTATTTCTGAGCCTCTAGTCCTCATTTATAAAATGGTACTAATTATAAGGAGTAAATGAAATAATATATTTAAAGCACTTTGCCCAGTGTGTAATACACAATAGATTTTGCAGAAATGTTAGTCCCTTTCCCCTGTGATCTGATTTTTCAAGAAGTGATAGTTGACCAGATGGCCTCCCTCTTGGTTTGACATTTCAGCAACAACTGTTCTTCTCAGTTGCCATTCCTTGTACTTGCTCTTATTCAATCCATCATCTTGAAGTATCTGGGTTAATGGTCAATGTTTCAGGCATCTTCGTGTCCCAATGCCTTCCTGGTGGTAGCAACTGTGCCTTACAAATTTTGAAAACTGCGTGTCACAAAAAGGGAATCACCCCTGACCTCGGGCATACAGTTACAGACCGAACTGGAAGAGAATGTTCAGAAATCAGCTCTGACAACAAAGCTGAAGGCGTTTAGAACATAATTATCCTTTTAAAGGTTATCAGGTAATTGAATCTCTAATTTTTCTTCGATGTAGATTAATTCGCTCCACCGAGATCTCCAAGAAAAAGTGATATCCCCAGAGCTCTGCAGGAAAGCCAAAAGAATTTTTAATTGCAACAAATTACATGAAGAGATTCTGCCTTATGAAAGGGGGAAATATAAGGCAAATCTTTTTAGAAAAATTAAAGTGAAAGATATCAAATACCTGTTAATAGGTGTCCTAAAACCCAGGCAATGAAGAATAATGTCACGTTTTTGGAATATCCATCTCCACACACATGTAGAAAGGGTTCTCTCTCTTTTTACTCCCCGAAGCCCTCGCAATAGGAAATGACAGTATTTTACTTTGTATCAGAAAATTTATGGGGAGACTGATCTCTAGGTTCTCCTAGACCCTGAGAATCCACCACTAGTACCATCTTACACAGATTAATTGTCTCGCTTAAAATTTTGCACTTAGTAAATGATCGATCCAAGCCTCAAATAGGCTTTCTGACTCCTAGTCCACTCTTTTATAGGAATGGAAAGGATGCGGGCAAGCCAAGCCCTTTGGCAAAATGTCAGAAATTAAAAAAAGAAAAAATAGAAAGGGATGAACCTGAAAAATGTCTCCTCATAGCCCCAGAAACAGCCAAACTCAAAAAGTTGAATCATTTTCATTCACACTTTCATGAATCAACAATACATCAAACCAAAAAGTATTTATTGAGCCAGCCCTGATGGTCTAGTGATTAAGGTTCAGCGCTCTCACTGCTTTGGCAGTCTGGGTTCGATTCCCAGGCGCAGAACCTCACCACCTGTCTGTCAGTTGCCATGCTGTGGTGGCGGCTCACACAGAAGAACTGACAACTAGCACGTACAACAATGCACTGGGGCTTTGGGGAGAAGAAAAAAAAAAAAAGAGGAAGATTGGCAACGGATGTTAGCTGAGGGTGAATCCTTCCCTGCAAAAAAAAAAGATTAATTTGTTGAGCTCTTACTATGTGAAAGACACTATATTGGTAACAATTAAAAATGGGAAACAGTAGTCCTTTCTCTTAAAGCGTGTGTAATCTTCCATAGGAAAACAAGGCTCTTTTGTTGATTCATACCATTACCATTGGCCTTGAGAATAACTCCATGTGGGGCTAAGGAGGAGGGGCTCCAAAGAAACAGGCAAGAAGAAACCAAATGGAAAAGGAGAGAAACAAACTAATTAAGAAAATCTATTATTTATGCACTCAAACCCACTTGCCTCCTTACCTCTCCCCCCCAACACACACACACACATTTTATTAGATGTTTTGCTACCAAAATTGAATGGGAGGAGCAGTTACTCGGGGAATTCATTTCCTAATGTTGCTGTTAATGTCATCCTTGAGAGAACAGCGGGAGGATTCTCTCGGCAGTCTTGCCCAGGACGTGGTTCTGCCTGCCCAGAGGTAGCCTCCCCTGGCTGGATCAGAGCTTTCTCCCCATCAAGCTTTTTCCTTGTGTTTGAGTCATTTATGATTCTTCAAATGCTCTGTGCAAACATAGAAAAAGAACTTATGCACCTGACAATTAAAATACCACCGGGGGAACTTATATAGAAAGAGAAACTTGTAGTTTTCTCTTAGAGTGTGATTTGAATTGGTGGTGGCATGACAATCAAAGGGATAAAAAAGCAGGAGGCAACCATGGAAGACCACTGGGAGGCACCATTCTGAAGATAACTAACATGCATTGACGGAGAGAAGGGAGCAAATAAAGGAAAGTGGTATTGACCCTAAAAATAAATGTAGGGGCCACATGTGAATATGTAACTGAGTGTTAATATAAAAAGTTCTGAGAATGGGTGGTACATCTAACCATAGAATGCTGCTCAGCAATAAAAAGGAAACTATTGATACACACAACAATCTTCAGAGAATTATGCTGATTGAAAAAAGCCAATCTAGAAGAGTTACATATTGTATAATTCCATTTATATAAACTGCTTGAAATTACAAAATTATAGAAATGGACAACAGATTAGCGGTTGCCAGAGGTCAAGGAGAGGGCGGAGGCAGGAGAGAAGTGGGTGTGGCTATAAAAGGCCAACGTGGGGGATCTTTGCAGTGATGGAAGTTTCCTGTGTCTTGACTGCATCCATGTCAATATCCTAGTTGTATTGTACTACAGTTTTATAAGAGGTTGTTGTTGTGAAACTGGGTACAGGGTACATAGGTTCTCTCTATATTATTTATTACAACTGCATGTGAATCTATAGTTATCTCAAAATAAAAAATATAACTTAAAAAAAATAAGGAGGGAAAGTCCCAGAAAATAACTAGCAGAAGTGGTTGACTCTTCGAAGTAGATATCAAGGGTGGAGAAACATAAGGAAAGAGGTTGTTCATTTTCATTAAAAGCCTTGTAGAACCATCTAAATTTGTTGAATTGTGTGATAAGAAATAATTTTTCACTGTCACTATTTGCAGATGACATGATTTTATATATAGAAAACCCTAAAGAATCCACCAGAAAACCTTTAGAAGTAATAAACGAATACAGTAAAGTTGCAGGATACAAAATCAACATACAAAAATCAGTTGCATTTCTATACACTAACAACGAAGTAGCAGAAAGAGAAATTAAGAATACCATCCCACTTACAATTGCAACAAAAAGAATAAAATACCTAGGAATAAACTTAACCAAAGAGGTGAAAGATCTGTACACCGAAAACTATAAAACATTTCTGAAAGAAATTGAAGAAGACACAAAGAAATGGAAAGATATTCCGTGCACTTGGATTGGAAGATTTAACATAGTTAAGATGTCCATACTTCCTAATGTAATCTATAGATTCAATGCAATCCCTATCAAAGTTCCAACAACATTTTTCACAGAAATAGAACAAAGAATCCTAAAATTTATATGGAACAACAAAAGACCCCGAATAGCTAAAGGAATCCTGAGAAAAAAGAACAAAGCTGGAGGTATCACACTCCCTGATTTCAAAATACACTACAAAGCTATAGTAACCCAAACAGCATGGTACTGGCACAAAAACAGACACACAGATCAATGGAATAGAATCGAAAGCCCAGAAATAAACCCACACATCTATGGACAGCTAATCTTTGACAAAGGAGCCAAGAACATACAATGGAGAAAAGAAAGTCTCTTCAACAAATGGTGTTGGGAAAACTAGATAGCCATATGCAAAAAAATGAAAGTAGATCCTTACCTTACACCATACACAAAAATTAACTCAAAATGGATTAAAGACTTGAATGTAAGACCTGAAACTATGAAACTTCTAGAAGAAAACATAGGCAGTATGCTCTTCGACATCTGTCTTAGCAACATATTTTCAAGCACCACGTCTGACCAGGCAAGAGAAACAATAGAAAAAAATAAACAAATGGGACTACATCAAACTAAAAAGCTTCTGCACAGCAAAGGAAACCATCAACAAAACGAAAAGACAACCTAACAATTGGGAGAAGATATTTGCAAACCATACATCTGATAAGGGGTTAATCTCTAAAATATATAAAGAACTCATGCATCTCAACAACAAAAAAACTAACAACCCAATTAAAAAATGGGCAAAAGACCTGAACAGACATTTCTCCAAAGAACATATACAGATGGCCAACAGACACATGAAAAGATGTTCAAAATCATTAACTATCAGGGAAATGCAAATCAAAACTACAATGAGATATCACCTCACGCCCATCAGAATGGCTATAATTAACAAGACAGGAAACAACATGTGTTGGAGAGGATGTGGAGAGAAGGGAACTCTCATACACTGCTGGTGGGAGTACAAACTGGTGCAGCAATTATGGAAAACAGTATGGAGATTCCTCAAAAAATCAAGGATAGAACTACCATATGATCCAGCTATCCCACTGCTGGGTATTTATCCAAAGAACTTGAAAACACCAATTTGTAAAGGTACATGCACCCATGTGTTCATTGCAGCGTTATTCACAATAGCCAAGACTTGGAAGCAACCTAAGTGCCCATCAAGGGACGAATGGATAAAGAAGCTGTGGTATATATACACAATGGAATACTACTCAGCCATAAGAAATGATGAAATCCAGCCGTTTGTGACAACATGGATGGACATTGAGGGTATAATGCAAAGTGAAATAAGTCAGAGGGAGAAGGTCAAATACCGTATGATTTCCTTCATTAAGTAGTAGATAATAACAACAATAAACAAACACATAGAGACAGAGATTGGATTGGTGGTTACCAGAGGGGAAGTGGGGAGGGAGGAGGGCGAAAGGGATAATTCGGCACATGTGTGTGGTGATGGGTTGTAATTAGTATTTGGGTGGTGAACATGATGTAATCTATGCAGAAATAGAAGTATAATGATGTATACCTGAAATTTATACAATGTTATAAACCAATTTGTTACTGCAATAAACAAGAAATTTAAAAAATAAAAAAATAAGAAATAATTTTTAAAAGTGCTGAGAGATACTCTTGTGATAAAAGAGACTAAAATGGAATGTACTTGTGAGGCTTCACCTTTTCCTAATGGAAAAAAATTATTACTATTTATTGAGCCCTTGCTACTTGCCCACCACTGTGCTGAGCATTTTACATGCACATTCTCATTTAATCCTCAGGAAAATCTATGAAGTAAGTGCTATCCTTCTTTCCATTTCATTCATGGGCAACTGAAGCTCAAAGAGTTTCGACGACTTCTCCAAGTCACCTAGCTAGTAAGTAGCACAGTCCAGCCAAACATTCAGACATCGGAACCTATGTTCTTAATGATACCCCTTGGGGTGGGAAGTACCAGCTGCCAAAGTCTCTTGGTACCCAGACCTACTCCTGGGTAAACAGAGGGGAGGATCTCGGGATGTGGATGAGACCAGCCTTGGAATCAGACAGATCTGGATTTGAGACCAAGTTCCACAAATTATGGTTTTGTGACCTTGGATGAGTGACTTAAGCAGTCCAAGGCTCTGCTTCCTCATCTGCAATGTAGGAGCAATAGTGCTACCCACCTCAGAGGGTTGTTGGGAGAATTACATGAGATAATGTATATTAAGTGCTTGGCACAGTGCCTGAGAAAGCCAGTTCTCAGTAAGGGATGACTATTATTACTACGGTTATTATAAATTTTGACATGGTTATTTCTCATAACAGCTTTCAGGTAAAGCTCTTTCTTCAAACCGTATCCAGAGACTGTTAAACGTTCCTTTAAGATGACTGTGAACTTTATGTTTTTGAATTAGATGAGCAAGCAGAAAGCAAGGGTTGACTTTCATGAGTGACATTAGTCAGAAAACCACCAGAGATTCTGTGATTGCTGAGCTCTCATTTGGTTTCCAGGAGACTCAGAGGGAAAAAAGCTGCCTGGTTAAGTAGCTAATGTTTTTTGCTTTGTTTTGTTGTTTTTAAATTTTTTGTTTATTGCAGTAACATTGGTTTATAACATTGTAAAAATTTCAGGTGTACATCATTGTACTTCTATTTCTGCATAGATTACATCATGTTCACCACCAAAATACTAATTACAACCCATCACCACACACATGTACCCAATTATCCCTTTCACCCTCCTCCCTCCCCCCTTCCCCTCTGGTAACCACCAATCCAATCTCTGTCCCTATGTGTTTGTTTATTGTTGTTATTATCTACTACTTAATGAAGGAAATCATACGGTATTTGACCTTCTCCCTCTGACTTATTTCACTTTGCATCATGCCCTCAATGTCCATCCATGTTGTCACAAATGGCTGGATTTCGTCGTTTCTTATGGCTGAGTAGTATTCCATTGTGTATATACACCACAGCTTTTTTATCCATTCGTCCCTTGATGGGCACTTAGGTTGCTTCCAAGTCTTGGCTATCGTGAATAAGGCTGCAATGAACACAGGGGTGCATGTACCTTTGCAAATTGGTGTTTTCAAGTTCTTTGGATAAATACCCAACAGTGGAATAGCTGGATCATATGGTAGTTCTATCGTTGATTTTTTGAGGAATCTCCATACTGTTTTCCATAGTGGCTGCACCAGTTTGCACTCCCACCAGCAGTGTATGAGAGTTCCCTTCTCTCCACATCCTCTCCAACACATGTTGTTTCCTGTCTTGTTAATTATAGCCATTCTGACAGGCGTGAGGTGATATCTCATTGTAGTTTTGATTTGCATTTCCCTGATAGTTAGTGATTTTGAACATCTTTTCATGTGTCTGTTGGCCATCTGTATATCTTCTTTGGAGAAATGTCTGTTCAGGTCTTTTGCCCATTTTTTAATTGGGTTGGTAGTTTTTTTGTTGTTGGGATGCATGAGTTCTTTATATATTTTGGAGATTAAGCCCTTATCAGACGTATGGTTTGCAAATATCTTCTCCCAATTGTTAGGTTGTCTTTTCGTTTTGTTGATGGTTTCCTTTGCTGTGCAGAAGCTTTTTAGTTTGATGTAGTCCCATTTGTTTATTTTTTCTATTGTTTCTCTTGCCCGGTCAGATGTGGTGTTTGAAAAGATGTTGCTAAGACTGATGTCGAAGAGCGTACTGCCTATGTTTTCTTCTAGAACTTTCACAGTTTCAGGTCTTACATTCAAGTCTTTAATCCATTTGGAGTTAATTTTTGTGTATGGTGTAAGGTAAGAGTCTACTTTCATTTTTTTGCATATGGCTATCCAGTTTTCCCAACACCATTTGTTGAAGAGACTTTCTTTTCCCCATTGTATGTTCTTGGCTCCTTTGTCAAAGATTAGCTGTCCATAGATGTGTGGGTTTATTTCTGGGCTTTCGATTCTATTCCATTGATCTGTGTGTCTGTTTTTGTGCCAGTACCATGCTGTTTTGGTTACTATAGCTTTGTAGTATATTTTGAAATCAGGGAGTGTGATACCTCCAGCTTTGTTCTTTTTTCTCAGGATTCCTTTAGCTATTCGGGGTCTTTTGTTGTTCCATATAAATTTTAGGATTCTTTGTTCTATTTCTGTGAAAAATGTTGTTGGAACTTTGATAGGGATTGCATTGAATCTATAGATGGCTTTAGGAAGTATGGACATCTTAACTATGTTAATTCTTCCAATCCAAGAGCACGGAATATCTTTCCATTTCTTTGTGTCTTCTTCAATTTCTTTCAGAAATGTTTTATAGTTTTCGGTGTACAGATCTTTCACCTCTTTGGTTAAGTTTATTCCTAGGTATTTTATTCTTTTGTTGCAATTGTAAATGGGATGGTCTTCTTAATTTCTCTTTCTGCTACTTCGTTGTTAGTGTACAGAAATGCAACTGATTTTTGTATGTTGATTTTGTATCCTGCAACTTTACCATATTCGTTTATTACTTCTAAAAGTTTTCTGGTGGATTCTTTAGGGTTTTCTATATATAAAATCATGTCATCTGCAAATAGTGACAGTTTCACTTCTTCCTTTCCAATTTGGATCCCTTTTATTTCTTTCTCTTGCCTGATTGCTCTGGCTAGGACTTCCAATACTATGTTAAATAGGAGTGGTGACAGTTGGCATCCTTGTCTGGTTCCTGTTCTTAGAGGGATAGCTTTCAGTTTTTCACCATTGAGGATGATATTAGCTGTGGGTTTCTCATATATGGTCTTTATTATGTTGAGGTACTTTCCTTCTATACCCATTTTATTCAGAGTTTTTATCATAAATGGATGCTGGATCTTGTCAAATGCTTTCTCTGCATCTATTGAGATGATCATGTGATTTTTGTTCTTCATTTTATTAATGTGGTGTATTACGTTGATTGATTTGCGAATGTTAAACCATCCCTGCATACCTGGAATAAATCCCACTTGATCATGGTGTATAATCTTTTTAACGTATTGTTGTATGCGATTTGCTAGTATTTTGTTGAGGATTTTCGCATCGATGTTCATCAGTGATATTGGCCTGTAATTTTCTTTTTTGTGTTGTCCTTGTCTGGTTTTGGTATCAGGGTAATGTCAGCTTCGTAGAATGAGTTAGGAGCTTCCCCCCCTCCTCAATTTGCTGGAAGAGTTTGAGAAGGATAGGTATTAAGTCTTCTTTGAATGTTTGGTAGAATTCACCAGGGAAGCCGTCTGGTCCTGGACTTTTATTTTTGGGGAGGTTTGTGATTACTGTTTCGATCTCCTTACTGGTGATTGGTCTATTCAAATTCTCTACTTCTTCTTGATCCAGTTTTGGAAGGTTGTATGATTCTAAGAATTTATCCATTTCTTCCAGATTGTCGAATTGGTTGGCATATAGTTTTTCATAGTATTCTCTTATAATCTTTTGTATTTCTGAGGTGTCTGTTGTAACCTCTCCTCTTTCATTTCTGATTTTACTTATTTGCGCCTTCCCTCTTTTTTTCTTGGTGAGTCTAGCTAAAGGTTTGTCTATTTTGGTGATCTTTTCAAAGAACCAGCTCTTGGTTTTATTAATTTTTTCTATTGTTTTTTTGGTCTCTATTTCATTTATTTCTGCTCTGATTTTTATTATTTCCCTTCTTCTACTGATTTTGGGCTTTGTTTGTTCTTCTTTTTCCAGTTCCTTTAGGTGCATTGTTAGATTGTTTATTTGAGATTTTTCTTGTTTGTTGAGATAGGCCTGTATTGCTATAAACTTCCCTCTTAGAACCGCTTTTGCTGTATCCCATAAATTCTGGCATGTCGTATTTTCATTTTCATTTGTCTCCAGGTATTTTTGATTTCTTCTTTGATTTCTTCATTAACCCAGTCGTTGTTCAGTAGCATTTTGTTTAATCTCCATGTATTTGTGGCTTTTCTGATTTTCTTCCTATAGTTGATTTCTAGTTTCATACCGTTGTGGTCAGAAAAGATGCTTGGTATTATTTCAATCTTCTTAAATTTATGGAGACTTGTTTTGTGGCCTAATATGTGATCAATCCTGGAGAACGTTCCATGTGCATTTGAAAAGAACGTGTATTCTTCGGTTTTTGGATGGAATGCTCTGTATATATCTACTAGGTCCATCTGTTCTAGTGTGTCGTTTAAGGCCAATGTTTCCTTATTGATCTTCTGTTTGGATGATCTATCCGTTGGTGTAAGTGGAGTGTTAAAGTCCCCTACTATTATTGTGTTACTGTCTATTTCTGTTTTTATGTCTGTTAATAATTGCTTTATATATTTAGGTGCACCTACATTGGGTGCGTAGATATTTACAAGTGTTATATCCTCTTGTTGGATTGTTCCCTTGATCATTATGTAATGCCCTTCTTTGTCTCGTTTTACAGTTTTTGTTTTAAAGTCTATTTTGTCTGATATGAGTACTGCTACCCCAGCTTTCTTTTCATTGCCATTTGCGTGGAGTATCTTTTTCCATCCCTTCACTTTCAGTTTGTGAGTGTCTTTAGGTCTGAAGTGTGTCTCTTGTATGCAGCATATATATGGGTCTTGTTTTTTTATCCAGTCAGCCACCCTATGCCTTTTAATTGGAGCATTTAGTCCATTGACGTTTAAAGTAGCTATTGATAAGTATGTACTTACTGCCATTTTTTAACTTTTTTTTTTCTTTCCTCAGTGTTTTAGTAGTCCTTCTCTGTTCCTTGCTTCTTCTATACAGAATTGATGGTCACTTTAGTTTGACCTCCGTCTGAAAGCTGTACTCTTTAACTACCCTCCTCCCTCCTTTTATGTTTTTGATATCATATCCAACCTCTTTTTTGTGCATTTGTATCCATTACGTTCTAATCGTGGAAATAGATAATTTTTCCTATTTGTGGTCTTCTCTTTTCCCCTTAAATCAGTCCCTTTAACATTTCTTGTAACACTGGTTTCTTGGTGACAGACTCCTTTAATTTTTGCTTATCTGGGAAAATTTTGATCTCTCCTTCCATTTTGAATGATAACCTTGCTGGGTAGAGTATTCTTGGCTGTAAGTTTTTTCCTTTTAGCACTTTAAATATATCATGCCATTCTCTTCTAGCCTGTAAGGTTTCTGCTGAGAAGTCAGCTGATAGCCTTATGGGGTTTCCTTTGTATGTAACTTGACATTCTCTTGCGGCTTTTAGGATTCTCTCTTTATCTTTAATTCTGGACATTTTGATTATGATGTGTCTTGGTGTGGGCCTCTTTGGGTTTATCTTGTTTGGGGCTCTCTGTGCCTCCTGTACCTGGATGTCTGTTTCCTTCCTTAGGTTAGGGAAGTTTTCATCTATTATTTCTTGAAATAGATTCTCTGCCCCCTTGTCTCGCTCTTCTCCTTCCGGGACACCTATAACACGGATGTTAGTGCGCTTGATGTTGTCTCAGAGGTCCCTTAGACTGTCCTCACTCTTTTTAATTCTTTTCTCTTTTACCTGTTCACCTTGGGTAATTTCTTCTAGTCTTTCTTCCAGCTCACAGATCCGTTCTTCTGTATCCTCTACTCTGCTTTTGAGTCCCTCTAATGAGTTTTTCATTTCCAGTATTGTATTCTTCATTTCTGATTGGTTCTTTTTTATATCTTCCATTTCTTTGTTGACATTCTCACTGAGTCCATCTATTCTTCTCCCCAGATCAGTGAGCATCCTTAACACTCTTAGTTTGAACTCTCTGTCGGGTAGGTTGCTCATTTCTGTTTCACTAAGTTCCTTTTCTGGGGTTTTGTCCTGTTCCCTTACTTGGAATGTATTCTTTTCCCTCTTCATTTTGCCTCTTTCCCTGTGCTTGTGTCTATGTATTAGGTAGGTCAGCTACGTCTCCTGCTCTTGGATAGGTGACCTTATGTAAGTGATGGCTTAGGAGGCTTCCAGTGTGCTTCCCTCAGTTCTCAATGTTCCAGGGGTGACCCCTATGTGGGCTACGTGTATCCTTCTGCTGTGGCCTGTTTGCCCTCCCTGTAGGTGCCCAGGGAGGCTGAGTTATGCTCCTGGCCAGCTGTTGTAATGCTCAGCTGCTTGTAGTTGTTGTGGGCCCTTCAGTCTCTTTATCAGCTGTGGGGAGCCCCAGCACAGTTGGCTGCAAGTTCTAATACCACATTTGTGTTGCAGTATTTCTTTTAAGTGAGTAGGCCCCCACCGTGGCAGGTTGTTAGGCTCAGGGCCTTACAATTGCTGTAAGCCTCTAGCCTATTAGGTCTCTTGTCAGCTCTCTGAGGATTGCAGCTGGGTGGGGCTGCCCTCAGGCACAGAAGCACCCAATTGTTTCAGGTTTTGGAAGGTGGAGCAAACCTCCTATGTGGGTCTTTGAGAAGTACAAGTCTTCTGTGGCTGAGAAGCCCTGCCGCCCACAGGTCCACACACACAGTCAACACAGTCCTGCCCCGTGTGAGCGCCCGACCTCCCCAAGTGGACCCAGTCTCTCCACGGCGGGAGCCCCACACACTCTGCCACCGCCCCACACTCTCCACCCGCTCCTTGTGCACACCCTGCCCCGCTCAAGTCAGCTCAGTTGCCAGGCTGCAGAGAATCCAGTCACCAATCTATGCAGGCCCACACGTTGCCTGAGGGCTTGTTGTTGGGTGGGGCTAGTCTCTAGGGTGGGCTGCCTGCCCTGGCTGAGCTGGATTAAATCGGTGCTCTAGTGGGTGGAGCAGACCCTGGGCTAGCAGGTCTCAGGGAGAACTCCAATGGCGTCTGTGTCAGCACGCTCACACCAGGCCACAACAATGGCCGCCGCCAATGTCCCAGTCCCTGGAGAGGTCTCACCCCTCACCGAGATGCACTCAGGGCCTATTAGGTGAGTCTCTTGTCACCGAAGCACTGTGCACCTTTCTTTCTGGTGATTTTAGAACGCTTTCTGGAACGGGTGAGTTTATGCGCGGGCCCTTTAAGAGCCAGTTTTAGTTTCTTTGTGAACCGGGTTTTCTGGGGGTGCTACCCAATGCTTTAGTAGCAGGCACAGTCAGATATTATGCCGCTGGTCTCAATTGTGCTGGGTCCACAAAATGCCCACAGCGGGGGCGCTCCCCGGCTCAGGGCCCCGCGCCTCCAGGGAGGCTGCGTACCTGTGAGCTGCTCCCGGCGGCCGTGAAGCTGGCGGCTTGTGACGGCGGCGTTTTTCCTCTCCAGAAGGGAGTCTCTGCCTCTTCTACCCCAGTTAGGATTGTCCGTTGTTGCAGGAGTTCCTCTTATCCAGTTTTCAGTTCTGTCTCAGGGGTAATTTTTCCACGAGTAGTTGTAAATTGGCTGTGTCCACGGGAGGAGGTGAGTTCAGAGTCTGCCTACGCCGCCATCTTGACTCCGCCCCCTGTTTTGTTGTTTTTAAATGAAATGTATCAAATAGGCAGAAAAGACAAAGACTATTACAGCACTCAAGTTCCCATCTCTCAGAGTTAAGCAATATGAACAGCTTTCCATACTTGCTTCATGTCCTTTTGTTGAAAAATAAAACATTACAAATGCAGGTGAAGGCTCCTCCCATCCCATCCATCTCATTCCTCTTCTTCTCTCCCTCCTCCTCCCTCCCCAAGTGCTAACTTTCCAAGGCAGCTTTGAATGGACCTAGGTGTCCAGGCTATGACTCAGGCAGCTCACTTCCTACTCTTAAGGGCAGACACCACACATAAATCCACTAATCATGAAGTCATTTTTGAGCTTCAGCCCAACGTTAAGCATGAAAGAAGGGTCCAACGTTATCTTCCCAATAAAAGCGTACCATAAAAATGGAATGACAGATATTGAGGTAGACATATGCCCTGATTTCTCTTTGGGGAGCCCCCTGGCCACATGATTTGACTAGGGCTAACTCTACACTCTGTCTCCAAGGCCTGGCCAAGGAGGATCCCACTGGCAACAACCTTTGGTTCACTAGTAGACACATGATCTGAGTTGGGCTAATTAAAGCAAGCCCCAGAACCTATGCTGGAGTGAACAGGAAAGAGATGCTACCTAACTGCTGGAGTGACAGGATGTAAACCTAATGCTGGAGGGAGCACCACAAATAGAGCACCTGCCTGGGAATCAAGGCAGCACAGAGAAAAACATTGCTGAGTGACACCACCGAGTCCCCGGATCAAGTGATGCTGATGTTAGATGCATCATTGGACTGCCCAGTTAAAAGGCCAGTAAATTCCCTTGTGATGCCTGGATGTATTTGAGTTGAATTTCTGTCCTGAATAACATAAAACAAAACAATTAACGAGCAAGACAGTTCATAACAGCAAGCACTTATGTATTTCTTACTATGAATACCGTAGTCTTCTAAGCATTTTACTTGTAGAAACTCATTTAATCTTCACAAGGACCCTCCAAGGTGTTGGCTCTATCACAGTCCCCAGTTACAGATGAGGAAACTGAACACAGAGAAGTAACTTGCTCAGGAATACTGAAGTGTTAAATGGCGGGGCTGGGATTCAAATCCAGGAAATCTGAGTTGGAATCTAAATTGTTAACTACTACTACATAATTCAGAAAACGAATGCTCATAGGAATTCATGAGTAAAGAAAAAATGTGAGCCATAGTTATCAAAGAAAGTACATTTCCTAAAGAGTATTGTGTTTTTAACTGAGCTTTAAAGGATGAGAAGAGTAAATGGTAGATTTCTAGGGGGGGAGGAGAATTCCAGGAAGAGAGAAGACTTGAGCAAAGGCAAGAAATGAACACAGCAGTACTGTATTTGGGGAGAATGAGTGAAGACATACTGATTTTTTTAATTCTAGGGAAACAAAGAAATTGTATATAAGATTTAACGTGTACCATGATAGCCCTCTTCTGTAATTACAATTTCAGAGCACTAACGAGTTTAGCCAAGTCCCTGAGCGTGTTTGATTTGATGCAGCTAACAAGCAAAGCCAAATTAGCTTCTCTGAGTGTCTCCCAGTCTCTCTAACCAAGTCGGAGCTTCCTGGAGCATAGTTTGAGATCTGGCTAATGGTTAAGAGCTTTAGAATCAGATAAGCTGGATTCGAAACACAGCTCTGCAACTTACTAGTTGTGTGACCGTGGGCAAGTTATTTAATATCTCTGAAGCTGTTTCCTATCTAAAACAGGGTTAAGAATCTCACAGCGTCATTTTATGATTTAAATGAGATCATGTACATACGTGCTGAGCAGAGTGCCTGGCACAGGTAAATTTCCAATAAATGCTCAGCACTATCAGTGATATTATTAATGTCGAAATAGAATAAGAATCAAGGAGCATGCTGCTCCTCAGGGCTACAAAGACCCAGGCCACTTGGCTGGATCGTGCAAGCTGTCTGTCCACCCGAGGCGGGAAAAGGAGCCATCGAGGCCAATAGAAACCATCTCTCACTCTCCCTTTCCAAGCCAGCTGGAGTAATTTTTCAGCCACTGAAATAGGAAAGAAGATGTTCAATCTGCTGATAATTCGATTCTAATTAGAACCTCCATCCACAATGCTGGAATTGCAAGGGGAAAAAAAGCAGAAATGAAACAGCAATTAACCTTTGGTTCTGAGCTTTATTTGTGCCCACCCAACATGGGTCAGTTGCCATAGTGATGAAACCTATGTGATCTGCAGATGTGACCAAAGCCGCCTGGAGCCTCTGCACCGGCCTCCTCTCAGTGTGACTTCAGGATAATTAAAAATCTGCTGAAAGAGAACTGAAAGTTGATCTAAAACTCTAAACCAAAGCTGACTTGAATGGAAGTAGAAGGGAACAGGGGAAGGCGAGGAGGACGCAGAGTCAGAAAAAAAATTAAAGAATGCACACTGCTTTGCTGCCTGACTTTGAAAAAAAAGCCTGTCTCTTTCATCCACAACTTTCCAGTGGCTGACTGTCTGTGTCTTAGGAGAGACTGATACAATGAGGAGGAATGAGGGGTGTGAAAAGTTGGTCGTTTCTATTAGGAGGGGACCTCTTAGCCCCAGATTGTGACCAAGCCTCCCTTAGCCAACAAAGGTGAAGGGGAGAAGAGGTTAGCGACAGTGAGCTTTCTATTCTAATCTCTAGAAACGTGGATGGGATGAGGCGGCCAAGCAAAGCCAGGGGGTGGATGCAGATTTTGTGGTCCAGGTCATACCAGCAATAGCGTGGGAACAGCTGTCTGGACCATGACATCTAGTGTGAAAGAACTGGAGACCAACAAGCCTGGGCCCTGGAATCTCTCGTCCTTTCAGGAAATCCATTCCCCCTGTGCCCAGTGGATTCCCTCAAAGCCACATGGAGCTTAGTCTACATCTGTCTCCCCTACCCCACTAGATCCTGGCCTCTTTCATTCCTTATGTCTCAACACTCACAAAATCAAGGTCAGGCAGATAATTAAGTTATTTTCCCCTCCAAATCTAAGAGCTGTTAATTACCCAAGACAGTGCTAATCACTATTAGGGAACAAACTAGCGTCTGACTTAAGTGGATTCTAATTAAAACTTGAGTCATATCTCCCAGAGCAGTGACTTTGAATGTTTTTTTCTTTCATACACACAAGATATATGATGTCTGTATAGGAGGCACATTCTGTGGGGTCCTGCGTAAATGCCGCCTCCTCAGTGAAACCTTCTCTGACCATACTCTCTACAGTAGCCCCCCTTCATTCTTGACCACATCATCCTGTCATGAATAAGTTCCGCATAGAACTTAATACTTGCTGGAATTGTTGGTTAATTTGTTTGCTACTATTTGCTATAGTGGAAGAGTGGTTAAGATTTGGTGCTCTCACCACCTGGTCTGGGATCATGTCCTGGTCAGGGAACCCCAACACCCATCTGCCAGTTTTCATACTGTGGCGGCTGTGTGTTGCTGCAATGCTGAAATTTCAAATACCAGCAGGGTCACCCATGGTGGACAAGTTTCAACAGAGCTTCCAGACTAAGACAGACTGGGAAGAAGCACCTGGCCACACAGTTCTGAGAAAATTGGCCATGAAAACCTTGTGAAAAGCAACAGAGCATTGTCTGATATAGTGCCATGAGGTGAGAGGATACACAAAAAGACTGGGCAGGGTTCCACTGTGCTGTACACAGGGTCACTAGTAATCAGAATCGACTGGACGGCACTAACAACAACAAATGTTTGCTATAAGCTCCATAAGAGCAGGGAACTTGATGCCTTGCTTTTATTTGTATTTCCAGTGCCCAGAACAGTGCTCAGACAGAACAAATACTCAACATGCATTTGTTGACTGAATAAATGAATGTCTCCATAGGCTTACTCAGTTTCTGTGCAGCTTACAGCAAACCAGTTATCACTCCACCTTTCCTTCCCTCTCTGGAAAGTATTTCAGAATGTGTAAGTAAGAGTGACAGAATTATTGAACTATTCATTCTTTCTTTCAACAAATATTTATTGAATGTTTACTACATGTCAGGTACTATGCTGGGGGCTGGCAGTATAATAGTAAATAAGTTAGACAAGGCCCTGGCTTTGTGGAGGTTCTGTTATACTAGGGAGAATGGCTGCTGTATATAGATATACAAATAAAAAGTAAGATTTAGTCATTAACAATGGTGATCATTGCTATGGAGGAAACCAATGGGGTGATGTGATGGAAAGTGTCCAGGCACAGTATGTGCAGGAGACTATTTCAGCTCAGGTGGTCAGGAAAGGCCTCTTCCATAAAGTAACATTAGAGATCCTGCTATGTGGAGAGCCAGGATAAAAGAATTCTAGGCAGAGGGAACAGAAAACACAAACTCCCTGAGGTGGGAAAGAACTCAGCACTTTCCAGAGCTCAGGGGTAGTGGTCCAAGGGGAGAGAAAGATGTTGGTGGAGAGATACGTTCATTTTATGCACGGCCTTAGGGATCAGAGAAGGGATGTGCATTTTATTTTTAGTACAATGGGAAGGCACCAGCAGATTTAAACAGGAGAATGACATGATGTGATTTCCATGTTAAGAAAATTACTCTGGCTGCTGGGCAGAGAATGGAAGGAGGGGCAAGAATAGATGTGAGAGAGCAGTGAGGGGGCCATTGGAGTCAGAGGACGGCTCATGATTTGTCCTTGGGTGGTTGCCAAGGCAAAGAAGAAAAGTAGAGACAACCTCATCCTATTCTAATGTATATTTTTATTAAATTTTTTAACAAGTCATTTGCAAATCTGTTTTCTTCATTATAGTAACAAAACATGTATCATATGGATTAGGACCTACAAGCATGGCGTGACATACTGACTGGGAGCTGCTGCTCTGGAGAAACTGACCCTGGTAGGGCAGGCTGGGAAGAGGCCTAGGAAGCCCAGAGTTTATATACATGAACTTTTGGTCCTGTAGGTACAACTGCTTTGCCATCCCCTCCTGACCTGTTATAGGATTTGTCATCTCTTGCCACCACAGGTCAAATTCCAGACTGACCTCAAAAATGCCGCTTTGATTCTGTCTCTTCAGGGCAGAGTCCATGGCTGCTGGGTTAGTTAGTACCCTAACTTCACTGTCAGCATTCTCAAGTGATCAATATTACCTAAACGAGTCACTAGTGACCATGACCCACTGGCTAAAACCCAGTCACATTGAGACAGAGATCTGGGTGGACAGTGCTTCACCATCGAAGCCACCTGCCTTGTAGGATTGCCCAATCCAGGGATTCTCAACTTAGTTGCACAGTTAGAATCACCAGTAGCTTTTAAAAAATCGCGTTGCAGAGATCAGAATCTCTGGAGTCAAGATCATTATGCTTTTAAATCTCCCCAAGTGATGCTAATGGATTGAGAACAGGCCCTAACCCAACTGTTTTATCTAGCACAGCCTACCTTATTCAGCACCCCGTGGGACCTCCTCCCTCCCAATCCTTGCTCCTGGGTTGGGCTTTGACAAACAAATATCCCAGCAGACTCTAACAGCTACCATTTGTCTGGTGCTCACCACCAGCAAAGTGATCAGTATGTTACCAGTGTTACCTCATTTCACCCTCATAACCACCCTCTGAAGTAGCAGGATCAAGAAAAGCCGAAAAAACTCTGGCTCAAAGAAGTTATGTAACACGCCCAAGGTCACTAGCTAATGAGAGACAGGTCGGGTCTTACAAATCCACAGCCCACATTCTTCATCACTAAGAATTTTAACACTGTCTCTTAGAAAAACCAAGATTTCAATCCCAGTTTTGCCCTTTATTAGCTGTGTGACTTGAGATGAGTCATTTAACCTCTCTGAATCCCAGGTCCCTCCCACGCCAGGCCTACCCTCCTCCATACTTTCTCTGCTAAGAGTTATTAGTTCTCAAAAGCATTGCATCTCCCTGCTACCAGCCTTGGTCTCTATCTGCCATAGACCTCACCATGGGACTCTTCAAATCTTGGCCAGAGACCCCCAGCACCTAGCTTGGCCCAAAGTCAGCAGTAAATGTCCACTGACTTGAATGCTATGGCCTCCCACTGGGATAAGACAAATAATTTGAGAATTTGGATTGTGCTCTGGCATTCAGCCAAATCCCCCCCCCCAAAAAAAAAGCCGCATTGACCCTCATTGGTCTCTACTATTAGGCGACCAGGGGCACTCAGTGGAAAACTGCAAAGAGCAAGTTGTCTGTGTGACCCCAGTGACTCCTTTAGGAGGATTGACTATATTTGCATAAATTTGCATACGTTATACATCAATCTATGCTATATTCATTCAAAGCAAAGAAGTTGCAGATGTAGAATACCAAAGATAAGAGTATTTTCCCACAACACATAACATAAGTGTTAGAGAATCATGCAATTCTACAGCCCGCCTCCCCATCACAGCCAAAGTTGGGGCTTCCATATTATCAAAAGGTGACCCTTGTCAGCGTGAGAAGGAGGGTAAGCCTAGGTCAGAGTTGAAGATCAAAAATCAAGACACATCTTAATCAGCATTCCTTGTCTCTATTCCTACCCTTTACTACTATGAGACCTGAAGGCTAAGGGAGAGAAGATACAGGGCTCACTTTTGCATGCCAAATCCCTTGCAAAGTACCAAGAGAATATTTACAGTTTGAGTATCTTTGCATTAGAGAAAACCAACCAACATCTCAATCCAGAATGGATTTTTCTTTAAAAAATCTTTGTGAGATGACAAGTTATAATAGTAGCAATTTCATAGTACTGATTCTTGTCTTCATTCATTTATTCACTCAACAAACATTTATTGAGCACCCACTGAGTACCTTAACCTTTGCATTGTACCTCTGGGGTTACAGGGGAGAATATGATGAGATCCCTATTGATATAGAACTCACAATTCAAAGAGATAAAAAAGAACAAACACTACATGAACTTGAGCAACTTCATTCTTTTAGCCCCAGTTTCTTTATCTGAAAAATAGAGAATAAAATGCCAATTTTCCATGATTAGTATGATGGAATAGTCTCAACGTGGCTTCTGGCACAGAGTAGGTACTCATTGAATGAGAGTCATAGTCACAATTTTTATTGCTAGATGAGAATATAATGAAAGCACTATGGAATCACAGACGAGGGAACACCTAACTGTGGAACTATTCAGTGGGAGAATAAAAGCATCATGTCACCAAGTCAACACCATACTTCAGGGTTTTACAGCATCCCTGCTTATGTACCACTTAGCAACTCCCGAATCCTATTAACTTGTCATTTGGAGACCTCAGCTCGGGACTTTGTGTCTTCTTCTGTCCACAGTGACATCTGATGTCTAGCTCTTTACTTTCCTGATGGACCTGGGGGCCTGCTAAAGAGAAAAATAGAGGGAAATTGAGAGTACATAACCATTAAAATTAATTGCTCACAAACGTTAGAACCCAGACACCCATAGCAGTCATGAAATATGGATAAGGATTTGCTGAAACCATTTATATTAAATTACTTTTATAATAATATTTAACTTTTAAGCATTAAATATTTAGTGCTCCTTTTTGTCATTTGCAAAGAAGCTTCCAGCTGTTTTATAGCTGGAGGAATCTTTGCCCATCCTATCTTGAGAGCCTACAAGGCTGAACCTCAGACCTGCAGCTCTGAGAGTTGAGGACAACAGATGTCAGCGACTCAGTACCAGCCAATTCTCATTCATTCAACAAAAACTTGCTGAATGCCTTGGCGTTACAGATGCCAGGATATAAAGATATACAAAGCGTGATCCCTAACTCAAAAACTAGCAAGAAAAGACAGACACAAAAACTCAATATTTACAAATTATTGCCTAGATTCCCCCACTCTCATCTCCAACAAAATTACTTAGTAGCTTTTGAAATGCATCTTCTCTTTCTCACCTCCATGTCTTTGTCATCCTATTCCTTCTGCCTTAAACAGCCCCCTCTTCCCAGCCATCTCCCACTTCTCCTTATAGACTTCCTTCAACTGATACGGGTGTCATCACTTCCAGGAGGCTTCCTGGGTACCACCTGCAGTGCAATTTAGACACCTCTCCTACTAACCTTCCATCCACCTGTGCATACTTCAGTCATAACACCCAGCAATTGCTGATTCACTTCTGAGTCTCCCCTACCAGCCTATGAGTTACTTGCATCAAATTCATCATTATATCCCTGATGTCCTCTGCAGTGCCTGACACAGAGTAGGTGTTCAAGAAACTTTGGCAAGTCAATAAATTAATGTAATAATTAGTTTGATATGTTATAATAGATGTATTTACTTAGTGTAATGCAAGCATACAGGAGGACGCAACCAACTGCCTATGGAGGATGAGAAAGAGGGATGCTATCACGGAATACTTAGCAGTAATAATAACATTTGAGCAAATTCCTGGGAAAATTGAGTATATTATAATTACGGACGTTAAAAACTGAAATTATTTAATTATCATTGTGCCCTCAAAAAAATATGTCAAATGTTTTCACATCTAATTAGCACTGCATGGCCTCTGGTCCTCTACTTACTGCATCGTCCATCTCACCACCATCGCTACACCCACCAACACCATCTTGAACACCAAAGGACAAGCAGGAACCAAAGAAAGAAGAAATAGCCTTTCTTCCATCTCCTCCTACCTCCTTTACATGTTGTAAAGTCCCCTAACTTCTAGCCCTTTTGCTAAGCTATACAGAAAGAATTCCAGCCAGGCACCTGGCTGAAGCCTAAGTTGCCTCATAGGAAACTCTTCACCAAACCCAACCCTATGATTTCAATCCACAAGTTTGTTAAAACCCTCCCCTTTTCTGGGTAGACCTCATAATCTACCAGATATTATAGCAACAGCAGAATTCACAGAGACACCAAATCACCTCTTGATTCCATTCCAATACCCCAGAAAAGTTTTCAAAAGGCACAGGGTCAAAGAAAGTTCTGAGATGCTCTAGCCCTAAATTAAGTAGAATCTTGTGGTATCGTGATCTACTATGACCTGCCTTCCAGCTGCCACCAAATAAAGTTAATGATTCACTAAATGGGGATAGAAATCTAACTGTTACTATTTCTAAGAAACATTTGTTATATGAGAAAAGGATAAGCCAATCTCTGAACAAAGGGGCAGGACCTTCATCTACTTTCTCTGTAACTTTGAGTTCATTAGGCAGTGCAGTGCCCTGGAACCTCCATTAACACACCCAGGAGAGGATTCCTACCCCTTGCTGTGTATGCAGGCCTTGCTTCCATCTGTAAATCCCTTTGACCTACTCCTGACCTGTATTTGGAACAGCCCTGCTAGATCCTCTTGAATTATTAAGATGAAAATGTTGGCATTCTGTATTACGTGGGTAGCCTAATATCTGTAAAAATAGATCCAAAAATATATGGTGGCTAAGCACAAAAAAGTTTATGGACTGTTTACATAACACTATGGGCAGGTGAACAAATTGTGAGGTGGGGATGGGGTGCCGTGTGGTCCTGCTCCACACGGTCATTCAGGGGACTCCACTGACAGACTGCCATCTTTCACATGTGGGTTCTGTCACCACAGAGAAAATCTCCATTACAACTAGCTACCAGGAGAAGAGCACCTGGAAGTGATGCGCACTGTGGCTGCTCATCTTCCACTGGATAGAACTCAGTCACATGACCACATCTGCCTGCAAGGGAGGCTGGGAAATGTAGTCTAGCAATGTGCTCAAGAAGGAAGGAACACAGATTTTGTTAAGGAGCAGCTGTTAATGGAAAACACATTGGATTTTTTTTTTTTAAGAGCATTCATGAAACAATCAACTTATCATGGGCAATAACAAACTTAGAGCAGCAAGGACAAGAACACAGACAGACCTGGCTTCAAACCCTGCCACCCCTCCTAGCTTTAATCCTCTCTGAGCCTCAGGTTCCTTATCCCCAAAACAGAGGTAAACCCTGGTGTAGGATTAACTGAGCTAATGTGTGTAAAACACCTAACACAGTGCCTGCCACATAGTAGGTGTTCGACAAACGCGGTGATGCTGGTGGTCATTTGCAGTCAGTCACTATACAAGGGTGAGAGATTACCATTTGCAGGATGGAAAACAAGTAAGCGCCGGGTTCTAACCCGTGCTGGGGGAATTAGCCACCAGTTCAGTTCACAGGCTCCTTCCTCCACCTCAGCACTTGCCCCCTGTGCCCCACTCCACCTGCATGGGAACTCTTAGCCCTCGATAAGGGACCAAACGTCCCTACCCCAAGAGTGCTCCTGTCCGGCCTTTAACTGCAGCCCAGACAAACCACTGGGACTGTTCTGCCTGTCACAGCACAGAAAATTCCAACCATCATAGCTGATGGCATCACACCCACCACCGGCTGCACAATGTGTAACGGCTAGAAGGAGGTCTGATTGCCCAGCAAGTCCATTTATTCCTTGCTTTAAAGTGATCAATCATTTGCTCAGATTTCAGTGAAATGGCCTGAAACGGGGAAGGAAAAAAAGCCCTGAGCTTGGGCACAGTAGATTAGAGGCAAGTCTCAGCAGTGCTACTGAGCAGGCAGCCACCATGGGAACAGCAAAGCCCCAGGGCCCTGGGCTTCTCAGCCAGGAGTCTTGGGGGAGGCAGGTGGCGTGATTGAGTCTCAGCAGGGGTCCGCAGCTTTGGCTCCCGCTAAGCTTCGGCTGTAGTCACTAGCCCCGGTACTTAGAGCCTTCTCAGTTCAAGGTCGCTCCTGGGGTCCCACCCTCAACTTCTGGAGCAGGGGCCCCTCCAGTTCATTTCAGGCAGCTCTCCTTCAGCAACTACCAAAAATTATGCATCAAAAACCTTTCACACATTCAGATTCTCTGACCCAGTAATTCCACCTTCAGTAATTCATCCTAATGAAATAATACTGAATATGGAAGTGATGCTCACTAGTAATATTATAATAACAAAACAGTGGAAACAGTCTAATCTGTTTTTTTTTTTTTTGGAGGAAGTTTGGCCCTGAGCTAACATCTACTGTCAATCTTCCTCCTTTTTTCCTTTTTTCTCCCCAAAGCCCCAGTAGATAGTTGTATGTTATAGTTGTACATCCTTCTAGTTGCTCTATGTGGGACGTTGCCTCAGTACGGCTTGATGAGCAGTGCTTAGGTCCACGCCCAGGATCCGAACCTGCAAACCCCGGGCCTCTGAACTGGAGCGCACAAACTTAACCACTATGCCACCGGGCTGGCCCCCAGTGGAAACAATCTGTACAATTGGTTGGAATACCATCGCCAGACCAACAGTGAAGAAATTGTTTAAATTAGGGTATGGAATGTCAAGACATTCAAATACATGTTTACCATGAATTTATGATAAAGGAAAGTGTGTAAACTACTATGTTAAGTGAGAGGAGGAAGAAACAACAGTAATATGAGTAAAGCTCTGTAAAAAAATAAATAAATAAACAACAAACTAAGGTTATATAAGATATTATCATCACTGGGTGAAGCTGGGTGAAAGGTATGCAGAAACGCTGTACCATTCTTACAATGTCTTGTGGGTCTTAAACTATTTCAAAATATTATTAAAAACAAACAAACAACCAATTGTGCATGAAGAGGCAGCATAGAATAACGGCTAATAGCACGTGCTTTAAAAAACTAGGTGGAGAGGATCAGTTATGGAAGGGATTTTAAACCTAACCCACTCTTTCTGTTTAATCTCTGCTCATTATAAAGCTCCCAGAAGAATCCTGTCTGAGAATCCCCCCTCTTTACAGCTGACCATCCTATTACATGAGTCTTTTTAGCAGAATAGTCCAGAAACTACAGCTGACACATGGAGTTGGTCTCTCATACTATAATCATCAGAACAATCATTGGTCCTTATTACTTATTAATTGTTTACTACTGTGTGCTAGGTATTTTACAAATATTAATCCTCACCACAACTTTCAAAGGTGGATATTATTAATTCCATTTTAAAGATAAGAAAATGAGATTGAGAAAGGTCTGATGACTTGTCCAACATATCACAGCTGATGAGTAATCCAGGCAAGATTTAAACCAGAGCCATTTAACTTCGAATTCCAGGCTCTTTCCAATACAAGGTACTTATCAATTATTTATTTTTTTAAGTTTCCTTATCTGATGTAACAGCAAATGCCCCTCAGGTCCTCCGTTGCTCACCTGTGAAACTGAACTGTTAGACTGGGGAAGGGCTATAATGTCCCTGATACTGAGCAACGGGCTCACTCTGCTTACCATGATCTGAGCCAATTAATCCCAACAAGTTAGGGATAGAGAAAGGAAGTTTAATTAGATTAGATTAGCCAGCAACTCGGAAGATGGGTGACTAATGTCTCAAAAACCTATCTTCAAGGATTACAGAACCTTGAGGCAGTTATATAGGGGAAATAGGCAGTAAGGAGGGGTTTAGAAATGTACATGATGGACTCCAGGATCTCTCATTGTTCTTTTCTTCTGTTGATGATGATGATAATTCTACAGGTGTTCTTTCTTTCTGGAGGCTTTCTTATTCCCTGGGAAAACTCATTAAAATTATTAAGAACAAAGCTCTCAGAGTACCTCAGCAGGGATATTTGCACAGGATTAGGGCCAGAAAATCATGAAAGTGTGCAGCAATTTATAATGATCACATGCTAGAAAGGTTTCAACTAAGAAAGGGTTATTTAGTGTAACAAGATGGCTTATGTTCACTTATACCCCCAGCCCCAAGACACAAGAACTCCCCAACAACTTCAGCTGTCTACCTGAGATGTTTCCCCACCAGGCAATGGTCTCCTACTTCAGCAATACCCAACTACTCAGAAAGCTTTTAATCCCAAGGCTGGGACCTCAAACCCAGAAATTCTGATTTACCTAGTTTGCAATGGGCTTAGCCATTGGTACTGTAGCCAGGGTTGAGAACCACTATCCTAATTTGTTGACCTTTCTCCTTCTCCACTCCCCATCCCATGACTCCCCACGAGCCCTCCAGCCCACCTTTCCAAATCGTGCTTCTCAATGGAACCGGAATGATTTTCCTAAAACAGATAAGACCGTGGGACTCCCCTGTTTATACAATTTCAGTAGCTCTCTGGAGTTTACCAGATAGAGTCCTTAAGGCGGCTCACAGGGCCATTTCCAGCCTCCCCCAGACCACCCCTCCAGCATCTTCTACAGCCACTCCAGACCAGCACCCCACACAGACTACCTGACATTTCCCAAACACACCATGCTCTGCCACACCACTAGGCCCAGCTCACCCTGATTCCCTTATCCGGAAGGCCCTCCCATGCCCTGCTGTCTACTTTATCCTTCACTCGACTTTCAAATCCATTGCCCCTCCTCCTCTGCTCTCACCTTCACAGCTCCTGGCTTCATCTGAGAATTCTTTCCTGATGCCCTCAGGCAGAGCTAAGAATTCTGTCGTCCACGTTCCTATATGTCTCTTAGGCAGCTTTTTTTTTTTTTTAGTGAGGAAGAGTGGCCCTCAGCTAACATCTGCGCCCATCTTTCTCTATTTCTTAGGCAGCTGTTAAAGCTGTGACCACACTGAATCATTAAGACCACCAGTTTTCCTCTCCTCTCCTCTGAAACTGTGAGCTCATTGAGAGCTGTGCCATGTTCACTCCTGCAACCCCTAGAGTATGGTATGTGTCTCAAACAGCCCCTCTATATTTGTTGAATAATTAAATGAATGAATGAATGGAAGGAATGAAAGAACGAGCAAATACTACACTCAGGTTTCACTGAGAAAAGTCCAAACATTTCCCCAACAGCTTCTTCCTCAGACCAATAAGGTCTCCAGATTAACAGCCACTTCCATTGAAATTGAATAGGGCAGAGTGTCAGGGAGAAGTGAGAAAAAGTAACCAGAGCCAGACTCTCCTCACAGCTTAAATCAGGGTTCTCAAACCAGCAGCCCACACACTACACAAGCCCACAGGGGTGTTTTTTTGTCCCTGAAAATATTTTAAAAATTAGGAAATGTCACACAAAATCTAGCTCTACACTTTCTCCTGAACTATCAGAGGATCAGGCAACCCTCAACCAGCATTCCCACCAGGCTACAATGACCAGAGCTGGGTAGTTGCTGCCCCCTGTTGGGAAAGTACATGTGCTCTCCAGTCTGCCACAGTCCCCACCAGACCCTATTGTCTTCACCCAGCTCACCTCTCCCAGTAATGTTTCCTGCCTGGCCCCTGTAGGCATTTGAGTTTGCAACCCTGGCTTAAACAACTGCTTGGATTAAGGAGTTAAAATGCCTGTGCGTGCTCATTCTTTGCGCCAAAGAATGAGAGAAAGGATCTCTTCAGCTCCATTGCTCTCCAGGCTGGGGAGTTTCATAAAACCCAGCTGATGCTGCGTGGATTTAGCCCTGAGAACACCAGGGGCCAGGGCTGTGCAAGGAGAACAAGGGGGGGTGAGTGGGCTAGGTGTGACACAAAGAGGCTGTCTGGAATGTGACCCTCTGCTCCACCAGCTGAGATAAGCTCCTCAGCGGACTGTTGACGAGAAGTGAGGAAGGAGCTGGACACACACGGAGGCGGTCAGGATGGAATTCCCGAGCAGGTCTGCAGGACAAGCAGCTGTCTCATGAAGCTTTAGCTCCACTCACCGGCTGCTTATAAATTAAACCCCAGGAAGTCAGCAAAGCCCGGAGAAGCTTTCAGACAGCCACAGGCACCACTTTGAAGAAGAACTTCGGTTCATGCTTCAGCAGAGCCCCCTGAAGGGGGTCACAACCTGTGTTAAGAAGGGGGTCAGCCAGGAAGGGGGTTAACATCCCCCCTCCCTACCCGCATCCCTGATGGTCCACGCCTTGTTTTGCCTGTTTCCTGGTCTTCTTTCTCCTTCCACTCCTGGGACTCCACCATCCAGGAGAGCATGCAGCTCGCTTCTTTTGAGCACCCACCACAGCTAGGCTCACAGGTGGACCCAGGTTTGAAGCTTATACGATTTCAGATGCCCATTTTTGGAAAAAAGCTACAAAATCATGAATACAAAGTAGACTCAGTGCCTTGAGAGGGAAAGTTCCTGGTTAATCCCCCTCCGGCCAGGGGTTTTCCGAACATTAACTCACAGCACAGATGCTGGGCTCAAATTCTGACTCTGCTACCTACCAGCTGGCAGACAAATAGCTTCACCTCTCTGTGCCTGTTTTCTCCTCTGTAAAATGGGGATAATACTAGTAACTAGCTCGTGTTGTTGTTGAGAGGAGAGGATTGAGGTAATTCATGTAGATGGTATTTGCTTAATAAATGTTAGCTATTGTTGTTACTTCATTTTATCCTCATGACAGCCCTGTGAAGCAGCCATTATTCTCTCAATTTTACAGGTAAGACTGGGAAGTCTCCCTCCCCTCCACCCACTGCAGACTACACCCAAGCCTGCCTTTGCTGGGTGGGATCCCAGAGAGCCTGGACCTTCTCATTTTATCTCCTCAACTGTAACCAGAACTGCCTTCTGCTCTGTGAGGGACTAACTAGCTAATCTGAGAAGCCAACTCAGCCTATCTGACAACACAGCTGTGATGTGTTAATAGGTGATAATGTACAGCAGGTAACTTCTCCTTGGTGGACATTAGAGGAGGAGTCTTAAGGAAAGAAAGCATTGACCCAAGGGTTGGAGATGTCAGGGACCCAGTGGTAGGTCACTGAGAGGTACATGAATCAAGAAGGAAGCTATGGTAGAATGGAAAGAGCATCCACCTTGAAGTCTGATGACCTACTAACCTCGTGACCTTGTTCAAATCAGTTCACTTCTCTTAACCTCCGTGGCCTCATTGGTAAAATAGGAAGAATAAAAATAACATAGGATTATTGTGCAAACAATGAGGGTAATGTATATGAAAATGCTTTTGTGGAAGTAACAGTAAAAAAATAAAACTGATTTTTTAATTTTTATAATAGTTTTTATTTTTATTTTTTTAATCAAAAATACTAACAACTATACCAGTCAACAGTTTTCTGAGTACTTACTTCATGCCAGACACTGTTCTAAGTGCTTCACATACATTAAAGATTTACATTTAATCTGCCCAACAGCTCTATTAAGTAGATACTACTATTTTGTCATTTTATACATAAGGAAACTGAGGTTTCTAGAAGTTAAATAACTTTCCTTGATCACATAGCTAGTAAGTCCAGGAGCTGGGAGTTTTTCTCCTCTGAACTCCCAGAGCCCTTCATGCACACCTCTAGTAAAACTCTCAGTGTCTTACATTGTAACCGTGAGTTAAAGTCTCTTGGCAGCCACTCTATGCCAGGTACCCCACCAGGCACCAGATATCACAGATGAAGAAGACACTGGTCCTGCCCTTTAGGAGCTTAAAGTCTAGAAGAGGTTGTGGAACTTGCTATAACTGACGGATATGCTAAATACAGTGGCAAGACAAAGGGGGCAGAGATGAATTGTGTTTGGGAAAGGAGACAGGTCAGAAGAAGCTTCTCCAAAGGGGAGACTCGAGGAGGAACAATGAGAATCTAGCAAGTGAACAAGTCGTGGGAAGGAGCTTGCAGACAAAAGGAGCACAGAAGCGTGAAACAGCAGAGTGAATTCAAAGAATGACAGGTGTCATTCAGGGAAGCACATATGGGGGAGGGGTGCAGGGTCCCAAATGCCAAGCTAAGGAATTTGGGCTTTATTTAGTAGGTCATGGGGAGCCTTTGACCAGCTCTAGGTACAGAAGCCAGTAATAAGTTTCGTGTTTTAGAAAGATCACTCTGCGTGACTGAATTAGTGAATGAATAAATGAATGAGCATTGCTAGAGCCCATCCCCCCAGGCTTTTCTTTTCTGTAATCAAAGTGAGTGTACTGCCCCATCATCTCATATAATGATGAAACTAAGTAATTATATTACCTAATGGATAATAGATTCTTATGCAAAAGGGATGTAAGTAAATTAACATATTTGAGGGATTTCTATTGCTACGTGCTAAATCTAAAGAATTATTATCATGTGAGGTAAGTCTCATTACCCCGTTTTACAGATGAGGAAACTGAGGCTCAGAGATGCCAAATAATTTACCTCCAATCACAAAGACATCAGTAAGGAGAAGTCTGTATTTGAACTCAGGCCTGTCTGACCCAAAGTCCACACTCTTTCCTCTACTCTACAGCCTATATTCTACGAATATAAATATTTATTTTTTTTTAAGCAAAGACCACAATTTTCAAAGAGAAAGCAATTGCAGAAATAGCCTAACCATGTTCCTATATATGAGTTTTTCAATGAAAACTAACATATTTTAACATATACTATTACCTCAGCTTCCGTACTAATTAAAAAAAGAAACTTGTCCATCATGTAAATTTTCTTGTTTAGAAAACAGATCATAAATGATTCAAGGGAAAGTGCATCTGAACTGGAAAAATTCCCCTAAAGGATACTACTGAATGCAGACAGGACGGCAGCATCAGAGCCTTCTCTAACCAATGCTTGTTTTGCTGCCCACTTTTCTTAAAAGCATGTCGTCAAGGAGAATAAAAATAAAACATTATCATCAGTAAGGGATACTGGGAAAAGTCTTAGATGGGGAAACAACACCAAAAAAAATGAGTTCAAGCTTTTAATTGCTGGATAATGTAGATCAAGACAGTGACCCTTTCTGAACCTCTGTTTGCTCATATGTAAATCGGGAATGATAGTAATAACTACATCACAGAAGGCAACGCGAAGGCTGTTTGAAAGTGTAAACCCCTATTCCATATGAATTATCAGTCCTTAGCACATTAGAGAAAATCAATTTGAGAGCCTAGAATAGTTTCTTGTTCCTAAGGGTATGTGCATTTTAAATGAGAAAGCCTGGAGAAGATAATGTTAAGTGAAAGAAATAGATCGCACACTGATTTTATGTTATTTCAGCATTTGACCCATCATAAAAAGCCAGTATTTGGGGGTTGTTCCAGCCTCCTTTAGATCGTATTAGAGAGATAGCCTCTTGACCAAGATAGCACCTCTATAAGTCTATGCAGGTTCACCACATACAGCCACCCAGCCAGGGAATTGCCCAAGAACTAGGGGTACCATTCACATAAACTGTAATGTAGTTGGCACTTCTTCGGGTGGGGTAGTGCACAGGTCTGGTTGGGTGTTAGCAACAAGCTTACTTGATCAAAATGTCTTTTCCGCTTGAATTCGCAAATGGGAAGGTGCCATTGTCAGAGCAGGGAATAAAGATCAGCCTCTAACCCACTTGGTGCGAACCTCTCTTCTTAAGAGCAGCACAGAAAGCTATCTGCCTCCATGCAGGGTGGGGTAGGAAACCAGTTTTCCCATTTTGTGAAATAAGGCCCATAATTATTGACCCCGCAGGGCTGTTGTAAAAATTAAATGGCATCTAGACAGGGAAAACCCTATCCACAGGTAAAGAATTGTACTTAGTACACTGAAGAGGCTCACACAAGGGCCCACTAGGCTTGGATTTAGGTTTCCAATCTTAATACACAGGTGATCCACCTGGAAACACAATCTCCCATTATCTCTACATTCTAAGACAGAGTCACTGCTATAAAACAAAAGTGTGAGATCACTAAGGCTGTGGCTTTCAAGCTTTCTATAGATCAGGACACCTGGGGAGCTTGAAAAAAAATCAGTGAGGAGCCTCCCCCAGAGATTCTGGTTTAATTGGTCTGGGGATAGTGCACAGGCATCAGTATTTATTTTTAACTCTCCAGGTGATTTTAATGTGCAGTCAGAGCTGGGAACCACCACCTAAAGGTTGTTTCCTCTGAGAAACAATTAGCTCAGATTCCTCCTGAGCCACTTGTCTCCCAATAGGCTTAAATGGGTCCTATCTGAGAGGACAGAAATAAGATTGACAATCTCAAAAATGATATTCCAACATCTATAGAGTGTGTTACTATCACAAAGCATTTGCACAGACCCAGCCTCATTCAGTTTTCACAAGAACATTAAGATGCAGATGTTACCTCTATGATGGTGCTTTCATAGTTGAGGAAAGAGGCTCGGGGGCGGGACTGGAATCCAGAAGACCATGCCCAGAAGCCAACAGCACGAATGTCACAGGGTTAGGAAGGAGAACTCTGTGAGGCGCTAAAAAGAGCACCAGAAGAAGTCAGAAGACTTGAGTTTCTATTTCTGGAAGTTTGACCTTGGGCAAGTCACATGCCCTCTTTGTGACGCATTTAGCACATTTATAATATGAAGGGTCTGACCCCCTGAGCTCTAAGCTCCCTTCCACTGACATGCTACGAGGTGGGATCTCAAGAGTCTAGCCTCAGGTTTGTCATTAGTGCGACTTTCAAAACTTTACTTTCTCTGGGGCCAGCCTGATGGTGTAATGGTTAAGTTCATGCGCTCCGCTGCAGCAGCCCAGGGTTCACAGGTTTGAATCCCAGGCGTGGACCTACACACCATTCATTAAGCCATGCTAGGGTGGCATCTCACATACAAAATAGAGGAAGACTGGCACAGATGTTAGCTCAGGGACAATCTTCCTCAAGCAAAAAGAGGAGGATTGGCAACGGATGTTAGCTCAGGGCCAATCTCCCTCACCAAAAAAAAAAAAAAAAAAAAACTTTACCTTCTCTGAGCCTCGAATTCTTCACCTGTCAAATTAGGAGAGGGCAATGGATTAAAAAAACAAGATCGGGGAGTGTAGTGAAGACCATAATGCTCCCTCTCCCTATGATTTTGTCAGCCAACAAAACACCTCTTGGGTGCATTTGGTAGAAACTGTTGCCCTCTGTACTTTCGTTGTCTTCTCCTCACAGGAGTAGGCATGATTCTCCTAACAGGTGAAATGGTAAGAGGCAGACATCTAGTCATCCACATATCCCTATTGGGGGAAGGTGAACATGCCACAGGTCCTTTGCATAGAAGACCTTCCTCTCCCAGGCTCCCTGCATTCATCTGTTGTGAGGTAGCTACATTTCTCTGCTCGCCTGGCTACAGACCCAAACCTTCTTAAATGCAGATCTGAATGTCCAGCTTCAACAGGAGTAGTGGAGCCAGTATGAGGAAGGGCATTTGGCCATAGATCCAAGACATAAGATCCTATCCAAGCAATAAACATGAAATTGGAATCTTGACTATTGTATATATTTTGCAGCTGGTCCAGGATTTAAAAGAAGGAGGGATCTGATCAACTGGCCAAACTAAATTAAATCCCAAACTAAAATTTCCACCCATATATCTCCAAAGGGTTGTTGTAAGGATCCAAATAGATAAAGGATGAAACAGTCCTTGCTTCCCCATCACTTCTCCAGGAGAAGAAGGTAAATTTCATAGACGTTGATGAACTCAGCTCCAAGGCAAAATGAAGAATACTACTTATTCCGAGGATTCTCTTAGAAAGGTGTAACTTCATGTTTTATTCATGAGTTTCAGTAATTGCTTAATTAGCATGGCATTTTTACCTCCCTGGTGCCACTGCTGTACTCCGAGCCTCAGAATTCTAATGGGAATTTCTCCTCTGGCCAAGTTCTCTCTTGGCCTTTCAAGAAAGTGCTCAAAATAGTTTTGTCATTCACTCTGTTTTTTGGTAAAGGAAGGAGGAAAGCAGAGCCGGAGAGAAGCTATGGACTGTATAGCACACAGCAGAGAGGAAGGGTAGCGTAGTGGTTAAAGACTGTCAGCTATGGAACCAAGCAGGCTGGGCCTGCATCCTTGTTCTACAGTCCCTGACTGTCTTAGTCAGTTCAGGCTGCTATAACCGAATACCACGGACTGGGTGGCTTATAAACAGCTGAAATTTGTTTCTCACAGTTCTGGAGGCTGGGAAGTTGAGCCCACTTCCTGGTTCATAGATGGCTGACTTCATGCTGCGTCTTCTTATGGGACAAAAGGGCAAGTGGGCAATCTGGGGTCTCTTTCATCAAGGAGTCATGAGGCTCCACACTCATGACATATCACCTCCCAAAGGCCCCAACTCTTGATACCATCACATTAGGGGTTAGGATTTTAACATACGAATTTGGAGAGAACACAAACATTCAGTCCATAACTTCTGACTATGTGACTCTGTTTCATCTTACTGAGCCTCTGTTTTGCTAACTATAAAGTGGAGATAGTAGTATCTCTCTTGTCCAGGGTTGTGAAGATTCCATTGGATGCTGTGTGTCCAGCACCTAGGACAGAGCCCGGAACATGTTACCACTCAATTAATTTACCTACTGTTTGGATTTTCAGTCAGCCACTTACTAATAGCTGGGCAATACACTTGGCCTCTCTGAGCTTCAGTTTCCTCCTTGGAAAACAGAGATAATAAAATATCTACATCGAAGCATTGTCATGAGAACTGGAAAGAGACTGACATTGTATCTAGCACTTAGAAGGTACTCAATAAATACAGCTATTATTAAAGTGATCATAAAACTTTGGGGAAATTAAATATAGACCTTCATCAGGAAACATTTTAGGATAAAATTTTGAAAAGCCTCTGCTCAACAATAAACTATTCAAGAGAAGAAATTGTGTCTCTTCATCTGTGCATCCCGGTGCCTGACGCCTGCAACACAGTACACACTCAGCAAAATTTTGTTGAAGTGAACCGGGCGAACTCCCTACCCATCCCTCAAGGCTGACTTTATGGGTCAACTATTCCAAATTTTCAGCCAAGGAAGAAATAGTCATTAAGATACTGTTTCTTGGACTCCTGTGTAACCTTCCTCTAAATGGGGTTAGAGATAACATAATTTCCTTTTGCAATATGTAGACAAGAAAAGGCCCCAGATCTTTCATTAATCTCACAGAATTCCCTCTGCCTGGAGCTTCCTCCTCCCTCTCTTTGTTATCCCACATCCACTCCTTCTTTCCTACCTCAACTTCAATAAATTCTTTCCCGGCCATTCTGTGTGCCCCTGCATGCTCACTGTCCTTAGAACTCACAGAATCAAGGCATCATAAAGTTATATGAGTATCTTAAACATCATCTAGGGTAACCACTCATCACATGCAATAATGCCCTCTACAAACACTCCTGCTAAGTGCTCTTCCAGACTGGCTTAAACACCTCGGATGACAAGAAACTCACCTGTCTGTAGTGTCGTCCAACCCATCTTTGGTCAGCTCTGACAGAAACTTACATCTAGCCCAGACCTATCTCTCTGTAGCTTCTACCACTATCTTGGCTGTAGCTTTGCCTTTTGCAGGCTCACAGGATGACTCTGCCTTCAATATTACAAACTTTGAATTTAACGTATGGTGCATGTATACCCTATCCTCACAACCAGGTTAAAAGTTTCTAGCAGGCAGTCACCGTGTTTTATGTTCTTTGTGCCCAGTAGATGCTTAAATATATACTAAATAAACGTTGGAAACACCTCTTTACTATGTTGCCTACTTTCTCTTGGTCAGACTCACTTATTGGGACCACCATAAACAATTCCTTTTCCTCCTCAGGCGCTTAATAGCAGAGTCACGTAATGCTGAGTAAATGGAAAGAGAAAAGGAAGGAAAAAGAAACATTTTTTAAAATTCCATCTTCAGGTACACCGGGAGGCAATTTTCTTTTGCAGGCACATTATTTGCAACGCTGACAGTCACATATCAAAGTAAGGGACAATCTAAATGCTATCCATCTCCCTCCCAATATGCATGGGAGCTCACATTATGCCCTGGTGAGCCATGGACAAATGGAAACAAGTAGAATGTATCCCTAATTGCTGTTTGCTTGGATTATTTTGAAAGTGGTCAGAGGGTTTTCCACTTTGCTAAGCGCTTTATACAATGCATCCCAATTTCCACGGAATGTTTAAGTGTTTGGTCCACATTCAATCATTTGACAGCTGGTTGAGTTTTTTTAAAACCAAAAGAAGATAAAGGGCCCCACACTTCCTGTAGAATATTGAGGAAGGAGTTGTTTGACTAATTTAATACTCTCTAGTGCAAAAGAACTCAAATGTGGTCAGATTTACAAAATATTCTGATTTTTAACATAAGAATGATCCACGTTTTGTTTGTTTTGTATGGGGGCCAGGGAAGTAATGTGAATGGAGACTATTCATTAAAGTTATGCAAATAATGAACATCTGATCATATCACTTTGCAAGAGAATGTTAAAATGGCACTTTTCCTAGGGTCTCAGTTTGGACTGAAGCCCCGGGGCTAAGAATAATAGATGCCAACTACACCCACACTACAGAACAAGGTGTGAGGCTTGCAAAGAAGATCATCCAAAATGAGGCTTGCAAATCTCAGCCCAATAAGCTTGATCAGCTAATCAAGGATTGATTAGGAAACCTTCGGTGGATCTCAGGGAGTTTCCAAGTGCAGGGGAGCTTCAGAAGAAACATTTGGAGAGCTTAGCACTGGCCCCTGGAATTTGGAATAACACAAAGATGGTTAAGTGAAGTGTGCCTGAAAAAGTCTAAAGGCAAGAGTTTGGTCAACCTAATGGCAGAGTGAAGAGTAGTTGAGGCTGTTTGAGAAACAATTGCACTCTTGGAGTTTAGTAAGACAGTGAGCCAGCCTCCTCCTGCAGGCTGCCTGCTGTCTCCCCCAACCCTCAGTCTCCTTGAAAAGGGATTCATCCAAATGACCACGCAGAGGTGGGAAGGTGAGCCCAAGCAGAAAGAGGGTAAATGTGACCTGGCAGAAGCTAAGGTTTGGAAGTAGGGGGACAGGGGAGATCATTAGATCCCAGCAAGAGAAGCACTTTTGGCAATGAGGAAACTGCAGATGCATTAAAGAAATCCCCAGGAAAGGGATAGCCTCGTACCTCCCATACCGCCAACCCTTAGGAGCCAGAGGTAGCACATTCAGTGGATGAGAGGAAGGAGAAAAGCAATGTGGAGAAGCAGACAACCATACCCTCCCCGAAAGCAGGATTGATGCCTGCCATAGGCCTTGGCTAAGGGAAAGACAGAATTTTATAATGGGATGAAAATGTGGAGTTTTGATATTAGACTGAACCAGACATTTCATAACCTAAAAGAGATATACAATTTATTCATATCTGAGAGGGACCAGAAAAGTAATGCTACCTAGCCAAAATCTCATCCAGAATCCAGGAAAAAATGACTTCATGGAGCAAGTTTAACAGAAAGTGGTAAGAAAGAATAAAGTTGCTTTCTGTTTGTACCCACTGAGTCCATCTGGCAGCATGCATTAGTTCTAAGTGTCTTGCTTAAAAAACAAAAATAAAATATTCCTCTTAGGATAAAGCCCCAAATCTTCGCATAGCATGTGCTTGTATATCCAACCCCTGCCAAGCTTTTGAATTTCATTTCATGCCACCCTCCTCCTCATTCATTACCTCCAGCCACATGGCTTTCTCAAAGCTCATCAGAAATACAAGCAGCTTTTCACAGCAGGTACACACTCTTCCCCCTGCCTTGGAATCTCTTGTCTCCTCCCATCCTCACCTGGCTAAGTCCTCCTTGTTCTTAGAGGACTTTGGTTGTAAGCAACAGAAACCAGCAGAAACTTAGGCAGAAAATAAATTTATTGGAAAAGTAGGAAGTAGCTTGTACAATCAAAGACTATAAAAAATAATTCATTTAAAAAAATACTAGAAAAGAACAGAAGCCAAGGAAGCCTAAGAGATGGCAGAAAATGATGGGCAGTCTCTTCTGGAAGGTAGATCATTCTCAGCTATTTGTTTTGTTTTGTTTTGCTGGAAAATCAGTCTCAGGTTGGGGCATGTGCCAACTCATAACTAGAGGAGGGAAGAGTATTGGTACAGTGAGGGAGCAGAAATTCCTCCAAAGAAAGTCAGGACACAATTAACACAATAATGGTAGGGAGGCAAGACAACTGAAATCCATTCCATTTAAGGACCACTTTTTTTTTTTTTTTTTTTTGGAGAGGGAGATCAGCCCTGAGCTAACATCCGTGCTAATCCTCATCTTTTTGCTGAGGAAGACCGGCTCTGAGCTAACATCTATTGCCAATCCTCCTCCTTTTTTTTTCTTCCCCAAAGCCCCAGTAGATAGTTGTATGTCATAGTTGCACATCCTTCTAGTTGCTGTATGTGGGACACGGCCTCAGCATGGCCAGACAAGCGGTGCATCGGTGCGCGCCCAGGATCCAAACCCAACCTGCCAGTAGTGGAGCGCGCGCACTTAACCTTTAAGCCACGGGCCGGCCCTAAGGACCACTTTAGATGTCTCTTCTTCTGCCAGTGAGTAGCCACAGACCCTTGAGCAGGTTACTTATACTATCTGTGCCTCAGTTTATTCATCTTGAGATAGTAAAAGTAGCTACCTCACAGGAGAGTTGTGAGGATTAAATTAATGAATATATGTAACCCAAGGAGCACCATGGCTGTATACAGCATTAGCTGATATGATTTTTTAGCAAAATTTTTCATGACCTCCCTAGACTCTGCCAGGTCTGTCCATTATATCCTCCCATCCTATCTTGTATTTCTCCTTTGAGCACTTATCATAAGTGAACTTGAAGAATTATTGTGTAATTTTTATTTAAATATGTGTATCTACTAACTCTTTAAGAGCAGAGGAAATGTTTATTTTTTTTCACGTTGTATTCCTAATGCATAGCATATAGCAGAGTGTAGTAGGCTAAATAATAATAGCCTCCAAAGATATCCAGGTCCTCAACCCTGGAACCTGCAAATGTCACCTTATATGATGAAAGGAACTTTGAAGATATGATTAAATTAAGGATCATGAGATAGGAATATTATCCTGGATTATCCAGATGGGCCCTATGTGTAACCACAAACGTCCTTAGTAGAGGGAGACTGGACTCAAGAGTGAGAAGGCAATGCGACATCTAAAGAAATAGGTTGGAATGATACAAGGAAGGAGTCACAAGCAGGTTCCGGAAGCTAGAAAAGGCAAGGAAACAGACCCTCCCCTAGAGGCTCCAAAAGGAACTAGCCCTGCCAACACCATGACTAGTTCGGAAATTTGTTCTGAACTTCTGGCCTCCAGAACTGTAAAAGAATAAATTTGTGTTGTTGTACACCAACAAGTTTGCAACAATTTGTTTGAAGCAGCCATAGGAAACTAATATATAAGCACTCAAGAAATACTTATTGAATGAATAAAGGAGACTTGCAAAATGATGAAAAGAGTAGAAATTAAAGCTAACATAGAAGCTGAAGTACAGGACTAATCTTCATGACATTTATAGGTCTGAGCAACTTATTTTTGTCTGTACATCTAAAATTTCATTATAGGGGCTGGCCTGGTGGCGCAAACGGTTAAGTGCGCGCGCTCCGCTGCGGTGGCCCCGGGGTTCGCCGGTTCGGAACCCTGAGCGCGCACCGAGGCACCACTTGGCAAGCCATGCTGTGGCGGCGTCCCATATAAAGTGGAGGAAGATGGGCACAGATGTTAGCCCAGGGCCAGTCTTCCTCGGCAAAAAAAGAGGAGGATTCGCAGATGTTAGCACAGGGCTGATCTTCCTCACAAAAAAAAAAAAAAATCTCGTCATAGGCAGATTAGTTGAAGACTAAACATCCCTGTATTTGCCAAGGTTCTTAGTTGAAAGCTGAAGGAGTTATCACTAGCTGATTTAAGCAGAGAAAAGAATTTATTTAAAGGATAGTGTGTATCTCAGACTCACCAGGATGACTGAAGACCCAGGTTCAAGGCCAGCCATGTATGTTGCACATTGCAACATGGCAGCTCTGTTGAAGCTACACAGCCAGGAGCAGCATACAAAATATGCCACACCATTAGTCTAGGGAAGACACCATTGGCACTGCCACCAAACACAGATTTGCCTCATAAGCACAGCTAGAACCAAACACTGGCTGCCAATAATATTTTCACTGCAGCTTCTGTCTTCCTGCAGCGCTGGAGCCAGAGGGTCCCTCAAGAGTCCTAAACTGAAATGAAGGCTGGGAAAGGAAGGACTGGGCATTTTCAGCTTCTGTAGTAGGAGACAGCTCAGCCTCCTAACAAGATTCAAAATGAGGACAGGGAAAAATCCCCCCAACATAGGAAAAAAGGATTCAAGGAATAGGTAACCATAAAGAAAAGATAACTACACGCTACAATCTCATATCCAAAGCGTACAGTGAACTTATATTTAAGCATCGGACTTCAACATGAATTCACAAGATCAGAATGCGTGATCATGCATCTAATGACCTCCTGTGTTCAATCACTTCTAAATTCATATTAAAGAAGGTAACAGAATATGGAAACTATTGAGGTTAAATATATCCTCTTCAATCTCTAATTTGATCCCTAAATTAAATAAAAATGTCTGAAGGAATTTTTAAAGACTGATTTCCTCGGTCAGATCACCAAATAACATGATCAACAAAGAAATGCCTCGTTTTATTTCTCTAGTGCATTGTCCCATTAGATTGGATTAAAGCCATCTCAACTACCTGTCAAAAAAAACAAAGGATATCTTATTTTGGGCAACCAAGTAACTAGCGTTTGGGGTAGATATTAGATGTCATTATAATAAAGGGAGACTAGAAATCCTAGAACGTGGGTTATCAAAGTCTGCCACTTCAAATAGCCATGCAGCTAATATTTTGCCTTCTTCTGTTTCAGACAATTTGCTAAACACTGGGATTTTTTTAATGATTAAGAAGGAATCCTGAAGGAATTTACATTCTACAGAGGGGTTAAGGTATAGAGACATGTAAATAATCTAATTATAATAATAATAAGAGGTAACAGGTGCTCTAACAGATGCGTTATGGGTTGAATTGAGTCCCCTAAAAATTTGTATGGTGAAGACCTAACCCCCAGTACTGCAGAATGTGACTTTATTTGGAAATAGGATCATTGTTAATTTAATTAGTTAAGATGAGGTCATACTGGAGTAGGATGCGCCTCTAATCTAATATGACTGTTGTCCTGATAAAAAGAACACCATGTTGGGCTGTCCCGGTGGTGTAGTGGTTAAATTCGCTCACTCCACTTCAGAAGCCCAGGGTGCACAGGTTCAAATCCCGGGCGCGGACTGACGCACCACTCATCAAGCCATGCTATGGCCGGGTCCCATATACAAAATGGAGAAGATGGGCACGGATGTTAGCTCAGAGCCAATCTTCCTCAGCAAAAAGAGGAGGATTGGCAACAGATGTTAGCCCAAGGCCAACTTTCCTCACCAAAAATAAATAAATAAAATAAAAAGAATACCATGTGAAAAGACAGACACACACAGGGAGAAAACCATGTGAAGATTGGAGTTATGTGACCACAAGTCAAAGAACTACAAGAAACTAGGAGAGAGGCCTGGAACAGAACCTTCCCGAGTACTTTCAGAGGGAGCATGGCCCTGCCGACACCTGGATCTCAGAGTTCTAGCTTCCAGAACCGTGAGACAATTAATTTCTACTGTTCTCGACCACTCAATTTTTGGTACTTTGTTATGGCAGCCCTGAATTCAGTAAAGTTACAGGATAGAAAATCAATATACAAAAATCGGTTATGTTTCTATACACTAACATGACCTATAAGCAAAAGAAATTAAAAAACAATCCCATTTACAATATCATCAATAGAATAAAATTCCTAGGAATAAATTTAACCAAAGTGGTGAAAGATCTGTACACTGAAAATTCTAAGACATTGATGAAAGAAGTTGAAGATGATGCAAATAAGTGGAAAGATATTCCATGCTCATGGATTGCAAGAATTAATATTATTAAAATGTTCATACTACCCAAAGCAATCTACAGATTCAGTGCAATCCCTATCAAAATTCCAATGTCATTTTTTCACAGAAATAGAAAAAACAATCCTAAAATTTGTATGGAACTACACAAGACCCCAAATAGCGCAAGCAATCTTAAGACAGAAGAACAAAACTGGAGGCATCACACTTACTGATTTCAAACTATATTACAAAGCTATAGTAATAAAAACAGTATGGTATTGGCATAAAAAAGACACATAGATCAGTGGAACAGAATAGAGACCCCGGAAATAAACCCATGCATATATGGTCAATTAATTTATGACAAAGGAGCCAATAATATGCAGTGGAAAAGGACAGTCTTCAATAAATGGTGTTGTGAAAACTGGTTATCAACACGTAAAAGAATGAAGTTGAATCCTTTTCTTACACCATACACAAAAATTAATTCAAAATGGATGAAAGCCTTAAACATTAAAAATCTGAAATCATAAAACTCTTAGAGAAAAACAAAGGGGAAAAGCTGTTTGACATTAGTGTTGGCAATGATTTCTTGGATATGACACCAAAAGCACATGCAACAACAGCAAAAATAGAAAAATGGTCTGCCTCAAACTAAAAAGCTTCTTCACAGCAAAGGAATCAACCAACAATATGTGGGGGGAAAAAAAACCTACAGAAGGGGAGAAAATGTTTGCAAACCGTATATCTGATAAGGAGTTAATATCCAAAATATTTCAAGAACTCACACCACTCAATAGCAAAGAAACAAATAACCTGATTAAAAACTGGGCAAAAGAACTGAATAGACATTTCACCAAAGAAAACATATAAATGGCCAACACTTATATGAAAACGTGCTCAACATCACTACTGATCAGGGAAACATGAATCAAAACCATAATGAGATATCACCTCACATCTGCTGGAATAGTTACTATCAAAAAGATAACAAGTGTTGGGGAGGCTGTAGAGAAAAGGGAACCCTTGTGCACTGTTGGTGGGAAGGTAAATTGGTATAGCCTTTATGGAAAACAATATGTTGGTTTCTCAAAAAGTTAAAAATAGACTACCCTATGATCCAGCAACCTCACTTCTGGGAACATATCCAAAGGAAATAAAAACAAGATCTCGAAGAGGTCTCTGCACTCCCATGTTTATGGCAGCATTATTCACAACAGACAAGAGGTGGACACAACCTGAATTCCCATCAGTGGGCGAATGAATAAAGAAAATATGGTAGAGACATACAATAGGACATTATTCAGCCTTAAAAAAAGAAGGAAATCCTGCCATTTGCAGCAACATGGATAAAGCTGGAGAACATTATGCTGAGTGAAATAAGACAGATGCAGAAGGACAAATAAATACTACATTAAACTACGTATATGAGGAATTCTATCATAGCCAAACCCTTAGAAGCAGAGAGTAGAATGGTGGTTGCCAGGGGCTGGTGGGAGGAGCAAATGGGGAAGTATTAATCAAAGTGTACAGAGTTTCAGTTATGCAAGATGAAGAAGTCCTAGGGATCTGCTGTGCGGTATGGTGCCTTTAGTTAACAGTCTGTATTGTATACCTGAAAATTTGCTGGGAGGATGGATCTTGTGTTAAGTGTTCTTATCACAACATAATAATAATTGTACATAAAGAAGGCAGTAGGAGGGGCCGGCCCATTTGTGTAGTGGTTAAGTTCACGTGCACCGCTTAGGCGGCCCAGGGTTCACAGGTTCGGATCCCAGGTGGGGACATACACACTGCTTATCAAGCCATGCTGTGGCAGCGTCCACATATAAAGTAGACGAAGATGGGCACAGATGTTATTTCAAGGTCAATCTTCCTCAGCAAAAAGAGGAGGATTGGCAATAGATGTTAGCTCAAGACTAACCTTCCTCATGAAAAAAAAAACGGGGAAACTTTTTTATGGCATAGATTGTGGTAATGGTTTCACAGACGTATACTTATCTCCAAAACCATCAAGTTGTATGCATTAAATATGTATAGATTTTGTACCTCAATTATACTTCCATAAGTGGTTGTAAAAAATAAAATCTGAAGATATAACTCACTCCACCATCCTCAACAAATAAGCAGAAATGATACAATGATCACTAATATGGGACCATACAAAATGCAAAATGTTGACATAGTGCAGCTTTAATAATTACAAATTAGGCATTCTTGTTGAAAGACTAGAGTCTCACACTAAATCATGAACACTTCTGTAATTTGAAGAATTTATAGCTAATGGTGTAGAATTCCCAAAACACATTTTAAGTTACAAATGTCTAGCACAAATGTGTGCAGATGGTCCACTCATTAATTCCACAAATATTTATTAAGAAAAGTTTGTGTTAGGTATTAACCATGACAACAGATAAAGCTTTATATAAAAATATTGCAAAATAAGAAAGATATATTAGTGGGCCCGCCCCGTGGCTTAGAGGTTAAGTGCGCGTGCTTCGCTACTGGCGACCAGGGTTCAGATCCCAGGCGCACACCGATGCACCACTTCTCCTGCCATGCTGAGGCGGCGTCCCACATACAGCAACTAGAAGGATGTGCAAATATGACATGCAACTATCTACTGGGGCTTTGGGGAAAAAAGGGAGGAGGATTGGCAATAGATGTTAGCTCAGAGCCAGTCTTCTTCAGCAAAAAGAGGAGGATTGGCATGGATGTTAGCTCAGGGCTGATCTTCCTCACAAAAAAAATTTTAAAAAAAAGAAAGATATATTAGTTATATAGTAAATTGTAACATTTATGCATTTAGACTGCTTCGCCTAATTCATTTTTTTTACATTAAAGAGTTAGCTTATACCCAAATTAATCTATAAATCTAATGCATTGCTAATCAAAATTCCAACATAGTTTTTTACAGAACTGATATGCCAATTCTAAAAATCATGTGCAAGAGTAAAGAGCCAAGAATAATCAAAATTATTCTGGGAGAAAGGATGGGAGACTTTCCTTACTAGCTACTAAGATATATAAAGCCATAGCAATTAAAATAGCACAATTTTGCTTCAAAGAGGACCAATATACTAAGGAACAGAATAAAGATGACAGAAACAGAGCTGTGCACATATGGAAACGTGATATAAGACAAAGTTGGTATTTCTCATTCCTGGGGAAAGGATAGACTATGAAATTAATTATGTCAGAACCATTGGCTTTCCTTATAAAACAAACAATTATATCCCTTTATCACATCATACACAAATTTTTATAAGTTCCAGATGGATGAGAGACCTAAACATAAAAAGCAAAATTTTACCACTATTGAGGAAATTATACAGGAGAATGTCTTTATGACTTTAAAGTAGGGAAGGATTTCTTAGACACATAAATTTGACCATATCAAAGTTAAAACTTCTGCAAGACCAAAGCCACAATAAACAAATTAAAAGCCAATCAACAGTTTGGGAATAGATCTTGGCAACATGTATAACAAACAAAGAATTAATTACAATGTAACGATGCTCTTAGGAAAACCAAGGCCCGGCTGAGAAAAACAGATCTAAGAACCACACGTTCAAAGTCAGAAACCTCTAGCTGTCGGGACTAGACACTCCCTTGAGAACTGAGAGGTCCAGTTTCAACAGAACTGAGACTACCTTAACCCATAAACCTCTAATTTATATGTGTTTGGAAGGAAGTTATAAGTTGTCTTTTGTTTATAAATAGAGGCTATTCCCCTCTACTCCCCTCTCTCTGAAGGGAGAGAAGAAGAGCCTTCCTCTCCCCCAAGCCAAGGGAACACTCAAGACAATGATTACAAGACCTGCAAGAAGGTCAAATTGATACTTTGCTTCCTGATAGGATGTTGACTTTGCCACTGAACTTGATGATCTGCCTTGCATGAATGGAGTAGGAGAAGAGAAGATTGAGAGACTGTAAAGCAAAGAGAAGGAAGGCCAAGACTCCCCCGTTCCCACCTTGAGTTCAGGTTTCCAAGAGGACTCATATTTTGGGCTACAGTCTTGTTGGTGATGGTTACATCGTGAGACAAAGAAGCACTCAATTCAAAGAAATGTTCTGCAAAGCTGCCAATTGAGGATTGGTGGAAGATGTAGCCAATCATGTAAAGAACACCCAATGCCTTTGGAGGCTGCTTGAGAGAGAGGTCATCATCACCTTAATCTGTTGGAGCCATTATCTCGGAGTCCATAGACATCAAGCACAAACACCATTTAGAGCCAACCAAGGAAAGAACCAAGCCTCAACACTTTAGGAGCAGTAGAGCAGGACAGAATCTGCCTCACTCCTCACTCCTGCCTGCCCAGCATCCCACGGTATGGGAGATTAGACACGTCTCTCACACTCCCACGCATTCCACTCCAAACTCCTAGCGCTGCAAGTCTCACCTATTCAGAAGGGAGATCTAGAGCACTTTTAATCAAATAAGAGATTTAGGTTTTAAAACACATAGGGATAAATCTTAGAAAATACTACAAGTCTGTTCTAATAATGGAAGGTGGCTGAAAAGTAGTGAAGATGCTGAGATATCCTCCTAGTGGAAAAAGAGGCTTCAACATAGTACAATTGGAAGCAGTTAATGGGAAAAGTAAAAGCATTTAGGTTTAGACCTTGATGAGTTGAGATTTCTCACTGAAACACTAGTAATTGATAGCCATAATACATAAAAAATACTTTCTAATTAATACAGAAAAAGAAATACCTACCAGAAAAATGGATGTTTTGATTACCTAAACCTAGCAGCTCAAAACAACAATCATCATTTCTTTGCTTTTGATTCTGCAATTTTGATAGGGTCCCAGTGGGGACAGCTTGTCTGTGCTTCATGTGACATTTTCTATGGCTGGAATGACCAAGGTGACTTCTTCACTCATATGTATGGCACTTCAGCTAGGATGGCTGGAACAGCAGGGAGGCTGGAGGGACATCTCTCTCTCTCTCTCTCCTCATGGCCTCTCCACATGGCTAGCTTGGACTTCCTCACAGCATGGCAGTCTCATAGTTGGATCTCTTGCAAAGTAGCTGGCTTCCTCCAAAGAGCAAAGGTGGAGCTTGCCTTGTTTTCTTAGGCCCAGACTGGCACAGTGTCAATTCTGCCACATGCTATTAGTTATCCTAGAGAAACTTGCCCTCAGGGTGCCAAGACATAAAGATGTCCATCACAGCATTGTTTGTAATACCAAAATACTGGAAACAACCCAAATGCCTCATCGGTAGTGTTTAGGTGAATAAAACATGTTCTATTCATATAGTGAAGCAGAAGAAAGTTAATAAACTGGATCATTATTTATCAACAAGAATAGATCTAAAGCATTGAGTGAGAAAAGACACTTGAAAAATCATATACTATGAAACAAATTGTGCAATTTTTTAAAAACACAAACTAGAACTACGTTCTTTTGTATATATATATATACACACACACAAAAGAACTAGAATTACATAGTTTTGTGAGTGTATGTGTGTGTATATATATATACACACAAATTTTTAAGAGTTGGTTTGTCTTAAAATTGCTACTCTAGATGGGGGGCCCAAGATAGTTTAGTTTAGAAATTGTCAAAAGCAATGAAAGATCTGAGATTTTATCCTACTTATAAGCTAACAATGTAGCCTGCCACAGTTTCATGTATCCTAACAGAAGACATGAGACTCCTGGGTCAGAAACAAAGGACTTTATTACTCATGGTAATAGCAGTAGCCATAGTATCAGCATTTGTGCCAGTTCCCAAAATCCCAGTTCCCACAGAGCAATATGAAGAGGGTTGTCTTACGGGAGAGTAACACTGAGCTCACAGAACCCTAATTTTTTGTAACGACCAGTAAGATTGCTTGGTCTCTCCAGAGGGGACACTATATCTATATTCCAAGGCTGGTCAGTATACAAGCATCGTTGAAGAGATAGTCCAAAACAAAGGCAGCCAATGCCTTTGCTCATAAAGTTTTCAGAAATGCAAGTAACCTATAGAGAATTGTCTCCTAACAGGAAACTTTCTATATATGAAGAGGTACCCCGCTGTAATACCAATATCATAGGACTAATTATTACATGTGTTAAAGGCCTGTACTTAAAGTTTTTAAATTTAACATAGTACTTTGCTTATTCTAACTACAAACTTTTATGCCGAGGGAGGTCATCGAAAGGACATGACCACTGATTGACTCGAGAGCTGGATCCAAGCAATTGGAGGCTCCTCACCCTTCCCCTGTCCTTGGAATGTACGTTCCTCCCACCATTCCCACAGCCAGAGCCATTTCAAGCCTTGAGAGAGTAAGGTGTTGTTGAGACCATCTAGACTGAATGTGTGACTGAACTCAGTTAAAGCTTCTATGTAAACTTAAGATTCTGGTGTATGGGTGTGGAGATCCACTCATTTTGCAGCCACCCCAGACAAACCTCATAAGTAAGTTCGCTTGCTTATTGAACCTGCCACCTACCAGTCCAGAGTGGTCTCTCTCTTTCTTCCATCTCTCCTTGCCCTCTGTGTACAGGGGGCCAGTTGGCAAACCAACAATCTACAAGCTAATAACCATAAAATCAGAAGAATTTATCTTTAACACAAGCCAAGTCAGTAAGATACTAATGATTATGAAAAAAGTTAACTTGTAACAAAATAATAAAACAGCTTTGCACCTCAAGTACAATGTTCCTTAAAACATTAAATGTCATTTTAAAATTTTATCAGGAAAGGAAAAAACAACTACATAAGACCAAAATATTTAAAGGTATTCTAACCCATAAATATACTATACTATAAACAAGGTGCCATGGCATAAAATAAAATGAGCTTATAGATAGGCTTTAGAATTAACTTCAGTACACATTATGATGCATAATAGCTGCAGAAATCTTTAAACAACTCATAATGTATGTTTTACTACTTTATGTTAATACAAAAAAATTTAAAATACCATACAAAGTTTTTTTAAAGGCTTGTATTGAAATTCCAAAAAAGTCAACCTGAATTTTCACATAAAGATAATAATAATGAATAGTTATATAAAAATTTTCAGCCTATAAAACACATAAAGCATTTTTAACATGCAAAATATAAAAATGTTAATTCCCAAACAACTTAGAAGCAAAAAATTATTCAGACATATACTATGCTCCCATCTAACTACTAAGGGCTTCTTAGCACACAGTGGGTGCTCATTAAAATACGATTATAATGGTAGTGCCCAAGCGCTGGGCCAGGGGTCTGAGACAGTGGGAAAAGCACAAGTTTTGAAGTCCAACTTCGCCAAATTTGCATCCCAGCTCTGCCACTTTATAGCTTTGTGACCTTTAACAACACAGCTTCTATAAGCCTCAGTTTCCTCACTGGCAAAATGAAGAGAATAATGTCTAAATTATACTTTAAATGGCTAGCACTATGTCTGGTACATAAGGGATCTCAATATTGGTTCTTTAAGTTCTGACGTGTTTCTACTCAATGTTTAATAATCCCAATAAGTAGATAAAACAATGCAGATCAGTGCAGCTTTGAATTACAGTTTATTACGTCCCGGAAATCTTACTCCACAATTGTAGGTCATCCAAAGAGGGGCATGGTTGAGTGAATCTCATTAGGGGAAAACATTTAACTGTGTTATTCCTTATCTAAGTTCCAGCAGAAACACTTATCTTGTGTAAGTTAAGCCATTCTATCAAACATCCAACTAATAGAAAGGAAACCTGTTGCATTAACTTCTCTGTAAGTAATAAGACAAAAACCAGGATGTGGCTTTGCTGATAGGGAGAACGCCAGGCCAGAAGTTAGCACAGGTGAGTTATAGTTCTGCTTATTCTTCTAATTAGCTGTGTGGTGCTGGAAAAATCATATCCTTTCTACCCTCTTGGCCTCAGTTTGTCTATCAAAGAGAGTTTCATTTACTCTAATATTTACGGATTTTGTGTGTGTGCGTCAGACTCAGGCATTTAGTTAATTTATTTGTTTATTTGGCTGAGGAAGATTCACCCTGAGCTAACATCCACTGCCAGTCTTCCTCTTTTTTTCTTTTTTTTTTTCTGCTTGAGGAAGATTAGTGCTGAGCTAACATCTGTGCCAATCTTCCTCTACCTTATATGTGGGACACTGTCACAGCACGGCTGGTGAGTGGAGTAGGTCCGCGCCCGGGATCTGAACCTGCAAACTCGGGCCTCCGAAGTGGAGCACACAGAACTTTAACCACTTGATCATGGGGCTGGCCCAGGCTCAGGCATTTTTAAAAAAATGAATCAGGGACGATCCTTGCCGTGGCTGACACTATTATTTTCATTTCCTATAGCTATTGGCCTTTCTGCCCCCACAGTATTCCCAGATCTAAAAGAATGAGGGGCCAGTCCTGTGGCATAGTGGTTAAGTTCACCAAATATTCTCTTTTTCAGCCTACCTTGCAATTGGGAGTGGCTATACGGCCGAGTTCTCGTAAATAAGGCATAAGAGGTCACATTAAGTGAGCTTCCGGAATAAATTTTCTTCACTAATAAAAGGAGACCTTTTTCCCACGTATTCCCTGTGATGCTAGGGACACAGTGCCTGGAACTGTGGCAGCCATCTTGTGACCATGAGGTTACACACAAGGACGATGAATCAATTCACCCAGGATGATGGAAAAATCTTGGGTCTTTAATACTATCATTGAGCCACTGAATATTATCTCAGAACTTTTTACTATAAAATTAATACATCATTATGATTTAAGCTACTGTCACTTGGGAATTTGTTACTCATAGCTAATTGCATTCCTAACTGATATACTGCACTCATGGGAGTTTCCCATCTGATAGAGGAGGCAGACAAATCATTAGGAAAGTGCTGTAAAATTACATCATTACTATAATAGAGGTGCAGATAATTATTTCCGTTTTACCTAGCCGACTGATTGCTGCAAGGACAAAGAAGAAAATAGCTATGAAAATATCACTGAAAAAAGCATGCAGTGCAGTGTAAAAGGTCATATTGGTATTAAAATGTGAATTGCATCAAATATCCAGAAATGCCAAAATCCTACAAGAGACAGGTGTGATAATAACGATGATCACAGCTAACCCTTTCATTTAAAGAAAATCTCTTTGTATTTGTTACAAGAAAAATAATAATGAGTGGAAGTTAAATGATCAGACTTTTTGAAAACACTTCATAGAAATTATTTGCCCTCTACAGTGGAGGATGTTAACATCAGTTTTTCTGGTGGAGTCTTTTTTAAAAATAAGTGCATTTAATGGATCTCTCTCCCTTCCCTTAAATGCTCGATTGTTACTATATTTGACAAGTAAGTTTTGGGATAACTTCTACTTTTTTGTGTGGTAAGAACACTTAACATGAGGTCTATCTTCTTAACAAATTTCAAGTGTATAATACATTATTGTTGACTATAGGTACAATGCTGTGCGACAGATCTCTAGAGCTTATTCATCTTACATAACTGAAACTTTATGCCTATTAATTAATAACACCCCATTTCCCCCTCCCCTCAGCCTCTGGTAACCATCATTTCTGTCTTTAGTTTTATGTTTTACAATTTTAGATACTTCATATACGTGGAATCATGAAGTGCTTGTCTTTCTGTGTCTGGCTTATTTCACTTAGCATAATGTTCTCAAGGTCCATCCATGTCTCATATTGCAGAATTTCCTTCTTTTTTTTTTTTTTTTTTGGTGAGGTAGATTGGCCCTGAGCTAACATCTGTGCCTATCTTCCTCTATTTTGCATATGGGACACCGCCACAGCATGACTTGATGAGCAGTGCGTAGATTCACGCCCAGGATCTGAACCTGAGAACCCCAGGCCACCGAAGTGGAGCACGTGAACTTAACTGCTACGCCACTGGGCTGGCCCCAGAATTTCCTTCTTTTTTAAGGCTGAATAGTACTTGTATGTATATACCACATTTTCTTTATCCACTCATCTGTTGATGGACATTTAGGTTATTTCCACATCTTAGCTATTGTAAATAGTGCTGCAATAAGCATGGGACTGCTAACACCTCTTCAAGATTCTGATTTCAATTCTTTTGTATCTATATCAGAAGTGGGATGGCTGGATCCAATGGTAGTTCTATTTTTAACTTTTTGAGGAATCTCCATACTATTTTCCATAGCAGCTGCACCATTTTGCATTCCCACTAACAGTGTTCAAGGCTTCCAATTTCTCCATATTCTTGCCAACACTAGATCACAATTAACTTTTACAGAGTGCTTCCTTTGGCCCACACCCTGTTCTAAGGTCTCTACATATATTAATTCACTTAATCTTCCAAACAGCCCCTTGATATCAGTTCTACGATCATCTCCATTTTACAATAGAGGAAAGTGATGCATAGGCAGCACAACTTGCATAGATAGTAAAGTATCTGGCATTTGAACCAAGGCAGTCTTATGCCAGAATTGATGGACGCAACCACCACACTACACTACCATTCTGCAAAGCTGATTTTTTGTTTCTTAGGGGGGTTTTTTTCAGGTTTTTACTTATTTTATTGAGGTCATATTAGTTTATAACGTGTGAATTTCAGGAGTACATTATTGTATTTCAGCTACTGTATAGACTACATTGTGTTCACCAATAGTCTAGTTTCCATCCATCACCATGCATATGTGCCCTTTACCCCTTTCACCCTACCCCTACCCCTTTCCCCTCCGGTAACCAACAATCTGTTCTCTTTATCTATGTGTTTGTGCAAAGTAGTTTTTTAAAAACATTACTTGTCCTACTTATTTAAAAAAAAAAAAAACAAGAATTAACTTCTAATTGTAAGAATAGCCAAGTTCTCCAAGAGACCATTCATATCAGAGCATTGTAGTTCCCATTATGTGTTGATAAAATTGCCCCAGATAAAATGGTAAAGAGTGAATCATTTGCCTTTTATTAAGCAGGAAAGAATCCACATTCCACACATTTCATAAAAGAGTGATTAACTATAAGAGAACTAATCAAATGCCTATAAACCACGTGCCCTGCTCACCTATACTATCTGTACAAAGTCTGTAACCTGTTCTAAAAGTCACCAGCACGTAGGGTCATCTCACAGAGCTTCACAAGCTGTGCACTACCCAGCCCTGGGGGACACCATTCACATCGCAGCTGATGTGAATGGCCCTGCCTGGAGCTTCAGAGTGTGGCAGCCCTGCTGACATCCCCCTCATTCAATCTTGCTTTCTCACCATATTCCCCACGCCTTATTGGTACTTTAAAAATAATTGAAGTACTCAGCCAGGGGGCATGAAAGCAAAATAAAAGCTGAACACACACCCACACACACAAACACAGGTCCACATAACCACAATGGCACACTGATTGTGTTTAAGCATTTTCCCACTTGTTAATGGAAACTCAGTCTATCTACATAAGAAATGGACCAAAGGCCATCTTCAGTGACATTACTGTCTGGACCCAACCCTCCAAAGAGGAGTCATTAAAAGATTTTTATCTAGAATCTCAAGATTGTTCTGGTTTCTTAGCCAGTCAGAACAAGTTCAGAAAGTTTCTCAGGAACATAGAACCACATAAAGCAGTAACAGCTTTGAATCAATCTTGCAGCCAATAAATGTGGTCTCTCAATTGCCAAGTATATTTGTCACTTTACTAAATGTTTACTGTGTAACAGGTGTTGTGCTGAGTACTTTATGTACATTATTTCATTTAATATTCTCTGGGTAAGTGGCGTATGCACATGATACAGGTGGAAGAGTTGAAGCTCAAAGGAGTTAGCAAGTTGCAGCATATACTATTGGTTGTCTACTCTTTTTTTTTTTTTCTGACAGAGCACCAATTTTGTTCAGGTATCTACTCTTCTCTCAAATTATTCAGTGTGATCCTCATCTCAAGCTCCCAGAATAGATCTTTTTTAGCCCAAGTTAATCATAGTAATCTTGTTTGCCCTGCCATGATTGCTTTAGAAATGGGCATGTAAGCCTATTCTGTCCAATGAAAATGAGAAGCTGGCTGTGGGGCTTTTAGGAAAGGTTTTCTTACTCTTACGGGAGAGACACGGAGATAAACTAGTCTCTCTTATTTTTCTGGAGATTTTGATGCCTAGATGTGGTACCCAGAACTGCTGCTGCCATCTTCTACCCACTTGAAAATTAAGCCAACTGCCTGGGAGGGCAGAACCAAGAGAATCACAGAGAGGTGACACGCTAGACTTGCAGCATACCTTCCCTCAGTATTTATTGATTTGTGAGACAATAAATAGTCTTATCCTAAAATCCAATTTGAGTTGAATTTTCTATTAACTACATTTGACAAAATAAGTGGTAGATCTGGGATTTGAATACAGGTGTTTGCATCTCCAATGCTGGAGCCTTTAAACACGACACTATATTTCCTGTGAGTGCTGAATACCTCTATAATGTCTGAGGCATAGGCGTAGCCTCTCCTCACATCTCTTCCAACACACCCACATGTACACACCTTTGTCCAAGTCTATGAAACTCAGCCTTTGACTTGTTGCCCCCCACCTCCACCCAGCATGCATATCCCCAGAGCTCATCCTGAAACTAGCTTGTTTTTGGAGACAGAAATTGATTTAGCTCTTAATAACCAGGTCCAGTGCAAGATACAAACTCCATCTCAACTCTCTCAGTCACTGAAATGGCTATTTCTCAGAGCCACCACCAATACCACCCCCATCTACCGTCTCACATGTATTCACGTTGTTGAGCATAGGCAGATGTCATTCTGCTTGCATCTGTCACCATTGTTTGAATGACCCGCGATTTTCTACATTGTCTCTCAACTCAGAAGAACTAGACCTTTTTCTCAAACAAAAATTTCCCCTTCACTACTATATGCTTCCTTTAGACAACCCAATATCAGATCTTAGAGCTACTGTCACTTGAAACAGTGTCATTAAAAAAATACAAGAAAAGGACTTAGATTCGTAACTTTGTCATCAACAATCACCACGTCCCTCTGGAGCATTAAGGCAGCATCCACTGCTATTCAAAGAAGAGGAAGAAACTAGCATTAATTAAGCATCTGTGCCAGGGTCTGTGTTAAAATTTTTATATGATCTCATATTATGCTCAGAATAATTCTATGAGATAGGCATCACTAGTCCTCAATTGACAGATGAGCAAATGAAAGTAACATTAAGTAACAGCCTTTAGGCAATACAAGTAGTAAATTTAGAGTGAGAATTGGAACCCGTGTTCAGCTGAGGCTGATCTCTGCCAAGGAGAAGGCCACCCACAAGTACTCTGGACCACTCCTGCATACTTCTCCGATTGAATAGGTGCACTTACTGGGTCTTAGCTCCAGCCTTTGATGTTGTTTTAGCTAGAGAGGGTGCCTGTGCTCTTTCTGCCAGACACAGTGCCCAGTGCATTAGTGAGAGAGAACTGAAATAAGAAATTAGATATGACTATTGTAAAAGATTTAATAATAGTCATGACTGCAGAGAAAGAGGTAATCTGCATCATTTCCTACCTTAAAAGAAAATGTGGGTCAGGAAATAGCTAAGGTTAAACTAAGTCAGGGGCGCATCATAATTCAGCACCATGGGCAGCAAAAGAGAGGCAATAAAACTGAAATATGAGACAGACAGGAGATAAAGGGAGAAGAAAGAAATGCCTAACTCCCAGGTTCCTCCAAAGGAATTTCAAACTGTCGAGGGTTTTATTCACCCTTTCATTCAGGGCTATTTATCTCCCCTATGTCATCCAAGCTCCTTCCTGCAGAAAAGCCATTCTCCCTCCTACATGACAGTGCAAACTACTTCTTCCATGGGGCTCAAACCAATTTGTTTAAGTTCCACAGTGGCTTTACTGGCACAGGTGTCAGCCATCTTTCTAAGAAGCATTTTGAGGGGCACGAGGTAGGGACTGACCACTTCTTCTGGTAGAGGTCAAGCAGCACCTAAGACCTGGAACGATGTGGCACCAGACTCATCTATATTAATTTTGCAAGCACAAATTGTTTCCATCTTACTAATACCACAGGGAGTACTTTAAACCTAGGAAAGTGGAGACTATGACATAAGGCTGATTGTAACTCTACATTCTTCACTAGACTGTAGAAACAGCCCTGGAGTGATCATCAGGTCAGAGGAAGGGGTGTCGGGAACAAAAATGAGGTTAATTAGGGGTATATTGTGAAGACAGGCAGTGATTGAGGTTACCCAGGAATACACATTAAAGACAAAGATGAAAATTTCTGGAATGGAATAGTGCATTATATGAATTCACCAAGTGATTTGTAAATACATTCAACCTATTGTGAAGTCAAGCTGCAAATTTATAAGACTATAACCAGACCAGTCTTAAGGAATTTCTTTAGTCTTCACATGCTAATGGATCCCCAACTCCACTACAATCAGCCCCACTCTATGACCGTCATTGGATCATCCCGCCCTGTGCTTATGATATTCTCTAAGAATTATACTCTTATTATACTATAATACTATTATTGTATGATATTATATATATATACTATTCTAATATATAATATATAATACTATATACTATTCTTTGAGCTTTATTAGGCAAGGGTATTACAACTTTCACATTTCTAACAAGCTTATGAACAAATATTAGAATCAAAGTTCCATATTTCCCCCAAAATGAGCCTAATAGCATGTTTGGATTTTAATAGGAAAAGAAAACTACTTTTATACTCTTTTCCAAAGAAACGTTTTCTTCTGTCTGAGAGAGTTGTCCTCCTCAGTGGAATAGAAAATTGTACCTGAAGCATTGTAGAAAAAATACAATATCTACCTAAGCTGTTAGATCAGCCAAACCAACCACAGTGGAAGTTCTCCATATGATGACAGATATCACAGGCTGACATATCCCTCATTCCCAAAATTAAATCCCAAGCTGATTTATGAGTGTTAAGAGAACCTATATGCAACAGTTTGGATTAATGGGATACTATTCCCACAATGGGCTACTAACTGGTATTACTCCATGGCTTAATGAGCAGTGTGTAGGTCTGCACCCGGGATCCAAACCAGCGAACCCTGGGCTGCTGAAGCAGAGCGTGCAAACTTAACCACTACGCCACCAGGCTGGCCCCCCAAAAAAACAATTTTTATTGAGGCATTTCTCAGACACTTTAACCTATTCATCTGCGTTGTGGATTTCCAAGAGTGGTAGTATACTACGCAGAATTTTCCAAATAAATATTCTCTGTTTGGAAATTCTTTTAACATGGAGCAACTTCTAGACTAGTGTTCTGAGGAAACACTGGGAAATGATCCAAAGAGAATATTATTATCTTGAAGCTTGCACTTAACCACTGATGTAATAACCAGATGATAAAAGGCATCTCACTGGCAAAAAAAAAAAAAGACAAGGGAGCTAAAAGGCCTTTCAAACACTTGATAATGTTTGTTGATGTGTCAAGTGGAGATAGTATAATATTTAAACTGAAGATAATTTAACTGAGAAAACAGCCTCAAAGACTATGACTATAATGTGAAATTATCTGAGATTGACTAAAAGGTGTAGACAATTATAGCCCTTAATACAGATAGGGAACTTGGACTTCTTTTTATAAAACTCACTAGAACAAAGGCCTCTTTGGGGATATATTACTGCATGCAATCCAAGAATTAGAAAAAAGAGGTGATTTATCATAAAGTCACTTTTATACAAATTATCCTTTTCTGGAAAGAACAATCATGCCCTAAGTCCTACCTTTTTTCTTTAAAATTTCAAAATTCTGCTTCCAAACTGAGATAATAAAGTTACAAGTCTGGCTTGACACAGTACTCTTTATAAATAACCAACCTTGTGACAATTTAGTACCATTATTAGCATAAAATAACTACATATTCAGGATAATCACACTCAAATTATGTGTCTTTTAGAAAAAAATAGAGAAGCAAGTCAAAGAGTACATATATAGGCACACCATTTCTCCAAATATTGGTCTGTTGCATGTACATGCTATTAACGCAAAAAAGAAGGAATTAAAACTTTCCCCAAAAGCCAGTTTGGAACAAGTTGTGCAACGGATACAAATCTCTTACCAGAGTCATGCACCGCATAACGACGTTTCAGTCAACGACGGACAGCATATACAACGGTGGTTCCGTAAGATCAGTCCCACATAGCCTAGGTGTGTAGTAGGCTATACCACCTAGGTTTGTGCAAGTACACTCTATGATGTTTGTACAACAAGGAAATCACCTAACGACGCATTTCTCAGAACATATCCACATTAAGCGATGCATGACAGTAATCTAAAAGAAACGTTCAATTGTTCTTCAATGATAATCCCTCTGTAGAAGTGGATCCGTTTTAACTTAGCTTCTTCCTAATACTCCTCCTCTCTACTACACTCAACTCTCTCTAGAAAAGATGGTAATTCTGCCACTATTTGCCAGAGAAATTTTGAACACTTGAGCACTTCATTTACAAAATGACACAGTGAGGCACCTAATGTTTTCAGACCAAGAACGGGCTTTCAGAACAGCCTATGATCTCATTCCTGTTATGCCCAGGATGAAACAGTCAGGGGACAGGAAGTGAGTCAATGTAGCCTCAGGTCTCTTCACTTATGAACCTCCAGGTAGCAAAGACATATGTATCTCTTCACACGTCACTCTTCAAACATAACTAGTGGCTAACATTAATTTCTTCCTCTTGGAAAGAAACATATTTCACTTCTGTTTTAAAAGCATTTCTCTCTCCCTGGAGATTAAATCTTCTGTCTAGTCTAAAAGCAGCAAAAAGGTAGAGTTTTACAGTTATACTGTCTACCATTTCTGCATATCTATATCTCCAAATCTTTCTGAAATTGTTACCTACCCTGAGAAGCCACCTTTAATTCTCAACAGCTCAGTTATTACATACCGTAATTGTTGTTTAGCAGCACTTAGCACAATGCTTTGTATATAGTAAGTACTCAATATATATTTGTGGAATGAGGGACAATACCAGAAATGGGGGTAGTTTTAACAAGACTAATTATAATAGCACCAACATTTCATTCACTCTTTTCATTCATTCAAGAAATATTTGTCAATCATGGCACAGCACTAGGCACTAGAAATAGAGCAGTAAATAAAACCTAGTCTCTACCATCCCAGAGTTTTCAAAGAACTAAAACAAGGCCAGAGTTTCTGAACTGCAAAGATTAGGGAGGAGTACACAGAGGCCATATTATTACAGAGCCTCGTAGGCTATGTTACAACCCTCTGTCTCTTTCCTGAGACTAAAGGAAATCCACTGAACAATTTTAAATATGTAAGAGAATTAGATATGATTTGTATTTTTAAAAGGTTCCTCTCACTCTCTGTGTAAAATGGATTGTTGGAAGGCAAGAGAGGATGTAAGATTCCAGTCATTACTAGATTTTTCTATGGAAGATGAGTTCTAATAGTTCTATGTCATAACTGACATGCTCTTGGCAAGTCCACTGGGTGATTTCATGGGCACCAAGATAATCCTCTTGCCCAGAAAACCCTATAATCTGTAGCTTCTGTAATCGTATTAAACACAAAAAGGCCTTTAATTCTATAATTTAAGGAAAATTTTCCAATTCGAACATTCCTGGGAGGCCTGATTTGATAAAGGAGAATGAAGAAAATTGAGGAATGTGATAGTACTCTACAGGTGGTAAAAAAAAAAATGGTGAATAAGCAGAGATATTAAAACACATTTCTACTACTTCCCAGTTTTACCTAAGACCCACACTGGTGCCTTTAACCATGTACACCTCTCTATCTTAGAAGAGAATTGCACTCACAGTGGTCTGAGAACCAAGCCAAGCACCTTGACATGCCAAAAAATCCTTCTTCTCTTCAAAGATTCAGAATATGTTTTCTCTGATCCTATTTCTGTTTTCTTCCTTTTATGAATTAAGGCACTTTCACTGCTTCTGAAATTGCACTGTTCTAAACACAATAAAACACATTTCCACATGAAGGGAAAATTAATACGCCAACTTTCATGTAAGTTAATTTCCTATTTTTTCTTCTGCTTTTCAATGTTTCCATTGCATCCATAAAAATAATGTAGAGAGCCCTCCAAAGGATAATTAAATAAATTAGTTTTTACCCAGTGACTATGTAGCCTACAAAATAATTTCCATTTAGTAGCTTGTGAATTACACTAGTCTGCTCACCACGTATATGGAGTACTACCGATAGCCTCTCTTGCAAGTCTTAAACTACAAACACATCCTCTCAATACAGGATGATCTATTTGATATAGGCTCAATTAAACCTGTAATTTGTTTTAAATGAGCTACAGGCACTTCAGGCAATTGATCATTTGATTTTGTTACAGTTCAACAAGTGGCTTCTGCTCCTGGCAACAGAACAAGACTACTTCAGTACCATGGATAGACCTGGCTTCCACCATTGGCTTTATACACATATTTACAACTTTCTTAAGTCTCCATAATTCCTAGCAATAAATACAGAAACTCACTGCTAAGTGTAAGAATAATAATGTTGATGTATGAGTAGGCAGTTAAGAATCAAAAGAGTACCTGATTTGCCTTTTTAAATAACAAATGCAACTTTGTAGAAAAAATTTCATTCCTCCATCTACAGTCATACTAATATAAGGTTCATGCATGTTTCTTGGGATTTCAACTCTTCTCAACAGGTATTTATTAAGCAACTACTATAGGTAATGTAAAAGAGCCTCTTTTAACTCAGTAAAATTAAACCAGAGTTTGGAATATTTTTCATCTTACCATATGACCCACTGGGTTCTAGGTCTTAAGGTCTTTGTCAAGTCTGAACTCTAAGGTAGATACCAGGTTATAATCACAAATCTTAGTTCCTACAATGTGAAAATATCACTTCAAAGAATTAGAAAAAAATCCTAAAAATTACTTTATCAAAATGACCACGTGTGATATTAACTAGAATAAGTCAATACAGGAAAAAATTTTTTCATATTCATTCACTCTGGAAGCAGGAAAGAAATGAAGGCCTAAAATCTCTTATCAGAAGTCCTTGGGGCCATGTATGTTTCAGAATTCAGGAATTTTTATATTTTAGAAAGGTATTAAATTGCACATTACATAATTCCCCTAGAAGGATCTGAGACAGAACAAATAATCAAACACATATTTATGCAGCAAAACCTAAATATATTTACATTCAGTTGGATAAAGACTATAAATAGCTTCTCATGATCAGGTCAAACTTTTCTGTCAAGTGAAATCAGATCAAACAGCTGAGGTTTTCCCACCAAGAGGGTTTCAAGAAAACGATTTTCACAACTTTTGCATTTCAAAATTTTTAATATGAGACTGTGGGCCTAGATTTATTGAGCAGTAGGCATCACTAATGCATTAAAATTTAATATTTACGATAAACCTCTGAGGAACATTTTATTATTTCCATTTTATAGATGAGAAAATGTAGGCTTAAAAAAATTGAATAACATGTTGAAGCTTACACATCAGTAAGAGGGATCACCAAGAATCAAAGGAAGCCTTTCTGCCTTCCTTTGCACTTCCTACTATAACACACCTCCTCAAAGGAGCATCACCATGACATATAATTGGACATTTCGTGCTTCTGTCTACATTCCATTCAGGCTCAGATAGTACAGGAAATGAGTGCAATGTTGTTTTTATAAGCCACGAATTGTAACTAGAGATTTCTTAAACTTCACCAAACATGGTTGTGGCAGGCAACTTTATTCCACTTTATTCCACCTCCAGCGTGAAAAATAGGGTCCAATTTCTAACCTAGTGTCATTCTGATGTCTTTGCTAAAAATCAGCTTTCCTTCTGATTTCAGTTTGTCTGAACATTATACGACAATCATCAATTGATAAAGATCACAAAATTCCACTTTCTGCAACTCACAGGAAATGAATTAGCAACATTTCCTGGAATATATCCAATTTTGCAAAAAAAAAAGGAAAGAAAAAATTAACATGATCCCAGGTCCTGAAATTTCTCCCACTGTTGTGACTGATGGAAAGTTTTAAGGAACCTGAAAGATGGAAAATTCTTTAGTTATCATCTAGCCTAACCCTTAATAATACGGATGAAGGGTCTGTGACCCTGATATATATTTTCTGTATCACTTTATAGGGCTTACATTGAATTTAATTATGACGAAAAAGAGAACCACTATTTACCATGAAATTAAATATGATGATGTATTTATCCAGCGTTATCTTAAAGTATAATCCTCAAGAAAACAAACAAACAACCCCATCAGCAGGAATAGAGTTTGGGGAACTACAAGTAAAGGCGGAAGTGACCTGGGTCTCCCCCGGCCAAACAGTATGCAAAAAATTTACCAATATGCATGTAAAATGACAGCATTGCCATCAAGCTAGACATGACCTTACAGATCACTAGATAGTCTTTTAATCCAGTCCTGGTGGTCTAGTGATTAAGATTCGGTGCTTTCCCCATCGCAGCCTGGGTTCGTTTCCCGGTCAGGGAACCACATCACCCATCTGTCGGTTGTCATACTGTGGCAGCTGTGAGTTGCTGGGATGCTGAAAGCTATGCCACTGGTATTTCAAATACCAGCAGGATCACCCATGGTGGACAGGCTTCAGCAGAGCTTCCAGACTAAGGCAGACTAGGAAGAAGGACCTGGCTACCCACTTGCAAAAAAATTGGCCATGAAAACCCTACGAATAGCCAGAGAGCATTGTCTGATGTAGCGCCAGAAGGTGAGAGGATGGCGCAAAAAGACTGGGCAGGGTTCCACTCTGCTGTACACAGGGTTACTAGGAGTCAGAGTCGACTCCATGGCACTAATAACAAAGATATTCTTAGAAGGAGCCAGTTTTTCATGTATAGACATCAATTCCATTTGTGTCATTGGCTTTTCCAGTTACAGTTGCTACAATGAGGATGCTACTATCCCCAAAATTGGCTACCTATTTGGCCAAGAGAAGTTCCATACTGTTAAACTATGTTAAAGACAGATGGAACTGTGCAAAACAAACAAGTGCCCTGAACTGAGATGTGCCAGCACATTAAACAATAATGAATTTGACCCTATGTGTGAGTCAGCCAAAGGAGACCAACATAGGGAAATGATTTCACACAAAACTGCAGTTGAAAGCATAGATTCCCAGGGAAGGTTGGGCCTCCGCTCTGCCACTTACCATATCAGCATGACCTTAGGTAAGTTACTCACCTATTGATTCAAAATTTTGTATATTGATTATATATTACTATAACAGTAAGAAAATAATTAAATGTGTAAGCTGTTAAGAGGCTGCCTTTACCATCTTTGACTGAATTATGCTTCATACACATGGTTACGGCATCCGGAGGTCAGGAAAAATGATTAAACCAATATATGGGAGAAAATTGTATCAGGGAAAGAGCATGAGCTAGCACTGCCCTTTATAAATCCATCATTATTGTGCATTTGTTTCCTCATATTTCCTCATCAGAATATCTATCTAGCAGGATTGCTAAGACATGTGTATTTTTAAAAATCCAGGCTTGTACCTAGTGCATGTGTTCAGAAAATGATAGCTATCATTTTTATGATGCACATAAAGCCTATGTATTTTCTTTAAACCCTAATCCAAATAAGTTCACAAAGATTGTTAAGAGGAATATTTTCTTTTTATCCAATTTATTTTTCTGAACACATTCAACCCCTAACTCTCTCCTCCTGTAGGGAACACAGTCTGTCAACTTTGGATCCAATTGAACTGAAACAGCCTGTATCCGGATGACATCCAGGATGTCTACTCAGGGGGAACCCAGACACTGAGGAAAGCCCCATCTGGTGCTTGGGAATAACTTGGCAGGCACAGTAATATAGGGGAAGGAAAAGACTACAGACAGAAGGAGCCTGGTGTCCAGCGGTAGGTGAAAGCCACTGAAGAAACAGGGACCAGAACGATGAGGATGATGATGACGAAGATGACGATGATGATGATGGTGAAGATGAAGATGAAGATGTCTACAATGGTGATGAGAAGTCTGAATTCACAGAGCAGTTAAGGAATTGGTCAAGTTTATACAGCAGACAAGAGGTAGAATTTAAATTTGAATCTTAGAAATCTGGCTCCAAAGCCCTTGCTCTTAACCCCAAAACAATGAGGTAACTCCAATTCCTAGCTCACACAAAAGTGGAAGGGTAGCCCACTACACTGCCATGGGAGCAGGTCCAGCTGTTTCTCTAACAAACCTGCTTTGTGTCTACCACTCGGAGTTTGGCTTTGAGACTCAATCACTGTTTCTCCCTCCAAACTATTTTTTCTGACCCTGTGCAAAGTAACCAACCCTGTTTGTAATGATTCAGGTAAAGCACTTCCTAGAGTTAGGATGGTCTGGCAAGGCTCTCTCTATCAGTATAATCCTAAGACTTAGTCAAACATTAAAAGGGGAATATAAACCAGGCCTGATTTTACTGCAGTGACAGGTAGTCACTCATTCTAAAGCAGTTAGGTAAACAATAACATTGACTTGTTCCCCATCTAGTTACAGCACACAGCTTTGACGAAACAGAATTTGAGGAACAAAATATGTTTTTCTTAACTACAGACAAGGGATGTATCTGTGCATGTAACCACACAAATGCACAAGATCTGATGGGGCATGTCTGCTGATGCATGTAGAAAGCAGAGGGAGAGAGGTTTTCTTTGAAGATATGCCGTTAAAAATTGGACCTGTGTCCCTGATAGCCCCCAATTTCCATTGTGTAAATCAGAAAAGGCATCCCTTTTAGGTGATTGCAGCCACATGGGAACATGGCTTGACTACCATAGGTTACTTCCAGGTAAATTAGAAAAAGACACCTCTTTCTCCAGATGGGTACAGCTCCATACAGGGTACATGGCTTGCAAACCATAGTTCCCACCTAGCTCCTGCTGGCACCCTTGGTTAGGTGCCCTTGTGTGTGGCACAGTTTGCACAGCATGCATCGTGACCCTGATTGGGGACATCTAGTTGTCCTGGAGATTAGAGGAAGAAAGAGTCAGTCTACCAAATGGCATGGACTCTGGGAAACCGATGGGGGCACTCAGACAGTGACAATGAGTGTTGACTGATAGAGCACTACACAGGGCAAAGAAATTTGCCAACCCTAAACACCTCACCTGATGTCAAAGACATAATTACCAGGAGCTCATGGAGAAAAGGCTGGAGATCCAGAAGTAAGGATATCACATCAGGAATATTAGAAGCCGCTCCTGATTCCCTCTCACTTCCTCCACCAACCTAGATAGACCTCCTTAGTTATGCTTCTAACATTTATTATCAAGGTTGAGTCATGGGGACATAAGATCATCGTTAGACCTACAGAGAACCAAATGATGCCCAGAGCCAGCGCAGATGCAAAGGTCTAAAGAGACATTGCTGATGGAAGGCAAGTTAAGAGTTAGAAAAATGACTAAAAAAATGAATCCCTGTGGGTTTTTTTCCTCTCTTCTTGATGATGTTCAAATCTCTTCTGGCATCCTATCCCATGTTCCTGGGAGCCTTCAATTTCTTACTCCAGACTCATTCTGTGGCTGTCACATGCCAGATAGTACAACCTTCACCTTTGTAAGGAATTGCTCAAAACCCCTCTCCTGGGTTGGCCTTTTCCACTGGCAGTGTTGCAAAACTTGCATGGCATGATTTGCAGGACTCCAAGAAGTTCTTTGCACCAAACCCATCTCCCTTATTGTCACCTGAAATGCCATTATTAACATTTCACTTCTTTGAGTTGAACAGTTCTTTCTCCCTACAACTCTAGCAAAGATAATAGCGTACATTCCCCCAGAAATCTGCACAGCTCTCTTCTTCACCTCCTGATCTTTGCTCAAACATCAGGGATACCTTCTCTGATGACCGTATTTTAAATTCAACTCCACCACCACCCCTCCCCTTTCTTGCTTTATTTTTTTCCATAGCACTTACCACCATCTGACGTATGCGCACCTTATTTTTGTATTTATTTACTTTATAACTTCTTCTCCCCCCTTCCAACTTGAATATAAATTCCATGAAGGCAGAAATTTTTATATATTTTGTGTATACCTGTATTCTCAGAGCTAGAATAGTGCCTGGCCCACATAGTAAGTGTTCAATAAGTATTTGTTGAATGAATAAATTCATAGTCAATCAATGAATAAATAAATAAATGGTATGTTTGGTATAAATTGGTCTGAAGATTTTTTTTCTTTATTGGAGAAGACCAGGCAGATTAAGAGTCTGGAAACCTGGGAGAAGTGATGTGAGAAAGAATCTAAAAAATAGAACTAAAAAGCCCTACTCACATCTTTTAGTGAGATTGTCTCCAACATTATACAGGACTGCCTAAAAATCACAGTTTTTGTACGTCAGGGAAAAGCTATGACTGTCTTCAACAGTTATGACCCATTATAATTGAATTGTCCCCCAGCAACATTGCTTCCTTCGGGGACGCATGCATTAATCATTCTATCTCCCCACTACTTCCCCTACATTTGTATGTGCGACTATTAATGTGTCCCCTTGCTCATCTAAGAATGCATTTTAGTTTCTTTCCTCTACTTTCCTGTGTCTTCCCTTCAACCTCTCAAGCCAAAGCCACTTATCCAGACCTAACATTCTAGAGATTCCACAGAGAGCACAAACAGAAGAACAGATAAATAAAAGAGGTCTGTGTATTCCATCCTATGGACTGTTGAAAAGAGGGTCCATTAGAAGCATAAAAACCCTTTAATCCAAGACATCATTTTCAGCAAAGCTGTCACTGTTTTGAAATTTTTAGGTCCAAACTTAAATTTAAAAGCACTTAATATTTTGCATAACTTTATGTAAATTAACATTATTTAGGCCACTTTTCAAGTTTTTAAATTTTAATTAATACAATCTCTTTATATGTGTTTTTTAAAGCTTTCCATGTTATTTAATGGGATTTTATTACACCTTTGAGCCATGTGTTTCCCATAGGTGTTCCCGGTTCGAGGCTTGGCCCACTTCTTTTCTCTGTTTACGCTACGAAGAGTACCATTGCATTAGAAAGCATTTCTAAATGTTTTCATCAAATGCTGGAATGGTGGTCACCAGGGGCTGAGGAGAAGGGGGGAGTGGGAAGATATTAATCAACAGGTATAAAGTTTCAATTGAGTAAGATGAATAAGCTCTAGAGATCTGCTGTACAACATTGTACACCTACAGTCAACATAATGTATTGTACACTTAAAATTTGCTAAGAGGATAGATCCCACATTTCGTGTTCTTACCACTAGAAATTTTTTAAAGGTGATATCTATATACTGCTAATTCCCTAACATTTATCTCTAAAACTCCCCCCTGAGTGCCAGGCTCAGAGATCTACTTGCTCCCTGGACATCTCCACTCAGATATATAATAAGGAACTCAAATGTAACAGGTCCAAATTGGAGCTCTTGATTTCTGCCTAGTATTAAACAATTAAGCAGGTATAAGTGCAGCATTTTTTCAAGACTTTCATAAGCTAGAATATGTTGTTACTTTCCAAGAGTTTCCAAGACTTGGGAACACACTTGAGAAATGCTCTTCTGGAATACCCTTGGGAAATGCTATTCTGGAACCAAACAGCTTTAAGCCTGGTGGGGAAGAGGGAGAATCCCCCTCTGCCCTTTCCCTTGAGGTTCTTGTGGCTGGCCAAATAATGAAAAGACAGGTTAGCAGGAGAAAATAATACCAAGTTTATAACATGTATACATGGGAAAAACCAGGGAAACTGAGTTTCTCAACAAAATGGCAGAGATTCTCATCTTAAATACTATCTTCAGCTAAAGACAAAGGGGGATGTTGGGGATGTGGGGTTTGGGATTTCAGAGGGGAAGAAGACAATTCACATGGAGAGGGAAATGTGAATGTTTGTCAGACAATTCTTTACAGGGCCACCTATAGAGAATGTGGCTGGAGAGACAGAAATCACAGTAACCAAGAGTATGCAGATTTAAGTCCTCTCCTTCTGTACTGATAAGAGTTTCCACAGATAAGGCCATCCCCCTCTCTTTCCAATACAGAGAGGGAGATACCTTTACAAATATGAATATTTGGTAAACAGAACTTTGAAAAGAATGGGCTTAGCGAGGACCCTGCCAGTCTGTCCATACCAGAGTTAAATTCCTTTGGGCAGTTAATGGGGGAGGTCAAATGTCCATCAGAGAAAATAATCAAGGTAAAGAGACATATTTCAGGGTGGCCAATTTTGACGTCCCACAAGGCAAAACCTACGGTTTTCATCTGGAACCAAACTCCTGAAGCCAAGTGTGCCGCCCTCGAATGGAGGCATTCCTAGAAGCATAAGCATGGCAGAGGGAGGCTGGACTGACTATGTAGAGCTGATAATCTTATTTACAGGAGCAGCTGTGATGTAACTGACTTCAATTTACAATAATCATTAAAAATAATAAAGATACGTGTTAGGGAGAGGAAGTTGGAATCTGACCTGATGCCTCATTTGTCCTTGAACATCACCAAGGACTTACAGGACCATCAAGACCCAATTCTGTATCAAGAGAGAAGAGGCTGGCAGCCTCACCACCACTCTACCTGAGTTTTTAAAAAGACACTGATACTGGACCACCTATAGTAATGTGCATTCTTACATCTTGGAATTCAGATGTAAGATATGTAATTTTCAAATTGCACCCTTTCAAGATTGACAGAGAGACACCTTTCTGAATCTCCCCACCCACTTCATATCCCCCACTGCCAGTGCCTTTTGCCTAGGCTTGTGCAATGTCTACCATTCTAGTATCATGTGAGTTTTTAAAAGATGACTTGTCTTGTAGCTCTGCCATGAAATCATAAAGATGGGGAGGTGAGGGCATCAATTCCCCTGCTTCTTCAAGGAAAAAGTAAGAACGTTCCTACAAAATATAGTAAGCAGTGACTCAGCAGTCAAACGCCATTATCACGTTAAGAATCCCACTCTATTATGAAAAGAACTAGCCCTGGAGTCAGGCTGACCTTGGCTCCCAATCTGGTTTAACGACATAGCGATTCTGTGCTTTTCGAAGTAAGTTACTTAACTACTATGAGCCTTAGTTTCCTCATATATGAAATAAGGATGAGCAAGTCTACATGGAAGCGTTACAGCAAGAATTATTTGTTCATGTATTCACATATTTAAGGCCCCTATTATTAGAAGATTAACTCTTAAGCCCCACGGCATACTTTTTTAATGCATCATGATTTTAATACCACATTTTGGGTCTTGCAGGAAGCTGCCTCCAAAAAGGAGAAGAGAAGATTTGTAATCCGAATAGATTAGAGTTTCATAAAGTACCATGCAAAGGGCTCTGTCAAAAACCGTAAATAAGCCACCATGCATGAATTACCCAGGCAACTCTCAATAGTCATGTAAGGAGAGAAAGCAGATGAAGACAAAAAAGAGTGAGTAATATTTTTAAAAAATCTTAGATTTGTCTTGACATTTGCATTGAATTCAGATGTATATGATGTTCAGGGAAAGGGATTTTTAATCTATTTTTCATATGAAATTCTGACTCAGGACAATCAGCCCAACTAGGGCATTTTCCTACATCTCTTCTCACACAAGAACTAAGCAGATCTTCGCTGAAGCTGATTCAAAAAGAGCAGTGTAAGCTAGGCTTCACACACTCAAACTTCCCCAACAATAGAGATAGCTTCATTCCTTGGATAAAATCTGCATGTACAATAAGTGCAAATGGAGTCAATATGGAAATACCAATAGAGCAAGTGATTGGGTCACCACAGATAAATCAAAACGTGTGTAACCAAAGCATAGATAATGAAGATTTGGGTGTGTTGTTCTTTGGCAATATTCCATAGTATTAGTTTGGGGATGACAGAAGACCTAGCAATGGAGATGATGTTAGTATGGTCTAAGCACTAAAGAGAATGTCCATGGGACCACAGCCCCATAAAGCACTTGTGCTGGGCATTGCATTGGTAATTAGAGACAAAGAGCGCACTTCATTCAGTCCAGGGAGACTGCTAAACTCCAAACCTACATTTTGAAATTCCTAAAAAATGCAGTCTAGTGTTTTCCTCAGGCTTGCAGAAACTGAGCCTCCATTTCGCTTAAAAAACTATCCCAACTCTTTTCCAAGCTGTGGAATGTTGCTTGAAAAACATCGTCTTAATTATTCCTCTCCTTGTATCCACACTGCTTGCAATATGACTCCATAGATCCTCCTATCAAAAGGTGGAATTTATTTCCCCAACTCTCCTATCAGAACTGGGCTTATAACTTGCTGTGATCTATAGAATGAGGCAGAAGACACCATGTGCAAGTTCCAGAGCCCAAACCTCAAGAAGCCTTGCTGCTTTCACACTCTCTCAGAATCTTGCCCAGTGGCCATGTAAACAAGCCTGGGCTAGTCTCCTGTAGGATGACAGTCCATAAGGAGCAGAGATAAGCTCTCCCCACTGAGGCCATCCTAATTAACCAGCCAAAGGACAGTGTGCCAGTTAAGGTAAATGAGTGAGCCCAGCAGAGAATAGAAAACCACCTAGCTGGGTCCAGCCCAAATTTCCAACCAACAGAGTTATAAGGTAAATAAATGGTTGTTGTTTTAAGCTGCTACATTTTTTGGGTGATTTGTTACACGGCAAAAGCTAGCTGATATACCATCCCAAGAAGATATGTTTGAAAAACAAGCTTCAATATGCAACATGGATGACTCTGGGTCTGGCAGGAGGATTTCTGGGTCAAAGACTGACTATTTATATTAGAGCAAGGGAGTTCTGAGGCAGGGTGCATAATACCAAGGTTTGGCTTCTTCATGAGCCTCCATGTAGCATTTCACCTCATAACACAGTAGTCATCAGGGAGGGCTAGAGTTTTACAGTTTTCCTACATTCATTAAATGGCCGCTGAAAAAGCGTGAAGAACTATCATGCTTTTACCAAGAGATAAAATCCAAATTCTGTAATCTCCAGCAAAGTTGCTTCTCCTAGTTTAATAATGCTTCACAGGCTTGTAGATCTTGCCCAAAGAAAGACCTGAATGAAGGTCTCTGTGTCTCCCTCACATTGAGACTAATTTCCTCACTCTTTAAATTTGATGTTTAACAACTGCTAGAAAATGTCTGAGGGCCCAGAACTGCCTTTGGGAATTAGTCTTAAATGACCAAACTACTTTCATCTTTACGTAAATCTTCATCTGTAGATTCTCTCCAGAGAATGAAATTTAGTTTGAGAGCAATAGCACTTCACAGAGCCATTTGTTAAAGCAATTTGTTTCAGTTTTTATAAGTTACAATTTAAACAGAACCATCGGAGGCAAACATAAGCCTTCACAACCTTTTATAGGCAGCAGACCACACAAAGTTACAGCACTATATATCTGTTGCTTTAAAAAGCAAATTACTCTGGACCCATAGAGAATGCTGGGCTTAATGTTCAGTAATAGATGACTTGGGCACAAACTAGGTGACCAGGTGCTGTCTGCAAGGCAGGTACCAGTTATCAGCCTGGGAGGAAAGAGAGAAATTCACTTTGGTTTAGAAGTAATCTTTGTGGGAGGAAACAGAAGTTTCAGGGAAAGTTTTGAATATAGCAAATGCTCAAGAGATAAGCTGAGGGAAGAAAAAGACAACACAACAGCATTCAGGATGACACACAATTCTTGGAACAAATTCAGTTCAGACAGAAGCTCTGGGTTGGTCATTTCTGCCCTGAAATGATTAATAAGATTAATAAGTGAAGAGAGAAAAAAATGGAGCAGAAGGAAGATGTAAAACTCTTACTCCTTTAATCCTGAAAAAGAATACCATATCCCTTTCCTCTCGCTCACAACAGTGTTTAGGACCTTCCTCCCCTGTCTCTGGTCCTCACTCTCTAGAGGCATAGACTGACAGAAGCTGCCTTTTCCAAGGACACCTGCAACCTCCCAGCCCACTCCAGTACTGGCCTGCCAGGAAAGAAGAGCATAGAGCTAATGGCTCTTGGATAAAAGCAGTTTGATGGAAGGAGGAAAACAAGGAGAGAGCTGTGTAGTCAATATCAGGTTCTCTGAGACACAAGGACAATGAGCATTTGACCCTTTGGGTGGCTGCTTCATACCTCCTCTCTCATCTGAGCACCAGGTTTCACCTGCTCTCTCAGAGTTAATGTATCATAAGAGCTCTCTGCTCAGGCAGACAGAATAAAACCAGTCATCTCCTCTTGACAGTATTCTTTCTACCTCGTGCTCTTCTGTCAGTGTTCTATCTCCTGCTGCTCCTTCTAATGCTCAAGAGTTTAATTTTTAAGGCCTGAATGGAGAAATTGCCATTTTATGGAAATACCTACGTGGAGCCCCAGGACAATACAATATGTACCATGGACAGTTACCTCTGTTGGTTAGCTTAGCTCTGTGGGCAGATCCCAGGAATAATGAGGTCAAGAGATGGAAAGTGGTTCCCGACAGGCCATCCCACTCCATCATCCCAGCACCCATCTTGGGAGTGTTAGTGTGGGTGACTCAGTGCTGATCCAGCCCAACACTGAGGAAATGAATCAACCAGTATGTCCCAGGCATAGCAAGCCAGGAGTGCCGTCAACTTAAACAAAGAGCAGCTCATTATTACAAAGCATCATATTTCTTTTCCCCATTCAGAAATCTTCCCCTTCTCCACCCAGGAGAAAGTAGTAAGAGTTTACTCAATTGGAGTCCTGGTGTCCTTCTGCTCATTACTTTCTGAAAATTTCCCTTAGAAGCCTGAGAATGTGTCACTACAAAGAACAAACCTTCAAAACAGCCAAAGAGGTGCCGATCTTGCTTGCAAGTTTTTCTGAATCCGGCATGAAAGACCCGTGTGAATAGGTCTCCCTGGGGATATTCTCTCAGCAATGAAGTTGAAGAAACTACCTCAGGTCCCCTCCTTCCATAGAAAGCCACATAGGCACAGCAACAGCACTAAGCGCCCCGGTGTGTGAGTGTGGATATGTGTTTGGAGACAGGATTCTGCCAATATTTTGGCAGATATATCTTTTTTAAAAATCTACAGTTCTATGTCCGTTGGCTACTTGTCTTAAACTTTCCTCTCTGTGAATTCATATTGCAAGAGACAGCAGCAGTTTTCTTAGGTACTTCTCCCCGTTTGTTGCATCCTGCCAGACCTCCCTACTGCATCTCTCCATTCATCTAACAGTTCCCATTATGCAGCACTTACTGTATACTTGGGAGTGCACTAAGGCTTTATTTGCAATATCTTATTTAATCTACAAGTCTATACAGCATTATATAACATTTACAGATCACAAAAAAGCTCAGAGAGGATGAGTGGCTTGCCTAAGGTCATAAGAGTAAGAAATAACAGAGGTCAGGACTTAAAACCTTGTCTAACTGGCTCCAGAGCCGAGTTCTTGATGTGCTCTATCATCCTTTAACTCCTTCACCTGCTGATTGCTCCTGAGCCCACTGCCTGCCTCTGTCAAGACCAGCTGTTGTCATCCAGGAAATCCTCACAGGAGCACTTGCTGAAAGGTACCACCTCTTGCTCAAGGTCCCATAAGCTATTCTGACCGCAAAGTCCAGGAACAGAATTCAAATGTCTCCTGTCTTCCTAATGCCTACTCCTCTCCCGTGAGACCACTACCAATAGGTGCTCCAATTGGAGCCTGGATCATTCAGTGGTCAAGTGTGCCTGTCTGGAGTCGGTCACCTCCGGATTAGAATGGAAATGCCACCATTTACCAATGTGGCTTTAGGCCTTTATCTTACTATCTCAGTCTCCTCACATGTAAGAGGAAAAAGGACACTGCCCCACCTCCCGGAGGATGGTTTGGATGATTAAAGGAAGCAATACAGATGAAGTACTTAGTTGGGATAGCCCCTGACGCTAAGGTTTAGTAGATGGAACTGAGGTACGTTGGCAGTGGGGGTATGGGTCAACATTTTTACACACAGCAGATTAGATGTGCAGAAAAAACATTAGTTTGCTTCCTTTATTGGATATTAAGTAGCCCCATCTCAGATGACCCTAGGCCATTAAAGATTGGGGAGGTAGTGGAGTGGAGGAGTTTCTGTCCCCTCTGCTGTCTCCTCTCTAATCTCCAGAAGGAGGGCTTCTATTTCCCCTTCCTGTTGGACATAAATTACCTGTACATCATATCTTCCTTCACCCTTACTTTGTGGACGTTGCTGCTCCAGGCAGTACCTCCCTTCTTCTCTCAGGTGACACTAACTCTTATGGCTTAGCTATAATGGCAGACAAGCTATAGGGAGAGAAGTGGACTGATCCATAAGGCCATCAACATCAAAGGGTACTTCATAAGCAAACTCCTTAATTTAAGAAATTTCATACAGAACAGAAATGAGATCCATTTCATATTTTTCAGATTTGCAAAATTACAAAGTCTGGGTAACATCGGCATTATGGAAGATGTGGGAAAATGGAAACTCCCTCACATGGCTGAAAAAAGTACAAGCTGGTATTTGAAGAGCAACTCTCCACCATGTAATTCCAATCCACCTCTTTGCCACCTCTGATTGAGAATCACTCATCTTCAATACTCAATGTACCTGAAGCTATTCTATAATTATATATACATGAAAGTTCTACTATTCACTCTATCTCACAATTCTTATCCATTGTAATCCAATAGATTATGCAATTTAATTCAATGGATAATCCAAAATTTAATCTAAAATTGGATTACAAATATAATCCAAAATTACACTTAATTTTTAAACTTTAGTTCATTAGGAGTTTGATGTTTAATTTTTAAATCTAAGACACATAATCTTTTTTAGAAATAACTTCTAATACGTATTAATGAGGATTCAAAATAGATAAACTAATTTTTTAACACAATGCCTACATTTTCTCATAAAATCGTATACCATGACCTACAAGAGACTCTTGACATTCGAGCAAGTTCTCAAATAACCCTCCTCTTTGGGTCTTCGTTAAATGTTAGTGTTATAGGCAGAGTGATAACTTCAATATAGTCTTGACTTATTATATTTTGTAAAGAGTCAATAAAGTGGATTCTGGTGGAAGAAATAGTCTCTCATCACCCTCTTCCAGACACAGGGGAACTGAACAGTAATCATTTAATATAAAATGACAAAATGAGCAATGTTAAATACACTTTTTCACCCAGGCTGTATAGCACAATGTTTAAGGGAGTGAGCTCTGGAGTCAGACAGCCTGAGTTCAAATGCTGACTACACCATTTACTAGCTGTGTGACCCTGGGTAAATTACTTGACTTCCCTGTGCTTCTGTGTGTCAAAATGGGGATATTAATGGTACCTGCCTCCCAGGATCTTTAACGACTGATCAGGATAACCATGAAAAGCACTTAGAGTAGTGGCTGATTCTCAAGAAATGGTAGCTATTTTTACTACCATATTTTCTTCCTGCTATTTTTTTGAGGAGGGATGCTGCTTATGAAGCAAGCTAGCCTCAAATCAGACTCCACAGAAGTGAAAGAACTGAACGCTTGCTTACGAATAGCTTCAGGAAATACATAGCTGCATTTAAGTGGGCACGTTCAGCCATTTGAATGATTAATTTCATCGATGCATACCATGATCTTTAATATACTGGCAATTAAAGTCTAGTAAAGGCAAAATTCTAGAATACTGCTCCAGTTTGCAAAACTCTAGGCAAGTGGTTGCAGGATTCTGGATGTGGTCAAAGTAGAAAGACCACTGGACAAAGAGCTCAAAAAACAATATTCTTGTTCTAGCTCTACCGTTACCTTCTGAATGCCCTTGAGTAAACTTTCATCTCTTGGAATCTCAGCTGCCTCATCCAGGACATGAAAATAATAATAATCCATGTACTACATGCTGCGCATGTATATACATGTTTGCATACCTGCCTCTTGTGCAGATACAAGGGGTAGCATGTAAAAGTTTAGTACACTGTAAAGTACTGCGCAAATTTGAGTTATTCATTATTATTACTCTTCGAATCTTTCTTTGCCGGAGTTTTCCCCTTAAAAAAGCCTGAAGCAAAGGTTTGTTATGTGCGCATAGTTCATTTGGAAACATTATCCCTGGGAACAGGAAGAAGTAAGGGACAGGGATAGTGAAATAGAATAAAAAGGAAGATCAATACAACGATGTACCACTGAGTTGGCCACCACTACGGGCTACTGGTTAATGGGTTCTCCAGAACCTTCCTGGACACCTACTAAAGTGCATCTCAGAACTATCCACCAGGAAAATAAAGTGGAGGCATTTTATTTATCAGTTTCTGTCTCCTATTGCTCATGAGAGGCACCATAGAGCATTGCTCCTTTGCTGTTGAGGATTGCATCTGTTCCCGTAGGCGGCCACCGTCTTGATGTCAGAGAGGTCCACAGCGAGAAGTGAGAGAGAGCACTCAGAGGGAAGCACAGAGCTCGTTGCCACACAGCAGCTGGAATAAAAGGCTTGAGATGATTTGAAGTGAGATGTCCTGCAGAGGCCTCCTGAAAGATTGTAATCTTGATGATCCATCTCTTGGGATAACAAAGAAAGACAAGCACAGACCATTACGATTGGAGGACAGAGTTCTAAATTACTTTTGTTTCTTGTCTTGCAGTCAAATAGATGATCACCCGACCCCATGTAACCAAACCTCTGCTGTCCTCCCTCACTCCTTCCTCTTCCCATTGTCCCACCCTACAGCTACAAGATGTCTCTTTAATGTAAAATCCACAGTTCGAAGCTTCTTGGAGAGATCCCAAGGTTGGCTGGCTTTTTTTTCTTCCCTTTTCTTTTTTTTGTGGAATGAAGTGAAAAAATATCATTGGAAGTCTTGATGGCTGCATGGGCACAATTTCTTGTCTTCCCAACCGCGGCAGGCAGGTAATCCAGCCATTTTGAACCACCCTTCTGATGCAGTCAGTTCTGATCTGTAATCAGATAAGGGTGCATAAATTAGCATTTGGATGGCTTTGTTAGCCACATTTGAGGAAAAACCCTCAATGGACAATGTTGCACAGAGCAAAAAAGTGTCAAATGCCTTTGGTGTCAGATACACAGGATTCCTTTTTGCACATGCAGCTGAGTGATTTTAACCCCTCTAAGCTTACATTTTCTCACAGTAAAAAGGGAATATTGAAACCTATACCACAAAGTCACAGCAAAGATTAGAAATTAGAGATGATCAGCGTTCTTACGTAAAACAATGCTTAGAAAATAGGAAACATTCAATAAGTAGATGTTATTATCATATCATCATCATCAACACTATTATTGTTATGAATGTTTAAATTTCTGTTGCTTGTTACAGAACACATAAGCTAATGTTTCCAGTTCCAAATTTGAAAGTGACAAACCAGAGAGAAAAGTCGTATCTATCAAAGACACCCTCCAGCTCAGTGGTATGTTGGCTAGGCATAGGATCTCAGTCCATTCAAAGAACATTTATTGAGCATCTACTGTGTGCAGGCACTGTATTAGGTGCTGTGGAAAATACAGATATCGATGGTAAAGGCTCACAATTTGATGGGCAGACACCCAATCTCATCTCTACTAATGTTTACTTAATTTCAAGTTAAGTAATTTGCTTAATTTCTTAAATAAACAATTAACTTTATTGTTTATTTTAAAAAATAATTTAAGTTTCTTTAAATTTACCTTCTTTCATTTATCTGTTTTAACTACATCCTAAGAATTTATAATCACGAAATTTGAGTTTGATATGATGGTTATACATTTTTCTAACACAGTTAACACCCTGTTAATAAATAATCTTCAGCTTTGTGCTACGTTAAAAAGAGAGAGGAGACAGTTACGAAAACCACATATTTGGAAACATTAACCTAGTACATTGCCAAGCACACAAACATGCCAATTGAAAAAACAGGTGAATAAATGAATGAGTACATCAGTCAATCACCCCTGAGCTTGACTCTCATAGGAACCCAGCTGGGAGATGCAGGGTGTCAGATTGACTTCTGAAAACTCCTTCCTGAGCTAATTAATTATTGCTAATTGAATGAATCAAATAATCAATCAATCCCACGCCTAAATCTGGATCAAGTGGAAAGAAAAGATGGAACAGGCTGCTGAAATTCCTGACTTGGTCGCACAACAAAGTGTGTTTTAAAAGAAAGTGACATTTGTAATCCACAGGCAGCAGTGTAAGAGCCCCTTCTTTGGCTGCATCTAGAGTTGCGTGAACATCCTTCCTCTCATGGTCCATTAGCTTCCAGGAAACAAGTGAAGGGTCTGGCAACTGTCTTTCACTTGATCTTTGTTTCTTCAAAGTAAGAAAAGTGCTTTTAGGCTGAACTCTAATGGAATTGGAATCCATCTCAGCTGTGGTCATTGTAGTTAACACCCCTTAACCCTCCCAAATCCAACACTGCCTGAGCTCTGGGCTGAGCACTCACATGGGAGGATGGCGGCGGCAGTAGGAACAAAGAGGGGATCCAGATCTGTTTCTTCCTGCACAGCACATTCCATGTCTTAGATACCGCAAGTCTCAGTGTTAAATTAAAATAGCGTTATTTTCCTTTTGCTCACAATGTGTATTTATTAGTTAGGGCCAGACCTAAAAGCTATATGCTCTGATACAGTGGAATATCATGACTGTTAGAATTAGAAGAACCCCAAATTTTAATTCGCAGTTTGCCCTTACTCCCTGTGAGATTGGGTAAACAATGAACCTGAGTGAGCTTCAATTTTACTTCTATAAAAAGAGCATAACAGAAACAGATCTGGATCCCCTCTTTGTTCGTACTGCCAACCTGTTTCACTATGAAAACCCAACTTTGGGGATTTTTCCTCCTTTATTTTTGTATCATTAATAGTGGCACAGCCCAGTCAAGAGAAAAGGACAATCCACTCCCTCCCTAATTCATCCCCATCCCCTCCAGAAGGAAATAAATAATTTTGCTCTAGGAGAGATGGGAATGATCCTAGGCTGGTTTTTGTTTTTAATATTGAAGAGATTTTTCCCCCAGGTGCTAATGATTTGGAGTGTTCACAATTGTGTGTGACATTGGGAGAGAGAGAGAGTGTATGTGTGTGTTTCCTGTTGGGGGATAGTGAGGACCTGGAGGGAGGTGAGAGATGGAACACACTCAATCTGGGATGGTTTGCTGTAGCTTGATCTAATACTGGAGAGTTTTCCAGAAAGCCTCTTCTCCATTCCCAATACCCATCCCAATACACACACAAGGGGTATGGTCTGAGAGCCCAGGAGCCGTATTGGACTAAAGTCTTTGCCAGGCAACTGCCCCACTTTTACTCAACAGAGAAGTTCTCACTGTGTGCATATGATCCCACCATCAAAGCCAGTCTCTAAGGAGAAGGAAGCTTTCTTCCACCTATAGCAGCTCCTTGGCAGGTGACCATCCAACAGGAATGATGGCTGACCATTTGCACAAGGATTTACTCTGTTGGTGTCCACACATCCTGCACAGGTAGGTGGCTCCCTACCAAGTTCTAACACAACCAACTCCATTAGGAAGGAAACTCACCTGAGTTGTGAGAATGGTTAGTAAACATTACTGCTACATGAGAATAATGCCTCCTTACCTTAAAAGGGTCTTTTTAAGGTTTAAATAAGCTAATGGACAAAGAGCACACAATCTGTTTGATCGTTCACATCTTCTTCCTTTATCTGTACATTACCTACTCTGAGTTTTGCCAAGGGAACTATTAAATTTAATAGACCTACTCCCCAATATTAAGTGATGTCATCTGTAATTAAACCAATACCTTTTTCTCTTTTTTTTTTTTTTAGATTCACCCTGAGCCAACATCTGTTGCCATTCTTTCTATTTTTTTTTCCTTTCTTTTTTCCTCCCCAAAGCCCCAGTGCATGGTTGTATAGCCTAGTTGTAAGTAGTTCTGGTTCTTCTATGTGAGCTTCTACCACAGCATGGCAACAGACAGATAGGCAGTGTGGTTCCATGACCAGGAAGCAAATCTGGGCTGCTGAAGCAGTGAGTGCCAAACTTTAACCACTAGGCCATCAGGGCTGGCTCCTTTTATCTCTTTGAGTTGGAGAAAAGCCAACCCTAGTAATCCCAGGAGTGAAACTACAGCATTGTTTGTTACAAAGTAGAAAATGAAGTAAAAAGAAATGTTTTTTCCATTTTTTGATTCTTTTATTAGGATATCTTAGCAACACTTGGAACTGTGTTGGTGTTAGCACTGAGAGCATGCTTAAGGAGGGAAAAATGGAACTATGTTTAAATATTCATTGAAATCTCCTGAACCAACCCTTGACTTTCTTTACTGTGAAGGGGATGAGGGAAGTGTAGGAGTTTGGGGGATGGCTCAAATGAGAAAATTGCACAGTGGACTCTGGACATTTCTGGATTTAATATTTGAGAGCAATATGGAAGGTCCAGAGTGTGGAATAACTCTTAAGGCCGTTCGGCAGGAATTTGAATCATGGGTCGCAAAGCTGGTGTTCTGGACCAAGTGATTTAGTGGGTGAGCTCAACTGATCATCTCGCCTCTGCACCTCAAGGCCACCACTTCTTCTCTGTATTCAGTGACTCTCACGGAGCATATTGCTTGGTGACAAGAAAGGCAACTACCAGTGCTGACGTTGGAAATAGGGAGGTCTAAGAAAGCCATGACTTAGTCAGAAGATAGAACTTGTGCATAAATTAAAGAGTAGAGAAAGATGGTATCAATTTCAAACCAGAAGCTCAGGTGTGCTAGAAACGTGATTTTAAACTTCATTTCTATTTCAATCCCCCTTTCCAATTAGTGGTAAAAACTTAATCTCATAATATTTTGGATATATTGGGTTAAATAAAAATATATTATTAATATTAATTTCACCTTTCCCTTTCTACATTTTTTAATGTGGCTGCTAGAAAACTTAAAATTATGCATGTGGCTCACATTATATTTTTATTGGATAGTGCTGGTCTATATTATCTGGAATACTTTGTTGTTGGAGTACTCAAGTGAATTATTCAGTGAGCTTTAAGAACTAGTGAATTGTAAGATGTTTCAGTATACGTCAAATTTAAAAAAAAAAAAAAAAACAACAACTTGGGGCCAGCCCGGTGGCGCAAGCGGTTAAGTGCGCACGTTCTGCTGCGGCGGCCCGGGGTTTGCCGGTTCAGATCCCGGGTGCGCACCGACGCACCACTTGTTAAGCCATGCTGTGGCGGCGTCCCATATAAAGTGGAGGAAGATGGGCATGGATGTTAGCCCAGGGCCAGTCTTCCTCAGCAAAAAAGAGGAGGATTGGCATTGGATGTTAGCTCAGGGCTGGTCCTCCTCACAAAAAAAAAAAAAAAAAAAAAAACTTAATCTCAGCCAGTTTTGGATACACCCGGTGCCCTCCCCCCAACACATACACAGCCTCTTTTCTAGAGGTTATATCTAGGTTCCAGAAAGTTTCCATAGTGCTAAGGCTTTGGAGTAAGAAGGCAACGAGTCTTTGGTTGTCATACAGTCGTATGGGCACGCACTGTGACCATCCACCATTCCATGGAGTCCTCAGCCCTTAATCCAGTGAGCCATTGTGAGATTATAACCATCTGATGGCCCCTTCAGCCTCCTCTTTGTGTTACATGTATGCCGAGGCCAACACACAGGAAATATTCCCATGTATAAATTATAAGACCAGGTAAAGCCCAGCTATCTTCTAGACAAATAATACAACTATTTGCTCTCATGACATACTGAGGTCTTGCCTTCTCTTCGGATTCTACTCTTCGGAAAAGGGTAGTATGATTGGCCCAATTCTTGATATTTCCCTATAGTCACACCTTTTACTGTGTGACTTTGCAGTTCTTCCAGTAGACTGTATTTCTCTGTCCCTTGATTATTATTTGGTCACAGGACATTCCTTGAATAAGTGAATGAGATAAAAGTGACAATGTGCCAGTTTCAAGTGTAGGCTTTAAGAGGCTTTGCATGTTTTCACTCACTCTCTTATGTCTCTGTTAGAGCCCTTAGAATATACCCAGGCTAGACGACTGGCCTGAGGAGGATGAGAAACATGTGGAGCAGAGCCAAGCTTCTCCAGTGAGTCCAGGCTAGATCATCTGATCCCCAGCCAACACCCAGACATGTGAGTAAACAAGCCCAGCTGAGATCAGCAGAACCACCAAGCTAAGACAAATCACTTTCAGCCAGTTCCCAGCCAACCCACAGATGCATGAGTTAATTGAATGCTCATTTTTTGGGATACTTCATTATGCAACCATTGTTAACAAATATAACACCACAGTTCCTCTCTCTGGACAGAGCTCCAGACTTATCTACAGGATGTTTTTGCCCCCAAAGGGCGGACTAGGTGCAGAGCCCAAAGAAAATGCCATTTTCTAAATTTTCTTATCTCCTCTCCAACTCTCTTCCTCTCTCCAATTCCAGAGGTCTTGTCTAGGCTGTGGCTAGAAACTTTGCCTTCACTCATTACTTAGTCTCCTTGAGACCTAGATTCTTTGTTTTAACTGCATTCTGTTGTGTCAGTCCTTCACTAAGGCAGTAAGCGTGAAATGCCTTATCTGAATGAATGAGGGAGGGGGGCTGGGAACATAAAGAATGGAGATGAAAAGGGAAATCTCTCTTAATATTTCAAAATAGTACCAAACCATATTCGCTATGGTACCATTTGCCAATAGGGGACTTTTATAATGGCTTAGAACCCTCAAAGTGACTGCATGTACTGAACTTCTGAAAAGACAGCCCATCTTTCACATCAGGAAGATTTGGAGGCTCTCCCATAAAAAAGATTCCCCCTCAGGAAGAATAGGGGATGGTAGACAGAGCTTAATTTGAGAAATATTGGAGTGATCCTCATCCAGAAATATCATCTTGTTTGCCTATATTTGGAACCTGAAATTTCTTGATTATACTTTCATCCTTTTGCATCTCTATTATATTTTTTTCTCTAAGAGCCTCAGGGTGATGATAATGTCTCAAGTCTTTAGGAGGAATTAATTCCCACTTGAGTACTGGAAAGAGCATCATCTGAGGTCAAGAGACCCAGTCCTGGGTCTGATACTGAGCAGCTGGGCAATGGATTTGAAGTCAGTCCATCTTTGAGTCTCAGATTCCCTATCTAAAAATAAAAGGTCTGGACTTATAAGTCTAAAACACTATCAAGTCCTAAATCACTATGACTTATAAGACCACTTAGGATAGATTAAAAAGAGGTTGGGGAGGGAGTGAGTATGGGAGCAAGAGAAGGCAGGATTCAGGAAGGCTTTGCAAAAAGGCAGACCAGAGGGCCTCCACATTTAAGCTCGGCCAATTTCCTAATTTTGTCCCTGCCTGCTTCACCTCTTCCTGCTCCATCCCCTTGTCTTCAGCTGCAAAAACAGGTGTACAACCAGGAGACCCAGATGGGTGTGTTTACACACGCCACCTATTCTGATGGCAGCGCCAACTTCCCTGCACTCTCTTTTTCACTGCACACTGGCCATTCTCCATCCTCTGTGGCCTGTATATCACCTTTATACACTCAGGTACTAAAAACCAAAAAGTTATTAAAGCCCGGGTCTGGAAATTCCACTGAACTTGACAGTTCATTAAGAAGATTCATTCTAAATACATTCAGATCAGCTCTGGCACCTTCCCCAGACCTGAAAGACAGGCTCTAGTCACACAGGGCAGAGAAAAGCTAGCTCTGTTGTATGAGACCCTGTTTGCCTCTAAGACTGTCAGGGACTCTTGTTGGGTTTCTTTGGCACACAATCCCAGAGCAAGAACTGGAATTGTAAATCCTGGTAGCCAGTCCTCTCATCACGGGGCACCTCTTCTGCAAAAGATAGTTTTGAGTTACATGTATTTGCATGTGGTTTGCTTATTTTTTACACATAATTGACATTAATTTGTTGTCAGTTCTTTGTCACTTCTCAAATTGATGTTTTAGTACTATTTTTCCTTTGAGAATGTGTGTCTTGATTTTATTTCTTATAGTCTGTATATTATAAATGACCATAAACCCCTCTACATCAAATATAAAGAGCAGAAGTCAGAAATATGAACAAAGCGAATAGATTTTTAAAACCACCTATTTAAGTGGTATTATTTCTTGAATACTTTTTGAATGAATGGATGAACAAACCCTTACTCTAAACGAGATCTTAGCTAGAGGTTTGTATCAGTCAGTTGCTGCTGCATTATAAACAACCACAAACATATCAGTGTCATGCAATAATAAGTGTTTATTATTAACATGTGTCTGGCTATGCCTCACAAGTTTCATGCTGGGGCTCAGGCTGAAGGCATGGGACATATTTTTCTTGTGGCTGAAAGCTCTCAGGGGTGTGAGTAGAAAGAGTAATGCCTCTTTAAGGCCAAGGCTTAAGAAAGGCACCTTGTCACTTCTACTCACATTCCATTGGCCAAAGCAAATCATATTGCCAAGCCCATCATCAACGTGTAGGTAAGTCCTCCCCTCCCATGGAGGCAGAGGGGGGAAGGGAATGAATATTTGCCCCAAAGGTAATCTAATCTATCAGAGACTCCAAATATAAAACAGGAACAATGATAGTTGCCTTGGTTGACGGCTGGGATAAGCCAGCCCAGAACCTTCTATGGGGGTTCCCGGGCCACTCAATCAGAAACCAAAACCCTAAAGGACACAATTTTAAAATAAAAGCAAGTGCTTATATTTGCCCTGGCTATGATACCACAGTACCAGGTTCATGAGTGGGGAGGAAATTCTAGGCTGAGAGAACAGGATAAGCAAAAGACATTTGTCTTTTTTAACCTTTTCTCCCTAGTACCAAGTACCATCCTTAGCACACTGTAGGTGCTCATTAATTAATGTCTGACAAAAATGAATAATAATCATAGTGAAGAAACGGACTCAACCCAGCTGAACAGAATAGTGTGTAAAATGTTCAGCTGTGTTGCCAATTTAAATTTAGCATCCAACACCCTTGGTACTTCACCCCAAAGGCTGTCAATGGAGTAATGTAACTAGAACTCTGAAGATGCAGCTAGGCTAAATCTTGCGCAGGAACCATGACCTTGAAGGCAAAGACCTCCACCTGATTTGTTGGCGAAGAGCAGAGCTGGTTTCCAGGATCCGGAAATACACTGAGAAATTACTAAAGAGGTGTTGAGGCACAAGTGAAAGGTATAAACACACCCATTATGCATTTCATCCTTATGGAGCAACTGACCCAGATCCAAAACCTTAGTCCCATTATTCAGCCATTCCAGATCTTGCCTTTTGACCTCAGGGCCCATGGGCTGGCTGACCCACTTTCCAAACTGTTTAGCAACTGCTCAGGAAAGTGTTCATGCCAGCAGCCCAAGGGCCATAAACTTCATGACCAGTCCACTCTTCCTAAATATAATCACTAGTAACAATGAGGCTGGCTATATTTATTACTATAGAGTTGATTTCCAGGTAGAGAGCCATTGCTGTAGAATTTTCCTCCCAGTTACACCAATACAGCTTTAAAAATCTGGACTATTTCCCTGCATCCAAATGGGGCCACTTACAGTTTATCATCAACTGATAGGGAAAGTTATGTGCACAGCTGTGGATCCACATTAGTTATGCTCTGGGCAGGACAACACTGTAAATTATTTGCAATATGCTGGAACTCAACACAGACTGAGTTTATAAATATGATATTAAACTCTTAAGAGAGAGTTGCAGACCTTTTATAAAGCCATTAATTTTTAAAGTGATTTAGAAGTCCAAATTAGCAGCTGGGGGTGGGTGCCAGCTTCCAAAACCAGATGGCACTGACTTTTCTAAAAGCAATAACAAGATCCTGAGATCGAATGGAAAGATCAGGACCCGATACCTTTTGGAAATCTATTTCAAAGCCCTGAATAATGAATAAGATTCAAAGTCCTTCTTCTGGAGGCTTCCCTGGCCACCCAGTCCACAGTCTGAAGTTCTTCTGAACTCCTATGTTGCTTGTTGTATGCTGCCCTCATCTAAAAACTAATCATATACAACTTTGCATTATATACAGTATCTCATTTCTCTTATTTATATCTTATTATTTTCCCTGACTAAATACTAAAATACTAAATGGCTAAAATACTTCTGCTTACTATAAAATCTTCTAGAAATATATTACACAGAAAGAAAAGTCCCCCATAATATGACCTCACAGAGGTCACTACCATTAACCATTTGGTGCAGAGTTCTTCAGATATTATTTCTGGTCCACGTACCGACACGTATGTATTTTAAACAGAAATTCTACCATTCATACTATATTACAACTTTCTTTTTTCATGTTTCCCCAATATAGATCGTAAACTCCTTGAAGGCAGAGATCTTAGCTCAATAAATTATTTATTGCACACTTATTAAAGACCTACTATCTATTAGACACTACCAGATATAAAAATGAATAAAGCAAAAGGCCTCAGATTGAAGGAGCTTACTCACCTGGCAAGAAAAAAAACATGAAAAATAATTATTATAAAACAATGTGACATGGGCTATAAGACAGGTTTATATAAAGTGCCATGAATAAGCCTGCCAGTTAGCCTGCAGGAAGAAAGAACACACGTCCGTTTGACTAACTCAACCAGCTACAAAGAGACTCGTTTGGATCAGGACTCAGTTCTGGGCACCTCTCTCCACATGCCCATACCTCAAAAGTATTAGTTCTAAATTATTTCTTGGAATCTATTGATGTGCAGTGTACTAAAAACTCTTGCTCTCTCCCTCTTAGCTGACCACACGGACATGAAAATGTCCTATGTTGTTACACACTTGAATCTAACTTTGGGGATCTCTGCGCTCTATCCACAGGATTCCAGGATTCTGCAAATGAATCTGTTTTGACAAGATGGATATTACTGAAACCACTTCCTGTACTTCCCCGCCACCAGTGCCACCATCCAACCCTCCTTTGATGTGCAATCTGGTCACGCTACTTCACATCTCTAAGTCCTGGTTTCCCCCCAATAAAGAATAATCATGGCGCTTCAAACTCTAAGAGAAAAATATATGCTCTCTTCAATGCTGACGATTAAATGAGATCATATTTATGACAGCTCCCAGCTTTTACACTGTCTATTCAGTAACTGTTAAGGTAATGGGCACATAAAACAAGCAGGACCCAGAGAATGTAATCAGCAACTTTATTTTATTTTTTATTTGATTATCCCTTTAGAATACTCTGGATAAAATTTCAAGTAGACCTCAAGACATTCCTGCTCACTCCCGGGAGTCCTCGAGTTACATTAAGCTATAAAAACGGTCACAGTCTCAACTCAATAATTCTAACATCCAGTCCTGTGGAATGTTCCAAACTCCAAACCCAACTTCACAATATATCTCCCCTTCCTCACCTGGGGCCTGCTGCAAACTAGCCACTTTCAGTGAAAAAGGGATTGTAGCCTTTCTTATTACCTTCTCCACAATGCCCTTCCATCCTACTGCCCCTTCTTGATAATCAAGGTTTCTGACTCCACTGCAATGGCACTGGGGGGTTGGGAGGTGCGGTAGGAGAGCTAGGAGATGTTAGGGGCTTAGGAATGTTCGTACATGACCGGCATGCAGCTCAGATGGTTCTGTGCTCTCTGAGCCTGGCACAGGTTTAAAGCTGACTTTCTCTCAGGGCATTTTGTGTTCATTCTTCAGAGACCCTCAACATCACCTTGACCTGAGCCAGAGTTCTCAACCTTAGCACTGTTGACATTTGGGGCTAAATAAGTCTTTGTTGGGGAGAACTTTCCTATGCATTCGATGATGTTTAGCAGGATCCTTGCCCTCTGCCCAATAGATGCCAGTAGCATCTCCCCCGGTTGTAACCAAAACTGTCTCCAGACATTGTTCAACGTCTCCTGGAGGGCAAAATCCCTCCTGGTTGAGAACTACCGACCTGGGCAAATACATTCCATTTCAGCAGTTGCTTCCTCCCTGTGATGTCCCAGGAATCCAGCATCTGCTTCCAGCTTCCTTTCTACTGAGGTATAGTTGCCCTCTAGAGGGCCCCTTTTGACTAGATCTAAGATGAGCCTTATCCTGGCTCTCTTGCATCAAGGTCCACATCCAGTCCGTAGGGAAAAAACACTCCCACATGTTTTTTCTTTAAAAAAAACTTTGGGTTTAAATGCCAATCACAAAATTCAGCAAGTTTCCCCCAAACTGCAATATCAAAGCATTCACCAGATTTACCTCTTGCACTCTGGAATTCCTGGGTAAGATTGAAGCAGACACTAACCCGCTGTGCCTCCAACTGCAGAGAGTACATCTCAAGCTCTCCAAATGGTCCAGTTGGAGTCTCTTGCACTAGACCTGAGGGAAGAAGCAGCTATTTATATTATGCCCTCAATCGGGTAATACCTAAATAATTTCTAGGACCTCTACTTTGAAATTTTTACCAATTGGTCTAAATCACAACCTATTTTGGTAACTGAGGGCTATCTTATCTCATTACTTCAGTCAAAACTCCCAGTTTAGCATCCTTTTGTATCGGTATCATGTCCTTTATCTTTCCTTTCTAACCAATCCCAGAGGCTACATAAAGATAGTAAATGGCTTCAAACAGTAAGCATTTATTATTGCCCATGGGTCTAGGGGACAGCTGAGTAGCTCCTTTGGTCTTGGTTGGACACACTGATGCATCCATGGTCAGCTATGGGCTGCCTAGGCAGCTCTGTGGATCTTAGCTTCACTTTATCACATGTTTGGGAGTCAATCAGCTATAGGAGCTTGTCTAGGACAGCCTTGGTGGTGGGGACTGGGGTCCAGGAGAGCACACAAGCTCTCTTGAGGCCCAGGCTTAGACTGGCACACTACCACTTCTACCATATTCTATTGACTAAAGCAAAGCACAAGCCCAGCCCAAATTCAAGGAATGGGAAAACAGACTCCATCTCTTGATCGGAGAAGCTTCAATTTCACATTACAAAGAGTGTGGACACAGAGAAATGTGAAGAATTGGGGCCATTTTGTAATCAATCTACCACACTGGGTATGGAGGAGAATCTTAGCTGCCCATCAAAATCCACTCTCCCTTCTTCCATAGTAATAGAACTGTAGCCAGCCATGTAGATTACATTTGACAGTCTCTTTTTCAATTACGCATGACCATAGATGACTAAGTTTTCATCATGGACTAAGTTTTCACCAATGGAATGAGAGAAGAAGTGATGTGTGCCACTTAAGATATCTGGGAATGCCTTCTGGGAGGCTCTATTCCACCTTCTCACTCACAGGAATATCAATGTAGCAACAACCTAGCATCATTTATGCAGCTGATGACAATGTCCCAGGGGATAGAGGAGTAATGACTTGCAAGGAACTTGGGATCTCAAGTGACAAAGACAAGCAAAGCTTTCTCCTTGACCTGAATTGTTCACATCTGGAATGTTATGGAAGAGGAGTAGACTTTTTTTGTTCTTTAAACTTTTCTGTTGTTGGGTCTCTTTGTTACAGCAGCCTACTATCTCCTACCCAACCAACACACTGGGGCAACTGAAGGTAGAGTCTCCATTCATTTAGAACACTGGGTCAACAGATACTTCACTCTGGTATTTTGTAGAAAGAATCCAAACTCAGTCCTAAGGTCCCCCATGGCCCAAGGCTTAAAATGAGAAAGCAATGATCTGAGTACTTTTTAGGTGTATTTGGGTTAGGAAGGCAGTGAGGGGGGAAATATCACTTTCCGCCAACACTTTGTAGATATATTCATTCATATAGAAGCTGGTATTTTTCTCATCTGATGAATCCACATTGTGAATCTTTAACCTTTGCCTGAAGTACTTTTGATTATGATTATTAGGGCTGCATAGCACAGGAGCATTGAAATTCTGACACCACTAGTCACTGATGGAGGGTCTGCCACTCACTATAGTTCGCTCCCAGCTGGAATCTCTGAAAATGTTGGGGGGGGCGGGGTGGAAAATGACTTGAAGAGCAATCAGATGAAGTTCTAAATTAAGAGGTACACCATTATTGAACTTTAGGGGAGCCTGACAGCCAAAGAATAGGATAATATTACTCCTCTATTTTTAAAATCTTCAAAGAACTCCTAATCTAATACCTTGAACAAGGGCTACCAGGATCTGAATGATCTGCCCTTTGTTACGGCACAGCCTCCTCTCATCCACCTGCCCCCTCGCTTCCTTCCTTCCTTTGCTCCTGCCTCACTGGCATCTTCCCTTTCTCTCTATTGCACTAAATTTCCTTCTGGAAATTTCTGATCCCTCAGACTAGAATAGAGACCTCATTTTACATTCTCATAGGACCATTCATAACACTACAACAATTATAACTGAATAAGTATTTCTTTCTTTTTTTTTGTGAGGAAGATTAGCCCTGAGCTAACATCCATGCCCATCTTCCTCTACTTTATATGGGCCGCTGCCACAGCATGGCCTGACAAGCGATGTGTCAGTGCTCGCCCGGGATACGAACCTGTGAACCCCAGGCCCCCAAAGCAGAGCACGCGCACTTAATCACTGTGCCACCGGGCCGGCCCCTGAACAAGCATTTCTTTAATGTTGAATACTATGCTAAGAGTCCCTTGAAGACAGGAACCGTGTCTACTTTCTTTACTGCTGTATCCTAGCACCTAACACGGTAGAGTAGACCCTCAATAAATAGTGAATGAATGAACATATAAGTAAATGTATGAAGGGGCAGTGTACGGGAGAGAAAGAAAGAGAGGAGAGACAGACAGACACAGAAAAAGGAGAGGCAGAGAGGATCAGTCGGCCTCCTGAAAGAGTGATTCGCATGTCACTGAGATCCTGGGGGCACACCCTGCACTCCCAATCCCTGGGAGAGCCACACAACAACTCCTCTCCATGTCTGACTAGTAATTTCAGATGTTAGCCAACTCACTTCATTCTCCATGGAGAGACACAGCCCTGAGGAACTGCAATACACCTCACAGCACATTCCTTCATAATAGCAAACAGGATGAATTGAATCAGCACCCTGAGCTTAGGGACAAATTGCATTCGGAAATTGTATTTATGTATCAAAAAACTAATTACTGCCAAGTTCCACCTCAGTAGTACTTGATGATTTCATTATTGGATCTAATTGCACTTCTATTCAGGATAAGAGTTTATCGTCTGTTAATTGATAATGGAAATTGAAGATACAAAAATGTGAATGGCTACGAGGTCTCTTTATTCAGCTGATTCTGGCCCATAGAAAATAAAATAGCCTTCACAACTTTCGGGCCAAAAATATAAATAATTATTTTCTGTTTACCCAAGTTGGTGGTCTCTTGGAGTCTGCTGGCCTCAAAAGATTAGACTTAACTGTTTGTACCTGCTTTCAGGAATACACCTAAATGACATAAGCTTTCAAATCTGAGGCGTTCCCTTTCACAAAACTACAAATGCCTTATCCCTACAAACATACACTGTTCTTCCTCTGATATAAGAAGTAGGGTGATGGAAATGTCAACAGAAATAATCCATAACCAATCTATAAATCAAAATTGGGGTGAGTTTACTATGAGCCAACCCTAAGGACCAGATGGCCCGGGAGAGTCCTTTCACAGAGGAATGGAGCACTCCAAAGAAGTGGGTGTGCAGAGTGGTTATACACCATCAAAGAGCATGCATCACATATAATTGGAATGTCCCTTTTACAATAGTCACAAGATTGCTTTGCCAGCACAGCAATTCGGTGAACACAGCAGGTCAGTGGTCGCAAGGTAGGTGGTCACAAGGTGAGCGCAGCACGTCAGCAATCAATCCTTAGTTTAGGGAGAGACGCTTATCCTTAAGGAAATGTCGATGTGGGGGAAGTTACATCCTTATCTTTAAGGGCATTGCTCTTGTCTTTGGGACACAATAAATACTTAAAGCAGATATATAATGCATGCTCTACAGCCACATCAGGCCATTTTGGAAAAACAAGTTCAGGCCGAATTAGTTTTACACCAAATGGTTTCCTCATATCTCCAATATATCCTATTGCTTGTCATTTATTTATCAGAAGATACATTTCTTCATAAACATTTGGAGAGTGGGTTGGTGCTACCATCCGCTGAATCAGGGCAGCTCCATCTCCAGTTAGGAGAGAAGAAGCTGCAGGCTGGTCTCACAGAGTCACCAGCGGGAGAGTTGAGGCAGAATATTTCACTCACTCACTGATGCTGGGAGTAGTAGGGTCTCCCGATCCATTGGGTCCTGCCACATTTTAATGAAGTAAAATACTAAATTTTCCCTGTTTACATTGTTTCCGATTTGTCATTTTATTGAGTGGCAAAGAGGGTGAAGCAGAAGGAAGAAGCTGAACTCCCAAAATCTCTCAGAAAGATCCCCATCCTGACCTACACCCAGAAGGAACGAACCTCTCTGTCTGCCTTAATAATAGAGCTTGATTTAAAAAAGAAAAAGAAAATGACCCAAAGCAACGTCACACAGAGCTCTGGAAGTATTTTCAAAGCGGTGCCCTTCCTGCCACCTCCATCGAAGGAACAAAGTTTGCTGGCTTGTGTGTTTCCCTCATACGACCAAGGCCCCAGTTCTCTGGCTTCTCACATCTTTACCCCTTTTGAGCGCCTCTATTTGGCTTGTGTGTCTTTAGCCTGAGGTCTATGCAGTCAGTTGGAGAATGAGAGTATGTAATGGCACTGTGTGTAGATCCCAGGGCCAATGGGCAGCCAGAGGACAAGGGCACGCTCCTCTTGAGGAGAGGACGTTTTGGCAGGGCTCCCATTCTTTAATCAAGTTCTTACTAAGCTTCACATCCTGGTTCCGTCACATCCTTCTCTCGTCAAAGCAGTTGGAGTACTCTCTGACTCTCAATCTGTCTCTTTGTCTCAGTCTTTGTTGCTTCTGTTTCTTTTTCTGTCATTCTTTTATTCTCCCTCTCCATCTTCCTCTCACGCCCACTCGTCCTCCCCCCTTCCCCCTCCTCCTCCCCCTGTCCCTCCCCCTCCTTCTGTCTCTATCTCTCTTTTTCTCTCTCTTGGTCTGTGTATCTCCCATCTCTCTTTCTCTCTGTCCTCTTTGTGTCTCTTCTCCCTCTGTGTCTCATTTTCCTCTCCCTCCACTTCTCTTTCTCACTGGAAAAGCAAAGCCCAAGCCAGCCCCCTAACATCTCCAGAGTTAATGCTTTCTGGCCTCCTCCGCTCCCTTCTCCCTAGAAATCTCCCAGAACCAGCTCCTGTCTTCCCTGGGCCCTCACCAGCCCTGCTCCCTGCCTTCACTCCTCTTCTCCTGGTCCACAGCTTTCTGATTTTCTATAATGGTTGCTCGTCACAGCCTTGATCAGCACCTCCTGACAGCCAATCTCAGTGTCCCCTGCTCCTTCCTCTCCTCTTTCTCCGCAATCACTCCAATATTTCCCTCTTTTACCTGCCTCCTGGAGTAACCCATCTGGGCACCCAATGTTTATCCTTTCCCAAGAATCCTGAGCAAACCATAGAGCAAGATTAAATCATTCTGCTGCAAAGCAAATATGTTCATTTCTAACCTCATTTTCTTAATAAGATTGCTCTATTGCTTCTGGTCAGTTCAAGCAAGGAAATGCCCAAAGCCATATCCATTTTGAAGATGAGAGATTTTGCTACACACTCCCTGCAATGTCTATGTGAAACTATCTCCCTTACAGTTTTGTAAAGAGGATTTATTTATTCATTCTAAAAACTTTTACTGAAGGCCTACTACGTGCTAGCATACAGTGCCGTCAATATAAAAATGAAAAGCCATGATCTCTGACATCAACAGGCCATGATCCCTGGCTTAATGCCTCTAATTCATTCCTGAATATCCTGCCACTACAAGAAAAGTCATTAAATAAAACAACATTTTCAGTCATTTTAATAGAAAAAATTAGGACGTACTTCATCACGACCAATGATATCTAAACAATTTATACAGATAGAATAAATATCAAATGAACAGTAAAATCAAGTTTGTATAGGTAATAAACAATAATTTTAAACTAAATACAGTCAGCCCATGAAATATGGTGTAATTGAGGTTTATTACATGCCATACAGGCTGAAGAGCAGGTGGTGATAGGCAGAGGGAGATGAGGGGAGCCCATTCTGGGAAAGGTACATTCTCCTTTCTGCACCATTTGCTTCATCACGGTGCACTCAAAATAAAGTTATAGCACAGAAGAATATATTTTGGGTAAAATGAAATCCAAACACAAGAAGACTTCTAAACATGGGAAATAATGCTCTTACCTAACACACTGAGAAGTCCTAGCTGCTGTGACCTCTTCCTCCCTCTCACTGGTCCTGTATGTGCAAAGCTAAACATTGTGGGGTCATCCAGACATGGTGTGCAGGTCAAATGGTTCCATATAGTCCCTGACCAGAAACTGTTGTGTCCAGTAAATTGGTATATCTTTGCCTGCAAATGTAATTCTAGAAAATCACTTTTTATAGCATCCTTTAATGTGTTTTGAGGTCTTAAAAAAGTCATTATACCAAAAACAGAAGTCAGTGTCCAAAAAGTAGAATAACTTTTTAAAAGCTGTTGTGGTGAGGAGTCTTCAGCTGCACAGTTGTCATGTGGCATGAGCCTGTAGACTAGTGGCTCAGGGGTAGAGTAGGGGACACAAGGGGAAATAGGTGGTGAGGAGTGTGCAGCTCCAAGGTACAACTTGCCTGAAAAGGAGGCTTGTCCCAACTGAAACAACTTGCTTCACAAGGCAGGAACATCATTATCTCCAGAGAGCTGAGTGTCAAACCACAAAGAAATTAAGAACACCTTCTGCCCATGAGAGACCACTCTGTCAGCCACACTCGACTGTTAAGTTTAACCTACCCCCAGTCATAGGCTGAAGCCCTAATCCCACACAGTTGTCTATCAAATGCAAACTGTCAGTCATACGGAAGACCGGATGAGCAACTGCGAACACTGGAACTCTATTTCCACTAGAATGAATGGTAATGCCTCATTGTATTAGGGGCAATAACCTGCATTATTGTTCTAGAGTCGAACAGATTTATCCCAGAAATAAAGACCTTGCTGGCCTGTGTGGTGCCTATGGACAATTTTGAGAAAGGTGTCCAGTCTGGGAAAATCACTTAGATGCAGCACCAAGGCCCAGCTCAGGACTTAGCAAGTAGCACCCACTCTGGATTTCAGCCCTTGCTCACCTCTTAGTCTGGGTGTTTTTATACAGAGTAGAAAATGCACGTTCATATGCAGCAGCCCCAACAGAAAACGATATAATGGAAGAATGGCAAACCCAGCCTACAGATTACTTATTTCAAGGAATATTCAATAGTCACATATTTATTTTTATTTTTTTACCTTTTGATCCAGTTCACCCGTTTCTCCCACTTCCTACCCCCCACCTCTGGCAGCCACCAATCTGTTCTCTGCATCTATGGGCTTGGTTTTTTGCTTTTTGTTTTTTTAGATTCCACATATAAGAGAGATCATACAGTATTTGTCTTTCTCTGTCACTCATATTTCAATTCCAGGACACAGAAGATTCTGGAGTCAAGAGATCAGGATGACATACATGGCTAAACCATGATAGAATGTATAATCTTGAGAAAGTCACTTTGCTTCTTTGTTTGATCTCAATTTTCCCACCTGCAAATAAAGAAATTTGATCTTACTGACCTCTAAAGATACTTCCAGCTCTGGTTTTCAGGTTTCTAAAATGGACTGGTACAAAAAGTTTGCAGGGTAGCATTGTTTGCAGCGACAATAGCAATGTTAAAAAATGATAAAGGGGGCCGGCCCCGTGGCTTAGTGGTTGAGTGTGCGCGCTCCGCTGCTGGCGGCCTGGGTTCGGATCCCAGGTGCGCACCGACGCACTGCTTCTCCGGCCATGCTGAGGCCGCGTCCCACATACAGCAACTAGAAGGATGTGCAACTATGACATACAGCAATCTACTGGGGCTTTGGGGGAAAAATAAATAAATAAAAAAAATTAAAAAAAATTAAAAATAAAAAAAAATAAAAAAATAAAAAATGATAAAGAAAAAAATACCCCTGACCACCACCCAAATGTCCATCATTAAGGAATGGAAGTAAGTCATGGTACCTCTATGCGTGGTAATAATTTGCAATAGGTTTTAAATGAACAAAGTAAATCTATAGTTAATGATATAGAACAAGGCCCAAGATATAGTGTTAAGTGAGCAAAAAAACAATTTGTGGAAATATATGAAAAATAGGATTTATACACATGTACATATTTGCTTGTTTTTATTTAAACTGATCTTAGATGGATAACGCAAGAAACTATTTGCAGTTTTTAGTCCTAAAGGGTGTGAGGGAGAGCAAAGGGGTAGGGGGGCATCTTTTACTTTTATTTTACATCCCCTGCAACTGTTTGAATTTTATCATAAACATTGATTACTTCCAGGATAAAAAGAAGATAAAAATTTTTGAATTAAGGTCAAAATATAGAGGAAATTTTATTAACTCTGAAAATTTCACACCATTATCCCAATACGTGGTTATTCCAGGGTCCATAGCAGTCCCCGGGAGCGTTCCCCTTGGGGTCATTTTAACGCTTTAGATTTTCCTGAAATGCTGCCTCCTCCAGGTTCCAGCTCAGCCCCGTCCTCCTCAGCTTCTCCTGGAGGAAGAGTCAGCACCTCACAGCATCCTGATTTGCCCTCTCCGTGAAATAGCTGGAGGGTTTTTCCAAAGTGACGCTCTCTCTTCTAGATGTTAATTAAGAAGCCCGGTTGCGGGTTGACTTACTCTCAAAAGGTCCAAACAGAAAAGTCTAATTCCTCTGACTCCACAGAGACCAGTAACAGCCTCTCTGAGGAGACTTAATGAAACAAAGAACATTCATTTGAAAAGGTGAAGCCCCGCGGTCAACAGGAAGCTCCAAATCCCACAGCTGGTTCCTGTCATACGCCACCTTAATAACATCTGTTTCTGTTGAGGATGAACTAGACGCCATCGGGCTGGGCTCGAGGGCCTCAGTTCACAACACAGCGACCTGGGCTGATGCATCCCAAGGAGAATCTGTTTTTTAATCATCTCCTCCATTCCCGTTTCCCCGTCTCCTAAATGGGGGTGCCTATTCTTGCCTCTGCTGCTTTTAGAGCAAGAAGAAATCACTCAGGGATGACCAAAACACCGTGTGTCTATAAAATACAACAAAATAATCACAGCTATTATAACTTAAAAACCCACCAGGGCCTCCAAATCACTCGGGAAAAGCATTTTATATGTGAAAATAAACCACACCATCTGCTGGGCTCCCCTAGTTTTTAAATCAGATCACTGCCAAATCCAAACATCAAAAAAAAAAAAAAGAAGACCATTTTTAGCTTTATCATAACTTTGGGCCTCTTTACCTCATGGCAGCTCAGTTTTTCCTTCTAAGACCTGGGTCTTCCCCAAGGATATTCATTCAGATCAACTTCACAATTGGTTGACTTTTTTAAAAAAATTTTATTCAGTTTATTTAAACTAAAAAACAAAACGAAATCGTTCAGCCACTTCTTCCACCCTCCACCCCCTGCCTCTTGCAACCACCAATCTGTTCTCTGTATCTATGAGCTTGGTGTTTTGTTTGTTTTTTCAGATTCCACATATGAGAGAGATTATACGGTATTTATCTTTCTCTGTCTGACTTATTTCACTTAGCATAACGCCCACAGCAAGAGGTCCATCTTGCTGTGTCGCAAATGGTAAGATTTCATTCTTTTTTACGGCTGAATAATATTCCATTGCATATATACCATAATTTCTTTATCTATTCATCCATGGATGGACATTTAGGTTGTTTCCATATCTTGGCTATTGTAAATAATGCTGCAATGAACATGGGGGTGGGTATATCTTTTCAAACTATTGTTTTCATTTTCTTCAGGTAAATACCCAGAAATGAAATAGCTGGATCATATGGTAGTTCTATCTTTAATTTCTTGAGGAACCTCCATACTGTTTTCCATAGTGTTTGTACCAATTTACATTCCCACCAACAGTGCACAAGGGTTCCAACAATTGATTGACTTTTTTGTGTGTACATCACACATACAGACACACATGCGCATACACACACACACATACACACACACACACAACACCAATCACTGGAAGGCACTCTCCAAATGCTAAGAAGAATTGGATTTGGATTGTCATGTAGGAAGGAAAGAAGCATTTTTAGAAATTAACCAAACGAGAGATCTAATTCTGAAGAAGTTGATGAAATAGACCAGAAAGTAAAGGACCATCCTCACATGCAAAGATGTGTAGCATCCTCCATCTTCATCCAATAGATATTTATTAGTCACCAACTGGGAAGCAGTGGAAGGAGTAGAAAGAGCAGAGGCTTTGGAAAAAGAATGAATCTGACTCTACTGGAGTTGGATAGTTAGTTCCACGGCTTTGGGCAAGTTGCTTCATCTCTCTGATCCTTACTTTTCTCTTCTATTAAGTGGGGATCTTAATATTTCCATTATAGAGTTGTTATGAGAATTAATAATAAAACATATGTCAAGTTTTCGCAGGGATGGTTCAACATCCGCAAATCAATCAACGAGATACATCACATCAACAAAACAAAGAATAAAAACCACATGGTCATCTCAATAGATGCAGAGAAGGCATTTGACAAGATAAAACATCCTTTTATGATAAAAACTCTCAACAAAATGGAAATAGAAGGAAAGTACCTCAACATAATAAGGGCTATTTATGACAAACCCACAGCCAACATCATACTCAACGGGGAAAGACTGAAAGCCATTCCTCTGAGAACAGGAACGAGGCAGGGCTGCCCACACTCACCACTCCTGTTCAACATAGTACTGGAGGTTTTGGCCAGAGCAATTAGGCAAGAAAAGGGAATAAAAGGAATCCAAATAGGTAATGAAGAAGTGAAACTCTCACTATTTGCAGATGACGTGATGTTATATATAGAAAACCCTAAAGAATCCCTTGGAAAACTATTAGAAATAATCAACAACTACAGCAAAGTTGCAGGGTACAAAATTAATCTACAAAAATCAGTTGCATTTCTGTATGCTAATAATGAACTAACAGAAAGAGAGCTCAAAAAGATAATACCATTTACAATTGCATCAAAAAGAATAAAATACTTAGGAATAAATCTTACCAAAGAGGTGAATGACCTATACAATGAGAACTACAAGACATTATTGAAAGAAATTGATGATTACATAAAGAAATGGAAAGATATCCCATGCACGTGGATTGGAAGAATAAACATAGCTAAAATGTCTTTTTTACCTAAAGCAATCTACAGATTCAATGCAATCCCAATCAGAATCCCAATAACATTCTTCACAGAAATAGAAAAAAGAATACTAAAATTTATATGGGGCAACAAAAGACCCCGAATAGCAAAAGCAATCCTAAGAAAAAAGAACAAAGCAGGAGGCATCACAATCCCTGACTTCAAAACATACTACAAAGCAATAGTAATCAAAACAGCATGGTACTGGTACAAAAACAGACACACAGATCAATGGAACAGAATTGAAAGCCCAGAAATAAAACCACATATATACAGACAGCTAATTTTCGACAAAGGAGCTAAGAACATACCATGGAGAAAGGAAAGTCTCTTCAATAAATGCTGTTGGGAAAACTGGACAGCCACATGCAAAAGAATGAAAGTGGGCCATCTGCTATTGCCATTCACAAAAATTAACTCAAAATGGATCAAAGACCTGAAGGTGAGACCTGAAACTATAAAACTCATAGAAGAAAATATAGGCAACACACTATTTGACATTGGTCATAAAGGAATCTTTTCGGATGACATGCCTACCCAGACTAGGGAAACTAAAGAAAAAATAAACAAGTGGGACTTTATCAGATTAAAGAGCTTCTGTAGGACAAACGAAACCAGAATCAAGATGAACAGACAACCCACCAGCTGGGAGAGAATATTTGCAAAACATACATCTGACAAGGGGTTGATCTCCATAACATATAAAGAACTCAGACAACTGAACAACATAAAAACAAACAACCCAATCAAAAAATGGGCAGAGGAAATGAACAGACACTTCTCCAAAGAAGATATACAGATGGCCAATAGGCACATGAAAAGATGTTCAACATCATTAATCGTCAGGGAAAGGCAAATCAAAACAACACTAAGATATCACCTCTCACCCGTCAGAATGGCTGTCATCACCAAGACAAAAAACAACAAATGTTGGAGAGGATGTGGAGAAACAGGAACCCTCATACACAGCTGGTGGGAATGCAAACTGGTGCAGCCTCTATGGAAAATCGTATGGAGATTCCTCAAAGAATTAAAAATAGAGATGCCCTATGATCCAGCCATCCCACTACTGGGAATCTATCCAACGAACCTGAAATCAACAATCCAAAGAGGTTTATGCACCCCTACGTTCATTGCAGCATTATTCACCACAGCCAAGAAGTGGAAGCAACCTAAGTGTCCCTCGACTGACGATTGGATCAAGAAAATGTGGTATATATACACAATGGAATACTACTCAGCCATAAAAAAGGACAAAATCGTCCCATTCGCAACAACATGGATGGGCCTGGGGGGTATTATGTTAAATGAAGTAAGCCAGAAGGAGAAAGACAAACACTGTATGATCTCACTCATATGTGGAATATAAACCAACACATGGACAGAGAAAACTGTATTGTGGTTACCAGGGGCAATGGGGGTGGGGGGTGGGCACAAGGGGTGAAGGGAGTCATGTATATGGTGAAGGACAAACAAAAATGTACAATCCAAAATTTCACAATGTTAAAATCTATTAAAACATCAATAAAAAAAATTCAAATGATTAAAAAAAAAAGTATGTCAAGTTTTATGCCTAGCACAGTCCCTGGCCTCTGGGAGACACTCAGGATATGTAACCTAGTCACATTCTCTGTCCCATAAATGGTGAGAGAAGAGATGCATAAGACACCTCTGGCCCTCAAAGGCTCACCACCTAGAAGAAGAACTTTCCTCCCAAATCCTTTTTTGTTTAGGGAAATACTAAATCACACTGAGATTGGGGATGTTAATGTCTCATCTGCTTCCGGATCACAAATACAGCTAAATCACACACACAAAGGAGGAGCGAAAGCAAGGTAAGCTTTCCTGAGGAAAACTGGGGCCAACCCTGAAATGCAAAACTGCGTTACACCAACTATTCCTGATCCAAGCTGAGGTGTCTGAGTACAGTGGATAATTAGAGGCTGCCCCAGTCTTTGCACTGACATGACTGGTGCTATTTAATGTAATTACATTACAGTAAAATGATGAGTTTTCCCATAATTGGTAGTTACAGCATAATTGTGACTACACAGAATATTAACACCCTAATTGCCAGAGCCTTCTGAAAATGTTAGCTAAGTAAATGTTTCGCTTCTCTCTGGGCAGCAAAATGAGAGAACCGGAACTTTCTTGTAGAGCCTCTCACATCTGCCTTTCTTTTTCTTCATACACCTCAGACTCTTCAGGGATCCCACTTTTAGCCCTGCAAAAACACAATGTCATGCTCTTTCCACCTTCTGCCCAATTAAAACCTGCTCTGCCAACCAGCAAACATCTGACAGATTCATTTCATTTATAAGTATTACAGACAGAACTAGGCTCATAGTGAGGCAGGCCGAGCTCAAATCCTGATCTGTCTCCTTTTTTCCATGTGACTTTGGTGAATCATATAACCTAGCTAAGTCTTAGTTTCCTCACCTGTAAGATGGAGATGATACCACCCACCTCATGTAAAACACAACTCAGTAAGTGAGTTAGAGCACATAGTAGGAACTTCAAAAAAGTTAGTTGAATTTGAGAGTAACCTACTAATCAAAATTAATAGGATGTTGTTCCCAGGATTATTTCCATTTTTAACAATAAAACAGATACTTTGAATTAAATCAATCAAGGTCGTTATTCAACAGGTGGGTAAAGTATTTGAGGAAGTAGAACAAGTTTTTCCAAGACTCCTTAAGTCCCATAATATTGTCTGGCCACTTAAGAGGTGGAATAGCATGATGGTTTAAAGCACATAGCACAAATCCCGAAGGCCCAGGTTCAATCTCAGTTCTGCCCCTTTCTAGATGCGTGACCTTGAGCAAGTGACTTAACCTATCTATGTTACTCTCTCCATCTGTAAAGGAGAAATAATAGTTGTACTAAACTTCTGGAGTGGTTATGAGGATCAAGTAAGTTAAAGCATATAAAGCTAAGAGTGACTCTCATATTGTAAGCAGTCAATCAGTGTTCACATTATTATGATTATTATTCTATTGACTGCTATTCTAATTGTGCCTTCACCCATGAAAGGGAAAAAATGATCACTAGAACCAGAAGAATATCCCCTTGCATTAGGAAAGCTACAAATGCAAATTTGGAAGGAATGGAAGGTTTATAGTCTCATAGCAATAATAACTCATATTCACTTTATGATAAATGCTATACTCTAGGAGTCATTATGAAAAGAAAAAAAAAATGAGCATGAGCTTTCCAAAATCCCACCCGTGATGTAAAGGTGTTAACGTCACTTTGAGACCTCAGGCTACTCTGGGATAGACCAATGGAAGGGCTCATAACCAGACTAGGGGGTATGGCCACAAATGATGAACAAACTCATCAGTAAAGAATATATTGTTATTTTTAAATTCAAGGATTGGATTCATTAAACTGTAGCAGGGGATAAATTTATGCTTTTCCTTTTCAAATTTGGCCAATCCAATAAGATGCTTTCAACTAGCTTTTTTTTTTTTTTTTTTTTTTTGCCTTATATTTTTGCCAACTTCTATTGCCTTATATTTGGAAAGGCAGTTGGAAATACTGAAAAAACAAAAATTTGTCTCTTAAATTTTGACGTCTCAGAATCTCCATAGAGGTGAACATCAAGGTGAAATAGAATTCATTATATGAGAGGAGATACGGTCACCCCTTATAGTGGGATTGCTATCATTTTGCCTACCCAGCACCTGCTTTCTAGTGGAAACACATTCCCTGAGCAGCCTTCCCACATACAAACTCTACCCATAAGGTTTAAATAGGAGTAGACACATTCTTACAGATCCCAACCCCATCACCGCCAATGATTGGCCCTGGATTGGGCCACATACTCAAAGCAGGGCCAATGATAATATCCCATCCACCTGCCTACAATTGATTGGCTCAGGGGAGCCCACCTGACTCCTCCCATCACCCCCAGCCAATCAGGCACTTTCCAAGGATTGAGGCCACAAATTGTGTGATTAAGTCCTCTCCAAGGGTAGGAGCTGTAAGACATAAAACTTAGAGCTGTTGGAAACAACAGTACCCCTCCATGTGGAGAAAAAAAGAAAGAAAGAAAAAAAAGGAAGGAGTCTCCAGAGAGAAAGAACGCAGGTGACACAGTGAAAAACACAGAAAGGGTGAGTGATGCTCCAGGCCTTGTTCTAGTTTTTCCTGCATCCCAGATTTCTATGATCTGGTTAGCCAACCTCCCTTGGGCTAATAAATTCCATGGACTAATAAATTCTCCTTTCTGACAAGTTGTATTTCTATCTCTAACAATCAAAAGAGCTCTAATGATATGCCCTTAAGTCCTAGGAAGAAGTATATTGGCATCTTTAAAAACTGTAAGTAGGTGAGCTTTGACACCTTCACCAAAAACCTTCTCAGTTGCTTTCACAAAAAGAAAAGGTTTTTTCCAGGCTGTGTGGTGTAGTGAACAGAGCAGGAAACAGGAAGTGTCAGGGTTTGGGCTAGAGAACTTTCTCTGCCATTCCCTAGTTAGTTACTTGGGCAGGCCCTTTAGCCTCTTTAAGTCAGAGTTTCCCCATTTATAAAATAAAAGGATTGGGTTGCAAGACTCCTAAGACCCCTCCACCCTGAAAATCTGAATTTTCAGTTTCATTTCTCTAAGTCAATTGCCTCTGAGCTATCAGAATTCACTGGTATTTGTCTAGCAGACGCTGTTTTTCAAAACTTCTCCTTCCCATTCTCCTTTTGTTAGTCTGGAAGCTTGTGTTAGCATCTGAGCCACTAATTTTCTCACTCTCCTCCTTTCTTCAATTAAATCCAACACTTCTTGGAAACTGCCTGGAAGGCTACAGCATGGATGGCAGAGAAGGAGGATTAACAAGAGTGGCTCGTTGGCGCGATAAGACTAATGAAGAAACAGTGTGTGGTGATCACCTCTCTGGAGAGGAGTTTAACCTTGGGGAGGAGTTCACCAGTGGTGGCTGAAGACGCAGGTTCCTTTGAGAAAAGGTTGCAGGAATTAGCCTGGGGTCGGACTCACCAAGAGAGAGCCTTAAGATACTTGGAAGATGTTCAGGCCAATCTGTGGGGAGCAGATGTCACCAGGAGCTTGGGGCTGGGATGTGAGCCAAGGTCGAGGAAGAAGTCAGGAAAACCCTAGCGACAGATCTGCAGAGCCAGAGGCCATGTCTGTTGTAAAAATGTAATGCTCGCTTCCAACATTTGCAGCCAGCTTTGCTGTATCTGAGAAGAGTTGGAAGGAAGATGAAAAGATGAAAAACGCCTGCCAAGCAGATAGCAACCTTGCCTGCCACGTCTGAAATGGCACGTTTAATTGCTGTGGCACACTTTCTCTAGCTTACTAATGGCAGAAAGAAGTTCCTAATGAAGTTATTGCTCTGCTGACTGAATTAATGATTTCCAGTTATGGTGCTTGTAAACACACCGTGTTAAGTGCCCACGTGTTAACTGAGGCAGTACTTTGGAGACCCTGACTCCACAGTTAACTCATCACAGGTAGCAAAGTGTTGGGAGACAACAGAGCTAACCAAGGGCAAACAGCTGTGGTTGCCAGAACACTCTGAGCCTGGTAAAGTATTTCTGATTGGGAAAAGGGAAAGGAGAGAAGAGGATGAGAACCGTGTCAAGACCGGAAGGAAGGCACCAGAGGACAGATAAAGCCATTCGTGTTCCTGATTGCCAGCCTCTGCGACCTCCTACACCCAACTTCATACCCACTTGTGTAGCAGATGCCCTGCCCCCATTCCAACCCCACTCTCTCATCACGAATCCCACATTTTGAAGCCACACTAAGTATGTTTGCCCAATGGTGAGCCTCATACTATGATCAAATACATTGGAGAGAGAGAAAAAATATTTTGGGGGGTGTGTTATTAAAAGCCATCAGAAGGGCATGCATCTTTAGAGGTGACAGGTTCACCTGAGGCCTCACAGGGTCCACAGAGAGGATGACACACAGGAGCCAGTCTCAGAGGTGACAGGCTGCGTCCCACTTCCTGTGGCTGCCGCTGCTGCCATCTGCATCCGAGTCAGTCAGGGACCCAGCGCACAGCAGGCCTGCGAGCAGCAGCGGCTGCCAAATTACAGAGCAAGGAGCAGTCAGGGCGGTGGGGAGGTGAGGGAAGGAGGAAGCTAACTAATAGCTTGCAAGCCTGTCTTCTAAAAAGCGTGTTAACCAAACAAGCTGCCATCCCCTAATCCCTCCCACTCCTGCCTGAATATACACTAATTGAAAATTAAGTTTTCAATTTGAAGCCATTTTCTAATTCTGTCTCATTCAGGAGCAGTTAGAGCCCCGGTGTTCTGCTGAATTCCCAACATGCTCTTCACAAGCGCTCCCTCAGGAAGCCGACAAAAGAGCCTTGTCAACAGTCACTGACAGCAGCAGGCAGGAAGGTTTTTGTAGAAGGGGAGAGTCATTTTGGAAGCCAAAGAAAACAAGGCTGGGGCCAGGCTAAAGACTCTCAGATCTTGACTGGGAGTGGAAGACATTTCTTCATTCCTTTTCCCTCCCCTCCTCCCCCAGTTACAGCCTGGCAAAGGGAACGCCCTCACTCATCACGTCGTGTCCCCAGGGTGTTAGGAAAGCCCAGCCAAGGAGACCATAAGCTGCCTGTGGGCAGAGTCTCTGATCTCCAAGCGTACTTGACCTTGATCTCCAGAGAACGAACCTACTTAAAAGGAGAGAAAACGTCACAGTACATATTGAAAAACAGGTTTATTGGGGGCCCTCTATCCAAACCGGAAAGTTATAAAAATTGATTTATTTTCACTTATATTTAACCAAATTCAGGTCATTATTATTGCAGAACAAAGAATAAACATGTGTTGATCCCTTGCATAATTTTTCCCCACAATTGTATGATTGCGCAATAGGGTATTCTTGATTTTGTTTTTAACTTTCACAGCAAGAGCCAATGAGTCATTTTTGAAAAATATTTCAAGTCTTCCTCAGTTTTCCTGAGGGACTCTCTCAAGCATTTGATGTTCTAATCATTCTCTCTTGAAGAAGCTCAGACATCCTCATTATTGTCTTCTGCTTCAATTTTTAAGGGTTCTTTCCAAGCTTGTTTTGCCGTACAGCGTACATGTGATTTAGACAGCCTTCCGACATCAATTCCATTGACTTCATGAAATCCCACACCTTTGGCGGTATTGCCAGTTTCACTTTGCAATTGACTTACATTGAATTTGCTTTGCAGTGATCAGATGTTCACCTTCACAAATCATTTGGAGGCTGACACCCACCCACAAAGACACTGGGTGATACAAAGGGATAGAGGCTAGAGCTGATCAGGGAAAGATGTCTGATTGGGAGCTGTTGCAAGTGACGAATTCATTAGTGGATATTTTCATCTGCCAAGTCTTTACTAGGCAATTTTATAAGACTCCCGTGATTTGTTAAGCAACTCAGATATCTGCCACAGGTTGCTAGCAAGTGGTGATTTCAAAATAATCTAATTCTAATGCATGACTGGGCTACTAGGAAGGAGGCTTTGTTTGGGAGCTTAATTAATGAAGTCTTCCCAAGGCATCCTTGTAAATAAACTATGATAAATGACATGACCACTACACTCCTCCTCAAGGTCTATGACAAGCAAGAATCTCCTATGCCTTGATTTAAATGTAGGTCTGAGAATGCACATTTTATGATGAATTGGAACTTGAGTGACATAAGTGGAATGCTAGAGAAACTGAAATCTTGAAAACAGAAGGAAATGAGTGAATATGTGTGAATTTGCCTGAGGCTTGAGGAATGGGGAGATGGGGGTGGAGCAGGGAGGGTGGTGCAGAAGCTTAAAGAAACTTCAGATGGCAGGTAGAAGTAAAAAGATTGGAGAAAACTTTAAGCCCAGGCTGGAGAGGAAAGTAAAAGAAAGATTCAAGGAGTGAAGATATCAATTCATCTCGCTGGGAAGGCACTAGGACACCAGCTATTAAAAGTGCTATTCACAGGCAGAAAATCAGTGGTTTGCGGTTTGAGTGCTTCTAGAGAATGCAGTTTCAACAACGAACTTGAGAGTTGCCCTTAGTTCCCCACCAAACGAGTGTCATTCAGTCTGACTCAGCCTTTGCATGACCACAAGCAAGTGACCTCACCTCTCCAACCTTCTGTAATAAAATAAAATGAGGATGTCACGCTCCATTTCAAAGAGCTTTTGAGGGTTAGAACTAGTACCCACGTGATTATGATATATACTCTATACTGCCTGGCACACATTAGTCATTTGTGAAGTGGTAGCTGTTATGATGATAATGATGTAGACGGGGCTAGGGTGTACCCAGCCAACCTGGAGACAGACAGGTGGAATTCAGTTAGGCTGAGCCAACAACAGTTACTAATCCCTGATCCTGTTACAAAGCAGATGTTGCTCTCTATAGAAATGACTGAGGAGCAAACACTAAGATATGGGCTGTCAAATTGAAGCAAGGAAGAGCCCCCAGCAGTCCAGCATTGAGATAAAGTGAAGAGAACTGCTCCAGGTCTGCACACACAATAAGAGGTGGCTAGTAGTGATGGAGAAGCAGCCTCCCCTGGGTGTGGCCTGGACCATCTCAGCTCGGGAATCAGTCAATGTGTATGGGGAAAATTTCACCACTCTTGGCATTACAAGATTAATGGCAGGAAAAGTAAAACATAATTGCAGTACCAAATCATGAGAAAGGCAGGAAGATTGGGAGATTAACTCCTGGCTCCCTGAAAATGATAATAATAATGTCAATCTAATGTTTTCATCCTGGGCACTTGTGCCAAGTTGGGTCTGCTAGATGCAGAGCCTGAGATGGGGATTCAGATGCGTGCGACTTCTTGAGGCCAAGCTCTCAGAAAGGACCTGTAAGGGAAGGAAGCAATAGGAAAGAGCTGAGCAAGCATGTGGTCTCGGGTAAAGTCTAGCCCTTGGGCAGTAAACCAAGGAGGGGATGTCAACCTTCCAGGCATCTCCTGTTAGGTGGCTCCTGAGGGCCAAGGACAATTCTCCATAGAAGGTCACTGGTGTGAGCTGTTAGCCAAGGATGGGAATGGGTACACCAGCTGCCACAGGGACCGGGGAGGGGCACCAACAGTTTCTACTATTCTAGGTGGGTGTTTTAGGTGTATTAATTCATGACAATCCTATGAGATTCTCCTGACTTGCAGAGGAGAAAAGTGAAGCTCAGATAGTCTAAGTAACTTGCTCTAAGTCACCCAGCTTACGTGACAGAGCTAGGATTTGAACCCTGGCCCTCTGGTTCATGGAACCTGCACACCTGACCCACCATTCTTTTTTCTTTTTTTTTTTTGTGAGGAAGATCAGCCCTGAGCTAACATCCATGCTAATCCTCCTCTTTTTGCTGAGGAAGACCAGCTCTGAGCTAACATCTAATGCCAATCCTCCTCCTTTTTTTCCCCAAAGCCCCAGTAGATAGTTGTATGTCATAGTTGCACATCCTTCTAGTTGCTGTATGTGGGACGCGGCCTCAGCATGGCCTGAGAAGCGGTGCGTCGGTGCGCGCCCAGGATCCCAACCCGGGCCGCCAGTAGTGGAGCGCGCGCACTTAACCGCTAAGCCACGGGGCCAGCCCCCACTATTCTACCTTATGAGATACTGTTATAGGTTGAATTGTGTCCCCCTAAAAAAGACGTTGAAGTCCTAATCCCAAGTACCTCATAATGTGACCCTATTTGGATATGGGGTCCTTGCAGACGTAATTAAGTTGAGGTCATCTGGAGTAGAGTGGTGTCCTTACAAGCAGAGAAAACATAGAGACAGGAGGGGAGACAGCCATGTGAGGATGGAGGCAGAGGTCAGAGTTAAGCTATAAGCCAAGGACGCCAAGAATTACCAGCAAACTACTAGAAGCTGGGAAGAGGCGAGGAAGCATCCTCCCCTACAGATTTCAGAGGGAGCATGGCCCTGCTGATGCCTTGATTTCACACTTCTAGCCTCCAGAACTGAGAGAGAATCAATTTCTGTGGTTTTAAGCCATCAGTTCATGGTCCTTTGTTATGGCTGCCCTAGGACACTAATACAGGTAGTAAGAAAAGGTACTAAACATTGGCGAAGAAACTGTCCGGGTATAATTATTAATTTTAAGCTCATCCCAACAACGATTTACTCAAAAGTACATTATAATCACAGGCAAGCGTTTCAAAATGACATATATACAAGGACTCATTCAACCCTCAGGGAGATCTCAAGCTGTAGTGTTTAGGCTCTCAGGCCTGGAATCATACTGGCTTGGGTTGCAATTCTAGATTATTTATTTATTTAGCAGCTGTGTGGCCTTGGGCCAGTGTATTGACCTCTCTACTCTTCAGTTTCCTCATTTGTGAAATGGTGACAATAATAGTGCCCTCTCCTTAGAACTGTAAGGATTATATGAAATAATATATTTAGCATTTAGCATACAGGCTGGTACATAGCGAGCACAGGATGTTAGCTATTATTTCTTTTATAGTCATGCACTGCATAACAACACTTGGGTCAATAGCAGACCGTGTATAGGATGATGTGTGTAGGCTATACCATCTAGGTTTGTGTAAGTACACTATGATAATTGCACAATGACGAAATTGCCTAACAACGCATTTCTCAGACCGTATCCCCATCCTTAAGTGATGCACGACTGTACGACTTTGAAATCCAATCACTGTGGATTCGGAAAACCTGAGCTCACATCTCAGTTCTACTCGGATAGTGATGCACCTCCGAGCCTCCTTTCTTCAGCTATAAATGGGTCTGAGTCAGGGGGCCGGCCCGGTGGCGCAGGAAGTTAAGTGCGTGCACTCCGCTTCAGCAGCCTGGGGTTGCAGGTTCAGATCCCGGGCGCTCACCTGACGCACCACTTGTCAAGCCATGCTGTTGCGGTGTCCCATATAAAGTAGAGGAAGATGTTAGCCCAGAGCCAATCTTCCTCAACAAAAAAAGACGAGGATTGGCAACAGATGTTACCTCAGGGCTGATTTTCCTCGCATACAAAAAAATAAATAAATAAATGGGGCTGAACTAAAGTACTGTTGGAAAAGTAAAACAATGAAATAGGACAACATATGTAAATGTCCTTTAGGAGTAACACCGCTCTTTGTAAATATGATACATGATGACAATGCTAGCTTATTACTCTCCACTCAATTAAAGAGAACTGATTATGGGGCTGGCAGGACGAATCATTTCCTTCTGAGATCCTGTAGGCCAGAATTTCCCAAATTTCAATGAGTGTAGTCTCACCTGGGTTGCTTGTTAAAATGCAGATTCTGATTCAACAGGGCTGGGATAAGGCCTGACATCCTGCATTTCTATGAAGCTCCCAGGTGATGTCTATGCTGTGCCTCCAAAATTCACTGAGACATATAAACGCCTTGCAAAATACTATGAGATTTACCAGTCAGACAATGTTCACCTCTTTAACCATCAGGACTGTGTCCCCTCTGGAATTTAGTGAGATAATGTATCCTTGTTCTGGGAACAAAATAGAAGGTCTTTGTTGTAAACACAAATTTTGTGTCTGTGCTTGATGTGTTGGAGAGAAACCATCAGAAGAGCTCTAGGGAAGTCCTTCTGGGGTGGAGATGAATGCCTATTTGTGCCCTGAGGGGTGCTTAATGCTTCCCAGAGGAGGCCCCTCAGTCTGAATTGTTTCCACCACTCCCAGTGGCCCCCTCCTGCAACACAGCCAGTACTGTGGCTGAAGAGTCAAGTCTGGATGAAGGAAAATGATGGAGATTTATCGCCACCTTCTGGATTAGGCAGGAAAAGTAAGAGTATAGTAATATAATTCACGGATTCCAGCTCTCAAATCTGAGAAGGGCCAGAAAGAGGGGGGAATTATGGAAATGCAACAGACCTGGGAGACTGTAGGTTCACTTCTCTGATCATCGAGTTCAGCCCTGGAACATAAACCCTCTAGGCCTGATGCCAACTCTCCCCTTAGTCTGTTTGCCGGTTCCCAGAATAACAGCTACAATTCAGTAAAGGCTTAATATGGGTGTCCAGGGGCATTGTTTGTATTATCTCATTTAGTCTTCACAACAACCCTCAAGTTAAAGAGTATTGTTATCACCACTTTTGCAGAGGAGGAAACTGAGGCTTAGAGAAGTTAAGGAATTTGTTTAAGGTCACCAGGTAGTAGATAGGAACCTGGATGTAAACCTGGGTCTATTTGCCTCAAAGCCTGAGCCTGAACAGGTATCCTACCGGCAGGCACAGACCCAACCAGCTCTCCACCTTACTGGTTGTGTGGGAAAGACACAGTCACCAACGTGGGAGTCAGTCTCTCCCCTTCTACTCTCTTGCCTGTTCCTCTATCATCATCAAAACATATCCTCAACCGTAGTTTTTGGAAGGACTCCAAAGTTGAGGCTCCTTTGTGCTGCTCAGCAAGCTGCCGAATCGTTGGTTCTTTCTCCATCCTAGAATGTGTATTCCACCATATTACTTTTCTAGGGCTGCCATAACAAAGTACCACAAATTGGGTGGCTTAAAACAACAGAAATTTATTCTCTCCCAGTTCTGGAGGCTAGAAGTATGAAATCAAGGCATCAGCAGGGCCATGCTCTCTCTGAAGGCTCTAGGGGAGGCTCCTTCCTTGCCTTGTCCTAGCTTCTGGTGTTTGCCAGCAATCCTTGGTGTTCCTTGGCTCGTAGATACATCACTCCAGTGTCTGCCTGGATCTTCACATGGCCGTCTTCCCTCTGCATCTGTGTGTCTCTTCTCATAAGAACAGCAGTCACATTGGGTTAAGGGCCCACTCTACTCCAGTATAATCACATCTTAACCAATTACATCTGCAACAACTCTATTTACAAGCAGGGCCACATCCTGAAGTTCTGGGAAGGTCATGAACTGGGGGGACACTATTCAACCCAGTAGACACCACAACCTAGTGGTTTTGAGAGTGACCACTGAAACCCAACTGCCTGGGCTCAAATCCTGCCTCCAGCCCTAACCAGCTGTATGACTTAGGACAAGCTACTTAGCCTTGTTAAACCTCAGTTTCCTCACCTATAAAATGGGTATGATAATAATTATCTCCATCTCATAGGATTATTGTGAATATTAAAAGAGTTAACACACATAAGATGACTCTCAGAACTTGCTGTAATTTCTAGAGCCCAGTTGCCTGGGGTTTGCGTCTTGACTATGCTGCTTACCAGCTGCATAGTCTTGGGCAAGTTACTCCACCCCATTAGGTCACAGGGTCCTCATTTGTAAATTGAGGGATGATGATGATGGTAATTACACCTACCTATGGGGAGTGGGGTGGGTTTGGGCATACAGCAGTGCTTGGAACATGATAAATGATCAATAAATGTTACTGAAGATCATCTCCCTCAGAGCTCTGTTGGAGGATTAGTTGATGTAATCCATTTGGACCCTGGGTCTCAGTATTCTCAACAATTGTTGATGATGATGATGATAAATTTACACTAGGCTCATAGGAAGAAGAAAGAGAAAGATAGCTGGAGCCTTAGGCCAGACAGACTCCATAAGCAGGAAAACGGAAAGAGCCAGTATTCTCAGTTCTCTAACTTCAAAGTAGGGATCGTGAAGGTAACTAAGTTTATAAATGGTGGCCTAATTGAGCCTCAGACTGTTAACTCCCCAGGATGACATGTCTGTTCCCTTTCCTCCCACACAAGCCCAAGGGCCTGCCATCTTCCTGACTCCTGGTCCGCCTCTTGGGGTCTCTCTCCCTCAGGGTCCACTGGGTAGTGAGTGATACAGTCTCTCCAGCTCCTCCCTTCCTTGGGGTCATTGCCATCAAGCCCACAGTTCCCTTCCCACTTCAAGGATTTAATTCCAAATCACTGAAGGAAAACTAAAATACAACAAACTGGGGAGCTGACAAGTGTTCCTTAACTTACTACATCATCCCAGACGTAGTCCGTGGTCTGCTGTTTCCGACTCCCTCTCTTATATGATGCCTGCAAATCTGATGGTCTCCTCTTCTCCTCTTTCTTTCCTGAAGATGGTACCCACCAAACCTCCGGCTATCTCAGACCCCAAGCCTTTCTCCATGCATAGGCCTACTGGTGTAGTTTAGGAAGATTCAAACTGAATAATTTACATTCATTCATTTGTAACATATGTATCCAGCACTTTCCAAGGGCACACATGATGCCAGGCTCTGGGGATGCAGCAGTGAACACTGGGGCGTCTGGAGATTTGCTATCCAATAAGGTAGCCTCTAGCTACATTTGGCTATTACAATTTAAAGTAATTAAAATCAAATATAATTTAAAGTTTAGTTCCTCGGTTTCACCAGCCACATTTCAAGTACTTAAAAGCCACATGTGACTCTTGGTGACCATATTGGACAGTGTAGATATAGAATATTTTTATCACTGCAAAAAGTTCTATTGGAGGATGCTGGTCTAGAAGGGGAGAGAGGCACTGAGCAAATCCGCAAATAAATGGATGAAATAATTGCTTCTTTCAGCATCTCCAGAAAGAGTGGCATCAATCCTAAAGGGCCTCTGACCCACTTAGGTAAAGTTGTGCCCAATGCTCCTTGTGGGTCTTCTTAGACCGTGGGGGCTCTGAGAGGGAGGGGAAGGGACATCGCTTCTTGAATGCCCCTTCCCTGCCTGCAGTCTGGACTCACAGCAATACTACAGGACTGGGACTGGGATATCCGCATGTTGACAGCCAAGGGAACAGAAGTCGAGAGAAGTTACGCTGGAGGGAAGTAGAGCTGAAGTCACACAGAGCTGGCAAACAGTGGAGCCGGGATTTGACACAAAGCCTGGGCTCCTCCCAGCAGGGTAAGCCCCCGGAGAAGAGCTCTCTTCCACAAGGCAGAGGCACTTACAGAACCTTAGGTACTCCCGACTCCTAGGACCCCACCGAATCCGACTGGACCAATATTCTCATCTTTTGTCATCTCTCAGGAGGTAAACCTTCTTGGGATTCACTGCCTAGGAAACCTGGATTCTAGTCTGGATCCCACCACTTATTCTCTGTAACTTGGCAAATTAGGCTTTCCATCCCTCAATCTTCTCGCTTTTAAAATGACAGACAATAGTAGAACTTATCTCATAGGGTCTCATGAGGACTTTTTTTTTTTAATTGAGGTATAATTGGTCAGTCAAATTGTAAGATATGGGGCCAGCCCCATGGCATAGTGGTTAAGTTCAGCATGCTCCGCTTCAGCGGCCCGGGTTTGTGGGTTCGGATCCCCAGCACGGACCCACACCACACATCAGCCATGCTGTGGGGGCAACCCACAGCATAAAGTGGAGGAAGATTGGCACAGATGTTAGCTCAGGGCTAATCTTCCTCAAGCAAAAGAAAAAAAAGAGTAAGATTGACAACAGATGTTAGCTCAGGGCTAATCATCCTCAGCAAAAAAATAAAATAAAAAATTGTAAAATATTTATTATTTTATTATTTATTAAATTTTTAAATGAGATGATTTGATATACATATATATTAGGAAAGGATTCCCCTCATTAAGTTAATTAACACATCCATCATTTCACATATTTACCCTTTTATGTATTTATTTATTTATCTTATTAGGTCACAGTGGTGAACACGATGCAGTCTATAGAGGAGCCAAAATATAATCATGTACACAGGAACTTTACATAATGTTATAAACCAATGTGACCTCAATAAAACAAAAAAATTAAAATACCTTTTTTTTGGTAAGAATATTATGAGTTTTATATGAAGCAAGCTTTACAAACCACTTAGCAGAATGTCTGCCACATAGTAAGTGCTCATTTGTCATCATTATGAAATGATTGAGGAGACAGTAGTATGTCAGACGACCTGGTTTAAATCCTGGCTTGGCCCAGCCAGCGCTCGCTTTGTTACTCCCCAAGTTTCACATCGTCATCTGTAAGTAAGGATAACAAGGCCTATCTAAAGAGTTATGGTAAGGATTAAATGGGATAATTTCTGTAAAGCCCTTAGCATAGTAACTTACTAGGCCCATAGTAACTTCTCCATAACTATTAGCTATTAATACTGTTAGTGCAGAGCAGAGTGAAGGAAGGGAGGCACAAGCCCCCTGGCAAACAGGAGAATGGAGGATCAGCGCCATCTAGTGGCCGCCAGCTGAAAGCCGAGCGCAGCAAACAGCACAGCCAGAGGCGCCAGACTTCACTTGGAACTGAATATTCCCAAGTCAGATCTTCTAGCCACCCCCCGGCCCACCTCCTCAAAGTCGTGTCCAGCCTCTAGAGGCTGAGACAGGAGTAGAGAAGGCAGGGAAAAGCAAAACACAGAGGCAGTTTTCTAAAGCCTTCTCGGTCGGCCCTAGTGAAATGCTCAAAGCCTATAAACTGAGGCTGTCAGGGAAGTATTGAAAGCCCTTCAAGTGTCAGGGACAAGTTAAGAGAGTTCAGAGAAGGTGAGCTTCGTGTCAGCTGCCTTTTTTTCCCCACCACGTCATGGTCTTTCTCCTCTTCCCCAGTGTACAACTTGCTCATTCCTGCAAAGCAGCCTGAGAAAGAGCATCCCACAGACCCGAGTTCAAGGCCCACCTCTGCCCTCCAGTGGCTCTGAGCTCCAGCAAAGTCATTTAACCTCACTAAACCTCAAGATCCCCATCTGTGAAATGGGTCCAAACCACCCAGGGGGAGCAGCACGGGCTCTGATGTGAGACAGAGCTGGGCTCATGTCCTGAGCACCAACTTGGCTTTTCTGAACTTCCGATTTCTCTTCCAGCAGATGCGACAAATAATTCCAACCTTGATGAGTTGTTAAGAAAATTACATGAACTAGAGTTTATAAACCACCAGACATACAGAAGGCACGAAACGTATCGTAGCTTTCTTCATTAGTTATTCTGCAGGTTTGTTGTGAGGTTCGATGAAATGATGCAATAAAGTTCACAAAGCACAATGCCTGGCATACAGAAGAAGCTATGTGTTGGGGACACCATGAGACGCCACCCAGATCCCCCCAAAACCTTCAGCACAGAGTGGTAATAGCTGAGAGCTCACAGTTGTGTCATCCCCCCTACCACCCCACCTGGAATTGTTCTCAACTAAAGATGGCAGCCTTGCCCAAGGTCACACCTCTTACCAGGGGTCACGCCCAACCCGACTGCCACATTTGGGTCAACTCTGCAGGGTTATTCCAGCTTCAGGGCTCCCCATGGGATGACTGAGGCCTTGGTTGTGGCTGAATCACACCCCAACTTTCCTTCCACCCACTCCTGCCTCCGTCACTTCCCCACAGCTGATCCAGAGAGCACTTCCAACGATCTTGCTTCATGCAGACCTTCTCAGAGTCTGCTTCCTGGAGAACTGTCCTACAACACTTAAATGTTAGTCCTTTCTTGCACTCCCCGCAGTCCTGCCTCTTTCTTCCCCACCTGTAACCTGAGGATACGGAACAAATATACTTGTCTCTCACCAGCTTCACTGGGCAAGAATAAAGATAACTGGGACAATAAAAAATACTTAACCCCTCAACCTCACTTCCTCCCCTTTAAGTTGAGATTAATTACTACTGTGCTGCGTATTCCCAAATATTTTTAGGCAAATCGATGCGATATGGAGGTGAGAATACTTCAGGATATAATATAAATATTCTATAAAAATCTAAAGAATTAGGAAACTCTACTGAATTGACTAACAGTCAGTTAATAATTATAATAGCCACAAATCACTGAAGATTTAGTAGGTGCCAGGCACTGTGATAAATACTTTACATAGATTATGTCCTTCACTCCTCACAAAAATTATAAAGGTAAATGCTATTATTATCACCATTTTATAAGTGAGGAAAGTTGGGCTTAGAGTATTAAGTGATTTGCCCACGGTCGTGTAGTTATGAAGTGGATGCGAGGCAGGGAGCTCCCTTTGTTTCTAGGGAGCTTAATTCCAGAATCAGCACTCTTATCCACCAGGTACACTGCCAACTAGAACTGAAATAATAACAAAGCAGGGCTCTCTGTTTCCTTGATGGTTAACTTTTCATTATGCAATAATTCTGATTTTTGAAGAACATTACTTAGAGTTCTAGGAATTCTAGTAGAAAGTCCAGGAAATCTGAGGCTTCTGGGCAATATATGGATTGGTGGGTCAGAAGCCACCATTTCACGGGGACACTTGAGTCTTTCTAATGACATAATGCTAGGACACTTCCATTATACTTGGAATACCTTCAACTGCCTCTTATGCAGCTTGGAGTCATCCTGCTCAGACTTCATGGAGCCTTGGGGTCCCCGGGCAGGAGGAGAGAGTCCTCACCTCTGATTTGGAACTCAGGAGCCGGCCCCTTCTGCTCCCAGTGAAAGGAGCACTTCCGCAACCATTTCTTTTTGGCCGTCCCAGAACCTTTCCACAGGGCAGCTAAAAACACACGCTGCTGACTTTCTAATTTTCCAAGGGCCAGGCCTGAGAAATGAGGGCACTCCACCCCAGGGAGTCATCAGGAATGAAGTCATAGCACCAGAATGTTCTCCAGAATGAGGACGCCTGGAATAATGAGAAGAGGACGGCAGCAAAAAAACTATCCCCAAACTTAGTGGCCTATTTTTGACCTGTTTTTGAAAATAAAGTTGTCTTGCAAGACAGCCACACCTATTTGTTTATATATCATCAATGGCTGCTGTCACATGATAATGGCAGAGTTGAGTAATTGTGATGGAAATTATATGACCCCCAAAGCCTAAAGTATTTACTATCTGACCCTTTCCAGAAAAAGTTTGCTAACCACTGTCCTATATCTCACCATTCTATGGTTTCTCCTGGGCTCACTCAGGCAACCTCATTCAGCTGCAGGGTGAGCTAGGTTACGGGTTCAGCTGAGATGGCTGGGATAACTGAGTGGTCTTTCATCCTCAAGGAGGCTAGACCAGGTTTCCCCATGTGGTGGCACAACCCCCAACACACAAGAGCTTATCAAGCCTCTGCCAGCATCATGCTTGTTGATGTTCCATCAACTGAAGCCAGTCACATAAGCAAGCCCAAGGTTAATGGGGACCCATTACACAGGTATGAATACTGGGCTAGGGGCAGTTCATTGGGAGCCACCAAAGTAACCATGGATCACATTGGCATTCGATATTTTTTTGTTGAATAAATAAATGCAACAGGCCTGGCTGGAGAGTAGAATTTATTCATTCACTCATTCAACAAATATTTAATGAGCCCCTACCATATGCCAGGCCTGATCTGAGTGATTGCATTTGTCCAACAATTTGTCTGAAAGTCAGTTGGTGATATATTTTTCACAAAAGCTAAATTTGTGTTGATTCTCTTGCAGTGAAGACATATTGAGCTTTTATGTTTTGCATAGTACGTAGGCATTTTAATGTATTCTAAGAATATTCGGTTCAATGCAGATGAAATGCCTCCCAAAAAGGAACCCAAAATTATTGTACCTTTATTGTGTCTGGTTTATGAAATGAAACCACTGTTATGTGAATGAAGTGGGAGTTTCTGCAACTGCTACCATGATGTGTCGTCTGGGTGGTGTTGATTTCAGTCTGGCTTCAGACCTCAAGCTCTTAGTAAGTGTCTAGTTTCCCTTATGAGAGTGCTACCTCCAGTAGGAAGGGTCCTGGATTGGAGGGCCAGAGTTCCAAATACTTCCGGGGAAGGTATTAAATTGCCAGTGCTCAACTCTTCACCTCACTCTTACTCTGCTGCAGTGATTTTGACAGCACGCACAGCTAAAGAGTGCAACCCTGGGTCGCATTTGCAGGATGGCTGCCCTGAAAAGTCACCTGAACCCTCAAAAGACTTTGAATGGACAAGAGATAAACCTTTCCTGTTTTAAGCTACTGAGGTTTTGGAGATGTTTGTTACTGCAGCCTAACAAAACCAATGTCTTAGCAACAGCACCGCGTCTGATTGGGGAAAATATTCCAATGTGCTCTTGGTGCAAAGAAGGAGCCTATATGACAATGCTCAAGCAACAAAAGAGAAGCTAAACATCTATGCATGAGAGGGGGAAAGAAACTATTTTGCTCCAGAGAAGGAGATTCAGGAAAGAAAGGCGAGGGGAAACCCACAAGATACATGTGAATGTGACCCCTCCTTGTGGTCTCTCCAAGTCTACAGTAAAGTAGACTTTCAACATTTATGAATGCTTAGTAAGAATGGAATTATTTTTATTATTTATTAATATGCTTTTGTTTGTTGTTCATTTATGTGCTTGTGGGTTTTTTTATTATTTTGTTTGCTTTGGTGGAAGCCAGTGAAAGGGCTGAGTTTCAAGACCTGGGTTGACACAGGGAGGAATAGAGACAGCTTGTGCCACCACATACAAGGACTGAGGGCAGAGGGGGCCCTAAAGTAAAAACGCAAGCCCCTGGCAATTTCTAGAACTCACCACCACCATCACCGCCATCATAACAATAGCTAACACTTACGGAGTATTTACCATGTGCCAGGCAGTGATCTAAGCATTTTACATTATGAGTTCATTAAACCCTCATAATATTACCTTTAAATTCAGTTGTCCTCATTTTACAGATGAAGAAACTGAGGCACTGAATAGTCAAGTAAGTTGGCCATACAAATAGCTCCTTCTTCTGGAGCACTCTCCAAATGACTTGCTCCTTCTCATCCTTTAGGTCTTAACGCAAACATTTCATCCTCACAGAGACTTTCCCCAGGCATTATATCACCTTTGTCATTATCCATCACAGCATCTGTCACAAGCTATGGAAAATTTCTTATATATATATATATTTTGGTGAGGAAGATCAGCCCTGAGCTAACATCTGCCAAGCCTCCTCTTTTTGCTGAGGAAGACTGGCCCTGGGCCAACATCTGTGCCTATCTTCCTCCACTTTATATGGGACGCTGCCACAGCATGGCTTGCCAAGCGGTGCCTGAGTGCACGCCCAGGATCTGAACCCCAGGCCACCAGCAGCGGAGCACATGCATTTAACTGCTACGCCACGGGGCCAGCCGCTATATTTTTAATTTATGTATTGTTTTCCTTCCTTCATTCAGTTGTCAGTTCCATGACCACAGGAGAAATGCTTGCCTTGTTTTCTGTTTTGTCCCCCTCCCAGCACCTAGTGCAGCCATAAATGAATGAGCATGATGAGGAAAATGAACTGGAGGTAACCGGCGGGATCAGTCAGGAGGGAAATCAGAATGTTTTCAGCTGCAAGTCACAAACTACCATCATTTTAATCAAATGACGTTTAAAAAGAGGATGATTATTTTTTCTTTTCACATAAAGAATCCAGTGTGGACAATTCCAGGACTTGTTCGCCAACAGTCAGCCAGCTTCTCAGCAATGCTCTCGGCCTTCCCCCTAAGGTCACAAGGAGGCTTCCACAGCTCCACGAAGCGTGTCCCCACACAACCACCTTCAAAGTTGGAGAAACAGGAGGTCTCCCTTGTATCAGGATTGAAATCCTCTGAATACCCTCTGAAACATCTTCTGGTTTCATTGGCCAGGATGGATCATATGCCCACGTCTTAGTTGCAAGAGAGGCTGGGAAAATGCAGAACTGGCACGTTCAGTAAGAAGCAAGCTCTGCCACACAGGAGAGTGGTCATAGGATGCAGCCAACAGTGCTCACCCCAGGAGGCTACCCAGGGGGACACAACAGTGCTTTGGCCGCCATCTTTGTTTCTCCTCTAGAGACAGTAAATAGATAAGCACAGAGTAGCTGCCCATCACATGTTGATTAAGTATGTAAATCAAAACTCTGGGGAGAAAGGAATCTTTTCCTTCAGATAAGAATGTCTTTCCGGGACAACCCATTGACAGGACTATAAAGTGGGAAAAACTTTCTGAAGAACAATTTGGCAGCATGACCCAAAAGCCTTGAAAAATGGGAATATCTGTTGTCCTAAGTAATTCCACTTGTAGTAATCTCTCATAAGGAAATAATCAGAGAAGTAATGCAAGATCTATTTACAAAGATGCTTATCAAGCACTATTCATAATAGTGAAAGTCAGGAACAAATTAAATGCCTAATAATAGTTGAATGATTAAATAAATTATAGTATGATGGGATACAATGCAGCTGTTTAAAAATCACATTTAAATATTTAATTATACAGGAAAATGCTTCTGATCTATTTTAAGTGAAAAACAAGTTTAAAAATTATGTGCCCATAATACAAATTTAAGATAATGTTTTATATAAATTAGAATTTGTATTTTTACATATAAATAGGAAAAAAAATTTCAGCAAACATACCAAAGTGTTAACAGAGGCTGTCTCTGAGAGGAGGATGGTAGGAGACTTTTATTTCCTTCTTTGTGTTGTTCAAATTTTCTTCAGTGAAAATCTATTACTTTTGTAATAGAAAATCAACATAAAAATCATTGATGCTTTTTTAACATGTCTTTGTCATTGATTTCGTGAATGAATTCAGGGGTCATTCTCTGCCATTTTTCTTCCTCTGGATAAAATTAAGCCAATACCAACTACATCACTTTGCACATAGTAGGCATTTGCTAGCTGCTCTGATGAATGCATAGGGAACACGGAGGGAATGGAAGAGCACAGAATCCGTTCGTTCTCCATGAAGGGAAAGCAAACAGAGGAAAGAATGTCCCTCACCAGCTTCTGTTGGTTGCTGCAGCGGAGGATAGCGGAAAAGACCTAAAGCTGTGGAATCTAAGAGCTTGGGCTTTGAAGTCAGATGGATCTGGGTTCGAATCCCAGTTCTGTCACCAGTCAAGCTGAGTAACCCTGGGAAATTTATGTAACCCCCTGGCCGCTCTGATATGGCACAGAATTAAAACTCCACTTCACAAACCAGAAGGGAGAGAGGGAACTCCCACAAGAGAAGCTCTTAGCACAGTGCTACAAGACATAAGGAAAGTGCTCAACATGTTAGCTATCATTTTTGTGGTTGCTGTCACCATTATTATCAGCAACAGCTGCTGCGTCATCTCAGCTGCTCTCCCTCCCTCCCTCACGTGCTCTCTACCCCCGAGACCCCAGAGGGTGGCAATCAATCCACGCTAGGAAGATGGGACCAGCCCCAGCTTCCACTGCCCCTTTATTTCTGTTAATTCACAAGCTGTTAAATGTCCTGATGATGGAGAGTGGACTATATTTATGAAACACTTTGCACGATACAAAGTACGTACAAAGCCTTCTGCAGAAGGTGCCATATTTCAGACATATTTCTTTAGCTTAGGGAGGAATTCTCAATTATTCCTTTGAGTTTTACAAACTTCCTAGTTAGTTAAGAAATCTAGACTGGATTTCCAGAGCTGTAAGCACTTTGCAAAACAAAATGGCTCTACGACTGAAGGCTTTTTCAAAAACATGACATGAGTGATGCCAGCTGTTAATAATTTCAACATGGGCCAAAATCCCTTAAAATAAAACAAGCTGATTGTGCTCAATGTACGTTTAATTTATATCCTTTAAATCTTCACAATACATTAATGTAGAAATTACTCTTTTCTGCAGATAGAAAAGGAGACTGAGGGAGTAAAATTAACTGAGTGATCGGCAAAGAAGCTTTAATAATAATAATTGCTGCCATAATCTCTCTTAGTCTTAACATGAGCCTCAGTTGTTTCATCTTTACAGTGGAGATGCTCAGGGGCATGTCACAGAGAAGCACTCAAAGCACAGTAGCAATTAGTACTATTATTGTTATTATTAGGCAGTCACTACATGACAGGCTCTGGGCAATGTGCTCTCATTTTAATCTCACAACAGTCCTATGATGTGGCACTATTATCATTCACATTTTAAGATGCAAAGACCGACAGCTAATCTTCGACAAAGGAGCCAAAAGCGTAGGATGGAGAAAGGAAAGTCTCTTCAACAAATGGTTTTGGGAAAACTGGATAGCCACATGCAAAAAAATGGAAGTAGACCATTACCTTACACCATACACAAAAATTAACTCCAAATGGATTAAAGACTTGAATGTAAGACCTGAAACTATGAAACTTCTAGAAGAAAACATAGGCAGTACGCTCTTCGACATGGGTCTTAGCAACATATTTTCAAGCACCATGTCTGACCGGGCAAGAGAAACAATAGAAAAAATAAACAAATGGGACTACATCAAACTAAAAAGCTTCTGCACAACAAAGAAAACCATCAACAAAATGAAAAGACAACCTAACAATTAGGAGAAGATATTTGCAAACCATAATTCTGATAAGGGGTTAATCTCCAAGATATATGAAGAACTCATGCATTCAACAACAAAAAAACTAACAACCCAATTTAAAAAATGGGCAAAAGACCTGAACAGCCATTTCTCCAAAGAGGATATACAGATGGCCAACAGGCACATGAAAAGATGTTCAACATCATTAACTATCAGGGAAATGCAAATCAAAACTACAATGAGATATCACCTCATGCCTGTCAGAATGGCTATAATTAACAAGACAGGAAACAACAAGTGTTGGAGAGGATGTGGAGAGAAGGGAACTCTCATACACTGTTGGTGGGAGTGCAAACTGGCGCAGCCATTATGGAAAACAGTATGGAGATTCCTCAAAAGATTAAGGATAGAACTACCATACGATCCAGCTATTCCACTGCTGGGTATTTATCCAAAGAACGTGAAAACACCAGTGCGTAAAGATACATGCACCCCTGTGTTCGTTGCAGCGTTATTCACAATAGAGAAGACTTGGAAGCAACCTAAGTGCCCATCAAGAGACGAATGGAAGAAGATGTGGTATATATACACAGTGGAATACTACTCAGCCATAAGAAACAATGAAATCCAGCCATTTGTGACAACATGGGTGGACATTGAGGGTATTATGCAAAGTGAAATAAGTCAGAGGGAGAAGGTCAAATACCGGATGATCTCACTCATTAAGTAGTAGATAATAACAACAACAAACAAGCACATAGAGACAGAGATTGGATTGGCGGTTACCAGAGGGGAAGTGGGGAGGGAGGAGGGTGAAGGGGATAATTAGGCACATGTGTGTGGTGATGGATTGTAATTAGTATTTGGGTGGTGAACGTGAAAACATGATGTAATCCATGCAGAAATAGAAGTATAATGATGTACACCTGAAATTTATACAATGTTATAAACCAATGTTGCCACAATAAACAAAAAATAAAATAAATAAATAAATAAATAAAAATAAGATGAGAACACTGAGGTTTGCAGCAGTTTAGTAACTTGCTCAAAGTCACAAGGGTGAAATTTGATTGGTCCCACTAGTTAACTAGGGGTTAACTAGTACTCTTAACCACTAGTGGTATCTCTCTCTCCCAACTGCTCTCCTGTAGCTGGGACCATATTGGGTGACATCTGAGGCTACTGTGTTCCAATGGGCAGTAGACAGTGGAAGAAAGTGGGCTGACCCTCAGTAGGTCGTCCATCTGGAGTTTGTTTCCAGATAAACGATTCAACTTTTCTCATGGGTGTTATCTCACTCTCGGTTAGTGCTTAGGAACCCAGTCTGGGTTCTCAAGCTTTGTGAAACAGTGGGTCCTCAACCGATGTTTGCAGAATCAAATAGTTAAGCCCTGTGATGGTTAATTTTATGTGTCAACTTGACTGGGCCAAGGGGTGCCCAGATATCTGGTCAAATTTATTCTGGGTATTTCTGCAAGGGTATTTTTTAATGAGATTAGCATTTTAATAAGTAGACTAAGGCAGATTGCCCTCTGGAATGTGGGTGGGCCTCATCAAATCAGTTGAAGGCCTGAATAGAACAAAAAGATTAGACTTCCCCCCGAGTAAGAAAACATTCTCCAGCAGACTGCCTTCAGATTGGAACTGCACCATCAGCTTTCTTGGGTCTCCACCTGCGGGCCCACACTTCAGATTTAGACTTGCAAGCTTCCATAATCACATGAGCCAATTCCTTATAATAAATCTCTTCCCATATGTATGCAGGCATAACTTGGAGCTATTCCTGGTTCAGTTCCAGACCACCACAATGAAGCAAATATCACAATAAAGCAAGTCACATGAATTTTTTGGTTTCCCAGTGCATATACAAGTTATGTTTATACTATACTATAGTCTATTAAGTGCGTGATAGCATTATGTCTGAAAAAACAATGTACATATCTTAATTAAAAAATACTTTATCATTAAAAAATGCTAACCATCATCTGAGCCTTCAGCATTGATAGACTTGCTCAACTCAGGGTTGAGGCGATCCTTCAATTTATAAAAAATGCAATATCTGCAAAGAGCACTAAAGCAAAGTGCAGTAAAAGGAGGTATGCCTCTACATATTCTATTGCTTCTGTTCCTCTGAAGAGCCCTAATTAACACAAGCCCATTGCAGTCTTAGGGAAAGGGGGTCAGCTTTGGTGGTCATCTTCCCAGCACTAGGATAGAGAGAAGAGGAACCACGGCCCCTTGATTTGCAGGAAGAAAAAACGCTTTTACAGACCGTCCCCTTGAGAATCTCTCACCCATCAAGTAAGCACTACAGCCAGAACCACAGTTGTCTGACTGCCAAGCATCTGTTCTTAACTCCTTGTAGTGGGTTGCATGGTGGCCCCCAAAATGATATGTCCACTTCCTATTCCCCAGAGCCTGTGAATGTGACTTTATTTGGAAAAAAGGGTCTTTGTAGATATAATTAAGTTAAGGATCTTGAGATGAGATCATCCCAGATGATCTGGGTGGACCCTGAATCCCATGACAAGTTTCCTTATTAGAGACACACAGGAGAGACTTGATAGACGACAGAAAGCCAAGTAAAGGCGAAGACAGAGATTATAGTGTTGCAATCCAAGCCAAAGAATGCCAGTCAGAAGTCGGAAGAGGCAGAGAACAAAATCTCTCCTAGAGCCTCTGGAGGGGCTGTGGTCCTGCTGACACTTTGATTTCAGACTTGTGTCCTCCCAAACTGTGAGAGCATAAATTTCTGTTGTGTTAAGCCACCACGTTTGTGCTAATTTGTTATGACAGTCCCAGGAAACTAACACACCCCTATGTCCAATATTTGGGATACAATCACAGGGAGCAAATTGACCTCCAGGGCACAACTTGCAGAGACCGAGAATCATTCATTCTTGAAATATGAATGAATGAGATCTTAAAACGGTACAAGGGAAGGGAGCCAACATTGACTGAGTGCTTACTGTGGTCCAGGCACCGTCCTAGGCACCTACGTCTATTATTTCATTTAATTCTCACAACAACCTTCTAAAGTAGGTACAAGGCTGAAATTGGATTAGGAGGTTGGATGTGCCTTGATAAAGAACCTCGAGACTCCAGTCATGACTTACCACAGCTAAGAAATAAATACACTTAACCAAGAGGCAGTTAGGTATAGCCATCAGAGCCAGACTGCCTGGATACGAACCCCCAAACTTCTACTCACCAGCTGTGTGACCCTGAGCAGGTACTTAACCTTTCTGTGCCTTGATTTCTCCATCTCTTAAATGAGGATAATCTGGTACCTGCCTTACATAAGGTTTTTGCGAGTTAAAGCATGTCAAGCATTTAAGATGAAGCCTAGCAGACAGCAGCCACTCCATAAGGCTTAGCTATCAGTGTAACACACTTGCTATGAAGCACACAGTAAACACTCAATGGATATTTGCTGTGATCATCATCATTAGCTCAATTAAGACCCAGCTAGACCTTAATCTTTCTCTGTTTTTTCTAGAGAGTCATGATCTTTTTTCTGTTAGACTTGAAGAGACCTCCTTGGAAGACGGAAATGGGATTAAAATAAAAGCTCTCAGAATGTGGGCTCTCAGACTGACCCAAAATACAAGGCATATAAAGTAATGGCAGGAGAGGGGACAGTCCTTTAAGTCTTTCAACATATACTTAATAGAGAATTAAACTTAATTTCAAAATTACAAAATAAATAGATTGAAAGATAGTCACAGCACTCAAAATGTCACAATTTACAAGGGCGAAAGCCACTGACTGTTAGGTAGGTGGGGGGAAGCGAGGTAAGGAGGGAAAGAATGGTTTTCCTAAAAATGAAATAAAATAATAAAAGTAAAAACAAAGTAAAAAATTTCTACTGCCAAGAAATCAGTAGGAGCTTTTGCCATACTAGAATAAACTGTAGCCAAAAAAAATTGAATTAGTTTGTTTATTTCTTAGTTCATTTCTTCGTGTATTTAACATTTATTGCCCATTAATGAGTAGTTCCTGATCACCAAGTTTTATTATCTAGTGGTAGTGTATACAAACAACTACAATACGGGCAGGAAAGAAATGAGGGTCATAGAGGAACAATAAAAGGGAAGAGAAGTTCACTGCAGATTTCTGGGGAAAGTGCTAGACCCGAGGACTGCTCAGATCTCTTCCAGTCCCTGTAAGGCTAATTCCAGACCGTGTCATTAGTCACATACCACAGTGTCAGTATATGAAACCTTTCTACTGGCTGGTTGTACCGTATATTGATGTTATTGCTTTACTTTTGTAAGCCAAATATATTTTATTTGTGCATTTTATTGTTTCTCTCCCTCTACCAGAATGTAAGCTTCACGCCTGCTAGGCACGTTTGAATTCTAAAATAGTGTCTGACTCATAGGAGGTGCTCCATAAATACTTGCTGAATGATGGGACAAACACAACCTCTACTCAAGCATGCAGCTTGATGGAATGGAATCCAGATGGCCTTTAAACCTTCCCATTGATAGAAGATACTATAGCAACTGTCCCCAAAGGGAAACAACACCCTCCTCACCTTTCCCTTCTCTGTGAACAGTCCCAACCTCCTCCATCTGTACACACGGGCGCCTGCAGCCATGTTTGCTTTGCATGACCTTGCTTTCTTGGTCTTAACTGATTGGACCAAAGCAGACATGTAACCTAAGCTGAGCCAATCCGATTCTCTTTCCTGGGGATTCATTTTGCCTTTGTAAGAATAGAGGAAGTTTGGGGGCCGGCCCGTGGCTTAGCGGTTAAGTGTGCGCGCTCGGATACTGGTGGCCAGGGTTCGAATCCCAGGTGCGCACCGACGCACCGCTTCTCCGGCCATGCTGAGGCCGCATCCCACGTACAGCAACTAGAAGGATATGCAACTATGACATACAACTACCTACTGGGGCTTTGGGGGAAAAAAAAGGAGGATGAAAAAAAAAAGAATAGAGGAAGTTTGAGAAAATGACTTCTGAATTCACTCACAGATCCAATGGCAAGGAGAGAGAAATATATATAAAATTACAAAAGTCTTTGTAGAAAAGCTGGATGATATAGAAAAGCACAAAAAAAGAAATAAAAAATCACCCATTTATCAGAGTTTGTAACAATAAAAAATAGGAAGCAACCTATATTTCCAAAAAGAAATGGATAAATAAACTATGGTACATTAATACTGGGCAGTACTGTCATGGAAAGATCTACAAAACATTTTTTTTATTATTTTATTGAGGCCATAATAGTTTATAACATTGTGTAATTTCAGGTGTACATTATTATTTATCAGTTTCTATATAGACTACATTGTGCCTACCACCAATAGTCTAATTTTTATCTGTCACCATACATACGTGCCCCTTTACCCCTTTTGCCCACTCCCCAACCCCCTTCCCCTCTGATAATCACTAATCTGTTCTCTTCATCCATGTGTTTGTTTATCTTCCACATATGAGTGAAATCATATGGTGTTTGTCTTTCTCTGTCTGGCTTATTTTGCTTAACATAATACCCTCAAGGTCCATCCACATTGTTGCAAATGGGACCATTTTGTCTTTTTTTATGGCTGAGTAGTGTTGCATTGTATATATATATACCACATCTTCTTTTTTTTTTTCCTGAGGAAGATTGGCCCTGAGCTAACATCTGTTGCCCATCTTCCTCTTTTTTTCTTTTCTTTTTTTTTTTTTCTCCCCAGAGCCCCAGTACATAGTTGTACATCCTAGTTGTAGGTCCTTCTAGTTCTTTTATGTGGGACGCCACTTCAGCACGGCTTGATGTGCGGTGAGTAGGTCTGCACTCAGGATCCAAACCAGTGAACCCCGGGCCACCGAAGTGGAACATACAAACTTAACCACTATGCCCCCGGGCTGGCCCCTACCACATCTTCTTTGTACACTCATCAGTTGATGGGCACTTGGGTTGCTTCCATGTCTTGGCTATTGTGAATAATGTATAATGAACACAGGGGTGCATAAATCTCTTTGAATTGTTGATGTCAAGTTCTTTGGATAAATACCCAGTAGTGGAATAGCTGGATCATATGGTGTTTCTATTTTTAATTTTTTGAGAACTCTCCAAAACATATTGTTAAGTAACAAAGGCAAGGCACAGAACAAAATGTGCAATATGCTACTATTTATGTTTTTTTAACTATATATTGTGTATAAAGGAATATAAGACTATAAACCATACTAGTAGCCATAGTCACTTCTGGGGAAGAGAGACATGAAGAGGAATTTTTGCTTTTTATGTGAAATATTTTTGTAGTATTTGAATGTATTATGATGACATTGTATTCTTATGTTACTTGTTTAATTAAAGGAAAAAACTCAAAATTATGAAAAGATAAGAAGTTGAGTCAATTGAGACGGGAGACAAGAAAACCATTCAGAAAACTGTGATGTTGCTCACATTTGAGGGAATGGCGACTGAGACAGGGGCAGAGGGGATGGTGAGAAAGAGATAAATGTGTGATACATTTAGGGTGTAGAATTGAGACTTGTGATTGATCGAATATAGTGGTGAGGAGGAGGGAATGTTTGGGGATGAGAGGTAATATCCTTTCATAGTAAAGAGCGTGGCTTTGGAATTCAGCTGCCAAGATTCAAAGCCCAACTCAGCCATTTACAAGCTAAGGGACACTGGGCAGGTTAGTTCGCATCTCTGTGTCTCAGTTTGCTCATTTGTCGATGGAGAAGATAATTTTATTTCCTAGCTCATGGAGTTTTTGTGAATCAATTCATGTAACGTGCTTAGAACTTTGTCATTGCTCAATACACATTCATCACTATTAGAATGACTCCTATTATTACCACCACGACCACCATCACTGTCATCATCATTATCATCATGAGGGCCAATTCTAGCACAGGTGACCAGCTGGAAATAGAGAAAAATATAAAATGATTTGAAGCATTCTCTGGGACTGCGAGTCAGAGAAGAATAAGGAAATCAACAAAAGTTCACAAACTTTATTATTGTGGATAACTAACAGACTGCATGGGGAGGGATGGAAGTAGTGCTGAATGAAAATGCCTGGCAAGTTATTTAGGGGTTAGGTTTGAAGGAACTTGTATGAATAGCTATTGTTAACTTGAAAAACCTCAAAAAGAGTTTATTTGGGAATAGCCAAAAGAATTGCAGTTCAGGATACGCATGCTATGGCAAACCATAGGCACATCCAACAAAGGAGGGGAGCTGCCTTTATAGAGAAAAAGGGGGAGTAAGGAGGAGCTGTTCTGAATGAAAGTCCATTGGGGAAAGTAACAGTTCAGGGTGCCAACAGCTTCTCATTGGCTGAGCTGTGGCATTTCTCATTGGCTGGGCTGTTGCTGGGTGGGGAGAGAAATCTTCCTTCAGTAGTAAAGTAGTTTTACTTCCTGTCCAAGTTGCAAGGGTGAGTCTCTTCCTGTTTGGTGTAATTGAAGTTGTGTGATGGGGCGTGAGAGCTCCCCGTACAGGCCTTCCCAACTCCAATTTAATTAAGGTTTCTTTTATTAATTTCCACACTATATTTTAGGACAGAGAAACACTGGTTGAGTCTTTTTCCTCTTTGTAAATTTATGTTTAAAAATTTTGGTATAGGGCCGGCCCCGTGGCTTAGTGCTTAAGTGCGCACGCTCCGCTACTGGTGGCCAGGGTTCGGATCCCGGGCATGCACCGACACACCACTTCTCTGGTCATGCTGAGGCTGCGTCCCACGTACAGCAACTAGAAGGATGTGCAGCTATGACATACAACTGTCTACTGGGGCTTTGGGGGAAAAATAAATAAATAAATAAAATTATAAAAAAAAATTTGGGGTATATATAATTATATAGAGATATGTAAATATATATCATATGTATACATTAGCATACTCTTATTGCTATGATTTAAAACATTAAGCCAAAGCAAAGATCCCCTGAACAAACACAGCCTCTCTTCCTGCCCTAGATCACTTTCTCTACTTTTACACATATACCCAACACATTGAATACTTAACTTGGGGGATGTGATCAAAATAAGCCTTTATTATTGTCTTCCACTATCTTTAAAATATAATCGGGTACAGTAATCTCATTCCAGCCCTATAGAAGAACTCTGGCAGAACCATAACTTTTCTGCTCGCTCTTAGTTAAAAGATAGTCCTCAATTCAGAAATTAAAATGTCCACGTGAATCCAAACTCCCAACTTGATTTACAATCAGATCTTCTCTGCTCCAGCTGGAGGCTGGGTCCCATCTTGCCATTCTTCTCATTATCCCCTACTCAGTTTGTAGGCTGTTTCTGACCCCTCCTGGGAATATGCTGTGAGAGGGGGATGTGAGAAGAAAGGGGAAATTGGTACATTGGAAAGATCTTTACAGTAGTACTACAGGCATTTTCTGGTCTAGGAGAGACCAGGTCTTTCACATGGGCCATTCTGCGGGAACTTCAGAGGTCACCCCCAACTGTGACTCCCATGAGGTGCTAATGTACTGCTCTCAATCTCCACCCTGTTTCTGCTGCCTTTGACTCTTACCATGGGGGCTTTCTCACTCTCAGGCAGAAGCCCCCTGGAGCAGGACTCAGAATGGATCCAGAATCTCTCTTTTATGCGGCCCATCTCCAGTACAACAGAATCACTCTGACCCCCTTGCTCCAGCCAAATATAGACTTGCAGGTAGAGCCCAAGATAGCCACCTCCACTCTGTCATCACAGGTAACTCAAGCTTCTCAGGCATGTGTCAGGCTCCAGTCCTTGTGTCTCCCAACTGTAGGCTCCCAATCGCATCTCAGGCTCCTCAGAATGGTCCCAGGCTGGAGGGAAGGAGGTAGCAATCGACCCAAGCTACTCACAACAACAGCATCTCTCTCCAAAACTATTTTACCAATTCCTCTCCTTCTACTCCCTGATCCTTTTTAATATCCTTAATCTAAGTGAGGAATACAAGAGCCAGGGAATTGTTTTGTAACCTTTGCCTGCATATATTCTGCACACGTGGATCTGGCTTTGAAATTTACCATCTATTATAGCTTGATGTTTCAATCTTGAAATTTCCATTTTAATGTCCTTTTACACACACACGTAACTTTGTTTTGTATGCTTTTGTGTTTTTTTGGCATCATCAACCTTAAAAATAAAACAACCAGTTATTTACCAGCAAAAGGAGTTTATTTGAGAATAGCCAAAGAATTGCAATTCAGGATGTGCATGCTATGGCGGACCATAGGCAAATCCAACAAACAAGGGAGAGGACCGTTATTTTACAGAGAAAAAGGAGGAAATTGGGAGGGGTTGTTTTGAATGAAAGTCCATTGGAGCAAAGCAAGAGTTCAGGGTGGTGATAGATTCTCATTGGCTGAGTTGCTGGAGTAGTCGATTTCTGTTTGGGATGCAATGTACATTTCTCCCTCTTTCCTGTTGAGGACTTCTGTTGGGGTCTGTTAATTGACTGTCTTTCCTGTAATTAATCTGGAATGGTGCGTGGGAGCTCCTCCTTCCCACCTCCTGACTCCATTTTAAGTGAGGTTTCCCTTTATTAATTTTCACAACATAAATGTGATCTTTGTATACTTATTCTGCAACTTCCTTTTTTTTCATCTAAACTTGTATCTTAGAGACTCTTACCAGCAAGTATATATGGATTCATTTATTTATTACCCCGTTGGATATTAGACACAATCAAGCGGCCCTAACTCTTTACTCTGGCAGCAAGCAAATAAACTTTTCCAGCAGACCAAATTTAACCCCCAGACTTGTTTATCTTGGTGGATATAGAGTTTTTTTTAATGACATTTGAAAGTTTTCTGCTAAAAAACAAAAAAAAAACTGGATCCACGGCCCTCTATCGCCACAGATTTATATCTTCTTTGAGTTCATGACTTCTCATACATCTTGCACTCTCACCCCTCATTTTGCTTCTCTCCCTGAAAATCACTTTCTGGCCAACGTGAGACCTCTTCAGGGCAGAAACGCCGTCATCTTTGTATTTTCCTCCGCCACCCACCAAGAGCTCCTAGCCAGGCACAAGCCTTCAAAAATAAGTATGAGCTCATTTCATCGTCCTGGCTGCTTTTTGCACCTCCAGGCGTTAGAGGGCGATAAAGCCCGAAGTGGTGCCTTGGCGGTCCACGGAGGCCGCTCCCGGCGCGCACGTCGACGTCGACGTGGGGGGCGGAGCCGCCCTGTGCGCGGTGACTGGCGGCGGCGCTGGCGGCAGCTGGCGGCCTAATAGTGCGGGTCGCTGGCTTGGAGAACTTCGGCGGCGGCGGTGGGGCCGGCGACGACGACGACAGCAGGAGCGGGCCCCGGGCTTGGTGCTTACCATGCCGAGCGTGGAGGAGCTTTACCGCAACTATGGCATCCTGGCCGATGCCACGGAGCAAGTGGGCCAGGTAGGTCCCCGAGCGGCCTGCAGGGCCCGGCGCTCCGCGGCCTCTCGAAGGCGCCCCGGGCCGGGCGGGCGCTGCTGCCTCGGCCTCCCGCGGGCTCCCGGCCGCCCCGGCGGGCTCGGCGGGGGGAGCCCTTCTCAGGGAGCGTGGGCTCCGGCTTCCCCGGGGAGAGCGCGCTCCCTCGCCGTGGCGTTCGCTCACCCCGCCTCTTCGGCTCCCCAGCCTTGCCCTCCCGATTTCTCTCAAGTCTTTCTCCTCCTTTTCGGTGGAGCTCAGTTTCTCGGAAGATTAGACTGAGAGTTCTCAAGAGATCAGAAATGTCTTTCTCGAGGCAAAAATCTGCTCTTCATTTAGGCAGAGTGCCTAGGGGACAGAAGTTTGTAAAAAACGGAAGAGGGGCCCTTGCGGCCGGACTGGAATGAGGGCGCACGATTTCATTCTTCGGTGCGTCTTTTGAGCGCCGACCGCGCACCAGGCGCTGTGCGGGGCGCTAGAGTTTCAGGGTAGACTCGTGCTCTCCCGGAATGTGCGGTGATAAGCAAATAAATAAGAAAGATGGGTTCTTCTCCCCCGCCCCGTGAAAAGTGTTGTGAAGAAGATAAAACCGGGCCGTGCGGTGTCAACGGGGAGGGGGAAGGGGGAGAGGGCAGCTTTAAATAGAGTTGTCTGGCAAGAGCTCTCTGCAGGGTTTGACCCCGACACAGTTGCAGCAGTGTTGAATTGTCCATACCAAACCGTTGCTTCTTTGTGAGTTTTCAACTACTGGAGCACTTTGAACTTGAGTTGATAAATGGGTGTGTGTGCGCGCGCGCGCGCGTGTTTTCTTAGGAAATGAACCAGGCTCTCTCGGAGGTAATCCTGATCATTGTTGCTAGAAATCCCATGCCATATTTTTTTTAGTTTTTAGAACTTCACGTGATTCTTCGGCTTACCTGTCGTCTGGAGTAGAAAGTGGACGATCCTGGAGTCTAATAACATTAGCAAAGCTGTGGCAGTACCCCTCCCGCCCCCTTTTCTGGACATGTCTCATTCGGGTAGAAGCTTTCTGAGCCGAATGAAAAAAATTTTGATGTTGGAGCCTTATTTTAGCTTAATCTGGAATTGTGACTGTACCAGTTTTAAGTATCAGATGATTTTCCTTTCCTACAGATTTCCATTTCAGTAGGGAATTTTGACATTGTCAATGAGAAAGATATACTGGCAGTCTGTGGTAGATGTAGATAGTGTGTGTGTGAGGTCCGTAGTGAAGGGGAAATTTTCTACCTATTAAGACAAGGTGGGAGAAACTGGCCAATCATAGTTTGAGTTTGTTGCTGATGTTCCTGGAAAGAACTAGTAGTGAAGATATTGTCATTCATGGTGACTGAGTTGGAGAAGATTTAGCAAATAGTTTGCCTAAAATTGACTTTGTTGCGCACCAGCAGCCTGGGTGGGGTAGAAGCTAGAACAGTGATTCTCAGTCAGTGCGTAGATGGTGCTCTCCCAGAGAGGTGTGTCAGGAATCTTCTGGAGAAACTTTGAAACCGTATACATAGTGCTGTCCCATACCCCACCCTCGTTTTTTGCTGGAGTGGAAAAAAGGTTGACAGCCACTCACTTAGAGTAAGTTACGGCAAATAGAAGCCAAACTGGAATTTATATATACTGTGAATAATTGAGAGTTGCTCGCATTTCTCTCTTGAGTCTTCTTTAATTATAAATCCCAGATTATATTGAGAGTTCTCCCTCAAGAGGTCAAAAATATCTTTCTCAAGGCAAAAATCTGCTATTAATTTAGAAAGAGTGTTTGGGAGACAGAAGTTTGTGGAAAACAGAGGAGGGGCCCTTTCGTGCAGCCTTTAATGAGGACCCACGATTTCTATTATTCAGTATGTTTTCTGAGTGCCTGCCGTGAACCAGACACAGTGCTGGGTGCCAGGATTGTAGCACAGTTCCCTGTAGGTGATGGGAGATCAGTACCTTCATGACACAGTAATGACAGCTGTCAAGCAACTAGTTAAGACGAAAAGACCTCTGAATAATGAAGTGTAGCGATTTGCTCAGCCTCAAACAGTGAATTCTGGGAGAACTGAAGCTGGACTAAACCATAATGCCTACTAATTCTGCTCGGTGGTGTAATACTTCTTCTTTTAGAGAAAATGCCTGAAACTGCCCACCAAAAAAAATGTGGCTCTCAGGATACTGCTTGTGAATTTTATCTAATAAAAGCAACAGAAGGGATGCCTGCCGTTCACGTTTTTTTTAAGGAGGGAAAAAAATGTTTACCTTTTTAGTGTAGTAAGGCCTGATTTTCATGTTAACTTATGAGATTTACTGTCAAGACTTAAGTTACCTGGCAGGTACCTATCTGGACATTTCTAAGACCATATATGAGTTTCTTCATCTAGAACTTCCTTCTCTTATTTTGATTTTCACCCTTTGTCAAAGAGGTGAGTCCCACAGTTGCTCACATTGCTACCACTGAGGGGCGTGCCCCGTCCGCTGTTGTCAGGACTCCTTTCAGAGCAGTGCTCTCTAAATATATCAGGGTCAGCCCAGGTCATCTGAGGTTTCATCATCTCATTTCCCTCAAGCAGATGAGATCTTTCTCTTTTTGAACTCCTTGGGCACTATGTATTCGTTAAGAGTACTTCAGGTTTGTATATTATTTCATGCTAGGACTTTTCTTATTCCCTTACTAAATTATAAAGTCTTCAGGTTAAAGGTTAAAACCTTTTATTTTTTAGTTTCTCTCCTTACACTGTACCTTACCCTTCAGTAGACATTTCTTCTTCAGAGTTGAAGAAATATATTCAAAGAAGGAACAGATATAGATAGATAGATAGATAGATAACCAAAAACCTGTTTACAAGGATTATCTCTTATGAATGAAGAAGGGAACTTTGCTTTATACACACACTCACATTCACACACACACATGTGAACCGTGAGTGTGTATTTTCTAGTAAGCAAACTGCAGGTGATACATTCTAAGTGAAGCGTTACCTATTACCTCAAAACCTTCTGGTCCTCTGTTGTCTTTCCTCTTGTAGCTCCTGTGTCACACCTACTTACTCAGCACCCCCAGCCCCCGCCTCTGCTCCTTCATGTCTCCTTCTTCTGCTGTGTGTGACTTTTCCTCCCTAACCCCTTTTTCCACTGTGCTCTGCCCGGGGCTCCCAACTAGCCATAACAGAGCAAGCTGTGGCCCACCATTATTTTACATTTTGTTTCACATTTTTATGAATTTACTTAATTTTAAAATGTAGATACTTAATTTTATATTATGTAGTCAAAATTTTTTAAAATTTAAGAAGCTTGAAGGGGCTGTGGCAGTTAGGCTGATCTAAGATTAGATCAATATAACGCCTACACTTTGATTCCTCCTGTGTTCTTTCATACAGGAGTGCACTGGCTCTTCAGGGTGGGAGAGTGTAGGCTTTACTGACACAATTTGTAAAATAGCCTTCTTTTGGTACCTTTCTTTGTATGGTTAAGCTAATCTCACAGACCAAGTTCATAATCCCCCAAAAATATGTAGAAGTGTTAACAACTTACTTTAGTATTAAATACAAACCAGATTTATTAATTGAGCTTGTGGAAGAAAGTAGTAATATAGCTTAACTTACTCATTTTCTTTTTATGTCATTCTTGAGAAATATGTTTGTTGAAATTACATCCTTTCTTTTCTAAAATAATGCATTATTTCTTAGAGGCTGTATCCTGGACCCAAACATGGCTTTACCTGGTACGTCACTGACCACTTATGCATATTGGTTGTGTTTTGACAATCAGTATCACAGATTTTTTTTCCTTTAGAATGTGTCTGCTGAATGTGGATTAAATTCTAGCTGACTTTTTTTGTGTGTGTGAGGAGGATTGGCCCTGAGCTAACATCTCTTGCCAGTCTTCCTCTTTTTGCTTGAGGAAGATTGTCGCTGAGCTAACATCTGTGCCGATCTTCCTCTGTTTTTCATATGTGGGACGCCACCACAGCGTGGCTTGATGAGCAGTGTGTAGGTCCACGCCTGGGATCCAAACCCGCAAATCCCGGGCCGCCAAAGCAGAGCGCACGAACCTAACCACTGGGCAAGTGGGCCGGCCCCTCTAGCTGACTTTTTACTTGAAAATATCTTAGGGATTTCTTTAGAGTTTGCTGTTTTAATTAGATATTAAAAGCACACAAAAATACACGGTCTTAGATGTGCATTAAAGGTATTTACAATTAAAGCTTCTTGTTAGGATCACAAATTTATCTATCAGTTGAGCTATACAACTATATTGAAGGAGGAAAAACAAGCAGTGCTGTGTAGTATTTGGAATATTTTATTGTGGTTACAGTCCTACCTGTCACTAAATCACTGTGATCACTGAAAATACCACTTATATCTTGTTTCCTACTTTGAAAAGCAGAAGTAATAACTACTTTAAGGAGATTCAGTAAAAAGTCTAGTCCCTATGCTACAGTTAGAAGACAGATCATTCAAAGAGCTGGCAAAGAAGAATATCATTTTATTTTGCATTATAAAGGGCACTTAGTTGAAGTCTGTTAGTAATGTCTGAAATTATTTGATAAAACTGTTGCCTACCATTGTAGAATCTTTGATTTCTAGTTTGAATATGTTAAAACATCTTAACTTTCCAAAGGGCCTGCTGTGTTTGGGATGCTACATCCCAGTTTCTATGCCTGTGTGGAGCCTGTATTTAGGACTCAGATTTTACCTTTGACAGACCAGATCTGGCAAGCTTTTCTTTCTCTCCTCCTTTGTTAATTCAGATCTCAGAACATGAGTTTGAAAGACTCCAATTTGAAAAACTTGGGGGGACCGTCCCGGTGGTGTACTGGTTAAGTTTGCATGTTCCACTTTGGCGGCCCAGGGTTCGCAGGTTCAGATCCCTGGGGACGAACCTACGCACCACACGTTAAACCATGCTGTGGCGGCGGCCCCTACAAAATAGAGGAAGATGGGCACGGATCTTAGCTCAGAGCTAATCTTCCTCAGGAAAAAGAGGAAGATTGGCAACGGATGTTAGCTCAGGGCCAATCTTCCTCACCAAAAAAAAAGCTTTGTATTGGGCACAAATCCTGACTGTAGCGCCTGTCAGAACTATGTTCAGGTCCTAGATCTGCTGCTGAACTCTGAGCCTCAGTTTTTCTCATCTGAAAAGTAGGGATAGTAGTCACACCTAACTCACAGGATTATTGTGAGGCACGTACACAAGGCATTACTCAGTCCCTGGTAGGCTTTCAATAAATGTTGCGAATGATTCCTTTTTATTCTATTCCAGATTTTTTTTTTCTTGGCAGGGGGATGAGTTGTTTCAAGCAGGGATTCTTCATTTAATTTTAGACATTCTAAAGAGTTTCTTCAAAAGGCTTTATAAGTAAAGCTTTAAGTTTGAGTTAAAGGAAATTGGATTGTAATACTCTACAAAAAGGATGTCAGAACTGTTCAAGACTTCAATTTTATGAAGTCTGTCTAGAAGTTGTGAGGCAAACCACAGGAATGTAAAGTGGTAGAGAAGTCAGCTATGATTTTTCGAACCTTTACACTAAAAAGTATATAATATACTTTTGAAGTTATAATTCCTGAAGACTGATTTTGTGTCTGCATTTCATGAGGAAGCTAACCTTAGTCACAGAAGTTTCTGTTATTTAGGAATAAGTGTTATGTTGAAGAAATTAAAAGGAGTTGTTATTAATCAGTTGATGGAAATTATTTCTTAGAACTAATTTTTACAATTTGTTTTTTAGGTAGGTTGGCAGTATATGAACTTTTAAGGTAATCCAGTAATTATGCAGGTTATATTAAAATCTGTACCGTTAAAAGATCTAATTGTGATGGTAGCCTTTTGATACATAGAACATTTTATTTCTGGTTATAAAAAAAAAGGAATCTGCTTAATTGAGATCCTCCTGTACCTAAATAACTTTACATCCCGCTTTATTTTTTTCACTTAACATAGTATTGTCCATGAAAAGAATTATTATAAAACTAAATTTTTGGTTATTCTGTAATCCATTGGATGTTTATTAGTCATTCCCCTCTTGGTGGCATGAAGTAAGCTCACATATCTAAAGCACTTAGGGCATCGCCTTATATGGAGTGAAGAGTATGCTCTGTACATGATTGGGATCATTATCATCATGTTTAAGGTTTTCCAGTAATTAAAAGTTTTATCCGTATGTCCAAACAGAAGATGTATCTATAGTCTCGATATTTGTTATTGTTGTTTGCCAGCTTGATCATTGTCATTTAATAAAAGGACTGTTTTGGAGGCAAGTGTGTAAGGGGGATTGAGAACTTGTTGACTCTTACAGTATGAGTGTCTGAGGGAGAGCACTTCTGAATTTCTCTTGAAAAGGAAACAAATGAGCAATGAATATATTATTCTAGTAAAAAGTTAAATATGTGACGTTAGAATCTGTCCTAGGGCTGGCCCCGTGGCTTAGCGGTTAAGTGCGCGCGCTCCGCTACTGGCAGCCCGGGTTCGGATCCCGGGCGCGCACCAACACACCGCTTCTCGGGCCATGCTGAGGCTGCGTCCCACATACAGCAACTAGAAAGATGTGCAACTATGACATACAACTATCTGCTGGGGCTTTGGGGAGAAAAAGGAGGAGGATTGGCAATGGATGTTAGCTCAGGGCCCGTCTTCCTCAGCAAAAAGAGGAGGATTAGCACGGATGTTAGCTCAGGGCTGATCTTCCTCACCAAAAAAAAAAAGAAAAAAGAATCTGTCCTAATCTGAAACTGGCTGGCTATATAGAATGAATTACCATTTTCATATCCTAAGATATGAGGCAAAATAAAGTTTCCTGACCTTCCTGGTATTGCTTAATTTCAGGAATGTATTTGCTCCAGCCTCTTCAAGGTGCTAGTTGGAAACAAATATATTTAAGTAAATGTAACACAGTTCTTTGAGAATTCTATGCTATTCATTACAGTTTTTTAAGCATGCTACAATCACAAGGCTAGGGTCAGTAATCACTAGAATAAAGAAGTGTTGGTACAGCAACAAACTTATTTGCTCTTTCCACTTAAAATTAGAGTCATCCTTCTCTCTTCCCCAACTCACAAATAAGGCACAGGGGGCAGGGGCAGATGGTAGCAAGGTAGGTGTCCAATTGAAGCAGTAAAGCTCCAAAAATAAGTCCGATTTCTTAGCCTATGTAAAATTTTACTAATGTAAAGCAGACTTTAACAAGTTTATTTTGCTTCCCATCCTTCAAAATTGTGTTTATTTTCTGCTTTATTCTTTCTTTCAGCATAAAGAGGCCTATCAAGTGATATTGGATGGTGTGAAAGGTGGTACCAAGGAAAAAAGATTAGCAGCTCAGTTTATTCCGAAATTCTTTAAGCATTTTCCAGAATTGGCTGATTCTGCTATCAATGCACAGTTAGACCTCTGTGAGGATGAAGACGTATCAGTAAGTTTATGATTCACGCTTTTCCCCAAGCTTTCAGATGTTTCTCTTGCCGTTTTCAGACATTTTTTGTGTGTAGCTGATGTAATTGAAGTACCAGTCATATCCGTGCACGATAAAATACTGCAGTATGGTCTGGCGTGATGTCATACCGGGGCTTAAATCTACACTTGGGAAAGTGGGTTAGTTCTTTCACCACGTTTCAACTGTGAAAAATGCATAGAATCACAAATTACTTTGTTTTACTTATCTGTTATCCGATGTTAAAAACAGGTGGTGGCTCATATCTTTTTCATAAATTGTTATACATTGTGCATATGAAATTAGAGTAATGTAGGTTTTCAGTCAGTTTATGCTTGCTTAAATATTTAAAATATTAATAGTATTACATCATAAGATATAGTTTTAACACCTCTAAATATTTTGCATAACAGAAAAATAATTGATCTGTGTAATAATTGTATGTGATTACTAGAATAAGAAGAAATGGATTTTCCTTGGAACAGAATTAACCGTTAGCATTTCTGGCTGCTGATACAGGTTCCTAAGAATGTTCACCTATTAGCTCCTGACTTTTCAAGTGAAATTAGTGAATCACCAACATTTCATCCAGAATTGCTAGATATAACTCCTATATATTTTTATGTTAAACTAAATAAGCCAAGACCACGCATTTGGAATTAAGTACACAGAATATATTCAGAAACGTTGTGTTAACTAGTCAGTACTGAAAATTCTGAAGTAAATAGTTAGATATGATATTGCCACTATAGCCATTCTTACCCTTAAGAATGTACTGCACTGTATTGTGTGCCCAAAGGTAGTCAAAACCCAACAGTTGTGTATAATCAGTTACAAACCATTGTGTATAGTCTCAAATCCGTCTGTTCCAGTCAGATAATTGTATTTAATGTCCTTTTCCACCACATTTTGTTTTAGTTATTCTGTGAAGCTTGAATATTAAATTGGAGCAAATTATGTCTAAAAGTGCTAGAAATCTCATATTTTATATTTTTGTGAATTATGCCCCTCATTATGGTTTTTCTGTGGTTTTGGTTTTCTTTGAAGATTGGGGTTGTTGTTTCTATTGATGACAGTGTTTGACTAATTTTTGTTTGAAATCATATTCAGATTCGACGGCAAGCAATTAAAGAGCTGCCTCAGTTTGCCACTGGAGAAAATCTTCCCCGAGTGGCAGATATACTAACCCAACTTTTGCAGACAGGTAAGGAATTTTATTATTACCGTTTTAGCTAAATATAACTTCTCTCTGAAATAGTGACTCTGTTTTTGGCTATTTTTTGGCTGAAGGTGCTACCTCTGATAGATTAAAATTCTTTTTCTCATTCAGTAGTTTGAAGCTTAATGACTTGTGATTATCTAATTCTTTGTGTTGTTTTGTTTTTAATTCTGTTTATGAAGATATAATTACTGGATTCTTTGGGGAATTTTGAAGCATCGTGATTTCCCTATAACCCCCACCCCAAATTCCCTGTAGTTTCTTAATTGTACCATCTTAACATAAAAAAGCTTTCCAGGTATGCCAGATCAGGTTCTCCACCCTTAAAAGGAAGATGTATTTTCTTGGTACTTGAGAGAAATGCTTAGTTATATGTCTCTCTCAATGTAATCTTTGAGCAACTATGTTGAATCAAGTTTGAAAATGAAGCAGATGATATTTTTCATTTATTTTATACGTTATACCACTTTTTCTCTACCCAGATGACTCTGCAGAATTTAACTTAGTGAACAACGCCCTGTTAAGTATATTTAAGATGGATGCAAAAGGTAAGACCATTTCTTGTTCTGAATTGTGTTTGATGTCTTAAAAAATTGGGGAGCTTGGTATTACTCATTAAGGATAAAGTCTGGGATTCACCCAGAGATCTATTTCATAAAAATTCTAAATGTTCTTAAAAAAACTGCTCAAGATATTTGTGACTTGAAAAACCAGTAGAAATAATTGCAAAAACAGATCAAACTTTTCCATTGGAAATGTGGTGGAAAAACTCCCTTTGCCACATTAAAGAAATTCTTCCAAAATACCTGGGTTTATTTATTATTAATGTAGAAAAGCAAAGTCATGCTCAAGCTGATTCTGAATCCATGACAAAGCATGTGATCACTCTCATAGCTGGGGCTGTAAAAATTTCAAACTGATTTAACCAGTATCAGTGATATTCAGGATGTTTATTAACTCACTTGAAAAGAAATACTATAAATTGAGTTAAATTGAAAAACTTCATTCCAATATAGAATTGACTTGCTACACACAATTCTTGTTTTATAGGGACTTTAGGTGGCCTGTTCAGCCAAATACTTCAAGGAGAGGACATTGTTAGAGAACGAGCAATCAAATTCCTTTCTACAAAACTGAAGACTTTACCAGATGAAGTCTTAACAAAGGAAGTAGAGGAACTTATACTAACTGAATCTAAAAAGGTAAGCTTCAGTCATCATTTCATGGAACTTCTCTAAAGCAAGAGAACATATTTGAAATTAGCAATATTCGTCAATGCTCTGTATAGCTTGTGTATAAAATGGTATATCCCATTAGAACCACCATAGAACTTCAAGCTTATATTATATTTTGCACTTTGGTGACTTGTAATGTCGAATCAATGTTTTAATTTAAAGGGATGTGATCACATTTAAATCCTTTGTGGTGTTATCCTCAAAATTTCTGCATTCTTCAGGACTCTGTACAGATCATTTCCTTCAGGAAATTTTACCGAATTCCCCACCCCTCTCCCCAATTTTAAGATATTCTCCCATAGTATTCTGGATCACTCCAAAATGAAAATGAAATCACATTGAAAAGACCTATTTTCTCATCCTACCCATGACACTGTAAGCTCAAGAGACCATGCTTGCTTGTCTGTGCTCCCTGCATCTAGCATAGTTACAGATGCCAAGATTCGCAAGGTGTGTCACAATTAACTTTTTACTCATAAAGTGCCAAAGTTTGGGAATAATTTATTTTTTTTTATATGTTCAGGAAAATTCAAAATTTTCTCCAATAGCACCACTGATAAGGTGTCTTCAGTGAGAGGAAAAGGAGCAGCTCCCCGGCTGGGAATATCAGCCTACTTTACCTGTGCCCCAGCCGGTACTCTGGTGGAGTATGCCATGATGGCTTGCTCCTTTGGTCAGTGAACAGAACAGCTTAGAGCCGCAGATATGGAGCACTTAAAATAAGACTTGCATGGTTTCCTATTTTACATACAATTACCATATTAATGTGAATGAGGCTGCTTTTAAATATAGGGAACTTAAGCTGATTTAACAGTTTACTACAGAATTTCTCAGTCTTTTTTGCTGTCACCCCCTGAATAGCCTTTTTAGACACCTTTTTCCTTAGCCACTCTCCCATGAAATTTTAGTGCCGCAGATGTACTCTGTCTCTGTTTATGTACTGTATATATATCTTTGCTTTATACATAAAAAAAAGAGTAAAATTTTCCAAGAAGCAAATTTTTCCCCTTTGGAGACAATATATCTCCCCATTAAGAATGCATGGTTTACTCTGAAGCTAGAAGTTGTGTTCTCATCAGTATTTCAGAAACATTAATAGCAAACTGACTTTAGTAACTGAAATAAATTTGCTAGAGTGTTTCAATATTGATCTTTCTTTCCCATTCAAGTGATAAAGATACTATTATGCTGAACTGTCTCTTTCCAGGTCCTGGAAGATGTGACTGGTGAAGAATTTGTCTTGTTCATGAAGATACTGTCTGGGTTAAAAAGCTTACAGACAGTGAGTGGAAGACAGCAACTCGTAGAGTTGGTGGCTGAACAGGCAGACCTAGAACAAACCTTCAATCCCTCAGACCCGGACTGTGTGGACAGGCTATTACAGTGCACTCGGCAGGCGGTACCCCTCTTCTCTGTGAGCTCTTTGTTTTACATAGCTGAGATTTTAATAACTCTGTTAGCTTCTCTTTTTATAGATATTCAGTTGAGCATTCTCCTCAAACCTTTGCATAAAAGCGTTAACACACTGGGGCCAGCTCCGTGGCTTAGCAGTTAAGTGTGCGCGTTCTGCTGCTGGCAGCCCGGGTTCGGATCCCGGACACGCACCGATGCACCGCTTGTCAGGCCATGCTGTGGCGGTGTCCCATATAAAGTGGAGGAAGATGGGCACGGATGTTAGCTCAGGGCCAGTCTTCCTCAGCAAAATGAGGAGGATTAGCATGGATGTTAGCTCAGGGCTGATCTTCCTCACAAAAAAAAAAAGCGTTAACACAATAGAGTGAATATTTACTTTTTGGAGGCCTGGATGGGGTTAGTTAGAGCCCAAAGCTGCAAGAAAATTTTTTAAAGTCTTGCTTAGAGACTTTTAAAAAATTTTGAGAATTTTGCATCATACTTTGTAGTTTGGCCGAGTTTCTAAAACACTTGGTTTAGTAATTTAACTTTTTTTTCTTAAATTTTCTAACAGAAAATTTCTAGGTAAATATGCTCTTTATCTCTGGCTTTTTACTTCCTCTGGCTGTGAGGCTTCTGGGGATGTGCACAGCATAGTTTGAAAAATACAGTTTAAAGGAGCTATCATTTTTCAGAAATGTACAGTCAGAAATTCAACACTAAAATTTCCCCCCAAATTTGACCTGAGAATCAAGGAAGAGTTCAAAGATGTATAGATGCCCCAATGCTCCAGATTACTTTGCAACAAAATATATATTGTCTGTTGAGGTTATTTCTGGGGTGCTCTGGGGTATGCACTATATTGTATTTGTAGCCACAGTACTTGATGCTGTGGTGCTCAGTTAGCATTTGTTGAGTGACATTCTACTATTATATTTGAGAGAATATTTCTTTTTTTTTTTTTTTGACAACTCAGTGTTCTTTGGATTTTTACAGAAAAATGTGCATTCCACAAGGTTTGTGACTTATTTCTGTGAGCAGGTTCTCCCTAACCTCAGTTCCTTGACTACCCCAGTGGAAGGTCTCGATATACAGTTGGAGGTAAGAAAATTTCTGCTTTTAGCACTGAAAAGGCATTCTCGTATTTTAACATAAATGTAAACTGCTAACTTAGATCTGATGGTAATGGCTAGCTAGTAATCTGTCCCAGGATCAATTGCATAGGAATGCTTTATGGAGTCAATGAAAGTTTGCTGCAATGGGAAAGCACTGCCTGTAGTTTTCATTATAGTCAGTCTCTACCTCTGTAGCCTTAATACTAAGGTGTTTAATTCATGAAAGTTCCCATTTCTTTGTCTGATGGAGTCAGGTTTAAATTGGATTAACATAAAATATCCTTTATCCCTTCTCCAATAGAACTGACTACTCTCTGTCTCCTTAGTATCTCAACTGTAATGTACATATACATGTTTTCCACAGCATGTGTAATACTTTACATTTATTTCTTTCTCCACATTTAACCTGATTCATCTCTTTAACCCCAGAATCTAGTGCGGAGCCTGATTCTGAAAGGCACTTAATGATTGCTGAATTGAACTGAAATATGGAAATGTATGTTCCATTTCCCTCATAGGTCTTTGGGATGGAGAAGAGTCTCGCTGTACACTGACACTGTAGTTTGAAGTTTGCTTCAATTGTCCTGGGTTTGTCTTACCAGACTGGGATTGAGTAAAGCAGAGATGAACCTCAAGAATAGTGGCAATTAGGGGCCGGCCCTATGGCTTGGTGGTTAAGTGCGCGCGCTGCGATGCTGGTGGCCCGGGTTCGGATCCCGGGTGCGCATCGAGGCACCACTTCTCCGTTCATCCTGAGGCCGAGTCCCACATACAACAACTAGAAGGATGTGCAGCTACGACACACAACTATCCACTGGGGCTTTGGGGGGAAAAATAAAATAAATAAAATCTTTAAAAAAAAAAAAAGAATAGTGGCAATTACCAATATTTTGAGTTAGTAGCCAGAGACTAAATTTAATAGCAAATGAGGCCCACCCTAAGTGTTAGTAAATAATTCTTTGCTGTTAAGAGTTTTTCCTCAGTGTCTCTTCATAGTACATTATTAACGTGTAGCAGGAAGTGTCATGTGCATTCTTTTCCTTACTACTCCTCACAGATATATTGAGTCATAAGATTTGGGTTTTAGGGTCTGCCCTGCCGCTCACATGCATTGCGACTTGTCACATAATCTCTCTGACCTTCAGTTTCCTCAACAGTAAAATATAGGCCTGCATCTCTGAATTCTTTTTCCAGTTCAAACATTATGATTCCTTAGAAACAAAATTGAAAAATAAGTGGTCTTAAATAGTTATTTAGAATCATTCTTATTTTACAGCCCTTGCTCATTCAAAAAAATACTACTAATAACAGTGAATTGTATGTTTTAGGTATTGAAACTGTTGGCAGAGATGAGTTCATTTTGTGGTGACATGGAAAAGCTAGAAACAAATTTAAGGAAACTGTTTGATAAGTTATTGGTAAGAGCTCTCTTTTCTTTCTTTATGGCATAGTCAGTGGATAGCCCCAAAGTCCAATAGTGTAGTATTAATTTTAGGTTATAGAGAACCAGCTTTAGAAATTTAGATTAGATAATAATTCTAGCAAGTATTGTTAGTTGCTCGGGCCATGTGTTGTCTGCTTTTTTAAAAAAAAATCTTTTAATCTCTGGCATTTCTTCTGTTGATGCTTTGCATAAAATATAATAGAGGATTTATATAGTAGGTCTTTCTGCTTTTCCTTTATCAAAATATTTTTTGCATTTGCTCCAGGTCACCATCCAGGTGCTTCCCAAGGCCAAGTAGCTTTAGCAACCAGGAAATAAAGTCGTTTAAGTCATAATTGTGGAGAAAATAGGCCATCTAATAAAAATCATTATCAGCATTACCAAGTGATTTTCTAGTTGGATGTGAGCAGTTGTGTAAGTGACATAGTGATAGGCATTAGGCCTGTAGCATGAATTGAGTCATCCAACATCTGGTGCTCTTCCAGACCTGTATTACGTACTGGGCTGTTGTAACACTGATATGGAATGCCTGTGGCAGTACTTTGAATGTAAAGAGACTCAATGCTTAAAAAATATGGACTAATGTTCAGAAAAGATTTTTGGAGTTAGAATAATGTAGTGCTTAAGAGCATCAGCTTTTGATGTCCAACCTAGATTGAATCCTGACTCTTGGCTTACTCTTTCACCACATAAGAGTTGCCTAAGCTCTCAGAACTTCAGTTCCTTCATCTGTGTAAATGCTTAATAAATGTTAGCTACTTTTATCATCAGTAATAGTAGTAGCAGCTGTAACATAGGTTAATGTGGTGAGTTGACAGGCTAGATCATTGATACAATAGGTAAAAGGGATATCTTACCTAAAATTCTGATCTTGATAGTTTTTAATGCTTCAGGTCTTAGAAGCATGCCCTGTAATTACTTGAGTATATGTTTATAATTAGAGTATTTAGAGCAGATTGCAAACATCTCTGTATTTTCATCTCTTAGGAGTACATGCCTCTCCCTCCAGAAGAAGCAGAAAATGGGGAGAATGCTGGTAATGAAGAACCCAAGCTACAGTTCAGTTATGTGGAATGTTTGCTGTATAGTTTTCACCAGCTGGGCCGAAAACTTCCAGATTTCTTAACGGCCAAACTGAACGCAGAAAAGCTCAAAGATTTCAAAATCAGGTGATGTATGATTGAAGTGGCCCAATCCTTGGCAAAGGTGATGGCTGTCTTGAGGCCCCCTGGGTTTTGTTTTCGTTTTACGAGAACTTTCTCTCCACCTTGCCTTACCCCAGTGGAACAGAATGGAAGATCCACAGAACAGGAATGTATATAAACATACGATAGCTGTGGCATAACAAATCCACAGAGGAGAAGGAACTTTTTAAAATGGACCCAGGCTCTCCCCATTTGCATTATGATCTTGGGCAGGTCCCCTCACCTCTCTAACCACCTCCTTCCAGATTTTCCTCAGTTGTGAAATGATCATAGTACCTGCCTCACAGAGTTGTGAGAATTAAATGAGACAATGAATGGAAAGCTTGGAGCGCAATGCCTGGCACATAGTGGGTACTCAGTAAACTGTAGCTGCTATTGTAGTGTTGCTGGAGGAGCAGCACTGGGGAAGTCTGCATAAGTGGTTTTCATGAAGACACTTTGTATTGAATCATTCCATTAACAAATTCACATCTTAAATTTTGGAATGCTTGGCCACTGTATTATCTGTTTCTGTCCTGTATTCTTTGATAAGACAGAGATACTTGGTGAAGCATTTGCTCAGAAGCAGGCAACTTAAGAAATCACTCTAAAAATGAAAAAAAAACGAAGCCACATGTGAAGCAGAATTCCTAGAAGTCAGCAGGATGGAGTTATGGTACCTCCTTTAGTCACATATTACCTGGGAACAAACTTGAAGAACAGATTACTCAGGACCCTTTGAGATTTAGATAAATTTATAATAAATTCTCAAATCTGCAATTTTGTTTTATTTTTAACTGGACCCTGAGGTACAAATAGTCAAACACTGTCCCTTGTTAGCAGGTAGACAAATGGAGATTAAGTGACTTGTCTAAGGTCACTTGACCTTCAGTTGGCCAGTGGAAGACTAGACACGAGGCCACCTGATTCTAGTCCATGGCTCCTGGATGTTTCACTCTGATGTAGACACGTGTCTTGCAGATTAACTTAACAAGCTTCCTTAGCACAGTGCTACAAGTCTTTCTCCTGCCAGGTTGACTACAGACTTATTCTCATTTTTGATAAAGGAAAACTGCTTTTACTTGTTTATGTATCTCTTGTGATCATGCAATGATAATTTTAAAAATATGACCTCAAAAAAATTACTCTTTATTGGTAAAGATCATTTAGCTATAGTAGAAGATTCTTTGAGTTTAGAAACAAAGTTGATGGGCCGGCCCCGTGGCTTAGCGGTTAAGTGCGCGCGCGCTCTGCTGCTGGCGGCCCGGGTTCGGATCCTGGGCGCGCACCGACGCACCCCTCTCTGGCCATGCTGAGGCCGCGTCCCACATACAGCAACTAGAAGGATGTAGCTATGACCTACAACTATCTGCTGGGGCTTTGGGGGAAAAAATAAATAAATAAAAGTAAAAAAAAAATAAAAACAAAGTTGAAGTGATGATTTGCTAATTAACAAATACTTCTTCATTTAGGCTGCAGTATTTTGCACGGGGCCTACAGGTTTATATTAGACAACTTCGCTTGGCTCTCCAGGGTAAAACGGGTGAGGCCTTAAAAACAGAAGAGGTAAGAATACTGGGTCACATCTTGTAAGGAAATTTTTATAATAGGCACCATTTATTACACATTCAGACTGAATTCATACATTGAAATGTAACATTCAGCTTTATTTGAACTGGTGATACGAGTCTATATTGAAGATATAAAAGATGTTAGAAGATTGTCTGCATATTTAGTTATTTGCTAAGTTATATTTTTATCATTGTTGAAATGTCTTGAATGTTTTCAATGTTTGTGAATAATGTTTGTTACCAAACTTAGATACATACCAACCTTTCACTAGGGTCTCATTAGCAGCACATTTTGTTTAAATATTTGATTGATGGTTGTGATATTTTTAATTTCACCTTTTTGAAACCCAAATATTAATTTACATTAGAAAAAAGATTAAACTGCCAATTCTATACCAAACTATATGTGTGTTTGTATTGGGATTTTGGTTTTCCCTGGTCTTGCCTATTTTGATCAGCCTTCATCCTGGTCCTAATGAAATATTTTAAGTTTTCATTTTGTCTTCCTATAACTTAAACTGATTTCTTTTAAAACAACTCCTTTGTGCACATGACCTGTCCCTTACACATTTTTCAGGTAAATTATAGATAACACTTTAAGTGTTCTAACCTGTCAGGGGAACATGAAGATGATTTGCTTTCTTTCCGTCTCTGTACTGGTTTAGAGTCAAGAAACAGCAGTAAGCATTATCTACAAATGTAAACCAAGGAATTCTCTAACTGTAGAAATGATTCTGAAAGAGAAGTATAATTACTCTGGTTCTATATGGGAATGGAATATGCATCATGAAAGTTATTGGCCTTTGAATTTAATTTAGTTTTCCTTTTGCAGAACAAGATTAAAGTTGTTGCATTGAAAATAACAAATAATATCAATGTTTTAATCAAGGTAAGTCTTCCTTTCTTACGCAGTCCTCCCAGCTAGCTAGAAAATTAGTGCACGAGGTTTTCCATGTGTCTTTAGGTTTGTAATGATACTGTTTAAGAAGAGATGCCATTGCATTCTGGATGTTTGGCCTTTTAAAGCTTTATGCTTTTTATAATACTGAGTGACGTCTCTGTAGCTATCATAAAATCCTACGTCATTTTATTTATTTAAGAGTTATTGCAGAAGATACTGCAAACAAAGGGAGACATGCAAATTTTCTCCAGCCCAAAGCATTGGAGCAGAGACATTTAGACTGAGAAATTTCACTGACTTAGGTTCTGATGGTCTTAATGCTATTGTGTCCTTTTGAATGGCCAATAAAACCCTGCTTTTGCTTACACTTAGAATGGACAGTCCTATGTGGCACATGAAATGTTTTCCTGTGGTCTTTTCTGTTAACTTGTCTATGTAATAAATTGAGACCTTGGGTACTCTAGGCTATGGCGTGCCTTACCGTCAAGCCGTAAATACCCTTAAGTTCTCTGTACCGTCCCCAAGTATCTACTAGCCTAAACAAAAAGCTAATAATCTGAGAGAACAAAAAAAAATCACAACAAAGTAGCCATCATTTGTTACTACAAGTTAACAGTACTATAGCCAGATGAGAGAAAGAAATGATATTTGTAACACCTAGAGCACAAAGCCTGACAGTAACAAAATTGGGATAGTGGTATACCTGAAAACTAATCTGGTAAAAATCCCATGGGGTAATTTTTTTTATCGGAACAGGGAGGGAAGCTTTTCAGAGAAAGCAACAGTGAGACATTGAGGGATGAGTATCATATTGTCAAGTAGAAAAGTGAAAAGGCATTAAAAACAGAAGAATACTAACTCATCTCCTAGGAAAATTTTTATAATAGCAACCACTTATTTCAAATCTTAAATATAAGTAATTTCAAACAGTGAATTCATATATTAAAATGTGAGATTTGACTTTATTTGAACTGATGACATAAGTCTAAGTTGAAGATATGCTATGATGTTAAAAGCATTTTAAACTTATCAAATACATGGAGATGAGAAAGTTTCCTGTTCAGGAAACCATAGTGATTTAAAGATGCCTGTAGCAGGAAGATGTCTGGGGAAGAGTGGTGAATTGGGTCAGCAACCAGTGTGTAGGGTGACTTGACAAAAAAAAATCCTGAAATCTTTTTTAAATGGGGTAGGAATGTGTGACATGATCAATTCTTTGTTTTAGGGAAATCACAAGAAAAACTTGGTGTGCTTTGGTCCGTCCTTGACATTTCTTCTCTATCTTTAATTCCTGCCTAAGCAGACTCATCTCATTCCACAGCTGACCTTCACTTCTATTTTAATGAATCTGTGAACTACCCCAGTTTCCCATTATCGTCTGAGATTAACATGTTTAAAATGGAAGCCTTCCCCTTTCCTCTTCCTGGTGTCCTTAATTAATAATATCATCAGAGGCCGGCCCGGTGGCTTAGCGGTTAGGTGCGCACGCTCCACTACTGGCGGCCCGGGTTCGGATCCCAGGCGCGCACCGACGCACCACTTCTCCCGCCATGCTGAGGCCGTGTCCCACATACAGCAACTAGAAGGATGTGCAACTATGACATACAACTATCTACTGGAGCTATAGGGGCAAAAAATAAAGGAGGAGGATTGGCAATAGGTGTTAGCTCAGAGCCGGTCTTCCTCAGCAAAAAGAGGAGGATTAGCATGGATGTTAGCTCAGGGCTGATCTTCCTCACAAAAAAAAATAATAGCCTACCCAGACTAGGGAAACTAAAGAAAAAATAAACAAGTGGGACTTTATCAGATTAAAGAGCTTTTATAAGACAAATGAAACCAGAATCAAGATGAACAAACAACCAACCAGCTGGGAGAGAATATTTGCAAAACATACATCTGACAAGGGGTTGATCTCCATAATATATAAAGAACTCACACAATTGAACAACAAAAAAACAAACAACCCGATCAAAAAATGGGCAGAGGAAATGAACAGACACTTCTCCAAGGAAGATATACAGATGGCCAATAGGCACATGAAAAGATGCTCAACATCACAAATGATGAAGGAAACGCAATTCAAAAGAAAGCTAAGATACCACCTCACGCCCATTAGAATGGCTATAATCACCAAGACAAAACAACAAATGTTGGGGAGGATGTGGAGAAACAGGAACCCTCATACACAGCTGGTGGGAATGCAAATTGGTGCAGCCTCTATGGAAAACGGTATGGAGATTCCTCAAAGAATTAAAAATAGAGATGCCCTATGATCCAGCCATCCCACTACTGGGAATCTATCCAACGCACCTGAAATCAACAATCCAAAGAGGCTTATGCACCCCTATGTTCATTGCAGCATTATTCACCATAGCCAAGAAGTGGAAGCAACCTAAGTGTCCCTCGACTGACGATTGGATTAGGAAAATGTGGTATATATATACAATGGAATACTACTCAGCCATAAAAAAGACAAAATCGTCCCATTTGCAACAACATGGATGGGCCTGGAGCGTATTATGCTAAGTGAAATAAGCCAGAAAAAGAAAGACAAACACTGTATGATCTCACTCATATGTGGAATATAAACCAACACATGGACAGAGAAAACTGGACTGTGGTTACCCGGGCAGTGGGGGTGGGGGGTGGGCACAAGGAGTGAAGGGAGTCATATATGGGGTGATGGACAAACAAAAATGTACAACCCAAAATTTCACAATGTTAGAAACCATTAAAACATCAATAAAAAAAATAATAATAATAATAATAATATTATCATATGCTAAATCACTCCCGCTAGAAACCTCAAGCATTTTTGATTCAAAGGACTTTATATTGGCTAATTCTCTACATTTATCTGGTATATTGGACTTAAGTTTTATATACTAGGAGGTAATTTTTATTAGTATATTCATTTTAACTGTGGAAAAAAACTCAATTTACTTTTGTTGAATTTTATCTGTTTATAAAAATTAGAGTAAAGCTGTTAAGAAATGTTAGCCAAAATACTACTAATAAGTATGTTTAGGAATCTATTTATAGTTTTGAGGATATTATGAGGTTAGGCTATTTCAATTCCAGATTACTTTAATATTTAAATTCATCATACATTTGCATTGCCACATTTTGATAATTTGGTATTTAAATCTTGTGTGTTTTTCCCTCATTGGTAATTAATAGATATTTGAGGGGAAGGAAAACGTGATTAGCCAGGCACTTAGTTTTGTTCTAATTTTGAACACTTGATAATCTGCAAAGCAAATGCAGATTGCACCACTGTATTTTCCTTAAAGCACCTTGGTGACTGCATCTGTGTAAAAAAATATTTACTTGTTGACTTTGTTTATTAAAGTGGATAAATATTGATATTTTATCCTGGAACTTGAAATGACATTTAGAAAAAACTTAGCTGCAGTTTCTTAAGTGGTGGGGACAAAATGACATTAATGAGGTAATAGATGTAATTTGTAAACAAAATTGTCCCTGTTTACTTTTCTCTTGCAGCTTTTTGTAGCTCCTTATTTTAGTTACCACGAGAGCAAGAAGGATAAATTAAAGCTTCTTCTCCTAAAATTAATCTTTAAGATGTGTCTGCCTATTTCCTACCCTCAGCAACATTTCCCACACCGCCAGATACATTAGAAATCTTGTCTAATTTTGTCTCCTTAGGACCTATTCCACATTCCTCCTTCTTATAAGAGCACAGTAACATTATCCTGGAAACCTGTACAGAAGGTTGAGATCGGGTAAGAAATATATATATAAAAGGAATTTAAGTGTTCTATTATTTATGATTTATAAATATGAAAATCTGAATTCAGATGTTACATTTACTGTACAAATGGTACATTATTAGTTAAATGATTCTTAATAAGATGTTAAAATATGACTGTTAGAAGCGTGACTTAAAATATAAAATCTAATTCCAGTATTTATAAAATAAACTGGTGTAATACTACCCTGGAATTTTCAGGTTTGTTTGTACTCCTGTGGCATAACTAGATTTTCTGACAAGTTTTACAGAATGAGTCTCTTGCATATAGTCTTTGAAGCTACGTATTCCAGATTATTTTAAAGCCTTGTAAATGCCCTCTGACAGGGTCTGCATAACTATGGCACAATTAATTTGTTGACAACAGAATGTTATTTCCTTTTTTCTGATGTGACTGTCATCTTTAGGATGTCTTTTATAACCGATATGCTAAATCACAAGTGTGTTGATGGCCTCTGGTATAATAGAATGTTTTTTTATTGCTGGTCTTTCTACTGTTATAGGCAAAAGAGAGCCAATGAAGATACAACTTCTGGTTCACCACCCAAGAAGTCTCCAGCAGGACCAAAAAGGGATGCCAGGCAGATTTATAATCCTCCTAGCGGGAAATATAGCAGCAATTTGGGCAACTTTAATTATGGTGAGCGTTTCCGTTTGGGTACAAGCAATATGAGAGATTAGGCAGGAATTCTGTTGTACTTGATTTTTTTTTTTTTTTTTTTAAAGATTTTATTTATTTAATTTTTTCCCCCCAAAGCCCCAGTAGATAGTTGTATGTCATAACTGCACATCCTTCTAGTTGCTGTATGTGGGACTCGGCCTCAGGATGGACGGAGAAGTGGTGCCTCGATGCGCACCCGGGATCCGAACCCGGGCCACCAGCATTGCAGCGCACGCACTTAACCACCAAGCCACAGGGCCGGCCCTGTTGTACTTGATTTTAATTACTGATTAGATATAGCATCATACCTCTTTCAGGTGACTTTTCTGAGTTAGCTTGGGCAACTAGGGCTGTTGGAGAAACAACTTATCCCACTCCTTTCTGACCCACCCTGGTGGGCACACTGAACTGAGCATGCAACACTAAGAACTTAAAAAAGAAAAATATGGGGCCGGCCCAGTGGTGCAAGCAGTTGGGTGCGCGCACTCCGCTGCGGCGGCCCCGGGGTTCACCGGTTCGGATCCCAGGTGTGCACCGACACACCGCTTGTCAAGCCATGCTGTGGCGGTATCCCATATAAAGTGGAGGAAGATGGGCATGGATCTTAGCCCAGGGCCAGTCTTCCTCAGCAAAAAGAGGAGGATTGGCAGATGTTAGCTCAGGGCTGATCTCCTCACAAAAAGAAAAAGAAAGAAAAATATGCCTCTTGTATTCAGAGGAGCCAACAGAAAAAAATGAAAGGAAGTTGGCATGAACCCATCCATTCCTGGTTTTCATGTTGTAGCTTCAAGGCAAGACATTCTGTGCCTTCTCCCTCAGGGATGGATATAGCTTCTGGCTGATGTGGTGTTAATGATCCTTCTTGGACCTTGTCAGCCTACTGCTTGTCCTCCCATCTTCTTTACTACTTCAAAAGTAGTCATAGAAGTGGAGTCAGGTGGTAAAGCCTCATCTGGCAAGGAAGATGTGTCCCACTGGAGTCTCCCCCACTGCCCTAAGTGCAGTCTTCCTATCAGCAGTAGCCATTAGTGCCAGGAAAGCCTCCCCCTTGTCCATTCCCTCTGAGAGCTGTGGAATGAGAAGTGAAGTTTGTTTCTCGTTTACCTACATCCTCATAGATCCTTCCAAAGAAGAATGGACGAAAATATCACTGACTCGGCTCCTTCATCTTGCTTAAAAAGACAAAGTTTAAGAATAATAGCAACCACACATGCTTGTGATTGGTCTTGGTTACCAAACAGAATTAATTCTGCAGTAATTATTCTAAAAATAGTACAGTCTGAAGCATATACTCTATAATTGTTTCCAAGGTGAAAAAATTGTGACAGTAAGTAAATTCCTCCTACAATAGCTAAATTCCTCTATTATCTGAGCAAACAGATTACAGGAGGGCAGTATTAGATTGTGAAATGAACCATTCTACCCCAGTCAGACTCTGAGGCAACTTTAGTGTAGGAAAGAGCACTGAACTCTTTTACTTATGTAATAATATGTAAATGTGCCTCTTTTCTTACTTGAAAAATAGGAATAACATAGAGCTCTTAAAAACTTCGAGTAAGAGGAAAAAAACTTGAAACAATATCTGTGAAAGCATTTTATAAATGGAAAAGATTCTGTGTTACTTCGTTGCACCAAATAATCTGTCACTCTGTCCTCTGCCACTGTATGATTTAATGTGGTAACTGTCAGAACCATTCTTAAAATGAACTATTATGTCAGGTACTGTCTTCATTTGACTTAAATGAAAGTAATCGAGAGCTATGGCAATACATAGAGAATTGTATTCCTTTTTACTTGGGCAAGTCAGTTACTCTTGAATTTCAGTGAGGATTCTGCCCTGTGAAACTCAGTGCCTGCCTGGTAGTGAGAATCAGATGATATGATGCACGTGGAAAGGAGAGATGAAAAATGCAAAGCCTTGGATTGTATGTGATTTTTTTAAATTATTAGTGTAAAAAAAAAGAAGCGGTTTTACTCAAGATGAAAATCCAGGAGTCACAGCTTCTCTTGTTCCATAGTCATCAGTAGCAGAAGGGCAAAACATGCATGCCTATTAAGTGTCTTTTGTGTCTGCTGTTACAGTACTGCAGTACTGCTACAGGGTCAGCCTTGTCATTGGGGTGCTTGCCATCAATTGAATTACAAAGCAAATGAAATTCTGATTCTTCTTGGAAAGTAGGAGCAAAATTTCTGCTAGTTTTTAAACATTTGGGTGTTGACTGTTATCAGGTTATAGCTGTTCTCACAGTAACAACTTGAGGAGTTTTCTTTCTTTCACCCATTCAGTTGAAAACAGTTCTTGGTACTACAGATGAGAATGGGTGGACCTCTCTACCTCATATTTTTTCCACCGTTTTTTTGTCCATTCCTTAGGGAACTGGCAGTGTGTCAAGCAGAAAGAAGCATGTTACATTTTTGTTCTGGGATGTCAGTGTTTGGCCTCAAAGTTGGAGGGGGAAAATGCTTTCTGTTCTTAAAGTCTTTAATACGTAGATTTTGTTACCCACATTTGACAAAATCATCATTCCACTTTTGTATGTCAGCCAAGCTCATGCTTTGTTTTATTTTTCCAGAGAAGACTGGTTGGATGGTTTAGAAAAAAAGTCATGTACACTGAGGGGTTGGGAAATTTACTGCTTTACTAGAGAACCAGGTAGTATTAATATTACAGTGACTAGGTCTATTGCAAGTGAGCAGGTCTATTTGTGTCCTTCACCTTTTACGTTTTAGAATATAAAAACAATTTTTAAAGTATAATTTTAACTGGGAGCAGTGGTTTTTTAAGTTAGTAATGTAAGTTTGAAACCATTGAAAAGATCATGAAAGTGCAGAATGGTCCATCAGGATGGAGCCCTTCAAAAAGAAGAAAATTTGGAGATTCCTCGTACTGTAGAAATGGCTGTATCAGTTGCAGATCAAAAAGAAATAGCCAATATAGAAAAGATAACCACATTAACCTTCATACAGTGTATTTACTATACTCACTAGATATAGATGAACAACTGAGGGTAACCCAGTTCTTCATATTAAAATTGATTGAAAAACAGTTGAAAGGGGGGTGGATTTTAGGAGTCTCTTAGCTTATAGCTAATAATGATATCTATGAGGATGTTAATTTGTTGTGTGTTGATGTTAAATTAACGGAGAAATGAAGGTTTTATAATGAGTATGGTAGGGGGAGATGTGCAGACATCTGCATAGATGAGGCTAAGTCATAAACAGTCAAAAATGCAGGAGTTACAGCCTACATAAAGGTTGCTGCACAGCTGCTGCACCGTGAAGGCCCCACAGTCACTGCATCTGTCGCTGGGAGCATCTTGCCCTCAGACTACATCTGATTTTCTGAATGTATTCGCTAGGGTAATAAACATGATGATTTCATTTAAGTGGTTTGCATACTGATCAACTTAGAAAAATGTGTGATGACATGAGGTGACTTCAAATCAGATCCCATTCTATTACAGATAAATTGGCTAGGCTGGGGAAAGGTCTAGTTAGTTTTCTAACTCAAGTTAGTTTTCTAACTCAGGGTTTCTGGAGGGGAAAAAAAGACATCAAAACATCATCCAAATAGGTTAACTATATTTATAGCCATAATGGCAAAAAAATGGAGCGCAATACTGGAATGAGTAGGAATTTTTCAAACCTCCAACATTATGGATCAAAAATGGCAACGCCAGGTTCTTTTTTATTGCTTCTCACAAGATGGCTGCAATGAGGAAGTGTGAAAGTTCATTGAAGAGATTTGCGCTCTGGAATTAGAAGTTTGAGACTCTTAATTCATTTATGTGTGATGACAAGTCCAGCCTGGCTGATAACTTCAGTTTTCTTCACTGGAAAGACTCCTTTGAGGAATATGTCTCTGGAGCTATAAAAGAGACTTACCAGTGAATCAAAGACTCATTCTACCGTGTGACACAAATGACTTGACTTTTCAGCAAAAGATATGCTTAATTTACATCAGTAATCCAAACACTGTATGAATACGTATCACCTTTTTGGCAGCATTCTGAGCAGCTCACATAGCTGATAAAGCAGTAAGAAAAGCTGTCGACATTTATATCTACATTTTTGTGTGTCCAGGTGCTTGAAACATTGTGACCAAAACAAATTGCCTGTTTGTTGCATTTGAAAGGTGTTTTTCAGTCTAGCCTAATTTTTCAAAATTGAGCATTATAGTTTAAGATATTTTGCATTTATGGCACTAACTTTTGAAGCGCAGTGGCTTTTTTGTTAATTCCATATTAAAAGAGAAATTTTTATAGTTGCATTATTTATGTTTGGTAGTGATAGGCACCAAAATAAAGAGCTAAGAAATGTAGTTATAACATTGTCACCTTGAAACATCTTTGTTAATGAGATACATTTAATTGAGTACTTACTGTGAATATATTTGGCATCTTGCCATATGTGCTTTGGTGTGTATGCTGCCCTGGTTTTATGTACAGATTGAATTTGTAGGTGGACTGGCAGAATACCAATGCTGTTTTTATAGAGCCTACTGCTACATTCAGAGCTACAAGCTACATTTCTTCTCTGTTTGCTGTACCATGAAGTCCTGAGCAAGACCTAAACCCTTGTTCGCTTTTTCTTAGAGCAGAGAGGAGCCTTCAGGGGAAGTAGAGGTGGCCGAGGTTGGGGAGCACGAGGAAATCGTAGTCGGGGAAGACTCTACTGAATAAGACATCACATTCTTCAGCATTGTCATGAGCTTAATATACTTAAATTCTACTACTCATTGGATGCCGGGGATGTCCCTTTAAAAGGACTGCTGCCTTCAGCTAAAAACTTAATGTTCTTTATACCTTTGTATGTATGATCTACTTTTGTAACAGACCATGGTTGTGTCCAAGGTAAAACCACAGCGATATTTTTGGATGCTCTGTCCGCAATCTTGACTTGTTTTTGCAATATCATAATTCAGACTTCATATTGTGAATCGTTTACTTTTAAACATCTTGGTAATTTGTTATTGAGAGCTACTGAAGTCTAAAATGTAGTGAAATTCAGTCCATTTCTGATAACTGGTAAAGATTATCAGTTTTGAAAAGTTACTGATTTTCCTCTCCCCTCTTATTTTATTTTTTTTTTTGCCCAATATATGGGGAAGAGTAATGGTCAATCTTAACATTTTATTTTCATTGTTTTTGAATAAAGCTGCTAGGCAATGGTGCGTGCAGCATTCTTACCTAGTGTTATAAAAGCAAAACACTTACCAGCTTTCTTAAAATGTAGAAATGACATTACATTTTTAGGAGGAAGTAAGTTGCTTTGCACTGCTTACTTAACTCTTCTCCATATGTTGTGATAGGAACTATTGAATATGGGATCTTACTATTGAATAGAAATGTGTATGTATAATATACATACATACATAAGTGCATATATGTGTGTGTGTGTATATATATATATATGCATGCTGTGAAACTTGACTACACAACATAAATCATTTTTTAAAATTCCAGGAACGGGTAGTCTTTGACACGGTGATTATCCTTTTGAGGCTGAATCCATTATTGTTATCTAGGTTTTCCTCCCGGTAGTGAGGATTTTGAGTAAGTTGCACTTACATGATTATTGTTATTTAAAACTAAAAATAAACAAAGGCTGCATTTTCAAATATAAGTTTAGAGATCCCTATTGGAGAAATACAGCCAAAATATTGAATCTGATGTACATATAGGTTTCTACAGGATGTGATAGAATAATTTAGAATTCGGGGATTTAATAACCAGAGCAACCCAGGCAAAGTGACTTGATAACATGGTGTACCAATAAGTAAGGGATGCTCTCTCAGTTTGCTTTTGCCACTTTGAAGAGTTTAACTTCTCAGGTTATTAATCAATTATTGTATAAGTTAGCCAATAGAATCTTTAGGTTAAAACAACAGATGGGGGGGTTTGTGGAGTGTTTAATGTCATGGGCATTTTTATAGTAGCATAGGCCCTTTGCTCTGCATTTGAATGTTTCATATTTTTGTTCCACAGTTAATCTTCCCTCCCCAAGTTTGCTATTCAATCTGATGCCTGAATGACATTTTCTAGTAGTTGGACGTATTTTTTGAGGAATAGTTTGTGATTCCAATGCAGGTGTCTTCATTACTGTTACCTCTACATTGGGAAAAAGCAAAACCCCTTTGTTAGAATTACTGCACATGTTAATGGCAGAAATATTTTTTCAAGACTAGAATGATACAAGTGAGCAAAAGCAGTTGGTCAGCTTGACTATGGAGTGGTGGCAATAATCTCTAAACATTCCAAAAGATTATGGGCTGGACCTAAGCTCCCTTGGAATCTCAACAGACATAGGAATATGGAATTGCCATTTTAAAACTGTGACCAGGTAGTCTGGACCTCAAAGGCAGATCAGCCAGTGGCCTAAAGCCATTTCAAGTACAGAAACTGTGTTGGGACTACAGTTATATAATTTTGAACATTAAGTATAACTTTTCCTCTTTTTCTTTTTTTAAGCATATTTGTAAACTCAAAGCTGAGCAGAAGTGACCTGACTTTCTCAAGTTTGATATTGAGTTGACTGTCTTCCTTTCTTTACCACCTCATTGTTCCCCTTCCCTTTCCTAAGGCAATAGTGCACAACTTAGGTTATTTTTGCTTCAAAAATTTGAATGAGAAACTTCATGCCATGGATTTTTTTTTCTTTTTCAAGACACCTGTTTATCACTTTGTTCGATTGTAAATGTTCCCTTATGCTTTTGAAATAAATTTCCTTTTGTAATTTTGTTATGTGTCTTGATGTGTTATGATTATGATAACTTAAGATTCTTGAATATTCGTTAAACACTTATTGATTGCTTCTCATGTGCCAAGCAGTGTGTCAGACCATGAAAACACGAAGACAGGCAAGATACTGCTCTGCCTTCAAGGAGTTCAGTCTTGCAAGTTATCTTTAACTTTCATCCCTCTGGATTTATTTTTAGAAGCTAATACACTCTTCTGAAAAAAGGATTTGGTTCTTTATCAAAGCAAAACATCAGATACTTGCCAAATCATTGTGAAATGAATAATTTTCATCCACAAGTTAATATGTAAAGTAAGTTGGAACTTCTTAATTTGACTACCAGCCTTTATTACAAAAAGTCTTCCTGAAGTAGCACCAAGGATGGTTTGGAGTATTCTAAAGCCAGAGTTTAAATGGACCAGAACAAGATAACCAAGTTCCCTTGGTGATCACATGCAGTCCTGTGGCTTTAATACCGTCTGTATGCTGAGACTGCCAAATTCCTCTGTCCATGGTTTCTTGCCTGGAGTTCCCTAATAGTCTGTAATTGATCTCCCTCCTATTACACTTGACTTTCTACAGGCTGTTCTCAACAGCAGCAAAGAGGCATCCACTCTTCTACTTGAAGCTGTTCCATGGCTCCTCATTTCAGAATTAAAAAAAAATATTGCATGGCTTTTAATTTCTGACCTCGGCTGCCACTCTTTTTCCCTCCATCACTCTGCCCCAGTCAGTTGGCTTCATGCAGTCTAGGCAAAGACACACTCCTGCCATAGAATCCTTGCACTAGCTGTTCCCTCTAGCTACTCTTTTCCTTACATCTGCTTGTCTAACTCCATCTCCTTCAAATCCTCAAAGATCAGTTTCTCAAGGAATCCTTTTAATACAACAGTGCCCCGTTCTAACCCTGCCACAATTCCAGATCTCACCCTACTATATGTTCTCTGGAGCATTTGCCAACTTATAACATATAATTTACTTGTATGTTGTTTACTGTCTGTCTCCCCTTGGTAAAATGTAATGTGGTTAAAATGCCACAAAGGTAAAGACTTTTGCATTTTGCTCACTGATAATCACAGGCATCTGAAACAGTGCTTGGTACATAACAGTAAGCTTTCAATAAAGAGTTGAATAAAGTCGAAGGCGGTGTGTTAGCCTCTAGGGATAGAGTGGTGAACAAGACATGCAGACTCGTGGAATTTACATTCTAGTGTGCAGAGCCTGATGAATAAGCTGCTGTCAGAGAGTAATGAGTTATGAGGACACTGAGCATTCTAATATAATGATGTCTGAGAGAGCTAGCGTAAAGAGAATGGTTAGAAAAAGTCAGGAATTTCAGCCGAGACCTGGATGATGATTTGGAGCCAGCCTGGTGAAAATCTCAAGGAAAAGCATCTGAGATAGAGGCAACAAAACCTGCAGAACACTTGGCTTTAGGAATGCAAGCTGTGCTAAAGAACGGGCTGTCTCAAAGCTCGTAGGTTCCTAACCTTGAACCCAGAACTCCTAAATTCCTCATCTACTGTGACAGTGAACTACTTTCAGTAACTCAAAGGGTACCATGCTCTTTCTGATACTGCCGCATGTTTCTTCTGGAAGAGCATTGTTCCCACCCCTACACACACCCCATTCATCTCTGGCTGATTCATCCTTCAGGTCAGACTAGAATTCTCTCTTCCTGGCAAGCCTTTCCTTCCAAGTTGGGTACAGGACTATCCACTTGTGTGCTCCCTCAGCTCACTATCCTTCCTCCCATTTTAGAAACTATAGGAGGAACTCAAATCAGTCCTGGGTGGGTAGAAAACAGCAAGTGAGATTTAATTCTAGCAAGCACGATGGAAACTAAAACTTAGACTAATAAAATCTAATTTATCAAAAACCTAAGAAATTGCATATTTACTCCTAGAAGTTGTACATTTATTTCCTAGAACTAATGCAACCACAAATAAGAAAATCCAGTAAAATTCTGGGCATCATAAAGAGTTGGTATTAGAAATAAGATCTGAGACAAAGCCTAGATAGAATACTACATACAGTTCCAGTTTGTATTCCTCAAGAAAATACGTAAGTAGAAACGGAACAGAGAGGAGCAAATAAGAGATGAGGAAGTGGTATTCCTATAAAATTTTGCCTGCTATAAAGTGATGAATAAGATTAAAAAAAAGCACAAACTCACAAAAGGCTTGAATAGAATGAACTTGGATTTAATCATAAAATCAGGCTATTGCAACTTGGGTGTATGTGAGGGAGTGAAAGCTGGGGGTGGGAGCGGTATGACCTTTAGCTCCTTAGAGAATGAATAGTCACAATACAATTACTCCATAGAAACTGCCCTCCCCAAATGTATTAACAGCTGCAAGGATTTAGATAAATTAATGCCTGGTAAGTCTGTATCAGGAAAATTCTTTTGAGGCTGACCATCGTGCTATCCTCAGAGCAGCCCTGGTGTTGTTGTGAGAATCCTAGGCTGACTGGACACTTGGTCTCATCCATAGTAGTCCTCAGGCTTCAGACTGCCTGATCTATTTGGCAAACTATTTCTAAATAAAATTACTATATTTAGGTGTCCTCTGCCACCCCTTTGAAAATCCTCTTCACTTTGCCTATAGCAGCTGGGGAGATACACCTGTACTGCCAGCCTTCCTGCAATAACCAGCCTCTCTCCCTATCCACCCTCAACCCCATCCATTCAAAATCGCTCTGAAGGAATTAACTATCCATAGTATACTGTCAATAATTCCTTCCATTCCTGCTCGAACATGCTGCTTCACTTACCAAGATGAGTCTGTTTCCATTTCCCCTTGAATCTGGCTAGCCTTGTTACTTTTTTTTTTTTAAGATTTTATTTATTCAGTTTTTCCCCCCAAAACCCCAGTAGATAGTTGTACGTCATAGGTTCACATCCTTCTAGTTGCTGTACGTGGGACTCTGCCTCGCGTTGGAGAAGTGGTGCCTCGGGGCGCTCCCGGGATCCGAACCCCGGGCCGCCAGCATCAGCCGCCAGCATCAGAGCGCGCGCACTTAACCGCTAAGCCACGGAGCCGGCCCAACTTTCTTTGACCAATAGAATGCAGAAGTGACACTTTGCCAGGCCTGGGCCTGGCCCTCAAGGAGCCTGGCAGCTTCTACTTTCACTCTTTTGGAGCCCTGAGCCACCATGTAAGCAGCTCCTGTAACTACCCTGACAGAGAGAGGCCCAGCCCCCTCCAGCCGTTTCAGCCACTCCAGCTAAAGCACTAGGCATGTGAGTGGAGTCATTTGGGGACATTGCAGCCCCAGCTGAGGTCCCAGCTGAAGGCAGCCTTATGAGTGACCCCAGCCAACAGTAGAAGAACCACCAGCTGAGTCCAGGCAACAAACTGAAATATAATAAATCATATCTTAAAGCTTAAAATTTAAGCCACTTAGATTGGTTTACTATGAAGCAAAAGATAATCAATTAACAGAATTTAAACCAGAGTGCTAACTCTCTCAGGGATATTCGTGTCGTAAGTATATTCTCTAAGGAATAAAGAGTAGAGATCCTTTGCAACTTTCAGATAAAATGGCCCAAGGGAGGAAAATAATAATGCAGAAAGATCATTTTATCATTGTCCAATTCCCAGATTAAAAAATTCCATAATTTATCAAATACCATATGACTCACTCATATGTAGAAGATAAACAAACACACACACACATAGATACAGAGAACAGATTGGTGGTTACCAGAGGGGAAGTGGGTGGGGAGAGGGTAAGAGGGGTAAAGGGGCACACGTGTATGGTGATGGATGGAAACTAGACTTTTGGTGGTGAACACGATGCAGTCTGTACAGAAATCAAAATATAATGATGAACACCTGAAATTTACACAATAGTATAAACCAATGTGACCTCAATCAAAAAATTCTATAACTTGTAATGATAGTAGATAAAGAATCTATTTGCTAAAATACTTTATTGTTGAAAGACCAAATTACATGTAATTATAGGTTTCCTATCATTTGTTCAACTAAGAACTGAATCACAATTTAGAGATATAAGCAATTTTGTCAACTACCATCTTATATTTCTACAGGTTTTATCTATCTAAGCATCTAAAAGAGAAAACGTAATTAAAATGGAAAAAGAAGTATCAGGTTTTAGAACAACGGAGTATAAGAAGGGTAACAAGTGATCTATCTGGATGTTGAAAATTAGTAGCAATGATTTTATTTAGGTTAGGATTTTTAATTGTTTTATTTACTTAAAATGGGAAAGCTACCTTTTTGGGGAGCCAAAAAACGAAGTCAACAAACTAACCACTTAAGTATGGAAGCTTTATGGAAGATAAAAATATATTTGTATAGGAAATGCTTCCTGCCATCAGATGCTAACAGTCTAACTAATTGAACAAAAAATTGAGTTTAGCTGTTCAAAATTTGCAAAGTAATATCACAAAGTAACATGCTATTATCATATTAGTGTTATAGAATGCAGAGGAGGCACATAGAAGTTGACTGACTTTTTTACAATCTGGGATTTGAGCTGTACCTTAAATAATAGCTTTGAAAAAGGAGAGCAAGGAAAGGATTTCAGGCAGGGAACGAGATGAGCAAGAGAACTTCCAAGTGTTAGTGTGTCATGCTTAAAACAGTTCAGTACAAGACTAGAGGAGCAGAACTCGGCAGTCAGGACCTGTGGGAGGCAGAATTCTAAGATGGCCCCCAGTGATCCTTGCCCTCATGAAACCTCCTCCCTTGAATGTGGGCGGAACCTGTGAATATGATATCATTCCTGTGATTTATCATGTTATGTGGCAGAAGAGATTTTTGCAGATGTTGTTAAGGTTACTACTCAGTTGATTTCGGGTTAATCAAAGGAGAGGTTATCCAGGTGGACCTTATGGAATCACATGAGCCCTTTAAATCTGGGCCTAAAGATCAGAGATGGAGGAAGGCAGAGATTCAAGCACTGGAGATTTTCCCACTTGCCTTGAAGGAACATGCCATGTTGAGAGAGAATGGCCATGGTCAGCAGCCAGCAAGAAAACTGGGACCTCGGTCGTACAATGCAAAGGACTGAATTCTGGCAAGAACTTGAAAGAGCTTGGAAGAGGCCCCCAAGTCTCAGATGAGACTGCAGCCTTGGGACCAGGCATGTGAGACACTGAGCAGAGAACCCAGTCACGCCGTGCCCGACTCTTGACCCATGGAAACTTGGAGATAAGAAGTGTGTGTTAAGCTGCTAAACTTGTGGTTATTTGTTACACAGGAAGAGAAAACGAATACAGGATCCCGAAGGAGAAGGGTTACCGTCTAGGGAAAACAGAGGTGGATGGTACATTAAAACTATCAAAGCTATGATTCTGCCCCTGTACAGGTTAACTTTGTCACAGAAATTGCTGATGGCCAAAATATTTGATGTTGGGGCTTCTCTCAAACTCCCCACCATCCTTCATCCATGCTCAGGCTCTAGAGTCAGGTAGATCTGAGTCCAAATCTGAGCTCTGCCACTTACTAGCTGCATGATGTTGGCTGGATTACTTAACTCGCCCACACCTGGTAAGTTAGCAAAGATTAATAGGAACTATGGGTGTACGGTGCCCAGGATGTAGTAAACACTCAACAAATGTTAGATGATGATGATTGCCATTATTTAGCAGCTTTATACACAGGTAAGAGGGTTGACTTCTATGCCTTAAAATAAGATACTGAGAACAGGGGGACTCCATCACTTGCCACTTCTCGATTTCAAAACTTCGGCACACTTCCTATTTGTCTACATTTAAACTCCTTGGTGTGACATACAAGAAGCCCTTATAACCTGTGACCGATTTCACCTTTTCACACTTGTTGTTTATTCTGCCTGAATCAGCACCTTTGCTCCAAGCTTTTCACCTGGTTGGTTGCTCTCTCTTCTACACATGTGCCCTTATACACCCCTATTATCCTATATTTCAATTGTTAACCTGCCAGCATCCCACTAGATTGCACACTGCTCAGCAGTCAGATTTCCATACCCAGTGTCTAGCAGAGTACTAAGCAAAAAGCAGATAAGCCATACATCTTTTAATGAAATGCGTGTTCATTACTTAAGTCCTCTGCCCTCAGAAGGAACAAAAAACAATGCTGTGGTCATTGCTTCCATAGCACGAAGTGGTCTTTTAACACTTGGCAATTATTTTTGTTTTCCTGCAACATACCAGTGTAGGGAAGTGGTCAAAATTCTCATCCTCCTTTTCCTAAAGGGCAAACCAAAAGCATCATGAACTGAAATAGAAAATGACACACAAAGCTATAAGACAGCCCTGAAACACCTAAAACGATGTATCTTCCTGAAAGCTAGAAGCCAGGCCAGTCCCTCTGCCTGCATGTTGGTTCACTAGAGGGAAGTGCTTCTCAAACTTGAATGTGCATACCAGTCACCTGGGACTCCTGTTAAATGGTAGACTGATGGGGAGGGGGAGAAGAGCGAGAATGCGCATGTCCAAGAAGCTCCCAGGTGATGCCAGCGAGGCTGCTCTCCAGACCTAGACCTCCTGCCTAAACCCTTGCTGCCCAGTAAGGAAGTCACTAGCCACATGTGGACATCAAGCCCTGAAATCTGGCTAGTCCCAATTCAGATGAGCTGTAAGTGCAAAATACATACCGATTGCGAAGGCTTAGTACAAAAAATAAAATCTCTCAATAATTTGTATAGATTTCATATTGAACTAATACTATATTGTATATAATGGGTTAAAGAAAGTGTGTTAGTTATTTCATTCTATTTATTTTTGAAAGTTACACATGTGGCTCCTGGCTCTTATATTTCCACTGGACAGCGCGGCCCCAGACTAACCACCCTCCCAATTCTGAAGCTTCCACTGCTGAGACTTTAAGAATAAAAGGACTCGTCTCTTCCCTTAGGTGTTTCGAAAGCATTCCTTTTATTTCCCAACTGTTTTACACAACCAGAAATAAAAATGAAAACCAAGGTTTTGTTAAAATAGATAAGCACTCCGAGTCCTTCTCTCACTGCGGCGTAGGCTCCAGCCAGAGCACGCCTTTTCTCCCCCTGCGGTTCCCACGCTCCGAGATCGTATCGCGCACAGGCAAGCAATCACGGAGAAGCGGGCTCCGACCTGGAGCTGGCGGGGCGACCGCCCGAGGCCGCGCCGGGCCGCCCAGACCGAGGCTGAGGCAGCCGCGCGTCAGCGGACAGCGCCCTCGGCTCCGCCTCCCGCACGCCGACCTCCCCAAGATGGCGGGCGGCGGTGGCCGGCTTCCGCTTCCGGTGTGAGCGGCCGGGCCGGGGGGGCAAGATGGCGGCGGCAGTAGGGGTCCGCGGCCGGTGCGAGCTGCCGCCTCGCTCCGGCCCAGGCTGGCTCCTCAGCCTCTCCGCCTTGCTGAGCGTGGCGGCTCGCGGGGCCTTCGCCACCACGCACTGGGTCGTCACGGAGGACGGGAAGATCCAGCAGCAGGTAGCGGCCAGGGCGTCCCCCTCCGCCCGCGCCCGCCCTCGCCCCGGGGGACTGCTCGGCGCGGCCCCCGGCTGTTGGGCTCCGCGCGGCCCCGCCCCCAGCCTCCAGTCCCGCGGTCCCGGCGCTCGGACCGGCGCCGCCCCTGCCCACTGGTGTCCGGACCCTGGGCTCGGCAGCCTGCCAGTTCTCAGGCTTCCACCCGGGGCCGCGCGCCGCGTGGGGAGGGGCGCCCGGCTGCGGGGGTCGGGCCCTGGGGGCGCTTGCTCGGGCTCGCGCTGTAAAACCACAGACTCGTTAGCCCTGCCCCGGCTGCCTGTCGGGCCCACGCGTCGCCAGCCCTCCCCGGGAAGGGGAAAGCAGGTGGCAGCGCCCGGGCTGCGCGACTCCAGCGCGGTGACAGCTTCGGCGCCCTAGGCAGTGGGTCCTTGCATGCTGCTTCCCCCCGCCCCCTCTCGCACGTGCTGGACTCCGTGTCAGGCGGTGGTGGTCTCAGCTTGTACCGTTACCCAGGTCGCCAGGGGCGCGTGACACAACACACACTCTCCTTGCGAGGGAGTGCTCGAAGATGCTTTTGGTGGCGTTGCCTGCATCTTTTGGGCTGTAACTGCCCTCGTTCGTTTCCCAGTGTACTTTGCACTGTTTCTTTACCTCGTTCCTGTGACCCAGCCCCATAAGGAGGAGGTGCGATTGCCTGGATTCTTGTATGCCTGAACTAATTCTTCCGTGGAGAGACTGTTTTTCTTACATAACTTTATGATTGCCTGCATCTTGTGAATGCTGCTGATGCCTAAAGAGTGTGTGTGTGTTCTGCTACAGAATCTTGGTAAACTTAATGACTTCCAACGCTTAAGAGCAATCCTGAAAAGTCCAGCAAACATTTAGAAAGTGAAAGGTGTGCCCCATGCCGTTTAACCCACGGACCTCAAATGTATTAACGTTGTCGTGTGAAATTACTGGACTTTTTGGGCTGTGTGTAATCAATGGTGATAGGAACACAATGCAAGGTTTTCTTTTGTATAGAGTGAGGTTCTCATTTAATTTTGCCATGTGCTGGCAAATTTTATCTCCAGTGTGATGAGTGAGTTAAACAATTTAGAAATCAGCATTGGTATTGGGGAGTGGTGTTTAGTATATCTAAGAAAAGACTGATTTCCTACGGGGTGGCATTTTCTCTATACCTGACTTACATTAGAAAAAATTCCCTTTTCATTGCCATACTAGCTGAGGTTTAAGATACTATGTGTGTTTCAGAAACCCTAGAAAACACCGCAAGTTCACCTGTTTAACAAAAAATTGGAAATCTTATGTGAGTTATGGTTGCTTCCACCCTTTTGACGATTTTCCCCGAGCCCCTCATGAAGGGAGAGGTGGAATTAAGTCACTCCTGCTGCAATTTGGGGAGCCCCTCTCCTATTGGCTCTTCTACAATATTGTTTTTGGCTACAGCTATTTATACTCTGTGACATTGACTTCTCCTTCCCTTTTTGGTGTCCTGCTGCTCAGCTGAGACAGTAACCCATCTGAAAACTGAAAGCTGGTAGAAATGTATCATATACTGAACATTGCAATGGGCAAGTAGAATCTGATTTGGGTTTTGTTTTTTAACAGATTCCTACTTTTTGCACATTGGCTACGTATGTTTTAGTGGGGAAAGGTAGAGGTTACTGGTAGCTTGCCCCCAAAAGGGAGAAATCTGAAGAATTTTCTGTATCTGTGCCAAGTCACCCCTGCGGTAGGTAGGTAGGCTTAAAGTCAGGAAAGCAAGATTTCTTTACTACATGCCTTTTTAAATGATCTTTTTCAGTGAATTTTCCAATACTTTGCTACATAACATTTACAGTGTTAAGTTCAGGCAACCACAAAATTTTATACCACAAGAAATAAAGTTGGTGCCTACAGTGTAACAATAAGAGGCTAGGGAAGGGACGTTGGATTTAATCTGAGGAAAAAGTAGCACATATAGATAAAGTAAGAGAGTTGGATACCGTGGTCACTGAGTTCCACTCTGATAGCTCTGCGTGCGTTACCCATCCTGCCCTTCCTGGCAATAATTTGAATGCAGGCAGAATCCAAACCTCAATTTAGATTGTAATTAATTATCACATTTGGATATACTTACTAAAGAATTGAAAGATCCCTTTAGTGCATGGATTTGGGTATAATGCAGATCTATTCATACGTTCAGGAACATAATTAATGAAAAGCTTAGTATATGTACTGTGTCCTACCTTACATACCAAATACTTGCTACTGGTTTTTGGTTGTAATATCTGAGTGAGAGCAGAAGTATGAATTCAGTTTTAAAGTTGCCTAATATCAGGGAAAAGCGCTGAAGGCAAACTGAAATAGCAGATCTTAGAAAACGAGAGCGGCAAATACCTTTTGAAACTCTTCGCATGATATTTAAACCTGTCCAAATTAGATATAATAGGTCGTTGTTTTTCATAGTGAACGTGGAGAAGGACTTATGAGTTAAAAATCTGAATTCCCCAAAGTACAGACTTAAATTGGAACATTTTCAATCATTATAGTTAAAGTTTTAAGTACAGTAAGCAGTCCCTCCCAGGAGAAGAGAACATTCGTTTGGGTTTTCTATTTCAAGCTTTAGCAGATGATAAAGATACAGGTTACACACAGGTTACAGACTGCAGACTGGTGAACCTGCGTTGGAAGCCCTAGATCTGCAGGGGAGTTGAAATGGGGCTTCAGTGAGAGCAAAGAAGTGGCCATTCGTCCAGGCAGCCGCCTCACAGTCAAAGCTGGGGCTGCTCCTGGCAGTAGCAGGCGTCCACTGCTTGGCCTGGCAGCTCAGGGAATTGTTCCTTTCCACAGTCCCTGCTCCAGCGAGGGAGCGTACTTCCCATGTTTTTAGTCTCGTGTTTACCGAGCTGCCACTGACCTCCCAGGAGTGTTGTCCAGGGAATCCTGGAGCTGGGCTGTGAAGAGAATGCTCCCGTCACTAAGTTCATTTCCCACTGCGGTCAGGGGACATTCTAGGAAAAGGCCTCTCCTCTCCTTCTTCTCTCCAGCTCTGTGCTGTTCTCCCAGCTTTGGGCTTTGGCATGCTTCTGAACCCCTGGTGACCCTGTACCTGAAACTAGTAAGACCCTCTCGCTTTATTTAGGCTAAGGGTCCTTAACTTAGAGTCCATGGACTTGAGGAGTGGGCTGTTGTAATCTAGTTACTAAGAGGATCATCAGTGTAATCAGGCCAATGGATCTTTTGGTTGACTTCATTGTGAAAAATAGGCTTCAAGATAAATGTTTTTTTGTTTCATTTTGGTATTCTTTTTGTTTAATTACTGCTGTGGCAACATCTATTTTCTATTTTTATTGAAATGTCTAGCATTTCACTTGCATTGAAGGTTAAATACACTTGTGAATTAGCCTTAGAGCCTAACCACTATGTATCACATCGTTTCTATGGAAAAATTTATGCTCCATGTTCTCAATTACCAGCTAACAGATGAAGTCTTGAAATGTTACCAGTTTGTTACTTGTAGACTTACTGAGTCAAGAAGTTGTACTTCTAGCGCTGGGTTCATTGCCTCTGCATATTCTCTTTCTTCATAAGTAGAGGTCTAAATATTTAAGTAAATAGAGTATCATCTTTATCAACTCTCTTATAACATTATAACATTTATTTTCTTGGCTACTGTTTCCCTCTCCTCCAGCCTTAGTCCTGTAGCATTTTAGATTTGGGAAAAATTCTTAAAGAATATATGGTACAACTCATAGGAGAGAAAGCTGCCCAAAGTTGTGCAACTGATGAGTGGCATTTAGTGGTAACAAGAAGTAAAAATGTATTTATCTGCAGTAGCATTCAAGTGAGCACTTTGTACTCAGTAAGTTTGAAGTGCTTGTATGCCCTCTCCTAACACCTACAAATGAAAGAATAGAAAGAAAAATAAAAGCAAAAATGGAAATAAAGAAGTAAATGTCTTCTCTTTTCTAATTTGCTTAACCCCTGCAGATTGTTTCGTGGTAACTTCAAATTGGGGGCGGGTGAGCAGGAAAGCATCTCAAATAGGTGCAAATTAATTTGAGAGTTGCTTAGCCATTTTGCCTCATATCAAGCAAATATCTTGAGAGTCCAGATCCTTTTAACTGCTCGAACACATGAAGTTTCTGACAAAACTGATGCTCTGAAGCCTAGCAGCCTTGCAAAGAACTGTTTGATAAGTGACTGTTTCAGCGACTATGACCTGAGGAAGAACTCTAAGATTTAGTAGGACAAACAGGCTAAATCTTTATCTGTTGGTCTTTACTAGCTTATAAGTGAAGAAGTGGTTTAATTTGGGTCTGATGTTAAGTAATTTTGTTAATCTGGGAGACAGCATCCATATGGTACTGTGCTGACAAGTTTATTTCAGTCCTTTTCAAAACTAAACCCATCTTTTTGTCATAGAGCACTATGTCTGTGTTAGTACACTTCCGGGATTTACTTGGACCTGAGAGCTCGTGATGGTTATTCACTAACTTGTTAGGCACCTGCTGAACCTTTGGAATTTGTCCTAGGCGTTGGCATTCAAGTAATTCTTATTCCATCCATTTTTTTAGATATATCCCAGTATTATTTTTCTTCTTATAAATTACCCAGGTATTAACTTTGTTTTATACTGTAGAGTAGTAACAGGAGTTTGGAAATATACAGAGATAAATTATAACTTTAAATACTTTTCCCAACTACTTATTGAACAAATATTTATTGAGTGTTTACTTTGTGCTAACCCACTTTGCTTTGATGGATCTGCTTTTTTCCATGGCTACTGTGACAAGAAATTCTCATTTTTCCTGAAGGTGAACTCCTTCTTATTTTTTTATTTTTTATTTTTTTGGCTCTTCTTCCACTTATCTGCTAGATCAGCAGTTCTCAGACTTGACTTTGCATAAAAATAATCTGGAGTGCTTGCTCAAAATACGGATTGCCAGGCCGCTCAGAGTGTCTGTTTCATTAGGTTAGTGGTGGAGCCAAGGATTCTACATTTTTATCAAATTTGTCAGGAGACTGTGATGCAGATGGGTCACAGATCATTCTGAGAAATTCAGCTTTAGATATTGCTCTTCCTCGAGCTTCTGTTCCAGCCTTCTCATGTTACTCTCTCCACGTACCTGAGCAATCTCATCTTTTCTCAGCGCTTATTACCACATATATGCTGAGAATATCCACATTTCTTTCTATAACTCAGATTTTTTTCTTCAGAGTTATAGATTCAAGACCTCTATGTTAACTTTTAATTCCATTCCATTCTCTATATTAACTTTTAATTCCATTAAAAGCTAATTCCATTAACTTTTAGTTTTTTTAATTCTCTGGGTACTTCAAGCTTAGTAACACCAAATCTGAACGCATTTTACGCTGTCCCTGTATCATGCCCTATTTTCCCATATTTAATGAAAGACACCACCATTCACCACCCACCCATTTGCCCATGTCAGAAATCTAGTTGTCGTCTTGAATTTCTTCCTCTTCCTTACCCCTTACCATCATCTTTCAATTTCACTTTCTAATTATATCTTACTTCTTCCCATAGCCACTACCATTACTCTAAGTCAGGCCATCTGATTGCTGCCACAGCTTCCTAGCTGCTCTCCCTGCTTCTAGTCTTGTCCTGCTTCCAATCCATTCTCTCCACAGTGCAATTAGAGTAATCTTTTAACAGCTTCTTTGTTCTTGCTTAATAAAAATTTGAGTTACAAAAGGAATGCATGGCATTGTAAAAGCAAATGTCTCCCATTATGGGAGTATTTAAAGTAATAAAGTGAAGTCCTCCCACCTGTACCCTTTCTCACTCCCTGAGGAAAACTACCTTTAACAGTTTGGTACAGATCCCAGGTGTGGTCCAAATTCTTTAACATGTCTTATGATCTGGCCCTTCCTTCTCTCCAGCCTTATCTCTGCTCATCCTTGAGTGCCCCACCTTCACCCCAAAATATACACACGTACACACTTAGCCATACTTAACTTTTGTCAGTGTCCCCAGATTAGCTCTGTTCTCACTTGCTTCTGGGCCTTTGCACGTCTTCTTCCTCTGAAACATCCCAATCTGGCTCACTCATTCTCTTCACAATTTAAGCATCACTTTCTCAGGGGAGCTTCTGTCATGCCCAGATTTGAATAAGCTGTTCTTTCCATGTGCTTTCAGAGCGTCTTGTATTCCCTTATGAAAGCATTTACCATACCATGTTGCGTCTGTTTACTTATGTAAATACCCTGGTAGACCACTACATGCTCCATGGAGGCAGTGGCTGTATCCATCTTCTCTGCAACTCCAGGTCTCTCACACTGCTTAATCACATAGGCTACAATACTATCCGTTGAATGGATGATATAAGGAAGTATGAGAAGTGCTTCCTGCCTTTTAGGAATTTACCATTGTCTGAATGAAGCCTTACAATACACACTAATGTGATATCATCTGGAGACAAGCCTAAAGGAAGACTCAGACTCCTGGGAGATCTTTAAAGCTCTAAGTAACCCGTCAATGACTCCAACCTTAGGCCTTCAAAAAAGGTGCAGTACACAGGTGAGAAGAGCCATCATTTCAGAGATTCCTCTTGCCTATCTACTGTGGTCAGGTTGTGTGTGCAAGGGAAGTCATCCTCTTGGTCACTGATGTATCTAAAAGGTCAACTTTATTGCTCAGACAGCAAAAAGTATGGAGAAGCAACAAGAGACAAGAAAAAATGGTAAGCAAGAAAAGCAGAAAAAAGCATTGGAAAGGGCAGAGGCGAGGTAGATGGAAATGGCAGCTGCCTGTTGAGGAGGGATTAGGATCCGTGTGAGGTGCAGCAGTTCTGCGGTTCAGAAGCAGCACTGGTGGAAAAGAACAGAAGGCAATCTGATGGTGAGGAGGAAGAGGGCTTGCCAGCAGGTCAGGTCAAAAATTAGAACAGCTTTGCGCTCCAAAATGCAGGGAGCCAGGTGAGCTGCATCTCACCTCCGTCTCAGCTCACTCAACTCCACAGTGGTAAAAGCAAGGGGAATTCCGCTGATGAGTGGCAGTTCTGTAGCCAGACGCCGCAAAAGAATTGTGCTCACAGACTGTCCTCCCTCTCTTTGTTTAGGTCTCTTTTAATCCCACTCCCATCAGTCCTTCATCCCCACAGCTCTTGTCAGTATACCCAGGCCTTCCATATTGCCAAATACAGTGCTCAGTTCTCAGTCATTTTACTTAATCTCTTAGCAGCCCAGCATTTGTCCTCATCCCTTATTGAACTGTTTTCTTACCTGGCTTCCAGGACGTACACTCCTGGTTTCTTCTGAATCCCTGGCCATGCCTTATTCTCTTCTGCTGAATTCCTCTTTTCTTCATGAGTCTTAAGTACTGGTGTGCCCTGTTGCTTCCCTCTCTACTTGCGCTCGCCAGATGATCTCATGCAGTCTCATGGCATGAGATACCATATATATTCTGAGGACTCCCAAATCATATCTGCAGTTTCTCCCTGAACTCCAAACTCGTATAGCCAACTGCCTACTCAACATGTCCACTTAGACGTGACAAATACATCAACATCCTGTCCTGACCTGAACTCTTGATTTCCCACCACACCACACCTGTTACTAAGTTGCTCAGGTCCAAAATCTTAGTGTCTTCCTTGACTCTTCCTTCTCTCACATCTCATGCCCAGTCTATCAATAACCTGTCAACTATACTTCCAAATTGTATCCTGAATCAGGCTTGTCTTTCCACCTCTTCTTCTACCGCCCCTAGTCCAGACTCTCTTTCTCTCTCTCCCGAACCTGTGCGGTAGCCTCCAAACTGGTCTTCTTGCTTCCACTTTTGCCACATAGAGTCTGTTCTCCCCAGAGCAGCCGAACTGATCTTTGAAAAACCATATGTCTGGTCATGTCACTCCCTTAGGGGTTGTGCAGGCAGGGAAGCAAAGAGCATCAGTGGCTTCCCATCACACTTAAAGAATCAAACCTGGAGTTTTCACCACGGCCTGTAAGGCCCTGCAAGATCTGGGACCCGGCCCCTGGCCACCTCTCAGCCCCAGATACCACTTTCCTTCTTGTGTGCTGTGCTTCAGCGTTGCTGGCCTTTAGGATGTTCTTCAAAGCACCAAGGTCTTTTGTTCTTGGTTCACCAAGACCTTTGTTCTCACTCCTTCCTCTGCTTGAACCACTCTTCGGCAGACATCATCATGGCTCATCCTCTCTCCTCTTTCAGGTCTCTGTTCACATGTCACCCATTTTCTGACCACGCTGTCTAAAACAGCATCTCCTTCCATCACTCCATCTTCTTACTCGAGTTTTCTTCGTAGCACTTATTACTAGGACTCTATTGTAATATATACTTTATTGGCTGTCTTTCTATGAGAACATAAGCTCTATGAAGGCAACCACCTTGTTTTGTTCAGTGAAGTAACCCTAGTGCCTAAACATGATGTGTACTCAGAAAATATTGAATAAGTGAGAAAGAGTCCGTGCATGTCTGTGTGTGCAAGCAGTATTTACTCCAGTAATAGCTCTTGCATATCCTATCAGCAGACTGAAGGGCCGCCATTTTAGTAGTCTGAAGGAGGGAGGTGCATTTACTTTAAAGGGGACAAGCCAATTCATTCATTGTCCCTGTTACCCATAAAAGGTCTAGACAACCTAAGACGTTTCTAAGAACGTGGTAGCTTTGAACCAGAGTTGTAAAACAGTGCCTCAGATAATCTACTTTCCTGTTGGCTGTTTGGATACCTTACCTCTCCAACATACCTTTTATGATATGCTCAGAGAACTCGTATTTGAGATTGTGGCATTATTTAAATTAATTGAATATTATATAAATTTAAGTAGGTCACTATTAAGAAATTTCTTTAATGTAAACATGTACCGAAAAAAACACATCTATTAAAAATCTATAAGGTCATGACAATTTTATATAAGCCAAAGTATATATTTGCTTTCAAGACATACTATGAGGAATTCACACTGGACAGTTCATTTTGTGCCTCCCATATATGTTTAGTTAGTAGTGACTACTTCATGAGTCTAACTTTTGAAAAGAACTAATTTATGTACTCTTTACTAATGTCTTACTTCAGTCTTCACTTTCCCTCTGAGACAGTTATTTCAATTAAAATCAGATCACTGGCAAGAGGGACCCCCATTCCCACCTGCTCTGCCCCGTGGTCGGTCCTTTCCACCTTCAGTCTAATTGCTTGGTGGGGAGTTGAGATGGGTAATTAATCTTTAGGAAAACTCAAGAGAGTAGTACATGCCAAAAGTGGTCAGACGGAGTCAGGAACGTTTTTATTTGAGCCGGGATTGCTGAGTGCTTTTTTTGTGCCTGTTACTACACTTGGCACAACACATATTTGAATGCTTTCTGTGTTGGGTACTGAGAATACAGCTGTGAGGGAGCTACAGGCCCTGCCTTCATAAAATTTGGTGTTATACAATCGTATGTGGAAGTGACTCTATAATTTAGGATGTCAACAGGTAACATTTATTGTAATAAAAACAATTTAATTTCTGTGTTTCACTGAACACTTTACCAAGTGTTTTCTTATTCCTTATCTGATTTTATCTCATACAGACCCATTAAGATATGGGTATCAATCTTCTCTCTATTAACTAAAGAAATTCAGGCTGAGTGTGGTTAAACTCCTTGCCCAAGGCCATGCAGATAGGGAGTGGCAGAGTGGGAACTCAAACTCAGATCTGATTGGAAACTCTGTTCTCTTTTCTGCAGTGCTAAACATTGCTACTAATGTAAAGAAAAATATTTCTGTAGTTTTATTTGTAAAACAAATACTCATCAAAGTTCAAATTTTTCTTTTTAAAATCTTTTCAATTTTATAATTCAATTGAAGACTATACATGATCATTGTTGAAAAAAATTTTTTTCAAGCTACTTAGCATGTTGTAAAATGAAAAGCGAAAGTTTCATAACTACCCACAGTCATTCTTCCTGGAAGCAATCATAGAGGATTATTTGTGTATTCTTCCAAAAAGTTTCTATGCATTTGCAAACACATATGTAGATTTCCTTTTAAACACACAACTGGAAAAATTTTGTCTCACGACTAGCTTTTATTCACTTAGTAAGATTTAGACGTCTGTCCATGTCAGAAATAAAAAGCTACCCTCTTCTCCCTTAAGACTGCATAGTATTTTGTAATTTATTTACCCAGTTCCCTAGTGACAGACATTTGAATTGTTTCCAGGTTTTTACTGCTATAAACAATGTTGCATTGAGTGAAGGTATTTATATGCTTCTGTGAGTATGTTGAGTATATCTGTAAGATGAATTCTTTGTAATGGAATTTCCTGGTTCTAAAAATGCGTTGTATTTAATTTTCTCAGATATTGCCAAATTGTCCTAACGGGCTGCATCAGGAGTGTTTGAAAGTGACTGACAGTGTTTGGGATATGTAAAACCTTTGTTCGTAGTCCAGTTCTAGTGAAAGACCACTTATTCCATCCCTTGCCCTTAGCTAAACTGCCATCAGTAGAAGTATGAACGAAAAAGAGCCTTCACTTTGGTTTTGTTATCTTCACAGAAAAATTAAACCTTTGTCATTAATGCTTATTTCATTCTTGTTGGGACTGCAGTCAAAGAAATTAGTCATGCTGATTTCTTTTCCCCCGCGGTTGATACCACCAATGTTTTGATGAGTAATCAAGTTGAACTTTATTCATTTGGCTCTTTTAGAGTAGCAATTTCCAGCATGAAATAGCAGAGTAATTTCCTGGCGGTTGAGTTTGCCATGACCTGACTAATGATAAAGCTACTGAGGTTCGATGTCTGGCACTGACTTTAGTGTCCCTTTTCCAACATTTGACTGACAAATCTGGCGTAGCTTGGGTTGCCAAAACAAAATGCCGTAAACTAGGTGACTTAAACAACCGAAGTTTATTTTCTCTCAGTTCTGGAGGCTAGAAGTCCAAGAACAGAGTGCCAGCACGGTCGGGGTCTAGTGAGGTCTCTCTTTCTGGCTTGCAGACAGCTGCCTCTTGCTGTGTCCTCGCATGACATAGAAAAAGAGAAAGCAAGCTCACTGGTGCCTCGTTTTTAGGGGCACTCATCTCATCATGAGGGCCCCACTTCATGACCTCATTTAAACCGAATTACCTCCCAAAGGCCCAATCTCCAATTATCATCACTTTTCAGGTTAGGGCTTCAACATACAAATTTTGGAGAGAGACACAATTCAGTTCATAGCGCTCCATGACTAAGAATTTTCAAGCTCACACCTATTTTATTTATCATCATAATGCCTGGCATTATGTCTGGTACTTATTGGGTGCTTGTTTTAGTTTTCTTTTGCTGCTGTAAAAACTTACTGCAAACTTAGTGGCTTAAAACAAGACAAATTTATTATCTTACAGTTCTGTTGGTTACGAGTCCAACCCGTATGTCACGGGGCTAAAAATTAAAGGGACAGCAGGGCTGCCTATCACATCGCATCTCTCTGACCATTATTCCTTAGTCACAGCTCTCTCTTTGACCTCCCTATTCCACTTTAAAGGACCCTTGTGATTACACTGAGCCCACCTGGATAATCCAGGTTAGACTCTCTATCTTAATTCAAGTAATCTGATTAGCAACCTTAACTCCATCAGCTGTCTTAATTCCCTTTGTTATGTAACCTAATATATTCACAGGTTCTGGGGATTAGGACATGGACATCTTTCTTGGGGAGTTGTTCTGCGTTCAATAAATATTTGCTACTGGAATGAGAGTCACTTTTGAGTTACATGTAAAACAGCTCTAAGTGTACAGCTGCCTTGTTTCTGTATATGTTTACAAGAATTTCATAAGTATATGAACGAGCAATATCCATTACCCCTGTGTCCTGATTCAGCATTGCATTTTCTTTCCTTGTAAAGTTGTATATTGTCTACTTTATTCATTATGTTATTTGTGTATTTCCTGGTGACATAAATCAGGAAATGTAGACTGCTAGCACTTTTATAAGAAGTTGTTCATTTGTTGTTCATGTTGAAAATGGTTACTAACGTATTAGGAAAATGGTGATTGTTTATCGTGAATGTTGTAATAAAATTGGCTGCAACACTATACATGTTCAAATCTAGATTATAGCTGTATAATATACTTCAAATACCTAGATTATTTTATGTGAGTTTGAGCATTTACTGTTGTGTCTTCTGAGAACTGTGAAAATGAGAAGGTAAAATCTAATTGAGGGTTAAACTTTAGAAGATAGGAATATAAGGCCATAAAAATTCATGTGATGGTCAGGATTCAATATTTTTGTTTATTTAAAGTTTACTTGTAGTTTTGATAACTTGATATCCTACAAAATTGAGACTGGTTTTTAATTTCTCATTAAAATACATACAAGTACTGTAACAGCAAAAAAAGTCATCTTTAACAAAAATATTTCCAAATCCTGACAGTTCATAATAATAGTGTTTTATTGATTTCGTGCAATTAAATGCTTCTGGTAAAAGATTTGTTTATATTACATACTAAGGTTTTGACAGTTATGATAATTGTCAGGAGCCTCTGTAAGTTCTTCTCAAGAGGCGAGGCTAGACTGGTATTTTGTGAATTTGCACTTCTCTAGATCTGGAAGAAGGTGCGAGTCCATGATGGTTGGACTTGAATCTTGATGAGCAAGTTGCCTGCAAAGTGGGGCAACAGGCTTTTCTGCCTCCCTCACTCTATCCCTCTAAAACTCATCCTGCATGCCACTGTGTTAGCCTGACGGGGGTCAGAAAGGGGAGGTTTCCTTGGACAATCATTTGAAAATGGCAGTGAATTAGATTTGAGATAAGGCTGGAAATCTGAGGGCAGAAAGATAAGCAAGAAAAAAATACAAAAGATGTGTCTTTTTGAGTGTTTTGCCTGGCCTCACATCTGTGGGAGGAATTTTACAAGATTGCTCCTCAGACCTGAGCTTATACCTGACATTACAGTTAGTTTTTTTTTAAATGCAATACAACATGTTGCAAAGCACTCTCAAGTTTCATTTTAACAAGATGACCTGTAGGTAACACTTGAAAAAAAGAAATATTTTATAAATTTAAGCCATGTGTGTTCACTGTAGAAATAGTCGGAAAACACAAACAAGAAGAGACTAATTACCTAGAATTCCACCAACTAGAAACCACCATTCGTAAAATATGATGTATAAACTCGCAGATGGATTTAAAGAGAGGCAGTGAGATTTTTTTATAAGTGCACAAAAGAAGAAGTGCATGTGGCCAACAAAGAGATTAAAATGTACTCACCCAATGACTGGTTAGGAATTTAAGTTGATTCAACTATTCTGGAGAAAAGCTAGCAAAAGACATAAATTTAAAAGTGCAGTCCCTTTAACCTAGCAATTCTCTTTCTAGGAAGGAAATAATTAGACAGCTATCCAAAAAATTAACTGTAAGGATATTCATGACAATATTGTTTAAAAGAGAGAATAATTAAAAACCCAAATTTTAGTTAGTAGGGACCTAGGTAAATACCTTTAATATAATATTAACCACTAAATATGATGACGTAGATCTATATTTACTGGGAAAGAAGTCTAATAAAATTTAGGGAAGAGTGGAAGAAGGGAAGGATCCAATATAGTAGATATATTACGGTCCCATTTCTGTAAAAATATTTATCTACATAGCTATCTATATATATATATACACATAGATGTGCATAGAAGTTATCCTAACATGATATATATGTGTGTAACAGCAGATATCTCTGAAGGTGAGATTTCAAATAATTTTAATTTTCTCCTTTATATTGTCTATATTGTGTTTGTTTTTACAGTAACATATATATTTATATGTTATAATCAGAAAAAAGATTTTTTTAAGTTGAAATTTGTTAGAATTAAGTTGCATGAGGACAGAGAGGGCTAAGTTTGCCTATGATAAAATGAGCAGTTTAACTGCTCAGAAATAAATAGGCACTGCTAATTGGAGCCTTGGTTTAATTTGACATATTTACAGTAAAGAAACTTTTAACTGCAGCTTTGGAAATGCTCCCTGCCTAGAGCAAGTACAAATTCATATGGACAAATGGAAAGAATGACAATTTCATTCATTTGAATATCAGATTACTTCAGTGGTGTAGCTTAGGCTGGTTAAAATGTAATACTTTTATGATAGTGTTAAATCTTTTATAGAGGTAGGATTTGAGAATGATAAGGAACTTGAGAAATCATTAGGTTGGGTCCCCTCAGTTTATAGATGAGGAAATGGAAGCCCAGGCATGGAAGGTGATTTGCTTAAGGTCACACTTCTAGTCATAGATCTGTCGAGGACTGATTGTTTCCTGTTGCCTGGTGGCTTAGCCACTTTATCTCCTTTCCAGATAGTCATCAGTGAATGGTGATGCCGGAGGAGAGGGAGAGGGAGTATCAACAAATGTAACATCAGACACCTTCATCAAGCAATCAACAGTGTATTAAGTGCCAAACACATACCTGAAAGAAGATTAAGTACAGAGCGTAGAAAGAGGAATACAAAAATAATTGGGGGGAGAGCTAGACATGCAATAATTAAACAGTGTAGTAAATACTATTAAAGAAGTGTGTAGGGCCGGTCTCGTGGCTTAGTGGTTAAGTGCGCGCCCTCCACTGCTGGCGGCCTGGGGTTTGGATCCCGGGCGCACACCAACGCACCACTTCTCCGGCCATGCTGAGGCCGCGTCCCACATACAGCAACTAGAAGGATGTGCAACTATGACATACAACTATCTACTGGGGCTTTAGGGAGAAAAAGGAGGAGGATTGGCAATAGATGTTAGCTCAGAGCCCGTCTTCCTCAGCAAAAAGAGGAGGATTAGCATGGATGTCAGCTCAGGGCTGATCTTCCTCACACACACACACAAAAAAGAAGTGTGTGTATAGTACTATGGGAGCTCACGAGAAGGATGGCCTCATAAAAGAAATGCCATTTGAGCCAAGTTATTTGGTCTTCACCAAAAGCGTAGGGTTAGAAATGCATTTCAAGTAGCGGAATGAGCATGTGCAAAGGCACAGTGGCTCTTAAAAGATCAACAAGGATAAGAAGATACCCTAGGCAGAGGACCTGAAGAAAACTAGGCAGAGGGCCTGAAGAAATAGCATCAAGACTTTCTGTATTGAAAACTTTCGTTGGAATGTTGGGACAAATTCAAAGTGCTACGGATACAATTTGATCCAGGGCTCAAACAGTGTATAACCAGGATAGGTTTTTCTCTGTCTTGTTTCTCTGCTTCTTTAAGCTCATTCTCAGGCCCCCTGTGCATACAAGATGGCTAGTCCCCAGTAGCTCAAACGAAAGTTCTGGATTAGAGTCTCTTTAGTACCAACTGACCACTAGCTTAATGTCGCATCTTGGAGATAATCACCATGACCAAGGGAAAGGAATCCACTGATCTGGGCTTCCCATGTCAAATAAGGCAGGTGCTTTTGCCACAAGAAGGGGATTGCAGATCCTGGATAGCAAAAACTGTAAATACCCACTAAGTGGGAGCATTTAAGGTAGAGGTGAAATCATGGTTGCTTTGAAGATTTATGTTTTCCATCATATTGTCTCAATATTTAAATAATCTAAAATTCTGAATGAAAGATTTAAAATATTCCATCCCCAGTTTCTAACTTGAGGGGAAATTTTAAAAAATGAGTATGGCTTAATATAAGATTTCATTCATCAGTTTCAAACTGCTGTTGAGAGAAGAGTGAGTTCCCCATTCGTGTGGCTTTCATGTACTCATTTGAATACCATTTTTTAGAAAATAATAGGTAAAAATGTCCAGCATTTGTGAAGAGTAAGCGCTGGAATTCATGTTAAAACAGAAATGTTCAATTTCCTATCATAAAGGACAATTGGAAAATGTTTGACACAAACTTGTTTTTGTAGAACTCAAAAATGTTTATACCCTTACATTGGTTATTTTAAGTTTAAAATGTTCACTCTTTATCTAATTTGGCAGTGAAGTAATTACCCTTACATAGTGACATTTCCATCTCTTACCATGTGAATTTACTACTGAATTCACAGAGATAGGGCTCAGCATTAGAGATGGAGATATTAACGATATCTTGATTAGAGACAGCAGCAAATGAAATGTTTGAAAATGTACTTGATATGAATAAGATATTTACTGCTGTTAAATATAATTGGATACGTGTACTTATGTGATGTATTCACAGGAAAATAAAATTAAATTGCCTTACATGGTTTGTCATTTTTTTAATTAAAATAAATTGCAACAGTAACAATGAAACTTTGTTGACCTGGAACTCTTAGCTCTTAGAGAACGAATCATTCCAGGTAATAGAATTCCATCTAGCTCGTTTCCAAATACTTGATCAGTTTTTCCCTGCAGTATAAATTTTGCTCTAAAATATATTTCGTACTTCCTCACCTTCTTAAGTAGAGAAAATTGAAAATAATTCCACTTTTTCTTAATGATTCAGATCATTAGAAGCATCATTTATTGTGCTGTGCAGTGATGGAAGTGTATAGGGTTGTTTGTCCCTTGTGAAAAAGTCATCAAGTGCTTTGAGATCTTGTGTATGTATTAGCGTCCTTTTTAACCTACCTCTCTCTAATTCCTCTTATTTTTTGTTTCTGGGTTTATAGCAGCCTCTTCTAAAATGCAAAAGATTTTGAAGGCATATTACCATTCCTTTTCATGTTGTGTATAAAATAGGAGTACCTAGGCTCCAGATATATTGACTCATAAGGGCCTGGTTCATAAAAGCATAATAAACTCTTATTGGTTGAATGGATGTTGTAGTATTTATAAAGTTGTCAAACTTACCCTCTTTCATAATTTTCTGAAAGAGGAGAGGTATTTGAAAGGAAAGAAATTCAAGCTGATTGGCATTTGCCAAAGATAATTATTATAAAGTATTAAAATGTAAGACCTTGAAGCTACCTCAATAAAAATATATGTCAGGCTCTAAATCTTCTGCAACCAGCGCTTATCTGGCAAAGATCCATGCCATTTGCTGCCACGTCAAAAAGAGAAACACAGCTGTCAATGGACGCCCTTCCTTCCTTCTGCTAATAGTTGTATCTTTATACCTCCTCAAGCTGCTGTATCTTGGTTGAACCAAAAGCTTCAAGGAAATAAAAAGTACTCCCTTACAACTGAATGTTGGCCAACCCATGCTATCAAAATGTGATAAAGCCCTGATTGTCTAATATCTTTTTAATCTAAAACTCAGATTATACTTTAAATATTTCTCTACTATAAATCTTCATCTGTCTCCTTTTATTCCTCTTGCAGTTCTCCAAATATCAAGTAATCAGACTGATGAGGTATTTTGGAATAGTATCATACTCCCACATTCCTTCCCCCTCCCCCAATATTTTTCTAAGCCCTTGTTTGAAAATACGTAGAGAGTCATGTACTAAATAGCTGCCTCTTGAGGTCTGGACAAAGTTGCAAAGTAAGCAGACTTTCTTTGGCCTCCTTATGTCAAGCTCTTTTGTACTCGGAGCACTGGCTGTAGCTTTTACATTTTCTCCTGTAAAAATTTTGGTGTGCTATAATATATCACATTGTTGTAAAAAAGATTGATGGGCGTTGGCGTTAAATCAGTCCATATTCCATCCATTATACTAGCTTTCCCTGCCCTACCCAATTATGACTGTTGGGAATATGTTCAAATACCATGAAAAGAGAAGCAAAATTTTCCACCTCTTATTGAAATAAACCCAGCATTTTGCTTGTAGGCCTTTGCTAGGTTTGACTGATTGATAGAGGAGATTTACAGCTCAGGTGGTCAAGTACACGCCTTGCTGTTATATTTTAGTGCCTTTTAAATTCAGAGTCCAGTTTTAATGTAAATTCCAATATAGTGGGAAGGCCAGGGGCAGCTCTGAAGGATCTCGTCTTAAAAGCAAGACCATGGGAGATGATAATTATGTCAGTAGTTAGATAATTGCGATGAAAGTGTGAGTGGAGGTTACTCTGGACTAGCATCTCTTTTTCCTCTGGCATCTCTGAGATGGTAGAATAAGCAAGGGCGATGAGTTTTACCTGTAGTCACCCCACATTGTTTAGTTGTTATAGTGCATATTATTAAAGCAACTATCCAGCTTTATTTCATGTTGTTCTTATTCCCTTATTCCCTTTAAAGTAGTTTTTTTTTTTTTTTAATAGACTCATATTCATCAGGGTCTAAGCAAGGCAGCCTTCTGCACTTAACAAGCTAGCTCTAAAATCAGTTAGTTAAGCTGATGTCAGCTTCTTAGAAGTTACAGAAAGGTAGTTTCTTCTCAAACGGGAACGTCCTGAAGGACTGGTATATAATTTGACAGTCTGACACTGTGGGATCGCAGGAACTTCATCTCATCCCTTAGGTACCAAGGCCACTGTCTTAGATTTTTCTGAAATTCAAAACCCTGTGTCTGTGTGTATTAATTGTTTTTTCCTTATTATAAATGTATTATTTAGATATTATAAACAATGAAAAATATATACTAGTATATAAAGTAAAAGACGTGAATGTTCCTCTCCTCCTAATCCCATGTCCCAAAAGAAACCGCTGTAAACTGACTGACTTTTGTGAATATACAGATTTGTGTACATCTATATCTATAAAAATATATACGTGTAATTTCTTAAACAAAAAATGTCATAGTATACTTATTATTCTTTGTTATTTTTAGTTAACTATAGTTTGTGAACATCTTTCCATGATAGTACATCTGGTTTTTCTGTATCACATTCCATTGAATGATGGATTTCCCAATTCCCTTATTGATGGACTTGTTTCTAATTTTTTTTTGCAGCTAATAGTGTTGTAGTGAGCATTGTTGTATATATATCTTTGCCTGCTTGTTTAGGAATGTCTACAGAATAGTTTCCTAGAATTTATATTGTTAGGTCAAAGGGTATGCACTTTTAACATTTTGATGTATGCTGTCAAATGACCCTCCAAACAATAAGAACAGATTTATAAGCCTGCTACCAGCATATGAGGGTTCATTTTTCCTACATCTTCAACAACGTGGTCGTTGTTTTTGTTTATGATCCAGAGAACATGAGTTGTAAATAATAAATCTCAAGATTATTTTATATTATCTTTGATTTATGGCTTCTACTGGTAGCCTTCAAAAATAGGTGCTTTTAAAATATCCTTTTATTGCCTCCAAACCTGTTCAGATATGGAATGTGCCATCAAGACAAGACAATCTTTTCTAATTATTACAGGTGTGAAATATCTTTTAAGGAATTTACTTGATCATTTGTTGCCAAATACTTCTCTTCTTGAATATTTCTTATGTGACTGGTCAAGTCAGAATATTCACTTAAAGAGCTTTCTCTTTCTAGTTGGGTTCAGGGACAGCTGTTGCACCTGTCATTCTCTTTGCTGAAGTTTACACGTGATCACTTTTGAAATACCCCTTGAGCTTTACTGAGCACCTAACACTGATTATAATGGTGACTGAACATTTAATAAAGCATATTAAAGGAAACTTTATTAATCCAAACAAATGTTAATGGATTCTGAGCTTTATTTATTGCTTGCTTGCTTGCAGGTGGATTCACCAATGAACTTGAAGCATCCCCATGACTTAGTCATATTAATGAGACAAGAAACAACAGTGAACTACCTCAAAGAATTGGAGGTGAGGCAACTGGGCATGGAATGTGCAGCTGAAACTTGTTACATTTCACAGGAGCTGTTGTGTTCAAAGAAAAATTAAAGCATATTATTTCTTAAGCCTGATTCTTCTGACTTTTATAGGAATATACTACTTTTAGATGATGTTTTTTAAAAAAAAAATCTAATTAGAGTGACATTTGCACCATAGTAAGAGAAACAGACTACTCAAGCCTGAATTTTATGCCTGATTCTTGACTCAATATGTCCTTGAACAGAGTTTCCATCTATAAGTTTTCCATCAAGTATGGAGAGGAATACTCTCTGAGGATTCTTGGAAAAGAGTTTGGGTAAAATATGAAAAGGAAGAATGGTTTTTAAAATACCCTATAAAAATGTAATTTTGTTAATTCCCAAGTAGTAAAAACTAGGATCTTGCTATTCTTTGTTCTTATTATTGAGGTAGAAAGTGTTAATCACTTTGCACCTTGAAAATTTGCTATTTATTAATGCTAATAAAATCTGACCTTTTTGTTTCTATCATTGCTTTCCATAAACTGATTTTGCTTATAGAAATATAGCAAACAGTATTAATTATTTTAAAAACTAGGGATTTTTTTCCCCCTCAACTCTCTGCTTTAATGTTACAGTGTAAACTGAATCCAAATTGTAAGGGAGCGATAAGTTATAGAAAAAGTAACCCAATTTGCAAAATGGGATTTAGAAAATTATCAGGAATAATAAGAGTGATAAGAGTAGAATCAGAGTCTTTGAGAGCTAGAAGGAATCTTAAAGATCATCTTCATTTTAGAGGCAAGGAAACAATTAGATCCAAAGACAGTGAATTGCCTGATTTCACAAAGGAAATTATGGCAGAACCAGAGGCAAAAGCCCCATCTCTTAGCTTAAAAGCCAGCGTACCTGTTAAACCAGGTAGCCATTTATTTTCTGGTTATGTAAAAATTCCAAAGTTCACTTATATAAATTCAAACTGGCACACCTGTCAACAGAAATAGTTATAATTGTATATTTTTTTTAATTTCTGGGAATTAAGAAGGAAGAGCTTTTAGCACGTTAACCAACTGTGCGTAGGTAGTAGTATTTTTAGAATATTTATAAAACTTGAACACTTCACAATTTTTTCAAGTGTCTCACCTTGTTCCTACCAGTTTTATCCCTTATAAATTTTGAAATGTTGATTTTTATGAATGCTAGGAATAAGACAATAGGTATGTTTATAGGGCTTCATGTTTGGAAGCTTGATCTGTTTCTATTTAAACACAGTGTTCAGAAAGATGAAATGGTGCAGAAAATAGTTTTTATTTTCCGATTCATAGACACATTTTATATGTTTATTGCTGTCTCTCTTTTTAGGAGGCAGTATAATTAATATAAAGATAAGGAGACTTAAATTAGAGTGTATGTAGGGGAAAAATGCCATTCACCGAGTCAGTGAAAATGCAAATGAAAAAGAATGACTCCATCAATTTTTGGTTAAGGTAGTGTAATGAGTTTATATTTAGTACATCTCTTCTGCTTCATATACACAGCAATGGCAAATAAAATACAAAATAGACATCAAAATAAAATGTAGGCAGGCCTAAAAGTGACATAAACATCTCCATGGCCCAGAAATGGAACAGAAACACTAAGTCGGGAATGTAGCTAAAGCTACAAACCTGCTGCTCTCTAAGCCAGGAGCAGGCTGTGGTGTCTGGTAGTTCAGCTCTGTAAAGGGGACTGACAATATTCCATGCAAGATAAAGGAGGAGAACCAGGCTTACTGCCTGAAGACTGGGATGGTGCATCCTGTTCATGAAAAGGGTCTCAGTGGGGCAAAAGAGGCAGGGAGACAAAATAAAACCTGATGAGCAAAACAGGAACTGAACCATCCAATCATTCAATAATTGCATCTTCAGGGGCCAGCCCAATGGTGTAGTGGTTGGGTTTGCGCACTCTGCTTTGGTGGCCGTCAAGCCATGCTGTGGCAGGCGGCCCATATACAAAATAGAGGAAGATTGGCATGGATGTTAGCTCAGGGACAGTCTTCCTCAGCAAAAATAGGAAGTTTGGCAACAGGTGTTAGCTCAGGGCTGATCTTCCTCACCAAAAAAAAAAATAATAATTGCATCTTCAGTTTCCTGAATATCATTTCAGAGCAGAATATCACTTCGGGGTAGCAACTCCAAACCAAAATTGTAAGATCTGATTCTGGATTTGGGAACTGGATAGAACCTGGAAGCAACCACGAAACTACTAGACACAGGAGATGATCGTGGAGTGTTTGGGAAGAGACAGACAGACAGAGATGGAGAAGGGTGAAGGATGACTCCAGGGTTTTTGACCCAAATGATTGAAAGGATGGAGTTGACGTTTACTGAGGTAGAGAAGACTGAAGGAGGTCATGGATTGAGGAGGAGTTCGGCTTTGGTATGTTAAGTTTGAGATTCCTATCAGACATCCAAGTGGGACGTCGAGTAGGGAGTTGGTCCTTCAAGTGTGAACTCTGGTGTAAAGGGCTCAAGCTGGAGATACAAATTTGTCATTCACTGACATATAGACTTAAAGCCATGAGAGTAGATAATACAATTTATCTACAAAGTAGTGACAACTAGGTGGACTTCTTAGATACCAGAAGACAATGGAGGAATAGCCTCAAAGTGCTAAGCGAAAATCAATCAAACTAGAATTTTTTATTCTTTTAAACCATCACTCAAGAGTGAGGGCAAAGCAAAGATGTGTTCTGATGTACAAAGACAGAGTTTACTAACCACAGACTCTCACTTAAAAAACAATTAAAGATCTACTTCTGCAAGAAGAAAAGTAAACCCAGTGGAAGTGCATAGGATGTATAATGGTGAATAAAAACACTGATGAAAAAGTTGGTAAGTTTATTTAATTGTTCATTTTGTGTGTTTTAAGGGGTAAAACTAGACAAAATTAACAATATGTAGTTGGGTTGGGGCATGTTTAGTGATTAAAGCACATTAGACTCTTTTGTCATATTCAGGAGAAAGTAAAAGTAACTGAATAAGTTAAAATCATTTGGGAAAATTTATGGGCAAACATATTAAAAATTTAAGAATATTGCCACCTTTCAAGTAGTCTTGTCAAAGGAGATATGAATCTAATCAAACCACAGTATAATTTGTTTTCCAATATAATTTGTTTTCAGTATAATTGATTTCCTTTGTCATTCTATATATTTTATTTTATGTATTTAAAAGATTATTCTGAGAAAGGGGTCTATAAGCTTCAACAGACTGCCAAAGAAGTCCATGACACAAAGAAGTTAAGGCTCCTGGATCCCGCTGTCAATAAGCAGGAAGTACAGAGGACAGAGGAACATGTTAAATGGACCTAGGCGATGCAGTCAGCAAAATTCTGTAGAGTGGCAAAGTCTACAGGACAAATGACCCAATTTCTTTAATAAATAAATTACAAGGATTTAAAAAAAAAAAAAAAAGAAACTAGAGGGGTAACCAGTAGATTAGAAGAGACGTTAAGAGACAAATCACCCAACTGCAGTGTGTGTGGACCTCATTGGATTTTGATTCAAACGAACTATTTTAAAAAGTGGGAGGAAACAACTGGGAATTTGAACACAGACTGGATATTTGATATTAAAAAATTATTATTTTTTACATGTGATAATGGTGGTGTGGTTTTATTTTTTGAAAGAGTATCTTTCAGAAACATACTGAAATATTTACTGATGGAAAACTTAACCAACAGTAAAGTAAGCACAAACACTAAAATAATAGAAATACAATCTATAGTTAAACCTACAAATAAAGAGAAGATACAAGAAGAGGGGAGGGAATGTAGAAAATGTTATCAAGCACATGGCAGGCAGGAAAAAAAGACAAAAGCAGCAAACAAAAAAAATGATAAACAGAAAACCCAAGGGCTGGCCCCGTGGCGTAGTGGTTAAGTACACGCTCTCTGCTGCTGGCGGCCCGGGTTCAGATCCCAGGCGTGCACCGATACACCGCTTGTCAGGCCATGCTGTGGCGGCGTTCCATATAAAGAGAGGAAGATGGGCATGGATGTTAGCCCAGGACCAGTCTTCCTCAGCAAAAAGAGGAGGATTGGAATGGATGTTAGCTCAGGGCTGATCTTCCTCACAAAAAAAAAAAAAAGAAAACCCAAGATAATATGGTTGAAATAAATCCAAATAGATCAGCAATCACAGTAAATATAAACAGATTAAACTTGCTGATTAAAAACTCAGGCTGTCAGGTTGGATTTCTTATTTGGTCCAGCTATATGGTGCATATAAGAAATACACCTAACACAAAATGTGGTGATAAATGGATAGAAAAAGTCTTTACTACGCAAATACTAAGCAAAAGAAAGATATGGCAGTATTTATACAAGTTCACAGTCTCTCATCTGAAGTCGTTAGGGCCATATGTAGTTGGAATACAGCCTTTTACTTTCTTTTGTTGTTGTTTTAGAAATGTTACAGGTACAGATATCTTGTATTACATTCTACTGCCAACAGGATCGAGTCTCAATCTCCCTAATCAGATACATTACTATTTCTTTAGTGAAATATATAAATTTTCACACTAAGAGGATAAAGACTATAAAATGGCTTTTTATCAGGTTTTGCCACCATGTGAATTTTAGTGCAAAATTTAAGAAGAAACTCGAAGTTTTCAGAATTTTGGATTTTACAATCCTAAAGGGTGGTAAGTTTGTCTCAGACAAAATAAGAATTTAAGATCATTAATAGAGATAGAGAGACTCCATATTAACAATCCACCAAAGGGATTTAATATTACATACTTGTCTCAAAGGTATGTGTATGTTTATTATCAAAACAGCCAAAACTGACAGAATTACGTGAAAAATACATAATCAGAGTAGGAGACTTTAACAAATCCTTATCAGAAACTGATAAATCCAACAAAAGTATTATAAGAAATAGGAAAAAATTAACATACTTAATCTAACAGAGAGTAAGAGAGGGAAAAAACACAGAGTGTGTGCCCTAAGAGTTCAAAAGTGGAACATTTATCATAATTGGTCAATACGAGGATGAAAAGAAATTACGAAGTTTTGTTGTCATGCATAACATGTTCTCTGACCACAGTACAATTAAAGCTAAAATATAAAATAAAATACACATGCCCATGGGGAAAAAAGGAGGAAAAACTCAAGTATTTGAAAATTTTGCGTGCATTCTTTTTTTTTTTTTTAAAGATTTTATTTATTTATTTTTTTCCCCCCAAAGCCCCAGTAGATAGTTGTATGTCATAGCTGCACATCCTTCTAGTTGCTGTATGTGGGACTCAGCCTCAGGATGGACGGAGAAGTGGTGCCTTGGTGCGCGCCCGGGATCCGAACCCGGGCCACCAGCATCGGAGCGCGCGCACTTAACCACCAAGCCACGGGGCCGGCCCTACATGCATTCTTAAATTACCCATGGTTTAAAGAGGAAATCACAAAACTTTTAAAACTGAAGTATGGTGAGAGTACCTCATTTCGAAATTTGTAGAATGAAGCTTAGATATACTTAGAGGCAAAGTTATAGACAAATGCATTTATTAAAATAAAAGACAACAAAAGAAATAAGTTAAATATTCAACTCAAGTTAGAAAACAATAAAATAAACATAATGATTAAAATAAACATAATAAAGAAGGAAGTAACAGTAATAGCAGAAATCAATTAAATAAAAACAGTCTTGGGGCCAGCCTGGTGGCATAGTGGTTAAGTTCACGCACTCCGCTTCAGTGGCCCATGGTTTGCAGGTTTGGATCCCGGGCACGGACGTATGCACTGCTTATCAAGCCATGCTGTGGCAGGCGTCCCACATATAAGGTAGAAGAAGATGGGCATGGATATTAGCCCAGGGCCAGTCTTCCTCAGCAAAAAGAGGAGAATTGGCAACAGATGTTAGCTCAGGGATAATCTTCCTCACCAAAAAAAAAAAAAAACAGTTTCAATAAAACAATACTCTTTTTAAAAAAAATAAGTTGGGCAAAACTCTAGCAAGACATCAGCAAAAAAGAGAAAACACAGAAAAAAGAAATATTAGTGATGAAAAAGCAGATATAAAGATTTTTAAAAACTAAAGAGATTGTTGTTAGTACTATAAAAACTTTATGCCAGTAAATTTGAAAACTTAAGTATAATGTAGAGAGTTTTGGAAAAATATGAAGTGTCAAAATTGAATAATGGGGAAAGGATAAACTCTTTATAAATGATCTTAGAAAATTGATTGTACATATGGAAAAAAATTAGATTCTTACCTTGTAGTACACAAAAATCATTTCCTGTACAGTTTAAAAACCCAAATGTCTTTGTCTATTATAACAAAATACCACATACTGGGTAACTTATAAACAACAGAAATTTATTTCTGACAGTTCTGGAGGCTGGAAAGCCTCAGGTCAAAGCACCAGCATGGTCACGTTCTGGTGAGGGCTCTCTTCCTGGTTCATAGCTGGCACCTTCTTGAGGTACCCTCACGTGGTGGAAGGGAGGGGAGCTCTCTGAAGGCTTTTTTATAAAAGCACTAATCCCATTCATAAGGGCACCGTCCTCATGGCCTGAGCAGCTCTCAAAAGCCCCAACTCCTAATAGCATCACCTTTGGGGTTAGGATTTCAACATATGAATTTTGGGGGTATAAAAACATTCAGATGATAGCACTAAATATGAAAAGTGAAACTTTAAAACTTAAAAAAATAGGATATTATGTTGATATATTTATGACATCAGGATAGAGAAGGAATTCTTAAATAACACGGAAATCACAAACAAGAAAACAATTGATAAAGTTGACCATCTTAAATTTAAAAGTTTCTCTTTAGCAAATGACACCATGAGCAAAATTGAAAGATAAGCTACAAGCTGGGAGAAGATATTTGCAATGTGTATAACTGATAAAGACTGAGTTTACAGAATTACTCTTTTCATAAATTTCTATAAATCAATTAAAAAAACTGGGAAAAAATGGGCAGACTTGGACAGTCAATTCACAAAATATTTCATAAACATGAAAATATGTTCAATCTCATTAAAGATTGGATTAGTTAAGATAGTCTACATTTTGTTGCGGTGTGTGTCAACTTTTACGTTGGCAACAAATAGTCCCAAAATCTTGATGCTATTCTCATGAAGGAAGGCAGAGTCTAAAAGAACAACCACTAATAAGCCGGTTTAAAGTTTCTACTTAGAAGTGACATACACCATCTCTACTCACATTCCATTGGCCAAAGCAAGTCACATGGCCAAGCCTGAAGTCAGTAGGGCAGTGTAGTATAGTCTACCCACAGGAAAAGAGAAGAGAGGGAACCAGTAATTGGAGACAGATCAATTAGTAACATCCCAATAATCTTAATGGCTTAAAACAATAAGGTCACACTAAATGTCACTCTAATCCTTATGCCAGGACCCAAGATGACAGAGTAGCCACTGTCTGGAAAATTGCTATTCTCAGTACATGAGAGAAAAGAAAGAACATGGTGAAGCGTACATTGTCTCTAAAAGTGCTTCCCTCTAGAAGAGTCAAATGGCACTTCTCATGTTGCATTGGCCAAAACAAGTCTTATTGGCCGTGTCTGAGTCCAGCACAACAGTGATGTCGAGTCCTCTTGTAAGGAGGGTAGCAAATGTGTTAATAGTAGTAACAGTCTACCCTAATAATTATAACAAGGTAACATGTCATACCCACCAGATTGACATAAATTAGGAAGCATGACAAAACCAAGTGTTGGTCAATTTGTGGGGATATGGATGTTATCATAATGTGTTGGTAGAATTCTAGTTGTTAGAACTACTTTGAAGAGCAGATTGACAGTGTCTAGATAAAACTGAAAATGTGCATTCCAGAGGACCCCATATTTTTATCCCTGCTGAAACTTGAACACGTGCACAAGGAAACTTTTATAAGAATATTGTGGCATTTTAATAGCAAAAAAAAATTAAAAAAAGAAACAACCTAAAGGTTTACAGGAAAATGGATAAATTTTTCTACATCCATTAAAATGAAAAATTTAGAGCTATACTGACCAACGCAGATAAATCTCAAAAACATAATATAAGGTTAAAAAAAAGAAAGTTGTAGAATGTTATGTGCAGTATGATACTATTTATGTAAAATTTTAAAACTTGCAAAGCAATGCTGTATGTCGATTTTGGATATATAGATATAAAGTAACATTTTAAGAGAATAAGACTAATATAGTAATATTTTATAAAGATATACATAGAAATGATGCATAAAACAAATTCAGGCTAGCAGTAACTTTGGGAAGTGAGAAGGGGATTTCCAAGGCAGTAAAGAAGGGCTTCAACTACTTTTTTTTTCTTTTAAAAAAAATCTGAAGTGAGTATGGCAAAATGTTACGATATGATAGATATGGGTGGTAGAAACATGGGTGCTTATGTAATTCCTCTGTATGTTTGAAAAAAAAAATTATGAGTAGCAGAAATTCACCTGGAACACAGGGCATTAGGGGAAGTTATTCCAGGTAGCAGTATCAACATGCTGGATGTCTTGAAGGACTGAAATAGAATGTGCTTGGACAATTCGAGGGAGTTTTAATTGCTGAGCCATTCTGTGCTGGGGAAGTTAAGTTGATAGATATAGCTTTATAGGTAGTCAGAGATCATATTATGAAGGCACTCATGTGCCAATATTATAAGTGTCATGTTCTGTTCCTTTCTGTCTGTGGACACCTGTTTAGAGAACCTAATTTCTGTCAACTAAGTTAACTTAGTTGGCCATGTTCAGAATCCTCGTCTCCTTCTAGAGGATTCGCTGACTTCTTTAACACATTGAATTCTTCTTTCTCTTACGTGGTATCTAGACTGAAATATTAGAAAAATCCACTGTGTTTTTATTTTCTTCTCAACAGAAACAATTAGTTGCTCAAAAAATTCACATAGAAGAAAATGAGGACAGAGACACAGGACTGGAGCAAAGACATAATAAAGAGGATCCAGACTGCATCAAAGCCAAGGTGCCGTTGGGGGACCTGGATCTGTATGATGGCACGTACATAACTTTGGAGAGCAAAGACATCAGGTAAAGAGATTCTCTTCCCAAAAATACAATTATGTTTTCCTGGGCACACCTCTCTCAAGAAGTTATTTTTCTAATGAGTATAAGCTTTAATCACAGATGAGTTTATTGAAATTTGAAAGTTCAAAATACATACCACATGTAGAATTTTTACAAATCAAATATATTTAATACCACAGTAGAAAATTGAACAATTTATACTAAAAGAAATACAAATGGCCAGTAAACGTGGAGAAAATGTTTCTCAGGAATGAGCAAATGAGTGCAAATGAAAACATTTAGATAGTTTTCATCTATCAAATTGGAAAAAATATTTAAAAATTAGGAACTGGTAAAAATGTGGAGAGGCTGTCAATAAAAGTGTAAATTTAACATTTCTGGAAAGAATTAAGCAGTGTTATGTTAGCTTTTAAAAAGTGCACAATCTTAACATTCTCTGACCTACTATATTCTAACTCTTGATTTATCTCCTTTAAGTTGAACTCCCAAAATATTTTACTCTAACAATAGCTGTGTGAAAAGATATGCATGTTGACTACTATTGGTTGTAAAGTTTTGATGCTTTGAGAATATGGTTCAGTTAGGGAAAAAATTTGACATTTCTTCACCTTTCATTCATTCATTGCTTCTTGATTTTAGCCCTGAAGATTATATAGACACAGAATCTCCTGTCCCTCCAGACCCAGAGCAACCTGATTGTACTAAAATTCTAGAACTTCCGTATAGTATACATGCTTTTCAGCACTTGCGAGTAAGTAGAGAGATTTGGGATTTTTTTTTTTTATGCATTATTTCTTTAATTTAGTGTCTTACTTATAAATACTCTTTCTCCTTCCAAATAGCTTTATAATTTTACAAACATCTCCTGTTTCTTAAAATTCCTTCAAAATAAATGCTACAAGATACCAAATTACTTGTGCTCTTTTATGTCTTATAATCTCCTTTTTCTGTTTTTTTTTTCAATTTTTTCTTCTCTTCAGGGTGTACAAGAGAGAGTTAATCTTTCTGCACCTCTATTACCTAAAGAAGATCCGATCTTCACATATTTATCTAAACGATTAGGAAGGAGTATAGATGACATAGGTCACCTCATCCATGAAGGCCTACAGAAGGTAAGTCGTCAATGACTTAAGGAGACAAGAAACTCTGTGTGAATAAATATTTTTCTCTCAGAAAATACCTACCTAACTCGTTTTTGTCTAGAGAGTGATTTTAAGTTATGATTACATTATTTTTTTTTAAATTTTATTTTTTTTGTTCCCCCAAAGCCCCAGTAGATACTTGTATGTCATAGTTGCACATCCTTCTAGTTGCTGTATGTGGGACGCGGCCTCAGCATGGCCGGAGAAGCGGTGCGTCGGTGCGCGCCCGGGATCCGAACCCGGGCTGCCAGCAGCGGAGCGCGCGCACTTAACCGCTAAGCCATGGGGCCGGGCCTATGATTACATTAATATAAACTGTATGGTTCAAAGCTAGGGAGAAATGTTGATAGTCCAGTCTTCTTTACCAGGAAGGGGTGCTGAAAAGCTTTATTTAAACTAATTGACGAAAAAAACAAATTGTAAACTGTATAAGCAACAGGGCTTATGGGCTAGGTTATATATTTTGAATGTGAAAGAAAATTTAACGTTAGTGTCTGATATATCTCCACACAATACATAGATTATCACTGTTCTCTGAACCAAAAAAAGAGTCACCACCAAAAATAAAATCTTGTGGTTTTCTTTTAAGGGAACATCTACTTGAAAAACTGAAATAGGGAATTATGTAACAGGACCCAAGAGTTTAAATGTATCATTCGGGATAACATGTGGGAATTTAGAGAATGACTTTTACTCTTCTCTGTGCCAAGGGATATCATAAAATACAGGCTGGTTTCTAAGCGGTATGATAGTAGTATTAAGTAAAATGTGTAACTGTAACGTTTATGTACAGTTTATTCAAATACATTATATATTTTATATATGATTATTTTTGTAGCTAAGTTACCATCTTCATCTTGTTTTTCTGAAGGTGATATAAAATATTGCATCCCCAGAACTTGATGAGTAATAAGGGAAAACTGGCCTAGGATTTAAAATATCCTTCAGAGGATGGTTAGGTGAAAGTAGATCATAGTGCTAAGTGCTCTATAGAAAATTAAAATAGAGGGTAATTGAATGGCTACTTTAGATTGAACAGTTCGGGTTATCCTCTCTGGAAAGGTGAAATTTAAGCTGATACCTGAATGACAAAAAGAAACCAAAATTCAAAGATCAAGGAAGAGCAATCTAGGCTGAGGCAAAGGTCTTGAAGCCTTATTGAGGTCAGTGGTATATTAGTCAGCTCGGGCTGCCGTCACAATATATTACAGACTGGGTGGCTTAAACAACAGACATTGATTTCTCATGTTCTAGAGGCTAGGAGATCCAAGATCAAGGTACTGGCTGATTCGGTTCCTGGTGAGGGCTCTCTTCCTGGCTTGTAGATGGCCACCTTCTCACTGTGTCCTCACATGGCCTCTTCTCTGTGTGTACAGGGGGAGAGAGAGAGAGAGAGAGATCTGGTATTTCTTCCCCTACTTATGAGGGGACTGGCCCTATTGGACTAGGGCCCCACCCTTATGACCTCTTTTAACCTTTATCAGCTCTTCACAGGCCCTGTCTTCAACTACAGTCACACTGGGGGTTAGGGCTTCCACATATGAATTTAGTGGGGAGGGGACACAAACATTCAGTCTATAACAGGTGGCATGTAACTAAATTCAGGTCAATATGGCTGGAGCCTGGTGAGCCAAGGGGAGGATGATAGGAATGAAGCCAAGGAAGTAGGCCAAGGCCAGACTGTGTGGGGCTCTGAAAGCCAGGGCTAGGACTTTGAATTTTATTCCAAGTGTGCTGAGAAGCTGGAGCAGAGGAATGACATAATTCATCTAGTATTTCTAAAGTACACTCTTTTTTTTTTTTTTTAAAGATTTTATTTATTTATTTTTCCCCCAAAGCCCCAGTACATAGTTGTCTGTCATAGCTGCACATCCTTCTAGTTGCTGTATGTGGGATGCGGCCTCAGCATGGCTGGAAGAGTGGTACCTCGGTGCGCACCCGGGATCCGAACCCGGGCCGCCGGCAGCGGAGAGCACGCACTTAACCGCTAAGCCACGGGGCCGGCCCTAAAGTACACTCTTAAACTTATATGGAGAAATAACTGAAGGGGGCCAAAACTGGAAATAGAGAGACCAGTTAGAAGGCTATTGCAGTAGTTCAAGAGAGAGAGATGAAGGTGGTTTGGACTAGAATGGTTGCTAGTGGAAATGGAGGGACTTAAAACTATTTCAGGAAGTTTAGAAGCTGATGAATTAGATGTGGGAAATGAGAAGAAAAAAGGATCAAAGATAATGCCTCGAGTTTTGGCTTGAGCAACTTGAAGGAGGAGCAGGGTTAGGGTGGGAGAAGAGAAGACAGAGTTCTGTTTTGGCCGTGTTAAATTTGAAATACCAATATGAGTCTGGAATTCCAGGAGAGGTCAGAGCTGAGTGTATAGAGAATAACTGTTACATAGGGATATTTATAGTCATGGGAGTGAATAAGTAAGGTTTGAGAACAGGACACTCTGGGTCCTCCCACATTTCTCTCTCAAGCAGAGGGGAAAGGGCCCCCAAAAGAGACCGAAAAGAGTGTCCAGAAGAATGTGGTATACTAAGAATCAAGGGGAAAAAAGTGTTCAAAAGAAGGAGAGAGTAATTAACAGTGACATTCAAACATTTATCGATTTTGGGGGAGATTTTATGAGAGAGTTTATGGAAGGATTTTTTCTTTAAAGATTTATTTTTCTCTTACTTCCAATATGCTGTGATGCAGAGTATTCTGCTTATCATGATGTTTTCAGTAGTTCATGTAGAATTTTTAATTGATCTTTTGTCCCAATTCACAATATTGTCTAAAAATAAGAGCTAAAAATCGAAACATTTGTTGATTTGAAAGAAAAGTTTCTCAAAAGGCTATCAAAAAGGAGACCGAAACTAAGTCATAAGTCAATAGTTAAAGCATGTCATATTCCTTAGCCAGCTGCACATAGTACTAAAACCTTTAATTGCCTCACTCAAAAATCATATCCAGTCCTGGAAGATAGAATACTTAAAGATGATTAACGCAGAATTATCCTTAGTTTTAATCTTAAAGATAACTATTTTTAAAATAATTGGTCCTTGTAAAAAATTCAGACTATATAAAAAAAATTTATAAAAGGGAAGGTAAAAACCATAATTTAAAAACTCAGAAATAATTACTGTTTTATAATATATTCTTTTCAATTTTTATTTTTACACATCTTTATAGTTAAAACAGTTATTCTCATTGGATAAATTTTTTTTTTTTTTTTTTTAAAGTCACAGGATTTATTACTTACAGATCCTAGAAATGGGGGGAGGGGGTACAATGAGCCGAGGGAAGGTCAGTCCTCCATCCCAGGTCACGAGTAAGCAGGAAATAGAGATCAGGGTAGCAAAAACCTATTACTTATAAGGTTTTTGAGGCGGAAGTCACTAACTTTTCACAGGGTCAACTCTTTTTTCTTTTTTTTTTTTTTTTTTTTTTATTGATGTTTTAATGGTTTCTAACATTGTGAAATTTTGGGTTGTACATTTTTGTTTGTCCATCACCACATATATGACTCCCTTCACCCCTTGTGCCCCCCCCCACCCTCACCCCCACTGCCCTGGTAACCACAGTCCAGTTTTCTCTGTCCATGTGTTGGTTTATATTCCACATATGAGTGAGATCATACAGTGTTTGTCTTTCTCTTTCTGGCTTATTTCACTTAACATAATACGCTCCAGGCCCATCCATGTTGTTGCAAATGGGACGATTTTGTCTTTTTTTATGGCTGAGTAGTATTCCATTGTATATATATATACCACATTTTCTTAATCATTGGATAAATTTTTAATAGTGGAAATGTGGGAGCCACAGGGTAATCACGTTTTTAAGGCTTTTTATATACTTTTTGTCAAATTGTCCCCCAGAAATGCTGTACTAATCTAACATTTATACAGTTAATATCTGAAGTTAATATACAGTGTAGCCAACAGTGAGTATTGGCATGTTTTTTTGTTTTTTTGAGTGTGTGAGGAAGATCAGCCCTGAGCTAACATCCATGCCAATCCTCCTCTTTTTTTGCTGAAGAAGACTGGCCCTGGGCTAACATCTATGCTCATCTTCCTCCACTTTATGTGGGACGCCGCCACAGCATGGCCTGACAAGCGGTGCGTCAGTGCGCGCCCAGGATCCCAACCCAGGCCGCCAGCAGCAGAGTGCGTGCACTTAACCACTATACCACGGGGCCGGCCCACAAGGCATGTTTTTAATCTTTGCCAATTTATAAAAGGAAAACTTGTATCCTTTTAATTTCTATTTCTTTAAGTTTTACATCATTTCACCTGCTAATTAGCCATTGTTTCATATCTTTGAATTGTCTGTTTGTGTTCTTGGCCCATGTTCTCTTGGTTGTTTGTCTTTCTGTTTAGATTTTTTATGAGCTCTTTATATATTAAAGATCTTAAGGGGCCAGCCCATGGCATAGGGGTTAAGTCCAGTGCACTCTGCTTCGGTGGCCCAGGTTCACATGTTCCAATCCTGGGCGCAGACCTGCACCACCCGTCAAGCCATGCTGTGGCAGTGACCCACATACAAAATGGGGGAAGACTAGTACAGATGTTAGCTCAGAGATCATCTTACTCAAGCCAAAAAAGAGGAAGATTGGCAACAGATGTTAGCTCAGAGGCAATCTTCCTCACCAAAAAAAATCTGAGCTAACTTCTGTTGCCAATCTTCCTCTTTTTGATTGAGAAATATCGTTGCTGAGCTAACATCTATGCCAGTCTTCCTATATTTTGTATGTGGGACACTGCCACAGCATGGCTTGATGAGCAGTGTGTAGGTCCACACCCGGGATCTGAACCCACGAACCCCAGGCCACCAAAGTGGAGCACTTGAACCTAACCATTACGCCACTGGGCTGGCCCCCTGAAAAAAGTCGTTTAAAAAAAAAAGATATTAAACTTTGGCTGTCATATATCTTTTTCCCAATTTGTCGTAAGCTTTGTGACTTTTTTTTCCATGCTCAATTTGAAATTTTTCTACTTGGGTTTACACCTACTGACATTGAGTTTTTGACATGGTCCAGTTTAGTGTTTTGATCTCCATGTGGTTGAAATTCAATATATGTTAAGGAACCAAAGCTTCAAGCCACAAGAGGAGCAAACCTATCTGAAATTCTGTTTTAACTTGACTAAATAATACACTTATTACTATATGCTAAAGACATAGTTTTTAGCAGTGTGAAGGTTTAGATTCTGAACACACATGAGAAAATGACAAAAATTCATGTTTTACAAAAACATAAGCTTGTCATTTGCTTACATATGTACCTTCATTCAGATATTAAATAAATAGGAAACTTTGTAATATATTAATTTCAGGAATTTCACCTTAGAGCAACTGGCATTTCTAAGTAGGTTAGGTCCTGACTTCTCAAGTCCTGAAATAGGGTCTGACGAGTTATGGTCCCTTTCCCCCTTGGAATGATGGCCGGAGTTGGACAGTCTCTTTATGGAGCTCACACCTTAATGCACTCACTCAACTGAGGGTCGGGAGGCTCTTTTAACAAGTGTAGTTTATTTGTACGCTGTCCTCTGCTTTATCGCTGCTATAGTAGGTCTTGCTCTTCTTCATTTTGAATTTCGGAAGAGATGGAGCAGTAAAGGTGCTCATTTTGAACATTCTGAGGTGAAGAAACTGTCTTGAGTTGTGTTTGATTGTCATTTTCTTTGTTGACTCTCTAGAACTCTTCCTCGTGGGTACTGTATAACATGGCTGCGTTTTACTGGAGAATAAAGAATGAGCCGTATCAGGTGGTGGAATGTGCCATGCGAGCACTTCACTTCTCTCCCAGGTGAGATGCCTCCTCTGTGGACCTCCTGCTCTCTTCCACATGACTCAGCACTGTTAAAGAAACAGTACACAGGAGAACAATAAGAAGCGTTGCACTGTGCTTACACTCTCCTCCATCCCTGTTCAGAGAAATCAGTCCCATCACAAAAATGACAGATGTCAAAGACGTCAAAGTGATCATAGCATAATATACTTCTGATTGCTATTAAGGAAAAAATGCATAATGTAGACACTCTCTGATTCACTTGAATGCAAGGACCTTGACTGGAGAAATTATCATAAATCAAATTTTTCTTAAAGCAAATATAAGCCCTAAATACATTTTAAAATCATAAAATGTCTGCCAGACCTTATTTTTGTGGTAGAATTTATAGCGATCAGATTGACTAAGCACCGTCAATTATGTAAAATGAAACATTACGATTTTCTTAAATTATTTTCTCCCTCTGTAAGTATACTCAGAGTTATTTTCCTAAGGCAATAACTTGGAATGTGATTTTCCCTTGTCAGGTGGTTATACATAATTGTGGAGCACATGCTTCTTTCCTAACATCTAATTATGTCTCTCCTCTTTTAGGCACAATAAAGACATTGCCCTGGTCAACCTGGCAAACGTTCTGCACAGAGCACACTTCTCTGCTGATGCTGCTGTCGTGGTCCACGCAGCTCTGGACGACAGTGACTTCTTCACCAGCTATTATACTTTGGGGAATATATATGCAGTAAATACAACTTTTTGTTTTCCTGAGCCAAAGCAGTTCCTATTTTCCTTTTTTTTTTCCCCAATAAAAATACCTTTTTTCCGTCCTCTTTTGGTCCGAACAAGGAAAGGGGATGGAAATGAAGAGATTCGGGGTAAAAAAAAAACCTCAACATAATAATGTATCATAATTGTCCGAGCCTCTCGACAAAAAAGAAAAATAATTAAATAGATAGGAATATTAAAAATCTGCAGAGTACACCCCTTAAGATAGCAATACCTTCCAGTTAAGCCATCCTATAGCATGCTTCATGTTGTGGAGATTTGGCCACTGATCAAAATAATGTTCACTCTAGAGTGAGAGATAGGTGTAATTGCATGAATTATTGGGAGTTTGGACTGATACAGCCAGCCGTGGCTAACGTTTCTCCCCCTGTGTGTGTGTATATGTGTGTGTTTGTTTTTGTCTCTTCAGATGCTTGGGGAGTATAACCACTCAGTGCTCTGTTATGACCATGCTTTGCAGGCCAAACCTGGCTTTGAGCAAGCTATAAAGAGGAAGCATGCTGTCCTGTGTCAGCAAAAACTTGAGCAGAAATTGGAAGCTCAACATAGGTAATTGGGAGACAAAATTTCACGGGAGAACCAGCACCATAGAATCTTAGGTTAGACCTGGGTAGGGTGATATATGTTCGTTAATTCATTAGAATTAAGTTTATCAGTTCATTAGAATTAAGAAAACACCTCTTCTAAACCAATGTTACCTCAATAAAAAAAATAAAACTGAGGCACCTAAATGAAAAAGGAAAACACCTCTTCACTACTAGTAGTCCTGTCCCTTTTCTCTAAATCAAGAGGTTTAGCTCAATTCAGTGGTTGTGTAGAGGAATTTTTTTTTTTTGTAAGGAAGATTAGCCCTGAGCTAACATCCATTGCCAAATCCTCTTCTTTTTTGTTGAGGAAGATTGGCCCTAGGCTAACATCCGTGCCCATCTTCCTCTACTTTATGTGTGGGACGCCTGCCACAGCATGGTTTGATAAGCGGTGCACAGGTCTAAGCCGGGGATCCAAACCTGCGAACCCCAGGCCGCCGAAGCAAAGTGTGCAAACTTACCCACTACACCACCAGGCTGGCCCCTAGAGGAATCTTTTTAATAGCATGGATTCCAAGAACTAGAGAATGTTTGCAGTAAATGCTGTCATGTAGATCTTTACAGTTTTGACCATCGATTACTTTTATGAAGTCAGATGGAGGAGGGTGTGGCTGGATACTCAGTAATTCTATTGATTACATTTTTATTGCTATAGAATACACCATCAGTAAAATCACTTGCACATGCTGTATTTGATCTTTCTCCCCTTTGGCTCCTAAGGTTGGGCTATTGTTATGTTAGTTAAGTGACCTTGAGAGACATTATTTTTCCCATGTTTTAATCAGATTTGATTGAAAAATATAAAAAAATATATTTGATTCCATAAATAATAGGGCCAGTTAAGAAACTTCACATAACTCAGAAGTGAATTGTTCATCTCTTATAGAATTAACCTTAATGTTTTGAGTCTACTTTGATTATTAGAGAATTAAATGGAGATTTGGCACTTCTTAAACTTTTGTATTTGCTTATTTTCCGATCTGTTTAAAGCATAATGTAGTGAAAAGGAAAGAACGACAGCTTACCGTTTATACCTGGCTTCTGTCACACCTGATCAGAACTTGCCCTGGCTGAGGTTTTTCCAGTATTATGTTCTTAAGAATCAGACTGATTCTCTCTTATACAAACTGTGCAGACATAAATCTCCATATGTTACCGTGTAATAGGTAATAAGATTTTTGTGACTAAATGTAATCAGGCAGCTGATTTATTGATATTGAATGGTAGAGAATATTTCTAAGCAAAGTTTCTGTGCTTTTCCCCCAAGTCTGTAAACCAAGGAGCCAGAATGTGAGAGCAAGGCCCTCACTCTTAACCTTGTCATCAGGCAGAATCAAAGGAAAATGTAAAAAGGAGGGTTCTAGAAAGGCTTTGAATGTCAGTGGAACTAACACAAACTTTGTGGAGGGAAATAAAGTTGTTAGATATGTAAAGATTTATAGTGTATTGTTATATATCTTTTTTGGCACCTCTAAAGTCCAACACACCATTTAATGTCAAGATAGTTGTATTTAAGGGAAGAATTTCACATCCATCTTTTTGCCCCCAAGTTTTAATAAAACAATAGCATTTATTTAGCCCCATTGTTCTTGAACTCATGGTACAGTGGTTGTATGTTAAAAGAAAAAAGCTAGAAATTATTGCTGAGAACCAGAAAATCTGCATTTAAGTGAGTTTAAAAATTCACAATTTTATTTATAAATTGGACTCTATCAAAATTAAGAACTTCTGCCCTTTGAAAGACACTTGTAGATGAACAAAAAACATGCCACAGGCCAGGAAATAATATTTATGTCTAATAAAGGACTTGTATCCAAAATATGCAAAGAATTCTCAAAACTCAGTAAAACAGACAACATAATCTTTAAAAAGATTTGAACAGACACTTCACCAAAGAAGATATACCATGGAAAATAAACCCTTTATCGGCAATTAGGGAAATGCAAATTAAAACCACAGTGAGATCCTGTTACACAATGATTAGAATGACTGAAAAAAATAAAACAAAACTGATACTAGAAAGTCCTGGCGAGGATATAAAATAACTGGAACTCTCATACATTGCTGGTAGGAATGCTAAATGCCCACTTTGGAAAACAATTTGGCAAGTTATTGTAAAGTTAAACATACCCTTACCATAGAAGCCAGCAATCTACTCCTGGTGACTTTGTGCATACAAAACCTTTATGTAAACGTTTATAACAGCTTGATTTGTTTTCTCCAAAAAGTGGAAACAACCCAAAGGTCTTTCAAGTGGTGAATGGATAAACAAATGGTGGTACATCCATACAATGGAGTACTACTCAACAATAAAGAAGAACAAACTACTGATACGTGCAGCAACATGAATGAATTTCTCTATATACTCTGATTCCATTTATATGGTATTTGGGAAAAGGCAAAACTATAGGGACAAAAGACCGATTGTCAGGAGGTTGGATGAGGAGTTGACAACAAAATGGGACAGGGCACTGTTTGGGGGTGATGGATCTCTTCTATATCGTGATCATCTTGGTGTTTACACGACTATGGTTGTTTGTTAAAATTTGTAGAATTGTGCACAAACGGGTAAATTTTGCTGTATGTAAATTCTACCTTGATTGTTAAAAATGGAAAAATAAAAATAAGTAAGGAATGGAAAAAAATCACTATTTTAAAGCTTTGTAACTTTTCCCTGGTATTAAAAATGTGAAGATCCCTCCAGCGAACACTGAATGAGTTGAAAGACTATCAAAAGCAGCATGACCACTACTTGAGACAGCAGGAGATCCTGGAAAAACACAAGCTGATTCAGGAGGAGCAAATCTTGAGAAACATCATCCATGAGACACAGATGGCAAAAGAGGCACAATTAGGTAAGTATTGGTTCCAAATAATTGAAGACAGGTTGGGAAGTTCATTTCCAGCGTGCTTTCCTTTCATGGCTTTCGTGTAGCCATAAAGCAGTATAAAGTTGCGCATATGGCTTTCCTCAATCTTAAAATCAAAGGTCATCACAGCGGATATACCAGCAGGCCTGGGGAGCTGGTTTAGTCCCTCTAGCTTTTTTTAAATTCACATTTTAAAGAAAAAAAACAAATCTTTTAGATCTAGGAGTCTTAACTATTTGCCCTCTATGGCCTACGTGGATGCTTCTCCAGCTTGCGTATCAGTCTCCTGGAGATCTTGTTAGAATCCAGTTTCAGATTCAGTAGTTCTCAGGTGAGGCCTGCAGTTCTGTATTTCTGACAAGCTCCCATTTGATGCTTGTTGCTGCTGGTCTGAAAACACACTGAGTAACGGCCCTACACCAAGTAAACACAAGCCAGACACACCCTAGAAACAAAGCATCCATACTCTTCAGCCAACACTGGCAATGAGGCTAAGAGTCCTTTTCTTCTTGCTCCCTTAAAAGCAAAGATTTTATTTAGAGGTGAGATTTTAGACTACAGTTTATCTCAAACAGAAACTCTTAACCTGGGTCAATGGTTCGGGGGAGTTCTGAAATCATCCCCAAAATTATACACAGAATTTTGTGTGTGCACGGTTTTTTTCCTGGGAAGAGGAAATATATATTAAAATTAAAATGTATAGCTCTTATTAAAATCTTTTAGAGTATGTGACCCAAAAATAGAACCACTGGCCTAAGGGAACTTGGGTTGACAGGAGATCAATCATTTGGTTTGTCCAGAATGTTTCGTTTCTGATTAAGCCCTAAGGGAACAGATCTGACAGCTTGACATCAAGTGTAAGTTAATAGAATCCCTTATTTACACCCTTCTCCCTGGGTAAATATATTGGTCTGGAAAGCCTCTTAACCTTTGAACCTTATCTGTGACCATTTACAGTCCATTTTATAATCCACCTAATAAGTTTTCTTTGCTATTTTGAATGTGAAGAGTTATGTTCAGTCCTTGGGATTATTTACTGCTCAGTCTGTACTGAAATGCAGCCAGAGCTCTTATATATAAATTTGAAATAGAATTATGAAGGATGTAAAGCAAATTCTCTCCAGAGAGATGGCCGAAGTCTCTTAAAACAGTGTAATCAATAGATTTTATAATCATGGAATGTAATTGCCAGAAGATACCTTAGTGATTGTCTAGTGGAGCACTTTTGTTTTATAGGTGGAGAAACTGAGACTTCTTTAGAATGATTTAATTGTATTAACCATTAAATGAATGTTCCCCTGTGTTAAGTACTCTGCCAAGCTCTGAGGAATACAAGGTTGCAACTAAATGACTTAGACTAAGAAAATCATGTTTGCATTGCTGATCTTTCTCATCAATTATAATTTCCTTTCTTATTCCAGGAAATCATCAGATATGCCGTCTGGTCAACCAGCAGCATAGTTTACATTGCCAGTGGGACCAACCTGTGCGCTACCATCGTGGAGATATCTTTGAAAATGTGGACTACGTTCAGGTCTTTTTCTTGATGTCTTTTAGTTTTTATAAACTTTGCATATCTAAGAGTAATATTGCTTTTCGCCCCTTGATTCCTTGTATATTTGATCCATAAAACTTGTGACTGTCATTGAAGGTTTTGAGTATCTGTTATGTTTATGAAGTCAGATTTTATAGAGTACTCAGTTACTCCATGAGTAACATTTCTCTTTCCCAAAGAATATTCATCACATTCGTTCCTTTTTCTCGTGTCTTTCCTACCCCATCCCAGTTCCATTCTCTTATTTAACAAGGTTTCAGAAATACACAAGAACTATGGTATCTTGTGAGAAATCTAACGAAGTTTTACCTTGGTTTGGAGAAAGGCTGTATGTATTTGGAATTGATTGTACAATAGTCTATAATGCCTAAATGATAGCTAGATTAAACTCTGAAGAACCCTTTCTTAAGTTCCCTTGTTTGTACCCACTGCACACTCCTTTTATAGAGTAGTGATCATTTTAGTCTAAGCAGAGGAGGGGAATAATGAACCAAACCTCTAAATCAGCTGATCATTAAATCCAAAAGAGACTAAATCATAGAAGGGAAGTAAAGGGACAAGAAAACAATCCAGGCCATTTCTCTCGTACTCCAATGACATAGTTGATTGAAAGTGGCTAACTACACATTATTATGTGTGAGAGAATACTGTTGGGTGTAGTTCTGAAAATTAAAAGGTCTGATTGTTTTAATACTGACCTACTTTCTTATTTCCTACGAATTTTAAGTATTCGGTAACGTTTTTGGGTTGAGTTATATCTTAGTCACAACTTCTTTTCCACTTCCAATTTGATTGAACTTTTCTTTTCATTTTCTAGTTTGGTGAGGATTCATCAACCTCCAGTATGATGTCTGTGAACTTTGATGTCCAGGCAAATCAGAGCGACATCAGTGATTTGGTCAAGTCTTCTCCCGTAGCCCATTCTATCCTCTGGATCTGGGGCCGGGACTCTGATGCGTATAGGGTAAGTAATGGAGGAGGATGAAGGAGTTTTCTCAAACAGACCAGATCTCTTAAAGCAGTGAATGGCCCTCAGCCTGACTGATTAATGTGGCCCCTGTCACTGTTCAGCTTAGTTCAGCAAACACTTACTAAACTTCTGTTAAATGGAAGGCATTCTGCTAGGTAGTAGATAAGTAAAACACAGAATCTGCCTTGAGTTCTTCTTCCCAACCAAGTGGGGCACATAGACACCCTGTCAAATTCAAATTTATGCTCTAATTTCACTTCAAAGCTTTGAGCTCTAAGTATAATTACCAACCCTAACAAGTTTCTAAACTTGACCTAAGTGTATGCTTCTATATACTTCACTTATTTAATCAGAATTCTTTTATTGAGCTTCCAACTGTGTACCAGGCTGGTACTATGAATATAGTATGCAAGCTCCTTGCTCTGCTGGAGCTTATGTTCTAAAGGAGGATACAGATAATAAACAAGTTAATGAGTATGTGTTTCTAAGCTAGCTAAGAAATAATTGTATGTTAGCCAATGGGGATACCAAGGTATGAGGACAGAGACCTTGTATTTTTTATTCACTATTAAATTTCCAGAATTTAATTGAGTTTTTATTCTAACAGAATTAATACAACCACTTAGATTTAATTATATGTGAATTCCCCCAAAGTTTTATAGGTTCAGGATATAAGTTTAGTAAGCCTCTGTACATGTTATTTATATTTAGAAAAATGAACATTTTACAAATCAAAAAACAATTTTTAAACGTTGGCATTGGCAAAGAAAAGGTCTTAGTTCAGGGAAAAGTAGTTTTCTGTGCCAGTTACATAAGCTTGTGCATGCCTTCAGGTACAAATCATAAACTCCACCTCAAATTGGCTTAAACAAAAGAAAATCTGCCTCGTGTTGCGGGAAGTCCGGAGATAGGGCAGACTTCGGGTATGGTTGATTCAGTGGCCCAGTGATGTCATCGGTGACCCATTTCTTTCCTTTTCTTCAATTTGCCGCCCACAGTATTGGCTTCATCCTAAAGCTTGTCTTCCTCATAGCCATGAGGTGACAGCCAGCAGCACCTGGAGCAACATGTTTTTGTTCCTCTGTGGCGTAAGAGACTGGGACTGGCTTTTCTTTCCCAGAAGCCCCAAGCAAGCCGCTCCTTGTGTCTCTCTGGCTCAGCTGACTTAGGCCTGCCCAACCCTGAAGCAGTCTGTGGTAAAGCAGGTAGAATCGCTGCTTTAGACTAATCAGCTGCAGTAGAGGGAATATTACAGAATCTACCCCAGTGTCTCCATTTATCTTAAAATACTAAATTCTTGTTCAGTTATCCTAGTATATTTATGTTCTTTGAAAGTTCATTTAGTGTGTTGAAATATTGAATCCAAAGAAATTTATGAGAAATTTTCTTTCTTTGTTAGGACAAACAGCATATTCTGTGGCCTAAAAGAGCAGATTGTGCAGAAAGCTATCCTAGAGTCCCTGTTGGCGGGGAGTTACCGACGTATTTTCTGCCTCCGGAAAACAAAGGACTCAGGCAAGTGCTGAAGGATTTGGCAAAGCACTTGGTTCTGCATGGTTGTCATCTGGCGGTTCTTTGAGAGCACCAGCCGTGGACGTGAAAGGTTAAGTCTTTATCTTGAAGTCGCCCAAACTTTGAAAATATGAATCTTGTTCCTTTTTCTTGTGCCAGGATCCACGAACTCAACAGTGACGATTATTCTTCAGAAGAAGAGGCCCAAACCCCTGACTGTTCCATAACTGACTTCAGAAAAAGCCAGACTCTGTCCTACTTAGTCAAAGAATTAGAGGTCCGCATGGATCTGAAAGCCAAAATGCCAGATGACCATGCACGCAAAGTAAGGCTCACTTAGGCTGGTGTGTATTGCCGTCCGTTCTGGGTGACTTCACAAGCCTCTTAGGTGGAACAAAAACTTGATAGAAGGCAGTTGTTGCACTTTATAAGACGGAAGGATAGAGTTGAAGAATTGGTGAGATCACTAAGAAGTCAGTCATGCTATTGAAGGAGTACCAGGAAAGTGTTCCTCAGGGCTGCTGTTTACGTAGACCACCTAAGCACTGTTCCTCCAACTAAGAGGGCTACAAAGATGAGTAACACAGGACTCTGTTTACCTCATGGAGGCCATTCTGACCACTTCAATTTGGCGTTGCATCCTCCAACCCTCCAGAAGTTTGAAAGCTTGAAGATTCTCTTTCCCTGGTCTTATCAACCTGCTTTGGCCATATATGAGGTCCTTAGGAATTTGTATGAATTTGATAACCACTTTGCAAACATTATAAATAAGTTCTGTTATGCTGTTTCCTTTCATTCCTATTAGTTGCGTATAACTAGGAATGTTTTATTACTGAGTATAAATTCTATATTAGATCCCATTCCACAGATACAAATGAAAACTTTACCTTTTTACAGAGAAAACAGACCATCACAACGAGCTTTTTAAAAATAATTTTAAATCTATGAACAGTTACTACTTACGTTCAACAAACATTTACTGAGGCAAAAAACATGTTCTGGGCACTGTTTGGTGTGCTAGGAATACAAAGATAAATAGACCATGATCCTTGCCTTAGAGTTGCTCACAGTTACGTAAATGCTGCAAGAACATGAAGTAGGCTGAAGATCTGGTGCTCATCCAACTAGCAAAGATAGCAGATTTTTATTGCATGCTGTTGTCTTCTGAATAATTTCTCATTGGGTTCTGGACACTTAGGTGGACTTTATTGGGGTATGGTAGATGACTTTAATACATGTATGGGGTATGTCTTTTAGCTTTCTTTAGTTAAAGGAACCTAGGGCATACATGTGAGCAGGTCAGTACCTGCTGGTATGTCAATGACCTCATGTTATATGTATGATTATAAATATCTATTCAAATTAGCTGTTCCCGAAGAGCTCAAGTCAAGACTGCTATCTATATAAATTCTTTTGAAATGTCTTCCCTGTTATTTTCAACTGAGTCAGTCTTCTTTTTGATGTTTGCAGATTTTGCTCTCCCGTATTAATAATTATACTATCCCAGAAGAAGAAATTGGGTCTTTCTTATTTCATGCTATTAATAAGGTGAGTCTACCTGCTTCAGACATCTGAAATTAAATGCTTAGTAATTGTAATTAAAAGTTACAATGCATGTATTAAAAATCCTTTTTAGAACAAGTACTGTATTCTTATATTAACTGAAGTGTTTTGGGGTTTTTCAGCCCAATGCTCCCGTCTGGCTGATACTCAATGAAGCTGGACTCTACTGGAGAGCAGTGGGAAACAGCACATTTGCCATCGCTTGTCTTCAGAGAGCTCTGAATTTGGCTCCACTGCAATACCAGGATGTTCCTCTTGTGAACTTGGCCAACCTTTTGATTCACTATGGCCTTCATCTTGATGCCACCAAGCTTCTACTTCAAGCTTTGGCCATCAACAGCTCTGAAGTGAGGTTTTATGTTTCTTTGTAGCTCCTTGTACTGTTTGGGGGTAACTCAAATTCAGAGTACAATTTGTGTTTTTCTAGGGAGGGCATAAAAAAATCTCACATTTTGTTTTTCAGAGGAGAATTTGCATATTTTGAGAGGGCATAAAACAGATTTTGTTTTGTTTTATTTTTGATGTGTTTACTTCTTTATTTTAAATGAATGACATTTATAATTATACAGTTAATTTTTTTTTTAGAAACTTACATTTAAATAAGAATGACATAGCTGCTAAAAATATACTGCCATTTTTTTATGTCAGTCTGAAACATCTGGTTCTTCATCCTACTCGTCACAGCATGCACGCTGCTTAATATTATACTGTTTTACAACTTTATAGATATCTCTATACCAACCAAGCCAGAGCACAGTTGAAAGGTTGTTTTGGTAAGGAGAGATAGGTGGATTGATATTTCTACCCTGAACCTCCCATATGCAGTCCGTGGAGTTACATCACTGCTTTGTAGTTATTTACTCTATTGCATAGTTTCTAAGATACCACTTCTTTTTTTTCATATTTTAGCATCGCTGAAATAAGGGTGCATGTTACAGTTGATGACATCATAGGTTTGATGAAACACGGTTATGATCAATACACAAGTTGCCTTTATACCTAGTGTCTAAATGTTTCTTAAGTTTTAACTCCATAGAAAATTTTAGAAGTGTGCATGAATGGTTTACGTTTATTTGAGGTATCCCAGAACTGAACTTCATTAAAATTAAGAATTTCTGTTTATCAAAAGCTACCATTAAGAGAGTAAAAAGGCAAACCACAGACTGGGAAAAGATATTTGCAATAAATATTTCCAACAAAGGACTCATATCTAGTATATATATATAAAGAACTCCTTCAAATCAATAAGAAAAAGACAACCCATTTTTTTAATGGTGGAAGTAACAGGCACTTCAGAAATGAGGGCATCCAAATGGCCAGTAAGCTCGTGAAAAAATAGTCAACATCATTACTAATCAAGGAAATGATTAGTAAATTAAACCAAAACCACAGTGACATGCCACTTCCGCATCTCACTAAAACAGCTAAATTAAAAAGACTGACAATACCAAGTCACTGAATTCTCATACTTGCTGGTAGGAGTGTAAATTTGTACATCCACTTTGGAAAACTATTTGATTGTTATCCCCTAAAACTAAATATATGCCTACCTTAAGATCCACTGCTAAGTATATACAAGGATGTCTATCAAAAGACATTTACAAGAATGTTCATAGTAGCTTTATTCATAATAGCCAAAAACTGGAAACAGTCCAAATGCCTAGCAGTAGAAGAATGGATGTACAAACTGTAGTATATTCACATGATGGAACATTACACGTCAATTTTTTTAAAAAATGAACTACTGATACATAAAAAATATTCAGTTTCTTAAATCTTAGATGTTATATTTTGTGAAAGAAGCTACAAAAGGGTTCATATTATATATACACATACGAGAACACGCTATTGGATTCCATTTATATGACGCTCAAGGACAGGCGAAGCTCGTCTGTGATGATAGAAGTCACAACATCACAGCAGTGGTTACTTCTGAGATTGGGGTTGGGTTGCCCAAGGGAACCTCTTGAGGTACTAGAAACATTCTAAATTTTTATATCTCAAATGAGTGGTGGTTATAAGGATATATACATATATAAAAATTCATTGAGCTGTACACTTAAAACTAGTGTACCTTACACACATTATGTATTTTTTATCTTAGTAAAAATGTGAAAAATAAATTCATATTTGTGTTATACAGTTTAGAGCTGCCTGATGTAAATAAAATGGACAGCTAGCCATTAACTTTTATGGTGTAATGTAAAAAAAGCCAAAAGACATATACTGTAAAGGTTTTGTAACTTTCAGACGATATTAATTCATTAACATTTTGCTGATTTTTTTTTTTCTTTTCAGCCTCTGACCTTTCTGAGCCTGGGAAATGCTTACCTTGCTCTGAAGAATATCAGTGGGGCCCTGGAGGCCTTTAGACAGGCTTTGAAATTAACTACCAAATGCCCAGAGTGTGAAAACAGCCTGAAGTTGATCCGCTGTATGCAGTTTTATCCTTTTCTGTACAACATCACCTCTTCGGTTTGCAGTGGTAAGCAGCTGTTAAATGCTGGCAACATAATGGGCTCAACTAGAGTTCCTATTCTGATCAACAGAACACAGAAGATGATTTTCTGAATTTTTCCCAAAGATTTTACATACCTAATATGTTTCTAGGTACATAAGAAAGAAGTTAATTCACTTACGATATAGATGACATAGGGTATTAGGCTTAATTCTCTCCTAGAACCCAAGCTGAAAAAGGCTGATTAAAGTATAGCCAACCGGGATTGTTAGGCTGTGAGATTTTTTTTCTCTCCCCCAAATCTCTGATGTTTTATGATGATGACATAATAGTGATGGATATTTTTTCTGTCCATGGAGTAAAACTGTGTCACGAGGTTTGAAGTAGTTTTTCTGTCCTCATTCACTGAAATACGGCCCCTGGCCTTTCAGAGAAGGTGATCCAGACCTTTACTGCACCTTTAAAATAATCGCCTGACATTAAGTGGTGTCTCTGCATTCTTCCACCTCCTCCCACAGCCACCAGTGTAGGTGCATGTGCCTAAGTGTATCCTGGGTCAAAAAATATTTGCGTTAATATATAAACTGTTCTAAAAACACCAGTTAGAACTCTTTCTAAGAGCTCCATGGTGTTTGGTTGTTTACTGGTTTAACCTTCACTACAAGGAAAAGAAAATAAGTTTGACTTGCATTATGAAAGGTGCAGTTTACATATGTGTGGATCCTCAGTCCCTCGCCATTGTAGAGCACACAGTGGGTGCTCTGTTAATGTTCAAATTAGATTGTAATATTCAAGCACAGGGCTCTCAGTCCAGCTCCTTCACTTCAGATATTAAAAAAAAAACAAAAACACCCACTTGGTTAGCGACTTGGCTAGCAGACATCAATAATTACTAGTAGATTTGGTACCTAAAACTGATTTTCCTGATTCACTGTGCAGGCATACCTCATTTTACTGTGCTGTGCAAATAATTGCGTTTTTTACAAATTGAAGGTTTGTGACAACCCTGTGTCAAGCAAGTCTATCAGCACCATTTTTCCAATAGCATTTGCTTACTTTGTGTCTCTGTGGCACACTTTGTCTCTGTGGCACACTTTGGTATTCTCACAAAATTTCAAACTTTTTCATTATTGTTATATTTGTTATGGTGATCTGTGATCAGTGATCTTTGCTGTTACTATTATAATTGTTTTGGGGCACCACAGACTGCACCAATATAAGACTGTGAACTTAATTGATAAATGCTGTGTGTATTCTGACTGCTCCACCAACCGGCTGTTCCCCCGTCTCTCTCCGTCTCCTCGGGCCTCCCTATTCCCTGAGACACAACAATATTGAAATTAGGGCAATTAGTAACCCTACAGTGTCCCCTAAGTGTTCAAGTGAAAGGAAAAGTTGCTCACTTTAAATCAAAAGCTAGACATGTCTAAGGCATGTCAAAATCCAAGATAGGCTGAAAGCTAGGCCTCTTGTGCCAGTTAGCCAAGTTGTAAATGCAAAGAAAAAGTTCATGAAGGAAATTAAAAGTACTACTCCAGTGAACACATGAATGATTAGAAAGTGAAACAGCCTTACTGCTGATATGGAGAAAGTTTTAGTGGTCTGGATAGAAGATCAAACCAGCCACAACAGTCCCTTAAGCCAAAGCCTAACCCTCAGCAAGGCCCTAACTCTCTTCAATTCTATGAAGGCTGAGAGACTTGAGGAAGCTGCAGAAGAAAAGTTTGAAGCTAGCAGAGGTTGGTTCATGAGGTTTAAGGAGAGAAGCCGTCTCCATAACGTAAAAGTGCAGGATGAAGCAGCAAGTGCTGATGTAGAAGCTGCAGCAAGTTATCCAGAAGGTCTGGCTAAGATAATTAATGAAGGAGACTACACTAAACAACAGATTTTCAATGTAGATGAAACAGCCTTATATTGGAAGAAGATGCCATCTAGGACTTTCATAGCTAGAGAGGAGAAGTCTATGTCTGGCTTCAAAGCTTCAAAGCACAGGCTGACTCTCTTGTTAGGGGCTAATGCAGCTGGTGACTTTAAGTTGAAGCCAATGCTCATTTACCATTCTGAAATCCTAAAGCCCTTAAGAATTTTGCTAAATCCACTCTGCCCGTGCTCATAAATGGAGCGACAAAGCCTGGAAGATAGCACATCTGTTTACAACATGGTTTACTGAGTATTTTAAGCCCACTGTTGAGACCTACCCCTTAGAAATAAAGATTCCTTTCAAAATATTACTGCTCATTGACAATGCACCTGGTCACCCAAGAGCTCTGATGGAGATGTATAATGAGATTAATGTCGTTTTCATGCCTGCTAACATAACATCCATTCTGCAGCCCGTGGATCAAGGAGTCATTTGGACTTTCAAGTTTTATTATTTAAGAAATATATTTTGGAAGGCTATAGCTGCCGTAGATAGTGATTCCTCCTATGGATCTGGGCAAAGTAAACTGAAAACCTTCTGGAAAGGATTCACCATTCTAGATGCCATTAAGAACATTCGTGATTCATGGGAATAGGTCAAAATGTCAGTGTTAACAGGAGTTTGCAAGAAGTTGATTCCAGCCCTCATGGATGACTTAGAGGGGTTCAAGACTTCAGTGGAGGAAGTAACTGCAGATGTGGTGGAAAGAGCATGAGAACTAGAATTAGAAGTGGAGCCTGAAGATGTGACTGAATTGCTGCAATCTCATGATAAAACTTTAATGGATGAGGAGTTACTTCTTGTGGATGAGCAAAGAAAGTGGTTTCTTGAGATGGAATCCTGGTGAAGATGTTGTAAATCTGGTAAATCTGGTAAATCTTCCTGGTAAGATTGTTGAAATGGCAATAAAAAATTTAGAATATTACATAAACTTAGTTGATAAAGCAGCAACAGGGCTTGAGAAAATTGACTGCAATTTTGAAAGAAGTTCTACTGTGAGTAAAATGCTATCAAACAGCATCACATGCCACAGAGAAATCGTTGGTGAAAAGGAGAGTCAGTCAACAGAGAAGCGGCAAACTTCACTGTTGTCTTATTTTAACAAATTTCCACGGCCACCCCAGCCTTCAGCCACCGCCCTGATCAGTCAGCAGCCATCAACATCGAGGCAAGACCCTCCACCAGCAAAAAGATTACAACTCTCCAAAGGCTCAGATGATGGTTAGCATTCTTTAGCAATAAAATATTTTTTAATTAAGGTGTGTACATTATTTTTTTAGACATAATGCTATCACACACTTAATAGACTACAGTATAGTGGAAACATAACTTTTACACGCACTGAGAAACCAGAAAATTTATGTGACTCGCTTTATTGCGATATTCACTTTATTGCAATACTTGCTTTATTGTGGTGGTCTGGAACCGAACCCTCAGTATCTCCGAGGTATGCCTGTACTAGACTGCCTTAGGATTTTAATGGAATGACAGGCAGTAAGTAGTGCTTCCATTTTTTAAATATCAGAGCCCAGTTTTTTGGTGAAGCAACCAGAAGCCTCTCGGCAGCATAACTCCATAACTCAGTTGTGAGTCAGTGTTGAACACAGTCTAGACTAGAGTTCTTACATGAATGCTGAAGACCCAAGACAATATTTTAACAAGGCAGTAAAATGGAGTGGCTGTTGCTAGAGTCACACGGATTCATGTTTGAGCCCTAGCTCTGCCATCATTGTCTTTCTGATCGCACTAAAGTAACTTGTGTCCTCATCTATAAAATGAAAGATAATAAAATCTATCTCATGTACTATTTGAGAAGATTAAATGAGATCCTTACCACATAATAGGTGTTGGGTAAAAGCAAGCCATTAGAAATTCATAATGAATACAAAATGCTTAGAACTTTAAAGGTGTAAATTATAGATCTTTATCTTCTTACTAGAAATATATTGTAGTCTTTTAAATTTTGTGGGTGACGTAAGGACGGCCTTGTAAACAAGATTTCACTTTTTTTCAGTGAGCTGCTTATATTAATAGACTCTCTTATTTTCTTTACTTAGTATCATCACCCTTACCTCTCTTGATTTCTTTCTGTTTTGGGGGAGAAGGGTGTTGTATGTATATAGTGACCCTTTTCTAAAAAGCCTTTTCCTTAGCATTAGTTTTACATGCTTTTGCTTAGTTTTTCAGTTTCTTGAAATTTATTCTTATTTTATGTCACTCATGTCAAGAGAGGAAAATCAGTTATCTTGAGGTTTTTCCCCAGAGCATAACTTCAACTAGCCCAGGAAACTAATAACTTGAAACAGATCTTTCTCAAAGTCATAGTATCTGATAGTCCAGATTATCCCAAGAATATTATTGGATCCAATACAATAATAATAAAAGAAAATTTTTGACTTGGGAAGAGGGAATACATTTTTTAGTTTTTTTAAAGAGAGCTCATTAATAAAAATTTTTAAAAAACATTTAGACCTTTTTATATTGTAACTGACTAGTTTAGAAAATAATCCAACATCTGCTAACCCCTAGATAAATCCTGGTACCCCCTAATGGAAATGTATGCTATACTGTTTTCTAGGTTTAAAAACTCATTGGTGGTATTGAACTAATTTCAACATTGAATTTTTCTCTGACAATGTTTTTGCATTACTTGTTTCCAGAGTAATCCTGTTCATTCAGTTGTTTGCTGAGTTCCAGCTTTGAAAAGCTGAAACTTGAAAGAAGCAAACACAGACTGTAGAAACCATGAACTTCTTATGATTGAAAACTTTAATGGTCGTATCTCCTCCAGTTATCTCTGAGTTTTACTAAATGGTTGATGAAAAAAAAGACAAAAATCTCTCAATAATGATTAGCATTTCTGTGCCTTCAGGTGATTTTCTCTGCCTTTTGCTTTCTCATTTTTGCCATATCGAATAAGATTCATAAGTTCTCTTCCTTGTCTGACATGTTATCAGTCTAAAATTTTATTAAGACAGTACAAAGGTTCCGAGAGATCGACAAGGTTTATGATTCTTTTTCCATATAATAATCAAGAAATTCATATCATAATTGGTTTTTATTAGACAAGAATTTAAGCTACCCTTATCCACCCCTCTCCCAACCTAAATAATTCTCTTATGAAAGTCTGTTTGAAAAGCTACCAATTTGAAAGCTTTTCAGATAAGCTTTTCAAGATCAAAAATAGGTAAGTGCTCTTGGAAAAACCTTTTTAAAATAATTTTTCCGACCACTACTGTTAATCTTTCATAAATTATTTTCTTTAAATATCCATATTAGTAACCATTTTTATAGTAACTGTAATAATATAGTGTAACGTCTTGGGTAGTATGAACTTAATGGTAAAATTGTAGTCAGTATATTAACATCAGCAAGTATTTTATTGCTTATCATATATAATCACAGAATTTTTCATACAGATTTTCAGTTTATGTTTCTTGGAATATCTGCACAGGTAATGTATTCTGTTACCTTTGAATACTGACTTGTTCAACTTAAAAATACATAATCACTATGCTCACAAAATTTTCCTACTTATAAAGATTTTATAGCTAAAAAATGTGTCAATTAGTGCAGAATTATTTATCTGACAGTTTTTCCAAACTTTTGTTAATCTAGAAATCATTTTATTGACTGACATTTGTTATGTGCATATGTTCTTATAGCAACTGCTTATCATCATCTCCCTCTCTCCTTTGACTAGCGTTTAATAAATCTTTCTCTTTTATAGGTAGTTTTATGTCACCACTACAATTTCAAGGCTGCTGGGAAGGAAAACTTAATAGATTGATTTTTTTAATTGCCTATTCTCGAGTTGACTGTAAAAGAGAAGCTAGTGCTTCCAGTTTTGATTAAAGGTTTTATTTTGGCAGTTTTGAAATACATACTGTTTTTCCACATTTATTGGTTTCTTATTTTACAATTTGATTTAGCTTAAATATAACTGAATGGGTCACTTGAACAAACTTATTCTTCAATAAAAACATACTTGGCCCTTTTTAAAGTAAAATGGAATCTGTTAAATAAACTTATAATGCTTTTAAGTATAAGTAAGGTCTCTTAAGTGCTCAGCACTGGAAAAGGGACTTTTTTTTAATTGGAAAAAATAAAGGTGTCACAGAGAATGAAACTTAATGAAGCAATAATGATTATCTTCTCTCATGACCAAAAATGGAAAATAATTTTTAATAACAATATAAGCAAAATGTCGATATTGAATCTGTAATATTCATGATAGTGGATTTTCTAAGCATTTATTATTCTAAAATATTTTCTAAATACTTTCATCCTTCAACTTTGCTAATGTGCAAATTAAAAAGTTACATCTAGCAAAGTAATTTTCTGCTACTTGAGCAATCTAGATGGTTCTGTTGTTATGTCGCTGGTATGTATAATTTTACTTTATTTTTAGTATTCGTCATTCAGTATTATTTTTCCTATATTAGAAAACATAAGACCAATGGTAGATTATATTTATTAGACTTCATTTACATGAGATGCTTATGGGTATGCCACTAACAATAGCATTGATATTTACCAAATATAATTAAGCATCAAATCCCGGATTTCTGAACCCTGATCTTTTCTTAATTCACTGAGATCCACATGCCCACTTAAAATTATTGGCCCAGATCTATAGAAATTATGAATAAATGTTATACAGAACTCAGACTTTAATGTCTAGGTATGCTTAGAATTTTATACAAGTTTCTTTATAATATGTATTTGAAAGCTTTTACCACTATAGAAAAAAAGAGAACTGTTTCCAAATCATGTGCGTGAGCTTTAATATCTGTGCCAGTGTGAAGAAGAATTGTCCTGTGTTGTCTTCATTCACAATGTCTCTGTATTTATAGCATCTATTTACCTAAATCTTATCTCCTTTTATAACTTGTTTCATTGCCTGTGGTTTTTGTCTGTGTTCTTTAACCTAATTTCTATAGATTTATGACTTGTAGCTTAAAGCAATTTTATATGGAGTTCAGATTTTGAAGAAAAAGACATCCTGCATTTTGCTGCCCTCCTGTGGACTATCCATTATATGCTACCTGCAATTGAGAACCTTTGCTTTGTCACATTCTTCATGAGAATTAGTGAAGATATTTGCTTTTAAAAAAAAAAGATACAATCTTAAAGTCCCAGTTTTTATAGCATTTTTAATATGCTACTAGTTAGCTTACCTCCATTTATTTCTGTAAGAAGAATCAAAACTGGTTAATTTATAATAATAAATAATTTCAGGTTTCAAAATCCTGAAATGCAGGTGCCTCTTGCAACAAAGCCAGATGTAACTCTCTGTATGTAATGTGTCTAAATGTTTACATTTCTTTACTTAAAGGGCTTTAATTATTTGGTTAACAAATAATCCTTTGACAGTTATCTATGTGATGAGGAGCAAGGGGATAAGAAAAGTCCCTTTTCTATGAATCTAGAAGCAAAGGTTATGATTTTCTCAAGTCACGGAGTCAGTCAGTGGTAGAGCCTAGACTGAAATCTGAGTCCCCTGCCTTCCAAGGCCAGTGTGGTTCCCATGCATACTTCTTTTGCTCCTAACAGGTCACAAACTATCCATCACTGCCATGTTAGAAAGAATTCATATTTGTATATTCTTGAAACATTTTATGAAAGTGGTATAATCACTGCACTTTTTTATGTCATCCCTCAAAAGAGATACATACATCCCTCTATAAAACACAGATCTGAACTAGATTATGGGGAGCTGTCATAATGAACCCTAAAAGCACCCCTAACATGGTCTCTCAATTTAGCATGTCACCTTGATCTCCGAAGTCTTCATCATCACAGGGCCACATAGCCCTAGATTTTACACGGAAGCTCTGGTGGCCATACTTGTAGTATTAGTTCAGTAGGTAATATTTCTCTTTGGGGTCCCCAGCATCTTGCTTTCATGAACAAAATGATTACCTTTGGTTTTCATAAGAACTTAGGACAGTAAGTCAGATTCTGATAACCAATGGTTTTACACTTTAGCCTGTGAAAGACACTGAATACATATGAATACTTCTTGGTTTTTAATATGAACTTTTTGTCCTGCACACAAGAATTTTTTTCTTTTGAGGAATGAGCCTGTTGGCTCCTGTCTAAGTTCTTTCTACAGCTATCCCCCAGTCATTGTAGATTGTTAACCTGGCCAAATGATATTTAAGAAAAGTGAAATTTGGTAGTAGATATAATCTTCTAAAGCAACAGAATATTCTTCTTTCAACCAAAGGAACTTGAGTGTGGCTTGCTCATTGATTCATTCATTCAGCTAATACCTACTCTATGTCAAGCACTATTATAGGAACTGGAAACCAAACAGAAAAAAACTCCAGGTCTCACGGAGCTACATTCTAGTAGAGGGAAACAGAGAGCAGACGATAAACATAATAAATAAATTATTTAGTATGTTAGAAGGTAAGTGCTATGGGGAAAAATAGACCAGGAGGGTTGGGGTGATATTTAAATTGGATTGTTAAGGGAAGCCCCATTGAGAAAGTGACATTTGAGCAAAGACTTGAAGGAGGTGAGGGGTTGGGCCGTGTGGACATACAGCATAAGAGCATTTCAGGCGGAGAGAATAGTCCTTGCAAAGGCTTCTACAGTGAACAGCAAGAAGACCTGTGTGATTGCAGTGAAGTAGGAGATGAGAGCAGAAATGAACGGGAGGAAGATAGAACCACATCTTCCGTGCCTTGCAGACCATTCTAATAATTTGGGCTTTTATTCTAAGAGAAAGGTGTATGGTTTGGAAGACTTTGAGCAGAGGAGAAAAATGATCTGATTTACATTTTAACAGGATTCCTCTGGCTGCTCTTTTGAAAATAGATTGTAGTGAGGTAAAGGCAGAAGCAGGAAGACCAGTTAGGATGGAAAAAAACAGGTGAAAGATAATATTGGCTTGGACCACTGAGGTGAGAGGGGAGAAAGTGAGGAGTGAGCATCGTGTTTGGGGTATATTTTTGAACGTAGAACCAGTAAGCCATTACTAGAAGGAATGTGGGAAATGAAAGAAAGAGAGGATGACTCCTAAATTTGAGACCTGAGCAACTTGGTGCTATTTAATGAGATGCTTAATAACCAGTGCTGCTATTTAATGAGATAACAAAGTCTGAGGAAGGAGCAGGTTTAGGGGGAAAACTAGTTTGGTTTTAGACACATTAAGTTTGAGTTGCCTGTTAAATGTTCAGTGGAGGTGTTAGGTAGTTAGTTGGGTATGTGAGTGTCATGATGGTCAGGGAAGAGGCCCCGGCTAGAGATAACAGTTTGTGAGCCATGGGCCTATGAATGGTGTTTAAATCACGAGTGTGGATGAAGTGACCTCAGTGATTAGTATAAAAAGGAAAGTAGTTCAATGATTAATTACTAGAACACTCCAGCCAACACTTAGTGGTTGGGAAGAAAAAAAACAGTAAAGGAGTAGCTAGTAAGACAGTAGGAAAACCAAGTATTTTGTCCCAGAAGCCAAGTGAAGAAAGTGTTTCAAGGAATGAACAGTTGTATCATCATTGTCGCACCACGTGGATATATCCTGAGAGGTTGAGTTGGATGAGGACAGAGAATAAACGATTGGATTTGGGAACATGGAGGCTGTTGGCGATCTTCTGGAAGCGTGTATGACGTGGATTGTGAAGGAGGTGAGGAACTGGAGATGACCAGTAACTCTTACAAGGAGTTTTGCTATAGTGAGGAGCAGAAAAATGGAGTGATAGTTGGAGGGGGTATGGGATTGAAGATATTTATTTTTGGTCTTGTTGTCCTTCTAAAAATAGAAAGTATTGCAGTATGTTTGCATAGGAATGATCCAATAAAGAGGGAGAAATTGAAGATGCAGCAAAGAGAGAAGATAATTGTAGATGCAAAATTCTTGAATAGGCAGGAGGGGATGGGATCCAAGGCACAAATGTAGGATAGGGATTGTCCTTAGGAGCAGGGACAATATATAGGTATAGATGTAGGAATGGTGGTGGGCCTTCTGATTGCTTCTCAGTGAAGTAAGAGGTGAATTGTCAGATGAGAGCGAAGGGGGCAGAGGGTGTTAGAGATAAGATAAGAGAGGGGCTGAAAACTATTGACTCAGAATGTGAATTGACTAGAGAGGTTTCTAACTTTGGTAACTGGGTAGATGTCAGTGTCATTAATTGAGAGGAAATATGGAAAAGAAATCATCTATGCATTGACATGGGGCTGAAGAATAAGTTCAGTGATAGACATGTTCATTTGGAGATGCCTCTGGTTCTCTCAGAGAGCATGTGCAGGATGAGAAGAAAAGGCCAAAAATGGAATCTTAGAAAATACTAGCATTTAAGGAGCTGAGCAAGTGAAAGAGTGAGTAAAGAGAGGTATTGGGAAAACCAAGAGGGAGCTAGGTCCTGAAGGTCAGAAGAACAGAGCGTTGGAGAAGGAAGAAGAAATCCATAGTAGTATGTCCATTATTGGTTCCCAAAGTATGGTACAGATATCACCAGAGGTGTGTAAGCTTTTAGGTGGTACTTAGATTAACGTTTTTTAATTTTAATATTATTGGTTTATTCTAATGCGCGTTGGAAAAAATATATATAACATCAAATCTATGATTTTTGAAAAGTGGTACTGATTTTCCCTTTTAACATAAATTAATGTAAGATTAAACAGTGAATCTATTTTTAAAAAATTACATAAATAATGCTACCAGTACCTGTGGGAAAATCAAAACAGTAGTTGGCAAATGAATAGTGTGGGAAGCTCTGGGTTTAACAGTGTAGAAAGTCATCAGCGACTTCATTTTATCAAAAGTATTTTCTGTACAGTAGGGAGATATCTACACTAAAACAACAAGAATAAATTTTAGGATAATAGAAGTATTAAAGTGAGCTCTTTGTATATGGTTTAATTACTTTTAGAGCCATTGACATAGTTTCTAAACCATAACTCATGTTTCATCCTGTCACTGAGTGACTAAAATAACTTAAAATAAAATAATGATACCAAGAATCATTCTTTAGGAAACATATTAATAATAATAGGACACAAATAAGGAAGACTATTAAAATTTTCACTTGTTAGAAACACGAAAAAGTAATTGTGTTTGAAATAAAAGAGTGGACAATTTGGGCAGGTGAATGAAGAAATGGGGCATTTATTGGGAGGGTGTTCTAAGCCCCAGCATGGAATTTACACAAAGTGGTTTGGCTCTGTTTCCCCGGGACTGTTGGAACTGAGTCACTGCAGACGTGGCTGTGATCCTCCAGGAGGACTGAGACCAAAGGCAGTAACTGAGCTGTGCCTTCAGACATTTCAGGAGCACTTCTTGAAGTCAGCTGGGGGGGACAGGTAGCACTGCAGCTTGTCACTGAGTTTTATAACATTTTTACTCATTAACCTAAAAATAAGAAGTTGCCAACTTACAGTCTCTCTGAATTACAGACTTAACACTTGAGGTGTGTGAATGGTCTTGGCCAGTGTTAGAGTTACCTTCTCAAGTCTCCAAAAGGGAGTCAGTTATATTTTTAAGATACTAAATTAAGTTTAGATCACAATTCTGTTTCCTTTCTGCTCTTTCTCTAGTATAGGGACACCCACTAGAAGGCATCGTTAATCATATTTTGTGAGCACTTATCTGCAAGTAGGGTTGGAAAGTTATATTCAGACATTTGTGTATAGGCTCCCTTCTACATCAGGAGCTTACTGTGATTGCCTACACTCGCATCACTAAGGACAGAGTGACTGTACACACCAACAAGAAAATATGAAGGATGAGCAAGTTGGGGTCTGTTTTTTCTAACCCCCATTAATCATCGAACAAGATATTTTTCATATGGTTTGTCGCCAAAGTTGTACATTAGTCTCCTCATGGGAGCTGAAGGGGGCTAACTTCTAACTTCCAGGTATAAATACTTTGTGTGTAGTCAGTAAGGCAAGTTCATTAGTTGCTGTCTTTTTAAATCTTCAGTTTCCATACATTGTTGCAGATGTTCTGGGAGATATTTCAGTTTATGTTATGTTAAGCTTTGCCATCTCATATAGCAAGCATTTGCATAACTCTTCCCCATTCAAAAAGATTATTCTAATTGGCAGAACTCACACACACACACACAATCCAGTCTACATTGTAGTGTGGATTCTTTTTTTAAAATATGTGCCAGAGAAAATTCTTAATGTGCGCTGTGAGCCAACTGGTTGAAATGAATTCCCAGTTTGGGAATTTTTGTTTAAAACAGTGAGCACCAAGTATTTAACCCCTTTGCAAATCGTTGAATGATCTCTACTCTGTTCCATGGCCTGGTGGAAATAAAGCAGTTGAGCCTGGCAGTCACTAGAGAAGAGCATTAGTGAGATTTAAAATACATGACTGAGGATACCTGGCATATATATGAGTGCTTGTGTGTGCTGGTTTGGGTTTTTCTCCCCCTTTTTTCTTCCAGTGTTATTTGTTATCACTAATAGTCGAATTTATTTCATACTAAACTAGTGTACTCTTTAACCAAGAAAATCTCAGTAATGTGTTACTTTTTCTTAACCACCAAAGTTCATTTAGTTATGATCTTGAAAATTCAGGAGAAATTTAAATCATATTTCATAGCTGTTCAAAAGAGCACAGCTTGGGATTTGTCCTGTTCTCTCGTTTAGTTGCTTTTTATAACAACAAACCTAGATTTGCCATTCAGAATTTGCCATCCTCAAAGCAGTTTAAACCTCTTTAGCTGTCAGGCGTTGCTTAATAAGCCAGTCAGATCACAAATATCCAAAGTGATGATTATAAAAAATAGCAAGCATATCAAATTCAGGAAAAAGAGCTGGTGGTCAATAGCGGCTGATAGCGTGCCTGGTGTTGATCAAGTCTTCCAATTCCTGCTTCACCATAATAAGACAGGCCGTATTTCCCTTGATGATGTGAAATATAGCTAGGGAATAATCTCACATGAACAAAATAATTAAACAATTCACCATCTCTCTCACGGTACCCTGGCTAAATCCGTAAATGTTAAAAATTGGGAGAGAGTAAGGTCCTGGAAGCCAAGCTATGTGCAAAGTGCCCACTGAGGTGAATGCCTCCAGGTGACTTTCATTTGGTGACGTAAAGCAAAAGGGAACAGTACGATAGCATCATTTACTTCTCTACGCTTTTCGTTTGATTTAGTGCATTGGCTATGTGTACTTAGGGGTAGGTAGGTATGCTCAAATCAGAGTGCCTGTTGTAATCCCATACGCCTGAAGTGGAGTCTGCAGTCAGGGAATTAAGGAACTTTGTCACTGAAATCCACAAGGCCCTGCTCAAAACGTTCTGTGGTAGAGGGACTTCAGTGGCCTTTTTTTTAAACCTTGGTTTAAATATCATACCTACTACCCGTACTAACTTCTAATGCTCTTTGTGTTCATATCTAAGTCCTATGAGTTATTATGAGGCTCAGGTCCTGATCAATTATGGAATAACTAGGATCTTGGGTTCTCATTTGAAGATATCCTTATAAATTACTTAATCTGCAGAGTATAAAGATCAAGTAGCCTTTGAGATTTCATTAGCCTCAGCCTTGTATTGTATCCTCATTCTAGGAAGAAAGGCAAGCCTGATATGCTTGACAAGTACTTCTGGTGGTAGCTCCCTTCCCCACTATGCATATCTCTGTGCCTCCATTTGTAGTTCGAGAAAGAGGACCAGAGTTAAAGTCTGTTGATTTTCCTACTAGGTTCCTTTTCTCAACATCAGCAAGTGACCACTCACTTGCAGCAGGAGAAGGGAGAAGCAAATGGTAAACCCTAAAGATTGTGGGTAACTAGGATGTCTAAGCCCCCACACACACCATGCCATCTATTTGTAGGCTTATTCTAAGTAGTAAGAATTAAGTGAAGCCGACTCACCGCAAGAGTGTGTAGTTGACTCAAATAGATGTGCTGAATTTAAGCTCACTGACCACGTAAGAACTTTAATATCATTCTGCCTTTTGCAGAGTCAATGGAAATTGTACTGAACCTTGATATATGACAATGACATTGTGGGTAGCCTGTTTTCTTTACTACATACATCCTGCTTTCCTGGTTCCATGTGTTCGCTTAAGTTGTTTTCTGTAGCTCCTCCTCATAACCCTGTCTCCCCCTCTCCCCAAAGTCCTAGTCTTACTCATCCTTCAGGGCCCCCAGTTCTGCCGTACGCCTTACCTGATCACTTAATTGTAAGTAATGTGTAACCAATCACTCTACCCATGCCTCTCCTTCAGCCTGTGACTTGCCATTATAATTATTTGTGTACATGACACAACTCTCCTACAAAACTTCTCTAGCTCCTTGAGAGCAGGGACCAATCCTTTTTTCATCTTCATAGCCTAGCCTACCGTGTATTCTGCACCTTTCTCCCAATGTTCAGCACATAGAATGTCCTTAAATGGCAAATTAGCTGATGATATTTCAAGTATGAGCTACTGAGAATACCTAGTAATAAAGAGTCATTAACTTGTATCCGCCCACTGTTTACCCAGAATGCTTTATGCAGAACCCACTCAGCATACATATATAGATACAGATCTTCTTCTAAGGTCTGCAGCTCCCACGCCATAGGAGGGAGAAGAGAAAAGGAGTAAATTGTCTCGCTTGTCCACTAGAATCTGGCACATCTAGTAGGTAGCCTGTATTCTCCCACCTCCTGTCGTACTGTTTTTAATGAAAGTTACAAACAAATGTCCTTGTTAACCCTCACTGAAAAATTAACATTTATGGGTAAATCAGTAAGTCTGAGAAAATCTGTTAAATTTGTTTCCCCAGCATTCTTACTTGAAGCAAATTTTTCCCTAGGCTGAAGTAAGCCAGAGATTTAAATTATAAAATAAATTTGTAATTAAATTTAATAACAATAATAACAGCTAAAGCAGTTAATTTTCTTTTTTTATTTTTTCTCAATATAGCTTCTGCATGGGAAAATCTTTCATAGTAAACTTCCAGTGAATGTTTAAATTCCCTTGTTTAGAGAGCTAATCTGATCTTTCACAGTTCTAGAGGAAGTTATAGCTGCTGAGGGCTTGGGTTCCGTCACTGGAGTCGTTTCTTCCACAGCCTGTATGTCACGGTGTCTGTGTCTGTGTCTCAACTGACGCTGACTTTGCTCCCTCCACTTTAGTCACTTAAGGCCACATGGCAAGACAAAGAGACCAGATTTACGGCTAGTTCTCCCTTTTCTTCTTCTAAAAGGAGGCAGGAAGTCTAGGTCTACAGAAACCAGTGCAGCTCTGAATTCTTGGGCAAAGCAGATTCCCCTACCATGCATGAACAGTCTTCTCCAGGATAGAATTTAACTCCAAAATATGTAGTAAAAGGGAGACACACACACACACACACACACACACTCTCTCTTACACTTGTATTTGAGGTCACATTTTTTTAAATTCATGTGATTCATTCACCTCACCAGGAGGGAATGCCTTTATAATCCTGAGATTGCTGATTTCAAGTCCTTAATATGGTCTGTTTTCCATCTGGCACTGCACTTTTAAGGTCAGTCAGTACATAACCATTACTTGGAAACCTCCTGCAAAGAATTTCATTAATCAGTAATTGCTGAATGAGAACATGTCTAAGGAGAATTACTTCTGTTGAAATGATTTCTCTTGTCTTTCCTAAGGAGAGGGCAGCACAGAGCAAAGGGGGTGAGGCAGCTTCATTTTTCTCTCAGGTACAGTCACCAGCAACCTAGGTTTCACCCAAATCAGGGGGTTCTGTATGCTTATGTTGACAGTGGTTTCATTAATGGCGTTTCCCAAGAATCCTCTGACAGGAGGACAGTAGTTTATCTCTCCATTTCAGATAAAGAACCTAGACAGAGAAGTAAATTGATTTGCCCAAGTTCATATGGCAAGCCTGCAGCTAAGGCAAGATTTGAATTCATACTATGGAATGTTCCTCTTGGAATGAGGTCTGCAGTACTCTGTGACTCTGTGTGGTACCAAGCCTCACATGCCACCCACAGTTAAAGTTTCCTGGTAATATTTTAAAGTAATTTTGCATAGCAGTGGTGAGCAACTGAAAGATATACTTTTGGTCACTTCATGATGTATTTTACTACCTTTTTCTAAAGGACAGATTATTTTACTAGAGAAATAAATACCATGAAATGATGAGGTAGCTTAAATTATAATAAAATAAAACATTCACAATGTGTTTCTAGGTTATCTGTTTACAAAAGAACAAACAAAATTGGTTTTATGGCTGCATAATTTGAGTGCAGTTGGAGTATGGTATAATCCTATTAGAACAAGGATATTAAGAATATCTTTAGAACATTCCACTGTTCACAAGACCATTTTTATAACATCTGTTACTTTGCTTTCAGCAACGTAAAACTCAATTTTGAATTTTAGTTCCCATTATAAATCAGTTTAATTATTATTTGTATCTTAGAAATTCATTATATAGTAGGTAGTAAAGGAGTATTACACTTATTTGTTGTATGAAAAAAAGAGTATGTTAGAGGGAGAAAGATTTGAGGGGAACACTGGAGCAAAAGTAACAACCTAATGAGTCATTGGGCTGTGAAGAGGTAAGTGTCGATTTAACATGGTATCTGTAGTCTGTTTTCATGTTGTAAGGCAGTAAATTCACACTCTCTACTAAAAATGTCCTTTAGAGAGCACAGAGGAGACTGTGAGGCTAATTTCTAAATTTACTAAATATTTTAGGATTTAGATAGGCTAAGCCGTTGAATCTGAATTAATTGCTTTTTTCTTCTTGAAGACTGGTGAAAATGAACTCTATACTGCTTCCAGCATCTCTCACGTACACACTGGGAGTTGAAATCAGGCAAATACTCTGATTTCTTGTAAGAGCCAGTTGCTCATACTAAAGATTCTGAGTTGGCTATAGCTAAAAGGCCTTGTTAAAAGAGATTGTGTTGGGGTAATAATAATAATAATAATAGCAACTTACCATGTATTAGGCAATGGTCTAGCTCTTTACCTTTAATCTCAACAACACAATGAAGTGGGTACTGTTATTAAACTCAATTTGCAGTTAAAGAAACTGATTCACAAAGAGGTTACAAGTAACTTGCCCTGCTTTACACAGCTAGAAAGTAGTAGAAGCAGGATTGGAACTCAGTGTGGCTCAAGGCTGTGCTCTCATCCACTGCGCTCTAGTGCTAAAAGAACTACATGAACTTGGCATTAGTTTTACTTGCCTAGCTTTAGTTACTTGGCTCCTACAAAGTCCTAATACCCCTCAATTTATTTGTGGCATTTCTTTATTGTAACTAACCCTAAAGGGTCCTCAGGTCCCCAACCAGGAATCTCTTACCAATTTATGAGATTCAGAAGGTAAGAATTCTTTTTAACAAGTAAGTGGTTACCCACCTCTAGTTAGAAAATGGAAAATATTCTTCTAGGACCTTTGTAAACAGAAATAATGAGAAGAGAGGAGATTCCCTAACCTTTGTAATGATAGGAGTTCCTGAGAACTTAGTGTACTCAGAAAACCTGTTTAGCCACAGGATAAATTGTACTTTTATCCTTTAGGAGACTTATGCTTTGATGAGGTATATTAAATATTTAGTTGTTTTCCAGAACACCCTTGTAGGATAGGTTAATATTAATAACCCAATTTATGCAGGCAATACTCTAAGCACAGAAAAGGATGTTGATGTGTCTGAGATCTCATAGCAGTTCTAGAGTCAGAAATACCCTTCTTGGAGTTTTATGCTTAGTTGGTGTATTGCCTCGTAGTGTTTTACTTCTAAGAAAATCCAAACTGACGGGATCTGAATTAGATGCTAAATGCTTTGGAAGCAAGTACAGAGCATAAAGCACAGAAAAGTGTTTCCATTTTCACCTGGGACCTTGTTATCTGTAAAGCATTTCATTTAAATCATGCAGTTCCTTAAAAAAAAAAGTCATACCTCTCAAGGTTAGTCGAAGCCATAGAATCTTCTCATTTTTGCATCAGCAAAAAATAATAGTCACATGCATGGAAGATGACTTGTTACTTTTGAGGTGTCTTTCCATTTTCCCTTCTCCAACATCTTCTTGTGTTTCTTTAATGAGAACATCAACTCCACCTCTGCTGGGAAAACAAGCAATATTTTTCCATGTAGGCAACTCTTTTTAGTTCCCCTGTAAGCTGAAGTAGACCTGTCCTATAGTCCAAAGAACAGAAACTTTCGTTCTTTCTGAAATGCTTCAGTTCTTCCTCAGACAACTGGAAGAAGTAATTTAAAAATTAGGCAATCTGACTTTCTATTATTAGCCTCAATACTTATGTAAATCATACCACAACTCTAAACCAGTTTTTTTAACTGTCAGTGTAAGAAAATTAATATTAGCAATTTTAATCCAAAAGCATTTGGTCTTTATTTGATCATTTTGATTCTGTTTACTTCCAAGAAATATCCAAACATAAACTTCTTATTCTTCCTTTTATTTTCCCAGTTCTCCCTGGTCCCTTCTTCTGCCCTCTCTCTCAGAGATGTTGGCCCCAATTTCCTGAGTTGGAGGACAAGACATTCTTAGAATGCACAAGGCTTACTTCAAGAAGGTGTCTGGGTTTAAGGTCACACAGGAGGACTAATTTTAGCTTCGGGATCTTATGCACATCATATCTTATAAATTACCTATAAAGCATTTTTTAATATTGCAGACATTTAAAAAGATGAAACCAATTAAATTTTTATAATGGGGAGAGCGTGGGGGAGAAAAATAAGAGATGCAAAGGTTGGAGGAGGAAATTAACTGCAGAAAACACAGCTAGAATTTCGCTGGGTTCCAGTGTTAAAGGTTTGTCCTTGGCTTTGGTAACATTGAGTTTTACTCAACCTGTGTCAAGGTGAAAAGTGCTTTGGACGCAAATTCACCAAAGCTGAAGTCAGAGAATATTCACTGGGGATAACATGTTTTAAAATTATCAGCATTGTTGTCATCATTACTTCCTCTCTGCTTTTAATAGTCATGCTTATTTATATCCCAATTAAGAATTGTCTCTGGGAAGTGCGATGTTCTTCATAGTAAATTGGGTGTGCAGAGTTGTTGGTTATCATCGCTCTGTTTTATTTTAGTGCTCTTGGGCTTAGTTTCCGCATGCTTACCTGCACATACTAGATGGTGAAGACACAAGTGGAGGCAAATCAACAACCATTGTCCTCTCACAGGAGAATCTGGAGAAAGTGACTACCATTGCTCATCCCACACACATGCATACCCCACACCTTCCATCACTATCAAATTGTACTCCTCATTGCCTCCCAAACCCACATGAGAACTCTGTTCTGTTGCTTTGCTCAACACATTCTTCCTCCCTGCCTAGAAAGCTGCCTTCTCTGCTTATTCTGCTAAAGAGGTAGCATTGACTAGTGGAAAGCCATGCTTTGCAGTAAGATAGACCTGATTCAAATCCAGGATCTACCACTTACTTACAGTTTGACTTTAGGCAAGTTACTTCATTTCACTGAGAATCAGTTTCTTTTTCTGTAAAATGAAGATTAATAATACTTCATGAGTTTTTTTTTGAGGGTTAAGTAGAAGAAAAAATACAAAGTACACAATAAATACTGGCTCCCTTCCTAGTAGTTTCCCCTTTTTAAGTCCTACCTATTCTTCAAAATTCAAGTTCTGTGTGCTCAAAGCTTATTCTCTGAAGCACTTACTTGGCCCAGCATGCTACCTCATTATTGTTTGTTGTCTTGTATTTACTGTCTCCCCAAGTTGTTTGTAAGTTTTTTGAGAGCTGAAACTCTTGAAACAAAGAATCCTCAGATTCTGATGTAGCCTTGTTGAATATGGTAGCCTCAGATGTGGAATAGTGTAGAATTGGGAAATGGAAAGTGACTCCCTAAGGGTGTGGTTCCCTTACTCTAAACTCAGTAAGTTGGAAAAAATTGGAGTTCATTGTTTTCTTGGCATCATAAGAGAAATGGCCTGAGAAGGGCTTTCTTAAATAATGGAATCTAAAAGTGAGTCATCAAATCCAGAAAGAGACTTCTTGTATTTCCATTGCTGCAGAGAGAGCTTGATTGGGTGCATACATCTCTTTGAAATAATCTTCTTTCAAAAATAAACTCTTAGAGTATGTTTGAATATTCTGGTAAAGGAGAGAACTTACTTATACCCAAAGAATTGTCCTCTAGTAGGGAAGTGGTGGGCTTCCACTGAACATGCGTCTTCAGTGGCAATGCACATGAAACATAAGAGAGGAAGAGGACACCTGTTCAGCTAGCTAGGTCACTGCCACATCAGACACAACAGCCTAAGACCAGATTCCCCTGACCATCAGGTGGAGCTGGATAGTGGCCCTTTATCCATATTAACACACAGTCCCTAACAGGGTCAAAGCTCTAAGACTCACTGGCAAAATTGTAGTAGACGTCAGGTTCACTCTTCATTTCAGAAAGTATCCGAGAGTACTATGATTACATTCAAGATCTGACATTTTATGCTTGGGTAAATCTTTATCTACATGACTAGAACTTGTTTTCCAAAAGAAAAATAGGCACCTTTGTGATATTGTAGTCTTAAATGTGGATTCTCTGCCACTATCATCCCCTTTAGTCCTTGGTGTTTAATTTATAATCCCTTACCTTTGGGTATATCTTTCATTTTAAGCTATGATGCAAGAATGGTATATTTCTCTGTTATAATTCATCTCTCTCCAGACTTATTGAGGCACTAGTCTGTCATTTCTCACCTTTGAAAGGCAAATAGAAGGAAAATTTCTTTTTTATGATATTTTTGACTTTCAAAGAAGTGTTTCACAGTCATTCGTTATGAATGGGAATGAGATCTTGGGACTTGATCTTTGTTGTTATAATTTTTTCCCCAAGTACTTTGTTCTTACAATAGCCTAGCAGGTGAAACTTGAACTTCAGTGCAAAATCTTGAATCACAATAATGATCTGGCTTTGGGCACTCCAGCTTACTGACTTTTTTGTGTTCTGCTGGAGAAAAACTGACACTATCACCTTTTTGCCCTCCTTGATATTTGAGGACCTTGAACTATGGGACTACACAAGAGAGATGTTTCTAATGTGCTCTATCTGTGTCTCTTGTCATTGAGGTAATTGTCATGAGAAAACTCTGGACAACAGCCATGACAAACAGAAATATTTTGACAACTCACAGTCACTGGATGCTGCTGAAGAAGAGCCCTCTGAGACAGGAACAGAGGAGGACCCTGTACTCTCTGTTGAGAATTCAGGGAGGGACTCAGATGCCCTTAGACTTGAAAGTAAGTTGATTTGACCTGAGCTGTGCTTCTGGGGTAAAATCAACTCTCAAGCTTTAAGCTTAGGCTTTTCTCTATGCTCAAGAGTTTGTTTGCTTCTTTTAACAGTCACACATTGCATTGTAGAATCATGAGGGTGACCCTCAGATGGGGAGGCAGAAGACAAGCTATAATGTGAAAATGCTGGTCACACTTCTTTCTTTTTTCTCCACCTCAGCATCTTCTTTTGCTAGAACAAATTTGAATCATTTATGTACCAGTCTTTCTTCTTAATGTCATTAGTCTATTGAGTAAGTCATTGAAAGGAAAATAAGTTGTATTTACACTAACCCCAAAAAATTTAAAGATTTGGAATAATGGGCATACCTACCAGGACTTCTCCTAAAACTCCATTTTATGACCACATTTTGAGCTGTGCTATACTGAACAGTTCTTAAGATTATCAGTCAATTCATAATTGCCAAAATGAATGACTTCTTTTTGGTACTCATCCTATTAGCACTTCACTGCATGTGGAACTGTGCACAACTCCCCAGTTCTTGAAATGCTCTCACATGTCCTTCTCCTCTTGGCTTCTCGGATATCCCTTGCTCTTGGCTCTCATCCTATCCTCAGAGCATCTTTTTCAATTTCCTTCTCTTATTCTTTACTTTGCCCCTTCTTTGTTGGGTTACCGACGATCTTAACCTTGGTCTTCTTGTCTTATCCCTCTGTGTGTTATCTCGTGATGTTTTAGATACTTTTGAGTATACCAATGACTCCAAATTGGTATTTTCAGCAAAGATATTCTCTACAACTCCAGATCTTATTTCCGCTGTTTTAGTGGTCTCTTTATCTGGATGTGCCATAGGCATTTCAAATTTAACATATCCAAAATTGAACTTGTCATTTTCACCCTATTTCCTGAACTGCTTCTAATTCCTATATTCCTGCTCTCTATTAATGGCATCACAATTCACCCAGTCACCACTATATCCAATTAATCCCTAAGACCTGTTGAATCTGTCATCTCTGCATCTGTTCCTTCTGCCACTGCCTGAATTCAGATTTTGTTTCTGCCTGGGCTATTGCAGTAGCCTCATAATTGGATCCCCTATATCTAATCTTTTACCTCAGTTTATGTGTGGTAAGTGTGTCTGTGGTGGGGGGAGAGATAATACCTGTAATTGGTACAAAATGTAAAAAGCAAAAGCAACCTCTGTTAGCAATTTCTTGTGTGTCCAAGGAGTTGTTTCTAAAATCAAATCTGATCAGGTAAGTTGCCTACATTCAAATTTTTCAATGGCTGTTACCCATAGGAGAGTCCGAATGTCTTAGTGTAGGGTGTGAGGCAGTTTGGCCCTCGATTCTGTCTCCAACTGTACCATCTCCTAGTAGTCTGCCTAGCAGGGAGTACCAACCCTTCACCATTTCCCTCACATACCATGCTGTTTTGAACCTCCATGTTTTTGCACAGGCTGGGAATGGCCCCTGTGTGCTCTTTGCTTTATATGGACAACTCCCGTACATCTCCAAGATCCAGCTCAAATGTCACCTCCTCTGTGAAACCTTCACAAAGGCCTCCAAGCATTTTGTTGTTCCATTTGCTGTCTTGTTCCTGCTTTTTGTCAAGGCACATTTCGTGCAGTATTAATGGCTCGTATGTCTTGTCTCCCATCAGACTATGAGCTTCTTATACATCATGTCCTATATAACTTTATATTCCTGTGTACAGTAAACATTTGTTAAAGTAGTGAAATGTGGCATTTGTCTTCCTCTGTAGGTTGGATTAACATATTTAGCAATTACAGAATCTTGTGTTTCCTTCTAAGTGATATTGTATATAAAAAACGATGTCTAAGAGAAGCGAGCTAGACCTCCAAAGGGAAGTTGTGACCTTCACCTTTGCAGTTTGAGAAAATTAGCTTCATCAGTTCTACCAGAAATGTCTGGGCTTTAAGGAAACTAATTCCCATTTACAAACTCAAAAGAGATCAATTCTTAAACTAGACAGCCAGTTTGTTCATCTACAATGGGGCCCCTCCTTTCTGGTACCTGGTAGCCTCATGTCTCTGTCTGGCATCAAGGTGCCCACACAACCAACTGGACATCATGAAGTCGCTTGATAAACCCAGAATCCACTCAAATGGAACTGAGTAATGTTAAGGGGTATTTTATTCAGTTTCTAGAAACTATCGCTATTCCAATACAGTCTAACTCCCTAGTGACCAGAATACTCATGACAACCAAATTAGAGTCTTTTTTCCTAGGACAATTCGGAATAAAACCTAACCAAATTCCTGCTCTTTGTCTCCTGTTTTCTGAGTACCTCATTCCTCGAAACAGATTATAACCTATTGCTTAAAGTTTCTTTAGTTCCGTGTTCCCCGTGTGGCTCCATTCCATCCCCACGCTGGGGATACAGTATAGTTGCCCTGGCTGAGACTGGGGCTTTTCCAGGTCCATTCAACATCATGCAAACTATTTCTTACGATTGATTCCTTTTCAGATTGCTAATTTAACCCGTATTATGATGATGACTTAACTAGGTGTACTCTCAGGTACTCAGTATTCTTTACCACATGTCTAAACTCAGGGAGTACCTTCTTCTTTTCCCTAGACACGGATAACATGTCCACTCAGACTACAGCCATGGTATAGGTTAGCATGTTCATACCAGCAGGCTTGCTGTAGTGTGGTTATCAGAGTTAGAAAAACTCCATTTTTTAATACAAATAGTGTGTTAGAATAAAAGCCAAGTATAGACATTAAAGGAGTTTTGAAAACTCTACTTATGAAGGAAAATTTAAAGAAATACAAAAAGTTAAGCTCTCTCCAGTAACCATAAACTATTTGATAATCACTACCTTTTGTGGTACTTTGTAATTTACAAAGTATTATGAATTATGTATTAACCGTGTGAAATAGATATTATTATTAAGCCAATCTTATAGATGAGAAAATTGAGACTCAGAGAAGTTAGGTACCTTGCCTAAGTTTCTTCAGTAGGTGGCATAACTAAAACTCATCCTCAGGCCTCCTAATTCTATATACTGTGTCGTTTGCCTGTGGTTCTCAAAAATAGAGGTTTGATGGATTAGAGCTTCATTTTTTTAATTCAGAAAGTCATTTTTAAAGAAAACGAGCATCTTCTATTTCCATTATTTTATAAAGCAAAGAACATTTTAATGTCAAAAAAGTACAAAGGCAATCTCAGAATAAAGGTCAGCCTCTCCCCGAAATGGACAGTTGGCAACCTTACACCAAGAAATGTGTGTCTGGACATAAATGTCTGTGTATGTGTGTGATAACTTTATACGCACGTCCTGTTTTTGTTTCTCATTCTGCTAAGGATTGGGGAAAATTTCATCACTGATTAGCATTTGAAAACCACTGCTTTAACACCTCCTCATCTAGTACAGAATTCCTTCCAGGTAAACCTTGACTATGGAAGGAAGAGCATAGGTTTTGTAGTCGGAGATATAGTTACTGTGTCCAGGCTCCACCACCTACTAGTTGTTAAATCTTGGGCGAATTACTTAATTTTGCTAAGCCCTCTTTACCTCATTAATTTAAAAATAAACAAGCAAAATGCCTCAGTGGTTTTGAGTATTTAAATGAAATAACTTAGGGAAGCATTTTAGTGCCTGGTACACAGTTGGAACTCAGTAAATGTTGACTTGTACAAACACAGGCATGACTACTGCTTCTGGACTTGGAGGCTGCTTGTGAGCCAAAGTCCTCACAAGTACTTGCACATAGTATCTGCTCAACTGAAGGGACCCCTGCATATTTGCACGAGAGATGTGACAGGAAAGATTCCTTGTTTGCTTTCTCGCTTTTCTTCTTGGAATTCTCTGTTTTCTCTTGCTATACTGACCCAACTAGAGGAAGGAGGAGCACCACTGATGCAAATGAAAACTCATGATGGTTGTTTTCTTTTCAGAAGTGAATCATTTCCCTACCTTCCTTAGTCTGAGTGATTTAATCTAAGCCTTTGTGCTTTCTGATTACTGGCTTGAAATTGTATGCCATTGTTTATGCATTAAATCTTAAACAAGTCCACAGCTTTATTCTTCAGAATCAGATCACTGCCTTTTAAAGAGGACAGTAGAACTCAAGACAGAATTGCCCAAAGTCCTATGGTGATAGAGTCCCAATTTGAAGCCAAGTTTGTCTAATTCCTAGTATGCTCTTTATTTTTTGAAACAGTGGGACATATTCCTGTTATGGTATTATTCTTAAAGGTAGAATGTGTCCTGCTTGCTTTCAGAAACCACAGACTAGTATTCAAACCTGTTGATGTTAATCATATAAGACTTTCTGGAGGAGATTTTTGAGTCATATTTTAAAGGAAGGACTTTCTTTGGCTGGTCATTGCTTTGAATGTGTGATCTTTACCTTTGTATATTGTCAGTATTTAGTTTTGAATGTAGCACTTAACTTCTCATCTTGAAATCTCTCTTCCAAGGTTATTAATACTGCTTCTTATCAACTACAGTCGCCTTCTTTTAATCACCTTCCGCTGTTCCACTCCCTCTCAGTCATGTCCCCAGCAGGTCATTGTCTGGCCTCTGCTTCTGCTGCATCGGAGGCCCAGTCTGTCCCTGGCTAGTCCGTTCCATTTTCTGACCATTCAAAAGTCTTTCCTACTACTGAGCTAAGATATGACTTCTCATTTCTAGTTCTAGCCTCTAAGGCTAACCAAGTCAGTCTTGCCTCTCATTAATATCACTTTTCCTTAGATATTTGAAGATGATTATTGTTCTTGCCTACCTCACCCCCCATGTTTTCGCTTTCTTCAGCTAAATGTCCTCATTTCCTTGAACAACTCCTCTTCTGTTATGGCTTCTAGTCCCTTCACCAGCCTTGAAGTAATCTCTGGAATTTTTAAAAATCTTTTTAGCAAAATATTTTTCAAGCCTGATTTTTTTGGTGCAGTATATCAGTTACTCTTTCTGTGGGGTCAGGTGCTTTGAAAATCTCTTAAACTGAGGTGCCCAGACTTAACCGTGACTCTCCAGGTGTGTCTGGAACACTGCAAATTTGTACTGGACTTCTTTTTTCTTCTTCTTCTTCTTCTTTCTCTCTTTTTCTTTTTTTCCTTTTTATAATCGGGACTACATACGCTTCTCTCCATCTCTTAGCACTTTTCCTTTCCCTGTGATTCTTGCCAGGTTACCTAACATGGCCCAGACTCAACTGTAAGTTTTCCCAGTACCCTGGGATAGGATTCATCCAAGTGAAAAAACATGAACTCATAAGCCTTGCTGTGGGTGCTCATGGTCTCTTCACTTCACGATATTTATTCTCCTTTTTCCGGTGTGAAAATGGTACATGTCAAAGAGGATAAAGGAAAAAATAGAGATATGGGTCGCAGTCTCTCTGTTTTCAGTTTATATCGTACCATCTGTCCCACAAGCAGCAAGCCTAATGTTTTCTTTTTCTTCTTGTTTCAAGCATAGTTTAAAAATCTTCTGAGATTCCTCTACAGTCCAGACGTTTCACCAAACCTGAATTCTGTATTTCTAGCTGCTTATTAGAAAATGTCTGGAGATACGTCCCTCTGTCCATTCTAGTCTAGACCAGGAGCTCCGTGGTTGTTATATTCCGAGCCTCAGCACATTGTGAGGCACACAACTGCAAGTGTTTACATGAATTAATGAATAAATGTCTGAAATCCCAATGCTTCATCCTATTTATTGCCCTTTCCTAACTCCATTGTCTTTGTAAATAGCATTCTGTGTTCATAGTCACAGATACTAAAACTACAGTCACATAGTAGAAAGCCCGCTATGTCACATTAGGCTTTAAAATCTTGAAATCGTCTTTGAACCTACCCTATTCTTTGGCATTATGTCCATTTCATCACCAAATTTTATTAATTTTTCTCTCTTAAAATTTCCTCACATCCATCCTTTTCCCCTCCCTTTTTTAATTTCCCCTGTAGCCTCACCCTAAACCAGCCTCTCCTTGTATAACTCTTGTTTAGATTGTTGAAAACCTTTCTAATTGGTCTCTTTGTCCTCTGTCTTCCTTCTCTCCTCCACCCCCAAATCCACCAACTGATTTACTGCTCTAGCCTTCATAAATGTTACGGCTCTCGTCTTGTTATTCTTCTGCTTAACAAACAAGAGGCTCCCTTTACAATGAATCTTCTCCCTGACTTTCCCAGACATTCTCAATGTCACCCATCTTCCCCAAGTGTCATGTTTACTGATGTCCTCTGTCTACATTCTTTGTTCTAGTTCATTTGAAATAATGCCTTCACATATGCCTCCCTTGTGCCTGTATCAGTGTATATGTGCATGGGTGTGTGAGTACAAACATACATACATGCTTCTTTAGTGTCCTCACTCTGGGGAGTGCCCTCCCTAGCCCTCTATTCTGTCTAAATCCTGCCTCACGTCGTCTGCCTTCTTCTAGAAAGCATTCTGTGACTATACTCAAATATTTTTTTCCTCCAGACAAAAAATTTTAATGTAATTGTTCTCGAATTGTTTAATGCGTATAGTTTTGTGTCTCCAACTTGATTGTATTTAATTCCTCAGGGTCAGAGGCCTCAGTGCGTATTCCTTTTGTTCCCACCTCTGTAGCTTATAGTCTTTGAAAAGGCCTAATAGCTGCCAGCAACAGAAGCCTGCAGCATGTTCCATGGTTTCTCTTGATTTGAATACCGATTTCCATCAGTGCAAGCCCCTTTCTCTAAGAACTTTGTAATAATGATAGATATTACCATATGGTAAGGGCACGGTGAAGTATTAATCTTTGGGAACTGGGCTTGTGGAACTCTCTGCAACTCAACAACATGAATGCTTTCTAAATAGTAGTAGTTAGTGAAGGGAAATAAGGCTTCCTAACAGAGCATCCATATGCTGCTCTAACTATACACTGGGGAATTAGTTACCTGCAGTCTGCCTTTGGCCAGAAGCCACTTTTCTTTAAGCCCATATTCTCGGCTGTGGCCAAATCTGTCAAAAACCCTTTCCTGTCTTAGGACCAGGTACAAGGAATCCCATGGCAGCCATAGAAGAAGGAAGGAGAGGAAGCTAAAATAACATGAGGAATACTTAGAGACACCTGTGTGGCTACAAGTCGGGTACCAGGCAATTCTTCTAATTGAGTTGCTCTTTGGGATCCCCGTCACAACCCTGTCGAGCTGGGTTAGCTAGCAAGAAATTTCTAGATCACATAGGGTGCCAGACATTATGTTGAAGACATGATGCCTGCCTTTCTCGTGCTTACCATTCAGCTGGGTTGACAATACTTTACCACATGACAAGGTAAACCTTACAGCTTAAAAAGTCTTGAATTGCCAGCAGGACAAGGCAAAGGCAGGAGCAGCAGATCCTCAGGAACCTCACAAACCAGATTATTTCTGAGTTCCCATTAGTTCATTCCACAACTATTTGGAATAGTTGGAATAGCCAGGAATATACCTGGCTGCTGTCTGCCAGGTATAATGTTGGACATTTAGAATATAGTAGCAAACAAGATAGAAACTGAAAATTATAACTTTGTCAACCCTATATTTATGCTACTGGCCATATAATTTTGGTAAGTAACCAAGCATTTTTATCTGAATAACCCTGTGCAAACTGCTGTTTTACATAGTGCTTGTTTCAGAGCTCCATTAACAATAATCATAATCATAATCAATAGAAACTAGCAGATTGGTTCAGAAAACCTAAAGGAAACTTACTTGAAAGGATAGTAATACATTTTATAGTCACTTTTTAGCAAATGGAAGAGCCCTATAGCTTTTTCAAGAAAGAATATCAGAGATTTCTAGTGCTACTCCCAGCCTGACAATAGACCTTCCCACTTTCTGGACTAGAAAGTGGGATAGGAGAGAGAGAGGCCACCAGAGCTAAGGGTGACACTGAAGACCTTCTGTGAGGAGGGCTCAAAGCTTTAAGTTGTTTTTAGCCATGGTAGTCAGCCATCTTTCTCAACCCATGCCTCCTCAGACACTAATCCTATGCATTTCTAAGATGTGTTACTCACTGTGGCCATAGGTCTGGTTGATATGGATATGAGATTCCTGACCTTGGCCTTATTAATGCCATGTTCTGAATCACCGAGCAAGCTAGAATTACCAGTTGAAGATTACTGGATAACATAGATTGGCGTTTTGTGAGCAATCAGCCTTGTGCTCTTGGGTTGTCTGGTGGGTACATATTGCAAAAGGAGGCATTCCATTTTGTTATTTGTCTTTGTATCCTATCTACTTCCAAAAAGGATTGGAGATGACTTTCATGGAACACACAATATAAGACTCATCCATTAATTCAAAATAGCAAAAGTTAAGTAGTAAAAAATTAAAAAAAAAAAAAAAAAGGAAAGCCTTCTAGTAAGAAACACAGAGTAATTTTTCCCTGAACTTCTTAGTTATCTACGCATAAAGGGGAACTTGTAGAGTTATGTAACCTTCGATATATAATAATGGAGACATATTGACTTCTCAGGAGAGAGAGTTTTTACTAGGCCACTGTGCTGAGAAACATCCATGGGAGTCTTGACATAAGAAACTTGAGCAACATAACAAATAATATCTTAATAACGATTTTAGGATAAAATTACACTAATATATTGTTATTTCTTATATCAAACATTAGTGAAAATGGTAGCCTTTGGGTAGAATTAGGATAGTTTCCCATTAAAGAAATCATTGTTCAGTTAAGGTAATTAGACTATATGGTCTGGACATACAGCTATGATATTTCATATGCTATTTGAATAAAGCTTGAAGAATCCCATGTATTGAATAAATAACATAATAAACTTCATCTTTGCCATCTCTGTCTTGTATCTAGAGCAAGTTGGTCTTTTTTTCACAACATTCCTGTATAAAATAGCCATCTTCATGCCTACTGGTGACATAGTCTATGAGCACCTGCCATCTAGCTGCTGCCATTGTTGTCAGCCAGGCTTTTGACAAAAGCTAGGTGACAAAGATGATATTTTATTGTGAATCTTGAAGATGCTGAATGGTATTTTTATAAAGGCGGACTATAGAAGTGCCTCTAAGCAGAGCCAAAACTTTTCTCAGAAAGCAAGACTAGAGCCCCTCAAGTCCTTGAATGAGTGCTGTGTGATTTTTAATAACGTGCTGGCGCTTGAATTTCAGGTACAGTAGTTGAGGAAAGCAATGGTTCTGATGAGATGGACAATTCAGATGAAACAAAAATGTCAGAAGAGATATTGGCTTTGGTGGATGAATTTCAACAGGCCTGGCCTCTCGAAGGCTTTGGGGGAGCACTAGAGATGAAGGGGCGGCGTCTGGACTTGCAGGGGATACGGGTACTGAAGAAAGGTCCCCAGGACGGAGTGGCCAGAAGCTCTTGCTATGGAGACTGCAGAAGTGAAGATGATGAAGCCACAGAATGGGTAAGAGTTTGCCGACTCGGTATTGTAGCCCAGGTCTTTGGTGGGGGGGTGGGGGGTGGGAGGGGCTCCTGGTTTGTTGGTGTGATGTTTCTGTTGGGTATGTGGCACTCCAGTCAGCCTTCACATTGGAATTGTACCGCAGGCAGCGTTTATGGTCCTTAGGTATTGCTAGCTCTTCTGGGAGGCAGAGGAAACAGGATGGGTGTGAAGCCACTCTCAAAGCCTACAGACTTGGAACTACCCAGTTCAGACATCTTAATTTTCAGTTTCCTCTATACATGCATTCTTCAAGGCTTGGTTATTTTTATTTCACTAAACGTTTTTCATTTAGACCTTTAAGAATTAAACTGAAGGAGAGAACTTAGTCTTAGCACAGGACTGACTGGTTCTTCTTAAAGCCCCCAATATCCATAGCCACTGACAGATTTGATAATCGGTCTCATTTGTTCCTAACATGTTCCATTTCCCAGATCACATTCCAGGTCAAACGTGTAAAGAAACCCAAAGGAGATCACAAGAAAACTCCTGCAAAAAAGCTAGAATTGAATCAAGCAGAAAACGTACATCGTTACCAAGCAAACCTGGAGATCACTGGCCCAAAGGTGGCATCTCCTGGGCCACAAGGTAAATTTGAATGTTTGTGATGCCAGTCTCTCCTTTCAGATTTCACTGTCTCAGTTCTCACGAAGGATATGTTTGTGACTTAAAGTAGATCAGGTGAGAAGGTAATTGGACTAAGTGAACAAACCAGTCATTGGTATAAAAAGTTTGTTTTGACATTTACTTGATTTTGTTTGTTTATTGTGGTAACAGTGATTTATAACATTGTATGAATTTCAGGTGTAGATCATTATACTTCTATTTCTGCATGGATTACATCATGTTCTCGTGTTCACCACCCAAATACTAATTACAATCCATCACCACATACATGTGCCTAATTATCTCTTTCGCCCTCCTCCCTCCCCCCTTCCCCTCTGGTAACCACCAATCCGACCTCTGTCTCTATGTGTTTATTTGTTGTTGTTATTATCTACTACTTAATGAGTGAGATCATATGGTATTTGACATTCTCCCTCTGATTTATTTCTCTTTGTGTAATACCCTCAATGTCCATCCATGTTGTCACAAATGTCTGGATTTCATCGTTTGTTATGGCTGAGTAGTATTCCACTGTGTATATATACCGCATCTTCTTTATCCATTCGTCCCTTCATGGGCACTTAGGTTGCTTCCAAGTCTTGGCTATTGTGAATAACACTGCAATGAACACAGGGGTGCATGTATCTTTACGCCTTGGTGTTTTCACATTCTCTGGATAAATACCCAGCAGTGGAATAGCTGGATCATATGGTCGTTCTATCCGTAATTTTTTGAGGAATCTCCATACTGTTTTCCATAGTGGCTGCACCAGTTTGCACTCCCACCAGCAGTGTATGAGAGTTCCCTTCTCTCCACATCCTCTCCAACACTTGTTGTTTCCTCTCTTGTTAGTTATAGCCATTCTGACGGGCGTGAGGTGATGACTCATTGTAGTTTTGATTTGCATTTCCCTGATAGTTAATGATGTTGAACATCTTTTCATGTGCCTGTTGGCCATCTGTATATCTTCTTTGGAGAAATGTCTGTTCAGGTCTTTTGCCTATTTTTTAATTGGGTTGTTAGCCTTTTTGTTGTTGATATGCATGAGTTCTTTATATATTTTGGGGATTAACCCCTTATCAGATGTATGGTTTGCAAATATCTTCTCCCAATTGTTAGGTTGTCTTTTCATTTTGTTGATGGTTTCCTTTGCTGTGCAGAAGCTTTTTAGTTTGATGTAGTCCCATTTGTTTATTTTTTCTGTTGTTGCTCTTGCCCGGTCAGGCATGGTGCTTGAAAATATGTTGCTAAGACTGATGTCGAAGAGCATACTGCCTATGTTTTCTTCTAGAAGTTTCATGGTTTCAGGTCTTACATTCAAGTCTTTAATCCATTTGGACTTAATTTTTGTGTATGGTGTAAGGTAATGGTCTACTTCCATTTTTTTGCATATGGCTGTCCAGTTTTCCCAGTAGCATTTGTTGAAGAGACTTTCCTTTCTCCATTGTATGTTCTTGGCTCCTTTGTCAAAGATTAGCTGTCCATAGATGTGTGGGTTTATTTCTGGGCTTTCGATTCTATTCCATTGATCTGTGTGTCTGTTTTTGTGCCAGTACCATGCTGTTTGGGTTACTATAGCTTTGTAGTGTATTTTGAAATCAGGGAGTGTGATACCTCCAGCTTTGTTCTTTTTTCTCAGGATTCCTTTAGCTATTCGGGGTCTTTTGTTGTTCCATATAAATTTTAGGATTCTTTGTTCTATTTCTGTGAAAAATGTTCTTGGAACTTTGATAGGGATTGCATTGAATCTATAGATTGCTTTAGGAAGTATGGACATCTCAACTATGTTAATTCTTCCGATCCAGAGCATGGAATATCTTTCCATTTCTTTGTGTCTTCTTCAGTTTCTTTCAGCAGTGTTTTATAGTTTTCAGTGTGCAGATCTTTCACCTCTTTGGTTAAGTTTATTCCTAGGTATTTTATTCTTTTTTTGCAATTGTAAATGGGATTGTATTCTTAATTTCTCTTTCTGCTACTTTGTTGTTAGTGTACAGAAATGCAACTGATTTTTGTATGTTGATTTTGTATCCTGCAACTTTACCATATTCGTTTATTACTTCTAAAAGTTTTTTCTTGGATTCTTTAGGGTTTTCTATATTTAAAATCATGTCATCTGCAAGTAGTGACAGTTTCAGTTCTTCCTTTCCAATTTGGATCCCTTTTATTTCTTTTTCTTGCCTGATTGCTCTGGCTAGGACTTCCAAGACTATGTTAAATAGGAGTGGTGACAGTGGGCATCCTTGTCTGGTTCCTGTTCTTAGAGGGATAGCTTTCAGTTTTTCACCATTGAGGATGATATTAGCTGTGGGTTTCTCATATATGGTCTTTATTATGTTGAGGTACTTTCCTTCTATACCCATTTTATTCAGAGGTTTTATCATAAATGGATGCTGTATCTTATCAAATGCTTTCTCTGCATCTATTGAGATGATCGTGTGATTTTTATTCTTCATTTTATTAATGTGGTATATCGCATTGATTGATTTGCAGATGTTGAACCATCCCTGCATCCATGGAATAAATCCCACCTGATCATGGTGTATAATCTTTTTAATATATTGTTGTATTCAATTTGCTAGTATTTTGTTGAGGATTTTTGCATCAATGTTCATCAGTCATGTTGGCCTGTAATTTTCTATTTTTGTGTTGTCCTTGTCTGGTTTTGGTATCAGGGTAATGTCAGCTTCGTAGAATGAGTTAGGGAGCTTCCCCTCCTCCTCAATTTTTTGGAAGAGTTTGAGAAGGATAGGTATTAAGTCTTCTTTGAATGTTTGGTAGAATTCGCCAGGGAAGCCGTCAGGTCCTGGACTTTTATTTTTGGGGAGGTTTTTGATTACTGTTTCGATCTCTTTACTGGTGATTGGTCTGTTCAAATTCTCTATTTCTTCTTGATCCAGTTTTGGAAGGTTGTATGATTCTAAGAATTTATCCATTTCTTCCAGATTGTCCAATTTATTGGCATATAGCTTTTCATAGTATTCTCTTATAATCTTTTGTATTTCTGAGGTGTCTGTTGTAATTTCTCCTCTTTCATTTCTGATTTTGCTTATTTGAGCCTTTCGCTTTTTTTCTTTGTGAGTCTAGCTAAAGGTTTGTCAATTTTGTTTATCTTTTCAAAGAACCAGCTCTTGGTTTTATTAATTTTTTCTATTGTTTTTTTAGTCTCTATTTCATTTATTTCTGCTCTGATTTTTATTATTTTCCTTCTTCTACAGATTTTGGGCTTTGTTTGTTCTTCTTTTTCCAGTTCCTTTAGGTGCATTGTTAGGTTGTTTATTTGAGATTTTTCTTGTTTGTTGAGATAGGCCTGTATTGCTATAAACTTCCCTCTTAGAACTACTTTTGCTGTATCCCATAAGTTCTGGCATGTCATATTTTCATTTTCGTTTGTCTCCAGGTGTTTTTTGATTTCTCCTTTGATTTCTTCATTGACCCAATCGTTGTTCAGTAGCATTTTGTTTAATTTCCACATATTTGTGGCTTTTCTGATTTTCTTCCTACAGTTGATTTCTAGTTTCATACCGTTGTGGTCAGAAAAGATACTTGGTATTATTTCAGTCTTCTTAAATTTATGGAGACTTGTTTTGTGGCCTAATATGTGATCAGTCCTGGAAAATGTTCCCGGTGCATTTGAAAACAATGTGTATTCTTCAGTTTTTGGATGGAATGTTCTGTATATATCTACTAGGTCCATCTGTTCTATTGTGTCATTTAAGGCCAGTATTTCCGTATTGATCTTCTGTTTGGATGATCTATCCATTGGTGTAAGTGGAGTGTTAAAGTCCACTATTATTATTGTGTTACTGTCTATTTCTCTTTTTATGTCTGTTAATAATTGCTTTATATATTTAGGTGCTCCTACGTTGGGTGCATAGACATTTACAAGTGTTATATCCTCTTGTTGGATTGTTCCCTTGATCATTATGTAATGCCCTTCTTTGCCTCTTTTTACAGTTTTTGTTTTAAAGTCTATTTTGTCTGATGTGAGTATTGATACCCCATCTTTCTTTTCATTGCCATTTGCGTGGAGTATCTTTTTCCATCCCTTCACTTTCAGTTTTTGAGTGTCTTTAGGTCTGAAGTGTGTCTCTTGTATGCAGCATATATATGGGTCTCGTTTTTTTATCCAGTCAGCCACCCTATGCCTTTTAATTGGAGCATTTAGTCCATTGACGTTTAAAGTAGATATTGATAAGTATGTACTTACTGCCATTTTTTAACTTTTTTTTCTCAGTGTTTTAGTAGTCTTTCTCTGTTCCTTTCTTCTTCTCTTGCTCTCTTCCCTTATGGTTTGATGGCTTTCTTTAGTATTTTGTTTGGGTTCCTTTCTCTTAGTTTTTTGTGTATTTATTATAGTTTTCTGGTTTGTGATTACCATGGTGTTCATGTACAGTAACCTATGTATATAGGAATCTATATTAAGTTGATGGTCTCTTTAGTTTGACCTCTGTCTGAAAGCTCTACTCCTTAACTCTCCTCCTCCCACATTTTATGTTTTTGATATGATATCTAACCTCTTTTTTGTGCATTTGTATCCATTACCCTCTTATCATGAAAATAGATAATTTTTCCTATTTGTGGTCTTCTCCTTTCCCCTTAAATAAGTCCCTTTAGCATTTCTTGTAGTACTGGTGTCTTGGTGACAAACTCCTTTAATTTTTGCATGTCTGGGAAACTTTTTATCTCTCCTTCCGTTTTGAATGATAACCTTGCTGGGTAGAGTATTCTTGGCTGTAGGTTATTTCCTTTTAGCACTTTAAATATATCATGTCACTCTTTTCTAGCCTGTAAGGTTTCTGCTGAGAAGTCAGCTGATAGCCTTATGGGGTTTCCTTTGTATGTAACTTGTCTTTCTCTTGCAGCTTTTAGGATTCTCTCTTTATCTTTAATTTTGGACATTTTAATTATGATGTGTCTTAGTGTGGGCCTCTTTGGGTTTATCTTGTTTGGTGCTCTCTGTGCTTCCTGTACTTGAATGTCTGTTTCCTTCCTTAGGTTAGGGAAGTTTCCACCTATTATTTCTTCAAATAGATTCTCTGCCCCTTTGTCTTGCTCTTCTCCTCCTGGGACACCTATAACATGGATGTTAGTGCGCTTGATGTTGTCCCAGAGGTGCCTTAGACTGTCTTCACTCTTTTTAATTCTTTTTTCTTTTACTTGTTCAGCTTGGGTGATTTCTTCTAGTCTTTCATCCAGCTCGCAGATCTGTTCTTCTGTATCCTCTACTCTGCTTTTGAGTCCCTCTAGTGAATTTTTCATTTCCAGTAGTGTATTCTTCATTTCCGATTGGTTCTTTTTTATATCTTCCATTTCTTTGTTGACGTTCTCACTGAGTCCATCCATTCTTCTCCCCAGATCAGTGAGCATCCTTAACACTCTTTGTTTGAACTCTCTGTCAGGTAAGTTGCTCATTTCTGTTTCACTTAGTTCCTTTTCTGGGGTTTTGTCCTGTTCCCTTACTTGGAAGGTATTCCTTTGCCTCCTCATTTTGCCTCTTTCCCTGTGCTTGTGTCTGTGTATTAGATAGGTCAGCTATGTCTCCTGCTCTTGGAGAGGTAACCTTATATAAGTGATGCCTTATGAGGCCTGGCAGTGTGCTTCCCTCAGTTCTGAATGTTCCAGGAGTGACCCCTATGTGGGCTACGTGTGTCCTTCTGTTGTGGTGTGGTTGCTCTCCCTGTAGGCGCCCAGGGAGGCTGAGTTATGCTCCTGGCCAGCTGTTGTAATGCTCAGCTGCTTGTAGTCATTGTGGGCCCTTCAGTCTCTTTATCGGGTGTGGGGAGCCCCAGCACAGTTGGCTGCAAGTTCTAATAGCACATTTGTCTTGCATTATTTCTTTTAAGTGAATAGGCCCCCAGTGTGGCAGGTTGTTAGGCTCAGGGGCTTACAGTTGCTTAAAGCCTCCAGCCTTTAGGTCTCTTGTCAGCTCTCTGAGGATTGCAGCTGGGTGGGGCTGGCCTCAGGCATGGGAGCACCCAATTGTTTCAGGCTTTGGAAGGTGAGGCAAACCCCCTCTGTGGGTGTTTGAGAAGCACAAGTCTTCTGCAGCTGACAAGCCCCACCGCCCACAGGTCCACACACACAGTCAACACAGTCCTGCCCCGTGTGCACGCCCCGACCTCCTGAAGTGGACCCAGTCTCTCCACGGCGGGAGCCCCACACACTCCACCACTGCCCCACACTCTCCACCCACTCTTTGCTCACGTCTGCCCCATAGAGGTGGACCCAGTCGCCAGACTGCAGAGAATCCAGTCACCAATCTATGCAGGCCCACAAGTTGCCTGAGGGCTTGTGTTGGGTGGGGCCAGTCCCTAGGGTGGGCTGCCTGCCCTGGCTGGGCTGGATTAAATTGGTGTTCTAGTGGGTGGGGCAGACCCTGGACTAGCAGGGCTCAAGGAGAACTCCAATGGCATCTGTGTCAGCACACCCACACCAGGCCACAACAGTGGCTGCTGCCAATGTCCCAGTCCCTGGAGAGGTCTCACCTCTCACCAAGATGCACTCAGAGCCTATCAGGTGAGTCTCTTTTCACCAAAGGACTGTGCACCTTTCTTTCTGGTGATTTTAGGTTGCTTTCCGAAACAGGTGAATTTGTGTGTGGGTCCTTTAAGAGCCAGTTTTAATTTCTTTGTGAACCAGCTTTTCTGGGGGTACTCCCCAGTGTTTTAGTAGCAGGCAAAGTCAGATATTATGCCACTCATCTTCATTGTGCTGGGTCCACAAAATGCCTACAGCGGGGGCGCTCCCCGGCTCAGGTCCCCTGCTCCTCTAGGGAGGGCTGTGTGCCTTTGGGCTGCTCCCAGGCGGCCCTGCAGCACTGCGGCTTGTGAAGGTGGCATTTTTTCTCTCCATAAGGGAATTTCTGTGTCTTCCACCTCAATTAGGATTGTCATTTGTTGCAGGAGTTCCTCTTATCCAGTTTTCAGTTATCTCTCAGGGGTAGTTTTTCCACGAGTAGTTGTAAATTGCCTCTGTCCGTGGGAGGAGGTGAGTTCAGGGTCCACCTATGCTGCCATCTTGACTTCTCTCCTCTGATTTTTTTACCATTGGCTATTTGCTTATAGTCTTATCATCTTGAGCTGAAATATCCTATTGAGTCTTAACAGTTCAAACACCAGTTTTGCCAGTTAGTTCCCTGTGCCTCATTTTCCTTATCTATAAAATGGGATAATAATCACATCTATCTTACAAGGTGGTTGTGAAGTTTATATGAGTTTATACATGTAAAGTGCTTTAAATGAAGTGGGCACATAGGACTCAATAAATATTAACTATCTAGTAACATCTTTGTATGTCAGCTATCTCTTTAAGTATTGGATAAATGCTTTGGAACTACTCCCCAGGAAAAATGCATATACATCAAAATTTGGCATGTTCTTTTAGGGTCCATAGTTGTCCTGATGTCCATCTCTGGACTCCAGGTTCAGGGCCATTGCCATGAGTCCAATTGACTTTCTTCATCATCAGTGAAATAAATAGTGATATTTCTTTTAAAAAATATCTCCTTTTTTAAAAGGATATTTTCACTGCCTGAGACTTTGAAAATTCAAAGTAACTTCGTGAAAATGTGTCTTATTTAATTTGGTGTGAGTACTTCCCAAAGCTGAAAGCAGAGGGCACTTAATAAAATACAAAGAATGGGGTCAGCTTGGCTAAATCCCAGAATGAGCTGTGAGTTGTGAAAAATACCAGGGACACCAAAAAGGACACTTTGTCATGACGGGAGTTAAGAGCTCAAAGTAGCTTCACTGTTTAAGGAAGACAGCATGTGTGAACGGGCTACAGAAAGAAAGCAACACTTCCTCTTAGTTCTGTCTTCTGCAGCAAGGAAAAAATGTTCAAACTGTAAAACATCCTTGTGGAAATGAAATTTCCAGTGGATTACATAGTAAATGTAATGAAATCATAAAAGAAGAAAACTTAGATGGATATGTATATACTTTTAAGGTGGAGAAAGACTTTTTTGACAGAGAAAAAGTGAAAAAAATAATAATTCTGGCGTCAGAAAACACCACAAAATAGAAAAACAAAGGACTGAAGCAAAGTATATTTGCAGAATATTTGCATATATTTATAGACTATATTATAAAGAAAGGATATCACTGTCATTTAAAGAGCACCCATAAATCAATAGGAAAAATAGAGCATTTCAATAAAATATGTGCAAAGTACATAGGCAGTTCTCCAAACACACACACACACGCACACACACACAAATGGCCTCTGAACACGTGGGAAAATGGTCAGCCTCACTAGCAGTCAAAGAAGTGCAAGCCTAAACGGTGAGATAGCATGTTTGCTTATCAAATTCTCTTTAAAGGTATCACACACAGTGAACGTTAATAAAACAAATTTTGGGGTAGTTTGACTACATGTCTCAGAAAATTTAAAAATATACCAACAATTCTACTTCTAAGTAAATCATCTTACAAGTGCCAAAGCTAGAAGTACCAAGATATTAATCACAGGGTTGCTTATAGTAAAAATTTGTAAACAACCTAAATGTTGGTCATTGTCTAAATAATTACAGCATGTCCATGCTGTGTATTGTGCAGCTAAGATGTATGTAGTTTAGTAAGTGAACAAAAGCAGTTTATAGAACAGCATTAGTAGAGAATACTTCAATTTCTATAAAATAGTAAATATACTTGTATTTTGGTTACATTTTTTCACATTTCAATATCTCTGCAATTGAGATACAATTAATAGTATCTTAAATAATAATTAGCAATTTTTTCTGTCTTAAATCATGTAAAATAATGTACACCTTACAGTTTATGACATCTTAGATTTGATTAAATATGCTATAATAAATAAGCACAAAGAAACAAGTATAGAAGGAAATACACCAGAATATTGTAAGTGATCATCTCTGGGTATTTATAGGGCTATAGGCAATTTTTATTTTTTTCTATGTGCTTTTCCATTTTCTAAATATTTTCTAATAAGCCTGTATTACTTTTACAAACAAAAAGCTAAAAATTTCTGATAAAAGTGGAAATTAAAGCTCAGTATGGTTGAGATGATGTGAGAGCACTTGAGCAGTTTTAAATGGATTCCAGTAGGTAGGCCCAGGTGGAGTGTTGAATATACTTGCACATGAGATCATGCAACTACATGCTGTCCTTATAGTGAAATGTTCTAAAGTGTGGAAGAGATGAGAGAAGACTAAAGAGGTTCAGTATCCCAATTTTCAAATAAATACGGATTTTATCCACTATCAAGTAATGAGCTTCATGATAAATCCTCACAAAGCTCTAAAGCAAATTGTTAAACAGATAGTTTGTGAGACCATGGGGGGAAAAGTGGAGATCATTAAGGGCCACTGTAGATCTACTAAGAACTGATAAAACTAATAGTGCTTAACTAATTTCATTTCCTTTTTTGGTGAGGACTACTGAGGACCAGGGAAGTGCTGTGGATATAATGTAACTGGACTTCAGCAAGGCATTTAACAGAGCCTCTTATGATATCCTTGTGAACAAGATGGAGGGATGTGGGCTCGCTCCCCACTGCCTACAGGATCAAGTCCAAACGTCCTTGTGTGGCACACAATACCCGTTACAACCCAGGCCCTCTCTGCCCTTCGGCACCATTCTCTGAACCAGCCATGCTCTGATTTTACCTCTCTGCCTTTGCACATGCTGTTCCCTCTGCCTGGAATGCCCTCATGCCACCTCCGTGGTGCTAAAATATCACTCATCCTTAAACTTCAAACTCAAGTGCCCTCTCTCCCTTGCTCCCTTCGGGCAGAATTAGTTGCTCTCTCTCTGCAGTTTTCTGTGCCTTCTCTCTGGCACTTATCCTATTGTATTATAATGATCTGTTTGTTTACCCCCCTCACTAGACTGTGAGCTCAAGAGCAGGCCCCCCTCCTGATTCCTCTCTGTTCCCCTAGTGTCTTAGACAGTTCCGAGCCCCTCATAATAGATGCTCAATCAATATTTTTCAAGTGAATTTCTTAAATATAAAAGAAAAATAAGCTTTATTATGAAACTTACAGGGTTAGTTTGAAACTCTTCCAAACTGTTTTTTTCTATTTTATTAAAATCTAAATCAAAACCCCTGCCTGTACCTCAAACAGTCTTGTATTGTTGGTGAATTCCTACAGTATAAAAAGAGCTCTACAGAACCCAGGTTCTCCTCTGTCTGTTCGATTGTAATTCCCTCAGAAGGACTCTTCCCAGACCAGACAGTTCTGCTCTTTACTTGGGGACCTGATCTAAGTAAAGGGCCTGCACCCAAAAGGGAACACCTGTAAAGGGTATTGATAAACAGCTTTAATAGCCCTTTAGAGTAAATAGCATGGTGATTGGGAGCATGCATGTTAGAGTCAGACAGACCGGGATCTGGATCCCAGCTCTGCCACCTACAAGCCAGGTGACCTTGGGCGTGTCGCTTGATCTCTCTGAGCCTCTGTTTTCTCATCTGAGAAATGAGGGCTTTACCTGCCTCACGAGGTTAGGGATGTAAAGCACTCAGCACAGGACCCGAGCCCATAGGAAGTGCTCTGAAGACAGATGACAGCCTCTCGTTATCATCCTTATTCCCCACCCCGCTGCTCTTCTTTACAGCAGTGGCTTTCTACTAGGAGTGACTTTGCCATCCCAGGGGACATTTGGCAGTATCTGGAGATATTTTTGGTTGTCACATCTGGAGGAGGATGCTCCTGAAATCTAGTTGGTAGAGGCCAGGGATGCTGCTAAACATCCTCCAACGCACAGGACAGCCCACAACAAGGCACTGTCCAGCCCGCTACTCAGTAGTATCAGGCTGAGAAATCCTACTTTAGAGAGATGTGTTTCTCTTGACTTAGTGGAGTCTTTACCAAATCAAAATGTAGAGGGGTAAAAATTAAGTTTGGTAAGAAGGTTAACATTGAAGAATATCTTAACCCTTATCTCATGTTGATCAGTGTTAAATCCAGTGAAGGACTCATTTATTTTTACTTCATCATGTTTGAGAATAAGGCTTTACTCAAAGATGATCTTTATTTCCGTTGCTGTGAATAACAAGATTCTAATTAGTTCTCTAGATGGTAGAAATTCTAAAGACTAGAGGAATGACTGGCATCTCCAAATGCAGCAGTCTGGGTGAAGTAGTCACCAGGGCATAAGACGCTATAGGTTCTGTTCCTTTGTAATTGTGTTGACCGATGACATACATACCTTTCTTCCAGGAAAAAAACGTGACTACCAGAGTCTGGGATGGCCCAGCCCAGATGAGTGCGTCAAACTCCGCTGGGTAGAGCTGACTGCCATCGTGAGTACCTGGCTTGCAGTCTCTTCAAAGAACATTGAGTGAGTATCTTAACCTCTCCCTCCTTCATGGCACTTGTGTACCAGTGATCCCGCTGGGCCCAGCCGACTGCAAGGATGCCCTTCTTTGTCAGCAGCTGTTAGAAGAGTCGTCCTTGCTGGGCTTGGTGGTTCAGACGATGCCCATTGCTGAGCACAGCCCACAGGTGGACTCAGCCCATCGTACTGAACAGTCAGTATGCCCCCCTCTCAGGGCCTTCGCCACGCTTTCTAAGCTATCCAGAAGTCGTGTATAACTCACTTAGTTTGAATTGAAGACTGGATCCCTGGTTATAGAAGCACGAAACCTGTGGTCTCTCGCTGACCTCGTGCACTTGAGAAAGGAGCCAGAGCAAATCCAGACTTACAAACACCTACCAAGACACAAGCTGAGCAAGGTTGCCTCTCAGACAACTGGTTTTTTCCTCCCTGGACACTCATTCTCTTTTGCCGGCCCCTTTTCTACCCTTGTAAGTGTTTGAGTTCCCCAAGATATACCACTGAGCCTTCTTATTTTATAGTCACTCCTAGGCAGACTGACAATCAGAACTTCCATCACCACTGATATATTAACAGCTCCCAGATTTTCGTCTCCAGACCAGTCCTTTCTTCAGATCCTTCAACCCATCTATCCAGTTATCTACCTGGCCTCTCTGCCTAGATATCTCTCAGGCACCCCAAGCCCAGGAAAACTAAACTGATAATTTTCTTACCCACTCTCCTTCCAAAAGACAGTTTGTTTTGTTTGTCTTTCCATTTCTTATTCTTAGTAAATGGCTCCAGCTGTGCTTAGGCCAGAACCCTGGGAGTCATCCTTAGCAGTCCCTCTCTCGTAACCTTCAAATCCAGTCTATTGCCAATTGTTATCACTTCTACCCTCTGAGTAGTTTTCAAAACCATCTGCTTTTCTCCATCTCCATTGCTGCCTCCTTAAACCAGATCACCATCATCTCCACTTAGATTCATTCACTAGCCTCCTAGCTGGTCCTCTTGCTTTATTCACTCTTGCCTCTATTTTATCCATTCTCTCCACAGTACTCAGAATTCTTCCCTAGATGTAAGCCAAATAATTCTTTAAATGCTCTGGTAACTTTGGGTTGCTGTTTACAGTGGCCCACAAAGGCCTTCATGATCTGCTCCCGCCTGTCCTTCCATCTTTGGCTCTGCCTTCTCTCCCATTAGGACCTTCACACATGGTGTCTCCTTTGCCTGTGGTGGTGTTCTCACCACCTTCTTCCTATCTGGTTAATTCACACTCATCCTTCTGCTCTCACCTTAAATCTTACTTCCTCGGGGAATCTTTCACTAACCACCTCCCTCCTCCATCGGTGTAGAGGAATTGTATACCCTCCTGTAGTGTACTGACATTGTTCCGTGTCTTTATCTCTTATAACTCATCACATCTGTAATATTTGAGTCACTCAAGACTATGAGCACCATAACAGCAGGGACTGGGTATGTTATGTTAATTATAGCCTTGGTGTCTGACGTGTGATTGGCTCTGAATAAATAATGAGTGAATGAATGTTTGCCTAATATATGTTTAACTTTTTAAATACCTAGAAATAAAATTTAGCAATTGCAGTTTGCCATATCAGCGTGTAGGAGAGTGTATAACAGTCAGCCTGTGTATAGCAGGAAAATGACCACTTTAGGACCATGAAGGGAAGTACTTATATCTTATGAGTAGACACGCTGAACAGCTGTATCTGTATAAAATGTACTGTCTAAACTTTAGGTAACTTTTTCTGTGGGGACCAGTGTGCTTCTGTGCCTAAAGGGAAAATAAAAGATAGGGACCACAGATTTATCATTATCTGTACCCTGGAAAAAGTCATCCTAGAAGAAAATCCACTTGATTTAAAACCTCCCCTGTGAGAAAACATGGTCAGCAGCAGTGAGCAAATCAGACGCCGTGGTGCATAGAAAGGAGGCAGCTTGAGTAGACTGGGAAAATCACGGAGTTCAGGACTCAGATCCCAGCACTGCAGCTTTGACCTGGGGTATGACCTCTCTTCATACGTTCAACAAATGGTCACTGCCAGGCACTGGAGTCCTCGCACCTGTAACATGAGAGATCAGACGGCATAACTCCTGGGGTCTCTTCCAGTCTGAGATTCCATGGCTTCAGACAATCCTAAGAACATATTGAAGTTATGATCAGCTGATTACTAATATTCTTTCTGCCCACCCACTCAAATCTTCCATGGCCAATGTGGTAATCTCCATTTTTCAGCATCACAGAACACATAGACTTTGCCACTCCAATACAGCAGCCAGCGATGGAGCCTCTTTGCAACGGCAATCTCCCCACGAGCATGCACACCCTGGACCACTTGCATGGGGTTTCCCACCGGGCCAGCCTGCACTACACGGGTGAGAGTCAGTTAACAGAGGTGAGTGCTCGGCTTCGTTCCGCCTGTCTGCAGTGCTGAGTCCCACCTTCGTGATCAGCTGACAGCACAAAGCACCGTGGCCAGGCCTTATGTGTTTGCCTTTTTTTGATTGGCTGTCATCTAGGTGGCTTTAGGCCAAGCCTGTTTCTTTCAGGCCCTGTGACTGAGCTTATGCTGTTTTTTATAGCCAGGAAATTTTAATTCTGATTCACTCCTTGAGGTGGGTAGCATTCTGCTTGTCATCAGACAGAGGCTCTTGTAAGAAATATTTGAGGCAGTTAATTCTCCTGTTGGCATTCTTAAGAAGGCAAGAGGGGAGACCCAGCACATACCTAGCAAAGCATATACCAAGAAGAATTGGAAAAACATGTCACAATTGCCCAACAATAGATTTGTTAAATAAATGTTGGTATAGGTATAGGATAGTAGACAATGAAGTAATTAAGAAATATGTGGTAGAAATATTTGTTGGCATGAAGAAATTTTCAAAACATGTTATGTGAAAATGTAGGTGACAGTATACAGTGTGATCCCATATTCTGTGAGAGAAATAATATGTGTGTACATAGAAAAATATCTGAAAGAAAAATATCTGAAAGATATATATAAAGATATTAACAGTGGTTGTGTCTGGGTGACAAGATTACAAATAGTTTTCATTTTCTTCCTCTACTCTGTTTTCTAAGGTTGCTATAATGAATGTGTTTTCATATGTAGTTTGTGTTAAGTGGGAGAGGACTGAAGGGATGGTATAATGGCCTTAAACGTGTCTTCCACAAAATGCCTCACCAGCGGGACCGCAGCATGTACCCAGAGAAACCGTTTGCTTTTGTGGGGCAGTGCCCAGCTCAGCGTCAGCAGTGTCGTCTAGATCCAGCCTCATTTCATTCCTCAAACCTAACATCTTCCTCCCTATACCAGGTATTGCAAAATCTTGGCAAAGACCAGTATCCACAACAGTCCCTTGAACAAATTGGCACCCGAATCGCCAAAGTTTTGGAAAAGGTAAGTCACCCTCTAGGAAAGCTGGAAACTAACTTCCCACCTTCTTACTTTTCCAGAGTATTTTCCACAAAGTGGTTCTAATCTCTCCTGTTAGTTACTTAGCACTTACTAACTAAAAGGATAGTGTGAAATAACCCCACACAGAATGTTACAATCACTTTTCCATTACTTTTTCCATCATTTGGTGAGTACTCTTTTTTGCTGCTTTGCTTCCCTTCTGTGGTGAAACTTACCTGGTCAGTTTCCCTTCTTTACTCTGTTGTGGTGAGTATATGGTGGTGGTGGTGCTGGGAACCGTGGAATCCAGGAATTTGAAATAGGTCAGGTGTTCTTCTGGTGGTGAAGAATATCTGGTATTTCGGATATTCTTTTCTTTTGAAATCATGGAACAAAATATTTGGAAAACTGCATTTTCATACAGCCTATAGCAAATGTAACTGAAAGTCTCCAAGACTACTCATCTGCCTCTGTGTGATCTTTACGTAAAGAGGAGGTTTTTTAAAATTAAAATTAATTACTTTATGGTTAAACATTTCTCCACTTTATTACTACATAATATTGAAGGGGTAATATAATAATATGGTGATTAAGAGAATCAACTCAACTTCCAGTGTGACATGACAGTATGGTGGGGATGAGATGATCACATCAGTTTAAAAGAGAAGAAGTGGAAAGCACGTAGCCATCGCTGTTCCGTGACAATGCTGAAATCCATCTGGCCGTATGTCACCAGCTCCCCCAGTTCCAGAGCAGAGAATATTCCTTGATTAGGGCCTATTTTGGTTTCCTGGGCTTGGTTCCCTAATCTGTTTCCCAACTCTGACTCTTCTCTCTGAGCTCTGCTGCTTTTTCCATAAGAAATGGCCTGTGTTTGCAGCCGAACAGCTTACTCAGCCTGCTTCCTGCCTGTCTCTATCCCTTTTAGTTCAAACTGGCACAACTCTTTTAAAAAACTTTGTAGCCTTTCAAGTTATAAGCCCCTGCGTCAGACGGAAGCCACACCCACAAAGCTCTTCAAGAAGGCCCCTGGCTACCTTGAATATGAGTCTGGGACAATACCCTTAAGATTTTTAGATGTCTTTTGTCTGAAAGAGTCTAGGAGGCTTAAATCTAGACTTAAATCTTTCTGAGGTCAGAGTAACAAAGGGTCTTACTGCCACGCTCTTGATTTGACCTTGACTCTGAGGCCATAGTTTTACTGGTATCACCCTGGATTTGACTTTTTTTTTCCTTTAACTTCAAAACCTTGTGCTGACTGGAGAAGCTAATTGGCAATTGAGAAAATTTCATTTTCAAAATTTCACGTGAGTCCCAAGCTTGAGAGCATTTTCTCTAAATTCTGCTTGAAAACTGCACAGTTTCTTGTTTAGTTCTCTGTCTATTAATACCTTATTATAGTTGATTTTTAAAGAACCGTTTGTGACTTTCAGCATTCTTCCTGGAAATCTTCCCAGCCAGATCCACAACTTTGTTAGGTATTCTTCCTAGATTCCAGGATACAGCCTCACCATCTGTTTGGCCGATAGATGACAGTGCCTCTCCTCTAGCCTCCAGTAGTAGTTTTCTCAGTGTGCTCAGAGCCTCCATTAATTGTCTCATTGCTGCCCTTTCAGCACATGTCTCTGACCCATTTCCAAAATGAATGCACAGGTTTTACGTTTCTATTAGGGCAGCCCTCCATTCTTGATGCCAGATACTATTGCACTCATCTATTTCTGCCTAACAAACCACCCCAAAATTTCCTGGCTTAAAACAAAACTGTTGTTTGCTCAAGATTCTGTGATTTGAGCTGGACTCAGCTGGGCATTTCTTCTGGTCTCCCCTGGAGTCATTCATGCAACTACAGACGCGTGGAGACTCATCTGGGGCTGGCCGCCAAAGAAGGCTTTACTCAGATGTCTGATGCCTCAGCTGGAGTGGCTGGAATCGCTGGGGCACAGCTGGGAATCTTCTCTCCATGGTCTCTCCAGCAGGGTAGTTGGACCTTATTACATGGTGGCTCAGGGGTCCACGAGGGGGAAAGCAGAAGCATCCGGGCCTCTTAGAGCCTCTGCGTGGAACTGGAGCAGCACCGCTCCTGTGCAGGCAAGCGCCCAAGCCCACTCAAGATCAAGACAGGGAGATGTCCTCCACCTGCTAGTAGCGACGAAGAATGTGTGGCCCATCTTTAACCCACCACAGTTCCCTTCAAAGGAGCAGTGAGACTGACAGCTTCTCAGCGGAAATGGTGCAAACCAGAAGCCAATGTAACGACATCTTTAAAGCTGGAAGAAGAAAACTACAAGCCTCGAATTCCATACCAGCACGGATATCCTTCCAATACTAAGATGAAATAAAGATGTGTGAGAACAAACAAAAATTCAGGGAATTTGGCACCAGTAGGCCTGCCCTGAAATAATAATTACAGGGAGTTCTTCAGGAAAATGGTCCCAGATAGAAATATGGCCATGCAAGAGGAAATGAAGAACACCAGAAGAAAATGTAAATGAGCAGTGACTGTACAAAGTAACAACTGTGGGGCCCCAAGGAGCCTCAGTTTTATATATGAACTAAAATTCCTGGTAATAACAACATAAAGGATGGAAGGAAGTAAACGGAGCTTAGAAGTCCTAAGGTTTAATTGGCATCAGCCAAGTAGTAAAAGTAATAACTTGCATTGGACTGTAATAAGTAAGAATGCATGTTTTAAGCTCTAGGCTAACTAGTAAAAATGGTTTTAAAAATGTAATTTAATAGAAGGAAAATGGAAATAATGTAAAACATTTGATTAATCCAAAGAAAGTCAGGAAAGGTAAAGGCATAAAATAGAACACGAATAGTAAAATAGTACATACAGACCCAAGTATATCAGTAGTTAAGTACAAAAAGATTATATAATTTCAGCATTCAATATGGAATGGATTTTGTTTTAATCCAGCTATATGCTGCTTATAAGAGAAACACTTTAAATGTTAGAGTACAAAGGGTTGAAAGTACAAAGATGGAAAATAATATACCATGCAAACAATAAAATAAAAGCTGATAAATACTGTATGATCTCACTCATTAAGTAGTAGATAATAACAACAACAAACAAACACACAGAGACAGAGATTGGATTGGTGGTTACCAGAGGGGCAGGGGGTTGGGGGGGAGAGAGCAAAAGGGATAATTAGGCACATGTGTGTGGTGATGGATTGTAATTAGTATTTGGGTGGTGAACATGAGAACATGATGTCATCCATGCAGAAATAGAAGTATAATGATGTACACCTGAAATTTATACAATGTTATAAACCAATGTTACTGCAATAAACAAAAAATTTTAAAAAATAAAAATAAAAGCTGATATAGCTACACTCTTATTGGAAAAAATAAACTTTGAAGCAAGAAGCATGACTAAGTTTAAAGGGCTAAAAGGAAAAGGACTGAGAATGACAAATGTTGGCGATGATATGGAGCAACCAGAACTCTCATACGTTGCTAGTGGAAGTATAACATGGTACAGTCATTTTGGAAAACACTTTTGTAGTCTATTAACAAGTTAAGCATATATGAGCTAGTAATTTTACTGCTAGGTATGCATCAAAGAGACATTAAAACATATGTCCACAAAATACTTTTTAAAAAAACATTCACAGCACATTTGTTCATCTTAGTCAAAAAACCTGGAAAGAGTGAGATGGCCTTCAATAGAAGAACGGATAAACAATGATATATTTATGCAATGGATACTATTCAGCAAGAAAGATCCAATGTCCATATTGGTGAATCTCAAAAAATCTTAGGCTAATAAAAGAAGTTGGACACAAAAATGCATAGTGTATGATCCCAACTATGAAATTCTAGAACAGGCAAACTAACCTACAGTGACAGAAATCGGATCAGCAATTGCTTTGTAAGGGGAAGGGGTTGACTGGGAAGCAGCTTGAAAGGACTTTGTGGACTGTTGGAAATTTTCTGTGGCTTTAAGTTATAGTCAAAACTGAGTGTTACCCTTAAGGCCTGAGCATTTCTCTCTATGTAAATTATACTTCAGTTTTTTAAAATGAAGGTTAAAGATTTTAGCCCACCAAAAACTGAAAGATGTATGTCACCAATAGACTTGCACTAAAAATCACTAAAGGGATTTTTTCAGGCAGAAGGAAAACTATCCCAGATGGGAACTCAGAAACACAGGAAAGAGAGAGGAGCAGCAGAAGGGTCGATATTAGGGTAAATATAAAGCAGTGTGACTATACAGTAGCAATATGTCAGAATTCTGAGCTTAAAACTCCTGACAGCACTAATGCAGAAGGCAGGGGAGTTGCACTGACCGCTGTGGACAGTCTTAGGTCCGCTTAGACGTTTCACCCTCCCGCAGTCAGACGCACTGGGCATGGGCTGCGCTCGGAAGGATGGGGGTAAGAAGGGGCAGCAGCAGCAGCCATGCACCTCCAGAGTGACCCTCACTTAGTCCAGGGACCATTCTCTGCCCACCCCCTTTCCTGTGAAGTGGCAGTGCAGGTGCAAGGGAACAAGTCAAATGATAATTGTGGGAACTACCCTGGCTTAGATGCCCCGTGTTTCTTTTGTAACAGTCTCTTTTGTAATAGGCCCATGGGCATAGCATCCTGGAAAGGGACGTGGCTACAAGAACCATGGCACTTGGAAGCTCAGAACTGTGGCTTCCCACCAGCTGTTTATAGTTTATTTCCAGTGCTTCCAGTCCAGATACAGTTTACCAACCAAGGTCATTTTTACTATAAGCTATCACGCCTGCTAACAGCTAACATTCCTCCTTTATTAGTTTTCAGGGAAATAGAGCTAGAAGGTTATCCAGTATCAGTTTCCATTGTAGACTCACAGACCAACCTCCATGACCTTGTGTTAACTTTAGTACAATAATTCTCAGACTTTTGGGCAAACCAGAATCACCTGGAGGGCTTGTTAAAACATAGGTTGCAGGGCTTCTAAGACTTGATGCCCTAATTTAGTAGGACTAGAGTCGGGCTTGAGAATTTATATTTCTACTAAGTTCCTGGGTGATATTGCTGGTATGAAAACCACACTTGAAACCACTGCCTTAGAAAATGGCAGTGATGACAAAGCAAAAGTGTCCCTTCCCCTTTACCATTCACAGAGAACAAGGATCTCCATATCCTCTTGGCTTCAATTTTTAAAATCCTCAGTCATTGTCCTTTATTGTTTCTTCAAAAGCCTGTCTGTAGTTGTTCCTTAGGGAGTTTTTAGCTTGCATTGCCATAAATTATCACGAAGTGTCAGCAGATGACACTGGTCAGACTGCATTTCAGGGTTAAATCAGCATGCACTGTCAGAACCCTCGGAACACTGCCCAGGTTGCAGCTGAGGTGGCTCTTAACACATGATGCCAGAAGCCTCGGCAGAGGTCTCCCCTGCAACCCCAGACGCGCACCATGCTGCTGCCGTTGCCACTGCAGCCAGTTTGTATGCCAGGTTGCCACGTAGTCCTGAATGACCTTGTGGGCTGGTGCAGAGGGGTTCTCCCCCTTCCCCAGGTGGGGGCTCGTGGGCACTGCTCTGTGCTGATTGGATATGCGGCCAGCCCAGCTTGGGTCACAGCCATCCCAGCTGCTCCACCCCTTTGTTGGATCCAGCCCCAGTCACAAACATGGCGTCTCAAGCTCATGTGCTTGTCTCTTCCTGCCCCAGTCAGGCATTAATGCCTACTTTGGCCCGAATGCATCAGCTGCCCCAAGGAAATATCATTCTTGCCAGCCAGCCCACTTGCAGCTGGGATTCTGGACTTCCATTTCATGGACAGTGGGGAGGAGTCGGCAGTTTCTCTCGGCATGAGTTTGTCTCCAGCTTTCATCCATTCCCACAAGGGGAAGATCCTGTCCCCTGTCACACAGTGTCAAGCTTTTGCCATCTGACTCTGGGAAAGTTGGCCCCCATTGAGGCTTTAGTCTCATCAGCACCTCCCTCTCCATTCCTTTTATGTCACAGCACCTTGACCGTATTGACCCAAGGATATGAAAGTCGGTTCCACTGCTGCTACCACTCTGCAGTGCCCACTGCCAGTGGTTTCAGGGCCAGCCAGACTGATATTTCAAACTCACACAACTCGCTAGGGCACTCGTGGGCTTGCCTTCACCCAGGAGGATATAGAGCAGGAAACACAGCAAGCCTGCAGGACAGCTTTTCATATGTTTTCCCAAGAGTCCCCGTAACTGTCTGGCAGGGGTCAGGGGACTATTCTCTGCCCCTCTGCCCAAGTGACAGCCCAGGGATAAGGGATCAAAACCAGATGGGTGAGTGTGGGAACCACCCTGGCTTAGAAGTCTCAACTTCCATATAGGAACCAATATATCTTATAACAGTCCCCCAGGCCTAGAGTCCAAGAGTTCCAAAAAGGGACGAGAATCATCACAGGTGGGAAAGCCCAAAGCTGTGGCTTTCTACTGTCATCACAGTCCTCCCGGTCCACTTGCAGTTTACAGTCAGGTCGTCTTGACTGTAAGCACCGTTGCCTACTAACATGGGTGATATTCTGCCTTTAGTAGCCTTCCAGGGACCATAGCTAAAAAGTTAACATGAGATTAATTTCCCATGAATACACATGGGCAAAGTGTTAGGTTGTAGCATTATTTGGAAAGTAATAAAATTGAAGTAACAATTTATATTTTTAGTCTGTAATAATTCAAAGGTGCATGGTGCAATTTCTAGGCTAATCACTAAAAGAACAGTTAAAGAATGTATAATTAAGGAAAAATGGAATAAAAATTTTATTAATTCAAAAAAGAGTCAAGAAAGGAGGACAAAAGGGATATAAAACAGGCGGGTGAAGTAGAATACAAATAGTAAGATGAGATGATAGAGATAAACCCAATCTGTCAGGAATCACAATAAATATAAAAGGACTAAGTACTCCAGTTAGAGTACTAACATCAAACTGGGTTAAAATATTGAACCCAATTATGTGCTGTTTACAAGTAACATACCTTAATATAAGGTATAAAACAATTGAAATTAAACAGTTGGAAAAAAGGTACATCATGTGAACACTAACCAAAAGAAAGCTGGTATACAGCTGGGAAAAAATATTTGCAAACCATATATCTGACAAGGGATTAATCTCCATAATATATAAAGAATTCACATAACTGAATAACAAAAAAACAACCCAATCAAAAAATGGGCAGAGGCAATGAACAGTCACTTTTCCAAAGAAGATATACAGATGACCAATAGGCACATGAAAGGATGCTCAACATCACTAATCATCAGGGAAATGCAAATCAAAACCACACTAAGATATCATCTTACACCCATTAGAATGGCTGTAATCACCAAGACAAAAAACAACAAATGCTGGAGAGGCTGTGGAGAAAGGGGAACCCTAATCCACTGCTGGTAGGAATGCAAACTGGTGCAGCCTCTGTGGAAAACAGTGTGGAGATTCCTCAAAAAATTAAAAATAGAAATGCCTTATGATCCAGCTATCCCACTACTGGATATCTACCCAACGAACCTGAAATCAACAATCCAAAGAGGCTTATGTACCCCTATGTTCATCACAGCATTAGTCACTATAGCCAAGACATGGAAGCAACCCAAGTGTCCCTCGACTGACGATTGGATAAAGAAGATGTGGTATATGTATACCATGGAATACTACTTGGCCATAAAAAAAGACAAAATCGTCCCATTTGCAACAACATGGATGGACCTGGAGGGTATTATGTTAAGTGAAATAAGCCAGAAAGAGAAACAAACAGTGCATGATTTCACTCATATGTGGAAGATAAACCAACACACGGACAGATAGAACTTTTTGGTGGTTACCAGGGGCTAGGGGGGTGTGGGGTGGGCACAGGGGGTGGCGGGATGCACTTATATGGTGACTGATAAACAATAATGTACAAAAAAAAATTTCACAATAAAAAAGAGTACCAAGAAAAAAAAAAAAAGCTGGTATAACTATACTAATATCAGACAATGTGGAATTTAAGGCAAAGCATTACTATAGATAAAGACAAATAATTCATAATGACAAAGTGGTCAGTCCAGTAGGGATATGGAAAATTGTAAATCTGTTTGTACCAATAGCATAGTTTCAAATTATATGACAAGCATTAAACATTGTCAGATCTAAAAAGAGAAGTAAATAAATCCTCAATCATAATGGACTTTAACATACCACTCAATAGATAGAACTAAGCAGACACAAAAATAAGTAAAAATATAGTACATCTTGCTAATAAACAAATTTGATTTGATATTTATATAATGCTGCATTAAACTGTGACAAAATTCTCATTTATTTTTTTTGTGTGTGTGAGGAAGATCAGCCCTGAGCTAACATCTGCCAATCCTCCTCTTTTTTTTTGATGAGGAAGACTGGCCCTGGGCTAACATCCACGCCCATCTTCCTCTACTTTATATGGGATGCCGCCACAGCATGGCTTGACAAGCGGTGCGTGGGTGCATGCCCGGGATCCAAACCGGCGAACCCCGGGCCGCCGCAGCGGAGCGCGCGCACTTAACCGCTTGCACCACTGGGCCGGCCCCAAAATTCTCATTTTAAAAAATGCATATGGACCATTTACCATATTTGTCATAAGCTGAGTCATAAATTAAGCCTCAATTAAATTTTAGAACATTGAAACTATTAATAGAGTATCTTTTCTGACCATAGTGGAATTAAGTTAAAACAAAGATGAGAGACAAAAGGATACATAGAAAATCCCCAACTCTTTTGGTGACCTTAAGCAGTGCACCTCTAAATAAACCAGGGTCGGTGAAGAAAGCACAAGCAAAATTAGAAAATAGTTTGAAATGAATGATAATAAAGATACAACATATCAAAACTTGTGGGATGCAGCTAAAACAGTGCTTGAGGGAAGTTTATAGCCCTAAATAGATATATTAGTTAAAAAAAAAAAACTGAAAATCAATGATCTATTCTTCCATCTCAAAAAGCTAGGAAAGAACAAATCAAAACTACACTGAGATATTTCTTGCCAATCACGTTGGCAAAAATCCAGAAGTTTGATAGACTCAGTGAGGCTGTGGGGAAACGGACACCGTCATACATTGCTGGTGCAAATGCAAAAGGGAATAACCTCTATGGAGAGGAAACTGATTATGTCTAGCAAAATTACAAATTTATTTACCCATTTAGGCAGCAATCATACTTTTATGAATCTTTCCTAAAAATACACTGACAAAAAAATACCTATGAATAAAGGCTGTTGATTGTAGCCTGACTTGTAATAGCAGACTGGATACAACCTAAATGCCCAGGAGTAGGGGACTGATTGACTAAAAAGTTCTCTGTGGATGTTCTTTGTGTGTGAACATCCACACAATGGAGGCTTCTGCAGCTGTCAAAAAGGATGAGGCCCATTTCTGTAGACTTGTATGGAGTAATCTCCAGGATTAGCCAGTGGGAAGAAAAAATTTTGTCTTAGATTACTGTTTATTTTTTTTAAAAATGGCAAGGAGTGGGCTGGCCCTGTGGTTTAGCGGTTGGGTGCGCGCACTCCGCTGCTGGCGGCCCGGGTTCGGATCCCGGGCGCGCACCGACGCACCGCTTCTCTGGCCATGCTGAGGCCGTGTCCCACATATGGCAACTAGAAGGATGTGCAACTATCACATACAACTATCTACTGGGGCTTTGGGGGTAAAAAAAAAAAAAAAAAGGAGGAGGATTGGCATTAGATGTTAGCTCAGAGGTGGTCTTCCTCAGCAAAAAGAGGAGGATTAGCATGGATGTTAGCTCAGGGCTGATCTTCCTCACCAAAAAAAAAAATTGGCAAGGAGGGGATATATGTAAAGAGAAATAGATATTTAAAAATAGAAGACTAAATTTTAAAAATATTTGTAGATGGTTTTCCATAGAGGGAAGAAGGAAATAGGATAGAAGACAAGAGAATGAAGCTAGATTTCCTTGAATCTGCATTGTTTTTTCGTTTTGACTTTGGAACCAAATAAATATTTTGCATAATTACAAAAAATAATTTTAATAAGGCAATTCCTAATTAAAAGTAAAATTAAATGAGCCTAACTATGTGTTCAGTTGGTGATATAAGCACATCAAGAGGAACTATTCCAAGTGACTTTTAAAACAGAGTTATTTGACTGTACTTCCCTATTGGATTTTACCCTAAGAACAAAAGAAAGCCTCATATTGTTTACAGTAATACTGTTGTTAATCATATTGATACTGTTCTTCTGAGATTGTAGGTGTACGTACTGCAAAATAAATGAGTAATTTTGTTGGTGATGTTAAGAACTGGAATTTGGGGTATAGGTGAAAGGACATAGAGATGTGAGAATGATGATGTTAAGTAAACATCCGTAGTCCTGAATTGGAAATATTAGTAAGAATTTCTCATGCATCTACACATTTCTTAGCTTTCTTTGCTGAAAAGACTAGAATCAGTGACTGGCCCGGTACTAGTAGGCACCCTTTGTACGCAGATGGTGATCTTTAGATACCATTTTCCACTAAAAGGAACCAGAATTCCGTGGAGAAATGGCTTCTACCAAGTCTGGGAAAGCAAAGAAGCTCCCAGAGTCAACAGAGGTCGTGGCAAAAGAACTCAACCAGCTGGAATACACTCCCGTTGGCCGAAGATGGAACAGTTTGAGCGAGAAAAAGCAACAAAGCAGTTGCATGGGTGAAACACATCACATGTATTAAACTGTACTTAAACTCCTGAATCACTATGAGGATTTTGCCTTGGAGGATGCATGGGAACAGCTTGTTTTAAAAGTAAATAATAAGAAAGTAACAAGCGTGTATCATTCCTTTCTAAATGTAGTGTACTTTGGGGTAAACACTTAATTGATGAGGGAAAGTCTCTTTATAGGAATATTCCAACTAGTAAACTAGAAAAGATAAAATTAGAATATTGCAGTTTTGCAGCCCCTAATTAATTTATGGCCATGATCATCACTGGCTGCTGACATCACAGATAAGGAGACACTCAGACAGCATGTGTGTACTGTTGGGAGTTCACATACCACCTGTGAAATAGTTTTGCCCGCACTCCTCCCCAATAAGTTAAATCTGAATCCACTCAAGCCTCTAACTACCAACTTACAGGAAATACAGGGGACAAAGGAGTATGTTAAATGGTTCCTTGAGGATGCAATCAGCAGAGTCCAGTCAGTGGAAAACTATAGGATAAATAACCCTATTTCCTCTACAAAAATTTAAAAACTTAGATGAAGCTGAACTTTAGAGATCAAAAGAGACTTAAGGAACACATTGACCACTTGCAACATATGGACTTTATTTAGATTATGATTCAAACTGTAAAAGCAAAGCAAACTTTTATAAGACAACTGGGGGAATAGGAATACCAGCTGAATACTTGATGATACGAAAAAATAATTATCAATATTGTAGGCAAAATTTATTAAGCTTATGTTTTAAATGTGAGTTTTTATCTTTTAGAGATATACATTGGAAATTTACTGATGAAATTATATGAAGTCTTGGATTTGCTTCAAATTAACATGGATGAGGGTTTATGAAACAAGGTTGGCCATGAGTTGGTAAATGTTGAAGCTGGGTGATGAACACATAGGAGTTCATTATACTCTTCTCTTTATTTTTGTATATATTTGAGATTTTTTATTATAAAACATTTAAAAAATCTGATCTCAGAGGTGAGCAAATAGCATATCAGAAATGAGTAGGTAAATTAAAAAGACAAATTGACACATCTTAAACTAAAAATACATTTAATTGTTTATTTAAATCAAATACTCAGTGGATGAGTTAGACACAATTAAATTACTAGTGAATTGCAAGCTCTGTGTAAAAAATTACCTGGAATATTCTAGTCACAGGAGATAAGTGAATCAACTGATTCCGGAAGTACATGTATCCCAAGCTGGATAAATAAACAGAAATCTACGCCCTGCTACATTATAGTCAAACAGCAAAGACAAAGATCTCTTAAAAGCATCTGTTTCAGTCAAGGCACTGTCGAGAAAACAGAAATGACATTAGGTATTTCAGAAGAGGAAATTTAATTTAGGGAATTGATTACATTGTGGTTGAGGGCTGAAGAAGAAAAATGGAGACACTGAGGTAAACCAGAGTACCAACTGTAGGGAATGCTCCCACTCCTAGGGATGAGAGAAGGAGGCAAGCAGTCAGGGTTTTCAAAATCAAGGAGTTCACAGGACGAGCTCTGGGGAGCTGGAGCCCGCACTGTGGAGAGGGAGCACAGCCTAGCTGCTGAAGGGGTGCAGTGATGCTGGGTCCTGGAGTGCCGCAGGCAAAGTGCTCTTGCTGGAATGACACTGACAGCAGCAACATGCAAACAGGAAGAAAAAGTCCCTTCTCCCTGCTGTCTTCCAGTCTCCTAGTGCACACGTTTGCAGATCCTAACAAGAAGCCTGTTAGCAAAGGAGAAATAGGGTTTGCAGAGTTCCAGTCACAGTATCCCAAAGCAGATTATAGAATGTTGGATTTGCATCTGAGAGATGATAGCTTAATAAATATCACAGCAGCCATTCATTCATTCAACAAATATGTAGTAAAGACCTAACATGTGCCAAATATGTTTTGTGTGTGTGGGATAAACCAGTGGAGAAAAATGGAGACAAAGATCTCTGCCCTCATGGAGACAGGAAGGACAGATCACCTACAGAGGAGTGATGACTAAAATGACAGCCTGTTTCCCAGAGCACCTGTCGAAGCCGGATGAAAGGATTCTGGAGAATCCTAGAACTGTGTACCCTCAGTGATGGAAGAATGAAGGTGCTTAAAGATAAAGAGTTGGAAAAAGTTTACTACCAAGAGTTCCACCCTAGAGGGACTTTTTTTTTTTTTTTTTTTTTAAGATTTTATTTATTCAGTTTTTTTCCCCCCAAAGCCCCAGCAGACAGTTGTATGTCATAGGTTCACATCCTTTTAGTTGCTGTACGTGGGACTCGGCCTCACGTTGGACGGAGAAGTGGTGCCTCGGGGCGCTCCCGGGATCCGAACCCAGGCCGCCAGCATCAGAGCGCGCGCACTTAACCGCTAAGCCACGGAGCCGGCCCTAGAGGGACTTTTCTATATGATGGCCACAGAAGGATTGTCTGTGACTAAAGAAGATTTCCTAAGCAAATAAGACAATAAACAAGTATGCAAACCCAAACAAACATTGTTGTAAACAATAATTTGTGGAATTTTAAAAGAAATGACTTAGCTGAAATACTGTACAAGATGTACATTGGAGAGCAGAGTGATCAGAGTATAGGTGTTCAAAGGCCCTTTTATTACTCAGGAGGAGTGAGTTAATATATTGCTTAGACTTTAAGTTAAATATTGAGTGAAAGTTTAAGGGCAACCATTAAATGAATGCACAAATCCCAAACTTGTGAGGATAAAGTAATGAAGTAAGAAGCGGAGGACAAAATAAAAATATCAATCCAAGAAAAGGCAAAATTAATCAAGAAAAGAGAAACCACAAATAACCAATATTGGGGAAAAAAGGAAAACAAAATTACAGCTATATCAGACTAGAGAGACAAGGATACAATTAACAACTTTATGCCAATAAATTTGAAAACAGATAAAGAAGACAAATTTCTAGAAAAATGTAATTTACCCAAACTGATTCAGGTCTTATAGCTGTCAAATAAATTGAAGCAGTCAGTTGAAAAAAGATCTTCTCACAAAGAATATAAGGTCTATTGATTTTACAGGTGAATTCTACCCAACTTTTGAGAAATACAACATCCCAATATGAACAGACAATACAAACAGAACAGACTCTTCTGGATAATAGAAAAAGGAACAACTTCCCAATTAATTCTTTGAGACTATTCTGTTGTAACCTTGAAAATAAAACTAGACAAAGACATTATGAGAAAGAAATATTGTAGATTAATTTCACTCCTAGATATAGGTATCAAAACCATAGCAAAATATTAACAGACTGAATCCAACAGCTTATTTCTTTTAAAGATGCACCTTGACCAAGTTGAGTTTATCCCAGAAGTGCAAAAATGGTCTAACTTTAAGAAAACCTTAAATTTCATTCACCAAATTCAAGGAGAAAAATTATGAAATCATTTCAGTAGATTGCATTTGATAAAATTCAGTACCATTCATGATGTAAAGCTAATGCAAATTAAGAATAGACAAGAATTTCCTTAATCTGATGAGAAGAATCAACACAACATGTGCATCAAATATGATTCTTAATGGGGGGGTTATTTAAAATAATTCTTGAAATCAGGAAAAAGAATGCCCACCATCACTACTTCTTTTTAACCTTGTACTGAAAGTCCTAACAAGTATGTAAATCAAGAAAAAGAAGTTAATGGCATAAATATTGGGAAGAAAACACAAAATGTTATTCAGAAATGATGTGATTATCTACATAGCAAACCCAAAGGAATCTACAGACAAATTTTTAGAAATAATAACATTTTTTTCAAGGTGGCTGCCTGTAAAGTCAATAAATAAAAATAAGTTACATTTCTGCATTTCTATACAGCAACAAAATATTAGAAAACATCATTTTTAAAATGTATTTACATTGTTACAAAATACAAAGTTCCCAGTAATAAATCTGACAAAAAATTCATAAGACCTGTGTGCAGAAAGTGATAAAACTTTACTGAAAGGCATTTTAAAAGACCTAAATAAACAGAGAGATATGTAATGTTCATGGATAGCAGACACTCATCATAAACATGTCAGTTTTCCCCAATTTGATTTATAGAGTCAATGCTATTACAATGAAAATACCAACAGTTTTTTTTTTATGGCACTTGCAAAGCAGCTCTTAACATTTATTTGCAAAGGTAAGGAATAGTCATGACACTCTTGAAAAGAAGAATAGGGTTGTGAGAATTGCCTTGCTTTTACAAAAAATTGTAAAACAAGACATTATGCCATTTGCTCAAGGATAAACAAAAATGACTAGGAGGCCTCAAGAGAAAGCCCGGAAACAGACTCTAACATACACAGAACTGTGCAATGTCCGTGGGGAGAGGAGGGACTGTTCAGGAAGCTGTGCTGGGGCAGTTGCTTAGTTAATTTCAATCCTCACCACACATCTTACACAGAAAATCAATTCCATGTGAATTAAGGACTCAGGTGTCAAAAACAAGACTTTAAAATTTAGAGCAAAATGTGAGAGATTGTCTGTCTGGCCTTGGAGTACAGGAAGGTTACTTAAAGAAGATATAAATAGACTAACTATAAAAGAAAATGCTAGTAAGTTCAACTATATTGAAGTTCAAAAAAATTTTTAAGGGGCCAGCCCAATGGCGCAGCAGTTTAAGTTTGCATGTCCTGCTTCAGTGGCCCAGGGTTCACTGATTCTGATCCTGGGCACGGACCTTCTCACTGCTCATCAAGCCATGCTGAGGCGGCATCCCACATAGAAGAACTAGAAGGACCCACAACTAGGATATACAACTATGTACCGGGGCTTTAGGGAGAAAAAGGAAAAAGAGGAAGACTGGCAACAGATGTTAGCTTAGGGCCAATCTTTCTCCCCCAAAAAAATTTAAGACATTTTTTAAATTAAAAAGAGATGTCAGAGTGACAGACAATATGTATGACACATTTAACCTACAAGCATTAATATGCAGAACGTATAAATAAATCGATGAGAAAGATAAATAATAAAATAGAAAAATGCATAAAAAATATTAACGTTTCACAGAAAAGAGAGATTTGTATGACCAATGAACACAACAAACAATTCTCAACCTCACTAATAATCAGCAAGTGTAAACTAAGACCACAGTAAAATGCTATTTTACCCCCACTGATGATACCAAGGCTTAGAAAGGCTATAGAGCAAGAGGCACTTTTATTTATTTATTTATTTTTACATTTCTGTGTGTGTGTGTGTGTGAGAAGATCGGCCCTGAGCTAACATCTGCCAATCCTCCCCTTTTTTGTTGAGGAAGATTGGCGCTGGGCTAACATCCATGCCCATCTTCCTCTACTTTATATGGGATGCCGCCACAGCATGGCTTGACGAGCGGTACATCAGTCTGTGCCCAGGATCCGAACCCGCAAACCCCAGGCTGCCAAAGCAGAGCGCACGAACTTAACCGCCACGAAGAGGCACTTTTAAACATTGCTGATGGAATTGTAAATTGTCACACCTTTAGGAAACAATTTGGCATTCTCTTGTTATGTTGGACATTTGCATATCCTGTGGCCCAGCAATTCCACTCCTAGGAATCTACTCTAGACTAGAGAAACTGTACATTTATTTGCAAGAAGAGACTTAAAAACAGGAGATAACTCAAACCCCCCATCTACAGAAAATGGATAACTACATTATAGTATATTCACTTAATGGACATTTAATTGTACAGCAAGGAAATTGAATGAACTAAAGCTACATGAAACGACATGGATGAATCTTAGAGTGCTGAGTAAAAAGTCTAAGTCCCTGAAGACTGGTTATGGTATTATACCATTTTTATAATGCACAGCAAGAAGTAAACTAATTATTATATCATTGAAGCAAATACATGTGTGTGTGAGTGACAGAACAATGTTTAAGAAGAGCAATGGAATAATAAACCCAACATTTAGGAGAGCACGTGCCTCTGGAGGAAAGGTCAGAGGAGAACACATAGGTAGATGCAAGTTCATTCTTTGGTAGGGTGACAGTTTCTGGGATGTTTGTTATTTTACGCTTTACAGCATCAGTGTATGTTTTATATAATTACATATTATATATATTTATGTAATCATATATATATATATATTCTTTTGTATAAAGAAAGATAATTTTATTTTTTAAAAAAGAATCCTTTTAGGGTGCTGGCCCCGTGACCGAGTGGTTCAAGTTCGGTGTGCTCCACTTCAGCGGCTCAGGTTCACAGGTTTGGATCCCAGGCACAGACCTACACCACTTGTCTGCCGTGCTGTGGCGGTGACCCACATACAAAAAAAGAGGAAGATTGCCACAGATGTTAGCTCAGGGCTAATCTTCCTCAAGCTAAAAAAGGGGAAGATTGGCAACAGATGTTAGCTCAGGGTGACTCTTCCTCAGCAAAAAAAAAGAATCCTTTTGGGAAGCCAGTCAAAAGGATCACGTCGCTAAGATGGAGGAATAAATCAGGCTAACTTCAGATTTCTCTGCAGCAGCCATCTATGGCAAGAGGCAAGGGGGCAGTGTCAACAGATTATTCAATGAAAGAAAGAATGAGCCACAGTTCTATATTCAGTCAGCTGTTCTTCAGGTTTGAAGACTGCAGACAGAAAGTTTTGAACGTATATGATTGTATTAGTTTGCTAGGGCTGCCGTGACAAAATCCCACCGACTGGGTGGCCAAAACAGTAGATATTTATTTTCTCCCAGTTCTGGAGGCTACAAGTCCAAGATCCAGGTGCGAGCAGGGTTGGTTTCCTCTGAGGCCTCTCTCCTTGGCTTGCAATTGGCAGGCCTCTTGCTGTGTCTTCACATAGCTGTCCCTCTGTACGAGTGACCCTGGTGTGTCTCTCCCTCTTGTATAAATCCTTTATACAAATCCAGTCATATTGGATTAGGACCCCACATCAGTGGCCTCATTTTAACTTAATCACCTCTTTAAAGTCCTTATCTCCAAGTACAGTTACATTCTGAGGTACTAGAGGTTGAGACGTCAACATATGAATTGTGGGGAAACACAATTCAGCCCATAACAACAATCTTAAAGAATATTGTTCCCATGAACCCTTCTTGAGGAAACTACTGGAAGATGAACTTCAGCCAACCAGGAGATGACTGGGGAAACCACACAAAAGTGACATCAGTGATCAATGAATATATTTAACTGTAGAACCAATATGAAAACAAAAGTGGGAAATAGGGTGACAGAAGAGCATATAAATACTGTATCCCCTGACAGTGAAGAACGGTAAAATTACCAAAAAGTGACCTTGGAAGAAGAAAGAAGCTAGGAAGCATGGTAAGTTTTCTGATTGCCTCATCTGTAATGGCAGGGAGTTAGAGACCATCCATCAAAAGGGGCAAATGAAATAGACAAGGAAATCTGAAATTAGACCTGAATTAATCTAAAATTAGACCTAAATTAAGTACTAGAATTTTTTTATATGGTAAAGGTAGCATCTCAGTGGAGGGAGAGATGAATATTCATTAAATATTGGGACAACTTAGAGGCCATCTGGAAAAAAATAAAATTGGAGACATATCTTTTACCTTACACCAATTTAAATTTCAAATGCATCAAAGATTTAAATGTGAAAAATGAAACTGTAAAAGTTCTGGGGAAAAAACATGGTAAAATTTCTTGATAACTTTGAAGTAAGCAAGACTTTCCTAACTACAACTGAAAATCCAGAAGCCCTCAGAGATAAATTAATATCCTGAACTGTGTGGAAATCAAAACCTACATCACACGAGCTCCGTAAGTCCAAAGGCGGACTTCAGAAAACTGAGGGAATGTATCTGTAATTCACATCACAGAGAAGGGACTAATCTCCCTAATATATAAAGAGCTTTTTCCAATAGATAAGATAAAGGCCTCACAGAAAAATTAACCAAATATAAGAACACATACTTCATAGAAAAGGAATGCAGAAGGCTGTCAAACGTGCAAGGATGATCAGCTCCACTCATAAGAAGGGAGATGCAGATGAAACCACGTTTTTCACTATCAAAGGCCCAAGAGTTTAATAACAGACTCTGTGGTGAGGCTGTTAGGAAACAGGGGCACTCATATATTTCTGGTGGGACATAAATTGTAACAGTCCTGTGAAGAGCAGTGTGTTGATATCTATCAAGATGACACGTGTGTTCCCCTTAACATAGCATGTCCACATCTGGAAGTGTATCCTACAAATGCACTTTGCACAAATGCAAAATTACACCTATAGAAGATTATTTTTGTGGCATTGTTTGTAATAGTAAAAAATTGGGAGAGAGAAGAATATTCATTAATAAGAATCTAGTTAAATAAATAATGGTACATCCATACAACAGAATATTATGCAGCTGATAAAAGAATGAGGCGGCTTTCTAAACACTGATGTAGAAAGATCTCCAAGCATATTGTTTAGTGAAAAAAGCAAAGTGTAGATGAACATTATGGGTCACTTCATTTAAAAACGAAGTGGGAGTCTGTATTCCTATTTGATTGTGTAAGCATAAAGAAATCCTAGAAGGTTACATAAGAAACTAAAAATAGTGTTTACTTATATGTAGTAGAGACAAGGATGGGAGGGAGACTTTTCACTGTGTAACTCGGTATAATTTCTGGATTTTGAAACGTGAATGAGTTACCTGTTCAAAAAGTTAAGTAAATTTAAATAAGAAAGAACATGGACATGAAATATAGTTCTGCTGCTCAGTAGTTGAGTGGATTTGGACAAGATATTTAAATCTCTGAATCATAGTTTTCTCATCTATAAAAAGGCTGTACAGTCACACACTGCATAATGACCTTTCAGTGAAGAACGGACCACATATACAATGATGGTCCCATAAGATTAGTCCCATATAGCCTAGTGTGTAAGGCTATACCACCTAGATTGTGTTAAGTACACTCTGTGATGTTTGCACAATGATGAAATCACCTAACACATTTCTCAGAAAGTATCCCTGTTGTTAAGTGATGCACAACTGTAATAGTAGAATCAAGCTTTTAAGATTATTAGGATTAAGGGGAGGATGAACATAAGGTGTGTGGGAGAGTGCCAGCACCTAGTAAATACTCAGTTAAATTGTCATTATGATGTGTTACTGTTCTTAATCTTGGTAGTAAATTAGTATGTTAAGAGACATCAGCCTTAACTGACCATTCCTTTGTAGAACCAGACGTCCTGGGTCCTTTCCAGCATGGCAGCCCTCTACTGGAGAGTCAAAGGCCAGGGGAAGAAGGCAATTGACTGCCTACGCCAGGCCCTCCACTACGCCCCACACCAGATGAAGGTGAGTGGGACTCCGAAAGTGGGAATTTCTGTCCCTTGGTCCTTTCCATTGCCCATTCTGAGGTTTCAAGTAGCCCTTCGCACGCTCAGCCAGTAAGAAAGTGGCAAAAGGCTAGGAAAGGGCAGAAGAACCTCTGACCCACTTCTGCCACCACAAGCCTGTGATACCCACTATCAGGCCTTCCCCACCTCAGCAAGTTGGAACACGGAGGAAGGGCTTCAACATCACTGTAAGACATCCCATCACTCGCTACCCCTTCTCCTGTATTCAGAGCCACCCAACGTACAGCACATACGGAGCCTGGGCAGGCATCACCCCGGAAGTCGTTCTGGGTCTAGCCTATGCCCCGGGGGCTGGAGGCCTCTTACACTGGTTTTGCTTCCATTCCTGCCTTGAGCTTGCTTCCCGACACAGAAACAGAAGCCCGTTTCCTTTTCTTCATGTACATCAGCCAGTGCCTGGTCTTTGTCTGACTTCGCCTTTTCCACGAGAACAAAAACCCCCAGCTAACTCTGGGTAACATCAGTCTTTTCAAAAAAGCCAGTTCTTGCTAGGATGACTGAGAATGTACAACTTTTTAACAGCACGTTTGTGTCTACGTGTGCTGAGTTCTGCCTGAATCTCCAGATCTCATGCTTCCTAAAGACATGGCTGTGTCCTCTGTTCACGAGGACCGCGCGTGGCGTGGTGTAAGCACAGGCTTCCCTGTCCGGCGGGGCTGACTTCTACACGCAGCTCTGCCTCTTCCTGGCTGGTCACCTTAGGCAAGTTAGTGAACCTCTGTGACCTCATAGAATGACGTGCATGCCACTTTTTTGTTTCTTCTGTATCTTCTGTAGAGCCCAGTACAATGTGGTACAGGCAGCAGTTGCTCAGGGAACGTTTAAAGGGAATACATATTTGTGATGATGATAATGTGGCTGCATGTTCACCCATCCTTCAGGGCTCTGTCTTGCTAGGCGATGGGGAAGGCCAAGACTCTAGATCAGGGGTCAAGGAACTTTTTCTGTAAAGGGCCAGATAGTATGAGATGTGGGCCGGCCAGACAGCCTCTGTTGCAACCACTCAGTTCTGCCATGGGGGCGTGAAAGCAGCCACAGAAATACGTCAGGAACAGGAGTGGTCGTGCTCCAATAAAACGTCACAGAAACAGGCAGCTGTGGCCTGTGGGCCAGAGTCTGCCAGCCTGGCTTCAGACGGGGCCGCGGTCCCTGCAGAAAATACCGCGGCTCTATGACAGCACGACTCCAAATGTGGTCTGTGGATGGGTGTTGGTCCTGTTACCAGTCCACAGTGAGACCAGGCACTAGCACCAGAATGTAAACCAACCACCTCACTCAGCCCGTTGTTCACTCAACGGACATTTTTGTCTTGTTTGTTTTTTTGACTTTCTCACTGAAGGAAGTAACATGTGGCTTTATCTTCTGGTGCAAGCTCCTGGTCTGTCACAGACCCGTAGCAGACAGCAGACTAGCATGTTGAGTTGCAGTGCTCTGTCGTTTACCAGGAAACCCCGGCTGCATTGTTTAGGATCACAACAGCCACGAATGAAAACGTAAAGCACAATATTCTTCCTTTCTCACCATTCTGCTTCCTCTCCCAGGACGTGCCCTTGATTAGCCTGGCCAACATCTTGCACAACGCGAAGCTTTGGAACGACGCCGTCATAGTCGCCACCATGGCTGTAGAGATCGCGCCGCACTTTGCCGTGAACCACTTCACACTGGGCAACGTCTACGTGGCGATGGTGAGCTGGGTGGTGTGGGCAGAGCAGACCAACTCTGCTGCTTCTCTCAGTGGCACATCTTTGATTTCAAAACTTCTTTGACTATGTCGGTGTCCTCCAGATTCCTGTAAATTTTGTGTCTAAAATTGCCAGCTCCAATATTTTATGGATAGGGGGTTTGTGAGTTTTTAAAATAATACATGAAAGTCATCTAGGTATTTGCAACTGTGTAGTTCCTCACCATGAGTTGAACACGAATAGTAGTGTTAGACTTACCTACAATTTTCTGGAGACATCGCCTGTTCCAGAACACCGTAGCTAACACTCCACGTGCGTGTACACGCACTTGCGCTCTCATATCTCCAGGTTGGGCAGGTGCCTGTCATTGCACTCATGGTGCCCGGTGCATATTTCTCTGCTGTATTTTCACCTTGTTTTATAATTTTTTGTTTAAGTATTTGTCTTTCCCCCTAGACTAGGAGCTTCTTAGGGAAAAGACTCCTCTTCATCTCCCTGTTCCCAGCACTTCACGGCATCTGGCACATAGTAGCTGGTCACCAAATATTTAATGAATGATGGAATGCCGCTGGTCTCATGGGACCATGTACATAGAAAATGGCAAAGCCATCGTGCAGGACCCTCATTCCATTCAAAACAAGGACCGATTTCAGAAGTTAAAATCCCAGGGGTTCCCCAGAAGCTGTCATAGCCGAATTTAACATAAGAATCGTGCCATCCACTTTCATCTAAAGCTGGTGTCCCCCAGGGGGCTGTTCCCAAGGTACTCTCAATAAAGGTGAATAGAACGAGCAGCTTCAAGCTATAACTTTTATGTGTCATCCTTGACTTCAAAGGCAGGAAGTATAATTTGGCCAGGTCGGTATTGCTGAATGTGCAGATTCCCTCTCTGCTTCTTAAAATTGAAGAATCTATTTTCGTCCACAGTAAATGTGAAATTTGCTACTATGAGTGAAGAATTCTGCCTCTCATTTGGCCAGAAAGAGTTATCTAACCCATTGGTTTGGGCTCTTCCTTGGGAGTATTAGTTTAAGTAAAAGATTAATGCCATCAGTATGGCAGTGATCATTTCCAAACCACGTTCATATTTTTAAATGTTAGAGAGAATAAAAAACTGTTTCAAAATTTACAAGTCTAATTGAGATACCTGACTTGACTTCCATCTTTCCAGCCACAGTAGAAAATGCAGGCAGATGCATAATGAGCATTTGCCAGGCATAGTTCTAGAGGTTTCTGTGAGGATCGACTGGGAGGATTTCATAAAGCACCTAGCACGGGGCCTGCCACCCAACAGGTACTCAGTAATGTTAGTTCTTACTGTTACCAGCACGATTCCCACCATCCCGTTGTTGGGTCAAACCTTTGTGAAGTCGATTTCCACTTTCCCTCGGGTTCTTGGGCTCTGCCGCAGTTGGCATTGTGATGTTCCGTGGGGATGGAGGTAGTTGTTTCCTTCCAGACCTCAGAGTTTTCCTCAGAGATTTAGACCCACTGAGAAAATTCTGCAAGATTGTCACTGGCACAGAGGTGCTTTCGAGAAGATAGTCACAGTATATATTTAGTCTGGTGGCAGTCTCCCTCTCACATCTGTCCCTTTGCCTCCCACAGGAAGAGTTTGAAAAAGCACTGGTGTGGTACGAATCGACCCTGAAGCTGCAGCCCGAGTTCGTCCCGGCCAAGAACCGAATCCAGACCATCCAATGTCACCTGATGCTGAAGAAGGGCCGGCGTGCTCCTTAGCACTCTCCTCCTCTCTCCCTCTTTCTTTTCTCATTCCCTTAAAAAAAAAAAAAAAGAATAAGAAAAGAAACCAATCATTGTCAGTATCTACTTTTAATGATGTGTGTGAAAATAACTGAGTAAGACTTACACAGGACTTTTCCATTTGTGGGAATCGGTTTGTTTCTGTTTTTAAGTTCCTTCTTTCCCCCAGCCAACCGCAGAAACACAAATTTCTTAAAAGGAAAATGCAGCTTAAAGATATTGTGTAAATACTGAGCCAAGACATTTCCGGAGCTGTGCTCCGTCTCCAAAACCTCGATGCCTTTAGGGCTTTTCTCAGTGGTCCAGCTGGCCGCCTCCTTTTTGGGGGAGGACAAAACCGCATTGCACATTCTCTGCTTCCTGCCGTAGCCTCTGTTGTCAATGGAAATGCAAAAGCCCATCAGGTGCTGGTCAGTGAGAAGCAATGTTCCGCGCTCTCCCCATTAGATCTCCATGCTGTCCCTGGTCTTGTCCGTTCCGTGCTGCTACGTTACAAACTCTCAGAGGTAGTTTGCAGGGGAAGAAGGGGAAATGATTTTAAAAACAAAATATTTACCACAACAACAAAAACTCTTAGGATCACCTGACCTTTGTAATGTTATTTATGTTGGGGAGGGAGGGGGGCTGAGAAGGGGAAATCAGCAATGTACAACATCTATATCATTTGTACTTTAATTACAAATCACAAGGAAACCAATAAGTTGAAATGCTATATAACAGGTTTATATATATAGAATATGTATATTTGAAGCCCTCTACAGACTGATTCTATGTTCTACTAATTCTCTGTTCACTGTGTTACCCATCTTGGAATAAGGTGTGAGTGTCGGCTCCCTCTCTCTGAGGCCTTCACACTTAGCTCCTCAGGAGAGAGAAGAGCCAAGGTTGAGTGTTTTCATACAATGCTTTTACCTCTGGTCCCAGGAGAATCGGAAACTCCAGGCATTTTGGAATCTTCAAGGGCACATACTGAGAACAAAAATAAAAGTTGTTTATGAGCAAAAGAGGTCTGTAGTGTGGTTTTTCTTTAGAACCAGGCTGATTCGGACAGCTCTGAAGCCTAACTATAACTCTGGACCTGATCTTCTCAAGTCCTAGGTTGTCTTGATCTTGCTTTCCACAACAGCAAGGTGAGGGGAGAAACCATCCATCTCTAGGTTTTATGGTTGATGAACTTATTAGTATGATACACTTGACCGAGAAAGATGCACCATCAGCAGATGTTCCGAGTTGGGTATATGATGGACCTTCCTGGAAAAGGAAAAATAATCTAAGCCACAGCATCATGTCCCCTCAGGTGAGCACTGATCCTCAAGTTCACCCAGGTAAGCTTCATGGAGAACCTCACTGAGAGTCATAGCAGTATGAAATTGAGCATTCCCTTTGGGACAGGACTCCGCTGAAGACAGGATTTCTGTAGACTTTCCTAAAACATTATCAGACACCAGTCATCTCAATACTGGGTCGCTGAACTTGGAGCATTTGGTTCTAGCACAGACTGTCATTTCTTAGACGCAGGTGAGCAATCAGACATACCTGTGAATTCTCTCTTATGCAGCCAAAGTCCAACTAATTCCAAACAGCTTTGTCTTATGTATTTTAATAACGAGCTCATTTGTTGCTAAATAAAGTGAGCCTTTATTCACTAAGGGGATCCTTGTAAAATAACTGGTGTGTCTGAGGGCACTCCTTGCTTCCCCACCTCTCCACAGTTTGACATATAGTGTTTCCTGAAGCACTCAACAGTTGTTATTTGTTTTTGTTTTTTTCATTTACATACAATGAAATTCACTCTTTCGTGTTCAGTTCTATGAGTTTTCAAAAATGCACAAAGTCTTGCAGCCACCACAACAATCAAGATACAAAACTTCCATCACCCCCAAAAGACTCTCATGCTGCCCTTTTGCAGTCAAACACCACCCTTAACCCTTGGCAACCACTGGTCTATTCTCCCTATAGTTTTCCGTAATATTTTATAAGTGGAATTATCTAGTATATAGCCTTTTGAGTCTGACTTCTTTCATTTAACATAATGCACTTGTGATGATTCATCCATGTTGTATAAATCAGTAGTTCATTACCCTTTGTTACTGAATAGTATTCCGTTGTTTATTCACCTGTTGGAAAACACTGGGATATTTCCAGCTTTTGGAGATTATGAATAAAGGGGCAATAAACATTCATACGTAGGTTTCTGTGTGCACATAGGTTTTCATTTCTCTTGTGTAAATAATTCAGCAGTCATTTTCTTGTTGCAGTTGCATCGAGTTCTTGCCGTGTTCCAAGCTTCAAGTTTTCCATGGGATAAAACTCATTTAAGCCTCAGGCCAACCCAATAGTATAGGTACTGTTGTTATTCCGACTTTAAGAATGGGAAACCCGAGACTGAGATTAACTAATTTGCCCAAGATCACAGCTTGGAAGTGATGGAGTCGAGGTCTAAGCCCAAGGAGTCTATTCTAGAGCCAGCACTCGCAAACACCATGCTACAGACAGCCATGAGCTCCTGTAATCCTCACAATGACAAAATGAAGTAGGCGATATTGTCTCTGTCTTACAGATGAGAGACGCGAGGCTCACAGGTGAAGTCACTGGTTCATAGTCACACAGTATGTACTGGAGTTCAGATTGAAACCAAGCTCAGATTTGCCTACACTCGTGCCCCAAATCAGTGCTCTTAACTGCTCTACGATACTTCTTCCATGTATAAGTTATTTCTAGTAAGCACTTCATTCTTAGTTGTTCCCTGTTTGCTTTCAAGTGTGTTGATCTTGTCTCTCCCATATGTGTTCCTATGTCACATGTCTGTGTCTCCTAGCACTGAATGCAGCATCTGTTATATAGTAAATAGTGCTGAATGATTGACAAACAACGCAACTGATGTGTGCCTCTCCTTCCTGCTGTTGGAGTTCTGACGGCTTTCCGCCCACATCTCACAATTTTTTAGGAAACTGGTCCAAGGGAAATGAAATATCTTGCTTCTCTGCAATGTGACTTGCAAAAAAAACCACACACACACAGACCCATCCTTATGCCTCGGGCTCCCTGCTCTTAATCTGGCTAATAGACTAATAGACGAAACTTAGGGCTACCCTTCGCTGCCCAAGGGCCCTGCACCATTGGTTAAGAAGAAGGTGGGGCCAGGTTTGTGTGGACAATTCCCCTTTCCTGGGCCACCAGAGACCCCACTCTGACGTCTGTGCCTGTTGTCATCTCCCAAGCAGTGGCTGAGCCAGTAGCCGGGGAGACTGGCTTGTAACTTCAGCTTTTCTGGTTATTCTAACGGTCAGACGTGCCCTCCGTAGAACTAATCCCAGGTTTTCTCTTTCTGTGAGATGCAACAGGCAAGTCCAGCCCCACCTACAAACATTAATTCAACACCTATTGACGTCTAACACTGTGAATGAGACATTAGACATGGTCTCTGCTCTCAAGACAGTCACAGTCTAGTTGAAGAGACAAGACCGAGAGAATTAGAGGACACCAAGTCCACTCCAGCAGAAACCTGAATGTTAAAGACCCAGAAACAGGAGTTTTCTGATGGAGCCACTCCCCGAGTCCCTTGGGACAGTGTAGCATTTTCTAGGTGCACATACCTGGTTTTGGACACTTCAGAGCCCTCCACAGCTCAGCCCCTGCCTGCCTTTCCATGTTTTTCTTCTGCCACTCATTTTTCATTCAACAAACATGTACCCCAAATACTTACTGTGTGCCAGGCACCATAAGGCCACTGCAGGTAATTCTATACGGTGGGAGAAAAGAGTGTGGGTGGAGGAGGTGGGGAGAGATGAGGCTGGGGCCAGATCATGGAAGACATCGTAAGCAGAGGTAAGGAGATTGGGCTTTGTCCTGAGGGAAATGGAGAGCCAGTCCTCAGCTTGTACTTGAAGCTACAATTTAGTGTTTCCCACATGCATCAAATTCCCACATTTCCATGCCTGGGATCATGCTGTTCCCACTACCTGGATGTCAGCTCCTCCCACTCTTCACCCTTTCTTCACAAACTCTACTGGTTTTCTGAGGTCTTGTTCACGTGTCACAGGATGCCATGCTTCTACAGCACCTGTGATAACCCCTTTGGTGACACTCATCACACTGTATGGAAATGAGCTGTGTATCTTGTCTCCAGTCAGACGCTTAGCTCCATGTCTAATTAATGTCTATATCCCCTGGCTCTTATAACATATGGTCCTGGCTCAAAACAGTTGCTTGATAAAAAAGTTACTGAACTATTGAATTAATGGTGAACAGATCCAGCAATACCCTAGAGGGGCTACAGCAACATCAGGGAGAAGAGACTGGAAATAAGCAGCTATTGAAAGGGAGACGGAAGACTACATCAGGGAGAACTCCAGAGAACATGTGGAGAAAACGTTCTCACCTAAACTACAGAGGTACTACCTGCCCTCTCAGCCTGCTCCTGAGCTGCCCGTTGCTCCTGATCGGTGTAAAGCACTTTGAACAGGGACAGGCACACACTATGCAACCAATAAATGTTAGCTCTTCTTATTAGCAGAGGTCTTCAATCCTGCCACCAAAGCTTTTGCCAATTCTAGAAATAAATCACCCTTTTCTTTCTGTTCAAAGTTTTGGGGGCCGGCCTGGTGATCTAGTGGTTAAGTTCGGCGCACTCTGCTTTCGTGGCCCAGGTTCAGTTCCCGGGCGCAGACCTACACCACTCATTATCGGCCATGCTGTGGTGGCGACCCACGTACCAAATAGAGGAAGATTGGCATGGGTGTTAGCTCAGGGTGAATCTTCCTCAGGAAAAAAAAAAGTTTTGTTCCATTTCTGGACACTGATTCAAAAGCTTGACTGCCTAGGACAGTGATTCCTAGCCTGGAAGGTGAGAAGCTTGTCCCATGAGGGAATTTAATAGAAATAGCTGAGGAAATTTTTATCTTTCTGTTTTTCACTTTGGTGGATTTCTTGCAATCTATCTTCCAATTCACTAACTCTCTTTCCAGCTGTGTCTAGTCTACTGTTGAACCTATCCACTGAGATTTTTATTTCAATAATGATATTTTTAGCTTGTAGGATTTCTCTGTGGTTTTTTCATTATATCTATCTGCTCATGTTTCATAATTTCTCCTAGTTTTGTGGATGCTAGTCTTTCTTTTAACTACTTGACCATTTTCAGCATTCTTACTTTTCAAATCGCTCTATTATTTCTTCTTTATCAGGAGTGAATCTCCTGTTTGTTGGCATGTGGACTGTCCGACCCCATAACTTTGGAATTTCCCAGTTCTCAGTCTTTAAATCTCTTCTCTGTATTCTCTCACATCCTTAGTGATCTCATCCAGTCACATGGTTTCAAATACTATCTCCATGCTTGTGACATCTCCAGCATAGATATCCTCTATTAACCCTAAACTCATCTATCCCACTGTCTACTCAATATCTTAACACAGTCTGTACAAAACTGAATTCCTTACTTTCCCCCAAAAGTTTTTGTCTGACTTTGGCCTTCCCTTCTGAGTTAACAGCAGCTCCCTCCTTCCAACTACTCAGGTCAAAAAAATCCTAGGGTAATCCTGACTCCTGTTAAAACATGTCAGATCATGTCATCCCTCTGCTTAAAACCAGTGACTTGCAATGACATATAAAGCCCTACAAAAACAAACTACACAACCTGGCTCACCTCTGTGGCTTCATCTCCCATTATTCTCCCTTTTGTTTACTCCTCTTCAGCCCCACTGGCCTCTGACTGTGTTTTGAAACTTCCGGCACGCTTCTACCTCAGGGCATCTGCATTTGCTGTGCCGTTTATCTGAAATACCCTTCCCCCAAATACCCACTTGGCTCACCTCCTCACCACCTTCTCTGCGAGGCTCCCCTGATCATATTTTATTCCCCTTTCCTGCTTTACTTGTCTTCACAGCTCATCATTATTGTGTCTACCATGTATGTTATTTATTGTCTGTCTCTCCCAACCAGAACCTAAGCTCTAACAATGCAAGATTTGTATCTGTTTTGTACCCTGATGTGTCTCTAGCCCCTGGTACACTATAGGTGTCCAGAGAAAACTGTTGAATGAATGAATGGATGAACAAATGAATGAATGAGTGAGTGGTGCTGGACTTCCTCATATATTTTACATTTTTTGTTCTTATTCAGCAGGAGTTAACATCCGAGGTAATCCCACAGGTACCTGGGGTTGAGCACGCCTCTCTATCGGGAGGTTTTTGAGGTGGTCTCTACTGGAATCCCTACAAGGTCAAACACGTTTTTATGTTAGTTTCTGAGGTTGGGGTTTCCACACTGTATGGAGAGTGTGAATTAGGGCCCCACCTTCCCACAGGCAGGAGGCTCAGTGTCCTAACGTGCTTACCTGGTGGACAAGGGCTTTCTGGTCTGGGTCCTGTCCCTCGCTCCTGGCCTGACACAGAGCCCAGTTCCATCTCTCACTTGTCCACGAGGCCTAATTCCTGTCCCTATGTGGGGCCTAAGACCACAGCTCCTCAGGCCTGTGGTAAATCTCAGGCCCTGCGGGCTGTGCAGCACCAGCTCCCATTCCACTGCTGGCAGCCGGTAATTTCTCTTCTTGATTTTGAATTAACATGATACTTTAAAATATTATATTCCACCTTTGTACGTGTTGGAGTTGAAGGTGGAAGATCCCAGTGTGTGTGCTCCATGTGCCATCATGACTAGACATTTGGAGAAGCCAATTCTATGCTACATATGACCTTTCCCCCAAGAAATCTGGAACCTTCCCCTGGGGGACATGAACCCCTGTGTGAGAAGCATTGCTGCTGATAGACATGAATTATACCCTTCATAAGGGCTAAAGCAGAAAAAGGCATTCAGAGCAGACTCCCGTTTTGTTTAGATTTCACTTCATCCATGCCCTCCAACCCCAATATCTCTGCAGAAATCCCAGCTTCTCTGAAAATGCCCAGCTCCTTTGCGGAGGTACCTTTTATGATTTGAAAACAAGCCCAGACCCCTGTTGAAAGTAAGACCCAGCCAGACTCTTACCACATGCTAACTTCATAAAAATAGCAGACAGGAGCCTGGGGCTTCTCCACCAAGGCCTCTCCAAGAGTTTCAAGAACGTGTCCAGAGTCATTTTCTCTACAGCCAGGTACCTCGGTGTGAGGCTAGTGAGGATCAGGAGCCCGGGGATAAGAGACCTGGGCAACTTCTGCCCATTGCTCTCCAAATCCTGCAGGTGGCAGTTGGACACAAGGCTGAGCATCTGAGGACCAAACTCAGCAACTAAGGAGAGGACCGCATGGCATTCCAGGCGCAGGGATGCTCACAATCAAGGGAGCTCACAGTCACGGGCTGCAGAGGATGGAGAGGCAAAGGGAGGTGGAGGGGGCCTCTAGACCCTCACTGTCCACTACGGTAGCCACTAACCAATCTGCCTACTGACATTTACATTTAAATTCATTAAAATGGAATAAAATTAAAAATTCAGCTCCTCGGTTGCACTAGCCACAAGTGTTCAACAGCCATGGGGCTGCTGGAGGACAGCACAGATATGAAACATTTCCATCATCAGAAAGTCCCATGAGAGAGTGCTGCCCTAGAAAATGGGTCCCACCCAAGTGTACCACCACCCCGACACCAGGTGGAGTCTGAAATGGAACGCATCCCTAGAGAAGGCCCATTCAGAAGGTCCCAAAGCATGGGTCCCTCAGAGCAACTCTCCTCATCTTCTTCTTTTTCTTTCCAGTTTTATTGAGATATAATTGACATACAGTACTGTATACGGTTAAAGTGTACAGAATAATGACGTGACTTACATATGTAGTGAAATGATTACCACAACAAGTTTAGTTAACATCCATCATCTCATATAGATATCAAAAAAAAGAAAAATTTTTTCTGTGATGAGAACTCTTAGGATCTACTCTCCTACCAAGTTTCAAATATATCAGAGAGCAGTGTTAACTATAGTCATCATGTTGTACATTACATCCTCAGGACTTTTTTATCTTATAACTAGAAGTTTGTCCTTTTTGACTGCCTTCATCCAATTCCCCCTCACCTCCTTCTTTTTTTTTCCCCACTTATTTTATTGAGGTCATATTGGTTTATAACATTGTGTAATTTCAGGTGTACATTATTATTTATCAGTTTCTGTATAGACCACATCATGCTCACCACCAATAGTCTAATTTTTTTCCGTCACCATATATACGTGCCCCTTTACCCCTCTCGCCCACCCCCTAACCCCCTTCCCCTCTGGTAACCACTAATCTGTTCTCTTTGTCCATGTTTGTTTATCTTCCACATGTGAGTGAAATCATGTGGTGTTTGTCTTTCTCTGGCTTATTTCACTAAACATCATACCCTCAAGGTCCATCTATGTTGTTGCAAATGGGACGATTTTGTCTTTTTTTATGGCTGAGTAGCATTCCACGGTATATATATACCACATCTTCTTTATCCATTCACCAGTCGATGGGCACTTGGGTTTCTTCCACATCTTGGCTATAGTGAATAACGCTGCAATGAACATAGGGGTGCATAAGCCTCTTTTAATTGTTGATTTCAAGTTCTTTGGACAAATACCCAGTAGTGGGATAGCTGGATCATATGGTATTTCTATTTTTAACTTTTTGAGGAATCTCCACACTGTTTTCCATAGTGGCTGCACCAGTTTGCATTCCCACCAGCAGTGTAAGAGGGTTCCCTTTTCTCCACATCCTCTCCAACACTTGTTATTTTTTGTCTTGGTGATTATAGCCATTCCAACAGGTGTAAGGTGCTATCTCATTGTAGTTTTGATTTGCATTTCTCTAATAATTAGTGATGTTGAACATCTTTGCATGTGCCTATTGGCCATCTGTATATCTTCTTTGGAAAAGTGTTCATATCCTCTACCCATTTTTTGGTTTCACCTCCTTCTTCTTGAGAAATAATGATTTCTCCTCATGGCCAGATGGCATTTGCGGTTTAGGGCTCCAGATGAAATTGAGTGTGAAATGGGATAATGCCCTGTTTTTTTTGGCTAAAAGAGTATTTTGAGGTGTTTCAAGGGCCTTTGAATATGCTGTCACCTCTGCCCAGGATGCTGTTTCCTTCACATCCACTTATCAAACAGTGAGCACTGTGCCAGAGCTGTTGGCACCTACCGGTACTCCCTCAGCACCCACTTCTTTTGTTGTTGTTGTTGTTGTTGTTGAGGAAGATTAGCCCTGAGCTAACATCTGTGCCAATCTTTCTGTATTTTGTATGTGGGTCGCCACCACAGCATGGCTGCTGACAAGTGGTGTAGGTCCATGCCCAGGAACCAAACCCGGGCTGCTGAAGAGAAGCACGCCAAACTTAACCACTAGGCCATGGGGCTGGCCCCTCAGCACCCACTTCTGCATGCCTGAGGCTGCTGGCCTTGCTTGCTGGGACTCTGCTGGGGGCTTTGTTCTGGCTGTGGAAGCACACTTGGCCCCTGCACAGGCGGGCGGTGCTGGGGGGTTAGTGCCCTGACCAATGGGGTGTTTGTGGATAGATAGCCCCTCAAGCAAGATCACTCTGAGGCCGGTTCTACACTTTCTCCCAGAGCCCCCCAGCAGGGCCCCCAGGGGCAACTGGCATGATGGGACACCCTTCATTGGCCTTCTCTACCCTCTGTCCTACTCTCCCTTCCCTACTGCTGATTCCTCAGATCACTTCCTAAATAAATGACTTGGACTAGAATTCTTAAGGTCTTCTTCAGGGGCAACACAAGCCAAGACAAGGGCATGCTGTGTGCCAAACACAGTGGAAAGCACAGAGGAAAAGAGATTTAAAAGAACAAACTCAGTTCCTCCCTCATGAGTTTGCAGCGACATGGGTGAGGCGACAGGTAAAGGGGTAAGGAGGACACTGTGGGGTAAGCAGCGTTGTGATGGGGCAAGAGAGGGTGCAAGGAGCCTTGAGGAGAGACACCAGCCCAGCCTGGATGGGGAGAGGGTTGGGAACGGTGTCTAGGGGAGGAGGGTGGAGTTAAGCCAGGTGCTGAAGGATGAGGGAGGGATGGGAACTCCAGACAGAAGGACTCCTAAAGACAGTGAATGAAGAGCCATTGACACCTTTCCCGCTGGATTAATTGGATGGGATCGACGTCTCACAAAGACCACGCTGGCAGTGACGCGGAGACTGGACCAGAGCGGGCGACGATGAAAGCTGGCTGCCCACCTGGGAGGCTGGTGTGGGAATGGACAGGAGAGATGGAGCACAGATCAGACTCCCAGGCCCTGGGGATGGGCAGAAGATGAAGGATCAGAGCGCGGCTGATGCAGGAGAGCTTCCAGGACCTGGTGATCACTTAGCCGCAGAGGCTGAGGGAGACGAAGGCTTCAAGCTGACTCCAGGTTTCTGGCTTAGGAAACTGGGTGGATGGTGCTGCCGCTCCCCGCAACACGAAGCACAAGAGGAGTGGGTTTGAGGGAAAGATGATGCCTTTAATTTTGGACAGGATTTTGAAGTGCCCGTAGGTTTCTGGTTCCCAAACTGTGGTCCCCAGACCAGCAGCTTCAGCATCACTGGAAGCTTGTTAGAAGCGCACATTCTCAGGCCCTACTCCAAACCTTCTGAATCAGGAGTTCTGTGGGTGGGCCCAGCCATCTGGGTTTTAACAAATCCTCTAGGCCTCCAAGCAGTAGTGTGTGGTAAATGTTTAACCACTGGCTCTTAGAGAGAGGGGAGGAGTCCTGATTTTAGTACTTGCCAATTCTGGTGGCATAAATAATCCCACCATGGCCAATTTCAAGCGACCAATCTGACAACGGTAAACATGGAGTTGGGAAGAGATGCGCACAATTGTCTCTCGCAGTCAGTATGAAATGGCTCCGGGTGAATCTGATCCACACCTGTGGCCCCATAACCACTGCTCTAGGCCAATGGCATGAGTCATCTACTAACCAGGCAGATGAAGGGCCTAAGCTCAAGAGAGAAAACCGGGCTGCAGAGGACGTTAAGGAGACGTCAGTGTAGACACAAGTACCTACCAGGTGAACACAGGGAGTCCAACATGAATAATACGACTTGATCCTCTGTCCCTGCCCCAAGTATCACACAGTCACTGAGGGAGAAAGACATGCAAACAGTCATAGCAGAGAGAACAGTAGAGGCGCCAAGGAGGGGGCGGTCCCTTCAACCTGGAAGGTCAGAGAAGCATCTTGGAGGCAAGGGAAGGAGCTGGGTTTTTTTAACATGGAAAGGGAATTACACAGGTAGAGAAGAGGCAGGTGGTGTTCCAGGGAGAAGGAAAGGCAGAGTGGAGAAAACGACAAAACGTGTTCAGGGCCCGCACATGGCCGGGCACAGCTGATTGGAGGCGTACGCGCCATGGGGGTAGAAGGCCAGCCAGAGAAGCCAGATCAAGGAGGGTCTTGGGCTCAGCTAAGGAATCTGAACTTTATTTTGAAACACATAAGGAATCATTGAAGAATTTGGAGCAATGGAGGGTTATGATCAAAATGGAATGGTCATGCTGTCTCCTCAATCACTACATTGTATTCACACTGGAAGTTTTTCTGTCTCTCAAACACATTAAGGTATTTCCCACCTCCAGGCCTTTATGTATCCACTTCCCCCTGCCTGGAACCCTCTCACGTGGGCTCTCCTCCAGGTTGACTTCTCATCCTTCAAGGCTCAGCCCAAGTGTCACCTCTCCGAGGGGCCCTCCCTGGCCATGAAGTGATTTACAATAGGCCTCCTTGGTCCTAGCTATCACAGCACCTCATCCATTGCCTTGTCATACATAGCACTACCCACTAGCTAATTTCATTTGTTCCTGTGGTGGAGTTAAAAATTCACACATCTCAACTCAGATGTGCAAAGGAGAAACCAACTTGGTTTCCCACAACTGAACTCTAACTGAATTCTCAAGGTCCTCTTCTGATTTTCTCCCAGTTCAGGATACTTGGTCCAATTTAGTAGGTGCTTTTCAGCTAAATTTAGTATCACCACATTCACTGTTCTGAGGTTGATTGCTTTAACAAAAGTATTCAGTTATTTGGGGTTTCTTCCTGTGTCCCCTCTCGTGTCTTTCTTTTCAACTGGCATCTGGGTACAAGAGAGAAGCTTGCACACCGTCATGGCTGGGAGTGGGATTGGAAAGGGGGGGAGGAGATAAAGAGATGCTTCTCGATGTCAGCCTTTAGTCTTTGCTGCTTCATCTGCAGTGAGGTGGGTTGATGTTGTTACCTGCCGTCAAGTCGGCTCCGACTCCTGGCGACCCTATGAATGAGTGCTGTCCACAATGTCCTGTCCTCAACAGCCCTACTCAGCTCCTGTGGACTCATGCCTGTGGCTTCCTTCACGGAGTCAATCTGTCTCATAGCCCGTCTTCCTCTCTTCCTGCTGCCTTCTACTTTTCCCAGCATTACTGTCTTTTCCGAAAAATCCTGCCTTCTCATGATGTGCCCAAAGTAAGATGGCCTTAGTTTTATCATTTTTGCCTTCAGTGATAGTTCAGGCTTAATTTGCTCTGGGACCCACTTGTTCATCTTTCTGACAGTCCAGGGTATCTGTAGAGCTCTCCTCCAACACCATATTTCAAATGAATCAAGTTTTTTCCTGTCGGCCGTCTTCACCGTCCAGCTTTCGTACCTGTACATAGTGATTGGGAATATAAGGGTGTGGATAATCTTGGCTGTGGTCTCAAATGACGCTTCCTTACACTTGATGATCTTGCCTAATTCTTTTATTGCTGCGCCTCTGAATCTCAATCTTCTCTTGATTTCTAGGTTACAATCTCCATTTAAAATGATGACTGGGGCCGGCCCCGTGGCTTAGCGGTTAAGTGCACGCTCCGCTACTGGCGGCCCGGGTTCGGATCCCGGGCGTGCACCGACGCACTGCTTCTCCGGCCATGCTGAGGCCGCGTCCCACATACAGCAACTAGAAGGCTGTGCAACTATGACATACAACTATCTACTGGGGCTTTGGGGGAAAAGAATTAAATAAATAAAAATTAAAAAAATAAACGATGACTGAACCAAGGTAAACCAAGTCTTTAACAATTTCAATGTCTTCACTGCCTACATTAAAGTTGTGTAGTTCTTCTGCAGTCACGTTGGGTGAAGACAGCAAAAAAATTAAACATAGAATTACCATTTGATCCAGCAATTCCACTTCTAGAACTAAGTTTCCAAAAGAATTGAAAGCAGGGGCTTGAACAGATACTTGTACACCCATGTTTATAGCAGCATTTTCAAAATAGCCAAAAGGTGGAAACAATCCAAGTGTCCAACAACAAATGAAGGGATAAACACAATATGGTGTGTATATACAATGGAATATTATTTAGCCTTAAAAAGAAGTGAAATTCTGACACATGCTACAACATGGATGAATCTTGAAGACACTATGCTCAGCGAAATAAGCCAGACACAAAAGGATAAATATTGGATGAGTCCACTTATATGAGGTACCTAGAATAGTCAGGCTCATAGAGACAGAGAGTAGAATAGAGATTACCAGGGGCTCGGGGAAGAGGGGCACGGGGAGGCGTTATTTAATGGACACAGAGTTTCAGTATGGGATGATGAGAAAGTTCTGGAGATGCATGGTCTTGATGGTTGCACAACAATGTGAATGTATTTAGGGACATAGAACTGTACACTTATAAACGGTTAAGATGGTAAATTTTATGTTATGTATATTTTACCACAATAAAATAAAAGAAGGAAGGGAGGAAGGAAGGAAGGAAGGAAGCAAGCAAGCAAGAGAGAATCAGGAGGACTTTCCATCCATTGGCTGTGGAGGTGAAGGAGAAGGAAAAGCCTAGAACAAGCCCCCTATTCTTGGCTTGAGTGAGTGGGCAGGAGATGGAGCCATTCACTCAGAAAAGAATTTCAAAGGAAAATTCAGGTTTAGGGGTTAAAGGTGAGGAGTGCTGTGTTGGACAGGCTGAGGTTGAGGTACTGTGGGACCCCCACACAGCCATGTCTGGGAGGGAGCTGACAGCTCTGGAGCTCTGAGGAGTGAGAGATTTAAAAGTCATCCATGTCTAGGGGGTGGGTGAAGCCTTGGGGCTGGGATAATGGAATGAGAGTAAATAAAGTGAGAAGAAACAATGGTGAGGACAGAATCCTCGAAAACACCAATGTCTTCTCACCCCCTCCCTCACCCTGGGTCTGCCTGGAAAATGTCTCCCCATCCACCAGGACTCATATCCTCCGCTCTCATGTCACCTTCTCTGGGAAGCCCTCCTTGCCATCATCAATACAGCAGAGCAGGGCATCCTCTCCTTTGGGTTCCCACAGTGCCTTGTTTTCACTTTGGCTGTAGCACTGGTCACACTGAGAAAATAATGTGCTCACATGTATGTCTCCCTTCTCCCCTCGCCCCAGTATCCCAAGGTCAGGGCTGGGTTCTAGTCATATTTGAGTCCCTGGTGCCTGGCACAGTGTTCAGTAAAGGTTTGCTGAGTGACTGAAGGAGCACTTTCTCTGAGGTTTATGACATAATTTGCATTTGTTTTCCTTTTTGAAGGAGAGTTTGCTGCCGGGGGGTATACTGCTTCTAGAAGGAGCTGTTTGGCCAGCCAAGTGCAAATGATCTGCCTGAGGAATAGGCCCATGGTCTGGCTTTCAAAGCCCTCCATGGGGAATGTCCATCCTTTTTTCCACTGCTTATTAAAATCCTAGTCTTTCTTCGAGATTCACATTACTTTCCTGATCACCCCCTCCCAATTATTTGGAAGCAATTGCTCTACCCCTCTTTGTCCCTTGTCTGATTGCTTTTGTGACACTTTAATCACATTCTACTTTCTCTGTATTTATATACTTATCTCATCTCCCCTATTGGACTTCAAGCTTCTTAAGGGCATTTCCTTGCCATAGCACTTTGAACAAGGTAGATGGTAGGCGCTCAATAATATTTATTGAACGATCAATGAATTTCCCTTATGAGCAGTGCCTGACCTTTCAGAGATCCAGGCAAGGGAAAATTTACTGAAATCTCTGATAAAGGAGCCTTTGTATCAGCCAGCTCCCACTGTGTAACAAACTACCCCCAAAACTCAGTGTCTTAAAACAACAGTCATTTATATCTTGCCTGTCTTTGGTTGACTAGGAGTAGGCTAATCAAGACTGGGCTCAAATGGGGGTAAAGGGTTCTGCTGACTTCTCTGGGGTCACTTCTGCATCTGGAGCTTGGTTAAGGGGCTCTTCTCTAGGCTGGGCTTGGCTGGGCACCTTAGGTGGGGCAACTCTGTTCCATGTGTCTCTCATCCTCTTCCTGGGACCAGCAAGCTATCCCAGAATACTCTTCTCATGGCAATGGCAGAGGCGCTAGAGAAGAAGCCCAATCACATGAGCACTTTTAAACACCATGCTTGTGTCACATCTGCTAATATCCATCATCCAGAGCAGGGAATTACAACTGACCCTAAGTGAGAGCACTGCAGTCACAGGGCAACGGACATGGATGGAGGGAAGAGTGAGGAATTGGCCGTTAACATGATCTACCAAGGTCTTCCATGTTTTGCCTTCAGTAGGGCAGATAAACAGGATATTTGTTTGTCTGTTTTGTACTTTTTTTTGCTGAGGAAGATTCACCTTGAGCTAACATCTGTTGCCAATCTTCCTCTTTTTGCTTGAGGAGGATTGTCCCTGAGCTAACATCTGAGCCAGCTTTCCTCTATTTTGTATACGGGTCACCACCACAGAATGGCCACCAACAAGCGGTGTAGGTCTGCGCCCAAGAACCGAACCTGGGCCGCCAAAGTGGAGTGCGCTGAACTTAACCACTAGGCCACAGGGCCGGCCCCCAGGATCTTTGTTTTGTGCCCTCTGTCCACTCCACAGTCCTGGAAGGACTTATCACTTTGCGTGAACTTTTGGGGTGTCACTTCCCCATTTATCCCCCTGTTATAATATATCCCACACGGTTCTATAGCTGGTTCTTTGTGTGTCTGTCTCCTATTACACTGGGAGCTCCTATTACTCACCTGGGGCCCAGAGCGGATGTCAGTAAACATCTCCTGAATGTTGTAGGAATGGTGGCGCATCCCTGGCCACCATGACTTCTCGCTCCTCTGACTTCATCTACACCTTCTCTTGACCCTCTATCTCATCTTTTGGGTATTTCTGGTTAATCTGTTATGCTTACAGTTCATCGTTAGACAGTCATGGCTCACTTTTTCCTGACCTATCAGACACTTCAAAGTAGTCACCTCAAAAGACTAAACCTTTATAGACTCTTTTCCCAATCCAAGCTCTGAAGGAAGTCTCAGGAACCCCTGAAGTAATGCTGTCACGTTCGACTGAATACTCTTAAGGGTGATAAATCTTTGCCTTGTTAAGGTGGATGGAATTTTTGGAAACAGCTAACAGTCATTTGGATCCAAAGCTGGTGGCTAAGGTAGGTGATCAAGCTGGGTCATTCTGGGGACAGAAGTGAGATGTGGTCAGGGAGAAATGAGCCTGAGATTCTTCCATAGTTTTAAAGCTATCCCAGAGGACAGCCCAAAGGAACCCCAGATGGAAACAGACAGTATCATTTGAGCACATTCACTGCCCCGCTAGGTGACTTTTATTTATTTATTTATTTTTTGCTGAGGAAGATTGGCCCTGAGCTAACATCTGTGCCAACCTTCTGCCACTCTGTATGTGGGTCACTGCCACAGCATGGCTGATGAGTAGTGTAGCTATCTGTGCCCAGGATCTGAACCTGTGAACCCGGGCCGCCAAAGTGGGCACACCAAACTTAACCACTAAGCCACGAGGCTGGCCCCCAAGGTGACTATTTTGAAGGCCGTACACCACTGGATGAGAAAGTTCTGATCTCATTTACTTTACCTGTGGTTCTTATTCTTTTAAATCCTTTGAGAATCTGATGAAAGCTCTGGATCCTCTCTCAGAAAAATGCTCATGAGCCCATATTTTGCATATAATTTCAGGGGGCCCACGGAGCCCCTGAGGCCAATCCAAGGATCCCAGGTAAGAACTTGAGTTTGGAATGAACACACAAACTAGACTGTAGGTACTAGAGAACAAGAAGTGTGGTTTTCCTAGTTTCTGCCCACACACCCCACAATGAGCCCAGCCCAGAACTATGACAGAACAGAGTCTCCAGAAATAGTATGTGAACTACGAGTACGATCTTCTTCACTCTGAGATTCCCTTTGTGGGTGAGATCCCTGCAACCAGCTTGTCCCCTCGGCCCCCCTCAGCTCGGCAGCGCAGTCTGAGTGTGGTAAGCCTTCCCGGAACGGCTGCATTGCAACCCCTACTAGGTTCTTGCTCTGGAAGAAGCAGGAGAGAGTCTTGCTGCTCCAAGTAGCCTCGGGGGACCAGGCCAGAAGTGCTCTTTGCTTTGGGTGCAGGAGGGCCAGGCCAGGCCAGGTCCAGACTCCTTGGCGCCCCTCGCTTCAGGCACCTGTGGCTGCTCTGAGCGGCAGCCAAGGGCACAGGGGCGGGAAACGGCTGCCATGAGGCCGCGTGGCCACAAGAGGGACCCATCTGTCCTGAAAGCCGGCGTCTGGCCGGGATCGTGACTCCCGCCTCACCCCCAACACCCACGCAGGCTCCGGTGGCGCTGCGTGCCGACTGCGGGGGCGCAGGGCATGCGGTGCAGGGCGGGGCGCCGCTCCGGGGCTCCTGGCTCAGGTGGCCGCCAGCTGCGGCAGGGTCTCCCCCAGCCACCTGCTCTCTCCCCTCCTGCAGCTGCAGCGGGCCACCCCCAACGCTTCTCAGCTGTCCGGCGTTTTACAAGGTGTGCTTCATCCCCTCTGAACTTTTCCTTTTCTTTCTGGCAAAAGTAACCCGAGTTCAATGGGGAAAATGAGAAAATTCAGACAGGCAAAGGACACCTTGTAACCAGCTTGTCCCAAAGACAACCCTGGTCACCACCATAGGGGTATGTCCTGCCAGGGACCCTCACAGACTGTGCTCCTCAGGAGGCTGAGGAGAACAGGGAGCCTTTCAGGGAGGACGGGGCTGCATCTGTGTCAATGGGGTATCCCGGCAGTTTGTGTAGACCCTGGGGGCAGTTTGTGTAGACCCGGGGAGCGGCCTCCAGGGTTCCGAGCCCCAGGCGCCTGGGGGGAGACACAAGTGGCCGAGGAGGGAAGGGAAAGGAGGCTAATCCACACTGAGCCGCGCTGTGCCCACACTGTGTGTCACAGGGGCCGTCCCCTCTATTCAGTACGAACACGCTGAGGCCGGTTTCCTTCCTGGTTGACAGCTGGGGAAACCGAGACTCACAGAGGAAATCACTTCCCCAGGATCAGGCAGCCAGTGAGCGATGGAGGCCAGATCTGAAGCCAGCACTGTCTCGCTCCAGAAGGTGATGGCTTTACAAAGCCCGGGGGCATCTCAGGACAAGGGCCTGCCCTCAGGCTCGGTGAATGCGGCCTCACCCCTGCCACCCCAGCTCCACACTCTCCCCCTGCACCTACAGCATCCGCACACATCCCAGAGTTGGCAGGACAGCCGCAAGGTTAGAGGGCCTCTCGTGCCCTCAGACCCCAGGTCCTGATTTCACAGCCCCCCTTGCCCCTAAACAGCCCTCAGGAGGCCTGAGAGGAGGAGGGGTGGGCACTGGGGAAAGGATCAGCAGATACTGCATGCAGGGCAGCGTCCACCACCCGCTCAGCAGGGTCTCTGCTTTGCTTGGTGGAAACTGCTCTCACCCCGGTCTCCCTCAGAGGCTCTGGAGAATGGGTCCACGGAGGCTCTGATCATCTTCTCTGGATAGGGGCCCCTGCCACGCTTCCTTTGAGGGCAGACAGCTCTGAGAACAGGCGCACCCCCTCTGCTCCCACCCTCCCTTTCTGAGGGCACCTCTTCCCAGACTCAGCCTTGAGGCCCAGGGAGAGGCCTCCCCTGGTTGCCAGGGCGACGGTTCCATTGTTCTCTCCGCAGGAGTTTAGCAGCCAGGCCCCCTCAGTTCCTGGACCCAGCTCTCCCTACCATTCTCGAGCCAGTGGAGCCTGCGGGGCTCCATTCTGCTCCTCGGGGCCTCTTTGTCACGTCAGGATGCAGAGGAGGGGGAGATAGGCTGACTGGTCACCATGCCAACATCGCATTGCCCACATCCCTGGGGGAGGGGAGGGGCTGGGGCAGTTGGACATTCAGCAGTCCAGGGAGCAGTTGGTCTGTCCCTTGGGTCACCTGCCAAGGGCCTCTGCTGCTGGCCCAGCCACAAGCCTCAGGGTCCACTGAGGGAGAGGATTTCGTTAGTTCTCTTCTTTTTCACCCACTTTGCTCCATTTTTGCTTGGTTAAGCAAAGCTTGCGGCTTAGGCTTTCTCTTACTCCTCCTGAATTTTCAGCCAGCAGGCAGGGCCCTGGCTATGGGAGAGCAGCCAGGCTGTGCCCCGCCACCCAGCCTGAGTGGGGCGATAGTTCCTCACCCATTCACTCATTCACTCACTCTGTCTCTGTCATTCAACAACATGTGCTGAGACAGACTCAGGACCCTCCTGCAAGTTAGATGTTATTAAAACAACTTTGCAGAGGGGAACCTTCTTCAAAAAGGTAAATGGCCTGAGGTTCCCAAAATATTAAGTGTCAGAGGCAAGATTTAAACTCAGGTCTGCCTGGATCCAACATCACTGCTTTAAAGTCAAGAAGAGATGTCATTCTCCCCACCACTGACAGTATCTTGACTACTCTGTGCACAGTAAGTGGACTGATTACTGACTAGATGGATAGATGGTTGGATGGATGGATGGATGGATGCACATCCGATACATGGATGGATGAACATTCAGGATAACTACTCAGAGTATTAACAGCAGTAACCCGGAAGACAACCATTCATTTGCTCGTTTATTCATTCCTTTGTACATTGATTCAGTAAATAAGTACTGAGAACTCCTGTGTGCCATGCACCATGCTGAGGTTGGGGACATAAGGGAAACAGGACAGATGTCTGGTTCCACGTCTGGTGAGAGAGGCAGACAAGTAAACTGCCCATCACAACGCAGTGGGGTGAGAGCTATGACGGGGAAGGCAGGCTGACCTCGATGGCATTTCTCATCTTCTGAATCACTGAGTCACAGACGGTCTGAGTGGAAACAGATCATAAAACTCTTCTAGTTCAGTTTTTACCTGCTTTGGTCATTTCATGTACCACCATCCCCATTTTTGCCATATCTATATACCACCTGCTATTATTTCACTAATATTTTTCTTGAAACTGACTCACTCATTAAGCTCTAAAAAAACTTACGTAAGATGGAAACTTTATATCACCAGACATGGAAGATCAACGTCATGGATAAAATGAATTCATTGTAAACAAAATCATGTAACTAAATTCGAGGGAGAGAATGTTGCTGCCGTGGACCCTAATTCCAAGACCTACTCTCTTATTTAAAAGGGAAATTTGCAAGTGTCAGTGAGGTGTTAGAAACATGGGCACCAAACTGATTCCTTCTCTTTGACTTAAAAGGCTTGAAAGAGAAGCAAAAGGAGAGGAACCGTTCTCAGGGGGTGACAATGTTATATAGGGGGTGGCATGTGGTGAATCACCTAATGCCATCTCAGGAGCCATTCGGTCTGTGTCCCCACTTGGACAAACACTGATGGGTCCTGCCCCTCCCAGCGCAGGTTGCTAGGTCCCATGAAGGGGCTGTGTGGGCTAGAGGACAGATCGGAGCTTCCCGATGACCTCTTTGCGCAGTCCTCTGGGGCAGCGCTCTGGGCTCCTCTATGGCACCCCTCTCTCCACCCCACCTGCCACCTACAGAGCAGCACTGTTTGGTCTCTTCCCTCCCGTGCCTGCACACAGTCAGCTGGTCTCCCCCTCGAGAGGGGAGCCCCACAAGCAGAGATGCCGCGGCCCTTCCTTTGTGCGATGCTCAGAAGGGCCTCAGCCACTGGGTGACTCACTGGCCTTCTCAGGGATTCTGCACTGATTGGCTTTTAACATTTTCCCTTCCAAGCCCATTATAAGAGGAAAAACAAACGGGCTGGCATTACGTACAGAGGAAGGAGGATCTGTCTCCAAATCCTACCCCGTCCCCACCACACACATACATATATGTACACACACATCCCTGTGCTAGTGCCTGAAAGTCCACTGTTAGTGCTTCATTCCTTTGCATTGAAGTATTATTCCAGGTACAACAAAAAGCAATTTAAGAAGGGAATTTGCTTATCGTGCATTCTGATTCTATTTATATGAAATGTTCAAAATAGGGAAATATAGAGAGACAGAAAGTAGATTAGTGGTTTCCTAGAGCCAGAGGTGATGGGGGATTGGGGGTGATAGTTAAAGGATATGGTGTGGTTTTTTTGAGGTGATGAAAATATTCTGTAATTGACTGTAGTGACGGTTGCACAACTAGGTGACTATACTAAAAATCACTGAAGTGTACATTGAAATGGGTGAATTGTATGGTATGCGGATTCTATCTTGATAAAGATGTTAGATAAAGAGAGAGAGAAGAAGATGTTAGATAAAGAGAGAGAGAAGAAGTAGAGAAGGAGGCAGGGAGGGGGGAGAGGGAGGAGGAGGGCGGAGGGGAGGGAGAGGGAAGAGAAGGAAAAGGAGAAGGGGGGAGAGGGAGGAGGAGGGCGGAGGGGGAGGGAGAGGGAAGAGAAGGAAAAGGAGAAGGGGGGAGAGGGAGAAGAGGGGAGGGGGAGGGAGAGAAAGGGGAGGAGGGGCCTTCATCTGCCCTGAGATGGGAAGTGCCACTGTCCGTGCTATTCCTTCCTGTCCCATTACTGCTATGAGATCTCTGTCACCCCATCAGCCCTTCTTCTATCCTTCCACTCACCCCTTACTGTAATAATACTCAGAGCTAACATTTACTGACTGCTGATCATGTGCCTGGCACCGCACTAAATGCTAAATGTTCTTCGTTTAGTCCCTTGGTGAGGTCATTTGCTCACAAAAGTCACCAGCAGAGGCCACCCTCTGCCCCAGTGCAGAAGGCTAGAAGGATTAGGGTATTTCTTGGCTTCCTATAGCTACTTCCAGGCCCCCCTGCCAGCACGTCCTCCTTACAAACCAGGTCACCCACTTATATCATCACCACCACCCCTCCTCCTCTGTGTTATCTGCCAGCCTGCAGGATCCCCTCCAACCCCAGCCTTCCTCCAGAATGTGCACACCTGGCTCATTCACGGGGTCCGTCCCCACACTTTGCCCTGCTCTCACCTTCATAGATTTCCACATCCAGGCTGAGGACTTAACAGCTTGCAGTTCTCGGGCCACCTTGGCTCGAATTGATTCTTCATCCACACTGCCCTTCAACCAGCCAGAGGTAACACACATCTGGACCTTGCCATCCTTCACGACTGCTCTGCCCCTGAGATCTCAGGCTCTAGACATCCCTCTCCCATATAATGAATCCACCTCTCATTTCCATCATCCATCCATTTTTACTTGCTTTTTAATTTCACGAAATTTTCCTTCCACCCCCCGCCCATCCACCATGTTACTCCTTCACTTGACTTCTTCTCCCTATTCAGAGTTAGACCCCTCTGAGAACTTGCTCCTTCCATTACTTGCCATCTTCTTTGCATCTTCCATCTCTTCCATTCCATTTGGCTGTCTTCTTAGCCCACAGATATCTCTATTCTAAAAGTCCTCACGAATCACGCCATCTCTTTTATTTCTTTTACCACCAAACGTCACGTTGGAGTCCTGTCCTCACTCCCTCTTCATAGAGCAGTTTCTGTCCCAATTTATCATCTAGGGTCACGTGGAATAAAGTGGGTTTTTAAAGATATGGCTTTGGCAGAACAAATGGGAAAGGACATGGCACAGTTTGATAGTCAGGAAGACTATAAGGACTATGAGGTAGGCAGGCTGCTTCTAACCAACCAGGAGAGTTTAAAGAAATGGAATAACAAGCTTGGGGCTTGAAGTCATGGCTCAGGATACAGTCAGAGAACCAAGGACTTCATATAAACGTCCTAAGAGATCATCTTGTGAGTGCCCTAAAATAATATCTTATCTCTTATAGCTAGTGAGTTGACATAGCCAAAAGTCAAATATACATTCTTGTCCTGTAGCTTGCTGATTGACAAAAATATGTTGACTTTACAGCCTCACCAGATTTCTTATGTGAAAGTTAGGGCAATGACTAGGAGAGACCAGAGTCCCCAAAATTAGAATGGCGATATTTAGGAGAAGCCAGTTAAATCTGAAGACTCTGAACCCCCTAACTCCACCAGGTTTCTCTCACCAGTAGAAACAATGCCTCCTACCCTTCCTAAGGAGGCTGGTCCTGCCTTGTTTGAAGACTCTATGACCATTCCCCTCCCCTTAGCCTCACATGTCCCCCAGATCCATGGCTAAAGACGATCTTCATGTGCCCCGGGAGCCAATTATAAAGGTATGCCTAGTAGATGCTTAAATGTCAAAATGTGCAAATTCATACATCAATGAAAACCTGGGGAATATTCATAGGAATGGGTTCTAACCACGCTAGAGTAGGGAGAAAAGAATGTAGTTCTAGATCTGGCTGAATTTATCAGTACGGCTGTGTGCTGACCAGACATTCTGAAGCTGGTGTGCCAGCTCAAGAATCGGATAAAAGTTCTCCTGTTATTTCAGTTGGCAAACTGAAGCCTGGACTCAGAGATAGTCAAAAGAAACTGACATGCCAAAAATTTCCCAGGTATAGTGTAGGAGAAATCCAAAGACTTAGGGAGCCAGGTAGCTTGCAGTGGATTTATCACATTGACTGGCTCTTTCATGCTTTACTTATATCCCTGAGAGGGACGAGAGGACTCTCCCATCATCAAGACATAGAGAAATACATTGATGAGAACACCAGGGCTGTAGCTGCAGTCTGGGGACGATGTTGGAAGATCCTGCCCCTGAAATGTGTTCTTGGGTTTTAATGGGGATAATGAGACTCTACCATTGACCACAAGCAAAGTGGACACAAGGCAGCAGGGCCAGAGTGACCATCAGAATAGACTGACACACAGGGATCCTTGGGGGTGGCCAACTGATCGTGGATGCAAAGGACTAAAATGTAGGGAGCATTGCATTAAGGTCCTACTTGATCTGTAGAATAAAAAAAAAAAAAAAAAACTAGAGATCTGACAAAGTCTCAGGACATCAGAGAGTCATAGGTTTTCACTAAATTCCCAGACCTAAGTCAGGTAAATAGAAAAACTGTGTACTCTGTACCACATGACCTTGCAAATTTATGTTGTAAATCTTCCTCCCAATTTTCCCCCAAGGGAATTGTGGTCATTTAGTAGAGTGAGTGTGTGCTGGGAAAAGAGAAATACCGGACTTTTCAGGGCTTATTACTGGCTCTGAGCTAATGCCAATCCCTGGTTATGGGTTGAGTGGGAATTAACAGGATTTAATGGTTGGGCCCAGACCATTTCATAGTGGGCCAGATAGATTCATATCCACCCTGTCGTTATTTCTCCAGGTCCTGAAGATATAGTTGGAATATATATACTCAGCGATGAGCAGGATCTCTGGCCTAACCTATGGATTAAGGCCTATCATGACAGGAAGGAGCAAGTGAAAACTCCTGGGGAGCCTCTCCCCAAGAAAATAGTAAATCAAAACCAACGCCACATTTCTAGAAGAATCACAGAGATTAGTGTGCCACCACAGGAGACTTGGAAAATGCAAGGTTGGTGACCCAGTGGTGTGCTGGAATTAGCTCGTACAGGCTCATAAGAATTGTTATCACTTATTCACGAGAATTGTTATGAGATCGTTAACATTACCTCACAACTTCATCTTCAGTGACATCCCTTTGGGAGCTTAAAATCGGCCACGGTGGGACTACTTAAACCATGGAAATTGGCAAACTCTACAAATTAGGGATTTTTTTCCCCTTTTGAGAGCCAGTTTACCAGCAAACCACTGGTGATCCCTATTCATCCTCATTTAACTTACCTGTTTGGTTTGGGCAGATGTATCCTGGAATTGGAGAATGATGGCAGATTATGTAAGAGCAATCAGACTGCGATTTCATTTGCAGCTGCTGTTCTAGATCTGATTTATTTACTGTACCATATCAACACAGCCTCTGATGCCTACTGTGGATGGATGCACGGATGGAAGGATGGAAGACAAATGCATGTTATTCACAATACTGAAGATATGGAAACAAGTCTTTAGCTGCAACTGAACTCTGACTAATACACCCCCTTTTCAAGATTTCCCCCCCATCAATTTTCATCTCTCCTATCCAACCACCTTCTATCTCACTCCCCAGAGATGAATCACCTCTTATATTTTAGGGGGAAAAAACCATAGACATCATTATTGAGGAATGTCTCAAATTCCTGCCTATGCATCTAAGGTTTCTGGACCCACCATCACCTCCACTATGTCTTTCCTACAAGGATAACTCATCTACCTTTGTTCTGGATCCCAGCCTTTTCATCTCCAGAAGTCTTCCCTCTCCTCACTGTATCTTTTTCCTCTCCCTCTTGTTATTCTCTTTATTCTTTATAGAAACACCACTAAGTCTTTTTTATTGGGGGAAAAAAAGCCAATTCCAAATCCTCTGCCCCGACTCCCCCAGCTAAAGTGTATTTTTCTCCTTTCCTTCACTGCCAAGCCTTCTAAGAGAATCATCCACACTATTCATCTCCACTTCTTCCCCTTTCATTCACTCCTCTGTCCATGCAACTTAGTCTTTGTTGCACTCACTCCACTAAAATTGACCTCACTGAAGTAACCAATGACCACCAAATAGCCAAATCCAAAGGATCCTTTCCATTCTTTTTCTTACCGGATCTCTCAGGGGCACCTGACGGTGTTAACTCTCTCCTCTATGACTATCATAACAACACGTTCACCGCACCTTTCTCCAGGATCATCAGGTTGCTCTTTCTCCATCTCCTTTGGAAGCTCCTCATCTCACTCACATGTGGAATGTCCTTTTCCTCAAGATTTTGTCCCTGAGCTCTACATTTTTTCCACTCTAAAGGTTCACCCTAGGAAACTTCATCCACATCCATGACTTCAACTACTGACTACTCCTGGGTATATATCTCAACCCAAAATTCTCCGCTGACTTCCAGACTATACAATAACTTTCTACTCCACATTTCCACCTGACTGTCCCAGAGACATCTCAATCTCAACATGTCCAAAATAGGACTAATCTTCCCCCAACATCCACTCTTCCTCCTAGAGTGCCTGCCTGTGAATGGCACCGTTGTCCACTCAGACATTCAACCCAGATATCTGGGAGTCATCCTCATCACCCCACTCACTTGTCCCTCACAACTGGATTGTCACTAACAGATTTCAATGCATAATGGTTTCTCCCCTCTCCATCCCTACTGCCCTGGTCCAGTCCTCTATTCTCTCTCTCTCTCACGCATACATGTGCTCTCTCGCTCTCTCTCTCTCATGCACACACGCTCTCTCTCTCTCTCTCTCTCTCTCTCTCGCTCTCTCGCTCGCTCTCTCTCATTTCTGCTTCTGCCCACTCACTAGTATCCCTGCCTCCCTTCACAACCCCCTCAATCCATCCTCCACACAAGAGCCAAATCTAATCATATCCCTCCCTTCCTTAAATCCCCTAGGTGATGTCTCCCCTACACACACTTGACAAAGTTTTCAGGATTAAGTTCACATTCCTTATCCTAGACCCAAGGCTCTTCCTGATCTGGCTTCTCTAACCCCATCTCCCTCCAGTGAGCCGGAAGCTCTGTTCTCACCCACAGGAATATGCTGCATTCATTCACTCCGTGGATTTCCCTCTGCATGGAACTCCCTTCCACTTTTCCACCCGGGCAACTCCTTTGTCATCCTTGGTGACTCACCTCATGTCACCTCCTCCAAGAGGCTTTCCCTGAGCTCCTTGAGTAGAGCTGACCGCCTTTTCTTTGTGCCACCACTATGCTTTGTATACCCTGTGCTTACCTCTAATTTTACATGAAACTGTTGCCATATATCAGTGTGTCATAGAGGTAAATATATGTATCACAGCACTTGTTAACTGGTATTACATGTTTTTGCCTGTCAATATTCTACCACAAAACCAAGTGTTCCTTCCAAACCACACTTAGCAGTGTACCTGGTACAGAGTGAGCACCAAGTACAATGAATTAGTAAGTTGTTCTTGAATTTCACTAGTTGTCATGGGTTAGATTGCATCCCCTAAAAACAGATATGTTGGATTCCTAGCCCCCAGCGCCTCGGAATGTGACCTTATTTGGAGACAGGGTCTTTGCAGAAGTAGCCAAGTTAAAGTGAGGTCATTAGGGTGGGCCCTAATCCAACAGGACTGGTGTCCTTATAAAAAGGGGAAATTTGGACACAGAACAGATGCACAGAGAGGGAAGACAATGTGAAGAGACATAGGCAGAAGATGGCCATCTACAAGCCAAGGAGAGAGGCCTAGAAGAAATCCTTCCCTCACAACCATCAGAAGGAACCAACCCTGCTGACACATTGATCTTGGACTTCCAGCCTCCAGAACTGTTAGACAATAAATTTCTGTTGTTTAAGTCATCTGGTCTGTGGTACTTTGTCATGGCAGCCCTAGCAAACTAATACAGTAGTATGTCCTATGCCTGTTAAGCCACTGTCTTTCTTTGAATCTCTAGCCATAAGCTAGTATCTCTTAACTTTTTCTTTCTGAGGTCTGTAAGGTTTGCTTTTCTAGCATATCTCTCTGTCTTTGTCTCTCTCTCTCTCTCTCTCACACACACACACACACACACACACACACACACACACTCGCAAACCATGAGATCACATATCTCCTTCTTCCAAGAACTTCCCTTCTTCCTCCACACAATTCCACCTTACCAACAAGTTCTGCCCTGCTGGTCAGAATTAGATCCCAAGTAACAGCTCCCCTCATTGCTTTCTCATCTTTCTGAGAATATCAGGTCAAGAATGTAATCCACCGCAACGTTTATGACACAACAGGGCATCCAATGGTTGTGCCCATGGGCCCAGTTGGCATCTTGCCTCCAAGCTAGGCTTTCCTGGATGATTAAAGCATCACAGCACTGTTAGCCAGGCCAGTAGTCAGGACCTCCCATAGCAACATCACTTGTTTCTCCTTTCGTCCCCAGCAGTGCTCCCCACGGTACCACTACCAGCTTTTATGACATCAAATCATGCTAGTCTCCTGCTCGAAACTCCATAATGCCTGCCATTGTACTTAAAGCCAAATCTCAACTTGCTGTAGAGGCCTCTCCTGGATTCACCGAACACCTCTCAGACTCTTCCAGTCTCAGAATCTTTGACTATTCTCTTCCCTCTGCTTACAATGCTCCTCTCCTCCTCCTTTGCCCTTTGCCTGGCTAAGTTAGTGTCACTTCCTCAAAGGAGCTTTCTCTGATGCTCTGCCCCTTATTAGCCTCCTATTAGACGCTCTCAGAGAAACTTGTAGTTATCTTGGCAAAGATTTACCGTAGTTTCCACCTATATATTTATATCTGTGGCTATGTGACTAATGTCTTACCCTCCACCCCCAACTAGATTGAAAACACCATGGGAATTGGATGTTTGACTGTTTTGCCTACCACTGACTCCCCAGTACGTAGTGATACAGTAACTCAATAAATATTTCTTTAAATAAATGAATGAGCTAAGTTCTACTCCTTGACCCATTGCAATGAGACTAATTTATTTGGATGGAAGGAATCCTTACCATCACAGAATTCATGTCATAAGCCTCATCCAACCAAGTGTTGGTGATGACTCTGACTTATATTAACCTCCTGTTACAGTTTCAACTTTATGTTGTTTATTAGATTATTGTATTGCTTAGGGTCCCAGCAGGAAGTGGGTGGCATTCTCAGGTGGGGTAACTGAAAGTTTAATAAAGGGGCTGGTTCAATAGTATAGGCAGGGTTAAGGGAAACCAGAAAGGGGTGGAGCTAGCAACAGTGGGAATCTGTTACCATTCTAAGCCCTGGAGGGGCACAGGGAGGGGTGGGTACCAGACTCTGAAGAGAGTTGCTGTAGCCCATTGCCCCCTGACAAGAGCTGAGGTCTTTAGAAGAGGGATGCAGCCAGCACATGGAGACCCAGCCGGGAGCCAGAAAATAAATATCCCACCTTGACTCTCCTCTCACCTTCCAGTCTCCTCCTGGTTGACTCTTACTGGCTGAACCCAATAGAATCCAGAGGGCTTGAGAGCCCATTGATGCATCCATAAAGATAGGCTTCCAGGACACAGGGTAGAATGGTAAAGAGAGGATCAAGAGGAAAAGTAAAGATACCTAGCTCAAATCTGAGCTCACATAAACATTGTTACTTAACTGAGAACTCTTTTGCTTCTGTTTTTCACTGATGCCAGGCTCCTTCTCCACAATAACCAGTTTTCATTGCAGGTGGATATTTTCCCCTCCCTTTTTCTCTTGAAATTTCAGTTTTGTGTTACCTTGATCAGGTAGGAGATTTTCCCGCCAAGCATCATTGTCAAGATCCCCTTCAGATGTACTCTGTCCTCATAGGAAGTGCGTTTTCATCCTGTAAGTCTTAGTTCAGAAGACCCAGTTGTGATCTTTCACACTATCTGACCATTTCCCACAGCTTGCTTTCTCTGTCAGAGTTACTACTTGCAAGAGTAAGAGAGATGCAAATATTATTTGATCTTGCTTTTTGGGCCCCACCTCACCCCCTGCAATTTCTGCGGCTTCCCATGGCTTCCAAGTTACAAGGTTCCTTTGGGACATAGCTGTTATCCATTCCCTGGTCATCTCCCTAGGGCACAAAGTAAGCAAGCTGACTGGATGCTTCCATCTCAGGGACGTGGGCCAACACAATTCTTGCTCTAGGAAGACAGTCTCTCTCAACACGGTCATGCATCTCTTCCATTTCTGGGATTCTGGGGTTCAATGGCTCTGTCTCTGCATCTGTGTCTCAGTTTCTGGCTCCACGGTGCCACAACCAGGTCACCTTACCTCTCTCTCACCTGACCTTAGTGGTCAGCGCCTTTTGCCTCAGACCAACAACTCTGTCATGAAACCTGCTGGCTATGGAAAATTCTGACTTACACGGCCATAAGCTGAATGTGCCCTCCCTCCCCGAGTTTTAACATTCCCTTTTATAAATATCTTATAAACGTCAGTCTAAGAAGCTCTACCCATGCCACTTCTTCCCTCATTTCTGGAAACTGATCTCCTCCATTTTCCTCAGCGGCAGTTCAATTTCTCTTCCTTCGCTTTCAGAGAGATTGTGTGCTCCTCCTCCACGCCCTTCCCTGCTGGGTCAGAGGAGGCAGGATGCAGGGACCCTGGGATCTCCTTGCCTCCCAGCCCAACAGAGACTCAGACTTCGGGATGGCAGGATGGTGTGTCCGGCAGGAGCACCCATGGGGTGGTGGTCGCTATTAATAACAGCCTCTCCTCATGGCAGGCCAGTGAAGGACTGGGTCTTCAAAGTAGGAAGTCTCTTTGCCCAGGTTGAGGTCTTTGGGGTTCAGGGGAATGCAGGATTGGGAGGGGGACCAGGTAAGGGTGGCTGCCCTGGTTTTCCTCTGAACCAGGGACTCCCCATGGCTCCCCCCAACACCCGCCTCAGGCCTGCTGGGCTTCCTATCCTTTCCCTGGGATGCATTTTTTTTTCTCCCCTCTAAATATTTTAAACGTGAAAAAGAAAAAGCCAAATCCTGAAATCCAAACACAATAAAAACCAAAGACAAGAAGAAAAATAACAAGGGATAAAAGCTCTCCATTCGAGCCACAGACTAGAACCCGCTCTGACGTCCTTGGGCGCCCGGAGGGGTTAACCCTCTGCTGCCCGAGGGCAGCCGCCTCCAGCCCCGCGCTCGGCTCCGCCCCGCCCACTGTCAGCGGAGAGCCGCGGTTGTTTGCCTTCAGTGGCTATTGATAGATGGATTTAGTTCTCTGTTTTTGCCAAACCTGCACAAGCTCATCTCCACCCCACCCCCAACCAAACCTTTTGTCTCGGTGCCTCCTTCCTACACCAGAGAGTCAAAATTTCCCTGGTGAAACTGAACCATAAGCCAGACTGCTTTGGGGGCTGAAATGGATGCCTCGTGTGTGTTTCTCAGCATCACTTGCCTTCTTTCCTACACAGACTCTCCCTATCAGCGAGGGACAGTCACGGCGCCTGCTGCAGCCCATCCCTGTGCCATTAATGACAGCTTTTATTGTGGCGGAGGCAGAAAGCAAGTGGACAAAGGGCCGCAGACGATTGAAGCCACACCCCTCACCTCCTCTGAGAGCGCAAAGCGAGGCTCCTCCAGGGACGAGAGGGCAGGGAATCCTTTTAGAGCCCCCATTTTCTAAAGCAAATGCCAGGCCGACAGTGCAGTTCACCAAGAGCAGCATTGCCACCACTCCATTAAAATTTCATTTGCCTCCATTTTTAAACAAAACGGAATTTGGGTTGAGGTTCCCGAACCCCACCACAGCTCTGTGAGGTAAGAGGACCTGCCAGCATGCAGCGGGCTGGAGATGCTCTGACAAAATCTGCCTTGAAGGCGTTCAAATCCCCCCAGGCCAGAGGCACCCCCTGTGGATGTCACACACCAGCCAGTTGCTCCCAGAATTACAGCGAACTCCCTGCGATCTCCGTGGTGACGCTCAAATGAAGCCGCACACACGGGATGGGGGCAAAGACATCCTCCTGGGACTGTGGACAGCAGCACTTGGGAAAGCAACCTTTCTCAGGCCTGACCGAGGGTGAAGTTAGTATCGTTTAAGGCACGGATCGGGACCAGCTTGTTTGTCCAAGTCCCTCGGGTGGGGGAGTGTCTAACAGATGGAGAGGGAGGTTTGGGGAAGGAGAGGAATAAGTGTCACAAACACCGGGAGTTTCTTTGAGAGGCTCTGCCAGAGTGTAAAGCACAAAAGAAACATTCATTTATTCTTTCAAAACATATGGATTACATCCCAGTCACTTGTCCTGGGGATGCATCCACGATACCCACAGACACAACTCTTGTCCTGGAGGATGCTAGTCTAGTGCGAAAGACTCCAGGCCAAGGATCCAGCTCCAGTCCTAGTTTCCAGCCCTGACCTCCTGCTCAGTTTCTGCATCTGTCAAATGGAAGCACTCGGTGCCCTTTATTGCCTTAGGAAGCACTGAGAAGAAGAAAAAACTGCAAGTTCAATTGGAATTAAAATATATGAACTTGCCTATTGTTTAATTTGAATTAAAATATAATTGGACCATATATACTCCAAAGAGTTGAAAGCAGGGACTCCAACAGATACTTGTGCACCAACGTTCGCAGCAGCATTATTCACAATAGCCTAAAGGTAGAAGCAACCCAAGGGCCCATCAACAGATGACTGGATAAACAAAATGTATATATGTACAATGGAATATTATTCAGCCATAAAAAGGAATGAAATTGTGATACATGCTACAACATGGATGGACCTTGAAGACATTATGCTAAATGAAATAAGCCAGACACAAAAGGACCATTTTGTACGATTCTTCTTATATGAAGTTCTTAGAATAGGCCAATTCGTAGACACAGAAAGTAGAATGGAGGTTACCCAGGGGCTGAGGGTAAGGGGGAAATGGGGAGTTAGTGTTTAATGGGTACAGAGTTTGCTTGAGATGAAAAAGTTCTGGAATTGGATAGTGGTAAGGGTTGTACAACATTATGAATGTTCTTAATGCCACTGAATTGTACACATAAAAATGGTTAAAATGATAAATTTTGTTATGTGTATTTTACCACAAAAAATTTCAAATATATATATGTGATATTGTGATTTATAATAATAAATATATATTCAGTCTTGTCCCCTGGCACAGAGCTCCTAAAACCCTTGGAATTTCCTAAGTGATAAGAAGAATAAAGGTAAAAGGAGCATCTTTCGTTATTCATAACAAGCCCCTGTCAACCACACCTGAGATTGTTCATGAGGTGACTTTTGGAAAGCCCCTCCGGATAGGAGCTGGTTGCCAGGGGAACCAAGCATGTGATTAGAGGGTTGGAACTTTCAACCCCTGACCTGCCCTCCTGGGTGGGAAGAGGGGCTGGAGGTTGAGTCAATCACTAATGGCCAAGGATTGAATCAATCATGCCTTAGTAACAAAGCCTCCATTAAAAAAAAAAATGGTATGGGGTTCCGGAAGCTTCCAGGTTGCTGAACATGTGGAGGTGCTGGGAAGGTGGCACACCTGGATTGGGCATGGAAGCTCCATACCCCTGCCCACATACCTTGCCATATGCGTCTCTTCCATGTGGCTGTTCTGAGTTATATCCTTTCATAATAAACCAATTATCTACAAGTAACTTGTTTCTCTGGGCTCTGTGAGCCATTCTAGCAAATTATCAAACCCGAGGAGGGGGTCACGGGAGCCTCTGATTTATAGCCAGAAGGTGAGAAGCACAGGTGACAACCTGGACTTGGCAATTGGCATCTAAAAGGAGGGGCAGACCTGTGGGACTGAGCCTCTAACCTGTGGAGTCTCTGCTAACCACAGGCAGTTATTGTCAGAACTGAGTTGAATGGTAGGACACCCAGCTGGTGTCTGGAGAGTTGGAGAATTGTTTGGTGGGGAAAAACCCCCACACATTTCGTGTAAGAAGTATTCAGTGAATAATGAGTAAAGGAAATGTGTGTTTTCCTTTCAATATTTAAGATAAGACCTATGGAAGTCCAGCCTCACATTCTCCAGTTCCAAGTACGAACCACAAGGCTTAGCAAGGAGTAGGTGTGCAGGGCCTGGTTATGACTGATGCTGTGCCAGGGGTCAGATCTGCATCCAGAACACAAGGACAGGCTCTCAGAATTAGGAGGGAGTTCTTCCAGGTTCAGGTCATCCTAAAGGAGATCTCTCATCTGATCTAGCCTCCCACCCACTACTCAAACCTTTTGCAAAAGGTGGTGTAAATTCAAAAAGACACAGGAGCCAAGTGAATCCCATAAATGGGAGAAGAGGCCCTAGCAGAGGGCATTAGACATACACGTAAAATGGGCTCTATCTTAAGGGAGCAGCCACAGCTCAGCTCCAGGTCTGATATGCAGGATTGCGGACTCAGTGTTGCCAGATCTTCCAACTCTGCAGAAACAAACAAAAAAAGCCAAAACTCTAGAGTGTTTAGCAGAAATCTCCTCATCTATTGTCAACTCATTGAAATTTTAAAAGAATACATTGCAGCCCAAAATAAATACCTTTGCAGGTGAGATCCAGCCCATGGAATATCCATTTGCAAAGTCTGTTCTTCTGATTCAAGGAGACTTTCATACACCATCCATCTGGAAGGCTAGTCAGGATTTGCCTGAATGCTTCTGATGACAAGGGAGCTCATTAGTTACTAATTTATTGATAAATGCTAACTTTTAGGAAGATCTCATCTGAAATAAAAATCTGCCTCCTTATAACCCTCTCTCTCACTGCGTTCCTACAACCACCCATTTCGCCTTGCCATCTTAGACAAGAGAACAGCCACACCCCAGTGTGTTCAGTGCCATTTTCCACCCTAGACTCTGAGTTCTTAGAGGACAGCTGCTAAGTCTTACGTCTCAAAGTAAGGATAATAATAGCCAACATTGTACATGGCATGTATGTGTCAGACACTATTCTAAGCACTTCACATGTATTAACTCATTTACCCATTATGAGAACCCTGTGAGAGAGGTACTATTATAACCACATTTTATAAACAAGAAGACTGTACACAAGAGAGGCTGAGTAAGCTGTCCAAGGTCACACACCTTGGAAGTAAGTGGCAGAGCCAGAATTGAGGCACGAACAGTCTGGCTCCAAAGGCAATGCTCACAACACTACAATGCTTATGGGGACGATCACACTTGTTCAATAATTTTTTGTTGACGTGACATAAAGGAAGACAATACCAGTTCTTTCTTCTGGAACCATAAAACGAACAGGTCGCCATAATACCAACATCAGAGATGGAGTCTACCATATGCAAAGATGAGAAAGGAGAAAGGATGGTCTTTAACCAGAGAGAATCAAGTTAGACACTAAGGAGAACTTCCTGATGTTGAGGACTTTGAGCCACTGGAATAGAGAATATCAAGTTGTGCTTTCTTTCTTGGAGATCCACTTTTTTATAAAAAGAAAGGACGGGGGAGACTAAGTTTCTGGGATGGCTCTTCCACCTGAAGCTGTCCAGCGGTAAAGATGAGCATTATAAAGAAATGTGGCTGCAGTCTGGCCCAGTGGCACAAGCGGTTAAGCGCGCGCGCTCTGCTGCAGCAGCCCGGGGTTCGCCAGTTCGGATCCCAGGTGTGCACCAATGCACCACTTGGCAAGCCATGCTGTGGCAGCGTCCCATATAAAGTGGAGGAAGATGGCCATAGATGTTAGCCCAGGGCCAGTCTTCCTCAGCAAAAAAAAAAAAAAAAAAAAGAGGAGGATTGGCAGATGTTAGCACAGGGCTGAGCTTCCTCACAAAAAAAAAAAAAAGAAAGAAACGTGGCTGCCAAGAAACTTGCCTTCTTTCCATTTCTATTTCTCACACGTTCCCCCAGGGAGGACAGAAGAGTGGTCTTCTGCGTATATGAGCCTACTGTGGTCTCATGCCCTGATGGATTCCAGATTAAGCATACCGGAAGGAAAGAGATCAAAGATTCACAGGTCAAGGCTTGTATCCTAAAATACAATGACACAGGTCAGAAATTGACACAGGATATCCAGAATCAGAGTATCTTAGAGTGGGAAAGGGCTCAAGAAGTAGTCTCTTCTTATCCAGTCTCCCACACACAGCAAGAATACCTTCCACAACATTCCAGACAGGTGGGCACTCACCAATTGTCCCACCACCATAGTTCCTGGATCAACCCTCACAGCCTCAAAGAGAGATAAAGTGAATCACAGATAGTTGGTGCAGGAAAATCCACAGGAAACCTGAAGGCTGGGGCCAGGGGAAGGGGAAGTTAAGGAGGAGGAAAGCACTTGATACATGATTTTCCCACCAGAACCTTTCCACGCATGTCCACGTGAACATGGGACAATCAGGAATAAAGCCATACAGATGGAGTTTGGGAAATCTGGAGCAGCCCATTCTACTCCTATTGCTGGATCTCACTTTTTGCGACACTGTGATAAACCGGATCATGTCTTCAGTTTATTTCTCTGCCCCGCTGAAGTTGGACTTGGCCATGTGACTTGTTTTGGCCAAAGCAATGTGGGTGGAGCTAATAGCGTGCCAGTTTGGAGCCAAGGTCTTAAAAGTGTGGTGTGTTTCTGCTCCCTCTCATGTGCTCCTGCCATTCACCATGAGAAGAACATGCCCCAGGTGGATCCTGTTCCCAGGAGGATAAGAGGAAATGACTAGACCTGAACTCAGCCCACATCCTGGGACCAAGCTTGGCCAACCTGCAGCCTGAAGCATAGATGCCCCAAACACACCACAAACCCATGCGTGAGAAAAAAATTTATGCCAAATATTGTAAGCCACTGAGTTTTGGGGTGGTTTGTTATACAGCACTATTGTAGCAATAGCTGGCTAATGCAGACTTTTGTGAGTGAACTGGACATTTGCTGTTTTTGCCACCCACCTTCCATTCACCGTTCCTCTCGTCACTACCCCCTGGATGCCCTCTGGAAACCATCCCCTCTCCATCTCTCAGTCCTGTGCTTTGGGTAGGGCTCCACCCGAGGCTCAGAGCCTTCAGCCTAAGTCAATGGAGCACTGCAGTCCCAAAACCACAATGATTGGTTCAGAAGAGACCTATGCCAGAAGTGCTGGCAGAGGCACAGACGCTCTTTCCTACTGGACTTGAATCCAGGAGGATGTTAGATTGGGAGTTCTGCAGCCATCTTACAACCACAGAAGGAGCCTGTCTGAGAATGGAGCTGGCCAAGAAGAAAGCAGAGCCTAGATAGAGAGAAACAAGGTGTCTAAGCCCCTACATCAAGCCATGCCTGAAGGTGGCTCTGCCTTATGGACTTTCCACTTGTGTGAACTAATAAAGAAAATATCCCCTTTACCTTAAGCCAGTTAGGCTGGAATTTCAGTTACTTACACCTTAAAGATTCCTGACTCTCTTTCAGAAGGGTTGCCTTCCAACTAACTAACCTAGATACCAATCTTCCTTGGGCGGCTATGGTACCCAGGGAAACACTGCTCTCGGGGATGCAGAGGGGGAAAAAGAACACGCCATGAGCACTGCTCTCCAGGCCTTTACAATATCATGAAGGAAAAGCCAAACCACCGCGAAAGGTTTAACTAATAGTTCTGAAATGGAATCAATAACACGTATTTGTTCTTGCTTAGCAGCATTTGAGGGGGTGTTTGCCAGCTAGGCATCTTGGTCAACAGGTGTCCCACTTTTAACACCTAAATCAAGATAGCAAGCGAAAGAAGAGGGTAGGGATGAGGCTTTTCTGGACCAGGCGAGAGAGGCTGAGACCCAGGTGGCCATCAGAACCGTCTAGAGACATCCCCTGAAACTACTCCATGAACACAGGCTGAAATCTTAGAAGACTTGACATCTGCAGTGGTCACTCTGGTAGCCTCCAGCACTCAGGTATAGGCATCCAGACCCACCACTGTCTAGTCTCCAAGGGTCAAGAATCTCATGGCAATCTGCCGATTGTTTTTTTTTTTTTTTTTTTGGTCTGTTTCCCAGTATTTATGGAAGTCAAGAGTCTTTTTTGGGTAAGTTGGGTCCATTTTCTCTGGGAAGACATATAACAACCAATCAGCATCCTTCCCCCAGTGACAAGCCTTTGAAACAGGGCCAGGAGCAAGCCCCTAAAAAGAGATTCCCACATGGGAGAGGAGGGTGAGAATGCTGGGGAGGGGAGAGGTGGATGAAGAATGCTGCCCTACACACCGCAGACTTAGGGGGAAAGGTTGTTGAATGGGGAGTGACCGGCTTGTCTTGAGTGCACCAGGCAGTTTTAGGCCTCCATGACTGTGGCCAATGAGGTTCTCTCTGCAAGGATGTCCTCCCCAGTTTTGTCTGCCCACGTGCCCCAGTTCTAATCCACTTTTGCAATCAGCCGAAGCATCACCTCCTCTCAGAAGCTGTGGTAGGTTGTATTATTGGTCAAGATCCTCACCACCCCTCCCCACTGGCCTGACCCTGTGGAAAAATTATACTTGCTGCTCCATTTATTGCCAACCTAATCACATGACTTGCTTTGGCCCATGAAGCATGAGTGGGAGTGACATATGCCACTTTGGAGCAGAAGCCATTACATGGCTCCGCCATCTCTATTTTCCTTCTGCCATTGACACCAGCCAGTCCCACTTAGGGATTGCATCCTTATCTTTGGTTTCAAAATGAAGACAGAGCATGAAGCAGAACCACAGGAGACCTCTCAATGAACGACAAGAATGTGAGAAAAATAAAATTTTGATTGTTTTTAGTTACTTGAGATGTTGGAGTCATTTGTTACTGCAGCATAACGTAGCCTGAGCTGACTGATACACGCCCCAGGGCAGACTTAGCAGCTTCTTCCCTTATGTTCTCATTGCATCTCATGAGCAACCCAGTTACATGAATTATCTCACTGTGACATAATCATTCACTGTCTTCTCAGGGGGCCCAAAACTCGCCAACAGCAGAGTCCATGTCATGTTAACTAGGTCTCCCCAGGGCCTCGCACAAGACATGGAACACAGTAAGCCCTCAAAGACATACAGGAATAAACAAATGGTCAAAGGATCCTAAAACTCTGCACTGTCCCTTCCTCCCCAAGGAGCACAGCCCTCTCCTGACGCCCTTTGCACAACTGCACAGAAATCCCTGTCTTCATGGTGATATCAGGCGACAAAACTAACTCAAATCAAAGAGCAGGCTGCCGCTGAACTGAATGAAATTGGTCTCCTGAGTCACAGGAATTCCGAGGAGCATGGCCTGGAGGGTAGCAGTCTTTCTGAAGGATGTCCTCAAGTTTCTAATGTTAAAGGCAACCCGATTCCACACATCCAGACGGCTGTAGCACAGGAGGGACCAGGGGAAACGGAGCATTCGCTCAGACTTCTCTTTTGGGGCTGACAGGGCTTGCTTGCAAGGCAGTTTTAAAGAACCCATCCAGGTCAAACTCTTACAGGGGGGCTATCGCTAGAACCTAGAATTCTTAATGCCCAGCTCAGAAGCCCCGCCCTGCTGCCTCTCTCTTGGAGAAACTTCAGCCCAGGCAACCGCCCCTTGGAAGAGAGGGCCCCTGGTTTGTCTCGAGGGCTGCATCCTGAATCACCCTCCGGCGGGGGGAGGAGTAAATCAGCTCGCACACAGCCCCTCCCTCGGAGGAGTGAGCCCACTGTCTCATTTCTGAGTACCTCTTGCTTTTCATAGTATTTATTTTCTCACCCAACCCGTCTGTGTGTCCAACACACACCGCCTTATCTTGGACCATGCGTCAGAAGCACTGCATCCCAGAGGAGAGAGCCCCAGGCCAGGCCTTGCTGCCCAGTTACCAAGAGCAGCGAGTGCGTCTCCCGGGTGCTGGGTGCTGAACGGAACCAAACCATAATATTTACCCCGGGGGCCGACGACGCACGTGGTGGGTGATCAACACCGGGACGGTGGGAACGAGCTGGTGTTTCGGCTCCATCTCCTTCTGCAGAGTTCCTGTTTGTTTTTCCACTGCCCTGTTCCAAGAGGGTGGACACCGGAGGGGCCATGTGGACAGTCTGTGTGTGGCCCCGCTGCCCTCTGCTGCCAGCACCCATGTGGACTCCGGAGGTGGGGGTGTGGGGACTCAGAAGAAGAGATGGGTGACTTCAATGCCTTGGGAGCAAGCAGGTGCAGGATGGAGGCACAAGACGGTTCCCATACAGTGGACTGGGACACAGGGCTGGGCCTGGGAATGACCTGGCGTGGGAAGCCACGGTCATTGGGGGTGGAGGCAGGTAAGTGGGGTGCCTGGAAGCTTGACAGGCCCGAGGGTGGACATGCTCCAGGGGCAACGCTAGGCGTCAACCCCCCCGCCCCGCCCCGCCCCCAACTGCACGCTGCGGAATTCTGCCAGCACGAAGCCGAGTCACGAGCAGAGCCAGAGCAGCGGAGCGGGCAGGACATCATCAGCGCCCGAGAGCACGCGCGCGTGGGTGGAGGGGGAAAGGGAGCCCTCCATCCGACTGCCCCCCTCGCCTGCACCAGCCAGCAGCTCTGCCGTGCACCCCTGCTTCTCCTCGCCCCAAATCTAGGAAAAACGAATGCCCGGGAGAGCCCTTGGAGGGACTGGGGAGGGGGTGCCCTGGGGCGGAGGGCTGAGGGCGCCGCGCAGCCGGGCGCCCGCCCCCTCCCCGCTTCTCCCTCCTCGCCCTGCTCCCGCTCCCCCGGCTCCGCGCCCGCCCCCGCGCGGGAGCTCTCGGGGCGGAGGCGGCGCGCGCAGCGGCGCGGGGGCGGCGCCGGGCGGGGCGGCGCGGGAGGGGGCGAGCGCCGCGCTCCTACGCAAGCAGCCGCGAGAGGGGATCCTGCGCGCAGGCCCCGCCCCCTCACGTGCCCGCGGCGCAGGGCCGCGTGCCGCCCGCGTGACCCGCAGGCCCCGCCCGGCCGCCGCGGGCGCGCGGCTTGCGCGCGTGGGAGGGAGGCGGCGGGGCGGGCCCGCTGGGGCGGGCTGCGAGAAAGTCTGCTTTCTCCAGCCGCGACCCCCGCCCTACCTGTGCCTAGGAGTTGGGGACGCGGGTGCTGAGCTGGGAGCCAGCTCGGATGTGGGGGAGGGGGATGGAAATCGGTGAAAAGAGGTCTCTCTTCCCTCACCCCCATCCGCCCTTGCATTTCAGGGATGAAAGCAGGAGGCAGACTGTCAGAGGACTCTTGCCCAGGGGAAGAGACGCTTCCAGAGTTGAATCTAAGCTTGGCTGAGGAGGGAGGCGGGGAAGAGCGCTGTTGAAATGAGGGGGTGGTCCCCACAGCATCTTCAGCGTCCCTCACTGCGCAGGTGATGCCGTGGCATCCCCGCGTCGGGTGGTCGCCACCGTCAGCCTCGCTGCAGTTGGGTCAGGTGGCCTGTCTTACGGAGCCTGGGCCCAGCCCCGAGCTCAGCACATGAACAAGAATCCGACATCTTCATCCTTCCTGGGCCAGTGATCCCGCTGACTTTCACGGCCCCCCACCCCCGGTCCTGGAAATGGTAGACGGAGCATCTGGAAAGAACCAGTGAGCAGTGGAGGTCAAGGACAGGCCGAGCACCACATTGAGTGTCCACAGCAACAGGGAAGGAAACCCATCATTTCTGCCTTTGCAGAAATGTGTCCTTAAGTGACCCGTGTGCCCGCAAGGTGTCAGGTGCCGAGAGACTCCACACAGCCCTGTGGCGGTCCTGAAACTTGTGTCTCACTGGTTGCTCTTTCCGATGGCTGGTGGAATGAGGAGGGGACTGCCCGAGGAAAGCACTTCAGAGTGCAAGCCCTTAAAGTTAGTAAAATGTCTCCATGAAAAACAGTATACGGTGTGGCACAGAGGCCGGGAGCAGGAGCGAGGGAAGCCACCTGTCCAAATCCCTAGGGCTGGGGGAGGGGCAGGGGTGTGAGGTGGAGACGGGAGGACACTGATTCCCCCCCAGGCGCACTTCCCTGTCTGCCTGTGGGAAATCAGGAGCTTGGTGTGTTCTTTTGACTGTGGATTATATTCCCTAGAGGAAAGGTAGTTTTCCAGGACAGTTGTTTTATGGAAGGCAAAACCTAAGTGTGTCCAGATCTCAGTGTGTTCTTTCCTGGGATGGCCAGGGAACAGGAAGACGGATGGAGGCAGGGAGATGGGTCCCCTTGGGCTGTGTGTCTAGATGTCAGTGTATCTGGACAACTGTCTTTCTACCCTTGGCTCTTCAAGAGCAGGCCACTTGGCTCTCAACACTCACTTTATTAGGTATGGGGGGGGGGGTCAGTATAACTGAATGGCTATTGAGTGCCAGACTGAAGAAAACAAAGGAAGTGCCAGATAAGGGCCTTGATCAGAAGGAATTTATATCTCATAGGGGAAGTCATATGTTCTTGAAATACATACTTAAGGAAATGTGAGTAGGTATATGAGGTCAAGAGCCGCCATGAGTGGTGTAGACAAGTACTTGGATGCTTTGATAGAAGAGAGAGAGCAATGGATGCCAAGGAACCAGAACAGAATCGGGAGGAGTTGAATGAATGAACATTCATTCAATGTTGAATGAGCTGGGGAAGACAGCCTAGGTGCTGAGAAGGACGTGAACACAGGCAGGGAGGAAGGGGCGATTGTGGCCAGGCTGCTGGTCAGGGAGAAGGCTGGTTTGGCTGGAACAAAAGATTTCAGGATCAAGGAAGGTCAGAGATCTCCTTAAGAATGAATCTATTGAGGCCTGCTATGGCGGGAGCTTCCAGGTTCCCCTGCAGTCACTAGTTGTCCAATACTCTCTAAAGCTCAGCTCTGATCACATAAAATCTTCCTTAGGAACATGCTGTGGCTCTCCATTGCCCAAACTCTATCCTGGTACTCCAGGCCCTTTATGATCTATTCCAAACCTGCCTGTTAGCCTTACCTCCTATTCCACCCTTTCAAGCCCACCATAATCCACAGAATCACCCGTGGGCCTCAACCACGCCTTCGCCTTTCCCTCTTGTGTGCCTTCACTCGTATGTTTTTCTCTTTCTTTGGAATGTCCTCTCCTCCCTCACCATTTCTGCCTACTCATCCTTGAAGACACAGCTCAAGTGCCAGCTCATCCCACAGCCAGATGTAATTTTCATCTGAGTTCCCACAACATCGGGTACTCTCTCTTGGCACCTCACTTTCTATGTTGTATTATGGATATGTAGAGACATCAGCTTTCAAAGTAGGTACCGCTAATCCAATCACTTCTTGTTACCTCCATCCCTGTTGGCCTGGTCCACGCCACTCATCTCTTGTCTGGACTGCTGTGATAGCCTCCTGACCAGTCTCACTGCCCTCTTCAGTCCCTTTTCCACTCAGCAGCAAGCGTGATCCTTTTAAAACATTAGTCAGATCATGTTCCACTCCTGCTCAAAACCCTACAATAGTTTCCCATCACATTCAGATGTAATTCAACATTTACCATAATGTCCAGGACCCTATGTCATCTGGCCCATCTGCCTCTCACACGCTCACTAAGCTCTAGCCACCCTGGCTTTCTTCCTGTTTCTGGAATATTCCAACCTCATTTCTGCCTCAGAACCTTTGCCCTTGTTGGCCTCTCTTTATGGAGCACATTTGTCTTAGAATCTATATGGCTCACTCCCTCACTTCATGTCTCTGTTCAAATACCTTCGCCTTAGAGAAGTGTTCTCTTGACGACCTCATCTAGAATAGGCCTTCCTCCCAGTCACTCTCCATTTCTTTACTTTTTCTTAGGAGCCATTACCACTATCTGAACCATATTCTGTTTATTGGGTGATTGAGTGATTGATTGTCAGTACCATGAGGTCAGCTTCATGGGGTCAGGAACTTCTATCTTGTTCACTGATGTAAAACTGCTTCCTCCCACATATTATCCACATGTTATAGGTGCTCACTTTGTTAAATGAATACATGAGTGAATGAGTCTTAACTCTGTCACTCAACTGTAAGCTCCTTGATCACAAGCACCATGTTTTATACATTTGGGTCCCCTCTCCGACTCCTAGTTTCTCACACAGAAGTCCACCTGAATGCTAGCTGAGTGAATTTCAGATTCTGCAGAGAATACCCCCAGCTGACTTTTTTCTCCATTAATGTGACTACACCTGTTTAGAAGACATCAGGAAATGGTCCTGACCTATTCTGTCACCTTTAGGGATGTCCTCATCACACTGATCCCTGGAAGGTCCACCAGATCACTGTTTCTCCAACTGTTTCTCCATTAATTAGTTGTGACCTACATTTTTTTTGATGAGATACAACAAATGAAATATCAAAGTACATTGCAAGTTGTAAGGCTAAGTATTACTGTATTTCAGTTTTGTGTGTGTGTGTATCGTCCAGTCATGACATAAAATGAATATCTTACTCTTGGTCGTGGTCCAAAAACTTTGAAAGTGCTAGATGCCCCATAGATGGTCATCTGTAGAATGCATACTTATACTCTTAATAGTTAAATAGCTAACATTTATTGTGGGTTAACCCTGTGCCAGGCACTCTGTTACACACTTTCACATACAGCCCTTATAACAATTCTAAGAGTAGGGGGCTGTTCTCATTATTATTCCCATTTTACAGAGGAGGAAACTGAGGCTTAGAGAAATTAGCTTGCCCATGATCACAGAGCTGGCAAACAGCCAAGCTGATGGCCCACTTTGAGAGCTCTCCTTAACTGCTATTCTGCATATCTCCTGGAGCTTCTAATCTTTAATTTCATGTACTCAACTGAAAAAGCTCACCTTGTTTTATGCATATAAAACAAACACTACTTACTCAGCGTTCTGATGGGAGACAATGTAGGGTAGCCTGCAGGAGACAATGAGAAGTGTAGATTGAGGGACTTTTGCCCTGCCGAAGAGTTCCACACACCTAGAGGGTTTGAGAATCACTGGTCTTGATGCATTCAGACACACAGAGAACTTAGCTGTAACTAGCTATTCAAGAGGGACACCTGACATGGGCTGTGCCTTTTAGTAGAAGGACACAGCCACAGACAACCCATAGGTTGGCAGGGAGGGAGATGGTGCCCCCCTCCTGCCCTCAGATTCCCTGCCAGGGCCCCCCATTGGCTCAACCGGACATCAAGAGAGTCTGTTAATGCTGTTCACAGAGGGCAACCTTCCGGGGCACTGAACAGAGTGCAGAGTGGATCTGGAAGGGCAGCTGGAGAACCCCCAGCTCCCCATCCTCGGTGTGCAGACCAACAAGAATCCCGAGGCCTTGGGATGCCAGGTCTTCGCTCCTGCACTACTTGACAGCTCTCCACAATTCTCACCTCTCTCCAGAGGGCAAGATCTGAACGGGCCAAGTCGGGCATTGTGCGGTCTTGGGCCACAGTGCAAGCCCCTCCCTTGGCCCTCATTATTCATAGGGCTGCCAAGTGAGAAAAACCAGGCCAGGAAAAGAACTGGCCCCCCTCATCCACCTAGGCGTTTGCAGCTCTGCCAGCAAGCGGGCATCTTCCCCATGATCTAATCACGGACGAGGTCAGTGGGTCTTTATACAGGCTGCGGATTCGACCATCTGCAGGGCAGGGATTTATTCCTCCCAGGATTTTGCCCACTTTAGAGCTGGAACCCCCTGGGGGAAGAAGCAGGGCAAACAGCGAGGGGTGTGGGTGTGTGAGGGGCGGGGTAGAATGCAGGCTTCTAAAGGCGTGTTCCTGTTGTGCACACTTGCCCAGCCTTTGCAGGCGAATGCGTGGCTGCAGTTGTGGCTAAAATATGAATGAATGTGGTTGTGTGCAGGTGCATGAATGACTGTGAGTTTCTGTGAATGAATGCATTTGTGACACAGGGTGTATGGGAGCCCTTGTGAGCTGGGGTAGTGGTTTGCAGGTGCCTGGCTGGCTGGAAGCATCCACTGATCAGAGTCTTTACCAAAGTCTGTAACTGCTGGTTTAGGGGGAGAGGAGAACACTCGGTTTTCTCCTAGCACCTCCTTTTTGCTGCTGCTGCGGTGGCAGCAGAAACCATTGGCAATTGTCTTGTCCTCCCTGAACCCTCAGAGAAGAAAGGGGGGACAGAGGAGAGAAGCCACATGGTCAATCTGTTATCAGAAGTTTCCTCCAAACACAAGAAATTGTCCTTAGATAAACTCCAGCCCCACAGCCTCCTGCCTCGCCCTCAATACTCTTCCTAGGGGCTGAGCAAGGGGCGGATGGGTCGCAGCTGGGGTGTGATTTTCTCTGCCCTCCACTCCCCTGCCCTGCTAGCCTGCCCTGGTAGAATCCTGCATATTCTGCCCTTGTCTGAAAATGTTGAGGTTGGCAACTTCGTACCCCCTTCTCTCTCTCAACTAGATTTCAGGGCTTGAAAAGAAGGGCCTCATTCTTTTAGGAAATAGTGATAAGCACAAATGATTGGGTGATGACAAATTGGAAACCTGACCTCGTGGGTGTATCAAAAAAAAAAAAAGGCCCACCTAATTTTAAGTCATATGATTTAAATACATCTTGGTCTCTCCTTCTCCTCCACCCAAGGTCCCCCACATCCTTTGTCATCCAAGTGGCCTCCTGAGAGGGGCTTTGGACACAATGGCCTTAATTAGTCCCCTCATTAACAGTCTCAGCAGAGGCCAAAGACTGAATGGGTCAGAGAAACCGAATCCTTTTATCACCCAGAGGCACAAGTGCGCACATTTGAGGAGAGTGGGTTGGGGAGAGAGGGTTGGGAAGCAAGAAATGTGGGAAATGAAGGCTATGCAAAACTATTGCACACTGCCCCCTCTGGAAATAGAAAAATCTAATATCCGCCCCTCCCAAAAAAACTTTGAGAGTGGTGTACATCACCCACCTTGCTTCCATGGGGAAGACACTGTATATTCACATATATAATTCATAGGTATATATGAAAATGTGTGGTTGTAAAACAGACTGATTAAAACTGTATTGTTAGCTATGTGAAGGGAGCGGGTGCTCCCCATAAAAAGCAGATTTTTAATAAATGCAGATTTTAACAATGCAATCTAATTATCAGATGGCATATTTAAGTCCCCCAGATTAAACCTAATCCTATTTTGGTGGGCTACTATGCCTTCTCTGCCAAGCAGCCATGAGAGGAAGGAACATCCCAGAGCCTTTGCTTATGAATGTACTGTCTCTGCTAAGCGTGAATGCGCTGGTGCGCTCTGTTTGTATGAATGGGGGTTGCATCTGCTGGTCAGAGGCCACGTGAGATACGTGAGGTGGGAATTATACCTTAAAAAGATGAATTGGAAAAAATGAAACGGAAAAGTGTGAATGGCATAAATCTCTCCCATGGTGCCCCGTCTTCTTTATTACCCACCACCACCATAAGGCACACCTGTCTTATTAAAATTAATTCCTGGCTTTGCAAATATCAATAGATGAATATCTGTACTTGTGTTCCACCCTTCACTGGGACCACGCTGCTAAAAACAGAGCTGCAACACAAAAGATACCGCAGTCAGCTCCAGCAAGGGGTTATTTTTAGATCAGAAAAAAAGAGGGGAAAGAAGAAAAAAGCAGCAGTTCTGGGTTTTGCAATCTAATTTGGTCCCTTTTCTTAAGGAAAAAAAAATCCCATCAATGACATTTTCCATACAATCTGATTTTATTTGGCTTCTAGAAAAAGAAGAAGAGATCTAGGGCTGAAAATTCTGGAGTTTTATGGCTGATTCCAGCTAGTAGCCTTTCTTCACCAGGCTCCGACTGAATTAATTTGATACTATTTTTGAAAGTCAGTGTTTCTAAGGGAGACCTAATGACGCACTGACGTCAATGCGGGTCAATAGCACACACTGCTGGAACTGGGCGTGCTACACCGAGCTGGAGCTGGAGCCTTTTCCAACAGCCCCAACTCTGCAAATATCCCAGCTTTGCAGGGGGAAAAAAGCCAGGGGTTTGTAAACATTGAGACCCCCACCACTCTCCCCGAACACCTTCAAAATTGATACATATTTTCCTGATGCAAAAAAAAGAAAGAAGAAAATCCAAACAGATATAATCAGACGCACTGCAGTGCAAAAAAAAGAAAGAAAGAAAAAAACATACCTGTCAAAGGAACCGTATGTAATCCACGCACACACATTTACGTTCAGAATGCAATGCATATCGTTAGGGTCTGTCTATAAATAGACGCCGAGAGTGTGTGCATCGGGACTTAGTCCCCAAACGGGGTTTTCGAACGTGGGTGATGAGTTCTTTGCTCTGATCAGTTACTCAGGAGGTGCCTGAATGTGTGGGGGTGGGAGCGTGGGAGGGGGGCTGCCTCCTCTCTCTCCTCCTTTTTTCTCTCTCTCTCTCCCCCTCCCTCGCCGCTCACCTCCCCTGTCTTCTCCCGCTATCCCTCTCTCATTTCCTCTCGCTCGCTCTCTCTTCTTCTCCCTCTCTCCTTCAGCCTCCTCCACCCTCTTTCTTTCTCTCCCCCTCCCTCTTCTCTCCCCCTCCCTCCCTCTTCTCTCTCTCCCTCCAAGTCTGGCACTGATCGCGAACTGTTTTGCTTTGCTCCGGGAAGAGTGCAGACACATAACGTGAAATCCCGAGCTCTTTGCGTGGTGCATTTAAAATGCTTCCTTATTTATATTACCCTCCTTCCCTCACCTCTCCCACCCCCTCACCAGTCCTTCCAAATTTCCCTAGAAATCTGTGTAAAGCGTGCGGAGGGGAAAACATTTGCACAAAAAGTGAAGGAGCTCGCCAAGGTAGGTTCTGCCATGCACTGTCTTGTGTGTGGCTTTTGCAAAGTTTATGATGTCAGTTGGTGAATGTTTGGAGGAGTGGATCTATATGACTGGCCATGATTACTGTCTTTTTCATTGAACAGTTACATTTGTACAAATTGCCTAGACTTCTTGAGCAGGCTTTCCTGGGGTTGTGTGTGTATGTGGTTTTTGCAGGAGGCATGTCAGTTGGAAGACAATCCTTTGGTGGCAAACTGGGGAGGGGGTGCTGTCTTGTCTCCCCCATCCTAATGTTTGGGGGTGGAGGGCGTGGAGGGGGCTTCTGTAGTGGGCAGGTGCTTCTTCCACTTTGTCATATTTTGGATTGATTCTCCTTCACTAAGTGTCTTCATCCTGGTCATGATTTTGCACATGAAAATTTAGTTCCAAAAAGGCTTCATGAAGTCAGAGCAAAGTGGGGGAATGAGGGGAGATGAGTGAGTCAGGGCACGGTGGCGGTGCCGGTAGTGGTAACATTTCTTGCATAGAAAATTTAAATCTCTCTTCCCACTATTTGGAGAGAATGCTAAGTCTCCAAGCAAAATAATTTTTTAAACCCTATTAGAGAGTAAAATGAAATTAAAAAAAAGAAAAAGAAAAAAACACGTTTCCATTGCAAGAGCAGAAACTGCTACAGCTCACAACCACCTGTAGAGGGAAATCTCTATGCATGATTTCTTAGGGCCGGCTGTGTAGAGGGAAACCGCCTGAAAAGGAGCCTGGCAAACTTTGCAGCAGGAAGACAAGCGAGGCTGGACTCCGCAGGGCGGAGGAGGGTTAAATCGCGGGGGCGGCAGAGAAGGAGGAAAGGCTGGCGCCCGGCCAGGGTCTCCCACAGTCTGGGGAGCTGCAGGGTTGGCCTGCTTGCTTTGAGAAGCTGGTGTGAAGATGGGCCCAGCTTGAAGTGGAGAAGCTAAAAGGGAGGCGGGGGCTTGCAGGGTATATGGGGGGCGGGGGGACGGCGTTCTGTGAGGTCAGGGGTTGTGTGATGCCTGGTGCCTTGTGGAGATGGGGAGGTCAGAGGCCAGTGTTTCCAGCGGGGCCCTGGTTTCCCCGCTGCCGCACAAAGCAAGGTGGTTATCAACAAGTGTTTCTCCTGAGAAGATTAAGTTTTAACAGAGACTTCAAGGGGTTCTCTAATCTGGGTAAATCCACCAGGGCTTTATTGTGTGTAGCAAAGAGAGTCATTCTTTGTTAGGAAGGAGCTTGGGGAAGAGAGGTGGAGGAATGGAGAGAGGGGACTTTTGAACATCAGTCGTTTGACCTTGGGGGCTAGAGTTCAAATCCTCCAGAGGGTTGAAAAGGCTGAAAAGGTATCGTTACCCCCTTCTCCTGCCCCCGCATCTTTCATGCGGAGCTTTATGTTTAATGGGGAAAATGCAGCACTTGGTGTTGGCCAGACCTCCTCAATGGGAATTCCATGTGTCTGAGAGCAGGATTTTTTTTTTTAATCTAGAGAAGCAGGCAGCACTCTCAGCTCTAGTACTGTGTTTTTCCCCTGTAAATGATCTTCTAGGAAAGCTGAATCGCCTCCACTGTGGAGAGCAGCTGCTCCTGGGAGGTGGACCACAAGTCTCTTTGGAGGGGTGGAATACCCCATGGTCTTTAAATATAGGCATGGGGGCACCATTTGAAGGTCTGGTTAAATGCACTTGGAAATATGGGGAAGGTAAAAAGGCAATGGTTCTTTGGACCAGGCTAGTGGAAGCGAAGACCACCAGGATGGGAGTGTGATTCTGAAGGAGTGAGTGGCGGCTTTCTCCTCATGGTGGGGCTGGCTTGGTTACCAAATTAACATGAGAAGTGAATCTTTTTCAGCAGGGGGGTGGGGGATTTGGGGAGGTGCTTGGAAGTTAGAATCAGCATGCCCTTGCCACAGCCCCAGAGCTAGAATAACCCAAAGGCAAGGGTTATTCTAGACATAGAAATGAGATTGGAGGTGAGGTGGGGCATAGACTGGGACTAAGCCTGCTGTTGGGTTGCAGCGTTATACTAACTAGAGAAAGCAGAGTGGATGTCCACTCCATCCATATGGACCTGCTACTGCGGAGTAAAACCAGGCCATCATGCCTCACAGCCTCTGTCCACATCGCTTAAGGGCCTAGTTCAGAAGACCACCCCCCTCATTTTTTGGTCCAGTAGTGGAAGGAGGATAGTCTCTCACAGCCTAGGATGCGTTAGGGTCACTTATGTTGCTCCTCTCAGAAGGAAGTTGTTTCTGTTCTTTCCCCAAGTCAACAAGTGTTTGTCTCTCTTTCATATAAAGGCAGAGGAGAGTGGTGACAAGAAAAACCTGGTCCTGGAAATACAGGCATACCTCGGAGATATTGCAGGTTTGGTTCTAGACCACCACGATGAAGCAAATATCGCAATAAAGCGAGTCACACAAGTTTTTTGGTTTCCCAGTGCATATAGAAGTTATGTTTACACTATACTGTAGTCTAAGTGTGCAATAGCATTATATCTAAAAAAACAATGTGTATACCTTACTTTAAAAATATTTTATTGCTAAAAAATGCTAACCATCATCTGAGCCTTCGGAGGGTTGTAATCTTTTTGCTGGTGGAGGGTCTTGCCTCCATGTTGATGGCTGCTGACTGATCAGGGCAGTGGCTGCTGAAGGTTGGGGTGGCCGTGGCAATTGGTTCAAGTAAGACAACAATGAAGTTTGCTGCACTGATTGACTCTTCCTTTTATGAACGATGTCTCTGTAGCGTGTGATGCTGTTTGATAGCATTTTACTCCCAGTAGAACTTCTTTCAAAATTGGAGTCAATCTTCTCAAGCCCTGCCGCTGCTCTATCGACTAAGTTTATGTAATATTCTAAATCCTTTATTGTCATTTCAGCAATCTTCACAGCATCTTCACCAAGAGTAGATTCCATCTCAAGAAATCACTTTCTTTGCTCATCCATAAGAAGCAACTCCTCATCCATTAAAGTTTTATCATGAGATTGCAACAATTTAGTCACATCTTCAGACTCCATTTCTAATTCCAGTTCTCTTGCTGTTTCCACCACGTCTGCAGTTACTTCCTCCACTGAAGTCTTGAACCCCTCTAAGTCATCCATGAGGGCTGGAATCAACTTCTTGCAAACTCCTGTTAACACTGATATTTTGACCTCTTCCCATGAATCACGAATGTTCTTAATGGCATCTAGAATGGTGAATCCTTTCCAGAAGGTTTTCAGTTTACTTTGCCCAGATGCATCAGAGGAATCACTATCTATGGCAGCTATAGCCTTGAGAAATGTATTTCTTAAGTAAGACTTGAAAGTTGAAATTACTCCTTGATCCATAGGCAGCAGAATGGATATTGTATTAGCAGGCATTAAAATGACATTAATTTCATTATACATCTCCATCAGAGCTCTTGGGTGACCAGGTGCATTGTCAATGAGCAGTAATATTTTGAAAGGAATCTTTTTTTCTAAGGGGTAAGTCTCAACAGTGGGCTTAAAATATTCAGTAAACCATGTTGTAAACAGATGCGCTATCTTCCAGGCTTTGTTCCATTTATAGAGCACAGGCAGAGTAGATTTAGCATAATTCCTAAAGGCTTTAGGATTTTCAGAATGGTAAGTGAGCATTGGCTTCAACTTAAAGTCACCAGCTGCATTAGCCCCTAACAAGAGAGTCAGCCTGTCCTTTGAAGCTTTGGAGCCAGACATAGACTTCTCCTCTCTAGCAATGAAAGTCCTAGATGGCATCTTCTTCCAATAGAAGGCTGTTTTGTTTTTGTTTTTGTGAGGAAGATCAGCCCTGAGCTAACATCCATGCCAATCCTCCTCTTTTTGCTGAGGATGACTGGCTCTGAGCTAACATCTATTGCCAATCCTCCTCCTTTTTTTCCCCAAAGCCCCAGTAGATAGTTGTATGTCATAGTTGCACATCCTTCTAGTTGCTGTATGGGGGACGCAGCCTCAGCATGGCCGGAGAAGCGGTGCGTCGGCGCGCGCCCAGGATCTGAACCCGGGCTGCCAGTATCCAAGCGCGCACACTTAACGGCTAAGCCACTGGGCAGGCCGAGAAGGCTGTTTTAGCTACAGTGAAAACCTGTTGTTTAGTGTAGCCATCTTTATTAATCAGCTAGACCTTCTGGATAACTTGCTGCAGCTTCTACATCAGCACTTGCTGCTTCATCCTGCACTTTTACGTTATGGAGATGGCTTCTCTCCTTAAACCTCATGAACCAACCTCTGCTAGCTTCAAACTTTTCTTCTGCAGCTTCCTCACCTCTCCCAGCCTTCACAGAATGGAAGAAAGTTAGGGCCTTGCTTGGATTAGGCTTTGGCTTAAGGGACTGTTGTGGCTGGTTTGATCTTCTATCCAGACCACTAAAACTTTCTCCATATCAGCAATAAGGCTGTTTCACTTTCTTATTATTTGCATGTTCACTGGATAGCACTTTTAATTTCCTTCAAGAATTTTTCCTTTGCATTCACAACTTGGCTAACTCTTTGGCACAGGAGGCCTAGCTTTCAGCCTATCTTGGATTTCGACATGCCTTGGACATTTCTAGCTTTTGATTTAGAGTGAGAGACGTGTGACTCTTCCTTTCACTTGAACACTTAGAGGCCATTGTAGTAGGGCTATTCATTGTCCTGATTTCAATATTGTTGTGTCTCAGGGATTAGGGAGGCCCGAGGAGAGAGAGAGAGACGGGAGAACAGCCGGTCGGTGGAGCAGTCAGAACACACACATTTATTGATTGAGTTCGTCATCTTTTAAGGACGCTCCAAAGCAATTACAATGATAACATCAAAGCAAACTGATCACAGATCACTATAACAAAGATAATAATGGTGAAAAGAGTTACCAAAATGTGAACACAGAAACACGAAGTGAGCAACTGCTGTTGGAAAATGGTGCTGATAGATTTGCTCGATGCAGGGTTTGCCACAAACCTTCAATTTGCAAAAAATGCAGTATCTGCAAAGAGCAATAAAATGAGGTATGCCTGTATAGCCATGTGTCCTCCATAGTCCCCCAAACCCATCAGTATCGCTCTCTGCTCTTAGCTGTGGTCTTCTAAGGACCAAGTTCCAGAAGGACACCAGTCAGATATATACATATACTCCCGGACACCCTTTTCACGCCAGCCTTCGTGGTGTTTCGTGTCCTTCAGCCAGCCCTCCGAGATCCATGCAGAGACCACCTCTCTCAGGTTATACCAGGTGCCCAAGCACACATCACATGTAAACACATATGTGCAATATTCATGCACGCATGTGTGCCGAGACCACAACAATGCGCGTGTGTGTGTGCAGAGTTCTCTCCACACGTGAGCTCACGAGCAACACACAAAAGAACGGACTGTCTTCATCTTCTGTCAAGTCTTCTGTCAAGAAGATGCCAGTGGAGAAATGCCACATCCAGTTTTAGGGGTGGATCTGACGTCCCTGAGTGTATGTGGTGAACCTGAATTTGCCTTAGGTTTCCTCATATTCATTCAGGAGTGTCAGTGCCCCCTTCACTCATCGTTGGAGAACGTTCCTGCAGGCAGATATCTACCCACTTAGGAGAAGAATGAAGTCCAACTTTGCCCTTCATACCGTGGATGGGCCCTGGTGATTCGCCTCTGTTTCTCAATACAAAAATAAAGGCAGGAGCAGGGCCAGCTACAGAATTTGTGGCGCCCAGTATAAAATGAAAATGTAGGGCCCCTTGTTCAAAAAGCAGGAGAAAGTGCCGTTAAAACTAAAATATAAAGCTGTTTTCCTTTTTTCCACAGTCTCTCTCTCAACTTGTCACAATGTTTTTTATTTGCTAAATAAAAATTAAATTTTTTAATTATTAGCATGAATTTTATCCTCCATCTTTATATCACGCAATGCTAGTTTTAAATGCAGATAAAAAGGCATTAATTCATTTGCATAATTATCAAAATTACACAATTTGTATTTCATAGGTCATACATGCACGTGTATTTCGTTCTTACCAGAACAGTGGAAACGTGGAACAAAATGAACTCAACTGCTTTTATTTCACTTCTTATATGTGAACGTTCCAGCAGCACTCTCTGAGGTCAGCTTGCTGATGAGTCAGAAAGGACTGAAAGGAAAAGGAACTATAGAGGTTGCTCTCTCCTTCCCTTTCCTGCTATGTCGTCATTTTTAGCATGGGGTGGTTGGCAAATACAGGGAAGGAACATGAGTAAGAAATGATATGATAAAGATCCTTGGTCACAGTGTTTTGTAGAATCCCACTGCCTTCTTTCTGCATTTGAAGCAAGTTCTGGTTCAAACAGTGTGACCTCTCGGTACTGTCGATGCCTCATTTACTCATAAACTTACCTTTTACTTACTTTGAGTCTCGCTGAGCTCCCGCTGGAATTCTGTACTCTCGGGGTACTGCCAACACTCTGGGGCATCGAGGAACAGTGAACACACATATCGCGTGAATCTTCTCTACTCACGCATTCTCCGTTGTCCCACAGACTTTACTTACGAAACACAGATTCAAAGATAAAGTTCTTAAGAATCTCAAGACAATGACAGCAGTGTATCAAACCAAGCACAAGACCTTTCTGAGCACAGGGCCATGTGTGACTACACCAGTTGCACACCCATGAAGCCAGCCTGGGCAGGACAAAGTGAGAGGTCACCTGGATCCCAGACTGAGGAGGCTGTTGCTCATCTTCCCTCATCAAGCGAATAATCCCATCTGCCACAAAAACACTTCAGCAGCCTCCACTTTTGATCCTTTGGGGTTTTGTTCTCCTCTAACCAAGTCCCACTGTGTGAAAAGTCCACCACTTCCTGGTTATGGTATCACAGCTTTGAAGAGAGAATTCATCTGCCGATCTCTTCTGAGTCTGCTGAAGCCTTAGGTTAGAGCCCAGGCCTTGGAAATGAAGCATCCATCCAATCCCTACCCACCGCTTTCAAGCTTGGCTCCATCAAGCCTGATGTGTGCTTCGGTTTCACCATCTGCAAATGAATAAAAGAATGCTTAGCTTGCTTCATGGATAATTATGCAAATTATTGAGTACTTATTATTATTAGCTATTACTTATCTCACCACTGCTCTGAAGTCTTCCCAGGGATCTCTTGGTCCAGGATGACAGGTTCTCAGAAATGAATTTGGCAGTAAATTCAATTGATGTTGATATGGAGAAAGTAGGGCTTGAGGCTCAAAGGGTCAAGAGGTCCTATACTCCTGATGGACCCCTGCAGAAAGAGAATCTTTTTTTCCTTCATCAATTCTTCCCTACTCCTTACTCTCTAAGGAGTAAAGCTAGAAGGCACCTTAGAAATGTGAGGTGGACTAGAGTGGAAATAGGGTGGCATTAAAAATGCATCCAACCTAGAAAATGAAGACCCTGCATTCTATTGACCCTCTGTCCTTGGTTCAGGAACTTTGAGAGTTGTGTTTTTCAGCCTTAATCTAGTTTTTCTTTCTTGCCTGGTCCTTTAGGTGACAGAAACACCCTTTTGTGAAATATTTAGCTTGGACTAAGCTACTGAGAATACGTAGAGAAAAGAGAAAAAGGAATTACTTTCATTTATTCTTTTATATCACCTTTCCTAGACTTGGAGGCTGCTGCAGTGGCAGCCCAGTTAGTGGACTGGAAGACCAATCAATAATTATTTACTGTTTGTATGAATGAGCCTAGCACAGTGCTTGACCTATGGTGGGTGTTTACTAAACACTAGCTGACTCTAAGTATGTCTCATTATTGTGGCAATACGTTATAGTGAAAGAGCCATGGATTTGGCATCAAACCACATAGATTCAAGCAACCAAGGGGATATATGATCTTGAGAAAATTACTTAGCTTGATTGTGACCTGCCTACCTCACCTGAACTATGGGGGTATTCACATTGTAATACCTACCTCATTGAGAAGGAAATGAGAAGTGAGATGACATCCAAAAGCACGCTAGAGTGCTCTACATACATGATACATATCTTTGCACGTATGTGTGTGCACAGAGGCAGATGTTAAAATTTTTTAAATCCTGCCTTCCTCTTTTTCCCATCTCATTCAGCAATAGAGGTAGACATAGGTCTTTGATAGGCTGGACTCGCACAGTGTCCTCAGTAAAGTATAATGGTGAATAATTCAGGCTTTGCAGCCAAACAGACCTGGGTTCAAATCTTGGCTCCTATATTTGGTTGGTTATGTGACTTTTGACAAGTTATTTAAACTCTCGAAGCCTCGGTTTCTTGACACTTAAAATGAGAGTAATAATAGTACCTATCTCAAAGAGTTATGGTAATGACTCCTTGAGTTTTTTGCAAAGGGCTTGGCGCAGTGCCCAACACATACCAAGTGTCTAATATATTACTATTATTTTTTATTGTTATTTTTATTATGCTACCTCTGGCCATTGATGAGCCCAAGGAATTATCAAAAAAGTGACTTGGGAGCATCTTCTTATGGCATGTTGTGGGGTGGCGTTTCCACCATATGCCTTTCTTTGCTGAGTAGATTCTTCCATTTCTAAGGCTAGCAAAGTCGTTCTTAGACCTTTCCACGTACACAGGGACTCCTCTTGGGAAATACTGGGTAAAATCTATCTTCCTCCACCTTAGCCTACTGAAAGCCAAAGGAACTATTCTCCATTGACCCTGCCAAGCAAGGGACAGGCCTGGGAAACTTCCCTGAACCTTTTACTTCAGCTCAGAGCCCATAAATCCTCTTCCCCCAGCAGCCCCCAGTCATGTAAGATGAGGCATCCTGGTAAGGAGAAAGGGGCCTGGTCGATGCTTAGCACGGGATTGGACCTCAAGAGTATGGGTGTAAGAAGATCATCTGCATTTGACTCACTGGAGCCTAGATGCAAGACTCAAGTCTCCTCTCCACTGGGGCAGACGTTCCAAGTCCTCCTTGGACATTGTGAGTGTCCCTCAGTGATTTCTTTGAGGCAACTATGACTAGCTACTCCTCAACCAGGTCTTGATTTTCAATGACCTCATTCTCTAATGGAGAACAGAAGAAAGTAATCCCTTACCCGGTCTCCATGGCTTCATCAAAATTGGGAACTCAACAAAAATTCATGGAGAGTCCACTAGATAGCAGGCCATGCACAGGGCTCTGCAGATTCAGAGACAGTAGTAACTAAGACATGGATCCTGCTTGCCACCATGGCACTCGTAGTCCAGGAGGTGAAAGAGGCCTTAGCAGCCCACATTCTTCTTTCGGTAAGACCCAAACCAACCCTGGGTTCTTACAAACTTTTAAAGCCCTTGCCTGACCAATAAGCCATCATAGGCTTCCTTTCCCTGTTCCAAACTTATCTGTCCTGTGTCCCATTCTATCAGGAATCCTTTCATCTGTAAGTGTATATGAGCCTGTTAATTGGTGTGGATGTACCCGTTAAGAAAGAAAAACAAGTTCCACCCATTAGGGTCCAGATTTCTAGTTCCACAGACTCTTGGTGAGGAGGCCAGGCTTTTATGGCAGTTCATCCTATTGGAAGCCCATGGGCTGACTAATTAGAGTTCATGGGTCCCAGAACTGTACAACCTACCTTAACCATCACATCATGGGTATTAAGCACCACAGAGCTTAAGACCTGCTTTGCAGGGAGTGGCCTCAACCTAGCCTCAGTCTGGGGCAGGAGTTAGGACCCCAATTCACTACAAGGGTTATTTGCTTCTATTTACTTTTCTATATTGAATTCACACAGATTTGGAAAACAGAAATTGTTCAAGGAGGTGATGAGAGAGAAAAGGGAAGAGCAAAATAGCCACTATGCCTCCCTGAAAACCCTTCACTAGTCACATCCACTGTAGCAAGAGGATTTCTCCTACTCTGCGTTAACCTACTGATTTATAAGCGTCTCAGATTTCTAAAAGCTTAACCACGTATGTTGTCTTCAGGGAATCTGGTGCGCTGGATACTTGAGAACAGAAATCAATAAGCTTATTCCCTACCTTAGCCCGTGACCTGGGGCAAGCTGACTCTCCCTCCAGCCTTCAGTTCCCCTAAATAGATTAGAAGAATGCCTCCCTTTCTTTTTCTAGAAGGTAAGGTCTGTAACCAGTAGCCTCCCTCATCAGCAACCATTATATTCTCTTATGTGTCCCTCAGTTCTCAGAGACCCTGTGCTCAGATAGGTTGACTGAACCAGGAGTCAGACCCAGGGTTCTAGTCCCAGGTCTGCTGCCCTAACCTAGTGAACTTAGGTGATTCACTTGGCCTCTCTTGACCTCATGTCTAAAACAAGGGGATCAGAGTCAACTAGCCCAATAATTTATGCAATCTCATGCCTGTTGCGCAGAGCAAGTTGAATAATTCTTGTCCTTAAGGAGCTCCTAAGGTGCTTGGAAGAGTAGGCACATATGAGTTGAAGGTACTGTTATCACAGGCTTTTTTTAAGGCCCTGGGGTGGAGTGGTGAGTGGTTGCTCAGGCCTCAGACAACAGGTTTCTCTGGGCCCATTCATCCCCAGGATGTCTGGCATTCCACAGACTGTCCACAGCAAACACAACACCAGAGCATGGATCCCTTTTCATCTGGGGCCTATACATGCCCAGCCCCCTGACAGCACCTTGGATATTGTCCCATTAAAAGGAAAGAATCTAATGTAGGGCTCAGAGTATGAGCCAGACAGCTTGGATGAACATCTTGCCTACTTAAGTAGCTCTGAGACCTTGGACGAGTTCAGTAACCTCTCTGTTTCCTCATCTATAAAATGGGAACGACAACAGTACCTACCTCCTAGGGTTATGATGAGGAGTAAATGAATACCTATGAAGTGCTTAGGACACTGCCTGGCATATAACTAGTGCTCAGTGGAGGCTTGCTGTTATTATTATTGTCTCCCCCATTCTTAAGGCATCTCTGTCCCTAATACCCCACCCCTTCGGGTCCCTCTTGGGAGACTGCCATGCATTTGAAGGGGATTTCAAGGAAAACATAAGTACTCTGTAATAGTCTGGCTCTGGAGGGCTCTAAGCAGGATGCAGATGAAGCAACTTGCAGCATGATGAAGACTGGTCCCCGCTGAAGGCTTGGTGCATCCCTGCCAGGGCCAGGAAGTAAACCAGACCATAAATCTCTAATCAGAATGAACACCTCATATGCATGAGCCCCAGCTCCAACCGAAATATTAGTAATTCTCCTGACTTACAATCCAGACCAAAGCTGTGTTTTGATTTATAACCAAACATACAATTTCAAACCAATTGGAACCTATATATTTGCTAATACAGGTGGCCCAGAGCAGCAAGTTATTCCATGAGCCAAAACATTTGGTGTCAGCCCTGGAGATGAGGGGATGAGAAGATGGCAGGACAGGCTTGGGTCTGAGTCCTCTCTTCTTCCTGTAGCCAGTGGTTCTCAGGCTCTTCAAGGCAATAGCTCCTTCATTTTTTCTCCTCCATGTCATCAGAAGCCCACTTTCTGACCGGACAGCTTCCCTCTGTTAATTTCAGGAAGTGGAGGATGAGGAGGAGCAGCCAAGCTCATGAGGTGATTGAGGGCAGGGTGCTTGGCATCTATGATTAAAGAGAAGTGCCTCCTGTGATGTTACTTATACAGCCTCTGCTTTCCCTACCTGGTCCAAACCCTATGTCAAAGGAGCCAACACTGACCCTTAGCCAGAGGTGGGTGAACAGAGTCCAGCAAAGTTACAAATCAGGGTAGATGGAGTGATGGCTTGATAGCTGCTGATAAAATCCATTGCCTACTCTCCCCAAGATTATTCTTTTTTTCCTTTTTTTTTGAGCTTTTTAAAAAATTTTTTTGTTTATTGCAGTAACATTGGTTTATAACATTGTATAAATTTCAGGTGTACATCATTATACTTCTATTTCTGCATGGATTACATCATGTTCACCACCCAAATACTAATTACAATCCATCACCACACACATGTGCCGAATTATCCCTTTCGCCCTCCTCCCTCCCCCCTTCCCCTCTGGTAACCACCAATCCAATCTCTGTCTCTATGTGTTTGTTTGTTATTGTTATTATCTACTACTTAATGAGTGAGATCATCCGGTATTTGACCTCCCTCTGACTTATTTCACTTTGCATAATACCCTCAATGTCCATCTAAGTTGTCACAAATGGCTGGATTTCATCATTTCTTATGGCTGAATAGTATTCCATTGTGTATATATACCACATCTTCTTTATCCATTCGTCCCTTGATGGGCACTTAGGTTGCTTCCACTACGGAAAACAGTATGAAGATTCCTCAAAAAATTAAGGATAGAACTACCATACGATCCAGCTATTCCACTGCTGGGTATTTATCCAAAGAACTTGAAAACACCAATGCGTAAAGATACATGCACCCCTGTGTTCATTGCAGCATTATTCACAATACCCCAGGTTATTCTTAACAGTAGTTCCCAAAGAGTCTTTTCCATTCAGGCTTGGGACCTAAAGACTTCTGCTCTTAAACTAGGTCCCCAGCTGTCAGTCTTCCAGCTCATCCCCAAATTATAAAAGCCCAGTGCATTTTCCAAAGATGTAACGAGTCCCTTTTGTTCTCTGTGGCTTGGCCAGGTATCTGAGGGATTGTCTTAGACTGGGAAAAGGAGGTGAACTGCTTCATCCTTGTGGAATTGTTTCCTCCTGAGATAGGTCACACTTGCCCTATGGAAATGAGACAGTGGAATGAGAAGGTGTGTCTCACTGCCCACATTACCCTTACCCTTGGAAACATCTCCTAATGCTGAGCTGAACTAAAATTACTGTCTGTTTGAAGAACCCAGCTAGGGCCCGAAGAGGGGCTGCTCTGTATTTCAGAATACCAGCTACTATACTTAACAGCTGTTTGACTTAGAGCAGGTTGTTTACCCTCTCTAAGCTCCAACTTTTCAACTTTAGAATGGAAATTGTAATAGGAACTGTTTCATTGAGTTGCTGAAGGATTGAACAGGATAATGTATACATACCTCTTATCACAGTACCTGAGATTACTAAATACTCAGTAAATATCAGCCAGTGTTACTGTTGATGTCATGCCAGCAGAAGGTGGGAGAGGAGCTCTCCTATGTTTTTAACCTTCTTGGATGGCAAGTCTTTGCCTTATCTGGGTTCCTCCTGAGCTATGTATCATCCTCTACGTAGGTGAGGCACAGAACCCCTTGGGTACCCTAAAAGAAACAAGGCCACTGCAGATCAAAATCACACTGTGAGCAAATGTTAATTGTAAGAAAGACTGGAAAGATCTCTCACCATCTCTTGGGGCTCCTCCTATTGCATTGATTAACTGTGAACCAGAAAATAAGTGTGAGAAAAAAGGTTTGTGCCCTGATAGGTGAGCCATCTGGTTGACCCGAGAAATCTGAGCAGAAAAGGAACTGCGGAAAAGCTCGGCTCAGAGTCTCAGTGGAGTCCATCTTGCTACCTTTTGGAAGCCATTTTAGATCTTTTCTCTGAGAGGGATCCCATGTCCGTCATTTAGTTTCTCAGACTCTTGACTTTAAAGGCTCCTAAGAGCAGGTAAGGACTGTTTTCTTCACTCTGCTGCTTGACAGTGGCCAGGCTTCACGACTGCCTTCTAAGAAGTTTATAATAAGGTCCTTTAGTGACCAGGAATCTAGATACTTGTGGGGAGAGAAGAACTAGAAAGCTAGAGCATATTCAAAATTCCAAAGGCTGGAGAAACTTTAGCTTCAAAGTCTCAGCCCCAGATCTCCTGGGATCAGCCCCAGTAAGAATGATCCTTTCTATGCCCAGTTGCAACTAGAGCCCAAGAGTTGAACCTTGGCATGAGACTCAAGCTGTCTCTAAAGTTCAAGAACCCTAGGGTTCTCTGAAAGCAGGACTGGGTCCAGGTCTTTTGCTGAGGGCTCCAGTTTTCTCTAAGTGAAGGGTTTCTGGTGAGAGAAAAAGTCCGTGGCCTATGAGCAGAGATTTGTTTTACAGAGAAATGAAGGAAATGTAGACCAGAGAAGAGCAGTTTTACTCGGGAGCTCCCTCTACTGGCTCTTTGATAGAAATTCCATAGCAGTCATTCTGCCCGGCCTTGTGGGTATCAGTTTGAGGTATCTTAGCGTCTTGGTGACTAGAACCACAGAGAAAATTAGGTATCCCGAGGCACCAAAGAAGATGAAACTCCAGAGACTGGTTTCTTCTCTCTCCTCCATAATTTCATCTAACACCTATTGGGTGCAAAGCATTTTACTTGCATGATCTCATTTAGTACTCACTACAATCCGTGTGGCAGGGTTTTACAAATGAGACAACCAAGACCTGGAGAGATTAAGTTCGTTCCTGGCATCACAGAGACTAGCAGATCCCCTCAGTGGTCCTCATTGTTTTTAGAATTCTCCTGAGTGAGAACTCAAGAGAAGCGAGAACCAGGGGACCCTACGAAATTGAAAGTGAAGCTTGGTCTTATCCCCTCATATGAATAGGTTGTACCTGGCTCTGGGTTTGCTCCATAGACTTCCTGGGTCCCAGAGCCTTTCAACCGTGCTTTCTAAAAAATGTAGCCCATGAGGCAGTTAATTACACGGCAATCGTTGTCCAATCTATGCTCTCACTGTGATGCCCAAACTGAAGAAAGCAGAGTGACTACCACAGTGACTAAGAAGAATTTCCATTACAGAAGCGAGGCCTTTTTTAATTTGTGGACATATTCACACTCATGTTTTTAAAAATAAAATCCTGTGGGGTAGGTAGGGCAGGTAGCAGTACACACATTTTGTAAGTTGGGAATTTCAGATACTGAGTGACGCATGCCAGATTTTGGTTAGGAGCAAACGGCAGAGGCAAGACCAGAATCTTCACTCTCAGCTTAAGTTCTGACTTTCTGGTTGGTGTTGGTTGAAACTGAGGTCTTGACTGGGCTTTTCAACTGCAGAAAAGAAAGACTGTGAAACCACCTCCTTGATTTACCTGCAGATCCTGCCCTGAGTCACTGCTTTCCCAGTTTCTGGTTGGTTCATAATTGAGCAGCCCTGATATTGAGTCATTTGGGAATTAGGAATTACACAAGCCACTTATCTTTTTAAGGTTGGTCTCTCACCAGCCCACATTTTAAAGGTATCTGGGTCCCTGGGAGAATTCCAAATATTATTCCAACTCTCCTGTACCATGCAAAGATGTAAACCTTTTCACTTCACGCAGGAGAACCTCAAAGCATTTCCGCATTGGTTCTTCCTGGGGATTTGAGATATGGGTAAGTCATAGGATTCTCATTCCTCTTTGGGTTGGGTGCTGGTCTCCAATTGCTGTGCTTCTAGATATACACAATGGGAGAGAAGTCACACCCAGATATTACCCAGCTCCCCCCACCCCTGACTTGAGACCTCCTTCTCCCTTCCCCTCTAGGCAGAGTGATGTCATAATGAGATCAGAATGGGACCTGCTGATGATAACACAGTAGATACATGAGCAGGCTTTCTGCAGTGCCTCCTGAGCAGTCGGGCTGCAACTGTCCTAAACAGAGTGTTTGGGTTAAAAATATTTGTCCATGATGTAACCACCTGGCCCTTAGCTACCAGAAGAAGCAACTCTCCCTGGTTTGACCTGTTAATAGCACAATCTCTACTTTATCAGAAATGTGACTTGTTGATGAATAGTTGGTCCAGACCTGCCAATTTGGAGTGAACTCACATTTGGCCACCTGCTGGTAAGGCTGAGCCTCCCTTTAGCCAACTGTAACCTTCAGCATCTGCCACTCATGTCCCTGCCACCCCCAGGGAAGCCAAAATGATACCACTGAGGGAGGGGAGGGGACAGCCTGGAAGTGAATGCTCACAGGGAACCGTGAGTGATGGGACGTAGATTGCTGACACCATATCCCTTTCATTCTTGCTTGTTGTAGGAGCGCCAGCGACCGAGAGGAGACCAGATGAGTTTTCAAAGCAGTCCTCAGACACCCAGGACACACCTCATCCTTTGCCTCATGCTTTCTGCAATGTTGCTGCTCACTTTCATCTTCCTGTTAACCCTTGCCATTATTACCTGATCACCATCCTTCCTCCATTCCCTGCCCACGCAGCGCTTTCTCTGAGGGGCCTCTCTTAGGGGCAGTGGCTTTGCTCTCTGTTTGGCGAGTTTCCCTCTGAGTGGTATCCAGATGGCTGACATTAGTTTCTTTCTCTCCTACCCCTGCCTCATGCCAGACTCAGCTCAGCACTGAGCCCCCAGGTCAGGAAAACCACAGCAAATCCTACCTCTTCCAAAACGGAATTGCAAGACTCTCTGCCAGAGCAGTCACACTCAATAAAGGTACCCAAGGTATCTGAGTGTGATGTAATTGAAACCAGATGGAAAGACCAGAAATCCCTTACTTAATCCCAGACAGATACAGTGAAAGAGCTTACTCCTGACTCTTTGGACTTATTGAGAGTATAGGGGTACAGAGGAGAGAAAGAGAAAGATCCTCAGAATTGGATTGCCCCTGGATACAGGATGGAATCATCTAGAATTTTTTTTTCTCCAATTAAATTTGCATTTCATTCTACCACATTGTGATGGCTGCACTCTAGACATTTTCATTTGAGACCCAAGGCTTTTCTTCATGGGCTCTGAGCCACAGGTTCCTGGATGGTGAGGTAAGTGACATTTGCCAGCACTGTCTTGGGTAATTTGTAGTGATCCCAGAAACCCAGGGCTGATGAGCCAGATCCACCCTGTTAAGCTGTAAGATTTGTCCTCTGTTGGTTCCTATTGACCCACCTGCTCTTGGGGGATCCCCTGCCCAGCCATAGATGTTAGTCAAGCCTCACCATGTTAGTCTAGACCTCTACAAGACAAAACAGACCCCCCAGGATTAACCAAATCAAAATTTGTTGAGGTCAGAGTGCTCTCTTTCTCAAAGACAATCAGTACAAAAAGTGTGGTTCTCAGAAAACCTACTATACCTAGAAAGTGTATTTTCTTCTCCTCCCCTTTTATTTCTACTTGTAGGGGTAAGCTAGAACTAATGGAAGATGCCAGGTTTTCACATGTGAGCTGAAGGTCTCTCTTCTTATGACAGGGTTCAGACTCAATTCATTATTTAACTCATAGTCTTACCAATAAGTACCAAAAACTGGCCAGTCCAACAGATACGTTAGTCCACTCTTCCTCTGTTCCACACCCTGTATTTATTCGACTAGGAATTAAAGAAATGCAATGCCTATTTTTAAACTATTGGCCTGTCAGATATAGCAATCCAAGCAGCAGCTAATTTCAAGGCTGTTTTAATAGTGAAAGAATTAAAAGCTCAGCTAACTCAGACCCACTGGACCCCCCATGCATTTGTGATTGAGCTCTCTCTGCCCACCGAATTCAGGTGGGGTAGACAACTGTCCACCAACCACAAGATTAAGGCCAAACTCATGCAGGTATCTTGAAGCACCCCTCAGATTGTTCCTTTCTCCCTGTGGTCCATGCTTTTCAAGCTCTAATCCTTTTCCTTTTAGCCTCAGCTAAACTAAAGCACGCTGGCCTCCTGAGCCCCACCCCACCCTACCCCTTCAGCCTCAGCCCCCTATCATGTGCTTGCTCTGGCTTCCTTGTCTTTGCTTAGATCCTCACCACGAAACCTACTCTAGATGTTCCTGGGTGACCCTCTAGGTCCCCATTCTCTGAAATGTGCCTCATCCGGCAAGGCATGGGAAACCCGATCATCTGGTTCTCCAAGGTGTCCGGCAGTTAGAGTGGTGTGGGGAGAGGAGGAGGGCATTCGAAGAAGAGCTTGCTCCTTGATAGTGGAGATATGCCAAGTTAACTGTTCTGAAGTTAAACACTGTGATTGCTTTCAGGTGGATAGAGAGTTGAGACTTTTGAGTGCTAATGGCAACAAAAGGGGGGGGGTAGGTGGAATTCTAGTCACTTTCCTCCAGCATGCAAGTGGTCCTTAAAAATATCACCCTCAAACCTTCAAATATGCTGGCTTCTATGAGGTGTTTCCCAAGACTGAATGTACCTCTTGACCAGGGTAAGTGATGAAAATGCGTATTTAACAGGGGAAGGGGATGGTGGACTAGCTTGTATTATGCATGCTGTGGCTCACCTCCCCCACTGTGCTACTGGCTTAGCCTCTAAAGTTTTCAGAATCAGCAGAATGACCAGAGATGCTGGTTTCTAAAGGGGTGAAGGAGGACTTGGATGCGAGCCAACCCAAATGCAGAGTTACTGCTGTTCTCACCTTAGGACAGCTTTTGTGGCAGACTGGACTGGGGAGTCCCTAACTCCTCCCTAGTGTCATGCAAGGGGCTTCCTCAGTGGAGGTGGAAACACGTTGGGTGTAGCAGCCTGAGTGGACATGAAGTCACTGCATCTCCATTCCACACTGGCTGGCTTCAGACAAATCCTTTGAGTTTTGGAGGAGGTGGAACCAGCTGGGGCTTTCCTTGGTACGGGGGGGGGGGTCTCTTCTCACAGGCAGATAGCTTTGCAGGGAGGTAGGGTGGGCTCCACTGGCTAAAGGGCTCTTTAGGAGGAATACATCAGTTTCATTATTCAGATCACTGCTGAGAAAGTCCCAGACATCTCCACTTCCAAATGATGGAGCCTAGAACTGGAATATAAAGGACCAGATATTGGAAGAGGGGCAGCATGATGGAGCAGTAGAGGCTGAGTGTTGGAGCCCCATAGACATGACCTTGATAGGATCCCTAGTTATCCAACTTCAAGCTCTAAGACTTTTGGACAAGTCACTTAAACTATGTGGTCTCCATTTCCTTAGCTTGAAATGGGAAAAATAATAAGTAGTATTTTTGGAGTGATTTCTGTGCTTGACAACCCAGTGGGGTAGGTAACATTATTATAATGATACCCATAGAATGGCCTTAAGTATTATATAAGATTGTTTATGTAAAAGTGTCTGGCACATAGTAGGTACGCAAAGACTATTGGTTTCTTCTCCCCCTATCCCATCCCTTACTTAGGCCCAAACAGTTCTGCTCCCTGATGGAAACACCTTTAGGCAAAGAGGCATCTCTTTCCTGGGCTTCTTCCCTGATAGACTCCTTGGTTGATTTCCTGGGAGCTGGAGTTTTTTCCTCCTCTAAACCCAGTACTTTACCTACCGGCATTTTTCTTGGTGCTTGGAGAGGAGACAAGAGACACAGGTGGGACCTTTCTGGGCTTCACTGACCCTGAAAGAGAGGAGTCAGTCCTTTTCAAGGACAGCAGCCCACCCTTCCAGGCCCTCTGGGGGAGCGTGAGGGGAAACGAGTCCTCTTCATGCTTGGGATGCCCAGGGACGGATCAGCAGTGCAGAAGGCGGTTTTCGTCTTGGACAGGTTCCACATCAGTCTATTAATTCCCTGGGTCCTTAGCTTGACTGCTCAGACAGGAATTGGGCACCACAGCCCTTAGCAAAGAATGGCGGGACAGCTTGGAGAGCCAAGGTCACCAGCTCCAGTCCAGGCATGTACCAAAGGACCTAACTGATGTGTAGGGGAAATGGAGATGCTGGCTATGGAAGCTGAACTTCCTGCAAATGAGCTTTCTAGGCACCCTCCCTCCCAGTCTAACCAGTCAGCTTGATTACAGTAGCAAGACAGGGATGAGGCAGAGGGGCGCCCTCCTCTGGAGGAGGAGCAGAGACGTTGAGTCCACCAGGTGGCCAGGGTTAGATGGGTATAATTTTGACTGCTGCCCTCAAAGTTTTGAGCTGCAGAGTCTGACTACATTTCTTCTCTTTCCACCTCTATCTCATTTGTTGGCGCTAGATTCAGAGTTTGCTGAAAGCTGTTAGGGGACCCCCAAAGTGATCTTAAATGAACCTGCCTTGGTCTCAACATCAGACATAAGAGCACCCAACCACCACAGAAAGCACATTATTCTAAATTATCTCTTCTTATATAGTTTATGTAGTCTATATAGAAACTATATGGTTTCTGTGAATGTGCCCACATACATGAATTTATGCATACACATATCTAGTCTCATGTCTCTGAAAACATACCTACTCTGTGCCTTAAAAACATGCTTAGCCTGACATTTTTATTAACCCCAGAAAATGTCATTGAAACGCTGCCAACACATGATGGGAAAGTTTTCCCGTCCGTCGGGCCACATCTGATGATCCCCTGTGATAAGCCGTCTTCGGTGAAGAACCAGGGCCACCTACCTCTCATTGATGTGTCTTCCGACTATACGCCTCCCCACTGCAGCAGCATCCTCACATGCATACATGCATGCACTCATGGAGCTAAAAATAAACAGCTGCTGATGGGCTGCCAGAGGCTGTCCTCCGTGCTGAGCAGCCGTCCCCCGTCTCCCTTTAGTAGGCAAGGCTTAAGCCACAGACAGGAATTGAGGGTACAAAACGGGCTTAAGCTTAAGCCAAAATCTCTAGGGCAAGTTGCAAAGGCTAGGAGGACCTGAAGAGGGAGATGAGAGGGTATTAAAGATCACGCTGATTAAAGATCAGCCCCATGATCACTTTCTCCCAGGCCTTGTGCCCCAAATCCTAGTGGTAACCTCTGAAAAACTGTTTATGGGCATCAAGGAAACCCATTGTCAGGGAAAGTTGATCATTAGGGTTAATAAAAGAGATGAACCACACATCAAGCGAAGACTGTAAATAGCTCTCAGCTTTCCAGGTGCCCCCCCCTCAGGGCAGAGGTTATGCGAAGTGGATCTGGGATGCTGTGTAGATGTGGGGAGAGTGTGGTGTGTGTGTGATTTTGTTCACATCTTCCAATGTGCAAGAATTCTTCCCCCCTCCACTCCACCAATCAATAAACCCTTTGTCATGCTGAGGTGTGGCATGTCTTCTGCTGAAAACCTGGGATTCAGATACAATACACACTGAGACACGCACACACGTACACACACCCTTTGTCACCCTCATGAAACAAGCTCCATTCAAAGTGGTTTAAAAATAGCACTAATCCATTGAGCTCATTTTTCAGGGGCATTATTTTAAGAAGAAAAATAAGATCCCCCGGTCTTTGAGAAGGAGAAAAGGTAAACCGTCACCTAGTGTTAAAAAGTCCTGATAATGTCGCCAGAGACTAAGCCTGTGCGGTTTTTGTCGAATTTTCTCCTCCTACTATTCAACACAAGTTGTTTATTCGCTAATACCCCGCCATCTGGGTATTTATGGGAGGGGGGGTTCCTTTTCGGGTGGTGAGGAGGTGGGAAGCTGCGGCAGCAAGCCCTGAGCCTCGCCTCTCCGTCCTGTCCTCCCGGCCCCCCCGGCACTGACTCGGAGGCCGAGGATTTGTGAATCAGCTGCCCCCTCCCCCCACGCAGGGGAGCCCCTAAACGCTGCTGGCCGTTTGCAGAGGGCTGTGTATATGTGTATCTGTTTAATTGCAGGTTTATTTGTTCTCACTCTGTGAGTCTGTCTGTCTGCAACTCGGATTATTGCTCTCTCAGAAGCTGTAGCTGGCTGATTCCGTGGGAGACCAAGCAAAATGCGTGGGCTCAGGCAACAGAAAAGGGAAAAGCAGGGCGGAGGGAGAAGTAAGGGAGCAGGGGAGAGAGCGGGAGCCGTAGAATCTGTTACTTGCGTCACCGAGGAGCCGGGGCTATCTGCCCGACAAACACCGAATTAATCCGAGTTATAGCCATAGCTGTCTCTGCTACAGTGGCCAGTCGCGAAAGGGCGGGGAAAGAACGTTCGCCCGAGTCTGTACGGAGCCGAGTTTGCACTGGGCGGTAGAGGGCGTTTGGGGAGGGGGCCGTCCTTCTGGGCACGCCCTCGGGGCCCCGCACGCCCGGTGCAGACCAGGCTGCAGCCTCCTCTGCAGCTGCCCAGCCCAAGCCTCGGGTGGCGTCCGCCTTGGTCGCCTCGCCTGCTCAGCGGCTGCGCCGAACACAAAGCGCTGTCTCTGAGCAGAAGCATCTTCTCGGCTGAACCAGACCCACCAAAGAGGAGAATCTGCACGTGACGTCAGTAGCTGATGACTGACGCAGGCTGGCAAAGGAGACTCAAGGCGGCTGCTCCGCGCTGCCTTCATGAGTCTATTTTCTCCAACCCCGTCGTAGTGAATTACTAGAACGAAAAACACACACATATGCAGCTTTCAAAATATACATTTCCCAAGGCGGTGTGTTGCAAACACAGCGCGATTTTGCACAGCATGGGTGGGAAACGTGGGAAGGGTACGGAAGATTTTTTTTCCCTCATTTGAGAATCTCCACCGTGGAAGGCATTAGACTCTAGAGCTTTCTTGGGAAGCTCCTCTGGGGAAGGGGCCTAAGCACTCCGCTTAAGGAATCTGGTCAATGGAGGCATGCAGCTGTAAAAGAATACAACCGCTCCACAGCCTTCTGCTCGGGGAGACTGCGAGGAGCTTGCAACAGGCAGAGACAGACGCGAGTTAATGGGAGGGAGGGAGAATATAAGAAATATTTGGGTGTTTTTCTGCTTTGAAAAACATCATCTGCTGTAATGCAAGTGAGTCTGGTGGTGCAGAAAAAAGTGAGGAGAGGGCGCTTAATGCACATTTAATGTTTTGGACGTAACGTTCCAGCGAAATGCCTTTGTGTGTGGAGGTTTTTTCAGTACTTGCTAAAAATAGCATCAGGGTTTGATCGTGTTCCAGAAATAGACCGAGGGCTGCACTGGGATAAAAAGCCAGCTCGGGTGGAAGAAAACCTGGACATCACCGCATTCCCCCCCCCCCCAACTATGTCTGGAAATTAATTGTTGGATTTTTCCTCTCCTGTCTCCCTCTCTCTCTCCTCTTTCTCTTCCCTCCCCCTATGTTTCTCTTTCTCTCTCTTAAGGAGTTCCCGTTTGGGTAAGTAATATTATGTCATGTGCATGCCGCAGACTGTGAGTATGAGCTGAGGCTTACTTTGTGCATGCTCTGGGGTTCTTTTTTGGCTCTCTTTACCCCTTTCTCAAGAGGAGGATGGGACTGAGTAGGGGGTGAGGGGTATAGCTGCGTGTGTGCATAATGAATTTTGGGCTGCATGCAAAGGGACTGAAAGGGGGAATTCTTGCAGAACCGGGAATCACCCTGACGAATCTCTGAATCAATAGCTGCTGCAACTCGCTCGCTCTTTATGCGTCGGCGCTGTTGAGCCCGGTTCTCTCGACTGCCCCCTCCCCTCCCGACTTTCTCTGTCTTAAAGTGTGCCCAGATACGACTTAATGGGCCGTCTCTCTGTGAGATTAATGGAGACGAGGCGATATAGATTAAAATTGCATGGATGCGGCTGGGAGGTAAAAAGAAGAGACAATCCTTATTCCTTTAACAAACTTCCCTGCTCGCTCGCGTCCGGGAGCCAGAGGACCGCGACCCTGGTCCCGGCCGGCTCAGGGCGCGGTAGCTGTCCACGGAGGGCAGGTGCTGAAAATTCCTTGGTCCTCAGCGAGTTCAGCTCCGAGCGCCAGGGGGCAGGATTGGCGCCAGCTGCGGATAGCCCCGCCCTGGATGCAGAAGAGGGATACGGAGAGGAGGGGGTTAAGGATGTTCAAAGGAGATAGTCGTGACTTCGGAGAGAGCTTTGGGGGAAAGGAGGCTTGAGTGGCAAGGAAAGGAAAAAAAAAAAAAATTAAAGGAGGGAGAGCAAAGTGTTAGATTCGAGGATGAGCCAAGGCCCAGAGCTCCAGGAACCGAAAGTCGGTGGCTCACTGGCTTTCTCCGCAGAGGCCAGGCACTATCTGAGTCTCCATCCCCAGGCGCCCGCACCTTCCCGCCAGTGTGTTTGAAAGATTTCTCTCCGGTGATGGTGACTCTCAAAATAAGAGGCTATAGGTTGCTGTATTCGGACCCTCGTCCCCTCCCACTTCATGCCCCCGCGTTCCCACATTCTGCAATTCCCATGAAGTGTGTAAGGATGTGTCTGTGCGTTATGGCATTTTTCTTACTATTACCCCTTCCTTCGCATCCTAGTCATAGGAGCCCAAAATGAGTTGGTGGAATGAATGATTTAGAAGCCAAAACACAGGAGTTGCTAGTGCGATGCACAGAGAATCCAGGCTTGGAAGCCTCGCGCGGCGCCTTAAAGCCAAAAGCCAAGAGGGTTTCGGAAAACCGGCTCCAAGGGAAACTAGGGAGAGGGGGTTCTTCTCGAAGTTGCCAAATGTTATTGGGGAGACCATCAACTCCCTGGGATTATGGGCTCGACCCAGAGTGAAATTCATTGCAATCAGCTTCAGACACTTGGGCCAAACCTGTAGACAGAGAGGTGAGGAGGGAGGAAGGTTATCAGAGGCCAGAGGGGGGATGAATATCACGCGCACACAAAGACATTCATACTGATTAACTCCTCAGAGAGGAATAATAAAAATGCATCCTCAAACTGGCCCACAAGGGTGGGCTGTAGACGGTGGGGGAAATGAAGCAGTCTTGCAGATCTGCAGTAAGCTTGTGTGCATGCAAGAATATTTTTTATATAATTAAAAAATAAACTCCAGACGGTGAGGTAAGTATGTGAGGGGACTAGCCTTCAGGTGAGAGAAAAGGAGAGCCCAGGTACTCTTTGCTCCCTCTACCCCCATCCTACTCTAGCAACAGCCTCTGGCTTTAGTGACCTGACCCCCACGCAGGACATCCGAAGCGCAGCTCTGGGGGGCGGGGGAAAAGAGAGGGTGGGTCGAGTTATTTTTAGCTCAGAAGTAGTCCTTCTTTGGGAAGATTCCCTGGCTGAGTCTGAGTATTCGTCAACTCATAATAGTAACAAGGGTTGTTACTGATGTTGTGGAGAATAACACAAATAACGCTGCAACCCACACTTTGTCTTAACAATTCAGCTCAAACCAAAGCTGCTCGGAGCCTCTCGGCCCACCCCTCGGCCTCCTCGTCATTCACCCGGACCTACTCGTTCCCTTTCCCAAACCTCGCCCCTCTCAGCCCCGCAAGTTGCGTGGTGGTGTTTACAAGTTCTGCCACATTTACAAAGGAAATAGCTCGGGGGCGGGGGGAGCGGCCAAGAGGGGTGGTAGCACAATAAAGCACCTGCAACACGTGGAGCGGTTGGGGGGGGGGATCCAAGAGTCACGAAGGGGGAGGGGAGGGCGCCCCATGTCCTCGCTTTCCCCTGTGCCCCCTCCCCCATCGCTTGACACAATGCACCAAGTTTACCCCCGAACTGGATCCTATTAAATAATTCAATGGTAGCGGTGTAATTTTGGTTGGAACCAGCACGGATTCCCAAGTCGTGACTGCAAAAAGTGAGTAATGCGCGCTGGCTGCGTCATGGCTCTAGTCACAGTTCATTCCGAACTGAGAAGGAATCGTGACTTCGCCTGGAGACGTCCCCTACATGGGAGACGGGGGGGGGGGCACCAAGCCGGGGGGGGACGGGGGTGGGGGGGAAGACTTATCCAATGAAAACCGCTGCCGGGGGGGGGCATTTGAACTCCGCCGCTCGCTGTCTCGCTCTCCCCAATCTGCCCGGTGCACTCTCACCCCACCGGGCCGGCGCACTCTCCGGCGCGCTCGCTCGCTCTCCCCGCTACCCGACGAGTCCTCAACAAGTTGGAGGAAGGCAGGAACGCAGGGGTTAAGCTCGGAAAGCCGCAATTACCAAGATCGTGACCCTCCCACACAGTACAATAACTTATATACTTACCTGGATGAGCCTCCTGTGCCGCTGGGCAAACACCGTGGGGGGCGGGGAGGGGCGGCAGGGAGCGGGTCGGCTGGAGACCGACTCCTTCAAGCCGCCTGCAGTGCGGACCGGACCAGCGCGCTCCCGAAGCCTCCGGCCCAAGGTAAGGAGAAGGGGGTTGGTGCACCGGTCGGCTGGTGGTCGGTAGGCTCAGTGGTCGGCTGAACAGAACTTTTTTCCCAGTTGCCCCGCGCCGCTGCTGCGGAGGGCGCGGACTGTGGAGCCCCCTCTAGCGCGGCCCGCGCGCCGACGCTCGGAGGGTGTGTGCGTGCGTCTGTTGGTCGCCTAGCGAGGGGATGCTGTGGGACTGGGGGTGGGTCGCACAACAGCAGGAGGGTGATGGATGGGCGGAGGGGGTGGGTCGACAGGGACTTGGAGACAGTAACTGCTTCATCTAGATACGTTTTCCCCGAGCACACTGAGCAGGAGCGTCTGTGTGCGCCCGCGCCCGCCCGCACGTCGATTCCAGGGTGGCAAAGAACAAATATGGCAACTTTCTTGCAATGTTTGCAACATCCCATCCTGGCTGAGTTTTTCCCCACTGGGGGACTACCGTTGGGGAGGGGGATGGTCACAACATTCCTTTGCCCACACCCTTCTTGGACACTGATGGGGGAGGCCAGACAGGACACGGGAAGGACGGCGCTGCACTGTGAAGGAGAGCAACCCCTCAAAGTTTGAATGGGTGGGATGGCGGAGGGAGCCTAGACAGGGGGAAGAGGGAAGGAGGGAGAACCAAGGAAAGAGATCTCCTTCCTCCTCCTTCCCACCTGGTCTCCCTTCCCTTCCCCTCTCCTTCCTCCTGAAGATGCTGGAAACTCCGGTCGAGGTGGCAGCCGGTGGTCAGGGAGGGGCTCGCCCCTTGTTATTCCGCTCAACCTTCTGCAGAATGGGTAGTAGGGACGGAGTGGGGTGTGGGGGCTGCAGCAATGAAAGGGCACCTGAGGCGAGTGGGCCATTAGACACCCAATATCTAGACGGGTTTGGAGGAGGGTGCGAAGGGAGGAGTTTCACCCTTCCTACTGAGCATTCAGAACTTTTTTGGGGGGGGAGGGGATTGAGACATTCTCATTTTTCTAGAAATAGGCTGACTAGCGTGGAGTTTGGGTTTATTTCATGTTCATCTTTGCCTGTCATTTTCTGTCTGAATCTTCTGGCTTCGGTCCCGTTGGGGGAGGTCGCTCTCTTGCACCGCCCTCCCCCTTGCCCAATGTCTCGCGCCCCTCCCCTCGCCTGGGCTGGAATGGGGGTAGGCGTCCTGGCCAGCGTTTTTGCAACAACAATATTTTAACGTGTTCCAGTCTGGGTTTTGTTGAATAATTAGAAATGGAAATATTTTTTTTCCTCCCTCCCCCTTCTGGAAAAAAAAAGGGGGAAATGTGAGCCCTCTCCTGATTGGTGGGTGACGATTTTAGTCCGCACCAATGAGCTGGCGGCCTCGTCTGTATTTATTTAGTGCTCTGGGGGAGTTTTTCTCTTTACGCAGCGCCTGTAGTCAAGGCTGGAACCTCGGCTGGGGGACTAGGAGGGACAAGAGGGGGTTCAGGGGTAATCTGAACTGTACCTGTTCGGAGATCCGCGACTTTGTAGCCGGGGCTGGCGGAACACTGCCAGAAGGGAACGGGGGTGACAGGACAGATAGGCGGGAGGCTCAGAGTGCTGGGGCTACGGGAGAGGGGTGGAGGCTGGGCGCCGGGATCCCTGTCCCCCTCCGCGCTCCTCTTCTCGCCCTGCACACACCTCGCTTGTGGCTGTGCGGGCTGAGTTGGGGGATCGCGGACGGTGTGGAGAAATGGAGGGATGGGTTGGGGGGCGCGGGGAGGGGCAGGAGAGGGGCGGGTGGCGCGCGAGCTGGGAAGGCTGAGCCGCGTTGGAGCGCGCTGGGGAGACCCAGCCGGCTCGGCTGCGGGGTTCGGAGACATCCTGGGTTGAAGGCGGCGGCGGCAGCGGACTGAAGAAGCCGACAGACTCTGCCCTTCACGAATCTTTTTGCGGTCTGGGCTTGCTGTACATAACTCAATAGCCGGAAGCCCTTACCCCAAAAAGCATTCGCGGAGGGCGCACTCGTCGAGAAGACAGCAGCCACGAGCGATCGCCGAAGCCCGCACCTTCCCGAAGAGGCTCGAGCCGAGCCTTTCCCAGCCCTTTCCCCGTTTTCCACGGAAGAATCAGTCCTTTCCCTCCCGTCCTTCCCGCGCTCCCTGAGGCTTTGGTCACTCGCCTGTCCTCCGCTTGGGTCCCCCGCCCCCAACTTTTAAATCGACTTTGTATCACAGGGGGAATTGGAACAGGCGGTGTGCGAGTGTTTTCGGAGAAGTGGGAAGAAGCTAAAATACAATAAAAGTTTACAGAAGTTATGTCTTCCCCCAAGCCCCCGCCCACATCCCCAATAACCCCATTCACACGCTGCAAAAAAGAAGGATCTGGTCTTAGGGCCAAATCAGTACCTGGAATATCAGTTTAGGACATTTTCTGGTCATTCTTGACCCTAATGTTCCAACTCTGCAATATGGAGGTGGGGAAGCCCTTGAGGGAGGGGCAGGAGGCCTCAGCATCCTCTGTCCTAGCACGGGGGACCCGGAGGGGAGGCGAGCCGCGGTGAATTGGGTAGCCCCGAAAAAGAGGGGAAACACCCAGGCATCGCCTGCTCCCCGGAGTCTCTTCTTCCCCCCGCACCTACTTCCAAGCTAATTTGGGGCTTTTTGCAGCCTCGGGTCCCCTCTATCTCCTCTTTCTCAAAACTAAGTAGCTCGGGAGGGGGTAAAACTGGCGAAAACTGGGGAAACCCCCGCAGAGATGGAGCTCTGGAGAGAGGCGGTTGTGCTCGACTCAGCAGCTAGGCAGAAGCAGCAGCAGCCCGGTCCTGGCCTCTCAAGGCGCCCCGTCCTGGGGAGGGAGGCAGAGCTGCAAGATTGGGGTGTCTGTGGGCCCCTCTCCTCCTTTTCCACCCCTTGCAGTCGTGACCACTTCGGTTACAAATGCACAAATCAGGCCTTCACCATGCTCTGTGCCCCGTGCCCTTCGCCAGCTAGAAACACTGCTAGACGCCCTTAGGGACTGGACCAGAAGGACACACAGACACACAGGGGTGCCCACGGGGATGGACACGGATAGAGGATGAGTCTAGGGATCCGACAGTCCAAGACCCGAGGGCTGCGAAGCTTCCCATTTTGGGGGAGGGCCTGAATTCCCCCCGCACCCCAACCACCGTTCTTCCAACAAACTAAACGCCCACCATCATTCCCCTCTCGCCTAGCTGAACACCCAGCCTCGACCCTCTCCCAAAGAAGGAAAGGGCTACGGAGTCCGAGAACGCTGGACGGAGTCAGTCTTTTATAACTCAGCCTGCGAGAAGGCACCGAAGGCGAGGACTCCGAGCTCTAGGGATAAATCAGAGCCTCTCTCCCCAGATAAAGGAGATTTCCCCTCCCTGAATGCGTTTTCTGAAAGAGTAAAAGGGTCCCTAAGATCTGCAAAGGAGATGGAGCGAAAGCAAAAACCCTGAGGGGGTTTCCTCCCTGCCTCTCACCTGGGGCCGTCTGTGGAGCGATAGCTTCGCGCAGCGAGAGGCTTACGAGCCACGTTAGATTAAAAATAGCTTCACCTTGTGTCCCTTCAGCTCCTCTTTTGTCTTTTGCTTCTTACATCCCCCTCCTCTCCCCAGCTAGAAAGCTCTCCTCTCTCCAAAAGCCTGAACCTCCACCAGGTTTGGGAGAGAGGTGACCTAAGAGAAGTGAACTTGCACAGAAGGGGTTGAGCCGCCGGAGCGCAGGCGGCTCGGGGTTCCTGCGTCCCTGGACCCCTCACTTCTCCCACAGAGGCTAGGTTTGGGGCTGGGGCTGCAGAGCCCGGGAGCACCGGCCGAAGCCGGCGTCGTGCGCTCCAGAGCGAGTCCTCGCCTCGCCTCGCCTCGCCTCGCCTCAGCTAGACAACTGTTGCTGCCTTGAGCTACTGCGGCTGCAGCCCAGCTGCTGGGGCGGCTGCATGCCCGGGGCTGGGCTGCTCACTTTTCATCTGGGCCGGGGGGCTTGCGGAGAGGGGTGTCTCATTCCGAGTGGGATCAGAGGAAAGGACCCCCTCCCCTTTCCCTTCACAATAAGTGAAAATCTGTGGCTTTTGGTGCGTCTTTCCTTCCTTCGGTAGGGCTGTTGCGTCAGCCTGAGGCCAGTGGGAGCTGATGTCCCCCTTTCTCCCCACTTGACTTTTGTAGGAGGGAGGACAAAGGAGGGGGGGAATCTCTTTGAACCCTCAAACTGCTAATGCACACCTCTCTTGAAAAAAGCCACGTCATCTAGTAAGCCAGGGGCCTGATGGAAACTTCCAGGCACTTGCGTCTGATGCCAACCTCTGGAGCCCCTGTAGGGAAGGGGGTAGCAGTGCAAGACCCTTTCTCACCCCAGTCTGCTTCTCTCTGGGGAGTGGGAAGTGTCAGGAAGCCGCTGGGGAAACTTGGCCCCTCGAGCCCAGTCAACTAGCTTAGCTTTCGCCTGTGTTAGAAAATCCAGACCGAGGGTCCTCTCTGGAGCGAAGGGAGGGGTGAGGGCGCCGCGGAGCCCCCTCCCCGCCACCTGCCCCCTAGTGGCTGGGCCAGGATAGGGGTTCTGCATGCTCTCACCCTCAGGCCCACGTCTGGCTGCTCTGCATCTGCACTGCTCCCCTCCGCCTCTCCTCCCCTACCCGCGGCTAGAGCCAGGTTCCCTTCCTGTGTCTGGCCCTTTGGCCCCTTCTATCCTCTTTCTAAGACGTGTGGTCGCTTGAGTCCCTCTGCCTTACCTGCCTTAGGCTGGAGGCAGAGGAAGGGACTGAGTCAAAGGTACTGGGCACGTTTGCTGCAGTCTCAGACCAGGACCCTTTTCTCTGTCCCAGAGATTTCTTCCACTGTTGGCCTCTCTGAATAGCTCTCCTCTTGCCTCAGCACCCCTGCCTTGTAGCTCTTGGCCCCTCTGCCCTTTTCCTTCCCCTCAGCCTCCCCACTCCTTGATTTCCTGCACAATGTCCCAGCCCCCAACTTCTCCCATTTTCCTCCTGAGCCAGCAGAGTAACTTTGCCCATCTTCCTGCCCTTTCAGGTGGTCAATCCTGTCCTGACACTTGGATGTCTGCACGAGGGGTGGCCACTGAAGGAGGGGGTCTCAGAGACCACAGGAGCTGAAGAGTCTGGACCAATGAGCTCTGGAGTCCCAGGTAAGTGCAGAGATGCCTCAGCCCCTGGCTCCTTGGCCTGGGCAGACCCCCAGGGCCGCCATACACTCTCCCCACTTGGTGATGAGACACAGGGAAGCCAGGGATCCAGTGCTTGCAGACTGTCCTCGAGGGCTTAGCGTTTGGCAAAGAAAGGCACCCATGATAGAGGTCATAAGGAAAGACACAGTGCCCCACGGGACAGGCCCCCTTCCTGTCTTCACCCCTAGCGGGACTTGGGCCTGGATGTGTCAAGGCTTCCAAATACTCAGTACTGAGGGGCATAGGCCTCACTCCTGAGGCCCTCAGTTCCTTCTCCAACCCTGCTTCCTGGGCTATTTCAGGCCTCTCAGGGGCCCAGGGATGGTGTAGGGTTGAGGGGTCATTTGCTGAGCTCAGTTTCTCTGAGGAAACCAAAACGTTGAGTTACGTCTCCTTACCTGGAGTTCACCATAGGATAGATAGGAAAAGTTTTAGGTTATTGATTTTTTTTTTTGAGGGGTCAGGCGTTAAACTCTAAGTACATGTACTTTTCCTATTAACCAGCAAAATCCCTCACCACAGAGCTTTTGTTTAGCTGCTTTCTGAGCTCCAGAGTCGTACTGTGAGTCTTATTGGGGAATTCAGTTCAGAGGTTGGCAGAGAATTTTGAAAACCCAGGGCTGTTAGCTTTGTGAGGAAGGGAGAAACCGAGCTACCTGGCTAATCCTTGGATGTTACGTGGGCAAAATGTAGGAAGCTGCCAGAAATCTTAGAGGGAGACTTGCGGCTCATGGCAGACAGAAGCACATTACATGGAAGACCTTCAGATCATTATACAACAGAACTATTTGCTGTATTAATTAAATGACTGCTACATGGATTTTGTGAAATGTTTACATTTTGAGAGTGGAACTCAGATAATAAATAAATTGACTGGAATGCTCTATAATCCCACCATGTAAAGTAAGGGTGAGGTCTTCAAATCATTGGCTGAACATAACTACTTTTAAATTCTCCTTTTGAATATAAGGATCTGAAGTTTGCAGCATCTGTCTTAGAGCAATAGCATTGTTGTTCATTCCAAGAGGTCAATATCTTCCCTCCCCGCCCCGCCCCCCTTAACTGATATTTCAGTTGCCTTGTAGAGAAAGCTAAGAAAATAATATGAGTGGTGGGCTCTTCTTGCCTGAAGGGTAACCTCTTTAATCACGTTTGAAAAATCTGTCAATGGGTTAAACCTCAAACTTAGATACAATATGTGGCATGCAAAAGCTAGAAAGAGCTATAGAGGATAACTAGACCAATTTTTTATAAATCAAGAAACAGAGTTTCACAGGGGTTAAGTGATTTTACCAAGGTCACACAGCTAGGGCTTACATCCAGGTTGTTTATTGTCTCCTCTGCGATCTTTCTGTTTCACTAAATATTTCCTACCACTAACAAATAATACAGATAATCGATACACACAATCCAGGGCATTGTAACAGATTCCCTTCCAAAATGACTTGCATGTAGGATGCCAAGGTTCAAAGAAGAGTTTACCGAAAGTTTCTTCTGCTAGTGATTAGCATTCTGGGGGCATCACTCGGTTAGGCACGGCTCTCTTCTCTGCTCTGACATGGCCTAGACCTCGGAGCCTCCATGCTGGCCTCAGTCTGCTGAGGAAGTCGTCAGCACAGGAAATTTGCTGTGTCATAGAATCCGAGTATTGGTCTCTTTCAAAATCTCTCCTGACTGAAGCAGCTCCATGAGACCTAGGTCCCTCTCCCTTATTTCTCTCCTCGGGGTGGAGTCTCTTCCTTCTTGCCTGCTGGGGTTGATTGTGACCTGTTAGGAGGGTTAAGGCCTGATTTAAGGCTGTAAGGCCCGATTTGAATTCCTCAGGATCTCCTAATCACTTTACAGGCAAGGAAGACCCTCCAAAGGAGCTTTCAAACCAAGCAGGGATCCATTTGATCCTTGTCCCTCAGATCTCTTTTAGAACGCTGCAGATCACCTGCTCACAGGACTCGGCCTGGTTAGTTCTAAGCTTCAGATTTACTGCCACTCCTCCATCTAACTCCACTATTTCAGCTTTACATATTTCCATCAGTGACAGCCGTTTCAATGCCATATTAATCATGTCCTCAGCACATAGGAGTCGTATGTGTGTGCCATCACAAATAAATGATTCTGGTGGCCTTTCTCATAGGCTCTCCCTACTGTTTGCTCCCCGCCTCCCCTTCGGGACATGCTCTTAGAGGCAACTTCTAACTAGGAAATAAGATGCATTTCTCTGCTTAAAAAGAAGGGGACTGGGAGGAAGAAAAATGAAATGGAGTGAAAGATACAGTTAGGTTAAAAAGCAAAACAAGAAGACTGACTAGCTGTGGAAAGAGTTAAAAGAGCTAATTCTGTCTGGTCCTGACTACTTAGGTTTATGACCTTTTAGGCCTCAATTTCTCCATCTATAAAATTAAGTGCTTTAGAACTCAGACCCCTTTCATTCATTGGTTTATTCAACAAATGTCGAATGTTTGTTCAACAAATGTTTATTGATTCCCTTCTATGTAACAGGCCTTATTCTAGGCACTGGAGATATAAATAAATTATTCTCCCTTTGATAACCTAATGAAGCTACAGACCTTCTTCTCAGAAAAACAAAACAAGAAAAGAAAAGGAAAAAAAAAAAAAGAAAAGCAGATATTTTACATACAGTTTCAGGGAGTTCATGACCTCCCTAGGCTCCATGGACCCCAAATTAAAATTTGTTTCATCTAGTTAGTCTCTAAGTAACTACAATTTTACAATTTGAAGGTTTGCAGCTTAGGTTGCATCGTCAAATCTTGATTTTTAGCTGCTCCTTATTTTTTTTTCCTAGCAGCCCTCTGTTGCGTTTTTTATCGTGATTTTTGGTCCCCCTTGTTTGGAGAACAAATATTTGGAACTTAGTTCGTACTGCAAATGGCTAAAATAAATGCTGACCAGAAAATCAGTAACTGAAGGGCAAAGCAGGCAGGGAGCTGAGGGACAGAAGCAGATGAGAAGTTTCCGTGACCAAACTAGCCCAGTCCTGCAGGATTTTGAAGTGACAATCCATCTTTCAGGCTAAGTGTTCTTGGCAAAGTGTGGTGATTTGGTGGAGGGAAGCGAGGTTGGTGCTGGAGCTGTACACTGTAAGGTCTCAGTGTGAGGGCTTGTAGCAGAGATGGATTTCCTCTGGTGCTTTGGACCACGGGGGAAAATCAGAGCTGGACAGGACAGGGATTCCTTGAGAAGGGAAGGAACAGTCCATTTGTTGGACTGGCCAAAGTTGGGTGGCCCTGTTGGGTTGGTAGACTGCTTCCACATAGCACAGCAAGGGGCTTTATGGCAGGCAGTTCTGCTGAGGTCTTCAGTGAAGGAGAATTTGGGAATCTTTAAGGCCCAGAATGGACATGGAGAGGTCAGTGTGCAAAGGTTTGTCCTTGTTCCGAGTCTTTTTTTTTTTTTTTTTTTTTTGCTAAGGAAGATTTGCTCTGAGCTAACATCTGTGCCAATCTTCCTCTATTTTGTATGCCGGTCACCACCACAGCATGGCCATTAACAGTGGTATAGGTCCGAGCCCGGGAACCGAACCCGGGCCACCAAAGTAGAACATGCCAAACTTAGCCACTAGGCCACAGGGCCCTGGCCCCTGTTTGAGTCTTTCAGAGCCTCGTTCCTCCCTGCCCTCCTTGCTCTCAGAACTCCTCCTTGCCATGAGGAAGGTTGAGCTTTTTCATTGAGGGCATTTACTGCCCTTAGTACCAATCAGATACCGATGCCAACTTGACTTTCAGGGAGGGCTAGCTGTGATTATTCAACACTCCCGGGGGAACAGCCAGTGGAAGTCACTGCTCAGAGAGGACCCTGGAAGTGAAAAGCCTGCATTAGGATCTGAACTTGTAAAGACTTTGTGGTAGACTGTGGGAGGATAGGGTGAAGTGTGTGAATTTCTACGTAAGCAAGAAAGCCTCAGATCACTGCTGCTGAGGCTCAAGTACAGAAAAATCCATCTAATTACAAACTGGTCCTTTTCATTGTCTCAATTTCCTCATCTGTCAAATGGGGGTAATAACCATAAAGTTCTGGTGAGGATTAAATGAGATTATGCATGTAAAGTGCTTCCTACCTGGTCAGTGCTCAATAATTGTTAGTTTTTGTTTTTATTATTAATATTATAGTTTTTTTCCCTGCCTGACACATGGCATACAAGGCTTAGATCATAGAGTCAGCAGTCATAGGACCAGAGCTATTCCCCAAGTGACAGATAAAAGATAATCTTTTCTGGAAGCATCTGTCTATTTGCTCCATAGCGTGCCAGTGCCCAGGATTACCCAGTTGGGAGCAAATCAGAAGGCCTGATAGGAAAATCTTTTTCTCTACTTTATGCATCCCTACACGAAGATTATCTCTTTGTAGTTTCATTTCTCTTTAATTCCTTGCTTTCAAGTTCTTTTTTAAATCTATTGCATTTAATCACAATTGTTTTTGCAAATCACTCTCTTTATACTTTTTTTTTTTTTTTAACTTTTTCATCTGGGAGAAAAAGCAGTTCACCCAGGATCCTTGCCATTCACCTGTTACTTTCAGCTTATATCCAGTTCTAAATTTTCAGAGCTTAGGAGATTCCCCCCAAGGAAAGAGTAAAGGAACAACAGAAGGACAAGAATAGATAACACTATTTGCAGTCGTAAATGATGTTTTCTCTTTCCTTTTCACACATATTTCATCTTTGTTCCTTCTTTCTTCCAGCTTGACTTTTCACTGTCTTATAAATCTTTTCGTCTCCTCTTCCCGCACAAAACAATCTTTGCTCTCCTCCCTTAGATCCACTTAACTTAGCCTATCAGGCATTTCTTTTAAGTCTTGACTGCATACTGCAGGGGTGATCATAGGAAGAATCTGATGTGGTCGCTGCATTTCTCGGTGACACTAGAGAAAGAGGGCTGGGGCCACTATTTGTACCCCCGAACCTGTCAAGCAATCCTGAGGCCATTCCAAAAAGAAACGAAAAGATGTTTTTGGTTATTTTATTTAATTTTCATAGAAATTGGACCCTTCTCCACAGACCTTTCTACTTTTTAACCCAGAGCCTATCCATTGCTTCTACTCAGTGACTTTTTTTCTCTTTCTTTTTTTAAAAAATTAGAATAAAAAGCCCAGGGACATGTCAAATGCCGTCAACACAGTGGTGCTTGCTGTCTCTTCTTTGAAGCCTTTTAAGGGGAGGATAAAGGCAGCACAGTTGGAGGAAGCAGTGAAGCCTAGTGGCCAAGAGCCATGGGCTTTGAGGCCAGCGGGCCCTAGGTTTACTGCCCAGTTCTGCATGCCTGGAGCAAGTTCTTTCTCTGAGTCAGCTTCCTCATCTGCAAAATGGCGATATTCAAGTACCTATTTCATACGGTTGTTGGGAAGATGAAATGAGATGTCAGGAAACACACGGTACCTGCTTCAGGCGGGTGGTATGTACTTGACTGATCTTAACTGTTATTGCTAAGACAGGTCCCTGCAGACCCAGGACTAGATATCGTCCTAGACTAGTTGGGAAAAGTTGAAATAGGAAGAAGGAAGCAGGAAGGTAAAGACACCAGGAGTCGTGAGGTGGGAGATGAGTCTGAAGTCAGGGAGTGTCTGGATCTTACGAAGATTTTCCGGACATTGTGAACTGGGCTGGGAACCTGTCTGGAGCTGAACCAATGGTGGCAGCATGAGGGGAGCGTGCTCAGGGCTTCTTGGCCTCTACCGAGGGCTGGTCATTCAAGCTGCAATGCCTTACACCACACTGACCTTAAACTACCTCAACAAGCAAATTACTTAGATTAAGCCTATGAGGGAGTCATGATACCCAGGGTCAACTCATCGTTAAGGCCCTGATCTTACATTAGTAGAAAAAAAAAAATCAAATAAAGAAATAGTTTCACTACTGATTTCAAGGTGGAGTGAATTTTTTTTTTTTTTTTTTTAATTAAAGGGTCTCCTTCACCCTTCGAATTTGTGGCAAGAGCACAGGGTTAGGGATAAGAAAAAGAACAGAAGACTTACTCGCTTGAATTGGGTGTTCTATGAGCCACACTGAAATTGTCTGGAAAATTCTATAATTCTCAGCTGATTAAACGGCAGTAAGTAAATTGGCAGCCTATGACTTAATTAAAAAGAACGAGTGAATTATAAATAGCCCTCCAAACTTTATCCTTTAGATTTCCACCACCTCTGACCCTTAACATCACATTTAATGAAATAATATTTAAATAAAAGAGGAATACAATTTCCTCCTATTGAATCTCCTTATGCCTGACTTTCTTTTTTAATTTTAAAATATATATAGGTAATGGAGCACAGAAGCTGTCATTTATAATAAAATTTTAAAAGGAAAAAAAAATTTTATTGATAGTTTCTTGAATTAAAATTTGCTCCTTAAAATGCTAAAGAATTAAAACTAGAATGTTAAGAAAATATTTTAGGCTGTAATGCTAATCTACTGGTTTCGTATATTTGCAGGCTTATAAAATCCTCCAATTCATAGATATTTCCCTCTTGAAGTTACCTTTTAGGAAGTTTGTCCAGAAAAAAACTGTTTCAGGTTGTTTTACACAAGAAATATTTGCATTTAAATATGAAGCATCCATAAAAACAGTTGCCATCTCTTCAAATAACAAACAAATGATATTTTAAAAATACAAATATGAGCTTATTGCTTTGTGGGGGATTAGCTATTAGCTTTTGAATTTATTTTTTAATGTTGCTTTAGAATTCTGAGAGAAAGGGAAGGGAAACCTTTTAAAAATAAACCATACATTTTTTTTTTCATTTTATGGTTGAAAATCTTGTTTCTCTGTGAGCTACGTCTCAGCTTATCTGAGATTTAACATGAAATTTTGTGTTTCTTTTGTTTGTTTTCTGTGTAGTCAGCTTGTACAACACAGAAGACAATTTATCCCAGTAAAGATCATCATTTAACCAAAGCTAAAATATCTAAGATATTTTATTTATGAAGATAGAACATTAATTTTTCATGTGGCACAAAGGAAATATAACTTTCCGCAGAGAGATATGTGGTAATTCATTAATTTGCTTATTTTGGGGAGGTGTACCACTTTCTCCTATTCATAAATTCATTCTTTAACTTGAAAATAAGACCTCTTTTTGAGTTAATCTTTTTTAACTTAGAAATATAATTTTTAGTCAAAATATTTTTCCAGATACAATTTTAAACTGAGAGCTTTTTTTTTAGTAACAAATTTTAAGAGTTTATGGTTTAGCACTAGGTTGCTTTCATCTCTATTTTTCCTTTCTGGATATGCTCATAGGTTATAAAATTTATAGATCTTAATATAACACATCAAAATAGGTTGTTTTATTTATAATATTTATACTTATAAAAAGATTACACTAAATGAGGACTGTTATTTATTTATTGCTTTGCTTTTTGGCAAAAATATTTTTGTTGTGTTTTTTTTTAATGTAGGAGAACCTTATAATAAGTTAAAGTAATAGATTCTGACAGTCGCTTGAGGAGTCATATTATAGAATTAAATAAAGTTTATGGAAATTTCCAGAAATGATTATAATTCAAAAACCTTATATATCTAAAAAAAAAAAGTATAAAAACCCGAGTCACAGAATTGCTTCAAATTAATTTTTTTCGAAAATTTCACAGATCTTTCATTCTTTCTCATACCTTGCATCTGATCACCAACCTGTTGCGTTTAAGTCTACTCTGCCATAGAAAAAGAGAAGATGAGACATGAGGTGATTAAAACGATGAAATCCCTCGAGCAATCACTCACCTCCTTCTCACTGCCATTCTCCTGGGCAGAGAGGGACAACGTGGGGGCAATCTTTCCATATACACAAGTCTTTTTTTATTCTTCCTGTTGGCTGTTAATATGCACTTTTATGGGGAAAAAATATGGCTGATAGAGCTAGCTTTTTTTTAAATGGAGGTTTTCTGGTAGTCAGGAAGGGAAGCTGGTACCTATTAATTCTTCTTTCTCTTCAAGGGGGTCAGAATTATGTTTTTGATGTCACCTACTCTTGGAGGCTAAGATACATTTACTGAAAGTAAGGGAGGGAGGCTGTGATCTTAAAAGATCCTCAAAGGATAAAGGAGAAATATGTCACCAGCTAGGAAGTGACTCGGAGAGGATGAAGAGGGATATAGGGAGCTTATTCCAACGTCTTAGTTCAGTGACATCATCAAAACCCTGAAATTGTATGCTCCACATCCGTCCACATGTTGTTAATTTCATTATCGCGTTTTTGTTTGTACGTGCGTTTGCGCACATACGCACGTGAATATATATATATATATATATCCTATTACAGGCAAAGACGCCAACCCGTCTTTCTCACCTGGAGGGTAGAACTTAACCTTTTGTATCTGAAGCTACTCTGATGTTATAACAGAGTCTCAAGCTGGCTTAGGCTGACCAGTACACTAGAAGATATGAATTCTTTTAAATTTCATTTAAAAGTAAAGTGGAGTGTACCACATAAATAAGCTAAATATTGACATTATTTTTGACATAGGATAGTCTTTTCTTTAAACCTTAAAACCCTTTTTGCCTCCCTAAAAAAAGACTGATTACGGAGCTGTGAGGTTGTCAGTGTCTGACTTGGTGAAATCAAAACATCTTTAAATAAATAAAATTTTAATCTCCGACCTTGAATATGGGGAAATCCCAGCACTGATGTAAGAAAGGCATTATCTAGAATGGTTTAGCATCAGTATTACATAAAAAAAAAATTACAGTTGTCAAATTTCGAAACCTTGTGAAAAGAGAAAAAGCACTGATTTTATTTTCTCTTTGTGAACCACCTGAGATCCTTAGAAGAAAAGCAGTAGGTAATATAATTATAACCTCCAATGTTGCTATAACTATCATTATTTACTGGTGATTTTGTTATTAAAAATATTGCTAATAAGCAAAAAAGAAAAGAATCTATATAGCAGGATAATTAAAGGCAGAAAAGGTAAACTATAAAAAGAAAAAGGAAAGAAAAAATCCTACCATAGGAAATTAAATTTAGAGGACTATTTGAGGCAGGTTTAAACACATAATATAAATATCAAATGAAATTCTTCTCTGTGCCACTCTCTTCTTCCATAAACCCAAAATTTATACATAGGAAGTTTTTTGTTTTTGATTGATATAGCAAGTTTATTTAAAATTTCACTGCTGTTAAATTTGCCATCATATTTTGGTAAACAGAAATCTGTATTTTCTGAAAGACATTTCTTTTTTCCAAACTAGAAACAGGATTGAGAGGGGAAAAGGTCAGTTCATCCCTCACCCTAATATTGGATTAAGGGCTTTCTGAGTCATAAAAATGTTTAACTTTTAAAAATCGTAATTACTCCATAATGACACAATCCTTGAAAAACTAGTAATCATTTTTAAATATCCTTAATAAAAAAATGCAACTTTGAGGAAGGCTCTTTTTTCAGGAAAAAAAAATGCTAGCCATTTCTATAAAAATAAAAAAGATTGAATCTATCTTATTAATATATTGTAAATATAGATTTTGAGGGAAATGCTCTTTGGGGGGAATCTTCAGTAAATAAAATACATATTTGATTTTAGCAAGGCATTCGATATAATGAAAAAAATACTCTTAAAAGGGTACTAAAATATATGAGGAAATTGGCCTTAAAAATATTCTATTGAATTTTTTGCTCAAAATTTTATTAACTGATTTCGTTTTCTTTTTTTTTTTTTAATTGTGTTAATTGAACAATATTGATCTCAAAACCGTGCCCCTCCTTGTAGACTGGCTGTTTGGCCTTGTCAGAGCTAATGAACTGACTGTGTTTAGCTGGAAGGTCCCTGTTCTAGAAGAGCCCTTCTGCTCTTCCTATGTTTTCATTAAAAATATTTTTTACCCTGTGGAGTACCTTAGTCACTTGGAGTTTTTTTCCCCCTTTTCTTTTTAGATATTTTCCTTTTGTTCAGAATTTCACATCATGCTGCCCTTACACCCCTAAAAAAGTACCCAATCAAAAAAAATTTTTTTGTCTCTTTTTTTTCTTTTTGTTATTTTTTAAGATTTTTTTTTCCCTGCAGAGCAAATACCTTTTATTTATAGCAAACTAGTAGTCCTAATATAGTCAGAGCCTTTTTGTCGGCACCATTGTGGTATTTCTACATCTGAGACCCATTAGTATGTGGCTTTGCGTAAAACAGTCTTGGTGAGATAGCAGAAGTGCACAAAGTAAGCATCTGATATAAACCGAGTTGTGACTCTGACCCTGACCTCAGCAGTGCCGAAACCCCTGTTTATTCCTGGTTTTCTCCGACAGCAGAGGGGTCAAAGGACTTCATGCGTCCTTGGGGAGGCAAACATCTGTGGTGGGCTCCACCAAAATCAGGCTGAAGGTTCTCGGGTTTATGTTGCTACGTGTAAATGCACACGCTTGGCGTATGGGCTGTGTCTTTTCACCCAAACCTGTTTGAGGGAAGGTTTAGTCCGGTCTAACGGATGGTTTTGAAAACAATAGTTGAATTCATATCAAACAGTTATTAAGCAGTGAGTGACAAGCTTTCATTGATTATCTGACTAAAATCAGTTGTTACATGCTCCCTCTCCCCCTGCAGAAGTTGATGCCACACTGTTGTTTTTTTTTTAATTTTATTTATTTATTTTTTCCCCCAAAGCCCCAGCAGATAGTTGTGTGTCATAGTTGCACGTCCTTCTAGTTGCTGTATGTGGGACGCGGCCTCAGCATGGCCGGAGAAGCGGTGCGTCGGTGCGCGCCCGGGATTCGAACCCGGGCCGTCAGCAGCGGAGTGCTCGAACTTAACCGCTAAGCCACCGGGCCGGCCCAGATGCCACACTGTTGATTTATTCATTCATTTATTCAACAGAAGATCCTTCTGGATCATTAGTCAGATGTTAGATGTAAACGAAGAGAACTTACTTGTTAATGTTGATCATTAAGTTCTATAGGTCTGTGATTTTTTTAAGCGATCGTCAACTGTAAGATGATTGTATTTAAAATTAACCTTCATTAGTTTCCTGTTAACAACAACAGCAACAAAAATTGTAACCCCTAGTGGGGAGTAACCAAGCAATATTTTTATTATTTAGGTATTTATTTGAATAAATTTAAAATTTTTTGAAAATATGCTTATATGGATTGACAGCTTTCCACCTCTTTCCCCAATGCACACACAGAGAAAACATTCACAGAACACAGACACATAGACACGCACACACAGAAATCTATTGCCCTGTTTACATAATCTTCCATATTTTGGTGTTTGCAGATTGGCCTGAAGAATGAGCCAATTCTCAAGTCATTTTGTACATGCTCTTTCAACATAGAACCTTAGCATTTTAGAGAACTGATTGGGCCTCTTGGGATCATCCAGCCCAAACTCCCCATTTAACACAAGGAAAAACTGAGGCAGAGTGAGGGGCACCATCTTGCCTAAAGTCCACAGAGATTTATTGACTGGTCTGGGGTTAGAGCCGTCTAGCCCGATGAGGTCTGTCTCTCAGCAGAATAGAGATAGGGCGCTGAGTTCCTGGGGGGCAAAGAAAAACAAGCAGAAAAAAGATGATGTCGTTTTTTCTAAGACAGACTTATCAAAGACTAAGTTATCACCCTCTCTCTATGCCCTCCAACTGAGTCGATCAGTCCACCTTTTCTTCTCATTTCTTTCATTAAGTCCCCCACAGGAGACATATTTTAGTGACCTCCCCCTTGAAGCTCAAAAATCAAACAGTTCCCCTTCTCTTCATAGGATAATACAACAAACCTTTATGAGAACCTGAAATGTATGAGCACTCTGCCTCATATTAGCAACCGAAGGATAAATTGTGAAATTTATTTGTGAAAGTGCCTGGCACCCACAGTAGTTGTTCAATCAATGTTCATTCACTTACTACCTATAAGGACAGATTTAAATTAAGATAGATTTAAACAGCAACTAATACAAGGCTAAATGAATGAAGTCTAACTAAAGGTCAAAATAAATTGCCAGGGCACTGAAAGGAAGGAATGCTTAATTCTGAAGGGAGTACCGGGGGCGGGGCAGCACGTGAGCTGTGTCTTGTAAGATGAGAAGGATTTGGATAGACAGATAATGAATAGAGGCATGCCGGGCCGGGGGAACTCCACACAGAGGTCTGGAGTGGTGGGTGCATGGTGTACTCTGGAAATGTTGCGTTCTATATTGTGATTGGAGCGTTAGGTGATTGCAATGATGAGGAGGAAAAGGAAATTAAACAAATAGTTAGGGGCCAGATTGTAGAGGAAGTTGAATGTTTAGCAAGGACTTTTTACTAAATTTAAAAGGCCTTAACAGAGCCACTGAAGGCTTTAGGCTAGGGAGTTGATCTCTGGTGATAATAGTAGAGAGTGGTTTGGAAGAGCAAGAAAGTGGAAACAGGGAGTCTGGAGGTGGCTCAAATTAGTTCTGGTCATGAGGAAAGACCTCCTGCTGTTTTGGTATTGCTTCAAGGGAAATCAAGACACTGTGACAATGCTTTGATAGAAACTTGAGTCGGGTGACACCATTCACGTGATCACGGAGCCTGGTGGTCTGTGGAGCTATGTGGGCCTTAGTTAGGCTTTCCTGTAGAACTCAGGCTACCCAGTACAACCAGTGCCCTCCAAGAAGCAGCCAACTTATTGGGCATCCTGCTGTTGGGTGTGGTATGAAGTGTCCCTCCTGGGGTGGAAAAGGCTCAAGGCTTGGGTGAAAGAATGGCCTCCGAATATCCAGTGTCTTCACCCAGAGTTATGTTATGTGTCTTGTGTGTCTGGTCTCCTGGGTCACTTATGCTCCTTTGGAACTGCATCCCCAGATAAGGTAGTACCTCCTCCCCCAGGGGATGTACCTTCTCCTAGGAGAAGGATTCCCTTTGTTCAGCCACCTAAACCTGTTAGGTGTCCACGCACCATCTTGTTCCAGGTATGTTAGATGTCCATCTCTCTGATAAAGGCTGCTTTTTAATCTTGCTTTTGACCCTCTGTTTACTCGTGGATCCATTTCTTGGGCTGGGGTCTTTTTTCCCTCCAAACTTGATCTCAGTGAAGGTGATTCGCTCCTCCTGCATCCTCGTTTCTGTTCATGCTGGTCCATGCAAGTAGGAAGAGTGTCTTTCTGTGGGCCTCAGCGTGGGAACTGGAGCCTTCTTTGACTTCGCGCCACCCTGCAGATCTCTTCTCGCTTTGTTTTCTTGCCCTCTGTGCCTGCCTGTTTTCCCCTTCTGCTCCTTAGTGTTCAACATTGTTGTCCCTAAGTCCTTCTCTTCCTCCCTTAGTCCTCTTGGCTTCAGCTGTCCTTCCTTGTGAAACTTTTCTCATACGTGCATCTCAGGTCTCTGCTCTGATGTCCCTGTTTGGTGCCTTCCATGTCAGAGTAGGGTGTGACAAGTCAGGCAAGGGAAATTCCTTCTTCGGGTGTAGACGAGACTCAGCCAGACCTCAGGATGATGTAGGATCCCCAGGCGGGTAGGCGGTATGTGTGTGTGTGGATGTGGGACTGTGACGTCACATCTTCACAACTACCCCACGGTATGTGTATCTAGAGAAGCAAGTATCTTCAGGGCATAGACCCTAAACTGGGTGTTTAAAAATTTGGTTCTGGGCCGGCCCTGTGGCTTGGTGGTTAAGTGCGCGCGCTGCAACGCTGGTGGCCCGGGTTCGGATCCCGGGTGCGCATCGAGGCACCACTTCTCCGTCCATCCTGAGGCTGAGTCCCACATACAGCAACTAGAAGGATGTGCAGCTATGACATACAACTATCTACTGGGGCTTTGGAGGGAAAAAATAAAATAAATAAAATCTTTAAAATCTTTAAAAAAAAAAAAAAATTTGGTTCTGATTTCTTACATCACTTTGGACAACATCATGGTTTAGGAACTAAGTGGAATCTTTTTGTTAGTAAATAGCACATATAATCTTATTCCATTTTTGTAATATTATTTCTATCTGCTCAACTACCCATCTATCCACTAATTCTTATTTCTGAATATCTGGATAAAAATTCTCTGCAATGATGTTCCCTTAATGGTAGTGATGATTATTTCTAGATAGTAGACTTGGTGTGATTTTTTTTAACTTTCTTTTTGATGCTTTTCTGCACTCCTTAAATTCTTAATAGGAAATCAGAATACCAGAAGGGAATGAACGTGGGCTCAGATCACAACAGCCTATGTGTCCCTTAGTACTTAATCTTTTTCTGTTTTTTTTTTCCCACCATATAACGCAGGAGGAGATTTTAAAAATCCCATCCACCTCCCCAAATCTGTGATTATGACTTTATTTGTTTGTATAAAAATCACTTTATTGTTCTTGCTTTTGAAGATAGTGTATGCCTTTAAAAAATGGTTTGTGATTTTGAAGATTTCCTAAGCACATATAAATAGAACAGTGGATGGATGGATGAATGGGGGGTGGATGGTTAGATGGATGAGTGGATGGATGGAGATAGACACACAAGATATTATTGCTCATGTTCAAAATGAGATCATACTGCTATTTTTAAACAAAATTATTACATTTAATTTTACTTAGATTGAAAGAAGAAAAAGAAATTGAAGGAATTACTAAACTTCAAATAAGCATTTCTTTATCATGGAAAAATCATTTCTTAAAATATCCCTTCTAACATTAAGAGGAGATTGTGAAGTGCCTTAACAGGTTGCAGTCATCATTTTTTGCCCTAAATGATTCCATTTTAGGCAGTATTGATTATTCTCTGCCATGCGAGAGCACTCTTTTTCTTCCTCCCACCTCCTTCGCCCTCATTTTGATTTTTATTGTTAGATCACTGACATTATTTTGTTATTGTTATTTAGTTATATTGTTGTTATTCGTACATTAGCTTCAATAGCTATAATTCATAGCTATTGTCTAGCATGTGTTCTTTTTCTTACATATTTTTTTACTACAGCTTCTCCATCCTTGAATTCTTCATTTGGATTTATTATTTAGTTGGCTGGATTTCGTTGTAAACATTTTTTTTTCTTCTAAAACAATTCCTTGGTACTGTTTCATTGAGTTCTTTCATATATTTTGCTTTTTTATTTGAATAAGCATACTATTCTCGGGTCACGCTTTATTTCTAAAGAACTACATAGTTATTTCTCCATTATCTTTCTGGCATTGAATGTTATTGTGGAGAAGGCTGTCAGCATGATTATTTCCCACTGTAGGTAATTTACATTCTCTGACGGAAATGTCTGAACAGTGTTTTCTTTGTCCTTGATGTTATATTTTGGTGGTGTGAGTTTTACATTCAGTATTTCTAGAACCCAGCGAGTACTTTTCAATAGACTGATTCACTTCTACCTGGCTTAATATTACTAGCTGTAAATCCTTAGCAAGTTACCTAATCTCTTTATGCCTCAGTTTCTTTATCCGTAAAATGTAAATAATTATAATCTCTACCTAATAAAACTGTTGGGACCATTTGAGTTCATGTATGTAAAATGCATAGAACAATGTCTGGCACATTGTAAGCACTAATTTCTGAGGTTACTGTTTTTTTTAGGGAAATTTTCTTGTGTTAGGTCTTTTAATACTTTTTTTTTTACTTTATTTGTGAGCTTGCCTCTTTAAAGATACCAATTATTATTATTATTATTGACCATCGTTATCCTCCATGTCTATTGGCTTCTCCTTGATTTGCTTTAATTTGTCTTTTTCATATGCATATACTGTGATCATTTCAACCCTTTATTCTATAGCTGTTGTTTATTTCCAGCTGTGTCTATGCTATCCTTTGGCATTTTTATCTATCTACTAATTTTTTAATGGTATTGTTTTGGCATCCATTTGTTTCCTTGGATCTGCTATTTCTTTTTTCATCTCCTTCTGTTGTTTTATTACCTTATGAACTCATGTTCTTATTAGCTTATTCTTTCGTGAAATGCACACGTGAAGAATTTTTCTTCTCCTTGTTAAGTTACATTTTCTAGACTGGTTATTTGTGTGTCTTTTGCATGCTGTATTTGTGTGTGTGTTTGTGTATATGCCTTGCATATAATCACATTGGTGCCATTCCATTTGTTTTTATCTTGATCACGCTTTGGCAGTTCTATCTATATTATATTTTCTTTCTATTTACTCTTTTAGTGTTAGTGATGTCTTGACTGTCATCTCATAGTATCATTTGTTTTTTCCTTCGGGTCTGCACTGTAAAAGCTATCCAGTTTTTTCCATAGCCTGAGAGCAAGGGAGCAGAGAGGACTCACCTGAGGCCGATTTATTAGACAGGTTTATTTATCTGCTCTCCTCTGGGAGGTTTTATTAGTTGTCCTGTACCAGAGTTTACACCACCTGGTGTGGGTGGGGGTGGATCTGCTTGTGGTGGGTAGATAACCTCCGGCTTCAGATCCCTGCCCCGTTCAGACGTAGCCCTGGGGTCTCCACTTCTGCCAGAGGCAGCCTCCTTGTCCGCGTCTTCTGTTTCTCTTAAGCAGCCGTTTGCAGCTGTTTCCACCACCTCCCGGTGAAGAACAAAAGCACTAGAACATCCTCAGTTTGCTCCTCACCAGGCTTGGAATTTTAAGTGAGAATTCTCATGACCGGTTTGACTGTCACCAGAGCTTTGAGAAGTCAGGATGCAATTAGGAGCCTTGCGTTCTGCTGCCAACTCCACCCCAGAATTGATTTCTTTTTTTTTAGCTGCCGCTTTGTGAGCCTCAGTTCTGGTGTTGGCTGTGCCCCTTTCCTTGTCAGTTGCCACTAGAGAACTTTGTTGTTATTTCGTTAGGTATTGGGGAAGGAGTTTCTGTGAGACAATTCTCTTCTTTCCTCTCAACTCAGGGTCTTTCTCTGGACCTCATTCTGTTCCATCTGTCTTGTTTCACTCTTTCAGGAATAATGAGGGGCCAATGGTATGATTAAAAAAACTTTTATGGAATTATATTTAGTTACAAAATTAATACAGGTTCATTGTGGCCAGTTAAATAATACAAGGATGTATAAATACAAAGTTCATATTTGCCTCCCAGCAAGTGCCCCATTTCCATTTCTGTGAGATAACAGCTTGGGTGTGGGAGGTAATGTCTTTAAAAACACAAGAACCCTTTCGAATCAAGGTACAGTGTGAATCCATTATACTAATAATGTGAACACACAAATTTGGTCCTTTTGTACAACTAGTTAATTTGGCGAGATGTTCCCAGTATAGTTTTGGGAGACAATGACTTGGGGAAAAATGTAACTTCCATGAGAGCAAGGATTTGGACTCTTCCTTCCCCCTCCAACACACTGCTGTACCCTCAGTGCTATAGTGGCACCTGGCACTTAGTACGTTTTTGTTCAATAAATAAGCAAATGAATGAATAACAGGCTTCAGTTGTTTTTGTTTTGAAAGACATTATACTGTTTGCCTTAGCTCTGGCTGCTGTAACAAAATACCACAGACTCGGTGACTTAAGTAGCAGACATTTATTTCTCACAGTTCTGGAGGCTAGAAGTCCAAAATCAAAGTCCTGGAAAATGCAGCTCCTGGTAAAAGCCAGCTTCTGGCTTGTAGACAGCCACCTTCTCACTGTGTGCTCCCCTGGCCTTTCCTCGGTGCATAGGCAAGGAGAGAGTGAGCTCTGGTCTCTCTTCCTCTTCTTATAAGGACACTAATCCCATTTTGGGACTCCACTCTCATGACCTCATGTGAACCTAATCACCAACCAAAGACCCCACCTTCTAATACCATCACATTAGGAGTTAGAACTTCAACATATGAATTTGGGGAGAACACAAATATTCAGCCCATCACACCATTTGTAGGCAATAGGGAAGGATTGGAAAATGTGATAATGTGATAGCTCTAGGCTATTTGAGTTCATGGGTGTAATCCAGCTGTATCACCTTGGTTGTTGCAATCGTGGGTTTGTGCACCAAGAGATGGATGGGAAGAGCACAGGAACATGGATCTAGGAAGAGATTTGAGGTGGGGTCTGGGTTTCTCTCTGTCAAGCAGAGGGGATTATTTCCTTTCTGGCCTAGCCTTTAGGTTCTTTGTATTCCAGTCCTCTTGGGAAGGTTCAGGATGGCTGATGCAGCCCTACATAGGTTGTTTCATTTCAAAACAAGACTCTCATCATTAGAGCCTCCAGGAGGCTGTTCTGCAGACACACGGAGGCTGGGTGTGAGACTGTGGAAGGCTTTGTGCCCACCCAGCTCCACTACTGGAACACTGACACAGAAGAGTCCCATGCATCAAGATTGGCAGAATCCTAGTTTGGTCAATTTAAAGAGGTGTGGCTGCAGTTGACTCTGCTTAATATTTCCTCTTGAAGATTTTTTTTTTTTAATTTCTTGGTCCAGAAGGACAGTGATGTCAGAAGTATACCTTTGCTGTTAATCAGATTCCGTATTTCCTCTGCAGGAATGAAAACACATGAGTAATGAGTGAAGCAAATCTTTATTTGGTGAACTTTGAAATCTTTTTGAGTGAAAAAATGCTATAAAATGTGATTTTATTTTTATTAATCTTACTCTGAAAAAAAACTTAGGTTGTAATTTAATTTTTGTGTGTGTGTGGTTTCCAAGCATCTTGTCCTATTAGGGTGCTGTCTTTTGTTCTCTTTTTAAAAACGTAAAGGAATTATGTTAATTTGGAAAATCATTCCATGTAGAATGGATACAGAAGGAGATGTATAAATTTGTTGGGATTCCTAAACACATACTTGTTGGCCACTTTGAGGAAAGATATTGTAAGTGATGGACTATAGAAATGAATTTAGATTATTGTTTATATTTTGAAATTCCATGGCTTAATCTTAAAAAAATAAAAACTTATTTTGTTTCCAGTTTTTGGTGATTGAGTTTTTGTTTTTTGGATCACATAAAATCTATGCCCCAATTATGCCATATTAAGTTTACATAGAACTTTATTTTATTTCTAATTAAAAAAATCCGTCAAAGAATCAGACCAATATTTTTCTATATTTATTTTTAGCTCGGTGGTAAAGTTATATAAGAATTTAATCCAAATTGCCTCTGAAAATGTAGACATAATCTGTTAATACAGAGTAAGACATACAACTGATGTACTAACCTGATAATTTTGTGGTCAACATTTAAAAATTGTGATGCTGTTTGAGAAATATTTGAAATAAATGAAATAACATGGAGATTTTGGGTTTAAAACTCATTATTATGTAACATAGGCTTATTTTGAATTGTAATATTGCAACTACATGTTTTATTCTTCTTATTAATTCCCAGATATAGCCTACCTTATAATATGCACTGTACATGAAAAAAATAAATATGTATTATTTTTAAATAAACCATAATTCTGAAATTGAATAATTTCTTATTTCTCTTCTTTCAAATTATTGAGAATTTATTATATATAGATAGATATTTATTTTGGCCTAGACTAGTTGAATTTTGTGATGCTCAAAAGTTTCTGGGCAAATCATCTTCAATTTAACTAGATATCCTTTATTCTGCAAAGAAGTATAATATTAAAATAGCATTAATGGGTTTAAACAGATAAAGGTCCATTTTATTTGGAGTTTTACTTCTGTTGGAACTCTGCTATTTTGTCAACGTATACCTATCTGAAAGTTGTGGACTTTAGCTTATTTTTGTGATTTTTAATGTGCTTTTATTTTTTAAGGGCCACAAAAGTCATTTGAAGGCAGCTACTGCTGTTAATAAAATGATGGTAAAAAAAATTGGAACACAAAGCGGGAAAAATAGTTAAAACTAAGGTTTCCATCATCATCCATTACGCACACCAAATACAGGATTTTTCTAAGGAGTTAGTCCCTTGTCATGATTCCACAAGTCTCCTGGGTCTGTGATGAGTACCAGCTCACATTGCAAGAATTGCAACTTCCTATGTTGAATGTAGTTATATGATCTTCCTTCTGCCTCTTAAATGTGATTCGAAAATTGGTTAAAGTTGAGAACTTTTCAGTAACGTCCTAAAAGTTATGATGCACTCACAATGATGTGATTTTATATTTTCTATCGATTACAAGTCAAGCTACAACTGCCTTTCTGCCACCTTAGCAGGCTGTTAATTCTGTGAGTGTTGAGGCAGGATGGAAACTTGAGCTTCCTAAAGTTAGGTCCTCCATCTGGGGGTGATCTTGGCAAGAAGATTCCAGGCTTTGCTGTTGGGAGCTGCCATGAATGGGAGATTCCCAGGTAGGGCGAGAGTAATACTTGGTCAGGTCTTCTGTGGTCAGAATGGGCAGAATGTCTTGTTACAGGAAAGCAAGTCTAGCTTAGAGAGAATTACCTGGGAATTCTGGGGACCGGAGGGATAAATAGCCATGTGATCACTGGCCTGGACTTCCTTGGCCCTTCTTATGCCATTTCTGTCCGAGGTGGTCCCTGGAATGAAAGTGGATTTTTTTCTGCAGGTGGTGGAAAGTGCTCTGGATCCAGGTGTCAGCTCGGTCACTAACCGGCTGAGTCGTCTCAGGCAGCTTGCCAAATCTCTTTGTCTCCATTTGTCTCTTGTAAAATAAGGACCATAATAATTGTCTGTCCATATTACAATAGTGGCTCTGAAATCTAATAACTAGAGTATACTGGAGGGTAGAAAGCACTATATAAATATAAGGTATTTATTAGCATCACAAGTAATAATTACAGACTTTTCTGGAGAAGTCGAGTGCCACAATCTACTGCATTCTGAGGTATACACAAGTAGACGTGGGGGCCGGCCTGGTGGGGTAGTGGTTAAAGCGGTTAAATTCCCACGCTCCACTTCCACAGTCCGGGGTTCGTGGTTAGGAACATGCGTGCAGACCTACATACTGCTCATCAAGCCATGCTGTGATGGCGTCCCACATACAAAATAGAGGAAGATTGACACAGGTGTTAGCTCAGGGAGAATCTTCCTCACCAAAAAAAGAAAAAGAAAAGTAGACATGTTCTTTGGAGACTATGTGTGCTTGAAAACACACCAAAGAAATTAGACAGTCTTAATGAGTTGTCTTTGGTATTATGAATGCAGTTGATGTAGTGGACAAGGAGCCCAGTGCGTCTAAATGGGTTGACTGACAAACACTGAGCAAAGGACTCTCTCTAGAACGTCCTAGCAGGACAGAAGTGGGAAGGACTCTAGGAGGTCATTTCATCCAAGCCTCTGCCCCTGGTCAGGTCAATTCCTGAAACATTCAAGGTGAAAGACCCTATTCTATTTCTAAATATCTCATCAAGGGAGTTCTCAGAGTCGCTATTTAATTAACTTCATCTACTTAGTGAAGTTCTTCCTGATGTCTCACTGTACCCATTATTGCTACAATTCAAGCACGATTCTGCAGAATGGGTGCTTTGAAGATATAGAGGACAATTTATCTGCATCCTGATGGAATCTGACTCTGGGCACACCACTCCCAAAGCAGCCCAACTCAGATGTTCTCTGAGTGGCTTGGGTGGCTAAGGCTGCCGTTTGTGGAAATGGAGTCAGCCATCATCGTGCAATTATAGCTGAGGATCATCAGGAGGACTTTTTTCAATAAACAATAACTACTCCTGTCTATATGGTTCATTAGGGTTTATAAGGTACTTTCTCAAACATTAGTGCATTTGTTCCTCACCACAAACTCAACTGTCACTGTCTCCACTTTGAATATAAGGAACCTGATACTTGAAGAGTTTAAATCAAATCACTGTGCTCACCCAGTAACAAAGGAGCAGAAGACAGGACTCAAACACGGGACTTCTGCCTCCCAGTGCAGAGCACTAAGCAAGGTTCCCTGGAGAAGCTTCTCGTATCCCCAGAGATTCCTCAACAAATTAGGACAGCCCATGCTCTATGTCAAAGGGAGAGGAAATCAAACTGGGATCACTAGAGACTTCTAATTTGAGGCCAAGCCATTAATACTCATTCTTCTAGGGATTAGTCCCTCTGGGAATTACCTGCACCCACGTAACGATAGAATGACTTGAAAACACATGCCTTCCAAGTGCTGCATTGGGGGTCAGTGTGAATGGTGCTGTGTGACCTTGGGCAAGTTATTTAGCTTGTCCAGGCCTTGTTTTCTCTGCCTATAGAAAGGGCATCACAGTGGTCCCTACTTCAGATGATAGCTGGGGAAGTTAAATGAATTAGTATACGTAAAGTGCTTAGCTCAGATAGGAGTGAGTGTGTTCAATGCGTAGTATATATTATTATCTTAGTTACTGTGTTGAGACATTTTGCTTCCTTATAGAAATGTTCTGAGTGTGATATTGTATCCTAAATTATATTGCTTCCTTTTGTGAATTTTTGGCAATGAGAGTACAGGGGGTTATAGAAGAGAGAGAAGAGGAAGGGTAGTGGGTGTGCTGGCACCTATGCCCTGTGTGTGTGTGTGTGTGTGTGTGTGTGTGTAGCACCACTTGGTATAACAGACCCAAGAACCGCACAGTAAACCAGAGAAGTTTCCAAGAAGAGGAGATGGATGTCAGAGATCATTCCTTAGAGCTCAAAGCACTTCACTCATGTCCAAGCCCGTCAAGCTTTGATTCAGAGCCCCTGTGGTTTTATTTTACTCTAATAATTTAGTTTTTTCTTTAATAGGCACTTATTCATTATTTAATATGTGCCAGACACTGGTCTAAGTGCCTTACAAATAATAACTCATTTGATGGTCACAACAACCTAGATACATTAATATGCTCACTTCACAGATGAGGAAACAGGTGCAATAATATCAATATAAATGCATATTTAAAATAATATAAGAAGCATAAAATAATTGGAGCTTAGATGTTTACATAGTACTACATACTTTCTCAGTGACTTTCACATGCGTTTCTTTTATAAAAGGTTGTAAATTTTGAAGGGCTAATTTCCCAGCCCACTTCAGATTAGAAGCTGTGGGCTAGCAGTTGAGGGGCACGGGGGAGGTGACACAGATGGTGACAAGATGAAAGAGCTGATTTTGAGATAATAGATAGAAAGACTATAAAATGCAGTCATGAGAACTCTAAGGGCACACTGGTCCAAGACTGTTTAATGTAGTGGAAACAAGCCCTACACATCTCAGTACAGCCTGAGTGCACAGCTCCTGTCTGGGCAGTAGCAGGTTCAGGCTGATGACTGGGCCATCAGGAAGATGAAGCGCTGTTCCTCTGAAGATGGAGTACATTTTTTTCTAGCTTGTCAACATGCCATTTTTTAAAATTGAGATATAATTGACATATTATATTATTTTCAGGTGTACAACATGATTTGATATATGTATATATTGCAAAATGATCACCACAATAAGTCTGGTGAATATCCATCTCTATACGTAACTACAATTTTTTTTTCTTGTGATCAGAACTTGTAAAATCTACTCTCTTAGCAACTTTCAAATATACAATGCAGTATTATTAACTGTAGTCACCATGCTGTATGTTACATCTCTAGGACGTACTTATTTTATAACTGGAAGTTTGTACCTTTTAACCATTTTGTCCATTTCACCACCACCCCCACCTCTATATCTGTGAGTTGGTCTTTTTTTTTTTTAGATTCCACAAATAAGTGAGATCATATTTGTCTTTCTTTGTCTGACTTATTTCACTTAGCACAACCCCCTCAAGGTCCATCCATGTTGTCACAAATGGCAAGATTTACTTCTTGTTTATGGCTGAATAATATTCCATTGTGTGTGTGTGTGTATATATATATATATACATTTTCACACACGTTTTCTTTATCCATTCATCCATCAGTGGACACTTAAACATTGTTTCCATGTCTTGGTTATTGTAAATAATGCTGCAATGAACATGGGGGCGCATATGTCTTTTTGAGTTAGTGTTTTCATTTCTTTTGGATAAATACTCAGAAGTGGGATTGCTGGATCATACAGTAGCTCTATTTTTCATTTTTTTGAAGACTCTCCATACCATTTTCCATAGTGGCTGCACCAATTTGCATCCCCACCAACAGTACACAAGGGTTCCCTTTTCTCCACATCCTTGCCAACACTTATTTCTTGTCTTTCTGATAATAACCATTCTAACAGATGTGAGGTGATATTTCATTGTGGTTTTAATTTGCATTTCCCTGTGATTAGTGATGTTGAACATCTTTTCATGTACCTGTTGGCCATCTGTGTGTCTTCTTTGGAAAACGTCTATTTGGATCATCTGCCCATTTTTTAATTGGTTTATTTGTTTTTTGCTATTGAATTGTATGACGTATGCATTTTTTAAAAGTAAATGTAACCTTTTCTTAATTTAAAGAGGATTGCACTTTCTTTGGAAGAAATTAGAAAGTACACTTAATCAAAAAGAAGAAAAAGTACCCATAATCCTACCACTCAGAGGAGCACCTTAGTGAGTGTATCTGTGTATAGTTTTGTTTGTTTTACAAAAACAGGCTCATATCTGCATTTTTCACAACATATTGAGAGCAGTTTTTCATGTAATGTCTATTCACTACAACATAATTTTGAATGGCTGAGTAGAACTCCAATACATGCATGTGTCATGATGGATTTAATTTTGTTGGAAAATTTTCAACCTAAAAAAAATTTTTTTGGCTACTGTAGGTAATGCAGCAATGAAAATCTTTGTAGCTAAAGCTTTGTGAACATCCCTGATTGTTTCTTAGACTAAATTATTGCCAAATTGCTTTTTAGAAAAGTTGTTCCAAACAGTGAAGTGCTTTGGAAGGCATTACGCTAAAAGCGAGGTGGGGGGTGGGGAAATGCGTCAATGACTCTGCTTCAGTTAAGTGGGAAAGTCCCTCTACTGAGGGGTATCTCATTTCCACATGAAGCCAGATGTGTAAGGCCTGGCTAATTCTCTAAGGCCTCAAAGAGCAAGTTTTTCTGTGTTATTCCCTTTCTCTGCCTGCCCCACACTCAATACGCAGGAGTTACCAGAGTGGTGGATTGGAGTTGAAAACCGGGATCGACGTTCTGTCTCTGCTGCATGCTGTGTGATATTGGGGAAATCTTATGACTCCTCTAAGTCTCACTTTCCTCCTCAGTAAGGTGGGAGTCATTGTATCTCCCCTTACTGCCTCATAGGGGCCCTCGGAGGTTTAGTATCTCAAAATAGAGATACCGTGTATGCAACCCTTTTTGGGACAGTGAAAGCCTTTACACATGTAAGCTATGATGAATATAATTCAGTATATATTTAAGCTCCTACAGACCCTGCACCCCTGGTCAAGGAAGATAACCCCCAACTTGTCAAGGAGGCCTGGGTTCTAGTCCCAGATCTGCTACTAACGAGCTCAGACAATTTAACAAGTCACTCTCTCTCTCTGGAACTATTTCCCCATTTGTGAAATGAAGGGATTGTACCACATGGCTTCCATCATCAAGATTTCTTTTTTATTGAGGTCATAATAGTTTATAATATTGTGAAATTTTAGTTGTACATACATTATTATTTATCTGTCACCATACATATGTGCCCCTTTACTCGTTATGCCCACCCCCCAACCCCCTTCCCCTCTGGTAACCACTAATCTGTTCTCTTTGTCCATGTTTGTTTATCTTCCACATATGAGTGAAATCATATGGTGTTTGTCTTTCTCTGTCTGGCTTATTTTGCTTAACATAATACCCTCAGGGTCCATCCACGTTGTTGCAAATGGGGCAATTTTGTCTTTTTTATGGCTGAGTAGTATTCCATTGTGTGTGTGTGTGTGTGTGTGTGTGTGTGCGCGTGTGTGTGTGTGTATATATACCACATATATATATGTATGTATATATACACCACATCTTTTTTATCCATTAATCAGTCCATGGGCATTTGGGTTGCTTCCACATCTTGGCTATTGTGAATAATCCATCATCAAGATTTTGATATGATCTTTATTAGCAACTCTGAGATAGACTCAGAACAGGAATTACTAGTCCCATAAAGAAAACAGGAACCAGAAAGGTTATTTCTATTACCTATCGTTGCATAGTTTATATTTTTATCTGCTCCTTTCTGCAAGGCTGGTAACAACAGATAAAATGAGGGTTGTGTTTCCTAATTGTTACTAGAAGGAGAAATTTGGAATATGGTTTTCCCACCCCTTTTCCATGAAGGATTCTTTTCTCAATGTATTTTTCTCTTTTAGCCACAGGGATTGTTCCATTATTGTTTGGCTAGGTTGATTCAGATATAAAGGGATTTTAAAAAAATATTTGGTGTCACAGAGACCCAGCATAAAACTGAGTTCCTTACTACTTGATAATAAGACCTTTGAGACCAGGAGTATCTTATGCATCTACATATCCCCAGCATCCAAAATAATGTTTGGCACATAATTGGTGATTAATGGTTGTTATTATTAAAGGCAGGATGGTGAGCAGACGGGGTCCAGACAGAGTGTAAGGTATCTGATTTCTACTTAATTCTTGGTTTCAGACAACTAGCTCAGTAAGAGTCTTAGGAAGTACTTAGAAGGTATAAGGTACTTAGGAGGGAGCCTAGTGGACATAGAAGATGTGGGTTGAAATTATGGCTCTGACACTTACTAGCTGAGTGGCCTGGACCTCAGTTTCCTCATATGTAAAATTGAGATAATAATGCCTACCTCATTGTCATGGTTATATATATAGTACTAGTATATAGTAGGGGCTTATTACAGAGGAGTTCCTCTTCGGGAAAGAAGATATTACTAGATGCTTTTGGAGGACCATGAGCTGTAAGGGAGATCTTTGGAAAATTTTTTTCCTGGGCATCTTTAAACTAAAGCCAACAAAAAGTTGGCTACACCCATCAGTGGAATGTGTGCATGGATGTGTGTGAATACACTGATGTGTGCACCAACCCTTCAATCTCTCGTCTATAAATGATAGCTGGGGAATAGATAAGGTCTTCAAAAGGAACGTGGTGTTTTTCCTCCTGTGGGCATACTTTCACCACTTTAGAGATTGCCACTTGGCAGACAGTGAGCACATTTTCTTGGAAATCCATTAGGGAAGTCCAGTGTTCCAAGAGTTTGAAATTTGGTCCTTCCTAAAACCCAGTATATTTGATTTTCTGTTACTCGCCTGCTGATTGCCTGTTTGACCTGCAGTATGTCAGACCATGAATGCAGCCTGTCTTCCTCTTCTTCCTCACACCCAAAATAAGTCCAAAAAGACCTTTGATATCTTTAATTGACTTGCTCAGGGAACGCAAGTTATTTTAATATCATTAAAAAAAAAAAGAGCAACAACAACAAAAAAGAAAATAGTGCCAGAAAGGTAAACCTGTTTTAAAAATATGTAGGTGGGATGCCAAATATTTTGGTTTTATCCTATGCTTTTGAATTTCTCATCCCATAGAGGTAATCTCATTACCCCGTAGGCAAATTTTACCCATCCATCCAGGTCCAGCTCAGATCACACTTCTTTGATGAAGCCCTCCCTTCCCCCAACTCCAGATTGGTCCATGAGTTCTGCTTAGGGTCGCTTTTGTGGCAGCCCAGCAACATTAACTTGTTTAACGAGTGAGGAAGATATTAGAAGTACGAATTTACTGTATAAAGTTTATGTTTAACAGAGTTGTTAGTGGTTTTATTTTGTTATGTTTTAATCCTTCAGAACTGCAGACTCCCAGGTTGGGTATGGAATCTGACTGATTCTGGCCTGTCAAGGATACAGATTTCCCCGGGGATCAAAATAGCTCTGGTCAGGAGCAAGGGACAGCTGGGCTGTGGCCGCCACTTGCCTTTGTTGCCAACAGACTCTTCTAAAGTGTCTGATTTGGGGTAATTATTAAAAATAGTAGTTAATATTTTCAGTTCCTCCCACCTACCAACTACCCATTGTATATTATTTCAAATTCTGACAACAACCATGTAAATTTTAGCCATTTTAGGACCAAGAAACTGAGAGATTTAAAGAACCTAGGATACTTTCCCAAAGTCACCCATTATATACTGACTCTGAGTTAATTGTATGGCATAACTTAGTCCTCTTTGGGCTCATAGTGGGTTTTTAGTAAATAATGGTTACTATTATTATCTTATTATTATTTTTTAAAGTAATAAGTGTAGATCTTCTAGACAATTCCAAACTCTATGTTCTTTCCACTCTATCAGGGTACTTCTATCATCTTTCCTTTGTCTGCCTCCATTCTGGCTGAAAAAAATGACAGGAAAAGATGGTCACTCCCTTGGTATTCAATGATATAATTCAGAAGAAAGTACTTTGAACACTGGAAAGTATTTATGAAATTTTAGGTGTTATAATTATTATACTAATAATTATTAGCATATGATAATATTAGATTATTATTAAATTATTAGAATAATTTGGAATATTATTAATAATTAGAATATTACAATATTGACCTATCTTCATCATTAGAATGTGAATCCTGCTGGGTGGGAATCTTGTCTTATTCTTTGTATCCACAGACAATAATACAATTGCATTTACTTGCTTTAACAGGTAGACAGGGAAAGTCTGAGTTTGGTCTGACCCAAAAGGCTGGTTCAGTGGCAACTCAAGCAAGATATATATAGTCTGATAGAGTGGAGCTCATTCATTCATTCAAAAAGGTATATTGAGCATCTAATATGTACCAGACACTGCTCCAGAAAAAGGGAAACAGCTGTGAACAAGAGAAATAAATTCTAGCAAAGAGGGAAGATAATACCTAAGTAGGAAAATTACCAACTGCATTGGGGAATGGAGAAAATGAAAATGGCCACAGTGAAGGAGAGTTAAGAAGTAGGGCAGAGGGGGCCAGCCCATTGGCCTAGCGGTTAAGTTCACACGTTCTGCTTCAGCGGCCGGGGGTTCGCTGGTTCGGATCCGGGGCCCAGTCATACTCACTGCTCATCAAGCCATGCTGAGTCAGCATCCCGCATAGAAGAACTAGTGGGACCCACAAATAGAATATACAACTAGGTACTGGGGCTTTGGGGAGAAAAAGGAGAAAGAAGAAGATTGGCAACAGATGTTAGCTCAGGGCCAATCTTCCTCAAAAAAAAAAAAGTAGGGCAGAGTCTGCAGCTACTGTAGGTAGGGTGGTTAGCGTGGTTGGGAGCATCCTCTCTGAGACCCGGATGAAGAGAAGGAGTCAGCCACGTCCAGATCTGGGAGAAGGGTGTCCCAGTAAACATCAGGGCCATAAGCAGAAACAGGATTGGCGTACTTGAGGGGCAGTCAGGCCAGTGTTGCTGGAGTGTAGTGAGCAAGATGAGACAGGGCTAAAGATGAGGTCAGAAGAGTAGTCAGGAGCCACATCGCATAGGCCTTATTAGCCCCAGTCAGGAATTTGGGTTTAATTCCAAGATCGATGAGAAAGCCATTGGAGGATTTTAAGCAGAAGAATGATATGCTCTGAATTATTCTTAAAAATATGTCTTTCGCTGCTAGTGGAGGACGGATTGAAGAAAAGCAAACATGTAAACAGGGAGACCAATTAAAAGCTGTTGGAGGTGAGAGACGACAGTGGGACATGGTGAGAAGTGGATATATCTTTGGTATATCTTTGAGATACGGCTCACAGAGTCTAGGTTCTCTGCTCTCAGGATCCTGGCGCTGATGGAGCATTGTTCCTGCTACCCGAATTTTGTCTAGGGCTAGAAGCTTAATGAACAAATATTTGCCTATTTAGGACCGAGATTGGAAACTTAAGGCTGGAAATGATTAACTTTCCCATTTTATAGGTGCAGATATAGAGGCAAAGTTGAGGTGAAGTGACTGATCGAAGCCACGGATTTTTACTGGCATATCCAGCATTAGGGCACTTCCAGCCCAGGGCTCTTTCCACTGCAGAAAACAACTCCTCCATAGCACTATTCTTTGTCTTTGTTTTGGCCTAAATCCTGAAAGGTCAGGCCCTGAATATCGGCGGGATTTTTCCGGCAGTTGTCTACAACAGTTATGTGGTTTGGTGACTGGGCCTGATCCTTGTTTCTAGTACAGATATCATCCATGAATAAAAATAGTTTTGGATCTTCTTTTTTTTTTCCCCTAAACTTTATGGCTTTTGTTTCCTTTTTTTTTTTTTTTTTTTTATTGCTCTGACTGGGACAAGCAGTACAATGTTGAGAAATGGTGAAAACAGACATTCTTGCCTTGTTCCTGAACTTAGTAGGGTGGGGGAAGTTAGTTGTAGGTTGTTTATAAATGTCCTTTATCAGGATAAGGAAGTTCCCTTCATCCCTACTTTACTGAAACTGTTTTTTATTTTCATGAATGGTCATTGAATTTTGTTAAGCGTTTTTTCTGCATATATTGAAATGATCATGGACTGTTCTCCTTTATTTTGTAACTGTGATGAATTACACTGATTTTCAAATATTAAACCGATATTGCACCCCAGTGATAAACTACATATTATCATTTTGATATATTGTTGGATTTGATTTCCTAATATTTTGTTAAATATTTTTTGTCTGTTCATGAGAGATATTGGTTATAATTTTCTTTTTTTTAGTAATGTCATTGACTATTATCAGAGTCACGCTAGCCTCATAAAGTAAATTGGGAAATAGTCCCTCCTTCTCTATTTTCTGAAAGAATTCATAGAAGATTGGTGTTATTTCTTTTTTAAATGTTGCGTAGAATGCACCAATGAAACCATCTCAGCCTGGAGTTTTCTTTGGGGAAGATTTTTAATTCCTCCCCTAAAAGTAAAGGATATAGGGTTATTTGGATTTTCTGTTTCTTCTCGTATCAGTATCTAGGACACAGATTCTAGTTCAACTAAATCCTCATATTTATTAGCATAAAGTTACATAATAATCTTTTAACATCCTTTTAGTGTTTGAAAGATCTGTGATGATGCCCCTCTTTCATTCTTTATATTGTTAATTTGTATTTTCTTTCTTTTTTTCCTTGATCAGTCTACCTAGGAATATATTAATCTTATTGGTATTTCTTAAAGAACCAAAATTTGATTTTCTTGTTTTTTTGTTTTCTATTTTATTGATTTCTGTTCTTATCTTTATTATTATTTTTTATTCTTACATATTTTGGCTTTAATTTCTTCTTATTTTTCTAGCTTCCTACATTGTTTATTTTACATCTTTCCTCTTTTTTTTTTTTTTTTTTGGCGAGAAAGATTAGCCCTGAGCTAACATCTGTTGCCAATCCTCCTTTCCTTTGCTGAGGAAGATTGGCCCTGGGCTAACATCTGTGCCCATCTTCCTTTACTTTATATGTGGGACACCTGCCACAGCATGGCTTGATAAGCGATGCATAGGTCCACGCCTGGCATCCAAACCTGTGAATCCCGGACCACCAATGTGGAGCGTGAGAGCTTAACTACTATGCCACCAGGCCAGCCCCTAAATCTTTCCTCTTTTAAATAAATAAGTATATAAAGCACTAAATTTCCCTCTAAGCACTGCTTTAGCTGCATCCCACGACTTTTCGTATGTGATTTTAAAAATTATTATTCATTTCAAATTCAATTTTGCAACATTTTAGATCTTTTTGCTGATGATTTATAATTTAATTTTTTTCTGGTCATATAATATACCAAATATGATTTTAATCCTTTGAAATTTATTGACACTTGTTTTCTGGGCCCATATATGTTCTATCTTGGTGAGCATTCCCTGTGCACTTGAAAAAAATGTATTCTGCAGTAATTGGGTATAGTGTTCACTAAGTGTTAATTTGATTAAGTTGGTTGATAGTATTGTTCAAATCTTATGTTCTCACTAATTTTTTGTTTACTTGTTCTATCGATTACTGAGACAGGAGAGTTCAAATCCAACAATAATGGATTTTTCTATTTCTCCCTTTGGTTCTGTTTGTTTGTGCTTATTGTATTCTGAAGGACTGTTATTTGGTGCATACTCATTTAGGATTATTTCTTGATGAAGTGACTCATCATTAGGTAATTTTTTTTATCTCTGTTAATATTGTCTGACATTAATATCATTAGTATTGATATCTCACTCTAACTTTTTTATGATTAGTGTCTATGCATTATATCTTTTCCCATTCTTTTTTTGTGTTGACTAATCTGTTTGTTTATGTTTAAAGTACAATTCTTTTGCATATAGTTAGATCTTGCCTTCTTATCTGGTCTGACAATAATGGTCTTTTAATTGAACTGTTTAATCAATTTACATTTCACGTAATTTTTAATACACTTGGATTTAAGTCTACCATCTTCTTTGTTTTTGATTTGTCCCATCAGTCTTTGCTCCTTTTTTCCTCCTTCTTTTATAATAATTTGGTATTTTTAAGCACTGTTTTATCTCCTTTATTAGCTTTTAACTATACCTATTTGATTTTAATTTTTTCTGGTTTGTCTAGGAATTATTATTTACATTCTTAACTTATCATAGCTTTCTATGAATTAATGTGTTGCCATTTCATGTATATTGTAAGACTCTTACAATGTGATGTTTTCTTATATTTTACTTCCACGTATATTATAAACCACACTTTTTCACAGTTACTTTTAAGGAAATTAGGAAATAAAAATTCTTACATTCATCCACATATATATGATGCTCTTCACTCCTTTGCGTATGCAATTTTCCTTCAGCCTGAAGGACTTCCTTTAAGATTTCTTATAATGTAGACTGCTAGTGTTGAATTATCTCAGCTTTTGTTTATTAAAAAAAAAAGTCTATTTTGCCTCCACTTTTTGAAAGACATTTTCAGTGGATATACAATCCTCATTTGGCAAGTTTTTTTCTTTTTTTCTCTTTCAGCACTTTAAGGATGTCATTCCATCGTCATCTGGCTTTCATTGTTTCTGATGAGAGGTCAGCAAAATTTTAATTTTTGTTTTCCTGTATGTGATTGCCTGGCTATTTTAGAGATTTTTTCTCTTTACCTTTGGATTCAGCAATATGACTACAATGCATCTAGGTGTGGTTTTGCTTGTATTTTTGCTTCTTGAGGTTTTTTGACTTTCTGAGATCTGTGGATTAATATTTTTCATCAAATATGGGGGGAAGGTAGTCATTGGGTCTTCAAATACTTTTTCTGACTCAATCTCTTTTTCCTCTCCTTCAGGGACTCCAGTTACACCAGTATTAGACCATTTTATATTGTCCCTGGGATCTATTCATTTTTTCAGTTCTTTACTTTCTGTGCTTCAAGTTATTTGATCTCTTCTTTTGCAGTGTCCAATCTGCTGTTAAGCTCATTAAGTAAATTTTTTATTTCAGATATCATAATTTTTACTTTTAGAGTTTTCATTGGGTCATTTTTATAGTTTCTATTTCTGTATTGAGATTCCTCATCTGTTCACCTACTATGTCTAGTTTTTGCTTTAAGTTCTTGATATGTTCTAAGTCTTTGTCTACTAATTCTAACATCTGGGTTATCTCCAGGTCCGTTTCTTTTGACTATTTTTTTCCCTTGTTTATAGGTCACATTTTTCTGTTTCTTTGCTTCACTGATAATTTTCATTTTTCATTGTATACTGGACATTGTGGATTTTATATTGTTACAGACTAGATTTATTTGTCTTCCTTTGAAGAATGTTGACTTTTTTTCTGTCAAGTGGTTAATTTACTAACAGATTAGCCTGATAATTTTGAGGCTTGTTTTTAAAATTTGTAGGGACAGTACAGAGTAACTCTTATTCTCAAACTAGAATAGCCCTACTCCTAAGACTTTGCCTTTCTTAGATCTCAACTGAATGCCTAGTAAGTACGTAAGGCCTCTCTGTTCTGGCCAGTCAGATCTTCAGTGTCTCCAAGTCCTATGTAATCTCTGGGATCTTTGTTCAGCTCACAATTTCTCAGTAATTATTTTCTGCCATATCTCACAGTCTTTCCCTATGCATGCACAATTTATTGAAAGATTTAAGGAGACTTCTGTGCATATTTCTGGGGTGCTTTTCTCTCTCTCTCTCTGTCTCTCTCTGTCCAGCCCCTTTCTCTCTGGTATCCACCACACAACTTTCAGTCACCTAAGCAACCTTAAGCTCCAATCTTTGCCCCCTCAGCTCAATGAGATCATTGTCCTTGCTTAAGCTACCCTTCCTGCACCACAGTCCAGAAGGTGCTTCTGGGAAGAAAGCTGAAGGTGACTATGGGGCTGATATCATGTGTTTTTCTTTTCTCAGAGATTACACTTCTTCTCTGACTGTTGTCTAAAGTGCGAAAACTTCTGTTTCAGTTTTATATCTGTTTATAACAGGAGGACTAGTCTAGTACTAATTACACCATCATGGCTGAACATGGAACTCTAGTACTAGTACAACTGAGTAATTCGCATTCCATTGTTCATGCTCCTCCATCTTAGCTGGCTATAGTTTTACCTTTGAGAAAGGGAATATCCCTGAAAAAGTATGTGAAGTTATGTATATTTTATAGATAAAGAGCATGGCCAAGGTGATATGTGGAATTCAAGGTGTTGCTTACAAACTCTGGTTTAATGCATTTCCTGCAAGTATGGTAGTACGCTTCTGTGTATTTTTGTGTGAGAGTTAGAGTGAGAGAAAGTGAGTATTATAAAGGGAAAAAGAGAGAACAAACAAATGTAAAAGCAGGGAAGGCACACTTATTTAATCTTCACAACAACGCTTTGTGGTAGATGCCTCTATTATCCCCATTTTACAGATAAGAAAACTGAGATATAGAGAGATGGTATAACTTGCCCAAGGTTACAAGATTAATAGGTAGGAGTTGGGATTTGATCCTAGGTGGTCTGCATCCAAAACTCTACATTTTTAACCTCTGTACTGCCTTCATATCAGAAAAGGATCTTGTCACTGCCTCTCCACTATTCTCTCCCTCAGTCCCCTGCCTCCAAACTAAAAAAAAAAAAAAGAAAAAAAAATCATGTTAAGTTTTGGTGAGCTATAAAATCCCCATTGAGATTTGGTGCTGATGAGAGATGCTTGACAACTGAAGAAGTAAGAATTATATTGATCCACACATTTTTCACACTGGACTCTTAGCATCTTCCATTTCATTGGCTCAGTCACCAGTGCTGTCTTTTGATATTGAAGTGACTTTCAAGTATGGACAAAAGTTAATGAGTGACTCAGGGAGATTTTCAGTGCCTATGTTCTTAATCTGGATTGCTTGAGAAACCAGGTGATGATTGAGATGATCCATCTTTCTTGAGATGTAAGAAGTTGTTGGAAAAAATCACTTCCCTAAATCATTAGTAATTCACACCATGAGACTTTCAGACTAGTTCTGCTTCTGACGTGGGGATGGTGAGATTGGGAGGGTGGGTGGTGATCCTGATCCTGACTAGAGGCACTGGGTCTCCCTAGGATTTTGTTTCCACTTCTTTACCTCAGAGTTGATATCTCCCTGGAGTGAGTTTTTCGTGTAATCTTAGAGATTTTAGGAAGGAAGGAGATAGCAGATTGCAGGCTATTATTATGGCAAGATCATTTCTCTTTGGCCACCAAACTGTTGTTCCCTGAGTCACGAACACTCAGTTCAGTGGCTGTCAAACTAAACTGCCTTTGAAATTCAGAGGAGAGAGTGTGTGTGTGCCAAAACCAAGCCCCTGAGTCCCCCAGCATCCAGCAGGAAGACAGTAATGAATAGAGTTGGAAGTAGTTCCAGGACCCAGGCCTCTTGCAGCTAGTGTGGACCTTCAAGTGCCCATTCCACAGACATCTTTCCAGGTCATGAAATCACATGTCCTTACAGACAGGAGATGCCATTGTCTATTCTCTCTGCTGTCTGCAAGGTTCCTGATTCATGAATCATCTCCGTAAGTATCTTTTTACATGGATTGAGCCATGTACTAGAGAGATCATATTTTATTTGTCATGTCTACGGAAACTTCATTAGACGTTACAGTTTATGAAACAAAATAGGTGAAATTTATATTTGGAAACTAACATCTTATTTACTAGGAAGGCCAGAATTTGGGCAGATCTACCTGGGCCCATTTTAAAACCAGAAAACTAGTGTTCTTATTCTCTTGTCAACCAGAGTTCTGCGATTATTCTACATAATTGTTATTTTTCTTTTCTTTTTGGAAGGAGACTCCTGCTGAAGAAAGAATCTAAAGAGATGCCTAAGTTCCAGGGAATTTTCCTCTAACACTAATAACATCAAGATAACTTTGATTTTATTTATTTATATTCATTATTTTTTTCCACTTGAAAAATATGTGTCATCTTCAGAGATCCTGGGTTAGAATTTTTTATTTTCCTTATGCTGGTTGAAGAAGAATCTCAAACCCTGATGCTGTTTTTTATTTATTTCATGATGAATTTCAAATGGTGCTTGACAACTTATGCCTCATATAAATCCAAGAAGTATTCTTTTACGCTGTGTTTATTAAAGATAACTGACATTTCACCAAACAAAGAAATTGAGCCACTTTGCGCTACACATTCTTGGTTAAATATTTGAGAGCTATTGTTTTGAATGTCACCCATAGTAATAATAGCCACCTCAAAAAATGTCCTACTGAAGGGTCAGTTAAATTTTGGCTCTATTTCTACATTTATACCCCATCTCTCTCCCTCTTTTAGTTCTTCCAGAAACAAAACAGACTATCCCTCCTCTGGCAAATGGCTTGCAAAGTTCCGTGTAAGAAAATGCTGAATTTGAAATTATGAATCACCATCAGTTTCTGAGGATTACAGGACTAGAACCCAACCAGAAACTTCATGGTTTAGGGCTCAAGAGCTCGGAACATTAACTTCTGAGTTGGAATGGTATTGGCTCCAAGGATAAAAATAGAGGACTGGTTTTATTGCCTTTGATTATGACAAACTCCACACGAACGTCAGTAAGGCTCAAATGTTGCATTGAAAGCAGCCAAAGGGTAAATAAATTAAACTGAAGTGACTCAGAAAGCACATAGGGAACAGAGATGTGCGGCGGTAACAAGGGACTTTGTTCTTGAGAGCTGCCCCACTCAGAACTCAAGGGAGAGAGCCTCATTAGACAACTCGAAGAATTCTAGTGCCAAAATGAGTTTCATTTATAAGCTTTCTCTACAGACATGGAAAAGAATATATGTATGATGATTTAAGGGGACTGGTATCTATGTTCGGAAGTTTTGGGCATTTGCCATACATTCAAGCCAATGCACTTTTCCTTTTAAACCAACAGAATAGCTGGATAATGTGTACTGAGAATGTCTGTCTGAAAACATGGGCTAAAATATGTTGATGTAAAGACCTTGAGACTTTCCTCAATCCCACTTACCACCTTGCTTTTTGGAACAGCTTCCTGCTAGGGCAACGAGCTACTGCTGAAGCTCATCTTTTTTTTTTTTTTTTTTAATTTTTTTTTTTTATAATTTTATTTATTTATTTTTCCCCCCAAAGCCCCAGTAGCTAGTTGTATGTCATAGTTGCACATCCTTCTAGTTGTGTATGAAGCTCATCTTTGTAGAATATTTTTTCTCAGTGGTTTGCCTTTGTGCCTTAACCTTGCTGCGTTTTCCTATACCAGGACAAGGCCCACTTGTCTATGGACTTTCATGAAGTCATCTCTGGAAGGTTTTGAAGTCCACTGATTAAGAGGGAAAAGTGCTTTTGTGTTTGATCAGTACGTATGTGAGCAGAAGGTGGTTAGAAACAATGCTGAGTCACACTTTAAAAGAGCTGCATTGAAACAGAGTGAGAGGGCTTCATCGTTGGCTTTGAAATCAGCAAACCCGGGGCCTGGCCCTCATTGCATCAAAGGCACACCTCTCAATATCTCTAAGCTTCATTTGCCTTCTCTTTAGACACCAGTATTTATTAAGCACTTACTTTGGGCCAACCACAATACTCAGCACTTTTATTCATTTAAACCTCACAACAATCTTAGGGAGTAAACATTATCATCAACTGCATTTTACAGATAAGTAAACTGAGGCTCAGAAAGGCTATGAAGCTTGCTCAAGATTATACAGCTAGAAAATTAAAAGGACCAAGATTCAAATTCTTATCAGTCTCATTTCAGAGTCTGAGCTTTTAATCACCCTGAAATGGGGCTGATAATGACATCATCATTGACGCTGTGAGGATCAAAAGAGACAATATTTGTAGAAGCATGAAAGTCATATACACATGTAAGGTGCTGTAATTGTTGGATCAGATCATTTAACAAAAGGGAAAGCTAAAAAATAGTTATATGATATGGTCATGGAAAAGTACATTCAAATGCCTATAAACCAGAGCTTACTTGTTCTATGTAAACCAACTTAGAATTTCCTCAATATGTTATTTTTCTTGATAGTACCCCATCAAAATATAAAACATGATATGTTACGTAAATCAAGGATGATGGAAGGCCTTTCTACTTTAAGTTGTATCAGTCTTTAGAAGGTTGAGCAGGGCTGGCCCTGTGGCTTAGCGGTTAAGTGCGCGCGCTCCGCTGCTGGCGGCCCAGGTTCGGATCCCGGGCGCGCACCAACACACCGCTTCTCTGGCCGTGCTGAGGCCGCATCCCACATACAGCAACTAGAAGGATGTGCAGCTATGACACACAACTATCTACTCAGGCTCTGGGGGAAAAATAAATAAATAAAAGATTTAAAAAAAAAAAAAAGAAGGTTGAGCAGCCTAAAAGACAAAGAGAAGCAACTGTTGTCCATTTGTTACCTCTGAGCCATGCTGCACTGGTTTGCTTACTTGTTTAAGTTATGAAGACATTTGCACAGAAGTTCAGCTCTAACACCCCAAGAACAGAAAAGTAGGTTACCAATAATCTAGAAAGTGTTATTTGTTTGCTTGTGGGACATAAGAAGATCAGAGTCTATGAAATCGAAACATAATGTTCCTCAAATCACCACCATAATAAAATATATACACTATCAAGTTATGTTTACTTTCAAAGAGAAATTTAAATGGACCTCCTACAAACAGTAAATGTAGAAATACAGTGATCAAAATGCTTTGTAGATTTCTGGTAAAAAACAACCCAAACAAACAACAAAGCAGCAAAGATTTTCAAAAGATTTCTTCAAGTTCCACATGCTCTTTCTCAGAAATGTATAAAACCCAAGTGTTTGGACCACAAAGCCAAAATATACTTTCCCCTCTACTGGATCTGTAGGGTCCTCAGATCTGCAAAGCCTGCTGGGAGTGCTCTGCTTTTGCTCAGTGAGCCTGTCTACTGTGGTCAGAACTCTGTTGACAGGTGGTGCATGAGGTAGAAGAGAAGGCTGAGGTCCTTCCTTTGCTTCCTTCTGTTGGCTGCATCAGGGAGTCAATAAGAAACTTGGGTCATCAGCAGGAAGGCCATGGTCACATGGGCCAACCAGATGGAGTCTCTTGTGCCAACAGCTTCTTAACAGAGTCAAACAACTGACGTGCCTTCTTCTAGTTCCTATAGTACTGATGGAATTGATTAAACTGATTGTTTATTTGGAGGTTATATAGACAGAGATGAATATATAATAATAGGTAGATCAAGAGTAAAGGGCCTGTGGTCACCACTGTGTCCCAAAATGAAAATGTAAACCTATATCCTGGTTACCAGATATTGTACCCTCTGGGGACCCTGAAGACTGAAAACTTAGAATTCGTGCTTATATCCCTTATAAAGAAATATTTTCCAAATTCTTAGGCTTGATGGTGACAATAATTCCCTAACTAGAGATGGGGATATTTTATCTGATGGATGCCTTTTTTCCTGAATTATATCTGTTGATAGAAAAAGTCAGAGTCACAAATTTGCATCCCATTTAGTGCATGTTTAATAATTTGTTTTCATTGAAAAGAACAGCACTGGGGCCGGCCCCGTGGCCTAGTGGTTAAGTTCTGCACGCTCCACTTTGGTGGCCTGGGTTCATGGGTTTGGATCACAGGCGAGGACCTACACCACTTGGCAGCGGCCATGCTGTGGCAGTGACCCACATATAAAGTAGAGGAAGATTGGCACAGATGTTAGCTCAGGGCTAATTTTCCTCAAGCAAAAAAAACAGAAGAAGATTGGCAACAGATGTTAGCTCAGGGAGAATCTCCATCAGCAAAAAAAAAAAAAGAAAGAAAAGAAAAACATTTTCTGAAATTGAGGCTGCACTAGAAAATCCACACTGTATGGTCTCTATACTTACAGGTTATCTTAGCTGATCCCCATCTGCTGAGTTGTAAAGGTTTCTTTCCTGAAAACCAGAGCTGCCTTCGGCTAAAGGTTTGGCTGAGTCATAAAACCAGATATGTAGCTGGTGCTTCAGCCGTTTGCTGTTTGTCCAAAAATAGGGTTTGCACCCTAAACAATTTGAAGTGGTTTTGTAAAGTTGCATGGGCCCTGTCTTTGGAGAAGGTAAACCAGAGGTGGATTACCCTGGGGACAGACAGGGTAAGACAGCTGAATGCTCTGTGCAACATTTAGGGGATGGGAGTTTTAATGTTTTGATCCTTATTGAACCCTGTTAACTTCTCAGAGCCCTGTGGTCCCCAACTACTGAATAATAGCTTTTATTGTCTAAAGTTGGAGCCTCACTTTCATTGTATCAGGCAGAATATTGAGAATTACTTTTAGAAGAAATAGAATAGAACATGTGATAAAGAAGATGACCAGATTTTATAAAGAAAAGAATCGCAACTAATTGATAGAATTTGCAATATTTTAGAAAGATGATATTGTAGACTTACTAGCCCAGCCTCTTTTCTCCTTAATTTTACTAGTTCATGCACTTCGAGAAGGAAAAAGAGCATGAATAAAGAATCATCACATAAGAAATGAAGAAGTTAATCCCCTTGGGAAATTTCTGGGAGGAGGGGAAAAGCCTATAAGAATTTATCTAGGTGCATCCAAACCAAAATGGCTTAAGAAAGGACCATTTTCAAAACGCAATCTCATGAATTTTAACATCAGGATGGAGTCTAACACTTCTACTAGATTTACGATCAACTTATTTGTTTTAATTTTTTTTTATTGGCTCAACGCGACTAATAGTGAACAGGACCCATTTGTGATGCCAAAGAACGTGTTTCCAGCAGCCATTGTGTGGGTCTCAACAACAACAACAAGGAAAAATAATAGGGCTCGAGTAATGTTTTAAGCTAATTGATTGACAAATTTCAAGAAGGTGTATGGTATTTGGACCTTGTGGTTATAGTTTTACTTTTCAGGTTTTAACCTAGAGGAAGATTTATTAATTTATTTAAAATGGCTGAAAATGAAGGATTCCATGCAAGGTCTTTCTGTCTCAATATAGCAATAGTAATTGTTGGAGCAATAAGCTAACATTTATTAGAGCTTCTGATTCAATCATATTTTCTTTTTTTTTCTTTTTTCTTTTTTTTATTTTTCACTTGACTTACGTATATTGCAAAATGATTACCACAATAAGCTTAGTTAATATCCATCACCTCATATAGTTACAAAAAAAATTTTTTTTTTCCTCTTGTGATGGGATCTTTCAAGATTTAATCTCTTACATACCTTACAGCAATGTGAAGTGTAGTCGTCATGTTATGCATTACGACCCATTAATTATTTATCTTATAACTGGAATTTTGTATCTTTTGACCCCCCTCATGCAATCACATTTTTAACTCTTTCCAGTCTGAAATTAGCCATTTGAGGGAATGATGAATAAAGCTTTAGGGTTTTTTTTTTTTTTTTTGGCGTGTTCCTAAAACAACATCATTTTTTTAAAGTAGCCTATTTTTTTGTCTTATGAAATGATCAATAACTTTTTAAAAAAGAGTTTTAGCAAAATGTAATTGAATCAATCTTATGTTTAACAAAGTAAACCATTCCTGCATTCAGTTTACTTTTCTAAAAAGAGTCACCTTTAAGTAATCATTCAGCAATGTATTTAAAAAACCACAGGTAAAGACTTTTTTTTTGGATAAAGAGGTAAAACACTTTCTTTTGTTCATGAAAACTGGTTGGGGGGAGAGGTAATCCATATTTTCCTGCATATAAGTGCCAAATTAAGAAGCTCTGTGGTGGGCTTTTAAAAGAGGAAAAGTAAAACAGACCTTGGTAAGTTTTAAAACATGTATATATATTTCTGGAGATGACTGCTTAAAATGTCACAAGGTTTCTGGAAGGCCTCAGATACCAGCAGTCCGTGAGGGTACACGTGGAAGATAGTAAGAATTACAATTCAAAATGCAGTTTCAAAAAAAAAGCAGTTTCAAAAATCACAGTCCTTCCAAGCCTTATTCAGTCTAGTTTCCTGTCTAGACATGTAAATTGAACTGAAGAGTTGAAGCAATTATTCGGATAATTCAAAGGAAAAAAAAAAATCTCACTGAAAAAAGATTCAAGGAGCCTGCACTATGTGGATTATTTGTCCTCACTGATCAATTCACAGATAATTGCATTTCACCCTGAGAGTTTGAAGAGGACCACAGGATTTGAATCAGGAAGAAATTTCATGAACATTTTTTTTTTCTGCACATTCAACCGCAATGAAATGTGTATAATTTAAAGGAAAAGAAAGTAGGACCGTTGGAGGATCCTCTTTTAAGAAAATCTAAAGTTATTTTTAAGAACATAAACAAATATTGCATTAGTAATGACTCCCCACTGACCCCCAAAAAAGTTTTCTCAAGACTAACCTTCTAAGTACCTTTCTTTTTCAGATGAGATGACAAGATTTAACAGAAGATATAAGAAACTCCTTAAGCTATCAGTCAGCTGGATGCGATGTCCTGTGGTTCTGTTCACGTGGTATTTGTATATTCTTGTGAATTACACAATTTAAATAAAGGAAGGAATTATTACCTGTGTGTCTAGTACACGCGAGGGTAGTTATTGATAGATACTAAAGTAACAGCCAAGCTTTGAAATTGTAAAGGTACAGAAATTTAAAAGTAATTACATTTATCTGGTCAGCTAAAGATAGATGATTTTTTAAAAATATTTTTAAAACCCATTACAAATATATTAAAAATTTATTAAAGTAAATATTCACATAAAACTGACCTGGGCTGCAAATTTCAAGGTAAAAATTGGGTAGATTGATAGTCCCTGAAATATATCAGATATTTAAATTAAAACACAATTTGAAACTCATTCATGCCAGAAATTACTACTGCCAAGGCCTGTCATATGTCCTATTAGAAAATTAAAAGCATAATATTTAAACTAGGAGTAGTTAAAGGAAGCTTATTATTTATCTCATTTGTTCTTCAAATATAGACATGTGGAATTCATTCAACAGAATTGTATTAATTCTAATGCTGCTTTAAAGAAAAATTTAGGCACACACAAAATTTAAAAGACAGTTTTTCTACAAACAAAAATATTATCAAAACAATATTTCCAAATATCAGACATGAAATGGCTGTTATCTGTTTGCAAAAAGCATAAACTTTATGAAAATAGATTGACAAAATGCAAAAGGGAAACAGAACCAAAAAAAATTTCTCCAAATTTAACTTTTAAGATCTTTCATTACAATTTTGTGATATTTGAAGATTTTTTTCAAGGTAATGTAACTAAATATTTTAAACTCTTAACATAAGTCTTTTATAAAGCCTGTGGCAAAATACTGGGCTTACTCACTAAAAGACAAACTAATGGTTACTGTTAAAAATGATATAATTATATTTTTTTAACTTCATGTATTTTCAGAACTAAAGTAAAAATAGATAATTCTAAAATAATCTGAAAAACTAAACTTTTATTACAAATATAACTTGGCAATTGACTTATGGGTTAGGAAAAAAAGCAGATATGACTACAATATGTTTTTTTAGAAATGATATCTTATAAATATCTTGTAAGCATGCAAGATATTTTTTCACATGTTTATGTGAACCTTATTTTAAAAGAAACAACCAAATTATGGAAGAAGTATGTTACCCTACAAATTACCTTGTTTAAATTTTTGCCAAGTAGGAACATTTTTATAAAGGCAAATTAATAACTCTAGAAGTTCATTGTCAATTTAGTCCTGATATCTGAGTCTTTTATAATTCATAAAAATGTTAAAAGTACCAAAATAAACCATTTTGGTCTAATAGTTAACATATGATACTGTTAAGAACCAGTATAATTCTTTATTTTCTCCCCATTAGGAATCATTGGCAATTTCTAAATTTTCATATGAATTATTTCTAATTCATAAATATTTTTACTTAGGAATAAAATTATTGTAAATATTTAAAACTCTTCTTTTGCTTTTTAAGACAGCTTAAATTCTTGATATTTGAAATACTAATATTTGAAATACTGAAAGGAAGATGAATAAATTTCATTAGTTAAAAGTTTTATTTCCATGAAAAGCAAGGAGTTACTAAGAAAGCATTAATTGCTTAAGATTTTTTTAATTTAAATTGTTGAAAAATTGAATTGAAGAAATTCTGCATCATATCTATTTGTAAAACAATGCAAAAGCATACAATATGGATAGAAATTCTATTTTAAAACATTTGGGAAAAACTAAAAGCTATCTTAACTAAATATAAAATTTTTAAAATTATTTTAGTTAAACTCTTTATAGATTTGTAAAACAGAATAACAAAATTTGACTTTGAATACTAGTAATTTGGTATTTTATTGCTCAGATTTTTGTACCTTTTAGTTGGAATATAAACCTTTTATTTACTTCAATTTGCTTATAAATTCTAAAGATAGAATATACATTCTAGAATTAGTCATATATTCATTTATTGGTTTTAAAAATGCATATAAAAATAAAGCATTTTTCTTTTTACAGACAAATAAGTGAACTAGTAGCAAGAAACAGAAACTATATGGCATATTGAACTTTTCTTGCATCTTATTTTTTAAAAATTGCTAAAACAATGATTTCAGGAAAAGGAATATTTTTATTTTACCTGAGACCTGTAGTATCATAAGTAACGTTTTCAAAGGAAAATAATAACACTCTTTTTAAACTTTCCATCTTGCCAACTCTTAGACTTACATGAAACAGCTGCAACTGATTACAATTTTCATGCAAAATGTAGCTCAAAACATAGTCAATAATAATATCTTGCTAAACTAAGTATTTATATTGATAAAGAAATAAATATTATATGTCTTATGGGGTAAAAAAATAATAATAATAATAAAGGGTATTGCACAGAACGTAGGAACTACCATAGAAAGAAGCAATAAAGAGGGAAATTTTAATACAGTTTTAGAATCTTCAAATCCCTGACTAACCAGTTGCGTCTACTTTACTTTACTTTCTTAATTAATAAATCTCAAAGTGTTGGAAGTTAAAGAGAAACAGCTTGGTTTCAGAGGATGCTGAAGGGTTATGTGACTCAGTTCTGGCTACCTGACGTTCACAAGCATCCAGCTGTCAGGCATCACCCAGGCAACATAGCCCTGTGCAGATTTTTGGTTTGTATATAGATATATTGACATTATAAAAGCACAGTAATTGGCTTTATAGTGATTATATAGAACTGTACCACCATTAAGAGAAATGTGAGGTATAAGCCCTATTGTCTCCTGAATTTGCTATCTAACTGTTTAAGCATTCGTCCTTGATTAAAAACAAATTAACTTGATGACAATGAACTGCATTTAAGAAAAAATATATATATACATATATTTCTGAGTTAAAATAAAATGACACAATTTAACAAAAAAAAATTTCTTAAAGTATAGTGATATCTTATTAAACAGGAGCCATAGATGAAAACTAAAATGGCATTTTACTGTTTTATTGCTATTTGCTAATTATGCATTTGCTAGATACTCAAAAACATTTTTTTAAAAATAGTGATATTATATCTGTTAGCACGTAATTTTTAATTAACTGTTTAAAATTTCATAGTATTAAAAAATCTGTATTCTGATCTCTTTAAGGAGTTGCCAAAATCAATAAAAGCTTAACAAGTAAATTGTGTTTCTTTTTAAAATATATTTTCAGATATTCTAAATGATATTCTTTTCTTTAGATTTTGAGTGAAGAATTCTGATATAATGCTAGCCTTTAAAATCTTGATCATGATAAGTAAATGTTTAAGAAGTTTTGATTTTGTCTAATGTTTAAAGAAAATTTATCTGTATTTAAAAAATATTATTAGAAAGAACTGAAAAACACTGGCAAGATTTTCTTTTTGCTAATTTTAATGTAAGTAACAATAATGTTTTTAAACTCTCAATATTGGTCCAGAAGTTTGTCTTCATGACTTTATTTTTTTTTTACAAAATGCCATATAAGAAGAAATCTAAAATTATGGTTTAAAATGTTTGCAACGTGCCACATAAATATTACAAAGTAATGATTTTTTTTAATTACCAGAGAAATTGGACCCCATCTCAATGAAACTTTCTTTTTCTTATCAACAAAAATCTTTCTTTCTTTTTTTGTCAGTTTCCCATGTCCTGTTTTTATAGTGATATCCCATTTTGCTGAAGAACTTTCTACTTGAAACTTACCCCAAATAAAAAAGATTTAAGCATTGTCAACAGTACCATTATTGGTTCATGCTCGGTAATTATTCACTGTATGTCTTTTGCTATCCAAATGTTACCAAAAAAAAAAACAAACAAACTTTCTGGGCTCGATTGCTTTCACTGTCACTAATCGACTAGAATTTTAAAAGCATTTTTAATTTTCAAGATTTGTTAGGCATTCAGATAAGCACTGGCTTACAACTTATAGATAGGAAAGAAATCAGCTACACAAAAAGAAGATGTTACGCAAGTATAATTGTCAAGAAAAATGGAAAAGAAGACCACTTCACCCCCTAGCAATTTTTCAGGCTACTTTGATTTAAAAACATTGTTTCCTAACACAGATTTGGCTGGATCAGAGCTAGTCTCCGGAGCTGTGTTAACTTTCTAAACTCTTTTTTTTAACCTGCATTACAGCCATGGCCAAAGAAAGGAGAAATGAATGAATGTATGGAAGCATAGACTTATATTCTTGTGCTTTTATATATTTTTGGATTCATGGCTCTAACTAAACAGTGATAATGCATTATATCACTGGTAGAGCTACCCTAAACCTATCTTATTAAAAAGCTCCGAGGTTCAGCTAAGTAATTTTCAGATAAGCCTTGCTGACTTTTGCAACATCATTTGACTGCTTAATTAAAAGTGGTATGGGCTATACAATGTGAGCATTCAAGAGCGTCACTCATCTTTACCAATAATCTATACCATTAATCTCATAACCGCATTTCACCCAGCGTCTGGGTCTATGTTTATAATTAATATAAAGCAGTTACTTGGCCAAACATGATCCCATCCCTACTGATTTTTTTCCATTTTGATGGAATTTCCATTTCCATTTTTTCATACTGATTTACCTGGACATATTTTTCTTGGGAAAGCAGGGATGGAGCGTGGAGGCTGGGAAGGGGAGGGGAAATGAAGAAACATCTTTATTCCTCTCTGTCCACACAACCTGGAAAGATCTAGTTAAGTGCCAATTCTGACAAAACCTATTTGCATTGAACAAATTATCCAGACTTCTTGACAATATAATAATTTTTAAAATATTACAATTTCCCAAATGAGCAGTGTCAAATGATTCTAATGGGGTCCTATATCGTCTTGGTATTCAAGTTGTGGTCACCTATGGTATTTTTGTTCTTAACAGGGGTAAGTCTGGCTCATTATCTCTAAACGTACCTTGAGAAAGCTACTATTATATTTTTGTTTGGCATTGGTGTTTGTTCAATTTTCTCTGCTTCTAAGCTTTAAATGGGCAACTATAACCAACATAGATTATGGGGTCTTTAGCCTAGAAGAGCTCAGTGGCAGACGGTTCAAACCCCTTGGTGGTCCCATTCCTGGAGTTTATTGAGTCTGCCTGGGGTGACGTTTCCCTTCTCAGGTGTCACTTTTCTCTACGTCTGCATGGAAGGACAGCCTACCTTAGCCACAGACTCAGTGAGCTTTAGCATCAATTCATTTGGTGAATTCCTAGTGACTCCGCTTCTTTTCTGTATTGAACGATCGCTATGAAAGAGAAAAGCCCATCAGGTTGGACTTCCCAGCCATGGCCAAGCCTGATGTTACATCCAGAGGGGACTTTACAAATCAACACATTCTCCATAACTGTTTAGTAGGGGGGGATGCAGTGTTGGAATTCTTTTTTCAAGGTAACTACTTGTATGTAGTCTGATCTCCAATTCAAACAGGATGCGTTTATTTTTGTTTGTTTTTTTATCGGGATACTAAGGAAAAATCATAGTATATGAAGTAAAAATATAGACACTAAATAAACAGAAACTATTATTTTCAGACACCAATTAGGAGAACATCTGATTCAGTGTCAGGAGACCTGACTTTGATTCTGAGTCTGGCAGTGACTCTTAGCGTAAACTTCTATAGTAATTTCTTTGTCTGGAAAATGGGGCTAACACTCTACCGCAAAAGTTTCCTCACAGCATTAAACTAGGTGACAAGTGGTTAAAGATCTTGGAAGGGTGAAACCTCAGTTCACAGAAAAGAGAAATGGAGGGGCAGAAGTCCTGGATTTTCAGCCTATTGGTTGTGTGACTTGGGCTACTTCTCTCTGGATCCCACCCTCCTTATCTACAAAATGTGAAAATTGGACTAGGTGATCTTTAAGTCCTCTTGACAACCTGTCTTTTTGGATGATGATGAAAATTATTTTATTTTATTTTAGCAGTAAACGCAATTTACTTGTTAAGCTTTCATTGTTATTGAAAACTACTTTAAGAGACCAGAATACAGATTTTTTAATACTATGAAATTTGCAAAAGTTAATTAAAAATTACATGCTAACAGATATAACATCACTATTAAAAAAAAAAAAAAAAAAAAGAGGCAGGGCCGGCCCGGTGGCGTAGTGGTTAAGTTCACGCGCTCTGCTTCCTCGGCCCAGGGTTCACGGGTGCGGATCCCGGGTGGAAGGCGTCTCACGTATAAGGTGGAGGAAGATGGGCACAGATGTTAGCCCAGGGCCAATCTTCCTCAGCAAAAAGAGGAGGATTGGCAATAGATGTTAGCTCAGGGGTAGTCTTCCTCACACACAAAAAAAGAAGGATCTTCCAAACTTTTCCCCTCAAAATTCCTAAAGGCAACTTCTAATTTGTCCAGAGCATCCAGTTCTAACAGGCACCAGCTGACTCCTTTTGACCCATTCCATAAAAGGAGACCATTGAAGCTAATGCTGGAAGACAGTAAGGTCTCATATCAGGAGACTGAACAACAAAAAAAAGACAGTTTTTTCTCTTTCTCTCTTCTTTTCCCTTCATCTCTTTCATTGTAAGAATTCTTCTCTATTAAACTCGTAGCTGCTCTGGCCTAAAGGTATTATGCAGCTACACACTGCAATGAGCTATGGATTCTGAGAGAAAGGAACCACCTTATCAATATTTGGTTTAGAGCTGACTCTGCAGGATGCAGTCATTTTTCTGAACACTGGTGTGGCCCGTGTACTGGGTAGCCTCGATGCCCTATAGCCAGTGTCCTGCTCTTTCCCTCTCATCCCTCTTCTCAGGACCAACGCCTGGGCTGGAAAGGATTCCCCGAGGCAGGTGGCTGACTACTATACAGCAGGGTGTGTGTGGGAGGGAGAGGGAAGTGTGTGTATGTGGGGGGAGGGGATGGGGCAAATGGCCAGAATCTTTTCCTTCTTCTGAAAAATTGTCGGCAAGTACAATTTGTAATCTTTCAGTTTTGGTAGTTAATCTCTATCATGTCCCTGGCTTCCTGTTTGGCAGTTCCTTCCTTTGAGCTCTTTGCCATCTATTTGAGAAGGTAAACAGTTCAACAAGCCACACGGCCTTGGTAAGTCATTTTACCTCTCTTGTCTTTCTCTGTAGAGCCACTAAATTGAATTAGAGGATCTCTGAGAACCCTTCCAACTTTAAAGACCAATGTTTCTATTACCAGGCATGTAGAGGTAATCAATAAGTATTTCTTAGATGAGTAAGTGACGCTGGCATTCTGTTTGTTGGACAGTGGAATGCCTGTAAAGGATGGCATAATACAGGACTGCTTATACTGTAAACTTCATTTGAAGGGAATTCTTTAGAGGAAAAATAAATCCCTTTCCTGTCAGGCATGTAAAGTTTTCTGTAGTGGGGTGTGTGTGTTTATTTTGAGGTTGTTTCTTGTACTATCCCATTGAATGAGAGCAGGAAAGCATCTACAGGGATGATCACGTGGGCAAGGATGTGCGCACAGCCTGTCTGTCCATCCACACAGATGCCGAGTGGCTCTGCAGCCATGTCATTGGCCAGGGCTCGATTTCCGAGTTTTTAGATCACCACAGATCCTTTTCAGCTTTTCTTTACTTCTTGCATATTTGCTATTTTTCTTGCTTTAAAGGCTTTGTTCAAGAGAGTGGTAAGGGGAGGTGGTCAACGACTAAGTTATTTACTGATTTTTCTGGAAAGTTCTTGGTGACTAAAGGAAGAGACTGAGGACTGTCTTTGGATTCTAGTTTCCCATGCTTTCCTTTGGTCCCATTTCGGAAGTAGTTCACTTTGACTTCCTCTACGTAAATTATCATATCACATCAAATGTAAACATTTCTACAGATATAATTTTGTACACGCGCACGTGGGCGTGCTGGCCTGTCTTTTAGAATGAGGTTCTTAAGGGAGTGGCATAGGGCTGAGTGTGGATGACATGCCTCACTCAACTCTGATACTATCAGTAAATATTTTCTACTTCATATTTTTGTCATAGTTCCCTTATTAAAGAAGAAAAAAACAGAAAAGCATAATAGGATATGCTCTGGTTACAATGGAAAGAGGAGGTAGCTTTATCTTTTCCCCACATAGTTTTATCTCAGTGAAAAAAACAAAATTCAAATTTCCTTAACTAGTTCAGTCATACATGAATCAATAAAAATAGCAACTTAAAAATAATAACATAGCACACAATTTTAAGGTGGCTTTGTGGATTCAGGGTGAAGGGGAAGATATGGAAGGTAAAGGTTGAGAAAAAATATTGTTTAGCTGTTCCAAGCAATGTTCTCACCCTAAATGGCCTGGAAGAAAAGCTCTCAAGACAGCTTCAAGTGTCAGAGCTTGCGGAACCCTTGACCAACTTCCCTTGTTTGCATCAGTGTTTGAGAGACTCATATATAGGAGCTCTTATCATTTCTAGAAAAGCAGGTAGCTTGCAGATGGAATTGAGAGGAAAGACAATCTTAATTAGTTTCCTGTTTTCTCTATTTTTCTGATTATTTCCTACAAAAGGACAAGAGAGACCTTTTGCCCTGGTCTTTATGACTGAGCATGACTTAAAATTAAAATTTATGTCAGCTCCGTTTCCAGTCTCCTCCCCCATGCCCTAAAAAAACCTCTTACTCCTCACCCTTAGAAAATCCAAATAGTCTAGTTATTCCACACACTCCTCCATGGATTGTTATAATTTCACTTTTACTGAGTTAACTAAATCATTGAAGGAAAAGCGAATTTTTTTCTCTGCGTTACAATAAATTTGACCCTATAGAAAATTACCACCTGTGCGTCTTGTGTAGATTGGGCTATATAGACCTGTACTGAATGATTAGGCAAAACCACCCCTTTAAACCATGTGACTATATTGAGGGTTTTGTGATCTCACTGTCCCACTCTCTTTGCTCCGCAATGCACGCCGATTATCGAGGGATCATATCTATTTAAAATTCCACAAGATCTTCTATCCTGTTCTCATCAGTGTTTGATTTAACATGACGTCCCCAACAGGTATAAGAGGAAGACTGGATGAAACTTGATGGTCCCTCAGATAATGGGCTTGGAGCAGTTCAGGGAGGCATTGCTTCCTTAGCAGAACTGGTTGAAATTAGCCACTTGAGAGGCGGCTTTTATTTAAGAACACATGTGTACTGTCGCTGACGACGGAATGGAGACTTAAGGATGTGATCAAGAAAATTAGATTCCAAGTGGGGAAATTAGACTATGGCCTGGGTAGTAGGGAATTATTGCTCATTTGTAGGAGTGATAATGGCATTCTGGTTATGTAGGAAAATGTCCTTACTTTTTAGATGTGCAGCATGAAGTCTTTGGGAGAGAAATGCCATATCTGTAATTTCCTTTAGAGTACTTCAGCAAAGGAAAAAAGAGAGATGAAACAAATATGACTACATGTTAGTAACTGTTAAATAGGGATGACGTATGCATGGGTGTTTGTTATATTCTTTCTACTTTTCTATGTTTGAAAATCTCCATAATAAGTAGTAAAAGAACAAACAAACAAAAAACCTTGGGACCCAATATGTTAATGTTAAAGGATACCACATATATTAATAAAATAAAATCTTATTGAGATAATATTTTTTGTGCATGCATAAGAGGGGAGCATAGATTCAAAATTTCTCTGGACTGATACACAAATTCAATACTCTGAGGTGGCGTTTTAGTTCCTAGGGTATGGTCAGTAATACATAAACCAATATAAAATGAAAATCCTGTGCAAAAATACTATTTATTGTATTTTATTAAATGCACGTAAAATTCTAGAATTGAAACTATGAGAAAAGCACAGTAGATAGTAAAAAATAAAGACATACTCATTTTTACTTACCTGAGCTAAATGCTGAAAAGTTTGGTTTCTGACCTCAGGGAGAGGTGGAATGTTCCTTGAAGAAGGTCACAGAAATAAGAGAGTTTGAGGACCTTGGGTTTTCAGATAAGAACTCGAGAGGAAATTAGAGTAGCCAGTATCACGGTATAAGCTAACCGAAAGTCCGAAGCTAATGACACAAATTATGAAAATATCGACTGCACCGAAATGATGTTATCTTAATCATCTTTGGAACAACCAGATTCATATGCTTCTTAAAAATGCTTCTTTTGTCTTTTGAATAGTTATTACTACAGTAGCTGTGTTCTAGACAAGGAGTGTAATACTTTTTTGATATGTTAGTGTAGCATATATTTATCACAAAATGTGTGTATTTATGGATTGCCATGAGGACACAGAAAGAAGATAGACCTCCAGTAGTGAAAGGATTGTTTCTATGTAAGATTCTGGAGCACAGAGCCCAGCTTCAATTGTGTTGACTTTTGGTCCTTTGATTCTTTGCTATACACAAATGTGTGCCCAAATCTACTATCACCATATTTAATACGTCGTACTGATTGAAAAATGTAAATATTACCTGCCCAACCCTTGTAAGCCCCAGTTGTGTTTGTACAGGGAAGGAGACATTTCCTTCTGACCACCTATTTATTTCTCAATCAATAAATGTAAAAAAGGCTCATTTTCAAACATGAGGTCTCTGGTGAGGAATACGTTTCACCAAATCAATATCACCACTTGAAAAGACTTTAAACCTATACTCAACATGGAGGTGATTTTTAAAAGATATGAAGCCTCTGGTAAGCTTGCTCTTCCCAAAACGGTTAGATGTTGTTGTTTCACTGGTCGAAAAGCCCAGCTTCGTGCTAGGGGGTGAGGGCAGGCAAATCCAGGGACCTTGATTCCTTGGAATTCGCCTTTTAGCCAGAGGAGTGTGGTTCTACAGATAAAACCCTGGACTAAGAAACACAAGACGGGGGATGTTTTAAAGTCTTAAAGTTTGTGTGTCTCTGAAGTTAGCACTGCATTAAGAGATGGTATTTTTAAAAAGAAGCGGGATACATTACTTCTGGGTTCCAGTCCTAATTTTTCCACTATCTACAGACCTCAGTGTCTTCATCTGCAAATGGAGAGATCTCCCATTAAGTAATTGCGAGCATTTCTTCAAACTATTTCTTCTGCACAAGGCACTGTTTTGAGTACTTTACGTTAAATTTACTTCAATTCTCACAACTCTGTAAAGTAGATATTCTGATTATGCCTAACTCATCAATTAGGAGACTAGATATTCTGAGATAAGCAAGTACTGGGTAATTAGAGAATTTTAGAGGTGGGAGGGCCCAGGGAAATGATTTAATCAGAGAGGCAGTGCATCACGGGGGTTCAGGGTGCACCCTCTGTACCCAAAATGTGTGGTTTTCAAACTTGGATCCTTCGCTCATTAGGAATGCACGTTGGGCAAATGGCTTAACCTTTGTTGGCCGAATTTCCTCATCTATAAAATAGGGATGATGGTAGAATCCTCATTATAAGGTTGTTAGGATTAAATGTGCAGTACTTAGAAGAGAGTGTGTAACCTGGTAAGCTCTCAGTAAATGGTATAGATGAGGATGAGGATGAAGATGAGGATGAGGATGAAGATAAGGATGCAGATTGTAGGGAGTGAGTAAGTAAACATTATTGTTTACTTAGAAGAATGTGTTACAGTATTATTAAGAGACCCTCAATTAGGTCAGAAAAAGGCTACTGGTGGTAGCGATGGTCTTGATGGAAAGAACGGAGTTATCATTATCTGTAATACAGAATGGTTTCTTAGAGAAAGAAAAGAATTAGTTTGAAGAAGCAGAGCGAAGAGGAGACTGTTAGCCTCAAAAGGCAAAAATATCTGTGTTCTATTGTAATTCAGCAAAAGGTTTACAGGAACACGGTGACAACAGCATCGCACATAGAAATGAGGCCCAAGTTTGGGTGCTTATATGGAGTTACTTCAGTTTCTCTGGATCATCGTAGACACATATAGAATGTTAGAGCTAAATGGGACCTTGCAGATTGTCCTGTACAACCCCTTATTTTGCATTTTACATTTTCTATGAGGATAGAGTTTGGTGAAATTTGGCCAGAATCGCAGTACAGTGAAGCCAGGGAAATGTGTAGTATATTTAGAGGGGTTTTCAAGTAAGGATGAAGGGAAAGAGGGAGCAAGTTCCCTCAGTTTTAGAGTGAAACCTCGGTAGGAAAGCAAAGTGGAGAAGGCAGTGATTTTTCCCAAATTAATTAAAAGAGAGAAGGAGGGAAAGAGAGAGAGAGAGAACTCTAATTTTATGCTAAACAGTCTTAGACTGGATTTGTAGTTAATGTTTAAAAGCTCATGATAAGGAAAATTCTTATTCTATTATTTCTAGGAACTTGGTTTCCTAAAATGGAAAGCAAGTTTGGGGGAGAGTTTGGCAGCACTGATGCTTCCAGCAAATGAAGAATCCATTTGCAGCTGGTGTTGAAACTGGTAAGCGGTTAATGTTAATCTGTTACTGTTTAGGATAAATATATCTTGGCTGTTTAAAAAAATCACTTTTAACTAAGTTTATGCTTAGTGCTTTCTTTTAAATAACGAAGTGTCTCAATAGGAACTAATGAGTCAAATTAATTTGGCGTGGAATTCTGAGCAGGGGAGGGGGCAGGAATCCTCTTTGGAACACTAAGAATGCTTTGCTCAGTTTCCTTTACAAGTCACCAGCCAGGAATGGGTTGGAGGGAGTGTTCCCTGAGGGGTTAAAAGCTCCCCACTGTGCTTGCTCCCCAGTTACAATAGCACTGGATTACTGAATGCGAACCAGTTTATCTGTTTACATGGAGAAAAGGAAGCCAACAGCACGGAGGCTGAAGCAAAGACAAGATTTTTATGGCTCTGAACCCACTTGTGTATTATTCTTTATAAAAAGCATTTACCTACCATGTCAGTATTTTAGAAAGAGGCTTTTAGTTTGGCATTTTTTTTATTAAAAAAGAAAAACATTGCTGTTATTTCTGACCACATTATTGTCTACAGTGTTGTCGGGTTTGGGGATATTGGAGGTGCTCCTTATTTTACCCCTCAACCTTGACCAATACCACAGTCCACCTCCATCGCTGGGAGAAAGGCTTCAGGAAAATGGGTAGAGCTGAGGAATAAATGCTTTCTTAGTTTAAGTCTTTCTCTCTTCTTTTTGCCTTTGATTCTGTCTCCCATCGCTGCTCCCATCATCTTATTGTTGAGAGATGGAATCAAGTTAGAGATGAAGAAAATGAGGCACAGTGCAGTTGTATGTGTATCTCCAACCCCTAAGGAGCGTGTGACAAGGCAAAACGAGAGGCTGAACTCCAGCTTTTAGTCTGGGTGGAGACCCAGTAGTCATCTTGTTTCTGCCCTAGAAATTGGTTGGGCCCGTGAGTGGCCCACTCTTCTACCCTCCACTTTGCACTTGCAAAATTGTACCACAAAGGTCACATCCTCTGAAAAAATGGCTTAGTAAATCAAAGGTAGCCAAGAGTGATATAAGGAAAAGGAACTTTGTAGTGCTTGTGCATATGAAGTTTTTTAAGTTCTATTTTGCTCTAAAGCATCAAGGTTAGTAATGAGCAAGAGACTTTCAGTGATGTGAATAGTGACATCTGTGGTTGGCATTGTTTCCGGTGGTTCTAACTCACCTATGCTCTCAACTTGATTTATCCATGTGTGAATCCCAAATGGGATGTACTGGTGAAGAACAGGAAATTGCTAGGGTCTGGGGAATAAAAGCCTGCAAGTCCCTAGTGGGGAGTGAAAATGTTTACGTGGGAGTATGGATGGCTAATATTAGTCCGACTGTGACATATGCACAGGAACACCCAAACAAAAGCAGAATATGCCCTCACATGTTGGGGAAAGAAATGTTAGACAAATCTTGTTGGTGTGTTTAAAAAAAAAAAAAATCTAAATGGAGTATGGTGGAATCATGTACAGGGAAGAATTAGAAAACAGGACTGGGAAAAGGAATCTGGGGGAGAAACAGCATAATTAATACTCATTTTCCCCTTCTAGAGTTTGAAATAGTAGATCCTTACGTGAAATTAAGTGAAAATGTAAAGAATCTGAAAATTTCCAAGCAGAAAATAATTTTTCTTTGGAGAGAAGGCATGTGAGTTAAAGAATGTAAACCCGTGTTAAAATGGAGAGAAAATTATGAGCAGAGAGAAGGAGAAGTAAGATAATTGTTTTTAAAAATTCAGCCTAAATCTTACTCTGGCTTGGAGTATTTAATATTTCCATCTTAGAGTATGGAGTGTTTTAAGTATGTCTTTTTGAAGCAATTGTTTTGAAGCTAGAAAAAGCCTTTTGAAAGCTAGAAAGCTTAGAGTTGGATTTTTTTCTTTCACTTGTTTATTTGAAATTTAGACTACAGAAACTGTGTATAAAACAGGCATTATGATGTATTAAAAAACATGTAAAAACAGATAAGGAGAGTTAATGACAAATATATTGAAAGAATATTAAAAGTATTGAGTCATAAGTAAGACCCACAAGATACGGCAATAATAGAATGAAATGCGGAACGACTAAGTATAAGAAACTACTATCTTGTGATGGTTCTGTAATAAAATTTAAAACAGAATTATTTTTTAATTGGCAGCATTGATTTAATTTAATTATATTTAAGCCTTGCTGTCTAAAATTAGGATTCAAAAAATTCAAATATCCATCATCCTATTATGATTTTTCACGGAGTAGAAGTGATTATAATCATTAACCTGTATCTTTTTCATTTTTATAGGAAAAATGTCAAAAGTTTTATCTCCTAAAGAATCTGGGGGACTCTTTTAAAGGTGAAACTTCATCTTTAGGTAAGGAAAAGTTTTCTATTGTTTACTCATCTGTTGAAAAGAGAGCATTTCAATTAGAGGAAGAAGTACCACGGACTTAAGCTTTGCTTATCTTAACTGATATAAAACATGATGAAGATGAGAGAAAGCCATATTTTTAAGTTAAATAAAACAAAGTAGTTGGAAAATTTTCATTTAAAAAGATCAATTTGTTGGAAAAAAAAGAGACCCTTTTTTTGCACTTTCTAATAGACTGACATAATAGGATTCCCATCATCCATTTTCTAAGGATTTAAAACATAACAAAATTAAAATTATATTTAGCAAAATCAGAAACTAGAGATTTCTCAGACAACGAAAATATTCCTAAACATAAATATAAACGTATGTGATAATAAAAAATAGACTATTTTGATAAATTTGAAAGACTGGTCACTGCTTTAAAAGCAGGCCAATGAATTAAAGTTAATTAAGATTTGGGCAGTAATAGAGAAGCTTAAATTACGGGACATAATCACATGCTAGGAAAATATTGCTCTGTACGGTCATATTGTAAATATAAACAATTTGTTTAATCAGGCAAGAAGTTGTCTTTTGTGTGTGACCTCTTTCCAGTCTGTCTTTGTGTCCTACTGGTAACATAAGAAAAGACAAGACAGACTAACTTTTTGAGCCTATTAGAATGTTAGCCACTCACTTTGTTTTTGGCAGTAATTCTATTAATGCAGTTTACATACATGAACAGTATAAACTACATATATGAAAATCAGATGTTTTAAAGCAGATAAACTAAAAATGCAACTAAAACATCTAAACAAACATTTAGAGATGCTTTTAAGTATTTTATGAAGTTAAAAGAATGAAAGAAGTAGTTACCGAAATTATACATAGAATCTGTTGTAAGATATGCAGATTTGTACATTCTAGCTTTGTCACCAATACCCCATTTGGAAAAAGAAATAGATTGCAATATTTGTCTTCTATTAACATATATTCTTAAGCGTAAACAGGATTTCTCCTCATTTTAAATACATTAATACAGTTCCATATAAATATTTTTAAAAATCATAGTATTAGAGGTTTAGGTTTTTAAGAAATACACGTAAAACTTCATGGAGTAAAATAGAATCTAAAAATTTGGGGAGAAAAATACTAAATTTTTTGGTATGAATTTGAAGAATTCATTTCTAGAATGAATTTATTTTCTCCTTATAAATACGTTCATGTTAATATTAAGTATATAGGTTGACTTACTTAAATTACCTAATTAGGATATACTAAACTTCTAAGTTATTTTTAAAAGAAGAATTACGGTAATCTGAAAAAATGTATAAAATTGTTTCTAATGTAATCTTTAAATAAAGTCCTTTATATATCAATTTTTAAATCTTATATTTTGAAGGATAAAAGAAAAGAAAAAATGACTAACTTCCTAATGGAAAATATAACCTCATAGCACTGAGAAGAGAGTTGTAAGCATGTAAAAAATATACGAGAAGATCAGTTTCATTTCTGACTTGTTTTTGAGCCTTTCTTATGAATCATACATTTTAACATCAGGAGAATAATATATAAAATATGCATTAAATTTTTATGGTCTGGCAGCTATGAAAAAATAAAAGGAAAACAATGCAACTTCTGCCAGCTAAATTCTAACTAAAGTGTTAAGTGAAAATTAGAAAAATACAGAAGCTAAAATAGTATAACAAACTAAAATTCAAAACATATATGTATATGTAATTTTTTATGTTTTGATATATAGCATTTATCTTAATTGTTAAACTACATACTCTAATATGACTGAACAAAAATGATGGAGAAGTATTTTCTCATTGTAATTACTGGATCAAAAAATTTACTAATAAGCTAAATGTAATATTAAGAGGCACGTTTAAAATAGAATTTTGTAGAGTTTTGCTGAAGACGTACCTTTCTAACAAGGCTTTGGGCTTTTGTGTGTGTATTAGGCTTTCTGAGTTTTGTGATTTGAAATTCATGATACATTTTGTGTGCCCTTTCAAATGGCAAAATATTTCTGTGGAAAAGTCAGACATTGTGTACATTTCATTGTATATTTGGGTGTGAGAAAAATAGCAGATACTTCGGGAGAATTCTAGTTGTTGTTTTAGTGCACGCATCAAATACCAAACAATTATTTTGTGTGTCAGTCAGTTACACGTCTGAGGAGGTTACAGTTTGTGTAAGTACGTCTTAAACATTTAACTTATATTGATGATACAGCGATCTCTAAATGTGATTGTCATCTTTACTGAAATGATGGGCAATGTATCTAAAAGAAATGTACTTTAAACATTATTTTTAACTAAAATGAGAAAGACTTTGAAGTAGTTCTATCGTGAGTAAGTTGTGATTGTGCAGTTTTCTGAAAGAATAAACTATTAGTTTATTTTTCAAATTATATTAAAATGTTTCTTTACTTATTGTTTGCTGATATTTCAACGTAAGAAAAGAATAAAACAGCAGTATATACTATTTCTGATTATCTATCAATAAAGAAAAGGGAAAGCAAAGTATGTTGGCACCATAGGGTTTTCCCTTAAAAAAGTTAACTTGAAATTGAAAAGATATATTGCCCATAACTAAGTTTTCTTATTAGGACTTATTTGGAGTTGCATGAATTTTCTGACTCGATATATTTGGGGAACTTTGTCTTATAAAATAGAGAGATGTAGGACACTGTGGTCAGGTATAGGAAGTCTTTCTTGTTGATTCCCAGAACTTAGAAAACAGATTTTAAATGAATAGTGTTGAGTACCAAAATCTATGGGCTATCATAATTTTGAAAAATGCCAGAAAATTATAAAGGCAATGGGGAAGATTAATTGAGGCTAACTGTACCCCTTAAATGAGTAACATTTGGCCATGTGAGGAGTACTCTAAAGATAACAAATACTACTCTGTCAGGGATAATTTTCTGGGCAGCTGAGGCTGTTTGTGGAGTAAAGGAAGGCGGCGAGATAGCATAACTGTAACTGCTTGACAGAATTTCCAAAGTTAGCTTCGAATTGTGAGGGTGAAAGTAGGTGCAACAATTGGGTGTTCGGAGGAGGAGAGGAGCAGAGCTCGCGAGCCCCAGCGCCACGACAGGGTTAACCGCGGCGCCGCCCGGTGCACTCTGGGAGTTGTAGGCCGCGGGCATTGTGGGAGTTGTCGTAAAAGTCGGCTTTCTCGCTGTCATGGCCGCCGCCGAGGCAGGAGCTGGGGGTTTCTGCTGTTCCGGACCGTTTGGGGGCTCTCTGTGCCGTCAGAAGGCCGCCAGCAGCCCCCAGGTTGCCGAGGGCCTGTCAGTTGTGTGCTTGGGAGGTGGGGGAGCGGCCTGACTTGTTAATATTGGGGCCTGCTGTCGCTAGATTGGCCAGGGGGCCTCTGGCAGCTACGGGCTCGATGAGGGGCTCCAGCCTGCCGGACCCTGGCCGTCTGGCGGTCTGCCTTCGAAATATCTGGGTGGCCAGCGCCTCAGCGTTTGGGGATGTGCTTTATTTTGTTGTGGTTTGTGTCCTGCACCCCTCCCCCTTTTCTGACAGCGTTCGACTCTGTCCATGTAGTCGTTGATATTCACGATCCTATTTGGGGCTAGTTTGGGGCCGTTTTCTTGGGTCTGGTGGGATTTACTCAAGAGCTAGTATTTTGGAAGATGTGGGAAGCAATATCCTGGGTGTTGTTTGTCTTGTTTGAGGTGTAAGAAATTGCATGTGTCATGAATGTGTCCGTGCATGTGTATTTCGCTGTCTCTTGCACGTGGTGAACTTTGCCCTTGTTTGCTAATGCTGAGAGGCAGTGTTAGGCAGTTCCTAGTTGTGAAATGCTTTTTTGTTAACTTGGATGTGTTCTTAAGTCTTTAGAGCCTCCAGAAGACTTTTTGCGGTTGTTTGTAGAAAAATATTGTGTGCAAAAATGAATTTGAAACAAATGCCAGCATCACAAGTACTTTAGTTCTGGGGAGCCAGCCCCTTGGGCTTCTCTGGTGCTGTGAGGTTGTTTGGGTACTTTTATGGAAATTAGGTTCGCTTTTAGCTGTGTTACTTTACTCTTGGCTCACAGAGTTCCTCTGCATGTTGGGACACTTGGATCTTTTTTGTTATTGAGTACTTTCTCAACATGAGGCAAAATGAGGTAACTGTGTACTGACATGTTAACTGCATGTATTAGAATCTCAAGATGACACCAGATTGCCAGGCAGGTCAGTACCTGTTTTACTTGCCACTGCCAAACAGGTCAGTACCTATCTTACCCACGGGCACAAACTTGGTCATCACTATTTCTGGTACGACATGGTGCTCCATAAATTCTGCCTTATTTCACAGTCTGGCTGTTGTCTCTGTAAATCGAGGTGTAACTGGTCATGAAAAGCCATTTCTCTGACAATATTATTTAAAAACCTTTTCCCCCCACAAATAGAACTGATGTCTAGAGTGTTTTTTCTCTCAAGTTTAGTGAAGTAGGGGATTTGAAATAAGGTACAATAGTGGTTTTGGAAATCAGCTATCAATTTTTAGTTTTAGGGGCAGGCCCCATGACAAATGATTTACAGAGACAGTGAAAAAAATTATGTTCCATTTTTAGTTGGTATTTTAGAGTTTTAAAACCTGTTTCTGTGTCATTATGTTGGACCATTTCCATATATCATTAAAAAGCCCTTTGATGTTTTGTGATGAAGTGAGTTTTCATAATTGTCCTCTTGTCTGGGTTTGTTTAGGCTTGACTACTTGAGAATATAGTAATGGTAGAGAAAAGCAAAACTGGATGGGTTTGTATGTGTGTTTCTATTGAATGTGATTTCCGGTATAGATTGATGGACTAATAATGTTGGCTTGCTAGTTAGATCTCAGGAAATTATTTCCTTCCCTCTGACCTGACACCAGTGTGTCGTATATTAACTAACTTGCCGATGGAAAAAAGATTGGCAAACTTATTTCAAAATGCTCTATATTGTCCTATTTGTTATTGTTTGGTGATATGGTGGAATACTGGTGAGTTGGTTTTGTATCTTAGGAAAACTGGATGGCTAGAATTTGCAGATCTGTGGAACCATTCAGAATCATTCAAAACCAACCACAACCATGGTTTGCTTTGAAAGAAGATGCATAAACTTTTAATTGCCAAGTTACTTCTGACTTGAGTTAAGCAGAACAAACAGTTCATTAGAAAGTGCTTTGAGGGGCCGGCCCGGTGGCGCAAGCAGTTAAGTGTGTGCGCTCCGCTGCGGCGGCCTGGGGTTCGCCGGTTCGGATCCTGGGCGCGCACCGACGCACCACTTGGCAAGCCATGCTGTGGCAGCGTCCCATATAAAGTGGAGGAAGGTGGGCACGGATGTTAGCCCAGGGCCAGTCTTCCTCAGCAAAAAAAAAAAAAAAAAAAAAAAGAGGATTGGCAGATGTTAGCACAGGGCTGATCTTCCTCAAAAAAAAAAGAAGGTGCTTTGAGAGTGGACGGGTACTTACTTTAACAAGTTTAAAGATAAACGTATCTCTGCATTTGCAAAGAACCCTTCTCGACGTTTATAAATTGACACATCTCTCAACGAAATGGTGAAGTTTTACACCCAGGAATTATAATGTTTAATCCTAAGGCCTTTACGTATTTTGTACTCCACTTTCCACTACCATCACTTCGATTCTGCTGCTGGTATGAAATGTTTTTTGTAATACATAAAGTCAGTTGTAGTTTCAGAAAAAAATATGGTAAGATCCACTACCTTCTGGAGGAGATGCTTCCTAAGGTTGTGTATACATGTTGGATAGATGTGTCGAAAGCTGTCTTTTTGAAACTTGGGCTTTGCATGGTTTTGCTGAAACTCCTTGGATGAGACATGACACCGAAGGTGTTTCTTGACCTAGGTGTTACAAATGAAAGCCTTTGGTTCTAGTGTTCATTCAAAAAAGAAACACAAACTTACTTCCAAATAATAGAATTTGGAAGATAACAAAAAATAAAAGTTTTCATTTTAGATTGTAGCCAAAATTTGGAAACACTTGAGGGTGGGGGGTTGGGTAGGAATATCTGTTTGAGGCCTTTACTCAGGTCCTTTCTCATTTTGTTTATCTGTGCATAACTGTTCACATTGTTGAAAGTAAGTATTTCGTATTAATGCATTTCTGCATTTGTGAACATTTGTGACTGTTAGAACTGCAAACACAAGACAACACATCATCCATTCAGAATTTGGCCCTTATTTTTCATTCACATTGAGGAGGAAGAATTATTGATTGTACTTTGTGTACCGTTTGTGTATTTTGTTTTCTTAAGTTGAATGCATTCATTTTTCGATTGCAATACTGTTAAGCATGAAATGTATCTCCATCCCTCACCTCCACCTTCCTGGAGGATAATAAGATTTCTGGGAGAAAGAGGAAAGGTATTTAAAATTTTTCCCTGCCTGTCGATGAATTTTCTGATTCTTCTTACATATATTTCTAGGACAGAATAAATTATTTCTGCTCTGCTGGGCCTTATTTTTTGAAGTCAGAGTATTAATCATATGATTTTTATGGGCAAGACACAGTAAACCAACAGTTACTTCAAAGTACTGTATCTAAATTAAAATCTATTAATTCATTTCCACTGGAAAGAAAACAAAATCATATGCATATCCTGCCACTTAAAAGATTCTACCTATATCTTAAAGCTTCAAAAGACCTTAAGAGATCATTTTGCTTTGTCCTCTGCCTTCCTTATTTTTCTTTGTATTCAACTTCGTCTCTCCGTGTGCCTCTGTGGTTCTAGAACTTAAATGACATTTTTGTTTATTTTGGAATTTCTTTTCCAAATTATTTGCTTCAACTTTTAAAAACCATTTTTATCTAAAATAGTCATAATAAGGACATTATTTTAATAAAATATTCTTGTCATATTGCATTTTTATAATTAAAATGCTATACAATATAGAATGTTTCTATATTCTGGGAAAAAATTAGTTAATGACTTCCTTAAACCTCAGCATAAAGTGCTACAATTTAGCCTGCAAAAAAATCCAGTACATATGGCTGTAGTTTCCTTTTCTGTTACTAACAGTCTTTAGTTACTGAAGAGACGTATGGCTTGTCATTTCAGACATGTTTTACTTGAAGACAGTATTACTTATTGCGTGACACTCTCATGAAATACATATTTGTGAAAGTTTCACTAAGATAAGAAGAAATTCTGTAGAGCATGGAAGAAAGCAGTTCTATGTATATTTACTAATCTAAGAAATTATTTGTAAACCAGCTTTCATAGTTTGTTTTTTTAACTCTGAAATAAATACATGTTTCTGGATTTTAAATTGTTTTTAAAGAAATTTTTTGGAGGGAGTGGGAACCATATTTTCAATGAAGTTGTATTAAAAGAGTGGCCAACTTGTTCCTTTTTATTTCAGTATTAACTGAAGGTATAGAGTATGTGCAGTTTATAAGGGGAAAAAAAGGCCCATTGTACTGGAGTTAAAATGAAGACATCAGTGATTTTAAACTTCTATACCATTTGTTATTTTATTATAGAATTTGAATTTATAATATAAAGGGGTTAATTTTAAGATGCTTGTGAAATGGCTTATTCCTTGATAAGATCTTATATATCATTAATCTTTTTGAGATATATAGATTTAAGTAATATTTTCTTCCTAAAAAAGATTTTAAATAGGAAACTAATAGTAAAGTAAATGAAACTGACTTCTCTTATAGTCTTCTACCTGAGGAGGAAAACTTGGAAAACATATAATTTTTATAAATGCAAAAGGTTTGAGATATGTAATATAGAGAGTTTTTATAAATCAGTAGGAGAAGATTGAATGGAATGCCAAGGTTTGACAGTTCACAAAAGAAAAAATAGAAATGTCAATAAATAATATGGCAGATTGTGTTTTCCAAAGATGACTACAATAATATCTCCCAGCTCACATGGTCTTCTGCAGTGTGATGTCATTCTGTCATTGGAAGGTGGCATCTCCCCACTTGCTTGCATTTGGGTAGGTCCATTGACTGCTTAGACCAGGAGGGTTTGGTGGAAGTGATGCTGTGCCCGTTCCCGGTGTTGCTCCCACCTTGCCTGACAGCTCCTGCTTCTTGCCTCTCGGAAGCCAGCCACTATGTAAGAAGTGAAACTACTCTGAAATCACTGTGTTATCAGAAGCCCAGAGTCATGTAAAGAGGCCCTGGAGGATGAGACGTCAAATGGAGAGAGAGGCCAAGGAGCACCAAGGAACCAGACCTGTAAATGAAGAAGCCATTTTGGAAATGAATCCTCCAGCCCCAACCCCCCTGATTGTTGCTATGAAAATCAGATGAACTGCTCAGTGGAGCCTTTCCCAAGTTTTGACTCATAAAATCATGAGCAAAATAAAATGGTTTGTTTTAAGCTTCTGAGGTTTTGGGTGCTTTGTTATACATTAATAGATAACTGGAAAAAAATACTGGGAAAAAAAGATTTCATTTTCATTTTATTTATAATAAATAGCAGTATAGGAGAATATATTTGCATGTCTAAATCTGACAAGGACTAGTATCTACAATTCAACAAGGACTGCCTAGATCAGCAAACAAAAAACAAGAGCCCAGCAGAAAAATGCACCAAGGTTATGAACAGGCTAACAACATAGAAAGATGTGCTCAAACTCATTCATTATCAGAGAGGTTCGTATTAAAGGCACCATAAAATATTTCTTCGTGCCCAGTAGACTGACTAAAATTAGAAAGGTGGATAATGTCAGGTGTTGATGGAGCTGTGGGGATAGGAACCCTCAGACACGGTTGCTGTGAGTGTAAAGTGGTGGAGCCATCCTGGAGAGCAATCTGGCAGAATTCAGTTAAAGGCATATAGATAATAAGTTGCTTCTGGGTATATATCCTCACAAAGTCTTACACAGGTCTCTACAGGAACAAATATGAGGACACTGATCATTGTTTCTGGTGGCAGAAGCTTAGAGCCAACCTGGGGTTCTTAATCACCAGGGTATGGGTAAAATATGGTGGAGGCACACAGACTACTATGCATTAGATAGAAGCAGAGGACTCCATGTATCCACCACGTATGCATATATTTTAAAAATAACATATTTAGCAAAAGTAATGAGGAATGGAGTCTATAATGTAATGCCATTTGTGTAAATTTAAAACACATGGACACAAAAATGTCTTGCAAGAAAATATTCAAAAACATGTTAAACACGTTGGAACGTTTTCCTAAGGACAAGAAAAAAGTTGCCCATAGAGGGAGAAGGAGAGAGGACAGGAGTGGGGAATGAGGTAAAAGAAACGAAGTTGAAAGGCCAATCGTGGTGGTGTGCCGTGAGCCAAGGTATACGATCAAACTCTGTGCCTGATGTCCAACAGTACTCTGCCCAAGAAGAGAAAAGGAGAATTCTCTGATAAAGAAAGTAAATTGAAAGAATAGGACTATTTTTTACATCTGCCATTCTTGGAAAAAAAATATTTCAATGAAATCAGTACTTACAAACAGGCATTCTCATATTTTGTTGGATATATAAATTACTATGAACTTCAAAAAGAACAGTGTTTACCAAGAGCCTTAAAAATGCTCCTGTTGAGCCGGTCCTGGTAGCCTAGTGGTTAAGTTCAGCGTGCTCTGCTTGGGCAGCTTGAGTTTGGTTCATGGGTGCGATCTACACCACTCATCTCGCTGGCCGTGCTGTGGCAGTGGCCCAATACAAAATACAGGAAGATTGGCAAGAAATTTTAGCTCAGGGTGAATCTTCCTCAGCAAAAAAAAAAAAAAAAAAAAAAAAATGCTCATGTCCTAGCAACAAATAATTGTAAGTTGAAATTAAGAAAAGAAAACCAGGGCCGGCCCCGTGGCTTGGTGGTTAAGTGAGCACGCTCCGCTGCTGGCGACCTGGGTTCGGATCCCGGGCTCGCGCCGACGTGCTGCTTCTCCGGTCATGCTGAGGCCGCGTCCCACATACAGCAACTAGAAGGATGTGCAGCTATGACACACGGCTATCTACTGGGGCTTTGGGGGGAAAAAATAAATAAAAATAAAATCTTTAAAAAGAAAAGAAAACCATTTAAATACCACCAGTAAAGATGAAGTACTTAGGGTTATATTCAACAAAGTACATGCAAGCCCTGTAGGCTGAAACTGCGAAACACTGCTGAGAGAAACTAAAGAATACCTAAATAATGAGAGAGATACCATGTTCACGGATTGGAAGACTTAATATTAAGATTTCACCTCCTCTCAAATTGATCTATAGATCCAAAGAAATAATCAAAATACCAGCAGGCTTTTTTTTTTTTAAATAGAATTCAATGGGCTGAAATTTATGTGGAAATGCAAAGACTCTAGCCAAGACAAGAAGAACAAAGAGGACTTCTGTATCTGACTTCAAGACTTACTTTAAAACTATAGTAATCTAAACAGTGTAATTTTAACACAATGATAAATATATAAATCAATGGGACAAAACAAAATGGAGATTTTGTTTTGATACAACATCAAGTGATTTTCAACAAAAGTGCCAAGGTAAGTCAGCAGGAAAAAATGACGTTTTCAACTATGGTGCTGGGAAAGTTGGATATTCATATGCAAAATGGTGACCCTGCTTCCTGGCCTGATAAAGCTGAACATAAGAGATAAAACTTCTAGGGGCAGGCCCGTGGCTTGGCGGTTGGGTGCGCGCACTCCGCTGCTGGCAGCCTGGGTTCCCATCCCGGGCGCGCACCGATGTACCGCTTGTCAGGCCATGCTGAGGCCGCGTCCCACGTGCGGCGGCTGGAAGGATGTGCAGCTATGGCATATAGCTATCTGCTGGGGCTTTGGGGGGAAAAGGGAAAAAAAAAAAAGAAAAGGGAGGAGGATTGGCGGTGGATGTTGGCTCGGTTCCGGTCTTCCTTAGCAAGGAGAAGAGGATTGGCATGGGTGTTAGCTCAGGGCTGATGTTCCTCACAAAAAAAAAAAAAAAAAAAAAAACTAGAAGAAAACTGGAGAAAAATCTTTGTGATGTAGGGTAATGCAAAGATTTCTTAGGTAAGACAAAACGTAGGAAGCATAAAAGGAAAAAGTCGATAAATTGGATTTCATCAAAATTAAAAACTTCTTTATCAAAATACATGGCTAAGAAAATGAAAAGGCAAGCCACAGACTGGGAGAAAACATTTGCGGCACATCCGATGAAGGATTCCTCTTCAGGATATATTAAGAACTCTAAGAACTCAAGAAGGAGACAGACAACCTAATTAAAAGAATGAGCAAAAAGTTTGTTATGTAAATGAGCCAAAGATGGCCTCTGTCTGTTGGCTCCAGGGTTGTTTATTTCTTCACTGCAGGCTGGGACCTTTTAGTCCAAAAGACCACCAACGCCAAACTCAAATTTTTACACATCTCGTTATTTTAAAAATAGCCCAAACAAGTGGACTTTTAGCCATTTAGAATCTGCCTGCTTTGCATACTCCAAGAAAGCTACCCCTCATCCACTGGCAATAGATAAAATAAGCCGTGGGCCATAAAGGCTCCAAGCCTTTGCTACTGCCCTTCAAAGCTCTCTGACCTGGAGTCTCCCTGCCATGCTACTGGAGCACATGGTTAGACATGCAAGCCACCTCTCTGATTCCCCTCTCCTCCAGGAGTTCCCTTGCCCTCCTCCCCTTCTGGATGATGTTCCTCTCACCATAAGCCTCCAGACAGCCTCATGCTGTGAGGGACTTCATGCAACCCTGTCCAAGTGCCACCCAGTAAAGCTTCTTGTGTGTTACTGCTTCTCTGATTCATATCTTTTTCCTTGATCAGCCCCCAAATCCCTCAAATCCCCTACAAGACTTTAACAGACACACAAAACAGACTTCACAAAATAAGAAATGACTGCCCAATAAGCACATAAAAAGATGCTCACTATCTTTGCTCTTCAGGGAAATGCTAATTAAAGCCACATTGAAATACTACCACACACTCACTAAATAAAAAAGACTGACACTACCAAGTGCTGGCGAAGATATGGAGCAAAATGATACAGCCCCTTTGGAAAACAGTTTATCAATTTCTTATAAAATTAAACAATTAGGGCCAGCCCTGTGGCTTGGTGATTAAGTGTGCGCGCTGCAATGCTGGTGGCCCGGGTTCGGATTCCGGGTGCGCATCGAGGCACCACTTCTCCGTCCATCCTGAGGCCGAGTCCCACATACAGCAACTAGAAGGATGTGCAGCTATGACATACAACTATCTACTGGGGCTTTGGGGGGAAAAAATAAAAATAAATAAAATCTTTAAAAAAAAAAAAAAATTAAACAATTACCATATAACCCATAATTCCACTCCTCAGTATTATTTACTCAAGGGAAATAAAAGCATATGCTCACACAAAGACTTGTATGTGAATGTTCATAGCTGCTTTATTCATAATAGTAAAAAATTGGAAACAACCCAAATGTTCATCAACCGAAGAATGGATAACCAAATGGAATACTACTCAGCAATAAGAAGGGACAGGCTACCAATACACACACCATGGATTAATCTCAAAGGCCTTATGCTAATGGAGAAGCCAGACACAAAAGACTACATTCTGTATGATTCCATTTATATGCATTTCTAGGAGAGCAAAACTAAAGTGACAGTAAGCAGAATCAGAGGTGAAGGGTCAGGGAGGGGATTGACCATAAAGAAGCACAAGGAAACTCTTGAAGAAGATGGAAATGTTGTACATCTTGATGGTGGTAGTTATGCAATGTATGTATTTATTGAAAGTCATTAAATACTACACTTAAAATTTGTGAAGTGTGTTTGAATTATCCCTCAATAAAGTGGACTGCAAAAAGAAAGTACTCATGTCTTTTAACTCAGTAATTGCATTTCTAAGAATTTAATGTAAAGAAATAATCAGAGAAGTGTATAAAACACTAGAGTGTTTGTATCAGCATTATTTATGATAGCTAAATACCTGAACCAACCTAAATGCCCAGGAATGGAATATTGTTTAGATCTATCTGTGATACATTCATACATGGAAACTGTCAAGCCATTAAAAATTATATAGAAAATATGACTTGGAAAAAGCTTTGCTATTTTAAGTAGAAAGGCAGATTAAAATGCAGTATGCACTCTAGTTTTTTGTTGTTTTTTGCTTTTGTTTGTATTTTGAGACTGACAGTAGAATAAAAAATTGTTTACTATGTCATTGATAAATGAGGGGCGAGGGGGATTTTTGTGATATTATGCAAATGAGGCCTGAAAATCGGCTACCTCCATATATATTTTTTTCTTCTCATTGGAAATGGAAGAGATTAAAAATTTAGACCAATGTTCTTTAGCAACAAGGTAGGCCAAGTTCACAATTTTTTTTAAACTATGCAACAGGGATTATATGCACTCTGGAGGATATTGACTAATATTTACAAATCCCCAAGCTGATGCCCTTAGCTTTGACTTAAAAAAATCTCCCTAAATTAGATTAAGAGGACACTTATCTCTTTGTATCTCAAATCATGAGAGTTGAAATGAGATTTCAAGGGCAAAGGTGTAATTAAACATGGATCTGCGGTACATTCCCTGGGGTATGGAAAGGGTCAGAATATGTTATCCCATCTAGAGTCTGCAGGTAAAATTTCCCATCCCCTGGTTGAGCAGCCCCAGAGTGGGAGTTCAGGACCATTTGGAGTAGTGAATATTCCCGCCTTGAGGCAGGGAAGGTAGAAAAGGTCGTCTGAATAGTATTTGAACATACATTCCATAGGGAATAAAGGGCCTGTGAAATTCTTTGGTTAGTCTCTACCTTGGTGTCCTGAAATTTTCATTTCATGATTAAAAGAAAGAATGGATTAACTCAGAGATCTCCAAGTTTGCCTCTTCAACTTTGACAGAGCTAGAAGCGTCTCGATGGCACTAATAACAACAACAAAACAGCAAGGAAGTATCTAAACAGGAAAAAACTATTAAAATAATTAGATATATTTTTAGTATCAGTTAACTTTTTGAAAGTAGAAAAACATTGTTAGTGGTAGCATTCAAACATTTTAAACCATGTTTTCTATATACTTGGGAACCTGTACTCAAAAATTATAATCTTGTCCACAAATTGTTTTGTATTGTTTTCTCTATAAATTTGAAATTAATTGGATTTCTGTGACAGAGTCTTTTATGTTAAGCCCAGTTTATTAAACATTTTGTATGAATAAGAAATAGTCTCGGGCCGGCCCGGTGGCGCAAGCGGTTAAGCGCGCGCGCTCCGCTGCGGCGCCCCGGGTTCGCCAGTTCGGATCCCAGCGCGCACTGACGCACCGCTTGGCAAGCCATGCTGTGGCGGCGTCCCATATAAAGTGGAGGAAGATGGGCACGGATGTTAGCCCAGGGCCAGTCTTCCTCAGCAAAAAGAGGAGGATTGGCAGATGTTAGCTCAGGGCCGATCTTCCTCACAAAAAAAAGAAATAGTCTCAGTTTTGGAAAGCAAGTGTTTTTAACATTCCCATTTAAATGATTAAAATATCTCATTCATGAAGTGATGAGGGAGCAGCTTATTTATGAGGAACTTGTGAAAATATTAAAGTTAGGCCTTTTGGTGTCTCTACAAATCCAGAGCAAAAAGAGACCCATGTTAAGGAACTCGTAGAAAGAATGTTCATTCATATCCTCATTAAACACACATATATACACGTATATTAAAATGTGGAATATAGTTATAGACAATTCTGAAGAAGAAATGTCTAAGAGAGAGTGTATGAATAGGGAATAGAAAACAGAACCCTAGAAGTACTCATGTCCTGCATAAAGATCATTTCTCCCTAACTGGAGTTTCACAGTTTTATTTCCAGGTGATTAGTGTCAAAGAGCTATTGTCATTTGCACCCGTGGCTTTTGTTTCCCTCTGAAATTCATCTAATACAAGTGTGCTGGCACTATGAGCACTTTTTCCCTTGTATTTAACTATAAATCAAGATCACTTGCTCTGTGCTCCAAGAAGGAAGCAATTTTACCTTTAGGATAGTCACATATTCTTTTTCTTTTTTTTACCACCCCCCTGTGGTATTTGGAAAGTGGAATGTTGTTTCCTAAATAGACTTGGTTTGTACAGGTTTCTGATGATTTCTTTATTTGTGGTGAGTCTAGTTACTGAGTTTACATCTATTTTTAGCAACTCACTTCCAGTAGTGCTTTGCGTTGTTAGCTAGCTATCCATTTTTGCAGCTGACTTAATCAAAGTAAACTTTTTTTCACATAATCCTAATTTCTTGCTCACTTTTCCTGTTCGTCAAAATGTTCTCAACTTGGGCCAGCCGTGGGGGCCTAGTGGTTAAGTTCAGCACGCTCCACTTCTGTGGCTGTGGTTCGATTCCTGGGCTCGGACCCACAGCACTTGTCTGTCGGTGGCCATGCTGTGGCAGCAGCTCACATACAAAAAGAGGAAGATTGGCAACAGATGTTAGCTCAGGGCGAATCTTCCTCAGCGGAAAAAAAAAAAATGTTCTCAACTTGAATTTTCCATGTATGTATGCTTGAAACTTTGAAAGAGAAAAAAGGGATGTGGTGTGTGATTTCCAGGAATACTTGATTTGGAGATGCTTCAAATGAAAGCACATTAGTCACGTCAACAATTGCAAACAGACCATTTAAAAAAAAAGACATTAATAAGACGAATAAAAATTGGGGAATATTTGGTGGTATAAAGGAACTATTTTTTTTAGGTGGAATAATGGTATTGTTTTAAAAAGCCATTATAATTTTAGAGATACATACTGAAATATTTACAGATAAAATGATATGTTTTCTGGGATTTGCTTCAAAAAACTTCAGGAGAGGGGAAGTGGATAGTAGTATAGATCAACCAAGAGTGGTGTGAGTTGATAGTTATGGAATTTCATTTTATGTGGGAGTTCATTATATTATTCTGTGTACCTTTTTGTATGTTTTAAATTATCCATAATAAAAAAGTAAATGCATTTTGTAAAGGGTGAATAACTTTATACAAATAGCCTTATAATAACCTTTTACAAATCATTAGGAAAAAGGGAAACATACCAGCAAGCAAAAGACATGAACAGGCAGTGTGCAAAAGAAAATATATAAATGGCAAATAAGCAGATTAAGAAAACTTCAGCCTCAAAAAAAGCAAATTAAAACAATGTGTGATATAGTGATTTATAATGAGAAACGTATATTTGGTCGTCATCCACTGTTCCTGGATCACAGCTCCCCAAAACTTTGGAATTTCCTAAGTGAAAAGAGCAATAGGAACATCATTTGTTATAATCCTTGCTCTTTTGTAATTAGTTCCTGAAATAGCTCTGAACCAGAAAGGTGAAAATATTGTCCTGTTATTCATCACAAGCCCCTTTCAGCCACGCCTGAGTTGGTTAAGGAGGTGACTTTTGGAAAGTTCCTAAGGATGGGGGCTGGTTGCCAGGGTAACCAACCATGATTAGAGGGTTGGAACTTTCAATCCCCCCCCACCCTTGGGGAGGGGAGAGAGGTTGGAGGTTGAATCAACTGCCAATGGCCAATGATTTAATCAAGCCCGTGTAATGAACCCTCCAATAGTATGGGGTTCCAAGATCTTCCAGGTTGCTGAACGTGTGGATGTGCTGGGAGGGCGGTGCCCCTGGAGAGGCCATGGAAGCTCCTTGCCCCTTCCCACATACTTTGCCCTATGCATCTCTTCCATGTGGCTGTTCCTGAGTTATATCCTTTTATAATAAACCAGTAGTCTAGTAAGTAAACTGTTTTCCTGAGTTCTGTGAGCCACTCTAGAAAATTAATAGAACCCGAGAGGGGAGTCGCCGGAACCTCCAATTTATAGCCAGTAGGTCAGAAGTACAGGTAACCTGGGCCGGCCCCGTGGCTTAGCGGTTAAGTGCGCGTGCTCCGCTGCTGGCGGCCCGGGTTCGGATCCCGGGCGCGCACCGACGCACCGCTTCTCCGGCCATGCTGAGGCTGCGTCCCACATACAGCAACTAGAAGGATGTGCAGCTATGACATACAGCTATCTACTGGGGCTTTGGGGGGGGAAAAAAGGAGGAGGATTGGCAATAGATGTTAGCTCAGAGCCAGTCTTTTTCAGCAAAAAGAGGAGGATTAGCATGGATGTTAGCTCAGGGCTGACCTTCCTCACAAAAAATAAATAAATAAATAAAAATAATAAAAATAAATAAATAAATAAATAAAAAGAAGTACAGGTAACCTGGACTTGCACTTGGTGTGTGAAGTGGTGGCAATCTTGTGGGACTACGCCTATGGCATCTGATGCTATCTCCAGTAGATAGTGCCAGAATTGAGTTAATTTAATTGCTCGGTGGTGTTGGAAAACACACATTCAGATATGAGGTACTTTTTTTCACCCATAGAATTGACAGGGAAAAAAGCTCAATGATAATAACCACTATTGACCAGGATAAGGTGAAGCAAATAATCCATTCCCCACTAGTGGACTGTAAATCCAGTAGGTCCCTCACGGTTCTGGTCTGTCATCTCTGTCATCTCTGAAAGGTAAGCATTCTTTGCCATCCCCGTTGTACGTGTGAGTTAACTAAATACCGGAATTATCCAAGGTCACACAAGTGAGGGCTTGTTCTTTTCCATACACTACTGAAAAAGAAGATTCTGTTGATGAAATGTTTTGCAATATATATGATAATGAGTTCTCTAGAGTTATTTTCTGACCTGGGTCATCCCAGATGATTGAGAAACAGAGCAGACAGCCTGGAGCAGAGCCCAGCTGATGCCAGCCGATATTGGCCCAACCCTGGTCAACCCATGGCTGTGGGAGTGAGAAATAAATGTAGTTGACTGTATATCAGGGGGGTTTTGTGGTTGTGTGCAGCCAGTAGCCACCTGAGGCCTCACCCCTCATCATTCTCTTTTCTCCTCTGCTTCCTCAGCACTCCAGTCGCGCTACTCCTCCTTCTTCCTCCCTGAACTCTTTAGCCTTACAGCCTGCAAGCAAGCTCTTCCTCAGTTCCCCCAATACCTGGGTGCTAGGAAAGGGAGGCTATTTATTTCTCCCTTCTCTACCTTGTTCCAAAGAAGATTTTGAAGGTGCTTATTAAAATTCTCATAATGCAAAATATAGACAAGTAGAAGGGGACTAGAGATAGGAAAATATGTTTAGATACCTTCTATAGATGATGTGAACGTAGTTCACAAACGATTTCACAGAAGCATAACCAGTGTTCTGATTTTTCAACATCCCCTGTAAACTGGTATTGTGAGGTAGTATTCCTAAGATCCAATCACTCTTGAGTAAGAGGTGACTATGTAGTTGGTAGTCCTACCAGATGAGCCCGAATGACAGGACAAAGAGTCACTGTTTACTTTAAAAAAAATTATTTTATTGGGGGCCAGCACAGTGGCGTAGTGGTTAAGTTCCCATGTTCTGCTTCAGAGGCCCGGGGTTTGCAGGTTCGGATCCGGGTGTGGACCTACGCACCACTTATCAAGCCATGCTGTGGCAGCATCCCATATAAAGTAGAGGAAGATGGGCACGGATGTTAGCCCAGGGCCAATCTTCCTCAGCTAAAAAGAGGACGATTGGCAACAGATGTTAGCTCAGGGCTAATCTTCCTCAAAAAAAATTATTTTATTGAGGTCACAGTGGTTTATAACGTTGTGTAAATTTCAAGTGTACATCATTATATTTTAGCTTCTGTATAGACTGCCTTATGTTCACCACCAAAAGTTTCTATCCATCACCGTACACATGTGCCCCCTTACCCCTTTTGCCCTCCCCCAACCCCCTTCCTCTCTGGTAACCACCAATCTGTTCTTCATATCTGTGTATTTGTCTTCCACATATGAGTGAGATCATATGGTATTTTTCTTTCTCTGTCTGACTTATTTCGCTTAGCATAATATCCCCAAGGTCCATCCATGTTGTCACAAATGGCGTGATTTCATCTTTTTTATGGCTGAGTAGTATTCCATTGTGTATCTATGTACCACATCTTCTTTATCCATTCATCCATTGATGGGCACTTGGGTAGTTTACTATTTTTAACAGCTTGCTTTTCCCCCTGGAGATAGTAAACAAACTGATTTGGGCTAGGTGAGACAATAAAGCGTGGCTTTTTTCCATTGTTATACAATTTCAGTTCTTGGTTCTATAAAGGAAAAATCCGTGAGTTATAACTTAAGAGACAAGTAGAGCAAACAGAGCTGTAAGCCTTTAAATTTAAGTTTTTAAATTGTGACAGATTTTGTTTTTCAACTAGAAGTTATTGCTCCCTGCCACTAACTTTTACCTTTTTTCTTCTACAATAATACTCCATCGATTCATTTAATGAATACTTATTGAGAGCCTACTACATGTTTTCCAGGGTAACATTGGTGAATAAGACAATAAGACCTTTACAGTGCTTCAAGTATGGTTGGAGTAGGATGGACCTTGGTCCTTTTGAAAACTATAGAGAAGGCCTTTATGGCTTGAGTGTAGTGAACAAGAGAGGAGGGCAGGGGCCAGAGTCAGGTATGCTTCCTTAGGACAAACACACACACACACACACACACACACACACACAGTACTAGTTTTCTATTTTTGCTATCACATTTACCACAAATTAGTGGCTTAAAGCAACACACACTTATTATCTGACAGTTCTATAGGTTGGGATTATAACATGGGACTCAGCGGACTAAAATCAAAGTGTTCTTTTCAGAGGTTCTGGGGAAGAGATTGTTTCCTTGCCTTTTTCAATTTCTAGAGGCTGCCCACATTCCTTGGCTTGTGGACCCCTTCTTCCATCTTCAAAGCCAGCAACACTGCATCTCCTGACTATTCTTCCTCAGTCACGTCTCTCTCTCTGACCAAAGCTGGGAAAGGTTCTCCAATGTTAAGGACCCAGTGTTTAGATTAGGCTCACCTGGAGAATCTCCCCATCTCAGGGTCCTTAACTTAATCAGATCATCACAATATGTTGTCACGTAAGATAACATTCACAGGTTCCAGTGGTTAGAATGTGGATATCTTTCAGGGGGAGAGGGATCACTATTCTGCCTAACACACACACGCACATGCAAAGATAGATATGTAATGAATTTATGCAGAAATTTTTCTCAAAAAATTTGAAATAAAATACAGGAACATAAACAATAAGACTATACCCCCAAAACAGAGATATAATCACTTAAAAAGAATAAAGTTTTTCATGTATATATTATTAATATATCTCTAATAAGATATTGCCATTGATATTGAAGAAAAAAGAAATGGAGAACAACAGCTACCAGAGCGAGTTCAGTCGGCTACCCAAGTCTAGGTCTTAGGTCCATGCATGAATATTCTTAGGGTTGCTGTAACAGATTGATAAAAACCGTGTGGCTTTAAAGAACAGAAATTTATTCTCTCACAGTTCTAGAGGCTACAAGTCCAAAATCAAGGTGTCGGCAGGGCCATGCTCTCTCTAAAGGCTCTAGAGAAGAATCCTTTCTTGCCTCTGCCCAGCGTCTCGTGGTTGTCTTATCGGCATTCCTTAGCATTCTTTGGCTTGTAGCTACATCTCTACATTCTCCCCCTCACATGGCCGTCTTTCCTCTTTTTCTCTGTGTGACTCCAAATCTCCCTCTCCTAATTAGGACACAGTCATTGGATTTAAAGCCCACCCTAATCTAGTGTGACCTTGTCTTAACTTGATTATGTCTGCAAAGGCCCTGTTTCCAAATAAGACCACATTCATAGGTGCTGAGGGTTAGGACATCCACATATCTTTTGGGGGATGCAGTTAACCCACAACAGCCAGGCTTCCCACGAAACAGAGTCTGGGTTTGAGATTTGCTTGCAGGGGAGTTATTTATGGAGTGCTCTGGGCAACAACAACAGTAAGGGAGTGAGGGAAGCAGGATTAAGCTGAGGGAGAAGTTGAGCTGCAACGCAGCAGTAATGGAAGCCTCAGCCCATCCCACAGGGAGCTCTGAAGCTAGGATGGCCTTTCAGAGATGTCCAAAATTGAGATAAGTGGGCCAGGCTTTTGTGTTCCTGCATTAACCGGGCATTGGATGCAGGCTGCCCGTGGGCAAAGCAGCTCCCTTTGGCAAACGGCAGTTCCCATAGACGGGCACAGCCATGAGCCCTCAGCAACTAGCACTCTCCACAAATGAACGTCCTGATCTTGGAGGGGGGATCCAGGTTGCATACCCCAGCATCCGCTATATTATGCTTTCTAAAGGATCTCAAAAATAAGCAAAACTAAACAATATATGATTATTTTATATAAATTTGTGATGAAGTATGTGTGTGTGTATATATATATATATATATACAGAGAGAGAGACTTTAAATATTTATATCTGAAAGCAGTAGAATGACACGCAACATTTAGGACTGTCCTTGTTTCTGGAGGATGGGATAGGGTGGGTTCTTGGTTTTTTGGTTCTTGAGTTGGGTGGTGAGTTCATAGTTTTTCATTATATTTTGGTTTATAACTAACTTAAGTACTTCATGCAATCTTTTGTATGTATCAAATATATTTACAAATATAATAAAGGGAAGAAAGAAAAGAACTGGGCAAAGGTAGTAGAAGTTAAAGTAGCTAGAAATTTTAGGAAAAAAAATATGAGTAAAGATATCAAATCCTGAGTCCATTGCTGAAGTAAGCATTCAGGTGAAGAAAAACTTCCCCTGAAATTCCCTCATGTTATTTACCTTAGTTTGCTTGCATAACCATCCTAAAGCTTTGTTATTTTGGCTGGAAGTATGATTTCTCTCTTGTCTAGTTTTAAACTGATTTGTTTACCATGGCGTTATTTATTTTTTTTTTTACATGAAAGAGTCTGTTGGGTAAGGTTGTTGGAATGATTAATAGATCTGCTCGGGGCAATAAAGAAATCCAGTTAATGTGCAACATTGATACATCAAGATTTCGCTATGGTATTTTTTTATTGAGGTCATGGTAGTTTATAACATTGTGAAATTTCAGTTGTACATTATTATTGGTCAGTTCCCATATAAATGTGCCCCTTTACTCCTTATGCCCACTCCCCAACCATCTTCCCCTCTGGTAACCACTAATCTGTTCTCTTTGTGCATGTCTTTGTTTATCTTCCACATATGAGTGAAATCATGTGGCGTTTGTCTTGCTCTGTCTAGCTTATTTTGCTTAACATAATACCCTCAAGCTCCATCCATGTTGTTGCAAATGGGACGATTTTGTCTTTTCTATGGCTGCAAGTATTCCATTGTGTATATATACCACATCTTCATTATCTCTTCATCAGTTGTTGGGCACTTGGGTTGCTTCCCCATCTTGACTATTGTGAATAATGCTGCAATGAACATAGGGATTCATAACTCTCTTTGAGTTGTTGATTTCAAGTTCTTTGGATAAATACCCAGTAGTGGGATAGCTGGGTCATATGGTATTTCTATTTTTAATTTTTTGAGAAATCTCCATACTGTTTTCCAAAGTGGCTGCACCAGTTTGCATTCCCACCAGCAGTGTAAGAGGGTTCCCTTTTCTCCACATCCTCTCCAACATTTGCTGTTTTTCATCTTGGTAATTATAGCTATTCTAACAGGTGTAAGGTGATATCTCATTGTAGTTTTGATTTGCATTTACCTAATGATTTAGTGATGTTGAACATCTTTTCATGTGCCTGTTGGCCATCTATATGAAAAGTGTCTGTTCATATCCTCTGCCCATTTTTTGATCGGATTGTTTGTTTTTTTTGTTGTTGACTTGTATGAGTTCTTTATATGTTTTGGAGATTAAGCCCTTGTTGAATATATGATTTGCAAATATTTTCTCCCAGTTGGTGGTTCGTATTTTTGTTTTGTTCCTGGTTTCCTTTGCCTTGCCGAAGCTCTTTGGTCTGATGAAGTCCCAATTGTTTACTTTTTCTTTTGTTTCCCTTGCCCAAGTAGGTATGGTATTCAAAAAGATCCTTTTAAGACTGATATCAAAGAGTGTACTGCCTATATTTTCTTATAGGAGTTTTATGGTTTCACATCTTACCTTCAAGTCTTTAATCCATTTTGAGTTAATTTTTGTGTATGGCAAAAAATAGTGGTCTACTTTCATTCTTTTGCATGCGGCTGTCCAGTTTTCCCAACACCATTTATTGAAGATACTTTCCTTTCTCCATTGTGTGTTCTCAGCTTGTCTGTCAAGAATTAGCTGTCCATAGATGTGTGGTTTTATTTCTGGGCTTTCAGTTCTGTTCCATTGATCTGTGTGTCTGTTTTTGTACCAGTACCATGCTGTTTTGGTTACTATTGCTTTGTAGTATATGTATATGTATATGTGTATATATAAATATATATACAAGTGTATATATATATATAGTGTGTGTGTGTGTGTGAGAAAGATCAGCCCTGAGCTAACATCCGATGCCAATCCTCCTCTTTTTGCTGAGGAAAATTGGCCCTGGGCTAACATCTGTGCCCATCTTCCTCTACTTTATATAGGATGCCGCCACAGCATGGCTTGACAAGTGGTGTGTCGGTGTGTGCCCAGGATCCAAACCCTCAAACCATCGGGCCGCCGAAGCAGAGCGTGCGCACTTAACCGCTATGCCACTGGGCTGGCCCCATGCTTTGTAGTATATTTTGAAGTCAGTGATTTTTTTTTTTTAAGATTTTTATTTATTTATTTATTTTTTCCCCCCAAAGCCCCAGTAGATAGTTGTATGTCATAGCTGCACATCCTTCTAGTTGCTGTATGTGGGACGCCGCCTCAGCATGGCTGGAGAAGCGGTGCGTCGGTGCACGCCCGGGATCCGAACCCCAGCTGCCAGCAGCGGAGCGCGAACACTTAACCGCTAAGCCACGGAGCCAGCCCAGAAGTCAGTGATTTTGATGCCTCCAGCTTTGTTCGTTTTTCTTGGGATTGCTTTACCTATTCAGGGTCTTTTGTTGCCCCATATGAATTTTAGGATTCCTTGTTCTGTTTCCACAAAGAATGTCATTGGGATTCTGACTGGGATTGCATTGAATCTGTAGATTGCTTTAGGTAGTATGGACATTTTAACTATGTTTATTATTCCAATCCATGTGCATGGAATATCATTCCATTTCTTGGAAATGGATTTCTTTCAATAATGTCTTATAGTTTTCATTGTATAGGTCTTTCACCTCCCTGGTTAAATTTATTCCTAGATCTTTTATTCTTTTTGTTGCGATTGTAAATGGGATTGTCTTCTTGAGTTCTCTTTCTGTTAGCTCGTTATTAGAGTATAGAAATGCAACCGACTTCCGTAAGTTGATTTTGTACCCTGCAACTTTGCTGTAGTTGTTGATTATTTCTAATAGTTTTCCAATGGATTCTTTAGGGTTTTCTATGTATAAAATCATGTCATCTGCAAGCAGTGAGAGTTGCATTTCTTCATTACCAATTTGGATACCTTTTATTTCTTTTTCTTGGCTAATTGCTCTGGCCAAAATCTCCAGTACTACATTGAATAAGAGTGGTGACAGTGGGCACCCTTGTCTTGTTCCTGTTCTCACAGGGATTGCTTTCAGTTTTTCCCCATTGAGTATGTTGTTGGCTATGGGTTTGTCATATACAGCCTTTATTATGTTGAGGTACTTTCCTTCTATACCCATTTTATTGAGAGTTTTTCTCATAAATGGATGTTGGATCTTGTCAAGTGCTTTCTCTGCATCTATTGAGATGATCATGTGTTTTTTATTGCTCATTTTGTTAATGCGTTGTATCACATTAATTGATTTGCGGATATTGAACCATCCCTGCATCCCTGGTATAAATCCCACTCGATCATAGTGTATGATCTTTTTAATGTATTGCTGTATTCGGTTTGCCAGTATTTTGTTGAGGATTTTTGCATCTATGTTCATCAGCGATATTGGCCTGTAATTTTCCTTCTTTGTGTTGTCCTGGTCTGGCTTTGGGATCAGGGTGGTGTTGGCCTTTTAAATGTGTTAGGAAGTGTTCCGTCTTCTTCAATTTTTTATAGTAGTTTGAGGAGGATATGTACTAAATCTTCTTTGAACATTTGGTAGAATTCTCCAGAGAAGCCAGCTGGTTGTTGACTTTTGTTTTGCGGAGGTTTTTATTACTGTTTCAATCTCTTCACTGATGATTGGTCTATTCAGATTCTCTATTTCTTCTTGATTCAGTTTTGGGAGGTTTTATGAGTCTAAAAATTTATCCATTTCTTCTAGATTGTCCAATTTGTTGACATATGGTTTGTCATGGTATTCTCTTATAATCCCTTGTATTTCTTGGTATCCACTGTAATTTCTCCTCTTTCATTTCTAATTTTATTTATTTGAACCTTCTCTCTTTTTTTCTTAGTCAGTCTGGCTAAGGGTTTGTCAATTTTGTTTATCTTCTCAAAGAATGAGCTCTGTGTTTCATTGATACTTTCTACTGTTTTTTTGGTTTCAATTTCATTTATTTCTGCTCTAATTTTTATTATTTCCTTCCTTCTGCTGACTTTGGGCTCTGGTTGTTTTTCTTTTTCTAATTCTATTAGGTGTGGTTTAAGATTGTTTATTTGAGATTTTTCTTGTTCATTAAGGTGGGCCTGTATTGCTATGAATTTCCCTCTTAGAATCGCTTTTGCTGCATCTCATATGAGTTGGTATGGTGTATTTTCATTTTCATTTGGCTCCAGATTTTTTTTTATTTCTTCTTTAATTTCTTCATGGATCCATTTGTTGTTCAGTAGCATGTTGTTTAGCCTGCGCATCTTTGTCACTTTCCCAGCTTTTTTCTTGTAGTTGATTTCTAGTATCATAGCATTGTGGTTGGAAAAGATGCTTGATATGATTTCAATCTTCTTAAATTTATTGAGGCTTTCCTTGTTTTCCAACGTATAGTCTATCCTTGAGAATGTTCCATGTGCACTTGAGAAGAATGTGTATTCTGCTGTTTTTGGATGGAGTGTTCTGAATATATCTATTAAGTCCATCTGGCTTAGTTTTTCATTTAATTTCATGATTTCCTTGTTGACTTTCTGTCTGGATGACCTATCCATTGATGTAAGTGGGGCGTTGAGGTCCCCTACTATTATTGCATTGCTGTTAATTTCTCCTTTTAGATCTGCTAATAGTTGCTTTATGTACTTTGGTGCTCTTGTGTTAGTGCATATATATTTATGTGTTATATCCTCTTGGTAGAGTGTCCCTTTTATCATTATCTACTGCCCCTCTTTGTCTCTTATTGCCTTTTTTATCTTGAAGTCCACTTTGTCTGATATAAATATGGCAACACCTGCTTTCTTTTCTTTGCCATTAGCTTCGAGTATCATCTTCCATCCCCTTCGCTGTGAGCCTGTGTTTGTCTTTAGAGCTGAGATGTGTTTCCTGGAGGCAACACATCAAGACCCATCTATTGTTGGGTCTTATTATTTTAACCCATCGAGCCATTCTGTGTCTTTTGATTGGAGAATTCAATCCATTTACATTTAGAGTGATTATTGACATATGAGGGCTTAATACTGCCATTTTGTCACTTTTTTTTCTGATTGTACCATATTTCCCTTGTTTCTCATCCCATGTATTTTGGACTGCAAGTTCAGTTTGGTGGTTCTCTATGATGGTTTTCTCAATTTTCTCTTTATTTATCATTTGTGTCTCTGTTCTGATTTTCTGTTTGGGAGTTACCATAGGTTTGTATAAAAGATCTCATAGATGAGATAGTCCATTTTCTGATAGCCTCTTATTTCCTTAGTCTAAGCAGGTTCCATCCCTTTTCTCTTCCCCTTCCAAGTTATTGTTGACACAATTTATTCCGTTTTGTGTTGTGAGTTTGTGGTTAAAATGAAGTGATTATAGTTATTTTTTATGTTTTTCCTTCCCTTTATCTTTAATGTTATAATTGTTTGCTAACCTGTTCTGATAGAGAGCTGCAATTTTTTGATTTTGTCTGTCTATTTATCTCCTTGCTCAAGGCTTTGTAAATGCTTTCTTTTTTTTTCAACTATGAGGGCCTTCTTGATCATTTCTTATAGGGGGGTCTCATGGCAATGAGCTCCCTCAGCTTTTATTTATCTGGGAAAGTTTTTATTTCTTCATCATATCTGAAGGATCTTTTCACTGGATAGAATGTTCTTGGCTGAAAGTTTTTGTCTTTTAGAATTTTGAATATATCATTCCACTCTCTTCTAGACTGTAGGGTTTCTGCTCAGAAATCTGCTGAAAGCCTGATAGGGGTTCCTTTGTAGGTTATTTTCTTCTGCTTTGCTGCCCTTAATATTTTTTCTTTGTCATTCACTTTTGCCACATTTACTAATATATGCCTCAGAGAAGGTCTGTTTACATTGATGTAATTAGGAGTTCTATTAGCTTCTTTTTGTGTATGTGTGTGAGGAAAATTAGCACTGAGCTAACATCCATTGCCATCTTTCTCTTTTTGCTGAGGAAGATTGACCCTGGGCTAACGTCTGTGCCCATCTTCCTCTACTTTATATGGGATGCCACCACAGCATGGCTTGACAAGCAGTGTGTCAGTCTGTGCTTAGGTTCCGCACCTGCAAACCCTGGGCCACCGAAGCAGAACGCACGAACTTAACCACTACGCTTCAGGCTGGCCCCTCTATTAGCTTCATTTACTTGTAATTCCAGCTCCTTCCCCAGGTTTAGGAAGTTCTGAGCTATTATTTCTTTGAACAAGCTCTCTGCTCCTTTCTCCCTCTGGAATACCTATAATCTTTATGTTGCATTTCCTAATTGAGTCAGATATTTCTTGGAGAATTTCTTCATTTCTTTTTAGTCTTAGTTCCCTCTCCTCCTCCATCTGAAGCATTTCTATATTTCTGTCCTCTAAATTACAAATTCTGTCCTCCATAATATCAGCTCTGTTATTTAAGGACTCCAGATTTTTCTTTATCTCATTCATTGTGTTTTTTATCTCCAACATTTCTGAGAGTTTTTTTTATAGTTTCAATCTCTTTTGTGAAGACTTCTCTCTGATCATTAATTTTATTCCTGATTCATTGAACTGTCTTTCTGAGTTTTCTTGTAACTCGTTTTTTTTGGGGGTTTTTGGTGAGGAAGATTAGCCCTGAGCTAACATCTGTGCCAATCTTTGTCTATTTTGTGTGTGGGAGGCCTCCACAGCGTGGCTTGATGAGTGGTGTGTAGGTCCGCGCCTGGGATCTAAACCTACAAACCCTGGGCCGCTAATACGGAGCATGCCAACTTAACCACTACCCCACCAGGCCAGTGCCTCGTTGAGTTTTTCTATGATAGCTATTTTGAATTCTCTGTCATTTAGATTGTAGATTTCTGTGACTTCAGGATTGATTTCTCGGTACTTGTCATTTTCCTTCTGCTCTGGAGTGTTAATATACTTCTTCATGCTATTTGATAGGGTGGACTTGTTCCCTCTCATGGTGGTAGTATCTGGATGCAGATTCCACCTGCTGCCATTGAGGGGAGCAGGAGATGTGTATTCTGAGCCTACTGTGATCCTGGCAGCTATGCCTGTCCTTTGGAAGCTGTGCTGACCATGGCCCGTCTGTGTTTGCCTGCTGGCTGCTGCTGCTTTACACATGTAGGCATGCAGGTGCTCTGGTGGAGGTCCCCTGCTCTGGCCCACCACTCAGCTGATGTGCCAGGCAGGAGAGGGGGAGGGGTGCTTTCTTTCACTTGCACTATCCCAGACGCTCCCTCTCTGGATTCGCTGTCTGCCCTCCTGAGCTGCTCGGCTTGGTGAAGACGCCCCCATGATTGCTTAGCCTCCTTGGTGTGCAGTGTTTCCACAGGCTGGGAGGCAACTCCAAGAGCAAAAGCATTCGTGAGGAGGGCTACCCTTTCCCCCCTCTCCTCTCAGAGTTGTGCATTGTGCACCAGTTGCCGTGTGAGGTCCCGTGCCCTAGGTTGCTGCCATTTGGGAGGGAGAGGAAATCCCCTTACCTCCTTCCACTCCTTCCCAGGGTGTCCAGCACCTCCATCTTCAGACGTATGGCTGTGTGTATCTCTCAGACTTCTGTTGTGTTGTGTGAATGTCCTTTATTGGTTTATGAATGTCCTTTTCATTGTATCTTTGAGGGGAGAGACTAAGGGAAGGGCTCACTCTGCCATGACACTGATGTCACTCTCCTCTCACTATGGTATATTTAATGGTATATTGAGTAGAGAAAGAAAGTTGTTAGATTATGTTGTTTGATCACAGTTTTTACTTTAAAAAAAGTGTATGTATGTTGTATATATCATATAGCTTTATACTTACATAGAAAAAGAAATAGAAGAATGCACTCCAAATTTCCAGCTGGGATTAGTGGGAATAGAAGATGGGGAAGGATACTTTTTCATTTTATATACTTCTGTGAGCTTTTGAAACTAAAAAATAAAATATTAAAGCTATACTTTTTAACACTTGTTTCAAAATTACTGGTTTTGGTTTTATATGTTTCCAGAAGTTTCCATGAAGTATGAGCTTAAGTTTCTTATAAAGTAGGTGACAGAGTAGAAAATGCCCTGGATTTTTAGTGCAGACATCTTGGTTCTAGAATCAGGCCTACTGCACCAGAGTGATTCTTGGACAGGAAGTTCATCTTAAAGAGTTTGTTTCCTTGTTGGAAAAACGAGGGTGCTACTGTGATGTTTGAATGGGATAATATATGGGAAGTCACTTTGAAAATGATATTACAATTTTGAAACATAATAAATGTTAATGTTCATGTCTTATGGTAATATTGTTTGTTAAAGAAATTAAATATTAACTTTTTGGAAAACCCCCAATTTCTAATGCCAAAGATTTCAATTTCTTTTAAATTGATTTGTTCATCATGGCACTATTTTTTTTTTTACCCAGGATTAAACACGTTCTCAACTCAACTTAAAGGAGAGATTACATGCAATGTTTTGAGCTACATTTAAATGAAGATGAGATAGAAGAAGACAGAACTGTTAAAAATATGTAAGTTTTATTATACAGCCAAATGAAGGATTCAGCTCTGTTGTAATGGTATTCTTAAAAATTCCTAGCTTTATGAAATCCCTTAATTAAGGAATTTTCTTTCATTATATTGAACTACTGCTGATTTCTTCGTGAAAATCTGATCTGAAACTCAATTTACAGAAATACTGGAAATGAATTTAAAATTACATGGGAACATATATATACTAATATGATACAATATTGTTGATTCACATTTTTTCCATATTAAAGACTATTCTGAACTTTAAATCTTTTCAATAAAGGAGACTGAAATCCAGTGTGGTTGTGTCTGAGTATGTTATTTGTGTAACAACCAAATATTTCTAGAGACTCTTCTACTCTCCCTTAATCATTTTTTTATGCTGCCTTCCCTGAGCTAGTCCTTGAGACACAATCTCAGAACCACATGTTTTTAGTTGAAATCCCAATTCTGCTATTTACTCTCTGTGTATCCATAGGAAAGTTACTTAAATGGTTTAAGCCTCAGTTTCCTCATCTGTAAAATGGGGATAAGTGTAGTACCTACCTCATTGAACACTTACTTGGTATCTGCCAATCGTTGCTAAAGGCTTAAGTAACATTGTGCCATTTTAACAGATGTAGAATTTGCATGCTTAGTAGCTAAATCCACACAAGATCATACAGCTAATAAGAGGTAGAATCGGGATCTGGTCCCAGATATACCTGACATCAAAGATCAAAGTTTTATAGCATTACTTCTTTGGAGAGCTATTAGTGGTTTCATAGGTTTGGTTAGTATGGCTCTGCCAATCTCTGGGAACCCTGATCTATATGTTAAATTTTAGCACAGAATACTACTGAATAGGAGTAGACCATCATTATAGAGTCTTGTGTGCATTCGAGTTTTTAGTGATTCATAAATTTTATCCAGAGACAAAAGATTGTTGTTCATTTCCAAAAGTCTGTAACCATCTGAATCCCAAAGGGCTTAACTCTGGCACATGTCACTTCACTCTGTGAAACCACTATTTTTTCCTTTTATTCAATAGAATAGTTAATATTCCTAAAAGGAGGCTGAGGTGATCAGAATAAATGTGTGCATTTTTAATAAAGGTTATTCCTGTTAATTGCATGGGTAGTACCCAGACTTTATAAAAAAAGAATGGATACCAAAATGAAATGGTTTCAATCTTCAAAGTTCCTTGAGTTAAAATAACATACTCAATATGAATTCTAACAGTAATGGAAAGTCCATTTCTATGGTACTTGTTCTTCTTTATTTAAAAAATAGAAAATCAACAATTATTTTTTATTCCTATTTAATTTTATGTCAGATGCCATGGTAGGTGCTAGAGGCACATACATGTATTCTTCAAAACCACAGCAAAACTGTTAAAGGATATTTCTTGCTCTCTCCTCTACCCCACCCTACTCTTTGCCAGATTAATTTCTGCTTATCCTAGCTCAAATGCTGCTTCCTTAGAAAGGGCATTCAGGGCGGTCTCCTCTCCCCATCTAAATTAGGTCCTTCCTTTATCCTCTTTCCTTAAGCCCTATTCATTTCTTCTTTGTACTTACTACAATTTTTACCATATAATTAGTTGGATGTTTGCTTAATGTCTGTCTCTCCTGCTAGACTATTTTCATCTATTAATTCACTCAACAGGCATGTATTTATTGCATACGTATTAAATGTCAGGTACTCTTAGGTGCACATGTTAGGTGAAGATACAATGGTGGACAAGAAAAGATCACTGTCCTCATGAACTTACATTCTATTGGGAAGATGGACAAAAGCCAAAAAATAATTTGAAAGCATTTAGTGTTATAAGGAAAACAAATAAGGGTGAAAGAATAAGTAGAGACAGGGCAAAGAAGAGGAGGCTATTTGGGATATTTATGAAGGGCAGTCAGAGAAAACCACTCTAAGGAGGAGGACGTGTGAGCAAAAAAAAAAAAAAAAAAACCCTGATTAATAGAAAGGAGTGATTCTTGGGAAATAGAGAGTAAGAGGTTCCAGGGAGGAGGAACAGGAAGTAGAACTGCTCTGAGACTGGAATGAACTTGCCTTATTTGAGGACCTCCAAGAAGTGTGGCTGGAATCAAGTGAGCACATGAGAGGGTCATTGATGCTGCTGGAGAGGTCAGGGCAGAGAAACTAGTCTTGGAGGATTTTGTTCTTAATGTGATATAAAGTCTTTGAAGGGATTTGAGCAGAAGAAATGATATCCAATTTACTTGGAAAAAAAAATACTCTAGTTGCTTCATGAAGAACAAACTCCAAGACAGGCTTCAGGGAGACCAGTTAGGAGACTATTGCCATATTCTGGGCAAGAAATGGTTGTGATTTGGATGAGCTTGTAGTAGCAGAAATGGGGAGAAGCAGTCAGTCAAGATCTATTTTGGAGGTAGAGGGAACAAGACTTGCTGAAGAATTGGATATGGGAACGTACTAGAAAGAAAAGAATCGAGGTTGACTCCCAGGTTTGTCTTAGAAAGGGGGTGAAGAGTGGCGCCTCTAACAGAGATGGGAAGAGGGGAAGAGAGGTATGTGTAGGCGGGGTGGGGGTAGAGTTCTCTTTTAAACATGTTAAATTTGAGATGTTCATTTTTATTTTACGTCTGAGTGGAGATGTTGATTGGCAGGTGGAGATATACATATTGTCAATGAATAAGAGGCATAAACTGTAAGAGAATCAAAAATGTTTACTTTGGGTCTTAAGAATTGCAATTCGGGAGACACAGATTTGAGTAGAAACTCAAATGTGCCCCGAGGAGAACAAAAGAGGCAAGAGTTTATAAAGGCAAAAAGAGAGAAATTCTGGCCAAGTTACGCAGGTTGTTTTGCAAGATTTGTGACTGATGCTGGCAACGACTGTTACTTCTTGGCTATACGCGGTTGGTTGCTAAGGCCATCTCTAAGCCAGAAAGTTCTTATCTATGGGAGTGAGTATATTTCTTGGAAGACGGTCGGAATGATAGTGGTGAAGCACAGGTCGAAAGTTTACATTCCACCTAGGTAGAGACGTGCATGAGCCCCACTTCCCTAATGGCTTCCCGGCTCCATCTTAGGTGCCCTTGACATGTGTGACTCCGTTTTGTAATCACTTTCCACTATATACTTATATATATACCTCTGAGCAGAAGTTGAGCCTGGCCAGAAGTCATCAGCTTGCAGTTGATATATCAAACCAAGGAACTGGATAAAATCATGTAGGGAGACCGTGTAGAGAAGTAAAGAGAGCTGGGGTCTGAGCCCAAGGGCACTGCATCATTTTAGAGCCCAGCAAGAGGAGGGGCCAGCAAAGGACTCTGGGAAAGAGCAGCTGGTGAGGAAGACAGTGGCTACCCATTGTTGAAGGATAGAGAAAGGACTAAGAATTGACCATTCCTATACCCCAGTACCTAGCTCAGTTACTGGTACATAATTAGACCACGATAATATTTGTTGAATGAATGAATCTTTACTTCTACTTATTTATCAGACATTTATTGAATGTCCCTAGGTTCCAGGCACTGTGCTAGGTCCTATGGATTCACAGCATAGTGTTCTCAATAACCATAAATTGTAGTGGGGGCTGTAGACATATATACAAATGCAACAAAATATGTATTTTTAGTTTAGGATAACTCTCCTCCCCTCCTCCCACCCTATTCTAAGGAGAATGGGACTGAATATCTGGAGGGCCCTTTGTCGGTGAGCAATGATGAGTTGGGATATATAAAGTTGGGGCGGTTCTGTAGGCAAAGATTTTGACAAGAGGAAGAGGCTGAGGAAGAGGAGTGGTGGGACTTCAGTTGAAACGGACAGACAACCCCAACCAAAGGTATCAATTTCAATTAAAAGCAAAATATGGTGCCAGCTCAACTCACATGGCTGAATTCTGTGGGAAAATGGACAGTTTATGAAGAATAGTAACAGCCTTAGAGATATACCTAATTAATCTGATAAGAGAGTGGAGAATGAGTGGGGGATTGGGCAAGAAGGGAAAAGGCTTTTAAACCAAATCTTATAAAATTATGACTTGAGCTTTAAGATATGTTGAACTGTTGACCCTTAGAATTATTACCCTTAAGATCCTGCCTTTCAAAAAACTCTCAAGTCTTGATTCAGCAACCCCTACTGGCTAAGAAAAAAGTTGTCGGTATCTTCTAGGAGCCCAACTCCATGCCAGAAAAGGAAACAAAAACTCTTGATGGGAGGATGAAAGAATAAATGTGAAGCAATTTACTGCATTACACAATTTCTTAAACTTACTTTGTGAGAACTCCTCTGGAACTCTGCTGAGGTAGTTCTCATACCTCTCCTTGGACTGCACACTTTTGTGCGCCCTTGCAACTCCACAGCCCCGCCCCAACAAAAAACGGAACAAAAAAATGAAAAATCTCTCTTGTCCTCTAAGGCCCCGATGAAAGATGGACTCCCTTCCCCAAACTAATTGTTCATCAAGCTGTGTGCCTATAAATTTTTCATTCATCTTACAGCTCTTATGCCATTGTGTATGATAGTTATCTGATTCCATGAAGTTATTGACCTTGAACTCCAAGACATTGGGATCTATGTTGTTTAATGCTCAGCGGTGGGGGGCGAGGCGGGGAGCGGGGGGCTGGCGTTTACAAGGCTCGCAATAAGTGAGCGTAACCAGAGCGAAAGTGTGCTGTGGCGAAGGCACAGAAACAGCAGCTGCAGACCTTTATCCGGAACAGTTTATGGAAACAATGACAGCATATTTAACAATGATATATATAGAAGTGTTTAATAGAGAGGTGGAAATAAAACCACAGCTCCACGCACACTTCTTACTACAATCCTCCCATTCATTAGCGGCTTCTCTGATCCCATTCCCTCTTCAAATCCGAGCTCAAACCAAGCTGCGTCTGGCTGGCCAATCGGAGCGCAGCCTCCCGCAGTCGCGAGGCCCGCTGCAGCCAATGAGAGGCCTGGGAGATTTGGTACGGTGAGATTTGCCGCCCTCTGGCGGAATCTTGGGGGCGTGGTGACGCGTTGGGCGGGGCTGAAGCCTGATTGGCAGGTGAGCGATCAGCCGCCTTAGAACGGGGACGCCACCAGGGGCGTGAGAGGGGTCGTGGGCGGGGCAGTGAACCTGGAGTCAGCCAATAGCTGACGCACTATGCGCAGAGGGAAAGATAGATCACCAATAGCGGCACGGATATGGCGTCGTGGGCGGGGTTTAGGCCCCAAACGGTGTAGGAGCTGCGCCTGTTAGTGTCGTGCTCACCGTCACGGCCGGCGCCTCTTCCTGGGTTCATTCATACGTTTTGTTCATTCACGGAGCTAGTGAGGCCTGGTTGAAAGCCATGGAGAGCGCCATGCCTGCCGCCTGCTTCCTGTACTGGGTGGGCGCGGGCACCGTGGCCTACCTGGCCCTGCGCATCTCATGGTCGCTCTTCACGGCCCTTCGGGTCTGGGGTTTGGGTCGCGAGGCGGGGGTCGGACCGGGGCTCGGTGAATGGGCAGGTGAGTCGGATCCAGGGCCGCCCGCCCCCTCGCTCCTGCTGCGGCTCGCGGGGCTCAGGGCCCGCTTGGGCCCAGCGCTTGGCCTTCCCTCCCCAGCTCCCCTCTCCTCCTTCCTGAGGCTCCTGCTCCCGCCTCCGTAGCCATCTTCTGGCTTGCTTAGACTTGCAGAGTTTTTAGATCCTAAATACACTGCTGGCCCAGCTCAGCGAATCTCAAGTGCCATGCGTGGGTGCAGGAGAAATCTGGCCTGAACTCCCTGGGGCTTGCGTTCTTTAAGCCGTTCCGGTTTCAAGGCCCGGAGTCAGTCGCCCTGCTGCCTCCTCAGTCACACGCTAGCCTTCTTGGCTTGCCCCTTACGAGTGTTTTTAAAGAACATTTTTCGCTTGCTTTGAATACTGGCCTTGTGCTAGGGATGAAAAGCCTTCTGTGGGCTTTTGGGGTGAGGATGGAGGAAGCGGACTTGGAATTTCAGAAGTCTTTCTGCTCTTTGGGATCTTACCTCTCCAGTTACTTGAATTTGGGCTATTTCATATAATTTACAAAATCTTTTTTCTTCTTTTTTTAATCCTCGCGAAACTGTTTTGGAGTCCTAATGAGTAGCAAAAATTTGCTTCTGCAAAGCGGTAAATCATGTTAAAATCAGAAATACTTTTTGCAAAAGGACCTTTGTAGGAAAAAGTATTCCCACAAAGAGTGAGCTAAACGAATGGATCTTGGTCCAGTCGGAGGAAGATTTTAAAAATAGAGGACTAAGGTCAGATTGGAGAAGTTGGGGAAATGATCTGCAGGGGAGTTTTGGGCTTGCTTTTTTGCTGCTTCTGCCTTTTATGTTGCTTTTCTTTATTTTTCGTTTCTTTTACCTTTTTTTTTTTGTTTTTTTAAACCGAGTGATATGCTGTGGTCGTTCTCTGTTGTGATTATTCATTATGATGTTTTATAATTGAATATTTGCTGCACCAAACATTTTACTGAATTTTGGGATGGTTGGGGGTTGCTTTCAGACTAGGCTCAAGTAAGATAAACAGTGTTACTCCATATTCTTCACTTTATTCATTCAATAAACAACTTACTAGGAAAAACATAATAAATTAACCTTTTGGGACAGCAACATAAAGAGAAAACATCTCAGGTAGGAATGGATATGTGAGCTCTGTCCATGATGTGGAGCAGCTATTAACATTATAATACTTATTTTTAAAAATCATTTCTTGTTTTTGGATATTCTTTGAAAAATCAAGTGAAGTGCTCAGCTTGATTATAGTCAGGATTATAATTTCACAATTGACTTGGCCGGGTTCTTGGTTGTCAGGTTTGGAAAGCTTGTGGACTTTTGAAATAGTTACACAAGACTCTAGTGCCCTTGGCTATCATGTATCAAGACGAAGTTTTGTAATTTGTAAGGAAAGACAAATGTTAACTTTTTTTTTTACTGTCTAAAATTGACCATAGTGGCTAATAATTCAGATGGTCCAAGTCATCTATATATGAGTCCATCGTAAAAGTCAAGAGATATGACATTGTCATTTCATAAGTAATATTTGTATTGAAAAGATTTGGTCCTAGAGGAAGGATATTTGATAAATTAAGGGAAGTGTTTAAAAGATTTAGAAATAAAATTTGAACTAGAACACTGGGATATAGCAGACAGGATCATGGTGTCATGAAGTGAACTATTGTCGAGTTCAGTTTACCCTGGATTGTTGGACAATCTCTCTTTTCAAAGTCTTTGAGCAGAAGAAATGATTAAGTTGTTATTTGTAGCATTACTCATATGTGGTGGCCTGCATCTTATAGTACTTCCTTTATCTCTCCAAATTCAGGGAATTTTGGGAAAACAGATTGAGTAGTTTATCTTAAATAGGTTCTTTGTATCATTTGGAGGGGTGAATTGAAATAATTTGAAAAACAAACCTGCAGAGATGATACTTGAATAATTAATTGAATTGTGATTAAAAATAGGTAGATAATTTGTTCAACCAAAGTTATGATTTTAGAATTAATTTTGTATGTCAATAGTGCTGATAAGTTTTCTCACCTACAAAATTGCTGTCATCTGAGTCTATTCCTGTGCAACCTTCTTGGAATGAATGCTAGTAGCAGGCATCAGGGAGGCATTGCCTACAGATCTTCCTCCACTTGTCATGGGGTTACAGTCCTGTTAAACCCAGTGTAAGTTGAAAATACCGTAAATCGAAAATGCACTTGATACACCTAACCTACTGAACATCATAGCTTAGCCTAGCCCACCCTAAATGTGTGACATCAGCCTACAGTTGGGCAAAATCATCTAACACAAGGGCTATTTTATAATAAAGTGTTGAATATCTCATGTAATTTGTTGAATACTGTGCTGAAAGTGAAAAACAGAATGGGTGGATGGGTACAGAATGGTTGTGAGTGTATCGGTTGTTTATCCTCATGATTGGTGGCTGACTGAGAGCTAGGACTCCTGACACTGTGCAGTATCACGAGAGAGGATCATACCGCATATCGCAGCCCGGGAAAAGATCAAAATTCAAAATTCGATGTAGGGTTTCTACTGAATGCATATCGCAGCCCAGGAAAGGATCAAAATTCAAAATCTGAAGTAGGGTTTCTACTGAATGCATATCACTTTTGCACCATCCTAAAGTTGAAAAATCATAAGTAGAACCATCATAAGTCGGAGACTGTACTTTCTAGTACTAATGTGCATTTAACATCTTCCTCTCCATAACCAATTAAATATTTTAAGTATTTTATAGTAATGTGTGTTGAGTTGATAGCATATTTTTATTCTCGTTATTCTTAAGTCTCTTCATGTGAGTATGTTTAATTTCTCCTCAGATTTTAGAATCTGAGCAGTAGGGCCTGGGTGGGGGTGGCCCTCATTTTTTGTCTTTTCTCACAGTAACTGGCACATTGATCAGATATAAGCTCTTCTAAAACTTAAAAACAAAAGCTTGGCAAAACCCTGAAATCCAGGTAGGTGTTGCATTCAGTAAAAATATTCCAGACCACAGATTCCTTAGTCTAGTTGGGGTTTTAAGACCATCCAGTACTTGGCCTATCCTCGGATTTATTTCCTTCATCTCCTGATCAAGGGCCAGGCCATGTCCTTTCCCTGGTTCTCTCCAGTAACATTCCCACTCCAGTGAATTTCGCTGATTTCACTAGGTCCCCAGCAGATGGGTTTAGCCAGTTGAGGAGGTCAGACTCTTGCCTGCATTATGTAACACTTCCTATACTTAGGAGTACAAAGAGATCTGCAAGTGGCGCTTCAGTTGTTTGAAGGTCACTATGTAGCAAGTAATCAGAAGAAAATTGCGAACAAAGAACAAGTCATGGCTGTGGAGCAATAAAGAGTGTAATTGGTAGAATTTGGTTTGAGCATAGATACGTTTTGCGTTTATTTGAGCAGTTTCTGTCATTGAAGTTCATCTCACATGATTGATACTGAAATAAAATGGAGATGATAGATGCAAAGGAAGTCTACTTCCGAAGCCAAAGTATTTTATAACTTTAAACCCAAGAAGGCACTCCGAGCTCTCATTTTTAGTTTTTAATGGAGAGGTTATTGCTCCAGGCAGCAAAGAATAAGGGAGCCATTAATCAGTCAGTGGGTTAGATTTTGTAAACAGCTTTATTGAGATCTTATTCATCTACCTTACAGTTTGCTCATGTAAAGTGTACAATTCAAGGTTTTGTATTATATTCACAGGGTGTGCAACCATCATCACAATCTAATTTTAGAACGTTTTCATCCTCCGTAAAAGAAATCCTGTACTCAATAGTTGTCACTCCCCAAGTCCCATCCCATCGAGCGCTAGTCAACCACTGATCTCTCTGTCTCTATAGATTTGCCTATGCTGGATATTTCATATAAATGGAATCATACAAGGTGAAGTTTTTATGACGGGTTTCTAAGGTTCATCCATGTGATGACATGTTTCAGTGCTTCATTTCTTTGTATTGCTGAATAAAATTCCGTTCTCTGGAGTGAGTTTAGATATTGCAAAGGGTCTTCACCTCTGCATTTTGCCCTTTGCACATCTGCATTAGCAGATCCCTAAATTTTGCAGCTTTGGCTGCTGATGGAACTCATGTGGCCCTGAAGTGTTCCAGGGTTTTCCTAATTCAGTGGACAATGAGGACTTAAACAGGGCATAGTTTGGTGGGGTTCTCATGTAGAAAAGCCAGTCATCAAAACTGGCTTTGCTTAGCCCAGCTCCAAGAATCAAAGGATTCTCAAAGTCAGGTGTGATGCATAATTTCTGTTTTTACCTTGGATGACTACCCAGGATTGGTCTAGTTACTCAAGTGATTGAAAGCTACTTGAGTAACCAGGGCCCATTGACAGTAGGTGCCTTTCCTTAACTAGGCTTTTAAGTGTCACTTGGAACTATGTATGAAATGTTAATTATTTAAATTGGCGAACCCAGAAGTATTAATAACTACCATTTATTGAATGCTTGAAGTATTCCAGGTACTTGATATAGATTATCTATAATCTCTCTTTGAGCTGTGCTCCATGATCCCCAGTGTACAGAGGAGGAAACAGGCTTAGGTAAATGACTTTCCTCGTCTGCGGTTTCGTAGCTAGCGAGTTACAGAGTCAGGATTTGAAGCCAAGTGTCCATTCTGCAGCATCCACGTGCTGTGTGTTGGTGATGGGCTTACAGACTGCACGGATACTTGGGAGTGGATTCCTTTATACCCTAGGAACTTGATTGCTTTTTGAGTGAAGGCACACTTTCAAATTTGTACATGCATGGTATTTCTGGAAACATTGCAGAATAAGAGTGGTATATTTTAGAATCAAGTAGCTCGGGGTTGTCTTCAGATTTGCAGCCACGAATCTTGTTGCTGCAGGGGAAAATATTGGAAAGGCACACAGGTGCTGAATGTTAAAAGCAAAGGGTTTGACTATCATCAATATGGCCGCATCTGACCTCGCATGCAATTTTGTGTTTATCACTCGGGCATTCTCAAATGGATTTAGTGACTCTCTGGAGGCCCAGCTTGGTAAATGTAATATGCTCCCTGTTGACGTTCAGGAAACTCGAGCATGAGGGTGTGGATATCTGTTCTTGCTGCTGAGCTGCTATTGATCAGAGTGGTGCCGTGTTTTTTAACAAAGCTGTTTTTTTTTTTTTAAAAAGCAGGGCAGGTGGAGGAGGGCAGAGAAACAGATGAACTCTGTCCTAAAAGTTGTTGAGGATGTTTATTCATTCTGCACTTCAGCTCGGAAAAGGGAGCTCATGCGACCAAGTGGAACAGGCTGTCCAGATTGGAGTTAGCAGATCCACCTGAAAGCGCCAGTGCTAGAAGTGTGTAGGAGGAAGCAGACGCACCTGGAGGATCAGCCGAATCAGCGTGCCTTGATCTTTTTTTTGTGTGTGAGGAAGACTAGCCCTGAGCTAACATCTGTTGCCGATCCTCCTCTTTTGGCTGAGGAAGATTGGCCCTGGGCTAACATCCGTGCTCATCCTCCTCTATTTTATATGGGACGCCTGCCACAGCATGGCTTGATAAGCAGTGTGTATGTCTGCACCCAGGGTCCGAACCTGTGAACCCTGGGCCACCGAAGAGGAGCGCGTGAACTTAACTGCTATGCCACCAGGCTGGCCCACGTGCCTTGATCTTATTTGGAGGAAAAAACAAAGAGGAAGGTTTCCTGGAATTAGAAATTCAGCCTCTGTGCTCGGAGCTAGAATATTTTTCCCCCCACCCTCCACCAGCCCCCATTGTGTCTCCTGCCCCCCGCTTTTTGTCTGTTTTGCCCTTTCCTTTCTGTGCAATAGTAAGTTTCCTATTTAGAGATCAAACCTGAGACCTTGGAGACTGAAACGTAGACATGAATTCTGGCTCTTCGACTTCCTAGCAGAAGGTAGTAAACCTGTCTAAGCCTCACTTTCCTCATCTGCAAAATGGGGATAACCCTGGTGCATGTTTCATAGGATTGTTGTGAAGGATAAATGAGGATACATATTCTGTGTAAAACAGATAGTACAGTGTCTGGCACATAAATGCTTAATGACTTATTATTAGTTATATTATTAGCCTTAGTAGCATTATACACTAATCACTTAAGCTAATGGACAAGATCAGGCTTAGTAAGAAAAAGTTAATACCTGGGTGACTGCATCTTCAGAAAACTGAGGTCACCATTCTACTACAGCTGGGAGTGCTGAGCTTCAAAACTGATGGTTTTGTTTGGTTGAATTGAGGATAATTTATTTCAGTTTTAGAAAAAATTTGTTGAAAGATTAGCTAATGAGATTTTTAAGTTCAGGATACAGGGGTAAGTGGATTTGAATAGATCAATTCCAATGCCATTAAATGCCATTTATAGATAAGGATAAGTTAAAAACTTTTTTTATAATATGTCTTAGATCATTTGGGCTGCTATAACAACAATACTATAGACTGGATGGCTTAAACAACATGTATTTCTCACAGTTCTGGAGGCTGGGAAATCCAAGACCAAGGCTCTGGGAGATTCGGTGTCTGGTGAGGGCCTGCTGCTTGGTCCATAGAGAGCTGTGTTCTTGCTGTGTCTTCACATGACAGAAGGGGCCAGGGAACTCTCGTGGGTCTCTTTTATAAGGGCACTAATCCCATTCATGAGGGCACCACCCTCATGACCTAATCGCCTCCCAAAGGCCCCACCTCCTAACACCATCATTGAGGGTTAGGATTTCCACATAGGAATTTGGCCTATAGCATATGAATTCAGTGTATAGCACAGAGGATCCTTAATTCTGTTTTTCTTCTCTTCAGTGAAAATAAAAATAGAGCAGTTTGCATCCGTGTCTCCTGGGATAGATTGAGATTAAGGCTGTGGAGGCAGGGAGTACACAGCCTTCCCTGTGTTGGTGGAGAGTACGATACAACACTATTCGTTTGTCCGTGTACCACCAAAACTACTACCGAGTGCTGCCCACGGACCTTATAATAGACCACTGGGATGGCAGACAGTAAGCAAATGAACACATTGTGCCGTGTTAAGTGGCAGAAAGAAGACATACTTGGTTCTCTGAGAGCTTGTGAGTGAAGGTCCTAGAGAGCTGCCCTGGTGAAGCGATGAGTGAGCTGAGATCTGAAGAGTAGCGGAAAGAGCAGAGGGCACAGCAGGTGCTCGGCTCCTGAGGCAGGAAAGAGCAGGGCCCTCATCAAACCAGGCCTGAGTGATCGGAGCCAAGAAAGGGTGGGCGTGAGATAAGATGGGACTGGAGAGGGCACAAGGGGCCGGCAGGCAGGCTATCTAATCTATCCTAAGAATGTGAGAAACAATGAGAGGATTTGTAGACAGAAGGGTAATGTTGCTGAGTTGCAACTTTCAACAGAATTCCTTGTTTCTTCCTGAAGTTGTTACATTGCCGCAGAAATGGACCAGGGCAAGTTATTCAGATAAACTCTGTTGAAATTGCCTTTTTTAAAAAAATGCGAATTCATACTTTATAGTGAGGCAGGCCACTTTTGTGTACTTCCTGCTCCTCTTCTTTCAGAGACCATTTCTCCCTGGGGGAAAAATCAAATCACTGTGGTGTGGGAACTTCTCCTCTTACCAGGGACTGGGCGATAGGGTTGTTGAATGAACCCTGAAACTGGGTCATGCTCTCTCGAGGTCACTCCATAAAACCCTGGTGTGATAGTTGAGAAGCCTGCCGCAAATCTGTATCAGAGGAATGCCTTGTTTTATGCACCAATCTTGTCCAGTGAAACAATGCGTCTGCCCTGTCTCTAACTGGCAATTCGAGGGAGACTATCCTGTTTCTGCAAAGTTTTCTTTACCCCCACTAAGTGAAGTTATTTCTATTGAAATGATCCAGTCATTGGGGGAAGAGAGGACAGGGTAGAGAATTTAAGATTTTGGACAAAGACTTGAATTATTGCTCGGAGGCAATAATTATTGCCTCTCAAGAGTATTACACTGGGGAACGGGAGCACTAACAGACTGGCTTTGCAGTCAGTGCATCGAGGGTGACCTTAGCTGCTTGCTAAGCCCTTTGACCTTGGGCAGAGATCGTTAACCTCTGAGCATAACTTCCTTCATCTATTAAATGGGGCTGATACTTTCCAGGATTATTATGACAATGAAATGAGATGTAAATGAAGTTCTAGTGTAGTCCTTTGTGTGTTTTTATGGATACCAAGTAACACATATTTAAGAATATCTTTTGTTTGTACACATTACTCAGATGAAAAGGGATTGTTGAAACTAAGAAATAAATGTAGTTCACTCAGCAGATAAAGTGTTGGAAATTTGAAGTAATGAACAGATCAATTAGGAAATGATTCGTGCTACTGCCAGAGAATTCCTTGCTTTGTGAAAAGATTGACTTAAGTGGTTCCTTGAAATACGATTCCACTTAGTGAACCTAAGGTGTGATGGACTTAGAAAAAATTGGTTATGTGCAACTTTTCAATTACATTTGTAATAAACCTTAGAGTCATCTGACTCTTCTCTCACCCCCATATACAGTCTATTAGGAAATTCCATTGACTCTGACTTTGAAATATCCAGAATCTAAGCTGTTCTACCACTGGTGTAAGCCACCAAGATCTCTTGCCTCTGTGGGAGATCAAGATTTGGCCATCCTAAAATATATCTCTTTACCTCAATTGTTTTCTCTGAGGGACATTTGACCTCCCCCACTAACTGCCTAAAGAATTTGACATGGTGGCTCCTTCCTGGAACAGATCTTCTATCATGATGGCTGTAAAGATAATGTAGGATAGAGGTTACAATAGGAAAGCCACCAAGCCCCTTTTATCAAAAACTCTGTCACTCCCTGACCACATTATCTATAGATGACCCTGAAAAGAATTGTCTTCCTACCCTCTGAAGTCCCAGACCACTACCCACCCCCAACACGCTCCTCGCCTTTAGCTGCAATACTTAAGTAAGCAGCTTAGACAGAGGGACGAGTTGCTCATTTCTGAGTTTCTCCCATGTATACATGTTATTAAACTTGGTATTATTTTCTCCTGCTAACCTGTCTTGTTAATTGTTTGGCCAGCCATAAGAACCTTAAGGAAAAGGGCAGAGGGAGATTCTCTCTCTTCCTCCGACACCTCCATAGTAAGAACCGCCTTCTGTCTGATTCTCCCTTGGCTCCCCTACGGTCGATCCTTCCACAGGAGCCAGAGTGGTCCTTGAAAAGCTAAGTCACATCATGTGATCCTCTGCCCAGATCCCTCCAATGGCTTCTCATCCTGGTGAGATTAAAACTCACAATTCTTCCTGTGGCCGACAAGGCTTTCAGCCACCTGCCTCCTGCCTTCTTTTAACTCTGGCCTCATCTCTGCCCACCTTCCCTCTCACTCTCCTCCCTCCTAGCCACACTCACTTCTGGCTTGAATGCACTTCCTTTTACTCACTTTCTTTTACTCACTTCCTTGAACATGCTTGGTGTTGCTGCCTTTGGTTATTCCCTTTTCCTGAAAGCTCTTCCCCCAGATATCCATGGCCAACTCTCACTTCCTTCAAGTCTTTGCTCAGATATCACCTTCTCAGTGAAACCTTCCCTCCTACCTTTAAACTCACGATCCTCTCTCCTCACCCCTCTTCTGATCCCCGTTACCGTGCTCTCTCTGTCCTTTTTGTCATAGCACTTGTCACCATCTCCCATTCTGTATACTTTGCTCATTTATGATGCTTCTTGTTTATCTACTTGTTAGAATGGAAGCCCCGTGAAGGCAAAGACCTGTCTTTTTTGTTCACTTTTGTATCTCAAGCACCTAGCACAGTGTCTGCACATAGTTATCAGTACATACTTGTTGAATGAATGAAAATATCTCGTTGCCACTTGTTGCTCATCAGTAACATTGGCCCCGTCCTCAGGTTTTTCGCAAGAAGCCCCAAATGTAGATTTTCATTTGGAAAGTTTCTTAATTTTTTAAGGTTGATAGAAATGTCTCACGTTTGCTCTGTAGGCCAAAAATTATACCAGTGGGCCAAAAGCAGCGAGTGGCCAATTTGCTCCCTCGTCTTTAAGTCTTAGAATCACACTTTTCTTTCCACATCTAGACAGGGAATTGCCATATCTTACTGACTCTACCATCACAGTTTCTCTCCCATCCATACCTTTCTCTAAGTTCCCCTGACATATCATGTTCCTGCCAAATCTTATACTCGGGTGCAAGTTTCATCTTCTGAAAAGAGTCTTCAATCAAATTGCCCCTGACCCCTTACACCAAAACCTCAGAGTTTCCTAATGTCTGTGCAGAGATCAAGCTCCTTGGCCCTTTTTGTCTATTTCTGGTCTCATTTCCTAATGTGGCCCTTTATGCCTCCTCTCTTGGACGCATCCCTGAGTGATTTACTGTGTCCCAGAGATGCCTGTACTCTCCCACTTCTTTCTGCTTCCTTGTCTTGTTGCTTGTGCAGAGACATTTAGTAGTTTTGGTGGTTGTTGAATGTTGATTTCACTCCGCCTGGAGTGTTCTTTCTTCTGTTGTACACTCTTCACCACTCTGTTTGTGAAATTCTACCCACTTTTCAGAGTCCAGATTATGAATTTTTCCTTGCAGCTGCCCAGTTGGAAGCGATCATGTACTTTTGGAACTCTGATAGTGCTTATTTTGTTCTTGTGGGCATTTTCACACTTGACCTTTTTAGTCGTTGTGTGTGTGTGTGCACGCACACGCACGCATATGTGTGCACATGCATGCATTACCTTGTTTGTTCTAACCTATAATGCCCTCAAGAGTGTGCAATAAATAGTATTTAGTGAATGAATATTTTTTCCTTCGTCTCATTTCCTAGTTCTGGTATATTTCATTTGGGGGTGGGGTGTTTTTCTTTGTTTTTGTATTTTTTTGTCTTGTTTTGCAAAGTAACCTGTACACCTTTTTTCCTCTTTGTTTTAAAACCTCAAGTGACACATCTGAAAAGCTAGATTGAAATTAAACCAAGGCTGGTTAGACAAAGACTAGTTACAGAATTATTATAGCAGGGCTGGGATAACAGTTTTGAAAGTGTGAAATGCAGTGAGATCAAGAAGATGTCCTTGAGTAGCCTTGGTAATAAGCTAACCTTTCTTTATGGTTTTAGGAAGTTGTTACAGGAAACCAATCACTCTGCTACATTTAAGACATTTCAGTATTAATAGAATTTTGGCAATATACTTATTATTCATCCCCAAATCTTTACAAAACTGTTGCAAATAATTTTTCTTTTAGTAAGAAAGGCTTCTACAATTAAAGTTTCAGTAAAACCTTGGTAACTGCTAAGGCTGAGATGAATTAGAGAAAAAATTAAATGATAGGCTATGTTGACCAAAATGTAGTTTTGTTATTTTGAAGACCTGATAAAATGAACTCAAGCCTTCTAGAACCTTCAGACTTTTTGAATTGTTGGAGACACTGAACCGAATTCCCTGAAAAAATCTCTTTGGTAGTAAAGGCATTGAATGGTAAATGTATATAGTTAATACCTGCTAGAAAGTTAACCATAGAGCGTTGAGTATATTGTTTATTTGCTTCAGGGAAAGAAATAAATACTACAGTTGGTTGACAATCTTTACAAAAGTTTAGTTGGCTGTTTTGTGAGAAACTTGAGAAAATTGAAAAATCGTTAGGAGGCAGAAGAGAATAATGATAGAATAACAAAACTGGAAGGGCTGTTGGCGACTTTTCAGTTGAACTATGAGGGAAATTCTCTGGAAGAGGTAATGACCTGCTCGAGATCTTGCATCCAGTTAGAGAATGGCCAGGCAGAGGGCAGAAGACAGTGGACGCATCTGTGGTGGATTGATTAGAAGCAGTGGGAGGGGTGATGATCGGCAGGCTCTGATGGCAGAGTAGAAGAGGTTTGTCAGAATTAAGAGAGGAAAACTGGTGAGGAAGACGAGCAGAGGTGACCAATGGTAACAGTGCGGATGCTGGCAGAACTGAACTTCATCACACATTCCTGCCACTGGTCTGGAGCAAAACCAGTGCTCTCTGTACAAGAGCGTGAACCCTTGAAGAAATGACACGCACCTCTGTAGCCCCTGAGGGTACCATTATGCCATGCTCTTGGTACACTGCTACATGGACATTAAGACCAGGGAACTTTGTCACTGTCTATAATGCTGTAAGCTAAGTGGGTCGATCCATTATCTCTTTCCTACAGTCTCAGCTGTGTCTATACCCCAAATTACAGATTATGTTGATGACACTGAATTGCCAAGGAAATATTCTTTCAGTATATGCTCTCATGGTGTCCAGGAAAAGGTACAGTATTTTTTAGAAGTTTAAATGCCAGTTTTAAAGTTCCCTTAACGTTCCTGGTATGTAGAAAACTCGTTCTCCAGATTGGTTTTACTGTAATGACTGGCATTAACTGCTCGCCACTAAGCTAAGTTTCAGTAGAAATATTGCCAAGCTTGCTTTAATGATAGCTGAAACTCCAGTCTTGTCACGGAAACGGAGCTAATACAGTAAACCGGCTCTCCTAATCTTGCACATTCAGTCTAATAATTTTGCTGTGGAACAGGGAGTTGCTGCTTATCTGACCTATGATGGCCTGTCATGTGAAAGGAGGTGATGATCTCTTTATAGGTAAAGTGAAAAAAAGCCAGGAGGTTAGACGTGTTCACACGTTCTGAATTAGAGGAGGCTGAATTAATGAAATTCTGCTGTCATGATGACATCTTCGTTTACAGAGTGCTTTTGCAAGTATTCTCACAAACGATTTCCACAACAACCCGGTGAAGCAGGTTAGGGTGGGTTTTGTTATTTCCGTGTAGTACACCAGGACCAGAGGGAGATGCAGTGGCTGGTGTCAGGGTTACACTGCTAGTAAAGGGCAGAAGAAATTGAATCTAGGTTTTCTGACTCCAGGCTCCATGTTCTTTCCAATTCCTGCCAAAGTTCCTGATAAGGATGATTTTAAGGCATTTTGGAATACTTGGACAAGAGCTTATAAGTTGGAGAGTTCCTCAAATGTTGTCTGAAAGTGAAAGGTCTGTCTATGCTATGGCAATATCCAAACTCACACAGATCATAAGAATCAATTGGATGTGCTGGTTAAAAATAGAGTCTAGGGCTTCACTGTAGTCTTACTAAATCAAAATCGCTAAGAAAAGAAGATGGATAAAATGTATTTTTAACAAATAAGATGATTTTTAAGATCATGCATTTCAGGAAATACTAGACTACGGTCAAGCTAATTCTAGAAGAAGACAGTGGACTATACATGCCGGCTTTCTAGCCGGATGTCTATTCTCAGTACCAGAGCTTGGTTTATAATAGTATTAAAACTTCCAGTGATTTCTGTACTAAATATTTACTCATAATTTTGACAGTTAAATAGAGATTCTATTTTAGGCTAGTTCTGTGTTTGTGCAGTTGAAATAGATTGGGGAAGAAAAGGAAACTTGGAACTTCAGTGTGTTGCTGTGCAGTGAGAACCAAAAGCTGCACGTCCCATACTTCCCAGTCTTCACTGCCTGGAGATGGGGGTGAGGTGAGAGGAGGGAATAAGAATGGTTTTTGTAGATGCAAATAATAGAAATTTTAATTTGCCTTTTTTTTTTTTTTTTTTAAACTAGGGCCATAAAAGGATAGTTGAAGACTTTGGAAGCTTAATTATAAAGAGTTGAAAAAATGGTATTTTCTTATTTTCTGTTGGTGATTTTTTTTTCAGTGGCCTTATTTCTTAGTTTATCTTTTTATTTTATTTTAGTTTTGTAGGGAAAGATTCACCATGAGCTAACATCTGTTGCCAATCTTTCTCTTTTTTTCTTTGTTTTTGGTCCCCAAAGCCCCAGTACATGGTTGTATATGCTAGTCGTAAATCATTCTAGTTCTTCTATGTGAGCCGCCGCCACAGCATGGCAACTGACAGGTGGTGTGGTTCTGCGTCCGGGAACTGAACCCGGGCCACTGAAGCAGACCGTGCCAAACTTTAACCATTAGGCCATCAGGGCTGGCTCCTTAGGTTATTTTTATTACATTTAGAGAAAAGAAAATTTTAAGTCTGCTGTCTTTCATTATGGGTGGATTTTTAAAAAATTATTGTGAAATTAATATAAGTGATACTTATTCATGATGATTCTTAAAGAGCCCATAGACTGAGAGGATGTTCTAATGAGTCTTTTTGTTTTAAAAAAATTTTTCAGTCCTCCAAATGATGAGGAAGAAGGAAAATGGGCTTAAGTTTAACCAGAACAAATTTAGATTTTAGTTGGTTATCTGGACAACCTTTGTAGTGATTAAACAGTGGAATTGGGTCATTCAGTCATTCCGCAGGTCAATATCATTATGTGCTGACTATGTGCCAGACAATACTGAGGATGGGAATACAGTGGTGAGCAAGAAAGCCGTGGTCTGTCTCTGCCTCCATTGGTCTAGCAGAGGACACAGACTGTTACACAAGCAGCTCCAAAAAGCGTAATAGGAGCCAGCCATGGGGGCACTAACCTAGTTCAGGGGCTTAGAGAAGGTTTTCTGGAGGAAGGAACAGTTAACCCAAGATATGGAAGAAGAAGATGATGATGTTGATAATGGTAAGAAGACATAATGTTTGTTAAAATGCTTACCACGTACCAGACACTTTATTCTAAAGACCTGAATGAATTCATTTAATCCTCACATAATCCAATAAGGTAGGTCCTGTTAATATCCCCATTTTATTGAAGGAAAGCTAAGATATAGGAAGGTTGAACAACTTGCTCCAAGTCACATAGCTAGTAAGTGGAGGAGCAACTGGGATTTGAACTCTGTTTCCTGGACTTGCTCTGTTCCCCACTGTGCACACTGCACTGATGAAGTAGAGGTGGGCAGCTGAGCAGGGCTGGAGGATGGGGGAGTACTGCCAGCAGAGGGAACTCTGGGTGAAGACCTTGAGGCAAGTGAGAACATTCAGGAACTTGGAGCTGAAAGTCCTGGAGGAGAGAGACAAGAGAGAAGGCTGGAGAAACGTGGGCAGGGAGCCAGTCATAAAGGACCTTGAGGCCCTGGTAAGAGTTTTGTTTACCCTAAGGGCAGTGGGAAGTCACTGAAAGATTTTCAGTGGTAGAGTGTCATGATCAAATTTATATTTTGGACAATTCACTTTGACATTTTGGAGAATGGATGTGGCCCAGGAGGTAGGGAGCCCAGCAGGTGGTGGTAAGCCAGCAGTGGGTGATGGTGGCTTGGATTAAGGTAATGGGGCCCAGGACTGAGAGTGGGAGTCAGACGAGAGAGATGGGAGGTGGAGGTCTTGGGCCCTCCTCATAAATAGGTCGTGGTGGTGAAGGAGACCGCAAAGTCAAGGACGACTGTGAGGTGTCTGGGCTCGGGGCAGAGGCTGGAGCTAGTATAGTCACTGACATTGGAAGCACAGGGAAGGAGCAGGCTTTGGGAGGAAAATAATGAGGTTGATTTCCAACAGGTTCTCTGAGGATGTTAAGCAATCTCACTATAGGTTAGCACCAGGCTGAGCCTAATCGTCTAAGTCCCTTACCACAGTCCTTTGGTTCAGCAATCATTTATAGTTGTCATAAATTATAGGCTATATTTTATAGTTTATAGAAAGGTTTGGAGCCTCAGCATGTAATTTTAGGAATCGGGGAACATTATTTTTGAGTGTATCCCATGTCACACTTTGTGCCTTAGTTTGGTAAATCAGTTCGCTGTTTCCTTTTTAGGCAGAAAAGCAGGGAAGTATAGTGGAAAATGTGCTGGATTATCAGCAGACCTGAGTTCATATTCCACCTCCCACCTTTGACATTTACTAGCTGTGGAATCTTCAGTCGGTCATTCTGTTTATTTCATCTATCAAATATGTCTGAAAATACCCGCTTTGTCTATCTTCAGAGATGTTAAGAGCCGCTGAATTTTCTTTGGACGCACTGTCGAAAGTACAAAGCATTTTGCACTTACGAGATATTGGGCCTTTTTTCCCATTCCATTTTCAATTAGAAACCTAGAAATAGAATCATCCCATGAGTTGATCAAAACGTTTGTGTGAGGTTCAAATTGCTTCGGAGATTTATTTTGGGATCTGTTGCAACCTTGTCGTGATCAACACCTGAGTCTCTTTGGATGTGATTATTTAATATACGTCAATTTTAGAATATACTTAAAGCAGATTTTTTTAAATAACTTTGTTAATGTAAGCTGGGTTCCTGAATTAAAAGTTAAACTAATTTAACCACTAATAGTGTTAGTTTTCAAGAAATACCTTAAGCGTCAACTTTATTTTTAACATATACAAAAGCTATGGTTAGGTATAATGGATTAAGGATATAGTTAAATTATTGGTAAAGTGTTTCATTTCATTTCAGTCATTTCAACTGTGATATAACTGGAAGACTTTCAAGCTCGACATAACTGTTTAAAGTTACATTATTGTATTGTAAGCGTTATTATAAGAGGGGATTATAAGTTCCCATCGTTTCTCACTCAATACCCCACTGTTCTGTCTCAGGCTTAAAGATATTTAGAGAGTTCTTTTTCTTTCGTTAAAGGTTTTCTATTGTTCTCTTCTTTAAGCTAGATTCTTATGAATTATGATGTTGATGACATAACAGTACCTTTTAGATCTTTATAGCAAAAGTATTATGTTTGAAATGAGGAAATATTTTCCAGATGTGCTTTGAATCTAATTTTTAATAGTATAGGAAAGAGTAGGACTATATATAAACATCCAAATCTTCCAATAATATTTGCTTCAAAATAGTCACTTCTTTGAAAATTGTGAATTACTGTTTTTTTCTTTTGCAATTTGTTTGTTAATATTACTATAAGTGGGAACACTTACTTTTCTCCCCTTTTGCATTCCTGTCTTTGGATTCTCCCAGAAGCAGATGTTGAGAGACAGGGATTCAAGTGCAGACAGTTTATTTGGAAGGTGGTCCCAAGAAACACCAGTAGGGAGGGAGACAGGGAAGGCAAGACAGCCAGTAAAGGGGGCGTTATCAAGCACTGTGGTCAGCGGGAGCCTAGTGCCCTGCAGGGGTGTGCAGAGCTCTAGTTTCAGAGTTATGTCACCTGCGGGGCCAGGAAGCTCACGTAGTTCTACACCAGCGGCCACCAGTCACTGGGTGAGGGCCATTGGTGGGGAGGAGCATTAACTCAATAGTACTTCTGTCCACTGTGCACTTGGGTGTTGCTGGCTTCAGCCACCAGAGAAAGCCCTTGGGCAAAGAGATGCATTTGGAACGTGCTCTCCAGGGGTATGGCCAGAGCGGGTATAGACAGGGCACCACCCGCTTAGGTGTAATTCCCATCACAATATTTGCCCTTGGTTTCGTTTTCTTCAAACAAAGCAACAAAGTAAGACCAAGGAAAAGGTAGAGAAGGAGTCAATTCCTGAAGATAATAAAAGAAATACAGTAGATTTGAGGCATAAATTGGTGTATGTTATAATCTTTCCTTGTGGGTGGAGGTTTTGCCACTTCTCAGGGTGGTTGATGAATTGGCCTGTTTTAAGTATTTTAACATTTTTTATAAATACAGATGACTGACTAAATATTGAATGGACTTCATAGGTTTATGTTTGTGTTAAAGTGTGAATTAATCTCTTCCTCTTCATAGTTTAATTCTCATCTGCTGAATTGGAGATGATTTCCTCAGGGTCAAGTATAGCGTGAGTACATTTGGGGAAGTTGTGGCAGATATGGTTGGTTGCTTGTTGACAAAATCCCAAATTTGTGTAGACATTGGATAACCATATTCTTCAGGGGAGGTTGGCCCCCTCCTCAGCCTCAGGGGCCGAATTTTAAGTAGTTTAAGCTTATCTTTCCTCTGACTAGAGGTTGGTTTAGGACTGGGTATATATCAGTTCTGGCCAATGAGATGTGCGAGGAGATCCGAAGGGAGGGTTTCTGAGAAGCCTTTCCTCTTCCTTAAAAAGAGGCAGAAGGAAGGGTATTGTTATGTAAGGACGTGATGCCTGCAGCCATCCTTGGGACCAGAGGTAACTAACTGAGGAAAGAACCAACACACTGAGGATTGCAGAGCAGAAAGATGGAAGGCACCTGGGGCTTTGATGCTGTCACTGAGCTGCTCAATTTGCCCACTCTGGAGATGTCCTGTACTTCCTGTTGCTTTGAGATAATAAATCCCATTTTTCTTAAAGCTATTTCTGTTACTTGCAGCTGAAAGCATCCCAACTTACAGATTCACTAGAAAAGAAGCGAAACTTTCTTGTTTTGAATAAAATTTTATAATTGATTTGAAGTGCTGTAGATTTGAGTACACTTAAATCTTGCTGTTCATTTGAATACTGCAATGGATGAGAGGAGGCCGACTTTGGTGTGGGGTGTGACTGCAAGTCCCAATAAATCAAGTCTCCTTCCTGATTATGCTGGTCATTGAGTTCTTGTCTATGTTAGGCCATTAAATTATTTTAGTGCCCAGGTCTACAGTTTAAAGCCAAAGAGAATAAGTGTGTGAGCATTGTTTTATTGCCAATATTCTTTGAGAATGATTCAGGAATTTGGGTTTTCAATTAACTTGAAGTAAATTTCTTAGGATGGTCTACTTCAAGTTAGTCTAAGTAACTATTTTTTAGGGAGTACCTGGTAATCTGGGGACCCTGGCCCAATGTAGTTCAAATGAATTAGGAAAGGATTAGGACTGGGTATGAAGAAGAGAAGGCAGGGTGGGTATATGTATGTTGTGGGTTACTATCCTTGGGGGATATTTCTCTCTAATTCCATTCCAAAGCCGATAAGAAGTGAGTAGTGTTCATTATCCTGGTGGTATATTCTTAGCTCTGCCATTTCCTCATATTAATGTATTATTAAGTATAAAAATTATGAAATCCATTTCAGATATTCCTGGTTTGAGAAGAAAATCAAGTATAAGTTTAGAGATTCAGTGTTATTTAAATTCCCTTATTTTTAAAGTCCACATGGTGTGGAATTGTGCCGTCTGGGTCACTGAAAAGCTGGAGCAAAGATACATGGAGCTTAGGGACATGGGCTCTGCTTTGTAAACTAGGTGGGGATATGGCTTTGCTGATGCTGAGTTTAAGAACTAGGAGAGCCTGGTGTGTGTAAAAATATTGTTTTAAAAAGAAGATAAGAAATTGTTCGTTGAAGTTTATCTTGAATAGCAGTAACATAAGGCCCAAGTCTAAGAGGACTGTAGTGCAATAAGAAATTGAGCCTCTCGGGTCTGTCAAGACTCTGACTGGCCACGCACACTATTGCTGGGGCTTGGTCAAGTGAAGCTGTGCTTTGTGTGGGAGTGTCCCTTCTTTTTTTTTTAAACTTTTTTCTTTATTTATTTTTTTCCCCCAAAGCCCCAGCAGATAGTTGTATGTCATAGTTGCACAGCCTTCGAGTTGCTGTATGTGGGACGCGGCCTCAGCATGGCCGGAGGAGTGGTGCGTCGGTGCGTGCCCGGGACCCGAACCCCGGGCCGCCAGCAGTGGAGCGTGTGCACTTAACCGCTAAGCCACGGGCCAGCCCGGGAGTGTCCCTTCTGATAAGGGAGATTGAGCAACTTAGTCAAACTTTGCCCTGTGAATCAAGGTGTGTGTGCACGTGTGTATGTCTGTTTTGTGTGCATTCTTTTCCTGCCTTCCTGTTTTATAGATGAAACACTCATGAATTTTAGAAAGACTTCTTTGGGAAAATTCTTGTATTTAAGGAACAGGTGTTATTTAAAGGAAGGTATTATTATTGATTGGTAAAAGAATCTGATTCTTTGATAATGGATCAACGACAAGGACAAGAAGACTAGGACAGCTATTACCAGTTTTTTTTTTTTTTTTAATTTTTATTTATTTTATTTTATTTCCCCAAAGCCCCAGTAGATAGTTGTATGTCATAGTTGCACATCCTTCTAGTTGCTGTATGTGGGACGTGGCCTCCTCGTGGCCGGAGAAGCCGTGTGTCAGTGCCCACCTGGGATCTGAACCCGGGCAGCCAGCAGTGGAGCGCGCGCACTTAACCGCCAAGCCGCGGGGCCGGCCCATATTACCAGTTTTAATTTTGGAGTTTTTATGCCTCTTTTTCTTCTTTGTTTTTTGTTACATTTTTATATTACTACCACTTCTGGCCCTTATTTGGTATTGGTACCTTATGACATATATCATGGAAATATCATCAAGGATAAGATACAATATCAGGGAGGTTGTATCATCTGTTCTTGAGCTATCTCCATACTCTCATAATTATTTTCTCACTTAATTGATTCAACAAATATTGATCACCTGTGGCGTGCCAGACACTTGGCAATACGATATCAGGGAGGTAGTATCATCTATTCTTGAGCTCTTTCTGTAGTCCCATAATTATTTTTTCACTTGATTGATTCAACAAATATTTGATCACCTGTGGTGTGCCGGACACTTTGCAATGTAATGGGGGTACAGCAGTGAACAAAATAGGCAAAGTCTTGGCTCTCATGGAGCTTGCATTTTAATAGAGAAGGATGGACAATAAGCAAACAAATACATATTTGGTAAGTCTGGTGGTGAGATGTACTAAGAAGAAAAATAAAGCAAGGTAGATGATAGAGATAACAGAGGAGGATGGAGAGGAAGTTTGTATCCCTTTTAATTTAGGTAAGGTGGTTAGGCAAGATTTTCTCATTAGGTGACATTTGAACTCAGAGCTGAATAGAAGTTCCTCTCTCTACTCCAACCATACTGGTCTCCTTGCTGTTTCTTGTGCATCTACAGTGCCAACTTTTTACTAACTTATCCCTCTGCCTAGAATACTCTTCTTTTATTTTTTATTTTTTTAATTTTTTATTTTTTTCCCCTGAAGCCCCAGTAGATAGTTGTATGTCATAGATGCACATCCTTCTAGTTGCTGTACGTGGGACGCGGCCTCAGCGGTGCGTCGGTGCGCGCCCGGGATCCGAACCCAGTCGCCAACAGCGGAGCGCACGCACTCAACCGCTAAGCCACGGGGCCGGCCCTAGAATACTCTTCTTATGAATAGCCATGATTTAAATAAATAGGGAAAGGGATTGGGAATGATCAATTGTGTTAGGCAAATGAAATTCTTTCTTCTCTTAGGACTGCAGAGGATGGATGGGTCCAGCTGCCATTGAATTATGTAGAAAACCCAGCTGGGACTTTTGGATTTCTTTGGTGAATCAATTCTAAATAAGCATGAGTAATTTATTTAAATATACATGATGTTGAGATGCTCTTTTTGAAGACTTAATTCCACCCAAGTTATTCTGCCCCATTTCCTACTTTAAAAAAATTAACTTGGGCTATCTATGACAAAAAACTAAGTTATAATATTTTGTCAGTTGACCTAATACAACATGATGCCCTGGGTAATATCTGTAGAGAATTGTCTTCCATCACATTACATTCAACACAAATAAAAGAAAGCTTACTGGTAAGTTGAAGCCTAATAACAGTTTTATTCAAAAGTAATTTTTAAAACAACAAAAGACTGTTGTTTTATAAGCTCCTCTGGAAACTGTACATTTATTGACTTTATCTAGAAGTGCAGTATTTATGTGTCTCTTTACTAATTGTTTTCCTAAACATACTAAATGTATTTTGTACTACACTCTTAAAATTGATTAGGTTTATAAGGAAAAGGCACCTATGAATGAATTGCTGAATAGCATCCCCTATTGGCTTATCTCTAAAATGATAAGGCAAAAAATAAAAATGAACTATTTTTGCTGAGCATTATGATTTAAGTCATTACAAAAGAATGGGGTGGTTCAATACCACATTCTCGTGGAGATGCCTTATTGGGAGTAGGAGCCGTGTCTACTCTTGTTGAAGAGGAGAATTTCTGTTTGCACATCCCCTTTAGGTTATTCTGTACCTAACGTGAGTCATTTCCGCCATTGTATTTTTTAACCCTTCTTTGCTTCTCACCTCATCTTTTATTTATACTTTATAGATAGTGGTGTTTAGAACGTAATTTTTTGTCTTACCTGTTAGCCAATTAGTGATTATTTTTTATAATGGCTTTCAACGAGAACAGAGATGAATGAAATTCAGAAATATTCCTGAAACATCCCTTCTGATAGCAGCTTTAAACTCCTTTCTCACCCATACTTTTTCTGGAACTGTAAAACAGACCAAATTAGGTTTCACCAAATTTTCTTTTAGCTAACTGTGCCCTCCAGTGGAGAAAACACAGGTCAGTGAAATAGCCCAGGTAATCAGCAGCAGAGAGGAAGAGAGGATGTGACACACACAGGGGAGCTCCAAGCTGCATAGTATTTCTACATAAAAGAAAGAGCTTGCTTTCACCCCTCGTCAGCGAGAAGATCATGCATTAAGTCCTCCTCCTTATGAGTTTGTCGAAGATCCAAAGAGGGATTTATTAGCAGTGCTTTGACTTAATTGCTTTTAACAAAGTAGTTGATGCAATGCTTTGCCACGTATTCAGTTTATGAAACATTAGGCAAGTCTAGTAAGAGTTGAGAGTAGGGAGTAATTGGATTTTTTTCCCCCTAGAATGAACTCAGATGATGACTTTTTATTTTTTAAATTTTTGAAGAGACAAAACCCCAAATTAATTTAGTGGATGTAAACAAATATTTTGCTGCTGTACCTGTCTATATTTAAAGCAGTCAGCAAGTTGTGAATTGACCACGACTTCTCTCTTTTCTGAATAGAAAGGGCTGCCGTCTTGTGCTGTGACTGCTGGCCTGAATGCCATCTCTTGGTGAACAGGGGCCTTCATCTGGGGGAATGAATTGTGGTTGCATGTGCCTGAGCCCAGGAGAGCACTGCAGAGGCGCATGCTCGGAACGTGGGCTGGTGCACGTGCTGCTCTGGGCCGGGGGATGGAGCCAGGGTTAAGAGGTGATGAATTCTGCTGTATAATGTGCACATGGAACCTGTAGGCTTCCTCTGTGTTTCCGCCCTTCTAGGTAGGGAGAACTGGATCACTCAGTTGAAGGTGAAACATAAAAGGAGATTGATAGTGGTGTTTGTCTTGGTGGAAATTTGGAGATGTTTCACTAAAAGAATTTAGTGGATGATGTCTGAGAAATAGTAACAGGCTTTCTTTTTCTTGACTCCTACAAAAACCTGGGCCAACTGTCCTTATAATGAATTGTCATTGGAAATTTTCTCCATATTCAAGAAATAGGAGCTTCCTTCTTTATCTTATTTTAATGGAGTATATATTATATAAAACTTGTTACATTTAGAGTGATTCTTAAAATTTAGGCATGTGGAGGGCAATTAGAAATAAAAATATATGACTTAAATACCTTAGAAATACAGGTTTTTAAGCAAGAATCTTTGCGTAATAAACTTTAAAAAGCACAGTGTCTTTCATTTGAACCATCTTTTGCAAAACAACATAAATATCTTAAAAAGACACTGCCAAACTGAACTCATTTTTTAAAAAAAGCATATGTGAACTGTTAGAGGGGAACTTTGAAATTTTTGAGGGGAAAATTATGATATGAATTGGATTTAAGTTCCTTAAAAATTCTTTACCTTCGTTTTATCACTTTTATTTTAAATAATGAATTACTATGTTTTAAGATCTGGTTCATTTTGAACCGTAATGACTGACTCTAGAGGGTGCTAATGAGCACCAAACACTTCCTAAAAATCTATATTGAAGATGATTTTTATAAACATGAAGTTTCCTATGGGTTTTAATCTAGTACTTGAACATAAATACATATTTTGCCTCCCAAGAGAACCCAAAGCAAAAATACTTAGTTTTTTTTTCAATTGGGTAAATTATTCACCATTGCACTTTGAAATTCTTTGAAAATTCCACTGAATTTGTGCAATTTCTGTAAACCACCTTTGAATCCCACTTTTGAAAGCTTGTTTAATATTTCAGAAGGAAAGAAGCTACTTCATGGATATAAAATATAAATCTTAGTAATGGATAAATTTATCTTTTAAATTCAGATAAGTTTGCAGAGATATTTATTTTATTTTTAGAAAGAAGCTGTTCAAAAAGTGTATTCTAAAGTTAGATTTTATAAAACTAACATTTAGCTGAGTCCCAAATAACATATGCTTTATGTATTTTAACAGATAGAATACCTTAAAACTATAGTGTGATATATTGATTTGAAGAAAATGATCAGACTTTTAAGATGGGAAGGCTTTTAGAAAATCGCTCCTTTTACTCAAACTCCAAAGATTATGATGTTGAAGATGTACATTAAGAACAAGTTCTATGTTACAGGGAGAAAAGCTTGCTGAACACAATGAATTGTTATCAGTTGGAATTTTAGTCACTTCAAAGAATGAATTTTAATATAAACTTTTGCATCCTATCAACCTACGAAAAAATGATGTATTTCTTTTTTCCCTGACTACCCCTCTGTTTAACATTTCTTCTGAAATATCACACTGTTTTCATTACTGCAGGCAGAAAGCCATATTGGAAGAATTCTCTCAGTAATTTGATATGAAACTGTGTTCTCTTGTTCACTTAAGGCAGTGTTGTACAATTGAACATTCCATCATGATGGAAATATTCTTTATCTGCGCTGTACAGTTTGGTAGCCGCCAGCTCCGTGTGGCTATTGAGCACTTGAAATGTGGCTAGTGTGACTGAGGAACTGAATTTTTAATTTTGTCTAATTGTAATTTAAAATTAAATTAATAGGCATCTGTGGCTAATGACTACTGGGTTCGACAGCGTAGATTTAAAGTGCCTCTGCTAGGCGATACATATAGCAGGGTTGAATTATGGCTCTGATGGTATGCATGATTATCCCTTCAGTCTTCTGCATTTTTATAGTCTTGGCTGAGATGCTATAATAGTAAACATCTTGTTTTCAAATAACCACATTCATGTGAAAAGAAGAGAAAGTGTGTCCTGAAAACTAAGTTGATAAGTCTGTTTAGAACTAGAATCCTGTGACTCTTCAAACCCATAAATTAAATTGTTTGCCCTTTGGTTGTGTCTCAAACTATGAAGATTTTCTTTTGTGCTTTTGAGTTAAAATACAGGATATGACAGATGACTGCAAAATGGAGTGACTGATTAAAACAAAACAAAAGAAACAACAAACCAGAACTCACATATACCTGCGTAGGAACTTTATTTGGGAGTTGGTATGCTTTTCCAAATGTCCTTACGAGTAGCAAGTCTTCCTCCTTTGAGAGTAAACTTGAGTGTTGGGAAGAGGAAATTTGTGCTCGTGTTTGGTAAATAATGATAAACAGTTTGAATAATGTTTTATAGTTTCCAAGACAGTTGCAATTCATCTTCTCCTTGGATTATTAGCCTCATTTTACAGGTGAGGAAACCATTATTTAATCAAAATTTTAAGGCTCATTCATTCCGCAGATATTTATTGTTCATTTACTCTTACATGTAGATTTCCATGTTATGAATGGAAGGACAGTTTCTTCCCTGGAGGAACCAACAATCTAGTGGGGGCAGTGAAACAAAGAAATAAGAAATTATAATATGGTACACCCAATACTATGCTAGATGTACGTGTAGGGTGCAGTGGAAGAAGCAGGAGAAGCGCCTGGAGTGGGGTTATTGGTGAGGGCAGGAGGAGTCCTCCAGGTGCAGAAGGTGGGAGAAGGGCACTCCAGGAAGAGCAGACAGCAGGAGCAAAGTGCTCATGTTCTAAATTGCAGAATAAATTTAGAACACCAAAGATACCTGAAAATTCAGGTGCACAAAATTTACTAGTGGTCTTATATCATCTCGACCTTGTTTTTCTTCTTGCTCAGTCTAAAGAAGGGCTGGGCTTAAAAATAGCTCCTGCTACAGTGATAAAGCATTCAAGTAACAATTTCAAGGAGAAAGGCCAAACTAGATTTAGTTATTTGGTAAACACTAACTTACAATATTGATGTGCTAATTAGAAATCATTTTCTTTATGAAAGCAGCTCCCTAAAGGCCTCTCCTTGTTCCTCTCACTAGAATATAGGCTCCACAGTGCTTTCATTCACTGCTGTTTTCTCAGGGCTTAGAACAGTGCCTGGCACATATTAAGTGTTTAGTAAATGTCTGGTGAATGAAGAAATGAATCCTGAAAGTCACCGTGAATGTTTAAATGTATTAAAAATGTGTTTTTTCAAAATTGAAAAATGCAGACATTTCCATTATTCAGACTGGCCTTTTCCCTAATGTTTCAGTTACCTATTGCTACATAACAAACTATTGTAAGACTCAGTGGCTTAGGAAAACAATCAGACATTTTATTGCTAATGTTTTGTGGACCAGGAATTTGCCAGGCCTCAGTGGAAACAGCTTTTCTCAATTCCACATGGTATTGGCTGGGGCAACTTTTCTCTATTGCACGTGGTATTGGCTGGGGCAGCTCCACCGGGGCTACAGGATTCAAGATGGCCTCCCCTCTATGTCTGGGGCCTTGGTACTCATTGAGGGGAGCCTCAGTTCTCCTCCAGATGGTCTCTCACCATTCACTAAATTAGAGCTTCCTTGAGCTTCTTTACATGGTACTGAGATTGTTCCAAGAAGGTAAAAACAGAAGTTGCAGGGTATCTTAAAGCCTTGACCTGAAAGTCATACAGTGGCCCTTCTGCCACATTCTGTTGGTCAAAGCAAGTCACAGGACCATTCCAGAATCAAGTGGAAGGAAAAGATTCCACCTTTTGATGGAAGAATGGCAAATTCCATAGCAAAGTGGCATAAGATGGGAAGTATTGTTGCAGCCATCTTTGGAAATGATCTACTATCGTCAGCCCTCTGAGTATAACAATTCCCATCTCTTCCACATGCAAAATACACTTACCCCTCCTCCAGAAGTTTTCTCGCCTTATGGCACCAACTTGAAGTCCAGGATCTTATCCTTTAAATAAAGTCCAGATGCACATGAAGTTTCTCAGGCACATCTGTTCTGGTGCAGCTTCTTATGATCTAGAGGTCTGTGAACTAAGAAGACAAGTTGCCTACCCCTGCCACCCCTCCTGCCCACACCCAGCATACAGTGGTGAGACAGGGACAGGAGAACTGCAGGAGATACTCTCCTTCAAAAAGAGGAAGAATGAGAAGAACATAGCCGTAACTGGTCCATAGCAGTTTTGAAATCCAGCTGGGCACATGTCGCTGGTTCTCTTCCTCCACATGTTGAGAATGTTCCTTGATTGATGCCCAGTTCTGCTCCTTGGGAGTTGTTCCCTCATTGTTTTCTGAGACTGTTAGCTCTACCCTTTGACCTCTTGGCTTTCTCCTCTGCTGCTTTTCTTTTTCATAAGGAATGAGTCATCTTTGTAGCTGAGTAGCTTTTTCAACCTGCTTCCTATCTGTATGAAGTTGGGACCCCCCCCACCCCCCGAAAACTTTTGTTCATTTTGAACTGTTTCTGACTCTTTCAGGTCAAGCTGCTGGTACTTTTAGCACTATGATTACCTTAAAAACACTGAGGGTTTTCCGTGATTTTTACTGTGGGTTGATTCTGTGTCCCAGCAGCCACATCCATAATTCCTTTCCAAGACAGACTTCTCTTTGCTTTGGATCTATCAGACTGTTATAAGACAAGGTTCTTAAGGTTCTTAGAAGTCCTTTTGTAAAGATGGGAAGGGTCTACTAGGCACTACCTTAACTCTTTCCAAAGTCTCAACAAAAGAGTTTAGGGACAAACCCTTGATTTGATATTTACCCTGAGACCATTTTTTAATTTGAGAATCTTTTGCTAGTTGGAGAGAGTGTCTTGTGCCCTCTATATCGTCTCTAAATTCTGCTTAAAAATTAAACAGGTCTTTCTTTAGTTTATTTCTCTCTGGAAGATTTCATCTAGAAGGTTGTATACCTGACTTCTCTTGAAAAATAGTAAGCTATTGTACTGGGCCAGCATTTCTACATTAGCTGGAAATTGCCTGCTTTACTCATTTATGTTACCTGCCTGGCGCCTTTGGCATTTGAGTTTGTATTCTTTGCTGCTGTAGATTTGCTGCTGTAGATTTTTGATTTATACATTAGGTTTTTTAGAGGATACAGTGATGTGTATGACAGATATAGAGATTATATTCAAGTAGAGAAAGATGGACAATAATCAACTAGACCCGTAAGTGATATAATCACAGATGGTGATAAGTGCTCTGATGGAATGAGGCAAGGATAAAGAGCATAGAAAGTAACTGGTGTGTGAGTAGTGGAGTGGTGGGGGTATTTTAGATAGCGTGGGCAGGGAGGCCCCTCTGAAGACGTGTTGAGTGGAGACCTTAGTGATGAGAAGGAGCTGATCTTGCGAAGCTCTGGGTGAGAGTGTTCCAGACAGAACGAAAAGCAAGTAAAAAAAAACCCCACAAGTGGGCTTGGTGTGTTTGAGAAAAGTCAAGGCCTTTGGCTGAGCTGTGAGTAGGTGGAGAGTGTAAGAGGGGAAAATGATAGTAGAAGAGGTAGGCGTGGATGAGGTCATGAAAGATCCCCTAGGACTTGGGAAGGACTTTTGTTCTGTTCATTCTGAGTAATGGGAAGTCACTGGAGGAATTAAGAGGAGTAGTGATGTGATGTCATTTACTTTTTGCAAAGATAACTCTGGCTGCTGTATGGTGAATAGACTGGAGTGGCCAAGGGTGGGGAGCAGGGTGGACTAATGTCCATTAAGGAGCCTTGCAGTCATCTAGGGGAGATAAGAATGATGGTGCCTTGAACTAGCGTGTGGTGCGTTAGGGGTGAGAGGGGCTTGTATTTGAGAGATAGAGTAGATAGGTCTTATGAGTGGGTTGCATACAGGATGTAGGAAAGAGGAACCAAAACTGACTTCTAGACTTTTGGCTTGAGCAGCTGTATGAATAGGGGTCCTACAGGGAATTCTGACAGAGGACCAAGCTTGAAGTGGGATTGAGCGTTTTATTTTGACCATTATTGAGTTTGTGATGCCTGCTATGAAAATGAGATCGATGATAATAAGAACTCCTAAAAGTGAAATTGTTTCTATCTTACAGCTTTTTATATGTTTTTTTTCCCATGAGGAAACTTTGCTACTATTTAGATTGAGATGCCAGCTGCAATGGAGGAAGTATATGGATATGTATTGGAGGATATGTTTTTTAGTGTGTAGCTATTTACTGTAAATGAGTCGCACAACTGAAGAGCATCAAGAATTAGTGTTGGTTGTACTGTGTTGTGAAAACTTCATTGGTCCCTGAAATGTTGATCTGCTTTTTTTCCCCCCTGTTTAATTCAACTGGGCGTGGTCATAAAGGATCAAGTGTAATTTGTTATTTACATTTTATTGTTATGGAAATGGAGTTTTTATTATTAAAAATGGTGGCATGAGAGTAATCAAAATGTTCTGGAAGAGACTTCCAGAGGTTTGTAACTCTTATAACTGAAATCACCATTTAGCTAAGACCAGAATCATAACTACATGAGGCAGCATTGAGCAGGATGAATGGATTTGATGAATTTAAGTACTGCCTGTGAAGGACAGTAAATTCACTTTTGCATTTTAGCTAACAGCTTTTTATTGTAGAGTTCAGATGCAAAATGAGATAATAGGTTTTTCACCCCATTTCCAGAGTCATTTGGAGATAGATTTTGACTAGGTCTGCCATTCAAGGCAGCATGGCTTAGAAATAATTTATAATGTTATTTTTAAATTGCAATTTTAGGATATCATCATGAAAAGGTCATAATGCCACTCTATTTTACTGTAATTGGGCTTGAAGGAAATATTCTTTTACATAAGGCGAGTTAATAGTTTATTGCTATTACCATTTATTTTACCTTTTTTAGTAAATGAAAATCATTTAAACTTAGATTCAAATTCAAATGTATGTTATATAGAGAAAATAACTGATTCAAAACCATGTAAAAGACCTTCTCTTGCTAACAAAGCGCTTGGTTTTTCCTTCTTTGTGAAACCTTGAGTCAAAATGTACTAGTGAGTGAGGGTTTTTGTATTCCAGTCGTGTAGCTGAACCAGACAGGTCTGCAGTGGTTTATTTTTAGACACTGGGTTGCCATTTTTATCCTGCAAAAATATTCATTGGTGTCTTGCTGTCAGGCCATCAGTTTTATAAATGTGTCACACAGACCAGATTTTGTTCTTTGTCTCATTTTCCCTCCAACTCTTTTCTTTTCCCTTTGATTTGTTCACAACTGTTTGGAAGAGAAGAATGTTTTCGTATTTCAATTCATGTATTAGATCCTTCAATTCACAGATTTTCAGCATCACACAGTTCATTCATCCCTCTGCAGCTGCTCACACATCCCTACTTATTGTCTATTACGGGAAACCGTTATAGATCATGGAGCTGAAGGCAAGGAGAGGAGAAACACGTGCCTGGAGCCTCTCTTCATGGGTCCATTCAGTTTTTGGCTGCTTTCTCCAAATATGTTATTTTATGTATGTATGTGTATGCAGTGTGTGTGTGTGTGTTTATTTACTTGTCTCACCCAACTAGAGAGTGGCATTATTTTGCAATAGCAATAGCTCCTAAGAGCCTAGGGGCTACTATATGTGGCAGAAATCCTACTGGTTTGCACTGAAAATAAATCCATCTTTATCTCTAAATATATACAATTTTATTTATTTATTTATTTTTTCCCCAAAGCCCCAGTAGATAGTTGTATGTCACAGCTGCACATCCTTCTAGTTGCTGTATGTGGGACGCGGCCTCAGCATGGCCGGAGAAGCGGTGCGTCGGTGCACGCCCGGGATCCGAACCCGGGCCGCTAGCGGAGGAGCGCACACACTTAACTGCTAAGCCATGGTTCTAAATATATACAACACCAATCATTTAATTTGTTAGGAGACCCTTTTTTTATTCCAGATGCTTGAGTGGCAAATACAACTACAACAGAAGGAGAATCCCTGCAATGAAGAGGAAGCAAGGGGCAACTCATAAATATAGTAAATTAATTTTTTTTAACAGTGTATGCTCATGTCTCATTTTTATAAAAATTCAGATTTCCCAAGTGGGTTTGGTATTCACTTGCCCATGTCTCTAACAAATGTTTACTGAGTAGATACTTAAGGGCCTAACACATTAATTGCTTTGGTGGATCCCATAGCTTGGAAAACAGGATTCCTGACTTGTAGAGCTTATAGTTATTTTAAGTAGAGAAGACTTATATATGGATATTTCACAGACATAGCGGTGTAGTATATTAGGTAAGGTGTAGGCACAGGAGCCAGAAATTTGGGTTTACAACTTGTGCTTGTCAGTTCCTAGTTGTGTTCCCATGGGCGGGTTGTTTAGCTTCTCTGAGCCTCAGTTTCTTCATCTATAAAATTGGTATGAACCTCAGAAGTTACTGTAAAGGTTAAAAAAGATGATGCTTATTTAGCGATATGCTAAAAATATGGAGCTTCGTGCCTAGGACATAGTAAATACGTAACAAATGCTAGTTAATTTATAATAACAGTAACAGCAATAACAGGGATAAAAAATATTCTATGAGTATTCTATAATGCTTTAACAGTTGGGAATGTATTCAGCTATAAGTAACAGAACACTTGACCATGGTGGTTTAAATACATAGGGATTTATTTATCTAACAAGAAGTCTGGGGTACCCCAGATCAAATATTCCATCATTCAATAATATTTATTGAAAATCTGCTATGTGTCAGGTACTAATCTAGGCATAGGGATTCAGCCATAAATAAAATATAACAATCCTTGTCCTCATAAAGCTTACATTCTAATTGGGGAGAGAAGCAAAATAAACAAAATAAAAATGTGAGTTATTGGGGCTGGCCTGGTGGTATAGTGGGTAAGCTCGAGCCCTCTGCTTTGGTGGCCCAGGGATCGAGGGTTCAGATTCCGGGCATGGACCTACACACTGCTCATCAAGCCATGCTGTGGTGGTGTCCCACATACAAAATAGAGGAAGATTGGCACAGATGTTAGCTCAGCAACAGTCTCCCTCAAACAAAAAGAGGAAGATTGGCAACAGATGTTGGCTCAGGGCCAATCTTCCTCACCACCCCCCCACTTCCCCCCCAAAAAAGTAAGTTATTAGTATATTAGAAGGTGGGCCTCAGAAAAAGCTTCATAAAGCAGGGCCAATTTAAATTCGGTCATAAGAGAACAATAGAGTTTTAGAAAATGAAGGCTAAGTGAGAGAAAGTCACGACAGAGGAACGGATGTAAGAAAGGGTGAAGGTGCCATCCTCAAAATGGGCTTCCGGTGAGAGTGCTGTTAGTCTTCAAGTAGTCAGGAACTATGAATGTAAGATTTTTGTAAGATTTCTAAATTTAAAAAATTTTCCATGTTATTGTTACTATTCTCACTTTATATAACAATTAGCAATCAGATACTTAAATAACAATAATGATACTAATACATAGTGCTTTTCTATCAAACATTGTTCTAAACAATAATAAAAATAAAACACAATGGCTGACTCATATATAATGCTAATTGTGTGCCAGGAACTATTGTAAGAATTTGATATCCTAATCTCTGAGTTAAGTACTATGCCTATTGCCATTTTGTAGATGAGTGAATTGAGGTAGTTAAGTAACTTGGACCAGAGTTCTTTGTCTTTAAGGACAGCAAGAAAAGAGGCAACACAGACAGATAGCGTCTCATGCCATAGTCCAGGGGATGGAGTGAGTGTGAGTCATGCTAATGGGGTGTAAGTGGGTTGAATCCCTAGAGCCTGAGCAAAGGAAGAAGGGAGAAATTGAGGGCATGAGTTGGGCCTGAGATGGCTGCTATAAACACTGTTATCCTAATTTCTACAACTCTGAGTGAGGCTTTCCATTCGATGTGATTTGGCCCTGAGCTCTGTGATAGTTCAGAGAGTCTTCCTGCTGCTAAGCCCAGAGCATATGCCTTACTCAACAGGTACCGTTAGAATCCTTTGCTCATGGAGAGAGTGTCTTTTTTGTTTGTTTGTTTCTCCACTTGGTTATCACTTGAATTAAATGAAAGAGGAATTTCACAGCTTCAACACTGGCCTTCTAACGGACTGAGTTTCCAAGATTAAACACATTTAGGTAGTCTCTGAATAGTTCTTCTAGAACAAATGTTATGACATGGCCTGTCTATTAAAATTTGCATCTGGTTTCTTGTACACATTCTGTCCCCAATTAGAAGCTGCCAGTCTGTCAGAATACAGGTGTAGGCCACTCCTAAGAAAACCTAGCATAAGAAAATATAAATTCACAAAAGTAGCTCAAGTAGGGGAGATGTTTGCATTGCAAAAAGATTCTTAGGGCTTCTATTAAGTTAATTGGGTGAGTTTGCTTTACATAATGATTCAAAGAACAGATTTTATTTATATAGTATATAAATGTGAGACCACAGTTATTACTTAAAGGGTAAACTTACTTAAATATACTTTATATTGAGGACTCAGTCATGATACAATGTCATGCCTATTCTCAGTGAAGGTGACAATTGTGTAGTCAGATAGTATATGACAGAGAGGACTGTGGCTTTTTAAAGGCTAAGAGGCCCTCTGAAGGTGAAAGTGGCCTTGCTGGTCCTGTTAAACTGAGTAGCCCTTGTCAGAAGGAATAAGTAGATTCCATCAGACAACAAATTTAATGCAAAATATTACAGCAGGCCTCATGATTTTCAGTAGATGTTTCCTTAATTATTCTTATATTATATGGTGTCAGCTAACTCAATGAAAGTGGCCATGTTGTGTTTAAATAAATCTGAGTAGAAGGCTCCAGGGAAGACCCAGTTTAGAGGGAAGTTTGTGGGAACTTTGAGTCTATTGAATCTTTTGCATGCTAGAGGAGTGACTTGTAACGATAAGGCACTTTGTTGATATAAATGACCCTCATAGAACAAACCGCCATCTCTTAATGCCCAGTTTTACAACTCTCTTTCTCCAAGTACTAGGTATTATGGTAAAGCAGTAGAAAACCCACAATAATCCCTTTCTCTCCTTTTATCCTTTTTGGTCTTTGGTCAGTCCTGTTTATCTGTGTTTTCCCCAGTATACCTCTTTTTTTGGTGTGTGTGTGTGAGAAAGATTAGACCTGACCTAACATCTGTTGCCAGTCCTCCTCTTTTGCTGAGGAAGATTGGCCCTGGGCTAACGTCTGTGCTCATCTTCCTCTACTTTACACGTGGGACGCCTGCCACAGCATGGCTTGATAAGCGATCCATAGGTCCGTGCCTGGGATCCAAACCTGCAAACCCCAGGCTGCCGAAGAAGAGCATGTGAACTTAACCGCTATGCCACTGGGCCGGCCCCTCCCCAGTATACCTCTTTTGGTCTCAGGTCAGGAGAGATGGACTGAAGCAGTACGTGTACCATGGGCAGTGGCTGCCCACTTCTCCAGAAGTGGAGGAATAGGTTCAGTTCTTTATTTTGTTTCATTGCTGGAAAGCCTGAGTTTATTAAGTGTTTTTCTATTCTAGGCTTTAAATGCTAACCGAATCAGACAGACCATCGCGCTATGGCAATAACCACATAGGGGCTTCTGTGGTGTGATTCCGTTTAGCTAAGTTAGCATTTACAGAATATAATTTTATTTTAATTTTAAACTTTATAAAAATATTATTTAATAAATACATTTAATTATTATAGAAAACTTAGAAAATGCAGCTAAAAACAAAGAAGAAAATGAAAATTACTTACAGTCCCCTACCTAGAGGTAACTACCATCAACTTCTTGGTCTGTGTATCACCTTTTAGACTTTTTAGACTTTTTCCAGTGTACACACAGACATACACATCCATGTGCATACGTAGATCTTTTTTTATACAAAAGGTAGCAACTGTACTTGTTACTCCTACTATTGCATCTGGGAATTGGCTTATTTATAAGCTACATTTTTGATAAGCTTCTTTTGGCTCATCATTAGATAATGGTCATTAGAAATTCTAACTAAGGGTCTTCAGGAGAAATAAACATTGTTAGAACAAATAGAGCCAGTTTTGCTCCACATAGTTTTACTCCAATTTGTCTTCACTTAGCAATATATCATAGACACCTTTCACTGCCAATAGCTGCTCTTTGGTGCTATAATTTTTTTTTTTTGCGAGGAAGATCGGCCCTGAGCTAACATCTGGCAATGCCCCTCTTTTTGCTGAGGAAGACTGGCCCTGGGCTAACATCTCTGCCCATTCTCCTCCACTTTATATGGGACGCTGCCACAGCATGGCTTGACAAGCGGTGCCTTGGTGCGAGCCCGGGATCCGAACCGGCGAACCCCGGGCTGCTGCAGCAGAGCCCGCGCGCTTAACCGCTTGCGCCACCAGGCCGGCCGCCACTTTGGTGCTATAATTTTTCTTTTTTTAATAATTTTATTTATTTTTCCCCCAAAGCCCCAGTAGATAGTTGTATGTCATAGTTGCACATCCTTCTAGTTGCTGTATGTGGGACGTGGCCTCAGCATGGCCGGAGAAGCGGTGCGTTGGTGCACGCCAGGGATCCGAACCTGGGCCGCCAGCAGCGGAGTGCGTGCACTTAACCCCTAAGCCACGGGCCGGCCCATGGTGCTATAATTTTTGATAGCTGCATTATGTTTCCATTGGATTGATATACTATCATATATATAATATATATAGGTATCATATATAATATATATAGTATAGATATATATATGGATATACTGTATTACTGTATATACCATAATTATGTAATACTATATATATACTATATAGTCTTCAATTATATATTATAATTTATTTAGTGGTCCCTTATTGTTGAATGGTTTCAGTTTTGCTGTTGTAAACAATGCTGCAATATGCCGGCATCTTAAATGTCATGTTCATTCTGGAAAACTAAAAAGGAAAGGCAACAGAGCATTAAGTTAGTAAGGGCCAGCAGACAGTGTGGAAAGGCGTGACATTTAAGGAATTGCTTCAGCTGCCCTTGCTTCTTAAGGATCAATGACCAATTAAGAAAAACAAAGGCTACTGTACATCTATTAGAATCTCGTAGAACACTGAAGTTTATAAGTTTAGCAGTGACGAATCCTGATCTTGTGAGGAATTGAAACTGTTCTCAAAACGTTGAAGAGCAGATAGTATTAATCCACCCGCATACCTGCAAGAGTGAGTAGGTGAGTGAATGACAGAATTTTAACTTCAGGCATCAGAGACCTTCTTCTTTCTCTCTTTCAGCTCTGTTCAGATAATGAGACTGTTAAATAATTTACATTCGAAAAAGTTGTGGGAACTTTCATTAGAGACCCGTGAGTTTCCATAATTCCTTTGCAGAATAAAACGAGGTGTAAGTAAATAAATGAGACCACTGCAAAGGACATAAGATTGATTTTAGCTCAGCCTTTTGTTAGAAGGTCTATTTGTAAGAGGTGGCTTCTTGAAAGGAGGGGAGAGTATGCTTCCTCTGATTCCATCGTGCTCCCAGACAGCTGTGCTTGGTACCTAACCGCTGCAGCTGGCACAGTGGCTTATCCGTGAACTTGAATAAGGCAGGTTCAAATGACAAGCAGAAAATTATTTCTCTGGTTTTTACTACTTCCTCCCAACAGTTCACAGGTGAAGTAAAAGTTAGAGAAACAAGCCTGAAGTTTTCTACCTTTCTTGTTAAAGGTCTGTGGAGGAAAAGTTGAAAATAAAGGATTTTTTGATTCAGTTACTCATGTTCTTTCTGTCTTGAATTTTTGAAGATGTGCTAGCGGTAGGTCTATTTTATTAAGTTACAGCTCTGACTTGACTTATACTGTTTCTAAAACTTATGGATGTGTGTTTTTTGGGTTTTTTTTAGAAATGAAAGATGAGAGAGAAGTCATATCTGTGACTTTATATTCATCATAGTCATGGAATCGTAGGGTCTTGGCCGTTCATTTAATCTGTGACTTCACTTAGAAGATGCTGAAACTGAGGCTCAGAAATGTTAATTACTGGCCCGGGTTTACTTAGTCAGCAGAACCAGGATTAGAACGTAGGTTTCTTGACTGCTGTCAACTCACCACTATTTTGTGTAGGATAATCTCTGTAATTGAGAAAAATAGTGTTGGATTGCATGAAGCTCCTTTAAAAAGATTTGGCTGGAAATGTATCGCATTGAGTGTTCATTTTGAAAAGTGGGATAGTCGTTAAGTTGCTTAGCATAATTTCATTCACAGCCTTGGGTTTTCCTAAATAGTAGAAAGAGGATCCGGCCAGATGTTGTCTGACAGGAGGGAACTGTGCTTGCATGGTTTTGGCTCTTCAAGGATGAGGAAAAAGTAAAAACGATTGGAGAGTATAGATGAGCATTCTTCATTTCCTTACTCAAATTTCTTGTTGATACTAGTCAGTCTTCAAGATATATATCGTAAATTGTTTATCAAATTATCTTTTGGCGAGGCTCTTGTGAGTTCTTGACCAGGCCTGAGTGAGGCATGACAAGCAGATGAACTTGATTTCTAGGTGTAAAGTACCTAGGGATGTGGTGAGGCCTCTTTGGCTGAAACATTTAAGGCCTTTAGGAAAATATTAAATCCTTGAAGAAGAAGAAATTATTCATGAGGAGACTCTGGCTCAAAATAGGACTATTGTAGTGTTACTGTGATAAACTTAGTGGCTTGAAAGCAGACTAGCTTCTTAGTGTGGAGGGAGTTAGTTATCAGAGTGACTAAAATCCAAGGTCTCTTTGTTTTGGAGGAATTTATCTACTTCTTATCTGAAGAATATTGTTAAAAGCTTAAACTGGATGAATTTGGTCGAAACAAGCCAAATAATCGACACTAGACCCTCCCTATGTATTTATCTACCTTGGTGTATATAAATCCGGACCATTTAAAATAAGTTAATTATTGGAATTACCAAGTAGATCTCATTATAACGCTTTCACTTTTATCAGGCCTGAGTTGTATGCTTCAAGGACACTCTTGTAGTGGGCGCTATTGTCCTACTAGTGTGTTTGCATACTGTTTATAAGCTAAGCAAGTGTTTGATTTAGTTATTATTCTACCAGTTAAATGTGTACAATCATAAGATATGTCAAAAGCTAGTGTTTTTTATTTTGAGCTATAGGACTGTTCCAATTTGGACTTGTTCGAGTAACTTCAAGCCTATAGGCATTTATGAGAGGTAAATTTCTTACATAGGAGTAGAGGGAATGTTATGGTTCTGTTGAACATAAAACAACTGTGTAGACTGGGCAATTGTCATTTGAACGTTAGCTACTCCACGTTAAGAAGAAAATAAAGCCAGGATTACATAACACATCAGAGATAAGAATCTCGTAATTATACCATCAACTCACTCTTTTCTTGCCATATTTCATGATCTAATTAATCATTAGGATTAAAAGCCACGTAAAAAGTCAGGGAACTTTGGTTCTATTTCTTTGCTTCCAGTTATTTTGAACTTGTGTACGCTATGTAACCTCTACTAATAGATGAGTCAGGGCCTTTGACATCCTAGAGGCCATATGGTCAGCCAGACTTAATGATTGGTGTGGTCTGTACAGCTTAGAAGTACGGGTTATTGAAAGGTGGCTGATGGCATGGGGAGTAAAGAGAAATGTCATTCTCAATATGAGGAGTGACTTGGGCCAACATGGAGCCCATTCCCTGGCATGTTATATTTGGGAAACACCAGACAGACTGTTTGGCTGTGGTTAAGAGGCTGGTTAAGGAATAGTGAAAAATAAAGTTGGATTCTGCATTATCAGATTAATGAGGAAAGGACTCTGGAGTATTTCTGTATGCACCATGCATCATTGCTAAATGTGTCTGTTAACAGATAGTTCCAAGTTTATAGGTCATTGTTCTGTTGTGTGATGGGTTCATGTTATGGTGGTTAGACTTAGGATGGTATAACCATTGGCAAGTCACTTAAGCTCTCTGATATGGTTTCTTCATTTGTAAAATTCGATACTATAATAAGATCTACTATCTATAAGCCTCATATAGTTGCTAGGGCAGCTACTAATTGTACTTAATAGAGTGTTGGGACAATTACCACACTGTCTATGAAGTGCTTGCTACTGCGTTTGCAACAATTAGGTACTCAGTAAATTTAGATACATGTAAATGGGCTTTTCTACTCATAGGAGCAATCTTAGGTTCCTCTGTATTCTGCTGTGTAAATTGAATGATGTGCTGATTGGAGTTTTACTTCCTGAATTCAAGGGACAGTGCAGCAAGAGAAATAGCAATTTCTTTTCCTTTCTTGGTCTACCCCTTGGTAAAAAGCTAATCTTTACTAACTTTAAGAGATTTTTTGAAAAATTGAGGTAAAATTCTCATAAAATTAACCATTAACTATTTTAAAGTGTACAGTTCAGGGGCTGGCCCCCTGGCTTAGCAGTTAAGTGCGTGAGCTCCGCGACTGGCGGCCCGGGTTTGGATCCCGGGCGCGCACCGGTGCATCGCTTGTCCGGCCATGCTGAGGCGGCGTCCCACATACAGCACCTAGGAGGATCTGCAACTATGACATACAACTATCTACTGGGGCTTCGGGGAGAAAACGGGGAAAAAAAGGGGGAGGATTGGCAATAGATGTTAGCTCAGGGCTGATCTTCCTCAAAAACAAACAAAAAAAGTATACAATTCATTGAGATTTAATACATTCATAATGTTGTGCAACTGTCACTTCTATCTAGTTCCAAGACACTTTTATCACCCCAAAAGGACACACCACACCCATTAAGCGATCACTCCCCATCCCTCTTTCCCCAGCTCCTGGCAACCACTAATCTCTCTTTCTCTGTGGATTTACCTATTCTGGATGTTTCATGTAAATGGAATCATATAGTCGATGATCTTCTTTTTTTATTTATCTGGCTTCTTTCACTTAGCATAATGTTCACACATAAAGTTTATCCACATTGTAACATGTGTCAGTACTTCATTCCTTTTTATGGCTGAATAATATTCCATTGTGTGGATAGTTCACATTTTGTTTATCCATTCAACTGTTGATGGACATTTGGGTTGTTTCCACTTTTGGCTATTGTGAATAGTGCTGCTACAAACATTCATGTACAAGTTTCTGTTTGAATACCTGTTTTTAATTCTTTTGAGTATATATACCTGGGAGTGGAATTAATGGATCACATAGTAATTCTATGTTTATCTTTTTGAGGAACCACCAAACTGCTTTCCTCAGCAACTGTACCATTTTACACTCCCACCAGCAATGTACAAGGGCTCCAATTTCTCCACATCCTCACCAACACTTATTTTCCATTTCTTTTTAAAAATTTATGGCCAAACTAGTCACTGTAGTTTTGATGTGCATTTCCCTAATGATGTTGAACATTTTTTCATGTGCTTGTTGGACATTTGTGTATCTTTGGATAAATATCTATGCAAGTCCTTTGTCCATTTTAATATTTGGTTGTCTTTTGTTGTTGAGTTGTAGGAGTTCTTTATGTATTCTAGATACTGGACCATTATTAGATATATGATTTGCAGATATTTTCTCCCATTCTTTGGTTGTCTTTTCACTCTCTTGATAGTATCCTTTGTACGAAAAAATTTTGGTTTTGATGAAGTCCAACTTACCTATTTTTTCTTTTGTTGCTTATACTTTTGGTGTCATATCTAACCTTAGTAGCTTTTTAATTTTCCTTTCTAAACCCCCTCCACTTTCTAGTACTCCTCGCTATTGCTGACGTTTATTGAGAATTTGCTATGTGCCAAGTCCCTTGTTAAGTACGTTATATACATTGTCCCATTTAATTCTCAAACAATCCAGTACGGTGGGTACTATTATTAACATTATTTTATCAAATCTTTACAATGACTTTATGGGACAGATAGTGCTGTCGTCTTCACTTTACAAATAAAGAAGCCGAGACAGTAGGGGTTAACTAGCCTCTGATAGATGGCAGAGTTGGCATGTGAACCTAGACTTAGACCTCGCTGGTTTGGCTTTCGCGGCCTTGTTCTTAACCACTGCACATACTCCCTTTGTACTAAAGTAGTAAAAGCCCAGAGTCCTTCCACTGTGGTGTCTTATTAGGCCTGTGATCCAGAAGTAGTAACGCTGTTCCCAGTCAGAACTCCTACTCTCACTTGCATGTCACCCTCACATTTTGGGTAATCCCAAAGGAAGCCACAAAGCAGTTTGAATCCACTGAGGCCCAAGAGCGATAGCCTTTTAATTCTTATACAAGGGTTTGCATTTTTAAAGAGGATGTGGCATTAACCGAAATGAATCATTATCTGGAAAGGGCTTTCAGTTAACCAAGTAAAGTGAAAAAATCAGGCAGAAGATATTTTTGGGTTTCGGTGCCACCAGAAGGCATTACATGGCCTTGCCTGGAAGGTGGCCCAGGGGGTTAGCCGCCTTGAGCGGATCCTGCTTTTCACAGTTCCTTTGCTCTATTCTGAACTGATGCTTCTGAACAAAGCATCTATTCTAGGTGCTTTGAATGCTGTTTGTTAGTTTTTTAAGTGGCAGTCTATTTAACTGTGTGTAGTATTTGGTTGGGTCAAGAGAAGAAGAGGGGAGGGTGAGAGAGTGGGACAAAGGGCTTTTCATTTGGGACAGCACATTTGTAAATTGGGCATTTTCTTTCTAGAGTAATAAACTGTGCTTGAAACACAACGTGTGCTCCCCCAAACCAGGATGTTGTGAGAAATGCCCACAATATCTGGGTTTATGCACAACCTGATTTTTTTCCTGTAAAATTATGTTTTATTAAAATATGATTAGGAGAACAAGTTACAGTTGTCTTTTCTTATTTTGCATCACCTTCTCTGCTTCTCTTTAATAAAAATGCAGGCAGTTGCTGCTGTTGTATTAACTCGCAACCTGCACGCTTCTCTTCTTTGTTCTTTGTTAAATATGAGCTGGCATGTGTTAGACTCAGTTAGCATTTGCTCTCTGGGACTTCAGTGGTTTCTAAATTCAGCACTGCTAAGCCCTTCCCTGTTTGCTTGAATCAATTGAGACTGCTATTTTTAGCCACAAAAGGGAATTGAAATAGCAATTTTCTTTCCATGTAATAGATCCCCAGGAGGAAGACTGATGCAAGCTCTCTTGTCATTTACTATTCTCTCCACCCCTCAAAAGCACTCAGGAAAGGCAGCTGTCATGGTTTGCGGCAGTATTAATCTTTAATCAGTTGAGTGTTTTCTGCATTCAGGTGTTCAAGGGGAAAAGAAAGGGTCACGAGAAGGGACCTGCCTGGAATAACTAAGCTCTTATGCATGGGCTCTGCAGGCAGAATTTGGTGGGCAGCGGCAGGGAATAGACGAAGAGCTAAAAATAGCGTGTTTGCTTCCAGTGTTCTCTAGTCTATTTTTGATGTTTGATTTTGATAAGGTTGATTGGGTTCTTACTAAAAATATCTGTTCCTAGCAAGTCGAGGACAAAAAGAGTAGAATATTTTTAGCCTACGCAAGCTAAAGCATTTTTGTTGACTGTATAAAATCTGGACGCTCAGCCCTGGTCAGTTGCCAGTATTTTATATAATCTGTAACAAGCTAGACACTTCTGGATGCCAAGTTGGGATATTCTTTATAGTTGTCAGTTTCCATCTTCTCAAAGGCTTGCAAATTTGGGTCCTGGTGTTATATTTATATATGAAGACATAAGCCTTTTTTTGTCTCCTTTTTTCCCGCCTCCCTTCTTTCCTTCCTCTGCCTCAATTCTGCTCCTGGCTGTCATAATACCTGAGGCTATTGGGTTATGAGTGATACCTGTAGCTTTTTTCTGTGTATTGTCGAAAACTACCTTAACTTATCCACTTACTCCATAGCATAATGGAATCTGAGAACACCCAGTGTTAATTGGAGAAGCACATCTTAATGACAAGAACAGTGGGCTGTCACTGCTTTGGTAATTTGGCATGCTTTACTAAACCCAAATGGTTCAACTCCCCTTCTCTTCATCCTGCTTTGGGTTGTTCACTCCATATCCACCCTGGCATGTTATGTGAAGTAGTTCTCTCTAGCACTGAAAATCACCTCTTTTCAAGGACAGCCTCAGAATCCTTTGAAAATGTATATCTACAGGTTCATCATAAACAAAGTTAAACTTCTCTCTGTTAAATTTCTTAAATTTTATTTTAGATCACTGATTCTTCATGTTGAGAGGGATTGAAGAGTATATGGGGTTGTATACAGTAGGTGATTGGGCATTATTTCTAAAAAAAGAGTGGATAAAGTAGTGGGTAGTGTCATAAGAGGCTGGTTTTCCATTCATAATCTCCTTTTATTCATTCACTCATTCATTCATCCAGCAAAACCTCATTAATCGTCTGCTTTATGGCAGGCACTGTGCTAGCAGTTAGACTGTGGTGACCCAGACAGACCCTTATGGAAACCTACATGATGAGTGTTATGAAGGGGACGTAAGGGGTGTTATAGGGGCGGAGAGCTATGAAATCCTGTTAGTCTAGAGGTCAAGGGAGGCTTAATGGGAGAGGAGATGTTCAAGTGAAGACCTCAAGGATGGGAGGGAGACACTGGTTGGAGTGAAATTGGGAGTAGAGGAGACATTGTGAAGAGAGAGCATGTTAGCTTGGAGCACCTGGAAGAATTTCAGCATGACCAGGGCAGCGAGTGGAAGGAGGGAAGTGATGGGAGGAAAGCTTAGCTCATGAAAGAGCTTGTAAAGAGTAAGGGTAACGGGAAGCCATTGACAGGTGTTAGGCAGGGAAGTGATGTCAGATTTCCCCTTGTGAGCCATCACTTTGGCTGCGGTGTGGAGAGTGAACTGGAGAGGAGTAAGAATGGCAGCAGGCAAATGAGTTAGAAGGCTGTTGCAGTAGCTCATGTGGGGGATGAGTGATGGTGGTGGCAGTGGGGAGAAGTGAGTGGATTTGTTTCAGGTTTTATATAATTGGCAACAGGGAAACATTGTCACTTCTTGACAGAAGAATGAGATCATAAAAATGGTGTTTGAGAAAGATAATTCTTAACTACGTATAGCATGAGTTGAGTGAGGAGGAACTGAAAAGTTCCTTGTATGAGTCCTTGTGTGTTGGGATGATGGCTTAGACTGGGGTGACAGCGTTATGAGAATTAACTGGATAATGTCAATGAAGGACCTTGAGCAGATATTCTTATAATGATACGAATACTAAATATCCTGTTTTAATAATTTACTTTACTGACAGCTTATTCTTTCTTTTCTGGGCCTAGTGACTTTAACAATATAGAAGTTTATTTTTCACCCAATTTAAAGAAGACTAGAATTTTTGTATATGCTTTGATTCTCTGTGATAAGCAGTAGAGAAAGAAATGATTGGTTAAGAACAAGTGGCATGGTAATTTCATGGAGTCGTCAGGCACCGTGACTCCTGTATGTTCCATCATCTCAGCCCATGGCTTCTACCCTCAAGGTGACTTCATGGTAACGACTGCTGGAACTACAGCCATCACTTTTGAATTGGCTAGATGAAGGGTAAAAGGGGCCTCTCCCTGCTGAGTCAAAACTCCTTTAAGCAGCCTTTCTCAAAGTCCCTCACAACACTGCTTGCATTTTATTTACAGAATTTAATCGCGTGGCCACACGTAGCTGCTAGGGAGGTTGGAAAATAGATTCTGTATTCCTGGCCACGACTGCTGCAAAGAAGGTAGGGAAGACTGGATATTGAGGAAGACGGTTAGCAGGCTCTGGCCCAGATGTGCAGATAACATAAGATGGATGGGTCCCCAGGGTTGTTTTTGCACCTTGCATCTTACTTCAGTGTGGCTGGGAGTGCTTAATGTTTTCATTTTAAGAACCACAAAAAACAAGCAGTACTTCTAATTTGCATGATTTGGGAGCTGATCTTTGTTTCATTTGGTTTTCATTGCAAGGTGGGGTATATCAGGGACGTAGAGCCTAGATCAGTTTTTCCCAAAACACAAACCAAGAGATGATCTTAGGTACTGCATTGATGAATATTTTAAAATGTTAATAGTTTTATATATATATACATTTATATATATTTTACATTAATACTATATATTCATTAGAACTGGTGGCCTTTTATAATAATCAAATAATTAAGTAAATAGTAATCAAGTAATTGTTTTCTATTTAATTTTATTTTGAGAAATTCAGTTTTAAGAAAATATTAAGTGACCTTGGAAAATACTGATTTCAGCAATGCTAGACTGAATTTTGGGAAACTAGAATAGATGAAGAGTCCGCTGGCTCAGTTTACACCATCTTTCTATTCGTAGTAGGAAAGAACTTTTTTAGAAAGGTAATACACACACATAGTTAAAAAATATCAACAGTAAGAAGAATAAAAAATAGTAATCTCTTTCCCGTCTTTCTCTAACACCCCAGAAACAACCACCAAAAGACTTTTGATTTAAGATGGTATGCTTTCGGGCCGGCCCCGTGGCTTAGCGTTTAGGGGCGCGCGCTCTGCTGCTGGCGGCCGGGGTTCGGATCCTGGGCGCGCACCGACGCACCGCTTCTCCAGCCATGCTGAGGCTGTGTCCCACATACAGCAACTAGAAGGATGTGCAACTATGACATACAACTATCTACTGGGGCTTTGGGGGGAAAAAATAAATAAATAAATAAATAAAAAAGATGGTATGCTTTGATTAGGTTCCTAAAATTAATGAGGAAGAGTTGACTCCCCAGACAAGATGGTATCATCTTAATAGTGAGAATCACACTATTATTTTATTTTATTTTTATTTTTATTTTTTTTGTGAGGAAGATCAGCCCTGAGCTAACATCCGTGCCAATCCTCCTCTTTTTGCTGAGGAAGACCGCCTCTGAGATAACATCTATTGCCAATCTTCCTCCTTTTTTTTTTTCCCCCAAAGCCCCAGTAGATAGTTGTATGTCATAGTTGCAGATCCTTCTAGTTGCTGTATGTGGGACGCGGCCTCAGGATGGCCGGAGAAGTGGTGCGTCAGTGCGCACCTGGGATCTGAACCTGGGCCGCCAGTAGCAGAGCGCGCGCACTTAACCACTAAGCCACAGGGCCAGCCCCACACTATTATTTTATAAAAATAAAAGATAATTGAGCTTGATTGAGGAATTTTTCTATCCAACTACGAGCTGCTATCTCTGCTACTACTGTTGGAAGATATGTAGCTTTAAAGCAAAGAATATATCTTTAAAAGCAAAAACAGGATAATACTTGTCCCCATCCTTTATGTCTTAAACAAATTAAACATTTTTTTTGCATTGAGTAAAACTTTTAAAATTGACTGAAGTTTGACAGATGACTTGGTCATGTTTGTACATTATTGCAAACACATTACCTACTATATGACTTAGAGAACTAAAGAATTTGTCATCTCTTTGGATGGAGAAATGATACTTGATCTTCCATTGCCCAGCCGTTATAGATGACTCTGATTATTGTAGAAATACAGTGGTGCTTATAGAGATGACTAAGAGAAGCTCTGGGTTTCCCCTTTTATTTTTTATTTCTTTGTGCCTATAAAAAATGATTTTTATACTTTTCTGTTTTCTCTGAAGAAATTTACTTGTGAGGCAATATTTGACTTACATGTAACTGTGTTGGATTTGGTTTTGAGAATTATTAGAATATGGAAAAGTGATATTTTTATCTATCTAAAAAGATCAGAGGCTAAATTTTTAAATATTTATACAATTTAAAGTCATATTTTTTCTGCTTAATATTTAAAGTCCTAACCACGAAATGAGTGATTTATAGAACACCTAATATCGAGAGTGGATCTTATATATCGTTGTATTCTCCATAGTCACGCACATTATAGTTTGTAAAAACTGTTAGTTTGATTTAAATTTGATAGTTAATAACAGGAGATGATAGGAAAAAATATTCTTGCTGGGAGCATAAAGCCAAATGTTTTTGAGAAGTGCATTTAACTATCTCATTCTCAACGAAAGTTAGTCTACTGTAGTATAATATGTTTAAGAGGAACCGTGGAGAACTTCTAGTTTTAAAATGACCAAGTAACAGTATCTCTAGCCCTTTTCTCTTGGAAATCCTCTCTAAAATTAGGACAGTGAGAAACAGAAAGCTCCATTTTGATGAAACTAGGAAACCTCTGAAATCCCTCATCCCCCGTCACAGCAAATGAAGGTAGAAGAGTGGTAACTGACTTCACAGAGCAGACGCCTGAGTACTCACAGCGGGTCCACCATTGGGAAGCAAGCAGGTTTGCCCTTGGACCCCAGAAAAGCACAGGAAGAGGAAGTATCAGGTACCTAAAAACACAGGGGTGGGGGAGGGCACTGAGCCGGATGTGCTTGAGACTCAGGGAAATTGGCCACAGAAGAGGGCAGAGATACCTGACTGAGGACAGGAATTGAGTAAAAAGTCTACAAACTGCCCAACTACGTAGCAGTCGAAGACTGGAAATTGAGAACTGCTTCTTAAGAGTTACTGAAAGGTCCCAGAGAAAAGACAGATACTGAGTTTTGTGGATTTCCCCAATAAAAAAGCTGGCTTGCCCATTGTTTACCCTATAGGAGGGTCACGGTGTGATCACCCAGCCTATTAATTGTCATTTCAATGCCTCCAAGATGAGACAGACCAAAACAATCAAAAGGGACTTAGAGGAAACAATATAAAGAGTAGAAGAAAAGGTAAATATATAAACAAAGTCTAATTAATGTCCTCAGAGATGAGAGAAGATAAGGGATCTATAAGGACACGATGCTGTTTAAAACAAGAGAGCAAGAGCAATCAGAATAGAGAAGAGCTCTTCAAAATTAAAAAAGGGACAACCTAAATTTAAAAAGTCAATAGAAAGTTTGGGAGATAAAAGTTGAAGAAATTTCCAGGAAAATAGGACAAAAGAAAAATAAGATTAATGGAGAAAATGTTAAGTCCAAATTCTGATTAACAGTAATTCTAGAAAGAGAAAAAAGAGAAAAGTGTGGGGAAGAAATTATCAAAGAATTAATAGAAGAAAATGTCCAGAATTGAAGATCATGGCTTTTAAGGTGAAATACTTTTTAAGCATGCTAGAAGACAATGGAGAGTTGACTTCAATTTTTTGTTGAAAATGGTTTCCTGCTTAGAATTCTGTACCTGGTTAAACTATTATGTGTGAGGTTAGAATATAGACTTAAAAAAAAAGATATACACAATCAAAAAATTTATCTCTTAAACTGTCACATGAAGAGACTTGACAACTAAATTTAATATGATATTCTGGATGGCATCCTAGAACAGAAGAACATTCAGTAACAAGAAAATCTGAAAAAAATATGAACTTTGTTTAATCATGTGTCAAAATTGGTTCATGACAAATGTACCATACTATACCATAATGTAAGATGTTAGTGATAGGAGAAACTGGCTTGGAGTATAGGGAACAGTCTGTATTGTCTTCACATTTTTTTGGTAAGGCTAAAACTATTCTAAAGTAAAAAATTTTTTTTAAATGTTTACAAAAATGTGTCTTCATGCATCCATTCTTAGGAAGCTACTGGCAGATGTGCTCCATAATGCGGGAGTAGAATAAGATCTAGGAAATAAGAGCTTCAATACAGGAGAGAGAGGCCACTGGAATTCCCAAGATTATATTCTAGAACAACAACTGTGCAGCAAAGTAGTGTGGGAGATCAAGATTTGGCCACCCTGAAATATATCTCTTTATCTTGATTGTTTTCTCTGATGGACATTTGACCTCCCCTACTAACTGCCTAAAGAATTTGACACAGTAACTCCTTCCTGGAACAGATCTTCAATCTGATGGCTGTAATATAACGTAAAATAGATGTTACAATAGGAAAGGCACCAACAAGCCCATCTTATCGCAAGTTCTGTCTCTCTGGCCACATTCTCTGGGTGGCCCTGCGAGGAGTTGCCAGACAAACATTTACATTTATAAGGGAAATCTCCATTTGTAAAGGTATCTCCCTCTCTGTATTGGGAAGAGGGGGGATGACCTCATTTCTAGAAACTTATCAATGTGGAAAGTGAGGCCTTAAATCTGCATAATAACCTTACTCGTATTTACTGTGCTTTAGTGGTAATCTCCTGTAACTGACTCCCCCCACCCCTAACATCCTCCTTTGTCCTTAGCTGAACATGGTATTTAAGACGAGAATTTCTGCTATTGTGTTGAGAAACACAGTGTCCCTGGTTTCTCCCATGTATGCATGTTATTAAACTTGGTATTATTTTCTCCTGCTAACCTGTCTTGTTAATTATTTGGCCAGCCAGAAGAACCTTAAGGGAAAGGGCAGAGGGGGATTCTCCCTCTTCCCCCACAGTAGCCATTCCAGGTCTGAGCAGAAAGTGATCTCTAAGGGAAAGAAAGAATAGAACAAATTGATGGGGCTGATTGTGTAGAAAATTGTATTGAGAGGCTGTTAGGGAATAGGGGAAGATTTAAAAAGAAAACTATGCAGATGGAATAAAAGGCAGTTGTAACTTCAGATAAAGAAAAATGTGGACCAGGAAAGGAAATGTAATTATACTAGACTGTTTGGTTCAGTAGTGAGTAATATATTTATCTAGCCACAATAATTGTTGTAATAAAGAATTTGACTGGCCTTTTCCCCTGGTTCCTGGGAGGGACAATCTAATAAGTCCTTGGAATTTCCTGAGTGATCGGAGTGTCTTTGTTATTCATGGTGGGCCCTGATAGTTTATGGTAATGAAAGGACTCATGGTGGGACCCTAGATGGCTTCAAGATGGGGGCTGGTCCTGCCAGAAAGACCAACCACAACACTGGAGCTTTGAGTCATTCGACATCAGCTCAACCTCTCAACTTGGGGGAAGGGAAAGCGGGTTGGAGATTCAGTTCAGTCACGTGGCCGATGATTCAATCAGCCCTGCCTTTGTAAAGAAACCCAATAAAAACTCTGGACACTGAAGCTTGGTGTAGCTTCCTAGTTGGTGAACCCATTGATGTGCTGGGAGGGTGACATGCCCTGCTTGAGAGAGGCATGGAAGCTCTGCATACAGGACCCTCCCCATGTGGCTATTCATTTAGTTGGTCCTGATTTGTATCTTTTATTATAAAACTGTACTCATACATTGTAAGTTATCCTGAGTTCTCTGAGGCGTTCTAGTGAATTATTGAACCTGAGGAGTTGTGAGGACCCTGGATTTTGTAGCCAGTCAGTCAGAAGAGTGGCTGGCCTGGGACTTCTGAACTTGTGGCTGGTGCCTGAAGTGTGGGCACTTTTGCTGGGGACCATGCCTTTAGCCGGTGGGATCTGTACTAACTCTGGATGGTTAATGTCAGAGTTGAGTTGCAGTATTGCAGTAACATAAACACTGACTGTTGACAGAACCTTGTGATATGACTTCATTGGAAGGATGGAGAAAATAAAAAGGGAGTGGGAGTTCCCATCAACTGTAATAAGTCAACAAGTAATATAAACATTGCTGACCAGGAGATAACAGTGTAAGCACAGGATTTAGAATGTGAATGTAAACATAAGGAAAAACAACTAAAGCAAGGAAACTGGTTTCTTCTGGGGACGGAATAGGAAGGTGTAGAAGGATGGGGTAAGGTACTGTTGTTTTTAATTTCAAACCTTTTATAACTATTTTCCTTTTTAACCTAAATGCATGTATTACTTAGATATAAATAAAACCACTTAAAAAAGAAGGGAGCTTGACTTTAGGCTCTCAGTAGTTCATGAGGAAACAGACTTGGACATTGAGACTCGTGTGCGTGGGGTGTACTCGGGGGGCTCACAGGAATAAAGGAACAAAAGAATCAAAGTAGGGCAGAGGGAGAGGTACAGATGTAGCAGAGGTCACAGCTAATCCCACGGGAAGTGCTGAAGCTGGGATGGCCCCTCAGAGATGCCGAAGTGAGGGAAGAGAGTGGGAGCTTTGTCCTGAATGTGGGTCATTCATTTGATATGTACTGCCCAGGGGAGGGGCTGTCACCTTGGTCAGGGCAGCTCCCTTTGGCTGAGGGCAGTTCCTGGGAGACGCTCACTTGTGAGCTGACAGCAGATAACACTCCTGGCAAGAGAGGATTGACTGAATACCTCTGTGCTGGAAGGGAGGAAGTGGTTGGTGCTCTGACACTGTCCACCACAAACTCCAAAAACCGGAGAATCTGGAAAAGGAAGACTTGATATCCATTAGGCAAATTTTATAATCTCTAGACCTGGCATGTTCTGGGCTTTTTAAAGTATGGTCTGCTGGTTTAGATCAGCCTGGGGTTGGCAATTTTAAAAACACCACATGCACCCGCTGAGTCAGCTGTATTTTGAAATACGTACATTGTAGCCAAAAATTCTAGATGCATTATATGGAATGACTTTATTGTAGTTGAATTCTTGAACATTTTCTTATTAAGGGATTTTTAAGCCCCTAATCCAGGAAATCATATTGCCATTGATTTCATTGTATGTAATCATACATAGGATTTGTTTGCTCTGCAGTTGTAGAAAAGAAACAGAATAATCGAGGTATCAGAGGCTCTGTAAATAGATGAGTGGCAGATAGGTTAGGAGAGTGTAAGGTAAGATACTTGTAAAGTCAAGAACTTTGAGAAACCAGGTTCTCAGTCTAAGTCTTGTGTGTTTGCACTAAGACCCACTAAGTGCTGGGCATCATTCATACATTCAGCAAATGTGTACTGAGCTCCTGTCCTGTGCTCAGTACACATAGCAAGGAGCCTGGAATCTGGTAGAAGAATTAAGACATGTACATGTAAGGAAATATAATTCAAAGTGGAGAGTGGTGAGTGCCATAACAGAAGTGCATGTAAAGGGCGGTGGGAGTTTAGAGGAGAGAGAGGTTTCTTTAGTCTGAAGTGATCTGGAACAGTGGAGTTGGTGGAGCTTGAACAAAGGCTTTGAAGGAAGAGGAACCGTTCTAGGCATCTTTTTTTTTTCTGCTGAGGAAGATTCACCCTGAGCTAACATCTGTTACCAGTCTTCCTCTTTTTTTTTTTGCTTGAGGAAGATTAGCTCTGAGCTAACATCCGTGACAGTCCCCCTCTATTTTGTATGTGAGTTGCTCCCACATCATGGCTGAGAAGTGGTTTACATCCACACCCAGGATCTGAACCTGTGATCCTGGGCCACTGAAGCGGAGTTTGCCAAACTTAACCACTACGCCACTGGGCTGGCCCCGGTTCTGGGGATCTTGGAGAGAGCAGAAAAGTTTATCACAAATACAAGGAAAAGGAGAGAATTGGAAGCAATTAGAAAATGTTTATCCTTTGTATGTGAAACCTTAGTGAATCAGTAACAGGAATACGGTATAAAATTTGGGTCCCCACGCCTCCGAAATACTCAGGAGATGAAAAGTTACAGAAATGCACCATTGGTCATGACGTTGGAGGAACTTGTATCTGATGCTTAATTTCTTTTCTTTTTTCTTTTTTTAAAGATTTTATTTATTTATTTATTTTCCCCCCAAAGCCCCAGTAGATAGTTGTATGTCATAGCTGCACATCCTTCTAGTTGCTGTATGTGGGACGCGGCCTCAGCATGGCCGGAGAAGTGGCGCGTTGGTGCGCGCCCGGGATCCGAACCTGGGCCGCCAGCAGCGAAGCGTGCGCACTTAACCGCTAAGCCACGAGGCCGGCCCTGATGCTTAATTTCATATAGAAGGGTTCTACCACAAACGTTTAAATTCTTTGTTAATAATATTCTTGTAAACAAAACCACAATGATAAAAACACATGGGTTACCTTTGGAAGATGCGAGGGAAGCAATTTATTTTGAAAACTGGTAAATAAAGGAGAAAAAAATCAAACATCTTGTCTTCCTGTGCAAACTTATATCATTGTAACCAAATAACTAACGAGGAGTCATTTCTCTATGGAAATATTCCAGCTGACAAATGAAGATGGAATGATAGAATTCAAATATTCACCGTTTTGCAATGTCTAATGAGATAATGTATCTCAGTGGTGATCATCCATGGCTGCTAATAAAACAAAAAGAAAGGTAACCAGACATGTGCCTTCCCGTGTAAATATGCAGTATCACTTATGAAGTATTCTTACCAAAAAATCAAACCTGAATTTTATCAAGTATCTCTATAGCCAACCACTAGGGGACAGAAGAACATGTTAAATGACATCAGGGGAATGCAATCAGCAAATGCCAGGCGGGGAAAGTATAAACATGATTCAGCATGATTCAACAACTCATGGAGGTGGGGAAGGGAGAAGGGAGGATGAGGGGGGAGAGAGAGAGAGATGGGGATTAAATAAACATAGATGGACTTGACCAAATTCTTACAAGTTTTTTGAAATATTTGAGGAAATTTGTATACTGATTAAATATTTGATGCCAAGGAATTATAATTTACATTTTAGGAATGTGGTAACGGTATTGTGGTTGTTTTTAATAACATATGTTCTGAAATACTTATGATGAAGTGATAAGATGTCTGGGATTTGCTTCAAAATAGCTTGAGGTAGGAGGAAGCTGCTGGGGGTATAGATGAAGCAAGATTAAGCTCAGGTTGATAAGCAGTGAGGCTAGGTCATAGGTACATGGGAGTTGGTTACACTGTTCTCTTTATTTTTGGATATGTTTGACTTTTTTTTTTTTGTGAGGAAGATTAGCCCTGAGCTAACATCCGATGCCAATCCTCCTCTTTCTGCTGAGGAAGATTGGCCCTGGGCTAACATCCGTACCCATCTTCCTCTACTTTATATGTGGGACGCCTGCCACAGCATGGCTTGATAAGTGGTGCGTAGGTCCGTGCCTGAGATCCGAACCTGTGAACCCCGGGCTGCCAAGGAGGAGTGTGTGAGCTTAACCACTAGGCCATTGGGCCAGCCCCTGACTTTTTATTCTAAAACAATTCTTAAAGCTGGAAAGAGGAAGGCTGAGCAGGAACATGATGCAAATCTATGAGGTCATGGAAGACGTGGCTGGGAAGAGTATGGGTGTGTTTGCTGTATTTCTGAATAGTGAAAGTGGAGGCCACCTCTTGTAATTTGAAAGAAGTGGTTTTAGGACGAATGAAAGAAAATCCTACTTTACAGCATAACTTGTTTTCCACAATCTGTAAGTGGTTTGGAAAAATGCATAGTCAGAGAAGTTTGGGGAGAGCATCCCCTAACCTTTTGGAGCAGACAGCCATGTTCTGAATTTGTTAACAAACATAATTTTGGTATTTCAGAGATAAGATAGTATGGTGTAGCCTGACTCATTATAATTTTCAAATGTTTCTACTGTGTAAGGTTTTTGAGCTTATAAGAAAAATATGCTTTCACATAGAAGAAATAGATCTTATTCAATTTTTTTACTACTCATAATTTTAAAAAGTTAGTTTATTAAGGTATAACAGATACAGTATGTGTGTACATAAGTGTGCCACACACACGTACCCAAATCAAGGCATAGAATATTTCCTCCACCTGAAGCTTCACTTAATTTCTTTCCCTGTCATCTACCCTCTTACCCAGAGGTAACCAATATTCTATTCTAATTGTCATAGATTAGTTTTGCCCTTTTTTGAACTTGATAAATGGAATCATAACAGCTTATATACTTTTATGTCTTTTTTCATACAACATAATGTCTGGGAAATTATGTTTTACATATATCTAGTTCATTTTTATTGCTATTTAGTATTCCATTGTATGAATATTCCTCAATTTACTTTTTCGTTTTCCTGTAACTTAATATTTGGGCATTTACCTACTATGCATAAATAAAGCTACCGTGGACATTCTTTTGGTAAACATGATGCATTCGTACCTCTTGGGAATTGCTAGGTCGTAGGGTAGGCATATGTTTAGTTCTGGAAATAATGCCAAATAATTTTTCCAAAATGATTGTATTTTGGAAATACAGCATCACCAGCAATGTCTGAGAGTTCCGGTGGCTTCACATCCTTGTCAACACTTGGTATTGTGCTCTTTAACTTTAGCCGTTGTGATGGGTATCCAGTCGTAAATTAGAACCACTGATATTGCTCTATTACATTAAAGTATCCACAGGTCCCCTTATGTCTAATTGGTGGGTCCTAACATGGTCAGTTCTTCACTGTAGTTCTTAAACTAAACTGTTACCTTTTTTCTTTTCTCAGTTGTCACAGGTGGTACTGATGGAATTGGAAAATCATATGCAGAAGAGGTAGGTCATTTTCAAGACCTTTCTTTTTGGTATAAAAATATAAGAACAAATATGAAATGATCTCTTACAGTAGTTTTGATTTTTGAAGTCAAAAACAAAATATAATGTTACGTAGTATAACAGATGTACATATTGTTTCTGTGTTGTCAGAAATACTATGTTTGCTTAAACACAATTTTAAAACAAATTTTTATGCAAAATGAGTATAAAACTTTCTATCCTGGTAAGTTGGAATTGTGAAAAATTTAGTGTAATTTTATTTTATATTATGTAAGTATGGACAGTCCTCAGTTTTTCAAGTTAAGTGTTTTGAGCTATTTTCCAAAAGGTGAGTATATTATTATATAGTGGTTACATTTCCAGGCTAGTCCGTGACTTCATTTTCATAAGAAGGACTGTGATTGACAGGTGTTGACAGACACAGGCAAAGGATTCAAATTCTCTGTAATGTAATTAAAGGATAGGAAACCATGATAGTTTGAAGAGCATTGTACAAAGCAGGAACCTTGGCAGTACTCTTATGGTGACTTCCCTGCCTTCCAGTTCTGTGAAGGCACCCACAGCCTATGATATTGCCCAATTGTGATGAAGCTCCTGGCAGATCCATTGAATCTCTCATTTGTCATTCTCAAAGGGTTTTTTTTTTTTTTTTTAATCCTCCTTTGTTTTCCCAGTTTTTAAATTTTTATATATTTTTTTTGCTGAGGAAGATTCACCCTGAGCTGACATCTGTTGCCAGTCTTCCTCTTTTTGTATATGAGCCACCACAACAGCATGGCCAGACAGACAAGTGGTATAGGTCCACAACCGTGACAGACGAGTGGTGTAGGTCTGCAACCAGGAACCGAACCCTGGGCCGCTGAAGCAGAGCGTGTAGAACTTAACCACTAGGCCACTGGGGCTGGCCTCTAGTTTTTTATTTTGAATATCAAAACTACAGAAAAGTTGCAAGAAGAATACAGTGAACACTCACGTACCCTTTTCCAGGATTCACCAATTGTTAACATTTTGTCACATTTAACTTTCTTTATTGTTATAATTATATTTTGGCTAGACCATTTGTGTTACAGACAACATAACCGTTCACCCCTGAATACTTCAGCATGAATCTTCTGAGAACTAGAACACTCACCCTTAAACCACGATACAGTGGTCACACATAGGAGGTTTAACTTGATACAGTACTGTTATGTATTTAATATACAGCCCATATGCAGGTTTCCCAATTGTCCCAGTAATGTCCTTTATAGCTCTGTTTTTTGGTTCCAAGATCCAGTTAAGGATTATACATTGCATTTAGGTGTCATGTCTCTTGACGGGAAGAATTCTCTAGCCTTTTTTTAATCTTTCATAACACTGGCATTTTTGAAAAATCCAGGCAAGTTGTTTTTCAAAAGCGTTCTTAAGTTGGATTTGTCTTATTGTTTCCTCATGATTAGATTCAGCTTAAACATTTTGTAGCAGGAATGCTACACGAGTGATATTGTATCTTTCTGAGTTTATTTTATCAGGAGGCACAAGAAGTCCATTTGTTCCATTATTTTATGTTAAGATAAATCATTTATTAAGATGCTATTACCATAATTCTCCAGTATAAAGATACCTTTTCCCCTTTGTAATTAATAAGGAATCTGTGGGATGATACTTTGAGACTGTATGAATTTCCCGTTTCCCAACAATTTTTCACCCAGTGGTTTCTGTTGACAATTTTTTGCCTAAATTGGTTAATACCTATTAACCAGTGGTTTATTGGTGGTTTAAAAAGGGTGATTTTCCAATGATATTTTTCATTCTACATTTATTAGATGCTGTTTTTCTATAAATAAGAGCTTTTCCTTGTCCTTCCTCCCCCGTTAATTTTTTTAAAAAGACTATTAGTATGGCCTCATGGGTTCGTTAGTGGTTTTAAAGCAGGTTAATTTAGCAAACTATTACCAACCTTTGTTATTTTTATAAAAAATGTTCTTCCATGTCTTCTCATTTGCAATACCACTCGTTACTTAATAAAAGCTGACTTCAGGATTTTAGACCGGAATATTAGTTTACCAAATCACTTACAGTTCATAGCACCTAACTCATTGCTCATTTATATACTGTCTGGACTAGTTCACTAAAAAGTTTTGTGTATATCAGTGTTTTTTTTCCTGTGCCCCTATATTTATGTGTCTCTGGGGTAGAAACCACATTCCTTATTCTTATTCACATTCCTTAAATCTTATTCATTCTGTGCCACTTACACAGTGCTAGCTAAGTACATAGAAGGTGCTCCTCATGAAATTCTTTATTAATTTATCCAATTTAACTGTTTTAGTTTGTCTTTGTTGTCCATAAAGTATAATGCTTAAATAAAAATTTTAAAATTGATTCTATTTTTAGGAATTCCTAACATTTTAACTCTGGTTGTCTTTGCCAGTCTCTGATCTTTATGTATCCAGTCTGACACAAAAACTTTTTTAAAGCTAATTTTTAAATTATAAAAGTAATAGATACTTATGATTTAAAAAACTCAAAACAAAATGAAAAGTAAAAGTCTTCCTTCTTCTAAAACCCCTTGACATTTATATACTAGCTTGATTTAGAAAGATAACCCTTTGGGGAATCCTTTTATAAGGTCTTCATTTTGGATTGCCCGTTCATTACACTTGGGTTTATTTGTTTTTGAATTTGGATTATCATATGGTCAGATTTTCTTAAAATGAGAATGTATCTAATTTCTGTTTTAAAATGAACTGTTTTAAAATGAAATGCACAGGTGTGATTCAACTGTTTGGTGTCTCTTTTATTGTTTCAGTTAGCAAAGCGTGGAATGAAGATTGTCCTTATCAGCAGATCTCAGGATAAGCTGAACCAGGTTTCCAGTGAAATAAGTAAGTGCTCACATCACCCTCCCCTCCCCTGTGATTACAAAAGGAATACAGCTAATCTAAGTTTAATGTTTTCAAGGAGATATCTAGCACTGACATATTTATTGATAGTTCAGAAAACTTCTTTTTCATGCTGTTAATGGAATGTCTTAAAGATGGATCATCAGTTTTTTCCAACTAATATAGGGCTATTGTAATTTGCTTAAAGTGTCTTTCACGGACTCATTTAGATTCTGTTGTCAGGAGTCAAGTTCTCTGATTATTTTATCGTGTTCTACTTAAACATCTGAATTCCTTTTCTGTTGCTTCATTTCAATACTCTTGCATGTATTTTTTACTCTGACTTCATCGTCTCTAAATGTATATCATATATGATTGAGGAAAAATACAAAAGGTGGTAAATTTACATGTAACAGGGAAATTATTTTAAAGACTGTTGCTTCTTAGTCAGCTATGCTTGGACCTGAATTCTAATATGGCAAAGACTCTTTTAACTAACGTCCAATTAACTAACCCATGGATATACCGGTGCTGTCGTTTCCTTGGTAAAACATCCTGGCTGATGAACCCAGTATGCTGACAGTTTGTGCCCAGTAAGCTTCTCAGGATGACACTCGTGCACTTGTACTCCCACAAGGCAAATTGTTTACTTACGAAGAGTCAGTTGTGTTTGTTCCCAAACTTACTTATGCTGGGTGCATTTGTTATTAAATATTCTGTAATCAGATACAGTATTAGTGTAAAAAAGGGGAGTTACTTCTACAGAAACTAAGTTGAATGCTCTGAAAAAAAAGTGAGAAAAGCGAGTTCTTTCAGAAATTGGTTGTCAAAAATCGTGCCATTTGCAACAACGTGGCTGGACCTCGAGGGTATTACGCTAAGTGAAATAAGTCAGACAGAGAGAGACTAACACCGTATGATTTCACTTGTATGTGTCAGATAAGCAAACAAACAAACAAACACATAGACAAAGAACAGATTGGTAGTTACTAGAGGGGAAAGGGGCTAGGGGGAGGGCAAAAGGGGTAAAGGGGCACGTGTGTATGGTGACAGATAAGAACTAGACTATTGGTGGTGAACACGATACAGTCGATACAGAAACTGAAATATAATAATGTACTCCTGAAATTTATACAATGTTGTAAACCAATGTGACCTCAATGAAATAATTTAAAAAAAAATTGGTTGTCAAATTAGGAGTGAACAAAACAAATGTAAAATGTTGGAAACAATTATAAAAAGTAAGAAGAAATTTGCTCTCCGATTGTTGCATATGTGTTGAAGTTTTTGCTGCATTTTAAAAGAACAGAAAGTGTAATCATAAACGATGCATTATGTGGGTGTGATTTATGGAAGAAAGACTGGAATTCCAGTTAGCAGATCTAAACTCAAAGATAAGGCCTCGACCTTACACAAAGGATTGGTGAATGAATTACACTTACACAGGGTTTAAATTAAAATAAAATGGTTATAATGTGTATTTATCATTTTTTAGGATTCCTTGCTTTAACTGACTTCTCTAAGTAGCCAACTAACAAACTAGCCTAATGAGAGAGGATTTCTACTGTATTTTATTGTTTTTCCCCAGGTTTATTGAGATATAATCGATGTATAACATTATATAAGTTTAAGGCATACAATGTACTGTATTTTATTATTAACATTACCATCTACTAGCATTTATATAGTGCTTTATTATTTATTTATTCTCTCATATGTATTGACCCCTTTGTTTCTTCAAATATCCTTCTAAGGTATATATTTTTGTTATTATTTCTTTCCAGATCATAGTTGGTCCTATTGGACAGATTACACATAGATGCGCTTCATCTTTAGGTGAAAAACAGGTCTTTATACATTCCTAATATTAAGTGCGTTAAATCTTTTTTTTTAACCTTGCTAAGAGCACAGATCTTTACAGAGGTGAGCACGTGGTATGTAAGTATACAATAAATCTTGGGCATTTAAGAATTTTAACTTTCAAGGTTTCAGCTATGTAAACACAACCTTGAAGGTCCAAGACATATCTGGTATATTATAATTTTGCTAAGGTGTGAATTTGAATTAAGCATGACACTAATGAGCCTGAGGTAGTTACTTAGATTGTTCCCTAATAGCCTGATAGTAGGTGAACTTAATGTACTGCCTGGATCTTAATACTGTTCCTTTCTTAGTTTTTTGTAGTCATATGTATAATAACTCTTATAGTGATAAAAATGTTACGTTTGTATGTGTGTAAAATTGGCTATTAATGAAAGCACTTACTAGTTACTAGAAGTAAAGGTTCATAGGCAGAAAATAGAAGCTTTTGGTGAACTGAAACACTGAATTTTGAAATGCTATGAAATGAATGAATCCACCCTCTACCTGATACAGAAACAAGAAAAGCTACCTCATGACACACTTTCAGCAAGTGCTACAGCCTGTGCAAAAATTGCTCAACGAGTCAGAAGATAAATTCTAATATTTGAGAATTTGGTTAACTTGTGATACGAGGTGACACATGACTGTGGGCAGAAATGTGATTCGGGAGAAAGACAGGATCCTGTTCAAACATTTTCATGAAGGAACAGATGGTGAAGGCACTGAATTGACCTTTATTATGAGGAAAGTTTTTTTTCCTTGTTGAAAATTTTGAAAAATGTTTTTCTGGGCATAATATAAATTTAACGGAAGAGGTGATATCAGCAGACCAGGCTGTCCATTCTAAGCTGAAGAAATACACAGAGATTTATAACTTTGTGCAAGTTTTCGACTCAGATGTAAATCATCTCTTTGGGAGGATAATGTTTTCATGAACATATCTATTGCAGGAGAAGGAAGGACCAGAATTTAACGTGGACAAAGACAGACTGTTTATGCGCTCAGCACATCTTTATTGAAAGCCTGTGTAACAGATACAAGATCCAGTGGTGAACAAGATGGATACAGTCCTTGCCCTCTTGAAACTTGTATTCTAGTGGAGGAGACAGAGAAAACAAATAGGTCGAAAAACAAAAACAAACAAAACAAAACAAAACAAAGCACGAGACTGTTTGGCTGCATACCTAGCTGTGCGCGCAGCACTGGGTAGGAAGCAGAGAGACCAAAGAAATGACCTGGAGATGACATACAAGACATAAACATTTATTGGGAACTTACATACAGAGAGTCCAGGGGCGGCCGGCGGGACGGAATTGCATACCGCTACCGTGAACAGAAAGGGGGTTGCTATATAGGCAGGGGAACAAAGGCTCCACACTTGGCAAGAGAGGGACTGTTCTCGCATGACCAGCATTCCGAGGACCAGTAGCTCACATGGAAGGGCTCTGTGTTCCTTCAAGACATCATGTTCTTTGAGATAAGCAGATCCAGGTTGCCCAGGCCCTGGTTCATTGAAAAACCAGCTGGCTGGCATCACACCCTGAAGAAGCCCAGGAGGACACATGGTTACTATAGGGCATGTAGGTTATTGCCAGGCAAGCGAGACCCTACACAAACAAATAAATAATTGCAGTTTGTAGTAAGTGCCAGGAAGGAAACAAACAAGGGGCTAGAGAGAGAACAATGGAGAGGTTCTTATTTTGTAGCAACATGGTGAATTTTATGACTGGCAGGGTGTTAAAGGGCCAGATGAATAACTCTTGCCCATACAATGACACTCCAGTTATGAAGCTGGAGCTTGAGAGAAGGGAGTATCTGCTGGGACCTCTTGGGAGTAGTGGTGAAGAGGTTGCGTGTGCAAGTTGCACATGATAAATCCATTCTAACATTGCTACTTCCTTAAGCCTTTGGATCTCTGCTTCTATGTTATGCCAGGAAATTTATGTCCTCCCAATTTTATTAAATGCAAGTTACCATGAAGTCCAAGTTTCAGCCAGCCAACCAAGTAACTTGTAGAGCCCCTTCCAGTTGTATAAGCTAACCACTAAATCCTAAATCTCTGGCAAGTGATTCATATAAAAAAATTGTCCCAAACTGGTGTTATATTCTTCCTTGGTCTAACACTCTTAGAATCCATTCTCGGGCCAGCCCGGTGGCGCAAGTGGTTAAGTGCGTGTGCTCTGCTGCGGTGGCCCGGGGTTCACCGGTTCAGATCCTGGGCACACACCAACGCACTGCCTGGCAAGCCATGCTGAGGCGGCGTCCCATATAAAGTGGAGGAAGATGGGCATGGATGTTAGCCCAGGGCCAGTCTTCCTCAGCAAAAAAAGAGGAGGATTTGCAGATGTTAGCACAGGGCTGATCTCCTCACAAAAAAAAAAAAGAATCCATTCTCACAGATTTCCCAGGTGTCTACTAGTACGAATTAACAAAGTTTTGCAATTATTTTGTGTATAAGTTATCACTTTATAGATCAGGCTTTGTACTTGTTCCCCAGAGAATGCTGCGATCTAACCCTGTTATGTGTGCTAGTAGGGCACGGTCCAGTTGGCTCTTGAGGAGAAGAGGGATTCTCTCACAAGGAAACTGCCCTTAGAGTGATGGTGAGGTTATTACAGGTTCTTCAAGCCAGGGAAAGCTAATCTCTTCAGACACAGGAGAGCAGGCTATTTCTATTTCCGCTGATAAGGGAGGCTCAGAGTAGCCTGGGGGTTCAAGATTCACAGCTTCAGCTGCATCCACCCGGATATCCTGATCCCAAGTCTCAGGGTCTCTCTTTGTCATTCCGTGCTTTCACTTTCCTACATGAAATGTGGTGAGTCTGTGGAATTGAACTTACGTTGTAATTCTGCAATTGGCATAGTTAAATCTGATGTTAGCAAGGTGAGTGCTGTGGCTATAAGACATAAAAGTTTTTATTAGGGCTGCCATAGCGTTACTGACTAGAAGCGGATTCATTAGCCTGATGAACTGTGGAAGAACCAGATGCCAAGGCAAATGTCTTTTGCAGAAAAAAAGACTTTATTGCAGGGCTGCCAAGCAAGGAGACAGGAGACAAAACTCTCAGATCTGTCTCCCCAAGTGACTCCTGTGTGGGATATTTATCTTTTGTGTGGGATATTTATCGTGGAAGTAGTGAGTAGGAGTGAGAGAGTAGGAGGGTGTTGGGGGCTGAAGTTCTAGGAGTCTGCTGTGCAGGCGTGAATGTCTTTCATATTACTTCATGGGTCGCATGTGCGATTTTGGTGGGGTAGTTCTGTGTTTCATGCGGTGGATTTTTAGTCTGTGTTGCCTAAAGTTTATGATCGGTCATTTTAGCTTCTGCACTGTTTAGTCAGGGGTCAGCAAACTGCTCCCTTATTAGCGGTATTCCTGTTCTGCAAAACAACCTCAGAAACTTTGTTTATTTTGTTTCCCATGTGAACCTTGTGGATGGGAGACTCATTTTCACTCACAGTCTTTGTACTCATCATTTCTGCCAAACTCAAGTGTAGCAGCCACTTTGTCCCTTCAGCCACTGCTTCAGTAGATACTTCATTATAATCAGCAACCAGCGTTAATTTGATTAATGGTGATGCTACTGCATCATGGATCAAATCAAACCAGTACAAAAGTCCTTTGAAGTCTGTTTTTTTGGGATCCCACTCCTGATACCAATTGCTGTATCAGTCAGAGTTGAGTCAGGAAACATAAGTCAAGCAAGTTAATTTAAGTAGTCTCTTCTAGTCTAGCTCTTAAACTCACTCCAGTGGGTTAAACTCATCTCTCCTTTTTCTCTATCTAACTGAAAGAAGGAAAGAGGAAAGGAGGAGATTGAAAAGGAAACCATGTGCCAATTGAGAAAAATAGGGGACCTCTTCCTGCCTCCTCACCTTTTAACTCTCTACTGTCATTTTTTAAACTTGGGGATTCTGTGCCTTAGAAGCAATTCCTTGTGAGTGTGGAGGACAGCCTACTCATCAAAGTCAAAGTTCTTCAGAACGATTTTAAAAGGATTATATATAATTTAGTAGGGAACTAAATGTTTCGCCAACAATGGATAAGTGCTTTCTCAGGATTGACTGCTTTGATGAAATTACAGTTCTTTGTAAGGATGCCTGACACCCGTTGAATTAAGACAAGCTGAAAGTCATCACACATGTAATAGGCTTCTTTTATTATCATTGTTAGCCAGATTATTAATATATTAAATATTTTTTTTTTTTTTTTTTTTAAGATTTTATTTATTTATTTTTTCCCCCCAAAGCCCCAGTAGATAGTTGTGTGTCATAGCTGCACATCCTTCTAGTTGCTGTATGTGGGACGCGGCCTCAGCATGGCCGGAGAAGCAGCGCGTTGGTGCGAGCCCGGGATCCGAACCCGGGTCGCCAGCAGTGGAGCGCGCTCACTTAACCACCAAGCCACGGGGCCGGCCCAATATATTAAATATTTTTGTCGATTTTGATTTGTCAAAGAAAAAAAATCTCCTGGATAATTTTTGAACTCGGAGCTGAGTTTTTACTTGCAGGAAAGCAAGTAGATCCAAAAGAGACTAGCTTTCAGAACAACCTACTGGCTTACAGAATACGGAGATGGTGATATTTACAGTTCATCTTATGTGGCAGTCGGTAATTCTGATTGCATACAGTTTAATCAGCTTTGATTTAAAAAACACACATTTCTGTCTTTGATTAAAAAAACCCAAACGTGATGTTTCTCTTTTTTGTAACTTATCTCAGGATATAAAGCTTTCAGATGGCCCTGTAATTCTATGGCTTTATCTCTTGAAATGCAAAGCTTTTGGAAATACAAATCTTACTGTCTATAGTCAACAGAGAAATAGGGTAAGGTTAAAAAAAAATCAGTTTCACTTTTTCAGTCCTGATCTTTGATCAAATCTGTGCAATTAAGGTGTGGATTTGACCAAATAAGTTTGTTCCACAATTTTCTGATGCACTATCAGTATCATTAATATGATGCTTTGTTATATTTAGCCTTTTTCCTTTACATAAGTATGGTGAGCAATGAGGCATTACTGGACATACAAAGACCTTTTTGTTTTATGTTTAATAAAACTAGAACCACATGATGTTAGGATTCGAGAGTTAAGTCTCATGCAGCCCTTAGAGTCATATATTTTTCTATCACTTCTGCAGTACCAGAAATATTTTTATTGCCCTTAGAGCTCACATATTCCAAGGTCAGGAACCAAAAACCATCCAGTTTGCCTCTACTGGTTTTGTCTGGAGTACTGTACCTGAGGTAGAGGTGTCCTCTTACTCCAAGATCCCCAAATTCGTCAATGTTCCTGGCCTTCCAGAAAGTGACATTCTGTACTACCTACAAGACTGGGACTCCACTAGCCATAGAGCAGGTAGGTACCAGGATAGCTTCCTGGGAGTCGTTGAAGCATTGTTTCCACATACTGGAGTACAATCCTTGTTCCTTACTAGTGGGCTTGTCATGCCTAATTAAACGAGATTTACTGTTAAATGAAACATTTCTGGCATGGTCATGGTTACAGATTTGTTTTATTTAATTATATCCCAGTAGAGAGAAGGACAGATTCTTACTGAGCCTATGCAAATAATTACATTGCCATGTAAAATAAAAGAACTCAGTAAAGACATGTATAATATTTGACCATTGTTTTGATTAGTTTTGCAGACAAGGCCAATCAATATGTGTTGTATTTTCTACACAATTTCCTTCTTTAAGTTTACCTGATGATTTACTAGTTTACGTTCCAGTTACTATTGCTGCATAATCAACTACCCCAAACTTACCAACGTAAAATAACACCCAGTCTAGATGTTCACAAATTCTGCTGGTTGGGAATTTTGCCAGGATGCAGGGACAGTTCTTCTGCTCCTTATGGCCTTTCTGAGGTCACTCAGTGATGCTGAGCTGGCGGGTCGTCTGGTCTGGAAGATCTAAGATGGCGTCTCTCGCAGGGGGTGCCATGGCCGGGAGTGAGTGGGAAGCTGGGCTTAACTGGCACTGTTGGCTGGAGTGCCCACATGCGGCCTCTCTAGCACGGCCATCTAGGGTAGTTGGACTTCCTGCATGATAACCATCTTCCCTCAGAGTGATGTTCTAAGAGAACCACGTAGAAGCTGACGTCCTTGTGTGACCTACTCTCAGAATTCACTTAGTGTTACTTTTGCTGTCCTCTATTGGTCAGGGCTTTCGTGAGCCTGCCCAGATTCAAGGGGAGAGGAACAGACTCCACCTCTTGATGGGGGAGTGACATGGTAACTTTGGAAAAGAACATATGGGAAGGGAGATATTTTTTGAAAATAAAATCTGGATTTGGAAAATACAGTCTGCCACAGTTTATAGGCTGTATTAAGGTTTCCCAGAGACTATTTTTCCTGAATTCGGAGGGATCGGTAGGAACCACATAACATTCAAAGAGTGTTTCATTCCAGTTTGTACAAGTATAGCCAGCCACAGTGACGTTAGTGAAAAATTAAGAAAGAAAAATGTTTTCTCAAAACCATTATTAAATTTTCCCTCATTGGTTCCATTCAGTCTTGCAAAATTAATTCTCGTTCCATTGGATCTTGGCTCAGCAGCATGCTTTTACAAAGTGTCTGATTTTCGAATAAAAGAGCCCTATAAATACTGACTCAGTTTCCTGGTACAGTCTGTCCAGTAATCTGCTCTTGGGCAGTGTCGGGTTATCCTGGGAAGGAAGCCTGAACAATGAGTTGATCCTTTGGTGCATCAATAATAGTCCAGAGTACTGATACAGGACTTCACTGGGGCTATTATTCTTTGGGTGTTTCTTCCTAAAGACTAAATTTTCTGACCCCCAGCGTAATGGCCTCCAGTGTTTGGCAAGCTTGAAGGAAAAGTAGGAACCACCTGTTAATAAGACTAATGGTCTTAGGTTAATTTATTATAGTAATTAACAGTGTCGGAATGGAATCCCCTACTGGGGTATTATATAGAGCTAATTAATGATTTAGTCAATGATTATCCTGAGGGCATGAGCCTTATGATGGACACTTAAGGCATTGATAAATCTCCAGGGACTTCTATAAAGTGTATTTTAAAATTGCCACCAATTAACAAGAGTATTTTTGTACTTAGAAACATAACCTTAGAAATCATTTTGTTTACAGTTGTTGGGCTAGTCTTTGCACAGGATCATGAATATGTTTCTGTCTCTCCTGAAAAGTATACAAATGTTGAACCATATTCATTATTAGTTATACCTTGGCTTTTCCCATATTGTGGACTTGATAAATAGGGCAGCTCTCCTAAGAGAGTTGAGCTAATTAAAGACATGGAGAATACACTACATATCTAGTACTTCCTAATACCCTCCTTGCTCAATAGTGCTACCTAGTGGTTGACTGGGGAAATACCAAAGATAGTTTGAGTGTAAAATATATGTTACCAATCAATTTTATTATTATTAATTTGAGACCCAAATTTGTGAAGGCAGTATCATAAAGAGTTGCCAGGAGACTAGTGATTACAGAAAAATATAAGCATAAGTCATAGGTGCCCAAGACAAGAAATGATTACAGTTTTGGTTTAGAGTGCCAGTCATTAAAGCATAGCTACAAGAAACAATAATTATTGGGAAATCCAGCTTTTTCAGAAACTTTTGTTAAAAAACGATTCAAGGGTATGACAAAAGTCAATACCAAAGCTTAAAAAGTTAACAGGCTGTTAGGAAGTGAGAGTGTTTTGGGGAGAAAAGGAACTTTTGCTGGTCAGGCTGGGTACTGAAGGCACAGAATAATTTTTTATAGCTTTCTCATTAAGAGAAGACTATATTATCAAAGATCAAGTTTCTTCTCAACAAGTGCTTTTAAACTGTTTAATTCATAAACTTTCTTTGTTGATTTTAATATATTTTGTATACCTACTTACACATTCATTTAGATAACAAGTTAACACTTTCACCTATAGCTTAAAATGGATTAACTTGTGTTCTGTTATTATGTTATAAGATAATGCACATACCACATTGAATTTGCCATCCTAATTGGAGTTTTCTTTAAGAATTTTAGTCTTTAGAAATTGTCCTCGTAACCAAAGATTTCTCATTATTTATCTCACTATGATGTTAGTATAGTATCTTAAGGTCAATTGAGGGTATTATACCAAGTGAAATAAGTCAGAGGGAGAAGGTCAAATACTGTATGATCTCACTTATTAAGTAGTAGATAATAACAACAACAAACAAACACACAGAGACAGAGATTGGATTGGTGGTTACCAGAGGGGCAGGGGGTGGGGGGGAAGAGGGCAAAAGGGATAATTAGGCACATGTGTGTGGTGATGGATTGTAATTAGTATTTGGGTGGTGAACATGAGAACATGATGTAATCCATGCAGAAATAGAATATAATGATGTACACCTGAAATTTATACAACGTTATAAATCAGTTACCACAATAAACAAACAGAAAAAGAAGAATCATAGAAATTATATTTACATCGACATTGCAGAGCAATACAATCATGATTGATACCAAGTTTGTCAGAGAGATGACATTTAAAAGTTTTACACAGAGAACAACAGGAAGAGTGATTAAGATGATTAAGTAATTAAGATTTGCAGCATTGTTCTGAAGTTTAGAAAAGCCAATCCTTTTATAAAGACATCAATTCTTATGACTTTAAATAGTTTGTGGAAGCAGTGATAATATATCTAACTGATAAAACCATGTAGAAAATCTAAAAGTTCAAAGAATGAAATGTTACAGTGGCATTATATTTCATACTGTGATATGATCAGAAATAAGACACATAACTATTTTTAAAATTAAAATGATCAAACCAGTTCTAATCTGGTCAAGGATTTACCTTAGTTAGGAGTTTTATGTACAACTTGGATTCTTATATAATTATGTGTTTATTTACCAATTATTAAAAATACTCCAGAAGTTTATATTAGTGCATTTTAAAATAATTATTAGTTGCCAGCCAAATATCTGTTTGAATTTTCTAACTGTTGCTGCTTGAGTGGGCCAGTTCTGTGAGAATGATTTTTCTGAAATTCTCAGCACATTTAAAGCATTAGAAATTTTGTCCTTGTCTGGTAATTCTTGAATTTTCTCTTCTTAGATTTAAGTGAGCACTTATTAGTCTCTATAAGCCAGTCAGAACAGGGGCTTTTTAAAATTTAAAACAGAAAGTTGGTTAACAGAATTGTTCAAGTCTTCTATATCTTCACTGACTTTTTGTCTACTTGCTTTTATCAGTTATTGTGAGAGGAGAGTTGAAATCTCCAACTATAATTATGGATTTGTCTCTTTCTGTTTGTCTATTTCTCTGTTATTTGGTACATGAATGTTTAGGGGTATTATGTCTTCTAAATGAATTCATCCCTTTATCATTATGAAATGACTTTATTCTTGGTAATATTCTTTGCACTGAAATCAACTTTGTCCAACTTTCTTTTGGTATATCTTTTCCTTTCTTTACTTTTAATGTATATACGCTTGATATTTAAAGTGGGTTTCTTGTAGACAGCATAGTTTTGGTCTTAGTTTTTTATCCAGTTTAATGATTTCTGCCTTTTAATTGGGGTGCTCAGACCATTTACGTTTAATGTCACTGTTGACATGATTGGGTAAAATCTACCAGTTTATTACTTAATTTCTGTTTGTCCCATCTGTTCTTTGTTGCTTTTTTAAAAAATTTTTCTGCCTGCTCTTGGATTAATAGTATGTTTTTTGTTGTTCCTTATTATTTTCTTCCTTGGCTTTTGGGTGTCCATCTATTTTCTTTGTTTTTAGTGATCGCTATAGATGTTGCAGTGTATGTCTTTAAATTATAACAGTATACTACTTCATGTGTAGCATAAGAACCTAACAACACTATACTTCCATTCCCCATACATTTTATTTCTGTATGTGTTATGAACTGTACAACATATTATTTTTGCCTTAAATAGTCAAGTATATTTTAAAGAGAATTAAATTTATTTTTAACAGTGTTTTATATTTACACACATATTACCATTTCTGATGCTCTTCATTCCTCTGTATAGATACAGATTTCAATCACGAATTTTTTTTTTTTTTCCTTTCTTTCTCTCTGAAAGACTTCCTTTAACATTTCTGGTATTGCTGGTCTGCTAGTGATGAATTCTTTTTGTATGTCTGAAGAAAAACCTTTATTTATTTATTTATTTTTAATTTTTATTTATTTATTTTTTTCCCCCAAAGCCCCAGTAGGTAGTTGTATGTCATAGTTGCACAGACTTCCAGCTGCTGTATATGGGATGCGGCCTCAGCACGGCCGGAGAAGCGGTGTGTCGGTGCGCGCCCGGGATCCGAACCCGGGCCGCCAGCAGTGGAGCGCGTGCACTTAACCGCCAAGCCACGGGGCCGGCCCAAAACTTTTATTTTTGAAATATATTTTCTCTGGGTATAAAATTTTAGATTGACAGTGTTGGGGAGGGGGAAATTTCCCCCCTTCCCCTTCTTGAGTTCTTTTGGCTAGTCTAATAATTAAATTCACATGAGACAAATTAACAGGGGGAAAAAAACCAAATTTAATTCCTACATATGTGTGTATGTCTCATTGAAATGGGACCTAAGAAGTGACTGAAGCCGGCTGTTTATTTACCTTTTTAGACAAAGATATAGTTATTTGTGAAGATTTGACAAAACAAAGAGGTTTCTGCTTGGGGTAGCAAATTAATGAAGAAGTAACAAAGTTTGTTTATACAGCTTCCTCTGCTCAGAATTCCCTATCTCCAGTGCTAAGGACGCCCTCCGCCCTCCTGGCACAGGGAGGATGGCTTCTCGTGGGATCCTGGTTTCCTGCTTCCCTGGGGAACAAAGAAGGGTCAGAGTGTTCTTCTTGTACTGGCTGTTTTGTAAGTAACTCTGATTCAAAATATATGCCAAAGTGGCATATTTTGGGACAGCCTGCCCCGAACCCCATCAACAGGTTCTTTCCTTTGCTTCACCATCTTCTGGCTTATAGTATTTTTGACAAGAAGTCTGCTGTTATTCTTATCTTTTTACCACTGTGCATGATGTGTTTTTTTCCTCCTCTGGTTACTTTTAAGATTTTTCTCTTTATCACCGGTTTTAAGTAATTTGAGTATTTTGTCGCTGGGTGTAGTTTTCTTCATGTTTCTCCTACTTGGAGTTTGTTGATCTTAAATTTATGTTTGTAGTTTTCATCATATTTGGAAAAATTTTGGCCATTAGTGCATCAAATATTTTTTCTATTCCTCAGCCTTTTTCTGGGACTACAGTTATATGTATTAAAGTTGTCTCTCAACTCACGTTGTGGTTTTTTTTTTTTTCAGTCTGTTTTCTCTCTGCATCTCAATTTGGATAATGTCTGTTGCTGTGCCTTCACATTCACTGACCTTTTTTCTCCAGTGTCTAATCTGCTGTTAATCCTGTTAGTGTATTTTTTTTTTCAATCCAGACATTGTATTTTTTCCTCTGTATATAACAATTTTGGTCCTTTTTATATCTTCCTTATCTCTCTTTAAAATGCTCAGCCTCTGCTTTCTTGTACATATAGAATACAGCGTGCTCTCTGTCTTGCTCTTGGTCCTTCCCTTGTACTCTGTGTGCTAATTCTAGGGCTTCTGTCTTCCCCAAATGCTCAAGTCTGTTTCCACAACTTGGGGGGGACTGCTGGTCTCCATTTGAGTTCCTCTCTCTTCATCCGGATCTAGAAGATCTCCAGGGCAGCCGTAGGCTCACCTCATTTGTCTGCCATGTCTTAGGTATCACTGCCCTGAACTGCCTATTGTCCAGTGTTTGAAACCTGATGTTTGATGTATTTTGTCCAATTTTTTTAGTTTAAGGCAATATGGGCCGGCCCAGTGGCTTAGCGGTTAAGTGCGTGCGCTCCGATGCTGGTGGCCCGGGTTCGGATCCTGGGCGTGCACCTACGCACCACTTCTCCGGCCATGCTGAGGCCACGTCCCACATACAGCAACTAGAAGGATGTGCAGCTATGACATACAACTATCTACTGGGGCTTTGGGGGGAAAATAAATAAATAAATAAAATCTTTAAAAAAAAAAAAGGCAATAGAGTAAATCTGGTCTCTGTTACACCATCATGGATGGATGCAGAAGCACCCCCCCCCCCTTTTACCATTATAGATTTTCTGGTAAATTTAATTATTATCTTTGTACATGTCAATTAAATGTTGTCTGCATTAGACTTGAAAGAGGAAAGGACTAACTCCTTTTGCAAATGTTTGCACTGGGCCTGGTATGGTTAAGGGGGATGTGCTCACTTAGCGAGTATTGTGTTGGTGACTGAAGAGCTATTGTGAAACCTCATCATAGTCTTAATCTTGCCCAGAAAGATACTTTTGAAATTTAGCTTATGTTCCAATTTTGGCACAAGTGGTTTTCTAAGCTAATGTGGGATCCTGTTGTAAAGCTGTCCAACTGAACAATTTCACCAAGTGTAGCTTATTTCAACCTCATTACTGTTTGTTACCAATCGTTTACTCCAGTAGAGAACAACATCTGTAATATGGGTGGATATTTTGTTAGAAATGTAGCGTACCTACCAATTAGTTAGCCCAGCCAAATTAGCATGTGTTGGTCTGCAACTCCAATTAAGGCAGCTGCTTGAATGTTGCTGTTCTACAGCTGGCGTTAGGCATGTGGGAGTGTACTGCACCATGGCCAGACACCCAGCCATACCTCTTAATTAAAACATTTGCTTATGTTTGTATGGTTTCTTTAAAACAGTGAGTGGTCTTTCCAATTGGATTATTGATGGTTCAGTAACTTTTGTGTAAAAAAACTTTCTTTGATTGGGGAAATGTGAGACCAAGGTGTTCTGAAATAAGTCCCATTTAAGTTGATAATTGGAGTTTCTCCTCCCACTTTTAAATTGATAGTTGTTGTTCTAAGTGGATAATTGTAATTCCGGGTACAGCCTTCAGCTCTAAAAGAATTTGTTGAAAGGCATATTCTTTGGATGTATTTATAAAGTTTAGTAGTTTTATGTAGGGATTGCTTCCTTTTTCATCCTAAAGAGAAAGTGCTTTGGAAGTTTTATGGAATAGGTTCACTTTAACTTGATTTTTCAGTCAAGTGAAGTTATATATTTTCTTGTCAATTATTCATTGTTTTGGTAATCTCATTATACCATTACTTATTAAATGCATAATTTGTTACATGCTAATCTTTAAAATAACTACAAATCAACTAACTTAAATGACCTAGTGCTATATTTAATACTAGAATCAAAGAGAAGATGAGTCCTTTAAAACGGACAGGAAATTTCATAAATTTTGAATTATTTTATTCCTTTACTATTAAAAATACCAGTAGAATTATCTTGTGCTGTGTTCTCCATTACCCCCATGCTCTTAAATATACTTTAAGTATTGTACCTGGGTAACTGAATGATAACTTTTGGGGAGGTACGTCCCCAAAACATAATGTCAGAATTACATGGCATCAAGAGAATAAAAAACAAACTAAACTTGTGTCATGACTGTGTTTGAATACACACAATAGGTTGCCTATTGCAGTTATTATCATTGGATCATTTAAAGGACATGTGAGCATTTTGATTAAAATGGATATATTTGTTCCTTTTTTTTTTTAAGACACAGTCATGTCCGACTGTGTATTTAAGAATGATTTTGAATTAGTAAAACCCTAACATAACTCCATAAAACTGTTTATTTATACTAAAAAAAGCTTTGATTTAAAAACAGTCTTCCGGTAATATTTGAGATATTTCCTGAATAAGTAATGAAATAAATATCCATAGTTGATCTTTAGAACAATTTATGAGGACAACCTGGCCAGGTTCCCCAAGATCACAGAGTAGGCAGTAAAGCAGTTGTGAATTGCTTAGAATCTGGGTTTTTCACTCCCATTTCTGAATGGCATGGAGGATGCTGCTGTCCCTCCCCAATTCTAGGAGGCCTTTGTTCATCCCTTGTGTGTCCTTCAGTGGTGGTTTGTGTGGCTGGATGTTGAGCTACCAGCAAGCTGGGGCACCCTCATAGGTGAGCCTCCAGCCTTCTCACTGCTTCAGTGCTGGCCATTCTGCTCGCATCAGTTTGCACACTGAGTTTTGTGTTCTTTTGATAAAAAGCCCTATTGCAATGAAGTTTGAAAACCATGGCTCTAGAGATCTCTCTACACCTTTTCTGCCAGTCCTTATTGTTTCCTTCTAACAAAGGACCTGTTTTTCTGAGCATGTGTCTCTATATGGCTATCCTTTCATCTTCCTCAGAGAAAGCAACGGCCTCTTCTCTAAGAGCCAACCTTTTGTTGGTATCTTGATCCCCAGTCTCTTCCTGGTTCCTTGGGACTTGTTCCCATAGCCGTCTTCTCTGATATCTCAAACAGGTACCCATTAGACAAGTTTTGTTTGGCCCGCTTTTTGTTTTAAAAATCAGCACATTTCACTGAATCACTTAAATCTTAATTTATGCCTTCTTTTGAAAATCCAAATGATCTGTTAACCCTGGGCCCAACATTCCTATACGGCAGCAATCGGCTGGAGTTGTGAACCAGTTGCCCTCTGGGGGGGGCCTGCCCTGTCCGTGTGTCACAGCCCCTCCCCACTCGCACAGTGCATGCGCGTGTCCTTATATGGGCCCTCTCCACTCACTTGAGTAAACGTGCGTGGCCCCTGAGGACAGCTGGGTTTGCAACCTCTGTTATCTTTCACCATCTTCCTAAGCAGCACATCTAGAGAGAAATTCTGTTTCATTTGCAAGGCCTTACAGAACATTTGCAAGACATGTAGAACATTACATCACTTGCATATGCGTTATTGTCAATGAAATATGTTTCTTCTAGTGTGGTATGTTTATACTTTATAACATATTCTCTATTAATTTTGCTTTTGTCTCATAACAGAAACATACCTATAAACATTAATACTAAAATCAGTATAAACTTAGGATGTAGAAAAACTAAAAATACACATGAACAGGTTAGAGAGTGATCACAAAGTTGAGTGATCACGTTTCCTCCTAATTACTACTCCTTCTTTCCTCCCCAGAAGCAACCACTGTCATAATTTCTAATATAATCATTTAATTTTGAATTTTTTGCAACCACTGTCATAATTTCTAATATAATCATTTAATTTTGAATTTTTTGGACTTTATATACATTGCATAATACAGTATGTATTCTTTTGGGTTTTGGCTTCTGCAGCTCAGCATTATAATTTCGTTTATATTTTTACATCTAGCTGTAGTTCATTTATTTTCGTTCCTTTAGGAATATACCACAATTTAGTTATCTGTTGCATTGTTGATGGACATTTGGGTTGTTTCCAGTTTGGGGCTGTTATCAGTAATGTTACTATGAACAATCCTGTGCATGGCTTTTGAAGCACATGTGCGTGCATTTCTGTTGGATCCAAACCTACAGGGGGACTCAGATTCTTGAGACATACAAAATAGTCTCTTAGTCATACATAGGCACTGCTGTTTCTTTTAGGGTCTTTGGTAAAGAGATATCAAATACATTTCTCAAGCTCATTTTGCAAATACAGTAGCAGGCTCAGAATCAGCACCTAGAACTTAATTCCTTCTGTGCACTGTGACCTTATAAACAAAACAAAACAGTAAAACATCTAATCAGACTGCAAACTAACTATTTTATATCTTAACTTTTGGTACTTTTTATGAATTTTAAACCTAAACATATATATATATCTATATATATATATTTTTTTTTTTTGAGGAAAATTGGCCCTTGGCTAACATCTGCCAATCCTCCTCTTTTTGCTGAGGAAGACTGGCCCTGGGCTAACATCCGTGCCCATCCTCCTCCACTTTATATGGGACGCCGCCACAGCATGGCTTGCCAAGCCGTGCGTCGCTGCGCTCCCGGGATCTGAACCAGCAAACCCCGGGCCGCTGCAGTGGAGCGCGAGCACTTAACTGCTTGTGCCATTGGGCCGGCCCCTATATATATATTTTTTAAGTTGGTTGACCTGGCAGTTTGCCTTCATTTGGCGTGGTTCCAAGTGGTGAATAGTTAACGGTGAGACTAACAGTATATTTTAAAGATCATGTTAATGATGATGGAGGCTAAATATGCTGTAAGTTACTGCATTTAATGGAACATAAGCAGTCATAAGATCCCCCCTACTCCTTACACGTTTTCTCTTAAAAGTTCATTCTTGAAAATGGTATATAATAGATGTGTATATTCATATAAGATAACATGTACCATCTTCATCAAATCATGAATTAAAATATTTTTGTTATGTTTTTGGCTTTGCCTTCTTCCCATCACCCTTTCACATACAATGCTAAAATGTTAATAATTGAGTTTTCTCCTGGCACAACTACAAGATGATTTCTGCAAGAAGGGCTTAATGTTATTTAAATCATCATTTTACATAGCAACATTGCCTCTGGGACTTGTATACAGTGCCGCTGCTTATGGTAGATGAGGGAAGTGAGTGCAGCTCTACAGACTTAGGAATATTAATATAGTATTTTTAAAAGCAAGTAGAATGTCCTGTGTACTAGCTTGTGATCTGTATGGGTGGAGAATAAATCCATAGGAATGGTTACTTTTTCTTAAATAGAACAGAGCATCGTGGGAATGTGAGCTGTTTCTGATATTTGTTGTGAATGAGTTTTAAGTTGTCAGATCCTTATGAATGATTTTGGGGGACAGAAAACAATTTCAAGCCATTTTGAAGATGTTTAGAAAAATTAAAGAATATTTTATGGAGAAGGTTTTATCTTACTAGATTTAAAAAATATTTTGTGGTTTATTTCTTTCGTTCTTGAAATAGACTTTATATTTTAGAGAGTTTTGGATTCACAGCAAAATTGAGTGGAAGGTACAGAGATTTCCTGTATACATACAGCCTTTCTTACTATCAAAGTCCTGCATCAGAGTGGTACATTTGTTACAATTGATGAACTTATGTTGACACATAATTATCACCCAAAATCCATAGTGCAATGTAGGCTTTTCATACTCTTAGAAGGAATAAATTTAAATCTCAATTTTTTATGAACTGCCTACAAAATGTTTCTCTTAGCTGTCTGCATTTGGATTCCTTAGCTTATCCTCCTTTGACTTTTAAAAAATGGCATGGAAAGTATATATTTTGCTTTTTGCCCTTTTTTTTTTAAGTTTAACATTTAATGTTTTCAAAAAATATATTTTACGGGGCCGCCTAGTGGCGTACAGTTAAGTTTTTACGCTCTGCTTCAGCTGCCCAGGGTTCACAAGTTGGGATCCTGGGCACGCACCGATGCACAGCTTGTCAAGCCATGTGTGGTGGCGTCCCATATAAAGTAGAGGAAGATGGGCAGAGATGTTAGCCCAGGACCAATCTTCCTTAGCAAAAAGAGGAGGATTGGCAACAGATGTTAGCTCAGGGCTAATCTTCCTTGCACACACACAAAAATATATATATATGTATAGGGCAGGCCCCGTGGCTTAGCGGTTAAGTGCACGCGCTCCGCTGCTGGCGGCCCGGGTTCGGATCCCGGGCGTGCACCGATGCACCGCTTCTCCGGCCATGCTGAGGCCGCATCCCACATACAGCAACTAGAAGGATGTGCAGCTATGACATACAACTATCTACTGGGGCTTTGGGGGGAAAAATAAATAAATAAATAGAATCTTTATATATATGTATATATATATTTTACTATATGCCTGTCTTTTCTGTTTCTGTATTGTACATTAGGCACAGGCTGAAGGGGATCAGTTTAGATCCCAGGTCAGAAATGCATATGCTTGTAGAGACCACGCAGGTAATGGAAATGAGTCAGGTGGGCTAGGGTGAGGCAAGAGGGAGTGGTGAGGCCTGGAGAACCAGAGTCGTGCCCCATGTAAAGATGTCACTTTTAACCAATTGTTACTATGTGGCAGTGCAAGTGGGGTGCCACATTTTCTAGTTACTGTAAAAGAATTTAAAAAGGAAACTAAGATGTCTTCTGTAAAACTTTGCAATTTTACGTCAACTTAGCCTTAATTGGGGCTAAACAAAATTGAGGGTTCAAGAACTCATGGGCCACTATTTTTATTTATTTGTTTTCATCAAGTCATTATTTCTATACTGATTAAATGTGCTGGGGACTATTCTAAGAGCTTTTATAGAAATAAACTCATTGAATCGTTGAACAGCTCTCTGAGATTGGTACTTTTATTATCCTCATTTGAGAGATGATACAAGTAAGATACAGAGGGGTAACTGTCTGTGGTAAACAGAAATCTAAGATGCTCCTGAAGATTCCTGCCCCATGGTGTACACACCCCGTGTAATCCCCTCCCCTTGAGTGTAGGCAGGACTTGTGGACATAATGGATGTCATTCTTGTGATTAGGTTACATTATATGGCAAAGGTGAAGAGTTTGAAGATATGAGTAATGTCCTCATCAGTCGACTTTGAGTTAATCAAAAGAGAGATTATCCTTGATGGGCCTGACCTAATCAGGTGAGCTCTTTAAAAGCCAGCTCAAACCTTCCCTGAGGTTAGTGATTCAAAGCAGCAGAAACACTCTTCTTTTGGCCTTGAAGAAGCAAATTGCCATGCTGTGGGCAGGGCCATGTGGCAGGGAATGACGGGTGGCCTCTAGGAGCAGAGGGCCCCAGTTTTACAACTGCAAGGAACAGAATTCTGTCAACATCGGTGAGCTTGAAAATGGAGCCTGAGCCTCAGATGAGATCACAGCCTTCTGAGACCTGAACAGAAGACCCAGGGATGCCATGCCTGGTTTCTTGACCTGCAGAAACTGAGAAAATGAATGTATGTTGTTTTAAGCGGCCGAGTTCATGGTAATTTATGATGCAGCAGTAGAAAACTAATACACGGTCCCAGGGTCACACTGCTGGGAAGTGGCAGAGCTGGGGGGTGGACCTTGTGTGATTGCTGCCTTGTGTGATCATTTGGTGGCTCCTCTCCAGAGAGCTCTTTGGACAAATAATTGTAAGAATGTTTTTTAAAACTTCCACTCTGTCCTTCATGACCGCAAGGTGTATATTCTAATATGATGTTCTGCTTTATAGATCCACTTTTATGGGCAACTCAGAAATTTATTTCTTCAAGTTCTCTTTTTTGTCTTTTTCCTCCTAAATTAAGAGGGTGATATATACCTACATACACACACACATATACATATATATAAATTATTTATATGTAGAAATAGTCTTTATATAATATATATTAAAATTAGTTTTATTAAAAAGCAATACTAGCAGTATTTTTTCTATTGTGAACTTATACTAATGTTCCCTTTCTAATCTCTCTGGTATAAAATTATAAAGACTGAGCATTTTAGAGTATGTAAGTACAGTATTTGCTGAAAGCTCTTTGAGGTATGGTAGAAAGTGTTTTTTCCTTGATTCAAATTTTTAAAAGATGATGGAATATTTTAGAACTTGGTAGTTTAATTAATGACATTCATCTCAAACTTTTTAAGCTTCAGAATTTACAGCTTACCTTACATTTCAAAATCTGAAGATAGAATTTATCATTTATCACATTACCTTCATTTGCTTTTAAAAATGTGGATGGCAAATGAGACCTGCTCAAAGCTGAGGGGAGGACATGGCACAGAATATAGTCTACTATGTGGGCAATAAAACTAAAGAAAACCTAATAGGCAACTATCAGTTCTTGTTATAGTCATCAATTATTAGTGAATCTTAATTATTAAGGATTATTTAGATTCTTTTTTTTTTTTTTTTTTTTTTTGGTGAGGAAGATCAGCCCGGAGCTAACATCCATGCTAATCCTCCTCTTTTTGCTGAGGAAGAACGGCTCTGAGCTAACAACCACTGCCATCCTCCTCCTTTTTTCCCCAAAGCCCCAGTAGATAGTTGCATGTCACAGTTGCACATCCTTCTAGTTGCTGTATGTGGGACGCAGCCTCAGCATGGCTGGAGAAGCGGTGCGTCGGTGCACGGTACGTGCCCGGGATCCCAACTCGGGCCGCCAATAGTGGAGCGCACGTACCTAACCACTAAGCCATGGGGCCGGCCCTATTTAGATTCTTAAATGGGATGAATTGCAGACCTCTTAAATAATGTTCCATTTTGGAATGGGAAGTAAACTGACAACATTGTTTTATCCAGATTGCTCTATTAAATACCAAGATCTTGGGCCGGCCCTGTGGCTTGGTGGTTAAGTGCGTGCGCTGCGATGCTGGTGGCCCGGGTTCGGATCCTGGGTGCGCATCGAGGCACCACTTCTCCGTTCATCCTGAGGCCGAGTCCCACATACAGCAACTAGAAGGATGTGCAGCTACGACACACAACTATCCACTGGGGCTTTGGGGGGAAAAATAAAATAAATAAAATCTTAAAAAAAAAAAAAAAAAAACCAAGATCTGTTAGTGGAGCATGATGCTGTGACCATGGATTCGACGTCAGGAGGCCTGGATCCCTCTGGGGTCCTCCACTGAGAATCTCTGTGACCTGAGACACCTGGTTGTCTATTGTACTTTGTGTAGGGTAGGTATATCCACATCTGTGATGTTGATAATATCTGCTCTATGTAACTTAATGGGATTGTTGTAAGGATCAAACAAAATAATATATTTGGGAAACTTTTGAATGTAAGGGGAAAGTTTAAATTTCAGTCTTTGCCTTTCTAGGTACAATTTGTTAATTACTTTCTTGGGGCAAAATGAGAAATATAACTGCTATCTGCCTGGGACAGTCTGTGGATGTCTTCCACATGATCCACTCCTGCTTTCCCTTTGGGCAGGGTGCTGGAGGAGAGTTACTGAATCTTGTTATCTTCCTGCTTTTTGTTATCCTGGTCGCTAGTACATACTGATAAAGAAAACTTGCTTCTTTTCCCATTTCTGATCCTAATTGGCTGCTGCTTTAAGAATTGTTGGAAATTCATTGATATTTGCAAAATAATTTTGCTGACTTGGATATTTGAGAGAATAATAATGGTCAGTGTCTCTAATTTCATGGGAGATATTGGTGGCAGGATATAGGTGATCTATTCCTTCCCACCTCACCGCACCGTCCCCTCCCTATTCCATACTGCTCCATATTATTTTGCCTCACATACTCTCTGCCATGCAAGATATCATCTCATATGTATTATATCTTTAGCATACATAATATTACGTATGTACATATCATACATATGTTACATAATCACACATAAGTTAAGCTGCTAAAGATATCATTTCAAATGTATTGGCTTAATTTTTCTAAGGAAGATGTTTAGAAGATTTTTTTTTTTCTTTTTACGAAACTCTTTACAGGGAAGTGCTTTTCGTGACTTCCCAATGAAATGTGATGTACTTACATAGCTCTTAATTCTTGTTTGCTGGTGGCATTTGATAATAAGGAATAGGAGAGACTAAAAGGGAGAAAAAAGACATTGGCCCTTACTTTTCAAGATAACTTTTCATGGCAGTGACACTGTGGTCTTGATGGAAGCTTATAAAGGAAAAAGGCCACGTTGCTCTAGAAGGATATTGGCTGAAAGACCAGTTCAGTAACTACCAAGAGTCTGGCTGGTTTATTACCTTTAGGATTTGTGAATTGGTTTTTTCAAAACTACCAGTTAGACTTCCTAAAAATCTGACTGCAAACATATAGATGGAGACATGGAATTTATTACTGATAGACACATTATGTGTATAATTGACATTACATTTTGTGACATTTGTTGATTGAAAAAATTTCAGGCACTTATTTTTTGCTTAGGAATAATTGAAAAATATAGTGAATAAAATAAACAAGTAAATAAAATTTATTTCTTAAGGATTCAGCATTCCATCAGTTGTATAATTACCTGTAACACTATAAATTTGTTGCACACTAGGATTTGACATAGGAATTTACACAGAATGTTGTACCACTTTAACAAATTTGGAATAGACAGTTTCTTAGCTTCAAAATATTCTCATTTTTAAAGAATGGTCGTTTGATCACTCTGTATCCTTCTCACTTTGCTTTATTTTTTCTCCAGGGCATTTATTACCAAATTTGACACATTATAGTTTTATCTGTTTCTTCCCTCTCTCCGCTCAGTAGACTAAGCTCCAAGTTAAGCAGCCTGGTTTGGGTCAGGGCTAGTATCCCCAGTATCTATAACAGTGCCTGACACATAGCAGGCACTCAATAAATATTTGTTGAATGAGTGAATGAATGTCCATAGCATCAACTGCCTTATAAAGAATGGAGGATATGCTTTTACCATGATGAGACTATCCAGATGGGAATTACTTCAACAGAAGGAGATTAGCCATACTTGAAGTGTCCGGGGCCGTGTCTCAAGATGTTCATACACTGAGAGTTTCAGAAATTTGTAGATTAAATGTAGTGATAATCCTCAGCAAGGCAAGAGTAATTCTAAAACTGAAAATTTTGTTCCTTACAAATTTGGATCTAAATGTAAGGCTGCCAGCCTCCAGTGATAAGGAAGCAGCACCTGACATCATTAAGAGTTGGTGTAGTGGGAGTGAGATGTCTTCTCCAGCACTGGGTGCCTGGCTGGTCCTAACAGAGCTTTCTGACATTGGCAAGCTATTTCACTTTAATTTCCACATGGTAAAATGGAGACAATCCTAGTACCGTGTTCTAGGATTGTTGTAAGAATTAATTGAGATAATTCACGTAAAACACTTAGCACAGTGTCTGGCATGTGGTAAGCACTCAGAAGTTGCTATTGTGAATTTTTAAGAGTACTATGAGATGAGAGAAATTGGAAGTTGGAAATAGAACAAGAGAGTTCCCAATTGTAAGAGGAATGTATTCAGCTCCACTAACCAGCGTGGAGTCTGGCCTGTCGGCTGGCTGTCGTGGACAGGGGGTGGTGTACCTGTGGCCAACAGTGATGCATTAATGATTGCTGCCAGAGAGCGCTGGCCTGGGCAGGGGGCGGAGATAGTCCGTGTGCCTACGTGTCCAGGACAGAAAGCTTTAATTCCACACTGTTAGGTTCAAAAGGGAACTCCTGGAAAACTGACCAAGATTTAGGAACTAGCATACACATTTGCAGGCCCTGAAACCTGATTTTTGTCAGGATACTCAGAGTGAATATGCCTTTCAAGGGTAAACTTGCAAGAAACCAAGTTTATTAATGGACTAGTAAACAAAATCGAATGCCAAGTTTTGTTTTTTTATGGTTGGTTTTTTTTTTTTGAGGAAGGTTGGCCCTGTGCTAACATCTGTTGCCAGTCTTCCTCTTTTTTTCTCCCCCCAGCTCCAGTACATAATTTTGTATCATAGTTGTAGAGTTGTAGCTCTGCTATATGGGGTGCCGCCTCAGCATGGCTTGAGGAGTGGTGAGTAGGTCCGCGCCCAGGATCCGAACCCGAGAACCCTGGGCCGCCAAAGAGGAATGTGTGAACTTAACAGCTGTGCCATTGGGCCGGCCCACTTTGGTTTTTTTAAAGAAAGTATAACGATGGTGCAGGCTATAATACTCAGTATAACTACTCCTTATTGGCAGATGTCCAGAGGAAGGCAAAATAAAACCAGAGCCTCCCTTCATGAGCATTCCGTCTATTGTCCAGAGCGTTTGAATGTTTAAGGCCATGAAGAGAAGAGAGTCTGGCGTCTCCATTTCCACAATAGGAGCTGCCTTGCCTGGAGACCTAACCATCTGCTGTCTCTGGCCAACATACCCAGCCTGTGCTTGGATGAACATTTCCAAGACTTGGCCCAGTGACCCTCATTTTTTCCTACGTCCATGTCTCTCCAGCACTCCTCCCTCTTCTAATCGACACTTGATATATATTTTACTACTTGCAGCCTGGCTCTCCTTATAGTTCTTATGAGCCTGGGAGCCAATCTTGACCAAAGGAATATATCTTCTTTTAAGGTCACAGAAGTACAACTTGCTTTCTGAAATTAATCAGCTAATGAATTCAAACTGTACAGAACTATCGAAGGTGAAAGTCGATTCCCTCTTCTCCTGTACCCGGTCTATAGACACACATACGCTTTGATCTGACTATTCTACTTCTAGAAATTTATTCTACAGAAAAACTCAGGTAACTGCACAAAGGTTTATGTACAGCATATTCAACACAGTATTGTTTATAGTAGTGAAAAATGAGTAACTGTCTAAATGTCTGTCAGTGTCCCTAATCCGTTCTCTTCTTTGAACAGAGACAGGGCCCAGCCCTCAATGGAGATGTAAGAGCTAGATGGTTCCCTGTTACCAGCTTATACACATGGCGGAGGGCATAGAAGCTTCTGCCTCTTCTTGGTCAGTGATTCCTTCCAGACCTTGATATGGATGATTAAAACTGCAGCCATGTCATTTATCACCTGTCTTGACCATAGTAATGGGGGTAAAACAGGTGACCAGGGTCCACAAATACTCTTGAATGCTTGGGCTCAGGATGGCTCTTTTAAGATGTCATTCAAATTCTTTCCTTTATGACTTCATGCCTTTGTTGCCTGTGCTACAGACTTTCCCAAATTCTTTCCCCAAGCTGGGCTTAACTGGACTACATGTGGCCCTGCCTTGGATTATGATTTATTGTACATACTTTATTTGTGTATGTGTGTTTCTTTCTCTTTTATTATAATGTCTTTGGCATGCGGAGGGGTCTTGGAAGTGGGGGCGTATGTGAGGGGGCAGCTTTAGTTGCACCCATAACTCCTGGTCAAACTGCTTTTAGCTTTGGTGGTAAGAAATATAAACATTCTGTAGTTTCCCATCTTTAATTTTGTCTTTTAAAAAAGAAAATAAATAAGGTCTTGATGACTTATAAAAATTCCTCTGAATTCATTGACATTGTGTTTCTTCTAACTTGCCATAATACATTCCCCTTCTCCAATACAGTGAATTCTTCCTTTGATCTTTGCCCCCTCGTACTATGTTTTGAATGACTGATTAAATAAATTATGTCCCAGCTATTCCATATACTGACATGAAAGGCCATCTTGAGTGGGGAAAAAAAAAAAAAAAGCAAGTTGCAGAGTAGCATATTTAGAGAAAGTCTGGTCTTACTTTTGTTTAAAAAATAAAAAAGAACATCTCACATTCCACAAATACTAAACTGATGAACCAACTCTGTGGGTATGTAACATATGTAGGTAGGTATCAAAAAAGGTCTGCAAGATGACAGCTCAGACTGTTCACAGTGGTTATTTCTGGGGAGCAGTTAAACCAAAAATGTTGACTCTTTTTGAGGGTCATGGACCTTTTTGTGAATCCAAATGATAAAAAAACTTATCCCTATAAAAATTATGTATGTATACAGAATATTTTGCCTACAATTTTAGGGAGTTCGGGGACTCATTAACTGCTGTGATCCAGCCACTGTGTATTGGTCTTACGGTCTAATATCAGTCTTAGTTCGTCTGTTTTTAAGTACTGAGGAAACCCCTCATTTTTGCCATCATGATACCCACATTCTAATAATATCGATTGAGCTTCACGACAGTACTTTGAGGTAACCGTAGGGGCGGTGGAAATGACACCGCCTCTGTCTGCTCCAGAGAAATATATTTATACTAAAGAAGGTGTAGCTCATACTTTCTTGAACTTCTGTTTTTAAAGGCCCATACTGTCTAGATTCTTCTCCTAAATTCTAAGAAGGCATTTTTATTGTATATTAAGTGAGACTAATTAACATGTTTTAAGGCCAAATTTATGATATGTTTCATTTTTTATATAATATATGCATATACTTTATAGTAAATTGGGTCCTCAAGAAAATCAGTATTTGGGAGCATAATTTTACTATTTAAAATTATTATAGAGGCTAATGGTATTATATGTTTGTATATTTATGTTGTGTTATTGGGCTTAGCTATGAGTGATTTTAGTAACAGAAATTCCAATTATAAAATTGTTTCTGTGGGAAAATGGGATCTACTTTTCAATACCTGTTTGGTACACTTTCTGGAAATGCTTTGGGCAAAGTATGGAGTTGCTTATATCTTGTTAGCATGAAACTCAATAAGTAACCAAGAGCTTGGTTTTCCCCTACAAAGCTCAAATGTTTATTTAGACTTTTATCTAGCAACTGAAGGCCACAAATAAAGCTAGCCCTTCTTAAACTAAGGCTTAAATTACAGTATTTTATCAGCCTTTATTACGCGATATATATCAAAGACATTTGTGTTTTCAATATTTAAAATGATTTACAATGTTCCAAGCTATGGAGGAGAACCCCAGGGCCTTCCTATGCGTCTTTGGCTCCTCTATCAAACCGTCTTAGGTAGTGTCTCTCAGCCGGCAACTGATTCCTCTGTGAGATGCTACCCATTATGTACTTATATTGTGCCTGTGACACTACAAAAGTTGGTTGCTAAAGCTTATGGTCTTTTTAGGAGTCACAAGACCCCAATCACAATGAGCAAACTCAGCGCCCACATCTTGGTTCTAGAAACTGTATCTAGAATACTGTTTTCTAATGAAAGATCCAGAGCTCCTTGGAAAAATGGCTAGTTGCAGGGCTGGGGCAGGGAGAAGAGAAGATGAACTTGGAATATCTCACTGTGCCAGAAAGCAAGAAAGTATTCAAAGAATAAAGGGGACGTGTCAAAAAGACACAGAAGCCAGCTTGAAGAGACTCCCACCCATTAACCAAATATGGACAAATTGAGCATTAAAATTAAAATGATAGAAACAAATTATAATCTATTCAATAAAATAGGAAACTATGAGCCCATACTAATAATGATAAATAAATGCATAAATTGATATTTTGATGAGGAATGGGATTTTATGTAGTCTCAAAGTTTCTCCCCACAAAATACTTGTTAATTACAAAGAGAAAAATAGTAACTTTACAGTGGAGGAGCCTGGCAGACACCACCTTAATAAGAGATCAAAGTTATCATCATCAGTAATGGGCCAAGTGGAATTGGGTACCACCTGATAGGATGCAACGAGAAACACAACTTCACTTCTGTGATAGTCCTGCCAAGGATGCATAACCTGAATCTAATGAGAAAAAATACAACCCTAAATTGAGGGATAGTCTACAAAATAATTGGCCTGTAATATTCAAAATGTCCAAGTCATAAAGGTCAAGAAAAGACTGAAAAACTGTTCCACGTCGAACGAGGCTACACAGACATGGCAGCTAAATGCAACGGTGATTCTGATTTGGATCCTTTTGTTGTAAAGGACATTGTTGGGACAACTGGTGAAATTTGAACAGGCTCTGAGGATTAGAAGGCAGTAATGTATCAATGTTAATTTCTTGATTTTGGTGGTTATATTATTTAGGAGACTATCTTTGTAGGGAATACATATGAAAGCAACATTCTTGAAGTTTTTAGCCTTAGGACTCCTTTATACTCTTAAAAATTATTGAAGGCCCCAAATAACTTTTGTTTATGTGGGATACAGCTATCAATGTTTATTGTAATAGAAATTCAAACTGAGTACTTAAAAAATAATTATTTAATTCATTTAAAAATAATAACAATAAATCAATTACATGTTAACATACATTTTTAAGGAAAAATAACTATTCTGAAACAAAACAAAATTCAGTAAAAGTGGCATTGTTTCACATTTTTTGCAAATCTTTTTAATATTTGGCATAGTAGAAGACAGTTGTATTTGCATATCTTCCTGCATTCAGTCAGATTTGCTATGTTATTTTGGTTGACGTATAAGAAGAAAATTTGGCTCTACACAGATGTGTAGTTGGAAAAGAGAAAATGATTTTAATGCCTTCTCAGATAATTGCTGATATTCTTTGACACTACATCAAAACTCCTTAAGTGGAGGTTTCTTAAAGGTTAGTTGCAATATGGAATCTAAAATCACATCAATGACTTTTTCATACTCAGTTACATTAACCCCCCCCCCTTTTTTTGTGTGTGGAAGATCAGCCTTGTGCTAACATCTGCCAATCCTCCTCTGTTTTTTGCTGAGGAAGACTGGCCTTGGGCTAACATCCATGCCAATCTTCCTCCACTTTATATGGGATGCCGCCACAGCATGGCTTGCCAAGCGGTGCGTCGGTGCACACCCAGGATCCGACCCAGTGAAGGCCGGGCCGCAGCAGTGGAGCGCGCGCACTTAACCGCTTCCGCCACTGGGCCAGCCCCATTAAATCCCATTTTAAGGTAACGTTTACCTCACACTTTGATTAAGTCTTTTATCCAGCATGACGTTGTAACTTTATGCATTGGTCATTGGAAAACACTGGTTCCTGAATTGGGCAGATCTTATAAATGTTGACACAGTACAAAAAAATCAGTTATTAATGTCATCCCCAATCTTATCAGAAAAGTCTTTTCTCTCAAGCTCATGATGGTGGATACAAGTTTTCCAAAATCCGATTTTTCACTTCAAAGCTCAAATTTTATCATGGACAACAAAGACTGTTGCTTGTTTTTCTTGAAGTGACAGACTCACTTCGTTCATTTTTGAGAATGTGTCAGCCAAATCTGAATAAGTATAGTGTTTCTGTCAGTTGTTCTTTCAAGTAAAATGGTGCTGCATGAAAAAAGGGGCTAATTCAGTTCACGAGTCAATTGCAGAAATGCTTTTCCTCAAGACAGCCATTGTATTAGTACACAGAGAAAGTACTTATGCATACCTTCTATTTTGTCACACAGAACATTAAGACGTTTACTCAAGGGTAGAGATTTCATAAAATTAATGATTCTGTTGCTTCATCAAGGGACATGCTTAAATGAAACTGACTTTTTTCTTTTTTACTGCAAGTATGTGAAGAATACAGTGGCTTCCAATATAGTTAGATGCTACTGCTTTGATTAGTGTTAAAGTTCTAAGTTTTACCCACCATTGCTTTTGTGCCATCAGTGCAAATGTCAACACACCGAAGAAGGCAAATGATGTCTTGGTATTTTTGACTCTCAGGGACCCTCAAGGGTCATGGACCACACTCTGAGGACGGCTACATTGAAGTAGTTATGGGTGATGAGTGTCTTGTTAGCAACTGAATCTAACATGGTTCAGGAAAAAAAAAGTTACTTGTATAGTACTTGCAATTTTTCTTTGCTTGAGATTATTTCAAAATTTAAAAAATAAATACGTAAATGATGGCCTTTCAAATGTTGAAAACTGAAATTTATGAAAATAATCATTTGTAACTTTCAGCAATATGCCAGTAAGTTCTTGTGCAGATTAAGTGATGTAATGTCATTTAGTAGAGTTCTTGGCATCTCTTGATGCTCAGTAATTGATAACTATAATAGTTACGACTCTTATTTGGTTGGTAGAATATTAACTGCAACTCTATGCATTTTATATGGTACCTCTGGCTTCTTTACGGCATCCTAGGGTTGGGATGATTGTGTCCAGTTCTTATCCTTTGTTCTAAGAGTACAGGAGGAGACTACATCAAGTACTTTTGCTGTTATGTTGGTTTAATATGTGAAAACTAGGCTCTTTTAACAATTTAAATGAAGAGGGTTTTTTTTGCATTGAACAGAAAGATGGTTCTATTCTTGGCAAAATGCTGTTGAACTGTATTGATCTTCAAAGTGTTTAAATTGCCGTAAAGTAAATACTCATTTCAATATCTGATATTTTAAATTTTATGGTAATTTTTTTCAAAATTTCCTGTTTTTTTTAAGAAATAAAAGCAACTGTTAAGCTTGCTTTTTCTAAATACCACTGTGAGAGACCCAGATCTTGAAAAGAATACTTTTTTTCACGTGGCAAGATTTCACAAAACCAGAATGGAATCTTGTAAGAGTGAAGTGACAGGTTAAAATAAAAAGAGGTTACTCAAAAAGAGAAAAAAGGAGCTCAATCAGCATATTTAGAGGAAAGGTACTGTATGATACTTCTAATTAATTTTAGCTATCTTTCTATTTGAAAGAAGAAAGGAGGAATATTATGGAGGCTTACAAAAATATCTCTGCTGCTTTCCAAGTTGATTTTTAGTTCATGGTTATCCTGCATGGAAAATTGGTCAACTCTGGCCCAAATCTCCTTGGTAGTAATTTCATTTTGAAGCCAACAAAGAGAAAGAAATAAGCTATCTCAAGAAAAGACTTACTTTACTAAAAAGTAACAGATAAACATTTTATATGATTAAAAAAATGCTGAGATGTAATCATAGGAACATTGCCTCCTATGCCAAACCATGAAGACTTTTAGCTCTAATGTATGATAATTAACTAGATTTATAAAGCAAATGGGTAAAACCATTGTGTCCTCTCTCTCCCTAAAGCCGTGTGTCTAATCAGTCAGAAAATCCTTCAGATTCCCACTCAGAAGTCGCTCCCAGCCCGCCTGCCTCCCATACCCACTGCTGCCTCTCTCCTTTGGCCTCTCTTCCCTCATTCCTCATGGGACTAATGCAACAGCTGCTACCTTCTCTCCCTGCCACCCATCACTTTTTATGACAGGCTCCGTGTCCTCCCCTCTGCCACTAGCATTTCCTTCCTAAAAAAACAAGTGTGATCTTATCACTTCCTATCTTAATATCCGCTGCTAAGTACTCATAACACATAGGGTGAAACGTGAACTTATTATAGGGCCACCACATTTGCACACAGCCCCACGCTTAGAACGGCCCATACTTGGTTTGATGCTCTGCTGTTGCCATCTTGTAATTCTTAATGATTTTCAAACAAGGGACCCCACATTTTTATTTTGCACACTGGGCTCCGCAAATTATGTGGCTGGTCCTGCTTGTGATCTTGGCACATACAACCTCCACCAGCTTCCTTTTACACAATTTTTCCTTGCACTTCTCCCTGTGCACCGCATACTCCGTCTACAGGGATTCTTACAACATGCTTTTCCTTTTCTTCACTTTCTGCCTTTGCGTACTTCTGCCCCTTCTCTGCAGGGCCAATTTCTACTCAAAGACTCAATGCCAACATCACCTCCTATTTAAAATCCCACTGCAAGAGTGAGTTGGTTTCTCTTTGCGTGCTTTGTTCCTATGTATCAGAGCAACAGCTGGGTTCACACCTATTTCCTTCACCAAAATAGGACCTATTTGAGCATGTCTGCTATTTTCCTTAGGGTAAAGTCAGACATGAGGGCACTACTCAGTTTGTGCTTCTTGAGTTTATTTAGTCAAAACGTATTTATTGAGCTCCTATAGTGTACCAGGTACTGTTGGGCTCTGAGTGTATACTGGTAAGAAAAAACCAAACACAGACCCTGCCCTGATAGAGCTGAGGGAGGGAGATGCTTTACCTGGTTGCAAATGCCTGTGCTCCTGAATAAATGAATGATCCTATGCTAAGGTTTTTGGGTCTTAGTTTAGGATGGGAAGTCTTCTGCCTTCTTGACTGATGAACGAAGAGTCCTTGGCCAACAAGTGACTGAGCTGGCACTCAAGTCCAGGGCTTCTCACTGCATCCCATGCTTTTTCAAACTCTTGTGTCTTAGCTTGGGCTGCCATAACAAAATATTATAGCCTGAGTATCTTAAACAACAGACATTTATTCCTTGCAGTTCTGGAGGCTGGGAAGTCCAAGACCTAGGTCCTGGCAGATTCATTTCCTGACAAGAGCTCACTTACTGGCTTGTAGGTGGCTGCCTTCTTGCTGTGTCTCACGTGGCTTTCTGTCTTCCTCTTCTTATCAGGACACTAATCCCATCATGAGGACCTCACCCTTATGACTTCATCTAAACTTAATTACCTCCCAAAGGCCCCACCTCCAAATACTATCACACTGAGGGTTAGGCTTTCAAAATCTGAAGTTTGGGGGGACACAAACGTTCAGCCCATAATAGTCTGCTTCCGTATTATGAGCAACATCATCTTGGAATCTTAAATATAGTAATGTTAGGAATTTTTTTTGCATTTTTCTCACCTTGAAAAATAAACATCAGATGTTTCCATTGGCAGGCCTTTTTTTTCTTTCCAAGTGTAGAAAATAAGCATCATTATTTGAAAATTTCTTCAAAGGTGCCTTGTCCAAGGGTCTACAATACCTGAACCAAGTGTAGAACTCAGGGCTTTCAAAAGAATGAGACCTATTCATGTCCTATCAGTAGAACAAATTCACATGGTAAAGGTTCTTATTTATTACAGATGGTTGTTCTAGATAAATAGGTTGTAATGAATAAAAATAATAACCTTGGCTGAAAATAAAGAAATAATTGGTTTGGGATGGAATCCTGAAGATGCTATGATGAATTTTTTGATTTGACTGAAAGTGAGTCTCTTTATGTAAGATTAAAATGGTCATGAATATGTTTTCAAGGGCAATGTGAAAAAGAAGTGGACCATTATTTGTGTAGCATCTCTGATAATTATAATTAAATGGGCCTTTTTAAAAAAATGGAGTCAGGTGAATTATTCTCTTCTAGGGCACAATCACCTTTTCTCCAGAACTACATAAGGGAGGCTTTCTCTGTAGGGAGATGTCTCACCCCAAAGGGTAGGGGTGGAGGGAGATGGTAAGGCCTGGGGAAAAGTAGAAAACAGGAAAAGGGGAGAAGTTAAGTGGAGAGAATTTGGTTAGGGGACTTTGTTCTTTGTTTTCCCCTTAATTAAGGCTTGTACTTTTTACATCTCTAAATATTGTAAAACATTTTATGTGAAAATGGAGGAGTTTTTCAAAACGTGCAATACATTTTTATAGTTAAAAATTGAATTTAATGAAGATAGGTTTAAGAAGCTAAAATTGGTAAATAATGAATGTAGTACTCTCCCCTAGAGTCTCTCCTCTCTCCCCAATTATCTTTTTCAGGACTGGAGATAGGGACAGTGGTCTATGACTAAAATACCTTCAGCATTCATCTCTGTGCCCCCGAGTTAAGCTCTTGGAGTACTTTATTCATGAGACTGGATGGTTTCTAAGGTTTCTTATAACTCTAAAATGTTTCTATGAGAATGTAGTCCAACCCATACAGGCCAGATGGAAGAACTGAGTTGTTTCTCAATTTATCTTACACTTTAAAATGCCTAATAGTAAGAACCTTATGTTACTGTGTCTCATATAGACATCTCTGGCCAGCATGTAGTTTTATTTCTAAAAGGAAGAGCTCAAGAAGTATTGAGAAGATGATTTTAATAAATCAGCTGTGTCAGCCCAGATGTATTTTCTCCCTCAGCAAACATTATAGTGACCTCTGCTGTCTGCCAGGCATTGTGCTAGGCGCTGGGAATACAGAGATAACAAAGATGGACCCATGTTTGTCAGGACATAGAGACTCTTTGCATAAAATATTACGGTAAGTGTGCTTAATAGGGTTATATGGAAGGTCCCTGTGAACACAGCTGAGAGATGTAAGTGCCTTTACCTTGGAGGAAATGGGAATCATGAAAAGTCACTCCACAGAGGTGGTGACACAGCTTGAATCTTCAATGATGAAATTTATAATATGGAAAAGATGGGGAAGGATGAGTGCAACGGGAATTTCACCATGAATGTACCTGGAACGTTGGGGGAAAAACAGATTGTGTATTTGGAGCAGCTGTAGGGACAAAGAATCAATATATTATTTTTGGTTTTTATTAATAGAAAAATTATAAATAATCCATGAGTTTATATAGATTAGACTTCTTTACTAGCATTCTCAGACTTAATATCCCCTGCCACCCAGGGGGAAAAATGAAGCAAGTCTTTCCAAGACCTATAAAATTATTCTTAGAGAAAGACTGTTAAGTTTAAGAGATGTCAGTCTGTTGAGAAAAGTGAAAATAATGATGGCCAGACCCAGAAGTATGTTAAACATAAGGCTATTCTGAATATGTTCATAACCTTTCTAGGTCTGAACCTAAAAATATGTTAGTTTTAATATTAAGAGGTGTTTTAGCAGCATCTTGAGACTACTTACGGGTGCGGTTCCTTCTCCGTCAATTCCAGACTTGACCTTGAGCTAATTCAGGATCCTCTGAGTACAAAACGGCAATGTGACTGTAGGAGTGGGGCACCCACGCTTGGAGGTGATGGAGTGGCTTGAGGCAGTGAGGACGTTCATTGTTATATAGCCCTATGGTTATAAATAACATTTGCTTTCTATTGTTCCACAGTTGCGGTTATGTGGTTTTCAGTGGAATAGTAGATAGAAGGGAATAAGTGGTATCAGTCCAGATATTTCTTTGCTTCATTCCCCACTTTTTAAGCCAGAGCTGATTTTCTGCCTCCGTTTCTAGTGAGTTGACTGCCTTGAACAGCACATATCAATTATCAGAGTTTTTTGCTTCTTAGTTTTTGGTCTTAGCCACTAGGCTGAGAGACCAAAATTATCTCAGAATCATTTCAATCTGAAAAAGGGGGTGGGGGGCATGATGATATTTGGCCACAACTGTAGGTAACAAGATGGCAGCCTATCCAGTTTCAAATACTAAATGGTTTAGGTCGGTAGGAATCATCAACAGTATTAAGTATCTTTGCATAATGGTATGTAGTAATTCTAATAATGGAATTCTGTAGTTCTTTTGGAATTTACAACCAGAAGATTTTACTGTGAGACACTGAATAAATGGAGAGCCTGGAGGGAATGCCACATTGTCGTTCTTTCTTCATAAATGCAATTGAAATGTTTAATGCAACCCCAATAAAAACTGAGACTAAACAAGTAAGGATAACCAATAAACTTTTGAAAAAGAAGAACAATAAAAGAGCCTTGCACTCCTAGACATATTAAAACTTATCGTAGAGCTAGAATAATTAAAACTAGGGCATTATGAAAGAACAGAAAAATAGGATGATAGACTATAATTTTGGAATCAGAACCTGGTAGGTACAAGCTGTCCAATAGCTTTATACTCCAACTTCAATCAGTCATTAGATGTGGATGTCATAGAAAGGGCATGATCTTGGTCTAGGCAACTCTGTGAAGCTGAGGCAATCCCCAAAGGGGCTGACACCTAAGAGCTTTCTGCTGATTATACTCCCAGCAGCTGGGGCAACCAGAATTTCCCTGATGGGGCAATTGAGTGGCTCATGTCTTTCCATTGCAAGCTCCAAATTCAGTTATCTTTATCCTGCACACATGTAGGGTATTGATTTTAACTTATTACAGCTCCTACCCTAGGGGAAAGACTTGGGCCTTTGTGGTGGGCAAGAATCAGAGTTCTCAGAAGAAGTACCTCTCCAAAAGCTTAGGTCAGGTTCCCCTGCGGTGGGCTGTTGTCGAGTTGTGGACTGGTGGTCTTCTGAGGAGCCTTGGGTTGGGGAGGTAGTGAAGGTGGAAATGAAGGTTGTGTTGTGTCTGTGGTACTCACTTCTGTTCCAGGTGCTTAATGCATCCTTGTGCTGACGCTTGAAATTAGAGGATTCCTGTTCTTCTGTGTTGGCTTCTGTTGGCAGGGGCAGATGAGGCTATGGGAAGGGGAAGATGCCTAGATATACTTCCCTCAGTTCCTAAGGAAGCCAGCCACCTCCCACCTCAGCCTTGTAGAACACCCGCCATAGTTCTCTTCTGACTGCCTGGGCCCAGAGCAAGGCATCTCCTGTCCTGTTCTTGTGTATGTGCTGCTATTTTTGACTCACGCACTTGGTGGTGCTGGGAGTGGGGAAGCATTTCCTGGAATTCTCAAAGCCCATCCATGGGCCTGGTCAAAAGTATGCATATCCCATAATTCTGGGAAAGGAAATGTGAGGGGAGTCTGCTGGACTCTCCTGGGCAGGTTTTCCTCACTCTATAAAAGAGACACAGAATGGGGACACCCCATGTCTGCCTCTGAGCATTGCCATCTGCATGAGATGCTTGGAATGGGAGTGGCCCTCTTGAAGTCAGGAGGGGAGCCAGCCTAAGGGAATAAGGGAGGAGAGAGCAAAGACCCGCTTCCTTTGTGACGTTGCTGAGCGGCTGAACAAAACAGACCCAAGTCCTTGTCTTCACAAAGCTTAATTCTAGTGGGGGCAGACAACAACAAAGAGATGCATTATTAAAACACATAGTATATTAGAGGGTGGTAAGTGCGACAGAATAAAAATAGAGCAGGGAAGGGGCAGGGAGTGCTGGGGGGGAGTGTTGCATTTTTAAAGGGTGGTCAAGGAAGGAAGGTTCTCTGAGACAAGGGATGCGGAGGAGCATTCCAGGCAGAGGGAATGATACGTGCAAAAGCCCTGAATGTGTTTGGAGAACATTCTGCCCAGGGCCTCTGTGGCTAGAGCCGGGGAGCAAGCAAGAGAGTAAGGTGGTGGAGATGAATTCAGAGAAGTCCTGGGCTGTTTCTGAAGACTTGGCTCTTACTCTGAGATGGAACTCTCTGGAGGTTTGTGAGGAGGGGAGTGACCTATGTTGAAAAGGACGAATCCCACCATAGAGGCAGTGAAGAAGAACTAAGAGAAAGACAGCAGTGTTAACTGGACTAGAGCTTGATTCAGGTAATCCAGGTATGAGTTCAAATTGTTAATTATCTTGAAAAACTTGCACCAGAAGCCATTTTGCTTATTCTGATATAAATACAAAGAAATAGCTTGCTTGAGGTTTCTTAATTAAATAACATTCTTTCCAAATGGGTCACTGAATTTTTTTTTTAGCAGCATGTCTATACAAGGCTCTACAATATAAGTACATTCACCAAATCCTGTGAGATTTAAAAGAGTAAATGTGATTCAGAGATTGTGAGGTGGCGTTTATTACTAGAGAGAAATTTTCCTAAATGTCAGTATATAGGGCTCGTGTGGAAACATCCTTTGCTTTTCTCAAAATAGATAGATAAATTTATCTTACTTTATTCCTGAATAAAGTTTCACATGTAATAAAAGGTATCCTTCAGTCTTTGTTTTTGGTGTTTTTTTCTTGTGAATCTGTGGCTCTAGTAAAGGCGGTGTTCTTTACTTACTGGTGGTAAATTCTGTGAACTTTTATAGGAAGACACGTTTCAGCTATTGTGAAATGACAGCTCTGTATTTGGTCTCTCCATTACATGATCACATATTAATAATAACTCATTTATATTGGAATAGTAAATACACCTTTAACGCCAGATAAGGCATTTTCCAGGTCAATTATTATCCTCTCTAGTTTATTCATGGATTCCTACTTAGGGTCAATACTTTTCATTGAGTCCAACTAAGAATCAAATCTCTCGTGAACCAGCTCTTTAGTTTTAGACATAAATCCTTTTAGATCAAGAACCGAAACCTCCTATGTGGATTAATGCTGCATACTGTGTGAGGAGCTGACATTGACTTCGAATGAAGATAAATTTAATTTTGGAAGCTGGATTTTTAAATTAATTTTTTTGAATTCTCATCCAGTTCCGAAGAATAAGCATTCTTAGCCTACTGACTTCACTAAGTGAAGTGAGAGTGGGGTTAGTTGAGGGCAGAAAGGGAGATGAACATTTATGGAGTAAGCCAGTAGGTATCACTTGAGCCTCACATTGTTAAGTTGGGTAGTATTTCCTTCATTTTCACAAGAGGGTGCTGAGGCTCAAAGAGGATGTGTGACTTGTTCAAAGCCATTTAACAAATAAGTGTGGAAATGAAATTGGTACCCATATCTGGGTGACCTTGAAGTCTATGCCATCTTCTCAAAGGGGCTCACTAGTGAAGGCAGAAGTAAACATGATACGTTACCGCAGGTGAGGTCTCATTTCTCCGTCTGTTGTTTCCATTAGCTCTGTTTGGACCTTAATGGTCCTGTGCAAAGTAAAACACTGAGGACTTTCGTGTATCACTTTGTAGCTCTATTAACTGTGCATTTTGTTTGGATTTTTAAATGTAGTGACTGTTAACTATTAACCAGCTCTTTTTTTTTTTTTTTTTTTTTAAGATTTTATTTATTTATTTTTTCCCAAAGCCCCAGTAGATAGTTGTGTGTCATAGCTGCACATCCTTCTAGTTGCTGCATGTGGGACGCGGCCTCAGCATGGCCGGAGAAGCAGCGCATCGGTGCGAGCCCGGGATCCGAACCCGGGTCGCCAGCAGTGGAGCACGCTCACCCAACCACCAAGCCACGGGGCCGGCCCTATTAACCAGCTCTTAAATTCCAATTCAATCATATTCATTTTATTTCCATTTTAGTAACATGGACTTTTTGTTATAATATATCACACTTTAAAATATTTTACACCATAAAGGCTTCTTCCTGAAATTATGAAGCATCAATTTGCAATTAAAATCACAAAACCAGTGATATTTAACGAGTATATAACATTATGGTATGACTCATGTTGTATTATTTATACCTAAGGGTCTAAAAAGTAGTCATTATTGATTTATAGAAGGAGAACGGATTGAGGAACATTGAGCCAGCTCTGTGACACCATTGGAATTTTTGTTACAAAACTATTGTGTTGACTCTATAGCATCTCTTAGATGGTCTCATGATTGCTTAAAATTATCTTGTTCTAAATTTCATATCAAATTGGGGAAAAAAAAGAATTTGAAAGAATAATGTCATCAAATGCTTTAACCTTAATTGCCCTGTATTAATTTTCCCTCTCTCTCTCCATTTGTGTTTTCTTTCCTAGGAGAAAAATTCAAAGTGGAGACAAGGACCATTGCTGTTGACTTTGCATCAGGAGATATTTATGATAAAATTGAAACGAGCTTGGCAGGGCTTAACATTGGTGTTTTAGGTTTGTATCTTTGCTACATTTAGAGATTCTTCTTGTGTTTATTATTTGACTTTACTATGACTGTATGTTTTCTTTTGGGGTCTTAGGTGTTCAGTTGGTAAAATGGCTAGTGAGAAGAAGATTGTCTTGTTAATACAATTGGTCGTTAGATGGTGTTAATCTGTATTGGCTTGAATCTTTGTGTTTTTAGTTACATTTTAATGAATATTCCACAACTTTGGTTGTTTTTCCTGCCCGCTTTATTTCCAGTCTCTCATCTTCTCTGTATATATTTAGAGTTGTATCATAATGATCCTTCACGGTGGGTGATGCCATCCTGTTTTTACAGTTGAGGAAACGAAGGCTTAGAAAAGTTTCTGTTTTGTTCATTATTACTCCCTTCCCCCACAAGGCTTTATAGACATTATTTTTCCCTAATCTTCCCTCCCATGAGATTTTAATACCTCAGATAACACTGTATGTCTATGTGCTGTATGTATATCTGTGCTTTATATACGAATAAGATCTCACACTCCTCACCCCAAAACCAATTTTTGTCCCCTTGGGGGAAATGTCACCCCAGTTGAGAAGGTGTGGCTTAGAGACATTAGTGACTTGCCTGAGGCCACATAAAGACCGGATGGTGAAGCTAGGATTCAGCCCTGTTTTTTCCAAGCCTACTAGTCCCTTTGTTACACCTCAGCTACCTTGCTCTTATTACCAAAAACTGATGCTTTTGCTGAGATATGCAAGTATTGAACCTTGTTATGGAAAAGTTTCACCAGATTTGAAGGGAAAAAAATGGGCTTTCAAAAGTTACCCACCATTCTTTGAGTCATTTCCAGAAAGAAACAGGGCATCTAGTTCAGAAAAACTTTGCTTCCTCGCTAAATTTCTTTATCCCTCTGCCTAAATTGGTGTGAACCTGGTAATTGCCATTGTTTCCTTTATTGGGCTATAAAAGGAGAAAAAATGAAGAGAAAATACTTAAAAAAGAATTTCCTGACATTCCTTTAGTCAAGACCCCACCTCCCTTCCTCATACTATAAAAGAATGGTCTTCTATATAATTTCTAGATAAAGCAATTAAAAAAATAACCAGTTGAACATGTATAGTCCTACACAGCGCCCTCAGACATAGGGGCTGTCTTTTTCAGCTCCTGCCTGACCCGTGTCACACATCACCATGCCCCACCTACCCACATGGCAACTCCCCACGTATAGGAGAGCCAGCAGCAAAAGATGAATGGAAACACAGGTCTAGTTTTTGCCTTTGTGTCTACATATTCTCTAAGATGTATATTGCCTGGAGTCTTTTGCAAGTTCCTCTTCCTTAGCCTAGATTTAGAATACCGAAAACATCAGTTGCATTTGTAAAATTGTTGACTTTTTTAAACTTTCAACTCAGTAGCAGCTTTATTTTTATTTTATTTTATTTTATTTTTTATAATTTTATTTATTTTTCCCCCAAAGCCCCAGTAGATAGCTGTATGTCACAGTTGCACATTCTTCTAGTTGCTGTATGTGGGACGCGGCCCCAGCATGGCCCGAGAAGCGGTGCGTCGGTGTGCACCCGAGATCCGAACCCGGGCCGCCAGCAGCGGAGCACGCGCACTTAACCGCCAAGCCACGGGTCCGGCCCTCAGTAGCAGCTTTAACTTACTGCTTAGGATTGACACTGCCAGAGTCCATCCTAACCCCTTTCAAACTAGTCATGGACTGGGGAACGAAGGCTGACTTAGGCAGGGAGGTGGATCGAGGATCCCTAATGAGAGGAGACTGGGGGAAAGTCATTATTACTTATCTTGAACTTGTGTTCTTGGAGAATAAGTTTCTTTCAGAACTAGTTCAGTTAATCACAGTTGTTCTTAGCTTTGCATAAATTTTAGCTGCTTTTCACTGGGTAACTTTGGATCTATAGATACTCTGGGATTATGCCATTGAAGATGGAAAATGTCAGGTTGAGGTTGCTGCAGGGCTGGGGAGTTATAAAAGATACTTTTCAGCTGTTCTTTCCTGACCCAGTATGTAGAAAGTCTACAGTGTGAATTTAGGAATGGCAGGTAGATCTGTTAAGGATGAGAGGACAGGGCACGTGGTTCCCAAGCACGTTTCCCCCACTTCTAGAATCCTAGGACTGTGTCAATACATAAGCACTGATATTTAGCTTAAGAATTGATATTTTCCTGGGCCTCTTTGGCTAATGGAACCATTGTTTTTGTAGTCTAGCTCCTTAGTGAATTGCAACCTGTGAGTTAGCAGTTTACAGCCCTCTTCATTCATTCATTCATTCATTCATTCGTTAATCAATAAACTGGAGATGCAACAATGAACAAGAAAGCACTTGACTTTATGTAGTATGATGTTCTAATAGGAAAGACAACACCTAACAAAAATAGTTCCATCTGTGGGATAAGTGTTAAGGAGGGAAGGGCTGGGTGGTAATAAGAGTATAAAAGGGAAAAGGGGGTTGACACGGGGAGAAATAATGATGACTTGGCCTAGCCAAGGGGTAGGAAAAAGGAGGATTCCAGAAGTGTTTAGGAAGTAGATGAAGCAGGACTTTGCGAGAGATTGCAAGTGGATGAAGGAGAAGAGAGAACTCATGGATGACTTGCAGGTTTCTGGCTTGAGCATCTGTGTCAATAAGGACCATTTACAAAAATGGGGAAGCCTCGAGGAGCAGCTTTGTTGGGGGGCAGGATCATTTAAGTTTGGGCTTCCTCTAAGATGTCCACATGGGGTTGATAGCTGGCTGTATGGATCTGGGTTTCGCTGGAGCTCTGAACTAGAGACAGTTTGGTGATAAGAGATAGGGTTTGGCGATAGTTGTCTAGGAGTAGTCATCTCATTGAAGCAATGAGACTGGAGCTCATCCAAAGAGAATGTAGAGAATGTAAAGAGAAAACTGAGGACAGAGCTCTTTTGTCATTCAAGGCTGCCTGGAATGTATAGTATGAGGATGGATAATTTTTTGCACAAGTTCAGCACTGTCCAGTAGAAACATAATGCCAGCCACATATGTAATTTTAACTTTTCCAGTAGCCACATTTTTAAAATGTAAAAAGTAACAAAGTTAATTTTAATAATGTATTTTAACACACTGTATCCAAAATATTGTCACATTAGCATATAAACAATTATTTAAATATTTTGCATTCTTTTTCTCATACTAAGTCTTCAAGTCTAGTGTGTATTTTACATTTACAGCATCTCATTTCAGATTCGCTATGTTTTAAGCGTTCAGTCGCCACATCGCCTGGGTCTAGTTCATCTTGGCTATCCCTTGTCCTCAGTTTGTGTGGAAGAGCCAAAAATATAATTTCTGGATTTTTCTCATGCTTTGACATGGTTTTCTTTCTTTTTTTTTTTTTTTATAATTTTATTTATTTATTTTTTCCCCTGAAGCCCCAGTAGATAGTTGTATGTCATAGTTGCAGATCCTTCTAGTTGCTGTATGTGGGACTCGGCCTCAGCATGGCTGGAGAAGTGGTGCATCGGTGCGCGCCTGGGATCCGAACACGGGCTGCCAGCAGCAGAGCGCGTGCACTTAACCGCTAAGCCACAGGGCCGGCCCTGACATGGTTTTCAACCAGGGGCAATTTTGCAATTTCTGGGGATGTCCGGAGACATTTCTGGTTGTCACTAATTGAGAGGGGAGGAGGAGGAAGTTCTGTTGGCCCCTAGTGGGTAAAGGTCAAGGATGCTGCTCAACATCCTACAAAGCACAGGACAGACTCCCACAGCAAAGAATTATCAGCCTAAAATCTCACAGTGCTGAGGTTGGGAAACCCTGCTTTAAAGTTACACAGTAATTAACCAGTTAATTGACTACTTAAGAGACAAACACACACACATACAACTTGATTTATTTATTTTCGCTGAGGAAGAGTCGCCCTGAGCTAACATCCGCTGTCAATCTTCCTCTTTTTTGTTTTTGGCTTGCGGAAGATTAGCCCAGAGCTAACATCTGTGGGTGGCTGCCGCAGCATGGCTTGAAGAGTGGTGTAGGCCCACGCCTGGGATCCGAACCTGTGAACCCCGGGCCACCAAAGTGGAGCGTGCCGAACTTAACCACTAGGCCACAGGGCCGGCCCCACCAAAAAACTTTATTTTTGATATCTAGTTGGTTACAGATCACTAATAGAAATAATTATAGCTAATGTTTACATAACCCTTTAAAGTTTATAGCAGCACTTTCACATCCATTATCTTGTTAACTGGCTGTACGTTTAGTTTTCTTCTCACTCCACCACACCTGTCTCCTTAATCATAGGCTTTGCATAATTGTTATCAACAGTTATTAGCAGATATCTTATACTGCATTGTAATTTTAATTTGTCAAGATTTTCGAGGGCACTATTAAAACACCTTTATGAGCTAAATTTTATCTAATTGCTAGGTCATATTTCAACTCTAATCTTATAGTTCCTTCTCTACTGTGGGTATAGCCCTCTAGAATTTGTGGGGATTCTGATGTTTATGTATTCTTTTTCTTATGATTCCCTGGGTCTATACCCCCTTCACCTTCTTTATTCCCTCTCTCCTCCCTATCCAGATCCCACATACCCCCACCTCTGTCTAGTAAGGGGGAAATAATCTTATTTATTCTCTTCCCTCCTCTAATTAATGTCAGTTTCACTTTTATAACATTTCCTAAAATATAAACATATAGATTGATTTCTAGTAAGATCTAGCAATCCATATTAAGTCATAGGAAGAAATTTTTTTCTTGTAAGAATTAATGAAACCAGTAACGATAAAAAGAAAAATAAATCACCAAGGTATACTCCATTTGTTTGAATAGCATTAACCACCAAAGTATAGTCAGTGCTTAATAAAGAAAATTAATATTTTCAGAATTACATAGGAATATGCTAAAGCCCTTTGTCATGAAAGAAACATTAAGTTTTCAATAAGCTAGGTGGAAAGAAAATGGCCATGAGTTGTGTGAATTTATACTGAAAGGTCACGGTAACTTGATAAGACTCTATAAATGCGTAAGGTTGAGAAGTTGGATTTTTAACTGTTATGTAAAATAAGTAAGCATCTGTTGTCTTCTCAGGCAAATGCCAAGAAACACAGATTTGAGAAAGCTTAAAAAACTTCAACTATTTAGAGAAAATGACATCAGGACTGCTTTGAATAAGCGAACAATTGGTTAACAAAATGTGACTGCTATAATGCTGACTTGATTCCTCAAGAGAGATCCTCATGTGTGCTCCAAATTGGTTTGGAGGACTTTGCTCAGTACGTGGCAGGAGGCGTAATTCACCAAGGCCAAAGCAGTATCCTTGGATTTGAAGTATGCCACAGAAAATGCTTTTTTCAAATGCCACTACCCTGACTTCTTTGACTTTTAAGAAGTGACATTCTTTATTCTAGAAGAAAAAATAGAAAAGCCCTCCTGGAAAAATATAGCTACTTAGTTTGTGATTCATTAAAAAAATGAACCATAGCTTTATTCATGCTTTATTTTTAATGCATCCTGGAGAAGAATTTTCCCATGACAAATGCTGTCAATGTCTTCTCCACCCATAATGTCATCACTTATATAAGTTATAGAATCAAGAGAATCAGTTGGTACAGGGTGACCTGTGATGCCATGCTGGCTTACTGTATTCAGGCCTATTTTATTTCTCATCAACTTTTTTTATTTGTACACAGTGCCCATAGCTTTATTGAGGTATCATTTTAATAACAATACGTATAGATAATAAAAGTCAGTCGATTGCAAAGAATAATTGATTGCAAATGCTAGAATAGACCTTATTTTCTTTTCTTCCTGTGCCCTTTATAAGTGAATACTTGCTCCATTAATGTAATTGGTGGGTTATTTTTTAATTAGTATCCTTCCCTTCTCCTGAGCTGAATGCAAAAATATCTTTTGGTTATCCTTGCCCGTGCAACCTGATGGATTATGGGAAATACTTGGCAAGCATTTGTGTTCTATTTTTCTCCCCTAAAACCTAGTATTTCTCAGAATGGTCTAGGATGGAGAATAGTTGAATATTGGGAATATGTATCTTAAAAGATAGTTTGAGCAGAGATGAATAGTTAAGATCAGTTAGCTATCTCTGTTTATAGTTAAGTTTTCAAGCTTCTTAACAAAAGACCCAAGAGTATTATTAGCTACTTGGGGGAAAGGACCAGTTAGCTTCCAAATGGCAAACTCCCAGGTAATTAGTTGGGTTGAGATCCAGAGATGGCTTCCTTAAAGTTCAGTCCCCAAAGTACCAAAGGAAGAGGAAATAGATGCTCGGAGAGGGAGCCACAGGACTGCAGGAACTGGGTTATGGAAAACTTTTCTAGGATCCCTGGGAAGGAAGGAAAGTGGAGCATACCAGGAGGTTATGTGGCTTCCCAGTCCCAAACGATGAAGGAAGTTACAAGAGGAGTCCGCTGCTTCTTCAGAGGGTTTAGAAATATATAAAGCTACAGATTATCTTTTTTTTTTTTAATAATTTTATTTATTTTTTTCCCCCAAAGCCCCAGTAGATAGTTGTATGTCATAGCTGCACATCCTTCTAGTAGCTGTATGTGGGACGCGGCCTCAGCATGGGTGGAGAAGCTGTGCGTCGGTGCGCGCCCGGGATCCAAACCCAGGTCGCCAGCAGCGGAGTGCATGCACTTAACCGCTAAGCCACGGGGCCGGCCTACAGATTATCTTTTAGCTATTCTCAGGAACCTTACTAATTAGAAATTAGTTTTAAATTGCCTTTTTTTGAAATGTAAATATCTCTGAAAAGGCCAATGACACCTTAATTTTCAACTTTTTGGGATTAGTACATTCAGTCTACCTGTCTACTTGCTGGATTAGTCACCCTGAGGAAATGGCTATTTTAGTTAGTGAAAGACGTGGAGAAATCATTTTGAAATGGAGAAGAAGAGGCTTAAAAAGGAAACTATGGTGGTGGGTTGGTGATCAGTGGCATGCTGAGAGGGGAGGAGGAATAGAAGGGCAAAATAAAGTTAGTTGAGAGAGTACTAAAGGCAGACTTCCTATGTTTTTAAAATACCCCCCTCTCTTGTTTTTCTCCTGTAGCCCAGACATAAAATGGCTCAGGCCTGAGAAAGGCCAGAGGCTGTTAGCCTAGATACATAGGAAAGGATTACAGGAGCAGGATAGGATGATAGTTTGTGGAAAGGGTGGGGTTTCTCGATTATACCAGGATTTGATTTTTGCATCTTCTAGGGGTTTAGGACACTTCCGAAACTTCCCTTTCATAATGCAATCAAATTCTGTCCCTAACCACCCAGAGTTAGTGTAGACTTCACAAGTTCAAGGGCACAGTCCCCAACAAGACTGCCTTCATTTCAGATACCAGAAGCAAGTTTGGGGGTCCACAGGCCACCTGCACTTCTGATCAACTGGCTACAAATTTGGGGGACCCTGTGACTCCCTCAGGTTTGATAATTTGCTAGAACATGTTACAGAACTTAGGAAAGCGCTATACTTAGAATTACGGTTTTATTATGGAGGATACCAATCAAGACCAGCCCAATGAAGAGACACATAGGGCAAGGTCTGAGAGGGATCTGAACACAGAGCTTCTGTACCCTCTCCTTATGGGGTTAGGACTCATCACCCTCCCCACACATCTGTGTGTTCACCAACCAGAAAGTTCCACTGGGCTTCAATGTCCAGAGTTTTTATTGGGGTTTCATTATGTAGGCACGATTAATTGACTCCTTGGCCATGTGATTGAATTCAATTTCCAGCCCCCGGTTCATTTCCCAGAGGTTGGGCTGGCTCAAAGCCCCAACCGTCTAGTCACAGAGTTGGTCTTTCTGGTGACCAACTCCCATTCTGATTCATCTCGTTAGCATAAACTCCTCCAAAGGCCCACCATGAATAACAAAGCCGTTCCTATCACCCTGGAAATTCCAAGGGTTTGGAACCTCCACCCCAGGAATCTGGGACAAAGACCAGATAAATTATTTATACAGCACCTTTCCTTTCCTATTTGTCGACTGATTCATTCAGTCAATCATATACTAATTCATTCAACAAGTAAAATTCTAGAGATATAGCTGTAAACAAAACTGATATTGTTTCTGCTTCATGGAAGACAGCCATTGAACAAGTAATTGAGAATGTGTTGCATGTAATGAAAGAGTATGTAACTGAGAAAGCTAAGAGTGTCAGGGATGATCTCTGAGAAAGTAATATTTAAGTTGAGGCCTGAAGGCTGGTTAACCCTGGGAGAAGAGATGTGGGAAGGGTTTCCAGGTAGAAGAAACAGTGTGTACAAAAGCCCTGAGGTTGAATGTGCTTGGCAAGTTGGAGGAACAGACAGAAGATCTGTAAATCTAGAGCACGGATTGCAAAGGGGACGTGGCTAGAGGCTGAGATTAAGCAGGGCCAGATCACAAAAGGCTTAGAAAGCAAGGTTAATACGTTGGGACTTGAGTGGAAGGACAGTGCAGGCGTTGTAGAGTTTTAAGCAGTAATTTGACATCATACTAGAATTTTAGAGAGATCATGCCGACTCCCAAGTGGAAGAGGGCAAGAACTGATACAAGGAGACCAGTAAGGCTATTTCAGCAATGAAACCTAAGATGATGATGGTTTATATTAGGATAATGGCAGTGGGAATGGTTAGAAGTGGATTGACTAGAGAGATGTTTAGGAAATAGAAACAGGACCGATTTCTAATGAGGGTCCTCATCAGAGGTCTTGTCTGACAGGAGTGAAGAATAATGATAATAGTTTGGTTTTTAAGTCATTATTGCCAACATTCATTAAGCATTTTTTATATGCCAGGCACCATGCTAATGAATCTCATTTACTCCTCGACAATCCTATAAGGTAGACATTACTATTTCTGTGCCCATTTTATGGACAAGAAACAGAGGTTCAATACATTGTCCAGGATTATACAGCTAGTAATTAGCAACTTCCAGGTTCTGACTTGAGCCATTGGGTGCTATTTCCCTAAGACAGGAAACCCTGGATCAGGAGCAAATTCTGTAGATAAAAATGATGATTTCACTCTGGTATATGTTAAACTTGAGTGGACTATGAGAAATCCAAGCAGAGATTCAAGTGGACAGTTGGATTTCTGGCATAAAGGCCCTCCTTTGTGTTGAATGAGGCAGAACCCTGGTGTAGCCAATCATGGCAAGCAGAATAGGTATATGGAATTATTTCTTTTTTCATACTAGGATACTCATCAGGAACATTATCAGGCTAAGTATAGTACCTTATAGTTCCATTAGATGTGTTAAATGAGATTGGATTTCTAGAGTGAGAATAAGACTTAGAATTCATGTTTCCTTTTACTCTAAACCCACTGATGGTATTAATTAAAGCAGAACCTTTAACTTAAAACTGGGTAATTAGCTGTGGTTTCAGAAATGTAAATAGAACCATAATTCATGAAATTGATAGACGTTCCTCTCGTTAGCTGAGATTTAACTGCCCGCCTCATGTCATCCTTCTTTCCTCATCCCCTCTTCCAAGTTCATGTGGGGCAAATCTTCCCTCGTTTTGTAGTGAGGATCACATAACAATTTACAATTAAACCGTGAAAATGGAATGTTCTGTTGTGTTGCTCCTGACTCAGTCTCAATTTTTCAATTTCTGATTAAAGGCACTGCAAACTTAAAGCCTTGTAAACTCTCTTTTATTTAGAAATTGCTACTCACAAGTGTATGAAAACTGTAAAGTTTGCAAAATGTTTTACATGGTGTTCCAAATATCATCTGTCAGAGTATGAACATGTGCTAGCGACAGCAATATGTTAAATAAGGCAAAGGAGGAATTTTTTTTGCATCACTTTCCAAACTGTCTGTAGACTGAAAGACTAGATCTTCTTGAATGAAATAAAGAGGGTAGAGGAGCAGTTAGGATAAATTTAATCAGTATAAACAGTTATCCTGGTTAACTGTTGCCTAGAGCTCTCCTTCAGGAGGCTCGCTCCACTTGGACGCGGGTCGTATATAATAAAAGCAGAGACCTTGTCCTCCTGCTGAAGCTCCAGCACCTAGAACAGTGTTGGGTACAGAATAGGAGTTCTGTAAATTGTTAAATAAATGACCACACAATAATAGTAACTCTTCCTCCTCCATTTTTTTTTTATTTTTTTGTGCATGAGGAAGATCAGCCCTGAGCTAACATCTGATGCCAATCCTCCTCTTTTTTTTTTTCTGCTGAGCAAGATTGGCCCTGATGTAACATCCGTGCCCAGCTTCTTCTACTTTATATGGGACGCTGCCACAGCACGGCTTGACAAGTGGTGTGTTGGTGCGCACCTAGGATCCGAACCTATGAACCCCCGGCCGCCGCAGCGGAGCACGCCCACCCAACTGCTTGCGCCACCAGGCCGGCCCCTTTCTTCTCCATTTATTAACATACTGATATGCTCCAAGCATTGGGTTAAAGATTTTATGCACATTATCTCATTTGATTCTTCAATTATTATCCCTAATTTATATATAAAGACAATGAGGAAACCCAGACTTACTGGGGTGAAGTCACTTGCCTCTTGCTAGTAGTAGTAGTAGAGCCAGGACTGAAATCCAGGTCTAGTGGACTGCAAGATCCATACCCTTTTAGTTCAAAAGCTTAAGACAGGCGAGGGTCCCCGCCTTTTGGTATTACTTAAGTCTACATTTTAAAAATCCAATTTATTTTGAAATATAATGAGGTGGCAGCATTTTTTTCTAATCTGTTTTTATTGATGAACTCTAATAGGCTTTCCTGTTCTCTAGTCTTTAATTTGAGGACTTGAACTGGATTAATGTATATAACCACAAATGTGGCTGAAATGTAAACGTAACATTTTCTACTTTGATATGATGAGAAGGAAATAGAGAATACTTTGCATTAGTTCGATATCTATTGGGAAGCCCAACCATTAGCCAATGTATTTTTAAACCACCTTAATTTCTTATGTCTCTGATGAATCTGGAAAAGGCAGCAGGTTGAACATGATCTGTGTGTGGTTGCCTGCATCTGTTATTATTGTGTTTGTTCAAATGGATTTTTATTTTCTAATTTATTTATTTTCTAATTTATTGTTACTTGCTCCTCCCTCATGCCCAACCCAGATACCAAATATCTGATTTTCTAATGACATCATTATTTCTATAGCAGCTGGTTTTGATAAAGGATTCTAAGTCCAGTAAGGTCAGAAGCAGCAGCAAATGAATTGAGAAGAAACAGAAATCTTGTGTATGTTCTTTTCTTTTCTTTTTTTTTTTTTTTTTTTAGATTTCATTTATTTATTTTTCCTCCAAAGCCCCAGTAGATAGTTGTATGTCGTAGTTGCACATCCATTCTAGTTGCTGTATGTGGGACGCGGCCTCAGCATGGCCGGAGAAGCGGTGCGTCGGTGCTCGCCCGGGATCCGAACCCGGGCCGCCAGCAGCGGAGCGCGAGCACTTAACCGCTAAGCCACGGGGCCGGCCCATTTTCTTTTCTTTTTAATATGAGATGTGGAAGTCATTTTTAGACAGCAGTATGATATAATTTAGAATATGTATATAACATTCAGAATTACTCTGTGGATTTTCTGAGTCTTTAAAATACAGTACTTATCAGTATGGGTGTTTTAGAAAGTTCTCGGTGGGGGCACATGGAGAGCAGTGCTGAGCACGGCGCACTTACAGGTCTTGATCAGCTCTGTTAGGCTTGCTCCTCTGTAGCCAGCTCCTTCCCTGTCCACTTACCTTGTCCTTGGTCGTGGTCTTTCTTCACCTCTGTCCTCTGTCTGCCTCCTCTCTTCTCTTGAGCTCTTCCCAGTCTTAGAACTCCAGTGAGAAACTGACGGGAAAGATTTTATATCTGTTCATGGTCCTGTGGTGATTACTGGAGTAGTGGTTGGAACTCTGAGATTACACGGACATCTTTGTTTTTCAGAAAGACATGGTGTCTTTTACGTGAGTAAGAGGGTTTTGTGGGTCACTGAATAAAAATTTATAAATCTGTCTCTGGTGCCTCACTTGAAGAATTCAGAGAACTTCACTAATGAACAGATATTTAATGCCAGTTGAAAATGCTACCATTTAGAAGGGATTTTCAACTCTCTGAATAATGTTGAGATGTTGAGACAACTCGTGGCATTGTTCAGTTTGGTGAATCCTATAACAAATCCTGTAATATTTAAAGATGGCATTGCATGCACCCATTCTTAATGAGATTAAATTATAATGGAAATATTTCCATCCTTTACTCCTACTCAGAGCCTGTTTTCTTCTTTCTCCAATTCTCTGAAAGCTTTCTGCCTGCTGTTTGATTATTGCTGCCACCCAGTGTCTCAAAATAAAATTGCAAAGGGTTTTCCTTTTCCAAAAGATTTGCACTATAGTGCAGTTTATGGAAATAACTATTTGAGAGCAACAGTTGTTTTTCTCTATACTCTGAAATAATAGCACTCTGAAGTGATTACCTATTGTGGAGAGATTATGAATATCATATATTCCACAAGCAAAAGGTGCAACTAATAAAACAGGAAGGGATTTAGGGATCCTAATCCCCAGTATATGACAAATTGCCAGCGTGACCTTGGCATGTACCTCCCCTAGTAAAATTGGGGTCAATGTTCTGCAAGATCTATTCCAGCTTCAACATTTCTTTTTCCTGTGTGTATTTTTGGTTATAAAAGCATAGCCCTTATACACGATACTATTTATTTCTTTGGGCTAAGGTTCTCAGTGTGGAACATGTTTTCTTTTAGAGCTGTGTTAAACAGATGTTCACGTTTTCATTGTGTGAGTAGATAGCTTCGATGGCTGTCCTTTGCTCAGTTAACAGAGACAGATCTGAAGACTTTCTATTGTTCGCGCAGCCTTAACCAGAAGAACACTTCCCTGCTTAGTTATTCGTGGGCTTCCTTAGCTCGACTTTGTACGTGTTAAGATTGCAAAGTCAACTGTGCTGCTTACACAGTTCCCAGGTTTTTTAAACAAACTCAAATCTGGATTTTAAAATAAAATTACATGATTAAAATATAATTACATGATTCAGTTTTCTTTAGCATTTTGAAATAGAGCATTACTATTTCTGTGGGCTGGAAAGAAATCTGAAGATAGAAAGTGCTCTAGATAGGGGAGAGTGAAGGGAGATGGGGTTTGAGGTACGTGATGGAATTTTTTTAAAATGCTGAAGGTTGGGGGCCGGCCGGGTGGCACAAGCGGTTAAGTGTGCTCGCTCCACTGCGGCGGCCCGGGGTTCACCGGTTCGGATCCCGGGCGTGCACCGACGCACTGCTTGGCAAGCCATGCTGTGGCGGCGTCCCATATAAAGTGGAGGAAGATGGGCGTGGATGTTAGCTCCTCAGCAAAAAGAGGAGGATTGGCAGGTGTTAGCTCAGGGCCAATCTTCCTCACCAAAAAAAAAAAAAAAAAAATTACTGAAGGATGTTACAATTTGGCCAAACCTTTCCTCAAAGATTCTGTTGTCTTAAACTGACTTTGTAAAGAATATTTTGTGTGTAGCATCTTCTCTTAGTCACACCGTAAATAAGTTATTCATCTTTGATAATTCTGTAGATGGTTAAAGTCAAGTCAAGTGGACATAAAGCTTCACCTTCAGCTTAATGGCTTACTTGTTAATCTTTTATAGAATCGATTCCTAGAACCCTTGGTGGGTGGAGAAACTACTGAATAAAATAAAAATAGATTTGGACAGGCTATTATTAATTATGTTTAGATACTATCCCTATTCAGATGGGCATGAATCCTAATTCAATACAGTTTGCTTTGCTGCTATCCTTTGCTTACAAATCTTCAGACAGGTTTCAGTGATGTTGTTCAAGCCATCCTGACCGAATTTTGCAAGTAAAATCTTGAGCCTCACACCCTCAAGTGGCTGGCTAATTGCTAAATATAGAACCCTTGTTGAGTTCCCTTGAACTACTAATTTTGTTAGTCTATTGAAAAGTTATTCTTACTACAATCAGGTTCATCTGGCACAATTCCTTATAAGCTTTAGCAGACTGATCATAATTTTATTATCTTTTTGCTACTGAAACCTTTCTTTTCTAATACTTTACAGTTTTGTGAAACATTACTATCAGATTTCTGTTTATTATCCAATTATTACTGGTATTTTTTCTGAACTGAATACTTGATGAAGGCATATGATGGCTTTACTGTAGTGGTGAAGAGTCTAGCCTCTTGAGTCAAATTTCCTGCATTTGAATCCCAGCCGTACTTTGCTCTGTGATCTTGGGCAACTGCTGTAAACTTACAGTTTCCTAATACGTAAAAGGGAGCTAATAAAAGGAACCACGTAATATGGTTGGTGTGATGATTAAATATAGATAGATAGATACATAATCCATTTCATTATTTATTTAGTTAAAATAAATTCTAAGATATTTTATTTATTTTTTGACTCCTGCAAATGTTCCTAAGTTTGTCTTTGTCTTTCCAGGGCTAGGGAGAACCATAGTATATCTGAGTATTCATCATGTACCTAATTATGTATCAAGTTAATCATAGCTTCTTGATTGTCTTAGAGCCCAACCTTAGGTTAGGTGATTGAGAAGCAAGGAGACAAGGCAGACTAGGATATGACCTTGACTTTCAGGGCTTATCATCTAGAAGTGATGGATGGTTACTGGAGACATTTAGTCTGACCCACTTTGTTCACTCACTTCCCTGGTGAAGTCAGACTTTCCAGGAATAGGCTCCCATGGTACTCTGTACTTTGTAATGAAATAATTGTTTTATTTTATTTTATTTATTTTTTGCTAAGGAAGATTTGCCCTGAGCTAACATCTGTTGCCAGTCTTACTCTTTTTGTATGTGAACCACCACCACAGCATGGCCACTGACAGACGAGTGGTGTAGGTCTGTTCCTGGGAACCGAACCCGGGACGCCAAAGTAGCGCTCGCTGAACTTAACCGCTAGTCCACCTGGGCTGGCCCGAAATAATTGTTTTAATTCTTTTTGTTTAGTGGCTTTCTCTTCCTGCTAAAGTGTGTGCTCCTCGATGCCAGAACACTGTTTTCTTTCTGGATTTTCTAGTTTGTAACACGTTTTGCACATAGGTGTATGGCAAATATTTGTTAAATGATTAAATGAGCTCTCATTTTAGAGATGAAGAAACTGAGATGCGTATCATGCATGACTTACCCGAAGTCACACATTTTCTGAAACAGTTATAAGTGGAACTCAAGTTTCCAGGCTCCTGCACTATAGTACTCTCTGCACTTTGTACTACACTATGAAAATTTAAGATCTAGAGGGAGATTAAGCAGTATCTACAAATAACTGTGTTACAGAGGAAAATACACACACACACTCCAAGGGGATATGGAAATTGAGAGGTGAATAAAAAGTCCTTTTGTCAAGGGGTGGGTGGTAGGTACAGAAAGGCTTAATGAAGAAGGAGACATTGGAACTGTCCATACATGGATAGATTTGGGTAGAAAGATGTGGGAAAGGTCACTCCAGCCATAAACAGTATGTTATGTAATTGTATATATCATCTTAGTCTTGATATCTTTAATCCCATTATTTCAATAAATCTATAAAATATGTATGTTAGCCAGCTAATGACCTTGTCTTATTTCAGTGAACAACGTGGGAATATCATATGAGTATCCTGAATACTTTTTGGACCTTCCTGACCTGGACAATGTAAGTCTTCCTTTGTATGTTATGGTAACAAAAAGACTGCGTGCAGGTTTGGTGAGGCAGTATGGTATGATGGTTCAGGCTGTGAGCACTGGAGTCTGGCTAACTGCCCGGGGTTCACACCTTGGCTCTTTTACTGGCTGCCTGAGTTACCCTAGGGGTGACCCCAACCATACTTAGTCTCTGTTCCCTTGTCCATAAAATAGGCAGCTTTACAGGGATGTTGGAGGGATTGAATGAGAAAATATTTATAGCCTCGTTTGTAAAGTGCCAGGTTCAGTAATAGCTGTAGTTTTATTATTCTTATTTTTATTATTATTCCATCAAAACAGCTCTGTTTTAAGTATCAGGATTCTAAATATCAATTTAAAAATCACAGATATGTTAATAGAGAGCAATGTGGTTGATTCAGGTAACCCAGCTCTACCAAAATGAAAGCTATATCCTTGATGCAGGCACAATTCTTTAATAGAAAGTAGAAAAAGCACATCATTGAAGGAATATGTAAATTTTTAAAAATTGTTGAAAATCTTAGATTCAATAATTTCTCCTTTTCATGTCAGCAGAGAGGAAATTGCATATTTATTTTAGATTTAGTGTCTTTTTGCTTCCAGGTTTTGCTTGCATTTTGCCTATTTTTTTGCCTGTTAGCATGAATTGCTGCTTTTGGTAGAGAGTAAAATAAAATCTGCATCTCTACCCCAGCGCCTCTCATTTTCCAAGGTCTCTGCTATATCTGGGGAAACTTGCAGTGCATCGCTAGATCACTTACATGTATAGCTAATATGGTTACTTCCATTATGAAATCTATATAAAGTTACCAATATTTTTTTTGCAGACCATCAAGAAACTGATAAATATCAATGTTCTTTCTGTTTGTAAGGTGAGCAGCTTCTTTATAAATATGTCATCCTTTTTTGTTTTTTTTCTATTTAAAAAAACTGATATAATCTGTTTGTTCAATTCACTTAACTCTTGTTTAGATGTAAGTATGTATTCCAGATGAAGACGATCTATTTCCTTATGTCTTCAGGATGTAGAAATAACTGAATACCAAACAGGTGTCTGTATGATTTTACTTTTTTTGTGTGTGTGTGTGTGAGGAAGACCAGCCCTGAGCTAACATCTATTGCCAATCCTCCTCCTTTTTTTGTTCCCTTTTTCTCCCCAAAGCCCCAGTAGATAGTTGTATGTCATAGTTGCACATCCTTCTAGTTGCTGTATGTGGGACACAGCCTCAGCATGGCCGGAGAAGCAGTGCGTCAGTGCACAACCGGGATCCGAACCCGGGCCGCCAGTAGTGGAACGTGCACACTTAACCGCTAAGCCACGGGGCCAGCCCCATACAATTTTACTTTTTAACAACTGAACGTTTATTAAATGCCTCCTGTGTGCAAACAGAATGGTAGGCCCTGGGACTATACAAAGTAATTTAGACTAAAGATTTATTTTTACAAAGTTTTCATCTACATGCAATTCATCACTTATAAATTGTTTCTATTTCATATCCCCTGTGATACATGTAAGGTTTTGAGTTAAATGTTGTGGTAAAGCATTGTATGGGGAGTATGGGACTACAAAGTAATGAGAGTTGATTTTTTACATAAAAACTACTCTAGTTTCTAGTTGCTAGGCCTGCATTATAGCCATGTCACTTGTATATGCCGACAAGAGACACCACAGCTAATATGTGCTAAAGGGAGAGTAGCTAGCAAATATGAGCATCTGAGCACCATTTCTCCTTATATTTTAACAGTAACTACAGTAAGATACCATACCTTGATTATACATAACCAGACCAGCAGAAAAGCTTGCCTGAGGCAGAATTTCCATGGGCAACATGGATACTTGAAATTTGAACATATGGATGGAAAAGCCAAATCCGTTTTCGATAACTCTTGTGTACTAGTTTAAGGAAATCAAAAAATATTTAACTCAAAACCATTAGGATTGACCAGATAAATATAAATAAGTACTTAATTATTATTGTTCACTTTATGGCATAGTCTTGGTCTTTTTCTCTCTCGTGAATGCTTACAGAAAAATTCTTCTTGTGTCTTCATGTTCTGAGAAATCATAACCCTTCCGTGGTTGATTTCAAGTGCAAGGACCCTAAAATCTTATGCCTCGTCCAACATGTTGCTTTTAAAGTGTTTAGTCAATTCAGTTTTTATATGATCTTAGCAGTATGGCTGATGAAGGTAAACCAGCTCTACCAAAATGAAGCTACATTGTTGATAAATACATTCCACAGAACATTTGGTAGCTTGCTACTTAAAGGTACCTCAAATGAATTATATAGTAATATGGCAAATAACTTTATAAAACAAATAATCACTGTATCTCTTCTGTTGTTATTAACCAAGGCTTTTTCTCACATAAGATTCAGTTTAAGTGAGGCAAACTACTAACAAGTGGATCTGTGAGTAGATTTGGAGCAAGAGCCAAATGCACAAAATTGATGCTTTTAGAATGTGGTTAACATGAATATATCTGTATAGTTTTAAAAGTATTTCCCTTGGCATACCTACATAAATGTAATCATTCTTCAATAATCTGTATGAGGTTTCAAGTTAATTAAATAACTCCACCATTTACTAGTTATATGACTTTGAGCAAATTACTTACCCTCTGTGCTTCAGTTTTTTGTCTATAAATTGAAGATGATAATTCTCTTTACCTCACAGAATTGTACTGGGAATTAAACGAGGTAATTTGTATAAACCTCTTAGAATAGTGCCCAGATCATAGTAAGGGCTCTAAAAAAGGTTACTATTATTTTGTTAAACTCAGAGCTGATAAAGATTTTTAGTAAATATGTGCAACTATGACTTTATTTTTTAGTAAGCAAAGTTTTTTTAATCAAAATTAGTCTCCTTCTAGTCTATAATTTATATATTTTGTGGTTTTGCCTTTTGAAATAATGACTGATGTGTACTATTGTTTTGATAATCTTTTCTAGTACATTTGGCTGAATGCGTAAAACTAATGAGTGTTGGGACTGGCCCGGTGATATAGTGGTTAAGTTCGTGTGCTCTGCTTCGGCTGCCTGGGGTTCACAGGTTCAGATCCTGGGAGCTGACCTAGGCAGCACTCATCAAACCATGCTGTGGTGGCGTCCCACATACAAAAGAGAGGAAGATGGGGACAGATCTTAGCTCAGGGCTAATCTTCCTCAGCAGAAAGAGGAAGATTGGCAACAGATGTTAGCTCAGAGCCGCTCTCCCTCACCAAAAAATAATAATAATAATAATAAGTGTTAAAACTATATACTTGTGTTTCATAATATATTGTAGTGAGTTAATGATGGAAATCATGTTCAAGTGTTTAAATGTTATTTTATAGAATTGTTATACTAGCTACAAATTTGTCTTCTGATAATTTTAATTCTTCTGTCAGATACACTGTGTAAGGTTTTTACTTCAAATAATTAGTATTTTCTCCTATAACTTCCTGCTTGTCAGTGCTTACATGTTTGTATACCCTTATAGTATAAATGCCTGGCCTCCTCTGTCTCCCAAAACGTGCATTTTTGGCTGGCAGTGCGCAGAATACTAATGATAAAAGGCCAAGGTCCTGACCTTGATCTGTTAGAACCGATCAGCTTGCTCTGCTCCGAGGTCGCACACTGCATCCTTTGAGCAGCGTCTGAGCACAGATCAGCGTGCGCTGGTGTGATCACCTCATGTCCTGCTTAAAGATGAGTAGTGCAGGGGGGGAATATGGATACAGCAGCACAAACCCAACAGCACTGTAGAATGTCTTCCAGTGTTTTTAAAATAATGATGAAATAATGAGGCACCAGTCCTAATTTCTTGACAAACTATAAAAGGCTTCTCCCACCTCTTCCTTCGTCCTCTTCCCCTTTCTTTTTTCACACGGGCATATGTACTATGAAATGAGTTAGTGGAGACAAATGCTAACTTGTTAAACATATCATATCACATTGTGAACCATATTGATAGGAAGTGTCACCGGCAGAAGAGCTGGATATGCGCTTCAAATTTTTGTAGGTAAACCTTTTTTGCAAGTCAAATCCCATTTGCAAAGCTCTAAGGGAGTTTGCTTTTTACAGCACTTCTTCATTAAGCCAAATAGTCATTCTTTAATTTATCTTGACTGTAAATATGGAGTTTCCTGTACCTTTGTGATATGCCCTTTTAGTGGAAAAACAATTCAAAACTCTTGATGTATGCATTAGGGAATTAATAATATCTGAAGGACAGCCAATTCGTCCTTGTACTATAGGCAGGATCAGTGTATTATCATCTCTGTCACACAGTTGACTTAGTGACCGTTCGGGCATGAAAATGGTTTGACTCCAGCAGCAGGAGGCGAGTGGTGTGCTGTGGCTAGCCAGAAGGCCGGAGAGGTAAGTTAGGACACGATTGTGCAGGAACTTGAGTGCTGTGCTCAGGAGAATGGAGAGACATAGAAAGCCTTCAAGTAGAATTGAAGTATGTGATCTGATGTACATTTTAGAAAGGCAGTTCTAGTGGCAGAGTGACATGGCAGTATGTATTTTATGGTATATGTGTTTATCTTATTTATACTGAGAAAAGGGCATTCACCTTCATGAAGTTTTTTGTATTATGCTCCTGGTTTGGTGTTCTTTCGTGCTGCTGTGAGTGGCTCTATCACATGTTTTGATGAATTGTGCCTGTTGTCTTTCAGTTGACTGTGTTATGGTGCCAGGGCCAGTGCTACATGTTCAGTAGCAATGGCTCTTTGGAGCCCTGGGGTAACTTAAAAGAAGATGAAAGTTGGTCTGGCTCTAGAATCTTAACAGGGTTTTATGGTGGCTGGACATCAGGGGAACTAGGGCATGGATGTCTGCAGCCTAGTGCCACAATGAATGTATCAAAAAAGGCTTATATCAGAAAGAGGACATCCTCTTCGCACCATCAATGTTGGTCCAAGTTTTATCTCCTCACCAAGCCACGTAATAGGGGATGACTGGCTGGGAGGTGTGCCAGGAAGGACTGGAGAAATTAGTTTGCCCTGGTGACCTTGGGCTTGTGCCCCTAATTTGGAGACATTTGCTGAGTGGGGCCCCAGCATCTTATTGTAAGTCCTGTGCTACACCATGAGCATTGAATGACCTGGCTCTACATTCCTTCTGGTCCAGGATAATCGCTTGGTCCATGTGCTCCTGTCCTGTATCGGTAGGTCAGATGATCATAAAAATCCCGTAAGTCCCACATTCCAATAGAAGAAGAATAAAAATGCAATATCCTGACCAAAAGAATTGCATCATCACCAGATGAAGTGGTGGTGAGTGGCCCAGAAGAATATTGGGGAAGAAATATTAACCAGAATAGTCTTGACTATAGATAGACCCCTGATGTGTAATCATAGAGTCCAGTCTCCCAGGCTATCTCTCCAGTTCCATTCTGATTATTTCTCTTTTCATCTTGTCCAGTAATTTAGGTTTATTCCTTTCTTCCCTCTCAGTGACTTGCTTGACGGGGCTTTCCTTTTACCAGGCATAATACTGTTCGTTGAGGTAACCCAAGGGGTGTTGAGAAGCCTTGTTGCATGCTTCATAGTTTTGCTCTCAAATCCTTCAGGGTTGAATTTAGTCTTGTTCTTTCTTCCTGCAGAGCAGGTAAGCGCCAAGGTGGGAAGAGCAGTGGTGTGGAAATTCTATACGGGTGACCAGTATGGCAGGTAGATGGGCCTTAAACTAGAAGAGAGGTCCTACTAGCCAGGGCTTTTTTCTTGTGATTTCAGATGCTCTGTGACTAAAATCTAAAGTAACGCTTATTTCTCGTCTAGAACAGTGGCCTTCAGACCAGAAATGGGTGTAGTTTAGAGATAATTAAATCTCCAGATACTGAATCCCACTCTTCTAAAATAGTTCCGGTTTTATGCCCAGAGGGGTTTCCGTCTCAGAATACTGAGAGAGTTTGCAAATGATATTGTTGTCCTGCTACTGGTTACTATTAGAGAAGTCATGGAAGATGGGAGAAGAGCCATGACTCCAGAGGCAGGTACATAGAAGTCCTGTTTCAGACAGGTCCTACGCTGAGCTCCACACCAATCACAGACAAGTTCTCCCACAGATCTCGTGTTGTTCCTTCCTGATTTGAGGTCACTGGTTTTAACATCTGCCAGATTTGGTGTTTCGTTCCTTCTCTAGGCCTGACTGGGCTTTGCTTCTTTTAATGACAGTTTTAGGACCTCAAACACCATGGACTCCTCACTCCTTTTCAGATGAACATTGCACCATCAATATTTCCTGAACTGCCTGCGGCCCCTACCTGAGGGTGGGAAACACATTCCTTCTTTTTTTTTTTTTTTAATAATTTTTAAAATTTATTTATTCCCCCAAAGCCCCAGTAGACAGCCGTATGTCATAGTTGCACATCCTTCTAGTTGCTGTATGTGGGACGCGCCTCAGCAGGGCCGGAGAAGCGGTGCGTCGGTGCGCGCCCGGGATCCGAACCCGGGCCGCCAGCAGCGGAGCGCGCGCACTTAACCGCCAAGCCACGGGGCCGGCCCAACACATTCCTTCTAATGGGACTGGACCCTGAAGTTGCCGCTGGGCGTGGTGAACAAGGTGGACTATCGGGAGTGGCCCCCCTACATCTGAATCCCTTAGGAAATTTCCAGGCTACCGTTCTGACAAATGGAGAGGATGTTCCAACCTTCTTTATTACCTTTCTTAGAGCAGAGAAGGAGGTGGGTGGAGGTGTGGCTCAAGGTAAAATTTATTAACAGCCTCCACTTACAGTGAAGTACCCCTGAGCTGTGTTTGCTTTACTTGGGACGGGGAGGAAGAGTCTTAAGCGGGTCATCATAATTTAGTTCTTTCATCAGATATTCATCCAAAGTGGGGACTTGAAACCCTGTCTGTTAGGAGTGGTTGATAGAACTAGAGATGTTTAGTGTGGAGAAGGGAAGCATGACACCTCACACACACACACACACACTCACACTCACACACACCCCTAATCCAGGCCAGTTAGTTTCACCTCCTAAGTATTTTGCAAATCAACTCACTTCTTTTCATCCCCATTGAGGCCTTCCAAATTCCAAGCCCCTAAACTTCTCAGTGGGAGCTACCAGACTAGCCTAACCAGCCATTTTCATCCAACTTGTCTTCCTCCAGTCCAGTCTCCGTACTCCAGCCAAAGTGTTACTTTACATCAGATCATATCACACCCCTGTTAAATCCTTCAATGACTTTTCCTTTCCCTTAAGTCCAGAATCTTTCATGTGACCCATAGGGAAGGGCATACCTGATTCAGCCCCTGCCCACCTCTCCGGTTTCGCCTCAGGTCTCTCTCCCTCTAACTCTGTGCTCAGGCCAAAGCACCTTCCTTTAGTCTCTTGAACCTAGTGTACCCTCAGGCTGTTCCCTCTCCGTGGAAGCCTCCTTCATCTCCCACTTTACTAACTCTATTCATCCTTCAGTTCTCAACTAAAGTATTATGTACTTGGGGCTGGGGCTGGGGTGGGGAGCCTTCCAGACTAGATTAGGTCTCTCAACCACGCAGTTTCATTGCGCACTGCATATCTTCCCTTCATTCTAGTTGAGTGTCTCTCTACAGATTGTAAGCTCCATGCCATCTCCTAACCCCGGGCCTCACCTGTGGTGGGTATACAAAAAATGCTTTTCGAATAAATAAATGAATGAATGAATTAAAAAACTAAAAACTCTCATTCTTTGGGAATAAGGATCACACTTACTATATGAAGCCCTAGAAGGCTGAAATTAGATCAGTTGTTGATATTTACATGGAAGTAAATTGTGAGAACTTTTTATCTTTGGATCTGCCAGAAGTGGAATGGGCAAAAGGTAAGTTCCCTTTCTGATTGTAGGTCAGAGGCTGCAAACCAATAGTCTGTGTGCTGCCAACATATTTCTTGGCTCAAGCAGTGTTTTCGAAATTGGGATATTTCACACCCAAATTTCTAGCTTCTCTTAGGAAAAATCTGAAAATCGGGTAACACAGACCTGACCTGCTGCATGGCAACAGTGGTTAGAGCTGAAGAGCAGCTGAGTATGCTAAGTAGTTAGGCCTGCGCTCTCCAGATTACCACATTCCCCAGTGGTCCCTATTGTCTGACTTACCTTACTCAGGTATGTTACTACCTGGGCCTTTTAGGCATTTGAGTTTGCATTCCCCTGTTTAGGTAACTCCAGGTATTCAGTCTACTCAAACTGAATAACTGCTTGGTGTAGTTGAAGGATTAGAATGACTGACTAAATCAGTCTCTTTCATCCTTATGATGATCTGAAATCAAAGCACTTGGAGTATGAGGCCCTTTGCATGCTTTTGAAAAGCTGATTATTTCTTTCTGATACCACTGTGTATTCACTGTATGTCACTGAGCCAGAAGTGCGTAATTCTGTGCCCTGCCCATGGGGTAGATGATAAATGTTTGGATGGATGAAAAGCACAGGACAAACACTTATTTCCTTTTTCTTACGTGGATTTGCCTCTGGCATGTGACACATTACCAGCAGGGGGAGCCCTCTATTAATTTGGAAATCCATGACAAGAATCTCTGCTCAGCAGCCTAACTGTATTTAATTTAGGGATTATGCTAAGAATTTATCGCCCCACACCCTGCCCCAAGAATTCGAGTTAGCAACATTAGGAAACTAATAAATTGTAGGAAGGTGAGTATGACCCTCACCACTGACCCCCCCACCCAGGGCTTTTCTAGATGAAGACATTCCAAGTTAATATCTAGAGTCTTTCAATCCATTTTGAAAGCAGCTATCATTGTGTTCCTAAAAATTTCTCAATTATTGGATACATTTAGCCCTTAGAGTCTCACAGTAATGGGCTGCTTCAGGCATAACTACAAAATGATGGGTTTGCCAAACTGCATGACAACTCCTCTTTCCATAGTTTTCATCTTTAAAAAATGAAGGAGTAATTCTAGATTGGTTGTAAAGTTCTTTCCAGCTCAAAGTAAAGGTAGTTCATAGGAGAAATGCCTTATATATGGGTAAAATGTATAAATCTCTTTGAGAACTTTAGGGATTATTTTCTCCTCCTCAAATCTGTCATTTTTTGAGAAGTCAGCTTATTTTGGGAAAATTTGTGTAATGGAAACTCGTAGCATATTGTAGTATGCTAAACTTGGAAAAACATTGTTTGATGGTATATGCATTATTTCTATTTTTGTTTCGAGTTTGTAAATTATGGCTTTATTCTTTTTTTTTTTTTTTTTTTTTGTGAGGAAGATCAGCCCTGAGCTAACATCCGATGCCAATCCTCCCCTTTTTTGCTGAGGAAGACTGGCCCGGGGCTAACATCCATGCCCATCTTCCTCCACTTTATATGGGATGCCACCACATCATGGCTTGCCAAGCGGTGCGTCGGTGCGCGCCCGGGATCCGAACCAGCAAACCTGGGGCCTCCGCAGCAGAGCGCACGCACTTAACCGCTTGCGCCACCCGGCCAGCCCGGATTTAGATTCATTTTTATTAATTGGTATGCAACCCTCTGTTCTAAATATTTCTTTCTTTTTCTTTTGTTAAATATTTTAACATATATCAAATCAGAATTATTACAAAAGGAAAAACCTTGTTTTTTATGATGTAGGGTTGAATTTCAGGTTAAGTAATATGGGTCTGGGGGGAAATGGCAAAGAGTGCTCTTAACTTCCACAAAGACTTAAACATTAACAAAGAGGAAAATTAAGTAATACTTGGAGATCTCAAAGCACTCTAAAAACTTTATCTAATTAAGCTTTTCACCCCCTGCACAGTAAATATTCTGTTAGCCATACAGGTGAGATTCTAAGAATTTCTAATTAAGTTGTATTCTTGGTACCACAGAGCTCAAATTATACAGTTCGCCAAAGAAATGTGTGCTGTTTCGTTCTAGTATGACTTCCAATGGAGTTACCATCAAATTTCTCCCAAACAGGCATTGTGTAACATCGTTGTTACTTTGTGTAATTCTTTTCACTGTTATACTGTGATTTTTAAAATTATTGTTAATGATCCCAATTGAAAACTTGTATAAGGTATTTGCATCCATTTCCTTCTAATTTGTGTGGGTTTATTTTTCAGTTGCTTGAATGCAGCTCCTGTTGACTCCAAGCAGGTTTCTTTGGGTTCGGGGCAGGGCCGAAATGGACAAAGTAGCTATTTGTGGTGTCCTCATTATTAGTGTGAATAGCCTGGATGCTGGGGGCTTTGCCCGGATTCTGGGGCAAGTTGTTACGCTTTATATCCTACTTATATATAATGGCGATACAGGTGGCAATATTTGTTTTCTTATTTTTCTAGGTTATCTTGAATTTTAATCTTTTCATTTGGGTTTTGGTTGCTTTTTTGAGCATCAAGCAGTAGTGTTTTCTTTGTTCTGTTCTCTGCAAAAAATGACCAACTGCCAGAGGTTACGTGATACAAAAATAATTTGCTTGTAAAAATAAATTACTTGCTTGCAAAATAATTTGCATAATTTGTATAATTTGCTTGTGTTATCAGTTTTCATACTAAACTAAAAAGTGGGGAAGCCTAAACTGGCTTTGAGTATAAAATAAATTTCCTTCTACCAACTCTTGATTACTGATGCCAAAGAAGTGAAAGAAAAAAATTTTATTCATGTTAATTTCTTTTAGAAATAAGATTAATTGTGGGGCTTTTCTACTTACAAAAGCAATGCAAAATTGTTGCCAAAAACATGATAAATATTTAAGAATACTAAGAGGAAAAGAAATCATTTATAATCTCAGCCACAGATCATTTTAATATAACATTTTCAAGAATTTTCTAGACCAGCCAATGTATTTTTTAAGTTATGTATTCTAACTAGATGATCTAATAATACTGATTTTGATTTTGTATTAACTAAATGAGCTTCTTATTTATTTCCCAGCCAGAATATACCTAACTGTGGCAATAAATACCCGTAAATATTTTACTCTTGAAATTGAATACATGGTGTACCCAAAAGGAATTCTGAATTGAGCTGTCATTGATAAAGACTTCCATTTATCTTTGTATATTTGTATGGTCTATGGCTGGCTTGCCTACTGATGCAGTATCTAGGTGTGATATAACAGATAGTGATCTTTCCCCTTTTGATTTTAGGCTTTTAGGACTTTTTTGTGTCAAGGATTGATGAAATTGTCACTAAAAAATATATCTATATAAATAGGAAACATTTGTTTTTTCTGCAAGGATTTGAAGCCTTCCTTGTTGTGGAGGTACTATTGCAGCAACTTGGATCACTTTTTAGGAAAGAATTAAATTTAAATTGTTTGCTGTATACTTTTGGAAATAACCCTAACACGGAAGAAAACAAGTCTAGAAATCATGTTTACTACCGCTTTTCTAATATTCTTAACCACTGAACTTACCAGTTATGGTAACCTTATTTTAGCAATATCTTAAGAGGAACAAAAAATTTCCCGGTACAGCAATTATCACCTGCAGATGGCCTAAAATTAGCATATTGAGTTAACTCCAGAAACAGCTTGTGAGCTGTGAAATGGAGTTTAGATAGTGAGATTTCACAGAAATGCTTGGTATGTGGTATAAATAACCAGACATCAGGATACCAGTCGATGCATATAAAGTAAAATGAGACTACTAATAGCGTAGTTAAAATATCCTATGTAAAACTTGATGTTAAAGAAAATTTAATTTGATGTGAACATGTTGGAGTCTCTCTGTTATGCATAGAATATTAAGACTTATTTGTATACATATATCCAAACAAAGAAGGCTTGAAATTGAATTTATTATGACTTATAATCTGATTAGAAGGGAAGATAATTTAAGTATAGATGAAGGCATTAATCAATTTTATAAAAACTTGCAGATTTCAGGTTAACTTTTCTCAGGCCTTTCAGTGTCATTATTTGACAGATCAAAAAAGACGTTCCATTTTATGGCAAGGAGAAATAATTTAGAGTCAGAATTTAAAAAGAGAAGCCAGTGAACAATGTGAAAGAATTTAACTTTTTCATGAGGGGACTTTGTCTTGGCTGATGGATCATTTATTTGGTCATTGGGCATTCCAACAACTATTTCTGGCCCTTTAATAGCCAGGCATTGAAAGCACTGCTTCTTCCTTTGTCTCGTTATTAAAACTTCTTGGGAGCCATCCCTTATGGCCTCGAGGTTAAAGTTCCACGCTCTCTGTCTTGGTCGCCCGGGTTTGCTTCCCAGTCTCGGAACCCCACCGCCTGTCTGTCAGTAGCCATGCTGTGGCAGCAGCTCACGTAGAGAACTAGAGGCACTTACAACTGGGATATGCAACCATGCACTGGGGCTTTGGGGAGGGGAAAAAAAAAAACTTCTTGAATTTTAATTCACATGTGTAAAGAATATATGTTGGTGCTCGCTTCAGCAGCACATATATTAAATTGGAATGATACAGAGAAGATTAGCATGACCCCTGTGCAGGGATGACACACAAATTTGTGAAACATTCCATAATTTTGATATTAACTAAATGTATTGTGGTAATTGTTTTGCAATATGTACATATATAAAATCACTATGTTGTACACCTTAAATTAATACAAAGTTATATGTCAATTATATATCTCAATAAAACCGGGGGAAAAAAGAATATGTTTTGAACATGTCTATACATTGCAGACCATCAAGAAAATATTTAATGTTTAGCATGCTGTTGATGTAATTTTTTAAGTAAGATGATATCTTATGGGATTTTATTTTGTCTCTGATCATTTTCTGGATAATTTTTGGCATTCAGAAAGGAGACATTTAACATGTGACAGGCATATGGTATAGGGAAAAAAAATAGCTCCCAATGTATGCATTTATATTTCCTTAGTATCCCAGCTTAAAGTGATATTTGTTATGGACTATATTTAAATGTGTAAATTTATATCTTGGAAAAAAATCTGAATGAGCTTTAAAACTCTGCACAACCACTTGCTAGTATTCACATGGTACTGAGATCCTGGTCAGAATAAAAGGATCCATCGGCAGATCTCGTAGACTAGACTTTCCTAGTAGTTATCCAGATTGATCGCTGCCTACAAGTGCTATCCCTTCTCCTCTCCTTGTATGTAGGAGAGCTAAACAGTCAGTGGTTACCCCTGTGAAGTCCACTCAGCTACTGTGTGGTTAAGTCTCATTTCCTTATTACAAATGTGCTTGCGCGTGTGCACGCACACACACCCCCCCCACCCCTGAGTGATAACATTTTTATTATCAGTCTTCTCCTTTCTTATTCTGTTTCTGGTGATCTCAGGTCTTTGGGAAGCTAAGTAATAGCTTCTCTTCACAAAATGCTTGGGGACCTCTTTATGATACATTAGCTAAGCCTTATGGTCCCCTGATGAAATGTGCTAAATAAAAAATGTTTTCAGATACTGCTAAGAATGCATATAATCTATCCTTACAGTAAAATATTCCACAACTGTTAACATGCCTGATGTACATCTGTTTGTACTAGCATGGGAAGCCGTCCATGATGTAGTGTGATATGCAAATTGCATGACATATATAACAGGATGTGCATACTTTTTACTTCTTTATATGCTTCATCCATTCAACAAAAAGTTTTTAAAAATGCATCAATTTTACAATGCATTCATTGTAGTTTCTTGGCAGCTGTTTGCCTTTTTGCATTCTACTAGAATTTTTTTCTGCCTAGTGAACTCTGATTTCTTCTTTTAGAACTTAACTGAAATGTACTTGGTGAAGCTCTACCTGATTCCCCAGACATAACTAGTTTTCTCCTGAGCATCGATGCCCTCTGTCGCAATACTGTAGCACTCATAACGTTGTCTTGTAATGATTTATTTCTGTAAATATCTGTTCTCTTGCTAGACAATGAGCTCCCACCACGCAGCCCGATTCTGAGGACATAACATGGCCTTGACTGAACAGAAGATGCCTCACTATTGCTTCGTGCTGCTCTAGGCCATGAGTTGATATGCGTACAGCATTTCGAGGGCTCTTTTATCTTCTGGGTTTGATAAAGTAACATCAAATGTGCTGTATGATTCCAGTTCTTTAATTCTTACCCATATGATTGAGATTTTTTTACAAAACAAGTTTATTGAGGGATAATTTACATACCATAAAATTCATCCATTTTAAGTGTACAATTCAATGGTTTTAGTAAATTTCCAGAGTTGTGCAATCATCACTATAATCCAGTTTTAGAACAATTCCATTATCCCAAGCAGATTCCCAACTGAGGTATTTTTAAATATTGATGGAACTGTCCAGAAACTTCTGTGTGGTGAGTTGAACTGGATGACCTCAAAATTTGTCACTGTTTTTGGCTCTAAGCCATGTAGGGCACAACATACTTAAAGGAGGCCTAGAGAGTGCTGTTGCATCCTAAAGGAATAGTGCATGCTGACAATAAGGGACACTAATTTCTCTTCAGGGGCTTACTCTGTGACGTGCTCTATGCCAGGTCCATTATGTACATTACCTCATTTGAGATTCAGAATATAATAACCTGTAATGTAGATACCTTCTTCGTTTAATACATAATGCAGAGGAGGCTAAGGAACTAACTCAAGGTCACACAGCTAGTAAGTGGAAGGGCTGAGGTTAGAACTTTGGCCTGACTACAAACCACACTTGCCTTAAACATTCAGTAGCTCTGTATGTGCTCCTATAAAAAGACAAATCTTAGGAAACATGTAAGCAATTTGAAGAATTATTATTTCATCTGGGAAGACAAGAGGTGACTGTGTTGAAAGGATGAACTCTGAAACCAGCTTTTTCTTTGATTTGGTTCCGTACAGTTTGGTTTGAGGCCCAGTGGGCACATTCTGAACTGGGTCAAGCAAACCTAGAAAAGAGAAGAAATAGGGCTATGTTTTAAAAACTATAAAATATTGAGGCCATTTGGGCTGTCAGCATGATTTCTAATTGAGTTTGCTTTGGAGATTGTTTCTCTTTTTGTTTCTTGTTTCTTAAAATGTTAATATTTGTTGGTCTTTAGCAACACGATGGTCAATTATATTATTTAGAACATTGTTTTGGCTGCTGTAATAGAGACCTGGTAGTGGTTTAAACAAAATAGAAATTTATTTCTCTCCCAGACAAAAAGCTGGGTAGGTAATCAAGGTTTGGCGTAGTAGCTCCACGCTCATTGGGATCCTGCCTCTTTTTATCTCATTGCTCTGCCACCATTACACGTGGCTTTCCTCTTGGGGGCTAAGGTGGCTATTTTAGCTCCTTCCATCGCATCCACATTCCAGCCATCAAGAGGAGGACTTGCTGAAGAGGAGGACATGTATCTTTTTCTATTTTAAGGGCATGACCAAGAAGCTGCATGTATTACTTCTGCTCACATCTTTTTAGAGAGAACATAGTCACAGGGCCACATGCGCTGTGAGAGAGGACGTAGAAGATAACAGTTTTTATGGGGGGCAGTGAGGGTGGGAAAGAGGCCATATATCCAGCCGAAAATTCAGTTGCTAGGTATTAAGGGAAGAATGAATGTTAGAGAACAATTGGCAATCTCTGCCCCGTGATTCTATGAAGATGAGTTTAATGTGAAAAGCGTAAATGAGGGAGAGAGGGAGATCTGGAAAGCTCTAGGCTCAACTCTTCCCTATGGTGTCTTCTTTTTTATCTGGGCCGGAAGATTCAGCCAAATCCGGATACTTGTGTTGAAACGATTCCCCTAGGCTTTGAGGACACTTCTTTGTCTGTTTTGAAGCTGGCAGTGTGTCGGTCTTTTACGATGCAGTGTCAGTTTGAACTCGTGTTTTTACTGGAAAAAGTCTATACAGCAGCTCTGGGGTGGACATCTGGCTTGGGAGTACTGCATAGCGGATTTACCTTGGTGAAGTCTGGATGCATTTTCCTTCTTTAAAATATTTCCAGGAAAAAAATTCTCTTCTCATCAGAATACTATTTTAATTAAGACTTAGTATTACTCAAGATAGAAAGCTTAAATTCCTATGCTTGGCATGCATGCAAATTTTTCTGTGGAGGAACAGCATTTGTTTCTTAGAGAATTAATGATACCTAGGAGTCAAGAATTCATGTTCCAACCTCAGTACTTAACCATGAGGTGGCCTTTACTAAGCCAGTGGACAACTTAACTTTTCTTGGTTAATAATATCTTAAAACAGTGTTTAGAAGTAGCCTCTCTCATCATATTATATGTATTTAGTCAACAGTTATGAAGTCTTTTAAAAATGCGGGTATTGTTTTTTCATTGTTGGTTACTGGGGATCACAGATAACCTTAACTTTCTTTAAGGATGTGTTTTACTCACAACTAGCTAGACCAACAAGAGAAATGAATGTGAAGATACACTTAATCTTTGTCAACAGGTCATTTTATGGCATTCTTCTAAAGGCTTTTTTGATAGCAAAAGATCATTTAAGATTAGAAAGCTTGAGTAATCTTGGTAGGCAAGATATTTCCTGTGATAACATATGTCTGTTACTGAGAATGCATTTTGGGAGAAGTAGATGTCACTGTAAATCCTTAATTATTTGAAGATCTCTGTGCCAATATTACATTCCAGGCAAGACTAATTTTAGCTAAGTTCACTGAAAGCATTCCCAGTGTTATCTCCAATAATTTCCTCCGATTCCTTCTTATGCACTCTTAACACAGCCAAATGATATGGAGTATATAAAATAAACTGCTGCCTGTAGAGGTGGCGGGTGGTTTCATGATTCCCTTTTCTTTTGTGTGGGTGGGTTCTCTTCACTCTTTATCTATTGCCTGCATCCTCAGCCATCACGAATGTTTTGTTTTTCTCTTTTGCAGATGACACGATTGGTGCTGCCGGGCATGGTGGAAAGGTGAGTCACAAGCTCAAACACAAACACTAGAGAGACAGAGCTCATGATTATTTATAGGGAGAATCCTTTCTGTGAAAAATTCATTACAGTGACTAATGAACCTGCCCTCCATGTTTTAGCAACAGAGTAATGTGCTGGCGAGTCACACTGTGGAGCGTGAGTCATTCGGTGGTGGAGGCCTTTTCCACTCGATTCCCTTTTTATTTACCTCTCCAGGGTTGTGGTGGTTCCTTTAGATCAGGATTAAAAAGTCTGCCTGAGGGCCGGCCCCGTGGCTTGGCGGTTAAGTGTGTGTGCTCAGTTGCTGGCGGCCGGGGCTCGGATCCCGGGCGTGCACCGACGCACCGCTTCTCTGGCCATGCTGAGGCTGCGTCCCACATGCAGCAACTAGAAGGATGTGCAACTGTGACATACAACTGTCTACTATGGCTTTGGGGGAAAATAAATAAATAAATAAAATCTTTAAAAAAAAAAAAAAAGTCTGCCTGAGTCACCATCACCAACTCAATTGCCTGCTATTCTGAGGGGGCGGATAGAGTTTCTGGGATTTTCCCGGGAATACCTTCTTAAAGCTGTAAGCTTCCAGAGCCAAAGTCAGTGGAGTTTCATGAAGCAAGACCCCATCTTCTGATTTTTAGCTCTTCCTTGGCAAATGGATGTATAAGGAACCTAGGCGTTTATAAAGTGACTATAAGATGTCAAACTCAGCCTTGGAGGAAAAGGCTATGTCCACTAACCCCAGTTGTCTGTGTTCCAGTTTGAATTGGGTTCCACTAGGATATGCTCCATGGCTTCATGGTTATTGAGAAAGGTGTTGTAGCCGTCTTACATTTGAAACAGCATGTAGTGTAACGTTGTAATTAAGCTCTGTTCTTCCCTAGGAAGAACTCGAGCAGGAGCTGGGCCTTCAAAGAAAACCTGTTGAAAAGAGCTGGGTTTGCATCTTGAGGCAGCTTGATCACTTGCTAAATTTAGGGCTTCACAGTCATCCTTCCTCTGCAAAATAGCTTTGAGCTTGGACGAGATCCAAAGCAACGACAGCTTTGAAAAGGGCCTCCTCGAGGATCCTACTTCTGTGAGAAACAGCTCTGACCAACTTCAGGCAGGGATTTCAGCTAATGTTCATTTAGTACATATAATGGGCGAGGGGTTGGACTGAGAACTTGATATGTGTTAACTCATTTACCTTTGATGGCCTCCCACCATTTTACAGATGAGGAAACTGAGGTTTTGTTTGGCATCTACAGAGACTGGTTGAGAAACTGCTTCTTGGCAAGGCTCTTTGTTTGTAATTCCATTTTATATGTAGTTTTGTATATTTTAATTGCTTTTGTAAAATTTCCCTTTAAAACCTTTAAGCTGTTTTTTGTTGGTTGGCAGTGGGAGTGGTCAAACCAGAGACAGTGGTCAAACCAGACCACAACCCTAGAAGACTGCAGAGAATTGGGGCAGACAGAGTAGATACCCAGGAGGGATGAAATTTGGACCATCATCTTAATCCTGGTTTTGACATCTGCAAGTGGCATGTATTAATTCAGGATAGTAAGTCTATCCCTTAGAAAAGAAGTGCTTATAAACCACAGAGGTATTGTAAAAAGAATTTTTGTGTGTTGGTGAAAACCATATCAAAAGAGATAATGGTTGTGAAATCATTTTGCAGGTATTGGATTCGATGTGGGGAGGGTGAAAGGGGTAAAGGGGCACATGTGTATGGTGACGGATGGAAACTAGACTTTTGGTGGTGAACATGATGCAGTTTGTACAGAAGCTAAAATATAATGAGGTACACCTGAAATTTATGTAATGTTATAAACCAATGTGACCTCAATAATATATTGGATTTAAGGAATCATAGAATTTCGATACTTGAAATTAATTGAAACCAACCTCCCTCATTTGACAGATAAAAAGTGAGGCCCAAAGAGATTGAGGGCTATGAAGCTACATAATTAGTAAATGATACAAAACATAAGGCACTAGGAACTTTACTCCTATCTCTGTCGACCTGGTCGTCATGATCACAGTTAGCTGGAGCATTAGATAAAAATAAAGAATGCAAAGAAGAGGGTCCATCCATTCAACAGGCATTCACTGAGTAAAGTTTATCTTAGCGTACACAGGAGATGAATTGGATCCCTGCCTTTTTAAATCAAGTTGATTTTAAGCTAAGGTTGAGAAATGATCCAGTGGAAAGCCGTCATTAGGCTTTGTACTGAAACTGACAGCATGGGGGTGATTGTGGCCCTTGCTAAGAACTAGTGAGAAATGTAAGTGGATTTATGAGTCAGTACTTTCAGTTAGGAGAAGGAACAGCTGTGTCCACTTGAATTAAAGGAGTTACTAGTTGTATTTGTCATGCTAGGCTAATGGCTCTAACAGACCACCCCAAAATCTCAGTGGCTTGACACTATAAAGGTTAATTTTTTCTGTCACATCACAGCCAGTGTCCATCAGTGATTAGGGCTCTGCCCTACTCAGTCATTCAGGGATCTCAGGCTCCTTCCGTCTGGGGGCTCCCTTCTTCTTCGCTTGGGCCTTGCAGTTGGCGGCGGAATCCTCTGTATCCAGCTGGCAGCTGAGGGAAGAGAGAGTAAGGATGATTTTACGGGAGGTTTCATGAGCCAGGCCTGGAAGGGGTGTCCATTGCTTCTGTCCACATTCCATTGTCCAGAACTCAGTCACAGGCTACAACCAACTGCAAGGGGGCCCAGCAGTATTGCTCACCATGTGCCCAAGAGGAAAGAAAAACTCCAAGTTAACAGATGGTCTGAAAGCAGGCTTCCTTACACACTGTAAGTGATTTTGTTGTAGCCTGCCCTTTCTACCGTCCCCAGATAGCGTGTTTCCTATGGTTGGTTTCCATAGGTTTCGTATCTCTGTTGAGTATCAGCAGAGACCTTTCTAAAGATCTTTTGTTGTTGTTTTTTGCCGTCACTGATTCTACCCCTGATGTATGAGATTTTCCAAACCCTCTAGAACTATAGCCTAGGGTCCACTGCCTATCGCTAAACAAGTATCTATAATCAAACTAAGGTATGATTACCGTAGGAGTAGAACGTTCGTAATTACATTATAGCGGGAACGTGCTCTTGCGCTTCTCTGGAATTATAAACATCGTGTACAGCTGGAGCCAGGAAGCGGTTGCCATAACAACCATGGAAAAGCTAAAAATAGCCTTTCATACTGTATTGCTTAAGGTGGAATTATGACATGTTATGGTGTTTCAGGGCAGGCAGGTCTCTTTCATGTGGTAAATGTTTGCAAACTTTCTTCCACAAAGCAGTATTTGTATAATGCCTTAGGATTGCTGGTTCTAATTATATACCTGCCCCGCTGTTTGGGTTCTTTTCTGACACAGAACTCTGTTTTGATATGTTTCTCAGCCTTCCTGAGAGTCTGTTAGAGAACTGTCTGTACCAATTTCAGTATTAGGTTTAAGCTTAAAAACAGAAACAGAAACACATAGTGACCCTCCAGGAGCACGCTTATGTACTCCCCGGTAGGAAATGGGACTATGAAGAGCTGCCATGGACTCTCTTTTGCACGCTCTCCCTTGTCTGCCATCACACTCTGTACAGTGAGCTGTCCACGAGGGGTTGGCTCTGCGGTCCAGTGCTTCACAGTGGCATTTACTCCCCATTTCTCTCCTCACCTGCAGTGTGGGGCAGCCATGAGCTTCCTGACAAAGGCGGAAATCAGTGACTTATTTCAAAGGACACCGATCACTTCCTCTATGACAAGAGTATTTTTATAGAACTGTAGACAAGGGTACTACAACAGTGATGGAATCGTGGGGTATTAAAGAAGAATAAAGTCTTGGCAGTTTTTTTATCCAGGTGACAATTAAGGAGAGTCTTACGATTGGCAGTTTCACAGATCTGAAGGAATTCTGCTAGAGCATAGCTATAGGAAGCTATGCTTATACATACACATACTTATATAGGAAACAAGATACTGAATTTTATAGGGTTGGGTGAGTTTAATGTTTGGTTTGTGAGAAGGCTAGTAATTGAAGAGAATATGTTTATATGAAAAGGTGTTCCCTTGTCAGCAATGGTGTTTTCTGCTTCGTTTTTGCAGTTTCTGGTTCTAGTAGATCCTCAATAATTTGTACCACTGAGACGCCATTGTGTGGCTGCTAGCAACTAAGCAGTGTGATACATTAAGAATGGGGTATCGCAGAAAATATTACTTGACTTGTTTATTTGGATATTTGTCATAACAAACGGGAAATGTGCTGAAGTATGAGCAACATGCGTCTTCATTATGGAACTTTAGCAAATATTCTTAACGTACCTTCCAATCTGAGAATTGTTCCCTAAGTCCCTGGAAAATGAGAGATTAACCGGGGTTTGGTTTTATGTTTGTTTCTGGGTGCAATTAAGCACACGTTTGTCCTTCTGCTTGATATAACAGAATTGTTATGAGTCTGGCTGTGCCATGGAAACTGGTTTGACGTCACTAATTCTGGTTAGATGGAGGATTAGAGCTGGACACAGTAGTTGATTTTAAAGAGGAGTGCTTTGTGCCCCGCAGTCCCAAATGTTCATCCTCATTTCTGTGTAGACACTGTATACAGTACAAGGATTAAGACAGCTACCTCAGTGTGTTATTTATGATTCGGACAAAACTAACGTGAATATTATTATCCTTGGAGAGAAAAAGAGAGAATTTTGTGCTGTCGTGTGTGTGGGTGTGGGAGGAAAGGCTTTTGCCAGACAAACAAATACGTGTGCCTCTTGGTAGCACAGTTTTTGTAGAAGACATGTTTTCTCTACTGTCATGTTGTACAATTATAAATGCTATCCTTTTATTTACTTATGTCTAGTGCATTCTCGCTTTATATTTTGTTGATCTTGGATTTGTTGTGACGTATTTTAGAGGGCAAATATTGTGTTCTGAATAAAGTAGCCTCACATTCTGACTTTTCACTAGTTCAAACTAACTCTACCCCCTAGAAATTTTAAATTAGGGTAGAATATTTGAGAAACAAAAATCTCAGTTGCCTCAAGGAGTAAACAATTAATCACCTGCATAATTGTGCCATATTTGATTATTGGTCTGTATTGATTTTGAAAACGGGAAAGAAGTGTTGATTATTTTTAAATGAATTTTCTTGTATTGAAACCACTGCTTTGGTGAGTGAAGTCTTAAGAGTCTATTTTGGTGAGGTCAAGATTTAATTTTTAAAATGTATATGATAATGTTAAACTTTAATTTTGGAAGACTTTTAAATTGTATTTCATTTGTGAGGAATGAAATTAAAAATGTAAGATTTTTGTTCAAAGGCACACACAACCACCTCAGCCAGTTTGAGTATAATGGAGCACATAATCTAACTGATAAAACCAGATTCAGTGAAAAACATCATTTTCTGCAACTACTGTAAACTGGCTTTTTCTTTACTTCCTCTGAATGACTGAGGACATAGCAATTCATCCTTATATGAGAAAAGGTTAAAATATCACACTACCTACACCTACAAGGATGCTTAAGACTCAGGATGAGGGTGCAACTTGTCAGGATTTGGGGTTACTTCTCAGAAAGCATATTGTGTTGCATAAGATACAAAAGCTCTCATCTTCTACTTCATTAGAATCTGCTCTGAGCTTAAAGATAACTCATTCCAATATGTCATAAATATATTTCTCTTTTTCTTTCCCTCTCTTTTTTTTTTTTTTACAGATTTATTGAGATATAGTTCACATACCATAAATCCACCCATTTAAAGTGTGCAATTTGGTGGTTTCTAGTATATTCTCAGAGCTGTGTAGCCATCACCACAATCTAATTTCAGAACATTTAAGACTCTAAGAAGAAAGATAATTTAAACATCATAAATTAATACTACATTAAAAGTCTCCAGTAACAAAGTGCTCTTTAGTCCATTTTGATCAAAAGAGTTTCTCACAAATATAAATGAAATGAAATTGCTAGATATTCATTGCAATTTACCATTGCTAATCTTAGAGTGACTGGGTTCTAACTTCTGATAGACACTCTTACTCTCTTACCTTAAAATGTAAAAAGAAAGGCTTCTCTCTCTCTATGAGAGACACAAGCAAAAAATACAAGAATGATATAATTAATACATTGACTAAATATTTCCAACTTTCTTCAAAACCCTAATATAACATTTTTAAATTTGAGATTTGATTTCTATAACTGAAATGTTAATGGATTTCACCGCTTAGGAAAGTATGTATTACTAATAAGGACTTCAGTTAAAAAACAACAACTTGTGTCTGGCGACACATGAAGCAGAGGCTCCAGACTTCCGTTTGATGGTTGAAGAGGCGTCTCACCTAGAGGCTGGCAGACGGACTGAGTGACCTTTGGGGATTACTTCTTTCCAGATTTATGTCTAAAATAATGTAGATGCCATTTAACCACATTTCTTTTATTATTTTCCATATAAAGCATCTAGATAGTCTTTTTTTAATACTGAAAAAATAGGCCTTGGGGGAAGTAAATGCAGACCAACAATGAGACACTGGAGTGGAGGAAAGGAAGCTGTTCGGGAGGACAGGAGGGGGTGCTGGGTGGGGGTGCAGTAGCTGAAGAAGGGGACCTGAGAAGAATAGATTTGAGGGGTAAGAGTTGGTTGTTAATTCTGTCTAAAATTCCTAAAACCCTAATTCCACACTTTACCCAACCCATATATGCTTGCTAACAACTAGTATGTTTACAGCATTGCTTTCCTTAAACCTATTTTCATTTATTTGTAGAGTTAGTAATTCCTGGTAACTTTCTGACTTTGACCTTTCAGTAATCTCTCAGAGTTACAGTAGAAATTGAGCTTTGGGGCCAGCCCCAGTGGCCTAGTGGTTAAGTTGGGTGCAGCTTAGGTTCGGTTCCTGGGCGTGGACCTACACCACTCACCTGTCAATGGCCATGCTGTGGTGGTGGCTCACATACAAAAAGAGGAGGATTGGCAACAGATGTTAGCTTCTGTGACTCTTCCTCAGCAAAAGAAAAAAAAAAGAAATTGAGCTTTGCCTTTTAGCAAAAGAATATGGTTTGATGAACTATCATTGCAAGAAAGTTTTATTAAGTACCTGTTACATGCTCAGGACCGTGCAGTGTTTTGAGGGAAAATGTAAGACAACAGCCATGATGTCCAGAAGCTTATGGTTTTGTTGAGGGAAAGAAGTGTTTATACACCTAGAATGATTAAATACTACGGCAAGGTAGTATGTGATGATATGCCAAAGTAAAGGCATTCTTATAAGGATTATAAGAATGTTTCTGAGAGTGAGAATTCTTGGTGATGAGGCCAGGGAAGACCTCAGAAGGTAGAGATCAACTTGAGGAGGCTATGGATCTGATCTGGTCATGCCCTAGATTACTAAGACTGAGAAATGAGCTAATTGCAAAGAAGAGCTATTTTTGGTTGATTGAGTTATGCCTCATTCACTGACCACGCATATCATATGCTGATGAAAGGCAAGGAGGGATGTGTGTTAGAAATAAAGCTCTGTTACTCTGTTTCAAATACTTATATATCTTGTTCTGTAATTTACAAACAAGTGAGTATATGATTTCATTCTGTTTACTTGATACATTTTCCTTCTTAGATCTAAAGGGGCGATTCTGAACATCTCCTCTGTCAGTGGCATGTACCCAGTTCCAATGTTGACCCTCTACTCTGCAACCAAGGTGAATAGTTTTTAGTAAATCATGTCAGAATAAGAATGAGGAACAATTTTCAGTCTGAGAAGTGAGATAGAACTTGCTTGAAGTTTTCAAATGGACTGAGAAGAAAACAAAGATAGCCAGCACTGGTTTCAGGGGAGCAAAGCTGGGGACATACTGATTGGTATAAACTTTACAAATGAGGCACCAAGATCTCAGATTCATAGATACTTTTTTTCTCCCAGAAGCTCACTGGTTTTATAACTGATACTTGTACTGTCTGTAGAGAGCTGACCTAGGCCGGTTAGCTCAGTTCATCAGACCATGATGCTAATGAGTCTAAGATTGGGACTTCGATTCATGAATGAGTCAGTTCCATACAGCCTAAGTTCCAAGTCTGCAGAGCTGAGGAGATGGCTTATAGCCAGTCAGCACATAAATACACAAAGTAGGCACATGATAGATTGGGTGAGAGTGTGAGTATTTTGCCACATTATTCAGAATTTACATATATTGGTTGTCACTTCCGGAGCGAGACAAGAATTTTCCAGAAGGCTCTGTAAGATATCATAATTTTATACAACATCACCATTCACCTCTTCATAGTACTACTAGGAAAATAATTTAGAGTACTTTTCTATGACCTGCATTTCTACTGCCTGCAGGTCAATAGCATCATCTTCACATACACTGTTGAGGCGTAGGATACATCTCTGAAATGAAAATGACCATTGAGACACTGAAATTAAGCAAGCTTTTGGAGAAAAATGAGCAAAATATAATACACAATAAGAATTTGCAATCTGTTAGGGCAGGAAAAGAGCAGAATACCTGCCTTTTTCATTTGGGTTCTTTGTCCCCTGGAAAAATGTCAACAGTGACTACTGTCTTTTCTTGGCCCCACCTCACATCCCCACAATCTACTTGCTTTCAAAATCTCTGAAACATACAGTAGGCGTGTTTAAAATGAACGCCATGTTTCTTGAAGTAATTGGTGAACTCCAGCTTCTCACCCATTCTGCTCCACGGACAAAAGACTATTACTAATTGTGATGCTAGTAGAGTCATTATTGATACTTTGCATTTCAAGTCTGAGATTGAGTCCATATTTGAGGAATGGCACGTTAGATTTTACAAATAGATTTAAAGTTGTACTATTGGACGAAGACGGGCTGTCACGTTCATCTCAACACTTCTTGGATCTTGCCATCCCAAAGGACCAAGAGGATGCTTGCTCTTTTCTTCGCTTTACTGACAACAAAATCCCCACAGAACGGAGTCGAGCAGAATTCATATTGTGTTTCTGTTTGAATGGCAAGTGGGGAGGAGGAACGCATCCTTAGTTATAATGATAAAACATTTCTTCTTGGAAAGTAATTTTCTGAAAAAAAAACATAAGAAGAACCTTTTCCAGTTAAATCTAAATTTGATTTAGTTATTATATTTGGTAAGACAATAGTTAATTTAGTGGCAGATAAAAGCAACTTGAGGTTTTGAGGAGTTTTTTTAAGGTCTCTTCTGCATTTGAAATAAAAAGAACGATTAGGAACTATAGTGTTAAATGGTTCATTTACAATGTTTGTTTCCATGGCTACAAATCAGGCAAACTGATGTAATGTGTGTGTTCTTACTCCCACCCCCTCCCAGGCTTTTGTAGATTTCTTCTCTCGGTGCCTCCATGAGGAATATAGGAGCAAGGGCATCTTTGTGCAGGTGAGTGGAGTTTGTTTCAGTTAAGTATCCCTGTTTTTGTGTGGTTTCCACAGCAACTGGTGCTGTCTTGACAACGCCAGAAAATCACATTCCTAAGTAAGTGAATGTGACGTTAGCAGAATGTGACATTAGCAGAATGTGACATTAAAGACATGGTTTCTTTTTTCTTTATGCACTGAAGTCTAGATTTTAAAAGAATTGTTGCCTAGAATTTTTAAGTAGGGATACCTAAAGTAGAACTAAATGCAGTGTAAACAGGTGAAGCATAGTTATTGTAAGTTCTTATGGTTTTATTTTGAGAGAATTAGACTATAATATCTCTTAGCTGCCAGATATGTGAAGTGTGCTGTGACTCTGTTCCAAACCCACTGTGTAATAACCACAAGAGAGGAGAGAGAGCTGAATAAAGCTAACTTTTACTAGAGCAAGGATGACTGCATACACCAGGATGATATAGGTGTGGTAGTAGTGATTTTTAATTTTTTAAAAATTGTGGTAAAATATCCATAACAGAAAACACCATTTAAATCATTTTTAAGTATTCAGTTCAGTGGTGTTAAGTACATTCACATTGTTATGCCACCTTTGCCCCCATCCATCTCCAGAACTTTTTTCATCTTCTAAAACTGAAACTCTGGATACATTAAACAATAACTCCCCATTCCCCCTCCCCTAGCCTGACAACCACCATTCTACTTTCTGTCTTTCTGAATTTGACAACTCTAGGTACCTCATATGAGTGGAATCATATAGTGTTTGTGTTTTTGTGAGTGGCTTCTTTCACTTAGCATAATGTCTTCAAGGTTCATCTAGGTTGTAGCAAGTGACAGGATTTCCCTCCTTTTTAAAGCTGAATAAAATTCCATTCTATGGATATACCACATTGTGTTTATCCATTCATTTGTTGATGGACATTTGGGTTGCTTCCATCTCTTGGCTTTTGTGAAGAATGCTGCCATAAACAGGAGCGTACACCTATTTTTTTTGAGACCCTGCTTTCAGTTCTTTGGGATATGTGCCCAGAAGTAGAATTGCTGGATCATATGGTAATTCTATTTTTTTTGAGGAACCGCCTTATTGTTTTCCATACTGGCTGCTCTATTTTACATTCCCACCAGCAGTGCACAAGGGTTCCAGTTTCTCCACATCTTCACCAACTTATTTTCTGTTTTTGTTTTTAAATAACAGCCGTCCTAATGGGTGTGAAGTGGTATCTCTTTGTGGTTTTGATTTGCATTTCCCTAATGATTAGTGACGTTGAGCACTTTTTCAAATGCTTTCTGGCCATTTGTATGTCTTCTTTGGATAAATGTATATTCAAGTCCTTTGCCCATTTTTCACTTGGGTTGTTTGCTGTTTATTGTTGAATTGTGGGAGTTCTTTGTATATTCTGGTTAGTAACCCTTTATTAGGTATGAGATTTGCATATGTTTTCTCCCACTCAATGGGTTGCCTTTTCATCCAAGGGATAATGTCCTCTGATACATAAAACTTTTTAATTTTGGTATAGTCCACTTTACCTGTTTTTTCTTTCGTAGCTTATGCTTTTGGTGTCATTGAAGAAATCAGTGCCAAGTCTAATGTTTTCTATGTTTTCTTTCAAGAGTTTTATAGTTTTAGCTCTTACATTTAGTCTTTTGCTCCACTTTGACTTAATTTTTATAGAGACCTTTGATTTTATTATGTAGCTAACAGGTACAACGCTGTGATAATACAATACAAAATACAAGAGGAAGCAAATGTAGTTTTTATAGGTATCTATCTCAAATTGGCTATTGTTCAACACAAATAATGGCTTACACCCTTTCTATGCTCAGGCACATTTTTCACAATGTCTTGGGATTAGTTACAATTCTTACCTCTTTCCTGCTCCTGCCCACCACCTGCCCCCACCTCTTCACACCCCCAGTGTTGATATGGCTTTCATTGCTGTGAGCCTAGTATTTAGCATTTTGCACCCTGAAGCCTCAAATGATCAATCATCATAACAATAGCTAATATTTGAGGGGATCCTTTCCAGGCACAGTACTAAGCGCGTCCTATGTATCCATGTATTTCATTGCAATGACCTCACAGGATGGTGTGATCGTCATCTTCTTTAAATTTATAGAAATTGGGGTTTAGAGAGGTTAAGCCACTTGCCCATGTTGAACCAGGACTCAAGTCTGAGTCTGTTTGGCACCAGAGCCTTGTTCTTAACCACTGGGCGACTTGCTCCAGGCCTTTAGGACAGCACTGAGCACTTATTGGACCCACCTGTGCTCAGGCGGTTATAGAACCAGAAGGTGCCTGTTCCATCTCCTCCCTTATATCTTTAGACAGTCAGGATGGGCCTGAGTGTTATTCAGGTCTGGCTTCTAAACCTTTTCATTCTATGAGTGGATCCCCGAGCGAACTCACCCACAGCGAGAAGGAGTGGTAGTTGGAAGAAGTATAGGGTGAATGTTTCCTCATCTTCCAGGGTCAACTTGGTCAACTCTCAACCCCCAGCTGAGCTTTGGCCAAAAGGACCCTTAGATGTCATAGCCACTTGGTATTGTTATGATTTGTAGCTTCCCATAGGGTACACTGGGGAGGACAGGGTTTTTCGAGAATCCAGAATTTTATACTGGACTACCCCACTCCACTACCCCACTCCGCTCTCCCTCTTCCCTGAGACACCACTCATCTTAATGCTCGTAGCTTGAATCTGCCACATAGAACATGCTGTATTTGGCTAGCAAGAAAACCAGTAAAGCATCACATGCCACACAGTGCTGTGCCGTTTTCTCATTCTGATGAATTTATTGTCATCAAGCTATTAATTGAAAAATGTTTAAACACGTGCTGAGACAAGGCAGGAATCCTAAGGTCCGTGGGTAGGTGACCTATAAGCAGTGTGACCAGAAGCTGCAGGTGTTTCAGTGACAAAAAGGAGTATTAGGCCTTGTGAGCACAGATGAGCGATTTCCAAAGTTCTGTGAATGGACTAGACCGTCTCCTCCCTTGTCCCCACAGCTTGATTCCCTCAGAGATCTTTTCTCCAGATTTGCTGCCTATTAATCTGGTGTGACTAGAAGCGACTACAAAAATACGTTAGCGTTTGCTTTCCGAAATACTGTACTTGGATAAACTTTTATTTTTTATTGTGAAATTTTTGTTGTACATTATTGTTTATCAGTCACCATGTAAGTGCATCCCTCCACCCCTTGTGCCCACCCCCCACCCCCCTTGCTCCTGGTAGCCACCATACAGTTCTATCTGTGCGTGTATTGGTTTATCTTCCACATATGAGTGTGAAATCATGCCCTGTTTGTCTTTCTCTTTCTGGCTTATTTCACTTAACATAATACCCTCCGGGTTGGATAAACTTTTATTTTTCCCTAATAATGAATTATAAATTACGTGAGTTCATTGATCATTGTCTTCCTTCCTATGAATTCATTCAGGGTTTAAACTTTGAATGAATTTGGTGAAAAAATAAAAACTCAGATGTTTGTGAGGGAAAGCACAGTTGTCAATTCTGTGTGAACACCTCAGAATGCTGAAGTAGAATAGAATTAATTCTAATTCTCATATTAATTCTGACCAAAGGGACAAACAAATCTGGTCTCAATGAAGCTTAAATATTATTAGTTTTTCTCTGGCAGTGTTGTATGTCTGCACATTTTTGGGACTAGGAGTATTTATCAGCTCATTTCCCCTTCCGTTCCATCCCACATACTGTTTCCTGGGTGATCTTGTTAACATACGAGTCAGATCATGTTGCTTTCCTTCATAGTCCTCCAGTGGCTGCCCCCCATGTTTAGGATTGAATCCAGACTCCCCAAGGCCATCGCCTTTCTTGCCGCCCATCATCCTACCCTGCGTCACAGCCAGAGTAGTGTTGTGGTCATTGTGGTGTTAGGTGCATGCTCTGTCCTCTGCAGGGCCCACGGCTGGCTCCTCTGCTGGCATGCCCTTTCCCCAGCTCCCCTCCAGGTCTAACCTGCACATCTCCCCACCCCACTCACACCTGAGCCTATGAGCGCTATCCACCTTTCTCAGCTCGGGCTGCACGTCACCCGCCCTGGGAAACCTTCTCTCAGCCGCCTGGCCCATTTGGTTATGCCCTTCCTTCCTTCTGCTCTCTTAGTTGTTATTATCTGCCTCTGCCTGATACTCTGTGGCCCTTCCCCCGTCCCCCACTTCAATGTGTTCTTGAGAACAAGGCTTGTACCTGGTTGTCTGTGTGTTGCTAATGGAGTATGTGATTTGGGGCACCCTGGAGACCTGCCTTTTGCTCAGCAGCACGGAGGACTCTGTGTATGCACGGCCGTGCTTTGCGGTGCGGGCGTCTGTTTTGAAGGCCTTTTGAGCTGCTGCTTCTGCTCCGGTATGCCTCTGGTCTGGAATTTTCACAATGTCTATGTCTAGAGGGCTGCCAGGCTGATGCTTTGTTGCTAAATTTCAATTTCTTCTAATCTGTGGAAGGGAAGGTCTTTTTAGGTCTACCTCCATGTGAATGTACGTCAGATTGCTCTTTTGGGAGAGGAAGAGGGTATGTTGTTCAAATTTTAGGTTGTTTTATATTAATTCTTCATTAATATTTTTTCCTTTGCTTTTCTTTTTCCATTTTCCCTCAACTTCATTCCTATAATTTTGTAAAAGCATTTAAAATTTCCTTCATGAGTTCAGATTTGCCATTATGTTCCCTGGAAACACAAACAAACAGTAGTGACAAGTGATATAAATGCCCTGGGGGTGAATTTTGGACTCGGACTATTGATTTTTAAGTAGAGGATAAGAAATACATTCTTGTAAACCTTATCAAAAGTGTGTTCTGTTGGTGAGGACTGTCTGTTCTCAGGATTACCCTGTTATTAAAGCCCAGTCAAAATTATTGTAACTCTTTCAAAGGGCAAAATCATAAGTAATTGACTGGCTAGTTGGTGGGCCCAAGTCCTGGCTTCATCCGTGTGCCCTGTACCACCTACCCATTAATGCTGAGCTGTTAAAAAATAGCTAAGACTAAGCCTACATCCTAAAACTATGCTTCTTGAACTCTTATTCTGTAAAACTGGGACAAGCCTTGTTTTTTAAAAAACTTTTTATTTGGAAATAATTTCAAATCTACAGAAAAGTTTTAAGAATAAGGATAGTACAGGGCCGGCCCCGTGGCTTAGTGGTTAAGTGTACGCGCTCCGCTACTGGCGGCCCAGGTTCGGATCCCGGGCCCGCACCGAGGCACCGCTTCTCCGGCCATGCTGAGGCCGTGTCCCACATACAGCAACTAGAAGGATGTGCAGCTATGACATACAACTATCTACTGGGGCTTTGGGGAAGAAAAAGGAGGAGGATTGGCAATAGATGTTAGCTCAGAGCCAGTCTTCCTCAGCAAAAAGAGGAGGATTAGCGTGGATATTAGCTCAGGGCTGATCTTCCTCACAAAAAAAAAAGAATAGTACAAAGAACACCCAATACCTTTTACTCAGAGTCACTTATTGTTAACATTTTACTCCTTTTGTTTTATCTTTGGAAATTAAGTTGCATACATTATGGTTCTTTACCTCTAAATACTTGAGTGTGTATTTCCAAAGAATAAGGATGTTCTGTGATATAACCACAATACGGTTACCAACTTTAGAGTCAACATTGATATAATATTTTTATCTAATCTATCATCTGTATTCCAATTTTTGACGCCATAATATTCTTTGTAGCATTTTTTATCCTCCAGTAAAGAATTCAGTCTAGGACCAGGTACAATATAGTTATATTATAATATAGTTGTGTTATAGAATTATAACTATAATTATAATATAGTCCCATCTCTTTAGTTTCCTTGAACCTGGAATGTATCCTCAGCCTTTTTTTTTTTGTTTTTGGTGAGGAAGATTGACTCTGAGCTAACATCTGTTGCCAATCTTCCTCTTTTTGCTTGAGGAAGATTGTCCCTGAGCTAACATCCGTGCCCATCTTCCTCTATTTTTGTATGTGGGTTGCCACCACAGCAGGGCTTGACAAGCGGTGTGTAGGCCTGCGCCTGGGATCTGAACCCGTGAACCCCGGACCACTGAAGCAGAGTGCACAAACTTAACCACTACACCACTGGGCCAGCCCCTTCTTTCTCTTTTATGACGTTGACATTCTTGAAGAGTACAGTACTCCTCCCTGCTCTTTGTGACTGAAAGGTCCTCATTTGGGGTTTCTCTGAGGCTTCCTCATGGTTACATTCAGGTTATGCTTTCCTGGCGAAGAGTACATACATATGTTGTGTCCTCCGGAGGGCCTCACATCCAGAGACACACATCTGCCCTCACTGCTGATGTGGATTTTGCCCCTTCAGTCAAGGGGTTACCCAGTTTCTCCTCCGTATAGTTACTACTTTTTTCCTTGCACTAATAAGCGATCTGTGGGGAGACACTTTAAGACCGTGCAGATATCCTGCTCACTATCACGGTTTCCTGTAGATTTAGCATCTGGGGATAATTCTTCATAAATCTGAATATGAAGAGGTTTTTTTTTTTTGGTGAGGAAGATTGACCCTGAGCTAACATCCATGCCAATCCTCCTCTGTTTGCTGAGGAAGATTAGCCCTGAGCTAAGATCTGTGCCCATCTTCCTCTATTTTTTGTATGTGGGATGCTGCCACAGCATGGCTTCATGCAGGGTGTGTAGGTCCGTGCCCAGGATCCGAACCAGCAAACCCTGGGCCGCCAAAGCAGAGCTCGTGAACTTAACCACTACGCCACCAGGCCGGCCGCATGAAGAGGTTTTTGATGCTGAAGAATTCATGAAGCTGTGCCTGGATAGTTAGCCATTTCAAAGCAAGAAGTCACAGCTTCCTCAATCCAGGCTGCGGTTTTCTGTAGACCTCATTTATCACCGGTGTGTTGTGGGGCCATGAGGAAGGGACGCTGAGCTTCGAGTCAGCAGACCAAGGTTGAGTTCTGAAATCCCCACTCACTGGTCATCTGACCTACAGAGAGGGGCTTCATTACCTTGAGCCTCAGTCTCCCCTTCTGGCAAGTGCGGACAAGTGATGTGGCAAAGATAAGAACACTGGAAACTGTGAAATGATAGAATATAAGTGTGAAGAAGAAAGAAACTTGCATTTATGGAACATCAACAGTATGCGCCATGTTTTCACCTATTTTTTTTAATCTTATTTGAGGTAGATGTTAATGTGGTCCCATTTTACAAATAAGAAACTGAGAATCAAGAGTAGTCATGTAAGGTGACTCAGGTCAGTTCATCTTCTCAGACAGTGAGTGCTGCTCTCTGCCAGGTCGTAAGCTAGGCAGGGAGGAAACAGGTGAATAAGACACAGTTCCTGTCGCCAGGGCACACACAGAAAAGAGAGACACTTAGACACATCACAATGACAAAGGATAGTAAGTCCACAACTAGAGGTGTACATCATGGTCCCCATTTCTTCAGTCAAGAACTACTTAGGGGGCCGGCCCGCTGGCGCAGTGGTCAAGTGTGCATGCTCAGCCTTGGCGGCCCGAGTTCGGATCCTGGGCGTGCACTGATGCACCGCTTGTCAGGCCATGCTGTGGCGGCGTCCCATATAAAGTGGAGGAAGATGGGCACAGATGTTAGCTCAGGGCCAGTCTTCCTCAGCAAAAAGAGGATTGGTGACAGATGTTAGCTCAGGGCTAATCTTCCTCACCAAAAAAAAAAAAAAAAAAAAACACAACTACTTAGAGGCTCCCTAATAGTCTGGCAGATGGGGAAACAATGGCGAAAAAGACGGATGGAGCCCTGCTGTGGACAGAATTTACGTTTAGTGGGAAGGAGGAGACAATAAACAAGTGAACAAATGAAGAAGGAGATGATTTTATACAGTGATAAGCGCTATGAAGAAGCTACAGGAGGCGACGTGTTCAAGGATGTGGGGAAGCGTAGGGAACTGACTGATCTGGATCCATAACATGGTTGGAATAACCCCAAAGTCTGGGGTTATTCTGCAACGCCTTCCTGTTCCTCGTGGAGGCGTGACACTGCACCATAGAGTTTTCTTCCCTTTAGCTGGGGGGCCAGGCCTCTGGGAGTGCTCTCAACAAGGAGATCATTTACTGACTGAAACCATCCCATAAAGTTTAGTTTGCCTGCCTCTTTACCAGAGGAAAGATGAGGACGCAGGGAGAGGCCACCTGAACCCAGAGAAGGTGGGTTATAAGTTTCAGCTCGTCTGAAAATGTAGATTTTCTCATTCTTGGTGTGAGATTTCAAAAGAATACTCCGTTTAAATGTGAACTGCCCATAATGGAGAAATTCTTTGAGCCCCATTCTCTTAGGTTACTCCCTTCCAGTGCTTTGGTCCTCTTTGGTGATGAGAGTTGGTGGTTTTGTTACTTCAGTTAAAAATGTGGTTTTTAATGAGAATAAGTTTAGAAAACAAATAGGACAAATTGAGAGGAGGGAAAAACAAAATTAAAGTTTTTTTTAAATGAAAGAAGATATTCCTCTTTCATATTTTGTTCAAATATTTTATTGCTTAGAGTAATCATCCAGATCTATTGGGCTTCAAAGAGCTAGTAAGCTAAATATTGAGAAATGGCTATCATCTTGTTAATTGCCAGTGACAATAAAAGAAGGTAACGGAGTGTATCTGTAGTGCAAAGGAGTCTAAATAGGGAGAACTATAAAGTAATATAAAGATTCTCACAGGAAATATTCGTATCTGGTCTACTACACCAACTTTGAGAAATTACGAATCATAAAATTAGTCCTGTTGGGGTAATTGGACTCATATCCCTTCCAACTGGGTGAATCTCCATTTTTGTCAACGATAATGTCTTCTTTTCTTGGCCCTTTACAACATTGTGCCACAAGAACTAAAAACTTGCGAGGTCCTTTAGTCCCTCCAAACCACATTAAATCTGTGTCCAGAAAGGACCCAGATATCCAGGTGATTCCCTCAACAGTCATTCCCTATAGGAAATGGTATCTTACATCTCTTACAAGGTATAAAAATTCAGCCAAGGTTTTCTTTCCAAATTTATTCTGACAAATATAAATATCATAAAATAATTACTAATACATACCAGAGTTCAAATCCAACACTCTTTAACAGACAATATTTTATTTAATCCTTGTAATAGCACAATAAGGAAGATGTTATATCCCCCAATTGCAGAGGAAGAAACTAACGTTCAGTATTTTGCTCCAGATCACACAATTAGTAAGTGGTCAAGATGGAATTTGAATCCAAGTCTGTCTGATTTCAAAGCTGGTTTTTTTCCCCTACCACTGCTCCCACTCTAATCTGAGCCCTGGCCATTTTGTAGTATCTTCCTTTCTGGCCTCCCGACTCCCATCCTTGCCTGTAGCCCCACAGTCAGCCCTAGCCATCAGAGTGATCTTTTTAAAGCAAAGTCCGGGTCAGCAGCAGCACTCCTCTGCTGAAAAATTCTCCAGTGGCTTTTCATCTCTTTCAGAGTAAAATCGTGAGTTCTTCTGACCCACCATGTTCTGATTTCAAAGGTTCCACATTATCTCACGCCCCTGCTATTTCTCTGGCATCCTTGCAGTTCCTCAGACACTCTGAGCACACTCCCACCTCAGGGCCTTTGCACTTGCTGTTCTTTCAGTCTAAAAGGCTCTTTACCCAGATATCCTTTTAGCTAGCTCTCTCCTTTCATTCAGATCTTTGCTTGTGTTACCACATCAGAGAGGCCTTTCTTGATCATCTACAGGAAAAGCCTCTATCACCTCTGTGCTTTACTCAGGTTGATTTTTCTTCTTCCTTTTTATCATCACTTTCCAATATTGTATACATTTTTTACTATTTGTTTGTAGTCTGTGTGCACCCCCCACTAAATATAAGCTTTATAAGATTAGGGACTGTATTCCCAGTGCCTAAAACAGTGTTCTACTAGGTGCTCGGGAAATATTTGTTGTTAAATAAATACTTTTTGTGAGATTACACTGTTTTTTCCTTTTGTTCCTTGAATGTTAACATACAAATTCCACATATTTGGAGGGAGGTCATTTGTGGGATTAGCAGCCAGGCAGTGCTCATCCAGGATTTTCTTTGTGCAGAGCACAATATTTTAACTCCTTTCTTTGGGACTTACGTGCTAAGATTTATCCCTAATGTTACTCTTTGCCATGTAAGTAGGGGTCTCTGCACCATCAGAACGATTCCTTTTTCCTAACATTTTCTAGACAGTCCAAGAGTTTCTACCAATGAGATAATCAAGGGCCCTTTTGTGGAAAAGCTCATCTCCTGGGCTGCAGGTAAAATAATATAAACTCCAAAACCAGGATCCGTGTGTATAATTATTCAGGTTTTCTGGAGGATATCAGATCCTGAAATGGAGGAAGAATACACAGATATAGGAAGAAAAGGTGCCTTTAATGCCTCCTAGGAGCTGCAGCCTCTGCCTTAAGAATGTGTACCACACTGGTGAATTTCATGCCCATGAAAGGCAGATTAGACACCGTGTCTAGGATGCCGTATCGTGCAGATAGACTGGAGCCTGGTGTCCTCTGGACCCATGTTTTCCAAAGCATGTGAATTGTTCGGGTCATTTTTAAATTCGAGATTGCGTGGTTAGCAGACAGATGACCACACGAAAGACGCTGCAAGACGCTGCACCACATGAAGTTACAAGGGTCAGTGTCTGATTCTTGAACACTGCCGTGCAGCACTGGGTCTCCACCTTGCCACTGCTCCCTCCTGTTCTGAATCCAGGTCCCCTGACTTGTTTTGTGAAGACCAGATACCTAAGCAAGCCACTCCAGTGGGTGGTGAAGAAGAAACCAAGGTGTCTCCAGGGAATTTTTTTTTTCAATAGGCTGAGCAAGGATAAGATGTCAACAACTCTGCTTTGTGTCTTAGTTAATTATTTTCAGTTTGGGATTCTAAATTTGCAGACCAGGACACTTGCCCGCACCTGTAGCTGTCAAGGTCCAGGTTGTTTCATGTTGGCAGTATTTATAATGGCAAACTGTTCAGCTTCACCAACTTCGAAAATTTGTTTTGCATAAAATACTTCCTGTAAAAGTATGAGTATCTTCTGACCTGTTCTTTTTTTTTTTTTTTTTTTTTGGTGAGGAAGATTGGCCCTGAGCTAACATCTGCCAATCCTCCTCTTTTTTTGCTGAGGAATACTGGCCCTGGGCTAACATCCGTGTCCATCTTCCTCCACTTTATATGGGACGCTGCCACAGCATGGCCTGACGAGCGGTGCATCAGTGCGCACCTGGGATCTGAACCTGTGAACCCCGGGCCACCGCAGTGGAGCGCGCGCACTTAACTGCTTGCGCCACTGGGCCGGCCCCTTGACCTGTTCATTTTAATGTTTTCCTGAGTAAGCAGGAAAAATAGATTAATTATTGTTTACTAGGTTTTTGTTTAACTCTTTAAGGATGTACCTAGATGACATTTTGACATATAAGATACTTCCTTACTTTACATAACTTGCCATATTCCTTTTTTAATTCTTGGCAAGTAGCTAGACCTATAAGTGTGCCTTTATTTAGACAGATGATCTTGCTTAAGCCTCAGGATATCTAAAATTGTGGTTTAAATGCTAATATCACATTGTCAACTTCCTGGTGTTATTAATTCTCTGGACTGCAGCAGTGGAAAGGGACCCCAATACTATTCTTCAGTGCTATCCATAATGAAGTATTCTGTTGCTAATTCATTCCATAAATCTCTACGCCTTCGCCGTGTGCTAGGTTACTGTTCTCAGCAGTGGCAATATAGTGTGAATAGGACCATGTCTTCATAGAGCTTATGTTCTAGAAATTGATAATGCCCAGTGACTGGATTTAGTTTTCTGTACTGTTTCGCTTCCTTCTGCCACTGCTTCACACATTTCCAATGTCTGAACCATTTTGAACTACTTGAAGTTCCCTGAGTACATCATACTCTCTTATGTCTCCTTTTCTTTGCTTCTGCTGTTCCCATTACCCAAAATGTTCTTCCCTTATTTACCTGGCAAACTCCTCCACTTTTTTAAGACCTAGCTCAAAAGTTATTTCTTCTCTGAATCCTTTCCATCCTTCACTAGGCCGTGTTAACCACCTTGATTTTAAACCACTGTTGAAATAAATAAATACTCTTTCCAGAATAGAACTTAACATTTCTTAATTGGCAAAATATACCTCGACTTAGTTGCAATTCCTGGGTATGCCTCTCTTGTCTCCACCTGCAGAGCCAGCAGATTCTCTAACTGGGTGGTTCAGCTGAATGATGCGTTAACTTGTGGCACCCTCAAGTGGTCCAGCCAGGCAGTGCGATTTAATTCTTCTACAAGATCAAAATAGTCCAGTTTATGCCATAAATACATATATATATATATGAGGGAGGGAGGATTATAATATAATTAGGTAACTGGAAGGTAGAATTATGAGACCATCTTTATCTTGAGAAGCTCAAAACTTTACAGTACTCTTAGCAGGCTTGTGATGTATATATGGGAATGGTTTTTTAATCTTCACTTTTTTGTAACCAGGAAAACTGAGGCATAGAAACGTGACAGGGTTTGCTTATGTGCCTTCCTTATTTGAGTCAGAGAATATGCATATACTTTCTTTTGCTTTGTTTCCCACTCAGCTTGGTGAATAGATTTTTCTTTCCTTACCCATTGTTGGAGCCTCATTGAGTTCTGCCTTTCATACTGTGTGTTAGTCTGTGATCCCTCTTGGGTTTGTGCTCTCATGTACTGTATACTTGCAGCAACGTGGTTTTAAAATTAAAGACCTTTTTGACAAAATATATTTGCTCATTATGTGAAGGATAAGTGTACAGTGATAATTCCAATAAACAAATTCCCAAAAACCAAAAGTCACCTAATCAAAGTTGGCCCGGGTATTGAGGTACTTTGGGGACATTAGTTTACTTATTGTGGGTTTGTGGCTGCAGGGACTAAGAAAGAGAAAGATGGAGAGTGACAGTGGTGAGATTGGGTTCTTGGTTCTTAACAGGTAGGCTGTATTTCTTGACTCATACTTGAGAGTGGGAAAAATACAAAACCAAACCAAACCCAAGAGCCATGGAAACACTCCTTCCAGCTCTCAGCAGGAAGGAAATCCATAGTCTGGAACACGTCTCAATTTTATTTCTACCTCAGCAATGAAGTTTTTGATTTTGACCACCATGTGTTAGAACAGATCTTCTTTAATAGAAGTATCATTGTAGTTTATACCCTTTCCTTTCACACATGTGAGATAAACAGAAGACATTCACTCTTTGGTGAACAACCATGCCCAAGTTATTTCAAACTATAGAAGGAATCTTTTACGTCAGGACTCAGGACTCATTGTAATAGGGTTTCCTCATATTCTGTGTTGAATCATATCCAGAATGCAGCAAGCATAAGCAATAAAGAACCTAACACTGGTTGAGGTCCTCTAAAAGGTAGTGTTCAGATTTGTCATCCCACACCAGTCCTGTCAAGCATCTCTTAGTTACCCAACCTGTTTCTACATTGTTCTTTTGTCTCCCCTGACAAAGAAAAATAAGGGAGGTGGTCTTATCTTATCAATAGCAAAGTTTACAAAACTCAGAGGCAGAATGGTAAGAAACTAGGGAAGAAAAGTGGTAGCCCAAGGCTGAGAAAGTGAAGTGTTTATTTTAGAAGGACCAAAGCTGATAGAACAATCTTAACTAACCATAAATTATGGAGAAAATTAGTATTATCTCTTTAGGAGTATAAAATGTCAAAAATCTCTTGCTTGGTGTTCTGTAACAGTGTTCAGTTTAGAAAGAGTAGAGTCTTCCACCCTGAATCTGCTCTCTAGACTTGTTTAATGCTTTCTTTATAAAGATTCAAAAAGGTATATTTCTGTTTATTTTTAATATTTTCTCTAGTCTCAAATTGTTTTATTGATAGATTGGTTTATTACAATTTGATGCTGTCATATGTTCTATTAAGGTGGTTTTAGATAGCTACTTCTCTTTTCTCTCTCTCAAGATAGAAACTAGATTTCATCAGAATGCTTCTGCCGCTAAGAGCAGTCAAGCACCACTGTGAATTTGGAGTTCGTGGCCTTCCTAATCAGTGGCATATTTTGGGGGGGGGTGTTGCCTTTCTAGAGTGTTCTGCCATACTTTGTTGCTACGAAACTGTCTAAAATCCGAAAGCCGACTTTGGATAAGCCCTCTTCAGAGACGTATGTGAAGTCAGCCATTAAAACAGTGGGTCTGCAGTCCCGAACCAACGGATACCCCATCCATTCTCTCATGGTATGTAGATTTTTCAGTCCCAAATCAGTACTTTGGTTTGGGAATCACAAAATAGTATGTCATATATTAGCAGATATACACTGTCTAGACTTCCTAGTGAGGCATCTATGTTTTATTTTAAACTGTACACCCAAGAACTTTAAAATCTATCTGTAAATAAAACAACAATGTAGTAAAACATAAGATCATATGCTTTAATTTACCTCCAATTGTAGGCTGTAATTACGTTATCTCCCCATTTCTTTCCCTAGGGCTCACTAATCTCAACCCTGCCTTCTTCGATCTATATGAAAATGTCCATGAATTTAACCAAGTCCGTGCGGGCTCGCTATCTGAAGAAAAACAAGAAGAACTAAGCATTGATTGATAACGGCGTTGAGTAACTCGGCCAGACGCTCCAGCCTGTGCAACTTCACTGCAAGGCACCCACCCATCTCCAAAATCTTCAGCTGTCATTGCAATAGTTACTAATAAAGCTAAATCTTATCATAATTGGGAGGAAAACAGAAGCTGTTTTCAGGAGTCCTTGACATATATTCTGGACTCCACCAGGAGTTAGTCTGAAGTGTAATACAAATGCTCATATCAAATGGATATAGAACTAACATTAGCAATAACAGCATAGTGGGAAGGAACACAATTATAGCAAATCACAGAATGATAGAGTTAGACATAATACTCAACAATTTCATCTGGCCCAGAATGCCAATGATGATTATTCTTGTATTTTCTCTGAAATACACTTTAGAAAGTAATGGCCAGCTAATCTTTTTTGTTTTAACACTTTGAGGGAGTGAAGATTAATTGATTCACTTATGATTAATTGATTCACTACATTTTGCATAGCTCTCTGTAAGATTTTCTAAAAGGATGTCCTGGCTTATACATTTATATGGGGCTTTTCTTTCCCAAAGGTAGCTAATGAAGTAAAAGTAGTTATTTTTGACACATGAAGCCCACTAAAGTATGCTTTCCTCTCATACATATTTCTTCTCAGTTTAAATGTATGTAAGTTCTGAAAGCTATATGGTATGATTTAGGAAGGTAAATAGGCCAAAATGTACATTGAGATGGGCAGCCACCTCTGGTGCCACTGAAACTCTGACCCAGGAGAGTGGCCTGCCTGGACCCCAGCCTTCTTTGTTTCTGCATGGCACCAATACTGTCTAGGAGTAGATAACAGGCTACTCCTAGAACAGTAATGATATCAAAGACGTGGCATCATACTTGTAAATAAGTTCCCTATAGGTATCGATATAATTAGTTTTAATCAGAGAGGATATAACCATGGTGTTGATTGAAAATATATTTCTTTGGTGCTTGAAATTAAGACCATTTTTACACTTGGCTTAATATAAATTAAGAATTACTTTTATCCTGCTGCATAACTTGTCTGGGGAAATCGTCAAGAAATAATTTAATATTGTGAAACAGGCAACGCAGAAGGTAGGCCTTTACCTAGGCTATGGTTCCTAGGCTCTGAGTTGTAAGCACCAGTAAATTTGCAAAAAAATTTTTAATTGGGCTGTTTAAGTGTTTCTAGCTTTTAATTTTGTCAGCTAAGGACATAAAACAAAAACAGAAAGACTCAAATTACCATCTGCCAGTAGCATCATTATGTAAAAGGAAAGACATTTAGCACCCAAAGTGTAGGAAGAACATAATCTCAGAATAAGGAATAGTCATTTAAACTGAATAAATTTAGCTTTATGAAAAACACATTGCCTTTTTCTCTCTTTTTGTTGTAGAAATGGTGAGACCACAATGACCTGGGCAACATTTTGTTTTCACACGTTGGTTGGTTGTCGTGGTGGTGGTTTTTGGTGGAGAGTTGGTAAAGCGGGAGAGGGACTGACTTGCAAGTATACAAAATACTTTCCCCTTTATCCCAGTTAGAAAATAGTTGTATTCTGGCTCAGAAATCCCTTAGCAATCTCAAATCTGAGCTATGGTTTTGACTGCTTCAACTTAGCAAGTATCCTCCTGGACATTCAAGGTTGAAGATGACGACATGAAAATCTGTTTCCAGGCTCCTGAAAGAAAAATTGTACTAAAAAAACCAGTGTTCTCAAAACCTTCAAAATAGTGAAGCATAATTTTTAGACTTAACTTTATATTAACTAGATTGTATAGTCTGATGTGTGCTAGATAAGGTTTGAACCCAAAAGGAGTGGAGTAGAAGATAGTTTTGATTATGTAGAAACAGCTCACCTCACGACACAGAAAGCGGATTTTAATTTATTACCCTTTCATTGTGCTTTCAGTGCAATAGCATGAAGGAACAGGAGAGGAGTTGTCCTACACACATAATGATGTGTGCCATTCTGATCTGTCCTTGTGTCGGTCCCACGTGCACTGGAAAGAAAGAAATAAATGCTAAAGATGATATTGTTGGTCTCCATTTCCTCAAATGTGGTCCTGCCCTAAAGAGATGAATTCTGAGTTCTCATTTGATATTTATTGCATTAAAATACAATAAAATTGAACTTTATATGGAGTGAACTTCAGTGCTGACGCCAACACAAACGGTGCTGATTCAGTGTGGAAGAGGAGGTTAATTGTGATAATAACACCTTATGAGAATGAAATAAGTTACGTACTATATAATTTCTTAGGTCTGTTGACACCAAAAATTACCTGCGATTTAGGTGCTTGGATTCTGCTACTTTGCTCTGTAGTTTACCAGTGTCAAAATTATTAAAGCTTTATATTTAATATGTTGGAAACTAATTTAATTTTAAAAAATTCTAAGGACTCAGTACTTTGTGACATTCTAGTATTTTTAGATTGGCGTATTTATGTCACTCATCTTATGATGCAAAACATACAAATATGGACAATTTAAATTCCTTGGTGCAAAAGCAATTCTTTCTGAGATTTATAGGAAGAGATCTAGAAATGGAACATTGTGTCTAGCATGAACACAACATACGAGATGAAAAATTTTAATGTGATGAACAGCATATTACAACTTCGTCCACCCTCCTTTTACGTGTCCTTGAAAAGCAAACAAAATGGGTACCACAGACAATCCTAAAAGGATGCAAGGCACGCTTGCCTTCCTTGTTACCACAGTTTCTAGACATTCTGTTGTGTGAATTTATTGAGTACCATCCATGTGCCACTCTTCTGGGTGCTGGAGAAACTACAGTGAACGAGGCAGACAAAAATTCTTGCCCCATTCTGCTTATGTTTGAGCTGGGGGTAGGGGGGGGAGCAAAGGAAGGAGACAGATAATAAACAAAAGGAATAATAATGTCAGTGCCATGTGCCGTGGGAAAAGACGAGGCAGGGTGAGGAGGATGGGAATCGATGTCAGGGTGGGACGGGAAGCTTGTGATTTTAAGTAAGGTCTTCATGGTAGGCCTTAGTGAGAGGTGGCATTTGAACAGTCATGAGCCAGCCTTTCAGCTACCTGGGGGAAGGGCATTTCAGGCAGACTTGCCTGTGCCAAGAGCCCAAGGAGAGAGCACACCTGGTGTGCTCCAGGAACAGCTAGGAGTACATATATATTGAAGTCTGTACTAAGTGAGATATTTCCTGAAGATTTCAGAGATCTAGCTTTCGTGTAGTCATGACTTTCTAGTATTAAATCACCTTGACATTCTTGGTCATGTTTCACTATCTCTACACTTCTGAATTCAGTTTGCTGGTATTTTATTTGGAATTTTTGTGTCTATATTTAGGAAACTGGCTTGCAGTCTTTCTCATACTTGTCTGGTTTTCAAGTCAAGATTATAATAACTTCATTAAATGAGCTGGAGAGTGTTGCCTATCTTACTATTCTCTGGAAGAATCGGTAAAAGATTGGAACAGTCTTTTCCTTGCAAGTTTGTAAAACCATCTGGCTGTAGTATTTTATTTGTGGGAAGATTTTTACTACTGATTATGCTGCTTTAATGGTAATATGACTATGCAGCGTTTCTATTTTTTCTTAAGTCAAATTTGAAAAAAAGTCTAAGCATTTACTCATTTTTTCCCAAACTTATTAGCATAAAGTAACTCAAGGAACTTTATTTTTTAAACCTCTGTTGAGTATATACTTACTTATATTTCCTTTCCCAATATTATTTGTGTCTTCTCACTTTCTTTTCCTTGACCATTTTGCCCGAAGTTTGTCTATTTTATCAGTTTTTTTAAAGAACCAACTTTTGGCTTTGTTGATCCTTTCTGCCCTTTTCATTTTATGTTCTGCTTTCTGGGGGTTTATTCTGTTGTTTTTCTTGTTTCATAAATTGGACATTTAATTCGTGTTCAATATTTTTTTTCTATTATATAAACACCTAAGGCTCTAAGTTTAATTAACTTTTGCTACATCTCACAATTTGTGTGGGTGTGTACACAAACTTGTATATACACTCACTTATTCTTTTTCAGTGCTAATTTAAAATTTACATTATGATTTCTGACTTATGAATTATTTAGAAATGTGTTTTTAAAAGCACAAATTTAAGTTTTTATAAATGCATTTCCTTTTTAAAAAAACTTGTATTTGGGCCGGCCCCGTGGCTTAGCGGTTAAGTGTGCACGCTCTGCTGTTGGCGGCCCGGGTTCGGCTCCCGGGCGCGCACCGATGCACTGCTTGTCTGGCCATGCTGAGGCCGCGTCCCATATACAGCAACTGGAGGGATGTGCAGCTATGACATACAACTATCTACTGGGGCTTTGGGGGAAAAAATAAAAAAAAAAATAAAAATAAAAAAAAAATTTAAAAAAAAAAAAAAAACTTGTATTAGTGTCACCATCAATAAGACAATTTTACATTACAGCATTCTGATACAATGGATTGAAGAAGATACATCACTTATGTGGTATTCCTGCCAAAAATGTATAACGTGAACCTAATCAAGAATATGAGAAAAACCTAAATTGAGGGATTTTCTACAAAATAACCAGCCTACACTTGTCAAACATTTCAGATTAAAGAAGACTAAAGAAATGTGACACGTAAATGTAACACATGATCATGGGTTGAATCCTTGTTGAGAAAATTTTTTCTTGTTATAAAGGACATTTTTGAGACAATTGGTGAAATTGAGTAAAGTCTGTAGGTTAGATAATAGCATTGTATCAATGTTAATTTCCTGAGTTTGATCATTGTATTGTGGTTAATTAAGAAAAAGTCCTTGTTGTTTAGGAAATGTACACTAGAGTAGGGATAATGGGACATTATATATGCAACTTAATCTCAAAAGGTTCATAAAAAAATTATGTACACAGAAATGCTCAAGCAAATGTGATATGTTAACATTTGGAGAATAGGTGAAGGGTATATGGAAATCTTTGTCCTGTTTTTGCAAATTTCTTGTAAATCTTAAATTATTTCAAAATAAAAAGTTTAAAAAAAACTTTTGTTATTGATTTCTAAATAATTGCATTGTGATCAGAGAACATGTGAGTATGACATAGCTTGGGCAAGTTATAATCTTTCTCTGCCTCAGTTTTTGCCATCTGAAAAATGGAAATAAAAATAGCACCTATTTCAGAGATTGTTGGGAGCAAAAATTAATATTTTTAAAGTGCTCAGGATCCAGTCTGGCATAAAGCAGGATATATATATAAATGTTGCAGTGGGCTGAATAATGGCCCCCAAAGATAAGTCCTAATCCCTGTACCTTGTAAACGTTACCTTATATGGAAAAAGGGTCTTTGCAGATATAAATTTAGGGATCTTGAGATGAGATTTTCTTAGATTATCCAGATGGGCCCTAAATGTGTCACAAGTATCCTTAATAGAGAAGGAGAGAAAGGTTACACACAGAAGAGAAGGTAGTGTGACCATGGAGGCAAAGACTGGAATGATGCCATCACAGGCCAAGGAATGCTGTCAGCCACCAGAAGCTGGAAGAGGCAAAGAACGGATCCTCCCCTAGAGGTTCTGGAGGTTGTGGGGCCCTGCCGACACCTTGATTTTGGCCTAGAAACTGATTTGGATTTCTGGCCTCTACAATAAAGAATAGTCTTACTTTAAGCCACTGAGTTTGTGGTAATGTTACAGCAGCCATAGGAAACTAACACAAATGTAAACTTTTTATTATTGCCTATTTTTAGAAATTTTATGAGACTTTTTTAATGTCTAAGTATGGCCAATTTTTTAAATGTACCTGTGTGCTTAAGAAGACTGTTTATTTCCAGCTGTTATTTTCTATATATGTCCGTTAAATCAAGCTTGTTAATTGTGTTCAAATCTTCCATTATCTTTACTAACTTGTCTGCCTGACCAATCAATAATTGAGAGGGGTGTTTTGAATTCTCTCACTGTTAATGGTGGATTTGGTCAATTTCCTGTTTTTATCAATTTTTCCTTTATACATTTTGAGGCTATCTTGTTAGGTGAACAAAGTTTAGAATTCTTATGTCTTCCTGGTGAGTTGAACTCTTTTTTGGTTATGTAGTGACATCCTTATTGCTAATGCTTTTTGCATTAACATCTGTTTTCTGTGATATCAATATAGCTACCTCTGCTTTATTATGGTTAGTATTTAGTAGTATATATTTTTCAATCCTTTTGCCTTCTGTCTTTCTACATATTTATGTTTTAGCTTTGTCTCTTATAAGCTAAATAAATCTGGATTTTTAAAAATTTGGTAATTGCCTTTTATAGGCAAGTTTATTCCATTTACATTTATTATGACTTCTAAAACATGAAAACTTCTATCATGCTATTTTGCACTATTTGTTTCCCTCTTTTATGCTTCTTTTTTCTCTCTTCTTGATTGGCTTGACTGTTGTTTTATTCCATTTCTCCCCTTGTACTGGTTTGGAAGTTTTACACTCTATATTTTTCTTGTGTTTACTCCTGAACTGTTTCAGCGCATACTCAATACAATCTAGAGTTATCTGGAATCATAACTCCTTCTTTAGTAATATATGGTCTTTAGAACATAATTCTGATCAACCCTTTCCTACTTTACGTTTTTGTGGACCAGTATTTTGTTTTTTTAACCCCACAAATTAGGTGATTTCATTATTATTTTATACAAACATGTTGGTATAAAATAAATCACTACATTTATCAATTTCTTTGCACACCTCTCTTGCATCTCAGACCTTCCTTCTGGTGCACATCATAGTTTAATTGGAACCATTTTTTTTTCTTTTGTTGGTGCTATATTTAACCTATGTGACGTAGAATTGATGGCATCTTAAAGTTAATGAAATACCTGATCATTCCACTGACTTCTGGCTTCCATTGTTGGTGTTCAGAAGTCAGTGTCAGTGTGGCCTTCTTTCACGGGTGATATATCTCTGGCCACTTAAGATACCTTCTGACTTAATGTTCCTCAGTATCATGACAATGTATCTAAATGTGAAATTTTAAAAATTTATCCTAGCTGGTTATATTATGCTTCCTGCATTTAAGAATTTATGTCTTTTGTCATTTCTGAAAAATTCTCGTCTCCATCTGAATCTCTAGTTGTAAGTGTCATATCTCCATTTTGCCTCTTAACCTCTCTTTCATATTTTCCATCTTTCTTGTCTCCCTGAGCTGCATGCTGCATAATTTCTTTACATCTACATTCCGGTTCTCTAATTCTTTCTTCATATCTTTTATCTGCTGTTAAAGCTATTCACTACTCACTATTCACTTTAATTTCAGTAATATTTTTCATTTTTAAAAGTTCTAGTTGGTTCTTGTTTACATCCGCCTGGTCATTCCTGATAGTTGCTTAATGCTTGCTCATTTTTAAAATTCAGTTTTAAAAGTTTATGAAAGTATTTCATACATTGGTATTTTATATTCCATATCTGGTGAATCTCCTATCTGAAATTCTTAGGAGTCTGAATCTATTGTTTGTATTTCTGCTGACTCGCATTCAACGTGGCTTGTTTCCTTCTGTGTTTGGCATTTTTATTTTCAAGTCCTGTTTGGTTGATTTTAATCTGGAGAAGAATCCTGGGAGCTAAATTGGGATGTTCTTCTTCAGAGATGATTTTTTGCTTCTGTCAGTGGCCTGGGGCCTTTACCAACCCGGCACCACTCGCACCCCATTGGAGGGACTGGATTCAGTGCAGGAGTCCCAGATTTAGTCCTCTGACCTTGAGTGATTGCAAGAGTTACTCTCCTGTTCCTAAGGATAGTTTTGGCATTTCCCCCACTGATTTCTTGTTTTCATACTGTTCTCTGCTTCTAGATCTGATTTCAGTTTCCTACATTTTTTTCCCTTTTGGTTTGTTTTCTGCCCTTGGAGATACCACTTCTTGTGACTCCAGCCTTGCATTAGAATGTATAGAGTGGTCACAAATTCATTTTACAGGAGTTTGGGGGGTTATTTGTTTCACATTTCTTCTAGGTAAGGATTCAGTATGTAAACTAATAGATATACAATGGAACAACATAGGGAAAAATTAAAATTTCTGTAGAGAACAGACGAGACATAGAGACAACTTCTAACTAGCATTCATAGGGACTTTGTGGCCCCTCTGTATGTTTGTTATAACTTAGCCAGCATCTACTTGTATTAGTCAGCCATACTGCCAGAAGTCTCCATTGAGTTTTCCACCTTTTTTTTTCTCTCTGTGCTTCAGTTTGGATGTTTTCAATTGACTGTCTTTTTTTTTTTCTTTTTTTAATAGACTGTATATTTTAGAGCAGTTTTAGGTGTACAGGAAAATTGAGCAGAAAGTACAGAGAATTCCCATATTCCATACCCTTGCCCTTCTCCCCCCCATTTTCTCTATTATTAACATCTTAGTATGGAACATTTGTTATAACTGATGAACCAATAGTTACATTATTATTAACTAAGGTCCATAATGCACATTACGGTTCACTCTTTTTTGTGCATTTTAACAAATGCATGTCATGTATCCACCATTACGGGACAATATAAAATAGTTTCCCTGCCCTAAACATCCCCTGTGCTCCACTTAATTCATCCCTCCCTTCTCCCCCACCCCCAAACCCATGATACCCAGTGATCTCTTTGTCTCTATAGTTTTGCCTTTCCCAGAATTATATAGTTGGAATTATACAGTATGTAGTCTTTTCAGACTGGCTTCTTTCACTAATAGGCATTTAAGTCTCCTCCATGTCTTTTCAAGGCTTAACCCTGCATTTCTTTTTATTGCTAAATAATATTCCATTATACAGATATACCACAGTTTATCTGTTCACCTATTGAAGGACATCTTGGTCGTTTCCAGTTTTGGCAATATGAATAAAGCTGCTATAAACATTTGTGTGCAGATTTTTATATAGACAAAAGTTTCCAAATAAAGTTTCCAACTCATTTGGGTAAATACCAAGGAGCACAATTACTGGATTGTATGGTAAGAGTGTTTAGCTTACTGCTATTACTTTCTATTGACTGTCTTTTAAGTTCACCAATCCTACCATATTCAGGGTACAGCCTGCTGTTACATCCATCTTAATTTCGGGTATCATACATTTCGTGTCTGGAATATTCATTTGACTCTTTCATGTAAATTCCAATTACCTGTTTAAATTCTCCTTTTTTCACATACTTTTGTCCTTTGTGTTTAAACACAGTAAGACTAAGAGAGGTGTTACCTTGTCTTTCCAGCCCAGCCCTCTGGCCTTGTTTCTTTTATTTTTATTTATTTATTTATTTATTGTGAGGAAGATCAGCCCTGAGCTAACATCCGTGCTAATCCTCCTCTTTTTGCTGAGGAAGACTGGCTCTGAGCTAACATCTATTGCCAATCCTCCTCCTTTTTTCTTTTTTCCCCCAAAGACCCAGTAGGTAGCTGTGTCATAGTTGCACATCCTTCTAGTTGCTGTATGTGGGACGCAGCCTCAGCATGGCCGGAGAAGCAGTGCGCCGGTGCGCGCCCGGGATCCGAACCCGGGCTGCCAGCAGTGGAGCGTGCGCACTTAACTGCTAAGCCACAGGGCCGGCCCGCCCTCTGGCCTTCTGTGCGGCCCTTGTACTCAGCAAATCCCTCACAGGGCAAGCTGCCCATGCATTTGCGGGCTCCTCTAGAATCCAACAGGTTATGCCATCCCAATGGCTACAAAAAGGGCTATGAGGATTGGCAATCCCAAGCCTCAGATGTCATGCTGGGAAAATGCCCCCAGAGAAGAACGTGGCCAGCTCACCTAGCAAGGGTCCTTTCTTTAGAATTTTAGTTAAGCTAGTCTTCATTGCATCCACAGATCTCCACTGTCTTCAAAGAAAAAAAAAAGCTATATTTATTTCCTCTGTTACAATGGAGTGATGGCATGCTGCTGCCATGTCCCACCCAGTAGAAGCTCCACTGAGTTTTTAATTTTAATTGTTACATTTGGTTCTTTTTCAAAAATACCTCGTCATTTTTGATGGTTTTGAACTATACTTACGTTTTTAATTCTATTTACTTAAACATATTAAACATCCTTATGTGGTGTATATAATAGTTCCAATAATAATTTTTGTAGATATTGCTGTTGTTTCTGGTGACTCTTGCTAATGGTGCTCTATTTCCCTGTATTTTTCTTGATTTGCGTATGTGAGTTTGTTAGAACTAGATGGGAATTATTTTCAAGGCCTTACTGAGTGTAAATTCTTCCTGGGAGGATTTGTGTTCGTTGCATCAGACATGGGCACACTACCAATTTTGATTTGCCTTAAATTAAAATTCTCAGCTTGTACAGTTGTTGGGTTTTTGTTGTTCTTACTCGGGTTTTATTTGGGAGGGCAGATTGTGTAAATGGTGTTAATTCAGCCCATAAACCTATGTAAAGTTAGGCTAGTGGCCATGAATTCTCAGCGGAGATGTTTTCCCTTCACCCTTAGTTATGACCAAGACAGCAAAGTTTTCTTGCTCTTTGCCTCTGTGGGATTTCTTTTCTGTCCTGCCACGTCCCTCCCTCAGTTCATCCTTTTTCTGAGTATCTAGCTCTTCCTGGGTCCCAGCTTTATGCAGAAAGTCTTTGCTATAACCCCCCTTCATGAGCTTTGTCTCCATCCTGTCCCCAGCTGTCTATCCTCCCCCAGGAACATCCAAGCAGTCAGGCCACTGGGAGCAGGAGATGCCCCAGCTTACTCATCTCTCTCAACTCATGTTCCCACATCTTTCTGGGTCTCAGGAAATCTCTTTTGCACAGGCGTATTCATTTATTTGAAAGGGCATTTTATCTTTCATTTGTAGGTGTCTGTAGCAGACAACCTCCAGGATCTCCAACCTAATTTCTAGAAATGGAAGCTCGAGGTGCTTTCAATACACTAACTCTCCCACCTAATGCACTACTGACTACTACCAAACCGCCAAGCCTTCGGCAGTGAAACACGGGCTGGGCATTTCTCTAGGCAACACCTTCACTGAGTGCTATTAGCATGATGTGTTCTCTTCCTTGGATTGGATGTTCTCAGGAATTTGGCAGCAGGCACTCCATAAGCGGCATATGATCAAAACAGGAAATGTTTGGCAAGAGTCCGGTGTGAAAACTGACAACTGAAAATAGGCTGCAGTGTGCATAGCTCACTCAGAATCATTTCTAAGAGCTACCAGCACTTAAAAGTGTCCATCAGTTTTGCCAGCCATGGGACGAGCTGTTGAAACTAAAGTGACTTGCAGAAAGCAGGCAGCAGGAAACGGTAGAGAGCACCCTTGCAGGTTCTTGCAAAATGAAACAAGGCACTGTTAAGAATGCAAATTGCTGGGCCCTGCCCCAGACCTACTCACCCAGAATCTGGATGGGTGGCCCAGAATCTTCATTTTTGACAAGCATCCCCTAGTGACTCTGATGCAGATGATCTTCCAACCACATGCTGAGAAATGCTGGTTTCAGAGTAGAGGCAAAGCAACTGAATTAGCAAAACCTACCAGGACTGTCGGAGAGCTGTCTCAGGTGAAGAGAAACCAGAGAGCACCACAAGAGTAAAGGGCTAAGGATAGTAAGGGTCCAAATCAGAGGCAAACCAGTTACTTACAGTTTAAGGCCAGCCACTTGCTAGCTGTTGCTCCCGGCCCGATACCACAATCACACTGTAACAGTTAGGAATCAAACAGGAGACAGAAACTACAAAGTAATTCGAACAGGAAAAAAAACGTAAAGAATTATTAACCTTAATAGGGTATTATCTACAAGGGGAAAAGGAAAACTCCAAGAATACACAAAATAGCAGATATAGGGAGCAGCCACGACCTACCTCTAGGTGGAGGCAGAACACCAAAGAAGGCACAAATCTGGAAGCACTCCCACCTGTTAGGAAGTATAGACCTATGCTGTACTTCTCAAGTCATCTGCTCCGGGTGAGGCTTCACAGGGTTTTCAAGCAAAGGACGACTAGTCTCCTCGGACACAGGAGAGCAAGTTACCTCCACCGCCAAGGAAGGCTCAGGGTGACTTGGGTGTTCAAGATTGTCAGTTTCACCTGGGTCCAAGCAGATGTCCCTATTTCAAGTTTGGGGATCCCACTCCGTCCCAACTGATGCCTTAACTTCACAAGAGAAGCCTAACAAGGCTGTAAATTCAACTAACATTGCAGCTCAGCCTACAGAGAGGTTGCAATCACGGCTGGCCACCATGCACTGGAGAGCCAGCTGAGAGAAGCACACGGGAATCATGAAGAGCGCCTTCCTTCTCTAATGTCCCTCCTGCACCCTCTACTGCTGAAGCTTAACATTGGGCCAAATGGCAAGGGAGAAATGTTCCAGTACTGGGATCAGGGCCGTGAAGGATGGGTTTGGAGCCAAGAATAAATGGGTTGATAACTGGCAATGCACCTCACCTTCAATCCCTCTCCCATGGTCTCCACCCCATGCCCACTTAAAAACACAAATACTGCAGATAGCAACGAGGAAACCCAGGATGTCAAGACCCAGGAAGAACATCTAACACTACATACTCACACGTATCCAGGGTGACCATCTCAGTTGCCCAGGACTGTCCTGGCTTTAACACTTAAAGTCCTGTGTCATGGAAAAGCCCTCAGTCCCAGACAAACCAAATGATTTGTCACCCTACACGTGTCCTCAAAGTTTTCAAATTTTCTGTGCATCAGAATCACCTTTAGCACTTGGTAAAAATGCAGGCCATTCTGTTAAAAATGAAGTTGTTTTGCATGCAAGGGGGCCAGGAACTGATTTTTGTGAAACGTTCTACTTGGAGGCTGAAGAGGTGTTAATCACTACTTTTAGGGACCCCTCAATCCAGGCTTCTTCGTTCCTGTTCAAAAACCATCATCACTGAAAAGAAAGAAATGACATCCTTTGGAAGATACAGCAAAGGTTCCTGAGCCAGAAGCAGCCACTGAGAAATTACTGGTTAATGGGGGGGAGAAAAAGAGATAAAAATCATAGCCTGGCCTTTCCACTTTTCTCTCCTTTCAGTTCTAGGATAAATCATTTTTCCTTCAATGTCATAAAGTATAACAAAGAATAATGGATGCTATGAAAATTAGATTTCATAGTAGCAACAATATAGGTACACGGATGGGCTACACTGAGCTTCCCGCAGGTAAGCAGTATACAACACAAGGCTGATGTTAAAGACTTCCACAGGGACTATGCTTTGGTAGATCTCAAAGAATAACTTGCCCAAAATAGTTAATTCAGTGCTACCTTTGCTATTTTCACACTGTAAGATACACGGTTTAACACGGCCACTTTAAAGATGTTTCTCAAGAATTCAGGTGGGGTGAAGGGAAGACACTCTTAACATATATTGAGTTTCTATTGTGTTCCAGGCATCGTGCTAAATTCTTTAACTACATAATCTCATTTAATCCCCCCACAGGAGCTGTGCCCACCTCATAAGGAAGCAGAGTGCTAGCCCTCGTTGATACACCTAGTCAACGGTGGCGTCTGGACTGAAACTTGGGTCTGTTCCCTAAAGCAAAACTTGTGAGCACTGGGGAGCCGCGAAGCACGAGGCGGGGTCCAGGCCCTGCCGTCGTGCTGCGGCCGGAGGCGTGCAGGGGCTGCGCGGGGAACACAGAGGAGGTGGTCTGACACTCTCCGCGGCTTTCAGGATAAAATGCAAACCCTTCTGCTTAGCGCACCGCGACCTGGTCCCCCGCCCCGGCCCCTCCATCGCCCCGCGCGACCCGGTCACCCTGCGTAGACCAAAGACGCTGGCGCCTGGACGTCTCCAGCTGGGGGAGGCGGTGACGCCCACAGGGACCGCGGCCTAGGAAACGTCTTCATTCCCACCTTCGCCACAGCCCGGCCCCTCACACGGCTCCACTGCACCCTCAATCGCTGCGCTCCCCTGCCACCCCAGCCCTCCCACCGGCACCTGCAGCGACTCGGCCTTCCGGGCGCGGGGGACGCTGAGCCGCCCGGACCCCCAGCGGGGCGCCGGAAGCGGCGGCGGGGGCGCGTGACGTCAGAGGAAGTGCCGGCCGCCGCGGCCTGTGGTTGGGTGTTGCTGGAGTCGGTGCCCCGCTCTTAAGGTTCCCCGGAGCGGGGGCGGCGGAGCAGCTGCGGGACGGTAGGGTGTTCTGCCGCGCCGAGTAGGTTTGACCCTGCGCGCGGCTTACTACTGGGGGCCCGGGGCTGGGGGAGGGGTAACCGGCCCTGAGGTCCCTTCTCGGGAGACCTCCGGGACCTCATCCCGGGCCTCCTGGAGGAGAAAGAAGGGTCTAAAGGAGGGCAGTTGCTCCCCCTTGAGGAGGGGACGGGCTCTCTGGCCTGCGAGGGTCGCCGGTCTGCACCTCAGCCTCGAGAAAAGTCCTGGTTCCCTTGTTTACAGAGAAGAAGCTGAGGCTCGGAAAGGGGAAGTCGTTTGCCACAGGTCCTGCAGCTGGGGGTGACAGATCCGGATTCTGAGCGGGTCAAGCTTTATCTGGGTAAAGAATCCCGGGATGGAGGAAGCCGGGGACGCCACAGGTTCAGTGGGTCCAGGATGGGGCTTGGGAACCTGTATTTACAGCAGCTGTCCTTGACATATAGTAACATACCACTGCCCTGTGGACAGAGCAAGAACTAATTGCAATAGCTGTTTGTCATGTTAAGCTTTTAAGGCCTCAGTTGAGAGGAAATGCAGACGAGGCCTTTGTCTGCACTTCTGTGGGACTGGAGAGTTGCTATTTGATTCTGCCATTAACTCTTTGGGCCGATGGCAGCCTCCGTTATCTCCCCACCTATTAGATGAGAACAGTTACATACTTGTCACCTGGGGGAATTTGCTAAACATACAGAGTCCTGGGCCCAGCTCGGCTCTACTGAATCAGAAGGGCTGGGGTTGGGGCCTGGGAATGGGTAGGCTAAAGAAGCTATAAAATGGGCTTGGGACCTTCAAGAACTTGAGATGTGAAGCTTTCTTAGATAGACCCATGAAGAAATGGATCATAGGTTCAGAACACTGAGCCTGAACCTCCTTGCTTTTGTTTTTGTTTTGTTTCTGTAGCTGTGCATGCTCCTGTATTTGCTGTGAGCTAAAATTTAGTGGCAAAAATGTCAAATTTGTATTACTGGCCATTATGAGGTGGATTTTTCAATTAGCTGAAGACTGGAACTTAAAATTTAAGTGTTAATCTACCTGCTGTTGATTTCCTGAGTGACTCTGGGTGAGCCAGTTAACCTCGTGGGCCTCCTACGTACCTGTTCGTCACCATCTCCTACAATGCTTGTTACCAAGACAGGCACCTGTATTCATCCTAAATCAGGTCTTCTCAGTCAGGCCATGGGTGTTTTTTACAAGCTTCCAGGGAAGTTTGATGCAGCCAGTGATAATGGAGTATGGAAATGTGCTTGAAACTGAGTCTTAGCCTATTTCTCAGGGTCCACGTAGGTGACAGAGTATTACAGTTTCCTTATGTTTTGCTCTTGGAGACTAATAAGAGTAATGTGATTTATGATAGGTCTTAGAATTTCTTAACGTGTTTTCTTGTGAAAAGCAAAAGTACTATAAAATTGCAGAAGATAAACGTTAAAACCAGCAGCCCCACGTGACTTAGGAGGCTGCTTGAGATGTTGTGATGACAGAAGTTGACTTTATGTAGAAGCTCTGATTGCTATTGAGCCATCTTTTTTGCCTGAAAGGGTTATAATTACCCTCTAGTAGTCCAGGCTCTCACAATCCTAACTAAAAGGACTTTTGTTTTTTTTAACAGATATTATTGTGTGGTTTGAATCAGGAATGAAATCTTCTGAAAGCTAAAAGCAGAAGCCTTTGTGGTCAACATGGAGGACAAGAGGCGGCGAGCCCGCGTGCAGGGCGCCTGGGCTGGCCCTGCTCGGAGCCAGGCCATGGCTCAGCCAGGCAAGAACCTGTGGGGATCGTGTGTGTGTGTCTGTGTGTGTGTCTATGTGGACAGCTATCATCCTCTTACTTATATTCTTTTGGTTTATAGTGGATTTGCATTTCAGTTGCTGTTAAGGAATTATTTAAAACATGGCTGGTATTTTGTCTGATTTTGTGGATAGTAAGCTAAGGGTCAATCCTTAGTGTTCTTTATGTTTAGTCAGTACTCTCAAACCTTCCAGTGTGTGTATTGAGGTCTTCGATAGACTTCACTAATTAATTTCTGGATGTCATAGAGGTCATCTCCAAGTAGATATTATTGGCCCTCGCTCACTAGAAGGTGATGAGAGCAGATTTTCCCCTGGTTTGAGTCTGTTCTCTCTCTTGCTTCAGCTCCCACTGCTAAGAGCCATCTCCACCAGAGGCCTGGTCAGACCTGGATGAACAAGGAGCATATTCTGTCGGACAGACAGTTTGTGTTCAAAGAACCGCAGGAGGTAAATTCTTGTTTCTCCTACAGCAGTAACAGATTTGCTTATAAAAGCTATATTCGCATAGTTGACACTCAAGTTAATAGTGACTGAATAAATTCACTAATAAAAGGAGAGTGAAAGGCCTATAATAATAATGAAATGTGGGGTATCAGTTCCTTAGTATGTCTGAGGATTCTTTCTAGTCGGCCTCTAATTTTTTAAAATTTTTTGTGAGGAAGATCGGCCCTGAGCTAACATCCATGCCAATCCTCCTCTTTTTGCTGAGGAAGACTGGCTCTGAGCTAACATCTATTGCCAATCCTCCTCCTTTTTTTCCCCCAAAGCCCCAGTAGATAGTTGTATGTCATAGTTGCACATCCTTCTAGTTGCTGTATGTGGGACGCGGCCTCAGCATGGCCGGAGAAGCGGTGCATCAGTGCGCACCCGGGATCCGAACCAGGGCCGCCTGTAGTGGAGCACGTGCACTTAACCACTAAGGCATGGGGCCGGCCCCTGCCTCTAATTTGTGGGCATATAGAATTCCCATTTTTTTGGTGCAGAGGCTATACCATGACTAGAGGTGAGAGCTTGTACCATGACTGGAGCTTGCGTTGGTTATCTCAGTTCTCACAGTCCTAAAACCATGCTGTCTTCAGTGCTAGTGCAGCACATGTCTCTGCAATTGGATTGAAATTTTGGCTACTACAATGCCTGGTTTTTTAACTTTTTTTTCCTTGGGGGAAAAAACGTAAGAAACAGTGAAGAGTCACTGTTTTTAATAACATGGAAAAAAGGGCTAAAAATCAGGCATCTTGCTATAGTAATGAGTGCATAAATAATGACTAAAACCCCTTATGTCATAGTATATCTTCTTTCTTTTTTTTTTTTTTTGCTGAGGAAGATTCACCCTGAGCTTACATCTGTTGCCAGTCTTCTTTTTGCTTGAGGAAGGTTAGCCCCAAGATAACGTCTCTGTCGGTCTTCCTCTATTTTGTATGTGGGTTGCTGCCACAGCCTGGCCGCTGATGAGTGGTGTAGGTCCGTGCCCAGGAACTGAACCAGGGCCACTGAAGTGGAGTGTGTGGAACTTAACCATTAGGCCACGGGGCCAGCCCCTATATCTTCTATTTTTAAAAATCTGGAAGGATTTTTCCAGAATTGCTGGCTGTTAGGGAAACGGATTAATTCTAATTGTATCATTTTTTAAAGCCCACTAGCAACTGTGAAGTAGTTCTAAGAAGAACAGAAACGAGAGTCTCTGGTTGGATAGTAAGAGCTTGGAATAAAAAAGGGAAACCTCATTTATTTTTACCAGAAATGAGAGGATATGGTAATTCTGCAAGTAAGACTCTCTGAGGATTAGGAATCATTCCGGAAGTAAAATCTGCGTATTTCCTTGCAGGTAGTACGCAGAGCCCCAGAGCCTCGAGTGATCGAGTAAGTAATTTGCTGCCTTCCTGTAACTGTTGCCACAGAGAGATGGAGAGCCTGGAATCTTTCCCAGACCCTGGTGTTTCCATCTGGAAGAGATAATGGCCCAATTAGTGTCTTAATTTTAGGCAGGGATATTCTATCTCAGATGTCTTTAAACTTGGTCCTTTGAGAAGCCTTTCTGAGTTTGCTGATGGCGTGGAAAATGCAGCAAGGTGTCTGTGCATTAAACTCTGACCCTGGGGTAGATTTCGTGACCTTGTTTCACGAATATATCTGCAGTAAGCTAAAATATCTTCCACATAAAGACAGAGGAGAATTTTTCCTGAGTCATTGAAACATGGCTCTTTGAGAAGCCTTTAAGTACCGTTTTACTAGCAATGTTTATGAAAGATACTACAATCTAGATGATCTTAAATGTTGGTTTTTTGAAACCACATAATTTTTCCAGAGCAATTTAGGTGATGGTAAACATTCCTCTTATATTGATCTGTGTCTAAAATATTCTTTTCCAAAATTGATGAAAGATGCTTTGACTCCTCTCTTCTTGCTTCTCAATTTCCAGCTGATGTTGATAAATCGTCAGTAGAAAGCGTCCTTTTATTTGAGCAAGTTAGCATTATGTGTATGTTATTGCTCATGAGCAGTCTATTAAGCTGTTTGGTTGTTTGCGTATTTTGTATATCTTAGAAAAATTTTAAACTAACACAAATGTCATCATACTTTCAAAGAGGATATGTCATCGTGACCTCACCACTAGTTAGCTATGTAACTAGTCCTTAGGTAAGTTATTGCCATCTCTCTAGACTTTAGCTTCCTTGTGTGTAATATTGAGGGTTTGGACCACATAATCACTTAAGGCCCAGTCTAGTAGCTCTAACAGTCTTTGATTGTTTTATAAGTACCAAAGTGATATTGCCTCCATTAGAGATAAAGAGAATAAACAAAACCATGAAACCTGTTACAAGGTACAGATGGGACATTTAGGCTGAAAAAATGGGCAATTGTGAATTTCCACGTCAGAGCAAAATGACAGCACATTCCTACTTGACCCTAGGGTTTGTTAATTCTGGTTATCTGAAGTGAGCTATGCTAGATTTTTTTTTTTGTAATAGCCAGAAATGTCGCCCGCATTTGAAGTGAGCCAGTTTCTAAATGTGGCCCAAAATATATCATACTGAAACATTGTATTCACAGTCTGGGAAACTTTATAGGTAACTCATTTAGAAATGTGATAAATATATATGACAGTAACTCTGCCTACATTTTGGCTCAGAGGGCCTCACACATCTACCTAAGAGCCCAGCTTGGAGATCATGAACTACTCACTCACATGGCAAAGTGTGATGTGAAAACTGTCCCTTTATATGATTCTCTGTAACTTGTCTGTCTGAGAAGGATCTGACACAGTTATCTTGATGGAGGCCCCTATCCAGTCTGGGTCACTTTTCTCACCATGGACCTTGCCGCCCTGCTCATCTCCAACAGTTTTGTGCTTTTGCACATTTGATTAAATTCGGTACGCTTTTATTGTCCATCAACTACGTGCTAGGCACTGGGAAACAGAATAATAACCCATTCCTTGCCCCTCAGTAGCCCACTCTAGTAAATGCCATAGACACGTAATCAGATAAACTGTAATCCTGTATGTCGTGAGACTGTAGACTTATGTGTGAGGTCTAGTGGGAGCACACGGGGTGAGATGATTAACCTTATTTGGGTGGATTAAATGTCAGGAAAGGTTTACAGAAAGTGATGCTGAGCTGAGATTTTGAAGGATGAGTTTTCTACTGGGTTGGATTGGGGTGCTGGATGGCGGGGAGGCATTCCGGCATGTGGAACAGCACAGGATGAGAAACGTGGTGGTGTATTCAGGAGATTCCATCCTCCTCCAGTTGTTACTGGAGGAGGATGAGTCAGTGGGAGCTGTCGGGAGGTGGAGCTAGATCGTGCAGACCTTGAATGCAATGCTGGAAAGTTGATGGGGAGCCTTTGAAGGATTTTAATCACAGGAGGAGCCTCGTTAGACATGTGTCTTTGAAAGCAGCAGAAGTCACAGCCCTGAGATGTACTTGGTACCTGTTAAATGATCCCTATTCCAGAGTCTCCAAAGGGTGCTATATTGTGTGATAGATTTCTGGACCATATCAGCCTAGATTATGGGTGAAATATAAAGATAGACTCAGAATTTATTTTATCCCGGTCTTCGTCTCCATGGCCCGATCCTGCCAGGATTCTATGCCCAATGCCATTAATGATTAGGGCACCATCTTGCCCTTTATCTCAGTGGTAGAAGAAGGTGGGGGCTCTGCCTCCCTCATAGTGTGTCCTCCTTGTTAAATGATTCTGGTGAGCCAGGATTTTGGAAACTCCAAAGGGCGGTCCTTTCACTGGGTGGAGTGTGTTGTATTGCCTGATACTAACAAGTCTGTTTTCTTTGTTTCTTTAGCAAAGAGGGTGTATATGAAATCAGCATATCAGCCACAGGCGTATCTAGGTAAGTGAATCCTCACTAGAAAGTGATTAGAATTATTACTGAGTCATGGTCTCTTAAAATATTCTACTCCCTTACCTGAAATAGGTAACTTCTGCCCCCTAAATTTTTGAGGAGTAAGAATTTGGTAAGATTTCTTTTTATATAGCATTTCTAGCTTCACACCATTTCACAGCCTGTCTGTCAAGTGTAGTAACTGTTACCTCCCCAGGTTTTCAGATGAAGGAATGAGGCCCAGGGAGATGGAGTACCTTTTCCTAGTGCCGCACAGTGATTTTAAGTTAGAGTCGGGTCTAGCCTGACTTCTGTGTTGAGTGCTACGTTGTATTATTATGTTACATTATACATATTACTACGTATATTGTTATGTTAATCATATACTAGTATATAAACATATATCAAGTTACATTAATCCTTAGTCTACATTAATAGATTAATACCTTAATCTATATCAAGGTAGATTTCAGTAAAGTTAAAGCACATACGATTTAGGGTATATTAGGCATTAGTCATTGTTTTAAAAACATTTTGAAAGTGTCACCTTAATGCATGAGTATACTGATTGTCACTATAAAATAATGAGACACTTAAAACAAATATATCAGAATTTACATATTTAAATGTATGCTTAGAAAGGGCTTCTGTTGACTGGGAAGTCTCTGTAATGAGTCCAGTGGCACTGCCACTGTTATAACCCTTTCTGGAATGTCCCTTTTAAAGCAGGTTTAACAGTCACGTGAGAAAATGAGTTGCATTATTTTGGTCACAGCTCATTGTTAACCCGGTGTGGCTTCAGGTGAGCTTTGGCTCTTTCAAAAAATTGTTTCATGATGTATGTGAATCAAATCATTATGCTGTGCCCCTTCAGCTTACACAGTGCTGTCTGCCCATTACAGCTCAGTAAAACTGGAAAAATAGTAATTCAGATCCAAACATTTTACATTGGACAACTGGTTAAAATCAATTAATAAATTACGTGTTGTGCTGTTAAAAAAAAAATCAAATGCATCTTCAAAGAGTAAATTTCTGCTACCATCAGGGCTGTTCAAGAGAATGTTCCATGAGCTTCTGGAACATGTCTTAAGAGGGATATCCAAAATGGTTTTGAGCTGACTTGGCATTGTTGAAATAAGTGTACATTCAGTGAGAGAAAGGACCCTCATTTGGATATGTGTATTTCGATACAGTCATAAGTGATCACTTTCCTTACAATTGGCATGGTCTCAGAAGATTACCAATTGTCAAAATAACACAGGGCCAGGCATTTTATTAGTTATTGTACTTTTCATAGTGACCTTATGAGGTGGATATCATCTTTGTGTTACAGATGAGAAAAACCAAGGTTCAGAGAGGTGAAGTACCTTGCCCAAGGTTTCCCAGCTGATCAATGCTGGAGCAGTATTTGAACCACGTCTGTAAAAGCCCTCTTGCGTCCCTCTGTGTGTCATTGCCTCTTTTATTTGTCTTAACGTGAAAGGAGTTTGTTTTACATCTGGAGCATCGTGACCTGGTGGTCTTAGGCTCTGGCTGCCTGGGGAGGTGTGATAGACAATTTCATCTTCCCGTGAAAGGAAGCATCATCCAGATTAATTGACTCTGCTAACGGGTAGAGTCTAACCCATCTTCCCCGTTCTTTTGTTAATAACGGTTCTTTCTGCATCAAGGATGCGTTTGTATCCTGGCTTTGTGGACGTGAAAGAAGCCGACTGGGTGTTGGAACAGCTTTGTCGGGAGGTTCCCTGGAAACAGAGGACGGGCGTCAGAGAGAGTGAGTAGATCTCTGAGATGGCATTTTTGCCACTGGTCTCCCTTTCTGGAATGTTTTCTAATACTGTTGCTCCTCTCACCACAGCCAGTCTCAAATAGAGATTCAAAACCTGAGACCCTAGGATGAGAAGGAATTAGGCAGTCAGAGGGCACAGGGAAGAGTATTCCAGGCAGAAGAAATAGATGTAGTTCTCAGAGAGAACAGGGCAAGAGTATAGAGTGGGATTCAGGGAACCAAAGGACCTTTGGTTTGGCTGAACTGTGGTTGACATACTTATTTCCCTGTGTGTTTATTCACCAACTTTATTACTTCAAATGGAGCCAACTTTCCTCTTTCTTCATAGAAACTTCCAGAGCTTTCTTTTTTCTGATTCTATTTGGCATATGTTCTTGTTGCAATCCTTCTTCTTTTTTTTTTTTTTTTTGGTGAGGAAGATTGGCCCTGAGCTAACATCTGTGCCCATCTTCCTCCACTTGGCATGTGGGACGCTGCCACAGCATGGCTTGATGAGCAGTGCATAGGTCTGTGCACGGGATCCAAACCCATGAACCCCAGGCCGCTGAAGCAGATTGTGCACACTCAACCACTACGCTACTGGGCCGGCCCCTCGCAATCCTTCTTATACCGGCTTTTTATTCTCAGTTTCACTAGAAGAGTCCAGTCCCCTTTAGCTTCAACATATGAACTCTCCTGGGCTTGTAAACATGGCCTGACTTGGAACGTGCTCCTCTGTCCGCATTCACAAGGGCAGCACCTGCTATACCAGAGGTGGTCACTGGGGGGCGTCTGTGCTCCAGCGTCAAATTTCCTTTCTGGCCTGTTGAGTGAATTTAGATTTTCTGTAACGAAAGAGGCAAAGTATACTGGCTTCATTTTTGTGACTCAGACATCAGAATACGAGTCAGCTTTTCAGGGCAACCTTCTCCTAACCCTCAGCAGTTCCTGCAGCAGGGCTTTTGGTGACAGATGTGGCTTTGATTTCTGGCTCTGTCATGCAAAGTAATTGTTAATTTCAAGCAAATTACAGTTAAGTAATTTTCAAATCTTTGGTTTTCTGATCTGTAGAATTGAACTAATAATAATATCTACCTTATAAGGTTGTTTTGATAATTAAATGAGATAATGCATGATGGGTACTTAACAGAATGCCTGGTATATAGTAAGCTTTCAATGAATGTTAGCTGCTTTTATTATTACTGTTCTTGTTGTCGTGGTTGATATCAGTTGTGGGTACAATAGCAGATCTATGGATAACTCCCTCGCTAAATAAACTGGATATCGAAAACTTCTGACTAAAATCAGCTACATGCTGTGGTTGGTCAGAGCACTTTTTTCTTTATTCAGAATCAAAGGGGCTAAGACACTGGTGGCACGGGGGGAACAGTTTATCTTGTTTCTTGTATGGACGTTGGTGCCACAGATTCCTCCCTGCAAGGGTTCAGACACCATATCCTGCTTTCTAGACCCTCCCTGATCTGAACCCCTCTGTTCTGCAGTGTGACTCCCTCGCTCTTGTTTATGTCGTCGCTGACACAAGTGAGTCACACACATTCTCCCCCAAAGCCTTTCCCTGTACTGTTTCTGCCAACGTACCTTGTCTGTCTTCTTCATTTAGCTCTTACCCGTTCTACTCCTGACACCGCATGTCCTTTGTGAAGGTGGAACCCTGGGTCAGAGCCCATGCTTACTCTGCCTTTGCATTTCTCACAGCTTCCTGCGCATTGCTAGGTGTAGTGCTGGCACTCAGTAGGGACACCTTAAATAGCATCAAACCGTTTCAAAGGCCCTGTATTTTCTTTCTTAGATGTAACTTACCAGCAACCAAGACTTACAGCATGGTATGGAGAACTTCCTTACACTTATTCAAGAATCACTATGGAACCAAATCCTCACGTATGTTGGAATATTGTTGTTGGTATGGTTTTATAGACTATAGACTATAAGTGCAGACTACTGTAAAATAATATTGAATTACCTTGCAAAGCTGCATGATGGTTCCTAGTTCAAAAAATCCTCCGGGTTCAAACACTGAGTCTTTGTGCTTATGACTCTGATGTGCTTTTGATCCACAGATGAACTCTGAGGGTGAGAAAAAACTGGAACTAGAATAAACTGGAAGCAGACTCTAGGATTTCAAGAAACGAACCAGTTCTCCTCCTAATCTCCCCCTTCCCCAAGCTTTTCTGGCAGTAGCCCTTCTGTGTACACCCCGGTACACATTTGCTGTGGGCCAAGTCCTTATGACTGGCCAGTGAGGTCACAATGTCTTTTTCCATTTCTCAGGCTCTTTGGCCATTTGTGAAAAAATCTGGTGTTTTTCTTGGTGACTTTGTATTCATTCTATGGCCGCAGTTCTCAGGCTTCTAATGTATCATTGCTCTGGCTTGTTTCTGCTGCTGCTTTTGTTTTTGAAAATTTCCATGACAGTAGATAAAGCGATTCTAGTGTATAAATTAAGCTTGTCCAGAGGATGGAGTTAAGGTCCAAGAAACAGCTTCCTGTTAAGTATCTGGAATCTTGCCTGTGGCAGATAATGTTATGCTTTATTGAAAGAGACTTTGAGGAGAATGGAGTTTTGCTTGTGGCGTTGGGATAGACAGAAATGTGACACATTTTAGAGCTTCTAGAAATCTGTAATGATGAACTACCGCTTACTGAAATGTTAGGGATAAAATATTGACTGGAGGGCACATGGCTTTGTCACATAAGAAAATAGCTGTATGCTCTGGTTTCGAGGGCTGCGTTTAGAATGTGACCCAGGGAAGTGTTGAGACCCTTCCTATCTGAGGTTGCTTTGGAAACATGAAGAGAGTTGACTTAGGCCAATCCACCGTAGACTGCTGGCCATGTTTCTGTCAGAATTAATTTGCCTTCTTGTCAACAGTCATAACAGAGGAGTTGAGGGTTAAACAGGCCGTGGAGAAGTTCTTTCTCATTCATTCTAGTCACTCTTTAGAACAACATTTCTCAACCGTGGTATTACTGACATTTGGGGCTGGATAATTCTTTGTTGTTGGGGCTGTCCGGGGCGTTGTAGGATGTTTGGCAGTACCCATGCCTTCTGCACACTAGATGCCAGAAGCACCTGTCACCCAGTCGTGACAGCCAAAAATGCCTCCAGACCTTGCCACACGTGTGCTGGGGACGAAATTGCCCCTGCTTGAGAACCTCTGCTTTATAATAAACGTACGGCACGTGAGATCTGCTGAGTAGAGCGGCCTTGTAGACTGTGGGGACGTTTTGACAACTCTTCAAAAGAACTTTTTTAATGACAATCCTTTTATTATCATGTAAGTAATATGTGTTTATTATTGAAAATTTAGAAACTGCAGATAAGCATGAAGAATATTAAAATTTGGGATAATTCTTCCACGTGATGTTTTGGTTCCTTTCTTTTTTTATTTTAGGCAAATATATGTAGAGAATTTTTCTGTAAAATCAATTATGTGTACTACATTTCATTTAACTGTTAGCATGTTTTAGTATCATTAAATATTCTTTTACAACATCATATTTAAAAACTGCATACTATTCCATAATCCATGTGTACCATAATTTATTCAAGAAAGCCTCTTTTGTTGGATATAAGGTTGTCAAATTAGAATTCTCTAATTTGAATTTGGCTGGCTCGTAACTTTGTGTTTATTGCTGATAGATTTAGTTTATTTATATACATCATGAACAAAGTCCAAAGAGTTGCCCCTTTCTTAGGTTTTTTAAGGGGAGGATTCACTGATGTGTGTGTAAGTGTGTTGGAGGCACTCGTTTAATTTTAAAGTTGTTATATCTCAGGCTTAGTATCCCATAGCACAGGAGCAGATTCAGTCATAGGTTATTAAAGTTCTGTTAGTCTTTGTTCAAACTAAATCTTACACAAAGCCGGGGTGTGAAAATCAAAGAGCGCCCTGACCGGCTGGGAGTCCTCCAGCCTGACCTCTTTTCCCTCTTGTGGTCCCAGAGGCACCTCTGTGGACCTGGGACTCGACAAAGCACTGTTTGAGCTCCACTGAATAGCTCCTTTGGCTTCTGTGGTTCACATTTCCTCATACTCTTTTCCTCAGATGTCTTTTAAGGATAGAATGTCTTCACTGAACAGTGAGATGACGCTGAATTTTAATTTAGACGTTCAGTTCTGAGGGATCTGTATATAGAGTATTGGTCGGAGAGTCTAAATTAATACCCTAGTTCATTATCCTCTTTTTTTCTCCTTATTTCACCACCAAAAATAACCAAGAAAAAACATATACCCGCTTAGAAACATAATGCAAGCTTGGTGCTGTCAGTGCTCAGGCCCTCAGCAAGTCGGGGAAGTGCTAATGAGTTGCGCAGTCACACTGCAGACACGCTCTCTTCCTCCTTGACATTCTTGTTTTTCTTGTGAAGTGTATAATTCTACCATCTGATCTTTATCTCCATGAAGATAAGCTTAAAATAAATAGGAAATAAAGCTTGCTAACATTACTGTGGAATTTCACTTTGAAATTTATTCTCTTGAACATTGGTTAGTTTAATAACATTTCTGTTTATTTGATCTAAGTTTTGTTTATTGTTGTTGCTGTATATTTTTTAAAATCCTCTGCTTAGAATGTAATGCTAATATCCATAACAAGGAAACCCAGCTTTTATCATGTGAGGCGTCCACCTCACAGCAAAGCTGAGTGATAACCACATGTGCTTCCCTGGCGGTTTTCCCTGACAATAGCCATGGGATATACTTAATAATAGTAATATGCTTTCCTTTGCTGAACGTCCATTCCTTCACTACCAGACATAGAACATGGACTTTGAAGGGGCTCTCAAAAGCAGCAGTTCTTAAAGTAGAATCTGTGCATCCCTGGAGCGGGTCCATAAAATCCTTTTTGGGAATCCACAAGGTCAAAACTATTTTTATAGTAATGCTGAGACTAGATGACATTTTCACTGTGTTGGATTTGCACTGATGATACAAAAGTAGGGTAAAACTGCTGGTGCCTGAGCGTGAATTAGGGCATTGTCACCAAACTGTGCTAGTAATCATTGTATTCTTCACTGCCGTGCACTTCCAGTTAAAAAAAAATGCTAGTTTCATTTAAATATATCCTCAATGAAACGGTAAACGTTATTAGTTTTATTAAATCTCGGCCTTTGAGTACATGTCTCCTTAATAGTTTGTTTGATGAAATGGAAAGTATGTATAAAACCCTCCTGCTGCAAAGCAAGTGTGAGGTCACTGTGTGACTGTTTAAGCTGTAAGCTGAACTGGCTACTTTGTTCATGGACCATTTTTACTCACAAGAACAACTGGCAGACCAGCTGTAGCTATTCAGACTTGAGTGTTTGGCAGACATTTTCTCATAAATGAATGAAGTCAGTGGCACTCAAGGAAAATGATGGACAGGATTTGTTTCTAATGATAAAAGTTGAGTTTTCAAGCAAAAATTAGAATTTTGATAAAAGTTGAGTTTTCAAGCAAAAATTAGAATTTTGATAAAAGTTGAGTTTTCAAGCAAAAATTAGAATTTTGGAAAACTCGTATCCACCACTTTGAGCCTGACCTCTTCCCATTAGCCTTTTCTGATGAGGTCAGTGGTGATATTAGTGGATGTGAGTTTTGATATTGTGTAATGAAACGTGTCAACAGTTAAAAGAGCTGCGTAACTCAGTGAACCAGTAGCTTCCAAATGACCGATGCCTGATGTGACAGAATCACGCAGATTACAAGATGCGTTCAGGGCCGGCCCCGTGGCTTGGCGGTTAAGTGCGCGCGCTCCGCTGCTGGTGGCCCGGGTTCTGATCCCGGGTGCGCACCGACGCACCGCTTCTCCAGCCATGCTGAGGCCGCATCCCACATGCAGCAACTAGAAGGATGTGCAGCTGTGACATACAACTATCTACTGGGGCTTTGGGGGAAAAATAAATAAATACAATTATTTAAAAAAAAAAAGATGCGTTCAGAGTGCAAGCTGGATCTAAATGTAACAGAACAGGAAAAGCTCGTTGATATGGTTTCAGATTCCATATTGCAACTAGGAAATCAAAGTTGAAATATAATGAGGTACACCTGGAATTTATATAATGTTATAAAGCAATGTTACCTCAATAAAAAAAATTTTAAATAAGACATCAGTACTTGTTGAGTTTTGGTGTAATATCAAAGAGTATCTACAATTATTTGAAAAGGCTATAAAAGACTCCTCCCCTTTCTAATTACGTGTCTGTGTGAAGCCCATTTTCTTCATATCCTTCAATGACAACAGCAGATTGTAACCGATTGAATGCAGAAGCAGATGTGGCAGTCAACTCTCTTCAATTAAGCCAGACATTTAAGAGATTTATAAAACATTTAAGAGATTTATGCCACTCTTCTCACCAATTTTTTGCACTGGAAAATATAGTTATTTTTCATAAATAATATTTATGTTAACATGTAATGGGTTTGCTGTTTTTTTAGTGAATTAACCAGTAGTTTAAATTTTTTTCAGTTTTAATTTTTAATATGGTAAATATCATTGCTGTAACCCGTATAAGCAGCAGTTCTATGGGGTCCTCAATGAGTTTTGATAGTGTGAAGTTTGAGAACCACCATCCTAAAGGTAGCTCTGTAAAGCAGGTGAGATTTCTTGGAGGAAGGACCTAGAATTCTAACAAGAACCAGTACAAGCTATGCTGGTCGTGGTTCCCAAGTACAACCAAAGGTCAGGCATTGTAGCTTCCTGTAGCATACATGGCAGGACGGTGAGTTCCAAATATGAACAAATATAAAGGGCCAGCCCCATGGCTTAGCGGTTAAGTGTGTGAGCTCCGCTACTGGTGGCCCGGGTTCGGATCCCGGAAAGTTGTTTCGCTCCTCAGAGTTCACTGTCTGTCTGCTGACTGCCTGGCAGCCTGGCAGCTGTGCTGGCAAACCAGACTTAGGCTCCACTCACCACCTCCGTGACTTAAGAGGTGACTGCCCCAAGTGTATCGACAGCCGCTGCTTTGTGAGGGTCATGTATTTCACATGGCAAGGATGAGATGGGTAGATAGGCCTGGTCCTCATGACATTGCTCTACCAAATTTAGTGCCTTTATAAGCACTAATATAAGCAGAGGTCAACTTGTTTTAAAATAGAAATAATGGAAGAGAATTAAACTACTCTTCTTGCCTTCTGTTTATTACATTCCAAGTGGTTTGCTTATTCCATGCCCCTGTTTATCATTTGACTGATTTTGGGCTTTCTTTGTTTTTCCATGTGGCTGCCACCTTGTGTCGTACGTGAACTGTCTGCCCCTTTTCTTGGCCTGTTGACTGCAGTGGCATCCTGTGCTGCACAAACTGAAGAACCAGATTGAAGAGAACACTGGCCACACCTTCAACTCCTTGCTCTGCAATCTTTACCGAAATGAAAAGGACAGCGTGGACTGGCATAGCGATGACGAACCCTCACTAGGGAGGTGCCCCATCATTGCCTCGCTCAGTTTTGGCGCCACACGCATGTTTGAGATGAGAAAGAAGCCCCCACCCGTGAGTATTGTCGTTTTGTGTGTGTGTTCTTCCTGCCTCCTATTATTCTGTGCAAAAAGTAGAGCTCCTAAAAGCTCCTAGTTTCAGAATTAGAGGTTAGGAGTATGTGTTTTGTTGATGAAACATTTTCAACTAATTGCTTACCCCATGGTTAACTTTTGGCTTCCAAAATGCCCATTCGTTCATTTACTCATCCAACAGAAATTGCCTGCCACGTGCCGGGTGCTGGGGGCTCATCTCCATTGGTGGGAAGGACAGACATAGTCCCTGTCCTCATGGAGACGGGGTAGACAGATATTACTAATTACTCAAATAATTGCGATTATGATAAAGGGTAGGAGGCAGGGCTTATAAAAGAAAGGCTCAAGGTAGCAGGGGCAAGAAGGGAGAGGAAGGAAGCTCAAGGAGGATGCCCCTGACGAAGGCTTTATTTTCAGTAAGTTCTTCATGGCACTGTTGCCCCTTTCCTGTGAGGGAGCATCACTGCATGCTCATTGCCGTCTTAGCCCTCTCCAGAAATACAGATGCATGTGTAATTCTCTCAGTGAGAGGACGTTTGAGCCCGATTATCAGAGGTGGTGGTCTGTCCAAGTTCAGGTCCGGAAGCAGTGACGAGACTGGCTGTGTGATACCTTCCGTTTTCCGTCCCAGCTCTCGCCTGTATTACATGACAGTTGAGGGGTGCTAGGGCTGTTAATTTTTTTCAGATCAAAAAGTGTGGAACTTTAGGCCTAAGATGGATAGGAAGATACCAGGAACTCTAAGAAGAGAGCAGACCTCCACCGAGTCATCTCATTTCCAGGGTTTGTGTCTTTTTCTAGCCAAGGTTCCCAGTCATTCAGCTGATAACATTAAACCAGGCCCAGCCAGTGTGGAGGCCCTCCAAGGCTGTGTTTTGAATCATCCAGACCACATGATTGTTAGTCAGTCAGTGCTCATGTCTGTTCTTCATCAGATATGCTTCTTTAAGAATACAGTTGATGGACTGGGCTGTCTTCCTGACGTATATTGGGTTTCCAGGCATGGTATTTCGAAGCATGTTGTGTCATTTTGCGTTTATGCCATTAAGTACCTTTTGTTGGTACACTTTCCATTGATTAGGTTTTCCTTGCTGCTGTTTACACAGAAGGTTTGTCTGTGTTGGCAGGGGATTGTCAGCTGCAGTGCCTTGTTGAGTGGATGTGCTCCCTGAGCACTCTGAGTAGCCTTCGCAGTTTCCTGGGCAGTCAGCCTTCTCATGTACCAGGAGTACCACTGGAGAAGCAGACTCCCCGACCTTTGCCATATTCCTTTTAGGTATGGTTGTGCTCTATACACAGGCTTCCCCTCAGGTAAATCACAAGTTCACACGTGTGAAGAATTCATCCTGCCCTTGGTAAGACTCTTGTTACATGAATAGCAGAGAAACACCACAGGTCTCATTTTTAAGTTCAGACCGTCTTCTCAAGCCAGACATATGGAATACCAGCTTTTGCCAGGCATGTGCCTGGGAGCTGGGGCTATAGCAGTGAATGAATAAGATGAACTTGTCTTTCCCCCTCTAGAGTTTGTGATCTACCATGTTAGTGTTGTGCCTTCCAGAGTTATCCTTCCATCCTTTCGAGTGGCAGATAGGCTCTAGTATATTCAGTATAATCTTTGCTATAATCCCAGTCTCTTGTTCTCTGCTGTTATTTTGTAGGTTGCCAAGTATTTATTCAGTTACTGTTTCTTCACACACGTACATTCACCACCACCCCCCTTTTAAAAACATTTTTAGCCTATTTATAGATTTGAAGTTTAAGAATTCCTAAAGCATGCTTTCTGGATAATTAGTTTTACTGTACGAGCAGTTTCCAACTATCAACCATTAAGAGTATTCTGGTGCAGCCCCCGTTTCTTTTCCCCTTCAGGCAACTAAAGGTCTTCATTTTCTCATATAAGAACATTATTCATGGTGATCAAGAGCTATTTCTTGGTAATATGCTTCAGTTATGTTATAGGTTAATGCGTGGGTGGAGACTGTAACTACCACATAGCGTTGTTGCTGAGGGCACCCGTTTGGAGCAAAATCTCTGTTTGAGAGAGAGACTGTCCATGCTGGAGCTTTATCTTCTCCAGGCTTCTCAGAGTCGATTTTGATGAACATGAGTGAAAGCACAGGCCATGAAATGCTAAAAATGTGGTTAAGTCCCTTTAATTATCCACCAGTAGCAAGGGGATCCACACTATAACTATGGTAGCTGATTTGGTGAAAAAACAGATCTGATAAGTAAGAAAATGTGTCTGCGATCTTGAAGCAAAGTTGGCTGAGGAAATGGATTTGGGAAGAAATATAAACGTGTCAGTACCTCAGGTTGTTGATTCTAATTTGGCTTCCTACACAGTCTTAACTGTGATTGAGTTTGATGCAATTGAATAGGTTTTCAATCCTGGCTTTTGTTTCAAATGGGGAAATTGAACGTTACTATATTTGAAATTATAATCATGCGTTAGTGGATACAGTTTAAAAATGACTTTTTCCCCCAGAACCTATAAGTCACATTCTTGGGTAAACAAGACCCAAGTGTAAACTTTTGGAAAGACTCCTTCAGGTTTCTTTAAAAGATTCCAAAAATCTAGGCTCCACAAATCTAGCTAAACAAGAAGTGCGGAAGCCTTTCTTTGAGTTGACAGCCTCGGAGATGTATCTCAGAGTACATCCTCTTTGTCTTATTATAATAATCTCTTTTCCGAAGAGTTGAAAGGAAATGATTATTGCAAATCTGTGTCTACTTTTCTTTCTAAACTCTGGTGGTAGCTCTGAGAACATGACTCGTGATTCATACAACCCAAGGTAAAAGCATAAATTAAAAAGTATAACTTAGGTTCATCTTCCTGTGGAATTGGTAGGAGCCTGACTTTCTGTAACCCTGAGGGACCTATCTCGGTACGCCACTAGAGATTGTGATTTTCACGTCTGTCAACAAGACATTTGGAGCGTTCCCGAGGTTGTGGGAGGGAGTCTCTTTCAAACTCCAGTGAGTTTTAACCTATCAGAAGAGAAGCTAATACCTGTGTGACTCGAGTCAAAGTTTCTCATGGAAGGCTGACACAGGAGAGTCATGAGATTTTCTGCACTTCATTCAAGGATGCAGTTTTGAGACAAAAGCATCTGTTTGGGGCCACTTTCAAAGAGAAATAGTCTTTTCTCTTTTGCATTCAGACTCCTCCACCGCTCAGCAGTTGCTTGTTTTGCCGTCTGGCACCTTAGCAGATCTCTGTAGCTGGTGATCTTCCTAAAGCTGCCGCCCCAGTTCCACACACTGCCTTCTCCCTGTGCTGAGATGCTGAGGAGATCTGTTTCCAAAGCCCTGGCGCCCCTCTGACTCACGCAGTTGGCTCAGTCAGCTCCACGCATGCATCATCCCTACGATTAAACATTTCACTCCTCCAAGATGCCCCTCCTTTTCTCCCTGTCCTCCAGTCCGAGTCTGCCAACTCCCGCTCATTCATTTCGACTTTAGAGTAAATTACCATTTCCTTTAGTGATGATAAGGTTCTTGTGGGTGTAGTAGACTTGCCTGATCTTGTTCTTCCGTCCACCCCATCTCTTCTTTTGTTAATTCAGTTAGCGACTGAGTGAATAGCACCATATTTATCTTCTGGCCCATATCAGGATATACTGTCTTAAGACAAAAGGAAAGCTTACCAAATATACTTCAGTAGACATTTTTTAGAAACCAGGGACCTTTTTTATTCTGCCAAGCTGGGCTTCTTAAAGCTTTTCTACACTCCTTGTCCCAAACCCAGTTGTACTTTGCAGACTGCATCATGTCCCTGTTCTAAAGATTAGCCTGGTTCTTTTCCCAGCTAGCTTTAATTCTATACTGAAAAACAAGCTGGAAAAGGAACCACAAAAGCCATTTGGCAGGCTGCTATTTCTCTGTCGGTTACCATGGAAACTGTGATGGCTGAGTTGGGGGGGTGGTTATTAGATAATGGCAGGAAGTTTGTGATGCACTGGAGGTTTAGATGCCAAAAGCCGTGTTTTTCTAGAAAATTATCCATGGATAAGTTCTGTCCTTCATCAGCTGAATCCTGAAAATGTGAGGGCTTCTCTCTGCCTCAGGGTGATTGAGTTGAGGCAGGTGGGCATTTCTCCATCCGCTCCCTCTCTAGCAGCTTCTGAAGGGTGTGAACCCTGTTCATATCTCCGGAAGAGCTGGTCGTAAAACCACTTCTAATGGTGGAGGCTCTGGGAGCTCCCAGAGAATTGGAGTTCCCTTGCTAATGGGCTTTTTACACACTTCTGGGAAGAGTGGAGAGCGAAAAGGTCAGGTTGATCATAAATACTTATATTTTCCAAGACTTTAGAAAAATTAGGATATTGGAATCCAGAATAGTACTGACTAGCTTCAACTTGAAAATTGGATGAACCAGACTGTAGTGTTTCACGGAGTAGTGTCTGAACCTCCACCTCAGCCGGCACGCCCACTGCTGCTGTTCCAGTCGCCCACGCTTGCTCTTAGTCCAGCTCCTGATCACAGCGTCCCTTCTGAGAAATGACAGGAAATACTCGGAAGAAATTGTTGATAACATCGTCTTTGTAATACGTGCCCTAATGAAATTTAGCAAATCAGGCTTTGTTTCCTGTTTCTGTCCCTGATGTTGGTAAAAGGCACCTATCTGCCTCATTTATACTTGCCCCTTTTTTGTAAATGGGCATGATGATTGGTACTCCTTCATGGGAGTAACAGAAAAGTTCCCCCATGAAAGGCCTGTGAAGGTTGTCGCAGTGATCAGGGAGTCTTTGAGCTGTTGTAAATGGTAGGTGCCGCGGGGACTTTTCAGATGTGGAAATTGAAAAAGGAAATGAATAGCAGTGGAGCTCAACTGCAAGATGCCCTAGGCCTGTGAAACGGCATTCATTGAGGGAGTGAGGGGACACGGGGAGGGTGAAGCGGCCTGTGGGTCAGGGATGGTGGCTTCATTTTGAGCTCCTGTCTCTAGGGTCATTTAGTGGTTTGGAGAATGTGAGTGAGTAGGTAGACGAATGTGTGCTTGTTGAAGCAGATAAAGATAAGCAGTCCTGGTAGGACTTGAATTATCTTCAGACTTGAGAGCCTTTGGGAGTTGGAATCATCATTTGCTCCCTTGGGGCCTTGTCGTAAGCTAGAATCTGTGCTCTAACTGCCACTGGGAATAATTTTTACACAGTGCCTCCCAGCTTTGTATTGCCTCTGACAGTGCCTTTAGTCTTGGGAGAAGGGCCTTTTCCAAAGCGAATCGTCATGTTTGTTTGTGCTGTGATTAAGTTCGGGGTCTGCTTGCAAACTTGACTTCTTCAAACCTTGTCCCAGTGGTAGAGTTTTTTTCTCCCCTTTGCTGTACTCTTAAAATCTATTCCTAAGCCTTCTGGTGATTTTCTCAGCTTTCACAAGTCACATTTTCATGCTGGATGAGTGCTTAGCTGAGGCAGAGAAGAGCTTAGTGAGTTTGAGGAAGCAAAAGGAGGCTCTGCATTGGAGCAGAGTGAGCAAGTGGGGAGAGTAGCAGGTGATGAGATGGGGACAGTGGGCAGGGGCCAGATGATGCAGAGACTCATGAGCTTCAGGAAGGAGTGAATTTTATTTTAAGTACATCCAGAAGTCATTGAAGTGTGTTAAGCAGAAGAGTGACAGGATCGGATTGATAATTTTACAAGGTCTTGCTGTTGTGTGGAGCCCGGACTAGAAAGGAGCGGGAGCAGAAGCCAGGAGACCAATCAGAAGGCCGTTCTGCGTTTTATATACCTGAGAGCAAGGCCGAGAAGGAGAGAGGTGGCCAGAGCTCAGAGGAGCAGGGATTTTTAAGAGAGGCATGGGAACAGTGATCTGAAAGTGTTAATGAGGAGTGTCGCCTGGCCCTGAGCTCCACTGGATGTGAGAGACATGACCACCTTCCATGTGAGAGGATTGTAGGGAATTTGGACTCTTGTGGAGATAGCTGGGTTACAACTAGGACAAGGAAGTAGAGGGAACCTTCAGAGCACAGGAGGTTGAGGATCTAGGGGTGTTGGCTCATCACTGATGAGAATTTCAGAGGACACAGGGGAAGGGTGCAGGAGGGAGAGAGTGTGGGGGGTTGTGTCTGATCAGGGTATGTCCAGGAATGGTTTGGGAATGAGTGTTCTGGTTTTAATGGATGACTGGAGAACCTTGCACGTTTGCTGGTGACTGGGGTCAGCTGGATGTCAGGCATCGGGGAATTTGGTCTCATGCTCTCAGAGGAAGAACACTGTTTCTGGTGCTGCAGTGTTGAATGGAAGCTCTTTCAAGATAGCAGCTCCTTAAGTTGCGTTTCTTGAGATATTATATTACCAAGAATGGAATCTATATTACATTAAGTCTTCTGGTTTCAAATGCACATTCAGTGTAGTTAGAATGGCTGTGACAGTGAGTATAAAGCAAGTTTGTTTTTGCATAAATCCAGAACCTTCTCACCCCCATCCTACCCCCAGTACTATATCAAAAACAAATCTGACAACACTGTCAGCAGATGTTTCCCTCTAAACTTCATTTGCCTTTCCACGGGTCCTGCCCAGAAGGAAAGGTGAGAGTCTTCGTGCTGGTCTGGTGTGCAGAGCTAAGTTTTAGATGCCTGTGGAGAGAGCCTCCTCTGCACTGAACCATTGCCCAGACCTCCCAGGCCTCTTCTGTCAGTGAGTCAGGGGTTGGTGAGGGCCTGCCTTACGGAGCTGTTAGGATCACTGGGTGTGCCCAGATGGGATGACTGATTGCACAGGCCAGTCCCCATGCCTAGCATTCTCACTCACCTCACCAGAACCTTCCAAGTCAAATCAGTGCCAAAACCCAGGAAAGAGTTTGATAAAAAACCCAAAGATTTGTGTGTGGTAAGTGGGTTTAAACCCGTTTTGAGCAGTTAACCTCAGTGATTTCACATCTAGCCTTTTCCAGCCAGCCTCTTACTTTAACAGATCTTATTTCAGAAGCAGCTGCTCCTTTTTTTAAAGTGATGTATTTCAGATCGATGCTGAGGATGCCATCGTTTAAAGTGTGGTTTGAGTCAGCAGAATTAATTAAGCCTGTGGAGAAGACTTTGTGGGGTCCTAGCTTTATTCTTTTTCTGTAATGTCCATAACTACTGATAGGTTTTGTTTATGTCAGATTTAAAAAACGTATTACCACTATGAACAAGCCCAGCTGTGGGCTTACATCAGCGCTGTCGGAACAACTTTGCAGCCCAAATATAGCTGCAAGCTTAGATGGTCCTTGACGCAGTCTAGAAGCCAGCCGGGTTCTCATGGGCAGGGCAGCACCACAGTTTCATTAGGAAAACAAGCTGAGAAGAAATGATTTTTAAAAGTGCGCTAGGAGACACTGTTGGCATAGTCGTAAGTTGGGAGCTAGGGCAGGTAAAAGGGCAGTGGCCCTCAGCGGGTTAAGCAGCTGTAGCTCAGGGCTAGCATTTAGTTTCCACGTAACATTTTAGCCTGCAAAAAGCCTTGACCATACTTGTCAAGCAGCTCCACCATGTATCTGATTCTTGGACCAGAGAGCTAGAGGAGTCCCTGTTATATCTGTTACCATCTTGAGAAAACCTTTGCCTTGACCCTGCAGATGTTCTAACTTCTTGGTTTTTTTCTTGCTTTTGAAGCACAAATTCTGGAATAAGCTGTCTACATCTGCAGTTACCCTTCTGTCACAACTTAACTCACTCTTAAAACACCTGCTCTCTGGATGCATCCCCACCCCTCTGCTAATGTTACACTGACACTGTGGGCCTGAAGAGCACGTGCCCTGGCCGCTTCTCAATCATGGTTCCCTTCTTCCTTGTCACGTTGGTCACCAGTATCCATCACCTCTCTGCTTGACGCTCAACCACCTATTAGCTGTCTTTTCTTTCTCCTGTTAGCTTCTGAAATCCTGCATTATTTTAGCTATTGTCACACTTTTCCCATTGCTACTTCTCTGTATCCTTTGAGGTTTTTTCTTTACATCCAACCCCTTACATGTGGATATTCAAGATTATCTTTGATTCTGTTATCTTTGTCTACATTATTTTTTAGGAGATTATGAACTGGCAGTAGATTGTAAATGCCATATGGGCAAGGCCCATTTCTGTCTCATATATCATTATGTCCCCAGCGTTTAGCACCATGTGCGTGTGTCTGTCTGTATTTTGATTGAATAAATAAATAGAATTTCATTTGTTCTTATTCCTTCCTTGGTGGAGTTATTTCTGAATCTCTTGTCTCTAGCTTTGACTTTTATCTCAAGTTCTAGCCATCACTTTGTACATGTTCACAAGACATGTGTCTTCTAACCTGAAATCATAAAATCAGATTTATTAGCACTCTCTCAGAAAACTCCACAATTCCACCTGCTGGTAAGTGCTTTTATGTTCATGATATTACTATTCTCTTGGTCAGGTTCACAGCATCAGTTATTTTCAGTTCTTCCCTGTTCTGTTTTAATTGTTTCAATTCCCAAATCTTCTTAATTCTTGCTTTAAGTGCCTGCAGAACTCATCCCTCTCACAGCGGCCGTCTTCATCCCAGGCTCTTCTTGCCGCATGTGTAAGATACTGAAAGGAACTTTTTCCACCCTGGTGTCGTTAATTCCAGTCTTTTCCGCCTTAGTTCTGTCTGATACCCAGATGCCAGATATTTTCAGGAACAGTTCATTCTCTCTCCTCTCTCTTTTCTTCCCCTCCCACCAGTTTTAATTGAGCACCTAGGATGTGTCAGTTACTGTGCTCATCTCTGGGCTGTAGCAGTGAACATGAACATGACCAATGTGGACCTTGTCCTCTTGGAGGTCACAGGAGCTAGATAGTCATAAATGAACAGAGAGGAATAATTACACCTGTGGTCAGAGCTCTGGTGTGTGGACTTTATTCTAAGTGCAGTGGGAATAAATGAGGCTGTGACATGATCTGGTTTATATTTTTAAAAGACCACTGTGGCTGCCGTATGAAGAATAGTTTGGGGGGAGGCGAGAGCAGGAGACTAAATGAAAGGCGGGTGCAGGATTCTCAGTGGGTGACTGCTGGTTCGGACTAAGATGGTGGCAGTGGGGGAAGAGAAGGGAATGCATTTGAGGTTTGTTTTTGAGGGTGAACCAACAGAACTTGCCAATAAGATTTTAGATGTGAGGGTAAGAATCTAGAGTGACTCCCAGGTCTCTGGCTTGAGCAATCCGTGGATGGAGGTGCTGTTTACTCAGACGAGGAGAAGCAGGGATTTTTGCATTGGATTTGGGCCTTATTTAAGGAGGATTTGTAGAGGAGATCAGGAGTTCCTCTTTCTACATGCTGGTTTGAGGTGCCCGAGACTTCCAGATGTAAAGCAGGCCATTGGCTGTATAGGTGGGGTTCAGGTGACAGGCCTGTGCTGGAGATGTCATATGGGAATTGTCAGAATAACAACAACAGGAAAGTAGTGATGATAAATAACAAGTGTATGGTGCTAACTCTGCCTGGCTCTGTTCTCAGTGCTTTATGTTCAATCCTTCAATAATCTCTTAGGTCGATACTGCTCTTATCCCCATTGTACAGATGAGATGACCGAGGCACCTTGCCCAGCATGGCTCAGACAATTATTTGTTGAATTGAATTGAAACTAATACTAGTGATAATATGTCAAGCTATGGAATTGCACAATATTATTCAGGACAAGAGAATAGAGAGAGAGGAGCGGAGAGCCAGGACTGAGCCCATTGCTTTCATCACTTTGTTTTCCAGCTCAGAAGTCTTTAGGCTCCTCCTGGAACAAAGGCTAAGATGTAAACTCGCCAGACTGTCCAGTCCTCACATAATCGATGCCCAACCTTCTTTGGCCTCTCACTGTTCCCTGTGTGATTGCGCCGTTCTACTAAATCGTCTCCTTGCTCCTTCGGCGTGCTCTCCACCTTCTCATTAACCTAAGTCCCCTCCAGGCTTCAAGGGCCCACTGTCTCCTCGACTCCTTCCCTGGTGCCTCCAGTGCAGAAACTAATAATAGTTACTGCGTGTCGAGTGCTTCCTGCGAGCTTGGGAAATGAGAACAGGTAGCAGGCTTCCTCTTTGTTTTTTTGTCCTTTCTGCTCATTTGTGTTTTGTTTTTATAAGCATCTTCTTTGTAAAAAGACGGAAAATTTTTTAGATAAGTGGCTCGTTAAAGGGATCAGAGATGACTTGGAAAACTAAATGTCTCACTGTTGACCAAGATCGTTAATCTGGAAGCATATTTTGCTTTGAATGGCCTTTTCTGATTGAGTGGGGGTCACTGAGATTAACAATATGATACTTGAAGGTGAAGTGCACATGTGTCCTGAGCTTTCTCTCAGGCCATATCGTGTGGAATGGCAAAGGGGGATCAGAGAAGCCCAGCAGGTGACATCTGGCCTTGTTTGGGAGCTTACAGGCCAGACAGGATGACAGGACATGGGTGTAAAAGGAGGACTCACGTGATGCGTCCACCAGCAGCACAGCTGGGCAGCTCTTAAGCTAATCTGGTCTCAGACTTCTTTTGTTTATACTGCCCAGTGTTTTTAAAGAACCTGAATTAGTAGCCCAAATTTATAACTCAGGAAATTTTACATAAAAATGTCATTTATGAGCTTCCCTGGAAAACCCAGAAGATCAGGCATCCCTGGGGGAGCAGCGAGCTGGAGCTGCAGATGGCTGCCACCTGTTAGCAGGCCCGTGTTCTCGGGTCTCCATGGTCCCTGCTCCCTGCTGTGTTGCACCCGGCCCACGGCCCTCATGTATGCTACTTGCTGGTGTTTGTGACCCTGACAGTATAGTCAGGGTGCCGTATAATTAGGACAGGAGATACTACAGGATTTCAGAAGGAATGGAGGGCACAGTATAGTGGAAAGAATACAGGCTTTGGAACTGGGCTGATCTGAGTTCAAATACTAGCCCTGTGTGCCTCCTGCCAGCCCTTTGCCTTGGAAATGTACTTTCCTTCTGGCTCCCTTTGCTTATGATAAAATGGAAAGTGTCACCTCCTTACAGGGTTGTAGTGAGAATGAGCAATACTGTATATATGGTACCTCACTTGCCTGGCACCTGAGCAGCGTACCTCCTGGTTGATCCTGTTGAAAAAGTCTAGCAGGATGCCTTGGTTTAGGTACCTGGAAATTGTTATAAAAAGTAGCCTAGAGGGGCCAACCCGGTGGTGTAGTCGTGAGGTTCGTGTGCTCCACTTCGGAGGCCCCGGGGTTTGCGGGTTCGGATCCTGGGCGCAGGCCTACACCACTCATCAAGCCATGCTGTGATGGCATCCCATATACAAAGTGGAGGAAGACTGGCACAGATGTTAGCTCAGGGCCAATCTTCCTCTCCAAAAAAAAAAAGAAAAAAGCCTGTGAGGGGTAGAAAAGGCCAACTCCAGGTGGTTTAAAGAGTTAAATCTAGGGTCAGCCCCGTGGCTTAGCGGTTGAGTGCCTGCGCTCCGCTGCTGGCGACCCAGGGTTCGGATCCCGGGCGTGCATCAATGCACTGCTTCTCCAGCCATGCTGAGGCTGTGTCCCGTGTACAGCAACTAGAAGGATGTGCAGCTATGACATACAACTATCTACTGGGGCTTTGGGGGGAAAAAATAAATAAAATTAAAAAAAAAAAGTTAAATCTAAAATATGTAAACTTTTTTTTTTTTTAACTAAAAGGCAGTTGTGTGTTTAACCTTTCTCAGGATGAGAAAAGACTTTCTGAGTATAAAAACTAAAAGAAGAGCCAAAGTAAGGTCAGTGGAGTTGACTGTCAAAATTTTTGAGCTACCCTATGTTAAATATCATGAATGCAATTAAAAGGCAAATAACAAATGAGAAAAATATTTGCGGAAAGTATGACAGACAAAGGGAAAATATCTTACTATCTCCCATTACAGATCAGTAAGGAAAATACTAACACCCCATAAAAGAATGGACAAAGGACATGTTCACAGCAGAAAAAATGCCAACAGCAAACAGGCACGTGAAAAACGGTTGAACTGGGGTAGTATAATTATTAAAGAACTGTGTGTTTGAAGAATGAGTTGCCATTTCTCCCTTATTTTTTTCATCATTGTCAGTAGATAATGTTCACTATTGGTGATGTGGCCGGAAGATGGGTAGTGGCATATTTTCCTGATGGAATTATAAATGGCCACAACCTTCTTAAGAAAGCAGTTTTGTATAAATCAAAAAGCCTTAAAGGTCATACCGTTGGATCCAGTAATTCCGTTTTTAAGAGTATATCCTAGAAATATACTCAGGAATGTTTTTCCCAAGACCTACTTGTAGTAGCTTTTTCTTTCTTTCTTCTTTTTTTTTTTTTTTAGTAATACAGGTATATTAAAATCTCAGTCTCCAGCCGTGTGTACCTCACTGCTACATCCTCAGTCCTGGCACAGTGCCTGCCGTACACGGGTAGTGAGGAAATATTTGAGTTTAAAGAAGGAAGGATATGTTCATCCAGAGGAATATTATATCGCCATATTTCTAAAATACTACATATTAAGATGTAGAAAAAGCTCACAGTATAATGTTAAACGTGTAGAGTCCACGATTGTATATATAGAATATTCCGTGTGTGTTTGTTTTCTGAATTCTGGACCATAGGATTAAAGGTGGTTTTTATATTTTCTTGGTGCTTTCCCTCAGTCATTTGTGCATGTTTATTGATGTGTGTGAGAGGCACTGAGCATATTTCTAAAGAGCAAGACAAGTGTCCTCCCCTCCTGGGGTGTATCAGAGAGCAGGAAGGCAGACACCAAACAAGGAACTACAGGTGTGTTGTTTACTTTAGTGAACTTATGTTGCTTTCGTAGTAGAAAGAAAAAGTATGCTGCTGATGATATTTAAGCATTGATGGTTGTTTGTAATTTCTAAGACACCTTTTTAGGGTAAGAAAGGAGCGATTAAGTGAAAAGCTACATAGATCTCATAGAGTGTGAAGTTACCTTTCCAATGAGAAGAAAAATGTTTAGATTTCCTGTCTGTTGGGTGGTTAGTAATGACATAATAAATACACCCAGATCTTTTTCCTAAATAGCATCTTTCTAAGAGAACCTGAATAGGCTCCTCTCTTGGGGAGGTGGAGGTGACTTGTGGAACTTTGGGGAGCTCCAGCATTCCTCGGAAATCATACTTAAGCATTCAAATGAACTGGTTGTGGTTGGGGAGTGAGTGAGAATGTTGATCAGCATTAATTTAAAACTGTATATTTTTTGCTTTTTCCATCTATTTGAGAGGTTTCGAGTGTGTGGAAAACCAAGAACATCGACAACAAAACCCACCCTGTAGACTGACTGTGATCCTGAAAGCTTCTTTTAACTGGGATCAGGGATGGAAAATTTTATCCTAAGCCACGGTTTGTTAGGGATGTGTTTTTGTTTTGTTTTGTTTTGAAGAAAGACCCGAGTGAATCACAAGAGTTACAGAGACGTGTTTTGGTAGCTTAACCATGCCTAATGGCTGTGGCTGCGTTCCTGCAAGCATCCTGACCCGCTCTTCCAGCGGGCCCATCCGCCCGTCAGCCTGAGCCTCTGTGCACAGCCACGCGAGCTCCTCGGGCCCTTTCCCCACTTCCTAGGTGGAAAGAGCCTCACGCATCCTGGTTAGGTTAAAGGGTGGCCCTGCTGTCTGTTGGCGCTCCGGCCTTGAGAAGAAGGCAGCATTTGTGAGCTCGGTGTTGCCCTGGTAGAATGCCTTGCCCTCTCCTCTGTCTCCTGCAAATTAGGAATGCGCTCTCTAAGCCAAGGGTGTTGGAAGGAACAAATAACAAGCAACAGAGTGATGACGTCACCGCTCACAGTGGGTGCACTGTGTATGTATCACTGGCTCCTTCGGGGACTGATTAGAGCAGCTTCCTCCCACGTGAAGGCTCGCCCTCTTCTGCTTTTTGGTACAACTCATGTTTATATTGGATGTAATGTGTTTAAAACCAGCCTGAGTCTTTTCCTCATTTGAAAACTTCAGAACTTAGGAACGTTAAGTGAAATGTGGATCTGTTGAACATCACTTTCCATCCGTGCTGGTATTTCCCTCTTGCATTTGGAATTCTCTTTCACTTGCTAGATCTGTTCTGGCTTCATGTTCCCAGGTAGAGTTACAGTGCTTACCTCTTCTCTTCCATTGGCCTCAGCACCCGCTCCTCCCCAATAATGTTACTCTTCTGTGAGAGCCTCATCCAGGGTTGTCTTCGTGTTGTGGTGAAGTGTGTTTCCTCTCTCCCTCGTTTCACTCTGCTGTCCTCATGTCTGTGCTTGATTTTTAGGTTAAGGCCTGTTGCATAAGTCCCTGATTATGTCAAGGGCAGCAGAAGTTCTGCTTCCAGCTCTGTTGAATCTTGACCTGGTAACTGACTTTACCACCTAAATAAAGGAGCCCTGGGCCCTCTAATCTCATGGACGATGCCCTCCCCTCTGATATCTTTTTTCCAGTAGGACATACATCTCCTCTGTCTGGAATACTTATTTCAGAGAGCAACTTTTTGCTTTTCTGAGATGGACCTGGGTCCCCCGAGGACAGGGTCACCTTACCACTGCTCTCTGGTTGGTTGAGGGGTCAGAGGTAAATGCTTCGGTGTTTCCTTACTCCTGGGAGAGAAGAGGTGGCAGACAGTTAAACTCAGTCACTGAAACCAAAAGTTAGTTCATTGCTTCTCTCTTCTGCCTGTAAAAGTTACAACCATGCTTGACAAAGTCCCTGCCAAGAGTTGGGGCCTGGAACTTAGATGTTTATGCAAGTTCACTATTGTTTTGATTTTGATTTTCCTGGTGGAAATCACTGTAAACAGTTAGATTCTCAGAAGCATCCCTACAAGAATAAACATAAACAGAGTACTGCGGTGAAGTGAGCCCTGCAGGAACCCAGATGTGATCCCGTGCATCAGAAGTGAGGCAGAGGAATGGAGGGATCTGCCCAGAGTGGAGGTGAAGAGATGAGGAGGCTTGGTCTGTCCCGGTCTCAACTCCTGGCATGCTCTTTGTTGCTGTGAGCAAGGAAGTTGTTTAATGGCCCCCCTGTCAGCTGTGAAGTAGGGACACCACCTGTTGCTCTTTTGCAGGCCGTGCCGTGAAGCCTCAGTACAGCATTGGACATGAATTGCCTGAGCTCTGTGGACGAAAGGGCAGTGTAAATACCAGGCACTTGTATCCTAAGTGCTCAGGAGTTGCTATCCATTCTCAGAGGCTTACACAGCCAGGCTCAGCTTGACAACATTCTTCTGGTCAAACCAGAGCTCCCTTCTTTGAGAAAATCTTGCTGTTGACTGTTCTGGAAAGAAACAAGCATATATCTCCAAAATACCAAAGTAACTATTGGAAGAGTTGTGACTAGTTTTAACATAGGTACCGATTAGTGAATTAGCATAAATTGTGAAAAGGTGATCAGAACTCAGCACACCGTGGCTTGTTTAAAAGCCCATTTTCCCACACTGACTGTGTCAAAGCACAGAGCACAGCATAAGGCAGATATAAAGGGTTCTTGTAAAAATGACTTTTAATTCCTTCATAGGCCAGAATGGGCGTTTCTGCATTTTGGATGTGGCAATATTAATAATAATAGCTAGCACTCACACTGGACTTAATATGTGCCAGTTGCCAAGTGACTTACATGTGTTATTTCAGTTGAGGCTCACCACAGCCCTGTGTGGCGGGTACTGCCATCATCCCCACTTCACAGATGAGTAAACTAAGGTACAGAGAGGTGAAACGGCTTGCCTAAGGCCACACAGCTGCCCATGACAGAGCCAGTGAAGAGGCCTGCAGTCTGGCCAAGTGGAGGTTTGCGTCTCTCTGACCAGTGTCACCTTCTGTTGCATCTTGATCACACAAGCAGAACATTCAGTGCAGTGACTGCTGTTTTCCAGGAAGAGAATGGAGACTACACATATGTGGAGAGAGTGAAGATCCCCCTGGATCACGGGACCTTGTTGATCATGGAAGGAGCCACCCAAGCTGACTGGCAGGTGAGGACATGCAAGTAATGTGGATTCACTATTATGTGGGGGCAGTCTCCCGACTGGCTCACTATTATTAATTTTTTCAGTAAACGTGGTGAAAAGCAGGTTGCTTTTATAAGGAACAGGAGGGAATAATGTGGCATCATTTCCAAAGAGTTTTGATACTATTGATGATGAAAATGGCCCTCTCCAGCAGCGTCCAATAGAACTTTCTGTGATGATGGAAATATTTTGTTTCTGTGCAGCCCAATGTAGTAGCCACTAGACACGTCTGACTGTTGATCTCTTGAAATGTGGCTAGCGTGCAGAAGAACTGAATTTTCAATTAATTTAAACAGCGTCAGGCAGCCAGTGGCTGGCATATTGGGCTGCACAGCACCACAGCTTAGGTCAGGCCATTTTAAAGCCAGGTCATTTTTGAAAGCATTTTTTGTGTGTGTGTGTGTGAGGGGGAAGATTGGCCCTGAGCTAACATCTCTTGCCAGTCTTCCTCCTTTCTCCCCAAAGCCCCAGTAGATAGTTGTGTGTCATAGTTGTACATCCTTCTAGTTGCTCTCTGTGGGACGCCGCCTCAGCATGGCTTGATGAGCAGTGCTTAGGTCCACACCCAGGATCGGAACCAGCGATCCCCAGGCCGCCGAAGCGGAGCATGCGAACCTAACCGCTGTGCCACTGGGCTGGCCCCAAGCCAGGTCATTTTTACGGTGTGCAAATTAATGTCAGAACACAGCATGAGAGTGGAATCTCATGCCTCTCTTTGGCCTCAGTCATGTGTGTGCTTTCTTATGAAGATTTGGAAAAATGGTAGGGGGCTGAGAGGAAGAGCATCAATTAGAAAAGATGAAACTGTCGCACTGCGAGGGGGCTGGTGTACCGACTTGAGGGCGGGGATGGGACTCATTTCAGAGGAGACCTTTCTCCACAAGACTTAAAGGGCTTATTGCTGCTCGTTAAAGGGAGATAAAATTGAAATGTCTTGTGTCCTCATAAATAAGTTTTAAATTGCTTTGAAGTAAAATGTGTACGTGTGTGTGTCTTTATGTCAGAGTTATTTATGTTTCCACTTAGCATCGAGTGCCCAAAGAGTACCACTCTAGAGAACCGAGAATAAACCTGACCTTTCGAACCGTTTATCCAGACCCTAGAGGGGCGCACTGGTGATGTGAGATCTTTGAGAGAGAAGCCATATGAGACTGAGCAAACCTTCCACGTGAGGAGACTTCGAGGGGCTGGCTCAGCTGAGCTCGTGGTGTGGCTGTTTGGAAGATGAGGAGGAGACTCGCTCCCCAGCCTGGAGTCCTGTTAAATGAGACCCAGCAGTCATGTTCTACTGTGTTTATTGTGGGAGCAGTAATCCCTGATCACATCTTGAAATCACATATTTCCTTTAGGCAAATTGAAAACGGCTGTGGCCGTGCTCACAGATGATTTTGTCCATGAGCAGTGTTCCCCCTGCCCTCCCTTGCCTCATTTGGAGAAATGTGAATGGACTCTGCCCCTGAGGTAAATCCGCGTGTGTTTGTTCCTTGTGACTTGAGCGCGGTGCAGATATAAATATGCGTCAGTGACTCTGGAGTCTTCCGTAGGCAGACAGCTGCTGAAATCCAAACAGAGGTGGTTTCACGGAGCCTTGTTCAAGTCGGCCTCGACTCCTTAACATCCCGCTTGTGTGCTGTTGTAATGGAAAGCTGCAGACTCTGGAGCGCTTTATTTCACTGCGTCTCCTGCCTGTCTGTCTTCCCAGGACTCACTCAGACAGGTTACAGGCCTCCGAGTAAAGAGCGAAGGCAGTCTTCTCTGGTCCAGCCATCTCCAGGCAGCACCTGGACCACTTGTAATACGAGAGAACACTGTCGCCTCAAAAGGAGGACTAATTGAGTGATGTCATGAGAATGTAGGCTGAAGAACAGCAAAGGCCCTGCCAGCGACAGCTGTTCCACATAGATGAGTTTCCCCTGGAGAGTTACTTGAGTCATTTAAAGCCCATCCAGACAGAAGCGGGAGTGGTCCTGCGGGGAACAGACTCAGTTACCTAATAGTTGTGTTCGCTTTAGATTTCAGGAGCCTGATGACTAAGGCTTTCTTCTGACCCAATGTTCTCTTAGACACAAGTTCCCGAGATCCAGGGGTCAGTCCATGATGTCACCAAGGTTCCCAAAACAGAACAGAGAGGCTGCCCCTTATTGCATCATAAAAGCACGTGTCGTCTTGACCTCCTGACTTAGGAGCAGTGTGCCAGATTAATTCCAAACCAAGATAGGGAAAACCTGAGAGAAAGAAAGAAAATGGATTTAAATGGATGAAAATAAGGCAAGAGAGTTAGAGTTTCCCCAGCTGCCTGTTGGGAAAACTTACAGAGCCTTGCTTTTGATGTTGTTTCCATTCCATGCTGTAAGACTGATGATGCCCATGATCAGGGGCTGGTGCCAGAGGCTGGACAAGCTCTTCCCCAGCAGTCAGACGGAGTGCCAGGCCTGGCCGGGCTCTGTCCTCAGACGAGCTCGCGGGCGTCTTGCATTGGAGGCCCATGGTTCTTTTTCAACGTTGCATGTGTATAGCTCCTTTCTCTAAGGAATGCTAAATGCTTTGTAAAATCGGAGCATCATACTAAGCCTTTCTGTAAGGAAGATATAAATCACCAGAAAAATAAAATAAAACCTCTAATTCCGAACTTTTCCCCTAGAGAAACAAAACCTGACCAAGGTGGTACAGCCAGTTCTGGTTACGAGTTTGATGCACAACATTGGGAAATTCCTCTTCTATTCCCACAAATGGAGGAACTGGCAGATGGCTCACGTCTTCCGGCATCCCTCCCTGATGTCGGGTCGTGCTCTCTGCCCGTGTCAGCCGCAGAGTTGATCCTTCACTCATCACGGCCTGTCTGTCAGGGGTGTGGACTCCTACCCTGCAGCAGACAGCTCGGCCACCACCTAGGTGTCTTCATCTGAGCGCAGCAGTCTGAGGTTTTGTTTCTTGCTGTCAAATGCCACACCTGTCACTACTAAGATAATGTCCCTTCTGAAATGTCAAGTAGCTATTTGCCATAGGGAGAAAGTGCAGGGTTTAGACAGGACAGGAGTTCCGGCCCTTGGCAAAGGACAGCCAGGCTCAGGGACTGCACCAGCCTGTTGCTGTGTTGTACTGGTGGCAGATCTTAACTGGGAATTAGAGGTGAGGCTATTTTTTCCCACATTACTTATAAAGCAGAGGAAGCAAATATAACGGCTATAGCATGAGGAAGAACAGGTTGAGTTTTTTAGCTGCCCTTTGTTTGAGCTTTAATAACCTGCCAGGCACTGTCCTAGGAGCTCTTTATACATAATCCTTAATCCTCCCCACAGCCCTGCAAGAAGGAGATACTACTCCCATTGTGGAGACGGCAAGTAAGTTTCCAGGAGGTTAAGTAATTAACAAGACTTCTAAGTGGCAGAACCAGAATTCAAACCACAGGCCACTCTCTCACTGTGTGCTTTTTCCTCTGCCGCGCTGAATTTAGGCAGAAGAGTCTGTTGGGCACCCCTGGGACCCTGAGCCTCCGGGCCTGCTCCTGCAGAGCTGGCACCCAGCTCAGCCTGGTACCCTGGGCAGAGCTGACTCCAGGCCGCCTGGTTTGTTCCCTGGCTTTCCTGTGCATCAGGGCAGGCACTGGCACCTCGTCTGTCCTTAATCAACATTAGCATCTCCTAGTCAGAAAGTGCTGCCAGCTGGACTAGTCATTGGCCATTTGTGCTGGGGAAGCTCATTTCGGGGGACAGAATCCAATTTCTGGCGAGTTAGACAAATTCTCATCCAACATTCCTGGCAAGTGACTGCGAACAGTGTTTCCTGACCAAGCAAATCTCCAGAGGTAGACAGTGGTCCCTTCATTCTTACCTGTGAGTATGTTTGGGGACTCTCAGTGAGGCCCAGCTCAGCATCAGGCTTCTTCTGCCAGCACCATGACTGCAATCAGGAGACAGCCCAAAGAAACAGGGCAGGCTGCACACGGAAGATGTCCTGACAAGAGGCAACGTGCGTGAGAGTGCGGGTCGGGAGAGGGTGACCCCTCACAGCAGATAGTATCCCCGGTATGGAAGTCAGGATCCATGTTGTTGTCATTGACAACCACTAACAGGTGACGTCGACGGTTCCTGATAGGTTTGGTCCCAGCTCATATATTCGCCATGTCCTCGTGGCACTTGCTCCCTGCTGCCTTCATGCCTGCCATGCCCCTGCCCTGGCGGGTGGCAGGTCTGTTTGGACCTCGTCAGTGAGTGTCACCGTCTCCTGAATCGTGTCATGACAACCCCAAGAGAGTTAAGTGGGTGCTGAGAGGAGCAGAATGCTCCAGCTGGAGGGCTTCAGAGAAAGCCGTGATAGGACAGGGCCCTGCCCTGCCGGGAATGTTTCTTCCTGGAGCTCTGGCGGCTTTTACTTGGCTGCAGGATATCTGAGACCCGCTTTGCCTTTTCTGGTCATAAACACTTGTAGTGTTGAATCTGAAGTCCTGATTGCTTTATTAACGACGCCTTTGAAAAAGCCGAGTGTTCCCATAGTGATGCATTCTGCTCGGTTAAATGTTATACACGGTCCCACCCACACGCTCTCCTCAGAGGGACCCAGACAACAACTGTCTCCTTTGCCCTTCCCCATTTTCTCCTTGGGAGGACCCTCCCCAGGAGATCGCTGTCCGTTTTCTGCTACTGGAGTCCATTCTTAGATACGACGACTCCTGTGTCTGGGGGTCAACAGGAAAATGTGGTTGATGTTTGTTTATCAGTGTGGAGCCTTTTCCAGCTGGCTTAGTACTGCTGCGCCGAATTATAAAAGCTTCCCCAGCCTGTGCACAGAGCTCATGTGGGGCTGGGCTATTTTTTAGTGTTAAAGCCGGTGTCGGAGAGCAGTGTGGGAAAACAGGGTAAGTGAGACAGTACCTCTGCAGACAGCATTACCCAAAAGATCATTTTTTTCAAATGAGCCAATTGGAGCTGACCGAGGTATGTGTGACAGCGTCGATATAATTATTTCTATGCTCTCACTCCCCCTCACCCTAATGGTGATGTCACACTCCCTGGACACCAGGGACGGTCCGAGTTCCCACGTGGACATGCTCAGGCAGGATCCTGGCCTCTGAGCCCACAAGCTCTTAACTCCAGACGCAAATTCTAGGTTTCTGAAAGGGAAGGGTAGGTGAAAACCAGGAGGGAGCACAGAGCATTGAGTCTGTTGGGCCTATTACATCCATAATCTGATTTATTCCCCAAAGCAACCCCATGAGATGGGTGTTGGTTTTCTTTTTAAACGCATGAGGAAATTGGGGTACGTAGAGGATTGACCAGATCCTGTGACTGGGTGTCCCGGGTGGGCTGGGAGATCCCTGCGTGGCTGCTTGTCAGCAGGCATTTTAGTGGGGTCCCTGGGCCTCCCTCTCCCCCAGCCCGGGGGCGGAAGGGTGGTGCGGGGGCGGGGTGGCAGCCAGCAGAGTCTCGCTCCTTGCCTGGGAACTTCTCCGGGTGGGACAGGAGGCAGGAGGAAGTGGTGGGCCAGCATGGGGCTCTCGGGGGCCGTGTGATCAGGTTGCAAAATAACCGCCCACTGCAGGAAGGGCGTGGGTGAGCGCGTGGTGAAAGCCCCCGCTGCCAGCGCCTGGAATGATCCAGATGCCCCCCGAGAAGGTGAACGCGAGCGCTGGATCTGGCAACACCTTCCCTGCGGCAGAGGTGGAGACGGAAGGGCTGCCTCACCCTCCCACGAGGCTGCAGCGGGAAGGCCCTCTGATGATCGAGTCTGAGCTTCTGCCACCGGCTCCCTCCTGCCCTCCTCATCTGTGGCTAGAGAAAGGGCATGGGTGGGATTGTCTAGGAAGGGAGTCCGTACCCTCGGAAAGCGACTCTGGGTGGAGGGCTGCATCCTCCCTGACTAAAGAGTGGGAGGATGAAGGGGGTGGCGCAGGGGCAGGGGCCCTTCCAGAACTCTGGTCCACGGATATTCAGGCTGCTGGACCTCCCACGCAGGCCCCGAGAGGAGGGGAGCCCCACAGAAGTGTCTCCCTCATGCCCTTGTTGGTTAGAGGAAACTTTTCTGGAATGTGTCCTCTGAAAAAGTCTCAAGGGATGAGCCACCCTTTTCTTTCCTGCACTCGCTCTCTGACGTTAGCGTTTAGACTCTGTTCACCCGGAGTGAAAAGGAAAGGAAGACAGGTAGCTTAGAGGTAGACATCAAGGGGGAGCCTGAGTGTGTGGCTTCCCTCCCACTGCCCGGCCCTCCCCCATCTGCGTCCTCCATCAGCCTCCTGCCCTGCCTGGGAGGAGGGGGCCACAGAGGAGAGGTAGTGAACTGGGGTGCAGGCCTTGCCCTTTGTCTCCCAAAGCCCTGTGAGGGTGTAGGTTAGGAACCACTCTCCCCATTGCACAGATGAGAACACGGAGGCCCGAAAGAAAGTGCTCATCTGAGGGCCGCCCAGGGAATGAGGCAGAACCAGGATGAAGACCCGTATCACATGCCCAGGCCAGTGTTCTTTCCCCCACTCTGAGGGTCTGTGACCTCTGAGATCCCCAGCTAAAAGCAGAACCTGGTGACGAGAGGGAACACGGGCACAGAGCCCCAGAAGGTCGCAGTGCCTATGGGGGCAGCCCTCCAAGGAGTGGTATTGATGGTCTCAGTGCCACACCAGCTGGTGGCTCGATAAGTGGCGGGGCTCCCTGCCGCAGCTCGAGGTAGCATCTTCCTGCCGAGCAGGGCAAGCCGAGCTCTGCACCAGCCGATGGGGGGTGAGCTGGACTGCTTCAGGCAAGGCTGGCCCAGATTCACCTTTGCAAGGGGGGCTGTGCCCACGCTTATGGTCTGCCTATAAGGGTGGAATTAGGGAGCAGCTATGACATCCCATCCCTGCCCCAGCCTCCACGTCTGTCAGAATTACTGTCAGAGCCCTTGTGGAAAGAGCCCCAGCTTGAGTCTGGTAGACCTGGGCTTGGATCCCACTCTGCCCGTCCTAGCTGAGTCATCTCAGACCAGTCAGTCAGCCTCCAGGCCTCAGTTTCCTCAGCTGTGAAATGGACACAGAAGCAGCCACCTCTCCTGGGTCTTGTGAGGGTTGAGACCATGAATGTCACGGGCCTGACAGTAACGTGCTTAGTAATGAAATTGTTTTTAGTGGAACATTCCACATGCCCCGCTAACCCAACCCTGACCCTCACGCTGGGTGGGTGATCCCTCTGTGGCTGACGGATGGCCCTGTGACCCTGACCTTCCCCTTGGCAGGCTCCCCCATGCCCGCTCCTCTTTCGCAGTCACCGAGAGGAGACCCAGAGGCTTCTGGGAGGATGGCTAAAATGAAAATCATGCACGAGGGAGGCTGATCGTATTAAGATCCAGCTGCACTCAAGCGTCTCCTGGGACGTTCTTTAGACCAAGCTGAAGAGAGCTCCCAGATGCCAAAGTGGCCTCGCATCAAGGCTAACCTCGCTCTGGGCAGCCGCACCACATGCTCCCCAGGTAATTGGTCCCCTAATGCACCATCCCTGCCTGATTCCACCGCCTCTTCCCCCTCCCCGCACTTCTTAATGTCTCCCCGCCGGGTGAGCAGGTCACGGGCCAGGCTCAGAGGCACCCTTGCCAGTCACATTGTTTTCTCGTCCTTGCAGGCCATTTCTAGACTCTGTACAGAACGCCTCGGCCTGGAAGATTAGACAAGATTGCCAGGCTGGAATTCTGTTCAACACCAGGGCTTTTGTGTCCAGAGATTAAGTACTAGATGCAGTGGGGCATATATAAAAGGGAGACACGATCCCTTCTATTACAGGTAGAAGTAAACCAGCGTGGCTTTTATTTTCTTTCCCCAAATCAGGTTTTATTCCTAGCAACAAAAGGAGAATGTGTTCTTTGCAAGAAATTAAAAAGAAAGATAAAAAGAAAAAAGGAAATCCTTTGTAAATTTACAACCAGAGATGACAACTCTTCACATTTTGCTGTGTACTTTTTTCTACACATTTGTAGACTTAAAAAAAAAAAGTAACTTCATACTGAACTTACCATCTTGTAGCTTTTTCCTGCTTATGTACATTGGTGCGTGACAGTAATTATTGTTCCCTAAGGTGGTTTTGAGCGGCTGCAAGTATTGTGTGTAGTTGTGTCTTTCTATAACCAGCCCCTTTGTGTAGGGTATTTAGAACATCATTGATGTTGGGGTTGTTTTTGCTCTTAGTAACCATTCTGTTGATTTTGGAAATCATGAGATTTGATGGTGGAAGGCGGTGGCGGGGTGTAGCTACGAGCCCAGGATTTGGCCTCATTCAGACCTCAATTCAAATAAATAAAAAGAACAGGTAACATTTTTATAGAGCCTGAATGTGGTGCCAGGCACTGTGTAAGTGCTTTGCATATGTTAACTCATGATGTATTAATCCTCCCTGTAGCCTGTGGACTAGGCTCTATTTGTAAGCCCATTTTACGATTGAAAAACGGAAGCATAGCCCCTCCCCTTATGCAGCTGTGCTGTAGCTAAACCTTTGTGCACATCTATGACTGTTTCTTAGAATAAATTCCTAGAAGTGGGACCTAGATTCAGAAGGCTACGCCTATATATCTATTTTTTTTTTTTGAGGAAGATCGGCCCTGAGCTCACATCTGCCAATCCTCCTCTTTTTGCTGAGGAAGACTGGCCCTGGGCTAACATCCGTGCCCATCCTCCTCCACTTTATATGGGACGCCGCCACAGCATGGCCTGACGAGTGGTGCGTGGTGCGCGCCCGGGATCCGAACTGGCTCACCCCGGGTGCGCGGAGCACGCGCGCTTAACCGCTTGCGCCACCGGGCAGGCCCCAGGCCATGCATATTTTTAAGGCTTCCAATACATCATGTAAATGACTTTCCAGAAAGACTGCGCCATGTTATCCTCCTACCAACAGTGTCTGAGCCTATCTGAGAAACCCATGCTGTGCTTGGAGCAGCAGTAATGGGCCAGGCCAGAGCTCAGTAGTCTATAAAGCTTCTCTCCTTGAAGGAGAATTTGTCCTGTGCCCTGCACAGAGTAAGCAAACTTACTCAGTACTTCTTAGCCAGGGTCAGCACTGTTGGTTTTTTTGTGTGTGATTTGTTGAGAAAACGACACACACTTGAAGAACCTCAGTCACAAGGTGAACATGAGACAAGGAGTCCTGATAATGAGTGCGACAGGAGTTGGAGGAACATGAGACGGAATTTGGGGTGGTGGTCAGGGAAGGCTGCGTGGTACAGGAGGCACTGGAGAATGGGGAGGAGGGCCCTACGAAGTGACAGCCAAAAGGCTCGTGAGCAGTGGGCGCCTGACCAAGGTGGCTTGTGTCCAGGGCTTGTGCAGGGAGAGTTGAGCTGGAGGAGAGGCGGTGAGAGAGGAAGACGGGCCCAGATCAGGCCTGGGAGCCCACTAGGTCAGAGGGCTGTGGGGTGAGGAGCCGCTGAGGGCTGGACGGTGATTTTCAGGAAGGCGTATTTACCAGGCGGGAGTGGGGATGGGACTGGAGGTGGCGAGACAACGTCAGGAGACCAGGCAGAGAGATCTGTGCATGTGGCCTGGTAGGGACCTTGGGAGAGGCGATGAGAAAAGATGTGGGGTTCCCTGGTGTCGGGAACACCCCTTCTTGCCTTGAGTGCTGAAGCAAAAGAAAAACAGACACAGGACTCAGCTATGAGGTCAAAATATCAGTGTTATTACTGCCAAGGCTGGATGGGGGACCTTGGCTTATATCCGTGACCACAGTTGACTCCTTGATGCTCACACCCTCTCCTTTCTAGGCCTGGGGGCACCCTGTTCAGGGAAACAGCACAGCAGCCCCTGTCCCTGCCAGCCACCAGGAGAATGGCTGCCAGCCCCGCTGAGCCTGCGAGTGCGAGCAGAGGAGCATCCAGGCTTGCTTCCAGCAGGTGGACGCTGGCCCTTCCCCGGTGTCCCTTCCTCCCGGCTGGGGGACACAGGAGCTGAGCAGCACGCACACTGTCTGCACGCAGACAGATCTGAGAGTGGGCAAGAAAGGTTCCCCGTCCCCCAGCCCAGTCCCTCTCCCAAGCTCCCGTATCAGAGAAGTCCATCCTCCTGGACTTAAGAGTAAGGGGCTTGGGAGAAGATGGGCGTTGCCTTTCCAATAGTCTTCCCTCCCTGGGGGGGAGTGTTCCTTTCCTCACTGCCACAGAAGGTGGCAGAAGGGGAGATCCTTACCCCTTCCACCATCCACGCTGTCCTCCTCCCCCCAGTGCAGGACGCTTTGGAGGAAAGGCTGCCAGCAACCAGTCAGGCAGGGTAGTGCCGAGGTGTCCATGTTGACCTGGTTAAAATATATATTTGACCTGGTTCAAGGGCCGGCTCCTTCACTAACTGCTGTGTGGCCTTTGGCAAATTTCTTAGCCTGAGTTTCTCCACTTAGAAAACAGGGTTGTTGTAAGAATTGAGTGTGACGGCGCATATCTGTCTCAGTATGGGTAGCTATTATCCTCAAATAGTGTGTGGATGTGAAGGAAAGTCCTGCCCCCTGGGGGCAGGGCGGGCTCTCACGGGGCTGTGGGCAGATCTCACTGCCATGGAGATGAAGTGACCTCTGTGTAGACCAGTCTAGGACAAGGCCTTGGGGGAGAGAGAGGGCCCGGCAAGCACAAGAGAGGGTGGGAGGTTGTCTGCACAGCGGCCATTGTGGAGGCAGATGGGAGGGAGATGGAAAGGGACCTGATTCTGGGGTGTTTCCACAGAGGGGGGCTGGGAGGAGGGAAGGAGCCGGAGAAGGAACAGCCGAGAGGAAGGAGGACCTGAGAATGTTCTGTCCCAACACCCATTGACCCGCACCCCCATGAAGCTCTGGATTCTTCCCATTCTATTCTGGGAACAACATGGGATAAGAGTTGGCATGGCTGATTGTGTCTAAGGTTAAAGATGAGTAAGAAACCAGGCTCTGGAAGGTGGCCTGCAGGTGCCAGGGCAGCGGGAGACCGTCTGGGTCCTCTTCCTGTCTCTGGTGGCTGGGCCAAGCCTTTTCCTGCCCTTGGCCCCAGTTTTCCCATCTGAAGAATACAGGGGTTGAACCAACTTCGTTTTTTGGTAGCTTTTTTGACCACAACCCGTGGTAAAAAAATGTTTGCACACACACTTGAATAAAGCTTCAGGAAACAATACTGTATCACGTGTTCACTCGGATGTTTTCTGTTCTATTGTGTATCCTTAAAAAATGCTGGTCATGGCCCCCTGACAGATTGTATGGCCCAGTAACGAGTCACGCCCCGTGGTCTGAAAACACTGACTCAGCTCATCTGGAAGGTTCCTTCCTCCTCTGGCAGCCTGCAGTTCTGTCCCATTTCCTCTGGCCTCATGACCCCCATCAGCACAGCCTTTGTGGTTTTCTTCTTTGTATCTGCACACGGTGGTTTCCAATCTCCTGATGGAAGGCGTGGTGGCCAGGCCGCCTTGTGGAATGTGCTGCGGTGCTCCCCCGGCCCCCCAACGCCGAGGTCATGGTGTGGGGTCCCGGCTCCCCCACTGTCAGGCTAGGAGCTGCCTGCTCTGTCTCCAGTGCTGGGGCGTCTGTGAGTGGGGAGGGCCCCCATGCCTTCTCCTGCCATCACCATGGGAAATGAGGGGGTTGGGGTGTCACCCCCACTCCCCTCCCCACCTCACCCCGACTCTGCTGCTTGGGCCAGAGGGCACCCGTCTTCTCTCTGGAAAAGCTGTTGGGAAGTGGAGCCGGGCTCCCAGTTGGAATTCCAGACTCTTCCCAAGACCCAGCACTCTTCGCCCTGTCCCTCCTCCACTGAACCCCTCCCTGGGCAGGTCCAGGAGTCACCATCGTGGGAGCTGCTGATGGATGAGAAGAGCTTTGACAACTGACGGACCTGAATTCAAATCCCAGCTCCGTATCTGCCTGGCTGTGTGGCCTTGGGAAACTTCCCTAACATCTCTGAGCCTGTTGCCTCAATTAAAGCTTGGAGATAACACCAGTCTTGGAGGATAAACTTAAGGGTGCAATAAAAGGTACAAAGTGCCTTATGTTGGTGCCTGGCATGAGGTAGGCAAAACTCATTCCTTTAAATTCTGTCCCCTGTGGGTCCCTGTGAGAGAACGGCTGGGGAAATGGCAACTGTTGCCACCTTGAAGAAAGAAGGGGAGATGCCTTCCATGGGCCAGTGGCAGGCGGGGCAGCAACAGAGAGGGGCTGCCTTAAGTTGGGTGCCCTGGAGTAAGCCCCACCCACCCCAACGTGTCCAAAATGTGCAGAGACCGGGCACAGCAGGTGCCCTGTGTCCGCCGGGCCGCCTGGGGCAGTCTGAGGAGGAAGACAGGCTGGGCTTGGGGAGAACGGACTCTCTGGGCCCCAAAAGTGGGCCGGTAGCTTTTTGCAAGGCTGATGGGTGTCCTGTCTCGAGGCCAAGCTCAGAACATCACATGACAGGGCATCTTTTCGACCCTAATTTCTTGGAATCCATTTAAAGATTTTATTTATTTATTTTTTCCGCCCAAAGCCCCAGTAGATAGTTGTATGTCATAGCTGCACATCCTTCTAGTTGCTGCATGTGGGACGCAGCCTCAGCATGGCCGGAGAAGCAGCGCGCCGGTGGGAGCCCGGGATCCGAACTCGGGTCGCCAGCAGTGGAGCGCGCTCACTTAACCACCAAGCCACGGGGCCGGCCCTCTTGGAATCCATTTAAACATTCCCCCTCCTACAGGGCAAGTTTCACCCCAGTATGTTCTCATGAATCATCTGTTTTGGTCCTCATAACCACCGCCCCGGGGGGAGGATTGGGCAGGCACGAGGCTACCACAATCACAGGGTAGAGACAAGAACTTTCTAGCAAACACCAGAACCAGGTGTTCACAGGCAGTCTCAAGATGCTGTTTGCTTATTCTCATGCCGTTACCCATTAACAAGGCGGCATGAAAGTCATCTCTGTGGGCTGTCCTCACAGCCCCAGCACTTTCTTTTTGGTGCCCCCACCGTGATGGTAAATGATTGAGAGGTGGGTCTGAGCCAGGCTGAAACAGGCACGAGGGTCCTTCTATCATTGGGGACCGCTGTTCCGTGGCAGCTGCTCCCCAGAACTTGGAAAGCAGTTCCTCCGAGGGCTCCCGCGCACACTGGCTCTTGATAGCTGCAGGAACTGGGGCTCTGGGAGCTAAGTGACTCGCCCAAGGCCACACGGCCCCAGTAGCAGAGGCTGGGGGACCCCTTGCAAGGCTGCTTTATGCAGCTGGGACCTGACACGGCCTGGGAAAACCTCGGCCCGCCTTGCCTCTATGTCCCTGGCCAACTCTGGCTGCCCTCTGTTGCCTTTCAATAACATCAGACTCTCCTTCCAAAGAAGATGCTGGCACTTAACCTTGGAACCGAAGTCAGTGCCTGGGGCTTGCTTGAGGGAACACGCAGGGCTGGCTCGTGGTTCAGGAGAGGCAGTGGAACTTCTCAGGATCTGAGGCTGCGAGCCCTGGCTGTATGCTTCCTGGCTGGGGATGTCCCTGGGCCTCTCTTTCCCTCTCCATGTTTGAGGGGGTAGTGCCAGATGGACCCATTCTGGAGAACCTGTCCTCCCAGAGGACAGCAAGGCTGGGGTGAAGTCCAGGACTCAGTTCTATCCTCTGTGTGACCTTGGTCTAGTTCCCTCCCCTCTCTGGGCCTCTCTGTCCTCATCTCAAAAGACAGCAAAGATATCCCAGCCTTGCTGAGGTGACAGAGGGGAAACTACTTTGCAGAGCTCGAGGGCCACAGATGGTGTGGGAGTTTATCCTTATCCGTGTAGTGATTTTCAGACCGGCGGTCCCAGGAGAGGGACACTCAGGCCTGCAAGGAAGCATGCAGGAAAGACAGAGCCGCAGACCCTGGGCTGCCGACACCGTCCCGGAAGCAAGCCCTGGGCGGGGAAATGCGCCCCCGTTGCTCTCCGCAGCCTCGCCAGGCCCGCAGGCCGCACGGGGTTCTCGGGAGGTTTCCCCGGGCTCCGGCTCCCCTGAGAACCCACAGCTCTCCCCGCCCCTACTGCAGCCTGCTGTGACCTGGGGCTCATCCTGGGAGTCAGGGTGCCAGGGCGCCTCCCCCGCTGGGGCCCGCCCTGCCGTGCCAACCCCGGCAGCCTGCGTGCCAGCAGTGGTGTCCCATTGCCCCGCGTACAGTGAGGCCCAGAATAGACACTGAGCTCATCGGGCATGAACAGGGCCACTGGGGCGGGGGCGCTGGAGGCCGAACGTCTGACTGGGGGATCACTGGGTTCTCCCTGGATCCTCACCCCTCCTCCCTCTGTCTCTCGTTCTCTGTCTCTCGGACTCTCATCCTCTCTGTCTCTCCCTCTCTCCAGAGCACACACTGACACCTCCTCTTGGAGCTGGCTGGGGATCGTCATGGCAACCCTCCAGCAAAATTATCAAAGCACTTTTATGCTCACAGTTGTACCAGACGAAGTGCTAATTCTGAGTGAGGCAGAGCAGTTAAGAGGATGCTGAAGTCACAGGCTTTGTGTGGAAGGCTCCCTGGGGGGTAGAGTGGGTACCAGGGGGAGGTGAGGGGGGGCCAGGAGACAGGAGCACCGGGAAAGGCCCTGTCACTCGCCTGCCACAGACAGTGTTTGTTGCTGACCCCTCCCTACCCCCTATGCCACATTCACATCTGCAGTCCCCCTGCTCACACACCTGAATACACACACACATACACACACACACACACACGCACTCACACACGTGCCGGGCCAAATACACCCAAAGCGCAGAGTGACCCAAACAGCAACATCTGGAATAACCATCACCTCATTCAGTGCTTCAAGGCCTGAGGTCCACTCTGGGGAGATTTCTGGGTGAGGGTGGGGGACAGCCAGCTGGCCAAGGCTTCTAGCTGGCAGTAGCTCTGTGCCTGGGCGGCAAAGCGGCCGCAGGAAGGGGCCTGACCCTGTTGTCTCCCCGCCCCCAGGGAGCGGGGGGACCTGTGAACAGAACTGCCCCGACCTGGGTCCTCATGCCTTGCTGGGCAGCCTCCGCGGCTCCCTGCCTCTCTGCCTCCCAGGGCGGCCTCAGCACCCCTGCTCCCACCCTGCCCAGGCCGGGGTACCACAGGCTCCCTTGGAAACGAAGCCCTGCTAATAGCTGAAGAACTGGTGGTTGCCTTTTTTAAACCCTGGCTCTGCCCAAAAGCCAAAGTGTGGGTGGGGGATGGTGGAGGAGGTGGCGGCACAAGCCCCGCCCCAGTCTGCTGCCATCTTCCTGCCCCATCTGCTCCCCAGCAGCCCCGCCATGGAGGAGAGCCTCCCCCGCAGCCTCAGCAGCGCTGCTCGCCACTCTCTGGCCCAAGAGGAAGCATCTACCTCCTGTGAATGGGTTCCAATCCTCCCAAGGATTCTAGAATGTCAGAGCTGGAGGGGTGCCCAGCAAATCAGAGTCTACCTCCTTCCCTCACCGATGGAGAAACTGAGGCTCAGACATGGGAAGCAGGGGGTTCAAGGCCACAGAGTGGATGATGGAACTGATATTGCACCCGGGGCGTCCGACTTCTGGTCCAGCACTGCTCCCATCACATCAGAGGGACAGGGAGATGGGGTGGCTCAAGTGACAAGCACTGGTTTCTGAGTCAGGCGGACCAGGCTTGGAGTGCCGGCTTCAGCACTTAGCGCTGAGGTGCCCTTGGTCAGCTACAAGCACCCTGAGTCCTCATCTGTGGAATGAGGGTGATAGTCGGCTCCACCTCAAAGAATGCCACGAGGATGGGGGGGGGCATGTGCAAGCACCTTGGCACGGTGCCCAGCACACAGTGGGTGTTCAGCCCATGATATTTCTACGTCCCTCCTCTGTAGTCCCAGGGCCACAGGCCTGCTAAGAAGAGAGACCATCCTGCAGTCCCTTTAATGGCCACCCTCTGCCCCAGGGTGGCCAGGGGAGGCAACTCAGCTGACACTGACCCTGAAAACTCAGCAAGGCCCAGCAGGGCCCAGAGAGCAACAGGACCCAGGCCCGGAGGACTGGGCGGGCGCCCAGTGCCCATGCCCCCAGATCTGCCCACCCCCTGGCACATGCAGTCCTCACTGGCTCCCTCACCCCGTGCCCCCTACAGAGGGGAAGGCCTTGGCCCTTTGGTCTTCCGAGGAAGGTAGATGTGTGTGTGTGTGTAGAGGGGGTGGTTAGGGGTGTCTGATGAAGGAGGCTGATGTCCCCTGAAGCCCCCTAGGACCCCCTTGGGGCATTGGCCCTACCACCCCACAGCGGTCCACCTGAAATTCCACGCCTGGAGCGTTATCAGAATTGCCCTGTCTGGCTTCCTCTTTCACACCGTGAGTCAGGCGGAGGGGGGAGCCACCCAGACCCCACACGCCCTCCGGAGCACGAGCTTCTTGGCACCTTTCCCCGACATCCTCTCAGGCCCGTGGGGGCGGGGTAGGTCCGGGACATTAGATAATGACAAAGAAAGAGGAACTTGCATTTCATGCTGCAGACACGCTGGGCACCACGCTAGGTGCTTTCCATCGAGTGATGGTTGACTCCTGGGGCATTAATTATGCTTTTGAGGCGCAGAAACTGAGTTTCAGAGAGTGTGACCTGCCTGCCAAGGTCACAGACTGAGCCTGTGGCCGAGCGGGGTTAAAAGCCAGTCTCTCACCTCCTAACCGGACTTGGGCCCTCGGCTGACTCCCGTGGGTCGGAGAGGGCACAGAGCGTGGGAAGAGGCCAGCTGGGGTGGGGGCTGGCCCCAGACACGTCCCAACGGGGAGGGAGCGTGGATGGGGGGTCAGTGGCGGGACCAGGAATCGAGGCAGTGTGGGAGCTCAGATCCCATCATCTCTGCACCCTCTCCTCCCCTCTTCCTTGAGGCCCCAGCGAGCAGGGCCCAAGGCCAGACTTGCAGTGCAACAGAGGCGAGAGGGGCTGGTTTCCTCACTACCTTGGGATCTTTGCTGTGAAGCACAGCCCTCCTTTCGGACTTTCCCCTCCCTGGGCCGGGGTGGGGAGCCTCCATCCAGGAAGCCGAGGAGAGTGACCCTGGGTTCCCCAGTCTCCGGCCTGGGCATTTGGGGTCTGGAGGAAAGGAAGCCCTGGTGGAGCCATATGGGGTGGCCCCTCGCCGGCTGCCAGGAGCCCTGGGAGCAGGGGTCGGCGGAGACGGGGAGCAGAGCCACGGTCCACTCCAGTGAGCTCCCGCCGTGTGCTGGCGCGGGCCTGGCTGCTGGGGACAGGCTGCGGCCGAGACTGAGTCCGGCGGGGAAGGGCGACAACACTGACGAGAACACGGGAATTGAGAAGGCCTTTTAGATGGTGGTCAGCATGCTAGGAGGGAAAGGGGACAGGGTGACCAAGGGCAGCCCTGAATGGGGTGGCCAGGGAGGGCTGCTCTGGGGGAGCAGCATTTGAGCCGAGACCTCAGCAGTGCAGAGACAAGTGGCTTGTCCCAGGCCACACAGTAAGTTCAGGTAAAGCAAGGCTAGGACCCACTCTGGACTCCCATTCAAATGGTCTCCCTCCTTCTAGAAACATCCTTCTCTTGGATTCTGACAGGTTCTCCTGGTTTCCCTCTTACCCTGTTGGACACTGCTTCTCTGTGTCCTTGACCGACTCATCCTCCTCCCGGTGTTAGCTGGTGCCAGCCCTCCTCTGTCTGAAAGGTGGGCTTTCTCCCACTCCCCATCTATACCCTGATGACACCCAAACTGCCACCTGCATCCCTCACCTCTCCCAAGTTCCTCACCCAAGTTCAAGGGTCCTGCTTGACCTCTCCCCTTGGATGACTAAAGGTTCTCTTGGTTGGGACAATGCTAAGTCAGTATAATAGAGACCAGAAATTAGAGTAGTTTAAAAATATCCAGTTGATTGCTCTCTCATGTCATATTTCCAAGGGAAGTGTTTAGGTTGGTAGGTGGCTCGGCTCCACGGGGTCATTTAGGCACCCAGACTAATGATGGCACTGTTCTCCTTAAAACGAAGCTTCCAGGGTCTTTCTGGTTATCACTCTCCCAGCCAATGTGACGGGAAAACATGGAGGTCTAGAGAAGGAATTTCCTCTTAAGCTAGTGAGGCAGAAGTCGAACCCATCACTTGTGCTCACAGTCCGCAGACAAGAGTTTAGACATGTGGTCCCACCTAGCTGCAAGGGGAGCTGGGAAATGTGACCCAGCTGGGTGGACAGCTAGCAGTCCACCACAGTCCACCCTCAGTGAAGGTGAACAGTGAGGACCTCCCTGCCCTGCTGGGGAGGAAGCTCTCTGGGGGTGAGCCTCTCGTCGTGTGTCTCTCTGGCCTTGGCTTTGCCCTTTGAGAAGTCCCTTCTTGTCCCCCAGTCTCCACTGCCACCCAACAGGATATCGAGTCTGTCCTCTTTGGGCACTGACTTGGGCTGGAACAATCCCAGGCTTTTGAAGCCTTGCCATTTTGTTGGTAATAACAGTTCCTTCAAAAACTTAGTAGGCTTCAGGACTGTCTGCTTCTGGGCAGTTCCATGTGCCAGTAACCCCACCCAAAGTTCCTTTCTTGACAGAGTTATTAAGTCTGTCTGCGTCGCCCAGCCCATCTCTTTCTCTCTCATTTTAAATGCAAGTTACCCTAAGAACATCTGAAATAATAGACTTAGAAGACAAGGCATGATACTAATCATGATACTTTGCCACAGAGTTAATCCCTTCATTTGGCTTAGTGTCTGACCTAATAGACAGGCTTCGAGAAAGGCTCTGAGCCACGATGGTCTGATCTGCAATTTGGACAAAACAAGTTAGTTTTTCCAACCCTGAAGACAGCAGTTTTCTAGACTCTCTCTTTTTCTGTCCATCTCTTCTTGCAAATGAGACAATCTTTTTCTTGTGTTATCTTGCTAAAAGCAGCACTGAGCAGCCAACACTTGTAAATGTTTTTGGCTCTTTCCAACCATTTTTCTAGAATTACAGGCTCAGCAGCATGTGGTCTGTCTTCCAAATTATCACAGGTAATGTTTTTAATAAGTGTATTGTCACAGCATAACAAGGGTCACCAGCTTTCCGTCTTTCAATATTGTTTCTGTATTGCTCCCCACCTGTTGGCTAAGGCAATACCACATATTTTTGGGTTTTGATACATGGCAGCTTCCCATTCCTAGTACCAATTTCTATATTAGAGTACTGCTAAGCTGCTGTTAACAGGACCTCCAAAATACAGTGGTCTTAAGATGATAGAAATTAATTTTCCTCCCACATAATACAGTTCTGATATGAGCATTTCAGGCCTCACTCCAGTGGGGTGAGGGTGTTGATGGGTAGCCAGCAGACTCCACAATGGCCCCATCCCTCCCAACCTTCTCTTCCCCACTGCATTCCACTGTCAATCAATGGCACCATCTAACCCTTGTTTGGGCCAAATATATGGATGTCAGCCTTGATTCCTCCCCTCCCCCCAGCAAGGCCTCTCAATTCCATCTTCAGACACATGCCAAATCTGACTATTTCCCTACCTCTCCGTTGTCTTCACCCCCATCCGAGTCTTCTGTGTCTTGTTTCTGGGGTCACATATTGATCTTCTAAGTGGGCTCCTGGGTTTTTCCCCGGTCCCTTTCCAGTCTTCTCTCCACATGGCAGCCACAGAGACCTTTTAAAAACATAAATTGGATCATGTAGCCCCCCCTGCTCTAAACTCTCCAATGCCTTACCATTGTCCTTAGGATAAAATGTTGTCTCCCTAACATGGCCACGGCCAGGCCGTCCGGGACTCCTCACATCTCATGCCTCTCATCCTCTCTGCTGCAGTCACATGAGCTTTCTTGCTGTCCCTTGAATAAGCCAAGCTTGTTCCTGCCTTAGTGCCTTTGCACTCACGTTCCCTCTGCTCGAAACACTCTCCTTGCACTTGGTCACATGCTGGTTCCTTCTGTGTCCTCCACAGGGCAAACGGCTTCAGTGTCGTGGATAAGAGTGAGGGCTTGGGAGCTAAGTCGCCTGACTTCAATCTCAGCTCTGCTGCTCACTAGCTGTGTGACCTTGGGCAAGTTGCTAAGCTTCTCTGTGCCTTGGTTTTCCTATCTGTAAATGGTGATAATAAAAGTACTTGTTACCCAGGGTTGTGGAGAGGATTAAATACGATAATTGACACATTAAATGAAATAAAAATACTCAGGGCATGGCACATGTCCCTCAGGGGTCACCTTAAATATCACGCACTCTGAGAAGCCTTTCCTGGCCACCCCCTGTGCACACCTCTCCATCTGCATCCTGTCACACCCCCACAGTATCTGTTCTTGTTCAGGTGTTTATTGTCTGTCCCTCCCACGAGGATGTAACTTCCACGAGGGCAGGGATGGTCTTGAGCCGGCACACAGTAGGTTCTCAAGAAATCTTTGTTGAAAGGCTATGGGATTGGGGCCGGCCCCGTGGTTTAGCGGTTAAGTGCGCGCACTCCGCTGCTGGCGGCCCGGGTGCGGATCCCGGGCGCGCGCTGACGCGCCGGTTCTCCGGCCATGCTGGGGCCGCGTCCCACATACAGCAACTGGAAGGATGTGCAACTATGACATACAACTATCTACTGGGGCTTTGGGGGAAAAATAAATAAATAAATAAATAAAATTATTAAAAAAAAAAAAAAAGGCTATGGGAGGAATGGAGGCCAATCTCATTGGTTCTCTCATTTCCCAGCAGCCCTGTGAGCCTTGCTGGGTGCCTGCCTGTGTGTGTGTGTGTGTGTACTGCTCTGTGTGCTGTGCCTCAGGCTCGTGGTCAGGGTGGTGCTCACAGTTTCCTCTTGGAAGTCAGGGGACCAGGGCAGGGGACCTGCTCATAGAAGCCCTAGGGGCACTGGTGGCTATCAATCAGCCCTTAGCAGGGGCTCTAACAGCATGGACCCTGGAGCCCACCCCACCTGGTTCCAGCAGTTCCTGGTGGACCAGTTCCTTACCCTCTCTGTGCCTCCATTTCCTCATATGTAACATTGGGAGAATACCGATGACCTCACAGGGCTGCTATGAAGATGAAGTCGGGTAGTATATATAAAACAAATGCCCCTGGCTGGCTTGGAGTACAGCTCTCCAGATGGTAGTTATTACTATTATTGTTGTTGTTGTTAGTGCCATATTCAAGTGTCATTCTGAGCATGACTAGGGGTGCCCGAGGGCCTTGGCGAGGGGAGAGGGGTGAGGAAACAGAGAGGACATCTAGGGAAGGGGAGAACTGGAATGGAGCAATCGGTGTGTGTTTGTATTCCTACGTGCCTTTATGGATGCGCGCGCGCGCGCGCGCGTATTTATGTATTTGTGTGTGGTGGGGAGAGGGTGGCAAGGACCCAGAGAGAAACCCAGCCCTCCTCCGGACTCGGATCTGGGGGCCGGGTGCCCTGCTCTCCGCGCTCCTGGTTCTCCCCGCTGCAAGGAGGGCTGGGAGCTGCCTCCGCCACGCGCGCCCGAAGCAGAACCCGCGGCGGAAAAACCAGCGTCTCGAGTGTGTGCATTTGGGATTAGGGGGCGGGGAGGGAGCCCTGCGCCCCGCGGCCACCACGGTTGGTACAGACTTGGGGACGCCAGGACGGACAGGGGTAGCCCAGTCGGGCCGATCCGAGGACCCCTCCTCCCCGGCCGCCCCTGCCCCGCGCGCTCCGGGGCCTCGGATGCTCCCGGATCCCCCGCGGGCGGGGCCTGCCTTCCGGAGCCGGCTTGGCGGGGGCCGGGCGGCGCTGGGAAAGGGCCGTTACTCTCCCAGAGCGGCGGGCGACGTCAGGCGGAAGGGCGCGGGGCGCGCACGCTTTAAATGGCATTCGCTGTCATCCGAGCTCGCAGGCGTGTGGGCAGGAGCGGGCTATATAAGCGGCGGGCCGGGCCGCCGCGGGGCAGACGGCGACAGCAGCGGCGGCGAGCGCCTCGGAGTGCGGCGGAGCAGCGCCCCCCGATCCCCGCGCCCCCCGACGGGCCCTCCCGCCCGCCCTCCCGAGGAGCGCAGACCCGGGCCCGCGAGGGCCGCCGCCACCCCGCAGCAGATTTGGATCCCCCGCCCGGCGAGCCCCAGGCTGCTGCCTCCCGGGGGGCCCCGGCGCAGCGGCCGCCCCCGGAGAACCCCGGCACCCGGCCGCCCGGCCCCGAAGACGCCGGCAGCGCCATGGCGGCCGCCAAGCCCGGCGAGCTGATGGGCATCTGCTCCAGCTACCAGGCGGTGATGCCGCACTTCGTGTGCGTGGCCGACGAGTTCCCGCAGCCCGTGCGGCCCGCCAAGCTGTCCAAGGGCAGGGGCCGCCTGCGGCGGCCGCGCCAGTCCCGCTTCAAGACGCAGCCGGTCACCTTCGACGAGATCCAGGAGGTGGAGGAGGAGGGCGTGTCCCCCATGGAGGAGGAGAAGGCCAAGAAGTCGTTCCTGCAGAGCCTGGAGTGCCTGCGCCGCAGCACGCAGAGCCTGTCGCTGCAGAGGGAGCAGCTCAGCAGCTGCAAACTGAGGAACAGCCTGGACTCCAGCGACTCCGACTCGGCCCTGTGAGGGGCGCCGCCCGCAGCGGGGACTCGCGCGCCTCCGCGGCCCGCCCGGGGGTCAGCGTGCGCACGCCGGGGGAGCCCGCGCCCCGCACCCCGGCACCCCCGAGGACCGGGGACCGCCGCCCCCGCGCGCTTGGACTCTCGCCCGGCTGCGAACTGGTCGGTGCGCCCCGCGCTGCCCTCGCTCTGGGCCGGAGCGCGCCCGGGGGCGCCAGGGAGGGGGGCGGCTTTCTTTGCCCTTGTAAATGTTTATTTTTTAACTCTTCCCAGTGTGAACTCTGCTGTGAGTGTGTGCGGGAAGGCACGCCCGCGCGGAGTCGGCCCGGGGTCGTCAGGGCTTCCTGGAGAGCCGCTCCTCGCCCTTGTCCGATGGTTTGCAACTCCGATTTTGCACAGCGCTCCACCGTGCCCCCCAGCGCACACCCGTTCACACTCACGCCAACACACTCTCGCTGAACACTTTTCTAATTGTTAGGCGCGGCTGATGGGACTTGGGCGCAGCGCAGCTGCTGCTGCGGCCGGAGGATTGATATTTATTTTTGCATTGCGATGGCTGATGGCCTTTATTTAACGATCTTTCTACTTGGATATGTCTGTGAGGCTCCCGAATGGAGACAAATAAAGTAAATATATTTGCACAGTGCATTTCTCCAGGCTCTTGACTTCTTGAACCTTCGGTGCCCAGGCTCCCAAGACTGGGAGAGGTGGGGGAAGGATGTGGCTGGCATGAGGGGCCAGGGGTCCCCGAGTGGAGTTAACTCCACAAGCTTCAGTCACCGGAACGAGGTCGCGCCCCCGGTGCGCAGATCGGTTCCTGGCCTCCCCAAGTGGATCCACACCCGGCCCGGAGGGCTCCTGCCTCCCTGTCTGTTCCCCATCGCCGGCGTCCGGGATGGAGTGAGGCAGCTGGTAGGAGATCAGCGCTGTGAAGACAGAGAGCGCCTTCCTGGGTGCGGTTGACCTCTCAGAGAGGTGGGGGTCAGGGTCATCGCCCCGCACCCACCGCAGAAGACCCCACCCACTGCGCAGCCTTTCTAGGCGGCGAGTGAGGAGGTGCCCGAGCTAGCAGTGGGACACCCAGGCGGGGATATTTGGGTGATGGGACCCGAGGGAGGGCAGGGAGCCCTCCCGGGCTGGGAGACAGTGAGGGCTCCTTTGCCTTCTTCAGGGTTCTGCAGAGAGGGTGGGGCAGAGCTTGAAGGGCGCCTGGGTACCACCGAGTCCCGTCCCCCGCCCCCCCGCCTTTGTTTACAGATGAGAAAACAAACAGCAGACAGGGAAAGGTCACAGGCAGTAGTGGCTGCGCAACCGGCTCTCCTGACTCCCGTCCAGTGCTCCTTCCATCACACGAGTCTGTCTTGCCAGTGCTTTTCAGCAGTTGCCCGCATCCCTGTCTACACCCTAAACCCTCTGGGTTAGCAGTGTAACATTGTCACTTGGCAGCAGGAGGCGATGGGGTAATAAACAACATTCGGTTGGGGAGGGCAGGTTCCCGCACTTGGGGCCCCCACCCAGCCCACCGCTGCAGGATTCCTCCAGAGTTGACCCACCGTGGCCAGGCTTTCTGCTGAGCGGTTCAGAGGGACGCGGAGAGCTCGGATGCTTTTCCTCTCCTCTCTCTCCGGGTGCCCACGTTTCTGTGCTCGGGTGCCCTCTGGTGGTGGGGGCTGGGGCTCAGCTAGGCCCGGCCCTGCGGGGGATCTGAACTGCCTTTTAGGGTCACAGGCACCTCTAAAGAAAAACAAAGAGAGCAGAAATACACAAAATAGAACCCACAGGCCTTGAAGGAACGTCCTCCCCACTGGCTCAGAGAGAGGAGGCCAGGCCCAGGGCCTGGGGGGCAGGGTCTTGAGCGCTGTCCTAGCCCCTGGGGACACACTGGCCATTTCCGTCCCCAGGCACAGTTCCATTGTGGTGGGGACGCATGACAGAAGGCCCTTAACTGCAACGGCCTCAGCCTGGTGAGGCAGCCGTGGGTCCATGCTGAGATTCCAGACTCTGCAGCTGCCAGAGTTCCTTGGGGTGGGAGGAGGGTGGCTGAAGGGTGGGACCCCCTCCGACAATCTCTTCCCACTTCCTGCTCCCCCTCCCCCATCTTATCTTACATCTCCAGCAGTAGCTCCTGTTTGTACTTTTCGGAGCGGTACCTTAAGCTTTCCTGGTGGGTTTCACACCCTTTGGGCCTGAGGTCCTGGCTAGGTGCCTCTCCTCTGGGCACTAGGTGCCTGCCAGGACCCTTCTTCCTGCTGGAGAGCCTCCTTCTCCTGCCCGCCTGCAGCCCCTTCCCCAGCTGAAGGCCCACCTGAAGGGTCTCCTGGGCTCACCCTGGCCAATATCTGGGGTGGTCGTGGGGCCCACATCTGATCACCCCAATTCCCTGCTCAGCCTCTGGCAGAGCCCAGCACCGAGCAGGTGCTTCCAACATGTTTGCTGGGTTAAAATGAAGAAGGGGGCAGTGAGGAAGATTAACGCTCACCTTGCCTACTTCCTCGTTTGTCTTTAAATCATTCTCATGTTTTATCACCCGGGAAATATTTGTTCTTTATAATACAAAACAAGTCACTCATACTCCAACCACTGGAGATGGAGATAACTATGTCAACATTTTGGAGGTTATGCCTATATGTGCATATTTATTTTCTTTTACTAAATGGGTTTATGCTCTAAATACTTTTTTTTTTTTTTTGGTGAGGAAGATTCTCCCTGAGCTAACATCCGTTTCCAATCTTCCTCTTTTTTTTGCTTGAGGAAGATTAGCCCTGAGCTAACATCTGTGCCAATCTTCCTCTCTATTTTGGATGTGGGCCGCTGCTGCAGCACGGCTGACAAGTGGTGTAGGTCCGGGCCCAGGATCCAAACCCGCGAACTCAGGCTGCCAAAGTGGAGCACGGAACTTTAACCACTAGGCCACGGGGCCAGCCCCACTAAATACTGTTTTTTAAGCTGCTTTTTTAATTACTTGGATTTGTATTTAATATCAGCATGTTTGGATCTACATCATGATATTTATAAAATTCTATTGAATAGGTACTCCACATTTAATTAAGCTAATTCCCCACTCTTTGGTATAAAAGTGATGTCCTGTTTGTCGCAGTTTCTTAGTTTTGCCTATGGCTGGCAGTTAGTTCTAAGGGTTGGATGTAGAAAGAAGTTTGGAAGAGGCAGTGACACTGAGAGGGGCTGGGTGAGGGAGGGGGCTGCTGGGATGTGGTGGTGTTGGAGGGAGCAGGCAGGGCCTGGGGTGCCGTGGCCCCTGGACTACACTGGGGGACTCTCTGGTATCTCCACCCTGCACAGAGGGAGGAGGGAAGATGGGAGGGGACTCCTCTGAGGTCCCTATGGGACTTCTGGGGATCAGCTCCTCTCTGTGGCTTGAAGGCATTCCAAGACAGCAAACAGCTCCAAGGAGGCGGCTGAGCTGGGCTGAGCGGCCAAATGGTGGGAGAGGAGGAAAGAGAGGGAGAGACATACACTGAGGGAGCAAGAGAGCATGAGAACCAGAAAGATGGAGAGGAATGAGGCCCTCGGGGAGACAGGGAAACTCAGAGACAGAGAGAGAAGGGGAAATACAGAGAGAGATGCAGAGTCAGGAGCCAGAAAACACCAAGAGACCAGGAAGAATAAGGGCCCCCCTTGGAGAGAGAGAGGAAGGGGCCCATGGAGAGTAGGAGGGAGCAGGGCAAGATAGAAAGTGCTCTGGGGAAGGGCACTGGAGGAGAGAGGAAATCGAGGGAGCGCCTCTCCAGGAGTGCAGAGCTGGCATGTGCCTGGGTGGGTGGAAGCCTGCCCAGCTGTCTGGATTTACAGCCGTCTGGACTTACAGGCTTGTCCAAGCAGACGCCTCCTTCCTTCCCTTCCCCGCCTGGGACGTAGCCCACAGTCCTAGCCTGGGTGACGAGTTTTCAAAGAGGCTGGAGCCCAGGGGAGGTCAAAAGTGGCCAGGCAGCCTCTTCTAAATATTTCTATTTGGCCCTTGGGGAGATATTTATCAGTGTTTCTTGAAAGCCAGTTTGGCCTCCAAGGCCCACTGTAGAGGGCCGATTCTGGGCCCACTGGTGTGCGGTGGAGAGAGAAGGGCTGTCTGTGATCCCAGGGAATTGGGGTCAGCCGTGGGCTTGGGGGTCCTCCTTCAGGGAGCACATTTGGGGTAGCCCCTAGGCCCACTGGGCTCTGGCACAGCGGGGACGGGATAAGGGCCACCCTTTAGTGAGCATCTCCTCTGGGTCCTCTGCTTTTGTCCTGATAACATTTCCCAGCCATTCTACAGATGAGGAAACTGAGGCTCGCACGGGTGAGGTTTCTTGCCCAGGGCTACACAGCCAGTCAGCGGTGAGCTCGGTTGCAACCTAGCATTTTTTTTTTATTCCAAAGCCTGTGCCTTTTCTGGAACACGAACCCCAACTTCTTATTATAAGCCCTGTGGCAGCCGTGAGAAGGGCTTTGCAGACATCTGGTTACGGGGGGTGTAATTGACCAATACAGAACAGCTCTGGCTTTGAAATCCATCCCATGACCCCCATGGGCTGCTCGCCACCAGACACTGTGTGCATGGCTGGGAGACTAAGGCAGAGTCGTTCCTGGGAGACATGAGATTTCTTTGTAGGTGGACTTTCGCTCAAGGGTTTCCCGATGGCTCTGCTGAAGCTTTCTTAGACTGTGGGGCAGTCCATGATACCTTCTCTCCCTCTCTTCTTCACTCTGGGTCACTCTTGCATGGCAGCCTGCTGGCTCCCTCTCTATTTCATTTCACACAGGCATGTCTCCTAACGAAGTCCTTGCATGCTTAATCCTGTCTTGGCATCTGCTTCTCAGAGAACCCAGGCTAGCACACCCATCCGTCTCCCAGCAGGTTCCTGGTGCTGCCATGCATCTCCCTCTGGCCCCCCCGGCACAGAGGATGATGGTGGGCATCATTGTAGAGAGGACTGTAGGGACATGGCGAAGTCTACCAGACAAGTATGTGTCATGATGGTCTGCAGGCCCTGTGTCCTGGCTGGGGAATAAGCACGTTATGGCCTGTGTGTATATATGGGTTGGGAGGGCGAGAGGCTCCCACGTGGACAGTCGTCCTCTCAGCCTGGGCTCAAGGCCATATGACTCATAATGACTGCCTGCCCGTTCAGCTCCCAGGCCCACGGTGGAGACTGCTAATTGTCCACCAACATTGATTTTCCCCTTTCTCCAGGGCACACAGCCAGACTCTACGTCCCAGATGCTCTTGTACTTAGGTCTATTAATGTGATTAAGTTTTTGCAATGGAATATATTGGGAAGAGAAGGGTGTTCTCCCAGGCCTACTTAAGGCGTGCCTCCCCCGACCCCCATGCTCTCTTTCCCCTTCCCACAAGGGGAACATGATGTGCCTGCAACCCAGTAGTGATCAAGCCAGCAAGGCCAATGGCCTTGGGGATGGCAGAGAAACAAGATGGAAGGACCCTTCCATCAAAGAGCCTTCCAATCTGGAATGATCACCATGGACTGTCACACTGGAGAGAAACACTTCTATCTAGAATCACACTTCTATCTTCTTTGAGCCACTCAATCAGTATTGAGTCTCTTTATTACAGCAGCCTTCCCTTACCCTAAATAAACAAAAATTAATACTGACTGGGGGGGCACTGTGCTAACAAAACCCCTAGATGTGCGGAGGGTATAGATATCGCAGGCTGGAGAGTCAGAGGCCCTTGTTGTGCCGTGGGAAAGCATTTGGTAAAACCATTTTGATGACACTTTGGAAAGCTGAGCATGTATTGACTAAGCCCATAGTTCTAGAAGTGGTTGGAAAGAGCCAGAATATTCATGTACATTGGCTGCTTTTTGGGTCTTTTGGCAACTTATTACAAGAAAGACAGGAGAGATGGAAAGGAAGAGGTGAAAACCATCCCCCTTTGTAACTCACACAGAAGATCAGCAGTTGTGGCTCAGAGCCTTCTGGAAGGTCACCCAGGAAACCCAGCCTAGGATCCAGCCCTGCAGCAAGGTTAGATTAAGGGTATTGTCTTCCTACTCAAACTTGCTGTTTTGGAATCCCCCACGGTAGCCAAAATTAAAGTGAGAAGGCTGGGCCAGAGCAGGAAACAAAGTAATAAAATCGGCTTCAGAACTCTGTGAGAAAACATCTTTGGGTATAGTTATTGGCGCCTGGAACTTTCTAGAAGCACCTACGCCAGAAGCCTTTTGAGGGAATTTTATTGCCAAGGAAAGTAGGAATTGGCCAGCAATTAGGATTGTTTGAGCCCCAAAGCAACCCAGGGAGGCCAGACTGCTTACTTCAGATGTGGCCACAGAGCATGATGGGGAAATGAGAATCTTCCAGAACCGGGTTGGCCAGATTAGCCTCCTCTCCAGAGCAAGTCCTGCACAATTTGCTTGTTGCTATGCCCCAGTGACTTCTGAGTGTTTCCTGTCTTCCCTTTTCCACATGACAGTTTTTACTGTGGTTCTCCCATCCCTGTCCACCACGTATTGGGGTGTGTGTGGAGGGGCAGCTGGGGTGCTGGTGGCGGTGCCAGGGCGAGGGGGGACAGATGACTCGTCTTGCAGTTTCTATGTCACTGGACCATGAGGACCACATGTTGCTCTGGAGAAGACGTCCTTTCCCCAGATGTCCTGTACTTTGATCTGGAAGTGTACTGGGTGGAGTGTGGATTGACTTCCTTGGAGCGGGGATGAGTGTGTTCTGTGTGGGAGGAGATCCCATGGGTATCTGGTCCCCCGTGGAGCAGACCGCAGTGGAGACTGCTCAGGGTCCGCTGAAGTCCGTTTTCTGCGTCTTCCTCAGCACGGGGCTGGACTGGATCTCTCGGTCTCCTCTGCGGTGAGCGTGGCCATGGGCCCAAGTCCTCTGGAAATAGCAAGCAAGCGATGCTCGCCATGCTGGGCCTAGGCCTCAACATGGTGGGCATGTGGCTGTTGTTCTTCCAGAAAGACAGAACGTGGGTGTACCTGTGGCCTGCCTTTGACCAAGCGTGAGGGCATTGCCTGGGGCCTCAGGACGTTGAGCTGCCTGTGGAGGTGGAATGTGGATTTAAGATGGGCCGTTTGGGCTCCTGTCTTCCTTGAACCACTGCCTTCCTGCTTTGGTCTCCACCCCTCTGATCCAGAGCAGGTTTCTGCATGTCAGGAAAATGTCCTATTCTCCTGACTGGGGTGGGGACATCAGACTTACACCCCAGATGTGCTCCAGCGGTGGGGGTGGGGAAGATGGCTGTGCCAGACACTAGCCCCAGCTCTGCTCCTTGCTGTGTGGCCTTGAGCCGATCACTTGCCCTCTCTTTCCCCGAGAGCCTCCCAGCTTTAGGTTCTGGACTTTATAAAAGACCCAGAGCACATGAGAGCACCTTAGACCCTCAGAGTCCTGGCCCTGGGAGACATGCAGGCAGGTAGCGTGCGCAGAGACAGACATCAGACCCACTCCTGTACAGATGGAGAGACGGGGGGACCAGGCAGAGTCTTCTCCGAGACAGCAGCGCCTCCACCCCACTCCTCTTTCCCAGCCTTGGGGAGAGTCCCAGAAACTCTGAGCTGGGTTGTTCTGTGCTGAATAATTCATGCCAGACCCAAAATAACAGGCTGGGAGCCAACTCACTGCAGGCTCAGGACCCCAGCCAGTGTACCATTGCTCCGCGGCCCTGCTCCTGTCCCCACCAGGAGCTGCTCTGGACTAGCTGCTGGCCTGTAGGCGACCTGTGACCTTCCCTCTGACCTTCTGGGAGAATCCTGACAGAGCTACCGCTTTCCTCCATTGTCCTGAACATGTGAGATATTCCTGGAGAGGCCAGTCCCCCCAAGCCCAGTACCCCCAGATCCATGCCCCACAAAACCCTTTTTATTGGCTGTTCTATGTGTTCTGAGGTTTATAGATGAGCCGTTCTTTGGTCTGCTATAGGATGCAACTCCAGCTGAAAGTCCAGGAATCTCCTCATCTAAATTATATCCAAGTTCAATAAGGCTCACTGGGTGCAGTCCCTTAGGTACAGCTCCCCACATATAGTTCCTCTCCATCTGAAGACCTGTGAACTACAAGGACAAGTTATTTGTCCCTCACACACCCGACATACAATGGTAAAATATACATAGGAAAACTGATACAGACCCTTCTGTTCAAAAGTAAGTAAAATAGAAGGCACACAGAAATCACTGGTCCATAGCTATTCTGAAATACAGAGTCTTTAGGTTTTCACTAACCCTGTCTGGGAGGTCCTTCCAGCTTCTGGCCCCTACCAGGCCCCAAAGCTACTCCAAGGTGTTTAGGTTTTTGTTATGGCAGTACCTACTTCCAGTTACCAAAATCTGTATTGCTGTAGAACTAATTACCCCAAAACTTGGTGGCATAAAGCAACAATAATCATTTACTATCTCTCACGAGTTTTTTGGTCCGTTTGGGAGCCTTGTCTGGGTGGATCTGACTTGGAGCCACTTATGAGGTTGCATTCTGCCATCAGCGGGGGCTGCAGCCGTGTGGTGGCTGGACTAGAGCTGGCGGCTCCACAATGGCACGCTCACACGGCTGGCAAATCGGCACTTCTGTTGGCTGGAGGCCTCCGTTCCTCTCCACATGGGCCTTTCCAGAGGACTGCTTGAGTGTCCTCATGACATGGTGGCTGGCTTTCCCTAGAGTAAGTGATCAGCCTGATTCAGTGTGGGAGGAGGTTACACAAGGTGTGAATCCCAGCAGAAGAGGATTGTTAGGAACCATCTTGGTGGCTGGCTACCACAGGATCCCTCTCTGTTTTTTAAAGTTCTTGCCATATTTAGAAAGTAAATTGCAGCATATTTTGCGTTAGTAAAGGATTGGGAACTATCAGCAATAGAGTTAAATAAATTGTGGTGCATCTGTAAAAATGGAACAGTATGCAGCAGCAAAAAATGAAGACGAGGTCATGTACTGATATGGAAAAGTCCTTAAGGTACATTTTTATGTGAAAGAAGCAAAGTGAAAAGCAATGTGCCTATTTGGGGACCCAAAGGGTTGTATATGCAGAGAGTATCTTTGGAATGATATTCTAGAGGTTGGATAATGCTTCTCAGTCAGGCCCCTTACAGAGGTAGGGAATTGGAGGCACCGGTCAGTTAATTGGCTGTCTAAACAGTCTTCAGACAGTTGAAAACCAGTGTTACCAGACTACTCAGTAGCCTGGGTAAAATGATCCCATGTCCTTGATGAGGCCAGAGGACAAAGCCTAAATTGCAGGCACTACAGGGGAGCCCCGGTTTCTCTTGGCTGGATCTGCTATATGTTTCTCCTCAATTGGGAAGAGAGAACCAGAGACTTGGAGATGGGAGTATAGGGTCTTTTTGTGTATTTCTTATTATGCAGATAATATGCAAACTACACAGAGGATGTTGCCTATTATGCAGATGATATGCAAATTACACAGAGGATGCTGCCTCCACACCTCTTTCTTCTTAGTGGAACCAGAAGCTTTGGGAGACTCTTAGCCAAGATGGAGCAACAGGTATGGGATTTACCTTCCTGCCTAAAACAGCCAAAAAAGTCAGACAAAATATATACGAAGCAACAATTATCAAGTCACTAGACATCAGGCAATGAAGGACAGTGATCCTTGAGATGGGAAATAAATGATGTGAACCTTACATTGCTCCAGATTATTGTCTTGAGAGAGTTGCAAGACTGTGGCTCGGGAAGGGGGACCCAGGGGGAGGCCGTGGACTCCTTGAGTTGAGAAGAGGGAGCTGAGAGCCCAGGGACACCAGGGTGGCTAGAGTTTGCAGGATAGAGTGCCCAAGAGGAGAGAGCTGAGAAAAGAACGAATTCCAGAGATCTGCAAAGGGTCTCCCTCCAGGATTCAACAGAGCACTGATCAGTACATGCTTGTGAGGCTAAGAACCACTCGAAAGGATTAGAGAAAACCGTACCTGGTGCCCACACAGGGCTGAGAATAATACCTCTTCCTACCAGCCAGACTAGAAAACCTCACAATTCATGGGGCATTGGGAAGAGTACTCAGAAGGGAGTTCTCTCAGTAGTGGGAATAATTAACTTGAGACTAAACACAGCTCTGGTTTTGTAACAAATCCTAAAAGCAAGACACAAAAGACTACTTTAAAGAAAATATCCAATGATTCCTATTTTAAAAAATTATTTTATTGAGGTCACATTGGTTTATAACATTGTATAATTTCAGGTGTACATTATTATTTATCAGTTTCTGCATAGACTGCATTGTGCTCACCACCAATAGTCTAGTTTTTATCCGTCACCATACATATGTGCTCCTTTACCCCTTTCACCCTCCCCCCACCCCCCTCTCCTCTGGTAACCACTAATCTGTTCTCTCTGTCCATGTGTTTGTTTATCTTCCACATATGAGTGAAATCATATGGTGTTTGTCTTTCACCATCTAGCTTATTTCGTTTAACATAATACCCTCAAGGTCCATCCATGTTGTTGCAAATGGGACGATTTTGTCTTTTTTTTGGCTGAGTAGTATTCCATTGTATATATATACCACATCTTCTTTATCCATTCATCAGTCGAGGGACACTTGGGTTGCTTCCACATCTTGGCTATAGTGAATAATGCTGCAATGAACATAGGGGTGCATAATTCTCTTTGTATTGTTGACTCAATTATTCCTATTTTATTGAATGCTTTAATCAAGAATGGAGGTGAAGGTGGCATCCATGGAGATGACCATGCGATTTTTTTTCCTCCCTAGATCAACTAACATATTAAGTTACACTAATGCATTTGCTAACATTAAACCACCCTTACAATCTAGGAGAATATTCCTGTGTCAAAATTATGTATTGCCCTTTTAATATGCAGCTGGATTCTGTTAGATATTTTATTTAGGTATTTTGCATTGTTTTTCACAAGTGATATTGGGCTGTAATTTTCCTTTTTTGGTGCCACTTGAAAACAACCCTTGACGTAGTTCTCTGTTTCTTTGATAGAAATTATATGTTTAGATTTTTTTCTTTCTTTTTGGATCAGTTTTGATACGTTATTTTCACTTAGAAAATTATCCATTTCGTCTATTTTTTCAAGTTTTTTTGCATTATGTGAAACAAACTGACCTCTTCTGAGCCTCTTCATCTCTTTTATTTCTGTGGACTTCCCCCTTATCATTTCAAGTTTTGTGTATTTGCGTTCTCCTGCCTTTTGCTATTGGATTCTTCTTGGAGAACCAGCTTTTGAGTTCACATATTAGTCATATAATATTTTCTATTTCATCACTCTTATTAATGTCTGCTTTTATTTCTATTCTTCCTTTCCTTATTTTTCAATTCATTGTCTAGCTTTTTGACTTGGAAGCTAACTTTACTTCTTTCGGTTCTTTCTTGTTTTATTGATACAGATATTTAAGGCTATGAATTTTCCTCCAAGTCCTTCAGTAACTATAGTCTATTTTCACTCTTTTAAAGGAATACTGAAGTTTTCATTTAGATTTCCTCTTGGTCCTAAGAGTTGTTTAAATGCCAGCTTAAATGCCAGCTTTTCCAAGTGGAGGAATATATTTTTTTCAGACTTCGTTATTAATTTCTTTTTCTTTAATTTCACTGTGGCCAGGTATTGTTTTCTATAATATTTCTCTTTTTGGGAAGTTTTGGAAATTTTCTTTTTGACCTTGTGAAAGTTTCATGGTCTCATGAAAATATGTTGTGTTTACTGTTTTCGTATGTCAGATCTGCCTAATAAATTATATCATTGCTATCTTCTGCATCTGTGATACAGACGAATAGGCATTCACTGAAATCTGTTCTCCTTTTCTTCCTGGGGGACAGGATTAGACTATGTTTACTAGTCTTTCTTATAGACGAGTGAGCCCATGAGACTAAGTTCTCTTCCATGGAATGTAGGTAGAAATATGTGTGCCACTTCTGGACCTAGGTTCTATGACTGCCCATATGCCTCTTCCACATTCCCTACCTTCTTCCTGCCAGCCATCTAGATATGGTGGTGGCTCAGTTTCTACCATGCTGATGAAGACACAGCCCTAGAGCTGGTGGAATAAATATTTGGAAGTAATCTACTAGCCTGGAATGCTTACTTCTTTCCACGCCACAAGAAAGAAACTTGGTTCTTTGAGTCACTGCTTTGAGCTCTCTCTGTCTCACACAGTCAACAATCCTCACCCTAAAGAATATCAAAATTAGTACCAAGAGTGGGGTGCTGCCGTAACCGAAACCTAGTGAGCAGGCAGTGGGCGGCAGGAACACAGGTATTGGAAATCTGGGGGCTCTGGGCCCAATAGTAGGTCAATTATCTCCTGCAGTAGACTGAAGGGTAGATCTTGTGGCTTCCAAGGCTGTAACTCAAGGAGAAAAAGTTGGGAAGAGCTAGAAGGTGCATGAGTATTGACTGCTCCTTGTTACTTTTAGCAAAGTATTCAAAGAAAACATGACGTCTGCAACTATTGGCCAGATTTCAAGCAGAGATGCAAGGGAATAGCGATGAAAATCTGTCTCTACTCCGAGTAAAAATGGCTAAGAAATGTAGGGGCTTCACAAGGTCGAAAAAGCCACCTGCTTCTGTCACCCAAACAACAGGAAGTCTGACAGTGGTGGCTCAGAGCCTTTCTCAAAGACGATCCAGTAACCAGAACATCCATACAAGCGATCCAGCCCCAGGGCAAGGCTCAGGCTAAGGGTGTTGCTTCTCACTTAAGCCTATTATTTCAGTAGGCCTCAGAATAGCTGCCGTTAATGTGAGGAAAGAGGTGTGGCTAGAGTGAGGAAGCAGAGAAACGGAGCAGGCTTGAGAGTTATGTGAGAAAATAGCATAGAGTGCGGTTACTGGCTTATGCGGCGACTGGAAGCAAATAGACTGATCCTTAATAAACCTTTCAGGGAATTGTTTTTCCAAAGAAACGATAAAAGCCCATAATTGTTTAGGCCCCAAAATAGCCCTTGAGGAAGACGTATGTTCTGACACCCACTTTGGATGAGGACAGTAGACAAGGGAGAATCTTCTAGAGGGCAAAACAGAGCAGCCAGAACATCCGCTGCCAGGGAAGGGTGCTCACAATTCCTGTCCCGTGACTACTGTGTGTTTCCCATGCTCTCTCTTCTGAATGCGGGTATTTATTTTGGTCTTGCTTTCTCTGTTTCACCATTGTCTATGGGTTGGGTGGGTGGGACAAATGAATTGTCATTTAGCTTACAGTCATCGGACCACAGGGAGCCACATCTGAACCTGGTGGAGAGGTCTGTGCATCACTCGGAGATCACGGGTGCAGTAACTTGGGTGTGTCCCCATGGAGAAGGGTTGAGTGTATCCTGCTCATGGGAACACCCAGGTGTTTAGTGGCCAGAGGGATGGGCTGTGGCATAGGTTGATAGTGACCCTCTAAGGTCTGTTCTGTTCATTTTCCTAGGCTTGAAGCTAGACCACCCCCAGCCCACCCACTCCTTGGATTTAGGTTTATCCAGTGACAAGTTTTCTCCAATAAAATGTAAGTGCAAGTAGTATTTTCCACTTCTGGACCCAGGCCTGAGACTGTGGGCATTGTGTGCCCCACAATGTCTCCTCCCTCCTGCCAGGACCAAACTGGATACATGGTGGTAACTTGGCTCCTACAAGGCAGGTGATGAGGGAATCTTAGGAGATGATGGAGCCATAATTTGGAAGGAACTTGGGTCCCTGAACTACTGAGTGAGCAGAGCTGCCTACCATCCTGGACTGTCACAGGAGAGAAGAGAGAGGTTTCCTTTTTCCGTCCTGTGGTGTGGGTCTCGTGTTGCAGCAGAGCCTCCTCTATCTCTTCACACACTATCGTGGTTTTTCTGTCCCTGAGATCCCTAGTGAGAGAGATGAGTTCAGGTCTCCTAGGACGCATGTGCTCTTCATCTCCTCATCCTGCTGGAATTAATGCTGGTGAATGGAGCTGCCGAGTTATCTGCTGCACAGATCTTCCTAATAGTGCTATCTGCCTTTGAGAGGCACCCTGATACCTACCATAGCTCCTTTTCATTTGGTTTAATGCTCTTTAGCCTGAATTGCACTTTGATAATTAAATCATGACTTCTGCTTAATCATCATCATCATCATCATCATCATTATTATTATTTTTTGTGAGGAAGATCGGCCCTGATCTAACATCTGCCAATCCTCCTGTTTTTGCTGAGGAAGACTGGCCCTGGGCTAACATCCATGCCCATCTTCCTCCACTTTTATGTGGGACGCCACCAACGCATGGCTTGACAAGCGGTGCATCGGTGCGCACCCGGGATCCAAACCTACGAACCCCGGGCCACCGCAGCAGAGTGTGCGCACTTAACCGCTTGCGCCACTGGGCGGGCCCCCATCATTATTGTTTTTTATTTGCCTGGTATGCCTCTGCTTGTCTTTTAGTTTCAACCTCTTGAGTTTGTATTAGGTGTGTCTCAGGCATACAGTGAAGAGTTGGATTTTATTTTTAGATTTAATCTGAAAATGTTTTTAAAAAATTAGTTAAATACAGACCTATGACAAATAAAGAGATTGAATCAGTAATCAAAAACCTCCCAATGAAGAAAAGTTTAGCGCTAGATGGCTTCACTGGTGAATTCTACCACACATTTAAAGAAGAATTGACACCAATACTTCTCAAAATCTTCCAAAAATTAGAAGAGGAAGGAACACTTCCTAACTCATTCGATGAGGCTGATATTATCCTGATCAAAGTCAAAGACACCACAACATAAAAAACATCTTCAGACCAATATCCCTTATGAATATAGATGCAAAAATCCTCAACAAAATGCTAGCAGACTGACTGATATTAAAAGGATTATACTCCATGACCAAATGAGATTCATCCCAAGGAGGCAAGGATGGTTTAACAAATCCAACACCTTTTCACAATAAAAACACTCACCAACTAGGAATAAAGAGGAACTTCCTTGACATGATAAAAGACATTTATGAAAAACCCACCGCTAATATCATACGCGACAGTGAAAGACTGGAGGCTTTCCCGAAGATCGGGAACAAGGCAAGGATGCCGGCTTTTGCCACTATCGTTCAACACTGCACTGGAAGTTCTAGCAGAGCAATTAAAATTCTTATTTAGGAAGGCTTTCTTTTCTCTAGTATTTACCTTCATAATTATCACATTATATAGAACCCTTAGTCTTGTACTTGATTAGACAGTATCTGTTAGTGTTCCAGGAGGAGCAATGAAAAAACTGGCATGTTTCCCCATCCCCCCATCCCTTTCCTCAACGCAATGTAAAATGATGTCTACACATGTTTACCTTTGTATTGTTAATTATGCTGTATTAAATGTATTAAATATACTTCTATTATTTTATTTATCAGCTTTTGATGATATTCTTTAATTCCTGGCTATTACAGACAGGGCCATCAAGGAATGCATTCTATTTTCATCTTCTTTCCACTTTTCTCTCCCCTTTTTCGTTAGCTATGTCATTTCTACGTGCTGTAGCATATACAAGGTTACATTCAGATGTCCACATTTCTTTTTATCTGTGCTCTACATTTAAATATCTTCAGTGCTTACTACAGGTCTTCCTTCTGTGTGGTTTCCCTTGTCACCTCTTGGTGGTCTGAAATTTGTTCTCTGGTAGTTTCTTCAAGAAGGGTTCATGGGAACAATACTCCCTGAGTTCTTATGTGTCTAAAAATGTTTGTGTGTGGCTTTTATATTTGAGGAATGACTTGACAGCATATAAAATCCTTGGCTCACACTTTTTTCCTTAAATACCCTGTGAGTATTGTTCCACTGCTTGGCATTGAATATTGCGGGGCTAGCCTAATTTTATCCTTTATGAGTGACCTGATTTATTTTTGTGTTTTTTTTGGCATGGATGCGCAAGGGATATGTTTTTTATCTTTAAGCCTGATAATTTTATTAGGAGAGTCTTGGAATTGACTGTTCTAGGTCAACTTTCTCCAGCACACGTAGTACCTTTTATGTTGATTCAAATCTTTTATTTCAGGAAAGTTCCTTTTGATTTTATTGTTAAGTATTTGTTGTATTTCATTGTTTTGTTTTTCTTGTCTAGAGACTCCAATTATGTATATGTTGGCTCTCTTTTGTCTTTTTTCTATACCTATCATTTTCTCTGTAATTAAAAAAGCCCACTTTCTTCATTTTGTCTCATTTTATGCACTTTCCTTGTTTCTATTCTCCATTTCTATGGGCTGTGTCTAAGTCCTCATTCCAACTTCATCCTCATTTCTGGAATTATTTTGTTTTATCTTGTCCCTCGGTTCTCCCAGTTCTTGTTTCCTCTCCTCACCTTGTCTTGCCATCTCCTCATGGAGTTGTTATATTTCTGCTTTGTGGTTTTCTCTCACAGGGACAATTGGTTTATTAAGATTTGTTAATTCATAGAACAATGTTTGGTCAGCTCATTCATCTATTCCATGGTAACATTTTTTTCCTGGCCAATGTTCTTAATCTGGTAGGCTTTCTCGACCTTTCCCACTCATTTTCTTTAGCATCTTCGTATTGATTCTGTACTAACTCAATTCAAAAAATTACATACCATGGAATGAGTTGGATTTTCACACCCCAGCTATTTGTGGAAGGTTCTTTCTGGGAGTGTAATTTTGCTGGCTCTTTTCTGAGATTTGCTGCCACTGGGCTATTGTGCTATTTTCTCTGCACAACGTTTCTCAACGTTGCCTCCCCCCACCTCCCACCACCCACCATGAGGCTTCTCCATCTTTACTCTCTGCTTCTCAGATCTGTACCTTGTGTTGTATACAAGGGATTTAGGTTCATGATTCTAGAGGGGTGATTCTCAACCAGGGGCAGTTGGACCCCTCAGGAGATATTTAACACTGTCTGGAGACAGTTTTGATTGCCACAGTTTGCAGTGGGGGTTGATGCTACTGTCTTCTAATAAGTAGAACCCATGGATGCTGCTAAACATCCCACAGTGCATCAGCCCCTGTGACAAAGGATTGTATATCCAAAATGTCAATAGTGCTGAGGTGGAGAAACTCTTCTTTAGAGTAAGCCCTCAGCTAAAAGTAAAGCATTTTTGCTGGAGTGTTTTGAAATTGGCCACTCCTGGGCTGGCTTGCTATTCAATTCTCCCCCAGCCCCCACCAAGCAAATTCTGGCACACTTCACCTTCATGGCTTTTGTGTGAAATCTTTTCTTTTGCCAGTCTTTATGTATTTTTGAGTTTGTGCTTTGTATAATAGAGTCTGCATTATTTTTCCTGTTTACCTTTTTGCTTTTTGAACAACCAGGAAAAGAGGAGAGAATTTGCTGCTTCCTGCTTCTACAGTCATACCAAAATCTCTGGGGGATACTGTAATCTAAAACTTCAGCTGGAGATGTTTTAGTTTAACCAGGGAATGTGAATTCACGGACAGCCCATTTGAAGTTATGAATTCTCAGGGAAAATGCTTTCCGCCTCAACTCAGTGCTGAGATTTCTTTGTAGGTTTTAAAGGGGATTGTGATGGCGGGTTTTGCTCCTAGCTTCTCTCTAACCTGATGGGGGAGGCCCCTGGAGATCCAGCTTTGTGTGGGAGTGGGGTCTTCCAGTAGTCTCCCACCTTGGGTGGGCCTTAGGGGTTGACTCTTGTGCTTCTCATCTCGATCAGCCCATGAGAGCCAAAACTAAGGCTCACAGGATTTAGCAAACGCCTTCCAGGTGAAAGGCAGCCTCTGGCCCTCCCTACCTCTCTGGGTTCCTGCTTTCACTTAGTTTTTGGCTTCTGAGTGTTCCATACTTTTTCGCCAGATCATTGATTGATTTTTTAAAAATTCTTATTTTAACCAGCTTTTTGAGTTGCTTTCAACGTAAAAGTCTGTTAACATACTGATTCCACTGTACTGCCCAAAGCAGAATCTCTGTCCTTGTCTGTCTAAACCTCTATTTCCTCATCTCTAAAATGGGAATAATAACAGAGGTTATCTCAAGACTTTCCATGACGATTAGTGAGGTAAGGTATGTAAACCCCCCAGAATAGTGCTGAGCAGATAGTAGGTGTTTAGTAAATGTTAGTTTTTCCCCTTCCCTTCTTTCCAGTCCCTCCTCTCCTCCTTCCCCTTTCTCTGTGGTGGGAGAGCCCTGGGGCAGTGAATCCCTGGTCCTCAGACAGCCCTGCCGACCCACAGATCCCGCCAGGACCCCGCCTCCTGCCCACCCCTCCACTTTCCTGAGTTAGTCCTCAGGGACCAGCCCCTCAGCCTTACCGAGCTTTCACTGTTTCCTCCCACACTGGAAAAGGGCCAGAAACAGTGTTTCCTGCTGCCAGCACCCTTCCCCAGCCAGCCGGAAACAACTCTGTCTAGAGAGAGGCACAGCCACCGGGCGGGTTTGCCAACCCTACAGATCCGGCATCAGATCTCTCTCCTCTCCCCTCATCCGCAAAGCAAGCGTGGGGGAGGGTTGAAGTTTTTCTAGATTTTTTGATAGCTTTTAATTTTTAAATAATTTCAAATTTAGGAAAAAAACATGCAAAAATAGTACAAACAACTTCTGTGTATCCTTAACCGAGATTCCCCAAGTGTTCACATTTTACATCATTTGCTTTATCACTTTATCTAATGATTTATCTATCCATATATATATGCGCACATACATGACTATTATTATTTTCTGGACCATCTGAGAGATAGTTGTGTCGATGCAAAATAACCAATGCCCGTTCTATAGATAAGAGAGATAGGTGAGTTTTACTTGAGCCAGGGTGAGGATTATAACCCAGGAAGGCCTTTTTCAGAAAAGAAGAAAGCGGTTTCAAGAAGCATGGTTTTCAGTACAATCTTATACCTTTTTAGAACAAAGAACATACATTAAACACACCGGGGCTATATATTCATCAAGTTTCAAAGAGGTATTCAGCTGCAAATTACCAGGTCAACATGACCCTGATGTAGGGAAAGGGGATAATACAGTTACCAATAGGGCCTAGGAGGGGAAGTATGCATTCTTATCTTAAGAGAGTACATTCTTTACTTTAATGGATAAGCAGTTGTACAATGTATGTTTGATAGGCCATAAGTCAGGCTTCTTTATTTCAAGCCGAATCAGTTTTGAACCCGAATAGTTACCCCATATACCTCAATATGTGAAAATCCCTTGTCAGTTGCAAATATGAAGCTCCTTTATCCCTTAGCACCCTTAGTGTTTATTCCTAAAAACACGGACATTGTCTTTCATATCTATAGTGCAGTTATCAAATTCAGGAAATTAATATCAATATAGTACTATGATGTAACCTATAGACATTCATATTTTTCCAGTTGTCCCAATAGTACCCTTTATAGAAAAAAAAAAATTTTTTTTTTCTGGTCAAGGATCCTATCCAGGATCACATGTTGTCAAGTTTCTTAGTTGTCAAGTTTCTAATCTGGAACAGCCCTTCAATCGGCCTTTGTCTTTCATGATCTTGACATCTTTGAAGAGGATAAACCAGTGATTTTGTAGAATGTCCCTAAATTTGAGTTTGCTGACTGTTTCTTCATGATCAAACTCAGCTTATGCATATTTGGCAGGAATACCACAGAAGTGGCATTGTGTCCTTCTCAGTGCATCGGATCAGGAGGCACACGATGGCAGCGTGTCTCATCACTGGTCACGTTCACTTTAATCACTTGGTTAAGGTGGTGTCTGCCAGGTTTTTCCACTATAAAGACATGATTTTCCTCATTATAATTAATAAGTATTTTGAGAGTATGTAAATATGCCATTCCTCATCAAACTTTCACCCTGTGGTTTTAGCATCCATTGATCATTCTTGCCATGATATTTGCCAGTTAAAAACTCCACCATTTCCTCTACATTCATTAGTTGGCATTCTAACATAACAAAGAATTTTCCTCCCCCCTCCATTTATTTATTTGTATCATTTATGCATAAATAAATGCATTCATTTATTTATATCAGTATGGACTCATGAATTCCTGTTTTATTCAACACCTTATAATTGTTACTGTCATTATTTATATGGAGGCTCAAATTGTCCCAGACTTGGTCAGTGGGAGCCAGCAGCATTTTAACTATTCTTCCTGCCTCTAAAAGTAGGGCCTGTGTTCATTTTGCTCATTGCCAATCCTAGCTCCTAGTGCAATGCTTAACATGTATATATATATTATTTTTTTTTGATGAGGAAGGTTAGCCCTAAGCTAACATCTGTTGCCAATCCTCCTCTTCTTGCTGAGGAAGATTGGCCCTGGGCTAACACCCGTGCCCATCTTCCTCTACTTTATATGTGGGATGCCGCCACAGCATGGCTTGATAAACGGTGCATAGGTCCGTGCTCGGGATCTGAACCCGCAAACCCCAGGTCGCCAAAGCAGAGCATGCGAACTTAACCACTACGCCACCGGGCCGGCCCCTTAACGTAATTTTTAAATGAATGATAGAACCCTTATCTATGAAGTGGCATTTATAACAGTAAGTATTATAGGGTGTTTGCAAGACATAAATGAGCTATTACATACAAAGTGCTTAGAACACCAGTAATATTAATAGCTATTATTATATTATTCCCATGTGCCAGGTACTGTTCTAAACTTTGACATGTATTAATTCATTATATAGATCCTGTGAGGTAAGTAATATTATTTCCTTATTTCAAAGAAAAGGAAACTGAGGCTGAGAGAGACGAAGCATCTTGCCCAAGGTCACACAGGCAACAACGCATTGGATCTAGGATTTGAAACCAGGGCTGTTTGCTCCAGGGCCTGCATTCTGACCCCTGCGCCATATTGCCCTCTTATGCCTGTTGTGAGAGTGAGACAGATAAACTGATGAGTATACAAAGGGAAGGGTTTTGATAGATAGAGGATAGAAAGACATCCAGAGAGACCAGCATGAGATGCCATACAGATGGCAGAGTACAGGGGTGAAGATCCAGACTCTTGGATAGTCCTCCCCACCCAGGTCCCCGGGCGCCATCTTGTGGACCTGAGTCTCTTCTAGCCTCATTCTTCCAACCTCTGTGCTGCCTCCTACCCACCCTGCTACCACTGCCTTCCTTCAACCAGGCAGTGCTTGACTCTGCCAGTAGCTCTGGGTCATAGCCCTCATTAGTGCTCCTCGACTGTTAGCTCCCTACCCACTCGTCCATGACTTTGACCGTTGACCCTGTGCTTCTTGACACTGATCACTGTTGCAGTTTCACAGCTATTTATTTGCTCAGTCAATTCACATCTGTCTACCCTGATAGACTCTGAGCTCCGTGAAAATAGGCACTACGTCTGCTTTTGTTGCCATTGTATCTCCTGGGCCAACCCGATGCATAGTAGGCACTCAATGAATACTTGTTGAATGTATGAATGACTATAGCCCTTAACATTCTCATGCACTCTTTCATTGACTTTTCCCAGAGTCCTGCAAGAGAGTGTCCTCAGCTATAAAGAATGAAGGTACTCTTGATGGTTCAGAGAAGGAAAGAGCCTGTTTCCAAGATCCCACACCATGCAAGGAGCAGGACTAGAACCCAGGCTCCTTCCACCTTCATGACTCTGTCGCCCACTGCCCTTCACCTCAGCGTGCAGAGTCCCAGACCCGTGGAAGTAGCTCTGGGCTTCCAGAAACCCATGCAGAGGGACTCTGGGTGGTAACTAGTTCTCAGGAAAATGGAGTTATTTATATTCCTAATACTTGGCTTTGAAATTTATATGATAGATGTGTTTCTGGTGATTCACACTGATACTAGGAGTGACCTTAGAACCCATCTCAAGCTGACAGCCATGCTCGGCTGCCAAGTCCTGCGGGTGACAGATGAGACCTTTCTGGGAAGACAGTCTCACGCCTCCCAGGAAGTCTGGACCCACCTGGTAATAGTAGGTGTCAGGGCTAAACCCAGCAGATTAGGAGACATGTCTTAGGGCACAGGTGATTTGCTGTCACTGACAGGCATAAGAGAGGAGTTTCTGTATCAGATTTGCCACTAGGGCCAAGGAGAGGGTGAATGTCAATTAAAAGGAAAAGGTTCCATGTAAGTCAATCAATGAGCCAGGACCGTGGGGAGAACACCCAGGAGCAGTGTTTCTCTTCATCAGCGTCACCTTGGGAGCTGGTTAAATGCGGACACTTGGGCCCCATCTCAATATGCTAAATCACACCTCTAAAAGAAATTTTCATCCTTTATAAGCACCCACCCATCTACCCAAAGTAATGCTGATGTACACTGGACTTTGAGATCCAGTGTCTTAGAGAAAAGACTGTACAACATGACCTGGAATGAGACACAGTCAGTGCCAAATATACAGGTGGGGACACAGATTTTGTGAGATAATCCAACACTATTTATCCCAGGCAGCTAAATAATTGTTGTATAATATGTTCTGTGCACTGAGTGATTCTGAGTGGTAGTTTTAACGTGTGTGTTTCATTTTATGGATTCCATATGCATATGCATCATGGAGGGTTTTTTTTTTTTTTTTAATGTAGATACCCTGTTGTCTGGTTGGTTTTAATATATATGCTGGAAATAAAACCTCAGTATGTGTACTAACGGCTTGCAAGGTAATAATGATTCATCAAATCATGTTCCTGATGGTCTAAAATATTACTTGGGTCTGCCCTCAAGCCCTGTGGTGGGCTAGGGTAGGGCAGTTTGATTGTGGTTGATATAAAAGGGGGCTCCCAGATGAGGAAAGAAAAGAGAAACATCTAATGAGAGGGAAACGGTGGAGGAGCATTGAGGTGGCTTCAATGAATGTTCAGGGAGCTGTGCTTGAATTCTCACTTAAAGAATGAGGTCCTAAAGATAACTCACTTCCTGTGTTTCTCTTGAGTTAGGCAACATCACAGCATTCTGTATTTCTTCATTTATTAAGTAAAACCTCCCACCCCAGAACTTTTTATCTTAGTTTTCCTCCAGTGGATACACAGGATCATTATAGCATGGGGGATCTGAAGGAGCCAACGTACTGAGACATTGAACTGGTATTTGCTAGAATGAAAGCTCCATGAAGACAGAAATCTTTGTCTCTTGTTCACTCGTCTCCCCAGCACTGAGAACAGCACCTGGCAAATGGGAGGTGTGCAATACACATTTGTGGCATGGCCACTACGAGATTCCAAAGAGAGGAGGAGACTTCCATCTCAAGGTATACACCTGTGAATTCAGAGCGAGGATCACATTGATGGGCTGCCTTCTTGTGGTAACCAGCTGTACTAGTGTCCTCCAGCTGCCGGAAATCAAGGTGTTGGTTCCCTCTTCAGGCTCTGAGGGAGAATCCATTCTATGCCTCTCTCCTAGTTTCTGGTGGCTTCCAGCAATCCTTGGTGCTCCTTAACTTGTAGATACCTATCTCTAAAATTCATGAGAATGCAGATAAACTTCCATTTCTGTTAATGGCAAGCTAAATAATTTGGACAAATCCTCCTCCTGGTGACAATTTAAAAAGATGAATGAAATATAAATTCATTTTGTTAAAAGCATTAAAGAGTTGACAAGATAGTAAGGAAGTATTGGGCCAAAATCTAGGAGGCGAAAACTCAGAGAAGTACGCCCAGCACTCAAGCCTCCTTCACCATGAGGTCATTTGCTAATCTAGCAGAATCAGTCACAAAACTGATAACTCGTCTCCTTTAAGTTGGAACCTCAAATATGTATAACTTCAGAGGAAGGGTAAACAGAGGTAAACCAGTCCTTTAGCAGGCTAGCAACTCAGATTTGCTTCACCTCGTGGCTCAGGTAAATCACAAGCCTTGAACTCAATTAAGAGAGTCCCAGACTGTTAGTACCTCTGGGCGCCCAGCAGAGGTACACAAAAATCTTTTCTGAAGAAAAATATTTTCTGAAGAAAAGTACTGTCATACTCATCTCAAATTATTCCTATGACTGATTTTTCATATGCAATGTCCAGCGTGCCGAGATAACCAAGTGCACAAGGAAATATGAAACCATGAGTGAGAACCAACATAAAGAGACCTCCCCCAAGACTTGAGATGTTGAAATCGTTAGATGCAGACCCATTACTATGTTTAAAGAAATGAAATATGGGCTTAAAAATACCTGAAAGAAATAAGAAACTATAAAAAGTATTACAGAATACTTGAAAAAGAACCAAATGGAATTTTTAGAAAGAAAAAAATACAATAACTAAAACTGAGTAACTCAATGAGGAGTTTAATTATAGATTAGACATATCTAAATAGAGAATTTGTGAACTCAAGGTAAGTCAGAAGGGCCGGCCCCGTGGCTTAGCGGTTAAGTGTGCGCGCTCTGCTGCTGGCGGCCACGGGTTCGGATCCCGGGCGCGCACCGACGCACCGCTTCTCTGGCCATGCTGAGGCCGCGTCCCACATACAGCAACTAGAAGGATGTGCAACTATGACATACAACTCTCTACTGGGGCTTTGGGGGGAAAAATAAATAAATAAAATTATAAAAAAAAAAAAAAAGGTAAGTCAGAAGAAAATATCCAGAATTCAGCAAGGAAAGATGAAAAATATAAAAGTAATGATAAGAGATATGAAGGGTGCAGTTGGAAGATCTAACATATGTTAGGGTCCCACAAGGTTAGGAAAGAGACAAAGAGTAAGAGGCAATATTTGAAGAGATAATGGCTGAAGATTTTTCAGAATTTGTGGAAGATACCAATCTACAGATCCAAAAAGTCCAAATAATTTCAGGCAAGATAAATATAAAGAAGTCTCTACCTACACATATAGTGAGATGGCAGAAAACCATTGAAAAAGAGAAAAGCTTATTAAGCAGCCAAGGAGAAAAGACAGATTACCTTCAAAGGAGCCACAGTGAGACTGAGAGTTGACTTGTCAGCAGTAGGAGTCCCAGAAGATATTTTAATTACTTCTTCATTGTGATAAAAGGAAATAAATGTCAACCTAGAATATATCCGCAGTGAAAATACCTCTCAAGAACATTGAAGTAACATTCTTCAAGCAAAATAAAAAATACAAAAAGATAAAAGCATTAGATTATTCATTGCAGTACTATTTGTAATAGAAAAGACTGGAGACAACCCAAATTCCACCAACAGGGGACTAGTTGACTGAACTATGGCACATCCACATGATGAAGAATATCTCTACATGCTATTCTGGAATGATTTTCTAAGTCATATTAAGTACAAAAAGTATGTGTAGTTTGCTACATTTTATCTGAAATTGTGGAGTACACACATATATATGTTTGCTTATATTACAAAAAAGGAAAAGCCATATGTTTTAAAAAAAGATTACAATACAAATATCAAATTGTGTGTTGTGTACCTGAAACTAATATAATGTTGTATGCCAATTATACCTCCATTTAAAAAAAAGGAAGAAGAAAAGATTGCATATAGGGACACAGAGGGAGGGAACAGAGATGTAGATGGAAGTTCAACATCTTTGAATGAACTTACTTTGTAGATTTGACTTTGGAACCATATAAATCTCTTATGTAATTTCAAAACAGGATTAAATTTAAGAACTAATCCCTAAAATTAAAATCAAACAAGTGAGTCCAACTGTGTATCAAATTGGTGTCATAATGATATAGAAAGGAATAATTCCAAGTATTTAAAATATAGTAATTTTCTGCAAATCCTTGGTAGAATACAGCCAAGGAATAAAGAGCTGCCAAAACACCATCACCACCACCACCTTAGACTGTTTCTCGTAATCATATTGTTGATGCTAGTGTAGGTGGTGTTGTTCTAAGACTGTTGTGTGTATAGAGTAGATCAGAGCCAGAACAATGGGTGAGACGAATGAGACCCTTAGGGCAGAGACTTTAAGGAGGCACCCACGCACCTGCAGCTCCCCAAGACTGATGCCTCCTTAAATTTTGCACAGTATGCATCTCACTTGTCTCCCCCTAGTCCCAGCCCTGTGTGGGATAAAGCAAATGAATGAATATGTTGATGTCATTGAGACACATGACTGTTGGTGTAAGAGTGATTGATGAGATTAAATGAAAACCCAGTACTCCTACATTTGAATTGGAAGTATCAGCATCAATTCATAAGATTTTTCTCCTTGTGATATATTTTATCTTAAAAATAAGGACACCTTTCCTAGTCTGTCCACTGAAAAGTCCAGAAACAATGACTAACCCAGGAGTAAGGAGCACCCTGCTGCCCAGATTGTGGCCTCTAAATACCACTTGCCACTAAAAGTTACCATGGATCTTTGGAGAAGTGTACAGGGTGGGCCTGGAATATCTTTTCTCTCCAGATCCAATTATGAATTTATAGGAAATAGAGAGAATTGAGGAATGTGTTAAATGACAGTATAGGGATGCAATTAGCATAATCCAGACTGTTTCTTCAATAACGACAGCAACAAAATGCAAGCAAAAGAAAAGATGGAGGAGAAAATCTACAGCATAGAAGAAACTTAAGTGACAAATTAACCAATAACAATATAAGGAAGTCGTTTGCATCTCAGTTCAAACAAATAAACCATAAGAACAAAATTAATAGGACAATTGGAGAAATGTGAAACTGACAAGATGTGTGATGATATAAAGGAGTTATTGCTGATATTTTCCCCTAACTGTTTTTTTCCCAGTTTTATTGAGATATAGTTGACATATAACACTATATTAGTTTAAAGATTTTATTTATTTATTTATTTTCCCCCAAAGCCCTAGTAGATAGTTGTATGTCATAGTTGCACATCCCTGTAGTTGCTGTACGTGGGACTCGGCCTCAGCATGGCCGGAGAAGCAGTGCGTCGGTGCGCGCCCGGGATCCGAACCCGGGCCGCCAGCAGCGGAGCGCATGCACTTAACCGCTAAGCCACGGGGCCGGCCCTATATTAGTTTAAAGTGTATGCCATAATGATTTGATATATGTACATATTGAAAAATGATCACCACAATAAGGTTAGTTAACATCCGCTGATGTTTTTTTGGTGGATGATATGGTTGCTTTTAAAAAGAAAGTCTGCTTCTTTTAAGATATATATACTAAAATATTTACAGGTGAAATGGTACGATGTTTGCTGCTAAGCAATTCAGGAGGAGGGGACGTGGAGGGAGACCAAGGAAACAGGATTATCCAAGAGTTGGTAATTGCTGAAAGTTGTGATGGGTAGATGGGGTTCATTATACTGTTTTTTTTTTCTTTTGTTTATGCCTAAATTTTTTATAATGAAAAGTTTAAAAAGAATAAAGTCGATATAAAGATTTTTCAGACAAAAATCCCTGCAGTCAAGGAAATTCTAAAGGAATTTCAGGCAGAAGGGAGATGATTATAGCTGGAAGGTTAGAAATTCTAGAAGGACGGAAGAAGGAAAAGGGTAAAGAAGAGGTAAACCCAAATGAACATTGACTCCATGAAATGATAATAACAATATTGCCTAATGTACTCTTAAAATTACTGAATAGACACACGCCACAAAAATAGCATGTAATTGAGGAGTTGAATAGATGGAGTGAAGGAGGTCTAAGTTTCTCGCGCAATCTAGAAATAGGATTTGATATTAAGTTGCACTGGGTCCTGGCAAGTTTTGAATGCGAGTTACAATTTCTAGAATAGTGAGTTAAAGGATATGAGAGTGCATAATGCCAGATACTCATTGTGGGCAAGGAAAACGGAATGATAAAAAAATTACTGAATTCATCCAAAGGCAAAAAAGAAGAAAAATTAAAAACAAACACAACAGGTGGGTTAAATAGCAACACAAAATAAGATGGTAGATGTAAACCCAAATACATTGGTAAATTTATTAAACATTAATAAACTAATTACTTTAGTTAAAAAATAAGGATGTCAGACTAGAAATTGAACTATATGCTGTTTACAAGAGATGAGTCTAAAACCTAGAGTCACAGTGGAAATAAAAGAATGAAAAAATTATCCCATGTAAATACTAAACAATAAAAAGGATTGGGCTTCGTTATATTAATATCAGATAAAGGAGATTTTAAGCAAAAAACATTAATAAAGAGGGTTATTAAAGAATGATCAACATTTTGATTAGGGTGAGAGTCTGCACAGTGCCACCTCTGGGTGGGGGTGGGAGGGGAGGGGCTGTAATAAGGCGGGGCAGATGGCTTATGGTTGCCAACCAGGTCAATTTCTTTGCCGGAGAGGGAGTGTATGGGTGTTTGCCGTATAATCATTGGATATAGGATATACTGTACCTTTGCTTATGTCTTCTTTTGTGTCACATTTCATAAGAGTTTGTTTTGTTTTGTTTTTGTAATGAATGAATGATGAGGGCAATTCTATTCCAGGCAGCCTGACACCCAAGCATAAGCCCTTAATTGAATTAATTCTATGCTTACACATTATCTAATAATAGGTAAAACTCTTTATACATGTTAACTTGTTTAACTCTCATCATGACCCTATTTTTAATCCTCATTTTAAGATGTGGAAACTGGGGCCTAAACATGTTAAGTTCAAGGTCAGAGAACTAGAAAGGGACAGAGCCAGGAATCGACACCTGTAGTCCGTTTCCCAAGCCTCTGTGCCCCACCACTCTGCTATCAGAGCACCTGGTCATCGTCACGACACTCTGATACAAAAGAAGGAGGCTTTTTGGATGTACTGATAATATTTTTTCATCTGTAAATAAATCTTTGCTCTATGGTTGGGGAAAAATTCATATTGAAGAGCAATTAGCCTAGAAGAGCAAAGAAATCTTATCCAATACCAGTGTTTACTAAAGCAATAATAATTAAGCAGTGTGTTTGGGGGGGCAGGGGTAGACAGATAGACCAGTGGAATGGAATTGAGAACCTAGAAACGGACCCACAGGAGTATGGGAGGATAGAATAAACAGAGCAACGTTACAGATCAGAGAGGAAAATATGGACAATTTAATATATTCTGTGGGGAAAATGGCCAAACATAAAACTAAGTTGCTGCCTCACACTACATGTAGTTGTAAATTCCAGACAGATTTAAGACGTTTTTAGAAGAAAACATAGGAGAAATGTCTTTATGACTATATTGATATTGAAAAAAGAAAACAACCTTCTATATGACAAAAGATATCATATACCAAGTAAGATGTGCCACAGATGGGGATGAAATATTTGGAACTCATAAAACTGACCACTTAAGTCCAGAAGGCCATTTCCTAATTAATAAGGGAAAAAAATAAGTCAATAAAAAAATGAGCCAAGTATTTGAGTTGGCAATTCATAGAATTTAACAAATAAAAATACAGGGCATAGAAACAACAAATTATTTTTAATATAAGTAAGTCCTGTATTACTACTATATGTATGTGCTAGGAAATGTTATAAAAGTGTTCCTGTATTTTATATGGTGACTTTACTGAAAAAGATGCTCGACCTAACTAGTAATTAGAACAAAAATGTCACATCCATCAATTTAGCAGAAACTGATCAAGTCCAATATTTGTCTGTGGGCGTGTAAATGGGTACAACCACCTTAGAGAGAATTTTGCAACACCTAGTAAAGTTGAAAATGTCCATTGCACTGTGATCCAACAATTCTACTTCTAGGTGTTTATGGAAAAACTTTCTCATTTGTGCGTAAAGAAACATGTACAAGGATGTTAACTGCACACTATGAAAGCAAAAAAAATAAACCCAAACCAAACCAAACAAACAAAAGATTAAGACAACCCTTTTGGATCAACCCTCGGTGGATCAAACCTTTGTGGTTTAATTATGTAATATAATCGTATCATCATAATCCTATAACAAAAAGCTAAACAGTAGTTAAAAAATGAATGATCTAGAGCTGGTTGTTTCACGATGGATAAACGGCAAGTACATTATATTGCATGATTAAGGAAAATTACAAATGGATGCTTACGGTAAACCTGAGATACTCAAAATCATAGAATATGCTGTTTATTAACATGTATGTGTATCCTGGAAGTAAAAGATTAACATATGTGTGATCCTGTGCCTTGGTGGTTACCCCAGATGAAGGTGGGAGAAGTGAAAGTATAGATGAGCTTTTAGCTGTATTTATACTGCTTTCTTCTGAAAACAAAGAAACCAGGAGAAGCAAATATGATAAAATGTTAAATCTGTTGAATCCAGGTGATGTTGTATAGAGGTAGCAGGTTTTTTTATTGATGTCATAATAGTTTATAACATTGTGAAATTTCAGTTGTACATTATTGTTTGTCAGTCACCATATAGATGCGCCCCTTTACTCCTTGTGCACACCCCCAAGCTCCCTTCCCCCTCGTGACCACCAAACTGTTCTCTGTCCATGCGTTAGTTTATCTTCCACATATGAGTGAAATCGTACGGTGTTTGTCTTTCTCTGCCTGGCTTATTTCACTTAATGTAATACCCTCCAGGTCCATCCATGTTGTTGCAAATGGCATGATTTTGTCTTTTTTAATGGCTGAGTAGTATTCCATTGTGTATATACATACACCACATCTTTATCCAATCCTCAGTCGATGGACACTGGGGTTGCTTCCACGTCTTGGCTATTGTGGACAATGCTGCGATGAACGTAGGTCATTGCATAAGACAGAGCATAAGCCTCTTTGAATTGTTGATTTCAGGTTCTTTGGATAAATGAGGTAACTGTTTTTAACACTTTCTTTATATTTGAAATGATTCAAAATTAAGAGTAAGAAGTGGTTTTTTAAAAGAAAGTGAAGGAAATGGCAGGTTCCACAACGCCCAGATGCGCTTCTAGCTCAGAGGTAGGATTTGGTGTCATCTCTGGCTCAGGCTGTCAATCTTGTGGCTCTTCTTGGGTCACCTCCAAAGGGAGGGGTGTGATGCCCCCAGTGGCTGCTATCAGTAAGCCAGGTGTGTGTCTGGGTGGGAAGGGAGCATGGATTGCAAGGACGGCACTGAGATGCCTTTCGTGTGCATCACTCCTGCCTGAGCTAAAGATGATGGATGGTACTGGAAGTCCCTGGTTCACACCTACCTTGTCTCCACAGGCTTTGGCAGATGGCAGGGGCTGTCAACCCAAGGGGCTGTTCTGACTTGTCCTAACCCAAGCCGGGCCTCGGTACATTAAGCCCCTTCTTGGCCTCACCCCTACCAAGGCCCCTTCTGCCCATGCCTACAGGTGGATTTTGCTGCCTCCCAGGCACCATATTTCTCATCACTCCATCCTTTTGAGGTGGGGAGACTTGTTTTTCTTTCCCTGCTTAAGACATTGCTCACGGGGGTTGATGAAACGCCTCGTTTACCTGATGCCTCAAACCCCCACATGAAATGGATGAAACTTCCTGATGGAGAAGGAGGGGTTTTTCCCCCATAAAAGGGAGGACTGCTCTTCTCCCGGCTCTGTGCCCCTCCCGTTCTCCAGCGTCCACTGGTCTGGTAAGGAGTCTTCGTTCCTTTAACTAGCCGGCCCACCCTCAACCCTGAGAGGGAAAGACTGTGATTTGGGGTTTAACTGGGAAAGCCTTTTGGTACTAATTGTTGTTGTTATTATTATTTCTGGGGAAGGAATATTTTCAATTGTTTTCCCTTAAATCTGGGTAAGGGGCCAGAGAGGAGTCCTCCTGAACTGGTTCTGGGTGGTTTATATCTGGCCTAAGTAACATTGCTTATGGGTTTCTATTTCATCAAAACCTAATACAGACCAAAGCTTCATGAGACACGGTGCCATTTCACGGGGGCTGGGAGATGAGGTCCTGGTTCACAAGAAAGAAAGCTGCAGGCACTCAGAGAAGCTTAGATCCACCTAATGTGTCCTCTGTTTGGTCTACATATTGGTGTAAAGAGGCCGTTTTCCAGAACATTCTCACTTTATCCCCTGAAAGGTAAATCTCTGCCATAGCAAGTTGAGACCACCCCAACCTCATGTCATCCCTTTGAAAATTCATACGCTTTGTTTCTAATTATAAAAGAAATATTTGCTCATTGTAGAAAATAGGAGAAATACAAAAATTTAAGAAAGTAGAAAGAACAAAACAGAAGTCCCCAATGTAGCACTCCTGTTAATATTTTGCTCTTTTTCGTCTTCCAGCTTTTTTTCTTGATATTAATAGTTTTATATCCTCACCTTAGGGTGCATGTACTATTCTATGAGCTTTCTTCACTTAACATGATACTGTTGTAGGGGCCGGGCCTCTTACTGGTGTCTAGAATTAACAGCTTGTCCCATGTGGTCTTGGGGGGGTGGGCTGGTGATGGTCGCTGGGTGTCCTGCTAGCTCAAGAGAAATGGGAGAGGGGGTTGGCATGGAGTCTTCTGATTATATCAGAAATGTGTAACTTAGATGTATAAAATCCCTGTAGTCCTGAGCCTCAGAAATAACCACTACTACTTGGTCTATGTTATTTCCAGATTTATCTGTGCAATTACAAAAATTTACAAGGCTATATAAGAGTATTATTTAATCAGAAATAGAATCTTGCTGTCTATAGAATTGTGCAACTTCTTTTTCTATCTCATAATAAATCTCATCTCCACAGCACATGTAAATCTCTCATTCTTTTTATTGACTGCCTAGAATTCTGTTGTTTGGATATGTCACAATTTATTCATTTAATCCCCTACTGACCATCATTTTAAAATTTTTGCTTTACACAGTGCGGTAATGAACATTCTTGCACTTGAACCTTTTTGCACAAGTGTGGGACTTCTGTAGGAGAAATTCTAACAAGTGGTTTGCGAATTTGAAATTTGAACAACTGCCAAACTACCCCGCAGAAAGATTGGATCAATTTATCTTTTCATCAGCTGCCTGTTTTTTCTGCACTCTTATCGTCAGAGGGTATTATCAATCTTTAAAGAATGTTGCCAATAGGACCATTTTTACATGATCGAATTATTATGGTTTTCTTAGCATTTCTCTATTAGTGAAGTTAGGGTGAACATCTTTTAATATGTGTATTGGGTACTTTCATAACTCCTTCAGTGAATCACTTATTTATCTCCTATTCTGCAGGGTAGATTAGTCTTTTTCTTAATGATTTTTAAAAGTCCTTTGTATATTAGGGATAATAATCCTTTGCTTGTCATTTGTTGTAAATATTGATCCCCAGGTTGTCTGTCATTTGGCTCTCTGTTGTTAGCCGTCTATTCATTATGGCTAGTAGTTTTTGAGTTTTTAAGAGGTACCAATTACTGTGAAAAGTGCTTTCCGTGAATTATCTCATTCCATCCTTTCAACAAACTATTGAGGTAGGTACTGTTGTTATCACACCCATTTAACAGGTGAAGAAATTGAGGCTCAGAAGTTTAAGTTGCCCAAACAGTAGAGGGTGAAGCCAGAACTCGAGCCCAGGCACCAGCATGTGGCCTCCTTACAGAACGTCATCCATATGGTTGCTTTAAGTTCCCCCCAAAGTGAACCCTAAGACAAGGATTTGAGTGCAGTTTATGTGGGATGTGATCCCAGGAATGAGTAAGGAGGTGGGGAAATGAGCCAGGACCAGCAGGAAACCAATACGGGTTGCACTATGAGCAGGTCACCACTGGGGGCAGCTGGGCTCAATCTGGCTGTGGACTCCGGGAGACTAGAGGGCAAATGCCTTCCTGTCGACCCACGTGAGGGGCAGCAAGTGGGGTATTTATCCATCAATCCCCTGTATCACTGGCTGAGATTGGGTCTGAGAGGGTATTAACTCACTAGCGCGTCTGACCTCCCCCAAACACCGGACAAATGCTTTCCTTGTGGCTGAAGGAAACCACCAGGCAGAGGACCACAGACGCTCGCTGTAAGGAGCTCCAAGTCAGAGTAGACGGGATACAGGCAGGAGAGGACGGGATCTGCTACAGTAGCCAAGTTTCTTTCTTTCTTTTTTTAATTCTCTTTTATTTATTTATTTTTTGTGAGGAAGATCAGCCCTGAGCTAACATCCATGCCAATCCTCCTCTTTTTGCTGAGCAAGACTGGCCCTGGGCTAACATCTGTGCCCATCTTCCTCACTTTACATGGGACGCCCCCACGGCATGGCCTGACAAGCGGTGCATCTGTGCGCGCCCGGGATCCGAACCCAGGCCGCCAGCAGCGGAGCGCAAGCACTTAACGGCTAAGCCACGGGGCCGGCCCCTCTTTCTTTTTTTTTATTGGGGTATTTTTGATCAATGCTTATACATTAAAGAAAAACTCCTTTCTTCCAATGCAACATTATATATGCCCCTCCCAATTTTAGCCATCTCCTCGTTCCACCACCCCACCGTCCCTGGGTATTACACAGGAAGGAGTTTGTCTTTCTGCTCTTACTCTGGGAAGTTTGCCTTCCGAGGTCCAGGAGGCCAGCGCAGAAGCTAACCTCTGGGGACCCTTTGCTCGTGAGCCTCTCCCGGAATGTCTAGGCAGAATGCCCAGGTGGGGATGGGTGTAGCCTTGTTGCCTGTGCCCACAATCAGTTTGGGGCAAGATTATGAGGGAGGCAAAGCTGGTTTCCCACTGCCCCAGCCCCTTTCCCTGATGCAGGCACCCTCACAAGCTCCTTTTCTCTTTCCACTTCTATTCAAAATGTTCTTCCTGCAAAGGAGCTGAAAGGAGAGGGTCAATTGTTGGGTCTTGGTCTGTTTGTGACTTTGAAGGTGTGGAGTAGCCAGAATCCATTTGCTGAGAAAGCTTAGGTAAACTTTGGTGACATATTCAGCTCACTGGAGCATAGGGGAACTGTTGGTGGGCCAGCGGGGGCTCCAACAAACCCCTTCCTGATTCACAGCGTCACAGAGCCTGAGGTCCATCTGGCATGACCACAGCCTGAGAAATGTGGACCACGGTGGCTCCCTCAGCTGACCGCATCCTTCCCCCTCATCTCCCTCAGAGAGGCCTTCCCAGGACCACCAACATAACCTGCCTCTCCCCCGCAAGACCCTCTTGTCCGCTTCCCCCTGTTTCTAAACTTTTCTTCATACCACTCATCACCACTTTACACTGTCGGCTGTCTTTATTGGTGTCTGTGCGTGCGTGAGTGCGTGTGTCTGATCCCACGTGAGAGAGGGAGTAGAGATGCATCTTCTGCACATACGAGTCCTCAGCATCAGACCTGGGCCTGGCATGTGGTCGCCTGAGCCCTCAGAGTTGGGGGTCCTGGGCTCTGGTCTCGACTCAGCCGTGGGATGGCTGGAGGACCTGGAAGTCCTTCATCCTGTTGTAGGTCAGGTCCCCCAGGAGCCAACTCTGAGAAGGAGAGACGTGTGTGGGGCCATAATTAGGGAGTGCTCTTAGGTTCCACACCGCAGGAGGGGGGGGAAGGAAGCTGGAGTGGGGCCGAGAGCAGTGGGCTGTGGTGCAGCTGACCACTCGCCCAGGTCACTCTAAGGATGGAGTGGCCTTGCAGCGTGGGCCCTAGTGGGAGCCGAGGGGCAGGCCTTTATCCCCTTCGTCAGTCAGCCTCTGGGTGCAGCTGCCCAGGAAGGGGCATGATGTTGGGGAGGAGGCTCTCTTCAGCTGAGGCACTCCCCAAAGAAGGCTGACCGCCGAGGGTGGGAGATCAGTCCCTCAGCCTTGAAGGGGGTCTGCACAGGCATCGCAGCATCCACCTGCAAACTCTGGTGCCCCATTGGGCTCATCTCAATGCAGGTGATCATATTTCCTCTCCCCCAAATTCTCGAGGGACTTGAGAAGGCACATAGGAGAAGAGCGTAGGTTAAAGGGTCTTAGAATAAAGGTGCTCCAGGAAGAACTCAACTACTTGAAATTAATCAGAGAGAAACAGGAGGCCAGGATGAATGACAGAATATTCTTAAGAAAAAAGAATTTCATAGCTTTCATTTATTCATTCATCTGGAAATATCTATTGAGCACCTACCACGTGCCGGGTACAGGAGATGTGGTCCTTGCCTTGGTGAATGTACCTTCCGGTGGGGGAGACAGACAATGACCAAATAAATACACAGGATCTGTTTGGGTATTGATCAGTGCTATGGAGAAGAGAGGGGAAGCAGACAGGAGAGTGAGGGGCTGGGAGCTGTTTCAGATGGTGAGCAGAGAGGTCTCTCAGAGGAGACCCCAGTGCAGGGAGGGAAAGGCCCCGGGCTCATTGGGGAAGGAGCAAGTGCAGGAATGAAATGGGTACAAGGAGAGAGGGAAGGCACAGAGGATGCTATTGGGCAGGGAGCATGAGGGGACATGAGTAACTTTCTAAAGAACATACCGAGAGATCGAAGTATGATGCCTGTGTCACTTTCGTGAGTCATGCCTTAAATGTTGTTGTTCTTAAAAATAGTCATGAGGGTCCTGGTGGGGGCAGGGAGACCTGGTTTGGATTCCAGCTCCTCAACGCACTAACTATGGCTTAGGGGATTCCGTAATCCCGTGGAGCCTCAGTTTCCTCATCTGTGAAACCGATAAGAAGAGAGAACACACATTCCCAATATCAGGAATGCAAAAGTGGACATAACCAGAGATCCTACAGACATTAAACAAGGAAGGGACTATTCTGAACAACTTGATGCCAGTACATCTGAAATTTTAGATACCAAAAATTCTTTGAAAGACATAAATTGCAAAAATGGTTTCAAGAAGAGAGAGAAAACTTGAATAACCTTAAATCAATTAAAGAAAATTTTTTAAAAAATCTGCCTTGTGGAAATGCTGTGAGAATGAGAGATGACATGTGTAAATTCCCAGCCCTGTTTCTGGCACATGGGAGGTGTCCAATGTTATGCATTTATTCCAAACAACAATGCAAATATTTCATGATCTTCAGAATCACCTTATATTATTAAAAAAAAAATGCTCTAGATAGCTAAGCCATTAAAATCTCTCCTCTGCCTCTGCCTCTACTAGCCCCAAACAACATTATCTGCTTTATGTATTAGATTTGATACAAAATGACTTTTATTTGTTACTGAAAATGTTACTTGCTTGCTCAGATGAATGCACTCATGCCTGGACCACCTCTAAGCGCGAACAAGAGATTTGGGCGTGGGGAAGGCAGAAGGGTAGGTTATCCGTTGCCCCTCTAACTCCACCCGTACTTGACAATGACCTAGCAAGGCTCTGTCTTCAGGGATGCTGCCGGGACACGACACTGCAGCCAGGCTGTGAATAAATCAGCAGTGACCCAGAGTTAGTGACGTGCAAAGGACATTTCTCTGTGAGTCTTGCCAAGATATTCATTTCAAAGAAGGCCCTGGCTCCTGCCGGCGGCCTTTCTCGTCGGCCACGTGCCTCCCCCTCGCAGGACCGTGTTGCACAATCGGTTTTCCAAGCAGAGGTCAGGTCCTGTCGCTTTCCTGTCACAGCCTTGCCCAACAGAGGGAAATTGCTCCAAGCACGTGGTGTGTGTCTGCTGGACCGAGCAGAGGCTGCTGGGAAATGACCAGGGGCTCCAGTGGGACCCCCAGGCTTGAGGCCACCAGAGGGGTGGCCTTGGGCAGGTGTAGTGAGGTAGAGGGAGGGCCTTCAGATCACAGCCTTTGGATCCCCTGCGGGGGAAGCTCAGAGCTCGGGTCCAGGAACTTTCAGATCAGAGAGAGACTCAGAGAACTGCCAGGCTGGAAGGGACCTGTCAAATTTCATCCAACTTCCCATTTGTCACATGGGGAGACTGAGGCCCAAGGAGAGAAAAGGCGTTGGCCAAGGCAGCCCAGTGAGTTCTTTCCAGCTTCCTCCACAGTGCCCTCTGCCAGAGCTTGTGGAGCCGTTGTCAAGTTGAAGGTGAGCCCGGAGCATGGAACATCGTGGAACATGGAACAACGTAGAGGGAGGCTGGCTTTCCCACGGAATCCTATTCACAGGTGGGGAAGGCCTGTGTGGAGAGAGGTTCCCGCTCGGCCCCGGGTGCCCAGGGCTTTCCCCAGCCCTGCACCCTCCTTTGGCCCCGTGTCACAAGGCCTGCAATGCCACCATTAATGCTCCTGCTTTTTAGGGGCTTCTCTGCTGTTCTGTTTCGAATGCAATGTCCTTGGAGAGCAGACCACTCTCAGACTCTTCTCGAAAGAGGGTGATAAGAGACCCGGGTTCCGGTTCTGTTGCATCAACACCACCCTAAATGCTTCTTCCTCTGTTTCCTGTCGGCAGCAGCCCTCGAGCTGGCCGCGCCGCCTCTGCGTACCTCCTGGGGAAGTTCCAAGGATCATTCAAGATAATGGAAGGCACAGTGTTTGGAGAACTCAAGTGCAGCTCCACTGTAAGAGGTGATTCGAGTTAATGATTTATCCCTGGGGGCTGTGTTTCCTGGCAGGAAGCTGGCAGGAGGGAAGGAGACCAAAGGGAGAGATGGGAAAGCCGGAAGCCAGGGGCTGAGTTCCCAGGGGCCAGCCTGGACCATTTTCTTAGGCAAGGTCTGTCCCTGGGGTCTTGAGTTCCAGCTCCCCCTACACTCCCAGCGGCCTCTGTTTATTCAGTTGTGCATGTGACAAATATTTATTGAGCCTTCCCCACCTCCTCGCCCAGCACAGCACCGGACTCGAGGCTGAGAACAGGGTTAGGAGCACAGCCTGGTGGGAAGGCACAGGGAAAATAGAAACGCAGATGATATATGATCATCACGATCAATGTCACTGTGTTAATATCCAACTGCCTCCTAACCTCTCCCTTGGAATGTCCAGGGCATCTCTCCCTTAACTCGTCTGAAGCCGAGCATTTTGTTTCATCCTCCCCAGTCTTATTACATGGCATCCATGGATTACTAAAGCCAGAAACCTGGGAGCCATTCTCGTTTCTCCCTGTCTCACAGTCATTGACGTCTTCAGCAAGCCCTGTCATTTCAACCACCTGAAGCTCTCTTCAGACTGTACGTGTCTTTCACCAACACTGCCAAGTGACGTCATCTCTCATGCTCACCATTGCCACAGCCTCCCAACCAGTCTCCCTGCCGCCTCTTCCTCCCATCTCCCCCCTATCCACCCTTTATTCAGAGCAAAATGTGGTCTTAAAACGGAAACTGGATCCCATCAACTCTCTTGCCTTTCCTGGCTCCCTAGTGCCTTCGGAATAAGACCCAAGCTCCATATCCTGCCCTGGCCAGCCTCACAGACCTTCTTGGGGCCTCCCCCTTCTCCCTCGTGGAGCCCGTCATCCGTTGTGGCCTTTCATCGGCAACAAGGCTGAGCTCTTGCTCACCTCAGGGCCTTTGCACCTGCTGTTTCCTCTGCCTGAAAAAGCCCTTTTCCTTGAGCTTCCTTCCCCAGGCTGGTTCCTTCTCATTCGGTGGGCTCTTCAGAGAGGCAGTGTAGACCCCCGCCCAGCCTTTCTCTCCAGCAAGTGTGTCCCAGCACCATTTGCTTCCATCACACGCAAGTTGCAATTGGTCCTCATGCATTCCTTTGCTTGTTGGTCATTTATCTCCCCACAAGAACCTTGTCTGGATGGTTTACAGTGCAAATTCCATTGTCAGCATATAATATGCTCCCAATAAACTTTTGTTAACTAAATGAAGGGATGTGTTCCCTCACCACCCCCATCCCAGAAGAGGTGAAACAACAGCTCCTTAGAAAGAGCTGGAGAAAGTGTGGTTCAGGACTCAGGAAAGTAAGTTCTGATGATCCCCACACTCCAAGTACAGGCATGGTGTGGGCACCGCAGCTCCCAGGACCCTCTCCCTACTGTGTTGGTTCCCTGGATTTTTCTTTAAGAAGAGTGGTTTAATGGATCCTTGCTTCCTCTTTTACTGCTATGGGGGTACATGCATCAGGATGTTCATACCTTCATTCATTCATTCATTCATTCTGAACTTCCTGAGAACCTGGGGTCAGATGACCCAGCCTAAGTGTGACTTCTGCCCCCAGCCCGCTGTGTAGCTTTGGTTAGGTCTGCCCCGTCCTGGGGCTCCATTTGTTCCTGTGTCAAATGGGAGGTGGGGCTGGGCCTGTGCATTCACTCCCAGACTCCATCAGAAGGGCTTAGGTGTGAGGTCCAGGTGGGACCCTGTGGGCTGCAGAATGGGAGTGAAGCCCCGGTCTGGGCCTCGCTCACAGCAAGAAGACCACAGTTGGTTTCCTGCTGGCCTGTGGTCAGTGGCTAGCCCCTGCTGGTTCTGGAAGGGAGGGAATCAGGACAGGGAGTGAAATCTGGGTCTCCGGCCACCCAGCTCCCCCTCTCCTCACCCGCGTTCCCAGGCTCGCCCTTCCTCCCTCTGAGCCAAGCCCCCTCACAGGCCATGGGGGGGGCCCCGGCCCTGCCCAGTAACTGTCCCCATCTGTGGGAAGAGGGGGGAGCACAGAGCAGGAGGTCCAGCCGACTTCCCAAAATAGGTCCAATCCCTTCCCAAGTGAACAGAGTCAAAATGATCCGGCATTCTGAAGGTCAAGGCCCAGGCGGGGCAGAGGTCCCGGCAGAAGTGGGTCTGAGGCCGGGATGTGGCGGGAACTATAACATGCATTTGGCAGGCTGGGATTTTTCCTTTCAGGCACTTCAAGTGAGGAGCGGATGCTCGTTCCCCATCCTCCTGCAGGGAATTTCCTTGGGCCAAGGACCAGCAGAACCTGGAAGAATCTGCCTGGAAACTGGTTTCCCTAGTTCTGTCCCAGGGGTCAGATCTGCATCCCACTCCCATTCCAGCAAAACAAAACAGGATGGATGAATTCCCCCCATGCTCTAGCCTCGGGCAAGAGTGTTCCGTGGTGTGACACCCTTTCTCCTAAGGACTTGGTCTTCTCACTAGAAAGTCCCCTTCCCCCTTTCAAGGACAGCAGTTTATGAAACTAATTCATACTAAGGTGTGAAGAACTCCCTGCTGGCTTTCACCTGCTCTGGCATTTGACCATGAACTCCTGGAGCTCAGGGCCTCTGTTTTATTCCTCTTTGTAGTTCAGTGCCAAGCACAAGGCTTGGCACAAAGTTAGTGTTGTGTGGATAATAATGAAGATGACAGCAACAGCAATAATAAATATTAACAGCTAGCAATTACTGAGTGTTTTCTAAAGGCCCCATAATCTGGTAAGGGCACAGGGCACAGTAGGTCTTCAGAAAACGGTGGGGCCCCAGAAGCCGAGAAGAAGGTCATGACTGAGAGGGTCTTGATAAATGACAAGCAATAGGATATATTGGAGCATATGAGGAAGCCGTTGGTGTAAAACTAATTCGGCCTGAACTTGTTTTTCCAAAAGGGCCTGACGTGGCCTGTTGAACATGCATTGTACATCTGCCTTAAACATTTACTATGCCCCAAAGACAAGAACAATGCCCCTAAAGATAGGGATGTAACCTCCCCCATATCGGCATTTCCTTTAGGATAAGCATCTCTCCCTAAACTAAGGATTAATTACTGACCTGCTGTGCTCACCTATGACCACCGACCTGCTGTGCCAACTAAGTATCTCGCGACGATTGTAAAAGGCACGTTCCTGTCATATGTGATGTATGCTCTCTGTTCCAAGACGGTATATAACCGCTCTGTACATCCCCTTCCTTGTTGCCCTTCCTTCCTTGGGGAAGGAAGGCCCCGGGCTAGTCCTCAGATCTGGCTCATAATAAACTCACCCCAATTTTGATTTATAGGTTGGTTATGGAGTATTTGTGTCCACAATCTTCACCTAGACCTCTTGTTGAAAGGGAAACCCTGCAGAGACACAGGGTGTGTGCCTGCAGAGGCTGGTGTGCCCTGAGCCACAGCCTCTCCACCCAGCTCCATCACCTGGGTCCTGGCTCCCGTCTTCCGGGAAGCCCCCCCTGGTGAGCCCCGCCCATGTGCACTGCTTTTGCGGCTTGTGTTGCAGGAGGCTCTGGGCGGCCACACACACCCTGTACTCTCCTGCTCTGGGGAGAAGAATGGAGAAAGACTCGGGCTTCTTGGGCTTCAGAATTGGGCTGCCCGGTCGAGGTCATAGTTCGTCTCCTCTCTCCCTTCTCTTTCTCATACACATGCCCCTCCATTTGTCTTTCCTTCTCCCTTTCTTCCTTCTTTTTCTCTTCTTACCGTTTCCTTTCTTCTTCCCTCCTCCCCTTTTGTTCCTTCCCCACTCCCACCTTGTTCCACGAAGAACTTGAGGCCACTGCTGCCGTCAGCGCACCTCCAGACCCCTGTGTGTCCGGGCTGGCCCCAGGTCTGCTCGCAGGATGCCAAGGGCACCCAGCCTTAGGTGCTACTTGTACTTCCTCCGGGCTGAGTGTCCCGACAAGGCGGCCTTGGGGGTAACACCCAGCCCCAGGACCCCCACCCCCACCACCCACCCTGCTGGGCCCAGCGCTGGTACCCAGGATTCCCGGCAGGGATGAAGCCACCCCTCCTAGGCCAGTGAATGAAGGAGGCCTGGGGATGAGGAAAGAGCACTGGAGTGGGAGTCCATGCATGCATGGCCCCCATCTATATCCCCAGGCATACCAGGCACCCAACAAATATTTGTTGAATGACTGAATAAAAGCCACAGACTGAGTCCCGGCTGGCTGTCTCATCTCGGCCGCCTCCCTTCACCTCTCTGAGCCTCGGGAGCCTCTTGGGTAAATGGGGAGGAATCATCCCACCCTCATCCACCGCCTCCAGGCAGCTGAGAGCAGCAGGAGCAGAAGGGCCTCGGCTTGTAAAGCCGGTGCCGGCAGGTGTGTGGGTGAGGGTGGGAGCAAGTGGGAGAGGCCGAGCCGGGTCCCAGATTTGGGGGTGGAAGAAGGGCTTATGGAGTCTATAAGGTTTGTGTTGGGGTCCCTTCCTTCCTCCCAGGCGGAACCCCGGCAGGGCCTGCCCGGTGTGCCCAAACCACCCTCCCCTACCATGCTTCCTGTTGCCGGGGCCCTCACCGGCAGCCACAGGGCAGGTGAGCCACAGGCTGGTCCTCCCTTGGGCTCACTGAGTCGCAGATTGGCCTAAGGTTCGATTTAGCCAAAAGGCAGGAGATGAACAGCAGGTTCCAGGGTGTACAGTCTGCAGGCCTTGCTGTCTGGCCTCGTGGCTGCGGGAACCGCTCAGGCCCACCCAGCTCTGCCTCTTCCCAGCTGTGTGGCCTTGGACAAGTCACTTCACCTCTCTGAGCTTCAACTTCCTCGTTTTTCAAATGACAAGAATCCTTGCCTTTCAACGGTGCTGTGAGAGTCCACAGAAGATGAGCAGAAACCTGGCAGGGAGAGGTGCTGGGTGAGTGGTGGGCGCCTGCTCGGCTCGGGGCCGACAGGCAGGCAGCCCATCCGCACTCGGGCTCTCCCCTCCCCCGCCTCTCTTCCGGCCCAGGCTGGGCCAGATGGTGGGAGCGGGGAAAGGCAGCCGAGCTGCTCGCTCCTGGTCTATTTTGAGAAGCCTCCTGTTTCCTTTCCTGCCTGGGGCCATGTGGTGGCTGCGGGTCTGGGCTCGCAGGATGGGCTCAGAGCTGGACCTCGTCCTTCCTCTGCCCCTCGCTCCCAGCCCTTCCTTTCCTCGTGGCCTGGGCCCTGTGAGCCCCCACATCCTGGATCCCAGCTCTGGCACCACAGCCCCCACCCGGCAGGGGTGGATGGAGGTCAGGCGTCCAAAGGGGCTTCGGGGTGGGGGTGGCCACTTGTCTGCAATACTGAGAAGGTGGGAGCTGGAGTTGGCCCCTGCCAGCCGAGCCCCACCCTCTGCAGAGCCCTGTCCTCAGAGGCCGTCAGCATCCTCAGTCGCCCAGAGCAGTTATCACTGCTGGGGCTGAGGGATGGGTGGAGTCATCTGTTTCCCACACACAGCTTCCTTCACAGACACCTCAGGGTCCTGCAGAGAGACACGGCCACCCAGAATGCTGGCCCTGCCAGGAGGTCAGGCAGTCCCCTGGCTTGGGGCCTGCTCGTCTGAATTTCAGGCCAGCAGGGGAAGCGGAGGCCCCACATCCTTCAGTCACCGTGCCAGAAGCCTGGGAGCCACTCTTGCCTCCTCTGTGCACAGAGCTCTGACTCCAGTGTGCCTGGCTTTGAGTCCCATGTCCCTGGTCACATCCATGACCTCTCACCTCTCTGTGCCTCAATTTACTCATCTGTGAAATGGAGGTAAGGAGAGTACATAATACTTCCTGGGCCTATGGGGAAGAGATACAAGTTAATACTGGTAAAGGGCTTAGCAGTGCCTGGCACGTAGTAATTGCTCAATAAATACTAGCTCTTCTTATCTGATTGGTCAACAAAGTCTGCCCACTCTGATTCTTTTCCATTGCTTCTGTCTCCTCTACTGCTGTCCTGGTCCAGCCTCTCCTGGAGTGCTGCCAAACCCTTCTCGCTGGCTCCACCATCTCGGTTCTCCACCCCACTAAAGCTAGGGGTGTCTTTCTGAATAAGAAGTCTGATTAGTGTCCCAGGGTTTTAGAATCAGATAGATTCATTCCTTCACTCCACGAATCTTTGAGGGCCTACTATGTGCTGCAGCAATAACCTAAACAAAGTATGAAGCTTATACTCTAGTGGGTTCAAGTCCCAGCCCTACTCCTGGGTGGCGTTGGGCAAGTTCCTACCCTCTGGGAGCCTCGATTTTGTCATCTGCAAAATGGGATCATAGAGAACCTGCCTCATGGGCTTGCTGTGGGATTAAGTGAGATATTGTTTGTAGAGCACACAGCTCTGCACGCACAGCATAGGAAATATTTCCCAGGTGGTAGCTCTAGGATGAGGACAATGAGGATGGTGTCACTCCATTCCTCAGAACCTTCCAAGGTTCATGCTGGACTCGGGAGTGGCGTTCAAGGCTCTCCATGATCTGGGCCCCGTAGGTGCCTCCCCTGCCCCTACCAGCCCCATCTCTAACATTATACTCATGATACTGTCTCCACGATACTCGGGTCACCCCGTGAATCTCACTTCTTTCCAAACACCTGGGCCCTTTCGTGCCCCTTGCCTTTGCAGACACTGTTCCCCTTTCTTGGAATGGCTCACCTCTTCTCTTTCTGTTCTTGACAACTCCCTCCTCATCTTTTCAAGGCAGCGCCGGTTACATGCCACTGCTAGGTAGTCTTTCCAGCCTCCCAGACAGGATGCATGCCTTCTAGATCTGGGCTCTTGCTGCCAGGTGTTCATGCCTCTGGTACAGCCCTTCCCATGGTGTATCATTACTGTCTGTCCCCTCAGCCCCTGGGCAGGAATTTACCTGGTGCCCCCAGAGCCTAGCACCAGCTTGGCATATTGTGGGCACTCATTGGCATCTGATGAATGCGTGCGTGGATGCTGACATAGCTCTCATGATCAACCTCAGTTCACCCAGGTGGGAGGTGGGATCAGTGTTAGAGATTCATGCTCCACTGGAAGGAAAGGCCTTGGCAGATGCCATCCCGACGGCCAGCTGCAGCAGATATGACCTGCGGGTCACTACAGGCTGGTGTCATGGAATGTGTTAGCTAGTGTAGACTGCAGTAACAAATAGACCACAGAAGGTACAATGGGGCAAACCCAACAGAAGTCGGAGGTGCAAACACGTAAGTCGGAGATGAATGTCCCTGGTCTGCGTGTGGCTTTCCTCCACACAGTGATCTGGGGATCCTGGCTCCTTCCATTTGAGGCCCCACCCTTTTTTAGGCCACTGTCCTCTGCATCCAGCCGTCAGAAAGGAGAGTGAGGACGTGGAGGAGGTGCAGCTGTGCTTAAAAGCCTCGGCTCAGCATTGGTGATTGTTGCTTCTGCTCATGTCCCATTGCCTAGAACTCAGTCACACGGCCATTCCTGACAGCGAGGGAGGGGGACCTGGAGCCCAGCCACGTGCCCTGGGGGCTAGGCATGTGGATTTTGGTCAACACCGACCGTCTCTGCCAATACAGCCACCCATTTGACTTCGTGTTTCTAGCTCCTGTGTGTGTGGACTGTAGGGCAGACCCAGGCCGCAATGAAGGGGGTTGGGCTGCTGGCCTGGCTGCCCCTGCTCTCCAGACCATGCTGGACTGGAGCAAGTCGAGCAGTTCCCGGGTCGCAGCCCCTCCTGGTCTGTTGGGCAGACACAGACAGAGGCTGAGCACCCGTCAGGGCGGGGGTGCGGTAGCTCAGGGAAGCCCATGGGGGTTGGACGGTGGCTCCCGTCAAGCACTCTCCTCGGGGCCCTGAGGGCTTTCTCGGGGTTCTAGAACAGTGTTCCGCAGCTGTAGGAGTCCAGACCCAGGCAGGCTGCAGCTCCTCTTCCTTTGACAGGAATGGACTGGGCTGTGTCCTGAGTAACGTCCTGGCCTCTCAGACGGTCACAGCCGCCTAAGGGAGAAATGTCTGCGGCCCCAGCACTGCCCAGTGAGCTGAGACCGGGCCTATTTCCATGGCCAAGTGCACTCAGCTGCAGTTTGCAAGGCTCCGTGAAATCCGTGCCTCCCTTTCCCCCAGCACTTCCAGCCATCGGAAGCAGAAGCCAGCCCCCTGGCCAACCCTTGCCAGGGTGAGCAGCATCGCTCAGCCAGAACCCTGGCCAGCTCCTTGGCTTCCTGCCCTGCCCACTCCAAGGCCTGCCCCCTTCTCAGCCAGTCCCACTCCAAGGCCACGGATCTCAGGAAACTCGAGCAGAGAGGATCCTTATGGACCATCTCGTCCAGTGGTCCTCAGCGGGGATGTTTGGAACTTAGTGGGGACATCTGGGATTGCTGCTGTGACTGGGGGGGGGGGGAAGCGGGGCGCACTGGCCAAGGATGCTACAGCTTCTGAGACATGCAGGAACTGTCCTGCAGCCTGGACAACCTCTCCATGCCAGCTGCACATTCCCGTGGGGCAGTGCTTCTCAAACTTGAACATGCAGGGCCGGAAAACACAGATCGCTGGGCTCCACCCCAGAGTTCCTGATTCAGCAAGTCTGCAGCGGGCTGAAGAATGTGCATTTCTGACAGTTCCCGGGGGATGTTGATACTGCTGGTCCAGGGACCACACTTTGAGAACCACTGTTATAAGGGGAAAATCTGTTTTGAAGCATGTGAACCTAGAATATAATTCCGTTGTACATCTAAGTACAAAGCATTTTTTGCATTTTTCTTTTCACTTAATTTTTCTGGATGGCAACTACTGTTTAGATCAATCTCTTATTCTGTTCGGAACTTGACCAGTAGTTTTTCACCATCTCAGAAAACAGAGTCCTCTCTGGCCACGCCCCTGTTAGGTATCCGGGTTGCTGATTTAACGCCCTGGAGCAGTCTGCATCTGCAGCTGTGACATTCTTGATCTCTTGAATGTGTGCCAGCCTCTGACTACTGCATCGTGCCTTCAGTGTGGTCACCCCGTTCTCCAAATAGTGTTGAAATGCCTATGATTTTAGTATAAAGTATTTTCCTTTTATTTCTCCCTTATATTTGAGTTAGAGCATTTGTGTGTGTGTGTGTGTGTGTGTGTGTGTGTGTGTATTTCAATTTAGTTGAGTGGGTAGTTTCTCGTTCCTAAGAATTTCATTTTGGGAGGTAAAGGGGGTGTTACTAAATATTTACTATAAAAAAGAGGGCATTGCATCTGTCAGAGCTGAGACCACTGATTTAGTCCAAGTCCCACACTGGATAGAGTAAAGTACAGCCCAGACAGGGGAATGACTTGGGCCTGGTGGCGCGGGGGGCCCCGCCTCTGCCCTGACACCTGGTTCCGTGCTTTTTCTTGGCCAAGGAGAACGAACCTCTGTGAGAGCCTGCTGAGTGGTGGGCACTGCCCTGGGTGTCCTAGGGGAGGGGATGGTGTCATGAGGCCCATTTTTCAATGAGGACTCCGTGCTCAGGATGGTTGAGTGACCTGCCCAATAGACACACAGCTGTTGAGTTGTGGCGTGGAGATTCCAACCCATGACTCTGATTCCAGAGGCACTAAGGAGGCTGCTCTGCCTCCTGGTGAAGGGTACATCCTCAGTGACGGCTGTTCTCACTGAGCAGTTGTTTTTAAGCATCTGAGCCTAGAATATAATTCACACACTGAGGACGTGTGTGAGGCCCGAGGATGACAGCTGTCAACAGAATTGATTTTGTGTCTGTCCTCAGGGCGCTTACCTTCTGGTGGAGAAGACAGAGCATGAACAGTTTCTCACAATGTAGATGTTCCAGCCAGGAGGAGAGGACAAGGAGAGTGTGTCCAGAGAACACGACCAGACCTGGCAGTGAGGGCAGGAGGGCTGGGCAGGATTAGGGTGAGCCAGTAGGAGTTGGTAAGTGAGGAGGCAGGAAGGAGAGAGTGCTGTGTCCGAGGAGACAGTGCTAGATGAGCTGCAAGGAACGAGTGCATTTAAGAGGAAGGAGCCCAGAGAGTGTGGAGCCCCGAGAGTGTGGAGCCCAGAGAGCAAGAGAAGAATAAAGCAAGAGAAGTGGCGGGGCCAGACCCACAGGACCAGGATGGCTGTCGGGAGAGTCTGGGTTGAATTGTGTCCCCCCTCCCAAAGAAAGATGTTGAAGTCCTAACTCCCAGTACCTGTGAATGCGACCTCATTTGGAAATAGAGTCTTCGCAGATGAGGTCGTTAGGGTGGGCCCTAATCCAATAGGACTGGTGTCCTTATAAAAAGGGGAAATTGGGACACAGAGACAGACACAGAGGGAAGACCCCATGCAGACACAGGGAGAGCCATCTATAGGCAAGGACTGCCCGAGGCTACCAGAAATGAGGGGAGAGGCATGGAACAGATTCGCCCTCGTAGCCTCACAAGGAGCCAAGCCTGCCGAAAGCTTGACGTCAGACTTACAGCCTCCAGAATGGTGAGACCACAATTTCTGTTGTTTAAGCTCCCAGTTTGTGGTATGTTGTTATAGCAGCCCCAGGAAGCAAATACACCATGGAAGTCTTCTGGCAGAGGAATAACATGATTAGATTTGGTGTTTTGAGACGGTCTTGCTTGATGTGGTGCAGACAATGGACTGGAGGGACCTCAGTGGCTGTGAAGAGACCTGTCAGGAGGAGACTGTCGTGTTCTGTGACAGTTGACGGTAGCTTGGCCTGGCTGGGGCAGATGGACATGAACGTAAGTGGCCAGATGCGGAGATGTTCAGAAGATAGAGTTTATAGGGCAGGTCAAGGATGAATCCTAGGATGCTGGCTTCTGCCAAGGGGTGGATGACAGTGCCAGTCCCTGCGACAGGGATGACAGGGCCAGCTGATGGTAAAGATCATGAGTTCACCTCTGAATCTGAGGTGCTTTTAAGGCATCCAGTGGAGCTACAGGTTCTGTCCCTCAGGAAAGTTTGGACTAGAGATACAGTTTGGGTCCTCATTCCAGATGTTTCCAGAAGCTTCTGTCCTCATTCCAGATGTTTCCAGAAACTCAGCTAGGGCAGCTTTGATGGGCCTCAGTGGGGGAGACTCACATCCCTCAGCAGAGGTCCTCAGCCGTGGCTTCACATTGTACTCACGTGGGGAGATTTTAACACCCCAATGCCCAGGCCATATCCCAGACCAATGAAACTGGAATTTCTGGGGGTGGGACCCAGACATCAGTTTTTTTTTTTTTTTTTTTTTTAACTTTTTTAGCTAAACAGAGGGCGCCACGTTGCTGCTTCGCTGTGGGGCCGTCTGGCTGAATGGTTCTGTGAAAACTCCTGGTGTCAGTTTCTTTGGGGCTGTCGGAGTTCCAGAGGATACTTCCAGTGTTCCCCCATCTTCTGCTAGGGTGGGGTTGGGCGGGAGGGGCAGGACTGAAGGAGGGGGTGCCCAGCAAGGAATGGAAAAGGAGATCTGGCACTCTGACTGCTTTTCTAAAACCTTGCAACGAATCCCCTTCTCTCCCCTCTCCCCCCACTCCCTCTCCCAGGTCTCCTGGAAGCTGTCAATTCCTGATCCTCTGGGGGATTCTGCAGTGCAAGTCAGGGTAATTCTCGGTTTTTTCCCAAGTGCTGGCTTAGGACTCAGTTTTCTGGGGTCTGCTAAGTGAGCTGCAACCTGTTTGGCTGCTTCCCAGTGGTGGACTCTTTCAAGCTGTTTTTTCCCTGTCCTCTTCTTTCTATCCTTGTAGTTTTATGCCTTAAAAAACATCCCTTGACTACCGTTTTAGTGAGGTTTGGGGAAGAATCAAAAGTAGATGGGTATGTTTAAGCTTCACCCGGCCAGGAAACGTGTGTGAACACCTTGAGATACAGGTTACCTGTTGCCAACGGATCGTCAGGCAGGCTTTTGGCTGCATGTAACAGAAACTCCAGCGAACGGTGGCTAAAACAAACGTGTCTTTGTTTATCCCACACAAGAGGCTAGAATTTAGCAGCTGCAGACTTTGGTTCAGGGGCTCCACAGTGCTGATGGCTGCACACTGCAATCCTCTGGGCCTCGCCTCGTGGGAAGAGCATGTCTCCCTTTCCAGCTTCTACGGGAGGAACAGGCAAGGGAGAATGGGTGCTGGATTAGCCACCCCATGGTCTCTCTCGGTCACCAAATTGCCATCAGCACTGCATGGTGGTTAAAAGCATAGCGTTTGGAGTTCAACAAAGCTTGGTTCAAATCCCGGCTCTGCAATTTCTTAACTGTTTTGAGCCTCAAGTTCCCCATCGGTGACGAGAGGACGACAGTAGATCTCACCGAACAGGGGATGGTGATGGTTAAATGAGACAAGGTACGTAAATGGTTCAGCCAGGGACTGTTGCATAGTAGGGACTACATAATGCAGGTGAGCCCACAGCATCGTCACTGTCACGTCTCCATGTGAGCCAAGTTAGAGTTGGCTTGCCACCGTCATTTCATCCTCCACTGGATCCTATGAAGAAAATACTATCAGCCCATTTCTCAGATGAGAAGGCTAAAGTACTGAGAGGTTAGGAAAAGTGAGCCTGGAGCCAGCCCTGATGGTCTAGTGGTTAAAGTTCGGCGCTCTCACCGCTTCAGCAGCCCGGGTTCGGTTCCTGGATGCGGAACCACACTGCTCATCTGTCAGTAGCCATGCTGTGGCAGCAGCTCACATAGAAGAACTAGAAGGACTTACAACTAGAATATACAACTAGGTACTGGGGCTTTGGGGAGGAAAAAAAAAAAAAAGAGAGGAAGATTGGTAACAGATGTTAGCTCAGGGCAAATCTTTCCCTGCCAAAAAAAAAAAAAAAAAAAAACAAAATGTAAAAAGAAAAGAAAATTGAGCCTGGATTTAAACCCAGGCAGCGTCATTCTGGAGCTCTTCTTATAACCTTTCCACTAAGCTGCCTCCCTGAGACATGGTACCCAGGATTATTACTATTCAAACACTAACTAAGCACCTGTTTTGTGCCAGATCCTGTCCTGGGCCTGGGGGTCACAGAGATGTGTAAGATCCCGTCCCCACCCTCAAGGATCCCCCAGCCTTGTGGGGGACACAGAAACACAAACAGATGCATAATCCCAAGAAATGTGGAAACCAGGAACAATTCACTAGAAGAAAAATTGGCGAATAATCCTCATCATTTGCATCCAAAATGAAATCACAACCAGGAATTGTGCTCGCATTCAGGAGCAGAGCAAGCTGCCCACCTCCGGGTGGTGGCTGGTTTTCAAGTTTCCCCCGGGTCTTTTCCAGCTGTTTCTGTTCAGTCTTGTGCTAGCAGACAGCAGCAACAGGCTTCCAAGGTTTTGAAAAAAATGGAGGAGAAATATCAAAATTATTAAAATTGGGAAATGTTATAAGGTTTTGAGGGTAAGTCTATATGGAAAGGAATGGAAGTCGGTGTCCCCTCTGCTGGTGACTTGCGGGAGGCAGAGTCTAGCCTCAGTTTGTCCATCTGTTAAATGGGGATTCATTCACACATGCCTGTATTCATTCAAGAAAATATGAGAGATCCTGCCCACCTGCCTTCAGAGCTGAATCATGAATATAAACTGTAAGTGGACAGGAGGAATTGTAGAAAATAGAATCACGGCTGGGGTGGGAGGAGGGGAGGAGTGCGGGTGAAGGGGCAAACATGAGTGTGTGCACACATGGTGTGTGTGTGTGTAAGAAGGGGGCCGAGCCCTGCTCCCCCCCACCCCGCCTCCCTCCCCCACCCGCACGGGATTGAAAGGGCCCCGGAGGCTCTTTTCCTCTAGCATCTCTGCACTCCCTGCACTCGGGTGACAGGTCATCTCAGAGCCAGAACAGCTCGTTCCCAGTATTAATGGCTCAGGGAGGGGGCCCTGGTGGCAGCTGATCATGAGAGGGAAATGGGTTTGCAATTATAGCCTTTGTTTTGTTGTCTCTTTCATTGGCAGGCATGGAGCGGGGGGAAGCGCTTGTCCCCGCTCCTTTGTCCCTGCTCCCGGGCCAAGGTGACATAGGCCCTCCCCCTCCAGTGTCCTGTGGCCTCAGACCACCAGCAGGGCCATTCAGGTGGGGGCAGGAGATGGGGTCGGCTTTGGGGTTGAGCCGCTCAACACTGCTCTGCGCTTTGTTGGAGCCTGGCCTTAAAAGTCTCATCCCTTCAGGCCCCCCGTCCCTCCCACCTCCTTGCTACCCCCTCACCACAAGCTGGCCTGCTTGCCCCCGGGTGGCACGCAGAGGACCCCAGGAATGATGCGTCCTTTGGAAGAAGTTGCACCCCCAGATGGTTTTCAGGGAAACATGATGTGTGAGGGTCTCTCTAGCAGAGAGCAAACATGTTTCCTCTGGCTTCTGTTTATAACTCGTCCTGACGGCCAAAGTCATCCCTGGGGCCAGCTCATGGTTTTACCACTCACTTCCCTGAGAGACTGGCCGCCCAGAGGCTGTAGTCAGGCGATCACTCCCCTGGGGCCGTCACCCCCTTACTTGGGGTGGAAGGAGTACTCCCAGGCCCTAAGTGACAGCTAGAGAAGGGCAGACACCTTCCAGGAGTCTGAATGCTGTGTGACCTCCAGCAAGATGTTTAACCTCTCTGAGCCTCAGAATCCTCACTGGTAAAAGGGGGATAGTCACCTTACCTGACAGTGATTTTTGTTGTGGACATTAAATGGGATAATATGCAAAAGCGCCTGGCAAGGCCCCTGGAGAAGCCCCTCCATTAAAGGAAGTGGCTGCTCCGGCCTTGCTCAGGGCCGGAGGGGTCTGGATGGGGCACTGGGATGGTGGCCCCTCTGGGAGTGGGGAAGGAGAAGAGGTGACCCCTTCTCCCACCCCAACATCACCACAGGGTTGGTGATGTTTTAGTGCCTAAGCTGGGTGGGGATACACACGTAAGACTTCTGGGTTCATTTGAATTATTTCATAATAAACATTTACAAATGTCAACGGTTATTACGTTTTGCAGAAAAGTAATCTGATTCCTAGAAACCTGTTTTTAAAAAGAGTAAGAAAGACAGAGAAAAATTAAAATTTAGCACAAGTTTCCGGGTTTCAACGGGGAAGGGCTCTGGGAGGCACTTCACAGCACCTTTTCAGCCGCTGCCAGAAGCTCCCCCCTGAATTGTCACCTGCTCTTCAGGCTCCCGGTATGGAGGTGCAGCCCAGGAGGCTTCCAGAGCTCCGAACCTGACTGCTGCTCATGGGCTGTGGGTCTGGCTCTGCCAGGGGGCACCTGTTCCCCGGGAGATGGTGCGTGCCTCACCATGGAAGAACCTCGCCCCAGGCCCTCCGCCTCTGGGCAGCAGCCAGCAGCGGGACCTGCTCCCTCAGGCCTGGTCTGGAGAGAGGGAGGCCAGGGCTCCTGGGAGCAAAGCCAGGCCCCTGTCCTGGGAGGGGCTGGGGTCCCTGAACCGGGCATCCGGGACCCTGGGCAAAACTGCCTAGTTACCTGCATTCTCTAGTGCTGATTGGTCCTGAGGACCGGGGGTGGGGCTGAGCCTGCTGGTGGAGGCTGAGGTCACGGGGCTCCCAGGAGGGAGTCAGCTGAAGGGGCCACTGCACAGAGGCCTGGCGCTCAGGGAATCCGGAGCAGGTCAGTCAGGAGTGCAGGTCAGGGCAAGGGCACGGATCAGGTTGTCAGGGGCTAAGCTCTTCTTCTTGGCGTCTGCCCACTCATGTGTCCCCTTGGGGACCCTCAACCCACTCACGGGACCCCAAGATCCAGAGGTGAGAGAAGCATTTTCACCAGCCTGTCCTGAAATGTGAGCTCAGGCTGATCCCTACCCGCCCCCCAAGCTGAGGTCCGGCCCTCTCCCATAAAAGCCGTTCTGCAACTCACAAGGGCGCCTTCACAGCTGTTTTCCCCTTGCTGAGCGCCCGCAGCCCTGTGATGGGGACATGATGTCTCTCCTCTTTTCTGCGTTAGGATAATGAGGCTCTGGGACTTGAGGTGCTGGCCCAGTGTCACAGAGCAGGAAGGTGACCCCAGGGTCTTCCCTCCCTTCTGCCCACCCCATCCCCAGAGAGGCGTTGGAACCTTACTCCTGGAAGTGTGGTCCAAGACAGGTCATCGGGAGCATCTGGGAGCTGGTTAGAAATGCAGAATGTCAGGCCTCTCCCTGGGCCCCCTAAACCAGAATCTACATTTTAGCAAGAACCCTGGAAATTTGCAAGCACTTTATAGTTGGAGAAACACCGCTTTAGAGAAATTCTCTCCTGTTCAGATGCAACTTCCTGACCAGGGAAGGATACCTGCTTCCAGAGGGTGGACCCCCAGTGAAGGACGTTCAGACACTTGTGGGGGGTCTATTTTATGAGGGTGCACTGGGGTGAGGAGGCTGGCCATGTCTTCAAAGACCTTCCCTGCCCGCCCACCACTTCTCCCTGTGCCAATCTGCTCTGCGCTTTTCGGTTCCCAGCAAGCGCACCCCCACCCCTTCATTGTACCCGGCAGCTGTAGAGGGGGTGGGGGTAGCTGTCTCAATGGCAGCCTCCCCGAGACTCCCAATGTTTCCCTGCCCCCAGCCCTCTGCCTGGTGAGGCTGATTGTCCCATTCAGCACCCCCTCCCCACATGGGCTGATGGGCTTTCAAACCCCCTTAGCTGCCTAATTACCGCTGATGGGGGTGGGGGGCTGCACGTGCAAGCTTCTGTGAATAAGTGATTCTGTAATTACTGCTGGCACCCAGCCTGCCTCGGGCGGGGGAGGGGAGGGGTCTGAGGACAAAGGGGTTCCAGTGCGGGAGGGGGGCCCTCAGGGCACCCCCCGGGCTTTGTTCCGCTCCAGGGCTGGGATTGTGGGGTGGGCTGGGGGTGGCAAATCCCCGGCAGAGAGGCAGGGCTGATGAGGGAGCCGCAGCTGAGGAGGGGGCCTATTAATGCAAAAGCAGTTTTTGTGCATGGAGGGTGTTCTGGGCCGGGCTCTGTGCTCTGTGCTTTGCATACTAGATTTCACAGCGTGACAACTCATCCTGATGTTCCCCGGGGGGACATTCCCAGCTTTGACACTTCTCCAGAACCCTCCATCCCCAACCTGTCCCATGCAAACCTGGACGGGTGGTCACCTACATGTAATTCTCTCCACAACTGGAAGAGACAGTAGACCCACGAACCCCATTTTACAGATGGAGAAACCAAAGCTCAGAGGGGTTGAGGATTTTGCCCAGGGCCAAACAGCTGCTAAGTGACCAAGCTGGCTTTGGACCCATGTCTACCTGATTCCCAAGATCCGCGAGGAATCCTCCCAGATGCCAAAGTGCCCGGGAGGGCTGGTCCTGGGGCCCAAGTTAGCAGTTCCTCCCCGGCCCCATCTTTCCTCTGAACCCCGACCTAGGCCCTAGGCCCCCTCCACCCCGCCTCCGGTTCTGGTGCCAGCTGGCTGAGCTCATCCAAGTGGCTGAGAGCCAGTGTGCCTGGCTTTGCAGCCCCTAGCTGACTGTGTGGCCTTGGGCAAGTTACCTAACTTCTAGAAGGCGCTTGGTAAAGAGGGGATCATGGTGTTGCCCACCTCTTTAAGGTCTTAAAGAGACCCTGCTTGCAAAGCTCTTAGTATGATGCCTGGTGAAAATAATAGTGGTTGCGATTACTTTTGTTATTATTTTTAGCGATCTGCTCCTCTCTGAGGCTGGGGACTCAAGCTAACCCCTCACCCTCAGGCTGCATCCAGGGTCCTGGCAGGCCTGGCTGATGTTTGAGCCAACGAGAGCGGAGGGGAGAGACCCACACCACCCCCGGGGCCTAAAATAGAGATAAAGCTGACTCCAGAGCAGGCCTGGCAGGATGATTTTGCCCATACAAGGCCAGAGCCCGTGCCACCTGGCAGCCCCCGGGGCAGGGAGCTGCCAGGCAGACTCTGCCAAAGGCCTGTTCTGGTTCTTGCCAGAGCCGCCTGGGGCCGCCCCAGGAGTATCACAGGCTCCTTCTTCCTCAGGCTGATGACTCTCTGGGGGCTGAGCTTTATTTGAAATCAGTTTGAGAGAAACAGCCACTGGCTCCAGGCCCCCCTTCCAGCCAGACATGCCAGAGCCTGCACGGGGAAGAGACCCCAAGGACCGAGGTTCCCCAGATGCCCCTCTTGGATGACGAATTTGGAGCCACTGCTTCTGGGAGCGTCTGGGCAAAAGCTGGGGGCTTAAAGATCCCCCCTAGAAATAGACTTCCAGGCAGCTGTGCAGTCATGAGCCGCCTAGGACCTCTTCTCTGTCCCAGAATGAAGCTGGTCCTTCAAACCCAGTCCCTGTTGCCTCACAGAGACAAGGCCTTGGATTCAGTCCAAGAAAAGGCACCTGAGCTTAAGGGGGAAAGCAGCTCTTGAACCTTGCCACTGCTGTGCAGGAGCTGTGTGACCTTGGGCTAGGCCCTCAACCTCTCTGAGCCTCAGGCTCGTCCTCTGGAAAATGGGGATAATAATGCACGCCTTGCTGGTTTGTAGTGGGGATGAGATGAGACAATGGAAGGACGGAATGACCAAGCCCAGGGCTGGCCCACAGCAGGCATTCTGTACATGCTCAGCTTTATTCCTTTGGTCACAAGACGGTGTGGGTGGGAGTTGGGTGGTGCAGTGAGATCTGTCTTGACAACTGGACGCAGTGCACAGAGTGCAGCTCTCCCTCAAGGTGAGTCAGGCACTTGAGTGGGGGAAGAAGGTTCTTGTGTGAGCACTTGTGCGCACAAGGCACTGGTCTAGCCTGGAGGCGGGTAGTGGCTGATTCTCCAGCCCAGTTTCCAGGCTGCCGTCTCATTGTCCCATCAACCTGGACACACTGATACTTCAGTGCCCAAAGGGCATCTCCCAAATGCTTCTCTCACCCCAGGAGAGTCATCCTCTGAGGCTGCCACTTGCCCTCGGCCACAAGCAGATGCTTGGTGCCTGGTGGTGGTGGTGGTGGGGACCCTATCGCTGCGGGGGTGAGACACTTGCTCCCTGGGATGCAACCAGATTGCAGAAAGCTAAGAGGTGACCCGCCCACCGTGGGCAGCATGGCCGAGGGCCCGGGGCCTGGACTGCAGGGCTCTCTTCGTGCTCTGGCTCTGGGGGCCTCCCAGGGCTGTCAGAGCAGCGACAGAGCAGTGACCAGCATTGTAGGGGCCATCCTTATTGTATCATTGGGGTGAGCAGGCCTTGCCTGAGCCTCATTTTCCTCATCTGTCAAGGGGAGTTGTTGAGACAGTGAGCACAGGGGTGAAGAAGGTGGGCTCGGGGGGCCGGCCCCGTGGCGTAGTTGTTAAGTTTAGCACATTCAGCTTTGGTGGCCCGGGTTCGTGGGCTCAGATCCTGGGCCCAGACCTACACCACTCATCAGCCACGCTGTGGCAGCATCCCACATATAAAGTAGAGGAAGATTGGTAACAGATGTTAGCTCAGGGCTAATCTTCCTCAGCAAAAAAAAAAGAAGGTGGGCTTGGGGCCAGCTGCATGAGTTTGAAGTGTGGTCCTCCCACATGTACCTGTGTCCACCTGGGCAAGATATTGAGCAACTTTGGGCCTTGGTTTCCACATCCGTAGAGTGGCAGTGTCTCCTAGCTTGCTGTTTAAATGGTCCGAGGCGCCTGGTAACGGGCTGAACGCCCACCAGGCACCAGGCAGCGCCCGAGCGAGTCGCCTGGGTCAGCGAGTCCCGTCCTCCCGACACCCCTCGGAAGAAGGGGCTGGTCTTAGTCCTGTTTACAGATGAGGAAGCCGAGGTCCAAGGTCGCACAGCTAGTAAGTGTCAGAGCCAGGATTCAGAGCCCACGTTCTTAACAAATAAATGTTAGCTTTTATGGTTATTGTTGTTATTGTCATTAAAATTAAACACAGTGCCTGGCGCTCCACAAATGCGAGTTAAAAACTGTTATTGAACAGGACAAGAGTGATGTGGGCTCAGTGTCCCCAGGCCTTTGTCTGATGTGGCTCCCCCTCCCCATCCACACAGGGGGTCTCCTAGTGTGAGGACAAGTCCCTGGGCCTCGGCTAGGACCTGCAGGAGAAGGATTAGGAGAGCTAGGAGAGGGTGCCAGAGAAAATAGGATGTGAAACAAAATTGGGAGAAGAAAAAACTACATCAGGTGTTGCACAGAGCTTACGAATTGGGTCCTCTTAAGCACCCTTTAAAAAATGTGAATTTTAAAAAAAATCTATTAAGTTAATTGCGAGCTGTTGAATTGTGCTATTTGAATCCAATACCACTTAGAGACTGAGCCACCTGGTCCCGCCGCCAGCAGGGTGACTTGGTCCTCTGCCCAGGCTGCAGGGGGAGCCCTGAATGCCTAGGGAAATGAAGGCAGAGGGCTGACTTTTGGTGCCTCAAAAATACACGGGAGTCTAGACACTGTCGAGAGTGCCTTCCCTCTGGATGAGACTAGACACTCCGCCTTCCGCTGTTCTCGGGCCTCCGGAGGTCTAGAGGGGACTCAAGGGGGATGGGACACATGAAGGGGTCTCACTGCGTCCCGGTGAGTTCTGAAGGAAAGCTCCTCTCCAAGCAGCCCCTGCTGGGCAGTGAGGGCTGGAGACCAGGGCCACTGGGGGCAGTGGGGACCCTTCATGGCTGCGTCATAGCCCCAAAGAGCCCTTGTTCTTAACACTCTGGTGCAGCCAAGCAGGGATCGTTAAAGCCACTGGCAAGTGCGGGCATATGAGTGGTCAGGGGAGGGCCAGAGGAGGGCCAAGCTGTCTTGCAGGGTTGATGGATGAAATGGGCTGAGTGAGGGGATAGTGTTTTTAAGATGAATCTACTATACATTTCCATCAATTGTAAGATAAACCATCGACTTTATCCTGGCTCTTTGAGGGATTAAAAAAAAAATGCTGCCTTTTAAATGTGCCTATAAATTGGAAGCCCCATTCAGATCTCCAGACTATGAAAATGTGAACAAATTGTATATCTTGGAATCAAGAGACTCTGGCTGCCCACAGACAAGGCATCTTTGTAGCTCTGAATGGACAAGTCACCCTCACCAGCCCTCAGCTCTCTCTCCCCTCTGTCCTTCCTGGTCCTAAAGGTCTTCTCTCTTATTAAGTGATGCTAAATGTGAGACGAGAGTTGCCTGCTCCAAATAACTGTTTGGCGATGGAACAACTAGCCTAAGGGGATTGATACATAAATGAGAGATAACCAAGCATCCTCTCTTTGATTCATTCAACAAATATTTGCTGAGCATATGTGCAGGCATTGGAGATACAGGGAGGAATGTCCGCGAAATCAAGTGGACATATGGTCCAAGTTAACTCGAGTTTCAGAGGGCACTTATTATATGACTGGCAAAATTTAAATCAACCCCTCTCATGTCTATGCGAGAGGAAAACTCTTCCTTCTCTCTTGGGCTGTCTCTGCTGAGTGGTTCTGCTGTGTTCACGTGTAACTCGCTGGCAGGTCACAGAGCAACACACTGATAGTGCCCACCCATCAAAACTGACGCCGAATCAGACCTGGTCTGGGGATGATAACTAGGAGCCGCTGATTCACTTTGTTATCTAAACTCAAAACCCTTTCCCGTGTCCCCTGAGATGTTGTCTGGTCTGGAAAATGGCAAAAGAAAATTGAAAAATGAAGAGGGAACAAGAAGTACGGACAACCAAAGAAGGCTTGGCTGACACGCAAGCCGGGATTGAGGAACTTGCACTGTATTTTTAACAAGAATTTGTAAACATCTCCATGCAAGTTACCTCTCTCCTTAGAGAGGGAGGGTGACTCAAGTTAGGCAAGTTGCGTGATGGAAAAGCTGGGAAATAAAAGTCCAAATAAGTTAAAATACTGTGTTGCACACAGGGCCTGTAAGCTGGGGCTCTTCCAATATGTCCACCCTTTGGAGAAGGCTCCACCGCGAGCCAGAACCCAGGATTCCCCTAGACCTCCCTCCCTCGGCCCACTGTGAATTTGCTTCTTAAGTGTCTCTTGGATCTGTTCATGCCTCCTCATCTCTCCTGCGACCTCTTTAGTTCATGCTGCCCTCACCTCTTGCCTGGGTCTCTGCTCAACTGCGCATCCTCTCTGACCTTCATCTGCCAACCCTCCGGCCAGTTAGGTCAGATCCGCCATCGCTGGCTCTAGCGGTGGCACTTCTTCATCGCCGACTTATTGTGGTCCTAACTCTGGATTTATTAGCCAGCTTGTTTAAGTAATGGCTGCCTCCCCCACTTCATTACAGAGACCTAGAGCACAGGGACTACATCTGGTTTTGCTCACCGTTCTGTCTCCTGCACTTAGCGCAAAGTGAGGAAGGAGTTTGAAACATATTTTGACTGTGACTTTGTAAACGTCTCCATGTAAGTTACTCTCTCCTCACACTTACCCTCTGCTTATCCTCAGCCATGGTAAGTGCTCAATAAATATTTGTTGAATATGGATAAATGAGTAAAGGAATTTTAAACATAAAAAAGAGATAAATAATTTTTACACATATGAAATCAGTTTTTCTCCTCCCCCACCAAACCAATGCTGAAGAAATATTTCAAGACTGTCCGTTCAGGCCAAGACTGGCCTGTTCAGAGCTCACATGTGGGTGGAGATCCTTACAAACCCTGGGCCTGTGCATGTGTGTGTGTGGGGGGGGGGGTTGAGAGGTTGAAGAATATTCCTTGGGGAAGACAGTGGGAATTCTGTCTGATTACCTATCAAAATACAAATATATCCAACCAAGAGTCCTGGAAACTTATACTAAGTAAAAACTTGCTAAATATTTGTGCAATGAGTAGAAATGTGAGAGAATAATTTCCCCGGTGCTGATGCTATGGGAGGATGCAGGAGAAAAGATCAGAGCCTCCCTTACAGCCTTTTCTCTCTCCATCTTACTGAGGTCTACTCCTGGATGATCCTGTGGGCTCCTGGGAGGAGGTGATGACCCGGGAAGTGGTCTGTGGTAGTCAGTGGGGCTGATGTTTGGCTCTCAACACGGTCCCCCCTTTCTACTCGCTTTGTGCTCGGCCTCCCATGAGACGTGGAGCTGGCTAGATGTGGATAAACAGGCTCTCTTATACGCTCTTTTTGGGAGTATAAATTTGATCAACTTTTTGCAGGGCAATTTAGCGATATCTATCAAAATTTTAAAGACATATGCCCTTGATGGTGGCAGATTCCCTTCCAGGAATCTCTTCCGTGGATATACTTGAACTTGTGTGCAGAGATGGTTGTATAAAGATGTTCATTGCAGTGTTTTATGTTGGCAAAAAATCAAAAAAATTAAATGTCTAGCAAGAGGGAAATGGCCTAATACATTGTGGTCCATCCCTACTGTGGAATATGATAAAGCTGCAAGATGGCTTTCTCCATGGCATGCTCTCTTGGTTCTTCTTGACTCAAGAGTGTTCCTTCTCAGGGTCATTTTTGAGTTCACTTCCTCCCAACCACAGAGAACTATCTGGCCGCAAATGTCAACAGTGCTGAGGTTGAGAAACCCTGGGCTCGAACAGTGCCTAGAATGTAGGAATACTCATTAAATATGTGCTCAATGAACAGAGTCCTTCACATAGTAGGTGCTCAATAAGTCATTGTTGAATGATTGAAGGAAAGAGAATGAGGTGGATCCAGATCCACTAATAAGTAAACAAGACCAAGATACCCTATAAAAAAAGCAAAGTGCAAAACAGTGTGTATATTACTATCACTTTGGGGCTAAAAATAGACATAAGCAAATGAATATGCTTGTCTATGCATAGGACATTTATGTACAAGAACATAAGTAAGTCTTAAGAATGGTTCTCTCTACGAGTGGGACAGAGTTTGGAATGGAGAGGAAGGGAAAACATTGGCTGTTCATTTCATAGGTTTTTGAGCTGTTTTAATTTTATATCATGAGCGTATAGGATTCTAGAACAACCACCACCATCACCAAACCCAGTTTAATTAAAAAAACAAAAGCAGGGCTGGCCCGGTGGCGTAGCGGTTAAGTTTGTGTGCTCTGCTTTGGTGGCCTGGGGTTCACGGGCTCAGATCCTGGGCACGGACCCACACATCACTCATCAAGCCATGCTGTGGCAGCGTCCCACATATAAAGTAGAGGAAGATGGGCACGGATGTTAGCCCAGGGCCAATCTTACTCAGCAAAAAGAGGAGAATTGGCAACAGATGTTAGCTCAGGGCTAATCTTCCTCACCAGAAAAAAAAAAAAAAACCCAAAGCAAAAAAACAGGACTGCTGGTTGCAACAACACTTGGATGTAAACAGTGGCATTTGGGACCTGGTGGACGGAGCTTCTGGATGTGTGTTTTCATAGCCTGCAGCCGTGCTCCCCTTCCCTTTAAACCACCCCTGGCTCTGAACTCGTCTCCATCGGTCTTCACATCAACCCTGAGAAGAAGGCCTCTTTGACCCCATGGGTGCTGGCGGGGGAAGGGGCATGTGTTGGTTATCTATTGCTGTGAAACGAAACATCCCCAAACAGCATCTCAAGACAAGGAACATTTATTCTCTCACAGTTTCTGAAGGTCAGGGTTTCAGGGGTGGCTTAGCTCGTGGTTGTGGGTCAGGGTTTCTCATGAAGTGGCTGTCAGGCTGTGGGCAAGGGCTGCCGTCATCTGAAGGCTAGACTGGGGCAGGATCTACTTCCAGGCTCACCCTGTGGTCACTGGCAGGCCTCAATTCCTCAGTGGCTCTTAGCCAGAGACTCAGTTCCTCACCCTGTGGGGCATAGGCTGCCTGAATCTCCTTATGACGTGTCAGCTGGCTTTCCCCAGGGCAGTGAGCTGAGAGAGACAACCCGAGACAGAAGCCGCAGCCTTTTATAACCTAATCTCAGGAGTGACTTGCTGTCACCTCCACTGTATTCTATTGGTCCCAGTACAGTGTGGGAGAGGACTACACAAGAGTGTGAATGCCAGGAGGTGGGATCATTGGAGGACGTCTTGGAGGCTGGCAACCACAGGTCAGCTCCTGGCAGAGTCTTCCTCAGAAAGCCTGGACTTCGTCTCTGGGTGGCCCCTGGGGAAGGAGGGGAGGAGGACCCAGCTGATGAGCCCTGTGGTGCAGTGGGAGACACCAGGGAGAGACAGCTCTCGATAAGGAAGGGGTGGGCCTGGGCCTCCAGAGCACTTCCCTGGCTTGGGATTCTTCTCCAACCCCAAGAAATCAGGCAAGTCGTTGCACCTCTTGGGCCTCTGCATCCTCCATCCAGGGCTAATGGCGACTCAACTGCCTTCCGCCTTCCCTCCTGTCAGGGAGGTGATGCCAATGTAGGGGGTGCCCAGAGTCAGTGGGCACCGCCAGTGCCGTAATCACGGGCGTGAGCAAACCGCTCCAGACAAATGGTCTCACCGAGTGGCGGTGTGATAGGTGCTTGATAAGCTCTTGGTGAAGGGCTAATGGCTCCTTTTCTAAACACGTGTATTGAATGCTTACTGTGCACCAGGTCCTTTGCTGGGCACAATTCATGCTTTACATTGGTGTTTGCCCGCAACACACACTATAAGGTTGGTAACAACATTGGCCCCATTTTACAGATGGGAAACTGAGGCTGGGAAGTTTACGTCCATTGCCCAAAGCCACCCAGGACTTACACCCAGATCAGCCTGCCTCCAAAGCCTCTGCTCTTGTCTGCAAGGCTGCACTTCTTCCCCGCTGCCCCCTCCAGTGGGAATCAGGCCGTCTAATAGGGAGGACAGGAGCCTGGGACCTGGGAGGCGCCCTCTAGTCCTCCAGTCCTCCCTTCCTCACCAAGGAGGTGGAGAAGGTGCAGTCCCCAGACAAGAAGCAACCTCCCTCCTTGAGTAGGGGGCAGAGCCCATACCCGAAGCCCCCTAAGAGCCAGACCGGTGGTCTTTCACGTCTTTCTGGAAGCCCAGTCCTCATACCAGCTCGTGCAAAAATAGTTTTGCCACAAGCACGAGGCTGGGCTCATTCTCAAGGTTGGAGCTAATTCCCAGCAGAGTGGCATTCTAGAAAGAGCCTGGGATGTGGCAAGAGGCAGATCTGTGTTAAAAGCCCACTCGTCTGCCCTTGAGTAAGTATTTAACCTTTCTGAGCCTCAGTTTCCATATCTGTAAAATGGGGGCATCACACTAATTTCTAAGTTAGTTGTGAGGATTAAGTGAAACATAAGAAGTGAAAATCACTGCCATGTAGTAAGTACCAAATCTTATTCGTTTGTTTCCTTTAGTCCTTTTTGATCATGTTGCAGAAGCTCCAACTCTCTATCCAATAAAAGTGTTCTTCTTTGGGTTGAAAAAGAGGCCCTCGGTCTAGCCCGCTAGGTTTTTACCCTGTGTAGCCCTAATATCCCCAAACACTTCTTCCAACCCATGAAGACCTCCACAGCATTGATGGGGGCTTTCTCTTCTGTGCCTTGATAAAGCCAGACCTGAAGCCCCCAGGAAAACAGAGCCTTGATACAGCTGGCTTAATTTCAGCCAACTGCCCCTCTGGTGGGCTGGGCCGGGGGAGGTTCCTGCAGTATTTCTGGAGTGGAAAAATCCCAGGTTGCTGGGTGGTGGCTGTGGCAGTACTGCTGGCCAGCTTAGTCACTGGGGGCGGTCCTGGGAGGTGGTTGAATTCCAGCCACTGAGGTCCCTTGGGAAGGAGCCACTTCTGTCCTAGCTGAGCTGGGGGAGGGGTTTGGGGAGCAGACATTCTAGAGACACTCAGCTCGTCCACAATGAGGTTGGAAAGGATCCTAAATCCTCTTCTAGCTACTCTGACCTGAGGTTTTGGGGAAAATCAGGCCCCTGTAGCTTGCTCACTCACAAATGGTTGATTTAATAGAACCAGAAAAGGATAGTATCCATTCAGGTGGGGAGGCCGGCTCCGGGCAAAGGGTGGGTGGTCCTCAGGAACTGAGGGGTGGTCGGGCCAGGCCTTGAAGGTCCTTCCAATCTTGAAAATACAGGGCTCTGGGATTTGGGACTTCTCTAGAGATCAAGTAGATAAGCTGGAGGCTCAAAGACAGACCTGCTGCAGCATTTCTGGGGGAGAGGCAGGGCCGAGAGGCAAGACCCAGGGTGGTTAGTGGACAGAGCACTGGACAGGGAGTCAGAGCACTGACTGACCTTGTGACTCCCGGCAAACCACTTCCCTCTCTGAACCTCAGTTTCCCCACTTAGAAAATAGGGAAGGCATGTTCTCTTAGAGACCTCTCTAGCTCTGAAAATCTCTGATTCACTTCTAGGGTTTTTGCCTCATCCCTAGTAATCTGGAGACCTGCCAATGCACAAATATTTATAGAGCCCTTGGCATCTTGTCAGGCGAGGTGGGAGAAGCGAGTAATTTCAAAGTCAGCCTCTGCCCTCCTGGAGCTCATCAAGGACGCTCAGATATACACTGGCACACACACAGAAGTAGCTACCCAATACCCAGTGGAAGGGTAGCTACACACAAGTAGCTAGCTACCCAATACCCAGTAGAAGGTGCCTATCTATAGGGGAACAGAGGAAGGGAGATCAAGGTGGCCTGGACTGGTCCAGGAAGGCTTCCTGGAGGAGGTAGAATTTGAGCCAGGCCTTGCAAGATAGGCAGAATTCACTAGGTTAGAAGAAGGGAGCAGGATGTCCAGGCAAGGCCTGGTCGAAAGTCAGGGCTCACATGTACAGCTGTGGGGGATGTGCACTGCACAACTCCAGGAGGCACCGTTCACATTGTGGTCCACATGACTAGCACTCCCTGTGTACTCCCTAATGCAAAAGCCCTGGAAAAAATGATAGGCTAGGTGTCTGCCAGGGCGGCAGGAGCGGGGAGCGAGCCCCTGGGCTGCCCGTTGCCCCTCTGGCCTGTGAGGTGGTACTATCCTCCCGGCCTCTGGGCATCAGCTCCACTCATTCTCTGAGCAAGGTTCCAAGTGTCGTGAAAAGAGTGCAAAGAGATTCACATGTCCCTTCCACCGCTTTGTGGGGTCCTGAGCAGGCGACCACCTCTCCGGGCCTCGGTTTCCTCCTTGCAAGTGGGCGTCATGAGAGTTCTGCCCTCCTGGCTTGTGGGGGAGATGACAGCAGATCATGTATATAAAGTGCGTGCCTCTGGGCTTGATAAATGACGCGCGTTATGATGACTGACTCAGGGGACGGAGAGAGAGGATGGGTGGAGCGGTTTCTGGAAGCTCCCAGGAGCTGGGGAGCAGTGTGTGGTGGGCTGGGCATGAGCTCCTGCCACAGAGTGGTGATTTTGCCTTAAATATTTAGATGGCCCCAGGGCACGTGCAGGGTCCCCTGGGAGAACTGTTTTAGGAAAAATGTTTTGTGAAGAACATTGGAGCCGGGGACTCAAGGGACCAGAGTTCTTTTCCTCGCCCACCAGGGGCCTTGGGCCATTCCCTGCATCTGGGCCTGTCTGTCCCCCACCCCTCTTAGGGGAGGAGCCTCACAGTGGCTGGGCCCCTTGGATTCCCTGGGCCCTGCCCCCGCCCCCCAGGCCCAGTTAAGGGGACGGCAGATGCAGGCACCTGGGAGGAGCTGAGCTTCTCGGGGGGAATATCACGAGTGCAGGCAGACAGCTCACCACGCTGGGAGGTGAATTCACAGCAGTGGGGTCTGTAACAGTCAGCGTTAGCTTCCTGCTGCTCACCCAGCTCTGCAGACACATGGCTGGGTGGCAGGAGGCCCCGACTTACCCCACCCCACTCGGGGTTGCCCTCCTGATCCGGGAGTCTACTGGCATCAGGACAGAAGCTTCTCCCACAGGCTTGGACTCAGCCAGGCTCAACTTTCTCTTTGCCGTGGCATGTGCAGCCAGAGGGTGAGGGTCCTTCGCCTGTGGGGGACACCAGCACCCTTGGTCTTTTGAGACCCATTGTAGAAGGGTTTCCAGGCTTGGGGCCAGGATAATAATAAAAACAATAATAGCTACTCGTTTTTCAGTGAAACAGCTTTATTGAGATATAATTCACAGATCTTAAAATTTACCCTTGAAAAGTATACAATTCAGTGGTTTTAAGTATATTCATAAAGTTGCGCAACCATCAGTCACCGTTATCTAATTCCAGAACATTTCCGTCACTCCAAAAAGAAACTATACCCATTAACAGTCACTCTCCATTGCTGCCTCCCCCAGCCCCTGGCAACCACTAATCTACTTTCTATCTCTATAAATTTGACTATTCTGGGCATTTCACATAAATGGAATCATACAGTGTGAGGTCTTTTATGACTGTATCTCTCACTTAACTTAGTATTTTCAAGATTCATCCATATTGTAACATGTATCAGTACTTCATTCCTTTTCATTGTTAAGTAATAGTCCGTTTTGTGGATATACGTATGCATTTTGTTTATCCGTTTATCAAAAATTGGGTTGTTTTCACTTTTTGGCTAACATGAGTAATACTGTTATAAGCATTTGTATACAAGTTTTTGTCTTCACATATGTTTTAAATTCTCTTGGGTACATATCTAGGAGTGGAATTGTTGGGGCATATGGTGACTTTAAGTTTAACTTTTAGAGGAACTGCCAAACCGTTTCCCAAAGTGGTCGTGCCATTTTACAATCCAACCAGCAATGTAGCAGGGTTCCAATTTCTCCCCATCCTCAGCAACTATTGTCTGTCTTTTTTATTCTTTCCATCTTAGCGAGTGTGAAGTGGTATCTCATTGGGGTTCTGACTTGCATTTCTCTAATGACTAATGGAGTTGATCATTTTTTTATGTGCTTATTGGCCATTTTTATATCTTCTTTGGAGAAAGGTCTATTTAAATCATTTGCCCATTTTTAAAATTTGGTCACTTCTCTTTTATTATTGAATTGTAAAATTTCTTTATATATATTCTAAATACTAGACTCTTATCAGATATGTGATTCGCAAATATTGTCTCCCACTCTGAAGATTGTTTTTTCACTTTCTTGGTAGTGTCCTTTGAAGCACAAAGTTTTTAATTTTGACGGAGTCCAATAAATTTTGTTACTTGTATTTTTGGTGCTGTATCTAAGAAACTGTCACCTAACCCAAGCACATAAAGATTTATTTCTATGTTTTCTTCTAAGCGTTTTACAGTTTTAGCTCTTACGTTTTGGTCTCTGACCTATGTTGAGTTAATTTTTGCATATGGTTTAAGGGAGGGGTCCAATTTCAGCCTTTTGCATGTGAATATCCAGTTGTCCCACATCATTTGTTGAAAAGACTATTCTTCCCCCATTGAATTGTCTTGGCACTCTCATTGAAAAGCAATTGACCCTAAATACAAGGATTTTTTGCTGGACTCTCAACTCTGTTCCATTGATCGATATGTCTAACTTTATTCCAGCGCCACACTGTCTTGATAACTGCAGATTTTTAGTAAATTTTGAAATTGGGAAGTGTGAGTCCCCCATCTTTGTTTTCTTTTTCCAGAATGTTTCAGCTATGTGAGGCCCCTTGCATTCCCAAATGAATTTTAGGATCAGCTTGTCAATTTCTGCAAAAAAAAAAAAAAAAAAGGCATCTGGGATTTTGAGAAGGATTGTGTTGAAGATGCAGTTCAGTTTGGAGATTATTGACATCTTAACAATTCGTCTTCCAATCAATGAACATGAGATGTCTGTCCATTTATTTAGGTCTTTTTAAATTTCTTTCAGTGATGTTTTGTAGTTTTTAGTGTACAAGTCTTATACTTCTTTTGTTAAATTTATTTCTAAGTATTTTATTCTTTTGTATTGCAAAACAATTATGGAATTGTTTTCTTAATATCATTTTGAATTGTTCATTGCTAGAGTGTAGACATACAAGTGATTTTTGTATATTGGTGTTGTATCCTGCAACCTTGCTGAATTTCATTTATTAGTTCTAATAGTTTGTGTGTGTTTGTGTGTGTGTATGCATGCATGCATTTTCCTTAGATTTTCTATACGTAGGATCATATCATCTGCAAATAGAAGTAGTTTTTCTTTTTCTTTCTTTTTTTTTTTTAATAATATAGATGCCTTTATTTCTTTTTCTTGCTCAATTGTCCTGACTGGACTTTGTGGTACAATGTTGAATAGAAATAGTGAGAGCAGAAATCCTTTTTTGTTCCTGATCTTAGGAGGAAAACTTTCAGTCTTTCATCATTAAGAATGATGTTAACCGTGGGTTTTTCATAGATGCCCTTCATCAATTTGAGGAAGTTCCCTTCTATTCCTAGTTAATTGAGTGTTTTTAACATGAAAGGGTATTGGATTCTGTCAAATGCTTTTTCTGTTTTTATTAAGATGATCATGTGCTTTTTGTCTTTTATTCTATTAATATGGTATATTACATTGATTGATTTGGGGATGTTAATGCATACCTTGCATTTCTGGGATAAATTCCACTCGGTAATGGTGTATAATTCTTTTTATATGTTGCGGGATTCAGTTTGCTAATGTTAATTTAGAATTTTTACAACTATATTCATAAGGGATATTGGTCTGTAGATTTTTTTCTTGTGCTATTTTTGTCTGGTTTTGGTATCAAGGTAATACTGGCCTCATAGAATGAATTGAGAAATATTTCCTCCTCTTCTATTTTTTGGAAGAGTTTGTGTTGATTCTTCTTTAAATGTTTAGTATAATTCACCAGTGAAGCCATCCCGGCCTGGGCTTTTTCCTTTGTGGGAAGTTTTTTGATTACTAATTCTGTCTCTTTACTTATTATAGGTTTATTCAGATTTTATATTTCTTCTTGAGTCATTTTAGTAGTTTGTGTCTTTCTAGGGATTTGTCCATTTAGTTTAATTTATCTAATTTGTTGGCATATGATGGTTCGCAATATTCCCTTATGTTTTTGCTATCTTTTCAAAGAATCAGATTTTGGTTTTGTTGATTTTCTCTATTGTTTTTCTATTCTCTATTTCATTTATTTCTGCTCTAGTTTTTATTATTTCTTTCCTCCTGCTTGCTTTGGGTTTAGTTTGTTCTTCTTTTTCTAATTTCTTAAGGTGGAAAGTTAGGTTAGTTATTTGACATCTTTCTTATTTTTTTTATTGATGTCTTAATAGTTCATAACATTGTGAAATTTTGGTTGTACATTTTTGTTCGTCCATCACCATATACATGACTACCTTCACCCCTCGTGCCCACCCCCCACCCCCATTGCCCCTGGTAACCACAATCCAGTTTTCTCTGTCCATGTGTTGGTTTATCTTCCACATATGAGTGAGATCATACAGTGTTTGTCTTTCTCTTTCTGGCTTATTTCACTTAGCATAATACCCTCCAGGCCCATCCATGTTGTTGCAAATGGGATGATTTTGTCTTTTTTTATGGCTGAGTAGTATTCCATTGTATATATATACCACATCTTATTGATCCAGTCATCAGTCGAGGGACACTTGGGTTGCTTCCACTTCTTGGCTATAGAGAATAATGCTGCAATGAACACAGGGGTGCATAAGCCTCTTTGGATTGTTGATTTCAGGTTTGTTGGATAGATTCCCAGTAGTGGGATAGCTGGATCATAGGGCATCTCTATTTTTAATTTTTTGAGGAATCTCCATACCGTTTTCCATAGAGGCTGCACTAGTTTGCATCCCCACCAGCTGTGTATGAGGGTTCCTGTTTCTCCACATCCTCTCCAACATTTGTTGTTTTTTGTCTTGGTGATTATAGCCATTCTAACAGGCGTGAGGTGATATCTTAGTGTTGTTTTGATTTGCATTTCCCTGATGATTAGTGATGTTGAACATCTTTTCATGTGCCTATTGGCCATCTGTATATCTTCTTTGGAGAAGTGTCTGTTCATTTCCTCTGCCCATTTTTAAATCGGGTTGTTCGTTTTTTTGTTGTTCGGTTGTGTGAATTCTTTATCTATTACGGAGATTAACCCTTTGTCAGATATATGTTTTGCAAATATTTTCTCCCAGCTAGTGGGTTGTCTGTTCATCTTGATTCTGGTTTCATTTGTCTTGTAGAAGTTCTTTAATCTGATGAAGTCCCACTTGCTTATTTTTTCTTTAGTTTCCCTAGTCTGGGTAGGCATGTCATCTGAAAAGATTCCTTTATGACCAATGTCAAATAGTGTATTGCCTATATTTTCTTCTAGAAGTTTTATAGTTTCAGGTCTCACTTTCAGGACTTTGATCCATTTTAAGTTAATTTTTGTGAATGGTGATAGCAGATGGTCCACTTTCATTCTTTTGCATGTGGCTGTCCAGTTTTCCCAACACCATTTATTGAAGAGACTTTCCTTTCTCCATTGTATGTTCTTAGCTCCTTTGTCGAAAATTAGCTGTCTGTATATGTGTGGTTTTATTTCTGGGCTTTCAATTCTGTTCCATTGATCTGTGTGTCTGTTTTTTGTTTTTTTTTTTTTTTTTTTTTTTTTTGTGAGGAGGACCAGCCCTGAGCTAACATCCAATGCCAATCCTCCTCTTTTTTTGCTGAGGAAGACTGGCCCTGGGCTAACATCCATGCCCATCTTCCTCCACTTTATATGGGACTCCACCACAGCATGGCTTAACAAGCGGTGCGTCGGTGCGTGCCTGGGATCCGAACCAGCGAACCCTGGGCCCCCGCAGCGGAGCACCGTGCACTTAACTGCTTGCGCCACCAGGCTGGCCCCTGTGTGTCTGTTTTTGTACCAGTACCATGCTGTTTTGATTACTATTGCTTTGTAGTATGTTTTGAAGTCAGGGATTGTGATGCCTCTGCTTTCTTCTTTTTTTTAAGGATTACTTTAGCTATTTGGGGTCTTTTATTGCCCCATCTGAATTTTAGTACTTTTTGTTCTATTTCTGTGAAGAATGTCCTTGGGATTCTGATTGGGATGCATTGAATCTGTAGATTGCTTTAGGTAATATAGACATTTTACTATGTTTATTCTTCCAATCCATGTGCATGGGATGTCTTTCCATTTCTTTATGACATCTTTCTTGTTTTTTAATATAGATGTTAACAAATGTATATTTCCCTCTACGCTCTGCTTAGCTGCATCTCATAAGTTTTGGTATGTTGTGTTTTCACATGAAAGCATTTCTATTTTTCCTTATGATTTCTTCTTTGATCCATTGATATTTAGGAATGTGTTGTTTAAATTCCATGTATTTGTGGATTTCCCAAATTTTCTTCTGTGGTTGATTTCTAATTTCATTTCATTGTGTTCAGAGAACATACTTTGTATGATTTCAGTCATTTTAAATTTATTGAGACTTGCTTTATGGCCTAAAGTATGATCTTTCCTAAAGAATGTTCCATGTGGACTTGAGAAGAATGTGTATTCTGCTATCGTTGGGTGGAGAGTTCTATAGACGTCTGTTAGATCTAATTGGTTTACAGTCTTTGTCAAGTCTTCTATTCCATTGCTCACCATCTACCTAGTTGTTATAGCCACTATTGAAAGTGGAGATTGAAGTCGCCAACTGTTATTCTTAAATTGTCTGTTTCTCCCTTCATTTCTGTCGTTGTTTGCATCACGTATTTTGTGACTCCATTGTTAGGTGCATATATGTGTATAATTGTTATCCTCATGATGGATTTATCCTTTTGTCATTATAAAAATGTCCTGCTTTGTCTCCAGTAACAATTTTGTCATGAAGTCTATTTTGTCCTGTTTTAGTGTAGCCACTCCAGCTCTCTTTTAGATACTCTTTGTGTGGTATATCTTCTTCCATCTTTTTACTTTCAACCTTTTTGTGTCTTTGAATCCAAAGCATGTCTCTTGTAGACAGCATGGGATTGGATCATGTTTTTATCCTTTTGAGTGTTTAATCCATTTACATTATTGTAATTACTGATAGATAGGATTTACATCTGCCATTTTGCTATTTGTTTTCTGTGTGTCTTATGTCATTTTATTTCTGTATTCCTCCATTACTGCTTTCTTTTGTGTTAAATAGATATTTTCCAGCATACAATTTTAATTTCTTTGTTGTTTCTTTTACTATATATGTGAGTTATTTTCTGAGTGGTTGCCCTGGGGATTACAATTAACACCTTAATTAAAACAACCTAGTTTGGATTAATACCAACTTAATTTCAATAGTCTAGAAAACTTTGCTCCAATATAGCTTCATTACCTCCTCCTTCCTTTCTATTATTACTGTCATACAACTTACATCTTCATACATTGTAAGACCACAAACAGTTTTGTAATTATTGCTTTATGCAGTTGTCTTTTAAATCACATAGAAAAAGAAAACAGTTATAAACAAAAAAACTTTATATTGTTTTTATACTTACCTAAGTAGTTACTGGTGCTCTAAATTTCTTCACGTGGATTTGAGTTACTGGCTGGTGCCCTTTCATTTCAGCCTGAAGGATTCTCGTTAGCATTTCTTGTAGGGCAGGTCTGTTAGCAATGAATTCTGTTTTTTGTTTTTGTTTTTTTTTTAATCTAGGAATGTCTTAATTTATCCTTCATTTCTGAAGGATAGTTTTGTTGGATATAGAATTCACATTCAACTATTTTTTTCTTTCAGCACTTTGAATATATCATCCTCTTGCCTCCTGATCTCCATGGTTTCTGATGAGGAGTCAACTGTTAATCTTATTGAGGGTCACTTATATATGATGAGTCACTTTTTCTCATTGCTTTCCAGGGTCTCTCTTTGTCTTTTGACTATTTGACTATAATGTGTCTAGGTGTGGAACTCCTTAAATTTATTTTACTTTGAGTTTGTTGAGCTTCTTAGATGTACAGATTAATGTTTTCATCAAATTCAAGTGTTTTTCAGCCATCATTTCTTCAAGAATTCTTTTTGCCTCTTTGTCTCTCCTCTCTCCTCTTGGACACCCATTATGCATATATTGGCTTACTTGATGATGTTCCATAGGTCTCACGTTCTGTTCAGTTTTCTTCATTCTTTCTTTTTTCTGTTAATCAGACTGGATAATCTCAATTTATCTGTCTTCAAGTTTGTAATTCTTTTTTTTTTTTTTTTAAAGATTTTATTTATTTATTTTTTCCCCCCAAAGCCCCAGTAGATAGCTGCATGTCATGGCTGCACATCCTTCTAGTTGCTGTATGTGGGACGCGGCCTCAGCATGGCCGGAGAAGCAGCGCGTCGGTGCGAGCCCGGGATCCGAACCCGGGTCGCCAGCAGTGGAGCGCGCTCACTTAACCACCAAGCCACGGGGCCGGCCCCAAGTTTGTAATTCTTTATTTTGTCAGTTCAAATATACTGTTGAGCCCCTCTAATGAATTTTTCATTTCAGTTATTATGTTTTCAACTTAAGAATTCCTATTTGGTTCTTTTAAAAAAATATATAATTTCTATCTCTTTATTGATATTCTCTATTTGGTGAGACATTGTTCTCATACTTTCTTTTAATTCTTTATACTTGGCTTCCTTTATTTCTTTTACCATATTTATAATAGCTAGCTTAAAGTCTTCATCTAGTGCTATGATCTGAATGTCTGTGTCCCCCCAGAATTCATCTGTTGAAATCCTAACCCCTAACGTGATGGTATCAGGTGGTGGGGCCTTTGAGATGTGCTTAGGTCATGAGAGTGGAGCCCTCATGAATGGGATTAGTGCTCTTTTTTTTTTAAAGATTTTATTTATTTATTTTTTCCCCCAAAGCCATAGCAGATAGTTGCATGTCATAGCTGCACATCCCTCCAGTTGCTGCATGTGGGACGCAGCCCCAGCATGGCCGGAGAAGCGGTGCGTCGGTGCACGCCCGGGATCCGAACCCGGGCCGCCAGCAGCGGAGCGCGTGCACTTAACCACTAAGCCACCGGGCCGGCCCATGGGATTAGTGCTCTTATAAAAGAGACCCCACAGGGCTCCCTACCCCCTCTGCCATGTGCAGGTACGACAAGAAGTCTGCAACCTGGAGGAGGACTCGACCATGCCACACCCTGATCATGGACTTCCAGCCTCCCGAACTATGCGAAATAAATGTTTGTTGTCTCTAAACCATGCAGTTTATGGTATTTTGTTATAACAGCCTGAATAGACTAAGACGTCTAGTGGATCCAACATGTAGGCTTCCTTAGAGATAGTTTTAATTTACTCTTATCTTTATCTTTAATTTACTCTTTATCTTATCTTTATCATGTGTGGCCCCTGAAGTCTCTACTTGTTAGCGTACTAGTCAGCTAATGATTGGACAGAGATTTCCTTAAACGCCCAGCTCCAATAAGTCTCTCAGCCTTTGCCAAGGGGCTCTGCTTGTGTGTGTGGAGGTGTGCCGTCAATGTTCTGGCGGAAAGTTTATAACTTGGCCTTAGCTTTCACTTCCTTCTTGTGCAGAGAGTCAAGGCAGCCAGAGGAGGGAGATTAGTGCCTTCTTAGGTCTTTCCTGGGTATGCTTACAGCCCTGTGCATGCATGTGGAATTCTAGATTCCCGGGAATATACTGGCACTTTTCACAGCCCCCTGTGGACATTCCATTCCTGTTTTTACTTTAAGTTTTGGGCCCTGAGTGGGGCTACGGGAGGGAAAAGGAGGAAACTACCATTTGATGAGCGGTTGTGATGTGCCAGGCTTGGTGCTAGCTCTCACCACAAATCTCTTTACCTGATTCTCATAAGAGCTCAGTTGGCCCCTTATTGAAACACTCACTTTGCAGAGGAGAAAGCTGAGGCTTAGAGAGGGGAAGAAACCTGCCCGAGGCCACACAGCTGGTTCGATGAAGTCCTTTTCTGTTTCCAAAGCCCATGTCGCTCTCGCGCACGAGTGCCCCCAATCACAAGATGCTTTGAGGCAATATACAGATAACTACTCAACAACTTGAATTGCATGTGTGTGTGTGTATAATTCGTATACCCACCCCATGACTTTGTGCCTAGGACAAAGCATAGATCGATATTTAACTTGAAAAAGTCAGTCAATCTGAAAACAATGGTTAAGTAAGATACGGTCCGGGTAGTATGTTGTCAGGGCAAAAGTGGGGAATGAGGGAAGTTGGCACCACATTCTACCCTCCACTCTGACACGGGGAGTTAGGGTGAGGGAGGGCAGGAAGGGTTGTCTGGATAGCACTATCCAGGAGCATTTTCCGCGACAACGGAAATGTTCTACTATCTGTGCTGTTCCATACAGTAGCCATCGACCACACTGAGTACTTGACATGCGGCTAGTGTGACTGAAGAACTAAATTTTTAATTGTATTTAATTTTAATTAATTGAAATTTGAATTTAAACAGCCACATGTGACTAGTGGCTACTGTACTGTCCAGTTCAGCTATCCACCCTATTCATCACAGCTGTTCCAAAGGTCTGAGAGTGTTCTGTGGTCATCCTTGAGTCTAGCTTCGTTGAGTGGAGAGTGTAGCACAAGGAGCCCATACCCAGGGGGCAGCAGGCCAGGGTTCCGCCCCAACTCCCGGACTGTGTGGCTGTGCAGCCTTCCCCGGGGGACTTAGCCCTTCTGTGCCTCAGTTTCCTCATCTATAAAATAAGAATAATAATGCCTGCCCCACATATCTCATAGGCTTGTGATGAAGATCATATGGAATAATGCAGGAAAGACTGTTTTGTAAACCATAAAGTAGAAGAGAAATGAAAGGATTTGTTTAAAAAATATTTTTGGAATGGATGAGTCCCTTGGAACAAGTGTGTTCAGGCTGGGCTGGGGTGTGGAGATCCGGTATGAGTGAATTTGGGTTAATGGAATCTGACTTGCGCCACAGCCTTGACCTGGGCTGTTCCTCTCGGCCACATAGCCTGGGGCTGAACTTGGGTGTGGGCTGTTCCAGACAAAATGTATCAGGTGATCCGTTGAGAGGCACCCAGGGAACTGGTTCTGACCTGAGGCTGGATCCACACGTTCAGTCCTGATCTTCCTCTTAAATCTACTCCTCCCATGATTTCCTCACCTCAGTAAATGGCAACTTGATCTTTCCAGTTGCTCAGGCCAAGGCCCTGCAGTCTTCTTGATGACTCTCTTCCTCTCCTACCCCTTGTCTGATCAAGTCCCATGGGCTTGACCCAGAATCCAACCACTTCTCACCATCCTCACAGGACCACCCAGAGCCACGTTATCACCACCTCACCCTGGGGCTAGAGCAATATCCTCCCATCTGGTCCCACCCTTGACCCTCTACAGCAGCATCTGTCCTACATTATAATCAGAGGGATCGTTTTAAAGGCTAAAGCAGATCAAGTCTTTCTCAAACCCCTGCAAAGGCTTCCTGCCTCATGGGGGAAAGCCAACGTCCTTCCAGTGGCCAACAGAGCTATTCTATTCCACCTTTGATCTCATCTCCAAATACTCCAGCATCTAGCCTCTTGCTGGTCCTTGAACATGCTAAGCCTCAGGGCCTTTGCACTGGCTGTTCCCCCTGCCTGGAGTGCTCTCCTGCTGTATTCCTTCATGGCTTACCCTTACTGCCTTCAGATCTGCTCAAATGTCACCTTATTAGAGAGGCTTTCTGCGTACACCTGACATAAAACTGTCGTCTCCCACCTGCCCACCTACCTCCCTGCGACAGTGCCTGGCGCAGAGTTGTGGCTCAATCATTCTTCTGGATGAGTGACATTCTGGGCAGACGGGATCAGTGGCAGCCGTGCGGTGCAGCAGCACTGGACTGGGAGTCAGGACACGTGCTGTGTGACTTGGAGAAGCTGCTCGCCCTCTTGGGACTTCAGATGCCCCATCTGCACAGTGAGGCCTAAAGATGGGATTGGACAATCTTGAAGATTCCTCTTAGTTTCAAAGAGTCCGTGACCCTAAGCTCCTTAGAGCCCCCTGATGCTGCTTGCCTGCTTGCCTGATGGCTCGGGGAGGTGGCCCTCCGGAGGAGCGCTGGATCCTGGGCCGGCCGAGAGGCCACTTAGGAAGAAGGACGGAGTCTAAACTGGGGTCCCCGGGGCAGGGACTGAAAGGCAAGGGGACAACCTCTGCGGAACGCGGTTCTCTTGGAAGCCGCTCCATTGGCCTGAGTTCATTTCAGACACTCAAACCAGAGTCCCCTGGGCCTTGGTGGGTTTTTTGTTTTTGTTTTTGTTTTTTTATATACTACGGGGCTCCCCCTGGTCCTTCTCGCTTGGTGGCGTGATGGCCTGCCTGACTCCTGATCCATCCAAGACTAGCCCCCACCCTTTCCTTTCCTCGCTCCCTGAGCAGTATTTCCACAGGATTCTCTGACCATTTCTTCCTCCTCTTACCAGGAAATCTCCTCCTCACCTCCCCCTCAGACCCCCAAATGCAGAGCCCCGCTCCCCCTCCTGTTTTGCAAGGACACAGGTGTCTGGCGGCCAAGGCCCTCTCCCCTCCATCCCTGCCCGCTCCTCTCCGGGCCCCAGACGGGGCCGTCTGCTGCTTGGCTATTTTTATCCTTGAGAAAGCAGCGTGGTCCCTGAGCCAAAGCCCGGGGCTGTGTCCCTGTGGAAAACCTCCCCTCATGGGGAAAGAATCCAGGGAATTTTTTTTTGGGTCCCGGCTTGGAGCCTTCAATTTTTGTACATCCCTTGCTAATTTATCAGGGTTTTGGTTGTTGATGTGTTGTTTTTTTATAGCGATGAAGGCAACACCGGATTATGAATCGGTCCTGGACATTGACTCGGCTTTGGGTTTTATAAAATGTCCTTATCTTGTTTGTGTCAACAGCAGCATGGAAACAGCACGGTGTAATGGAAAACTGGCCGGCCTGGAGGCAGGGGTGTGGGTGGGGGGCAGAACAGCATTCACATCAGACTCCATTCTCTATGCTTCCAAGGTCCCTAGGAAGAAGGGACAATTAGGTGTCCAGGTGTTATACATGGGGAAACTGAGGCTCAGAGAGGTCAAGTAACTTACCCAAGCTCTTCCTGGAACACAGGAAAGAGCAGGGATTTACACTCAAGATGTGGGAAGCAACTGACCGCTCAGCCTCCCTCCACTGGGGTTAAGTCTTGGCCCTGCCACATGGGAGCTGTGTGACTCGAGGAGAGCGGCTTTGCCTCTCTGATCTCGCGTCCGCACCTGTAAAGCAGGGACGGTAATACTGGCCTAAGGGGCATTTGGGAGGATTCAGTGAGTTACTGTGTATAAAGGGCTTGGGGCAGAGAAGAAAATAAACGTTAGCCTGTACACCCCCTCCCGCCATTCCTCCTGTGGTGGCTCCCGGGTCGTGTCAGTTCCTGAAGAGCCAGGTGCCTGTCTGGCCCCCCAGGTGTGTCTGTGGAGGTTCCTGCACCTGTTTTTCTTGTCCTTGGAGTCTTCCTTGTCTGTGGTCTTAGAACTGCTGAGGTCTAGAAGGTAGCAACCTTTGAAGATGCAGATCTTTCCTGAGAGGAAAAGTGTCTGGAGAGAAACAAAGGAAGTCACTGGGCAGAGGTTCCACGGTTCAGTCTCAGCCTTCTCGCTGTGTTAGTTCATGTCCCCTCAGAAGTAGACACCAAAATGGGATTCGAAACGCAATATATGTATTGGAGGAAACACCTGTGAAGGATAATGGGAGGAGCGGGAGGAGGCGGGGAGAGCCTTCAGACCGTGAGATCCTGGTAGAGAAGAGGGAAGGAGGGGAGGTTGGAGCAGGAGGCGTCTTGTGCCACAACAGAATTCCAAAAAAGGCTCAGCCCGCCCCATGGGGAGTCTTTGAGCCAAAGTAGGCTGATGGAGGAATTCTGCATCTCCTAGGAACAGGCCTGTGCCAGCGCCCCCGCGTGCCCCATCGTTGGCGGGGAGCAGCCCGGGAAAGCAGGAAGCCTATGGCAGTGAGAATGCGATGGTGGATCTGGGGAGCAGTCGCTGGGGCTGCCAGTCCTCAGGCTCCGCCAGCAGGAGATCCAGGTGGTTCATTTGCTTACTCCCTGGGCAACCTCGGGAAACGCCCTCAGATTCAGCATCTGTCAGATGGGGCGGATACTAACAGTATGCAGGTCTTGGGGTTTGTTTCAGTTTTCTGTAGCTGTGTAACTAATCGTCCCATGAACTTCTTGGCTGAAACCAACAACGATTTATTATTTCTCACGATTCTATGGGTTAACGAGGCTCTGCTTGGCGGTTCTCTGCCTTCTCGTGTTCCTGCTGGGTTAGCACGTGGCTGAAATCAGACAGGCGCTCCCCTGGGACTGGAACGTGAAGATGCCCCTCATCCTCCAGGCTCTCCCCACACGGCCTCTCCTGGCTCCACAGGCCGGCCTGAGCGTCTTTACAGCACGGCAGCCGGCTCCCGAGGGCGAGCCTTCCGAGAGGACGAACCCCAGGGACGAGCACTTGTCAAGCCCCTGCTTGCATCATGCTTGCCAGTGTCCCACTGGCCGAAGCACGTCACATGGCCAACCAGAGTTGGCATGGGAGGGGACCACACGAGGGCATTCACTGTGGCCACCAGCATTCCAGGCTGCCACAGGGCTATGGGGCTGAAGTTATAATGTTGCTAAGAGCTCAGCGTAGAGTCTGATGTGCCTCAACACATGTGCCCCGTACACAGTGGCCGGGCATGATGACATTGCGCTCTGGAAGGCTCTGGGGGTGAAAGGAGCCCTCTCCGGCCCTGAGGAGAACTTAGCAGAGTGGGCTGATGTGGGGAGTACTTGGGCCTTGTCCCTACTCAAGAATTCCTAGGAAGAAGGGACGTGGTGGGGACCAACTTCGCAGAGTCTGGGTCTGGGGAAGACCCAGGTCAACAGAAGCCCAGTAAGTCAGAGCAGCCTCTCAGGGGATGAGGAGCAGACGCCTAACAGGAAGTTTCCCAGTGGGAAGGAACACACTCATGTGTGACGGGAAGAAAACGTCCTGCGGAAACTCGCAATTCGTCATTTCCTAGGTCCCCCGGGTAAGAATACGAGAAGTCAGCTCCCTCCAGAATATTCCTTGTAATTGCTTCAGTTCCAGGAGACGGGCGAGCGCACAGTAGGGCTCAATAGAAATGGAAGGAAAGGAAATCTAAATGATCAGGTGGAGGAATGGTTTGGTGGACGGCTGGACAGAATTTGGAAGAGGAACGCTCAACTTTATATTCGATGTTTCACATAATCCTCTCAAGCCCGCCTCCCCTACGCCTCTTCACAGATGAGAAGTTGATGCCCAGAAATGCTTATTGACTTACTTATAGCCACACAGGTTGTAAGTGGCAGAGCTGGGACTTGAACTTGTGACTTGAATCCCAGACCCTTGACAACAGCTGTTTACAGATCACACCACACCACACCACATACAGAGAAAGGGCCGTCTCAGGGGATCACAGCAAATAGGTCCCGACAACAAGCAGATGAGTTCAGTCCTGCCAGAGCCAGAAAGCACTGTCCCCAAGGGGACAGGCCACCCAGTCACCCCACTGCCGCCAGCTCCTGCCTGCTCTCCCCCAGCACACCCAGGGCCGAGGTCCTTCGGTCTCCCTCCCAGGACCAGGGCTCCTGAAGGGGGCCCCTCGGCTTTGAAGTGTGATAAGAGTAGATACTGTTCACAGAAAATGAAACAAAACTCTTTTCTTTGTGCCTTACGCAGTCCTGTATGCCGAGTGCCGGGCAGGCGGGAACGGAGTGGCTGGAACAAACTCCTCTTTGACAGCCGAAGCAGGAAGACCTTGGGGAAAAACAAACAGAAAGAGCCCAGAAAAGACTGACTTCACCGAGCCACAGTTCTGGCAAGAACAGCTTATTCATATTTGAAGAGGTATTGAATGCTGGCAGCACACTAAGAGCTGGGAGGAAGGGAGACGCTGCCATGAAAATAAATCTAGGCAAAGTGATGAGAGGGAGGAGCCAGAGAAGAAGGCACTCGCAGGAAGGGGAGGTGGGCATGGGGAGGGAAAGAACGGGAGGGCCAAGGGGGCCGTGAACACCCTGGGGTTGTGGGCTGCCATTTCCCTAGCAGACCCACCTTGTTTGCATTGGAATAGGAATCTCGAACTTTGGGGTAGGCTGATGAAAACTGTGGTCCTTACCCTCTCTCTAACACCAAATATACATGCAGTTAAAATTTGGGGTGGGAGGAGAGGGCCCGAGGCCCATCCACAGCCCCTCTGAGACAGTGGTTCTTCATGAGCAGCGTTCATCCCCGTGGCCCTCCCCACCCCCGAGACTCTGGGTCAGCGAGGCAGAGGTGGAACTTGGCATTGGTTTTGGGGTAAAAATTCCCAGGTGACTCTGACGTGGCCTCTGGATAAGAATGTTGTCCTGGGGCTCCAGGAACCCCAGATGAAGACCTCGGACTTTCCTGGAGCCAAGATGTTCTACGTTAGCGATGAGAACAAGTGACTCCAAGCCAGAAACATATGACACAGCGTGAGGCATCCCGGCTGGTGTGGGAACCCCCAGCCAGCTCTACAAGGCAGTTACTGCCTCACATCCCCACTCTGGGAGATCTGTACTATCTTCCCATCATCCTCAGAATAAAAGCCAAAGTCCTTATCAAGGTTTACAAAACCTTACGAGACTCTTGCCTCAAATACAGGAAATACACCCTTCCACCTCAGGACCTTTGCACTTGCTGTTCCAACTGCTAGAGCACTGTTCCTGCAGAGAGCCGCATGGATTGCTCCTTCACTTCCTGTGGGTCTTTGCCTACCTACCCTATCAAAATAACACCCCTTTGCTCTCGATCCCTGCCCAACTTGAGTTTTTTTCACAGCACTTATTCAACTATTTATTTACATATGTTGTTCATTTTCTGTCACCAGCTTTAGAAGGTAATTTGCAAGAGGGCGGTGCCTGTTCTGATGCCTTCTGTGTTGCCAGCACCTAGCACGGTGTCTAACCCATGGCAGGTGCTCAATAAATATTTGCTCAATGAATGAATAATGCTAATCCATGCCTCTCTGTTGTCCAACAGGACACAGATGTTGTTTTCAAGTTCGGTTTAAAACTCCCTGGAAACAGAGAGCTGCTTTTTGGATCTGTTTTCCCATGTAAACAGTAAATAAGTAAACAAAATGTAGCTAGTTGACACCTACTGTATGCTCAACCCCCGTAGGCTAAAGGAGGTGCAAGTAAAGACTTCCTCTCTTTCTCCCAGGTCTCTGCAATCGAGGTGGGTATGAGTGTTGAGGGCAGGGGGTAATAGGTGGACAACTGCCCGGAACCCTGAAGGCCAGTGTCGGAGCTTGAGGGGCTGGAGCGTCAGAGGCTTTCCAGAGGGGGGAACACCTGCGGGCCCTTGGGAGAACAGGCCCTGCAGGGTAACTGGTTGGAAAAAGGATGTTCCTCAGAGCGCAACCCGGTGGCAACAGCGGGGCAGCTGGCCTCAGGTCCCGTGGGAAGAAGATGGGTTGGGTGGGCCAGGGCCACCGGACCCCGACATCATGGCATCCCCACTCCAGGTCACCTCATACAACCTGGACAGCAGGCCAGACCTAACGGGGTTGCCGTGGCCCAGGAATCTGGGAAGAGAACATGCTGGGCCTGGGTTCAGACACGCCTGGAGTCAGGCCGATGCAAGCAGCATGAATTTGGACAAGGTTGAGGAAAGCTTGCTGGGCCTCAGTTTCCCCATCTGCAGAACGGGGGCAAGGACACTTTCCCCCTGGATTGTTGGGAGGCTCAGCATGTGGAGGTCTGGACCCGTGTGGGCAAAGAGAGCACCATCATTACAGACCCCAGGTTCCGGCCACAAGCGTGCACAGGCCGGGGCCTCTCAGGCAGCCCCCTCTCTCCGGCCCGGTTCCATGGTGGTCTGTCTCTGAGACGGGTTGGGGCCCCTCTGCAGTCTCTTCCCGGCTCCCGCCCTCACCTCGCAGCTGCCAGGCTCCTCTCTCCTAAGTGAATGTGGCTGTGGCCAGGTGGCCACTTAAAAGCCCAGGGAACTGAAATCCAGGGAGCAAGAGTAACCCACACTGGGGGACAGTGGGAGCTGAGGGCAGCTGGGTCAGCGTCCTGGGGGAGGGACTCTGCCTTTCCCCACCCCCACTGCTACCTCCACCTCCCCCCCCCCCCCCAGGAAAGAGAGCCCAGGGCGCTTCTAAATCACGTCAAGCTGGACCCTGCACTTGGACTCTTGCTTTGCTTTTGGAGGAGAGGGGGGTGAAGGGAGGGACAAGAGCGTTGCCAAATCTGGATTCTAATCCTACCTCTGATGTCTCCTAGTTGTGCGAGATTGGCCAAGGCACCCACCCTCCCTGAGCCTGGGGTCCTGTCGGTAGGACGGAGATCCTAGGAGACCTAAGAGCACAGAGGTTGCGGGGAGTCAGAGGGGACTGCAGCTGCCTGCGCCTAGGGCGGTGTCAGCACCCCGGGGTCCCGCGGTCAGCGCGGGCGGCTCGGTCCCCAGCCCCTCCGCGGTCGCGCACCACGCTGGTGGCCCTCGAAGGGGCCCGGGCCTTGGCCGGCCTTCCCTTCCTTCCTCCCGCCCGCGGCTTCTCTGCATCTGCACAGCTGGCTGCCCTGTTTTCCGCGCCAGGAAGGAAAATAAGGGCGTAGCGACCCCTCTTGGCGAATCCGTGTTACAGCTGCTGTGGCCTGAGGGGCCCCCTTGTTAGGAGAGAGGCTCGGGCTGAGGCAGGCTGTGGGAAACGAGGGTTTTCCTGTGGGCAAACCTTCATTCCACCGTCAGCGTTCACCTGGTGCCTGCAGTTGTTTATTGCGTCTTTCCCGTCCTCAGTACTCAATGATTACTTACAAAAGAACATTCGACGAACATTAACCAAGACCCCCCTCGGAGCCTTGAGACGTGAAACTATGGCAGAACCTGAGAAGCCTACAATCCACAGGAGGACCCAAACCTTAGATAACTGCGCTATGGTATTCATTCGTTCCTTCATCCATCCATTCGTTCATTCACAGACGTTATAGAGCTGTCCTAGGGACCAAGCATCGTTCTTTGCATTTCAGGAAAGAAAACAATCGAAGACCCTTGCCCTCGTGGAGTTTACATTCTAGAAGAGAGGACTGAAAATAAACAGTGCATATAATAAATAAGTCATATAGCATGTTGGAAGGAGAAAGTGCTATAAAAAATGAAAGGTAGAATGGGGGAGGGCGCACCGCAGTGTGGGGGGAAGGGAGCAGGCTGTGGAATTAAGTGGATGGTCACAGTGGGCCTCTGGGACGAGGTGAGATTTGAGCAAAGACTGGAAGGAGGTGAGGGAGTGGGCCGAGCAGGTATCTGGGGGCGGAGGGGTCCAGGCATTGGAGCCCGGCTACAGCAGAGGGCCGGCAGCACAGCCTGCCCAGTGTGCTTTATGCTGTAGGCACGAGCCGAGTGCATGGGGACATGGGGCATGGGCCCCTAAACCTGCCCGAGGAGGCAGGGAGGAAGGTTCTTGGAGGAGGTGGATGCGAGCATAGACTCGAAGCAGAAGCAGGAGTCTGCCAAGTGGGTAAGTCTGTAAAAGCGCTTTCAGAGTGGAGGGAACAGCACATTGGAAGGCCTGGAGGAACTAGAGATCACGGTGTTCTGGGAGAGTTCCGGGAGGCTCACTGTTTTGGGGTTGTTGGAGGGGAGGGGGGAGGGAGAGATGTGCAAAGAAGGAGATTAGGGAGGTAGGCTGTGATGGATTATTCTAGAGGTCTGATATGCCACATGAAGGAGTTTGGATTCCGAGGTTGCAAACTGATGGCTGGAAGGCTGAAATTAACCATTTTGCTCCACAGTGCTTACTTGTTTTTTTTGAATGCATGCAGTATGGTGTGCAGGCGGCTGTTAGCCCATGTCCTCCCCAGTCCTTAAGCTAGCTTTGTATGTTTGTTAGCATCGTGTCCCTGAAGGGATTTGAGTTTGCAACCCCGTAAGGTCAAGGATCTTGAGTAAATGAAAGATGGGTTCAGACTTTTCTATTGGAAGGTGTATTCTGGGGCTCCTTGAAGTCAGGGACTTTTTCCTTCATTTTGACTGTCCCAGGTCTAACACAGCGCTTGGTACATTCTAGGTACCCAGTGAATTGTTTTTAGTTTTTTTAATGAATGGGGAATGGACCGATAAATCACAGAAGAGATGGGCTGTCAGTGCTGCCCAGGCTGGGGCATTTCTGAGGTCCTAACCCTCTGGGGTGAAGTGCCCGCCCACAGCTCATGCTTCCTCTCCCTGTGGGGTCCATGAGGGCAACGTCTCTCCGGGACTAGTCCAGGATCCCTTGCCATACTTGCTTTAAAATGCAGACTTCTGGGCCAACTATAGTTTCACTGAATTGGAATCCCTTAGTGGAGCCCAGGCGTGTGTATTTTGAACAAACAGCCACTAAAGTTGGAGAACAGTCGCCAGGCAGGGTGTTCTCGGACCACGGGCTGCTCTTGGCCATGCTCCTGTCTGTCAACCCTCAGGGAAGGCAGAACAGGAGCCGCCCATCGTGAATCCGAAAAGCCCCCACACAGTTATGTGGGAGTTCTACCTGCTCTATTCTCTGGGCGTATATCCTCCCATTTAGCCTTCACATCACCCTCTGTGAGGTAGGTTTTGTGATCTCCCCCTTTAACAAGGAGAAACTGACGAACAGAAAGGCTGGGTGAGTTTGCCAAGGACACACAGGTAGAGCTGGGGGCATTGGGACCAGTCCTCCTGGCCATCACGCCAGTGCCTCCTTGTCAAGTTGTCTTTCCTGCCCTAGGTTGACCTACTTCAGCCTGCTGTCAATCATGGCCTCCCCAGACGTGGGGAAAGTTAGGGGCTCTTTTGTGCTTTGCGATTCGCTTACTCCAGTGGTTCTCGAACCTTGGTAAGTGTTTGAATCACCTGGCGGTCTCGAGCGACTACCCAGGCCCGGGTCCTAGCCTGCTTCCAAGGGCCTCTTGCTCTTCCTTAGCTCTCCAGGGGATGCCAATGTCCTTAAAGTTTGAGAACCATGACTCCAATGCGTGGTTCTCCCAGGTGTGGACGTTGCTCAGCCTTTCTCTGTAACGGGGCAAAGAAAGGCCATTTTAGGGAATAGGGAGCTCCTGGGGGAAATCCCCTGGGGAAGGGAAAGGTGGGTCGTATTACTGCCCTTGAAAGCACCCTGTGCTTGGAAGCAGAGCCTGCGGGCTCAAAGCAGTAAGTAAGCTTAGTGAGGAGAGAAGAATGGTGGAGAGGTCTCTGAGCCCTTGTGGTCAAGGACAAGTTCATCCGGCACAGGATTTTAGACTGGGGAAAAGATGAGTGGAAAGAGAGACAAGGTAAGTGTGGGTGCTGGGGTCGGCGGAGCCGTGGGATGTGGAGCGAGAGGGGGCTTTGGACCAAACACTGCCTGGGACTTCACCTGGGCTCCCAGACTCTCATTGGGGTGGGGCCACTGGCGGACTTAGAGGGCTTATGGATCCCCAAAAGTGAATGCCAAGATTTGAGGGTATGTAGCCCCTTCTAGGAAGAGGTCTCGAGGAGAGATGGTTAGGAAAGTGGAGGGGCCTGGGGCTACCAGACTTGGCTTTAAAGCCCCCTTTTCCCATGCTACTTGTGTGAGCTCGTGCGGTTCACCTTCTTCCTTTGAGTCTCGGTTTTCTCCTCTGTAAAATGAGGCTAATGGCATTACTCTCCTATAGAGCCATTCTGAGGATTAAATCAGGTAATGCATACAAAGACCCCAGACCAGAGCCTGGATCAAGGCAGTGCTTAATCAATCTTAGCTGTCGTTGATAATACTGTGGTTTCAGAGGGTTCTGTGCCCCCCAAAATAACTTACACTGAACTCATTCTGGATATATTGGGGGACCTTGTTAAGTTCAATAGACTGTCATAAATTTTGTTCTTAATGGCCCCATCTGAAACTTGGGGATAATTCTTACCTCCTAGCAGTTGGGATTAAATGCAGATGACCCTGCCTGTGGATGGGGATACTAGGCAGTCGTTAGGCTCACTCATTAGGTAGGTGATCCAGGTTGAAAATGCTGGTCTAGTGTTTACTACCAAAGTGTGGCCTGCAGCCTAGGTGTAGTTGTGTACCAATAAAACTTCATTTACAAAAACATGAGCTGAGCCCCTCTTCTATAACTATACTAAAATCTCTTGTAGATTCTCTGTTAATTCTCTTGTGTTTTCCAGGTAGACAGTAATAATATGCAGATAGCGATAATCCAAATTCTTTATTTCTAACTCTAATTTCTTTCCTTGCCTGATGTTCTTGGCTGAGACCTCTGGTGCAACGTGAGACAGTTAACAGTGACAACGGGTGGCCTTATCTTTCATTCAGGAGCTCACACTCTTCAGTTTCCCAGACCGAGTAGAAGACTGGCTTTTTGGCTGAGCGATGTCTTATGTTTAAGAAGTATCTGTCTTAAGTTGTCTAAATCAAGAATGGGTGTCTAATTTTGTCAGATGTCTTTTTAGCATCTATAGATAAAATCAAGTGATTCTTTTCATCCCCCTAGGGACTATGAGTGAAAAGTTAATACAAGTCATGGAATTAATCTATCCTTCATTCTCTGTATAACCCCATTTGGTCCTAGGGTTATTTTATGTTACTGCTGGATTCTATTTGCTAAGTGCTATTCAGCTTTTAAATATTGATAATCTAATCATAGGTGAGATCCATCCATAGTTCTTCATATAAACTTTATCAAATCTTGATATCCTGTTTATTTGATTATAAAATGTGAGTGCTTTTCCTTTTCTCTAGAACAGTTTAAATAGCACTAGAGGGCCGGCCCCGTGGCTTAGCGGTTGGGTGCGCGCGCTCCGCTGCTGGCGGCCCGGGTTCGGGTCCCAGGCGCGCACCGACGCACCGCTTCTCTGGCCATGCTGAGGCCGTGTCCCACATACAGCAACTAGAAGGATGTGCAGCTATGACATACAACTATCTACTGGGGCTTTGGGGGAAAAATAAATAAATAAATAAATAAAATCTTTAAATAGCACTAGAATATTTTACTCCTTTGAATATGTGGTAGAATTCCCCTGTGAGACTGTCTGGGCCAGGTACTTTTTTAGGGACTTAGCTATTTGATAACTTCTATGGACACTGATTTGTTAGATTTCATTTCTCATCTGGGATTAACTAAATTATCCATTTTATCCAGACTTAAGCATATCCATAGAACAGTTCAAAATAGTCTTCAGTCCATCTTATTTCTCTGTAGGTGCTTCCTTCTGTTTTTCTTGACTAAATTTGCTGTCTTTTATTTATTTAAGAACTGGCACTTCCTTTCTTTTCTATTATAGAATAATTATGCAAATATCCTTCTGTATGCTTGGGGCTGCCCCTATACTAGTCTTTCTATTTGAAGGGCTAGCATTAGAAAGAAACTTGTTTAGCCATTTATATCCTAACAGAGCCTTAAATGAGCTATAGCTGCACTTAAAAAACCTATTTAAATATAGCAAAATTCGTAAGTGTGCAGTTGGAGCTTTGACAAATGGTTGTAGCCACATAACCACCAACCCATCATGATATGGATCATGTCCATTGCTCTAGAAAGTTCCCTGCACCCCATTGCAGTCAGTTTCCCAACCCCCTGCCCAGGCAACCATTCTTCTGATTTCTGTCACTACTGATTCCTACTACTTGTTCTATAAGGAGGACTGTACAGTGTGTACTGGGTCTGGTTTCTTTCACTCAGTTGGCTTTTAAGGTAAACCTACTTGCTTCAATTAGTAGTGCCCTCTGCAGTAAATCTAGCCCCTGTAGGGGAGGAACTGGTACCACCTATTGAAATGTTGACCCTGTGATGGCTACTGGATTCTAGGTTAGGACTCAGTACATTGAAAACATTTCACTGTCTTCAGGTTTCCCCTGTTGCTGACGTCAGCTTTCAGTCTATTATTTCTTTAAAAGTAACTTTTTCTTGGCTGCTTTTGAGATGTTTATCTTTGTCTTGTTTTTTGTAGCTTCACCATGATATATATGTAAGTATAACTTTCTTTATCCTAATTTCCATTTGTTGGGCTTCTTAAATCCGTGCTTTGGAGTCTGATTATTTGGCACTGATAAAACGTCTTATTCAAATAGCTTCTGCCCCATTTTCTCTTTCTTTGGGACTCCAAATGAATATGTATATGTGCATGTATATTTTAGATCTTCTCGTATCTTTTGTTTTACTTTCTCTTGTGTCTTCATGCCACATTCTAGAAAGTTTCTTCAGTCTCTTCTAGGTCACTAATTTTCTGTTCAGCTGTGTCTAATATGCTGTTAAACCCTTCCAATGAGGTTTTTCATCTTTGGTCGTTGTAATTTTAACCTCTAGAATCACTTGTTTCCTTTCAAATCTGTCATTTTAATAATTTCCAGTTTTCTGTCAATTTTCAGGTTGGTTTTATCTCCTTGAACAGAAAAGCAATTATCTTACAATCTCCCCTTCGTAGCTGGAGTCCAGTTGGTCTTTCTGTTGTCTCTGCTGGTTTTAGCTCATACTGTTTGTTCATGTGGCTGGATTTTCTGTGTGCTGGACACCATTTGGAAAATAATGCTTTGAAAAATCCAAAGTCTAAGGTAACCCCTTCTGGAGCATTTGTTTGCTTCTGCTCGGGGACTTTGCATCACCAGCAATACAGGGTGACAATGTTGTTGGATGAAGTTAATCCGTCTTCAGAACTTGAGACTTCCTGGGCATGTGTGGTGTGAAGCCAGGCTGCAGGCCGTGCAGGGACTGGTTTTCTGCTCATTCATTCTTCTTCCTAGGAGTTCTGGGCTAACGCGGGAGGTCTTAGGTTTAAATCTGTGAGACCCTAGAGGCTACTTGTTATTGAGCTGCAGTTTTATCACCTTGCATTGAGGTATCTTCTCGTCTTACATATGCAGAAACTGATGCCCAGACAGGGGAGATAATTCTTGCTACATCCTACAGTTGGTGAGTGGCACCTAGAGAATAGCATCGAGGCTTCTCAAGGCTGCTCTTATCTGAGCTTTCAATTTTGCAACTTGTATTTAGAGATCTCAATTTCCAAATACTTGCTTCCTATGCACATAAAGAAGACTCTACAATCCTTATCATACTTACCATACCGAGAATGAGGAGTCTGAATTAGGTTAGAGTACTGAGACACCAGGGAAGGCTGGCACATGGCAAGGGGAAGGAAGGCCAGAGGCTTGTGCCTCTCCTACTGGTTACCTATATGCCAGGCACTGTGCTAAGGATATAATGACGAAGGCTGACCTGGGCAGATACCGAACAAGTAACAAGATTAAGTGTCACTAAGGAGAAGTGTAGGTTGCCATGGGAACATCACAAGTGAACTGAACATGGTTTGAAGAGGTTGGGCAGAGTGCCCAGTACTTGGAAGTGGTGGTGCCATAAAACTGTAAAAGAAGGAACAAGGTTTACATACGTGGAGGGCTGTGACTTAGAAGAAGAACTTAGAATATGGCATTTGGTGGAAGACGTATAAATCTAGATTTTTAGAAAGAAAAGTCTCAATGTCTGGGGATATGAGGATTGTCTTATAAAGAATTAGAGGTAGTTGTTGCCCTCAGGTTTTCTTACTTTGTAGCTTCTTGCTATGTGATTTTTGGGTTTTTTTTTTAGGCTTTAAACAGGTGTTTCTTAAGTCTTATCTGGCATTTTGACTTCTTTTCAGATAGAAGGTTGGTCTTAATAGTCAGAAGTCCTCAAAGTATAGTCCTAAGAGTTTATCAGAACTGAAAATTCTCAGGCCCTATCCCAGACATACTGAATCAAAGTCTGCTGAAGAGGCCCAGCGATCTTGCTGAACAAGCCCTCTCAGTGATTCTGGTGACAGTAAAGTTCAAGAACCATGTGTCTAGCCCCCAGTCGCTAGGATGGAAGTCTAAGGCAGCCATCACAGTGAGCAGGCTGACAGCGTTTACAGGAAGCGATGCAAGGAAGGAGGATGGAAGGACTGAGCTTTGAATATCTGGTATGGCCAACTCAGGAAAAAGAGGCAAAAAGAAGGGCCGGTGTTCTAGAACAGGGGTTGGCAAACTGTTTCTGTAAAGGGCTGGATAGTCAATATTTTAGGCCTTGTAGGCCATAGGGTCTCTGTCATGACTATTCAACTCTGCCATTGGAGTACAAAAGCAGCCATAGATAATACACAAACAAACATGTGACCCTGTTCCAATAAAACTTTATTTACAAAAAGAGGTGACAGGCTGGATTTGGCCCTCGGGCAGTAGTTTACTAATCCCTGTTCTAGCACAATGATTTACTCAGGTTTTTTCTTTTCTTTTTAAAGCAGCAGAATCCCCTTTCTTTCTTAGACTCCTATAAAGTAGGCATTGCTCTGGTTGAAGCACAGGATGGAGAACCCAGAGGCTACCTGTTCAGTGTCCCCTTTTCTCAGAGTGGGCAATAAGGCTCTTCCTCAGAACACATTTCAATGCCTACCCTAGAAGTAGGATAAGGCCTGTTGGGCTCCCCTGGTCTGGCAGTCCTCATGCTCTATTTGTCAGCAGTTGAGTCGGAGTGACATGAACTACACTGAGGACGCCCTGCTGCAATATCCTGACTGGAGAGGGCAGCCATTGTAAGTAATTTCCAGATCTATGGTCTCCTGGTCCACAGGCACCTGTCCTCATCCAGGGAGGGACACCAAGCACCAGATTCATGGTTGGCTATCTCCCTATTTCTTTGGCTAACAACTTCTAGAAGATGCCTAGAGCAAAAAGTGGTCAGGGGGCAGCCTGGTGTAGTAGAGATGGCACTGCCCTGTTACTCAAAAGGCCTGAATTCTTGTCCAAACTCTCCCACATCTTGCCTGTGTCATCCGGGGAGTTGATAGCCTCAGTCAGTAGCCCTGTAAAATGAGGCTGGACACTTTGCCCTTTGGAAAAGACAGACATCTAGACCCTAAATGAGAAAGGGCCCCTGGGCCTGGGAACCACAAGGTATCTCTGGTCTGTCTACAGCCTGCGGGAAGAAGTGGCCCAGTTCCTGACCTACTACTGCAAGTCACCTGCCCGCCTTGATCCAGAAAACGTGAGTCAGTTTCCCAGCCTTGCTGCCTCCGTGGGAGAGGGCTGTAATGTTGGGGACTCTGCATTTTCTAGACGGTGCAGGGAGAACCAGCAGAGACCCCCAGGGCCAGGGCAGAGTGAAGGGGGAAAGATGGGAGCCTCCCTGGGCATGGACCTCAGCCTCCAGGGCGTGGCCTGGAGCTGACAAGACTTGCTGAACAACTAGTGTTCCACCTGCTGGCAAGCCTGGCTTGATTTGTGCCCTGGATTCCAAGCCATTCACAATATTCTTCCCTTTCTCCTTCTCTAGTGTACCCCCAAAGAGGAAACTTGAGTTTCATTCCCCAAATAATATTTATAAGAATGGATACCTGATACAGAGCCTAAGCCCAAAAGCATTGATCCCCAAGGGAGAGGGATTGGCAAACTAACCTTCTCTGCCTATAGTGTTGCTGCTGGTCTGGGGGGCCTGGCAGGTTCTAACTGAGAGACTCTGGACTGACGGCGTTGTCTCCCTGTGCTTCCAGAGGCCCTTCTGTCCCCCACCCCTTCTATGGTGGCTTCGTCTTGAGCTCCCGCCTGTATTCGAAAGTTGAGCTGATTCCTGTTCACCTGGACAGTGAGGTCAGAACAGGCCCCCTTCCCCTGCTCAGCCCACCTTGGCAATGGAATGTTCTAGGGGCATCTGGAAGGTGTAGGGGGCTTTGCTTTTCTCCCGTATAAGTGATGGTGGGGGAAGGATGGAGAAATCAGGTCAAAGAGGGCACATGGGACTGGCGCCCTGGGTATGAAGGTAAAGGATTGCTCAGGGTTTATAGGAATGGGAAGTCAAGACTTAGAAGCTTTCAGTTCAGCAGTTCTCAGGCAGTGTTTGTCTTCTAGATCACTGATGGGAACACTCATCCATTCCAGCTCACTGTGGACAAGCTGGAGCAAGCCCTGCTTGAGGCTAGGCTGAAGGTAAGGAGGGAAGCACGTCTTCAGGATGGATGCTGCTGTCCCTGAAAAAGAGTACTGAGACTCTGGTGCAACTTGCTCACCAAGACAGTGTGGGCTCCTTCTTCAGAAGAGACAGTGAATGAGCCCAGGGGGATGTCCCCCCAGGAGACCTGAGCCCTGTCAAGGGTAGCCCCCCAGAGCTCCTTCCTGCTCCCCCTCTGTGGGCAGTGTGGTCATTGCTGCTTTGAGACCCTACCTTGGCCTTGATTAGGTATTCTCTATTGGGTGTCCTGACCTGATCTTTGGCTGAACTTGAAGTAGATATAAAGGACATGGGTTCACTCAACTATGTTTGGTTCTTTTTAGGGGAAAAAGGTCAGAGGCCTCGTGCTAACCAACCCTCAGAATCCTCTAGGAGACGTCTACTCCCGGCGCTCACTGAAGAAATACCTGAAATTTGCCAAGAGGTATGAGTTCCACCCCTTGAGACTAGACGAAGTCCCTAAAAAGGGTTCTGATCACTCGTGGTCAAGCAGTCAGAACCAGAAATAATATTCCCTAAATGTTCTTACTGCACAGTATACATTGCGAAGTTATGTACAACTAACTGAAATTGAAATGAAGGAAAGTGCACCCACGTGCTTACCACTTCAACCAAACCCTTTTCCATTTCCTTCCTAGCCTTTGCCTGTGTACAGACACCTACATAACAATCATAGTTTCATTGCCTTTCCACTTCTTGTGGCATAAGCACTTTCTCCCAGCAGCCATTTTCCAAATTGCTTGACCTGAGGTGCCAAGGAAGACACTCTCAGACCTTGTGGGGTGAAGACGTGTCCCTGTAGAACTTTCATGTCCCCTTCGTAAGAAAGTGTTAACATCAGTTATCTCTGGGGTCTTGAAATAGCCCTGTTAGGGTAGATAATCTTCCATTTTCTAGAAGAAACACACTTGTTCAAACTTCATAACTCATCCAGACCAACAAATGGCAGAGCATGGGGATAAGAAGAAGAATGCTGGAATTCGACAGAACGAGGTTCACATCCCACCTGCTAATTGAGGGGATTGACTTTATATCTCAGACTTAATTTCTTCATCTATGAAATGGAGATAACAGTACTGCTCCAGAGGGCTGTTGGGAGAATAAATGACATGACGTGATAAGCACTTAGCCCCCTTGATGCCACTCTTCAATTCAGACCCTGGGTGGGAGCTCCTGATTGTAATAGATGAAAACTCTCTGGACACCCAGCCCCTTCCCATTGGTCTCTGCTTGATGGTTGAGGGTTAGGTAAGATGTTCTCATGAGTGTCTTTTGGGTCCTATTCCTTCCTCATACCCCCACGCCAGGTCTAAAGGTCTCTTCTGGTGTACCACCCACTTCTACCTTATCATGCCTCTTGGAAGGGTTGGATGGGCTGCTGAGGCAGTAGGAGTCTCTGATCTCTATATCCAGAGAGGACCCTAAAGAAAGTGAGTTAAGGTTAGAGAGAACCTAGAACCTTCCACCCAACCTGCAGGTACAACCTACATGTGATTATAGATGAGATTTACATGCTGTCTGTGTTTGATGAATCCATCACCTTCCACAGGGTTCTGAGCATGGAAAGGTGAGTCTCAGCTGGAGTCGAGAATGAGAACCATGAGGTTCCTGCTTTTGCAAGGTGAGCTCATGTGCCATAAACTCAATTGGCTACGTGCTAGGAACTCAGCTAAGTGCCACTGGGAATATGAATATCAGCAAAGCATCACCTTTCCTCCCAAGTGTCTTCTCTGAATGCCATTTGTACATGAAATACCTTGAGGGCAAGGGAGAAGGTGCACTGTCAGAAGTCGAGATAAAGCCCTCCTGAAGGTCAGAGTGGAAACATCTTTCCCTGCACAGGGAAAGAACAGAAATAGGGTGGAAATTTCTTAAGGATATTTGGCGGTAGGATAGGATCCCAGCAGCCAAAGCAAGGGAAAGACTTCCCTGGCAGAAGGAACAGCTTCACCAAAGGCGAGGTGGTAAGAAATAGGTAAGCACATTTTAGAAATGGGTGGCCCACATGTGTGAAGAGCCAGCTGCCAAGAAGGTGGCTTTGGACCAGCTGTAAGAAGGCCACAAGCCAGGCTGAGGATCTGGGACTTCGTTCAGTGGGCACTTGGGAGCTGTCCTGTCTAGGTCCCCAAGAATGCCTTTTGTTAACTTCCTGCCTTAATTGGGGCAACTGTTTCTTGGACTGTGGGCCCTGTAGGCCCTTTGTCTAGGAAGGACCTCAAGTCCACATTCCTCTTTTGCCCTCGTAGACCCCAAGTCTTCATTCTTCAAATGTTTCTCCTTAATCTTGATTGTACTGTCTCCTCCCCAGTTTGCCTGACCCCAACAGGACCCATGTGATCTGGGGCACCCGTAAGGTGAGCCCCAGCTGCCTGTCCTTGGGTAGGGAAGGAAGGGGAGCCAGGACAGAAGGCAGACACCAGGTATGCCCTCCCCACTTCTCTTCCTCTAGGATTTCGGCATCTCTGGCTTCCGCTTGGGCGCTGTGTACACCCACAACTAGGAGATGGCCTCTGCCATGAGCTGTTTTGGCTACCTCCATGGCATCTCTGGGATCACCCAGCACAAGCTCTGTCGGCTGCTCCAGGACAGAGGTACTGAGCCCCATCCCAGGCTGGCATCTTGACCAGATCTCATGGCCATGGGGAATTCCTGGATCTTCTTATGCCTGTGACATACCGTCAACACACTGAGACCCTGTTCACTGTCTCAGGTTTAACGGTGGCAGAACAGGAAGTTCGCAGGAGGGCAGGATGCAATCAGATGGTGTGGAAGGGTGTAGATAGACAAGGAGGTGCTTGTCTAAAACAGAAGATGGGCTTTAATTTCTGGCTGTCTGGTAGCTTACAAGTGTCCTGCCTAGAAAGGGGATAGTCAATTGTACTCTAAGACTTGAAGGTGGGAACTTCAGAAGTCAATCCTTATGTGAAGGTCAGTTTTCCCTCCCCAATGCCCTGTTTGCGTCAGGCAAAGATGACAAAGAAATACGCTGATTCCTCCAATATGACTTAACTTCATCTTCCAAGGTGGCCAAAGGAGAGCTGCCATTTGGGCTAGTTGGTGTGGCTACATCTGTGGCACCTGGATTCACTTTCCTCCATGGATCTCCAGTGAACGCCGGCTTCAGAGGGCACTTCTCCCTTTAGTGCCATGTCCTGAACTTAGATAAGGCCCCCTTTATTTAGTTTCCTGTAAAAGAGGAGAATCCAGGCTAGAGGATTTAAATTAAAAACTGGGATATAATGAAACAAACTAATACAATCAGATAATCTGGTTTAGAAAACAATTTGCTTTCAGCTTTGGGTGGGGAAAGGAGTGGATAGGAGAAATCCGACTGGATGCTTCCCTACATGGTGCCAGGCCCTTTGCTTTTGGCAGAAACCAGATTCCCAGCCCCTTGAACACTGGTTCTCAACCTTAGGTGCACATGGGAATTACCTGGGGAGTTTAAATATCAATGCATGGGCTCCATCCCCAAAGATTCTGATTTAGATGATCTGGGGATATAACCTGGTCATCAGGACTTTTAAAAGCTCCCCAGGTGGTGCTAACATCTAGGTTCTTCAAAGTCCACCACGTGAGGCTCTAAGGCAGGAGGTAAGGGAAGATGTGTGTACCTGCTACTTGCCCAGTTGACAACAGCAGCATCAACCCCATGCAGGGGATACCCCAACTCCTTGCCTCAGGAGTATAAACTCAAACAGAACATTCCTATTGGACTGCTGAGAAGCTCAGTGTCTTCCCCAGAGTCATAGGTAAGAGGTGGGTGTGTGGGTTATGGATGCCATCAGTTCAAATATAATACAGAGTCAGTCTTGGATAGACATAGCTAGCACGAAGCCCAGGTAGGGAGCATTTGGTAAGGAACCCTCTGGTGGATCTCTGCCATGAGATCTGTGACAGTTCTCTTCCCCCACCCCTCCAGAATGGAGTGACAAAGTATACCTGCCCACTAATCGCTCCCGGCTGCAGGCAGCTCACAGGTACATCACTAACAAGTTGAAGGCATTGAAGATTCCCTTTCTCAATCGTGGCTCCGGCCTCTATGTCTGGATCAACTTGAAAAAGGTGAGTGAAGACAGGTATTCTTGGGCAGACCTACCAGATGGGTCTTGGACTCAGCTCCGTCGCTCTGCCCTCCATAGTACTTGGACCCGTGTACATTTGAGGAAGAGCTGCTCCATCGCCGTTTCCTGGACAACAAGCTGATATTGTCCCGTGGCAAGACCTACCTCTGTAAGGAGCCTGGCTGGTTCTGTCTCGTCTTTGCAGATAAGCCCCTCCGGCTAAAACTCGGTGAGTGGTGCTGAGCTCCCAAGCCTGGCATCCTCCAAAGATGCCACATCAACTCCTCTATAACCCAATACTCGAGTCTTCCCCCTTTTGGCCTTAGCAGCCTGTAGCTCCAGACTTTCTATACTATTTTTTTCCACTTTCATATCTTTAAGCTCCTTTGTAAACAGGAACTGATAGGCACTTGAGGTATATTACATGTTTTGAGTATCTGTTCTGTGCCTATTGAGCAGGGCCTTGGGACGATAAGCTAATAAGAAGTGGTACTCTGCCCTTGTGGGGCCTGCAGTCTACTAGGTGAGACAGACAGATGACCATGGAAGTCCCTCTATGTTATACAGTGGAGTTTAGATTCTCCTCTGAAGGTTATAGAAACAGGACATTCATTTCAACAACTATCTATTGCATCTCACTGCACGCTGGATGCTGTTCTACTTGCTGGGAATATAGCAGTGAATGAGAGAACATTTATGTTACAGAAATATCTTTTGGGCTAACTTGGAGAATAGACTGAGCGAAGGGTCACTAGAGGCAGATAGAAACCTTGAGCCAAGGCCATAAGCCATATTACAGGATTTGATTTGTCTTGAAGGTGTCTGGCAGGCAGGTGCTGTGACGTTGAAGCTCAAAGAGCCATCGGGGACGTGGCAGGTAGATTTGGACATCTGTCCTAAGGAAGGGAGGGCTGAAGTGCAGCATCTCTGAACCAGAGGCTCTATGGTGGTCTACCATGACTGAGTGTATCTGGGGCCCACCTGCAGACCTAGTAAATATTTCTCTCTCTGTCCCCATTTGACCCTGCCAGCCATGCGTGGGTTCTGTCAGGTGCTTGTAGAATAAAAGCAGGATTTGATAGTGAAGCAACTGGAGGATACACTGAGGGAGTAAGCGGCCTGTCTCCCAACCAGGGGCTCCAGCCAGTCACACGCTCAGGGCGTCCCACATGCTCCGCCCCTGGTCCAGAAGGCTGGGGTATTGACCTGGTGCCCTGACTGAACAGACAGTGGGCTTCTGCAGGCATGGGCTCATCTGACCTAGTCATCAACCTCCTTAAGCTGAGCACCTGTCATTTTTAGAAGCTTTGCATCTTTTTTTAGTCTTTGGTAGCCGTTGTGTGTGTACAAAATGTGTTTATGGGGGTTGGGGTAGGAAAGCCTAGAGAGGAGTAAAGGCAGCTTTCTGGGTCCCTATTCTGATGGGTTTATTTTTGTATTCCGTATCTAATAAATTCCATATTCTCTTAAATTCCAGGTCTGTTTTATTTCTTGTTCACATTCTTCCTGTCATCTTTGGGAGCTAGATGATTTTTTTCTTTTTCTTTTTTTTTTGTGAGGAAGATCAGCCCTGAGCTAACATCCGTGCTAATCCTCCTCTTTTTGCTGAGGAAGACCAGCTCTGAGCTAACATCTATTGCCAATCCTCCTCTTTTTTTTTTCTCCCCAAAGCCCCAGTAGATAGTTGTATGTCATAGTTGCACATCCTTCTAGTTGCTGTATGTGGGACACGGCCTCAGCATGGCCGGACAAGCGGTGCGTTGGTGGGCGCCCAGGATCTGAACCTGGGCCGCCAGCAGTGGAGCGCGCACATTTAATCGCTAAGCTACGGGGCCGGCCCCTTCTTTTTAAATTCTAAGGTGGGTTATATGTGCAGAATGCTGTCTGGGGGCAGGTCAGCAAGGAAGGAAAAAGGTGATCCCTAATTGATGGGGACTTTCCAGGTGTTGGATGCAGTGTCCCTTAGGATCCTTCCATGATCACACCCACCTTACACATGAGTGGCTGAGTGGCAGGGTGGCGGTTATAATTCCAAACGTTCCTGCTTCCAAATACAAGTTCTTTCCATTCTTGCCTTTTCAAAAGGCTTTTGAAATGAATCTCTGGTGACAAGCCTGGGTCTTCCATTTTCAGCTCTAGTGTTGTCAGCTGTTCAAATCATACCACCTGTGCGCTTCTCCGCAAAGCCCTTGCACGTCTGAGCTTTAGCCTGAGGGCTGATGCTGTGAATGGGCAGAGCAGAGACTATCGCCATTTTCTAGAAGATGCAAGAGCTTTTAGCACCAGCTGATGGCTTTGGCCATTCACTCGGGTTTGTGACCATCCTCTCTCTCTTGGGTCCAGGTTTGGTGGTTCTTATTCTTCAATGACAATTTTTCCTTTTTTTTTTTCAAATCAACAAAAAGCAGCACACCAACAAATCCAGATCCTTCAAGTTGGCTTTTTCTTTTTTTTTTTTTTTTGTGAGGAAGATTAGCCCTGAGCTAACATCTGCCAATCCTCCCCTTTTTTTGCTGAGGAAGACCGGACCTGGGCTAACATCCATGCCCCTCCTCCTATACTTTATATGGGACGCCGCCACAGCATGGCCTAACAAGCGATGCGTCAGTGCGCGCCCAGGATCCGAACCGGCGAACCCTGGGCCGCCACAGCAGAGTGCGCGCACCCAACCGCTGGCGCCACCGGGCAGGCCCTCAAGGTTTTTTCTTTTACACTAGACAAAGTTCTTTAGAAACTGACTTGGCTAATAGACATAGGAAGGGAATTCACCCGATGAATGAGGGAGCACTTAGGACCAGAAGAGAAGGTGGAGATGGGAACCAGAGGCTCTTGAGATCTCTGTAATGGGAGCTCTAGTCTCATAAGGCCACTGTCCTGAGATGGAGAGGATGGTGCCTTCCATGGAAGAGAGAGGCTGTTTCTGTCTTCTATTCTGTTCAAGATTCAAACGGTTATGTGAGAAAAATTTAATATTTTCCTATCCTCGAGCGTGGAATCTCCCTGCATTTATTTATATCTTTAATTTCTCTCAGCAAGGTCTTTGTAGCTTTCAGTGTACAGATCTTACACATATTTGGTTAAATTTATCACTACATTATGCTTTTCATATTACTTTAAATGTATGGTTAATTTCATTTTCTAATTGTTTCTTGCCAGTATATTGAAACAACTGATTTTTCTATGTTGTATCTATCAAGGACTTTGAAGGCTCTGAGATTTTACCCTACTTGCAAACCAACAGGTTTCATGGATCCCGGCAGAAGGCATGAGAATCCTGGGTCAGAGACAAAGGACAGCTTACTACTCACAGCAGTAGCAGTAATCAGAGTATCAGCTTTCGGTTCCCCAAGCCCTGATTCCTACAGGGCAAGCTGAGGCGCACTAGCGGATGCCTCCACATGCAGTGCGTGTGTTGCAAAGGAGGAAACCCAAGTTTAGGGAACCCGATTCTTTTATAATGAGCAGTAAGCCTGCCTGAACTTTGGCCCTGAGGGAGACATTATCTTATTATACTGAGTAGTAAACCAACCTATCATCTGCTCTGGAGGGAGACACTGTTGCTATCATGCAAGGCTGTTTGATATATATACACATATATCCTTGAAGATAGCCTAGAACATAGGCAGTCAGTGTCCCTGCTTGCAAGAGAGGCAGAAACATGAGAGACTGAGGAAGACTCATCTCCTGACAGTGTCTTGTGACCTTGCTAAATTCACTTTTATTAGCCCTAGTAGTTTGGGGAGGACTTTTTAAAAACTTTTCAATGTATACAATCATATTGCCTGTGAATAAAGATGATTTTCCTTCTTTGTTTTCAATATTTATGTCTCATTTTTCTGTTCAAATGGCATTGCCTAGAACCTCCAGCACAACGTTGAATAAAAGTGGTAAGAGAGGGGGCTGGCCCGGTGGTGCATGCGGTTGGGCGCGCGCGCACGCTCCGTTGTGGCGGCCCGGGGTTCGCCGGTTCAGATCCCGGGCGCCACTGACGCACCGCTTGTCGAGCCATGCTGTGGCGGCGTCCCATGTAAAGTGGAGGAAGATGGGCATGGATGTTAGCCCAGGGCCAGTCTTCCTCAGCAAAAAGAGGAGGATTGGCAGATGTTAGCTCAGGGCCGATCTTCCTTACCAAAAAAAAAGTGGTAAGAGGGGACATTCTTGCCTTGTTTTCAATCTTAGCAGGATTGAGTTCAGTCTCTTATTCTTAAGCATAACGTTTCTGCAAGTATTTTTCATACTGCCCTTACCAGATAGAAGAGTTTCCTTCAATTCTTAGTTTGCTGAGAGTTTTACCATGAATGGGGGTTTAATTTTTGTCAGATGTTTTTATCTGTACCTCTAGAGATGATATAATTCTCTTTCAATTATTGTGGTAAATTACATTGATTAAAAAAAATTAAACCAACATCATATGCCTGCAATAAGCCCCACATAGTCATTGATGCATCATCCTTTTATATATTGTTGAATTTGGGGAATTTTACATCTATTTTCATGAGGGATATTGTGCTATAATATTCTTTTTTGTAATGCATTGTTGTTTTCGGTATCAGGGTAATACCTCATACATGTTTTGGAAGTGTTCCTCAATTTTCTGAAAGTTTGTGTCAAATCAATTTTTTAAAAACTTTAAATGTTTGGTAAAATTCACCTGTAAGGCCATCTGTACCAGGAGTTTTCTTTGTGGGAAGGTTTTTACCCATGAATTCAATTTCTGTAACAGATATAGGGCTATTCACATTTTCTATTTCTTGTGTCAGTTTTGGCAATTTATGTCTTTCAAGAAAATCTGTCCATTTTATCTAAGTTTAATTATTGACATAAAATTGTTTATAATATTCCCATATTATCCCTTTAATATCTATAGGATCTGTAGTGTTATCTCCTCTTTCTTTATATTGAAATGAGTTTTTTTGATCAGTTAATTTAAATGTTTATCAATTATATTGAGCTTTTCAAAGAACCAAATTTGGTTTCATTGATTTTTCTCTATTGTTTCTCTTCTGTTTCATTTCCATTCTTACCTTTATTTTCTTTGTGTTTAATTTGCTCTTTTGCTAGCTTTTTAATGTGGAAGCTTAACTCAATGGTTTTAAGCTTTTTTCCCCCAAATATAAGCATTTAAAGCTATTGATTTCTCTCCAAGCATTGCTTTAGCTATACATAATTTTGATATGTTGGTTTTTTTAAACATTCAATGTTCTAATTTCCCTGTGATTTCTTTTTTGTCTATGATTTATTTAGCATATGTTACTTAGCTTCCAAATATTTGGGGATTGTTCAGCTATCTTTGTTAATGGTATCTACTTTAGTTCCATTGTGACTAGAGAACGTAAACTACAATTTCAATCCTTTGAAATTTACTGAGACATGTTGATGGCCAAGTATAGTCTGTCCTGGTCAATGTTTCACATGCACTTGAAAAGAAGTGTATTCTGTGGTTTTTGGATGTGGTGTTCTATAAATGTTAATTAGATTAAATTGTTTTATGATGTTTAAATCTTCTGATTCTTACTGTTATTTGATCCATTCTATCTATTACTAGAAGAAGGATGCTAAATTTTCCAACTATAATTGTTGATTTGTCTATTTCTCCCTTTTGTCCTGTCAGTATCTGCTTCCTGTATTTTGAAGCTTTGTTATTAGGAGTATAAACATTTAAAATTGTTTGTCATCCTGATAAATTGATCGGTTTATCATTATGAAATGTTTTGAATTTTTGGTAATTATTTTGAAGTCTATTATGTCAGATTACAAATATTTTAGCTTTCTTATGATTTTTTGTGTTAAAATACACATAACATAAAATTTACCATCTTAACCATTTTTAAGTGTACAGTTCAGTGGGATTAAATATATTCACATTGTTGTGCAACCATCACCACCATGCATCCCCATAGCTCTTTTCATCTTGTAAAACTGAAAATCTGTACCTATTAATAACTCTCCCTTCTCTCCTTCCCCGCTTCCGCCAACCCCTGTCAACCACCATTCTACCTTCTGTCTTTATGATTTTGCCTACTCTTAGTACCTCATATGTGGAGTCTTACAGTATTTGTCTTTCTGTGACTGGCTTATTTCACTTAGCATAAGGTCCTCAAGATTCATCCATGTTGTAGCATAAGTCAGAATTTCCTTCCTTTTAAAGACTAATATTTCGGGCCAGCCTGGTGGCTTAGCGGTTAAGTGCACGCGCTCCGCTGCTGGCGGCCCAGGTTCGGATCCCGGGCGCGCACCGATGCACCGCTTCTCCGGCCATGCTGAGGCTGCGTCCCACATACAGCAACTAGAAAGATGAGCAACTATGACATACAACTATCTGCTGGGGCTTTGGGGGAACAAAAATAAATAAATAAAAATTATTAAAAAAAATAAATAAAGACTAATATTTCGTTGTATGTATATACAACATTTTGCTTATCCATTCATCCGTCAACGGACATTTGGGTTGCTTCCATGTTTTAGCTATTGTGAATAATGCTGCCATGAACATGGGTGTACAAATATGTCTTCAGGACCCTGCTTTCAATTCTTTTGGGACTATATCCAGAAGTGAAATTGCTGGTTCATATGGTAATTCTATTTTTTAATTTTTTGAAGACTCTCCATATTGTTTTCCACAGAGGCTGTACCATTTTACATTCCCACCAACAGTGCCCAAGGGTTCCAATTTCTCCACATCCTTGCCAACACTTGTTTTCTGGTTTTTTAATAATAGCCATCCTCTCATCATTTGTGTGGTATGTTTTTTCCCATTTTACTTTTAACCATTTGTCTTTTTATTTAACATGTCTCTTGCAGACATATTCATATAATTGAATTCATATACTTGAATCTTGCTGCTTTATCCAGTCTGATGATCTTTTAATCGGTCCTGGTCATTACATTTAATGTAATTATTGATATGGTTGGATTTAAGTCAACTATCTTACTACTTGTTTCCTATTTGTGCCATATGCTCTTTATTCATTTTTTTCCTTCCTGTTTGCCTTCTTTCAGATTAATCAATCATTATTTAGTATCACATTTTATTGCCTTTTTTGGCTTCTTATACCTTTTGGTTTTTTAAAAACTTGTTTGCTCTGGGGATTACAATATATCTGTCCCATGCCCTCAGTGAGAAGTCCACAGTCCTTATCATGATTTATTTACAAAGACTCATGACCTGACCTCTGCTTGTATCTCCAGCGTTCCTCCCAGACCCTGCAACCTCCAGCCGAATTAGATTTGTTGCAGTTCATTAATGCTCCGCACTGACTCAAACCTCCAAGACCCCATCAAACCCTTCCTTCTGCTTCCAACACCCCACCCTCCAGCTAGCTAACTAGGACTCATCCTTCAGAACTCAACCATCACTTCCTAAGTGTTTGGGTGAATGTATGGTGTGTAGGGCTTTCTGTGTGAGCCAGTGCCTATGTTTGTGGGGGTGGGGTTAACCCCCCCTGCTGCATGCTTCCATAGCCCCCAGCCCTCCCTTTCTTAATAGTCATCACATCCATATGGCGGCCTTCCCAAGCAGCCAAGCCAGCGCGCTGTTTGTCGTGCTCATCGCTGTATCCCAGCATTTGCAGAGATCTGGCACAAGCCAGGCATTCAATGAGACTACTTATCTGAATTAAATAGAATGATGTGACTTAAATGGAGAGAACTGGCTTATTTCACAGAACATAACTAGAGGGCCAAAAAAGTCCCGAGAGCTGGCTCGAGGTCACAGTGTTAGTGGCAAGGCCGAAGTGAAGACAAGTGGAGTGGTCAGACAACAGTCAAGTTTTCCCAGGCATACTAGTAGCGAGGGATCCTGCGTATTTCCTGTCAGGGGGAGAGGAGAATTTTCCTACTCCAGGAGCCTCGGAGAGCGTGGGTGCTCTGACACACTGCCCAAGCCCCGGAGGTGTAGCGTCCGTGGCAGAGTTCCACAAATGTTGCGTAGAAGGAAAGGGGGAGAAATTAACAAACCCCCGTGAAAAACTCTCATAGAAGAAGGATGTTTTAAGGATGCCCTCGCCTTAATCGAAAAGGCTTTTCTGTGGGCGACAACCAGGCGTACACTTGCCAAGACCCTCCGTGGCTCTAACAGCCTCAAAATCGGAGAACTAGGCCGGGGAGGCAGAGGGAGGCGCGCCCACGTGCCGACGGGGGGAGGGGGGACACCGGAACCGACAGGCCACAGGGCGCCGAGGTGGCAGCGGGCGGCCCGCCCCTTCCTCGTGGAAGTCTCCGCCCCGGGCCCCTTCCCCTCCTCCGCTGCTCCTCGGGCCTGAGCGGCCAGTGGCGGGGGAGCGCGCACGGGAGGATCGGAGGAGCCCGGGCCCCCGGGGTGCGGCCACGTGTGCGCCCCCTGACGCGCAGGCCGCACGGAGGCGTCCTCCGGCCGCGGCCGCGAGGGGACGACCTGCGCCCCAACAGTCCAGGAAGCCCCGTGGTCCCCGAGACCGGGTGCCCTGGGGCCGGGTCCCCGCGCGTAAAGCGTGTGCGGGCGAAGGAAGCGGACGCACGTGCCAGCGCCGGTCCCCGCGAGCTCGGCCAAGTAGGTGCGACCCCCGCTTTGCAGAGAAGGGCAGCCTCGGGGCCCCGCTTCGTGCAGGGCTCAAGGACTCTCTGCACAAGTCTGCCTTTCCGTCCCCAAGCCCTTTGCCCCACTCACACTTCCTCCTCCTGGACACCGGGAGCGCCTCTCGCGAGCCGCCCGCCGCCGTGCAGAGGCCCTTTCGCTTTTTATCCCCCGGATCCGCCCCGCTGCGGGATTCCCAGGCCTGATCGGGCGCGGGTGTCCGGCTGGGGACGCGTCGCCGCCCGGCTGCACGCCCCGAGCCCGCCCTTCGCTCGGGGGCGGCGCTGAGCCGAGCCCCGCCGTCCCCCAGGCCCCCGGGCCCCGGGCTGCGCCTCCCACCCCGGCCTCCGCCCGCGCTGCCCGTCGCAGGCCTGGGCTGTCGGGAGCGACGGAGGTGAGCGCTCGGAAGAGCCCAGCCGAGCCTGGGAGGACCCCAGAGAAGACTTCGTGGACCACAATTTAATCGGGCCCCCCTGGGTTTCTGGGCCGCTGGCTGACACCCATCATTTGGTGTGTGGGGCTCGTGCCTCAGGACTGGAGTTATGATATAGCCTCCTCGGTGAGGAGTTATGATATAATCACATGTTTTACTGCACTTGGGCTATGAGCCAGGATTTGTTCTAAGCACTTTATCTGCATTAACTCATATATTTATATCCTCACTGCTACCCTGTGTGGTAGTTACGGTTATACCCGCTGTGCAGAGGAGGAAGCTGGCTGAGAAAGTGGAGGACCTCACGGGATGAGACCGCCCTCTCCCGGTGCCCTGGCCTCCCTCCCTCAGGAGTGAAGATGGCCCCTGGAGCTCTGCCTGGGGGGCCTGCACTTGTGGAGCCACCCTCTGCTGCAGACCACCGAATAATCTCATCCTATCCTTCACCCCTGTTCACAGCAGTCGCCACGGGCCCCTTCCGGATTCCAGGCTGCTTCAAGTTGGAAAATTTGAACCTGGCTTTTTGAAATTGAGGTAAGCGAGAATGGGCAAAGAACTTGGTGACCCCTTAGGCTGCAGGATGAAAAACTTCACAAAAGTAAAACAAGCCAAAGCAGCTGTCTGTTAAAGTCATATAAAAGCAAACACAGCTCCTGGCATGGCCTAGATGCTTAACAGGATTTACTTGTTGAAGCGATTGCACACATGGTTACAAGTAGTAACCACAGAGACATAGGAAGCGATGAGCATACAGACTTCAAGGAAGGAGCAGATGGGGAGGGGGGGCCATGACACCAATTCATTTCTGATGCTTGGTGCATTGAGTGCTTTTGTCTTTTTGTAGATGTTCGCCCTCCCTGAGAAGGAATCCAGGGCACCTTCCACCTGTCTGGGCCCAGCCTCCACACAGGACCTGGACAGTAACTATGGGGATGGTCTGGAAAGAGAATGCTCTAGAAAACCAGACCAGAAGCTGCTGGAGCTCTATGGAGTGGGTGATCCCACCACCAGGTTCTCTTTCAACAGCTCCCACCTGTCCTCTAGAGGAAGAGTCATTAAATGGTTCTGGGACTCAGCTGAGGAGGGCTACAGGACCTACCACATGGACGAGTATGATGAGGACAAGAACCCCAGTGTAAGTGAAGCCCTCTCCCCACTGGGACTCAAGAGAAGACTGCAGGGTGGGACACCCTATCTTGACCAGTAGGGCAGCACCCAGCTTGCTCTTGTCAGGGTGGAGTTATGGTCCTCTGATCTCCTAGAGGGCTTCTGATGTAGCTCAGGGAGGCCCCAGTTTATTAGCTGGATCAGAAAATAGCCCATTTATAATTAAGGGGGCCCTGATTTGTGAGGGAGGAATTCAAGAACCATGGAATGCTCTTATATGGATTCTGACCCACAGCCCATCAACTGTCCAACTTTATAGATGGGACAGGACTAGGGTTCAGGTTGCAACTGTTCCACTTATGGGTTGTGTATTCTTGAGCTAATTACTTAACCTCTTTGAACCTCAGATCATCTCTAAAATGGGATAATGACAACTGCTGTATAGAATAGTCACAATGAAATGAGATCAGGCATGTAAAGTTATTAGCACAGTGCTTCCACATAGAGCAGTCAATAAATGGTAGCTGCTATTATTATTAATGTTATCTGTCCTGATTATTGTAAGTTATTACCAGTAATACCTTCAGAGGGCAGAGAGCTCTCACGAATAACCCTTTAATAATCTTTATTTGTTGAGCATCTACCAGGCGCCAGGCACTGTTCTAGATGCCAGGGTTATAGCAGTGAATAAAAATAAAGTTCCTGCCCTCATGGAGTTTATAGTCTAGTGGAGGAGACAGACAGGAACAGACAAAGAAAACGTATGATATGTGGTGATAAGTGCTGTAGAGAAAAATAAAGCAGGGTAAAGAGGATAGAGAATGATGGAGTGGGCTGGGGGTGTTGCTACTTTATGTCAGGTGATCACAGAATGCCATTTTAATAAGGTGACATTTGAGCAGAGACCTGAAAAAAGTGAGGGATTGTATTAGCTATCTATTGCTGTGTAACGAATTGCTTCAAATCTTGGCAGCTTAAAACAAATGTTTCACAATTTCTGAGGTTCAGGAATCCAGGTGGGTGCCCCAGGCTGAAGATCTTCTGTAAAGCTGCAGTAAAGCCAGGGGCTGCGGTCTCATCTGAAGCCTTCGCAGGGTGGAGGGGAGAGGATCCACTTCCAAACTCACTCACAGGTTGTTGGCAGGCCTCAGTCCCTTGCCACATGGACTTCTCCATAGCACTGCCTCATGACATGGCAGCTGGCTTCCCCCAAGGCAAGTGATCCCAGAGACAATGAGAGATCACGAGTACCCAGGACGGAAGCCACAGGCTCTTTATAACCTAATCTTGGAAGTTACATCCCATCACTTCTGCATATCCTATTCATTAGAAGGAGGGCACTAGGTCCAGCCCGCACTCAAGGAGAAGAGATCACACAAGGATGTGAATACCGGGAGGTGGGGATCCCTGGGAGTGAGCATTCCAGGCAGAGGGAACAGCCACTGCAAAGGGCTCAGGGTGGAACCGTACTTGATGAGTTCAAAGGACAGCAAAGGGGTCAGCGGCTGGAGATGGGCTGGAGATGAGGTCAGAAAGGTAATGGGGCGGGGGTGGTGAGAGACCCTGGAGGGCCTTGACAGGACATGGTGAGCCTTCTAATTTTAGATAAAGTGGGATGGAAAGTGTTTAAAGGAGGAGCAACATGATCTGATTTTGGTTTTTAAAAGATGATTTGGACTTGAACTGCTGTATGGAGATTAGACCCAGGGTGGGCAGTGATTGGGAGGGAGTGGGCAAGAAAGGAAGCAGGGAGCTATTACACTAATTTAGCCGGGAGGTGCTGGTGGCTTGGCCCGGGGTCTTGGCAGTGGAGGGTGAGCAGTGTTTGGACCATGCACGTGTTTTGAGGGTGGAAGTGGCAGGATTTACAGGAGCGTTGGCAGTGGGTGGAGGAGTGTGAAGGAGCACTGCCTTTTATTTGTCATAATCTGAGCTCATCCAAGCTGTACTTCTTCATCCTCCTCCTTCCTATGCCCCCAGTAACTCAGGGGTCAGGAGGATAGCGCATGCGTCTCTCTGCGACTCTATAAGGGACGACTTGAGCTGTGCCTTCCCCCATCCCTCCCCCATGAGAATCTGTGCCTATGGGGTAGGGTCAAGGTGGGTGATGTCGCGCGGGTCTCCGGGGGAGCATTTCCACCAACACAGGGCTCTTCTTGCTCTGCATACACCCTCGTTTCTGTTCCAGCCAGAGCCCCGATTTACTTTGTACATTCTTTCATCCCGTAAAAATGTATTGAGTCCTTCTAAGCGCCTGGAGAGACACAGTGGTGTCTCAGGCATGCATCCGGCCTTCAGGGACCTTCCCATCTAGTGGGAGAGATAAGGAATGTGCAACAGTCCCTGTGACCTGGGGCAGAAACTGACCAGTGCTCTAAAGGGTCTAGAAGAAGAAAAGATCTCTTCCAAGGTGGGGTTTTGGGGAAGGCTTCCCGGAGGAGATGGCATTTGAATTGAACTTTAGAAATAGGTAGATGGGTTCAAGGAGCAGAGTGGAGGGCACGGCTTGAGCAAAGGCAAGGGGGGCGGTTGGAAGGGCGGGATTGCAGGGAGCTCCGGCCTTTCTTTGCTGCCTCGGTGTGTTCCGCGGGCCTCTCGTTGGCCCCCTCTGCTATGCTCACCCTGCCTCTGTACCTCTCGTCTCCAGGGCATCATTAACTTGGGCACCAGTGAGAACAAACTCTGCTTTGACCTGCTGTCCAGGCGGGTAAGTCCCGGTGCTCCTGTGGGTGGCATCGCCAGCTCCGAGGGGCTGTCTTCTCTTGGATATCCCCAGAATGCTTCCCCCACAAGAGCTGGGTGCTTACCTCCGCAGCCCTGGCCTGGGTGTCAGGAGACCCAGATTCCAGATCTGCCTCGGGGGTGACTTTCTATGTGATCTTGAGGGAGATCTATGTGATCTTCCCTACTCTGATCTTGCTTCTTTATCTCTTCAGGCCTTTCCCTCGCTCAGTCCCTCCTGCTGTCTAGGTCCCTGCTCTCAGAGGGGAAACGCTACTTGGTGTGTGGTCAGTATTTAACAACTGGCTCTTCAGTGGGGAGAAGAAGCCCTGATTTGTAGCTTTTGCTAATTCCCATAGTGTAAATACTCCCACGTGGCCGATTTCAAGCTGCTGATGTGACGTCACTGCAGGCAGAGTTGGGAAGAGAGGCGCAGTGGGGCACCCGTTATGTCACGTCCCCCCGTCCAGACACATAGACGGAAATAACCTCGAGCACAGATGATAGTCAGATGTAGTAACACCATAGGGGCGATGATGTTTGAGTGCTTATTGTTTTAAATATAATTTACATAGTTTATATATAATTTAATTTTTTAAATGATTGTTTTTTAACACGGCTTGCAAAATTCCTGAAAATTTAGTAAGCAGATTTCTTGAGCTGGTGCGAGCCATCTCTAGCAAACGAGATGTCTTCCCAGGTCTTTGAGTCAGAGTTTGAGATTGTAGAGAGGGCGACACTTAACCCAAAGGAACACATTTCCGAGGGTGAACTATCCAGGCCCCAACAGGAGACGGAGGCAGGGAGGGGGCTTGAGAGGCCTGTTCTACCGAAAGCCAGCTCTCTGCTCTCAGGCAGCTCAGCACCGTCCAATAGAAATAAAATGTGATATGTGATAAAATAAATGTGATCAAATAAAATTATATGTGCCACACATATAATTTAAAATTTTCTATTAAATAAGTAAAAAGAAACTGGTAAAATTCACTTTAATAATATATTTTATTTAGCACCATAGATCTAAAATATGACCATTTCAACATGTAATCAACATAAAAAATTATTAAGGAGCTATTTTACCTACTGTTTTCAGATCAATCTTCAAAATCCAGTGTGTTCGATTCAGACCGGCCACATCCCAAGTGCTCAGTAACCACATGTGGCTGGTGGCTTCCGTATTGGACAGGGCAGCTCTAAGGGATGAAGGAGAGCGGGGAAAGGCTGGACTTATACACAAGTGGCTGGTGACCTTTCTTCTTTTGGTCCCACTGCCCAAGGCCCCTGCCTTTCCTTGACATTGTGTGTGTGATGCCCTGTGTGTCCGTAACCCAGCACCTGGTTGGGGTGGGGATGGTCTAAAAACAGCTACATTTTCCAAAGTGTAAGGTTGAGCTGAGCCCACAGGAGCACAATGGGCTGAGTCTCTCTAGAAGTTGGAGCCAAGACCAGGATGATGGCACCCAGTTCTGGGACCTCTTCCATCACCCCACGGAGTTGCTGAGTAGCACGGTCTCTTATCGCTGCCTCCACGAATGCACCCCTCTGGTATTTTTAGGTGGCAGTGTTGTATAAAGAGCACTGGACTAGGAGTCAAAAATTCTGGATTTTGTCTCAGCTCTGCCACTTGCTAGCTCTGTGACCTTGGCTGAGTCACCTTACTTTTTGGAGCCTCAGTTTCCTCATGTGGAAAATGGGCACGAGAATGCTGTCCCTGTGCTCCCGTCTCATGGTTTCTCTGATGAGCAGACCAAGCCCTGGCATTAGAGGCCCTGGTGCCGTGTGGATGGGGGTGGTGGTGCCGGCCCTCAGCGTGAGGGTGTGCGGCCCTCAGACCTGCTCTCCCTTGTCTGTCCCCAGCTGAGTCAGAGCGACATGCTGCGCGTGGAGGCGGCCCTGCTGCAGTACCCTGACTGGAGGGGGCATCTGTTGTGAGTAGTTGCTTCAGGCCTGTGGTTCTCAGCCCAGGGTGCTTTTGCTCCCCAGGGGACACACGGCAATGTCTAGAGACAGTTTTGGTTGTCATAACTGGGAAGGGGGTACTACTGGCATTTATTGGGTAGAGGCAAGGGATGCTGCTACACCTTCCACAATGCCCAGGATGGTCCCCACAACAAAGAATTATCTGGTCTAAAATGTCAGTAGTGGAGAAAGCCTACTGTAGGCTGCGGGCCTGGTCCTGGAGACCTGGCGATCATGGGCTCTCCTGGAGCATCTGCAGGGAACTGGTGCGTCTGCCAGTCCCACCCCAGCTCAGGAGCTCCCTAGCGTGGTTTCTCTGGGTCTGAGGCAGGAGAAGGGCCTTCAGGTGAGGAGTCTTTGTCCCCACTTTCTCAGTAGCTTTAAAGGAGCCAGAATCAGCTAAGGGGGAGCTAGCTAGGGCCTTTTCCTGTACGATGGGAGATGGTAAATAATACTAATAAGAGTTTATACTTACTGAGTACTTACTAGGGGCCAGACGCTGTTCTAAGAGCTTAGTGACTGAGCAGGACTTGAGTCCAAGAGTGATTCTGAAGCACGTGTTCTTATAGGAGTTAGGATGGTGGTCCTGGAGTCAGATCACTGGGCTGGAGAGTGGGCTCTGCCACTTGCCAGCAAGTGACTTAATTCCTTCAAGCCTCAGTTTCTTTGTCTGTAAAATGGGAATAATAATAACAGTAGTTGCATCATAGGCTCGTTATGAAGATTAAATGCATAAAATTCTCCGAATAACACCTGCATAAGGTAAATGCTCAATAAATATTAGCAATAATAACTATGATAATAGTTATTGTTATAATAATACTGTTATTATTATTGTTATTATTAGCTAGATCTACGTATAGAGTATTACTTTTGATGTCCCTGAAGTCTGCTGATTAGGTGGGGTTGGTGTTCTAGGACTACTGAGAATGAAAGTTTTGATTCATGGGGGTAGTGATGGGGGGCAGAGGAAGGTGGGCACCGAGGAGTGGAGACAGATACACTCCCCTCGTGGGAAACCAGAGGGGCGTAATGGGAGCTGCCTGAAGGGTCCCCAGAGGAGCTTTGGGACGGGCTGTGGGTTGAGGCCCCTCGGACAGGCTCTGCCCGTCTGTCTGTCTCATCTCCAGCCTCCGGGAGGAAGTGGCCAGGTTCCTGTCTTTCTACTGCAAGAGCCCCGCACCCCTCAAACCGGAGAATGTGAGTAGCCCCCCTTCTCTGCTCTTGCCTGCTCTTCTGCCCTCCTGCCCCCACTTCTGGCTGGCCAGGGGTAAGGTGGGCTTGGGATCCGCCTTTCACTTAGTTTTGATTTGTTTCCAAGTGGAATTAGGAATATCCGCTTCCTCTCTCCCCCTCATCCTAGATATTTCGAGTTTGGGGATAATTTCTGCCCCACTTTGTTCTGTGGCTCCACTTTGCCTCCACACTTTTGGCCAAGATTCTCTGAGTGACCAGTTCCCTCTTCCTTGCTCAGTTGACCTAAAGCAGGGTCCCCATGAATGACCCACATGAATGAGCTTGGCTGTTAGGAGGGGCCTTCGGGGACCTCCTGTGGCTTTGCTGAGACAGAGCCATGTAGGGCGCCAAGCTGGGACCTGGCTCTCCCTCTGTGCCGTCCTGGGACAGAGGCTGCAGGTCCTTGCTCCCTCCTGGGACAGATTCATCTTTGTCCCGTGGATGTGTCACCCGCAGGTGGTTGTTCTGAACGGCTGTGCCTCTCTCTTCTCTGCTCTGGCCACGGTGCTGTGTGAGGTGGGGGGTAAGTGGACTGTGCCCCTCAGCACTGGGGGCTGCCCTGTGCCTGCAGTGTCCCCAGTGGCCTGTCCTCGAGGGCTGCATCAGAGTGCTCTCAGCCGTAATAGACTACAGGGGGCTCAACAGGACCCCCAGGGGTCAGCAATCCAGGGGAGGTCACTGTGATGCCAGGATTCTGGGCTGTCTCTCTGCGATCACCTTGGCTTTTCTTTCATGCTCACAGATGGCTGTCACATCCTCACGTGACAGCATGTCCTAAAGCAGGAAGAAAGGGATGAGGTTGTGCCTTGCCTGTCTCTTTTTTATCAAGAGAGGGGAATGGGGCTTTTCTTTTCCAGAGGGGTCCCAACAGAGCTCCCCTTACATCTTACTGGCCAGAACTGGCTCACAAACCCATTCCCAAGGCAGTCTCTGGGAAGGGCGACCAAGAGAGCCATGGTTGGCCTAAACCAAACTTGGTTCGTCCCCCGGGGCTGGGGGAAGGCCCACCTTCCTTGGACTTACTGCTGGTCATATCTGAGAAATCTGGTGCTCTCTTAGTGAGGAAGAACACTGGAATGGCTGTTGAGTAGCAGCCAGTGGTGCCTGCTACAAAAGCCATAGTCGTATTGAGAACTGGTCATGGTCAGAGGTTATTGGTTTCCAGGAACAGAGGCCACTCACATTAGCTTAACTAATAATGGTAATGTTAGTAAGATTTATTGATCACATACTACATTCTAGGCACTGGCCTAAGAATTCAGTCCTCACAGCACCTTATGAGGAGGTTGTCTGGTTACCCCCACTTCACAGATGAGGAGATTAAGGCACAGTGGTTAAGTAACTGGTCAAAATCACACAGAGAGATAGTAACCAGGATTTGAACCATAAAAGGAAGATTCATTGCAAGGATGTTGTAATAGGCAAGTTCCTACCCATTCCAGAACAATTGAGAACGGGATCAGCATCACACTCTCCATCTCTCCCTGGGGTATGCAGTCCCCCTTTTCTTGGCCTCTCTCTGGACCTTCCTCAGCTCTGTATGGCCCAGTGTTGCTGCCCCAGCTCCGACTCCCTGTGACCTTTCCCTTGCAGTACACGTTCTCAGCTCACGAGGTCTGTGCTTCTTAGAGCAAAGTCTTGAGAGAGAGAGCACGTGATGGGTTTCTGGCCGGCCAGTGGATCGGTTCCCTTGGGTCATTTGTCTACCTTTGGTCCAATCCCCATAGCTAGGGGAGGGAACATGTAGGACAAAGGCTGCCCCTTCCAGACTGCGAGTGGGGTGGATGGTGCTAAAGGGATGGTTGGGAAGGGAGGGCAGCTTGACCTCTCTCCTCTTCAGAAGTGGAGAAATGCCTTTTCCCCTTGACTTTGGAGGTCATCTCAACAATCCCCCATCCACAGCTAGAGACTTCTGCCTGGCATCCCCTGCACTCAATGGTCTCAGCCTTCAGTCTGTGTGCCCCCAGGGCTGGAGAATCCACTCCTTCTGAAGCAGCACATTCTCTCTCTGGGCAATTCCGTATGTTGCAAGGTTTTCCACTTCTTGAGCCCAGATCATCACCCTGCAGCTTCGACTCCTGGATCCAAGCGTGTCCTTGGAGTGACCCCACATGTCAAGCGCTTCAGAGGGATCCTCTAAGCTTCAGTTTCCTCATCAGTAAAGTTAGAATGATAATAGTATCTACCTCACAGAGTGATTGTGAGGATCCAACCATGCCATCGCATCCATGAGATAAAACACAAATTAATGTTTAGTGCAGTTCCCAGGACGTAGTAAGTGCTCAATAAATGTTGATTACTAATTATTAGAAGAGGGACTGATCTCGGTAGATCCAGGCTTCAGAAAGAGTTTGGGAACTGAGAGAGGGTGCGTGCGCCAAATGTTCCCCAAGGACATTGAAGGCTTGGAGAGGCACAGGGCCAATGGACGGGGGTCTGGGGTGTTCCGGCCCGAGGGTGACAGGCCCTCGCCCACTCCTGCCCCCAGAGGCCTTCCTGATCCCTGCCCCTTACTATGGAGCCATCACACAGCACGTCTATCTCTATGGCAATGTCCGACTGGTCTGTGTCTATCTGGACAGTGAGGTAAGCATTCCTGGGACCCCAGGTAGGACCAGGGCCTTCCTGGAGGCCAAGACTTTTCTGCATCTGAATTTGAGGGTGCACGTGGACAGAAGTCCATGCTCAGGGCTCTGGGGTTACCAGTGAAAGGGGAGTGGAGCTTTCTGCTGCCTGTGGCTACCCGAGCCTGGGTTTCTGTGGGCTCCCAGGCTCTTGGCTCTGAGATTCCTGGTGTTGATGGTTGAAGCCAAGGGCAGCCTCCAGGAGACTACACCGAAATAGTAGAGTGAGAATGGAGCAGAGCAGACCTCAGCATGGACATCCTTGGACCCCAGTGGAGGACCTCTGGGGGCTTTTCCCAAAACCTAAGAGTGATGAGGGTGTCCCTGAGTGATGGCGCAGGGGTGGGTGGCAGTGAGAGGGGAGTGGCCCCACCTGTGTTTCTCCAGAGACTGTTCTAAGGAGGCTGGAGATGACAGGGGTAGGAGAGGTCCCCCGAGTTCAGGTTGGCGGGGAGTAGGGGTGGGTTGTCACTGAATTTGGCTGGTGGAGTTTGTGGGTATTTTTCCAGGTCACTGGGCTGGATGCACACCCCTTCCAGCTCACCGTGGAGAGGCTGGAGGTGGCCCTACATGGAGCTAATTCTGAGGTCTGAGCATCAAATCCAACCCAAGGCTGGGAGTGGGTGGGTCTGAGCAGGGCATGGACCCTCTTCCTGTGGCTGACCTCCCCCCGGGGGTAGAGTTGGCAGTCTTTAATGGGGACAGGGGCGTAGGGTGGTAGCACAGAACCATTCTGGGGGTCAAGCAGGAGCCTTCCCATGGAGGGTCTGCCCACCGGAGAAGGACTCAATGTTCAGAGAATCAACCAGGGCACCTGATTAAAAACACCACTCCCCCACTCCACCCAATTCTGATTCAGCCGGTCAAGTGTGCAGCTTAGAAGCCTACAGTTCAACAGTGTCCCTGGTGATTTGAAGAGGTGGTCCCCCCTCACTCTGAGGGGCTCTGAGGCCTCCTGAAGACAGGCAGCGGCCAGCAGTACTCCTGGGCTTCTTTCCAGTCTCCTTTTCAAAAATCCGCCAACTGAGTTTTTTTGCTATGGTCGTTAAAGCTGTGCATGCCCACTGTAGGAATTTTAAAAGTGCAGCCCACCCCCCCCTGTAATTCTATCAACAAAGGCAATCTCTGCTGGCTGGTGGGCGTATTTCCTCCTGGGCTCTGTTCCCTGCATTTGTTTTCTTTCATAGTCGACAGGATGCTGCAGATGTAATTCTCTGCCCTCGTTCGCTTCCTGTAGGGTTGTGAACATGTTCCCATCACATTCCCCAGGAGCCCGCTCTCGACCAGCCCCGTCCAGTGGGACCACGTGGCTCTGGCCTTCAGGATTTCCTGAGGGTCTCTTGCCTCACTCATGATTTCAGGGTCTAAAGGTCAAAGGCCTCATCCTCATCAACCCCCAGAACCCCCTGGGTGACATCTACTCCCCCGGAGAGCTACGGGAGTTCCTGGAGTTTGCCAAGAGGTGAGCACCCGACACTCACCCCACAAAGTGTCCCAGTGGATCAGGGTTCTGATGCGGGCTTTGGGGCCGGTCTTTCCACCCTCTTTACTCCACCGTGGGCTTCTACCTGCTTTGGCCCATCCCGGGCAGTGGGGTGGGGAGGTGGGGGTCTGTAGGATGCTGGTTCTCTCTTTCTTTTTATAACAACAGCTGTCATCTATTGCACGCTCTAGGGGCCAGGCATCCTGCTGAGCACTTGATAAATGCTCTATCTCATGTAATCCTCCCAACAACCCAGTTCCGTATGGATGCTGTTGTTATCCCAGTTTACTGAGCCTTAGCGTGAGGGGTGGAGCCAGACTTGAATCTGGGTGTGTCTGTACTTAACAGTCTTGCACTTAACTGTGCCCTTCCTCCTGGAGGTGGCCGAGGGCTCTGCCTCTCCCTCACCTGCTTCAAAGCCCCATTGTCATCTGCTTTGTGTGTGCGGCTTCCTGTGTGTTTGAAAAGAACAGGCGAAAGAAGGGTGTTCCTGGAAAAAACAAGTTTGGTAACCCTGGTCCCTCTGGATTTCTGATTCACTGCTCTCCCACCCTGGAGGACGAGTTTGGCCTGTGAACCAAGCTCTCTCCTCCCCACTACCTGCCCCCAGGCATGAGCTGCATGTGCTGGTGGATGAGGTCTACATGCTGTCCGTGTTTGAGGAGTCGGTGGGGTACCGCAGTGTCCTCAGCCTGGAAAGGTAAGGCTGCCCCCACAGAGCTGACTCTGCCGGCCCCCACCCCGCCCCAGTGTCCTGGCCCCTCTGTGGCTTGGCCCACAGGGCATGGCCTGCCCCAGGGCGATTGCTCTTCCATCCAGCTGATCCCACTGTCGTCAGATCCCCTAATGAGAAGATGGGAGGGCTGGGCCGGATCAGTGGTTTTCAGATTGTTCTGTGGGGTGTCTGAGAGCAACAAGGAGGGGCCGTAGGATTCCTTGAGGGAGGGCTGGGTGGGTGGGAAACTGGCCTGCTTTGCTGTTTCCTTCATCCCCCGAGTAGCTGAAGTTTCATTCATTCATTCACCCACTCACTCATTCATTCAGGTGCTCTTTGCATGTGCTAAGTACTTCTGGCTTTTTGGGCTTTTTCATTGGATTTAGTTTGAGCCAAGAGCACCTTGGAAACACTTGGACCAGATCATCTGTAATGTCTGTGAATCTGACATTCGGAGATTCTGGCAGTTCCACTCGTTCAGACCTTTCAACCCTGCTGAGTCCTTCCCGTTGGCTCTCTCAGCTAGTCCTTGCAAAGCTCTGCAGAGTACCTGGGGCATGGGTTGTACTCCCCTTCGTTCATGGATTAGGAAAGTGGGACACAGAGAAATAGAGACTTGTCCTCTTCTCTGTGCCAGACACCGTGCGAGGTGCTGGGGACGCCACTGTGAACAGGAAAGACACAGGCCCTTTCTATGTGGCACTTGTATTTCTAGCCAGAAAAACACATTTTAGCAGCTAAATACACAGCTAGTCATTTGATTGTGGCCATGATCAGTACTAAAAGGATAAGTGTGGGGGCCCTGAGAGGAACTGCTTGGGACACCCGTTGGCCTGGTCTACGGGGAGATGATCAGAGGTCTGTTTGAGGAAGTGACACCTGAGCTATGCTCTAGATCGGGGGACGGCAAATATTTTTAGATCAGGTGGCAGATATTCTAGGCTTTACAGGCCATGTGATCTCTCATTCAGCTCTGCCATCACCACACAAAAGCAGCCATAGACATGTACATGAAAGATTGTGGCTGTGTTCCCATAAAGTTTTATTTACGAAAACAGGCAGTAGGTGGGATTTGGCCTGCAGGCTGTAGTTTGCTGACCCTGCTCTCAAGGAAGCGTAGGAGTTGGTGATTCAAGAGGTGAAACCAGGGCTTGTGTTCTCCGCAGGCTGCCTGACCCCCAGAGGACCCACGTGATGTGGGCGACCAGCAAGGTGGGTTCCTGGCTGGCCTCGGGGTGTCAGGGAGGTGGGAGGGCAGAGAGGCTGGGGAACCGGCTTCCTCCATGGAGGGCTGGCCACCTCCTAGGGTGCCTTTCTCCCACAGGACTTCGGCATGTCTGGGCTCCGCTTCGGCACGCTGTACACAGAAAACCGGGACGTGGCCACGGCGGTGGCTTCCCTCTGCCGCTATCACGGCCTCAGTGGCCTGGTCCAGTACCAGATGGCACAGCTGCTCCGGGATCGCGGTGACTGCCTGGGCCTGGTCACCTAAGGATGGGGAGGGGGTTGAGGCCAGTCTGGGACTGGCCAGGAATCATGGATGGTTCTCCCACAAGAAGAATTCAGGGTAGTGTTGGAGAGTGCCAGCTCTGGGCCCAGACTGGGTTCATACTCTCCTCGGTCACTTCCTGGCTGCACAGCACATCCCTTCATCTCCCGAGCCTCAGTTTCCTCATCTGTAAAGCAGGGATCATAATGGGACCTGTTTTGCAGGGTTAGTATGATTTGTCATTCAAGTAGAATAGTACTTGGCATATAATCGACAACTAATCAATGTGAACTCATTATTATTAGCTGTGAGCACTTGAGCAGAGGCTACTAGGGGAAATTTTTCTGAGGGAAGTATCTCTGTCCATGCAGATCTGTTCTGTTCCCAGGTTCAGACCGCGGGTTTAGATGGCGAAGGTGACCCCTGATTGCCATCACTGGTTGAGCCCTGCTAGATGCTCTCAATGCGCCATCTCGTTTGTCCCTCTCCAGAATCCTAGGAAGCAGATATTCCAGTATTTTCTGCATTATTTTATAGATGAGGAAAATGAGGCCCAGACACTACACACCTGCTCTTGTAGATACATTAGAAAGAATAGTGACAGCATCAAGTGTTGGCAAGGCTACGGAGCAGCTGGAACTGTCACACTCTGCTCCTGGGAATGTAATATGGTGCAGCCACGTTGGCTGTTGCTTATAAAGTGAAACACACACTTACCAAATGGGCCAGCAATGCCACTCCTAGGTATTTACCTTGATGGTCATGTGAAAACCTCGATGTGAATGTTTATAGCTGCTTTAATCATAACCACCCCAAACTAGAAACAACCCAAATGTCCTTCCACAGATGAATGGAGAAGCAAACTGTGGTGCATCCACATGTGGAATACTACTGTGCAATAAAATCCGTGACAACAGGATTAATCTCAAAGGCATTGTGCTGAGTGAAAGAAGCCAGTCTCAAAAGATTACATTACTGTAGGATTCTAGTTACATGACACATTCTGGAAAAGGCCAAACTACAATGGCAGAGGACAGACCAGTGGTTGTGGGGAAGGAGACGATGTGACTATAAACAGATAGCACAAGGGTGATCTTTGGGAGGAGGGCACTGTTGAGTATCCTGCCTATGGTGGGGGTTACACAGATCTATCCATGTGCTAAAATTCATCGAAGTGGACACCAAAAAAAAAGGTTAATTAAAAAAATGAGGATCGGGGAGGTGAAGTTGCCCAACGCCCCACATCTTGTCAGTGGCCATGCTGGGATCTGAGCCTGTGTGACTCAGGAGCATCCTTATGTGAGTGGATCAGCCTCTGGTTAGGGTCTGCATCCTGAGGGACCTGGAGCTGTCAGGGCCGAGTATCCGGATGTAAGATGCTTTGCACTGAGTACTGAACATGCCCATCGCCCCGGTCGACCAGCTGGAGGGCAGGCTCACCGGTCTTGGCAGCTCACTGCCTTGTTCTTTTCAGTGCTTAGATTCGCGGGACGGAGTGGAGGGTTGATGGGAGATTTATCTTTTGGCTTCTTTTTCACCCAAACAGACTGGATCAACCAGGTGTACCTGCCAGAGAACCACGCCCGGCTCAAGGCTGCCCACGCCTATGTCTCGGGAGAGCTCAGGTCCCTGGGGATCCCCTTCCTGAGTCGGGGGGCAGGCTTCTTCATCTGGGTCGACTTGAGGAAGGTACGCAGGTGGGGGAGCGGGTGGGGAGGGAGTTGAAGCCTCCCTCCAGCAGGTGAGGGGCAGGGGCATCTCCTTTGTGTCCTGAGCCCCTTCCACCCTCCCAGTACCTGCCCGAGGGCACCTTTGAGGAGGAAATGCGGCTCTGGCGCCGCTTTCTGGACCAGAAGGTGCTGCTGTCCTCTGGCAAGGCCTTCGAGTGTAAAGAGCCCGGCTGGTTCCGCTTGGTCTTCTCAGACAAGGCCCACCGGCTCTGCCTGGGTGAGCACTCAGCCCTCCTGGCCCCGTCCTAACTGCATCCTTCACTCTGCCTTCCCTCTTCTGGCCCCGCGTGTGGCCTCAGCAGCTTCGGCTTGTTTGTCCCCACCCACCCAGCCCTCGTTGCTGACGGGGCATCGCTTCCCCTTCCCAGGGATGCAGAGGGTCCGGCAGGTGCTCGAGGGCAAATCCCAGGTGGCAGAAGACCCCCCAGCCTGTCAGATCCAGGAGCCGAGGGACCAGCACAGGTGAGCTGGCCATTGCCTCATGGCCGCAGGGCCTGGCAGCCGCTGCCGACCTGGGCCATTTGGGGCTGTGAAGGCTGATGGTGGGTGAGCCGTTTGCCGGGAAGATACCCAACTTGCCCTTGACCCTGAAGAAGATGAACTATTCTTTGCCTCTGTTGGTGGCAGTGAGAGACTCCTTAAGCTGAGGTTCCACCTGGTCCATCCCCCTCCCCCTCTATTAAACAAAACTGGGAGAAACTGGAAGCGTCTGTTGTGAGTAATTTACAGAATGGAGGAGTCATGACTGCTTCTAACCACAACCCTCAGCCCCCTGAGGACGTGAAAAGAAAACAAACAGCCTGTACCTTCCTCTGACAGCGCCTTCATTCTTCCTTTGTTGCCGTGGAAACAAGTCAGAGGAACAACACGTATAAGAGAGTATGCCCCCCAAATTAAAGAAAGTGATAATTTCCAAAGTACCAGGAGAAAGGAGTTAATTCTACGTGTTCAGAGTGTTCTCCACGCACTTAGGATGTGTGGGCCCACAGCACACCAGGGACCTGGGACAGGCCTCTGCTTGGGACACGGTGACCAGGATGATGTGGGAGTCAGGAGGGGCTTCTCTGTCTCTGGGATGCTCTTCCTCCTCCTCTTCCTCCTTCCTGGCAAGGAGCTGCCTTCCCTGATGACCCCAAACCAGAGTGACCTAGCCATGACTGGGCTGGACCCTGAACCCAGGCTGCTGTGGGGATGTTCTGACCGAGGCTGGCCTTTCCACGCTGAGCATGCAAAGGGCCACCCACCCCATCCCCAAGGGTGCTTTAGTTCAGAGCCCACGTGAGCATTCTGATCCGACCTTAAATCTGTGTGCTGAGAACTCTGGTGCCAACACTCCTGTTTAGAAAAGCTGTCTCTTTCCTTGTTCCTCTTTTAAGAGAATATCGGTGAAATCAGCATTTCCTTCCTATAAACTATGCTATTTGGTTTAGATTTGTTTTCCTCCTTCTTTTTGCCTTTCATTCATTCATTCTTCCTCCCTGTCTTTTCTTGAATACCTTCTATGTGCCAGACACTGCTGGCTAATTGACATGTGTTATTTCTAACTCTTAACAACCCTGGGAAGCTGACATTATTATCCCCCATTTTACAGATGAGGAAACTGAGTCTCAAAGAGATGGATGACTTTCCGAAAGTCACCTAGCTAAAAAGTATCAGGGCCAGGATTCAGAGTCAGGTTGGCTGGGTTCAAAGTCCTGTGCTCCTCCCCCTCTGCCCACCCAGGTCCCAACTGGATTTGACTCTTTCAGTCTTCAGCACCAGGCTTCGTGTTGTCGTTGTCATCATCTTTATTTTTTACTGCCATTGGCTCAGTAGCAGTCCTTTCTACTGCCACTTCTGGGAAACGTTAGAACTCGGATTTGTTTTACTGGAACGCCTTCCGCTTTTACAGAAGGTTAAAATAAGAATGGCCACACGGAGAGCTCTCTGCATCCTTTCCACAGACTTCTGTTGTGACACTGCCGTTGTTGTTCAGGGTCCCCCCTGGAAGGATGTGGTAAATTCCATTTAGAATTCTCAGAAGAATGACTTCTGTTTCTTTAGTGGGAATCCAAGCTGGCTTCCCAGCAGAGGCTGATTGGACCAGGAATCTGGGCCTGAACTGAGCTCGTGTGTTTGAGTAGGCAGAAGGGGGCCTTCAACCCCAGCTGGCTTGTGCTCTGCTGAATGGAGGTGCTCTACATGGATCCCTTTATGGGGTATGGGTTGGACATATGCTACATCCATCTAGCATCCTCTCCACTCACCTTCGTGCTTTGCCTGTTACTGCAGCCAGCCACCCGTGTGTGCGTGTCGCCTAACAGCACCTCAGCTGTGTGTGCATGCAGCCCCACGGCTCCTCAGCTGCACCACATGTCACTTTCTGTCCCAGGCTTCTCTCTTGCAACCCCCTGGTGCATTTGCAAGCCAGGAGCTCTGAGGGCATTAGCACTTCTGGGGCAATCCTTGAGCAATGGGGGCAGGAATGGGTGGATAAACATCCTTGTGCTCTGTGCAGGTGGACAGTTGTGCAGTGGACAGTTCTGACGTGCTGCATAGCTCCTCAAAGATCCCTAATGGGATTCCCCAGGTGCCCACAGCGGTGGCCAGCTCTATAACGCACCCCTGGACGGTTTTCTCTTTTATCCTGGTTTACTCATTCAATCTTCTCACCTTTCCCTAAGCTTGCTTCCCAGAATAACTACCTGCACTCAAGCCTCTCTCTCTCAGGGAACCAAGCAAGGTAGAGCATAAATGATAGATGAACGACATCCACCAATTTTTCTCTGAGCTCAAGCTACTTTCCCTAACAACGCTGAGACGCAGGTCTAGGTTTGCGCACCAAAGTGATTGGACACTTACCTACGGGTTTCTGTAAATCCTTGCAAGAATCTTCTATTGCTGACAATTACAAAATCAAATTTTGTTTTTTTGTTTTTCATAGGGAAATAATATGTTTCCTTTTTTCTTTTTTTCTTTTTTTAAAGATTTTATTTATTTATTTTCCCCCCCAAAGCCCCAGTAGATAGTTGTATGTCATAGCTGCACATCCTTCTAGTTGATGTATGTGGGACGCAGCCTCAGCATGGCCGGAGAAGCAGTACATCGGTGCGCGCCCAGGATCCGAACCCAGGCCGCCAGCAGCGGAGCGCGCGCACCTAACCGCTAAGCCACGGGGCCGGCCCTGTTTCCTTTTTTCAATTGATGAGAATTCCTAAGCTGTTATATTAGTTAAGACTCTTATTTACACATGACCCAAAATTGTAGAAGTAGCTCACATTTAAACAAAAAGTGGGGAGGGTGTTATTGAATTAACACAGCTAGGAAGGAGATGGACAGATGTTTCAAGCAGGGCTCTAGCCAGCAGTTCAAATGATGCCATTAGATTTTGTGCTCTCTCTTTCTCATTGCCTCTCTATGGCTTCACTTTCAGACATGCTCCATTATCTGCCCATCCAGGGGAATGTGGTGCTTGGAACCCGAGTTCTACTCATCTGTCCACTTTGCCATGCCTCGTGTGTTGACTTTTCCCCCTCAAGCTTATTTCTTCATGGTCTCAGTAGAGCTACAGAAGCTCCAAACACCACCTCCTCGCCAACCACTTCCCGAGACAGAAAAGGGAATATGTTCTTCTAGTGTCTCCTTTTCATTTTATTTCATTCATTTATTCACTTGTTCATTAAAAAAAATATATTTGTTAAGCCTCAGATTTGTAAGAGTTCTTTACATATTCTGGAGATGAGTACTTTGCCAGATACTCTTAAATTACTAACATTCATACTTTTATCATTTTCTTTATCCTCCTCCTGAACCTGGAAATTACCTTAGAATGTTTAAGTCTTATGCCTTTATTTTCATCTCGTGATACTGTTGACTAGTATTTTAGTTAATGCCTAGTTTTTCTTTTTTTTTCCTTCTTCTGGAAATTGTGCTTTGAAAAGTCATGACAACCCCAGTTTGAGTGAAGACTTGGTCAAATAGAACCTCCACATCTAATGTTAACATTTCTAATACTATAATTGCTAATAACAATTCTAATGCTACACGACTAACAATGGCATATTTAATGTTTAACACTGTTTTCCCTAGACTCCATCACCCTAAATGAAAACTTAAGGCACTTGTTTTTGCTTATAGACTCTGAGGAAGAATTCATAGGAAACTGAGCATAGTCGTTGCCTACAGGGTAGGGAAACTGGGAGGATGAGAAGGAAAGGAGTGAGGATTTTTACTGTTTCTTTCTCTTTTTTTGTTTTCTTGGGTTTGTTTTTAATCTTTTTGTTTTTTAAATGATATGAACATAAAAAAATTTTTTTAAAAGAATTCTATTTAGGGTAAGTCCCTAGGAGAGTTATAAACACCGTGTAGGTCTAGTACTGGTCTCAGACATCTTTGGAACTTCTGCTAATACATTGCTTCCTATTAATTTTTTAAAATGGAGGTAAAGAGGATCAAGGTGGTGTGAGCAGTTCCCTTGGTCTCTCCCCACTAAGATACAATGAAAAAGACAGTCATTGACCAGCAGAGGACACTCACACAACACAATAGACGTCTGAGAGATCCGTGCACCCATACGTCTGAAGGTGGGGGTACTAGACCCCCCAGGAAGCAGTGGAAGGAGGTAAGCGATCTAGGGCACTGGACCTCACACAGCAGCTGGCGCGTGACTCTGAGAGGAGACTGGGGAACAGGCAGCCTTCCAGGGGAATGCTTTCACTCTCGGAGTTCCTTCTCAGCCTGAGGGAATGCCCCACACCAAAGCAGCTCAGTCACTGCAGGGGCGCCTCCACCATGCTGAGCAGCCCAGGTGGCCCACCAATGAGTGCATAGCGGGAGCGCAGGCAAGAAAGAAAGCACCCTCTCCTCCCATCCCGCCTGGCACACCAGCTTGGCCAGTCAGCCAGGGCAGGGGATCCCCACCAGAGCACCTGTGACTGCATGTGTGAAGTGGCGGCAGCCAGTGGGCAAATGCAGACAGGCCCTATTGACACAACTTCCAACAGACAAGAACAACTGCTGGGGGATGTGGCTGGCTCAGAAAACACAGCTCCTGTCCCCCCCATGGCGGCAGGTGGAATCTGTGACCAGATACTACCACTATGCACTGGCAGAGGTCCACCCCATCAAACAGCATGAAGAAATACATTAACACTCCAGAGCAGAAGGAAAATGACAAGTCTCCAGAAACCAATCCTGAGCTCACAGAAATTTACAATCTAAATGACAGGGAATTCAAAATAGTTATAAAGGAACTCAGTGAGTTACAAAAAAACTCAGAAAGAAAGTTCAATGAATTCAGGAATAAAAGTAACGAGCAGAGGGAATTCTTCACAAAAGAGAGTGAAACTCTAAAAAAACAAACAAACAAACAAACAAAACAAAACAAAAAAAACAAACCAAACAGAAATGCTGGAGATGAAACACACAATGAATGAGATAAAAAACAATTTAGAATCCTTAAAAAACAGAGCTGACATTATGGAGGACAGAAATATAGAAATGCTTCAGGTGGAGGAGGAGAAAGAACTAAGACTAAAAAGAAATGAAGAAATTCTCCAAGAAATATCCGACTCACTTAGGAAATGCAACATAAGGATTATAGGTATTCCAGAGGGAGAAGGGAGGGAGAAAGGAGCAGAGAGCTTGTTCAAAGAAATAACAGCTGAGAACTTCCCAAACCTGGGGAAGGAGCTGGAATTACAAGTAGGAGAATCTAGAACTCCTAATTACATCAATGTAAAAAGACCTTCTCCAAGGCATAGTAGTAAAACTGGCAAAAGTCAATGACAAAGAAAAAATATTAAGGGCCACAAGGCAGAAGAAAATAACCTACAAAGGAACCCTTATCAGGCTTTCAGTGGCTTTCTCAGCAGAAGCTTTACAGGCGAGGAGAAGTGGAATGATATATTCAAAATAGTGAAAGATAAAAACTTCCAGCCAAGAATACTCTGTCCAGTGAAACTATCCTTCAGATACAATGGAGAAACAAAAACTTTCCCAGATAAACAAAAGCTGAGGGAGCTCATTGCCACAAGACTCCCTGTACAAGAAATGCTCAAGAAGGCCCACATACTTGAAATAAAAAAGGAGAGAGAGAAAAAGTTTACAAAGCTTTGAGTAAGGAGACAAATAGACAGACAAAATCAGAAAATTACAGCTCTCTATCAGAACAGGTTAGGAAACACTTAATTGTAACATTAAAGATAAAAGGAAAGAAAGCATAAGAATAACTATAATCACTTCATTTAAATCACAAGCTTACAACACAAGATGGAATGAGTTGTGAACACAATAACTTAGACGGGGAAGAGAAAAGGGACGGGCCTGCTTAGGCTAAGGAGATAAGAGGCTATCAGAAAATTGACTGTCTCATCTGTGAGATCTTTTAGACAAACCTGATGGTAACCACTAAACAAAAAATCACAACAGAGATATAAATGATAAATAAAGAGAAAACTGAGAAAACCATCATAGAAAATCACCAAACTGAAAAGGCAGTTGGAAATACATGGGACGAGAAACAAGGGAAATATAGAACAACCAGAAAGCAAGAGATAAAATGGCAGTATTAAGACCTTATATATCATAATCACTCAATATAAATGGACTGAATTCTCCAATCAAAAGACACGGAGTGGCAGGATGGATTAAAAAACAAGACCCGTGGGCCGGCCCCGTGGATTAGTGGTTAAGTGCGTGCACTCCGCTACTGGCGGCCCGGGTTCGGATCCCGGGCGCGCACCAATGCACTGTTTCTCCGGCCATGCTGAGGCTGCATCCCACATACAGCAACTAGAAGGATGTGCAACTATGACATACAACTATCTACTGGGGCTTTGGGGGAAAAAAAAAAGGAGGAGGATTGGCAATAGATGTTAGCTCAGAGCCGGTCTTCCTCAGCAAAAAGAGGAGGATTGGCATGGATGTTAGCTCAGGGCTGATCTTCCTCACAAAAAAAATAATAAAAAAAATAAAAAACAAGACCCAACAATACGCTGCCTCCAGGAAACACATCTCAGCTCTAAAGGCAAACACAAGCTCAGAGTGAAGGGATGGAAGATGATACTCAAAGCAAATGGCTAACAAAAGAAAGCAGATGTTGCCATACTTATATCAGACAAAGCAGACTTCAAGATAAAAAAGGCGATGAGAGACAAAGAGGGGCAGTATATAATGATAAAAGGGACATTCCACCAAGAGGAAATAACACTTATAAATATATATATGCACCTAACACAGCAGCACCAAAGTGCATAAAGCAGCTATTAACATACCTAAAGGGAGAAATTAATAGCAACACACAATAATAGTAGGGGACCTCAACACCCCACTTACATCAATGGATAGAGTATCCAGACAGAAAGTCAGTAAGGAAATAGTGGAATTAAATGAAAAACTAGACCAGATGGACTTTATATATATATATATAGAACACTCCATCCAAAAATAACAGAATACACGTTCTTCCCAAGTGCACATGGAACATTCTCAAAGACAGACCATATGGTGGAAAACAAGGCAAGCCTCAATAAATTTAAGAAGCTTGAAATCATATCAAGCACCTTTTATGAACATAATGCTATGAAAGTAGAAAACAACTACAATAAAAAAGCTGGGAAAGTGACAAATATGTGGAGACTAAACAACATGCTACTGAGCAACCAATAAATCAATGAGGAAATTAAAGGAGAAATCACAAAATATCTGGAGACAAATGAAAATGAAAATACACCATACCAGCTCATATGAGATGCAGCTAAAGTGGTCCTAAGAAGGAAATTCATAGCAAAAGAGGCCCACCTTAACAAGAAAAATCTTCAATAAGTGATCTTAAACTACACCTAACAGAACTAGAAAAAGAAGAACAAACAAAGCCCAAAGTCAGCAGAAGGAGAGACATAATAAAAATTAGAGCAGAAATAAATGAAGTTGAAACAACAACAACAACAAAAAACAGTAGAAAGGATCAAACAAAGAGCTGTTTCTTTGAGAAGATAAACAAAATTGACAAACCCTTAGCCAGACTCACTAAGAAAAAAGAGGGCTCAAATAAATAAAATTAGAAATGAAAGAGGAGAAATTACAACAGATACCACAGAAATACAAAGGATTATAAGTGAATACTATGAAAAACTATATGCCAACAAATTAGACAATTTAAAAGAAATGGATAAATTCTTAGACTCATAAAACCTCCCAAAACTGAATGAAGAAAAAATAGAGAATCTGACTAGACCAATCGCAAGTAAAGAGATTGAAAGAGTAATCAAAAACCTCCACAAAAATAAAAGTCTAGGACCGATGTCTTCTCTGGATAATTCTACCAAATATTCAAAGAAGATTTAGTACCTATCCATCTCAAACTATTCCAAAAATTGAAGAAGATGAAACACTTCCTAACTCATTCTATGAGGCCAACATCATCCTGATCCCAAAGCCAGACAAGGGCAACACAAAGAAGGAAAATTACAGGCCAATATCAGTGATGAACATAGATGCAAAAATCCTCAACAAAATATTGGCAAACCAAATATAGCAATACATTAACAGGATCATACACCATGATCAAGTGGGATTTATACTAGGGCCACAGGGATAGTTCAACATCCACAAATCAATCAATGTAATACACCACATTAACAAAATGAGGAATAAAAATCACATGATCATCTCACTAGATGCAGAGAAAGCACTTGACAAGATCCAACGTCCGCTTATGAGAAAAACTCTCAATAAAATGGGTATAGAAGGAAAGTACCTCAACATAATAAAGGCCATATTACAAACCGACAGCCAACATCACACTCAGTGGGGAAAAACTGAAAGCCATCCCTTTGAGAACAGGAACAAGACAAGGGTGCCCACTCTCGACGCTCTTATTCAACATAGTACTGGAGGTTTTGGCCAGAACAATAGGCAAGAAAAAAAATAAAAGGTATCAAAATTGGAAATGAAGAAATGAAACTCTCACTATTTGCAAATGACATGGTTCTCTATATATAGAAAACCATAAAGAATCCATCAGAAAACTATTTGATATAATCAACAACTACAGCAAAGTTGCAGGGTATAAAATCAACTTACAAAAATCAGTTGCATTTCTATACTCTGGTAACAAACGAATAGAAAGAGAACTCAAGAATACAATCCCATTTACAATCACAACAAAAAGAATAAAATATCTAGGAATAAATTTAATCAAGGAGGTGAAAGACCTATACAATGAAAACTATAAGAAGTTATTGAAAGAAATTGATGATGACATAAAGAAGTGGAAAGATATTCCATGCGCATGGATTGGAAGAATAAACATAATTAAAATATCCATGTTACCTAAAGCAATCTACAGATTCACTGCAATCCCAATCAGAAACTCAATGACATTCTGCATGGAAATAGAACAAAGAATCCTAAAATTCATATGGAGCAACAAAAGACTCCAAATAGCTGAAGCAATCCTGAGGAAAAAGAATCAAGCTGGAGGCATCACAATCCCTGAATTCAAAATATACTACACAGCTATAGAAATCAAAACAGCATGGTCCTGGTACAAAAACAGACACACAGATCAATGGACCGGAATTGAAAGCTCAGAAACAAAACCCACTCTATGGACAGCTAATCTTTGACAACGGAGCGAAGAATATACCACGGAGAAAGGAAATTCTCTTCAATAAATGGTGCTGGGAAAACTGGACAACCGCATGCAAAGGAATGAAAGCAAACCATTATCTTATGCCATACACAAAAATTAACTCGAAATGGATTAACGACTTGAAGGTAAGACCTGAAACCATAAAACTCCCAGAAGAAAATATAGGCAGTACTCTCTTTGACATTGGTCTTAGCAGCATCTTTTCGTATACCATGTCCACTCAGGCAAGGGAGACAAAAGAAAAAATAAACAAATGGGCCTATATCAGACTAAAGAGCTTCTGTAAGGCAAAGGAAACCAGGAACAAAACAAAAAGACAACCCAACAACTGGGAGAAAATATTTGCAAATCATATATCTGACAAGGGGTTAATCTCCAAAATATATAGAGAACTCATACAACTCAACAGCAAAAAAACAAAAAACCCAATCAAAAAATGGGCAGAGGATATCAATAGACATTTTTCCAAAGAAGATATACAGATGACCAACTGGCACATGAAAAGATGTTCAACATCACTAATTATTAGGGAATGCAAATCAAAACTACAATGAGATATCACCTTACACCTGTTAGAATGGCTATAATCACCAAGACAAAAAATAACAAGTGTTGGAGAGGATGTGGAGAAAAGGAAACCCTCATACATTGCTGGTGGGAATGCAAACTGGTGCAGGCACTATGGAAAACAGCATGGAGATTCCTCAAAAAATTACAAATAGAAATACCATATGACCCAGCTATCCCACTACTGGGGGTAGTGGTATATGGTGGTATATAGTGGTATATGAAGATGTGGTATATGTGTGTGTGGAATATTACTCAGCCATAAAAAAGACATATCATCCCATTTGCAACAACATGGATGGACTTTGAGGGTATGATGTTAAGCAAAATAAGCCAGACAGAGAAAGACAAACACTGCATGATTTCACTCATATGTGGAAGATAGACTAACACATGGACAAAGAGAACAGATTAGTGTTACCAGAGGGAAAGGAGGTTGGGGGTTGGGCACAAGGGGTAAAGGGGCACATATATACAGTGACTGACAAACAATAACGTACACTTGAAATTTCACAATGAACTATTATGACCACAATAAAATAATTTTTAAAAATGGAGGTAAAGTTTACATACAATGAATTGCACAGATTTTTTTTTTTTGTGAGGAAGATCAGCCCTGAGCTAACATCCTTCTCTTTTTGCTGAGGAAGACCGGCTCTGAGCTAACATCTATTGCCAATCCTCCTCCTTTTTTTTCCCCAAAGCCCCAGTAGATAGTTGTATGTCATAGTTGCACATCCTTCTAGTTGCTGTATGTGGGACGCAGCCTCAGCATGGCCGGACAAGCAGTGTGTTGGTGCGTGCCCGGGCCTGGGCCGCCAGTAGCGGAGTGCACGTGCTCAACCGCTAAGCCACGGGGCCAGCCCATGCATTGAGTTTTTAATTTCAAGTTTTACATTTAGTACTTTTTCCATCTCCTCAGTCTTTTGAAAAAATATCATCTTGTTTCTTTCTAATGTTGGCAGTTCCATCTTTTAAGTCTTTGAGCACCATAACCTTGCTTATTTTATGTTTACATCTCATAATCCAACTATCTGTAGTTCTTGGGGGTTACATTTCTGCCATTTGTAGTTTCTGCCAACTGGTTTATTTTTCATGTGCTTTGTAATTTTGGATTGGGAGCTTACATTTGTCAGGGTTTCATCTGTCACAATCCTGGGCAGCTTGTGTTGAGGGGGATTTGTCCAGAGGGGAATTTGTGTTTCCTTCTCCAAGGGCCTTGGGGTGCTACCAACCTGGGCTGGTGACACTTCATGTTGCTGTCAAGGCTTGGAGCTTCCTGGACCATCCAGGTGGTATAAATTCAAATCCCATATTGTTGTGAAGCTTGATGTCAAAGATTCTCGGCAGAGACTCTTCTTTTTCCCCTCTCTGGACAAGACAGACAAGTTTTTTGTTTGTTTGTTGTTACCGATATTGAGCAAATTTTTCCAGTCTTCCATCTCAATATCAAAAAAAATAGCTTTATGGCAGGCCCGGTGGCATAGTGGTTAAGTTCAAGCATTCTGCTTTGGTGGTCTGGGGTTCGCAGGTTCAAGTCCCAGGCTTGGACCAATACACTGAGCATCAAGCCACACTGTGGCAGCATCCCACATACAAAATAAAGGACGATGGGCACAGATGTTAGCTCAAGGCCAATCTTCCTCAGCAAAAAGAGCAAGATTGGCAACAGATGTTAGCTAAGCGCCAGTCTACCTCACCAAAAAAAAAAAAAATAGGTTTATTGGGTTTCTCTGTATCAACTCCCCACCTTATATGCCCGAGTTGTAGCTTTGACACTCAAATTTCTCACTTTGGGTTCATTTTTGGCTCCCGTATATTTTCTTCCTTTTTTTTTCTTGAAGATTGGCCCTGAGCTAACATCTGTTGCCAGTCTTCCTCTGTTTTTCTCTTTTTCCTCCCCAAAGCCCCAGTACATGGCTGTATATCCTAGTTGTAGTGGTAGGTCCTTCTAGTTCTTCTATGTGGGACGCCAGCTCAGCATGGCTTGATGAGCGGTGAATAGGTCTGTGCCCAGGATCCAAACTGGCGAACCCCAGGCTGCCACAGCGGAACACGCAAACTTAACTGCTGCACCACGAGGCCGGCCCCAACTGTATATTTTCTTTATTCTTTTTTGTGTGAGCTCAGCTATCCATTGGAGAGAGTGTTCATTATATTTGATCTGGTATTGATAGGTATTTCTAGTCCGCCAGGCTGCCTGCCAGTGTTACTTAACCTGAGTCAACACAAAATACACAGAACAATTCTTTCATGGAGTTTTTTTCCTTGGAGAATATATGGTTGTCCACCGGGATCCGTGGGGGATTGCTTCCAGGAGCCCCAAGGATACCGAAAGCTGCAGATGCTCACGTCCCTTACTCTGCCCTGGGTATCTGCGGGTTCCACATTTGTGGATTCAACCAACCGCGTAGACGCAGTAGAGAATCCGTGGTTGGTTGAACATGCGGATGTGCAACCTGAGGGTACAGAGAGCCGACTGCACCTTCCTCCATTCTTACAAACTTCTGGCATTTAAAGGAAGTGGTAAATGTGGGATTCAGCTCCACACCAGCAATTCCTCCTAACTGTGAACCCGCTTTCCCCTGATGTTGCCGCTTTCCTTGAAAGCCACGCCTTGCTGACTCCACTTCCATTTTCTGTGACTCCCTGGGTCAGCGGGTGTCTGCGGGGTCTTCGCTTTGTCCTGGACCTTCGGAATGAGCAATCTATCATCTTTCTACAGCCTCTCCTCTTTTAACCACCGACTACCAGGACGCTTTTCCACCTCAGAGACTTCAGGTCCTGTCTCAGTTTTCTTTCCCTCCCTTCTCTGCAGTCACCCTCAGCTACTTTAGCATCGTGGAGCTTCTAATATCAGAGCTTCTATACTTTCTCACCTCCAGTTACTTGCATAGTTTCTATTCCTAGAAGTGTAGCCACACTGGATTAAAAGACACTTGGTCTTCCTGATTGCTTCTGCTTTATCACATCTGTGCTTTTGCTCATGACTTTGGCTCCGCCTGGAATGCCCTAGTCGCCTCTCTACTTGTCAAAATCCTAGATATCCTCCAGGACCTGCAGAGATATCAACTCTTGTATGAAGCCTTCCCATATCTTTCCAACTGGATGCAATGACTTTCTCTTTTGAGCCTCACAGCATTTTAATATTCTCCTGCACTACTTTTCATCCTCTCTTTTGGCTGATCTTACTTGTGCATTTTTCTTCTTTTTATTGAGCTCCTTTCAGCGTCTGAGTACCCTTTATTCTTTCAAAAAATACTAATTGAGCTGTTACTGTGTGCCGGGCACTATGCATGCCTAGGGTTATAAAGTGAATAAGATAGGCAGGCTCCTCAAAGGCTGTGCCTAACACAGGTGTTAAACACAGCAAGTCCTCATTTAATGAAAAAATGAATGATTAATTACAAACATATATATATTTTAATACAGAGAAAGACAAAAAAGAAACAAAATGCTCTCTACCTATCCAGTTCTCGGGTGTATGTGTGCTAAGTTTCCTATCATTTGGGGGGGATGTGGATTTAGAGGGCAGAGCAATGTCTCTTGGATGTGGAGAAGCAGAATGTGAGTTTCCCATCTCCGGAATACTCGCATCCCAATCTCCTCGGATCTGTGACAAGCAGGCATTAGTTCAAGAATATTCCTGGAATCACTGTTGCTGCCGGAAGCCCCAGTGTATCTCCAGACTCAGAAGCATCCCCATGAATATTTAAGCCATAAGTGACAACTTCCACCAGATGGTGCTAAAGGATAGCTGGGACGAGAAGGAAATGGCTTCCACAGCCAGTACCAGTTAATGAAATGAGTGGGGTCATTTCATTAACCTCTCAATAACATCACTCTGAATTTTGATTGAATTTTTTAGACTCCATTTACTGCCTTATGACAGGGATTTTACTGTGCATGCAGAAAGCTAGATCATGTAAATAATGCAGAAACAAAATGAAAATGCAAGTCTCTCTCCCCCATTTCTGCCTGCACAATTGCTCTCCCCCAAACTGTTAATTGCGTCTTGGATTCCATCCAGAAAAAAATATTGTACATATGCCATATGCCTGAAAACAAGCATCTAGATATATATTTTATCTGTCTTGTTTTTGTGTGTATATATATTTACATGAAAGGGATCATACTTGCCTACTGTTTTGGACCATGCTTTCATATTTCCATACCAACATATATATGTATGTATTCTCGCATTATTCTATCCTAATCATGTTCCCTAATTTTGGTTGTTTCCAGTTTTCTGCTATTATTGGAAACAATACTGTAATGAGTATTTCTGATAAACATGGTTGAGACTATTTGTAGGGTAAACTCCACGCAGAGGGATTGTTATCGGCATTTTATATTTGATGGATACTGCCAAATTGCCCTCCAAGAAGGTTGCACGCTCACCAGGACTGATTACAATAAAACATCTACGTTTTTGTCAGTGTCATAACAGTTGTATAAGTGAAGCACGGTGTCTCGTTGCTTCGATTTGCAGCGTCTTTAATTATGAACGAGGCTGCCCGTCTTGGCGTGAGTTGCGCCGTGGAGCCCGAGCGTCCTGCGCTGGCCTGGGCGAACCCCTAAGCGGCGCCCTGACTCCTCCCGTCCAGCAGAGGGCGCGGGCGCGGGCCGCTCCCGCATGCGCAGTGCGCTCGGGGTCAGCCGCCGAGCCCGGTCGCCGGCGCCGCGCTCCCCGCCCGCTCGCGCAGCCCCGGCGGGTTCCCCCCGGGCGGCCGTGGCCCGCGCCCCGCGGCGTGAGCCGGTGACCGAGCGCGGGGCCGAGCGCGAGGCGGCCGTGGCCGAGGTAAGCGCGGCGCGGGCGGGCCGGCGGGCGCCGAGGTGCGGGCTCGGGCCTCCCCGGCCGCGGGGGCAGCGCGGGCCGCGCGCAGGCCGGAGGGCGGCGAGGGGCGACCCCACCCCCGCCGGGGCCGCGCGCCGTGATCCCCGCTGCGGGGGGCTTTGCTCTCCGCGCCGCCTCCTCTTCGCCTGGCCCGCCCCACTTCGCTTCCCACCTGCCTCCCTTGCGCGCTCCTGTCCGCCGCGCGCCCCTTTCATTTCTCCCCGGACCCTGCAGCTTCCTTTTCCCGCAAGGCCACCCTCCCCCGGGGCCGCTCCCTTCCCGCTGCCGCCTCCTTCCCTCCGGCTGCACGGGTCTGTTTCCTCCCACGGGGGTCCCTGGGCTCTGCCGTGCGTGCCTGTGGCCTCCCAGGCAGAGTTGGGACACTGTGCTCCAACTCGGAACCAGGTGGCTCTGGGTATCCGCTTGAAGCTCAGAGGCGTTTGGAATTCTCCTCCTGGCCTTGGGAATCAGATCTGTGTATGCAGTTTTGAGGCTCAAATAATTTGCTTGGTGTAACTTATCGGGAAGTGCTAACCTAGAAGGGTCCTTGTTTGTCTGAGGATGTCTTGAAATAGAGTATGTCAGTTTTCATTCTTCTTCTAAGTCAATTGAGTGCTCTAGGGACTTAAACTGGGCTTGGTTTGTAAGTTTCAGACCGCAAAGGTTATTCACGGTCATAACATAGATGACTCAGTTTCTTTCATTCCTCACTTCCGCTGGTTAAGCCTCTTGGTTGCGTAGGCTGGTGTGAATGGATAGATTTGGGTCTGTCAGGCTGTGCTGGCTTCGCTAATTGGGGAGTGAAAAAGGTGTATCTAATCCAGGCTTAAAGGCAATCAGAGGAGGCAGCTTCACATGGGGATAAGAGCAGAGGCTCCAGAGCGGCTGCAAACATCCAAATCTTAGCTTTGGCATTTTCTAGGTGTGTGACATGGGGCAAGCTACTTAGCCTTGCTGTTGCGCTTTCCCAATCTGTAAAAGGAGGGTAATGATTAGCTTGTCACATGGCACTGATAGGAAGAGTAAATACGTTAACTCAGAGTGCTTAAAAGAGATCCTGGCAGGTAGTAAGTCCTCAGTAATGTTTAGTTGTTAGTTATTTAATTATATGCATTGTATTAATTTATAGTATAATTCCCACAATCAAAGGGCACAGTATTTTTTTTTTGCCCTAGGCTAACATCTGTTGCCAATCTTCCTCTTTTTTTCCTTGAGGAAGATTAGCTCTGAGCTAACATCTGTGCCAGTCTTCCTCTATTTTGTATGTGGGATGCCACCACAGTATGGCTTAACGAGTGGTGTAGGTCCTCGCCCGGGAACCGAACCTGGGCCACCGAAGCAGAGCGTGCCAGACTTGACCATTATGCCATGGGGCTGGCCCCAAAGGGCACAGTATTTTTTTATTGGAAACCATTTTCAGGGGTGGTTAGTCATAATGACTTTTAATTATAAAGAACTCTAGCAGATAAGGCAGTGAATCACACATTTTCCTGCTTTTGCTAATATTTGGTTCCTTTGTTTTCAGGCACAGTTGGGTTAAGTTCCGATGTAGCAGTGGCCCTGGGAGTTCAGTTGTGAGGGCTTCTCTAAAAGGTTAAAAGGACGAGATTGTGACTCCAAACGTTGGACTAAGTGGATTGGGTACAGCCTGAAGCACCCAGGAAAGGTTTCTCAGGCAAGTTGTAGGAATAAATAATTCCAGGAGCAGAAAATGCATCTCATCCTGACAGTAGAGTGGGGTTAAAAGATTTTTCCAGTGACTCAGTGCTTGACAGCTTTCCACATGCTTCCAGTGTTTCGCAGGGACAGGTTCGATGTGCTTCAAGGAGGATAAAATTTATGGGGCTCTGCTGTGAAATTCTTGTTTTGATCCAGGTAATGGTACTATATGAAACAAACAGTCATTAGTAGGAGGCTTCTTTTGTTCTTTCCTCTTCAGGGAAGCTCAGCGAAGGGGAGAGGAGGGTGTTCAGGGGTGGGTACACAAATTCAGTCTCTGGAAGTACCTAGCCATTTTTTTTCCCCTTTGGAAACTCTTAATTCAAGAAAGAAAATAATCAAAGTTCATCACCATATAATAAATCAAAACGTGGACCCTGAACAGTGTGTGCACTGATGGAACTGGGAAGGGTGGGGACACTTATTCATTCAGCAAACATTTATGTTTATATGAAATGTGTTCTAGGTGTGGTATTAGATGCTGGGGATACTGAGCAGTGATCAAGAAAGTCACAACCAGTAGAGGAGACAGATTTGCAATTACTTAACTAATTAATATAATGTGGCAAGTGCTGTAATGAAGTGTGTGGAAAGTATGTGGATGCTCACAGAGGAGAGTGTCTCCAGAGCACTTAGTAGGGGCTTTTTTCTTCATTTCTCATCCTTTCGTTTTTCATTTAAGGCTTTTCCTCTCGTCTCTTTTATTGCGTTTTTATTCTACCTCAAGTGCTCGCCATGTCTCTCGGCTGTTTGGCCCAGACCTGTGGGAGCTCCGTTAGCCTGTGTCAGCATACCTCAGAAATGGGAGTTTGTACCTCTGGGAATAGCCCTCATCAGTGGGGGATGGGCTGTAGTGGATGAGTGCCATGGCTTTGTATCCTTCAAAGGGACAGTTCTGAGGTGCGTTTTTCAGAGGTACCCTAGCGGGACTGAGTCCAGCTCAGTATGGGAACCAGCTCAGTAGTGCACTTTCCGTTCTGCCCTGGCTCCTCTCCTCCTCTGGCTTTCTGGGTTCACCTTCTGCAAGCTCCTTGCACCCAAGTTGCTTTTTCTTAGTTTGACAGAACAGAAGCTAAGACAGTTGGTGCTAGAAGTGGCTCTAGAAAGCAGGCCCTGAGACTAGTGCAAAACTGGGACCACTCACCCTCAGATGGCAGCAAGGACCCCTTTGCTGGTGGTAAGGGAGGTGTGGATAACCCCTGGGACTCTCTGGTACTAACTCCCTACTGTACTCGCACAGTTGTAAGAGTCTCACCAGCGGTGGGTTGGGATGAGATTCCGGTGCAAGGGAAGGCGTTGGCTAGGACAGTGGCTCTAGCACGTAAGCAGCGTATGGACAGTGGTGATGATAAGGATGGGGAGCTGGCTGGCTCTTGTTATCTCCCTCAAGCCCTTGAGGTAAGATCACATCAGATCAGCCAGATACCAACTCAGGACACATGTGAAAGACGGAAGGCTCCGTGGCAGCATCTCCTGCAGCTGGAGGGCAGACTGAGTTGAAAATCAGGCCCGGAATTGAATCATAATTGTGGCAGAACTGCAAAGGAAGCTGAGTGCGCAGGTTGCCTCGCTAAAGTCAGGGCCATGACAGGGAAGAAGTGGGACCCTGAGACCTGGGATGGAGAAATTCGGGCGGAGACGCTGAGAACTTTGAACTCCCAGACTTCCTTAGATCCTCTGGGCCAGCAGAAGCGTCTGTCTCTCCTTGAAGGAGTGCCTGGACACTGTGCAGAGACCTCTCTTGAGGCAGATGCCTTGTAAGATGGTGCTTATCCTCCTCAAGATCTGCCTCCCCTCCCCTCAGGTCCCGCCTAAGTGGGGAAGTACAGTCCCTGCTTCTGGGGAAATGGCTTTTGTGCTGAAAGAGTTGCAGGGCCTGGCTCATGGGGACCAGCAGGACCTGGGGAGCACGTGGGAGTGAATCTTGAGGGTGTTGGACGACGAGTGGGGTAGTGGTGCACCGTAAAGCTGGGTGGGAGAGACTGGTGCCTTGGGAGCGTTCTCGGATGGTTCAGGATTTAATGACCCCGCAGGGACTAGAGCGGGTCCTAGGATGCTGCTGGGCGGGCTCCTGTAGCGTGGACGTGGCTGATACCACTGGTTCTCAGCTGGGCGAGGTTTGCCTCCCTGGAGGATATTTGGCAACGTCGGGATATATTTTTAGTTGTCACAACTGAGGGTTGCTTCTGGCTTCTATTGAGCAGAGACCAAGGATGCTGCTAAACTTTCTACCTTGTACAGAACATCTCTGCACAAAAAAGCATCAGCCGGCCTCCGATGTCAGTAGTGCTGAGGTTGAGAAACCCTGGCCTACAGTCAGTGAGGTGGAGGGGCCAGAGCTGTCTTGGCAGAGTATTGAGGAAGGGATCGGAAGGATCAGGGAGGTGGAGAGTTGAAATAGATTTGTTACTTGAGGCCAGAGACGCAGCACTTGCCCATGTTCCTGGTAGGGTGCCCTCCCTTCAAACTTTGGTAACGTGGATGCCTTGTGAGGGGAACAGTGCCCTTCTCAATGCCTTTGAGAAGCTCGATTGGCTGTCTTCTGTAAGCCAGGATTGACTTTAGGAGATGTGACCATCAAATTGGGTTCCCAAGTGTCTATGAGGATGATGGGATTTTGAAAAAGCAGAGGCCAGGTGGCGCCTAACCATCAGAGGCAGGTAGACACAATGCCTACGAGGGCAGCAAGGCCCGACCTTCAACCAGCACGCCTTGACCCACTGTGGTGCTGATAGAGCATGGTGTTCCTAAAGGCAGTAGAGTTGGGCAGTCGACTAGGGTATTGCTTGACTTGTGTAAACAGAAAAAACTCAAGAGCTGGCAAGTGGAAGGCTGATGTGAGCTGCTGCAATGGAAAATCACTAGTCATTGTCTGGTTTCCAGATGTGAGCTCTCAGACCCATATCCCATGGATTGAGAGGGAGGCTGGATCACTTTGAAGAAGTACTTTGCAATGTCCCTGCAGGTATAGACAAATGTACCCCCAGTCCCTCCATGAGGGAACCGTGGCTCTTTATCAGACTAACTGTCCGTCGAGGAAAGGATAATGTCCAGACCTTCTGAGGGCTACAGGGTCTGAGCTGGTCATAGTACCAGGCAGCCCTCAAGCGATAGTGGATAGGCATTAGGGGGGTCAGCGCCCCAGCCTCTCATCCTTCCGAGGGACAAGGCGTAGTCTCCATGGTTCTTCAGAGGGTTCCCAGCAGTCCTAGGAGCCCCCACCCCCAGCGGTAACCAGCTTGATACCATTCTTCTTGTTGACTTCCCTTGTTGCTCGTCTTTCCCTTCTGGCTCCGTCCTCCAGCTTTCTGAGATCACCTCCCAAGTAAAACTACCTGCACCCCGATCCTTGTCTCTGTTTTTTTGTTTTTTGGGGGGGAGGAGGGAGGCCCCAGACTATGACAGGTAGGAAGCAAAGTGTGATGCCTGGGACTCAAACATGGTGGGTATCAGCCCCTCTTCTTTCCAGCCCTTCTGCTGACCACTTGGGACCCTGGAGCCAGGTCATGCTCCTACCAGGGGAGTTCCTGTGGCTCCAGGTCCCTGCCAACACTTGGTGGTGTTTGCCTCTTACAGTTTCCTGTGCTGGTGGGTAGAGGGTGTCTCATTGTGGTTTTACGTTTCCTGACTATTAATAAGAGTGAGCGTCTTTACAAATGTTTATGTCCCATTTTTGTTTCCTCTTTTGTGAAATTCCTGTTTAAGTTTTTTGTTTGTTTTTATTGCGTTCTGGGAGTTCTTTAGTCTGGTTCTAGTCCTTATTGGTTATATGTATTGCAGTTATCTTCTGGTTTAATGGTCTTTTTACTTCCTTATGGTGTCTTTTGATGAACAAAAGTTCTTAATTGTAACAGAATTTATCATTTTATCTATTATGGTTTACACTTTTTATATTTTGTTTTAGAAATCATTCTCTGCCCAGAAGTCATGATATTCTCTCTTGTATTCTAAATTTTTTATAGTTTTGCCTATTATAGATAGCTTTTTAATCTTCCTTGGGTGGATTTTTCTCCCCTCTGGCTGCTTTTAATATTTTTCTTTGGCTTTCTTTTTAGTGGTTTTGCTTGGACGTATCTAGGTGGGGTTTTCTTTGTGTCTCTTCTGCTTGGACTTGAGCATCTTCAATCTGTGAGTTGATATCTTTCATTATGTTGGAAAAACTTAGCAGAAGACAGCTGGATTCTCATATCTATTTCTGCATTCAGGCTTTGCAATAACCACATTATGTAGCCTCTGGAAAATGAAAGTGAAAAAATAATGTCAGTATTATTATGAAAACAGTCCAGACCCTTTGAAAGGGTCTTGGGACCCCCTGGAGTCCCCAGACCGTTCTTTGAGAACCACTTGTGTAAGATTTTGGTATTAACGTTATACTAGCCTCCTAAAATAAGCTAGAGTGTTTCCGCTTTTTTCTGAACTCTGGAATAATTTGTGTAAAATTGGAATTATTGTTTTTTGAATGTGTAGTAGAACTTGGAAAATCTTTTGGGCCTGGAATTTTCCTTAGAGGAAGATTTTTCTACTTTTGATTCAGTTTCTTTAATGTTATAAAACTATTCAGGCTTGCTGTTTCTTTGTGAGACTGTTTTGAGAAGTTATATTTTTAAAGAATTGTTCCGTTTCATCTAAGTTTTCAAATATATTGGCGTAAATTCCTTGATACCAGCTTGTCTTTTAAATATATGCAGCATTTACACTTATGTTCCCCTTTTCATTCTGGGTATTTATTTGTGCTCTTTTTCTCTTTATCTTGGTTAGTCTTATCAGAATTATATCAAATGTCAATTTTATTTGCCTTTCTTGAAAAAACAACTTTTAGCTTTGTTGATCCTTTCTATTTTGTTTTTTAATTATTTTCTGTGTTTTTATTTATTACTTATTTCTTTATATTATCTTTGGGTTTATTTTGTTGTCATAATGCCTTTTTAATAGTTAATCTGTAACTCGTGAAAATTTGTAAAGCTCATGTGTGGATACTATTTTTATCCCATTGATCCCAGTTTTGGTATATGTGAAGTTGGTATTTTTCAAATACTACCCATTGTTGGGTAGTATAATTGATCTAGTAGGTTATGAACAGCATTTAAAAAAAAAGCAGTAGAATAACAGAATATAAAAATATAGTGTTCCTCATGTTATGGGGCGAGTACTGTGTACTAAGGTTAAACATTGTTTTGTGAAACTTTTATTTCAAATACACACACACACACATCTGTGTCTGTATTGGGTTACAATATAAAATATATTTCTTATTGTAGGTTTTAGTTAAAATTTGAAAGCCCCTGTGTTAAAAGGTAGTTTGTCTAATTTGGGTAAAGATTTCAAACCTGATTTCACAAAATAAACACCCGAGGAGCTGGCTAAAATCACAAATTCTGTGACCCTATTTTAGACCCGCTGGGGCCAAGGACTCTGTTGTAACACACTCCTCGTGTAATTCTCACCCTTCAAGTGTCTGAGAACCACCAGTCGGGATGTAAATCGACGCTGAAAGCCCGTCTGGAAGTTCTAACTCAGGGCAGTGGAGGGTGCAGCTCCTTGTGTGATTTGTCCTGGGACCTCCTATCTCTGAGCTCCAGGAGGGACACACAGTGTGACGAGAGAGCCTTGGGGGGGCCTGGACATAGTAGGGGGTCGGGGGCAGGCTGGGAACATGCTGTTGCTTGTTAGAATGACAGAAAAAGTGAAAGAGCTCGCATGCTCGCATTTCTGTCATAGAATCAGTTACATATATTGAATGGCTGATGTATATGCCCCAAAGATGACATCTTTGAGCTTAAAATGTCTGAATGTTCATGCGTTAGTCTGTGACAAGCAAATCTCTTATGTTCCAGCTCGTGGTCGCAGAGATAACAAGTCGAAATCATTCATGACTGTGCAGCACATTTTACCCGAAAAGCTGATAACGACGGCCACATTCAAGCCTGGGCACAACCCCACCAGCCAGGCGGGAAGCAGTTTTCCAGTGTGGGCAGAGATTGGGGAGATCCCAAAGTAAAAATGGTTGATAGACCTTAGATGGTCTAGGAGCTTTTCGGTTATTTCCCTTTATATTAATAGCTTCTCTGAAAGATCTGTGAGTAGAATGAGACCATTTTGTAGATTGGGGCTTTGACATGTGGCAGGCTAAGGTCGCTTGTCGCGGTAACGTGGCACGTCTGTGACACGTGCTGCAAGCACAGTCTAGGCTCTGCCCTCCCCACGCAGTATCTGGGCACCAGATGGGGCAGGTTTGTTTCGTAAGGATCTTAAGTTGTGGTCTACAGGGGAACTCTGCATTTGCACTTGAGGACTAAGGATTTTCTTTGTATCAGTCAGTGATGCTCATTGGCTGTTTCATTATCTATTGCTGTGTACCAAACCAACCCGAAACTTCGTGGCTTAAAACAACAACAACAGTTGTGTATTTGCTCAAGATTCTGCAATCTCTGCAGAGCTTGGTGGGGATGGTTCATGTCTCTTCCACACAGTTTCCACTGGGATCTGCCTGAGGTTGCCTTCCCCTGGGAGCTCAGTTTCCTTATGGCATGGCAGCTGGGTTTTTCCAGATGACAGAAGCAGCAGTTACCACATCTCTTAAGGCCCAGGCTCAAAAGCCCTAGAAGGTAACTTCTGCCACATCATCCTGGCCAAAGCAAGTTACAAGGCTAGCCCAGATTCAGGGGGAAGGGAAACAGATTCCACCTTTTGATTGGAAAAGGGGCATGAACATTCACAGACGAGAACAAGTGTTGACATCAGACTTTGGAAATTGATCAACCACACTGCCCTTCTTTCCCTCCCTCCCTCCCTGTCTCCCTGTTCCTTTTTTCATTCTGTCCATCTAAATGTGTCAACTGTCACCTTCACTATAAAACATCAATGTATATTTAAAGATCAGAGATTAATCTTTTCTTCTCTAATACCCCTTGGCACTTTATTGATACTTTCCTAGTGGTATTTTTACGTTTTGCATTTTGTTGTAGTTTTGTTTGTCTTAGCTCCCTCATTAGAGTGTAAATTCCTCTAAAGTTGCTTTCTTCTTTGTTTCCTTCACAGTGCGTGGTGGGTGCTCCATAGAGGGTTGAATGAATAAATGGATGAAAACAGATTTTAGAATAACAAGTGTTCAAGAATAACTTGGTTTAGAATAACCCGGTTTGTCCAGATGAAACATCAGTTAATGTTAGGCAAGTGTTTAAAAACAAAACGAAACCACTTTTTGTGTGTGTGTGTGTGTGTGTGTGAGGAAGATCAGCCCTGAGCTCTCTGCTGATCCTCCTCTTTTTGCTGAGGAAGACTGGCCCTGAGCCAACATCCGTGCCCATCCTCCTCCACTTTGTATGGGACGCCGCCACAGCATGGCCTGACAAGCGGTGCATGGGTGTGTGCCCGGGATCCAAACCCGCGAACCCCGGGCCGCCGCAGTGGAGCGCGCACTGAACCACTTGTGCCACCGGGCCGGCCTCTCAAACCACTATCTTTAGCTATTTCACTTATGATTTTTTTTCCTTGGTCAGCATTTGTCTTCCTAAGCCCCATGCATTTACCAGCTTATGCTCTCAATGAATATATATTTACAGAATATAGTTGTGTTTTTATATCATGTATCAATATTTATATTGTGTATGTAGTATTAAATATATCACATAGCATATATTCATATATACAAATACATATATTTGTATACACGGATGAGAAGGGTCAGAAATCCCTTTTCATTACTTCATCAGACCACTTAAGGGAAAGAAATAGGTATATTAAAAGTCGAGCAGCCCTTCCAAGCATTCTTTGCCGCCCTAAATACTTGATTTTTCCCGTTTCTCCCGGTCACCAGGAGTGTGAGGAGGAGGCTGTCTGTGTCATTATGTGCGCGTCGGTCAAGTACAACATCCGGGGTCCGGCCCTCATCCCGAGAATGAAGACCAAGCACCGAATCTATTACATCACCCTCTTCTCCATCGTCCTGCTGGGCCTCATCGCCACGGGCGTGTTTCAGTTCTGGCCGCACTCCATCGAGTCCGCCAGCGACTGGAGCGTGGAGAAGCGCAGCGTCCGTGACGTGCCGCTGGTCAGGCTGCCGGCCGACAGCCCGGTCCCCGAGCGCGGCGATCTCAGCTGCAGGATGCACACGTGTTTCGACGTCTACCGCTGCGGCTTCAACCCCAAGAACAAAATCAAGGTGTATATCTACTCTCTGAAGAAGTACGTGGACGACTCCGGGGTCCCAGTCAGCAGCACCATCTCCCGGGAGTACAACGAGCTGCTCACGGCCATCTCGGACAGTGACTACTACACTGACGACATCAGCCGGGCCTGCCTGTTTGTCCCGTCCATCGACGTGCTTAACCAGAACACGCTCCGCATTAAGGAGACGGCGCAAGCGCTGGCCCAGCTCTCTAGGTATCTGGTACTTTTGCAGACCGGAGCCAAGTCCTTCAGGGAACTACAGGGAGGGAGACGGAGAGCTTCTTCTCTCAGCTGGCGTCCAGCTGTGTCTCTTTTCTCATAGGAGGGGATGTGGATGAGCCGCTCACTGGAGCATGAGGCCGGCACTGTGAGCCTCTGGCCTCTGAGCCAGTGAAAAGCGGTCTGCCATCGGTGCTGCTGCTGTGGGCGCCCAACTTAGAATTTAAAAACTAAGGGTGCCTTGTCTTCCCGTACCTTTCCATTTAAATTTAAATACCTTTTTCCTCCTCTTTGTTATTTACAAAATACATGTTCACTGTAAAAAGTCTGAAAATACACATAAGCAAAAAGAAGAATGTAAGATTCATTCCATAATCTGGCCTTTAAGAGAACCATTATTAATATTTTGATGTTACTTTTCAGTCATTTTTGTATGAAAAAATATGTACATATGCATATGTATATATACATTTTTGTATAATAGTATATGCATGTGCATGTGTGTATGTGCATTTTTGTGAAGAATGGGATCACACAGTACATACTCTTTTGCTGCCTTTTCCCATTAATATATCATGAATATATTTCCAAATAATTTTATATTTTTACTATATAATTTTAAGGGTTGTATAGTATTCCATTTTACACATTTCATAATGTATTTAACCGATCTTCTGTATTTTATTTTTTGTTTCTTTAACCAAATGATGAACAGTTTTCATTATCATAAGCTATTCTGTAGTGGACAAACTTGAAGTACACACCCACCGTTTTTTCCTTTTGAGGAGCCAGGCTAGTGCCTGATGTCCTGTTGGGGTTTCTAGGAATTCACTCTGTACAACTGAGAAGTGGCCCTATTTTGGGTTGGGGACTCTTGCTGCTTGTCATCCAGTAACTGACTCTTGTTTTTGTTTCTTCAGAGTGGACATGTGAATTCTCTTACATGTTTCATTTCTTAATAGGTGGGATCGAGGTACAAACCACCTGCTGTTCAACATGTTGCCTGGAGGTCCCCCAGATTATAACACGGCCCTGGATGTACCCAGAGACAGGTAGGTGTATTTGGGGGTGTCCCTGTGCTGGGTTTCTGAGGATTAAGTAAATGCGAGACCCTCTTGGTCATGTGAAATCATGTTCCTAAGCTTACTGGACATACTTGGCAATCAGAATTATTTGTTAAAATGAAGCATTGTCCTCCTCAAGACTTGGAAGTGTTGAGACCTGCTTAAATCTGTTGTGGAGAACCAGGTAGAGCTTTCCTTCCTTCCTAATAAAACCTTCCGAACAGGCGGACGTGGCAGGGGTGGCCGTGATTGCATGGTTGTGATTTTGGTTTCGCTCCCTGTATTTATCGGCCCTTTTGTACATGGACTGAACCACTTTGGCTGAAGGCTTCCAGGAAAGCTCCGGAATGAGGGGCCACTTGAGGTTCCTCTCCTAGTGCTTCGTTCAAGGCTTTGAGGAGGACAGAAAGCGTGGGCCCAAGATGAGAGTCCTGGGCAATACTCACAGTGTAGGATTGTTGTGAGTTTGTAAATGAACTCATTTATAACCAATTGTATTATAGTCAATGTTTAACTCTCGAAATCATTGTTACTGAAAAAGGTGAGAGAACAGCCCGAGGCCGGCTGTGTTCTCAGCCTGTTAGAGGCCAACATTGTCATTTATGAAAATCTACACTTGGACCACTTTTCCCCAGAAGATTAAATCTAAGTCCTCTTTGCTTTAAGTTATTATCTAGAGTCAGTGCTGAGTTTCTGTCTGGAAATACAGTCATCACTAGAGGAGACATACATGCAGGACCACACCTCAGCTTTGGTGTAGAGACCGTTTTGGACGGTAGAGGGCAGTCGGACCACACAAATTCTCTAGAAACCAGTCCAACACAGGGGGATCCCTGATCGGGCTCTCAGCCTCAGCGTTCCTGAGGGGGCTACTGCTTTATGGATTTGGTTGTCCCGGGAAAGTGAAATGCTTTAGAGAATAGAGGGGGAAGGAAAGGAGCTGTTGGGAACACAGTGTCTTCACCTGCTGTTCTGGTTTATTTTGAGAAGGGCTTATTTCTGTTTGGGGCATTTCACTTTTTGCTGACATTTGGGTGTGTGTATCTGCATGGAAGAAGGATTTTATTTTTATCAAGTGCACATGTTAAGTGGGGTTTCATTTCTCTGTAGGAAAGTGTCAAGCAGGCAGGAGAACGTTTAAGTTCTCCTTAGGGGCTTAGGTGTTAAGGATCAGGAAGGTTAAATCGTTTTCCCTATGCGTGTGTTTTTGTAAGTGATTATAGGCAATCCTGTAGCAAGTAGTGAATCACATAGAGTCCTCCTTTATCTTTGCATGTGGGAAATTTCATTTTGAAACCTAGGTGGTCTTCTGGTTGGGGTGAGGAATAGTAGATTTGTTTATTAATTTTTCTTATCCTTTGTGCTTGCTTCTGGATTCAGAGGAGGCAAGAACCATAAGCTGCATATCAGATTATTTGGAAATTAGAAAACAGGCGGACTAGATTAGCCTGCTTCTAAGATCTCCTGCAGCCTAAAGGCATGGGTGTGATTACTTAAGAATTATTTTGCTCGGGGAAATGCAGGGACCAGGACTGAGGGAAATGTCTGCTCAGTGAATAGATCTTTTATGTTGCTTACACCTGTTTTTATTTCTCTTTCAGTTTTTAAAAATCATACACATATAAGCTGCATGTATACTTTCTTTGTGTAAGATTGGGACACTGTGCAAGTGTGTAAGGAGTAAAATGTAAAATGTACTTCCAAACTCTCCTCTCTTTTCCCTCCCTTACTGAGCGGTAATCACTTCTATCAGATACTGTGTATTTTTCTAGTCTTTTTTCTATGGATTTATACACAAACACACACACATATATATACACACATACCCATTTTGTCTTAAGTGGGAGCAAATTATACCTCTTCAGGCCTTACTTTACTGATGTTTGTTTTCTCAGATATGTTCTGTAATATTATTACTTGGATTTTTGTTATCCTTTCTTTGCACATATCTCTCGCAAATTTCTACTTTTGTGTGGGTGTATATTTGTTTATTTGCACTTGTTATGGAAAATTTCAAGCCTGTATAGAAGAAGAGAAACTGGCACAGGGAAGCACACGTGCCCTGTCCAGCCTCAGTGATCAGCACCTTGCGGCCAGTCTCCATTGCTCTGTACTCGTGTCCTTCACCAGGTTATCTAGAAGCAATCCCAGATATTACATCATTATATCTGTAAATGTTTCCGTTTGAATCTCTGCATGATAAGGGCTTTTTAAAAAACGTAACTACAGTTACTATTATCATACCTAAAAAATTAACAGTAATTCTTTAATATCACCAAATATCTAGCCATTGTTCAAATTTACCTGTCTCATAATTTTTTTTTTCTTTTGGTGAGGAAGATTGGCCCTGAGCTAACATCTGTTGCTAATCTTCCTCTTTTTGCTCGAGGAAGATTGTCCCTGACCTAACATCTGTGCCAGTCTTCCTCTGCTTTGTATGTGGGATGCTGCGACAGCGTGGCTTGAGTAGCAGTGTGCAGGTCTGCGCCTGGGATCCGAACCCATGAACCCTGGGCCGCTGAAGTGGAATGCATGAACTTAACCGCCATGCCACCGGGCTGGCGCCTCATAAATATTTTTTTTTATGGTTTATTTGATTCAGTAAACAAATAAGGATGACCAATAGAATTAGCTTTTTTTTTTTTTTTGCAAACCCTGAAGCCTTATATTTGAGGAATTTGCAGGCTCGATTACATGCCTGGCTTAGAAGAAAGCAAAGGATAAACTTGCAGATGAAGTGTGTTCTGGCACTGTGAATACTCAGAGGAGAACTACCAGGAGTAAGGATGGTGGAGTACACGAGGCGTGGGGGGGCTCGGGGACAGAGGTGATGTCCTAGAGTCAGGAAGTCCCGGAAGGTGCTGGGGACACTTGGGGTGATACAGCACTTGGCCTGGCATGACTCTGATCATCACATTAATTCTCAGCTGCAGGGTTTCTATTCAGTCTCTTGCAGTTTTGGAACTGATCTCTGATTTGGGGATACATAATGGGAAAACAGAATGTGCTTCTCAGAAACTCACTTTCAGTCAGTGTAAAACACGTGTTCTGTAAAGCAAGGGATACTTACAATATTTCCTGCGTTATAATGTTGTGGAAACCTTGGCAGAAGAAGATACAGTGACTTAGAGGTGAAGTCTTGTTGGTAGCAGGGCTGGCGTGGGCCTGTTGGAGTAACTGCAGGCGTGGATCTTTCCGAGATCACACATGGAGCTCACACGTGTGTGATCTATGACGTAATGCATACCTCAGATTGCAGGCCTTCCCACTCCCAGTGCATGACCCCACCCTCCGCCTGGAACAGAGCAGCAGTGCAGGGCCCCAGGGATAGAGCCGCAGTCAACGCTGGTGTGAGTCTCACCGCATACGCACACCCTCTCCTCTGGGCCGTGGGTGCAATTACCTAATCATCCACTCCCCTGGCTCACCTGGACTGCCTGGTGCCTGCATGCTGGATCCATGTTTGCTTCTCTGCGCAGCAGTCAAGGGGGCCCACGCGGTCTGCTTGCCATGATGGTCATGGAACCCACCCGAGTTTGTGCTGGATGGATTCGTTGCTGAAGGCTAATCAGGAAAATAAGACTGCATGTTGGTACTGAGGGTGGTCATTAAGGTTACAGAGTAGACTGGCAACTGGAGAGGGTTTTAGCCTGCACATTACCTCACCAACCAGGTCTTGGTTCCATAAAGCTTAAACAGAGTGGGATCGCCAGAGGTGGTTTGAAAATCTTTGAACTTAAACTGGTCATGTGAGAAGGGAATGTAGGCTGTCCTCAGGGCAGGGAGGGGATTGGTAGCCATCAATATTGCAAAAAATGTGGTTTCTCAGCTCAGACAGTTTGGGCTCAGACTGTGCAGTGCGTGGGACGGGCAAAACTCTGCCCCAGTAAGTGATTTCGGTGGTGTGGGGCCCGGGGGACAGAAGAACAGGGAAAGTCGGCGTGGTATACTCCTGCTTCCTCTCTGTGGTGAAGTGTCATTGCACTGCTTGCTGGATCCAATTGCAACAGCGTTTTCACGGCTTTTTTTTTTTCCACGGCTTTCTAAGTAAGGAGAGTTAGAGCTAGTGCATGCAAACTGCAAGAGAAGCACCAGTGGTCCAGTTCTGGATTCTGCTTCCTGTAGAGGAGCTGGGCTAATAAGACCGAGGAGCTGGAATGATGGTGAGAGCTGCTGGAGGCTGCACGGTTCACACGTGGCTCTGGGACAGCAGGGGAAAGAACTGAGTGGGGCAGGAGTTGGAGAGAGCCTGGGGCATGTACAGCGCGAGACGTTGTACTTTACCGTCACCGCTGCTTTCTGTGCCCATTGTCTCCTGAGGTTCTCGTCAGTGGGTCAGTGAGTGAGCACCCCAGCGAGTCTTCCTATGCAGACCTGTTGTTTTTCCTGTTATTGTAAATGTGTTTAAGAGTAGGGCGTGACTTTTGGGAGAGGTGAATGGATCTGAATAAGGTAGCAGAGGGGCTGTTCATCATAGGGCGTTCTCTGGGCTGTGATATATTTATTTATTTATTTTTTAATTTTTTTTTTTTTTGTGAGGAAGATCAGCCCTGAGCTAACATCCATGCTAATCCTCCTCTTTTTGCTGAGGAAGACCGGCTCTGAGCTAACATCTATTGCCAATCCTCCTTTCCCCCCGCTCCCCCAAAGCCCCAGCAGATAGTTGTATGTCATAGCTGCATATCCTTCCAGTTGCTGCATGTGGGACGCGGCCTCAGCATGGCCGGAGAAGCGGTGCGTCGGTGCGCGCCCGGGATCCGAACCTGGGCGGCCAGCAGCGGAGCGCACGCACTCAACCGCTAAGCCACGGGGCTGGCCCTGGGCTGTGACGTATTTAAAAAAAAATGAAAAGTAAGGAAAGACTACCTAGGACCCCAGAGGAAGGCTGGTGCCTCAGGGATGGAACGCAGGAGGGTGTCTTTATAGAGAAGCGACTTGGTAAACATTAGCTGTTGTTGTTATTAAGACTCAGTGACTCCTGTCCCTTTCCACAGAGCTCATCAGAACGCAGCCTTCTTTCTTTCGCATTGTTTGACAAATCCTTTGCTTTCAGGGCTCTGTTGGCTGGTGGTGGCTTTTCCACGTGGACCTACCGACAGGGCTACGATGTCAGCATTCCTGTCTACAGTCCGCTGTCTGCTGAGGTGGACCTCCCAGAGAAGGGGCCCGGGTAAGGTGCATGGTGAGAATCTCAATGAGCTTTAAACAAACGTGGTGACAATAATAGTATTCTTTACTTGTGTGACAAGTGCTCATGTATGAAGGGACTGATTTGTATATTGCCACACAAGAAATGTCATGTTGGGTGAGATGTAAAAACCCACACGTAGCATTTGGTCTCAGAAATAAGTCTCAAGGAAATCGTTTGCTTACAGAACATGAGAACCGTTCCCTAAGCATCCCAAACTTCCCCTTAAAAGCCGTTATGGATTCTTCGAGAAGTGAGAGACCTTTTCCAAAGAGAAGACGTTTCTCTCCTGTGTGTGTATTTTACCATGTGGCCTGGGACCAAATTCTGAAACTTACTTTAGGCATAGCAAATTTGGTTATTTAGACAATGTATAAAGCCCATTAAACGTTTTTTAAAACATTAAACATTTTTCCCTCTAGCCTCAGGCAAGTGCAAAGAAAGAAAGGTTCATGAACTTGTTGTTTAGATCATCTTTCTGGATTTTTCTCTATTAGTGGACTCCCAGAGATGACTTATTTTATTAGTTTTTTATTGAGATATAATTCATATACCATAAAATTCACTCTTTTGAAGTGTACAATTCAGTGGTTTTTAGTATATTCACGAAGTTGCACAACTATCATCATTACTACTATCTAATTCCAGAACATTCTCATGACCCCCAAATTAACCCAATACCTCTTAGCAGTTGCTATCTCTGCCCCCAGACCTCACACCCCCTGCCCCCAGCAGCAACCACTAATCTACTTTGTATCTCTGTGGATTTGCCCGTTCTGGATATTTCATATAAATGTAGTCATACCATATGTGGCCTTCTGTGTCGTCTTCTTTCATTTAGCCTAATGTTTTCAAGGTTTATCCATTTGGTAGCATAGAATCAGTACTTCATTCCTTTTTTGGCTGAATAACATTTCATCATATGGGTATACCACATTTTGTTTATCCATTCATCAATCGATGGGCATTTGGGTTATTTCCACTTTTTAGCTATTATGAATAATGCTGCTGTGAACATTCATGTACAAGTTTTTGTGTAAACATGTTTTTAGTTCTCTTGAATATATTCCTAGGAGTGGAATTGCTGGGTCATATGGTCACTCTATGTTTAAGTTTTTGAGGAACTGCCAGACTTTCCCAAAGTGGCTGCACCATTTTTTGTTCCCACCAGCAGTGTATGAGGGTTCTGATTTCTCCACATCCTCACCAACACTTATTATCTTTTTTTATTCTAGCTATCTTAGTAGGTGTGAAGTTGTATCTCATTGTGGGTTTGATTTGCATTTCCCTAGTGACTAATAATATTGAGTATCTTTTCATGTGCTTATTGGCCATTTATATAATCTCTTTGGAGAAATGTCTGTTCAAATCATTTGCCCATTTTTAAATTGGGTTGTGTTTTTATTGTTGAGTTGTAAGAATTCTTTATGTATTTTAGATACTAGACTCTTATCAGGTATATGATTTGCAAATATTTTCTCCTATTCTGTAGGTTGTCTTTTCAGTTTCTTGGTAGTGTCCTTTGATGCACAAAAGTTTCTAATTTTGATGAAATCCTATTTGTCTATTTTTCCTTTGGTTGCTTGTGCTTTTGGTATTATATTTAAGAAACTATTGCCTAATCCAAGTCCACAGAGATTTATGCCTATGTTTTCTTGTAAGAGTTTTATAGTTTTATCTTTTGGATTTTGATCCATTTTGAGTTAATTTTTGTATATGGTATGAGGTAGGGGTCCAACTTCATTCTTTTACTTGTGGATATCCGGATGTCTCAGCAATACTTGTTAAAAAGACTGTTCTTTTCCCATTGAATGGTCTTGGCATGCTTGTTGAAAATCAGCTGGCCAAAGATACATGAGTTTGTTTCTGGACTATCAGTTCTGTTCCATTGGTCTGTATGTCTGTCCTTTGCCACTACCACTCTGTCTCAATTACTGTAGTTTTGTAGTACGTTTGGAAATAGATAAATATGAGTCCTCCAACTTTGTTCTTCTTTTTCAAGATTTCTTTTGGCTGTTCACGGTGACTTGCATTTTAATTACTTTTTTTTTAAAATGCGACTTGAATAAGTACAAATAAAAAAAGGCTCAACTCCTCATGCTTATACAACTACAAAACTAAAACGAATTTACAAGTTAAATACAAACAAATCTACAAAACTAATAACATTTGGGTTAACATAGTGTGATAGCTGAGGCTTTCTCTTTGAAGCTGCCTTGCGTCTTTCAAGGTGAGTGTGAGTTAATTCTGGGTCTCTTGGTTTGGTGTGTCTGTGCTGTTGCCTGCTGGATGGTGATGTCTTTCTTCCTACCACATTTTCTGTTTGAACCACTAGGAAGCTTCCCTTTATACAGCACATTGTGACATCATTTATTTTCATCTAGTACAGATGCATGATTCATATTTTTTCCCCAGTATTTTATTATGAAAATCTTCAAGCAGACGGCAAAGTTTAAAAATTTTTACAGTGAACACGTCTGCCCACCACTTAGATTCTGTCATTAGCGTTTTGCTGTACTTGCTTTACGTGGTTTACATTTTAGGTCTTTGTCTCTTCTCATTAGCCCACTAAATACAAACGTGGACATGGAAAAATTTTTAGCAGTATTCATCGTTAAAAATGAGCAAAAATATGCCTATGCTAATTTTTTTGGATCATCATCAAGATGAAAATACAGAAATAATTCTTATAGAGAGAATTTGTAGACTGGAGAAACTGATATAGTTCAATGCCATGTTTTGAGCCTGGATTTCCATAAATTGAGAAAGGGTTATCTGTGTGAGCCCAGCTGGTACCCTTTGGGGTGGTACAAGTTTCTCTTGTGTAGCTGGCATCTTACTTTGGTGCATTAATGTAGTATTAGATATGAATAACTATAATAAGTAGAGAAAAGTCAATTAAACTTAAAGAGTTTGTTGCTTCTGTGAGAGTTTGTTGCTTCTGTGAGCATTTACTTAAATTTAAATCAGTTGTATGATTTTAAAAAGTTTTTAACCCTTTTCTTTTTCTTTCTTTTTTTTTCTGAAGTTGTTCTGGAATTTACTTTATTAAATTTAATTCAGTTCACTTCAGTTCAAATCAGACCTTTATTGCAGACCTATTTGCCCAAGAGTGGCTAGGCTGGTGGTTCTCAAGAGGAGCGGGGCATTGATTTTGCCCCTCCCCAGGGACATTTGGCAGTATATACAGCTGTTTTTGACTGTCAGGAGTGAGGGTGTGTGTGTCAGGCATCCCCAAGATTACCTCCAATTTCCGTGATTTGCTAGGAGGTACTCATGGCTGTGATTTATTACAGCAAAAGGATACAAAGCACAGTCAGCAAAGGGAAAAGGTGCACGGGGTGAAGTCCAGGGAAAGCAGATGCAAGTGTCCAACGACCCTCTCCTGATGGATGGGTCACACAGGACGTGCTTAAGTCCCCCAGCAACAGAGTGTGACAGCGTGTGTGAATGTTGTCCACCGGGGAAGCTCATTAGAGACCCAGCACCCAGGGTTTTTACTGGGACCTAATCACATGGGCAGTCTCTGCTTGGCATGTGCCTTAATTCCAGACTCCCAGAAGGAGAGCAGGTGTTCAGCATAAACCGTAGTATTTCTGCAGTTTGGACACAGTGAGCCACTCTTATCAGTTCTGGGCGTGGTGGGAACTTTCCCAAAATCAAAGTTCCTGTACACCAGCCAGGACCAACCTTTCGAAGGAGAGCAGTCCGGCCTGCCGTGTTAGCTCTGTTCTGCCAGGGTGCTCCTGGCATCTGGTGGGTGGAGGCCCCTGAACCTCTATAGTGCACAGGGCAGCTTCCACAGGAGGAATTATTGGGTCTTGACGTCATCTGTGCTGCGGTGGAGAGCCTGGGAGAAGCAGAGTGGGCGGGTGAGGGTCGGGTCTGTCAGGGCGGCTCGGCTGCCTCGGGGCCTCTGTCTTTCCTAAGGCGGCCTGCACTAAACTCCCTTCGTTATCTGCTCTCTCTTGTACGCATAATCTACCTCCCTTATGTTGGTTTAGGACTCTTAATTCCCTTCAGATTTAATCCAGGAGAAGAAAACATACTGAAAAGAAAAGATTTAGTGAAAACAAAACAAAGGAGAACAAACCACTCTGAACAGTAAAAATTACTTTCACAGATTTAAACCGTTATGTGGGTGGTATTTTCTTAGTACCATAATCTCTCTAATTTTTATGTATAACGGGACGAAATGAAGATCTTTAACTGGATGACTTAAGGTCTCAGTTAATTTCTGAAGCTCTGTGGTTCAGAAACGGGATAGAGGAACGATGTCGCAGCAGGAAGTGAAAGGCCGCCTTGGGCACGTCCTCCCTCTGCTGGCCGCCGTTGGATTTCTACACCTCGGCTTGACCCGCGCTGCCCATTTCCCGCCAGCTTGCCGTGCGGCCCTGTGGGTTGTGGTGTTTCTTTTATAAACAACATCCCCCCCCTCCAGGAGAAAGAAGCAACAGCAGCAGAGGGAGGCGAAGAAGGCTCCAGACACACCTCCCTTTCCGGGGACTTGGGTGGAGCGGGAGGGTAACCTCATGGCCACGCTTCGGATTCGTTGCTTTGTGAGAGTTTCTTTGTAAGGGAATTCCCACATCTCTTGAGGGCTGCATAGATAGCGAGAGCTGTGTTTTATTTTTATTGTAAATCTCTCAGTATTTTTTCAATGGGAGCAGAGGATTGTTGCTATTGATAGCTTCTTCTCACAGCTGTGTTGGCCTCAGCTGGAATTCTTGTCATTTTCCCTCTGAAAGGAGCTAAATCGGGAGTTTACAACTGTTACTGTCGAGGGGGACTTTGAGTTCTCAGCATGATTTTACTTAAACTTAGAGATCAGCACTGCTGGCAGGAAACATGAAAGCAGAGCTAGTAATTTTAGTTCCTAAAAGAAAAACAAACCCACCTCAAAATTTTGTTTGCTTAAAACTAAAATGGGCATACCCATCAGCCATCTGTCAGGTCAGGGAGAGCAGCGTGCGAGCAGGGGGAACGTTTTTAGACTCTTGTTCACATCTGCACATTTATGTTGACAATGGAGTGGGGATCCGGTGATCCTGGTGACCGAATGTCTAAAATAGAACTTGGTTTCTCAACAATAAAATCTAACCCAGAGGCCTTCTTTACTCAAGTTTCTTTGAGCACCACACATTCCTTTATTTATTTCTGTATCTATATAGATGGATCTCTCTCTACCTGTGTATATTGAAAATCATGCATGCATATTGATATCTCTAGTTCCACCCAACACCACAGGAGCATCCTGGTTTTCTCACTTTCGGTATTTGTAACTCCCTTCTCTGACAGTGAGAAATCTGGCTCCCGTTATCTTCAATATTTTTACTTATTTGATTGACCCTCTTGTGTGTAACCAAAATTCTGTTGCTGCCACTGCCCTCCTCCCTGCACAGATGCCCTCTTCACCCCCACTCAGACTTCAGTGCCCCCACATTGTGCTCCTGCTGCTGTCTCCTCCCCACCCCTAGCACAGATACCCTCCTCAGCCTTCTTGGGTTCCAGCACCTCACACTGGGTGATACTACCCTTACTATCGCCCTCCTCAACTGGGGCACCGTTTTCAGCCTGCCCAGGCTCTGACGCTGTTCTGGGCTGCCCAGATGCCCTCCTCACCTCACCTGGTCTCCAGCATCCCACGCTGGGTTGCCATAGCTACCACTACCTCTGCTCCCAGTGCAGAAACCTGAGTCCCCCTCTTAGGACTCTCACACGCTGCGCTGGGCCACCTCCCTACTCTTCCCCAAGTGGAAGCTCTCACCCCACTAGGGCTTCAACACTCCACGTGGCCATCTCCCCACCCTGCCATGCAGAAACACCCCTTCCCTCTAGGACTTCAACACTGCACCCTCCTGCATGGACACCCTGTTGGATGCAAACGCGTCTGTTCTTATTCTGGACAGTGTAGGGCACCAGTTTTATGCCAGCAGCTCTACTTAAATAGAAAGTCTCCAGAAACATCCAGCAAGTACCAGTGCTCCATGAGATCCGTCACAGAACCACTGGAATGACCTTTGGGGCATTTAGCCTTAACTTGATGCATGACTTTTCACTATCACCTCTTAATGAAGAGTTTTCTGATTTATAGTAGAAAACTCAGTCCATTTCATTTTCACATAGCTTTAATTGTTAAGGTGGTTTTCCTGCTTGCCTTCTGAGTTCAACTGTAAGTCTCTCTCCTATTTGCACAGACAAGTTTGGTTACAGAGACGCTGTTCTCTGGTTCGACTGGAGATGGTGTTCACTTAGAGATGATCTGCGAGTGTTCTCTCTGTGTGCTCTTTCCATCACGAAGTCATCCCTCTGAAGATTAATGCTTTTACAAAAGGAAAGTTATTGAGGTTCAGGGCTGGGAGTACAATCCAAGAGTCGGTTTCGGTGTCTAGAAGGAATACTTTTGGCTATAAATACTCAGCATATTGTTCAATAAATTGTAATTTAGGAGGAAATTGCCCAGAATGAGAGGAACCAGTCTGTGCCACTAATCCAAACTGACTCCCTGATGGGTTTGCTATTCCGTGTCTCTCTCATCTCCACTTACCTTAACTCTGGTCTCCGGGTCTAAACTGCCATCTAGGGGGCTCTATCAAATGGAACTTTCTGTCGTGAGGAGATGATCTGTATTTGTGCTGTCAGGTACCCACTACCCACCTATGGCTATTAAGAACTTGAAATGTGGCTAATGTGACTGGGGAACTGAGTTTTAAATTTTATTTAAATTTAAATTTAAATGGCCTCGCATGGCTAATTGTTATTAGACAGTGAAGTTCTAGGGAATCTGCTTACCCCTTTCTTTCCTAACCGTGCTGTGGGAAATACCCTTTGCTTTTAGTTCAGCTAGATAAAGAAATTACCAAAGAAATGGTTCTGAGGACTTGAAAGCCACCTGGCTGAGGTCTGTCTTGCTGTTTTCTGGAGTGGAGCTGATCTGGCTGGTCCGGCGAGTGTCCACCTTATCCACTCATTGCTCTGTGTGTCTCGGACCTGGAGCTTAATGCTCGGTGGAAGATGACGGCCTTCTCAGTCTGAGAATGATTATTGTTTGGCCGTGGATGTATGAGTAATGTGTTCCCCAGCTAGAACGTCCAAGTAAGTCTAAGGAACTAAGGAAAAACAGTTACCCTTCCTTTCTCCTCAAAGCAGGAAAAAAAGAGGGAGAGATGGGCTCACAGAGTATAGGTTTTTGGTCCTTTCTTAGGTACAGACTCGTATCAGCTTGCCTGGTGGCATTGCCTGTGAGAGGCATAGCCCTAGTATGGTCCCTGGTCTATACCAGTTAGAGGAGATTGAAGTGAGTTCTGCTTCTGAGTCTGGTGGGTGTTTCATTTCTTCCTGGAACCTGCTTGATGTTATTCTTTTCTTTGACAGTAATCCCTCAACCTATGTAGTGTTTATGATCTGTAACCTCTCTGCCTTATGGGAATCTTACCTTCCCGGAGGGAGTTACTTACCATCTGGTCTCCTCAGAATCTTCCCCCTGACTTCTGGCCTACTAACTTTGTGTTCGCGTTTGTCTCTTGTGGAGACCTAAATGGCACTAGACCCTTGGAAATCCTTTCTTCACTCCAGTTTCTTTTAAGCATCTTTGCTTTCAAGGTGTTAAGGCTGATTCCATCCTTTGGCAAAGGTAGTTTTTTTTCGCTTGTTCTTCTCAACGACCAGTTTGGTCTTCCTAATGTCCACATGGCCTTGACGATGGGGGCTCTCTTTCCCTGGAGCTTCTGCGGGGCATGAGGATGCCGTTCAGCAGCCGGCAGCAGTCTCTCACCTCTTCTGCTTTTACAGCCAGCGCTGCCCATCAGTTTTCCTCTTCTCCTATTTGAAGGATGCAGCCAACTCTCAGTTCCTTTTCAGATCAGAGAACTCAGATATAACTAATACCATGTAATGATAACATGTTGCTGTTTCTTCCAAATAATCAACCAACCAATCAGTCAATTTCTCTCTTTTTCCACACACACACACACACACACACACACACACACACACACACACACACACATATTTATAGCATGCTCTCCAAGCTTGGCACATTGTAAGCATTTCCTCAAAACATTAAGAACTTTTCCCAAATAAAATCTTTAATGACTGCATAATATTTCAGCATGTGGATGAGTCATACCGTACTTTCTTACAGTATATAATATTTTAAGTATTCAGCAATGCTACAGAGTATAATTTCCCCACAAATCAAGGGATGTGAAGACTAGTGAGAAGACACTGCCGTAAGTTTAATATTAAAATTTGCCTTACCTTGACTACCATACCAGCTGCGGCTCTCCAGTCCCCTTTTCTTCTCCTCCGCAGTCCACGGCGATACTTCCTCTTGTCGTCTCAGATGGCTGTCCATCCCGAGTACAGAGAGGACCTGGAGGCCCTCCAGGCCAAACACGGCGAGTCGGTGCTGGTGCTGGATAAATGCACCCACCTCCCCGAGGGCGCCCTGTCCCTGCGGAAGCGCTGCCACAGGCACCACGTCTTCGATTACCCCCAGGTGCTGCAGGTGAGCGTCCTGCGTGACCTCCCTCAAGGCTCGGGAGAGCTCACTGCCACCAGGGAACGCTGACCCCAACAAACGGGTTGTTTTCCACGTACAACTGGGAGAATTAGCCACGCGGAGAAGACAGCGTAGTACTGCTCTTTACTGGATGCCTAGCCCTCCAGTGGCTTCGTGCCTGGCCTCTTGTTCGTGCAGAGCTGCGTGGCCTATGAGTGTCCTTTCAAGTGTTCATTATCCTTCAAAACACAAATCAGATAGATTTACAAAGAAGCCACACAGACAAAGCAGGCAAGTGTATTTTGCCTTTACCCCTGTGCTCATGAGCCAGTCCAGAGCAGTGTCCTCCTTTCAGGTGGCAGCTCGTATCCTCTGACTGTGCTAGCCCACACGGCCACCGTCAGCTTCTCCTGGGAGTAAGGTTTTTATGTTTTGTCACTGTTTTGTGTTTGGTGGTGTTGCCACCCTTCACGTGTCCTCCCGGTAGCATGCCCTTTCCTAAGTCATGGAAATGGCGGTGTTTCCGTAACCATGGGCAGGGTAGTCCTTTTGGGGGTGTTTTACTAGCAGGATATTTGACATTCCAAGAGCATGGGGGCTAGGAAAGGAGAAAGTGAGTCTTCTTCCCTTAAACATTTAAAATACAGACAGGTTAGTTCCAGGAGAAATATCAAGGAGCCGGTGTGGCTTTTTTTTAGTCTCCAAAGAGAACTGGCCCATGCTGAGATTGTTAAAATACCTTCTCTCAAGAAGGCTGCACCTTGCTGTAATGTCTGACTGATAACAGTGGTGATGTGAGCAGGGGTGTTTATAGTAACCTTTGTCTAGACAGGAAAAGTGGTTATCAGCACGTGTGTCCACATCTGGACGCCGACTCTTAGGGCAGCCGAGCTGTCTACCTGCGCCTCCGGGCGCCGTGACTGAGTCTCCTCTTCCTCTCTCCTTCTTTCTCATGCAGTCCCAGAGGAGTTCGGCAGATTGAGTTTTTCATTTCTTTTTCCTGAACTTTCCTTTTCTCTAGCTTTAAAGATTAAACAGTAGTTTTTTAATCTTTCTTTTTCTCCTGAAGAGGCAAAATTTGGGAGAAACTGAGTGTTAGAGATAGGGTGTTATTTTGATTTGCCTATTGCAAACGTTTTTTCTCCTGTACATTTCTCCTTTTCCCAAATGTTCCCCACATTGGGTGGATTTGTGAGGGAGTGAATGGGGAAGAAATTTTTTGAGATTTTACTTTGTGTTTGATTTATTGTTTCTAAATAGAACATATGTGTCTTAATGTGTTTCAAGGGCATTGCATTCATGAAATGAATATCTTCTGTATGCCAAGCACACTGCTAGATGCCATGGAGAGTAGAAAGATGAAAGGAGATTTGATCCCTTCCCTTTAGTGGGTCCTCCAGAGAGCCTGATATGCCCAGACAAAATAGTTCTATTACAAGGTGGGCGGAGGTAAGTGCTGAGCCACGGTGTGTTTACACAGTGCACTAGGGCTCAGAGAAGCCAGTCTGTGGGCAGTCATGTTGTTGAGTGGCCAGAGAAGACCTGGACTCTGGTTTTGAACATTTTCAGAATGCCAACAGTGGAGGCGTTGAAGTCACGCTGAAGAGTAGAAATACGAAACATTGCAACCGCTTAGGCTTTTCAGTTTTACTGGTGTGAGTGGGTACCTTTTAGTATTTTTGTGTCGGGATGCCTCAGTATTGCTTGACTTCAGCCCTTGGGAGAACTTCGTGGTCTGCAGAGATCAGAGTAAGTGGACCAGCAAAGCTGGTCTGTAATCCCCTCCCTCTGCTTGTGTTTCTGCAGGAGGCTACCTTCTGTGTGGTCCTTCGTGGGGCTCGGCTGGGCCAGGCGGTATTGAGTGACGTGTTGCGGGCTGGCTGTGTCCCAGTTGTCATTGCAGACTCCTACATTCTGCCTTTCTCTGAAGTTCTTGACTGGAAGAGGTGGGTGTTACCTTTTAGTAAACTTTACACTAGTGGTTCTGTGTGTATGAGATTTTAAAAGCCCCCCAAGTAATTATAATGCATCCCTCTGTTTGAGAACTATGCTTCGGGCTGTTTTGCTATACTTTCATCAGGGGAGTTAGTCCATTGGCCGAGCAGAGGTTGGCACACTGAGGCCTTTGGGCCAAGTTGACAGGCTGCCAGTTTTTGTGGATAAAGTTTTATTGAAACACAGCCACACCCATTCATTTACATATTGTCTCCTGCTGTTTTTGTGCTCCAGTGGCAGAGCTGAGTAGTTGTGATAGATTATATGGCCCACAAAGCCTAAAATACTTACAGTCTGGCCCTTTACAGAAAATGTTTGCCAACCTGTGGCCAAGAGCAGTGATTTGTCAGCTGTGGCCGCAGAGTATACACACCTGGAGAACTTGAGAAAATCCTGGGCCTTACCCCGGGAATGCTGTGTTTTAAAGCTGCCTAGGTATGGTTGGTAGCACAGTTGAGAACCACTGCTCTGGAGTCTCAGTTGAGTGTGCGTAACGTTACCAGCTGGAGGTGGAGTGGTTTCATCCTCTCCATGGATGAAAGCTTACAAACTTTCCCGCTGTACAGATGGACAGACGGAGGTTCTGCTTGGTTATGGCTGTCAATGCTGTAATTAACCGAGTGGCCCTCTAGGCTCATGTTGTTTCATTTCCCCAGGACTTTGGAGGTTAAAGATTATTGAAAATGAGTTCCTTTTGTGTATGCCTCTCAGGCTTGACTTTGCCTCAAATACTTGTCTTGTTCTTTCTCAACTTTTTTGATATTTCTCTCCAAATCTGCTTACCACAGGTGTTTGAACAATTTAAGTAGCATTCGTTCATATGTCCACTCCCTCAGCTCACATTTATTGGAAAGCCTACTGTGAAAATACAGTCTCTGCTCTCCAGGAGGCTGGAATCTAGTGGGGAAGAGAAACCAACAGTCATAATAATGTGTGATAAGTGCTATAACAGATGCATGCCCGGGGCGAGGGAGCCCACACAGAGCAGGGAGCCTCAGTCAGCCTGGACGAGGAGGGCGTGTGATCCTTATATCTTAGAGGAGTTATGAGGCCCCTACAGTCAGTGATTCATCCCGGAAGCATTCACTCAGGGCCCTTTGCCACGTACTGTGTTAGTTGGGGATACAATGATGATCAAGGTCAGACCTCGCCTCCAAGAAGCTCACAGTCTAGTGGTGGAAGATAGACAAGTAAACCAGCAGTGACCGCATGCTGCCGTGAGATGTGGCCCTGGCTGTGTGGGTGCCAGGAGAAGAGTGAGAAGGAGACACATGCTGTTGCTGGCAGTGGAGTTGGTGAGGGCTTCATGGAGGCAGTGACCCTGAGCTGAGTCTGAAAAGATATTCCCATGAGAATCTAGATCTGCTTGGGTAGTTATAATCATGGATAAGTGGTGGAGGGGCTCTGGATTTGGAGCCAGACAGGCAGAGTTCAGGTAACCAGTTCTATTACTGGCTAGCATTGTGATCTTGGCAAATCATTTAATCTCTTTTGAGCCTCAGTTTTCCCATCTGTATAGTAGAAACCATTTACGTTTTTAACAAATATTTGTTAAGTGCTCACTGTGTGTGCTAGGCAATATACCAGGAACTCATGGTATGCCGGTGAGTGGAACCAGGCGTGTTTCCATCGGAATGGACTAGTCTAGTGGGGGGAGAGGGTTCAGATTTTAATAAATTAATTTATACAAATGTAATTACACACCCTGCTAAATGCCACAGTGAGTGAGTCATGGTTGAGTCCTCTCTCCGCCTTCCCCGCCACGTCTGATCTGTTAGCAGATCCTGCCGGCTCTGTGCTCTCCTCCCTGTGGTCAGTGCCCCCCTTGTCAGCGTTTCTTGCCTGGATTTGCGGTGGTGTCCAGCTGTTCTCCCGGCGCCTGCTCTTGCTTTCTGTAGTTTGTTCTGACTCTTTAGGCAGAATGGTCCTGTTGGCACATCGTCCGATCGTGCCGTGCTTTGCCTAAAACCTTCTGATGGCTTTCTCTTCAGTCAAAGCCCAAGTCCTTAGAGTGGCCTGCAGGGCCCTGCCCCCTTGGCTGCGCCTGCCCCCCTTCTCTTTACTCCTGACCCTCCGTCGGCTTTACTGCACTGCGCTAGCCTCCTCGCTGTTGCGGAACGTTCCCGACCTGCTGCGTCCTTGTTGGTCTCTCTGCCTGGAGTGCTCTTCCCTCAGGAGTTCTCGTGACCCCTCTGCTCGCTGGCCGTCTTTGTCTAGTTTGTTCGCTGTTGTGTTACCAGGACCGAGCACGTGATAGGGGCTTCATAAATACGTGCTGAATAATGAACGGATCTGAGTAGATAGTAAAGGAGAAAAGTCACTGCTAGTTCAGAGCGGGCAGTGGAGAGTGAAGGAGAGCATGTTGGGTGGGTGGCACTTCACATGCAAAGACCCTGTGGTGGGGTGAGCGGGGTTTGTTCAAGTGACTGAAAGGTGCCAGTGTGGCTGGAGCACAGCGGGGGAGAGGAGGGAGGATGAACGCTGGATGGAGAGTGAGTGGGGGGTGAGAAGATGGAGCTGGGGAGAGAACCCCAGCATGAGAGAGGGAGAAGGAGGAGGGACCACTCACTGGAAGGCATCTGGGGCGGAAGGAGGTTTCGGGTGGTGGTGTTTCTGTCTGTGACAATTAAACAAGACAGCATATGTACAAGTGCTTTGTGCAAGGGGCTGTACATATATAAATTGTTTTTGCCTTTGTCTCTAGAGCATCTGTGATTGTGCCAGAAGAAAAGATGTTGGATGTGTACAGTATTTTGCAGAGCATCCCCCAAAGACAGGTTGAAGAAATGCAGAGACAGGTAAGAGGCCAGGCAGGCCTGTTGGGGAGGTGACACAGTGGTATGAAGGGGTGCTCTTGACTGCTTGGATACAGAGCAACGGCAGCTGAATGTGTGAGTGGGATTTATTTCTTCCCCTATATCAGCCAGCGAGACTTAACAGAGGAAAACAGTCTTAGGTGAGTTGCATCAAGTAAGGTTTGCAATAATAACTGTCAGAGATTTAAAAACGCTCCTGAGGTGAGCCAACTACAGTGTAAGGGTCCTGCTGGAGCATGGTGTTCTGGACGCAAAGCTGAACCTCTTTGGAGAGTTGTGTTCACAACAGGAGATGGAGTGACGAAGACAACCATGGAAGCTGGGTCATTTCAGGGTGACGCCTCTGAGTAGCTGTTAACCGTGAGAACGTTGTTGTCTGAGCTGGCCGAGGTCCCCAGTTCAGACGGCCTTCGTAAATAAGTGGTCCCCTCCTGTCCCCTGGAACATCTGCCACACTCCTGCTGCCCTGTCCAGGTCTCTCGCCCACCTTCTGATGCCACTCTCCCTGGGCTGCTCTCCACTGTCTGCTGCACTCCACTGGGTGTCCCGTTCAGTCCTGCTGCCCTTTCTTTCTCCTGAAAGAAATTTAGTTGTGCTTAAATGTCAAGCAAGTTAAAAAAAAATTAAAAAGACTATCCCAGTATTGGTACTGTGCTTGTTGTTTCTGTTTCTTTCTTTTTTTTTTTAAGGACCTTAAAAGTTTTTATTTTTATCACAATTATCTATGCAAGAGATGAGCAGCAGAAGTTTGGAGGGTTCTCAGCGTTAAGTGTGTGACTGTCCCATGCACACCCTGTTTTCAGTTTGCACCCCCATCCTCAGGTGGAGAGCCTGTATTTGACCTTGTCCAGAGCACGGGTCTCAGGCCTCTCGGCAAATCAGAACTAGCTGAAGGAGCTGCGTGGACACTAGTAGCCGGCAGAGGCATTCTGGTTTGAAAACAAGTCACAGGCTGCTTTTTAGCCTCGCCGTAGTTTTTTCGTGGCATGCTCATGTTCGGTTTAAGTTTCTCTGCTTCCCGGTTGTTGCTTAACTGCTGACCTCATCTGGGTTTTAGTGAATTAGAAGATCAGTCCAGAGATCTCTAGATGCTTAATCTAAACCTGTGGTTCCTACAGCTCGTGTGGAAGAAAGTGCTCCTTGAAGAGGCCTGGTGTTTGTGCTCCTGTGTTTCTTTTTATGGCATCTTGATTAATAGCTAAATAGAGAATCATCTGCTAAATCCGATACCATCTTTTACTAGACTCTAGTCTAAGAAGACCCAGAAAAAACCCACCACTTTCATGCTGGGAAAGAGAATCATTTGATTTCCGGAGCATAGCACCTATGGCTAGCTTACAGAACACAGTTGTCCCACAGGAGCGTGGCTGGGGAACCACAGGTCTGAGACAGGCGTGCCTGGTCCTTTTCGGTAGCAGGCTCGGAATCATAGAACCGTTGAGATAGCATGGCTAGAGCCCATTTAAAGCAGTGTGCTTTTAGGTTATTTGGCTTCAAAGAAATACAAGACTTGGGTTTGAGCCCTGGAGCTGTCCCTGTTAGTTGTATGACCATGACAAGTCACCAGAGCCCCCTCGTCTTTCATGTCCTCACTTACGAAATGAAGAGATTGGCTAGACCATCTCTCCTGTTCCGTTCAGCTGTTAAAAACTCTAAGGAGCTCTTGTCCTTAGCAAGAATCTTCCTCTCCATGACAACACTGGTAATTAAGTGGTCATCTCTTCTCCCCCTGAATGCCTCGTCCTCAGGGCCGGTTACCTCCTCTGGTGGTGAATACTCTACATTATGTCAACCTGCAAAAGAAGGGCAGTGCTGGCACTTTCCTGCCTCCCTTTCTAAATCTCTCTTCGGCCTCTGATGCCCTTTTCTCTGGCTACTTTCAGACCCTCTAAAGTGCCCACTGCAGTGCCCCATTCAGTCCTGCTCCCCTGTCTCTGAACATTCTGTCTTCCAAAAATCACCTAGACTGGACAGATCTCAACCCAAGGTGAGATTACCTGGTTGAAGTAATTCCTGGATAGGTATAAAGGACGACTAGGTTCAACTACTAGATGCAAACAGCACACCCTCCTCCCAAGTTGTGACAACCAAGAGTGTCCATAGACGTTGCCGAGTGTGCCCCATGGGGCAGCATTGCTTTGCTTGGGAACCGCTGTTCTCTTAACAGTTCAGGCCTCGTCTCCCTAAGGTTAGGGAGAGTTCTTGTGTTCTGTAGGGCCCTTTCCAGAATATGCTTGTCGTTTTGCCCTCTGTTTACCGTAGTTCAATTTAACCTCACCTTGGCAGGAGTAACTGAAACAATAGCATACACCTGGTTCTGGAACGTTTTCCACCTTAGTGAATTCTCTTTGGGGAGGTCAAACTTGAATCCTTTTGTAAGACAAGCATAAACTTTTAGGGGAAAACCTGTTACATCGGTAGTTGATCCCCCAGGGGCCCTGGTTGATGCATCAGAAAGATGAGCTGAGACGGAGGAACAGAGTCTGATTTTCTTGCTGAGCAAATCAGAACTAGCTGAAGGAGCTGCATGGACAATAGGAGCCAGCAGAGGTCTCCATCCACTTTTAAGTGACTCATTTTCCTTCTGGCTGTTGCAGTGTTTCCAAGAAATCCTAAATGCCTGCGCTACTCTGGTGCTTCACGCTGACACTGTCCTCCTAGCTGCTCTCTAGAGACTGGTTCTTTCAGGTGAGGAAGAAAGAGTGCTGAGCACAGGGTTCTGCTCTCCCTCCGTGGAACAGAGCTCAAGTTTCTGAATTGACCCCAAGATGCGGGATGGGATCTTGGCGGTGAAGGTATCGCAGCAGCATTTTGCAGCTTGGAGTTCAGGATCAGTTCGTACAGTGGATCAGATTCCTACGATCTGACTGAGGAACACAGCCGTGAAAGTCCTTCTTGTGACTTGGGAATTAGGATGCACCGAGCGAGAAAGACGTTTTCCCTGACAAAGACAAGTAATGAAATGTTCCTCCTGCCGTTAGAGGTGATAGTGAAGCAGCCGTCAAGTTACGCAGAGGGCGAGGGCCTGAAGGAAGGAAGAGCTGCGGTTAAGCCTGTGTCTCCGTCGTCTAGTGAAGGCCCACAGCGGGAGGGCCGGCAGACGTGGCGCTGGGCAGGCTAGGGGCGGCTTATGGGGTTCCTTCAATTAGTGGAGGATAATAGTTATCACAGGATAAAGCCAACTTAGCAGTCAGCCTTTTATTGTCCTGTGAGCTAAATTAACTAGTTAATTAATTTAGTGAAGCCCTAATTAAGTGTTTTTTTTCCCCCAGGGGAGATGACGGGAGATAATACGAAATCTGTGATCCTCACTCACAAGGGCCTAACAGTCATCTTGGGGATAATGGGTATAAGCACAAAGAAAGTTGAGAAGATGGTGCAGATCTTCCAAAGTACATTAGGGGTCTGAAATGGAGGGAGGAGGTGTGGGCTGCAGCTGTCAGGGACAGATTTATTGGGGGGGGTGGCATTTGAGGTAGGCATTAAGATGGAGAGTCCCATCAACCGTCTTTCTCACGCTGGAAGGCAGGAAGAAGAATGCACTCATGTTTAGTCAAATGGAACATTCATATCCCCAGTCTCCCTTGAATCACAATGAAAAAGAAAGCAATGTAGGATCTCAGAAGGCTGGATAGACACTGGGCTGTATGGTCAGAAATGTTTGTGTGGACAGGGAGGAAGGTGTAAATGGATCCCCGGTTTATCTGTTGAGTGGAGTTTCCAAACATTCTTTTATTGGTCAGTGGCTCCACCAGCAGTGACCTCTAACCTCAGCCACACCAGGAGGTGGAAGTCGGGAGTCTGCCTTGCCTTTGAACTCTTCTTTGTACTCAGTTGACTGGGAACCTTTGAGGTGGCAGAAACATTCAGCATCTTCCTTTGTCTCGCGCCTTTAATGCTTAGGTAAGTTACAATATCAGTTTCTTTTCAGTCTGTTCCCCTAACCCATCTCAGTTTGCTTTTATATTTTCCTGTTAAGCCTACCAGATATTTGTGCTGCAGAGGAGTACTTGAAGATAAAATGGGCTGAGTAGGAAAAAGTCAAAACACTTCTCTTGAAGAAAATAAAACCCCAGGCATGTGGTACCCTCACCTGCCAGGACTGTGGTTAGGCCTGGCTGTGATAAAGGAGAGAGCAGGAGAGACCACAGAATAGCAAATGTGTGTGTACACCAGAGGTCACGCCCTTTGTTCACAGAGGGCCCCTAAAATGAGGCTCTTATTTTTTCTTATTTACACGTAGTTTCAACACGTGAATTATCCAGTTTCTGTAGCCATGGTGGTTTAGAAGTCACAAATTTGAAGGGGAGAAAGACAACAAGTGAGAGTCTCTGAGATGGGTCATCTGCCAGTCTGGCATGAATAGAGAAGATGGAAAATTATTTTAAAAACAGAACTCCCTGCACGTCGGATGTACGGCAGACAGCTTGCAGTGTCCACTATGTCCTGGGTGTATCATTGTAAGATGCAGAATTCCTCCGTTCAGAGAAGTACATGTTTGTTTTTCATATTTCGGATTTCTGACATCCAAGTGAGTTTTGCCATCAATGTGAACATTAAATATAGTTTCTGTTTCTTCCCCCTAAAGCTGTTATTGATGAGGCATCTTAAAATTGAGGAAATACAGACATTGCTGTTCTTGGTGATGCCCTTGAATCTTTAAGTGAAGGTTTAAATTTTGTTTGCATACATGTATTTTTAAAATATTGGCTCTTATGTAATATATTTTATAAAGTTTTCTGTCTAAAACGTCTAAGTTTTTATTTTTAAGAAGTGTTTTGTGATTCCCCTAAAGGTGTAAACCCTCACATGTCCATGTCTGGACACCTCAGCGGCCCAGACAGGCGTACTCTCTGAGGGTTCCCCGTGCTGGTGGCTCCACGGTGGTGTCTGTTGACAGTTATATGGCAGTCTGGGTCCATTTCTCCCTGACTCCCCCACCCCCCACACCAATTTACAAAGCAAACTCTTTAAACAGAGGAGTGAGGTAGGCAGTGAGAAGAAGAATCTGAATTTTTTAATGTGAGGAAACTGAGGATAAAGAGACATAAAGTAATGCTCCCAAGACCACACAGTATGTGAGAGACAGACAGGGAGCACACACTGTTTTGCTGCCCACAACTTTATTCAAATCACAGAGCTGTGTGGCCTGGATTGAGGCTAAAAATCAGGATGAACTTCACAGTGATTCAAACTAACTGCTTATTGGATAGTCTTCTCAAAAAAGTGGTTGCTCGAGACATTGAGGACTGGACGCATCCCTGGAAATATATTAGGAACAATGTGGAAAAAATTTCACTTCTTATTTCCAGGATCGACATTTAATGTCTGTCATTCTTATCTTCCCCACTGTGAAATTGAAATGTATTTTATATACATAAACTGAATTCTCAGGGCTTTTTTAAAAATGCCAAATATTCCCTGTCTCCTTTCCTCTCCCCACTCTCCGGTCCTGACATGTCACTCCAGGCTGTGTTTCCCAGTCTCTGCTTTCGTACTCGCCCTAAAAAAAGCTACTGGATCACTTTCTTCAACAGAGCACATTGATCTGATCCCTGGAGTTCTTCCTGTGAAACAGACATCCTGGTTCTGATTCAAAGCCAGGCTCTTTGGCCAGTGGGAGAGCCTTGGGGATGAGTGTAATCACTTATGGGATATTTTGAATTTCAGAATTTTTTTCCAGTCACACTGTATACTCTGTGTTTGTTTTCCTGAACGTATAAATCCATATTGTGAAGGAGACCAGTCAACATACACTGTTTAAAGCAGGATAAAATAAGGACTCATTTAATTGGAACTCTTAAGGAAGAGCGTTTTTATGTGTTTAACTTTTTTTCAACTTTGGTATTAAGAACCTTATTGGAAAAAGACTTTTGCCAAGTATCTGATGGGAAGCCAAGAAAAGCATTTTAATAGAACTGTCTCAAATTTATAGCGCACTGGGGCCTGTAAATAAATTTTCCTGTCTTTAAGGTTTGGGCTGATTTGCAGTTATTTTGTATAGCTTCTGAGATTTAAACCCTCACAGTCCAGATGGAGAGACCATAAAGCTGCTTTCCTTGGCAGCCTTGGCATCCCCTGTCCAGGGCAAACCTGAGTGAGTGGTGTATGGAACGTAGTCTATAAATGCTCACTTCTTCTTGGGATGCGAGTTTTAATCAGTTTGGTGACTTTTCCTAGCCCGCCCAGATATTCTCTAAATGTAGGAGAATTAGAGTCCTTAATTTCGTAATGGGTATCAGCCAGATAACTATGTATTAAGCACCTGCTTTGTTCCTAGTATTGTATAGACATATTGAGAGAGATTTTTAAAAAAAGGACACAGCTCCTGTCTTTAAGAAAGGCCCTCAGTTTGCTGAGGAGAGTACTTGCACTAATATGCAGATTAAAGGGCAGAAGTGCTGTCACCCAGTTGTGCTGTGGAGAGTCAGGAATGGATCAGGAGGTGGAGGGAGTCTCCACAACTGAGTAGTCTCGGATAGGAGGAGAGGATGCTCTGTGAGGGTGCCGACCTCCACCCGGAGGTTGGCTTCTGTGAGCAAGACTCAGTAAGTACGATGGAGCGGACCGAGGGGAACTTTGAGTACCAGCAGCAGAGAACTTGGTGGAGAATTAGAAGGAAGGGAAGGTGAATGACAAGTGGAGAGTAATGAAAAGATGTGTGATGAAAGGGGAAAGCAGTATCAGTTAAGGAGATTTAGAAAAAAAATCAAAGAGCTGGAAGAGACCTTAGAAATGGTTCAACCCTTTCCTCATATTTTATAGATGACAGGTAAGCCCTAGGGTTCAAGTGGTCTTGAGAATGAGTGGTTAGGGCCAGAGTTGAGCCTCGCCGGAACCCAGGTCTCCTGACTCCCAGCGTGATGACTGTTTTTCTTTATTTTGGCCTCATCTCCTGCAGTATTTTCCAAACCGAAGGTCATGATTCATTAGCAGATCATGAAGTCAATTCAGTGGGTCATGACTGGCCTTTTATTTTTAAGAAATGAAATATAATAAAAAGGAAAATATCAGCCTATTACACAGTAAGGATAAGTATTTCCTGAAACCTTTGTTTCAGTTGTATATGGACTTGTGGAGGAGTTGTGGTATGGAATGTGTTTACATGTTTCTTAGTGTGGGTCCCAGTCCAAAAAGTCTGAAAAATGTTGGTAGTGGAGAGCACATGGGCTTTCGAGTTGGAGAGACCTGAATTCGAATCCTAAACTATGCTGTCTGTCTACCAGCTTTGTGACCGTGGGTGAGTTACTTAACTTTCCCAAGCTTCAATATTCTTGTCGCAGACCTGGGGCTAGTAATACTACAGGGCAGTCGTATTGATGAAATGAAATCGTATCCTTACAGCATCTAGATTCTGGTCTGCCTGCTCCATGTTGGCCGTCACTTGGGAGAGCTCCGCCTGGTCTGTGTGAGTATCGGAAGGAGCCTCCTGGTATGGGACTTGGTCTTAAGGAACCACAGTGAGTTACCAACATGGATGTATTATGCATTTGCTTCTGGGCTTGGAAACTTGAAACAGAGTTTATTCCTGTGGGTCTGGTGTACTTTCTACATCTTGGCATGGAAGGAGGTTCACCTCTCTGTTTTTCTGTTACAATCAGAATGGTTTATTAAAAGCAGTGGTTCTCTAGCTGGCCTTTAAAAAAAATTCATTGGCACATTTGGATAAAGTACTTCTAAAAAAAATTTTATACTGAGTCTTTTTTCCCCTCTTCTAAAATGTTCTCTGCCAAATCATGATTTTATTCGTTTTTTGAAGTAGAAAATAAACTTCAAGAGAAAAGTTCAAATGAGATTGACATTTGGGTGGTGAACAGTTGAAGAATTAGAGTTTACTGGGTATGAACTAAACATAAAGGAAATCTCTCTGTGAGTTGACGAGGACGGGTCCGATATCTTTGAGAAGTAGTTGTTGTTCGCATCCTTGGAGGGTGAAGGGGTTCCATTATCTGGTTTTCCTGGTTCTCTCTGCTTCTTCCCTTTTCCTCTTCTCCTCCTGCGACCTCTGCCTCCCTTCCCCCATTCCCTTCTAGCCAGCTCCATCTCCGATTTAAAATCCCAGTGGAGTGTGGAGACGAGAGCTCCATCCCCCAGATGATTTGGGCCAGGGGCTAACACACTGCCGTAAATCTGCGGCTCATTTTAATGCCACGTTAAAACAGTGTGAGCGGCTGGTTTCCGTGGCCCCTGCCCTCTTTCTTTATGGGCTTCTCCGGCTCCTCTTTATAAACATGCCCTGCGGAGTCATTTTAAAGTTCTTATCAGTTTGCTGACAGCTATATGGGCCTTTCTGCCGAGACCAGGAGCTCGGGCAGGCGTGTGAAAGTTCTGATATTACAATTGCAGAAAAATGCCAGGCAGAAGGGGTTGGCTGGTGCAGCCGGGATTTGGAGGGAAAAGACTAGCAAGATAATTAACCTCCGCAGGTCCAGAGCCTCGCCGTTGGGCGGATCAATTTCTCTCTTGGTTGGTGGGGGCAGGGCACAAGGGTTAGGCCAGGGAGAGTTTTCCAGGGGCTTTTATTTTTATCCCCTGATTAGAAATGCCATTCTGCTGGCAGTTTGTGCTTCCAGGCTTCAGCAAGTGAGTTGGGCAGCCCTGAAGGGGCGGGGGAGCCAGGTCGACAATGGATTTTTTCTTACAGGCCGTCTGACTGGCTAGACCTGTGCTCGCATGTCTGCCAGCTCCAGCTTGCTGTCTCCGAGTCCACAGCATCACTGTTATCACATTTACAGGGACTTTCATCAGTCTGCTCTGCTGCCCCTTTCAGAGCAGATTGCTAACCCCCGGTAATCCTCCCGGAGTGCTTCATGGCAACGCCAGGCCCTCTATAAATGTCAGCCTGCCATACGTGGCCCTTTGTACCCTCTCAGTTACAGAGAAAGGGCCTGGAAGCTGCTCCTCCCTCCCTCTCCTACCACTTTTCCTTTCTTTCTTTGCGGGAAAACTCTTGCCGCAGACAGCTGAGGGGAAGGAAAAGCCATTATCTGGATCAAGGCCAGTGGCTTGATGGGAGCTTCAAAACCTCTGGCATCTCCTGACCAGAATGTTTTTCCAGGCATTTCAAACAGTGCATCCTTACACTTTCGGCTTTCCAGCCTTGATTTCCAAAGGACCCGGGCTGGTTGGAATATGCCCTTTCAACTTTCCAGCCTTGATTTCCAAAGGACTGGGGCGGGTGGAATATGCCCTCGGAATGTACTTGATATCTGTCTGCTCTTCTTCCAACTAAAGCTTTTAGGAAGAAGTTACTAGAGATAAGCAAAGTCTAATGGATATGTATTTTTAACTGCTCTGCGCGCTTTTGGCACAAGCACATTATTTTTCCTTTTTCAAATAATTTTGGACGTGAGCAATTTTGCAAGTGTATTCAATTTAAAATAGCCACTTAATTTGAGGGTGAGGCAAAAGCAAGGATTTTTGTAGTAAGTTAGTCAAGTTAGATAGCTATTGATCTAGGATTGATGATTTTCATTGAGCACACAATAAAAAATACGGGTTTGTTTTATTACTTGTGTAGCTCCTGTGGGGAGAGCAATGAGGTATAAAAACCAAATGAGCAGTAAAACAAAATAAAATGCCCCAAGATCTAAAGTGATAGAACTACTTTTTTATAAATTTTGGGGACTAAATTGGTATCCTGTAATTAGTTAAGTTTAATGAACTTGGTGTTACTGCTTATGGTATAATTTCAACAAACTTAGTAAAATATTTAACGAATAATTTAAGGATATTGGAAGTTCTCAGTAAATGAACGATTATGAACAATCTTCACGATGCAGCGTGTTCGAGGGGTCAGGGTAGGTGGAGTGGTCACAGTCTCCTCTTGGGGTGTCTGCTGGATCTAAACGTCGGTTGTCCCTGAAGTGAGCTGGGGGTTAATCCCTTGTAACGATGCCTCAGTATGGGGCATTGCTTCAGGAAGTGGCCTCTCTAATAAAAGTGTTCCATATTAATTGGCAGCCTACATAAGAATTGTCTGCCTCTTTGGGGCTGGCTTCCCACAGGGTGGGACTCCTTGTGAAGCATTTCAGAGAAATAGTTGCTCATCACAGGAAATGCAGTGCCGCTTTTGTGAATTCATGATATACTTAGAAAAATATCTAGGTTCGTTTATAGAACAATAACTTGTAAATTATAAACTTGACCTGTGTGGTAAAGAATTCACTGTTTTCAAGTCTTCAGTAAGGGTTAAACTGATCCGTAGGATTTCTGTCTGTATTTATAAATATTAGTAGATTATTATATATTTATATATATTCTGTCTCCTGCAGCATTGCACAGGTTGAGAGAATTTGGAGTTGCATAATTATTTTTGGCATGGCATAATTTTTAGTTTTATAATCACACAATTAATCTTACATTCCATGCCACTGTTCTTGGGAATGTAAGACCATCACACACATTTATTTCATTTATCACTTAAAGACCTCTAATACTGAATCAGACCAGGACTGGTACAGAAAGAGCTCCATGGAAACTATTTCTGGCAATAGTTATCTCTCTCCTTGTAACTTAAAGGCCAATTTGTTATATTTATAGGTGTCCTTATTTCCCATTTTGTTGAGAACTTTAATAGTAGGAGAGCAGTTCGCTTGTTATCTTTCAGATTCCAATACTTTTCATTAAAAGGAACAAGTGGTTTCTCTTCAAGCAGTTGAAGTCCATGTACATATTGAAGTATTTTTAACTTTCAGGTTAAATTGACCAGGTCTGGATGATCTTATATATGTATCATTTGTATTTTAGAAAGAGTTGAGTGTTTGGTTTAAGCTTCAGACTGAGGGCTGAGTTCAGCAGTGAGGCATTTTGACATCTTGATGGGAGGAGAAGACCTAGGAGCTGGCAACACGCTGCAGGGTCTGAGTGACACACTCAGGGACTGCAGTGCAGTGTGTGGGGGACAGTGGCCCTGTCTACAGTATCCCCCCAGACCTCTTTGCCCAGCAAGTTGTAGGTAACTTTACACGTGACATAACAGCAAGCATCATCTTTGGAAATCTTTTTGGTGTAACTTACAGATTGGGAACTAGAGAAGGATTTCAACTGTAATCAGCTGTCGGAGCGGTTTTTAACTGTGAGATGGGGGAGGGGTCAGAATTTCCTGTGGGGATTTTCAAACTTCACGTACCTCTCTGGTTCCCGCTCAGATACATCAGTGCTTTCTGGGTGAGGGATGGGGACATGGATTCTCTTGCGAGTCCCTGCTGTGATGAACCTCACTCACTCTTACTCATAGGTGTAGGTCATCCTTCAGCTGAGAAGGGGCAGGGGAAAAATTTGAGAACCAGTGACATAGCAATTGTAGCTATTTCAAGCTTCTCCCTCTGTTCGAAGTCCCAATTTGGGGAACATACATTGGGGTTTCCACTCAGGATCACCAGGAGAGCTTGTCTTAATAACCCTTAATCAGAAGCTGGAGCTTTCCAGCAACAAGCAGCTTACGGGGACTCACGCGCCTGTGGTCAGGTGGAGCGGTGATAGACAGCACCGGGCCCACACTGTTCTCAGTTTCTCTTTTTCTAGGAATGTGTGGGAACAGTGGAAAGGGCTGTCATGCGACCCGACTGCTGAGTTAGTATCCACAGCCAAAAAACAGAACCTGCCAGAGACTATCTCCTCAGCCTTCTCCGGAATTGTTACTACGTGGGAGACAGAATGAGAGAATTTGGCCCTGACGTGGCACGCGATGATGACTGTTAAGCCTTGGGGCTCTGTCCTTAGTCCCTGCGTGTGTTGTGTGTCTGTGTGTCTTAGTTAAAAGGGGCAGGCCTTCCAAGTGTGCCTGGCTGCAGTGAGGCCTGTTTTCTGTTTGCCTTCTCTAATCAAACCTATGCCCACTTTCTCCTGCTTTTAGCACACCTGGGAATCTCGCCCCAGGCAGATGCCTCACAACTGGTTGACCCAGGTCGTGCTCTTACTGCTTTATTTTTGGTGACAGATCTTGATTGAAGGTTTCAATCCACCTTTCAGCTGTTCCAGGGAAGCTGCCAGGAGAGGGACCTGGTTAGCTGCTAATCACTGAAGAAGCTCCCTGATCTGACCTAGAGAGTGGTGGGCTTCAGAGGCGTGGTGCCTCAGGAAGCTGGGCACGGCAGAAATGAGTCTCAAGCCTCTTTGCTGAGAAGTTTGACCAAACACAGTTTTATTGGTCAGTGGCTCCTGCTTTAGTAACCTTTCACCCCTGTGGCTCTTGGAGGTGCAAGCCACTGGCCAGCCTTGCCTTTGAACTCCTCACGGCTCCGGCCACCTCAAAGGCTCCCAGTCAGAGGCTGTGTTTTCCTTGGGATCTCCCTGCACAGCGGGGCGTCAGCAGTGGGGAAAACTGATCCGCACTTAGAACATTGACATATTTGAAGGTGATGCCCCTGGGACGTGAAACCTGTGGCTTTCTGTGTCGGGAGCTGTCTGTCATATGTCAAGAAACACGACTCAGGCTACCCCTTTTCCTCCTCGATTCCTTCTTGTTTCCCATAGGGCAGGAGCTCATAACATCTGAGCGTCCCCTGTAAGTGTTCACAAAGTCCCCCTCTACCTTCTAGCTCTTTTACTCTTTTTTTCTTCTGACTTGCCCCAAGTACCATCTATTTTGAAGGAAGTTTTCTTCAAAATAGGGCTAAAACATGCAAATCACAGCCACCTTTGGTGTCTGGGAGCGTAATGAATGGTGGAGACGGGGTAGTGAAAGTGTTGCGGGGCTTACGTGCTCCATCCTGATGCTTCCAGATCCGACCGCCCTACTTGTAGGATGGCCCAGCTGTTCTTTCGCTGCCTTCTTGATTCCATGCTACCTTCTGGAAAAACTAGGTCTTGCAGGAACACATAGAAATAGCCCGGATTGCCCTCCCACATCTGCTTGGCCTTCTGCCTGGGGAACAGGAGTGAAAGCTTTAGTATTGAGAGGGGAATCCAGGGACCCATGGATATTAGATGACTTCAATGCAGCGTCTTTGGCAAGAAATCAAACTTCTCGTTCTAAGAATAGTGGGTAGAATATGCCTCTTCTACTCATGATGCCTTTAGCTTAGAAAGGGAGCCGGTGATTTCCGTTGAAGTCCTCTGCTTTTCTAGAATTCAAATAGAATATTGCTGATAATTTTCAGCAGAAAGGACACTCTGGCAGGTCTTCTTCTGCCTCAGAGCAAAGGTTGAGTTTTTCACGGGTGTCAGGGGAGCCAAGCCTGGTTTTATCCCTGTTGTGTTCTACCGTCGTGAGCGTTTTCACGAGTGTGGTCGTTGAGCCTACATTTCCCAGTTGGCAAACAGAAGGGGAGAATTAACATTTACGTTAACTCCTGTGTCTGGAACTGGTTTAGGAGCTTCCTCATGAAAACCTGATGAGGTAGTTGTTACTCTCATTTTCATAAAGGAGGAAAGTGAACCCCAGAGGCTAGTAGATGGCCTGAGGTTACAAAGCTTAAGTGGCAGACTTGGGATTGGGAAGAATTTATGGCATGTGATTAAAAAGTATGAAGTTTATTTATAAAGCTCTGTTTTGCTTTGTTTAGAGCACCTTCTGAACTATTATAATCATCTAAAATATTTGTAAAATGCCCACGTTGGGTAAGAGACTGTACGCGATTCAGAGCTGTATGGGCTGTGGTCCTTGTCTCACAAGCCGACAGTCTTGAAGGGGAGGTGCGTAATGTCTATAGAATGTCTCGTTAGTCTGCTAGGGCTGCCATACCAGAACACTTCTGAGTTGGCGACTGAAGCAGCAAGGTGATTTCCTCACAGTTCTGGAGGCTGGAAGTCCGAGATCAAGGTGTTTCCTAGTCCTCTCTCCTTGGCTGGCAGATGGCTGCCCTCGTGCTGCCTCTTCACATGTCGTTCTCTGAGCGCGTGCCCCCCTGCTGTCTCTCTGTGTGTCCAAATCCCCCCTTCTTATAAGGACACCAGTCAGATTGGATTAGGGCCCCCTAACGACTGCATTTTAACTTAATCACCTCGTAAAGGCTTTGTCTTCAAATACAGTCACATTCTGAGGTACCAGGGGTTAGTCCTTTAACATGTGAATTTTGAGGGGACACAATTCAGCCCATAACGGTGTCTATATAGGGCACCAGAGCCACAGTCAGTGGTGGTCGTTTAGTGGCTCAGCTGAGGTAGAAAGGGTTTTGCTCCTCCCTGTGGAGTGCACTTCTGAGATGTTTTCTCGTAGCCGCGTTCTCAGCTCCTTACCAGGTATGAGCGATAGTAATAGTGGAAGTCCAAAGAGCGGGTGAGAGAGGAGTAATGCCTTCAGGACCACCTCACTCTACCGCACAGCACAACACTGAGAACTGGCCTGGTGGGCTCAACTCAGAATTCAAAGTGACTCTGCCCTGGACACCATCCAGTGAGGAAGGACGTATCTCATGGTCCCTAATCACAGCAGGGTGACATGTACATTATTAAAAGAGTTTATTAAGCCCTATAAAAGCTCACTTTTTATTTTGTTTTGTTTTGCTATATCAGTGGAAAGATTCTTAGAGGTGACTTTTTTTTCATTGAAATTTTAAATATCACAATTCATGTTTTAATTACAGAAAGGGAAGGTTAAAAGTATAGGATTATGCACTAGGTTGAGAGATTCAGGGCTTTAAAAATGCTTGAGAATTTAAAGAAGATTTAATAACGCAGAAAACCTCTTATTTGTGATAAAAGTGATTCTTCATTCTTAAGCCTGTGTCACTCAAGCTGGTTAATTTTGGGGTAAGAGGAGTGGAGGGTGGTGGAGGAAATAGATATATGAAAATAATGTGTTCGTATCCCTAAAGAGAGATTATTACCGTGCCGTTGTAACCACATGTGCCTGCTGGTTGTAGCCTGGTGAAGGTACATCATCTGGATCCCCCCACCCCCACTCACACGTGCACCCTGGCCCTCGGAATCGGTCAGGTGGATGGTTAATTTAGTAGTGAATTATAATAAAGAAGAAATCTGTTGAGCCGTTTTTTTTGTTTTTAATGACAGAAATTCTGTCTCCTTGGTCAAGATAAGTTCATGGCCTCACCTCCTTCATTTGTGTTTTCCAGAGCGTTGGATTCTCCTTGGCTAATAGCCAGAGCACAAGTTGTTCAGAAAACTAAGGAGACACAGAGGCTTCTAAGTTTATCTTGTGTAAAACATGTAAATATTCTCTGCAAAAATTTTCTCTGTTGATCCAGAGGTAAAAGAGTTGACTGCTACCACACCCTTTAATAGCAAGCCATAATACGTGTGTTGATTGCTAATGGGCTAGGCCTGGGATAGGGGCAGGATATCTGTATTTTGTTGACTTTTTTTTTTCTTGTACTCTGCATTGTTTTTCTATAGCAAATTTGTTGACATTATTGGGGCATTTCACAGTTTATGTTTTTGGACCTGAGAGATGAGGTTTGTCATGAATGAAGTAGTTTCTTTCATCTGAGCAGCTAAGCTGCTGTTCAGGTGATGTGGGCCCCCCTCCCCTCCCAAGAAAGTAAATCCCAAGGGAACTGTGAGCTGAGCCCCGCCTTGGAGAAAGGCACGTGAGTGCCAGTAACGGGCAGGAGAGATTGGTGGTGGTGTGCGTCTGTTTTCATCTGTCCTCTCACTGATTCTTCGTGCGTGATTTTGGACAAGTCTCTTGCCTTCAGATGTCTCCATTTTATCAGGTTTGTTTTTATAACCCCTAGTAAGGACTAACTCTTAACTGTATTATAATAACTAATGAAAGAGTTCAAGGGGTGAAGGTGGGTGTTATGTTGTGTAGCCAACTACTCCCTAAATGTTGTTGAGGAAACTTCTTGGTTACACGGTTATTCTCAGAAGGGTCTTCCAACATTACTGAAGATAAACTTATAATAGTTCTTGCGAGTGTGTCAGGTCAGAGTTTAAATGCCTCTCTTCAATTGGTTGCAAGCGTCTAGGACTCTGGCTGGGAACGGGAGGCTTCTGGAGAAGTTGAGCTTCACAGAGGGTTAGGAATCTTGAGGTCACAAGCTGTGCCAGACCACAGCTCAGAACACGCTCCAGTTTAACCTGAGTCAAGTCAGGAAGTCTAGAGAAAAGGAGGACCAGGAAGTCCCCGTGAACCTTTCAGCGCTCCATTCTCTCGTCTGTAAAATAGAGATAATGTCCTGGGGTTGTCAGAATTAAATAAGTCAATCTAGGCGAAGCACTTAAAATGGTGCCTGGTACATAGTCAGGGCCTAGTGTAATCTGATATTACTGAGCTCCTGCTTTGTCCCAGGTGCTGCTGAGTGCTGGGGACGCACTGGTTAACACAGCCAATGGAGCTCCCTGCCTGCAGGGAGCTGACATTCTTCTGGGGGGAACACGTGTTAGATCATCATCATCGTCAGAAATGTTGGAAGCAGAATTAACTGAGCATCAAGTTCACCTTGATCAGCCTTTCTCCAGGGCATTTGCCCTGACGCTGAGCTATGTATGTCTTTGGGGACATTCCTGTATTGATGGTGGTTTATAGGTGGCTTCTCCTATCCTTCGTTTTCTGTTTTCCACCTGATTGCAAATTTACTTCTCCTATTCCAAATCCTATTGCATAACTTAGAGAAAGGAAAGAGTTTGAAATCCCCATTCTTCACTTGCCTCTCTTTGTCCCATGTTCTAGTTCTTTCTCTATATCCTTTCTCTGATGATAACTCAGGTTTTAAACTCTTTATAGGAATCAACCATGTAATCTGATGCCATGTGTACTTTTAAAGAGCTTGTAAATACATATTGGCCCTTGTCTGATTAAAAACTTGTCAACTTACGTGACACACTTTTTTGCTACTAGAAAGTGTTGCTGTGGACTATGTCGTTCAGACCTCTTCCTTACATTTTGTGATTACTAAGGAATATGTGCTGTAGCCACTTTCTCTGGTAACAAGTGGAACTAACTGCATGTTAATTCTTTAATTACTTCCCACAAATATAAATACTGAGCCTGGAGATGAACAGAAGGAAATCTTGACTTCGAAACAGATGACATGTGCTTATATATGGGCCTTTGGGAATTTTTCAGTCAGCTTTGTTTCAGAATAGGATTTGAGTACTGGTCCATGCACTTGCTTGTTTTCCTAACCTTTGAATGACTCATAGTTTGGGATGTAAGAATAAGAGCTAGAACTCCTTGAAATTAAGCTACACAAAGGGGAAGTCATGTTATCAACTATTCAAATGGGGATGGGGCTGCTGCTGATGAGAGTTCTTCAGAAATTCTTGGGAGCATGCTAGAGAGACATGGCCTGGAAGACTATAGAAGACTTCTTCAGCTCAGTGCCAGGAAAATGGGATTAAATGGGGGAAATTAAGAGATAGTTAACAAAAATGCTAGGAGTGGAGAAAGTTAGATTTAAAGGCATACTCTGCAGCCAGCCAAGGGGGAATGTCCCGAGAGCAAGTCCTCAAAGTCCTGAGAAGGGTGAGAAAAAGAAAAAAGGGCCCATTTAGTCTGGCACAGAGTTTCATAACTGTGTTTATTAATATTAAGGTGAGTTTTTTTCCTTTTCATTACCTATGTGCCAACTGGGTAGAGACTGTTTTAAATAAGACAAGACAACAACAACAAACCTGTGGATTCTAAATTCTGATATATTTTTAGAAGGCTGAGAATGTGGGGTAAGGTAAAAATAAAATTGAGATTAAATCCTAGGAGATGTTAATTCCTAGCAAGAATCATTGGGCCGTATGTGAGATCCTAGGAGAAAAGCAAAAATGTGTCCACTAAGGGGTGACACATTAGATCTTTTACTGGGCAGTGGCTGCATTTAAATGGTTCTCAGCTGTTCCCCTGGAGCAACACAGCTTAAAATAGAGACCCTACTGGTTAAGCCGAGTCTAGTCCCGCCTTGTTGCTGCTGTTGGGAAAAATGAGTTGTGACGTTGAGGATGATGTTCTCCCTCCTTAAACCATCTGTTTTCCAAGACACTGTAGCCTTACTCTAGAGGAACTGCAGGACGCCAGTTAAAGAAGCTGTGAGAACCCACAGAAACGCACTGCCCTATGTCTGTAGTATTTATTGGCCGATGTCTTGAATCCTTGCCCTTAAGTGGGGGCTAGTAAATTTTTAGTCTAACTGGGAAGATAAGTCGCCCCCCTCATAACATAACAAGGGGGCAAATAATAGATGCTGACTGCTGTGTGAAATTGTCAGATAAGTTAGAAGGCCCCAGTGTAGTTTCAAGGAGGAGATGAACCTTGACGTACAGATGGGATTTTTTTTAATTAATAAACTTTTTTAGAGCAGTTTTCAGTTCACATCAAAATTGAGCGGAATGTAGAGCGAGTTCCTGTATACCCCTGTCCCTACAGAGGCACACCCTCTCCCATTATCGACATTCCACGCCACAGTGGTGCATTGGTTACAACTGAACCTACGTTGACACGTCATTATCACCCAGAGTCCATAGTTTACATTGGGGTTCACTCTTGGTGTTGTACATTCTGTGGCTTTTGACAAATACATAATGACGTGTATCCACCAGTATAGTATCATACAGAATAGTTTCACTGCCCTGAAAATCCTGTGCTCAGTCTATTCATCCTTCCCTCCTCCCAACTCCCGGCAATCACTGATCTTTTTACTGTCTCCATGGTTTTGCCTTTTCCAGAATGTCATATAGTTGAAATCATACAGCATGTAGTTTTTTCAGATTGGCTTCTTTGACTTTGTAAGATGCCTTTAAGTTTCCTTCGTGTCTTTTCATGGCTTAATAGCTCATTTCTTTTTAGTGCTGAATAGTATTTCATTGTCTGGATGTTCCACAGTTTGTTTATCCATTCACCTACTGAAGGACATCTTGGTTACTTGTAAGTTTTGGCAATTATGAATAAAGCTCCTATAAACATCCGTATGCAGGTTTTCCTGTGGACATAAGTTTTCAGTTCATTTGGGTAAATACCAAGGAGTGAGATTGTAGGATGGTATGGTTAAGAGTATGTTTAGTTTTGTAAGGTATGGCCAAACTGTCTTCCAAAGTGGCTGAACCACTTCGCATTCCCACCAGCAGTGAATGAGAATTCCTGCTGCTCCACATCCTTGTCAGCATTTGCTGTTGTCAGTGTTTTGCATTTTGGCCATTCTAAAGGTGTGTAGTGGTGTCTCGTTTTAATTTGCAATTCCCTAATGACATATGATGTTGAACATCTTTGCATATTCTTACTTGCCACCTGTCCATCTTCTCTGGTGCGGTGTCTGTTCAAATCTTTTGCCCAATTTAAAATCAAGTTGTTTATTTTCTTATTGTTGTGTTTTAAGAGTTCTTTGTACGTTTTGGATAACAGTCTTTTATCAAATGTAGCTTTTGCAAATGTTTTCTCCCGACATGTGGCTTATCTTCCCATTGTTGTCTTTTGCAGAGCAGAAGTTTTTTTTACTTTTTTTTTTGTGAGGAAGATCAGCCCTGAGCTAACATCCGTGCTAATCCTCCTCTTTTTACTGAGGAAGACTGGCTCTGAGCTAACATCTATTGCCAGTCCTCCTCCTTTTTTCCCCAAAGCCCCAGTAGATAGCTGTATGTCATAGTTGCACATCCTTCTAGTTGCTGTATGTGGGACGCGGCCTCAGCATGGCCGGAGAAGCGGTGCGTCTGTGCGCGCCCGGGATCCGAACCTGGGCCGCCAGCAGCGGAGCACGCGCACTTAACCGCTAAGCCACGGGGCCGGCCCCAGAGCAGAAGTTTTTAATTCTAATGAAGTCCAACTTATCAATTATTTCTTTCATGGAGTGTGCCTTTGTTGTATCTAACAAGTCACGGCAATACTGAAGGTTGTCTAGGTTTTTTCCTATATTATCTTCTAGGAGATTTTAGTTTTGTGTTTTACATTTCGGTCTGTGATCCATTTTGAGTTAATTTTTGTGAAGGGTGTAAGATCTGTGTCTAGATTCATTTTTTTTGCCTGTGGATGTCCAGTTCTGGCACCATTTGTTGAAAAGACTATCTTTGCTCCCTTGTATTACTTTTGCTCCTTTGTCATAAATCATTTAATTGTATTTATGTCAGTCTGTTTCTGGACTCTCTATTCTGTTCTATTCATCTGTTTGTCTATTCTTGCCCAATACCGCACTGTCTTGATGACTGTAGCTTTATAGTAAGTCTTGAAGTCGGCTAGTGTCAGTCCTCCAAGTTTGCTTTTATCCTTCACTATCATGTTGGCTGTTCTGGGTCTTTTGCCTCCCATATAAACTTTAGAACCGTTTTGTTGATATCCACAAAATAATTTGCTGAGATTTTGATTGGGATTGCATTGAATCGATGGATCAAATTGGGAAGAACTGACATCTTGATAATATTGAGACTTCCTGTCCATAAATGTGGAATACCTATCCATTTATTTAGTTCTTCTTTAATATCTTTCTTCAGAGTTTTGTAGTTTCCCCCATATAGATCTTATCCATATTTTATTAGATTTATACCTAAATATTTCTTGTTTTTTGGTTGCTAACGTAAATGGTAACGTGTTTTTAATTTCAAATTCCACTTTTGTTCATTGGTGATATATAGGAAAGCAATTGGCTCTTGTATATTAACCTGGTATCCTGCAGCCTTGCCATAATCATTTGTTAGTTCCAGGATCATGTTATCTGTGAACAAAGACAGTTTTATTTCTTCCTTCTCAATCTGCATTCCTTTTATTTCCTTCTCTTCTGTTATCACATAAGCTAGAACTTCCAGTACAGTGTTGAAAAGGAGTGGTAAAAAGGAACATCCTATCCTTTTTCATGGTCTTAGGAGGAAAGCTTTCTCACCATTAAGTATGATGTTAGCTATAGGGTTTTTGTAGAAGTTCTTCATCAAGTTGAGGAAGTTTCCCTGTATTCCCAGCTTCCTGAGAGTTTTATCATGAATTAGTGTTGGATTTTGTCAAATGCTTTTCTGCATCTATTGATATGATCATGTGATTTTTCTTTTTTAGCCTGTTGGTGTGGTGGATTACGTTAATTGATTTTTGAGTATTGAACTAGCCTTGCACGCCTGGGATAAATCCTGCTTGGTTGTGGTGTATAATTCTTTTTATACATTGTCAGAGTTGATTTTCTAATATTTTGTTGAGGATTTTTATATCTATGTTTATGACAGATGTTGGTCTGTGGTTTTCTTTTCTTGCAGTGTCTTGGTCTGGTTTTGATACTAGGGTAATGCTGGACTCATAGAATGAGTTAGGAAATGTTCTTTCTGCTTCTATCCTCTGAAAGAGATTGTAAAGAATTTGTATAATTTCTTCCTTCAATATTTAGTAGATTTTACCAGTGAACCCCTCTGGGCCTGGTGCTTTCTCTTTTGGAAGGTTATTGATTATTGATTCAATTTCTTTAATAGATATGGGCCTATACAGATCATCTATTTCTTCTTGTGTGAGTTTGGCAGATTATGTCTTTCAAGGAATTGGTCCATTTCATCTAGGTTATCAAATTTGTGGGCATAGAGGTGTTGATAGTATTCCTTTATTATCCTTTTAATGTCCATGGGATATATAGTGATGTCTCCTCTTTCATTTCTGAAATAAGTAATTTGTGTCTTCTCTCTTTTTTTCTTAGCCTGGCCTAGAGGCTTACAGATTTTATTGATCTTTTCAAAGAAGCAGCTTTTGGTTTTTTTGATTTCCTTTATTGATTTCCTTTTTCAGTTTCATTAATTTTGGCTCTAATTTTATTTTTTATTTTTTTGTGAGGAAGATTAGCCCTGAGCTAACATCTGTTGCCAATCCTCCTCTTTTTGCTGAGGAAGACTGGCCCTGGGCTAACATCCATGCCCATCTTCCTCCATTTTATATGGGACGCCGCCATAGCATGTCTTGACAAGTCATGAACCTGCGAACCCCGGGCCGCCGAAGCAGAGCACGCGCACTTAACCGCTATGCCACCGGGCTGGCCCCTGGCTCTAATTTTTATTATTTCTTTTCTTCTGCTTACTTCAGATTTAATTTGCCCTTGTTTTTCTAGTGTCCTAAGGTGGAAACTTAGGTTTTTGATTTTAAATCTCTTTTTCTTTTGGTTTTTTTTTTTTTTTTTTTTAAAGAACCAGGATTCTTTTTTTTTTTTCTGGGAAAAATTCTCCCTGAGCTAACATCTGTTGCCAATCTTCCTTTTTTTTTTCCCCTCCTCAAAGCCCCAGTACCTGGTTGTATATCCTAGTTGTAAGTCCTTCTAGTTCTTCTGTGTGAGCCGCCGCCACAGCATGGCTGCTGACAGACAGGTGGTGTGGTTCCGCACCCGGGAACTGAACCCGGGCTACTGAAAGGGAGCGTGCCAAACTTTAACCACTATGCCATCAGGGCTGGCTCTCTTTTTTCTTTTCTAATATATGCATTCAGTGTCAAACTTTCCTTTAAGCTCTGTTTTCACTACATCCTGCAAATCTCGACAAGTTGTATTTCTGTTTTCATTTAGTTCAAAATATTTAAAAATTTTTTTTGAGATTTCTTCTTTGACCCATGGGTTAGTTAGAAGTGTGTGGGTTTTTTTGTTTGTTTGTTTGTTTCCTTTTGTGAGGAGGACCAGCCCTGAGCTAACATCCAATGCCAATCCTCCTCTTTTTTGCTGAGGAAGACTGGCCCTGGGCTAACATCCATGCCCATCTTCCTCTACTTTATATGGGACGCCGCCACAGCATGGCTTAACAAGTGGTGCGTCAGTGCACATCCGGGATCCGAACCGGTGAACCCTGCGCCGCCGCAGTGGAGCATGCACACCTAACCGCCTATGCCACCGCGCTGGCCCCAGAAGTGTGTGGTTTAATTTCCAAGTATTTGGGGGTGTTCCAGTTATCTTTCTGTTACTATTTCTAATTCAATGCCATTGTAGCCTGAGAGCAGGCCACAATATATGATTTCTATTCTTTTAAATTTGTTCAAGTATGTTTTATGGCCCAGAGCGTGGTCTGTCTTGGTGAATGTTCCGTGTGAGCTTGAGAAGAATGTGTAATCTGCTGCTTTTGGATGAAGGAGTCTATGGGTGTCCATTATGTTCAGTTGAATGATGGTGCTGTTGAGTTCAGCTATGTCCTTACTGAATTTCTGCCTGCTGAATGTCTGTTTCTGATAGAGGGGGATGCAAGTCTCCAACTGTAATAGTAGATTTGTCTCTTTCTTCCTGTGTTTCTGTCAGCTTTACCTCACATATCTTGATCCTCTGTTGTTAGGTGCACACACATTAAGGATTGTATGTCTTCTTGGAGTATTGACTTCTTTATCATTATGTAATGCTCCTTTTATGCCTGATAAGTTTCCTTGCTCTGAAGTCTGATCTGTCTCAAATTAATATAGCTACTCCTGCTGCTTTCTTTTGATTTGTATTAGCATGGTATATTTTTCTCCATCTCTTTACTTTTAATCTATATGTATCTGTATATTTAAAGTGGGTTCTTGTAGACAACATTTGGTTCGGTCTTGGTTTTTGATCCATTCTGACAATCTCTTTCTTTTAATTCGTATATTTAGACCATTGACATTTAAAGTGATTATTGATATAGTTGGATTAATATCGACTGTAGATATTATTATTTTCTATTTGTTGCTTTTGTTCTTTTTTCCTCTTTTTGTCTTCCACACTATTTGTCTTTTGTGGTTTTAATTGAGACTTTATATGATTCTGTTTTCTCTACTTTCTTAGCATACCAATTACACTTTTTTTTACTTTTTTACTGGTTGCTCTAGAGTTTGCACTGTGCATTTACAGCAAATCTAACTCCATTTTCAAATAACACTATACTACTTCATGGATAGTGGAAGTACCTTATATTAACAAAATAATCCTAATTCCTTCCTCTTGTCCCTTGTATCATTGCTATAATTAATTTCACTTATACATAAGCATAATTTTACTCACAAGCATATAGAATCGAATACATTGTTGCTATTATTATGTTGAACAAAGTGTTATCTATTAGATCAATTAAGATAAAAGTTTTTATTTTACCTTTACTTATTCCTTCTCTAATGTTCTTCCTTACTTTATGTAGATCCGAGTTTCTGGCCTATATCATTTTCCTTCTCTCTGAAGAACTTCTTTTTAACTTTTCTTGCAAGGCACGACTACTGGCAACAAATCTTCTTGCTTTTTGTTTGTCTGAGAAATTCTTTATTTCTCTCTCACTTTTGAAGGATAGTTTTCCAGGGTACAGAATTCTAGGGTTTTCTTATCTTAACACTTTAAATGTTTCCCTCCACTCTCTTCTTACTTGCTTGGTTTCTGAGGAAAAATTGGTTGTAATTCTTATCTTTGCTCCTCTGTAGGTGAGGTGTTTTTCCTTCTGGCTTCTTTCAGGAATTTTTTTATCTTTGATTTGCTGAAGTTTGAATACGATATGCATACATGTAGTGTTTTTGGTATTTATCCCGCTTGGCGTTCTCTGAGCTTCTTGGGTCTGCGGTTTGGTGTATAACATTAATTTGGGGGAAATTCTCAGTAATTATTGCTTCAGATATCGCTTCTCTTCCTTTCTCTCCTCTCCGTCTGGTATTTGTATTATGTGTATGTTACACCTTTCGTGGTTGTCCCACAGTCCTTGGATGTTCTGTTGTGTTTTTTTCCCCATCTTTTTTCTCTTTGCTTTTCAGTTTTGGAAGTTTCTGTTATCGTATTCTCAAGCTCGAGATTCTTTCCTCAGCTTTGTCCAGTCTACTAATGAGCCCTTCAAAGGCATTCTTCGTTTCTGTTACTGTTTTTGATCTCTAGCGTTTCTTTTTGATTCTGTCTTAGAATTTTCATCTCTCTGCTTACGGGATCCTTCTGTTCTTGCTCGTTGTCTGTTTTTTCCATTAGCGCCATTAGCATATTAACAATGGTGGTTTTGAATGTTTGGTCTGGTAATTCCAGTGTCCCTGCCACGTCTGACTCTGGTTCTCATGCTTGTTCAGTCTCTTCAGGCTGTGTTTTGCTTTTTAGCATGCGTTGTATTTTTTGTTGAATTCTGGCCATGATGGGCTGAGTGAAAGAAACTCTAGTAAACCGGCATTTAGGTGTGGAGGAGAGGAAGTGTTCCACAGTCCTACAGTTAGCTCTCAGTCTTCTGGTGAGCCTGAGCCCCTGGACCATGAAGTTCACCAGTGCTTCTCAGTTTTTTGGTTTTTGTTTTTTATCCCTCTCTTTAAGTGAGACGAGATGGCTAGAGGGGGCTGGAGTTGGGTATTTCCCTTCCCGCAGATTCTGAAGGACCTTAACGTCAAGCGGAGAAGATGAGTCTTGGGGTACTAGGAGAAACTCACAATTTTGGGGTAGAAGAGACAGAAATCTGGCTGGAGAATCACTGAATTTCAGGTGTAGAAGAGTCCTTAAGCATCATTTGGTCCTATTTCAATTTTAAGGTATAGAAATTGGGATCCAGAAAAGCTAAATAATTTGTCAACATTTATTTACTATTTTATGGCAGAACCCAGATGAGAATCAGGTCTGTCCTACTCTCATGCTCTTTCTACTACATGTATTAAAGCTGATGTTACAGACAAGAGTCTCAGCTATAGGGCGTCCTCCAACTGATGCTCACTTCACTAATTACACAGCACAGTTCCTAGTTTCCCTGGGAAACATGTTGCATTCATACACTTTGGAATCATTTAATCATTCTTGAATATGGAGGGCCTCTCTCACTTAATTGGAACATGTGGTGTTATTGTTGATACTGCCTTGATGAGATATTTGAGAATCACGTTCTGTTATGTTAATGACATTCGGAGAGATCTGTGTTGGAGAAAAGCTTTAATAGGTTAAACCCAACCTGATCCAAAGCCCAGCAGCAGTTCTGGATTTATCCTTTAAGGCAGTTTGTGGGCAGTGCTGTGACGAAAAGAACATGGACTCAGTGTTGGACAGAATGGCCTTGAGTTCCGAGTCTACAAAGTCTGTAAAGTCATTTATAGGCTTTGTGACCACGAGCAAGTTAATGTTAATCTTTCTGAGCCATATTATTTATCTGTAAACTAGAGATATGTTAATTATAGGATTATTGTGAGAGTCAAGTGAAAAAGTATATACAGTAGTCCCCTCTTACCCGTGTTTGCTTTCTGCAGTTAATGGTGGTCTGAAAATATTAAATGGAAAATTCCAGAAATAAACTATTCATAAGTTTTAAATTGCATACCGTTCAGAGTAGCATGATGAAATGTCACTCTGTCTTGCCCAGGACTTGAATCATCCCTTTGTCTGGTGTATCCATGCTGTATACGCTGCCAGCCCCTTAGTCACTTAGTAGTGTCTTGTTTATCAGAATATTGGTACAGTTTATTGTTATAATCGTTCTATTTTATTATTAGTTATTGTTGTTAATCTGTTACTGTGCCTAATTTATAAATTAAACTTTATCACAGGGGTGTATGTATAGGAAAAAACACGGTATATATAGGGTTTGGTACTATCCACTGTTTCAGGCATCCGCTGAGGGTCTTGGAATGTAAATCCCGAGGATAAGGAGGGACCACTGTACCATATTGAATTGATTCTAAGACCCGTATTTTTCATGTTTCAAAATCTCTGATGTCAAGGTTGTTACAATTGATATAGTTTTAGCATTGTGTCATATCTTAATTGAAAGCTTTTTCTTTCTTAGTGTTATATAAAATAATGGTGCATCTTATAATCATTGGTGTCAGGTAGCTATCTCACTTTAACATAGATGCACAAATCCTAAACCAAATAATACAAAATGGATCCAGTAATATATAAAAAGGGATTATATATCAGACTAAGTGAGATCAGGAATGCAAGGTTGGTTTAATATCTAAATATTTAATCAGTGTAAATTAACCATGTTAAAATGAAGGAGAAAACCTATCTAATTATCTTATAAATGTAGAAAAAATCATTTGATAAAATTCACCAACCATTCTTAAGAAAAACTCGCAGCCAAATGACGAATAGAAAGAGCTTCTGCAATTTGATAAAGGATATTTACAAAAAACCTGTAGCTAACATCATACCTGATGGTGAAATATTGACTGCTTTCCTCTAAGATGGGATCATGACAAGGATGTTCAGTCTTACAGCCTGTATTCAATATAGTACTGAAGGTCCTAGAAAGTGCAAAAGAAAAAGAAAGAAAAGGCATAAAAATTGGAAAAGAAAAACCGTCCTCATTTGGAGATGACATGGTTGTGTACTCTGAAAACCCACAGGAATCTACAAACAAACCACTGAAGAAATAAGTGAATTTAGGAAGGTTGCAGGATACAAACTGTTTGGCCCTAAAGAAAATTCAGATTTTTACTTTGTCCAGTGTTTTCTCGCTGTGGAACAGGTGGTCATCTTTTGCAACCTTCTATAACCTAGCTAGAAGTGGAATCAAGCTACTGATTTTATTATGTAAATTTTATAATTATCTACCTTCTGGATTCTGTAATTACTTTGTATATTTCCAGCTGATTCTCTTGAGTATTCCAGATATAAATTCTGTCATCTGTAAATAATGATGGTTTTTGTATTTAAGGAAACGGAGTCCGTATGGTCTTCACATAAGAGGAAAGCGTCAGGAGGGTGTTTAGCTGAATATAAAAGAAAACTCCACTAACAATTGCTTTAAGAGATAAGGGCTTACTTGTCTCACATTAAAAGAAATCCAGAGGTAGGTAATCCCGGACAGGTGTAGTGACCAATGATGCCGTCAGTTCTTTCTAGATTTCTGCTGCGTCACCTTCAGTATGCACGCTGGCTTTCTCTTTTCAGTCACATCTGCTTCATGTCCAGCCAACCATGTCTGCATTCCAGGCAAGCAGAGGGAGAGGCAAAGGGAAAAGTCCAAAAGGCTTGTCATAGCAAGAGTTTTATTTAGGAAAACTTACATACCCAGGGACTGCACTTCATCGGCCAGTACTGTGTCACATGGTCATCCATTGCTGCAGGAAAGGCTGGGAACCGTAGTGTTTTCCGTTGAGTGTGTTAGTAAAGATGAAGAAGGCAGTGGGTGTTGGGGAGGCAGCTGACGTCTATCGGAAGGACTAAGAATAATCCTGACTGAGAAGTTGGGGTGGCGGGAAGGGCTCTGCCAGTAATTCTTGTGTGTGTATTTGTGAGTGTGTCTGTCTGTGTGTGTAAAATCTCACTGGGTATTGCTGGGATATAACAGTTTTGGGTTTTGTTTTATTTATTTATTTTAAAAATTATTTTCTAGCTGGCTACTTTACTGAACTTCCGTATCAGCTCTGATAGGTTTTTAGCTGATTCTCTAGGGTTTTCTTAATACCAATCTATGGAAACCTCTTGGATTTATATCCAAATTCCTTTCTTTTTTCTGTTTTCTTATTAATTACTTCCACTAGTTTTCTTAGGTCTATTTCATTCTTTTCCAAATTATCAAATTGGATGCTTACTTTATTTTGTATAGTAATTCAATGTATACATCAGAGTAAAGTTAAAGTATGAGACTAGAAGCAATTGAAATTTCAGAAATATTTGAGGGCTCAGTAGATTTTATCTCTAAGATTTTTAATAAAAAGTATTTATATGCTTTTCTCTTTTATATAGATGAGATATGTTTTCAGGCTTCAACTCAACATTTAAGACCAATGTCAGTTTTTTTATTTTAGTGAAATTATCAATGAGAAAGGAAAATGTCTTAATATTTTCTACCAGTCATAAATCTCAATAGGTTTAAGAATTTTAATAGAATGCCAAACTGTACGTACATAAACTAGGTTAAAAAAGTTGTAATACTCAGTGAATTCAATTTTGTAGTTTTTATTCCTTTCAAAATACACTAAAAATAGTGTGCTAAATTCTTTGATACTCTTTCCTCCAGGAGGTGTTTAATTTTCCTCCCATTAAATATGAACTGAACATAGCGACTTCATTCTAATGAAGAGAATATGGAATGGGAACAGTGGTAACCTTATAATGTAGAAACATGGCAGACCCCACCTTACCCAGATGATCAAGGTTAACTTCACGTACAATAAGTCATGTTGATATCATGTGTACTCTGACAAGATGTGAAGAGAAGGGGACATCACCTCTGTAGTATTCTCCGAAATCCATAACCTCAGTCCAATAATTAGAAAACATCAGACCAACCCAAATTGAGGGACATTCTACAAAATTTCTGACCAGTACTATTCAAAAGTGTCAAGGTCGTGAAAGACAAGGAAAGGCTGAGAAACTGTCACAGATTGGAAGAGACCAAGGAGACGCGACAACTAAATGCCCTGTGCTGTCCTGGATTTGATCTTGGAACAGAAAAAAGATCCCAGAAGAAAACTGGGAAAATCTGAAAAGAAAAAAAATACTCTGTAGTTTAGTTACTAGAATTCACTAAATGTTATCTCCTAAGTTTTGATCATTGTAGCATGGTGATACAAGATGTTAACCTTAGGGAAAGCTTGGGTGAGGGGTATTTGGGAACACTCTGTACTACCATTACAACTGTTCTCTAAGTCTAAAATTATTTCCAAATAAAAAGTTAAAGCAACTACAACTTTGCATGATAAAGAAATAAATATTTACACCTACCAAAAAATTGTCAAGTGGACTCTACTACTGTTACGTGAACAGATGTCTGTGGCTTTGTGTAAAATTCTAGGGAGTGTGATATATGTGGGTTCCTAAAGGGCCGTGTTCCAATAATTGAGATGATGGGGCTGGGAAAACCGTGCGAGGGGAGGGAGGAGGGCCTCCAGAGGAATCAGAGACTGCGCGGGGGGGATCACGCGGAGAGCGCAGGTAAAGTAGCTGCATGAGGAGGAGTGCAGGAAAGTGCTCTCGTGTTTCATGTAGTGAGGTATTTTAAATGTGACTAAGTTAACAAAATATTTTAGGAAAAAAAATAGTGCGCTGCTAAATCTCAGATATGTTAACCTTTTTTGCTTCAGAAATCCCTTTTTATTCTAAAGAAGGTAAGTTCTCTTTATTGTGTTGATTGAATCCTTGAGTAAAGGTGTAGCAAATGTTTGTGAACTTCGTCTACTCCTCTGAAAAAGCAGGTGACACATTTTTATAAAACCTTCAGTCCCTGAGAAGTGCCTCTGAGGGGTTTTGTTGATATTTTTTCCTTCTCTAATTTTAAGTAAGTTGTCACATAACCCTCATGTTTATAAAAATGGAGTAAGCCAAAGAAGAAACAAAACCAGTCTTGCTTGTGGTAATTCTCAACTAGAAATCAAGATGCTCGGGTTATAATTTGACCTCCCCATCGAGTTTTTCCGGCTGTCAGAGATTATTAGAGCCCATCTCTGCTGCCTCCAGCCTGTTGTGGGGTCATCCCTGAAGGGCATCGGGCTCCCAGCTCTTCCGCTGTCACCCTCGTAGCAAGGTGGTCCTCATACCAGTGTAACCCTGAGGAGCCTCTGCCTAGGCGGCTTTGGAAAGGCAGGAATGCTCGTTGGTTCCATTTTGTCAGAGCAAACACATGAAAAGGAGATAATGAGCCCCTGGTACCTGTGTTTGGAAGGACTTGGAATCCCTTTGGAAGTTTTCAGATTCATCTTCAGACACAGCTTTGAAAAATAAATCCATGAGACGTGGGAATATTTTCCAGCCCTCCACCTGAAATAAATGGTTGTGTCAGTGTGCGTGTGTTAGCAGATCTCCTGGAGCTCAGGTCTCTTCAGTCTCCGAGGTTGCTCAGAGGCAGAGGTACTTTTGCATCGTTAGTGGAGCAGCTGTTTCTTGAAGTTCTCAAGGGGGCAGGGAATGCCCCGTTTCATCTGTCTTGGTTCTCTGAGCTGCTTGAGCCTGTGTTTTGCTGTTTTTCATTAATTTGGGGAAATTCTTAGCCATTATTTCTCTAAATATAGCTGCTGCAGTGGCCCACCCCCTCTTCTGGGCCTCCAGTGACAGGTAGGTTGGAACATTCGATATCGTCCTACAGGTCTTGGAGGCTCTGTGTCTTCCCTTTCGCTCTTTTTCCTCTTTGCATTTCAGTTTGGATCATTCCTTTTTCTATTTTCAAGTTCACTGTTTCTTTCCTCTGCTATATCTAGTGTGCTGATAAGCCTGTGGAAGGAATTCTTCATCTGTGATACTAGCATTTTCATTTGGCTGTGTTTTTATAGTTTCCATTTCTCGACTGAATATTCCCATCTGTTCATGCAGCTGGTCCACCTTTTTCACTAGATTCTTTAACACATTGACTATAGTTATTTTAAAGTCCCTGCCTACTAGTACTATCATCTTGGTCATCTTTGGGTCTGGTTCTAGTGACAGCTTTATATTATGACGGTGAGTTGTTTTCTCTTGTTTTTTTGTTTCTGGTGAATTTTGACCTAGTGGTGGACATCGTGTGTAGAAAAGCAGAAGAGGCTAAGGTGAACGTCCTGCCTGGAAATGGGCAAACCTCTCCTTCTGTCGGCCATGCGTGTGGGAGGTTGCCTCCATCTGGTGTGTACCTGGGGTGGTTTGGGTTTTTCTGTTGCTGGATTCACCTTCACACCACAGACTTCAGATGCTGCCGGTGGTCAGCTGCTACCACCTGCTCTCAGTGTGGCCCTGGCGTCCTGGGGCTTTCTCAGAGTTCCGGCCTCCCCTCCATTTTCAGCAGGCCCTGCCTGCCTGCGCCGCACGGGAGGCCTTTCTCCCCTCAGTGCAGACTGCCATTGCTGTGTGTGGGGCAGCAGGGTTCTCTGTTCACCTGATCCAGCCTCAGTCTCAGGCAGGCCTGTTTGCTGGGGTCTGGAGGTAGGGCTTTCTCAGCGTTCCTGCTCCTCCCCTATGGCAGCTGTGGTCTGCCCTTTATCCGCAGGGGTCTTGGGTTGGAGAGAGTTTCCTGCCCCACCCTAGTGGTAGCTGATCCCTGCTCTATGTCAGTGCACGATGCTGACCTGAGCAGGTTTTCCAGAATGTCCTTCAGGGACGGATGGCTTTGCTTCTGCTCCCCCGGGGCAGTGTACCTTTGTCTGGGATTGCAGTGGGCGCGGTGTCCTGCCCTCCCACCGCAATAGACTGCTGTGGCTTCTTCCTTAGGGCGAGGCTTAGGGTGCAGTCAGGGGGTGTGTCCTGCCTCTCTCTCGGGAGAGGAAGGCTTCAGAGCACCCTCAGTGGTAGTCTGCTGGGAGCTGGAAGGATTCCTGCCCTTGGCGATGGGAGGGTTTCCTGCTCCTCCCCAGCAGTTTAATGGTTTGCTTTGGATGAAAAACAGTCCAAGAAATGGGCAGGGTTTGTCCCTGTGTGCCACTGAGGGAGACTGTTTGGTGTCCCTCCCTGCCCCAGTCCTTCTCAAGGATATCCAGAAGAAAAGAGCTTGCAGCTGGATGCAAACTCCCCTTGTGTCTAGAGCTTCCACACTGCCCTGCTAGCCCACGCTCAGTTTTCAGAATTTGTTAAAATTTTAGCTGCTTTCTAAAATTTTCTTTAGGGCTGCTTTTATGGCAGTCACCTCTCCCCTCTGTGCTCTTTCAAGGCTGAAATAATTTGTGTGTCCCATCACTCCTGGAGGAGCTGCCACCTTTGAAATTTAGTTTCCTGATGGCCGCATGACCACAGCTCTCTGGGCCCGAGACAAGTCATGATGTTTGTGCTTTTCCGGTGGCCTTTTCCCATTGTCATGGCAGATTCCACGTTCTCCTGTGGTTTCCTACATCCTCTGCAGAAGCAGATGCTTTATTCTGTGACCAGCCTGTGTGTTGGCCCTGGGGAAATAGAGCAGTATTGGAAAGTACTGATCCACAGTCACATGTCCCTGTCAGGTGCTTGGACAGAATTGGAATTTGGGACAGAAGCATAGCTGTCTGGTTTGTCATTTTATTTTGTGGTTTTCATTACAAAAATCCATTAATATACTAAAATGAAGCCCATTGCCCTGGGTCACATTCAGGAGGTTCTGATGGAAAGGGCAGTGCCAGGTTGGCTGATGGATTACAAGGCGTTGGAGAGCCGTCACTGTGATCTAGGGTGCAGATGCTCTTGGACGACTTTGGGGTAGTTGGGGTTCTTATGTCTAATCTTTGCCCTGTTAGAGGTCCTGATCCGTTTCTAGGTAGCAAACTTACATGGCATGATTTTAAAAACTGTTTCTCTCTCTCATAGTTTACACATGCATAGTGTGAGAGGCCGGTAGTCGCTTTTCTGCCTTGCTGTTCCACCCAGAAACAGATTTCCCTTCTTCTCCCTCAAATCCACTTCCCCTGTCTTTCACCTTTTAAAATCCTGTATACAAGATGTGATCATTTATTATTAAATGATGGTTTTCCCCCTTTAACCTCGTGAGTTGGTGTTTAGAAGATTTGGAAAGTTCCCTGAGATGCCTGTGCCGCCTTGTCCTGTGAGGGAGTGTTGTTGGGTGAGATCGTTCTTCCAACAGACGTTTGCCTGTCTGCCCTTTGACAGGCATCGGGCTAGAGGCTGGAGATGAGTGGTGAGCAAAACCAGATGTGTTCCCCCTCTCATGGTTTCCGGAGAAGTACTGTCCTCTTCCTTGAGGCATAGAGATTAAGGTAGAAGGGACGTGTTATTGGTTGCTGTACTTCTCAGTGTAAAGTTCTGTCACACTCCCATTTGATGTATTTTTATTATTTCTAACTCTGTTCTCTGACCGGTTGGATTTCTTTACTGTCTTCAAGCATTGAGATGAATGGAGTGTAACATTGAGGTCCCATCTGTCTCTCCTCTTCCCCTTCCCCCATTCCCACCCCAAAGAAGCGTTGAATGTATTCTAATGAGTGACAAAGACCCCGAGGGGACAGGATGGATGCAAGTGTTGAGGAGAGCTCACAGTTTCTGATTATCTGTTCAGCACGGGCACTGAGCGAGGAGTTTATAAACCTCATCTCACCGGATCTTCACAGCTCCGTGATAGGTGCTCTGCTCTCCATCTTATAGATTCAAAACACACAGAGAGGTTAAGTAACTTAAAGTTGTGCGAGATGCTCATAGCCATGGCTCTTTCTACTATACTGCACCAGCTTCCTTTAAACCTTGTTATTGCTAATCCTCTTGGCTTTATGTTACTGAAAATCAAAGAAATTAATCACGTTACTTGATGTATAAGCTGAAGTAGCAATTTCAGTTGAAGTGCTTATTTGCTTATGATAGTTTTAAGTCAGCCCAATCCTTGCCCCTTAGGAGTTTTATAATTCTCATGTTTGAAAGCGTCCTAGGAACTTTGTAGTGCTTATGCTTTGAAATCTGCAATTTATATAAAATTGTGGTGTCTGTGTAATGACGACAGGTTAAATGCTTTGTTCAAGGTTATATTGGTATGACCAGTTCATATGTGACTCAACTCTTCCACTGCGTAGCTTCCACAGGTTAGAGTGACTGGGGAATTTGCACAGCTGCTGAAGAGTCCTCATTTAAACTTTTCAAATAGAGATAAGTGTGGCCCATGTTTTAGGAAATAAACACACGTTACAACGTAATAAGCCGCTGTGCTGGCCCCCTGGGCGAGAACAGTGGTGCTCGCGTGCGTTGCCAGCATAGCCGAAAACACCTTCCTCTCTGCCGTCAAGTGGCTGACACTGAGTCCTGGAGGGGCTGTAAATTATAATGCCTCTGAACACTTCACGGTGTTGCAGAGCTCCTGCAGAAACAATTAAGCCTGAGAAGTTAACTTATCCTTAAGCGGAGACACTTGAGCTGTGATTATTGGCAAAGCTTGCTTCCTTTCTGAGTAAATTGCCATTTGGTGGATGGGGTGGGGTGATTTGAGGCATCTTAAATTAGAAGCTTCGTCCTCTAGTTGTGCCTTTGGCTGGTAATCTAGGTGGATTTGTTACCAGTCCTTATTTCCTATAAATCCCAAAGGCTGCCGTCTTCGCTGTGATCAGATGTGAACAGAAAGCTTTGGAATGCTGAAGTCTGTGTGTGATTTAATTGGAATATGATTTAAGATAAAAGAACACACGATGATGGGCCCATTTGGGCAGAAAAGGAGGTAAATCTTTAAGGTGTGTGTGTTTATGTGTGGGCCCATGCTTCTTAGTGAATTTTTACACCTTTCAACTTGGGAAAGGACTGTTTCCTAAAACTTACCATGTGCTGGTATTCAGTACTCTAGAATGGCGTGGGAAAAGGCCTGAATTTAGAGTTAAGGTTCATGGGTTTGAGTTGCAACTCTGCCGCTTAACAGCTTTGTATCGCAGTTTCCTCACATATAAAATGAAACTTGTATCTCCCCCAAATCAGTGACCAGCTGGTTGTAAAGAGCAAATGAGATCATGGATACGAAATTGCTTTACAACAGGTGAAACATTCTAACATCTGCAAGGATGCTAATACAAAAATCTGAGTTTCTACACCCAAGGAACTCACAGTCTAGCTGGAGAGGGAACAGTGATCCTCTGAAATAATAGTAAAGCAGTTCTAGAACAGTGTATAACAGAACTAACCTATAAGGGATAGGCTGTAAGTGCTGTGGGATTTCATAGTAAGGGGTGGCTGTTGATATTTGGGGTGATCACTAAAGATTGCGCAGAGAAGATAGATCCTTTCAGGTCTCATAAAATGTAAATATTTTGGCTGGATGACAGGAGGGAAAGCAGCTACGTGACTTGAAGCAGGAATGAGATTGGGGTAAGTGGGGTGTATCTCAGTGTCTCACCCATGGGTGATTCAGATACTGGAGTTATCAGTCAGGAACTATGTTCAGTAAAATAGAAGAAAGGAAGGAGAATTTCGGCAAAGATATGAAATCTACTTTTAAAAAAGCCAAATGGAAATTCTGGAACTGAAAAATAAATGAAATTAAGAATTCAACACATGGGTTTAATAGTGGTTTAGACACACGCACACACAAAGAAAAGAGGATTATTGAACCAGGAGAAAAATTAGTAGAAAATACCCAGATTGAAGCAGAAAGAGGAAAACTACAGAAAAGAGAATGAGAGACACGTAGGACATGGTGAAAATATTTCACAGACATGTATTTGGAGTCCTGGAAGGAGAGGAGAGTGTGACTGAACCAGTAATTAAAGAAATATTGGCTGAGAGTTTTCTAAAAATACAGTGAAAGACATCACACCACAGACTGAAGAAGCTCTACACTCCTCAGTGGGGTCAATACAAAGAGCCACCCTAGATACTTCGTAGTGGAACTGCTGTAAGCCAGTTAGAGAAAAGCTTAAAGCAATCAGAAATAAAAGGCATGTTATCTTCAAAGGAGCACCAGAAAGGCTGACTTTATTAGTTTGCTAGTAAAGCTGGTTTATTAGCAAAAATTGGATGAAGCCAGAAGACAGTGGAATTATGTTTTAATGTACTGAAAAAAAAAAATTGCTAATCTAGAGTTCTCTACCCAGCAAAAATATCCTTCCAGAATGAACAACAGGGGGCGTGTGCCATAGGCTCCCTCTCTTTGGTAATAAAGGAATTACCCAGACCCGGAGTGGACTGTGATGGAGCATCTCGTTCTAGTCTGTCTCGCTTGCTCCCTTAACACAGTGTTGTTTTCCTTACAGGCACGGTGGTTCTGGGAAGCATACTTCCAGTCGATTAAAGCCATTGCCCTGGCCACCCTGCAGATTATCAATGACCGCATCTACCCGTATGCTGCCATCTCCTATGAAGAATGGAATGACCCTCCCACCGTGGTGAGTGAGTTCTGGTGCTGGTCATGTCAGGCACGGTCCAGCTGTTAGGATGGGAGAAAGGAGAATGTATTGAAGTTGTAAAGGTTATTTAACTTCTAGCTTTCTAAGATGAGAGTGTGCTTTTTATACTTGGGGTCTGATAAGGCCAGCTTAATTTTGAAATGATGACAAAAGTAAGAAATACACAGAAGCAGCAGCCTCCAGTTTGCTTTAAATGTGCTTAGGAAGACAGTGTGTTTATTTATTGCAGAGATAAAATGGGGAAGCCTGGGTCTTGTTGAAAATCAAAGACTTCCTGATGACTTTTGCAGTTGTAGTGCTTAGAACTCTTGAGAAGGTTCTGTAAGCAACTTAATAGCTTATATTTTGAGTGCTTACTCCTGGCCAGGGACTGTGCTAAGTTCTTTTTTTTTTTTTTTTTAATTTAATTAAGGGAAAGAGTTTTATTTATTTATTTATTTTTTTGTGAGGAAGATCAGCCCTGAGCTAACATCTGTGCTAATCCTCCTCCTTTTGCTGAGGAAGACCGGCTCTGAGCTAACATCTATTGCCAGTCCTCCTCCTTTTTTCTCCCCAAAGCCCCAGCAGATAGTTGCATGTCATAGCTGCACATCCTTCTAGTTGCTGTATGTGGGACGCGGCCTCAGCATGGCCAGACAAGCGGTGCGTCGGTGCGCGCCCGGGATCCGAACCCGGGCCGCCAGTAGCGGAGCATGTGCACTTAACCGCTAAGCCACGGGGCTGGCCCCGTGTGCTAAGTTCTTTACGTGGATTAATTCAATTAACATTTCTGGCACCCTGCAAAGACAGTTATCAGCAAAAGTGATCTAGAGGCATTGTGGATTGCCACAGTCAGTTGCTCAAGACTGTGGCTGAGACCCCTGGCTATTTCCAGCAGAGAAATGGGGTGGTCAGAAGCTGCTCTCAGGGTTTCGTCCTTGCTAGAAGGAGTCACAAGTCACCTGTGGCACTGTAGGTATTGTGGCAGTGGCCACGCCTCCTTTCTCACTGAAAGTGCCTGAAGGTCTGGGGCCGGCAGTTATGGCTCCCTAGCTGCTCTGGAGCATGCCTGGCTGTCCAGCTGCAGACCTCGAGGCTTTTACACGAGAGAACTAGACTTCCGTGTTCTTCATTCTAATCATCGCTCTCTTTGTGGCCAGCCCTCCTCGTCTCCTGGTTCTGCCTTCTCTCAACAGTGCTGTGTACTGCCTCTTGGTTCGTCTTCATATAGGACTCGCCTTCCCTCCCTCCCTTCTTCCCTTCCTCCGCCTTTATTAAGTGGTTACTATGTGTCAGGCACCCCACCAGGTGCTGAGAATGCAGAAAAAGAGACCAGCTCCTGCCCTCAAAGGACTCAGCACTAACTTGGGCAGCCAGCGAGTAAGGCGACAGTCGTATGAGAAGTCCTGTGATAGAGTGGGGTACAGGGTGCCGTGGGAGGCAGCCCTCCTCCCTGGAGGGCTCAGGACACTTTCTGAAATGGGGGTGCCCGAGGGGAAGTAAATATATGCTTATGGTAAAACCAAACAAAACAACAACAAACACCTTTCTGTGTTGCTTGCGGTAAAGTTTACTCTGTTGAATCCAGTACCAAAGGTAACCTTCCAGAATGTTTCTATTCATATGTAAGCATAACTATATGATTTTAGAACACTGGTGGGATCATACTACACATATTTCTCTGCATCTTGCCTTTGTTACTTTGACGGTAGATCACGGACTTATTTCCATTTCATTCTATGTAGGTATACTTCAGTTTTTAGGATGGCTGTATAGTGCTCCACTGTTTGGGTGTATCTTACATAACAGATCTATTACTGATAGAGATTTAGATTGCTCTTTTTTTTTCTGTTTTCAAACAGTAATATAAGGGACTTACTTTATATATATTTGTACATAAATGTGTGAATATATCTATAAAATTAATTCCAGCTGAGAAATTGCTTAAAAGAATATACATATTTTGAATATTGATAGATATTAACAAATTGCCCTTTCAAAAGAGTATACGAATTTCTGGTTCTACCAGTAACATGTTGGGTATTCTGGTTCTCCATGCCTTCTGTAACCCTGAGTGCTTGAATTTTTGCTCATCTGTTAGGTAAAAGATGATCTTACATGTGTGCATTTTTCAAGTGGAAGGTTGATCTCTCTGTCAGCTCCCCCCAGAATACAAACATAAGTCCTGTTGGTGTTTTGATTGGTCACATTGCATGTTTAGATTGTTTTAGGCATTTATTCACTCAGTAGGTATTTATTGAGTGCTCGCTATGTGCCGGGAAGTGTTCTTGGTGCCTGAAGCATCTCAGTGAACAAAGCAGAGAAACATCCAGGCCTTTGAGGAGTGTGCGTTGCAATGGAGCTTGCCGTCTGGAAACAAGACTTGTCTTTCTAGTAGAATTTTAAAGTTTTCTGTACATAGGTCCTTCCCAAGTCCTGATAAATTTTTTCTTAGATATTTTATCTTTCTTATGCTCTGAGAAAGGAATACTTTCTGACATTATAGTTTCTGTTTACCATTTGTATAAAGAAACATTATTGGCTTTTGTATATAAATTTTGTAACTACTCTTTTACTGAATTCTACAGTTGTTTCACTTTTTTTAGTTGATTCTCTTATGTTTTCTAGATATACAGTCATATCTATAAATGCTCATTTTGCTTCCTTTTTCCAATATTTGAACCTTTTGTTTTTTCTTTTATCTAATTGCATTGGCTAGTACTTCCAGAACAACGTTAAATGACAATCTGAGTGTTAAAAGAGAAGAGTAAGTGTTATCTAGTCAGAGAAAGGGGAAAGTTAGGTTCCATCCAGAAGGAACAGCGAATTCAGAGGTGCAGAGGGACGGGGGTGCTTGGTGGTTGAAGGAGCTTGAAGGAGGTCAGTGTGGCAGGAGGCTTGTGAGGCGTGAAGCCTGGATAGGACGCCAATCACGAGACACCGTGTATCTTGTGGAAGGTTGGAGGGTCATCTGTGGGTAAGGGGAGATCGCTGAAGCGTTTAACCAGGAGGAATGTGGTGAGATTGCATTTTGGATCAATCTGACATCAGGGTGGAGAATGGATCAGTTCGAGTGGGACAAGACTGCAGGTAGGAGACTATTGCAGGAATCCAGGTGAGAGTTAATAGAGGACAAATGTGAGCAATTGCTGGGAGAATTGACTCTTCTAACTGGTGACGGGGCGGGGTTAGGCAGACGGGGTCTATGGTGTGGTTGACCCAGACAGGGACTGGGTGCGTGGGGGTCGTGGGCGAGGACGGTGTTGGAGTGCAGACTCAGTCTGACTGCACACCTTCCACAGCCTGGCTCCTGTCTGCCTTTCTGGCTTTCTTTCCTCCTGTTCCCTCTCAGGGAGTTCTAGAGTTCTTGCAGCACAGCTTGGTCCTTCCTGTGTATGCTCCCTGCTTTTCCTTCTCTGTGCCTCTGTGACTGTTGGTCCTTTCACTGAACTGCCTTTCTTCACCATCACCTCCAAGTGTCCGCGTGTTAACCAAATTCCCGTGGCCTGTTCGTATACCTCTTCCTCCATGAGGTTTTCCTGGACCGCCTCAGCAGGAAGTAATCTTTCCTCCTTATAACTCTTAGAGCATGTTATCTGTGTTTCTCTCCTATCACTTGACATGTATAGAATTTCCTGTAAAATTTTAAGCATCTCAAGGGAATTTCTGAGTTACCTTGGTATTCTTTGTAATACCTAGGACAATTTCATTCAGACAGGAGGCCCTTGATACATAAGGAAGGAAGGAAGGAAGGAAGGAGGAAGACTGGGGTCCCAGGACATGAGTCATCCAAGGCTCACTCACACACTGATGTGACGTCCTGTTGGGAGGATGGGGCAAGTGGTGGATTCCTTCTCATCTGTAAAGCAGCGTAATGAGACCCACAGTGCCTGATGACTTGTCTGCGGTCGTCTGATGGGCAAGTTGTGTAAACACGGAGAATACAGGTCCCCCTGCACGTTATCTTGTTATCTCGAATTGCTTATGGTGTTTTGTGGGAGCCCTGGAGCCTCCTCTGGGCTGAAGTATTTCCACTATTCCAAGTATATGGCACAAGCTTGAGACAAAGAATATCCCTTCTGTTCCTCTGCAGGAGAAGTCATACGGGTGGGATGGTCATGACCCAGCGAGAAAGTGTGGAAACAGTGGGACTTAGTCTGTACTTTTATCTAAAGCTCTAAGAAAAGTTTAATGAGAGTCGATGGTTGGAATTTTGGTTCTCTATCTTTCCTAAGAATATAGACTAGGAGAAAAGAGTATATGAAATTTTGCAGTTTTGAAATGGATGTTTTGATTTTGGGACAAAATGGTCAAAGTGCCGGATTCTATCAATTTGGAAAAGAACATAAGAATCATAAAAAGCATAAACTACGTATGCAACTGGAAATTATAGTCTATATCTTTTTTCTTTAACTCTGTCTTAAATAGTGTTTTTTAGGGTAATTTAGCGTTTACCACATTTCTGGGAGCTCAGGTGATGCGAGCCCTGATTTAAAGCAGTGGGTTGTATATCTCTGCGTCTTCATTGGACGCCACCGACAGGAGGCCTGAGTAGCGCTGGTTTATTTATAGTTAACTCCCCCTACCCCCTTCAGAAATTTTTAACCTATTCTAGATGTGCTTACTGTGAACCCAACCTGCAGGGGAGCCTCCCCTCTAGATTCCATCAAATTTACAGTATCAGACACACTGAGGTGGGAGTAGGTGTGGATCTTGGTCATAAATCAAGGGGTGGTCTGGTTTTTTCAAAGAGATGCTGTCAGGGCCTCCAGCCACGCACTGCGCCTGCTCAGACTGGAGAGCAAGGGGTGAGAGGGGAGAGTCCTGTTGTGGCCAAATGCCTCTGTCTTAGTTTGATGTGGAAAAAAAAAAAAAGGCCCCTGTGTGTGGATTGTGACCACAGTGAGGGATGGCCTTGCAGAACCTTGCGTTCATGTCACCAGATGCCTTCCCATTCTCATCTGTAACCAGCTGGGAGGCCAATGACATTATCCATGTTGTGCCACATCCTCAACATTTGAAAAAGTTTGACAGATATTCTTGAGCGTAAGTTTAAAGCAGCAGATCTGTCTGCTTTGGAGAGGTTGGCCCTTTGTTTTCAATCTTCTCTTGGGAAGGAATTTCTCACCAAGTTAAGGATCTTTGTGAGGGGACGACGAGTTTATGTTTTTATCATTAATTTTCTTAGCTCCTCGTGTCAAGGCTGCCTGTACTTGACTACCTTTTCAGTCTCTCCATGCTTTCATTTCTCTCCCCTTTTTGCAGATATCAGCAAAACTTTATCATCTCCCCAAACACTCCACACCTGCGTCCCTTCTGAGGTTAGCCTTGTTTCCGGTCTTGCCCCCTGGCAGACCTCACCCTACGTCTGGGCCTGGCCTGTCGAGCGGGGGGGTCTCCTCGGACACCCTCCCTCGCTTCACCTCTGCTTCTCTGCCAGATGTGAGCATGTGCGGGAGGACAGACTGAGGCAAGTGAGCATTAAATATCACATGGGGATATGGAGATGGCCAAGAACTGTGGATTTTTGGCTTTTTGCCGTGTGCTACCAAAGCTATATCCTCGCTGTGACAATTTTTTGAAAACTGAATTAATATAGTTCAGAAATCATGTTGTAGAGTGGAATATTTTCCCATGTTACTTTTCTACAACATGATCTGAAAGATCATACCCCACCTTATCAATATGTCATAATTTTATTTACCCAGTCCCTTTTGGGAGACACTTAGTTTGTTTTCAGATTTGCTGTCCTAGATAACGCCAATAAAGATACCCCAGAGTTTTTCTTTTCTGCCTTGACCATACCAGACCTAGAACAGAAAGGGGAGAGAGCAGGGGTCCCATGGCTGTTGACAAGAATTGATGAGAAAAATGGGGAAGTGCCTTAAAATGGATCATTGTATCCAGCATAAGAATGAGGTTGAAAAACAAGAGCTGGTTCCTATGAAATCCAGCCAGAGTGGCGACTGAACTGCAAGCAAGGCCTTAGCCAAGGGTTGTTTGCTCTCCTGGACTTCCTGTAAGCCTCATTCCAAGTCCGGTTTCTGAAGCTAGAGAAGGGAGGGATTGGGCATGGGAGTATTGCGTAGGAGTGTGTGATTGGCAGTTATCACCCACGAGGAGCAGGAATTGGAGTTGTGGGTAAAGTGTAGCCCCCTAAGTTCTTAGAGAAGTGGTTCTCCCACTGTGGTATGCATCAGAGTCTCCTGAAAGGCTTGTTAAAGCACAGACCGCTGCCACTCCACCCCAAGTTTTAGGTTGAGTAGGTCTGGGGTGGGGACCTAGAACTTGCATTTCTAGCAAGTTCCCAAGTAGTGTTGATGCTCCTGGTCCAGGGACCACGCCTGATGTGGGAGCGATTCACTGTCCTGACTCACTGACTGGAGAAGGCTCTCCGTCTCCCCATCCCGTGCTTCTTCTGGACCCCCAGGGCTTGGATTAGAAGCATCCACAGACAGGGTTCAGACTACATCACTCTCAGCTGCAGGAGGAACCCAGGGCTACCGGTGCTTAGATGTCCAGACGGCGGCCTCACTCATGAAGGTTGTGGTTGTACAGCAGCTGAAAATATCCCTCAGCTGTAGACACTAACGAGCAGCGACTCACTCTACAGCCTGAAGAAGTACCAGCTCAGATGCACGGAGCAGAACTCGGAGTGGAAAAGATACCAGGTTAACAGCCAGTTTAATCCAACTCAGTGCCCTTTAACTTCCAGGTTGTGGAATGTTTCTCTGGAATTTGAAAGCCTACCCTGCCCCCCAGGAGGCCTTCTTGGCTTATTCTCCCCTCCTCCTCCCTCTGCCTAGATATGACCAAAGTATGTATGGAATTTAGAAATTTTAGCTTGAATTTTAAGTAAGTTTAAGCTTTTTGACGTCTTTTGTTTTTAGAGGTATCACGTTCATAGGGTCACAATTGTGACGCCCACAATTGTAGGTGCCCCATATACTACCCTACATTCCAAACCTTTCCTTGAGTAGCCTTTGCCTTTGAATTGTTGCTTGTCTGTAGTTGCTCCTGTGGAAACAAGCGAGAAAGTCTCAGGTCATCAGCAGCGAGGAAATAAAGAAAGCCGAGTTGGGTTTGTGGATGGAGAGATGCAGGAAGATCCAAAGAGCTTGATATGGGACCCCAATCAAAGAACTTGGCCACATCTAATGGTCAGGTAGAAAATGGAAAAGACGAAGTCACAAGCCAGATCCAGATAGGGAGATGTGTAAGGAATATGAAAAGACAAAGTTGGGGATGTTGCTGAGATGATCCTGTCAGTCAAGTCTTTTTCTTGAGCATCCTAGATCCTCCCTGGTAGAGAGGTACCTACTAGTACCTGTGTAACACACATCTGCACGGCAGCCCCCGTGGTGGCAGTGGGGAACCTACACACATGCTTTCCCTGTCCTGCCTCCATTGCTTTCATAGAGTCCACTTTTATGGCTCTGGCTTTCACGAATCGAAACCTGACTGCTTCCTTTATGTTACGTAGCTTGTAGGAGAGCAGTGAGTAGAATAGTTTTTCAGAGTCTGTGGGAGCTTGATCTGGCAGCAGATTAATTAAGAACATATTGAATGTTTGGCAGAGTCGTCCTCCATGCCCAGCTATCACTTATTAGCACATCACATTCCCTCTCCTCTTTTTTCAGGGACCATTTTAATTCTCCCTTCAGGTCTGCTTAAATGATGCAGTAGCAGAAGTTAGAAGAAAATGTAGTTGTTGGGTATTACAACATCAGGATGATGAATTTTGTTTCTAATATCCTGTAGTAGTTACATGCCTTCTGATTAATTAATATTTGAGTATAATTTTCTAATAAATGGGTCAGTACAGCTGCAGAGTAGAAAAATTTCGAACTAGAGGTTGATTCTTTTTTTTTAAGAGGAAGATCGGCTCTGAGCTAACATCCGATGCCAATCCTCCTCTTGTTTTGCTGAGGAAGACCGGCCCTGAGCTACCATCCATGCCCATCTTCCTCCACTTCATATGGGATGTGCACGTCCGGGATCCAAACCTGCGAACCCTGGGTCGCCGAAGCGGAGGGCGCGCACTTAACCACTGTGCCACCAGGCCAGCCCTAGAGGTTGATTCTTGATTTTTGCTTCTCTTTTTTAATCTCAGCTGTATTTCTTAATTTTATATTTTAAAAAATAGTATGGCTTAACACATGGATGGGGGTTTAAAAACTCAAATAGTAAATAAAGCACGTAACCAAAATTAAGGCCCGTTCCCGAGGGGCCGCTGCTTTCAGCTCATAGCTTTCCTCTGATATTTATCTTCCTATCTCCCCATAAAATGCTTATCGTGCTGTTTTTTGATTTCTCGATCATAGACATCATCTTCCTTTGAGTTAGCGCTTTGTCTCCTGTTCTCTTCCTCTACGCATTTCTCTTCTCTCATCTTGCCAGTTGGGCTGTATCATTGTTTTTCGTTAAAGCGGTGTTTATTGTGTGCATTATTAGGACTACATAAATAGCGTTTTCAACTGAACCAAGTACTAACCCATGATCGTGTTTCCTTTCTTGTACAACTTGTTATTTTCTAGGGAGTTAACAACTGTCTCTTATTTTTCCTTTTAGTCTTCCATGTTCCTATCACTAAGTTTTACTAAATTCTTCAACAAAAGAGTAAAATGGTCAGGCACAAATGAACTATAGGATTTCCCTTCCTCCCTTCCTCCCCTTCCCCCCGCCCCCAGTCGCCCGCATCTCTCCTGAGCTCGCCATCTTCAGTTCCCGTCTGATTGGCTGCTCTCTCGGTCTCCTGTACAGTGGTCGTCTTAAATTCTCAGTGCACCTTGACTCAGGGAATTCCCTGTTTCTCTCTTTATTGGATTCTTTAATTCTGAGTTCTAACATCTTCCCCTTTTCTGGTTTATTTTTTCCAGTAGCTTCCTGAAAAAGAGACTATTGGGAGATAAATTTACTGTCACCTTACATGTCTGAAAATATATTTATTCTATTTCACATTTGATTAATAGTTGGGCTAGTGTAGAATTCTGGTTGAGATGGGTTTTTTTTTTAAGAATTTTGCAAGTATTGCTTCATTGTCCTCTAAGCTTCCTATTTTAATCTCAAAAAGTGGGATGTGGTTCTAATTCCTGATCCTTTTGTGTGACATTTTTATCTTCCTGTGAAATTCGTGTTCTGAAGTTTCGTGATGGTATGCCTTGGTACAAGTGTTCTTTTTGGTCCCTGGATACTGATTTGGGCCCTTATAAGCTGGAAATTCATGTCCAATTCTGAGAAATTTTTGTGTTTTGTGTCTTTGATTCTTTTCTTTCTCTGTTTTCTCTCTTTATGGAACTTCTCTTACCTAGATGATGAATGTGCTAGATTGAGCCTTATTTTTTTTATCTTTTCTGTCCTATTTATTTCTTTTTGTTTTAATGGTCTTTTTGTTCTAATTTCTTAGATATTTTGTCATTTTTATCTTCTAACCTTTCTTTTGATTTTTAAAATTTTGTTCACTTTTAATTTCTAAGATTTTTTTCTTGACTTCTAATTCATCTTTTTTTATAGCTTCCTGTTGTTTTAAAGATATAGTACTTTCTCTCTCTGAAGATATTTGTGGTTTTGTTTTTATTTTTCTTTAGCTGCTTGTATGGTTTGTATCATTTGAACTCCTTTTCCAGTTCTTTATTTTCTGTTTCATGTTGGAAACTGTCTCCAGCTACCTAATGATTCTCGGCAGTCTGCTCTTCCTCAGGAGCCAGGTGCTGAGAGCTGCTTGGAAGCGCTGTGCGCGTGGATAAGGCTTGTCAGCTGATGGGCTGCACTTAGGTTAGGACGACGGGGACCCGCTTGTTTGCCCAGATGTCGGTGTTCATGGGTTATTTCTGTTGGATTGTTTCATTGAGCCAGAGAATAACCTTGCTGCCCTTGGGAGCGGGGAGAGGATGGGTGATAAAAGCCTGGGCTGCAAGCATTTCGGGAGCTGAATGGGGATGGGTTGGGTTCTCATCCTTTATTCTGTAGACGATTACTCAATCTGCCGTGTTCAGTGTGGCGCCTGGTGTCTCTGAGTAGGGAATCTGCCTCCTTCGTTTCCTCCGGAGACTACACCTCCCTCCTGCTAAGCTGGCAGCAGGGAAGGGAGGGCAGGGACAAGGTGTCCCGCCTGTGCCTGTCGCGTTAAGGGATCTCGGAACCAGCTGTTCTTCATTCCCATGTTCAGGGTCCCTCCTTCCTGGACACCTAGCACCTTCGATTTCTGCGCCTTCTTGTCATCATACTTGGAAGGTTTCACTTTTTTTGCTTGCTAGGTAGTTTATGTTCCTCTGTCGGCCTTTTGCTTGTTTGCTTAAACAGACCTAAAATTCTGTTTTTTTATTTTAACTTTTTATTTTGACGTAATTTTGGACTTATAGTTCCAAAAAGAGCACAGAGAGTTTCTGTACGGTCTTCACCCATATTCCTCAAATGTTAATATTTTACCACATTTCCTGTATTCTTTTCTCTCTGTGTGTATATGTGTGTGTACATACATATATATTTATATTTACGTATTTTTTTCTTGAACCATTTGGAAGTTTCAGATATGATGCACCTTTACCCCTAAATACTTCTTGTATAGAATCACAGTACCATTATCAAAGTCATCTGGAAATAAACATCAATACAATATTATTATTTAATCTATAGACTTTATTTAGATTTTGCCAGTTATCCTAATAACGTCCATTATAGCAAAATAAAATTCCAGACCACGCATTGCATTCAGTCATGTCTCTTTAGCCTCCTTTAGTCTAGAATGATTTCTCAGTCTGTCTTGCGTGACATTGACTTTTTTTTTTTTTTTTTTTGGTGAGGAAGATTGGCCTTGAGGTAACGTCTATGCCAGTCTTCTTCTATTTTGTATGTGGGTCACCACCACAGCATGGCTTCACAAGTAGTGTATTGGTCCGCGCCTGGGGTCTGAACCGCGAAACCTAGGCCATCGAAGTGGAGTGCACGAACTTAACCGCTACGCCACTGGGCCAGCCCCCAACATTGACATTTTTGACAAGAACATGTCAGTTATTTTGTAAGACATCCCTTGATTTGGGTTTGTCTGATGCTTTTGCATCAAATTATGCATTCAATTTCAAATTATTGAAATTCAAATTATGCATTTTTGACAGGAATGTCACAAAAGAAATGTGTTCTCAGTGTATCTTATTGGGGGACACATTATGTCAGTTTGTCCCATTACCGGTGATGATCACTTCAACCACAGGTTTCGCTGGGTTTCTCCAACATAAAGTTACTATTTTTTTTTCTTTTGTTGTGTCTTGTGAGGAAATACTTTGAGACTATGTAAATATCCTATAACTCCTCGAACTCTCCCCCACTGGTTTTAGCATCTATTTTTGATTTTTTGCCTGAATCAATTGTTAAAACTGTTGCCAAATGGTGATTTTCTGATTCCCTTTCTCTAGCTGATTTTGAGAGTGATTTTTCTTCTTTCATCTGAGGGTTCATGTCTTTAATCAGTTTTGGAAAGTTCTCAGTCATTTTCGTTTTGAATGTTACATAGCTGTCATTCTTGCTAATCTTTCCTTTTGGAATCCTATTAAATATATAGTAGACCTCTTTCATTCTGTTCTTATGTCTTTTTTCCTCATGCTTTCTACATTTTTATCTTTCTGTACTACATGCTGGATAATTTTTTCACATCTATTTTGCTGTTTTCTTCAGCTGTGACCAATGTGTTTTTTACCCATCCATTGAGATTTAAATTTCAGTGGTTATTTCTAGAAGCTGTATTGAATTATTTTTCAAATCTGTCTGCCTGGTCTTTTTTTTCATAGCATCTTTTTATTAATATGTTTTCAATTCCTTCTTTTATAGCTTTAATTATTTGAGATAATTACTTTATCTTCTCTAATTATCCAATTTTTAATTTTCCTGTAAGATCTAATCCCGTCATTTGCCTACACTTGTTGGTCTTGTCGCGTTGTTCCCTTATATATTTTATAATTTTGGAATGTGAGTTCCTCTTCAGTAAGGTTTTCTGTGGAAATCTTTGCCACCTGGGTAAGGGGGTATTTGTTTGTTCTTGTTTTTTGCTCCTGCCAGGTGTTCCAGAGGCATCACAGAGGTAAATCGCTTTTTAGCATTAACTTTGCAGTTGGAGGTTTCCCTGCTACACAAGGTAGAGTTTGTTTAAACCCAAAACCTGTCTGAGGGCTGCCTCTGTGGAGGCACCCCCAACCCAGACTCAGGTTGAAACAGATTAAAGTTTTTTGTTGTCTCCACGTCCTAGGGGCCGACTTTCTGGACTACCTCACTGATTGGCAGGCCTTTAAGAGTTCTAGCTTTGGGGGCCAGCCCCATGGCGTAGTGGTTAAGTTCAGCATGCTCTGCTTAGGCGGCCTGGGTTCGCAGGTTGTGATCCCAGGGCACAGACCTACACCACTCATCAAGCCATGCTGTGGGAGCGACCCACATACAAAATAGAGGAAGACTGGCACAGATGTTAGCTCAGGGCTGATCTTCCTCAAGCAAAAAGAGGAAGATTGGCAGATGTTAGCTCAGAGTGAATCTTCCTCAGCAAAAAAAAAAAAAAAAAAAAAAAGAGTTCTGGCTTTGTGTGCAAGTCTGACTTCTAGCTCCCTCCCTTCCTGTGCCCAAAGCCGCGTCCCTCTTCCAGCGTGGACCTTACAACCAAAACCCCTCCATCACTAAGCCCAGCGACATCTGCGCCCTCCCCAGTACCCCAGGGCCAGCCAGCTCCTGTGTTTTCAGCCTCCTGTGCCGGGTTCTCTGCACTCCCCACCCCCCCGGGGGGCTTCCCATATCCCGTGACCTCAGCAGGATGGTTGAAAGGATTTTGTTGTATTTTATCCTTCATTTCTGTGTGTTGTACGGCAAGACTCCGTCTGTTTCACCTCTCACATGTGTTGGACTCCCGTCCACTGTTGTCTTCTCGCCTGTTCTTTTTGCCCTCGTTGGTTCATGCCTTTTTTTCCCAGGAGGAAGCAGAGATAAAACATAGTAGACAAAACATATGCCTTATTGGAATTTCAGAGAAATTAAGAATTAAGAACTCACTACATTTTAGATGTTGTTCTTTCCACTTTGTATCAACTTTAATGATGGTGTTACACTCCGGTCAGCTCAAAACTGTGCAAAAGCTTTGGTTTTCTTGGTCATAACTGTGTTGGTGTTATGAGCTTGGATGCCACAAGCTGCAACTTAATCTTTTCCTAGAGTTTCTGTTTACCAAGCCAGTGAAGTCTTTCTCTATACCATAGCTGACCTGCATAATACACTCAGTGGGCTGCCAGCAAGCATTGTTATGCCCAGACCAGAGAATGAGCCTCTCTTTCAAACTGTCTGAGTATTTCAAGTATAGGATAGTCAGAAGAAATTGTAAATTTGTTTTACCTCTCATGAGAAGTAGTAGGTTAAGCCACCATTAACATTCTTGAACACTTAGGATGATAGATCAGCCTTGTTTCAATCAAATAAGTAACTGGTTTTTTCACTGAAGCATTTCTTTTAAGTGTTTTCAGTATACTTCTTAAGTAACAGATCCAGGGATAGCGATTGTGTGTTTGAAGACCATGGTCTAAGAATAATCCAAATCTTTGGCACTATCAAACAGCTGAACCGTTATTTTTAATTTATCAAATTATGAACCAGTAAAATCAATGATGTGTTATTTTTGCCCCTACTTTATTGTATTCACCCATTCAATTGATTAGATATTAGACTTAAACCATCTTACCGTAGATATATTTAGCGAAATTTATTATTTGCAGACTGATATAACTCATGAATTATTAAAAGCATCAGCATATGGAACCCGCTCTTTCCTCATTCCAAATTCTTTTAATATGGCTTTTGTTGAGCCATTTAACTGGCTTCTCTCCATCCCACTGATGGAAGCCGCAGCCAGACGAGAGTTCTTATAAATGATTGGCTTCCTTTCCAAGCAAGAGGAGGATGAAATGTCAACTTTTTCCTCTACTACCTGAAAAGCAATCAGTGGCAACCTTCCTGCTCTTCGTGACAGTACTTTGGCTTTCTAGAAGAAGGGTGGGCATTTCGCCAAATGTGAATTTCAGTGCTATAGAAAGAAAAAATGTAAGTAGCTGAGACTCAGATAATGACTGGAATTTTCAAAGAGGCATTTAGATGGGTTTAACCTGTGAGCCTTCAGTGAGCTAACCATAGCTCAGAAATTCCCAAACTGCAAATTTTAATCCCTTCTTTCCTGGTGATGATTTGAATAATTTGAGGTTACTTACCGAATCTCTCTTTGGAGCAATTTGCTCATTGTAGGACTGGATTTAGGGATAATAGCTTCAGAAGAATAGTGTAAGGATTAGTGACTGATTACCACTTACTAATCAAGGCCATTGAAGAGGACATTGTGCAATCAAACCTGAGTTCAAGACCTTTTATTAGCTTGACCTTGTACTTTCTTTGAAATTTGTTATCCTCATCTGTAAAATGGGGATATTACTTATTTTGCAGGATTATTTTGAGATATTAATGAAATAATATATGTGGAAGCATTTTGTAAGTGGTGTAGCACTATGAAAAGTAAAGTGTTGTTAGTGTAAGGTTTTGTCACATGGAAACATAAATTTTAGAATTGGATGGGACTCTGGAGGGGAAAATGAAAGTTTACAAGAGGGCGTTTTTTGGTACCCAGATCAGCTCTATTATGTATTTTCTGTTGTTTAATCCTTACAACCCCAAGAGTAACATTCTGTTAGCTCCATTCTTACAGATGGAGAAAGTGAGACTTATTTAAGATCCACCTCCTCATGAGCCTGTTCTATAAAGGAGGAAATGGAGGTCTGAAGAAGTATGACAACTTGTCTGATGCGGAGATCCTCAGTCCGTCATTCCATCTATTGTAATATACTGCCAGATTTTTATAATAATTGTTTTCATCTTGCACATAAACTTGGCCCCCAAATTAAATAGGAAACACAATAGCGCATAATTAGATTGACATTGTGAATATGGAAAGACTTCTGTCACTGGCTCTGTGATGGATTAGATATGCTAAATGACATTCTCAACTGAAATACTGAATGAAGTATTATAAAGCAATTTTAGCCTATTGCTAAGATGGGATGAAAGTAAGATATTTGCTGACTCTCTAAACAAAGTGAAACTAGGTATCCTGGGAGGGGAATGGGAGCCAAAGCCAGCTTTTGCTCTGGAGATTTTTGCAGAGTTTGATAACCTGGAACTTCTACCTGAAAACTGTATGAAGTAGGGGGCAGGGCAGCAGGATTCAAGCCTGGGGCCTGTGCAAGCTGGTAAATCTAACCAGAGCTTCCTGGATAAGCCAAGAAACTAAAAGACTGTATCTACAGTGAAAAGGTAGAAAAAAGTAGGTCTGTATTGACCCTGGAGTTGAGAACTGCAGTCATAGGCCATCTTTACATGGTTTTTGGTCCAAATTTGTATTACAGGTGTGGTCCAGATAAACCTTAAGAGGAGAGGTTCATTGAAAGTGGCCCTGAGTTGATAGAGATCAGCGTAAGTAGACACAAACTCTCTCTTGAGGAACTCCTCTTCAATCCAGGTCTCAAAAAATTCTTGCAAATAAAGTGTCTAAGGAAAATGAACAGCTTGCAGTCAAAAACTACAAAACCATAAAGAAATTAGGCAATATCAAGCTAGCCCTGATGGTCTAGTGGTTAAAGTTCTGTGCTCTCTGCTTCAGCAGCCCTGGTTCGTTTCCCAGTTGTGGAGCCTCACCACTGTCTGTCAGTTGCCATGCTGTGGCAGTGGCTCACATAGAAGAACTAGAAGGACTTAAAACTAGAATATGCAGCCCCGCACTGGGGCTCTGGGGAGGAAAAAAAAGAGGAAGATTGGCAACAGATGTTAGCTCAGGGCAAATGCTTCTCTGCAAAAAAAAAAAAAAAAAAAAAAAATTTCGTTGGCTTTTTTGAAAAAAAAGAAATAAGGCAATATCATGAGTGAGAACCAGGAGAAACACACCTGCAAGGACTTCAGATTATTAGGTTAGATTATTAGATTCGAAGAAATTGTTCAGAATGCAGCCCAAAGAGACAAAGAGATGGAAAATATGAAGGAGTGGTGACGTGATGTGGAGAACAGAGGGACAGGTCCAACGTATGTCTAATCAGAGTTCCAGAAGGAGAAGAGAGGCAGAATGGAAAGAGACCCTTTTGAAAGGGTAATAGCTGAGAATTTTCCGGAACTGTTGAAGGACACTAGGCCTCGGATCCAGGAAGACCAACAAACCACAACCAGGATAATCGTAAAGAAACCACAGAACACCAAAGAAAAGAGAGGATCCCAAATGTATCTAGAGGAGAAAGGCCGAGACTGACAGTAGAAATACTTAGCCTGCTCCTGTGACCCTGGGTTAGTCTCTATGGCTGGGTTTCTTTGGATGTCAGAGCATCACAGAACCCGTTACTCCAGGACCCACACATGGTTAATGCATTCCAGCTCCACCCTATAGAAAACTTATTTATGAGCAAATCACTGTAAATAAATTGTAGGAATTCTAAGTTGATAATTTACTCTCTCTCCTTGTTGAAGTCTGTGGCACTAAGGGAATTTTTAGCCTTTGATTTTCTTCATCTTTCGTGTGTCTAAGATGAAGTCAGTGAGATTTCACCTTCAGTGTTCTTCTCGTTTTTCAGAACAAGCAATTATTTTTTGTGGGTGGAATGAATTAAAGACATAGGGCAGCAAGCAGACTTCAGACTTGTCCCCAAGTCTTGTCTCTCTTGATCTAAGAGAGCCTGCTTGAAGACATCATTAGGTCTAAATTCCCTGAGTTCCCAAGTCAGCGCATGCCCAGTCCAGGGCTGTCTGAGTAGTTGGGGCTGTAGAGGTTTAATAGTTAAGGCAACAGGGGCCGCACCACTGATTGCCCCTTTCAAAGCTCCCAGTAACCATTAACATAAATATCATCTCACCGTTTTGGACAGGGGACACCACCCTTATGCACGTTAGTAATGTGATGCTGGTGCTTAACCCTTTCATTGCTTGGTTGGCTTCAAAGGCCTTGCCCCATATCCATCGACAGGGAATCTTTTGAACCCAGAGGAGAAATGAACGGGTTAACTCCTTTTGGTTTTGCCCTTTGACCACTTCAGGATGAGAGGCATGATGAAATACTTTTCAAAGTCTTCAGTGGAAACACATCATGCATAATTGGAGCAAAAAAGAATAAATCAAAGCTTTTTTCCCCCTTTTAGTCTGGTAATTCGTAATTGAAACCACATTGAGGTAAGGGCTGATAACTTCAAAACAACCAAGAAAACTGCCCTTTCTATCAAGGTAGGGATAGGTAAGGCTGCTCATTACCAGGGGCTTAAAAGCTTCTGTGTAATAGGCCTGTCCTCTCCTCTCTTCCTTTCTTCTGTGACTTCTCACTCTCCTGCTCAGGCAGAAGACCTTCATTTAAATCAAATGTGGGTTGACTCCAATATCTGGTTGATTCTCTTCTTGTCACATGAAGTTATACATAATGACATTAAAAAAAATCTCTGATATGGTAAATAACAGCAATTTAATTTTGAATCATCCTGCTTTGAGCTTGATTTCTCCTGTCTGGAATTTGGTTGGCTTTGGTTGAAAGAGTCCTTTAGTTGGTAATGGAACGTGATTTTCCTCGTTCTTGATGTTATAATCCTCAAGTAGTTCCAGCAAGAACATTTCAGAACAGTTAGCCAAGGCCATTTGCTCACCCACTTCCTCCTTCACTGTCTGTGTGTTAGGTAACCTTGGCTAGAATGGTTTTGGTTAGGCTCATATAGGGCTACTATGACCTTTCAACTAAAAGAAAGCAAAACAGGATTGCAGGAAGGGCGCAGACACCATCCTTTGTGTGAGATTGCCACAGGCACACCTAGTTGTTTGACTTTGAGTCTCTTTCTTGAAGGAGGAAACCCCTGTGAACTGGTAGTTGACTTTAAACCTAGTGTCCCAAGGCCTTTCTTTCAGGGCATCCTGAAACCTGAACCCACAAGTCCCTCTTGCTAGTTTGTCTGCTCACTACTAGCTCATTCACCAGAGCTTTCCAGAATAAGCAATATGAAAGAACTTTCCTAAAGCTGGCCTTGTGACCTGAGAGTTACTGTGGCGATTATGGATTACTTTTATGTGATTGCAATTTAACAATCAAGATTTCTTATTGAAGCTTCTATCGTCAATATTGGTCATAGGAGTGAGAAGTGAAGGGTCAGAGGATGGGCGAGAGAGGACAAGGTATTTTGGCTAAATGCCACTACTCTCAGAATGATACACACTTCTCTTGGTCTCTACTCCCATCTTTGAGTGAAGTTTCATTGAGCGTATTTGGAAGTTGCATGGACAGCCAGGATTCCGAAGGTGCGGTACAATGGGTGGGCTTGGCATTTTTTTCAGGTCTCGGTTGCCAAGTGCCTGGTTTCGTGCCCTCTCTTGCCATGGTGGAGATTTAATCAGGCAACAGAGTTAATTGCCAGCATTGTTTGCCTTTTCCCTGGCAGAAGTCAGAGTCTTGAGTAAATTATGGAGGTTTAAATTTGCTTGATTTCCTGCAGAAAGTGGGGTCAAGAGGTCCCAGACTGTAGACACTCTCTTTGCTCAGCCAGCAGGGGGTCAGTTCTTAAAGGTATTTCAGAGGTGACTAAATGCCGTTTTTGAAATGTCCTCCTCCAGTAAGTTTTTTCTCTGGAGATTCCTTTGTTGACCTTGCCCCAGTGGAGGAATGTCTGTGTGGAGGTGCACACCCCAATTAAAGCTGCCTTTCTCCACGCCGTCACTGTGCTCAAGGCAAATGGGATTACGTTGAGGAGGGAAGGAGCCATCGGCACAGAAGCCCAGTTGCAGATCAGCATTTCCCATTTCTGACCTTTTGAAATAGAACAGGAAGGTGGCCAGGTTAATTTGTCAGGAAGACAACATTCAGGAAGAGAAAGCTTCAGGAGAAATCAACAAGAAGCTAATCATGTGACTCAAAGAAACTTCTGTCATACCAGGGTTTCACGATGGCCTCATCCCGCCTGACCCTGCGTGCCTCTCACTTCTGCTCTCCTTCCTCCCTCCTCCTGGCCCCGTAACCTGGTGGCGTCCATCCCGTCTCGCCAGTGTGTCTGGCACGGGCTGCTCCCTTTGCCGTTCGGCTTCTTTGGCCGCCCTCTCCTGCACATCCTCGGAGGCCACTCGAGGGCTCCCTGCTCGTCTCCTCCAGGGAGACAGAGGTGATTGTGTCGACCTGTTTGTCGCGACAGGACTTTAATACCTTGTTTTCGTACTTGTTATTTTGCATTGTGATTTGTCTTTTCACCTGGCTCTCTTCCCCACCAGATTATGAGCATTTTGAAGGGAAAGAATTTGTTCCTCTTTGCATCTTTAACATTATTCTAGGCTTATCATATGTGCTCGGGAACTGTTGGCTGAATGAATGAGTACCAGAAATAATACTGGTAGGAATGATTGCTGAATTGCTAGTACCATTGTTTTAGCAGACGAGAAGAATGGGAATTGAGGAGAGCTGGAAGTTTTTTGTGTTTCTTTTAAACTACCATGCATGGAGTTCTGTGTTGAGCCGTCTGCTCAGTGCTTGTGTGCATGATTTCATTTAGTCATCATCACCCTAGGAGACAGGTACTGTCATACTCCCCATTTTACAGACGAGGAAACTAATACTCACAGAGGTAGCTTTACACATCACAAGACTAATAAATGGCAGGGCCCAGAGTTGAACACTCTGTTAAATATCCTAACTCTATACTTCTTCAGAATACTTAGAACAATGGGGTTCTTGGGAAGTACTTTAAAATGAATGAACTAAGTTGGAAATCATTTCAGAGCTCATGATGTTCCTGATTTAAGTGTGCATCAGCTGTTCACATCCAGGCATAAAGAGGACAGAGAGAACACGACCCGGAGCATTTGGGTTTAATTTACTCATTTTTAAACAAGTTTTTATTGCGTAGCACTAGGCGTTGTGCTGAGTACTGGGTGTCGTAACCAGTTATGGCTCCTGCTTTCGTGGAGCTTTCAAGATGGTTAAAACATAAAGAATAGGAAGGAAAAGAGAAAACTATGAAAGTCAAAAGAGTATATTTGGAGAGGAAGGAGTAGAGGCAGAGGATGCAGGTAGACCAGGACCCTAAAGCGTGGTAAGGTGAAGGCCGAGAGGAAGGAGGACTTCCATTAGAGTGCTTGGTGCTGGAAGAGACCTCACGATTGCTCAGGCTACTCCCACCCTACTCATGTGACATGCAGAAGGTAACGCCCAGAGAACTTGTTCCTCCCGCAAGATCGACTGCTCGCTGCCGTTTATCGAATGCTTGTACGTATGTGTCAGTTCCTTTACATATGTTACCTATTCACTTTTATTAACAACCTCTAGGTTGTTAAATAATAATTAAGAAATGATAATAAGTAATTATTGTGTTAAGTAATACCACCTAGAAAAGTAGTAGTGTTATCACGATTTTATAGATGCGGAAACTGAGGTGCAGGAGAGGTTAAGTGCTTTGCCCAGGTCACATGGCTGATGAGTGAAAGAGCGTGGATTCAGATTCAAGATTCCAAAACTGACTCCAGACATGCTGACTCACTCTTTGAAGTCGTTGGCATCAACCCTGGCGGCATATCCTACAGTAAAGCATCGAGCCCATGTCATAGTAAATACGTGCTTGGTAGCTTGTATGTTGCCTCTGTGTTCATCTCAGTGTCTGTATTTTATGGGAAAGTGTTGGCAAGACTTCAGTCCTTGTTATGCTCCTTGACATGCTGTCTCCCCAGTAGGCTGCCTTTTCTGCTTCCCCAGTTTTCAAGCCCTATTTGGTGTGCAGGCGGGGAGTGTGGAAAAACTGAACACCGAGATGAGTTACTGTCCGCTTCCCACCCGCCCGTTCCTTGCTCTCCTCCCCCTTCCGTAGACATCCACTTCCCGAATGGAGCTGGCACCCGGGACGAGACCAGATCTGTTGTCTTGCCAGAGAGTCTGGTTCCCTCTGCCTGGCAGTGCCTTGAAATCAGAGCTGTGGTGCCATTCAGGGGTACTTCAGTTTCAATTCCAAGGGATTCATCTTCTGAAACCAAGCTTCGCATATCTCAAGGAATTTTCCTCTCCTTTTCGTGTCGTGAAGGCATTCAAGTGTGTTGGCATTCCCGCTTCTCCCAAAGAACAGACCTCATTTTGGTGACATTTTAATAGTTTTTCCTTCTGTGTTAGAGGTGTATTTACCTTTTTAAATTTATGTGCTCCCTTTGTGTCAGTGTTATATAGTTGGTGTGTTTTTATTCCATGTACCCTCTGAAATCATAGTGTTTGGAGTGAACTCTTGCTTATTGGCCCAGATTTGATTATCAAGGGTAAAGAACTTTCAGTATTTTTGTCTCAGAGAAGTGCTACAAGTAGTGAACTTTGGAGTTCCCCGCTGTTCCAGTTTCCAAAGTCTATAAAATGGTGATACTTCCACTGGGCTCAGAGCAGGAGGTTGTGGGGAAGGCCGTGAGCCACCACCGTCTGGTGTCCTGGAGTCAGACGGCCCGGGCTCTTTCCTACTCCTGTCTCCTACCTTGAGCATCATTTACCTTTTCTTTCTCTCTCTTTTTCTGACTGGTAAAGCAAATGATTAGGAATCATTCACTGTTTCTGATTTTACAGTTTCGTCATTGTAAAAGGAGAATCATGACTGGATCTGTCTTGGGGGTTGCTGTGAAGCTCAAAGGGGATAATGCGTGTAAAGCGTGGTGCCTGACACTTAGTGAGTACTCAGTGAGTCCTGACCGCGTCAGCATCACACGTTAGCTTATTTTACACGCTTCTTGTAAAAGTCTTTTCTGTTTCTTTTCCATTTAAAGTGGTGTTTTTCCAGCCTGAGAGAGTATTGTGTCGGGAGGAAGAGATGAGTGGGCTGGGGTGGTGATGGCAAAAAGACTGTGAACCTTGGGAATTGATTGTGATTTAGGCAGAGGGCTACCTGCGGACTTCAGTTTCCATACAAGTCAGGAAGATGTGAAGAATAAGATTTGGGGCAGAAAACTAAAAGGGGTTCCTACAATGTCAGCAGGTGCTGGGTCCAAATACTAAAATCCAGGCACCGTACTAAGACGACAGCTTGATGTTGGAGCGTGATATCATGGAAACAGAAGGCCAGCACTGAGAAGATAGCGTTTCCTGTTGTGCCTCTTGTGAAATCTCGTTACGGCCTGGTGTGGACATTTTGGCTTTGATATCCTGACTACATTAGGACTCCAGGAATCCCGTTCAGTCTCCTTGAGTTCCCATCCCATGTGTATTCCACGTGTCTGTGTACATTTCCTGTCCCACACTGTCCCATCTGGCAGGCAGCTGTTGTCATGGACGTGGGGATCGGTGTCCATCAGTGATCTGGACGTGGGTGATGGGGACCTGGGAATCCCAGAGTGTGAAAGACTCGAGGGAAGTGTAAGCAGCCAGAGTTGCAGGTAGGACATTTCATATTCAGCCTCCTCTCGCAGAGATGAAGTTAGGTCCTAGGTATTTCACATAATCACATGAATGCGAATGTAATTAATGCCACTGAATTGTACACTTAAAAATGGTTAAAATGGCGATTTTATGTTATATTTTACCACAGTTTTTAAAAATTAAAAACATAATTTACCAAAAACCATTGTATACTTGAAACGAGTGGACTGTCTAGTATATGAATTAGATCTCAATAAAGCTGTTTAAAAATATAAGAATGTTTTAACAATCTTTTTCTATTATCAGTTCAAAAATATTTTTACTTACATTGCTGCATTAAAAATTACTTAATATTTTAATGGTAGCCAAGAAATCGAATTTCCTTCGTTACTTTTTATACTTTATTTTGAAAAAATTCCAAACTTACAGAGAAGTTGCGAGAGTTACACAGTGAACACGCGCGCTCACCGCGCGTCTTCACGCATTTTATTTACTCATCCCCTTTATTCCCAGTGTTCAGAAGTGATGTGCTTTGCTATGCCAGTGGTTTTTGTTTCATTGCTTTGTTTTTTGTCTTTTTTTTAATTCAGTATACTGATTGCTTATTGGGCCTGTTCAGTCTGAAAGTCCGTGTCTCTCCTATCCTCTGTTCTGAGAGCTTATTTCATTTCTTCGGTATTTTCATTTCTTCCACATTCTGTGTTTTCTTTTGGAGGGGCCTCCTATTAGGTGGGTGTTGGACCTCCTGGGTTTTCTCTGACCTGTTTTTCATCTGTCTTGTTCACCAGACTGGAATATGTTCTTATCTTTATCAATCCAGCCTTTTAGAAAAATTTAAGCTATCATATTTTTAACGTCTGAGTTCTCTCCTGTTCTTGGATAGATCTTTTTAAATAAAAATAGCAATTTATTCTTATTTCATGGATGAAAAATCTTCTCCCTCTGAGGATGTAGTTTGTTGTTGATGTTATAATTTCCTTCTGCTGCTTCTGTTGTCTCTGTTTCTTCTGAGTTTTTGTTTTCCTATTTGTTCGTGTGGGTTTCTGTTGTTCATGCTGAAGATGTTCTTGAAATGTCTGTGATTCTAGGATCTGTTGGTGATTAAGAGGGAGGCACTGAGAACCTGATCAGAAGTGCTTGGTGTGAGGGCAAGCTGATTGCCCGGAGGCAATCATCTTCCCTGTCAGATGAGCGAGACACAGCTGCCAGCGTCCTGGGACCTGAAGGGGGAGGAAGGCTGCGGGGCTCATCCTTCAGAATATAGATGTTAACCCGCATGTCCCGCTCAGCCTGCCTGTGTTTCCGTGTCTAGAGCTTCAGTTTTCTCAGACAATACCCCGCCCCCCCCCCCCCCCCAGCTGGGTTGGGGAAGAAGAGAATTTTCTGGCTGAGTGGGCAGGTGAAGGGAAGGCCTCTCACTGCCCCTTACCCATATTTGTCACCAGTCCTCCTGTTTTCACCCCTCCCCCCCTCCCTCTCAAGGTACCCTCTGAGCTTACTTCCCGAGCCTTTGCGGGGTTCAGCAGCTTGAACTTGTTTGCCTCCCGGGCTCCCCCTTTGCGGTACTTAGGTTTCAGTATTCCCTCTCGTTCTCTGTTACCGCTGCCCTAGCCCCTCCAGTCTTTCAGAAACACGTTAATGCTGCCCATCAGCTGTTGTGTCCTCTCCCATTTCATTGTCACTGTAGGTTTATATGTTACGTTTCTGGACTGTCATTCTTGGTTTGGGGAGGAATGGAGATAAGTGCGTGCCTTTAATCCGCCATATTTAACTAGAAATCCCTTCTCAGTGGCAAAAATTCTCTGCTCCTTTTTGGGTGTTATCAAGCCAAACTGAATTAACAAGAGTCCCTACACATTTTGAGGGGAGACTTTGAACAGTTGCTTAGCTCTTGGGTTGGTCATGGTAAAAATTCACCAGTCTCTCACGTTTGGGTTTATTGGTGAGTGGGAAAGAGATGAGTGCCATTGTTACTAGATCCTCCTCTGACCCACATTCATCTGTTCTCTTGCAGAAGTGGGGTAGTGTGAGCAACCCCCTCTTCCTCCCGCTGATCCCACCACAGTCGCAAGGTTTCACCGCCATCGTCCTCACCTACGACCGAGTGGAGAGCCTCTTCCGGGTCATCACTGAAGTGTCCAAGGTGCCCAGTCTCTCCAAGCTGCTGGTCGTCTGGAATAATCAGAATAAAAACCCGCCAGAAGGTGAGAAGAGGGGGGATAGGGTGTGTCCAGGAAGGGCCTGATTTGGGCGTTAGCTCGACTCCCAGCGGGATTGATTTTGGATGTCCAAATTATTTGCGTTCTTTGTTTTAAAGGAAATTTCCTGCTTTGTCAGCAGTAATGCCATTTCTGAGGCAGCGTGACCCCGATTTTCTCAATCATCTCCTTCTTGTTCTAGGGTGGCCCATTTGACTCCAAGCCCAGGGCATGCTCTGTAGCCACAAGTGTTTGAGGGATTAGGAATCAATAGGATCAAAGGCCATCAGCCTTGGGAAGACAGATCTCAGCTTCCCTCAGCCATCTCAGCTGATTTGTTTACATGAAAACTCAGTCTAAAAGGCATTAGTTTTCTCCTTCTTTATCTCAGCTCTGATACTGTGTCCTTCTTCAAAAAAAAAAAAAAAAAAGGAGGGCCTCACCTCTATTTGGGGAAGTCAGCAAAGCATGCCCTCTCCAGGCTTGGAATCAGTTCCTTCAAGTGAGCACTCACGACACGTTCCCATGGGTTCATCCGTGAGCACGTTGCTCCTTGCCTTGGCCCACCGTGCAATCTGCTGGCTGGCAGCTAGGGTTGAGGGCTGTTTGATTAATTGGATTTGTTTTTAATTCAGGACGCGTAGAGTATGTTCCACCTGCATTTGGTTTCTTGTTTGGTCCGTCTATTACTGATCCTAATCCTGGGGCCTTCAAAGCTCCTGCCCTTTACAGCCTATTAAAGCCAGGAAGTTTCTGATGGCTTAGAGCAAGGAATGGGTTTGAAGTTGGTAATGTGCACCACTATCACTGATAAGGGCTAGTTTATGGCCTGACAGTAGTATCTGCACTTTTACGGCTATCCCCTTTTGATTGGTTATACTAAGTCGGACAGTCAACCCTGGAAGCTACCAGTAGGAGATCTATAGTCCAGGCTGGAGGAAGACCACAGTTCTGTCTCTGAGGCAAATCAGAATTTGCTTCTAGAAAATTCTCTAATTCCTCCTGAGACATTCAAAAATGTTTACTTAGTGGGATTTTTGTTCTTGGAGAGGATCATCTACTTTGTTTTTAGATTTAGGGAGCCACAGTGTGAGAGTAAACAAAATCATAACTATTTTAAATGAAGGTCCTATATGTGCCTTAGACACATTTTTTAAAAATTATCTTTTTATTAACTATGTTTATATGCCAAGTCTTTTTCCTTCTCAACATCTAGTTTTGTTTGACGCTCAATAAAGGAGAAAGGGGTAGAAGAAAAAGGAAGGTGTTGGCAGCATCTAAGAAGGAAGGAGGAAGAGACTGACAGGGAGGAAGGAAAAGGTAGAGGAAATGAACAGGAGCTGTGCAGGAAGGGACGTTGTGAGGACCCTGACAGCTGACTTGGTTCCATCGGTCCCAGTCGCCTTTCCCGGAGTGGAGTGGAGTGAATGGTCCTGCATCGCTGATTGGGCTCTTCACTTGTAAAGGAAGGGTCATGCTTTAAGGAGGAAGACTGTGTCTCCCTCGTGAATGGCCCTGCATCGCTGATTGGGCTCTTCACTTGTAAAGGAAGGGTCACGCTTTAAGGAGGAAGACTGTGTCTCCCTCGTGGAGTCCGGACCAGCCCGTGTGTCATGCTGCCTTCACACTCATGGATCTGCTCCTGCACACGAAGGCCCCCTGCTTTCGGAAGCCTCAGCCGCCCCCACCCTCCTGCCCAGAGAGGCAGAGAGCAGATTCTGGTGCTGAATGCAGAAGAGGCTTCTCCTTAGAGACCTTGGTTAATCCACTTTGGGCTTAAGGCGCATTATTTATTATGAGTTTGAGTCACTTCTTTTGGATATCGTTGCAAACTATGAGAAAGGAGAAATCTTTTTCTTCCTTCTTGGTCTAAGCCCCTCCATCGCATAACTAAAAGCAGTAGCCCAGAACTAGTTTTTGGAGCTGGGTGTTCAGTTTTAATTTTTGGTATAGATCCTACTAAAATGTAGTGGTTAATTTTATGACCAAGAGTTTAGTTTATTTTTGAAATATTTTGGCTCTAGGGAGGAAAGAGAGCCCTCAACTGATGAGGCCCTAATTTTGACACGTTTAGAGACTGGACCACTTTTTTCTAACAGTGGTTTTTAGGTCGGGGCTCTGGCTCTGGCAGTGAGGTTGTTTGGGGAGAACATGAACTGTGTTTAATCTTCTGTGGGGTGTTGTTCAGTTGGTAAATGAGGCTGTCAGCTCTGGCCCTCATGCCAGCAAAGGCATCTGAGTTTTCATATACGGCATTAGTAACATATATATTTTTTAAAAAGCAGATCCAAGGCTTTGAAATATTAGAGGCAAAAGTGATGTTTTTCACTTTCTCTGCATTTACTAAAATAAATATTGTGGTTAACATGTCTGCTGCTGGAAAGATTCGTGTAGGCAGAAATCCCCCCCCCCCTTTTTTTCACTCCACGACCCAACCAAATACTTTTTTCTTTTTGGTTACATTTCGGTCTAAATTGCTGGGTTTGAAGTTTAAGTAAATACTTAGATGAGGCAATAGAAATTTCCAGTGAGCTTTCGTCACGTTGGTTTTGAGCTCTGTCAGAAAGAACGGCGAGCCACTGCCTCCCTCCTCCCCAGCTCTTCTGTTCCAAGGTGGATGGATGTGGAGCTCATTTGTCCTGGCCCCCGCCTCCCTCTGAAGGAAGCTGTTGCACTGTACGTTTCAGATAGGTTTAACTCAGCCTCCTGTTTTAACCAATTTCAGTTTTAAATGTGGATTGGTCTCAGGAGCCCCCCAGCTTCGGACTGCGTCATGCATAGTTCTTCGCAGGCGGGATGGGATTGGCTGAGGGTCAGGATGGTGGGCCCAGAAGAGGCAACAGGGAAGCGGAAGCTGCAGCTCCCTTCCTTTTGAGCTGAATCCTGGGACTGTGGGAGGTAGGGTTGCGGGGATCAGATGCACACCGGCAGCTTGGGCACTCCTGAAGTGAGCTCCAGGTCTGTGCGGAGATGATCCGGTCATTTATTTTGCGGATCTGTGGTCAACCTGAGCATTTTGTAGTACCTTTGCCAAGTTGGAGAAAAACTCTCTTTGCTCACATCTCTCTTGGCATCCAGCATGGAGAAAACTGTTCATCAATACACATTTAAAAAAATCCTTAACACAAGGAGTTCTTTTTCTCCTTCGAGCTGGACTAAAGCTCACCACTGTGAAGTTATCAGGCCACTTGGCTCAGCTGTTTGTTTTTCATAAATTCAGCAATGTGTTTGAAAAATCCTGTTTTTCAGACTACTTTGTGTGAATGGAAGGTGACATTTCTGTGTGGCCAGCTACAGATTCACAGGGTGAGACACAAGATACAAGGGCGTGCTGTTCTATTTAGAATTGAAAGGACTAAGGAAAAGGAGACCTCGTCTGGGCTAAGCAATGGAATTAGAGCCTGAAGGTTTCCAGCTATGATATTGTTTCCTTCTGCACCCTAAGGGGTCACCCCACTTCCTTCTGTCTACACCTCTGCAAGTTGTCAGTAGAGAGGTGAAGTTCATAAGACTTTACAGGAGTCCATTTGTGAAGACTGGTGGTACAATGTTATTGTAACCATGTATCGTGTACCCTTTGTATCCCAGGATAGGATCTGTGCCAAGTGCTTTACACATTACCTCTAGTCCTCATGACCAACCTGCGGGGAAGCTGTGATTATCCACATTTCACAAAAATGAAACTCAGACTCGTTGAGTCATTTGCCTGAATCACAAAGCTGCAGATGGCAGAGCCAGCAATTAGCACAGGTCTCTCAGGACCCACAGCTCCTGCCCTTTGCACTGAGCCTTGCTGTGTCTCTTTAGATGACCATTAGCCATGGGAAAAGCATCGTGCTTTGTCGGTTCTCTGATTGGGAATCTGTCAAAGAACCAGGTCCTTGTCAGGGCCTCAAAGAGAGACAGAAAAGTAAATCTATTCTTTTGAAAATACTATTGGGGGGCCGGCCCAGTGGTGCAAGCGGTTAAGTGCGCACGCTCCGCTGTGGTGGCCCAAGTTCGCAGATTCGGATCCCGGGCACGCACCAATGCACTGCTTGTCAAGCCGTGCTGTGGCGGCGTCCCATATAAAGTGGAAGAAGATGGGCATGGATGTTAGCCCAGGGCCAGTCTTCCTCAGCAAAAAAAGAGGAGGATTGGCAGATATTAGCACAGGGCTGATCTCCTCACAAAAAAAAAAAAAGAAAGAAAATACTATTGGAAGGAAAAAAAGACTCTATTCCTTCTCACTGATATATTTTTTTCCTACCTCGTGCTCCTGTCCTAATTTTTTAAACAGAATTAAAATCCCATATCAGAATTATCTGCTTGAGGGCAGGGAGTAATTATAATGCTTGTTCTTTGGTTGCTGCCCTCTTATCCCTCCACAGAAGGGATGCTAAAGCCAGAGAAAACAGTAGTTTCCTTTCGTGATGGCCTGCTTTATTTGAAAATGTGAAAAGAAGACACTGGGATTTCTATTAAGAGTCCTATTTTGTGGTAACAGTGGTTCATAGACAGCAGGTCACTGAGATGGAGACTCCTTTCGCCAAAGCCGACTATTGGCTCCCCAGACCTAACTCAGCACAGGAAAGGTAGTCACATTTCCAAAGAAAGCCGTGATTCATTCTGCATTCCTGTCTGACCCCCGTATCCTCCTCTTCGGCCTTCCTCACTCTCTACAGCTTCCCCATCAAAGACTTTACAGGGGCAGGTTAGTTCCGTATGGACATTGTCTTGAGTCATTCTTTGGATATATGTAGGTGAAGAATGTGGAAAGCTGTCTGTGGGTTGCAACACTGTACATGCTTCCCAAGGGAAAATCCAGATCTCATCTGGGGTAGAGGAGTGTTTCTGCTTGACCAAAGCAGCTAGCCTGTTTTCTATACGCATTGCCAACAGAGGAGCTGTTTGTTGCCTTGTGAAATTAACATGGCAAAAGTTCCATGTTCTTTTGCTTCATCAGTGTGTTAGATTTGCTCAGTTCCAGAGGATAAATGGCAGGAATTCTGTTTATCTACAAGTGGACATGGAAGGTACACGCTGGGGATATGCCACTGGACTGTCAGAGTAGTGGACCAGATCTAACATTACCACTTTGCCACCACCACCTAAGGTTTGAAAAAAATCACTTGGTTCTGTAAATAGACACACACTTTGGAGGGAAAGCATAGCCAGCATTTAGTGGGTGTCCACTGTGTGCCAGGTCCTGTGCCGCTGAGTGCGTTCCTGTTCTTTCTCACGGTCAGTCCTGCGAAGATGGTGGTGCTGTTCCTTCTCCATAGCCAGAGAAACAGGTTCACAGTTAGTGACTTGTTCAAGATCACCTGGCTAGGAAGGGGTGCACCTGGGATGTGAAGTTGTTTCCTGGGACTGTGATGTGTTACTGCCTCTTGCAATCCCTGGACCTCAGAGGCATCTTGTTTGGTCTCTCATCTGATGTCAGGTAGAAATCTGACCTAAGTTAGTACATTTCAAGTAAAAGGGCACGTTGTGTTGCTTAAGGTATTTCATTCCATCTTAAGACAGTTTGTACCATCAGAAAATTCTTACCTATTCTGAGTCTAAATCAATTTCCCTGTAACAGTCACCCAGCCATTGGTCATGGTTCTAACTTCAGAGGCCATAGAGAGCAATTCCCAAAAGTCTGATAACCCTTCTGACATCCCTAGTGAATTAGTCAAGGTCCAGGTAGGAGACAGAAACCACACGGTAGCTTGAACAAGAAGAGTTTAATATAAAGAATTATTAACGAGTAACAAGAGATTGGTGACTAAAGAGTAAAAGGAACTCTGAAGATTACAGGAAATAAATTTGGGAGAGCCCTTCCCCAGCTAGGTCTGAGATTCAGACCTTGTTGGAGAGAGAGTGGCTGTAGCCCACCGCACAGTGAGGTTTGCTGAGGAGCCACAGACCAGCTGCCCCCTTGGTTCCCCACAGAATTCAACAGGAGGCTGCCCAGGGCATGTTGCTGAACTTGCCGAGAAGCTGGCGAGGTTCACAGAGCTCCCCTGGAACCACCGACGGGGAGAGCCTCCACTGAGGTCCACAGAAACTTCTGGGAAGCTGCCCCTGGAGGTGCCACTTCCACTCGCTGGAGTTAAGTGCCACTGCCTGCCTGCTGGCCAAGTACTGAGGGAGCAAGAAGTGAAAAGGCACGCCGGAACCCGGGAGAAAAGCCCCTTCCGCCCGAACTTTCCTCCAGCGCCCTCTTCTGACAAGGGGACATGTTTACAGGGCCCAGTTCCAGTATCAGACAGGGCAGTGAAGGGTGAATTTGAAGCTGAGAGGCAATAAATCAACAACTGGCACATTTAGTTTTGTTAAGCACTCTATAGAAATCCTGGATTCAGGTACCTGCACTATCCTCATAACTCCTTGCAAACTCTTTACCAGTTTATTCGTACTTCTCTCCTATTGTGATACCCAAACGTGAATAGAGAGTCTAGTACAGAGGTTCTCACAGTGTGCTCCAGGGCCCCCCGGGACATCCCTGAGATCCTTTCAGGGGGTCTGTGAGGTTAAAATTATTTTCATAAGAGTACCAAATCACTTATTCCTCCACACGTGTACAGTGGAGGTTTCCAGAGGCTGCGTGACACAGGATGACATCGTCACTCTGTTGGCTAAGGGAACGTGTGCTTGTGTATTTTCGTGTTTTACAATTTCCTCACTTTTAACTTATGATACCATAAAGTGTGTGTGTGTGTGTGTGTGTGTGTGTGTGTGTGTGTCCGTGTCCGTGTCCATATCCTCCACATAAACAAGACCTGTTTGGAGTTCTCAACAGTTTTTAAGAGCACAGAGGATTTGGACAGTAGATTTACGACAGGAATTTTGTTTATCTGGAAGAGGGACTGGGAAGCAAACAAGAGTAAAGATGATTACTGGCAAAAATTATTGAACTTCCTTGTTTTGTTCCAGATCTAGAGAAGCGAGATTTTCAAGCTACAATAGATAGTACAGGTCCTATTTGGTCTTTGATGCTAAACAGGTTTAGGTTCAATGATTAGCCTTATTGTTTATTAGCTCTGTAACGCTGGCCAAGTTACTTAACCTCTCTGAGTCTCGTAAACACTACTTTGTACATAATTTCCGCCCCATAGGGTTATCAGGAGGATTGAGTGGCATTGCATCTATAAAGTGTCTGGCATGTACTAGTTGCTTAATAAGGGTCCCCTTCTCTCTCTCTGCTTATTCTTACTTGAGAAGAAGGGACTTGCCTAAGACCCCATGGGTGATGCAGAACTCAGGTCTCCAGTCTCTCAGTCCTGTGGCCATCCATTTGTTCCAAAGATGATTATTGATTATGTAATTCTGTGCCAGGAATGAAACTGATTAACTCTTACTGTTGAGTAAAAGGCAGTGCCCATAGCATCATTTCTTTGGTCTCTGGTTCAGTCCTTTCCCAAACATGCTGCTTTTGGAGTTGACCACTTTTTCAGGCTCTGGGCTTATTTAAGACTGTAAATATCTCCTTGATTACAGGGCCTCTCACTTGCACAGGCCTCTTCCAGTGCCCTGGGAGTGCCCCGACAATGTGTTACATGGTTATATTGTAAAATATCCAGCAGTAAGATATTTTATCTGCGGTTGGTTAAGACAGCCTTTTTCCCTTCTGATTTTCCCTGTCATACTTCTCCTTCAGTGTGGTGACTTTGGAGTGGCCACAGGCATTGTGGGGCCTCAAGACCCACAAAAACTAGGTCTTCCCACAATTACGTGATGGACTTTTTGGAAGCAGTGTGATACCTAGCGTCCCTAGTCTTATTTCACAAATGCTGTGTGAAGAACAAACTGCTCTCTGTAAAGAACCCTGAGGTCTATGGACATGGGTACTGCACCAAAGAAGTATTAATTTCAGGCTATGCTAAATGCAATATTTTAAAATAAGGAAGCTGTGGTTGAATTGCTTCAATCATTTCAAAGTAGAATGGGAAAAAATGTAAGGCCAGTCATGGGTTGGTGTTTCTTCAGTATACTAGAAAATCCCACATAATTGGACCTAGAAATTTGATACTTACTCTGTAAATTGGTCATGATGAGAAACCAAGCCCCGTGAACCAGTGGGGAAGGGCTGCCGCGGGGACAAAGCGCTAAGTTAAAGCTGTACTCATTCAGTGGAACAGCGTTGCAGGGCGGGTTTTAGCAGCATTGATGGCTGTTTGTGATTGTGTTATGGCTGTGGGCACACTGAGGGTCTTCAGCACATGCAGTGTGTTTCCCGGCAGAGCTGCAGGCACGTTTTGAGCTGGGTGTACCTACCTGAGAGTATTTTGCAGAGGTCGTAGGGTTCTGATGTTCAAACCACGGCCTGAGAAGGAGGCAGTCCAGGTCGACTCTTCCCCTTGTCAGCATGATCTTGGGCGGTCATTCTGCTTCTCTGTCTCTCAGCTGTGAGCTGAAGCCAATTTGTACTTTCTGGTTAAGACAGTACTGAGAATTAGTAGGATTGTAAGGACTTAGAGAGGATAAGAATATTTATAATATAAAATATTATAAAAATGCGTCTGTAAGATTTCCCCTTGCACAGTTATACGTGTGGATTTAGTGAGAGCCGTGGATGTATGTTGATTCCTCCATCACATCTGTGATATGAGGCTTTCACCACTTTTTCTCCTCACCAAAGTTAGAAGAGTAAGAAATACCTTGCTTTTCCTTTTTCCAGATTCTCTCTGGCCCAAAATCCGGGTTCCGTTAAAAGTTGTGAGGACCGCTGAAAACAAGTTGAGTAACCGTTTCTTCCCTTATGATGAAATCGAGACAGAGGCGGTCCTGGCCATTGATGATGACATCATTATGCTGACTTCTGATGAGCTACAGTTTGGTTATGAGGTAAGGAGGGTTTAAAAGGTGTATTTACATATTTAGTGTTTATTGCCTATTATTGCTTGTCTTTCCTAATAAAGACTATTATATTTCATTCTCTAAAGTCATAATTTCTAAATTCTAAGAGTCCAAAAGCCGTGCATAGGAGTGTGGGTTATGAAGCTGTTCTTTAAAACCTTGGGGAAACCCTATTCCAGAATGACAGCTGTGCCCTCCACCAGTTTTGGGAACTCCCAAGGAGAGTCCCGGGGGACATTTTCAAAAGAGCGTCTATAGCATTTAACAAGCACTTAATTGATGTCTCCTTGAATAGCACTTCCCCTGACTCAAGCAGCTGGGCACGGCAACAATAAAAACATCAGTAAGTGAAGAAGCTGGCGACACTGACAGACAGAAAGCAGACCCTGGTGATGGCTTTCTTTCTGGGTTTTAAGTGGAGAGGCTAGCCGCCTGTCTTCAGGGAGAAGCGTTCTCTATCACCATTCATTCAGTGCGGCTGATGGATTAAGCTGGGTTCAGGGGTTAAGTATGGAGACCAGTAAAGGTCTCCCCAGGGGAAAGTGCCGGAGCTGAGGCCTGGTGGAAAGCAATAGGAATTGATGAGCTCTGTCAGAGAGGATGTGCGTGAGATGCATGATGGCGACAGGCAGAGGCCCGCGGCTGCAGGGGTGTAATGGCGTATCAGACCCAAGCGAAACAGAGTGTATAAATCAGTCAGCTCCACTGGCCCAGGGGAAAGTGGTGAAACTTCTCCCCGAGAGTCACCCTGCCTTTGGCAGAGAGGGAGCCATGTTCTTTAGTTGACTCAGGATACACTGAATTTGAGGCTCTAAGAAATCGTGACATTTTATTGAATGAAGCTGTATTTGGTACATATATTTATTATAGAAGTTTATTTTCTAACCCTTAAATTAAAAGTGGATTTTAAGGGGAAGAAATAGGAATCCCCCTACCACTGCCACCACCAAAAAATTAAAAGTTCAAGTTTTCCTAGGTATCTATTTTTTATGGTTCCATATGAGTGTAAAAGAAATTGTTGTGAAATAGGCTGATGTGTGATACCCTAGTCAATATAGTTACTGGCCAGTGAAAGGCATGAGAGTAGCTAATAAAACATACATTCACCTTTTTGGATTTATTTTCATTCATCGAGGTGTCTTTTACATCATCACATCTAGGGTGTTCGAATGAATGACTGTCATTCCCCCTTTTTTTTTTTTTGTAAGGAAGATCAGCCCTGAGCTAACGTCCATGCCAATCCTCTTTTTTTTTTTTTGCTGAGGAAGATTGGCCTTGGGCTAACATCCGTGCCCATCTTCCTCCACTTTATATGGGATGCCGCCATAGCATGGCCTGACAAGCGGTGCATTGGTGTGCACCTGGGATCCGAACCCCAGGCCGCCAGCAGTGGAGCGCGAGCACTTAACCACTATGCCACGGGGCCAGCCCCTGTCATTCCCATTTTTTAAAAAAGCAAATTACATACTTGTTTCTCTAGCCAACTCATGGCAAAAGACCAATTTTTTCTGCCAGTATTTTCTCTCTTCATTGCACAAATGGCTTCAAACTAGACCCATGTGTTTATTTTTGTGGTAAAAGGGAGCCTTCAGAATGATACAGCCGAGACGGGCAGAGTGCTACCTCTTCCGTACTTTCAGTTGGTCTAAATAAGGCCTGATGAAAGGAAGGCGGATCAAAAGTATTCTCTTCAACCTTGAGCTGGAACCTTGAGATCGCATGAGTATTGAAACCTGGGATCTCCTTCAGCTTTGAGTTTGTTTCAAGCAACAAAGAATGTGTTCATGAGAGGAGGTACAAAGCCCAGAGGGACTGAGCGTGGATCTTCTCCTCTTTCCTCTGGTGACCTGTGTTGGGTTCCACGTACTTCTACAGAAGTAACTACACAGCTGGGGGGTGGGGGCGGCAGGAAAACGCCTCGTCTCCATTAATCGGAATCTTCTCCAGATGCTCTGAAAGGCACAACTTCCATAACTACCGTCTGTGTACAACTGGCTGCGTTCCTTTCGATGCCCTGGGTGTTCACATACATTGCTCACAATCTTTTCCCAGACCTGCAAGGCGGTTGTTGTTTTTCTCCTTCTTGACTAAGACTAAGCAAGGTAAGATCACTTGCCTACAGTCCCACAGCTAATCAGTGGGAGAGCTGGCATTTAAATCCAGGTCTGCCTGATGCTCTCCTGCCTTCCCTGAGGACTCTGCCCTGTCAGAGACTACTGGTTCTCAAAAGTAGTCCTGAGAACCAGCAGCATACCAGTTGTCCATCACGAAATTATCTTGATGCTGAGGAAATCAAATAAATTTCTCAGGCATCCCTAGCATTGGTGCTTTAGGGTAAATTTGCAAAGTTATTTCTTGCATCGTAATTCATTTTATGGACATAGTTAGAATAGCTCTGGGCCCAGGTTTCTGCTCCGTCACTGACCAGGTCATGACCGTGGACAAGTTACTCAATCCCTCAGGGTCTTAGTTTATTGTTGTATAAAATGGCGATAACAAAATGTACTTCGTTAGGTTTCATGTACCTTGGATAAAATGCCGTAGTGCCCACCACAGGGAAGGTCTCAGGGAGTACACTTGCTGTGTGGTGGGCGGTGTGCTCTCACTGTTCACGACACCGTTGTTAGCTGCTGCTACCACGGCCACTGCTGTTATCCTCATTGTCCACTCGGATTCTACTGCGAGTCATGAGAAAGGTTGGCTGTTGTTTTCGTTATTCAGAAGGTGCGTTTCTCTTCTGGAGAGGATACCCAGTTTTGTGTTGAGTCAGAAGACAGAAGATGATGGAGCTCCTAAGTCTGTTTTTTATGCCAAAGCCTAGGATTATTGTCCTGCAGGAATTGGGAGCAGGCTTGACTGATTAAGTGACTAAATAAATCAGTGCACACAAATTTCTATCATAGGGGAGTTATGTTGGAACCTAGTGCTGCCTCTTTGTCGCGCTTATCACAGTGTTAGGGTTGTAGCTATCTTGTTAATTGCTCCTCCTCCTTCAGCCTTCAGCCCAAATGTCACCGTCTCAAAGAAGCTTTCAGAGTCCCAGACTAGTTTAGGTTCAGAGCACTCTGTACCTCCTTGTAAGCAAATAATTAATTGTGAAGTGTGTTGTTCAGTGTCTGCTTTTATTCTCGAACGTAGGCCCCATAAGGGCGGGAACCATGGCTTTCTTGTTCATTGCTGTATCCTCTATGCCTAATCCAGTTCATTCCATTCAGCAGTTACTCAGTAATGTTTGATGAGTGAATAAATCTTCATTACCAGCATGCATATGAAAGATATGAAACAAAGTATTCTGGCCTGCTTGCATTTCCACTTTATTGTGATCCACAATCTGGATATAGCCATTTTGGAAGACAGTTGGGAGTTTAAAATGTTAAACATAGATCTACCATGTGACCCTGCCATTCTTCCCATGGGGATTTACCCTAGAGAAATAAGAGTATATGTATACACAAATATGTGTACACTAATATTTAAAGCAGCTTTTATTTGTAATAGCCAAAAACTGGAGGAAAAAAAATGTCTATCAAAAGTTGAATGAATAAACTAATTGTGGTATATCCCTACAATAGAATACTGCTCAGTAATAAGCATATTTTATGGGGATTCCATTTATATAAAATTCTGGAAAATGCAAACTAATCTTTAGTGATCGAAAGATCAGTGGTGGCCTGGAGAAGGGGTGGGGAGGGTTGAGCTGTGAAGGGCAGGAGTGAAGAATAACAAAGGGGCACAAAGAACTTTCAGGGGAAATGGACATGTTCATTATCTTAATTAGATTGATGGTCTTACTGGTGTAACAGATATCAAAACATTTCCAATTATACACTTTAAATAGGTTCAGTTTATTGCATGTCAACTAACTATATTTTCAAAAAGCTATAAAAAGTATACTCTTGCCATAGTGTTAGAAATGAAATGCTTGAAAAATTTAATAAAATGTGTACCAGATATTTTCAGTGAACACTAAAGATGTTGCTGAGAGAAACTGAAGAACAACTTCATAAATGAAAAGATGTTTCATGCATAAGAATCCAAAGACTCACTGTTATTAAGGTGTAAATTCTCCCCAATTGTTCTATAGATGCAAAGCAATTCCAGTCAAAGTCCCAGAAGCCTTTTTTTTTTAAATGGAAATTGACAAACCAGTTCTAAAATTGAAATGGAAACACAGTGGACCTGAAAAAGCGAAAGCAATTTTGAGAAAGAAGAACGAAGTTGCAGGACGGCCTTATTTTAAGACTTGCTGTAAAGCTACGGTAGGCAAGACACTGTGGTGTTGGTGTAAATTAGATGTGTAGATCAGTGAAACTGAATAAACAGTCCAGAATAGACCACATGTGTGGTCAATTAATTTTCAGCAAAGCACCTGAGTCAGTTCAGTGGAGATGGGACAGTCTTTCACTAGCTGGTGCTGCAACAATTTGATATCCATATGTCAAAAAATAATCATGACCCTCACCTCACACTGTATATAAAAATTTAACTCAAAATGGATCCGAGTCCTGAATGCAAGAACTCAAATTATGAAACTTCCTGAAGGAAACAGGAAAAAATCCTAGTGTACCTGGTCTAAGCAATGATTCTTAAATAGGAGACAAATAGCATGAATTAGAAAAGACACCAAAATGGATAAATTGGACTTCATGAAAATTAACAACACTTAAAAAGACACTTCTAAGAAAAAAAAAGGCAAGTCATAGACTGGGAAAAATATTTTCAAAACATATATGTGATAAAGGACTTGTATCCAAAATATATAAAGAACTCTGACAACTCAATAATAAAACAAGTCAATAAAAAACGGGCAAAATATTTGAGCAATTACTTCATGAAAGAAGTTATAGGGGTGTAAACTAACGTTTGGAAAATCCTCCACATCATGGTCATTAGGGCAATTCTAAAATAAAAGCACAGTGGGTTATCACCGTATACCCACTAGAATGACTAAATAAAATTTGAAAGACTGACAGTGCCACATCCTCCTGAGGCTGTGGAGCAGCTAGAACTCTCAAACGTTGTTAGTAAACATGCAAAATGGAACAGCTTGTTTGGAAAAGAGTTTGGCAGGTTCTCATAATGTTAAACATACACTTTTCATATGACCCAGCTTCCAAAAGAAATAGAAACATATGTCTACACAAAGACTTGTACTCAATGTTCAAAGCCTTATTTGTAAGATCCAAAAACTAGATATATCAGCTGGCAAGTGGAGAAACAAATTGTGGAATATCTATGCAATGGAATGCTACTCAGCAGTAAAAAGAAATGAACTACCGATGTATGTGACAACGTGGACAAATCTCAAAATCGTTGTGTTAAGTGACCAAAGCCAGATGCAGAAGTATGTGTCCATGTATATGAAATTCTAGAGTATAAAAAACTATATTGTCAGGGGTAGGGGATGGATGGGATTGACAAGAGCAAGAAGGAACTTTTCAGATGATGGAAATGTTCCAGATTATGATTGTGATGGTGGTTATACAACTATATACACTTGTCAGAACACACTTAAAATTGATGATTTTATTGTAAGTAAATTATATTCCAAAGCTGAAAAAGTTTGTGGGGTCAGCTAAAGTGGTTCTTAAGGGATATTTGTAGTATTAAATGCTTATATTAGAAAAGAAGAAAGGTCTAAAATCCGTCACCTAAGTTTGTTCTGCTTTGAGGAGCTAGGAAAAGAAGAGTAAATTAAACTCAGAGCAAGTAGAAGGAAAGAGTAAAGATAAGTAAAGTAAAGGCAAGTGAAGCTAGTAAAATCAGTGAAGTAGAAAACAGACCAACAGAGAAAATTAACAGATCACAAAATTGGCTTTTTGACAAGATTAACAAAACCCATAAACCCTTAGCCAGACTACTCAGAAACAGAGAACACAAATTAGTATCAGGAATGAAAAGGAATTAAGGAAGGGTTGTCACTATAGATCCTACAGGCATTAAAGGAATCTTAAGACAATATTATGAAAATTTATATGAAGTGGAAGAATTCTTTGAAAATTACAACTTACATAAAATTAAACAGAATATGTAGATAACCCTCTATTAAAGAAATTGAAATTGTTGTTGTCAAAATCTTCCTACAAAAAAAACTCCAGTCCAGATGGTTTTACTGGTGATTTCTTGAGAATAAAGTGATAGTTTCAGGTTGGAAAGAGAGTTAGAGATAATCTGGCTTGCTCACTTTTGCTTAGGGATGAGGCCCATCCATAAACTGTGTAAAGCCCAAAAGTGACCTGCCCGATACCACCCAGTTAGTAAGTGGCGCTAATAGGCTTAAAGCTCATTGTAGAGCTGTTTTCCCCATGCCGTGCCACCTGTAAGAACTTCGTAATATAACTGCTCTGATTTTCCCCTCTGTACCATTCATACTCATTTGTTGAAGATAAAAACACTTGAGCATTTTCCTTCATATTCTAATATGCACAAGTAAGAATCCATATCAGTCAGGAAAATGGAATCCATGCTAGTTGTTTCAATAGAATGAATTTAATATATGAAATTTTCTAATACAAGGCGTTAGCTGAGAAAACAAGAAGGGAACACTGAGGGTATAAGAGATCATAACTCCGGGAAGCATCTGCCACCCCAGGGGGGAAGGAGCAAAGGAGAGAAGGGAAGAGGTCGGGGTTATTGGAACCGGGATGCTCGGAGGAACCCCCCTCCCCCACCCCTACCCGGGGCTGGGCCTTAGACCTCCGAGAAGGGGCCCCTGGCTGGCCAGTGCTGGTACTTCTGAGGGGGCCAGATGGGGCTGGTTCTGGAATGCTGAAAGAGGCTAGAACCGCTGCTGCTGCTGGGGTGAAATGCCAGTGTCGGGGAAAGCAGGCAGACAGGAGGTAACACCCTCTCCATTTCTCCAGGCCCTCTCTAGTGCCCCCTATTGACAGAACCTAACAGGAAGCCACCCAGCACAGGGGAAGTATTTGCAGAGTCTCAGCCCCAGCACCACAAAGCAGAATGCAGATGCGGGAGTTGGGGCTGCGAGACAATAGCTTAATAAATGGCACAGTCCACCCCTGGGGCCACTCGGCATACGTAGGCACCATTCTACAGGTGTTTGAACTTCCATGCAGCAATGGGAACAACTCGATTCTTCTACTAAGAATGTGCAGCTATCCTTTCTACATATAAAGACATCATTCTCTCCCCCAAAAGGGGAGACACAAAGTCCCAATAGTCATAATATCAATCTCTAGGTAATTATTAATTCTTTAATTTAGTCACAGTTCTACTTGAATATTCTGTAACTTAATGGATAAATTGTAGACTTCCAATTCTGGACAAGATCGAGTAAGCACATTTCACCCTATTCCTGGAAAAAGAAGACAGAGTGGTTAGGAACCTCAGGACTTGAGGGGTGCCCTGGCAATGAGTTCCTTCCTTCCTTCCTCCCTCCCTCCCTCCCCTCCTCCTTTCCTCCCTCCCTCCCTCCCCTCCTCCTTTCCTCCCTCCCCTCCTCCTTCCCTCCCTCCTTTCTTTCCTTCCCCTACCCTCAGTGCTGGAGAAGGCCATAACACTTAGAGCTACAGATTAAAAACAAACAAAACAAGAAAATCCCACTTTTTCTTGCCAAAGGCCTGGGAAGAGGGCAGCCCTGCAGACGGAACCCTTTTGCCTGTACCCACTCCATGCCAGGCAAACTCCATGAAAAAAGCGGTAAGTACCTCTGTCAGCTAGATGCTGTGACTGTGGAGGTTGTCATGCAGAGCCCTGATGATCATCCCCGTCCTGCACTAACAGGAGACGACACTCCTCCCCTGCCCGCCTCTCCACTGTGGAGACAGTGGAGTTGAACCCAGTTAACTGTCTATGCCCTGCAGTAAGTGAACGTCAGCAAAGACGCAAGTGCAGAGACTGTTGGGGACAAGTCCCGTCCACCGTCCCCAGCCTGCACCAAGCAATAGACAGCAAAGAGGCAGCACCTCTTCCCTTCCCAGCGCGAGAGCGGAGGGAAGATTATGGGCAGGAGGAAGCTGAAAAGAGGATCCTTTAAATCTGTGCATGAAGTCCTGGGCACACTCACCCCCTCTCCCTCCAAAGCAGCCCGTGCATGAACCTGACTAGAATCAACACAGCAGAAGCTTCGAGAAATAAACTATGACGTAGAATACCACCTACGTTTCTAATTAGTCCCTAGGTAGCACACAAGTTGGGCAGACTGGAAGAGCCCCATCAAGTCTTTGAAAACTAAATTGATATGCAATCCACAGCCCACAAAAGTGGGCCAGGATGTGCATTCTGAACCTGAACTCCCTGCTAACATAGAAAATTTGAAAGACAGCAGCACCTCATAGTAATACTCAGAATGTTCAGGATACAATCCACAATTACTCCTCATACCAAGAACCAGGAAAATTGCAACTTTAATGAGAAAAGATAATCGGATGCCAACACCAAGATGACACAGATGTTGGAATTATTTGACAAGAATTTTAAAACCACTATCATAAAAAAATCCTTTAATAAGCAGTTATGAGCACTGTTGAAACAAATGGAAAAATAGAAAGGCTTGATGAAAAAACAGAAGATATAAAGAAGAACCAGATGGAAATTTCAGAACTGAAAATTACAGTAAGCGAAATTTAAAACTCACTGGGTGGGCTCGATAGGTGAATGGAAATAACAGGAAAAAATTGGTGAACTTGAGGATAAATCAATAGTAATTATTCAGTATGAACAACAGAGAGAAAACAGATTGAAGAAAACAAAATGAACAGAGCCTCAGGGACCTGTGGGACAATCACAAAAGATATAACATTCATGTCATCAGAGTCCCAAAAGGAGAAGAGAAAGAATGTGGGGCTGAAAAAGTATTTGAAGAAATAATGGCTGAAAACTTCCAAAATTTGGCAAAGGACATTAAACTTACAGACTCAAGAAACTGAGGAATCCACAAACATCTAAAGAGTAAGTTGTATAAATACATGTACGTTGTATAAACTGAGTAAATTATAGAAATAATTCTTATATCAAATAGTAATGGGAAAAGAAGAGGAGACAAATAAATTGGTGTATATATACATGAGGAAAGGAGAAAATATGCACAGTGCTACTTCCTTTGCTTCTGTAGCTTGGTCACGAGACCGTAGTTGACATTTACAGCTTCTCACACTGCCCATTCCCTGTGCCCTTTCTTCTCAGCCAGCGCGCCAGCATGTTCATTACAGACCCAGTTCTTTAATGGCCCCAGTACTATTTAGACTTTCTGTTTCTTCTTGTGTTAGTTTTGATAAGTTGTGTTTTTCAAGGAATCTGTTCATCTAAATTGTAAAATGTATTGCTATAAAGCCATTTATAATAGTATCTTATTGTCTAAAGTCTATGGAATTTGGAATGGTGTGCTCTTTTTCATTCCCGATATTGGTAATTTTTGTTTTCTTTCTTTTTCTTCATCAGTCTTCTTGGAGGTATACCAATGTCCTAATCTTTGCGAAGAATCAACTTTTGACTTTGTTGATTTTTCTTTATTGTATATTTGTTCTGTATTTCAGTAACTACTCTTGATTAATTTTTTCCTCCACTTTCATGAGCTTAAGTTGCTGTTATTTTTCTAGGCTTTTGACTTGATAGCTTAAGTCATTGATCTCAATATTTAGTTTCCTAATATATGCTTTTAAAGCTGTAAATTTCTCCTTAATTACTACTCTAGCTGCATTCCCAAGTTTCGGTTTGTCATATTTTTATTATCCTTAAGTTTAAAGTATTTTCTAGTTTCTATTATAATATCTTCTTTGACTCATAGTTATATAAAGGTATATTGCTTACTTTTGTCAGTTTTTATTTTATTTTATTTTTTTTAAATTTTATTTATTTATTTTTTCCCCCAAAGCCCCAGTAGATAGTTGTATGTCATAGCTGCACATCCTTCTAGTTGCTGTATGTGGGACGCGGCCTCAGCGTGGCTGGAGATGCGGTGTGTTGGTGTGTGCCCGGGATCCGAACCGGGCTACCAGCAGTGGAGCGCACGCACTTAACCGCTAAGCCACGGGGCCGGCCCTTTGTCAGTTTTTAAAGTTATCTTTTTCTTATTGATTTTTGATTTGATTCCACTGTGGTTAGAAAATATGCCCCATATTATTTCATTATTCTGAAATTTATTGAGACTATATGGCCCAGTAAAAGGACTATTTTGGTAAATGTTCTCTGTGCACCTAAAAAGAGTATATATTCTGCAGTTGTAGGTTTAATGATCTCACGAGGTCAACTAGGTGAGGTCAGTTACCTTGGCACTTGGGATTCAATATAATCAGAATGTTCCCCTGCTTGTTCTTCCCTAACAAGCCATCTTCATTTCTTCTGGTTTTTTTCCTATAGCCTTTATCATTTCTGTAATAGTTAAATTCATTATCCTAGTTTAAATAAAAATTAGTTTAAACACAGTATTTCATATGTGAGTATCAGAGAAACCATGCAACAGACCTTTCTTATTGTGTCTCCAAAGAATTTTTAGAGAAATCTGGCGAGACAGAGGCGTCTCTCCATTTGGGAATTTTTCAGAGAGGAGAAACCAGCAGTCTTCCAGCATCTGGAGTGATTTTGCGGGTCCTTCCTGGAGACAGAAGAATAGACCAGATGACTTCCTGAAATCCCTTCGGGTGTGGTGATTCTAAGGGATCAGAAGTACAGGCAAACCCGTGAGGTGTGGTTCCGCGTGAAAAAGTAAAACTTCTAGGCATAAAAACTGTCAACCTCCTTCCCTTTCCCATGAAACCCAGCAAGATTGCATGTGGGGATCCGGGGATCTTTGGGGGTGATGGCCAACAGCATGGGGAGTCGAAGAGAGAAGACAGCGGTCCCTTTCGTGGAGGGTGCCCAGAGCAGAGTGTGGTGAACCAGGGCGTGTGCTGATCACGGTTCTGCTGATGCCTCTTCTGAGGCGTACCACGGAGACTCAGGCACCGGAGTTCCAGCGTGTTTTCACAAGCGTGAGGGCGTTTAAGGCAGTGCGTTTGTTAGAGAGTTGGAAGCTTGATTTACAGAGAACACTTCAAAGCGACAGGCTCCGTGGCTTGCTTTCGGGACACGGAGCAGAGACTAAAGGGCAGCTCACAGATTGCACACTTCCCAAAGCTCTGAGAAGGAAATGTGGGCCTAATGTAAGTAAGAGACGTCGGAGGAATGAGGGGGGAAGATCTCCCTGGACTGTTAGCTTGAAAATGATTGTGAACTCTAGAATCCCTTTCCAGGAGGAAGTTATTAGAGCCTCCAGCTTCCCCAGCCTTTGTCAATCCATAGCATGAACAGTAATGTTAATGCTGTGCTGTGGGGTATGTAGATGTGACCCACCCCCGGGCCTCCCTGCTGATCTGGCTGGGAGAACTCTCTGCGTGCTTGATAACCATTCGGAGCACCCCAGTCAGAAAGCTCTGTTTTAAAGAAACACAGTGTCAGACGGGAAGGGGCCTTAGCCATCATCCTGTTACTTCATGCTTTATTGCTGAGCAAACTGAGGTGCAAAGAGGTTAAGTTAGTTCTCTAAGGTACTAAATGGACATTGACTATAACCCTTAAAGGTGCACCATAGCAAGTTCTTGAGAATGAAAGGCCAGACCACATAGGAACGGCCCTTTCCCTTCCAGTGTCTGTGACTTGAGCACAGAGACATTTGGATTCGAGACCTAAACTGGGTATCATTATTTATTTAATTGGAAGAAAACACAGGGGTCATCTGCCTGTTTAAAGGGTCATACTCCCTGTTGGAAGGCAGAGAGTTTGGGGAAATGTTACATTCCTTCTCCAGCCCTGAAATCGGGAGCTAAACCATGATCTTTTCTGGCCCTGCGTGTTTCTGACTTGTTTGACAAGCTCTAGTGAGCTACCAGATGTGGAAATTCTTTTCAGCCTGGGATAATTTATTTATCTGTTTATGTATTTTACCAGGAAAGTATCTATTGAGTTCTTGATACTCATTTGCAGGGAACTCCTGGGGGAACAGTAGCAGTATATAGTGTTACTTGAATGTTTGATTTTTTTCAAGTCTGTGTGCTTTTATTTCAGACCTAAAGAGCTGGGAAATAAAATACAACTTGTTCCTCCTCCCCTCCCCCGCCTTTAGGAGAGAGAGTTTAAAACATGTGGCAGAAAATGAGCCATGCAGACTTGGCTGAACGTAGGAGCCCATGAATTTATTTTTCCTTTCGTGCTTTGATCCCCATTTCCACCCATAAAAGTTATTAGTAGCACTTAAGTGCTGAACATTTTTCACCTGAGCGATGTGAAACACTCTTAGCTAATAATACTGGTTATAAAGTCAGTATTTCATGTGCGGATGGGAATTGACCCAGAGCAACTGTGTGTTGTTAGGCACACAAAGTGCTGAGGCCTTCCTTTACTGCCTGGGTATCCCTAGGTGGTGGAGGCTGGTTAAGCCTCTTCGGTGCTAATAAATTATGAGAATTTATTTCTATTATTTTGTACACAACTTCCTAAGGTAATGGCAAGCATATACTCTCAAAGAATCATGGGAAGACAGCAAAATAGCATGGAATGCCCCACTTTTTTTCAGGAGAACCTAAAACCATCTTTGAGTGTGTTTTCCTGGTATAGGAAGGCAGGTGGGAAGGCAGCAAAGTGAGAATGAGCTTGGCGTGTATGGTTGCATGGGGCAGTCATAAGCAGATTGACGTGACGAGGGGGAAGTTGTGTTTGGGTTAACAGTGGAAGCCAGGCTGACTGGGCAGTATAGGGCCAGCTGATAGGCTAAGAGTCCAGCTGGAAAGTTTGAGGCAATAAAGGGGGATTGTAGGTTTGTAGAGAGTTGTATGGTCAGAGCAGTCAGATCACAGGATGAATTAGAGATGACAGAGACCGAAGACAGGGAAAGCCAGTTAGATAGTGGTAGCAGAAAATCTGTAGATTTAATGTTCAAATGGGTTGAAGAACCAAGAAGGAAAAGACAGGCTTACCCATAGCTCAGATTTAATTTGTGATGAAGGACTCAGCTAACTGGAGAATTCCAGAGCTGAGGCTCTATGTAACAGTTACATTTTAAACAGAATTAGTAAAATTTGTAGCTATCTATATATTCATCCAGGGAGAGTGGAAGAGATGATATAATCTGTGATTCTAAATAAACTCTCCCACTTTTTCTCTTCTCACTAGAAGAGCTGAAAGATGGAAACAGCCTATCATAGGATTAGACTTCATAATAACCTCTTTTAAAAGCTAGCAGATAACTTAAAAAAAAGACCATCTTTGTCCTTTTGTTCATCCCTCTCCGAGCCTCTGCCAGGGAAAGTGCCACGGGTACTGGGTCTGGGTCTTGGACTGGGTCTCTCACAGTCCTTGTATGTCACAGACTTGTGGTTGTGATCCTTCTGGTAGGAAATAAACTGCTTTCCTCCCCAGATTGAAGCCCCAGGTCCTAAATCTGAAAACGTGCTGAGGTTTGTTGGGGATCCAGGACAGTCTCTTCAGAAAGGCTTTTCTGGGTGGTCCATGGAACCACCTCTGTCACTCTGCCGTGGGCTCTGGGGCAGCTCACCCTTTGAGTCCATCTGGGGGACCGAGAAACTGGGTTCTTACAGAGCCAAGACTACTAAAAGAGGAGCGTCCCTCAAGGAGAGCCCGAAGTGCAGGGCACATCCCTGCCGTGGGTGGGGAATCTAATTATTGAAGTGTCTCAGCCTTCGGTGAGGACCAGCACCTTAGATGTCCACTCCTTGACTTCTTGGCTGACTCAGATCCTTGAGCTGTCACAGAGTCTGACCTAGTGGGTGACTGGGAAGATTGGGAATGCAAGCATTTCCTTCTGCTGTCAGGATGGCGGACTGCAGCAGAGGTGCACCGTGGAGCCAGTCCAGGCGGTAGTCTACCCGGCTGCTGGGCTGCTGCAGGCACTGGGGCTCACACTTCTCTGTCAGCTTTGTGCTTGGTCCGACCGTAAAGCTTTACAGTGTAGCGAGAACCATTTTGCCAGAGCCTAGCTTTTTGAAAACCATAAATGTCTTAGGACCTGTGGTGTGCCCTCTTCAGGAAGCATCTGAAGAAGCTGACGCCTGGAAGCTGTCTTTAGCCTTGTGTGTCTCATCTGAGTGAGTGACAGTCCCCTCTCAGTACCTTCCCTGGGCCTGGCCGTAAGATCGGTACAGTATTGAATATTGAAGAGGACGCCTGTCTGTCTTGACCCCGTTTTTCACTTTTCTTAAGTCCCTGAAGAGTTGCCGTCATAGAGACTGTTGTCTCCAGAAGAGGGGATGGGCCGACCGACTCATCTCTGTGAGTGTCCCCGCCCAGAGGGTGTAGTCAGAGCTTCCCCCCCAGGAGACACGTGGGAGAGTGTGGTCAGGCGAGGCGTCCTTTCTGAGAGGATTGTCTCCCTGGGGTACCGTCCACATGTGCCGCCTGGGGAGAGCCGAATCCTCTGTTAGGTCTGTGCCGTCTCCAGCTTGCGTGGATTTACACCCAGGACCCGCGGGACCGCAGGGAAGATGGTTCACGTGAGCCGCCGCGGCAGCCAGAGCTGCTGAAAGCAGATCCAGAGCAGCGGCCAGGAGCCCCCGAGGTGCTGAGAGAAGCTGCGGTGAAGGCTGACCTCTCCCGCAGCACCCAGTCCCCGCTGGAGAGGAAGTCAAACAAATATTGAGGGAAGGCAATCAAGTATATGTGCTGAACAGTGAAATCACATCTGATCGTTTAAAAGCAGCCAGTTGGGAATTACAGTCGAGTCACACTTGTTTCTTCCCGCTGAGCAAATTAAAACAAGCTCAGAATTTGTTTACCTAGCCGTTAATGAAACATCAAATGTAGGACTAGGGAGCTCCCTGTCCCCAGGAGGAGGGAGCCCGCTTCCTGCTGGCGCACCTTCCCACTGAAGGTGTCTCTGCCGCGCACACTCCTGTCCCAAGTCAGTCAGGTGCGCTGGTTTCATTACGTTTTCTGTAAATGTTTATTTTGTGCCCAGCAGTGCTGGTGAGGGAAGGGCTGGCCCTGTGTGCTCCCCACCGTGCCTCCACCTCTGGCCTGTCTGCAGCACCGTCAGGGCCCCCTAGCCTCGTCAGCGCCATGCCTCGGGAACTGACGCTTATACTGCAGGGTAGTTGTTTTAAAGAGGTGTTGGTACTCTTGATGGTTTGAAGAATGCGTGCTTTCCCTTCCCCCCGCAGAAGGAGCTATCTGCAGTGATACTCCAGCCCTGAAAGGATCCATATGTCTGAGGTTATTGTTCCAAGAGCTGCCTGTTGTCTCATTGGGATTGATTACCGGCTTTGGCTGCCCCAGGAATGTCGAGCTCCAGGATTTGCCATATGATTGGGGGATATGGGGAATTTGTCTTGCATGGGCTGCTTATCTGCCTTGATTTTGATAGAGATGCTTAAGGGAGGTGTGTGGGCAGGCCTTGGCACAGAGCCAGGGGAAATGAAAGCCACGGCAGCATCGAGGCTCTGAACTCCCCCAGCAGCTCTCACAGGAGGGCAGTGCCTACCGCTTTCCGAGGAACATTCTCTGTTGTGCCCAAATGTGAAGCCCCACCATGCATTGCCAGTTGTAAAACTGCTTGCAAAATCATGAGTTTGAGGCAGTGGTTGGTGATTGCTATGCTATCGCATAAGACACAGCAATTCTGCATTTTGGAAGAAGAAAAAGAAAGAGAACTGAAAGGATCAGTCAGAGTAGTGCCCTGACCTCAGAAGTGTCACACCTGGGAAAATGAGTCTCTGGAAAGCAAGGTGAACTGGTCAGTGTGGTACTTACAGCTCACCTCTTGGGTCAAGTTCACTTCTCAGATTTACGTTAATCATGATTGCAGGATATCTGCTACTGTCTGTTGGTTGGTGTAGATCAGGAGGTGGCCACCTTTAAAAGTAATACTTCTAAGTTCCCAGCCAGCCTTTGGGGTGGGCTGGAGATTTGAGGGGTGGGCAGAGGTCCTGATCATATGGCGACACTCTGCTCTTGGAGAAGGAAGGAAAGGCGGGGCTCACTTCTTAGAACCAGCGCCACTAGTTACACACAGCACAGAGCTGGGGCTGGACTGAGAAACTCCCCCTCGAGCTGTCCACGCGGACAGGATGGTGACAGGATGGTGACGGCCTGTTCACTTCCGTATGCCTAGCGCGTGACAGACACATGGTGGGTGCTCCGTAAATATTTATTGACCAAAGGAGTGGATGTAATGCGTTTGGACGTTGAATTCCCTTCTATTTAGTTTCTATGAGTAAAATTATAAGGAGTTGTTCAGAGTTAAACGATTCCCTGTCTATAGTAAGTGGGAGAATCCTGGTCTACCTGCTGGCCTGCTAACCAGGCCGCAGAGAGCAATTTCATACTAATGACTGACCTGGTTGGTGGCAGTGGGATCTCAGTCGTAACTTTGTAATTGAACTTTTTTTCCTTTCTTCCCTTAAAGTGAAATCCATGAAGCATTTTCCTTAATCCATGCTTTCCCACCATCACCCCGAAGGAATCATACTATCCCCCTAACTCTTCTTTTTGTACTTTTTCCTGCGTCCCTGCTTTGTTTCATCACTGGCCTTTTATGCATATGTCATTAGCTTTTCTAAATGGGAAGCTCCTTGCTAACAAGATACATGCTTTATTTTTGTATTCACTCTGAAGTGTAAGACAGTCTCTAAAAGAGTTGGGGGCAACTGATTTTTGACAAAAGGTGCAAACGCAGTTCAGTGGAGAAAGACAGCCTTTTCAACAAATGGTGCTGGACACATTGGACATCCGCAGGCAGAAATCTAACCTCAATCTACACCTCACACCTTACTGAAAAATTAACTGCAAGTGAATTATGGACTGAAATGTAAACATAAAGCTTTAAAACTTTTAGGAAAAAACTTGAGAAAATCTTCAGGATCTAGGGCTAAGCAAAGAGTCCTTTAGACTTGGCACCAAAAAGCACAGTCCATAAAAAGAAAAAATTGACAAATTAGACCTCATCAAAATTAAAACCGTTGCTCTGTGAAAGACCTTGTGAAGAGAATGAAAAGACAAGCCACAGACTGAGAGAAAATGCTTGCAGACTGCGTATCCAACAAAGGGCTAAGCATGGAGGATATATAAAGAGCTCTCAGAACTCAACAGTAAGAACAAACAACCCAGTTAGGACTGGAGCCAAGGGCATGAACAGACACTTCACTGAGGTGGATACACAGACAGCAAATAGCACGTGAAAAGATGTGCAACAGCGCTAACCATAAGGAAATGCAAATTAAGACCATAATTATATATCACTGTACACCTATCAGAATGACTAAAATAAGAAAAAGTGACAACGCCAAGTGCTGGTAAAGATGCAGAGAAAGTGGATGACTCGTACATTGCTGGTGGAGGAACAGGGTGGGCAGTTTCTTATGAAACGAAACATGCAACTGCCATGTGACCCAGCAGTTGCATTCTTGGGTATTTATCCCAGAGGAATGAAAATTTATGTCCACACAGATTCATAGAAGCTTTATTTGTAATCACCAAAAATGAATCAGCCCAGATTAGTAATTAACTGGGCTGTTAATTAGTGGTTATCATTAGTAATTAACTAATTACCTTCAGTGGGTAAATAGTTAAACAAACTGTGGTACATCCATACCAGGGAAGACGACTCAGCAATAAAAAGGAACAAACTATTGATACACAGAACAACTTAGATGAGTCTCTAGGAAATTATGCTGAGTAAAAAAAGCCAATCCCAAAAGGGTACCTTCCATCATCAAAAGGTATGATTCCATTTATGTAGTCTTCTTGAAATTACAACATTATAGAGATGGAGAACAGATGAGTGATGGCCAGAGGGAGGGTGGGGGATGGGGGAAGGTGTCAATAATAGATCAACAGGAGGGACCCTTGTGGTGATGGAAATGCCCTGTGTCTTGACTGTATCAGTGTCATGTTGTGATATCACACTACAGTTTTGCAGGATGTTGCCATTGGGGGAAACTGGGTAAAGAGGACACAGGATCTCTCTGCATTATTTCTTACAACTGCTTTTGAGTCTGCACATATCTGAAAATATTTAATTAAAAAAAAAAAGTGGTAGCTTAATAAGTATCTGAGTTGAGTGCATAAATGAATTAATAAATAGGAATACTCAAATCTCTCCATCCCTAAACTCTATGACTTTAGCTTGCTGTTGGGTTGCCTTTCTAGAACTTCATATCAGGATTAATATTTTTAAGATAAATGGAACATCTCTAGATTTAAAAAAGTACTATTGAGGACACCATCTGTTTTAATGATGTCCAATAAAGTCCAATAAAGTTTGGACTTTATTCCAGTTTTTACCTTTTATTGTAAGCCACCTCACATCATTTTTGGGGAATAGGTGGGATATAAATAAATAAGTAATTTGAAAGAGTCTCTCTGTTGCTTGATTCTCCACCAAGAGATTATGGGGTTTAGCACACATACACGGCACTATGATGAATTAACTCATTAAGTAATTATTTTGGAACCACACTTATGCTTCGAAGTCAGCCAGGATTACAGAGTTGGTTGTCAGTGCCATTTCCTCCCTTTCTACAGTAGGAAGAAAACAAAAAGAGGTGGCCACTTTTGCTGCAGCGTCGCTGACTGCAGTCATGGAAGTCACTAGGGCAGTGACTTGAAGCAGGAAGAGTTACTTCTTCCTTGCTGGACAGAGCTAGTGTCTTTGGTCCCCAGTCATTTAACTTGAGCCCCACCAGAATCAACCTGAAATTTTGAAGGCTCAATAATGGTTATTTATAAAAACAAAAGTCTTTGTTTCCACTCGTGCAGGATTTAAAGAGAATAGCCATTTGGCTTATGATCACTAATCTTTTAACTTCATTAAACAATCCCCTGGGACCAGGCTTAGAAATAGCATGTCCCTCACTGGTGTTGAGCTGATGGAAATAAACATGATTCCCTGTTTAGTGGGTCTTAAGGAGCACAAAATTAGAAAACCCGTGACCCAATCCTGACCCGTCTCTCCCTCCTCCCATCCCCTCAGACTCACATCTCTCCTTCCCTTCTTTATTATCTCTCAAGAGATTCATTGCTTCATGAGAAAGAGCAGTGGAGTTGAATCTTTCATTCAGCTGCTTTTGGCTCATGCTTACACTTACTTCTCTGTCCCTGAGCCTCACAGATTACGAGGTCCCACTAGGCCCTCGGATGTCGTATGTGGAGTCTCGCTGGTTTGCTACACAGCTGACGGGAGTTGCTCCTTTGAGTGGTGTGACCTTGTGGCCTTCTTTGCTAAATGGAAACGCATTCATGAAGAGCCTTCAGCTCTTAGATGAGTACTGATGGGAGCAAAGGGTCCTGTCGTTTCCCCACCTCCTCTCCCCACTGTTCTAGTCTCGACTCGATCATTCACCGTGCTCGCGTGCTTCTTACCATCTCTGCCACTTGCACCACAGAGCTGACAAACACTCACACTCACACGAAATGTGATTTCAGACACATCGTCTGTCTCTTTGTTTTACAAGTGAGGGACTAAGCGTGGGGAGACGAGGTGGTTTTTGGAATCAGAAGAGTGGGAAGTCATGGCTTCATGAACAGATGACTGGACTAGGAGTTAGGACCCAGCCTCGGCTTGAACTAGCCGTGTAACCTTGGGAGAGCCGCTTCCTCTCCAGCTCGCGGTTTTCTCATCTGCACAGTGGGGGAGCTGGACCGAATGATCTCTGGCTGCAAATCTCTGCGATCCACAAATCTCCTTACCATCCACACAAGGCACATGGTTGTGCCGTCTGGTGGGAGGGTACAGATTCAAGGACGAGGCGAATGTTTTAAAGCCACTTTCTTCGGTAGTGTCTTCCTAATAGTGGTGACTGTTGAAAGATTTAAGAGCACACATTCCTCTATCAGGTGTGGCCAACCCCAGTCTGTCTCTGCCTTCACCACTGCCCCAGGCTGGAAGAAGGAACCTGAAAGGAATAGAGATCATGTCCCTCAGCAACAAGGCACTAACCTCCAGCCAGACTGGGGCAAATAGGATTGCCGCCAGAACCCCAGGAGCCTTCCCCTGGTACTGGTTTTCCTGCTTGGCTCATTCCAAGCAGAACCCTGTGTTGAGCTGGAAGGGTCTCTCAGGCAGACTGAATGATCTAGTAGGTAAATCCTGATACATAACACAGCACGTCCATGTGTTTGTCACAACCAGTCAGCATGAGGGAACTCCAGGTGACCACTGCAGGGCTCCCTTGCTCTAGGTGTCCAGCATTAGCGTTTAATTGTGTCCCAGATGTGGACAGAGGCTCTTGGGCTTTTTGCAAAGCACTCCCGGGACAAAAACTACCAACCACCAGTGTAATTAAAAGCATGAGTAAAATGAAGCCAATCAGTCCCTCCACTCCACTTCATTTCAGGAAATTCCAAATATAAGAGATGAGCTTTGTTCCCAGAGGGCTGGGAGTGAATCCGATAACTGGCTCCTCTGAGGAAACGAGCTAGGAATTGGAGTCCAGCCAGTTACCCCTTTCCCATCTGGACAGCACGCAAGACAAGCCTGAAGGGAAGAAGGGCCACTCCTTCAAAGACATTTGCAAGTTGGGTGCCTTGCAGCTCTGCCTGGGTGATCCAGGCCTGTGGCCACAGGGTTTGGGCTGGTTCATAGAGTTCTGTTCCACTCTGATGGTTAGGGATTGACAAAACCCAGGGGGGTGCATGTAAGGAGAGAAATGAAGCGCTGGCCAGTTTGGTGCACCTTGACTCCACGTTCTCCCTGTTTCCCTCACCACTTCTCAGTCCGTCTCGTGGCTCATGAATCCTGGTACATGTGGCATCTCTCTCACCCAGTAGCAATATCCCCATGGAACTACACCTTTGAAAACGTGATGACTCTAGCAGCCACTTCAGAGAGTTCCTTTTCTCCTGGAGCTGACCCATGATTTCCTAATCGTATATCCCAGATGGGCACCACCTGTTGTTACACCTTCCCCCTCCTCCCCCCAGTCTCTTTCCTGAATCTGACTGTGGTTAGCACACACCCTGAGTTTAAAATGCACTCTCTAAGCTGGCTTAGAATATAGTGCATTAGCCTCTTTTCAAGAACATTTATTGGGTACCCATATGTGTATGGCATTTTAAACAAAGTTAAACAATGCAGGCCATGCTATTTAAAAACTTAACAACTTGCAACTGATCACAGCTGATGAGTTAGTTTCCTTGGGAATAGGTTGGTGAGGAAGAAGATAGGATTTTAGCCCTAAAAGGACATTAGAGGTCCCTTAGTCCAGCCCCTCATGCTGCAGATGGCAGATTGAAAGCAGGACAGCTTGAATAGTCAGTTGCACAGCTCCTCAGTGGCTGAGCTAGTTCTGGATCTACGTTAACCATGTCCTCCTGGTGCACTTCCTGTAGGAGGTGATCCAGGCTGCCTCCTGTGCCTTTTCAACAAAGGTAGAGGATCTTAGTTTGATCCTCTAGTAATGGGAAGCCACGAAAGACCTTAGGAAGTTTAAAAAGAAAAGAAAAAAATACATAGGTAGCTCTGAAAACAGCCAAGTGAGCACAGCTGGGAGTCTAGAGAGGAGGAAATTTCCATGATCCAGGTAAGAGGTGGTTAGGACCAAGATTATAAAAATTAGAAAGGAAGGAAACAGGTGGAGGCTGGTATTATGTTGTTACGGTCTGTGTTTGAATAGTGATGTGGAATAGGCCCCAAATGTAAGGACTGTTCAAATTATTGCTAAGCCCCTAACCAAGGCATAGAGTTCATTATAACAGACATAGCCTTCTGTCTTTAAAGATGTGTGTGATGAAAAATAGATGAGGACACTGCATATGAAGGACTTCAGTAGTGCAGGCACACTGTTGAAGAATGGCTCTGTGACTTGAACACAGCTATGGAAGCACTGTTACTGGAACTACAGGGATGTAAGTGGAATTTCAAAAGCCGGCACTACAATATGGAAAGGCGTCTGTTAGTAATGACGAAAGGCCGACCCCAGAGCATTTCCCTGAGGTAGAGAGAAAACAGTTGAATTCGAGTGGGAGGTGGGTAGAATTTGAGTTCTCGTTCTTCCAGCTGAGAAAATGCTTTACTGTGTGCATAATCGACTTTGTGCTAGGCTGGGGCTCGATTAGAGAGGGCCCGTCCCAGTCTGTTCCTCCCCGTTTTGATCCTGTGGTCAGCTGCAGAGTTATAGATGAAGTGACAAGGACGGTATCTTGATTGTATCCAGCTGCCTGGAATAAGTCAAGGGCAGAGAGGCCCCACGTGAGGAACAGCGCTCACTGAAGGCTCCAAAGGAGTCTGAAATGCAGAACACCTCTGATGCTTTTAGAGCAGCGTAGTTTAGCATCCTGTGACCCATGTCACCAAATTAAGTCCCTCTGGAGAGAAGTCTGATAAGTGGCTTCAGCTAACAGGAAGAGGACTGAAATCTTAACAGCGTTTAACCCTAGAACGGAGCCAATATTATTATTATTGCTGCAGACGGGGGCTTGAAAAGAAGAACCCTTGGGAGAGTGATGGGAACTTCCTGTGCATGGATTAGAGAGCTCTGTTGACTCTAAGTAGATGGCGTGAGGGAGTGCGACTTCCATCTTACAGAGGCCCCAACTGAGTGGGAGCCTCCTTGCCTCACCCCGCCCCTTTTCCTCCACCGTGCCCATCCCTGGGGGTTAGTTCAGTTACTTGTGCTCGGAGCCCTTCAGAAGTCTCCCTGAGTCCATCGAGGTGAATCGGCGATTGTGTACTGGTGGGACTTGGACAGGCAGGTGCTTGGTGCTGAGAAAAGGAACCTGGCGGTGCGTTACTGGAGTCTGCCCAGGCCCACAGCCGAACAGCGGTCATGGCTCACTGGCTGTGTTGTTGCTCTGGGCTCCGTAAACTGTAATAGTATCATGTTATTTTAATCTGCTGAAATACATACCCCAGAGTCGAGCACACGGCAGCACGTTACACGTCTGTGGAAATGTTTGACATGGCTTCATTTGTCTGCTGCTAGTGTGGTGATGCCTGTGGCCGATTAACTCTGTCGGTTACAACATGGTGTTAATGAGGCCAAGGTTGTGGGTTTGAGAGGCCTGTTAGGTGAGCTGGTTTCACACAAAGGAAAGCTCTTTTCACAACCCCACACCATGCTCAAGACCCAGGTCAGACGTCCCGTAAAATCATGAGGATGATCACAAGGAGGACTGGGCAAGACAGTGTAATGACTCAGCAAATACCCCTCACCCGCCTCTGGAAAAGCAATCAAAACATGTGCTTTAGTGATGTGAATTATTACTGTGGTCTTCACACACAAAGAATATCACGTTATTATTAGAGGTAACTGATGATCAGGACTGTAGCAGACTTCCTTTCTGAACTAAAGAGTACACTGGCTTTGGCTGTGAAGAAGCGAGAAAGCATCTTTGGTTCCCTTCTTTCATCCTCAGCTTTTGCCTGCTGAGATTCTGCCCGGTCATGCACCCAACAAGTGTGTATGGAACACTGTTGTGTGCCAGGATTCCACAGGGAATAAGACAGAGTCTCTGTCCTCATGGAGTTTAAATTCTATGGCAGGAAAATAGATAATAAATAAGTAAACAATAAGTAACCAAAACAATTTCAGAAAATGAGAGTGTGGTGAAGAAAAGCCCAGGGTGAGTGGATGTGATGAAGAATGGCTGGTTAGCAGATGGAGTTTACCCTGGATAGGAAGGTCTGAAACGGCCTCTCAAAGTAGGTGACGTTTAAGCAGAGACCTGACTGATGAGCAGGAATCAGCCTTCTGGAGAGCTGAGAGAACATTCCAGTCAGCAGAAATAGCAGGTGCAAAGGGCTTGAGGTCTAGTCCTGGTGAAGGAATAGCAAGGGCACTGAAATGTGGGAGAACGTGGTAAGAGAAGAGCTTGGAGAGGGGGCAGGTCCCTCGGGACATGCTAGGAAGTTTACATATTATTCTTAGTCAATAGGAAGCCGTTTTGTTTTGGGGGGTGGAACATTTCAGAGATTTTTGAGGGGATGTTGTGGGTTGGAGTGTGTCCCCTTAAAAAAGATATGTTGAAATCCTAACCCTTAGTAACCTTATTTGGAAATAGGGTGTTTTGAGAGATAATCAAGTTAAAATGAGGTCATTAGAGTGGGCCCCCATCCAGTTTGACTGGTATCCGTATAAGAAGGAGGAATTTAGACAGAGAGACAGACAGAGGGAGGATGGCCACGTGAGGACGGGGGTTGGAGTGGTGCATCTACAAGCCAAGGAACGCCCCAGACTGACAGCCAACCACCAGAAGCTAGGAGGAGGCAAGGAAGGATCCTTCCCCTACAGGTTTCAGAGGGAGCATGGTGCTGCCAACCTTGATTTCAGACTTCTAGATTTCTGTTTTAAGCCATCTAATTTGTGTTACTTGGTTACAGTGGCCTAGCAAACTAAAAAAGAGAGAGTGCTGGCACACTGGCTCTGCCCTTGGGAAGGCAGTGAAGCACCCTTCCTGGACTCAGTGACACTTGGGTGTTGGAGAAACCTCTGGTTGCTGTAGCATATGACCATATGATTTGACATCTATGTGGGTAAATGTATAATGAAAATAATATTAATTTAAAAAATATATATATAATAGGATAGAGCCCACTGGTTGAATTACTCTGTACAGAATACCCTAGTATTCTTTTAGGAATGGTCCTTTTAGGGATGCTCTGTAAATTATGGTTTGGAAGGAAAGAGATGTTAGAAGCCTGTTGCAGTAATCTAGGCAAGAGATGGTGGTTTGAGCTAGAGAGGGTGGTAGGAGAAGTGGTGGGAGGTAGTCGGAAGTAGGGCCGGCAGGACTGGCTCTCATGGATTGGATGTGGGGAGAGAGGGAAAGGAAGGAATAAAGGCTGACTCGTAGCTTTCAGGCTTGAGCAGTTGGGTAGATGATTTACTGAGATGGAGAAGATTGAGAGACTGGCTTATCTGGGGATATGGAATCAAGAGCTCTGCTTTGGACGTGTTAAGTTTGAGATGCCTATTGTTTATCCAGTTGAAGATAGTAAGTAAGTAGGAGGTTATCTCAGGATTGTTCAGGGCCAGACATAAATTTAGAGGGCTTCAGATTATAGGCAGTATTTAAAGTGATTGAAACTGGAGGAGATTACTTAGAGAGAGATTACTTGGAGAAAGAAGAGAGTAGGGCCCAGGACCGGGCCCTCGGGAACTGCTGTTCAGAGGTCTGGTAAAGGGTGAGGAACCCTGGTGCTGAGGAGTGGCACCATGAACAGCTGGTAAGTTGTCAGTGCCCGTTAATGGTGTGAACTTACTGTCTTTAAAATTTAAACTAAATTATACAGAAATACATGGGGAAAGGTATTGGAAGTACCTCACCAATATACCAAATTCTGTTTAACAAAACTGTATCTAAGAACCTTCCCAAATACGGAAATCAAGTCTTTGTTTTCAATATGTTGCACATTATAGAATCAGACAAATTCTCTATACTTGAGGCTTCCAGAAGATCATAAGAATGGCTATGTGCTCTGAAGAAATAGATTTTTTTTTTTTAAGGAACAGAGACTTTATAAGTTTTCATAGGCACCAAAATTTGATATAAATCAGGACAGCTGAGTTTCAGGGTTCCGTTCATTCTTCATGTGTGCCTTCATTAAGGGTGGAACCTATTTCATTAACCATATGGTAAGAGATAACCAACCTTGGCCCAATTCAGTAAGCTATGACTCTACATTACTTGAAATTTCCAAGCAAGCACAGGAAGTTTTGGAGGAAATCACAATCAACATCCATCTTTGAATGCTGGCAGATGAGCTGGCACCTGTTAACTGAACATCTTCAGAAGCCCATTCTGACCTTAGTTTGTGAAGATTTGAACCTAGAGAGCCCGTCGATTCCGTTTTGGTAACTCGGTGCTGGGCTTGGTTGCTGTCTGAACTGGAGGTTGACTGTCGATGTGTTTCTGTCCTAAGGTCTGGCGGGAGTTTCCTGACCGGTTGGTGGGTTACCCGGGTCGTCTGCATCTCTGGGACCACGAGATGAGTAAGTGGAAGTACGAGTCTGAGTGGACAAACGAGGTGTCCATGGTGCTCACGGGGGCAGCTTTCTATCACAAGGTAAGGTGGGGGCAGGCTTGGGCACGGGGTTCTGAGCTGACAAAACCGAGGGTGTGATACTCCTTTTATTTGGCCCAATTTAATTTTTGCTGAGTTTAGGAAAAATGTTCTACGCAGAGGGCTGGAAAGGCTATGTTGTGTGATATTCTTTAAAAAATAAAGTCATTATTTTTCTAATTGTAAAGATAATACATGCTCACACTAGAAAATATGGAAAATTCAGAATGGCTTTTATTGTATAAGAAAAGTCACTTGTAGTCCTGTCACTTAGAAATAGCCATTATTACTGTTCAGATGTTTTTTCCAGTTTGCCTTTTATTTATTTACTTATTCACACGTACACACAGACAGTTGTAAATATTCTCATTAGCCTGCTTTTTGCATGTATTATATTGTGAGTTTTTTTCTTATGTCATTAACATTTCTTCATAAACAATTTCTTCTTAACGTAATTGCTGATATACCATTATATCAATATTCCATAAGTCATGTATAACTATTCCTCTCTTTTGGATATTTAGATTGTGTCTAATTTTTTTGTTATTTTAGATAATGCTTAATATCTAGTGCTTCAATAGTGATCAGTATCCATTTTCATCACTGTTTGTACTTGTGATCATTATGATAGATTCCTAGAAGTAGAATTATATCAAAGGGAATGAAGATTTTGTGGAGGTTTTGATATATATATTTGTCCGTTGTTTTCAGTGTTGTTTGTGGCAATTTACATTCCCACCAGCAAAATATAAATCTATCTTATCATATTCCGCCTTGCATGAAATACATGAGGAAAAAAAAAAAGAAAATCAATCTTAGCTATTTTGATGCGTGAAAATGAATTTTATTGTTTTCACTTTGATTGGATTACTAGTGAGGTTGAAATTCCTTTGGGTACTTTTTAGCCTTTTGTATTTCCTCTCCTGAGAATTGTCACTTCCTGTTTTTGCCTCTTATTAGGGAGAGACTGAAGGGTGTGCACGAGACTTCAGAGTGTTCGGTTAGATGATAGAGTGCTCCCTGGGACTGTGTGGTTTAGTTAAACAGAATAGCTTGTCCGTTGTCAGCAGTGGCGTGAGGACGGGTGTCAGGAGAAAGATCTGTCCCACCCAGCGCAGTGAATTTAACTCACTGTATTTATAGCGATTGCCTGTTGTTATCTCAGCAGTGCTGCCCTCATACTTTTCAGGGCTCTAGATCCAGAAATGAGTTTTTGTTCTTAGCAGTAAATAATAAGTAAATAAGATGACACTTCTTGGGCTTTACAGTAATAGACCATGTATACTGTTTTTGGCTCACGAGTGTCTACACTTATTGCGTACATGTAGGTTGTGGTAGTTTTGGAATTGTCTCATTTTTGTTTTACGGTAAAAAGCCCATACCTTTGCAGTGTCAATCCACCATTAATTTATCTCTGTTCCTATTTGCAATCTGTGGAAAGACTATAGGAAACAGGATCGAGCATTGTGACTCCAGGGGAAGGATTTAGTAAAGATCAGCATATAGTGTGTCTCTGAACAGTATTTATTAAACACGTGATACGTTAATCAGTCCGAGGGGCCTGCATCCTACAAGGCTTCACACCACGCCTCTCCTCTGCATACAATAGGTGGTTTTTAAAAGCATGGCAGTATTAAAGATGCTTGGTCACCTAACCGAAAGCATTCTAATACTAGAAAGCTTGTCCCTGTGCCGTGGCTAAGTTGCCCTTTATATATGAGCCGCAGGGAACTGCTGTTTGAACGTTTCTCCTGTCTGTCTTACCTGACAGTATTTTAACTACCTGTACACCTACAAGATGCCTGGGGATATCAAGAACTGGGTGGATGCCCACATGAACTGTGAGGACATCGCCATGAACTTCCTGGTGGCCAACGTCACGGGGAAGGCCGTCATCAAGGTAGGAGGCATCCTTGTCCAGCTCTGCTGCTAACTTGCCTTGTGATCTTGGGCAGGTCTCTGTTTCTCTGAGCCTGAGAAGTTCTTGTAACTACTGTAAATGAAGTGTTGGATTAGATGAACTTTAAGTTCCCTTTTAGCTTTAAGACGCTGGACCAGACACTGTCACGTTGTAAAACTGAAGCTAGGCTTTGATCATTTAAACGTATTTTCTTTTTTCATACAGTTTCTTTAGTTATAGTTTTTAACCTCCAGTATCAGAGACAAAGGCAATGATGGTCAATCTACAAATTGTGTTTTAAAAAAAGTTTAATTTTATTCTCAAAGCCAATTTGGAATGTAGTTCTGTTAGTTAAAGAATGCAGTTTACATCTTTCTTAAGGTAGCCAATTTTTTTAATAGACATTGAGAAGATAGTACACTTTGTACAGTTATAACTGTAATTGTCCTAAATGTTGTTTTTAATTATTGATTACCAGCTTTTAAAAGTAGCTTTCCCGTAACATATTGAAAGTGAGAGGACATAAAGATCACATAGGGGTCTTGGTATCTGTAATAAATGTCTGTTTCTGAAATGTCGATTTTTCTCAAATCAGATCCCTAGATATGTAGAAAGAGTACACTTCTTTATATGACTGGAATCGTCTTGACCTTTTTTCCTTCTGGATTGGAATGCCATATCTAAAAATGGGCAGTGCTTCTAGGTCAGATTCCTATACTGGAATCTTCCTATACTGGAAGCTTATACTGGAAGCATGGGGTGGCATTCCCCACTGATGCCTCATGCTATTAATTGATGACAGAAGCCAGATTAAACCAAGCGACTCAGGAAAGAGGAAAAGTCACTATCTGTGCTCTCCAAACTTGACCAGTCTTCACCCTGTCCCCCAGCTCTCTAAAGAACTCCGTGAACAGCTCACTGCAAGGAAAATTAAAGAACGTAAATTGCAGAACTAGTTTTAAAGGAACCCCCCTTATCTCCAAATTTACTTTTTGACACGCTTCAAGATGTTCCTAGCTGTGCCTGCTGACTCTGGACAGTAGTTCCTGGTGTCCGTATGCGTCTTAGCTGGGCCTTAGTTATCTGGCTTTCTTCTCCTCCCATCTCTCTACTGTTTACTTACCTTCACTGGGTTAGGATGGCAGCCTCCCCTGAGTTTGCTAGAAAAATCATTAGAAATTTAAGGTTTGGGAGAGTGGGGGCAAGAGTCAGGGAAAAGGATTCAGAGAGTGAGGGACCATTGAATTTTTTTTGCTGACTCAAGAGAATTGCAAACTAACCTGGCATCTTCGAGAGCATGGTGCTGCTCATAGCATTTGCCATCAGCTGGAAGAGGGAGAAAGAGGCCTGTTGGAACTAAGGTTACGGTGAAAGTTATGGGAAGCTGTATTTCATCGCCCTTATGGCTGCAAGAACAAATGGTGTTTATACAAGGACCTTGGCAGTGAGAAAACAGTCATTAAACAGGAATTAAGGAGCTTGTCATCACCACTTCTTTCCAGTTACAGAAGGCAAAAGCCCTCCAAGCCGTTTTTATTGGGCCCTTGTGAGTTCTGCCGTGGGCCGAGCCAGACAGAACTGAATGGAGGAACGGTGAGGTGTGTTTGCACGCCTGTGCGTGTGTGTGTGCGCACGCGCGTGGAGAGGAAGTGGGCATCTCAGCTTACAGAGCAGAGGCATGCAGAGTGGTGTCACAGCATGATTTTATCGTCCTTGGCACTGACAGCCAGGTACGTTTTTGTGCTCCTCTGGCAGGTAACTCCACGCAAGAAATTCAAGTGTCCTGAGTGCACAGCCATCGATGGGCTTTCGCTCGACCAGACGCACATGGTGGAGAGGTGAGTGGGCCTCTACCCGGAATTCTGCCCTAGCCTCTGATCCCGATTTCCTGCCGGGGGCCTGTTTATGGGACTTGGTTGGAGATATAAGGACAGCAGCTGGTAGCCATAGTCACCTCCTTTTGCACTGTGGGAACTGGGTTAGTTCAAGCCCAGGTCACCCAGAGAATTAATTTGGAATGCTACTCACTCAATTTGTAATGGCTGGAAGGGCCTTAAAAATATAGCTGGCCTTGAGCTCCAGAAGCCAGACTCTCCACGTGGACTGAGCAGTTAACCATCCACAGTCATTCAAGTGGAAGCTGGTTAATTCCAAGGAAATACTGGGTTGTTTTTCAGGGTAACAGCTCCATGTTACAGTAAAAGTTTGATTAGAGAGAATTAAACCAAACCCACCAGAGACAAATTACCTTTGCTGACACGACTCACACACCTACCAAGAACAGAATGGAAAGCACAGATCTTTCCATTAGAGAGAGAGCAGGGCAGGGCAGCTCTGAAATCCTCCTTTTATTTCAATTCTGTCAGTTACTCAACAGCAAACCTTGGTGTGGAATGCGATACTAGGCCTTGTTGGTGAGTATAAAGAAGTGGGAGTTGTGTGTCTTCCCCTAAGGCCATCATAATGTTACAGTAGACCTGCTAGTCCTCACTTGTATCCCAAAGGTCCCCACGCTTCGAATCTGCTGAATCAAACCTAATTCCAAGAGGCAGCTCCTTACACAAGGCAGCTCTGACGTCCGGTAGCACTGTTGTCAAGGGACCAGAGTGCACTCAGGGAATGTGATGGTGGCCTGTGGAATGGGATGTCTAGTTCAGGTGTCCACAGGTCTCCTGTGCATCTGCTCCCAGTATTCATTTCTGAGGTCTACCAGCCATATTAAAATCCTTCAAGCCTGGAGGATTTGTTGTACAAAGTTGTTTCCATTGTCCTGGATTCTTCTCGAATGCTTTACTCCTCCTTACTCTTACTTCTTACTCTTACTCTCTAAGTAATCTCTTTATTTCTTTCATATATCTTACCCAAATGATGTGACTTTTACCAACTGTCAGTGTGAAATGATATATTATTGTGATTTTAGAAATATCTGTCACTGGTATCCTAAGTGTCACAGTCAAGGGCAGTAACATTAACTGTCGTAGGTCATTTGGAAGAGACCCAGTGATAGCTCTATTGGAGTGCATGAAATTGTTATTTAAAGCTACCTCCATGCTGTGTTTGGGGAGAATTCATGGCAGAAAGTAATTGGTTATTGTGTGGGCTTAGTTAAAATGGTGGGGTTATATGATTTAAGAGGGAATTATAGGGAGAGAAGTTGATCTGATAATGGCCTTGAAGTTGATGCTGAGGCTAACGTACTCTTCTCTGGTGCCACTGAGATCATAACAAATGTAAAGAGACTTAAAGTGCAGTGAGCAAGATTGAAGTTAGATATAATCATTATTAAACACTGAGGAGAGTAACTAAGGGAGATGTGGAGGCTTCTCTTGGGGAGAGGCTTTTGAAAAGAGAATCGGCAACTTCCCAGATGTTGTTAGGCTTGAATCAGATTATATCAGAGTTTATAATTAACAACAACAAATACACACATATATGTGTGTATATATGTATATTGTGTGTGTATGTATGTATTATATATATATAATATATATATATATATATAAAGAACTTAATCCAAATCTATATGTGATAAGTGCCATAAGGGAGGCTCAAAGTGTTACAGTTGATCAGGGGAAGGAGAAGTGACTTCTTGCTAGGTTGATCATTAGGAATAATTTTAAGAGCTGGCACTTGAGTGAGCCCTCAGAGATCACTAGGATCCCAACCAGTGAGACGCTGGGCAAGGAGTGGAAACTGAATGGTCAGCAAGTTCAGGGTGTATTTGGCAAGCAGTTAAGAAGTCCATTTTGGCTAGAGCGTAGAATTCTGGCCCATTAGTGCCAAACTTCAGAGGGCCCTGAATGCCCTCTGAAGGGAGGAGTTAAGGAGCCTGAACTTTTCTCTTCAGGCTCTGGTGAGCCATAGAGGGTTTTTGAACAGGGGAGTAGCTTGATAATAGTGTTGTTTTGAGACTAATATTAAGTAGTGCATAGAATGGAATGAGGGTGGAGAGACTGAAGAAAGAACAGTTAGAAGGCATGAACTAAGCTGAGTGTGGAAAGGAGGGGACGAATTAAATTGCAAGAGACTTTTTTTTCCCCATAGGAAGATGTGCTAGAACTTGATTTCCAGCTGAATAGCTATGGGGAGGCTACGGAGAAGGAGTCGACAGAGATGACTTTTAGATTCTGAGTCAAGAATAGTGGTAGCACCTTTAACAGTGTAAATGATATAGTTGGGAGGAGATGCTACTGGGGAGGGCTGGAGTGATGGTTGTACCTTTAGCAGCATCATTAGGACAGGAGGAGGTTTTAATCATGGGCGTAGTTGGAGAGCAATAAGGTAGGTGATTTTGGGGTCTTGCCCTCTGTATATGCAGATGTAGATAAGGAGCATTTGGAGATGTGGAACTAGAACTTGAGGAAGAAGATTAACACAAAAATAGATATTTGGGAGATATCTGCCCAGAGCTAGCAGTCGACTGAAGAAAAGCCAAGGGCAGAGTCTTGAGAAATTCTGACATTTAGGAGACAGAAAGAGGAACTGAAAAGAGAGAAGCAACCACTGGAGAGGCCAGGAGAGAACCGGGATCTACAGTGGTCAGAAGCCAGGGAGGAGCAAGGAACATGCAGACTGGGCAATGGTCTTTGAGTTAGATGGCCATTGGTGGCTTTGAAAAAATAATGTCATAGCGTGATGGGGCTCAAGGGCTACAGAGTGTGAGTTGGTGGTGAGGAAGTACAGTTACCGAGTGGAGACGACCCTTTTGAGAAATTTGATAGGGAACAGAAGGAAATCAATCTTGAAATCAGTTAGGAACTGGGAGCAAAACTATTTGGATTAAAGATTGAGTCACTAAATTATTGAGTAAGGCATTTGGATTGGGAGGGAGGAAGACATGATTTAAGCCATCTTGGGCAGACCAAGAGATGGAGTTACAACTGTAGAATTGTTCATTTGTTTTATTTTTTTTTAATAGTTCCCTTTGCAGAATACACATTTTGCACAAAACAGTGAAAGGAATTAACCACTTTGCAAATTATGACCTTGTGTTGGGTTTTGCGGTTCAGTAAGCTTATTTATTCTCATATTTGGGGTCTGGGACCAGAAATCTCAGCTCTGGGAGAGCAGCTTTACTACTCAGCATCCATTTCCAGGATCTGCTGTTAGTTCTTTAAGAACCGGAAGAATTTGTAACTGTTCATTTTGACCAATAGCTTCAGGGTCAAGGCAATACAGCAGACAGACAGTGTTGATTTTAGAAAAAGAACATTGTATTTTGATTCAGGCCAATCTTTGTTCAGATTATGAATTTGCCACTTATTAGCTGTCTGACTTAAGGAAATTGACTTACCTTATCCTAAACTTTAATCTTTTCATTTCCTAAAATAGGTATATTAATATCTATCAAATTACAGTGTGTATTCATGGGTTCAACAAATATTTATTGAGTGTCTTTGTACCAAACTCTGTGTTATATGCTGGGGATGAATGAAGTAATATTACACAAGAGCCTGTAGTACGGTGCCTGGCAGCAAGTGTCCTTGCCAGTTTCCCCAGCATTAGTCCTGTCCTTGTTACTTCAGGTAATTGTACGTGTTTGAAAGGAAAACAGAAAACCGTTAGTCCTTTCTTCCCTGGACCCTTCCAGCGCTTCAGAGATAAACATTGGCAGTTCTTAGCCTGTTTGTACTTGATGAGAAAACCAACCCAGGGGAACAGTTACTGACAGGGGAGCTGGACCCCTGACACAGCTCATGTGGGCCACTAGCAACCAGCCCAACTCATCATCTGCCCTCGCCTGTTCCCCAGCCGGGATCCCCTGCGTGACGAGAAGGTAGGAAACACTGTCGGTACCCGGCGGGGGAGTTGAGGACCTTTCCCGGCCAGAGTGGGCCAGCCGCTTCTCCAGTGCAGGCTGTGTGGAGAGAAAGGAGTGTTCACAGACCTGGGTTAGCCGGGGCAGCTGTCAACAAGTGAGGCTGGCCTGAGCCCCAGTGGCCTCTTGCCTGTGGCCCGGCCCTCTTGGCACACCTAGTTACAGAGGAGACATTGTCCTCAGTCCTCTCCAGAGGGCCGTGGAGCCACCGTCCTCTGCCAAGAACCATGATTCTTCTTTAATACACTACCTGTGCTGGGCACGGCCAGGCTCTGCTGCCAGAGTCGAGAGGTGTAATGACTGGAAACTAGCAGAATCTGTACATGTTTACAGGCAGGACGACTGTAAGAGTAAGAACCTCAGAGAGATTTGTCTGCCACTGCCTTGACCCCGTGTTTGAGGGGAGGGACGCTGTTGTCCTCTGCTGGCTCCTTGCCATTTTGTTGTTTTGTCCCCAGTCTCCCCTCACTCTGGAGCCTAGGACTGTCACCTCCTGAGTCTCAGAACAATGCCGGCAGGAGGGATCTCAGTGCCCTGCGGGTCGTGGTAGAGTGTGAAGGGAAGAGCAAAGGCTCTACTGCCAGGGCCAGCCTGGGTTTGAGACCCGGCTCCCCCGCTTTCCAGCCCTGGGTCCCTGGTTGAGTCCCTTAACCTCTCCCAGCCTTAATTTCTCCACCCATAACCGGAACCTACTGTAAACCAACCCTTGGGCCTATAGAGGAGGATACTGAAGGAATCGATGAGATCATGTATGTCACTTATCCATCACGTGTTAGGTGCTCAACAGTTGTTAATTTCCAGCCCCTCCCCTTGGACCCTAGAATTATGCTAATACATAAATTTATATCGTCTCATAATTAAGACTTTAGCCTCAGGAGCCAGAATGCCTGAGTTTGGCTCTGCCTCTTACCAGCTATTTGACCTCTGGACATGGTACTTAGCCTCTCTGTGCCTCAGTCTTCCTGGTATAAAATGGGAACGATAGCAGGACCTCCCCCATAGGCTTGTCGTGAGGGTGAAGCAGGTTAGGATACGTGTCAAGCACTTTAACACAGCCTGGAACATGTAAGAAATATTAGTTGTCGTTGATTTGTGGTGGTGGATGGACATGATGACGTTAGTAGCTAGTAGAGCTCAAAATGAAATAGTAACACATTTTTTTAGAAACATAATGACCAAGAGAATTGATAATGACCGACTTCTTTATTAATTGGTTTCTTCCTAAAGCTCGAAGGACTCGAATAAAAACTTGATTAAGATAATTTGAAACAAGATTTACAGTGTCTCTGAGGACAGAAGAGCCTTCTTCGGGTCTGTGTCTTGAAATTCAGCCCCTTGAGGTACACGGGTCTGCCTCTGACTGGTTTGTTCTCATCTAGGCGCTCAGGTGCCGTGGGCCTGACTGAGGAGAGAGTGTTGACCTTTCTGAAATCCATCCTTGGGGTCCCCCTAACTTCAAAAGCGCTTTTTGCGGGCTTGTTTTCCCCCTCTGGTCTGATGCTGAAGCGTCCTCATTACCCAGCTGTCACACTCGGTTGGCCTGATTGACCGGAACCATTTCCCGCCAACAGGCCTGACCCGCTCACCTCTGAGGAGCTTGCTCACCGGGCTGGGGGGTGGGATGGAGGTCAGGAAACCAGCCCTTCCTCTACCCCAGCAGTGCTGGGCTGTCCCCTCACTGGGCTGGTTGTTGCTGCTGGTTCTGACACGGGAGTGGCTGGAACAATGAAAGCTGCCCTGTGTGAACTTCAGCTTTCATAGAAGAGCTGGCGGAAGTTGACTGATAATTCCCAGAGACTGCCTCTCACAGGCCCTCAGTAAATGTCGGTGGAATGAAGAAAGTGTTTCTTGTTTGACGTTGAGGTCCGTGCCCCGTTACCTTCTTGCTCCGTGTGTTGGATCCTCCCTCCTGCCTTGTAAACTTCAGTGAGCTGGAGCTCAGATCCGAGTGGCTTTTTCCTGTCCGCCCTTTGCCTGCTCTCTGGCTGGCGGAGATGGGGTTAAGAACTGTTGGCAGCTAATCCACCTTGGTTTGAGGCCTGCTTGTACTGCGCTGGAAGAATGACTGGAATTTGAGGGGGAGGGGAGAAAACGTTCTGACCTCCGCAGGCCCGTGGCCTCCGAACAGCGTCCCCTGTTCGCTTTCTCCACTGAACTCATAGTTAAAGGACCCCGATCGCTTCCTAATCCACAGCCTCCCCGCCTTTGTAAGAACCTGGGAGCGGGCTGGGCATGCCTGGATTTCTTTTGTTGGTGTTGAGTATTATGTATTTTGCTCTCATCTCTCAGCCTCTTCAACATTTTCTCTTTTCCCCACCCCATCCCTCTCATCTGCTCAACTGCCCTCCCCACTCCCCAAACCCCACAGGTCTGAGTGCATCAACAAGTTTGCTTCCGTCTTTGGGACAATGCCTCTTAAGGTGGTGGAGCACCGAGCTGACCCTGTCCTGTACAAAGACGACTTTCCCGAGAAGCTGAAGAGCTTCCCCAACATCGGCAGCTTATGAAGCACGCCATCGATGAAGGCCGGAATGTTAAGCTGCGACAGAGGAAGAGAACACGGTGTCCCCAGCGCTCTGATATCAGGGCGGCAGATTTTAGAGCGGAAGATTGACCTACTGGATCTTGGCACCTAACCTGCTTTCTCAGGAACAGCAGGAACCTAGAGAGAATATCTAAGCACCTTGAGCTGTGCCTCCTCTGTTCCAGTGTTTCTCATGATCTCCACTGGGTTCTTTGTGAAAATGCCAAAGGGAAGCCTTTGTGGCATGCTCCCGGTTTAAATCCAGCTCAGGTCCAATATAACAATCTGAAAGGCAACTTCCGTGACTGTAAGACTGCTGAGAAGAGAAACCCACCAGCCCATTTAAGATGTGGGGACTCGTGTAAAAGGGACCCATATCTCACTTGGGTTATTTCATATCAGCGAGTTCTTTGGAGGAAACGCCATGCCCAGAATTTGGTGCAAAATCCGAACGTCTTTGCGGGACTTGATAGGTGCCTTTGGACCTGGGGCCCTGGACTCGTGCAGGGGAAGAGCACCGACTGCTGAGTTGGGGTCTGTGAGTTCCATGAACTAGTCCTCTTCGGTTTGGCTTTTTGATATGATTAAAATTATTTTTATTCCTTTTTCTGCTATGTCTTACACACTGATTATTGGTAGTCCAAGGAGCTGTCTTTCTTCTTTTGTGTCTTTAATGCCATCTTCTGGCTTTAACTCCAGTCTCCTGCCCGTGTCTGAGAAGGTCTCTGGTGCATGTGCCGTGAGCAGAGGAAGATCCCCAAACTGTAAACATTCTGAGAGAAGATGTCTCCCCAAACCTCCTAAGGAATCTGTCTGCTTTCTGATTAGATCCAATCTTTTATAGGTGTTCTTGGGGAAAGACAGAGGGCCCCTAGGAGCCTCACTCTTGAGTCGCTCTAGCGAGTACCATGTTGTAAAAGTTGGGGGGGCTGTGCCCCCACCCCAACGGGATGCCAGAATTCCCCCATTCTTTTGGTATAAACTTCACGTTAACCAGGCAGGTTCTGGCGAATGTTAAATGCCGCTAGAACACTGCTTTGCAAGACTTGCCGGTATATTTAAATCGTTAAATTTCAGCGTTTTGTAATACTGCACATGTGTGAATTATACCTCTGTAAGCCCAGTTGATGAACAAATCTACTCTGGCAAATGTTAGATGTTATGGATTCAAAACAGATTTATCTGGCTCTAATATTAAGATTAGCCACAGTTTGGGCTTTAGCCATAACATATGTCCCCAGAACACAAAATACATAACAATTTGCTTGGAGTATGGATATAATTACTGAAACCCTGCGGTGTGCCAGTTGAAGTCACTAATACACCACCCATTGTTCTGTTGAGTGATGTGAAGGTGAGCAGTGTCTGTGCTGTAGTTCTTCAACTTGTGGTTTTAACAAGAGTCACTTTAAATGTGTCCCCACAGACTTTGAGACATCAGAGAAAAATTCTGAAAGTAGCGAAATTGAAAGTGGAAATCATGCGAGTTTCATCTTCTTTCATATTAAGGGGTAATAGACTCATGGTCTCATTGGTGGAAGGGACGAGAGACGCTCTCCTCCGGTCCATTCGCTTTGCAGAGGCAGACCCTGGAGCTGTGACTGTTCAGCGTAGCACAGCTGCGGGCACGGGCGCTTGGCACAGACTCCTGATTTGGGTGAGTACGTGCCAGCCAGTAGCGGGTATGGGAAGGCCTTAGGTCTCATCTTCGTGATACTAGAGATGGTATGATAGAAACCAAGAGAAAGGGGTTTCTCTTGTCACCCAGCCGCCAGCAGCTGACACCAGCAGTGAGTACCTCTCGCTTTTCTAGGGGTTCTCCAGCTTGTTTTCCAAGATGTAAAGGAGGTGGAGGTGGAGGGCCTAACATTTAAATCCCTGCGCGAAGCCAAGCACTGTGCTAACGTGTCTGTGTGTTATGTCACCCTCAGTATTCTTCAGCACTCAGCCTCGCCACTCCCAATATTTCTGCCCTTCATCACATCACCGAATCCACTGCCTTAGTGGCTGGTTTCGAATCCAGTTCTCTCTCTCAAAGGGTAAATTTTTTCTTTTCTTCTTACCCTCGTTAGCCGTTTGGTTTTGGAAGAGGAATGCTTCAGTCTGAGATCACTGGGAGCCCTGAGGGCTGGTTAGTGTGCCTTTGTCACCCTCTTAGGGATCATTGGGCTTTTAAGGGCGGTTAAAACACCATTTAAAGTCCCTCACTACCCCCAGAAATATGGGGGTTAGACCTTGTAACAGCATAAAGAGCTTATATTATAGGGTGAGTATTACATGCTAGGCACTTGAAACAAGCCTCGATGGTTCTAGCCTATGAACAGACTGGTGGTGCAGGTCACAGGGAGGAATTCAGGACAGGAATATAGCAAGTGATCCTGATTCATGGATTCACAGGGGCTAGGGACTCCACCCCTTCTAGTGTATTTCTGAGCCGCTCACCCGCAGGCCTCGCCCATAAGCTTGATTCGGGATCCTCTGCCCTGGGGATGCCATAGAGCCCGGTTTCAGAAGCCGAACAATAATGCTAATTAAAATGTCATGTTCTGGCCTACAGCAGCCAACAGCTGGTTTTAGATGAAGAAATCTTTTTTAAGAAACTGCATCCTACTGGCCTGTACAGGAGATGGACCTGAGCTGCTCCTGGCCTAATCGTGTGCCCTGACTCACTGCCCTTTGCCCCAGGGACGTAACTGAGGTGGGCCTGCCAAGGTTGGAAACACTTTTCTGCGGGTTAACGTTAGATAGCTGTTAATATTCTTATCTCTTGTGTTTTACCAAGCCTCACACACGTTTAGGCAAAAACCTCCTTTTCTGAGAAAATTAAAAACGAAAATATCAACTTTTCTCAGAATCTCCAATTCTTTCCTGCGTAGATGCTGTGCTATACTGTCTCCCCTTCTTTTTTTTTTTTTTTTTTTTGCTCAGGAAGATTGTTCTTGAGTGCTCTGTCACCAGTCTTCCTCTTTTTGCTGTTGGAAGATTGTCCCTGAGCTGGTAACATCTGTGCCCATCTTCTTCCATTTTGTATGTGGGACGCCACCACAGCACGGCTTGATGAGCCGTGTGTAGGTCCGCGCCCGGGTTCCAAACCCGTGAGCCCCAGGCTGCTGAAGCGGAGTGCACGAGCTTAATCACTGCACCACTGGGCCGGCCCGTCTCCTCTTCTTACTCGGTCTCATGAAGTTCAACACTCGGACTCTTCTGGCTTCCCCACCAAAGCCTTTTGCTCTTCCAACCGTACTTCCAACTTGTGGTTTTCAGGGGTGAGTTTCTCTGCTGCCTTTGGAAAAAGTGACCATCATGCTGGCCTCTGCGGACCAGGACTGGGAGCTGGAGGAGGCCGGCTGCCTCTTTGCTCTGATTCGCTGAAGGAGCTGCGGCTAACTGTGATTCCCGATTCTTCCTGGGAGAGTGGTCTCTGCCTGGAGTATGCTTACCACTGAAAGAGAGCAGGTTTCTAGCCACAAGTTCTAAAGATGTGATTGCTGGGTTAAAATCCAAGACCCTGTGATGGTAGAATTAAGAAGTAGATGAAGCAGACTGGGCCGGGCAGTGGTTCAGTTCTGGGGAAGCTCTTCCTGGCTCTGCAATCAGAAGACCCCGTGGGAACCCAGCAGAGAGGGGAAAGGTTTAGGGTGTCGGAGCTTTCCCATCAGCCACCCTTCCTGAGCCTCGTGGGTTTCCTTTGCTTTGGGGACAGTAGCTTCTTTTTTGGGTAGGATGCTTTTTCCATTTCTCTTGGCTCGGGTCGTCTTCTGTTGCAGCAGAAGCAGCCACAGCAGGCTGCTCCCCATGCAGCCCTGGCACGGAGAGGCAGAGACAGAGAATGCTAAGCTGGCCCAGGCCTCTTCCAGCCGCTTCCTGAGGAGTGGTGCTGGCAGGAGTGCTAACCATGTTGGCAGGCAGCTGCCATCCAGGAAGACTTTGGAAGCAGCTGGAGCTTTCCACTGCAGGGCCTGGCAGGCGTCTGAAACCTGTGGGGCCTGCCTGCTCACCTCACCCCGCGCTCTGCTCCGGGCCCTGGGGCTGCTGTCTGAGGCCAGTGTTCCACATGCACCATTTTCTAGTTCTGAGTGAAAGCAGACAGCTTTGGGCCCCACTATGCCCACCACGCGTGGCCTGACCATCTGAACAGGCTCAGCTGAGCGTCTCCTGGGGGGAAGGTTGGCAGGCAGGACTCACTCTCAGTTTTAAGGTTTTCCCCTCTCTTTAGGGTGGGAGCGTTCTGAGCTCAGCCACAACCTCTCTGCCACCTCCATTAAATGGCCTCTCAGGGCTCCGCAGCCTCAGGCCTTGTGACTTCCAGGTTCCCAGGGAGGGGGTTGGGTCTGTACAGGCCACTCTGTGCCAGGGCTTATTAATGTCAGGCTCACCCTTGCTGACGACACAGGGGAGATGACTGGGGAGAGTTTGGCATCTCTCCCAACTTTCCAGGCCTCTTTTTTTCCAAGAACGAGTTGAGTGACCATCATGTGTGTCTGGCATTTCATTTCCTCAAATTTACCACCTTTTCAGGGCAGAGCATTTTCCTTTCTTCTCCCAACTGGTTGGGCCCCTGGTTGCATTTCTTCCCAGTCCCCCTGAAGGGTACAGAGCTGTCAGGGAGAAGACAAAGAAAGGGGAAGATGCCTGGTGGCTCTCAGGTACCAGGCAGCTGTGTCTGCTAGAAGTTTCCTCAGCAAGGCGCCATCTTGCCTACAACCTCTCAGGAGCTGCACGTGAGAGCTGCTGACAGCCCAGGGACTGGAACCCGTGTGTCTTAGACCCAAGCCATCAGCCAGTCCACGCCACTGTATAGAGCCTTCCCTTCAGAATATGTCTATTTGGGCTTTTATTTATAGCTGCCAGTGTATATCATTAGCTACTACACCCAAGGCTGACCTCAATGAATGTCTGGTTTTCTGGTCATCACAGCAGAAGAACCACCAACTAGTTACTGAACCAAGTGAAGTAAGAGCGATTATTCAGTCATTCTGTTTTGTTTTTATTGTTCATTCATTCATCAAAATATACTCTGCGAGCCCTGTGCTAGGTCCAGGAGATGGAGAGTCGAGTAGGACGCTGTCCTGTCTCACGAAGCTCTAGTTCTAGCGGGAGTTCTAGAGCTCTGTCAGATGGTGTGAGCCGGCAGGGGCCTAGGACTACACACATACGTTTTAGTCCCAACTGTGAATGAGGATTCCATTAACACCCTCTTCTCTGGTGGCTGGAGGATGCAAGGATTTCTTATTTCATCTTCTCATAGCCCCTTCCCTTGAGTTGTGCCCTGGCCCGTCCTTGGTCTGGAACGAGTCTACTCCTACACCTTGGTTTCCTCAACCAGAAATCGAAGATAGCAAGAGCACTTGGAGGCAGGCTGGCGAGCTGGGGTGATGTATGGGATCTCTTCCCCGTCTCTTAACTGGGGCCTTTCCTGATTGTACCTGGTGATGCTGGCAGCCAGCCCTCCACCAGCCCCTCTTTCTGCTCACCCTGTTACCAGAGAGCTTGGGGGTCTGGATCCTATCTGGCCCTGTCAGGGTGGATTACCGAAGGAGCGGTTCTTTTGCCCCAGTCCCTTTCCTGTGCTATAAATAAGCCCCATGTTTATTTTCCTATGTTATTGAAATGAGCACTTGGGATTTGGGCCTCTTGACGAGTCCGGAGAGCGTCCATCCGGTGCCTGGTGAGGGCCCTGCATGGCTGGCTGCTGTCTGAAGCTATTTGGAGTCCTCTCCCTGTGTTTTGGAAGTGGCTTAATTTCACTAGTAACGGCTGTAAGCGGCTCCATATCTGCTGATTTTCAGGTTTCAGCTTTCTGCCAGCCTCACTGCCTGCTTAGAAGTAAAGTTGTGTTTCTCATTAAGGGGATAACAACCACAATTGAGGTAATTAACGAAAATTGTGCATTGGTGGCAGCAGCTCCTATAGGATTTCCAACAGTCTTTCTCTAGTAGATCCTGCGGGGCTTATCTTCATCTCCTCCCTTCTGCGTACCCTGCACTCAATCTCTGTCCTTGTTTTCTGGCTAGAGTCCCAATAATTTCTGAACAGCCTTGTTCTTGTCACCAGTGTGGTTTGATGTATTGACAACTTGGCCAAATGAGGGTTCCATTAACTCTATCTTCTCCAATGCATGGAAGATGTAAAGATTTTTTTTCTTATGGCACCTTCCAGTTGCCAGTTGTACCTCGGCTCTTCTTGAGAATTTATCAGGATGAATACCCATTGATAACAGATTGATGCTCCTTTAGTCCCATGGCTGCATCTTCTCAATGGAGAGGGTGACCTGGGACAATATTGGGATAAAAGGAAACATCTGGCAGCCCAGTGCAGTGTATTGTGTGCTCTGTGGAAGTCTGGAAATTAGGAACTGTTCCAAGTTAGGACTTCATAAGGAGTGATTTCTGCCTCCTTCAGGCTTTGACAACACATCAGAAGTATCCAGTGAGACTATGAGCAAGACACAGCATTGTCCATCAGAACTTGGGCTAAAGATCATTATCTACTTCTCAGATGGATGAGCCTGGGATGTCACTCAGTAGAGATATCTTTTTGTGGACACAACCGGAACCTGAAATCTATTAATGAAGAGAATTGCATCTAACAACCAGATTTAATTCACTTTCAGAGAAGGGACTGGGAGAAAGTAAATTTCCACTCATGTTTTTTTTGTCTGTTGACTCCTAAGGATTCTTTTCCCTTAAAAAAAAAAAATAAAAAGCCTGATGTGATGGATTCATTCAATCAATAAATATTTATTGAGCACTTATTATGTACCAGATACTGTTCCCAGTGTGAGGATGCTGCACTGAACAACACAAAGTGCCTACTCTCATCAAGTTCACATTCTAAGAAGGAAGACAGCCAAACAAATAAATGAATATGATTCCAAATGGTAATAAATGCTATGAAGAAAATAAAGCAGAGTAAGAGGAAATAGGGACTTGGGCGTGAAGAGCTATTTCAGATGGGTTGGTCAGAAGTGACGTTTAAGCGCAGATATAAATGTTGAGAAGGAGTGAGCCATGAGGATACTGGGCAGAGGGAGGAGCTAGCATAAAGGCCCTGACGCAGGAACAAGCTCAGCTTGCTTTAAGAACAGCAAGACCTCCTGTGTGACTGCAGTGTATTGAGTGTGGAGAGCATGGTAGAGATGATGCCAAAAGTAGGCCAGGGCCAAATTGAGTTAGGATCACATAGGCCAAAAGGATTCTAGATTTGTATCGTAAGTGTGCTGGGAAGATACCAGAAGGTTTTAGGTAGAAGACATCTGAATGGTATTCTTGTTTAAAGATCATTGTGGAGAATGGGCTGTAGGGAGCAAGAATGAAAGGAGGGAAATCCAGAGGCCATTTTAGGGAGCCCAAGTGAGAGATGGTGGTGGCTTGGTTAGACTAGGCTGATAGCAGCAGCAGTACTGAGAAGTTATATTGGGAGTAGAAGCTATTGGATTTACTGATGAATGTAGGAGATGAAAATAGAGGATTCACAGCTAATTCCTAGGTTTTTGTCCTGAGTTACTGAGTGATACCATTAACTGAAATGTGGCAGACTGGCAGGGGTGAGGGCAGTGTTAAGAGGGAAAATCAAGAGCTCTACTATAGACATGCTAAGTTTGAGGTGTCTATTGGACATCTAAGGGGTAGTGTCATTTAAGCAGTTAGATATCTAGAGCCCAGGGGAAAAGTTAAGACGGAAAATACAGATGGAATTTAAAATCAGAGGACTAGATGAGATTACCTGGAGAGTCAGTATAGATAGAGAAGAGAAAAGGACTGGGGCCTGATTACTGGGCCCACTCTAACATTTACAGTTAGAGAAGAAAAGGAAGAACCAGAAAGGGAGACTGAAGAGTTGACTGTGAGTTAGAAGGAAAACCAGGAAGATATCTGTAAGATAGACTGTGATAAATTAAAGATGCACATTGTAAACCCTAGAGCAATCACCAAAAACATTTTAAAAAGAGGCATAGCTAAAAAGCCAATACTGGAGATGGGATACCAGAAAAATATTCAATCAGAAAAAGAGCAGCAGCCAGCCCTGATGGCCTAGTGGTTAAAGTTCCACACTTTCCGCTTCAGCAGCCCGGGTTTGTTTCCAGGTCACACAACCACACCACCCACCTGTCAGTTGCTGTGCTGTGGCAGTGGCTCACAGAGAAGAACTGGAAGGACTTGTAACTGGGATATACAATCATACTTGGGGCTTTGGGGAGAAGGAAAAAAAAAAAAACACAGGAAAAGAAAAAAGTAAACAAAGAACAAATGGGACAAATAAAAAAAACAAGAGAGTAAACTTAAACCCAAACATATCAACAATTACATTAAGTGTAAATGGTCTAAACATTCTAATTAAAGCACAGAGATTAGCGTTCTGAATTAAACAGGAAGACCAATATACTATCTACAAGGAAAATACTATAAAATGCAGTTTAAAAAGTAAAAGAGTAGAAAAAGATATATTAGATAAACATGAAGCATAAGAAAGTGGGAGTGGTTACATCAATAAAGGGCAAAATAAACTTCAAGGACTATTACCAGGGAGAATGAGGAATATTTCATAATGATAAAGAAGTCATTCAAGAACACAGGACAGGTAATCCTAAATATGTAGGCATTGAATAACAGTGCTGCAAAATACATAAAGCAAAAACTAACAACCGCAAGTGAAATATAAAATCTACAATTATATTTGGATGTTTCAACACTCCTCTCTTAGTAAATGATAGAACAAGTTGATAGAAAAATCAGAAAGATATAGATGACCCAAATAACACTACCATTCACCTTGGCTTAATTGATGGTTATAGAACACCCACCAACAACTGAACACACGTTCTTCTCAAGTGCACTTGCAACATTCACCACAAATGTGTGGCACCATAAAATAAGTCTCAATAATTTTAGAGGAAATGAAAACATAAAAAGTATGTTCTCTGTTCACAACGAAATAAAATTAGAAAGCAATAACAGATATCTGGGGAAATCCCCAGTAGTTGGAAATTAAATAACATATTTCTAAATAATGCATGGGTTTATAAAGACCAATGCAATTAGAAAATATTTTGGGCTGAAAATGAAAGCAATGTACCTAAATGTGTGGAGTGGAGTACTTGGAGATCTGTAGCTTGAAGTGCTTATATTAGAAAAGACGAAAGAACTAAAATCAATGATCTAAGCTTCTACTTTAAGAAACTTGAAAAAGAAGAGCAAATTAAATCCAAAGTAAGTAGAAGAAAGAAAGAATAAAGAGTGGAAATAAACGAAATAGAAAATGAACAAACAATGGAGAGAAATCAATTAAACAAAAACTGGTTCTTTGAAAAGATCAATAACTGCTCTAGACTGTTAAAGGAAAAAAAAGAGATAAGACGTAAATTAACCAATATCAGGAATCAAAGGAGGGACATTGGTTCAGATTCTAAAAATATTAAAAGGAAATACATATGAACAACTTGACAGCAAAAAATTTTACAACACAGATGAAATGGACATAACCCTTGAAAGACACAAATTGACAGAATTACCTCAAGGAGAAATAGAAAATTTGAATAGCCCTGAATCCATTAAAGCATTCAAATCCATAATTTATAACTTCCCGCAAAGAAAAATCTGAGTCCACATAGTTTTACTGGCAAATTCCATCAAACGAGAAATAATATCTATCTTATACAAGCTCTTTTCAGAAAAGAGAAGAGGAAGAAATATGTCCCAACTCATTTTATGTGGCCATTACTACCCTGATACCAAAACCAGACAGAAACATTACAAGAAAACTACAGACCAATAGCCCTACTGAACATAGATACAAAATCCTTAAAAAAATACTGGCAAATCGAATCCATCAATATACAAAAAAGATGATACAATGTGACTAAAGAATACAAAGTTGGTCTAGCATTCAAAAATCCATGTAATTTACAATATTAGTAGAATAAAGGAGAAATCCACACAATTATCTCAATAGATAAAGGCGTCTGACAAAATTCTACACACATTCATCATTTAAAAAATCCACAGAAGACATATATCCACACAGAGTTGTTCACAAATGTTCATAGAAGCTTTATTCATAATAGCCAAAAACTGGAAACAACTCAAATGTTCAACAACAGTTAAATGGGTAGACAAATTGTGGTATGTCCATACAATGGAGAACAACTAGGCAAAAAATAAAAATAAGGAACGACTGAGACACACAACGTGGATGAATTTCCAAAATAAGTGAGCAAAAGAAGCCAGATACAAAAGAATGCACACTTATAGATGTACTCTTTCATATGTAAGTATAGTCCACGTCTAGGAGGTTTGACAACAGGCAGAACTAGTCTGGAGTGACAGAGAGTAGATCACTGGTTGCCTGGGGCTGGGGGTTGACTGGGAGGAGACACAAGGGAAGTTTGGGAGTGAGGGGGAGCTTCTGTGTTTTGACTGTGGTGATGGTTACACGTGTATGTGTATCTGTCCACACTCTTCCAACTGCACACTTGAAATCAGTGCGTTTTATGTTATGTAAATTATACCTCAATAAAGATGATTATCTTGTGGTTACCAGGGGAAGGGGGTTGGGAGGTGGGCACAAGGGGTGAGGGGGCACAATTATATGGTGACTGACAAATAATAATGTACAACTGGAATCTCACAATGTTATAAACTATTATGACATCAATAAAAAAAAAAGATGATTATCTTTTAAATGGTAGTTAAAAGCAGTCCTCTTGCACAGTTCCTTGGTTTTGTCGTGAACCGGTGTCCCTCTGCTTCCTTGACGTGGATGTTTGCCTAGGCCCTCAGGATCCAGGCTGCCTCCAGTTCTCTTGCCTCAATTTAGTGTCTTCTGTCCTGTTCTTGATGTGGAATGTGGACTTGCCAGCCATCCAGCTGACATTTATTAAATGCTTGCTATCATACTGCACCAGGTGCTACAGATAAATAGGTGAAGACGACACCATTTCCACCTTCGAGGGGCTTAGAAGTGAATTAATAAGGGCAGTAGAGAAGTCACTGACAGTGCTATCTACCGTATGAGACACTGCGCGATTAAGGGTGAATCGCATATCTTTCCTGTGAGGAGGAGTGTGTGGTCACTTCTGACTCAGTGAAGAGGTGGCACTGATAGGTGGAGATGGGGGTAAGGTGGATAGGGGTGTGTTGGGAGTTTGGAAGGGCACTTGGACCTGAGGGGCGTGAAAGGAAACAAGAGATGGGAAAGTGTAATGGGTGTCTGGTTTGCAGGAGCGCTGAGTCCAGGTTGGGGAGTTACAAAAGATGAGGCCGAGTAGGAGTTTAGGGCTGAACAAAAGAGCTTAAATGTCCATCTGTAGGCCATGTGAGGGTTCCTTAGATGAGTGTTCAGGTCAGGAATGTGATTGGAGCTGGTCTTTGGCATTGTCATGGCATCAGTGTTGATGACAGAGTGGAGCAGGGAGGGACCAGGAATGGGGTGTAACCACTTAGCAGTAGCCTAGGTAGTGGACCCATTTGGGAACTGAGTGGGACCTGCTGAGACCCTTCCGGATGTGGGGACGAGAAGAGCAGCCACTTGTCCATTAATGTGCCTTCCCCTCACCCTTATGACACATACCAGCCACTTTGCATGCTATAGACTGAACTGTGTGCCCCCACAAAATTCATATATTGAAGCCCTAACCCCCAGTGAGACTGTATTTGGAGATATGGCCTATAAGGAGGTAATAAAGGTTAAGTGAGGTCATAAGGATGGGGTCTTAATTAGATAGAACTGGTGTCTCTCTAAGGAAAGGAAGAGACTCCGGAGCTCGCTCTCTTTCTTCATGGGCACAGAGAAAAGGGCATGTGAGGACACAATGAGAAGGCGACCGTCTGCAAGCCTGGAAGAGAGCCCTCACTAGAAACGGACTCTGCCAGCACCTTGCTCATGGACGTCTAGCCTCCAGAACTGTGAGAAAATAAATCTGTTATAGAAGCCACCATGTGCGTGCTATTTTGTTATGGCAGCCCAAGCAGATTAATATGCTGCTCACCACCAGATCCCTCACCAAGCCCCTTCCCAATCCCATAAATGCGATAGCAGGGTTCCCAGTGCTTCATAGCAGGGGGACACCCTTTGTGAAACAGTACCCCGGGCTTAGGCAACCTGCGCTTAGCCACTTGGATGGAAGTCAACCCCCACGGCCCTTCCCAACCACCAGAGTACGTGAATCATCCTGTCTGTACAGCTCGTCACGATTTTCAAATGTTTGAACTCTTTTGGACTTCACGGCCACCTTGTGAGATAAGCAGGCAAGAGCTGGTTATCCCATTTTGCAGATGAAAAAATCGAAAAATCAGAGAATTTTAGTGGCTTGTCTAAAATAACCGAGCTAATACATTGCCAAGTCAGTTCTTAAAGCCAGGTCCCTGTGTCTCACTTCACCTCATGGCCTCCTGGCCAGCGCTTTTCCGTGCTCTCGTCTGAACAGAGCTTTCTGTCCAAACCTGTCTTGGAGAGGAGACGTGGGCTGCCTTTGTGTTTCATCCTTCCTCAAGCTGTTATCCCCTTCCCTTGTCGTCCCAACACACGCGCATGCACACATGCACTCACTTATTTCTTTCTCCATGCTGTAGCTTGGCCTTAATGCCGTAACAACAGGGAGCGCCTGTCTTTCCCGCAGAGCCTGGAGATTACAGAGATACATTGTGGGTAGAGGACAGAGAAGGGATGGGGAGGGGGCTTGTGATGTAACCAAAAGAAATCCCAGGAGGGGTGGCAAGAACCCCGTAGCCTCCGCGCATCTGAACCTGCCCTGACTGGGGTTCTGGGGGGATCTCACACAGGCCCCACAGTGGGTTTGCTCCCAACTAGTCAAAGCAACACCTTAACACATGGTGAGCACATGGTCATAGACTGAAGCTCCTTCCGGAAGTTTGCCCTTCCTCAAGCATTTTGGTCTGTGTTGAGCTAAAAAGAAAAAAAATCTGTTTGGAATCACAGAATTCCTGGGAAAATGTCAGCTCTCACACCCCGTTGTCTCTGGAGCTGGCATGCATCCTTTGACTTCTGAGCTCATAGACAGTTTGCAGGAAGCCCTATTTTGGGGAATGGGCTGTTTGTGGAGGGCCTATTGTTGCTTAGCTGCTGAGTGTGCAAGTCTGGGCGTGTGTAAGGAGAGGACCACCACTAAGTCTGCACCACCCCACTCCACACCGGCCAAGCTGAGGATTTCTGCTGATACGCGGGCCAGCCAGCTCATGGCGCCCTGAGGTTGGCAGTATTTCTTATAGCAAGACCTGGGACAGTGGGATTGGTGAGAAACGGAAGGCAAGAGCAATTTCTGCTGGGGTCGCACCAGAGCAGGAAATAAGCTATCTGCAGACTGCACCTGAGGCTGGCTGGAGGTGTGGAGGGTTCAGGGGCATGAGGATTGTCCAAGGATGACTTGGGGAGAAAGTGGGGTTTGAGCCCAAGGCTACATGGAAAAGGTCTAAGATGAGTACTCTTGAACACAAGACCTCTCAGGCCATCTCGAGGCGCCGGCCTTGTGCTGGCCCAACCCCAGGAACACTAAAGGGGTCAGGCTTCCTGTCCTGGCCTTGGCTCGTCACAGATGCACATAACCCCTGGAGGAACAGGGTAGGCAGGGTCCACAGCCAAGCAAAGACTCTGGGTTCACTCCATGCTGATCTCTAGTGGCCTGGGCGAGCTCTGGCTCTCTCTAACATGAACCCCTGAGTCTTCTCTGACTTTCCTCTTCCCACCCTGAGCCCAAACAGAGCATCTCTTCATTCCCACCTTTTCTTTCACTCACTCAGTGACTCAACGTATGTATTTTCTGAGGCATTCAGATGTGACCAGGACCATCCTGTCTCTTCTGGGAGCGTTTTAGGCTTGTGGGCAGTCAGGCAGATAAATAGGTAACTTACACAGTGCTATGTGCTGAAGTAGTAGTACAAACAGTTCCAAGGAGCACAGAAGGGGCAAGAACTGACCTCGGGGTGGAAGTTGGGGTGGGGGTGTGGAGTTAGGAAAGAGCGTCACAGAGGACGTTGCCATTTAGAGGAAGCCTTCGAGAATGAACACGAGTTCTCCCGGTGGTGGGGTCTGCGGAGAGGGTACAGGCTTCTAAGCAGAAGGAGGGCAAGTCCAGTAATGCGGCCAAGGGAAGGTCCCCAGATGGTCCTGGTGGCCAGACAGGGAAGGGCTGAGCCACAGTCAATATTCGAGGAAGCCCTGCTGGCCCGGTCCTCCCAGAGGACCGTGCCTACTGGGAGGCACGGGTCCCAGGGATGGGTTACCTGGGTCACCAGGGAGGCCTGAACGACCCTACTGAGCCACCCTCCCCTTCGGCAGCAGCACCCATATGCACTCCGGGTATTGGGGTTGCTCAGCTCCTGCAGACAAAAGCCGGGGCGTGAGGCAGACAGCACCCAGGCACCAGGCATTGCCCTCTCCCCACTTCGGGTCCTGCCCTGGGACTTGGCAGCGATTTGAGGTGACGAGTCTACGTGCTGCCGTGATGCTGAGCCCTACGAGATGACAGGGGCATTTTTTAAAACAAGTTCCCAGCCCAGGCCAACCTAAAACCCCGCTGGGTCTAGACGCAATGTGACCTCTCTCCACAGGCACCCAATCTGAGAGGTGGCTCCAAGGAAGCAAGGGTCAATAGTTGGAAAGAGGATGAAAAGGAGTTCCTATCAGGTCATAGCTGAGAGCCAGAGGGAGATGTCTTTCTCTCGGGAATAACTGTGGTCCTTTGTGTCACTATGTCACTATGCCATGTCAGCTCACAAGGCCCCTGCCTGTGTACTAACTATCCATTTTCTCCTCCCCCCACGTTGGTAAACTCAGCAGGGACAGGGCTTGTTCCCCTCCAGATGTGCGAGCAGAGCGTCAGGTTGTCTGGTGAACAGATGACTCCCCTCTCCGCACAGGGGTCCCTGGGGGCTAACTGCCTCGTCCTTGAGTCACCTTTGTGCTGGGAAGCAAGGGAGCAGCCATCCTGCAGCAGAACCTGGGCCCCTCCCTGCTGCATAATTTGTTTTTAGAGCTTGGGTTTAAAAATCATCTGGCCGTCCCTCCTGCGCGTTCCCTCAGCCACTAAGTACAGAGCCAAGGCCGGACCTGCGTCTCCTGGAGGCCTGTCCTGCGCTCCCTGCCAAGCAGCCAGGCCTCCACGCCCTGGACTTCCGTGCCCCGGCTCTCCGCCTGCTTTCAGAGCAGCTCCTGGAGACACAGAGCGGCCCTCAGTGACATCGAGGAGCTGAAGGAGGGGCTGTGCTGAGCACACCAGAGATGCAGGGTGCCGAAGGAGCTGTTGCTGTGACCCTGAGCAGTGGACTCTGGGGTCCCTCCCCGCTTCTCGCTCTCCACAGCCTGCCTGCCATGCAGGCAGGTCCTCGGGGATGAAGGGGGAGGGGCATCCCAGCCCCTCGCAGGCCACGCACCCCCTCTTTGTGCAGGGGCCTTGGCTGGCCACCTGTTGTTAATCTAGCCCTGGTAATCCATTCTGTACTGTGTCAGCAGTTCAAAAGGGCACTGTTAGTATTTTTTGCCGACTTCAATTAACGTGAGATTTCAGAGGCCCCTCTGATCACATTTCATCTGTCACAAGTCAGGAACAAAACAGACAGGGTCCAGTTGAGAGGAGGAAGGAGAAGGAGTTTATTGCAAACAACAACCAGACAGACAGTTTGGACCACGCCCAGCGAGGGGTGCTCTGGGAGCGTCCAGCTGCTTCTGCTCTCCATTTGGCCCCACGCCTGGGCCCCTAGGTCCCCTTCTCATCAATACGCCCCCCTCCCCAAAAAGATGTAAGTGCAATAACTTACTTTCAAAGGCAAGAACGTTTTCTTTTAATACTTTGCTATAATGTAGTTACATGGTGGTATAGGCAGTAAAACTTGACGGAACCGACCTCAATTTTTTTTATACATTTTTCTGAATTTTTAATGTATTTTTAATATATATTTTTAATATTCCACCCCAGGCCATTAAGCTAAAGGAAAAGTTGCGTTTATACAGGGTTAAAATATCTTACAATGAGAACAGTCTACTGGTTGAGGTTCGTGTTCCTTCTGGCACTCAGCTGTCTGTTCAACCACTGCACACCCAAACGGATTATTAGACTCTGAAAACTGTCCTTCAAAATCAGTAGTATAAAGATCTAGCTCTATGTACGTAAGTGAGTGGGGGAGGGAGAGGGCAAGATTAGGTCACGTCGTGTTCACTGGAATAGCTTTCCTGCCGACAGCATCCTTAAGGAAGTGTCTGTGTGACTTCGAGAAGCAGGGTTTTGCTGTCTTCTCATTTTTCTCTTTTATGGTCATGGATTATTATCCTGGGAGCCAGTTTGCCAGCCATCCTCCCCCAGCTGGACCAGTTTGCCTTGGCACCTGAGAGTCAGGGCCACCAAGGAGACCAGAAGGCCCAGAGTGTCTTGCAAGATGGTCTCCCCACAACCCAGCCCTGAGTGAGAATGGCGGCTGCGAAGGGAGACCATGGGTTTTCATGGGAAAGCTCCTCTTGTCCACCCAGCCGAAATGAGGGCAGAGGGGACACGGGGGCTGGGCCCAGTGCGGCCACAGCAATGTGTGCTGGGGACCCACCTCCCGGTGCTGCCCCCCACCCCCTTGCAGTGTCTTTGAGCTAACCTGGCCTCCGTGCTTTCCCAAAGCTGGAGGCATGGTGGTGAGAGCCGAGGATCAAGTATAGCTGAAAGGATTCAAGGAAACTAACAAAGCCCGTGTCCTCCAAGTGCCACTGAAGGCTTGGAGACCAGCCTCTCCGGGCGCCCCCAGAGCCCCCTCCTCCCATGCCCCGGGAGTAGTGATGGCACCTGAGGGTGGTTAGCAGCACCTTAGTGTCAAGCCTTGGCCTCCGAGACTTATTCCCGGCAGGGATCAGAGGCTCTCAGTGTTGATCTGCCAGCTACCCATCTCTCCAGTTTTGCATCCCCATCTCTGCTGAGATCTTAGGCAAAGAGCCAAGGGCCATCTCACCTCCCTTAGCTCATTCACTTAGCTCCTCTCCACCTGCCTTCAGGACACCTCGCTCCTGAGGAAGCCAGCCGGCCCGGAGAGTCCCCCAGGCTTGCTTTGTCATCACAGGAGCTGCTGCGGGGACGGGGGACGGGGACGTCTCCCGCCCTAGAAGGCAGAGGCCTGGGCCTAGCCACCTGACTGGGAAGGAACCAGAGGGAAGGCTGGGGAGAGGAAGGAGCTCCATCAGAGAGCTGAGGGGCTGAGTGAGCATGTCCTGGCTTCTCCACTGGGGGCCGGGGGTCTTCTCATCTCCACTGTGAAGGGATTGGACCCACTAGAGGGTTGCTGATCCCTCCCAGCTGGGTGATTTGTGATTCTCAGAGTGTTAGGCAGGCCCAAGGGTCTGGGACGGGGCGAGGACAGGCCTGGGGGTGGGCAGCTCCCTGTGGGGAGATGAACAGGGACCTTCTGCGCTGACATTTTAATTGTAAAAACTTGGCTGTGTTGGTGGGATGGGCAGCCAGAGCCACACAACCTTCTTCTATTAGAGGCCTTTTCTTCTCATGCTTCTTGGTTGAAATTTGCCTGATTTAAGTCTAGCCCAGCCAGAAAGCAGACACAGAGGAATTGAGCTCCAGGAGTCCCTTCCAGAAGAATCCACTTAGAGCTCCCTCTCCTCTAGCTCCTCCTCTGGGGCTCTCCGAGTTCTCTTGCTCTTTGTACCAATTCTCTCCAGGTAAGAACATGCCTATGGTGAAAGTCCCTCTCGTGTCCTTCCCCAGCCACTAGAGCATCGATGGAGGAAACGGGGACTGTTCCCAGCCTTAAGCAGTTTCTTCCTTTCCCTTCCTAGATTTTGGGGAGTCAGAGTTATCCCAGCAAACCTCAGAACTGGAAAAGGTTTCGGAAGAGCCATTCCAAGATCCTCCAACACATGAAACACTTAAAGCCAAGCCTTCAAGAACACTTAATTCAATGCCCAAGACCCTTTTCACTTCTAGAAGATGAATTTTAGCGTGACGTTTCACAGAGAGGTCCGACTCTTATTGAGAGAGGCCACAGCCAGATCCCTCCCCAGTCTGGCTTCCGGAGCAGATGAGAACACAAGGCAGAGGTGGAGGCCACGATGCCCTCTAAACCTTGAGCAGCTCAAGGGGAGGATCCCACTCTTCTCCGCCCAACCAAGAGGCTGCCCTGCGTCCAGGCCCCTGGCCTGGTGGACCTGGCCCTCCTCACTGACAGGATCAAGGTCAAAGGAAAAAAAGGCAAGGACTTCTCCCCAGGGGCTGCCTGCTGGAGAGACCTCCCAGGGCTCTGAAAGGCCGCCTCGGAGGACGGGTACCATGTGCCACAAGCTTAGGTGACTGCTGGGACCCGGCACCAAAGCCCAAGCTGCAGGGCTCAAGTCAGCAGACGTGCAGCCCCCATGGACACAGGCCCCTTCCTGCAGGCAGGGAAACTTCCAGAGGGCGTCCTGCCCCCACACCTGGAACAGGGCCAGTGACCCAGAGGAGCTCAGCCCCCTGAGCCCTTCCAGAGGCCAGAGACAGATTCCCCCGGGGAAGAAGTGTCAGGGTAGTAACGCGGAGCCCCCACCCGCATGGAAGGCTCTGGGCAGGTACGCGCTGTCCCGGAGACAGCTGAGGAGGGGAAGGGCCGACCTGCCCGCCTGGAGGCCCAGTGTGACACACGTCCTCTAGCAAATCCTGCATGCTGCTCTCGACCCTCTGCCACCGTGACCCCAGGCCCTAGCTTGTATGTCCAAGGTGTAAGTCCTTCCACGCCAGGACACTGCTCAGCAGCCCCAGCGAGTGACCAGGATGGGGTGGGGGAAGGGACAGCAGCTCCAGATCCTCCCGGAGGGGCCCGGCTGGATAGAGAACAAAGCTGCCCAGACCCGTCCCCGTAGCCGTCATCCTGCCCGGAGAGCGGAAGCATGAGCACGACCCCCTGCCCCCACCCGACCCCTCCCTGCAGCCCTTTCTCTCTCTAGAAGCTTTTCTTCTTCTGGCACCGTGGGTACCATGGCTGGTCTGCGTCCGCCCCCTGCAGCGTTCACCCAGATCCAGAGTCTCCGGGGGTGCGAGGGAGTGGGAACACGTCCCCTGGGGACCATCCGTCCTCCTAGATGCCAGCACTGCTGGATGACAGCAGGATGGTGCTCCAGCTCCTGTCCTCCTCTGCCCACTCCTTCCGGTGTGTCCAGCACAGGGGACAGCCAGGATGAGGACTCCTTGCCAAACAGGGTGAGGGCGAGGCGGCGCCTTGGGTCCAGGAGGTCGGATTCCGTGGGCTTTTGGGAACAGGAGACGAGAGGGCAGTGGGCCGACTGCAGGGCAGCCTGTTCCTCAGACACAGCCATGGGCCTGGTGACCAGGGACTGCACGGAACAGGGGAGGACGGACGCGACCGCACTGTCGCTGCTGGGTCCGGACGGGGTCTAGACGACTCAACGGTCAAACCGGGCAGGGTGCAGGAGCGGAGTGGGGAGAGGGGGTCTTCAGCTTATAATGGATGCGAAGCTGCAAAACTCGGCCACCTGGCTTCCTCCAGTGCCTCTGGCCAGGCGCAGGGGTCCCGGCCTCAGCGCCAGGGCGGGGCAGGTCTGCTGCCGCCCCCTCCCTGCAGTGCGTGGGGCCTCAGACTCGGCGCGGCTGAAAGTGCTGAGGGTCAGGCCCCCGGCCCAGGCCAGGGTCCCGAGAGGAGAGTCGAGTGGGAGGCTGGGGGCCTGGAGAGCGCGGGGCGGGCGCGGGGAGGGCCGGCGGTGCCGTCATGTGGCCCAGGAGATGGCCGCACTGTGCTCCTTGGCCTTCATGCGCAGGGCCGCGATGCTCGAGGTCTTGCGGTCCGGCTCGCCGTTGAGCTCGTAGCCGTTGAGGCCCGGGCTGAGGCCGGCGGCTCCGAACAGGCTGCCCATGTGCGTCTGGCTCACGTGACTGCCAGCCCCAGAGACGCTCAGGAAGTCGGTGACGCCGCTGGCCCCGGAGCCAGGGGGGTGGGCGTGAGGGGACATGCAGGCAGGCACCGGCTCACAGGGGACCACGCAGGCTGGCACTGGCGAGGCAGCCCCATTGTTGCTGATCCAGGACGGGTTCTGAATCTGGGGAGAGGGAAGGAGGAGATGTCACAGGCTGGCGGGGACAGGGGCGGCACATAAGGGGCTTCCCCTGGCCCCTGGATGACCTCTCCCCACTTAGGAGCCCTCATTATGATGAAACCATTCTTGAGTGTTATTCCGGAGCCTCTCAGGGCCTTTGAGGCCCTCCAGATACCCCCAGGAGGGTCTGGGCTCTACGCTCTGGCCCCTCTGTTCCCAGGGCCAGGCAGCAGCAGACAGAAATTCCATTTTAAGGACTGAACTTCAAACTTCATCAAGGATCCAGTAAAAGGGCCGCCCTGGGGGCACACTAACCAGCTGAGGACAGCCCCCACCTCAGCCGGCCGAGTTCCTCATTTAGACTCATGGCAGACTTCATCTCTTCACCTGTGGACTCCTTAAGGTCGGAGACTGTGTCTTACTCCCCTCTGGCTCCTCCCCAGCCTGGAGCATCCTAGGTCCCTGATAAATGGGAGCTGACCCCAACTCGGAGAGCTCTGGCATTGGGAATATGGGCTCGGGGCTTGCAGGTTGTGGCACGGAGGGGCTGGGGGTGGGCAGTGGGGGCCTGAATCTCCCAGGAGCCAAGGTCAGGGGCTGAGCTTCCAGGGGCTGATGCCCTTGAGGCTTCAGAACTGACTCAGGACGGGAGGGGCTGCCTCAGGGGGCGGCGAGCGCCCGTGAGTGGATGGAAGCCAGCTGGACGCTCACATGCCTCGGGGCTGTGGAGGATGCTCAGGCGGCCGGTGGGGGTTGAACTGGACACCTCATCTTGCATCTGTGAAGCTGTAAGCTCTTTCCCCTCCCAGCCTCCACCTCTGGACCCCCTTTTCCTCTAAGCATTTATGAGGAGGTACAGCCGAGGACTCAGCCAAAAATACATCTCTCCAAGTGTCCTGCGTGGAGGGGCAGGCGGAGGGGATGAGGTTTGAGGAGGAGCTTCTGCACCTGTCTGCTGTGCGTGTGGGATTCTTGGGGGCCCTCCAGGAGCCGTACGCTCAGGGAAGGCGTTTGAAAGCAGAGTGAGGAACGAACTCCGCCCCAGATCCCAGGGGCATTGTCATGGCAACAAGAACTGCTCGCAGACCGGCCTTGCCACACCCCTCCTGTGGGTTGGTTCCGTGATGGGGAATTGGTTGGCCTTCCCCCACCCCCTCTTTCAAGGGGTCTGGGGCACATGCTGTGTGGGGCTGCGGGTGAGAGCGGGAGCTCGCCCTGTGCTGTGTCTCTCTGTCCAGCGCGTGAGCCCCGGCAGCAGAGATCAAGCCCAAGGAGCCAGGGCTGGAGGTCCATCCTCCGGGGGAATGAGGGAGGCTGGGTTTGGGCAGGGAGAGAGGGGAGAAAGGGGTGAAACAATGCAGCTGGCGATGATGCAGATGGTGTGTGTGCATGAGACACCCCACAGTCCTCAGCTGCAGCCCCAGGCCTGACTCCTGAACCCTTCTGCATGAATCCTAGGAGGGAGAGGGGCAGAGCTGGTCCAGGCGGGGCACCCAGGGATGCTATGCTAGCACGGCCCTGGGAAAACGAGAAGTAAAGGAGACTTAGGAAGAGTCTGAGAAGGATGGGGGTGAGGGGAGAGTGAGAGGGGTAAAGGGGCACGTGTATGGTGATGGATGGAAACTAGACTTTTTGGTGATAAACACAATGCAGTCTGTACAGAAGCCAAAATACGATGATGTACACCTGAAATTTACACAATGTTATAAACCAATATGCCCTTAATAAAGTAATAAAAAATAATAAAATAATTTAAGGGCCGGCCCCAGTGACCTAGTGGTTAAGTTTGGCATGCTCCGCTTCAGCGGCCCGGGTTCAGATCCCAGGTGTGGACCTATACCACTCGTCTGTTAGCAGCCATGCTGTGGCGGTGGCGCACATAGAAAAGGAAAAAAGAGGAAGACTGGCAATGGATGTCAGCTCAGGGCGAATCTTCCTCAGCAAAAAAAGAAAAAAAAAAGAGACTTAAGAAGGCCTGTGCCACTGGCTCACTGCTGGGCGGGGCCAGGCTTGGAGCTAAAGGTGGAGGCCGTGCCCGAATGAAGCCCAAGAGGGAGGAAATGGCCACCTCTGCCAGACACGTTGAGAGGTGTCAGGAGTGGACTTGATCAATAATACATCTCTCCCAGCATCCTGGGTGCCTGACATCACTAACAGTATTTCTCATCCCTTTGCATCTCACTGAGAGCTCAACTGCCGCTAGAACGGGGGACTGGCTGACAGACGTCTAAGAAGACGCTCTGCGGGATGGAAGGAGAAGATGGGACACAGGATCCTGGGAGAGCTGAGAGCACACAAAGCAACCTTTCGACACTAGATAATTCACGTAGTACTTTTGCGTTGTCTAATTTAGACTTTACAACAACCTGACAAAAGGGAGGGGCAGGTGCTTTCATAGCGTCCGGTTTACAGGTGATGAAACTGAGGCTCAGAGAGCTGTGACTGGCCTGAGGGAGAAAGATCTGGAGCTGGGATGACGACCTAAGTCTCGGGACTCAGAAGCCGTGTCCCTGCCAGCCTCGCCGCATGGCCTCCAGATTCCAAGACTCCCTTCCCTGGGAAACACCCTGACGGTTCCTGACGGCACCAGCCTGCCTCGGTGCTGGTGCCCACAGGAGAAGCGCCCACAGCAGCAGAGGAAACAGCCTCCCTCATTGCCCCACCCCCACCCCCAAAGGACAGCCAAGCCTGGCTCAACACTTACGCTGGACAGCAACAGCTCTGGGCCTCACACATTCGGGTGTAAGCAGGCCCACACCTGGGTTGGGCCTGAAGGGCAACCTGGCGCCATGAGTCCCATCCGGGGGACCAGGCCGTCCTCCAGGGTGCCTAGTCTCAGAGGTCGAGGGCCGGGGTCAGGGCAGGGACTCACCTGGGCGTAGTTCTCAGCTCGGGTGAGCAGGGGCAGCTCATAGGCGGTGGAGAAGTGGGTTCGAACCTGCTGCATCTGCCCAAAACGCTCCCTCTTCCTCCACTTGGCTCTCCGGTTCTGGAACCAGACCTGCAGGACAGAGCAGCGGTCACGGCTCGGCCCAGCTGGAGGCCTCGCCTTCCGCGGTGCAAGCCGGTCCCTCGGCGCCCCAGCAGGCCGCGGGGCTGCAGATAAGCGACTGCTTCCTCCTTGTCCTCAAGAGCCTACGATCCAGAATGATCCAGGCTGAGAGTCGGGAAGGCGGCTCACCCCAACCAGCCGTGGGTGTGACCTTGGGCCCGTAGCTTCCTTTCTCTAAGCTTCAGAATCCAGAGCAAGTGTCGCACACACGTGAGCCACGTCACTGGTCATCTTAGCCACCATCTAACCAAGCCCAACGCTGCGTGGCCTAATCTGCTGTGGGCCAGGCTCCTGCGGAAACCTGATAAAAGCTGTGACTGCTCCTCCAGAAAATCGTTCTACTAGACGATCACACACACAGGTTTACCACATTTTTTCAAAGGTTTCAAAGGGGCCTGTCTGTTGGCCCAGAGTCAGAATTCCTACCTTCCTGAATCCTCTCTGCAGCCCTCTTGTTGGACACAGTCTCCCAGCTCAGAACCCCCTGTGTTCAAGGCCCCGTGGGGTACAGGGGTTCAGCTGGGCAACAAAGGCAGTCAGAGAGGGCTTCGTGGAGGGGACGACGGAGCTGGCCTGAGTGTCGGCTGGAGGCAGGGAGTCCAGGCCTGAGTTTACAAACAGCAGGGCGTGTTCAGGAGACCCCAGGTGGCCACGCTGCCCAGGTGGGGGGAGTGATGGGAGAGAAAGAATTGTAGAAGCAGGAGTCAGACTGCGGAGGGCCTCGACGGCCAGGGGGAGGGGTCTGCCCTTGGTGCTGTCAATGGAGGCGGCCACTGTAAAATCCCGTGCACAGGAGTGGCCTGACGCTGAGGACTGGAAGCCCGTCCGTCACTGAGCATGGGTCGGGGGGTGTTGACTTGACCGGGACCTGAGAGGGAGGGTGGTCTCTGAGTCAGGTGTGTGAGCCAGGGTCCTTGGTGGTGGTGGGGTTGGGTCCTTTTCCTTTGCATTTCTGGCGGGCTGAGAACTTCCCCAAGGCTCGTGGGCAAGAGCTCGCCTTGGGGCCTGCTCCCCCTGCCCGTGACTTGGGACCTGGGAAGGGGGATGGGGGCAGGAGAGCGGGGAAGAGGGAGTGAGGAGGGAAGAGCTTCCAGGCCAGGCATGGCTTCTGGCTGAGTCAAAGGCAGACCCTGGAGCCCCCCAGAGGGGGACGTCTCCATCAGCTTGGTGCGCACCTGCCAGCTGACTCAGGTGCAAGCGGCCACCCCCAAACAGCACACCGCCTGTGGCCTTGTGGACGGGGCGCACAGCGCAGGGACGAGAACCTTGGCTGCAGAGCTGCAAGGAGCCGTGTCCGGCTCTCCCCAGGCCTCAGCACCCAGGAAGCCTGCTTTCCTCGGGACAGTCTCTGCTCTCCAGGCGGAAACACTTCCCGTCCATCACGATCACTGTGGCTGCAGAGCTAGATACAAGGAGAGTCGAAACACTTCTCCACTAGACCACCGAGCACCCTTGGGGGAGGGAGACAGAGCTGGGCAGGAGGTGTGGACGGCTCCCCACAGGGTGACACAGAGGCTGCTCGGCCTGTTGGGGCTTCAAGTGTAACCAGGGACCAGAATGCCCATTGGAGCCAATAGCTTCCAGTAGCCTCAGTTTCTGCATCTGGAGAATGGGTCCAATATCTTTATTGACATCTTCACCGGGGTGGTGCCTCATAGAGCAGCAGGGAGGTAATGAGAAATGCTGTCACAGCGTTTTTAGAGAATTCACACTTGTTTCTTTATAGCTCCTGACCTGTCTTGCTGTCTTTTGCTGGAGGAAAGTGGTCAAAAGAGATGGGGTATGTGTGTCGCACTGTAGTGTGGGGAGGGTGGGGGTTAGGAGAGAGTAGGGCCTGCACCTCACTTCCCCCAGTCTCAAGTGTACATGTGTGTGTGCCTGGGTGTGTATACACACACATGCAGGCAGACATCTCTGTCACTCCATTTCCTTCTCTGGACTCTGGTGTAGGAGAAGCCCTCTTCCTGAGTCCTCCCTGGAGACCCGCCCTCTCCTGGGCCTGGGGTCTCAGCCCCTGCCCCAGAGCCGCCCGGGGCCCCTTTCCTCCAGGGCTCCTGGGGTCCAGGCCCAGGCCACCCGCGGGGAGCCGAGGGCGGATCGGGTCTCCTGTCCGCGCCGCTGAAACGGGATCCCCCTTTATCAGTGGCCTGGCCGGGGGACTGGGGCAGGATGAGAGGACGAATCAGACGGGCTTGTTTTCATTTCATGTTTAATTTCCTGCAGGCTTAGCTCAGCCTTTCCGCTCCTTCCTCAGCCTCCCAGGGTTTGCTGGGGGTGGGGGGTGGGGGTGCGGGGGAGGGAGAAGCCCACTGGAGGCATCAAGATATACGGCTTCTCTCTTTCCTGGGGGTGGGGAGAAGGCGAGAAGAGGTTTCCGTGGCCGCCGCTGCGGGGTTTCCCTGAGTCTCTGGGGGCTCCGGGTCCCCGGGTGGGGAGTGGAGGTGGAGAGATGCGCGTGGAGGTGTCGCACAGGCTCCGGGTGGGGGGGAGGGACGCAGAGCGAGGAGGGAGGCGGCCAGCGTCCCGCAAGGGGCCTAGAATGGAGGGGGGCGCAGGGTGGGGGATGGAATGTGGGGGCTGGAGCTGACGGTGGGGAGGCCGGGAGAGGGGAGCCCTGGGTTATCTAGGAAGATAGATGAGCTGGCGGGGGAGAGGCAGCAGAGAGAGCACTGGCTCTGGGATGGGAGTGGAAGAGGGTCAGGCTGGAGGATTTATTTGAGAGCTAAAGACGGAGATGGGAGGAGGCGGCAGCGGCTGTGGGGAACAGGCTGACGGGGAGGGGGGGGGGGGGCACACACACGACTACCCGCCTCCTCCTCCCCCTCCTCCCCCCTCCCTAGTCTGACCCCGTGCCCGAGGGTGGAGCGTTCCTGCCCAGATGGAGGCTGAAGCTAAGTTAGCATAAATTGGGTGGTGGCAGAGGTGGCCTCACGGGCCTCTTCTGCGCTCACAGTCCAGGGCCCCGAGGTGGGTGCTTCTGTCCCTTTCTGACCCCTGGAGCCTGGGGCTCTGAGAGCTCCCCACAGATGCTCTGTGCCCCAGGCCTGTCTCCAGTGCACAAGCCCAGGGAAGAGAGCAGACCACCAGGTCCTCGCCTTCCATTCTGCATGTTGTGCCCCAGGACCACCCCGCTCCTGGGCCCACCCCGGCCTGGGCCCACTCAGCACAGGCCTCTCCCCAAGGAACCAACCGTCTTGGCAGAGGCCTCGCTAACCTAACCGCAGCCCATCTGGGGCCAGGGCGGGGTGGCCCAGGGCGGGGAGGCCTCTGTCTTATTGTCTTCAGACACCAGCTGCAGAGACTGGAATCCCAGACAGCAGAGAGAGGCCCCTGCAGCCCCCTGGAGCAGGGCCAAACCCCGGCTTCTTCCCAGTAAAGGTCCATCTCAGGGGACCCCACCACCTCCTCCCTGTGCCCATCACCACTCTAACCAGGCACCTGGCTTCCCACCAGCCAAGTAAGGGCCCTGAACAAACTCAGCAGAGGCAGGCCGGGGGTTCCATCACCACTTCCTCCACCTCCCAGAGTCCTGCCAGGCTCACGGCTCAGCCCAGCAGTCTGATGCACATGAAGATCCCACCCACTCTGCTGCCTTGCTACAAAGAAAAGTCTCAGAACAATCTGGCATGTGTCCTGGCACAGCAAACTAAAGTAAAAGAAACACTGGGCTGGAACTCAGGAGTCCCAGGTTCTAGTCTCAGCACTGCCACTGAGTCACTGTTCCTGAGTTGCCTGATCACAAGCAATCACTTCCCACCTCTCAACCTCCTCTTCCTCATTATCAAATAAGACCAAGTGATCCTTTCTAGCACTAACATTCTGTAATTCTATGATCCTCCCCTTAGATGATAAGAGATGCAACACATCAGGGTTTCTCTTTTTGCCTTGGCTGCTAGGAAGCTCAGGGTTAAAATTGGTGCTCAGTGGCAACTATGATCCTAAGCCTAGATTCTTGACATAATTACCTTCCCATTTCATGACATTTTTCTTGTTCTTAGATGAAAGTAATAAATCCTTAATTGTAAGCTGCCTCAATTCCTTTTTGGAAGTAGGCATAAATGTGTGTGTGTGTGTGCAGACAGAACACTCTATTTTAGCCGTATGGTGGTGACTGAAAAATACTAGATGTGCCCCAGTGTCATTTCCATGTTTTGAACTGGAAGGGCCATCCTTATTTCGAAACTAAGTGAATTCTACTCCTGGGTACTCCCATCCATTTGTTAGAAAGCGTGCATGCAACACACATATGCACAAACATACGTACACCTTCAGAAGATGAATGGGTTCACCCCACGCCAACACAGCACCTACAGGAATGTCCCATAACCAGCCTCCCTCTTGGACAGGCTCCTCCAAACCCACTGGCTGGAGCTCAGGCCGGATTCTGGGGTTCCCGTCCAGACTTTGAGCCACCTGAGGTTGCGTGGCTGGTTATCCTGACTCAGATGAGATAGTGGGTTTGAGGGGGCTTCCAGAATCCCAGTCGAGCCTCAGCTGCCCTGCCTTCTTCCACAAACACTCACCAGGCACTGCAGAGGAAGAAAATGGGCCGCCTGCCCTCGGGAACTTGGGATTAAACATCGTTTCTGTTCAGAATCACTGCGGGGACTTGCAGTTTTCGGGTGGCTACCTATTTACTGATAACCGCCAGTCCTTTTTCACATGAGCGTGTTAGATGAAGAAGTTCCTGGACTCTGTTACAAATGCCTCTGCCTTATTAAACAGACGTGGTGGGGACTGATGAGCTGTTATTGACGCGTTAGAGGCACTCTGCTGAAGACTCTTCAGTGAGCTAATGCAATGGTGAGGGCCCTTGGGCCTGCTGAGTGACACAGGGCTCTGTCCTGGCACTGGGAGGCCCAGGCTGCTGAGTGACACAGGGCTCTGTCCTGGCACTGGGAGGCCCAGGCTGCTGTACTGCTTTAAAATAAAATTCTCCTTTGCTCTCCAGTTGTCGCCGCCACTACCCACGGCAGGGGGAAACGCTATATGACACCACCATATTCGCTCTATCTAACACGCTTCGGGCTGGGAAAGCAGACTGGGCGTGACATTTACTTTGTGTTAAACTGAGGCCTGAGCTTTAGTGCGTGGATTTTGTCACCTGTATTTTGGTTACTCAAAGGTCTGGGCTTCCTTTCTGGTTCTTTCTTTGCTGTAATTTCATGCAGGGAGCGGGGACACACCTCTCCGGACAAAGGAGTCAGTCGGTTCACAGATATTTATGTTTTGCCCTGTTGCTCTGAGCTCGGCCTTCTCTCATTGGTGGGAATACAGTGATGAACCTGTCAGACAGTACCTGCCCTCAAGGGACTGACATTCTAGTGGGAGGAGACAAACAAGATAATTTAAGCCAGTCGTAAATTCTATAAAGAAGATAAAATAGCACAATGTGGTAGAAGGTGACCTGGTTTGGTTGTATTGTGTTGTATCGAGTTGTGTTGGGTTGTATTGAGTTGTGTTGAGCTGTGTTGGGTCCTGTTGTTTTGTGTTGTGTTGTATTGGTTTGGGTTGTGTTGCATTGTATTGGGTTGTGTTGAGCTGTATTGAGTTCTGTTGGGTTGTGTTGAGCTGTGTTGGGTTCTGTTGTGTTGGTTTGGGTTGTGTTGAGTTGTGTTGCATTGTATTGGGTTGTGTTGAGCTGTGTTGGGTTCTGTTGGGTTGTGTTGAGGTGTGTTGGTTTGGGTTGTGTTGAGTTGTGTTGAGCTGTATTGGGTTGTGTTGAGCGGTGTTGGGTTCTGTTGGGTTGTGTTGAGTTGTGTTGCGTTCTGTTGGGTTAGGTTGAACTGTGTTGGTTTGAGTTATGTTGGGTTCTGTTGAACTGTGTTGGGTTGGGTGTTTTGGTGGTCGAGTGGTGGCAGGGGGCTACTGCTTTAGCCACAGTGGTCGGGAAGGCTTCTCAGAGAAGGTATATTGAGTTGGGACCTGAATGATGGAGGAGGAGGCAGCCATCCTGGGTAGAAAGAGCTGAGTGTTCTCTGTTTCTGCCCACTGGGCTGGTGTGAATGTCTTTATGTTTATCCTGTTTCCCTTCTAAGAGACAGGCCTTCCACTGCACAGACCAGTCATGTCCTCCTTCGTGAAAGGGCCTGGACTCTCACAGCGTGTGGAGCCCAGAAATGCAGCTAACAGGCTTCCTGCCCCTCCACCGGGGGCCCCCCTTCCTTCACCTCCTCCCACGGCACAGAAGCCCGATAGTAGAGTGGGTAAAGGCAGACTCGCTCTGGTTGGAGTAGGAGCACGAGGGGCAGGCTGGGGGCCTCTCAGGCGCTGCTGGGACTGAGATGACGAAAGCCCTGCTGTGGTCGAGGGACAGATGAGGGTCCCAGCTCCAGCCACGAGCCCAAGGGCAGGCCCTGCCCGCCCCCCCTGCGCCCACACTGACCTGCACGCGGGCCTCGGTGAGGTCCGTCCTCATGGCCAGCTGCTCCCGCGCGTACACGTCGGGGTAGTGGGTCTTCTGGAAGACCTTCTCCAGCTCCTCCAGCTGGTAGCTGGTGAAGGTGGTGCGGTTGCGCCGCTTCTTGCCCTTGTTGCTCTCCGCGTCAGCCTTCTCCAGCGGGCTGGGGAGCTCAGCGCCGGCCCGGTCCGGGGGCCCCTTCACCCCAGCCTCCTTCACACCGAGGTAGCTGCCGTCCATCCCCACGGTGTCAGAGTCAGGCGGCAACTCTGGCTCACCCAGGGAGCTCTCTTTGGCTGAGCAGGGAGGAAACAAGATCAGAAACCAATGGCTGAACGAAGCAAGAGAGGAGGGAGGCCCGGGGAGCCATCCCCGGCCTTTCCCTTTCAGAGCCACAGTGGATGCGAGGTCAGGAGACCCAGGGCTAATCCTGGCTTGCTGTCAACATGCTGTGTGATCTTGGGCAAGTCCCTTCCCTGTCTGAGCCTCCTTGCCATCATCTCAGAATGGGCCCCTTTCGGCACCCATGTTACGTGACTCTGAGTCAGCCAGTCTGACCTCTAGGACCTTGAATCCCCACCCCCGGACCCTGGGCTCCTCCCTCTAGAAGGACCCCCTTGGCCAGAACTTCTCTGGGCATCAATGCTGACCCAGTGCCTTGGACTCCCGGGGTGGAGGGGAAAACTGATTCAGCAGCCACGTCTGGCCCAGCTGGGCTGGGGTGAGGAGGAGAGGGCAGCAGAGAGGCAGACAGGAACGCCTCTCCTATCCCGGCCTGAGCCCGGCGGGGTTCAGCGGGAGTCAGCAGATGTGGCCCGCAGCCACAGGATGGGGCTCCCCTGGCCGATTCCTAGATGCTCAGAGCTGGGAAGGACCAGTCACCCCACGCAGATCGAGGATGAGGCGGCAGAGGATAGGATGCGAGGGTGGGGCCAGGGGGTGGCTTGTCCACGTTCAGATAGCCCCGTTAACACCCTGGACAGACACACTCGTCTCAGAGGTTAGCACAGGCTCTGAAGCCAGCACCAGATGTGAATCCCACAGATGTGATGCTCCACCTGCGTGCTTGGACAGTCCACTTAACCTCTTTGTGCCTCAGTTTCCCCCTCTATAAAGCGGAGATGAAGAGACCCGTATGACCTTCCTCATAAGGTGGCTGTGGGATTAAAGAGGCCGACACGTAAAGGACTCAGCACGGCGCCGGCTGTGTGGGTTTCTGCCGGCATCATTTTCCCCAGTTCTGGTCTGGACTGGCGAGCATCAGAGGACCCTGACCCTGAAGGAGTCCTCCAAGCAGGCCGACTCTCCCTGGAGCACCCGAGCGCAGGCGCATGCACGGGTGCTGTGGGGAGGGCGCTGCGCTGGTGTCTGGAGAAGAGTGTGAACCCCTCTCTGAGCCACATTCCCTTGTCTGACTCTTGTAGAGGGAGATAACATACAAGAGGAATAAGACACATGTGGGAGCATCTGACAAGCCCTTTCACACACACAAGCTCTGATCGTCACAAGCATGTGTGGTCGGTGTGAGCACCAACCACTCTGACTCTCAGTTTCCTCTTCTGGGAATAGGTCCGAGTGGCGGGCATTAAGTGTCAAGACAATGCCTCTAGCCCCGGTCTCCTGACTCCATCCAGGTCCTGGGGACCGGGTTCAGGTTCGTTCTCATCTCTGGCTGTCTGTGTACACTGGGGACGGAGAGGGACATTTTGTCTCTGTCATTCTCCAAGGCAACGAGGAAGGGAAGTGGAGGTGAGTGCCCAGAGTGGGCCTGGAAGCAGCTTCGGGAGGCCATTCCTGAAGGCCACTGACAGTGCTGATGCCGCGGGGGTGGTGGGCTGGCCCGCAGGTGTCACGCATGACAGCCATGTGAGCCCAAGCACAGCAGACCACCACAGCTTCAGTGACAGCATTGTGCAAACTGCAGCTGGCAGCCGGGCCGAGAGCTTTCAGCAAAGATATTTATCTTCCTGGCAGACAAATAAGTTTTATGTTTTGGATTTTTTTAAAGAGAAGAAATCCCACCCAGCCTCATCAAAAATAAACATCTCTGTTATGCAACTTCCTGGAGGCCAGATCGCGGGTGGTGGGGGGGGGGGCAGCCCCTGTGCCTCCTGCCCTAACGCTGCTCCCCGGGCCCCATCCCATGACCCCGGGGACCTTTACAGCATCCTCTGGCATCCAGCCTGGGATTGGGACCACCCCGCACAGCAGTAGGGGCTGGGCTATGTAAGGGGAGCTCCATGTGATAGAAACCGAGGGCTGGTGGGACCAGCCCAAACTCCTAGTTTTAACTGGGGGGAAACTGAGGCCAGGGAGAGCAGGGAATGTGCGCTAATTGGCGACAGAGCGCGCCTCTCCGCTCCTGGGTTGCTCTTTACTCCTACCCTGGGGTCTTGGGCCCTTTTCCCAGGGAAAGAGAGGGGAGCAGAGGAATCCAGCGGCCTCACATAACTCAGGAGTCCTGCTCTGCTCACCCTGGCGGCAGCAGGACCAGCCCCTGAGGATGAGGGAGCGAGGATGCGGCCCCTGAGGGAAGGCCCTCAGTGTGGGGCTGGTTCTAGGCTTCGCCCGTGGGGAGGCGGCAGAATGCCCAGTGAGAAGTAAGAATCCAGTTCTCCCCATCTGCAGCCACCCTCTGAGACCGAGGGAGTGGGGGAGAAATGGGGAGACAGCACCGTGTGTGCAAAGACCACCAGACAGAGAGGTGGGAGATCTGCTCTCCCACAGTCTCCCCCATGGCTTCAGAGGACTGGCTTCACATCACAGAGTCTCTCCTGCACACGGGAGCGGGCAAGCCCTGTCTGGGGCAAGGAGAGCAGGCAGCGCTGGTGTCCCTGTCTCGCCAGTGGAACATCGCTCCTGCCTTAGTCACCAGGGGGACCTTCCCTTAGGATCTGGAGTGGGGAGAAGGATGGGAGCACATCTGCATCCAGGCAGACGTCAACTAGCTGGCAAGGCTTAGAGATGGAAGGAATTCTGGCAAACTGATGCTTCTGGCTCCTTGAAGATGGGAGAAAGCCTTCTAATCTGTCTTGATTATTGCTCATCTTGCTTTAAATCCTGAGGCTGGATCCCTAAGTTACATAACAAAGGAAAATTCCCCAAGGTTCTGCAGCCCACCCAACTGGTCAGAATGACATGCCAAGGCCCTCTCAGGTGCTCGGTCAAAGACCCCAGACGTGGGGGCATCTATTTCAACCTCCTTCCACCCCTGGCATCTCTGCCAGGAGCTGTTCTCCAAGCTCTGGGGCCAGAGGGCTCGCTGCCCCAGGAGAGCTGGACCGTTCATCCTTGGGTCCAGCCCACGTCCATCTTCTGCAGGTCTGGCTCATTGGTCCCGGTCCTAACCCTCCAGGGTCCTTCCCCAAGACAGCCCTGTGGAATTAGCGACAGCTGCCACCCCTCTCTGAGTTTTCCATCCTCCTGACTAAACGGCTACAGTTCCCACCACTTTCCTCAGGTGCCCCGAGTTTACTGAGCCTGTATGAGACAGATGGGTGCCAGGGTGGGATGGGTGGTGGTGCTGGGCCCTGGGCAAAGCCAGCAGATTGCTCTCCAACCACCCCGAGGGGCTGGGTGGAGAGGCAGCATGGAGGCCCGAGGCCTGGGCGCCAGCCAGGATCCAGCTTGCTCTGCGGCGCTCTCCTCAACGTGACAGCCGCTGAAAACAGAGGTCCCGCCACTCAGGCTGAGGTACTCTCGACCCAAGGAAACCACTGACCTCCTGGGTCCCCCTCGCCCCCACCTCCAGCCACCTGCCTGGAGCGTCCCTTCTTTCCAGCTGACCTCCAAGATCCAGTCAAGCACCAGCTCCTCCAGGAAGCACTCCCAGACTGCAACAAACATACAGCCCTCTGTCCTCGGCTCAGCCACTCCAATTACTGCCCGTGTGTCTGACTAGGATATAATCAAGCCTGAATGTCCATCTCCTTGTATAGAATGGCAGTTCCCTGAGGGCTGGGACCTCATGTCCTTTGTCCCTTTTCAGCCCAGCACTTAGCCCGGGACAGGGCAGGTGGCAGACACGCAGTAAGGATTTGCTGAAGAATAAACGAACAATTTCTAACAGACATAACTGAGCTCTCATTCTGTCCAGCTACCTTTGTGCACCTACTGCGTGCCGGCGCCCTATAGCATACCTGCAGAAAATGTTTGTTGAATGAATGAATGAGCAAATTCATCCCGCTGGACAATGAGGAGAAGGGTGGATAGGATATATGAAAAAGGGGCACACCGTAACTAATGACCCCACTGAAGGCTGACAGCTGGAGCAGGAGGAGGAGATGAGACCCTCAAGAGAGACGGCAGACGACCAAGACAGACACTAAGGGGTGTCTCCGTGCAGGAGAAGAGAAGAAACAGGGAGGGTCCGAGAGGCAGAAATAGAAGCAAAGAGATGGGATTCACCGAGGGGGCTCTGGAATTGAAAGTCCAGGAAACCCCGTCGAGGATCCTCCGGGACCCAGCTCCGCACCCACCATGCTGCCACAGGAGGACAGAGAAAAGCCCACTGGAGGCTCCCAGCTCGGCCGGCTGCCGGGCCAATGGCACAGCACCGGCATGAGGCTGAGCAACAGCACTGCCCAGCCTGGCTCCGGGCCACCTGCCCGTGGGTCTGGCTCCTCCCTCGCCCTCCCTGGGGCAGCTCCCACAGGGACTCGGACTGATGCTGTGCTGACGCCCCTCCCACAGCGGGGAAGGGGGCCCTGCGAGGGCTTTGTCCCAGGCTGTGGGGCCCAAGACAGGGTAATCCCCATCTGGGGCTTCCCAGTGGAATGTCTTGATCTGGAAACAAACCCCAGACTACCCGGAGGAATCGAGTAACGCGCACGCATAAAACACCAAGAGCAACCAATGCCCGCCCCACGGAAGGCGCGCACAACGGTGGCCACGATGGTGTCGCGTGCCCTTCAGACGATGCTAGGTACATATGCCCACCGACCACTGCTGATGGAGTGGAAGCATTCGGTCAAGGTTATATTCTTAATGAGGAGCCACCAAAGGCCCTTCGACCTGTGCCTGAACTCCCCAGGGTGGAGGCCTGCACCTCTTCTAGGAGCCGCCTGGTCGGCTGCCGGACAGCCCCGGCTCTTGAATTTTGAGAAATGCAAGAAATAGAAAACTTTTCTCCATTCCCTTCCCCTCACCCATTTGTCCTGGTTCAACCCAGTGTGTCACCCTAATGGAGCCTAACCTTGTTTGGACATGAAAGCCCTTGAGAAATGTCCACAGGTGAATATGATTTTTTTTATGACTATAATTTAAAGAGAATTCTTTTATGACTCTGATTTCAAGAGAAGGAACTTCTGAAGCCGTTTGGGGGGAGGGTGCTGGCGGCCTCTTTGTGCGTCTTCCTTCCGTGGGCTCGGATGTGCGCTCTCGGGCATGTGGCACTAGCCTGCAGTTGTGAACGGGTGTGGGGAACATATGTGTAATGCCCTGTGGCTGGGGCCGTGGAGCACGTGTGCCTGTGTGGTCACATGCAGACACACCAGTGGGGGGTGCGTGCTGTTGTGTGCGGGCGTATCTGTGAGTGAGCAGTACCCTGCAGAGACATGTGGGTGGGTATGGGTGTGCATGGTGTGTGTGTGTGTATGGAGTTGTGCACAGGCCCGGGCACGTGGGGCGTATATCTAAGGGGGCTGAGTAATTTTATCCTCCACGGTTTCGATTACATCTATTCTTCCTGCAAACATCTGCTTTGTGGGGGCCACGCGGCTTGCTCTGTTCTGGGGTGAGCCGGGCTCACGCACCCTGTGGCAGAGTGCAGCGCCGATGTAATCTCCTTAAACAAAACAGGCCAGCAGGAGGCCCTTTCATGCTATTCAAAGGGCACTGACTAAGCCCACTGCTGTCCAAACAGTCGGGCGGGGTGGGGGCGGAGGTGAAAGGTTAGCCATTGATCATGTCCCCGGCCCACCTCATCTGCCACTGGGCTCTGTCTAAAGCTCAGCTTAGATGTCAGCTGGTCGAGCTCCAGGCCCTAAATAACGCCGAAGGGGCAGCAGGACCTGGGCGACACTTCAGCAAACGTGCGGAGTCTATCTGTGTGCACCGGGTGGAGACAGTGTCCCTGCCTTGAGGAGGAGGGGTGGCAGCGTGGGTGCTCGGGCCAGCCACCCACACGGTGACACACGCTCTCCTGTTCCCCATCATGCACCAGGCCAAGCCGTAAATATGCTTCTCAAAACAAGGAAAGTCCGAGAAACTGCCCCAGACCATAGGAGGCTAAGGAGACGTGAGGACTTCCGCGGTGTCCTGCACTGGGGCTGGGAACGGTAAAAGGACATCGGGGGAAAACTGTAAAATCTGAATAAGGTGTGGAGTTTAGTTAACTGTCATGTTTACAAAAAAGTGGGCAAAATATTTGAACCAACACCACCCAAGAAGATCTACAGGTGGTAAATTAGCATGAAAACATGCTCAATATATTATCCAGCGTGGAAATGCAAACTAAAACCCCAGTGAGCTGTCACTACACACCTACTGCCATGGAAATAAAAAGCCTAATGACAGTGAGTGATGGCGAGGATGTGGAGTAACTGGAAGGATTGTACGTTGCTGCTGGGAGAACAGTGTGGCAGTGTCTTATCTAATGAAATGTCCACTAACCGCCCGACCCAGCAACCCCACTGCTAGGCATTTACCCTAAAGAAACGAAGACTGATTTTCATTGCAAACCTGCATGCAAATGTTTGTAGCAGCTTTGTTCATAATTGCCCCAAACTGGAAACGACCCAAGTGTCCTTTAACAGGTGACTAGATAAGCAAGCTGTGGTCCAGCCAGGCGATGGGATGCTGCTCAGAGATAAAAGGAAAGAACTATGGATGGGAGCAATGACGTGATGACTCTCAGGCAGCATCATGGCCTGTAAACGAAGCCAGTCTCAAACTTTATACAATGTATGACACCACTATTTATCATATGACATTCTGAGAAAGGCATCTCAGGATGGAGAACAGATCCCGGGTTACCAGGGGCTCGGGGGAGGGGGAGGGTTCAACCACAAAAGGCTGCACTGGCGTGGGGAACTATCCTGTATCCCAACTGTGGTGGTGCGTACGTGGATCTGCACAGGAATGTGTTCAAATTCATAAAACTGTATGCCCCCCAAATTTTAATTTTACAGCATGTTATTTGAAAAATAAAAGACATGTAAACTTTTTTGGTATAGAGAAAATACAAAATTGTGTTTAAATATACTAAAGAAAAACTAAGTAAAGTTTGTATGTCTTCACCCAGAAATCTCACTTCTAGGACTTGATCCCAAAGAAATAATTATGGATGGGCACAAAGAATTAACTAGAGAGAAAGTTCATCGTGGGATTATTATATAGAAAAATTGAAAATAGCCAAAATATCTGATAATGGGAGATTGGTTAAATCAAGGATATTTCCGTAAATGGAAGAGCCTTCCTGATATTCTTTATTCTGCAGACTGCTTCTTTCTTGGCATTTAGCACATATTATTACGTATTTTTTTTGTTTTTTTTTCCCCTTTGTTGTCTCTCTCTCCTTCCACAAAATAGGGAATACATCAGAATGTATTTGTTTACCACTTCTGTCTAAGAACTAGCATCATGGCTGATAGTAGGTGTTCAATAAACATTTGACGGACAAATGGATGAAACTGATGTCATAGAAGAACAGCATTTTAGTACCTGGAAAGATGGTCATGTTATATTAAGTAAATCTCATTTTGAAAAAAAAGGCGGGGGGGTGGGGAGAGTACCTGTCCTTAGAAAATACTAGAAGTTTCCGGAAGGTAAGAATACAGGTATATGGGTTAATTTTGGTTCTTTTTTTTCTGGCCTGAATTAATTTTCTCTTTGTCCTGCCGTGAACAGGAATGGCTCTCATCATTTTAACATGCTATGTGAAAGCAGCTGTTAGAATCCTGAATGACGCATGCTTTGGTGGGCGCTGGCCTCTGCCGTGAGATCTTGGGAGGCAGGGGAGATGAACGCCCCTTGGAGTGGGGTGGAGGAAGGGCAGGAAGTTGCAGAGAAAGGCCCCTTCTGTGGTGCGGATTGCCCACTGTCCTCATGAACTGGGCCCCCATGACTCTGAGATGAGGCCTCGTGGATACTGGACACTCCTGGAGCTCAGGCAAGTTCAGACCTTCCAAAGGCTTTCTCCGCCTCAGCCTCGCTACCCTCAAATATGACCAGAGAGAGTGTCTCTAACACACGCATCTGATCATATTGTGACCCTCTCTACAGGCTTTCACGGACTCCCAGAGCCCTCATTAGCATTGCCAGATAAAATACAGGCGCTCTGGTAAATTAGAATTTCAGAGACACACTGAAAAGTTTTTAGTATAAGTATGTCTCAAATATTGCCTGGGAAATACTGATACGAAAAATTACTCGTTGTTGATTTGAAATTCAAATTCAACTGAGCATCCTGGTTTTGTTGTTTGTTTTTTGCTATAGCTGCCAACCCTACAAATCAGGCGTACAGCGGCATTCACGATTCTACAGGCAGGACCGGCCTCTGCCTGCCTCACAGACTCACAGCCCCCCACACCCCACATCGCCACCTCCTTTCAGTCCCACAGACCAGCTTTCACCCCCAGTGCCCTGCACGAGCGTCTTCAGGCTTCCACATTTCCACACACTCCCTTCCTTCTATGACCTTCTGCCCCTCAAACATCTGGCTAGCTACTTCTCTCACTTGTGTACCTTTCTCTGTCGTTTTTGTGGCTTTTTTTCCTCATTACATGTAGTTATCTAAGTTCTATATGGAAATTTTTAAAAATCAAGACAAACCAAAAGGAGAAAACTATAACATACACACACAGAGAACATATTTCTTTGTAAATTTTTTTAACCTAACATTATCCTGTACATCTTTCCATGCTGTTCTATATTCTTCTACTGCATCATTTTTAATGGCTGCATAGTATTTCACCACATGGGCAAACTCTATCTTATTTAATTAATCATCTACTGTTGGGCACAATGGGTTTCTGATTGTCTGAAATTAGAACAGGCCTGTGATGAACATCCTCACAGTTAAATCCTTCCATATATTCATGGTGATTACCTTAGAGGAAGCGCCAAGAACTAGCAATACTGAGTTAAATCATATATACGCCTTCAGACCTCTGATGAAGACGGCCAAATTGTCTTCTAGAAACGTGCCAACCTCCTCAGCGGCCAGCGGTGCGCCCGCCCGCTGCAGGCCAATAGCAGTCACTAGAGTGTTTTGAAAATCTTCGCCAGTGTGACGGACGAAAGAGAAAACTTGTTTGAATTTACAATTACTAGTGAAGTTAAACCTTTTTTTGTGCATTTCTCCTCTTGTGAACTGCTTCCACTGGGCTTGCAAGGTTCAGTGCGAGGGTGACGCTTCTTCTTCCCTGACCCCCACTGGGCTTGCCTCTGAAACACTGACTTCCCGGCTTTAAAGGGCTGGTTTACCGGCCTGGCCCCACTAGACAGTGAGGCCCTGCTGGGGCCTGGGCCTGGGCTCCTTCTGCCTCTGGCAGTTCTGCACGTCCTCTGAGGGTGACAAGGGACCCAGGCCTCGGGACCGGGCTGCAGACCCAGAAGGGCCCTCAGCACACACTGCTTGTGGGGGTGGCTGGGCACAGGTGGTGGAGTGGACCTGTGGGATGAGAAGGCTCAAGAAAACCAGCCGCAGGGCAGGGCGTGAAGGACCAGTGGTGGCCCTGGTTCTGCTGCACCCTGGACAAACCTCTGGGTGTCTGCGGCGTCAGTACCACAGTATTGCCCGAATCCCTGCCAGAGAGGGAGGTGAGAAGGAGCGATGGAGGGGCACGGCCCTGGAGGGAAGCCAAGACTGAGGAGGAGTCACTGGGCCCTGGGATGTGCTGCTCCCCACAGGGCTGGTTCCTGCCCCTCTGCGTGAAGGTTCTGGGGCCCCACTCCCAACTGGCCAGCATCAAGGCTGCAGTTGCTCGCACTGGCCACCAGGAGGCACTGCAGTCCCAATAAAGTCCCTCAGAGCCAACGGTGGTGCCCCAGTTGGCCCCAGAACCCATGAAGCTTCCAGAAGGGTGGTTGAAGACCCAGGCCTGACCTGGGAGGGTTTGCCAAACAAGCAGTTATTCAGTCCTACTATGTGTCCATTGCTGTCCTAGCAAACACAGGGGACGCAGAGATGGATGAGGCGGGCCTCTGCCCTTCCCCACCGAGCTCCCTCCTCCTCTAGTTCTGGAGGTTTTTGCATTCTTGACTCGTTTCAGTCCCCTCAAAATTCCCACATGGTGGTCCTCATGAGCATCTTCATTCTACAGATGGGCAAACTGAGGCTTGGAGAGAAGGGACCCATCGAATGTGGCCAGCAACTGAGTGGCAGGCCTCTACTTGTATTCCTCAGAGTCGCCTCCCTTGCCAGAGACTTGTAAATGAGCCATGCAGACGCCCCCCGCGATCCCCAGTGTTTTTCCCAGCTGGCTTTCCATGGAGCTGTCAGATTCGTTGCCAGCTCCTCTGTGGGCTCTCCCCGAGGGAGGCATCAGCAGAGGCCGGGCTGCAGCCCCTTCTCCACTGCTCCGCCCTCAGACAGAGCTCTCTCAGTTCTTCCCACATAGCGGGTGGGGGTCTTTCTGTGGTCCAGAGGATGGAGGGGCCTGCCCAGAGCCAAGGAGGGAAAAGGAACCAGCACTGGGCTTTCACTAAAAACCAGGAACCCTGCGTTGTGCTCCACCCAGTACTGGGCCATCTATCACGCCATCACCCCTGCTATGGCTATCGACTCTTTACAACCATGTAAAACATCCCCACTTTACAGCCCCAGAAACTGAGGCCAGAGGGAGTCAATGACTTGTCTAAGAATACACTATTGGTGAGAGGCAGAGCTAAGGCACCAAGCCTGGTGTGCCTTCTCTGGACCCTCCTGGGGTGGAATGCCCTGGGTGGGACAGGGACGGGGCAGCCAGGAGGCAGGGTCAGGAGGAGGGGAGAAGATTGGGAGTCGCAGAAGGAAGCGCCTCTCAGATGCCTCTAAATGGGCCCCATCGCATCCCACCCTCAGTGCTGGCCCTGAGAGAACTGCATTGAACATCTGGGACCTCAGATGTGGCCCAGCGCTTGCTCTCAGGACCTTGTCTTCGGGGTCTCCTCCATCCCTCAGCATACGCCCAACAAATTCTTTCTTGTTCTCTCCCAACACCCTGTTGTGGTTGCATTCATTCTCCACTACCTGCTGAAGTATTCAGCGGTAAAGAGGCGTATGTCTGACCTACTCTTAAACGGTTCAGAAAGACAGACCATGGAGATGTGTATACGCATGCGTCAGTACATACATTTATACATAGAGAGCGCAAGACAGGTTGAGAATGAGAACACAAATGTGGTCAAATGTTAACATTTGGGGAATCGGTGTAAAAGGAGATCAGAGAATTCTTTGTTACTCATAGCTTTTCTAGAAGTCTGAAATTAGGTCAAAATAAAAAGTTTTTAGGGGCCAGCCCGGTGGCACAGCAGTTAAGTGCGCGCGCTCTGCTTCGGCGGCCCTGGGTTCGCAGGTGCGGATCCCGCGTGCGCACCAATGCACCGCTTGTCAAGCCATGCTGTGGTGGCGTCCCATATAAAGTAGAGGAGGATGGGCATGGATGTTAGCCCAGGGCCAGTCTTCCTCAAGAAAAAAGGGGAGGATTGGCATCGGATGTTAGCTCAGGGCTAGTCCTCCTCACAAAAAAAAAAAAAAAAAAAAAAAAAAGAGTTTTTAACAAGAAGAAGTATGTGGATGAATGGGAAGAAACCACTGTGTCCAGGAACCCCAGTTCTGCATCTGTATTAACTGGAACAGCACCCAGACTGGAGTTTAGTTAGTAGCCTCCCCACCTCCCCTCACCGGCACCATCCCAGCCTCTAAAATGAGCTAGCACACGGTGATCAGAATCACGAGGCAGAGGCCGACTCTGGGAACAAACCCACCCACAGAAGTGACTGGTGACCCCGTTAGAGCACCCGGTTCCTCTGACAGCTCTTCCAAGGCCTGTAGTAGGCAGCATTTTGTTAGGTGAGGTCAAGCTACTACTGGAACTGAAAAGTAAAGAAACTACTTTATTGTATGAGCCTATTATAATTTCAGCTTTCCTACAATTCACCTAAATGACTGAGGTTTCCTTGTATTTTAAAAGAAAGTGGTTAAAAAGAAAGCCCACTGACAATAGCTAAAATGTGGAAGCAACCCACGCGTCCATGGATGGAAGAATGGATAAACACAGTGTGGTCTATCCATACAATGGACTATTACTCAGCCTTAAAAAGGAAGGGAATTCTGACCTGTGCTACAGCATGGATGAACTTGGAGGACACTGTGCTGAGAGGAATAAGCCAGTCACAAAAAAGGCAAATACCGCATGTCTCCCCTTATATGAGGTCCCTAGAGCAGTCAAGTTCACAGACACAGAAAGTAGTACAGTGGGCGCCAGGGGCTGGGGCGTTAGTGTTTAAGGGGCACAGAGTTTCAGTTTTACAAGATGAAAAGAGCTCTGGAGATGGACGGTATGAGGGTTGCACAACATTATGAATGTATTTAATACCACTGAACTGTACACTTAAAAATGGTTAAGATGGTAAATTTTAGGTTATGTTAGTTTACCACAATAAAAAAAAATTTGCAAAAAAGAAAAGAAAGCCCACCAGCCAGTGTCCCTTGGGGCTTCGTTTGTCCTGCCTTCAGTGCCCACTGCCCACTCCATCCAGGGCTAGGTCCCCTCCATCCCCCAGCCTGTGTCCCTAAATTCTTTCTTCTTGTCCCCTCCTCCACATTGTCTTGGTTGGCATCTCATTCCTTGGTCCTCTCGTTTATTCATTCATCATGCACCTCCTCAGAGCCTCCCCTTAGCCCTGGCCTCACGGAGGGGACAGACAGGCCACAGCGGGGTCAAGTGTTACAGGGGCTGGTGGGCAAAGCACTGCATCCGGGGCACCAGGGGGTCCACCAGGAGGAGCAGTCAGTTCTGGTTGGAAGGTCAGGGAGGGCTTCAGCCACAGGGTGGCCTTGAACTGAGTATTAAGAACCAAGGAGGCCTTGGCAAGTCATGTTACATTTTGGGGCAAAACAAGACCCCCCCCAACTCCCCACACTGTGCTGGTCCTAAATTACCAATGAGAAGCTGTAGACAGGGGCCTCCCACCAGGGCTGGTGACAATAATAAAAACAGCAATATTATAATCCCTGGATTTGAGCGGTAGTGATCCATCCACTGTCTCATCTGATCCTCCCCGGATCCCCAGGAGGTCACTGGGGATGTAAAATGTTACCCCCATTTTACAGATGAAGAAACCGAGGTCCAGAGAAGTGGAATAACTTGCTCAAGATCACATGGCTGGGAGCGGGCAGAGCTGGGATCTGAACCCAGATGGCCCAGCTCCAAGCCCAGTGTCCAGCGTATCGCCTCTAGAGGCAGCGGCGTGTTGTCTTTCTTACACAGGGAGGCTCTTGGAGGGAGCGCGGGCTGGCTTTATCTTGTCACCAGCAGACACAGTTGAGCCACAGGAGTAATTTCCATCTCAGGGGACTGATCTACACTGAGCTTTGGGGCCACCATGAGAAGCCCCACTTACGGCCTAACACAGGAACATCACCTCCTGATGTTTACCGGCTGGGGCGGGTGGGGGTCTCACCTCACTCAGGGAATCCAGCCATCTCTGCTAACTGCTCTCGCCAATGAGACTGGAAGCTTCCCAGCAACCTGCCTTCCAGGCCCAGCCCAGGTCTCATCCCCGGGCTCTGCTAGATGCGGCTGGGGGAGGTCCCGGCACCTCGCAGGGGAAGGGGAGCCGGCTGGGCCGGGGTCACTGCCTGAGAAGCAGAAGGAACCTCCCACACCCTCCCTTCACCCCAACAGTCAGCCCCAGAGCTCAGGGGCCGCACTGGGCCACCCATCACCTCACAGGCGGGATACAGAGACCCCGAGCCGTCACAGCCCATCAGTGGAAGGACTGCGTCTCCTGATTTCACATCAGCCCTGTGGTCTGTCTGCCCACCGCCCCTCTCTGCCTCCCCCAGGCCATGCGGCCTTGGGCCTGTTCCTAAACGTCTCCCGCCTACTCCCTGCTCTCTGATGGGAAGAAGCCTGCATCCCTGGGCATCCCCCTGGAGACCTGTGACAGCACTCAGGGACCCAGGGCAGGCAAGGCGGAGAAGCGCAAATCATGCACTAGGCGAGACGAAATGAGTGAGAGGTCTTCGGAGTGGGACAGGCATGGGTCTGACTCCTGATCCTGCCATCTATTTGCAGCATTCATTCATTCATTCATTCAGCAACACCCCTGGAGCACCAGCTATGTGCCGGGCAAAGTTCCAGGCGGTAGAAATACAAAACCCAATAAAGCACGGCCCCCGCCTTCAAGGGCCCACTTTGTGAGGGGGCAGTGACTACAGAACAGGGAGGTGAACAGAGCGGGGCACCCAGGCCAGCCCGGGGGCGGGGGGCTATTTTCAGGGGCAACCCCAGATCTCTACATAGAGGGGCTTCAAGGCAGCGATCTGGTGGGAAGGGGCTGTTGAAGCTGTGTTTAGCTAACACTTTACACAAGGTGAGGAAATAGTGGTTTTCCCTGTCAAAGAAATGGGGGGAGACTGAAGGAGATGATTAAGGAGGCTCCGAAGACCCCCGTGACTCTGCCACTGAAGGGTGGGTGTCCTCGGCAAAGTGACTTGGCCTCTGTGTGCCTCAGTTTCCTCATCTGTAAAGTGAGGCTGGTAATATCCACATCCCACAATGTTTGTGAGGTCTGAACGAAGCAGAGTCATGAATGCACATCCTTGCCTGATACACAGCACGCTCTCATCAAGCGGATCCTCCACGATATGTTAATACAGTTACTATCAGGGGGGTGAGCGAGGCCAGGGCAGCCACAAGAGCAAAGCAAAGTCACTCAGCCTGTGATGTCTCACCCCACCTGCCTTCCCTCGCCAGGCGCACTCTCTTCCTTGCAGATTTCCCAGCTCCACTGCCCAGAACGATATTTACAAACCTCTGTCCAAAGTAGCCCCCAGGGTCCCCTTCCAATCAGGGCCCATTTCACATACATATATAACAAAGACTGTCAGTGGGGTGACACATTTGAACCCAATGCAAAAATCAGAGGTTCAATTTATTTTCTTATATATATATTTAAAACTTGTAGTTTATTTTCAAGAAAGACCCTTACATAAATACATTTTAACCTAAGTAGGTTGCAACGGAAGGTATCACCATGAAATGAGAATTGTAATTTTTTTCATGCTTCCTTTATTTAAGAGAATTGTAATTTTAATCTTTGCATGGAATACCGTGTGGCTCGAAAAACCAGTTGACAAAGTTCAGTTCAGTTGTGAGCTACTTATGAAAACCTCGCTCCCACTTAACAGTCTTGGTGACGTCTGGACCACTCTCTTATGTGAGCACACCGATGTTTCACTGCTCAAGGAGAATTTTCTTGGCGAGAGCATCCGGCCCCCCTCCAACCATCATACCACCTGAACAGTATCTGGGGGTGGGGCGTGCCAGGAGGGGCCATTCCAGAAATGCACCTCCACCTCTGCTGCACCATCACACAGAAACCAGCCTCAGTGATCCAGGGCCATGTCAGGGCCCTTTCTGCCTAGTGAACCCCCGGGTCACCATCCAGGCCCGAGTCGAGCATCACCTCCTCCCTGTGGCTTCCCTGCCACAACCTCCTCCGAGCCCCACTAACGGCCCTTGATCATCAAATCACCTATCACAGAGCATCGCAAGAGTGGATTTATGGCAGCCTCCGCCGTTAGACAGTACCCCCGACAAGGGCAGGGAGAGTGTCTCACCGAGATCTGTTACTCATGTCTGGGAGTCAACAAATATCTGTTGAACTGAATTCATCTTGTTAAGTCAAGGAATGTGTCAGTTCCAGGAGGGACCACGTCAGCCTGGAAAGAACGTGCTTCTTTCACCAAGATCAAGCGTTTTCTTTCTCTAAATATGTTCATTCTAACTTAGAGCATCATTTACAAGCTGAAAAAGCAAGATTTTCCTCCCCTTGGACGAGAGGGGAAAAAGACTGGCTGAAGAAATTGCAAGGCTGCTGAAGTTTCCTGAGGTTGATAAGGATGGAGAAGATTAGTCACCTTTGCTTTAAAAAAAACTCCACATTGGGGCCGGCCGTGTGGCATAGTGGTTAAAGTTAGGCACGCTTCACTTCGGCAGCCTGGGGTTCACAGGTTCAGGTCCTGGGCTCGGACCTACACCAGTTGTCAGCCATGCTGTGGCAGCAACCCACATACAAAATAGAGGAAGACTGGCACAGACGTTAGCTCAGGGCCAGTCTTCCTCGAAAAAAAAAAAAAATTCCACCTTTGTAACAGTCAAATGGTTAAAAATTCAAAATTTCTAGAACATAATTATATCTAAATTGTTAGTGAGAGTTTCCATCTCAATGACTGGGGTTTGGAGTAAGCAGGTTCTAAACGTTCTACCCATCAAGATATAATAAGTAATAATAATAGTCAATATTCCAATATTTACAACTAGCGTGTTGGTTGAAAATGGTTCTTTCATTGACTTCTGCTCATTTGGACTGAAAAAAAAACTTAAGTCTTTGCTTTAAAGTGCATAGTGTGTATTTTCCACTGAGAAAACCTTAATCCACAGAGGATGTGTGACAAGCACATCTCTTTTCAACCTGTTACTACTTTTCAGGGGAATGAATCAGCCCATGAAAAACTGAGAATGTACTCCGTGTAGCACAGAAACTGGCTTCTGTGGAATCTTCTCTGAGGGGCTGGGTCCTGTGGGGCTCAGTAGGTAAAGCAAGAGGCCGTGCCTTCACGGAGGAAGCCCGGCCCTCGCTGTCCACCTGCCTCGGCTCAGGCAAGGTGTCTCCACGCCGGGCCCCTCATCTCGGCCTAGACGCTGGTGCTGAGCACACGAGGAGGCCGTTCCAGGTGCGATCAGGTATCAAGACTTTAGGGAGGGGCTGGGTCGGTTCCTCCATCCTCCCCTGTGGAGCTGCTCCCCCACACACAGGACCCCGGGTTGCGCTGGGCTGGTTCTGAGGATGGCTCTGGAAGGAGGAGGGGAGGGGGCCTGGGCAGTCAGGATCTGTGGTCATCATGTGAGTGGGGGAGGGGAGGACGGTGGGCTGTGCACTGAAAGTCCCTCCCAGGTGCACCCCACTCCACAGTTCACTGAGCTCTCACATGCTTGGTCATGTCTGGTGGGCACACAGGCGTGAGGCCACAAGGCAGCGGGCGTTAGCCCCAGGGGCGCAGGAGTGGCAAGGAAAAGGCCCTTCTGCTTCAGGAGATCTGGGCTCAATTCACAGCAGGGACACTTGGGCAGGCTCCTGGGCCTCTGTGGGTCTCACCTTCCTCATCTGTAAACTGGGGATAACAATGCCTCCAGAGAGGTGTGAGTGGAGGATCCCAGTCCAGGCCTGGCCCACGGGCGCTCCCTTAGCCAGATACTCCCTTAATGGCAGGTAGGCAGGCCGGGGCCCAGAGTGGGTGCAGACCCTCCCTGACGCGCCCGAGCCCAACATTCCCTGTGCCCAGCCCTGTGCCCATGCAGAGACGAACACAACACACGCCCGCCCTCGGGGACCTCCTGCTCTGAAGTTTGGGGTCAGATGAACACAGAGCACAGACTTTGGGAAGGGGAAGGGAGAAAGTTATGTCCCAGCTCACAACGCCTGGGTACCAGGGGCGGCAGCCTGGGGAGATGTGGCCCACGGGTTCTGAGGGGCCCAGTGTGCCCTCCTTCTCCCTTCCTTGATCCCTCCTGTCCCCCGTGCTAGGCAGGCGACCAGCCTCCACCCCTGTCATCACTCATCCATATTTTAAAAGATTTTGTCAACCACACAGTACAGATTCAGGAATAATTGGTTTACTTTCCGATTTTACGCACGCAAGTCAAGTGTAACTGTCTGTCAAAGTCTCTGACCAGCCTGACAATCGGGGTTCCAGCAAAATCCTTTCAATCATAACAGCTGGTGTTTATGGAGCACTTGCTCTGTTCCAGGAACGGTTCTAAGCGCTTTACCTATATTACCTTATTTAAGTCTCACAATATTCCTCAAAGATAGATATTATTCTTATCCCCACATGACAGATAAGGAAATTGAGGCAAAGAGATCAACCAATTTGCCCAAGGTCCCTCAGCTGGACAGGCTGACATCTGTTTCCAGTTCTGGCTACACCAGCCGCCCCAAACCCGAGGCGTCTGAAGCTTCAGGCAGCCCGTGAGCCCGTGTGTGGCTGAACACAGTTTCTACAGGATTCCAGAAATGCTAGAAATGGTGCCTGTCACTCGCCTTTGGGCGCCGGGCTGGGAGAGCAGGCTCGAGCAGGCCTCTGTTCAATGCCCTGGGCGGGGGATCCCAGGCAGGAAGTACTGGCCTCACAAGAGAGCCCTCTGGGGCTCCCACTGCTCCCCCGCAGCGACAGCTGCTTCTCCAGAGCCCCCTCCTCTCTGCTCACCTACTGTGGACGCAGAATCCCGTCTAGCCCCTGGAGGCCCAGGCCCTGGCCCTGCCACTCCCTGGACAGCACCGGGGATGGCGGGGGTGGAGGACAGGGAGCGGCAAGTGCCTCTCACAGGATCAAACAGAAAATGTTCAAGACATTCACAGGCCAGGAGCACTGAGCCGGTGGGGGTTGGACAGGGGGCTTCCCTCTGGGAGCTCCTCCCAGATCAACCGGGAGGGGGCTCTGGGATCGTGTCACAGAAGGGAGTAGTCCCAGATTTGGACCCTAAGAGCACATGAGAATTTCCCCCAAGGCCACGTCCTCAGAGGAGGGTCAGCTGAAGTACACGGGGGCCCAGCCAGAGGCCAAGGTCCTGGCTCCGGCACCTCATCCGTGGCTCTGCTCTCCACCCCTTCTCACAGCTCTGGTTCCCAGAAAACAAATGTGTCCCTGAGCTGACTCTCTTTGGCTGGTCAGTCACTGGCCTGAAGGCAAGGGGATGGACAGAATGACTCACGAGGTTCCTCATACTCTGGGATTCTGGATTTCACCTAAGAAGGCCAGGCCGGGACAGACAGACCAGTGAAACAGAAGAGAGAGCCTAGAGATAAACTCTCAAATATACAGTCAATTGATTTTCAACAAAGGTGCCAAGACCATTCAACGGAGAAAGGAGTCTTTTCAAAAAATGGTTCTGGGAAAACTGGATATCCTTGGACCCTTATCTTACACCATATACAAAAATTAACTCAAAATGGATCAAAGACCTAAACTGAAGAGCTAAAACTATAAAGCTCTTAGAAGAAAACATAGAGGAAATTCAGGACACTGGAGGTGGCGATGATTTCTTGGATATGACACTGAAAGCACAGGCAACAAAAAAATTGGTAAATTGGATTTCATCAAAATTAAAAAGTTTTGTGCATCAAAAGGACACTATCCAGAGAGTGATAAGACAACCCACAGAATGGAGAAAATATTTGCAAATCATATATCTGATAAAGGATTAGTATCTAGAATATATAAAGAACTCCTATAACTCAACAAGAACAGAAAACAAGCCAATCCAAAAATGGGCAAAGGACTTGAACAGACTTTTCTCCAAAGAAGATACACAAATGATCAGACACAAAAGGACAAATATTGTATGATTCAACTTGTATGAAGTACCCAGAATAGGAAAATTCAGAGACAGAAAGTAGAAGAGAGGGTTCCAGGGGCTCAGAGGAGAGGGAGATGGGAGTTATTATTTAATGGGTCTGTTTGGGATGACAAAAAAGTTCTGGAAATAGAGAGTGGTGATGATTACACAACATTATGAATGTACTTGATGCCACTGAATTGTACACTTAAAAATGGCTAAAATGATAAATTTTGTGTTATGTATATTTTATCACAATAAAAAAGTATTCCTAATTAAGATAAAGATTTTGAATTTTTTCAAAAAGTCCATACTGACACTTAACTTAGGGTCTTGGCCTCTCACTGCACTGCTCAGAGGCCTCCGGGGGCTTCCCCAGAGTCTGAACTCCTCAGCAGGAAGTGAACGGCCCTCTTGGCTTTGCCCCCACCATTCCTCAAGCTCCATCATGCCTGTATCCATCATGCCCCCTGCACGAAACACTTGCTCTTTCCCAAACACTCCAGATACTTTCCTGACCCTTGTTTGTGCTGTTTTCTGAGCCTAGAGTGCCATTTCTGGCTCCTTCAAATGGTGAGCTCCTATTCAACCTCCAAAGTCCACTTCAAATGCCCCTGTCCATGAAGCCCCAGTCCATTTGCACTTTCCCTGGGGACTCCCACTGCGGCTAATGAGGCCGTCAGCTCCCTGAGGGCAGGAATCAGCTCATTCACTGCCAAATGCTGGATGCCTGCCTGACACAGGGGCACACCCCTGCAGGACGGGGGAGAACTGCCCGTTTAACTGGAGCCAGCCCTGGGGGTGCAGCAGCCGGACCCCAGCCTGTGGCCTCTAAGGTGAGAGGCAAAGAGGGAACAGTGACGAAAAGCGGGGGTTCCCCTCCAGCTGCCAGAGTCTGAGAGGACCTAAGGCTCACACAAAGTAGGGCCGCCCAGGACTTCCCTGCTCTCACCCCCGACAGGGATCCCTGTGGAAATAAATTACTTTCCAGCAGGATGCAAGAGAACTAGAAGTCGGGTTCTCACCCCACGACTAGATTTAAAGGAAGGAGGAAGAGACGATAGAAAGATTTTTAGAGTTCCTTGCATATTCACATCCCATATCATTCATTCCTTCATTCATTCATTCACTCATCAACAAACATTTATTGAACACCTACCCTGTACACCAAGCCCTGCTCCAGGCTCTGGGAACATAGTTTGAAACAGAACAGAGAAGAGCCTCACCCAGTCTCTCATCCTCCCCAGAGGAGAGCATTTCCCCATTGTTTGGTCCCACACATGTTCCTCAGATCCACCCTGCTCTGACCAGAGGTTCTGGCACGTTCCTGGGGCCTCTGGAAACTTGAGGAGTAATCCCTCAGAACAGTTATGAAGCACCTACGCATGCCTGGCCCCCCGCTCTCACGCGGCTCAGCGGGACATTTGAACAGGTGAAGAAGTCGTGCCCAAGGTCACAGTCAGGTCTAGAACGCCGACCTGCCAGGCACCCAGCTCACCCTTGACCCTCCACCACACCCCCAGATGTGCAGATGGGAAGAGCTCACTGGGGGTCGAGTTTACAAAACCCCGTCTTCCAATCTCATATCATCCGGAATAGGATTCGGGTGCCCTCAAGTCTCATTAGGATCATCCTACAAAAGGAGGCCTTTTAGCTTCTCAGAGCCCTTGGTCATCAAGAAGTTGCCGTCTCTCTTGCTAGCCGTCCCACCTTGGGCGAGTTACCACGCTCTACGAGGCTCTCGTAGAGGTTCTCATCCATGAGATAGGGATGCTAACAGCATCTCTCTTAGGGGGCCGTGACTGGGAGTCAATGGAATCACACATGAGAAGCACGTGGCACACTGCCTACTGCACCGGCAGGAGCGCTCAGTGAAAGTGGGCCATCATGTGGTGTCATCAGCACCAGAGGCCTGTCTTGCCAATTCTAACCCCCTTCTAACTCACGCCCCATCAGCCTCACTTCATTATCGTCTGTGTCTTGCACATGGGAAGACTGAGGGAGGAGCCAGGCGAGGCACGCCACACTCTTCCCCTTTGGCAGGTGGGACCAACCTTCTGCCTCCCAAGGAAGCTCTCTCGGTACCACGAATCCGGCAGAGTGGTGGGCCCAGAGGACCCATCCACCTCTCTCGGTGCCTCCATCCCAGGCCTGGAATAGCACAGAACCGCGGGCCTCAGAAGTCATGGAGTACCATGCAGGGGTTTCACAGATAGGAGATGAGGCCCCGAAAGGGGACCTGTGGAGGCGAGCTGTGTGCATGTTTGTCTGACCTGCCCGACGGTGAGCTCTCTTCTTGATGGCGGGGGTGGTGGAACTGTCCCAGCTCAGTGCTGGACGTAAGCCAGAGGTGAACCCCCAGGGCTGAATGGTGCCGCTGCAGCTGCAGACAGGGCCAGGGAGATCCCAGGACACAGGAGAGGCCCACAACTCTGCGAGGACCCCAGAGTCTCCACACACCCTCTGAAACCTGATCAGAACTCCACCCCCATTTGCAATACTCTAGTACTCTCAAAGGGCAGATAACACGAGGGGGTGGTGCCCCGAGTCTTCCCAGGCAGAGAACTTGACCCTATCTGCAGGCACACCACCTCTCAGCATGGTCACACTCCCTCACACTCCCTTCAGAGCCCCAAACAGCCCCATTTTGCAAATGAAGAAATTGAGTGGAACCAGAGAGATTAAGGGGACTGTTCCAAAGGCACAGGGCTATTTCCATGGAAAAGCCAAGACTTGAACCCAGACCTCTTGATCTCCAGAGAAAGCATGGAGGCAGAAAAGGAGAAAGAAAGAGAAGCAGAGACAGCTTTTCAGCTACCAGAGAAGATTCAGGGGGTCTGTGGCAACTCCCAACTTCTCTCAACTTCTCTGAGCCCCTTACTGGGCAAGGTTACGCCCACCTGGGAGTAGGGAGGGGGTGCTGCTAATGAGCTACAAACCCCGGGGACAGCCCTTCTTGCCACCAGACACCCCAGGGCAAGCCACTCGGCCCTTCTCTGCCTGGCCTGAGTCAGGGCTTCCCTGCTCCAGCACCGGCCCCAGTGAATGGGAATCGCCAAGTTACTGGTCTGTCTTCCACTCTGGACCTGAAGGCAGGGGTTGTGTCCAGCGCTTCTCAGAAGCCCCCACAAGGCCTGGCGCAGTGACAGGCCACGTTTGGTGAGCCATGAGTAAGGAGAATCAGGCATCTCAGTCCCCTTGTCTGTGAAATAGGACATTTGGGCCAGCAGATGTCTGGTGTCTCTTCTAGCACAATGAGCTGCATGTGGGGGGAAGTACCAGTTCTCAACCGGGAGAGGAGGAGGTCGGCCACATGGGCTCAGCAAACCCTCCTCCTGCGCACCCACGTTTCCACCACTTAGGAAAGAAAACCTGGCCCAGGGAACAGGCAGAGAGCAGGAGGCCCAGCCCTGCGGGGTCCCATGCGGGATGAGTCCCTGCCATCCCACTGGGCACTCCTGGGTGCTCTCCTGTTGCCTGTAACCCCAGCACTCATGGGGGAGTTGCCTTTCTTCTAAGGAGAGTGGGGACCACAAGCATCTTCTCTATTTGATGCACAGAGAGTGTGTGTGACTTCCCGGTGGGGTTACAGCCACACAGAAAGAGTGGGTGAGAGCTGGAGCAGATGTTCCCACACTCCTTCTTCCCCTACCCCCAGCAGTGCAAGGAGCAGAACCCACGGTGCATTCCCCTCTTCCCACTAAGTCGGCTATGGGGCCCCATTTCCCCTTGGGCTCAGTTTGCTCATCTGCTTAAATGGGATCCACAACGTGCATAAAGATGGCGCCTGGGAGGGTTTCTCTTCCACAGCGAGCCACACAGGACAGAGGGTACACTGAAGAGCTGGGGGCTGGGGGGAAGCCTCGCTGCAGTGTGGGTAGGCTGGGTGGACCCTGTGTGAGCACCAAGAAGACCCTGGGGCTCAATGCCCGCCCCCCCACCGACTGGCCACAGGGGGACTGAGCCTGCCACTCGGTGAGTCAGCCTCCCTGGGGAGTCACGACCATCGGAGGGAAAGGCCACAGGCCATGACGCACAGGCGCTTAGTCACCGTCTCCACAGCCCGCGACGCTGGCGGCAGAGGCTACACCATGCACCGGCCGGGAGGGGCGTCAGGGAGGCGCGCAGGTGCTCGCCCTCGCACGCATGTGGCTCATGCACACGGGGTACACAGATGCAAGTGCTGGGGGAAGCACAGGGGTGCACACAAATTAGTACACACGGCCACACCCTGAAACACTCGGACAGCAGGCCGCGGACCAATGAGTATGGGCGGGGCACACACTCACCCACGTTCATGCTGTGCATATGCTCACACAAACCCCCAGGCCTCCACTCACACTGACAAAAGGACTGGGATATGCTCACAGGTGGCCTTAATCGTGCTCAGGCAACACTCTGAATGAGACCCAATTCTTCAGTCATCCTTCCAGCCAGTAAACATTTATTATTCCAAAAGTGTACGCCTGCAAGGATGTAAGCTATGGGATAGCAGGCAGACCCTCAGTTTGTTGTCCTAGGAGAAGGTCTGGCACTGGCAGATGCTCAGGAATTGCGGAGATAGGATGAGTGCAGACAGGGGACATGAGCAGCCCCGAGGGGCCAGGAGCCCCAGAGCCTTGGCTTGAGGCAGGTCACTTGTGGGCAAGAAGACACCCTCTCCATATTTAAACCCCAGCTTAGAGTCTAGCACCTGCATTCAGCAGCGGCCCTCCAGGACCGCTAGCCCACTTGGTCCTGGGACCGCTGCCCACTTGGTCCCTGCGCGCAGCAGCACACCCCAGGGAACCCTCAGGACCTATTTCCGCTTCCCGGGGAGCCTTTTCCGCCCACTCTACCCAGTTTCTCCCGGACAAAAATGTGTGTAAAGGTGGGGAGGGCAGGGAAACTGGGTGTAGGCGAGTCTAGAGTGCTACCGGCACAGGAACACCTCGAGGGCCTTTGGAAATTGTCCAAACTCCCGAATTTCACAGAGGTAAAACTGGAACCCAGAAAGGGAAGCGGAAGGGACCTCCTTAAGGCCGTGCAGGCAGTAGAGAACACAGCGGTGGATTCCCGCTGCGATCTATACCTGGACTGTGCGCCCTGCCCCGCACGTGTGCCAAGCTGGATCTTAGCATCGCGGCTCAAACCTTCCACAGCCTCTCCATCTTCTCCGCCACGGCGCTCGGAGCGCACGGAGAACCAGCTGCTTTGCTCCGACCAGGGTCGCCGGCAGTCCATCTGCAAGGTACTTGGGGCCGGCGCCCAGGCTGGCGGCGCCCAGTTTGAAAGGAGAATCCGCTCCAAGACAATCTACTTTAAGAATCCGCTGAAATGCGCACCGGCACGCTCTCTCGAATGAGCAGCGGCGCCCGCGCCCCGCAGCCCTGACCGACCGTGCGGCCCCAAGTACACGCGGCGAGGTCGCAGAGAAAGACAGGTACTTGGCGGGTGGTGGCGCCTCTTACACACACACACCCCGCCAGTATCTCCCAGGAACCCTCCTCTCCAGAAAGGCACTCCGGGTGCAACGGAGCTGCCATGGTGACCCTTCCAGCTGCCTCTGGAGCCAGAATCCGAAACTGTTCGCTGCCTCACATCGCCACCCCACTCCCCGGCCTTTCGCTCCCCTGAGCCTCCCCTTTTCGGATCTCTTTTTCTCTCCGCCAAGCCACTACTCCCTTTCCACTCCTCCCTCTCCTCCTTGGTGCTGGCGGTGCGGCTTGGGATGGGGTGGAGAAGAGGGTCTTTGCTAAGGCTACAGAACGCGCTGGGGGCGAGGGGAGGATGGGCGTGTCTGGTGCGTCTGGGGCCCCCGCGACACCCCCCTGGACCCACTGGAGGTTTCCATTGCTCCATTGAGTCAGCCTTTCTGGGGAGCCTAGCTTCCAGGCAGCGCGGCATTTGCTGCTCCCAGGTTACTCCGCTCCCCTCTACTGGGTGAGGAAGGGGCATCTTGAATGGAGGTGGGGGTGTCGCCCATTTGCACGTCTGTAGGCAAGAGAAGAAGGTGCAGGGCTGCACCTCTGGAGGGAAGGTCCCTGGGGGCCACCAGTAACTCTGATCTCCGCTGCGGCTGGGAGAGCTTGCTGGCCGAGAGAGGTATCTCTCTTTCCCCAAAAGGGCCTTGTTTAAAGAAGGGCCTCTTCTCACTGTCTAGTCGGGACCTGCCGACGGCGGGTGGTGCCCACGGCCCTGAGCTAGAGGGGACCCTTAGCTCTCTGAATTCTCTGGGCGATACCACCAGGTTGCCGGGGCCTCGCCGTCTTGGTTTTCCAATCTGATGACTCGCCTTGTCACCCTATTGAGGGAGGCGCAGAACCGTTTAGCAAGGTCTGGGAAAACCCGTAGCTGTGGGAGCACGTGGCCAGGTGGCGCCTAGCAGGCGGCGACCCTACGCAGGACCGTGCCCTCACCGCCCCATCCAAAGCAGTGCTGGGCCTAGGTCCTTTGGCATCCTGAGCGGGGGTCCTGGGAGCGAGGACGCTGAGGCCCCGGGTGCAAGGAGCTCTCTCCCGCCGAGCCTCGGAGTCTCCACCCGCAACTCCCCTTCCCTTGCAGCGAAAGGCGCACCGCTCGAGCGCGGCCTCCCCATTCCCCCATCCGATGCCGCGGAGCTGCGGGAGTTTTCCCCTCCTTTCCCCGCCTGCTGCTTCGGGCACACTGGTCCAGGGGTCAGCGGAGGAGCCTGAACCCCCGACAAACGCGCGGGACTCCAACCTTCCCTCACCCCCGGAGCTGCAAAGGCCGCTGAATTTCCATTTCATATTTCAACTGGCCACCAAAACAAAGCCGCGCGCAGGGCTGCGGGAAGAGAGAAACGGACGGAGACCGAGGAAAAGGGCGCCCAGCTGCTCTCCAAAACGAAAGGCGCCAGGATTTTGGCGAAATTTTACGTATGGTATTTTCAACTTGTTTTCCTACCGCGACCGCGCTTTGCGGCGCAAACGGCTCAGGGCTTCGGCGACTCCGGGACAGCCCGGCGGCCGCGGCGAGGGTCCTGGCGCAGCCCGTAGTAACCTCGCTTTAGAGTCCGGACCGCGCACATGCCCGGGCGCACAGAGTCACCCTACTCCAGAAACAGCATCGTCGGGAACAGGGGGTGGCAGTGGAATGGGGGGTGGGTCTCCTAAGTCTCTTCCGAAATTTTCTTAAAACAACTTACAAGATTTTCTCCCCAAAGTTTTCGTGTACATATACAACACGTAAATGGTCTTATCTTGATCCAGGTAGTAGTTATACGAGCGTGCACAGACATAACAATTCTTCGAACTTGCCACTTAGCTGTGTACTTCACTGTATGTAAATTATAATAAAGAAAACTTTGTGCAAATCGACCGATTGAAAATAATACTAAACCTTTAACCCAGGCCTTCTGTTTTTCTATTTAAGAACGTGTGTGTTTAGCCCGGACTTTTGGAGCAAGCTGGCTGCTAGGGACATTAACACAGCGAAAAATTAAAAGCATCCTCCTTCCCCCTCCCCACAAAAAATATTGGTGGGGGTGGCGGGGTCGGCGACATCGCAGCTCCCAGGCTCGGGTTTTCCCTCGATCACCCCAAAATCTCCCACGGGCTCTTCCTGCTTCTGCCCGCGTCTCCGTTTCTCGCTGTCTTTTGGGGGGTTCCTCTTATACAAAAACACACTCCAGTTCTTTGACTAAATTCCAATACGAGCTGGGCGGAGTTTACACGTTTTGTGGTGTGTAGATTGTGTCGGTGAGGGGAAATACACGTCCCTAGCGTTCAAACACTGCGTCTAATTCGACAGATCAGGACCAGCCCCGCGGCGGCGCCCCAGGGGTTTCCGGCCGGCCGGCGTCTCCCCAGACCTCCGCGCTGGGGGCGCTGCCTTCCGGGGCCGGCGGATGGGAAGGTAGCCGTCGGCTTGCAACGAAAACCTGCGTGCACCGAATCGAAAGCGAAAGAGAAGAGGTGGCAGGGCTGCTCCCCGAAGCGTCCCGGGGTGCATGGCCGAGGCCTGGCGCGCTGGCGGCGGCTCCGGGAGTCGGCACGAAGTTTGGGGGCCAGGCGGCGAGGAAGCTCTTGGTGCCGCTGCGAAGCGTCGGGTCTGCGACCTGGCATGTCTCCTGGGGTCCACGGGGACAAGGACGGGAGGGGATGGGCAAGGACTTCGGAAGGCCAAAGTGTGGACGCGGAGCGTGGCGGGTCGGGATTGCGGCAGGCGAGAACCCGGTGGGGCTCTTTCGTAAAAACGCGAATATCCCTGCACCCAGTGGGGACTGCGGAGTCATCTCATTCGTTCGGTGCTCTTTCAGTACTGATGGGGAAACGGGGGCCCGGGAAGGGGTGGTAGGGATGCCTGCAGCCTGGGGGGATTTCTCATCTCTTTTGCCAACTCCCAGAAGGCCCGGCTGGCGGAGACTCCAAGCGGCTTCCCCCACCCCGCGCTCCTCGACGGGGCCCTGGCGCACCCCCCCCAAGACCCACACCTCACTGGCCGAGGGGCGCTTGGACTGAGTGGCTCCCCAGGGCTGAGGTCCGGGAGGAGGCCTCGGAGCCTCACCTCTCGCTCGGTGTAGTTACGCAGATGGAGAGACTGGCTTCCGGCCCCGAGACCAACAGAGCTGGACAGGAGGTAGTGAGCTGGAAGCTACCTGCGGTGGGAACAGAGATCAGCAGGGGCCGAGCTGAGCGGCCGGGTGGTGTCTGCCTCCGCCTTTCCCCGAGTTCCTGGGAACATCCCGAGGCTTCTTCCTTGCATCCCATTTTCCCCCTTTTGAGTACACTCTCAGAAGTGTGGGAGAGAACCGCTGTCGATGTGTGCCTCAGTTTCCCTGCTTGCTGGCCATGTAGAAAGCCAACTCCAAGGGCCCTCCTCCCAGCTGCCTCTGTAAAGGGCACAGCCTTGCCGCTTGGGGCCTGGGTTTCCTCATCTTGAACCTAATGTGCCTAATCTTTTTGGGGCAAGAGCCAGAAATCTCCCCCTAGCCAGGGAAACTCAGCTGCCAAGGGAAAGAAAAGCATAAACAGAGCTGTTTGCGTTTTGTGGCTTTGCCCTGAGCAGCGCCTCCATCTTGGGCAGCAGAGGAGCCAGGCCCTGTGGGTGATTCCAGGCTGCCTTTTGTCCCAACCTGCAGCTTCTGGCTCTGCCCAGAGCAGGGCCAGGGGCCTGCTCTGTCCTCAGAATTGGGCGCTTACAGGTTCCCAACAGCACAGAGGCCGATGATAGAAACGTGGAGAAGGGCAGGCTAGACTCTTGCTCTCTCGCTGGGGGAACATTTACCTCCCAATGAGCCCTACTCTTATGTCCCCGTGATGCGGATGAAGAAATGGGGGTTTAGAGGAGTTGCTTGCTCTCAGGTCACACTGTGGGTTGCCCCCATGGCTAATGCTAAAGGGCCAGGCTGGCTGTGGGGGGGCAGCAGGCCTCAGAGAGGGTGCTCAGAGGGAGCCAGCCCTTTCCCCTTTCCCTCTGGACCTGAAGGCATCTTGCAAACGACAGGTTGAAGCAGCTGGGAATCTCTCCTTGCCTAATATCTTGGCCTCGTCAGAAGCCTCACTGGAGAATTTCTTTAAAACATGACAATCCAGTGCAGTGGGAAAAAAAATCCATGAGTCCCCTGGCTTTGCACAGTGAACTTCTGTGGGTCCCCCAGTCTGTGACTGGCTCTCACCTAATAGTCCCAAGTGACAGGCCGGTGGATGAGCACAGGGCTGAGAGCCCCACTGTCCCAGTGTGGCCGGAGCACCTGTGTGGAGCCCTGAGTGTCTGTGATCTGAGCACCTGATCTCACTCCAACAGGAAGGTGGAGAGGAAAGGTGCAGGAAGTGGGGAAAGCCACCGGATCTTTCTAAATCCGCTCTCAGTCCCGGCCTGTGGCTTTGGGGGAGTGTGGCTCTGCTCAAGGCCACATGAGTGAGTGTACTTGGTGTGTGACCACGTTGGCTCATGAAAAAGAGCATGTGTGTGTGTAGAATGCAAGTGTAGACAAGTGTATGGTTGTGTGAATGTCTGTGTTAACACCTCCTAATGAACTAATTCTGAGCCTGTGGGAGCGCCAGTTTGAGTGTAAGCAAGTGCGATGGGCTGTTTTCTTAAGGTTTTTCCAGCCACCAAAGCCTCCATGGCCCACCTCTGTCCTCAGGCCTGGTGTCTCTCAAAGCCATTGCCCTGTCAGAACCAGCTCATCTCCAGGGCCCTGCCTGCAGGCCAGGGCTCCTAGCCTAGAGATTTTTCCCTCCCTTCTCAGTTTCTCTCCCTGCCAGCTTGGGGCTCACCAGTCCCGATTCTGTGGAAGAGAAAGACTAGCCTCCCGAGCTGCTCTGGCCTCAGGCCGTCCTTGAGAAGCTCTCCCCTCCACTCCGGTTGCCGTGCTCTGGGGGCCCAGGCCTGCGTCCTGGAGCCACGTTCAAGGGGGCTTGGAGGTCATTTAGGCCTCGGGTTCTCTGTGGGCCCAAATCAGGACCCAGAACCCTCCCTTTTTCCGAAGCTCCGCGCCGCCTGGAACTCCGCGGCTTGCTGCCTCCCTGCGGGGTCGGTCCCACACCTTTGTTCCGAGGCCGGCCGTCTCCCAGGCTCGCCGGCGGAGACACGCTCGGGACTTCGGCCGGCCGGCCTCCTCGCTGCGAGCTGCGCTCTGGGCTCCCGGACTCGGGTCTTCCGCGGCCCCCGGCGTCTCTGGACCCGCACCCATGCGGCGCCCCTGTTTCACGGCGTCCGGGGCGCGCTCCGCCGGCTAACGTCCGGGGTCCCAACCGGGCTCCGCACCTGCGATGCTCCCACCTGCGGCGCCACCCGAGGAGCCTCCAAGCCGGCGGGGAGGGAGGCCTCGGCAGCCCCGGAGCACCGTGCCCGAGCGCTGCGCCGCGGCTGTTCCCCGCCGCGCGCCCTGAGCCGGTGCGAAGTATCCGCTTCCAAGCCGACCTCGCGGGCAGCGCGCAGAGAGTAGTTTGGGGAAACCGCAAAGAGGGGGAGAAACAAACTCCAGCTGGAGCTGAATAGCCAAAACGCTCCGCGCCCTTGCCCGGGGGATCTGCAGGGGGCAGGGCGCATCTTCCCTCGGAGCAGTCGATCCCCATTTTCCGACCCGGAGTCACCCGCTGCTCGGCCTCGCGCCTCCCCTGCCCACCACTCCTGCCTCTCGCACGCCGAATGGGTTTCAGGGGTGCCGAAGGCACGGGCCCTAGTGGCCCCAGCCCCGAGGGACCCACACGTGCACTCACCGTAGCAGGGGACCTGCAAGGCCGCGTTGTGGCCGCCGCTGCCTTCCTGGAGTTTGAGGCTGCCGTCCGGGGGCGTCTTGCAGGCGCCTCGCTGCAAGTAGAGATGCGGTTGCTGCGCGGGCGGCTGGGGCTGCGGCTGCGACGGCGGCGGGGCCGGCGGCTGGGGTTGGGGCTGGAACTTGTTAAAGGAGCCCCGCGCCCCGGCGCCACTCTCCAGGGGTGCCGCCAGGTCCTGCTGCCCCGCGCCGTAGCGGGCCCGGCTCTTGGCGTCCCCGAATCCCTGCCCTTTGGCGGCGGCCGACAGGAAAGTTGTGCCGAACTTATCGCCGCCGGGGTATGCCCTAAAAGGCGACGAGCCCTCCCGGCTCTGCGACACCGGGCTGTAGTAGGCGTCCATGGCAGCAGCCGGCGACTCGCAGTAAGAGACGCAAGTCTCAGCATTCATGCCTGGCTTGCGCGGGCGACGGGCGGGGGCGCGAGCGAGAGCGCGAGGACGCCACCGCGCGCCTTGGCCGGGAGTTTGGAGAGGCGAGGAGGCGGTGGCTGTGCGCTCCGCGCCAGCCTGCTAGCTCTCCCTCCTCCCCTCCACGCCTGTCTCCCTCCCTCCCTCCCTCCCTCCCTCCCTCCTCCTCCTCTCGCTCTCTCTCTCTCTCTCTCTCTCTCTCTCTCGTCCCTCCACCCTTCTCCCTCCCCACAGCTGGCCCAGGGAAAGAACGGAGGGCTGTAAAAAGATTCAGATGTTTCGGAAAGTTGACCAGATCTCCCAAACCCTCGTAAGGTTTTGAAGCGGAAAAAAAGAGATTTTTTTTTCCTGACTCTCTCCTTCCTTCTCCCCTCCCTCCTCTCTCTCTCCTCTCCCTCCACCCGCCCCAGCCCCCCCTTTCCTCTCTCTAGGGAGATGCTACTAACTTTCTCTCAGGGGAGTCAACCCGGAGGCGCCCGAGGGCCTTTCCGATTATAGGCGGGGCCGGGGAATGTCAGGACCCCCAGGGCTCCCGAGGCGGAAAATTGGCCGGTCCAACTTGGGCCTAGGGCAGTGGGGCATGCAAAACTTGAGTGACAGATTAAAAGGAGAAAACCTGACAGGTTTTTACAGTCGGAGTCCGACGGGCCGCTAGCCGCCGTGTGCAAGCGAGTCGTTTGGACCCTTCCGCGCGAATTTGGCCGCGCAGCTGCGGGCCTTCCCCCTGGTGCCTTTTCCTCTGTTTTCAATTCCTCTTCCCCATTCTCGGTTCCTCCATGAAATTAACACAGACCCGCTGCAGTCGCTCTGTGCACGGCCACTTTCACGTGTTGTTAGCTATCTCCCACCCCTGTAAGGGCGCTGGGTAGGGGTGCGGAGGGGCCTGTGTTCGCTCCACCGCTGGAGAGGCCCCCGGCTGGGCCAGGCTTCAGAAGCTTTAGAGCGCTGCCCCCTCCCCTCCTCTCTCCTCCCGGGCCAGAGCCCTGCGCCCAGCCGAGGGCATCTTCTGGCTGGTGGGGCTGAGAGTAAGGAGCTTGGAGACCCGCTGGCCGCGCCCCATCGTCGCGCTGTCACCTGCTCACTGCTCGGGGCGGGCCGAGGCGGTCTCTTCTCTCTCTAGCCTCTCTGTCCCCGACTGTTAAACGAATGGCTTGGATTCGACGGGCTGTGGTTTCCCTCACCGACACGCGTCAGGGTCCGGGGACGGCCACAGCCAGGAAGAAGAGCTTGCACGGTGCGTCAAGCCCCTGTCACTCGGGTAGTCATCACTGCGCCTCGCAACAACCGTGAGTGGTGGAGGTTGGGGTCCCCAGTTTTCCGATGAGCAAACTGAGGCTCAGAGAGGTGCGGTCACCTGGCCGAGGCTAGTCCCTCCTCGGTCCCGCGATGGCGTTGCCGACAAGCGAAACGCAAAGAACAGAGGAAACGGGTCTCCGACTCCAGAATGACTCTATTTGAAGGAGACCAGTTCGAGCAACCCTCGATTAACTGCAGGGAAAATCCGTGGATCGAGGACGTCCCTCCAGGGAGGCTGGGAGTGAGATGAGAGGTGAAGGGGCGAAGTAGAATGAGAGGGCCCGAGTGCCCTGAACCCAGAAATGTGGGTCAGAAATCGATCTTCTGCACCTAAGGTCTCCCAAAGAAAAAATATATGGGGGGTCGCGCTTCTCCCCCCAACCTCATCCGGGCTAATCCTCACCCCCACCGCCCTCCCTTGGTATCTCTGCTCCTTGCTCTGCCGCTGACTGCGCGATCGCACATCTGGTTTCCATCGCGGCTTACCTTGAAGTGCTGGTTAATAAAGATATTCCGAAAACCGCGGCCAGGGGTGCGCAGGCCCGAACCCCTCCCCCGCCACCCATCGGGACCCACGTTCTGGCCCGCAGACCTAAGCCACGTGAGGTTCTTCTATTTATCGAGCGCCTGTGGTGCCGGAAGTCATCCACAGGTCATTCCCCCAGCCCCTCCCAACAACCTGGCAACGCTCGCCTTGTCATACCCATTTTGCAGATGGGTAGACTGAAACTCAAAGAAACCAACTAATTTTTCAACCTCAGAAAGCAAAAAGTGGATGAGCCTGTCATCATCACCAATGCCCCCATCCGGCCGAAGTTTCTTTCAGTTCTTAGAACCTGCCAGGTTCTGCCGGTGCACCTTATGGTAGAGGTTTCCTCTACCCGGAATTCCCCAGTCTCACCCCTGCACTTTTGTCTTGCTAACGATTTGGGGTGCAGCCTAGAGTCCCTTCCTCCAGGAAGCCTTCCATCTCTCCCAGCTGATTTGGTACTCCATACTGAACTTCGTGGTTGTCTGGTTTCAGGGTTGGTGTTCATCTCGACCTCACTAGTCAGAGGTTCCCGGAGGGCAGCCCAGTGTGGCGCCCCACAGATATTTGTGGAATACAATATTAAAGCCAGGGCTGTTGGACCCGAGGTTCCTTCCACTGCCCAGCCAGGCACCAGCCTCTTTGGTTTCCTCGACCAAGGACAGCCGGTTGCTCTCCCTCCCCTTCTTCCTAAATCAAGCGACAAAGTTGAGACAAAGTTGAAGTGCGCCAGGCCTCTCCCCTGCTGCACGACAACAGCGAGTTCTCCCAGAGCAGGGCCAGGCCTGTCTTGTTCACCGCAGGGCTTGGCACAGTGTAGGTGCTCTTAAAATGTCTGTTGAATGAATGAATGAAGATGCTGTGTGGTCCGGGGGCTTAAAGGCTAATTTTTGCCAAGGAGTTCCAAGGCGGGAGGCTCCCCCGGTCCATGCGCCCAGAAGCTGCCTGCAAACACCTAGAAGGTGATAACAACCTCTCCACTTCTCCCCCTCCTCCGATTCCAGGTCTAGGCACAAGAGGAAGACGATGATAAGCAAAATGCATGGGGTTGGGGAGGGGAGGAACCACCCCAAGACAGGTACAATTGCAATTACACGATATTCTCCAGTAACTTCTGCGCTGCTGCAAGCTCTCGATGCAAGGAAAACCCAGCGGCCATCCAGGAATCTTTCTTTGAGCGCTGCCTCTCACCGCCTACCCACCCCACTCTTTTATTACCTGTTTAATTACTGCCTCATTATTTGACCTTTTCCTGGCCACTCTGGGAATTTCAGACCCAAGGCACTCAGGGCACAGCATTTGATGTCCTCACCCGGCATTTCTCCTGTGTGCTGGGGTCGTGCGTCCTGGAAACCAGCATGAGGGTCCTCTACCTTTCTACATTGTACGTTATACATGGGCTCAGAGCAAGTGTGTGCCTGCAAGTGAGGAAGTGAGTGTGGGTTTGCTTGTGACCTTGTGAGAACATTCTGGGCATGTCCTTTACCTTATGCAAACTGCCACGGACTCTCTCTCCTAAGTCCCTTCGAATACATCTTTCGGGGAGAATGCTAAGAAGTGTAGCTGGTTATTTCTGTGTGTGTTCGATCATTTGCTCATCCATCGGCTCATCCTTCCATTCATCCATCCGTCCATCCCTCCACCCATAGCTGAGCCGAGCTCAGCCGAGCCATTCTCATCCAGTTCCTCCCTGGGGGTGTAGGGCACCCTTCCAGCCATTTGGCCAGCCGAGGACACTGAAGCCCGGTTCTGGCCCCTGCCTCTGCTCTCCAGCAGCAGAGGCTCCCTGTGGCTTGCGGTTTGTCTCCAATCTCCTCCAGACACCCCTGGCATGCCTGGCCTATCTCTGCATTTCCGGTTACTTCACAGCGTACTAGGTGGGGTCTGCTTCAAGTCCTGCACCCCCACCCCTTGGTAGGCACATCCCTGGCTGCCATCCTCTCCCTCCGTTTGCCTCTCCCGATCAGCTCTCCTGGAAGTGGCTTCCCACTTCTTCAGGGGACTCCAACACAGCAGGCGAAGGGGAAGTGGTGAAGAACAGTCTTTCTTTGTCAAGGCCAAGTGTCCAGTGTCACCTCCTCTGGGAGGCCTTCCTCACCACTCTCCCTACTGCTCTGTCACATCCACCTGATATTTCCTCCATAGCGTCCATCCTGATCTGACGTTACCTCCCACATTTGCTGATTTACATGTCTCATTGCCTGTCTTCCTGCTAGAATGCCAGTCCACGGCTCCTGTCTCCCCAGCAGCAAGTACAGTACTTGGCACATAGCACCGCTCAATAATGTCTTTTGAGTGAATGACGAACAAGCAAATAAAACAATGAATGAATAAATGAACGAATGAATAGCCGGGGAGCACTGCCCCAGGTCCGGAGGGTGACTGCCCAGTCCCTGTGGCTCAGGGCTGGACTGCTTGAGGCCAAGGGTGGGGCACTGAGCCCCTTAGAAGGTCCCTGATGAGGGGAAGCCACATCTTTCTTTCAAAGGGAAGAACAGACTTGGAGCCACCCCCTTTGATGTGAGGTCCCTCCACTCCCGCCCCCCACTGGAGAAATAGTGGAGCTGTGGGGGGGGGCAGTCCCTTTTATCTTCTGTGTGACCTCGCCTGACTGTCCCAAGTGTGAGTAAAATGGGGGCCATACCCATCTCAGCAAGTCCCGTATGCTACTTGGCTGGAAGTTGCTCCTGTGTAAATGGTAGGAGGTAACAAAGAAGTTTGGGGAGGATACAATGACGTTTTGGACACCTGCACGGGGGTGGGGGGGAGTGTCAGGATATAAATCAGGGAGGCCAGAAATGATATAAATCTTGGGCAGGAACCCTCTTGCTCTGCAGACCCCTGAACTCAGACCTCACACTCTGGATATAACAACATAATCTTAGCAATCATGTGTTGGACAAACGTTACAAGTCAAGCTCTTGCACGTGAAGATCTTTGCAGTCCTCACAATGGCCCTGTGGGGGTACTATTATCCTCATTTTACAATGAATAAAAAAAATAGAAGTGCAGAGGAGTGAGGCAATGGCTTACGGTCACACACCAAAGCAGAGGACTTGGGAATCGAACTCAGGGGATCTCACACCACAACCCACGCTCCTAACCACCATGTGTTCTCCGTGATCTCTGCAATCAAACCCAGCTCTCAGAGATCTCTGGGGATCGGCGGGTCGCGAGGTTCCTGATCTCCGCCGGCCTGCGGGGCGCACAGAGCAGCTCCCACTTCTCCAGTGCCGCCGGCGCGGGCGCGAGAGCGGCGAATCCGGCCAGGGACTCGGACCGCTCGCCAGCCCCGGCCGCGCGCGCCGACCCACCGTGCCCTCTGCGGGGCGGAGGCCGAGGCCCCGAAATCGGCGCCAGCGCTCGCCACCTCACCCAGCCTCCCAGCCCAGTCTCCCCGGAATGCGGACCCCAGGCACCTTCCCGCGCTCTGCTCCCGCGCCCGCGCTGCCCTCGGGCCGCCCGCGCCCCCTGTCTGTCGGATGGAGGCAGGTACTGCCCCACCGAGGTTCTCCAGGCGCTTCGATGCCGCGGCGAGTGTGGGCGCAGGACCCAAGGCAGCCCCGCTGCCCTGCGGGAGGAGCGGGGGTCGCCTAGGCGCCTCGAGCCCGAGGGGGGACCTGGCGGGAAGGGGCATAGGACAGGGCCCAGACCTGGCTAGCAGCGCCCCGGGAGCGCCGCGTGGCCCGCGCTGCGTCTCCTCCCACGGCTTCCACCTCACACCCTCGAGTTTAGGTCTGAGCCATTCCCGGAGCCCGGCGCCCCGCCGGCTCCTGGCTGGCAGCCGCTTGGGAATTCAGCGCTGGGAGAGGCCCTAGAGAGCATCTACCTTCCCCGCCTCCCACATTATGTTTAATAAGGCCCAGGAGCGAGGGAGTCAAAAGGAAGCCTGCGTTCAGGGACATATCTCCACGAATCAGGGAATAGCGCGAACTCCCGAGGTGCGGGATGAACGAGGAGGCGTTGGAGAGAGCTCTAGTCGCTCACACACTGTTCGGTCTTGAGCATCAATGAAGTACAAAGCGGGAGGGACGGAGGTTTCGCAAAACGACCAACCCCGCTGGAACGCACGCCTTTGCCCCCTCGCCCAGATGCGCTGCCGGGATCTGGCTCCCGCTCTCGGCGCGCGGGGCACTGGTACTTTTCCGCGCGGGGCTGGGGCTCCCGTCTGAAGGCTCAGACCTGGTCCCCTGCCCTCCGCTCCCTTCGCAAGGGCAAGGCAAAGAGCGCAGGGCAGGGACAGAGTTGCGAGGGCTGGGGTCTGGCGAGCGCCATGGAAAACCCAGCGGGAAAGCTCATGAGACGAGGTCTCCACTCCGCTAGCGCCGACCGCCTTAATCCTTGATCCGGAGAGGAAGTTGTCGGAGCCAGAAGTGCTCCTCGGGGGTCGGAGCCGGTGCCCCCTTTGTGTATCGGTTACAGCCCAGGAGAACACAGATAATTTAAATCCACAGATAATTCCCAAACGTCATTAGTCAAACCCCCAGCCAGGTGTTTGGACGAAGCCCCTGTCCCTTCTTGTCTTCCCCTCCTCCCTTCTCTCCTGGAAGCCAGTCCTCTAAGATTTCAAAAGGTGCCTGGACAGGATTGGCCGTGGGAAGATGGAGACCCCCAAACACCACCTCACAGGTACAGGGGTCCTGAGGCACCTTCTGGACACAGAAATGAAGTCTCAGTTTCTTGAGATGCCCAGAGGGAGGATCTGCCCTTGCTCAGCCTTAGTTCCAGGGAAGCATGTAGGACCTTTCTACCCGCTTTCTACCCCTTTCTCCGATGGGGAGATGGAGGCTTCAGCAATGGAGGGAAAGGAGTGCTGATGGCCAGGCGGATCTGAGGGCGCCCTCACACTGTGTGTCTGCATGTGCCTGTCTCTGGGGCAAGGGTTCACAACTTTCGACAGGTCTCAAAGGAGTCTCTACCCCCATAAGGTTAAACCCTACTGGTCTGGGCAGAGCTGGCCCATTGGGACAAAACAGGACTCTCCTCAAAGTCTTCTCTGGTCCCTCAGACCTGCACTTCACCCTCTTCCTCCCCACACACCCTTTCACTCTGCAACGGAGAGGTCTACACACCTGGCCTGGGACTGCTCAGCTGACAGACCAGCGGGTCTCTCCGGGTCTGTGGCACTCCTGTCTAGTAAGGGGTGGTCTTTCCATCCCAGCACCCAAAAAACCAAACCAGAGCCAGGAGAGGTGAAGGGACAGGCTTCTACAGAGGCAGGAAAGGACTGGCCTCCTGATTCTCTCCTGCTGGGGACCCCTGAGCTCAACTGTGGGCACTCCCCACCGTCCCCTCCTTTCCCCACTCCTCTCCTCTCCAACAGTCCCCAGAGCCCACCAGCGCATCCACATTCCCTCAGCACCCTGACTTCACTCTGCTCCCATCACTGGGGGAAGCATGGCCCATAATTCCCTTTTCTCCTCTCCCACAACTTCGGAGCCATTGCCTCCAAGAGTCCTTCTCCTCTAAGGTTTCACTGGTCCCCTCTCCCCTCCCTCAGCCCTGAGGGTTTGTGGGCTGCCAGTGGCAGCTGCGTTGACTCCGGTTCCAAAGCTCCCCTCTCCCCCAGTGTGGTCCTCTTGGATGGTGGGAGGGGGCTTCTGGATTCTCTCTGGGACAGAGCTGGGCTGGGGAGTGTGTCTCAGGCAGTGGGGAGGCCTCCGGGGCTGGAAGGGGGGAAGGGAGGAGGCAGCAGAATGTCCCCACAGCTATTCCATGTGTGGTCAAGAGCCCAGCTTTAGATTCAGGTTTGAATCCCAGTTCTGCCACTTTTGGGCTGTGTAACGGGGACTAAGTGACTTCTTTCATGGGCCTCAGTTTCCTCTTCTGTACAATGGGGCTAAGAATAGTACCCATTTCATAGGATAGCTGGAAGGATTAAATGAGATGATGCTCACTTAAGGTATATTCTAGTAACAGCAATAATCACCTCCTTTCCATATGGGAGACTGCTATTTTGAACATCACAGCCTAGCCTTAAAGAAACAGAAACGGCCAGTTGGGGCTCCTGCCCTTCATCGTTAGGAAAAGGGGTCAGCTTCATGCTCCTCACCACAGCTCGTCCCTGGGTCCGGTCCTCTCAAAGCACCAGGCAGGAAGAGACCAAAGGAACTGGTGGCTCCCACAGTCCCGTCCTTCCTGTCTGTGGTGCAGGAGGTGGGGGTGTGCGGAGGGTGTGGGGGGAGGTTTTAAGGGAGGAGGGTCGCTGCTGCCCTCCAGCTCCCGGCTCCATCCCACCTTGCACTGGAAGCAGCAGCGCCTTCACATCTATTGCTTCTCTTTGCAAACTCATCACTGTCCTGTATACAAGGGCCTCTACACCCCTGTTTCACAGCCGGGGAAATGGAAACCCGAGAGGCGACGCCCCTTTCCCAGAGTCACACTGGGAGCAGGAGGTCAGGTTGACTCTAGAGCTTAGGGCTCCCCGCTCTCAGGCCTAGTGTCCTCTCGTCTGTCCCCGCAGCCACAGCGTGCCGGGGCCTCACGGACGGGGGCGGGGGTCTGGTGTTAGCGCCCTCTGCCTGCACCCCTCCCCCGCAGGCCTGCCCCGCCGCCTGCCTCGAGAGGGAGGGGTCCTGGCCCCAGCACCTGTCGTAGGAGGCGGCCGCAGCGCACATTCTGATCCGCATAATCCCGAGGCTTGTGATTGACAGGGAGGAGGCTGGGAGGATGGGGGTTGTGGGGAGGGCAGGGCGGAGGGGAATGCGGGAGAAGTACTTGAGTAACCCCAGACGCCGGAGACAGGAGAGACAGCTACAAAGGGCGCTTGGCACAGTGCCTGGCACATAGTAGGCGCTTAGTAAGTGGTGGGGGTGATGATATTTCTATTGCCTCCTGCTCTCATTAGCTGCCTCCCAACCTCCCCTACCCGCTCCTTCCGGCAGTATCAGAGAACGCCCGTGGCCTGACCTCGACCCTCTCTCTCCCACCCGCCTGCGGTCCTTCCCTCTCTGGAACCTGTGGGCGCACAGCTGGCCTCGCCGCACTCCCCCCGGCACGCCCGGAGCCCGGCCCAGAGCGCACAGCTGAGGGCGGGCGGACTGAGGACACTTCTCCTACATTCGACCTCTCCGCCCAGAGCCGAGGGGGGTGGTGAGCTGGGACCCGGACTGCCGCGCTAAGGGCAGAAGCGCGGCGCATCCCCGTGGTTCTCCAACCCCTAGCCCTTTGGGAACCTACAGCGCGCGCTCGCGGGTCGCCCAGGACCGGAGCGAATCGACTTGGAAAACCAAAAAGGCAGCTGATGAGATAAAAGAAACAACCAAATTTATAACCTCGCGCATGGCTTGGGCCGCCACCGGGGAGCAGAGGCGGGGTCCCAGGAGCCGGGCTTCAGTCGTCCCTGGGATGGCGCCTTCGCTGCGTTTATTGCTTGCGGGTTCAGGGCCCCACGCACCTCTGCTGATCCGCGCAACTGCTCCCTCCCTCGATGCTCACCCAAGGGCTCGGAGACTAAAGGAAGCGGGGCCAGGCCACGAAGGGGAGCCGCCCGCCAGAGACACCCAGGGACAGGCAATCCCTCCAGAATTGGCGGGTGGAACGAACTTTGGCTGGAGAGCCGGCCCGGTGTCCCCCCTGCATCTGCGCGGTGACGCGCTGGGAGGCCTTGGACTCCCGGCTTCCTCTCTCAGCCTGTTTTTCCCAGCTGCTCGGCCATCCTCAGGGGCGCGGAAACCCCTCGCTGCTTTCTCTAAGTTGAATTCCTTTCCAGGTCCGGATCGAGTTTTTCAAGGGGTAGTTGAAAACGCGCGGGCTCGAGGGCCAGGCAGGACTGGTTGCTGATCCCTGATCTGCGGAGGCGCGATCTTGGGCAAGTCATTTCTCCTCTCCGTGCCTCAGTTTCCGCATCTGAGACATGGCGGTGATGATTGCCATCTTGCAGGAGAGTTGCGAGGAGTAGACATCACGTGGGTCGGCGCTCCCGTGACTGCAGTTCTTATTCTTATGGGGGACAGTGGCAGATTTGGCGAGGCTTGGAGGAACACGAAGTTCGTGTTCAGTGTGGACCTCGTGTCCAGTCGCGTTCGGCTTACCCGCGGCCAGGTTTCCGGAGTTCCCCATCCCGCCGAGGTCACGTGACTCGCCCTTCGATGGCCCCTGGCGCCCCCGAGTGTGGTCAATCCAGCCCTTGCAGGATCTGCTTTCTTTAAAATAATTTACCCAACTCGCCCATACCCTTGCCAAGCCAACCGACAGACACGGTTTCAGTTTCTTGGGGATGAAGTTGTGGGCACAAAATTGCGGTGCTAATTATTGCACCCAGGATAGCAATTGATGCTTATTTTCCTTTTATTTTAAATGGTGAAATCCACATAACATAAAATTAACCATTTTAAAGTGAACAATTCAGTGGCATTTAGTGCATTCGCTATGTTGTACCATCACCACCTCTGTCTCATTCCAGGACATTTTCATCACCCCAAAAGGACCTATTTTCCTTTTTGAAGGTTGTCCCCAGACCTGAGCTGTGTGCAGGCAGGCAAGCTAGACACCCGGACTTGATGCCCTTTCAACTGTCTTTTCAATGCCTTTAAAAAGGCCTCAGTTTCCCAGATGATCTGCAAAGTTGATTTCAGAGGAATGGGGAGCCAAAGAGGTGGGAGTGGGGTGCTTATTCAGAACCAGGGGATCGGTGTGTGTGTAAGAGGAGGGAGCGGGAGATTACGGGACAGGGAGCTGGAGAACCAGGCCCAGGTAGAGGGTCTTGGACGGCCCTGCTCACTCAACTTATAGGGACGACTAATTCTCATCCTGCAGGAGTGAGGACTCCACATGTATAATTTCACACCAACAGTTTACATCAGGGGCTTTTAACCATTTTAGGAGGCCACTTCTTTGATAATCTGATGAAAGCTGAGGACCGTCTTCCTGGAAAGATGCAGATAGATGCTGTATTAGTTTTTCTAGGGCTCTCTTAACAAATGACCACAAACTTGGTTGCTTACAGGAACAGATATTTATTCTCTCATAGCTCTGGAGCTGGAAGTCTGAAGTCAAGATGTCGGCAGAGCTGTGTTCTAGGGAGATCCTTCCTTGCCTTTTCCAGCTCCTGGTGGCTCCAGGCTTTCCCTGTGGCTTCATTACTTCAATCTCTGCCTTCATCTTCATGTGTCTTCTCCTTTTCTGTGTCTTATAAGGACACTTGTCATTGGATTTAGGGCCCACCTGGAGCATCCAGGATCATCTCACCCTAAGATCCTTAATTAAACTGAAAACATTTTTCTTTTCAAATAAAGTCACATTCACAGGTACTGGGGAGAAGGGGTTAGGGCCTGGAGATATTTTGGGGGGCTACCATTCAACTCAGTACAGGTGCATATACCAAGTTCACGTACAACTTGAGGGACTCCCAAACTCCTTTTCAGGTTTGGAATCTCTGATTAAACGTCACAAAGGAATCCTTTGATGCCACTGTTAGGTGTAGAGAAAAGCGATCACTCCTGTGATCCACAATTCTCTTTAAGGAAGGACATGCCCACATATGATTAAAAGGAGAAAATGAACCCACCATTCTGCCCCTGTGATATCTGCCCTTTTGAGGAAGAACATTCCAGAACAGAAGACTAGAGACAGAAACTGGTTGCCTTTTTACAAAGAAGCCCTTGAAAAATGCAGCATCAGCCAGAATCTAAATTTGTAAAAATGGATCAACAGGAAATTTCACCCAGTCAGACAAACTTCATAAAGGCCCTGTGGGGGCTCAGGGAGGCCTTTTAAGAAAATTACCACTTTTAGTCAGACCCTGAGCGTGACCGAGAAGTCTCACAAAGTTCTTCACACCCCTTTCTGGCTTCTCCTCGTGGGGTGGTGAGGGAAGATCAAGCTTTTTTTCAGGGAAGGAGAGAGGTTAGAGGAGAGGGATCAGGGCTGGGGAGTGGCGATTCCCAGAGCCAGGGAACAGGACGGCCCCAAAGATAGAAGTGACAGCTTCCTCAGCTGAGTCCCCGGGTCACCACCTGTGTCCTTCCTGCAGATCGGATTTATAGAGTGTAACATTTTAATAAAAAACACACACACCTTCCCATTTGGGTGCATTAAGAGATTTCTAACAAAACACTGTAATGTTGCTATAAATTTTTCTCCCAGCACCCTCGCAAGTAATAACTCAGCTCTGGCATTTTGCATTTAATGTTTATTTTGATGGCTACATTCCAGCCGAAGTGGGGCTCAGGGTGGGGAGAGAGAAGGCAAAAATGCCTCCTCTTTCCTAGCCATTAACTGTGTGTTTTTAATAAAGGCCCCACAAATTGGGGAGCCAACAGTTGGAAAGGAAGGAGGGAAATCATGACACCTTATCAGAAAGTGCCAGTGGCCTCAGCTCTGGGAAGTAGCTGGGGGGGGGGGGGGCTGGCTGGGTCCTGCCAATATGGGGCCCCAGAGGGTTTCTGGAATGTCTCCTTTGCCCATGCCATGCTTTCTGCCTGAAAAGCCCTTCTTTCTTCTCCCTAGCAACTTCTGAGGCACAGAAGCCTCATCTTCTGGAATTTTCTGCACATCCTTTCTCTACCAGAGTTATGGGCCTCTCCCCTGAACAGTATTCATTCCATCCACTTATCACCCGTCATGTCATTTTTGGCTAGAATGGGTTCAAAGAATGTTGAATGAATGAATGAATGGTGAACAAATGAACTAAGGAGAACTGGTTGGGGAATTCTGTTTCACTAAATCTAACTTACCTCCATGACGGCAGCAATTTGGGGAATGGTTAATTATTTTCCCCTTTTAAAAAGGATCTGAATAGTTCAAAATCACATGGAAACCAGTTCATGACCCATTTTTCACTTGAAGATGCTGTATTCCCAGCTGCCTTACACCTAGGACACGGGTCAGAAGAGAGGTCAGTTAGGCTTTCTAGCCCATTCCTTGGCCTCCAGGTAGAAATGAAAGGTAGGATGCTGGTCCAGGCTGTCAAGGATGTGGACACTGTTTCCTAGAGGTTGAGGCTAAGGGTCCCCATGCCTGATGGCTGATTAAGGCTCTGCCTCCCCCTGGCTTGGCTGTGGGGCCTCCCTGCTATCCCCCTGCCACCAGCTTCTCCTTCTAGGACCTCACAGCCCCAGCCGCCTGACTTCCCATGGGGCCACGGATCCAAGCCTGGGGTTGCCCTAGTCCCGAGGCTTGCCCAAGTCATCAGTGGAGATAATGAATGGACAAAAATGTTTGTAAACTGTAGAGTGCGGCGGACATGGCAGGTGGCATTTAACAGGGGGTGTGTTTCAGCGATGGTGAGTCATATGGGTGGGGAGTAGGTCAGACCCAGGAGTCAGAATGATTTGGGCTGGGCCACTTATTGGCATGAGGCCTCAGTTTCCTCATCTGTAAACTGGGATTCACTTTAGGAATTGGGTCCTGGGGAGGAGGAGAGAGGATCATTTGAGAAAGTTCATGGGAAGTGCTTGGCAGAGGTAAGTGTCCACTCTCACTGTCTGGCTGTAAACCTGCCACTCTCTGCTCTCCGGGCATGGCAGCTGGCTGGGCAGGGGTCCCCTTCCTCCCCCACCTCCACCCCAGACCCCCCCTCGGAGGGAGGAACAGCCTCTTCCAAGCTGCTTTACTTTGTCTTCTCTATGGAGGAAAACCTTTCTACCACCAAGGGTTCGAATCCTGCGTATGCCACTTATTTGCTGGTCAACCGACCGTGGGTGCGTTAACCTCTCTGGGCCTCTGTTTTCTTGTCTGATAAATGCTGGCCTCGATGCGTTGTCGTGAGGATTGAAGGAGATGATGGAAGGCCCGGCACAGAGCAGGCAGTTACATGTTTTTCCCTTCTCCCCTTTCCCCGGGTGGCAAGCAGGTACTGCACCTGACGCTCTGCGGGCCTCTCCTAGAGCCTACACACAGGTGGTGCCTAATAGCTGCTGAGGATGGATGGACGGGCTGGAAGCTGCGTTGCCCATACTGGGGAGCTCTCAGGGCAAGCTCCCATCCCAGCTCCATGAGGACCATATGCATTTTCCCTTTTACAAACTCGCTGCCTGGCCCATGGAATTTTAAAGCTGAGATAAACGGTTCCAGGGCAAAGCCCGGGATTGGGCTGATCTTGGCTCTTTCCAGGGTGTTTCTGAGCCTTTTAGGCAGGATCGCAGCCCCCACCTTGCCACTCCTCTAGCTTTAATGGGTGCCGAGCACTTTACACCCCGTGAAACCCGCGGCAAATGGTCCCGGTCTCTGATGTGCCGTCCAGGCCGGCAGCAGGGCGCTGGCACAAAGCCCCTGCCTGAGGAAATGAAAGCCTGATGGGGGCTGGGGGAGGAGGAGGTGGTGCAGGGGCTTCCAGAAAAGGCATGGCGGCCGGAGCAAGCCAGGCCTCTACCCTAGCTGGGCCATCCCTCGGACACCTCTCCCTTCCCAAACACGGCAGCAGGATCTCCTCCTTCTCCATCAGCTCCCAGAAGGCCCTCCTGATCAAGCTGTGCATCTCAACTACAGAAATAATAACAGTTAGCACCATTTATTGGGCACCTGTTATGAGCCAGACCGAATTCTCAGCTTGTTCCATAGATTCTCTCTTCTGGAACACCCCATCCAAGTTCACTCCCTCCCCAGGGAAGGGCAGAGCTGGGATTCCAACTGGGGAAGGTCTGACTGAAATCTGTGCTGTTTTCCTAGCTACACCACCTCACGTCACCCACCTGGCTTCCCCTAAGGTGAAGATTCTGTTGGAAACAGAGACCTTGTCAAAAATGGAAACTTGTGGCCCTCGTGTTTGAAGAAACATTTCCAAAATATTTGCATTCACGATCCTACAATATCTTATTTTCTTTGGTTTTCACAGAAACTAGTCAGGTTGTTATCATTATATACCATTTTATAATGAAGAAATCAAAGCTCAGAGAGGTTGAACACTTGCCTAAAGACACACAGCACGGAAGCGGCAGAGCCGGCGTTCAAGTCTGGATCTGGCAGGAAAGGGTGTGCACCTTTTGTCTCTCAGGCACATGGTCTCCCGGGGAGTCTGAGTGACCTTCTGGGCTCACACAGCCAGGAATTAGCAAAGCAGAAACGGGGTCACATCTTGGGAAGCCAGGCCCTGTTCTCCTCCCCAACTCAGTATTGCAGCCTGGAAGCCCGGAAGGTACGAGGGTCCTGACTGATGCGCTGTGTGGTTGCCCTGAGGGCTGGGAATCACAGAGGGTATGGCCCTGCTCTGAAGGAACCTCACGAGATCGTTTGTGCACATGCGCGCGTGTAAAATACTAAGGCCTGAGTGATGCGCGCGTGTAAAATACTAAGGCCTGAGTGATCATATCCTCTCCCCGTCCCACCTCACCGTGTTTCAGAGTAATTGTGGAGGTAGGCCGAGGGGCAGAGAAGCTAGAAAAACTGGCCGCGTTTGCATGGGAAAGGCTGCAGAGACATGGGAAGTGAGAAGAAGTCCAGAAAAGGTGCAGGTGCAGGCTGGGCGGGAAGAGGGGGGTTTGAGGATCTGGAGTCAGAGGGAAGGGAGACTGCGGGGTCTGGGAGCCGGAGGGGCGGAGGGCAGAGTGAGGATCTTTAAGGTGTATTTCCACATTATATCTTGTGAATATAATCTCCCTTTTCTTGTGCATCTGCAGTAAACGTTTTAATGGAATTTCGAGTTACTTCTGGATGCCGGCTGATGTTTCCTGGGTTGAGGCTGCGTGTCTAGAGGGGCTGTGAGCTGGCGTGGCTTTCGAGGGTTGATGTGTCTATGCCTGTGTGTTCTCTACATGTGTGTACATCTGCACACGTGTGTGTTCACGTGCATGTACGAGATTGTGCTAACCGAGGGTATGTGTGCATGTGTGTGTGGAGGGTACCAACAGCCTGTCCATCCCCACTGCCCAGTCCCAAATTGTGAACACAGTGCCCCCCACCTCCAAGAGGGGAGTTGGATGACAGGGGATCTGGGATCAGGAAGGTTTGAATCAGGAGAAACTTCCCAACCCACTGTTGAGGATTTGGAGTTTGTGGGGATAGAGCAGGATGGGAGGGGGACCTGCTTGCAGGGGCAGAAAACACAGACTAGCCTCTAGGGGAATTTAGCTGAGAGAGGGAAGGAGCCAGGCAAGGGGGTGGTTGTCTTTGGGGCGAGAGTGGGAAGACTCTAGAGGTGGCAGGTACGTCCAGCGAGGCTGTCCTTGGCCAACTGCCCAGAGTGAGTGGTGTTGGGTGCAATGTGCGTGGGGCTCTACAGCTAAGGTGCTGGGTACAAGGAGAAAGTCTGGAACTTGGAGCCAAGAAACTGGGTTCTCGTCCTGGCTCTGCTCACACTGAAAAGCTGTGCAACCTTGGGCAAGTCACTTGGCCTCTCTGAGCCCAGCTTCCTCACAGTGATGCCCACCTGTGGGCAGTTGGGAGGACTGTGTGGGCTGGTGGGTGGGAATATGCTCTGTGAGCTTTAAGATTCTGGGCACGTGGGGGTCTGGGTTTCTTACTGTAACTGCCAGTTAGGACCCTGCCCTGGGCTCTCAGGGAATTCTGGACATGGGATTACTGATTACCTGTAGGATTGTCTCAAAAATCCTCAGCCTTAATTGCATTTATTTAATCTTCCTGAATTCGATCAAGTCAGTCTCACTCTCTTAGGAGGCCAGTCTGGGTGCCTGTCCAGCTGTCCTGCGATCACTTTTCTAGTGCCAGCGAGTGACCGATGGCTATGCCAGCTGCTCGCTGCTCTTTTTGGTGTTAACTTTAAAAGGCTGCCCTTGGCGTCCCCTCAGACCCAAGTCTTGTGTCCCACCCTCTCCAGGTCAGATGCCATGCCAGGTGGTCCTGAGTGCACAGAAGCATCCTTGGCAGGAGGCATCACGATTGTTACTTACAGGTGAGGAAACCGAGATTCATGACACTCAGCTGGTGAGTGTTGGAACCGGCAGGCTGGACTCGATGCCTCTGTCTCTGGTCCAGACTTGGCCCCAGACCATAATACTATGTTGACGACGACGTTATTTGTCAATTGCCTTACTCTTTGCAAACACACGTCATCCCCCAGCTTACGTCACTGAATGCACTGGTTAATGTTGTGTTTCTGGCTGTGCTGATGGGGGGACACTGTTCTGAAACCCACCACGTGAAGGTCACCTACAAGACAAGCCTCCGGGCCTCCCAGCAAGTGGTTCCCATCACCAGCACCGGGCAGGACTGTGTGTAAGGGTACCGTGAGCCTTGGTCCTTCCCGTCTTTTTTCTATGTCCTTCCCTCTGCCTCTCTTATCACACTCCTCCTGGGCCCTCCTTCCCCATCCCTCCCTTTCAACCTGGCCTGCCCCCTCCGCTCCCTCCCTGCCCCGCCGGCTGGCCTCTGGAGCCAGAGCCTTGGTCGGGATGAAGGCCACTGGTCAGGCCCATAAATCAGCGGCCTGTGCCCCTCAACCTTCCCCATTAACCTCTCGCACTGGCAGGCATCAGGTGTTACACTCTGCTGCCGTAAATTACTCGCCCATGGATTTATGAGCGCTCACCCCTCAGAGGCCCGCCTCCCCGTCCTCCCCCACTTCCTCAGGGCCTTCCAGAGATCCTGGGCCTGGCCCGAGACTCCGCATTCTGCACTCTGCCCCTGACCCCCTGTTACAGACACGGACTAGAAGGCAGAGGGGCCGAGGGGAGGGCAGGGCCTGTGTGGCAGTGACCCCTGAACTCTGGTGCCCAGAATTCCCCTCCCCACAGGCCCTGACCTGGAGCAGGGTGAACTGGTCCTGAATAATAACACCCACCATCAGTTATTGTGTTTCCACCGTGTGCCAGACACTCACGTGCTCACTGTCTCTAATTCTTCTAATAGCCCTGGGGGAGATGAGTTATCATCCCATTTGACAGAGGAGGAAATGGAGGTGCAGACAGGTGACATGATGTGAGAGGCTCCCGGGCTGACACGACAGATGGCGACCATCGCTACATTCGCCTTTCTTCCGGACCACAATCTGTGAAGGGAGGAGGCCACTACACAGAAGAGAAAACCGAAGCCCCCAGTGGTCAGCGGGCTTGCCCAAGTCACACAGCTCCTAGGGGCCGGGGCCAGAGCCACTGGGGTTTAGTTAGTGAGTTCCCTTGTATCCTGCTCTGTAAAAATCAGATTCTGCAAAAATAACTCCACAAATGGAAACCGTGACGACTCTGTGAACCAGAATATGTCTCATTCCCCTGTCACGCTGCAGGTCAGTTTACAGGTATAACGACCGTTAAGTCGTAGTCATGACGATGATGGTGATGATAATGACTGACACGTAGGGATGTTACCAGTACCCGTTACTATACCAGGCGTTTTACATGCAGAAACTTGCTTAATTTTCAACACTATGAGGCAGATACTATTGTTATGCCCATTTCACAGAAAGGGAAACTGAGGCAAAGAGAGGTCAACTAACTTGTTGAGGTTCACCCAGCTAGTAAGCGGCAGGCCCAGGAATCAGACCCTAGTGGTCAGCCTCCAGAACACCCACTCTTCATCGCTAGCAGTGATACTAGTAACAAATGTGCCCACGTCACAAACACAGAGCGATAGGAGTGGATAGGCACGTTCTGTGGCCGGTGGCTGTCAGGGTCCTGGCACCTTCGTGGAGGGCTGGAAAGTCCTCTGTGGGTCACCCACTGTGGCCTGCTTGGGTTTTACTCCTCCGCTTTTCCTAGGTGGCAGCAGGGCCCAGAGCCGCAAGGTTTCCTTGGACACGCCCAGGTCCACTGGAGGTGCCTGTCCCTGGATGTTGCTCCCACTCTGACCCCGTGGGGCCTCCACTGTAGCTTCCTGAATGTGGTGCTGAGGAGAGGGGCGCAAGTGTCCGCGATGGCGGGGAGCGGCTGGCAGGGGACAAGGAGGTGTGGAGGGGAAGCTCTGTTCATGGGACCCGCAGGACGGCAGACTGAGGCTGGACGTGGGGGCAGAAGTCTTGAAGGAGGCCTCTGGGCCAGCTGCCACCAAGGCCCATACATCCACCCCTCCCTGCCCCCCTCTGAGCTCTGGCACCTGCAAATGCCCCCCTGTGCCACTTGGCCACAACTCCAAGGAAGGATAGACAGCTGCCTGTGTTCCTCCTGGTTGTGTAAAGCCCCGATACGGAGGGAAAAGGAACGGCCAGCCAGAGGGTGCGGCTGCTCCCCGCCATCTTGCAAATGGGCGGCTTGGGCCTGGTTATACTGGAGAGCGCAGGAGTGCTGGAGTCACACAGACCTGCTTCAAATCCCGACTGAACTGGGATGAAGAGCGTCCCCTCCAAATTCACATCCACCCGAACTTGTGACTATGACCTTATTGGGAGAGAGGGTCTTCGCAGATGTAATTAGTTAAGATGAGGTCAGACGGGATTAGGGTGGGCTCTAATCGCATGACTGGTGTCCTTAGAAGAACAGGGAGACTTGGACACAGACACACGGGGAGAAGACCCTGTGGAGAAGGAGGCGGAGACTGGAGTGATGGTCCACAAGGCCAGGAGTAGCGGAGGTTGCCGACAAACACCAGTAGCCAGAAGGGGCAAAGAGGGATTCTTTCCTTAGAGTCTTTGGAGAGAGGATGGCCCTGCTGACACTTGATTTTGGACTTCTGGCCTCCAGGACTGGGAGAGAGTAAGTGCTGTCGTTTCAAGCCACCCCGTTTGTGTACTTTGTTCTGGCAGCCGTAGAAAACTAGCAAATGGGGTCCATCTCTTAGGAGCTGGATCACCTTGTGTGGGTCACTGGCTTCTCCAAGCCTCTGTGAGCATCCTGACAGCGAGGATGACAACACCCGGCTCACAGGGTGCTGTGAGGATTAAACGATGTAATGTATCTGAGCCTGGAACGGTTCCCTGAATGTGAAGAGCGGCGGAGTCTGACGGCAACATGTTTAAATACGGCGATTCTTCAGAGCTGGGCCCCCGCCGCTTACGGAGGGACTGATAGCCCATGTTATTTTTTATGGTTCCTTTTGGAAATTCTAAGTTAACAGTTAGGTTCAAAGTTGATCATATTTCTGTAATCCTTATTATAGTATTGCAAGTTGTGTATTCAACATTTGGAAGAAAAAGGAAAAAAAAACAGCTGTATTTTTCACTCTGTGTGCACACAGATTACATGCTTGCACCAATTGAATGAAGTTAGTTTATCCCAGATGCCAGCTGACTGCCTGATGCCAACTGGAAACAAAGTTAAGTGTGTATATACACCCATACAAACTGATCCCTAACCTTGTATATAAAACCATATGTGTCTATCTCTCTATGCATAGTGGACGCATATCTGTTCATAACAGATACATGCAGATCTATTGCTTCCACAATTCCGTCCAGCAAATATTTATTGTGTTCACTCTACGTGGGGCGTGTGTGTATATGTATGTGTGCAGATATAGAGGAATGTGTGTTTCTACATAAATAGTATAGACACATAGCTGATTATACCTGAAGCCAACCCATTTCTAGGTGCGGGGAGTGGGAGCATCGTTGTGGGAAACCAGTACACTGCAAATTCCCCGGTTGAGAGACGTGCCAAGCCTGGAGGTGAACACCAGCACCCAAATGAGAGAGCAGACAGCATGGGTGGACGGCGGGGTGTGGTGGAAGGCCTTGGGTGCCCTCTAAGGTGAGCGGGCTCAGGCTCAGGACCACCAGCCCCTCCCGGTCAGTCACACCCAGGCTGTCACTGTCTCCATCTTGGTGGGGACATGGAATGAAACACCGTTTGAGAAGAGTAGCATCAGGGACGCACAGCCACCTGTTCCTGCCTCCCTCACTCAGCATCTCCTCCTGGATACAGGGGGACCGAATGCTCCCAGGGACCGGCCTCCACTTCAGAGACCTCTGGTGTGTCCCACGAGCCCCCGCCTCCTCTTTGGTGACACGTTCTCCCAATGGGGCCAGGCCAGGAGGGGCTGAGTCAGAGCTCACTGGGGGCCCCTGTGCTGTCTTCCTTCCTCTGAATAACTGAAGTGGTTCATTCCTCTCCTTCCCTGCTAGACCCAATGGGGCAGTTGAGTCTGGGCTGCTCTGTCCCCAGAGCGCAGCACAGAGCCTGCCCCCTAGGAGGCCCTTAAGAAAATGCTGGAAAGAGCGTGTTAGCGCGACCTTGTCTGACCCTGCCATCCAGAAAGAGCTCCAGGGGCGGGCCCTTGTCTGGCTTGTTCACACCTGAATTCCCAGGAACCAGCGCACCCACCCAGACACAGGAGGCGCTCAGCGGGTGTTTGTTGAAAGAATGAACGACTTAGGGGCCTGGGTACAGAGCTCTGGGCTTAGGGACCGCAAGGGCACAGAGGGACAGTGTTTTCGTCTGGTGGACAGAGAATTCTCCCACGAAGGGTGCTGAAGCCAATGCGGCTTCTTGGGGGAGAAGGAGGGTGGGCCATGAGCGCGGGGCAGGAGTCCGCTGCCGGGTTAACTGAAAATGAGTGGGACTCGCGTGTGACAAAGGGCCTCCCATCAAGGATGTTTCCTGTCATAACTAAATGGTTCTGAAAGCCCTAGAGCTTAAACACAGTAATTGATTTTAGATACAGGAGGGCAATTCAGGGGTGGAGGTTGGGGACGGGGAGGGAAAGGAACAGTCTTTCTTTAAGCCTCTGTGAAGAGTGACCGCTAGGGACTGAACACACTTCATCCCAGTAGAGGGAGCTGGAATAACTGCTATTTAATGGATGAGGAAATTGAGGTTCAGAGAGGTAAAGCAACTTGCTCAAGGTCACACAGCCACAATGTGGTATCGTTGGTCTGACAACTCCCACACTGGGCCTTGGGGACAATCACAGCTGGTCTTGCTACTGAATCTAGGTAAGAGTTATTGCCAGCTGGCCTCCCCCACCCCTCCTTTTTTGGTTTTTCTGTGAGGATTTAGTTATTCTCCAGAGCAAAAAGGATACATTGGGGGCATTCAAAGATTCGGGGTTTTTTTCCCCTCTGCTGTGCCATCTAGAAAGAATGTTGGTTCTGGTCTCTTCCAAGGATACATCAGAGACGACATGGGCTTCCGGCAATGCGCCCCCCTCCCCTACAAGCCCACCCTTCTTTGTCCTCTCAAGAGAGCTCTCTGGATGCTGTTGTGAGTGACAGGGGTGCAGGGGTGGCCTCCGGTCCCTGCCAGCTGTCATCAAAGCAAATCATTTGCAAACTTCGGTGCTGGACACACGAATAAAGGAACTTAAAGTGGGTCCCTCATCACTAATAACACGATCAACACCCACCTGGGGACTGGTCCAGACAGGCCCGTAGAGGATGACTGAGCCGTGCCAGTGGGGTGGGGTGTGCCTGTCCCCGAGGGGGGGGGGGCCCTGGAGTTCAGAGTCCAGGCAAGCAGCCTGGTCATGGACACTTCCTGTAAGTGGCCTAGACTCTTGGCCACTAAGCTGGGGTTGTGGGGGCCCCTTTGTCACAACCAAATCCTGCTAAGCTTTGTAGCCTAGTGACCTCGTGTGTAAGTAGCTGGGTGCCCTTGGGCAAGTTCCTTCGCTCTCTGTTCCTCAGTTTCCTCATCTGTTAGATGGGGATGGTAATACCCACCTCCTAAATTTGCTGTGAAGTTTTAGATAAAGCTCTTAGCATGGAGCCTGGCACCTGGGAAGCTCTGAATAAATGTTAGCTGTTAGGACAACAATTAGCACTGTCAACAGAGCTGTGTAAAGGGTGATGGAGATGCTGATGTGCAGAGGCGTGGGTCTGTGTGTGAGTGTGTGACCCACACCCCTGCTCTGGGGACACCGAGGCCGAGGGCAGACTCTGGAGGCACAGACACAGTCTCCCGCCTCGTTGAGCCCTCCAGTGAGGAGCTGTTCCTCCCACACAGGCTGCCTCCTGCAATCTCTGTCCTTCAGACTGGCCGCCTGTGCCTACCCTGGCAAGGGCAGACAGGAGGCCCAGCCAGGGGGCCCTGGCCCTGGCTACTCACCAGAAGCAGGCCATGGACTCTCTGTCCTGGGAGAGGGACAGCCCTGGGTTGCAACTGCTCCTCCTGGGAGGGGTAGACGGAGCCCCTCTTCTCCCTCAACACGTCCCTCTCAGCCCCAGAGGTCAGCCCTTCAGAGGGGTACAACCCTGAAGACCCTCCCGATCCCTTCCTCCTGTTCATTTGTCCCAGAAACCTGAGAAAATGAGCCAAGTCCTGGGGAAATAGGGCTCCAGCTGGGGGCCTCGTCCCCTGGACCTTAATTACTTCTGGCTGGGGGTGGGGTGATCGGTTGTCTGTCTTCTTGAAGATTCTCTCCCCATTCCACCCTCCCACTCAGGTCACGGGCCGGTTTTCCAGATTTCTCCCTTTCCCACACCCTTTCCTGCATGCTCCTTCACCCACCCAGGTCTCCTTAAAGGGGCTCTAAGAAGAACGCATTTTCTATGAACAGAACAATGCCCTATTAATCTTACGGGGGATTTGAACTTGGCAACATTTCACCCTTTGATTTCAATATCATTTTGGTAATGGGGGAGAAAAAAGCAGGCTGACTCTTGGAAAACACGGAGTTTCCAATACCTTCTGAGCCTGAGATGATTTCAAATATAAAATTAAATCCAACTCTCTCCTCCCTCCCTCCCTCTCGGTTTCACTCACACAAAAGCTCACTTCCCACATACTTCATGGGGATACTTCAAGTTAAAGTTTTGTTTACCTTATAGAAAAGTTAATTAGTTCCTTTTGATCTGACAGGGAAAACCACACAGGAAATTTTTCTTCAGAAAGTGTACACACGAAGGCATGTTCTACCCTCATAACCAGAGATATTCATTAAAACAATTCATTGCGATTTTTAATTTAAAGAAAACATTTTACATTTTCCCTATTTATTATTAAGAAAGTAGTTGTCCCTAGGGCAGAGCGTTAAGGGGTCCCTGCAGTGTTTTTGCTGTGCTGGCAGCCAGCGTTGGGTAGTTTATAATCTGTCCTTAGTTTATTTTTCTACTTTGGATAACAAGAGACTTCTGCAGAGAGACGAACCTTCAAACATGCCAGATTTCAGTCGCCAAAATATTAAAAATCCGGGGTTTTGGAGATTGCGACTGTATGGTTTAAATAAAGATATTTAAGTTCTGAAATATAAATATTCAAGATCCTGAAAAAACAGATCATCACATTAAAATCTGAAACAGGCAGTGGGTGAATCGAGGGGAGAAAATGTTTACTTTTTTGAGGTTTATCTAACGAAATGTAATAAATAGTACATCATGCTCTTTTTTTCTTTTTAACCCCTAGAGATATGGAAGCAATACCTGGATTGGTATAGTAAGCCGCTTAGCAAAAGTCTAGAAAGAGAAACGCTTGGATTTTCAAAATGCGATTCTCAATCTTAAGCACATTTTCCACATCTTGCATTGTTACGGGCTAAGGGATGCTGAGGGCTTTGCAAACTGTGGAATTCATTTCCCGCACAGACCAAGCGAAAAAGAAATAATATGGCTTCCCCGAGGTTGAAAGAACAAATGAAGAGATATGGCTGATAGGGCAGCCAAAAGCTGTGGTCTGCATTACCGCGTGGAAAAAAAATCTCATATTGATATGGTATAGACAAAAAGCCTGTGCAGGAGATGTTTTTACAAAAGAAAAACCGCAAAACATAACAGCTCTAAAGCGTGGTGTTGACATCAGAATATAATTTTGAGGGTATTTTGGGGTGCATATCCCTTTCCTGCCCCTGACTCAAATATTTGGAGATTGAGACTGTCATTGTTGATAAAAATTAAATTGATGCCGCATACGAAAGATATATAAAAACCATGTTAACATACGGGGTGACTTTGATGGTGTTCTGTACAGCAGAAGTGTAAGAATCTGATGACATTTTATTGTCACCAATTTGTGTTTTCATCTGCCACAACCTCTGCATTTAAAAACAGAACTCTTAACAGAGATTTCTTTATTAAAAGTTTTCACCTGAAGATAAATTTTCTGGTTTAAATATATCCCACTCTCCTATTTTTTTTTTCTTTGTAAATGGTGAAGGTGTGTGACAATCCATTTGTGAAGTTAGAAAAGAATGCATATATTTCAAAGAGAGGTTTGAAAATGCTGGCTGCAGGAGCAGATTCCTGCAAACGAACAGCCCCAGGGAAGCCGGTTATTAACGCAAGTTTCCCAAGTCTTCCCGTTCCAATGCTGAGTCGGAAACCCTTTCAAAAATTGTCCTTCTAGAACACAATTACTTCCCTTTCCTCCCTAAGATATCTGTGATATTTTCCTCTAAGGAAGTACTTATGATTTTAGAGGTGGAAATATTTTCTTCTTTTTTCCTTGAAAATGGTTTATTGTAAAGTTCCAGGGGAAGAGAGACTCGTTTTATGAAACGGATGGAAAACAGAAGCTTCAACTGGATACCCAATTCCCTCTTTGGATTTGCCAAATAACAGCTAAAAATCAAATACTTCCCATAAGACCATTGATGGGATTCTTCCCAAATAAATATGCATCTATTCCTATTTTCATCAAAACAAATACTTTGCTCTGTGGCTAGAAGTTTTGGAGGCTGGGGGCCCTCACTTCTCCAGCGTTGTCCATTGGGAACCTTGAGATTTCATTAGAGAGAGAGATATATATAATTTTCCCTTCTGTGAATTCCCACAAAGTTGGCGTTCTTTCTCTAGGAGAGCAGAGGGCTGGGTCTATACTTCATTGGCGTGAATGCAGGAGGAAAACGAGTGAAAAGCGCTAAGAGAAAGACACGCTCCAAAAAGAGAAAACATTGGCAGAGTCATAAAAAGAGAGAGACAAGTAAATATTTTTCTAGCACGCTTCCAAGTGAAAACCAACGAAGCTACCCAGCTATAGGAAAGAAAAAACAAAATTTGTCCCTACCTTTGTCAGATGCAAAGTAATGGGGGACTTGCTTCCAGAGTGGCTATGACCTGCACAGAGCTTCTTACCTTAAATCTACACATTTTGAACAAAAACAGCTTGGAGCAATTCTCTCCCAACAACCCCAAATGTTAACCATTCCATCCCAAGATCAGGTTTCTGCTTCAGCCTAGATGGTGATATCAATTGGGTTTTCTTTTCTTTCCTTTTTTTAAAAAAAAAAAAAATGTATTCTTATGTTTCCAATCCTCAAACATGCTTTTTTCATCTTTGTTAACCCTCCTCCTGGCCGCTGGATGGGACGGGAGTCCTCAGGAGGCCTTCTCTTTGGGACAATTAGCCTCCCACTTGATCATTTTAAGGCGGAATGATTTGTAGTGGTGCCTGAGTGAGGGCTTTCTCCTTCTCTCCTCGAATATTGTTGCAGATACGTAAAGTTTACTGCATGCTGTAAATATGTCAGCTTTTGCCAGGGAGTTTGCTAATAAAGAACTTAGAGGTATTATTGATGGAAAAGATAATGTTTTCAATAAGACTTGCCGAGGCTGAAGTTCGAGACATTCCATACACCCAGCAAAGCACGGGTGTTTGAAACGCCACCCCGCTGACCGCCGGGGCCGCACTGGGCCTGCTGGCCACAGGCCAGGCAGCCCCCCATTTCTCAGTGGTCCCTGTGACTGTTTTTCAGCACTATTTTAAATGCCTGACTGGTTTTAAGAGCTCTGTCCTTTTCTAATAGCCTTCCTGACCATCAGTAATAGCCGAGCTTATCAGAGAATCACAAGACACCATTTTCCCAGTGTGATCCCTTTTGGATAGGAGAGAAAAAGAAATCCAACCTTTGACATTGGAATCTCACGTTTTCGTTTTAAAGGCAACCTCTGGGTGTAAATTGCATTCGTTTTTCCTTTACAGGAAAATACAGGATTCTTCTTCTGCGCCCCACGCCCCCCCAACAAAGAAAACAAGAAATCGTGGAAAATTCCGTCTCTGTCCCCCACGCTGCCCCAGTCTCACAATCGCAGTCGCTCCTCTCAGTTTTTGTCACATTGCCCCACATGACAGTTTCATCTGGTGCTAATGTGGCCGTCACATGGGTTGGCCCTCAGAATTCCATGCTCATTTACCATTAATCAAATGCATCATTATGAATTGTGTATGCATTTTAGAGCAGATCCGAGCCCTGGCTGGATATTGAAGTGCGTGTTTCATCCACATTCAGTAACAAAACTCACATTTGCTGTGAAGATTGGTGGCAAGGCCAAAGGGACATTGTTTGTGTTTGCCTAGCCCAGAAATCAACAACCCTAAATGACTCCAGGGACCATTAGGCTTCCCGGATAATTATTACTTACGGGCCACCACAGTCACCCCCAGCACACTGAAGCTGGTGAGAGAATGGCCAAATGAAGCTGCTGGAGATAGCAGTTTTGGCTTCCAAGAGGCCCAGGGTGGGGGTGGGTGCCTCCTTCTGACTGGGAGGATTTTAGTCTTAAATTGCATTTTAGTCAAAATGAGGACTGGCCATTCTAATTTGGAAGAATGCGAAGTATTTGCAGGCTGAGCTCGGATGGGTGGGGGTGGGGGCCGGGGATGGTGTTACCGCGCCTTCGGGAACTGGGGACCGCGCTTCCCTGGGACTCAGTTGCCAGTTCGGGCTCTGTGGGAGCATTCTGAGTTCCAGAACCTTTCTTGGAGGGCCTGTCCCCTGTCGTTGATGGGGACCTGGAGTCTCCTGGGCGTATAAAGAGGGTTTTCATTGGGAGTTTCCAGTGATCAAAGTCTTTCCTGAAGATGGGGACCGTGTTTCAGGTAAAAATCCTTTCCGGAGCTGTCACAACAGTTCCAGGAGAGGGGCCTGGAGCCTGAGACTGGAGGGCCCCAGCCCTGACCCCTCTCTCCCAGAAGGCTGGGGAGACAGATCTGACTCGGGGTGGGCACACATTCCGATTTCTAACTGCCAGCAATCCCCAGCGCAGATCAGGAACGCGGGAAGAGGTTGGTCTGAGCAGTAAGGGCAGGTGGGGTCCAGGAGCTGTGATGCTGGCTTATTTAGTGGCACTGTTTTATTTCCCTCCCAGCAGACAGCTGGGCCTGGATTTTGACTTGGTCGCTCCGCCCAGGGAGGTGGGGGCGCTCTTGGCCCCAGAAAAAGGTCTCTATTGTGAGGCCTTCCTGGGCTACTCCAGGGCTCAGATGAGTGAAGCCTGTTAAAAATCAACACGTTTTTAGAATACGCTGCTCGCAGCCCGCCTTCGCATCCTGAGCCGTTTCAGGAGCCCAGTGCTGGGGTGCTGGGCTCTCTCATGTGGCCTCCTGGGCGTGTTTCAGGAACTCTCTCCCCTCGGAAACCTCTGTTTCCATCTGGAAGCTCTGGGCCTCTTCCCTGTAGGGGAGCTCAGGGGCACAGAGCACAGATATTCAGTCCCTCTTCCCTTCTTCTCCTGGTCAGTGGGGAGGGATGGTGCAAACAGTGGGTGCCGAAGCAGTGACCGACAGAAACAGCCTCTGAGAGCCCAGCCAGGCGGCAGCTGCCAGAGAAGGTTTCCGTGGCAGGAGGCGGTCCCTCTGCATATGGATGGGGCAGTGTGTGTGTGTATGTGTATATGTGTGTGTGTATGGGAGTGGGGGGCTGCCCACACCCCCCAAGCTGAGCCCCAGGCTCAGTTTTTGTTGTGTTGGGCCCTCTTTCACAGTGAGGAAGTGGGAAAGATGGTGCTGTCAACGAGGCCAAGCCTGGAATCTGGAACGGGCAGCTTGGGGCCAGCAGGTGTGACCTCAGAGAGGAGGACAGCTGGAGGCAGGGCTGCTGTCCCTCCTGCCCCGTGACCTTCAGGGCCTGGAACGAGGCAGCAGCGTCCAGGCTTCTGAATGGCCTAGACAAGACCTGTGGGACAGGGCCTGGGGGTGCTGTCTTCTGAGGCCTGCAGCTATACTGGCCAGGTCTGTGGCTTCCTCTCAGAAGGACCTGGGACTTTACCAAGGGGCTGGAGTCCACTCCACGCCCACAGCTTCCTGGAGACCCACTTTCTAGGGCTGTTCAATCCCATAACAGCCCTAGGAAGTAGGACTCTGGTGCTCAGAACGGTTTATAACCCATTCAAGCTCACCCAGAACCCGGGCTTTTCGGACTCTGAACCTTGAGCGCAGGCTCTGGGAATGATGCTCCACAATGTCACCAAGCTGAGAAAAACGCAGGGCCTGGAGATCCTGAAATAGATCTTCTCAGGCAAAGATTTGAGGAACGGGCTAATGGAACTGCTTAAGGAAATACAGAGGTCTGGTCCCATTTCAGCGGGCTCGCAAAGGCTTTTAGGAAAATAACTCCGGATCCATTGACATTTTGTTGTTTTTTTTTTTAAGTTAGGATTTGGGTCATTTTGGTTTGAGGTTTAACAAGTCAATGTGGCTGGTCTGGCTTTTTGTCTGCCACCTGGCTTGGTGGGAGGGCAGACAAAAGTTTCTGTTTATGAAACACGTGCAGACGTGGCTGCTCGCTGTGGCAGTGTCCTTTCTCTGTGCTTCTGCTCCTTTTCAAGGAAGCTGGTAAGTCTGGTCTTCTCCATCTCCTCCATCCTTCTCCATCTCCATCGCTGAAATAGGCCTGGACCAGGACACTGTGCAGCCAGCTAACAGAGGTGACAGGTAAGTGGATATCATTTGCCGCAGAGTGACTTTCACTACCTGTGCAAATTTAAATTCATTTTTAGTTACAAAAGTAACACATACACCTGGTTAGAAACTAAAACTCTACAGTAGTATTTTGAAAGTAAATGAAATATGTTAATATTTGTACAATGCTTAGAAGAACAGTGCCTACCACATAATAAACACTCTAAAAGTGCTTATTAAATAAAAATACATGAAATTAGAAGTAACTTTTTCTCCCTCTTTAGATCTGCCATCTTCCTCTCCGGAAGCAGCCAAATGAACAGTTTCTTGCATATTCTTCCAGAAATTTTTGTGCTTATGGAAGCGTGTGGGCACACACAATAATTTCACATTGTAACGTGGAAAGAGCAGGTTAGAAACAGCTTTGAACTTTACGATCCCGTTTTTAATTTTTAATTAATTAATTAATTTATTTTGTTTCTCCCAAAGCCCCAGTAGATAGTTGTATGTCACAGTTGCACAGCCTTCTAGTTGCTGTATGTGGGACGCGGCCTCAGTGTGGCTGGAGAAGCGGTGCGTCGGTGCGCGCCCGGGATCTGAACCCAGGCCGCCAGTAGCGGAGCGCGCGCACTTAACCGCTAAGCCACGGGGCCGGAACGATCTCGTTTTTAAAACAAACAAATATGCATAGAGAATAATCTGGAATCATGTATATCAAAGTAGTAACAGTGGTTATCTCCAAAAGGGGGGATGGTGGGTGGGTTTTCTTTTTCTTTTTGTCTCCATTTGCTCATTCTTTTTATAATTCTAAAAGCTAATTAAAGAAGAGTGCACATAAATAAATAAATGGATGGATGAACGCACAGACCCCAGTCCTGTCATATGAACGTGTTCTAAGAGGGCTGAGGTCCGGGCTGGAGGCCCAGGATTCCCACCACAGGGTCTACACAGACTACCTCCCGTTTGCTCCCTGGGACCTGCCACTCTGTTGCAGACACTGAACCCTGATCTGCATTTGGCTCTGCCCAGTGGCTCCAGGACTCCCCTCCAGCCCCTGGACTGATGATCCAACCAGGATAAAGTTTCTAGGACTGGTGAAGCTTCCCAGCCTTCACTGCCTCCATATCCCTCCACCAGGCATGAGGAAGAGACCCTCCTCCCTCTGCCGGCCCAGGCCAGCCGGGTCTGCCTGGATGGGCCTGATCTCCCCATCAGGGAAGGAGAGTGAGATCCAGCAGAAGTGAATCTACTCACGTGTCCATCCTGAGACCCCGAGTCCCATGGCCTGGATCCTTTGGACCTGTCAGGCAATCCCCTCTGGGTGTGCCTCTGAGATGTGAGGAGGCAGGCCAGCCCTGCTCTCCAGCTCTCTGGCCTGCCTTCCTTGAAGCCCAGTAGGATTCCTGCAGTGGCCAGTGGAGCAGGGGTCCTGGGGGAGGGTCCTGAGTAGGCACAGCTGACTCCTCCTGACTCTGCGTGCAAGTCTGGAGTCTAACAGGCCTGGGCTATGAAGCCGGCTGTGGGGCCTGGGGCAGGTCAGTTCACCTTTCTGAGCCTCAGTTTGCTCATCTCTACAATGGGGGCAATAATGGTACCTTCCACATGGTGCTAATATAGCTTCATTCTCAACTCATTCCTTCAATACAGACTTTTCCGAGGCCCTCCTGTATGCCAAGCTTTTTACTGGACCTTGTGAGGGCTCCAGACATATAAACCTCTACAAAGCACACCGGGTAGAACAAAAGAAATGCTTTCCAGTGAGAAAAGCGCAGGGGAAGATGGGGAGTCTTCCCGAAGGATGGATAGGAGCTGTGTCACGGTGGGGCTTGCGTTCAGGAAGGAAAGCATCGGAGTTTTCACAGCCCTTCCACTGTATGACTTCCCTTGTTTCTCACAGTAGTCTTAGGATTCGACTTTCGCTGAGGGGAGATTAGATTGAATGGATTTTTCAGCCAGGTTGAGTTGGATAGTAAGTAGAGAGGAATGTACCAGATAATACTGAGCCACACCTGAGTCCAATCTGTCCTGTCCCCTCCGCTCTCTTCCCAGGGGAACTGGCTGCCCTGTCATCGGCGAGGTAGGGAAAGCTTGAAAGCCACCCCAAGAGAGCTTCCCCCGGAGACCTCCCTTCTACTGTTCCGTTGCTGCTATCCACAGGGCTAGAAAGAACAAGATCTTCGGACAGACCAGCCTCCAGCCCTGACTCTGCTACATGCATGCTGGAGAGCTTGGGCAAGCCTCAGTTTCCTCATCAGTAAAATGGGTATAATGGTGATGCACACCTTGCCAAGCTGCCGGCAGCATTTCAGATGGTCCAAAGCACCCCCTTAACGCCTAGCACACGCCAAGATGTCTGAGGCAGGGCTGGGTCCTTTGCTAACGGGGCCCAGTGTCTTGACTCAACATCGTTCTTCTTGTTACAAAGCCACACACCAGGCCCTAGCTCATCTGGGACCCATGTGAACCCTGGGGCTCCAGAGAAATTTCCTCCCTCAGTTTGGCTTTTATCTTCCCGACCCTGGCTGAATGCCCCCCTCACCTGCCACCTTGCCAGACCCCCACCTGGAGAGAAATTGGTCACCCGTCAGAGCAGAGGGAGAAGGAAGCTATGAGGTAGAGGCCAGGAGAAGAGATGTGCTTGCAGATGTGAGCCGCAGGAATGATGGGGACCCCAGATGCTGTTTCCTGGTGATAGAACCTTCTGGATGACAGGGCCAACCGCAAACCCTGCCCCAGTGCTCTCCTTCCCCCAACACTTCCCAGATCAAGAAGGCAAAGACGGGCTTGGCTTTTTTCCCCTCCCTCCTCTCATCTGTAAAATTGAGACATTACAGTTCCAAAATGGGCTTTGAGCCTGTAGAAATTAATCCGGTCTGGCAGGAGGGCTGCAAATAAACATATTGTTTCGATTGGTGTTGACATTTGGATTGTGAGAAGGTTTGAAAATGTAACTGTAGTTGGGATTTTCCAGCCCATCCAAGTTTTTCCGTGGAGGGGCTCCACGAGCATAAACTGGTGACTGGACGGATGCCCTCTCTAAACCCGCGACGGGCACTGGGCTGGCTGGAGGCGCTGGGGCTCTGAGCCTGCGCTGGAGGGGGCCGCCGTGCTCTTTCGGGGGTCAGTCCTTTCAGGATGCCAAGCCCCTCTGGGCAGCTGGGGGAGCCAACTACTCCAGGAGCGACCTAAAATATTTAGAGCCCCCACTATGTGGCTGACACCTTATGTGTGCAATCTCATTTTGTGCTCACACCAGAGCTGCCGTGTATGCCAATATGTATGATATCCCCATTTCACAGACGGGCACACTGAGGAACGGCGGTTAAGTAACTTGCCCAAAACACACAGCAGGAGTAAAGTGAGGACTGGAACTCAGCCCTTTCTGGCTCCTCATGGCTTGCCCTACACCACCTACTTTATGCCAGGAACTTTCTAGAAGGTTATCTCACCAAGAGAATGGCTCTTTGTCCCAGGGAGAGGGCTGAGCCTGGACTGAGGTGACCTAAGTTGGCAGAATGTTGGGTTGTCAAGACTGCCAGCTCCACCCCATTTCCGGGACCTTGCGGATTTGAGCCCCCCTTTACCCTTCTGCTGCCAAGAAAGTGGGTCTTGTCCCCCTGCCCTCACCTCACGCACTGGGGCTCCTCCTTCAGTGGCCTCTGAGCCCCCAGGGCCTGCCCCTCCCACCCAGCTCCAGCCTCCCCACTCAGGCCCCAGCAGGGAAGCAGCCCGGCTCCCTGCAGGGGGGACAGCCCTGGCAAAGCCCCTTACTCAGGGAGAGGCGCACACAGCTTTCAGCCATGAACCCTGGGTGCCTGGGGGGTGGGGTGGACACCCCATTTTTGGGAAAGGTTTGGTGATGTCCACACCTGGCAGCTTCTGTGTGTCCTAGGCCTCATCTGAGACGCAATGACCAATCTCCAGTGGTTTCAGCCCCCAGGGCTCCCTGTTCCTGTCTCTGCACCTGTCCCCACATAGCTGAACGCGGCCTGGAAACCCACACACTGCCCGGTCTAGCTTTAACCTCACCAGGAACCTCCCCTGGGCCCGCAGTCCTGGCCGGCCATCCTCCCCATTTCCCCAGTCCAGACCCTCTCCCCTCTCCCAGACGACTATTTCCCCAGGCGTCCAAGTTAGACCAGATGTGCCAAGCGTTCTCAGGGCGGGCTCCATGGCACCTGGGATGAAGGCTCCCAGCACCCACACCTCCACCTCCACCCCCTTTGCTGCCTGGGGGGACAGGAAGTGGGGACTCCAAGATGGCGGCCTGGTCCAGGCCCACCCCTGGGCTTCAGGGTGAGGTGACCCTGTGCCTGGCCAGGAAGATGCCTTCTCAGCCACAGTCATCCTTGCTGCCCTCTCTGTTCCCTCCCTCCCCTCCTTGGGGCTCTGGGGGTAACTGGCGGCCTCCTAGGGAGAGGGACCCACTCGTCTGTTCCCACAGATGAAGGGAAGTCTCTACCACAGACCCCTGGGGGCCGAGAGGGGCCTTGTCTTTGCTCCTTAACACATGGGGGCTTCCTTCTCTCTGCCCTCCCCCCCAGTGCCCATTGGTTCAGCGCCTCTGCATCCTCCTTCTCATATTTAAAGGCTGGAAACCATGACTAGAAGTTTGGGGGCTTTGGGCCTGGCCTGACACCGTTCTGGGAGCAAATGTTTGGGCTTGGACCCTTCTGGATGTTTTTCTTTTGTTGCCAGCTTTGCCTTCGGGAGGTGAGAACCTTAGGCTGGGTTTGAGATTCTGGAACCCAGGAAGGTTTGTGTTCACTTCAAGGTTCAGAAAATCACTGTGGTTTTGGGTCAAGCTTGGGTTTGATTTTTGTGCTTCTTGGCAGTGGTGGCCTGGGGGCTCCGAGCTGGGCCTCTGCAAGGTCCCCATGGGGTCTGGGTGGCAGATGAGGGGCCGAGGCCCAAGGGAGGGACATGGCACTGGTTCTGAAGAGGGAGAATTTGCTTTCCTTTCAAACTTCTAATCGCAGAGCATGCCTGGCCGTGACTTTCGTGGACACATGAGAGGCGATCCGGGGGGAAAGCATGAAGAGACAGCCAGGCTGGGAGTCTGATGGCCCTGACACTGCAGTGGGAGTGGGCAGCCTGGTGTCTGCTCGGAGGCCTGCGTACGCCACGCGCCCAAGGCGGGTCTTGGGGCAGCTCCTTAACATCTCTGAACTTCAATTTCCTCACGCGTGTTCCTACGGCGGGTCTGAGGATTAAAGAGGACACTGTTTGTAGAAACTCACAGAGGAGGTCAGAATAGATTAGTTTTCGTGAGCTCCACAAAGACTGGGCAATGCCTCATTCGTCATGTTCTGCCCAGCACGATGCCTGGCCCTGGTGCGCATTCAGTGCGCCCTTCTCGAAGCCAGAGGGCAACTGGCCTGTGGTTATTACTGTCAGTTTTAACGGCAAGTCTGTTTCCCTGGCCGGAGCTCTGAGGTGGAGTTCTGAGCTGCCCTGACAAGCTGTGGAAGGAGCCCTTCCCTCTGGGCACATGGTCTTCCTGCAGTGGACACTAGCCTTTGGTCACCTCCCAGGGGTGTTCCCCGTGCCCGTCAAGGCCTGTCACTTCCTGCCTCCGAACTGACTCGGTCCATTTCCATCTTCCCGAGGCTGGAGGAGCGCGGCTTCTCCAGGCACAAGGCGTTCCCACAGTCTTTGGATTTTCAATTTTTGGATCAGTGTGCTGAGCTTGAGGCCCCTTGGTGGAGTGCCCAGATGTCCCGGGTTTCCAGCTACAGTTTAAAATCCTCAGTGCCATTGTCCCTGTGAGTGTCAGCCTAGGAGTTTTGGTCTGTAAATAATAATATTGGCCTCAACTTACTTGACTTTCTGTTCTGGGCACTTAATCCTTGCTGCCGCCCCGGGGGGTGGTGTTATAGTACTATCCCCACTGTGTAGATGGGGGATGGAGGCGCAGAGAGGTTAAGTAACTGCCCAAGTTCACACAGCTTGTAGTGGCAGCACTGGGACACAAAGCCAGGTCTCTGGCCCCCTGGTGAGCCATCTGTTCTGCCGCCCATTTTGGGCACAGATGGGAACGAAGGGGAGCTGGTGATCAGGGGACCCTCCAGCTTCTGATTGGTCCGTGAGCCCGAATCTCCTGGGACCCTTCCCCATCTGGAGTAGGGAGACCCCCAGCCAGCAAGCCTCTCCGGCCCTGGAAGACACGAATGGCTGGCAGCTTCGCCAGGCTGGGCCGTCACAGCCTGTTCAGAAGGTGCCACCGGTCATGAAAGATGAACTGTTAGGAGCAGAACCGCCTGAGGCTGTTGGAGGCCACCTTCCCGACACTCGCGCTGATTAACTCACCGTGGTCCCCCGCAATCCCCCGGTCTGTTCTGCCACCGAAACCACGGGTCTCAGGACGACAGCCACACACCCCACTGTTGGTCACCCCTCACCTTCCTCCTCCTGCCCTGGCTACTGTCAATGCCCCAGTGTTCCCCTGGCATTGCCCGCATCAGGGTCACTTCGCCCTCTTCCAGAAGGATCTGCTGCTACCCCCATGGGGCTCTACAGGCTTCGGGAGCACAGAAGGCCTTTTGTGGCTGATCCGCAAAGGCCCTGCCATCTCTGAGGATGATAAACAACCTTTGAGGAGAGAGTCACATTTGCATATGGAAGGACACAGTTTAACTTTTCAAAACATTTTTGTTTCCTTTTACCCTGTTGGGTAGGAGTAAAGTGATGCAGGAAGATTTCTGCCCACCTGCCCGTTTTCCTGCCAGCCACCTCCTTAGCTGCGCTGAGATGTCCCACTGAGTCTGCCTCCAAGCAGCTCTTGAAATGTGCCCATGTCTCTGCTTCAGGCTCTCCGTCAGCCTCTCTCACTGAAGCGAGCGCGGGCCTGGTCTCTGGGCTTGGCTCCCGCCCGCCTTGGATCCTCACGGTGGGGACCGGCATGACCTTGAAAAATGCCAGCCTGATCCCACAGGCCTCAGCTCCCTCCCTGTGCCCCTCGATTTTCTGCTCTGGCCTCCTCCAGGCAGGTTTCTGGCTCAGCGCCTTTGTATGTGCTGTTCCCTCTTCCTGGAATGTTGTTCCCTCAAATACCCACGTGGCTCCCTCGTCTCCTCTAGATTTTCCTGAGGTCACTTTCTCAACCAGACCTTGTCTGTCTACCTGGTTTCAAATGGCAGCCCCTCTTCCAACACTTTCGATCCCCCATGCCCACCTCCCATCCTCCTCCCTTGATTTTTCTCCATCACCTGCACCACCATCTGGCCAGAGGTGGAATCTCCATGAGGCTAATGATGTTTATGATGCCTAAACTTCAGGGCCCCTCGGCAGAAGGTTCCAAGGCCTTGCACCTAAATTGATATTTATAATTTTTTATTCTTTTTTCTTAGAGAATCCACCATCCCCCCCCCCCACCAAATTATATAAGCTTCATGCCCCACAAAAGCCTAGATCTGCCTGCCCCTACATCTGGCAACTGACCTGTGTTTATTTTGTTTATTATGTCTCTCCTTCTACCATTAAAACATAAACTCCATGAGGGCAGAGATTTTTTTTTTTAAAAACTGTTTTATCCCAAGGATCCAGAACAGTGGCTGCATACAGTAAGAGCTCAATAAATGTTGCTATGTCTGTATGTCCATCCAAGGTTCAGAATTCTTTCAGGGCTTCACATTTCTCTTAGGGTAAAGACCAGCCTGCTTAACACACCCTCAAGGCCTTGCCCTTCTGTCTGCTTCAGATGTGCTAAGAGTCAGACTCAGGGCCTTTGCACATGCTGCTTCCTCTCCCTGAGGTTCTTCCTCTCCTCTTGCCTCCCGGCCCTGGGGTTACGTGTTCTTGAAGGACCTTGGAGTTTCTCTTGCTGCATAGTCATGTGCCATCCGTACCATTGCTGGTGTGGTGTTTTTCCCCCTAAGGACTGTGAGCTCCCTGAGGGCAGGGCCACACTCAGCGTGAGTGTGGCTGTGTCCCCAGCATAATGCCTGGCACATGGTGCTTTCCAGTGACTCATAGCTGCTGAGGAAATGAGCGAAATAAAAAACAGTTGGGGAAAGACGGGAATCAGGCACAGTTGATATAAAAATAAACAAACTCAGAATCTACGGCATGTCAGAGCTGGGAGAGGGTTTAGAGATGATCTAGTCCACAACTTGCAGACTGTGCTCCCCGCACCCCGGGGATTCTGGGGAGGTCCCCACAGGCTACTGCTGTGTATGTGCGTGTGTGTACATGTGCAAGCATGTGCGTGTGCGTGTGCACATGTGCAAGTGTGTGTGTGTATGCACACGTGTGCAAGTGTTGGGGGTGAGGGTCAGGGAGGTGAAAGGAGTGGCAGATGGACAGATCTCAGACCCCCATTCCCACTTCAAACAGAGCAGTCCTGCTTTTATCTGTTTATGGATTGAACATCTGCTTCTGATTTTGCTTGAAAAGAAATAAGGTTTCCAGCCAAAATCAAATTTAGAAATTGCCAGTCAGATCAAACCCCTCCTTCCTATTTTACAGATGAGTAAACTGAGGTCCAGAGAGCTAGAGGTACTTGCCCCAGCTCACAGAGTGAATGAGCAACAAGACCAGGACCCCAGCCCGGCCCAGGGCCTGCTCCCTGAGGCCCAGCCCGCTCTCTCCCGTTTTGGCAGAGCATCGCGTCACCTCAGCTGTGACCAGGTGGCCGAGCACCTGGATGTCCTGGAGCTCATGGAGAAGCTCCAGGGATCACCCAGCTTAATCCCATCATGTGGATCAGAAATCATTTATTTGCAGAAGACATGGCTTCCTAGACGCACGCAGTAAAAATCACAATGCTGAATACCTGTGCCCAGAGGGAAAACCCCACCACAGAAAACTAGCTTTCTTCTGAGTTTCTCAGTTGATATTCATTGGCTTCCTGTTCATTTAGTTTATTGTCTAGAGGTGCTTCTAACACCAAAGGTTTTAGAAAAATTTGTGGGAGCCAAACTTAACAGGGAAATAATTCTGTCCATGAGTTTCATGGCGTGTACGTATGTGTGTGAATACGAAAAAAATTAAAAGGACCATTTCTCATCTACGTTGATGCTGGAACAAATACCTCTGGCCAATGGGATCTCTATGGAGGAAGATGAACCATTATTTTTCATTCTTTAAAAATAAATCTTCAGGGGCCGGCCCGGTGGTGCAGTGGTTAAGTGCGCGCGCTCCGCTGTGGCGGCCCGGGGTTCGCAGGTTCGGATCCCGGGCGTGCACCGATGCACCGCTTGTCAAGCTGTGCTGTGGCGGCGTCCCATATAAAGTGGAGGAAGATGGGCATGGATGTTAGCCCAGGGCTAGTCTTCCTCAGCAAAAGAGGAAGATTAGCAACAGATGTTATCTTAGGGCTGATCTTCCTCACACACACACACACACACACACACACACACAAATGTTAAAAATAAATCTTGAATTTGTTCTCTGATTACAAAAGTAACAGGTACTTCTGAAGAAGTAGAATGTTGCAGAAATATACGTGACTTAGAAAGTGAAATTGTGTCAGTATTGTGCCCTCCGCCCAAACGCAGTTAATCCTAATTTGTTTTCAGACCTGCTAAGTGAGTGTCAGGTTCTAGTCTAGGCACTGGGAGGGCGACAGCGCACAAACATGGATGAATGAGGAAGAGATAGGAAATCATCCCACAATTGTAAACATGCAACTGTGTTTTGCATTGAAAAGGAGAGATGTGAAGGCATAAAACTGGGCAAAGAGACCTTGATGAGGAGGTCTGGGAAAGCTTTGTTGAGAGAGTCAAGATGGAGTTGGAATCTGTTAAGTATGTGAAGATGGGAGGAAAGAGTGGCCAAGGAAGAAGAGCCGTCTGTGCAAAGGCCCTGGGGCAGAAGGGAGAAGATCAGTGTGGTGGGAGGGACTGGTTCATGGCGACTCAGCAGAGGCATCTGGGGGTCTGTGAAGACCATTGTAAGATTTTTGAGTCTTTGTCCTAAGAGCAAAGGAAGCCATAGCCTGTTTTAAATAAGGGTGAGTATGATTAAATTTGCACTTCATATCTATTCTTTCCGATTTTTCTTGGTGCATATATGCACCAGCGGATGCTTTAGAAGGATGGCTTAAGTAAAAGAGATATTTTATTCGCTCATGTGGCTGTGGCTTGATCTGGGGGCTCAAACAATGTCCCGTCTCAAACAATGCCCCAATGTCTGAAACAATGTTCCAGCTTCTCTCCATCTCTCAACCTTGTCATCTGCCCCGCTGCCTCTCTCGAGGCCCCCCGTGGGGCACGCCGCAGCACCCGCCCTCCGCCGGTGCTCATCCGGCATCTTTCTCCCCGCGCCACGGTGAGGAGGAGGGCCTGCTGCGGCCGGCCTGTCAGTTTCAGCCCTGCCGGGCCAGGTACCCACGCCTGGACCAATCACTGTGGTTACGGGAATGTGATGCTCTGATTGGCCAGGCCCGAGTCACGTGCTCTGGGGAGGGGCGGGGTGTGTGTGTGTGAAATCAACTCCGCGCAGGAGCACGTGGCCGGCATGGAGAAATCCACGTGATGGAAGTCGGCCGAGTGGTTCCCTCTGGGGCTGCGGAGGTGGGATTGGCTAAGAGAGGGCACAGGGTGTCTTGTAGGAGGGCTGGAAATGTTCTATATCTTGATTGGGGGGGGTAGCTACCCGGGTGTATATGTATATAAAAATGTATAGAACTGACACTTAAGATGTATACCCTTTACTGTATGTGAACTATACCAAGATTTAAAAAGTACCTAGAGAGAGTGGGGAAGAGTGTGTTCCCAGAGAAAAATCAGGATGCTGTTACCAAGAGAAGGGTGAACAGATGTTCATTATAATATATTAATATATATGTATATACGGATGATACCTAGATGATTTTTAACATAGTGTGGACATTACAGTGAACCTTGTGTAATATTTTTTTCGCTTAATAAACTTGGGCGTTTTCCCATGATGACCACCGCTTCATGCAATAGATTGAATTTCAGAGTTGTGCTTTCGTTAGACAAATGAGCTTGTCTCAGCACTCCTTGTGGGAAGGGGCACCCCAGAAGCGTGCTGGGGACCAGCACCCCTGGAATGACCCATCGCCTGCAGAGGGCTGGTGCTGCCCAGTCAAGGACCTCACGCCTTGGCTTCGGCCCCGGAGCTGGGCCACTTTCTCTCTTGTAGGAGCTCTGGCTTCTCTCTTTAGGCTGTCCGCTCTCTCCTGCCTTCCCTCTCAAATGTGCCTGCTAAAGGGAATACGTTCTTACTCACACTAGCTTGTTCATGACTGGTAGCCTCTACAGTGCCTCTGCTTGTAGCGAGACACATTCTATTTTCTTTGTAGCTAAAACAATGAAACTTCTAAAATAGACTCTCGCTCCAGGTAGCCGGGACTGAAGCCCTGCCTCACTGTTGGCCACCTGTGGGTGCTTGGGCAAATTATTGGCCTCTCTGTGCCTTGCTTCCTCCTCTGCATATAGGAAGAGTCACATGCAGAAGAGAGGATTAGATGGCCAGGCACACAGTAGGAGCTTTATCTGTGTTGGTGTTACTAGAGGGTGGTGTTGCTGGCGGGCTGTGGGCGTGCAGGAGAGCGTAAGGAGCGTTCCCAGCTGTGGACGGTGTTCCTCTCTCCTCTGGGTCTGGCCCATCTCAGTGTCCTCCTCTTTCATCCCCTTTGTCTGTTTTCCCCTCCTCCTATTCTTTCTTCCCAGGGCCCCTTGCCTTTGTCAGAAAGGGAATGTTCGGGCTGTTCTCTGGGAGGCTGCCCCAGCGTGGTGCCCTGATGCCCGTGGATAGAGGCCTGGGAATGTCCTCTGCTCCCCTGCGGCCTGATGGCCACCTGAGCTCTGTTTGTCTCTTCTGGCTCAGGAAGCCCTTTGCCTGTTAGCGTAATTGGTGCAAAGGGCCTAGGCTTTGAAATCACACAGACCCGAGTTCAAACACGGACCGCTCCACTCCTGTCAGTTTCCTCTGTTGGAAGATGTGGCCCTCGCTGCGCCTGGTGGGGTGGGGAGGGTTCAATGAGGCCATAGACGTGTGCCCAGCACACAGGAGCCCTTCAGTACACGCTACAGCTCTTCTTCTGCCTGAGTGATGAGATCCACCTGGCAGCCTTGTCTGGGGTGTGTGGTCCCATTTATCGGAGGGGCTGCCTTAGTCTGCTCGGGACGCCATAACAAAGTACCACAAACTGCGTGGCCTAAACAACACACATTTGTTTTCTCACAATTCTGGAAGCTGGAAGTCTGAGATCAAGGTGTGGGCAGGGTTGGTTTCTTCTGCAGCCTCTCTGGTTTGTTGATGGTCGTCTTCTCCTCCCAGTGTCTCCACATTGTCTGCCCTCTGTGTGTGTCTGTGTCCTCATCGCCTCTTCTTACGAGGACACCACTCATTGGATTAGGGCCCGCCCATATGACTTGGTTTTACCTTAATTACCTCTTTAAAGGCCCTATCTCCAAATACAGTCACATTCTGATGTACTAGGGGTTAGAACGTCAACACATGGATTTTGTGGCGACACAATTCAGCCCATTACTGGAGCTTGAAGGAAAGCAGCTCTCAGGCCCATCATTCATCATCATCGTCCTTGCTCGGGCCTTGAGGGTTTTTTGAGCTTCACGTTCCCTCTCCAAATGGGCCTATCTCTAGGCCAGAGCCCCCTCTTATCGGCTAGCTTGTAAGGAAGAGCAGAGATTAGCCAAAGCCTGGGATGGGCGCCAGGGAGGACAGAGACCCAGGAGGGAAGCTCACTGGCCGGGGCGGACGTCTGGCCGTGGCAGAGTGCTGCACGTGTCCCCTGGGTTATAATGGCACCTGGGCTGGTCCTGGGTCCAGCTGTTTCCTGCAGGGACTCTTCAAACCTGACTTTGCCACGTTGCAGCTTTCTAGATGCCAGTCTCACTCCCCGATCGCTAGGCTGCCAAGCCTCGTTGTGGGGCAGTGGGGAGAAGAGGGGCAGACTGTTTTGGTGAGACGGGCAGACTGGCAGGCGTCCCCGTGTGGAGCGGGGCGGGAGGGCGTGAGCTTGAGACTGATCTTGTTAGCAGCCACATGCTGCATCTCCTGGGCTCCTTTCTGCCCCCCTCTGCCCACAGCCTGGTGCCCACTCCCAGGCAGAAGGCAGACTAAGCATGGACAAGGCCCAGGCTGGCACGGATCTCTGGGCCTCAGAGACACTGCCGTGGCCATCCGTGCCATCTCTTACAGGTTCAGCAAGTGACTCGCTCTGGGCCGAGGGAAAGAAACTCGAGTCTCTGTGAGTCCATTTCCTCTGGCTGTGAAATGGGCGATACGGCTGGATCGCATGGCACAGAAGGTGGGCCAGCCTCTGCGGTGATTCCCAGGCTGAGAACAGGCGTGTGCAGATTACGAGGTATAGCTGAAGCACGCCGTGCTTGTTTCATGGGGGAGGGGCTTGGGGGTGAGAGTCAGAGCCAGGCGGAAACACTACAGAGATTACTGGAACATTCCGGAACATGAGACTTGACCAACACTCTTCGGGACAGAGGATATGGGGAGACAAAGCCACACACCAGTGAGGTGTGCATCTCTCAGTTGAGTGTAGGAGCTGAAAAACTTAGGAATTTGCCCAAATAGAGGTCTAATCATAGACTTTTAACCTATATTGATGCACATACATATCAAGATTTCCTTCTTGATCAGATCTTGTATAAAAGAAAGCACATGGGCTCAGACAATAAGAACAAAACCATCTGTCATGTTTTCCTTTTCACCTTGGCCACCAGGAAGCTCTGAGTAAGATCTAGGGTTCAGTTGCTGTATCTTTCAGATCTCTGGTTTCTGACACATTTCCCCCTTCCCTTCCCTTAGTTAATATTTGTCACTTAAATTATGTTCAAACATTAAAAGTAAAAGAGATATTACACTGCATGACTCACTTGGTATGGAATCTGGAACGTGATAAGTACTGAGTGTGTGTATGGAGGGGACGTGATACTTCTGACATTTCTACATAGGGACACAGAATACCAACTTTCATAATTTGTAATCTGACTTTAACAGCTCTTATTATGTGCCAAGTGTTGTTGAAGTGCTTTACAAATATTAATTCACTTAATCTTCATAACAACCCTAGGAGGTGCATACTATTCTCCTGCCCATCTTGCAGATGAAGAAACTGAGGCAGATGGAAATGCAGTGACTAGCCCAGAGTCACATTGCTACTAAGTGGCAAAGCCAGGATCTGAATCCGGGCAGCCTGGCTCCGGAGCCCATGTTCTAGCTCGGCACCTTAGGACTTTTCTGTGCTGTCCCATAGTGGATCCACCAGCCACATGTGGCTTCGGAGCGCTTGAGACGTGGCTAGTGTGACTGAGGGAATGAATTTTAAATGTAATTTAACTTTACTTTAAATAGTCACGTGTGGCTGGTGGCTAGGGTACCAGGCAGTGCAGCTCTCCACCCTGAGGCTTTGTTATCTCTCTCCCTTTCCTGGTGTTGGTGGGAAGGCAATTTGGGGCAACATAGTGTAACTGATTACAATTCACAATAAGGATCAAGAACCTTAAAAAATTCCTCCTCTCCCTCCTTCTCCTTCTCCTTCATCATCATAGCTCACATTTTTGAGCACTTACTATTCTCACTTAATTCTCCCCCAAATCCTTGGACGTAGGTGCTTTTTCTAAGATACCTGTTTAACAGAAGAGAGACCGACCCTCAAAGAACAAAAGCGTCTTGTGGGGAATCGTGGCAGAGCCCGAATTTGACCCAAAGTCTAAATGGCTCTGAGGCCAAATTCTGTTCTTCTGGTTTCTTTCTTTGCTTTCTTTAAAGCAAAATATGCTCCCCTTCTGACTCCTTAGGCCACAGGCCTGTCAGTTTCCTTCAAAGTCAAGTTTCTGCTATGGACTCAAGTCAGCAGTTTTGAAGGAAGGGGAGAGGAAGACAGAGGTGGCGGGCAGAGGCGGGAGAAGAGCTGGATCGGCACAGACGCGGAACAGCTGGTGAGGAGACGCAGCATCACAGGAAGCTTCTGGCCCCGAGGAGGAGCCGGGGTGGTGCCCAGAGAGCCCAGGGCCAGGCCTGCCTCCACCCAGAGAGGTCTGCACTCAGGGAGAAGGCTCAGAACCAGACGCCTCAGTTTCCTCATCCATCAAATGGGGACAAGGATGATTAAACGAGACAGGGTCTGAAAACACGCTGGCAGATCAAGCGGCGGTTGCCTTTCCTGCCTCGGAGCCGGTCTCCGGGGTGGGGGGGCAGGCCTCTGGGCGTGGAGCCGGCTCCACCGTGGGCGAGGGGAAGGAGCACAGCTTGTTAGCGAGGGGTCGGGGTGGGCGCGGGGGCCGCGGCGCATGGCTGTCAGCTGAGATCACTGCTCTCGCTTCCAGCTGCCTCGGGATATTATGAAGTTGCACAGACAGGGAAAGGAAGCCCAAGCTTGGGGGCCTCTTTGGGGGGCTGGGGAGGGGGCAGAGAAGGAGGATGTTAATGAAAAAAACATTCCTCGTTCAAGGTGACTGAAAGGGTTTGGGGCTGGTTGGGTCAGGGTCTGGCTTTGCTGGAAAACAAGTCCCCCAGATGTGGAGGGGCCTGGTGTGGGACAGCTGCTGAGAGGGGGCTGGTGCAGGCCTGGCGGACTGACCCTCTCGGGGGCTGCTGACCCCGAGAGAACCCCGGACTTTGGACAGACACCTGAGGTGGGGCAGCTGTGAGGTCCTGGGGCCAGAAAATTCCGAGGGCCTAGGCTGTCCTGCCTACCTCATCCTCACGGCTTGCCTCCAGACTGCATTTGGGTACTGGGGGGCCTGATGGAAGATTCCAGGTGGACCCAGAGATGACACACGCTGGGTCCAGCTGAGAAAGGGAAGAACCTGCCAAGGTGGGACAGCTGAGATGGGACACCTTTCTTGGGGCAATTCCTAACTCAGCTCCTAACTCTGCCACTAGACAATTTCGAGACTTGCAAAGAGTGCATAATATCCGACAGGCCCCTCCCAGCTAGAGAAAGCCAGCCACGTCGCTCGTCCTCACAACAGACCTGTCAGGCGGCCATTCTCATTTCACAGCTGGGGAAACTGAGGCTTGGGAAGGTTAAGACCTTAAGCTACTCGGCTGAGAAAGGAGCAGGGCTGAGACCAGATTTCTGATCTGAGGAGAAGAAGCCCTTGTAATTTACGCCACCTCTCCCCACTTCCTTCTAGATGCCAGGAGAACTTCTGAGGGCCTGAGACCTGGAGAGAGAACCCCAGCCAGGAGCGCAGCGTGGAGGGCAGAGCAGTGGGGTGCGGAGCGCCCGGTGATTGGTCTTCAGGTTGCTTTGACAAAAAGTGAGGTCCTATTTCTTAGAACTAAGGTCCCAGGGCAGCTAAAGGAACAGATCAAAACCTCATGAGCCAAGAACAGGCCCCGGGTCGTGCTGGGCTCCCCTTCCCTCTTTTGATCCTGATTTCATCAGGACTGGTCTTTATTCCTCCAAAGGGAAAAAGGGCCCCTATGATGTTTTAGGGCACACGGATCCCACTTCATTCCCCAGGGAAACTTGGTTTTCCTTGGGTGTGAAGCTGTGGGTGGCTATGCAGACAGATGGCATCTTTCATCCTCTGTAAGCCCCACCGGGGAGGGACCAAGCCACCCCTCTCCTGACTACATCGGTGTTTCTAGGGGCCCAGCTGCGTCGGGAAGTTGCAGCACATGCTGAAGGCTGTGAGCTGACTCAGATGGGGATGCCCAGCCTTTGGAAGTCTCCCTGTTGGGCATCTGAAAGCCTTTACAGGCCAGAACATCTCAGCCCTTCACAGACTGGTGAACCGTTGGCTCTGGAAGTGACCATGGGCCTCATCTCATCCAACTCCCTTATGGCACAGATGGGTAAACTGAGGCCCAAAGAGGAGACGGCACTGCCCAAGTGGGGACTGGAGTGGGGCTCCTGACTCCCAGGCTGGAGAGCCTCCCAGTGGCCCGCACTGACCTTCTGGAGAAGAGCCGATGAGGATGGGGCAGGGGCTGGATAGTCAGGGGCTTGCTCAGGGGTTCTGGGAGGAACAGCTCCTGGAACACTCAGAAAGAGCCTCTCTGCGTCAGGCTTCTGAAGAGGCGGGGTTCCTTTCTCTCCCAAGTCTGGCTCTGGTTGTGCTCAAGAAGAGGGTGACGTGCCCCTCTCCTCTCCTCTTCAGGGAAGAGAAAGGCCTCCGTCAGCTCTGAAAAGGAGCACATCACCCACAGAAGGGCTTAACACATCTCCAGTGGGTTCCAGAGAAAACCAGACAGGAGTGTTCTCAAAGGAACCAGCCCCAAAGCACTCTCAGGGCTTAACGGCTCCCAGATGACAATGACACCCCCAATCCAAGCGCCATTTTCTGGCCATGGACCCAGTGTCACACATATGCCAGGCACTTCCTCCTGGGTCCCCTTAAGTCTTCCCAGGGGCCCTGTGAAGGAGGTATCATCATGGTCCCAAGGAGAAATGGAGGAAACAACCACGTAGGGTGACATGCCCAGGTGCACAGACTGGGAGATGGAAGGGACGGGGCGGACCGTGAACCCGAGGCTGTCCATACTCAAACAGTTATCAAACTAGCGCTTTAAAAAACCCTGCCCATTTGCATTCATTTTGGCCTACTTTAGACAGCCTATATCCTCCTTCCTTTTTTTTTTTCTGTTTTAAATTAAAGCTGCAAATCCCTAGCGCCTGGAAAAGCCAAACCCAAACCCCAAACTACCCTCCGAGTCCAGAGACGTACAACAGGCCGGGACACCAGCCTCCCGCATCTTCCAAAGCACAGGACTCCCGTATTTCTGTTCAGAAGCAGAACGGCATTTTTTTCCCCCTTAGACAATGTGGTTCTAATATATATCAACAGAGCCAAAGAAAAGGCTTTTTTTTTTTTTTTTAAGAAGTTAACTTCATTTCAAGAACTTGTGTGTTTCTCATTAGTAACGCTGTCTTTTGAAATCCAGCCGAGGGAGGTGATTCCAGTTGAAATCAAAACTGATATGCCAAGGTTTGACTCAAATGTCGCTCTGTCCCCGGCTCGCCGCCTTGTTAGGGCTGATGGCTGTGGGGATGGGACAGGGAGGGCAGGCGGCCGGCTCTCTGAGACCCAACCCACGTCCCATGGCGAGGTGGGTGGGTGTTGGTGTGGCAGGGAGGGGGTCTTTTAGCCTCATGTGCTTCTCACCTGGTGAAGGGAGTTGAGACGAGACCCTGAGCTAAGACTTTGAAAGAGAGAAAACAGGACCCCTCGGCCGGGCACCCTGGACGCTGGGGGCCTACAGAGGGCAGAGGGCTCCAGCCATGATCAGAGCCATGAGGGGAGTAATTCTTACATGAGACTGTATGATCAATTAGTCCCAAGAGGCGCCACACTGCTCTCCAAGTTCTAGGTTTTTCGAGCTGTTCTAAGTGGAAAACTCCCACTTTTTGCTTTTTTGGGCCAGTTTTGGCGTTTCTTCCCCTGGAGACCAGGCCTCCTGGAGAACATTAGGGAAATGGAAAAATCTTTCCACGGTCAGCCAAGGGGCCGCTCGTCCTTCCTGCTGGTGGGAGCCGCTTTCTCCGGTCGTGTCATCTTCTGGATGGATGAGGAGGGCAAAGGCATTCTCTTCCTGCCCTTCTCTTCTCTACTGTCCATGGACCTCAGATTGGACTTTCTTTCCTTAATAAAAAACCGTCTTGTTCTTAGGAGAGCTGATGCGACCCACTCTACGTGCCCAAGGGATTTGTTTCAAGGATGACAGAAACCAGCAGGATGGCTGGCCCCATCGAGCCCCCTAATCAAATTTCCCCCACCCCTCAAGTCCGAGCAACATCCTTCCTTCCGTGGGAAGCCTTTCTCGCCCGCCAGCCCTCGGTGATGGCTCCGGCCTCAGGGTTCATCACCGTGAACCATTCCCTTTACAATTAAGGAGGTGATGTATTTTTTTTTTAACCAAACTATCCCTCTTGCTTGTATGATTTAACTTTCCAGACCTCCAGACATTTCTGACTTGTCTCCCTAGCTAGGGGGTGTGACTTTCCTGAGGACCTGAGCCTGTTCATGTCTGCATCCCCAGCTCTTTGTCACACAGACTTAGCACCGAGTTTGCAAATAATAGCAGTGCTGATTCAAATGACTATTAAAACCTTTTTTGTTTTTTTACTTTAGCCTGTGTTCTTATCTGTCCCTTTAATGGCAACTCCTTTAAAAAAATAAAGTGTTCTCAAGAGGTGACCAGAATAATTAGTGAGTCATTTTCTCTTGAAGGCCCCTTCTGGTCCTAAGAATTGTGATGCTCAAATTTGTTGCGCACCCACCATGTGCTTGGCCTATGCTGGAAGCTTTCTCATGCATTGCTTTGTTTAAAGAATTTGTGGACCTATTGATAAATCTATTCAGTTCTCCATGAGGAGACTGAGGGACTACATCCTCCCCACCTCCCCTGTCCCCAGATTAGGTTTGGGGAAACAGGAGACAGTGTGTTGTGGAGGAGCGCTGGCCAGATCTGCCTGGGTTCACATCCCAGCTCCATCCCACACCTGCAGTGGAACCCTCAGATCCTCAGTTTCCTCATCTGTAAAATGGGATCATCATGGTGCCCTCCTTGCACGGTCATGCTCTAGATGAAGTGAGCTCTCAGTGTCATTGCACTTGCTACTATTCATGGAGCTTTGACTGGCTAGGCACTGAGCTGAGCATTTTTAACCCGGAAGTAGATGTGAGAAGCTCAAACATCAGCTATTCCGGGAGTCTTTCCCACCTCCCCACCCCCACTGGGTCAGCTCCCTCTGTGAGTCACTCTGTCTTCCCTTCACAGCCCCTACCCCAGGTTGTGTCTGTTGTGTGTCGTGTGAGTGGTTGACATCACTCTTCCCCAATGGAAGCTTCCAGAGAGCCAGGACCTTGTCTGTTTCCACTCCCACCATTGATCCAGGGCCTACCCAGGTACTTAATAAACGTTAGCCCCCATCCTCCTTGCGTCCCTTTTCTGAATTAAGTCAGAGCTCTCCTGAGAGCCCTGTAGCAAAGACTGGCAGCAGAGGCCACTGGGCAGGGACTCGTGCCCATTTTATGGATGTTTGAGCCACGCAGGGATGTTCTCTCTTTGTTGAAACCTACAAGATCCCTGTGTCCCTGCTCCCGCTGACGATTTGGCATTTGATGGCCACCCCACGTCTCCATCTGATCAGCCTTAGTCCTCCTTCAGGGCTGTGCTCCAATGCCACCTCCTCCGAGAAGCCTTCCTTGACTCTCTATTACAGACTTAGAGATCTGAAAATACTTCTGAGCACAGGCAAGTTCTCGCTCCTTGGACCGCGGCTCTCCAGGGGCTCACTGAAGCTTTGATTCCTAGCGTCCAGTACAGAGACAGTGACCAGTAAGTGCTGACTGAATGAATCTTGTCAAAGCAAACCCAAACTCAATCTGTCACCCCCACGCTTTCCAGAAAAGGATGGCACCCTTGTGATTTACACAGCTCATTTGTTTCTTCGTTCATGCAAAACATATTTGTCGAGCATCCATGTGGTGCCAGGCCCCAGGCTGGGTGCTGGGGAGCCAGTGGTGAATTAGGCAGACTCATTCCTACGTCCTGGCCACCCTGGAGCTCCCTGTCCGGGCCAGTGGATTCATGGGCAAGGCCAAAATAAAGGCAAGGAGTTGGAGAGCACAAGCTTCCCCGCCAGCCGCTGCCGGGAAACCAGCATCCGCAAGCTGACCGCGCATCTCCAAAGAACAGGATGAAGATGAGCTGCCTGTCCACAGAGGCGCACGGCCTAGCCTCTTCCCTCGGCTGCAGCTCCTGAGGACCCAGGGGAGCAGATGGGCAGGGACAGGACCATCCTGCTCCTCAGGCGGGGCTGACCCTCTGAACTCAGGGCAGGGAGGACTCTGTCCACCCAGAACCAGCTGGGGCTGCCCAGCTGTGGGCCGGGACCGCTGAAAGCTCTTAATTAGCTCATTTCCCCAAGCCTGCGGGCTGCAAGCAGGCTCCTCTCACCTTTTGCCCTGCCCCATCTCACTCAATTTAGCAGTTCAAGGTTCACCGTGGTGTCAGGGTGGGGACAGGGAAAATGTGCCCCCACTCCCATGCCATTAAATAAAACCATCCGTTTGTGGCCAGCTCCACCCTGAAGACTTGGGAATCTTTCCCTCCCCAGCCTGGTTGTGATGGCTGCATTGAGGGGAGAGCCTGTGGGTCCAGAGAACCAGCTTCAAATGCTGGCTCTGCTGTTTGACAACCAGCTGTGTGATCCTGGACAAGTGACTCACCCTCTCTGACCCTCAGTTTCGCCAATTATGAGGACATTAACCCTCACTTTACTTGGCGGTTATGAGAATTCAATGGCATAAGGCCTGGGAGGCAAGCGGCACAGGGCCTGGACATAGGAAGCCCTCAGTTCTACCCCCACACTCTGCCCACCTTTCCCCAGACTGTACACCCACGGGGGCGGGCACGGTGTCTGCTCTGCTCATCATTGTATTTCTAGCATCTTGCAGAGTAAGTATTCATTGAAGGCCCCCTATGTCCCAGGCCCTGGGCCCAGGAAATATCTGTTGGAGGAATGAATGTTTTCTCCACCCCCCCCCCCACCCCGAGCAGGGCTGAGCCCTGGTAAAGCCGGGCCTCTGCGAAGCAAGTAAGACACTGTGCATGGAGCATGGGACATGGGGTCAGAGGCCAGAGAGAGCCAAGCTCTGAATCCTGGCAGCCCACCTCTCTTAGGAAATGGGGATTAGTTCTTCCGTCCATGTCCCCACTCGATCCATGACCACCCTCCCAACCTCAGGGGCTGCTGGGTGAGCCATGAGCTCATGACCTAACCCTGTTACTGGCTGAAGTCTGGAAAATTCCCCCCGCAGCTCTCAGAGCCTCTGCTCCTTCAGGAGAAGGAGTGGAGATAATTGTTCCTCTGTCCCAGGGTGGCGTGTGGGGCTAACCAGGGTGTGAAACAGGAGTGAGGATTGTAAAGAGCCCAGCCCAGCGCCTGGCCGGGAGAGGAGTCCATCATGTCAGCTTCCTTCCCTTCAGCCCACGTGATAACAATTTGTTTCTTAAAGTGCGGTCCGCGGACCTGGGAGCTGGCTGGAAATGAAGAACCCTGGGCCGCCCCAGACCCACCAAATCAAAACCTGATCTTAACAAGATCACCGGGCGTTCCTGTGCTCAGCCAAGTTTGAGAAGCCATGCTCTACCGTGTGCCCTTGAGCTAGTCATGACTTCTCTGTGCCTTTTCTTCAACCGTAAGTTGGGGTGACGTTGATAACAACATCCAGCCTTGGTATAAGCCAAACAGAACGAGGAAACCCAGTCTGGATAGGAAGAATGGGATGGCACGTTCCAAAGCCAATAGAAACCAGTGAGGGCTTTCTGCTGGTCTCGGAGCTGCAGCTCTCTTGGTCGCTGGAAGCAGATGGAATCCAAGACTGGGAAGGGGTGGGGGGGTCATCTCCTCCATCCTGCGTTGGGTTTAAAAATAGAGCTAAGGGAGAGTTACCGGGCTGGATGGTTAAAATGCCTTCTCCTGCTTCTCTTTGTTACGGGTCCTGGCAGGGGAGGTCAGGAATAGCGCCCCATCCTGCCGCTCAGGAGACCTTTCCCTAATAAAGCCAGGGGCCAGGAGGCCGTGCATTCCAGGGGACGTAATTAAAACCACCGAGGGTTATTTGGAATAACAGATCGTTTAGTCGGAAGCACTTGCCATGCTAATTCAAACAAGGTGATTACAGGCGATTAGCGAACCTAATGCCATCAGTTTAAAACCAGCCGGGGTAGGGATGAGCCAGTGGCCTCGGCTACTTCCTGTGGGTGCGGACAGACCTAGGACTGCCAAACGGAGCTCTTGGGCCTCCCTACCTGAGTAAGATGCTCTCCCAGTGCAAACTCCTTCCCCGGGGGGAGAAGGCTGACCCCAAGCGGAGGGTCAGAAATGAACCCCTCTTGGTCTCTGGGAGACCATTCTGGGCACACCCACAAGAGCCGACCTTGCCTAACTCCAGCCCCATCCCTTGTAGCTTCTTGAGGGCGAGGAGCGGGCCCTGCGGTCCCTGTATCCCTGAAGGGAATCATTATGGATATACCTATGCATGCCCAATAATAATATTTTATTTAGCGCTTATTATGGGCCAAGTGCTGTGCTAGCAGTTCCTACACGTCACCTCGCTTAAGTCAGCACTGCTGTTGTCTCCATTTGATGGACGAGGAGCGTGGGGCAGGGAGAGAAGTCTACTGCTCCAGGCCACACTGCTGGAAAGTAGTCAAGCTGAGCTGTCTGCCCAAACCCGCCGGACTCTGAAGCCCTCCCATGACCACGCTGAATGCTCCTAATAAGTCTACAAGGCGGGCGCTGGTGCTGCAATATTCCGTCTTACAGCTGAGCGGATGGAAGCTCAGAGAACCAAGTAACTTGCCAAAGGCAGAACGGGGATTCGACACCATGATGCTGCTTCCAAACCCCATGCTTCGAATTCCTCTACTGTAGCGCTGTGGAGAGGGCGCAGAATGGAAGCCAAGCCTGGAAGGGGAGGAGGCCTCCAGGGAGACTCCTTAGGAAGGGCACCCGAGACAGGGAGCTCTGCGGACACACGCAATAGAGAGCTCTCAGCTGCCAGCGACTGAAACTCCAATCAACCGCCTTCAACCTATTTAATAAGGAATACTTATTATTACCAGCCACAAGGAGTCCTGAGGCCTGCGTAATTTAGAGGTTCCACAGCGTCATCAAGAACACAGGTCTCCTTCCTCCCTTCTATCATTTATTACTGGCACCTTCTATGTGCCAGGCACCCTCCTAAGCCCTGGGGTTACAGTGGTGGAAAAAACAGAGTCCTTGCCTCCTTGGAGCTTACATTCTTGTGTGAAAGACTGATCATAAACATACACATGCACACAATGTTTATATATATATAATATACATAGTGTATATATATATAATATAATATATATAATGTATATACATATACACCAACACAGTGTATGTATATATATAATATATACACATTGTGTATATATTATATATAAATAAAATAGTGTCAAGTAAGAGTTATTAAAAAAACAAACAAACAAGGGGAAAGAGAGTGAGGGAGGGGAGAGAAGTCAGGGAAGTCCTTCTGAGGACAGTTGAGCAGAGCCCTGAATGAAGTGGAGGAATGAACTAGGTGACATCTGGGTGGGGAGTGTTCTTGGCAGCAGGAACTGCGTGTGCAAAGGCCCTGGGGCAGTTCCAGCGGTTGTAGCAATTCCAGGCACCATAAGCAGACATGACACTGGTCAGTGAATAAGAGGGGTATCTTCCCTGTTTGTGTCTCTTTTGCAAATCAGTGAAGGAACCCTTCCCGGAAGCCCCTAGTAGGTTTCTCCTCAATCTTGCTGGTCAGAATGGAGTCACAGGCCCATGTCTAAATCCATGGCAGACAGGTGAACGGGACTACAGTGGTTGGCTTAGCCCAGCAAGGACACACCCTTGGAGCTCGAGATGGGGCCATGCTTCTTTGAGTTGTAGAGGGAAGGGGTAGATACCCCCTAATAAAATGGGGCCCTGCCAGGAAGGAGGAAGGGGCTAGAAGTAGAAATGATGTGTACAACTGTGGGTCATGACTTTCAAAGGGAGGGGCATGTCCTTCCCTTCCCTGGCTGGAATGTGGGCTTGCTGGGAGAGACAGGCTTGACCACGAGGACAAGGGCAGCTGGCTGGGGATGGCAGAGCCACACGACAGGAGACTGGGAATCGTCAGATCAGCCCTGGAATGCTTGCCACTAGATGACGGAGAGACATGAAAGAGACAGAGACAGAGACAGAGATAGACAGAGGGAGAGAGATTCCGATCAGCTGAACTTGCCTTCTAACAGAGTCAGTCCCCAGCACTGCTTCAACCAGAGCACATCCTCTTTACATATGAGAGCCCACGCCTAGAGAAAAAGCTTCACTGCTTAAAAATGACTTTGCCAATGACTGGTGTCGTCCAACCTCCTCATCTGACAAACTAAGAACTGAGATCCAGCAAAGGGAAGTGACTGGCCCAGGACCACACAGTCACCTGGCGCTGGGACCAAACTCAGACTCTGCCCCGTAGGCATTGGTACTGAATTCCCGGATCGTTCCAATCAGGCACATTCTTTATTGGGATCTTAAAACTGCTGTGGAGAGAACGTGGCTGACACCAAGCCTGGTGGAAGGACAGCCTCATGTTCCTAAGCGTTACATCCTGAGGACGTCTCTCCAGCTTTTACTTCCACCCTCCCTGCTAGGGCAGCGTAGACTTCGGCAGGGAGATGGCTGCCTCCTGGTTTTTATTAGCAGGTCTCAAACTTTCTTCTAAGAATCTCCTGGGGGCACTGATTCTAATTCACATTCCTGGGTCCCCTCCTGAAAGATTCTGCTTCAGTAGATGAGAGTAGGGCCTGGCCACACCCTGAGAGACACTGGCCCAAAGGATTCCTTTCCTCCATTTCCCAAAGGAGGAAAGTTCTCTTCATCAGAAAAAACTATCCCACAACCAAATCTGAGGCTTGATAGTGCTTTTCCAGGGGCCAACTCTTTCATTACAGCTGGACAGCAGACTTGATGTCTGGGGAAGAGGGGACTTGGTGGTGTTCTATTTTAATTCAAATGGTGGTGAAAATAACTGGGATCCAATCTTGCCAGAGAGAAGGTTTTGAAGGGGGCTTAAGAGGGCCCCGGTTACCCAGGAGCCATGAATCAAGGACACAGCTTCCCCCGTATGGACGGTTTCACCATCCCTCTTCACCTAGCCTGCAGCAGGTGGGCCCGCGGGACCGCGCCCCCTTTCTTCCTGGCATAACTCTCTTCGTCATCCCCATTCCCCATACCCCTGCCTACCCAATATTTGGCTTTCAAAATAGCTCCATGCTGGGGAAAAGGAGCAGCTGAACTAAAACAGTAAACAAATCCCCCATCTTTTGACAAAATTCACAGTTGGAGAAGTAAAAAATAAATGATACGTTTGTATTTTGAAAATTAAGATTTCATAATTCTATTTAAAAGAACATTTCCCCTAAAGCAGTCAGGTCCTGATATTTCTTGCCTTTGGTTTAGATTTCCTAAAGTCCGGGTGTCAGAAGCCTACATATCCAGTGCCCTACTTACCTGTAATCAGAAATTCCACGGGTTTCTGGCTTCAGGCATGGCTGGATCCAGGGGCTCTGTGTCCTTGTCTCTTCCACTGCTGGACTCTGCTTTCCTTTGTGTGGCTTCATTCTCAGGCAGGCTTTCTCCCTGTGGTGGACAAGATACCCACTGGAAGCCTGTGGCATGCATGGTACTAACAGCTTGGGATCCCGAGGAGGAAATACCCTCTATGGATCTCTTCCAACATCCATACAACAAATATCATGAAGGGACTTTGATGTGCTTTGCCTGGGTTGCATGCCCAATTCTTGGACCAATAACTGTGGACTGGACGGTGGGGCTCCACGATTTGTAGGTGTGCATCCTGTGCCCACCTCTGTCATCCAGGGATAGGCAGGGCGCTGAGATTGTCCCCTATGAGCTGCAGAATGGGACAAGGATGCTCTAATAGATAGAGGGCTCCTGCAGACGAGCAAGAGCTGCCTGCCCCAGGAAGCGATGGGCTGGCGTCACTCTAGTGCTAAAAAACAACGTGTGATCCACTGGGCACTGGACCATGTCCTTACCCATGGTCCAATGCCCTTCCCATCATGCCACTGGCCTGCAGAGGACAGTGGGAGCTTCCTGTTGGGGCTAAGTTGTCTGTGGATGATGAATACAAAGGAGTTAGGGTGAAAATGGTCAAGGTCTTGGCCAAGGTCTCAGGCAGCCATGATGTGATGGGCAGATCACTGGGCTCAGCATCAGCGATGCAATTCTGCCATTTACTCTGTATTTGGACTCTGCCATTTACTCTGTAATTGTGAAACTTAGTGAACCTCTCTGACCCTCAGTTTTCTCATCTGTGAAAGACGAATAATAAATATCTATGTCCCTGGACTGAACAAATTATTGGTAATCCTTGTGTGGAGGGAAAAACGGGGGAGGGAGAAGATCTCCGGGAGCTTTGCTCAGCAAAGCCTGGCTTGAAACAGAGGTAGAAGGACAGAAGACACAGATATACCCTGGCCCCTCGAGTGGCCTTGGCAGGAGATAGTCTGCGGGGGGGCCTCCCATAGCAGACTATTACTTGTGGGGTCAGGGAGGGTTCGCGAGATTTAGCAAATAAAAGTGCAGGATGCCCAGGTAAATTTGAACGTCAGATAATGAATAAATAATTTTTTTTAGTGTAAGTATGTCTCATACAATGTCTGGGATATACTTATACTAAAAAATTATTTGTTCTTTATTTAAATTTTGTATATTTTATCTGGCAACACTAGGTCAGGGGAAGGTAAGTGCGAGGACCCCCTTGGTTCAGGCTGATGAACCTGATCTCAAGGGTGCAGCTGACCCACGGCTCTCATTACACCCTCAGGAATTTGTCTCTCTCCGCCTTTTGGCTCTGCTTTCCTCCAGGCTCTCTTTCCTGGCAGCTCAGCAAAGTCAGACGGGAGAGCATGCCTCCCTCCCATATTTCCAGCAAAAGTCTCAGGCCTGACTCTCATTGGCCCACATTGGGTCACATGCCCTTTCTTGAACCAATCATTGTGGCCTAGGACAATGAAGCCTCCTGATTGGCCAGGCCTGGGTCATGTGCCCACACTAGGGGCTGAAGAATGACAGCTGTTCTGCTTACTGCACAGGGACTGAAAGTTGAGGAGTTCCCCAATGGCAGATGGGGGTGTTGTCACCACAAGAGGAAATAGAGCTGGGTGGCTGGAAACAGCAGTGCCCACAACGGGGCATCCACTGAATGCCTCCTGACTGAAGCCTCGTCTCAAGGGGCAGACTTGGCTGAGCCCATGGGCCTCCTGAGCAGTGCAATTCAGGGCTCCTGCTGCACTTGGAGAGGTCGGGGGTTACAGCCTACGCAGAACTGGAATGAATCCTAGCCCTGCCTGTGTGACCTTGGGCCAGGTCTTTTACTCTCTGTGACTTAGTTTCCTCACTCACAAGTTGAGAATAAACAGCAACGACATTATCAATGCTATCAGGAAGCAGAGTGCCTGGCACTGGGGCTGGCAGATGGCCGCTACTCAGTACGTGGCAGCTCTCGCCTTTCTGGAGGTTGTTGCTCCAGGTGAGGTCTTTTTAGGGGAGAAGTGACAAAGCTGTGGTCCCTGGATTATAGGAAGGCACCGTCTTTCCATCTTTGGGTGGGTAAAATGTTTGAACGGCGCCAGCCCACTGGCTGTACTGACCGTTGAGGCTATTTATCAGGGGTGGGGTAAGCAGGTCCCTTGGGGGTCTTGAACCTGGGCACATCCCCCCACTGGTCTGTCACGTGTCAAAGTCATGCCAGGAGGCACGTGGACTGATGGCTCGGGAGACCTAATGGAGGCTGCCCTCTCTGGGATCCATAACCTTCCTTGGCTCACACTCTCAGACTGACCTACACAGGGGACCAGTGGTGTTGTTTTTGAGTAGACATAAACTCCCTGAAGTAACCCATTCCCAAGTCTACCATATGTTTGAAATGCCCTATCATGGCTCCACGCCTTCAGTCTGAGACTTTCATCATTTTCAAAATATAAATACTCCTGGGAGGGGCTCAACTTTAAGCAGTTAGTAACTGTTGACCCCTCTCTGTGAATGAAGGAGTGAGAACAAGGTTTATAAGGGAAGTGGGAGAGGGAGAGAAGGCAGCACTGGGGATGAAAGGATGTGGGTTCAGGCCCTACCAATGGGGAGAATTACTAGGACAGGGAGGCTGTGGTTGCCTCCTCCATCCGGCCCTGCCCCAGAGGGCAGGCTCCTCACACTGCCCCACTGCTCCCTGCCCCCTGGGACCATGCTGATGGGAGAGTGAGTGTAATGAAAAGAAGGTGCATCTTGGAAACATCCAGAACGGGGCAAGAATCTTGACCGCCACTTAAACACAATGTTTCGTCTCGGGCAAGTGACTCAACCCCTCTAAACCTCAGTTTCCTCATCTGTTAAATGGGGATCCTACAGCCTCCCCTAGAGTGAGTACCAGGATTTGTGAACTATTGTCCTACCAGCCTAGACTTTCCCGAAAGCAATTGGGTTGATCTAGATCTTTCCATGTTCTCATGGCAACCCCACCCAAAGGATTCCACTTACCTTTCCTGGGCCTCAGCCCTGACTTCAGAGACAGAACCAGGCAGCCCATCAGACCCTTGAGGAGAGGCTATGGGATGAGGTCCTGGCCTGGACTTCCCCACCAGGTCCCCAAATCCAGAGACATCTCGTACCTCCAGGCTCCGCCTTGCCTGTCAAGGAACTTGGGCCCACGGAGAGCTCAGACAATAGCAGCTTTGTTCTTCATTAAAGAATCTTAATTGACTGAAGAAGAAGAAAATAACCCGAGCTCTTCCTTAAGAAGCTCATAATTTAATAGGTGAAATGTCGGGGAAAATCTGTGCCAGCCTATTTCCTGGCGGCCTCATTATGCCGTCCATTAAACAGCTTTTATGTTTTGTTTAGAGTTGCTTGGTTTATCCTCTCTCTTATTGTACTCCCCCCCCCACTTTTTAATAAAAGAACATTTTAAAATTTATGATGTTGCAAAGGGACATGGGCTGAGAAACCGAGTTACGAGAAACCTACTGGCCGTCCCTGGCAGGACTGGGAAAATGTGGCCACCACAGAAAGCTGTTCCCAGGAGCGGACTCCGCTGAGGGCTGCGCCCAGCAGGGGGGATAGGGTCAGCACATTCTTAGCATTGGACTGATTTTGAGGGGTTTTCTGGGGTAAAAAGGTCCTTGTTTGTCGGGTGATGGTCGAGAGGCCCTGGAGGGGCCCAAGGGCAGAGGAGAGCAAGTGGACCTTGTAACTTTCCTTTTTCCCTCAAGGAGAGAAACTCCAGGCCCCGTCGTCTGGCAGGGCCTGGCGGGTCAAGAGAGGCACTCGCCCGGATGTGGTCTGGTTTACAGTCTTGTGAATGAGCAACTCGACACGCAAAGGAAAGTCTTAGAACAAGGCCTCTGGCATGATCCGTTGGGTCTTGCTTTTTCCCAGCCGTGCCCTTGCCATGAGCATGACCACGTGGGAGACATCCCGACGTGAGAAATGACCCGGCTCAAGATGAAGCTGTCCCCAGCCTGGGGGTTTCTGGCCTCGGTCAAGAGGGTGGGCAGAAGTCCATCTCTCTGGAGCTTCTAGATGATGTGTTTGTGGGCCCCTCCCTCTCCTCCCAGGATTCTGCTGAATCATTAGGGTCTGGACCAGCTCCTGTTGGGCTATCAGGAGAGAAAAGGTATCCTTTCCAGGGAGGATAGAAGGTCTCTCTGTCTCAGTACCGGTTCCCCCGAAGCTGACCCAAAGACAAAGAGTCCAGTGCAAGTAGTTTATGTAGGAGCAGATCCCAGGAAACGCCAGCAGAGGCGTGGGGAAGCAAGAGGGCAGGGAGGGAATTCGCTAAAGGGCGAATTATTGAGTGGATTATCACCATGGGCAAACTGGGGCGTCCTTCTTCTGGGAAACTCCGGGAAACAGGGTAGAACATGCCCCAGGGAAGGGTGCACGTTCTGGGGTCAAAGCTTCCCCTTCCCCACCCCTCCCTCTCCACCCTGGGCCAGGCTCCTGCCAGGCACACGGCTGCAAGGAGGGAGGATGCAGAGGATGCAGCCCCCGCCCTGTAGGAGTTCTCCGCACAGGAGAACGGGAAGAGGGAAGTTCTACACTGGGGGCTGGTGTGGCTGCCATGAGTGCACAGGGCTGGGGGTCATCTTCACTGTGCCCCTTACCCACACGGCAGCCCAGAGCTCAGCTCTTGGAAATTCAGGTTCCTCGACTCGTCAAATGGAGGTCATCACTCCCACTTGTAGCTTGCGCCCTGGCTGCAAAGGTGGCCTGGGTATAGAGGTTACCCCTGTTCTGGACTGCATGGTATCTGCCCCCCCAAATTCATACGTTGAAGCCCTTAATGCCAAGGTGACTGAATTTGGAGATAAGGCCTTAAGGTTAAATAAGCTTATAAACGCGGGGCCCTAATCTGATAGGACTGGTGTCCTTATAAGAAGAGGAAGAGACACGAGAGATCTCTCTCTTTCTCTCCACACACACAGAAGAAAGACCCCTGAGGAGAGTGAGACGGTGGCTGTCTGCAAGAAGAGAGTCCCACGAGAAACCGGCCCTGATGGTATCACTGCTCACGAGTGTACACTTCAGCCGGGTGGCTCTGTTCTCGGCTGCGCCGGTCTGCGGGCAGCTGCGGGTTGAGTGGGCAGCTCTGCTGATCTTGGCCCGGTCCTTCCATAATTGGGGGTCAGCTGACTATGAGCTGGTCTGACCTCAGCTGCCATCACGTACATCGCTGCAGGCACACACATACGAAGACGCTGTGCACTCCACCTCGCACACCACGCATGCAGAGCGACGCCTCTCACCCTCCAGCAGGCTGGCCCGGGCTTCCTCACAGAGTCCACAGGAGCAAGTGGAAGCTACTGGGCCTCCTGAGGCCTAGGCCTGGACGTGGCACTGCGTCACTTCCGCCACATTCTATTGGCCGAAGCAAGAGTCCCAGGCCAGTCCAGATTAAGAGGAGGTGAAACGGACTCCACCTTTGCCTGGGAGTTGCTGCAAAGTCATACTGCAAAGGGCACAGACTCAGGGAGGCCATTAATTGGGGCCACGGAGGCAACAGAACATTTGGGGGGTGAAATGAGGTACCAGGTAAAGTACTCGGGAGGGTTATGGCTGGAATGATGCTCTCCTACCATCTTTGTGAAAGAGCCAAGAAGTCTTCCAGATAAGACTGGAAGCCCATGGATCATGAGTCAAAATCCATTTATTTTAAAGCCATAGCTTCTGTTGGCTCAAACTTTCCCCTAAGAAGGTAGACACAGGAGTACACATCTCTGTCTGTCTGTCTGTCTGTCTCTCTCACACACACACAACACACAGAGGAGGTGCTCACACATATCTAGAGACACACATGCACACAGACGCCATGCACCCCGCCCTGTGCACTCCCATGCACGCACACCCCGTACACGACATGTATTCTCACACAGGCACCCGGACACCGTTCACACTCCCAGCAGACACAGATGTCCACACACGCAGGCACACGTGCTCACACACACCTGGACACAGATGGAGAAACAAATACGCCTCACTCGCACACAGACACAGATCCGAGTGTGCGCTGCAGGGCCCCACAGTCCTCATTAATTCAACTGCCGATCTCCACCCGGCTGTGTGTCCTCTGGGCCTTTTGTGCAAGGCCTCTTGGAAAAGGCGAGAAGAGGAGAGAGTGAGTGGGGTGGGCGGCAGGCGTGATGAATCTTCTCATCTGGCCCCCATGCCCACTGGGGGCTGAGAAAGAGTGGAACTGGGTTGGCACTTGTACCCACGGGGCAGGCCACAGGATGCCCTGCAGATGCAAGATGGCAGGACGATGAGTCCCCAGAGGAGAGTCGACCCTCCCTGGTGTGGGTCCCAGGACCCGAGGGCCAAACGCCCCTTCACCAGTCCCTGTGCTTATTCCGCCCTCTGGGAGGGACGCACCAGCCCCGAACAAAGCAGGCTGATTGAAGCTACCCAGGCCCAGCCACCCGCTGCCAGGGGCTCATTAGAGGGTGGTTTGAAGAGACGTGATGGTAAAAGGCCCCACTGCTTCGTACATCAATCATGTGGACTGTGTCACAGTGGCCATCAGACTCCCAGCTGCTGCAGCCCAGGGTATAAATAGGGGGAGGCAGCCTCTGCGGCTCAGTCTCCCGCCTCTGAGACAGGGACAGCCTGGCGAGCAGCTGCAGAGCGACCCTGCAGGTAGTAACTGTGGCTTTTGAGGGGTTTCTTGGGTTCTGGCATCTTTGGGGTCACTCTGTCCCAAATTCCAGCCCGTCTGGGTTTGGGATGTGCTGGGGGCAGAGCCTGGGGTACTCCAGGAGGCTGAGGGGGCTCTCTATGGCCTAAGGACAGCCTGGTCCTTCCGGAAAAGTGGACCCAGCAGAAAGACATGCAGATGTGTGCATCTGCCCCAGCAGCTGGGTCTAAACATCTCAGAGACGGAAACCTTCAGGGCCACAGGGAGAAAGCCAGGGCTGACGGCTGTGGCCACGCTGGGCGGGTCTGCACGACCTCCTGGAGTTACCTTCGTGTTCTCGGGCTCGTTCCTGTCTGTGGTGGGGGTGAGGGTACAGGGGCAACCTTGTGAGCTTGCTTTCCTCTGGGGATCAGCAACTGTGGCCTGTGGGCCAACCCCACCAGCTGCCTATTTTTGTAAATAAAGTTTTATTGGAACACAGCCACATCCATCATTATGTATCCTCTATGGCTGCTTTCTCGCTATAACCACAGAGAGGGGTAGTTGTGACAGAGGTCTGATGGCCCACAAAGCTGAAAAATATTTACTCTCTGGCTCTTGACAGAAAAAGTCTGCCTGCTCCCGCTTTACTTTATATCCTGAAAATGAGAACATGGGCTCCAGAGTGAGAAAAACCCGCAGTTGGACACCACCTCCTAGCTCTGTGATCTTAGGCAGGTCACTTAACCTCTCTGAGCCTGTTATCCCATCTGTAAAATAGGGATAACCCCACATCACTCACAGGGCTGCCCAGAGGATTCTAGCACTCAGCCCAGCCCAGGGCAGCCGTGTTGCTCAGTAAATGGCAGTGTTATTCAGTGTCTTGCTAGGGGTTCCTTGAAATCAGAGTTTCCCAGGCGCCTGGGGATAAGAATCCCTGGTAAGGGAGACTGATAAAAAGACTCAGCCCTGAACCTCACCCCAGACCTGCTGAGTCAGCTCTGGTGAGGACGCGGTGAGCCAGGTGGGGGCTCAAGGCGCGTGCGCAATCCGGGAGAGGGGGGCGGGGCCAGAGTGCAGTGGGTGTGGCTCAGGGCGACCGACTCGTCCCCACGTGCTTGGGATTAAGGGGCGTCCCCCCATGCACTACGACCCGGAAAGTCCTGGGCAAACCGGGAGGAGTTGGTCACTCTAAGTGGCTTATTATAATCGCTCTCTAGGGAGGTGGCCTGGCAGGCAGAGGCGGGGACCCGGGGTACTGGTAAACTGAAGTGACTTGCCCCAGGTCACACCCACCAGAGCCAGGGTCTTCAGAACCCTGCGGAGGGAGCCTTCACAGTATTTGTCGTAGGTGGCCTCACCCACAACTCTCCTCCCTGCGCGGCTCGCCTCATCTCCTTGTTATGCGCCTTTCCATCATTTTGGGGTTCGCGCCTCCCTTGCCCTGATCAAGAGTGACTCTCTCTCAGGAAAGGATGTTATTAGTTATTAACACGTTAGAACTGATTTCTGTACGTGAGTCGCCTTTCCCGGGGACTTTGCATTTGAAGAGCGGAAGGAATAGCTTTTTGGGGGGAGGGGATATTGATGCACTTAGGCGGCAGGCACAGGAAAGAGGTGTCTGGACTCTCACGGAGCAATAACAACCATTCCTGCAAAGCCTGCCCCAGGAGCCCCGGCAGAAACTCAGGGGTGTCCTCTCGCCCCCCAGGGGAGCCCTGGGCGCGAGCCGCCCTGGCCAGCCCTGGTCTTGACACTCTGGAGTATGGTGAAATCTTAGCTTTTGAGCCAGGAATATTGTTTTGAAAAAATGAAACGCCCAAAGAGTCCCTGTGGTCCGCAAACCTCATTTTAAAGGGATTATAGCAGCTGGCTTGTAAATCCTGTTTCTTATGGTGCGGGGCTTAGGACAGGGCTCAGGCGGGGCCCCGGGTGGGAGAAAGAAAGGAGGTCATTTCATTTCCTGGAGAGGAAAGCCCCAGGTCTCCCCAGTGCAGGGCTGGGCCTGGGCTCCGCCACCCCTGGGGAAAACGGAAGGGATGCGAAAGGGCCCCAGAGTTGGAGTTCTAGCCTCAGGGTTAGAGGGTTCTAGCCTCTTCTTCGCATCAATTCACAGCTGATCTTGGGGCTGCTCCGTGACCTCCTCTGGGCCTCGGTTTCCTGAGTGGCAAGGATTTGAAAATAAAGAAGAGTTTTGACATCCTTCCTTCTTCTCTTGCCTTCCAAGGAGGGGGTCCCTCTCTGTGGGCTCCCCAACCTGTGAGGGCCTGATAGAGACGAGTGGTTGGAGAACTGGGTCAAAATGCTCTGCCTGGGGATGGTGTGAGCTTTCTGGGAACAGCTGAGCAGCTGAGAGATTTCAAAAACTTTTATTTTTAAAAATGAGGCTTATTTTATGGGGGTGCGTGGAATTGGGAGAGAGATGTGACACCTGCCAAGAAGTGGGCTAGGGAGAGGGACAGGTGCAAAAAGAAGATTTTCAGTAAATTTCTCTGCGTGTTGTGCAAGTAATACCCCTCCATGGAGCCCCCCGCAGAAAAACTTCAGTTAAGCTTGACTAGCCGTCTTAGAGTTTTGGGGTCAGACTAGTAGTGCTTTTGGGTGAGTGCCTATGCACGGCAGGCCTTGTGGAAAGAACTAGAAGGCCCACCTCTATTTGACTGGTGTTTCTAGAATGCCAAGAATGCTCCAGACCAGTGCTGACCTGAGTGTGGTGGATGAATCACTAGTATTACATATGATTTTGGGTGGCACACCAGTGAACTTAAGAACATTGTTCTGTATTAATTCAAATGGATCTTGGGAAAAACTGATGCCTCAAACCTGCAATTTCGAGGATATTATTGCTTAGGACAAGGTCCAAAGAGATATTTATGTTAATAAACTGTGAGCTGATTCAAGGGGAACGCTAAGTGATGCTCTGACCATGAGGTCCATGGCTGAAAAGCCAGCAGCAGCCACTATAGGAGAGGATCTTGGTGGGCGTCAGCTAGCCCACCCCCAAAGGGCCTGGCTCTGTGTCCACTGCTCACTTCCCCATGCCCAGAGATTACAAGATCCTTCTCCAAACACCCATTCACTATCTTAAGTGGCATAAGGAGAGCTGGGGAGAAATCAAAAAGAGTGAATAAAGAGAATGAGTTGATGCTAAGAGTGTGGAAATGGCTGGATTGGAATGAGTTTTAAACCGGACTGAACAAAACTCAGCTTTCCTCTCTCCCCTTCTCGCTCCCTCCTTCATTTCTTCCCTTTTCTCCTTCTACCCACTGGGTGCAGGCTCATAAGAAAATTTAGAGTAATTGTAGAGAAATCAACTACCTATTTGTGGCAATTCTGCTCCATCTGGAACAGTAGTGCTACTGGACGATCCTAACACACACAAATATTAATCATATTAAATCAATTTTTGATCAATACGTCTCATGGTCCTTTCTGGGACAGTCACAATATTGCCTGTGCAAATTTAAGGTTCTGAGAAGTCCTGCACTTAAAAAGAATACCCTTGACTGTGAGCATTTCTCAAATGCGTTTGACTCTGGTGTGTTACCACCGTATAACGCTTGTTAATATCCAGCAGCGGTGCTTCCTGAAGAAGCCACTTTGGGAAATGCTGGCCTGGAAGCTGGCAAAGGTGCCTTCCATCCTGGAGCTCCCAGGCCAGCCCCTCCTTGGTGGGCAAGAGGGTTGGCTCTTCCGTGGGAGGCTTCCGGCCAAGATCTGTTCCCCCACTCCTTCCGTGTCTCCGCCAGGGAGAAGTCACAGTGCCAGCTGCAGAGTGGGGTTTTTAGAATTTCCAAATAACGCCTTCCCACTGCCCAGGCTTCCTCTTGCCTCTGTTATTGGGATTAGAAAGAGAACAACAACAGCAACAAAAATACAAAACACCAAACAACAAAAACCCCGGACTGAACAATAGCCCAAGCCACATCAGAGGAGCCCTTTCCCTGCCAGCCCCCCGCCTGCGCAGAGTCAGGATGTCTGGGTACGGCTCCCAGCTCTGCCCCACGGTCAAGGCCAGCGTGCTCTCTGGGGGCCTTGGTTTCCCCAACTCTTCCCTCCTTCTGGGCCTCCCTCCTCGCGTGGTGTGATGAGTGGGAGGCCAGGGCGGGCCCCGTGGTGAAATCTCAGCCCTAAGGTGCTTGGACTCTCTTTACTTAGCTATTTAAAATGATGAACAACCTGAATACCGTATTAATCACGATTAGTAAATTAACATCTGTTCAGCATTTGACAGTTTACAAAGCAGTTATACAGTCATTCCTAAGAAAAGCCTATGAATTAATAGTGCTTCTCCACTCCATCCAGAGGAAACAAGGCACAGAGAGGGTAAGCAGCTTGCCCAGGGTCACACAGCTAGTGTGTGGCAAAGCTGGGATTTGAACCTAAATCTCCTGATTTTAAAATGGGTGTTATTATAGAGCAAAAGACATGATCCCTGCCTTTGAGAGTTTTTGGTCCTGCTGAGAAAATGAGACTTATTCCATTCCATTTTTTGTTGTCTGTTTTGTGGATGTGTGTGTGTATAAATTAATCTGTATTGTAGACACTGTCTCACTCAGGAGATCTGAATTTAGAGTAAGGAGAAATCCTGTGGGCTGGGGTGGTTAAGGAAGGCTTCTTATAGGAGGTAGACCCAGAGGTAGGCCTTGAAAGATAGTACACAAAACACAAGAAAAATCTCTAACATGTCAGTCATTTACACCATAGAGTAAAATTCATTTGGTACCCCATCTCTAAATGTCGGGCGAAAGCAAGGCTTTCTTATTCATTCATTCAAGACAACATTTTGAGCCATTGCTGTGTGGCAGCCCTAGGCTAGGAGCTGATACCAGCTTGTCGCCTGGAATAAGCCCCTCAGCATCGGGATATGCCACTAAATATGAAGAGAAAGGAGGCAGGAATCCCCCAGCCAGGGAGTGATGGAGCGGGATCCGCGCCAGCCCTCCACCCACTTTTCTCTATCAGAGCGGCTGACCTGCCCTCCCGGGGAGCAGTGTCCGGAGCTCAGATGTGGCTGAGGACTCAGGCGCTGGGCACGGGTTTCAATGGGAGGGGGTATGAAATCCAGGGACGCGGGATCTGAGCCTCGGGAAGGGGAAGGCTGGAGTTGGAGCAAGGCGGGACAGGTGTCTAAGCGCCTGGTCCACCAAGAAGGCAGAAGAGGGAAGAGTCCTAGAGCAGAGATTAGTGACACCCAGAGAGATCAAGAGACCAAGAGGTGGAGCGGGACCCCGGGGAGGCCGAGCCTGCGGGCGCTGGAGAAAGGAGCTGGGGAGGCCCGTGTCGGGCTGGACGCTCAGCAAACGCGCTGCGTTTCTAATTACATTTCCAATCTCAACCTGCTCGTTTAGTGAGTGAAATGAAGTAGTGATAGTAGGTGCTTCTGGTGGAAAGTGGTTTATTAGGGCTGTTAGCGCATGTCTCCGGTGTTTATCGGTATAGGTTGAAAATAGGTACTCGTGCCTGCATTTCCTCTTTCTGCTCCCTGCAGGGACTCTTGAAAACAAGGTCACTCGCTGCCTGGCTGATCTCTGGCTCTGTGGCTTTTGACATCCACTCGATGAACTTGAGTTCCCCACGCGGTTTTCCCAGCTCTGATGTCTCCGCTGGGCTCTGCGTCCACAGCCACCTCTCTAGTCCAGACCACCCCAGATGGTCCCCCTTCTCCTCGCCAAGCTCCGGCCAGCCACTCTCCTTGCTTTCCACACAGCACACACCCTGGCTTTTCTGTCCCTTCAACATACCAAGCTTGGTCTCACCTCTGAGCCTTTGCCCATGTTGTTCCCTCCGCCTGGAATGTTTTCCCCACACCCTCAGGTGGCTGACACCTTTTCATAGAGGGCTAAGTTCAAAGATCACGAACTCAAGGAGGCCTCCAATGACCACCCCTCTCAAGGAGCATCCCCACCGACACCCCTCACTCCCATTATCTGCTTTATTTTCCTCATTGTGTGATGATGTGAAATTATCTTATTTATTTCTTATTTACTTTTTTGAGATATGATGTCTGTTTTATTAAACTAATATATGTACATGGCTTTAAAAGTCAAATAATAAATGTTATATCAAACAACAGTAGTCTCCTGCCCCTCTCTTCTCCACTTCTCAGAAGCAAGCATTTTTAGTTGTTTTAGCTGCTGCTTCAATTTATGTTTATTTAGAGAAGAGAGAGAGACAGAAATCTCTCTGGTGCCTCTTTTTATAAGGGCACTAATCCCATCGTGAGGGCCCCACCCTCATGACATCATCTAAACCTAATTACCCGCCAAAGGCCCCATCTCCAAAACCTGTCACCTTGGGGCCTAGGGCTTCACTTATGAGCTTTGGGGACCACAGTTCAGTCCGTAGTAGCAGGCGAGGATATAGTTTTTGGAAGGGCTGCTCTGAGAGGTTTAGAGGCACAGACTGCAGGACAGGGATGGGTTAGGATGAGGAGAAATGGGCAAAGGAGACCAAGAAAGGGCAGCCAGTGAGGTCAGGGGACACCCAGGCGAGGGTGGTGGCCTGAGGCCAAGGAGAGAAAGTGTTTGGAGGAGTGGGGAGCACAAGCCTGGCCTACCAATCCCGCCGCCCTAGGTCCAACTTCCCCATAAGTTGTCTCTTGGTAAAGCCTCTATGGCTCAAAAACCCTGAAAAGCAACTGCTTGGCCCCAATGCCCTTATTTATAGCTGGGGAAACTGAGGCCCAGAGCAGTGATTTCCATAGGGAACAGGACCTTCTGAGGCTGACAGGCCCCAGGTCATGTTTGGCATCATAGTTTCCAGGTCGCAACTTTGAGCTCTGCTTCCCCTCAGCATATGATAGAGAGCTCACGATTCTGCATGTGAGAGAGGCTAAGAGAGACAGGCAGAAATGGTGAGCCTTCCGGAACAAGAGTCAATGTGGTTCTGAGAGGGCCATAGGAGACTTCCTCCAGGGGCCGCAAGGGGAGACAGAGCCTGACAGAAGGACCAGCTCTGGAGATATTCATTGTTCTCTTTCTGGGGCTCCTGGCCGCAAGTCCCGTGCCCTGCCCAGATTAAAGCCCCGTGTTGCTGCAAACCTCAGCCTCCAATGAAGAGATTTCCAACAATGCAAAACCACCAATGGGGCAATCCTGATGGAAAGAGTGGGTTCCCCTCCCTGGACCCCCTCCTGGGTCTCAGCTTTAAAATCCCATCCAGTGGTGGAGTGGGGGCAAGGGGGTGCTGTGGTTCTGACTGTCTGGAAGCCCCGTCCCCACTGTGCTGTGGTGCCGGGACCAGCCAAGGATGAGGAGTGTTCCTGGATGGGGCTCAGCCCCTCCCTGACCTCCTGCTCTTGCCCATGCTGCCATTGAAGTCACTTTCTTTTGGGGGGATCATCTGTTCTAAGCATCAGATCCCACCATGGGAACCTTGCCGGTTGGGGCCCCCTTGCCAAGTTGCACAAGCGTTTACCACGCACAGGCAGGCGGGGAGCAGCAGGGGAATGGGGCTCTGTTTTCCAGGAAGGAGGAGCTGCTGTCAGTCTGTGGTGTCTCGGCCTTGGAAGGCCAAGGCAACACCTCAGGGATCCCTTCCCACACCCGCCTGGCCCACCCAGCCTTGTCTTGGAGCCGCCGGGCTGCTGGGAATTAGGATGAGAAGCAGGCAAGCCCGGTCCTGTGCAAATGCCCCACCTCTGAGTTGCAAAGGGGTATGACCAAGGCCAGAGAAAGTATGCTGCCTTAGGTCATAGGGATGGTGATTGGGAAGCAGAGCCAGGGCTATAATCCAGGCCTCTGTTCTCTAGTGCTGTGCTCTGTCCATTACACCTGGGAGGAGATGCAGAAGCAACTCCACTCCATGATTTGCATCTACACCAGGATCGTCACCACAAACCCTAAGCTTCAGTTCCTTCATCTATTAAATGGGGTGAATAGTAACAAAGTGGAAGGATTGTAAATGCCACTCCCAAAGCACCTAGTGCCCGGTGCATAGTAGGTGGTTAGTACAGAGAAGCCATTCTAGAAGAGAAGCCTCACTCAACAGCGTCTGTCCAGAACCTCTTAGAAAATCAAAGCAGCTGGTCGAAGGGGGAATCCTAAAAGTTACCACATTTTATCTTAACCAAAACCACAAAGGGCGCCATGTCAGTGTGGGGTGAGGGCTTCTCTTGGTGTATAGGTTTGCTTAGTGTTGTCCTCCTCTTTCTTGCGTAAAGTACACCTACGATGCAGCATCTCCATTTCTTTAAAGAGAACAGAGAACTTAGCAGACACTTGGAAATCCTCTGAGGGAAATACTCTGGATTTTTATAACCTTCACCTCCATCTTTTATAGTTGTCTTCTTCACCTAATTGGAAAGTGATTATTCTGGGGACTCATCCTTTTTTGAACATTTAATCAAGCATTCATAGAAACATTAACTTTCTTTTGTTTCATGATTTTCCTAATATGTAGTTCAAGTCCATGATTATCAAGCATAATGGATAAAGACAGCTGTGACCATACAACTGCCCCCGGGTAGGGCTGAAACTCAATGATGGGGCAGAAGTTCATGGGCACATTAGCCACAGCTGTTCCCCTTCAGCATGCCCCTCATGTCACCCAGATGTTTTACAAGAGCAGAGAGAACACCGGCTCATCCCATGAACCGGGTGAGTGGAACTCTGTTAAGGAGAATGTACTGTATTGATAACTTCCCCACAAGACAGAGCTGGGGCCGTTATCTCTCCTTCCAGCTGAGAAACCAAGGGACGTGCCCAAGTTCACACAGCTTAGTCATCACAGAAGTAGCCCTGTATGTACTTTTATTTTAGCTGTGTTGATCTTTATAAAAATGGTTATAATGCTGCAATGTAACCTTTTCAGAATTTACTTTTTTCACTTGATATTTGTCTTTCCATTCAGGCTGCTATAACAAAATGCCACAGACTGGTTAGCTTGTAAACAACAGAAGTTTAGTTCTCACAGTTCTGGAGGCTGGAGGTCCAAGATCGGGGTACTAGGATGGCTGGGTTCTGGTGGGAGCTCTGTTCTGAGTTGCAGACTGCCGACTTCTTGCTGTGTCCCCACATGGTGGAAGGGGCGAGCTAACTTTCTTGGACCTCATTTATAAGGGCACTAATTCCATTCGTGAGCCCTTTGCCCTCATGACCTAACCATCTTCCACAGGCCCCCTGCCTCCTAATACCATCACTTTGGGCATTAGATTTTCAACATATGACTTTTGGTGGAACACAGGCATTCAGACCATAGCAATATTATATTGTTAAGATTCATTCATATTACTGTGTGTTGTCCTGGTTCACTTATTTTTTTAAATTTTGTTTTAACTTTTTATTTTGAAATAATTTTAGACGTGCAGAAAAGTTGCAAAAATGTGCCGAATTCTCATAGACCCAACTTCCTCTGATGCTAACATCTTATATAGCCATAGAACAATTATCAAAACTAAGAAATTAGCATTGGTACAATAGTGGTAACTGAATTACAGACTTTACTCAGACTTCACCAGTGTTCTCGCTAATGTCCTTTTTTCTGTTCAGCATCTAATCTAGGATACCACATTGCATTTAATAATTTTTATTTATTTATGTTTCCCCCAAAGCCCCAGTAGATAGTTGTATGTCATAGCTGCACATCCTTCTAGCTGCTGTATGTGGGACACAGCCTCAGCATGGCCGGAGAAGCGGTGCGTCGGTGCATGCCCGGAATCCGACCCCGGGCCACCCACAGCGGAGCGCGCGCACTTAACCGCTAAGCCACGGGGCCGGCCCCCCACACCACATCTAGTTGTCCTGTCTCCTTAGTCGCCTCCAATCTGCGATTGCTTCTCTCTGACTCACTTATTTTGACAACTGTGTAATATTCCACACTGTGAATTCAGCACGGTGATCCATCCATTGGCGAACGTTTGGGTTGTTCACGGGGTTTTGTTCTCGTGGTCACTGCTGCTGGCAATCAACTCGTATGTGTGTCTTGTCGTATAGTTGCAAGAGTTTCTCTAGGGGATATACCAAGAGTTGAATATCCTGGGTCACAGGTTTAAATCTTGAACATTCTGGATCACCGGTTTATACGTTCAACCTTAGGAGATAGTGCAGAATGGTGTGCCAGTCTACAAGTCTACCATCGGTGTGACTGGTCTGTGAACATTCTGGGTCACAGGTTTATATGTTCAGCCTCAGCTGGTAATGCCAGAATGGTGTGCCAGTCTACAAGTCTACCATCAATATGAGTGGTCTGTGACCTTTTCCCTATCTGGTGTGGTCAGACTCATTAATGTTTGCTGACGGAATGGGTCTAAGTGGGCGTGGTTTCTCTCACTTTGAGCACACACTGTCTTTTCCCCCTTGGGCCCTAGGGCGAAGCTGTTTCCCAGAGGGCACACCTCTCCTTTCCAGCTCTCTACTCAGCCGCCTCTTCTTGCTCTTCAGGTCTCAGGGAGGCCTTCCTCCACCACGCTCTCCAAGTCTCCTCCCCATATCCCATCTAGCACCTTGTTTTTTCTCTCTGACATAGTATCAGCTCCCCGAGGGGCCATGAATGCATCACTCTTCCCCATCCCTGTTCCCCAGCCAGGCACAGTGCCTGGGACCCCGTCGATGTTCGCCACATGTCTGTTAAATGAATGAGTACGTGGATGGGGCTTGTCTGTATAGGATGCTTCCTATTGGGAACGACCCGGGCCCCACAGCCAGTAAAAGTAAAAGCTTCATCTGGTTTCCAAACCCCAGCCTCCTGTTTTCACCAGCAATAATTTGCTGCAAGCTCTGCCAGCGAAGGGCAGACCATTTGGGATGCGTAAAGCAAAGTGGAATCACGTGCAGGATCTTTGGGGTGGGCCGTGCTGCTCGTCCCGAGTCTGGGGGGCCACAAGGGCATGAGACAAGGTGGAGGAGGAGCTGGGCTGGAGAGAGAGAGGAGATGAGGGAGAAGGGCGTTTGTCTCCCGGCTTGCTCCTTTCTCTCCAGTGGAGAAATGTAGGGGGTGTGAAGAGTGAGGGGTGCAGGCCGCACAGACGGTCTAGAGAGCTCCCCTTTCCAGCGGGAGCTCTGCTGAGGATGGGTGGTGTCCTGGGCAGCCCCACTGATGGGGTGGGCTCAGACACTGGCTTCTCATGGCTGGAGGGCTGCTGGGGGTTCAGGGAGAATTTGTGGGGCCCCATCAGGGCTGCTTGCTCATCTCTTATAAAAAATGCTTACTATTGTATGGTTTGTTTTCTCTGCTTGTAAATAATATACATTAGAATTGTAGAAATTGTGCATTGTAACAAACTAGAAGAACCACAGAAAACAATAAAATCATGAAGCCCCTTCCCATCACCCAGAGATCTCACTGGTTCCGTGCCACCGTATTTCCTTCCAGTCTTTCTTCCTCCTCCCATATTCACTTAAGAGAGGCTGGGCAGTAGAGTGGTTAAGAACACGGGCTTTGCAGACTGACAGCCATAAGTCAAATCTTGCCTCTGCCTCTTGCTAGCTGCATGACTTAAGGTAAATTCCTTAATTCCTCTAAGTGTGTTTTCCAATCTGTAAAATGAGGCAGTAGCCCACCAACGGGGCCCGCCTCTGAGAATGGTCTCGAGGGTGTCGTGAGTTAATGCATATAAAGCATCTGGTCCACGGTAGCACTGAATACATGTCAGCCACTGCAGAGTCAAACTCATGCAGTCATTCAACAAACATTTATTGAGCACTTACTGTGTGCCAAGCACTGTGTGAAGAGCCACACAGAGGTGGACAAAACAAGCATGTTACCTGCCCTGGGGGAACTTACAGCCTCTTTGGGGTGACGGGGTGGGGGGGTCAAACATGGTCCAAATAATCTGCCAGTGACTTTATAATCGTGTGTTGCTATGAGCCTTATAAACATAAAGAACAGCGTGCTCTAAGAAAGTTACGTTTCAGCACAGGCCTAAAGGACCATGAATAAGATGCGTGTGGCGGGGAGGGTTTCAAGCAGAGAGTGGGAAGACTCGGCTGGAGTGAGCTTCTGGGGTGTTGAGCTGCTGACAGCTGGCCTCTGCGGCTGAATGGAGCTGAGCATGGGATGAAGGAGAGCAGGAGCTGGGCTGGAGGGGCGGCCGGGTCAGAGGATGCAGGGCCTGGTTGGTGTTCTCGGAGGTGTCTAATACCATTCACATGCAAACTGAATATAAATCACAGTCACATGTGTCCAAAAAGGGATCCCATGTGTCCAGGATTCTGTGTTCTCCTCTCCTCTCACTTAGCACGGAACACAACTTCTCCAAAAAGGGCTTGTAAGCATCACTCTAAGTTATTTTGTATGGATGAATGTATAATAATCTATTTAGTCAAGTCATCCCTCCGTTGTTGGAGGTTTGGGTTGTTTCCGTCTGGGGACAGCCAGTGGCTGCTCTTTTATGCTCCTGGCAGCTTTCCAAGAGGACACACCCTGGGCCCATCCCGCTATGGCACAGGGGCCCCCATTAGAAGGAGGGAAGGGAGCGGGGAGCCTGGGCAGGCTTGGCGCAGACTGGCCTCTGATGTCATGGAAAGTTGGCTGGCGGCTGCTGGCTCTCACCGGAGCTGGCTGTGCCCGGCTGGCATCTGCCCTCGACTGCAGCTTGGAGGCCGAACCCTCCACCGGGACGGTCAGGGCCCGGGCAGGGTCTTCTGGGGCGTCACTGCTCCATCTCCTGCCTTCTCATTTCATCCCTTTGTTCTGTGCCCACAGCCCCTGCCAGCTCCTCCTAGCCCGAGCCCCCATGGGGTGGGCGAGCTGGGGAGAGGTCTCTGGTCTGTTACTGATTATTTTCAAACACTTTTTGTGACCAGAAAGTTCAGGGATAGGCACAAGTTCTCCCACCGCCCTGGGGCTCAACATGCAGAAAGCACATCACAGGGGCAGGAGCCAGGGAGCAGGGGTGGGGGCGTGAGGGGCGGTTTCCCTGAGTTGTTAGGGCAGAGTCCCAGAAGAAGTGATTGACCCGGGACGTGGAGGGCCCACAACAGAAGAAATATCAGGGGAGCTCACATTCATGTTCTCTCCTGGGGCCATCCTGGGAATGTGGGAGCCAGATGGGCCCCTATGGGCTGACACAAAGCAAGAGCTTGATACATGTTTGCGTGAATGAAGGAATGAAAGGACCCTTGGACTCAGAATCATGGAAGGTCAGAGCATGAAGGACCGGGTCCACGTTCTTAACCTCTCTTGGGCCAGGTACTTTTAGGAGAATCTGATAAAGGTCATGGTTCTTCTCTCCAGAAACCTACTCCTATCCACACACACTCAAAGCTCTTAATATGATATGGAGGAATCCCAGACCCCTAGGGTCTTTCCACAGCCCCCTGACTGTCTAACCGTCTCATTTTACAGATGGAGAAACAGACACCCAGAGAGGTCCAGGGACCCGCCCCTGTCCCCAGGAAGTGGTGGCCAGACTCTTCCCATCCTCCTTTTCACCCCAGCGCTCCAAGCCCTGGATCTGTCATTCTCCAGCTGTGTGGTCTTGTCAAGATGCCTGAGCTGTCTGGACCGCAGTTTCCTCATCTGTAAATGGGGGATAGACAAGACTCATGTCCCAGGTCTGTGTTTGTACCAAGCAAACGTGATCATGGAGTCCCCCACCCAACAGTAGACGGTAAACATGCACTAGCCCAGCCCAATCCTTCCAGCCACACCCGTGGGCCTTAGAGCTTCAGAGAGGGAAAGCATTTTGCTCAAGGTCCCATGTGAGTCCCATCCAACACTGTGTCTGTCCCCTGGGGGCTGAGAACCTCCATGACGTCAGGAAAGTTCCCACGTTGGGTTCAGTGTGTCACAGGCCTGGACCTCCATCTTTTGTTTGTTGAATGAGCCCTAGTTCGAAGCCCCTTCCAGGTTTACAACTCATGAAATCATTTCTTTCCGAAAAGGAGATTTTCTTACTGCCTGGGGGTGTCATTTTCCTCGGATCGGTTGGCCACAAAGACGGCAGAGAGAGAGAGTTCTTTGACAATCCTGTTAGTTGGGACGGGTGGGAGTGGGCAGAAGGGAGCGTGGCCAAGGGTCTGACGAGGACTAAGTGACCTTGAGTCTGGACCACAGCACGAGGGAGTTAGGTGAGGGAGAGCATCGTCGGGATGCTGAGGTGGCCAGGAAAAGTTGGGGAGCTTCCTGAGGGAGTGTGAAGCGTTAGATAAAGTCTAGAACAGGGGACTTCATACCGCTCAACACCTTAGCTCCTGTCTCCTCATAAGTGGTCTCCTCTGTTCCAACTACAAGCTTCCTGAGGCACGAATTGAGTCTGACTTGCCCTTTCGACCCTGCCCAGGGCCTGCCACATAGTAGGTACTCAATTAATATTTGTTGAATAAATGAACCAGCCGGACTGCAGTGGCACAGAGTCTGGTGGCTGCAGCCCTGGCCTGCGAGCCTTGTTAGTGAGAAGACAGAGGCAACCCCAAATTCTGGTGGCAGCACGGGCGTTCATGCAGTCACCACCCTGCTCCCACACTCTTTGACACGCCCGTCTTCGTTTGGTGTGTGGAGCCATCCACTGGGCCACCGAGCGCTTTCCCATGCACTGGACCCGCAGAGGCCCGGGGGACGGAGGCAGACATTGTCCTGCCCAGAAGGCTTCCACTTGGGTCATGAATAATAGTGCATTTTATTAAAGGAACGCAGGCTTCAAAGAGCTGGGGGTTTATGGGAAGAGACTTGGATGGGAGCCATTATTCTTGCTGCCCCGTCTCGCCCCTCATTCTCTGTCTCCTCTGTCTTCCATTCAGCCCATGTTTGATCTTCTGCTTGTGCTTTCTTCTGCTGGCTTGGGGTCCAGGGGGAATGCTCTATTGTGTCCATGGTGGGAGGGATGCAGAAACCCTTTGAACTGGCCTCTGGCTGGGGAGAGGCAGCAGGCACGGTGGGGCGAGGTGGGGGGAGCTCTGAGAGGTGTGTAGTGGTGTGAACTGAGGGCAAGTGGTAGTGGGGAGGACTCAATGGAAAGTTCTTTGCCAGGTCAGGTGAAGAAGGGGGCTCTGGTTTGCAAAAAGCCTGCTTGAGAAAGAGCTAGAACCTTTTTGCTCCACCATCCCTAATAGATATAGTAATAATCACAGTGATTCATATAGCTTGGACTTTCCGAGAGCTCACTATGTACCAGGTCTGTGCTGGGCAGGGGCATTGTTTCATTTCAGCCAAACAATAGCTATGCCCATTTTACAGATGGGGAAATAGAGGCTCCAGTACTCTGTCACTCCTCCACAGTCTTGTGTGTGACCTGGGTCATGACAGCTCACCTCTCTGAACTTCTGTTTCCTCATCTGTAAAACGGAAAGGCTGAACTAAGTGTATCTGGTTCTCGGGATGGGTAGCATGAACTTTGTTGTAAGTTTCGTCTGGCTATGGCAGGACTGACTGCCGGGAGGTACTCAGCATCCTTGTGTCAGCAGCACGGCTCCCAGGTCCCAAGGGAAATACACGGAAGGGGACTCTTCAGGAGGTGACTCTCCACAGATATGAGGACACGAGGCGATGAAGCCATGGCTTGAGAATGAGTCCTAGGCCTCGCTTACCATCAGTTGAAGGTGGCTATCGGGGAAGACCACCTTAAAAGGTAGTGGACCGCGACGAATATTGTGGAGGAGGATGGGGCCTCATGTGTGAGCCAGAGACTGTGGACCAGCCTTGGAGAGAGAAGAGCAGGGAGACAGAGATCTCTAGAGAGAATATGGAAGAGATAGAAATAGACAGAGACATAAAGAGGAAGGTAGAGACAGACGGCCATCTAGAGAGGGATAGTGAGTGAGAAATATACACAGAGAGAGAGATCAGAGAAAGACAGAGGCAGCATAAGAGAGGAAGAGAAAGGAAAGCAGGAGAGAAAGAGCCAGAGGGATGGAGAAAACGTAAAGAGGATGGGAGTGGAGGCTTCCCAGGGAGCCCCCGTCTGGGATTGGGCTGCGTTCTCCAGCAGCTGCGGTTCTGAGGTCCAAAGACAGTAGCTGGGAAGCGAAACCCAGCCCACCCCTGAGAGCGGCCTGGGGCGAGGGCCTGGACGGCGATCTAGAGACGTGAGGCTTCAGAAGGTGTTGGATGGGGAGAGAGAAACCTGCGGTTCTTTCGGTTAAACCAAAATTATGATTGTCCAGCTCAATTTCAGGAGCAAGCAAGATGCCCCAGAGCAGACCTCGTGCTCTTTCTGTGTTTTATGGGAGCTGGAACGTTGTGGGTGTTAAGCAAACACGCTCTCTCAAGTTCAATCACAGAGGGAAGCTGGATGGGAGCTATTAAACAGAGCAGCTCTCGCAGCTGGAAAAATAAATCCGTGAGCTGGGGCATCACCCGGCGGTGTGAGCCGGGCCCCTGATCCACGATGGCAGAGGGAGCCCACCTGCTCTGTTATAAAAGGGAGGCCTGGGGTGGCCATGGAGCCTAGGTCTCCACTTCACACCTCAAGGTCATTGACCATCAGGACCAGACAGGCTCTTGGAAATGAATAATAATGGCAGGTCCTCTGTATGGAGCACTGACAAGTGGCCAACCCCATCCAGTGCCTTATAAATATTCTCTTTAGTCCTCAGAGTAACCCTCTGAGGTAGGTCCTGTTACTTAACCTACTTATTTACTACTACTTAACCTGTCTTTTAATGGAGTAGCCCATTTTATAGGCAGAAAAACTGAGGCCTGCTGATTTTTCCAAGATCACAGGTAGCAAACGGCACAGCCAAGACTTAAATCCCAGGTCTCCCATGTTCCCGGCCATTACTGTCCCGGTGGGCTTGATGAGATCCTGCAGATACTTCCAGCAGGGAAGGCTGCGGTCATGGAGGCCCCCATGGGTTGCAGATAAGGGACAAGGGGCCAGCTGGAGGGACGGTGTCTTTGTTCCAGGCCCTAACCTGAAGACGCAGCCTTGTCTTCTAGACCCTCTCTTCCATTGTAGGTAACTCGTACCCCAAGAAGCTCCTTTTGGGGGAGGCGAGTGGGATGGGCGGGTGTGGCCCTGGGGGCTGAGAACTAGTGGTGGGTGGGTGATGGATGGCTGCTGACTGTTGGCTCAGTACCTTTTTATTTCCCCTTTGGCTGGTGACACACTTTCCTTTTCCTCTGGGGGGCGTCTCCCGCGCTGTTACATGTGATTCTGGTGGAGATGCCCATCCCCAGCTCCCCCTGCCCTTCACGGAGGCTCGCATGTGACACCGTGTCTCTGTTAGGACTACGTCACGTGCAAGTCGCGGAATGCGCAACTCACAGTAACTTCAGCAACGAAGACACTTAATTATCTCCCGTGAGAAAGAAAATCTGGAAGCGGAAATTTCTGTTTGGTGTAGCAGTTAAACAATATCATCAAAGACCCGGGCTTTATCATTCCCTTGGCATCACTGTGCTGGATGTTTGTCTTTGGCTTGTTGCCTTATGGCAGCAAACTGGCTGCAGTGGCTTTTGCAGCATGAATGCATTCAAAAGCAAGGAGGCAAGAGTCTTTCTTCTTGCTAACCTGCTTATTATCACGGAGAGAAAAATTTTCCCAGAAGACACCAGCATACTTCCCCTTATATATATATAAAATTCAGGTTTTCTACCTAGATAACTATGTGTCATCTATCTACCTGCCTATCTGCCTATCTATCTATCTATCCTCTATCTGAATTAAATTAAAGTTGCCCAGGTGTAAAACCTGAATTCTTTATTTTTGACATGATTAGTTGTAGGTAAAAATCCAGTGGTATCATGCCCTGTGGTGGAGATGAATACTCGTAGAATTGTGTGCAGAGTGGGATACGTGAAGGTCCGGGAGTGAAAGGGCAGTGCGTGGGGTTGCCTCTCTTAGAGATCTTCAGAAATAAGATTGTATTTGTTTTCGATTTCTGCATAACAAATGCAGACACACACTTAGTGGCTTGAAACAACACACACGTATTTGTCGTCCTCTGATTTCTACGGGTCAGGAGTCTGGGCCCAGCTTGGCTAAAGCCTCTGCTCAGGCTTCAATCCAGGTGTTGGCTGCGGCTGTGGTCTCATCAGAAGATTGACTGGGGAAGATCCACTTGCAAGCACACTCAGGTTGTTGGCAGAATTCATCTCCTTGTGGTTGTAGGACTGAAGTCCCCGTCATTTTGCTGGCTGCTGTCAGCTTCTAGAGATCACCCACAGTTCCTTCCACACGACCCTCGCACAACAACATGGCAGTTCATTTCTTCAAAACCGGCGAGGGAGTCTCTTTCTCCAGCCTGTGAAGACGGAGTCTTTTATAATGGAATGTGACCATGGAAGCGACATCCCACGCCTTTGCCACGTTCCATTGGTTAGAAGCAAGTCACAGGTCCTGTCCTACACTTAAGGCGAGGGGACTGTAAAAGAGGGGGGTCACCTTATGGGCCAGTCACCTTAGCGCATGTCTGCCACCAGGATCATTCCTCAGGTGCTCCTTGGTGGAGTTTTGCTCAGGGGCAGAGGGGTCTTGATGACCTTCAAGGCACCCAAGCTTGTCAACAGTCCAATCAGCATGTCATTTAGGGTGAGCTGGTTTCCAGTGGCCATATGAATAAGGGTCTACAGCTCCCTGCCTGAATTCCTTGATGCCAATCTGGTTTGCAAACCTCTGATTAGCGGACATCCTCCTCCCCCTCCCTGGAAGACCATCTCTGCAGTTCTAGAGGTTGGCTGGGACCAAGAGGATGCCCACCACTATCTGGGCCTGGGTCCTCCCCGTAACTGGGTGCCCAAGTGGTTTTCCTGAACCTCCAGCTTTTTAGCTCCCGTCACAGCCTGCCCATAGGCACTGTCAAGCATGAGGAGAGGAAGACCTAGAAGAATCAGGCAAATTCTAACTCCTGCCTTCTGTTGGCTGTACGTCTGCTGGCTGTTCTGTCCCTGGATCCTGCCTGCTTCTGCAGCTCTGCCCTCTTGTCCTGCACACTGCCCCCCGCCCTCACCCTGCCGCATGCATCCCTTTAGATTTTCCCTGCATCACCCATCAGCCTGGTCTTCCCTCCTTCTTCCTTCCCTCCTTCCTTCCCTGTTTGGCTACCTGCTCCCTGGTCTGCTCATTTATTTATTACATATTTACTAAGCACTTACGATGAGCCAGGCACAGGCTAAGGACAGGGAATATTTAGCAGTGAACAAAACAGAAAACCAGACAAAGTCCCTGCCTTCTTGGAGCAAAAGACATATGAACAAATATGAACAAATAAATATGTAATAAATTGTCAGGTGGTGAGAAGTGTGATGAAGGAGATAAAGTAGGATAAGTGTTTTGAGAGTGAGGCTGTTGTTTTACACAAGTGGTCTGGGAAAGCTTTTGGTAAAATAGCAGCTGATTACAGCCCTGGGGAGTCTGGAGTGAGCCTTGCTGGGAGAGGGAACACCATGTGCAAAGGCCCTGAGGCAGAAGCGTGCTCCGTGCATTTGAGGAAGAGCAAGGAGGCTGTGTGGCTGGAGCAGAGCGAGAAGGAGAGAGTGGTGAGGAAGCAGAGAGGAGAGGTTGGCAGAACCTTCTAGGCCGCTGAAAAGCCTTTATATTCTATGTGATGATAGAGTCCACCTCTCTCTACTTGAAATGCCACTCCATCCTCTCCTGAGAACAAACCACCAGGAGGACATGGCATCTAGCACATCTACTAGTTATTAGCTGTGTGACCTTGGACAAAGGACCTGAAATCTCTGAGCCTCAGTTCTTTTTTAAATCTGAAAATGGGGGCTGATGACGATAGTACTTATGTAAAGAGATGCTGTTCACTCTTGCAACAAGCAGGTGTTGATTTCCTCCTGGGTCCAGGCCCCGGCCACATGCTGAGAAAGACGGAGCACATTGGAGCCCGTGATCTAGTTGAGGAAGGGACAATAAATGCACAAATAAACACACAACATAATCACAGATTGTGAACAGACTAAGTGGGAAACAAACCGGGGCTCTGGAGTGACGCCAGGCCGGACTTACTCGGGCTAGGTTAGACAGCATCCCTGAGAAGGAGACATTTAAGCTAAGTCTAAGAAAGAAAAGGAGTCAGTTCTTCAGAGTTGAGGGGAGAGGGAGAATTTACACGAGGTAGGTCTATAAAGCATCGTGCCTGGCATACAGAACGCCAGTGGTGGCTGTGGTGTTTATTGGAGTCAAGCTCAGGGAGGTGGTGAGAGAGGAAGTCTCCAGGTCAATGACAGCTGATCACCACTGACCTTACAAGTGGGGCTCAGGAAAGCCAGCCTCAGCCTGAGAGCAGGGGAAACTGCGATGGTTCCTATGATGGAACGCTTGACCTGGCTGCTGTTGGGAGAGGGCAGGGCGCCCCAGGTAAGAGAACAGTCGTTTCCCTGGCCGGTGGTTGGATGGTCCTCGATCGCCTTTATGCCCCTCTCATTCTCCCTCAGCCCCTCCTTCCCCCCCAGAGGCCCTCAGAGTCCAGGCAGAGATAAAACAGTAGCAGTTATATTGATGCTTCGCGCGGAGCAGCACTTTACGGTTTGTAGCGTGTTTTCACGCCTCTTCTCCCAGTGGACCACAACTGCTCTGGAAGGGAGGGGAGAGGGTGATGTACTCTCTTCATCCACAGCTGAGAAATCGAGTCTCAGAGAAGTTGAGAGGTTTGCCAAGTGCTCACACATCAGAAGGGCGTGCCCTCGTGGTCGAAGAGCCCAGGACAGCCTCGTCCCTTTCCTAGTTTGTGTGTGTTGGGGAGGAGGCGTGAATGAGGGAGGCTGCTCTGAAGGGGAGACACCACTTTAGTTAACCAAGCCACCTCGGGCACATGCTGGTGCCAACCCACTTGCCCATGAGAAAAGCAGCCACATGACCCCACATTATGACAAGGACATTCCTCTCCCTGGGTTACGCTAGCCTCAAGACAGAGAGGAAACCAAGCAGGTTTACGAGCTGACGCGACAGGAGACGTGGGATCATAAACCCGCTCCTCTCAGTCCCTTGGAAGGCTATGTTCGTCATCTCTCTTCTTGAGTTTTTGTCTGCTCATCTCCTGGTCATTAATCTGCTGGCTCTGCCAAGGTTCTCAGGCTCCTCTCTGACCTCCTGCCCTTCCCAAGGACTTCATTGGGACAAGAAGTTCATTCACTCACTCAATTCTTTTTTCTTTCTTGCATCCATCCGTTCATCCATCCACCCATCCACCCATCCACCTCTCCATCCACCCACCCCCCCACCCACCCACCCATCCACCCACCCATCCACCCACCCACCCGTCCACCCACCCACCCGTCCACCCACCCATCCGTCCATCCACCCATCCATCCATCCACCCACCCATCCATCCACCCATCCATCCACCCACCCACCCATCCATCCACCCATCCATCCATCCTCAGTCATTACTGTGTTCTAAGGGTTATAAGGATGGACAAGGGGTGGCCCTGCCCTGACAGGCCCTGGTTGTTGTGATGTGTCAGGTGGCGTGAAGAAAAGGGAAAGCATGAGGGAGGGGTTGGCGGAGATGGTGCTGATGATGTGAGCAGAGGTTTGGCATGCTCCCCCTTGGACTTAGTCTCCCCAGGAGGCACTGGAATTAGAAAGGCAGGAACTTGCCTCAGATGGTCAAGGGGAGATGTCTAAGGACCTTCGGGATTTGATGTGATGCCACGGGCTTCTCGCCTGAGCTGGCAACCTTTTCTCTCGGGGAGAGGAATTATAGAAGCCCTAATGCCTTAGGAAATGGATGTGCCTCCTAACCAGCATTCTGTCTCAGCAGAGTGGTCCTTCTAATGCACAAATCTGGCCATGTCCCTCCCTTACTCAACAACTGTCTGTGGCTCCCTAGTGTCTTTAGGATAAAGCCCAAGCTTCTTTGCTTTGCCCCATGGTGTCTTTTCAGTCTCCTCTTCCACTGTGTCCTTCCCAGAACCCTTCGTCCAGTTTATTATCACAGGTACTCATGCTTTCTCTCAGTCTGCTCCCTATCCAAGTGCTGGCCCACCAGCGCTCCAGAAAAAAATAACATAAGAAAGCCCTGATTTGCAGCTCTTGCCAGTTTTTTTGGTGTAAATATTCCCACCATGGCCGATTTCAAGTGACCAACATGACGTTGAAAGCAGAGTTGGGAAGAGATGCAAAGGACGGGTTCATGCAAGTCTCCCCCTTCCTCCATCTGCGGCAGGACAGTGTCCACGTTCAGAGGGCTGCCCTCCAGTCCCCCCTGGGGACTGTGTGACTCTGGGCAAGCCACTTAAGGTCTCTAAGCTTCCATTTTCCCTTCTCTAAAATAGGACAGGGATAATATCTTCCTCATAGGACCATTATGAAAAGGAGATGAGAGGATGCATTGAAATGCTCAGCACACCGCCTGACGCGTGGCAAGGGCTTAATAAACGGTAACCATCACCATCCTCCTACAAAATGCTTCCCCGTCTTTCATCCTCAGCTCAAAGCCACCTCCTCCAGGGAGTCTTCTGTGATTTCTTTATTGAACTAAGTTACTCATTTTATACAGCAAAGCACGTCACTCACATCCTTCTTACCACAGATGTCATTTTACCTTATAACACGATTATTGGGTCTATAGCCCCACTGGATGGTCTGTGTCTGCTTCCTTGCTATGTCCTCAGGGTTTTGCAGAGCCTGGCACGCAGTAGGTGCTCAAATCGATCTCTAAGGAAGGTTGGTGGGCTTGTGCATGAAGCCGGTGTGTGTGCGGGGGAGAGTGGGGGGCGATAGGAGGCGGAAATATGGACGGACATGTGTGCCACTGGGAGGGGGCTGGTGGCATGTGTTGGATGGACTAGTGCGTGTACATGGCAAATGGGGACATCTGGCCAGGTGTGCCCACCTGCAGACCCAGGGGGCCCTCAGTGCTCACAGCTGAGGAGGCCACAGCCATCCGAGCTCGGGGAAAGGAGCCGGCTCCCGGGGAGGGGAGTCTCTGATGGCAAAGCCGGTGGGCCGGTTATTAAAGAGAAGCCAGCGCAGGGCCGGGACTCAATGGAAAAATAAATCCGCATCGTGCCAGACATGCATGGGTCCAGGCTGGGGAGTTAATAAAGAGGCTCTGAGGTGGTTTGGAGCCACCGCGGAGGGGCAGGGGAGGAATTCCTCGTTTCTCGTAAAACCTTAATCAGCTTTAGTCACTTTGGGTGATTACGAGAGCTTAAAATAGCCACCAGCAGCCAGCTTTCGGGACGCATCTGAGGCCGTTTGGGTTTGTTTCTCTAGGGAGCAGAGCTGGGCCTGGGAGGGACGCACGTCTGTGCCCTGAGCGGACCACGAGCTCTCGGAGGGCACGGACAGGCCTGGCTGGTCACCGTGTCCCCATGCCTGGCAAGTGCCTGGAACGTGAGGGCCTCTGCAGCGTTTGTTGACTGCCACTGGCTGGCTGAGGGGGCCTGTCAGCCTGACTCCGATCACCGGGTCGTTGCTCTCTCTGGCCCTTCTTCCCCACTTGTTCTCTTTCTGTTTTTCTCGCTAGGGCATCAGAGTTCTGTTCACTGCCGTATGCCCAGGGCCTTGAACACTGCTTGGCGTGTGGTAGGGGCTGAATGGAGGGAGGGATGAGACGGAAACCATCTTCCCAAGATGCCACTAGGATTCTCAGGAGGACACCGGAATCTCCGTCCCCCCACCGGCCTGCCCTCCACACCCAGCTCCTATAGAGGCTGAGACCTGCTTCCAACCAGCGTGTTTGTGACACAGATCCCTCCCCAGGAACACCCGTGCTTCCTTCCCACCCCCCAACACTCGGATAAAACGTCCTGGGGCAGAAGGATTCCCAGAGCAGTTATCCACACTGTAGTATCAATTTCAGGAAGCGTGTCACCTCTGGGCAGCACAGGGAAAGGGGGAGGGTTTTGTCCCCGCTCCCCCTAAGGGAGACGTAACGATTAAGAAAACAAGTTTTGGAGTGAGGCTGCGTGGGTTCAAATCCCAGCTTTGCCCCTTCCTAGCTCTCTGACCTCGCTTTTCTCATCTGAAAAGGGGGTGTGTCTATAGGATTTCTCTCCCCCGGGTGTTGTGAAGGGCAGAGGCTGTAACACAGAGGCACGCAGTGGGTACCTAGTGAATGGTAGCCATTGCAATGCTTGGCTGTGGGACCTCGGGCATGTTACTTTCCCTCTCTGAACCTCAGTTTCACCCAGGAGGCACATGCGGCAGGGGTTAAGAGCACAGGCTGTGGATTCTCGCTGGCCTGAGTTCATTTTCCACACTTGCCATTTTTGGCTGTGTGACCTTGGGTCAAGAGTCACCTTCTCTGATGCCTGTTTTCTCGTCCATCCAATGGGGAGAGGAAATCCGTGACGTTAATCACATGATGCAGGTAGAGTCTCTGCGCCTGGTGCCCAGTCCCTGCTGGTCATGTTGGTCACTTCCCCACCTCTGCGTGGAGAAGGTCGCCAGCTTGTCGCCCAGGCCCTTCCGCCCCCAGCGATCACGGTCCCTTCAGGCCAGGTCTAAGCGAGAAGCAAACCGTTTGCCGACAGAACACGCCTCCCTGCCCCTCGCCTGCCCCCATTCCCCACAGATGCTCCCGCTCCCCGAGGCGGGGATCTTAGTGGGTCAGACTCTGTGTGTTTGAGTGGAGGGGGTGCTGGAGAAATTCAGGGAGGTCCTTGCGGGGGGAAATGGGGAAGAGGCTGCTGGGGGACCCTCTGTCAGTGCAGCCGGCCGCCGGGGTAGAAACCCTCCAGGGGCCTCCTTGCAACTCGGATCATGGCCAAACTTGACCAGTGAAGACCCCCTCCCCGACTCACCGCGCTTCCGCCACACTGGCTTTTCCGGTTTATCTTTTCATCTTGTTCCCTGCTGCTTTGTAGCCTTTGCACGTGCAGTTCCCTCCGCCTGGAACACCCTTCCCTCTGTTTATCTGGGCAATGACTACTCACCCTTCAGGTCCCCTCTTAAATGTCACTTCCTCAGAGAGGGCATCCCTGACCACTCCTAGGCACTCGGGGACCCTCTGTTAGACATGGCCACTGTGCCCTCTATGACATTGTCGTAGCCTTCAGCACAAAGACCCCAGTCCGTCAGTTCATCAGTTGTGAGCTAATCACTCAGTTAGTTCATTGACCGTGTAGCGGCCACAAGAGCAGGGACCTGTCTGACTTGTTCTCCTAGTCCGTGTCTGAGAAGTCGTCTCTGAATAAACACCCAGACTGCCGAATTGTGATCTGCTGAATCAGCTTCTGTTACTAGGTAAGGCTGTTTGAAATGAACACACTACACGTATTCATTCAACAACCATTTATTGAGCACCTACTGTATATCAGGCACGTGGAACTCTTGTTCCCTGCCCTCTGGGGGCTGAGAGTCCAAGGATCCAGATAGACATGGAGGGGGACAGTTGGAAAAGCACTGCACTGGAGGAATATTCTAGGTGTTATGTGATCAGAGTGGAAGGGGTGACAATATAGTATGGAGGAGGGGTTGGGTGGGAATGAAGTGAAGGCTGGGAAGGCTTTACAGGGCAGGCAAATCAGAGTTGGGTTTTCAAGGATGCGTAAGAGTTTAAAGGCCATTCCAGGCATGTGTATAGCATACGCAAAGGCCCTGAGGCACCCCAGAGCAAGGTGCGTTTGGGCATAGAGAGTATTTGGTTTGATGGGAGCCTAGGGTATGTTGAGTGGGCTTATGGGAGAGGAGGCAGGAATGTGAGCATCCTGTGAGAACTTATTCACAAGATAAACCTGCACCTTTTTGTTCCAACAATACAGACTTCTACCCAACCTGGGCTTCAAGGTGATGGCTGCTGGCTTGGTGGGAGGGGCTGTATCGATGAGAATTCAAGAGGCATTTAAGGCCTTTAACTCATGACACCCAAGGGGCCTGACTGGCCATGATTAACCCCTCCTCCTGACAGCAGGAGCCCATGTTCTTCCTGCTGCCTGCTCTCTGGCTGGGTAGGACATTCATGTGGTCAGGGCACAGGCTGTGGGGAGGACAACCCAGTCCACCCCAGCAGGCGAGCTGGAGGGCTCCTGGGTCTGGAGCCGGCCTGTCCAGGTTCGAACCCCAGGTCAGCTCCTACTGCCTGTGTGAGCTCTGTCAAGCGCTCTCTGTGCCTCAGTTTCCCCCCTGGGAACCACGCCTTCTTGGCAGGACTGTTGTAAGGGTGACATGAGATGAAGAGCGTGTTGGTTGAGACCCTGGCTGTGGTGTCAAACCGACCTGGATGTGGGTCTGGCTCACCCACCCACTAATCACGTGACTTCAGGCAAATCACTTAACGTTCTGGACCTCGGTTTCCTCCTTGTAAACTGCGGGATATCGAGTACCTGTCTCAGTTCTGAGGATTGACTGAGACGATGCACCTGAAGGACGCCAGCCAGTGCCTGGCACACGGCGCGCCCTCAGCACAGCTGCTGGTGTGATGCCAGGTCCCAGCACGGAGGCCGGCAGGCGGGGAGCGCTCTGGGTGCTGGTTGCTTCCCCCTCTGCCCTGCTCAGGCGCGGCCCCGAGGGGGAGCCTTGGCCCCGGCTGGACCTTTCTGTGCGCGCAGCCTGCCGCCTGTCCCAGCCTCCGCCCGGGCTTCTGGCTTCTGGCGAGGGGCAGGCAGCCGGGTCGGGGCAGGGCCCGGAGCACCGTGGGCCTTCAGTTTGCCATTTCTGCAGCCCCGCCTCCCCCTCCTCAGCCCGTCCCGTCCCCGCCAGCTTCCTGGCTGCCCCAGCTCTTCCTCTCCCCCTTTGAAATCCCTGCCGCTGTCCCGGGTCCCCCAGACACCGCACAAAGGCCTCTTGGATTCCACAGTCAGCCCCAGAGGCCAGCTCGCTAATTCAATTACGGCGGGGAGAGGCTTTCTCCTTTCTTTCCCCCCCTCTTCCTCTCCCTGCCTTTCTTCCTTTTTGTTTTCTCTTTTAGATCAAAAACGAAAAGACAGACACTGTGACCCTCAGAAGATGCTGTGACTGAAATTTCCCTCCTTGGCTCCAGGCCCCGCTAATGAAATACCAAGAATTTTCTCCCCTCGGAACACGTGTGCGCGGGATCTGATGTGTGTTCTTTGTTTGGGGCTTCTTTCTTGTGCCCCCGTCCGATGCTGGGGACCCGTATAAGTTTCCTAATGGAGACATGACAGCTGTCCCTTCATCTGCCCAGCCTAGCCTCCGGCGACCTTCCGCTGGGCCAGGAGGAGAGGCTGTCTCCAATAAGGCCTTGCTCCGCTTCTGAGTCGGACATTTATTCTTTGCAGACTTCACACGTGTGAAATCTGTGGATGGGTTGTCGCCTGGAAGAGAGCAGGCCAGAGGAGGGGGCACAGGGCAGCGCCCCGGGGTTCGAGCCCAGGCCCCGCCTTGGTTCTGGCACTGCTGTGCTATGTGATGGAGGCAGGTCACTAGCCCTTGCTGGGTCTTGCTGGCCCGTGGACTTCAGTTCTGTCTGCAGTTCAGCAGATACGGGCTTGGTGTCCACCAGCGTCCCAGCTCCATGCTGGGGTCTGTGGAGAAAAACAAAAAGAAGCCATGTTCCGGACCTCCAGGAGTGTGGATAAGGTGGTCTTGGGGGCTCCGAGATGCTAAAAGCAGCCAAGACAGGCTCAAAACAGACACGCGAGCTGACTAAGCCAGGGCCTAACGGGAAACCAGGCGGCAGGGAGAGGAGGTTTTCTGGTGCTTTTTTGGTGATTCCTTCAGAACAAATGGAGTCTTTCAGGCAAAAGGACTTAGCATTTGCTGCCCCATTTCCCCTCCAATGCAGGAAGTCCCTCAAAAACGTGGAGGCCAAACGCTCTTCTCACCTTGCCCTGGAGAGACGGCCACCCCTAGGGGGCAGCACAGAGCACGGTGGGAGAGCTTGGCCTCCCGGTAAGCCCCTTCATCCATCCTTCTTCTGCCCCACGAGGGCCTCGCGGAGAGCCTAACTCCTGCTCCCCAAGACAGACACGAGAAGATAGCGACCATGTTTCTGTAAGCTTTCCTTTTCCAGTCTAATCTTCTTATCACATCCTGAGTCCTCATTCCTGCCCTCAGGGCCCCCAAGGGGACCAGGAATGACCAGAAGAGGAGAAGGACAGGCAGGGCAGGGTAGAGCGACGCTGGTGAGCAGGAATGGACCCATGGGATGTGGTGGCCCAGATCAGAACCCCTCGATGGATGCCCTCCGCCAATATGGAGGATGGCAGAGAAGCAGGCTTCTGTCTGTAAATGGGAGGGAGGTCCAGAGGACAAGGGGGCTCTGCCTTTTCCTCCCTTTGTGCTTTTGCTTAAGCTCTTCCCTTCCTCCTGGAACGTCCTCCCCGAAGCTCTGTACTCTCACACCTTGCCCATCTGTCACTGCCCGGCTCAAATGGCACCTCCTTCTCTGTGAAGCCTTCCTAGATCTCCCAGCTGGGAGTTGCTTTTCCCCTCTTCAAACTCTCATTGCATTTTGCTGGACTGCTCAAGAGACATTTAAGACTTTCCTGGTGTGTGTTCTAAGTGGGTTCACGCAGGAAAACTGGGTCATAAACTACTGGGATGGTGTTGACGGTGTCTTGTTCACTTCTAAATCCTCCGTAGCCCTGAGCACAGGGCTCCACTCCTGTTTAGGGGATGAGTCAGTGAGAGACAGTCAAGACCCGCCTCTGCGATAGGTGCTTTGTGTGCGTCGTCTCCTTTCATCTTCACACAGCCTTAAAGCTGTGGACTCTCGTTTAATCACTTTGCAGATGAAGAAACCGAAGGCCGCAGTGGTCCTATGATTTTTTCCAAAGTTGCACAACTCATTTGTTGGAGACCTCCATCTGCTCTTTTCCCCCAGAGCAGCCTGCTCTTCATACATGGCCCAAGCAGTGTTTTATTTTTAAGTGCTTAGTACCCATCCCACTGGGGATGTTTCAAAAAATTTTAATCCTTATATGTTTATTTCAATGTATAATAGAAAAAATATAATCCACACAGTGAATCTGTCATTTTATAAATATTACTGCATAAAATGAGGCCCAAGGAGGTAAAGGAGTTAAAAAAAAAGTCAGAGGGTTAGTGGAGGATGGATTTTAATTAAATACTAATTAAATAGTATACGTGGTAAAAATTGTGAACGTGGTTTAGAGGTGACTGAAGTTTGTGAAACAAACTGGTATGAGTGAATCCATGGCCCACAGAAAAGTTTTCAAAACTTCAAAAAGTTACGAGGAATAGTAATTACCCATTAACTGGAGTAAAATTGGATGATTGGGATAAGCCAGGAAAGAGAAGTTGAAATTCTCCTCCAGCCCACAGGGGGGCGCTGTGTACAGGTATTAGCCTTGGCAGGGGGCCCAAGCCTAACCTAGGCCCCAAGATGGCACTTCCCAGGTGACGTGGCCTCAGGCTGATGCTGAGACCTTTGGCTCCATGACACCAGCCTGCCCGGGGGCTAGGGGATGCCAGGTCTAACACCGCAGACAATGGGGTCAGAATCCCGTTTCCCCCGTCCCTGCCCCAGTGTTCACCATAAACCCCGGAGCCTGGTGCAAACTCTTCTTCCCCTCCCACGTCCCTGCTGCCCTCATCCCTTTGTCAACTCTTGTGCGTGAGTTTCTTTATATGTTTAACATCCTCCTCCAGGCCCCGACAGCTCTCGTGGGGTCTGAGGCCTGCAGTGCCTGGCATGGGGCTCGGCACGCAGCAGGTCCTGAATACATACAAATTTCGCATCCGTGCAATCCTGTCTGGAGACCACTGCGTCCAGATCGGCCCTGAAACTCAATGGGACTCAGGGGAAAAAAACCTGAAGAGACTTTACTCTCTACCCCTGAGACAAATGGTCTCTCTTTCTTATTGTGGTCTTCATGGCTTTTACTTTTCCTTAAAAGTAATCACTGGGTATCCATCCCTCCATCTGTCTGTCTGTCTCTGTCTGTCTAGATCCACAAGGAAGAAGACAGTGTTGCTCCTTTGGGACACCTGGGCGATGAGGGCAAAGAGTAGCTATGACATTTCTGACTAAGGTGATTCTGGGCTTCTTAGAGTTTATCTCATTCGAGTGTCACACCTGCTCTGAGATGTAGCATATTCTTCTGCCTCCTTCTTCTGCCTCTCAGAGAGGATAAAATCTTGTCCAGGGGGATTGTGCCAGTCATGAGTGCGGGTCACCATATGTTTTTGGCTTCACTCCATGGCACACGGGAGAACTGTGCTTCCTTTGGGATTGTCTGTGGCCAGGTACTTGCCTTAGCCCATAAGACGTGAGAGCCTCCTCCCCCTCCACTGCCCGGGGAACGGAGGCATCTCAGATGACAGAGTCTCCCGATGGACTCTTGGTTCTGGAGGGAGGATGTCATGGAGCAGAGCCTCCCGCCAGCTTGCAGTGGACATGGAGCGTGAGTGAGAGGTGGACCTTGTTCTGAGCCCGAGAGTCTCGGGGATGTTTGTTATTCCAGCATAACCCAGCCCTTCCTGAGTCAAGCAGTTACAAAGCCAACGAGTGGGCAGAGCTGGAGTCTGAGTCTCAGTAGGTCTGGCTCTAAAGCTGTTGCTGTTATTGTTGTTCCTACTACTCCCATAGTTCCTGGGACCATGTTTTGAGGGCACGTAGACTGTCCTATGGTGACACCTCAGAACCTTGGAGGTATTGATAATGCACAGGTGGGAAAAGTCTCCTCCTTTGCAAGTTCTAAGTTTTTCTGCTTTCGGGTGAGTCTTCCACAAGCTCATTTGCGTAAAGAGGATTGAGTGAATAATGGGTCATATAAAAATTGCAATAGCAATAATAAAAGAAGACAACTGAAGTGGGGGCTTACTACACATCACCTGTTGTGTTGAGTACTTTATCTCTTTACAACCACCCTCAGCAGTAGGGGCCGTTATTTTATCCACTTCACAAATGAAGACAACTGAGAATTAGAGGAGTTAAGTAGCTTGTCCGAGTTGATACATACTTGTATCGTGGAATGGCTTCCTGGTAGGCAAGGCAAAAATGGAAAGCAATGGGTTACACACTTTTCATCATCTGTTGAAAGGAACACGCTGACATTCAGTGCTGGGGAAAAGTCTGACTTCTCAAGAAAATTAAAGTTATTCCATGGATCATTTTATAAGGAATACTGTGGAGTGCATGACTGTTTTAAATGGCTTAGTTATTTTACATTTATTTAGTTTTGTGAATTTTTTTCTGTTTGGTGAGGAAGAGGGGCCCTGAGCTAACATCTGTGCCAATCTTCCTCTGTTTTGTATGTGGGAAGTCACCACAGCATGGCTTGACGAGCAGTGTGCAGATCCGCACCCGGGATCCGAACCCACGAACTCTGGGCCACTGAAGCAGAGCGTGTGAACTTAACCACTATGCCACCAGGCCAGCCCCCGTTTTGTGAATTTTTATAATAGTGTTTTAAAAATTATCTTATTTAGGTCACACTGGCTTATACCATTGCGTAAATTTCAGGTGTACGTTATTATATTTCAGTTTCTGAATAGACTGCGTCGTGTTCACTCCGTGACTTTTTATTTTGAAATCATTTTGAAGTTATAGAAAAGTTGCAAGAATAGAACAAAGAATCCCCGCATGCCTTTCGCAGATTCACCCTTGTTAACTTCCGCCTCATTGGCTTTATCAACCTCCCTCTAGACACATGTGGCTATTAACTTCCATTCCAGAGGAAGTTACAGGCATCAGTCCTCATCCAGATTCCAACCCAAGCTCACGCATTACATTTAGTTGTAGCGTCTCTTTGGGTTCCTTTAATCTGGAACAGTTCCTCAGCCTTTCATTGACATTTTTCCAGAGCAGACCATTTATTTGTAGAATGCCTCTCAATTTAGGTCTGCCTGGCGTTTACTTGTGTGTAGATTTGGGCTATGCATGTTTGACAGGAATATCACCAAAGGGATGCTGTGTCCTTCTCAGTACACAACACAGGAGGCACATGGTGCCCATGTGTCCTGTTATTGTGGATGTCGACTTTATCTTCTTGAATAAGGGGGTGTCTGCCAGCTTTCTCCAACATAAAGTTACTCTTTTTCCTTTTGTAGTTAGCAAATGGTTGTGGTGAGATACTTTGAGACTGTGCAAATACCCTATTAATCCTCAAACTCTCACACGCTAGTTTTAGCACCTACTGATGATCCTTAGTGCAATTTTTTAACAGTGGTTTTATTAAAGCTACAAAAAAAAAATTCTTCCCAAGACAGTTTCTCACACAGAACCACTGTGAACATCTGGGATATCACTTCTGCTCAGAAAGACCATTTTCAACTCACTGGGCTGACTGAGGGCTCTTGATATTCCTCGATGGCTGTCTTGTCCCAAGAGTGGAGGAGGGTAGACTGGGGAAAACCTGGAGTCATTCCAAGTGTCGGGAGGTAAGCAAAGGCTGCTGCTCTTTGTAGGAATGGGTGACAGAAGGAAGGAGAGGTTCAGATCTGAAGAGCCAAACCTAGTGTATTAATTTGCTAGCGCTGCCATAACAAAATACCACAGACTGGGCAGTTTAAACAACAGAAATTTGTTTCCTCAGGGTTCTGGAGGCTGGAAGTCCAAGATCAAGGTGCCAGCAGGGGTGGTTTCCTCTGAGACCTCTCTCCTTGCAGATGGCCATCTTCTCACTGTGTCCTCATATGGCCTTTCCTCTGTGTGCATGCATCCCTGGTGTCTCTTCTTCATCCTATGAGGACACCAATCGTATTGCATCAGGGCCCTACCCTTTGACCTCATTTAACCTTAATTACCTCTTTAAAGGCCCTATCTCCAAATATAGTCACATTGGGGCTTAGGGCTTCAGCACATGAATTTGGAGGGGGACACCGTTCAGCCCATAACACTTGGATAGGGGAAAAATCAGGAGGACTAAAGAATGACCTGGAAGTGTGCAACTCCTGTCCACCACCCCTGTGCCCCTTGCCCTCCATGGGCCTGTTTATAACACCATGAATGAGCATCCCACACCAGGCAGAGCTTCACATTCCTTTCTCCAGATGATATGTCCGACTCATTGGCAACTCCATAGTGTACAAACCCCTCCTGTCTCTTAAAGCTACTTGCCTGAAGGTTCTTCCATATCATTCTAGATTCAAGAATAGACATCGACAATGGAACCCCAAGGTGCCCCCTGAGGTATCTCCCAAGGCAGATACCCTAGGGTGTGTGCCATATTGAACCCCTGAGCCAGCTTGCAGAGATGTGTCCAGCGGGACATGTATATAGCAATATTAAACCTATAGGAGCCAATCCCTTGGATATCAGCATGTTTCTTCCTTAAATCCGGCCCTTGGTTCTCTGCACACTTTGTCTATACCTTCTTGGCAACAATGGGTCCGTCCATAAAGAGAAACTCCTCAGATCCAGCTACAAAGTCTTTTTTCTTTGTTAGAAAGACTCTCCTTCTCCCAGCTGCATTCTCAGAGAGCTCATCAATGAAGCACGTTGGCGAGGGCCCTCCCCATGTTCTTAGCTCCTCGAGTCCAAGGGGTCCCCACCCCCTCAATCCTGCTGTCTTAGGATTTAGCATTCTCCCCCATCAGCTGCAGCTGCCTCTGGCCATTTTCCCTGCTTCGAAATGCTGTTGTTCCTCCCTCCAGCCCTTCACTGCGTCTGATGCACAAAGCCCAAAGCCCACTTGGGAGTGGTCCCAAGAGCTTTCTCTGTCTTCCAGACCCTCCAGGGTGGTGCCAAGTGGGAGGAGGTGGGGCGCAATTCTCTGCCTTCCTGCAGCTCAGCAAACTGCAATTTATGAGTTTCAATCCACATGAAAGGGCCCCCAAGTAAGTCTCTCTGGATTCATTTACAATGTTGAATTAAATTAGAAAACAAGGGGAAAAAACAACTTGGTTTCAGCCCAGCGAGAGATCATGACATTTTACCAAGTTCTGCCACCTTTGCATTTTCTTCATCTTCTGTTTGAGTGCCTCCTTCTAGACAGAGCACAGGTGAAGTGGGGATGGTGACAAAGCTCTGTCCTGATGTGAGGGTCATGTCGTGTGGGTCATCCTTCACCCAGGAGAGGGGAGAGAGCCCTGGGCTGGGTGCAGGACACCTGAGTTTTAACCTTGCTCCTCACTGTTTGCCTTCTCTGACCTTTCTGATGTCCCTGAGCTTTGCACAATGTCTCGGGTCCCATGAATGGGTTTACTCACAGGCAACTAGTGGCTACTGACAATCCTCTTTTTTCAGGGGCCTTCTTCTATGCAGTCTATGGCTGCTGGAATGATCTTCTGGAAACACAAACTGGATCACACCGCCTCCTGTGCTTAACCCCTCAGCAACTCCCTGTTGCTCAGAGGACAAAATCTGCAAGTGTCATCAAGGCCTGGCCTCTGCCCATCTCTCCAACTGCTTCTGAACCACACCCACTCCCCTCTAGTCAGCTGGGGCTCTCCGTTCCTGCATGCCCACCGTGCCCCTGCAGCCTCACCGCCTTTGCGTGTGCTATTTCTTTGGCCTGGATGCACTTCATCACCCCTTTTTGGGGGACCTAGTGACACCTGCCTTCCTTCAGCTCTCAGCTCATCTTTGCTTCCTCAGGGAAGCCTTCCCAGGCTAAGTCGGATCTTTCCTTTATTCACTCTCCCGACACCAAGTTTCTCTCATTGGAAGCAATTACTCAGGGGCCATTCTACATTTGTGTGTGTGATGATTTCATGAACTTCTATCTCTTGCACCAGACAATGAGTTCCAGAAGGCAGAGACCACCTCTGTTTTCTTTCACCATTGGATCCTCGGTGCCTAATAATACAGTAGCTGAAACAGAGCGGGCACTTGGGAAAAACTGGCAAATGAATGCAAGAGTACAGACAAGACGTTGGCTTCCCATTGTTTAAGTCATTGGTTGCAAATGACCCTACGTAGCCCTTTAGCAGAGACCAGATGGGTTCCACCCCAGCACACAGGTGTTCCAAAGTCAGGTGGCTACTGGCCCTGCGGGTCAGCAGCCACGTCAATGACATCTCCTGCTCATTTGTTCGGTGGGGGTGATTGTAACACCCAATCACGGGCTGCTAAGGAGACTAAACGAGAAACAACAGGCATGATGTTTTGCACAGCGCCTGGCACCAAGCAAGTGCTTAATACATGTATCTGTTCATCTTTCCAGTGTCTTCTTCCTTGCATTGGCTGCCAGTTTACTCCTCTGGAGCAAATTAATCTGGAGGCCGGGACCGCAGTGCTGACTTTGCCTGCACACTCCTTCCTTCTTTCCTACAGGTTTTATTAGCTCCGGCTCTCGTTGGCCCCGCTGTTCTCGCCTGTGAAGGCTCTTGATGTCCACGCACGTCTTCGTGTTCAGGTACCCGGGAGCCTCATCCTGGATGTGGAAGTGAGGGGCTTTGCAGGGGAGCGTTTCTGGTGATCTTGATGCACACTGAGGAGTTTGGGCCCTTGCACATCTCTGCAGAGAGCAAGTGAGGCCTAAGGAAAGGAATCTATAATGGGTGCATTCTAGGCGTTAGGGAAGTGTGAGCCTTGAACTCCGAGGCCGACACATCTGGATTCAAATTCTGCCTCTCTGCAGGAAATACATTTCTTGAGCGTTGCCTTTCCAAATAGGCTTGGGGTGGAGCTGGGGAGGACAACAGAGGGAGCCACCTCCCGATGGCGTCCGTATCGGCACACGTCTCTCCTCCATGCTCTCACTTGAGTTCACCATAATCTCGCTTCTTTCCTGCTTCAGTTGCTGCTGGTCTCCCTCCTTCCACCTTCACCAGCCCTCATCCCTGCCCTCAAATCAATTCTCCATGCGGCAGCCAGAATAATCATTTTAGGGCGTAAATCAGATCACATCTCCCCTCTGCTAAACCTTCCATTGCTCGTCGTCACACTTGGATTCAACGCAGACTCCTCGCCGTGGCCGCCAGGAAATAAGACCTGGCCCCTGCCTCCCCCTCGACCTCGTCCCCCCAGCTGCCCCTCATCCCCTCTCCCCCTCTCCAGCACTCTCCGTTCTCTCTGCTCCTCAAACCCCAAGGCTCATTTGCCACTTGCTGTTCCTTCCTTCTGGAACCCTCTTCCCCCTAAACCTGCCTGGTTCCTCTGGTCATCCAAGTGTCAGCTCAAATGTCCCTTTTCAGAGAGGCTCGCACTGAGCCATCAATTTAAAGAAATGTCCACCACCTCAGCCTGTTTTCTTTACATTGTTATTACCGGTTGAAAAGATCCTCTCCCATTTGTTGTTGTTCTTGTTGTTTGGTTTATGGCCTGCCTTTCCCAATGGGATGTCAGATCCATGAGCACGGACCTTTTTGGTCTTGTCCAGTCCCGTATCCCAGTGGCTGGAAATGTGCCTGGCTCATAGTTACTCAACAAATGTTTGTCAAATGAATGAATGATCAAAGAGGGGCAGGAGCAGACAATGAGACCCTCTCAGCAGCGGACTAGTGAGGGCACAGTCAACAGGGGTAACAAAGAGCCCCCGAAACACAGTGGCTTATACTACCTGGAATTTCATTCCTCTCTCACATAACAGTCCAGGCTGCTGGGACAGCTTCACCATCTTCAACAGTGGCTCCCAAGTGGCTGCTCCAATTCCAGCCACCTTTTAGCCAACGGGGTGGAGGGAGGACAGAGGGCAGGGGTCCCAGACTCAGCCCTTTTAAAGGCAAGACTCAGAAGTGCACTTTCCACTTTTGCTGGCATCCTATTGGCCAGAACTCAGTCACATGGTCAGACTGAGTTGCAAAGGAGGCTGGGAGATGTAGCATGTGTCTAGTCACAGCTGTATTACTATGGAAAAGGGCAGAGCAGGTATGGTGCAGTCTGCCAACAGCACCCAGAGCTGCCCTCGAGGGCTGAGTCACCTCTTGCTCCCCTTGTGGAACCCGGAGTAGCCTCCCATGAATGCTGGGGGAATGAATGAGAGAATGGGGTGCGGAGAGAGCCTCGTGAAACTGAGAAAGCAAAAACTCAGGTTGCCTAGTTCTTCCTCAAATCCCAGTCGTGTGACCTTGGGCAAGTTGCTTAAACTCTCTGAACCTCAATCACTTCATCTAGAACATGGGGATAACAACAGTACCGTGCTCATCAGGTCATCTGAGGATTAGATCAGTACGTAGTATAAAGTCTTTAGAACAGTGCCTAGTGCATAGGAAGCATGCAATAAGTGACAGCTACCAATATTATTATTTTAATATTATTAGGATTAGTGCTGCAGATGTACTTCCTGACCCTCTGAAGATTTAGTGTCTCACAGGGTGCCATGATATCCAGGGCTGTTTTCCTCTCCTAGGGATGTCCTTGAGCGCCCCCATGGTGGCGGGAGGCCCCATTTCATCTCCTGCCCCTTGGAGTTGGGAAGATCATGAGCTTTAGTGAAATGCAGTTGAGTACAGGTCGCAACTCTGCCATTTAATTACTACGTGATTCTGAGCAACAAACAAGATCTCTCTGAGCCCCAGTCTCCACCAAAGGAGATACCAACAATTCCCGTCGTTGGAAGGGTTAGTGACACACAGCAGGTCCTCAGTAATGTTCTCTCCCCAGAGTCCCACTCTGCCCCTGCTGGAAAAGGAGTCAGTGAGGGGGTTCTGGTCCCCCTGGGATGCCAGGACACCGTGGCCCCACTGCCTCTCTGGGCATAGCTGCCAGGGACTTGCCATCTCCGAAGAAATGGAACATTCCAGGAAACACGACTCCAGCCAGGTTGCTAATGTGCAACAGCCATCAGAATTTGGCGGGGCCTCCCCACCTCCTGGGTGCAGCTGGCTGCCTTCTGCAGTCCCTGTCTCTCCCAGTCCAGGGTGCAGGCAGGAGGATTGGGAACCATGTAATAAGGACTTGCAAATAGCTACTCGCCCACAGCGAGAACTGTTTTGCACTTTACTGTGGACCGACTGGCTCATCTCAGTGGAGGGTGGTGGTTAAAGTCTCTGAGTCTGAGCTGGGCTTTGGGGTGCAAATCCTAACACCACCAGGGAGCTGTTCAAGCCCAGGGGGCTCCAGTCACGGTGAATTCTTCATCAGTGGAACCTGGGAAGCAGAGACTGCTATGGGAGTTATGCCCCCCAGGCTTGTGCGACCAGACATTAGCTTCCTCATCTGTAAACTCAGTGTGGAGCGGTTAAACAAGACAATGTGTGTGCCAAGAGCTGAGTATAGTCAATTCTCAGTGAATGGCAACTGTGGTTGTTATTTCTGTTCCTTTCCCTCTCTGGGCGTCCTTGGGAGATTACCTTGTGAGAAAGCCCTGAGGTCTGCCCAGAACAATCTCCCCCACTTCCAGTATTGCTCTGTGATCTGCATGAGTAAACAAACCCACCAGTACATCTTCCCAGTAGAAAATGCCCAGGGTGACTTCCAGCTTTTTCTCTCCAGCTTCCTCCCTCAATTCTTATGATTGCATTGGGGAGAAAGTCTCCGTGGTACTGGCGACGTTTGCTGCAGAGAGCGGGTTAAGTGGCAGGATTCCACAGGCGAGCAGCCGCAGCCGGAGGAGACGATGGTGTGGGACCGAGGAGAGAAGGGCTGTGACCATTCCCACCCTCGGGTCTCTGACTGGTGACTCCCTCGGGCCGGTTTGAAACGGGGTGTCTCAGAGGCCGTGTGCGGGGTGGGGACGTGAGGCCGCTGTTTGCTGGAAATGAACCCATGGAAAATGTTCCTGCCTCTGGAGCCGCTGGGACGCCGCAGACCTCAGGCTGGGCGCAGCCGACGGCAGCCCAGGGGCGGGAGCGGGAACCGGCTGTGGGAACACACGGAGCTGATGGGATCAAACTGACTTTTTGACACATTTCTGTGGGAAGGCGCCCCTGAATGTGAAGCCGGCTTCCAGAGCCGCGTGAGACCTTTCCTGCGGCGCCAGGGCTGAGGCTGGCCCCCTTATGGGACATCGGGGCCCTGCCTGGGCGGGGGGGGCGGGGGGGGGCACAGGAGGAGGCCCGAGGGGCACCCCAGGAGGCCCCAGCCCAGGCCATGAGGAAAAAGCTGAGTCCCCGACTTCTGTCTACCGCCAGCCCCCTCACGTCTTCCTCACCTAAGGTAGGGGCAGCCTGGGTCCTGGGTTCAAATCCTGACTCCGCCAGTCACCAGCTGTGTGACCTTGGACCAGCCATTTAACCTTGTGAGCTTTCACTCCCTCTTCCCTAAAACAAGGACGGGTCAAAAACAAGGCGGGCAAAGAGAGTACTAGTTGCTGACTGCAGGATTGTCCCAGGCACTTAAGATGCTACTAGCTCATTAAAATACACGATTCTATTGAAATAGATTACATGTACTATTATTTCATTGAATCAGAACAATCTTGCAAGGGAGAGATTATTAAGCCCATTTTACAGATGAGGAAACTGAGGCTGGAGCCTAAGGAACACTCAGAGAGCAAGGGGCACAGCCTGGATGCAAACTGGGGCTGTTGCCCTCCAAAACCTGTGTTCTTTTTCCTACATCCAGAAACTTCTCCACTCAGCATTATTAATGGAAATATCATTTACATTTTGTTAGTAAAGTTGATCATGAACATCTGCAGGGCACAGCACATAGCATCCTCATGGCCCTATCAGTGGAGCCTCTGGACATCCCCGGGCGGTGGATACAAATGTCCCCATGAAGCTGTCCCCAGTGAAGGGACCCCACGAGGAGAGGGGATGGGCAGCATGCCTCCCCTACCGATGGCCAGTGTCCGAGTGTCTCTTCTTCCCCTGGAACCATGCCAAGCCTGGGAACCCCGGGGCTTTGGACAACACCACCTGAAATTAGAGCGGAAGGCAGGAGGGTCTGCCCCTCAGCCTCCCCGCAGGCTGCCTGCGCAGCTGGGGCGTGACTCACACACCTCCGGGGGACTTCCCCAACTGCCCGCAGGCATGCAGGGCCTGGCTGGCCAGCCTCCCGGGGCTTGACAGAGTCCAGGCCCCAGTGCAGGGATCTGGGGAGCAAAGTGGCTGGAGAGGCTCTGACGAGGTCAGGGAGGGTGGTCCTCTTCGTGCCACCTGTCCTGGGATCCCCAGTGTTCTGCTTGTCAGAGCAGAGATGGACGAGCCGAGGGCCCGGCCAGGACAGTGCTCTGGGGCCACGTGGTGGGAGGGTCAGCTGGGGGGACAGACAGAACTGGCCTTGCATTCCAGTTGTGCCCCTTGCCAGCTGTGGGACCTTCGCAAACTGGCCCTCCCTGAGTGTCAGCTGAGAACAGGGGCATAGTGGAGCACCTTTTACAGGGGTGTCAAAGGACCCCGAATCTGGTAGTGCTTATATGAAGGGCTCAGCACGTGGAAACACTCCATACGTGTTGGCTGATGTTGTTGTTATCATCCTTGGTCCAATTTCCAGAACCTTCTGCCAGCTCGAAGCCACACACTGAAGGGTGGTGCCCAGGGTTGGTTAGATGTGTCAGTGAGGTAAGCAACCCCACGTGGGGGGCCCTGAAGGTCTGTCGTCAACAGCATCAGTTCTTATTTGGGACTTGAAGGATTTCCGGTCTTCAGAGGGTCCCCTGTGGAGATGCTTGAGCCTGGGAAGAGGCAGACTATGCACTTTTATCGGTGAAATCGAGGGACGGGGTGGGGGCCTTCTGGGGGAGGCAGTCAGGGTGGGGATGCTGGCTGTTGAGACTTGTCTCCTCTCTGGGCCTGAGTCCCTTCCTCATAAGGGCCTGGCAGAATCTGGACAATCAGTGCCCTCTGAGTGGCAGCCCCTGGGATGGCATTTTGGGGCCTGGGATTCAAATTATCCAAACCTCTCCATGTTGGGTCCACTGGGGGCCACTCTCAGGATGTGGCCATCCTGCTGCTGAGGTGTGGTGCTCTCTGAGTGGCTAGAGGACTGTGGGCTGATTCACAGTGGGCCTCCAGTGAGATGAGGCCCCTCTCCAGGCCTCAGTGTTCCCCTCTGAGAAGTGGGTAGAGGCTCCCTGGCTTCCCCTGCCTTCCTTGGAGAAGGTAAGGAGGATGTGGAGGCTGGTGAGAGTGCCCAGAGGGACCCAGGACCAGCTCCTGGTTTGATTGGGAGCCACGCTGGATCATTCAGGGCTCCCCAAGTCTCGGGCTCGTCCACACAGCCAAGGGGTGGTTGGCACACACGAGGCCCCCGCCTGAGCTCAGCACAGCCGTCGGAGGCCCCCGCAAACTGGGAAAGAGCAAAGATTAATTAAAGTTGTCAGGGCCTAAGTAAAATCACCGATGCCTATTTCCTCCCTCTGGTTCATGCTGTCAGAATAAATTGGACGGTCATTACCTAATACTCAGCCCCATTTTCCTAATATTTCATGGCTGAAGTGCTGATGGGAAGCAGGGAAGGTGAGGCCCTTCAGAGCGGCGAGAGGGGGAGCTGCATGGAGCTGAGGTTGTCCTGGCAGAGTGGCCCTGCCTCAGGCCCCTCCCTGGGGCTGTGGCCTCAGGAGGGAGCTCAGAGGACAGTCCCCAGGGGTCAAAGGTTGGGCGCTGTCCACATAGGTCACTGTTCTGACCCAAATGAGACAGAAGAGTGTGGCTGGTTCTCTGCACACCTCCCGCTACCTGTCACAACCCCCAGGGACCTCCTGATGCCACAGCAACGAGTTCCTTCACAGACCTCGGTTCCAGACTGGCTCAGAGCCTCAGTTTCTTAATCTGAAAATGGGAATGGATGCAAAAGCTTTCCTGATAAAACTGGACAATCTCCCCCTTCCCAGGTGCAGGCATCTCTACAGGGGACCCTCCAAAGACCAGAAATCCTTCAAGTCCCAAATAAGAACTGATGCTGTTGACAACAGACCTTCAGGGCCCCCCAGTGAAGTATGGGGTTCCATACTTCACTGACTCATCAAACCAGCCCTGGGCACCACCCTTCAGTGTGTGGCTTTGAGCTGGCAGAAGGTTCTAGAAATTGGGCCACGGATGATAACAACAACAACATCAACCAACACATCTTGAGTGTATGCATATATATATTTACAAGTTTCTCAGCCAATTGTTACTTTTGGGAGGGCATTGATTGGGAGAGGGCAAAAAAGAACCTTCTGGAGGACTGGACATGTCCTATTTCTTGATCTGAAGGATGGATACACCGATGTAGACAGACATAAACCTTCCCCGAGGTGTACACTTAAGATTGGCAGACTTTGCTTCGTGTCTGTTCTATCTCACTAAAAATTTTGAAAAACAAAGGGACTCAGTTGTCAATAGGATCTGGGCGCTGGTTAAAACTAAGGAGCATTCTGCGGTGCTGCCTCCCTTTGAAGGAGGGGCTCTCTCCCGGGCGTTGCTCTGTGCCAGGCGCAGTGTGACAGCGCGGCATGGGCCCTCTTATTTTAATCCTCCTTGCAAGCCCATGAAGTGGGGGTTACCATTCCCATGTCAGGGGAGGTGACATGTGTGGGGTTGGAGGGGCCGCTCTGAGCCAGCCCTCCCAGGTCTGCCTCCTGGCTGCCACCTCTCACCGGGGAGGCCTTGGGCAAGTCAGCCTCAGTGCGTACTCCTGCCACACGGAGGGTGATGACAGAACCTACCTTAGAGGGACATGGTGAGGCACTATCGGTGGGAATGTAAAATGGTGCGGCCGCTGTGGAAACGGTATGGTGGTTACCCAAAAAATAAAAATAGAATACGATATGATCCAGTGATTCCACTGTGGCTACACCTGGCAGAATTGAGTGCAGGGCCTGGAAGAGATGTTTATATGATACAGCCATGGGTACGTGGTAAACACAGTCAAGAAAGGGAAGTGTTTGTCTCAGAGAGAGAGTCAATAAATGAACGTTAAAACCGCCGCCAGGTAGCATCCCTTCTCTGGGCCTCGGTTTCCCGCCTTGCTGGGGGTGGGGGTGGGGGGAGGAGTCATTCCTCCCTGCTGGGTTGTGCCCACTGATGGGTGTCACCGAAACCTGAGGCCCCTTCCCCAAGCAGTTCCTGGGAGTGTCCTGCCATCAGGCTGGGCGTGGGAGGTCTCCTTTAAAGAGGGCTCTGCACTCCCCTTTCAATGGGAGCCTGAAAGTGTATTTCCTCTCACCTCTTCCGCACTCACAGCCAGCCCTGCCAGGTGAGACTGCAGGTCACTGTGGAGAGGTGCCCTCCATCTGACGGAAACGGCCTGGACCACTTTTGATGGAGGGGAGGGTGCTCATTTATTTTTTACACGAACATTTCAGAGTTCCCACGTGCGCTGGGGCCCTGTGCTGGGCTTCACGCAAGTTACAGACAACCACAAGTCAGGGCTGCCGCCTCCAGGGAGCACGGGAGCAACCGGGATGTCACGTCCTGCCCACAATCTCCATAATGCAAGAAAGAAACTGACAGAGGCTGGGAGGGAGGGATGGGATGTCTTTAGAGGGAAACTGGCAAGGACTCTCCCAGCTGCTACCAGCGATGTTAGTCTTTGCTGAAGGTCTCTTGACGGGACTTCTCTCACACGTCCACAGCAAACTGCCCCCAACCCTCTCTAGATACTCATGCCTCGCCCTGGGAGTCCCAGGAGCTTAGCAGCTCTACACTGGCTCTCTCTCCTCCTCCCATCACCGTCGCAGGATAAAGGACGAGAGAAGCTCGTTGGGGTGCGCAGAGCCAGAAAGGAGGAAATGTCAGACTCTGCTCACACCAGCTGAGTGACTCGGTGGCAAGTTACTTTACGCCTCGGAGCCTCTGTTTGCCAATCTTTAAAGTGGAGATGCTGCTGCTTTGGGCCCAGCCTCACTCGAACACTCCCCAGAGTGTGAGCCCCACCACACCAGGGCTTCGCGTTACTCACCTCCAATCCCTGGGACCTAGAACACAGCGAAGAGCGGAGACTTGACATGAATTTGTTGAATTAACATGTGCAATAAAATCAAGCATGAGAGAGTGCTCTGTCAACTCTGAGATGAGGCATATCTTGGATGTTGTTATTCTTACTCCTGGGCTAGACCCTGAAAGACAAATATTGGGGTTCCCCCTCAGTTTGGGGTGTATACATGGGGGGAGGGGGTACCTCCCAGGCAGGAGAAACAGCTTAATCAAAAGACTCAGAATTGGGAAGGGAAAAAACCCACGGTGATGAAAGTTTGTATTTTTTCTTTCCAAACAGTATCTGGCTCTAGAGCAGACGCGGGGTCACTCTGGTCCCTGAGGCCTGCGACACTAGCCAGAGGGTCCGGCCTCGGTGCGGACTGGATGCCCTGCAGGGTTGCATCTGGGAGGCTGGCTGCTCCCTCTGAAGATCCCAATGTTCCCAGGGCATCACAGTATTGCTTAATCCTCCCAAATACAAGCAGCCTTTAATTTACGGGGACACAGCAGTGGCCCCGAGGTCTGAACTAGAAATCAAAGCAAACCGGCCTCATTTACCATAAACAGGCCGGTCCTGGTGGGTTCTGAGGCCCGGGGACAAGGAAACTCCTAGATCCTCGAGTGCTCACAATAGAAGCCACTGGCTCACAGGGTGGCCATCGTGCGAGGCCCCTCCGGGCGCCCGTCTTGGAGGAGCCTCCGAAGAGCTGGGAGGGGCTGTGGACAATGCGGGGTGGGGCCCACGGGCTGGAGGGAACAATCGGTGGCAGTCAATCCAGGAGACTCCTTGGTTGTTCTAAAATAAGTCCTGGAGGCCTGGGGATGGAAACCAACCCCGCTAGGGAAGAATAGTCTCGCATCCCTCTGTCTGGGGTCGGCCCTGACCCCTGAGTCCCCGTCACAGCTCCCCAGCATCCTGCAGGGCAGTAGTGTGCTCCCAGATGTTTAACAACCAGCTCTAAAGGGGGATGGCCCTGATTTGCGGCGTTGGCTGATTTCCGATTTCCATGATGTATACTCCCCAAGGCCAATGCCGAGGTGCCAAGGTGACACCCTGGAACACAGAGCTGGGAAGAGGCATGCCTCGGGTACCACTGCATCGTCCTTCCGCACTGCACACGCCGTGGATGTGAATAACCTCAGGGGCATCGATGACAGCAAAAACGTACTCAAATGCTTAGGAAATGAAGAGTTTAGATGATTTATTACCTTTGTTTTTGATATAATTTATTCAACTGTATGTTTACATCATTTAAAATTTTTTTTTTTTTTGTGAGGAAGATCAGCCCTGGGCTAACATCGTGCCCATCTTCCTCCACTTTATATGGGACGCCGCCACAGCATGGCCTGACAAGCGGTGCACTGGTGCGCACCTGGGACCCGAACCAGGGCCACTGGCAGTGGAGCGCGTGCAGGTCACTGCTACACCACCGGGCCGGCCCCTACATCATTTAATTTTTAATAACGGCTCGCAAGGGTCCTGAAACCGTAACAGGGGCCGCATTAGTGGGGACAAGTTTGCAGGCGTTGGTGTGGCTCCAGCACTCCCCCCGGCTGCGCTGGACCTAGGCTGGCCCGGCCCCGCCTCCTCTCCAGCCTCTGATGACCCTGAGCAGTGCCCGGCCTTATGGAAGCTTCAGCCACGTCAGCTGGTGGGACCTGGAGACCGTGGGGCTGCCCCTGAGCTGCCCCTGAGTAAGGTCCGGGCACCCTGCTGGGGGAGGGGGGGAGAAGCTGGAATTGCCACGTCTGGGGCCCCTGCACTGACACCTCTGCCTGGGCACCCTGCCCCTCCCCCAGACTCCCTCTAAGGTGGGGTCCTGCCTGACCCCACCCTCCTTTGTGGGGCCCGGCTTCCCCGGCAAGCCCCCCCTCCCAGAGCAGGATATCGGACCCGAGTCCCCCACTGCCCCGGCCACCTGGCTGTGGGTAGTTCTCACAGAAGCAAGGTTCAAGCTCTGTCACCGTGGGAAGCCTCTTGATGTTGTGCCCCACGGATGCTTCTGGTAACCCGGTCTGTCCACACCGCACCTTGCCTGCTTACTGCTGACAGTAATGGCTCGCTTTTATTGAGCTTACTAAGTGCCAGGCACTGGGCCACCACACGCGACCCTATGAGCAGGAGCCACTGTTCTCCCCATTTGGCAGAGGGACCACCCAAGGCATTCAGAATGGTGAAGTTACCTGCCCAGGGGCACACAAAGAACACATTATGAGCCAAAACTTGGTCTTGAAAGCGATTATTTTATATTTCCTCAAACCCCCAGTCCCTTTTTTTAAAGTTTGCATCCAATTAATCTTGCCCAGGTTGTGCCGGAAAGTCCTGGGTGGGGGACAGGGAGAAGCTTTCAGGTTGGGCAGAGGGGGTCACACGTACCAGGAACAGAAATTGAAAAAAACAAGGAAGGCATTTCCACCTTTCTCCCTCTGCCAGCCCACCACTCAGGACACGCTTCCCCACTGGAAAGGTGAGGGCGTTTTCCTAAGAGACCTCGGCGCTGGGTTTGAGTCCCGGCTCCCCCGCCTCCTGGCTGTGTATCCCGGGGCAGAGCAGTCAGCCTGTCTGAGCCTCGTCTCCTGGTCTGTAGGGAAAGGAGAGCCGTCATCCCGGCCATCGCGGCTGGTGAGCCGCACAGTGTGGGCACGAGGCCCGGTCATGGCTCTGTATTGTTATCATGAGTTTTAGGGTCCAGAGGACCTGGGCCACAGTCCCCACGGCCCTGGCTGCAACTCCGCCCTGAGGCTCTGGCCCCTGTCCTCGCCTGCTCTCGGGTACCACTAGCAGACTGCTTCTCTGGTCTTTTTCCAACAAGATTCAAACCCCGTCTGGGTGCGTGCGTTGGAAATGTTAATAAAGCTCTTCGGGGAGCAGCGGCCCCCTCTGCCCCTGCTCTGGGGCACCTATTGATGGAGTAGGTGCGCGTGTGAGACGCCCAACAGCCTCAGGCTTCCCGGCTCTCCACGGCTCCCGGCTCTGTGTTTGATCCCTCGGGAAGGGCCTGATGCAGACAACCCAGGTTCAGAGGGCGTCGGAGAAAGCGCCCTGAAGATAAAGCACCAGGTAGGGTGCCCCTGGAGTCCCAGCCCGGCCCACAGAGCAGGGCGAGCAGCCACACTGGCCCGGGGCTTCTCGCCAGACACAAGCCAGGCCTGAAAATGGGTGAGGGCGGCCAGGAAGTCAGCCTGACCAGGAGCCAGAGGCCTGGGGATCTGCTGCCCCTGGATCTCTCTCCTCCCCTGCTGCCACCCTGGCCTCTGCCTATGAGGCCACACCCTTCACCCACAGGGGCCGGAACAGTGATGGGAACAGAGACCATGAACACATCTCTCTTCCCCCAACTTTGCCAAAGAGAGACACCCTCCCTACTCAGTCAGATTCTCTGATTCTTTGACAGTTTTGCAACGTCAAAGGCTTAGCTCGAGTCATCTTCACAACCACCTTTGGGAGGTGAGTGAAAGGCCCACTTTACAGATGGGAAAGTAGAGGCCCAGAGAGGTTCGCTGGCTTGGCCGTTGGTGGCTCAGCCATGAGTTGCAGCCTCCCCACTTGATCCGGGTCTTCTGATTCACAGTCTGGTGCTCTTGCAACCTGGCCACCGTGGTTCCCACGAAAGAGACCGAGTGTGCGGCACTGGGCAGAGGGAAAATTCCTTTTCATCCTTCTTCCATAGGGGCTGTGGCCACCCCAAGTCTGGCAGCTTTACGAGAACAGGCTTGTAAACTCAGCAACACCCCATCAGGCTTTTTATGGGGCCTGCTGTGGTAATGGACATTCATCAGCTCTCCCAGGCTAAGCCTGGTGGGCTCTGGGGGTGAGGGGCTGAGGGGAGCCAGGCCCCCCCCATCCGCCCACCCCACTGGCTGGGTAAATGGTCTCAAGGGAGGGTCAGGGCCCACAGGTTTCTGAACGATGCCAGGACTCTCTGCTAGGGGGCGCTGTGCAGCCAGGGCTGGAAAGGAAGCTACAGAGGTAATCAATGGGTCAGAAAACCCTCCCTGGACACCTGCATTGGCATCACCTTTGCGTCCACCTGGAAGCTCAGGTAGGCCGGGAAGGGGGCAGTGTGGTCTACAGTTCAAATTCCCAGGCCCCTCTCCAAACCTCCTGATTCAGAATCTCTAAGGTGGCCCAAGGAACGTGCACGTATTAAGGGCCCTTGATGCAGCTAACATTTCATATCCACTACGTTAGGAAGGGGCAGAGAACAATGGCAGGGGAGTGCCAAGTGGGTCAGATATTTAGATTACTCATTTACTTACTCAACAAACATTTGCCGAAATCCGGCCTGGATCTTCCACGGGTGGGGGCTGCCCTTTGCCTCCAAGTGGGTGGGCAGGGTCTGCCTCCGCCCTCACCGGTACAGTGACCTTGGACCCTTCCCCTCCCCTCTCTGGCCGCAGTGTCGTCCTCCACCCAATGGGAGGAGTGTCTGCAGTGTCTGCAGTCCCTTCCAGCTTTATGATTCAGCCGCAGGCTAGATAATTGACCAGGATAACTTTGGTGTCAGCATCCCGGGCTATTAGGAAACGGAGAGTGGATCCTGGGGAGACCTTGGACACAGGGCTCCGGGCCAAGGGCCTTTTGCTTCCCCTTTTCACCTGCCTACTCTCACCAAGGGTGCGGGCTGTGCCCTCCATGCCAGGACGGACAGAGCATGGCATGCCTCCCTCCACTGAGCAGAGCTTGGGGGGGCAAGTGACGGGGTCGGTAGGGCCTCCCCTGGGTGTCCTGACAACGTAATCTTGAGGCCTCTAAACAGCACATTGCTTGCTGGGTCCTAGTTTGGCTTTTCTTTAGTCAGATCTGGGTTTTAACAGGTTACTGCATATTATGTGCAATATGCCCGCCTGTTGTTAAACTATGGATGCTTGTATGTGTGTGTAGAGAAAATTCTAGATCAATGCTTCTAGACTTTTAAAATATGTCTTACTTTCCTCATTTGTATAGTGGAATAATAATAGTAGGACTTACCTCAAGGCCTGTTGGGAGGATTAAATAAAAGAATACATATAAAGCATTTAAAACAGTGCCTGAGATATATCAAACACTTCTTGTAAGTTGTTGTTTTTATTTACACGGCACTTGCGCAAACTTTGTCATACTTGTGTGCTATCTATATCACTATCTACTAAATACATTTCCTCAAATCCGTTTATCTTTTTTCTTTTCTACTTAAAGGAATTTATTTAAAAGGGAAATGTTATATCATTACTGTAAACAGAAAAATAGTCTCAGTTGCATGAAGAGAACATAGCAGTAAAAATTAACACAAGGAAACAAAACAGCGTTATCAAAACCTAGGCAGATCTGGATTGCAGTGGTAGTTATAAGAATCTACACTTGATCAAATGACATGAAACTACACACACACATGGACCAACGTCTATTTCCTGGTTTTGACGTAGTACTGTAGTCACGTAAGATGTAATCATTGGGGAAAACTGGGTGAAGGATATAGGAGACCTCTTTCAACGCTCTTTGCAACTTCCTGTGAATCTATAATTATCTAAAAATAAAAAATAAAAAAAACTCTAAGTACATGTGGATGCTTTTCCCTAGCCTGAGGCTGGATCTGTCTCCATTTAAAGAGGGACGGCCAAGCGTTGGTCTCAGACACCCTAACCCCGTACGGAGACTTTCTCCTTGCCTAATCACAAGGTTAGAAAGAGAATTCTGACAAGAACCAAACTTTCTCACTATGGGATCAAAATCACTAAGCACTAAACCATCTCACCTGCCAGGAGGGGTGTATATGCCTGCTTGGGAAACATTGTCCCTGGTTTTGCCTCTGCTGTCTTGTGTGGGACAGACAGCTCACGGCCCTTTGATGTGGCGAGAGAACACCTCTTTATCCTAGAGGACACAGAGCTGCGGGCACAGCCCCACCCCGGCCAGTGCCGCCCCACTTGGGAACCCACAGGCGTGAGCCGTGCTCTCTCCAGGCGCCTCCCGCGGGCTAGCACAGAGCATCCTGGAATCAGGATGCCCAGGTCCTAGTTACAGCTTTAATTGCAAAGTCACTGTGTGGCCCCCTTCTGGATTACCCTTTCTTTATCTGTAAAATGGGTTCGGGGGTTCCCCTCCTAAGAATCATGAGAGGGCACCAAACCTCTTTAAACTGTAGGTCAGCTGCCATCTGTGCATTGTTCCGGGGAGACCTACAGCTGTGCTGTCCCGTCTAGGGCAACCCCATCCAGGCTGGCCAGGATCCAGGGGTTTCTGGGACACGGGACTGTCAGTGCTGAGACCAGGACAGTCCCGGGTAAACTGGGACTGCTGGTCACCCTAAATGTGGCTGCCAGTGACCACATGTGGCTACCGAGCACTTGAGATGTAGCAAGTCCAAATTAGATACGTTCTAAGTGTAAAATACACGGCAGACCTTGAAGACTTAGTGTGAAAAAAGAATGTAAACTATCTCACTAAGAATTTTTTTCTGATTAGGTATTGAAATGATAATATTTTGGACATATTTGGTTAAATAAATGTTATTAAAATTAAAATTATTACTAAAATAAATTAGTTTCTTTAAAATTTTTTTAGTATGGCTACTTAAAAATTTTAAATTACAGTGTAGCACATGACATTTCTATTGGCGAGCACGGCTCTAGAGCCTTCAGCAGATTCCCAAAGGGTCTGTTCTGTGACTCACAAAATGCTCCAGCCCTTCTCGATAGAAGATTCCAAGGTTCCTTCCAAGCTAATGACAGCACTTTGTGCTTTTCCGGTGGCTGCCTGGACTTTTCTCTGTGGAAGGCACTTGCGTGCCCACACATACACATCTGGATGCTTTTCCTTTCCTGATGGCTGTCCTGCCCCCATCCTTTTGTTAGAAGGAGCTCCTAATTGCAGGGCTTCCTCGCCCTCTGTCCCATGTGATTTTCATTTCTCTAATTAAAACTAATCTGATAAAGGCAGGAATGGCTGAGATGCGTAAAAGTTCCAGGGAGCACGGGTCACGGCCTGATCCGAAGAGGGGGCCTTTGTCTCCCCAGCCCCGGGCAGCGGCCAGTGGCCAGCTGGGCAACGGTCCCCCGGGGGAGTGGGCAGAGGAGTCAAGACCAAGGAGGGGGCTCTTCCGGGCCAAGCTGGACTGACATCGCTGTGGACCCTTTGCAAACACAGCCAGAAAGACGCCGAAGAAAGAAGCTGGAAAATGAGGGAACCCTGAAAATCACAGGGGGAATGCCCTGTGAAAAATGGGGGCTCAGAGAGCTAATGGACTAGAACCCTAGACTCTCGTCCCCCCACATTTCCCTCTGGCCAGAGGCAGCATCTAGGAGAGAGAGGAGGGGGGTTAGAGCCACGCTCTGGGCGAGAAGAGGAGGGTCCCGTATGGCTGACACGCATCCTGTAACCGTGGACACTGGGTTCCCCCGGGGCCTTGAGCTGTACCCAATCCAGCCCTGGAGCCAACCTCCAAGGGCTCCCCACAAAGATGCTTCTTCTTCAAGAGCGGGGACCCCTGGAGCAGCCCCTCTGACCACGTGGGACATTGTGACACCCACCGACCCACTCACTCAAAATGCTGGGACTCCAGAGATGACCTGGACAGGGTCTGGAACATCCCAGATTTCCTGTGTTTGCTTCAGACCCTCTGTTGAGAACTATCTACTTCCTCTTAGGTTGAGGGAGGGAGTTCAGTGGGGGGGAACCAAAGATACTGCCCATCAGCAAAGTCACCAAGCCAGAGGTGCTTACTGAAGAGGTGGTGTGTAACTGGGCCTCTGCTGGGAATTTTGATGGAGACGAGAGAAGGAAAAAGGGCCCCAGCTCTCCAGGAGGTCAGACTCTCACTGGGCAGGCTGAACAACTGGAAAATAAGACGGACCCACTCAATTGCCAACCTGAGCAGAGCACAGCCAGGGCTCTCAGCCACGAGACTGGGGAGAGAGCGAAGGAGCCCGGGGTCGGGGCGGACGTCCTGGAAGTGGGCGTGGGCTGGCCTCACGAAACCGGCTAATGGAAAGAGGATTACAGAAGCCCAGGAGGCCTGTGTTCTATTTGAGGTTCTCACACCAACTCTGTGAGCCTGGGCAACCCAACTCCCTCCCTGGGCTCATCTTCCTCCTCTGTGAAATGAGGGTGGTGACTGGGCTGGCGTCTTTCTTGACAATAATGTTCTAGGACTTGAAGTACCAGAAAGAAACAGGTGAGATTCCAGGTGGAGGGAGCACTGGAGAGCTTCTGATGGGACTGAGAAAGCTGTCAGTTGGTGGAGGAACCGCGGCCAGGGATGCTGGGAAGAGTTACCCCGTGCTGGGGAAAGTGGCCGCCGTTCTTTGGCTCATTCCAGTCCATCTCAGGGCAAGCAAGGCCCGTGGCCTCGCTGGGTCTCAAACAATCAGCTGCATTGTGTGTGCCCAGCTGGGGTGCGGGCCAGGGTGAGTGTCATGGGAACTGCCCCTCTGCTTCTGAGGAGAGAAGGGAGATGTGGCCTCAGAGGCCTCGCCTGGCGCCTCTGGTCTCTGCCGACAGACTTTGGGCCGCGTCCCCAGAGCCCCTTGCTGGCCTTCTCCACCCTCTTCCCAAGGCAAGCAGAACCCAAGTCCGAGCTGACTGTGCGGGGAATACGGGGAGGGGCCAGATGTGGATTCTAGAGATGCGTTCAAGATGACTGCGCCATTTTGGTTTCAGCCGTGTTGGAGCTCAGTCCAGCTATAGGCCTTGTTACTCCAGCGTGGATTCAACCCATGAAGATCTTTCGGGAAGTTCACCAACTTAAACAACAGTGAGCTTTACTTCTTGTTTTGTTCTTTCAACTGACGATCTGCACGTGATTGTGAAAGGCAGTTGTGTGCCAAAAATGGTGCCACACGGTTTTCGAGGGCATCTCTTCCAACACCGGAAGATATTCCATATGGATTGCACCCCAGATACAGTCTCCAGTGCCAGGCGTCCATCCCGTGGCCCTGCTTCATCTTCTTCATAGACTCGTCACTATCCGAAATTCTCTCCTGCATCTATTTCCTTGTTTACCATCTGAGTCACCTGCACCACCTCCCCCGCCCCCACTGGCACGTGGCTCCGTGAGGATCAGACTGTGTCTGTCCTGTTTACTGCTGTATCCGGACCTCTAGAACAAGCCCAGACGCCCAGCAGGTGGTAAAGGGATGTTTGTTGAGTAAATGAATGTGCAGACGTGGATGTGTTGTTCCAAACAGGACAGAGTAGAGCAGGGGGGTGGGGAATGTGACTTAAGCAGAGCTATTATGTGGCTGGTGTCAGGCGTCACTAGCGGCCCTGGCGGGAAACAGGGGACACACTCGAGCAGGTTCAGAGGGGAGTTTAACAAACTGCTATTTACAAAGATGTGGTCAGCGTTGAGGGGATGGAAAAAGGGATGGAGAGGCATAGGGGGCAGGGGAGGAGGAGGGCGTTCCCCCCAGGCCTGGAAGAATAGGGGAGGGGGCAGTTACTGGGACCTAGAAAGCAAGCTGTCCAGCAAGGGCAGCCCAACAGGAGTTATGGCCCTTGGTGGCAGGGCTCTGTGACCGTGGTGACGTGGCAGGGAAGGAGCCGGGGAATAAATGCGCCAAGCCCCCTCTCCTTCTTCCTCCCACTCTCCTCACAGTGCCCCCTGTTGGCCAAGCCCAATCAGAAGCCCAGGCCCAGGGGAGCCTGATGATGCAGCAGATGGAGGGAATGGGGCAGTCGGCCTCGTGGGGCCAGACACGGAGAACAAGGGTGGAGAGGGACCCAGAGGGGCGAGCAGAGAATGTCCAGCCCAGGCAGTGGAGGGGCCCATGGCTGCTCCCGTTACCTGTGGCTGCATACCAAACCTCCTGGAAACTGGCTAGAAATAGCTACAGTTGGGTCAGCGTCTTTCAGTTTCTGTGGTCAGGAATCCAGGAAGGGCTCTGCAGGGCGGTTCAGCTTGGGGCCTGTCACAGTCACAGACAGATGGTGGCCGCAGCTGGAGTGGCGAGGGGCTGGAGAAGCTGGGCGGGAGTGAGCCAGGTGTCTCTGTTTCTTCCAGGAATTTCTGGCCTCTCTGTGTGGTCTTTGCATGTGAGCAACTTTGCACTTCCTCACCGCATGGCCCCCTCGCTGTGGTAGGACGCCTGACACGGATGTAGGGTTTCAGCACGAGAGCGCTGGTGAACCCGGCAGAGACGGCATCGCCTTTTCTGACCTGCACTCAGAAGTCAGGTAGCGTCACTTCCTCCGCAGTCTAGTGGTCTCCAGTCTCTAAGGCTCGCCCAGACTCAAGGGGAGGGCCCTCGGTCCCCACCTCTTGATGGGAGGAATGTCGAAGAATTTGAAGACATGTTTTAAAAGGTTAGAGAATGTGGGGCCACTTGAGTTATAATTTAGTATTTGGGTGTTTGCCAAAGAAATCTGTGAAATGGTCCTCGGAGGAGACAGGGACAGGATGGAAACTTCCAACATCGTTAGAAGTCGGATCTTTTGAATTTCTCCTCTTCAGGAGCTGAAGGACAGAGGCTCAGAGGGGGAAAGTGACCGGTCAAAGGTCAGGCAGGGCATCTAGTGAGAGGAGCAGAACGCTGTCCTCACTCTGGAGAGATGCTGTGCTCAGGAATAAAGAAAGCTGGGCGGTGGGGGCAGGGCTGATCCCACAGGCCTCTAGGGCTGCACGTCCGATGCCAGAGAACCGAAGCCCAGCTGCTGTAGGCTCATTTTCCTCCCTCCTTCCCCTCCCAGGCTCCGGCAGCCTCCCTCCCTGGAAGGAAGGGAGAGAGAAAGGTGATTTGGAGACCATGAAAGCGAGTGGCTCTCACTTTCAGGGAGCGGGCTGGCAAGATTGCTTCCAGGTGCCTCTGGGGGCCTGTCCCAGGGTGGGGCTGCAGGCGTGGGCTGCGGGCCTGGAGTGCTGCACGGGCTGCTCCCCCCACCCGGAGCGCCTGTTTCCAGAGCTGTCGGGGCCCTGCTTCTGACTCAGGTCTCAGCTCAAAGGCCCCGTCCTCTGGGAGGCCTGCCCTTGTCACCAAAAGCGAATCAGCACCTGACCCTGGGGCTTTCTAGAGGGCCAGTCCCAGGACCTGACTGAGTGGGCCCGGGGCTGCCCGCCTCTGGCTGCACCCCTACCCCTGGGTGCGGAGTCCATGGGCCCAGGTGATGTGCGCACCTGGAAAACACAGCCACAGCCTCCTGGCAGAGAACTCTGGAATTCCCTGTGCAAATGTTCTGAGCCTGCTTCCAAGCATGGGGGTCTCTTCCCTTGGTCTGTCCTCAAGGGCCAACTGTGCTATTTGTGTGCACCCCCAGGCCCATGGGGTGGCCCAAGGGCAGCTGTGTGGTGGGTATGATGTGGGCAGGAGAGGGATGGACAGAGCGCTTATGTGTCCACACATTGCACTGTGAGGCCCCTCAGGATGCGGGGCGGGGACAGGGCAGGAGAGAAGGGGACATGGGCTGGGACCTCCATTTGTGCCTGTGCTGGGCCCCCCAAATACCAGGGGCGTTCCTAGCTCTCGATCACATGACTCTGTTTTATTCATTCCTGGTGCTTTTCACTGTCTGAAATTTGTCACCCCTTTTCTGTTTTTCCTGCCCCCACAACTGGAATACATACTCTGCAGGAGCTGGGGACTTGCGTTGCATGCTGCTTCTGAATTGGGGTCCCTCCATCTCCTTGGCAAGTGGTGGGGTGTTAGTCCATGAGAATGTCCCAGCAGGAAGGGGCCTTGGAGAGTCTTCACTCCAAACTGCCCATTTTACAGATGGGGACACTGAGGCCCAGAGAGGAGGGGGGACTTGCCCCAGGTTACCCAGGTGGTATGTGACAGGATGCGGCACGTCCTGGGTTATGATGCCGACTCCTAAAACGGTGATGGTTATTTTTTGGCCAGTTGATGGAGCGGCCCCGCCCGCCCCAACAAGGAACTGGAGCTCCTCTCAGCAGGCAGCTCCCGAGTGGGAAACGTGTTACACATACAGGCACCTAGCCCCAGTTGTCCCGATGCAGGACGCCTGCGGTGGTGTGGAGATGTCTGTGTTCCCAGGAAGCACCACGGTGAGCCTGGAGGATGTCCAGCATCAAGAAGGAGGGGATGTCATGGCAACCCTGGGCTTCACAGCCACTGGTGCCAGGAGGTCCTCCTGGAGTCCGATACAGACCTCTCCCCTGCCCTCCCAGTGGACAGCTCGTTGCCTGTAGCCGGGAGGGCCTGTCACCAAAGCCCCTGGGCCAACTGGGTGCCTTTGCTCAAGCTATGGGTCACAGCCGGCCTGACGCCCCAGGAGGACAGTGAATGGACGCCCTTCTGATGCCACCTGCTCACCCACTCACTCAGGAAAGCCCCGCCCATCTGCTCCCTTCTACCCCACCTCGCTGCTCCCACACCCAGAGAGCACAGCGCAGGACAGAGAGGGCAGGGCAGTGGGCCCCTTCATCTGTCCCATGGCCGAGATCCCATAGCTGTCATTGCACGTGGATGGGAAAATGTGCAGCCTGGGGTCAGGAGACCTGGGTTCCGGCCCCGGCTCTGCTATAAGCAAGTCACTAAAGTTTCTGCCACCTTAGGAACAGCAGCATCTTCTCTCCCAAGGAGGATGTGAGAGAGAGACATGATCATGAATGCAAAGATGGTTTGAGAGCTCAAACGTGGTGCCCATCTAAGGGATGCTTATTCAACCTGGCAGTGACCCCACTGAATGAACAACATCCAGCTCGGCTCCCTGCTCTGAACGGGCATCCTTTATGCATGGAAAAAGGTAAACCAATGTATTTTCACTCGGAGTCCGATGAACAGTGTGGACAAGAAGAGGGAAAGGAGTGCAGAAGAGGATGGAATAAGGACAAAAACAGAAACAGCTCGGATTGATGGAGTGCTTGCTATGTGCCGGGCACGGTTGTCAGTGCTTTCCAATCCCACAAGTCACGTGCTGTGAAATCCCCATTTTACAGAGGAGGAAGCTGCGGCACAAAGAGGCCACAGGACTAGTAGGTGGCAGAGCCAGGATTTGCAGCCAGGACAAGCCCTGGTGAGAGGAGTAGCTGGGCAGGAGAGGCAAGCCAGGGACCCCTCCCTGTGATGGGGCACAGAGAGGCCCCCCGGGAAATTTGCTAAATGAGCGGGAGAGTGCAGGTCTCATCTTGGCCCCTGAGGAAGGTGAGATTTAATCAGACTGACGGGATCCTCCAGGATGGAGTCCCGCAATGAGCGAGGCTGCTGCTGATTCTCCGACTCTGCGTGCTGAGCCGCTCCGTGCTGGGCACAGAGCCCACGGGGGTTTCCAGGATTCCCCGAGTCCACTGTGTCACTTGTCATGCTGGAGGCTGGAGTTGGTCTTCTGTCTCTGGCCTCCAACCCGCTCCCCATATTCTGCCTGGCTTGACCCACGGTAAGTGCTCCCAGAATACTCTCCGCCCAGTGGTGGGATTGGTACCTGCCCTGGGCAGGCTCTCCAGGCTGAGGAGGGCCCGGAACGCCAGCACAGGGCCTCACTGAAGTCTCAGTGCTGCCCAGGAGCCCATCCTCCCCGCCCTCTGCCCTGGCCTCCTGCTGGGCTGCTCTGCCCACTGCCCCCTCCAGCCTGGTCCTTCCACACCCCCACCAAGATGCCCCAACAGTGCATCCTCTTCTCTGAGCCGAGTGGGGGTCAGGAGGTAGGCTGGGTGGGAACAGGGAACGCAGCTGAGAGCCTGTTTCTCGGGCAGTTGGGGATGGGCTCGTCCCTGCCTCTGAGTTTGCCCAGCCCAGGCGGCCTCATCAAACCTCATCTCAGAGGCCAGCTCCTTCCAGGTGCCTTCTCCAGCCCTCCCCGGCAGGGGCCACCACCCCCTCTCTTCAACACCCACAGGGTTGGGTGACTAACTCACACTTTATTGAGCCAACCCAGGTCTTGTTGTTTTTTTTTTAAAATTGCAGTAAAATACATATAACGTAAATTTACCATTTTATACCACTTTTAAGGATACGGTTCAGTGGTGTTAAGTATACTCACAGTGTTGTGAGACAGATCTCCAGAACTCTTCCGTCTTGCAAATCTCGAACTCTGCACCCATTAAGCAACGGCTCCTCGTTTCCCCGGCCCCAGCCCCTGGCAGCCTCCATTCCACCTGCTGTCTCTGTGCACTTGACTGCTCCCGGGGCATCACGCGAGTGGAGTAGTACAGTATTCGTCCTTCTGCGACTGGCTTCTTTCACTCAGCATGATGTCCTCCAGGTTCATCCATGTTCTAGCACGTGTCACAACGTCCTTCCTTTTAAAGAGTGAGTAATATTCCTTTGTATGGACGTACCACAGTGTGTTTATCCATTCATCCATCCATGGACACTTGGGTTGCTTCCACCTTGTGGTTACTGTGAATACTGCTGCTAGGACTTTGCTTTTTAGAAAATACTGTGCCATTTATTCATTTAGAACCAGGTGTCCCCATTTTACAATGGAGGAAACAGGGGCTCTAAGAGGTTATGTCCCAATGCCACAGCCAGTAAGTGGCAGAGCCTGACTGTGGATTCACATCTGCACCAAACCCCACACTCAGCCCCTGCTTTCTGCTGCCTCCTCTCAGGGTATTTGTTTTTATCTCTTATTCTGCTGCGGAGCTATACAGGCTGCATATGCCCACCTCTGAGGCCAAGGGCCAGTGCTTGTACGGGACAGGATAGCATAGTGGTTAAGATCAAGGGCTGAAGCCAAGCTGCCCAAATTCAAACGTTGGCTCCTCTCGTTTATCAGCTGTGTGACCTTTGCTAAATTACTTAACCTCTCTGTGCTGTAATTGATTAGCAATGCCTGCATGGGCTCAGAATGGGGTACATATGATTCGTACCTGCCTCTCTGGACAAAAGGAAAAGCTCACCTGAAACCACACCCCACACCCAGGCTCCTTCCAGATCCTTGGTCTTGGAAGCAGCACTGTTTCCCACAGAACTGCAAGAGCAGAGAGGCCCTGTGTGAGGATGGGGCGCCACCCGCCCAGGGGCGCTGGTTTCCAGCAGAGTGGAGTGTCTTCCCTGGCGCACAGTCTATTTACCCTAAGGAAGCGGGGTTGGGTCCCCGCCACCAGCCAGCAGGCCCCAGGTTGGGGAGACTAGAGTCCAGGGGAGCCCCTCCCCACTCGGTCCTCTGCAGCCCCTGCCTCCGTGCCTGTCTGCGAGCAGCTGCACGTCCACCGCCTGGCCACATTGCTCATGTGTGTGCAAGGTCCCTCATGGCTCCTTCCTCCCCAGAGTTTCTGAGGCCCTCAGCTCTCTGCCTCTCCTCCTGGCCCCCCTCCTCATCACAGCAAGTCTTCATCTGACATCCGGGAGAGGGGGCATGCGGCCTCCAGCCTGGTGTCGCCCTGAACAAAATGTCTGCTGACCCGGGGGGGCTCGGAGTGGAGGAGGAGACGGGCCTGCCGGCTGCGGGGCAGTGGGGCTGGACGTGGCCCGGGGCGAGTGTGGGAGGGTTGAGGCTGACTCAGCGCCGCTCGGGGGTGACAGGAAAGATCAGTTAAAATAGCGTCTGTGAGCGCGTGCCACTGTGGGTGACGGGGTGGCTGGGGTGACGAGGGGACTCGTGGAGAACATGGGTGGGTCATGGTCCCAGGAGGCGGAACTACAGTGGCTGTGTGTGAGGCGAGAGGGGTGACAGCATGGGTGACCCTATAAACGTCACCATGAGTGACTGACAAAGCCAGCCAGAGGGAATTCAAGTGGGTGACCTTGTGGGTGGGTGACGGTGTCAACAACACCACGATGGGTGACAAGGGAGCAGCTGAGGATCGAGGCTGGTGGCGGGCGGGGAGAGTCAGCGAGTGTGTGACGGGGTGGCGGGGCGGCAGACACTGAGACTCCGGGCTGGTCGGAGCCACCGGTAGGGCCCCTGGGCTTGTCTCTTGGGGACATTGTACATGCCGGAAAGCAGAGGACGAATGTGTTTTCTCTGCCTGTTGAGAATGATTTCGGGCGAAGGGCCTTGCCTCCTGGCCGGCGCGAGGCTGACTCTGCTGTGTCAGAAGATGATCTTTCACAGATGCTGAAAAGTTAGGAAGTGTAATTACGGGGAAATTGCGCTCAGGCAAACGAGTACAAGCCAAGGGCTGCCAGGCCCCATTCCTCACCTGAGCCCCCTGATTGCGGCCGACAGCCCCACATCTGTATGTGCTTTGCAGCCAAAAGAGGAAAGAAAGGGGGAAGCAGAAACGGCTCGGGAGGAGAGGGGGAGGAGAGGGGACCTTCGCCTACCCTGCCAAGCGCTCCCCCAGCTTCCTCGGGACAGCTGAGGGAAGGCTGAGGCCTGGGGCACGTTCCTGGGTTCTGAGGGCCTTCTGGGTGTGCTCACTCCTGGGGTGATGGGGAGGAGCCGGGGGTGACCTGTGGGAAGAGGAGGGAGGTTGAGGCAGCCTCCATTCCAACTTCCTCATTTCACTGGCAGGGAAACTGAGGCTGGTGATGGCCCAGGTCATTGAGTCAGTTCGTGGTGCAGGCAGGATGGGACCTCCACCTGCTGACCAGCCAGGGCTCTGCCCAGACCCCCGGAGGAGGTGGGGGGCAGACAAGGGGCTGAGCCAGTAAGCAGCATGGAGCCCCTGCCCTCCATACAGAGCCGCCCAGCCTCTGCATTCCTCACATGCCTCTCTCTCATCTTCTCTGTTTGATTTCTGCCCATGGCACCTCCTGGCTGGGGAAGCTGAGAAGCTCCTGGCAGGGGGGCCTCCAGCCCCTCCCTTGCTGTGGAGACCATTGCTGCATCACCTCCACTGGGCCCCTTCTCCTGTCTCTCCCTCCAGCTCCTGGGATGGCCCCAGAGAGTGGGGCAGCCCCTCTCTTGTTCAAACTCTCTGGGCTAACTCAAGGCTGCCCTGGTGCCCTCAGCCCCTCCCCTGGTGCGTGGAAACTGTTCTTTCCGTTGGGCGCAATGTTCCCTCCCATCTCCATTCTCCTCCCTGCCCCCGGGGGCTCAGAGGGGGACACAGGCAGACCCAGGCTGGACCAATCATCCCGCCAGCCTCCTGGCCCCAGCGATTGGGTCTGGAGTGGACATGTGACCTCCCCCCACCCACCCCCACATAGACAGGGTCCATCAGAGTTCTTCTCCGGAAGGGCACCAGGAGCGGGAGGCTGGCTTCATTCCACTGGACTTGACAGACCGGGAAGCTGTAGATTTGGGAACCCTAGACCTTTTCTTTGTCTTGTAGAGGCGCCCACCCGCAGGAGGCAAGAAGGAGACATGCAGAGAGAGCTGGGGGAAGGAGGGCGAGAAAATCAATTGTGAGCATTTTTGAACTCTGGATTCAGTCTTGTCCCCATCCCCCCAGTTCCCAGTTGTATTAGCCAATTTTCCATTCCATCCCATCCCATCCCATCCCATCCCATTCCATCCTACCCCATCCCATCCCGTCCCGTCCCGTCCCGTCCCGTCCCAGCCCAGCCCAGCCCAGCCCGTCCCGTCCCATCCCGTTCCATCCCATTCCATTCTATCCCATCCCGTCCCATCCCATCCCATCCCGTCCCATCCCATCCCATCCCGTCCCATCCCGTCCCATCCCATTCCATCCTGTCCCGTCCCATCCTGTCCCGTCCCATCCGTCCCGTCCCATCCTGTCCCATCCCAGCCCATCCCATCCCGTCCCGTCCCATCCCATCCCAGCCCAGCCCATCCCATCCCATCCCGTTCCATCCCATTCCATTCTATCCCATCCCGTCCCATCCCATCCCGTCCCATCCCATCCCGTCCCGTCCCATCCCGTCCCGTCCCAGCCCATCCCGTCCCGTCCCATCCGTCCCATCCCATTCCATCCCGTCCCATCCGTCCCATCCCATCCCATCCCATCCCGTCCCATCCCATCCCATCCCGTTCCATCCCATTCCATTCTATCCCATCCCATTCCATTCTATCCCATCCCGTCCCGTCCCGTCCCATCCCGTCCCATCCCGTTCCATCCCATCCCGTCCCATCCCGTCCTGTCCCATCCCGTCCGTCCCGTCCCATCCCATCCCATCCCATCCCATCCCATCCCATCCCATCCCATCTCATCCCATCCCATTCCATTCTACTCTATTCTCGTCTGTTCCATTCCATTCTATTCTATTTTGCTTTCAGTGCATTCACTTGGCTTTCTGTCACTTGCAGTCACGAGAGACCTGATTAATGCAGCTCCCACAGAGCTGGAGCTCGGCTGTCCTGGGAGGTGTTGATGGTAAGTTGGCAGGACCAGTGCCAGAGAGGATGGTGATCGCCTCCTGGCTGGGAGGGCCTTGGTGGGAGCAGGGTGGCATGTAGGAATTTGCAAGGAGCAAGTAGGCACAAAGGAACTCAACAGCGAGACCCCAGCACAGAAGGAAATTGGCTGCTTTTAAGTTCAGCTGCAGCCGCTGAGGGAACGCTTGTCTGGGGGAGAGAGAAGGCCCCGCCCCAGGAGGAAAGGGCGTCTGAGGGGAGGGGGCCTGCCAGGCTATGCCTGGCCCTGAAGGTATGCTTCTGCTGCCCAGCTGGGAGTGGTCACGGGACGCTCCTGGAGCAGCTGCAGAGGACGTTTCTGCCCAGGGAAGTGAAGTGCTGAGAACACTCCAGAGAACGTCTGAGCAGAGTGTAGCACCAGCGTCATGGCCGCCCAACCTGGAACTGAGTAGGGGCAAACCAGACGCAGCTGGAGTGTGGGAGACACCACTGATGGAGGATGTGTCCTGGGGCAGAGCTCCTTCCCCTTGAGAGTCTGGGTTCTGGGGAACTGAGGTCAGAGATCTCTCAGCAGGTAGGGCCGCCGTCCTCAGGAACGTTGGGTGATGTGAGGTCTAAGACGTGGGCCAGCAGACCTGACCAGGACTGCACTGGTGTCTGGAGGCCACGGCTAACGTGGCCTCCCCTAGTGAGGAGGGACGGGATTACCTGGGCTGTGTAGTTCCTTACCCTCAAGGAGGCTGTTGGGAATCCTTCGTGTTGTGTTGCAAGGAGGGCTCGGTTCTCCAGAGGGAACATGACACGGGTGGGGGTAGAATCAGAGTTTAGAGACGCCCAGATTTGAGTTTGAGCCCTGGACCTGCCACTTTCTAGCTGAGAGACCTCGAGCAAGTGACTTAATCCCTCTAAGCCTCAGTTTCTTCATCTGTGAAATGGAAGTAATAACATCGCCCCAATGAGGTCGTGGTGGGATTAAATGAGATCACAGATGTAATGTGAATTAAATGAAACAAAGGTATGTAAACTTGCCTGGCAAATTCTAGGCACCTCCCAAACACTCTCATTCTGCTTTATTTGCTGTGATCTAGAAAAGCCCTTGAGGAACAAAAACCAGTTTGGGTGTCATTCAGGCAACGTACCAAACGAGAGAAACGTTTTCATCACACCTCAGTACTCAGCTTGAGCTGACCGAGGAGGTGGCTCCCCGCCCCTTACCAACCAGCATTCAAGGCAGAATTCTCTTGGGAAAGCCAGGCTTATCAGAAAGGTACAAGAGTTGGCACCTTGAATAAAGTAAAACGGGCTTGCTGAGATTTGGGCTATTAAACATCCATTATTTGTAGCATCAGCTGGCTGGGGAATCTTGGTGGCGATGAGAGCCTACACTCCCTTGCCCATCTGCTCTGCTTCTCCTGCCCCCATTCCTCTCCCACCCCTCAGCCCCAGGCATGCCACACCCCTGCTCTGCAACCTTCAATGGCTCCCTCTTGCCTTGGAATTAAGTACAATTTCCTTGACAAGGCATTTCGTGCTCCCCACCACCTGATCCCAACCACCTTTCTAGCCCTGTCTCCTACGACTCTGCCTTCTTGTTCCTTAATCTCCAGTCAATTGAGCCTCTCTTTTCTAAGCACACCCTGTGCATTGCCACCTCTCTGCCTTTGCTCAGGCTGTGCCCACTGCCAGGGTTGCCCAGCTGCCCTCTTCTGTCTCTGGAAATCCTATTCTTCCTTCCTGACATCGGGTGAATCCCATCTCCTTCCTGAAGTTTCTCTTTATCCTTTAACCAAACGTGATTCCCCTGAAGCTCATCTTGTGAATTTCTTGAAACCTGGCTTCACCACCAGTTCTTGTGAAAACGTTAATCCCCTAAAAAGGATGAATCTCTCCTACTCCCGGCCTGAAATATGCTGTTCTCAGCATGTGCCTAGGACAAGTTGTTGCAGTGTTCCTTGTCTCTGCCAGGCCGCAGGGGCTGGGCCTCTTGGACCTTGCCCCTACATCTCTGTGCCCTGCCTGGGGGCTCTGACGATGCTCAGTGCATGTTTTCCAGAATGATAGTTGATGGCCCCAGAACACTGGCTTTTCCTCTTCTTTGCGTTTATCTAACATGCCTGGGGTTTGTCAGGGAGTGGCTCCAAGAACAGGAGCGAGTCCACCCCTCTGCCCCGGGCAGCCAGGGTCCTTCCTGTTCTGTCTCCCCTCCTTGCTGTCAAAATTCCTCTGTCACCAGCTAAGTCCCCTGCCCCCTCTGAGCCTTGATCTCCTCCACAGTAAGATGGGGAAGTTGGCCAAACTCCTCCCTAAAACCTCCCTCCCAGCAGGCTCTCATGGAGGTAAACCAATGAATAATGGTGGATATACAGTTAATAATACTGTATCATATATTTGAAAATTGCTAAGAGAGTCAGTCCTGAATGTTCTCACCACAAAAAAGAAATGGAAATTATGTGGCATGATGGAGGAGTTAGCTAATGCTACATTGGTCATCATTTTGCAATATATAAGTGTATCAAATTAGCACCTGTACACCTTAAACTTACACAACATTGTATGTCAATTATATCTCAAGAAAGCTGGGAAAAGATAACGGTGGATAAATGTGGATAAATGCTTTGGTGGTGGACTTCTAAGCAACTCAACACGCAGTTGAAGCCAACAAGAGTAACCTGGTTGATGAGGATGTTGAGAGTGTTGATAAGATTTATCATTACCATTTATCAGGTGTTACCGTGTGCTAGGCATTTTGTATATGCTATCTTGAATCCTCCCAATAAACCTTTGAGGGAGAATTAAAACCCACTTTATAGATGAGGAGACTGAGGTTCAGAGAGGTGATGTAATTTTCTCGTTATTCTACCAGCAAGTGGCCAGGGCAGAACTCAAGCAGGTCTACTGGGCTCCCCTCATTCTGTTCTGGTGCATTCCAGGCAGGCCCGAGTGGCCAGAGCAGGCCTGCCTGCCTCCCCTCCCACCTCCCCTCCTGACCTCTGCGGCTGTTTCGCATCCTGCTGGATTCCTGAGGTGTCAGGCCTCATTAGAGCCCGTGCCCCAGCCAGCGCCCAGAGGCAGTTGACAGGTATACAATCTGACCGCGGCTCCCTTCAAATCATCAAGCTGTCTTCAGGCAGGAACGTGCCGGGAAGCCGGGCAGAGGCCCCCGGCTTGGCTGCATAATCTGATGCACATTAAAAACATCTTTCGGACGCCTTGGCCTTGTGCACGCTCGTTCTCGCTCTCCTGGCCCCTCTTCTTCTCCAGCCAACAAAAGCTGATGAAGTTAGCCAGTTATGTGGGCTCTGTGGCCCAACAGGGTCTTGTTGACTGGAGGCCACCAGGAATGGCCGACATTCTCAGTGTTTGGCTGGCATCTAGGTGAGAGCGCCTGCGACATCCGGCCATGTCCAGGCAAGTTTCGACAGGGACCAGTAGCTCTGCCTCCCCCTCCAATTCTGGAGAATGGGTGCAATTTTACCATGACCATCAGTAGACAGCCTGGATTAATAATTATCATGAGTGGCATTGAGTGAGTGCTTGATGTAGGGGCTGGACCCCTTTCTGTGTTTGGAGAGTTCCCCATCTTATGAGTCAGGAGAGGGAGGAGAGCCAGCCTTCCACGGGGAAGCTGAGAAAGCCAGATCCTTGCTCTCCCAGGGGCTTGTGCAACCAGGAAGTGGGCATGTGACCAGAGCCAGCCAATCCGAGGGCCCTGCTCGGCACTTCATTCAGCTCAGGAGCCATGGGGGGTCTGGCCCCATAGCTGCAGGTGTCCTCAGGTGGCACTGGGTGCACAGGGCTGGGGATGGTAATGGAGAGCCTCATTGGGCAGGTTCCATAGCATGATTTGGGCTGCGGTTCTGGCTGCCTGTTCTGCCTTGCTCTGGAATCTTCTGACCCCAGATTTCCAGCCCTCCTGATGACATTCTGAGCTGCTACTTTTGTGCTTTCTGTACAAAGGCCACTTCTGTTCTTTCTAACTAGGTTCTCCAGCTGGAACTTGTATGGTAGCTTATTTATTCTCACAACAGCCCTTGAGATAGCTGCACTCAGCCTCATTTCAGAGACGGGGAAACTGAGGCACAGAGAGATTCAGTGACGCACGGTCACACAGTCAGAAATGGTAGGGCGTAGATTCAAACCCAGGTCTGTGGATGTCAGAGCCTGGGTGCTCAACCACTTGGCGAAAGAGGAGCTTGTGGTGGGCTGAATGATGTCTCCCCGAAGATACTCATGGCCTAATTCCCGGAAGCTGTGAATATGTCACCTTCTGTGGCAAAGGGGAATTTGCAGATATGATTAAGTTAAGGATCTTGTGATGGGGAGCTGATCCTGGCTTATCTGAGTGGGCCTATCATAATAACAAGAGTCCTTACAGGAGAGAAAGATGCACGGACAGAAGCAGAGGTCAGAGAGGAGAGAGAGGCTACACTGCTGGCGTTGAGGATGGAGGGAGGGGCCGCGAGCTCGGGATGCAGGCAGCTTCTGGGGCTGGAAAGGCAAAGAAACAGACTCCTCCCCAGAAGGAACCAGCCCTCCCCACACCTTGACTTTAGCCCAGTGAAACTGATTTTGGACTTCTGACCTCTAGATCTGTAAGAGAATAGATTTTCGTTGTTTTGTTTGTGGTGGTTTGTTCTGGAAGCAGTAGAAGTCTCCCCAGGGCTATTACAGGTTTATACTCTTTGTGATTCTTGTTGAAATTGTGATTCTTATACTGAGAGAACGGGGCCCCTGAGAAGCTCCCCGCTGTACCCCAGGGCCCAGCACAGAGCCTGGCTCTGGGCTGCCGTTGACTATATCTGTGTCGCACGGAAGGACAAATGAACAGATCCCTGGTCCCCCGGCCAGGGGAGAGGAGGCCAGTAGTGCACTACTGTAGCTGTGCTCTGGCCCCAAGACCGCAGAGGAGGCCCCGGAAGCCCGAGTGGACACACATCCCCGTGGACGTGGGGCCCGATATGACGGAGCCGCCCCCGTTAGGCTTTGCCCCAAACCCGCCCTCGTGGCTTAGCACTCCCAGGGTGAGGAACAGCCAAGAGAGAACAAGTGGGCCAAAGAGAAGAGCGGGAGTTTGTGCCTCACAAGAGGGCTCCCTGAGACTGGGAGGCCCTGCCTGGCTGCTGCCCTCTGCAGAGCCCGCCAGCTCCCTCCTGAATCCCGCTGACGCCTCCCAAGACCAGGGAATCGACCCCAGGAGCCTCCTCCGGGCGGTCAGGCCCGTTTCCACCTCATTCCCACAGCGGCTGGAGCCCAGTCTGGGAAGCTGTGCTGTGTTCTGCTGCAGCCTGCTTAGAACACCCCTCACTCAGGCTGTCTCTGTAGGGGACAGGCCTGTGGAGGCAGCCTTGGCCTGATTCCACGACAGCTCTTCCTATAACCTTTCCCCGGGGTCCTGGTTGGAGGGAGTGCCTGGGAACAACTAACATGATGGACGTCTTTTGTGGTCCCATTTCCTTCGTCTTATTCCTGGGGACATAGCGTGGTCTTCAGACATGTGTTAAAAACTCCAAGTGGCACTTCCATTTGCCCAGAAGCCCCAATGCCTGGAGCTGTGCCCTGGCGAGCTCCTATTCATCCTTCGAAACTAAGCTAGCTAAGTGCCACAGAATCCAGGTGTCCTGGATTGGGTGCTATATTGGGAAAACTGTTGAAATCCCAACAGAAACTGTAGTTAGTTAATAGGATTGTAGCAACGTTAAATTTCTTAGTTGTGACAAATGCAGCGTGGTTATATAAGACATTAACATAGGAGAAGGTTTGGGCAGAGGATATGGGAACTTTCTATACTACCTTCGCAACTTTTCTATACATCTAAAATTATTCCCAAATAAAAAGTTTACTGTTTTTAAAAAACAACTCTCCTGGCGTAGGCATTGCCATGAGTGGAAGCCCCCATGGCAGGTGGGTGTCCCTGCCATGCACACCTGTGTGCCCTGTCCTTTTCCCCGTTGTGGCTTAGATCTTCCCAAGATGTGACGATCTTCCCCTTCGACTAGAAGCTCGTGAGGGCAGGGGCTGTGTCCCGTTGCACCTTCTGCTGCTGTCACAGGGCGTTTACAAAGCCCCAGTCACTTATCAACTCCTCTGATCCTCAGAGCATCCCTGGGGGTAGGTAGTGTTGTTATCCCCATGTCACAGATGAGCAAAGTGAGGCACAGAGAGGTCAAATAATGAAGAAAGGCACAAAGCCGAGAAGTGGCAGGGCTGGACCAGGGTTTGGACAGCTCTGGCCGTCTGGCTTCATAATTCACGTCCTAAGCCCTCTGCCATGGGAAGCCATATGGCCTGGGGGCCGAGCAGACCTTAGGCATCGGGTTAGCATCCCAGGTCACCACTCACTGGCTGTGTGACCCTGGACAAATTACTCAACCTCTCTGAGTTCAGTTCCCTCCCCTGTGAAATGAAGAGAAGAGAAACAACTCCGCAAGGAGTAGATGGGACGTGTCAAGTGCTTAGCACGGAGCCGGACAGACAGTAACCATGATGATAAATGTCAATGGTAACCACGGGATGAAGATACAAGTGGCCGATGGTAATCGTGGCGATGTGATGAGCATGGTGATGACGGCAATGATGACTTCATGCTTGCTGACTGAACAAACGACACACGAGGAAAAGGGAACAATTAGTTTCTGGAAGAGTCCAGATATAATACACTGGGTGTTGGAGGAAGAGTAAATGTCAGCACAGGTAAGTGACCATCGTTCAGGAGGCCAGAGAGGAGAGAGTGAGGGAGGAGCCCAGTGGCAAGGGAACACGGCCAGCGGAGAGTGGGGCAGAGAAAATGGCCCCACCGCAGCCCAGACGCAGACTCCTCCGACTCTTCCAGACGGTGGACGTTTCCACGGCCTTCTGTACCCGCTCCAAGCTGGGGAAAAAGCGAGCAAATCAGGCTGAGGCCCCGGCAATGCCGCTTCTCCCCCTGCTAGAACGGGCTTGTCCGTTGCTCGTTCCACAATCAGAAGTGGGCTCTGGGCCCTGCCTGAGCGGGAAGCTTTTGTTTGGCAGGAGGAGGAAGAGGGGCGATGCCGGAGAGGAGCCCCCGACGCCACGTGCTCCGCGAGCTCCTCCAGAGCCTGCCGGAGGGAGCCCGGTTGGGCGTGGGGCTGGCAGACGCCCCGGCCGCCCAGCCAGCAAGCCCGGAGGCCGGCCCAGCGGGAGAGGCGGCGCTGTCAGGCAGAGGAGAGGAGCCGTCCAGGCCCATGACGGGCGCCACCACAGGACGCGGGGGCGCTGTCCCTGAAACATCGCCCCCTCCCTGGACCAGAAGAGACCGCGGGTCTCCTGGCCACGAGGTCTCCTGGAACTGCTCGTTCCCCAGGTAGACCGAATTCCCCTGTGGGGGCCTGTGCGTGCGGTGGGCGCCGTGGTGAAGGGGTCCACGCCTGTCTGTGCTGTTCCTGCTCTGTGTAAGACACCCTCCCCCCGGCACCTGATGTTGGGGATGAGAAAGGGCCATTTCTGCGATGGCCCGCCAGGAGATGGTCCAGGATTTTGTGGTTCCTGTGAGGCCCTAGGCCACAAGAAACTGTTGGCAGAGCCTGGATCCCACTGTGAACCACGGTAAAACATGGAGACTTCAGCTCCACCCCGGTCACACATCTCTGCGTGTTTCAATGTTCGCTTGTTAAAGAACAACTGAGAGCCCTTGTGTCAGGCCCGGTTCTAGGAACGGAGAGGTGGAGGACGGGTGGATGACAAACAGCATAGGCCCCTGATCACTGGGAGGAGGGAGGGAGAAAGGAGACAATGAACACGGAAATACAGACAGACAGTAGACACTTTCAGGCAGCGATAAGTGACCCCAAGGCGACGAGGGTGGTTATGGGACGGAGACGTCCAGGCCTGGGGGCACAGGGCAGCTGCTTCCATCTGGCAGTCAGGCCTCTCGGAGGAGGTGACACTGGAGTGGATTCCTTGGAGGTGAGAAGGGCCAGCCACTCAAAGATCCAGGGGAACGGTGTTTTGAGCATAAAAGCGGTCAAGTTGCAAAGGCCCCGAGGAAGGAGCAAGCAGGGAAGGGCAGGGTGGCTGGAATGGAGTGAGAGACGGGGAAGAGGCACCAGATGGGGTTGGCGGGATAGCAGTGGCCGGGCTGCGTAGACGCAGAGCCTTGGAAGTCAGAGGAGGGATTCTGGACACGATTCTACATGGAACGGGAAGCCAGTAGAGAGCTGTGAACAGAGGCATGGCGTGATCTGGCTTTTATTTTCAAGAGCCGTCTAGCAGTGAGAGGAAAGTGGGTTGTAGACGGGCAGTGGGCAGAAGCAGGGCCACTTCAGTTCCAGCCGGAGGGGATGATGGCCCGGGCTAGGGAGGGGGAGCCCTGGACAGAAGCAGGCTATATTCTGGAAGGCTGAGCTGCCGGGAGCTGCTGACAGAATGGATGTAAGAGGTGATGGAAAACAGAAGATGAAGATTCAGAGCTTGAGCAGACGGCTGGATGCCGTATCTATTTGCTGTCGTGGGGGTGGGAGAGGAGATGGTGCACCTTCACCAGGAACGGGACATTGGGGGTCAGGTCAGGCTCAAGTTTCCCAGGGTGTTCGGGAAGGAGTCTCAGATTTATGGAGCTGCCAAGGGTGTGGGGAAATTGTGGGAGGAATAAATCTCCATTCAAACATAATGCTCCCCTTTTATCTGTTTTGTAGATAAAATATTTTTCACTGATTCCAAAAACAAAAAACCAACATGGCCTAGTGTTAAGACTACAGCTGCTGACACACTTGTTCAGAGCAGCTTCATTCACAGTAGCCAGAAGGTGGAAACAACCCAGTGTCCATCAACAGATGGATGGATGAGCAAAGGTGGTATGTACACGCAATGGAATACTATTCAGTCTTAAAAAAGGAATGAAATCTAGACATATGCTACAACACAGATGGACCTTGGAAACAGTACACTAAATGAAATAAGCCAGATACAGAAGGACAAATATTGTATGATTCTACTTATAAGAGGTACCTAAAATATGAGGCAAACTCACAGAGACAGAAAGTAGAATAGATGTTACCGGGGGCTGGGGAGAAGTGGGAAGAGGGAGTTATTATTTAATGGGTCTGGAGTTTTTGTTCGGGATGATGAAAAAGGTTTCGATATAGATAGTGGTGATGGTTACACCCGATGCTCTGGGGACCTGGCCCCAGGTCCGGGCAGATCTGCATCCCCAAGAAGAGTGGCCCCAAGTGGAAGTTCACTTGCACGTGGATATGTCTTGTCTTAACTCGGGCTGCCATAGCAGAATACCGTAGACTGGGCGGCTTAAACAACAGACAATTATTTCTGAACAACAACTGGGTTAACAAAGAAATCAAAGAAGAAATCAAAAAATACCTGGAGACAAATGAAAATGAAAATACGACATGCCAGAACTTATGGGATACAGCAAAAGCGGTTCTAAGAGGGAAGTATATAGCGATACAGGCCTATCTCAACAAACAAGAAAAATCTCAAATAAACAATCTAACAATGCACCTAAAGGAACTGGAAAAAGAAGAACAAACAAAGCCCAAAATCAGTAGAAGAAGGGAAATAATAAAAATCAGAGCAGAAATAAATGAAATAGAGACCAAAAAAGCAATAGAAAAAATTAATAAAACCAAGAGCTGGTTCTTTGAAAAGATCAACAAAATAGACAAACCTTTAGCTAGACTCACCAAGAAAAAAACAGAGAAGGCACAAATAAGTAAAATCAGAAATGAAAGAGGAGAGGTTACAACAGACACCTCAGAAATGCAAAAGATTATCAGAGAATACTATGAAAAGCTATATGCCAACCAATTCGACAATCTGGAAGAAATGGATAAATTCTTAGAATCATACAACCTTCCAAAACTGGATCAAGAAGAAGTAGAGAATTTGAATAGACCAATCACCAGTAAGGAGATCGAAACAGTAATCACAAACCTCCCCAAAAATAAAAGTCCAGGACCAGACGGCTTCCCTGGTGAATTCTACCAAACATTCAAAGAAGACTTAATACCTTCTCAAACTCTTCCAAAAAATTGAGGAGGGGGGGAAGCTCCCTAACTCATTCTACGAAGCTGACATTACCCTGATACCAAAACCAGACAGGGACAACACAAAAAAAGAAAATTACAGGCCAATATCACTGATGAACATGGATGCGAAAATCCTCAACAAAATACTAGCAAATCGCATACAACAATACGTTAAAAAGATTATACACCATGATCAAGTGGGATTTATTCCAGGTATGCAGGGATGGTTTAACATTCACAAATCAATCAACGTAATACACCACATTAATAAAATGAAGAACAAAAATCGCATGATCATCTCAATAGATGCAGAGAAAGCATTTGACAAGATACAGCATCCATTTATGATAAAAACTCTGAATAAAATGGGTATAGAAGGAAAGTACCTCAACATAATAAAGACCATATATGAGAAACCCACAGCTAATATCATCCTCAATGGTGAAAAACTGAAAGCCATCCCTCTAAGAACAGGAACCAGACAAGGATGCCCACTGTCACCACTCCTATTTAACATAGTATTGGAAGTCCTAGCCAGAGCAATCAGGCAAGAGAAAGAAATAAAAGGGATCCAAATTGGAAAGGAAGAAGTGAAACTGTCACTATTTGCAGATGACATGATTTTGTATATAGAAAACCCTAAAGAATCCACCAGAAAACTTTTAGAAGTAATAAACGAATACGGTAAAGTTGCAGGATACAAAATCAACATACAAAAATCAGTTGCATTTCTGTACACTAACAACGAAGTAGCAGAAAGAGAAATTAAGAATACCATCCCATTTACAATTGCAACAAAAATGATAAAATACCTAGGAATAAACTTAACCAAAGAGGTGAAAGATCTGTACACCGAAAACTATAAAACATTTCTGAAAGAAATTGAAGAAGACACAAAGAAATGGAAAGATATTCCGTGCTCTTGGATTGGAAGAATTAACATAGTTAAGATGTCCATACTTCCTAAAGCCATCTATAGATTCAATGCAATCCCTATCAAAGTTCCAACAACATTTTTCACAGAAATAGAACAAAGAATCCTAAAATTTATATGGAACAACAAAAGACCCCGAATAGCTAAAGGAATCCTGAGAAAAAAGAACAAAGCTGGAGGTATCACACTCCCTGATTTCAAAATATGCTACAAAGCTATAGTAACCCAAACAGCATGGTACTGGCACAAAAACAGACACACAGATCAATGGAATAGAATCGAAAGCCCAGAAATAAACCCACACATCTATGGACAGCTAATCTTTGACAAAGGAGCCAAGAACATACAATGGGGAAAAGAAAGTCTCTTCAACAAATGGTGTTGGGAAAACTGGATAGCCATATGCAAAAAAATGAAAGTAGACCCTTACCTTACACCATACACAAAAATTAACTCCAAATGGATTAAGACTTGAATGTAAGACCTGAAACTATGAAACTTCTAGAAGAAAACATAGGCAGTACGCTCTTCCACATCGGTCTTAGCAACATCTTTTCAAACACCACATCTGACCGGGCAAGAGAAACAATAGAAAAAATAAACAAATGGGACTACATCAAACTAAAAAGCTTCTGCACAGCAAAGGAAACCATCAACAAAACGAAAAGACAACCTAACAATTGGGAGAAGATATTTGCAAACCATACATCTGATAAGGGCTTAATCTCCAAAATATATAAAGAACTCATGCATCTCAACAACAAAAAAACTAACAACCCAATTAAAAAATGGGCAAAAGACCTGAACAGACATTTCTCCAAAGAAGATATACAGATGGCCAACAGACACATGAAAAGGTGTTCAAAATCACTAACTATCAGGGAAATGCAAATCAAAACTACAATGAGATATCACCTCACGCCCGTCAGAATGGCTATAATTAACAAGACAGAAAACAATATGTGTTGGAGAGGATGTGGAGAGAAGGGAACTCTCATACACTGCTGGTGGGAGTGCAAACTGGTGCAGCCACTATGGAAAACAGTATGGAGATTCCTCAAAAAATCAAGGATAGAACTACCATATGATCCAGCTATTCCACTGTTGGGTATTTATCCAAAGAACTTGAAAACACCAATTTGCAAAGGTACGTGCACCCCTGTGTTCATTGCAGCGTTATTCATAATAGCCAAGACTTGGAAGCAACCTAAGTGCCCATCAAGGGACGAATGGATAAAGAAGATGTGGTATATATACACAATGGAATACTACTCAGCCATAAGAAACGATGAAATCCAGCCATTTGTGACAACATGGATGGACATTGAGGGTATAATGCAAAGTGAAATAAGTCAGAGGGAGAAGGTCAAATACCGTATGATTTCCTTCATTAAGTAGTAGATAATAACAACAATAAACAAACACATAGGGACAGAGATTGGATTGGTGGTTACCAGAGGGGAAGGGGGGAGGGAGGAGGGTGAAAGGGATAATTTGGTACATGTGTGTGGTGATGGGTTGTAATTAGTATTTTGGTGGTGAACATGATGTAGTCCATGCAGAAATAGAAGTACAATGATGTACACCTGAAATTTTTACAATGTTATAAACCAATGTTACTGCAATAAACAAAAAATTAAAAAAAAAAAAAACAGACAATTATTTCTCACAGTTTTGGAGGCTGGGAAGTCCAAGATCAAGGTGCTGGGCGATTTGGTTCCTGGTGAGAGCTCGTCTCCTGGCTGGCAGACCTTCTCGCTGTGTCCTCACCTGGCAGAGACGGGGGGGGGGGCTCTCTGGTGTCTCCTCTCATAAGGACACTAATCCTATTGGATCAGGACTTCACCCTGTGACTTTATTTAACCTTATTTAACCTCAATTACTCCCTTACTCCAAATACATCCACATGGGCTGGTAAGGCTTCAACATATGAATTTGGGGGGAGGTCACAATTTGGTCCATAGCTGGCCTCAACCTCAATGTGGCCAAATCCAGCCTGTCCTCCTGCCCCCAAATCAGCATCTCCTCCCTACCTCTCTGTTCCCCTCTGTGCTCCCAGTCATTCATAGTGCATCCTCCCACTCCCTCATCCCCATGTCCCACTTGTGACCTGCCGTCAGAGAGGTCTTCCTAAAACACCATTGGACCATACCGTCCCTTCTCTAGCCCCATCATCCGTGCTCAGACACCTTCTGTGGCTCCCCACACCCAAGCAACATCTAGACCTTTCGCCCTGGTGTTCAAGGCCATCCCACAGAATGGCCCAGACCTGTCTTTCCATCACTCTCCTGTTCTCCAGTCGTCTGTTATACTCTCCCCCCCGACCTGCAGTGGTCTATCACCTCCTGTCTAGGGAATTTACATCCTCCCAAGTCAAGTTCAAGTTAACATCCTCCCAGATACCTTCTCTGGCTATTCTAGCTGGAAGAGACCTCTCCCTCCATGACCTCTTTCGTTCCTTGCATTAGTCAATGGCACCCTTGATAACAAACGACAGAAATTCAGCTCATACCAGCCTGAGCCCCTACAGGGGAATTAATCGGCTCGTGCATCTGGAATGCCCGGGCTGGGAGGAGGCCCCGGAAATGAAGGCATCGGGACTCTCATCTTTCATCACCCGGCCCTTCGTCTCTCTGGGGCTTCCCTCACGCTTTCCTGCTACAGATGGGGAACCTGCATGCAGGGGTCACAGAAAGAGAACTCAGTCATGATCGGTACAGGCTCCCACCATCCCAACTTAGGGCCCCATGTGAAAGACAGCATCTGCCTACCATCCTGGGGAGCGATCCTGATTGGCAGGTTTGGATCGTGAGCCATCCCTGATCGGTCATGGAGACCAGGAGAATGGGGACTGTGACTGGCCAGGCAAGGGTCACATAGCCACCTGGTGGGCCAGAAATACGGAACGTCGTGCTTGGACCCTTCCAGTAACGGAGTAGGGGAAAGGCAGCTTCCCAAAGGAAGGGAAGTGTGGTAGACGAAAAACAAGTGTCCGTTATATCACTTGTGACTATTACACCCCTTTTTGTATTTGTACCTCCTTTTGCCTGTGTCTATGTGCATCTCACATTCCAGACTTGAACTCCTTGGGGACAAGGGGATGTATCTTATTTTTCCCTATAGCCCCACTCCTGGCCTAGGGTCTGATCCATAAGTGCTGAATAAATGCTACTAGCTGTGCATAAAGTCCTCCTCTTCTTACTACATTGACCTTTAAAATGATCTTTGATGGGGGAGGGGAGACAGAACAGGGGGACTGTCCTCCTCAAATGGTGCCACGTGGTTCCCTAGGAGTTCTGAGATATCTCCCCTGGGGCCCCACTGGGAATCTTCAGGCCTCCATGTCATCTTATCTCTGCTTTTATCTGTTTCACATAAATTGAGATTTCTTATAGAAAATAATTTGAAGAAAGTGTTCTGTGGCTTTTTAAAAATTTGAAAGCCACTGTGCTGGGGAAGGGGGTTCCATGGACACTTGGGCTTCGAGATGGCCCTCGTTGGAGGATTGCATGGTCAAATGAGCTTGGGAAACTTTATTCGCTCTAGCCCCTCCTTGGGGATAAATAATGCACATTAACACATTAAGCGCTCTGACAAGTCCTGCAGCACTGAACATCTTCTTGGATTTGTTTAACTCACTGATTCCCAAGATGATGTCATCATAAAATCCTTTGGTCTAGTAGGACCAGTTAATACCATCCAGAACCAGTGTCCCATGAAACCCAAATTGAGAACTCCTGGGCTGGGGATCTCTAAGGCCGTGTCTGGCCCTATTGTTCTGCAAGACCTGGGGACAAGAAGCCTGGAAAAGGGGAGCCACAGTCACAGTCTCCAAATCTCTGAGGGGCTGTCATCGGAAGAGGTGGCTGTTTCGTACGATGGGCCCCCCAAACGAAGCCTGCCTTACAAACAGCTCTCTGGACTTACTGGTGAAACTATGAATTGGGTCAGCCCTTTTTCCATAATTTTGGCAAAAAGTGCCTAAAATCTGAAAAAGGTGTGCACCCTTTTGCTCCATCAATTCCATTTCTGAAACTCCAGCTGAAGGAAGTAATGGCACAAATGCATATGAACACGGACGTGCATCCGGTATTGCTTATTATTCTGAAAAGTGAAAACCATCAGAATCTCCAGCATTAAGGGCTGGTAAATAAAATCACAGCGCATCCGTGCCATGGAAGCGAACAGCCACCAAACACGATGTGACAGGGTAAGGGAGACTCAGTATGAAGATGGGGTGGGGAGCCAATTACAAAACAGGCCATGAACCATTTTTGTTAAAATATCTATATTAGTGCCTCTCAGACTAGCTACGCTGAAGGAACACTTTTATGATTTTCAATCTGTTGCAAGTCAATAGTTTTGTAAAACACAATAAATAAAAGTGCAGTGGCCGTGTCAAATTGCTGTAGAAGTTTCTGAATGCTCATTCCTGTTTTCCATAGTTATCTCTTTATGCACTCAGGGCAAACAATTTGCAGACCACACTTTGAATTGCCCTGTTTTATATCTTATATGAAAGTCTGGGAGGAAACGCAATACTAGGTCATGAGTGATTTTCTCTAAACAGCGAGTTTGGGGTGACAATTCTTTCTCTTTTTTCTTATCTGTATTTCACCTTGGCTACAATGAATGTGCGTTTCTTGAGTAATAAGAGAGAGCCACAAGTGTCCGCGGTGGGGCTGGATGAGCCTTTAATGAGGAGGTTGTACAGGCGGTGCTGGCACAGGGTGGGAAGCCGGGAGCAGACGGCCACGGTGCCTTCCGCTTCCCAGATGAGACCTCTGGAGGAGGGGACATCAGCGGGTCAGAAGCTTCCTGCAGGCAGAGCCCGGCGAGGCAGCAGGCTTCGGTTCTCTTCTCAGTCTGGAGCCTCATGCCTGGTCCCCATCCCTGCTGTCCCCGCCACTCCATCCCCATCCTTAGGGACTGAACTCTGGCAGCTCTTCCCCTGGCCGGGCCAGCCTCGCTCACGGAAACACGAAGCAGCGCATGTGTCACCTGCACTCAGCGCAGCCCCGCCACGCCAGAGCCAAGCCACCAGACATCACGTCAGCATCTCGACCAGAGGCCGAGCTGCGGAGGAAGCATCCTGAGTCCAGGCCCCTGCCAAGGCCCGGGGCACCGTCTGCTGGCTCCTCGGCGGCTCCGGGGAGTTTTCCCAGGGGCCTCCACCCTGCCAACCCACCAGCCGGAGGAGGAGGGGGGTGGGAGAAGACAGGGGCAGCACATTTGTGGTTAGCCTGGGGGCGGGGTGGGAAAAGCTCTCCCCCCTGCCATTCCTGCGGGGTGGAGGCAGGCTGTCCCCCAGGACAGGAGTCTGGTTTTGTTGTTGTTTCCTGAAGAGAAGAAAGGGCAGAGATGAGTTTCCAGACGCCCACAATGGGGAAGAATGTAAACCCCTGCTGGGTTGACAAGACGTCTGCCTCCGTGGTACCCAGGCCCTGTGGACGCCTGGGGCAGGGGGACCTTGGCAGACAAAGCCGGCTGCCCAGAGCCGACACTCAGTCTGGCCCCAAGAGGAGGGCAGGGTGACCTTGGTGACTGTTGGTCTCTGTGCATCCACAAGGTCGGGCACATCGTGGCCATCAGGACACAGATCCGAGGATTCGGACTGTTGTGGAGTTTTGCACCAACCCAATGGGACAGGTGTTGGTATTATCCCTGTTTTACTAATGAGGAAACTGAGGCACAGAGCAGTGAAGTGGCTGGATTGCCAAGGCCATAGAGCTGGGAAGCGGCAGAGCCTGGACTCAGACCCAGGCCAGGCTGACTGTGAGACGCCATGCTCTCTCTGCCAGGACGTTCTGTCTCCTGAGATGGCAAAGCAGGTGAAGTCTGATGCTGAGAGCCTCACTCCGTCTAGGGCCCCTGATGCCCGGCATGCAGACGGTCCTTCTTCCTGGCCTGCATCCCTGTTGGAAGGTGCCAAGAAGCCAGTTGTCAATGTACTCATTGCAATAATTTAGGAACCTTCCACCCTGGAAAGATTAGCATTTTCAGAGCAGACTCTGGGAAATCCAAAGTCTTCAAGAGCCGAAGGAATGAATGTCTAATGGTGGAATTTCAGACATGGTGGCAGGTCTTTGACTGTGGGATCTTCCCTGAGGCTCTTTGAATTGTCCTCTGCCCTGCGTATAGTCAGCCCTATTCCCACTGACCTGCCTTGAGCTGGGTCAGAAGACTTACATTCTCACCCAAGTTCTGACCCCCATTAGCTGGGTGACATTGGAAAGTCACCTACCCTCTCTGAGCCTCAGGAAACCGAGGAGGGTCTACCAGAAAGTGACCCAGGGCCCACCTGTGTCAGAATCACCTGCGAGTGGTGTGATAATTACAGGTTCTTATGAACCCCCGCAGCCCCAGGATGAGGCTGTCTGGGGCGTGGTGCCTGGGAATCTGCCTTTTGAATAGATTCTAACAGGTGCTAGAGCTGGAGAATCAGTGACGTGGAGGATGTCTAAGGTCAATTCAGGCTCTGCTTCTGACTGTAAAATTGTGAGTGTTTTCTGTCTCTCTCACGGCCTCCCCACTCCACCCCTGCCCGCATTTACCACGCAGAGGGCAAGCAGCAGTGGAGGGCCCGGCGTGCGTGGAGCTGGGACCAAACCAGCAGCTGCAGCCTGACAGCAGAGGGGGAAGGGCTGGAGCCTGGTGGAGCCGGCTCTGTGCTGGGGCCTCCGGGCTGGATCTTTGCTCCAGGGCTGGCCGGGCCTGGCCCCAAGTCCAGAAGTCCACGTGGGCTGCAGCCTGGGTGGGGCCATTGCTTCAGCCCACATTGGTGTCCTCGTCTGCTCCAGATCCCTCCCTGTGTTGCAGCTCTGGCTGGGGGCACCTGCCACTCCAGGCTCTGGAGGGCTTGCCATGGGCCTGGGTCTCTCTGCCCACGCTCAGCCCTGCTAAGCCAACCCCGTCCTCCTTCAGAAGTGCTTCTGGATGGTGTTGGAGTGAAGAGCCAGATAAGGGTAAGAGGCTGATCTGGGCCATCCCGTCTGTCCCAACTTTGAGAAAATACGTGGAATCCTAGAATTCTGGCTGGGTGACTGGAGTAACCTGGAGTTCAGGTCAAATCCTTGGAAAGACATCAGCAACAACCGTCAAGTGAAAAGAAGCATCTTATAAAGTAGGATTTATAGTGTGGTCCCATCTTTGTGAATACGTGCATTTCAATGAGTGTATGTGTGTGAACCTCTATCTATATTCACATGGACCCGGAATTGGGCCAAATTTACAGGCTAAGGGCATGGTCCTCCACAAGACTGCCCTCACTCCAGAGACCAGCCACAAGTTTGAGGGTCCCCAGGGCTACCTTCCTTTCAGACCAGCTGGCTACAAACCTGGAGGTGCCCACGACTCCCTCAGGTTTGATAATTCGCTAGAAGGACTCACAGAACTCAGGGAAGCACTATGATTCCAATTACAGTTTTATTATAACAAAAGGAGACAAATTGGAAGAGACGCATGGGGCTAAGTCTGGGCGGGTTTCACACACAAAGCTTCCGTTGTCCTCAGGACCACGTTACCCACCAACATATGGCAAAGAGTACTGCCAAGCAGGAGCCTCACCAGAGCGTCAGTGTCCAGAGTTTTTAATGGAGCTTCATTACAAAGGCATGATTGATTGACTTCAATCTCCAGCCTCCTTCCCTCTTCAGAAGTTGGGCTGATATCATGTGGCTGGAAGCCCCAACCCGGAATCCCATGGTTGGTCTTTCAGGTGTGGCCAGCCCTAGCCTGAGCCATCCTGATAGCATAAACTATCAGGTGTGGTCCGAGGGCCCACCAGGAGTAATAAAGGCATCAAGCAATAGACTCAGGAAATTCCAAGGGTTTAAAGCATGGCTCCTGGAACTGGAGACAAACGCTAGCCAAATGCTTTCTTACACAAAATTCATATGACATAGAAACAGGAATGGAAGGCGAGCCCTCAGGATGTGAATAGTGGTCCTCTCAGGATGCTGGAGTTCAGGTTGTGGCAGATGCTGTGATAGGTTCACCAGAACCCATCCCTCTTCCTCCTGATGCTGGACTACATTTCCCAGCCTCCCTTGCAGTCAGGTGTGGCCATGTGACTGAATTCTGGCCAATGAAATGTGAGCAGAAATAACACTTTCCACTGCCAAGCTGAACCCGTAAAACCTGCTGCACAATCTTTCCTCTTTTTTTCCACCCACTGGCTAGAGACAAAGCACCCAGGGCCCTGGAGGATGATGGACCCGCAAGATGTGAGGATTCTGGGTCCCTGAATCATCAAGAGAAAGGCCACGTACCCAACACCATCATTGAGCTCTCATTGTGTGAGCAAAAGTCATCTCTTATGTTAAACCACTGAAATTCGGAGGATGTTTATTAACAGCCAGTGGGCTACCCTAATTAACGCATGGGCGATTTTCTTTTTCCTCTTTATGCTCTTTTCCTTAACATTCTGTAATAAACACTTACTATTTTTTGTAAGTAGGAAAAGCAAACCCCAAAGTTATTTTTTAATGACAACAGACAAAAATTAGATTAGATGGTTAGAGTGGAGGGCGCCTGAATAATTTAAAATGTTTTTGAAGAAAATGTAATAGAAACATCAGATAGGACAGGAAAAAACTTTGTTCTGGAATCCTTGAACCCTAGGGGCTCCTCTCTCTCTCAATGCCCACCAGCCGGCCTTGAAGGAGCTTTTCTCTGGGAGCGCCCCGAGGTTAAGAACATGTTTCCCGGAGGACTTTGCCCTCCTGCTGCTTGGGTCTCATCCCTGGAGCTGCTTCTGCTCCTGTGCAGCCCCTCGGCCCGGGTCACTGTCCTGCCCAGAACCCTGAGTAGCCAGGCTGGCAGGCATCTTGGAGATTATGAAGCCTTAGCCCTCTTTGTGTATTATATACGGGGAAACTGAGGCCCAGGGATATGGAGAAGAATTCGGGCTAGGACCTCAGGCTTCTCTCCATCCACGGTGTTTCTCCCCAAGGTGAGTTCAAGGTGACTCTGGGCTCCATGCGGATCGCTCACCAACCTCATTACCTTGACTTTCACCGACCGAGAAGGAACTTTCTCGCCTTCTGCTGAATCTCTGTGGTTTCACAGAGTCACCAGACCCAGGTCTGGGGCCAGTCCCCACCCCACCCCTACCACGGCTCAGGGCTTCCCCAGGGTCTGGGGCCCTGAGAATCTCCTTCCTGAGGATGCACTTCCAGTGCAATTCTAGAGGACCCTGCTGAGGACTCTTTCCTTCTCATTTGTCATCCACGAGGTGGCTGACGCTGGGCATGCTTTTTGTTACCAATGCAATAGGATCTATATTAGTCAGAGTTCTCCAGAGAAATAGAACCAATAGAATATGTGTGTGTCTATATATATATATAGAAAGAGAGATTTATTTTAAGGAATTGGCTCATGTGAATATGGAGGTTAAGTCCAAAATCTGCAGGGTAGGTTGGTAGGCTAGAGACCCAGGGACCAGCCATTGTTGCAGCTCAAGTCCAAAGGCTGTCTTCTGGCAGAATTTCCTCTTTTTCGGGGGAGGTCAGTCTTTTGTTCTAGTCAGGCCTTCAGCTGATTGGATGAGGCCCACCCACATTATGGAGGACAATCTGCTTTACTCAAAGTCCGCCAATTTAAATGTCAATTTCATCCAAAACACCCTCATAGAAACATCCAGAATGATGTTTGACCAAATATCTGGGCATCATGGCCCAGTCAAATTGACACATAAAATTAACCATCATGGGATCCTTGGAAGCCCAGCCTTTAGGTCAGTTTTTCTTGAGACGTGAGACCTCATACTCCAGGAGAATCTCAGCCCACAGTAATCAGGTGAAAGAGCCTGCTGAGGGCTGTGATTTACTCCTCACAACATCATCATCTCCATCATCATCATCATCATCATCATCATTATTATTATTATTATTATTCCCACTTCACTGAGCAGGTGCCCAAAGTTCAGACAGGCTCAGCGACTCGTCCAAGATCCCGTAGCTGGGAAAGAGTGAAATTCAGACGTGGAACCCAACCCATGCACTTTCCACTCGCCGTGCTCTCTCTCTTCAAGCAAACACAAAAACCATTTCCAACAGGGCCTAGCATTAGCTTGCTAAATTCGTGCATTAGCCCTGAGACATCAGTGCCTCCAATACCCCTACTTAACAGATGGGGAAATAAAGCACAGAGAGGTGGGGAACCTGGCATCAAAGCAGAGCTGATCTGACCAGGCAGTCAGACCCCAGAGCCCACAGCTAACCCTGCCTTATTCTGCCTCTCACGAGTGGCCCTCTGTCCCCACCACCCAACACGTACTTTTATTTAAAGAAACTTTATAGAAAAGAAGAGTCTAAAAATGACCAGGCTCCAGCTCTCTGCATCCCTCAAACCTCTGAGCCAGAGCCTCTGAAATGTACGCTTCTTGTTGTCACTGTGGCCACCAGCTCTCCGGGCTCTGCCTCTTATGTTCTTCCTTCTGCCCATGTCCCCGTCTCTGCAGGTGGCACAAGGTGCTGCCACCTCTGTGGAACGGTGTCTCCCATTCTGCCCACGTCCCCCCGCTGTGCGCCAGCCCCCCTATCGTTGGGGGTTACTAGGGGCGAGCGTTTTCCAAGAGCCAGTGCTGGGCCGAGTGCAGGGCTGAGTTTACTCACACGGACTCCTTGAACCCCCAGCAACCCTGCGGGGCAGGCACTCTATCATTCCCATTACACAGACGAGGCCACTGAGGTACAGAGCCATTAGGTGACTTGGCTACGCCTGGGCGGCTGCTATGTGTGGCCCAATCTGGGTCCGACTGACTTGACAGCTCAAGCTGGTCCAGGATCTAGCTGGTCCACCTCTTAGGAGACATCAGCTGAGGTCGCACTACGTGCCTGACCTCAGCACGTGCTGGGAGCCCAGATCTGAGTGAGACGCAGGCCCAGCCCTCCTCTGACCCATGGGCTGGCCAGGCCGCATAAAAATATCTTCTCTCACAAGCAACCAGCTTTCCAGGACCCGACACTGCAAGCCCTGGCTGGCCTCCACTGCACAACTCTCCAGTCCGGCCTCCCGGCCTCAAGCCCACCGCCCGGGGCCACGGCCCGGCCTCCACTGGAGCGGGGTGGCATCTGGTTCTGCTTTGCCTGGGAAAACAGCTCCGTTTACAAACATTTGGGCTGTGGCACTTCTCTCCCCACTCAGCCTCTGCTTGGGCCTGGAAATGAAGCCTTCCTGTAAGGAACCCGAGACAGGGCTTCAGGCTGGGAAAGGGGAGGCCTCTGTTTAAGTCATCATTTTCCCTAATGGATACTGCACTCCCCACCCCCAGCTGAGCAGGGCAGCTGGTGGTCTGGAGCCCAAGGGCAGTGTTTCCAGGTAACAGGGCTGAGCTGGTGGAGGCTCACTGACTGCACACCTCGCTGAGACGCTGGACCCTCCCCGTGACACTGCGACAAAAGGCCTCGACTCCCTCCCCCCGAAGCCTCTCCTCCCATCCTCCTAGTTCTGGCAGCCATCTGGGCCCTCCCAGGAGCGCTGCGCCTGGAAAACAGGTGACCTGGGAGCAGGGGTCTGGCCAATGGGGACCAGAAGAGTGAGGATCCCAGGTTTGGATGAACAGGGAGTTCTGGAGAAAGTGAACTACGTCCAGATCAGTCAGCCAACAGAGATGAGGGGGAGGGTCACAGGGGATGGGCTGGAAAACCATGGACGAGGGACGGGGAAGGCAAACCAGGCAAAGCCTTGAAGGGTGTGTTAAGGATCTGGGTCCCAACCACTGAGGGGCAACCCATGGCTTCACCTGGGTCCGTGTGCCCACTGGACAACTTACCTAATGACCAGAGGGTCTGATCCGTCCCTCACTGGGGGATCTTGACATACAGATAGACTTCCTATTATTTGTTCTATTTCTTTTTGGCTATCCTTTTGGTATTTTAAAGAAATGTTAAATAATTTATCCAAGTGATGAAAAGTTGTTGAAAAAATAGAAAAATGTTTCCACAACAGTTTTTAAAAATCCTATTATTGATAGAGTTTAATTATTAAGCTACTATTGAGTCTTACACTTAAGAGCAGGCAGATCAGGGGCCGGCCCGGTGGTGCAAGTGGTTAAGTGCGTGCGCTCCGCTGCTGGCGGCCCGGGGTTCGAATCCCGGGCGCGCACAGACGCACCGCTTGTCAGGCCATGCTGTGGCGGTGTCCCATATACAGTGGAGGAAGACGGGCACGGATGTTAGCCCAGGGCCAGTCTTCCTCAGCAAAAAGAGGAGGATTGGCAGATGTTAGCTCAGGGCCAATCTTCCTCACAAAAAAAAAAAAGAGAGAGCAGGCAGATCAGGTGGAACCCCAGGTCTCTCCTTCATAAACTGTCACCTCCCCTCTCCAAAACTCTTTTCACATCTGGAAAATGGGAAAGTATCTGTTTCACAGTATTCTGGATAAATTAATGGAACTAATATAAGCAAAATGCCAAGCATATTGTGTTCAGTTATCGATAATTATTATTATTCATGAATTTTTTATTTCTTCCCACTGAAAACCTGTTCCATCCTCCATACTTCTCATCTTGAAAAATAGCCTCACCGTTTATCTAATATCCTTCAAGCCAAAAACCCACCTTTGATAGCTCACGGTCTTTGCCCCCAAGGGCTGATCCATGCACAGATGGCCCCTCCTCCTACATCTGCCCCATGCCGGCCACGCCCCCACTTCTTGTGCTTCCGTTTCTCCGGCATCGCCACCTCAGCTCACCGTACTGCTTCCTACGTGGCCTCCCACGTCCCCCTGCCCGCCACGGTCCATTCTCCACACAGCGGCCCGAGTCACCCTTTCAATATGTAAATAAGATCACGTCCTTTCTATGCTCAGAACCCTCCAGCAAGTTCCCATCAGGGCTGGGATAAGACCCCAGTCCTTCCTGAGCCCCCAAGCCCCTTCTCCGACGTCACGTCCTCCACTCTCCTTCTCGCTCACTCGATTCCAGGCACAATGGCCTTTTCCCAGGTCTTGGAAATCATTCGCACCCCATGGCCTTGAGAACACCTGGCCTTCAGATCCTCACAACTCTAGCGCCTTCTCAACATTTGGGTAGAACTTCAACTTCAGCTCCTTAGGGAAGCCTCTCCTGACCACCTGTCTGAAGTCACTCCGCCCCACACCTCACTTTCTATCCCTTTATCTTATCTTATCTGATTCATAGCACTCCAACTGTTTGAAAGTATCTTATTCACTTATTTCTTTACTTGTTAATGCCTAGAATGTAAGCTCCTTGAGGGCAAGGTTCCCTCTCTGCTTTATTGCTGTATTCCAGCACATAATAAGGGCTTGGTAAAGATCTGTTAAATGAAAGAGTTAATATCAATACTGTTAACACAAAATTAATTTGGAAAGTCTTCATATGTCACCTCCTCTCTGAAGCCATCTCTGATGCCCCAGGGCATTTTTGTGCCTATGTCTACTGGCCAGCTGACCTGTGGTTGAACTGGTTTCAGGCAAGTTGGTCCACAGCTGCTGAGAGGAGCTGTACAGATTTTCGGAGAGGATGGTACAGCCCTGTTGCATGAGAAGTCTGGAAACTCCGCCCAGAAACTGGCTGGCATGGGCAAGGAGCCTCTGTCCCCACCATGAGGCTGATGGGCCAGACAGCAAGAGGTCAGAGCGAAAAACTAAAAACAATTTTCAAAAAAGGGAGAAAACGCCAACCATCAACTGAGATGTAATGAAATGAGACAGCCACCCAGGGAAAATTTGCATTTTTAACACTGAGGTCTTCCAGGGCCTGGTCACACCAATTCAGCATCTGGTTGCTGCTCTGTAACTCATCTCTCCACCTCGTAGTTAGAGCCTGACCAAATGGCTCTGCTTGGCTGGTCCAATATCCTGGGGCTGCCTGGAAAGCTGGGACTCTCTGACCTCTTGGGGTGGCCGAGTGAAAGGAGATGCAAAAAAGAGAAGGCAAACCCTTGTGGTTAATCTGGACTCGGGCCTCGGAGGTTATTCTGGAGTTTTGAATCAAGAGCAGATTTCTACTGAGTTAACCCATATTGCTGTAGCGGCTATGGGCAATGGATTCAAACCTTAGCTCTACCTATATAAGCTATATGACTGTGGGCAATCACTCAACCTTTCTGGGTCTCAGTTTCCTCACCTGTAAATTGGGGCTAATGATGGTACGCACATCAAATCCCTTGAAGATTAAATGAGAGAATGTATATAAAGTGCATATGACAGTGTCTAGCACACAGCAGGCGCTGCTCAGTGTCTGCTTTTGTTATTATTCTTTCTCCACACTGATTGATTTCCCATGATACAATATTAAAGTAGATCATGATAAAGTTACATCTCGAGGAACTGAAGATTCATTTTACCTAATTGCCAGTTCAACAGGAAGTACTTATGGATTCTTGTCAATTAACCTGAAAGATTTCAGTCCTGACACAGATTACAAGAAAGAAAACATACTTAACATGATAGGCTGAAGCCAGGTATTTGAGGGTTACCGTAAATACTCAATAAGAACATGATTACCCTTTGACCTTGTTCCCAACACAGACACAGATGAAAAGAAGTTAATCTTGTTAATTTGCTGTTTTCTTGTTTAACTTGAGGGGTGACTCAAGGGTCATAAGGATTTATGAGCTTGTTTTGCAGAAGAAAAAGAATGCCTTTAAGGAAGTTACAATCACCAGATAACTAGCCCCTAGTTGCTACTGATGCCCAGAAGTCTGATTGCCCAAGGGCTTATCTGGAGTGAAAGAAACACAGATTTCTCCTTTGTTTCTCTGAAACTTCACCTCCCAAGCCCCTTAGCTCTATAAAACCCCATGCTTTCTTCTTTTCTTAAGGAAGATTTGAGAGAACCTATCCTCCTGCCTTCTCATTTTGGCAAATTCGAATGAAGCTTTTTCCATCTCTAAGCACTGATGTCTCAGTGATTGGCTTATTGCACATCAGGCACACGAAATTAAGGCACTCGAAATTAAGAGGTTCGGTATCAGGCCAGTCAGGGCTAAGACCCTCTTCTGTGCCTCCAACTTCTCCTACCCCAATTTTTCCTAGAGAATAGTATTTCTGAAGCATAGATCTGGGAGGCAAGAAGATAATGTTCATCTATCTGGAAAGACCAAGGTAATTAATGGAAAAACTGTTGTAAACAATAAGACAGCTTAGTGTAATGTATAGTTACAAAATAAATATACAAAAATCAGTAGCTTTCTTATATAGCAACAATAACCAGTATCATGGAAATAAATAATCTGTTTACAAAGCAACAATAACAACAGCAAGAAATAAAATATTAGGAATAAACTCGATAAGAAATGTGTAAGTTCATATGAAAAAATACATATACATAATCCCCAAAAGTGTAGCCAGAAGGACTTGAATAAATAGACATGTATCTTGTTCTTGTCTAGAAAAACTCAAATTTATACAAACGTCAATTCTCCTAAGACATATTGAAAAATTCAACCCAATCCCAAATGAAATTTCAGTGTGGTTATTTTTGGAGCTGACAGCGTGGTCCTCAATTTTATCTGGAAGAATAAATAGGAGAGACTAAGTATTTTGTACAAAAATGAGAAAAGAAGGAGAAATTGCACTGGCAGATATTGAAACATTTTATAAGGGTAGACTAATACAGATGCTCTGATATGGGATCAAAAATAGGCAGATCTATGGAATAGAGTGGAAATTATATATGAGACTTAGTAGATGAGAACTTAGTATACTCGAAGAGACACTTCTAATCAGGCGGGAGACATGTATTATTTAATAGATGATGTGGGCAACTGGCTGGCCATTTGGAAAAAAAATAAAGATGGATTCATACTTCTCTTACCAGAATAAATTCCAAATGGAATAAAACTTAAATGTAAAAACCCAAACCATAAAAATATTAGGAAAAACTATGGAAGAATATTTTATAAGGATAAAATCTTCATAAGTGGCAAACGAGACCCAGAAACCACAATGGAAAAGATAGGCAGTTTGAGGTTTTATGGATTTTATAGTAAAATACAGTGCAAATGAAGTTGAAAGGCAACCTTCACGTGGGAAAAAAAATACGACAGAGATAAGTTTACTATCCATAAGATAGAAAGAGCTTCTACAAATCAATGAGAAATAAGTAGGGAACTTGGACATTCTAAAAGATGACCAACTTCTCTAACAATAAAAGAAATGAAAATCAGAACAATGAAATGTGTCCCCCCCTCCATTACATTGACAGTTTTCTAAGATCAAATACTCAAAGTTGGCTGAGAGGTGGGGAAAGAGGCGTTTTCATACATTGCTGGTAGAAATATAAATTGGTTCAAGCTTTTTGGAGAGAAATTTGGCAACATCGATCAATATTTTAAATGTGCAAAATGTGTAGAATACATTTCTGTCCTTTTTGGGGCTCTTACACATCTTTTACACATGTGAGAAAAATTATGGTGCAGTGGATACTGTGGTGTGCCACCCAGCCCCTCCTTCAGCTGCTAAGAGCTTTTACAGCTGAGAGCTCACAGCTGAGTACCACCCGCCCATCCTAACGACCCCAGAGATTACATCTTGCACAAGGTGGTGCCTGCTCCCTGGGGCAGCCCACATCCAGTGACTGGTTAACGGAGGTATATAAAGGCCTAACCCTCTCTTCTCAGTTTGGAGTAACTCTGCCAAGTCATTCTAACTCCAGAACTCCCTGTGGGATTGGCTAAGACTTTTGTTGTGTCTACTTTGCAGCCCAATCTCCCTGTGCCCAAACACGCTTCCTTTGCTCCCTGGCAGACATCGATGCTGAGAGCATCTCCCAGGGAACCTTCTGCAGGCAAATCTCTGTCTCTGACTCTGATTTGCAAGGAACCTCACCTGTGACACTTGGTCCCAGGAATGATCCGAGAAGGCAGCCTTTAAAATGGGGTTTTTGGAGCTGGATTATCTGCCACCTGCCTGGCAATGAGGGCCCCACCCCTGTTGGCTTGGAGCACTGCTGGTCCCTAGAGCACTGCAGCAAAGAAGTTATTAGTTGTTGACAGTGGTGAACTGAGATGGCTTATGAGTAGAAGGCAACAGACAGTTTGGACAACTTAACAAGAGTTTGATGAGTAGAGGGTAAGTAGTCATTCTAAGGACAATGGAATTGAGTGACTGTTGCTGGGGCAAAGATGCTTTGGAGACAGATGAGGAAAGGCTGAGAGTGTTTAACCAGCAATTAAAACCTAATTGTGAAAGCCAGAGGGCTTCTCTGGCAGCTCAAAAATAGACTTGAATCTCTTGACTCCAGAAGGCAGAAAGAGCTGAGGATTGGGTCCAGGACTTCTACTCTTTTGAGTAGAAGAATCCCAGGAAAGGAGTTTCTATGAAAGTCAGAGCTTTGTGAAGGAGTAGGACCCTGGGATATGAGAAGGGGATATCAGGATTGATACCTTTGAAAATCTTCAGTCCCCAGATGACCTTGACTCTTCTGGCCATTGCTTGAAGGCAAGGCAGGGGCCTCTGACTTATACCTCTCTTAGGATGCGCCCCTGCCTCCCCTCCTGGCCATCAGGCCAATAACTAGGATTAATTCACAATGTAACTCAGGCGGGAGTGTGCAGGGCCTGGTAAGGGAGGAAAGGGACTATACTCTGGAGGAGTACACACAAACAGCAATGGTTAAGAGAAAATAGCATCCCTAGCATTGGATGGGCAAACAACAAGAGTATGTCTTAATCTGTACAATTAAACTCAGGAGTGAATGATCAGGAGTCTGAAAGCAGCCATCGCAATAAAAAGCCATAATCCCTTGACCAGTGTCTGATCCTGAGCAAGTTTGCAGACCTAGAACCCACCGGCTGAAGAAGACATTGGGTCTCCAGGAGGAAGGAGCCTGCAACATCGTGGAAGGTGTATATGATAACGATTTCCCCAGCCCTTCCGCCAGAGGGACTCACAGCCATTTACATGGGTAACTGAACACCGGGGGAGGGGGTATTCCTAAACATTTTGAGGACTGTTAGACACAGGGCGTGAGTTGACATTGATACTCAGGGACTCAAAGCATCGTCATGGGCCCTCTTTTAGAATGGGGACACACAGAAGCCAGACCCAACTTACTGTGATCTTACTCAGATCATTTGCCTGTTCCCCAAAATTTATCATTGGAATGTCCATACTTGGAAGCTGGCAGAACACATGTGGAGTAAGATCCAGGTGTAAACTTGCGAAACTGCCCCCCCTCACCACAACCAAGAGAGTAAATGAAATACAACATTGTATCCGAGCACTGGGCATGGGGAGACGGCAGCAATTACTCTGAAGCTTCTAAAGGATGCGTGGGTGGTGATCCCCATCATATTTAATTCACCAGTCTGGCCCCTATGCAAGCCAGCCAGATCCCGAAGGATGACAATGGACTATTGCAAACTTAACCAGGTAGAAGCCTCTGTCCCAGCTACTGTGCCAGCTGTGATTTCTTTGCTAGGACAGACGAGTGTGGGCTCCAGGGAATGACATATGACCTCTGACCTGGTGAATGTGTTGTTTTCCATCCATCAGACTGGAGAGTCAGGAACAGCTTGCATTCACTTGAAAGGAGCAACAGTATACATTTACCATCCTGCCTCCAGGGCAGTGTTAACTCTTCTACCCTTTGTCATGGTACAGTCTGAAGGTACCGAACCACCTGGACATCCTGCAGAACAAATGCTTCTGCACTATGCTTCTATATTGATGACATCGTGTGAATCAGACTGCGTGAGCAACAAGCAGAAAACGTATTGGAAGCCTTGGTACAACAGGTGCTCCAGGGGGTGGGAGGTCGTCCTAGAAGATTCAGGAGCCACGTTAGTGAAGTTCTGGGGTCCAGTCTGGTCCTGATCTAGAACACTCCAGGACGTTCCCTCTAAAGTAAATTATTGCCTCTCATAGCTCTCACCACGCAGACAGAAGGACAATGCCTGGTCAGCCTCCTCAGGTTCTAAAGGCAGTGTATTTCACACGTGTTCCAGCCCATACATCAGATGACATGAAAAGCAGCCGGTTCTGAGCGGAGACCGGAGCAAGACCTGTCTGCAGCGGATCCAGGCTCTAGTGGAAGGAGCTCAGCTGCCTGGGCCGTACAGCCCACAGGCTACACGGTATGGGAGCTCTCCATGGTGGGAAAAATGCTGCGTGGATTTCCTGCAAGCCCCACTAGGAGAATCTCAGGGTAGACCTCTGAAGTCCTGGAGCAAGGTCATGTCATCTGCAGAGGAAAATCATACACCTCTTAAAAACGGCTCCTGGAATGATGCTGTGCACTGCTAGAGTACTGACCAGGGGGCATCAAGTCTTCACGCAGCCAGAGCTGTCCATCATTGGCTGAGTTCAGGCAATATTGCAAAGCCATAGGTTCTGGTAGACCCAACAGGGCCAGAGGACACAAATAAGCCGACAAGCAAATGATCCAGATGCCCACATCATCCGCCATTATTCCACTGGCGCCCCTCCCTCTGCTCTCACCCTACGTCCGTATGTAGGGTCCCTATAAAGAACCGACAGAGGAGGAAAAATTTCACAGCTGACTTAGCTTCGTGTTTGGGTGCAAGCTGCAAACAGAGCCTAACTGCATACGGCCCCACTCCCGGTTAGTCCCCAAAAACAGTGGTGAGGGGACATTCTCCCCCGGGCAGAGTATTGAGCAGTGACCTGGTCATCCGCTTAGTGCGGGAAGAGAAGGGGCCCGAGGTTAGAATATACGTGGACGCGTCGGCAGTGGTGAGGGGTTGCCTGGCTGTTCAGGGGCCTGGGAGGAGAAAATTTAGCAGATTGGGAACAAGGAGGTTTGGGGAAGAAATGTGTGGATGATTTAAGGGCATAAAGTGTGAAGATCTTTCCATTGCATGTAACGTCTGCCAGAGAGCATCCACCTCAGAAGAGGCACTAAACAACCGAGCAGACGGAGTGACACAGCCAGACGACGCCAGCCAGCATGGCGTCAGCCACCCCAGTGTCTGCGTAACCGGCACTTGAATGGAGCAGCCAGCGTGGCAGGGATGGAGGCCATGCATGGGAGGGACCCCGCTCCTCAAGGCTGACCCAGCTATTGCTGCTGCCGAATACCAGCCTGCCAGCAGTGGGACCAACGCTCAGCCCCTGATGTGGCACCTTCCCTCGAGGAGACCAAACAGCCACTCGGTGGCAGGTGACTGCGTTGGATTCCTTCCATCCAGGAACGAGCAGATTTATCTTGACTGAAACTGACACATACTCAAGGTATGAGTTCGTCTTTTCTGCCCACAGGGCTGCAGCCAATACCTACCAGTATTCAAGGTCTAGCTCTGTGTCCATCCACCCAACCAGGGTCCTGTATAATGTTCTATGGGACCAAGGTACACACTCCAGAGCAAAGGGGGTGCAGGCTCCTTCCTCCATCTTCAAAGGGCATCATTCCAATCTCTGCTTCCATCGTCATGTCTCCTCTCTGAGTCTGATCCTCCCGCCTTCCTCCTATAAGGACCCCTGTGATGACACTGAGCCCACCTGCATAAACCAGGTCATCGCCCCATCTCAAAATCCTTAACTTAATCACACCTTCAAATTCCCTTTGCCGTGTAGGGTAACACGTTCACAGGTTCTGGGGGATTACGATGTGGACAACTTTGAGGGAGAGGGCCTCATTCTGTCTGCCACAAGTGGGAACCCCAGTAGCCACAGAGCTCAGGGCGGCCAAGCATGAAAGCCTACCTATGGCTCTTTCACACAGTACAGTTTGAAATCTAGTGAGCTGGTCTGCCTGCTCTAGGCTAGGACAGAGAGCAGAGCAAAGCCATGTTAATTTAGAGCTGTGGGAAGGCTAGTGCTTGGTGAGAGCTGAGGGTTGGCGATGGCGATGATGCTGGGCAGGGAGCCCAGGCTCTCTGCACACGTGGGGGATGGAGAGCGTGAAATGCAGAGCCTGACAGGACAGCACCATTGTGTTGATAAGACAGCACCGACAGTCAGCCTTCAAACCAGAGCCCATCATGGACCCTAGCCTCCTTGCCAGCACCATTAGGATGCAGGAGACACTGGTGCTTCTGAGAGCCAGAGCTGCAGCAAGGGGCCATCTTTCAGGGCCTCATTCCTCAGCTGGAAGATGGGGTGGTAACAAGGACGCCTCCCTCATGGAGCTGCCATGAGCATCCACGAATGATGGGTGTGAAGGGCGTCCTGTGGTGCCAGGCACATCGTAGGTGAGAGCGCTAGCCATTGAGGCAGTGCGGGCCATCGGTCCACGAGATTCACTCTCCCTTTCAGAGTGCAGAGTCATTGCTGGCAAACAGCAGTCCAGCCAGGGACTACATCTCTCGGCCCCCTTGCATCTGTGTGTGATCATGTGACCAGTTCTAGCAATGAAATGTGGGCAGAAGTGATGAGCTCCTTCCAGACTGGGCCCATACGATCCCTCCTGGCGGTCCTCCACGTCCTCTCTCTTCTGTCTGCTGCTGAATGGTGATGCCCAAGGTGACCTTTGAACTGGAGGGTGAAGATGGCAGGGCCTCCAACAACCTGGGTCCCTGAGTGCACAGGCTGGCGTCTCTGGGGTCTCCCCGCCATTTAGACTTTATTATGAATGGGAAATACACTTCTATATGTTAAACCATTAGGATCTTGGGATTTATTCTCTCTGTAACATTGACTAACTTTACCTTATCTGATCCAGTTGTCAGTGATTACTTAGCCACCTGAATATCCAACCAAAGAAATAAAATTGGCCTGAGGCTCAGAGAGGAGCCTCAATAAATCTGAAAATCGAAGGATGGGGCAGACATCAATTTTAACCCCCAGGTCCCAGGACTGGCTCTGTTGGGATGGTGTGGGGCATACCGGCTAAATGCAGTACGGGGGGTAAATGGACCTATCCATCATGACAGCTCCAAATCACTAACACTCCCTAGGTGCTGACCCTTTCCTTGCTGTATCTCACTGAACCCTAAGAGGCAGGGACCAAGTTTATGTCCATCTTACAGAAATCCTCCGCAAAAACCTCACAGAGAGGTTGCGTGATTTGCTTAAGGTTGCACAGCTGGAGAGCAGGGAGGCTGGGATTCAAGTCCAGGGCTCCTGACACCGAGCCATGCTCTCAGCCCCTATGCTAGCCTCCCTCCATGGTGGGCAAGTGGGAGCTAAGTGAATTGCCAGACTCATAAAGAGATTTTTAGTTTCAACAATGAACGATTGCCCAGGATGTGGCTAAAGCCATCATATTAAGATGCTTCAAATCAGATTTGTATAATCAGCAGAGAAGATCCCAAGGAGAGGGCTCCAACTGGTGATTCTGGGGCCAAGAAATCTACAAGCTTTGGATTAGAAGACATAGAAAGAGAGAGTGACCTGGCCTATTTCCCCCCTCACTCCTTCTGTCTGGCCAACATCATTAATGTTTCTGGCATTTTTATTCTTGGCTCTTTCCCTCAAACAAAACAAAACAATGAAACTTATTTATTATGTTTCAGATTTTGAGATTTATGGGTTCACAGTTAAATAATCTCATGGGGATTAGGACAAGGGTGAACTCTCATTACACACGTCAATATTCTTGGATCCTAGATGCCCTAGGAGCCATTTAAAAGAGTCTGTATTTCATAAGCAAGCATCAGTAATATGGCATATTAATGTCTGTATTCATTATCTATTGCCACAATAACGCTGAGTCACAGCCACAAAGACCTGGCCACATACAACGATAAATGGGTCTTTGGCTCAGGAGTCTGTAGGGTTCTGCTGATCTGGGCTGGGCTGGACTCGCTCACACATTTGCGGCCAGCTGTGGGTTATCTGACCAGCTCTGCTGATCATGGCTGGATCCATGCACACGTCTGGAGTTGGCTGGCTCTCGGCTGGTCCATGATGGCCTCGTCTGAGATGACTGGGCTGACTCAGCTCTGTGGCATAGGTCACATCCTCCAGCAGGAGAGCCCGGACCTGCTCGCATGGCAGGTACGGAGGGGCAAGAGTGGAAATACGTGCAGTTTTTTGAAGTATATGCTTGTGTCACATCTGCTAGCATCCCATTGGTCAAGGCAAGTCACACATCTGAGCCACAGTCAGAGAAGAAGGACACTGAAGAGGTACCGAGGGTGAGGATATAGGGAAGAGGAAAGAATTTGGCAGTGGGGGAGAGGGAGGAGGCATTAACACCATCCATTTACCACAAAACTTATCTATTGTGTATTTACCAATAGATAAATACCTATAGATGTGATCCTCAATACTCCTGAGTATCATCATCCTGTCCCTGATTTAGAGCCTCAGAGAGGTGCAGTAACTCACCCAGGGTCACACAGCCAGTAAACAGCAGAGCTGAGATTAGAATTCCAGGCCTGCTGACTGCGGGAGGCGATCTTTCCATACCAGCAAGTGGCTTGTATATAAATATTTTTATTGCTAATTTTAAGGATGTATCATACCGTCAAGGCTTAAATTTCTAACTTCAGCAGAAGATCCATGTAGGAGGTTTGGGTCTTTGTTGGTTTGTTAGTGTGAACATGTTAAATATTAAATTTTGATAGAAAATGATTACTCCCAATAACAAGAGTAACAGTAACAGTAATAATGAGAACTCGGCATGTGACAAGCACAGAACTTTACGTACATTACATCTCATGTAGGTCCCACAATCACCTTGTGATATAGGTGTTATTTCTCCCTCCATTGTACACATGAGCTGGTGAGAGGCAGAGCTGGGCTCTCACACAGGTGGGAAGATGCCAGGCCTCAGGTTTCTAACCATCTTGCTAATGGCCACCCTCCTTTATTATAAGTAGAATCTAACGTGTCCCAACTTTGGGACAGTCAGCCATGTCCCCGCGAGCCTCTCTCTGCCGTCACAGCACCCCTCTTATCTCAGTGATTGGTCTCCTTGGGCAGGGATGGACCACGCCTGGGGTGGGGTGGGGGCGTGGGGTGGGGTGGGGGAATTGTGCTGGGGAGGCGGGGTTGGGGGTGGGGAGACCTCCCCACGCAGTGAACAGGCACTGGCCACGGGGACTTGGCTTCTTGGCAGTGTAGCCTCCAAGATGGATGGCCGTGGCCTTCGGGGCTGGACAACCTCTCCTCAGGCCTTTGATGCTGAGAGCAGAACAAATGTGAGCCGGCCACCCGGCCACAGCTGCCTCTCATTAGGGCCGGCTTCCTCCAGCCGAGGACAAGGTGGACGCGCGGGGTCAGCCGGGGCAAACGCCAGATGTGTCTGCCACAGCTGGCTGCAAAACCTTGCTCTTGACTTCTCGCCCCCAGACCCACGTCCCAGCCCCCCGCCCAACATCCCCCTGGTCCTTCAAGCCAGAATCTGAAGTCCGAAAGGGTCCTCCCTCCCTACTCCCCCCCACATCCAATCCATCAGCAAACCCCACAGCTCTGCTCTCAAGACACGTCTTCCATCTCGCCGCGCTCTCCATCTCCAGCGGCCTCAGCTGAGTCCAATCCACAGGCTGTCTCTCCCGGACAGCTGCAGTAGCCTCCTGTTACGGGCTGAAAAATTCAAAATTTTTGATTCATACATTGAAGTCCTAGCCCCCAGCAGCTCAGAATGTGACGTTCTTTGGGCAGAGGATCGTCGCAGACGTAATTAGTTATGATGAGGTCATTCTAGAGTAGGGTGGCCCCTAATCCAATGTGACCGTGTCCTTATAAAGAGGGAAATTTGGACACAGACACACACAGGGAGAACGCCCTGTGAAGACGGGGGCAGAGACCAAGGTGACGCTTTTATAAGCCACAGAATGCCAAAGACGGTCAGCAAAGCCCCAGAGGCCAGGGGAGAGGCGTGGAGCAGATTCTCCCGCACAGCCCCAGAAGGAACCAGCCCTGCCGACATCTTGATCTCAGACTTCCAGCCTCCAGAACTGTGAGACAATAAATGTCTGCTGTTCAAGCCGCCCAGCCTGTGGTTCTTTGAATTCTCCGCTTTTTCTCTTGCGTGTGCCCGCTCCCCACGTGCACATTACAATCCAAAGAACATGGATATTTTAGAATTCTAGTGTGGACCGTGTGATTCTCCTGCTTTGAATGACGCAGTAGCTTGCCATGGCCTGCGAGGCCCTGGAAGACCTGGCCCCGGGAGTTCTCCGACCTCCTCTCCTCCTCTTTCTCTCTGGCCTGCTAGGCGCCCCTCACACCAGCCTCCATATCAGTGTAGGGCGGGCCAACCCCCTTCCAGCCCAGGGCCTTTGCACATGCTGTGCCCTCACCCCTCTTCCAAGTCGTTGCATGGTCACCTTGTCTAAAGAGCCAGGGAGATATGACACCAGGGGACACCACTGCGACGGGAGGAGCACACTGACGGAGAAAGGGGAGGGGCAGGGAAGGATGCTGACGGAAGGCTGGGGGCCGTGCCCAGCTCACGGCTCTGAGAGGAGGGGTTTGTCCTCCAGGGAGTCTCATGTCCTGATGTGAAGGCCCAGATTCTCACCCCAGTTCTTCTCTAGGGACTTGTGCAACCTTAGATGAGTCTCCGGTAGAGGGATGTGGGCCTCAGTTTACCCATCTGTAAAGTGGATCTGTACCTAACCTCGTTTAATTCTCCCGACAGCAGTGTAAGGTAGGTGGTGTCCCAACCATAGGTGCCATTGGTGTTTTCATTTGTTAGAGGGAGAACCTGAGGCTGAGGCGGCTGAAGTGACTTGCCCGTGGTCACCCAGCGTGAGGAAAGGCAGAGCTGGGATTTACACCTGGGTCTCCCCGCCTCTGGAATTCACATCTTTGGCCAGAGTGCTAGAATGCCTCCAAGAAGCCGGGCTGGTGACTGTCCACATCTGTAAAATGGGCCGGTGTTGGTGGATGTGGGGCTACAAGGCATTGGGTGCATCGTGCAGTGTGACCTCACGGAGCCTTTCTAAGAGGCGACGTCCACCCAGATACAATGCGAGGTGGAAAAGCACCCCACAAACACATGCGTGATAGATAACATACACGCTGGACACATCGCGTGCCCTCTGCTCTGTGGCTTAAACAGGAGACAAATCCCCAACACACAAGCCACACTCTGTGGGTTGTCCCCACATGGTCAACTGTCACTGCTCTGGGCAGAGGGAGGAACAGCTGGGGTGGCCTCTGAGACTTTGTCAAGATGGGGATGTTCCCAGGGGGACGTGGGCTCCGTGTTTTCAACTCTATGGCTGCTCTGAGTTTTAAAACAAAGAATACAAGCAAGGTCACAGAATCAGTATGATCGGGGCAAAGTTTTAATCTACTGTGAACAAATTGCTTGTAAACATCGCTAATGCAGGTTGCCTAGTATTCACGGGAAGTCCCCAAATACAGCTCACCTGTCGCCTGAGAAAGGCAGCCTTGACCAACGGCCAGGCTGCGTAGGCTGCCGGGGTCTGGGCTAAGACCCTCACACGCATGCTCCTGTGTAGCCCTCGAGCAGCCTGCTGAGGAGGACAGCCCCATCCCTGCACCCATCCACAGACAGGAAGCTGGGCCTCAGCCATGGCACCGGGAGCCCACAGCACCCGTCACGCGGGGCTCGGCAGGCTGATGAGTGACACCTGCATTCGCATGTTTTCCTGTCACTTTCTGAGCCCTTCAGCATCCCCCATCTCTCACCTCTGCACACCGTGCCTCTAGCTTTAGGTCGTCTTTAGCTATTGTCCCCAGGGGGTGTCACAGGCAACTGAGAAACGACAAAGATTCTGAAATTCTATACTTCCTGCGCTTTAGGTGAAAAGCTGATCCATTTAAGAAGAGGGTTTGTTTCCGGAAGAGCAGAGTTTGGGGGGAGGTCTCAGAATGGGGGTTCTCTCAGTGCTGGTGCCGACCCCGCGGGGGTGGGAATAACAGTCCCCTGTGTGCTGGGAGACGGGCAAGAGGAGGGGGCGGAGGCTCACTGCGCGGGGACAGCCCGGCAGGCCTGGAGCGCGGCCCTTTGTCCCAGCGCCATGTAGCAATGGCCGCATGAGGGGCCTGTGCCAACGTCCCCCGAGCAGGCGGGGCTTGGAGCGAGAGACAGAGCCAGCCGTGTGGTGGAGACCCTCCAGGTGGGCGTCCAGGGATACCTACCCACCACGTCCGAGGGACTCAAGTTGGCTAAACAACAGAAAGGCAGTGGCCCAAAGTGGGGCTGGGGAGGCGAGCAGAACCCCAGCAAGAGGGGCTGGCAAGGAGAGGCCTGAAGGAGGCCCAGCGGCCTCCACCGGCCCCAGCTTGAGGGGCTGAGAACCACAGGGAAAGGCTGCGAGGATGGGGCAGTGGTCGCAAACTGAGTAATCCTCGCCTCCCACTTCGGCCCAGTAAAAGCCTGAGAAACTATTGCTGTCGATGCTTCCACCTGGATGACCAAGTGTTACTGCATCAGCAGAACGTGGGCTCCAGAGAGAAATTAAGGATTGTCTCAGAAAAGTAAAGAAGGCGCATTTATTTGCACACTGAGTTCATAGCCCGTAAAACTTATATCTGCCTTATTGTCCCACCTCACACTATGAGTGGTTCCAGCTAGCATGCCCAGTTCTCTGCACACCCGCCCACCCTCTGCACACACACGTGCACACACACGTGCACGCACACACACGCGCGCAGGAGGGTCTCTCTCTGACCCAGTGTGAGAAGCAGAAAATGACCCTCCAAATACGTGCATGTCCTAATTCCCAGCACCCCTGATATGTCAGATGGGAGATGAAGGTTTGTCTTAGGTCCAGCTGCGGGTGATGGGCGGCTTTCAAATCCCAGGTCCCCTGGGGCAGGGCAGGAGCCAGACGCCACTCCCAGGCCTCCTCAGCCCTTTCTGAGGCTGGGGCCACCCCCACCCCCTGGCCAGCAGTGGGAGTGCAGGCCTGGGACAGGGGTGGGGAGGTGGGGGGCGGTCCCCGCCTGTAACGGCTCAAATGTGGGCGAAGGGCAGGCAAGGGGGCAGAGAGGGGCCCCCGAAGGTACCAGAGTGTATCGCACCTCGTAAAACAGTGCGAACTGGAGCGCGGAGAGGGGCTGCCCTCAGACTTTCATCTCCTGTCAGTAAAGCGTTATCAGCACTGAGCCGGGTTTTCGGCTCTTAACTCCAGATGTGGTCCCAGGCCCATCCCCGGCGGGGCTCCTTTCCCCCTGCCTCCCCCACGCAGGCAGGCAGCTTGGGCCGACGGATGCTGGGCGGGCAAAGGAGAGGGACAAAAGACCTTTCGGGACTGTGTCCTGGGGTCACAGGGGCCAGGTCAGCACAGCCAGGCTGGTGGAATGTCGTGGACCAGAGATTCATGCCCCGGGGGGCACAGGGGGAGCCGGTGGTGCCTCCCCCAAGGCTCTGTCTGTCCCTGCTGAGATGTGGGAGGGGCACCCGCCTGGACCCCAGGTCTGTCCTTGACCTGAACGGTGACCTTGGCCAAGTCCATTTCCTTTTCCGGCCTCAAGAGTCTTGGTAAAACGAGGGACTTGGTCCAGTTTCTTTGTTAATTAGTCAATAACTACGTATGAAGCCCGTAGAGCATGCTGGGTCCTGTTTAGTCTCGGGAGACGCAGGGTGGACAAGGAGCAGGGCTCTCGACCCATTCCAGTGGGTAAAGTACCCATTCCAGCAGGAAGAGGCAATAAATCCCAAGTAAACACACAAAGAAGTGAAATACCCGACTGTGAGAAATGCGGGGCAAGAGAGGAAATGGGATGGTGCGATAGAGGAAGGCTCAGGGGAAGGACCTTCGTTAGGAAGTCCTCTGGTGGGGGCAAGCTTGGAGCATGAGAGGAACAGAAGGACCACTGTAGCTGGCATGGAGTAAGAGAGGGGTAGGAGGTGAAGACAGTCCAGCGGTCAGGGGTCATATTTCCTAGTATTAATTAGGACCAGGTCAGGCGCATGGCAAAGAAGTCCAGAGGTATGTAGTTTGTGGTTGGTGTGGCACTACACAGTGTCACAACCCCAGCTCCTTCCATGTTGCTATTCTACATTCTCAGCGTGTGACTTACTCCTCACAGTCCAAAACGGCTGCTTGAGCTCCAGATATCAAATCTACTTTCCAGTTATCCAGAAGGAAGAAGAAAAAACAGAGGAAGGCAGCCTTTCTCCTGTTTCGGGCACTGCCCAGTGGTCGAACACAGCCTTTCTGCTTACATCTTGTTATCAGGAATGCTGGGAAGTGTGCTCTTTATTCCAGGTGGTTATGTGCTCAACTAAGAATCAGGGGTTATATTACTCAGGAGGAGGGGGAGAATAGGTAGAGAGGTGGACAACTCGCAATAGGTAGAGAGGTAGGGAGTTCTCATCCAGAGCCCCCTGCTGCTTCCACCACTCAAACCCAATCCAATGGTGAACTAATCACTTGCGCCACAAACCCAGTCTTCCCTGTCTCAGGAGCCAGCACCACTGTCCGGTCCGTTGCCCAAGACAGAAATCTGACGACTCTTCCCCCCAACCACAAAGACCCACACCCAACACACACCAAGGCCTGCCCATTCCACCCCAAAATGTATCCTCCATCCCTCCTCCTCCCTCCCTCCCTCGCCTGTCCCACCCTAATCACAGGCCTGTCTCTTCCTTGTCCCCTGCAGCAGCCTCCTAACCCCTCTTCCTGCTTCCCCATCAGCAGTTTTCCACAGAGCAGCCATCGTCATCAATCTAAAAGTCACTGGCTCTGTCTAAAGTCCTTCGGTGGCTTTCAGGATAAAAAGAATTAAGTCCTAAATCCCTGCCGTGGCCCTGTGATGACCAGGCTCTAACCTTTCTTCTCTCTCTCTCTCTCTCCTTCCCTCCCTTCCTGCCGCACTGGCCTTCTTTCAAGTCATCAAACCCTGCACACTCCTTCCTGTCACAGGGCCTTTGCACATGCAGTTCCCTCTGCCAGGAGCGCTTCCCCGCCTCCTTTCTCCCTGATTAAATCCAGCTAAGAGGACCTTCCTACCACCCTCCCCTAGACGAGATTATTTGCTCCCAAGCTGCCTTTCATGTCTCACACATGGCATTTATCACAATTGCAATTAATCAATTGTCTCACTTCTGCTCTCTTCCAGAATATGCGCTCCTGGGGGCAGGGAATGCAGCCCATAAATGCTGCTTCCACGAATACACTGAACTTCTCCGTCAGTCTCTGCACCCGCCCTGCACACTGACGCCTCTGGATTCTGAATTGGGACCCGCAAACATCTGGGAACTGAGCAAGTGTACACGTTAATGGCAGGACTCCATTCATCTGGGCTACTCCTTGTGTTAACAGCGCTGTCTCAGCCACACACACACACACACGTGGCAGAGCCCATCTCTGGGCGTCAGCAGCAGGACTGAACTTCACTTGGGACCTCCAGCATGCGGAATTCCAGAAGGCCAGAGAAGGAGTGGCGGCAAGGGGCTGGGGACGGGGCGGGAGGGGTCTCAGCAGGGTCTGGAGGGAGCCAGGGGGTTTTGCAGTGAGCCCCCAGAGGTGGGCAGCATCCGGGGGACCAGAAGCCTGAACTGCAAACAAAATGTTTTGGGCCTCGTTTGAGGAGCAAGTCTCTTGAACCTGAGGAGTATTTTTCATGGAGAGTTTTAATTGATCAGAGTGGGCGTCACAGGCTGCAGATCAGGAGACCCCAGCTGCGGACTCACCCATGCACCCCCCTATTGCAACACTGGGTATGTTGCTTCTACTCCGTGGGCCTGCCTCAGTTTCTCCACCTGTGAAAAGGGGGTGGCTGAGCTAGAAGATCCTGAGAGTCCTCGCAATTAGCTCTCTTGTTGATAAAACTGTGAGCTCTGGCCTGTCTCTGAAAAATGTGGGCGACTTACTCAGAGGTGACTCTGTTAGCCGGGATCCGCCAGGCTGTGCCGTGGAAACTGACCAACCCGGCGTCTCTTAGCGCCATGACAACGTATTCCTCGCTCGCATCAAGTCTGCTGTGTTTCAGCAGCATCGTCTGCAACATGCGGCCGCCGAGGTCCCAAGGCGGGGAAGAGACAGGCGAGGAGGGTGCGCCGGCCCCACTGCCTTTGCCCAGAAGGACATCCGTAGTTTCCGGTCCCAGTCCATCAGCCCGAGGAGTCCTGTGACCCCAGCCCGTGCAAGGGAGTCTGGAGGTGCAAGGAGCACTTGGGATATCTGGCTCCAACTGTCTCTGACACACCCCAGGACGTGATGTGGGGGTGACGAGCCTTTGTGGCGACACACGAGCATCGACGCTGTCCCACTGTGTCCCCCGAAGCTGGGCTTCAGCCCACGCACTCTCCTTTGCTCACACTCGTGTTTCACTGACACACAGAGACCCCGACCTCTCCTCCAGACCCACCACCCCTCAGCTGAGCATCCAGCTCCCCAGAAACATCTGGAATCCCTCTTTCCCAGCGGGAGACATGGAGCTGACCACAGACGGTGTCTCGCCAGTTCTGGGGCATCCTTGGAATGACTAAGGGGACATCTGTTCTCCCTTTGTCTGGAGGATGGTTAAAGTGAATGACAAAGGAGGGCGGGCTTTCAACCGAATATTTCAAATTTTAAATTTGAAATATTTCAAATATTAAATATTTGAAATATTTAACTTGCTACGTCTGTCATTCCTTCTGCCACACAGTCCCATCCATCCATTCAGTTGTTCAGGAGTCATTTTGGGCCAGACACTGGCTGACACTTTGGAGTGTAGAGGCCCCAAAATGTGCAGAGTCTTGTTGAGGGCACGAGGAGTACGGTACAGGGCACTCGCCCTCGGAGGCTTGCTGGGGCTAATGAGAAAGTGACCATTGTGATGATGAGGATGCTGAAGACGATGGTGACCGCTGCCGTGTCCTGAGTGCTGTGTGCTGGGCACTGGGGCACCGTGCTGAGGGCCTTACAGATACGAGTGCCTTTGAGACTCAAAACAATCCCACTGAAGCAAGGACTACTATCCCCACCTGCTCGGTGACTCGGTGTCCAAAGCCAGCTGTGGTGTCAGCATCACCAAAGTTGGCTGTGCCCTGGAGAGACCTGTTCGGGGACGGTGGTGGTGGCTCCATGGACCAGTTCTGTAGAGTGAACGAGGGCATTGTTCCTCACGGCACAGCCTCCAAGCCTGCTTCTCCAGCCCCTGTCGGCTTAATAATAATAATATATAATATTTGGGTTCTGTTGCTTGCCACCAGGAGCTCTGTGTAGTTGGCGGGGAAATGCCCCAGCAGATGTGGGGAGAGATCCACCAGTCCCTCAAAGGCGCCATCTTTTCCTTCCCCTCTGCCTCTGCCTGGGTCCAAGGCCGCATTATTGGCCGTTCCCCAGATTACTGAGACGGCCTCCCACGGGGCCTGCTTGGTTGCTCCTCGCCGTCCACACAGCCACCAGAGGGCGCTTTCTGTCATGGAAATCTGACCCACCCCCTGCTACTAAGTGGGGTGACCTGAAGGACAGAGGACCCCTCCTCCACCAGGCCCTTCAACTCCGCCTCTGCCTGTCAGTGGCCACAGCCCTGGTCCTGCCTTCTCTTGAGCTCTCAGGAAATAGTTGTTGAATTAACTGAATTAAAATGAGATGGGGCCCTGAGTGGTCGTCTCACTCAGAGGTCTCAAACCGGCCGCCCAGAGGCTGGATTCAGCCAGCATCATTCAAAATTCGATTTTAACTAGGTGTCAGCATTTTTAAAAGGGGAGAGTCCACCTGGGAATGAACCCCGCTTCCTGACTTCTCTTCGATACACAGAAGAGCTGCCCTGCCCCGTTCCGGGGCCCAACTCTGCCATAATCCCGTTGGTTGGAGCTGAGTGGTGCCGTGTCTTACAAACAGGGCAAATGTTCTCCGTTTTTCGACAGTTCCGACCCAGCTCGCTTCTCTCATTTACGCAGCCTGTCCTGGGCTCCTGGAAGCACTTGCATTTTAGTCCTGATCCGTGTAAAACTTTATTTTACTGGTGGACATAGCGGCGCTGCCGGGGGCTTGTGCACGGCTGCAGTCTGTGGCGAGGCTGGGCCGGCACCGCGGGCCCTGGGTGCTGGCTCCGCCCGGCCATCTGCCTCTCGTTCTCCACGCGTCTCCTCCAGACAATGCAACCGGCCCTGCGCACCCCCCACACGTGCTGGGAAACGGCCCTGCGCACCCCCCACACGTGCTGGGAATCTCCGTTTTGGATTTGCCTTGAGCTCCTTTTGCTATAGGTTGGGATGCTTTAGAGCCTCCTAAGTCCACGTCGGCTCCTCCCGCTTCCACCCCCAACGAGATCCTCGGTGCCCCGAGCTGGGCGTCCGGAGCCGCATCCATCACGGACACCGGGCTGTCAGCACGGCCACGTGCCCCTCTCAAAGGCCCGAATCCAGAACGGATTTATCCCAGGGGGAACCTGCTTATGCTTCTATGTCTTCAATTCATTAGGTTTTCTGTCAGCAGCATGAATCAGGGCCGGACCCTCTTCTCGCACACTCGGGAATGGGGAAGACACGCAGGGAACAGACGGAAAAGGCTCGGACGGCTGGACGTGGCAGGTGGTGATTTCACATCCCTGTATTTATTCCTCTGTTTCTTTTAACCAAAAAGAGAACTTAGAGGAGTCCTCGGGGGGATGGAGAGAGCAGAGGGTGGATGGGGAGACTGAGGCTCAAATTGTTGCTTTCCCCATAATCCTACCAGTTGCCCCTAATTTCCCCAGATTCCATGGTCAGAAAAATCCCCTTTTACTCTGCCCTAGCACACCTAAGAGGAGTGGTCTTTTAAAAAAGTAAACCAAATCATGTTAAGTTTTCAATTGCTCCCCACTGCAGTTAGAACAGCAGCCAAACTCCCAAGCAGGGTCTCCCAGGCCCCGCCACGGTCCGGCCCCTTTCTTCTCCCCCATCTCACCTGTACGACTCTCCATCTTGGCTTGAGAAGCTGCAAAAACGCTCATTCATTCATTCATTCATTCAACAGATGTTTAATGAGCATCTCCTAGGTGCCAGGTACTTTCACAAGCCCTTGGGGTGCAGAAGGGGACAGACAGAGACAAATTCCTGCTTTACAGACCTTACATTTCAGTGGAAGAGAGGTGACGTTACAAATAGACAAACACATTATAATATTTCAGAGAGTGATAAATGCTATTAAAAAAGAAAGCAGACTAAAGGATAGAGAGTGAAAGGGGAGCTATTTCAGATGGGGTGGCCCAAGGAGACCTCTTTGAGGTGGCGTCACTGGGGCAGAGACCAGAGTGAAGTAACGGAAGGAGTCACTGGGATAAAAGGAAGGACAGTGCTCCAGGGAGCTGTAACAGCCAGTGCAAAGGCCCTGGGGTAGGAGGGAGCAAGGTGTGTGCAATAAACCCCAAGAAGGCCCATGTGGCAGGCCAAGGGTGGGTTAGGAGTAAAGTCAAAAGAGGTGGCCGGAAGCCAATGCACGCAGGGCCTGTGGCGGCGTTGGGACTTTGGGTGTATTCTGAGTGTGGCAGAAGCTCTGAGGGGTTAAGCTGGGGGGTGACACGCTCATCTTTATGTTTTAAAAGGATCACTCTGTGCGCTATTCTCCACGGGATAGACCACGGCGGGGCCCAAGTGGGTGCTGGGAGCAATCTGGGGGTGCTGAGCCGGGGCTAGGAGAGACTGGAGAGGGAGGAGTGGGAGGGGGGGTCTTGGCATCAGGAGAATGCAGAATCGACTTTATGCCTCGGGTGTCGGCCCGGGGCACACACTGCGACGGTACAGCTAAGCTTCATTTTTATATTCTCATCACCTCCGTTGAGCCCTCCCGCCGCCCGGGAACAGCAGGAGACTTGCAGTCTCAAATCGTCCTCTGCTCCAACCCCCATCTTGTTCTGTGCATCGGAAAGGGTGTTAGGGTCAGGCCAGCATGAAGGCGGACTAGATGGAAGAAACGCCTCTCTAGGAGTGGAGAATGAAGAGGCAGGAATTTTCTTCCTCGTGTCCCCAGCCTCGTCCCCATGCCAGGGCCTTTGAAGCAGCCACTGGTTCTAGAATGTGGAACCCTCTCGGCCCAGCCCCTTCACCCAGAGCCTCACCCTTCCATCCCTTAGAGCAGGGATGTGTCCTCCCAATTCATATGGTGAAGCCGTCACTCCCAATGTGATTGTATTTGGAGACGGGGAGTTTAGGAGGTAATTAAGGTTAAACGAGGTCATAAGGATGGGGTCCTAATCCCACAGGTTAGGTGACCTTATAAGCAGAGGAAGAGAGAGAGAATATTTCTCCCACCTCACTCGATGTGCTCGCAAGGCCACATGAGCACACCTGGAGAAGGCGGCCGTCTGCAAGCCAGGAAGAGAGCCCTCACCAGGAACCAAGCCGGCCGACACCTTGACCTTGGCCTTCCAGCCTCTAGAACCGTGAGGAACAGACGTCTGTCGTCTAAGCCCCCGGCTGTGGTATTCTGAGACGGCAGCCCGGGCTGACTCAGGGGTCTCCCAGCTCTCCTGATCACCCACCCTTCCCCAGCAGTAAACACGCTGAGCACGCCCCCACTGTATGACTACCTATTTATTAATTTCATACAGATACCACGTACTCCACCACCACTCTGTTTATAACTCAGCAGAGAAAATGTTCGTTTCCTATTTTTAAGATCGCGAAATAAAAATAAATAGAAGTTCTACTATTTTCTTCACATACCCCATTGGATCCTTGCGTCCACTCCGCTTTGGAGACATTATTTTAGATCTCAACCTCTGTTCTTCAGGAAAACCTTTTCTGATCTATAACTCATTCATTCATTCACTCATTCATTCATTCACTGAACAAATATTCATAAGGGGCCTCCTAGGCATGGAGTGTATGTGGATGCATCAGACAGACCTGGTACCGCTCTTGAAGGCAGATAAGTCTTGGTGGGCCTTCCTGTAACAAGGTCTCCTCTGTAACTAGCTGTAATTAATTAAGTGTTTAATTACCTGCGTACAAGACACCTGCCTTTCCTGCCAGAGGACAGAGGAGGACAGGGGCGTGAGGACAGGGCGTGACTGTCCTCAGTCGCTGTCGACTCTACAGTACTTGGTGCGTGGTGAGCTTTGCAAACAGCAAATGGATGAATGATGGATGACTGAATGAGTGACCGACCGAATGAACAAAAAGTGGGTGACTGAGCTCACTCCCCCTTTCTCTCCCTTTTCCTGAGGTCAGTCGTGCCAGGCAAAAACGTGGAGCAGCTCAGGGCGGGCGGGCTGGCCGGTGGAGCGGGAGTGTGGGGGAGAGATTTGCGAGCAGGGGCCAGGTTAGCGGTGGTTTTATTACATCCCATTAAGCATATGGTCATGATTATAATAAGCACATGAGTTATGGCGAATGACACATGTTTCTTTAGAAAAGAAAAAAAAAGGAGAGAGGAGGAAGAGAAAAAGAAAGGCAGCCAGCCCCAGAAGCGCCTGGCTGTGAGGCTGGGCGGGAGGAGCTAATCAGCCCTGGGATTTTTAACCCCTTCACACCCTGGGCGTGGCATGTGGGAAGACAGGACTCCTGGGGCCAGCCAGGGTCTGCGGGCTCCCAAGAAGATCGTTTCCACCTGTCTGAGCCCCCAGAGGACAGGGATGTGGTCGGCTCAGCTTGGTGGCCCCAGTATCCCAGACAGGGCCTGGCTCACAGCAGACATTTGTGGGGAGGGGTGTGGAGGGAAGGAGGTTGGAGGAGGAGGGAGAAAAGAAAGGAAAGAATAAAGGAAGGAAGGAGGAAGGGAGGGAGGGAGCAAAGGAAGGAGGGAGGAGATTGAAAGTTCTCAATGAACTTTCATTTATTCATTCAACAACCGGCTCTCGACTGCACACAGGATGGCATGGCGGGGGAGCCCTGGGTTGGGGTCAGACGCCTGGGTTGGTCCCTGGGCTTCACCATGACATCCTGTGTGGCCTTGGGTGAGTCCCTTTCCTTCTCTGTGTCTCATTTGTAAAAGGATGTGACCACTCCAGTCTCTCCTGGCTCTGACCACGTGGGGGCTGCAAACCTCTGGTGGGAAGGGGCACAGAGACGCCCGCCTCCTGCCCCAGCCTCGGGAAGGTCCGCACGAGACCTCAGCTGGACGGGTCCTAAGAGGTCATTCAATCATCTTCCTTCTCACCCATTTTACAGGAGTGGAGACGGAGGCCTGGGTGTCTGTGCCGCCGACCGATGAGCTCTCCTGTTGTGGTCCAGTCCCCTGTCCTTCCTCCTTGCCATGACCCCAAGGTCAAAGGGGATTACAACCAGAGAATCGAGGACACAGGCGTCTTTCGGTCATCTTCTGTGACCGAGGAGATCGCCACGTTTGGGCAGCAGCAAAAGACAAGGGCCCCTGTTCTGGAAAGCTCCACTGCACCGACAGCCAGGCGGTGGGACTCAGCTCCAGGAGCAGCATCAGCGGCTGCTGATGGAGGGTGTGGGAACCGGGGCCCTTGGCCACCAGACCCTGGGGAGTCAGATGTGCCAGACCCCATCTCTGAAAATGTGCCCAAGAGCCGGATCACCTAGAGAATTGCTCTTTAACTCACTCAGGTGGTTGTGCTCCCTCTTTCCAGATGAGGGGACGCCGTGTGCTCGAAAGCTCCCAGTGGCAGGTGGCACACCCAGGCTGGGATCCAGGTCAGCCTGACTCCACGGCCAGCACCGTGTCCTCCTCCCCAAGGCCTCCAGCTCCGCAGAGTGGAGGCCTCGCCTCGCCTCCGCCAGTGTGACCGTGGGCAAGTCGGGTCACCTCCATAACACTCGATGTCCCACTGCAGGATGGGACCACCCTCCAAGGGCCGACAGGAGGGGTGATCATGCAGCATCAGGCAGAGAGCTGGTGCAGGGTCGGGGGTGTGGGGTTTGGGGCTGGACCAAATTAGAGCTTCCCAGCCTTTTCCTCAAGGGAGGTGCTTTCATGATCTTGTGTTTTGAAAGATCTTATCTCTTGAACAAACGTTGTTTTAAAGTAATAATTCATTTATTTCCCCTCTTTCTTATCCCTTGAAGATGCCTGGGGCCATCCTCTGAGATGACGGCCACGTCCAAACTGGGCTGGTGGAGTTCCAATCACCTCCAAGACAACGCTCTCTGTCCAGCCAGGTTTCCCCGACCAGGGGTGCCAGGTCCTCGGAACTGTGGGGACGATGGGATGGTACCCGCCTGTATCCCCCGCTGAGGACCCCAGGTCCCCAGCCCCAGGGAGGGTTACAGTGGCAATGAGCACAGTCTCGGGCCTTCATCGAGCTTGCCTTCCGTGTCGTGGATGGCTCCAGAAGTTTCCATGTGTTACCTCGTGGTTCTACGACTTGTCCTCATTCCGCACAGGAAGAACTGAGACTCAGAGAGCTCAACAGCTCCCGGAGGTCACGAGCTGGGATGTGGAGTCAGGGCTGAAGCGACCCCACAGCACTAAGCTCCCTTCCCGGCCCTGAATCTGGAATCCTGTGACCGGGGTGGGGTCCTGAGGCCCTGTGAGCCTTACCTGGGGACTTCCCAGTCCAGCAGAGGACACCGCACATGAACCGATTTGCCCAAATCTGCAGGCCAAGCCATGCAAAGGCCCCGCAGGCCCTGCACCATTTGGCCAGAGGTGGGCCGCTGCTATCTGCAGCTGAGCCAGGCCGCCAGGGGACCCCTGAGGCCAGCGGCTCCCCTCTCTGTGCCTCAGTTTCCCCCAGTGTAGAGCACAGACACTAACGCTTCAAAGGGCTGTTGTCAGGCTGCCAAGAGATAGCAGAGGCCAAAACGCGCAGCGAGCCCGGCCCGTGACTAAGACGAACGGCCCTCGGCTGCAGGCCTTCTCCGTGCGTTGCCAGGTGGGGGCGGGAAGGAAGGCGGAGGAGGATCGTAGGCTGGGGGCCTGTCCTGAGACCCGGGGCTGCCCCGCAGAGGGATGGCCGCCGGGGGACGGCCCCGGGGATAAATGAGAACAGTCCGCGTGAGCCGGGGCTCATCTTAGCGCTGAGCAGAGAGGCCTGGGGCCGGACTTGAAAGCGCCCGCCCGAGATGGATGGGCTGCTGCCCGGGCGGGGGCGGCCGGGCGCGGGGGATGAGTGATGGGGTGTCGGGGCGCTCAGTCGCCGCCGGCCAGAGATGCCGGCCTCGGGCGGCCGCGGGGACCCGTGCGGGGGCTGCCCCGCCCGCCGCCCTGCCCGGATTTATGGCCTCCTTCAGGCCTGGCAGGGGCTGAGGCCAGGGTGCGGTGGAGGGTTTGAGGTCAGCCTGCCCCCGCTGGATTTCCGCCCTGCGCACAGAGGGGGAACCAGGCCGGGCCCCAGGGGGCAGCGGCGCTCGGGCCGCGCGCACAGGGGCCTCCTTCATCGGCCCCGCAGGACTCCTGAGTGGGGAGGCCTGGGCGCCCCCGGTGACTCCGTCCGCTGCCTCGCCCTCAGCAGACCCCCTGCTCTCCGGCCTCCTGGTCTGTACCCCGCGGGTCCCTCTGCCTGGGGTCCCGGGCGCCCGGAGAAGTCCCTCCCGGCCGTGCAGCCCTGGCGTCTGTGTCTGCTGCTGGAAGGCTTCCCTTGGTACCCTGCTCCAGCCAGACCCCTGGGGCTTCCTCCTCGGTGTCCCGCCCCCTCATAGCCCTTACCACCCTCTGCCACAATCCCTGGGTCTTTGTCCCCAAATGACCACGAGCTTGAGGGCAAGGAGCCCGTTTTTCTTCATCTGGACATCCCCAGAATTTACTCCGTGATATTGACCAAACTACAGTTCATTGAGCTCTTATGTGCTAGTGGCTGTGCTAAATATTTTACTATTTTCTATGTTCATCTGTTTCACAGACGTGGAAACTGAGGCTCAGAGAATCATGAGCCAAGATTCACACTGAGTTTTCTGATTTCAAAACAGAAGTGCTTGACTGTTTAGCTAAGCACCAGCCTGGGGGGAAAATCAGCAAATGTGGAACAAGTTTTCTCTTTCTCCTGAGTCCACCTCCACCGTCCACCCTTTGCATCTGCACAGTAATGTGGCGTCACCTATGTTCTCCTGTCTGAGCCCCATGGCAGTCCTGTGAGGTCAGCGTTATTATGATCATCCCATTATACAGATGGAAAAAATTGAGGTCCAGAGTGGGGACGTGCCCTGCCAGGGCACAGCCGGCAGGGGCTGAGCCAGGACTATGGGGTGTCTGGCCCTCTCCCCATGGCCCGTCAGCTGTCCCCACACCTCCTCCCTCTCAGCCAATTTCAGTGCAGGAGGGCCAACCTGGGGATGCTGAGACTGCAAGTGGACTCTTGGTTCCTCCACTGGGGGAGCAGAGGAGGCTCCCCAAAGCCCAGGAGCTGGAGAACACCCCCTGCCCCAGGAGGGATCTTCCCTTTGGTAGACTGAAGCCCCTGGCTGCCAGCTAGCCTGGGCTCTCCTGAGCCCAGGACATTCCCAAGTGGCCCCGACCCCCTGCCCACCTACAGCCCTCGTGCCGGGCCTGGAGGTGCCTGCCGCATTCCCCCTCCTGTGCAGGCCTGCAGCTCCAGAGTCGGCACAGCTGTTAGGAAGCAGCCTTCTCCCACCACCTCGGCCACCCTGGCAGGGGCTCCGCTTCACACAGGGGTGTGGATGACGGTCCGTCGTGGCTGTCTGGGGAGCTGCTGGAGCAATGCCAGCAGGTTCTGTCTCCAGCTTTCCCTCCTTGCCCTCCATGCCCTGCGGCCTCGCTGGGGCTGGCTCTCTGCATTGTCCATTTTGGGTCCAGATGGTTAACGAGTTGGGATTCTCAAACCCTGTCCCAAGGATCCAGCAGGCTCCCCGTTCACTCACTATTTAGGAGCGAGGGGAGGCTTCAAGGAGGAAATTGACACGTCTGCAACCTCTTTGGGTCAGGAGCACAGTTAGAACTTGAGCCTGCAAACCTTTTCTGCCTCATTCATTCATTCATTCACCCATTCACCTACTGTGTGCAAGCCACGGTTCCTGAGCATTGAGATACCATCACGAACAAGACAGGCAAATGTTTCGTTTTCATGGGGCAACAATCTGGTGGGAAAGACAGACGTTAGACAAAGCATCAGAGAGTAATTACTTCGTGCTGTGATAAATCACTTCCCTCAGAGCTCTGCTCAAGTGTCATCTCCTCAGAGAGACTTTCCCTGACCCCATCCGTGAAAGACCACCCTGTCAATCTCTATCCCTTTCCCTGATTACTTAACAGCAGTGTGAGTATTTGGTATTATGTTATGTGTTTCTTTATTTTCTGCCTTTCCCACTAGAATGTGAACACCGTGAGAGAGGAGATGGTGGCTATTTTGTGGTCAATCTCCAGCGCCTGGCATGTCGTAGATGCTCAATAAACATGAATGAATGAATGAATGAGTGAATGAAGGCAGAGGAACAGCAGCAGGATGCCAAAGAGAACTGATAAGGCCCCGTTAATGTTCTCATTTGGATAGTCGCCGGCGGCTGCCATGAGTGGGGGGTAGCATTTTCCAGCAAGCCTTTGGCGGCACCACAAGGGGCTCTGGATCCTTGGATTAGATCCTGGATCTGCCACGTCCTATATGAGTGATCTTGGCAAGGATTTAACCTCCCTTATCCTCAGTTTCCTCATCTGTAAATTGGGGATGGGTACAGCATCTCCCCTGTGGGGTTACTCTGAGGATACACGGAATGACAGCTGTGAGTGTATTTAGACAAGAGCCTGACCTGTCCTGAGAGTTTAATAAATGCTAGCTATTCTAGCCCATGGCTGCCTCCCATCTCCCACGGAAAATCAGGCTAAGGCATTTAGGATTTTAGAGAAGAGCTCCCTGGCCGGCTTTGCTCTAGGAATGATGGGGTGGGAAGTTGAAAGTCCTGAGAGTTAGCTCATTCCCAGTCTCTCCCTCCAACAAATCATCCTCCTCTCAGCCTCAGTGTCTCCATCTGCTCAAGCTCTCGGCCAGCTTCTCTCTGCGGCTGGGTCCCACCCCCAGCCCATTCCCAGCCAAGCTCCCCATTCCCCGAGGCCCGAACTTCCCGTCAGAGACCTCAGGGCCATGCACAGCCAGGCCTTCACCTCCTGCATGAATATTTTGCACCTGCCCCCAGCCCAGATGTCCTGGAGCCTTGCCTCTCCGGCTCTCTCTGGGCCTGCTCTCTGTCCCCGCCGGCTCCTAGCCAGAAAGCCATTGGCCCCTCCCCATGCCCCCACACCCCACATTCCCTAACTCCCACCCCTCCGTGTCCTCTGCAGCGGGAGGTCACGCCCATCCTTGCGGTAATTAATTTTAAGGGGGTTGCAGTTCAGGCTAGGGGCTCCCCCAATTTTTGAAAGGGCCCTATTTGCCCCCCACCTCCTACTGCAGGAGAGACATGCCCCAGGGAAGTGCAGACACACACACACACACACACACACACGCCACACACACACACACACACACACACACACACACACACACACACGAGGCCTCAGGGAGCGAGCTTCAGAAACGCAGGACAGTGGGAAGGGGGTCGCTGAGGGGGCAGAGAACTGTGGTTTCTGCTGCTGCCTCAGCCTGGGGCTTGGAGAGAAGCTGGGGAGGGGGCGGGGGGGGGAGAGGAGGCGCTGAGTCGGCAGCTGAGCAGTGACGTGGAACATTTCACAGGGCAGAGGCGGCCCGGGATCTGTACCGGGACGAGGTGACCCGGGGAAGTCACCGTCCTTCTCTGGGTCTATTCCTTCCTCTGCCAAATGTCAGCCGCCGACAGCAGGCGGCGTGGGGCCGTGCGGAGCGGGCCCGTCGCAGTCGCCCCGCAGGCGTGTGGCTTGCAGCAGGAGGCGGCACCTGGCTGGGCCTGTATCTCCTCATCCACGAAATGGGGATAATAAGCCTTGCCTTGCAGAACTGCCAGAGGCTGAGAAATGGTGGATGGAAAGCAGCAAATGAGGTGCTTGGAAAACACGTTCCTTCCTGGGGGACCTGCGGACCCCAGGACGAGCTCCAGGCCCCCTTGGAGGGCCTTTCCCCACGCACTCTGTCCCTCACAGCGCTGAGCTGTCCCTAGTAATATATGTATTTGTGTGATGACCGATGAACGCCCTTCTTCTCTGCTAGATTGTAAGCTTCTTGAAGGCAGGCGCCTGATCGTGGCACATAGGTACTTCCATCAGGTCCCGTCAGGAATCCAGAACTCACGTGCGTATTTCAACAGAGGGGACTGAATACGGGGAACTCGTTCTGAAGGGCTTGGAAGAGCAGACAGGCCTGAACGGGATGCTGGGGCAACTCAGGGACAAGAGGCAGCAGGAAGCTGCAGCATCCCTGGGGCCAGAGGGACCAAGGAGCAGGTGATGACAGCAGAGCCCAGAGCCAGGATCAGCCGGGGACACTGGGCCACTGTCAGGCAGGGGCTGCCCGTGGGAGCTGGGACTTGGAGGGAGAGCCTGTCCTCGGGACCTGGAACCACGGAGGGGACCCAGCCACTGCCCAAAATGACGCCAAAGCACAAGGGGGGAAATACCCTGGCTCCTGCCCGCTCGTCTCCAACCAGCTCTCCCCACTGGCCAAGGCTGACAGGAAGCTGGTTGGCAAGGGAGCCTGGGAGCTGTAGTTTGGAGGAGTCAGCCCTGAGACACAGAAGGATGAAGAAAGAGCAGGGGACAGATCTGAGCCGAACAGACAAATGACAGGCCCGAGCCTTGACATATTTGTTCCTTCACAAATGCATATGTCGCGTTTAGTAGGCACTGGGCACTGTTCTAAGATTTTCACAAAGATGAACTCATTTAATAAGCATTTCTTCAAAGAATAAACAGTAGGCGCTCAATACATGCTGCCCGTCCCTGCTGACGGAGCTGCTGCGGTCAGCTCTAAAGAGCTCAGAGCTGCTGTGATTCTGGGATTTTCCTGTCTCTGGCTCCAACATCTCCACCCCCGCCCTGGCCTTCTTGGCCCAGCGAGCCTGGCCCCAGGCCCCTGGCCCCAGGCCCCTGGCCCCAGGCTCAGAGCAGGGAGGAAGGGCGGAGGATGCACCGGAGCCCAAGCCCCTGCCGAGCCCCTCCATCTCTGCCCCGGGCTCCACGGGGAGCCGGCGTGCCCTTTCTGCGCCTGTCACTCAAACCCGGCCCCTTGGAAGTTCAAGCGTGGCCAAAAGGAAGCAGATTTCAAAACACACCTCTGCGGGCCCCGCTCTTCTCCCCCGCCCGCTCCTGGCCGCTGCTCCAGGCTCCCCGGGGGCTCCCTACCCCTGGCCTGTCCCAGGCAGAGCTGAAACCAGAAGGGTCTGGGGCAGAGGTGGGGGGTGGGCTGCGGGGAGCCAGTGAGGGGTCCCACTCCTGCCTGGGGGCTGCTCCTGGGGGGTGGAGAAACCTGAGGCAGATCAGGGCAGAAGCTGCCCCTTCTGTAGCGAGGAGGGGTCCTGGGGGTGGCAGGGGAAAGGGGCTTGACCCCCAAAAATCGGTGAAGCTAGAGGCTTCCCGTTCTGTTTATTCCTCTATTCTTGCACTGGCACAAGGCTTGGCTTCTAGAAGATTCTCCATGAGTACGTGTTGAATAAATGAATGAATGAGTGAATTCCCACTAAGGAGAAGGTGGCCCAACTTTGACACTGAAGGCAAAGGGAGGTGTCTGTTGGAGGGGTCCCCTGACAACCCTCCAGGCACCAGAGACTTAGGCCCCTCTTCCCTCTGTCGGCTTGCTCCCACTGCCTCTCAGCAAGAAGGTTTGGGTCAGAGCACTGGAGAGACACCATCCTGGCTCACGCCTTCTAGCTGTGTGACGTTGGACAAGCCAGTCACCTCAAGCCTCAGCTTTCCTCATCTGTGAAATGGGGAGAGACCTCCCTCCTCCAGAGGGTGCTGTGAGGCCCGAATTGAACGAGGTTCAGAAAATAAATCCTAACACAGCCCCCTGTGTGCCATAAAAGCCTTCACAGATACGGTGACCTTTGGAAGCCAGAGAACGAGCCAGAATGTCCTCCTGTGGGGTTGTCAATAGCTGTAAAAGCAGGGCTGAGGCTCTCACGAGTAGCCACTGCTTCTCGTCATTTCTCTGCAGAAGCAGATGGAAATGGGCAGTGCCTGGTCATGGAGGCTGGTTCTGGGCCAAACGCCGTGACAGGGGGAGCTGGTCCTTCCCGGCTGCTTCCTGGGTGGGTTAGTTTTTTACTCCTTTCCTCCCGTCCTTGCTCAAAGCCCAGCCACAGAGCAGGGGCATCCAGGACCGCACTGTTCGCTGTATTGCAGTGTGGTTCTCCATTTGGAAGATCTCTCCAGAATGTGCCTGAAATTTTGAAGAAGTGAGTTAATATATCAATGATGTCTTTACTGTCCGAACACTTCCGGAATGACAAATAAAAGGCTCTGCTGAATTCAATAAAACGACACATGTTCCTTTCGCAGGATGAAAGTCCTCCTTCTGAGGCTAGCCTGGGGGGCGGGGCGCGGGGGGACACTTTCTGAAGCTCGGGGCTTCGCCCGAAGATTCTCTGATAACTCAGGAGCCAGCTGACATTCAGCGCCTGGATTCCCTGAAACAAAGGAGAGATCCTCGCCCTCCCAGGAGCAAAGAGCTGGCCCAGTGGGTGCCTGCGGTGTGGCCCATCTCTGGCCCCGGCCTGGCCCACCCAGCCCCCCAACAGTCCCAGCCTGACCCCCCCAGGACCCTCGTCCTGTGAGTCACCCGGGAGCATGGTGCAGGCCTTCCGTCTGCAGAGCTGTGAGGAGATGAACCCTGCCCTTGGTGCCCCCTCCCTGCTGAATCCCCTTCCCTTCTCCCGGCCCCAGCAGCCTGCGCCCTCATCCCCTTGACCCTGATGCACCACCCCCAACCTTGCTGATCTTTTGAGTCCGAAGTCTGTCTGTGATTCATTAAAAGAGGCAGACAGCAGGGTAGACTGGGAAGACAAGGCCTTGGGCTCGTGCAGATCTGGACTTGAGTGTTTTAGTTGCTGTGTGACCTAGAGCAAGTGACTTTACCTCTCTGTGCGTCAGTTTCCTTAGCAATGATGGAAACACCCAGCACAGGGCCCGGGAGCTACTATTGTTACCCACTCACTTCCCTCAAGTCTTGTTATCTCTGAGGAAGAAGCAAGTTGGGGGAGAAGGAGCCTGTGGGACATTGGCACGGGGGTGGGGCGGGGGGGGCGGGGCAGCAGAAGTTTCCTCTCAAGGGGAAACAGTGGAAGAGGATGGTTATTTTAATGAACACCTACTATGTGTCAGGCACACAGCTTATTCTACAGGCTCAGAGAGGTTAAGCTACTTGCCCAAGGTCGCACAGCTAACAAAGGTGACTCAGATTCATACCTGGGTCCGGCAGATTCCCAGTTCATCTCAGTTCCCTCCACCCTTGAGAGAATGCCTGCCCAAAGCCATGCACAGGACTGAGTCTTGGAGGGTGGAATGTGGGCCTCCACGAGGGGATGGGGAAGAGGAAGCCCCTTGGTCAGAATCCTGCTGTGAAGTGGGGAGGGGTCGGGGCAGAGCCCCCCCCCCCCCCGTCGCCCTCCCTCTGGCAGCCATTGCTATAGGTGACGGGAGAATCCCCTCTCTCCTGTGACAGTCACGTTCCAGGCAGCGCCATCCTCCCCTGAGGGAAAATCCAAGTGTCCTGGGAACATCGCTGCCTCAGAGGCCCGAGCAGGGTCTGTTTCCCAGGGTCCCGGTGTTCCCAACTCCGTTTCTCATTTCCTATCGATGGATTTGTCCTTACATCCCCCCACTTGGGGCCTCCACACCTCAATCCCTGTTGGTCAAGGGCGTGGAGGTCCAGGACCAGACACAGGGGGCTGGGGAGGGCCGCGATCGTCGGCCATGTCCTCCGCGCTGTAGCCGGGGGGTCCCACGGTTTGGGGCTCCTGGTGGGGAGAGGAGGTGGATGGGCGGGAGGGAGGGAGCCCCAGTTGCCGCTGCTCTGCAGAATCCTCTGGTCCAGCCGTGGGTCAGGCTGAGAGGCCCCTGGCTGGGGCCGGGAGGGGACACTTCGGCCAAGGACCAGGGAGGCTGCAGGTCTCAGCGCTCTCACCACCTCCCCCTCCCCGGCAGCCTGGGAAGGAACCCAAGGTACCCAGTCGGTTTGCTGTGAGTCCACCCAGCTGCTGTGCCCCTTGAATGAATGACTGCCCCTCTCTGTGCCTTGTTTTCCCTGCATGAAAACATGGGAGGGATGACACCGTTCTCTAGACAGCCCTTTGGGGCTGTGGGATCTCCTCAAACTTCATCATCCTCATCTTTCCCCTAAACCCAGCTTGCTTTGCCATGAAACTTCCAGCCAGTCTAAGGAAGGCGTCGGGCCCCTGCCTTCCTGTGTTCCCGGCGAGGCCCCTTCCTCCCTGCGGCCTCCTGCCGGGCTCTGTTGAGGTCACAGGAGTCTCCCAGCCATGGCCAGCCCTGGGGGCAAACTCCAGCTCTCTGCATCTGCATCCAGCCAGCGCCCTCGGGCGGGGTGTCCCCTGTTCCTTGTGTGTGACAGCGACGGGCACCCCTGTTCACCCGAGCGACCCCGTCTGAGTTACCCCTGCTCGTGCCCAGTCGTGCCCCGGGCTGACCCAGAGTCAAGAGACCAGCTTTTGGTGTCAGGCCTGGTCCCCAAGTGGCTGCATGGCCCGGGGGCCGTAACTCCACATCGTTGTGCCTTGATTTCCCCCTCGGAGCGATGGAAGCGCCCCTCCTCTCCATTCCACGCACCTCTCCCATCGTCCCAGACCCTCAAAGGAGCCGGGATGGAGAGGGTTTCCGTGGCCGCTGCCCGGGGGAGGAAGGCTCAGGAAGGCATCTGGCGCTGCCGGCCCCACCCACCACATGCCCGGGAGGCCAGACCTCCAGCACACGCCCACCCCGCCTGGCCGCCTTGCCTGCCACCCCCGGGTTTGTACCCATAATCTGCATATTTAGCAGTTCACCACGTTGCAGCCAAACCAAAAATCCTGCTCGGGTGGGCGGGACCCTGGAAAAGAGCTCCCCACGCTTCCGCAGAGCCCCAAGGCCCCGCTCCCCAAGTCTCCAGGCGGGCAGGGGCGTCAGCTCTGTCCTCAGGTGTCCCCCAGCCTCCAGAGGCCGAGCCAGGCAGCTGAGAAATCAGAATAGTCAAAATAATTGGGGGAGGCATAAAAAAGAAATAAGAACAATTTCATTTGACTTCCAGGACGCTGAGCCAGCCGGACTGGGCATACTGTTCTCCCCATGCTGCAGAGGGGCAAACTGAGGCTCGGGTTCAGTCCTGGGTCATTCAGGGCTGACTGGCCAAGCAAGTGAACTTCTCATCCTTGAGTCTGGAAGCAGCTAGGAGCTGTAAGCGGAACATAGAGTAAGGGACCCCACACCTAACCTCCAATCCCAACTCTGCCTCCACCAGTGTGTGGTCATGGCAACGGGCTTGACCCCTCTGAGACTGTTTCCCCCACCCCCTCACTCCTGGGCTCTCTCCAGCCCCCTGATTCAGCCTCCCACCTCCCAGCCCCAGCCCCAAAGGGGAGGACCTTTGAGTGTCACTGATTCTCCTAAAAAAATGGAAATGGACCCCCTTAGAAAGTTGGTACCAAGAAATGTGCACAGCAGGCATCCTGGTGCCCTTAGCTCATCCTTGAACCCGACCCCTACCCTAAAATACCAGCCACTTAGCATCTCCCGAGGTCTGTCTAGGGACCAGAGTGCTCTATGGGCCTTTCCGTTTCGTCCCGAAGTCAGCCCTTCGGAGAGGGAGGGAGACGGAGGATGGTCAAGGAGACGGGGTCAGGGCGTGGCCGGGGCCGGACTCCACGCCCGAGCCTCCCCCCACGCTGCAGAGCCCACAGCCACGGGGGCACCTTCGAGAAGAATGCATCTTCCCACTTCCTGCTCCCGGCCCCTCCCTGCAACCCAGTCGGCCCATGGCCCAGCCTCTCCCAGATCCCGAAGGGCGTGCCCACCCCTCCCTATCGTCAGCAACCACCACCTCCGCCCTTCCTCTCTCCTGGGGCGCCTCCTCGCTGCAGACATCTCTACCCACCTGCGACCGCCACAGCCCGACTCAGCCGCCGTGCACGGGGTCTGTCTCCCTGGCTGCACGGGGTGCCATCAGGGCAGGATTCGGGGTTCCAGATCTCCTGTCCTCCCCTCTATTCAGGAATCTGACAAGTGCATCCTGCCAGGCACTGTTCTGGTGATGGAGACAAAGCCACTAAAAACTGTCCCCAGTCCCATCATCGTCAGCGCAGGCTGCCCCCCGTCCCCCTTAGGTGTCCACCGATGGATGCAGCACAGACTTCAGACGGGAAATAGGAGAGTCACGGCCAGAATCAGAAGACCAGGGTGGAGGTGTTCACCTTGCCGTTAACTCACTGTGTGACCTTGAACGAGCCACTCGGCCTCTGAGCCTCAGCTTTCCCCTCTGTCAAACGGGCGACCTGAACTCCAGCAGTCACGCAGCGTCGGTCACTCCTGCCCCACGGTCCCAACTGCTGTCACGTCCTCCGACCACCTGTGTCTCTATTCACTGAATAGTATTCTTTAAATAAATGTGCCTTTCCCCGTTAAATCAATTTGTTTTAAAAGGAAATTTTAAATCACTTCTACAAATGAAAAAAGTCTCATTTGCCGTAAGAAATAAAAGGTAACCAGAAAAATAAATACAGTGAAGACAAAATCATGTTATTAGCCTCACAGGGAACTATTCTCCGCCAGAGACTGTGGTCTCAGCGCCCCGCTCTCTCTCTGCTATTCATTCATCAAACGAATGGCCCTGAGCCCCTTCCACGTGCCAGGCACGATTCTGGTGCCGGAGATAAAGGATTAAAAAGAAATAGACCGAGTCCCTGCTTGCTGGAGCTCACGGCCCAGTGGAGGGAGACAGGAAATAAGTAAAACACAGGGTGGTAGAAGCCCCTGCTAGGGAAGGAAAGCAAATGGAGGATCGCTGGGGTGGCTCCCTTGCCCAGGATGGTCAGGTGGGGTGAGGTCTCATTGTGAATTTGTGCAAAGCTCTGAAGGAAGCAAGGGCTTGAACTATGCAGATATCGGAGAAAAGAACATTTGGGTCAGAGAAAACGGCAGGTGCAAAGGCCCTGAGGCAGAAGCGTGCTGGCAAATCTGAGGAATCGCAGGGAGCCCTGTGCAGAGTGAGCTGGGGGAGAGATCAGAGAGGTGACGGGGCGGCCACTGTTAGCAGGGACAGTTAGGAGTGTCCTAGAGGAGATAAAGACAGAGGAGCAGCAAATGGAGGCCTCCTCATTGGCTTAATCAGGAGGGAAAAGAGTCAAGGGAACGACCCTCTGGTTCTGTGACTCAGTGCTTTGCCCTGCAGGGTCTTGTGGCCCTCTGAAGTCGTCCTGTGGACGGCCCACCGGGCACACATCCCATCCTGCCATTGAGTTCGCCTCCAGGCCATCTGGGTTCTGTCCTGCTCTCAGGATTCACGATTCTCCGTGTTTCCAGGCTGGGCACGGAGCAGCTCAGGGAGCGATCTCAAGTCGTCCACAAACGCCCGGGGGGGCCTCCCTTCCACCTCCTATTGATACGTCTGTGTGCTGTATCCCCTTCCTTCCCGACTGTCTGACTCCACGCTGGGCACCTGGAGATCCTCCTGTTCCAGACCCAAGAAGAGCACACCATTACCTCCCCCATTGTACAGATGGGGAAACTGAGGCTTCCAGGTGTCAAGACAGGACGAGACAGTGGGCACCCCAAGCTGGGCTGCAGGGACCCCCAGTCTCACCCCTTCCCTCCGCCCTGCAGGCCTCGCCCTGGCGACACCACCATCAGTGGACCACAGAGGCGCCCGGGTGCGCAGTGACGGGGTTCTGCGGCCAGGTGGGGCCTATAGGCGTGGCCGTGCGCTAGACTCTCCCTCAGTGAGGCCGCCAGGGCTGGAGAAGCCAAGAGAGCAAAGCCTCGAGCCCCCTCTGGGGCTGCCATTGGAGTAGGGAGGCAGCCCCCCAAAACCCTCTTTCTGGAAGGATCCAGGCTGGGAGAGGGTAGGAGGGAGGCAGGTCCAGGGCTGGGACCAGGGTGAAGCAAGCCGAGTGCCCAGGGTGCAGAACAGGAGGAGGCTCCCCTCTGGCGGGCACTGGCTCACGGGGGGAAGCACCTCCTTGCCTTTTGCCCCCGGCTTCTGGCTCGCCTCGCCCCAGCCCCACCTTGAACTGGGCCCGGCCCCCAGCCCCACCCGGGCAGAGGGAAGCCTCTCCGCCCCCTTCCCCCCAGCTCCACGCTTCAGGGCGCAGGCTGGCTGAGCTGTTGCCGCTCACGGTCTTCCACCTCCTGCTCTCCGTGTGATCTTAGGCCAGCAGCCCTCTCTGGGCCTCAGTTTCCCCATCTGTAAAAGCGGACAGTTGAACTAGATTAAACCACCAGAGCATCAGAATCACTTGGGGCACATGCAGGGGCGCAATGGGGGAGCTCGGCAGATTTCAGGGCCCCACCCCAAACCCACTGAACCAGAATCTCAGGCTGGAGGGGCCCAGAGATCTGTACTTTAAGTCTGCTGGACCATCTATTCTATGAGCTACTTAGAGCTTCCCCTGTCTTTGGGTTACGTACCCCAAAGTGGAGATAATGCCACCCCTGCATGCATGCATTCATTCATCCAGTCAAGCCACACAAATTGCTTGAGTGGTTCCTGGGGGCCAGGAACTGTTCTAGGGTCACAGCCTGCAGAAGGAGGCAGCCACAGTCCTGCACTCACAGAGCGTACACGCTGGTGGGGAGGTGATTTTAGATGATAAGAGCTGTGAGGAAGACACTGTGGATGAGACTGGGAGGGGCAGGGCCACCTTAGGGCCCTTCAAGATGCCTCCTTGAGAAGAGACATTGGAGCTGACACCGGGATGATATGGCACTCTGGAGGAAATGTGCTCCAGGCAGCAAGAACAGCTTGTGCAAGGGTCCTGGGGCAGGCACAAATCTGTTGCATGTGAGCAACAGAGAGAAGGCCGGTGCAGCTGGAACGTGGGGAGTCGTGGGGGAGGAGTAGGTGACAAGGGGGCGAGGAGAGCAGAGAGCAGGGGCCAGGGCCTGCAGGGTGCCCCTGGGCAGGCATTCGGCAGGCTGTAGCAGGATGGGATCTTCAACAGATGGCTCCAGATGGAGGCTGAGAACAGTCTGGAAGGTGCACTAGAGGAAGCAGGGAGGCGACCGCAGTTGTCCAGGCCGGATGGTCCAGGGGCTGGGCTGGAGGTGGGACAGACGGGATGGAGAGTCCGATGGGGCATCCCTTTGGAGGGAGGGTAGACAGAGGTTTTGAATGGACCTCCCTGGGCTCGGGTGGATGGACGCGCGCGGGGGGGGGGGGGTGTCTCAGCGACTCGGGGGCGGGGCTGGGTCCTACCGCGCCCCCTTCAGAGGCGGGGCCTGGTGGGTGTGAAGGGCAGCGCAGAGCCCGCCGGCCCCGCAGAGCACGGGTAATTCCCAAAGTCGCCACAAGGTGGCGGGATTCCGGCGACTGCAGGAGCAGCCGAGCGCCGCCCGCTCGGGGCAGGGGGCGCGGGCTGGACCGGCGGGCGCGTGACTCCCCCCCTCGCGCGGCCGCCTGTGCGAATGCTGCCTCCCGCGTGGCGCAGTGCGCAGCCCGGCCTGCAGTCCGAGCTCTGGTCTGTCTGGGGGTGCTAACCAGTGAGTGGGGGCTTAGCCGGGCCTAACGTGGACCCCTGCCCACAGCAAGCAGAGCCCCCGGAAGGCCCGGCGGGGGCTGGCCCGGCTCTGCGCCGTAGCAGCTGTGAACCCCAGACGAGCTGCTTCCTCTCTCCGTGCCTCCGTTTCCCCATCTGTCAACCGGGGAGGATAATAGCCCCACCCCCACAGGGTTGCTGGGCCCATTAAATGAGCTAATACACAAAAGTGCTTCGGAGAGGGGCCTGGGTCGTTGTGGGTCGTCACTAAATGTTGTTGCCACATTGTTCCTTTCGCTGGCACGTGAGCTGGGGACGGAGCTCGGCTCAGGCGGGAGGAGGTGTGGGCAGGAAGGGCAGGGATGCCCCGGGGGGCGCGGGGACCGGGGGCCCACGGCCTGCACCTGTGTGCTGGCCCTGAGCTGACAGGGCGGAGACAGACAGGAGCGAGTCCCCCTGCTTGAGAAGCTGCCTGGTGGAACGGGGAAACTGAGCCAGAGAGAATGTTCCCACCCAGCCAGGTGAGTGCGGGAGGGGGGCGGCCACGGGCGGATCAGGAAGGTCCCGGAAGGACCTAGGAGGCCTCCTGGAGCAGATGAGATGGCTGAGGAGGGACCAGACAGGCAGAGAAGGGGTGGGGGGAGGAGGGAAAGGGGGGGAGGGAGGGAAGGTGGGTGTTTGCTGAGAGAGCAAGGGGCCATGGCCCGGAAGAGAGGGAATGGTGAGGGGGCGAGGAAGGGGAGTTTAGATGGAAGATTGAAGAGCCTTGAACGCTGAGAAGGGAAATTTTGATTTCTCCCACTGGGAGCCCCTGAAAAAAATAATCTGATCTAACAATAGTATATAATCTGCCAGGTGCTTATACATATCTCATTTAATATTCAGAAGAACCCTCTTGTTATCAACAACTATTATTATCTCTGTTGGAGATGAAGAGACTGAGGGTCAGAGAAGGCCAGTGATTTTCTCTAGGTCACACAGCTGGGAGGTGGCAGCAGCAGGCATAGGACCTGGCCCACCCTCTGGGGCGCCCTCCCCAGACGGGAAGTGGAGGGTGCTGGGCTGAGACTGGACCTGGCCCACCCTCTGGGGCGCCCTCCCCAGACGGGAAGTGGAGGGTGCTGGGCTGAGACTGGGCCAGGTCTCCTCCGGGCTCTGCCTCTGCCTCGCTGTGTGCCCTTGACTGGAGCGTCCTGCTCCTCCTGTGGGAAGTGAAGGGAGCTGAAGGAGAGGGGCCCGGAGCGGGGAGAGGTGGGCCGCCGGGCTGGGTGGGGCTGGGCTGTGGCCTCCGCAGGCGCCGGGAGGCCGGGTTCACCCCCGCTCCGGGGAGTGAGGGGCTGACCAGGGCGAGGGCCCCGCTCGGGAGCGGCCTGGGAGCTGTGCGGCCCGGCCTGGAGCTAATTAGCCACTGGGAGCGGGGTGCGAGGGCGGTGACCTTCGGGGACGGGCTGGCGTCCTGCTGGCCGTGACACCAGGCGCAGCGCCCACGGACATCCGGCCCACTCGCCAGCAGGCCGGAGCGAGGCTCCGCAGCGAGGGGCAGAGCTGGGGTCCAGCGGGGTGGCGGGGACCCAGCTCAGCCCTGCCCCCAGGCCCGGGGTGACCTGGGACTAGTTCCTGCCCGCCTCTCGACCAGTCCCCATCTAGAAAGGCGAAGGAGGAAGCTGGAGCCCCCTTGCTGGGGCTGCCTTCCGAGGCCAGGGAGGCGGGAAGTGCCGGGGCTGGGGGGCCGTCTGGCTGTGGGGGACAGCGGGGTGATCCGGCAGTGAGGACCCGCAGGGTCATCAAGACTTGCACGTGGAGGGGACCCTGGGACCTGGCCGTGGTTTGAGCTCTTTGGGCTGCTCAGGGTCACTGCAGGGGACGGGTGGTCGGAGGGGGCGGAGCTCCTGGCCCTGCCCCTCCAGACCCCCACAGCTTTGCTTTATCTGCTTGCACTTCCGCAGGAGACGCGGCTTGAAGCAGGCTCCTGCTAAACGTCAGCTTGAAAATTCCTGGCCTAGGCCCAACCTGTTTCACAGAGAGAACAGCCCAGAGAGGGGAAGGGACTTGCTTGAGTCACACAGCCCAGGAGGTGAGGGGACAGGGTGAGAGAGGAGCACCGACCCCACCTCCCTATCCCCTTATCTCCAGCGTGTCTGCCTCTCAAGAAAGGTCTTCAGTCTCCCTGGGTGGGCTCATGCAGGCACAGAAGAGCCACTAGGAGGTGTGGTCCACCTGGACCATCGGCTCTCCTGACATCTTTGGGCAACCCAGACAGTCTCATTTATTCTTCGTTCTTTGTCCTTTCTTCCTCAGAATTCCGGGCTGGTGAGTTTTTCATTTCATTTCCACTCAGAGAGGCAGAACTGGGGAGGTGGGAAGTCTGCAAATGCCCCCAGCCTTCCCCAACCTTCCAGGGGGGACGTCAACTTAAGAAAAAAAAAAAAAAAGCAAGCAAATCAAACCTTTATCAACTATCCCACAGGACCTGGCGGCCTACCCACGTCCTGGCATAGCAATATTGCCCCCACCTGGCAGATGAGGAAACCGAGGCTCAGAGAGGTGAATAGACTCTCCTGGTGGTCCCAGCTGAGACCAGAACGCAGGCCTCGAGACTCCACGGCGCATGCAGCTTGATACGGTGAGGCTTCTCACGCCTCTCGCGGGGCCTCGTCCTGGATGCAGAGCCACCTGCCTCCGCCCCCATCTGCTGGGCCAGCAGCATCCTCAGGTGTCATCCGCTCCGGGTGAGCCTGGACCACGGTCTCAGGGCCCGGAAGTGCCCATTTCAGAGACAAGGGCGACACCTGGTGGACGCCTGTGAGCATGACATGCTGCTACAAGTGACCGGAGTAACCTGGAAGGAGCCTGGGCCCCTTGACTCCTCCGCTGCCCGCCTCCCTCAGCGCGGATTTATTGAAGGCCTACTATGTGCCAGGCACAGCCTGAGACATCGGGAACACAGAACTAAACGTGATCTGCCTCAAGAAACTTCCAGCATATAACACGGTTTATATTATACAACAATAATTGCAATGCAAAGTATGACACCAAGTTTTCACATCTTTTTCCTTTTAGTCAGAGCAAATGAAATCCACATGGAAATGTAATTTGCAATCACAGCCAACACTTATCAAGCATTCACGACACGCGAGCACTGTCCTAAGTGTTTACCTGAACAAACTCATTTCATCCTGCCAACATCTGCTAGGAGGCAGGCCTTATCATGAACTCCATTTCACAGACAGTAAATATATTATAGCTACATCTACTATCATGTACGTGATAAGATACCATTGGCTCCGTTTTCAAACTAGTGATCAGAGAAACTGAGCAACCTAGCCAGGGTCACACAGCTCCAGAGATGAGTCAGGATTTGAGCCTGGGCAGACTGGCTCTGGAAGCCCTGCCCTTCATCTCAATGTTATACTGGCTCTGTGCACGGCTGATGCAAGCCTGGCTTCTCCGGCTGAAAGGGAGGGGATGGTGTAGGAGCCACGCTTGTTCGGCCCGTCCCACACCTCCTCTGGACACCCAGGGAGCCCTCAACAGCCGTTGAGCTCAGTGTGGAACTCAGTGCCCACCTGACGTGGAGATGTTGACAGGTTTTGAGCAGAGAAGAAGAACAATTGGGCTTGCATGTTGCAATGGTTGCTCCAGGGGAGAACAAGGGGCTCAGGACTGGAGGCTGCCATCAGAGTTAAGGGGCTGAGCTGGGGCAGCAGCCACGGGAGTAGAGGGCAGGAGGGCAGAGGTGAAAAGGTGCTCTGTCTTCACCATGGAGATCATGTGACCACAAGCTTAGTTTTTAATTTACTTGGAGGTGAAGGTGGGGGTGGGATATGTTGCTAGTTTGCTTCATGAGCCAATTAATTCATTCACAACTGTCTATAGAACATCTGCTATGTGTCAGTCATTGTTCTAGATGCTGGGGATATGGTGGGGAACAAGGATACAAGGTCCTGCTCTCACAGAACTTACACTGTATGGGGAGAGTCCAACAATAATCTAAAAAGTAAATAAGATAAACGAAAATGGTGATAAATGCCGTGGGGCAGATAAAGCAGGGCAATGTGCTGAGAGAGCAATATTTGTAGCAATTAAGAGTAGAGACTTCAGAGCCAGACCAGCTGGTATGAATTCTTACATTGCCACTGACTGTGTAGATCTGAGGACAGAGTGCTTCTGGTGGAGGGAACAGCAAGTGCAAAGGCCCTGGGATGGGAAAGTGCTTGGGGCATGAGAGAAACAAAAAGTGTGACTGAAGCATGGAGGGGAGGAAGTCAGAGAAGTAGGCAGGGGTCAGATCCCATGCATGGTGGCAAGCTTGGATTTTTGTCCGAGAACAGTTAGGAGGTGATTATATTCATCCAGGACAGAGGTGAATGGTGACTTGGAGTAGAGTGAAAGTGGCAGAGATCAAAGGAAAGGGAAAGATTCTGATGTATTTGGAGGTAGAATTGGTGGGGTTTGCTGACAGGCCATAAATAGGGGGCAGTCACGGGAAGGGAGGAATCAAAGGCATGTTCTAGAGTTTGGACCATGGATGGACGGTGCTGCACTTCACTGAGATGAGGAAGGCAGGAGGAACAGGTATGGGCAGGAGGCTGAGGGGAACGAGAGTTCTACACGTGGTTATACAAGAAGAGATGAGACATAAACTAATGGATATATGAATCTGGGAAATACTGACCAGATCAGATCTGGAACGATAGATGGTGGTGTCATCTCATTAAGAGAAGGAGAGCTATGGACTGGGAGAAGATATTCATAATTCTACATCCAGACATGTAATGAACTCCCATCAATATCACTGTTAATACCAACAGTGTCAATACCATACCATTATCAGTGGTAATGTCAGTATGTTACAGTCATCAATGCCACCACCATCACCATCACCACCAACATCACCATTAGAACCATCATCACCACCATTACCATCAGTACCATCACCATCATCACCATTACAATCACCATTACAATCACCATCATCACCACCATCACCACCATCACTATCACCACAATCATCACCCTTACAATCATCAACATCACCACCATCACTATCATCACCATCATCACAAACATCACCATTACAATCATCATCATCACCACCATCACCATCATCATTGCCATCACTACAATCATCACCATTACAATCATCAACATCACCACCATCACCATCACACCATCACCACCACCATCACCATTACAATCATCATCACCACCATCACTACTATCATCACCATCACCATTGCAATCATCACTATCACTACCACTATCATCAAAATCATCACCATCCCCACCACCACCACTATCAGTTTCACTGTTAATACCACCAGCAGCATCACCATACTCACTATCACCATCAGCAGTGCTATAGTCATCTCCATCACCAACATCACCACCAGTACCACCATTACGATTCCCATCATCACCATCACTGTCTCTATCACACCACCATCATCCCCGGCAGTAGCAGCATCGTGTCACCATTACCACCCTATCCATCACTATCATTATCATCATCATGACCGACGCCCGCATTACCTTACCATCATGCCGTCACCATCCTCCTCATCACTACAGCCATCACCATCACCATCATCATCATTACACCATCATCAGCATTATTGGCATTGCCATCATCATCATCACACCATCATCAGCATTATTGGCATTGCCATCATCATCATCATGGCCCCCACCACCATCAGTGTCACCATTAACACCCCTAATACCATTGCCATCCTCGCTATAACACTTATAATCATCTCCACCATTATCATCATCACCATCAGAAACAGCAGAATCGCCACCCCCATCACCACCACCATTTCCATTTCCATCACTGTCGTCATCATCATCATCTGTTCTGGAATTCCATCCTTCTTGTAAAGCCCAACCCCCTTGACCTGTGACCTCACTCACCTGCACTATTCCTCAGTGACGTTGAGCTCACTCTTTCCACTTGACAGATGGTTGGGGGGTGGGGGTGGGGTTCAAACAGAGGCGGTACCTTATTCAGAACCAGCCACGGAATGAGGGATGGAAGTTTTGCTTCAGGCAATGAGGACTTGAGTCAGGGGCCCTAGAATTTGAAGATGATTTTAGAAAAAAGGTCACCCTCAGAATCCATATAAACTGAGTGAATCCCTCCAAGAGAAATTGCCAGGGTACAGATTAACCTGCTGTTAGCAAGACTCCAAATCCAGCGGCTTCAGCAAGATGGAAATTTCTCTCTCTTGGGCCAGGCTGGCACGGCTGCTCAAGGTTGATGGGGACCCAGGCTTTCTATACATTTCTCCATCATCCTCAGCAGGCAGCTTCCATTCCTAGCCCGAGAAAGCTGCCCGGTTCCCACTGCTGTGTCCGCATTGCAGGCAGCGAAATGGGGGCCAGGGACGAGAAGGGCACTCTCTTCTCCCGTAAGGACTCGACTCAGAAGTGCACACCCACTGGCCGGAGAGAGGGGTCTCTGTCCACCAAGATAAGGATCTGCATTCCATTATCACTAATTGTTGTATTAATAAAATTTGCTGCTTACCAAGTCACGACTAAATGTTAACTTTTATGCAAAAATTTCACACATACCATATTTAATCTCGTGAGATAGGTATTACTGCTCTTTTCATTGTACACGTGAGAGAAAGGCTGTTCAAAGAGGTTGGGTCCCTAAGGTACTCGCCGGACTCTCCTCCGGGACAGCCAGACCTCAGCCGTGTCCATTCGCCGATCCGTCTAGTCAGGGTTAAAAGGACTCTGGAGACGGAACGCCTGGCTTCACACGCTAACTCGGCCAATTCCTGGCTGTTCGCCCTTGGACACGTGACTTAGGCTCTATTTCTCTATGCTTCAGTTTTCTCCTCTGTCAAATGGGGCCATTCAGGATGACATAATTCGTGAAAAGCCCTCAGCACAGTGCCCGGCACACAGTGAGTGCTGAGAGAATATTAAGCAGTAATAATAACACCAGTTGTAGCAGCAGCAACAGTATTTCTCAGCGGACGTCATTCCTCCTGGGTTGTGACCTGACAGCCCCTCTACTGTGAGTCCTTCCACGAGGGGCACTGATCAGTGACGCTAATGCTGCTGCGGCTGATGGAGAAAAAAGATGCTGATGGTGACTCTGATGGTGTTGAGGAAGACGATAGTGATGATGGTGAGGACGGTGTTAATAGTGGCACTGATGGTGGTGGCACTGGTGACGGGGGAGCGAAGATGATGATGACAATTGTGATGATGATGAAAGTCATGGGGCTGGTAGTGGGGGTTGTGAGGGTGGTGATAGTGGATTGTAATGGGAATGGTGAGAATGGTGAGAATGTTGGTGGTAACATTGATGACATCACTGGTGACCGTGATGATGGTGGCTGTTGATGGTGATGGTGGTCATAGTGACGCTACTGCTAAAGCTGATTTCTCTCTTATGTGAACGTCCAGGTTGGCAGACCCAGCTGAGTATGCAGTTGAAACCCCAGTACCTTCTGTCTTTGTTGCTCAGCCTCTTCAACGTTTGGCTGCTATCTTGAAGTCTAAGACGGCTGCTGCATCTCCAGCCATCACATCTGTATTCTAGCCAGTGGGAATGTGGGGGGTGGGGGTGGGAGGAGGAGGGAAAGGCACTCTCCTGCCCTTTTAAGGGCATGACCTAGAAATTTTAAAATATAAATCAGACAACATTCTTTATAAATACTGCTTTATCACGGATCAAGTTCATTATATGCCCCCATGTCAAAATATAGAAAGACCCGCAAGCAAATTCCTCTCAGACCCCGGAAAAAGGTGGTCTCTCGTGATGAACTAGACGTTTTCTTCCACTAGAGGCAGCAAAGGGCCCAGGCTCCAGAGACAGACGACTGGCTTCCCGACTGGACCAGGCGGTGGGGCCAGGCTGGGGTCTGGCACCAGCAGCGCAGACTTGGCGCCCTAACGAGGACTAGGGAAGGTTTCTAGAACGTCAGGGACAGGTCTTGGCAGAAAGCGTTTTTTGCTTCTGCTCCTTAAAACACGTTCCTAGTGGACTGAAGTTAACATTCGATGTGACTGTTTCAAGTACCGGTTAAGACAATGAACTTAGGAGTCCTGAAGACGTATTTCCTCATTTTGGCGCCCGCAGGCCCTGTTTCACAGTCTTAGGCAATTCTCTGAGTCTCGCTTTTCTTCTCTTACTTTATTTTTTATTGACTTAATTTTTTTAGAGCCGTTTTGGGTTCACAGCAAAATGAGGAGACGGTACAGAGGTTTCCCATACACCCCTGCCCCCACACAGGCACAGCCTCCCGCCTTGTCCAAATCCCCCACCAGAGTGGGACATTTGTCACAGTTGATGAACCTACATTGACACATCACTATCACCCAGAGTCCATGGTTTCCATGAGGCTTCTCTCTTGGTGTACATTCTATGGGTATGGACAAATGTGTAATGACTGTGTCCATCATTATAGTATCATACAGAGCAGTTTCACTGCCCTAAAAATCCTCTGTGCTCAGCCTATTCATCCCTCCCTCCCCAAACCCCTTAACCCCAGGCAGCCACTGATCTTTTTATTGTCTCCATAGTTTTGTCTTTTCCAGAATGTCACATAGTTGGAAGCATACAGCATGTAGCATTTTCAGATTGGCGTCTTTCACTTAGTAACATGCATTTAGGTTCCTCCGTGTCTTTTCATGGCTTGAGAGCTCATTTCTTTTTAGCAATGAATAATATTCCATTGTTTTGTTGTATCACAGTTTGTTTATCCATTCACCTACTGAAGGATATCTCGGTTTCTTCCAAATTTTGCCAATTATGAATAAAGCTGCTATAAACACTTGTGAACAGGTTTTTGTGTGGATGTAGGTTTTCAAGCCCTTTGGGTAGATATCAGGAATGTGATCGCTGGATCGTATGGTAAGAGGATGTTTAGTTTTGTAAGAAACGGCTAGACTGTCTTCCAAAGTGGCTGAACCATCTTGCATTCCCACCAGCAATGAATGAGAGTTCCTGTCTCTCCACATCCTCACCAGCATTTGCTATTGTCAGTGTTTTGGATTTGGGCCATCCTAAGGTGTGTAGTGGTGTCTTGTTGTTGTTTCAATTTGCATTTCCTGATGACACGTGACGTGGAACATCTTTTCGTATCCTTTTTTGCCATCTATATATCTTCTTTGGTGAAGTGTCTGTTAAGATCTTTGGTCCATTTTTTAATCAGATTGTTTTCTTATTGTTGAGTTTAAGGAGTTCTTTGCATATTTTGGATAAGTCTTTTATCAGATGTGTCTTTTGCAAATATTTTTTTTCTCAGTCTGTGGCTTGTCTTCTCGTTCTCTTGACATTGTCTTTCACAGGGCAAAAGTTTTTAATTTCAATGAAGTCCAGCTTATCAATTAATTATTTCTTTCATGGATCACGCCTTTGGTGTTGTATCTAAAAAGTCATTGCCATACCCCGGGTCATCTAGGTTTTCTATGTTATCTTCTAGGAGTTTTATAGGAGTTTTGCATTTTATATTTAGGTCTGTGATCCATTTTGAGTTAATTTTTGTGAAGAGTGTAAGGTCTGTGTCTAGATTCCTTTTTTTTCACATGTGGGTGTCCAGTTGTCCCAGCACCATTTGTGGAAAAGACTACCTTTGCTCCATTGTATTGCCTTTGCTCCTTTGTCAAAGAACAGTTGACACTGGTGGGTCTGTTTGTCCACTGGGCGCACGCTGTGTGGACACGATGATCGGGGGCTCCTTGGTGAATGAAGGGTGTCAGTCCACCACTCAACCATTTCTCTAGGTTTTTCAACAACACCGTGTCATGCTCTGGAAAGGTGGTAATGCATTCCAGAACGAACAACACTTTTATGATCACTCTTTACTTTCTTATACATGAAAAAAGGTATGGGCAGTAGATGTGTGGCCAAATGAATGGTTTCATCCATCATTTCTTTCATTACCAAACTTTTCTATCAGCAGATTAGATTTTCTAGTTGAGATTTTCCAGGTCTCCTGGCTCAACTTCTTTCTTCCCAGGCTTTTCCTTTTTCGTAGAAAACATTAACACTTAAAGACACGGGGAGGACGCCAGTGGTGGTTTCTGGCCTGTCACACAGTGTAGACACTGGATGTGGCTCTCCAGGAAGACCCACTGAGATGTAACCACCACTCGCATGGTCTTCTTGCCAGATCCCCCCACAGCGGGAACCTTCTTACACCGTTTGCCTGCAGAGTCATTAGAGCAGGCTTTTTGTTCATTAGTCCGAGAGTGGATTTGGGGTAAATATTTTTTTCAAAATGTTCACATTTTTTCATTGTGTGTGTGTATCACCCTTTCTTCAGAGGAAATCTTATTCTGATATGTAGTTGAACAGTTGAGAGCAGAGCTGCTGGAGGAAGGGGGTCGGGGGCCCGAAGCCCCTCCACTGAGCCTCCACCGTGGACCCCAGGCTCGTCCGCACTGTGTGAAGATGTCCATCATCCTACAGCGTGCTCCGAAGTGGAGCTCAGTTTTGTGCTCACCTGGAGCTTTCCTCAGCTGGGCTTTTTACAGATGTAACTTCCCTGGCCCTTTACGTCACGACTCTGTCTTTTTGCCTTTGTTGGTGATGTTTTCTCATCTCTTCTCCTGGTCATTGCTGGCTGCTCTTGGGGATATAAACAAATTGATAGATGTGCTTCTGAATGCCCTCTGGGCCACCGTGGCCCAGGTCAACATCTCCGGCCTGGGTTACCACAGTGGCCTCCTCCTGGTCCCCCTCTTCTAGCCTTGCCTCCCTGGGCTCTCTTCTCCACCCAGCAGCCCGAGGGATCCTGTTAAAACATGAGTCAGATCATGCCATTTCTCTGCTCAAATCCTTCCTTCTGAGTAGAAACCCAAGCCCATAAGGCCCTCCGTCACCTGGCCCCTGCCACCTCTCTGCCTCATTTCCCATTACTAGCCCTCATGCACCCTATTCCAACCTTGCTTCAGCCTCAGGGCCTTTGCACATGCAACCCTCTGCCCGGGATGCTCTTCCTCTGGGTATCCTCAAGGTCTCACTCCATCACTTCATTCAGGTCTCTGCTCACGTGTCATCTCCTCAGATGGGCTTCCCTGACCTGTTATACGAAACAACCTCCCTCTTCCAGAAACTTCCTGCCCATTACCATGCCTCAATATTCTCCAGCGCACTTGTCACCACCCGCATATTATATATAATTGTCTGTCCTTCAGGAAGGTAAGAAGCTCCAAGAGGGCAGGCCCTTGACTGTTCTGTTCACTGCTGGTGTTCTCCATGCTAGAATATTGCCCAGTACACAACAGGCCCTCAGCAATATTTGTGAGACGAAGAAATGAATTACAGTCACACGAGAGTATGAAGCAGGATTTATTCCTTCAGTTGCTTTGTAGCTGGTGTGTGAGGTAACTCCACTGCCGAGGGTCCAGCTCTCAGTCTGGAGGGGCTGGCGGTGGAGGGTCCTCTTGTTCCCAATCCTCCCCTCCCTGTCCCTGCGGGATTAGACAGCCCCGCCCACTGTCATGTGACCCGCAGCCCCTCCAGAGGGAGGACACTGCTCTGCCCACTGAGGCGGAGCTCTGCCCTGTGACTTGCCTTACCCAGTGGAAATGTGGGCAGGAGGGACAGACTCCACATCTCAGCAGAAGCTCTGAGAGCCGTTCACGGAGCTGGGCTGTGGAGAAGAGTGTATCCCTAATAGGGGCCAATTTTTCATCTTGCACCCGGGAATGATGAAGACACAGGGACAGAGCCTCACCTGATCCAGGCCATCTTCAGGGGTCATTTGACATAAAAGTGAAATAAACCTTTGTTGTTATAAGTCGATGAGATTTGGGGGGTTCTTTGTTACTGCAGCATAACCTTGCAAGAGCTGACTGATATGGGGCTAAGGGGCAGCACCGGGCAAGTGGTCAAGTTAGCTGACCTCTGAAGTCCCTTCTAGGCCCTCACTCTGGACTCCCTGGCTCTCTCTCAGTGAACAGGACGTGAGTCCTGAACAAGGAGGCGTGCTGGGGAGGCCACATAGCATATTTATGAGGTTTCAGAGTCAGGCAGTCCTGGCTTGATCCCAGCCTTGCCACTTACCAGCTGCGAGATCTTATTCAAATTATCTAAACTCCCTGAGCCTCAGTTTCCTTCTCCATAAATGGGGATGGTCATTGTTCCCACCTCAGAGGGTCGGTGTGAGGGTTAGACGAGATAATGCCCAGGGTCTGGCGTGTTGTGTGCCCTCCGTCAGGAGGAGCCGTGGTGGACACTGGTCATGGTCACAGCTGCCGTGCGTCCTCTGCAGTCTTCCTATACTCGAGGAAACTCCCCCATCACGAGTTCTACCTCCCTAAGTGGGCATCGAACTCTAACTCCCAGCCACCCCGGCAGCCAGCCTGCAGAACGGCCTAGGCCCACGCAAGGCCTGGATTCGGAGGGAACAGGCTCTGCGAGGGGCTTCTGTGCTTAGTGGTGTGACAGAGGGGACCTCCTGGTGGTGTCTCCCAGGGGTTGCGGAGCTGACTTCCTGGGGCAGAGGATGGTGACTTATTAGGCCGGTTCTGCAGTGGAGTTTGGGGCCTTATTCCTGGGAATTGAGCTTGGGCCTGACTCTCCAGCCAACCCCAACTCGCCACTCAACAATTCAGGGGGCTTTATAAGTGCCTTTGGGTAAATTTTTCTGCATAAACTAGACTGCATAGACTCTACTTTCTATGCTTATAACTCCTACTGTAGTTAATATTATTTCATCGCCATTATTAAATAAGAGTCATGGGGTCCTGGAGGCCTCCAGACACCCAGGGGACTGTAGGCCAGCCAGCATTGGCTTGTGGATCCCACACCACGTTTCCTTGTCTGGGCTGGGGGGGAATCTGTAGTTGCCCCCGTCTGCCCTCACCTGGCCCTCAGGCCAGGGCTTCACTCTGCTCCTGGGGGCCTGAAAGGACCTGAAGCCAGGAGGAACCCCCTCCACGCCCCCACCCACCCCCCACCAGCCCCAGCCCCAGCCTTTCTCCGTCTCTCCCCAGGCTGCACTGAGCGCTGTGGACACCAGAGGGCAACAAAGGCTCATTTTGGAGGGAAGTGTGTGGAGAAGTTTGCTTTTGTTTTTGTTTTTTCTCTCTCCATTTCTGTTGGTGAAAGGAATGACAGGGAGACAACTAACTAGAACATTTTATGGCCCTAAAATAGCAAATGTCGCATGTGCATTTTCTGCAGCTTACAGGCGGGAAGTGGACCCAGAGTAGGGAAGGTGTGCTTAGGGTCACACAGCTAGAAAGTTAGCAGAGCAGGGACGTGAGCCTGAACCGTCTCTCACAGGGAGGGCCGTGCTAACACTGCAGCTTTCTTAGGGAGGGCCCTGGAGAGAAGGGAAGAAAAGAATGTGGTGTCCCTGACTTCCTGCAGAGGTCTGTGTGGCACTGCTGCTACTCAGAAAGCTCTCAGAATAAACGCCAATTCAAACAGTATCTGTTGGGTTCAAGATCGCAAACTCAGTTGCCCACAGGGACCAGGCAGTTCATAGAAATGAGGGAAGCAGGCTGGGTGTGCAGTAGGGAGTGGTGGGGACTGTGGCCAGCTGGAGGGTGTACGTTACAACTGAAGGTGCAGCTGCACTCAGGTCCAGCCAGCTGTGGCCCTGTCAGAATGCATATCAGGATGTTTGGATTTTTCTGTTTTTCAACAGAAGCTGTACATGCAAACATTAATGTGAAAGTTCCCCAATTTTGAAATGTTGGCAACAAATTCAAAACTTTTTCGACTCAGCTCTCTGAGCCTTGGTGTTCTCAACCATACAACGGGAAGAACGTCTACACCAGTGGCTTCTTGGGCCACAGGAGTGTTCTTTTTAACCTTGGGCCTGATTCAGGGAAGGCCCTCACACTGACTTTAGCTCCACGCAATGGCAGGTGTGAGAATTCCCCTTTCTGCAGCATCTCCCCATCCCTCCCTCCGACGGCTGAGCACCTAGAGACACTGAAAAAGGCTCGTCCAGAGGACCCCTCTCTGTTTGCTGCTCCAACCACTCTGCCCTCTGGGCACACAGGCCATGGTAGATGGTCTCCACAGGATCTACTGGGGCTCGAGGAGAAATTAATACATTGCTTTGTATTTATTTATTTTTATTTTTGTATATATTGAATATTTTAAATAATTTTTTGTCTTGTCTTTTTAAATTTTTTTGTGTATGGTTCAGAATATGCAAAATGGCCAGCAAATTAGTACATACATCTCAATTATAAATAAATAACATATACTGGGGTGTGGGCTCATGAGTGTTTGGGGTGCCCGACCCCTACCATGGGGTGGAGCTGATGCCCAAAAGGGGCAAACAGCAGGTGTAACAGGGAATTGTGGGTGGGGAGACATTATTTAATAGTTCCAGTTACTCAAGTGCCACAGCTGGTAAACAATAATTTTAAAGAGCTTCACAGGGGCCGGCCCCGTGGCGCAGCGGTTAAGTTTACGTGTTCTGATTCGGCGGCCTGGGGTTCGCCAGTTCGGATCCTGGGCACGCACCTACTCACCACTCCTCAAGCCATGCTGAGACGGCGTCCCACATAGAAGAGCTACAAGCCTACAACTATGTACTGGGGCTTTGGGGAGAAAAAAGGAAAAAAAAAAGAGGAAGATTGGCAACAGATGTTAGCGCAGGGCCAATCTTCCTAAAAAATAAAAAAAGCTTCATAGTATGTAAAGCGCTACACAAAGGCTAGATACCAAATTAGTTAAATATACTCAAGGTCATTTTTAAAATTTCTGGTGCACGGTAGCAGCTTACTTTAAAAATAGAGGCCAGGGCGGGGTGGCGTAGTAGTTAAGTTCGCGCGCTCTGCTTCAGTGGCCTGGGTTCACAGGTCTGGATCCCGGGCGTGGACAGACACACCGCTCACCACGCTATTCTGTGGTGGTGACCCATATACAAAAGTAGAGGAAGATCGGCACAGATGTTAGCTCAAGGACAATCTTCCTCAAGCAAAAAGAGGAAGATTGGCAACGGATGTTAGCTTAGGGCAAATCTTCCTCCCCAAAAAAATAAAAACCCCAAAAAACAAAGGCTGCTGTTATTGCTGTCGTTGCTATTGGTGTTGTAACCCCACAGGGCACTAGTGCAGTGGTTTATGGGTCAGCTTCCCCCGGGAGGCCGGGGCTGGGTGGGATCAGAGCAGGGGTCTGAATCTCTGTGAAATGACTGAGACGGGATGGAACCAACAGCTCAGTCTCTTTGGTGGGAACTTGGGTCCCGTCCCAGCTACGAGGGGCTCAGAGTTCAGATCCTCATGCAGTCCTTCGGAGAAGAAAGTGAAGGTCGTGGTCCTGCTGAGCCCATTCGAATGCAGGGATTACTGTGCTGAGGAATAGACTGAGGCTCAGGAAACTGCTGTTAACACTTCCTGGCCCGAGACTCAGCCAGAGGACCGAGCATGGGGCAGACTTGGCCAAGCAAGGGCCGGAGTCCAGCTCTCCAGGGTCAGAGTTCTTTCCGCTTCTCAAGCGGGAAGCCGGGTCCCTTCAAGGCCCCGGGAGGAGCTCTCTGACCAGCGTGAGTCTTTAGGGATAGACTACAAGGCTCAGAGTCGGTGCTCAGAATCTGGGTGTCTGCACCCTGCTCAACTTGGGCCTTTTCCTGGGGTTCAGCTTCTGCAACCGAAAACTGGGTTGGCTATAAACTGCCATTTCTCTTTCCTCCGTCACTTACTGGTTGCCTGACCTCAGCCAGGGTACTTACCTTCTCAGTGCCTCCTCTGCCACATCCTGGAAATGCGCATCATAATAGTATGACCCTCATTGGGTCCCCGCATGAGGATCCAATGAGGGCTACTGAAGGTCACAACTTTAAGGAAACAGTGCAGGGCGAGGGGAGGGGGTGCTAACTCCATTCCGAGGACTCTGAAGAAGGAAAATCTCAAGGCTAATTGGCCACTACCGGACTTATTCATTCGTGCACAAATGGTTGTGTGAGAAATATTGTATACCTTTTTCCTTAAATCAGCTTAATTCAGACTCTCAGTTCCCACCAGAGGAATTTCCACTCCAGTAACTCTGAGGACCTGCTTGGGGCAGATCATATTTTCCAGGTTGAGTCTCCGGCCAGCAAGGATATCTGCAACGGTATCTTCAGTCCCGCAAGCTCTTCTAGAACTTTGCCACCCCTCATCAAGAGAGGGAGACTATGTCCCCTTCCCTTGAACCAGGTGGGCCTTTGTGATGGCCTCCTCTAACGGAATACAGAGGAAACGATGCTACAGGACCGCGAGGCTAGGTCATGAAACGCCATGGATTTCTACCTTGTTCTCTGTCCACTCTGGAAACCCAGCCATCTTGCTGGGGGGACGCCCAAGAGGCCTGTGGAGGTGGCTCATGGAGGGGAACTGAGGCCTCGGTCCCCAGCTCTAGCTGAGCTCCCAGCTGACAGCCAGCACCAACTTGCTAGCCATGTGAGTGCGCCATCTTGAAAATGGATCCTGAACCTCCAATTGAACCAGCTGACATTACACAGAGCAGAGAGAAGCCTTCCCCACGGAACCCACCCCAAATTGCAGATTTATGGGCTAAACAAATGATTGGGTGGTGTGTTACATAGCAATAGGAAATAGATGCACCACTCTACCTCCACCCAGAGCTGTGCACAAGTCTCGGGGCTTACCTTGGCCCAGGCACCAAGGAGACCCTGACACCCATGTTCTTGCCCACAAGGACCTTCAGGTCTCTTTCTCTGCAGCTCCTATGCCACCTGGGGTGGGACAATCTTCTGAGAGTCTGGGAACCCCGTGGCCATACCCTTCTGAGGTCTGGCCATACCACCATCTCCCCTACCTCCAAGTTGGCCACTTGATCTCTTCTTTCAAGGCTTTCTAGAGTGGCTCTTCTTGCCCCTATTCCCACCTCCAGAATTCCCAGCTTCACTTCTGGAATGGACGAAGGATTTCACAAAAGATGGAAGTAGGCTCTGACTAGAGGCAGCTCTGTTCTCTGCCTGGCAAAATGCCCCAGGTAAGTTATGACGAAGCCTGACTCCTGCTGGAAGAGAGGGGACGCTGGGAGAACCAACCGCATTGGATATTTCAGCAAATAACTCAGACACACATCTACTCCACGATGGGGCCCTTACGCTCCCACTGTGTACCAGGCATTGCGCTAGGTGCTGGGGAGATAAGGTCCAACAGCAGCTCCGCCCACAGACCTGGGCAAGAGGGCCACCCGTGTCCACTCAGAGCCTGCACCCCACCCTCCTCTTCCCTCACGCTTCAGGTCTCTAACACCCTGGACATCTCTTCCTAAATGCTCTGCGTCCAGTTTTAGGGCTTACACAAGCAACTTTCCCAGGTCCATCCTTCTGAGGGTACAACGCCCCCATGTGCACTCCTAGAGTGACCGAGTGACGGCTGTGGGCAAGGCCTGTGGATAGAGTGTGGGCCTGTGGGCTGGCGTGTTCACATGCCTGAGTCCTGGGCCACTGTGACACAGGACAGACATGGGCTAGGAAGAAACCAGGTCGGGTGGGCTGAGGGCTGGGGTCACGGCTGACCCAACACCGCCACGTTCCTGCACAGAATTCCAAAGAGCCCAAGGGTTCTAAATTTGCACACGGCCTTCTTGGTCATTATAAAGAACATGTCTCAAGACAGGAGAACAAACATTTTATTTTAGCCTGTTAGATGTTTAGATAGAAGGTACGAGGGCCTTAATTTTCACTATGAACATGTTAGGGTATTTCTGCAGGATAGGACCAGTGCCCCAGCTCCTATGGGAAGACCTTCTTCATGAGGCTGCAGAGGATGGCGGGGGAGCACGGCAGAGATTCCAGAAGCTGCCTGCAGACTGCCCTCCGCGTTGCCACAGCTGCCTCCACCTCTAATCTGGAGTGACAGGGACCGGAAGGGGTAGCAGGCAGGACTAATGTGACCAGATGTCCGCCTGGAGGAGGGGGGCTGATGGGATCCGGCTGTTCTGCCAATCACCATCACAAACACCCCAGCTGGAGGGGAGGGACACGGCAGGGTAGAAGAGGAGGGTATTTTGTGCCCATTTTTCATGGGCTGGCTAGGATCGCAGCCCAACACAGACCAGCACGGTGGTTCTCAAAGTGTGGTCCCTGGACCAGCAGCATCGACGTCATCGGGGAGCTGGTTAGGCCCGTGGCCCCTTCCAGGAAAGATGGTGACCCTCTGTGGGGAGGACAGCAGAGTGGGATGCTGCTTGGCTCAAAGATTCCCCAGCCACACTCCCCCGACTTGGTGTGGAGCTTCTGTGAAGCAGACTTTTACTGGAAAGAGAACATGTACAGAGCATGCAGTGTCCAAGACGGGGCAGACACTTCATGAACACTATCACATTTAATCCCCACAGCCCTCTCAAGATTGGTGGTAGTAATTTACCGCCTCATCCCAGAGAGGTTAAGTACCTTGCCTTGCCTTGGGTCGCAAGGCTCCCAAGAGGCTACCTGGTCTTGGCATTCTCGGACCACCGTCTCTTCTTCACCATTATGCTCAACAGTGGTTCTCAGACCACCGTCTCTTCTTCACCATTATGCTCAACAGTGGTTCTCGGACCACCGTCTCTTCTTCACCATTATGCTCAACAGTGGTTCTCAGACTGGAGTGTGGTTCGGAGTCACCTGGAGGCCTTGTTAAGACAAATGGCTAGGCTCCTCCCCCTGAGTTTCTCATTCAGTAGGTCTGGGATGGGGCCCCCAAACACACATTCCTAACAAGATCCTAGATGCTGCTGGCAGGCCAAGGTCCATGCTTTGGGAACCGCCAAGCTGGGCTGGGATCCAGCGCCCTACCCTACTCCACCCACGCCAATGGGGCATAATCATCCCCTCCCCACAACGCGTCCTTGTGAGACGCCAGGGAGATAATGCGAGCGAAAGAGCTGTGTCAGCTGCACAGGTGGATGGCCCAGTCAGGACTCAGTGACCCGCCCGAGGCTGGCCCCTGGGGGCGGAGTGCAGAGGGCCGGGATGCGTGTGGGGGCACCCCGGCCCTCTGCAGATCTTTTGCAGCCCTTTTAGTTCTGAGCCACTTCTCAAGGGAGAAAGCCAGCCTCGGAGGGCTCAGGCCAGCAGCCCCCCGTGCCACCCCCCTCATCGGCCCACGCCTCCCCCCCACCTCCTGCAGCCTGCTGAGCACTGCCCCCGCGGATGACTGGCCCGGGCCACTTCTCCAGGGCCAGTCCAGGCAAGCTGGGGCAGCTCAAGCCTGTGATTCAGGACCTGGGGCTGGATCCGGCTCACCTCCAGTGAAGACTCAGAAGCCACGACGTCCCTTCTCTAAGCCTCAGATTGCTCATCGGGAACGTGGGCGCCACCTGAGTACCACCTGCAGAGCGCTGTGCCAGTTCAAGGGCCAGTGCTCCTACAGCGCTTGGCGGCGAGCCCGGCCCCCGGCGGGGGTTCCGCCGGTGGCAGCCGCTAGCATTTTCAGAAAGCGCCTGCCCATGCCGCCTGCTGATAAAGGCCGACGGGAACGCGAGCCGCTCCCACGCCGTTGCCGGCTGCGCCCAGACGCGCCCGCCCGGGAAGGCCGGCGTGGGGCGAGGCCCGGCCGCCGGGGCCGGGGCTGCAGGGCAGCACTGGGGCGGCGCGGAGGCGGGGAGGGCGTGCCTCACCCCGGAGGGCCGGGGGCGGCCGGGAGGAGAAAGTGGCAGAGGCGGGGTGGAGGGAGGGCCCGGGGGCGGCCAGCGGCCGGGGAGGGGCCTGGGGAGGAGGAGGAGGGCCGAGAGGGGCGGGACGGCGCGGGAGCGCGGCGAGCGGGCTTCCCCCAGCAGGGCTCGAGCGCGGGGCAGGGCCGGGGGCTGGAGGGGCGCAGGAGACCGGGCCGGGAGGCGCGTCCAGGGGCGGGCTTCATGCCCTGCGGGGCGCGGGGTCCGGGCTGGCCGGGATAGATCAGGGGGCCTCAGCGGGGCGGGGCGGGCCGGGTCAGAGCGCGAGGCCGTGGTGGGCGGGGCCTGGCCGGGCCGGGAGCCGGGCCGCGTTCCTGCAGGGCCGGGGCGGGGAGCCCGAGGGGCGTGTCCGGGGCGGGGCCAGGGGGCGGAGCCTGGCCGGGCCGGCAGCCGGGCCGCGTTCCTGCAGGGCCGGGGCGGGGAGCCCGAGGGGCGTGTCCGGGGCGGGGCCCGGGGCGGGGGCGGGGCCTGGCGGAGGCCGCTGCGTTCCCCGACGGCCGCCGGGAGGGGGCCGGCCGAGGGACTGAGCCCGGGGCTGCGCAGTCAGACGCTGACCGGGCGCGAGCGGCGACGCGGGGCTTGCCGCGCTGAGCAGAGAGCAGAGCCTGCAGGTGAGAGGGGCCGGGAGGAGGCCGGCCGGACAAGCAGCGGCAAAGTTAGTTTCCGCCCTGCTTCCAGAGCCAGCTCAGGCAGCTTTCTCGGAACGAGTGACAGGTCGGGCCACGGAGGCAGCTGGTGGGAGAAAAGGAGCATAAGTTCCCGAGTCCTGAGCCCAGGTCTCCGGCTCCGCCATGCGCCAGCTGTGTGACCCCGGGCCCGTCCCCGCACCCGGCTCTGGACCTCTCGGGTTCCAGGAAAAGGAGGAGGTTGAACCAGGTGAACTCCTTGGTTGCCCTTTCTCACTAAAATCCCGGAAAGTGATCGCTGGCAGGTGAGAGCCGGCTGCAGTTCAGCCACAGGTGCTCGGATCGCGCTGCCCAGGCTGCAGTTCCTCTCCCTGCAGAGGGGCACCGAGGGAACTTGGACCCACAGGCCCTGGGGAAGGGGAGCCCAAGTCAGGGAGATTTTGGTCTCCCTTTCCCCCCAACACTGGGAGCCAGTGAGACTTCAGGCTGGAAACTCAGCGGGGCTTTTGTCCTGCTCCTGGGGCTTTTCCAGGTGAGCTGGCCTGAGACGCCCGGGACGGAAACCAGGGGACAAATTCTTATCCGGGTGCCTGGGGATTTCCCCACCAAACCTTGGGCCCGGACCCAAGCCCAGGGCCTGGGGCTCTTGCTGCATGCCCAGGATTAGTTCTTCAGATGGAGCTTTCTGTCCCTGGTGGTGGCGGGTGCTGTGTGCCAGGGCCATAGTAGCTGAGCAGCCTGGTTCAGTGGCCAAGGGTTTGGGCTTTGGGAGCAAAATAACCTGGATTCCACTCGCCCTCCGAGCTTCAGTTTCCCCATCTGTAAAATGGGGGTCATGACAGTACCCAGTGGCAGTGGTGAGGACTAACGAGAATGACATGGGTATAGTACTTAGCAAGGCGCCAGGCACCCAGTGAGGGCTCGCGACGTGACAGCTGCTCTGATGGAGAAGGGCAGGTGATGGGCTGGCTTCCTGCCTGGGAATGAGCCGGTCTTTGGAGGGCTGAAGGCTGGCCGCTGCCCCTCCTGACCTTGTGAGAGCCAGAAATTGCCACCTGCCACCAGCGTCACTTTGTCCATTTTGGGGTTGGGGAGGGTGTCATCTGGACCAAAGGGTGGCTGAGTTTTCCGTAATAGTGCGTGAGGATGGTGGGTGTCCAATTAAATAAACCCAAAAATGTTTACTGATCACCTACTATATATTAGATGGAGCAACAGAATACAGAGGTGAGCTAGCCAGACCTGGGCTCTGCCCGCATTCTGAGTTGTTGACAGTGAGGGCTCCGCAATCCCCACCATGCCCATGTTGGAGAAGATAACTCACACCCGGGCCTTGGGGCCAGACGGGGTTTCATGGGTCTGCCCTGCCCTGGTGGCTGGAGTCCAGCTATTCCATTGTCCACTTGGCTTGGGGTGGAGGTGAGGGGCAGAGTGGGCACCGGTTATCTGTTTGATCAGGGTTGGGCACCAAAGGAGACTGGGAGTGCTGCATGTTGGCTCCCTGCATCTCCTGGGGAGATGACCACTACACTTTGGAACCAGCTGGAAAGTTCTATGGGACAAAGTCTGATTGGAGGCTGCACTATGTGTGTGTATGAGGGGGTGGTGCTTAGAAGAAATGAGACACTGGAGAAACCAGGGAGCGGGGTAAGGGGCCTTCCTGGAGTTGGAGAGACTTGAGCAGGATTTTCTGCCTGGGTCCCAAGTCCTGGTTGGGCTTGGATCAGCTTGGGGCCACAGACTCCCCTCTCCAAGCATCTGAGCTCATAAGAGTTTGGTAAGGTGGGGAGGGAGGGGGGTCAGTTGGTGGTGCCTGCGGGGAGAGATGTTCATTTCGAACAGTGCTTAGTAAGCATCTCCTGGAAAGTCTTCCCTGCTGACCCTCCAGCCCACCTGATGAGTGACACACGATGACACGCTGACCCCAGCCTTGGTTGCTTACCGGCTGGTCAGGGACTTAGACAAGGACACCAATGAGTCTGATAGGAGAAGAAAGGATTAAAGGGTCTTCAGGAAAGCTCCGTGGGGGAGGTGGGAGTTTTGAGTGGACCTTAAGGGTTGGGAGGGTTTCAGCAGCTGCAGCACAGACTGGGGTGTTTGGGGCAGAGGAAAAGGCCTAGGCCAAGGCAAGGAGGTCAGAGTGTTCAGGGAATTTTCAAGAAACTGCTAGGCTGATCAGTCTGGCTGAAGAATGGGACTGTGCAAGGATGTGAAGGGGGAATGGTGGGTTGGATCCACTCGTGGAGGGCCTTGAATGCCAAAGTGAGATGTTTGGACTGCATTGGTGGAAACTGAGAGCCACTGAAGGTTTCGAGCAGGGGAGTGACACCATCAGAGCGGCCCTTAGGAAAGGCAGTGGTGCCAGACGTGCTGGGGTGGAGGACGCAGTGGTCGAGGAGAAATCAACCCATGGCTGCAGTGGTGGGGAAGGAGGGGCCTGGGGGCTTCGTGGATGTCCGCGGCTGGTAGTGAAGGAAGAGGCAACAGCCGTGGGGATGGAAAAGGCATGGTCAGAGGGGCGCGGGGAGCCAGGGCGATGCGAGGAGAGGAGCGAGTGGATGCCCCTTGTTCTTGCTCTTGCCCAGCCAGCCTAGCCCCTGGTGCATAGCAGGGCCTCAGGAAACTGCTGGATTGGGTGGGGGTAGGGGGCACTGGGGGGGGAGACGAGTGCTCCAGAGCAGTAGAGAGGGAGCCGCTCTAGAAGGCGCTGCGTCTGCCCATGGAGGGCGGCATCTCGCCATGGGGCAGGAGCTTGAGCGAGGCAGCGGTGAGTCTGCGAGCAGGCTGGGTGGGAGTCGTGCCTGTGGCTTCCCCGTCCCAGCCCCAGCCCAGGGCGAGCAGGGGTGAGAGGTCAGCCGGAGGGGGCACACGTTTCCCACATGGAGGGTGGGTTTTGGTTCCCCCCGGCTCCTCTGAAGTTGGCCATGTGGGGCAGTCCCCTCTCTCTTGAGGCCTCAGACTTTGAGCCACTGGCTTGAAGTTCCTCCTCTTCATCCCCTGCCCTCCACCCTGGGGAGCCTCCCTGGTTCCCCTGAGGACCAGACAGCCCCCTCCTGGCCCCGGGCTGAGCAGACCCAAGCCCTGAGCATTCCCTGGGGTTTGGAGCATCTGAGGCCAGCTGGCATCCCCTGGTTTTAGCTTGGCCTTGACCCCCTGGCTCCAAACTGTTGTACCCACTTCCTCCACCTCAAAGGCAGCTCGGAGGGGCGGTTAGGATTTAATCAAGAGCATCAAACCGTCAGGACTTCGCGCTGCGAGAGGCAGGCGGGAGGGCAGAGCCCGGGCCCCGCTGTGGGATAGGAAGGGGCCAGGGGTGGGGGGCTGGTTTAATCTCAGCAGGAACTGCCCTGCCCACCCACTTCCCCTCCTCTAAGCCCGGGTCTCAGGAGCCGGGATGGAAGCCCAGAGGTAAACACGGGCCGAGTGGTGTGGGACATGTTCCTTCCCTCCTCCCCTCGCCCCCGATGCTGCCTGTGAGGAGGCGGCCAACCACAGCCTGGCCAGAGGCCTCTGTAACAGGCCCAGTTGGTGTCTGGGGCCGGCTGGTTCCTGACTCACCACTGGGGATCCCCCACATCGTGGTCTTCCTGTCAGCAGCTGATTCACTCCGTCCTGACATGGAGAAGCAGCTGAGGGGAAGGAAGAGGCCTGTCTCCTGGTGCTCCGAGTTAGTTTCAGCTCTGCTGTGTGACCTGCCATAAGTCCCTTCCCCTCTCTGGGCTTCCCTTCCCTGCTCTGCTAAAGGCCTGTTCTTTACTTGGCTCTCAGGAGCTTTGTGACCTGGGATCTGTCGTTTGTGAAGCAGGGCACATGTGAGCGCGCACACACACACACACACACACAGCACAGGGTCTCAGGACAGAATGGAACTGGGCGACTCCTCTCAAACATATGACAATTGGTGCCGCCTCCTGACCCTTGCCTCTGCCCGACCTGAGGCACCACACCTACCTTCTGCCTGTGCGCAGACTAGGGAGATGGTGGAGCCTGGTGTGAAGAGTTGGACTTGGAGCTGGAATCTCGGCCCTGCCCCTTCCTGGTTAGGTGACGCTTTCTGAGCCTCTGTTTCTTAATCTGTAAATTGGGGGTCATAATATAATAATATAAAATTGCTCAGCAATTTTATACCCAGCACACATTGAATGCTCCATAAATGAGAGCTGCTGCTGCTGTTGCTATTTTCTGCATCTGGCCTGTCTTTCAAAGCTTGTACCAGGCTGCTTCTCAGGCCTTCTGGAACATTCCCCAGAGCGCCTACCTTCTGAATGGGCCCTCTGTGCCTCTCCAACCTAAGTGTGTGTGTGCCCCAAGACGCTAGTCATTTCCGGCTGTGTGGTTCTCCCCTGCTCTTTCTGGGGGTGGCTGGGTCTCCCCAGCATGACTCGAAGCTTCCTGAGGGGAAGTAGGTCTGACAGCAATGGCAGACCTTCTCCAAACTCCCTCCTTTCCCTGTCTACACCAAGTATTTTCTTCCTGTTCTGCGGCATATGGAGTGTCTCCGTGAACCCTGCCCTGTCCTTCTCTGTGTCCTTGACTCCTGGCCCAAGGCCTGGCACACAGCAGGCCCTCAGGAAGTGATGGTTGAATGAATAAGTGATTCTCCTCAGGGCGGCCCGGCAGGACCCAGCTCAGTGCCAGCTCCTCGGTGACTCCTTGGCAGAGGCGCTGGGAAGCAGGGTCTGGATGCCCCTGCTTTGCCCTCGAACCTGCCCGCCTGAAGCTGGGTCCTGGGAGGCGGGAATGGGCTGGCTGGCCTGGGATTGGTTCTGTCGGGCTCCAGCTTCCCCCGTGAGGCCTGGCCTTTCCCCTCCTGAGAGGGGAACAGCCCGACTTCCTCCAGCCCCAGCCTGGCGAGGGGTCACTCTTGCCTTGTGAACCCTGACTCAGCCAGAAAAGGCACCCACAAGTCAGCATGTATTTGCGGAACGTGCTGCTGCCCCATGAGGGCTCAGGCTCAGGATGGGGGCATGGGAAGGTGCCCGCCAGGAGGCCCAGCCCGGACATTATCCCTGCAGACCAGTGGCTGGGCGGCTCTGGGAGGCCCTCCCCTCTCCCCTCCCTTCCTTCCCTGCAGTGGGGGCTTCTGCCATTTCTTGGCCGCACCCCTGCCTTTCCGTGCTGAGTCGAGGGGTGATGCGGGGTGGAAGTTGTTGCGAATTCTGGACCTAGGCTCCTGGAGCTGATGCAGAGAAGTGGACTCAGTGCTGGAGGCTGGGCGTCAGGAAGCCTGGGTTCAGCTCAGGCTCTGCGGTGAAGTTGCAGAGGGACTTTGTCCAGGGAGGTGACCCCCTAGGCTGGTTTTCTTCCTCCTCAGGCAGCAGGTGCTCCAGAAACCTGTCTGGGGTCCAGCGGGGCTTGGCCCGGGAGAGTGGGGAAGGAACCACAGGTGGTGTCACCCACTCTGGAACCAAACTGCCTGAGGATGATCCTGCCTCTGCTAGTTCCCTGCTGGGCGTGACCTTGGGCCAGTGTCTTAACCCCTCTGTGCACCCGTTTCAGCATCTAAAATGATAATAGTACTTACCTCGTAGGGCTGTTAGAGAATGATATGAATTAATGTACGTGAAGCATTTGTGACGTGCCTGGCACACAGTAAGTGGTATCTATGTCCCCGCTGTTTTTGGTAGTGTTGCCATTATTAATAGGAAGCAGGATTTAAATCCTTGGGGCAGGAAAGCTTGGTGAACAGCTTGGGTCTGGGGATCAGGAGACCGGATTCTGATCCCAGCTCCTCCCTTACTTGCCATGTGACCTTGGGCAAGTTACAGCCCTTCTTGGCTGTGAAATTATAACGATTATCCTGCATTTGCTGCACTTGGCTTGTGTAAGCGAGGCACACTCAGTGTCACAGCGGGCAGTGGCAGGGTTTTATTCAGGGGAGGGACTTCTGGGTGCCCGGCCCACTCCCCTGCACTGAGACAGCCACCGTAGGTGGACTGTGCCTGGCCTGGCGCTGCCACGGAGGCCCTGCAGACACGGAATGGCAGAGCTGCCCCCACCCAGGACTGACTTCACAAGGCTGAAAAGTAGAATATATTTAAATATACACATAACAATGGGATGATATAGATCAGATTACAGACCTTTGTGTTTTTACTTTCCCCTGTTTTCTGAATTTTCTGCAGTGAGCCCCTGTTATTTTCACGCTCAAGAAAGAAAGAACACACTTATACAATAAAGCTATCAAAAACCTTCCTCTACATATTTAAACAAAAATGTATTATGTGAACTTGGGATCATATTGAGGCTTATTTCTTTCAAAATGGGGTGGGGTGTTGGTTTGAAGTAAATATCCATTTGTCAGGCCTCAGCAGACGGAGGGAGTGGCGAGGGCCTGGGAGCCTGGAGAGCCGAGTCAGATATGGATGGGAGTGTCGTCACCTTCCATGGTGGGGGTGCTGCGTGGTGTTTAGAAAGCTTTTCAACAGTCGTTGACACAAGGGCTTAATTGCCTCGTGTGTAAAATAGGAATAATAATAATAGCTAATGTGGGGGGGCTGTGAGGGGTAAAAGAGCTTAACACATGCTGAGGCTTCCCAGGGAACCCCTCTTCTCCTCAACTTGGAACCAAGTGAAAACAGTTCACAAAGATGGAGCTCCAGATGGAGGGGTCATTACTGAGAAGGCCGGCCAGAGAAGGTGGCTTAGATCCAGGGCCCAGAGGGCTTGCAAACCGTCGGCCCTGGAACTGGCAGAGTGAGCCGTCCGGGCACAGGCGGCGCTGGACAGGCGGCAGCCTCCGCGCAGGCGCAAGTGGCAGCAGCACACAGTAGCCCAGAGGGAATGCTGCCTGCAGGCAGCTCTGCTCTGTGAGAGGCGGGGCCCCGCTGAGCATGCCCAGCGTGTCTCCCAGACGAACCAATCAGATCAGCCGCTGTAGGCGTGACGCGAAGGGGGCGGAGCGAGGCCAGCGGTGTTCCCCAGGTAGAGGTCCGTGGCTAGGGAAACAAGTGGAGAGGCGCATATGCGTTCCCACTCATCCATATAAGGCACTTTGAAAGATGCCTGGGATGCAGTAAGCGCTCAATAAACGCTCATTTGTCGTCGCTAATAATGATGATAACAATGAGTAATTCTACTACTACAGTTGGAAAATCACTCTGGCACTCACTGCCTTGGGAGGTGGAATATTAGAATGTTGTTGCAATGGGCCTGATGAGCTGTCTCATGAGTAGAGGAAATAGAAAGGCGGGGGCGGGGGCGGATTGGTTTTCTGAGGTCCCGCGGCCAGGGAGTGGGTGGCCAGGCCTGACGTCACTGTCTCCTAGACAGCCGCCTGCCTGAGCCCTGGCCTTTCGGAGCACCCCGCGGGGCCGTCACTGGGGCGGGGAGGAGGTGTCCTGGGCAGTGTGAGGCTCTCAGAGAGCCCCCTGCCTCTGCCCCAGCCCCTTGCCCCCTGCCCCCTGCCCCCTGTCCCCTGCCCCTGCCCCAGCCCCTTGCCCCTGCGCCAGCCCCTTGCCCCCTGTCCCGTGCCCCCGCGCCCTGGCCCCTGCCCCCTCTCCGGCGGGGCCCAGCAGCAGGCTCCTCTGTGTGGGGAGACTGTACAGCTGGGGCCCTGCTCCTCAAAACTTGTGCAGCTCAGAAATGGCTGGGGGCCAGCTGCAGGGAGGGGCCCACTGGGGCTGTGCTTACAGCTTGGGCCCCTTCCGGCCCCTTGGGCCTTGATGCTGGCCGGACCCGGGTGTGAGCCAGCTCTTCCTCCCCCATCTGCTCACCTTCAGGCAAGTTCACAACCTCTCAGGGCCTTGGTGTCCTCATCGGTGGGATGGGGACTGGTGGTGGTACCCCCCCCCCCATGCTGGCCTGAGGATCAGAGGAGACGATGGGTGTGGGTTAGATGCTTAGCAGTGGCAGGCTGCACCCTCTGCACAAGCTAGAGCAGGGTAAGGGTGATAATGATGAATGAGGCCTGCGCTTGCCACTCCTTTGCGGAAATGACAGGGAGTCCTCCTCCCCAAAGGCTGAGACCCTGCTCTGGAGTGAAGGAGCTTTCCAGGGCTGCTTGGAACCCTAGGGGTCAGGACAGCCTCCGCCTCTGTGGGCTTAGTCCTCGATCAGACTGAGCCCAGCCTCGACCTGGGTGCTGTCGCCTTAGAGTTGGGGGCAAAGTTGGGCGCTCGTGATCTTGGTCTTGTGAGCAGCTCTGTACTTCATTGAGTCAATCTACCCACCCAGTCTGATGCCTGGACAACATCCAGCCTTTGCTTGCACACCTCAAGGCTCGGAGAGCTCACTCTCTTCCATCTCTAGACAGATCTCTTTAAAAATATGGTATAGAATTTGAGCAAACCCAGCGTCCCTTAGCTTCCACCCATTGGTCCTGATCATGCTGGTTGGGACCACGTGGAATGTGGACACTCCCTGGGGGGACCAAGGCTCCCTTGTAGCAGGGCCCCCACCCCAGCCAGTGATTTGGATGGAGAAAAGACGTCTCTGTCAACGTTTTTAAAAACTTCATCTCCATTTGAACCAAAGAGCCACTTAAAAAAAAAAAAAAAACTTTCTAGTTATTGAAGAAATGGTTTTTGTGGAAAAATTTGGAGGGTAAAGAGCCGATGCAAAGGAGGAAGTAACCGCTCGGAAAGAAGTGCTGTGAACAGTTTGGCATTCACACATACACACACATACAAGATTGGGATCGTACCGTATGAACCACTTCCTGTGCTGCGGCTTTTAGGTTCATATCGCAGAGGGAGGAATTTTCCATGTTACTCAATATTCGTCCCCAGCATGCTTCCCGGCCCCGTAGTATCACGCCCCCTGGATCTACCATGACCCAGTGAAACATCCTCCTGCTGTGACACATCTAGGCCGTTTTGAATTTTTCGTTAGTATCCACATTGCCATAGTACCACCTCGTCCAGACGTGTATTCTGTGCTCAACTCTGATGATCTCCCCGGAGTGAGTTCCTAGAAGTGGCATTCCAGTCTGATGGCTTTTAAACTCAAGGTCTGAGGACCGGATTCTCAGGGAAAAGCCCTTTCCCCGATACCCACCAGAGTGGACCCCCACATCCAGCTCCAGCCCCACTCGGGGGACAGGGCATTGACTGTCCCTCAGTGCTAATTAGCAAACTCACAGAAGGAAGGGGGCATTCTCTTGGGGTATGTGTGTGTGTCTCTTCAACTGTAGTCTGGCTTTGACCCTCCTCCTCTCTAGGAGCCTGCAGTGTCATTAACTAATTGTGGGATCCCTTCACTATTTAATGACCTCTCTCCATGGTGACTCCTTCCTCCCCCACAGCCTGCTGGGAGCCAGGGAATGGGAAGATGAGTCCGTGGGAGGAAGTTTCTCTGGAGTGGGAGGTGGGTCAGGGGTGGTGCCGTGGTTCCTAGACTCTGACATTCATCAGTCTCCTGGAGCGTTTGTTAAAGCACAGATGGTACCCCCAGAGTTTCTGACTCTGTCTTGGTCTGGGGTGCAGCCCGAGAAAGTGCATTTCTAATACGTTTCAAGGAGATGCTGCTGCTGCTGCTGCTGGTCCGGGGACCGCACTTTGAGAACTCATGAGTAGCGGGATGGGGCAGGGCAGGCTGCGTGGTGAATTTCAGCTCCTGGTGCTGCTGACAGTAGGAACCGTGCCTTGTTTAAGAAAGCGTTGTGTGAGGCCTGAACTCACCTTCCCTCCCAACACCCACCTCATCACCACCTCTCCAGTATGTGCTGTTATATATCGATGTGCAGGAGGATAAGATGATTGTCACCATCCCCATTTTACAGAAGGGAAAACTGAGGCTCTGACAGGTGACCTGATATGTCCAAGGATGCCCTGGAAGCCAGCAGGAGCGTTGGTACAGGAACCCTGGCCTTGTCACCTCTCCTTGCCCTCCCCTCACACGCTGCGGGCTTCCCCCATGCAGGTCTGGCGCAGGAGCAGAGGTGCCTTCCCGGAACACTGTCCTTCCCCAGGGCACCCCATGCGAGGAGGCTGGAAAGGCAGATTCCTCCACACTGTCTCTGAGCCAGAGTCTTGCTCTAATTTCTACTCCCCACTAGCCATTCGGTAACGTGATCTTCTTCCAAGATCTCATCTTCTCCAGCCAGTTTATGTTTCCAGTTATTGTTCTGGGCAGGTTTTCTGGGAGGCCGGAAACTTTCTTCTGCCGAGCTGGCGCTGCCTGGCAGGCACAGCAGAGGGCAGAGAGAACCCTCATCTGTGAACATCTAATGTGTGTCAGGCCCTGCCCTGGGCACTTTGTAGCCATGATGTCAGGTCGTCCTCCCCCCAGCCCCGCCAAGTAGAGGTATCATCAGCCCATTTTACAGACGGAGAAACTGAGGGTCCTGGAGCTGAAGCGACTCGCCCACAGTCACAGCTGAAAGGGCAGAGCTGGGCTTTCAATCCCAGACTCCAAGGCTGGGCCCCTAGTCTGGAGTGGCAGCAGGGCCTGGACCCGCGGGATGTGGGGGGCAGCCTGTTCTCCGCCCACCACCCATTGGAAGAAGGTCAGCCCCGGAGCGGGGCTCCCCTGGGATTCAGGGTCTTGCAGGGGGAGGGCCCTGGCTTAGCCATCAGGAGACCCCATTCAGGTCCTGTTCTGCTGCCACCTGGCTGTGTGACCTTGGGCAAGTGACTCCCCCACTTGGGGCGTCCGAGTCCTCATTTTTCGTAGTGATACCTTCTGCTTTACGGCTTTGACGGTGGGCATTTTCTCACGTACTTATTCCTGTAAGTCTCCCAGTGCTTTGTGAGATAGGGAGGGAGGGCATTATTACTGAGCCCACTCTACAGATGATGACAGAGGCTGTGTTGATTTGTCCCCATCCTGAGCCTGGCCCGTCACCGGGAGCTGCCTCCTAAGTCAGGAGGGAGAACCTCGGGCTCCCCTCTATTCTCAGCCTTAGGATTAGGGATCCCTTCGTTAAGCTGGAGGGTCCTGGGTGCAGGGGGCCCAGGACTCCAGAAAAGGCTGGCCTGGGATCCTCGCTCTGGGTCAGGAACTGTGGGGAGGGAAGATAGGGTGGTCCATGCTGTCCCTTTACCAGCTCCTGCCCAGGCCCGGGCATTTGAGGCTCCTGGTGGTGGCAGGAGGAGGGGTTCGGCCCACCTCCCCCTCCCCCCTCAGCCCCTGGCTTTCCCTGGGTACTGTGCCTGGCCTCCAAATGCATGCAACGGAATTTTCTAGACTCCTGGATCTCGGTGCCTGGGCCCTGGGGCTCTGCCTGGCTGTCCTCGCCTCCTCCCCTGTCTCCTGGCCTGAGTCTTGCTCATCCTCCCAGGCCCAGCTCCAGCCACCTTCTTTCATCAGGGAAGTCTTGATCCTCTGGCCAAGCCAACTCAGCTGTCTTGGGTTTTGTCCATTGGGTGAGCTGGCTAACTGGGTCAGTCACCTCCCAACGAGGCCATGAGAGCGGGGGCTGTGGCTTCTGTGGGTCCAAGCCAGGCCGGCAGGGCTCAGGCCGCTGGGTCTGCATGGGCTGGGACGGCTGACCCACTCAGGGTCATCCTCAGACCTGTGACTCACACTGTCATCTGGAGAAAGTGCTTCATCTTCTCTGACCCCTGGCCTCCCTCCCCTAAGAAGGAGAAAGCTCCTTTCCTTAGTGACCACTTGTAAGGCTTGCAAGAGAGAAAGTGTGCAGAATACCTACCACTGGTGTCTGGTGGGTTCAAGACTCTCAGGAAATTCCCATCCCTGCCCTTCCCTGCAGTCAGCTCTGGCTTCGTCTCTCCTCCACCCGCCCCGCCCCCTTGAGTCGGGTGTCTGGCTGGGCCTTGGTCTGGGGCCTGAACTATATCTGCCCCAGGTAGGGATGCTCAGGGAAGGATCAGGCAGAGGCACAGAGTCAGCTCCAGACAGGCTCTGCCAATTGCAAGTTGTGACCCTGGGCTCGGAACCTCCCTGAGCCTCGGCTTGCCCATCTGTAGAAGAGGGCTACCCCTGTCTCCTGCGTTCTCAGGCTCACATGGGAGGCCTCCTGGTGGAGCTCAATGAGGAGGAGTGGGAACCCAGGTGACCGGAAGCCCGAGTCTCCCTCCCAGGAGCCTGGAGGCTGGCCAGGCATGGTTCATTTACATATCCAGGTTCATCTGCATATCCAGGTTCATCTGCATATCCAGGCTCATCTACATATCTAGGCTCATCTACATATCCAGGCTCATCTACATATCCAGGCTCATTTACATATCCATTTTCCTACTGGAAGTAAACAGTCCCCTTTCCCTCTGGACACCCGGAGGCTCACCAGGCCCTTGTGCTCTTGGCTCTGGGCCTGGTGTGCTGGGTCACTCTGGGGGAGCAGCATGTCTCTGAGCTCCTTTCTTCCTGTGCAGCTGGGGAGCCAGCCCAGGCCCGAGGCCCAGCCTGACTCTGAGACTGAGGTGGTATCACTGCAGGTGCTTGTGCTGAGAACTCTTGGAGCCCCACACCTGGCCCCTGGGGCCCACTGGGGGCGTAGACCCCTTCCTGTAGCGCCAAACACCTTTCCTGTCCATTTCTGTCTGTCTGTTTGTCTGTACAACCCCCTCCTCCCAATTCCCTGTGGCCCAGAACCTTCTCATGGTGATAATCATCACCAGCTTCCCTTTATTGTGCTAGAGCAGTTTTATTCCGCAAGCCTCACACCTCCCTGTAAGGTAGGAACGGACCATTGTTACCCCAGAGAGGGGAGGGGCTTGTCACGGCACACAGCTGGGACTCACGGCCTCTCCACCCACCCCCATTCCCCAACTCTCAGCGGATGCTCACACTCTTGGCTAAATTTTGCCTTCCAGAGGCGTGTCAGTCGAATGGGCAGGGAAGTGGGTCGGCAGGAGGTGAGGATGACAGAGTCTTAGGTCTCCAGGATCAGGGTGGAGGGTCCTAGGTATCCACCCTGCATTAGGAGCCGGCATAGGGACCGTCCCTATTGCACAGAGAGGGCAGCTGAGGTTTAGGGAGGGGGAGTGACAATGGGGTCGAGCTGGCTGTGCTCTCGCCCTTGCTTCTCTCCTCTCCAGGACCCTGAGGCCTCTAGTGGGGGTGGGGGAGGCCCATGGGGCTGTTTGGGACCAAGGTGCTCATTTTGCCCTAGCCGGGGTCAAGTCCCCTCTCCCTGCTTCGGCTCCCTGAGGGTCTGTGAGTGGCTGCAGCACCCCTTCTGGTGATAAAGGTCCAGACTGCTCAGGAATCTCAGTGCAGGGGGGTGGGGGAGGGGGGTTCCGTCCAGGGCATCGCCTGGCACTCCCAGAACCTGGGGGGGCGCCGAGACTGAGAAGAATGGGCTGGAGGGGGATGGGCACTGTGGGTGACAACCACAGGGCCCTGGTCCCTCAAAGAGGCCACCAAGGAGGCAGGCTCTTGGCTCCAGAAGAGGCCGAGGGATGAGTATTGGGGCGGTGGTCTGGGAGAAGGAGCTGGGCTGGCTCCCATGGTGGGATCCTGCCTGCGCAGCAGGGCCTGTGCTCCCTGGTGGGTTTGCCCAGGTTCCCCTGGGGGCTTCCCATGGAGACCAGTGAGGGCCTGAGGTCTGCAGGATGGATCCCTGATACATGGGGGCTCCCCGCCCCCCCTGGGATCTGTCTCCCTGTACACAGTCTTCTTGTCCTGTAACTGGAACTATGTCCAGTTCATACTCTATTTCCAGTAAATGTGCGGAAACAAAACATTCATAATAAATTTAAAAAGATTGAAGCCATACCAAGTATCAAATCCAGAGAGCTATAGCCCTCTTTTAATTTCTCATGAATACTTCAATCCAGCATATTGTCTGAGATTTGGGGGTCAAAACCCATCCCAGGGTGACACCAGAGAGGGGGCTGCAAGGGCCGCAGATGTCCCTGTCATTCTCTGTCTCTCACTCTCCCCTCTGCGCCCTTCCCTACCTCTCTTTTTACTCCCCTCCTGATGCCCCCCATCAGTCCCTCTCTGTTTACCCTACAAGCGCCTCTGGATCCAGACCGTGTCTGGAGGGATTAGCAGGTGCCAGGGCCCGAGGGCACCTGGCTGAGTCCAGCCCGAGGGGACTCGTCCTGCTCCTCAGCAATCCCAGAGGACCCGAGAGGCCCAGGCCTCTTTCCCCCTGGGCAGGGAGCCCCGACAGGCTGTGCTGATCTCCTCTGTCACCTGCCTGAACTGCCAGGTGTCTGGGCTGGTTAAATCTCCACCACCCATCTGGGAACCAGGGGGTTGGCCTTACCACCACGTGGGAGGTGCAGCCCTTCCTTCCAGCCTCAGAGGGCCCGGATCCCTGCCGTTGACTGTGGAAACGGAATTCTCCATGCCACCCCTCCGTGGAGTGGGGCGGGCTGGGTAGGCTGGAGCCTGGGGCCTGTGTGCTGGGGGAGGTTGCCCTGGACACTCGGGATGTTCAGAGGCTCTCAGGCTGTGAAAGATGGTCTCAGAAACAGGGAGAGACAGGGCTGAGGGGAAGGCTCAGAGGAAGCCACTGACAGAGATGGGAACATATACAGAGGGCAGAGACAGGTGAGAGGGAGGAACTGGGGGACAGAGGGGTGAGGCCCTGGAGAGCCCTTCTGCTCTTCTCACCTGGACGGAGCTGCCTCTAGCTGTCTCTCAGCCAGGAAGACCCCACCCACCTCCAAGCTCTTGGAGTTAGAGACCTGCCCCTGCCATCCTCCCTCACCTCCTCTTGTCTGTGTTTTCCCCAAAGATCCATGAGAGCGACTCCCCATCCCTGTGTGTGCAGCATTTTGCCTTTGCCATGTCTGTCTCACCCCACTCTCTGTCTCTCTCTCTCCATCAAATATCCCTAAAGCCAAACAGCTCTCAGGCCTAGGGAGGTGCTGAGAACTACAGCCTTGGGAGGTAGGAGGTATTAACCCATTTTACAGATGAGGAAACTGAGGATCAGGAAAATTCAGTGACAGTTAGGGCCAGACAGAGCCAGGGTTTGAAGCCCCATCTGTCTGGTGCCCACCCTAGCTACTCATGCCGAGATAGTTAGGGCTGCCAGACAGTGCTCTGTGAGGGTCTGTGCCAGAGGATGTTCTGGAAAGGCTTCCTGGAGGAGGGGACATTTCAGCCACCCCATCTCTTCCTTCCTGAGCCCAGCACCTGGGGAGGGTATGCTGTGACGGAGGAGCCTGTCAGCTGCCATGTGACATCCCTGATTTGCATCCCCCCTCCTTCCTAATCACACCGCCCTACCAAGGGCCCACACCCAGCCCCCACCCTCGGTCTCTTAGGAACCCCAGCCCTGGACCAGAGGTTAACCTTTTGTTAGCCACCTGTCCCCAGCTGGCCGGGCTCTGAGATGGGTGTGCGAGCTGGTCCCTGGTGCCTGGCGCAGCCCGAGAGTGTCTTCAGTTGGTTGGGTTCAGAGGTTGGGCTGTGAAACCCAGTTGCTGTGGGTTGGGCCTTGGCGAGGTTATTTTAGTGACCTTTCGCTTATAACTCTGTTTCTGCAGGCAGCCTAGCATGACAGCAAAGCACATGCTGAGTCAGACTGTAGGGGCTCAACTCCCAGCTCCATTGGCTGTAACCTTGGGCAAGTCCCTTTACTACCCGAGTCTCAGTTTCTTCAACTGTGAAATGGGGTTAAAAGCTGTGCGTACCTCATCAGGCCCTTACAAGGATACACTGAGCCACAGGAAGCGCTCACCACCATCTCTGGCAAGCAGGAACTGCGAGATGTTAGTTTTTGTTATTAAATACTGGAGACTATGTTCTAAAGAGCCCATCGTGTCCCTCAAAGGGAGAGCCGGAGGCAGCTGGAGACACTGCTCTTTATGATCGTGTTGTTGTATAACTGCTCATTTTCATGTCTGTGCCCGTCCAGACTGGGCACTCTCTGAGGGCAGGGATGGGTTTTCTTCATCCATTTCCTGTGTCCAGCTCGGGGCCCACCCGGAGTGGGGATTCGATGCACTGCAAAGGGCAGTGGCTCAGGATGGAAGCTCTGAGCAGATCGTGGCCACTTGGGAGCCCCCCGGGCGGGCAGCCCCTCTGGGCTTCGGTGGCGGGAAGCAGTATTACAAAGCAGGCAGGACTCTGGACTCCTGGGTCAGAAGGTCTGGAGTGCAAAGCTCAGCTGGGCCTCTGTCCTCCATGTGACCGGGGCAAGAGCCACCGCCTTCCTGAGCCCCAGAGATCCTACTTATAAAACGGGGATGATGAAGCCGTGCTCTCCACCTGGCAGGGTGGTGTGGGGTCAAGTGAGATAAGATTTGTGATAACACCACTCACATGGGGGTGCTTTCTTATGTGTTCATTTCATCCATCAGTCTTCCCTCTACTCAACTTCTGTTTCAAGTTCTTAGGTGACAGTAACCTTCCTGGGGCAGTTTGTAGGAACCTGTGTGTGTCCCCCATCTCAAGGGACAACCTTTATGCATCCCCTCCTCCTGCTGTGTGAGGAAGGGACTCTGCCTCCCATGACCTCTTCCTAGAGTCTTCTGCCTCTGTCACACTCACATTCTGGGGTTTGGCAAGCTGATTCTGCCGTCTTACTGGACAAGCCTTGATATGCCCATTTTACAGATGAGGACACTGAGGCTCAGAGCGGGTAGGCAACTTGTCAAAGGTCACACAGCTCTGTGAAATGGGGTTGGAATTTAGCTGTCTCCATTCAAAGTCAGTACTATGACCTGGTGCATTATTCTGCCTCCCGCCAAGGGGCAGGGGAGGGGTCCTTGGAAGGTGGCTGACTCCTGAGAGCCCACCTGGGACTCTAGGTCCTCTTGTTAGGGCCCCTGGAATCTGGGGCTCCTGGACAGCCTCTCATATAGTCCTCAATAGCCCTCTAATTTGGAGCTTCCCAACTGATGTGCCCCAATGGGTTACAGATGTGTTGAGAGCCCTCTCCAGCCCTTAGGGCAGAGCCGCGGGCCGGTCCTCTGAGACCAGGTGCAGTCCCATTTGGGCACCCCAGTGTGCTGAACAAGTGTGCATACTTCTCTACCTGTGTTGTGACGTGAAACAGGTTGGGAAGCACTGAGGCCCTAACCAATTCCCTCCCTGTTCCCACCATACACTGAACACACATTTTCCTCAAAAGGGTGGAGATTCATGGTCCTCTCTGGGCCTCAGTCTCTTTGTCTGAGAAATGTGGGCCAAAGTAGGTGATGTCAAAGGCCTTTCTGGCGCTGTGAATCTGAGTGTATGAGCCTTAGAACCCAGCACTGCCAGGGAGTGGGGTCTGCATGGGGCCCAAGCAGCCTGCCAAGACGGCCAGAAACAGCCAAGAAAGGGAGCCGTGGAAAAGGAGAGGTCAGAGGCTATGGCTCAGCCTCAACTTGAGTCTTTGGCTGCATGGTGGCCAGGTGGGGAGGCTAGAAGCCTCCAGCTGTCTGTTCTCCCTCATGCTGCACCCTCCATCAGAGTGCCCCCTTCTTCATGCTGAAGGCCATCCAGTCTCATTGCCTGGGTCTCCTGCTGGGAAGGGCCACATCTGTCAGCCTCATCAGCCACACTGAAGGAACACCCTGGCCAGGATTGGTGGGGCTGATCTTTTCCTTCCTGCCAGGAAGCCAAGAGTCAGGCCTTGGAGCTGGGCAGGATGGGTGGGTCAGGCAGGCAGGCAGGCAGAGGTGCAGAAAGCTGGGGTGAGTGGGCTCCACCATCCCCCTCATTCACTTAGGCAGCAGGTGAGGAGGAAGGAGCTCTGGTGTCAAGTCAGACGTGAATTTTAACCATTACTTAGCCACTTACTTGTGTGGCCTTAGGCAAGTCACTGAGCCTCTAGTCTCAATTTCTTCATTTGTTAAATGGGATAATAATATCTCAGGGGGGAAGGTGTGTATTATAGAGATGAGATGAGAGGCAGTTGGGATGACGTGATACTAACTATAAAGTTCTGTCCCTCCTCTGCCCCAGTCTGGCCAGGGCTGGCTGCTGGCCTGTGCACCTCAGGGACCCCTGGCCTCCGTGGACCAAATGCCGGGAGTCGGTCCCAGCTCCAGGGTGTCAAGTCCTCAGGAGAATGGGAGCCTGTCACAGCGGCTCGTGAATCGTGAAATCAGGTGGCAGGAGCTGTGCCTCACTGGGCCTGCGTTCCGCATCTGTAAGACGAGCGGGAGGCCCTGGGGCTCCAAAATCCTGCGATTCCTGGGAGGGTCTGACCTGGATGTGTTTCTTCCAGGCCCTGGTGGTGGTGGTGGTGGGGTTTGCTCACTTGTGTGCGAGCAGGTGGCAGTGCCCCCAAAGCTCTTTACGCATCTCATCACAGTCCTCCCACAGTCCTGTGAGACGGGGCTCCTGCTGGCGTCCCCGTGTTGCAGATGAGGCACTGGGCTCAGGGAGGTGCAGTAACACCTTGCTCAAGGTCACAGCTAGTAGGAACCAGAACTGGATTCAAACCAGGGTCTGGAAAGAAACTTGAGATCCTAATCCTAATTTACGGCCTCACGATTTTCCTGTTGTCCAAAGTAACCGCTTTTTAATTTTTTTGTGTGTTCTAACAACAATAAAGGGTAAGATCAGAGATTGAAAAATAAGATAGTGGGGAGGTCAAAGAGCCAGACCCTGGAGTCAGCCGGGGTTTCAGGAAACTCATCATCTGTCCCGCATGAAAACAAACACAGCCACCTGTGACCAGCCTCTCTTCATGGCGATCAGGACAAAGTCCAGAGAACTGGAGAGCCAGGTGGCTAAGAACCAGGTTGCAGGTGGAACGCCGGCGGACAGCAGGGCTTCCAGAGCAGAATGGCCAGGCTTTCCCACTCCGCTTTCTGCCCCAGTGGGCAGACTGCCCTCCCACGGGATCATTTGTCCAACTCACCAAACTGGCTGGTCCTCCAGGCCTCTGGCAGGCCCCTGAGGCACAGCCCAGAGGCTCAGAGACAGAGGCCCCGCCCGTGCGGAGGCCAGAGGCCCTGCTTCCTGGGGCGGCCCAGCCCACCCTGCTTAACCCCCACCCCCTCACCCAGGAGCAGCAGGAGTCACCCTGTGGCACGGAGGCCTCCAGGCCGGCCACAGATCTAGAGGCTGGATCAAGCCCCTCAGAGGGCTTCGGACTGTCAGTCAGGAAATCAGCAATTTCTGGATAGTAATCATCCTGAGCATGATTGATGGCCTTTATTGGATACTTACTGGGTGCCAGGCTCTCGACAGATACTAACTCATATGAGCCTCACCGTAACCCATTATTAAGTCCATTTTACAGGTGGGAAAGCTGAGGCACAGTGCTGAAGTGACTGCCCAAGGCCACACAGCTGGGCAGATGCAGCAGCTTCGGCGTCTTCAGGCGGGAGAGTGGGAGGAGCGGGCCAGGCTGCCAGCATGGGTGGAGCCCTACTGTGCGCTGGCCTGATCGCCATTCACCTTCACACTGTGTGAGGCGGGTGGCTTTAGTATCCCCATTCACAGGTTAGGAGGCTGCTCTGCAGTGTTTCCCAACGGTCGGTGGCTCGTATGTGGCAGGGCCAGGGACGAGATCGCAGGGCCGCTGTGGGACTCTGAGTCCAGTTCTCCTCACCCCTCTCTGCGGAAGGCCCACTGAGCCAGGACAGGGCAGCAGGTGGAGAGAGAACTCTGGCCCGGGAATCTCCAGGTCCTCCCCCGAGTGCTCAGCCCTGATCTTGCTGTGCGACCTGCGGACTCCTACTCTCCGGCCCCTCTGAGAAAGCCAGTGATCTCAAAGGTCTTCTCTGGCACACGGATGTTGCTCTGGGCTAAATGCCCCAGGAGCAAGCAGCCTCCAGGAAGTTAAGCTTTGTGTGAGATTCTCCCCGGCCAGGCCCTGCTGCACCAGGAACGCCAGGCCCCACTCAGAGCAGAGGGACCCGGCCACGCTTGGGTCTATGGCAGTGGCTCTCAACACCTTAGAATCCCCTGGAAAGCTTTAAAAATCCCTGATGCCCAGGCCAATTAAATCAGGATCTCTGGGAGGGTGCCCAGCCCCAGCAAGAGCTGCCGAGGTGACTTTAGAGCTCCTGGGATAACGCTAGTGTGCAGCTGAGATTGGAGACCACCGCTCTGAACAGCTGGGAGATGGGGGAAGTAAGAAGCTCCAGGCTTTCTGGGGTTAGTACCCCCGAAACCAGATGAAAACGTGCCTGCCCTCTGTGTGCATCTTCCTAGGGAGAGAGTTCACGGCCTCCATCAGCTTTCCTGACCCAAAGGAGATTAAAATCCAGTCTCCAGGGAAGTAACCCCCTTCCCCACACCAACAATGTTTTGTGTTTTTTTTTCTTTTTTTTGTGAGGAAGATCAGCCCTGAGCTAACATCTGCCAATCCTCCTCTTTTTGCTGAGGAAGACTGGCCCTGGGCTAACATCCGTGCCCATCTTCCTCTACTTTATATGGGACGCCGCCACAGCACGGCTTGACAAGCAGTGCATCAGTGCGTGCCCGGGATCCGAACCCGGGCCGCCAGCAGTGGAGTGCACGCACTTAACCGCTGCGCCACGGGGCCGGCCCCAACAATGTCATTTTTAAGGACCAGAAACCTCCAGATGCAGAATCATTCATCTTATCTCTTCCAAGAAACCTTTCCTGACCTCTCCAGAGTCTATTTCCTATCTTTGTTCCTGCAAATGCATGTGAGTGTGCCGACTGTGTACGAGGCACGTTCTAGGCTCTAGGATACAGGGAGAATGAAACAGACGCAGTCTCATCCCTTAAGGAGCCACATTCTAATGGGGGCTTCAGACCCACTAGTGAACCAACAAGATAACAGCAGTGAGAGGGGCTGTGTGACAGGCCCCAGTGTTGAGGCTGCTGCTCCTCAGAGTCACGGGGTTGAGGGGGGCACCCGTTCCCTAGAGATGCTAATGGCTTGGTGGGGCAGGGACAGAGGACTGGGCACTGGCATATTTTGCTTCAAATGTGCAGCTGGAGGTGAGGCCTGCTGTATTTGGGGTGTTCAGGGAAGGCCTCTGGGAGGAGGGAACCCCGCCTTCTGAGCAACGCCTGTGGGAAGGGAAGGAGCCCGCCGGGGGCTTCAGGGGAAGAGAGCTCCTGGCAGAGGAGCCATGAGGCGCAGGCCCTGAGGTGGGCAAGGGCCTGCTGTACTGGAACAACAGGAAAGAGTGGCCTTTGTGCCCTAAGGGATGGGCGTGTGTATGCGGAGGAAGGAGGTGCTGAGAACAGAGGCGGGCCAGGGCAAACCAGGCAGGGCCCTGCCGGCCACATAGGAGCCCGGATTTTATAGTGAACCTGCCAGCTACGTCACCATTGGAGGGTTAACGTGTGGATAACCGACTGGTGAGGGCGGGGGTGGAACCCATGACCAGCCAGGGAGGCGAGGCGTGGGGCCTGCAGAGGCGGTGGGTTGGGGGAGACACGTGGGCTGTGGGACGAGGGGGATGTGGAAGAGACGGGAGTGTGGCTCCTAGGTGTTAGTCTGCGGCAGCTGGTGGGGCCCTCTCCTCCCCTCCTCCAAATCCTGCAGCACCGGCCCCAAGAACACCCTACCAAGCCTCTGATGTGGCGTTTCCTAAGACGTGTTCCACGCAGTGTTAAGGGCTGTTAAGTGACAAATGGTTTCGAGTCAGCAGTGCTGACTGCCGGGTGTCTAGGAGACGTCAGTAGCCTCGTGTACAGTGACTCACGGGGCGGAGAACTGGCGCCCCACAAACTCAGTGACGGCAAGATGTTTTGTTCTTCACAGCGCCTCTCGTGTTCTGAGGACCGCTCCGGAAAACGCTGCTCGGGTCCCATCATTTGACAGGTGAGGAGGCAGCCCCGGGGGGACAGTCCCCGTGCCAGGCCTCGCACCGCATGTCCTGTCCCAGAGCAGGGGCTGGGCCCTCGCCTCCTGACTCTGCCGCACCACCGCATAACTCTTTTCCCCAAGGCTGCACGGGGACATCCGGGTTCTAGAGTCGGGCTACAGGCTCCTCCCCATCCTCAGGTGAGGGACAAACCAGGCCTCCTACCCTACAGGTGCGAACTCACAGGGCCCAACACAGAAGGGATTCTCGTGAAGACACAGGCTCCTCCCCGGCCCCACCTTCTGAGCCCAGGGGCTCCAGGGAAGGCGGGGGAGCCTTGGCAATGGGTCCTGGCATTCAGAGCTGGCCCAGGTGCTCACCTTACACGACCCCCACCCCACCCCTTGGGTGAGCACAGAAGAGGCCTGAAAATAGTCTTAGCTGACTCTGGGGCAGTGGATCTCAGACCCCCCTTCGGTTGGCTGAGCACTTGAAAGTCCTGGTGTTCTATGTGGAAGTCCTTCCCATTGACCCCTCCATCCTTCCATCCCTCCATCCCTCCATCCTTCCATCCCTCCATCCCTCCATCCATCCATCCATCCATCCATTCCTCCATCCCTCCATCCCTCCATCCACCCATCCACCCATCCCTCTATCTCTCCATCCATCTCTCCATCCTTCCATCCCTCTATCTATCCATCCCTCCATCCCTCCATCCCTCTATCCATCCATTCATCCATCCCTCCATCCCTCTATCTATCATCCATCCATCCCTCCATACCTCCATCCCTCCATCCATCCATCCATCTCTCCATCCCTCCATCCACCCATCCCTCTATCTCTCCATCCATCCCTCCATCCTTCCATCCCTCTATCTATCCATCCTTCTATCCCTCCATCCATCCATCCTACCATCCCTCCATCCCTCCACCCCTTCATCCCTCTATCCCCTATCCATCCATTCATCCATCCCTCCATCCCTCTATCCATCCATTCATCCATCCCTCCTTCCCTCCTCCCTCCTTCCCTCCTTCCTTCCTTCCGTCTATCCATCCATTCATCCATCCCTCCATCCCTCTATCCATCCATTCATCATCCCTCCATCCCTCCATCCCTCCATCCCTCTATACCTCTATCCATCCATTCATCCATCCCTCCATCCCTCTATCCATCCATCCATCCATCCCTCTATCCCTCTATCCATCCATTCATCCATCCCTCCTTCCCTCCTTCCCTCCATCCCTCTATCCATCCATTCATCATCCCTCCATCCCTCCATCCACCCATCCACCCATCCACCCATTGCTCCATCCATCCACGCATCCAATCTTTCATTTGGCTACATTTGCTGGGAGCTTACTTTGTTCTCATAAATAACACACAGTCTTTCCCCTCAAGACATCACAATCCTGAGGCGAGATGGACAAGTGAGTAGAGAATAAGGGCACAGCATCATGAGTTATAATAGTAACCTCCATTTACTGAAAGCCTGCCATGTGCCTGGCATTTTACCCACGTTATCTAATTTAATCTCTGGACAAATCTGCCAGCTTTTATTTTCCTCATTTCACAGATGAGTAAGGTGGGGCTCAGAGACGTTAAGTCACTTGTCCAAGATCACACAGCTAGGTGGTGACTGAATTACATTCACACCCAGGAGGTCTGATATCAGAGCCTGTTCTGGGAATGGCTTCAGGATCCAGTGCCACTGGAAGGAAGCAGAGAGGGTGCCCCTAACCAACATGCGTGTTGATGGGGAGGGGGTGGCAGTGGCCGTGGTGACAAGCCTGGCTGGAGTAGGAGGTTTCCTGGAGGAGGTGATATCTGAGGTGAGTACTGAAGGGTGAGTAGGAGTTAGTAAAATATTAGTATGATAGTTTCCTTGTACAAACTGATTTGGCGTAAAATTGTATATTTGGTCAATTTAAATTGTGGTTGCTTAGAAATGGTTAATTTACCTGCTACAAAGTATAACATAAAATCAGCACCCCCTCCCTACTGCTCACACAGCTGTCAGTGACTGTTCTGGAATTTTCCGACAAGGCGTGCTTGCATTTCATTTCCTTGTTTTGTGGCTGTTAATACACCCTCGTAAGAAAGCGTGGGCAGACCTCCAGTGTTTACGGAAAGTGTGTACGTGAAAGCATAACGTCGGGAGACACTCTTTGTGCTTAATTTCATCTGTAAGTGAAACTCTCACCCCTTACTTCTTCCGAGAGTACTGACGATGGTAAAGACGCTTACCCCAGCCCCGCTCACTGAGCCCCGGCTCTGCCAGGCGCTGACCTCTCTCTCTATAACTGTGGGTTCACTTAGGACCCGCACTCTAGAGGTGAGGAGTGTGGGGCCCCATTAAGTCCCTTCCCTGTGGCCATGTGTTGACAGAGCCGGTATGTGAACCCTTGTCCCAGGAATCTGCGTCTTCTCTCTCCCAACAATTTGGTTCCTGCCACCCAGCTCGCTGTCCCCCCAAGATCCCAGGTTAAGGGCGGTCCTGACCCTGGCTGCCTCTTACACACACTGGCGTGTACATCATTTGATCTCCTACACCAGGGGCTGGCAAACTATTCCATAAAAGGCCAGACAGAAGATGTTCTAGGCTCTGTGGGCCAAATGGTCTCTGTCGCAGCCGCCCCACTCTGCCAAGGACAACGTGTAATCTCGTGGGCGGAGTTCACACTTTTATTTATGGACATTGAAATTTGAATTTCATGTGTTACAGAACATTTTTTCGTTTACTTTTTTCTAACTATTTAAAAATGTAAACTCTGATCTTAGCTCGCAAGCCGTATGAAAAATAGGCGGTGAGTTGGATTGGACCCACAGACCCAAGTTGGTCGACCCCTGCCCTCGCCCCGGCCCTTACTCCTATCTCATGGATGAGGAGACGGAGGCTCAGACCCCTCAGCATGGGAGAGCAGAGCTGGAATGTCACCCCAGGCCCTCTGAATCCAACTTTGGGGTCTCTCCGGGGCTTGGGGGTGGTCGTGGGCTCCCTGAAGAAAGACTCAGTATCCTGGGTCTCAGCCAACATGCCCTCGAGCCGCCTGCCCCGGGCTCTGCTTCTCAGCATCTCCTCCTCCCTCAGGCGATTCTCAGGTCCCGTGCTGATTGGCCAACCTGCCTGCCCATCATGGGGCTGCCTGGCTCCTGTTCCAGCATCTGAATCCCCCCAGCTGCCTCCTGGAGGGCATGGGGTGGCCCACCAGTCTAGGCGGCCTGGATTCTGTCCCTGCTGGTCCACATGCTGGTGACTTTGGGCGAGCTCTTTCACCCCTCTGGGTCTTAGTTTGCTCACAGGACACTGAAGGGCTTCGCCCAGGGCCTGGTACAATTGTGTGAGCCACCAGGAGACCAGCAAGGTTGCCCAGGATCTGGAGTATCAGGGAATACCAGCCTGGCAGCCTCTGCCTCCTTCTTGCCCCCTGAACCAGAGCGCCTTTGAGCTGTCACCTTGGTACTCACCACCTAATTGGTAACAGAATCCCAGCCCTCCCCAGAGATCCCCTTATAAAGTCGTGGTCACTGCCGGGATGACAACACTTCACAGTGGAAAGATCTGGGCTCTGGAGCCACCACTGCTTACGAGCTGTATAACTTGGGCAAGTTGCTTCACTTCTCTGAACCTCGGCCCCAGGGACAAGAATACTTTCCGGGCTGGTTGTGAGGACAAAGGGGATGACAGATGCCAATGGCCACCTGGAGTAGGTGCCCTTCAAGGGTGGCCGCACCTTCTCCCTGGGCAGGCCCGGTGTTTACTCTTGTCTAAAGACTGCCCCTCTCTGAGCATCCTAGCTCTGCAAGGCTGCCCTGGAGACCCAGCCCAGGAGCGGCCGCTATGGGAGCCGGAAAATGTAGAAACTCTCTTCCCGGAATTTCTAGAACTGTGCAACAGCGCAGGCCCACCGGAGTTGCCAAAGGACTGTTTCCACACTTGTTGATTTCACAAGAGCACAGCCAGCTCCCCTGCTCTCGGGGAGGCTGCTCGAGTGCAGTCAGTGAAGCTCTTCCAGGGACGTGGGGACTTGTCGCTGGGGGCTGAGCCCGGGTCAGCCCTCGGGGCGTCCCGTGTCAGTTCCGGGCAGGAGACTAAGCAGGTCCTGGTAGGAAAGAAAAGCTTGCCTCTCTCCGTGCGAGGACCTTTCCCCTCTTGCTGTTTTGTCCAGTGTGAGTTTATGAAGCGCCTGTGGTCGGTCAGGCGCTGTGCCGGGAGGAGACGGAGGGACACAATAGCTCCCCTTTGTGTGGGCCTTCCCCCGCAGGCCCCACTCGGGCCTGGCCTGGTTCTGGGGCTCATATCTCTGGACTCCTGACGTGGGGGCGCCCTTGTCTTTTCCCCTCTGGGTCTGGGGGGGCCCGATTTCCCTAGCTCCTGTGTCACTGCTCTCCCTGCATTTCTCAGACCCGGGCCCAGGACCCTGATAGACTGGAAGAGCTGTTCCATGTCATCGCCCCATGTAGCACTTGAGTCCCCCACAAGTCTTTATCAGACTGCTTCCATGCCGCTGGTGACGGGGCGCTCACTGCCACCCAGGCAGTCTTGTCCTTCTCTGGGTGGCTTTGCCTCATGTTGCGCCCAAATCTGACCACAGAAAGGCAGCTAAAGAAAGCTTTCTCTAACAGAGATGTCAGAACACTGAGCACGACCCCTGGGGAGGGGGTGAGCCCTCCCCCTCCCCCTCCCCCATCACTGGAGGTGAGGGGAGTCGAAGCTGAGCTCCCACTTGGCAAGGATGATGGGAGATTGTTGTTATGTCTGGAGAAGGCTGAGGGGATCACCGTGTGGACGGGGAGATTCACGAGACTCAGGGCTGCCTTGCACACTTGCACGAGGAGGGGGGGGTGAAGCCACGCCTTGGCCCTCCCTTCCCTCTGCTCCGTGCCCCCACCTCCATAGGGCAGTGGGGACATGACTGTGGCTGGTGCCTGCCTCCCCACCCCCGAGCCCGGCTCTGCCCTGCAGCTGTCCTGGCCCCAGCTGCCCTGCGCGGGCTGCCTTGGCCCCACCGGGGCTGAGGGCTGGCCATTGTCATTCCTGGGTTGTCTGGCCGCAGGGAGGGGGTGAGGGCAGCCAGCCTCCAGCTCCTCTCTTCCTGCCTTCGTCCTGCCTTGCCTGGAGTCCCTGGGTGTGAAGGGACCCAGCCAGAGTGCTCAAGCGTGGTTTGTGTTGTTTCAGAACCACAAGTGTGTCACCCAGGGCGATTGTGAAAAATTGGAAACACCTGTGTGTCCAATCTCAGAGCACCCAATAAACGCTCTGTGGCATATCTGTATCTGGGACTTTAACCTGGGGGCCCTGGGGGTTCCTGAACGGGCTTCATGGGGTCTGTGAACCCCCAGAGATTATTTGCAAAATGCTGCCTATACATGAGTTTTCTGGGGGAGTATGTGACCACCCCAGATGTTAATAAACCCAGGTCAATAGCGTGGACTCCTGTGCAACATGTGAGATTATGACGTGGAAGAACATTTTATCAGCATACAGAGGCCGTCTATTGTAGAATGAAAAAAGCAGGCTACGGATCGCTCTGTACAGTATGAGCCCAATTTTGTTTAAAACCACACACACTGGAAGTATAGCTGCTAAAGTGATGGCAGTTTTTATCTCGGGGCTGAGATAAAAATTTTTGTGGAATTTGTGTTTTTCTGTATTTGTTGGATAGTCTGCAATGCGTGTTTGTTCCTTGGTGATGAGGTGGAAGGAGCACTCAGTCCACTTTCTGAGAAGTGAGAGCTCTCCTTTTGCCCCGCAGCCCCCGCGGTCCAGCCCCTAGCCCCAGGGGGGATCTGCAGATCCGCGGAGCAGGCCACAGGTCTCGCCTCTGGTCTCCAGCAGTCGCTCACTAACTTGCTCGCCTCCCAGTTTCGACCAGCGTCCATCTGGGCAAGTTTTGGAGCCAGAGGGTCTTCTGTGGAACGTCCCTCCAGGCCCGGCCCTGGGGGAGTGGCTGGCCCAGACCCTAACTGCCAAGCATCACGCAGCCGAGACTGCCCGTAGGGCCACACTTCCTAGCTGTGCGGCCTTGGCCAGGCGTCTAACCTCTCTGGGCCTCAGGGTGTTGTAAAACGGGCCCTCATGTTAGCACCTACCTCGTGGGGTTGTTGAGAGGGCGAGCTGGTGTTGGGCGGGTGCCCGTCAACATTGGTTCCCTCTCCTCCCCCACCCCAGCACCCTCCCGCCCTACACTGACCCACCTTCCTTCTCTCTTCTCCCTAGGGAGCTCCAGGCCCGGCAGGATGGGGTCAGCCTGTGTCAAAGTCACCAAGTACTTTCTCTTCCTCTTCAACCTGCTCTTCTTTGTGAGTATGGCCAGCGCCGCCCTGATCGCTTCCAACAGAGACCCTCCTGCTGGGTGCATCCCAGCCCGACCCTCTGAGATGCCAGGCTGGGGACGGTGGAGGGGTCGCTAGTGGGGGCTGAGGATAGACGGTTCCAAATGGACCCGGCTGGGGGTGGCGAGGAGAGTCCCCAGGTTCCCGGTGGCTCCGCTGGGGACACCGGGCTCCTCCCCCAGCCTTGCCCTCTCCTGGAGCACCGAGGCCCAGGCCGGTCAGGGCTGCAGGGGGGCATGGGGAAAGGAGAACCCCTGGCATCCCCTGACTCGTCGGTGGGGGGTGCTGGGAGGAGCCTCTGGAATCTTCTCGTCCTGTCCCCCCGCCCCCGCCCTCCTGCACCCCCCTGGAGAAACTGCTCGTTAATAGTTCCAGGGCTCAGCCCCCACTGCACCCCACCCCCATTGTGGGGGTGTCCCCTGAGCTCCCAGAGGGTGGGCAAGAGATCCTGGGCTCAGGGCCAGAGGGGAACCCAGTCCCCCTCCCCCAGGCGCACCCTGGCGGGCCCCACCAGGTCCCCAAGCCACAGGGCCCCCAGATGGAAGCTCTGTGCACGTCTGGAGCTGGTTTTCCTGGGGCCTCGATCTTCCCCTCTGGCCTGGCCCCAGCGGCTCCTCCCGCCTTGGAGTTGCCAGGATGATGGTGTGTGTGTGTGTGTGTGTGTGTGTGTGTGTGTGAGTGTATGTGTGCAAGAGAGCGTGTGAGTGTGTGTATGTGTGTGAGAGTGTGTATGTGTGTGTGTGAATGGGTGTGGGTGTGTGAGAGGTGCGTGTGTGTGTGTATGTGTGTATGAGTGTGGGCGTGTGAGACAGTGTATGTATGTGAGAGTGTGTGTGTGTGAGGAGTGTGTGTATGAGTGTGGGTGTGTACATTTGTGTGAGAGTATGTGTGAGTGAGAATGTGTGTGAGGATGTGTGTATGAGTGCACATGTATGAGAGTGTGAGAGCGTGAAAGTGTGTGTGTGTGAGTGTGTGTGTGTGTGAGATGAGGGAGCGAGTGCCTAGAGAGGCCCTCATGGCCCAGAGGGGTGCTGGGGCTGCGTCCTCCCCGTGTCCTTGGGCCCCGTATACTGTTAAAAAATCAAGTTGTACAAAAGAATGTTTATTATGATCCAATTTTATTTTTAAAACTGGTACACATATGTGAATATTTTTGAGAGGAGAAGAAAATACCTCTGAATGTTCATGTTGGGACTCCTGGGAAGTTGGGTTGTATTCTTTATGCTTCTCTGCATTTTCCAGATTTTTTACAATAGACATGAATTACTTGTGGGGGAAAAATAGTTTGACATTACAAGTTACGTAGGCTTGTAGAAAGTTTGGGAAATAAAGAACCATTCTAAATTCTCTGTCATGACTTTAACCCAACACGCAGAGACTTACAAGGGTGTTCCTGGCACACAGAAGCACACACATGCGTGCACGTACACGCATGCACACGTGCATACACGCATGCGCAGACAGCCCTGGCGCTACGGTTTGTCCACCTTGACTCCAGGCCCGGCCCCTCCTCGAGGACGGTCTGAGGCCCCGCTGTGGCTCTGGCCCTCCGCTGATGGCAGCCAGGCCTGGAAGCCACCCTGGGCAGGGCCTGGGCACCTGGGTTTCCCCTGCTTGGCGCTCAGGCCCCTCCTGGCGGCCCAGGCCTCTGGAGAGCAGCTGCCCACGCAGCCAGAGCCAGGCCTTCTCTGGCAGGCGCTTGGCTCCTGGACCTCAGCCTGGCTTCCAGGGCCAGCTGGCCGGGACTGGGGGACAAGGGGTCCGAGTGCTGTGGTTCTATCACTGGGGGCTCGAGAGACTAGAGAGAGGGGTCTGGGCTATAGCCTAGGAGGTAGTAGGGCTTGGGGTTCAGGGCACAGACACCCCGTCTCCCCCCGTGCAGTGGGAGGGAGGAGGTAGAGACTTTGTGGAGAAAGGGACCCAGGTTGATGGTTTTGTCCCTTCCCGCCACTCTCCCAGGCCGCCCTCTGGAGCCGGAGACTGGGAAAGCTTCCCTCTGGCCAGCGCCTCTTCCCGGCTGCTCCAGGGCTGGAGGGAGTCAGGTGTTAACTGCCTGTGTGCTGGGGCCCCGGATGGCCCAACGGGATGTGGGGCTGTGGGGTGGGGGGGGGCGGCTTTTATTGCAGGAGGGGGAGGGGAAGGGAGACGGTTTAGGGACAGTGTGTTTGTTCCTTCACTCTTTCACCATATCTGCATTTGACACCTCTGTGTACTCAGGCCCTGTCGTGGGTGACAGGGAGACATTCGCCCGCAGAAGAGCTGTGGCTTCTGAACTCCTGGGGCTGATGTTTTGGGGGCGGGGGACTCCGATGAAAAACTTATTCAAATGGATGATAACACTGCATCGTGTTAGGTGCTGGGGATGAAGGATGCGGCCCCTAGGAGAGCAGGTGGTCCGGCGGGGAGCGGGGCAGAGCGGGCCTCCCCAGGGCGCGGCCGTGCAGGCCTCCAGGAAGCATCCGGCTCTTGCTGTATGCACGTTGGGAAATGGTTACGTGATGGCACTTGTGGTTTGGAAACGTCACTCCGGGTGCTGTGTGTGCTTGCCCGTGCACGCGTGTACTCGTGTACTTCCTTGCCTTGGCTCCCGCCTGACCCCAAACTCCCCAGAAGACGGCCCAGTCAGCTTTTCTCAGGTCCAGAGACACCCAGAGGCTGCTGGTGCCCTGGCTGTCCTGGGGGAGGGACGCCGGCTGCGAGGGTCTCGGCTTCTGGCTGGGTCCTGTTGGGAGACTCTGGTGGGGCTGGGGGTGGTTGATGTGGGGGAGTGCTCTGCGGCCCCAGGCTTGGTTCACAGAGCATGGGGTACCTCCCCCATTCTGGGCAGCCAACTGTGCGGGCCTCCTTCCCGGCTGACGCAGCCATACTTGATGGTCAGTCTGTGGTCATGAGACCCACAGAGGGACGAAACAGGCAGTGCCAGGGACTTCCCTCGTGGTTCCCGGAGGCGAGCAGAGGAGCTTAGCTGGCAGGCCGTGGTTTTGATCTGCTTGGGATTACGGTTGCCCAGAGGGAATTTTCTGCCCTGCCTCCCGTTCCCTTTGTGGAAGGGCGGTTCTCCCCGCTGCCCTGCCCCGTGAGTGCAGAGGTGAGCAGGACAGGGCTCTGCCGTGGGGTCTGAGGGGACAGAGCAGACCGTGAGCCTGACGACTGGCCCTTGGCCAGCTGTGCTGTGAAGTGTAGGGTCGGGGTAGGCAGGGGCTCAAGGGTCTTTGGGAACCAAACTCCTGGGTTCTGTAAAGCCCCCTTTTCCTCCCAGCAAGCTGTGCTGTGTGAGGTGCCGCCACCTGAGGGTGGACCCTCCCCTCCCCAGGGTCTCAGTGGCCTCCCTGTCCCCAGAGACTGGTTTTCTAGGCCAAGGCCCAGGACAATCCAAGTATCCCTGTAGCTGGTGTGCACCATCTGGCCTAGGTGAATAGTCCGACCCGGCTTTGAGCCCCTGATGGAGGAATTGGGTGCCCTCGGGCAAGGTTGGGGCCTCAGTTTCCCCGACTGTACAATGAGGACAATGACAGGGCCCATCTGAAAGGAGAGAGGAGAGGACGAGTGAGCTGCTGGAAGACAGTGGGGACAAGTATAGGGTGGTCATCACGCCTCCCTCCTTGTGTTATCTCTGCCGCTGTCCCTCCGGGGCCGGGACTAGGGTCAGGCGACTGAGGCTCTCGCTTCCAAGTGAGAAAGCGCCACGCCGTGTTGGGGCTCCGCTCCTCTTCTAAAGGGAAAAACCAGGAATACAGATCCTGACTTTATTTGAAAGTTTGATATTTTGTTCATCATGGATTTTTTCCCATTAATTTTGGTTTTTTAAGAAGAATTGCTGTAAACTCTTATTTATCTTGGTTACTGAGTTTTTGGTGTCCCCTTAATTTTTACACCCAAGGCAAGTGCCCCGTTCATCTTCCTCGGGTCCCAGCTCTGGGCTGTGATAACAGCAGAGGCTGGTCAGGACCCTGGGGCCAGTGCTCGCCCGGGCTGGGGGCTTTATCCACAGCTGCTTAGGGGATCTAGGCTGCGTCTGAGCTCAGGGGATGATGGCTGAGGTGGGAACCCGGGGCTGGCGGTAGAGGTGGGTGGTGACACGCAGGGACTCTCAAGGTGGGTTATTCCCCAGGTTGGCCCAGGCCAGGCCCCAGGGAAAGGCCAACCTTGTGGGGTGATACGGGGCCCCACCCTCAGGGGGAACGTGTGCCTGTGCCCAGACTGCAGGCCTTTGCCCGCCTTAGCCGGCCTGGTGGGACGGTAGGTCTCGGCCGGGGTTGCACCTGGGCAGGGAGGCTCCGGTGGTGGCCCCTGGTGGAGGGGGAGGAGGCAGGGAGTCCTGGGCCTGGGCCTCCGCCAGCCACCCCTCATGTGCTTACCTTTCTCCTCCTGCATTTCCAGCGGGGTTCATGAACTCCTCCATTCCCTGAGCCCTCAGCCCCTGGTGCTGCAGAGCTGCACGCACCCGGCCCTGCTCGCAGGGAGCCCACAGTCCAGCCAGGGGAGACACACGGCAGAGTTAACCCAGCGGGAATGGCTGTTGAGAGGGCCCCACCGTGGTTGCCACAGAGTGGGAGCCCCTTAGCCCTCCCGTCAGGAAGGCTCCTGCAGACGGAGGCCTGGGAGCTGAGCTCTGAGGGACATCTAAGTGGGCTTGATGTTCAAGTCCATGGAGGGTCTTCCCCAGTGTGTTTGGGAAGTTCCAGCCCCCGAGCTGGGCTAGGGTGGAGGTGATGACATGGGAAAGGGCCAGGAGATGAAGTAGGAGGGTACCCTGCTAGGAGGCGGCGCCCCACAAAGCCCGCAGGCTTGGTTTGACCATGCATGGGCGTGGGGGGGGAGACGGGAGATGGGGGGACTCCTCACACTGTCTGGATTTCTGGGGTACCAGGACTGGGGTTTGGGGCCTGAGGCCACCCTGACATCCTGGGCTGGGCAAGGATGGAGGTGGCTCCCCTGGGTCCCCCTGGCCTGGGCTGCAGGGGCAGCTAGGCGGGGCCCTCTCACTCTACCCGCTCTCGGGCCCCCCTTAACTGCCCCCTTGTCCTTGCAGATCCTGGGCGCGGTCATCCTGGGCTTCGGGGTGTGGATCCTGGCCGACAGGAGCAGCTTCATCTCTGTCCTGCGTAAGGACCCGCTGACCCCCCTCCCTGGCTGGCTCTGTGGGGTGGGGGGACAACAGGGACAGCCGGGGCAGCAGGCATGGCTCCTCCCACAAGTGCCTTAGCCTCCAAGCTGGTCACTCTCTCAGCTGACCTCAGGGTCCTGCCCAGGTCCCACTGCTGACCGCTCTGCTGTGGGCCCCTCTGCAGGGGTTTCCGGAAAGAATCTTCTCTCGCTCCCCAAACAAAGCTGCTGTTGTCTAGAGAACCCTGGGGGATGAGGGGCGCTTGTTCCCCCATCCTGCCTTTCGCTCAGCCCTGACCTTGTGAAAGCCTCTTATGTTCTCGCCCCTTCCATTTGCCTGGTCAGCCAAATGTGGGCAATGGTCCCTCCTTCCCAGTTCAGAGAGGTGTAAGACAGGGCCGGGATTGACAGATGTCAGGTGTCGATGAAGCGCCTACTATGCACCCGGCACCAGTGAGGTGGGTCGGGCTTGTGCTCTGGTGAGAAGGGTACCAGGCCCGACTTCCATCGTGCATGCTCGCTATGTGCCAGGCCCGGGGCCGAGCATTCTGCACATATAAATTGTCTTAATCCCACCTCAGCCCTGTGAGGTCGGAGCTATTCTATTCCTGCCTTACAAGTGAAGAAAGGAGGCTCATAGAAGTTACGGCCCTTGCTTAAGTTCACACAGCTCCTGAGGGACAGGTGTGGGACTTGAACCCTGAGAGCTTTGGTCTGAAATGCTGCAGTGGTGGGGTGAGCCACAGCGTGGAAGCCCCTTCTCTCGCCCTGTAGAAGCAGGAGGAAAGAAGCCCAAGGCACTCGTGCCTGGATGATGAGAGCCCTTACAGGTGTACTCACAGTCTCCTCCAGGAAGCCTGCCAGGCTTGCAGCACTGATCTCTCGTGGCCCTCTGTAGTGGGAGAGAGAGGGCCCCAACTGGCACCCTGACGCCACGCCTCTCAGCAAGCGCATCCGCGGCTCACTTCCCCCGCAGCAGCTGCCCAGAGCAGCAGGTTTGGACTCAGGCCCAGGACAGCTGCTCGATTTGAATAAAACGGAACCAGGCTAGGACGGGTGACGGAGGGGCCACACCTGTCGCTGTGTTCCCAGGGGACCTGGCCTCCCCTCAGATGTGAAGGGAGGCAAGGATGATCCACCCTCCAGACACATCCGATGCAGCCTCAGACCTGTCAGTCCTGCTTCCTTCTGGGGCGCCGTGAACTGCTCCCCCATTCTGGGGCTGGGGGGTGGGTTTCCTCCCTCAGCCGGGTGCCCGTGCTCCCCACACCCTCCGAACACGGGACACATCCTCCTCGGCCCTGACCGGGCCCAGGATCCCTGCTTCCTGGGCCGTGGCCCACACCCAGCAGGCACGGTGCCACAGGGCAAAGTCTGGAGGCCCAGCCCGCCCACAGCCTTTGTGCCCTCTGCACCCTGCCCCGGGGCGCCAGGAGCCGCCTGCCACGCCTTCCCCGCTCCCTGTTTAGGTCTGAGAATCAGGCCTGACTTAAGAGGCCCCTAGATGCACCCAGGGTGTTTTGATAAATATCAGGACCCGGCCCCCCCCGCCCCCGAGGGATCTGATTCCATTGGTGTGGGTGGGGGCCAGGAATACTGTGGTTTTTAAAAAGCTGCCCCGGTGGTTCCTAGGCAGCCAGGTTCAGAAACACCGATCTGCTAGCCTAGTCACTATAGGTTCAGAGAAGGGGAAAAAGACTTGCTGAGAGTCACACAGCAAGTGAGGTCAGAGCTGGGGCCCAGGGCTCCTGACCTACTGTGTGCCAGGCCTGCGTGACAGCTCTTCCCTTACCTAATGGAATCCTCACCGTCGGGCTAGACGTTACCATCCTCATGTACAGTGGAAGAAATTGAAGCACAGGGAGGGCAAGTCACTTGTCCAAGGGCACACAGCTAGAAGGTGGGGGAGCTGGGGTGTGAACCGGGTGGCAGAGCTCCAGAGCACCCCATACCCCAAACCCCTGTACTGCAGGGTTCTGTGGCATGCCACGCAATCCTGCCTTAACAAGAGGACGCAAGCGCAGTGGTTAAGGGCACAGACTGCAGCCAGACTGCCACGGTTCAAATCCTGGCTCTGCTACCTACATGCTGTGTGACCCTGGGCAAGTCACTTCACCTCTCTGTGCCTCTTTATCTGTAAAAGGGGAATGTAACAGAATGCACCTCATAAGGTTATTGCGAGAAATTAAATGAGTTAATATCTGGAAAGAGTTTAGAGCAGCTCCTAGTGAATAGTAAACCCTGCATAATGGTTGTTAAGAAGTTTCTAATACCATTTAATCCTTATAACGTCTTTAAGAAGTAGGATTTAGTTCCATTTTACAGAGAAAGAAATAGGGGCCAGAAGATGGCCTGCCCGAGAGCAGCAGAGCTGGGATTAGAACCCACTTCTCGTGGTGCTCAGTCCCTTTCAGTTTGGGCCACTTCCTCCCCACCTGGCTGGAACCTGCCAGGCCCAGTCAGACGGAGATGTCTCTGCCACGCACCGTGGGTGGGCTGCCTCGGGATATCACGCGTCCCCTTCCTGCGTCAGGACCAGGGCCAGCTGAGACCCTGAGGACAGGGACTGGTATCGACGAAATGTTCTGAGAAACCGAGACCCCCCCGCTCGCTGGCCTCCAGGGGAAGGGCCTGCTGGGCACCTGGGTGGCCCCTTAGCTTCTCTGGGCCTCGGGGCCCTGAGGGGCATGTCAGGATGTAAAGCCACCCTCGTGGCTGTTGTGGAAATTAAGCAGGACGGTTCCGATAAGGGCCCTGTGTGGGCTGGCACAGCGGGTTTCCAGGCCCTGCCAGTCCTGTTTTTCTGGGCGTAGTCATTGGGCAGACTTGGAGCCCCAACCCAGGAAGTTGAGGAGAAGTGAACTCTGCCGGCCGCCGCCTGCCCTGGTGATTGCTGAGAGCCAGGGTGGGGAGGGCTGGAATGAAAGGGCAGCTCAGGGCCAGGAACCCCCACATTCACCCCAGGGGGTCTCTGCCCGGCATCCTGGGGGCTCCTGTGAGGAGCTGGGCTGAGGCAGCCCTGCCCTGGCGCCCTGAGGCGGGGAGGGCTGGCCGGGGCTCTTCCTGAGCTCCAGAACGTTCTGTGTGTGAGCAGGAAGTGGACTGGATCAGGCCTTCCTACCGGCCCACTCTCCAGCTCTGTAGTTACTCCTGAAGGGCGCTGACGCCCCCTCGGTGGCCGAGGCGGGGATCCTCTCCGAGGTGGCCCGGAGAGCCGGCCCGTGTTCTCCCTGCTGAGGGCCAGCTGTGTCGGCCCCGGCCGTGCCCGAGTCAGTAGGAAGCACACTCAGAATGCAGATTCCAGGCGGTCGCCCAGGGACATCTGTCCGGCTGTGATGGACCCGGCATCTGCATCCCTGAGAGAGGCCTCTGATCACGGATGCGCTCCAGGCTGTCTCCAGCCTGAAGACATCCTGGCCCGGCCACCTCCGCGAGTGCTCAGCCACCGGCCCTCCCTGCATGTCAGCTCCTGGCTAGAGTGTACCCCAGCCTGAGGGGCTGGAGGTGGACACGACCTTTGCCCTGTGTGATCTGTTGGTCAATGGGAGATGCTGGTCAAGGGCCCTGATGTAACTCCTGACCTCCGCCCTCTAGGCTCTGTCCGCCTGTGGCCCTGAAGAGGGTCTCTTGCCCTCAAGCCCCTCTCTCTACGCCTCGAGCACATCGCCTGTCAGACTCTCCTCTCCCTCACGCTGGTCCCTTCTTCCTCGCCTTCTCTCCGTTCTTCAAATACACAAGCTTCAAGCTCACTCCTCCGCAGTCCTCTGCACCTGCTGTTCCCCTGCCTGCAATGCTGTTCCCTCAATCTTCACTTGGTCGACTTCTCCGTTCTCGTCTCAGCTCCAATATCACCTGCTCAGAGCAGCCTTCCCCACCCCCTCCCTGCCCCACAGTCCTCTCCACTAGTGGCTTCGGTGTCTCCATGGCCCTTCTCACACCGGAAGATCCGTACTGTTGACTTGTTGTCCCCCCGGCACATCCCACCGGCTGTCAGCTTCTTGGCTTGTGGACCTCATCAGTCTGACTTCTGTGTCCCCAGCCGCTGGCACCGTGTCTGGCACACAGTGGGCGCCTGGTGTGGATTTGTTGGTTGACTCAGTGAACAAGTGTCACACCCGTGTCACCATGTGTGCCCCGAGCGTCAATGGAAGGCGCGTGGTGCTGGAGGTCTGCGCATTTCCACATCCCAGCGCTGGCCCTGCCCATGCACCTCCCTGGGCCTCAGTTTCCTCCTCTGTGAAATGGGCCCAGCAGGCAGAGTCGTGCCAGAGTGGGAGACGGTGTGTGAAGCCCCCGGGGCCCCGAGAGTGGGTGAGAGCTGCTGGCGGTTATTATTACACGGACGAGGAGGAGGGCAGCCTTTCAGGTCTGTGGCCCGGCAGGACCGGCCAGTCTGCGGTTCGTGAATTCAGCAGATGCTCGTGCTGCACTTCGCTGGGCCAGATCTGCTCTGGGGGCCGGGGGTCCAGCAGGGACCGAAGTCCTGCCCTCGTCCAGCTGACGTTCTTGTGGGGGCGGCAGACAACAAGCCAGAAAAATCAGCAAAAGGTAGTCTTTTCAATGCTGAAAGTGCTCAGGAGAGAAACTAAAGCAGGCATGCGTCAGGATAGATGAAGTCGCGGCCATCCGGGGAGGCCGCTCCCAGGCTCCTCCCAGGGTCTGACCCCAGTGCCCCGACGCCCAGGAGGGGATTCGGGAGCCGCCCTAGACCGCGGGGCCCTGCCCCTGATTTTGCACTCAATGGCTGAATCGTCCCGCAGAGACCTCGTCGGGCGGGCTCAAGGTGGTGGCCTACGTCTTCGTCAGCGTGGGGGCCGTCACCATGCTCATGGGCTTCCTGGGCTGCCTCGGCACGGTCAGGGAGGTCCGCTGTCTGCTGGGCCTGGTGAGTACAGCCCTCCACACCGCCTGCCAGCCCCGGCACCCAGCCCAGGGGGCCTGAGCCCCGCACTGGCCCAGACGGGGTGGGAGCATCTCCCGAGGCGGGTGGGGCGGTGCACCTGGTGGGGGACCCGCAGCTGACTCTGTGCCTGCTCTGTGTCCCCAGTACATCACCTTCCTCCTCCTGATCTTCGTCGCCCAGGTCACGGCTGGAGTCCTCCTCTACTTCAACATGGGCAAGGTAAGCACCCCTCCCTCCCCGCCCCCGCCTGGACTGGACCTGCCACGCAGGGCATTGCCTCTGAGGGTGGGGGATGGACAGAAGGCCTCTCAGCTGTCACAGACGAGCCCAGTGGGTGCCAAGGCAGCCTCCCGGGCCTCCAGTGCCCTGGGATCACGTGTGGAATGTTAGAGAAAAAGGCAGTGTCTGTGGGTCGAGTCACTGCTGGGTCTGAACTCGCCTCTACCCCACCACTTTCTGGCTGTGTGGCCGTGGGGAAGTTGCTTGCCTCTCTGTGCCTGTTCCACCTTCTGTAAACTGGAGACAATAATAAATTTAACTCTCAAGGTTGCTGTGAGAATCCAGTGAGGTTATCTTAGTAAAACACAGCAAGTGCTTGGTTTATGGAGTAGAAAATCAGGCTGACTGTGGCTTAAACTCTAAGGAGATGTGTTGTTGGCTTAACCAGAAGTAGGGTTTGGAAGCTCAGAGACTGTGCTTCTGGCTGGCTGTTCAGTATCCTCATCGTGCCACTCACTGCATCATGCCACTCACCTCATGGTCACAAGATGGCTGCCACAGCACCAGCACAACATCTGTGCTGCTGTGGCCAGAAGAAAGGGAAAGGGGCAGTGCCAGCCATGGCCATCTCTGATCAGAGAAGCAAGTCCTCCAACATCTTCCCCTGACTGGGTTACAGAGGCACCCCTGGCTTCAAGGGAGGCTGAAACAGAGAGGATCCAGCTTTCAGACTGGAAAGACAGAGGCACAAGAGAAAAGGGAGCCGGGAATGGCTGTTGGGTGAGCCAGTTGATTGTGACTGTCACAGTTATCATTTATGGAGCACCTACTGTGTGCACATGGTATCTTCTAGAAGCTTTACACACATCGTCCCATCCACACAGCTCTGCACTGTGAGTATTCAGTCGACAGGGAACCAGATGCTCAGAGAAATGAATAACAATAGCAACATCAGTCATAGTCCTAGAAGCCCAGCATCCCTAAGGGGGGTTCGGCCCACACCGTGTACTGAATACGGCATTGGCCACTTCACTTCATTCTCTTGCTGACCCTCCCCGCGCCCTCGCAAGGCAGGGTGAGAGTCCCCATCCGACAGGTGGGGTGGGGGGCACCCAGCAGTCAGTGGCCAGGCCAGGTGAGCGTAGGCTCCCCGAGGCTAGCCCGGAGCTCACCCACTCCAGACCCCACTGCACGCGGCCCGGGTCCCAGCCGTCCCCCAGGGCTATACCGTTCTTGTCCCCCCATGGGGGTGGCGGAGCTGGCGGCCAGGTGGGCTCCTGCGTTTCACCACGTGAAGGTCACGTTGCCCAGATCCCTCTTAGAAGGGAGCGGAGAAAACGTTCCACCAACGTCAACGACCACCGCTTACTAGAACTTGGAACAAGCCTGGTACTAAATGCTGCGCTCAGACTGCATTCCCCGTACTTGTTCCTCACAGCAGTCCTCTGGGATCCTGGGTGTGGATACCCTCATTTTCAGATGTGGAAGCTAAGGCACAGAGAGGTTAAGCAACTTGGCCAAAGGTTACACAGCTGGTAAGCGGCAGAGCCAGGATTTGAACCCAGGCAGCCTGGCTTCTGGGTTCATGCTGATGAAATTTTCATTGTGGTGGTTCCTACCTGAATCTGCTTGACTTATTTATAATCCACACTCAGCCTGTTTCCCAGGAGAATTGGAGCTGACTTCCAACATAAGCACAGGGTAACTAAAATCAAAATGAGAGAGATCAGAATGCACACTGAGAGAGAGGAAGACCATTATTCCTGAAGCCAGGGGATGAGATATGGTAGCTAAGGGTCAGTTTGAACACTGAGCTTCCTGGCTGCCAAGGCAAAAGAGGAAATAGTGGTTTCAGTAGATGAAAGGAACCTCGCTTGGCTATGAGACAGGACGGCAGTGTTGAGGGGAGGGAAACTCGCTGCCCCATGGAAGGGTTGTAGGATCAGGTCTTCCTTTCTGCCCTTGGGTGCCTGGAGCTTATCTGGGACCCAGTCAGGGGTACGTTATAATCCGGGTGGATAAGAACTGGACCCCGGTGAGCTGGTTTCTGTGACTCTGCAGGGTCTTGGGAAGCCCACCTTCTCACACCCTGTGTGTTTCCCTATCTCACAGTAATAAAGAAGGCGCCCATCTTTTGGACACTAACCATGTGCCAGGGGTAGAGCTAGGAACTTGACACAAATTTCAGTTTTACGAGCATTTTCCAGTTTAAGAAACTGAGGCCCAGGACAGCAAAGTGACTGTTGGCCAGTCACACACAACTCGATGCAACAGAGGGATTTCCGTCCTGATCCCTCTGACGTGGGGCCCCGTCTCCCTCTGCCCCGCGCTGCTCCCCACCGGCTGGTATAATCCCTGCTTGGCTGACCGTCGGGAGCCGCGCCTCAGAGGCGTCCCCCAGCCCCGAGCGGGCCTTGTTTGGAGAACCAGGTCTCCAGTCCAGACTGTTTGGCCCCCTGTTCTCTCCTCTGCCTCCTGCACCCCCAGACCCCGCCCCTCACGCCCCTGGTCCCAGCCCACCTCACCTCCGCCCGGCTCCTCTTCTGGAAGGCAGGGGGAAATTTCCTGGCTGCTGGGGAAGTCCTGGCGCCACTCTGTTGCCCGAGTTGCAGTGAATGATTTATTTTTTCTTTCCCAGCACATTGTAAATCCCAGGGGAAGACTAAACATACCCTTGGTGGTGTTTATTCCTGCAGATGGGGCCCAGCTGGGGCGGTGGGACTCGCTGGAGCCTGGAGGAAACAGGCCTTTTACAGGCCGTGGGCCGGCTCTTTCCCGCGCTCCAGGCCTCCTGGGCAGGTGGGAAGGACTGAGCCCCGGGTTCCCCTGAGGTGGTCTCCCGGGCTGTGGTCTGTCCTTCCTGCCCTGCTGTCCCAGGGCAGTGACGGGGGAGGCTGGGACCTGAGCCAGGCCCGTGCCCTCTCAAGCCCGGGTCCCCGTCAGCCCGGCTAGGGCTGCAGTGAGCACCGACCGCACCACTTTTATAAAACAGAGAGCGAGGCCGGGGCCTCGACCCCAGAGCCGAGCTGCCCGTGCTGGAAGCCCTGCTCTGAGACCTGGGCACGTTCCGCGGCCCTCTGTGCCTCGGTGGCCCCCTCTGTCTAATGGCGGTAACCGTACAGGTCCACACCCTTATCTGCAGTTCTCAGCTCCACAGACCACTCTGAAAACCACAGCCACCGTCTGCCGCTCATCTGGTGGCAAAATCCAACCTGAACGGAAGCGAGGCGATTTACGGCCTTTTAAACCCCATTTAGGGTCCCTCGGGAGTTATAAACGGGAGAGGCGGCGGGGTGTGGCACGTACCCCAGCCCGGTCCTCAGATGGCAGCGCTCCTCGGTGCCGGCAGCGCTGTGCCCAGGATGCCGAGCGGTGCCCTAGGGGAGGGCGCAGCAGACGTGGCGCCTGGCCCCGAGCAGATGCTGGCCCGCATCACTGCAAGTGATTGTCATTGTCGCCATTAGTAACTTCGTTAATGCCTAGCAAGGGCCCAGTAAATGGCAGCACTCCTGTCATCATCAGTATTAACGTGAGTGTTAGCCAGGGCTGTGGGGACCAGGATTTGGGTGTGAAGTTAAGATTCCTCTGGCCGTTTCCAGCCTCCATTTCGTGGGCAAAGCCCAGCTCTGGGATTCAGGGACCCTGTGTTCTGGGGGGGTCTGCCGCTGATTGCTGTGTGGCCTTGGACAAGTTACCCAGCCTCTCTGAGCCTCGGGTGCCCTCTTGGGCCGTTCCCAGCTCTGACTCTCTGGGATGCTGACTTGTCCTCTCCAGACAGTGGAGAGGGGAGAGGGTCAGGAGGAAGGGAGTGGGCGTATGTTTCCTACGATGCTCTGGGCACTGGCTTTGGCCATTCCGCTAACAGCCTGCTGCGGTGAGGCTCTGAGAGGCATTATCAGCGGCTCGAGCAGAAGGCCTGAGGGCTGGCAGCTTGGAGGGGAAGGGGGTCGCGGGGTCTGGGGGGAAGTGGGGTGGGGGCGTTGACGGTGGCCGGGCTGGACTGCTGTGTGCTCCGCAGAGAGGTGGACCCCCCTTCCCTGTCCCACCAGGAAGCTCCAGATGCCCAGCGTGCACACGTCCTGAGGCATAGGTGGCAGAACGGGTTCCCAGAGGGCAGTGCGGTCCTGTGAGTCATCTGCTCACCGCGATGGAAACCTCCTGGTCCACGGGCTTGAGTTTCTGCCGGCCCTGGGGGAGGCGGCCAGACCCAGGACAGAGAGGGGACGGGGGACGTCCTTTGAGGACAGGGAAGAGGCGTCCAGGCTGGCCTTCCAGAAGGGATCACAGAGAGGGGCAGGACGGAGACTCTGGGGTCCCTGCTGGGCGCTGGCCTGACTGAGGCCCTGCCCTCAGGGAGCTTAGGGCTCAGGGGACGTGAGGGGGCCTCCTGCTGAGTCCTGGGCCACTGGTTGTGTAGACAGCAGCCCGGCTTTCAGGAAAGACTCACTAAGAGTGAATACACCACCCCCTTCACGTTCCCCATGGCAAGGGCCACCTTCCTAACAGGATTCCGGGAATGAAGGCTCAAAGCATTTGGAAACAGCTCCTGTGGGGACCCGGGGAGAGGACAGAAGATGTGGGTCCATTACATGGCACTTGGGCCACTCATTATAAGGGGCAGCCTGACACATCGGAGCATGCAGGGAGGTCTGAACACCGTCCCAGAGAGCCGTCACAGGAGCCTGGGGCTACCCGGGGGAGGAGGGCGTAGAGGGAGACGTGGTCTGGTCTCAGATATCTGAACAGTGTTTGTCCTGGGAGAGAGCGATCTGCTTGTTCCGTGTGATCCCCGCTGGGACTTGGGAGGAGGGGAGGATGAGAGCCAACACTAATGGGTAGAAGTCATTTGGGCTCAGCTTCAAGTGAATTGCTTGTATCCAGAGTCTTCCCAACCCTGCCATGTGCTCTTTTGTGAGGTACTGAGTTCCCCATCACAGGGAGCATTTAAGCCGAGCCTGGAAAAGTATGGGAAGGATTCTTACATTTGGGTGATACGCTGGATTCAACACTCGCTTCTAGTTCTGCCTCTCTGTGAAAAGTCACACCACCAGTGAAATACAAGCACAGCATTGGGGGGGTGGGGGGAGTAAAGTCACCCAGTGAGTGGCTTGCTGTGATTGAGATCTCAGGCTTCTGGAGCTGCAGGTATCGGGGTTACGCTCATCTCTGCTGCTTGCTAGCTATGCGATCTTGGGAAGTTCTGACTCAATGAGCCTCAGTTTTCTCTTCTGGGAAATGGGGAGGATGGTACCGGGCAGGCCCAGGGCTGGCTTCCTTGGCGTGCAGCCCGAGCAGTCACGCAGGGTCCCACACTTAGAAGGGTCCCATGCTCGATTGATGCTCTGCTGCTTCTGTCTTGAAATTCTTAACCGCTTTTAAACAAGGGGCCCTGTGTTTTCATTTTGCACTGGGCTGTGAATTACACAGCCGGTCCAGGGCAGGACTCTTGATTGCGTGTGACAGTAACCCGACTGAAACTGGCCAGGCTGGCTGCAGGCTCAGCTGGATCCAGGTTTCCAGGTTTCCAAAGGCTGCCACTAGAACTCTGTTCCTCTCCATCCCTCAGCCCTGCTCTCCTCCCTTGGCTCCCTTCTCAGGCAGGCTGTCCCCTGTGGAGCCGGAGGCGGCCACCAGCACCTCTCCCTCATCCCGCCAGATTAGCGGAAAGAGAGGCCATGTGTGTGACCCTGCGTCACGTACCCGTCCCTGAACCTCTCGCTGAGCCCAGGGTGTGGAAGGCACTAAGTGGCAGCCTGGGTCTCTGCCTGCCCATGGCAGCGAGGGGACAGGGCTTCCCAGCCACAGGGAGGGATGGAGGGGGGCTTTCCCCTAAGGAAAGGAGTTCCTGTTTCAAGAAGAAGAGATAATGGGTGCAGGGCAGGCAGATGCCGCAGGCGGCCCCTGCAGGGATGCACTGAGAGGGCGAGCATCGTCCCGCCCTCCCTCTCTCCTCCTCCTGGTCTCAGCATCTTCCTGTTGCCAGGGTGACCTCCCTGGGCTCCCAGCACGGCCTCCTGGGCGTTGGGATCCTAAGGCATCGGCCCCAAGCTGACCCAGCCCCTGCAGCCCTGCTCCCCGTGCCTGCCTGTGCCTCTCAGCCACATTTTGGGCTGGAGGATGATGTGGCATTTCCATGGAAACCACCCAGCCTCAAAGGAAACCACCCAGCTTCCATCACCTTCTCATTTCAGGGGGCCTGAAACAAGGAAGTCTGGGCTGCTGTGGCAGCCACACTGGGGTATAAATAGGGCCTCGGTCGGCGGGGGACGGTGGCTGGGGAGGATGTGAGGGAGGCGGCTCTGCATGCCGATGCCTCTGGGGAACCCCCCCTTTCCACGGCTCGGGGATCATCTGTCACTGGGGGTTAGAGGTGGAGCAGAGATGGTCCGGGCAGAAAGACCCAAGACCTGCAGATGGACAACCCTAGCTGTGTGACATGGGCAAACCACTTAGCTTCTCTCGGCCCTCCTTAAAACTGCTCCCACCTCCTTCACGGTGTGGCCATGTGCTTTAAATGCTGATAGAGCTTCATGGGTAAAAACTGGGGTTCTGGAATCGGACAAGCCTGGGTCCAAACCTCAGCTCTTCCGGATGTTGGCTGTGTGACCTGCGGCAAGTTAATTCACCTCTCTGGGCCTCGTTTTCTGCATCTCTATAAAGAGGGAATGAAGTCAATACATAGACCACAGGCCTGCTGTGAGGATTAAAGGGAGATAACGCATTAAAAGTGCTCAGCACAGAGTTGGTAGCGACAAGCTGTTGATAAAAGTTAGCCACTATTGTGATTTGTTACTGGTGGGAAGGCTTTGTAAGTTGTAGCGCACTGTGCCAGCAACACAAAAATGATCATGCAAGAGTTTTATCGAGAGGGAGCCGGCAGAGAGCAGTCCTGGGGCGGGGCTGCCGGGAGGGGGGCTGGGTTCGCAGGGTGAGTGAAGGGCCGGGGCCGCAGGTCCATCCGGAGGATGTGGCTTCTGTGAGCCCAGCGTGCGCGGGCAGCCTGTGGGGAGCTGGCGGAAGCCCTGCTTGCAGGGTTCCGAGCCAGGCTCTGAGCCTGGAAGCACCTGTCCCGTCTCCCCAATTCCCCTTTCTCAGCAACCAAGGGGCGGGGGCGCGGCTGTCCCCTGGGTGCCCCTGCCCCTGTCGGGCCCCTCGCCCTGGGATCCACAGCCCCAGCAGGTGGCGGTGACCAGTCCATCATGCAGGGGAAGGCGCCTGAGCAAAGTCCACGGGAGGGGCCGGGGTGGGGGCCGGCCGGGGCTGGTTCTCAGAGGCCCCCACACCTGGGGCCGGGCTTCTCGGGCCGAGGGAGGCCCTGTTCTCCGCTTTCGACAGCTCTCGGCAGGTTTCGGGTTTGCGTCTCTCTGCACAGCTGACTGCTTCCTGCCAAGATCCCCAGTGAGGGGCCTTTGGGGCAGAACCCTTTTGTTCCTGCAGCCCTCGTCTGCCTTCTTTGTGAATCAGTGTTTTCTCGTGGAATTAGGGAAAAGCAGATACTTCACTCTTCCTCGTCCTGAGCACGGTGGGGGATGTGGAGGAGAAAGACGATAAATCCTGAGAACAGATGAGCGTGTAATGCCGATGCTACAAAGAACCCTTGCGGGATCAGGAGGCCTGGGAGGGGATGGAGAAGGGCTGGTGTTCTGTAGGGTAGTCCAGGAAGGCCTTTCTGAGGCAGTAACAATTGAGCAGAGCCCTGAAGGAAGTGGAGAAGAGAGCCATGGTAATATTTCGAGGAAGAGAATCCCAGAAGGCGGGAACAGCAAGTGCAAAGGCCCTGAGGCAGCGTGCCTAGCACAGAACAGCAAGGAGGCCTGTGTAGTTGAAGCAGTGGAAGCAAGAACAGAGAAAACAAGGTCTGAGAAGAGCAGGGGCCAAATGAAGTAGAGCCTGTGGGCCACTGAGAGGACGTTGGCGTTTGTCCTGAGGATGGTAGGAGGCCACTGGAACAGCAACATGGAAAGACTCGTGTTTAAAAAGTCACATGGCTACTGAGTGCCGAACAGACAGCAGGGCGGGAGGGGATGGCCCTGACTACACTGGGTTAGCGTTGGGACCCGCAGGGGGCTGGCACCCAGGGAGTGCCAGGGAAGGGGTTGGAACGGACGGTGAAATGCCGTGAGCGCGTCCCCAGGGCTGGGGACCGGTTCAGGAGATGTGACCGGAGGTGGAGCCGGGTCCGGGGAATCTGACCTTGCTCCTGCTCTCCCTCTGCAGGTGAAGCAGCAGATGAGCGACATCGTGATCCAGCTCATCCGGGACTACAGGGACAACAAGGATGACAGCCTGCAGGAGGCCTGGGACTACGTGCAGGCTCAGGTAGGGTGGCCGTGTGTCTGCGTGTCTGTCTGGCCGTCCGTGGGCCCAGGTGCGCCTGATGGAGGACGTGCTAGCGGGTTTGTACGTGAGCGTGTGATTGATGGGGCGGGGGCTCCTGAGCAGTCCCCTCCTGGCACCCCGGCCGCCACCAGAGTCCCTGCTCGGGGCCCAGGGACCTGGACGCTGCTCCGCGGCTCGCGGTGTCCCAGCTGGGGCCAGAGAGGGGGCAGCTCTCAGCCCTCTCATCTCAGGCCGGGTGGGGGAGTGGGGGGCTCCGCCCTGGGCGTTACGGGACTGGGTGCCAGGCTGATGTGCTGACGCGAGTCCAAGTGGAGGTGACCTCTAGGGGAGGAACCTTCTGGGGTGAAAGGAATGTTCTATCCAAACTTTGATCCAGGTGGCGGTTATACTCGCATGTGTGTAGAGACTCATCAGGCTGAATTAGTGTGCTTAGTGTATGTGTATTCCACCTCAGTGACAGAGAGACAGACCGACTGACTGACGGACTGACTGTCCCACTGGGTTCCCAGCCGGCCTTGGTGGTGACCCCACCGCCACACACACGAATCGACCTCAGCGATCCGTCCTGGCTGTCCCCCGTTTCGTGGTCCCAGATGCTGTGTGCTCTTGGCGGGGACCCGCCCTCTCTGGGCCGCAGCCTGGTCCTCTCTCCCGTGAGGGCGCTGGGCACAGTGGTCACTGAGGCCCTGCTGCCTTGGGGGAGGGCCATGGGGCGGGGGGCTGGGCGCACACAGGAAGACGCCCCGTCACACCTTTGCTTTGACCCACGACTGCTAAGCTCAGGGGGAGGCGGATGTCCCGGGATGACCAGGCGCCACCCTGCAAGGGGCCTGGGGGAGAGGGGTCCCTTGGGAGGTGGTGAGCGCCCCGCCTTGGGAGGTGGTGAGCGCCCCGCCGTGGGAGGTAGTGGACTGGCTGGGGGATCCTGAGCAGGCAAGGCCTCTGGACGCTTCTGACGCCTGTCAGACGCTGCTCGAGACGGCGGCTGGGGGCCGACGGTGCGCAGGCCCCGAGGGCTGGGACGCCGACCCGCCGCTCCCTGTCCAGACCTGCGGGCCCAGTTTCCTCTCTACAGAGTGGAGCCACGGCTCCCCGCTCACGGGGATGAGTCCATAAATGACCGTGTGCCGCGTTGGCGGTGGTGTTTTATTAGTCACACAAGCACTGGACGGGGGTGGTGGCTGGGGACCGACCTTGGCCCGCGTCAGGGCAGGGCCTGGAGAGGAGGGCTCTGCCTGTGTGGGGAAGGGCCAGGGAAAGCTGCCTCACGTTGCTGGGGTGCGGGAGGGCTGGGAGTGCCCCCCAGAGGGCCAGCCTTTCTGCCAGAGACCAGGCAGCTGGGCATCTGCAGCATCAAAAATGAAACCTGGGCTGGGAACCGCCTGCAGCCGGGAAGCCTGAGCGTGCTTGGCATGCCCCCTGCTGGCCGCTCGCCGCCCTGAGATGGGGAGGAAGAAGGTGGGGGCGCCAGCTCACCTGCGCCGGCCCATTGATCCTCCCAGGGCCCCCAGCATAGTGCTGGCATCATCCCATTCTCCAGATGAGGAAACCAAGGCTCAGAGAAGTGCCTCGGCTTCCCACGCACAGGGCGGGGCCAGGATTTGAAGGCACCCGCCTCCCCTTCACCTTTCCAGGGCATTTCCAGCCCAGGCCCAGCCCCTGGGATCCCAATCCTTTCGGAATTCAAGCCCAGATGTTATTGATCTGAAGCCTCTTGGGGTCCCCTTCATGAGACCCATGGAGACCCCACTTAGCACACGGAGCCCAGAAAGGCTTTCTTTGCCTCTGGAACTAGAGCGTTTTCTCTGCTAAAAAGGCAGAATTGACCACGTCTCCTTTTTTGCTTTGGCCACCAGGAAGCTCAGAGCCAAATCTCAACTCTGGCACCTGAAAGTAGGACTGGCCTTCCCTTGTTCTCAAGCCCTGGGCTGGGCACTTTGCCTGCCTTGACCCATTTAGTCCTAACAGCCCTGTGAGTTAGGGATCTTTGTTGCCCCCATTTTGCAGATGAGGAAACAGAGGTTAGTACTTGCCCAAAGTTGAGCAGCTGGCTGGTGGCAGAGCTGGGATTTGAACCCAGGAGCCTGACTCCAGACCTCACCATCATAACCAGATGCCGTCTGCCCTCCCTGCGTCCCACACCCCTCCGTTCTGTCTTTCCACTTGAACTTCCCTCCTATTCCGCTTTATATTTTTGTGGTCCTGATTTTTGCTTCCTACCATGTTCGTGGTTTATGGTGCGTGTTTCCTGAAAGCCCCTGTAAATTCCTGTGGCTCACAAAAGCCGGAGTGAGACCCCGACTCTAATCCCACCGTGTGGCTGGGACCCGGGAGGCGGCCCCCGGAGCGGCCTGGCACGAGCAGCCTGTCCCCGCTCTGCAGGTACAGTGCTGCGGCTGGCAGAGCTCCTACAACTGGACGGACAACGCCGAGCTCATGAATCGCACCAACGTCACCTTCCCCTGTTCCTGCAAAAAGAGCCAGGGCGATGACAACCTCCTGGAGAGGAAGGGCTTCTGCGAGGTCCCGAGCAACACAAGCCAGAGCGGCAACAACCCCGAGCTCTGGCCCGTGTACACGGAGGTGTGTGGGGGCCGGGGGTTCAGACACTCGGGACGCCCAGGCTGGCCTGGCCTGCCGCTCCTCTCTTCCTCCCTCCACTCAGCTGTCCTGCCTTTGATTCATCTGTTCCTTGTCATTTATCCATCCAAGGAGCATGCAGACCCCTCTCCGTGGGCCCTCTGGGCTGGGGGCCCCTCCTGGCGATTCTGGGTGATGGAGTGGGCGATGTGGCGTGGGTGACGTGGGTGACGTGGCCGTGTTGTCCCTCGCAGGGCTGCATGAAGAAGGTGCAGGAGTGGCTGCAGGAGAACTTGGGTGTCATCCTGGGCGTGTGCGTGGGCATCGCTGTCATTGAGGTGGGTCCCCCCCGCCCTCCCCACACTCCGTCCTCTCGGATTGTCCCTGCTCCGCTCATGTTCTTGGGGAGGCTGAGGCCCTGCGGCGAGCCCGGCCCGAGCACCGTCCCTCCCTGGCCCCTCTGCCGCCCGACTCCCAGGCTGGTCATGAGGCCCTCATTGAGGATCCACTTCATCTGGAGGAAACCCGTGTGTGGACCTGGACGGCGAGATGCCGCTCCGGGGCCTCTGGGGGACCAGCCTGACTCGCCCTCTCCCTCCACAGCTCCTGGGGGTGCTCCTGTCTGTCTGCTTGTGCCGGCACATCCATTCCGAAGACTACAGCAAGGTGCCCAAGTACTGAGGCAGCCGCTGTCCCCAGCTCCCTGCCCGTCCCCCAGCCTCGGGCTCCGGGGCTCCCTGGCTCCCTCCTCCAGGCCCGCCTCCCCCCTCACTGCCGAGGCCCCTTGCCCGTCCTGTGCTGGCTGGAAGTGGGGGGCTTTCTGGGGCCTGGACCCCTCTCCCTGTCTGTCTGCCTCCGGCTTTGAGCCCGGCTGTTCCGTGGCTCCTCTGCTCCCTGCCTGCAGGGTTCTCTTGGCAGCTCCGAGCAGATGCTGTCTGCAGCACCCCTGCGCAGGTGGGCTGGGTTTCTCCCTGCTTTCAGGGCTGTATATAGTGTGGAGGGGAAATGTATTAGAAACCGGGGTGGGGGTGGATCAGGCGCCTGGGGCTATCAGGGACTGCCCACTGCGTGGGTCAACTCGTTTTCCACTTTGATGCTTATGTATTTGGTTTTCACATCTTCATTAAAGGTGGTGGGAGAGGGTGGGCTTTACCTGACTTGGGAGAGACACCCCTTCTCCAGGCCTGACCCGGGCCCACCCAGGCAGCTCAGATCCGCCTGGCCACCACGTGGCGGCAGCGTCCAGGTGAGCTGGGCCGAAGGGGTCTGGCCTGGCCCTGGGCTGCTGAGGGAGTCAGAGGGGCGCACCCTCGGGGCGTGGCACCCAGCTGGCCCTGCATTCGCCTGGACCCCGAGCTGTCCAGGGAAGGGAGCGAGCCTTCTCCTGTCCTCCGCCCCCGGGAGTGGGTGGGTGAGGCTGTGCCTTGTAGCGAAGTGGGGAGGGGCTCCGTGCAGAGTTCTGTAAAAGACGCTCGAGATTTGACAACTGACTTGATTAAAGAGGCTTTGTAACAATCCAGCCTGCTGTGGTGGGGACGCTGCTTCAGGGGTGGAGGAGGGGCCGAGCGGAGGGAGCCAGGGTGAGCAGAGTGGCTGGGTCTGCAGGAGAGGGGGGCGCCCTTTCTCGGCATCTCCGGCCCCCTGTTAAGCCTGGGGAGTGTGATGCCCGGCCCTGGTCCGTCTGCCTGGCTGCTGGCGCGGCTGCAGTTTGATTTGTGTGCGGAACCAGGTGTCGATCATACCTCTAGGTTCCTGCCTCTGAGACCAGGGTACAGGTGACCCCAGAAGGGACACAGAAGTGGGCTGGGTGGGGGGTGAGTGAAGCCACAGGATAAACGTGGCCTCTTTCTAGAGCATCCACTCTGTACAAAGGAAGGAAACATTTATGCATTAAAGAAATGTGAGGGGGTAAGGTGAGGTGTTCCAGCAGGACCACCAGGTGGCGCTGCTGCCCCAGCCGAAGAGCCTGAGGACCCCAAAGTTGTTCCCGGTCGCCCCAGGCCTGTGGGTCTCACTCCAGTGGGAGCGCTGGTGAAAATGCAGATTCCAGGGCTCAGGAATTCTGAGGTGGCCGATCTTGGCTGGGGACAAAGGTTGCTTTAGATCCTTAGGCCCTGATAAGATGTAGCCACAGACGCTCCCCAAAGAGAGAAGGAGTTGAGGGGGCGTCCCGGGCCAGACAGCTTGTCCTCAGTGAGGAAAGAGAGGGCAAACCTTAGTGACAGTCTAACTCTCGGTCTGAACCTAATGAATTTCTTGCAAGAAGCTTTCCGTGGCTGAAATCCAGGGCACGTCCACTTTCAGGCCTGCGGGAGGCACTGGGCACGAGACTGGGGGCTGAGGAAGCCTTCAGCTCCGGGGCTGCTCTCTGCCCCAGTCAGGAACTCTCTGCTGAGGGCTCCCAGGAAAGCCGTGCCAGCTGATTTTACCTACAGCCTGCCTCCTTCCCCAAAGGCAGTAGATGTAATAAAATATAAAACATAACAGAGAAAATATACATGTGAGAGGAAGTGTAGACGTGGATGAAATAAACACAGCCAAGTGGCCCACCCGGGTGGTGGCCCGTGCCTGCTAGGCCCATAGTGTGCTCTCCATGGCTGTGCTCACAGCAGACGTCACTAATGGATCCTTGCTCTCGTTTCCTTAGCCCCAATGCACCCTGGCCATGCTTGCGGCTGATATCACTCATTGCAGCCTCAGAATCCTTCTCAACTCAGCACTATCCATCCATCTGGTTGGAATACAAAATGAAAGCAGTTACCATCCTTGAGCAGCTCTCATTGTTTAGTTGAACCATATATAATTTTGCCTCTGAGCTTCCTGGTGGTCAAGGCAAAAAAGGAAACCTTCGTTGGCTGTATAGCTCTCATTTCCCAAGGTTCCCTCATGCCTAGCTACTAGGAAGAATGTGGCTATCTGGAATCTAGGGTTCAAGACCACCCTCACACACACAAACCTGATAGCCCTTCATGACTGGAGCGAAAAGCGTAAATGAGCTACCGTGTGCCTGGCCTCGTGCTGGTTATTGGCAGTGACGACAGAAGCTGTGCCGTCTGCCGAGAAGGGACTGGGAAGACGTGCAACAACTGGGCGACAGTTTTACACAGCTGTTGGCACTCTGCACTTGCTCTGGACTGGTCCCACGGACATGTATTAACTGATTTACTCAGTACAATCCTATGAGGCGCGTGTTCATTGTTATCCCCATTTTACAGACGGGACAATGAAGAACAGGAAGTTAAATCATTTCCCCAACACTCCGCTGTTACTGAGAGGAGCCGGGAGCCATACCTTGGTCATCTGGCTGCAGACAAGGGGACTCTGGGCCTTCAGCTGGACTTGGAGCTGTGTGCGGTGGGGATGGGTCTGACTCAGCTTGGAGGTCCCTCGGTGCCCACATCACTAGGTCTCGGGCGGGGTTCGAGGCCACCCACCCCCCTCTTTGTCTTGAGAAGGGCTCAGCTTTTGGGCCGGGCAGACCTGAGTTCAAATGGAGGCTCTGGTACTTCACAGCCGCACGACCCCTGGCACGCCCCTTCGCCTCCTGGACCTCCCTTTCCTCATCTGAACGCTGGGACGTTGACAGGCCTGGTGAGACTCAGGTGACGTGGAGGATGTGGAGCCCTCAGCTAGGTGCCCGGCCCCCCAGGAACCCCAAACCGGAGTGAGCAGCTGTTCCCCGTGGCTCTGCCCATCTCACAGTGCTCCCAGCTGAGCAGACATCTTTCCGGTCTCTGTCCGTGGCAGCGGAGGGCATGAGGGTCATACAGGAGGTGGGGACTGAGGAGCACAGGGCCCTGCGGGGTGGGTGGCAGGAGAGTCTGGCTGCCGCATGGCGGAGCCTTCATCCCATTCAGTGACACCTGCAGCTGGGAGCCCCCAGCGTGGCACCCGGGGAGAAGTAGGCAGGAGGGGCCTTGGGTGCTCCAGACAGGGGTTTCTGCCTGGCCATCCCTCAGGTTCCATCAGGCCCTGGAGTTGGGGACAGTACCCTGGGCGGGGCCAGCAATCAGATGAGCACAGAGAAACTGGGGGCCCCTTTCTCCCCCATGCACACTTCTCCTCCGCAACCCCCCGAGGCCTTGGAGGTGGGAAGAATGGGGGGCCGGGATGGTCCAAGAAGCCGAAAGCCCCCTCCCCAGACAGCAGCAGCAGGTGCTAGCTGGGCAAGAACCAAGGGTGAAATCTGGTGGGTCAGGCCCCGACGCGCGGGCCGCTGGGCTGAGGCTAGGGGTCTGAGAAGGTGTGCGGCCAGGGAGACCTGAGGTAGCTGCTGTCCCAGCCACCTGTTGACCTCCAGCTGACATGGGACCAGGGAGGGGTGTCAGCTGCAGGTCCCCTCCAGGGCCTTGGCCACCTCCGTCTCGGGCAGGCAGAGGGCCGGGAGGGGAGTATGGAAGGTTCTCCCTGGCCTGTCTTCACGGTCCTGTCCTCGTGTGGGGGCCCCTCCCAGCTGCACCCTCAGGGAGGGTTCAGGGAGTCCTCAGGGTGGCTCTTCATCAGTTTCTTGTCATCGGGAGCCAGGGGCCTGGGGTTGAGCCCAGCTCGCCCTCCCTCTTCCTGTGTGGCCCTGGGCCACAGAGAGTGGGGTGGGCTCAATGCTGTGTTCGCAAAATACTTTACAGAAGATGGAGAAAATGCCAGAAGTTATTCAGGGGGTGGGCTGGATTCCCCAGTCTGCTTCCGCAGGCATGTCCACCTCTGAGGCGTGTCCCGGGCCTCGCAGCGGGAGAGCACCGCGGCCAGGCCTGGAGCCCCCGGCTCTGCCTCTAAAGGGACCTCCGGCCTCCGCTGACTGCCACCGCCCCAGATTTCCCGGGACTCCCCGGGCACTGCTGTGTTGTCAGACCGTGGCCCTAACTTTTGTGAAATCCGGTCACTCCGCACTGAGCCCGCTGCCCCTCGCTCCTTCCTCCTGGGGACGACCCAGCCTCAGCTGCCCTCCTTGCCCCTCAGGCCCAGAAAGTTCCATAGGAAGGGACCATAGTCCAGCTGCTCTAATTCCGGGACTGGATGCTGTAGCCAGTCAGCCGTCTGGAGCCCGCCTGGGCCTTCCATCCTTCCTGCCTCCCTCCTGGGGCTGCTGGGCAGCTGAGCTGCTACGGGGCCTTCTGTGGCTGTGGGGGCCACCCCCAACTGCCATCTCTCCCACCAAGGTCCAGGCCAAGGGACATGCTGTTCAGAGGACTGCACATGGGCCCCACGGTGGCCTGGCTGCTGAGCTAGTGGGCAGGAGGCTGCCAGGGTGCCCCGGGCAGTGCCCCCCACAGCTCCCTGGGGCCAGGCAAGAATCATGGGTGGGCGCCAGCTCACTCTCCGGGTCCTTTGGGGAGCCGATGTCAGTGCCCAGGAAGCTTCCAGGCAGCTGGACTTCAGGGGGCTGTCCGGCGTGGCCCCTGACCCATGGGAGTGGAAGCCAGAGTGGGCCTGGGATGGGTCCTTCTGTGTGGATTGGCAGGAGGGGCAGGGGCGCCTAGGGGTGGGCCTGGGGGCTTGTCGTCAACCAGTAGAGAAATATTTCAATGTTTTCATAACTGGCATGGCTGTGTGGGTGAGTATGGCTGAGTGTCAGCCCAGTGTGGGCACACACACGCACACACACACACGTGCACACACAGGCCCTGAAACCCCCTGAGAGCTCAGTCCACGCCCAGCTGTGGGGGACCCCAGCTCTTCTCTCAGACTAAGCCGTGGGTGGCCAGTGGTGGGCAGGAAAGGCTGAATGTCCGCCAGTCTGGAACATTCCATACCTGCCCTGGAGGATCACCCCAGCTGGCGGACCCCGATCTACCTGTTTCCCAGCAGAGCCTCCTCCAGCCCCCGCCTGGGGTCTTCCAGGTGAGCCAGTCCCCTGATCGAGGAGCAGCAGGCTGAAGGGGTCACTCACGACACTGGAGTGTCCAGCCACCAGGGCGTCTCCCGGGCCAGGGCCGCACCACCTCCTTCCCCCGCAGAGGGACAGAGACCTAAGTGGCCACACTGCCTCAGTGCAGCTATCTGGCTGCTCTCTGGGGCCTTTGGAACCTGTGGGCTGAGGTTCGTTCATTCATTCGTTCATTCCATGAGTACTTAGTGGGCACTACTCTGTGCCAGGCCCCGTTCCAGGCTCTTGAGAACACAGCAGTGAAGAAACCGACATGGCAGCTGTGTTCTGGGGAGGGTAGGGAGCCTTGCACACTCACTAGTATACACCTACACACGCAGACACGTGCACACACACAGCACACGCATGCACACAGCCGCCAGCTGCTGAGAGCACGACCCATGCAGGGCTGCTGCGGGAACCCTGGGGCCCGGCCCAGGCCTCTGGCATCCTGTGGGAGGAAGAATAACGACCAGCCAGGGGAACAACAGGAAAGGGGGCGGAAGCACTCACCGCTCGGCCCCCTTCCCACCAGCCACACTCCACTGGGAATCAGCAACCCCATTCCCACCTGAAATCAGATAAAACCTAAACAGCTCCTACTCGCAGAGGGGACTGGCCGAGGGACCTCCCGTCTCTTAGTCGTCTGTAGAATGGGGCTGTAATTCCTAACTCCCGGTGCTACCGTAGGAATTCAGTGAGATAACGGAGATCACAAGCTGCGTCCTGGTGCAGCCTGTTCCCATGACGTCCAGCTTCGGGGGGAGTCCCCATCCCCTGCGGGCGGCCCTCCAGGGACGGCAACGGGCAGGCGGGAGAACTTGGTGCCTCCGGGGCAGGAACTGCTGGTTGGTCTAAGAGGCGGGGACTGGGGCAGGAAGACATCTGTGCCCAGCCCCCTGCCCGGAGGGGCAGAGCCTCCTCCCTTTTGGGGAAGTGCCTAGAGGACATGGGGCTGTGAGCCCCCACCGCCACCCCCCATCCCCCCGCTGTCCCCTCTGAAGTCATTTCCCCAGCACCTGCCTTCTGGGCTGGGGCTGTGTCAGGCCCAGCGCCAAGCCCCAACCTGCCCCCTAGTGTCACCTCAGATGCCTCAGGCAGGATCCTACCCTCTGGGAATAGGAATGGGCTTCCTGCAGGATGCTGGAGTGTGGAGGTCCCCTCACCACAGGCACAGCTGGAAGTGCAGAGGGGCTGGAGGGGAGGGGAGGGTGGCAGGTGGAGCTGGAGAGGCCCCGCAGCCTCCTGGGGGCCTGTGGGGGCAGGAAGGGGTGCTGGTGGCAGCCGACAGGAGTGAAGGGGTCTGGTCTCTGCCCTGTGTCACACACGTGGGTGAGCCCAGCTTGGGGCTTCCAGGGTGACAGGGACCCTGTGATCAGCAGCCGATCCCCCTGGCCCTGCTTCACGGAGGACTCAGGAAGAAGAGCGGGGCCGACTCTGCAGGGCGAGGCAGGAGAGAGGGCGGGCGGCCAGCAGGCCAGGGGGTGCATCTCCTGGCACCCCCCCCTCCTTCCCAGGCCTCATCATCCCCACCACCACCACCATCACAGCAGCCACCGTTTACCTAGTGTCACCCTTTAACCTCACACCCCAGAGAGTAGCCACGATGGCTCCCCCGCCCCCTTGTGGTTGTGGAAACCACGACTTGGAAAAGTTAAGTCGCTGGCTGCAGGCCTGCCCCACTGTGCAAACCTGGGAGGAGTCACTCACATTGTAGTCTAAATAAGTGGCTCCCCCTGGAGCTGGCAGTGAACACCCAGTACAGCCGCACACGGCCGCCTGCGTCCACGGTCACGGAGTAAGTGCAAAAGATGGGATTGGCCCCGGGGCTGTGGCTCTGTGTCTGGTGCCCTCTGCACTAGGCCCCCAGGTCAGTGGGAGTAAAGACCCCAGTTCGGGACGTTATGTTCATCCATCCGTGCAATTCATGTAGGACGCCCGCCATATGCCAGGCTCTGTGGAAGGAGTCGGGGCTCACCGAGGTGATTATAAGGTCCCTGATGTCATGGAGCTGACAGTCTGGGGGCCACAGTTAATACACACAGATATAAACCGGAAATGCACCCTGTGTGGGGGCCAGATGATCAGGATCCTGTCTCTACCTGCCTAAATGCACAGAAGAAGCCTGTCCTCAGGTGGACTGTTGTCATCTGACGTCCTCAATGCCTGGGGCACTGTGGGGGCGGCCACTCCACCAGGAGACTGGGCTGGCCCAGAGTCCGAGAGGATGCACAGGAACAAAATGTGCATATGAATGAGACCAGGCACCCCTGCCCCCAAGAGGAACTGACAGGCCTCCTGTCGACTCACCACGAGCAGGAGGAACTTGTCTGTCCCTTGTGGTGGCCTGAGATGCCTCGTCAGGGAGAGTTTCTTGAGTTTACTTAGCAGACAGCTGGGGCTGCCTGCGGGGAGGGGTGTCTGGTGTGCTGTGTGTATTTCTCTCCCCCGAGGAAGAAGGGACAGGGACTCCGCGGGTTTCCACGGGGGATGCACATCATCATGTCCCCGTGATCCCCGTGTGGGACGTGCGGGTCTGGTCTCTCTCTATCTCCTAAGGGTAAAGGGATTTGAAGGTGGCCGCCTGGCTGGGACCAGGGTGGGGAATGGAGCCACGAAACCATCTGGGAGAGCAACAGGCTTTGCTGCTGGTGTCACAGGGCAGAGTGGGAGCTGAAGTGGGGTCCATGCACTGGGAACCGAGAAGCCTGGTTCCTGTCCCCTGCGTCCCCTAATTAGCTGCACTGTGGTAAGTCGTTGCGGAAATGGTCATGCTATTCCCCTTCCAGTACCAATGCCCTCTGCATCGTAGTTGTGCAACTGGCTCCTCCCTGAGTCTCGGCTGGCCTTGTGACTTGCTGTGGCCAGTAGAAGGTGGGGGACTTTTGAAATTCCCAACACGAAGAATGGTGAGCTAAATAAACAGTGGTTGTTTTAGGCCCCTAAATTTGGGGGTGGTTATTACGCAGCAGTAGCTGACTGATACAATGACTTAGGTAATAATAATAACAGCTACCGTTTGCAGAGGGCCAACTGTACACCAGGCCCAGTTCCAAGCTCTCGATCTCATTTAATCCTACCAACAGCTCTGAGAGTCAGTAGTTGGATCCTCACTTTACAGACTAGAAAACAGAGGCCTGGAGAAGACACAGCCCCCTCTAAGCTACTGGAACAGTCAGAGGCAGAGACAAGATTAAAGCCTGACATCTGTCTTCACGGCCTCAGTCCTGAATCTCCTTTCCAGACGAGCCTCAATGTCAGCGAGCGCCAGCAGCCCTCGAGAGAGCATAATGTATTCTGCACACAGGTGCTGATGTCATGGAGAATGTTCTCAGCCTTCCGCTCCCCAAGAATTACACCGTATCTCACCCTGCCCTTCGCTCACCCCCAGCCAGGGCCTCTAATTCTCTTGTGCTTTTAGAAAGAAAGACAAAGTCATGGATATTGGGATCATTTCTTTCTTTTTTATTCCATCTCCTATTTAATCAGCAGATCTTGATTGAGGGCCTGTCATGTGTCCACTTCCAGAGTGTTGTTTCTTTTGTGACATTTCCTGGGCCTCTCACTCAGTGCATGTGACCCTACAGCAGCACTGGGGTAGTCGGGATCATCCCACTTTACAGGTGGGAAAACTGAGTTTGCAGAGAAGTGAGGTGGCCACCCCGAGGTCACCTAACCAGGGAGTGGCCAGGACACGATTCTGTCCCATGTTTGGCTGAATTCAGGCAGTCTTTTCTTACTCTGTCACCACAGCTGTGTCTTTTTCAAAAGGGGTTTTGAAATTTCCCTGGGCTCTGTGTATGGCAGTTAGGGGGCTGGGAGGCTGAGAGGAGAAAGGAAGGGGAGTGGGGTGTTGGAAAATGTTCCCCGGCTCCCTGCGCAATGCTCAGGCCCCGGGTAATGCTGGGTGGCTCAGGCTGAGGAGCAGGGGGCATGTGCTGGAGGGATGGAGAGAGAACCGCAGGCTCCTTCCTGCTCCCCCATGTCCACAGCTGACAAGTCACAGCCGTCTTTCACCCCCGCCTGCCCAGGCCGCCCCTCGGTTTAGCTGCTGGACCGTAGCCGTCTTCCAGCACCAGACACTGGGCACCGTGCCCTTCTCCTCTTGGCTGGACTGTGTACAAACGGGGAATTCAGGGGCAGTCCGGGCTGTCTCTTTGTTCTGGGCGACCACTCCCCTAGGGTGGAGGCTTAGCCGTAGGACCCCAAGGTTCCAGAAACCAGTCCCTGCCAAGGCTGCCTCCTCCAGGCTGGCAGAGGCTCCACCCAGGTTCCCTGGCCGATCAGAATCTACCTGCAAGGAGACTTTGCGTGGCCCAAGAGTCATAACAGGACCCCTATGGGAGCAGGAGGGGTACAGAGGTGAGGGGCTAGGAGGCCTGAAGGTCCTCTAGGCAGTGGGGGGACCTCGTATCCCACAACCACACGTGGCTGCCCTCCCCTGGGGCAACTTGGGGGCTGGGAAGATGTCTACACGGGGGGCCCTCACTGGCTGAGAAAACTTACACAGGTCACTCTGCCTCTGTGTACCTCCATCTCTTCTGTAAACCAGACAGAGGGCCACGTGCCACACAGACACTTAATAACGCTTAGTAAGGGCTCGGCACTTTGCATGCATTGTCTTAGCTCTTCCCTGAAACAAGCCTAAGACCTAAGTATTCTTAGCATCCTCCCCATTTTACAGGTGAGAAAACTGAGGCGGCTGAGCGAGGTTGAGTAGCTTGCCCAGGGTCGCATGGCTGTTGAGTAGGTGGCCAAAGGGCATTTGGACTCAGCCACCCCGACTCCCAGCCCAGGGGCTCAGCCTCCTGGCCGCTGGCCTCCCTTCTCGGGGGAGGTGACATTTGCAAACGCGTGGAGGCCCTGCCAGATTCATCAGCTGCTGGTCAGGCCGTGCTTCCACACTTGCTCCATGATGCCCTGGAGTAAGTGCCAGCCCCAGACTCGCCCAGCAGCCTGGACTCCCCGGCTGTGCTGTCCTCCTCAGAAAGCAGTGCTGTTCCTCCAGGCCCTGGAACCATCTCCCTCTGTTCTCCCGCCTAATTCTGCTCCTCCTTCAAATCAGCTGCCCTCACCACACTCCCTAATGACATCGACATTGCTGGCCTTGCTGTGCCCTCCCATGGCCCCTTCCTTGGGAAGATGAGACGGTACTGCCTCCTGTCTGCCCACACAGGGGCTACAGATTCGAATCCAGACTCTGCCCTCCCAAGATGAGTGGTCATCAGCAGGTGGGTTAACCTTTCAGTTCCTCCCCTCAGAAATGGGCAAGGACTCAGTGCATTAGCACATGTGCAGACCTAGAGCTGCTGCCTGACTCGGAGCAGGCTCTCTATGCCTGATTCTGGCATCGTTTCCCCATCGGAGCACTCCTGACGGTAAGTTGTAATTGCTGGTTAGGGTTTGTGTCTTCTCTGCTCAATTCTAAGTTCCTTGAGAGCAGGGATGGCTCTGGCTTGTTCCTTGCCCTGTCCCCAGCTTGGAGCACCGTGCCTGGCCCATAATGGGCACTTAATACATATTTGTTGAATGAATGAATGAATATAATGGACCCCATTCTCAGTGCCAGAATGAAATCAGGGGATGCAGGAAAGAACTCAGGCAACGGTCCAGACCAGTGCCCTGTACTTGCGTGATTTGACAATCACTTGAGCATCTTCTTAGAAATCTAGATTCCCAGGCCCCAGCCCGGAGATTCTGGTTCCTTGAGTGTGAGGGGCTCTGGGAATCTGCCTTTAGCAAGCACCTCTGTTGATTTGGATACACAAGCAGCTTGGGAAATGCTGGCTTAGAGCGAAGTTTGGAGAGGAGACAGCAGAAGAGGGGAGGAGGTACGCCACTCACAGGTCACAAAGGCTTGGGGCCGGGGTGTCCTCCTGTCTGAGGGGAGACGCAGGGGAGAGGAGCCTGGAGGACTTCCTGAAGGAGGTGGAACCAGGGCCAGCCTTGAGGCCTGGGAATGAAGAGGTGAGGGGGCCGCTATTGCTCACTGGGGGCCCAGAGGGATGGAGCTCCAGCTCCCCCCTCACAAGGGCCATGTCTAGAAGACAGAGGAAGGAGGCTGCAGCCCGTGTGTGCCAAGCCCAGGGTCCCATGAATCGGGCCCCCCAGGGGAAGACCCAGTGTGATGTCCTCTGTTGGCCCTGCTGGGGAGGGACTGGGAGGGGGCAGCACTTTCCACAGGAAGCCCAGTCGGGAAAATGCCTCGGGGCTGTGACTAGCTCAGTGGGCCCTCCCCTGGCTGTGGACAGGCTGGGGTGGTGGGGTTGGTAATGGTCAACATTCCCCGTTTCTGTCATGTCCAGAGAAGTGGCCCGTCTGGGGTTATATGGTCGGCATCAGGACCAGAATTTGGGGAGGGCGTTTGGACCACGTCCTGGAGCAGGAGGAAGGCGAGGAGATCACTGCGTGGGGAAGGGTGGGAAGGCAGTGGGAGGGGCGTTTTATTGTCCAGTATTGGCCAAAATCTTGGGGCTCATGAAGTCCAGGCCCCAGAAAGCCACTATAAACAGAGGTCTTTGTTCAGGCCTGAGTCTGTGTGACTGTGTGTATCCGTGTGTGTGTGTGTGTGCGCGTGTGTGTGTGCATGTCCACAGGTGCACTGTAGGGGTCCCAAATGTATGTAGGGACGTTGTTGACTCTTCAGCACTCGGTCCTGAGTACCTAGCACAGGGCCTGGCACACAGTAGGTGCTCAACAAATGAATGGATGGGTTCCAGTGTGTCCCCACATATGTCACCCCTTCCATCCAGGGTCAGATGAAACACAGGTCTGCAGGACTCACCCACAGCCTCTGAGAGCTCCAGGCAGGACGAGACCTGCTTCCGTCCTTTGAGTTTAGGCTGTTTGGAGAGACAGGAAGGATTCGCATGCAGGAGACAGAGAGCCACCCTCCACAGGCAAGGGTTTCATGGAAATGAGCAGTAGTAGCCAAGCCCTGGAGGGGAGAGAAGGCAGGGGACAGAGCTATGCTCAGGCCTTGAGGCGTGAGACGCTCCTCTGGGAACTGGCTGGGGCTGAGAGTACAGAGCTGGGGAGAGGGGATCAGGAAGAAGGAGAGGTGATGAGGACCAGGTAATTGAAGATTTGGGGAGTGTCAGAGGAGAGGGATATGATCAGATTTGCATTGTGGAAGAATGCCCCTGGTTGCTGTGTGGAGAACGGGTGGGAGGGCCTTGAGTTGGGGCAGGGAGACCAGTTGTCTGAACAAGAGGTGCCTCGACCTGGACCAGGGTCGAGGTCTCCCCTGCAGCAGGGGAGATGAGGTGGGGTGACCAACCATCCCGCTCTGCCTGGGACTGATGAGTTCCCCGGGACGCGGGACTGTCAGTGCTGCAGCCTGGAAAGTCCTGGGCAAACGGGATGTGTTGGTCACCCAAGACGGGTCAGTCCGCAGAGCAAGGGGCCAATTGGGTTTAGAGGGCAGGGGTCAGAGAAGGCTCCCAGGTTCAGCGTCGGCAGTTGAGTTCGATGAAGCCCCATTTACCGGGTTTGGGGACCCTGGAGGAGGGACATGATGGGGACGGATAGGGGTCGTGATGGAAAAAGAGCCATAGCAGAAGGTTCAGTGGAGAACAGGTTAACCACCTGCCTGTGTTGAGGGTGTAAAGGGTCAGGTGGCTAGAGAGGAGCAGAGAGATTGTGTCAAAAGGATTTCTTTAGAGCAAGATCTGAGGGGGCTTAGATTTCCAGCCCTATGAAGGAGAGAGGTGGGCGTACCTGCCCTCCCTCGGGTTTGGTCAGAGACCTCCCAGTGGACCATGAGATGATGGTGACGTGTCTCCAGCGGGTTGGGCACAGAGTGGCCTGGACATAGTTGGCTCCCACCAGGAAAATCTAAAAGGCCAGAAAAGGGCTACTACCAGCTAGGGATGAGCAGAAGGAGACGTGTCTGAGGAGGCATGGGCTGGGACCCCCAGAGCTGGTCAGAGTACAGGACACACCTGTGTCTTCCGTGGTCCAAACATGAGCCTAGTGTGCCAAGGTGTTTCACAAGACTCAGAACATCACCGTCATCATCTTCATCATCATCGTCGCCATCATCAGGGTTACGTGGTCCGGTGAACTTGGGGAGCAATAAACAGAGGGAGTGGGTGTGGACCTGCAAAGCCAGAGGCGGATTGGGTGGCAGCCACGTGGAGGAGGCACATGGTCCCCGTGGGAAGTACAGCCCAATGTTCCCGGGTGGGGAGGGGGCCTGAGGACCTCCAGAATCTGTCCCACCCTCTGCAGGGCCCTGAGAGCAGAAGCCAGCTCACGACAGCACCAGTGGGGTCAAGCCTTTCCTTCCCTTGGCTTCTCCCCTGCCTTTCTAGGCCCTGACGGCCTCCAAAACTGCAAATAACAAGAGGAGGGAAGAGGGAAGGAGGAGGAAGGGCCCGCGCAGGGGGTAAGGAGGGTCAGCCCCCTTCCCCAGCTCGCTGCCCACGGAGGAAAGCAAGGGCAGACTATTAACTCTAAACGAAGTTCAAAGCTGTGGCTATACCTAGGACTTTTAACTGTCAACCTGATGCTTTTAATTGTCAACCTGACTCTGTGTTTGCAACTTAAAGTGACCTAAGAATTTTTGTCACCTAACAGAGGTCAGATAACTTGTGGGGCAGCCGGAATTTTCGTCCAGGAACGAGGGAAGAACTTCCTCCGGCGGATAAATCATAAAGAGACACCGGAAGACAAGAACAAAGTTGCTCTCCACTTACAGCCCGTGAGTCCAGCTCGCCTAAGGCGCTGGTTTCAGTCATCATGGGTGTGAATCTGTCTCCCCTCCTAGAACATGAGCTCCTTGAGGGCAGGCCCTTGTCAGATTCAGCTCCGTCCCTCTGGCACCTGGCCACCTGTAGTTGTTAATTTCCTCTGTTCCTTCCACCTGACCCTGGGTGTTCAGAAGGGTGGCATCAGGCACCTGTGAGAGGGTAGCCCAGGTCTCATGGGAGTGGACGGAGATTTGGCCCATCCCTGCTGGCATCTCCAAGTGTCAGTCACATAAGTCGGACAGTCCATCAACCCGTGAGGGGAATAAACCATCAGGCCATCAGACAGCTGGGCATCCATCAGGAGATGGCTGGCCGCCAGCCTTGCCAGTCAGACAGACCGTCCGAGGCTCACTCCGCACTCAATGTGATGTGGACGCCACCTTCCAGAGTCCCCTCCCAGGGCCCTGAGAATGTCTCCTCTCTCCCGGAGGCCCCCTGCCCAGGAGGCCTGGTCCCGGGTGCTCCTGGCAGAGTGCCCGTTCCTGATCGCCGACTTGGCAGCCTCCTAGCTGCTGGCTCCAGCTCTGTCTCTCCTCCTTCTTCTCCCTCCCAAGGTGGGAGCTTCAGGCTCTGCCAAAGCATTACTAAGAGTGGGGGTGACGTCACCCTCCCTGGTCCCCCTGGGCCCCTGGCCCGGCTTACCCTTCACCCTTGGCTGCCCCTGAGAATATGACACATCCTGGGTGGGGAAGGGGCGGTCCCCTGGGACAGACACTGAAGGTCCTCAGCCCCAGGCTCAGCACGCTCAGGCTGCCCTGTCTTCCCCCTGCCGGAGGCTGCTCTGTCTTGTGCAGCAGTCCTGGTCCCAGAGACCGAGCCAGACAGATTCAAACGCACACTCAGGCTCCTCCACTCACCAGCTGGGTGGCCCTGGACAAGGGCCTTTATCTCCTGGGGCCTCATCTCCAACAGGAGGGTAATCATCAGACCTGCTTCACAGGGTGGGTGTGAGGCTTAATGAGGTCGCGTCCATCAAGGCCCTGGCCCGGGAGGGGAATCTGGGTCCATCTTGATTGCCTGTGGAATGTGCATTCTTTTTTTTTTTTGTGAGGAAGATCAGCCCTGAGCTAACATCTGATGCCAATCCTCCTCTTTTTTCTGAGGAAGACTGGCCCTGAGCTAATGTCCGTTCCCATCTTCCTCCACTTTATATGGGACGCCGCCACAGCATGGCTCGACAAGCAGTGCGTGGGTGCGCGCCCGGGATCCCAACCGGCGAACCCCGGGCCCCGCAGCAGAGCGCGTGTACCCAACCGCTTGCGCCACCAGGCCAGCCCCTGGAATATGCATTCTTAAGAGACACACCTACACAGGCCACCACCACCAAAAATAAAATAACAGGAGTGAGGGTATGTGGTCCAGTAAATTTGGGAAACAATGCAAAAAAACCTCCCCACCTATCCCCATCTACCCAACCCCACCTCAGCTTCTCACATGAATGCCTCAAATTTTTCTTATAAAAATAACACATGATTACTATAAAAAGCCACAATGGAGACAAATTTAAAGCTGAAAATGAAGTTCCTCACCTCACTTAGAAATATGAACACATAACAAGATCCCAAACAAACTAAATAGATTTTGGAATTAATCAAATACAACTTCTAGAAATGAAAAATATAATCCTTGAAATTGCAGAATTCAGGGTATGAGCCAAACAGGAGATTACATAAAGCTGGATAGATAGAAGATAGAGTCAGTAAAATATAACATAGAGCTGCAAAAATTATCCTGAATGTAGCTCAAAGAGATAAAGAGTTAGAGAATATAAAGGAAGAGTGAAAAGACATAGAAGATAGAGGATGGAGACCTAACACGGGGGAGGAGGATGGAGACCTAACACGTTTAATTAGAATACTGGACAGAAAGGAGAGAAAGTAGAGGGAAGAGGCAATATTTGAAGAGATCGTAACTGAAAGTTTTCTAGAGTTGTTGAAAAACAGTAAACCTTACATCCAGAAAACCTAGTAATTCCTGAGCATTAAAAATGAAGAGAAATCCACGCCTCTACACAATGAAGTATACCAACAGAATTGAAAGAGAGCGGGGGAAGGGGTGGGGGAGGTGTCATGACAGCAGCCGCAGAGAGACAAAAATCACCTCTAATGGAACAGCATTTAAGCAGATGGCTGACTTCTCGACAGCAATAATCCAATCCAGGAGACAGGAGAATGATATTTCTATTATATTTAAAATTTATATCGCTGAAATAAAATAGTTGTTAACCTAGAATTCTCTATCTAATGAATCTACTTTTCAAGAACAAAAATGTAATGAAACTGAGAGGGTTTACCACCAACAGACTTTATGAATTTTTTATGAATGTCTTTTAGTGCCCCTAAAGTCAAGGGCAAGACAAGGATGCCTGCTCTCACCACTTCTATTTAACATTGTACTAGAGGCTCTAGCCAGAGCAATTAGGCAAGAAAAAGAAATTAAAAGCATCCAGATTGGAAAGGAAGAAGTAAAACTATCTTTTATTGCAGATAACATGTTCTTGTATATAGAAAATCCTAATGAGTCAACTAAAAAACTGTTAGAACTAATGAAAAATGTGGCAAGGTTTCAGGATACAAGATCAATGTACAAAAATTAATTGTATTTCTATATATTAGCAATGAATAATCCAAAAATGGATTTAAGAAAACAATTCCATTTACAGTAGCATCAAAAAGAATAAAATACTCAGGAATACATTTAACCAAAGAAGGGCAAAAGTTGTACTCTGAAAATTACAAAACACTGTTGAAATAAATTAAGAAAGACCTAAGTAAATAGAAAGATAGCTTCAATACATTAACTAGAAGACTTATATTGTTAAGATGGCAATACAATCCAAATTAATTTATAAATTTAATGCAACCTCTATCAAAATTCCAGCTGGCTGTTTTACAGAAATGGACTTGATCCTAAAATTCATATGGAAGTTTAAGGGACCAAGAATAGCTAAAACAAAATTGAAAAAGAACAAAGATGGCAGACTCACACTTACTGATTTTAAAACTACAAAGCTGTAGTAATCAAGACAGTGTGGTACTGGCATAAGGATACACACAGAGATCAATGGAACAGAATTGAGAATCCAGAAATAAACCAGCACATTTATGCAAATGGGTGCCAAGACAACTCAATGGAGGAAAGAAAAGTCTTTTCAACAAATGGTGCTGGGACAACTGGAAATCCACATGCAAAAGATTGAAGTTGGGGGGCCGGCCCGGTGACGCAAGCCATTAAGTGCGCAGGCTCCGCTGCGGCGACCCGGGGTTCGCCGGTTCAGATCCCAGGCGTGCACCAACGCATGGCTTGTCAAGCCATGCTGTGGCAGCGTCCCATATAAAGTAGAGGAAGATGGGCATGGATGTTAGCCCAGGGCCAGTCTTCCTCAGCAAAAAGAAAAAAGAGGAGGATTGGCAGATGTTAGCTCAGGGCTGATCTTCCTCACACACACAAAAAAATTGAAGTTGGAACCCCGTCCTTACATCACACATGAAAATTAACTTGAAATGGATCATAAACCTAATTGTAAGAGCTAAACTATAAAACTCTTAGAAGAAAACACAGATGTAAATCTTGGTGACCACAGGTTAGGCAGAACCTTCTTAGCTACAAAACCAAAAGCAGAAGCAACAAAACAAAAAAATAGATAAATTAGACTTTACCAAAATTTAAGACTTCTGTGCTTCAAAGGACACTATCAAGAAAATGAGAAGACAAATACAGAATGGGAGAATATATTTGCAAATCATATGTCTGATAAAGAACTAGTATCCAGAATATATAAAGAACTCTTACAACTCAATATTAAAAAGACAACACAATTGAAAAACAGGCAAAGAACTTGCATAGACATTTCTTCAAAGAATATTTTCAACTGGCCAATAAGTTAATGAAAACGTAAGTATATGCTCAACATAATTACCATCAAGGAAATGCAAATCAAAACTACAATGAGATACCACTTCATGCTCACTAGGATGGCTATAATAAAATTTTTTAAAAAAGAAAGAAAATATTAAGTATTGGCAAGGACATGGGGAAATTAGAACCCTCATATACTGCTGATGGGAATGTAAAATGGTATAGCCACTTTGGAAAACAGTTTGGCAGTTCCTCAAAATATTAAACATGGAGTTTCCGTATGACCCAGAAATTCTGCTCCTACGTATATACCCAAGAAAAATGGAAACATGCATCCATACAAAAAATTATAGACAAATGTTCATAGCAGCATTATTCATAAAAAGAAATGAAAACAACTCAAATGTCTTTTGGCTGATGAACGGATGAATAAAATGTGGTATATTCATACAATGGAACATTATTTGGCAATAAAAAAGAACGAAGTACTAATACGTGCCACAATACGAGGTACATTGAAAACATTATGCCAAGTGAAAGAAACCAGTCACAAAAAAACATATATCGTGTGATTCTATTTATGTGAAGTGTCCGGAATAGGCAAACCTATAGAGATAGAAAATAGATTGGTGGTTGCCTAGGGCTGGGGGATTTCAGGTGAGAGCAGGGGATGTGGAATGACTACTAATGATTACGGGGTTTCTTATGGGGATGATGAAAATGCTCGAAAGTTGATTTTGGTGATGGTTGCACAACTCTGTGACTACACCAAAAACCATTGAAGTGTACCACTTAAATGATGAATTATATGGTATGTGAATTATATCTCAGTAAAGTGGTTTTTAAAAATGTACTCTAGGTAGAAGGGAAAATATCTCAGAGTTGGAAGGTCTGAGATTCAAGAAAGAATGGTGAGCAAAGATGAGAGTAAGTGTGTAATTAAATGCAAAACACAGTGAGTATATAATACAATAGTAATAATGTCTAATTTGGGGGAGTCTAGTCTAACAAGGTAGACCTTACTTAGCCTTGTTATGCTAAGTAAGAAAGTGAAAGTATTAAGGGTAGCAACTAAAAGAATAGATAAAGAAAATAAAATTGCTTAACTAGTAGAGGGAGAAATGGAACTCAATACACATAGAAATCTGGACCTCGTCTTATTACTGGTCATTAAAGCAGATCACAGAGCAGCTGTAGTGATGGGCAGAGCCCCATAGAGAAGGCGGAGATCCCCTCAAAACAGACAGACCTTTGAGTGCTGGGTTTGGGGCACTGGTGGGTAACATGATTTTTTGTTCCTACTGTTTGTTTTTCTCCCATTAATACGTTTTTCAGTGAGGATCAAATCCATTTAATTCAAAGTGAGGCACAAAAAAACAACAGAAAATCTGTACGGATAGAAAGCACAAAATAAGATGGTGAGAATAACCCCAGATATATCAGCAAACACAATCAATATAAATGGACTAAATGTTTTGGTTAAAAAACAAAATTTTCAGACTAAATTAAAAATTAAATTCCAGCTCTTAGCTAGTTATTTTTTAATCTTTGAGTCTACGTTTGTTTGTTTCTTTCTTTTTTTAAATAGCAGCTTTATTGCGGTATAATTCACATGCCACACAATTCACCAATTTAACGTTTACAATTCAATGCTTTTTAGTATGTTCACAGAGTTGTGCAACCATCAATTTTAGAGTATTTCCATCACTCTAAAAAGACACCACATGCCTGTTAGCAGTCACTCCTAATTTCTCTCAAAATCCCTCAGCCTTAGGCAACCACTACTGTCTCCTTTCTGTCTGTAGATTTCCCTAGTCTGGACATTTCACTTAAACGGAATCACACAATAAGTGGTGCTTTGTGGCTGGCTCCTTTCACTCAGCATAATCTTTCTAAAGTTCATCCATGTCGTAGCATGACTCAGAACTTCATTCCTTTTTATTGCCAAATAATATTGTATGGGTATACGTTTTATTTATCCTTTCATCAGCCAAAGCACATTTGGGTTGTTTCTACTTTTTGGCTATTATGAATAATGCAGCTATGAACATTCTTGTACAAGTTTTCAGGTATACATATGTTTTATTATTACTTCTCATTTATTTATTTTTTTGGTGAGAAAGATTGGCCCTGCACTAACATATGTGCCAATCTCCTCTATTTTGTATGTGGGACACCACCACAGCATGGCTTGATGAACAGTATGTAGGTCCATGCCAGGGATCCGAACCCACAAACTCTGGGCCGCCAAAGTGGGGTGTGAGAACTTAACCACCAGGCCACTGGGCCAGCCCATATGTTTTATTTTTATATGTTTTGTGTGGGCATATGTTTTCTAGGACTGGAATTGTTGGGTCATATGATAACTCTATGTTTAGCCTTTTTTGTGTGTGTGAGGAAGGTTTGACCTGAGGCTCACATCTGTTGCCAATCTTCCTCTTTTTGCTGAGGAAGATTGGCCTCAGGCTAACATCCATGCCCATCTTCCTCTACTTTATATGGGATGCAGCCACAGCATGGCTTGATGAGTGGTATGTAGGTCTGGCACCAGGGATCTGAACCTGCAAACCCCAGGCCGCTGAAGCAGAGCGTGCCAAACTTTACTGCTGCACCACTGGGCTGGCCCCTCTATGGTTAGCCTTTTGAGGAACTGACAGAGCTTTCCAAAGTAGCTCATTTTACCTTCCCATTAGTGATATGTGAGGGCTCCAATTTCTCCACATCCTCTCCAACATTGGTTATTATCTGACCTTTTTATTACAGCCGTTAAATTAATAACACATCATGACCAAGTGGGGTTTTATTACAGAAACGTAAGTTTGGTTTAACGTTCAAAAATCAATCAATATAATTCACCATATTAACAGACTAAACAAGAAAAGCCATTTGATCATCTGAATGGAAGCAATGAAAGCATGTGTCCAATCCAACATCCATTCCTTATAGAAACTCCCAGCAATAGAAGAGACGGGAATTTCCTCAACGTGATAGAGGGTAAAATCTACAACTAACATCATACTTAATGATGGAAGACTGAATGTTGTTTTTTTCCCTAAGATCAGGAACAAGTCAAGAATGTCCACTGTCACCACTTCAATTCAAGATTATACTGGAGGTTCTAGCCAGTGCATTCAGGCAAGAAAAAGAAATAAAAGACATCGCAATTAGAAACGAAGAAGTAAAACGGTCTTTATTTTTCAGATGGCGTGATGACCTATGCAACAAACCATCTGGAATCTACAAAAACACTGCTATAACTAACTGACTTGAGAAAGGTGGCAGGATATAAGAGCAATATACAAAAATCAAGTGTATTTCTAGATACTAGTCACAATAGGAAATTGAAACAAATAATACCATTTACTATTATATCATAAGAAATACTTAGGGATAAATCTGAGGAAAGATGTGAAAGATCTGTACACTGAAAATACAAAACACCGCTGAGAGAAGTTAAAGACCTAAATAAATGGAGACATGTACTGTGTTCATGGATTGGAGGCTCAATGTTGTTGAGATGTCAGTTCTCCCCAGATCGATCTTCAGATTCAACTCTATCCCAATCAAAATCCTGGGAAGTGGTAGAAATTGACAAGCTGATTCTAAAATTCACTTGGACACACAAAGCATCTAGAATAGCTAAAACAATTTCGAAGAAGAATAACAAAGTTGGAGGATTTATACCATCTCACTTCAAGGCTTAGTATAGAGTACAGTAATCAAAACAGTGTGGTACTAACATCAAGTAGACACATAGATCAGTGGAACAAATAAAACCTCTGTAACTAGACCCATGTATACATAGTTAATTGATTTTGAACAAAGGTACAAAGACAATTCAGTGGAGAGAGGATTGTTGTCAAGAGTTTATCTCAGCTACTCCATAGTATTGCTACCTTGGCATACATTTTGTTTGGCCGAGCAGCCTGCAGGAATCTTAAATTGACACTAGCCCCTCATGCAAGCACATGCCCTGTATAACAGCCCGTAGAATCACAGCAAATGTAAGTTCCTGATATGACTTCCCCAGCAGTCCTTGTGATCAGCAGTCACCCCTACCTCCCAGGGTCTTCCCCATGTGAGCCCCTTAGGTAAGACCCCCATAGAGCTTACCAAAACTCTGCTCTTTTGATTTGAATTGACAATCTGACCTTAACCCAGGAGCACTCAACCCACGGACTCTAATAAAGGCATGTGCCCCACATCTGCACTCTACCTTGATCTCCCCCCTTGGCCCCTCTAGGCTGTGTGCTTCCTCCAGGACCTGTGAGTAATAAACTTCTTTATTTCAGTTTCCCTTGTGGTCCTTTGTTGAACCTTACCTCACTAACTACCACTTAACAAATGCTAATTTAACCAAGTTATAACAACAGTCTTGTCAATACATGGTGCTAGAACAACGGAATATCCACATTAAAAAATTAACTTTGATCCCTACCTCATGCCATATACAAAAACTAGCTCAAAATGGATAATAGACCTAAATATAAAATATAAAATTATAAAACTTCTGGAAGAAAACGTAAGAGAACATATCTGTGACCTCAGGCTATTAAAGAAAAAATTGGAAAACTTGACTTCATCAAAAGTAAGAACTTTTTCTCTTTAAAAGACATTGTTGGGCCGGCTCCGTGGCTTGGCGGTTAAGTGCATGCGCTGTGATGCTGGCGGCCCGGGTTCGGATCCCGGCGCTCCCCGAGGCACCACTTCTCCGTCCAACCCGAGGCCGAGTCCCATGTACAGCAACTAGAAGGATGTGAACCTATGACATACAACTATCTACTGGGGCTTTGCGGGGAAAAAAATGAATAAATAAAAAAATCTTTAAAAGACATTGTTAAGAGAATGATAAAACAAGTCACAAACAGGGAGAAAATATTTGCCAATCATGTATCTGATAAAAGACTGCTATCCAGAATACGTAAAGAACTCTTAAAACTCAACAAATAAAAATTAGAAATGGGCAAAAAAATTTGAACAGATACTTCACCAAGGAAGACAGGCAATACAAATTTCAAATAAGTACATGAAAAGATGTTCTAGATCATTAGCCAAATAGGCAAATGCAAATTAAAACCACAATGAGATACTAACAAACACCTATTAGAATGTTTAAAATGAGAAAGCCTGGCCATACCCAGTGTTGGTGAGGATGTGGAACAATTAGAACTCTCATACACTGCCAGTAGGAATGTGAAGCGGTATAGCCACTTTGGAAAACAGTTGGCAGTTTCTTAAAAAGTTGAACATACACCAACCATACGACCCAGCCATTCCACCTCCATTTATCCAGGAGAAGTAAAGCGTATGTTCATTCAAAGACTTGTACACCAATGTTCGTGGCGGCTTTATTATTTATTTGGGTTATTTCCAGTAGCCCAAACTGGAAACAAGCCAAATGTCCATTGAAAGGTGAAAGGATAGACAAATTGTGGTATATCCATACAACGGAATGTTACTCAGCAATAAAAAAGAATGAACTATTGATACACACAGCAACTTAAAGGAACCTCAAAATAATTATACTGAGTAAAAGAAGCCAGACAAAATAGACTATGCTCTGTATGATTCCATTTTATAATATTCTAGAAAATGCAAACAAATATATAGTGACAAAAAGCAGATCAGTAGTTACCAGGAGGGAAGGTCGGGGAGGGGGCAGGGAGGAACTACCAAAGGGCTTGGTCGATATAGGGGGTGGTCGATATAGTCACCATTATGAAAGCAGTGATGGTTTCACAAGTGTGTACATATGTCAAAGTCATCAGAATGTATGCTTGGATATGTAAAGTTAATTTATGTCAATTATACCTCAATTAACCTGCTAAAATAATCAGAAGATATTATGAACTTTCTCTAAATACATCTTAAAAATTATGTGACATGAATGAATTCTTAGGAAAATAAAACTTAAAAATTGGCACCCGAAGAAGTAGGATGCAAAATGGTGTCCTCTAAAGTTGTGCTACTGGAACCCCAATCTGAAGAGTCCTAGAACCACAAAAGAAATGGAATCCGGGGCCGGCCCTGTGGCTTAGCGGTTGAGTGCACGCACTCCGCTACTGGCAGCCCAGGTTCGGATCCCGGGCATGCACCGATGCACCGCTTGTCTGGCCATGCTGAGGCAGTGTCCCGCATACAGCAACTAGAAGGATGTGCAACTATGACATACAACTATCTACTGGGGCTTTGGGGAAAAAAAGGAGGAGGATTGGCAATAGATGTTAGCTCAGAGCCGGTCTTCCTCAGCAAAAAAGAGGAGGATTAGCATGGATGTTAGCTCAGGGCTGATCTTCCTCACAAAAAAAAAAAAGAAAGAAAGAAAGAAAGAAAGAAAGAAACGGAATCCGAAGTTTCAGATTTTCCACAATTGAAAACACTAGGCTCAGACAACTATACAGGCAAGTTCCACCAAACAGTCAAGTTTCAGATGATTCTGATCTTACACAAAATACTCCAGAGGTCAGAAAAAAGGAGATAATCCCCAGCTCATTTTTATGGGATGAGTAAAACTTGATACCCAAGTCGGGCACAACATTATGGAATAGGAAACTACTTCACACGTGAAGATAGAGACAACACTCTGAACAAAATGTTAGCAAACTGAATCTCCTAATGAATAAAAACGACAACACATCATAACACATTCCATTTATCCCAGGAATGCAAAGTTGGTTTGACTGCGGAAGATAGATTAATGTAATTCACCCCATTAGACAAGTCATAAGACAGATGCTATATACTAATCTTAACAAATGCAGACAAAGAGTGCCATAAATTTCAACGTCCCTTCATGAAAAAACTCTTAGAAAACTAGGAAGGGAAGAAATTTTTTTTAGCCTCATAAGTTATATCTACAGAAACCCAAATGCCAACATTATAATGCATGAGGGATGATTGAAAACATTTCGTTTCCAATCAGGCATAAGACACAGATGCTGCTAATCCACTCTAGTCAGTATCCTATTGGAGGTCCCAGGCAGCACGGTAAGACAGAGAACAAGATAAAGGAAAATTTTTAAAGATTAAAGGGTATAAATATTGGAAAGAAAGAAAAAAACTAGCAACAACTGGCAAATGATATGACTGTTTCAGAGACAACCCAAAAGAAGTCACGGATGTAGTATTAGAATTAACAAGAGAGTTTAGCAAGGTTGCTGGCTACAAAATCAACACAGAAAAAAACCCATGTTTCTATGTCCTAGTACTATCGGAAGATGTAAATAATAAAAGCGGTAGTGTTTATAAGAGCTGGCTGGTCTGTAAAATGTGGACGGCAGTGCCCTCCTCGCCGTGGTTGGGGGAGGATTAAGGAGATAAGACGAAGCGTTAGCAAGTGCAGTTAGTGAGTCAGCGAGGGTCAGTTCCTCTTGCCCCTCCCCGAGGCGCTGGGCTGGGCACCCTCTGGGGACCACATCGTGGCCTCAAGACCTGCAGGAAGATGGTCGTGACCATCACCCGAGTACCTATCCTATAAGGCAGAATATGACCAGCGCCACAGGAGACAAGGCACCACGGGACCAGAGGACGGAGAGAGATGCTTCCGCCTGGAAGCGCTTTATCGGGGCCTTGCAAGGGGGCGGCATCTAGATACTCAAAGAAGAGGCAGACGGAAGAGCCAGTGTGGACAAGGGCTGGAGGTGAGAAGGTGGGAGAGTCGGGGCTGGTGTTGGCTGCGGCAAAGGCTGGCTGGAGAGGAACCGCATGCACTGAAACGGGTGGGTCGCTAAGGACGGGACTTGTGGCGCACGGGCGCAAGGCAGGCTGACCTGGGCGCAGCCAACCCCCGTGGTCTCTCCCCTCCTCCCGTGCCCTTTCCTGCGCTGGCCTCTGAGCTCAGCAGGATCCTCCACTCCGTTCCCTGTGACGGCTGCCCAGTCCTGGCGGCTCCCCCAGAGCTGGCGGCCTTCCCGCCCCTGGGGTTTAGAGGAAAACCGATGTCCCTGTCCGCGGGAGGAAACCTCTGCAAGGTGTTTGCTGCAGGGACCCGGGGTGGCCGTGAAGGAGGATGGAAGGGGGCCCGGATGTTTGAACAGCTGGGGTGGATCAGGGGCTGCCACCCTATTCCTCTCTCCCCTCCCCTCCTTTCGGGCTCCGTGCCCCTTCCTACCTGGGGTCTGGCTGTGGTAGGGTCAGTTAATGGAGCTCTATGGTGGGAGGGCCTTCTCTCCCCTCAAACAGACAAGATTGTAGAAAGTGTGTTGTGTTTTCCCCGAAGTGGGTCTGTGGGTAGAGTGTTCCGGCACACAGGTAAAATTGGGCCATGGGGTCCACAGAGGCCTGAGTTGGAGACTCCACCCAGACCTAACCCACTGTTATATGCACGGCGACAGGAGCTAGGGCTAACTCAGATTAATACAAGGGACACCTTCTGACGAAGGCCCAGGAGACGTCAGGACTCCAGTCCCCAGTTCCTCGTGGAGACAGGCCAGGGATGGTGGAGACGGGGCCTGGAGCTTGTGGGGAGCCCCCAGTGAAGCTCGGCATGTTAGTTCCTTTCTGTGCCCCCCTCCAGTCCCCCAGCCCAGGACGAGGGAGGAGCAGCCCTGGAAATCCCCATGCTGGGCCTTGGCCTGAGAGCTGGGCTTTCCTGCCTCCCAGCGGATGACATCCCTGCCACTATTTTTCCAGGGCTTTCCACCTCGCCAACTGTGTGCACGCAGTCCCTGGGGCGTGGGGAGGGGGTGGCTGCCTGCGGGCTGGGGGCAGGCAGGCAGTGGACTCTGCTGACTTTGCCTTTCTCCTCCCCTTTCTCCTCCGCCTGCCGGGGATCAAAGTGGGAGGAGGCTCCACAGAAAGGAAACAGCCTCCTTTTCCAGCCAGCCTGGCTTCCTCTTTCTTTCACCTGCCAGGGGCTACAAGATCCAGGTGCAGAGAGCTGCCCGGAGGCTGGCAAACAGGAGAGACAGCAGCCTGGGATGGCTCCCCGTTCAGGCCAAGTTTCTGCGTCCCCAAGAAGAAACTTAAAAGCTGGGTGCTCTCAATTCTTTCTCTCTGTGGCTGCTTCCCGCCCCTCTCACCCTGTCCCCCTCGCTGCTTCTCTCCTCTCTCCCTGCCACTCAGCAGACGGGCCTGGGTGGCAATACTCTTGTGCCCACTCTGCGCAGGCCCTGGGCACCCCATGTTGGTTAAGCTGGGGGTTCCTGACTCCATCCTGCCCTCCCGGGGAAGGCGGCCACAGAAGCATGTCCCTCTGGTGAAGGAACTTGGGACGCAGAGCCAGGGAGAGACAGACTCCTGGCTGGGGCTCTGGATGAGGGGTTCCTAGGGCAGGGGCTCCTGATGAAGCCGGGGCCTCTCCTGGGGGCCTTCAAGGCCTGGGAGTCGGCCATGCTCCTCTCTCCTCTGGAAGCCCTCCGTGCTGACCCAGTGCCGCCCTCCTGGCCGGTGCCCCCGTGTCCAGACCTCGCCCCGTGATTGCCGAGCTGTGCCTCCGTGGTGCCGGGCACAGTCATTCATGCATCACCATAGAGAGACAGCGAGGCGTGGCGGAGGGAGCCACACCACTGGAGGTGGGCCTCAGCCTCGCCACTGCCCAGCTGTACAACTGAGGACGAGGGAGTTAGCCTCTGTGAACCTCAACTGTCTCATCTGCCAAATGGCCATGAAAACACTCAGCTCGTGAAATGAGAGCTAAGGGATGCAGTGAGCCCAGCACAGGACAGCAGGCACTGAGGAAGTGGCCCCACTGCCCTTGTCTCAGCTCTCATCCTGGGTGTCCCATCCCCCAGTGCCTGAGGACAGAGGATAGCACTGCAGTCACCAAAGGAGAGCGAGTGTGCTCCAGGGGAGGAGGGGCAGACCGCTGCTTGCTTAGCCCATCTTCCAGCCAACCAGGGACCCCCCCAGTGTGCTTGGCCGAGATGCCCACCCTGCTGGGCCAGCTGGGCTGAAGAGGGGAACTCAGATGTGGCAGGAGGTCCTCCCACCGGCTCCATGCCCAGCCTGGTGGCCCAGGTACAGCACAGGGGACAGAGGGACAGGGGACTAATGTTATTGCACACCTTCTACAGACCAGGCAAATGTCTTTCTCATGTCGTCCTCCCAATAAGCCTGTGATGTAACTATCCTCGCTTACAGATAAAAACTCTGGCTCAGGGAGCTAAGGGATGCCCCCCGGGTCTCGCAGACCACCTCACCAGGCTGGTGGCACAGCTGGGCTCTCAGCAGAGCTGGCACAGGAGGCCCCACGGGTACACAGGGGCTTCTTTTCCAAACAGCTCTGGCAGGCTCAGCTCCCACAAGCGGGACAAGCAGGGACAAGTGGCTCAGGCCTGGCGCCCCAGCTCCAACCTTTCTTCCATCCTAAAAGGGCCCGCCCACCACCTACACCCACCCCAAAGCCAGGGCAGGAGTGTGGGCTGTCTTGACAGCACTGGGTCCTGGGGGTCTCACGGCTTGAATTACAGCCCTGGCCCTATGCTTTCTAGCTGGGAGGTTTTGGGAAATTGTCTCATCTTCTCGAGCCTCATTTTTCTATCCGCAAAATGAGGATAACAATGGCACCCACCCCCGAGGGTGGTTTGGATTAAATGAGATGCTGTGTGTGGAGTCTCAGCCCCTCAAGCACGTGGAGCACGTATTAACATTCCCTCTGATTATTGGATTCCCAGGTTCTCCTCCTCCCTCCCCAGACGCCTCTGTGGCTTGGACAGGGCTGGTCTAGGACAAAGAAGGCAAGGGAAGGAGGTGTCAGGTGCGGTCTGATCAGACCTGGGCTCCCCATGTTCTCAGCCAGTGCCCCCCACCATCCTCCCCAGAGACTAGACACCTCCCAGCCTCTTTCCCGTGCTGAGACAGAGATCAGGTCAGAAAGGGCTGGAAGAAAGGTTGGAGCTCTTTGGAAATCACAGACAGGGATGATGTTCTCTGAGTTCTTACCTTTCTCACTGGTCGGTGTCCACGCTCTGGAAATATTTTTAATACCACCCCTGGTTATAAATCTGCTTCAGTTACATTTATTGCTTGCCCATTGTGCATGTTCTGGTGTTAGGCTGTGTGTGTTGGTGGGGGGGACCGAGGTGACTCAGATAGCAAGTCCCCAACCCACTTAAGGAGCTCAGAAGGGGAAGACAGCTATACAAGCTCCTCACTCAACACATCTTCATACAAGGCAGAGAATGTGATGTGCGTAAAGGGGGGAAGTAAATGAAGTCTTGTGGGAACGAGGGAAATGATTAACTCTTGCTGAAGTTGGCGGAAGTGGAGGCAATCTTGGAAGACCTCCTGAGGGTGGCATCCTTGGAGATGAGTATTGGCGAGTGGGTAGGATTTCTTCTGGTGAAGAAGACTGGGATATTCCAGGCTGAGAGAAGAATGAGGAGCAAACAAACCAGCCCTGAAGTGTGAGCTATATTCAGTGGGATGTAGGATTTGCAGAGGAGGGATTTACAGTGAAACCAAGAAAAGCATCACACGTTTGATCCCCAAAGTGAAGGTGATGGCAGGGCAGAGGTACACTCAGATTTCCCCCCCACGCCAGGGCCTCTGTGCCCAGTTCCTCAGTCATAAAATGGGGATAAATCACATCTTCCTCATAGGATTGCTAGGAGGAAAAAAGAAAGAGGGTATATAAGGCTCTGGGCTCACTGTAAGTGCTCATGAAAGCTAGGTCCTTCCAGTGTTTCTCTGCTGTCCACCTGCTTCCCAAGCATAGACTCAGTCTCTGCTGCAGACTCAGCAGAATTGAAGTTAGTTGTGGACTTGTCTCTCACTGTGGTGTAAGGTCCGGAAAGCAGGAGTGCCATTAGGTCCAGTCAACAAACATTTATTGAGATACCACAACGTGCAACATGCTGGCCCCCCAAAGGGATACAGTGGTTCATGGAGAGCTCTCAATAAGCGGAGACAGGGATAGAGATGGACGGATGGAAAAAGGTAGGGAGAGATGGATGGATGGAAGAAGGGAAGGAGGGGGATGGAGAGGGGTGGAGGGGGTGATGGGGAGAGGGCTGGTTGGTTGGATGAAGGATAAAGGAGTGGAGGCATGGGTGGAGGGGACAGGGAGGGATGGGTAGAGGAAGAGAGAGAGAGATGGATGGGTGAAGGGATGGAAGAGTGGAAAGTGGCTAGAGGAATGGAGAGATGGAGAGACTGAGGGAGGAACAGACAGGTGGGTGGGTGGATGGATGGATGGATGGGGGGCTAGGGAAAGAAGGCTGGTTGACTGGATGCATGGATAGAGGGATGGGTGCTAAGATGGGTGGGTGATAGGATGGAGGGAAGGATGAATGATTGGGTGGATGAAGGGATAAAGGGGTGGAAAGTTGGATGGGGGAATGAGGGAGGGATGGAGAACAGGATGGATGAAGAGATAGACAGGTAGAGAGGGAATGGAAGAATGAAGGGATAGAGAGATTGAGGAAGGGATAGAAGTTTTGTGTGTGTGTTTGTGAGGAAGATTGGCCCTGAGCTAACATCTTTTGCCAATCTTCCTCTTGTTTTGCTTGCGGAAGATGGTCCCTGAGCTAACAGCTGTGCCAATCTTACTCTCAGGGATAGAGGTAAAAAGAGAGAGAGAGATGAATGGAGGGAAGGGGGGAGAGAGGGATGCAGAAATGAAGAAACTGATGGATGGATGGGTGGGTGGGTGGATGGTGGGGTGGGGAAATGGATGGAGTGACAGAGGGGTGGTCATCCTCTAAGGAGCTCACCTTCACCAGTCACTGCAGATCCTGGCACAGAGTATAGGCTTGTTTGATTTCTGTTTGATTTCAGGGTATGTGTATTTGTTTAATTAAAATCAATGCATGTGGACATTCTTTAGGAAGTATGCGGGCCCTCTAAATGCTAAAACATCCCATTTCATCTCCTCCTTGGTCGGGAGTGGGAGGTCCTTTGAGGAAGACAAAGAGAAGAGAGGCAGGGCAGTCTGCTGAGGGAAGAAGGAGGAGGAGAGGCCGGCTCAGCTGTTCGGTGTAAACCTCCCACCCCGGGTGGCATATGGAGAACATGTGGGCCCCTCCCTCCCGGCACCGGAGAATCGTCATGCCAGGAATGCTGGCAGCCAAGGGCACAGAGCGTTCCCAGAGGGAATGCTGGCAGTCGGGCAGGAGGCAAGTGTTAGAAGTTACAGCCTGGAGCCTGGGTCTGGAGTGGGCCCCGAGGGACTGTGGGAAGCTGAGAAGAGGTGGGCTCCAGGCTCCCCGTCACCCCCGGCTCTAGACACAGTCACCCCTCCAGGCCTCCAGCAGGGACCAGGCCCCCACCCATCCAGGCCCTTGGAGCCCACCTAGCTCCGAGAATCAGCACTGTGGAAAGAGCCCTGGGGGTCCACTCTGCCGCTCTCTTACCACGGGACCTCGAGCGCGTCACTTCTTTCTGGGCCTCGTTTTCCAGTTTCCACGTTGTTCCAAACACCATCCCGCCCCCTGTAGCTGGTCAAGAAGGAGACATTTATCATCAAGTAAGAAAAACAAGCACTGTCTATGGGGCTTTCCAAAAAGCCCAGTGTTTTCCATGTAAAGAATTGTCCGTGATCTTGACATCATGCCCACCTTCCACTCACAGTTTGGGCATTAAAGAGTAACATTTCTTTTATGAAATAAGGGCTAGTAATGGCAATCTTGCCAGACAACCTCTATTTTTGTAATTTTTCACTGGATGCACGAAACCCCAAATTGTGAAACACAAGAGCAGAGGATTCCTACAGGGCCTTCCAGAGCTGGGTGGAATCCTCTGTCTTAGATGCGCCAAATCCCACCAGGGCTCTGATTTGGAACCTTGATGCATACAACTTCCCTCTGGAACCTTCCACCTGCGCCTGGAGGCAGCAGTGCCCTTGGGGTTCAGGAGCTGGCAGGGGATGCTTTCTGGGGCCACAACTGGACCTTGCCCTCAACAAGCCATCTCAGCCCCAATGTCTGATGCTGAGTCCCCCCTCCCCACACTCCCCACCCAGCTCAACCAGGAGCTCCTCGCTCCTCCGGTGATCCTGTGACCAGACTCCGGAGAGGCACTCCAGACAGGACCAACGTGGGCTTGATGATGGCTCCCTGTGAACACATCTGGAGAGAGTCAAATTCAAGTTCAGCAGGGGACAGCCCGGTTGGGCTGGGTGGGCCCAACCACAGAAGACATGATAGAAGGGTTGTGAGCCTCAGCCCATGTGCACTGGCCGGTCTGGACCCTGAGTGCTCGCCAGTCCTGCCGGACAGGGGGTGGGGAGCCCATTAGAGATGGTGGGAGCATGGGAATCAGAGACCCTCCCGGACCAGAGCAAGGCTCCCGGAAGCCACTCCTGGGACACAGCCTCCCCTGGGTTTTCTCCTCCTCCCTAGATACACCCACCCAGAGCCAGCTCTCCCAGTCTGGAAACCTGCAGAGGAAACATCACGGCCAGCCCCAGCAGGACCTGCCGGCTCAGCAGTTTCTCCCTGCCCCACGCCCCGGCTCTGCGGGCCTCTCCCTCCCAGCAGACTGCAGGCGGCTTGGGAGGCCTGGGAGCTGCAGACAGCCAGGGCCCAGTCAGCCCTGGTTTCCTGGATCTAAGAGTTTGTGCTCATTTATTATTTAGCAAATATGTCTTTACCGCTGACTGAGGGATGTGTGAAACACTGGAGAGGGTGGGGTGGGAGTATGTGTGTCTGTGTGTGTCTGTATGATTGTGTGTGCGAGCATGTGTGCGTGCACACACGTTTTGGGGGGGGGGGTGTTCTGAAATGAGCCTCCGCTTTCCTAAGCAGGCTCCCAGTTTCTGGAGGAGGAGGAAGTGGAAAGGCTTACGCTTAAATTTTCTTTCTTTTGCTTTTCCTTTTATTGAGATATAATTGACATATAACATTATATTAGTTTCAGGTGTACAACTAAATTTTTTTAAATTTAGTTTTTTATTTGAAGACACATGCCATTTCAAAACTGTAGATAATTTGAAAAGATATCAGTGAAAAGTCAGCCTCCCACCCTCTCCACCCCTCAGTTTCTCCCTCTGGGGTCACGGGATCCCCTTGAATCTGCATTCAGAGGAGAGGCCATCATATCTTGTCCCGGGGTGGGGGGGTCAGTGCTAAAGCGTCATATCCAGAGGGGGAAACAGAGCTGTAGACCCTGCAGGGCCTCAGGGCTCATCTGGACCAGACTCCCTCCCGTAGACCAGGAGAGAGAGATGGAGAGAGGGGAAGGGACCTTGATCTGACAAGGCAGGGGAGGCCGGGGGCCGGGGCCTGGAACTCAGGCTCCTACTCCCACCCAGCGTTCTTTCTGCTGAGTGCACCCTTCCCTGGCTGCGGACCAGGGGCCCGTGGGTCCCCTAAGAGGTCTTGGGACACGGTCAGTGCCAGGGTCCTGCCGGGACAGCAGCCACACACTCAGCAAGACCTCTGATCAGTGAAGGCCTCCTGGGGTCTGAGCCAAAGCAGGACCCCACGGCTGGAGCCCCCAGTTGGTTCCTGACGGTGGGGACTGAGGTATGACCCCACTCCAGCTGGCTTCTCACTGCTGGCAGGTGTAACCATTCTCAGTGGCCTCCGCATTGTCACTCACAAAGCTGAGATAGTCACAGAACTGCTCTCGTGGCCGGTGGCGAGGCTGGAGCGGGATAAGGCCCGCAGGTCCCTCAGCCCCCGGCCCGGCGCAGACGACCTCGCGGCCTTAGGATGAAGATAAACGTCACAGCTGTGGCGATGATCACCCCACCTCCGCCCTGGCCTCGTTCATCTCCACGGCACTTGTCAACATCTGACCTTCTGCATATTTTAGTCGCCTATCATCTCTATCCACAAGATGGTCCACGACGACAGGGATTTTTAATTGATTTTGTTCATTACAAAGCCCCATACCCAGAACAGTGCCTGGCACGGAGGAGATTCTCATGGAGATTTATCGAATGAATGAATGAATGAGTGAGCAAGTGAATGAAGCATTTCAGCTGTGAACTTGGATACCCCAAAGTGTCTCAGTGAAGAGCTGTGGACTGAGTGAGGGTGTGAGTGGGAGGGACAGAAATGAGCCTTGCCCTGAAGAAGGTCAGGGTCCCACGGTCGTCAGGAAGGTCTCCAGCTCCATCAAGGATGACAGAGACCCACCTGGGCAGAGAGGCGGGGGGAGGGGCTCCCAGTGTCCAACTAGGTTTCCAGACACTCAGGACATGGCTGCCCTCCAGGCCATTGCCTGGAGACGAGGACAGGCCCCAGAGTACCCCATCCCCAGGACCCTGGGTCCCCAAAGGTGGGACAGCCCTGGAACGGCTCTCTGTCCTGTGCCCCCTGTGCCCCCTCCTACTCCCATAGCCCCTGGGCTTCTGGCTGTGTGCTTGCCCCACCCTCATTACCACAGACCGCCCAGCTGTGGATCTTCCCCGTTGCCTGAAGGGGGGGACCAGGGCTGATGGGTCATCATTTGCCCAACCCCTAGCATAGAGTCGGGGTGTCATAGGGACCCAGGGGATGTTGGAGGTGTGAGTGAAGGAGCAAAGGAACAAGTGCTCCCCCTCTACTCCCCACTCCTCCACCCTCCATCCCCCAGCCCGAGATGGCAGCCTCGGCACCTGCTGCCCCGGGGCCTTGCCATCCACCTCCTGCATCTCGGCCACTTCCTCACACAGTGGGCAGCCTCCTGGAAGCTCACAAAGGCCCATCAGTGAGCACAGACCCTGCATCTTCTCCCCTCCCTTCCCCCTCCCCACGAGGACTGGTCCCAGCCCCTGTGCCTTCATCTCCCATTAAAATAAACATTCATTTTCCGGGATTTCCTCAGGACGCCTCTCCCTCCCAGGGCAGCAGCCCCAAACCTGGCTTGGAAATCCGCCTTCCCTGCCTCTGCGTTTCCTTTGAATTACCCTTTTCCTTTTACTTGCTGGGGGGTGGGGGAGAGGGGGGAAGTACAGCTGGGCCGGTCCAGCTGTTTCCCCAGCAGCCTGGAGCTGCTTTGGAAACGAGGTGACAGCCAGCTCCCCCCAGCTCCCCCCAGCTGGGCGAGGATTAAGTTAACAGGCTGCCAAATGCTCCGGGGCAGCCACCCCCGGCCCCCCCGGGTGGGCGGCCTGCTCCCTGTAGCTGGGGGGGGGGGGGGGGATGGAGAAGAGGGGAGTCTGCCCCAGTCCAGCGAGGATACTGACGCATGGCAGAGCAGGGTGCTCCAGCGTCCTTCCAGGTCTCCCCTCACCCCCCCGCCTTTGATCTCATTCCTGCGGCAGCTCCATCACCAGGGCTGCCCTGCTGTGTGGCCCTGACAGGACTTCCAACTTCTCCGCCCTCACATTTCACCTCCTGGAGGCGGGCCGACGTAACGAGGCTGAGAGGGTGTCGGGCTTCCACCATCGTCAGAGTCACCTTGGATCCTGAGGTCCAGCCGTCGGTCCTGCGTTCACCCACTGGGCCATTTAGCAGACATTTGATGGGCCCCAGTGTGGACCAGGCCAGGTGCTGGGCACACAGGGGTGAGCAAAGCACAGCGCCAGGCCTCAGGGAGGCGGCCAGGGAAGAGACAAGGACGAGTCCACGTGATCGGGACTCTTGATGGAGGGGACGCACAGGGCTCGGGGGCACAGAGAAGGGCGTCTGTTCCAGGTGTTGGGACCTCAGGGAATGCTGAAATTTAGGAGACAGGCAGGAGTAACTGTAGGAGAAAGGCCCCATCTAGACCTGAACCGCCCTGCTCTATGGCCAGGGTTGCTCATGTGTCTTCTCATTGGAGGCCCCGGCTGCCTGTTTCCATCTTGTCTGATGAACTACCATTAAAACCATCTGTCAGCTTCACTGGGGTCTTGAGCGGCCTGACCCCTTGTATTAGTCAGGGCTCTCTGGAGAAACAGAGCCGATAGGATATAGATATATATATGGGAAGAGATTTATTGTAAGGAATAGGTTCACACAATTAGGGAAGCCAAGAAGTTCCGTGATGTGTCGTCTGCGAGCTGGAGACACAGGAATTTCAGTGGTAACTCAGTCCAAGTCTGAAGGTCTGGGAACCAGGAGCCCCAAGGGCAGGAGAAGATGGATGTCCCAGCCGGAGCCATCAGGCAGGAAGGATGGAGCTAGTCCTTCCCCCACCTTTTTATTCTGTTCAGGCCCTCCATGGATGGGATGAGGCCCACCCACACTGGGGACAGGGGGCATCTGCTTTACTGAGTCCACCCATTCAGATGCTAATTCCATCAGAAGCAGCCTCACAGACACACCCAGAAACAATGTTTAGCCAAATATCTGGGCACTCCGTGATTCAGTCAATTTGACACATAAAATTAACCATCACACCCCTCTACTTATGTCCTTTCTGGTAACCACCTCCCATTTCTTCTGCATCCAACTTAGAATCCATGGTGGCCCAGCATTTCAACGACACTTACCAATCCTTGAATTTCCCTCTTCCATCTATCTTTTGCACCCCCCTGGAAAATTCCAACCCTAGATGAGTTAACTCTCAGCTTTCTCTGTCCTCAGGATGGGAGGAGAAATCACCCCCTGGGGTGGACTGATCCCGTTGGAAATGCAGGAGCCCCAATGGGCCCATAATACTCAAAACGCCCTAGTGTATCTCAGGACCACTCACCATTCCAAACCTCAAAATATCTATTCCAGTCCCTACTGCTGCGTGACAACACCCCAAGACTCATTGGCTTAAAACAACCATATTTATTTAACTCACAAATCTGCAGTTTGGGCGAGGCTCATCTCTGCTCCATTCAGCACCAGCTGGGACGCCTCAGCTGGAGATTGGAGGAGCAGCTTCCAAGGGACTCAGTCACGTGGCTGGTAAGTCCCTGCTGCTCTCAGCTGAGAACTCGGAAGAAGTTGTGTGTGCTCATTGGGGGTGGGGGGGGAGGGAGGGAATGAAAGACAAATGGAGGTAAAATGCTGACGAGAAGTGAGTCTGGGTAAAGGGTATATGAGTGTTCTTTGTACTATTTTTATTTTTGCAACTTTTTTTTGTACATTTGAAATTATTTCCAAATAAAAACTTAAGAAAATAGAAGTATATCACATAAATTCTCAACATTTGAAACTTTTGTAGTCATCATCATTATTGATTTCACAATGGTCGAAGACCAGACCATACTGTGTATGATTTCAATCTTGGGAAATTTGGTGAAACTTATTTTATGGCCCAGTCAGATTGCTTTGGCAAATTCCATGTGCCCTTGAAAATAATTGTCATTATTTGATGTGTTTTTCTGTATACATCAAGCATTGTTTGTTCATCATATTGTTATTCACACCATCTACATACTCAATGACTTTTTTGCCAGTCTGCTCTCTAAGTTGCTGAGAAAGGTGTGTTAAAATCTCCACTAAGGTTATTTGTCTATTTCTTTCTGTAATTTTCTAATTTTTTTCTTTATATATTACTAGGTGCATATAAAAAACAAACAGACATCAACAACAAAATTAATCCGAAGAAAGCAGCTTTCCCTAACCCCACGTTCCAGCCACTGTCCTCTCCTGCCTCCCTCACAGCCAATCGATCCTCTCAAAAGACTGGCCTATGTCAGTGGGGCTCAGTGTGGTCTGAGGACTGGCAGCATCAGCATCATCTGGGAGCTTGACGGAAAAGCAAGTTCTCGGCTCCGCCCAAGACCTGCTGAATGGAACCTCTGGGGGGGTGGGGCCCAAGAATTCCAATAGGAATTTTACCCCTCAGCGGTGTTTCACCCGTTGACCATTTCCTCCCCGATTTTACAGAACAATTCCTTGTTTTCAGTAAAAATAATATATTTGCTTATTATCAAAATTAATTATAGAATATGAAACTGAATAATGTAAAAAAAAAAATCACCCCAAATCCCACCACCCAGAAGCAACTGTTTCTAACGTTTGATTAATACAATTTCAGATGTCTCTTTATGCATACATACAGATAGAAGGATGGACGGACAGATAATAAAAAAAAGTAGAGAGGTGTATTGTAATAATATGGGATGACAAATATCCTATCTTAAACTAAAATGGATTGTACTTAATTTTACTTGAACTTAGCAGTATACAGTCACGTGCCACATAACAACACTTCAGTTAACGACCGACCGCGTGTACGATGGTGGTCGCATAAGATTAGTACCATATAGTCTAGATGTGTAGTAGGCTGTACCATCTACACTCTATGATGTGTAGATGTATAGAGTACACTCTATGATGTTATACCTTTTTCAAAGTTTGCACAATGGAATCGCCTAACGACACATTTCTTGGATCTCGACAGTCCCTGTCATTAAGCGACACGTGACTATAAAAACAAATTCAGTGGAGAAAAAGGAGCGACTTAAGTAACTTTGAAAAACAATATTTTGACTGGATGCTGTAAGGCTAAAGAGGAAATACTGTACACAGACACTGTATTCTCATCAATGTGTTTCTCAGGGGGTCTAGGTTAGCCATCCTAAAACTACTTTACATGTACAGTAGGGCTGAACAAGTACATACATATATTCTAGACTATTAGAGCTAGGTGTTTCTCTGTCAGAGAAATATGTTACAAATAAGTAAGGGGAAGGCTAGAATGAATGCTGTGATGCTGGATTAGAGTCAGGATGTCAGTATGAACTCACGTTTATTATAATATATACATAGAAATATAGTCTATTTCTATATAGTATATAGTATGTACTAAGTATATACATAGTAGATACAGAAATAAATATAGTTATTTGTGTTTACAAAGTTCCTAGCTCTGTCTGCTGAGAGGAACTGGGAGCAGTGACACCCCAGTTACAACAAGCACACCCAACACACAGATCTTGGTTTCTAAATACCATTGTCCAATAAAAGGAACCATGGCTCCCTGGAGAAATGGCTAATTGTAGGGCTGAAACAGAAAATATGAGATGAGCCTGGGGCATCTTATAGTGTCAAAAAGTAAGAAAGTGCTTATACATACGTGCACAAAAAAAGACAGAAGTATGTCAAAAGGACAGAGGATGCTCAACATCATAAGTCATTAGAGAATTGTAAATTAAAACAATAATGAGCTACCACTACACATCTATTAGAATGGCTAAAATCTAAAATACTGAAAACACCAAATGCTAGCAAGAATGTGGAGCAACGGGATCTCTTATTCATTGATCCTCACCAAAAAAAAAACCCCCCAAAACAAAAAACAAAATGTCCTAACCATTTTGGAAGACAGTTTGTTTCTTATAAAGCTAAACAAAGTCTACCCATACGATCCAGCAATCGTGCTTCCAGGCATTTACCCAATTTACTTGAAAACTATGTCCACACAAAAACCTGCACACAAATGTTTATAAAAGGTTTAGTCATAATTGCCAAAACAACCAAGATGTTCCCATAGGTGAATGGATGCATAAACCGTGGTACATCCATACAATGGAATCTTATTCAGCAATAAAAAAGACATGAGCTATCTAACCACAAAGAGACATGGAGGAACTTTAAATGTATATTGCTAAGTGAGAGAAGCCAATCTGAAAAAGCTACATACTATATGATTCCAACTACATGACGTTCTGGAAAAGGAAAAACTATGGTGACGATAAAAAGATCTGTGGTTGCCTAGAGTTGGGGGAGGGAGGGATGAAGAGGCTGAGCACAGAGGATTTTTAGGGCAGTGAAACTGCTCTGTATGATACTACAATGAGGGACACAGTCATTATACATTTGTCAAAGCCCATAGAATGTACACCACCAGGACTGAACCCTCATGGAAACGATGGACTGCAGTGAATGATAATGTGTCAATATTGACTCATCAGTGGTATCAAATGTACCCCACTAATGCAAGATATTGATAAGAGGAAACTATGTGGGGGGGTGGTGAAGGAGTATGTGGGAATTCTCTGTACTTTCTCCTCAATTTTTCTGTAAACCTAAAACTATTCTAAAGTATAAAGTCTATTAAGTTAAAAAAGACAGAGAGAGAGACAATGAAGCCAACCTAATAAAGTTCCCAATGGCCAAGGCTGGAATAATTTCAACAACAAAACAAATGATAGTGTTGGTTATAACCCAAAGAATAAAATAAATAGTCATGACTCCATACTGATATAAACAGTGATTGACCACATAAGTAAATGCAGTAGAAGGGACAAATCTTCCTTTAGAGAATTCCAACTAAATGTAGAAGAAATGAGGGCAATGGAAAATCACCATTAGAACACAAGAGTAATGATTACTGCAGGCAAGATCCACCGATGGATGTCCCCAAAGTATCTTTCCAAAAATATTTATTAATTACTGTGGTGGTTTAATATATGTCCACAAATTCCTTCATACTTCTCCCTCCAGGAGATGGAGATTAATTCCTCTCCCCTTGGGGACGGGCTGGACTTAATTACTCACTTTGACAAATAGAGTGTGGAAGGCGAGAAACAGTAGATTTCAGCAGAGAAACCTGGCAGACCCACCTTAACCAAATGATCGGGTTAACGTCACCAGTAAAAATCACATTCATGTCATATACCTCCTGATACGAAACGAGAAGGGCACTTTTCCTTTTTTGGTGTTCCTCCCCAAAATCTGTTGTCTCAGTCTAGTCATGAGAAAACATCAGACAAACTCAAATTGAGGGACATTCTACAAAACACTTGACCAGGACTCTTCAAAAAAGTGTCAAGATCGTGCAAGACTGCGAAACTGTCACAGTTTGGAGGAGACTAGGGAGATATGACAACTAAATGCAATGTGCTGTCCTGGATTGGATCCCGGAATAGAAAAGAGGGATTAGGGTGAAAACTGGTGAAATCTGAAAAAAGTCTAGGCTTTAGTTAATAGTATTGTACCAACGTCACTGCCTTAGTTGGGACCAGTGTGGCATGGTTATGTAGGATGCTAACCTTAGGGGAAGTTAGAGAAAGAGTATATGGGGAACACTTTGCAACTTTTCTGTAAATCTAAAAATTTTTCAAATAAAAAGCTCAAAAATAAACTAATAAATTGCAATAGAAGCAACTGCTAAATTTTAAATAAAAAGCTTTTTTTTACCACAAATGATATTAGTTCCTATCAGGCCCTTTAAAGTCAAGAAACATTATTACATAAAATATTAATTATGAGAATGGAATAATTATGTTTTTTTATAATGACATTTTCCCAGCTTTATCCCAAGTATCTATTGATTCTTGCTGTGAAAAATGAGGAAATTAACACATTCAGCATTCCTCCCTCCTCCTCTCCTCCGTCTCCCAATTCTTGTTGGTCCTGTTAACATCATTATTTTATTGTTGACGTTTACAACATTTACACCATGTTCTATACTCCAAATTCACAAAGATTTTTATTTCTATGTTTAAATGGATTCAGTAGTTATCACCAATATGTTTACCCAGGCTTCTCCATTCTGAGCTATTTATTTTGACAAATCCCTTTGTTGACTAGATTGTATTGCCCAATCGTTTGTTTCAAGAAGGATTAAGAGACAGTCATTCTCTAAGTTCATGGATGCCTGGGAATGTCTGTCTGTGACCTTTCTATTTGAAGGAAATGTACCTGGGTATAAACTCCTTAGGTCACAATTCTATCCTTCAGGACCTTGTAGATGTTGCCCACTGACCCTGGCACAGAATATGTCTGGAGAAAAGTCTGCAGACAGCCTGCTTTCCTGTATTCATGTGACTCGAGATTTTTACCTGGACGCCCATATAATTCTGTCTTGAGCCTTGAAGTTCAGTAACATCGTTAGGATATCATGCTCGAAACAGAACGTCCTGAATCAGTTTTGTATGTCCACATTCAAACCTTTATTTCAGGAAAGTTTTTCCCCATTATGTCTGAATATTTTTCATCTTTCTTCCATTTGACCTATTTTTCTTTTCAGAAACACTAACTGTGCAAAGGTCATATCTCTTTGGTCTGACCTCCAAAGGTCTTTTAGTCCTTCAGATAACTACTCCTTAAGGGCTCAGTTGTGTCTCTCCAAGAAGAGAGGTGGAAGTCCTAACCCCCAGTACCTGAGCATGTGACCTCATTGGAAAATAGGGGTCGTTGCAGATGTAATTAGTTAAGAAGAGGTCATACCGGATTAGAGCAGGTGCTTCATCCAATATGGTGTCCTCAGAAGAAGAGGAGTGACAGAGACACAGAGACACAGAGAGAAGAATGGCACGTGACGATGAGGGCAGAGATTGGAGTGTTGCACTGCAAGCCAAGGATGGCCGGCCACCACCAGAAGCTAGGAGAGAGCGTGGAGCAGATTCTCCCTTGAGCCCTCAGAAGAAGCCAAGACTGCCAACGCCTGGAACTCGGCCTTTTAGCCTCCAGAACCGTGAGAGAACCAATTTCTGTTGTTTTAACCCACCTAGTCTGTGGTACTTTGTTACAGCTGCCCTAAGCAACTAATATACTGTTTTCACATGTTTGTTCCTTTCCACTTATTTTTGTGTGTTTTTCTCCAGGTGTTCGCTACGTGCCCTTCTCAACTCTGTCTCTGTTTATTTATTTATTTATTTATTAAGATTTATTTATTTATTTTTTAAGATTTATTTATTTGTTTTCCCCCAAAGCCCCAGTAGATAGTTGTATGTCATAGCTGCACATCCTTCCAGCCTCTGCACGTGGGACGCGGCCCCAGCACGGCCAGAGAAGCGGTGCGTCGGTGCGCACCCGGGATCCGAACCCAGGCCGCCAGCAGTGGAGCGCGCACACTCAACCGCCAAGCCACGGGGCCGGCCCTGTCTCTGTTTATTTTGAGTTGTTTTTCTTCTTTCCAACGTGGCTTTTAATTTCTAAATGTCTTTATTTGCTGCTTCCACTTCTCTCCTGAGTGCCACCGACTCACCCTCTTTCTGTCTGCTGTCTTACAGTCTCTTCAAGGAACACTTGTTGTGTCTCAGCTCCTTAGGAGGTCAGACCGCCTGCAATCTCCGGGTCCGTGGCTGTTTTTCAATCATTCCTCTTATGATGTGAGCTCCTTTGCCTTTTGCTTATATTTCTTACCTCCATTTCCTCTCTTATTTTTTTCTCCAGTTCCCTGATGCTTCCCCCATGATGATTATTCATCCTGGAACAGGCTGGCCGTTTGTGGAAGGATGATGTTGAAAGGAGCAGGGTAGGGAATCTGGGGAGCGATTAGGGTTTGCGCTCTCAAACACACTCTTACTAAATCCTTCATTTCCATTCCCTGGAGCACATCACCCCCCACCCCCTCCCGGTTTCAGCCCTAAGTGTTCTGAGGCTCTCAGCAAAGACCTCAGGCTGCGGGCCTCCAGAGTTGCCGTCTGTGACTTCCGCCTGCCTCCCTCCTTCTCCACCTCAACCCAGCAGCTCCTTGTGCTAGGAGGTGCGGGTGCTGGGCAGGGAGAGAGGGTGGGCCAGCAAGCCCCCTCCCACCCCCACGCTGTCCTGTGACTTTGAACTGAGTCTGGACGGGGAGTGTCTGATGCCTGGTGACCTCAGCCCAGACCCTGTCACCCACTGGGCAGGCCTCTCAACCGTGCCATGGGGAGGGACACTCACTTCCTCCTCGGGGCTCTGTCTCCTCTCTTGTTAGAAGTCCTATTTTACAGCATTCAGCAGGTATACTTCCTGGTTTAATAAAAGACGGAGTTCCCCGGTGCCGGCCGCATGGTGTAGTGATTAAAGTCAGAAGCGCTAAGCTTTGGCGGCCCAGGTTCGTGGGTTCAGATCCCGGGCGTGGACCCAAACCACTCGTCCGCCATGCTGAGGTGGTGTCCCACATACAAAACAGAGGAAAATTGGCACAGATGTTAGCTCGGGGCCAATCTTCCTCAGCAAAAAGAAAAGAAAAGAAAAGAAAAAAGATAAGGGTTCTGCTCCTTCTTTTTCTTTTCCAAATTCATTGCTGTTTTCAGGGGGCTTTGGGTGCAAGGAGAAGCATAGGTTGGGCTTCAAGTTTCCATTTTTAATTTCTGCATTCTTGAAACTCCCCTCCCTTGGCTTCAAGGACCAAAATACATGCCTCATTTTCCTCTTTTCTTGTAGGTGACCCCTTCTTGGCATCCCTTGCCCCATCCTCCCGTATCCAGCCACGCAATGTAGGCAGAAAGGAGGCGCCTTGCTGAAGTCCACACAGTTGGTAAGGGAAGGAGCAGGGATTCCAGCCTCAGGCACTGTAGCTCCACCGCTAACAGACTCTCCAGTGTGAGTTGATTTCCACCGGGCATTGCCTCGCCTGCAGCTCCCAGGGAACCATTACATCATCCTCGCTCCCTTCTCAGGTCAGAGTCCCAGAAATAACAACCAGGGGCTCGCACAGTGGAGGGAGGACTTGTCCCACCTCCTTCCATCAGCCGCAGGGCCTGGGGAGAGGGTCTGTTGGCACCCAGGAATCCTGGCTATTGACTCACCTGGAACAATACAGGGTGTACGGTGAAAGGAACACCTGTTTCTGAATACAAACAAGCCCCCGGGAAACTGTCCCCAGCCACGTCCTGCTGAGAGGCCTCAGGGAGTCCTGGAGCTCCCATCTGGTGCCACTCACTCAGCCAAGGAATAGATAGCAGGACCTGGTGGCAGTGAGGATGGGGAGGAAGCTCAGAGCCTGGGACCTGCGTTTAAGCCCTGACTCTGCCATTGGTTGACCTGCGGGCACCTTGGGAACCACTGCCCTCTCACCTCTGTGTTTCCATTTGTCCAATGGATGGGGTGGCCTGGAAGATCCCTGAGTCCCTGCCGGTGCTGGTGTTCCAGGATTCTGGGCTCCGCTCCAAGCCCTCTGGGGACTCAGCCTGCTCCCCATTCCTCCTGTAATCCGGCTTGGGCAACTGGATGGGAATTATTCCCTTTGCTAGGGTGTGTCTGAGAACGCCCCTCAGGGCCTGAGGCTAGGGCCAGCTGGGCAGCACGGGGGCATTTGTTTCTGAGATCCTCACGTCACCGTGATGACTCATTCTTTCTCTCCAGTGGAGGAGGGACTCGGGGCTTCTCTTCCCCAAGGAGCAACTTTCTGGTTGGTGAACTGGAGGTTCTCAAGGCTCTGAGGGAAGCTCTCTGGCCAAGGACAGTTTTCTGTCCAGCATTTGGTCCTTCAGATACTCCAAAGGAGCATCTATTTATTCCAGGGACACAACCTTAAGTGGGCCTAGGGGCAACCAGTGGGAGGTTAAGTTACGGGACCTAGTTGAAACTTGGACTGTGGTCAAAGACTGAGGTGACAAGCAGACTTTGAGTCTTGTCTACAGCCAGTAAGACCTTTCGATCTTCCTTCCATTCTCTTGCTTGTCTTCTTCTATCCTTACTTATGAAAGGAGAGGATAGACCTTTCATCCATCCATCCATCCATCCTTCATCCATCCATCCATTCATCCATCCATCCATCCATCCATTCATCTAACGATCCATCCATCCATCCATCCGTCCATCCATCCATCCTTCCATCCATCCATCCATCCATTCATCCATCCATCCATCCATCCATCCATCTAACCATCCATCTAACCATCCATCCGTCCGTCCATCCATCCATCCTTCCATCCATCCATCCATCCATCCATCCATCCATCCATCCATCCATCCTTCCATCCATCCATCCATCCATCCATCCATCCATCCATCCATCCATCCTTCCATCCATCCATCCATCCATCCATCCATCCATCCATCCATCCTTCCATCCATCCATCCATCCATCCATCCATCCATCCATCCATCCTTCCATCCATCCATCCATCCATCCATCCATCCATCCATCCATCCATCCATCCATCCATCCATCCTTCCATCCATCCATCCATCCATCCATCCATCCATCCATCCTTCCATCCATCCATCCATCCATCCATCCATCCATCTAACCATCCATCTATCCACCCATCCATCCATTCTAAGTCTATCCATCCATCTTCTATACATCATCCATCATCCTCTGTCTTTTGATCTTTTCACTCATTAACCATCCATCCATTGTCTATTCATTCAGTTATCCCTCTCACCCTCTGTATACCCCTAGTTCAAAAAACCACAGGCTTAACAACAAGAAGAACAATACTACTGTGAACAATAATGATCACTATCTATTGAAACCTGACTCTTTGTCAGATGCTGTGTTAGTTGCTTTACTTGCATTATGTCATTTAATCTAACTCTATCCAATGGGTCCCAGGACGCACTTAAGGAAACTGAGATAAACAACCACCTGAGTGTTTCCCTGGGGATACAAATGTGAAGAAGGTACCATTTCTCTAACTTCCGGTGCTCACCATGGAGTGAAGGAGACTGATCTGTGAAAATACAGGGTATCCATAAAGTCTAGAAGCCTGGATAATATTTATCTATTTATTTTACAGATTGATATCCTTGGCAGTATTTCATATATTTACAAGTGCTCTGTACAGTAGAAAGGCAAAGTAGTAGATGCTCCAACAGGACTAAAAAGGAAGTCCTGCAGAGCCCTGCAACGGGGGAAGCGTGTGGGGAGAGGAGAGAGACATCAGGGAAAGCTTCCCGAAAGAGGCAATATTTGAGCTGAGTGTGATTTTGCTAGGCAGAGAACGGCTTAACAAGTAGAGGGCGCAGCAAGTACAACGGCACTGAGGCACGAACTGAGAAGACTTGATCAGAGAAGTGCAAATGGTTTTCAGTGTTTGGAACAGAGGTGTCATGGGAGAACCTGGGCCAGATGAGGCTTTCAAGAAAGGCCACCCTGAGCCTGTGGGGTCGTTAGAATGACATGGTCTCAGAAATAAATGCCCCAGTGCTGCCCAGCTGACATGCTCTATTTAGATGGGGAAAGATACCAGATTACGAAATAGTCTATTTGTTATTATCCCATTTTATGCTATAAAGTGTGCATATGTTTATTAAAAAAAAGACTGGAAGAATGTTCTAGAATGTTACAATAGAGCGTTCTGGGCAGTGCAATTTGGGATGGTGTTTATTTTCTTCTCTGTACTTTCTCTACAATGAGCATGGTTGAAGGAACTGGGGCTGGACACCCGGGAGTAAGACACCTGGGTTCTGATCTCCTTTTGGCCCCTGACTTGCCAGGAGACCGTGGGCAAGTCCTTCTGCCCTCTGGCTCTCTGCTTCCTCATCTGGAGAACCAGAATTGGCCCAGTGAGCTTCCAGGTCCCACCTGGACTGGCTGCTCCGGACTGGGGTTTCTCAGACTGGGGACTGGAACTGTGTGCTTGGAGCCCCTCGCATCCTATGAAAATTTTCAAAAATGTTTGCGTGCTTTAATTTTGACGATACAATCTAAGAAGTGACTTCATACACATAAAATACTAAGAATTATGTCTGGCACATGGTGAACCCTCCTTCCATGTGAGCTATTTTTATTTTTTTTTAAATGCTGTTGCCATTTATCAAGACAATGCCTCTCTTTTGCAGTGATAATTTACAATGGAAGGACATTCTCTAGACTAAGACCTTGGTTCTTGGGCCAATATTTCTCAGATCAGGGCCTGTGGACCTCCGAGGTCCCCGAGAAATGTTTTCTCCCATAAAAGGGGGCTACACACTAGTTAAGTTTGAATAAGGAACCTGGGTCTGGGGCCCCCGAAAAGCAGGGAATGTGGGCTCAGGATACGTCACGTCTCTGCGTTCACGGCTCCCCTTCAGCTGGAGTGACTTGCTTTTTCCTGGGGTTGGCAGAGACCTTGGAAACACACGTACCTTTCCCGGGAAAATGAGTCCTTGGGGAGGCCTCCGGGCCCACAGGCTCTCTCCAGCACCTGTGTTCTGTAACGTAGCCCTAATTGAAATCACATTAACATTATGATTCCATTACGGGGAACAAGAGGCGGGCTGCAGGAACGCGCCCCGTGGGGCCTCATCAGCTGGACTGGATCATTTATAAAGGGCCGTGCAGCGGCTTGGAGCTCAGTGTTAAGTAAGGCAGACGAGGGCCTATTCATTATTAACAAGGCTTTATGCCTTTGGCCAGGCAGGAGCACAAAGCTGGCCTCAAGGGGAGTCCGATGGACAAGAAGCCTTAAGGAACAACTGCAGACCCCCTCTGTCTTGCCCATCGAGGAGCCTGTGATGCCTTCACCCAGGTGGAGGTGACTCGTATCCCCATAGTCTTGCCCGTGGCAACCCCTCCTGCTGTTGGGAGAGGCTAAGTCACTTGTCTGAGGTCCCAGAACTGATGTGTGATAGAGTCAGAATTTGAACCCAGGCAAGCTGTGTCCGGAGCCCACACGCTCAGCCAACCTGCTGTGCCCAGTCCACCCTTGGCAGTTCACACCCATCCTGGGCTCAGTGTTGAAGCACTCAATGTTCCGGCTGCTCCAGATCTGTGAGGCTGTGATGTCAAGGAAAGAGCAGAGCCAACCAGCAAAGGAAATCAGAAGATGTGAGAGGTACAGCTTTTCCATTCATTTATTGTATTCACTGCTCTGACTCTCTAAGTCCCAAGGCTATGACAGACACTGTGCTCAGTCTCACAACCGAAAAGGTGAGCGAGACCCAGTCCTTGCTCCTCCAGAGGAGCTCGGAACTGCCGAGGGATCCCCCGCTCTGGGTGGGACCCATGTGCACTAAGACTGTGTATGCGTGGTCTCGTGAATCCTTAAGTACCACAGATGAAGCCTTAGTTATAATGTAACGTGGGAGAACTGTAACTAGAGACATTAATGAACCATAGGTATTCCACTATTATATGTAAGTAAATACAATTAAATACTAAATGAATTAAATATGATTGGAGGCGATATTACATGCTGGTTAAGAGTGCAGGCTCTGGAATCTGACAAGCCTCCTGGATTTGTTGCTTAACTGTTGTGTTGCCCCTAACCATGGTATTTCCCCCCTTGGTGTCCACTCCTGCCACTTCCTTCTGCCGTGCCTTGTCCTGGGAATGGAGGATGAGGCGGAAGGATGCACAATACTGACATCTTGTAGGATGGGGTGTTGCGTAGTCACCAAAGTCACGGCTTTGGAGTTGGGAAAGAAAATGTCAGTAGAGCGTCGTCGTTGAGAGTATGGCTCCGAAGTTTCTGGAAAGCTCTGAAGAGTGGACCTGGTTCCAAATCAAGGCTCTGTTCCATTGGCTGTGTGACCCTGGGCAAGTCCTACGTTAGGAATCTCAGTTTCTGCACCTATAAGATGGGGACAACAGTCGCACTTACCTTACAAAGCTATTACGAGGATTAGAGGAGGTGACAGATGTAAAGCTGTGAGCACGTGATCTGAGACACAGTGAGGATTCAAAAAACAACACTCAAGCTCTCATTTTAGAGGAATATCCAAGGCGTGCTGTGCGCATACTTAGATCTCCACCGGCTATGTGATCTGGGGCAGGTCTCCTGGTCCGTTTGAACTGGTAAATGCCTATAGGATTGAGAGGTGACAAGGGGTGTGGATATGTTTGGTGAACGGTAACACAACGCACAGAGGTGCAATTCTCCTTGTTGAGCACTGACTGTATACCAGCCCAGATTAGATATGGGATATGGGGGAAAGGAGACACAGTTTCCTGCTCTCCAGGGGGACTCAGTCAGCTGGAGGAGGCCTTGGGGCAACTCAGACTGCCCCATGCGTGTGGAATCAGCTAGCAAACACAGGCCTTGGGGGACAGAGTGAGCCTCGTCCTCCCACCCATGCATTTTTGGGGGGCGGTCGTTCACAGGGCATGAGCACAACCTCTCATATGTCTTGTTTTTTGGTGACGAAGATTCGCCCTGAGCTCATATCCGTTGCCAATCCTCCTCTTTTTGCTGAGGAAGATTGGCCCTGAGCTAACATCTGTGCCCGTTTTCCTCTATTTTGTATGTGGGACACCACCACAGCATGGCTTGATAAGCATGCATCCGTCTGCCCCCGGGATCTGAACCTGTGAACCCCGGGCCACTGAAGTGGAGAGAGCAAATTTAACCACTACACCACCAGGCGGGCCCCTCATATGTCTTGTTTTTTTACCCCACATTTTACATTTTACCTTTCTTTTTTTTTTTTTTTTGTGAGAACATTTAAGTTCTCCTCTCTTAGCAAATTTTAATTATACAATTTAATGTTATCAACTATAGTTGCCATGTTACACATTAGATCCTCAGACCTTACTCATCTTATCACTGAAACTTTGTGCCCTTTACCATTCTCTCCCCATTTCCCCCACCCTCCTACCCCTGGCAACCACTTTTCTACTCTCTGTTTCTATCAGTTTGATTTTTTTTTCTTAGATTCCACATATAAATGATACCATGTGGTATTTGTCTTTCTCTGTCTGGCTTATTTCACTTAGCGCAATGCTCTTCAGCTCCGTCCGTGTTGTCTCAAAATGACAGGGTTTCTTCCTTTTTAAAGGCTGAATAATATGCCAGTATGTATTTCTTTATTCAGTTGCCTACTGACGGACACTTGGGTTGTTTCCAAGTCTTGGCTACTGTGAATAATGCTGCAATGAACATGGGAGTGCAGAGATCTTTTCGAATTAGTGTCGTCATGTTCTTTGGATAAATACCCAGAGGTGAGATTGCTGGATCATATGGTGGTTCTATTTTTAATTTTTTGAGGAAGCTCCATACTGTTTTCCATAGTGGCTGCACCAGTTTGCACTCCCACCAAGAGTGCACAAGAGTTCCCTTTTCTGCACATTCACACCAACCTTTGTTGTCTCGTCTTTGTGATTATAGCCATGCTAACAGGTGTCAGGTGGTCACTCATTATGGTTTTGGGTGCATTTCCCTGGTGATTAGTGATGTGGATCACGTGTCCCCTCTCCACATTCAAGAAAGACAGTTTGGTTCCCTTCCCACCAGGGTGCTGGGGACGCAGATCCTGTCCAAGGAATAATTTCTTTTCTTTTTTTTTTTTGTGAGGAAGATCAGCCCTGTGCTAACATCTGCCAATCCTCCTTTTTTTTTTTTTTTTTTTTTTTTTTTGGCTGAGGAAGACTGGCCCTGGGCTAACATCCGTGCCCATCATCCTCCACTTTATATGGGACGCCTCCACAGCATGGCTTGCCAAGGGGTGCGTCGGTGAGCGCCCAGGATCCGAACCGGCAAACCCCGGGCTGCCGCAGTGGAGCGCGTACACTTAACCACTTGCTCCACCGGGCCGGCCCCGGGGAATAATTTTTTAAAACCATCACCCTTTATTATGAGCCAGGCCCTAAGTCTTTTACATTCAACCGTAACAGTTGTGCTGGTGGGAACCTTACAGACAAAGAGACTGAGAGTCAGAGAGCTGAAATGAGGTTCCACAGCCCGGGGGTGCAGCTTGTCTCATGCCGAGGCTCCAGCTCTTATTCATGGTGCTACCTGGCCAGCGCCCATTCCGACCCAGAGGACGCACTGCGTGACCATGAGGGGCATCTTCCATGTCATTTCTTACTCTGATAATGAGAGTGCAGGACTGGGATCAGGAGGGGTCCAGCCTACAACGGCCCCCTCCCGGCTCAGACCCCCCCCCATAGTAGTGGCTTGGGGTTACTTGTTCTTTCTTCCCAATCGTCTCATGAAATAATAATAACAACAGCAATACCCACAACAGCTACCATCTGTCTAGTGTGTACTATGGGTCTGGCATTGCACGTGCGTCCTCTCTCCTAACCCTCACGTGGACCACAGGAGGTGGACGCAGTCAACACGCACATTTCGCAGACGAGGAATCCGAAGCTTAGCGAGGAAAGTAGAGCTAGGATGGGACTCTGGGCAGTCTTCCCAGAATTTCAGTTCAATTTCCCTTTAACGCCCGTGGAGCAATTCCTCTGCAGGTACTGTGTGTGCTCAGCATGGCACGTACGTGGTCGCATTGAATCCTCAAAATGTCCCTGCGAAGTAGTTCTTTTGTCACCCTATTTCACAGATGAGCAACTGAGGTTCAGAGGGATTGAATGACTTGTCCCAAAATACATCAGTAAAGTGGCAGAGCTGGAGTGTGAACACACCTCTTTCTGAGGTCCAAATCCATAGTCTCCACCTCCCCTATCTGCAACGGGGGGCCCCCAGTGACCTTTCTCATGCTGGGCTGGACAGGAGCGCTCCGGGGACAGGGCAAAGGCAGCCCCCCAGGGAAGACAGAAGCAGAACCTCCTTTCAAAGCAACTCGAAGGAACCAGATGTCTCCACCGAATGGCCCCTGATTAAAAATAGAGCCTGCGAGCCTGGCTGCCCAGCAGCTGAGCTGAGATCAGAAACCATTTCCAGCAAACCTGGGTCTTTTAAGTTATTTATCTGTCTGCATTTTTCATCATTTGCCATTGATTTGCAAGGGCCCTTCCTGAGAGCCCCTCGGTGCCCGCCGGGCAGGGGAGCTGGCTCTTTGCCTCCCTTGCCCCTGGGGTTCTCTCGTTTCCCGTAAGGCAGCCCAGCACCAGCTGCCTGCTCGGCAGCCTCGGAACTGGATCCTCCATCACCAGAACTGCCCAGGCTGAGGGCCCTCTGTGCCCCTCTCCTCCCCACCCGCACCTCCCGCCAACATGCGGGCTCTGGAAGCTCTGGAGTAAGCGGACCTGAAGGCAAATGCTGCCCCTGCCCTCCTCTCTCACAACCCCCCACGCCCACGCTCTGCACCTCCCTGCCCCAGGAGGTAGACCTCTAAGGACTGCATCCCCCAGGCTCCCTTACTCTCTTGACTGTGGTCGGCTTTAGGTAATGGGAGACACTGGCAGGAGATCAGAGAGTGGGAGGAGAGCGGGTAAGGGTATTTCCACCCAGGTTTTGGCGGCATCCCTCTACAGTGGGTCGTCCCTCTCCCACACTCCGGGCCTTGCCGGGTTCTCTCCCCTGGCGCCTTCAGGCCCAGGGGAGTAATGGCCTCCTGCTGTTGCCTGTCCGTGGGTGCCTCTACCGTGAGTTCCCTTAGCCCTGTCCACACCTCTGTGAAGCCCCTTCATTAAGTCCTCCTCAAAATCCTAGCTGAGATGACTTCCATTTCTTTCTAAGACCCTGAAGGATCCACAGGAGCTCCTGGCTCCATGAAACGCAAATCATGGACGGAAATGAAGGCTCTCAGGGTAAGGCTGCCAGGGACCCCGGAGAGACTCTCATTTACTCCAGGGTATGACTTCAGGCACCTCCACCACAGACCTCATCGAAGACCTCAATTGGCATGCTTTGCCTGCAAGAGATAGAAAGACCAATGAAAACAGCTTGAAATGAGAAATTTCTCATCTCATCTAACAAGGTGTCAGAAATGAGTGGTTACAGAGTTGGCAAATTCAGCAGCTCAATGGAAGTAGGATTCTCAGTTGGTTTCTCAACTATCGTCTTGGCTTTCCCCTCATGGCCACAAAATGGCTGCCACAGTTCCAGACAGCACAGCAAGATCTAAACCAGGGAGGCAAGAGATCCCGTATTAGGTAGAACAGCTGCTGTAACAAGACTCAAAATTGCAATGGATTAAACAAGATAGAAATCTATTTTCCCGTCCTTTTATAGTTTAAGGCCAGTTCAGGGCTAACACGGTAGCCAGTGGTATTGAGGACCAGGCTTCTCTATCTTGTCCCCCTTATCTGCGAGGATGGAGGTGGCTCATCATCATGTAAGTCTTCTAGTCGTCCGAAGGAGAGTGAGAGAGAGGGGAAGACATGCTTCTCATCCTACAGGCGCAGCCACAGAAGTTGTACACATCACTTATACCATTGGTTAGAACTTGGCTACATGGCCACACCTAGCTGCAAGGGAGGCTGGGAAATGCAGTCTTCAGCTGGACAACCACGTGCCCAGCTAAAAACTCCTCCTACACGGAAAAAGACTGAAAACGGATACCTGGGGACAGTGAGCTATCTCCTCATGGGCCCTGTCTCAAGTCCACTTGGAATAATAAGAAAAAATTCCCCAGGCACCCCCACCACCAACCACCATCAGACTCTCCCTTACATCTCATTGGCCAAGGTTCATGCCGGGCCAGTTCCCTATCTGCAAGAAGGCCTGGGATGCAGGTTCTGCCGGGAAAAAAGAAGAGCCAGGATGGATGTTGAGAGGTCGTCTCAACTCAGATTGTCTACCAAATGACACAACTACGACCTGGAAGTTGCTTCATTCTTGGATTCTTTGCCTCTCCTCCTCCTCTATATTCTTCTCGTTCTCCTTCTCCTTCCCCTTCTCCTTCTTCTCTGGCCAGCAATAGATACTGGCCCTACCCAGCCAGGCCAACAGGAAGAAGGAATGAACCAGCAAACAGGGAGCAGCACTGGGATGTCGCTGGATCTTGGACTGGACACAGAAAATCAAACGCCACAGGACTCTCTTTGCTCTCTCTGCAAGCTGTGCTCATCCCCTCTCCTTGCAGACTGAGTCCTCCACAGGTGGGGGACACAGCCAGGGAGATCCGCGGAGCCACATCTCACATCCCATCACCAAGCAGGAACACTTCCTCCATTCCAGTTTGAAAACCTGTGGAAGCACTCTGATTGGCCCAGCTGGGATCCAATACCCACCCTCGGACCAATCAGCAGTGATCTAGGGGTGAGGTCATAAAAGAACAGGGCAACCCCTCCTCAAAGCATGAGATGGAGTTGGGAGAGGGCAGTACCTCCAGAAGGAAGCATCAGGGTGGAGCCGGGCAGATAAAACAATAGGGGAGCATTTCCATTCTTTACTAAGGCTGGAGAGTGGGAGTGGGGAGGTGGCTTTTGTAGGAAGGATGAGGAGGTGGGGATGACAGGATCCTAGAAAGCAGCTGAGGTCCCAGAGGAAGTGTCCCTGATTAAAGATTTTATTTATTTATTTTTTCCCCCCAAAGCCCCAGCAGACCGTTGTACGTCATAGTTGCACATCCCTCTAGCTGCTGCATGTGGGACGCGGCCCCAGCATGGCCGGAGAAGCGGTGCGTCGGTGCGCGCCCGGGATCCGAACCCAGGCCGCCAGCAGCAGAGCGCGCGCACTTAACCGCTAAGCCACGGGGCCGGCCCCGGAAGTGTCCCTGATTAAACTTTATGTGGATCATGGTTTTTTATTTATTTTTTATTTTTTTGGTGAGGAAGATTGGACCTGAGCTAACATCCTTTGCCAATCTTCCTCTTTTTGCTGAGGAAGATTAGCCCTGAGCTAACATCTGTGCCCATCTTCCTCTCTTTTGTATATGGGACGCCACCACAGCGTGGCTTGATGAGTGGTGCATCGGGCTGTGCCTGGGATCCAAGCCTGCTAACCCCAGGCTGCTGAAGTGGAGCATGTGAACTTAACCACTATGCCACTGGGCTGACCCCTGGATCACGGTTTCAATATATTTTCTGGCTCAGGTATATATATCATGTTGAGGATTACCTGTGCACTGGTTTTCCAACTGTGCTCTGGGGTGGCTGGAGATGTAAGGGTGGCCCCCCTGGAGCCAGAGCAACAGCACGATTTTTACCTGTTTTATCTATGTTTTGGTTTCTGCATCTGTCAAATGGCAACAATAATGGTAGCTATCCATAAGGTTATTTTTAGGATTGAATTTTATAATCCATGTGAAGGCCTGGCACATAGGAAGGGTTCAAACCTTGTTGGCTAGTGTTGTTATTATTTATTATTTACAGAAGATGTTATTTGAAATAAGGGTTCTGGGGCCAAAGGAATTTGAAATGTCCGGTCTATTAGAACAGAGGGTCCAGGGATCAAAAGACCTGTGACCTGGCAACCATGTGACAGGGCAAATCTCGGCCTCCTCCCGCGGACTGGATCTGCCCACCCGTGGCCCTGTGCCAACTGGAAAACAGGCCCCTCCCACGCCCACCCCTGGGAACAGTCCCTCGCAGGTCAGCCTGGATTTCAGCCCTGCCTGCCCACTGAGATGGGTGCCCTTGTGCGGTGCTCACCCTGCCCATCTTTCCCAGCCTCGGTCTCTTGTTTGGTGAGGTGGGGGTCACACGTCACCCCGCTTGTCCGTCAGGGTGGTTGTGACTGTCGACGTGGTGATGACTGTGCCAAGGACCTGCTGTGTCCTTGTGAGGAGGGGTGGAAATGTAGCCACGGGGAGGTGACCAGCTGGGATCACGGGTGATGGGAGGGCAGGGGCTGGGGAGGGGGCAAGTAGAAGTTCAGAGAAGATCAGCCAGGAGGAGCTCCTGCCCGGCCCAGGGAGAGGTGTGGAAGTGCACCCTCCACCAGGCCTCACCCCAGGGCCGACAGAGCCCCACTGATCAGCGGGGCCCCGAGACCCACCTGCCAGTGCCTTTTAGCCGAGGCCTTTGAGCTCCGTGCTGTCCAGGCCGCCAGACAAAGGGGGCACAGGGAAGGGAAGCAGGGATATAACACCCCCCCGTCCACCCCCTCTGAGACAGAGCCGTCCTCCCCTCCTCCCGAGCTGCAGTTTTAGAAGCCAGATGCTGCCATCTCGGGGTTTTCTGGCTTTCTCCGGGTAGATTCCTTTGACAGCCAAGTGCGAGATTTTCCGAATGTGCCTCATCACAAGAATGACCTGGGGCACGTGTCAAAAATACAGCTTCCAGAGCCCACTCCTCTCGCATTCAATGAGTCCAGGTGGGGCCCAGGAATCTGCATTTCACCAGTACCTCAAATGATGTGGGGGACACTGAGGTTGGAGAGTCACATAACCACTGAGATGAAGGGGGTGGGCTCTGGATCCCTTCCCATCTGGGCTAGATGCTGTGTGACTTTGGGCAAGTGACTTAACCTCTCTGGTTCCATTAGAGTCAAAGTGAGGACAACAGAGTCCCTCCCTCAGAGGGTCAATGGGAAGCCCGAGACCAAGCAGGGGAGGCTCATAGACCCTGCCTGATAAGCATCGGCGGATGGTAGTGGCTGTTATTCTTTTTGTTATTATTATTAACATCATAGCTAACCCCTGCCTGCACCAGGGTATCGTGTCCCTCAAGTGAAGGGGGTGGGGGCCCACAGGGCACCTGTCCCGGCGTCTGGTCCTACATTTTGCTCCCTCTCAGGGCCCCAGGATGAGCGCTCAGCCCTGTCCGCCCTTAGGGTCTGTTAATGCCATCAGCTCTCTGGCCGCACCCCTCCTGCCACACTCAACACCTCCCCTCCCCAGAGCGCCATCAGGCAGCCGTCTGCTTCTCCCATCAGGGCTGCCCCACATGTCGCCCCCTTAGGGGTGGGGGGAGTCAGCCCCCTTAAGGTGGTGAGCGGAGAGCTGCCGCAGGCCTAGGTGGGGGCTAGGGGGTGTAGGTGGGAGGGTGGGGGCTCAGGCTGGAAGATCACAGTTCAGGGTCTGCCCTCATGCTGGGCCAGCCGCTGAGCCCAGACTCTCACCTGGGCAGTGCAGGGGTCGGAACAAGGTTGCCTGAGTGGAGGAGAGCAAGGGCGGGGGATATGAAGGGCCCCCCACATGCCTCTCCCCTCCTTCCCTCTGCCAAGGGTCTGGGGTCCCAAGATCCAGAAAGCAGATGTCTTCCTCGGCCCCACCACACACGTCGGGTCTGCAAAGGAGTGCCGGGCTGTCCTGCACCGCTGACGGCATTTCTAGGGGGGAGGACGACTGCGAGGCGGCAGCTCTGTTTGTCTGGGGCGCGTCCAGCCTCGGCTGTAAAGTGGGGTCACAAAGCCCCCAGCAGACTCCTGGAAGGATGACTCACGCCGGGATGCGGCACATGGCAGGCTCTCCACTCCCCTCCTGTCTGCACCGCACAAGCCACGTGGATGGAGGACGAAACGGAGTCCCCCCCACACTGATGTCCGCGTCTCCCTGACCCTCCAGTCCCCGTCCCCACTCGGGGGAACGCTTACAGAGCTGCCATTTGATGGAGAGCCAACACTGCTACTCAACCTCATCAAATCATGAACTCTTTCCTGTTTAGCGCAGCGCCTCATCCAGTTCACTCAACACCCACTGGACACCCTTCGTCCGCGGGGCCCCGGGGTAGCACCCTGAAGAAGCTTCCCTCGCTGAACTCGACAACCTCCCAGGAGGCGAGTGCCTTTGTCTTTGCCATCATTAGAGGAGAGGCTGAAGGGCCTGCCCGCGGATCCCGCGGTGGACAGGGGAGCCCAGGACCAGGGCCGGCTGAGCCCGGAGCCCTGCCCCTCCTGCCTGCCCCCGATGGGATGTGGTCCCCGCCCCGCCCCGGCGCGCTCAGGGCTGCACAGAACCGCCCGACTTGGGTTTGCAAAAGCTGCACACAGTGCTCTGCGATCACATTTACCTCCCCATCGCCCTGAGATCGGGTCTGTGGGTCACGGCCGGTTGATGATCATCATCATTATTGTTTTGCTTCCGTTATGATTTTAACAATTCTGAACTGCTCCCACAGCCTGGCCCTCTTCCCCAGGGTGGGGACAGGTCCTTGGCTTCAGAATTTCCACGGTAAGGCAAAAGATCAGCGTGAGACGTGCTCTTTGCTTGCGCCCCTGCCCAGCCCTGCAGACGTCACAAGCCTTCCTCCGGGACAGCACAAAAGAGGGGAGTGGGAACTCTTATGAGTCCACAAACCGTTGTTCCTGCCGTGTTTCTAGGATGAAGATAAGGTAGAGGGGAGGGATGCTTGCCCATCTGAGCCCTCAGCCTCCCAAGCCTCCTACAGGACAGAGGTGAACGGCCCGGGCAGAGCCAGACCGCCTGGGCTCACATCCAAGCTTTGCCACTTCCCAGCTGTGTGACCTTGGGCAAACCACTTAGCCTCGCTGTGCCTTACTTTCCTCCTCTGTAAAATGGAGAAAACAGCAGTACTTCCTGCATGAAATTCTTGAGTTAATGCCCAGGAGGGAGTAAGGGCTTTATAAGCGTCAGTCAGCATCCACTGCGTGGTCCAGGGCCAACATGGCTAGTTAAGGCTGAACAGCCCTCTGGCCATCTCTGCCCCTGCACAGAGGCTCTGAGGTCCCACTGAGAAAAGCTGGTGCATGACCACGTGCTTTGCAGAAGTCCCCAAGGCCCCCGGAGGCTGCTCTGGCTTCAGCGACATCGCAACACCAAACACCGAATCAGACTCGACCAAAGCCCGGGGAACTGCGCCTGCCCACCTTCCTTCCTCAGGGCTCAGGGTTTGTTTCCAGACTTCCCGTCACCGGGCTGGTTCTCCCCGCCTCCACCATGCCGAGTCCACGGCAGAAACCCCTCCCAGTTCTCACCCCATGGGCTTCTCCACTTTCCCCTCCAGTCACAGCCCTCCTCCCTCTGAACTCTCTAGAAATACCAAACTTCTGCATCTTGCTGTTTCTCGCCTCTATACCTCTCCTTGTTTTTGGGATTCTCTTTCTACTTTTGACCCTTTGACCAGTGCCACCTCATCCTTCCAGACTTGCTCAGCTCGAGCATCACCTCCTCCTGCAAACCTTTCTTCAACTGCACTGCGAAGAGATACACTCAAGATAGCTCAGGAATCTGTTGGTTGCAAGTGACAGAAATGCAAATCAAATTGGATGAAGTAATAAAGTGAATCTCTGTGTTTATATAATGGAAATGTCAACATGTAGGGCTTCAGGCACAGTTGGATCCAGGGGTCATGATTATGCTCTTTGCACTCAGTGCTGGCCATCTCTCAGTTCTGCTTCCCTCCAGGTTGGGGATTCTCATCCAGAGGCCAGAGAGCCCCTGGCAGGTCCAGGCTGACACCCTATCCTCTTGGCAATCTCAGTGGAAACACAGCTTCCCTTTTCTGAGTTAAGTCCCAAAGTTACTTTTTTCCTGTATTGGACCATGAGTCACAGAATTGGATTAATCATAATCCTTCCTGCAGGACACCCTCTTGTCATAGGTTCATGAATGGTTCTCATTTGTTTGTTTATTTATATAAATAAATGATTAGGACCTGATCACCCAACAGAAGAATCAGAACATTCACCAAAATTGCATCTGTCTGTGGGCTTCTCGCCTGTCCCGACTGCCAGCCTCCCCCTATCGGAGGAAGTCACTATCCTGAAGCCTCGCTCAGGCCACGTGATCACCCCGAAACCAGTCACTGTGGCCTGGGGGACAGGATATGCTGACTGGCCAGTCTGGATCACCCACGCCTGGCATTAGGTACCAAGGGAAGAATGAGCCCTGCCCAATGCACGTGGAAGGAGTGGGAGTGATGTGTGGTTTCCCAAAGTCCACCTGAGGGGACGGGACGCCAGGCAGGAAAACAAGAGCTGTCAACCCCGCTAGGGCCCAGGCTCAGGGTCGCATGAGCCAGGTCCTTCCGCAGCGCCATGGGGCTCAGGCCTACCCGCCTGCCCCAAGGCCGGACTTGAGTTCCTGGAAGCGAGGAGAGCGGGTGAGAAAGGATGTCGTTGCTTTCTCCCACGGCCTCCAGCCGCTGGCCCCCACCTCGGCCGATGGAGCCGGGAGAGGGGGCCGCCCCTGGGGGACTGCAGAGGAGAGGGCCGCAGGCTGGGTGGAGGGGTCCTGGGTTCCAGTCCTGAGTCTCGCCCCTCCCCATCACGTGCTCAGGGCGTTGCCCACATCATCTCATTTAATCCCTGCGTGGATTTTATGCAGGAGGGTCCTTATTATCCTCTCTTGCAGCCGAGGCTCAGGGAAGACAAGAGACCTGCCCCAGGTCCCACAGCTCATGGGGTCAGGCAGAGCCCAGGTTTCTAGAGCGGGGGGAGGCCACTTGGAGTCGGCCCTACCGACACATTGACCATGTGCTGGGGAACTGGGAGCCTGAAGAGGTTGGGTCCCTGCCCAGGTCGCTGCCCAGGGCTCCCCCCTCGATGTCCCAGGTGGCCTGTCCTGAGCACTCAGGTACCCCGCCCTCCTCTCCCCATTTCTTAGCCTCTGCCCCTCCGTGTCCTCATTCCAGTGGGGACGCACAGGGCACCAAGGAGCTCGCTGTGCTGTGGACTCGGGTCTCACCCGCAAGGTGCTGCACGCGGTGGCTGGAACGTGGTGCATTTGGCAAATCCTCGGCAAACAAGGATTTTTTTTTTAAAGATTATCATCTAGGCCTGTGTTTCTCTGTCTGTAATGTGGGAAGAAGAGAGGCTCAAAGGAGCCCAGGGGTGTGTCCCTACTTGGGAGAACGTAAGATTGAAAGAGTCATGGAGACGGCTTAATACAAACCAGCCAAGTGTTAAGAACACAGGCCCTGGGGCTGGCCATGGTTCCCGAACCCATTCTGCCACGTGTCATTTTGGGCAAATTCCTCAACTTTTCTGTGCCTCAGTTTCCTCATCTATAAAATGGGGGTGCCGGGGAAGAGGGAAAATCCCCCTCTGCCCTCTTCCTCAAGGTTCTTCTGGCTGGCCAAATAATTAAAAAGACAGGTTAGCAGGAGAAAATAATACCAAGTTTAATAACATTGGTATTATTTCCCTGGTTGAGAAACCAGGGAAACTGAGTTTCTCAACACAATAGCAGAGATTTTCGTCTTAAATACTATCTTCAGCTAAAGACAAAGGAAGATTTTGGGGGTGGGGGGAGTCAGTTACGGGAGATTACCAGAAAAGCACAGTAAACAAGAGTAAGGTTATTATGCACATTTAAGGCCTCACCTTCCACATTGATAAGTTTCTAGAAATGAGGTCATGCCCGCTCTTCTCAATACAGAGAGGGAGATACCTTTACAAATGGAGATTTCCCTTATAAATGTCAATGTTTGTCTGGCAGCTCCTAGCAGGGCCACCTAGAGAATGTGGCGGGGAAGAGACAGAATTTTTGATAAGAAGGGCCCGTTGGTGCCTTTCCTATTGTAACATCTATTTTACATTATATTACAGCCATCAGATAGTAACGCCTTCCTGGAACAGGTCTCCCCACGCCAAACTCTCCAGGCAGTTATCAGGGGAGGTCAAACGTCCACCAGAGAAAACAATCAAGGTAAAGAGACATATTTCAGGGTGGCCAAATCTTGATCTCCCACAGGGGGAATGATAGCTGCTACCTCGCAGGGTTGTTGTGAGGATTAAGCAAGCGACCCTCTATGCCAAGGGCTTTGAACGACACCAGGATGTGGCAAAGGGCTTTATAAGTGTCAGCTGTCACTAAAACTGCTGGTTACTAGCTTTTGCTTTTTACAACCCATTATAGTTACAGTAAGAAAATAGAATGTAAGTGCTGTTAACCCAGCCAGTATAAAAATAAAATCACAGCCAACACACATCAGGAATGGGTCACAAATTTCCTTAGCTTTCATGGAGCGTCATCAGTATTATTGCCTAAAATGGACACATGGAAAACAGGAGTGTATTTTTTTTTTTTTTTTGCTGGAGAAGATTTGTCCTCGGCCAACATCTGTTGCCAATCTTCCTCTTTGTTTTTTGTTTTTTTTTTTATGTGAGCAGCTGCCACAGCATGGCCACTGACAGATGAGTGGTGTGGTTCCTCTCCCAGGAACTGAACCCGGGCTGCCAAAGTGGAGCATGCCAAACCTAACTACATTAAATTAAATTTTAAATTAATTTAAAATTTAGTTCAGGAAAACAAAAAGCAAACTTGGAGTGTTTGGGAAAATAGAGAAATTTACTTTTTACTATTTTTTAACCATATGCGTGTATTCCTTTCACGAGAAAAAAATGTTTAACAAAAACATTTAAGGCCAAGTAAATAGAGGCGTATTACAGACTGACTATGAGCTGCTCTGTGTGCACAGCCTTGGAAAGATGTCCTCAGGATGTTATTTAGCGTAAAAACAGATTGCTGAGTAATAGAGTCGATATGATGTGGGGTTTGTAAAGGAAAAATAAGATTTTAAGTGAGTAGATTGGGTGTTCAGCAAAAATGTGGAGAAGGGCGCATGCTGAATTATTGACGATGCCAGCCTGCCTCTGGGTAGGAAGAGGGAGAAGGTGAAATGGAGAATTCCAGGCTCCTGCACTGTTCCGAGTTCTTTTGACAGCAAGCGGGTATTATCTATAAAGAGAAAATGTGTAAATAAAGAAATGAACTTGAAGCAAATGTGATTTTTTTTTAAATTTTATTTATTTATTTTTTTCCCCCAAAGCCCCAGTAGATAGTTGTATGTCATAGCTGCGCATCCCTTTAGTTGCTGTATGTGGGACGCGGCCTCAGCATGGCTGGAGAAGCGGTGTGTCAGTGCGCACCCAGGATCCGAACCCGGGCCGCCAGCAGCGGAGCGCGCACTTAACAGCTAAGCCACGGGGCCGGCCCAAATGTGATGATTTTTATTCCCGGCAGGAAGGAGCGTGAAGCCCAGAAGCAGGCTCCCCCCCTGGCCCTCACCTCTGAGCAGACCCGGCGGGAACAGCCACTCGAAGCCTGGCTGCTGCAGAGGTCCCGGACGGCGAGACACTGGGCCCGATCCGGTGCTGTCTGCCTTCACATGCTCACATTATCCTGAGCAACCCAGCCAGGAGCTGGCCACTGGGACCAAGGAAGCCTTGTGCTCAGCTGGCCCCATGGAAGGTTCTGGAAATGAGAATAGACAGGCTCAGGCAGGTCCAAACAAGAGGTCGCCTGGGGGTGGTGATAGGAGGGACATCAGAAAGCCTCCTTCAACAATACGTCTCCAGCCGTGCATTTATTCACCCACCTGACAATAATGTCTGAATTCTTACAGTGTCATAATGCGCGGCCACACCAGGCCTCAACCCTCTCATACCTGACACCTTCTTTTTTTTTTTCACTGAGGAAGATCGGCCCTGAGCTAACATCTGTTGTTAATCTTCCTCTCTTTGCTTGAGGAAGATTGTCGCTGAGCTAACATCCATGCCCATCTTCCTCTACTTTATGTGTGGGTCACCGCCACAGCATGACTTGATGAGCAGTGGTAGGTCCACACCTCTCTCTGAGCCACCTCGCTTGGAAGAGGTGTTTCAGGCTGCTAGTGGGAGCGTGGGGTCTCTGTGGACCACTCCCCCACTTGCTGCAAGAGGACAGTGGGAGGGGGCTCCCTCCGTCCCTGCTGTGTGTGTCTGTGTGTGTGTGTCTGAGTGTGTGCATGTGTGTGCACGCGCGCGCGTGTGTGTGTGTGTGTGTGTGTGTGTGTTGGGGTGGGAGGAGGGAGGGAGCCTGGAGCCACGAGCCTGGGTCTTTCCCGGAAGCGGGAGGCAGGATACCAGAGGCAGGGCTCCCGAGCAGTTCCCGGGCCCAGGGGCGGGAGCCAGACCTGAGCCCAGCAGGTCCCAGACGCACCGGCTACGCAGCCCCCGCTCCTGCCCTGCCGGAGGTCCTGCAGGCCACCCCGTCCCCGCCCCACAGCGCTCCTCCAAGGATCCTCCGCCTTAATAATAGATGGTAAACGTCCTCGGTCGCGCCATGACTTCCATTGTCTCCCTTACTGCCCACATGGGCCGGGGAGATGGGCACCCCCACCATCCCTATTTCACAGATGGGGAAACTGAGGCTGAGGGAGGCTGTAACCCACCCGAGGACGCAGAGCGAGGCAGAAATCGCCCGCTCTTAGCCACACTGCAACACACATCGTCATCACGGTCCCACCCTGCCTGCGCGCGGGGGCCCACACGGCTGGACGCCCCACGCCAGGGCGCCCCCCGCGGGCAGAGGGAACGGATCAGACTAGTGGGGGCCCCCCAGCCCTGAGCAGCGCACGCTCCCTGGAGCCTCTGGGAGCCTTGCGCCACGATCCAGACACTCACAGAGGGGCCTGCCTTTTCTCCCTCTCTCCTGGGGCAGGAAACACGGCCAGGAGGGAGATAAGGAGAGAAAAAGGAGGGGAGGCTCCGTGGAGCAGGGGGGCCGCCTCCCCACACGCAGCAGAAGAATAGAAGGAAATGGCCGGAGAGGCGAGTGTCCGCCTGGAGGGGGGGAGGGCACGGAGGTTATCTTTGCCTATAAATAACCATCTCGGGGGTGGGAGGTGGGGTGGAGGGACACCACACGGGACACGTGGTCAGTAGTGTCGGCCTGGGATTCAGATCAAAGGGCCAAACGGGGTAATGGCCTGACCTAGGACCCTCCCCCTCGCCTCCTGCTCAGCTGCCCCGACCCTGGAGTTGACAAGTCGGTGATGCAGCCTCGGTTCATCCGTGCGTTCTTGGGTCCGTCCATCCATCCGCACACGCATCCATTCAGTCATCCCTCCGTTCAGCCATTCATTCACCCCACCCACTCATCTACCCCTCTACCCATCCCGCCTCCCTCCCGGCCTCTGAGCCTTCCCATTTGCTGTTCCTTCTGTCCACAACACTCTTCCTTCCCTCTTCACCTTGCTAACTCATCCTCTAGGTCCCAACCTAGACACAACATTCTCCAGGAAGCCTCCTCAGACCCCCAAGTCCATGGTCAGGAACGTGGCCCAGGGACTCCACAGCCCTGGTCTTCCCTCTCTATCACTTATCATGATTATAATGTCACAGGTCCATTTCCCCCACTCCCTGAGGGAGCTGATAATTCCACAGCCCATAGGATGACACTTGGCTCACAGTAGGTGCTCAATAAATTCATTTCGTGTCTTTATGTTCGTACCTGTCTTCTCTCTCTCCCCCCACCTTCCCTCCTCCCTTTCCAGACGTCCTGAGCACCGACCTGAGCCAGGGCTGATGTTCCTCCCTGCCCTTGAGGATGGCCGAGCCTGTGTGGGAGGACATGGGGGGGAGGGGATCGAGGGCCCGCCCACAGATCACAGACCCTGCAGAGAGAGAGACTGACTCCTCTCCTCGGGAGGGATTCGGGGGAGTGAGCTATCAGTTTGGGGGGAAGGGAGGAGGAGGTAATGAAGGTAGGCTTCAAGGAGGAGGTGGCCCTTGAGCCGGGACTCACTGTGTGGAGATGGCAGAGGGCGGAGGTGCAGGCTCAGCTGGCTCAGGAGACAGAGGCAGGAAAGCTCAGGGTGAGAGGTGGATGGGGGGGCCTCCCTGAAGCCGAGGGGGTCAGAGGGCAAGGGATGGAGCAGTATCGAGGTGTGGGGAGAGAGACGAGGGGAGAGAGAGATGAGGGAGAGACAAGACGTTTCAGAGAGAGACAGAGAGAGAGAACCAGACGTCCAAGACCCCGCGATGGGCCCAGGGTGTGTTGCGGGGGCCAGAGGCTGGCCCAGGTGCCTGGATGTGGCGTGTCCTGCCTCTGAGAGCGTGGACAGACAGCCGGCTCCTGATCTGCTAGAGAGAAGTGGTCACGGTCATAAGGTCTCCAGGGAGCCGATGACTCAGGCTGGAGCTGCTGTCCCATGTGCGGTGGGGGGACGGCCATGCAGAGAGCAACACAGGACAGTTCTGGCTCCGAGGATGGAATGCTGAGGCCAGAGCCAGGGCCCCCGGGCCCCTTACTGCCTGGATGCCTCTGACACGGAGGGCAGGCCCCCTGGGAGAGGCCTGGCTGAGGGCGGGGCTGTGCCCCCTTCCCACCCCTCTCACCCCTTCCTCTCTGGGACTGGGGAGGGAGGTCCCTTCTCTAAGAAGGGTGGGCTTCGGGACGTGGGGGTAGGAGGACAAATCCTGAGGTCACTCTGAGGGGAAGCTGGGTGCAAACCCGTTCAGGGCCAGGCTGGGACCTGCCGTGTCCCGGACATCCGGATGACCTTAAGGCCCTGCAGGGGCAAAGTGAACTGGGCAGGGACATTCCTGTTCTGGAGCAGGAGGTCCCAGGCTGGCCTTTCTAGACTTAGGTCTTAGCAACCCCTGGGGATCGTCCAGGCTCAAAGTCCAGGGCGCAGAGCCTTCTCATTCGCCCTCTGGGAGGACTTAATTATTAAAGTGAAAATAGCTACTATTTATTGAGAACTCACTCTGTGCCAGGCATGAGGCTGCACACCTTATATGAAACTTTGTGTTTGATCCCCCAAATAGCTGTCAGTGGTCGGCACAAGTGTTACCCCCTGTATTAGCTATCTATTGCTGGGTAACAAATTACCCCAAGTCTTAGCAGCTTAAGACAAGACACATTTACTGTCTCGCAGTTTCTGTGGGTCAGGAACCTGGGCACGACTTAGCTGGAGTCTCTGCTTCAGGGTCTCTCCTGGGCTGCAGGCAAGCGGTCTGCTGTGGTCATGGTCTCACCTGAAGGCTCGACTGTGAAAGGATCCACTTCCCAGCTCACTCAGTGGCTGGAGGCAGAGTTCGCTTCTTTGTGGGCTGTGGCGAGAGGCCGCCCTCGGTTCCTCACCACGTGGGCCTCTTCCAGGTGGCCCCTTGCTTCCTCAACGTCTGCAAGCCCAGGAGGCAGTAGAGAGTCTCCACGAAAGAGGGAACTCACAATCTTTTCTGACCTAATCGGGGAAGTGATTAGGTTGCCATATTCTATCAGTTAGGAGTAAGATGCTCCATGGAGAGAATCACATAGGTCATGAACCAGGAGGTGGGATCATGGGTGCCATCTTTGAGGCCATCTGCTACACCTCTGTTTTACAGATGCAGAAATGGAACCATGGATGGAACTTAAGCATCCAAAGTCACAGCTGATAAGTGACAGGGCCAAGTCCTGGATGTGGTCTGTTGGATCTCTGGTCCGTAGTGATGCCGAGCCCAGGCTCTGGTAACGGACTGGCTCTGCCATTGCTAGTGGTGACCTTGGGCAAGTTAGTTACCCCTCGGAGCCTCAGTTTCTTCTTCTGTAAAATGGGGATAACAACAATAAAAATGATACGAAACCTCATATAGCCCTTTCTCTAAGACTTTTCAGGAATTCACCCGCCTGATTCTTTCGGGCACTGTGCACTGTGAGCCCTCCCGTTCTGCCCACCGCAAATCACACCACGTCATCTCCTGACTCGGACTTGACAGTGGCTTCCCTTCCCACTCAAAGCGAAAGCCGAAGTCTTCTCCCCGGCCTCCAAGGCCTGCGGGATCCATCTCCTCGCTCACTCTCCTCCAGCCATGCTGGCTTCTGGCTGTTTCTCCAACACGCCGAGCCCGTTCTTCTCTAGGCCCCCGTGTGCAGAGTTCCCGCGGCCTGGAATCCCATCCCGTGGGTGCGGCTCCCTCCCTTGCTTCCTGCAGGTCCTTGCTCAAGTGTCACCTCTCAGAGAGGCCCCCCTGGGCCCCTGTGTTACATACCACTCCCCCCACCCCACTTCCCCGGCCCGCACTTCTCTCCTCATCACAGCGCCCGCCGTTACAGTCCACACATCCTGGTTCATTCGTTTATTGTCTGTTTCCCTCGCTAGACTGAACTCCACGGGGCCAAGGACTTTGTTGTGTTCATCACCGTGTCACCAGGACCCAGAACAGTGCCCAACCCGCCTAAAGGCACCCAATGTTTGTTGAAGGAATGAATGAATGAGCGAATGAATGAATGAGCGAATGAATGAAAGCATTTGGTCATTGAGGGGCGTGGCCGGGGAAGGCCCCTCTGACCCTTCTGTTCATCCTGGCTGCTTTGCCCCCTCCGCTCCTTGCCTTCTCCCTCTGAGAGACCAGTCGGGGGAGAGGAAGCCTCTGGAAACAGCTGAAAAGCAGCCTCCTGTTGTTGCTCAGAGCAGGGGTGCAGCCTGTCCCGAAAGGCAGACACCGCTCTGGTGCCTTCCACCTCTCACCCTGGCTGCCATCAGCTGCCACGCCTGATGTCCTTCCAGAGACGGGTCCGTCCCACCAGCCTCCCCCACTGCCAGGAACTGATCATTTCCTTGCTGCCAAGTGGCCCATTCAGCTGTCACCACTCCAGCCAAGACCAGAAGACCAGAGATAGCAGGGCACCACCGCCAGCTGGGCCCCCAGGCTTTACCCAGCATATCAGGCAGAGTCAGGGGCCTCGGGCACATTCTCTGCCCTCCAGAAGGTACCATCCCTGGATCCTTCCAGCAGTGACTCCTCGCTGGGTTAGGGGTTTTATTTGCAAAGTAATATCTCTTATAGGACCTTTTAATTCTGTTTAAACAATTCAGTCAGATAGAGTAGAGACTTCAATTTCTGTTGTAGAGATGGAGAATGCAATAATAAACAAAACACAAATGTGAACACAAATACCAATGTCTCCTGTTTATGGAGCTGTTACCAGGTGTTATGAGCGGAATCGTTGTCCCTCAAAATTCGCGTTGAAGCCCTAACCCCCAGCACCTCATAATGGAACTGTATTTAGAGATGGGGTCTTTAAAGAGGTCATTAAGGTAAAATAGGGTCATTAGGGCCATAATCCCATATGACTGGTATCCTTATAAGAAGAGGAGATTAGGACACAGACGCACACAGAGGGAAGACCATGTGAGGACACAGAGAGAAGACGGCCATCTACAAGCCAAGGGGAGAGGCCTCAGAAGAAACCCTGCTGACACCTTGATCTTGGACTTCTAGCCTCCGGAACTGTGAGAAAATAAATTTTTGTTATTTAAGTCACCCAATTTTTGGTGGCCCAAGCAAACTAAGACACCAGGCATGCAGCTAGGGCATATATGCCATTCTGGCCAATGGGATGCAAGGGAGTTCTGATGGGGTGCTTCCAGAAGGTTTTTCTCTCTCTTAAAAGGAGCAGCAGGAGGAAGGATCCCACTCTCTTCAGGCCTGTAGACATTGTTGTTTGAGCACGTTGTGCCTGGAGCTACTGCAGCCATTTTGCCACCGTGAGGTGAGCAAGGATGGATGAACAGAAAGATGGAGAAAACCTGGGTATTTGATGCCATCACTGAGCATAAATTACTCACCCTAATTCTGGACTTCTATTTATAAGAGAAATAAAGTTTCCCTACTATTTAGGCCATTTTGAGTTGGGCTGTTTGTTATTTGCATCCACACTGCTATAGCACTCCAGTGATGGAGGCAGGCCCTGCTCACATGAGGGGCTCAGGGAAGTGGAGCGACGCATCTCAGATCATACTGAGAGGGAGGGAGGTTGCTGGGACTCAGGCCCCATCTTTCTACTCCAAAGTTCAAGCTCTCTGGGCTGTGTCAGGCTGCCTTGGCCCTGACATTTTGGATGGGACAAAATTCCTGTAATCTGAAATGGCTCGGCCTCCCACGCTGCTACAGGAGGTAAGAAGGACTCAGAGAACAGACCAGGGCCAAGAAGTGGACATCGAATGGAAGCCACCACAGGCACAGAGAGAGCCAGGACTTGATCAAGCAGCCACGGATGGACGAGGCTGCCTCGGGAGGCTGCAAGCCTCAGTTTCCTCCACGGTCCAGGAGGAGTGACAGTGGGACCTATCTCTTTGGCTGTTTGTAAGGATGAAGCGAGAAAAATGCAAAAGGCTTAGGGCAGTACCTGGTGCATAGTGAGTAGCCATAGTCTCAGCTATTGCCGTACTGTTGACGTCAATCTGTCTCCTCCTCGTCCTCCAGGCCCCGTCTCGGGCCCAGCCCCCTCCCACCTGGACCGACAGCAGGAGAGGAAAATATCTCTCTGTGCTTCAATTTAGGAATTTGTCTCCGGGAGCAAAGCAGCTCTGCGATGCTGTATATTGAAATCCAAGAGCCGCACAGGCGTGATCGGAACTTAGGGGAAGCGTCCCTCTGGGGTCCCTGCACAGCCTGCTGGGACCACTGGCTTTCTCCTTCTCGCTCTGCCAGCCTGGCTGGACTGACTGTGGCTGGAGGAGGTGCTGTTCGAGCTGATGATCATCCTCACAGCTGCTATTTACCCAGCACCCACTGTGTACCTCATTCCATTCACCAACACAACCCTCCCGAGTGCCCGGTACCCTCTCCCAGAAGAGGAAACTGCTATTAGAGCGGTAAGGCCACTTTTCCACCCAAAGCGGCAGACGCTTCCTCAGCACCCAGCCCTCTCTAGATCCGGAGCCTGTGCTGTCTCTACTCTCCCACGCACACCGGAAAACAGTCGGTTTATCCCACCCAAACTGAACCAAGTCAAGGGGCCAAATCATGAACGGGTCACCACGTACCACGTTTAGTTGAGAGTCCACTCTGTGAAGCGCTGTGCGACACTGCGTTCGAGATCCCTCTTGGGGATTCACGATGTACCGTCGCACGGTAAAGCCTCTGAGAAGCCCTGCGGTAAAGAACTCCATTTAACTCAGAGTAATTACCAGTTTCCATCTGGTAGCTCTTGTCTAAGAATCCTGTTCATCCCCCTTGCACAGAAAGTACTTTTGGGAAAAGTCTAGAGTCTGGAGACCCTGGAAAAGTCCAGGGTCTTCAGAGCAAATTCACCCACACGAGGAGACTTCCTCCCCAGAGAGGCACAGAGCAAGCAGAGAACAAGAAAGGATGGACTCAGATTGTGAGCTTCAAAAGGGCGGGAAGTACTCAGGTACCTGGATGATAAATGCAGGAGATGAGAGACATAAAAAGATGATCTCCACTCACCTTCCAGACAGAAGGAATTATCCAGACTGTGGGAGGGGGGACAAGCAGAGAAAGCAGTGATGGAGGGTGTCAGGGAGCCCAGGAGGAGGCGACAGGATGTGGCTGTGAGGGTTCAGTGCAGGACCTGGGAACCACTCTGTGAATTTTCAGTACAAGCAAATTAAAACAGGGAATTAGGTGTTTGCAAGATTGTGGGGCGAGCTGGAGCCGGGACCGTCAGGGGCCGCCCTGGACGGCTGTTTGGAAGGCCATAACCATCGCTGTGCCTCAGGCTCCTGGAGGCTGCTGCTGCAGCCACAGCTGCCACCCACCCACGAGGCTGGGGCAGACACTGGGGCCACCATGGCTGCAAGGGAGTCTGGGAATATCATTTTCTAGCTTTTCAATTTCTCCCCAAAGAAGGAGGTTGACAGAGCCCACCTGAGACTCTGACGCATCAGCTAACAGTAGGTTAAACCTGCAGGGGTTGATGCTTTTCACAGATCGAAAGGTCTGGAGGGAGGGATGGCTGGTGTCTGGTTAATGTCACGACAGCGTCAGAGCAGCCAGCCTCTCGGAGTCTCTTGGCTTTCCCCTTATGGCAGCAAGATGGCTGTCACGCCGCCAACATTACATCATCAAAGGAGGCGAGGAAGATGGGCATTGGGCATGATTTGGGGGGGCCGACCAACTCCCCCAAGTGTGTGCCACGAGCCACTGACTAGCCAGAGAGAGATTAGAAGAATCTGGAATGCCTTCTCTCTTTACCTCGGCCCCCCTTTTCTTAAATCATCTAAGAGCCACCAAGTCCTGTCCATTTTAACTCCATAGTGTCCTCTCAGCTTGTCCCCTGCTTGTCATCCCTTCTGGGCACCCCCTAAATCGTCTCCCAGGCTCCTGTAATCCCCCTTCATCCAGCAGGGTTCACTGCCTCCCTCGGATGGGTCAGGCGCTGAGCTGCACTGGGACATTTCAGTGAATAAAACAAACGGGTCCTGCCCCCGGAGCTTATATTCCCCAGGGTGGGAGACGCAATGAGCAACAACCATAACACACAACTGGGTTATCTAGATGTGACGGTGAGCGTGTTACGTAAAAAGAAACAGAGCTCAGGATTAGGGAGATCAGAGGTGGGGGTGCACTTTTACATTTGGTGGTTGTTATGGGTTGAACTGTGTCCCCATGCCCCCAAATTTCATTTGTTGAAGTCTGTAGGTCCCCCCGTACCTTGGTATGTGACCTCGTTGTAATTTGTTTAGTTAAAATGAGGTCACCTGGGGTAGGGTGGGCCCCTCGTGGGTCCTTACGCCATGGGAAGGGGAAGCAGAGATCTACCAGCCGGGGAAGATCAAAGATGGCTAGCAAACCGCCAGAAGCTAGAGGAGCTTGGAGCAGATTCTCTGTCACAGCCTTCAGAGGGACTCAACCCTGCCGACACCTTGATTTCAGGCTTCCAGCCTCCAGAACCGTGAGATCATAAATGCCTGTTGTTTAAGCCCCGCAGGCTGTGTCACTCTGTTAGGGCAGCCCTAGGAAACTTACAGAGGATACGGCAGCCCTCATTGAGAAGATGACTTTGAAGGAAGATGTGAAGGAAGTGGGTGTGAAGACAGTGAGGCTACCTGGGGGAAAAGCATGCCAGGCAGAGGGAACAGCCAGTGCAAAGGCCCTGAGGAAGCACTTGCCTGAAGTGTTTGGAGAAAAGAAAGGAGGCCTGAGCACAGCAGGCGAGGGCTGCAGTGTTGGAGGAGAGATGGGCTGAGGGGTGGATTTTGCAGGGCCCTTAGGCCGTTGCACGGACTGTGGCTTTCACTCAGCGTGAGATGGAGCCATCGCAGAGTTTTGAGCTGAAGAGTGACATGGTCTGACTTACATTTAACAGGATGGCTCTGGCTGTTGTGCAAGAAGATGCTCGGGGGAGGGGGCAGAGGTAAGGGCAGGGGGAAACAGGGAGTTAGGGGCTATGGCGAGAGATGACAGAGGTCTTGGACGAGGCTGGGGGTGGTGGAGGTGGGAGAGGAGGTTGGATTCCAGGCACAGTTTGAAAGTGCAGCCAACAGGATTTCCTGACAGCTGAGATGTTGAGAGCGAGAGAAGAGATGAGTCAAGGATGACGTCAGGGTTTCCGGCCTGAGCCACTGGGAGGGGGGGCTGCCATCAGCTGGAGAGAGGAGGCCTGGTCTCTCCAGCTTCTTGCAGGTTTGGGGGGAGCGGGGGAAGATGGAGAGTCCAGTTCTGGACATGCGATGTTTACAGGTTCAAACTCCTGTTCATCCTCAAAACAGCTGTCAGATTGATGTTTCTTTAAAAAGCAAATAAACAAATGAATGAAGAAACAAACAGAACCCTATTCAAGGTTGAAGTCCCAACTCTCAGCATGGGTAGAAGGGTCTTTAATAAAACCTGCCTGAACACATCTTTCCAGCTCTTCTCCCCTGACCCCCTTCAAGCCCCCGTGCCTCCAGATTCCACTGAGCCTCTCGCAACTCGTTCATTCATTCACTCATTCATTCACTCACTCAGCATTTGTTTAGCATCTGAATTAGGCATCCAGTCTACAGCCCTCATGGAATTCTCTGTTACCCTCGCTATCACATTCTCCCACCCCAGGGCCTTTGCACAAGCTGTGTCATTTGCCTCAAATCCCAGTCACCTTCTTTCCTCTCCTACCCCTATTCACCTTCTAAGACCTAGCCATTACCCTCTGTTCTTGAGGAACCTTTTTGATGTCCTAGACTCAGAGAGGTTGGTGTTTCCAGCGTCTTCTGTCCCTATCATCTGTGGGGGCTTTTTAAAGGCAGGGACCTATCTTTAGTCAGCCCCCTATCTCCAAACGTTTGAATGAATGAATAATTGAAAGATTGAATGAATGAGTGTTATGAAGGATTCAGCAGCTTTGATCTTGGCCTGACCACACTTGGCTAACCGTGTCTGGTCACGAGTCCAGCCAGGATGAGCTAGCCGTGGGTCGAACTTCTCTTTTCAAATGAACTGCCAGCAACGTCCTTTCGAGAACTGTATGGCTTCCCAGAGAATTCTGGTGGGTTCCCCAGGCTGGCATCCCCTGGAGAGGAGGCGAGAGGCCTGTTGAGGAGGGACACGGGAGCCGGGGAGGTGTTTCTGGTCCCGGTTAGTCCAGGCCACCAGCGCCAGCCGTTCCTCGTGGCCTCTGAGGAGAGCCGAGGTTACCATGGCAACCAGGCACTGGAGCCGGGAGTGGAAGGGGGCCAGGCCTGCGGAGAGGCCTGCGGGCGAGGCTGGGCTCCAGGGCCACTCTGCGTGTGTGCCGGCCGGGGGATGGGGGAGCGGAGGGGGTGTCCCAGAGACCAGGGGGTGAGCCGCCTGTGGGAAAGGGAGATCTGTAAGCACAGATCCAGGGGCCCGCATTGATTAACTGTCCTTGTGCTTCGTACACTGCAGGATGCTGCCCACCTCGGCCCCCTTCTCGGAGAATCAGGAAAGAAAGATGGAGCGAGAGGCATGGAGACAGAGACTGACGTGGTAAAGGAGAGGCAGAGACGCGGGAGCCAAACCCTGAGAGACGGAGAGGGAGAGGGAGAGAGAGGCAGACATCCATCCAGGGAAAGCGCTGACGGACGACAGAAAGAATAACGCAGAGACCGAGAGACACACGGAGAGAGGGATGGAGAGACGGAGGGAAAGAGCTAATAAGAGATGCAGAATGAAAGAAGGAAGAGGAGGTGAGACAGGGCTAGAAGGAGAAACAGGTACAAGGAGCAAGGGAGGCAGGAGGAAAACAGGGCAGAGAATCGAAATCAACAAGAGGGCGACCCAAAAGAGACTGGCAGAAAAAAATGAGCAAGTGAGAAAAAACGAGAATGGCCAAACACGAGAGAAAGAGAAAGGAGTCAGAAATAGAGAGATCAGCAGGAAGGGGAGCGGGGAGACACAGGCTGAAAGATGATCGGAGTGGCAGGGGCGCTGGCTCCGCCACAGGGGGGGCTCCCAGCTCGGCCCCACTCACGACTCGAGTCCCCTGCGTGGGAAGGACGCAGAGAGAGCCCCGGTCTACTCCAGGAGGGGTTAGCAGCGTGTCCCACGAGAGTGTCACCAGGCCAGATGCGCTGGGCCCAGGCTGTTCAGTGGGGGCCACAGGGAACAGCGGTGGTGGCAGCAGGTTGGCTGCTGGAAGCGTTTCCTGGTGGCTGCTGCGCGCCCAGCGTCCTCCATATGTCCCAGGCATATGTTTAGCAACCCACCTCCAAACCAGGAGCTGTGTTTACCCCCAGGGTGGGTGACAGTCTATTGTCGGGAAAGGAAGCTGGCAGTGTCTTACATTTCAAGGTGGTGTTTGGGATTCCCAGGCAAGCTACAGCTCCCGCTTGGTGGAAAAATTAGGGGCTACTGTTCTGCCGCCAAGAGATTAATTCCTCCCAGACGATGGCACCAGCAAGGAGATTTTTCTCTTTCAAAGAGTTTAATATGCTTTTTTACCCTGAGGATAAATGAGAATTACAGAACCCAGTACCTCCTTTTGCCTTGGCTGCTGGGAAGCTCAGATCTAAATTGCAATCATAAATGTATTTATAACCAGTTTCTAAACCACGGATTCTTAACTTGAAGTCTGTGGATCCCAAAGGCTCTCTAAAGCCCCTGAAACTGTATGCAAAATTATTTAGTCTGTTCGGGCTGCCAAAACAAAGTGGCTGGGTGGCTCACACAGCACACATTTATTTGTCACAGTTCTGGAGGCTAGAAGTCCACGATCAAGGTGCTGGCAGATTCAGCGTCTGGTGAGGACCCTCTTTCTGGCTTGCAGGTGGCTGCGTTCTTGCTGTCTCCTCGCACGGTAGAGAGAGGAAGGTCTGGTGTCTCTTATTCTCATAAGGGCACTAATCCCATCATGGGGGTCCACCTTCACGCCCGCATCTAAACTTAATTGCCTCCCAAAGGCCCCTCCTCCACGTACCATCACACTGGGGGTTAGGGCTTCAACATATGAATTTGGGGGGACACATTCAGTCCGTAACAATTGTGTGTATGCATTTTTCTGGGGAAGGGGGTCTTCAGCTTTCTCAAGGTTCTCAAAAATGTTCATTACCTTTAAAAGTTTTAAAAAGGGAGCAGCCAGTATCAGTCTTACGCTGTCCCTCAGACCACTAACGCAGCCTTCGATGTGCAGCATTCTCTTCTGTGAGGTGGGGCTGTGACAGCGGAGTGGCTGGTAAGGGCTGTCCTGAGGATAAATGAGCAGAGCCCCCGGCTGACAGCAGGCCTCGACAATTGTTGGCTGTCACTGTTGTCCCACCAGGATGCCCTCTAGCATGGTGGCTGGTATACAGTAGGTGCTCAATAAACCGTGCCGGCCTGACTCACTTTCTATCTGGAGCTTCCCTGGGCCCCCCGGTGCCTCTAACGGACCTCTAAACACGGGCTCAACCAGAGGGAATTGAAAGGAAATGGCAGGTGTAAGATTTCAAGAGAATAAGTCACGTTTCTGTCTGAGCCCCTCTCACAAATGGACCCTCCCACCCACATAGGCCAAGCCAGCTCGCCCGGCCTGTGTCTTCTGTCCTTTACTGTTCCTGGGACTTGAGCCCAGGTGGGGAGGGGGCCCCGGTCTGCCACGCTCTACAGGAGCACCAGAGCCCGCGGTCACCAGAGGGGCAGAGGCAGTTGCACAAGCGATGGTGGCCCACCCTGCGCCCTTAGCCCTGCGCCCTTCGTAGTGGCTTCATTTATCAGCCTGAGGTCTCGTTACTGTGGGGGCTCGCAACACCCTGTGTCTCCTGTGCATCCTGCTTCTGTAGTGGATGATCTTTGACAGATGACCCGGGTCCTAATGGGTCTCCCTCTCCGTCATTCCCTTGTAGACGGTGGTCAGAGAAGCAGGTGTCTGAAGGGATGGGGTGCAGAGCTTCCATGCATTGTTTTGAAGTTTCGTTTCTAGTGAGCTGGGTAAAGGAGTGAAATTCATTCTTTCACTCATTCCATTAGCAGACGACCATAGCACCTCTGCTGGGAGTCGGGATTTGAGCCAGGCACCTCTCCTCTCTACTAGGAGTGGTCTTCAAACAGAGGTCCCAGAACATGGGCCTGTGTCTGTTCCACAGTAAACATTTAAAAAATGTTTGTCTGTTGAATGAACAAATGAATTCACTGTGCCACCTCCAGAACGCCTCATAAAGCCCAGACTCCTTAGCTTAGCATTTCATGAGCAGCCTGTCCCTGCTTCTCTGACTTTGCCTCCTCCCCTTCCCCATGCACATCCGTGATTTAATCATACGAACCCCTCACAATTCCCAGAGGGCCTCATGCTGTCTCACAGCCTCCTCCCTTTGACTTGGAACACCCTTCTTTGTTCAGCTGGTGAACTCCTATACATCCTTCAAGACCCCAAAGAAGCATCACTTATCATGGCCTCTCTGGTGGTATTTGATATCAATGTCCCGTTTGCTTCCTTGGCGTGCTTGGCTGCCCTTTCGTCGCTGCATGAGTCACCAGCATGGTGTGATTTTTTATGCGTCTGTCCCCTCTACCAGCCTGTGGGTCCCCAAGGGCAGTACGGCTCTTGGGCTAGGCCCCTGAATCCAAGTCCCAGCTCTGCCACTTACCAACACTGAGACTTTGGGAAATAGCTCAGATTCCTCATCTGAAAGTGGGGATGAGGATAGGACCTACCACTTAGCGTAGTGGCGGGGGTTAAGTGAGTTCATACCTACAGAGCCCCTAGAACAGCGCCTGGCCGCTCTGAGCACTGAGTAATGTGAGCTCCTATTGTGTTCGGGGTCGTGGTGGTGGTCAGGGGCTGGCGCCCAGCACTGCACTGTCTCACAGGAGGCCCTCAGTCAGGAGACAAGGACTCTAAAGGCACCATCTCTGCTCTCAGAGAGTCCAGTCCAAGGCAGTCATTCATTCATTCATTCCTTCTCCAGTCAGTGTCTTCTTTGTGCCAGCCTTTGTTCCAGGGGCCGGATACAGTGATGAACAATGACCCCCATCCACGAGCAGCTTGCCTTCTAACACAGTGAGTCCATGGTACGGAATCTTAGGAGATCCTAAGTGCTATGAAAAATAGGAGAGGATACGTGGTATTGGGACTGCAATTTTAAACGGGGTCAGGCTGATCCATGCTGCCAAGGTGACATTTAAGGGCAGCCTTGAGAGAGATGAGGCAGTGAGTTATGTAGCGTTCTGGGGGCAGAGCATTCCAGGCAGAGGGAGCAGCGAGTGCAAAGGCTCTGGGGTAGGAACATGTCAGGCATGCTGGTGTGGGAGGAACAGCCAAGAGCCAGTGTGGCTGGACCAGAAAGAGCAAGGTGGGAGATGGAAGGAGATGTTATAAGGCAGTGGGCAGGGACAGATCAGGCTGGGCCTGGGAGGTCGTTGTCGGCACCTTAGGTTTTCCTCCGAGAAGCACCAAGGAGAAATGCAGGCCTGCCCTTTGATCAATATTCCATGTGGTTCTTGAGGTCTGTGTCGGAGTGGGGTGCTCGTGGGGAACGCCTAGAAGACGTGAACACCCCGTGGATGACAGAGAGAAAGGGCCTGGATCACGGTCTCTGGCAAGCCAGAGGATGGCCACATGTGGAGAGCAGGGGTCTGACTGAGCTCTGAGCCCCGGCGCTCCCCGTGTCCCTGGACACCAGCACTGACATCATTGCCTTTTGCCTCCTGAGCCCAATAGTGGGAGTCGGGGTTCCCTCCCAGACCTGGGGTTGGCTGAGTCTTTTGTGCACGACTTGGCCTGTGGTTACCTAGAATACTTACTTTTGAGAGGAGAACACACTACTAAGAATTGCATAGGACAGTCCAGGCACCAGCAGGATCCTAGTCGGGGGACGACAGGCAGAGGGTCAGAGAAGATGGAGAAGAGAGAGGTATTTACAGAGACGTACAAGGTCCAAGCTGGAAGGGACTCATGTTCATCTGGTCCAGCCTGGACAATCAGAAAGAGCTGGGCTTTGTCCAGGCCACCAACATGTCACCGGCAAAGCTGGGACTAGAATCTTGATCTACCGGTGTCCAGTGTGGTCACCTCCCCATCACTGCCTCCTGGCGTTGGGGGCACTCAGGGCTCCACGGAGCCCTCTCAGGGCTTAACCCTTCCCTTGAGTTCTTGTTGGTTAGTTTTAGGGGGCGGGGGTCCCAGGCTATAGAAAGTGGATACGGGTTCTTTAGTGGGTTTTTATCTCTAAGAAAGAGCTGTTGCTCTCCTCCACTGGGCCCCTTGGGAGGGGTGAGGTGTCACCCACTATAGTGGGCCTCGGGGGTCTTTCCTGCCCTGGAACATGAGGAGGGACGGGAACCACTTCTACATTCACAGGGCAGCCTCACATCTAGTAAATCCCAAAGTAGACAGCCTCCCCACGACCTGTGAGCTCCATAAAAGCGGGGACCACACCTGTCGGATTCACCATTATACGCCCAGTGTTTACGCATAGCGGCTGGCGGTACTCTTAAATATTGGCTGGATGAGCAGAACCTCTGATGTGAGGCATCACATCCCAGGACACAGCCCCGTGTCTCTGATAACAGGGTGCTCAGAGGCACAGACAATCAGAAGAACAAGATCTTTTTGGGTGGAGAGGATATGCTATTTGATTTTTTTCCCTTCAGAGGGTTTAATCTCCGAATTCTGTCTTGCTAAAGCTAATATTTCTTGATTCTTTGATTCGTTCCTTCATTCACATTCTCGAATCCTTACCAGGTGCCAGGTGCTGAGAATTAAACTCTGGACAAGGTCGTCCCAAAGAGGCTGGTTCACGCACACTCAGCCGTGAGCCACTGTGACCTGCTGCGTTGCATCATCTGAGCAGACCCGAGGTCTCGTAACAGAGGTCAGCCTCTTAAAAATGGAGCCACTGAGCAAACCTTCTGGGGAGCTTCATGGAGTAAGCTGTTTATGCCGGGGAAGCATTTCTAAACACCGCACACGGGGCCTTTTATCCACCTTATAATTGGCTCCGGCTCCTCGGTAACTGGGGAGAAATCAGCCTTTAGGTTTATTAGAGGTTTACAAATTTGGAATAAAAAGCAAGGAATCAGGCAGGCAGTAGCAGAGGAGAGAAACCTGGGGGGAAGGGAAATTCAAAGGAGGGAAGTGGACAGCTGGACGGATGGCCTTGGCCCGGGTTCTGTGGCAGATCAGGGCTGAACTTGGCTGGGCTGTGATCTGTGGGGTTCCCCATCTGCAGAGAAAGTCGGGTGGGCAAACTCGCTCTGGATAAACTGTGGAATCCTCCCCTCTTCCTCTCTTCTGGGAGCCCTCGTTCCCTCTTCCTTCACAAGCTCTCACATCCTCTTCTGTCAGATGCTAGATGGAGGTCAGTGGGCATCGCTGGGACAAACCAGAAAAAGTCAGAGAGAAGCTGATCATTGTCCAATGCCAAGAACAAGACACAGTCCAGATTTTTTTCATGGAAGGGCCTTGAGGGTCATTTCCCATCCTGGCACACAAACTAGCTGTTCCCATTACATGAGTCAGTCAAAATGTGAACGTTAATTTGAGTAAGAGAATCAGCCTCACTCTGGAAAAATAGATGCCATTAAGCGGTGTGGATGTGCACCAACACACACACGGAGACACACACACACATACATACACAAGCACGGACACGTACGCACGCAAGTATAGACACACACACATAGGCATAAGCATGAACAGGTACCATCACACACACACGAGCACTGACATGTACCCTACTCACACACAGACACACAAGCACGGACATGTACACACACAAGCACAGACACACTCACACACTGGAGCAGAGGGCTGGCCCCTCATCGCGTTCCTTCCATCTCCAAGGCTTTCTGAGCTCCCTCACGGGAACTAGAATCCCAGTACGTGCACTAGGCGGTGATTTTCTTCCTGCAGGAGTCAGTGGTTCCCGTTAACAGACGAGGAAGCTGACATAACCGGAAAAGCTATTAGAGGCGGCAAGACAAAGTGGTGAAGAGCTCGTTCTCGGAGCCAGATTGCCTGAATTTGAATCCCAGCTCTGCCGCTTAGCTGTGCAACGTTTGTCGAATTACTTAGCCATGCTGTGCCTCAATTTTCCCATCTGTGAAATGGGACAATAATAGTAGTAAATATTCAGAAAGTGCTTAGAAGAGCACCTGGCACATAGCAAATAAGGCCTCCATCTCCAAGGAGTGGGAGAAGCCCCCCGAGTCCTGCCCTACTGTGCAGCTGTTCCAGGGGCAGCGGGCGCAGAGCACAGCTGTCAGGGAGAACTCGACGTAGGGTCCTTTCTTCTGAGCCTGGTTCCCTTGAAGTGTGTGTTTGGAACGTGGAGGCCAGGTGGGGTAGTGAAGACGGAGGGCGTACTCGTTTCCTAGGGCTGCCATCACAAAGTACCACGAACGAGGTGGCTTAAAAGGACAGAAAGTGATTGCCTTGCAGTTCTGGAGGCTGGAAGTCTGAATCTAGGTGTCAGCAGAGCCACGCTCTTTCTGAGACTCTGGGTAGAGGCTTTCTCTGCCTCTTGCCAGCACCCAAAGGTGGCCGGCAATCCTTGGCTTGCAGCTACCTCACTCCAGCCTCTGCCTCCATCATCACAGGGCACTCTCTGTGTGTGTCTTCACGTGGTCTTCCCTCTGGTCTGTCTCTGTGTCCAAACCTCCCCTTTTATAAGGACACCAGTCCCACCGGATTAGGGACCTAACCACCTCGTCTTAACTTGATCACCTACAGAGACACTGTTTCCAAATAAGGTCTCATTCACAGGTACTGGGGTCAGGGCTTCAATAACTTTTGGGGGACGTAATTCAAGCCATAACAGAGGGAGAGGGAAGGAAGGGGGCATTAGGGAGCAAGAGAAGGTTGGCGAGAGTGAGGGGGCAGGACCCAGCCTGTGCTAGGTGACAGGAGCAGGGCCTGTGCTGACAGGCAGGTGCAGATCTGTCCTCGAGCCCGGAGATGGCCTGGCAGGGATCCAGGTTCCTCAACCCTGCTCTCTGCTGCAGACTGGCACCCCAGAACACAGCATGGACATCCAAATCAGTGACCAGGAGGCAGACCAGCCTTCTTGGTCGGCACACCCCAGTGGCCTCAGAGCCCTGCATGACCCCTGTAGGGTCACCCAGCTTCCAAGCAGGCTGCCCTTCCCAGCTAGAGGGCCCCGTAGGCCAGTCACCTGTCTTTTATCTCAAAAGTCATGGCCATTGCTGTCAGATCTTCTGTGGTTTTTTCTAGCTCTGCCCTTGCTCTGCTCGGTGAGCCACGCCACCTCTCTGAACCCCACTTTGCACATCTGTAAAATGGGGAAGATACTAATAACCACAGGGTTACTGGGAAGAACAGAGAGAGAAAGTGCATGAAGGAGCGTGAGTCGGGATGCGCACCTGGGCTCCAGAACACGGCTGCCTGGGTTCAAATGCCAGCTCTGCCGCTCACCAGCTGTGATCAAGGCAGGTAACTTCATCTCTCTGAGCCTCGGCTTTCCCCTCTGTGAAATGGGGACAATAACAGGCACTTCCTCATGGGAGCTTTGGGAGGAATTAATAGACGTACGGTGTTTAGCAAAGAGCCCGGGATTTAGTAAGAGCTCAATAAAGTTCTTGGCCTGTGGCCTCTGTATCTTCACCTCCCTCTGAGCACACGGCAGGCTCTCAAAGCTTCGTGTAGCAATGGGACTTGGTCTGCAAGAAAGACAGGTACAACGGTCTGTAATACTGAGTGTGTGCCCTCTGTAAGCACTTTACACGTGTTATTCCAATTGACCTTCCCAAGCCCCCAGAGGTAGTTGCTATCTCCATTTTGCAGAGGAGGAAGCAAGCAGGCAGCTTAAGTGACTTGCCCCAGGTCATAGTGCACTGAGACTTCAGCCCAGGTCTAATCTGCCCCAGAGTCCAAGGGCTGCAACATTTTGACGCTGCATGGAAATCGATCTCAATCACCCTTACTTCCACGGCTGGATTATTAGTGACCCAATGAGGTGTCCACTGCTCAGGGGCAGAAGAGCCCTTGGCTGTGCACCCCCTCTAGGGCTTTCTGGTCATTGTTCCTCCTGGATGCTGCCCAAGGGCCTTGGTTGACCAATAATGTGTGTTCACCATCCCATTCCTTCTCTTTGGGAGTTGTTTGCATCAGAGTGCAGAAGGGGTGGACAGAAGAGGCTCTGGGGTTGGGGAGCAGAGGTGTGGGGGCTAATAGTTCAGAGGAGAGACAGTATCTGCCAGCAACTGAGGCTCAGACAGCAGCAAATGAGGCAGGAGGTTTGGTGAAAAGAACATTGATTTGGGATGCAGGGCCCAAGCTCTGCTGCACTCTGAAGTCAATTTGCTGGCAGATCTTGGATCAGTGGCCCCTGCCCACCCCAGGTGTAACCTCAGTGTTTTCCTCTATAAAACGGGACATCTGTTGCACAAGATGAATCTTCAGTGAAAAAAATTCACTGATTCTGTTGATTCTTTCCTTTCAATCGTCCAAATGAGGGCAGGGACCACATGCATTTTTGTTCTTACTCAGGGTTGGGTTTTCAGGTCTGGAGCCAGTTCCTGGCCCACAAATGCACCTTCACAAATGTTTGTTGCGTGACTGAACTGTACCCAGGGGACCCTAAGTTCCAAACTTGTAATTACAGTAGCTCTACATGGACGATAAAAGCGATTTTAAAAAAAGACTTAACATTTGTTACATGCTTTCTGGTTTGCAAAGCCCCTTTGCAGACGTAGTCTCCTTCAATGTTCATAACTGTCCTGTGGGTAGGGGTTATCATCTCCCTTTACAGAAGAGGAGGGAGGCTCAGAGAAATCAGGCCACTCAGCCAAGACCACACAGCCGGAAAGTTCAATGTCAGGATGGCCCAGGTCTCCTGACCTCCTCCTGCCCATCACTCTCTCCCTCTCTCACGAGCATATGGTCCTGATAGAAGTGAGAGAAAGATTTGAACCTCGGTTCTTTATTTGCTGGGGGACTTTGGGCAGGTCTCAAGCACAGAGAGGCAAAGTAACTTGCCCAAAGCCACACAGCTGGTGAACAAAGGAGCCAGGCTTTGAATCTGGATTTATCTAACCTCACATCTGAGCTTCTACCCAAGTAAGCACTCCATGAATGGTGGTTATTAGTACTGTGTTATTTGCTGTCAGTTAATAATGAAAATGAAAGTGGATGATGAAGGATCAGCAGTCTCTCACCTGGCAGGATCTATTCCCAGGGCACTGCTTTCTGGAAAGCCAGGCTACAAGCACCCAGAGGAAACTGACATGGGGCCCTCTCAGCACAGCCGTCCAGAATCCACCTCTTTTCCTGCCGAGGGTGGGGGGGTGAGGGAGCACCATCCCTGTCTTCCAGCTCCCGGCCGCAGCACTCCTGGCGGGGGAGGGGACCTTGGCAGGCGGGCCTTTGGGCCTTGTGCTGAAAACACCCAGAGAGGCTGGCCATGGCCTCTGGGTATCTTGTTGGCGGGAGAAAAAGAGAGAAAGGGGGGATCCGTGCAAGTGGTCCAAGCCCCAGAGAGTCAAGACCATATTCTCCACACCCCCAAAGGACACTCCTAGGATATGCAAATTTATTCTATGAAAATCATTGCATAGATAAACAAATTCAATCACACTCAGTTGTACATTTAATGAACTGTCATTTTTTGGGAAATGATTGCAAATTACATCTGAAAAGAGACAATTTGGAAGAAAATCAGGGAGGCAGTGATGAAATATTTAAAATGCAGACTGCCTTGAAGAGTAGGTTGTAAGGTCAAGATGCCTTCCGGGAAAAAGATCTGGCCCGTCTAGCATCATCCAGCCGTCCATGCACACATTAGGCTCACCTTGATTGAGCAGTTAACCAGCACAGGGGCTGTGCTGAGAGCTTTCCGGGGGAATCTCACAGCCACCCAGTGCCAGAGGTGTGGGTATGAGTCCCACATTAGAAATGCATCGCTGAGGCTCAGAGAGTTTCAGTGGCTGGCTCCAGGGGGCACCGTTAGGAAGTGGCCTCCCACATCCCCGAGGGCCAGCTCTGTGCCGGGTCCTGGAGACCCAGAAATGGACAAGGCAGGGCCCCAGTCCTTGAGAAGCTCACAGTCTACTCAGCTACAGATTTATAAATGTTAGGAGCAAGAGGTCATCCCTCCCAGTGATTTCAAATTCTTTTCAAGCGAAGGACACTTTCTCCTTGAAATCTTACATGAGACCATCACACAAAACAGATGAAAAGGGAGCCCGCTCTGGCTAAAGCTGGGAGGGAGATTTCCCTCCCTCTCCCACATCCCTAAGGGCCTGGGAACAGGAACTGCCAGCCTGCTGATCTTGCGAAAACGTCCCATTTTACAGATGGGAACACCGAGGCCCAGAGGGCCAAGGGAATCACTGCAATTGCCAGGACTGGAACTCGGGCCCGTGGACTCCTGGTCTGGGGCTCTTTGCTCTGCATCAGCGCCCCCGGGATGCCGGTATGTGGATGCTCACCCCAGGGGGCCTAAGTCTAGGACACAGCACTGGCCACACCTGGAAAATTCAAAGTTTTTTCCAAGTGCCAGAGAAAACGAAGTCTCAGAGCCCCTTGGAGGAGACGTGAGAATTTTCCAAAGAACAATTTCTACCAGACCCCAAACATCAGGGGAGTTGATGGGGCCCTGACCTGGGAGGCAGGAGGTCTCATTCGATGCCCAGCTCTCTGACCACGACTAGGATCTAGTCTGTGGTTCTTCCTCAGTTTCTCCATCTGTGGATTACAATGAATTCTCCACAAAGTTCATTCCAGAATTGGCAAATGGAATCTAGAACCTTCTGGGCCAGGCCACTTCTGGGTTTATGACAACCTAGACTCTAGTCAGTCAACAGTGGCCTTCACAGCACCTTCAGTCCCTCCTGAGGACTGCCGACCCTCATCCACGCCCCCCTCCCTCAACATCTCTCCCTTGCCCGGTCTCTCCTCTCCCCACCCCTCTCCTTCTCAGTTTCCTGACAAGCCACGATCTTGGTTCCTTTCTTGCTTTTATCAAAGAGTAGCAAAAGGGATCCTAGAAGCCATTTGCACAGCCCCTCATTGGACAGGTGGAGACACTGAGGTCGGGAAGGGACCAAGGTCGCCAACGTCACCCCACGAGAGGGAGGCCCACACTCGGCAACCGGGATCGCCTTCTCTTCTCAGGACTAAACTCTTAGGATTCCTAACTTTTGCCAAAAAGTACTTTTTGCCTAATACCCTTAGAATCGTGTTTCCCAGTTGTGGGACATCAGAGATCTCCAAGGAGATCTGAGGTCATTCACTCATGGGCCTTCGACACCTTGCCGGACCTCCCCGGGCTGGGGGTGGGGGGTCCCTCTCCAGTCCCCTACAACCCTTTGATCAGAACTCGGAGTCTCAGTTTGGTGCTAATGTATCTTTAACACCTTTCTGGCCCTTGTTATCCTCCTTTTGGAGAAAGAGTGGGGCCTCTGGCTCAGCCCCTTCCTCAGGCAGCAGGATCTTGTTAGAAATTTTTTATTGTGGTTAAATATACATTGTTAGAATTTAATAACTTTTATTTTCATTGTATTTATTACCTTCTATTTATAGTCCTGTGGTGCTGGTTTTCCATTTATGGTAATGATATAACATTTCTTGGTAAAAATCAGCACATTAACAAAAAAATAACAAAACAAGAGTTGATTTAAAGACAGCTATTAGCAAATGGCCCTATCTGGTACACAGACGGGGCCGGATTCTCAGTGGAGGCAGGAGAACGGCTGAGGTCTGGGAAACTCGGACTTGGAATCGAAGCTGTCCTCCTGGCTGGGTGGCTGAGTTGTCCAGCTGGCCTGCTCTGTCCTCAGCCCCCTGCAGGCTGTGCCCCCACTCCCTCCTGCCTGCTCCTACCAACCCTCCAGACCCTCAGAAACGCCCTCCATCCCTCCTGCTGTCTCCGGCCTCCACCTCCCGGGCCCCAGCACCCTCATCCTGGGCTCATGGTTTTTTCCTCTTTAAATTTATGTGGCGCCTTGCCTCCAAGGAGGCCCACACAGACAGCCTCTTCTAGCAGCATTCCACAAACGCGGAGCCTGTGGGGTTTCTCAGCGCCAAGGGTCAGCCTCTCCCCCAGTGCTGTTTTGGCAGCTGAGGGGGGGAATGCGGAGCCTGAAGCCCTCTAGAGTTTTCTTTTCCTTGTTTTACAGAAATTGCACTAAGGTTTTCTCCCATTGGGTTAAGCATTGCTCACTCTGGGTCCATTTAAAAACTGTGGATGCAGATTTTTTCCTCCCAGCCACACCTCTACCCTATTTGTCCCTTCTCAATTTACCCAGTGACTCAGTGAAGCGGCTGAAAGCACCAGACATCCTCGAAGTCCTTAGAGGGATGTATTGTTTTCCTGGAATGTGGGCAAGGAAAGGCAGCGACTTCCTGCCCCTGGAAACCCTGCCCCCTGGCCTGACATGACCAACATTCACATTCAAGCCTGGAGTAAGTTCAGCCCCTATCAGTCACTCACTCCTTAGTGCGAATCAGTTGACCAAGGGGCCTCCTGCAGAGCATGTGTGTCTGCAGGTCCAGGGCCTGCAGGCTCTGGGTGTGGAAGCTTCAGAACGGGGATTCAAAACAGAGTCACCCCAGGCAGAGGAGTGGGCAGCCTAGCCTCTCATCGGGGGCAGCCAGCACCTTCACTGGGGCTGTCCTCTTGGATCTGCTCCTTGCCCATTTTGTCTGGGGCAGCGGGGTGGGCAGCTGCTTTACAGAGGAGGGTCAGGGGTGAAGTGTCTCAGCGCAGTCACATGTCAGAGGCCAGGGAGAGGGGTGTGGCTGTGGCAGCAGGGCTAAGACTAAATGATGAGTCCTGAGACTGGAGACACAGGTCTGGCCCCTTGCAATCGAGTCATTTGCGTCTGGGCTGGGTCAGCGCCCCCCCCCCTGCCGCTGCAACCCCTCCGGTCGCCTCTATTATCTGCAATAATCCAAAGGAGCCCTGGGAGGGTGAATCGGCCTGGCTTTCAACAGGTACTCCCAGGGCCGAGGAGCGAGGTCCGGCTGGAGGATCCTCTCACCTCCAGCCCCGCAGTTGGTCATGGGGGCGGGGGTGGGAGGGCAGCGTCCAAGTTTCCCTGGAATAGATACTCCGGGTCTAGCCACTCTCCCCACTTCCCAACAGATCTTCTGAATTGAGAGAAGCGAGGGCCCGTGAGCGAGGGAGGAGGCGGGCAGGGGGCGAAGGAAGGGGAGGAGGGGCAGAGGGTGGCCCCCGGGGCCCCCAGAGCGGGGCCTGGATGCGGGGCCGGAGGCGGGCCGAGCCCGGGGGCAGCGAGGGGCAGCCCGCCGGAGGCGACGTGCCCTCCCGGCGGCGACTGGAGCGCGAGGGGGAGGCGGTTTGGGGAGGGCGGGAGCGCGGGGAGCGGGAGGGGCGGAGCGGCGGCGGGGAGGCGGGGAGGCGGGGCCGGCGGGCGCGCGGGCGGCTGCAGCTGCCGCCGGCGTCTCGGGGGCTCCAGGCTGCGGGGCGGACGCAGCGCCCAGCCGTCCACAGCCGAGCCGCCCGAGGCCGCCCGAGCCCGGGCCCCGAGCCCCGAGCCCCGAGCGAGCGCCGCCGCCGCCGCCTCGCGCCCGCCGGTACCCGGACACGCCGCCGCCGCCCCCGCCGGGAAGGCAGCCGGCGCCGAGCGAGTTGCGAGCGGAGCGCGCCCCTGCGCCCGGGAAAGTTTCCCCCGCGGCCGCCGGCGGGAGTTGGCGCGGGGTCCGGCCGCTGCCGCTGGAAGGTAAGGGGCTCCGCACCTCCGTGCGCCCCGCCGCTGCGCCCCGGGGACTTGGGGACCCCGCGCGCGCGCACCCCCGGGGGACTGTTGGGCACGGTGGGGAGTGGGGGTGGAATGGGGGGATCCCAGGACGGCCCTGGGGAAGCCCTGGAGCCAAGTTCTACTTAAACTAGCCTGGGGAGGGGGCAGGGGGGACGTGCTCGCCCCCGATCCATGCCCGGAATCCGCCGAGGGCCAGGGGCTTCCCGCGCACAGGTGCAGCGCCAGTCGGCGCTCTGGGTGGGTGAGGGGGGGCCGCCAGCGGAATGGCGGGGAGGGGGGCTGGCAGGTCAAATTGCAAGGTTCGGGGGCTCGGCGAGGGCTGCGCCGTAAGGGAGGGGGTGCGCGCCACGCCGCTCTGCAGGAGGGCAGGTAGGGACTAGGGATTAGGAGCGAGGATCCGGGCCAGGAGGATTGCTGGGCCCGGCAGGGACACTGAGCGCCGGCCGCCTTCGGGGTGCCTGGCAGCGGGACGGGGGCGCCAGGCTTTCCTCCGGGGTCCCCCTTACTCCGTACGCGGTGTGTGCGGTTTGAGGAAGCGGAGACGCTGTGCGGTGCTCGGTGGATCCGAAGCTCGGGCATGTCCAGATTTAGGGGGTGTAGGGGGAGTCCGCCTAGAGGGTTGGCCGGCACCGGTGGGTTCGGGCTGGTTTGGGGTCCCGGCTGGATTGAGATGAGTCGGCTCCCGCCAGGGGGCGCCCTTCCCTGGCCCTTTCGCCTATAGGAAGGCGAGTCCTGGTTCCTGCGAGACAAATGCACCGAAATCCAGGACCAGCAACCACAGAACCACCACCCCCACCCCACACAGGCGGGGGCCCGCCTGAGGAGCAGCCCCACTCCGGCCGGACTGGCGGAGACGGTCCAAGTGTGAGGCTGAGGTGCCCCAGTTGTAACTGCGCCGCGGGCTGGAAAGCTTGGCTGTCGGGAGGTGGTATTTCTTGAGGGGCTGGCAGGGGTGTATGGGTGCATAAAAAATTCACCCCCAGAAAAACAATAACGAGAGAAACTTTAACAGCTAACTGGTGTGGAGTAAGTGGATGGGAGACTGAACTTTTTGAGGCTTCTTTGGAGTCTGAGACCGCTGAATGCACCCTTTTTGTAGAAGTTGCACCTTTGTCCGGTGGATCTGGTCAGATCCCTGCCTGGTGTGGGCGGGATGAGGGTCTTGGGGTGTATCCCCTCTTATCCATCCTCTCTTTGGGCACAAATAAACTGGGAGGCACAGAGGGGGGGTGGGGGGGCCCTTAAAGACTTGAGCAGTTCAGGCTCAAATGGAAAATTTCTCAGCAGTCCACAAGAGCCCCTCCCCTGGGTCTGGGGTCCACAGGCCACATTCGTCTGGCCGTTTCACAATTATTGGTGGACACCTGCTGTGTGTCTTGTTGCCTGACCTCAGGGCATCTGTGTGTCTGTGCCGAGGCCTCGGGAAGCAAGATGGCTGCTGGCATCTATGAAGAGCATCATCTCTGTCACGTGCGGGGCTGCTTGACATTGAAGGGACACTGAAGGCACTGTTGCCTCATCTTTCTCTCTGATTCCCTCCCTCCTGCCCGCTGTGGGTACAGATGAGCAAATCAAAGAATGCCTGGTGGCCTCGCAGCGGCCAGCAGAAGTTTACTTCTTTTGGCTACAAACGTGTGCTCGTTGGGCAGCCGCCGCGTCCCTCCCGTGTCCCCAAAGTCGCTTGCAAAGGTGATGGAAACAAGGTGGTCCTTGAAGAGAATTGAACTTCCTCCTTTCACCAAATGTTTGGGTTGGATGCTATGAAAATGGTCCGGGACAAAGTTGCCGTAAAGGAAGATCAGCACGATTTTTATTTTGAATAGACGAGGAGGAGGAGGGAGGAGGCAGAGGAAAGGGTGGAGAAGCTTGTGTCTCTGGATATGTCTTCAAGACATTCCACGGGGCCAGAAAACAAAAGGAGTTTTTTGTTTTGTTTTTAGTGACTCTTGTTTTTCTGTGGAGGGAAGCCTGCCCGGAACAGCCCTGCCCTTGGTACCTGGGTGTGGGCACGGGGCCCGCAGAGGGCTGGCAGCTCCTGTGTGGTACCCCTCTCCGTGCCCCCCCCCCCACATTCAGCCTGCCCTGAAGGGAAGAGGGAGTTTAGACCCTGAGGCCTGCTGATGTCCGTGTTTGGACTTAGCATATCCTGTGTGGATTCAGACTGCTCCCCAGCAAACTCCGAGATCTCTGATTCTGCAAAATTTCAAGTGTTGGACACTCTGTCTCCTTGTCTCCCTGCTGTCCCCAAATCCATTCAAACGGCTGACCCTCGGGGTACCTTTACCCAGCTCAAGGCTGAAGTGGCGTCTCTCAACAAACGCTCCAGACCCCTCTCTAGAAGCAGACGTCCATCAGGACGTGGAGTTGGACACTGTGGGTTGATTCAGGAAGTACCCCCTCCTCCTTAAAAAAATTCCCTGTCAGCCTGGAAATAGCTCCCTGAGTTACCGAATGAGGTTTGCATGGTCTGGGGGGCGGGATGGAGGACAGGGTGCTGGGCAGGGACAGGTTTGGGAGGGGGTGTCGAGGCAAAGCATTACGATGGGGATGGTGGGAGGGGGTGGGGAAGTGAGGGAACAGCTGATTCGTAATCCCGCTTTTCTGGATCATCAGTGTGGCCTTGGGCGAGTCACTTCTCTTCTTGAATCTGCTTTCCCAGTCTGTAAAATGAGGGTGTCGGCCCAGGAGAGTCTGAGGGGCCTTGGAACTTAAAGTCCGGAGGGTCTAACCTGTTAGGGCAGTAGGCAGCCCTGTCTGCCTCCCGTCCAGTGGAGGGCACCTCTTCTGGCTGTCGAGCGCCACCATGCCCCTGCACAGCCAAGTGAACCAGACTCCTGTCCTCCATCAGACTGGTTTTGGGGTGGAGAGGACCATTTCCCGCAAGCTGGCACGTTGCCTTTCTCCGGATGCCTGTCCGGGCCTCACTCTTTCCACGTCCCTGCGAAGAGCAAATGTTGGTGGCTGGGCTGCCCCTCTTAGGGACCCCTCTTTCCAGAGGGCTGCTCTCCTGGTCTGTTTCATCAGCCATTGGGAAGGAAAATCAGGAACATTTGTTCGTGCTCCGCTGGGACACAGCAAAGGGAGGGGGCCTTGGAAACCCGCTCTTGGGTCCCCCGGAGCAGATGATCGGTTGATCAGTATTTCTGCAACTTGATGCCATTGAGCAAAGCTGCCAGCCTGGGCTCCTCTGCTGCACGGGCTGGCACCTTGGACCCGCATCAGCGCTCCAATCCGGGTGGGTGGGGGGCAGATAATGAAACCCTTCTTAAAAAGAGAAAGTGAGATGATGAGCCCCACTGTTTGCGGCTGGGAAAGCAGGGTTTTCATCTCAGCACGTGTTTCTTAAGATCCAGCCCTTGCACCTTGTCTGCGCCCAAGATGGCTGGTGTAATTAGCAGATGAAACAACTTGGAGATGAGCAAAAACATGTTCACTGGTCCTGTGCGTTGTGACTATCCTGAGAGGCAACAGGCTGGAGTGGGCACTGGACCAGGTGTTGGGAGACTTGGGTCCTGGCCCTGATTCTGTCACCAGTGGAGCTGTGTGACCTCAGTGAGTCCCCGCCCCTCTCTGAGCCTCTGTTCCCTATTTGTTTAGAGGCAGCATTGTGTGGTGGTTAGGCTGCCTGGGTTCCAGTGTTAGCTTTCTCCTACTTATTAGCTGTGTGACCTGAGGCCGTTCAACCTCTGGTGCCTCAGTTTCCTGATCTGGAAAATGGGACTAATAATTCCCCATCAGATGGTTGTGAATAGTCAATGAGATAAAACGTGAAACACTGAGCACCGTGCCTGGCGCGTGGTAAACGCTCCACAGGTATTCACTGTTGTCAGTGTCATTGTCATTATTACTGTTACTGTGAAATGGGCGGGATCAACTTGGATCCTTTCCAGCTGTGATATTCTGGGGCACTGTGTGTGTGTATCCACTTTGGTGATGGAAGGCAAGCATGAATAAAATAAATTGTCTTTTCCCTTCTTTCCCTGCCTCTTTGAGGATTCCTGAGTTACAATCTTGTGAGTGTTCTCATGATGGCCCATCCCCGTGGCAGGAAGCCCACTTTGACATCACTGAAAATATCCCGCTTTCTGGCACGTGAGGGAAGAGATTTCATCAGCTGGTGTTCACCCATCCTTTCTCTCCCCGCCTCGTCTCCCGCCCTCAGCCGTCGTACGGACACCATATGTGCAGATGATGAGGTTAAGCTGATAAACAACCAATAGAAGCTGATATTCACCCAAATAGAAGGCCGTCCTCCTAGAAGACACTTTCCACTCTGAAATAAATGATCTGGCTCCTCTGTGATGTTGCGTGGCGTCTGGCCTGCCCGATTCCCTCTGTTGTGCCCCGTGGTCCGTGGCGTCCGTGGCAGGGACGCGGGCCGGGCCAGGTCCGTGGTCTCGGCTTTGTCAGTGTCCTGGCTGGGGCAGCCCCCTCCTGCTGCGTCTCTGCCTCGTCTCCCTCCGGGGGGGCTGGTCCTCTGAGCCAGCCCGCGATGGTCCTCATGGTGGCAGACGTGGGGTGCTCACCGTCAGCCAGCAGCCAGACAAGCTTCATCTCGCCCCCCCCAAGCCTGGTTCACATATTGTCCCCGTCTTACAGATTACAAAGGGAGGCTCAGAAAAATCGAGAGAGTGAGTGGTGGGACTGGGGTTTGATCCTAGGTTGATCTGATCCCCATCCCGTGCTCTAATCCACTATTCGATATTTCCTCTTGTATCAAAACCCCCTGTGAACCCCAAAGTCCCAGGAAAGATACCCCTGAGATGAGATCAGCCCCTCCTCCCTGCTTCTGAGCATCCTCCCAGCTCAGAGTGCCTTCTGGGATTCCCTCTTCTCGTCCTGCATTGGTTACTCAGTTACCCTGGGGACGGTGAGGGGTAGGGGTTTTTTGGGACACGGCTGCTTATGGGAGGGGAATAATTAAGCAACAAAAGGTTGTCATTGAAAGAGGATGCGTGTTGGAGTCACGGATCTGAACTTGCACCCTGTTTCTGCCACTTGCTGGCTCTTTCCTTCTCTTTGAAAATCAGAATAATAGCAACAGTAATACTGGTAAGTTCTGTAGCGCTAGCAGCCACAGCAGGTGACCCCAGACTCTCAGTGGCTTAACACGGCAGGTTTGATTCTCGCTCACATTACTTGTCTACCGTGGATCTCTGCTCCACGCGGTTACCCAGGCAGATGGCGGTGCCCCATCTTTGTAACTGTACCTTCTGCGTTATGTGGCATCCACAGACGCTGCAGAAGGGGAAGAGAGAGAGAGAGAAGGCGCACTGACCCTCAGCTGCCTCAGCCAGGAGGTGACAAACCTTGCTCCAGCCCCAGGACATTGGTCAGAACTGTCACGTGTCTCCAAACCAGCCGGAAGGGAGGCTGGGCATGTAAGGAAGCACGTGGGTATTTGCTGAGCCCTAATTCCCTGCGTTTACATTTCCAGAATAGAGTTCTTTGAGGATTAATTGAGATGACGCATTTCAACTGCCAGCTAGACCTGGTACCGTGGAAGCTTCCCTCCCTAGTGATCCCTGATGCGCATTGCCCTTTGTGGATTACAGACTGTGCACATGGAAATGATGTCCACGCAGGTCACACAGTACCCGTAATACACTGAGGTGGGTTTCAGAGAGGCCGAGGGCCTCTGTGAATACACGGAGTGGACACACGGTGAACACACTGCGTGAGTACACAACAAGGCACCAAGCCAGGCCCTTGACCTGCAGCCCGGCGCTCCCATGGTCTCCTTTGGCTTTTCTGAAATTTACTGCTCTGAGGACTTCTTCGCGGATCCTCCAGAAGCTACTGCTGCTCCTGTCTCCTCGGCCTGCACCCTCATGGTGTGGAGCTTCTGTATTCGTCTTACGTGTGCCTGGGGTGGGGGCAGAAGGGGCCGGGAGGGGAGGCTGCAGGAACTATCTGGAGGCCGAGGTGAAGTGCAGGGGCATGAGGTGAGGGAGCCGTAGTTTTAGATATTCACAGTGGGAGCCATAGGAATTTGGGCCCCACACACACCGCTTTGGGAACTGCTGTGCGTTCAAGCTTCGGGGTGCCCCCCAAATGACACACAAAGTAATTGTGGGTCCCACCTACTCAGCCTGTTTCTCGGAGGACAGTAAGATGGTCAGACCCAGTTTCCAAGCCTGACTCCTCTTCTAGCACTCACGCATCCCTCTGGGCCTCAGTTTCCTCCTCTGCAAAATGGGAAGAACATGGGGACGCTATAAAGCCAGTCAAGTTCCTCGCACATAGTGGGTGTCAACGTGTTTGCACATCTCTCCTCTCCCACTTGAGTCGGAAGGTGGAGATGCCTGGCGAGAGACCGGCACGCCCGCCCATAACTCTCATCTTTTAGGTGGAGAGGCCGTGGGTCCCCACCCCGCGGCCCCAGGCTGAGCTCTCGTGGCGAGCTAACGTGGCTTCCATTTGAAATGGGAGAAGGATTTGGAGCCCTGGCCCTTGGACTTGGGCCCGTCTTTTCATGTCTAATTACCACTGTGGGCATGGGGCCGGGGGTGCTGCTGAGCGAGGCCCCTCCCGTGGGGCTCCTCTCCGGCTGGGACAGATGGCCGTGCTCTGGCTGGCCTAGTGCTCCAGACCCCCCGCCCTCCTCTCGCGGGGGCACCGCCTCGCCACCACCTGGTGCCTGACATTTCGGGCTCCCTCCAGCAGGGCAGGCCCGGCCTGCTCATCTGCTCTGCGCTTTTAGCCCCCCGGGGGAGGGAGGCGCTTCTCCCACCAAAACAAACACCCCCGGAATAATGGGGATTAACTGTCCCCCTGAACGGACCCCACAGAAATAGCTGGTGGGCTGGACACCGGAGGGGAGGGGCCTTTGGGAGAGGATGGCTCCCCAAGACAGGGTTCTGCCGTGGCCCGTTGCCCCCCTGGGCACAGTGGCCACTTGTTCCTGGGGGCACTGAAGAGAGTGACCTTCCACTGTGGCCGCCATCAGGATGTTGGGAGGCACACCGACTCCTGGCTTCTCTGAGAAGCTCTGGCTGGCAAGCAGGCCAGTTAGGTGAGTCGGGCACCGTGGGGGCCCTCAAACACACCTTACTCGCTCCTGGCCCAGACCTCAGCTTCTGCAGCCCCTCCCTCCCGGAACACCTGGGGCTGGGCGTGCACCAGCTCAAGAGCCCCTGAGGCGTGTGCTCGTTTCCCAGAGCTGCTGTCACAGAGAACCACCAAGTAGGGGCTTAAACAGCAGACATGTATTCTCTCGCAGTTCTGGAGGCTGAGTCCAAAATCAAGGTGTTGGCAGGGCCCTAGGGGAAGGTCCATCCTTGCTCCTTCCTAGCTTCTGGTGGCTGCTGGCAGGCCTTGGTGTCCTTGGCTTGTGGGCACATCAGTCTCTTCCTCTGTCGTCACATGGGGTTCTCCCTGTGTCGTCTGTCCTCTTATGAGGACCCAGTCATACTGGATTAGGGCCTAATGACTCATCTTAACTCGATTATGTCTGCAAAGACCCGATTTTCAAATAAGGTCCCGTTCATGGGTACTGGGGGTTAGGACTTCAACATAGCTTTTTGGGGCACACAATTCAACCCATAACAGGTGGGCACTATTATTGCCCCATTTACAACCCAAACAACCAACCTAAAGTGCTTTGGGTAATTTGCCCAAGTGCATACAACTGTACTAGTGAGTAATCGGTAAATTAATCTCTGTACACTTCAGTTTTCTTATCAGTAAAGTGGGGACTTATACCCACCTCATAGCCCAATTATGAGCATCAGAGGAGGCAAATGTCTGTGTCAAACACACTCTGTCCACAGCTAAGCGTCTGTCAGACGCGGTTATCCATCTTTGCTCCCTCCTGACGGGCCTGGAAGCGTGTGGGGTGTTCAGTCTGGGCTCAAGGAAGATGGATGTGTATGAATTGTAACCAATTGCAGAGAGAATGTTTTCTAGAAATAATGGTTTGAAATGACTGCGTGACAGGCACCATGTACTTTGTTTCGGCCTGTCTTCCTGGAGTTGCCAGCATCTCCGTCTCCTCCCGGGTTAAGCATATCAGGTTCAGGTGAATGTCTTGCTTGCTCTTTATCCTGCATTCACCTTTAGCGCTGGAGATCACTGTGACCTTTCCACATTGGGTGCCTGTCCCCAGGGGCAGCGTCTGGGCATCTCTGCACGAGGAGGGGACTTAGGAAGGCTTAGGAGACGCCTCTCGGCCCCAGAACACATCCCATGGGGGCCCAGGAGTGTCTGGGGCTCTGCTGTGGGGGCTGAGGGTTCAGATATGCAGCCTTGTCCCCATGCAATGGAAGCAGGGAGGCATCATGCCGTCAAGGGAAGGAGTGCGGCTTCTGAGCATGTGGCCCTGGGTTCAAACCCCGGTTCAGCCATGTACCATGACCTTCATTTGGCCTCTGACAAATTCACTTCTCTGTGCCACCATTTCACCTCGGAGGGTTTTACGAAGATAAAATAAGATTAAAATGCATAAATGTATCTCTTAGGATTGAATGTGGCTCTTCAAAAGTATTCAATGAGTGTTAGAGTTATTCTATTCTAATTCTAGATTCTAATTCTATTCTATTCTATCTAATTCTATTCTCTTCTGATTATCTTATTTATGATCTGTTTCCCTCAGTGGAATGGGGCAGAGACCTGTCTGTTTTGTTCTCGGAACCTACAAGGTGCAGTTTAGTGCCTGGGGTTGAGCAGATGCTCAGTAGGTACATGCTGAATGAGTGAGTGAGTGAATGAATGAATGAATTCTTAGTCATAGCTTCTTTGGGATCACATCCTTTCTTGTATGCACAGAGGCGTCTACCCAGAAGCCTCTCTTATGTGGGGCCGCTGGGGATATTATGGGAACAAACCCAGTGGGGAGCCCTGGGCGCCATGAAAAACTCAGGAAAGGCCCTGACATCTGGGGGCGGGGCCCCCCCTGGAGTGAAAAACAAGCTGAAGGTTGGAGGATGAGGAGAGGCGGGGGCAGGGGGCCTGGAGGGTGGTGTTCACCACAAGAAACAGGCTGTGTGGGGGCCCCGTGGGGGCAGCCACATTCGCAGTGCTGGGTGTCCCCACGACTTATGGGGGACAGAGAGACACTTATGCGGCCAGCAGAGACACTCCCCACACTTCTGAGACATGGAAGGGAGGCCTGTCTTCCAGTATTGTTACCTAACAAGTGTCCCCCGCCTGAGGCACCCGGATCTATGAAGATGCCAGCTGGATCAGAGGGTCCGCGTTCAATTTACAGACACATGAGCTCTCAGATCCCCGATCCTCCCTCCTGCCTTAAAAATAAAATTCGATTGACTAAAGTTCGACTTACACACTCTGTTAGGGAAAACATCTGTTGTGTAACGTGATCGTGTTGGCCGCCTCGCTTGAAACCCTTCAGTGGATTCTCAGTTGTGTTCAAAAGCCTTTCCTGCAGCCTTGGCCCCCGCCCCGACCCAAGCCTGCCTCCCTCTGCTCCAGCCCACCTGCCATCTTGCGTCCTTCTCTTGGTCCCCCATGCGGGGTCGCTCTGCATGCTCTTTCCCCTCCCCTGCAATGCTTTTCCCTCCCTCTTTAGCTACTGACTCCTCCTCGTCCTTTGGAGCCCAGCTGCTGTGTCACCTCCTCCGGGAAGCCCTCCTTGACTCCCGAGTGGGCCACATTCCCCACCTATTGCCCCCAGTTGCTGCACCATCCCCTCCTTAATGCGGTTTTTGTCACAGTTGGGAGAGGGTTGATGTGTCTGTGTGACTATTTAACATCCTTCTCCCCTAATCTAGTGTAAGCCCCAGAGGGCAGAGACCCGTGTCTCTCTGCCCATCCTCTGCCTCGCAGCAGCTGGCCCAGGCCCGGCACCGGGTGGTGCTCAGGAGGCGCCCCGTCCGTTTTCTCCTCTGCGGGCCGGTCTTTTTCGACTGTTTGGGCAATGAGCGCAGCTAATGTGTGCCAGTCTCTCGCGGTGTGCCTGGCACTCGCAGGTCAGACCTCACCCGGTGGAGAGGTTTACAGCCCCAGCTCCATCCCACCCGCTCCGCCGCCTCGGGCAACTTACCCAGCCTCTCTGTGCCTCTTCTCATCCATGAAATGGGACTAAAAATAATACCTGATTCATTGGGTTGTTGGGAGGATTAAATAATTAATTCATGTCAAGTTTATTTTCTCAGTTTGGGAGGCTGGAAGTTCATGACCGAGGAGTGGGCAGGTCTGGTTTCCCCTGAGGTCTCTCTCCTGGGCCTGCAGATGGCCGCCTTTGCGATGTGTCCTCCCGTGGTCTTTCCTCTGCACGTGCATCTCTCGTGTCTCCGGTGTCCAGTCTCCTCTTAGAAGGACACTAGTCAGATTGGCTTAGGGCCCACCCTAACAGCCTCATTTTAACCTAGTCACCTCTTTAAAGACCATATCTCCAAATACAGTCACATTCTGAAATACTGGGGTTAGGGCTTCAGCATATGAATTCTGGCGGAACACAGTTCAGTTCATAACACCTACTTCACTAGTATGATTATCCTCAGTTTATGGCTGAGGAAACTGGGGCACAGAGAGGGTAAGTCACTTGCCCAAGGTCACACAGCTGGTGAGCAGAGGTGTAGAAATGCCAAGCTAGTGGGTCTGAACCCCAGGCCTGCTCTCAAGTATTAGATGGTCTATTTCCTGGCTATGCTTCTCTGCGAGACACCAGGGTCGTCGCCTTTGAAGCCAGCTTCTGTCTTTACAGCCAGGGTGGGGAGGAAATAAGGATCCGGGGGTCTCAGAGGTCTCTCACCTGGCCCTTCGCTCTCTTCCAGCCCTTAATCCCTTGCTGCCAAACCTTTGAGGGAATGGGGACCTGTCGTCCTGCTCCCAGGCTGAGGGAGGCCGAGGCCACAATGGGGCAGGAGGGAGTGAGACGGTCCCAGGAAGTGAGGGGGATTATCCATTCCAGGGTTTTCTCCCTCTCCATAGTTCATTTATTTGATTTCTCAGGAGTTCTTTGAAAATAATCACGTTTTACTTGTGAAAGACCTAAGAAAAAAAAAATCAGAGTAAACATAGTAAGAGAATATGGAAATAGAACAAAAGCATATTCGATGGAAACGGACTCTCAGCCGTAACCCGTTCTCCTTGCCCAGCGACAGCCAGGGTCGCCAGCTCCTTGTGTCTCTTGAGTCGCCCTCTCGGTGAACGAGCACCTGTGCACACGGCGCCCTTCATTTCCATGTCTGTTACTTGTTCTGTACCTTCTGCTCTGCCTCCCGCGTGTTTTCGCTCGTCCTGTATCAGCATGTGCACTTCTGCTTGTTTTAGCTGGATGTCTCCAAAAGACCCTGAGCAAGGATTTGGGTGCAAATAGTTTCTATATGAGGTTGGTCCCAGAGAGGTGAGTGGGCAGGAGGGGAGGAGAGCCAATAAAAGGTGTGCTGATGAGCCAGCTGTGCTGTGCGTAAGTGGGGCTCTGTCCCACCGGGGACCCTCCTAGGGATTGTGGGGAGCATCCCTCAGAATCTTCCATCTCTCATTGGTTGAGGGTTGCTCCTGGGGACATCAGCTTCTGGAAACTTCCAGCCTGCCTTTAGGCCTGAAGGGGGTTCTTGAATATGGGCTACCAGAGTGAACGGAAGCGTCCCCTGAAGCTGTGGGGTGTCGAGGGTGGACTGCGGGATGTGGGAGAGGCGCAGCTCACGTGTCTGCTGCTTACCCATGCTTTGTGATGGGTGCCGAGTGCTCCATGGTGTGGACAGCCGTGATGCTTTGCGTGACTCCCACTTGATGAACTGAAAGGCTTTTCTCCCACACACCCCTTTCCCGACTCTACCAAGCAGATGATCTGTGGAGACCACGTATTGTGGAGGGGCCAGCTGGTCCGTGGCCATCTCTCTCCGGTAGTTGCCTGGCCCTCTCCAGCCTCTTCCTGCCTCCTACCCATCCCCGCTTGGTCCCCACCGATGTCATTGTGACCCATTCATCTCACAGGGTCCAGGAGCGTGGGCTCAGTGGCGTCTGTGAAAGAGGCCCGGGAGGGACTTACGAGAGGGAGGCCAGCAGGTCACGACAGAGGGTGAGTCCCTCCTCCCTCCAGGGTTGGACGAGAGTGTCCGTTGGCAGATCAAAGGGCTTTTTGTTGTTGTTTTATTTTCCTTTCCAGTGGCCTCTTGCTGGGGAAGCCGGCTGTGGAGCCAAGGCACACAGAACCACGTCGGGCTTTGGTGCTTTGAGGGGCTAGAACTGGGGCCACGGTGGGGAGCTTGCCCAGGGCCCTTCCCTCTTCTGAACCCAGAGACCAGATGGGGACACGAGGGCCCAAGCTCAGAGCCTGGTGGGCCCCAGGAGGCCTGGGAATGTGGTATTACCATGGAATTGGGGGAGCCGGTAGGGACGCCAAGAGAGCTAGACCACAGCCTAGACCCAACTCGTGAATGGCCATCCCCATTGTTCCCCAACTGAAGAGCTGGGAGAGCACTGGACTGGGAGTCCAGGGTCAGAGCCTAGAGCCTAGTCCTGCTTTGGCTTGAACTTGCGCCCATTTCCGCTGTGGACTTCTGCCATCTCATCCACACGCTGGGGAGCGGGGGCTGCCTGTTCTCCAGCTCTCCCTCCAACTCCAGAGTCTCCCCTTGGAGTCTGGAGCGAGCAGGGAATATGACTGGAAAGCCTTGAACCCCCTGGAGAAAAGCACTCAGGAAGCCTAGGCGTGGTTGTTGATGGAAGTGGGGGTGTTGTTTAAATAAATTAAAAGTGCGAGAGGAAAATCCATCAGCATTCTTTTCAATAGCTGGGATGATATGCATAACATTTCCTCCCTTTCATTTGATAATTTTTCCTCCTCCAAGTAGTTTAAAGAAAGAAAGTGTCTGATGATTTGCCGCACAATGAGCTCAAATAAAAATATTCCTTTTAAAAAGTGGTTGCTATGTAATTGAATTTAAATAATGGGCAATTTTTGTTTCTAAGTAGCCCAGCCGTTCACAAAGGTCTGTTCAAACCTGCTGAGAGGTATGGGTGTGTGTGTGTTTGTGTGCATGTGCAGAGAAAAGAGATCTCACTGAGAGAATCTTTTTGGCAAAACAATCATAATAACAATATATTTAAGTAAAGTTGTGTGCATGAGTTCGTGCATGTCCGCTGGTGAGAAATGCACGGGATTAAAATTAACCACTCTTCTAGAAGGAAGAGTTCCGAAGGCGGCTGTAGAATCCGAGTGGCATGTGAATGGGGGCTGGAAGGAAGTAAGAATTCCGGCTTCTGAATCCCACAGATCTGAGTTCCAATCCTGGCTCTGCCCCTCACCTGCTGCATGACCTTGGCAAGTTATTGATCCTAAGGGAGCCTCAGTTTCCTTATCTGGAGAAAAGGGGCAGCACAGGTGGGAGCAGGTGGCTAGCGGTGCTGGGCGTGGAGTGACCTGCCATGAGGGCCCTCTTCCCTTCCCTTTCTCTCCAGAAGCACAGCAGAGTTTTTCCGTGTACACACCAGACCCATATACGTGATCTCATTTGATGCCCAACAATCCCATCGGGGTGAGATTTTTAATCCCTATGTTATGGAAGGGAAACCTGAGGAGCCGAGATTGTAGAATTCCACAGATCACTTGATCGGTGGAGGGGGATATGAGGAACTGGGTTTGTCTGAACCATCGCAAGGCCTGGCCTTTTCCATCCTCAGGAGACTTCGCCTGTGAGGTCTGTTGGGTGCAGAAAGGGGCTCCTGGTGTTGCCTCGTGTGGGCGTTCATTCATTCATTCTTCCATTGTGTGTACTAGACTTTCACTGAAGATCTGAGATGGAGGGTGGTACATCCAGAGGGTGTCTAACCATCCCGCTCGACACTGCACAGCGTAGACTTTTCTGGGTCTTAAGCCCCTGAGCCATACCTACCGTGAGGGACTCTCCCGGGTCCCTGACTCAGGCTGGGCCCCCTTGCGCACTCCTCGCATCTCCCAAGCTTCTCCCTGGTCTCAGGCGCCCTCTGTCCCGCCCTCTGTCCCTCCCTCTGAGGACACGGAGTTTCTGCTCTCCTGGTCTCACCTGCAGGACCCCCAGCCCCTCGAGTGGGTGACACAGGCTTGGTTCTGCTACACGCAGAGAGCGAATGAGGAGACCACCTCTTGGCACCCAGCTCCCCCTCCTCTCCCGCCATACAAACTCTCCTTTTACCAGGGACCCTTTCTCAGGGGCCTGGCCAGGCCCTTGGCCCTCACACTCCCCATGCTGCCTGGTCCCCTGAGACTGGCTTGGCCCTGGCACACGGAGCTTCCTGAGAAAACACTGGTCTTCAGAGCGCTCCTGTGGGGAGAGCGGGTCACCTCCGTAGCTCACAGCTGTACTCTTGTCTCTCTTGTCGGTGAACAGGAGGCTGTGAACAGAAGCAGCACTTTTTCCCTGAATTCAAGAAGAATTCAGGAGCTGATGATGTGTGTCTGCGTGTGCTGGTCTGGGCTCCGCCCGGCCCTGTACCTGTGACGGAAGGGGCTCCCCAGGGCTGTCGGAAGTAAGTGCGATGTTGAAGGCAGCAGATGACGATATCTTTGGGGTGAGGAGGAACAGGATTAGGGCAAGTCCTGTCCCAGCCAGTGCAGTGGGTCATGGGAAGAGAGCCGTGTGGCGCAGTGGTTAGAGCGGGGCCTGGGGCCAGGCCCTCGTGGGTGGATTCTGGCCCGCCCCTTTCTGGTTTGTGTGGCCTCGGGCTGGTCACGTCTTAATACTTCCCTTGCTTCCTTGTTGAACTAGATAACAGCAGGGCAGGCTGGTGGAGGCTGCAGTAACTGGGCACCCGAGTGGGGAGGCCTCCGCGGGGCAGCCCTGCCTCGCCATGAGCAACGAGTCCCCAGAAGTGGGGGCAGGGGGCGAACTGGACCTCATGGGAAGACGTGTGCGGGAGCTAGGATTCCCCCTGGTTTGTGTTCCCCTTGGGTCCTCTCTCCCCCGTCACATCAGTCCTGCCACCTCTGGGAGTCACCAGAAGTCTCCCGAACACTGCAGCCGTTTCTGGAGTCCTGCCTCCCGTTCCCGGACGTGGACGGTGTGTGGGTGCCTTCCTCCACCAGCCCCCGAAGCCGCCATGCTCCACAGAAGGAGAAGACGGGAGGTGAAGAGAAGGATGCTCCCGAGGGAGGAAATGCCATTGTAACGCAATCCGAGGACCCAGTTTGGGGCACATTTTGCTGAAAATGGCCTCAAAAGGCAGATTTGCAGATGTTAGGGAACTTTTAGTATTTTTGAGCTTTTTTTTAGTTTCTAGCACCAGTGAGGGGAGAGCTAGAAGGAGCCATCTGGCCTGGGTGCTTGGTTTTCATTTACAGCGAAATGTGCTGTGAGTTTTTCTGCAAATGTTAATCAAGACAGACAGTGGGAAGACAACAGAGGCCTCCCAGGTGGCTGCTGGAAACACCTCCACGGTGGAGCCGCGCCCTGGGCTAGTGTGTATTATCTTTTCGGAAAAGGGCGATTTTCAGTGATGTCGGATCACCAATCTCAGCCGCATTAGGGAAAATCTCTTCCTTATAGCCCAGGATCAGCCTGGGAAGGAGGCCTCGCCTGCTCTTGGCTGCAGCCCTGCCTCTGAGCTGAGATCCCAGCCTGCAGCCAGCCTGGGTGCTGTCTCCACTGTTTACTGCTTAGTGGGGAAGAAGTGAAACAGATGTGATTGGTTTGAGATGAATGAGGTTACCATCATGTTTCTGGCTTTTCCAGTGGTTCCTAATTGATTGTGAGAGGCCCCCTGGAGTGGAGAGAAAGAGCCCTGGATTAGAAATGGGGAGGTAGTTCAAGTTCCAGCTTTGGCATAGCCTCGCTGTGTGACCTTGGGCAAGGCACTAGCCCTCTCTGGGCTTATTGCCATTTATAAAGCCCAGGGCAAAAACCAAAACCAAATAAACAAAAACACGCCCGGGGAGAGATAAATTATCTTCACAGCTAGCTTGGCAGGGTTGGCGTGGGAATCAGAATCAAATAGGGTGAAGAATGGGGCCAGGCTTGGGTGTGGTGCTTTCTCTGTTTCTTTGTAACCATCCTGAGCGTAAAAAGGCTGAGCCACTTAGAGAGGCAAGGGTTTCCGGGGCCAACAATACGATGCAGTTCCCTGGATGGCAAATGCTTTTCATCTCAAATGCCAACTCTGATCCATTGGTAGGGTCTGCTTGAGCCCAGCTGAGGGGTGGATGAGGCTGTGTTATTCACACTCTGCAGGAAGGCCTGCCAAGATCAACTATTGATATCTGCTGTGGTTGGAGGAGGGTGGGGTGCTAGCGCACAGGGTAGATTTGGGGAACCCTGGGGTGCTGGGTAGAGCCTGGGAATTGGGGAACCTGGGTGCTCTGCCGTCACTGGCTTTGTTGCTGTGTGACCTAAGGCGATGGTTCTCAATTGGGCTAGATTTCAAAATAATCGTGCCTGGGTGTTGGCATCCTCAGAGATTCTGGTTGGTGCTCTGGGTACCAGGTGCAGTGCTGGGCATGTGTGTTTTGAAGAGGCTGCTCGAGTGATTTCAATGTAATTTCATCCTGGTGGAGAAACACTCTCTAGAGGACAGCATGTGGACAGCCCCTTGAGGCCTCAATTCACTCTTCGGTATAGGGGGTGTTAGAATGTTCCCCATTATGTTACATGAATTCGTGAGGTGCCAGTATGCTCCTGAGGAAGACGGTCTGGCCGGTGGCTAAAATGAATGAAGCTCACAGGCCAAGATGCGAACCGTGGTCTGTAGGTCACATGCAAAAGCTGCTGATGTGTTTTGTTTAAGGTGCACGATGTTTAAAATGTGAAATGGACCCCACATTAAACTATTGGGGAATGTCACTAAAGCTGAATATATACGGACTGTATGACCCGACAATTCCACTTGCACGTATGTATCCAGCAGAAATGCACACGTATGCTCCCCAGAGTCACGTATAGGAATGTTCATAGCTTCATCATCCGTGACAGGCAAACTTGGAAACAACCGGAATGTCTGTACATAGTGGAATGGATGTAATCACACAGCGGGATACCACACAGCACAGAGAATGAATGAATGGACGCCCGCTGCTGACAGCTTGGCGGATCTCTGAATCCTAAGGTTGAGCAGAGACACGGGATGTGAGGGAGTATACGCAGTGTGATTCTCTTTATATCAAGTTCAAAGTCAGCAGCGTGAGGCTGTGGGGCTAGCAGTCACGATGGTGATGCCCTTTGGGCAGAAGGTGGGGAGGCCGGGCAGGGGCAGGAGCGGCTTCTGGGTGCTGGTGGGTTCATGATCTGCTTCTGGTTGGCAGTGCTGTGGGTGTGCTCAGTTTGTGAATATTCACTGAGCTGTGCGCCTCAGATCTTTGTACTTTTCTGTATATATGTTATATTTCAACTTTTAAAATTCTGTTAAAACATAAAGAGGATTCTAATGGATTGAGAAAGTGAGAGATGTAGCATAAAACTCTGGATTTCTGCTTTCCTTGACGAATGGGCTGCTCTGACAGTCTGGGCCCCTATGTGACAAGAGTGCGCTGGGGTGAGCAGCCCCCTGTGGGCGGGGTGTCTGCCTCTCCCGTTTTGCTCCAAAATTTTTGTTGAGATTTGCCATTGTGACCTGGAACAAAACGCTGCTGTTGGGGACTGCCAACCTCTGCCGGAGAGAAGGGCTCTGTGGATGTGCGATGGGTGACTAAGAAGGGGCAGAGGTCTCCTGGTTACGCTGGGCTTCAGTCCTGACTGTGCCTGACTTTACCGTCTCTGTGACTTTGGGTAAGTTATGTACTCTCTGTGAGCCTCAGTTTACCCATTTGTAAAGTGAGAAGAGTATCCCCACATCAAAGGATTATGTGGGGGTTAGGACAAGACTGTGATGAGAACGTGCACAGCACGCCTGTGGCCATGCATGCTTGGCAGAGCGACATTTGTCCACTCCCCACGGCCGGCCTGGTGCTGTCCCCTGGTGCCTGTTGGGAGGGGAGAGTCAGTGGTTACTGGGACGCAGCCGCCTGCACCCAGGAGATGGGAGACAGGCAACCCGTTCTCTGGGGCCCTGGCCGTGCCCTCGTCCCCGGCCCAGTCCTGTGCACCAGGGCCTGGCTTGCGTGGAACGGCAGGACCTCCCTCTGGCCAGTCAGGGCCTGGCGCCAGGCAAGGTGGTGACCGCAGCTCCCGGCAGCTGACACTGCCCGTCCTGGCGCCAGGCACTCCCGCACGGGCGGGCGTCTGCTTTGCCTTGTGGGGCAGCTGGTGCTCAGGAACGTGCCGTCTTCGCCCTGCTCCTCGGTGCCTTCCCTCTCCACCCTGCGTGCTGGGTGGAGAAGCTTCCACGAGAAGCTGGCTCGTTGGATCTCTGCTGCCCACCAGGCTTCCTTGTCCAGAAATCACTTGGGCAGGGATGTGTGGGAGCCCAGTGACGTCCCCCCTGCAACCTCAGTAACCTGATCTGGAAAGTGGGCCTTAATCATCCCTGGCTCCTCACTGCTGCTCAAGAATCCTAACTATGATGGTGAATATTCCTGATGCTATTGTTATTGGCTATGAGAAAGCATCAAGTGGGCCATTTGGGGTTGACTTTGGTCTAAAGGATGTGGTTGGAAATGCTGTCTTTGTCTCGGAACAATCTGTTTTGATTTATTCAACTGTGGGAATTTGAACATGGCCCACATGTGTTTCCTCCTCTTGTTCTCTCCCTCTCTCCAGCTCTCGGATTTCCTCTCATTCACTCGCTCCCACTCACATCCCTCCTGCTCACTCGTCCGTCCTCACCTTGGTCACCCTCATTTTCTCACACCCGAGTCAAGTGCAGGTGGGACTTCAAATGGCCCAAATGTTTTTCCTTCGACCTCAGAGGCTCATGCTCTCTCAACCACACACGCTCGCTACAGTCATTGTCACAATCACACTTCCCGCCCCCTCTCCGTCTCTGTCTCTCGCACCCCTGAGGGCCAGCAGAGCCATGAGGTCGGGAGACCTCGTTCTCACTCTGTCTCTTTTACCAACCCACTCTATGTCTGTGTGACAGGGACCAAATCACTCAACCTCTCTGAGCCTCGGTTTCCTCCCTTGCAACAGAGGCAAAGCTACCGGTTTATATTTAGAGATCACTTTCTTATGCAGTATCTCAGATGCTCCAAAGTAGGATTCTTTCTGCATCTTAAATTCCCTGACTCCGCAAATGAGTGGATTCGATCTCATTAGGCAGACTGGGTGCCAGCCTGAAATTACTTTTTAGCCTTTTCCTGGTACTGAAGAGACATCATTTTATTTTGAGCTAGAAATTAACACAAGGTCGGGAGGAAATAGAAAGTTTAAGAGATTACTTCACTCTTCACTTTAGAAAGACACATGTCACAGCATCTCAGTTGGTCTCATTCCTCTTCCTCCAGATGTCCCTGGCAGAGGTGACTAGGGAAATGGGAAGTGGTCAGTTTGCCACTGGCAATGGGGGAGGGGGTGGAAATCAGGACAAAGATCCTACATCTCCCGCCCCAAATCCGCCAGGAGGATCCACCTGACTTTGTGTCCCCCTCACTGCCCCAGGTTCTAGCTCTAAGAAAGCTAGAATTTGTTGAGAACATGCCACAAGGTGTACACGGTCCTGCGGAATCATTGCAACAGCCCTATGCCTTGTGTCAATATCATGCCCCTTTCAGCGATGCTGAAACTGGAGCACAGAGAGGCCGAGCATCACACAGCGTATCAGTGGCACAGCTGAGTCTGCAGCTGGGCCATCTCTGCCCTTCTGCTAAGCTTTGACCACTAAACCGTGCTTCCTGAGTGGCCCAGTGGTGCCAAGGAGAGGTGGGGAGACATGGGATTTTAAGATTGGAGCCTGAGTTTTAATCCCACTCTGCTACCAACTCATTATGAAGCTTGGGCGAGTCCCTCACCCTCTCTGGGCCCCAGTCACCCATTGAAAAATGGAGGAGAGGGACTAGTGGATCCCCAAGTGCCCCTTCCAGCATGGTATTCTGTGGTTGTCTGGGGCGTGTATTTCAGGCAGCAATTAAGAGTCAGGGTGCTGGGGTTAAGTTCTGGCTTGAGAGCTGTGTGGCCTTGGACAGGTTACCCAACTTCTCTGCAAACTGGAGAGAAGATCAACGCCTGTTGCACAAGGTGGCCGTGAGGACGAGAGCGGTAGAGTATGTGGGACCATGTAAGTGCTCCCTGCGCGCCAGCTCTTCCTGTGGTGTCGTGCTCTGTCTCGGCAGACCCTTTTGCTGGGAAGGTGGGCTTGCTGCCTAGCGTGGAGAGCCCCGTCCCAGAATGAGAGGCATTCCATCCCTAAGTTACGTTGTACATGCATCGCCATGATCCATTGGATAAAGACCATTTGGCCACCAGAATGCCTTGGGGTTTCTTAACCAAGGTACCATCGTGGGCTTTCCTAATGCGGATCATCTGGGATGATGTAGTCCAACGGCATTAACTTACTTGTAGCCATAAAACTTGTAGAAAGTTCAACATGGAGCCTCCAAATATGAAATAGCTCAGAATGGAGCAGTTGAAGCCGGCACAGGGGGCTGCTCCCCCCTCCCCAATTTCCCCCTCCACGTTGGTGTCTCCCGAGTAACCCCTGGGACACCCATTTTGAGAATCACAGGCCATGAGGTGATAGATCATGAAACTGAGACCCAGAAAGGGGCAGTGACTCACCCAGGACTCAGAAGCAGCCACGTCTGCTGGAATCATCTTCATTAGCAGTATCATTTTCCCTTGTTATTAGAGGGCCCTCCTGTGCTTCTATTGGCCCTTGATCATAATTAATCACCTGGAGACCCGTCTTTCAATATTGACACTTACTTAGTGGCTGACATTTCTGAATTCTCTCTCCTACCTTCCTCACAGCCGTCGGTAAAGGCTGGATGGATATTTATTGTTAAATCAGAGAAAATAGGGCCTTTTATTTGGATGCTTTTGAAACATAGTATTTATGCAAATAATCCTACCTGAGTCTGCAGGTGTTTGGAGACACAGGAAAATATATTTGACCAAAAAATGAATAAATAAACTGTGACCCGAATGAATTCACAGTTGCAGTGGTTTGTAGGGGCTCTCTAGAACCCTATGTAAATGAGGCATCTCTCCCTTTTTGCAGCCCTCTATGCCTGCTTTTGCAGCCCCCCCAACCCCAATTTGGTTTTCTGGATCACATGGTATTCCTCCCACAAAACCTAATTTCCGCACAGATTTAGCCAGTGGTGACCTGCCACATGAAGAGCATTAGTGGGAATCAATAGATGTGGGTCCCTGGTGCAGGCTTCACGCCTGTTGCATATAAAACACCCCAGCAGTGAAAGCAAGATGGATGCTGGCTGAACATCTGGGGCATCAGACCTCAGTGGGTCCCCCTCCCCATTTTGAAGGCGAAGTGACGTGGCCCAGAGAGGCTTGGTGACTTGCCTAAGGTCATGCAGTGATCTAACGGCAGAGCCCAGGTCCTCTAGTGTCCCTAGGCTGGGGCCCTTCCCAACACACCGAGCCGCCTCTTTGCTGAAGCCGGCTGCTCTTAGCTTTATGATCTAGGTACCGAACCCGTTCTGTAGCGCATGTGTGGGCAAAGAGAGAGATGGAGCGAGCTGTTAATTGCAGGCTGGCTGTTAGAGGACGTGAAGAGGTCTAGCTGGAGGCGATGCTATCGGAGCAGGTAGAGAGGTGTCCGAGATCTTTGCCGAGGACCCGCCGTGCTCCCATCCCAATGTGATGGGAGCTTCAAGAAGGGAGAAGAGCCGGTCCCTGCCCGCCAGTGTGGGAGAGACACATGTGAATTCAATTCAGGGCTGGCGAGGCCTGTGCTTGTCTTCCCAGCACGCTGTGTGCTCTGGGAGCGGGTGGGTGGGACATGGTCTTCTCCAAGCCTGACTTTGGCAGCCGGGCAGATGTGTTTATTTCTTCCATTTCCACTTGGGAGGCAGTGTCTGGGGCCAGGCTGCCTGGGGTTCAGCTCTGGGCCCTTTCTGCTTAGACCTGTGCTCTGCGGCTGGCTACTTGTGCTTGCATTTCCTCCTCTGTGGAAGAGGGATAGAAGGGTACCTTTCACTTGGGGTGGTGGTGACGCCTTAGTGAGAGAAGCCACCTGAAGTGCTTAGAGCCCTGCGCCCACACAGGGCGAGCAAGGAGTTTGCATTAGCTGTTAGTTTGGGGAATCTTAGATGGGGTGTGAATGTTTTCTCTGCTAAAAAATAATGTTTATCGCTTTTCTAATTCTAAAAGTCACATATACATATGGCAACTACCTAAAGATACCCATTGGTAATGTTTTGCTGTATTTCTTTCCAGTCTTTTCCCTATGCATGGATGTGTGTGTGTGTGTGTGTGTGTGTGTGTGTGTCTGTAATTGAGCATGTACTGTCAAAGTGTAATTTTTCAAAAAATTATAAATCATATAAAATCTCACATAAATCTAGAACGATCATGGGTCCAAAATCGATTTAACTCATTAATGAGGGAGCCAGCAGGATGGTAAACCTGGTTCTCAGGAGAATTAGAGAAATGGGTTATATAGGCATGGAAGAAAGAATGCTGGGATAAGATAGCTGGGTTGATACAAAACTGGTTAATGCCCTATAGGGCAATCAAATTATAACCTTTGGTGTTATCTTTCTACCAGACGGAAAAAAAATCTGCCAATTCACATGTAATTTCACATGAGTCAAACAAAGTCACGTTCTAGAATCCCCTAGATGATTAACTAATCCTTGGGTGGGTCTGCTACACAATGCTCCAATGTGATGTTGAAAAGACAGGCCTCCCCTTGCCTGATTTCCAAGTTTGGGATCATTTTTCGTAACAGTATCTATATATTCTCTCTGATCATCCGCTAGAAAACTCTATGCATCTCGCCTTCTACACTTAATATAGCATCACGTGCACTTTCAAAAGAGAGTTTTGAGAGGGGACCAGGAATCCCCCAAAGGGTGTGCCTGCTCACCAACCCCACTTGATGGAGGTGCCCCCTCCGCGTTGTAATCGTCCATTTCCCTGTCTCTCTCCCCATCTAGACTGAGTTCCTGGAGAGCAGGGATTTGTGGGACTGCACTGACTTCCTGGTCTTTCTCTCCTAAGCAGCTCACAGGCAGCACAGAGCGATTCACTCGGAGATGCTTCTGAGGGTGTGAATGTGGATGTTAAGAGGAATGGCCTTTGTCAGTTACAAGAGATGAACCGGGCCGTTAGGAACAAGCAGGCTCCTCTCCCGGACTCGGCTGTGTCCTTCTCCTGAGTCAAAGATGCCCCAGGTCCCCACGCAGTGTCACAGCCTTTTCACCTCCCCATCCCTGATCCTGCCATTTAATTGTGTTTGGAGGGCTGGACACACGCAGTCTAGAAAATCATTCTTGTCTCTTCTCTGTAGGACATGTAAGACTGAACTGTCTGAGTTCCTAACTTTCTTTCCTAATCGAGGTCGTAGAGGGGTAAAAAGTTCTTGGCCCCTCCAGCTGGGGAGGGCGCAGCGTGACTGGAAGGACTTATCTCCGCACTGTGAATTTTAAAGCTCTCTTCTTCCACGTGTTGGGAAAACCCATCAAAATGCTAATGGCTCTGCGGTCTTCCCTCCCGCGGACCAGGGTCTGCATTAGAATATATTTACATGGACTTGAGCAGGGAAGAATGGCAGAGTTGGGGTGCAGTTTTCCCAGATTCCATGGCAATCCTGTGGGTTATACAGTCAGAATTAATGCCTCACGTGGCGGGGGAAGGCTGTGGTTGGTGTGGGGTGGGCCCCTTCGCTCAACTCCGGTTGGGAGTTCTCAGCTTTCGGCTTCCTTGCTAAGCTGCAGGGTGGCCGGTTTGTAACATCTCTATTACTGTCGTGTGGCTTTTTAATACTGCCTCTATCAGAAGCAGCTATCCTTGGCCGGGCGTTCCCGTGCGTGAAAGACTGCACAGTGGATCCACACTGAGTCCGAGGTCTGGAATGTGTGGCGACATCATTCGTCCCAAAGCCAGCTTCAGCACGAGGACGGTCTCTGCTCTTCTTGAACCGTGTACTGGGAGCGCTGGCTGTTCTTGCAGCCTTTGAAACCCCAGGGATCTGCTCAAGCAACCCACCGGCCTGAGAACCATTCAGATGCATCCTTGGGAGGATGGCCGCTACGGGTTTGTCCTAATGCAGGCTGGACTCGGTGAAGCGGCTCTGGGGAATTGGGCTGCAGACAAAATTGTGGGTCCTGGTCCTCCCTCGGCCTGGTCCAGCTCTGTGACGGTAGACAAGCCTCTTGACCTCTCTGAGCCTCAGCACCTTCCTTTGCTAGTGAGGACCAGGACACTGGCCCCTTGGTAGATAGTTATGGGGCTCATGTCTTTTATTCGCTTGTTCACGCAGGTGACATGGTGGAGTCGGGGCTGGTAGGCCAGGCTCCACCTGAAGCGACAGGTGCCTTAAACCATGAGGGCTTCCAGGTCCTTCTGGGACCCACTGTCCAGGTCCCGGATGTGGGTGATTGCTGGGGACCTCCTCTTGTGAGAATGAGTGGGCCTTCCCTAGCAGACACCCGTTGATAGAATCCTTTATGCTTTCTTCTTCCCTCTCGCTGTGAACGAGGCAGCCGTGTTCATGCTGTGGCCCAGCTCTCTTTCCTCCCCTGTAGAAGGGGAGGAGTGATGATGCTCCCCGTGCAGCGTGAGTGGAAGAGGAGTGAAGGTCCAACCTAAAATGGGCTCCCATGGATGGCTGTCCCTCGTCCTTACCTCCTTCAGGAAACGAGCAAGTGCTTCCGGATAGCACAAGGGGGGAGCAAGTGCAGGGCAGTGCCTGCTGGCGACAGGGCATCTCCGGCTCCCAGAGGTTCCTGTTCTCCTTCCTGCCCAATGGAGCATCGTGGTGGCGTCTGTCTCACGCGGGCACTGCTGGCGAGGGCACGAGAGTCCCTGGCTGACAACGTGCCATCTGCAGAAAAGCCCTGTTGGGAGGTGCGGAGAGAGGGGAGACGATGACTCATGACAGTTGCATTGAGAATAAACAGCTTCCCGTGTTGACTTATAGGGTCATCCATGCCCTCTTCCCTGGCCCTTCCTCCCTCCCCAGGCCACCAAGCGCTAATGGGCTCAGACTGGGAGTCCCTTGCTCCCTGGGCAGACGCTCCGGGGACCTTTGCTGGCAGTTCCAGAGCCCACTGCCCTGTGCCCACTGACATGTAGGGGGCGGCCGTCCACTCCCCAGCAAAAATAAATTCCAGTCTTTCTGAGGATGTCCTGGCTGCTGCGCCAGTCCCACTGTGACCCTGGGGCACAGTTAGCAGGCCCATTCAGGGGCTCATGGGAGCCGAGGGTGATGGGGCTGAGTGACAGGGTGGCTGGTCCTGGGAAGAGCTCTTGCTCCCCCAGCGAAGCAAGTGCGGAGCAAGACTGGCAGACATGATAGGCGGGTGGCTTCATTAAGGGCTGCCCAGGGGGCTGTTGAGAGGCAGGACGCAGCAGGAATGCTCCTGGACACGCCTGGGCTCCTCTCCCCAACCCCCGCGCCAACCCCCCGTGTTGCTAATTTAAAACAAAGCAAAACAAAGTCCCAGCTTTGCTTTGGAGCCACAAACTGCAAGCTTTTATTTGTCAACAAGCGATGCGTTGGGCTGGCAGTGGCTCAGCCTGGATCCTGTGGCCTGCCATGGGTGTGGGGAGAGGGCGCCCGAGGCTGAGCCGGCCTCCAGGGTCTTGCTGAGGACACTGCCCCTTCGGGGGGCACAAGACCAAGAGTTCTGGTGGTCACAGGGCTCAGAAGGATGGCTGTTCCACCTAGGAGCCAGGAAGGGATGTAGGGGGGTGGCTAGACTGGAGAGAGAGAGAGATTGCTAGCAGGAGCTAGCCAGGAAGAGGCTCTTCATTGGGCTGATCATCTCCCTCCATCCTTTCCTTGCAGCATCTTCCAGGAAACCTTCTCACCTCTCCTCCTCTGAAATCCAAGTGACTTGGGATTTTAGGATATCCAGAGACTCTAAACCAGTAGTCTTCAACATTATCTGGAAACTTAATATATAAAATATTAGAAAGTCCAGCTGTTGTGAATTGTTAGCATATGTATATAGTGTAGACACTATCTGTTCTTTGTGTAGACCCCTGAGGGAGGGAGGGAAGGATCTGAGAAATCGTGGATCCACTACCATTTTTACAGAAAGCAGCAGCTGAGTCTGTTTTACGTAATTCCTGCTTCCTCTATTTATCGACGGCTTATTTAGCGCCAGGCACCGTGGGAATGACTTGTGATCTGTTAGCTCGGCTAATCCCCAGCTCAGGCCGGCGAGGTAGGGCTATGATTGTCCACACTTGGCAGGTGAGTTCAGTTTGCCTGTGGGGTCTGTGCATAGTGTGAGGACCTGAAGACAGGCCTGGAAGGATGGGCAGCCAGGGATCAGATGATAAAAGGCCCATGTGTAGGCAAAGGGAGGCCAGGGAACCCACTGAAGCAGGAGAGAGACATGGCACTCCGCATTTACGAGCTCAGTCTGACAGCAAAGGGGAGGGTAGGCTGGAGGGAACAGAGAGAGCAGGCTGGCGGACCAGCCAGGAGCCCATTTGCAGCAAGCGGACAGGCAACGATAAGGCTGAGCCCCGGCAGGGACAGGCAGGCGCGGTGGGGATGGAGGGTCAGGGGTGATGTGGGAGACATGGGAGGAGAATAGAACAGAGTATTTGATCTGGGTGTGGGTTATGCAGGGGTGCCCTGTTTGTGAAAATTCAGTAGGCTGTGGACTCATGGTGTGTGCGCTGTTGTGGATATGTTCTATTTTAATTTAAAAATAGAGCAGGAAGCATCAGAGTAGACATTAAATCTCTCATCTGGGCCTCGTCCAGGACACCGAAGTGGCTCTCAGAATTTTTCTTATAAATTGAGAGCAGATTTCCCTCATACAACGCAAATTTGCTTTGTTTGGAAGAAAGCAGAGAAGGAGGAAGACGTGAGTTTTGAGCTAGACCTTGCAAAGTGGGAGGATTTACTTAACAGTCATCACATTCATGACCACGGATGAAGCTCTGACTAGATTTCACGGAGTCTAAGGCATGCTTTATTTTTTTTATATTTTAATGTCTCTGAAGCCAGGATGTGTCATACAAAAAGTGACATCATAATTAATTCACTTAATGGCAGTGTTTTCTCTTTCTAGAAGTCCATAGAATAATGGTCCAATTGTAATCCATGGGGTCCTACATTCAAGAGATGGGATGCTGTGTGCCAGGCTCTCTGCTAAGTCCTTTGCAGACATTCCTCATGGAATCCTCGCAGCGTCTGATGACTTGGCTGTTGTTAGCCCTGTTTCCCAGCTGAGGAGTCCAGGCGCGAGGTCAGAAGGTCACTTGCTCAAGGTCACAGAGCTATATAGAGGTGGCCTCAGGATTTCCACCTGGGCCACTTCAAATCTAAGGGATCTCTGTGCAAAGCAGGAGCATGTCTGGGGCTGGGAGGGTGGTGGCCTTCCCTTCCACAGTGGGAGACGACCAGGTCAACAGCGACCACCATCGCCCAGCCCGCCATCTTTCTATGCTGCCTCTTGTCACCCAGCACCAGTCCCCCTCTTGGCCCTACACCCTGGGATTCTTTCTCCCTCCTAGAAGGGCTCTGGGTCTACCATCAGGAGTGACCTCCCTGCCCCCCGGAGAGGAAGGGCCGAATGAGCTCTCAGGGGAAAAGGGGAAGCAATTCTGAGCCCAGCTGGTTTGGCTCACACAATGCAGATTTTCCTAAATGGGATTTAGGATTAGTGCAGGATTTTGCCTCTCCTGGCACACTGGTAATAACCTAATCTCCTCTCAGGCTGCGGGGAGGCAGAATTCCTCCAAAGATAGGAGACAGCTTCGGGGTCCGGAGTGCAAATCTGCAAAGTAATTTTGTTCTTGACGGGTCCTGCCCACACCACCTGGCACACAGCCCGCAGCCTCTTTCCAGCCTGGCTGCAGCCTTTAATTTCGTTAATGTGTGACATTCACCCGGGCTGCGTGGCTGACAGGCACGCTTGACATCAGTACGTGTTCCTCGCGGTCCCCAGAGCTCATAAAAGCTCATTATCAGTTCTGAGCCTGTAAACGTAGTACTCGGCTCAGGTGGGCCCGAGTTCCTCAGAGAGGAGCCGTGCACATCTTTGTGAGCTGAGAAATAAACTCTTCCCTTCGTCCAGGGGACTCTGGCGACTGGGAGGTGACCGGAAAAACCCTGCGTTCAAAGTTGCATCCAAGAAAAGGGCCTCTTTCTGCCCTGCTGTTTGAGGGGAATTGATCCAGCGTTTGGGAATGTGGTTTGTCAGCATCTGTTCAGATGGGGAGTGTGCAGAGCCTCTGCCCAGCTCCCCCACTTGCAGGCACTGGCTTTGGAGTTGCAGGGACATTTCCACACAGAGATGTGGGCACCAAGGGGGTCATTGCAGCGAGAGTGTAATGGCCGGAAAGGGAAATACCCACATATCCGTGGTGCGAGAGGTAAATAAATTATGGTCCACACCTACCTCGGGATCCTGTGCAGCTGTGGAGAAGACTCCAGAAGACCCGTGTGTCCTCACACTCACAGGTAGATGTGACAGCAGTGAGAACTGGGGGTGTCAGACACCTGTGGTAGGATCCCATCTGTGTCAGAAGTCACTGTCTGTGTGTGGGCCCACAGGGGCTCATGCCCACACACACATGTGCACACATCTGTGATTATGTAGAATAAAGTCTGGGAGGTCATATTACACAGATTTTGCGATGGTTCTCTCTGTTAAACAGGATGGATGGGTAAGGAAGAATTGTCACTGTTTTTTTGTTTGCTGGCGAAGATTGGCCCTGAGCTAACATCTGTGCCCATCTTCCTCTGTTTTGTTTGTGGGACGCTGCCACAGCATGGCTTGATGAGTGGTACGTACGTCTGTGCCCAGGGTCTGAACCTGCGAACCCTGGGCCGCCAAAGTGGAGCGTGTGAACTTAACCACTCTGCCACCGGGCCTGCCCCAAGAACTTTCACTTTTGTAGTTAAAAATGAAAATTACATACATTCACACATGTCTGTATGTATATGTATGTACACAGCCACGTGTCGCTTAATGATGGGATGCTTCTAAGAAATGCATCGTTAGGCGATTTCGTCGTTGTGCGAACATCATGGAGTGTACTTACACAAACCTGGATGGTACAGCCTACACACACCCAGGCTACATGGGACTAATCTTACGAGACCCCTGTCATATATGCTGTCTGTCATTAACTGAAACGTCATTCATTATGTGGTGCGTGCCTGTGTATGTATGTGTGTCTGGATGTGTATGTCTGTGCGTGTATATACATCACAAATTCCTCTGATTGTAGCCTTAGTCTCGTCCATGATGCACGAGGTCCCCTGGCCTGACACTGCCGGGGTGGACGTCTGAGGCAGAGGTGGCCGAATAAAACAAGGTCACGTCCTCTGGCCATGCCCTGTTCCCCATCAGTGAGCAGAGGGTTCTGAGAACCTTGTCTACGCAGAGGGTGCGCCATGCTGGGATCTGCAGTGTAGACCTTGAACTCATCGCTCTCCTGCCTGCACCTCCCGCTGCGGAGATGGCAGTGGGCACCAGGCCTGACTTCCCTTGGACCTGAGCTCTGGTCCCGCTCTGCCCTGCTTCAGCCCTATGACCTTGGGCAAGGCATCTAACTCCTCTGCCTTCATGGTCGTTGTCCCTAAAGGGGAGATACCTTCTCATGGGATCAGAGAGCGTACCAGGCTTGTTGTCATTATCTCTTGAGACAACAGGACACTTGATCGGGGCTTCTCCTGGGCTGTCTGGTCGTTGGGGCAGAGGGTCTGGGATAGATGGAGATGGGGGACCATGGCTCGCCCCCTCCACTGTAAGTTCTCTTTTGTTTCTCAGCCGTGCATGTGAACAAGCCAGTCCCCTGGGCCCGGCCTAAGCCTCTCCTGGCAGGTATGTGGCCTGGACACGGTGAATTTGATCCTTGTCTCTTGACCTGAGGGCTCTTCGTCAAACTGACAGAGAGGAAGGAGGGAGAGGCTGGACTTGTGGCTCCTGCACTCTGGGGCTGAGATGTTTTTTCCCCCACCAAAGACCTCTCCTCTTATTCCTTATCTGTTCCTGGATGCCAGAGCTTGAAAGTGTTGGTCCGCCCCAAAGCCTGCATTCATTAAGCAATGATTAATTCTCTTTCGCATTTTCAAATTACTCAGAAAGCCTTTTTCCGCCTGAGGAAAATGGAGTTCCCACACCAAGTTGATAATATTCTAGCTCGAAGCAAAGAAATGTGATGTGATGTGGTGATTTGCAGGCTCGACGTCCTGGCATGGACGTGGTACAGGCTCCCGGGCTGATTTTGGAAGACTGAAAATACACGCCAATCCGGGGGCTCTGGGGACACCGTCCTGGGAGTGTCTGCAGGGCTGGGTGCTTGCTCTGTCTTTCTGGCCGTGGGTGCCCTGTCTGCTTCTGCACCTGCCGAGATGGGAGCAGGGAGCAGAAGCCTCAGGGAGTGGGTGCACGTGCGCGCTGAGGCGGCCCCCAGGAGCCGCAGGCCCCACTAGCGATTGCCTTTTTAAAATCGATTTCTCCCTCTCCTCCTTCTAGAGTTTACTGAAGCCACCATCAGAAAGAGACCTCAAGGAATCTTGACACCTTGAAAGGAGAAGACACCAGTTGAAAGAGGTATGATTTGGCAATGTGGTGGAGTGGTGTCCCAACTTCTTCAAACAAGAGGGTCTAATCTCTCCTCTCCTCTCCCTGCCCTCTAGACCCTCTGTTTCTGAGAGAGCTCTCAGCTCATGCTAGGGGTGCAGAGCAGGCGAAGGGCGGCTTTACTCTTGTCTGTTCAGGGATGGGGAGCGGAGGTGAGGCGTGAGGAGAGAGGCTGATGCTGCTGGGGGTCTCCCCGAGGCTGGCTGCTGCCCCGCTGAAGGGGCCGCGGGTCATGGGTGCTCCTCAGAGTCGGTCCAGGAAGTGAGAGTTGAAGGTTTGGAGGGAGCCAGCCCTCCAAGGGAAGGCAGGGTTCTTGGGGCTCATGGAGGGTCCTGCCTGTGTCCCCCCTCCCCACGCCTCCCCCTCTGCCTCCCCACACCCACCATGGCCTAGGGATTGTGGGAAGGAAGTACCTTCCTAGCGTGATTGCTCTCCCCACCCGCCATCTCAGGACTCTGTTGGGTAAGGTTTAACTCCACAGGACTAGGCTCCATCACCACATTCCACGATGGATTGGGAAAGGAAAAGCCTTGGTCTGCTTCTTGGACTCTGGGAGCCTCTTGGGCTGCCCACAATGCCAGGACCAGCGACGGGCTGGGTGGTCACCCAACCTCACGGAAGGTTCCTGAATGAGGAGCCAGGACGTCCGTCCTCCGGCCCAGTCTGTGCTCCCATTGTGCCTCAGGAGTCCTTATAAGCCAGGTCCCTTATTGGGCCTTGTTTTCTTATCTGTAAAATGGGGCAGCAGGGACTTGAATCTCTGTTGCAGCCCTCATGTCCTCAATTTCTGAGGTTCCAGGGGCGGAAGTAGAGGAAGTGACAGGTGTGGTGGGCAGCAGGGGGGTGGGGATGGAGCGGGGGGCTTGGGAAGGCTGTGGAGAGGAGCGGGGATTTGAAAGCTCCCGGGAGATTTGAGTGCCAGTCTTGGCAGGGACGACTCTGACCCTCCGTGGAAAGACCACAGGGTCTGAGGTGCAGAGGGACCTGGGTGGATCCCAGCCAATCAGAAGAGTCAGGTTAACCCACGCTGACTGAGCGTGATCTCTGAGCACGCGCCTGCGTCATCTCACTTGGTCCTCTCAGCGGCCTGTGATCCTGGCACTATTCTCACCTCCGTCTCAGAGAAGAGAAAACCTGGCCTCAGAGAGGGTAAGTCGCTTGCCCAAGGTCGCACAGCAGTGAGCAATGTGGTGGAGGTTTGAATCCTCTGCCTGAACAACCCTACAATTCTTGTGTATTTTGCTTACCAGCTCTGTGACTTGAAGTGTAAGGTTAAAAATAACCGTTTAGCCAAATCGCCTCTCTGAAATTCCATTTCCTAAAAAGACATCAAAATGACTTGTTTCCTTGCCCTAGAATTTTTTTTTTAAACTTTGGGCTCTTCTTAAAATCCCTTTGGGTCTTGGTTTCCTGATCTCTAAGATGGGAACATAACACCCATCCATGGGGTTGTTCTGGGGAGATGATGAGATGAGGGAGACTAAGAAAGCTCCCCATACTGTTCCTCCCTACACACCCCCTCCACCGGCCTCCCCCACCCCTAAGGCTACTGTGAGGGTGGATGGGTGTACACACTGTAAAGTGTGGTACCCAGCCACCTGCTTTCCCTGCCCCAGAGCTGCTGTGAGAGTGGATGGGTGTACACGCTGTAAAGTGCTTTGCCCAGCCACCTGCCTTCCCCACCTCTAGGGCTGCTGTGAGGGTGGATGAGTGTACACACTGTAAAGTGCGGTGCCCAGCCACCTGCCTCCCCCACCCCAGAGCTGCTGTGAGAGTGGATGGGTGAACACACTGTAAAGTGCTTTGCCCAGCCACCTGCCTTCCCCACCCCTAGGGCTGCTGTGAGGGTGGATGAGCGTACACACTGTAAAGTGCTGCGCCCAGCCACCTGATGGCATTTGCAATTTCGTCTGCCTCTGGTGCCCGTGGTTGGGAAGCACTCGGCCACGTTCCTCATGACTGATCTGATATTCCCCAGTCTCCAAGCTCATCCTCTCACTTTGGGAGTGTGCTCGCTGGCTGGCCCGGATTCTTTTACGCTGGAATCCAAGCAGGGCGGCCGGCTCCCAGCAGCAGATAAAGCAGGGCCAGGCCGAGGCCTGCGTGGACGGTGGCAGAGGAGCGGCGAGGCCCGGGGCCTGCGTGGGCTCTCCATCACCGGCCACGTCTGTGTCCTGCTGCTTTTCCCTGCTCTGCCAGCCACCAGGCCATAATCTTCATTATAAGCCTGTTGGCAGAGGCTGCCCGGGTCCCCACAGGAAGCTACAGCCTTATCGCAGAGCCTGGATCCACACGGTCTTCATAGTCAGGAGAAGGCACTGAAGCAAGTTGGAAAAGGCTGGACTTCGCCGGGGCCTCTCAGCCAGGGCTGTTTCTCCAGCGGGGCGGCCGCGGGCCTTGCTGTACAAGCGGAAGGCCTCTCTCCAAGGACAGAAGAAAGCAGCAAGGGTGCTGTTGTTTGGTTTATCTTCAGGAGTGTTGCCGAGGGAGCAGAGCGATTTTGCCCAGCCCCTCTTGTGAGCCAGGGAACAGATAAATGTTAGAGTCACAGGGAAACATAAAGATGAGCGTAAGGCACAGGCAGACAGCACATGCTGTTAGGGGAAGCGTCTGCTGGGGTTTGGGAGCCAGACTGGTGGAGGCCGCGTCCCAGCTCTGCCCTTCTGTAGCTGTTTGACCAGTGAGTGACTTGATCCCTGTCTCAGTTTTCTCATCTATAAAATGGGCACACAGCGGCCACCTCCCTGGGTGGTGGTGAGGGCGAGGACACCACCAGCCGGACGCTCCTGTTGGCTTTAAACGATGGCAGCCCCCTGGAATAACGTGGCCTGCCAAGGTGACCTCTGTGAAGAGGCTCGGGCTCTTGGGATGGGGGAGCTGGGTGTTTGTGACCCAACAGTGCGGTTGCCCTGGAGACGCATGCCTCTTTCTGTGCGTGGTCTAAAAAAGGGCTGAATGCAGGGCCTGGGTTGTGTCAGCGCTCTGTTCTGACACCCCGGGGCGTGGGGCCACGTCGGGTGTGAGCAGCTCTCCCTGAGCTCTATCCCATGGTTTATGCTGCACTCCTGATGGTCTTCAGTGCACCCTGTCTGAGGATCATCACTGATCCTGCCACACCCCAAGAGGCAGGGTTAATCAGCTCTGTGTAGGTGAGGACGGGGGCCTTCAGCGGAACTGTAAATTACTCCAGGCCTCAGCTCTAAAAAGCAGCAAGTTTGGGACCTGAATACAGGGCTCCTGCCCTAAGGACAGTGTGTTGGCCATGGCTCCCCGCAGTGCCCACAAAGTCACCCCGCATGGCACCCCTCCACACTGACAGAGGCACTCTGCCTCCGTCCACAGCCACAGGCCGCAGCACCCCGGTGGCTCCCCACAGCGCCCACAGGGCCACCCATGGTGTCCACGAGGCACCTCGCAGGACTCAGCCTCCCCCCGTGATGCTCATGGTGGTGCCCCTTGTGTCACAGAGCCCCCTGCATGCCCACAGTGACACCCCGTGGCACCCATGGTGGCGCTCTTCCCACGGTCTCCACCCGGCTTGGCACAGTTTGGAGCTCAGGCAGAAAGGGAAGTCCCCTCATGTCCTCTTCCCCCGGCCAGCCCTCTGCAGCAGGCCGAGTGCGCGAGCGGAGGCCGTTTCTAGGAGGCATCGGGATCATCCTGCTGCTGAGCTCTGACAGCGGGAAGCAGGGGTCAGGAGGGTGGTGCGGTTTGGCTGCCACAGCAGAGCCCATCCCTGGGGGCCAGCTGATCTATTTTTCCTTTTGTGGCTTGTGCTTCTGGTGTTATATCTAAGAATCCGTTGCCAAATCCAAGGTCATGAAGATTTACCCCTGTATTTTCTTCTAAGTGTTATGGTTTTAGCTATTCGAGTTGATTTTTGTATACGGTGTGAGGTAGGGGTCCCGCTTCATTCTTTGGCATGTGGTTTCCCAGTTGTCCCAGCTCTGCTTGTTGAGGAGACTGTTCTTCCCCGTTGGATAGTCCTGGCGCCCTTGTTGAAAATCCATTGGCCATAGGTAGATTGGTTTCTGGACTTTCAATTCGATTCCATTGGTCTGTATATTCTTCTGACAGCACCCTGCTGTTTTGACTACTGTAGCTTTATGTGTAACTTTTAGAGGAGCATTAGTAAATTTTAAACCTCCCCAGCTGATTCCAATGTGCAGCCAAGGTTGAGCATTACTGGTTTTTAGAGGAAGACGAGGCACAGATAGGGAGGCCAATGGGAGGCTGGCAAAATGATCCAGGGCGGTGTGGGTCGGAGAGGATGTGGCCCTGAAGCCAAGCCGCAGTCCTGGGAGTGAAGAGGCCTTGATGGAGTTGAGAGAGGTGAGTGAGGGAGATGTCTTGATACTTCTTGATTCCAGGAAGGCTTTGGAGATGCCAAAGGTGACAATGGAAGCCAGTGGTCTCGGTGAACTTGGTAACCTCCTACCCACCCGCAGTGTGATTTGGAGGAAGACCTGGGTCCCAGTTATAGCTCTGTTATGCTGTGTGACCTTGGGCAAGTCGCTTGACCTCTCTGGGCACCTTCATTGCCTCTATAGGGTGGATTGGTATTCTCTGCTGCTCACGCAAAGGGTTGAGCGAGGGTCAAACGAGTCAGCTTTGCAAAGGCTGGGAGGGACTTAAAGGCAACTGAATGCATGGCAGAACCTCCACCCCTAAGTCCCTGCCGGGTGGTTGTCAGTATCTATACCTAACCTAACCGCCAGGGACTCGGGGCTCATGGCCCCTGTGCTGCCTGGGGCTGCCTTGGGCTGGCTCAGACAGGTCAATGTGTCACCAGTGCTGAGTTGAAATCAATTTTCTTGTACCCTCTGTCTGCTTGCCCGAAATCTGCCTTGTGGGTCTCTATCACCCTTTTCCTCCAGGCCATTCTCCTGCATCCCCACCCCGCACCTTCTCAGCTGGGGGCTGAAGGGTTACAGTGACCCCCACCTCCCTCTGAGGACGCAGGTCTGGGTCCTCTCCTGACTTCTTGCTCATCCCCCTCTGGTGGACTCTGGCCTGAACTTGGCACTTTCACAGTTGAGCCCTCAGAGCCGAGGCCGAGCTCCGGCTGTGTTCTGACCCCAGCCAAGGTGGGTGGGACCGTCAGCTCTCCCAGTCCAGAGCTTTTACATCTATTCATGCAGCTGAGATGGCATTGGGGTCCAGGGGTTCCCGCTCCTCGTTGGATTCGAGCTCTCGTCTGCTCGTTGACCAGGTAGAAGAGGGATTCACTCTTGCTCCGTACGTCACATTTTCCATCTGGTATTTAGAAATCGTCGAGCAGTCTACCCCAGGAGGGAGAGCGTAGCTTTAGCCTTCGATCAGTTTCAGGGCTGGTTTTAACTAGTTATTAACCTGGCAGATGAGCTCAGTTTCCTCCCCTGTTGGATGAAGACAGTCATGGCGCCTTGTTGGTGTTGTGGTCAAGGTTACATGAGACGATGGATGTCAGGCATGTCTCCCACTGCCCGGGAAGGAGTCAACCTTCCAGAAAGTGCTGGAGGGACGTCATTACTATTATCATCCGAAGACCACCCTTCATTTTTCTGCAAGTCAACAGCTGGGGCGCAAGCCCTGAGTTTGAGCCCAGAAGGGGACAGCAGCCCCCGGCCTCGTCTCCCTTCCTGGCTTCCCCTCACTGCCTGTCTGGGACACGTATGTGAGGGCACAGGGTGACAGGCTCTCACCACCCCAGTTTTCTGCTCCCTCAGCCCCACGTCTGCCAGAACTTTCTGGCCTCAGACCAGCGCCGTGTCCACATGTGACTTGTGACAGCTCCCTGGGCCTTTTCTCCCTTCTTGGATATTTTCCATCTCAAACCCTTTCCCCCTTTTCTTTTTGAAGTTGTTTTAAATTTACACAAGAAGTTTCATTCTGGGGCCACACACCCGTCGTTCCTGACAGGAGGTAAGCCGGTGGAGCGTTCCCCTCGGACATGCTCCATCTCCCTGACACGGTTGGCAGTGAGAGCAAGGCCGGGCCCATTCACGCTGTGGGGCGGCCCCTCCTTGACATCATGGAGACATAGTAAGTCTTCATTCCCCTCGTCTAAAGAGTGAGCACAGCTCTACTTGTCTGTTTATGCAGCAAAAAAGAGCGGAACGTGCCCTTCAGAGGCTCTATTATTGTTTTTTAATAATGACGTATCTTCACGTTGGGAATGACAGCTGAAGAACTTTCCAACAGCCAGGTGTGGCAAAGAGGGAGGGAATAGAACCCCATTGTCAGATGCCCTGTCAGCATCAGAGAGGGGAAGTGACTTGCCCAAGGTCACACAGCTGCAGAATGGTAGAGACGGGCCTAGTCTGTGAGTCTCCTGACCTGGGCTGGTGGTTCTTCTGCCTCTCTTAGCTGCTGCTTTTATTAGTTAAAAATGTAAAATAATATACTTTAATTAGCCTACAAATAAAGGAAAAAGTCCAAATCAGCTGGCACTGCTGCTCTGTTAGCTGTTGCAGTTTATTATCCGCACAGAGCTGCTGGTGCGGGAAGAAATGAACGTCGCCGTTCCCTGTGCCTTGGGGTTCACTAGGGTGTCCCCCTGTCTGGGGCCTGGGCGGGGCCGGTAATGAGAGAAAGGCTCTGAGGGATCCAGGCAGGAGACTGGCCTCTGGACTCCACAGGGTTTTTTTTTTTCGATAGACATTTTCTAGAGCAGTTTTAGGTTCACAGCAACATTAAGGGGAAAGTGCAAAGGATTCTCATATTCTCCCTGCCCCTGCTCATGCCTCCCCCACTATAGACATCCTGCCCCAGAGTGGTACATATGTTACAATCAATGAACCTACATCGACACATCATTGTCATAAAGCCCATGGTTTCCACGAGGGTTCGCTCTTGGTGGTGTACATTCTATAGGTTGGGCAAATGTATGATGACATGTATCCATCATTATAGTATCATACAGAGTAGTTTCACTGCCCTGAAAATCCTCTGTGCTCCCCCCATTCATCTGGCCACCTCTGATCTTTTTCCTGTCTCCATAGTTTTGCCTTTTCCAGAATGTCATATAGTTGGAATCATACAGCATGTAGCCTTTTCAGATTGGCTTCTCTCACTTAGTAATGTGCATTTAAGTTTCCTCCATGTCTTTTTGACTTGATAGCTCATCTCTTTTATTTTTTTCCAATTTTTTTTATTGTGGTAAAATATACATAATGTAGAATATACTGTTTTAACTGTTTTTAAGTGTACAGCTCAGTGGTATTAAGCGCATTCACGTTGTCGTGCAACCATCACACCATCCATCTCCAGAGCTCTTCTCATCTTGCAAAACTGAAACTCTGTCCCCATTAAACAATAACTCCTTGTTCTCCTCTCCTCCAGCCCCTGGAAACTACCATTCTACTTTCTGTCTCTATGATTTTGACTACTCTAAGTACCTCATATGAGTGGAATCATACGGTATTTGTCCTTTTGTGACTGGCTTATTTCACTTAGCATAATGTCCTCAAGGTTCATCCTTGTTGTAGCATACATCAGACTTTCCTTCTTTTTTGTGGCTGAATAATCTTCCTTTGTGTATGTAAACTACATTTTGCGTATCCATTCATCTGTCAATGGACACTTGGATTGGTTCACATTTTAACTATTGTGAACAATGTTGCTAATCTCATTTCTTTTTAGTGCTGAATAATATTCCATTGTCTGGGTATAATATTGTTTACTTATCCATTCACCTGTTGAAGGACATCTTGGTTGCTTCCAAGTTTTGGCAATTATGAATAAAGCTGCTATAAACCTCTGCGTGCAAGTTTTTGTGTGGACATAAGTTTTCAACTCATTTGAGTAGATACTAAGAAGTGCAATTTCTGGATCATACGGTAACGTATGTTTAGTTGTGTGAGAATCTTCCAAAGTGGCTGAACCATTTTGCGTTCCCACCAGCAGTGAATGAGAGTCCTGTTGCTCCACATCCTCGCCAGCATTTGCTGTTGTCAATGTTGTGGATTTTGGCCATTCTAATAAGTGTGTAGTGGTATCTCATTGATGTTTTAATTTGCGGTCCCCTAATAACATGGGGTGTTGAACATCTTTGCGTGTGCTTATTTGCCATCTGTATATCTTTGGTGAGTTGTCTCTTCAGGTTTTTTGCCATATTTTAATCGGATTGTTCATTTACTTACTGTTGAGTTTTACAAGTTCTTTGCGTATTTTGGATAACAGTGTTTTATCTGTGTGTCTTTTGCAAATAATTTATCCCAGTCTGTGGCTTCTCATTCTCTTGACAGTGTCTTTCACAGAGCAGAATTTAATTTTAATGAAGTTGAGCTCATCAATTATTTCTTTTGTGGATTATGCTTTTGGCGTTGCATCTAAAAAGTCATCGCCATATCCAAAGTCATCTAGATTTTTCTCCCGTGTTATCTCTCAGAAGTTTTACAGTTTTGCATTTTACATTTAGGTCTGTGATCCATTGTGAGTTAATTTTTATGACTGTTGTAAGATCTGTGTCCAGGTTCATTTTTTTGCGTGTGGGTGTCCAGTTGTTCCAGCACCATTTGTTGAAAAGACTGTCTTTGCTCCATTTTATTGTCTTTGCTCCTTTGTCAAAGAACAGTTAACTATATTTATGGGGGTCTATTTCTGGGCTCTCTATTATATTCCATTGATCTGTCTGTTCTTTCACCAATACTGCACTGTCTTGATGACTGTAGCTTTATAGTGAGTCTTGTAGTTGGCTAGTGTCAGTCCTCCAAATTTGCTCTTCTCCTTCAATATTGTGTTGGCTGTTCTGGGTCTTTTGCTTCTCCATATAAACTTTAGAATCAGTGTGTCAATATCCACAAAATAACTTGTTGGGATTTTGATTGCAATTGCATTGAATCTGTAGATCAAGTTGGGAAGAACTGGCATCTTGATAATATTGACTCTTCCTATCCATAAATATGGACTATCTCTCTAATTATTTAGTTCTTCTTTGGTGGCTTTCATCAGAGTTTTGCAGGTTTCCTCATATAGATCTTGTACATATTTTGTTAAGTTTATACCTAAGTGTTTCATTTCTTTTGGTGCTAATGGAAATGGTATTGTGATTTTAATTTCAAATTCCACTTGTTCATTGCTGGTGTATGGGAAAGTGACTGCCTTTTGTATATTAACCTTGTGTCCTGCATCCTTCCTTTACTATAAACGCTTATTAGTTCCAAGAGGTTTTTTTTTGTCAATTCTTTCAGATTTTCTGTAGACAATCATGTCATCTGTGAACAAAGACAATTTTATTTCTTCCTTCCCAATCTGTAAAAATAAACACTTGTAAAAATAAAAAAAGCTTCCTTCCCAATCCGTGAAAACAAAAAACCTATGTGTTATTGCGTTAGCTAGGGCATCAGTACAATATTGAAAAGCACTGGTGGCAGGGGACCTACTTGCCTTGTTTCTGATCTTAATGGGGGAGGTTCTAGTCTCTCACCGTTAGGTATGCTGTTAACTGTAGGGTTTTTGTAGATGTTCTTTAGCAAGTTGGGCAAATTCCCCTCTATTCCTAGTTTGCTGAGAGTTTTTATCAGAAGTGGGTATTAGATTTTGTCAAATGCTTTTCCTGCATCTGTTGATAAGATCTTGTGATTTTTCTTCTTTATCCTGTTGATGTAATGGATTACATCATCCGATATGTAAATGTTGCATACACTTACATACCTGGGATAAATTCCACCTGACCATGCTGTATAATTCTTTTTCTTCATTGTTGAATTTGATTTGCTAACATTTTGTGGAGGATTTTGGAACTATGTTTATGACGGATGTTGGTCTGTGGGTTTTCTTTTCTTATAATTCCTTTGTCTGGTTTTGGTATGGGGGTAATGCTGGCCTCATGGAATGAGTTAGGAAGTATTCTCTCTGCTTCTATCCCCTGAAGGAGATTGTAGAGAATGGGTATAATTTCTTCCTTCAATGTTGGGTAGAATTCACCAGTGAACCCATCGGAACCTGGCGCCTTCTGTTTTGGAATGTTATTAATTCTGGATTTGACTTTAATAGATATGGTCCTACTCAGAGTGTCTATTTTCTCTTGTATGATTTTCGGCAGATTGTGTCCTTCAAGGAATGGGTCTACTTTATCTATGTTATCAAATTTTGGGGCATAGAATTATTCACAGTCTTCTTTTATTATCCTCTTAATGTTCGTGGGAACTATAGTGATGTCCCGTCTTCTATTTGACGTTAGTAATTTGCCTCTTCTCTCTTTTTCCTTAGTTAGTCTCGTTAGATGCTTTTTGATTTTATTGATATTTTCAAAGAACCAGCTTTTGGTTTTATTGATTTTCTCTATTGATTTCCTGTTCTCTGAAGCCCGTGTTTTGTTTTGTTTTTTTGAGGAAGACTGGCCCTGGGCTAACATCCGTGCCCATCTTCCTCTACTTTATATGAGATGCTGCCACAGCATGGCCTGACAAGCAGTGCGTCAGACCGCGCCTGGGATCCAAACCTGCGAACCCCGGGCCCTGGAAGCGGAGCACGTGAACATAACCACTACGCCACCAGGCCGGCCCCTGAAGCCCATGTTTTAATCACCACTCTATCACTATCTGAGGGATCATGGGGTAAATCCCCACCATTCTCTGAGTCTCAGTTTCCACATCTGCAGAATGGGTGTGTGATAACAATACCTAGCACAGAGTTGGTTTGAGGACACATGTCAGTTGTGAGTCCACATTCGTTGATTCAGTAAATATCTGTTGAGCCTCCACTGTGTCCCAGGTGCTGCTCTACGTGCTGGGAATATCGTAGTGAACGAACAGCAAAGTCCCTGCCCTCGTGGAGCTTGTCTCCTAGTTGGGGAGACAGAGACAAACAACTAAACGGAACGTCAGGCAGTTGTAGGTGCAGGAAGGGACAGGGGTGGCCAGGGTGGCTCTTTTGGATCGGGAGCACTTGGAAGGCCTTCCTGATCAGATGTCATTCGGGCAGAGACCCGAAGGCAGTGAGGAGCCAGCCTGGACTTCATCTGGGGGAGAGCCTTCCTGGCAGAGGGAACAGAGGAGTAGGGCAGTTAGGTGAGCGGGTGGCTGACAGGTGGAGTACCAGCGAGGAGGCCGGGGTGCCAGAGTGAGGGTGCTGTGGAAGGAGAGGCGGCCAGGGTGGACTTGGGATTTTGATTCTAAGTGGGATGGGAAGCCAGTGAGCAAGGACGAGACAGGATCAAAGTTACATTTGACCGAGATCACTCTGGCTGCTGAGTGGAGAACAGACCTCAGGGGACGGGGACCGGCGTGGAGACTGGTGCTGGAATCCAGGCAGAGATGAGGGGGGTTGGAATGGGGGTGGTGCTGCTGAGGACCCACAACGTTCAGGGTCTGTTTTGGAAGTAGAGCTGATGGACGTGCTGATGTGTTAGATGGGGTGGGAGAGAGAGAGGCATCAAGAACGACCGTGGAGTTTGTGCCTGAGATGGAGGGGCCTGGAGTGGGCTAGGCTTTGGTGGAGGGTGAGGGGACATACTGAGTTCTGCTTGGGGGGCATTTTAAGTTGAGACATTATTAGCCCTCCAGATGGAGGTGGCGAGAACATGGATGGAAATGCAAACCCGAAGTTCACAGGTCAGATCGGGGCTGGAGAGACAAATTTGGGAGGCACCAGCTTCTAGAGAGTATTTCAAACCGTAGGCCTTAATGAGGTCACCTAGGAAGTGAGTGTAGTTGGAAGGTGTTGGGGGACTTCAGGGTCTTGAGGGCCACCCATCCAGGACACCAGGGCAAACAGATCTGATTTCCCCGATGCCCTGGGAGCTGTTGAGTGGCATGGAACGAGGAAGAGAAGCCACTGCGAGAGCAAGCCCTGGGCCTAGTGCCTGCCTGGAAGGAGAGCCCCGTCCAGCTGTAGGTGCCCGACATCACATGTAACAGGTACAGCGGGGACTGCTGGGGTATTCGACACCCGGGGCGGGGGATGTTTAATACCTGCCTCTTCTATACAACAAAATTATTTTCAGTAATAACGATGAAATAACATCAGTTCTCATAATGAAAAGAAACACAGACAGTGAAACTTTCCTTTTTGTGAATTTCGTGTATATAACCATGCCAGTCCACAAACAAACATTACAGCACAGAAAAGGGAAAAAGTAATGGGTTCACACTTTTAAATTACCTTCATGGATATTTTGAAAAAAGAGAAAAAAATACAGAAAGAAATTTCCAGAAGAGTGAGCCCCACAAGGTTCAGAGAGTGACCTGTGCAGAGGTGGCAGCCTTGGCAATAATCCAGTTGCCGTTTCTTCATCGTTAAGATCGCTGTGCTGCCATTACTTGGTTCAAATCTACTGTTTCAGTGCAAGCATATCTAGTGGCACGGGGGCTGGAGAGGCGGACTCTGTGCCAAGAGGGCTCCAGGGACTCTGAATCCTTGTTCTCAAAATGAGCATGTGCAGCAGCTCAGCTTGTGTTGGGGTCTGGCTGTATAAGCGGGTGTTCCCTGAACTCACTTCCCTGTAAACACAATGTTTATTGAAGGTTAAGTAATAAAAACGTGCTCATTCGAAGCTTAAGTACATGTTATTAAAACGCACCAGTGACTCTAGCGATTGTTTAGAACTTAGAGCAACAAAAGATTTTGTTTTTTTTAAGGCAGAGTGTTTTGTCACTCACATTGTTTAGAATTGTCAGCTTTTAGTGGGTTTTATGTTTGTTTTTAAATTCCCCACAGACAATTCATCCCTATTGCCTAGGCCCTGTGCAGACTACTCCCCTGCCCTGCCCCTGGCATAACAACTGGGAGATGTTTCCAAGAGGGTGTTGCTGGGGGAGGGAGAGGGGGGTGGCACGTGCTCAGAGGACCCTCAGGAGGAGACCCTGTGGCTGCTCCTGCAGTGTGACCAGGCGGTTTCCAGGTGGGACGGTGCAGAAAGGCCTGCTAGGCGTCCAGTATACACTGAGGCAGACAGGACAGAGCCGGGCATCCTGGGGACCCCGCGTCAGTAAGTATGAGGCTCCAGTTCCTGAAAGCCCTCCAGGTCCTGAGTGCCATCTGTGTACAGTGTCTAGCCTTATGGAGAGTCGGGTACCAAGAGCTTCTTCCTCAGGGCGGCAGTTTGCCCTGGAGGATGTAAGGCAGCATCCCTCCTGAGGACCCGTCCTGCTCTGCCCAGTGGGGTCCCTCCCTCCCTCCCTCTCCTTCCCTTTCCCTTTCGGCAGTACGATCCGGGGAGGCAGCCATCCTAATGAAAAATCTCATAAATACCAGGAGATAAGGATCCAGGGCTTTTGGGTTCTATTTCTGCCAAGACTCCCCGGAGAGCCTTTTTGGTAGGGAACATCCCTTCGGAGCTGAGATTTTCTCTTAGACTTCAACGACAGGGCTTCTGGGAACACAACATCTGTTTAAACTGAACTTGAACAAGAGGCTGGCGTGTCCCACGGGAGAGGGGCAGGGCAGAGCAGGAGGGTGCAGCATCTGCTTTCTGTGCCTGGGGGATGCTCCCCAGGCCTGTTGCTGCATCCCACAGTGCATCGCCATGCTGGGCAGTGGCTCCCTGTAAATGCAGAGGACCAGGGAGCAGGGGGCCTCAGGCCAGAGGCTGGGCTTTGCTGCCTGCTGTCCAAATAGCATCCAGGCCGTGACTGCAGAGGCCTCCCCAACCCAGGAGAGGGAGCAAGGGGACCCGGGGCCACAGAGCGCATAGAGCTGGCTCCTCCAGCCTGGAAAGGTCCTGTGATTCTCAGAGGTCACTTTCCAGTTGGGGATGTCCCAACTCTTGGAGTTTGTACCGACAGATCCTCCTTTGCCCTCCCTCTCTCCTCCCTCCCTTTCTTCCTCCCTCCGTCATTCGCTGAGCATCCTCTGGGATACAGGGATTAAAAGTTCCTCCTCCCCAACTTCAGCGAGCTCGAAGTTGGATAGAACAACCTGATTATTCTCAAAAGAGAAGAAAAGTGGAGCCCTTTGTGTTCGTGTGTGTGCGTGCGCACACCAGCATTGTTAAGACAATAAAACACTACAGACAGCTTGGAAAATGGAGGGAAAAGAAACCACCAGTCCCCCTCTCAGGACAAGAGGCCAGTTCGCTTCCTGCTTTTGTTCACACTCAGACGCTCCCTCAACAGAGTTGCCTCCAGAAGTCCGTTCAGTGCGGCTTCCTGCTTTTCTTTGCTCCCCGTCTCCCGCTGCACAGCAGCTGTGTGGGATTCCTCCCTGGGCAGCCCTGGGCCAGCGGCCCCAGCTGTTGACATGCCGCTTGCTTCCAAGGTCCACTGTTAGATGCATGCGCCCGGGAAAGGGTGGCTAGGTCCAGCAAAGAAAGTTCCATGACGCCCAGTTAAATTAGAACTTCATCTAGACAACGAATAATTTTTTAGTTTAAGTATGCCCCATGCCATGTCAGTCCTATGTCATATTTGGCGCATAAGCTAAAAAATTATTTGTTATCTGAAATCCAAACTTAACTGAGCATCCTGTATTTCTTCCGGTAACTCTATGCCTGGAGTGTCTTTCTGCACGTGTGTAGTCAACGCTTTATTTCACGATACAGAAAACTATCCAGCTGATATATTTGCTTTCCCATTTCATGGGGGACACACACTCTCACTTAATCTCTCCCCTTCTCTGGACCATTCCTCCCTGAGAACTCTGATCTCCACTGCTCTGTGGCTTAGCACACTTGGAGGTCGAGGAATTCATCTCCTATGAGGCCCCTCTGAGCCTATCCCTTCCCCAGCCTTTTTCTGGAAGCTTCCAATGACTGCAGATGACTGGTTTGCTCCCTGTAGGAGGAAGGGGATGGTAGGAGGTGTGAATTAGCAGTCCCTCTTAGGCCCCCGGAGCCACTTCCTCCAGAGCCCACCAGCGTCTTAGGCAGGCTGGATACAATCGGTGTCTCTTGCCCTGTTGGAGGGAGCAAAGGTTTGAGGGTGTTGGTACGGGGCTGCAAACCCACAGAGGTTTATGACATCTTTCTCTCCATCAATGAACCTATTTTTCATTCTAAGGCAGCTTCAGGGTGATAAATACATAAATCTAAGTGGCAGGCAGTAAAAAGAAAGTGATTGACTAGAGACTGGGAAGATGATGTTGCCTTGTGGTTAAATGGATTTTCTGTTTAACTGAGGGTTAAGTAGAAACCTCATTTTGATTCAACCTCTGTTGTTGCAAATCTTTCTAAAATGTATTAGCCCGTTCCCTGGTTTCCCTAAGTGCACCATAATGACCGTAATTGAATCTCTCTGCTGCCGGAGCATCCTGTGGGGCGTCAGGGCGCGCTGTTGTGAATGCCATCCCTCTAGGTACAGCCCCAGAGCCTGCGGTGGCGGCTGTGTGCTTTGCGGTGGCGGCTGTGTGCTTTGCGGTGGCCCTGCATGTTCATTGCCTTCTCCTTCTGTCTTCCCAGCCGTCCTGGGCCGGGGCTCAGGACGGAACCATTTTGTGGATGTGGAAACTGAGGTCCGCCAGGTGAAGGACTTGCCCCAGTCACTCTCTGGCTGGTGGAGGACCTGGTGCTGAAGCAGTGGTGGTGGTAAGTTGGCCCAGATTCAAGTCCTGGCTCTCGCTTGCTGGCTGGAGAAGAGCGCTGAGCTCTAGGAGCCTCGGTTTCTTCGCCTGTGCATTGGGCATAATAACCTTTCCTGGCAGAGCTGCTGCTGAGATTAGGTGAGGCAATGATGTGGGTGGCTGCGCACCAGAGCCTTCATATGTTTAAAAGAAAAATGGCACACACACATCCCCTCCCCTGCAAAAAATCAAACGTACTCTGGTCCTGGGACCCTGCATCCAGCTTCTTGCCACTTTGCTGCCCTCCCTTCTCTGTGTGCTGGTGGTTTTGTGTACACACCCTGGGGCCAGAAGGTCTGGGTTTGAAACCTGACTCCACCTCCCACTCCCTGTGTGACTTTATTTCTGGGCCTCAGTTTTCCCATCTATAAAATGGGATGATAATAAGCAAACTGCCTTCTAGGGCTGCCGTGAGAATCAAAAGCAAGAGAGCTCGTCCTGGGGCCAGTGCTAGGCAAGGGTTGTGTCCCAAGCATGTTAATGGGATTGGGCTTTGGGCCAAAGCTTCCTGTTGGTGCCCCAGGAGTTGGCGTGGTCAGCCTAGGGAGGGAAAGAGACCCCCCTCTCTTGAGACTGCTTCCTGCCATGTCTGGCTGATGAGTACCCCTCCCGGGGTGCTCAGGGAGAGACGCCCAGAGGGACCCGTGGGTAACTTCAGAGGGGCCCTGGTCCTGATGGAAGGCTTCTACCCTGACAGGCCCCCACCACCAGGCCCCCTGCCTGAGGGACGCTGGCCCTGGAATAGCCTCTCTGTCTGGGACCTTCTGTGCTCCCTCTCGTATGCCCTGCATTTCTGGCGTTTCAAGGAGCCATTTGTTTTTCTCCTTATCGAGGGATCCTCTTGGAGCACAGAGGCCTGAGTGTGACCTTGGGACCCTCCATGGGAAGTCCAGGTGGGCGTGGGGAGGACACTTGGCCGAGCCAGGCCCTGGCCAATGAGCATCTGTTCTGGCCTCTGGGCTGCGGGGTCAACAGCCCCCTGGGGCTTTTAGGCAAATCCACATCAGCTCCCAAGTGACCAGCGCTAACTCCTGCCCAGCCACCTCCTTGCTCTCCAGGTGACCCACTCAGGACGCCCTGTGGGACTCTGGGGTTATGTGGGGGTGGTGGCAGCTACATAAATAGACACTCTGGTGTTTTAGGACAGAAACAGCAGCCTGCGTGCAGAGCCCCTGGGTCGGCTGGTTTATTTACGCATTTCTCTTTAATGGGAAGGCTGAGAGAAATTGCGTGGTTTGTGAATATTTACAGGCAAATTACTACAGGGAGGAAATGAATTCATTCTCTCTCCTCTCCCGCTGTTAACAGATCACGCTGCGGTTCCCCACCTCCCACATCCCTCCCCTCTCTTTCTTGTGACTCCTTGTAGTCTTGACACCAGCTCCAGAAGGGGCGGCTGGGTAGATGTGTTAATGTAACTCGCCGTGCATTTATTGAGCACCTGCTGTATTCCAGCCCTGGTTCAGGTGCTGGGGAAACCCGGGCGAGCACCATGTCTGCAATCACGGGTCTCCCAGTTGAGGGGGCTCATGACAAAGAACAGCAGTGCACTGTTGGAGGAACTGTTTGCTTAGACACCTGCAAGGCAGGGGGTGGGCATGATGGGCTCTGTCCGCAGGATCTGGGGAAGGCTGGGCAGAGGGGCTGCCACTTGTCTGGAAGGATCTGGAGGTGTGAGCGAGGGGACTTCCTGGGGGGCAGGGAGTCTTCTAGCGGGTTAGAGCATACCCACTGTGGAAGGAGCGGGAGGAGGTGGAGCCAGAAATGTGGGTTGGGCCAGATCATTTCTGTTTCGAGCTGGGGAAGGAAGGTCCCAAGAAGGACAGAGATGGCCCAGGGCCCAGGCTGACACGCCTCCTGTGGTAAGGGGCGGAGCTGGCAAACAGTGGCCGCTTATGGAGAGAGGGCATTTCGTCCCTCACCTCCCCATCCCGTGAGGCCAGGAGAAGCAAGTACAGGGCCATATGCTGTCCCCGCTCCCTCCCTTCGCGGCAGACATCACTGATCATCGTGGCGCTTTCATTGGACCCCAGAATCCTCGGTGAAGCAAGCTAGGCAGGCACCTCCAGTCACCAAACCAGCCCTCCAGAAGGAAGGTGAGGCCCGACAGAGGGCGGCTGGACCTCAGGGTGGCCTCAGCAGTGGATTTCTGATGAGAAAACTGCTTCTTCTCTCTGGGCCTCGGTTTACTCACCTGTAAAATGGGGAGAGGAATGGCCCACTCGATCTCAGAGGAACTTTCCAGAGCTAGCCAGCCAGCGTTCGTTAATCTACTCATTTATTCATTCTCTCCACAAAGCGTTACATGCATCTCCTATGGCTGGCGCTGGGGAGGGGTTGCCCAGGAATGTTCTGGTGAACCAGGCAGCCGAGACCTGGCCTCAGTCCTGGCCTGAGCTGACAGTCCTGTCGTCTGTGTTTCTCAGCATCCCAAGTGTCGAGGTCAGCTGTGGCCAAGGGCAGGGCTGGCCTTGAGTGCTCCAGACAGATGGCAGTCAGCGTGGCCACCTGTCCAGTGGCCAGAGGGCATGGGGGTCCCTTGGGACATCAGTCTTGGCTCCTGGGCCCACACACCAGGCATCCTTGCAGGGGTCAGTCAGATGGCATCAGGTCTGGTCTGCAGTAAGAGCCTCAGCCCAGGCTCCAGGTCCTGCCGAGCCAGGGGAGGAGCTGGTGCGGCCATGCCGGCCTTGCGTGTCTATCCTGGGAGCCTGCCCCAGGATCGACCCCTCGGCTCTTCTCGGCAGGGGAGGCCTCCATGGTGCTCATTGTCCTAGTTTTGCGTGTTCCTCCTCAACTCCCAACCCCCCAGGTTCCCTGTTGGCCGTGTCCTCAGTTTACCCCAGGTCATGGGAAGTAAGACCAGCCCTTTACCCTCAGGATTCTGCAGTGGGGCCAGGGAGAGAGTAGACATTTCAGAACTGTCTAGGGCCTCCTCAGGCCTGGTTGCCTTCAGATGCTAATAGAAGAACTGTGCCCTTTCTGTTGTCAGGGAGGGCTGCTCTCCCCCCTGCTATGGGTGGGAGCAGGGGGGCAGGCCGGCAGGGTCGGGTCCTGGGGAGAGTTCATGGGGCAGGAAGCTTCCTAGGCTGGGAGGCTTCAGGATCAGGGCTGTGGCTGGAATTTGTCACCCCTGGAGCAAATGGAGCATGCCACTGTGGCCTTTTCAGACCCAGACGGCCTTCAGCTGCTTCTCACGGGCACACACACACACACACTCACACGCTCTGCACTCTGTGCGTTCATGCTCCCCTTCCCACGCACACGCCGAGCGTTGTACCTGTGCACACCCACGCACATGCCTGCATGTACCAACTCACACTCCTGCGCACGCCCATCCATGCAAACACCTTCACACCCCCGCACCTACCTCTCCTTCACACCTACCCCTGCTCCCTCTTACCACCCACACGTCCTTCCTTGTGCAAACTCCTTCCTCCCTGCAGATTCCCTCAGTCCACACGTGCATCTTCCCTCCCTCTCCTGACAGTTTGCGTGCGCGCGCCCCCACACACGTACACACATACACGGTGCTACCAGACTTTTGGATGATCTTACTCATTTCTCAGCTCTAGGCCCGCAGAACTCTGGATTATCTGGGCCCCCTTTACCCAGATACTGAGCCTAGCAAGGGCTCCAGGGAGAGTGGGAAGGCTGCCAGGGAGTAAACCTGGGCCCCATGCACGTGCCCTCTGAAGCTGGATGCATTTCCTCACTCCTCCTGTTTCACCCATCCATCCATCCATCCAACCACCCACCTGTCCACTTATTCATCCACCCATCCGTCAGTCCATCCGTCCATCCATCCATCCATCCACTCATCCACCCACCCACCCACCCATCCACCCATCCATCTGTCCCTCCATCCCTCTATCCATCCAACCACCCACCCACCCATCCACCCATCTACTCATCCACCCATCCACCCACCCATCCACTTATTCATCCACCCATCCATCCGTCCATCCGTCCGTCCATCCATCCATCCATCCATCCAACCACCCACCCACCCATCCACCCATCTACTCATCCACCCACCCATCCACTTATCCATCCACCCATCCATCCACCCATCCACCCATTCGTCTGTCCACCCACCCACCCATCCACCCACCCATCCATCCATCCGTCTGTCCATCCATCCATCCATCCAACCACCCACCCACCCATCCACCCATCTACTCATCCACCCATCCACCCACCCATCCACTTATTCATCCACCCATCCACCCACCCGTCCACCCATCCACTTATTCATCCACCCATCCGTCCGTCCATCCATCCATCCAGCCATCCACCCACCCACCCACCCACCCACCCATCCACTTATTCATCCACCCATCCATCCGTCCATCCATCCATCCATACACCCACCCACCCACCCACCCATCCACCCATCCACCCATCCATCCATCCATCCATCCATCCATCCACCCATCCACCCATCCATCCATCCATCCATCCATCCATCCATCCATCCATCCACCCTTCTGTCCCTCCATCCATTCATCCATTCATCCATCCATCCATCCATCCGTCTATCCATCCATCCATGCACCCTTCTGTCCATCCATCCACCCATCCACCCGTTCATTCCTTCCAGTCCATATTGATAACAGTGAACCAGGCATTTGTTCATGGTTCTGAGGTTTGTTAAGGAGAAAATGACACGGAACCTTGATACTTGTTTTCGGAACCAGAAGCTCTGGAATCCAGGTTCTACCTCTTGCTGTCTTTGTGACCTTGGACATGTCATGTCATCCTCAAGCCTCAGTTTCCCCACGTGTAAAATGGGGATCATGGTGCCTCACTCTTGGAAAGACCCCTGGGCCCTGTGGATGGCAGTCATGAGCACTGACTTGGGGACTTCTGCGTCTGTCAACAAAACCCCTCTTAAAACAGGGGCGGGATGGGGTGAAATAAACTGCCTGCAACCTGCCAACTCCCTGGGGCAGGAGGGAGGACTGGGGACATTGGTGAAGAGTTTGAAGTACCAGTGGGTCTCTGAACCTGTCTGTGGAATGCCTTTTCAGCTGTGGCTGGTCAGTTCCTTTTTCTGTCCCTTTAAGAGAAAGCCATTGAGAAAGGACTAGCTTATCACATGCATTAAGGAAATATGATGCTCTAGAGGTTTCTGCAAAGGGTAAGAGAAGCAGCCAGAAACTGGTGGCTTAGTCATCGCGTGGCTGCACGGGAGGGTCCCCGGCCAGTCGTGCCGTCTGTAGAGAAGAGATAGTGCAGGCTGTGGAAGGCCTGGAAAACCTCGCTGCCTTCTGGACGCTGGGCCTTCCTGGAGGGCAGCCCACAGTCCCCCGATTCCACCAAGAGGCCCCTCCCCTCCTCACCTTGTGCCCCCCAGGGTGGGGGCGCCCCTTGATGCAGGTCCAGATGTTGGGGCTGCCAAGGGACTGGGGGGACCAAGAGGTGGCGGGGTGGCTGTTTTTTAATAGTATAACACCTTTAATTGGTCATTGGAAAATATGATGGCTAACTTCTAGAGAAGTCACACACACACACACACACACACACACACACACACGTGCACGCACACACGCAGGATGACTGTTAGCTTCTTGAGGATGGGACACTATCTTTTCCGCCTGCGTTACTCCAGAGGCTGTAATAGCACACAGTAGGGGTCCATAGATCTTTGTTGGATGATGAATGAATGGATCTTCCAGCAGCATGTATGTGCCTCTGTGTCTTCTCCCACGTCTGGGGATGTTTGGTAACCTTTTGGTAGAGCCTTTTAAAATACTTGAAGTACTTTCATATACATTCGTCCAGCACCTTTTTTCTTTTTCCCTCAAAGAACTACAGAGTTTATCGAGGTACAATTTATATACAGATCTAGAGTGTTCAGTCCATTTTGACCATGTGTAGCCGTGTAATCCACACTCCCAGCAAGATAGAGAACTTTTCCATCAGCCCAGAATGCTCCCACGTGCCCCTTCCCTGTCAACCCTCTTTCCTCCCTAGGGGCAACCACTGATCTGCTTTCTATCACTATAGATTAACTTTGCCTGTTCTGGAACGTTCTATAATGGAATCCTAAATTGCACTCTTGTATCTGGCTTCCTTCACTCAGCTTAATGTTTTTAAGATTCATCCATGTTGTTGCCGACATGGGTAGTTAGTTACTCTTTATTGCTGAGTGGTATTCCATCTTAAATTTATATAATAATTTGTGTATCCATTCACCCTTTGATGGACATTTGGTTGTTTCCAATTTTTGGCGACTATGTAATCAAGCTACTATGAACATCGGAGTACAAGCCTTTGTGTGGACACCTGCTTTCTTTTCTCTTGGGTAAATACCTAGGAGTAGAAAGATTGCATCATTGGCAGGTGTGGGTTTCACTTATAAGAAACTGTCAAGCTGTTTTCTGAAATGGTTGTACCATTTCACACTTCCCCCAGCCGGTGTCTGAGAGTTCATCTCCTCCACAGCCTGGTCAACAGTTGGTATGGTCATGTCTGCTTTTTAATTTTAGATACTCTCTAGTTGTGTAATGTTATCTCATTATGGTTTTAATTTGCACTTCCTTATTTGGCTAGTGAAGTTGAGCATCTTTTCATGAGCTTATTGTCATTCAAATATCTTCTCTTGTGAAATATCCATTCAAGTCTTTTGCCCGTTTTTTATTGAATTGTCTTTTTATTATTGAGTTAAAGGAATTCTTTAATTTCTGGAAGAAAACATAAGAGGATATCTTCACGACCTTGTGGTGGGAAAAGATTTCTTAGATGGAACATTAAAAATAGTAACCATAAAAGGAAAATTTGATGACTTGGACTGCATCAAAATTTAAAACTTCTGCTCATCAAAGACACTGTTAAGAAAATGAATAGGAAAACCACAACTGGAAGAAAATAATCACAACACGTGTATCCAGGATGTACCACCACCATTTCTGGGCACACGTCGATCCTATAAGGTCCTGCAGATCAGCCGGCGTGCTCTGTGCGGAGCGCCAATCTGTTCATGGCTTGCCTCTGTTGACCTTCCAGCACTCGCAGGGTCAGTCCCAGCATCCTCCATGTGGCCTCAAGGCTGTCCACCTCCCGCTCGCTGTCTGTGCCAGTGGTGTGTGTAGTGTCCTTCTCTCTGTCCCTCAGCTCCAGACTCTTTCCCCCGGGAGCCGCCTTCACCAAGGCTGTTCCTCTAGAACACACTTTTCCTGGCTGTTCACGCAGCTGCTTGCCTCCCCTTCAGAACTCATCTTCCGTGTTCTTTCATCAGGGAAACGTCCTCGGACCCCAGAGGCGTAGCCCGGCTCTATTGTGGGGGGTTGGGTGTGAGGGGGGGGTCAGGGCACAGCCATGTTGTTGGCTTGTGGGGAGACATTGAGGTGCAATTTAGAGCCCCATCCTTTGACTCGGGGGAAAAATGCAAACTATTTAACGACACGTGGGTGCCGGCACTGACCAGCTGGAGTGGACGCTGTCATAGCACTGGGTCCCAGAGGTCCCTGCTGGACCACACGTCCCCCCCTTTAGCTGCTGTGCGTGGGGAGGGGCTGGGGGGCAGTGGGAAGACTCTGGAGCCCAGAGCAGCAGCTGATTACTAACCAGTGCCAGCATGTGGCAGGGCTCGTTCTGGCGTGTGCAGCCGGGCTCTTGGCCCTGCTTTGACGGCCTTCTGTTCCCGGCTCATGGGCTTTCTGTTACTCCATTTTCTCTAAAGCCCTTTTATTCTTGTGTTTACGACATTCGTGTCAACCCATTACCTTTCCAACAAGACCACAGATTATGAGAATGCATTTAGGCGTTAATGCCCCCAGCTCTGCTCCTCAAGCCCATTGAATCCCTTGCCAGAAGCTCTCTGGGGACCCTGTGCTGTCACTTATCTGTATCTCAATATGATGAGGTTCTGTTACAATATTCTTTGTCCACTGTCTGTCTCCATCCCTGGATGGCAGGCTTGAGAAGGCAGCCACCACTTCTGCGTGTCTGCTGCTGTGTCCCCAGTGCCCAGGGCTGTTCCCCACGCAGGAATTGTTCAATGGACACTTGACCAGTTCATGAACGTTAATGAACAACTGCCCGGCAAGACAGACAACCCAAGTACCTTCTCCCATTTTCCTAATTGGGAAACCGAGGCTCCGGGCGGCTCAGCGGCTTGTTCAGGGTCTCAGAGCTGGTGAGAGGCAGAGTCGTGAGTAAAAGGCAAATCTTCTGATTTCTAGTGTTTCTGCCCCAGGACGGCTGTACTCCTTAATTCTAAGTTTAAACCCAGTAACGCGAGTGGCGAATGCTATAAAAATGTGGAGTGTGATATGAATAAAAGGTATCGTTAAAAATATCGATGGTGATTTTCATCATCCCTAACCACAGTCATGAGACAAAGCCTTATTCTAAATACGGGTGAGGCTGGTGCTAAAATCCAGATACTCCATAGGGGCCTGATATATTTCGTGTTATGAATGCTTCTGTTCGATGTTGATGAGATGCGAAAGGATATTTATAAAATAAATGAAGGGAATTAATTATACCAACACGTTGAACACATGAGTACCCTCCACCCAGACCCAGAAACCCCGAAGGCCCTGAGCGCTGCCTGAGCCCGCCTCCTCCCATCCCGGACTTGGCCTTTCTCTTCCTCTTCCCTTTGTTTTTTTGACATTTTGTTCACATCCATTACTTTAATATTTTTCTCTGCATTTATATATTCATTCAGCAAACACTTGTAGAGCTCTACTGCCGTGAGTAGCGTTACAACCCGCGGCTGCAGCCCTGCAGTTGTTGAAAGGGAAGAAAGAGGTGATTTTTTTTCCCTCTGACAATAAACTTCTCCTGGTGGTCGTGCGCCCCGTCTCCCCCAACCTGAAGCCAGCTTTTCCCCTCCAATGCCCTGCTGACATTCTGCAGCCCGCTGTGAGTTTTTTCCACCAAATATTTGTGGCTTTGGCAAGCTAGCTTATATCCTTAATATTCCGTTTCTCTGGAGGTTTCTCCCCCTCTCTGTTTCACTCTGTGCATCGGGTCATTGACTGGACCTGGCAAAGCAGAACTTTGCTCCTGGGGCCTCTCCTCTTGCCTCCTGCTCGTCGGTGGCGCCAGGGCAGCTGCGGCCCTGGGATGGCCGTGGTCTGAGGGCGGAGGGGGGACCGGGCGCCCGCGGCAGGCAGAGGACTTGCGGCAGCAGGTTAGGAACACTTGCTGTTTAATATCGGCATGACCTTGGGCAACTCCTCGCATTCCCTGCCTGCACGGTGGGTACAGTGGTGCCCAGTGACTGGGCCACTTTGAGGATTAGGCAGGCAAAGCCTGTGAAGTGTACTGTGGGGTGGGGCTGTGTCTAGTTAGCTGTTATTTTGATCAGGTGAGACGAGGGCACCACGGGATGCCACTCAGGCCTTCATGGTGTTTGACAGCCTGGGGTCTATAGCCCCTTGCACACCCGCCATGGTGCCGTGTGGAGTAGGCTGGGCACGTGTTATGTCCCCATCTGACAGATGAGCAGAGCGAGGCCCAGAGAGGCTGGGGTTTGCCTGCGGTCCCCTGCTGGTAAGTGGCAGAGCAGAGCTGGAGCCCCCTCTCTGTTCCATGGGCTGCTCACCCCAGCCCTCCTCGTGGTGAGGGGCTAGGTGAGCTCCGGGGGCTGGGGGGTGGGATAGGTGGCAGGGAAAGAGGCTCGTGCTTCTGTGCTTTGAGATCTAGCATTGGGTAGGTTAAGAGTGAAATTCGGTGACATCCTCAGAGTATCTTCCTGCTAGTTTTGTGACATCTGTCACCCCGAGGACAACAGCTAGGGCCCTCCTCCCCAGGCAACACTGGTGGGTGGAAAGGGATCTGGAATGCTGTCAGGGCTGTAGGTGCTTCCTCATTCCCTGCACATGATTGTCAACTTTTATTTTTACCCCTGGCCCCATTTCCCTCCATCACTGTTTAGGGCCATCTTAGGAATGCAAACCATTTTTACTATTAGCCAGAGTAGAGCCTAATTAGGAAGGTGTACGTGCTGGTTGTGCGGTGGTGACAAGAGGGGCAGTTACAACGACGACAGAATGGATTTTCCAGCTAAACAAATTATTTGGGGCAAAAATTTCAACTCTTAAAAAATAATGACAGAAGCAATCGTTTTCGAGTGCTTCTTGTGTGTTAGGCTAATTGTACCTGCACAGACTTGCTTAATTCTCACGTCGACCCTGTGACGTATGTACTTTCAGGATTCCCATTTTGCAGATAAGGAAACTGAGGCTCAGAGAGGAGAATTAACCCTCAGGCAGTTAGTGAGGAACACGGTCGGGATGCAAAGCCAGCCCTGTTGGGATTCCAGAACCTGGAATTAATCCCCTTCCCCACCTGCAATTCGGATCTTTCCACAGCCGTGGGTGGTGCAGGGCTGACAACATCCACGCAGTGGGGCCCCTTTGCCAGTTCTATGTGCTGTTGCTGCTGGAGGTTGATTTGCATCCTCTTAGAGAGCCCGGGAAGGCTAGGCGAGGGAGGCAGTGGGCTTGGAGGGTAAGAGCCAGACTGTCTGGCTTCCTTGTGCCTCAGTTTCCTCATCTGCAAAAAGGAAATAATAATCTGATCTCATAGGGCTGTTATGGGAGTTAGATATTGACCATTTAGCACCTGGCCAGGTGCAAAGCGAACGCTGAATAGATATTGGCAGATGTGAATATCATGTCTGTCCAGACAAAATCCGGGGTCAGGCTGACCCGTCCTCCAGCTGGGTTGGGATTCTTTTGAGCTCATCGGTCATTGTCCATTCTTTGCTGAAAATACTCTCTGGAGCTCTCAGAGGCCCACTGGTGTCACTGCTCACCTAACTCGCCGTTCCCAGGCTGTGTGTCTGCCTTGTCGCCCCTGATTATAGCACAGGGCAGGCAGTCACCCTGTGGACCAGCTGGAAGCCTGGCCCGGCCCAGGGTCCCTTCCACCCACTCTCTGGCAGAGCGGGTATCCTTAGCCCCATTTTGCAGATGAAGAAAAGGTTGCGAGTCCAGGTCTGGAAGTAGGAGCTGGCTGTGTAGACTGTTTTCTTGCCTCTTCTTGCGTGGGTCACGCGGGGGCCCAGAGACCCCTGTAAACAGCCGGCAGGTGGAGGGTCTCGCAGGGCTGGGTGCTCCCCGGATGGCCGTGATTATTAGCAGCGTCGGCTGCAGTCTCAGTAGCTCTTGCGGCAGAGCTGTTCCATGGAACTTTCTAGACTGAAGTGTTCTATATGTGCGCAGTCCAATCTGAGAGCCACCTGCCACACTGAACACTTGACGTGTGACTAGTGCAAGAGGGACTGGCGTTTTCACTTTATTTAATTTTTATTAACTTGAATTTAAATGGCCACGCGTGGCTGCTGGCGGCCGTGGTGGACCGTGCAGGTCGGAGGAGGGACTTCCTGCGAGGGGAGGCGTTTGACAAGAGCTGGTGGCGCCTCGCCGGCGGCTGTTTCCCTTGACCCCGGAGACGCCGGCCAGGGTTAAGCAGGTGATGTGTCAGAGCTGATTTTACGCTAATTCCCTCGCCACCGCTCCACGGCGAGGAGAGGGCCGAGGGAAAGGAAGAATCCTCGCGTCTGGCTGCCTTTGCTTTTCTCCAGAAGAGGCTACGCAGGGCGTGGGGGACACCACCGGGGGCAGCACGGTCGCGCTTGGCGGAGGGCCTTTCTCCCCACTTCTGTTAAAGCCACGCGTGGCATCCGGAGAGGGACAGGACAGCAGAGGAAGAGAGACATGTCGATTTCCCTTTGCAGCAACCTAACGATAACACCCTCGTCTCAGGCGCTGGATTTCATTCACCCAGGAGAAGAGGGTGCTGCCCAAAGTCATCAATGAATTCTTTTCACAGCTTACGCATGTTTACATGAGGCAGAGCTGGGATCAGCAGAGAAGCGGAGCTTCTCACTTCCCACCAGGAGTAAGTCATGGGCAGGGGAATAAACCAATGCCTGGATGTCAAATCTCGCAAGGCTCTCCCCATCTTTAGTCAACACTGGGATTAAATTGTCTGATTTGGAGGCTTTTGGAAGGAAAACAGCTCTATTGGCTTTTATGTCTGCTAAGGAAGAAGCTTTCCACGATTTGTCTGTTCCTTTGTGAACTGGCTGTGTGGCCTAAGACAAGTTACTTACCCTCTCTGAGCCCCAGTCTCTCTGACAAAGGTGGGCAGTGATACCTTGCAGGGGGCTTGTAGGAATTCGGTGAGACAGAAGCGGGGCTGGCCTTGGCTGGCAGCGAAGCTCTGTGGGCCCTTGAGAGTGGCTGTGATAGGGCAGGGGGAGGTGTGCCCTCGACGAGGCTTCAAGATGAGTGATGCTGATCCAGGAGCAAGCCAGGGGTGAATTGTGTGCCATAAACCCAGAATCATGGTATTTGTGGAATGAAAAGAAAAAAACACCCCAGATCAGTAGGAAATGAGTTTTTATTTTTGTAGTCTGTCAGCAGGACGCCACAAGCATTGGAAAAGGAAAAACAGTAATAGTCCACGTTCAAAATGTAGCCCTGCCGCCTCCTCCCAACCCTCGTCTGTGGGACTGTGCGGGGTGCACGGGGCTGAAGGACCTCTTCTGGAGCCCTCGCCCACGCCAGTGCGGCTTCTGAGTGCTTTGGGGTCTGGGGGATGCTGACTGGTGCACCGGGAGCAGGGTCTCTCGGGGTTTCCTGGGCTGTTGGAAGGACACCCATCATGAGGGTGTGCTCATCCTGTCCCTGAGTCCAGGACCTCAGACCTCATGGACTCATAGCCTGTGGTCCATCACCTGGGCAGCAGCTTCACTGCTGGGCTGTCAGCGCCCCGGAAGGCATCTGGCTACCGCGTGAATGTTTGCGTGTGTGTCTGTGTGTGTGTGTGTGTGCACACTTGCTCTGAGCTGTAGGAGGACAGAAGGGAGATGGGATGGCAGAAGTCTGTCTGATCTAGCAAAGCGAGCTACCTCAAAAGGGGACACCGTGAGGTTTGGAATCCGACATTCCCCCCGAGCCTCAGCGTCCTCATCTGTGAAGTGGGACTGCTGATAGCTAACTCCCAGGGGAGAGAGCAGGTCAGTGCAGGGCCAGAGCCACAACGGGTGCCAACAGCAGTATCCAGGACAGGATGACCTGGTGATGGTCCTAAAGCCACCTTCCTCCTGTGGGTCCCTGTAGCAAGTGGCATTTTTGTGTTTGAAGTGGGAGTTTTCCTTCCGCCTGGGCCCCCCATCCTCCTGGGACATCTAGTGCAGGCTTTCTCCAGAGACCCTCCTCCAGGCCCTCAGAAAATGGAGGCTACCCTGTCCCCACCCCATGGGACATGGCCGGGGGTGGCCTCCTCCCTTCCCCGTCTCCATTCGACAGGGGTGAGGGTCAAGGCCAATGCAGAAGTGCCCTGGGGCTTGGCGCTCTGCCGTTGGCCCACTCCAGCCGGGGTCTGGGGTGTGAGCAATGGGAGCAGTCTCCTTCGGCCCCCACTTCTCCCACTTTGGGGGGAAGGAGGGCGACATGCCTGAAATGCATCCATAATAATTTCCATTGAAACTTTTGAACTATTTGGCTGATCTGTTTGGTTAATAACGGACGTGTTGGGTCCCCTGAAGAGCTTGGGGTGCTCCCATCTGGACCCCCAGTGTGGGGAGGCTGGAAGCCTTGGTGGTAGTTAAGGAGCTGGCGGGGGAGTCGGTTTTCCTTCTGAATAATTACTGCTCGTGCTGCCACCAGCCCCACCTCCTCGTGGGCACCGAGAGGTGCTCAGAGGCAGCCCTGTCACCTCTTCTGCGGGCCCTCTCCTCCTCCTGGTCCCCACTGCGTCCCCAGCCACAGGGGAGCCAGTCACCAAGCTCTGGGCGTCTGCTCTGGAAAGAGGGGCCGGGCTCCGGGAGCAGCGGGCAGGATGTGGTGTCACTGGAGAGGGCCTGTGGTCAAGGCCGAAGGTCAGGCCCCATGCTGTGCCGCCCAGGGGGCCTCGGGCAGCCTCGGACACGTCATCTCGCCCCGTGAGCTCCAGTTTGTGATAGCACTCCCTTCAAAGGACTGTTTCTCCGCAGTCACTTAGGGGTTGGCGTCTCATGCATTTATTCAAAAACATTTAATGACCACTTACAGTGTACTGCAGACACCGTTCTGGGTACCGGGGTCCCAGGGGTGGACAGCGGTCCCTCCCTAGTGGACCTTACACCCTCGTGGGAGAGGCAGACAGCTATATAGTCAGTGTGAATGGATTTGTATGTCATATCATATTATGTATTTAATTGTATGCATATAATTAAATATATTTTATGTTGGCTCATGTATTATATGTAAATAAATAGGTATTTAAGGTAGTGAGCAAAATCAGTGGCGATGTTGGGGAAGCTGGTAGGTTAGGGGGACCTCTCTGAGGGTGACATTTAAGCAGAGACCTGAGGACGTGAGGGAACGAGCCCAGGAGAGAGAGCCGCAGGCGGAGGGGACCGAGGGCGTAGGGCCTTGGGGCGGTGACAGGCTAGCGGGCCCCAGGACTGGAGCGGGTGGCGGGGGCGAGGGGAAGGAGGTGGGGAGGCCGTCAGGGGCCCGTCGTGTGGGGACTGTGGGGTCTGTCCTGCGGCTGCTTGGCACAGAGCCAGTGCTACCTGAGTGTGCTGTCTTTCCCTCATTCAGTGTTCATCAGCACCTCCTCAGTGGCCGACCCTGAGCGGGGCGTGGGGATGCAGAGATGAAGACGCAGTGCCTGCCCCGGAGGGCCCACAGCCGGCTCTGGGGCCCCCAGTACATCCTCTCCGTGATGGGGCTTTGGTGGAGCCGTGTGGGATGGTGTAGAAACAGTGAGGTCCCTTTGCCCCTCTGAGCACCGTCAGTGGCGGCTGAGGACCGGGGAGGCCTCCCAGTTGAGGTGAGACTCAGCTAGCTCTTGAAGGGTGCCTGCACCTCCCCCCAGCGAAGCAGCCTGGGCCGGAGGCGCTGAGCAGAGGTGCTGAGCAGAGGGCACAGGCGAACAGCATGTGCAAAGGCCCAGAGGTTCGAGAGGGCGTGGCTGTGGGGAAGGGTGGTCTTTCAGTGTGGCTGCAAGTCTAGGGTGTGCAGGGGGATGGGGAAGTCATGAGAGCCGAGACTGGGCACGGGAGCAGCTCCAGCACGTCCTACTGTGTGACCTGAGGTCAGGCTGTCCCGGGAGAAGACCCTGAGAGGAGGATTCCTGAGCAAGTGATTTGTGAAGGTGAGGGGTGGGGAGGACGGGGAGGGAAGGGGGGCCGCCAAGCCAGGGAGATCCCAGGCAAAGTCCTGCATTAGGTGCTGGACCCCCCGGGGGAGCTCAGAGCCGGTCCTCAATTTAGGGAAGGGAACTGGACTTTCCATTGGCTCAGGGCCGCCCGGCAGCAAGGTGGGTGGCCCAGAGCACTTCTGACTCTCTGCTGGGGGCAGAGCGGCTCCAGGGGCCCAAGGGCCGTCTGCTGAAGAAGAGTCACGGGTGCAGGAGGCAGGACGCACGCAGGAATGTGTGAGGCATCTGCCAGGAGATGGGGAAACGAGGGAAGCTAAGGTGACCCCAGATCCCAGTTTGCCAGGGACCAAGGGGTTTCCTGGGGCTCTGAGTACTAAAACCAGGACAATCAGTTCCCCAGAGCACCAGCAGCCTCAGTTTTCTCTTCTGTAAAATGGGGCTGATAACTGCCAACTTTGTGGGGATGCTGTGAGATTCAGCATAAACAACCTGAGCAGAGCCCACTGCCCGGCCTAGGAGCCACTTGAAGAATGTTTGTTCTCTAAGCCCTCCCCATCACTTTCTGTGCGCCAGGTGACCCCAAGCCCTGGAAGGATGAGAGCCGGCAATTCCAAGCTAGGGGTCCTCCTAGTTCTTCGCCTCCCCCCACACTCCCCTCCCCTCCTCTTCCCTCCCCAACCACTTGACGACTGCCCGTGGACTGAGGCCCCGAAGAGGAGGAGGCTGTGTCTTTAAGTGTTCCGAGCAGCACTGAAATGTTATGACAGCGCATCTCACAAGGGATGCGGTTTCCACGGCAACCCCACACTAAGATAAGCAGGCCGCCTATATTTTTTTCTGAAAGGTTCAGGAACCGGGGAGAATTAGGCGATCTGTCAGCGGGTGGGACTTCAAAGCAAGAGCCACGTCCATTAATCCCAGAGCTCTGATTGCGTTATCCGGCTCGAAGGTGAGCCAGTAGAGGAGGGAGAAGCGGGGCCCTTCCCCCGGCGCCCCATCTTCTGGGCTTGAGCAGGGGCCGCCTCTGGACAGTGGCGAGAGGGGGAAAGAGTAAGAGCCACGGTCAAGTTGAGTTAGAGAAATTGCAGCCCTCTCGACTCTACCCGCTCCACACCCCTGAGCATTTCCTATTGCCCAGGAGTTAAAGCCCAAAGAGCCAGGGGCATCGTGTGTGTGTGTGTGTAGCTCAGGGTGGGGCTTAGTATTGACTCGGGCTCTGCACTCAAGAGACATAAGTTCAAATCTGGCTCTGCCAGGGGCTGAGGTATTGGACAAGCTACATAACGTGCTGGAGCCTCAGTTTCTTCGCCTGTAAAATGGGATAATAATGATAAACCTGTGTCTTGGAGTGGGCGTGAGGATTTAACGACAGGATGAATGTATGTAACAGTGCTCAGCACAGTGCCTGGCACACAGTAGATGCCTAATAAATGCTAGTTATTAACATGTATTATTATTAACTCAATCAATAGGGGAAAATGGTGCCACTTTGGTTTATGGGCAAACGTGGGTCATAACTGGCTTTGGGTGGAAGTTGACATTATCCAAGACCACGCTTAAGAGCTGCTGCTGTATCTGCCGTTGGGACCCTCCGCCCGCCCGGGTCTTCCCATCACCCTGAAAGTCAGACGTGAACTCCTCACCGGGGGCCGGCCCCTCCAACCTTGTCGTCACCGCCTCCCCCTCGCTCACTCTCCTCCAGCCATGCTGGCCTCCCTGGTTCCTTCAACACACTGGACCAGTCCTGGCCTCGCACCCGCTGCTCCTCTGCTGGGACCACTCTGTCCTCGCTGGCCCACTCCAGAGAGAAGCGTTGGACATCATCCAGTGGCTGCTGCTGACCGGCCCCCATTCCTGATGTTGGCATCAGATGAGGCTTAACAGGCCTGCCCTGGAGCCATTTCTGCCTGAGTTCAAGTCCAATGCCCTGTTGCCAACCCCAGTGAACGTGAGGCAGACGATTTCTCTAAACCTCAGCCTTCTCCTCTGCAAAATGGGCATGATGATCGCCCTGCCTCCACCCATTCATTCATTCCACCAAATAGTAGGGCGGTGGCTCAGCAGGAGGCCAGGTAGGAGGCTACTGCACCGGTCCGAGCAGGCGATGGTGGTGGCCGCCTGTGGCACACAGGTGTGAGGATCAGACATGCGCTGAACTTCCAGGAAGTTCACAGAGAGTAACTGCCACCCCCTTCCTCCTGCCACCTCTGTTGTCTCCGTCCCCGAGGCCCGAGACCCCAGTTCCTGCTGAAGGAGCAGCGAGAAAGGTGGAGTTTCTTTCACTGGAGCCCTGGAGGAATCGGTCTTTACTTCCTGGAATCCCATTTGTGTAGCTGTGGGAGGCACCTGTTTTCTCGGTGGAGACACACGGGCCTGCCTCCCCACCCTGAGCCCGCGCAGACTCGCTCCAAGGGCCTCCCGTGGCTCTGGGGAGATCTGGGACCCGCCGGAGCCCTGCTCTCAGGCCTGCTTTCTCGTAGCCCGCAGACGCGGCCTTCACCGGCACGTCCCGCCCTGGACCAGAAGGACGTGGCACGGCTGCGTGTGCGCCTAAGGGACCTTTGTTGTGCCCCGGCCCCTCTCGGGAGCCCCCACTTGCCCTTTGCATGTCACAGCTGTGTCCCCCTCGTCTGTCTCGGGGTCCAGGAGTCCCTGTGCCCGTGATATTTGGCTTCGGCAGAATAGCCAGCTGAGTTCTCCCAGGACAGCGAGGAGAAGGAGAATGGAGGCTCCTGGTTCTTCCCTAACCTGTTCTGACAACTGTCATTTCATTTTAATCGTTTAGCTCCTGCTCCAGAGTTCACTGGCAGATGACGGGAGGAGGCGTCGAATAAGAGATGCGTTTTCAGCTTTTATGGGTTTTTGCTGATTCACGGGAAAGGGATGTCAGGGTCCTCTGCCCACACCCCCACCCCATGGGTTCCTCCACCATCGCTGACGAGTCATGTTATTTTCACACCAAGGAGATGTAACACCAGAACCCAGCGCTCAGGGTCGTGTGGGCGGGCCAAGCCCCCGCCCCTGTTTCTGGTTGGGCCTCTCCTCCTTGATTTTATTGGCAGCCCTGTCTGGGGTGTGGCCTGCTCACAGTGCCCCCAGTGGAACCCGGGAGGTCAGGGTAGGGAGAATGTGATGGCCGGTCTCGCCCCTTGTGTGCACAAGCGAAATAATGACCAGAGAGGGACAGGGATAGCCTCAGTCACACAGCAAACCTCAGACCTGCTGACCCCAGGCCAGCAAGAGCCCACTCGCCCCTCCTCCGTCTGCCCCCTGCACTCCTGCCCGGGCTGGCAGGTGAAGGCAACAGCAGGGCCGTTTGTTAACGATGTGCATAGGCCTGGGCCCCAGGCCTGAGCCTGCAAGGGCTTTCTCAAGCAAAGTGTCGCTCTTGAGATACTGGCTTGGAGAGTGTGGTCAGGCCTGGGGCTTCATCTGCCATGGCTGGTGGGTCTCTTATGTCATCGGCCTTGAACGTGCTCAGAATAGGCCCCTGCCCCGGTAGCATCCCCATCTCATTTCAAGTGTCACCAGACCTGACCTTCTGCCTGGAGAGTCTTTCTTTGGGGATAGACTTTCCCCTCCTTTCTCTTTCTGACGCGGATATCCGTGGGAGGAGTTGGTCGTGAGCCCACGAGGAAGTCCGTGATGAGGACCCCTCATGCACTGTCGGCCCATCTGATTTCTCACAACCCCTAGGAGGACAGACAGAGCAGGGCACACTCTGCCCATTTTACAGATGAGAGCAGAGGCTCCGAGAAGTCCATTCCTCCAGGGACAGTGCCAGTGAGTTCACAAACCAGACTCGGGATGTCTGAGCCGTCCTGTGCCCTGAGGGGGGTGGGTGTTAGGAAATAGGAGAGGAGGGGCTGAGGGGTCAGGTGCGGGGGGAGAGGGAGGGAGAAGGGAAAGGCTCTGGTGGGGGCCACCACTGTTTCTCTCCCTGTTTTGGCAGCTTGGAAGGTCTGTCCATCCATCCATTCATTCATTCCTCACAGGCTCCGATGGTGGACTGGTTTGGAGTGAAGGACGTGTTAGAGAGCTACTGTTTTAGGGACGGGCGTGTGACCTTGGCAATAATTAGGGGATGATACCTACCTCACAGGGTTGCTGGGAAGGGTTTTAACGTCACCTCCCGTGTGTAAAAGTGCCCGGCACAGCACATGGCACAATACGTGGTCTCAGCTACAACTTGCCACGTGGGGCAGACTCCTGGGGGAGTCTGGAGGCCGGGTCCTCGTCATCGAGGCCTGAGGGTGACGATGGGTAGGAGTATCTTCCCAGGGGACCAATTCTAGGGACCGTCCTTGGTGATGCCACAACCCGGTGATGTCCCTGCCACTCTCCACTGAGCATTCTCCTTCGCTCATCCTTTCAGCACATTTTTCTGGAACACCTACTATGGTTGGGCATCGTGCTGTGTCTCAGACTAGAGCAGTGCATGAGACACAGCCCCTGACTTCATGGAACTTCCCTTCCAGTGCAAGGAGAGGGCAAAGAGATGAGGAAGAAAATTAAATACAAAACTTTCAAATGGAGGTGATGCTGTGAAGGAAACAGGAAGCAATGCAAATACCCTGGGGTGAGATCTGAAAGGAATCGAGCACCGCTGGAGGATAGTGAGTGGCAGGGTGAATTGTGTGCAAGCTGGTGGGCGAGGTAGGATCATAGGAGGCTTTAGAAGACAGAGCAAAGAGTTTGGTTTTGGTTTAGTGTGAGAGAAGCTGTTAGACCGTGTTTAGCAGGGGTGGGGTGACACGTCTGATTATATTTAGCTCCTTGGAGAAAAGACTCTGGTGGAGCAAGAGTGGAAGCTGGGAGATCAGTGAGGAGGCAACTGAAGTATCCAGGCAAGAGACGACGGGGACTGGGACCAGTGCAGTAGTAGTTAGGAATGGTGAGCAGTAGTAGGATTGGGGACATATCTTGGGGTAGATCTGGTAGGACTTGCTGATGGATGTGAGGACAGGAGGGATGGAGAGTGACTCATAGATTTTGGGCCTGAGCATCTGGGAGAAACAAAAATAGAGGAGGGGCGGACACACCTGTAATGTCTCCCTGATGAGACTAAAGGATTCTTAAGGACCGTGTCCGAGCCAGATTCATCATTTTATTGCCCGTGTGCCTAGTGCGGGGCCTGACAGGATGCGGTTGTCAGGAATGGTTTGTGGAGTGCAAATGTGAGTGAGCGAAGGGAAGGGACTCGTGGAGATATGGAAGTGTGAATAAATGAAAGGAGGGTTAATAATACTCCCATCCCTAAGGTGGACCAACATCCGGGCTTTCCCTAAGTGGGTGACACAGAACAATAACGCTTGGCCCTAAGCAATTGTGCAGCAGAATGGTTTGGGGACCGACGTGTACTTTGCCTCCCTTTCTGGAGATTCAAGTTGTGTGTTGGGTCAAATAACGGCTCTGATAAGTCCTGCACAAAAAGATCCTATTTAATTTGGGTTAAGCCAGCATTTCCCAGACTTCACTGATCGCAGAGCCTCTTTTGCTGGTGCGCTTACTAACATCTGAACACGCTTCAGGGAGGGCTCTTCAGGCCAGCTCCCCTCCTATCTGCCCGGTTCCTGGCTGTCCCAGAAGAGTGTCAAAGGGGCATAGTGCCCTCCCACACTTGGCTCTTGGGAAATCACTCTGTGATTGAGGATTATTCTGAAGATAGTGCCATCATGAGCATCATAATGACGGCTATCCCTTACTCAGTGCTCACCTTGGGCCAGGCGCTGGCCCAGGCCCTTTTCAAGCACCCTTCACTGAAAGCTCGCAGCAGCCCTGTGACCTGGGTACTGTCCTCGCCATCCTCCTTTTACGGACGAGAAAGCAAGGCTTGGAAGCACTGGGTCGCTTTCCCAAGGTCGCAGAGCTGGAAGGCAGCAGAACCAGGCTGCGGCCACTGGATGGTCCCAGAGCATCCTTTCCCCAGCCTGGCCACTACCCTCCCCTCCCCCGTCCATCCCAGACCCCGTCCGAGCCTCACTGGGGGCCCCCAATTTGATGTCTGCATCGCTCGCTTGAGTCTGGACTCCCCTGGGCGGCCCGCCCCCAGCCAGCCCGGAGCCGACGCTGAGCATCTTAGAAGCCCGTGGAATTGGAGAGTTTTAAACAGGAAACTGGTATAATTTTGGTCAGGAGCTCAGGCAAGAGGCAGAAGCTCTGCCAGGCACAGCCACATCCAAGAGAAATAGAGAGGGAGGGTTTAGGGTTTCAAGTTTGTGCATTTCAGGGATATTAAGACAAATAAAGGACTTGATTCAGCCCTGTCCAGGCTTGGCCGTCTTCTGCTTTTCTAGTCTCCCACGTCCCTCCTTACTGAACTGAGCGTGACTGGGGTCGACCAGGGGAGCCCAGCGCGGTGAGGCCCCGCCTCCCACCCCGGCCTCTGCGACTTGGCCTGTCGCGCCTGCCCCCCCCCCCCCCACTGCCTCCTTTCTCGGGTTGTGTCCCAGCCAGTGGCTCCCCTGCTCACCCTTCCCCTGCCTCCGTTTTTGTTCTTCTGGGAGCTCCCCAGAGATCAGGCCACTGTGGGGGCTGCCGGTGCGGAGAAGACACAATGGACCTCTTGTGAGGCTGTGGACCCCTCCTGCCCCTTCCTCAGGGGCCCTGTGGAACATTCCTCAGCCTTGCCCAAGACCTCCCTGAACCCTTGTCCTCTTGGAAAACCAGACTGAACCGGTCTGCTGGGGAGAGGGGTTTTCTGGGCCCCAGGAGCCTGTTCCCCACCCCCACCCCGCTGCCCTTGCACATCCCACACCCAGGTCCAAACAACACAACCACAACGCTCCGATTTAGCGGTTTATTAGGCCAGCCAGTTCATTCTTCCCTTAGCTTTCCCCAGCCCCTCTGCAATTGCATTAAGTCCACGAACATCCCCTCCAGGTGTGGGAGAACACTGATGGACACGCGGTGCTCCTGGGCGGGGCGGAGGCCCTGTGGTGGGGGAAGCAGGAGAGGCCACGGCCGGGGTGTCCTTAGGAGCGGCATTTATCGAGTGTTTAGCACGTGCTGGCTCTGATCCATGCCGTCGCAACAACCCATGAGGTGGCTACTAGTATCACTCGCTTCCTGCAGGAGAGGAAACTGAGGTGGGGGAACGATGCTCCTTGCCCACGGTTACAGGCGGCGAGTGGCAGAGTCAGGATTCGAGCCCAGGCAGCTGCTTTCGGGGCCGCTCCTAGCCGTCCACCGTGTTTATCAGACGCTCAGTGAGTGAGTGTGGGCCGGGCACCCTCTTCAGCACCAGAACAGCCTCTCCCCGGGCACTTGCTTTAAGGTTAATGAAGCGCTTTCCATCCGGGTCTTCAGGATGACTGTGGAGGTATTACAACGCCCATTTTGATGATGGAGAAACTGAGGTGCAGAGAGGTGAAAGGAATTGCCGGAGAGAGAGCTCTTGGATCCAGTGGATCTGGGAGGGGAACCTCTTCTGGCTCCACTGAATTTCATCCAAGCCCCGGGCTCAGCATTAGCATTCAATACACGTGCTGTGAATAAAAGCCCAGTGGACTGCAAGAGATGCAGGGTGGGGAGGGGGCCAGGTCCCCATGAGCCCCTTTGTCGAGCCCCTGTGTCCGTGAGAACCGGTCACCTGCCCAGGGCTTTTCCTGATTGAGATAAATCCCGTCCCAAATGGGCTTCTATTTGTGCCTCGTTGGGAAGCTTGGCTCCAAGTCCTTTGGTGACTGATCTCCCCAGGGAGGCTCTTCCTGGATTGACACCTGTCTGCAGAAGTTTCCGGTCTCCCCACCTGGGCTAGATATCCCCCAGATCCCCTGGGGCCCCCTCCCTGAGACGGGGGCTTCCCAGGATGGGTGGTGGTGGTGTGGGCAGGGACTTCTCGGGCAGTCTGTCACATCATAAATCGGGGCTCATTGCAGACCGTCCCCCACAGAGGCACAGTGTCTGCCCAGAAGCCTGTCTCCCGGCAAAAGGAAACTTGTGGAAGGCCACAATGGCTGTCTACCCTGAGGGACCCCACCTTGGCTGCAGGGGCTGCAGGGGCCTGACCCACAGCCCAAGGCCACGCAGCCAGTCGGCGGGGGGTGCCAGGACTAAACCTCAGATCTTCTGACCTCCAGTTTTTAAATTATGCTTGCTTATTTATTTTTAAATAGCATCAGAATAGGGGCAGGATTGTGGAGGCTGCATGATGGGTTCATGGGTTCATTGTGGTATCCTCTCTGTGTGTAGCTTGAAAATTTCCTCAATCCTCAGTTAAAACTCTAAGTGTTACCTTCTAGAAAGGCCTTCTCTGAATGAAAATATTAGATTGCCATTCTCCTCTACAGCCCCATCTCTGCCTGCTCCACAGATCTTAGGATCATTCACGGTTCTTCTATTTGTTTCCACCTGTGTCTCTGTGGACTGTGGGCTCCCGGTGTGTCCATGTCTGCTAGCACAGAGCTGGGCATACAGAAGGCACCCAGTAAATGCCTGTGCAATAAAACAGTATACATATGGCATCTGGAGAAACCACACAAGCTTTGGGGAGTTGTGGGGGACAGTGGGAGAAAAGGAAAATTATCTCCACGGTCGGGGCACCTCGGGGCGGTGGTTAAGAGTGCGAAGACAGAAGGAAGCCTGGTTTGAAGCCCAGCCCGTTTTCCCCGTGACCTTGGGGGGTCTGACCTGCTCAAAGCCGCTGCTCCTCCCCCTGCAGAATGATGATCAGAATGGTTCCAGTGTCGCAGCTCGGGAGCCACGCAGAGGCCCCTGCACGTACCGCGTGCTGCCTCTGTGCGGGCAGTTCATCCTTTCCCCAAGTCCCTGACTGCTCGCTGAGTGGCCGTGGGAGCGTCCGTTAACCTCCCCGGACCTTCTCGGCCGCCTTCACGGAGCTGGGCTGTTGGTGCCTTATTATCAAAGGAGGGAGCAGGGCCAGGCCACCTCTCGGGGCCCGGCTGCGGAGAGGCCCTGCTTTCCTCCCCACAGAAGGTTTTCATTTCTGGCTTGGCTCTGGCTGAAAAGGGCCCCCACGATGTTTCCTGAAGTGCAGGGCCCACCCCTGATGCCCACGAATAAAGAAGTTCAGCTGAAGGAGTGCTGGCCAGGGCGGGAAGGAGGCCCACGGAGTGCTGAGCAGGTGGGATGCTCTCGAAGACGCGTTCCAGGGGCCACCAGTGCCTGGGGCGGTGGCAAAGCCGTGGCCACGGGTCCAACACGTCCCGGCTGGAGGCTGGCTGGGTCTCTTCCTGTGCGTGACTTGGGGCCCAGCCCCTTCCATTGCCCGTCCCCACTGCAGTTCTGAGAGCTGGCTGCGCCTCTGCAGACCCCAGGCCCGTCCCCGACTCCGCTGTGGCCGTGCGGGAAGGAACCTTCATGGATGGAAGGGCTAGCCTGTGCCAGAGGGGTGAGGTCTGGAGGGTGATCCTGGGGCCCCTTAGACCCGCGATCTTTGTGAGCAGGGCCCGGGGCGTGGCGAGCTGCCCAGAGCCTAGTCTGGTGGAAGTGTCACGTGGCAGGGGTGCCTGCAGAGGGTGCTCAGTGCCCTGCGTGGGCGGCGTCTTCGTTATGAGGTCATCTCGATGCCCATCGAAGGTGAGCTCCCATCTTCACTCCTGTCTTACTCGTGAGGAAACTGAGGCACAGAAAGATGGAGTCACTTGCCCGGATTATACAACCAGTAAGAGGTAAAACCGGGATTTGAACCCAGGCCAGGTTCTGGACTTGAAAACCCTAATGATATTTCATTCTTAGCCCCAGTAAAGTGTTGGACAAAGATGGTCCCCTGCTCCGTCCCTTTTCTCCTTAATCCTCCCCTTTAGGTCTCGGAGCTGCCTGGTCAGGAGGGGTGGACAGGGCCGTGGAGGGGACCGCTGGGAGCACTGGCGTGGGGTAGACCCCGGGGCCTTTTATGGGGCAGGAACCCTCCAGGAGAGGGAACAGCAAACACAGAGGCTCCGAGGTGTGTTCAGGGACCAGAGAAGCAGGGCTGAACGTGGCTGGGGGATCGGGGAAAGAGCACTGGGAGACCAAGTGAGGAGGTGGGGTGGGGGCCGCCGGCCTCCGAGCGTTTGGATTTTATTCTAAGTGCAACGAGGAGCCTTCGGGGGGCGGGGCGGGGTGCTCCAGGTGCTAATTTGCATTTTAAATAAATCTCTCTGGCTGCTGCATGGAGAATGGATTACAGGGCGAGAAAGTAGGGCTGAGAGAGCAGAGGCGGGGAGACAGCAGTCAGGACTGTCCCCAGGAAGGACCTGCTGGGGGTGGGCATTGTGCACGGGCGTGCACACACAGACACACACACGTCCTGCTTCTGTCAGGGTGGACTCAGGAACCTGGGGGAGAGGTGGCTTGGGGTCTACAGGTGGGGCTTCCAGATGGGGGCCACCCCAGGGCATCTAACTGGGAGGTGGGGAACCTCAGTTTGTCCAGACTGGTCCCCAAAATAGTGAAGAGAAGAGGAAATAGTGAAAGAATATTACACTGAGGGCTTCACTAGGGAAGCCCTCTCCCAAGTCTGCTCAAACCTATTGATTTTACTTTATTTTTTCATTTTTATTTTTTAAATATTTATTTATTTATTTAGTGTGTGTGTGAGGAAGATCGGCCCTGAGCTAACATCCATGCCAATCCTCCTCTTTTTGCTGAGGAAGACTGGCCCTGAGCTGACATCCATGCCCATCTTCCTCTACTTTATATGGGATGCCGCCACAGCATGACCTGACAAGCGGTGTGTCGGTGCGCCCAGGATCTGAACCCGGGCCGCTGCAGCAGAGCACGCACACTTAACCGCTACGCCACGGGGCCAGCCCTTCAAACCTATTGATTTTATTATTATTGTTGTTCATATTATTTTAATGTTATTATTTAAACCTTAATAATAAATAAACATTATTTTAATGCTATTTTAAATAACATTTAAATCATGTTGTTATTTGAACGTTGAGCTGCTGTGATGAACTGGTATCCCAGCCCCTGAGGGTAGGGGACAGAGTGGGACAGTGTATGGGGAAGGAACAGCAGAGGTAATTTCACTTACCACCCATTAGTTGTGTACCCAGTGGTTTCCAGGCCCTACTAGGCATTGAAAGTTACTCGCTGGTCTATAAGACCAGGTTTCTATCTCCTAGGAGATCAGCGTTGTAAGAAAATAAAGGAAATAAATACAGACTGTAACAGCAAGTAGGGTATGAATAGTTCCAGAAGCAAAATCCACGAGGATAGTTAAGGCTTTTTGGAAGACAAAAGTAGAGAGGGGTCGGGGAAGCCTTTACTGAGTGGCCTTAAAAGACTGGGGCTGGGAGGAAGGCAGTCCAGGTGGTGGGCAGCATTTGCCAACGCTTGGATGTGGGAAAGTTTGGGTTGTGTATTTTCAGCAAAGTAATTCTGGGAGTGTGTAGGGGAAGAGTAAAACATTGAATTGGAAGGGTGGGTTGGAGCCAGGTTATTGAAGTCCTTGGATGCTGAATTTGGACTTAATTGTTCAGCCATGGGGAGCCTTTGAAGGTTTTGGGTCGGGCCGGTGGTCTGGGGATCTTGCTCTGATAGGGATGTAGAGGGTAGGCTGAAGAGAGGAGAGACTGGAACAACTTGTCTACTGCACAGGTCCAAGCAATAGAAGAGTCAGGCCTCAAGTGCAGCAGGGACGCTGGGGTGGAGATAAGGGGCCAAGTGCAGGAGGCAGTGGGAAGACTCTGTAGGACTTGGGAACGAATTGGAAGGGACAAAACCAGAAATGACGATGTCTCTGAGACTTTGGGCTAAGAGACATAGCTAGGAGATGGTTGGGGCTGCTAAGAAAAATGATGGGAATTCAGGGGATGGGGAAAGAGTTAGCTGGAGGGGCCAGAGAGATGATGATGGATAGAAGATGGTGATGGCTAACCCATCAGCTTTGGGCCAAGAAGTTATGACTCTTACTCATCACACTTCCTACAACAGAATCCCATTCCAGCAGCGCTCTCTCAGCGCGGAGATGGAAGTTTGACCAGCATTTATTAAGCCTTGAAAATGAGAATAGGACGTTGCCAGCCCGGAGCCTGTCTGTATGGTCTTTATCAGATAACATTGTTTTTCCTCTTTCCTCTGCTTCCTTGACTCTTTCTGCTTCTAAATGTTAAATTCATTTAGGGCCACAAGGCAGGGGCCACATCAGCTCTTCTCTACTCCTGTGGACCCAGAATACATCACAGTGCCGGCCACTAGAAGAGTTCAAGATGGAACTGGAAGGAGGATGGCGAGAACGAGGGAGGGAGGGAGGGACTCCTTATGCATCCAGTTCAGCACTGAGTCTAGCCTTTGGAAGCCCCATAACTAATATCTGTGGACCAGTGTGCGGTGGATGAGGGATTCCTCGCAGGCTGAGGTTTCAAAGCTCCCTTCTGGTAGCTGCCATGATTGCGGGGGTGTGTTGATCTTTAAGGTCTGGACCTAAATTTTTCCTTCAAGTCCAAAGGCGTTTATAAAGCCCAGCCTAAAACAAGTGGCCTGCATTTCTGAGGAGGCCGGGTGAGGCGGGGAGCAGGAAGAGGAAAAAGCAAGCCAACTCCCCACTGCCCCCATCTGAGGGCTTCTGGGATGGAGGTGGGAGCTGGTTGGGTGCTGGGGTCAGATGGGCAACGAGCCCAGCCCCCGGGGGTGCCTGGGAAGACTCAGGGCAAGAAATCAGTTTATGGAGAAATTACAGACCTTCTCCTGGTCGGCTCGTTTATAAACCGCAGCCGCCCTGGGGGGCATCGGGAGTGTCTGTCTGGTGTCTTGGTCCTGGGAGCAGGTCCCCGCGACCGAGGCTGGAGCAGCCCGGCATTGTCCACCTGGAAGAAACCACGCTGCTCATCGCTTTTCATAAAGGTTGGGTCTGATCAATCCCGGCTGGGGCTTCTTGGCAGCGCAAAATGCCAGCTCTAAGTGGGAGTGGATGTGCGCTTCTCTCTGGAACACCATTGGGAACACACAGAGGGATTTGGCTGGTGACCGGAGCCGTTTCTGGCCACTGTCACAGCTCTTTGTGATGCAGGAGTGAGAAAAGCTGCTTCCACGGAGGCAAGTACGGTCTCAGGGATTTTTCCCAATGTTCAAGTTACGTTAGGGAAGGATGGGGGTAGGATCTGGATGCCCACCGCGTGTTCTGGCTGCTGGCTTCCAGGGCGCTACTGTTCCTCTCCAGGCGGCTCAAGACCCAGCCTGCCAGCCTTGAGTTCTGGTCCCAGTTCTGAAATTAGGTAATCGTGGGACCTCAGCTCAGTCACTTGGTCTCTCTGGGCCTCCGTACTCGCCTTCTCTATTAGAGAAGGTTTCCTAGGGCTGCTGTAACCTATGAACACAACCCCAGTGCCTTAAAACAGAACAAACGTAATCTCGCACAGTTCTGGAGGCTGGAAGTCTGAGACCAAGGTCTGCAGAGCCATGCTCCCTCGAGGGCTCTAGGGAAGAATTCTGCCTGCCTCTTCCAGCTTCTGGTGGTTACTGGCAATGCTTGGCATTCCTTGGCTTGTAGCTGCTTCCCTCCATTTTCTGTCTCCATGTTCTCTGTCTTCACATGGCCGTCTTCCTTGCGTCTGTTTTTCTGTGTGTCTCTCCTCTTATAAGGCACAACCATTTGATTTGGGGCCCTCTCCCATCCAGTATGACCCCATCCTGACGAACTACATCTGCAAAGACCCTTTTCCCAAGTAAGGCCACATTCCGAGGTCCTGATGGGTCATTGTACTTTATGAAGTTCAACATATGTAGCTCATAAGCAATTATTAAGTGCCTGTTGGGAGCTGAGTGCTGGGGAAAGGGCCCCCAAAGATGAGTAAGACACTGGATTTGCCAGCTTCATTCATAACAAGCCCACGTCAGCTGAACTCCGGCCTCGCCTGTTGGGGGCTGGTGGGGATGGGGGGCGTTCCAAGAAGCCAGGGCTTTTTCCAGGAAATGTGGCTCCTTAGCTGCACCACCTGGGGTGTCTGCATGAGACAGCCCCACACTTGCTCGGATGTCTAAAGAAAATTGTCACCGCTATCCTTTTTATGTCACTTGTTCCACTATAACAATCTGTCTAACTTGTTTCGGGGCTGGAAGAATACTTTCTGATTCTGCAGACTCTCCGTCCACCAATTTTGGAACATTGGCCGAATAATCGAAGGAGTCTTTGGCAGATCTAAATCCAACGTGACTCTGGGAGGCCGGTTCCTGCAGCACTTAACAGAGCGGGGAGGAAATGCGTCAGCGAGAGGCGGGACGTGGGATGTCAGAGGATTTTAGGTGGAACTCACATGAAATGGAACACTTTTCATTTTAATGGTTATACAGTTATTTGAATGAATATTTGATAAAGTAAATTTAACACGTCAAACCCATGGTTTCCTGGATAGCATTGCTTAAGACAAAGTTAAGTGTAAAAAATGAGTAGGTTTTAAGTCATTTGGAAGAAAAAGATTCTGTAAAGAGTAGTACAGGGGGGATTTATAGATAAGGGAAGATGAATGAAGGTAGTATGCAGTGGGTGGGGGTATTGCAAATATCGTGGGGGTTATGGGAGTGACTCAAGTTTGGGGACACTGGTTGAGTGGATTAGAGAGTTTGGCATCCGTTCCTGGGTTTGAATCTCGGCTGTGCCGCTTACTGGCCTGGTAACTTCATGCAAGTCACTTAATGCCTTTGAGTGTCAGTTCCCCCATCTGTGAACTGGGGGTGACGGGAGCCCATGTGGCAAAGAGGAGACCATCGCTGTGGAGCGCGGAGCTCTGGGCACGGAGGGAAAGCTGATGGGCTGGATGTGGCTGTCAAATCAGAGGTGCCTCCAGTGGGATACAGGTTGGAAGATGGACCCAGACTCCACCTGCCAAGAGAGGGGGCTGTGTGGGGCTAGCCGGGGTCTGGGGCTCTGAGCTGGCAGGGTCCCCTAGAATGCTTGACCCTGGGGTGTGGTCCTGGGAGGCAGCCTCCTGCAGGTCCGAGGCTGGAATGGGGCCAGGAGGAGATACTGTTTCAGTATTCAGGAAGCTTTGGTTTGAATTTTTTTTTAAGCTCTAGCTATGTGCCAGATACTTCACTTGAAATTTTATTGCTCCTGCAACAACCCCACGAGAAAAGTGTTATGATTCCATTTGACAGATGAGGACACTGAGGCTCAGAGAGGGAAAGTACCTTAACCAGGTCATAGAGCTGGAAGAGTGGAGGGAGGGTTGGAAACCTCCACTGTCTTGCTCCGTCCAGCACCTGCTCCTCCCGCCCTCGGGGTGGGTGTTTCTGAGCCTGGATCCAGAGAAAGCTGTGGTGATGGACAGAGCTGGTGCAGGAGAAGAGACAGGAAATTGACCAGAAAATCCCACACCTCTTTATCCATGAGGCTCCCCCAGGTAAAGGCATCCCACGGGCTTATGCTCTTCATGTCACCTGTCTTTCTAGAAAGGAGACACTGGGGATCGTCACCTGATCTGTGGCTGTCACATCACCTGATCTCTTGTCACAGCGTAGGAGTGGGTAATATCGTCCCAGTGCATCCTCCAGGGACCACGAGGGGTGGGGAATGCAATCTCATGGGCTTAAAAAGCAATTTGAACATGAAATTACTCCCCAGGGCCTGGCGGCTACACAGAAAGGGGGATATAATTTGACATTTTTTGGAAATTGACATTCTCGCTTCCCGACGGATCCCAGTTTGTGGAGAGTCTTCGGGTTGCGTCTCTCTCACCGTGGTTGTGATAACTGCTGGTTGCCCTTATTCATACAAGACTCAAATTTCCACGAGGACTTTCACTTGAAAACAGGCCTGAGTTAGTTTGGCATTTGGATCTATTGTGGTTCACCAGATGTCTTTCTCAAACTTTATGCCTTAACTCCTTCCTAAGCTTACAGTCTACACTGGTGGAGACCATGGTAATAAAGTTAGTGCTAATCATATAGCAATTACCATGTGGCAGGCCTTGTTCTAAGCCTTTCACATGTCCTTAATTATTTAATCCTAAGCACAACCCTTTGAAGCAGGTACAATTTGCTTTATTTTACAAGTGAGGCACAGAGAGGTTAGGTGACTTGCCGAAGGTCACACAGCTCATCTGTGCTAGAAGCAGGATTAGAACCAGAGTCTGCCTTCTTAACACCATACCACACTGAGTTGCCTGTGACTTTGACACACACCCAGCATACCTTGAGCAGACGTCTGTCGCTGAGTTTCTAATACTTGAGAGTACTCATTTATTTTCTCATTTATCTCCACTGTGAGCTCTTTGAAGCTAGGGCGTGGGCTGACTCAGTTCTGCATCCCTAAGACCCAGCATGGCACTTGGCATGTGGAGAGTGTTCAATAGTGTTGTTTTTGTAACAAAAGGGTTTGAATTTGAAGTTCACTTTCAGGGAAATTCACATCAGTGAGGGTCAAGAAATCAGGAAGAAGCCATTTAGAAGCACAGAGCCACGGGCCTGTCAATGCAGCCGGTCGGTGAGACGTAGGGCAGAATGACCCATCTCCTGGCTTGATGCTGAACACAAGTGTGGAGCAGATGTGGGCTCATGAATCTGCAGGGGGTTGCCGCCGGTGTTTATGTTGAGATGCGCTGAGCACAGCATTAGCCAGCTCTCCTGAGCGATGGTAGCGCGTACGCTGCGGGCCAGGCGGTGTGCACTATGCTTCCAGCAGCCCGGGGTTGATATCAGCTCTACCTCTGATGTTCCTTAACTCTGTAAGGTTCCTCTTCTGTAAAATGGGTTTGTTATGTGGATTAAATGAGATACACAGTGAAAAGCACTCAGCGCAGTGACTCAGCCCCTAAGTCCTCAGTAAATGTTAGCTTACTGCAGCTTACGTTTTCAAAACCTCTTTCCCATCCAGCACCTGCTGGACCCGCAGACAGCTCGGCGAGGCCCCATTCTCCAGAAGAGGAAACCGAGGCTGAGAGAACACGGAAGTGATGCCTTAGGTCCCGGGGTTAGAGAGAGAGCGAGCAAGGGCAGACAGACCCAGGGCCCCTGGCTCGTCAGTCACCCTGCCGCCTTCACATCCTCGGGAAAGCTCAGATTTTCCTTAAATTATTTTTTCTTTTTTAAAAAATTTATCAAGGTGAAATTTACATAACATAAAATTAACCATTTAAAGTGAACAATTCGGGGGCAGGCCCGGTGGCGCAAGTGGTTAAGTGTGCGCGTTCCGCTGTGGCGGCCCGGGGTTCGCCGGTTCGGATCCTGGGTGCGCACTGACGCACCGCTTGGCAAGCCATGCTGTGGCAGCGTCCCATATAAAGTGGAGGAAGATGGGCGTGGATGTTAGCCCAGGGCCAGTCTTCCTCAGCAAAAAAAAAAAAAAAAAAAGAGGAGGATTGGCAGATGTTAGCACAGGGCTGATCTTCCTCACCAAAAAAAAAAAAAAAAATAAAGTGAACAATTCAGTGGTATTCAGTTCATTCACAATTTGTCCAACCACCTCTAGTTCTAAAACGTTTCCGTCATTCCACGGTAAGACGCCATCTCCAGAGAGCAGTTTCTCTCCATTCTCCTCTTCCCCCAGCGCATCAGTCTGCCTTCTTTCTCTGTGCATTTACCTATTTTGGATATTTCATTTAAATGGAATCATAGCTGATGTTTTAGAGGTTAATCCATGTTGTAGCATGATCAGTATTTCACTCCTTTCTGTGGCTGAATGGTATTCCATCGTATGGGTAGACCACGAGTTGTTTCTCCATTCCTCTGTTGATGGACATTTGGGTTGTTTCCACCTTTTGGTTATTGTGAATAGTGCAGCTATGAGCATGCGTGTACTTGTTTGAATACCTAATTTCAAATTTTCGGTCTATACCACTTTCCTTAAAGTTTAAAGGAACAGGCAGATGCGTGTGGCCCTGTCATTTCTTAGTATTAGTAAACCAGCAGGCATTTATAATTAAAGAATTTGGTTAATATCTGTCTCATCCCCCAGAATAACAGACTTCCTGTTCATCAAATGCAGTTTAAATACCTCCCCTTCCCTAGTCAGTAATTGGAGTTTTACACATACACACACACACACACACACGCACGCACACTCCTGAGCCTCCTCACCCTGTGTCCACCGCTTCTCCGCTGGGTGCTGTCCAACTGGGAGATTGTGTCTCTGTTGATGTTTATTGACATAATCTGATGTTTGGGATTTTTGACTGCCTCTGTAAGGCTCTTAGCCCCATTCGAAGGATGTGAGAAAAGAGAGGGGGAGAGGGAGGCCCAGGCCACAATTAGGCTCCAAAACAGAGTCAGAAGCACAAGCACAATTAGTCTTCTAGTGATAGGCTCCTTGATGGCACGTACCATTTTTTATGCTTTCTAAAAGACATTTTCTTTAGCCCCAAGTGTCAAGTTTGGGGTTCTGAAAATATTTGTTCAGTGAGTGAATCACACACTGTTTTGATGTGCTGACAAGCTCCTTAAGGAAGCCGGCTGCCGTGGATGAAGTAAGGAGGCCGCAGAAGGAGAGAAGGGCCAGCTCACCTCCTGGGATGACGGCTGTCCCGGTCAACCCCGTGAGCGGGCAGGGCCAGCAACACCGTGTGCTGCCATCCGCCTGTTTTTCCCTGCTGCACCTCATGGACACGCCGCCCTCAATAATTAATCAAAACGAGCCTCCCAGGTCTCCCCAGGTGGGCCTCCGGGCTGGAGGTCTTCTGTCCTCCATGGCCAGGCAGGCCTAACCAGGCAAAGAGCATGTCTTTTGCAGATTTGCAGGGCTAGGTTCAAATCCCCACTTGGCCACTTCCTGGCTGTGTGACCTTGGATAAATGACTTAACCTCTCTGAGCCTCAGTTCCCTTGTGAGAGTCCAGTAACCATGAAATGAACTTGAGCTTGCAATGTGCTTAGCCAGGTGCCCGGTGCATCTTAGGGACTCCGTTCTGTGACTGTTGTTACTATGCCCTTTCCTTCCTCGGGCTACAGACATTTCCAGTGTCTGATGTACCGTAGATGCTGGGGCTCAGCTAAACGACTCCTCTGCTCTCACGGAGGGCAGTCCAGTGGGGATGATAAGCATGCAAATAAACGGAATCACAGAGGGGGTGCCACGTGCTGCTGAAGACGGGGCGGGGGGGTCGCAGCAAAGTGATGGGGGGTGGGGGCCCATCTTCACAGCGAGTGACCCCCTGATCTGGTGCCTAGAGGATGGGGAGCCGTTTGCCTGGTGGAGAAGGTGGGGCTGGTGTTCCCAGCGAGGGTCCAGCCTGGGCAAACACGGGGTATTTCAGACCAGGTGAGTGGTGCGTGCTGAGGTTAGGCTGCTCTGAGTCTCTGGGGGGGGTGCGTGTGTGTGTGTGTGTGTGTGTCAGCTGACAGCTGATGATGCCGTATTCCATACAGCCTAAGGGGTTCTAAGTTAGGGGGAAGTTAGGGTCCGCCTTCGGTGGGGAGTGGCGCTCACTCTGGCTCTTGTGTCCTGCGGCGCCAGCCAGTCCCAGCTCAGAGAGGTAGGACAGGAGGCCCATGGGAAATGGGAGCTCAGCAGATGGCAGGACCGATTCTCCAGCTGCCTGCCCACCGACCCCACCCCCAAGGCTGTGGGGCGTCATTATCGTTAAGGCACGGGCCGGGCTCATGAAGCAGCTTCACTGGGCTGGAGGAGGGGCTGGTGGTTCTTAGCCAAAGTGGGTATCTGGGGGGTGGGGGGACGCCACGGGCAGCCCCCAGCCCAGTGATGCTGCTGCTCTTGGCACCAGCGGGACCCTCGGGTTCCTGGGAATGCGAGGACCTGTCAGTGTACGCGCGCGCGCGCACACACACACACACACACACACACACACACAGAGCTTGCAGAAGGGCACGAATGACTCATTTCGCTCTGTGACAGAGATGGATACTCTGCGTGTGTGAGTTAATGAGTTAATGGCAGAGCGCAGCCGTGTCCCTCTGCAGCACCAGGCCTGCCCGTTCAGAGCCCCCCAAACCCCGCACCTCGCAGGAGCCTGCCGTCCCTCTGTGCTCGGCTCCCTCACTCCCACAGAGTGGCCCTGAAGGTTTGCATCTCCAAGCCCCAGATTTTCCAGCCCTGCCAGTCCGCTCCTGGCCTCAGCAGCCTGGCCTTCCCTTTTTCTGCAGGACAGTGGCTCAGCCAAGCTGCCTCTAGAGAGATGAACCTATGCAGAGAAAGGCCAGCTGAACGCCCTGTGGGCAGGGGCCTGCGGCCACGACTTGGGGACAGACACAAAGGAAAGAGGGTGTGCTTGGAGCAGATGGGGGTCCTGTTCTCGGCTCGGCCACTTATGATTCCTCTGTGATCACGGGCAGCTCACAGAACCTCTCTGCGCCTTGGCTTCCACAGGGGAAAGTGGGGATCATGACACACGCAGCCTTGGTGCGGCGAGCTAATGTACTCCAGTGCCTGGCGCAGCCCCAGCGCTCAACACCCAGGAGTTATGAGCGCAGGGTGAGTAAATTGGAGACAGGCTTGCGTTTCTCACGTCCGGGACAGGCTGCCAAAGGGCACTTGCAACTTCCGCTCAGCAGGCGCTGCTGGGAGAAGGAACTCGAAGGACTGGCTTTGCGCCTCTCCTTGCTGTGTGACCTTGAACAAGACACTGGGTCTCTGAATGAGGCTAAAAATGGGGGTCGTAGAAAGTTCTGGGGCCCCAGACGCATGCATGCAAATACGCCTTAAGGGCTGTTATTTTGCCTTGTTTTGCAAGATGCACAAAACCTGGCTCTGAGAGGCCCAGGAAGGAGTGTGTGGCCAGAAGGCAGTGGCCACTGGCAGGCCACCGGGGAGGCCTGGTGGGTCCTCTGGATCCACCAGCCTGGCTCTGCACACCTGGATGCAAGTACACCCAGACCTGGAGAAAAGCCTGAGCAACACAGGGGCTGAAATGTGGAGAGAAGAGTCAAGGATGCAGAGACCCTGGGAACAGGCCCTTGGAGCTAAATCCTTCAGAGATCGTCAAACTTTATAAACCACTTTTTCAAAGGAAGCCCAAAATAGGAAACAGACAAAGCCAAGAAAGAGTCCTCGGGCGGTTTAACTCTTCACTGTACGGTGGAAAATGCCTCATTGTTTGTGGCGTGTCAGCGGAGCACCAGGCTGGAGGTCCCAGGCTTCGTTTCCTTTGCCAATAAAATAAAAAAAAAAAATGTCAGGACTGACATCCGTAACCGGTTGACAACCTCTTCCTGCTGCGGAATAAGGATGTTACTCAAGACAGCTTCCCTCTCCCATCACTATTATTTCATGGGAAAAGGAAGGTTTGCCCCCTCCTCGCCCCAAATAGGATGGACAGGGCTTTACAAGGAGGACCCTCGGCCTCGTGAAAACTCTTGCTGCCTGGTCTTGAGTTTGCTCATTGGCTTGTTTGAGGCCTGCAGCAGCGAAGCAGCAGGTGGAGCCCCTTCCAGAGGGTTCTTGGCCGCAGGGTTTGGAGCGTGTTGACTTGTCCCAATGCTGCATTTTACAGACGGGGAAACTGAGGCCCTGTAAACAAGATAGCTCATTCATTGAATGACACTCCACATGTGTCTGTTCCATGCGATGCACTGTGCCCAGGTTAGTACTGGGGCTTCAGAGAGAAATACCATCTAGGAGGACTGGATCCCACAGGGAGCCAGCAGTAGAATCATTCATTCATTCATTCATTCATCCACAGTTTATTGAGCCACTACAATAGATCAGCCAGTTGGGAATACAAGCTATGAACAGGGCCTACAAGGTACCACCTAGTGTGGTTTAAAGTCTGATGGGGCAGACAGATAAAAGGAAAATTAGAGCAAATAAGATGATTTTTGGCAGTGAAAGTGGTACAAAGATAATGACACAGGATGACGTGAGAGAGTGACAGTGGGGGTAGGCAGATGTCTCTCGGATGAGGTGACATTTGTGTGAAGACCTGGCCATGCAAAGAACGGGCAGAAGGACAGTCCAGACAGAGGAAATGGCAGAGCCGAGGTTTCGAGGTGGAAGTGGGCGTGGTGTGGGGGAGCAGCGACAGGAAGTTTCCGGAGTGGGGCCGGGGGTGGTGAGTAAGGAGTGGAGAGGAGGGAAGGGACGAGAGCAGGCGCAGAGGCTGCATCTCCTGACCCTCAGGAGAGAAAGCCGGGGCCAGGGTGCTCGGCAGGCATGCGGCTGGGGCTCCCTGAGGCCGCACTCTGGGGTTCTGCCCGAGGTTGGGCCAGTGTGGAAGTGAAAGCCCTCCTGGGCTCTGGCCTGTGATGTGGGGGCAGCACTTTTGGGGGGCTCCCCCCCCGCAGTTGGGACCTACCTCCACATGATTTGGGCACAGAGAGGGGTGAACTGGGGGCTGGGAGCGTCTCTCCCGTCATCTCAATGACCTTTTCAACCCATCTTGGGGCTGAAACCAAGGGACTAAAATAAAGGCATCCCCATTCCCAGAGGTGACTGAGAATGAAGAGGCCAGAGGCTTGATTCCCCAGGACCACCGCAGACCAGCCCCCTGCAGGGGCTGCTGGACTTGAGGGGGCTCCCACAGAGTTATGGTGTGGGCTGGAGGCCTGCCCAGCTGACGTAGCATCTCCTGTCATTGGGGTCTGTGTGCATGCATGCGTATGCATGTGCATGTGCGTTTGTGTGTGCGTGTGTGTGTGTAAAGGGGGGTCTGAGGGTTGATGGGGTTCATTCAACCAATATTTATGGGGTGCCCACATGAATGCTGGGGGTTGTCCTAGGCCCTGCGGATGCTGTGGTGACGCTGGTGGATCATACCTTAAATAAGCTCCGGTCGTGGAGAGCGTGCTGGAGATAAAGGAGAGGATGGAGCAGAATGATGGGCTGAGGGGTGGAGCCACTTCAGGCGGAGTGATGGAGGAGGCTTCCCTTCCAGGAGTGGGCAGTCGAGAGCCGAGCTGGAGAGCCCCCCAGCCAGGGGACGGCAGGAGGTGGCAGAGCCAGCTAGGGCACCGAGGTGGGAACAGGATCCGTGTTCCAGGGCCATAAAGGGGGCTGGGTGGCTGGAGCAGGGGAAGCTGAGGGGAGGGGGGCAGAGCAGGAGATGGATGGAGGGTCCCCCTGGGCTTTGCATGTCGGGGACTGAGGGGACAGACAGGGAAGACCAGTCCCTTCCTTTCCCCCAGTATGTCCAGAAAACCAAATCGGTGTCAGTGTGAAAAATGCTGGTGAGGTGGGGAAAGCACCAGAATCTAGAGACCTGCATTACTGTCATGCCTCCCTGTGTGACCTGGGGCAAGTCTGCTGCCCACTCTGGGCTCCTCTCTAAACCAAGACCGCTGGACTAGACCAGGGATGGTAAATAGGTTTTATCGCTAGTGCCGATTCAGAGCGGTGATAGCAGCTGCCCTGGGCTGAAGCGATTCTAGGGTCCCTTCTGGGGTGACCAGCAAAGAGTGCTCTAATCGATTAGCGATGTCTGCCATGGGTGAGAATTAGAAGGCGGTTGCATGCGTGCCACACATGTGCCGTTCCTGGATGACTTGGGACTGAAATTGGCAGGAGCCCACACTGGATGCATTTGTGCTTGTGCGTATCTTCAGCATCTGTGAGTTTCCCCTCTGGTTCCTCAGAATTGAGTGCTGTGTGCACCCCGGGCACAGACCAACATCAGAGAATCATAGTGGCTAATGTGTTAAGCTGCCTTAGAGTTTACATCAGGCCCTGGTGCTCAAAACCCATGCAGTCCTCACAGCAACCCTGGGGGCGGTCTTGAGTCTTTTCTCCTGCAGCAGGTTTTGAGGCCCAGAGAGCTTATTTCTGGCCAGGCACCCAGTGAGGGCCAGAGCCAGGGCTGGAACCCGGCTCGCTGCACACACCGGTGCCCCATTTGCTGGAACTGCTGCCTTCTCAGAGAAGGCCCCACGAGTGGGGGCTGCGCTCCAATGGAATCCCTTGGGGACTGAGTCAGTGAGGACTTGATGCTGACTGCCTGCGTCTCCTGTCCCCTCCTGCTCCCCCGGGTCTGCTTCTCGGGGGGATTCTGCCCCCAGATCAAAGGGAGTGTAGGTTTACCAGAAGGGTCCGGCTCCCAGGCTGCCCGCTGCACGAGTGTGGGCGGTGGGCTGCTGTCTGCTTCTCCCCTTCCCCCATTGCACCTCAGTCTGTCCCTGCCAAGGCAGCGTGAGAGGGCTGTAAATCAGTGCCCAGGGGAGGGCGACCTCTGGGGCAGGGGATCCTGTGGCCGGCTGGGCTCTGGTGCCAGAGCTGCGGGGAGTGGCCCAGACACGTCTGATGGGGCTTCTCTAAAGAAGGCCCCCTCAGGGAAGTATGAGGCCAGAGGGGCGGGTGTCGGGCCTGCGTGGCAACCCCTCGGGAGAACCTGGTGAACGTGGCCGCCTTATCCTGCTGGAGAGGATGCTGAGGGCATGCCAAAGGGGCCGTCCTGGGTTTCAGCCCTGGCTTAGCTCTCTGCCAGCATCCCGAGCTTGACTGGGTCACTTAACCTTTCTTTCTCATAGACAGTGGGAGTTGTATTAGTTGTCACCAAAATAATGCCCCATAACAAAGAACCCCAAAGCTGAGTGGCTTAAAGCCAGATGTATTCTCAGGTTCAAGGGCGGTGGGTTGGCTGCAGCTGGGCTGGGCTGGGCTGCACTCCAGGCTTGGGGCTCGCAGCTCCAGCCACAGATTGGGTCTGACTCTGCTCCACGCGTCTCTCGTCCTCCCCGACCGGCAGCTGTGGGGGTCTTTGGTCTGCTCTATGGGTGTTTCTTCTGGGGCCCAGGCTGAAGGGGCAGTGGCTACTGAGGCATGTTACGCTCTGGTCCTCCCAGCCATGCAGGGACATCCATGCCTCTGCTCTGACATCCCACTGGTCAGGCCCAAAGGCAAGGGGTGGGCGGTCACTGCCCCTGTAGGCCGTGGGAAGGGTGTGGATGAGTAATTCTATTACGGGGGAGGGAAAACTTGGAAGTCCAACTGAAGCTTCCACCGAGGTGCAGAAGGACTCACATACCAACCACGGCTCCTGCTCGGGAGCATCGCTGTGTGCCAGGTGTGACGAGAGGTGCCTCAGGGGCAGCACCTGTGAGGTGGCTGTCCCCACTCATCTACTGCACAGATGGGGAAATGAGGCCCAGGGGCCAAGGTCTCACCAGGCCACCTGACTCTGCATCCACACCCTGGGCCGCTGTGGTCCAGGCACTTCCCCATGTGGTTTTGCTTTGCATGCAGCCTGACAGCGGTCCCCAGAGGTACCTGCAGGTGTTCCTGCTTTGTAGATGGGATGCCTGAGGCCAGAAAGCAGAGTCCCCTGGCTGAGCTCACATATCCAGGAAGCCAGCGAGTCTGCGTGCAGACCTTTGATTCTTTCCATGCTGAGTGCTAATGTCCGTTCCTTTTAGCCTTAAGCATTTATTACACTAGGAGGGCAGGGAGCACTAGCCTGCAAGTCGGGATATCCAAATTTTGTGTCTGGCCAGGCATGTGATGCGGGCAAGTCTCCGGTGTTTAACTTGGCCGGCGCAAAACCGATGGTGAATGACAGGAAAGCCCGTTTCCCCCCGTGAGCCTGCCCGTGCCGCCCTGCCTGTGCGGGGGACGCTATTTCTATACATCCTCCAGGACGCAGCCCTGCTGGGCCCTGACCCCGACCTTCCTCTGCCACCGGCTCGGAGGCCAGGGAGAGCCTGGGGCCCAAGGGCCGAGGATTTCCTGGCTCAGGCCCACCAGCTGGCCAGAGAGCATCCAGCTCCCTGCCTGGCTTCTCTGTTCCCAGCTGATCAGGGCAGGTGGGGAGGTGGCACAGGCTTTGTCGAAGGGGGTGCTGGCCCAGGGTCCCACGTTTGTCTGAGACCCGCGTCCCTGCTTCTCTTGTCTGAGAACAAGAGGGGAAGCCGGTGCGCACTTCACTCCGGGCAGAGCTGGAGCCCCCTCTTCCCCTTCACCTCCCCCTCCCCCCTTGACCCTCTTGTATGTGCCAGACTCTACAGAGCAATAGTTATCATACTGATATGATATATATAACATAATATGCCCCAGAATGTTCTATAATGTCTCTAGACGGGCGCTGGCTGCTCAAGAGGCTGAGGCCTGAGTCCTGGCCCTGCTGCTAAAAGCACACGGCCTGACTTCCCTGAGCCTCAGTTTCCCCATTTGCCCAGTGGCCCAGATGGTCTCTGACACCACTCCTGACCCTGATATTCCACAGTTGGACTTGACAGGCCTCTCCTGAGCAAACACTGTGGGCCTTTGCCCATCTAAACAGGGAGAATCATCTCAGCCCCAGGTTTTACGGACCGTTTGGAACATTCGCTCATGTCTAAACCACCAGAGCTTCTGGTTTCTGGATGTGAATCTGGTTCTGAGGATGGAGTCAACTTGTTCTGAACGCCCTTCCTTCCATGTCGCCTTTAGACTGGCTCTTCTCTTGCGTGGTTTGAGCTGGTCTGGCCAGAGGCAGGGGTCTGGGCAAGATAACCCTGCTGGTTCCTTCAGGCTCCTGTTGTGTGCTTCTGTGCAGGAGTGTGCGCCCCTGACAAGCATCTTAGTGCTAATTAGAGAGCTGGGAGGAGCTGGGAATTATAAGGAGTGGGGTTGGGGCATCTTGACTTCTGCGGGGTGGAGGTGGGGGCTGCAGAGACTGCTGCATTTCATGCCAATCCCAGGGGCTCAGGGAACCCCTCTGTGCGTACGTGCGTGTGTGTGTGTGTGTGTGTGTGTGTGTGTCGAGTTCTTTAAAACTGCTAATTGTCAGGGTGGAAATATTTTCACACATTTTCTCTCCAGGAGAACGTGATTACCTAGCACACAGGCAGCCTCGCTGAAGTCAAACGGCCACAGTCAACATGGAAATCCTAATTAATAGACGTTCATGCTGCTTTTGGGTGAGGCAGCGGAAGTAATTATCGTGATTTAATTGACTTTTCTCCCCTCTGCTATGCACTCTGCTTTTTCCATTTTGAGCTGGAAAGGTTTTAGAAAAAAAGAAAAAAAGCCTTCTTTCTCTTGCCTTTTTTTTCCCTTTTATACAGACTGTTTCTCACACCAGAGCTCTATTTGTCAAATCCTGTGACAGTAAATATTGTGACAGCACAAATCTCTATATTACAGAAAAGTCCGGAGCCTGAGCCGGTGGCTGACTAATTACGAGCATATTGGTTTGTAAAGGTGCCGTCAGACCCTGCAAAGGTGTCTGGCACGGAGAAGGGGAATCGATTTGCTCAGAGGTTCTGGTTTTGGCAAGCTCCTTATGGGGGATCGAGGGCCACGTGCACTAGGTCCATGAGGGGAGGTGGCTGTCAAGGTGCATTCAGGGTTACAGGAAATCCAAAAATGGGGCACCTCTGAGCTCCCGGAGCCAGAGAACCATCTATGGAATTCTCTGTCTCTGGTCAGGCTCCTCAGGGTGGCTCATTGCTCTCCCTGCCTTGACTAACACGGTCTGCTCATTTAACGTGACCGTGAGCATCTGGTGAGTGGACCCGAGTCCTCACGGGTTTCAGTTCAGCTCCCCACAGCCAACTGGCCAGTGGCCTCTGAGCCTCCCTGTGCAAACCTGAGTGCCTTCCAGCCCAGGCCACGCCTTACACTCCCAAGGTCAAGGAGTGGGCTGCCCTGGCCACAGGTGACCTCCCTAGTCCAATCAGCTGTGGCAAGTGGGCGTGGTTATGTGGTCTGCTGTCCGCTCCTCAGGAGCTGTGGGCAGAGCCGTGTGCGAATAGATGGGACTGTGGGAGGTGCCCATATAGCTCGAGAGAGCTTGACTGCTGGGGTTCAAATCCTGGTTTGGCCACTTACTTGCTGTGCATCCTTGGGCAAATTACTTAAATTCTCTGCATCTTCGTATCCTCATCTATAAAATGATAGCACCTACTTCATAGGGTTGTTATGACAGATAAAGAACTTCAATTTTGTGATGCATCAGATAAGGACTCAATAAAATGTTAGCTCATTAGTAGGGTCAGGTGGACAAGCGAGGCAGCTCCCAGTGTCTGATAAGCAAGAGAATATTCTAGAGTCACAGACATGGAGGACTGCAGTGAGCCCGAGGAATCGTCCAGTTTAGCCCTCTCATTATACACGAGGGGAAACCGAGGCACAGAGAGGCGTGTCACCTTGATTAAGGTCGAGTAATTTCGACTAATATGATATTGGACTATTTGGCATGGAGTGAAAATTAAGACCAAGACATCTCCTTAGGTCTCCTTGGGGATGAAGAAGAGGGCTTGACTTTTCATTAGAACAGTACAGATAATAAAATCAGGTAGAAGAGAAGGTGAACCAGGGATGGTTCTCTTTCTTTTCTTTGTCCTCATATGGGAATTCTGGGTTAGGCTCATGTTAAGGTTTTAACCTTGTGGAGGACATGGTCTTCATTGATCATCTTTTTCAGGTGATTCTTGTGCTGGGTCAGTGGACAGGATGTCACCAATCAGCTATGTTATTTGAGATACTTACCTTTTCTGAGCCTCAGTTTCCTCATCTGAAAAATGGAGATATACTACCCTATCTGGATTGAAAGCTTCTCAAGGGCAGGGATGGTTTCTTCTTTATCTCCTCTTCTAGAACATTGTCTAGCACACAGTAGGTGTCCACAGAAATTTCTTGAAGTAGGCTGAATGATCCCTCAACACAGTAGTGAGGGTGAGAAGAGTCAGCTGTGTAGACAGGCTGTGTGGACAGCTGTGTTCCTAAAAGGTGAGGCCATTTGATGCAGGAACTGAGGTTCCAAGGAATCAGGATACTCCAAACCGTGCGTGTAATAAACGAACTTCTCTCTGAGCTCTTGGGGTGGACAGGGCCTTCCCCAGCACTCTCAGGAATGGTTGTGGATGAGACGGTTGGAAATAATGGAGACCCCAAGGCTAGTGTGTTGGTTAAGGCAGCGCTGGGTGCTGTAAGTGGTCAGCCCTGGATCTCAGCAGCTTAACACAATGCACATTTATTTCTCACTCAGCAACAGCTCAGTGAAAGTGGAGGACAGCTGTCCGTACAGTCCTTGGGGTCCCTAGTTCCTTCCGTCTTCAACAGGTGGCTTCTAAGTTCACCATGGAAGGAGGAAGGAGAGGGAGAGAGGGCTCCTGCTTCCTCATCTCATTGGCCTGGAAGGGCTCACCTCACCCGTCTCCCATTGGTGAGAATGAGTCACATGACCACAGAGGTGCAAAGGAGGCTGGGAAATGTAGTTCCTGTCTGAGGGGACACAGTCTAACTCTGGGAAAATGTCAGACCTCAAATAAAGACCAGGGCCCCGCTCCTGGGGGCAAAAGAGAGAAATCATTGATCTGGGCCGCAGTTTCCCCGAATGTATGATATTAAGTCCCGTGGACCCAGTTGAGGGGATTAAGGGAGCCAGGGGTTGGCACAAGCAGGTGGAGCTGAGTTGGAGCTCCTCTTCCACTCGCTGGCTGTGACATTGGGCAGGCTTCTCACTTGCTGAGTCGTCGTGAAATCCTCCCTGAGTAGCTACAAGGATTAGGAGGACGCTCCGGGCATCCAGTTGGCCTCAGTAAATGGGAGCTGCTGCTGTGAGTCTCCACGTCATCTCCGCCTTCATTACATCATCAGAGATGGAAGCTCTCGACTTAGGAATGAACAGAATCGATATTGCTGGGAGCAATTTTTGTCTTCAGCATTTTACATCACTCGGCCACAATCAGAGGAGCTCATCTGAGTCAGGCAGATGGAGCAGGGAGGAAGAGGAGGAGGAGAAAGAGGTCAGCCACTCGGAGGTGGGTCTTTCCGTGTCACTCACGGAAGACCAGGACCCCGGGGCTTGTTTCTGGCCGGTCCCTGAGAACAGCTGCTGTAAATCTGCTAAAACACGAGGCTTGGTCCTGACCCCCACCCGTCCCCCCACCTCCTGCTTCCCAGGGTCTTCCCTCAGCCTCGCCATCACGGCTGGGGGGTGGAGTTAAGGCTCCAAGTCTCCGTGAGTTGAACTGAGTTCTGAGCAATCCCCAGGTTCCTGTGCCTCTGCATTCTTTCCTCCACGGTTTTGTCCCCTCTGTAGGGAGGACGGACGGTGCCCCTCACTCCTCGCCCCTCCTGATAGCCTTTATTTAGCAGTCTAAGTGATTGGTCCTGGTTGCTTACTTGGTGTCGTCATTTGTTATCTACTCCCCACTTTGCCTAATCAGGTGGCTTCTTTGGGGGCCTCTGACCACCGGCCAGCTGGGGATGGGGGCAGGGACAGGGGCTGTGGTGGCCTCAGTGTCTCTGAGGAAACTAAGCATGAGGGGGAGGGTCCCTGGGAAAGATCCAAAAGGAATGCTTCCCCAGGAGGGGAATGGGCCCTTCTGCTCTGCCCTGTACCTCTGGGGCAGTCGGGGCCCCCTGACCTCCAAACAAAGCCAGCCTTGGCCTGGGGCTGTGGGAAGCCAGGCCAGACAATGGGAGGAAGGAGAAAGCACGGAGATAAAGCCCAGGGCCCAAGGGTCTGTGCCTGGGATTCCGGAGGCCCCCAGCGAGAGGAGCCTTCACTGTAAACAAGGGCTGGGCTTCCTGCTGCTTTTATCATGATGTTATTGTTTGAGATAATTATTCCATTTCAGGAGAAGCCTGAGCAAAGACTGAGTGTCCGTGCTTCCCCAGGGACACTGCTATCATTCATTCATTCATTCATTCATTCCTACCATAGACATTTATCAGCACCAGCTGGGTGCCAAAGGCTTTGCTCTGTGCTAGGAATATAAAAATCAGCGTCCACCCGCCCCTGTCCTCCATAAACCCTTCTCTGGTCCTGGACACAAACACCAAGCAGACCCTTACAGGTCAGTGTGGCCAGACAAGCAACAGGAGGGTGCCCAAGGGATAGGAGTGGTGCTGAGGATGTAGCGATCGACCACCCCTTGGGCGGGGCTCCGGTCAGGGCCTGCGCTGGGAGGCCAGGATGTTCTGATCCCAGTGCCCTTGCTGCCTCCTGAATGTCAAAGGTGGCCGAAGAGTTCCCTTTTTTTTCATCTCTATCTGATTCCCAACCAAAGGGCTCCTGAAGGCAGTCAGGTGGCGGGCCGATGTTTATCCAGCACCTTCCATGTGCCAGAAACCGTTGTGGGAGCTTTTACAGGTACCCTGTGATCCTTTAATTCTTGGGACACCCTCTGAGGTAGGGCTGTTATCCCCATTTCACAGAGGAGGGGACTGAGGCCCAGCCTGGGAGGTGAGCGGCCCAGTTCCCATCACCAGGAAGTGGGCGGCTGCGTGGGAGCCTGGGCTGCGTGACTCCAGCACCCTCGAGCTTCTCACTGGGTCCCCCCTCCTTTTGGAATCCTTCCCCACTCAGGGTGCCCGACTGCCGGCTTCTCAGGCCCCAGTGGAGGGTGACCCTCCAAGACAAGGTCCGTCTTGCCTGAGTCGATGTGCCCATGAGGAACCCCACCCTGTGGGGGCCTCCTGGTGGACTTGAGCTGGAAACAGGAGTCAGGGGCTGCTGTCTCGTTACAGGCTTCCGGAATGTCTCTGGATCAGCCCTTGAGCCTGGTAGAAACTCATCAGGTGGGTTGTCTGTTGTCATGTCACCCGGGGCCCGTATTCTTTTACAAGGCCATCGCGTGGGTTTTCAGGCTTCCCCGGTTTTTACAACAGAGACCCAGCTAGGCTTATTTTTCCATCAGTCTGTTTAGAGCTGTGTGCTTGCTCGGGGCGTGTCTTAGAGCACCCGCGAGACAAGGCGGCCTTGGGGACCAGGGCAGGTGCCCTCACTCTGCGCCCCCTTGGCTGTCAGTTTGGGCCAGAAGCTTCTCCTCTCTCAGCCTCTGTTTCCCATCATTAAAGTGGAACAGCGATAAAATCTACCTTAACAAGCTAGAGGAAAGACGATACGAGATAGGGGATGTAAACCCTTGTTACCACAAAGCGGGCTAGAGTAGAAAGAAGGGCTTTCCTGGAACAGGGAGGGCTAAAAAAAAGTTTGCATCCACCGGTACAGGCGTTTTCAGATTGTTCGTGTCTGCCGCCTGCGGTGATCACCAACGTTAGCACCTTAGCTTGCTGTGTGCTCAGGACTTTGCGTGCCTCCTCTCTTCTCACTCGGTTTAGAGATGAGGAAACTGATGCCCAGAGTGGTTAAGTACCTTGCCCAAGGTCACACAGCTAGTAGGTGGCAGAGCCAGGATTTGAAATCAGAAACGTCTGGCTCCAAAGTCAGAGCTCTTCATGCTGTGGGCCTGCCTCTGAATGTGACCTGTGGCTGGACACACAGGTGCTTGTATTCTGAGTAGAGTGTGAGTCAGCTGTAGTGGGGGAGGTGCTCTGGGAGTCCGGGGGTGGGGGGGGAAGGGCGTGGTTTTACTCTCTGCATAATGTCATTTGTCCCGTGTGCCTTTTTTCGCTCCCTCTGCCCTTCAGGCTCTTGCACCCAGCTGGCCAGAGCCTTCCCTGCTTGGGAGGGTCTTTTCTTCCACGCCTGAAGATGCCTGGACTCTTGGTCCTTCCATTTGTGGCCTGCCCCAGAGCCTTTAGTTTGCAAGGGCCTTGCCTCAGTGACCGGGCCCTCTGGGCTGGGCTGGAGTCGTGGGGGTGACCAGCCAGCTCTGAGACTGTGGTCCTCCCCCCAGGTCTCTGCTCCCCTTTAACCTCTCCAGGGGGCCTGATGGTTTCCCCAGCTGGCTGCCATAATCTGACCTCCGGCCTCATCCTGGGACCTCCAGGCTCTGGGGTTGCTCTTCTAGGTCCCTGATGTAACGTAACACAAGACAGGGATGCCAGTGTGGGAAGCCCATAGATGGACCAAGACCAACTGGCCTCGGGCACCATGGCCACATGACCTTAGAGCTCAGGAGGGGCCTCGCCCCTGGAGGGCTCACGTCTTAAATGGCTTTGATGATGAACTCAGGTTGCGGGGTGGGGTGGGGAGAGAAAGGAGCAGCGACCTGGCATCTGAGATCTGGCTCTGGGCTCTGCTCCGAGACTGAAGCCCTGTGACTCTGCACCTCAGTCTCCTCATCTGTGAAATGGAAAGACGGGTGGGAGAGTTGAATTAGACGATGAACGTCTCGTGTGCCTCCCGTCTCCCCTGCTCTGAATCTCCAGAAGTCACGGGATGGGACTCCTCGAGGAGAAGTAAGGAGGGAAAGTAGGGAGGCAGAATCGAGGCCTGGTGCTCTGGGAATGTGGGATCAAACAGCGGGAAACACGCGAGGAGTGAGGGTTAGTGATGAAGTAACCCACCCTGCCGTCTGTCCAGCCCTGCCCGTATCGCCCGGCCAGCGTGCCAGCATCTGGAGAGAAGGGCTTCCTGATCCTTTGCGCTGCTTCCGTCCCCCTCCTGGGCCCTCCACGCAGCTTGTCTCCCGCTCCATCCACCTGTCCCAGTTTCTGCGCCTCCCTCCTCATGATGGCTTGTCCTGAGTCCTGGACTCCGCGCGTCTGTGCTGACCCCGTGTGGGGTTCAGCTTTGCCATCTTTCTTCATTGTCACAGCCTCAGCCTGAACTCAGGCTAAAATTATCCACCTTTCAAAACATGGTCTCCCCGACCACATGTGACTTAGAATACCGCTCAAGAGACCCATTCCCACGTTTCCCAGCACTACGGAAGATCTCTCCAGCCGGGAAGCTCATGGGTGTGCTCAAGAGAACGTGTGCGGGGGGACTGGGGACGGGCGCACAGGGAAAGGGCAGTGTGGGCTCTCGTGGAAGAAGATGGAGAGGTGGGACCCCGTGACCACCCCGCCATGGCTGGCTGGAGGGTCTTGGGCAATTCTCCTGATTTCCCCGGGACTCAGTTTCCTGATCTGTAGAGGGATGGGGAGGTAGATCCTCAAGGCCTTTCCAGGGCTGACGTCACCATGGATGAATCCACAAAGCCGTATGCTCTGAGGCGGGGTCCCAGAAAATCTGGCTGAATTGAATTGACAAACGTGAGCCCACTTCCATAGGAGGAAGGTTCCGGAATTTCTAGCTAGACTTCTTTCCTAGACTCCGTTCCCGAATCCCCAGTGTCTGGATTTCCCACAGGCTCCCTACTGACTTTGCAGCTTCCTTCCCCCATCCCATTCTCCCCTCTGCAGCCCGACCTCAGTGAATGGAGCCTCCGCCCACCCGTTGTCCAAGACCGCAACAAGGGAACCTTCCTTCACTCTCCCTCCTTCATCCCCCCACATCCAGCACATCACAGGTCCTGTCCGCTCTGCCTCCTAAATAACTCTTGAATCCACCCCTTCTCCCCATCACCACCCTCACTGAAGCCACCACGATCTCCCACCTGGACGACTGGTCTCCCTTGAACTGGTCTCCCCGCCTCCGCTCTGGCCCCTCCCACTAATCCAGTCTCTCCACTAGAGCCCAGACATTTTTTAAATGTATGTTTATTTTTAAATTTATAGACTTTATTTTTTTTAGAGCAGTTTTAGGTTTACAAAAAATTTGATCAGAAAGTGCAGAGTTCCCAAACACTCCCTGCAACACACATACACAGTTTCCTGTATTGTTTACATCTTGTGTTATTGTGGAACGTTTTTTACAATTGATGAGCCAATATTGATACAGTGTTATTAACTAGAGTCCATAGTTTACATTAGGGCTCACTCTTGGTGGTGTGCGTTTTGTGAGTTGTAACGAATGTATAAAGACACTGTCCGTCATGACTGTATCCTAAAGAATAGTTTCACTGCCCTGAAAATCCGCTGTGCTCTGCCTGTTCATTCCCCCCTCTCACCTCCTAACCCCTGGCAACCACTGATCTTTTTGCTGTCTCTATAGTTTTGCCTTTTCTGGAATGTACTAAGTTAGAATCATACAGTAGGTAGCCTTTTCAGACCAGTTTCTTTGACTAAGCGATGTGCATTTAGGGTTCTTGCTTGTGTCTTCGTGGCTTGATAACTATCTCTTTTTATTGCTAAATAATATTCCATCGAATAGATGTACCACAATTTGTTTATCCTATTTGTGTCCCATTGAAGGACATCTTGGTCGCTTCCAGTTTTTTCGTGATGATGATCATGCGTAAAGCTGCTGTAAACATTCCTGTGCAGGTTTTTTGTGGCACAGGTTTTCAGTTCATTTGGGTAAATACCAAGCGGTGTGGTTGCTGGATCATATAGTAAGTCTATTTTTAGTTTTGTAAGAAACTGCCAAACTGTCTTCCAAAGTGGCTGAACCACTTTGCACTCCCACCTGCAATGAATGAGAATTCCTGTTGCTCCACATCCTCGCCAGCATTTGGTGGTGTCAGTTTTTTGGATTTTAGTAGGTTTGGATTTTTGGACTATAATAGGTTTGGAGCAGTATCTTATTGTTGTTTTACAGCCCAGATGTTTTCAAAAAGGCAATTTGGATCAACAAAGCCTCTCGCAGCCTTCTGTGCTCCCGCTGCCCTTAGAATAAAATCCTCACTCCTTTTGACGGTCTGCCCCTGTCCTCCTCACCAGGTCATATCACCCCCTTCCCCTCACCCACCCCGCCATCCACCCCAGCCTCACTTCAGTTCCTAGGACAGTGCGAGCCCTTTCTTGCCTTGGGGCCACGCACAGGCTGTTCCCTCTGTTTAGAACGCTGGTCCAGCCCCCTGCACTTGGCAGGTCCCTCTCATCCTTCAGTGTTCAGCTCAGATACCCCTCCTGGGGGAGCCTTTCCTCTTCTCCCTCATTCCACTTTACTTATTGCCTTCGTGCACATATTTCAAACGGAAATTACAGATTGATTTGCTGGGTTATTTATTTAGTCATAGTCGATGAGTGCCGTGGGGGCAAGGACCACATCCATTTGCTCACCATCGCATCCCAGTGTCCTGCACATACTTGGCATAAAGGTGTTACTCAATATTTATTTGCTGATTGGAGAATGAATGGCTGGGCCAGGTTAGCCAGACAGGAAAGGGAAGGGGAAATATTTATTGAGCATCAGTTAGGCACCAGCCGTACTCTGGTCACATTCATGTTCATTATCTTCTTTGACTTTAGGAGGGAAGGTCATCTGTACGTTATAGGTGAGGAAACTGAGGCCAAGGGGGCTCAGACCAGGGATCACTCATATTCCGACGTGTGCCAGGCAGCTGACCCAGAGAAGTGAGCAGGTTGAGTGACAAACCAACAAACCAACCAACCAGCAGCCCAGGCACAATGATAATGGGCATTTAAACCACAACTGTATTGTCTGGGAGACACCAGGGAGCAGTGGGGACTGTGGTAGACTTCAACACGTACTCCATCTAAAGAGAGAAGCTGCTTTGCAGCTCCAGTATTTTCAGATCTTGTGAAATTTAAAAAAAGAAGTTGAAAACTCAGATTTTTAGGGATATTTCCAAATTGTTAAATATTGCCAACTAATTCGTAATTTAAAGGAAAAAATTTTAAATGCTGCTGTGCTGCTGTGTTAGGCCAACGGACCTATGGTCCACCAGACATTGGTTTGGACTCTGGCTTAGAGTGCGGGAGGCAGAAAAGCAGGAGCGATCCTCTGGGAACCCCGATGTCCCGCCCTGTCAGACCTGTTGACAGGCCGTCTCCTGCCTCGGGAACCGATGAAAAGATGCTCTGTGCTCAGAGCTCTGACTCAGACAAAAGCTGTGGCCCCAGGGAAAGATGTCAGGACTTCATGGCACACTGCGGCTGACGAGGGTTGTCACGTTTCTTTGTCCTTGCTTTCAAGTCCCTCCCCCAGGCCCTGGGGACCCCCGAACTTGGCTTTGGAACAAGCAGGCCCCCAGATCCAGACCTGGAATCACTGTGCTTATGTACACAGTCTGTCGACCGCTCCCTGGTCCTGCTGGAGAAGTCCAGAGAGTCAGAGTGTCTGGGTCATTCATTAACTCACCCATTCATTCGTTCACAAACGTATGTCGAAGTCTGCTCTGCACAGAGCCATATTCTCCATGCTGAGGAAACCGAGCACAGTCTGTCCCCACGGAGCTTGCCTTCAGGGAGCGACTGGTGGGGTGGGGAGCTGCCCAAGACAGTCTGGTCCAGGAAGGCTTCTTGGAGGAGGTGACATTTGAGCAGAGACTTGAATGAAGTGAGGGAGCGAGCTGAGTGAAGACCTGGGGTAAGAGGTTCTAAGCAGAGAGAGAGCCAGTGCTGACACATGCAGACTCCACGAGGAGGAGCAGCTTGGAGCATTCAGGGAACAGTAAAGAAGTCGTTCAGCAAGGAGGGCGTGGAGGAGGCGGAAAGGGACGACCGCCCCCCTTGTTGAGTCTGGTAGATGCCAGCCCCCTGTCCCAGCCCTGGACTCGTGTCGTGTGTCATCTCACCCGATTCCCCACTCTATGACCCAGGCATCCTTAGACTCACTTCTCCACAGTAAGTAACTTGCCCAAGTCGGCATCCGTCCCAAGAGGCCAGTGTGGGATTCGAGCCCAGGCCGTCTGCCTCTGAGTCTCCTCCTCCTCATCCACGCATTTCCTGCCTCTTGCCAATATCTAGCTAGTTCCTAGCACAGCCCACGCTGTGAATGAATGAATGAATGATTGAACGGTTCTTGTAAGTTTTCCTCCCGGTGGAGAGGAAACTCCATTTTTACCCTCCGCTCCCCTCTCCTCCTTTTCCCCTCATTCCCTTCTGCTCCTCTGTCCCTCCTCAGCCCAGCTTCCATTTCCAGTTCTCTGCCCAAGACCCTCAGATTCTGCATCTCGAGTCTGACCCTCCCCCAACCCCGGAAAAGCCATCCCACCTCCCAGCTGCTTCCCTCCGTGTTGACGGCTGGAACGTAGGCCTGGAACGTGCCATCATATTCCCCCCAAACCCCCGCTGTCCCCGGGGACTCTGTTCTCTGTGGCAGCCTCATTCTCCCAGGGACCCAGGGAGGGCCCCCCCACAGCCCAAGGTTGTGGTCTGCCGTGGCCAGGCCTCTCCCAGCCGCCCCTCTCGCCAGCCCTACTGCCTTGGGGCCTGGCCCTGCAGCCGGTCTCCACATTTGGCTGACAGCCTGCCCACCGGCTTCAGAGACACTCACTTATTCAAAGAAACCTTGGTGGCTTCCCACTGCCAGTCTTCACTGCCGTTTCAAGGCCTTTACAGAGGTCAGGCCCGAATATTCTGGATATCCTTGGGTCTTTATTTTCCAACGTGCCCCTTTGACATTCACCAGATGAGGCTGTTCGCCGACAACACTCTGTGCCTTTGCCCACACGGTCCCCTTCCCCAGGAATGCCCTTCCTCCCTTCTTTGCCTGCCCAAAGCTTCAACGTTTGGGAGACACCTCCTCCAGGAGGCCTGCCTCCACTGCTCCAACAGAGGCACTCTCTCCCCACTTGGAGCTCCACTGCCAGCCCCTTAGTGTTCACCTCTGTGCCTGGCAGTCCATGACTCAGGGGACAGGGCAGGGGCCTGGTTGGACACGCGGACCTGGGTTCAAATCCTGGCTTTCCTTCCTGTTGGCTTGGTGACCTTGGGCAAGTAGCTTAACCTCTCTGAGCCCCATTCCTTCATCTGTAAAGTGGAATAATAAGACTACTTGCTGGATTCGTTTAATGTTTAGAGACTAAGTAAATCTCCTAGCTCCATGCTGGCATGCAGCAAATGGTGGCTTTAGATAATTACTCCTCATTTGACTCTAGCTGCCTGGATCCCAAGGGCATTACCTTCCACCTCCTCCAGGAAGCCCTCCCGGACCTCCCAGGCTTAGTCCCTCCTTCCTGTTATCTAATAGCACTTCATTAATGACCACTTTTTACCCCTTACAAGGGTTATTTGAATGATTTTATCTTCTCTGCTAGATTAGGCTTATGAGGATGAATGACATAATCTTACCTCAAGGAGCTCACCTGCGGTGACTAAGTTCACTGTGGATCCTTGTAAACCCAGAGGGCGGCCAGCAGGGGGACGAACCGGGAGCAGGCAGGCCACCTGCGTGCAGACACCGGGGCTCATCCACACCTCACTTCTGCTGCCTTGATTTTTCCTTCTCAAAAGTCACCCTCCGGGTCTCTGGGATCTGGAGAGGAATAAAGACGCCCCCCCCTCCCCCCGCCCAATCCTATCACCTGCAATTAAGTGCTCACTCCCATCTAGAAGAGGGGGCTGTGTTGCCCATACCCCACCTAGATGGAGCCTGCTGGGCAGGTAGATAACACACAGAAGAGGCTGAGAGATCGTTAATTACTGTTGCTCCCCTCTGCCGGCCACGTGCCCCGGGGGGTCAGCCTTTGTTTCCAAGGCTTAAACCCAGGCAGGAGCCGAGAGACTGGCCAGGAGCAAAGAGGGGGCTTTTTATGATTCTTTTTTCTCTCCTTCACAGAGACACAGGGGAAGATGGGGGAGATGGGAGAGCAGGGGGCTTTGAGCACGGAACATCGAGTCATTAGCTCCTTTCCAGCCTGCACCCGGGGCTGTGGCACAAGGATCTGCTGGCTCCTGCCGCCCCTGGAGCCTCCCCCTCCACCGAGAAAACAGATCCTTTCCTGAGCTGGGGCTGCGTGTCGGCTCCGAGGGAGAGAGCCACGGGTTCCTTCTCAGGGAAGGAAGCAGCAGCCCCAGGGGGAGTCCAGCAGGCTGGGATTCAGGTTGCACTGTGTGTGCCTGACTTGGCAAATCATGAATATTTTTTTTGCTTTGATGAAACCTACAGCGCCACAGGTTTTCCCCGTCGTCCCTCACCAAATGCATCTCCCCAGCACCCCTCCTCCATTTTCTCATGTCTCCAAGGAGCTGGGGAGTCCTACAGAGAGGAAGTGAGGCAGGCAGGATTGGTGCCAGGCTGACGTGGGCTCAAATCCTGCTCAGCTATTACTTGCTCTCTAACTTGGGCATATCACTAAACTTCACTGGCCTCGGTTTCCTCATCTGAAAAATGGGAATAATTACAGCATTCACCTCGAAGGGTTACTGTTGAGTGGGAAAACATTTAGCATAATCTGGATGCCCCAGAAGTGGACCCCGAGGCAAGCATCTGTGCATAAGGGATTTATTAAGGATGAGTTCCCAGAAGAAACCAGTCAGAGGGTTGGGAGCAGAACAAGGAAGGGGAGGAAGCCAGGAAAGGGAGTGACTCCAGGCACCATCCTGCCAAGGCTGACCCGCAGGGGACTCTGGGGGGTGAGCCGCGTCTCGACTTGAGCCAAGCTGGGCTTCCATCCTCCCACACCCTCAGACATTGGCTAAGGGCCCTCTGGGCACGGGGGAGGGACGTGAGCTCCCAGGCACTCCTGGCTCCCTGCCCACGGGGGCAGTGTCTACAGTGAATTGACTTTAGGTACGTAGGAGGTTGAATCAGGTGAAAAGGCCTTCAGAGGTTTCCCAGAACAGAAGGAATTCTGCCTCGAGACGGCAGCATCAGCCAGCCGGCCTGCCCTACGGATGTCAGCCTTGCCAGCCCCAAGAATGGCATGAGCTAAGTCCTTAAAAGAAATCTCGTGATATATACACATACACATTTATCACAGATATGTGATATCAGATATATATATGTCTCCTGTTGGTTCTGTTTCTCCGGAGAACCCTGACTGATACAGGTGGCTTCCAGTGTTTTCGCTGTTAGGCACAGTGCCACTATGTGCATTGTGGGGGACATTCAGATCTGTTTCTGCTCATTCTCCCTCGGTGGGGGCTGCCCTGCGGGGCAGAGCATCAGTGCCTTGGACCCTGGCTCTCCCGGCTCCCCGTCCTGCCCTCTCTCCACGGAGGCTGCCTCCCTCACCTCCTGCATGGAGAACCCACTTCCCAGACGGTCTCGGGGATGAGGCCGGACGAACGCGCCTGTGTCCGCCTATTTTTGTCTCGTTAAGTTTCTCCCTCAGGCCCTTGCTTCCCTTTTCCTGGGGTCTCTGGTCCGTCTCTTGCCCTGCCATGGGGCCTCCTGCGTGTCCTTGTGTGTCTGTCTCCCCCGCACGTCTTCCCCTCTCATCCAGCCTGCCTCTGTCTCTCTCTACCTCCCTCTCTCCCCATGCTTTGGAGTGTCTCTGCCCCAGGGGTCTCTCTCTGCCAGCTGCCCCAGCACCTGCCTTCCCTCTGCCCCACTAATCTTGTCTCATTGCTTCCTGGAGCCAAGATTGGGACCACCAGAACTGAGCATGCACTGGGGGGTTAGGGGGGAGACAGTGATGGGGGGCCAGATGGTTGGGGGCCATTTAGGGCTCAGGGGCACTTTGGCCAGTGGGGAGCACTGGGAGGGCGGGGGGAGCCAGTGATGGTCCCTCTAGGGAGGCTGAGGTGAGTGTGATTTGTTGATACCCTGGGGCTCTCCAGGCGGGACGGCTCTCCTGGGGCCCAGAGCTGGGTCCCGTGCTCCCGAGCACACTCCCATTCTGTGTGCACGCTCCTAGATGCCACACTCGAGGTGGGTGGCCGTCCTTGGCTCCTCGCAGAGCTGTGCCTGGAGTCCCCCGCCGGGACCTCCCCAGAGCGCACGGCTCCCTCCGGAGTGAGCGTCGTCCAGGGTCAACCTGGGCTTTGAGCTACAGGAGACAAAGGTGCTGCTTTGGCCAAGTTCCCCACAGGGAAAATCACCACCACGGCTGGCCCACCCTGAAGCAGGTTATAGGGTTACCATCTCTAAAATCGGCCTCATGACGATGCCGAGCTCACTGCCCAGGGCTGAAGGAGCCGGCTGGGAGAGGGCGTCTGTAGAGACTCGTCAGTGCTGTCACCTGGGGGTGGGGGAGGCCGCCTTGAGTGTCCTCCCCGTTTCACCCAGAGAGGCCTCTGTCTCCCTCTTTAGGGGGAGTTGATGTAATAATAGCTCGATGCCATAAGACGTCAAAAGACGAAGCCACCTTTGCACAGTGCTTTAGAAGGAATCAAGTCCTTTTCACACGTGATCTCGCTTCACGATCCTAACCGCTGAGGGGCGAGGGAATTACGCCTCTCATTTTGCAGAGGAGAAAACTCAAGTTCAGAGGCTGGAGGTAACGTGCGCACCGGGGGCACCTGCTCTGAGCCGGGATGGAGTGGGGTTCCCATCCAGGGCAGGCTGGCTCCAGAAGGTGCTCTGTCCGCTCCTTGGCCGCCTCCGGGAGGGGCAGGCGCGGACTCAGGGCAAAGCTAACCTCAGGCTCTGTTGCCATTTCAACATCAGGGCAGCTGCACGCTGCGTGACAGTGTGCGAAGCGTACGCATTAATTGTCCTACTGGGTTGTGACACAGCCTGCGGTTCAGGCAGGAGATCTCAGCCCCACTGGACAGACGAGAAGAGCGCAGCCTGGAGAGATGGGATCCCCTGCAGAAGCAGTTGTCCCCAAGCTCAGGGCTCCTGGGGGTAGGTGACCGCGGGCACGTCTCTTCCCTGCTCTGAGCCTTAGCTTCCCAAAGAATCCCGTCTCCGAGGGCTGTGGTGAGAATGACATGACACAAGGATGCAGAGAGCCCGGGTCATCACAACCTGGTGGGTGCTCAGTCCCTGAGCATTTTCTTCCCTTTCGGAAACTCTTACACGAGCCTCTGAGGGCGGCAAGAGCTCTGGAGTGCTGCCTGAGGGGATGCAAAAGTGCACGAGTGCTTATTGAGTGCCTACTGTGTACATACCAGAAGGCGTAATGGTGGCAGACATGGGGCTGCCCACACAGAACTGATGCTCCTGTGCAGGAGACAGGCAGAAAATAAGGAAGCCACGAATTCATCAAATGGCTGCATGTTGTGGTAAGTGGTATGAAGGTGGAAAAAGAAAAAACAAGGGGACTGCTTTATCTGGTCAGAGAAGGCCTCTGAGGAGGGGACCTCTGAGCAGGAACTGTAAAGCAGGCGAAGGCTGGCCATGCAGAACTGGGGAGAGGAGGGTTCCAGATTAGAGGGCAATGTGTGCAAAGGCCCTGGGGCAGGAGTGGGTTCGAGTGTTCAAGGAGGGAGGGAAGAGCATTATGGCTGAGGCCTAATGAGAGATGACGGAGTGGTTCAAGCCAAGGCTGGGGAGGTTGGCAGGGACCTAACCATGGTCACAGACATGGTCACGGGTTTGCACTTGATTCTAAGTGTAATCTGAAGCCATGGGTAAGGTTTTAAGCATGAAGGGACATGATGAGATTTAGATTTTAAGAAGTAAGGAATCTGTAAGTTCATAACAGTTATAATTGGAGAGGTGTCTAATATGATCTAGCCCACCCCCTTACAGTCACGTGTCGCTTAACAACGGGGACACGTTCTGAGAAATGCGTCATTAGGCGATTTCGTCATTGTGTGAACATCACAGAGTGCACTTACTCAAACCTGGACAGTCTAGCCTACCTCACACCTAGGCTGTATGGTGCTCATCTTACGGGGCCACCGTCATGCACGCGGTCCATCGTTGACCGAATCGTCGTGAAGTGATGCATGACGGTACTGTGCAGTGCAGAAGCTGAGGTCCCACAGGTGGGCAGCAGGTGGCCCATGTCACACAGCACATCAGGGCAGAAGCAGCCCTTGAACCCAGGACCTTAGACTCTCGCTTCAGTGCTCCTTCCTTTGAGATCCCGGCAGAAGCCTGGGGCCAGGCACCCCCTCTGTCTCCTTCAAGGATGGGCCCTGGCCCCACAGCCAGAGGGACCACGCCAGTATCCCTGCCTTCCCAGCCCAAACCTGCGGCCGTCCCTTCCCCATGACGACTTCTGCCCTGTGGCCCCCGTCTTAGATCCCTTCATGCCGAACAAACAGCTGTGGGCTGAGTTTGATTCTTAACCGCACCGTCGCCACTGCGAGTGCAGCTCTGCTGAGTGCGCTCGACTCCACGCAGGGACACATCTGCTAGCAATTCTGGGACTGCACCGAGCATTTTTGCTCCGTGAGGCACAGAGCATTTCCCGAGGATGACTCTCCTGGAGAGGAGGCCAGGCAGCGTGCCCCTCTTTCTGCAGATGGGGTGATGAGGCCCGGAGTGGCTGACTGACTTACACAAGTCAGCGAGGGAGAGCGAGCGAGAGAGGGGCCTCTGTGGGCAAGCCAGACGACCACGAGAGGGAGGGGGAGGAGTCAAATGAGCACAAGGTCTCTGAATTCCGGCGTCCCACACTCACTCTCCAGCCTCTGCGAATCGTAAAATGATGGGGCTGGCAGGCCTCCGAGATGCTTTGATGCAATCCTTCCTCTACTCTGGCAATCTAACCAAAGTCCTGTTTAGGTATAACATATATTACTGTAAAGCGCGTACATCTCCGGTGTACAGCTCAGTGATGTTTCTATATACCGAGTGACCACCATCCAGATCAAAATACAGAGCATTCCCGCATTCCCATCCTGTCAGCCCAGAAGGCTCTCTTGTGCTGCATCCCGGCCATACTCCCCTTTCCCCAGCCCCTGACCCCCTAGATAACTACTGTTCTGGCTTCTGTCACCATCAAGCTGCTGTTCTTGTTCCCGAACTTCTTAGAAATGGAATCGTACAGCATGAACTCCTCCAGGTCTGGCTTCTTTAGCTCAACATCATGATTTTATGATCCATCTGTGTTTCCACATATAGCAGCAATTTGTTCTTTTTTCATTGCTGTATAATATTCCATTGCATGAAAATATATATATATATATGACAACCATTTATCCATTCTTCTGCTGATGGACATTGAGTTGTTTCCCATTGGGGATACTTTTGAATAAAGCTGAAGCAAACATTGTGGTCCACGTCTTCTTGTGGGCACATGCAGGCGTGTCTCTTGGGTATGTAGCTGGGAGTGGAAATGCTGAATCGTCCTCGAGTAGACAAGGATCAGCTTTAATAGACAGTGCCAAATAGAATGGCCGTGCCATTTGACAGTCATGCCAGCAGTGTATGAAAGTGCTAGTACCACCTCCTCACCAACACTTGGTATCATCCATCTGTTCAGTTTAGTCACCTGCTGCCTCTGTGGATTTTATTTGCATGTCCCTGGTGAGTAATGACGCTGAGCACCTTTTCATGTGCTTATCAGCTATTGGGATGTCTTCTTTGGAGAAGTATCCCTTCAAGCCTTTCGCCCAATTTTAAACTGGGTTGTTTTCTTTTTTTCTTATTGATTTGTAGGAGCTCTTTATATATTCTGGCTATGAGTCCATTGTTGTCCATAGATGTTGCAAGTACTTCTCCCAGACTATTGTTTGCTTTTTTACTCTCTTAACCGTGTCTGAGACTAGTTTGAGAGGAAAGAGCATGAATGTTTGCTGAGAGCTTTCTCGTGTCTGACTGCCTGACCTTGCTGAATGCTCGTCACCTCTCAGTGAGGTGGGCATCACCACCCTGCACCTCTCCATGCCCCCACAATAAGGGCCCCAAGATCTCAGTGTTGGCAAGTGGCTGGGCTGGATTTCTCTGGTCCCGAAGCTCCCTCTGTCTGCTTTGGGTGTTAGTCAGAGAGGAGGTCCCCCACCCCCATCCTTAGTTTGTCTCACCATCAACAGCCAAGCAGAGAGGCAAGTTCAGGGAAGGCCACGTCTCTGCCTCCCCTGGAGTGGGCGCTTCCTAATTTGGCTGCCTCGTTTTGTTTGAAGTGCATTTCTTGGCATCTTCACTAGTTCACATCCCATTGCAGATTCATGGCAGCTTCCAAAAGCATACTGAAAAGGTTGGCCCTCTCTGGTGTTTGGATTCTTCTTAATGCCAATACCTTCAATGCATCTAATTCCTTTAGTTCAGAAAGTGCTTTGTGAGGATTGTCTTATTACAGATTCTCTAGTTAAGCCAGCGAGGTAACCACGGCGACAATGACGAGATCGTGTTCAGGAGACTGTTACCGGGACCGACCCAGGACTGGGCAGGGGCCGTAGTTGAAGGAGTCTGTGCTGGGCATTCACAGTCTAGGGAGTGAGACGTGTGTCTTAGATCAGGGTCCGATGCAGAGGTGCGGTTATAGAGACTCACTCATGATGCAGTGAGTTTTTACTGCAATGCAGGTACCATTGTCAGTGGACACAGCAGAGAACAAACCAGACACGGTCCCTGCCCTCATGGAGCTTGCAGAGATGAGGAAAACGCAATGGGAGCAGAGCACAATGGTGGCCACCTGGCCCTGGAGACATGAGAGGCTTCACATAGGAGGCAACATGTGAATTGGGTCTTGAAGGATGAATAGGAGTTTATCAGGTGAGGAAGAGAGGGATGGCATTCCAAACCAAGAGAACTGCACGGACGAAAGCCTGGATCTGTGACTTACCCAAGGTCACCTGGCCAGGAAATAGGTGAGGTCCTGCCTGCACCCAGGTCTGCTGCTTCTCAGCCCCACGTTCTTTCTGCCCGCCATGCTGTCTCCCTCGACACTCCCCAGGGCGCACAGTCCACACAGAAGTGAGTGGGTGAGCGCAGCCTGTGGCATTTCCACCCAGCCGGCCGGGCCGTCACCAGTGCCAGACCCAGGGGCAGTTTGCCAAGACAGCAGCACTGCTCTGGGTGTGCCTCATCTAAAAACCGGGCTTGCTGTGAGGAGTCCAGCCTTGGCGTGGGGATCCTGTGACGCTCACAGACTCCTGCCTGCCTTCTTGGGCCTCAGCGTTTATCATTATGATTATTTCCATTGATGGAGACTTGGCTTGGCACACCGTACTCCTTAAATCTATGCAATGGCCCTGTGGGTTGTAGGTCCTCTTATTAGCCCCATTTTACAGATGAGGAAACTGAGGCTCAGGGGGGTTAGATGACTCGTGCAGCATTTCAGAGCCAGGAGGGGGCAGAACCCAAATCACTCCCAGCTCTGTGTGACTCCAGCGTCCCAGCTCAAAGCTGGTCGGTTGTCCTGTTCACACCTCTGTCCCCACCCCAACATACATCTCAGGTGTTTAATGAATGTCAGTGTCCCTTCCAGCTGGCTGTTGGGTAGGTCTGTGATTTGAGGGGGAGAGCACACGGCAGGGGCCCATTTCCTGTGAGGCTGGAGCCTTGATTTCTCCTGACCTGCAGGAGCTGGCAGTGGAGGTGCCTTGACTCAATCGGGCTTTGGCGGGTCCACAGAGCCCCACACATTTAACAGACACAGCTGGCCTGGGCGTGTGCGTGCTGGGCCAGCCTGGCCGAGAGGAAACGGCATTGCATTCAATATAAACTCTGGACCAAAACAGGCTTCCTCCCCAGCGGAAAAACAGGTCAGAGAGTGCCCCCTTGTCGGGGGACTTTGTCTGTCTCTCCCCCCGATCCCACAGGCATCTGAGGAGTTCCGCTCAGAGCAGGGCCTGCGCCAGGGCAGCAGAGGGGAGTTGGCAGGTCCCAGCCCTTCAGGAGTGAACCCAGCCCGTTAACCACCATTTATTGAGCGCTTGCTGCATGCCAAGCCCAGAGATGAGAACTCCGTGGGCATTAACATCATTTAACCCTCACGAGGCCCCTGGAGTGTGAGTGTTCCCCGAGGCTGGTGGGAGGCGAAGGAAAGCCCTGTGCAGGGCTCACCCTGGCAGGGGGCAGAGGGAAGGCTCGTGTGAGAGGACACAGGGCTGCAGGGTGGCAGGGCAGAGGGAACGCCGAGGAGATCGGGGAAGGCTTCAGGGGCCCGGGTGGTTTTAACCAAAGCCCTTGAAGAATGGGTAGGATTTTGACCACAGAAATGGGGAGAGAGGGCCTTCCTGGCTGCGGCAACAGCAGAGATGAAGGCCCACGGATCAGGCAACAGAGGATGGAGGCCGGGGCCCCCTGCAGTCAGCAGGACCCAGGTGTGAACCTGGGCTCCGTCATGTAGCAGCTCTGACCTTCAGCGAATTACACGCCTCCCCCGCCACCACGTTTTTTAAAAAATTGAGGTGAAATTCACATGACATAAAATTAACCATTTTAAAGTAACAATTCAGTGGCATTTAGTACATTTACAGTGTTGTGCAACCACCACTTTTATCTAGTTCCAGAACATTCTCATCACCCCCAAAGAAAACCCAGGACACATGAAGACCCCCTCCCCACAGCCTCTGGCAACTACTAGTTTGCTTTCTGTCTGACTGGGTTTACCTATTCTAGAGATTTCATATAAACGGAATCACACAGTATGTGGCCTTTGCGTCTGGCTGCTTCCGCTTAGCACAGTGTCTTGGAGAGTCATCCGCATTACAGCGTGTATCAGTGCTTCGCTCCTTTTTCTGGCTGAATAATATTCCATTGTATGGATGTATTTCATTCATCCGTGTATGCATTCAAATGTTGACGGACATTTGGGCTGTTTCCGCCTTCTGGCCTCTGTGCATAGCGCTGCTGTGAGCCTGCGTGTACAGGCGTCTGTTTGTCCCTGTCTGCAGTTCTTTGGGTGCATACCTAGGAGTGGAATTGCTGGGTCACACGATAATGCTGTGTTGAACTTGTCGAGGACCCATCACCTCTTGGAACCTCAGTGTGTACATCTGCAGAATGGGGATGATAATGATAGCTCTCCCCTGCGGGGTAGACAGGAAAGGGTGTGAGGATTAAACAAAGTACAATGCCCAGGGTAGCGGGGGTTCAGGGTACATTGAGGGGGGCGTGTTAAAAAAGGCCAACGGTTGTGGGAAGGAAGGATGAGGGGTGGGCTGGGCTGGGCTCTGCCCCTGAGCTGCCGGCTCTTTGAAGCGTTCTGCCTTTTCCCACCAGGATGGGGAGGAGTGAGCAGGTGGCTGGCGCCCTGGGAACCAGGTCCCCTTCCTGCTTTTGGATCCAGGGAGGCTGGCTCCACTGGCCCCACTGGCAGCCCTCGCTCAGGGGTCCGTCTGTGGGAGTCACGCCTCGGGGGAGCCCCCAGCCACGGCCGGTGTAGTCTTCCCCTCTCTCTCTCCTCCTTTTGGAGCCTGCCGGGGAGCTGCTCAGGCTTGGCGAGCAGCAGGGGTTCAGAAACCACATTAATAGGTAAAAATTCCCACTCTCTGCCTGTTACCTGCCTGGCTGAGCCTCCAGGTCTGAGACATCACAGGAATTGGGGCGGGGAGGAGCCAGCGTCAAGGAGGATCATCGAGGGAGAGCCCCAGCTGCGGGAGGTGGGAAGAGGCCAGAATGGCGCCAGGGAAGCCGTCCCCGGCCCCTCCTCCTCCAGAGCTGCCTCCCTCGTCTGTGGTCTCTGAGCCACACGGCCCAGGATTCGCATGGGGTGGCAGAGGGGGACAGCCAGCCTTGCCCAGGAGGCGACCCTAACCACTGGGCTTTCCCACCCCCATCTCCGCGGCTGTGTTCAGGTCCCCTTTTTTGGTGGCAGGCAGGTGCGGGGGCCCCCGCGGTCAGGCAGAGCTGATTCCAATGCAAGGGCGGCCAGTAGGAGCGCCAGGTGACCTTGGGCAGATTCTCTCTCCGAGCCTGCGCTGCTGCATCTGTAGGGTGGGAGCTCACAAGCCCTCCTGGCTGGGGTGTGGCTGGTGTTCAGTGAGACCCGGAGGGAAGGCAGTTGCACAGCACGGGGCGTGTCCGAAGCTCTAGCTGGGGGTGGGGGCCGGGGGGGCGGGGGGCAATGGTCATGGTGGAAGGGATCATGTCGCGGTTAGCCGGTGCCTGGGGTCTGCTTCCCGCCGGGCATTGAGTCCCGAGACGGCGGGACCGTGTCTGCCTCCTTTACGAGCCCCCGTCAGCCGGACCCCCTGCCCCCGGGAGCTCTGGAGCGTGGGCGGCCTCGCGGAGTTCGTGCCCAGCGTTGTCTGCCGGGGACCACGGGCCGTGCCTGCGGGTGGGGATGCGGGGTGTCCTCCTGGCATCTCTGGGTGACGTGGCTGCAAACAGCCGGGCGCCGGCAGGCCCGCAGGGAGGGCGCAGGCCGAGACTTCCGCAGCCCGCGCTGCCGCCGGGGGACAGGGGGCACTGTCCAGAAAGGGGTCAGCGGGCAGCCCCCGCACAGCCCGTAATCCCTTACTTGGGACCCAGGTGTGCAGCCCCTTCCTGCCACTTACTGGAATCACCCACCTCCCGGCGCCTCTGCTTGGCGACCCCTCCCACACAGGGTCCACGTGCGGATGCACCAGGTGACCGTGCGCAGCGGCTCCATCGCGCGGTCGGCCTCAGCACCTGTGGGGTGGGAGGAGTCAGGCTTCCCGCCGTCACCGTCTGTGTGGAGACCTTCCCAGGACGGGGTCTCTCCTTCCCTCCTATGGGGGGAGATGGACTACGTGACCCCTAATCACCTTGTCCCCAGGGCGGGGAGAGGGGAGAAGGCCATCGTTCTCCGGGCCCTTCCTCCAGGAGTGAGAAATGTCGCCGGAGACTTCAGTGTCGGGGTCAGCCAAGGCCTGGGGGTTCCCCAGAGCTGTTTGTCCCCAAATGATCAGCTTATTCCCATTGTTATTTAGCAAGTGGTACATGGATACTTTTGGCTTGTGAAAAAGGACACATTTCAGGTCAGGTTAGAAGCTGATGCCAGGCTCCTTCCCCACTGCTTCAAGGGGGGGCCGCTATTGGTCCAGAGGGTGATGTCCACTCCGGGGCGTGTCTGCGTGTGGCTGGGCTGTGCTCAGGAAAGCCCCCTTCAGGGCTGGGCTCTGGGAGTCTGGGAGGGACTCTCACCATCCCAGTGAGGGGCGGGGTGAAGGAGCCACTTCCCAGGCTCCCTGCGGACCGGGTGGTGCAGAGGGGTGAGGGAGATCCCCAGGGTGTGGGTGGAGCCGTGGTTGTAACACTGATGATGGCTCCACTCCCTGAGGCTCGCTCGGCCCCAGACGGTGTGCTGGGCCGTCCCCTTGTGTCTTCTCTCTTCACTCTGTGAACGAGAGGTGTCATTGTTCCCATTTTACAGATGAGGAAACTGAGGCTCAGAGAGGTTCACCAAGGCGTCCAAGGTCACATAAAGAGTGGTGGGCCCGGCATTGGAATTCAGCCTCACCCCCGATAAGGCAAATGCAGGACACCCCAGTCCTTGTCCCAGTCAGTGCCCAGCTGGCTCTCTCCCAGGTGCAGGTCATTTCATCCCTGGGCCTCAGGCTCTTCAGATTCCTCCCCGCCTCGTCTGTACCCATCTGTGGGGCCTTAGCCCCCTTACTTTCACTCGAGGGTGGAGATCATTGTGTGCCTCTGTCTCATTGTAAAGAGGAGAAAGTGGAAGCCCAGAGAGGGCACGTGACCTGCCTAGGGCACCCTGCAAAGCTGTCCCAGAGATGTGACAGATCAAAGGTTTCCTGCCTCTGGGTCAGCATTCTTAACCTTTCGACCTTGTTGCTTTCATCCAACACTAGACTTTGCTGTGTGTGCATGTGTGTATGGAGGGTGTGAGTGTGTGCGTGTGTGTGAGTGACGAGCCAGAACGTGGCGGGGGGAGGGGGCCCGGGAGGCCCACGGGGAGAGGAAGGAAGCTTCCCTCCTCCGTCCTTTCCTCGCCTCCAGCCTGAGTGCGGCCAGCAGAGCAGTGGCCGCTGCCTGGCCGCCTCTGAGTGAACTGCGTGCATCCTGGCAGTGCGTGCCCCTCCCTCCATGCACCCGGAGTGGTCACGCTTCCTGTTTCCCACCTGGGCTAGTCCTGCATCCCTGCCACCCAGGGGTTGGTAGCACTTTCCCCATGGCCGTGCCCTGTGGCTGAGCAGGGAGCTTTATGTAAATCACAGCAAGAGAAATGGATCCAGTGCTCCCTGGAAACCTGTCCATCAGCTTCTGGGGGGCGGTGGGGGGGGGCACTGCAGAGCCCCAAAGACCCAGGCTTGAACTTCAGACTGAGAGGGAAAACCCAGGAGCTCGGGGCCCCCAGCACCCCCTCCATGAATTTCCTTTGGCTCCCTCTTAGCCTCCTTCCGTCTTGGCACCCGTGGCCCGCCCCCTCCCCGCTCTCCTCTCAGCCTCTGCCTGAGCACAGCCTTTGCCCGTGCCCCACACCTGTCCCGAAGGTCGAGGCCCCGTAACCAGCGCAGGGGCTGCGCCCTCTGCTTGGAATGCCTTTCCTCCGCTTCTCCACCGCCTGGGAACCCAGCCTGCCCATCCAGGCGCCACCTCCCCCATCGTCCGCAGCGCTGTCGTCCACTCGGCTAGTGCCTCGGTGTGACAGGCAATTCAAGGCAATGGGGATACAGCCATGAGTGGTTTAGAACATGCCCCAGCCTCTGTCCTCTCCTGGCTGTTTGTGAGCTGCTCTCCCACTCGGCCTGACTGCAGAAACAGTGCCCGAGTCCCTCTGCCCTTCCCTGGCAGCGACATATACAGTAGGCACTCAATGAGTGTCTGCTGAATGAATGAATGAATGCATGACAAACAAATATCACTTTACTGCCTTCTGCTGTAATGTTTCTGCAGGGTCTTCTCTGCCCGCTGGTTTTGTACCATATGCCATAGTCTGCTTTAGGCGTCGAGTTTCTGTGTTGCCAGGGTTTATCACTCTTATTAATAATAATAACAAAATATCTAAGATTGGCCTGGCCCTTCCCACGTGCCAGGCGCTGATCAAAGTGTGCATCACATCCTCACAACACTATCGGTAGGAGCTGTGATTAGCCCCATTTTACAACTAAGAACTGAGTCTCAGAGAAGTTAAGTCATTTGCCCAAAGTCACACAGCTAGTCAGAGGTAGAGACAGGACTGTAACACCAGCAGTCTGACGCCAGAGCCCAACACCTTATGTTTATTGAGGGAATGAATGGTTCACGCTATTTGAGATTTTGGTAGCTGAAAGAGTTGATTCACACTCAGGAGTTGCTCCATCGGCCCTACTTGTGCGAATGTGTACACACCATGCACACATGGACACGTATGCACACGCCCCTTGGCTCTCTCTCCGTGTGCCATCCATGCTGGGGTCTGTCTCATGTCCCTTACGCTGGCCTCTCAAACAGACCACACTCTGGTCCCTGCGTCCGAGGGTCCTCGTATTGTTTCTTTGCTCAGCCGGACGTGTGGTTACTGTGCCCTAAAAGATCGACCGTTCTAGATGCAGCTGGGTTTAGGGAGGATGTTTGTCAGGGGAAATGGGAGGGAAACAAAGTGGTCTGGAAATGAACAGTGAATATACCCTACTTTCCAGGATGAACCCCAAGTCCGTGGATGCATGCAGGCTCATAAAATGCTCTGGGACACCCCAGCTTGGTGGACATGGGTACCTCTAAAAGCTAGCAAGACATTCATTCATTCATTCATTCATTCCCCATCAAAAACTTAGGTGCTCATGCTATGCTAAGAAATGAATGTGGAACCTGGGGCATTAGTGATTTTCTAGGGCCTAAAACACCAGCGGGGGAGGTGGACCTTGCTGTTAGGCAGTGGGGAGCTACAGAAGGTTGTTGAGCAGGAGAGTGGCATGGCCCAAGCTCCGTCCTGAAGGTCTGTCTCCCTGCCCAGTGGAGGATGGAAGGGGGAGTGAGGGGCAGCGGGGAGACCACATAGAGGCTGTGGCTGTGGGCCAGGTGAGAGGGGTTGAAGGCTTGGATTAGGGAAGTGGGGCCCCAGGAGGTGGCAGGCAGAGGGGAGGGGCGAAGGTAAGGAGATGTGTCCAGGTAGATGGGACTGAGGTGTTGCGGGAGGGGAGGGAGAGAGCGGAACCCAAACACCGGAACATTTGGGAGATTCTGTGATGGGGAGGACTCCTGGGGGGCCATTTCTGGGTGAATAATAACAATGATAGTTATAATCGGTATTACGGAAGGCTTACTCTGTGCCAGGCACTCTATCACATTAAGTACTCGCAAGAAACCCCTGAGGTAATTACTCTTATCATCTCCATCTTACATGTGGGGAAACTGAGGCACGGTTAACTTAACATGGATCACACAGCCAGTAACTGGCAGAGCCAGGCTTCAACCCCAGGCAGCAGCCCACATAGCTGCCCCACGGAGCCCTTGCCCCTCACTGCTGCCTCTCCATCCATCTGTGGGCCTGCAGGGGCCGTCTTTATTTCCAGAAAGGACATGCGTTTCCAGGCTGGATGCTGAGAGGAGAGGACCAGGGCGGTTTAGGGTTCACATTACAACCGACGTGAGGGCAGGGGCAGCTCCGTGGGGAGGAGGCTCGCGGCCTGCCTGGGCTCCCGTGCTGTGTGGTGGGGACATCAGCCTGGAGGACGGATGAGAGGGCAGAGGAAGGGGAAAGGGGAGAAAAGGAAGGAAGGAAAACTGCTGCCCGTTATACCTGTCCTTTGGCAAGGCTGGGTTGTTAGCAAACCCTCAGCAATAAAATGTTGCGTTTCCGTGTAATTGCAAAGTAATTATGCGGTGTGGGCTATGTGTTAATCGTGCTGATTAATAACACTCGGGTAGTAATTAAACATCTGCTTCATAATCGCGTGGGCTGAAGCTTAACATACACAAACCCACACACACACACACGCATGCACACACGCACGCGTGCACGCCTGTGCCACATGCGCAGATCCTTGGTCCTGGTGGTGCTCATGCACTTGTGTGTGTGTGTGTATGTGTGTGTGTGTGAGACAGAGCCTGGCTGAGTTGAGACCCCTCCCTTCCCCACCATACAATGAGGCCTTTGTGCCCCCCGCCTCCATGGGGGCCCAGGGGAAACTGACCTGGGCCTAGGGCTGTGCCAGCTCGCAGCCCCTCAGAGTGGAACCCGAGGCCTGCAGTGTGTCTCCTTCCCGGCTGAGCTGGCAGCCAGGTGGGGTTGGCACAGGGGCTCCAGGGCTCCGTCCATCGCGATCTGTTAGAGCATCTTCCAACTCACTTTGCTATTTAGACCATTTGGCTTTGAGGGTTTTTTCCTGGGCTGCTTACTTTTCCCCAGAAGCTGGGAGAAAGTTCTTATTGTAGGCACCGCCTGTGCTGAGGTCCGTGTAACACCCTAGCGCACCCATTAGGCCTGGATTTAATGATCAGACCCCGGAGGCTGCGGGGCCCAGAGCAGGACGCTGACCTGGGTGCCGGGAGCCCTGCATCCAGCTTGGATCCTACCCCTTTTGCTGTGTGATCTTGGGCAAGTAGCTCTCCTTCTCTGTCCCTCCGGTTCCAGGTCTATAAAACAAAGAAAACCAAGCTCGGAGGCCTCCAAGGGCCTCTCCAGTTCTGCTGTGCTCGGATTCTAATTCGCTTTGTACTAATTAGGAATCGGAGACAATTTACATTCAATACATATGATCCTTCGTGAGTAAACAAACGGAAATAATTCCTTCCTTTATGACTTCTCAAAGACTGGCTCGTGAGCCCTGGGACCCCGAGCTGAAATCAATAGCTTTTATTTTTCAGGCAGAGAGATTGCGGAGTCCTTGAGCTGCTGGGGACTGCAATTCATCCTCGGATTTTAAAATTTTATGTTTATGTTTACCGACTGCCATTAGGTAATATGGATCTGTCCTGAAGGTTGATTTTTTTGATTAACTTAACTCATTTTACTTATTGGTTCCCATTTATGGCTTGGGTTTCATAAGCACTTGGTGCAAAAGTCATAAAGCAACCTTTTTCCTTAGCAATATTTTAAAATCAAGACTCTTCTCTGAGTCCTCCCGGGTTTATTTGCTCGTAACTCGAATATCTGCTGTGATTCGAGGCCCGGCGTTGCCAATTGCAGCCACTGCTTGACCACGAGCTTCCGTGTCCTCGTCCGAAACGGGGGAGGGCTCCACTAATGAATAAAAGCGGTAAATGCGTGAATTTTAGAAAGAGGACACCCAGCACTTAGTGCATTCAAGGTGCTTCTCTTACGTTATCTGCTTGAATCCCACATGTCTATGAAGTGGCTTTGTTTTTTCTCACTCTATAGGGGAGGAAACTGAGGCCCAGAGAGGTTAAATGATGTCCTGAGGCCACAGAGTTGGTGACAGTGACAGAGCCAGGATGAAACCCAACATGTCTAAAGCCAGTCGTCGTCTTTCCTCCCACATCCGTGTCACCTCCCCAGAGCCTGCCAGTTTAGTGTCCCCACCCTCCCCACCCGTCCACCATCCTTCATCCTGGCTTCCCACCACCACTGCTGGGAAGGCAGCCTTCCTTATGGTCCTGAGTGCCCACCTCACACCTGGGTACCTGCATGCCTTTGCTCACCCCTGGTCCCTCCGCCCACAGTGCCCTCCTCTCGTCTCCATACATTCAAATGTGCCCCCTCCTCTGGGAAGCCTTCCCTGGAGCCCAAGGAGGAAAGGGCTCCTCCGTCCTCTGGACTCAGAGCAACGTGAAGAGCCCTCCTAGCCACCTTGAGCTATGGACACGAGGGCTTCGCCTTCTCTTGCCCATAACAGCAAGCTCCTTTGAGGGTGGAGTCTGTGCCTCGCTCATCCTTGGCACCCTGGACTCCCAGGTACACAGCAGGTGTTCAGTTAATGCTCATGAAATGATTGAGTGCTCATGTGGCTGGTGGTCTCAGAAAACAGAACTCCTGTGTCTTCTCTGTGGCATTCGGGGCCAGCCCAGCGCAAACTTAGGGACAGACTTTGACCAAGTTTCATCAACTTGCGACACCTCCGCCTCCCTCCCTGCCCGCGTGCTTCTTTCTGTCTTTCTGAAATTGGCACATTCCTTCTCGGTCAGGGACTCTAACATAAAACCATTTTCCTCTCTCCTTCCATCAAAACTGACCTGTCCTGAGCTCCATTTATTCAGCTCACTGCTGCGTGAATGGCCTTCTGGTTTCTGGCAAAAGAAATCCAGCTGTGATGTTAATAACGAATCGTGCAAAGAAAGCTAGACGCCCAGTGGCTGGGCGCCACTCCGTATCTGAGCTTGAGGATCCTCAGTTTCACAGCTGGGGAAACTGAGGCCCAGGAGAGGGCAGAGGGGGACTTACCTAAAGGCATTGGCTGGATTCTCAGTCAAGGCTCCCTGGGGAACTCTCTACTACTTCCTGGGTTATCTTGGCCACTGGGATTAGAGCCCACAACCCTGTCGGTGGGCACAGCACTGTATAGTTTGCATGCACTTTCCTGTAGGTGGTCATCTCTGCAGCTCTGCGAGGTTTCACTGAGGCTCAGAGGGGCAGGTTGCATGCCCTGGTCACACAGCCAGCAGCGAGTGGTAGGGCAGGGGCTGGTATTTAGGTCTGGCCAGCCCTCAGCGGGGCTCTCTCCACCTCCCCAGCTGGTGCAGTTGCTCGCTGGCTTCCCTGCCCGCGGGCAGCAGCCCCGAGTGTATGCCGGGCTCTATCTGCAGGATCTGTTCCCCCGGCGGGGACAGGCAGCTGGAGGGACCACAGAGGAGGCTGAGCCAAGGAAGACGCCAGGCTGAGGGCAGGACGGCCACTCTCCTGGGCAGCCGTGGGGTCAGCCTCTGGGAGCACGGGATCCAGGGACAGAAATGCAGGCTGGGCCCAGCTCACAGCCCGCAGAGCAAGGCCTCCTGGGCTGCTGTGGGATAGCCAGGGCCCTCTGACTGCCCACTCCCCAGCGCTGCCCGCCACTCAGCCACGTCCTCCCAGTCTGGCATTTCTGGGCCTGGACCCAGGACAGGAGCTTCACTGGACAGTGACACGCACACATTTACAACCTACACACGTCCACACACTGAACTCCCCACAACCCCCACATAGACCCAGTATCGCTCACCCTCGCGTGCCCCCGTGAGCTCCTCTGCGTGCGTTGACACACACAGTCCTGAATTTCTCCAGTTCACGTTCTATTGTAAACAGTCTGGACAGCGGCACCCCACGGCGACCCGGAGCTTCTGCTCTTAAATCAGCTGTGGGTTCAAACCCAGTCTGTGCTGTTGAGCAGCCGCGCATCCGCCGAGTTCCTTAACCTCTCTGAGCCCCCGTTTCTCATCAGTGAGATGGGAGGATAGCGCTGTTGGGATTAAATGGGGCAATTCGTGGAAAGCACTGACCACAGGACTTTTCCATCTCATTTCCCACTCCTCCCTGGTGGGCAGCCTTGGCTCGAGGCCCCCCACTTGGGTACCTCCGTGCTTTTGCTCACCCTGGCCCCCTGCCCGCAGCACGCTGCTCTCCCCCCCCACACACATCTGCCCCCTCCTCCATGGGGGTCCCCTGCTGCAGCCTCCTCCTGGGAGTGAAGACTGCCCCCTGCCAGGGGTCTGTTAATGAGGTGGGTGGTCTCCTTCTCTTGCCAGGTTTGAGGGAGCCTGGGCTGGGGTGGACATGAAAGGCGGAGACTGGGGGACCCCCAGAGGAGCTTCTTCCTCAAGTGTGTGGGGAGAGGCCCAGAGAGGCTGAGACACACACGTCATCGCGATGGAGGCGGGGACCACAGGCGGCCACCGTGAGCCCACGAGAAAGACACAGCTGCATGGCAGGCGGCTAAGGCCGTCGCCGTTGTCACCTCTTTCCTGCAGCCGTTTGTTTATTTCTTTGTTATACCCTTTTGGGAAAAGCTGAGAAGGCCACCCCTCCTGGGGAATTCGCCACCCGCCCCGCCCCCCCCAACCAGTTCCCACGAGCTGGCTGCCTTCTGGCGTGGCATTAACACCCACCAGCTTGCAGAGTGCTCATGACATTTGTATTTGCTGGCTGGTGCAGTGTGGGCTGGGGTGAGGGATCTCATAGGCAGGGGGCGGTTTGAGCCCCGAGGGAGAGGCCGGTGTGCTGGGCTGGGCACCCACCCTGGTTTACGAGAGGCAGAGAAGGTGGAGAAAGTTGGGGGCAGAGGGAATGACTGACTGGCAGAATTGGGAGTTTTTTGTCTAAAGACTTGCCGAGGACACAAACAGCTCTCAATCCAGTGCTCCACCCACCCCTGCAGGCTCTTAGAATACCCTCCTCTGCCTCGCCTCCCTAACATTTATTGAGCGACTGCTATGTGCCAAGTGCTCCGCTGTGGGCTTCACAGACTTATGAAAGTCATTTTAACTCCCTGTGGTCCTTGAAGAGAGATGCTGTTATTATCCCTGTTTTACAGACGAGGAGACTGACGCTCTGAGAGGACCCCTGACTCACCCAGGGTCCACTTCTGCAAAGAGTTTGTCCCAGCATGTGGCTGAGATCCACCTGCATCTAAGCCCATGCCTCTGACCACTGTGGGCACTGCCTTTCACACCTTGTCTGGGCTAGAACACAGCCAGGAAACAATTCTCTGCTCTGGCCAGGGACCAACATTCATCTGACAGGCAGGCTCCAGGGGCTGCAAGTCTGACAACTACAAAAGAGGCTGCATCCCAGAGGGAGCACTGGCCATGAGTCAGGAGAGACCCAGGGGTTAGGCCTCATTCTGCCACCAACTTGCCGTGGGACTTTGGACAAGTCACTGTTCCTCTCCGGCTGTCAGTCTCCTGGTGGGTAAGGTAAAGCCATTGGTCTGGCTGGCTGGAGCACCCCAGGAATGCATTTCACACGAGGAAGGATCTTTCCTCCAATGCACTTGAACCTTCACGGAGTTTCCACCCACTCACTCAGACATATAAAATTATGTTTTACCTCGAAGCGAACCACGAAACATTTGTCGAGCCTCCCCGCTCTGTAGACACAGAGGGTGTGACGCTTATGTATTTTTATTCGAGACGTAGATACACAGACATACGTGCATCTTTGTGTCTTAGAATTGTTTCCGGCAGGTTCAGCTGGGACCTCAATGGTGGATCGCAATCCTGATGCCTAACCCAGGCTCCGCAGTCCTAGCCTCGTCACGCTGCCTCCTCAGGACCCGGAGAGCATTTCAAACAAAAAGAAGGACCTTGGACGGTGTGAGCAGATGGGATCTCCCCCTACTAGGGAGTCACGGCTGGTTCTGCTTGTCTCTGACAGGTGGGCATCTCCTGGACGGCCCCGAGCTCACAGTGGGCACTGTCATCAAAGCAACTTGAACCCTTTGAAGTTGACTTCTAGAACGTGGGCACGGTCCTTTTCCAGACTTTCCTGCCGGCCACCCAGGTAAGGGAGTTCAGGCTTGCTCAGCACAGGGTCTTATGTTGCTGTTGTTGTTGCTCTAGTAACCATCTGCAGGGTACCCTATCATTCTTTATCTCAGGGTCCTGGCATATTCCCTTTATTAGCAGGAGAGCCCAGTGGTTAAGGTCTAAAGTCCAACAGACCTGGGTTCAAATCCTGGAACCACTGATTACTAGCTGTGTGATCTTGGGCAGCTTCCTCAACCTTTCTGTGCCTCGGCTTCCTCGTCGGTCAAATGAGGAAGCAACAGGGGCCGGCCCAGTGGCGCAAGCGGCTAAGTGCGCGCGCTCCGCTGTGGCGGCACGGGGTTCGCCGGTTCGGATCCCAGGCGCACACCGATGCACTGCTTGGCAAGCCATGCTGTGGCGGCGTCCCATATAAAGTGGAGGAAGATGGGCACGGATGTTAGCCCAGGGCCAGTCTTCCTCAGCAAAAAAAAAAAAAAAAAAGAGGAGGATTGGCAGATGTTAGCACAGGGCTAACAAAAAAAAAAATGAGGGAGCAACAGCCCGCACCTCTTGAGTTTGTGGTAAAGATAAAATGAGGTGACATATGAAGAGGCTTAAAACAGGATGGGCGCAGGGGAAGCTCAGAACCCGATCAATGTTAGCTGTACTAATAGTATTCCTGAATTCATGACAATCCGTAATTCGTTCATTCTCGCACTGATGGCCTGTCTCCTGCACTGGAACGCAGACTCCGTGAGGGCAGCGGTTTGTCTGTCTCATTCTTAGCTGAATCCCCAGGTCCCAGCACGGTAAATTGGCCATTGTTTATTGAATGAATGACTGTGTGAAGACGCTTTGTCTATATGATGCAGAATCCTCAGGCCGATCCTTGAGGGTCTCACATTGGTTGGGATATGGGTTGGCTTGGTTGTGTGATAAAAATCCGAAAGAGCAATTCCTTAAACAAGAGGGAGGTTGGTTTTCCTCTAAGTAAACTCTGAGCCGAGGGGATCCTTCTACACAAAGACACTCGGCGCTCGAGTTGCTTCTGTCCTGTGGCTCCGCCATCGCTGGGCTGCGGGATCCGTGATGACCCATGACAGCCTCTCCATTCTGGTCGGCAAGAAGGGGGAGTCAGAACAGGAGAGGGTGCCCCTTCCTCTAAGGGGTGCACACGTCACCTGCAGTCACATCCCACTGGCCAGAATGTAGCCATGTGGACACCTAGCTGCCAGCAGTCTGGGAACTAGAGTCCTCACTCTGGGGAGCCATCTGCCGATTACCATTCTATTTTGAAGGAAGAAGGGGAACGTGGATATTAGGGGACCCTCTGCCTTCCCAGATAAGATGATTCCCCCCCTTTTTTTGTGTGAGGAAGATCTGGCTTGAGTTATCACCCCTTGCCAACTTTTCTCTTTTTGTTGAGGAAGATTAGCACTGAGCTAACATCCGTCTTCCTCTATTTTATGTGTGGGACGCCGCCACAGCATGGCTTGATGAGCGCTGCGTAGGTCCATGCCCGGGATCAGAACCCGCGAACCCCAGGCTGCTGAAGTGGAGCGTGTGAACTTAACCACTACGCCACTGGGCCGACCCCTTCTCCCCGCTTTTTTTATCCTCCTTCCCTTTTTCCTCCCCCAGGCAACCACTGATCTTTTTCCCGTCTCCATAGTTTTGCCTTTTCCAGAATGTCACATAGTTGGAATCATACAGTCTGTGGCCTTTTCAGACTGGCTTCTCTCACTTAGCAATGTGCATTTCAAGTTCCTCCATATCTTTTCGTGGCTTGACAGCTTGTTCCTCTTTATTGCTGAATAATACCCCATTGGCTGTACCACAGTGTCACTTGTTGAAGGACATCTTCCCTGCTTCCAGTCTCTGGTGATATGAAAAACGCTGCTATAAACGTTCACATGCAGGTTTTTGCGTGGACATAAGTTTTTAATCAATTGGGTTCATACCTAGGAGCATGATGGCTGAGCATGATGTAAGAGCATATGTAGCTTCTTAAGAAACTGCCAAGCTGTCTTCCAACGTGGCTGTACCATTTTGCATCCCCACCCGCGATGAATGAGAGTTCCTGTTACTCCACATCCTCGCAGCATTTGGTGCTGTTGGTTTTGTGGATTTTAGTCCTTCCGTTAGGTGTGTAGTGGTATGATCCCCATTTTTAAGTTGAGGATTATGAAACTTAGAGAGGGCAGCTTACCCATGGTGGTGCAGCGGGTAAGAGATCCGGGAACTGCACGGCCTGCCTGACATCCGAGCCCACTACGCTCCCGCTGGACCCGATAGCCTCTGCCCACGGCAGGTCTTGCTGAGGCTGTGGACTAGACCCTTGGGTGGCTCTTCCTGCCCCTGGCTCAGAAGTGGCTGAATTCCAGGGCCCTCGTTCATTGTTTAGTGTCTGTCTCCCCCATCAGAACCGAAGGTCAATGAGGCAGCACAGTGAGGGGTGGGGCAGAGTGAGTGGATCTGAGCCAGGCTTGGAGGGGCTCACTAGGTCAGGCGAAACAGAATCCTAGTACAGGCCAGAGAGCTGGGAGGGCTGGGGCAGGCGAGCCCAGCCAGGCTGCCTGGCCTGTGCCCAGTCCTGGAGTCTGAGGGCCCCCAGGCTCAATGGGGGGAGGCTGGAGCTGCTGCCCAGCTCAGCAAGAAACAATGACAGGCCAGGAATGAAGGGTGGCTGCAGGGGAGACCAGGGGTGATGAGAGGTCAGGCAAAGGCTAAACTGAGGTCAGATGCTGCATTGGTTGGGAGCCAACACTCAGCTGAAACCTGATAAACAAGATAGGCAATGTATTAGCTTTTTATTGGTTTCCAGTATATTGGCAATTTGCCAAGGCAGGGCTGAATCCAGGGCTCAAAGGATGCCCATGTCTGTGCCCTCTGCCTCCTCCTTGTGGATGTCAATCCTGGGAGGCACCTCCACGGGGTGGGGGCCAGTGACCAGCAGCTCCTGAGTGATGTCCTGCTCACTTCAAATCCAGTGGAAGGAGAGCTGCTTTTTCCCAGGAGTTCCAACGAAAGTCCCAGAGTTGAAGCTTATTGGCTGGTCTGGGGTCACATGACCATCTCTGACCAATCACAGAAACCAGGAGGAGGGAATATGCTGATTGGCCAGACTAGGTCAGTGGTAGGGAATGCGGGGTGGAAGGTGTGTGTGACGTGGGGGAGTGGGTCGGCCTGAAGGTGTGAGAGGGCTGGCGCCCCAAAGAGAACACCCAGGTGCTGTTTTCAGAAGGAGGAAGGAATGCTAGGCAGACAAAACAACAGGGGCTCCCTGTTGGTGCCGGGGCGGGGGTGGGGGGCATGGAGCCGGGAGAGCTGAATTGTCCCGAACGGGGCCTTCCTGGCATTTACAGCACCAGGCCTCTCCCTGAGAGGGGGGCCCCGGTTTCAGTGGATCTGGTATCTGAAATCCTGGCTCATGTGTGTGCGCGCATGATGTATCTGCAAGTGGTGCTTCGTTTCCCGAAAGGATTGCCCCAAAAGCCCTTCCCATATTGAGTCCCTCTGCTTCCTAGCTGCCAGCCCACTATTTCAACCACCCCACAGCTGGCTGGCTTGAGTTCCCCCACAATTGCTGGGATGGCCTTTTCCTTCCTTCCCCCACTCTTGGTCTCTCATTGCTTGGGGAAATTTTCTTGAGCCACTTTGGGGTTTATTTGCCCTAAGTGGCCTCTCAGAAGACCCCAGCCTATGGCGACCCCCTTCCCAGAAGAACAGCCACAGCCCTGCCCTCAACCACCGCCGTTCTGAGGCCTGTCAGAGGGAGGGGAGGAGGGGACAGTCCCGATGGAGCAGGAGCCCGCCTCCGGGGCGCCCCGGGGCCTGCGCGGGGTTCCCGTGCACAGAGAGCGGCCCGCCTCGCAGCCCCAGCCGTCCACCGTGGCAGCTCTGTTATGCATTCAGGGTGTGGTGGTGTATGATTTCATTTGCAAAAAGATTGCTCTGCAGAAAAGAGATGGAAAACCACAGTGTACCGTGCTGCCTCGCAGGCAGCTGCGGCCGCGCGCCTTTTCACATCTGGCCTTCGGTTGATTTCGGTCAGCCGCAAACCTCCTGGCCCTTCACCAGTCCCCCTCTCTCTCGATCAGTCTCTCCTGCCTGTGGATTCTGCAGCTCTGACTCACCATGCAGACCAGCTCCGTGGTCAGCACCACCCCACCTTATATGGTGTGCTCGGAGCTCCTGGGTCAGTGAGCGTTCATGCATGGCTTCAGCCAGTGGCTCCTGAGTTCTTCCCAAGGGCCAGGCCCTGTTTCGTTTGCTGCGGATTGAGACTGAGCAAAGCTGAAAGGTCCCTGCCCTCGGGGGTCCCTGCCCTCTCCTCTGGGACATACACTGAGGGCAGGACCCTTCCTCTGGGCGTCTTATCCCAATCCCTTGTCCACTGTCTCATTCAATGCCGAACCATAGTCGGACTGGGTGGGTGTTTGTTGACTGATTATTTCCCACGCTGATTTTTAAAGCCCTCGCTTATGACTGATGCTGCAGTGACACTAGAATGACTTGGTCCTCAACGTCTAGGATGTCGAGTTTCAGATGCAGCTTGTGATAGGTCCCAGAGAGGGAGGGAAGGCCACGGTTAGAGATCTGTGTGCAGACCTGGTCGGGGATGTGCACAAGTAAACAGAAAGAACTTGCCAGCCTCCACTGCCGGTCATTCCTCACTCATTTAGAGTGATCAGCGCGGAGAGCCCTTTCAAGGGACTCCCGGCCTGTTATATGGGAGACAGACATGAAAGTGAATCCGTGTCATCCAAGGTAGAGAATGAGAGGGTTCAGAGCAGAAATATAAAGGAAGGTTTGGGGGTGACGAGACCAGATTGAGAGGTCGCTGTGGGTGGTGACAGTGGTGGGAAATCAGAGAATGCAGTGCGTGTCAGCTGGGCTTCAGAAACTGGGTAGGGCATGGAACAGGCGAGGATGCTGGGAAGGGCGTCCCAGGAGGAAGAAACAGTGAGAGCAAAGGCCTGGAGGTGGGACCCTGGGGCCTGGAAGACTGTGCCAGGCAGGAGGTGAGACGAACGTGGTCAGCTTCTTCCCTGCAGGCCTCCAGGCTTGGCTGCATGGGCCTCTGGCCATCTTCAAGGCTGCCTTACACCACAGCCTGGGTTTGGAGTTGAGTGGCTGTTCTGTTTTCCTTTTTTGCCCTCCATCCCCAGGAAAGGGAGTTTTGGAGGGGCCCTTTAGAAGAGATGGTGCCATCCAGGGACCGAGAGTAATTAATCCATCCGTCTCTGGAGCTCAGAAAGCAGTTCACTTACAGCACCGCAGGCAGCAGGCCTCGTGGCCGACTCTGGGTTGGAAGCCGGAAGACGGGTTCTTGTCCCAGCCCTTCTACTGAGGTCCTCAGCCGCCCTGTTCAGCAGTTTGTTGTTTGGAAAATAAGGGGTGAGGTCCCGCCTGGCTTTAAACTTTTTATGCCAAATCAGACCTGGGTGCAGATCCCAGCTCTGCTAGTGGTCCAGCCTCGGCCCTCTGAGCCTCAGTTGTCTTCTCTATAGATTGGGGGTAATAATACTAGATCTCTCCCAGGACTGATGTGAAGATCGAATGAGATAAATGCTAACGGTGTGTCTGCCAGAGGGTCAGCGCTCAGTGTTAGCACTGATGCTACTGCTGCTGTTATTATTGATATTTTCAACTTTCTGACTCTGGGTGGGGATCCTCAGTAGTGTCTTTGGTGTCTAGGTGCCTGGAGGGCAGCCTGAGTCTGTGTTCCAAAAATTTGGTTATGGGGCCAAGTCACACCCTGCCCATCTCCAAATGGGCATACAGCTGCCTTCCCCAAAACCACATTCATTCATTCATTAAATATTTATTGAGCACTTGCTGTGTCCCTGGGCCTCTGGGAGGCACGTGGGATCCTGTTTGTTGAATGGGACACCCAGGCTCCCTGCCCTCAGCAGCTCAGGCCACACTCGGGGGCAGCCTCTGCCCTGCAGCTGGCACTATGGACACCATTGGCCAAAGGACCTCATGCCAAGCGCGAATGCGCTCCAGTCTGCAGGCTGGAGGCCTGGGGAGAAATCCACCCCCTGCCTTCACGGCTCCTGGAGTTCTGCGTAGGCCCTCCTTTTCCATCTTGGGGCTCAGGCCCGGGTGACATGCCAGAGAATCCACCACAATTAACTGGTCTGGCACTGTACCTGGACGGAAGAGATGGATTGGATTGCATTATGCAGACGAAAGTATTTTGCAGAGGAAGAAGGGCCTGCCACTGGGCATGGGTCACAGGGCTGAGTTCCATTCCCACACCCTTTAATGCTTGTTTGCATCCCGGATTGCAAGGGGTTTTGTATATTTCTGGAGGACACAAAGTCTGCAAATTGGAAGATGCTGAGGGGTCCAGTCTGCCCTGTGCTCACCTGTCCTTTCCTGGTGGCTGATGGCATCTCACCATCTCTGCTCACCAGCGTCCAGCACAGAGCCAGGCGCACGGGGGCCTCCGTCCGTGGTTGGTGAATGGATGGACAGACAGATGGCTTCAGTGGAGACATTGTAATTCACACTTTCCTAGCCTTGGCCCAAATTTCCAAGGGGGTTGGAGACACCAGTCTATGAGTTTGTATTCCTGGGATAATTTGAATTTGGCTCCTGTGGCACATCACTGTTTTCATCGGGACTCTATACAGATGGCTTTTGAGTCTGTCAATCTCTCAGTTGTAGCTGTAGGAGGCAGAGTGCTATGTCCCCTGATCTAAGGACGAGAACTTGCTGTCAGACACACGAGAGTTCAGACCCCAGCTCCGAGGCCGGTCACCTCGGGCATGTACTTAGTCTCTCGAATTCTGTTTTCTCTAGAAAATGATAGCACTAATAGCATCCACTCAGAGGGCTGTGATGAGCGTGAGCTTAAATAGCGGGTGTTAAAACAAAATGGAGAGCAGAGCTCCAGGCATGTAGTAAATAGTCCAGAAAGGAAGATGCTGGTGTATTTAAGGAGCCCTTCAGCTATTTGTTGCATAAACTTCTCTCTTCCAAATGGATTTTTGCAAATGACTTTGCATTTTTAAGACAAAAATTATTTTTAATAGTTGTTATTACAGAAGTAATATGTGTTCCTTAAAAATTCAAAGCATCCAGAGGGATTTCAAGTAAAAAGCCAATGTCTCCTCCCCCACCTGCCAGCTCCTTCCTTCCCTTTCCCCAGCACCATTCTCTTTGAATGTGGAGCTTGCCAAGTCTGGAATTTTTTTTTTTCCTCCTTAAGGGCAGGGGGCAGGTAGGCAGTCAGGAGGGGACAGTGACCAGGTGGCTGCTGCATTGAATTGCCATCAGGCCAAAAGAGTTGAGGCTGGTGCGCCAGGGGTCCCATTGGCGCCAGGGGCAGCCTGTGTCTGGAGGACGCAAAGCCTGGTGTCCCCTCTCTGGTCTGCTCTGAGGGTCTCTAGGGTCTGTGTCCTGGACTCCTGGAGGGTGGCCTGAAGTGTGCGTGCCACATTCGGGCGAAGCATGGAGCGACAGGGTCACAGACGCCGTGTCTGGCCGTGTGCCCAAGCCCCCTCTTCAGTCATGGTGTCCGGGGCTCAGTCCCGCCCACGCTTCCACGTTCCTGGCAGGACAGTGGCTCGTTCCTGCCCACCTTCTGGCAGTGCACTTCTGTGCCCTCTGCTGCCACACTCCTCCCCTCACCAGGAGAGGCCGGGGCCCAGCACGGGGCCCAGGGTGTCGGCCGTGCCCGATGGACTCACAGTGGCTTTGAATTTTACCCCCAACCCCAGGGTGCAAGTGTGCCGTCTGCCTTTGTCTCTCTAGATCTGACTTCACCTGCCGCTGAGCCCCACTGCCCACTTGGAGGACATTCAATCCCACTTGGAAGGGAGGATTTTTGCCCCCTGGGATCATGTAGGAGTCTTGGTGGCCTTTATGGGGCCCAGAACATTTGGGGGAGGCTGCTGGATGTCAAGGGGGGACCCCACAGATAGGCTCCTTTGCTAAGACTTGGGGTCCAGTGAGGGAATGTGGGCAACGGCCGTTTCTGTGCCCACCTGGGCACAGTGTGGCCTTCCACTGCAACTCCAAGCCGTGAGTTTGGGTGTTCAGACTCCCAGCCTCTCTCGGCACCTGGGGGGCCCCATGGAGGTCCTCTCCCCTCTTGGGAGGGCTGTTCCAGAAGCTGGCACTTGGACCTGTTTCTCTTGGATCCCACAAAACCCTCTTCTCCTTGCTGGTCTGAGACGCCCCCCCCACTTCCTCCCTCACAGGCGCACACCCCTCCGCCTCCGTGGGCTCCAGCCTAATGCCCCTCAAGAGCTTGCCAGAACCCAGATGATGGGCTATCTTCCGAGGCCCAGCAGCCTCTGTGCCTGGCCTGGGAAGCCTGCAGCCCCCGAGCCGGGGCACCCGACGACTTGGCCACCATCCTGGGAAAGGGGAGAGAGAATGCCCCCAGCAGAGCGAGCAAGTCGGGAGAGATTGTCTCCGTAAATTCTCCTGCCCGCCACGTGGGCTACAACAGAGGAGCAGTACCTTTCCTTCATTTGTTTCTCAAGCAGCAACTGTAAACCAGATTCTTTGGGAGTCTGGAGGTGAAAAACCATACAGGATCCACCTCAAAGAGCTTAGGGTTTAACTGGTGGTTCTCAGATGTGGTCCTCAGGCCGGCAGCATCAGCATCGCCTGGGAGCGATGGAAATGCAGTTTTTTGGGCCCCCACCCCAGATCTATTGATTCAGAGATCTGGGGTGAGGTACTGCAAGGTCAAGTTCGAGAACCACCGAGGGCAGAAGGCAGGCGACAGGGGTCTGACACACTGTGATGTGGCCGCACATAGATAGGGGACGGAGCCCGTGCTGGGGAAGGGGAAGGGGAAGGGGCTGGGGGAGGCTTGGATTATGAATGACTTAAAGGTGGACAAAGAAATCTGTGTGTGACTTGGGGGAGGGGAGTGGATTCTGGCAGAGGGATCGGCACATTCAAAGTCCCTGGGGCATGACAGAGCAGGAGCGTGCAGAGCTGCAAGTGGTGCTGCGGGGGTGGAGTTGGGGGAGGACGTGGGGGAGGGAGGGCATAATCAACAGGCCTCTTGTACTCTGAGCTTGGGCTTTTCCCCAGGAGTGCTGGGGAGCCATGGAAGGTTCATCAGAGGAGAGGGGAGGATCTGGGCCCTGGGAAGATGGGGAGGATGGATGGTTGAGCCAAAGGGCCCCTGGACCACAGCAGGTGACAGGCTGTCTTCTGGAGGGATGGGAAGAGGGAGGCAGGTGGAGCTGGGATGCCCTGGGTCATGGAGGAGCCCTGCCCTGTTGCTAGAACATTCTGTCTGGGGAGCCAAGCCAACTGAGTGCTGAGTCCAGCTAGCCATCTTTTGTTCCTCTCTGTCTTAGTACATCGGGAGCGTTAGGTAACTGTCCAGCACTGTAATTAGTCTCTGCGTCCGTGCCGTCCATCCCAGGGTCTTCCTTGACTGTCTCTGGGGTGGAGGAGACTAGAACACCGTCTGGGCGTCTGGGTGTCTGGGTTCTAGACCTGGAGTGGAGGCCCTAGGAGATGCAAGAGCAAACCTAGACCCCCCCCCCCCCCCCGCCCAGAGGCGGAGGCTGGGTGGAGGTGGGAGGGGTCCGAGGTGGGTGATGGTGTGGGTCAGGAGGGCCCCTGGTCTCCCCACCTCAGTGCTGGCTTGGGAGCCTGGTGACGAGGAGGGGGCAGGGGAAGCCCCCAGCCCCTAACCCCCTCCTCCGAGGCCCAGCCTCCTTCAGAGGCCCCAGCCTCCCTCACTGCCTTCCCAGGGCCGACGGCACATGAAAGGGAGCCGGGGCCTCTCCCAGGCCCAAGGCTCTTGTTTGGGAAGGGGCCTCCAATGAGTCATCCCGTGGTGAGTCCGGCCTGAGAGGAGGGAATTTGCACACTGCAGCCAGGACCCGAGTCCTGGGGGAGGCCAGGACCGGGAGAGGGAGGGTGGGGGCTGGGGCAGGTATGGAACGGGCCACTGGCTGGGGGGCCAGACAGGGCCCCGTTCGACCGGCCGGGCAGCAGCTTTGGGTTGGCAGCTCCTGCTTCCTCTGCAGCCACTCCTGGGGCCAGCGTGGGCCCCAGCGCAGTCGCGTGGGCCCCGCGAGGCCCACCCCGGCCCGACCCACGTGCATTCAAGGACCACGTCAGCCCAACCAGCAATCATGCTGATTTGTGGTGAGCGCTCAGAGGAGCTGCGGTTCCAGCTGAGGAGCCGGCCAGGCCCTGCCCACGAGGCCCCCCCCCCCCCCTGCCCTCAGCATGGCTCAGTCCTTTCTTTCTGCTTTACTGTGAGTACACATTTAACCCTTAAGGGAAATGATCAGCAAGGATTTGTGGCCTCACAAACTAACTGGACCGGGAGGGGTTTCAAGGTCATCTCTTTTCACTCCTTGAAAGGTGTTCGTTGAGCCTCTGCTTACATACCTCTAGTGATGGGGAGCTCACTACTAACCAAGAGAGCAATGCTCAGATTGCTAGGAAACTTGTTCTCCTGCTCTGCATAGGCCCTGGGTTCGAATCTTACCCCTGCCACTTCCTGTGTGGCCTCAGGCAAGCGACCTCCCAGAGCTCTGGTTTCCTTTCCTGTGAAATGGGTTGATGAACACCCGCCTCTCGCTTATGGAGAGGTTTAAACCAGACATCTTTACAAGCACGAGCAAGTCAAGTCTCTCCATAGTGCACAGACCCGCTGCCCAGACCAGTCTTCTCTGCAGATCTCCGGTGGCATCACCACGGTCACCGTCCAGCCCTCCCTGGCACACGATGGGCCCTCCCCTCCGCCCTCAGGTGAACCCGCCATTGCCTTAGGGACAAGGCCAGGCCAAGCCTCTGGCTTGTATCCTAACTCAGAGACCCCGAACCACCAGATGCCCTGAGCTGCCACCCAGCCGGGTCCCCACCGGCCCCTGGGAGCCTCCCCGCCACCCCAGGCTCCTCACCCCTCTGCAGAGTCCCACCTCCTCACACACCCTGGGGTTCACTCGGGGTTTTAATGAGGTCAGCGGTGGGTCTGCTCCATTTCCTTATGGAGCAAGAAACGCCGAGATGGTGCCGATGTGAAGCCTCGGGTGGAGAGGGGGTCAGGAAACTGGCGGTGGCCTCAGACCTCGGCTGCTACTGCCCCGCTCCCCCAGGGCATGGCTTCACCCTCAGCCGTGCCTCTGTCCCCGCTGGACGCCTTTGTTGTTGTTGTTACTGCTGTTTTATTTTTATTTTTTAATAACTTTATAGAGGTAGATTTTACGCATAATAAAATTCGCTCATTTTAAGGGTACGAGTCATTGATTTGTAGTAAACTTACAAAGTTGTGCAACCATCACTATAGTCTAATTTTAGAATATTTCCATCACCCCTAAAAGAACCTGCTACCCATTTGCGATCGGTTTCCATTCCCACCCCCAGCCCCAGGCGTCCATCTGTCTATTCTCTGCCTTGATAGACTTTGCCTTTTCTGGACATTTTGTGTAAATGGATCATACCACCACGTGTGGACTCCTATTTTGTATAGCCTGGTGGAGCTGGGGGGAGACTGTGTCCACTCAGTGATATGCCCATCTTCCCACCGCCAGCCAAGGCCAAGTCATAAGTGTTTTTTTTTTTTAGAGTTGGAAGAACTCGTAGTGACACTGAATGCAATCTTTACTTCGTGCAAGAAAGAAATCTCCTGTACCCAGTCCCACAGTAAGACCCTCTGACTTCTGCTTGAATACACCCAGTGTCGGGCAGCTCACTACCCCCCAGACACTGAAGGAAACGTGCGTGTCCTGATCACATGCTAAGTGCCAGGTTTGCTGATGTCATTTGATCTTTGGGTCCATCCTCTGAGGTGGAATCATTTTACACCTGAGGAAATTGCAGCTCAGAGAGGTTGAGGCACTCACCCAAAGTCACACAGTTAGCAAGAGGGGGAAGCCAGGATTTAAACCCCGCCTCTCTCTGATTTCAGAGAGCTGGGGGTGCTCATCTTTGATTCAGGGTGAACTCTGTCTGCCTGTAACTTCCACCTGTTGGCTCTAGTTCTGCCGACAAGACCCACACAGACCACCGACCTGGACATGGGAGGTGGGAGGGGAGGGAGTTAAGGAGGACTTCTTGGAGGAGGTGATGCCTGAGTTGGGACTTGAAAGATGAGCAGGAATTAACAGGCAGAGCTGGTCGGGAAGAGTTGCCAGGGACTCTTAACTACTGGCCCTTTTAATATTTCACAGCTGCTTGAGGCTGGGGGCACTGTTGAGAATATTCACTCTTGCTGTTCAGCCTTCCCCAAACATCACCAGCAAGTAGTGGTCCAACAGCGGTGCTTGAATACCTCCAGGTACAGGGAGCTCACCACCTTACCTGGAAACCCCGTTCCACTGTGGAGTTGCTCTGACGCTAAGCTGGGCTGAAGATGGCCTCCCTATAGCCCCAACCAGCTTGTGACCCTGCAGGATATGGCCAGTCCTTCTTCTAGCCACCACCAGACTGCAGGATGCTGAGCACTGCGGGCAGAGTCCTGGAGGCAGCCTGACCATCTCGGCCAAAATGTGCCCAGTTCCCCCACCCATTCTCCTTGGTGTAGATTGTACGTGCTGCTCCGACCTCGCCACCTGCCTCCAGGATGCCCAGCGCCTGCCCTTGAACTTGGAGCCAGGATCGGGGAGTGGCGAGTGTGGACTCTGTGGCAATGGCCTGGTCCACTCCCAGCTCTGCCGCTCACCACGTGTGAGCTTGGACGAGTCCCTTAACCTCGCTCGGCCTCGCCGTTCATGTGTCAAATGGGAACAAGAATAATACCACACCGTACTAGTCAGCTAGGGCTGCCGTAACAAACTGGCAGAGGCTGGGGGCTTAATCGCAGACGTTTGTTGTCTCACAGTTCTGGAGTCATGAAGGACAAGTCAAGGGGCCAGAACATTCGATGTCTGGGGAGGCTTCTCTTCCTGGCTTGCAGACAGCCACCTTTTCGCTGTGTCCTCGTGTGGCCTCCTCTCTGTGTGCGCCAGGAGAGAGAGCTCTGGTGTCTCTCCTCTTCTTATAGGGACACCAGTCCTGTTGGTTAGGACCCCACCCTTATGACCTCGTGTAACCTTAATTACCTCCCTAAGGCTCTATTTCCAAATACAGTGATATTGGGGGTCAGGGCTTCAACATGTGAATTGGAGGGACACAGTTTCAGTGCACGGTGTGCACCCATCTCAGGGGGCTGCTGTGAAGTGAGCTGAGTTAATGCGTGTGAAGTGTTGAGAGCGGCCCTGGCCCGTGGTGAGTGCTCTGTGAATGTGGCCTGGCACCGCAGCAGTCAGCATTGCATCCAGGGGCAGGGAGCATCCGCCTTCTAGCCTCGCTGCCAGTCGAGACCTTGTGAAAGGTCTTGTTGAGTACACACATTTAATAATAGCAGATATTTATATTCAGGCATAAAAAAGAAGGAAATCCTACCATTTGCGACAACATGGATGGACCTTGAAGGTGTTATGCTAAGTGAAACGAGGCAGAGAAAGACAAATACCGTGTGATCTCACTTACAGGTGGAATTGAGAAGAGCTGAACTCACGCCAATAGAGAGCCGAGTGCTGGTGGCCAGGGGCTGGGGGTGTGGAGAATGGGGAGATGTTGGTCAAAGGCTCAAACTGCCGGCTGTAAGAGGAATAAGTCCTGGGGATCTAGTGTGCAGCATGGGAACTGTAGTTAACAATACTGTATTATATACTTAAAAGTTGCTCAGAGAGTAGAGCTTAAATGTTCTCACCACAAAAAAGTGAAGAATAATAGCAGGAGATTTTGTATCATGCTTACTATACGCCAGGCTCTGTCTTTTTTTTTTTTTTTTTTTTAAAGATTTTATTTATTTTATTTTTTTCCCCCCAAAGCCCCAGTGGATAGTTGTATGTCGTAGCTGCACATCCTTCTAGTTGCTGTATGCGGGACTCGGCCTCAGGATGAACGGAGAAGTGGTGCCTCGATGCGCACCCGGGATCCGAACCCGGGCCACCAGCATCGCAGCACGCGCACTTAACCACCAAGCCACAGGGCCGGCCCTGCCAGGCTCTGTCTTAAGTGCTGTCATAACTTATTTAAGCCTCACGTCTCACGTTATGTTGTTGTTAGTGCCATGGAGGCGATCCCAACGCCTAGCGCCCCTGTGCACAGCAGAGCGGAGCCCTGCCAGGTTCTTGTGCCATCCTCTCGTCTTCCAGCGCTCTATCAGACGATGCTCTCGCTATTCACAGGGTTTTCACGGCCAGTTTTTTGGAAGTGGGTGGCCAGGTCTTTCTTCCCAGTCTGTCTTAGTCTGGAAGCTCCGCTGAAACCTGTCCACCGTGGGTGACCCTGCTGGTGTTTGAAATCCCGGTGGCCTAGCTTTCAGCATCCCAGCAACACACAGCCACCACAGTGTGACAACTGACAGACGGGTGGTGTGGTTCCCTGACCTGGGAAGGAACCCAGGCTGCAGTGGTGAGAGCGCCAAATCTTAACTACTAGACCACCAGGGCTCACACCAGCCATATGAGATAGATATTCTTCATATCCCAATTGTGCAGATGGGGACACTGAGGCACAGAGAGGTGAAGTGACTTGCCCAAGGTCACACAACCACCAAGTGCCTAGTAAGTTAATAGCATACAGTTATTTATTCAAGTAATATTCGTTAAGGGCCATCTGCCCGTCTGGACACTCAGCCCCTGCCCTCTAGGAGTTCACAGTCTGGTGGAGGAGACAGACCCATGGCCAGGTAATAGGAGTACTGTGTGCTGAGTCCTCTAATGGGGCAAACCCAGGAGTTGTCATGGAGCTCATGTCATCTGTGCTGTGACACCTAGCAAGGCCCTGGAGACACCAGGGAGGGCTTCCTGGAGGAAGAAGCATTTAAGCTGAGGTCAGGAAGAAGGTGGGAGAACAGCTTGAATGAGGAGCTGGGAGTAGGCGAGTGTGTGGTTGTGGGTTGTTGTAGGGTTCATAAGCTGATAGTTTTCCTTCTAAGATATTCCAGTGGTCCCGTGACAGCACAGGGGATCTGGACACCCCCAGCAGTACTTCCGCAGCTCCTGAGTTCTCCAGACGTCTTGGACCCTGGGGACTCTGTGACAACCCCAGGGATTGCATGGCAGCCCCAGGGTCCCCTGGCCGTGTTGTTTATGGCTGCACAAAGAGGAGCGTGCAGGCTCAGAGTTGACAAACCCCTTGACTGGGAAAAGGAAAGCATAGAAGGGGACTGAACCAGAGGTGCGTTTGCAAGGAGGACCGTCTAAGGAGATGTGGCTGGAGGCTCCCTCCCTCCGGAGCCTGGGGGAGCCGAGGAGTCTGGACTCCTTGAGTTCATTTCCTTCTGGAAAGCTGAAAATTAGACACCCCGGGGAGGGCTGCGGGGAGCGCTGTCCTGACTTGCAGGCGTGAGACTTGAAGAGGACTGAGGATGCACCTGTTGCCTGGATACGGAGGCGCCATCCCTCCGAACCCTGAGAGCAGGTGCATCGCGCAGGGCGGGAGGTTGCTCCTCCACGGGGGGGCTGGCACGTCTCCGCTTCCAGACCAGACATCAGCACTGGCCCCTCCAGGGGCTCCCATGAGCCGGGCCTTCCCAGCCCCCTGCCCGCAGCCAGCTGGTGACTTCTCTGGGCCTGCAGAGTGGGGGTGGCGCTACTGCCCGTTTCGTGAGGTGCTGAGCGGCGTCAGGGAGAGCCCCGTATGAGAGGATGCGAACACGTTCCCGCTGCACCACGGGGGCTGTGTGCCCGGGGCAGACCCTTCATACCGCTCAGCCTCGGTTTCCTCATCTGTAAAAAGGGGATGAGCCTAGTGCAGTGTAGGACACATGACAGTTTCTCGACAAATTTAGTTCCACCCCCAGCTCCCTGACCCCCCACCAGAGATGGCAGCAAAATGGGAAGAGGGTGGTTCTCAAGGGGAGGGGTCCATCTGTCCCCATAGAAGGTTCTGTGCCTTTGCCTCTGAGCGAGACCTCCCTTCTCTCCTGGCAGGAGCCAACGTGACAGCTACCTGTGTCAGGCACTGTGCTGAGGGTTTGACACTCGCGATCTCATTCAGTCCTCCCACATCGCCATGAGGTTGAACTGCGGCGACCCCATTTTACAGACAAGCAAACCGGGGCACAGAGAAGGCAGCCAAGTTGTCCCAGGTCACACACCTGAACAGATCGGGCATTCCTACCCAGGGCTGTCTTGACTGCAAAGCCTGGACCCCAATCGCCTCTCTTCCCAGGTGTCTTTCTAGAAACACCCAGGGGAGAAAGAGGAAAACGGTGAGAGGGGAATCAGCTGGAGAACCAGTTGGACACCTGGCGCCGGGGTGGGGCACATCATTTGTCCTTCGGGTCTGCGTCTGGCCTGGCTGGCGCTTCCCAGTCGGCAGTGGGTGGGGAGGATGCAAGGAGAGGGGAGACGGGCTGGGTTCGAGACAGGGGCTGGGTTCGACCCAGGCCAGCCCGTTGGACCGTCTCAGGATCCCCAGCCCTCAACAGCACGGAACCTGCTGGGCCTGGACCCCTCCGCTCTAGTGGCCCTGTTTTAGAGAAATTAAGCTAGAAGGTGGGAGTCAGTGCCTCTGGTCTGAACAAGAACCAGTTCTGCCCACACTTCAAAGGAAGAAGCACGAGAGAAACAGACATGGTAACCAGGAGGGAAGGAGGGGTCCGGCAGCCCACTGACCCGTTTTCTTTTCCAGCCAAGTGGGGCTCAGCATGAAACAGGAGAGCAGGACTCTGTCCACCACCCCCACTGTAGCAGGGGGGCAGCAGGCCCCGTGCAGAAGGGGAACCCCAGGAAACCTGTGCCCCAGCCTGCATTCTCCCCTGTGGGGCCCCCAGCCCAGCGTGGGCCTGGAAAGCCAAACAGCCCAGCCCAGAGCCAGCCTCTTTGATGCCCCTGCCAAATACCAGACCACTTATCAGGCTTTTCCAGAGCGCCGGTGTCCCCAGGCAGAGCTCCGAGCCTGCAATTAAGAAAAAGCAGCCAAGGGCTTAACTTTCTCTGGGCTGTGGGCTTTTCGGTGGGAAAGATAAGCTTGGTCTGGATTAAGCTGGAGGGTAAAATAATATTTACTCTCCAACACTACTCTCTGGCTAGGAGCGAGTCGGGGCCTGGGGGCTGCCGGGGTGGGGCTGCCGGGGTAGGGGCTGCCAGGGGCTCTGCCACCTCCAGTCAGGTCCCCAGCAGTCTCACCTCCCCACCGACCCTCAGCCGGGCTGGTTCCACAGCCCGATTCACCCCAGTGCTTGCTCTCATCGTGAAATGAAAACAAGAAGAAGCTATAATGTTCGGTGCATTATTATCTGCAGAGCGCTTGGCCTGTGCAATTCTCTCATCTGATCCGTGTAACTACCTACCTTGGGAGTTGGGCTTATTACCCCAAATAGATCCAGACTCAAGCCCCAGCTGAGTCACCTCTCTCTTGACGTTGGGGAAGTGGCTTCATTCTCTGTGAGCCTTGATTTTTCACCTGTGAAATGGGCGTGATAATGGCAGCCTCAGTGCCATCGTGAAGATGCCCCGTGGTGTATATAAAACATCTCGCCAGTGCCCGGCTCCTAGTGTTGCTTACTACACGGTAGGCTGTTTTGCGAAATATTACTATTTCTGGTAAAGTAAGGCTCAGCTGTGTGAAGCAACAGCTATCGGTGGGAAAGCTGAGATTCAGACCCAGGGTGACACGGCCCTGTGTGGCCAGGCCCCCAACCGACCAACCAGCGAGGGCCCAGGGTGGGAGCCTGGTGGGCAGGGAGGCCCTGCCTGGCCTCGCAGGGGTGGCCGTTCAGACACAGCCTGAACTCCAGGGAGGGAGGGAAGGCCCCACTGCTTCCCGTCCTCGCTCCCTTTGTGGGACAACAACCAGGCCTTTCTCTGATCCGCGCCCCTGGAGGCCGGGAGGAGAGCACCCTAGCTCATTCCCAGGAGAACAAAGACGGAGGTCAGGGCTGTCTCCGACAGGGCAGGGGCTGGCTCCAGGGAAGGAAGGGGTGTTGAGAGTCAAGTAGGGTGTGCCCCAACCTCCCCCTACCCCGGATGCTGTAAAAGGAGCCCCTCTGGGTTCCAGTGCAGCCTTCTCCACTCATGACCTAGCTGTGAGGCCTGAGGAAGCCCCTGCCCCTCTCTGGGCCTTGTCTTCTCATCTACAGAATGAGGGCATTGGAACTAAACAGAAGGGACTGGAGAAATCAAGGAGGGCTTCATGGCTGAGGAGGCATCAAGCTGGGCCTTGAAGGTTAAGAAGAAGTTCTCCAGGCAGACGATGGGAGAAAATGTATTTCACGCCCAGCACCTCTAAAGACCCAGCAGCTTCAGAGGGCAGGGTTTAAATGGCCCTTTCACAATGATTGTTTTAATTACGTGAATAATACATGTCCCTTGTAAGAAAAAAATAGAAATCACCTGAGTATAAAGAATAAAAGAAAAATCACCAATAGCCAGTTAATAGCTGGTACCATGTCAGTCCTTTTTAAGATGATGAGGAAAATGGCCTCTAGGCTCCCTGATATACGGAGGATCTCAGATTCTGGGCAGACGGGAAGGAACAAAGAGCTGTCTTCTGGAAGTGGAGCCAGGCCCCTAGACAGATGGGGCAGGGGGCTGGGAAGAGGACACCAGGGGGACAGACGCAGGGGAGCGGGACAGTGCTGGCGCCTGCTCCGCCCCCCCCCCCCCCACCGCCCGCCAGGGCCCAGGAGGGGGGTGGGGAGGGTCTTTGTGCACATGAATGAGGCCTTGTGGGAAGTCCCCGCGCCTGTCAGCTGGCGAAAGTGGCCGTCCCACCGTCCCCGTAATGGCTTAGCTGTGGTTTCTGAAGACGTCTGGCTGCGGGTAGGGCAGGCTGGGGAGGGGCTAACGACGCTGAAGTCCCTGCTGTGATCTGGCCGGTTCTTTGGCGCCTGCTTTGAAATATCATTCATCTTGATGGACAGGAGCTGAGGGGGGGCGGGGCGGGGCAGGGGGGACGGCCCAGGACAGTGGCCGGAGCTGGCCGCAGAGAGTCACCATTGCACAGAGTGGTCTGTCCACTCCTCGACCTCCAGGCTCAAGGCCCATCTGGGGGTCTCTTCCCGAGGTAGGTCCACATCCTCCTTGGCCTCCTGCCTCAGTTTCCCCCAACACCAGCAAGTGTTCCCCAGAGGCCTCACCCAGGCCCTGCTCTCCCAAATGAGGCAGTGAAAGCAGCCCATGAGGGACCCCCAGCACCCCACCTCCGTTAGACCCTCGTCCCCGGGCAGTCTGGACATCTGGGGGCCCTGAGGGAATCCTGGTGCCTGGGGGGGAGGTCAGAGTGACCATCATCACCTTGGGCATGAAAACAGGGCGGGGTGTTCCATTTCCTCCCCGGCCCCTGTGAAGTCTGTTAGCAGTAATTACGAAGTTGTGGGGAATTCCCAGTCCTCCTAATTAGTGTTAATAGGGGCTGGGTGAGCTAGTCTTGGGAAAATAGATGTCTTTGTTTGTGTTCTCAAAATGAGACCACTGCCTGCCGCCTTTAGGGCTGATACGGCTGTGTTCTCTTCTCCCCCCCGCCCTGGTCCTGTACCCCTGCACCGTGAACATGCACACAGTTGCACACGCCCACTGCGCATCATATGTGCACATACACACACACACATATACATATAAACACACACACACACTACAGCATGATAGACCTCTAGTCTATGGATGCTGGATTAAGACATCATTTTGAAAAGCAACACCAAAAACTGAAGGGCGTTTCAGCCACACCCCCGGCCCTTCTTGGCAATACCATTTAAAAGGCCCCTCTCCACCACGCCGCGCGCCCACCCCAGAGACCCCGGCCTGCCTAGATTAGGCGGTATTAACAAACCATTACGTGTTCCAGTTAGCGTGGCAGGTGAAGCTGCCTGGCTGCGCAGGGTAATAACACGCCCCTCTTCCCGCTGACAGGCCGAGGCGCGTCTCCCCGGGAGGGAAGGCGCCCGGCCCGCTGCTGTCTGTCTCTGTTGAGATCACGAGACCTGGCGTCTCTGCCTGGGCCGTGGGAGGCTCCCCACCGCCTGGGTCTGGAGCCGTCCTGGAGGAGGTTTCCTGTGGACCATGCAGGAGGGAGAGAATGAAACTAACGTTGTGCAGGATTGGCTGTGGAGCCCGTGCTGGGATCTTGTACCGAGGACGATGCTTTTTCAGCTGAGTTGTGGGTCCCCACAGGGCCTGGGGCACTCCGCCCAGCCAGGGGGTACACGGTGTCAGGATTAGTCCTGTGCATCCTAATAGAACATCAGTGCTCCTCGAAGATTTGGAGACAATACCTTATTTTTATATTAAAACAACTGTGGATATATTTTGAAGTAACATGCAAATATACATATATAGCATGAATATATTAGGTAAAACAGGACATTTGCAGGCAGTTTTGCTCTCCCATTTTCTTGTCTGGGCTGGGTCCCCAGATTTCCAGATGCGGAGGTAACAGGATTCCTTCCATAGCCACTGCGGGAACTGAGGAGGGAGAGTTTGTGAGCCATAGCATAATGCTGTGTGATGTTGGGCAAGCCACTGCACCTCTCTGATCCTGCGATCCCAGAGCAGCACGATGGAAATGGTCATAACACCTCCCCAGGGCCAGCTGACAGGTATCAACTGAGTGGTTGCACATGGCCCTGTGCTTAGAAGGGCCCCATACTTGGTTTAATGCTCTGCTGTTGCCATCTTGAAATTCTTAATGACTGAAATCCCTCATATTTCCTGCGCCCCGTAAATCATGGAGCTGGTCCTGCGTCTTCCAATAGAGTTTTAGCAAGGGTTAAATCAGAAATGTGTGAAAGAGGCCCACACAGGGTTCCTTCCTCCCTCCCTCCCTTCCCCAGACATCCGTTGAGCACTCCCTCTGTGCACATACTGTACTGGAGGCTGGGATTCAGCAATGAACCCGACAGACAAAGCTGCTGCCCTCCTGCCTTCCAGGGAAGGGCAGAGAAGATAAATAACAGGAAGAAAACATCACTGGAGATGTGTCAAAAACGAGAGGGACTGTTTTAGGCTGGCAGGGAGCAGGGGAGGGGGCGGTCAGGGAAGGTGCCCTGAGGAATTCGATCAGAGATCTGAATGAAGTGAGGGAATATGCCGTGTGGAATATCTGAGGGAAACAGAGTCCCAGGCAGAAGGACCAGCAGGTGCAAAGGCCCTGAGGTAGGAATGGGTTTACCGTGTGGAAGAGACCCAGGTGGCTTGAGCTACCCGGAGTGGGGTGAGGGAGGAGCAGAGTGTCAAGAGATGACCTCAGTGAGGTGGGAGGCGCTTTGTAAACTGTTGTGAGGATGTGGCCAGGAAAAGTAAATGACAAGGGGGTAGAAGACTCCTTCAGCCATAGCTGGATGTTTGTGGGCCCCCATGGTTAGAGCCTGGAGGCCAGAATGGCAGGGGAGAAGGAAGAGGGTGTCCCATTGTCCTCTGGAAACTCGGGGGCAAGTTGTCTCTGGGTAAGGGACGAGAGGCAGCCTCAGGGCGGGGCCCTCTGCTGTTGGTGAGGATGGCTCTTCTAGCTCCCTGCCTCCTCCTCCGACTAGACAAGAAGTGTCCTGGCCTGAGTGGTCAAGCTGGGAAGGGGATGGGTGGTCGAGGGAGGGCTGCCTACCTTTCTGGAGCCCCCGCGTGGCTGGCCCATCGTCCAATCCCGGGCCCCTGTGGCTCCATCTTGGACAAGCTGTGCAATCCAAAGGCGGACCCCCAGGCATCCTACAGCGCCTGCAGCAGGACAGCCCCCGGGGCGGCCATTGCAGTGCAGCCTCGCAAGCATTGTCTCTTCTTCCAAATGAACTCTGAGACGGGTGGCGTGAATGCCGGGGAGTGGGACCGCCGGGCAGCCTCAGGCGCCGGGTCCCGTCTGCCGGCTGGGCGCTGGCCGGGGCTGTGCTCTGCTGGTGGATTACCCCTGCCAGCCGCCCAGCACCGGGAGCCACAGCTTCTCTCCTTCCAAGCTGGGTGACCCTGGGGAAGGGGCGTCGCCTCCCTGGGCCCCCACCTCCTCCTCTGTGCACGGGGATACTACTAGTGATGAGGCGAGGATTAAATGGGAGCCCAGGGGGAGCATGCAGAGCGTCCCCCACACGTGGGAAGGATTCTCTCCCGGTGACTCTTGCGAGTGGGGGCCTGGGTGTCACCTCTGAGCCACGGGACCTGGCCACAGACCACCTGAGAGCGAGCTGCAGAGAGAGTGACACAGAATCTTAGACCCAGCCAGCCCGTAATGCCGAAGACCTCAGAACATGCTGTGTGAGCGGGCGCGTGCTCAGGGCCGTCCTCTGCACCATGACGGGGATGGACTCAAGGGCCTGGGGGCCCCTCAAGCCTGGACATTCTCCAAGACGGAAAGTGATGGATTCCTCTGGGAGAGCCTACCCACCAGGACGGCATCACTCCACTCAGTGCGGGCAGCAGACTTCCGGCCCCTGTCTTCACCTTGTGGCCCTAGAGGGCTGCCTGGGAATGGGATGGGCCTGTGGGCTGGAGGCTCTGGCTGTCAGTCCTTCTGCCACAGGATGGGGCTCCTACTGTCACAGATGGGAGAGGGGCAGCGTCAGTCAGCTGTTACAAGCCCAGACTCTGGAGCCGGACTGCCTGGGTTCAGATCCCAGCCCTGCTCCTTTCTGGCTGTGTGACCTAGGGCAAGTGACTTAACCTCTCTGAGCCTCAGTTTTCACAGCTGGTTGTGGGAGTCAGTGAGAACCATGTCCAGCATGTGAAGCTCTGTAGAAGTGCAACAAGTTCTTGTTCTTGGTGGGCTGGCTCCAGAGCTGAAGGGGTGGGGTGCTCCTTCACAGGCCCTGGCTTCTCAGACCCAGCCACCCTCCAAACCTCTGCCGCTTCCCCTGAAGGCCAGTGTCCCCTGGGAGCCGCTGGGCAGCTGTGACCTCGTGACAAGGACCGGGCATCCTGGGAAAAAAGGATTTCCTTGAGCATCACTGATGAAGTTGGGCAAAGGATCCTTGAGTCCGTATTTCGGAGGGAAGCATGGCCTTAAAATGGTGTGAAAACCGAAAAGGAGCAGAGAGAAGGCAAGGGCCTGGGGCTTCAGAATTCACACGGGTCGGCTCTAACCCCGGCTCCCACTGCTCTCCAGTCCTTCAGGGTCTAATCCTGGTTTGCTCATCATGAACCAAGGACGGTCATCCCTCGGAAGGCGGTCGGAAGGCTTCAGTGAACGTGCATGGAAGTACATGTCGGCGCCCCGGAGCCCGGCAGTGCGAGTGGGCCCTCCCTGAGCCCCCGTGAATGGCAGGCGCTGTTCTGAGTGTCCCCGTGTTTCATTCATCCCGATTGGTGGGAGCCACTGCCTGCCCCAGGGCACACAGCCGGGAGGTGGGGAGGTGGTTTATCTGTCACCTGTTGCCTCCGGTCACTCAGGTAGCGGGATCCAGGGTCTCTCTCGGGTTTATCTCTTACTGGACCATTTACCTTGGAAAGTCCAATATGACGCCTCCACAGCAGATCTGAGTCCCATAGACTCTCTTCTCCAATACCGTTTGCTATTCAGAATCACAGCCAGGAAGAGGCTATTGGTGGAGTGACGGCGTCGGGCAAAATTCAGAATCCTCTTCCCAGCACTCACGTTAGCTACACGCAGCCCTGCTGCTTGGGTCCGCCTGGACGTGACCTGGCTCTGCACACGTGGTCAGGGCCCTGGTGGCTCTGGGGTCACCTTGCAGGGGCTCAGATGTGAGCGTCTTGCTCAAGGTCACGTGAGTTCCTAGGGACTGGATCACACTGGAGCCCAGGACAGCCTCCTTCTAAAGCCTGCTCCATACGTCCCCTCCCCACCCCCACGTGGACCCCGGGAGACCCGGATCCTGCCCCATGAACTGCTGAGTCTTCCTCTTCCTTAATTACCAGGCAGCCAGAGGGAAATGAAACACCTGCAGGTTTTTCCTTTTCCCAGCAAGCAGGCTCCCCCAGGACCCCTGCTCCCAGCAGGACCCTGGCAGGCCTGAGGTCACCTTGGGCAAGCCAGCTTTGTCTCTTGGTTCACACATGCAGAGCCTCTAAATTAAACGTGGCCACCACCCACCGGGGGTCAGAGTCCCAGGGCAGGGCTCGGGGATTTATGTCCAGGCCCCCAGGGGGGTAGTGTAAGAGAGGTGTTCCAGCTAACGTAAGCGGGTAGCCTTCCACCTCTCCAGGAAATGGTCAGAGTGTGTGTCTGTGTGTGTGTGCAGAGAGAGTGGGGCTTGGCCCAGCCGTGGAGTGAGCTGGCTGGCCGTGAGGTCTGAACCCAGAGCCGCGGACCCAGGGGCAGTACACGTTATCTTTACATCCTCAGGAACTGCAGAAAAGGTACCAATTTGCCTGATTTGAGCCTGGCCTGAAACCCCCTCCCGTAGCCCTCGGCGCCCCCGCCGGCCACACAGGGGACACAGAGGTGACTGGCACCATTGCTGTCTGCTCTGTGGGCGTCTCGAGTGTGCGTGAGTGGGTCGTGGCCTCCTTGCCCGCTGAGCTCAGACACACCCCATGTACCCCGAGATCGGTGTCCATACAGGGCGAGACCCACCTTCCCTCCGCCCCGAGTCTGTGTTTCGTCGGAGTCTCCTTCAACCCTGACCCCTTCGTTTCGCTGACATTTCTCAGCTCTGGAGGCTACAGACTGGGCTGTATTTACAGGTTTAAAAGATGACGTCTGCTCATCAGATATTCAGACCACCATTTCCATTCCTGAATGGACGATGCCTGAATCCTTTCCACCCAGAAATGGAGCCAATGACACCCAGGCGTTTGCTTGGCATTGGCGCTGGGAGCCAGGAAACCCTCACTCAGGGCCTGGGTGGGCGAGCGAAAGGTGCAGCTTCCAGATGAATGATGATGATAGCTCCCGCTTCCCGGGAGCTCTTCCATGTCCCAGGCAGTGTGGTCTCAGGGACGCTCACACCACCTGTGGGATTACAGGGTACACTGAGGCTCAGAGGCCACGGCCGCACGGGTAGCAAGTGGGGGAGATGATTCCACCCGGTCCCTCCAATGCCTTTGGCCACTCTGCATGCCGCCTCCCCAGAGAGGCCAGGGAGGGAGAGTAACTTGCTCGACATCACGTGGTTGGTTAGTGGCAGATCAAGGACTAGAACCCGAGCCCCTCAACTTCTGCTGCAAAACGTTTTTAGTGGGTTTCCTAATTCTAGAGAGCTCCATGCCCCTCTAGACATCTTAGACACCCTCTGAGCCCAGATGCTGGAACTAGGGTGCAGATGCCAGCCTAATAGCTGTGTGACTCTGGGCAAGTTACTTCACTTCTCTGTGCCTCAGTTTCCTCATCTGTAAAATGGGCATAATCATTGTACCCACTTCATAGATGGTTGCGAATATTAAATGAGTTGCTAGATGTGAAGTGTTCGGAATGTGCCCGGCATACAGGAAGCACTCTGTAAGTGTTGACTGTTACCATTGCTGTCATCGCCACCATCCTCCCTCCCCAGGGATGCAGAGGCCAGACCGGCTCCGATCCACCCACACCGCCCACCAGCCTTCCAGCCCCTTCTAACTGCTATTGGGCTTCAGCAGAGCAGGAAAGAGACCTTCCAGGCCCAGCAGGCTAATTGAAGGGCACGTCCTTGGCTTGTAATGCTTTGCACGGGTCATTTGTCATCCATTGTAGCCTTAGAGAGGGGGCAAGACCTGCAGCAGGCAGGCTGCCCAGACACATCTCCACATCCAGACTTGGCAGTGGCCATGGCCAAAGGGTCAGCCTTCCCTGGTCCTCCAGCAACCCTGTGCAGCAGAGCCCTGCTCCCGAGAGCTCTTGGCAAGGGACGCAGTCCAGGGGGGCCTCTTCCTGGGTTCAGACAGGCAGCAGGGTCCGGCCCTGGCCTCAGTGGGGGGCCAGCTCCAGCTGCTCAGGGTCCCTCAGCCCCTTCTGTTGGAAAGCCCCCCCGTGCTGCTCCGGCCCTTGCATCCCCCACCAGGCCTCGCCAGCTCCCAGGAGGCACAGCCAGAGCCCTGCCCACTGTGGTTTAATTACCCTCTCGCCCAGCGTTTGCTCTTTGCCGAGGGCACTGCCCATCACCCATGAGGGCCTCCTTTGCCCCCCTTGACAACCTGAGAGGTGGTACCATCTCTATCCCTGTGTTCACAGTGAAGCCACTGAGGCTCAGAGAGGCGCTGGGACTTGGCAGCAGCTGCACAGCCTGAAGGCGGGCCTGGAACCAGCTTACGGACGCTCGCTCTCTTCTCTCTCCCGTTCTCCGTCCCCCGTACGACACATTCTCTTTGAATCCTCTACTTGAGCGCAGGGTGAGTCCCGAAATATTCTTTCGGGTCAGGGATCTGCAAACTACAACAGGCGGGCCAAACTGCCTGGTCTTTTTTTGTAAATGAAGTTGTAGTGGCCATACCCACTCCCATTCGTTCACGTGCCATCCGTGGCTGCTTTCCCGGACAGGCGGCGTTGAGGAATTGTAACAAGAACGATATGGCTGTGAAGCCTGAAAGATTTACCATCTGGCCCTTGATGGGAAAAGCTGCCAACTCTGCTCCCGATGAGTGCTTGGGAAATCCTCTCGTGTCTCCTTCAAGTCAATGTCCCTTGCCTCAGTTCCCCCCATCCTGCCCTGCCCTGGACCAGCCCAGGGGCCCATAGGATGAGCAGGATGGGGACTTCCATCATCCCATTCTACAGACGGAGAAACCAAGACTTGGGGAAGTCTATTTATTATTATTAATATTTGTTTTGCCAAAAGGAAGTAGAAATCCTGTTCTGGAGCTAAGACCAAACACGTGCTCATCCCCAAGGCTTCCTGGCGGGACTGCCCGTCTCCTCCCTGGCCTGGAGATGCTGATGTTGGTGGCAGTGGTGCCCAGGCTCTGTGGAGGGACGAAGCGTCTCCTAGTTCCTCTTTATCTGAGCCTGGGGCCCGTCTCCACCCCAGGCCAGCCCTTTCCCTGCCCCCACCCCACCCATATCCTTCTTTAGGGCTCCTAGGAGCAGGGGGGGGATTTTTATGGGGAGAAAAGACTCCAGGGCTCTCTGACTCCTGCCTGGCCATGTACTCAGGTCCAGCCCCAGAGCTTCCCTTTGATTCATTTCCTCGAAGGCTTTTCTCCAGCCAGGCGGGATGCTCTGTCATGGTCCCTCTCGGTTCTTTGCCCTCCTTAACTTGAGCTCCAAATCCCTGTAGTTGTTCCTCTTACGGGAAGGGGCTGTGGCCTCTCTAATTCAGTCCAGGTGACTAGAGTCAGTCTCAGTTGCCCTGGGAAGATCCACTGTCTCTAATATTTATTACCAAGCAAAAGTAAATGGGGCAGCGACCCCCGCAGACACGAGGCTGGGGCGGGGGCTTGGTTTCTGCTCCAGTGACGGTTCCTGGGCCCTGGGGGGTTCTGGGAGCCCACCATGGGGATGGAGGAGGCTCTGAGAAGGAGGCGGAGGCCATGGACTCAGGACGCTTCCGCCGCGGGGGCCTCTGGGGGGACGCTTCTGGATGACCCGGCTCTGAGGGGCCTGCCCTCCACGCCACACCCGGGCATCCCTCAGGCAGGAGGGAGGCGAGCGGGGCTGTAAAGTTCCCTCACTGGACACAGCGAGGCTGAGATCCCAGGATGCTCCCTGCAGAGAGGAGCAGACAAGTGAAATTGATGGGACATTGACAGCAACCTGTGTCCTTGAAAGAGCTGTGAAATCAGCAGCAAAACTGAAGGCACAACACCTGGGTGGAAGCCCAGCTCCAACCGTAGCTGTGTCCTCTCAGGCAAGCTCCTTAACTTCTCTGGGCCCCACTCCCCGTAAACTATGACCATCTCTGCCCTGCTCACCTTGGGATGGTGGTGAGGATCAAGCCAGAGCATAAAAATAGAAGGGCTTTGGGAGCTGTAAAGAGGAGTGTTGGTGGTAAGAGTTGTGTCATGATTCATGTAAAGTGGGAGGGACTTTGGTTAGATGCCAGGAAGAATTTCCCTAGTTAAGGAGGAGACATCAGAATGATGGGTTTGTCCTCCTTCCTGAAAATCTTTAGGAATGAGATCTGATTGGTTTGCCTGTTTAAAATAGTCTTGATGTTGGCAGAGGCCAAAGGGGTTTGGATGCCTTTTCCATCTTTTTCATGACACTGTAGTTAGTTAATTCAATCAGGCAGGAAAGTGACCCGCAGCCATAGCTCTGAGTGTGGGTGTGCGCACGCACGTGTGCCTCTGTGTACGTGTGTGGCTGTATTTGTCCATGTGTCTGTGTTGCTGTCTGTGTGGTTCTTGTGCGCAAGCAAGTCGCTGAAGCCAAACCTCGAGCTGACTCATCTTTATTTCTAAGTTGTTGGGAGAATTTCCTCTTGCCGTCCTGTCCAACTTGGGAGGACGTGGACACAGCACCGGGATGAAAAACAATTGTAAATTTGATTTGATTTATTTATTCTTATTTGTTGTTGTCATACAACTTTCTAAATTCAGGCAAAGAAGAGCCAGATGATGAGCACAGCTCTGGGGTCCCCGGCTGAGCCCTGAGTCCAGACCCCTCGCTTACGTGTGATCTAGGTGTGCTGCCTCCCCTCTCGGGGCCTCGGTTTCCACCTCTGTAACGCGGGGGTAACAGCGCCTGCCTCACAGGATCTCGTGAGGGTTAAGTGAGTTAGAAATGTCAAGCCCTTCGCACAGTGTCTGGCCGGTGGAGAGCACTTCATACTTGCCAGTTGTTACGGTTGTTGGCTGTCCTCAGTGTTTCCAGCCCTGGCTCCTGAGGGATGGAGTAGAGAGAGCGCTGGCTTTGCAGCCACACTGCCTTGGGTTCAAGTCTGCCACTCAGCAGCTGTGTAGCCTGGGGCAAGTCAATTCATCTCTCTGATCCCAGTTTTCTCAGTTGTATGTTTTTAAATTATTGTATTGAGGGCATATTGGTTTAAAACATTGTATAATTTCAGGTGTACATTATTATATATCAGTTTCTGTATAGACTGCATCATGCTCACCACCAGTAGTCTCTCGTTTTTATCCGTCACCATGTCACCATAGATATGTGCCCCTTCACCCCTTTTGTCCACCCCCCACTCCCTTCCCCTCGTAACCACTGATCTGTTCTCTTTGTCTATGTGTTGGTTTATGTTCCACATGTGAGTGAATCATACGGTGTTTGTCTTTCTCTTTCTGGCTTATTTCACTTAACATAATACCCTCCAGGTCCATCCATGTTGTTGCAAATGGGACGATTTTGTCTTTTTTATGGCTGAGTAGTATTCCATGGTATATATATACCACATCTTCTTTATCCAATCATCAGTCGAGGGACACTTGGGTTGCTTCCACTTCTTGGCTATAGTGAATAATGCTGCAATGAACACAGGGGTGCATAAGTCTCTCTGTGTTGTTGATTTCAAGTTCTTTGGATAAATACCCAGTAGTGGGATAGCTGGATCATAGGGTGTTTCTATTTTTAATTTTTTGAGGAATCTCCATACTGTTTTCGGTAGAGGCTGCACCAATTTGCATTCCCACCAGCAGGGTATGAGGGTTCCCTTTTCTCCACAACCTCTCCAACATTTTTTATTTCTCATCTTGTTAATTATAGCCATTCTGATGGGTGTGAGGTGATATCTCATTGTAGTGTTGGTTTGCCTTTCCCTAATAATTAGTGACGTTGAACATCTTTTCGTGTGCCTGTTGGCCATCTGTGTATCTTCTTTGGACGACGTCTGTTCGTATCCTCTGCCCATTTTTTGATCGGGTTGTCTGTAAATTGGGCATAATAGCAGGCTGCCTCTTTGGATTCCCGTGAGGGTCAAAGGAAATCCTGTGAGAGCTGCCGAGGGGGCACGTAAGAAAAGTTCCCTTTGTCCACCTGCAACGGAGACATTCCCTCGGACCACACCCCCATGAACACCCCCAACAGCGCGATTCTGTGTTTTACCCACTTCCTGGGTTCCAGTCTCGATCTGCTGTATCCTGTCCCATCTGATCGTGCAGGACAAGCCCAGCTGCAGAAGCCAGGAGCCCTGGGTACCCTTCTCTGCATGGGGGTGGGGGCTGCTCCAGGAGGAGTTGCTAGGGCTTCCCACTCGACCTGTGCCCTTTCCTCCCAGTTCCCAGGCCCCCTCAATACCCATGAAGCCATTAAATATTTAAATCCGGGCTGTGTGCGAGCCAGGTTGCCCCAGCAACAGCCCTGCATATTTTGGGATGGATTACCACGTCTTTCAAAGGGTCTCTTGCAGCTCCAGGCCCCAAAGGGGGATGAGATGGGGGAAGAGAGAGCTGGCGGGAGGGAGGGCTGGGGGTCTCACTCCCCACGGAGGCTTAGAGATGCCGTTTCCATGAGAAACAGCGAGGACGCGAGGGTCAGAGGGAGGGCAGGCGTCTGCCGGTTTTCAGAGTCTGGACTCGAACCCAGGACCCATGCCTCCTGCCAGTTCCTCTCGCCATTTCCTTCTGCCTTGCGGGCGTGTTGGCGAACAGCCAGTAGGAGCCCTAGGCCTTCACAGCAGTGCCTTCTGGAGTCTGAACCCCAGTTCTGTCCCTGACCAGCTGGGCCACCGTGGGAGCTCACGCACCTGCTCTGAGCCGCCGTGCATCCTTGGGGATAGTTCACCGTTTCACATGACGCTGGGACAGTGCTCAGCAGGGCTTCTGGCACCCGGGGAGCAGGAGCAATTATTACATTGATAATGTCCAGTCCAGCCCCCCATGTGCCCTGGAGGGACTCAGAGGACGTGGAGACACAGCGCCGGCCACCAAAGGCTTACACCTAGTGGGGAAGGTCCAGCAGCAACGATCCATTCAGAGGACATGTCCAGTGTCCCCGTCCCTGCTCCCTCCAGTCCTGGCGCCAGTGTCCGGCAGCTCACCTTCCCCTGGCTATGCCTGGGAGTCTGCGTTGTGAGGCCGCCCCCAGCGCGGGGCCGGGAGCACCCAGGCACCCAGGGAGCACCCAGGCACCCAGTCTGGACTATGCCGTCCGGTCCTGGCTGTGCTGTGTGCCCTCGGGCAAGCCCCTTCCCCTCTGGACACCAGTCTCCTCCGCTATAGGATGAGGGTGACCCCTGAGTTACTTTCCGGAGCGGCCTCCCTCTCCAGCTAGGAGGGATGCACCAGAAAACCATAAGGGTATCCTGTCCCCCCTACCCACTTCGTCCTGTGGGTGCCCCCATAGGACGTGAGCCTGAGAGGATGAGGTGAGGCCCCCAGTCCTGTAAGTTCCTCCTGGTCTCCCTGTGGACTCTGCTCCTTGAAGGTGATTCAGGGCTGGGTGGGTGGCCTTGAGCCCCAGAGCCCCCAGTCTTGGCCAGGGGACACTTCAGTGAATCTCAAAGCACCTCCTTTTCTGTATTGCAAACCTCTGGGGAGGCAGAAAAGATTGCTGCCTCACACCCCAGCCCCGGGCTCTCTCCAAAGGCAGGCAGGTTTCCAGAGAATGAAAATCTCCACTCCAGACACTCTGGACACGTGCTGGCTGGTCCCAGCAGGAGACCAGTGGCATGGAATCATCGTCCAGCTCTGGCTACCCTGGAAGGGAGGGGCGAATGGGAGGCGGGAAGAGGCCACAAGCCAGTACTGGATGCTGGGTCACGTCAGAGGACCTGGGCTCCCGCTGCTGGGATGGCGGAGCAGGGGCATCTGATTGGCAGATGGCCATTGGCTAGTTACATGGGTACCCCTCTAGATTTGGGGGGCATGATTTTCAGCCTGCCTGGAGCCCCGGCCTCCCACATATACCTCAGGGGGCTTCTCACCTTGAGTCTCTGAACCTGACAGTGTAGACCCCCCTGGGCTGTACTAAAAGGAAGGACTGGCAGGCCCCTCCTTGATTCTGCAGAATCCAAATCCCAGGGCTGGAGCCTGGAGATTCAGGGCTTAACAAGCCTCCCAGGGGATCTGCAGACACTGTTTGGCTCCCTGGTACCCCCCGTCTCCCAAGCTGGCTGGCCTGCCCTGGGCAGGAAGATGGCCACATTCAGCTACGGTCACTTTAGGCTTCTGACCCTCCTCCCTCCTGCTCCCACAGCCCCATTTGCTCCTGCTGTGACCTCTCTGCCCTCTGTCAAGGTGGGGGCTGGGGAGAAAGGGTGACCTTTGTCTGGGGAGGGATGGAAATTGTTGAGTGGCAAACTGGATTGATGGGCCACAGACGGGGCGGGGCGTTCCCTGCAGGGATGAACTTAACGTCTGAGGCAGGAGTTCCCGTGGAGTGCCAGGGTCCACGGGTCATGCGGAACTCGAGGGATCCGTGAACTTGGGGGGAAAATTACATCTTCACTTTCACTAATGTTTAACTGAAATTGAGCATTTCCTTCAGCTCTGATCAGGGCCACAGGCCACAAACTATGAGCAATACCTGTCCTTTTGTCACCCATAGACATAAGCAGACATTGTCATGGCACCAAAAAATGGTTACAGCTTCTTGAAATTGTGATAGTTATCAGATCCATCGCTAGATCTTGGATTTAATGTGTTAATAAAGAAGCACTTGGATTACTCTATTACAATGTGGTTTTTAAAAAATGTTTTGATAATTGTATTTCAATATAATTGGTTTCCTTTGTAGTCCTATGTATTTTATCTTATGCATTTAAAAGGAGTCCATAGGCTTTTCTAGATTGCCAAAGGGGTGGGGAAGGTGAGAGACCCCTGCTAAGGGGCTAAGAGCTCGGCTTTGGAGTCAGGCCAGTGGCCCCTGCAGCCTGGCTGAGTGACCTGAGGCAGGTTGCTCACCGTCTCTGAGCCTGGTTCAGTCACAGGTCAGTGGGGAGCAGACCTCCCTCTTAGGATTCTTGTGAGGACCTGTATGCCCTTAGTTCAAGGCCACGTGTACAGTAGCCGCTAACTAAACGCAGGCTCTGGTTAGCATGAAGTTTAACAAAACCCTCTGGGAGGCGCCCTGGAGAACAAGGAGACAGACTTGCCAGGTCAGGCCAGGTGAGACCGCAGGCCTGTGAGCCGACGTCGGGGAGGGGCTTCTGGGAGGCTGGGGGCACAGTGACCCTTGCCAGCGAGAGGAGCTTCAGAGGCCGTCTGCTGGCTGATCCCCAGGCCCAGGTCAGAGGGCTGTGGGCGTCCCACAAAGGCTGAATGGGAGAACGAATGATGAAATGCCTTCTGCTGTGAATCACGAGGAGAACGGGAGGCTTGTTCTCCGGCCATCCAGGCAGGCCGTGGGGTGGATGTTCTCTGAATCCCGTGGAAGCAGCCAGGCTGCCCGCCTGCTTCTGCCTGCAGCCCCTTCCCCAGGGCCTTGGGGGCGGCGGCAGGGCCGTCTGCTCCCCTGCTGGGAGGCTGGCCTTCTTCCCATGCCTCGGTGCCCACCATCTCCCAGAGCCCGAGGGTCCCGCCACAACCCAGGAGGACTTCCCGGGTGTCCCTCACGGCACCCGCCCTCCCTGGGTCCTGGGAGCCCCGGTGCGGGCGGGGAACGTCTGCTCGTTTCCCCCTCACCCCTGCCTCTCCCCACATCACCTGGCTGGTTCAGGGCAGCTTTACTGGAAGGCTCAGGGGTTCCTGAAGGACAGGGCAGGATTGGCCTCGGGGTGGGGGGTGTCCCTGCGTCCCTTCCGGCCCTTGATTTTGGTCGCTGGGCCTGTTTCAGCTACACTCCACTGTTGGGCACCACACTGGACTTGGACTCCAGTGTCCTGAGGCCAAATCCTGTTCCTGATACACAGAGTAACCTCCACTCTCCTCGCTCCCCACCAAGTTCAAAGTGCCCGGTGGCCTTGTCTTCAGTGTCTGGATGGGACCCTGGCAGGATGGGCCTTCTCAGTGCAAAGGCCAGAGCATGGCCCCATTGCCCTGGGTCTGGGACGAGTGCCTCTGTGGCCTGGGTCCATGGGGGACATGGGAAGCGTGGACTGTGGCTGGGTCACTCCGGGGATCAGCAGGCCCAGAGTCCCCCTGGCCACACCTCTGGAGGACAGCCAGGCCAAAGGGCAAGGAACCCTGCTGTGTCCCACCAATTCCTCCGACCTGCTATGTGAGTCTGGACCAGGGATTTCCTCTCTCTGAGCCTCAGTTTCCTTATCTGTAAAGCAGGAGTGCCCATCCCCTGGGGGGTTGGGAGGATTTATTGAGGTGAGGTGTGGAAAACGCTTTCAGAAGCCAGAATGAATGACGGTCTTAGGAGGCTGCCTTGAGTGGTGGCAAGAGCAGGAGCTCCTCGTTCTGGCCCTGCTGTGTGACCTTGGGCAAGACTCTGCCCCTCTCTGGGCCTCAGCACCCTGCAATGTGAAAGGAGGGAGTTGGAGCCTGCCCTCGCTAAGGTGCTCCTTCTTTGAAGATTCTCCGAGGGAAACGGGCTGTGGGAGAGTTCTGGGGCGGAGAGGAAGGGAGGGCCGGGGAGGCTGTCATTTAGGATCCGATTGCATCCACAGCAGGCTCTGCCCGGTGTTGTTAACCCTCACGGCGCCGCCCCCGGGAGCCTAATTAGATTTTATCCCCCGCCCAGCTGTGTCCATGTCCCCGCGTCCGTGCCATGGCCAGGCTCGCCAAGATTTCGGGCCAATTGCTTGTGTACGAGACCGTCTGTCTTGCGATGAGGCCCAGCAGGCACAGCCAGGGAGCAAATAAGTCTTCCCCGCTCAGCTTTGGACCTGATGCAAGAATCCTTGTTACTCTGACAAGCCTGGGCCCCCGTCCTGATGGCGGAAAACGTGGGTGCTAGAGTCAGGCAAACCTGGCTGTCGGTTCTGGCTCCATCCCTTCTGCCCCCGGGGCCTTTCCAGCCCCTTGGAGCCTTAGTTTCCTCATCTCGAAGAGGGAACGAGGATACCACCTACTGTGCTCTTTGGAGGGTCAAATGTAGGATCATTACAGGTCGATGCCAGGACGCATGCCTCACATTATCCTTGGGGCTCCCTCAACGCTGGTTCCTGCCCTGTCCTCCCTGCACACAGGCCCCCAGATTCTCCGCTCCCCCTCCGGCCCCACCTTGGCAGTCAACACTTCTTTTCGCTGTCCTGCCCGGCATGCCCAGAGCACTTGGTTGATATGGCTGTTAACCCTCCTCCCCTGACTACTGGGTTATTGATTCTCACTAGGCTTGAGTGAGTCCCTGAGGGACGGAAGCCTCTGGTCTCCGCGCCTTGGACCAGGCGCAGGGCTGCAGCAGCAGGCGCCTGGCGCGCAGAGGAAGGAAGGAACCGCGTGTGCAGCCGTAGAGTGCTTCTACCAACAGCATCTTCCATCCTTGCAATGGTCCTGGGAGTTAGATCGGAGAATCCCCATCTCACAGATGAGGACACGGAGGCTCAGGAGCTGAAGAGGCTGGCCCAGGTCTCACAGCTCCTAGGGCAGAGGCCCGGCTGGTTGGAACCCAGGTTGCAGGAGGTGAGGCTGCTCTGCCATGGACCACAGCGCCCTCGCCTGGCCGGGGCGCGTACAAGACGTTTCTCAGCTCTGCACCGCCCCGACCGCCTTTGCCTCCTCCGACGGGCTGGGGGCAGGGAAAGTAGTGGGAGTGATTGATGAACTGAGCACTTCATCTTCATCAGAGAACCCCTCCTGGGCCGCTGTGTGCAGATGGGAGCGAGCCGCCATCTGGGGTGGTGGGAGGGGCAGGATTAATAAAGCTGTCTGGCCCAGGCGGGGACCTGCAGGGGAGACCCCTGAGGCACTGCTTGACCTCGCCCCGTCTCTGCCTGCTCTGGGCCTCAGGGCTCCCATCTGTCAAGGGATGGCGGGATCGGCTCAGCCTCCTGAGGCCTCCAGCTGGCACAGGGGAGGATGCTAGCCGGCTCCCTGACTCTGCCTGGTTGATTCAGGGCAGAGCAGCACTGGACTGGGGACTTTGGAGACTGAGGCATAGCACGCCCTCATTCTGGTGTCCTCTCTCTGGGGCCACGTCCAGGGACTGGTGTCTTGTCAGGAGCTTGGAGTCCAGCCGACTTGGGCCCGAATCATGGCCATGTCTTAGTAACCAAGTGAATGAACTCAGGACGGTTAATTACATCCTCTGAGCTTCAGTTTCCTCATCTGTAAAATGGGGTAATAATGGTACCCACCTCCTAGGTGAGGATTAAATAAGAGAATGGAGGAGAAACGCCCAGCAGTCTGGTACATGGTAAATGCTCAATACTATTAGTTATTATTAGGTTCAGTTGTCACAAAATTGTGGCAATTAATTTGAATTTGGGGCCATTTATGGGAAAGAGGTTTATATGCATCCTGCCAAGCCCTGTGTCCATGGTTCTCCCCCACGCCCACCTCCATTGATAGCTGGTGAGTGTGATTTGGGCAGCCACTGATTTCCGATATATAGTGATGCTGGTAATAATGGCTCCCTGTGGAAACAGTGCTTTGTGGGTTTCGGAGTGTTTCCATATCATTTCATTTCATTTCATGTGTTTCACATCATGAATTCTTACAACCACCTTTGGCTTCGAAATTGAGAATCACAGTTTGTAGTGAAGAGCCCAGCATCTCAGGGGGCAGTGACTTTCTGAAGGTCTCAAGGGAGCCGGCCAAGTTAGGTGCCGTCCCAGGCCGTGCAGAAGCAGTGGTGATGGGGGGAGGGTGACAGGCTCCCAGGCTGTCCTTTTCCAGCTTCCCCATGTCAGAAACAATCAGTCACCAGCCACTGGCTGGGGGATTGAGGAGGACAAGGAGAGAAGGGTGATGGGGACTCAAAAGTTGGGGGAGGCCATGGCAGCCCAGGAGCCGGCATCCACTGGGTGGGAGCATCCTGGTGAAGAGGAAGTGGGCAGACGCCGACATTCACATGGAGTTGGTACCTCCCCCTTGTCACTGGGCCCACCTTTTGTGTCACCTGGGCCTTTCATCCCAGCCTCAGTGTCCAGAGGAAGATGGGCTGAGTCACACTCGGGACACCTGCCAGCCTGAGATGCTGGGCAGGGAATGGCCATGTTGGGGGACCGGGGCTGGGATGGGGAGGGGAGGAACAGAGGGAGGAGAAAACTGTGACCCCCTCCCTGCTTCCCTGAGCCCCGGGACTGGGCTTGGGTGCAGCCCCTGAGCTAGCCCTCAGGGCTCCCCTTCCGAAGGCTGCAGAGACCTGAGCCCCAGGAAGGAGCCTGAGTTGGCTTCATCTTGCCCAGTGACCCATCCCTGGACCTAAAGCTCCTTGGGCCTTGCCTAGACCCAGGAGGCTTCTCCCCTGAGTGTCCGCCCTGCTGGCAGGGTCCTGCCTGTAGGGGGCAGAGTACAGAGAACCCCCCCGCCCCGAGGGCCACCACTGTTCAGTCCAGATGGGGCTGGCCTTCTGCCCTCTCCCTCTCCCGGCCCCCAACACAGCTTTCCTGACTCCTTGCTTGGAGTTGTAGAAAGAGCTTGGAATCTCAGGAGGATGCTCGGCTTTGCCGCTTACATCCCTAAGCCTCAGTTCTCTTCTGTAAAATGGGGCAGTAGTCCCCCTAGCAGGGCTGGGGTGAGGATTCAGTAATCACACAAGTGGACAAGGCACTTTCTATCAAAGCTAGTTCTGATTCCGACTCCTGGGTTTAGATTCTAGCTCCATCGCTAACTAGCTGTGGGATATTGGACAAGACACTCCCCTCCCCAGGTCTCGGTTTCCCCCTTGGACAACGGGGATGATGCTACGATATCTGCTTCCTGGAGTGGTTCTGAGCATTTAACGAGCTCATGCACATACGTGTATAGCCCACAGCTCCACAACAGATACAGGCGCAGGCAGTTGAAGAGGCTGCCACCTGTGTAAGTTTAGGCCAAACAGGGGTACCAGCTCCCGGGCCACAGCGAGCTCTCAGCAGGGAGCCCCTTCTCCTGCCTTTCCATCTGCCCATCCCCATCGCTACTCCCTCAAGACTTACTCACCAGCACCATCTTCCCTGGGAAGCCCCCAGTGGAGTGACAGCAGTGGACAGTTAGTCCTCCTTCCTGTGGGTCCCCAGCCCTATTGGCATCCATTTCCCTGTCTCCTCCAATCTTCTACCACCACCACCACCCAACTTTGAATGCATGCTTATTTGCATCTCCATTGCCTAACACAGCATCCCTGGTGCACAGTAGGAGCTCAATATGTGTCTACTGAGCTGATGGATGGATGGATGCATGAATGAATGCATGCATGCATGCATGAATAGGTGTATGGATGGATGGGTGGATGGATGGGTGGATGGATGGGTGGGTGGATGGATGGATGAGTGGATGGATGGGTGGGTGGATGGGTGGGTGGATGGGTGGGTGGATGGATGGATGAGTGGATGGATGGGTGGGTGGATGGGTGGGTGGATGGGTGGATGGATGGATGGATGAGTGGATGGATGGATGGGTGGATGGATGGGTGGGTGGATGGATGGATGGATGAGTGGATGGGTGGGTGGATGGATGGATGAGTGGATGGATGGATGGGTGGGTGGGTGAGTGGATGGGTGGATGGGTGGATGGATGGGTGGGTGGGTGGGTGAGTGGGTGGATGGGTGGATGGATGGGTGGGTGGGTGGGTGAGTGGGTGGATGGATGGATGGATGAGTGGATGGGTGGGTGGATGAGTGGGTGGGTGGATGGATGGATGGATGGATGGATGAAAAAGAAACTTTCACCCATCGCCCCTCCACTGACATGCATGGGAAAGAATCTGAACTGGCCCTGAGACCCAGAAGTCGCCCCCTTCCTCCCCATAGGAATACCCACTCGAGCACCGTGTTTGAGCAGGACCCGGCTGTGGAATTCCCCACAGGTGTGAGAGAACAGGAGTCTCCATCTGAGCGCATTTGACTGCTGAAACCAAAGCCTCATTTCCACTGCAGGGAGCTGGCTCTAAAGGAGCCTTCTGGCAAATCCTTACGCAGAGCTAAGGAATCCTTTTCAGCATCAGATTTCTCTCTCCTGAGAGTCAGAGTTGGGGGTTGATGAACAGGGCCCTGCTGGCACTTTCTCTGCTGAGGCATCCCTGCAGATGCCCAGGTGGCGTCCAGGTGTGTGGGCCGCCACGCCCACCATCTCCTCCCAGTTCATCAGCCACATGCAGCTTGTCAGCGTGGATGAAGCCCATGTCAGAAACTGCGAGACTCTTGAAGACGTGGTCTACGCAGCCCCAGGGAGGGCACCCAGGAGCTGCCATCTGGGCAGAAGGCGGGCACCCCGTGCAGGCCTCCCCAGCTGCCGCAGGTGCTGAGAGCTTTTCATTAGTGCTAATGGGCCCTGAGTGTGTGCGTCCGGAGGGCGGGTTTGCATAAACAGCTTCTTGAATGTGGGCTCCTTAGTGACTTCCTAGAGCAATTGAATATTTTCTCTTCTGGGCCAATAAAGAAACAGGAGCCCCTCTGACCAGGAGACTCCGTCCTGCTGACGTGTAAAGACCTGCCCAGGTGACAGGCCAGCCGTTGCCTCCCCCGCCCCCTCTGTACCTACACCCCATCCCGACACCGCCGCGGCCCCTCACTTCTTAGTGTGTCTGTCTCTCTTCTGTATCACTTCTTGCTCTGTCTCTCTCTTTCCCTTTCTCCTTCAGGCTTTCTCCCTCTCTCCCTCTCTCTCTGACTTGTCTTGTCTGTTTCTCTGAGTTGCTGACTCTCCACTGTTGTCTGTCTCTATTTCCTCTTTTCCCACTAGTCTTTCATTCATTCATTCAGATGTATTAATTGAGGACCCACTATGTGCCAGGCACTGCTCTGGACCCTAGGGACACGGCAGTGAACAAAACAGGTCCATGCCTTCATGCAGCACACATTCTAACAAGGGAAGGTGTGTGCCACCAAAATAAATAAGTCAAACATTGGGTAGGTAGTGTGTCCCTGGGCACTGGCCTGGGCTTCCAGAAACAGGGCTCCAGGCTCAGATCCATCAGGAGCTGGTTTTGTAACTTGGCCAAGCCCCCTTCCCTTCTCAGCCTCAATTGTGTCATTTCTAAAGTGAGGGTGTTGGGCCAGACCAGTGCTGCCCTACCGTTTCAGGACCAAGAACTTGGTTTACTGAAATGCTGGTGACATAAGTCATACAAGGGCCGGGTTCTAAATCAGCGCTTACACAAATAAGAATAGTGTCAAATACAAGTTTCCCTTAAATCCCTTTAAAGCTCTTAAACACCTGGTTTTGGTACAAAAAAGTCAGTTGCATCTGGGGGTCATGTTGTATGATAAAATGCCCATCTGTAAGCCAGAACCCTCCCTTGGCCGGCGCTGTGACAGACACAGGAGCCCTGAGACCACAAGACCCATGGCAGCAAGTCCGTGACTCTCGCTGTGCTCCGCCTGGGGCAGACGCCCATGTGGAATGGCAGCACCGGACCTGCTGTCCCGCAGGCTCTCCTGATGTGTGCGGGGAATTCGTACTGAGTCCAAATTCCCTGTGGAATTGGGAATTCCAATTCCTGTGAGGCTGACTCCAGATTTCAACCCTCTGGGCCCCAAGGTTTAAAGGATTTTATCTACCAAATAGCGCTGGCTTTACCAAGTCATCTATTAAGTATAGGTTAGCTTCTCCTTAGTTTTTGTCCTGCAAAATCATGCATACCTGGTTGGCCAGAGCTTCTGAACAACCGGGGAAACAGGGTCCCCACCCTGGAGTGGTTTAATTGCTCCAAAACCCAAGACATTTGCCCCTTGAGCCGGCCGGTGGAGAGGGGATAATTTCTGAGATGCTGCTTGAAATCTTGAAAAGAGCTTTAATGCTCGTCTCAGGGAACCCGGTTTGAGAACCACCGAACACACCTGTTCTCGCGGCTCAGACATCTCCGCGTCACAGTGCCCCCATCTGCCGACTGGGGGAGCTGCGGCTGATGTAGCTGGGCCCTGGGAGGGCAGGTGAGGGGAGCCGCCGCGTGGAGAGAAGGGACAGGGCCACCGAGCGCCAGGCACAGCGTGATAAGCTTTGCATACGTCATCATTTAATCCTCGGGCCGTGCAACTTCCCGAGGAGGTCGGCGCTCCCCCCCGCCATTTTGCAGACATGAAGGCAAAGGCCAGAGAGGTTACGTGATCTGTCCGCGGTCACCAGGGTGGAGGGGGGTGGAGCCAGGACCCGACCGACCCTGCAGCCCCCGCTGATGTTCCCGCGGGTCCCGGTGGGCTCCACGGGATGGGGAAACCTCAGCCGGCCCGTCACCCCTGCCCCGGGAGGGCTGTCATCTCCCTGCAGTAGAGAGGCCCCAGGCCCCTTCATAAGTGTCTCTGCACAGCTCTTGAGGAACGAGTAAGCCCTGGCACCTCACGGTCTCGAGTGTCTCCTCCGCCCACCCTCCAGAGACCCTCCACGTTGCCCCTCTCCTTAGAGGTACCCGTGTGAGCCTGCGCTTAGCTTCCAAAAGGCTCGGCGGGTGGGCGGAGCTAACAGCGGAGATTGGAGGCTCCGTGTGTCTGTCACTCTTGTCTGGCCAATAGGCTGTGGAGGTGTGTCCCCACGGGTGGAGCAGGCGGACATCTGTCTTTTGACTTCCTCCTGGCAGTGGATGATGGCCCCGGGGGCTGTTTCCCCTGGACAGTGGGAAATAAAGTGGCATAGGAGGTGTGAAGACGGGCCTGAATTATAGAAAAGGATGGATGAATGGGGCAAGGGTATTAGGATTTATTGAAAATGGTGGTTAAGAGTTGTGGCTCCAGGTGACGACAGACTTGGGTTCAAATCCTGGCTCAGGCACTTCCTTGCTGTGTGACCTTGGACAAGTGATTCCACCTCTCTGAGCCTTAATTCCCTCTCCTGAAAAATAGAGCTGACATTACCTGTATCCTGGAGCTTTACGAGGATTAAATGAGATTGTGCATGATCCTTGGCATGTAGTGAGAACTCAAGGTCTGCCAGCTGTTACCAGCTGTTACTATTATGAGCTGCCATGTGCCAAGCCTGGCACTTAGTATTTTCCATGCGTTATGAGGAAGGCATTCTTTTTATACTAATTTTAAAGACAAGGAAACTCAGATGCACGCAGTTTAGGAACTTGCCCCAGGCCACCAGCCAAGCCTGGCAGAGCTGGGATTTGACCCTCTGTCGGGCACCAAAGCCCTCTTTCCGATCGCCCACGCTGCCCGGAGCTGGAACTCGGGCCTCCACATCTCCATCCGCCCTCTGGCTCACATGGTCTGTTTTTCAACCTGCCTCACCTTTGAGGTTGCTGGAAGCTCTTCCCAGGAGACACGTCTCCTTTTATTGCGTTTGTCTGGGAGCCCAGCCCTCCACAGCCGCCCGTTAGATGTCATCTCTAATGAATGTGGTGTGTAATAAATACAGGTAGCCCGTTTATGAGCTGCCGTCTTTATTGCTCAACAGCCAGGGCCGGCTGAAGCGGATCCCGCCCCGGAGAGCAGCTGTCCCTGTGTGGGCAGAGGAGAGGAAGCCCGGCTTCCTACAGAGTTTTCAGCATCCCACTGGGGCGGCCTCTTCTGCCCTCTAAAGGCCTGTCCAAGTCAGAGCCTGACAGGTCATCAAATTCCTGCATCATTTTTTAGGGAAGACACTGAGGCCAGAGAGAGGAAGTGATGTGCAGAGCAGAAGACCGGGCTCTGGACTCCCAGTCCAGTGCTCCTTCTGCTCTACTCTCTGCCTGAACAGCTGCCCTGAGCCAGGTGGAGCACAGGATCTGGGGCGGGGTGTATGTGGGGCAGGTCGCTTCACCTCCCTGGGCCTCAGTGTCCTCCTCTGTAGAATGGACGCAGTGCCTCCTGCCGCGTGGGGTTGTGGGGAGATTGCAGGCAGTCACTTCACGGAGCTGGCGTGTGGCTGCAGGGAGTCAGGGCTCCATAAATATTCTTTCGCATCCTCGTCCCCCTCTCCGGAGAGCACAGGGTCTCGGCAGATGTGTGCAGCTGAGGCAGCCAAGTGCCAAAGAAGGGGGCTCAGCCGGCGGCACCTGGGGTGCAGCTCGTTGTCCTGGGTCCTGATCTCATGGGGAACGACAGCCACTGAGTCACCTATGACCACAGAGTTGGGTGTGGTCATAGTAAGAGCTGTCCCGCTCCCAGCCAGGTGCAGAGGGGGCCCTTACATAGGACGTAATCCTCACGACACGCCACAATGTAGGTCGTAAATGCCCATTTTCACAGATGAAGAAACTGAGGCTCCAAGAGCTTAAGTCACTTGCCAAAGACAGAGGGAGAGAGGAGGAGCCAGGGCTGGAGCCCCGGTGTGTCTGACGTCAGAGCCCGTGCTTGGAACTGCTGTGCTTAGAGGCAGGGTAGACGATGCTTTCTAGGTCAGGGATGGAGGAGGGACATGCTGGGGGCTTGGCCTGGAGATGGCATCCTGGGGACCTGTTCTGGAGGAGGAGAGCCTGGGCCTGGGGGGACACAAGAGACAAGGATGAGCCACAGCCAAGGACGATGGTCAAGCTGTTTGAGGGCTGGTGGGCGCTGGCGTGGGCCGGTCAGAAGAGGGGCTGGCTAGCAGCAGGCCGTACCCCTAGGTCCCCACTGAGTCTCAGCCCTCCCGCCGCCCGCCAGGAGGACGGGCCTGGAACAAGGGAAGGAGTGGGTCCTCCTGGTCCGGCCCTCCCCTCCCCAGGGCTGTCATGAAGAAAGTGGAAATAGTGAATCTTGTATATTGAATACAAAGGTGGCTCATGGACCTGAGTTCTGACTTGTGGCAGCAGATGCTGTCTGCTCCCCCGGGGATGGGGAAGCTGCAACTCATCGGTTTCAAGCCCCAGTGCCTGGCATACAGTAGACGCACAATAAATGCAGGCTGAATAGAATTGTATTCAGTGACTCACTACTGTGGGCATACTTTTAGGTGGGGACAGGGAAGGCTCCTGGGAAAGGGGGATGCTGTAGGTCTCATGCTGGAGGTAGGCAGGGCACAGGGAGGGTCTGGGCCCTGCGCCTCTCTTCCTCTGCATCGCCTCCTCGCTGGGCATCCTGCGGCTGGAGGGCGTGTGGGGTGGTGGGAAGTTTGTCTAGCCAGGGCTCTGATTCTGCTCCGCAACCTTGGCACATCCCTCAAGGCTCTGAGCCTTAGTTTCTCATCTCACAAGTGGAAGGCTCCCCTCTGCCATCAAGGAACATCGTGAAGTAGCACCATTGAGCTCTTGCCGTGTGCTGTACGCGGTGCTAAGCATGTTACTGCATTATTTCAGTTAATCCTCACAACAGTGCTTGGGAGGAAGCTTCTGGTTTTAATCTCTATTTTCAAGTTGGAGAGAGCAAGACTCAGAGAGGTAGAGTAATTTGCCTTAGGCCACAGAGCAAATGAAGGGTAGAGACGGGGCTCGAACCCAGGCAAGCTGGCTCCCAAGTTCTCACTCCTAACTCTGGCCCCACGGGGCAAAGTGTCTTCCCTGGGAGAGGAAATTATTCCCTCACCCACTGCAAGGGCAGGCTGGGGACCCCCATGGGGGACGGGAGGGGCACGGGGTAGGAGTTCTTTCTGGGTGGGGTCCCCCAGCGGGAGGACTGAGGGGCTTGGCTGTTTTGCAGGCGGAGCACCATGGAAGGCGACTGTCTGAGCTGCATGAAGTATCTGATGTTTGTTTTCAATTTCTTCATTTTCGTAAGTATTCCTGGAACACGGCTGGGTCTCTGAGGGCCTCTGCTGGGCGGGCAGAACTGACTGCTGCTTGGGAGCAGTCACACGGGGCTGAGTCCCAGGGTGGGAACAGGGGCCTGGGCCGGAAGCCGGTCCACCTGCCCAGCCAGGATTTGGTGGAGGGGAGGCCCCCAGTGGTGCCCACTCTGCTCCAAAGAGCCCACCCTCGTAGGAGAGACCCTGGGATGGTGCAGCTCCTCTGACAAAGGACGAGTCCTCAGTCCTGGCCACTGTCTTGGGATCTGAGCCCTGGTGGGGAGTGGGGGAGAAGGGGGGATGGGGTGATCAGAGGGAGCCCCACCCAGCCCTGACCCCCAGAGCGATGACAGACATCAGAGCTGGAGGGGCCGAGCTGATGTAGCCACCTGGTGTAACTAGAAACCTCTGGACTGGAAAACCTAGGTTCAAAGCCCAGCTTTGCCTCTTATCAGCTACGTGATCTGAAACACATTTCACCCCTCTGAACCTCGGTATCTTCATCCCTTAATTAGCTACCTCAACAGATTTTTTGAAAATTAAGCAAGATTAGTTTAGGAAGTGCCTGGGATGTGTTGGCACTCAACAGTGTAGCTCCCTCCCCATCCAACCTACGGATTCTATCCATGAAGGGACAGGCCCGGGTGCTCAGGGGACCAGCCCAGCGCCCTGCAGCACAGCCCACCTGCTGGCGGCCCTCGAGGGCTCTGCTCAGGCCCGTGGCCTCCTGGCGTCTTGAGCCCCCGCAGGCTTTCCTGACCCCGCCTCAACCTTTGACCTTAGTGCAGCCAAGACCTGGATGAGTACGTGTCCACTAATGTCCTCCAGGGCAGGGTCACTCTGAAAAAGAGGGCCCTTTCTGGTCAAGACTGACTGTCTGTCTGTCTCTGTCTCTGTCTCTCCGTCTACTTTTTATACATGGAAGCAACTCTCCTGGGTTTCTGCCCTGGCCCCGTAATCCTGAAGAGCAGGGAGCCCTACAGACTCCCACCTCTCTGAACCTCAGTATCTTCATTACATACCTCAACAGGTTTTTTTGAAAATTAAACAAGATTAGTTTAGGAAGTGCCTGGAATATGTCTACCCAACTTCCACGCCGGGTGACCCTGCACAAGCCCCAGCGTCCCCACGGGAAATGGGGCCGGGTCACCCTGGCCAGTTCAGTCCGTGTCGAGCCCTCTTTGAGGCAGACCTCAGCACACAAGAGTTGAACCCCGAAACCTCCAACAGATGGTTTCAAACAAGGAGATTTCAAACACTTTACAGCCTTCAAAACCTGATGATGCCAAACCGGTTCTGCACATACCCACTTCCATGCCAGTCTGTGCCCAAGACAGATGGAAAAGATATTTATTGAAACCTGCTAAGCACAATCATGTCCATTCTGTGCTTTCTTCCTTGGGCCCACCTGGGTAGGTGGGAATTTGTATCCTCTTTTTATCATAAGGAAGCTAAAGCTCAGAGAAGTTAAGCCACTTACCTGAGGTCACACAGCTAGTGAGTGGCACAGTCCTTTCTCCAAAGATGAGTAAAGGGTGGAGATGAAGACATAAACAAGAAGGCTTTTGAGTCATGGATTTAAGAATGGGGAGCCCAGCCTGGCTGAGAGCTCCTGTTGGGACAAAGAGGATGCTTTTGTCTGTGTTTCCCCAGCCCCAGCATGGTGCAGGCACAGCGTAGGTGTCCCAGCATGTTGGTGGAGTTTGGTGAGTGTCCTTAGGGCTGGAATCAGGGAGGCCCAGGATTCAGCCCTGACTCTGCCGCGAACTTGCTGTGTGACCTTCTGCAAGTCGTTGGCCCTCTCTGGACCTCAGTGTGGAATCAGGGGGTCGGACTAGGTGACTTCGTTATCCCGCAGCTCTGAGATTGAAGGAGAATATAAAAGTGGCAAAAGAACCCTCCATGACGTGGGTCTCAGCAGCCCGAGGTGGGGCGGGGGCTAGAGATGGGGTCTAGACGGTGCGTACCCCACTAAGGTCCGGTAACCAGGAAAATTCAAAGTGATGAAAAGCACTACTGGGAAGTAGGCAGATGGATCCCGCCCCGTCCCCTGGGCACCCAGCGCCTCTGTCCGGGGCCTCGCTCCGGGGAATGGCAGTGATATCTAACCTCCCTGTCTGCCCTCCTCTTCTCCTTCCTCCTCCACTGGCCCTGGGAGCAGCTGGGTGGGGCCTGCCTGCTGGGCATTGGCATCTGGGTCCTGGTGGACCCCACCGGCTTCCGGGAGATCGTGGCCGCCAACCCCCTGCTCATCACGGGCGCCTACATCCTCCTGGCCATGGGGGGCCTGCTTGTCCTGCTGGGTTTCCTGGGCTGCTGTGGGGCCGTCCGCGAGAGCAAGTGTCTGCTGCTGCTTGTGAGTACCCCACCCGCGGGGCCCCGGGCGGGAGTGGGGGCCCTGGGTCTGCACCGCAGGGCGCTCGCACAGAGGTCTGGGCCAGGTAGGCGGTCCTCCGGGAGCCTGCCGGGTGGGCGAGCGGCCCCCAGGTGGAGCGTGACCTTGGCCTCCAGGTCTGAACAGCCAGGCTTCTCCAAGGCGGGGTCAGCTGAGAACGTGGACCATGATGCTTGTCTCCTTGCTCGCTTTTAGGAACTCGAGTATATGACTCCTCGGTAAAAGAGCTAAGATAGCTGTCGGGTAAATCCTTCACCTTTTGCCTTTCCACTTCTGAAATAGAAATGATATGATCTCTGAAGGTCCTTTATTCCTTATGCTGTTATGGGCCACATGGTTCACTAGTTGACGAAGATGCATCGGGGGCCGAGAGTGACTGTCCCCTCGCTCGAGGACAGTCGCAGGGAGGCATCGAGCCCACAAGGATGAGCTGGGCAGCAGGGGGGCCTGGGTTTGGGTGTGCACCCTGCTCTGCCCCTAACTAAGGATGCTGTGATTCCGGTCTAGTTTCTTAACCTCTCTGAGCCTTAGTGTCTGCTTGTTAAACGAGCGGCCGACAGCTGTAAGTTGGAGCCAACAAGGCAGGCAGTGGAAGTTCTGTTTCTCTGGGCTTCTGTATTCCCGTGGGCTGTGGTTCTTTGGGCCTCAGCTTTCTTTCCTGGCCTGATGGATGGATCCTCTCTCTGCTGCTGGGTCCTGTGAGACCCCAGCGCCGGGAGAACTTCTGGGTTGAGCCCAGTCATGCTGTGGGGTGAGTTAAAAACAGCCCTGCCTAGGGGCCGGCCTGGTGGCGCAAGCGGTTAAGTGCGCGCGCTCCGCTGCGGCGGCCCCGGGTTCGCCAGCCCGGATCCCGGGCGCGCACCGACGCACCGCTTGTCAAGCCATGCTGTGGCGGCGTCCCATATAAAGCAGAGGAAGATGGGCATGGATGTTAGCCCAGGGCCAGTCTTTCTCAGCAAAAAAAAAAAAAGAGGAGGAGTGGCAGATGTTATCTCAGGGCCGATCTTCCTCACAAAAAAAAAAAAAAACCAGCCCTGCCTAGAGAAGTGAGCTGTGGACGGGTCAGCTTGCAGACGCTCCTGTGGGGGAGTGGGTGGGTGGTCGGGAGTTAAGCATAGGGAGACATGGGCTGCTCAGCTCCTTGCAAGGCGTCTGTCCACTCCTGCCCACCAGCCAGCCCCCAGTGGCTGTGGGAGGCAGAGATCTGCCACAGTGGTGCCTCCTCCCCAGATGAGAACAGACTGTTCGGCCCTCATTCGTGTCACAGTGAGAGGCCCCACGTCCCAGAGAGAAAGCGAATGCGGCTGGGACCTGTGTGACACGGCAGCCTTGGGTCCCTCAGCCTTCAGCAGCAAACGCTGGAACTTTGCATCTGGAGAGAAACGAAGGAACCTTGGGCGCCCCCTGGTGGAGAGCGCCCTACAGCGTCAGATGGGGCCAGAACGTCTGGGCTGGGGCACTTGAAAGGAGTGGGATCTGGGTCCCAGGAGGTGCCAAACCTCCTTCTCCCCTTCCCCTTGGCCCCCGGGGCTCATCCGTTGCTAATGGGCTCATCTCTGAAGCCAAGTCGGGATGCCAGGCTGGGGCCTCGAAAGCCCTCTCCTGCTAAGTGCCTCCCTCAGAGCCTGCCAGCTGGATGAGGACATCGAGGACGTCACTCTCCCCAGTGCTTAGGGGAGAAGACTGAGGCCCACGGACGGGACGAGGTTAGCCCCAAGTCCCCCAGAGAGACAAGTCCTGGCTGCAGCTGGGTCCAGCCCACCGGACCTAGAGGAGCCCCTTCCACTCCTCTCTTGTGCCTCTTCCTCCCTTGTCTCTCCAGTCTCATTGTCTCTCTGCTGCCCCCTTCCTTTTCTCGCTCTTTCTCTGCCTCCGTCTCTCTGATCTCTTGGTTTCTATTCCTGCTGCCTTTCCTGATCCGTCTCCTGAGCGCTCCTGCCTCTGCCCTGTCTCCCTGCCTCTCTCTCTCCTTCCCCTGCATCCCCTCCCCTGCCCTCTCTCTCTGAGGCCCAGCATGTACAAGCCTGAGGTCATGGTACATGTCAAAGACAGGGGACCCTGGCACCCAGGTCTCCCGTCTCTCAGATCAGGGCTGGTCCGGGGGCTCCTGACCTGGAATGGCCTCACCTGGTCCAAAATTCACTTAAAATTATGTGCAAAATATTTTTCAGGGTCTGTGTGTGTGCCTGTACATATGTGTTGTGTGTGTGTGAGTTTGTGTGCATGTTTCTGGGGACAGACACCACGGCTTCTGGAAGGTTTTCAAAAAGATTCATGACCTGAAAAATAGGAAGAACCACTTCTCCCTTCCAACCTGGACCTGGCCATGTGGTGGTTCCAGCTCCCTGCCGAGTCTCAACCTGGTAGACGCTGGGTCCTTCCAGAAGCCTAAGACCACCTCCAGGAGGGAGGGAAGACTTGTCTTAGGAGGAGCCCAGAGGGAGCGACTTCAGCCGTGTTGGGAACCGTGGCTCGAAGGCCTGCAGAGAAAAGAGGCCTGGAGATGGGGGTCAGCTTAGCGTCTCCTCCCCACTGCTCTGAGGCTAAAACCCACAGGGCCCCGGCGACCCTTAGCCCAGGGACAACGAGCCTAATGACCGCATCACCTAATGATCAATTTTTCTAAAGATACGTTTTCCAAGCACTCCTGTTGATCAATTGTGCACCATTTTCACATACAATAGGACAATTTCAGCCTGTTACTGACATTTTGTGGTGTCCCTTTTTCCTAGTTGCTTACCTATGACGAGTTCAAGGAAGGTTTTTAGCCAATTTATTTAAAGGTTCAGATATTTCTTATATTTTATAACAAAGGCATGCTAAATTGGAAAAGAGCAAAAAAGAGATGAGCATATTTAAAAGAGAGAAATTAGCTGAATCGCACATCAAGTATGTAAATTTGGTAAATATTTATCAGAAATGAGAACTGAAAGCAGGCGTGCCCGTAGGCAGATGGGTTAGAAAAGTCTGGAAGTGCTCACCAGTAGGCAAAATAGCAGTTTCCACCCTTTTGTTCATTTTCTCATCCGAAGCAAAGTGTTGTCAATTTGATGTTTAGAAATTACGTCCTTAAGCAAATGGGATGAAGTCAGATGAACTCAAGGGGAACAAACCCTGGGAAAGACCCTGGTTAGGGGAAGCCCCAAGAGGCTTCAGGACCAGCCCTGTGGCCGGTCCAGGAGATCCCCCCGCATAACCAGGGGGAACCACGTTGAGCAGGAGGAAATTGTTTCGTGCTGGAGAAGGCGAGTTGCCAGAGGTTGAATAGTTACGATGTTGGGACCACAGCCCAGCACTTTCCTTCAGGGCACTCACGCTCTCAAGTCACCCCTGGGTCTCCGTGCTTGGGGGAACCCTGCTCCAGGCGGGAGCAAGGGCACGGAGGTCTGCAGACTCCCTTCCTCTGGGCAGGCCCGCTTTCCCCAGTCTATGAGTCACCAGCTTCCTTCTTTAGCTTCATCTCATGGACCTCATGCATTTCGTCTCATGAATTTCGCTTCATGAACCATGAATCTCAGCTCAGTGTAAACTCCATGAGGATGGGGACCCCACCTGCCTTGTGCGTGTTTGTTTGCCAGTACCTAGCACACTGCTGGTGCAGAGTAAGTGCTCACTGAACAGCCTTGGACCAGAGAGGAGACAGTGTCAGAGAGGAGACAGTGTCAGAGGTGTGGCATTGGAGTCAGAAAAGCCTGTTTCTCATCCCTGCTCTGCCATTTCCTGGCTGTGTGACCTGAGGCTGGTTACCTAACCTCTCAGAACCTCAGATTGTCATGTGCAAAATGGAGATAACAATACCTCCTTCCCAGCCATAGCGTTGTGATCCTGGTTTAGTGAGAAAATAGGCATCTTGCTTAGCTCTGTTCTTGGTGTATGTCAGCACTTCATAAATGAGAAACTAAAAGCATGGGTGTTGACCCACGAGAGACCCTACAGGCCATCTGAAAGTCTTAAGGCTTGGAGGCTCTTCCGGGTTCCAGGATAACTTGGCGTTAAGAGGCCATGTTCTGAAATCGGAGTTCCCGTGGTCATCCCAGGTGTACCACCTACCCACTGGGCCAGCTTGATCCAAGTGCTACCCTCTCAGGGTCCCAATGTCCCTGTCAGTAAAGTGGGGCGTTGATGGTCAGAGCAGCTGCTCCGCCAGGCTGCCGTGTCAGATCCGCAGTGCCTAGGTAGCGAGTGCTCCGTAGGTGGTGGGCAGCGCTAGTTTTCCAGAGATCGCCCGTCCTGGCACTTGTCTGCAGGGGGGCCGTGCCCTTGGTTCTGGACCACCGCCTGAGCAGCCCTCACGTCGTGGCAGCCTCGTGCCAGCGCGTCACCAGCATCCTGTCACGGAAGCCGTGCTAGGTCACCCCGGATGGTGCATACACTCCCAGAGTGTCGAGCACGCGGGGTGGCCGGGGCGGGAGCCCGGTCGCATCCGTAGTTTATTACCGTCTAGGCGGCGGTCGGTAGCCAGCGCCAGCTCAGCTGCATCGCCGAGGGTGGAGACCGTTGCTGAGGCCGCTCTTTGCCGGCAACTCCCCCAAGAGGGCAGAGGGCAGGGAGGGCCCCCGTGGAGGCCTGTGAAACAGCCGGATGGCCATCTGTCACCAGCCAAAGGGAAAAAGGGAAGTGCCAGGAGCCCTGCCGGGGCCTCCATCACTGCTGGGGGACGAGAGGCCACAAGGATGGAGAACACACTGCCCAGCCCAGGGGCCGTGCAGCTCCTGGGGGTGGGGCCCGTGGGGGTGGCAGAATGGACTGCGGGAGTCATGGCTGGGCTGCCTGCCGGGGGCCCAGGAGGCCCTCTGTCACGGTCCTCTCTGGGTGGGGGACTCTGCCCAGCCCCCGACCTCAGCCCAAGGTCACCCACACAGCTGACCCCGGTGATGCTGCCGCTGACCTGTCGGAACCAGACCCCTGGGCTCAGAAGAGCCGCTGGCAGGCCGGTCCTGACCCGCACTCCTCAGCAGGGCGAGGAGCAGGTGCATGGAGCTCCGCAAAGAGCTGGATCAAGGGGAAAGGATTTTCGAGCCGCGCACCTTTGGAGTGGTCATTCCCTTCTCCCGCCTGGCTCCTGCATTGTGGAAATGGGGGCCTAACCAGACAGGAGACCGTGGGCCAGGCCTCGGGTTCTAATGGCCAGCAAGCCTCTGCGAGGCCGGAGCCCGGGTGGGAGGCAGCTTGAAGCTGGCGAGACCCCCGTGCCCAAGACGACAATTGGGGCGGAGAATGAAGGGACCCACGCCCTGTGCTGGCGGATCTGTTGAAGCAAGGGGTTCTCCTTGGTTTGGACATTTAAAAGAGACAAAACAAAGCTGTTTGACAGGTCTGGGAGGTGTTTCTCATCCGCACCCTGGATGGACCATTCAGAACCCATCCCCAGGCCCTTGGGCCGTCACCCACGCGGTTTGGAGAAACATCGGGATCTCTGTGGGGCAGCCGCTGTTGAAGCTGAGAGTCGGGGAGGGAACGTGGCTTCCTGAGATGAGGATAAAGTGACGGAAACCTTCTGACCAGAAGAGACACGATCCAGGAGAGAGACACCGAGGGCGTCGTCCACACCCACGAGAGTGTCCGAGAGGAAACCAGCGCCGTGTCCCCAGAGCCAGGCTCTCGAGGCTCAGGGAACGAGCCTCAACTGCCCATGAACCAGCTTTCGAGTTCCTTCTGCTCTTGTAAGAGCCTCAGCGACGAGCTTTGCTCAGCCTGTTGGACGGCATATAGTACACGTTCCCATCCAGTATTTCTTATTACCTTCGGTGACCCTGGTAGTGGGGGTTATCATCCCCATTTTACTGTCGAGGAAACTGAGGCTCAGAGGGGTTTGAGTGATTGTCCCAGTCACACAAAGGGGGGCAAGGCGGGCTGAGGTGTCTGATGCTAAGCCCGGGACCCTGGGCCTCCTCCCAGCCCAGGCACATCCAGTGCAGCCTGGCGGTTCTGAGGACTGTGACCCAAGGGAGCAGGTTTCAGGAACAGCTGGCCGAGGGCGCTGGGAGGGTGTGTGAGAACCTGTCTCCGTGTGCCCTGCGCATTTAGCCCTCTGCTGGTGGTCTCCAGGTGGGGTGACAACTCCAGGGTTGTCCGAGACTAGATGCCAAGGGCACCAGCAATGCTGGGTCAGGAAGGCAAAGCCATTTCCTCTTTCTTCTGCCAACAGCCATCACGCAAAACAGTGCCCATGGCGACCAGGGCCTGAGGTGTAGCAGAGAGCAAGGTCATTGCAGCGAGTCGGTCACTCATGGGTTCATTCATTCATCTGAGAGCCGGACAGACACCCGTGCAGCCTGGGCACTGGAAACGCAGCTGGCTGAGTTACAGCCTCTGTGCCTAAGTCAATGACCCAGTGGGGTGCAGCAGCGGCCGTGCGGGCACCTCTGTGGGGCTGCGATGTGGGGAGCCAGGTGGGGGGCTGAGGCTACCCTGATCTGGAAAGTGAGGAACTGGTGCGGGGGGAAGGGTGGGAGCTTCCTGGCAGACGGAGCCTAGTGTGTGAGGAACATCAGAAAAGGGGAACATCAAGAAATGCAGTGAGCAGAGCAGGACTGGGAGAGGTGGCCCTGGGGCTGGCGGGGTGGGGAAAGCCAGCCAGGGATCCCCGAGGAACTCCGGATTCCCACAGCTTGTACAGTCCACCTGGAGGGGGCCCAAACAGATTTCAACATCCATCTCCCTCCAGGGCTGCCAGGTCAGGTTGTTCAGATCGTGCACTGCACAAGGGGCCTCGTCTAAGGGATGCCATTGGCACAGAAGGCATATTTGGTTTTCTGTTTCCATATTTGTGTTACAACCATGTTGACTCCAAAGATGGATTGTTGGTGTGTTTATTATGAAAAACGTCTGGCCTGTGGCAGCGAAGTTTCACAAAGTCAGTCCGTTGTGTCAGCTGTGTGACGGATGGAAGGGTGGATCAGTGAGCGGCGCCCCGTCCCCTTCCCGCCCCCCGGGCTCACGAGCCTGCCCTTCTGTTACAGTTCTTTCTCTTCATTCTGATCATCTTCTTGGCGGAGCTGTCGGCGGCCGTCCTGGCCTTCATCTTCCGGGAGAATGTAGGTACCCGCCCACGCGCCTCGGCCCCTGCCACCCGCGAGGTGTCGGTGGCCGTTCCCGGCCAGCCCCTCCACTCTCCAAGGGGTCTCCCCGAGTCAGCAGCCTCGCCCCCCACACTTCCAGCCCAGATCGTGACCCACCCCCAGCGGGGCCCCACAGCCCAGAGAGACCCAGGCCGCCTCTGCCTGCAGGGGCTTTTCCAGAAGGTCAGAGTCAGGGGGCCATTAAGGGGCTTTGCTCTTCCAAAGCATCTAGTGCAACCCCACACCTGATTCTGGAATCTTCCGCTCCACACCTTGCCCAGCGACGGCCCAGCAATAGTCATTTGACAGTCTGGGGGTGGTCGGAGAGGCTGTCCCCAGAGCTCTGGAGTGTGTGACGTCTGGAGAACAGGGCGGGGCACTCGGGTGAGACGCTGGCAGCATCCAGTTTGGGCCACTTGCCCCACAGGCCGTCTTATTGCAGGAGCTCCAGCCCCCCAGCTCCCTCTCCTGGGTCTGCAGAGCCAGACCCCACAGCCAGGGGACCTGGAATAAACGGGGTGGGGCGAGGGCAGCAGCCTGCAGGCAGGTCTCCCTCTGCCAGGCCGCACCCAGGGCCGCCCTTTCACCGCAGTGGGAAGGAGGGTGGTTAGACCTCGGGAGAGGGTCCCGAGAGTGAGGACCCACTACCGAGGACGTCTCTGAAAACTGGACGTGCAGGCTCCCTGCTCCACGCCGGGGCCTCTTCAGGGCCTGGACCCCGGGCATCTGCTGGGCTCTGTCTGAGGGGCAGCTCAGGGTGGGGGGGTGGGGAGGGGCAAGCCCCCCCCCCATAAACCCTCCCTCTGGGAAGAGCTTCAGGGCCAGCGAGCTTCCCGTGGTGCTCTGGCCTCAGGTTTGCAGAGGGGGGTGGTGTGGACTTCCTCTCTGGGCCCCTGACCTGCCCATGCGGGGAGGCCCCGGGCCTTGGGGCGGGGGGTAAGGGGCCCACCCGAGCTGGGGGCTTAGGAGAGCCCCAGGTCCCAGGGCCCCGAGGCCCCCCCCCCGCCCCCCCGAGGGAGATGGCAGAGAGGCCTGGGAGGGGTGCCCAGGCTGCCAGGCCCCAGCCGCCCTCTGCCCTCCGTCTCCCCCAGCTCACCCGCGAGTTCTTCACCAAGGAGCTCACCAAGCACTACCAGGGCAGCAACGACACGGACGTCTTCTCTGCCACCTGGAACTCGGTCATGATCGCCGTGAGTCACCCGGGAGGCCGGGAGCTCGCGGAGCCGGGACGCCCACTGCCGCACAGGCCCGGCCCCACGGCCGCTCTGCCCGTGCACCTGGCCCAGACTGGCCTCGGAATCGGTGTCCACACAGCGTTCCGGGCGGCCTTTGCCCGTCGGGGTGACACCCGTTAGCTGTCCCTGTCTTGAGGCCTGAAGCACTTGTAATTGTCACCTATCAGAGTAATCACAGCAGCTGTTTATGAGTGCTGAGTGTCCCGTGAGGCGGGACTTGTTACCACCACCCCATTTTCCAGATGAGGACACTGAGGCTCAGAGAAACCCAGTGACCTCCCCAGAGTCACACAGCCCACACCTGGGCCTTGACTCTGCCCCACCCCACTGCCTCAGTGGCCTTAGAAAGGCCGGCTGTCCGTCCTCTGCTCCCGGGTCCTGCTCCCGCCCACTGGACCCTTCCTCTTTGCTCTCCTAGTTTGGTTGCTGTGGGGTCAACGGGCCTGAAGACTTCAAGTTTGCGTCCGTTTTTCGCCTCCTGACTTTGGACAGTGACGAGGTACCGGAGGCCTGCTGCCGGAGGGAACCCCAGACGCGGGCCGGGGTCCTGCTGAGCAGGGAGGAGTGCCTCCTGGGAAGGGACCCGTTCCTCAACAAGCAGGTAGCGGGCCCTGCTCCCCCGGGCGGGGGACTCGGGTGGCCAGAGCTGGGTGGGTGGCGGTGGGGGCCCGGAGGGTCTGAAGGCATTCTGGAATCTCGTGGAAGTGTCAGCCGTGATGTGGGACACCCGATAGGGGGTGAGGAAGCGGGGAAAGGGTGAGGGTGGCAGATGGTCCAGCGATGGCCCAGGCCAGAGGAGTGGGCATTTTGGCTGGGGTTAACGGGTGAGTAGGAGTTTTCCAGTGTTCCAGGCGGAGCACTCCCTGAGCTGCCGATAATGCAGGTCGGGAGCCAGGACTGCAGTTACACAGTGGGCGCCTCCTCAGCCTGCGCCCTATTTTGGGGAAGCTCGGATCTGCCATATGGGCCACCTCCTGACCCAAGGGAGCAAGGCTTCCCTGACCTGACCCTCCAAGCTCAGGGAAGCTGCTAGACTCCCTTGCTTCTCTTGCAATCTGAGGACTTCATCTCGGTCTCGGAAGAAACTCTCTCCATCCTGCGTGTGCCACCTCTGAGGGGCACGGGGTCCCTGCCTGGCCCCCTCTGTGAGACGGACACCCCCTTGTACTTGATCCCCCTCCCGCGGACCAGTCCCCACCCCCCGGGCGTGTGTGAGACCGGGGGTTGGGGGAGGATGAGGATGAACTGAGTCCATACCCCACGGCCCTCGCTGGATTAGGCCTTTAATGCGGATCTTGTGGGAATGTTCCAGAAGCAGGGGACCCAGCAGGGGACAGGAGACAAGGCTCCGATTCCTGGGGCGCTCACGGTCTAGTCAGAGGGAGCAGATGCTAAACCAGCAGCAGACAAATAGAGTCATCATTTCACGCGATGATGATTACGTGAAGAAAATCAAACCAGATGTTGGACTAGAAGGGACTGGGGTGGGGGCGCTCAAGGCAGGCCTCTCAGAGTCCCCGGGGAGGGGACAGTTGACCTGAGGCCACCTGATGAGGCTCTTTCCAGCCCCTGCTTTGCCCCGCAAACCCGGCATCTCCATCCGCGGCACCTGCCACATCCTGTCAAAGGATTCGTGAGGCCCCAGAGCCACGTTCCTCTGCCCCTTGAGGTCCTGCCCCCCTGCGCTGGGGGAAAGAGACATCAATAAAGAAGCGAGGGCCTGGGATCCGGCCCCTGCGGGCTTGGGGGGGCCACCCCAGGGGTTGGGGCTCTGCCATGAGCAGAGGCCTTGGGATGCGGGGGGATGTCAGGCCTGGGCTGTCAGCCGCTGTGTCACCCTGGTCAAGCCACCCTCTCTGGACCCCAGATTCCTCATCCCGATGCAGAGGCTGCTGGCTGTCCTCCTGGGAAAGAGGGGGTTTGTAAGACCCCTGACCCCCGGGTGGAGGCTGCCCCTCCCAGCCCCTTGCAGTGAGGCCATGTGACCGAGTTCTGGCAGAAGGAAGGGGAGCAGAGGTGACTTACACGACCGAGTCACGTCTTTAACGGAAATCGCTGTGCCGGCCCCTCCTCTTTCTTCCCTGGCTGGAGTGCAGCTTGGTGGCAGCAGGCTCGGGCCTTGAAGGGGGGTGGCCCCCGGGACGTCAGACCGTCAGGAGAGAAAGAGCCGGGCCACTGACGGCTCCACGGAGCAGAGCGGCCTCCATAGCCCGGGATTTGATGTGAAAAACCAACTCTGACTTGTGGGAGGAGCTGCTGTCAGGAAGGCCTGGTGCCCGTGGCAATCCTGTACCCTGAGGCCACCTGGGAACTGCTCATGGAGGGTCTTCACGGACCCTGTTCCCTTAAAGCTTCAGACTGGCCCGTTTCCCAGTTCCCCATTCATCCTCCGGGGTGATGGCTCCTTCCGCCTTCCGCTTTGCAGTCGGAGCTCATCAGAGGGGCCCCTCTGTGGCCACGTCAGTTCTCTGTGATGCCTCTGCCTCTGTTCCTTGTGAGGACTGCCCGACATCTCTTTTCTGAGACACTCACACCCCTCCTGAGCATTCTCCCCTTTTCAAAGCCTCTGCTGAGGGACTGTCTCTACTTGGTTCTCCAAATCCCACTTCCCTAAAGCCCAGGATGCATTGCTGACTTTGCCTCACATCCCCATCACAGTCTTGAGTCAGGGAGCAGCATGTTTGATTGTAAGGAACTGAAATCCCAACCAAAGCAGCTTGAGCAAATGCCAGAATACAGTGGCTTCCCATGTTGTATCGGTGGCTTATCCTGTCAGTCAAGGCCTTGTCTCTGTGATCCTTGTGGCCTTTCCTTGTGCTTACCACTTCATGGTGGCAAAATGGCTGCCATGGCTCCAGACATCCCACCCATGTTCAAGACAGGGAGAAGGGGAAAGGGTAGCACCAGCCTCTTTCCCAGAAACTCCCTGCAGACTCCTGCTTACGTCTCGCTGGCTAGGACTTGGTCACATGGCCACCAGGAGCCAAGGCAGAGGGCACTTGTCTCTGGGTGTTGAGTTAGTCCACCAGCGCTGTTTACCACTGAGCTCCAGTGAAGAGAAATGAGGAAATCCTGAAAGAAGGTGGCCCGTGATGAATACTCGGGCTCCTCCACTGAGTTGAACCCACCATGGCAGCTTCTCCAGCTCATTCCTCAGCCGTCCCTGGGGCATGACGGTCACCCAGGCCAGTCAATAATGTGTTCTCCTGCTGGAAACAAATCAGGGGGTCTCCCAGTAGATGGTGACTTTGCTAGACCTTGACCCCAGGCCAGTATGGTGACCACCACTAGGAAACCATCCGTATCCCCATTTGTCTGGGTGATCTTAGGTCTTCTCTCCCCACATCATTCTGTTTCTCTGCTCGCTGCCCAGTGCTCCCCACTTGCTTCCCGGTAGGTTGCAAGTGTGGGTGCTACTGTGACTTTCCTTGAAACAAAGTGCTACACCCTCATCCTCCTGGCCAGAGAGTGAGTCCAGCATGTGCAAAGGCCCTGGAGTACGAGGGAGCATGGTGTGTTCCAGGAACCAAGAGAAGGCTCACAGAGCTGGAGCACAGTGGACAGGGCCAGACCAGCTCAGGGGTAGGGCATCAGTAGGGCCAGCCCACCCAGGGCCAGCGGGCCCAGGGCAAGGATGTTGGAAGAGCAATGGGAACCCATGGGGCTGGGGGGATGTGGCCATGTTGACACTCTGGCTGCTCAGTGGCCAGGGAGTAGAGGGGCCTGAGTGGACAGGAGGGACTTTTACGCTGGTCCCAGTGGGCAGTGACGATGGGGTAGACCAGGTGGTGGCAGTGGACATGCAGAGAAATTATTCAGGATCTGGGAAATTATTCGGGAGGCAAAACCCACGGGCCCTGGTGGTAGCTCGGCTTTGGAGAAGGGAGGATGAGCAGGTGTTGCGGTGAGTCCCTAGGGTCTGGTTCGGAGGCAGATCTGGAACCTGGTTTGGGCGTTTGAGTGTGCCTTTGGGACACCCGGTGGGCAGCTGGGCAAATGGTCTGGAGGGGGGAGGCCCACGCTGGGCACATGCATGTGGGTCTCGGAGGTGGTGCCGCTGGCCTAGCCACCCGTGTCAGATTAGTTGGGGGGCGACTGATGGGGAGCAGGGCGGGGGTGCTCCCTCCCTGCAGAGGGGTGCGGGTAAGGGGTGGGCAACATCGCGAGGGGAGGAAGAGGGGATGTCCAGCGTGTGGGCGGGCTTGGGGCCCTGAGCCAGGGACCCACCCGGATGCGCGAGAACCCGGCCTTCCTGATGCCCGGCTCCCCCTCGGAGCAGAGGACCGCGTGGCGCTGGGACCCCCGTGTAAACCCCGCGTCCGTCCTCCTCGGGTGTGGCCTTGAGCACGCGTCCGGCTGTCCTCCCCTCCTTTCCCCATTCGTGGAATTCCAGGGAAGCCCTCCCCCAGGGGGCTGTAACAGGATGAAATGGGACCACGTCCGCCCCCAGCAACGTTCTCGCCAGAGTGACGCTCACTCAGCGTTGGTGGCGTCGTCCGTCCATGCCCCCGCCCTCCCCGCTCCCTCTGAGGTCTCAGTACCCGCGGCCTCCGTGGCCAACCTCGTCTGCTTGTTCAGTCCAGGGACCCCAAGGGTCTTTGGTGCCAGAGCTGGACAGAGGGGAGATGAGCGGTTAAGGCCCCAGGGGCCCGCCCGCGCCGATGAGGGGCCGGGATGTCTTCCTGTGCTGGACAAGACCCCAGGGAGGCATGTCCAAGTCAGCCTGGTGCTCAGAGAGGGGCTTGCTGCTCTGTCCCTGTGGTACAGCGTGGGTGTCTGTGTATGTGTGTGTGTGTGTGTTTAGACAGAAAGACTGTCTAGCGATGACACCTGGGGACACGGGGGTAAACCCACACCCCCACCTCTGCGCTCAGACACTTCCCACCACCAGGCTGTGCTCAGAGGACACAGAGAGAGAGGGAGGATGCTCCTCACAGGGATGGGGGTCTGGTCCAGGCCAGCACTGCTCACAGTGCTTTATCCGAGGCTTCTCACGGGATCCGCACACCAGTCCTGTGAGGTGGTCCGTCTGCCTACCCACTTGACAGATGAGCAACTGAGGCACAGAAAAGTAGGTGAATGCCTCGAGGTCGCCCAGGAAGCAGGTGGCAGGGCTGGACCCTGAGCGCAGGCATCCAGGCTCTGGGGCCAGTGTGTGTGACCACCTCCCCCCGGGTTACTGCTGCCGCCTGTCTGGACGGCCCGGCAAAGTGCATTACAAACCCTGGTGTGTATGGGAGGTAGGGGGTGAGGCTGGAGTACTGGCTGCTTGTGGCGGGCCCCGGGGGGCAGGTGGCGCCCAGAGGGGATCCCTCCCAGGCTGCTCCCCGCCTCCCTTTCCTTCCCTCCAGAGCAGGTCGGATTGTTGTTGTTGCTGTTCTACACGTGGGGGTGCTGATGCTTTAAAAGGAGCTGAATTCAGGGCCGGCCCGGAGGCGTAGTGGTTAAGTGCACGCTCTGCTTCAGCGGCCCGGGGTTCGCAGGTTCGGATCCCGGGTGTGGAGCTACGCACCACTCATCAAGCCATGCTGTGGCAGGCGTCCCACGTATAAAGTAGAGGAAGATGGGTATGGATGTTAGCTCAGGGCCAGTCTTCCTCACAAAAAAAAAGAGCTGAACAGAGCAAGGGAGTTGTTGGTTTGGGGTCTGCGGGCAGATCCAGGATGGCCCCTGGGCCTGGCTGGGCGCGTGGGGCTTCCCTGCCAGCTCTGAGGGGACCTCCAGCCACACTGGTTCTTGACCAGCTGGCCCGTGGAGGTGCCCTTAGGGCTGCGTCCCAGTCACACGGCCTTGGCTGGGCTCCCAGTGGCACAGCTGAGACGAGGCCCCCGTGTTCAGCTAAAACCTTCTTTCCCTGTTGTTCTCACCTGCCCTGGGGTGTCTCCAAGCCTGGCCACAGCACAGGCATAGAAATTACTGGGGCACCTGCTCACGATGCAGGCTCCTGGGCGCCAACCAGACTCCGGATCCCGGGTCTCGGGGGTGGGGCCTGGCATCTGTGTTGTCAGCCACCGCCCAGACGATGCTAGCACACGGTCACCCCCAGAGCACTGGGGACCCAGGTCGTCGAGCTGGTGGGGTCTGTTTATCTGGGTCTGTCTTGTTCGCTCTGGGGGGCCCAAGGGAGGGCCTGTGGGGGCCTTCCCTGCCCATCCATCCCCTGGTCACTCTCCAGCACCCAGTGCAGCCTTGTAAGGAGTCATTTCCACTTCCAGCCAGCGAGGCAGGGCTTCTGGGTGATTGACAACGGGTGTGAGCCTAAGAATCACTGAAGAATCACCCAGTAACCTTAGCAGAGCCCAGAGACAGCCCTGGTCACCCCCCAGGACCGGGCATGGCCCCCCACCCCTCCCGGGGCCTTGTGTCCTTGTAGGTCCTCTGGCTGGGTGCAAAGAAGACGCAACTTCTTGTAAAAGAGGGAAGACTCTCCCTCTTAAAAATGTATTTCATTCAGGGCCGGCCCAGTGGTTAAGTGCGCGCGCTCCGATTCAGCGGCCCCGGGGTTCGAGAGTTCAGATCCCGGGCACGCACCGATGCACTGGTCATCAGGCCACGCTGTGGCGGCATCCCATATACAGAATAGAGGAAGATGGACACGGATATTAGCTCAGGGCCAGTCTTCCTCACCAAAAGAAAAAAAAAATAATATGTCTATATTTCATTCGAAGCACCAAGCATGCCTCAGTCTGGTCAGCGTGGGGGAGGGGAGGAGTGTGGACACAAAGATGCGCAAGGCGTGAGGCGCTCAGGGCTGGCGGTCACCGACTGGCAGTTCCTGGCTTTGCCCGCTCTCTCCCTCTATTTCCATCTCTGTCTCAGTTTGGTATCCCCAGGACTGCTTGAAAAAGCAGCAACAGCATGGGAATTCAGTCCATTTAGAGGGGGCCCTGCAGGCTGGGCTGGTCCTGGAGGGCTGCCCGGAGGAGGTGAGGTGTGCGCTGGGTTTTGAAGGATGGGCTGTTTCCTGAGGGCAGAGGCTGAAAACCAGAAGTCCTTCAGCCAGCAGGCAGGTGGTGAGAATGAGCAGAGAGGGTGGGTGTGGGAGAACAGGGAATGATGGGGCTGTGCACCCCCAGGGAGCTATCATCCCGTCTGACAGGTCCTGCCACATAGAAACAATGGCTCCCCTTGCTGGATCTTCTGGTTTTTTGAGAGCAACAGGGAGTCCAGATGTTTCTGGAAATTTCCCAATATTCCTGTCACTGTGGCAGCTGCACAGAAAGGGTCTGTGGCTGATCTGGTGCCCAGGCTGCAGTCTTCAGCCTGCCCTGGGGCTGGAGGCCAGAAGCATCTTCGGTGTGATGCTCACGTTCCTGAGGCTCCTGCCGCCCCCTCCTCCCCCCACCGACTGTCCCCACGGGGGTTGGACAGGGTGGGCCTGCTGGTGCCTGAGCTTGGGGCCACCTGCCAGTCCGCAGGCGTCACAGCCCCGTCCTGACGCTGGGCCCTGACCCCAGGCTGTCCCTCCTGGCTGCGGCTTCATCTCCGACCTTCCCCCAGGGCTGTTACACGGTGATCCTCAACGCCTTCGAAACCTACGTCTACCTGGCAGGAGCCCTCGCCATAGGCGTGCTGGCCATCGAGGTGAGTGAAGCCCCCCCGCAGCTCCCCAGAAGCAGGGCACACACGGGGTCTGGGGCAGATCCCCTGTGCCTGCACCCCCCAGCCTACCTCCGTCTCCAGGTCCTTAAGCGGGCCCCAGAAGGGTCGCCCACCCGTAGTGGGAACTACGGGGTGGTCAGCCTGGCTGTGTCTCTGCTGCTGGAGAGTCACCACGGCCCTCTGAGCGCATCTGAGCAAGACTGGGGGTTGGGGACAGGCAGGCCCTGAGGGTCACTCCCTCATCCCCAACGTCTCCATTCCTCTCCCATCAACCCCCCAGACCCCACCCCAACCCAGCCCCAGGTCCAGAGTGAGCTCTTGACTGAAGGATCAGCACAGCTGACTTGAGGCAGGGGCTGCAGCTGGCCCTTTCTCTGGGGGATGTTCGGGGCCTGCGAGCCTTGTTAACCTCACAAGGGCGATCTGAGCCCCCTTGACCCCCAGGCCCCAGGGCCCCTCAAAGGGAAGGCGGCTGCAGACGCAGACGCCCGCAGCCACCACTAGGTGGCGCTGCAGCCAGAGGGCGCAGCCGCCCCGCCCTCCCCGGGTCCACACCCGCCGCTCGGGGGGTTGGACCCGCAGCGTCGCCCACGCCCGCGCGTCTCCGGGAAGGGCCCCGGGCCTCAGCCCGTCCTCGGCCTGCGGGGAAAGGAAGTCCGGCCGCCCGATCGTCAGCCTGCCCCGCCCACCGTGCGGGGCTGCCTTCCGGGCGCCCGACGCCTGCCTGGCGCCGTAAAGGTCGCCTCTCTCAGCCTCGCACTGTCCTGCGGCCCCCCTAGGGGAGTTTGTGGAGACTGCTGGGGATCGGGGAGAGGGAGGGGTCACTGATTCATCTATTCATTCATTCATTCATTCAGCAAGCATAGACTGCTGTGTGCCAGCACTGTTCTAGGTGACCGAGTCCGCTCCTGGGAGGGGACGAGGAACCAAAAACACATCTGTGCATGGACTCGGGGAGATCGCAGGCCTGTGTCCCCGCAGGACTCTGGGCTTTTAGAGCCAGCTCCCAGCCCTGCCTGTCCTCAGACACAGGGCGTCTGAGCTGCACTTTCCTGGTCTGCAAAATGGTGCCGATAACCCTGCTCCTGGGCCGGTGTGGGGGTTACAGAGGATGGGGGCCACGTGCCTGGCGCCTAGTAGGGCTCATTAAGCAGTGTCTGTGTTCCTGATCTGCTGCCCTCACGCCCAGCCCACAAGCCCAGCTGTGGCCCCCCCGGGAGGCAGAGCCCCGCTCTGAGACGGGGACCTTTACTGTATCCCTGCCCCAGCCTCGCCTCCCCCACCCTACTGTCCCTCTGGAGGTTTGGCCATGAGCCTGTGGCCTGGGGACCATTCCTTGTGCCACTTGCAAGAAGAGATCTGGCCGCGGGGGATGGGCCAGTCTGGCCAGGGGGCGTCCCTGAGTCAGGGTCCCTTAGACAGGCGTTCAGTGATTGTTTCTAACTCCGGGAAGGGCTGCATCTTCCTTGTCTGTTAGTAACGATCCTGGTGGCTCCTCACTAAGCGTCTACGTATGAGGCGTCACTCTGTCCTAGATGACCGCCCTCTCCTTCAATCCCACCAGCGTCCTGTGAGCCAGAAGGGGACAGCAGGCGTTATGAGCTGGGCTCTGGGTCAGAGCGCCTAGACGCAAACCCTGCTCCCCCGCTGGAAGCTGTGTGACCTCAGGCGGGTCACATGACCTCTCTGTGCCTCACTCCCTGTCTGTGAAGGGGTTTCTGAGTTAGCGCTTAGAACTGCCTGGCACACGGTGAGCTCTCCATACGTACTCAGGCCCCGAGAAGGGAAGTGTTCTGGCCCGGTGTTGCCGCTGGCAATAGAGGCTCTGGACTTGCACCCGTGTCCAAACCCCCTTCTTACCATGACTACACTGCGTGAAGGGCACCAGCCACTGCCGAGAGGGGCTGCTCCCCCCCCCCCCCGCCCCGGGCGATGTCAGGACCCTCACAGCGGGAGTGTGCTGAGCGGTGGGCGGCCGCGGGGTGGGCCCCGCCTGACCAGCACCCCCCCTCTCCCTGCAGCTCTTCGCCATGATCTTCGCCATGTGCCTCTTCAGGGGCATCCAGTAGCGGGCGTGGCCTGAGGACGCCCCGCCCAGCGCTGCCCAGCACCCACGCCCCCCCTCTCCCGCGCCCTGCCCTCCTGGCCCCCAGGGAGGAGGTGCGGCCGTCCTGAGCAGCCAGGAGAGGGGCAGGGAAAATAGCTATTTTTTTAACAAAACGAAATGAAGACAAAAATACGGACTGCTGTCCCCCACCTGGACTCGTGGGGATGCCACGGGCTCTCCGCGGGGGGCCCAGCGCCTGAGCCCGGGATGCAGGCTGCTCTAGAGACCAAAGGAACACCGGGCCCCGGGCCTTCCTCGGCCCAGCCGGACCCCCGCGACCCCGGGCCGGGCCCTCTCCTCGTCGCTTCCGGACCTGGTGCCAAGGGAGTGGTGATTTAGGCAACAAGGAGGCAAAAGCAAATCTCAGAGAGAGGGCGCCAAAGTCCAGCGGCCCTAGGAGATCCCGTCACCACGTCCTTGAGGATTGGAACCCACGTGCAATCTCTGCTCCTCCGAGGATGGAGCTGTCCCTGCCTCGGGCTGGGGCCAAGAGTGGCCTTCAGACACTGGACCCAAGGATGGCCCAGCTGGAGAGGTCCTTGCCTGTCCCGTCCATTGGGCCAAATAATCTGGAAGGCCCAGAGAGGGGCAGCTCCTCATCCATAGTCACACAGCACATGCATGACGGTTCTGAACGAGGACCGGGTGACAGGCTGCCTGTCATTCCTTCCAGGGCTCTGTTGGTCCCAGCAGATCAGCTGCTCAGACCCCTCCCTGACCGCAGCATCCAGGTTTCCCCAGAAGAGAGAGGGCAGGCTGGCCAGGAACTGCTCTTCCAAGCTCCACAGCTAAGAAAATTCTGGATTCTGTCCCCCCTGCCCTCCTCCCGCCTCCCCACACTGCCAAGCCCCCAGGGACACACACATGGACACACGCCACAGTTCCTTTTCCACACTGCCCACCGCTCCCCACAAGCCCCTCCCCTTCCCTGTTCACCATCGATGCCCTGGCTCCCAGGCTGGAAGGAACCCCCAAGACCATCTGGTTCTCCTCCTGAGGCTTGGATGTCTTCCGTAAGATCCCTGCCAAGACTTCTCTACCCTCTTCTTGCACACCTCCAGGGACGGGGAGCTCACTACCTCCCAAGACAGCCTCCTTGCCTTTGGACTGCTCTGACTTTAGCATCACCTCAATACACAGAAGAGGTCTGTTTTTCTGTGGCTCTGTCCATGGCATCCCTCTTGCTCTCTCTCCTTCCCAAAGTGTGAAGGCCACACATTGTCTCCCCTGAGTCCCCTTGTCTCCAGGCTAAAGAACTCCAGGGCATTGCAGCCATTTCTGCTGTGACCTGGTTTCCTGTCCCTTCATGTCCACAGCACATTGCTGAGTGTTCCCTCCAGGCCCAGGCAGGGAGAGGTTTCCCCACAGACTCATTCACACCCACACAGCACCCACAAGTCAGCTCCTCATTGCTGGCCTCAGATTCTAGACCGGTGTTGGCAGCTGACGGCAAGATGCCTTGACCCCAATCAGTCAGGAGTGGCCACCGGAGGCTGTGCAGAGGCTCCTAGGTTGGGTCTGGCCTCAGTGGGAGGGCAGTGTGATCTTGATTGATTAGTGATGTCTGCCACGGGCATGGGAGTGGGAGGGGCAGCATGGTGCTACTCCCCTCTCGTTTCTCCACTGTTCCTCTTCAGGGTCTGGGAAGAGCCCACGGTGTCTCACAGGCCATGTGCCAGCGTCCAGCCTCCCCCTCCTGCTCTCCAGCCACTGGGAGACAGAGCTGCTGCCCAGAGCCCAGGGCTCCCCTACTTTGCCAACTGCCCCCTGTGACATGTGGCCAGAGCTCTGTGCCTGCTGGAAAAACTCCTTTGACCCTCCTCGCATCCTTCCCTTTCCCCCTCCCACTGTCCCCATCTGTCCTGGTCCTCCCCCCAGGTCTCTGAGCTGGGTCTTTCCAGATTGCCCCTGTAGCCGCCTGTCCTGGCAACTCGATGACTGGACGTCCCTGGCACCCAGGGGACCCTGCAGCGGGTCCCCCAGCGCAGGCTGAGAAGGGCTTGCTCTCTAGACACACCCACAGGCTCAGCTCCAGCTTCCAGCCAAGGCACACAGCTGGTCTGAGGTTGACAGAAACCATCAGAACAAGCTGGGGGGTCAAGGGCAAACTGGGCAGTTGTGTGGGTCCAGTCCCGGGAGGTCCCTGCTGCCCAGGAGAACCTGGGGCCTTCCCAGTGAGGAGGAGCCTGGCTTCCGGCACCCCCAGCTCCCAGTCTCTCCCACCCCCACCCCTCCTGGCCCCCTGAGGAGGAAGCTCACGGGGGAACATCTGGCTGAGGTGGTTGGTTCACGGGTGGATGTGAGACTCCCCTCCCAAAGGCCCTTCCAGAAAGGTGCCAGGGAGCCCTGAATAGGCCCCACTGACCACACATGGGGCTAGGGCGGGAAAGCAGGCAGTCCTCGCCCCCGGTAGCACTAGCCCAGGTGGGCAGCTATCCACACTCCTCGGGGCGTGGAAGACGACAGCTCCGCCCCAGTGAGAGGATCCTCTCAGGCTCCCAGACGTGGCTGGGCTGGTCCAGACACAGCCCATAGCAGGTGCTGCTGCCAGCTGCTGGGGAGCTGGGGGACAGGGTAGAGAGGCCTCTGTGCCAAGACTTCCTCGCCGCCACTAACAGGCCAGGTTACCTCTGCTGGCCACACACCCCACCCCATTCTGGAAGCCACCTTCCTGCTCCCAAGCTGCTGCCTCTTGGAGAAGGGACTACATCTTAGGGGCCAGGGCCCTCCTCGCCTCCCACGCCCCTCTCTCCTACCCATACCTAAGGGGCCCAGACAGGATCCCCCAAACCAGCCGAGGCCCCAGCACCCCGCTCTCCCCAGAAGCCCCCTCTTCCCTTCCCCCTGTGGGTCTATGTCGAAAGTCTATTTTGAAACCTCCACATTCCTCACGGTAGATAGCAGAGCTAACTTATCATGTGTATTTCCTGTGAGCCCCCCCTTTTATATTATATATCAAAAGGAGTTTTGTAATATAAACAGGATGCCCACACTGATGGTTTTGCACTGGTTTTTGTGACCATTTCTTACAAAAAGAAAAAGGAATGAAGAATAAATAGTGACCGTGAAGAAAGGTGGTCTTGATTTGGGGGTGGGGGTGAGAGGGCTGGGGGGGGCAGGTGCCTGGCAAGAGGGTACTGGGTCCCGTGGCAGCGGGTTTTCTGGGTCTTCCCAAACCTTTAGGATGGGGAGCTGGGCCTTCCTCCCTAGATTTGTGGGCTCCTTTGTCCCTCTCCCCTTTGTAATTGCCTCCTTCCCAACCACACCTCCCCCTTGTCCTAACGTGCCCCGCACCCCGGGCCATATGTCTGTCCGCCAGACGCCCTCCCCCCGGGCCTCGCTCCGATGTTCAGCCCAGCAGCACGGGACTTCACAAGCACCGCTCTGTGCCACAGCCTGGGCATGCCCACGCCAGCGGGCCCTCACTGCCACCCCATGCGGCAAGGCCAGGCCACCCCCACCCCCAGGCTGAGAGAAAGGGGGCTTAGCGGGCTCAGCCGAGATGCCCCACCCAGAGACTGACCCCAATGCCCGCACTGCCACTTCCCTGCCTGCCTCCCCCTGGGGAATCTACCCGCCGTGCCCAGAGATCATTAGGACAAACTGTCCATCACCCACGGGAGGCTCAGCCAGGCCTTAAAAGGCATGGTCAGATGGAGGACGTGGCCTTGGCCTGCAGGCACTGCCCCCTGGCCACCACGCCACCTCCCAAAGGTGGCAGTGGCCCCCGGCCCGCCCAGGGCTTGGTGGCCGGGGAGCGAGAGCCGGGTTCCTGGAGATGCACGAGCTTCAGTGGCAAGAGACGGACGCCAGCAAAGAGCGGGCCCGTCCCCCGTGCCCAGGGTCCCTCCCGCTGGGGCTCTCCTCAGCTGTGACGGCAGTGGTGCTGCCTTTCTCTGCCGGGCTCTGGGCGTATGGCTACAGGGACAGCGGGGCACAGGGGAGGGCAGTGTGGGGCCCCTAAGGACCACCCATGTCCCCCCAAACACACTCTACTCCAAGACGGGAAGGGAGTCGGGGCCCGGGCTGCTTCTCTGCACGCCTGTCCCCAGTCCTGGGGGCTGCCCTTCCTGGTGGGCACACTCGTGTCCTGGGGAACAGGAGGGAAGGAGAACACTGGGAGCACTCAGCTGCCGGGAAGGGGCAGGGCGGGGCCTTCAGCTCTGAGGGCGCCGGCTCTCCCCCTTCTCCAGGGCATGGGGTGGGGGCTGAGAGGGGGGCCTGCTGAAATATTTCTGTTTATTTCCCCCGCTGAGTTTGAAGGGCCCCCAGCCCTAGTCAGCCAGGCCTAGGGGCCAGCCCAGGCCGGAGGTCCCGAGGGTGGCACCCTGGGGAGGGGGCGACGGGGGGCGGGGGGGAGGGGCTGAGCCAGGTGGCCCTCAGACCCTGCAGGACATGTCAAGGGACAAGGAAATGCCACTGCTTTTCTTTCTTCCTCAACCCAAACCCCCTCCCTCACAGGTGGCCTCCATCTGGGGTCATCTCTGTGTCCACCTGTCAGGGCCGGCCTGGGGGTGAGGCCACTGACCCAGGCCACTGGGGGGAGGGGGCTCCTAGGGGCCTCCAGAGCAGCCTAGAGCAAGGCCCCAGGAGCGCCCGTGGTGGCCAGGCCTGGGGCTGGGGACAGGGCTCTGGCTGACTGCGGCCCACCTCGCGGAAGGGCTGTAAGGGGAGTGTCAGGTCCACACAGCCAGCTGGGCTGGGGAAGGGCCGGGTGTGTGCTCAGGGGATGGAGGGGCCCCCACACGTGGGGAGGGCCCATGTGCAGGAGCAGGGGCACAGGGTCAAGTTCTCGGGGCTTCCAGGATAGACAGAGCCCAGTTCAGCTGCTCGGGCACCAGACTGGCCGGGGGTGGCGGGGAGGACAGGGAGGCGGCCACAGCCTCTCTCGAAGGAAAGGAGGGCCTCCTGGCAGACGCGGCCAGAGCCCCGCCTCAGCCCCACGCCCCCGTGACTCAAGCTCTCCGTCGGCGTCTGTCCAGGGGGTCCAGAGGCCAAGAGGCCCAAGAAAAGGAGGCGGCACTGTGTGGGGCGAGGGACGGGGTGCGGAGGCCCCGTCCCCCCCAAACCTGAAAGCCAGGCGATCGCAGCGTCCACAGTGCCCGGGAGGAGAGGAGGGCGGCCACCCCCGCCTGCCTGGGGCAGGGCTGGGGCAAGCAGGGTCCTTCCGGGCGTCCAAGAACAAAAGGGAAACTGAGGCCCCAGGGCCTCCCTGCGCAGAGGGGCCCCGGCCCGGCGGGAGGCTAGACTTTCTTGGGTTTCCGGCCAACTTGGTAATAGTAGTAAATGCTGATGGCGACGAAAAGGAGGCGGCTCGCCAGGAGCAGCAGGGTCCCCGTGGACACGAGGCCCGTCTCGGCCAGCGTGGCAGTGACCACTGTGGAAGAAAGGCCGGGAGGAGTCAGAGGTCAGAGGAGGGGTGTGCCTCCCCCTGGTGATGCCACGCTGACCCCGCCCTGAGCCAGGGGTCCGCCAGCTGGGACAAGCAGGACCTGCCCCCTCACCCGACGCCACAGACAAGTCTGATGTCCCCACGGGGCAGGTACTGGGGGAGCATGTGGGCAAACCGGGGTGTGCTGTCACCCCCATGCTGGGAACAGAGTGAGCAATGGGCACGGAAGGCTGCAGGTGCACGGGCGTGTGGGAGGCTGTGGATATGTAGGTGTGTATTCAGGAAGCCACAGGAACGAGTCAGGTGTGGAGCACAGGTGTGCGGGCACACAGGTAAACACAGCCCCACGAGTCCCTCCCCTCAGACAGGCCTTCATCACTTCTGGAAACCCAGGTGGACAGAGCCAGAAGGGGGGGGCGCAGCTGCCCTGCCCGCACCCCCGCCCCTCCCTCACTGCCCGCCTCAGGACTCACCCAAGAACTGTACCCCGAAGTAGCAGGCTTCGGTGAGCAGAGTCCACCGGATGATGACCTTCTCCGCCGTGTAGAGCGCGTTCCACATGATCAGGGAGATGCCTGGGGCGGGGACAGAGAGCGGATGGGGGCGGGGCAGCCTGACCCCCACCCCCTTGGGGACAGGGGCAGGGGCAGGGGCCTGGTCTTCCTCCCCGTGGCCTTATAAGGCGAGGTAGCCGGGATCTCGACTTCCACATCTCCTGCTCCCACTCACATTCCTCAAATTAAAACTCATCTGTCCATCCCCGTCCAGTTCCTTCCAGATCCGACTCGGCTGCGTCAGCCAATAAGCTCCTTCCCGTCTATGTAACCTCCAGCTCACCAGAGGATGCCGGGCAAGTCCGTCCCCTCCCTGGGGCTGTCTTTTCAGTTGTGAAAGGGGAGAACTGAGCCCGTATCAGATACTGCGACCATTCTGCATTGATGGAGTCTACTGAGTTAGTGGGTTACCTGGTCCCCCCATCACATTTTCTTTCCCACTGTGCTCCTGGAGACAGAGAACCTGAGCCCAGTCAGGGATCACTAAGGAAGTCCCCGGGGGAGGCGGTGGGCCATATTTTTTAGTAGAAGAACCACCAGCTTAGCCTCAACCTCTTACCGTGTCTGCCAGCTCTGAACACCAGATACGCTCCCGTTCTATTTCAACAAACCAACCCCACAACCCGTAACTCCAGCTCTCCACCGCGTGGGTGAAGGGTTTGAAGCCGCCCCCATCTCCACCGCCCCTGCCCCAGAGGTACTGGAGCCGGCCTTTGAGGTTGAGTAGAAGTGCAGTGGGCACAAGGCTCAGCAAACTGCACGTGCAAAGGCACGGAGGCCTTCTGAAACCAGGGATGGGGCATCCTGAGGTGTGGCTGGAGTGCAGGGCCCCCCGGGGGATGGGGTAAGGTAGGTTTGGAAAGGCAGGCTGGATCCACCCCACAGAGGACCCTGAAGGCCAGGTGGAGCTGGGACTAAAGTCTGCAGGCAACAGGGAGCCATAGAGTGTTTTAGAGGAAGGGAGGGACACTATCTGTGCTGGGTTTGAAAGCTGTAACTCAGCTTCCTAACAGGCACCGTGTGACTCAGATGAGAGGAAACAAATGGGAGGCCCAAGGATGTGACGGTATTTGCAGACGCTGTGTTGATTTTGCCTCCTCCTCTAGGCTGTGAGGCCCCTGGAAGGCAGGGCCTGGTCTCATTCACCTCTGTACCCCAGTGCGCAGGCGGGCACTACACACAGCGGGCACTCAACTGCTTGTCCCAGGAGACGGCAAAGACAGAGCCCCAGTTCCCCCAGTGGCCACAAGATGGCAGCACACACCCAGCAGAGAGACTCATCAGCTGAACGGGGGCTGGGAAGGGGAGCCCCAGCACAGAGGAAGGCTCCCCAGGTTCCCCTCAGCCCAGGTTGGTCCCCCAGCTGCCCATCCCTCCCCCACAGTGCGCCCAGTGATACCCACTGAGGAGGGCGCCACCATAGAGGCGGATGGGGGTCTTGCTGGTCACCTGGGCTCCATCGAAGACGGCGTCATAGAGCTGGTGGGGGAAGGCGAGAGCCTGCGGACAGCGGGCGAGAGGCTCAGGGTGAGGGGGTCCCTGTTGAAACTCCCCCTGGACATCTCCTCCTTCCCCGGGGAGCAGGGCCGGGACCTTGACCCCCCACCCCTCCATGCCAGGACAGAAGGGGCTGGGGTGCCCAGGGGCCAGGAGTCCGGGCCATGGGCGAGGGACCTGGGATGCCCCAGGCAGGTGGGGCACAGGTGGGGGAGTGTCGGGAGCCAGGAAGGTGGAGGCAGCCAGACAGCCTGGACAGGGGGCCTCAGCATGACGGCCACGGGGGAGAGGGAGCCGGGGCCCAGGGCAGGGGGGGAGCCCCCGCGAGGCCCAGACGTGCGGCGGGGGAGTGAGACCCAGGGCCAGGTCCCCAGGGAGGCGGGGGCTCACCATGATGGCAATGCCGGAGAAGAGCACGGCGGAAACAAGCTGCCACAGCCTGGGGCGTGGAGAGGAAGGTCACAGCCAGGCCCCCGCGGCCACCCAGGCCCCAGGGGACCCTCCCCTCCCCAGCCGAGGAGCCCAGGGGTGGCTGGTTTGGGGGGAGGGAATGAGATGGGATGGAATCGAGGTCAACACGACACAGGGCAAGGCTGCCAAGATGGGGTCTCAGGCAGCCCCTCCCCATGACCCTGCCCCCCCAGACTCACACGTAAATGCTCACCTCAGCCCCAGAGGTTCCCGAACAGTAAACTTGATTTCATTGCCCAAGACCTGGCTGATCTGTGGACACAGGGGCGTCAGAGGCAACAATGAGAAGGCGGCTGACAGCACGCCCAGCCCACTCGCCCCCTCCCAGAGCCCCTCGCACACCCAGGGACCCCCGGGACCTCTGCTTAGCCAAGGGGCCACCCAGGCAGGGAGGGTCACCCCCTCTCTGCCTCCCTGACACCACGGCTTAAAGGAAGCTGAAAATACAGTGGCTGAGAAGGACAGCTCAGAGGTCTGCAGACGGGGGCTTGAAGGCCACTTCCTGGTGTGGCCTGAGGGAAGTCCTAAACCTCTTCGAGCCTCAGTTTCCTCATCTGTAAAATGGGTTAATAACTATATCGACACCTCCCAGGGCCAGCAAGAAGATTAAATAATGCTTACAGAGCAGTTGTGCAATACTGCGCACATAAAACACACTCATTCTAATGATGGGTTTTCCTTTTTATTATTCCCCTGACGTCTCTATTAAGTTTCCAGAAAAATGTGCTACGTTCAGGGGCTTGTGCAGCTATAGGGTCCTCGGCTACTCTTCTCCCCACGACGGGCCAGCCCCGCCTCCCCACACTGGTGCTCAGCGGTGGACCCCAGGCGTGGCCGGCTCCAGGCGCCCTCTGCGGCCCACCTTGGAGCGGTGGATCTCCCCGTCGTCGTCCTCCCCGCCCACGCCCAGGATCTTGCGGGTCTTCAGGCGGCTCACAAGGTCCGTCTGGCTGTGCTTCTTCATGAGAGGGGGAGGCTGCTTGGCTGCCATCTTGTCGGGGAACCCAGCGTCCGTGGAACGGCTGAGGGGAGACACAGGCCTCTGGTGCTGCGCAGTTTCCAGGCCTCTCCCCTCTTCCGGCCTCAGCTTCCTCATCTGTAAAATGGGCTGGGGCGGATGCTCCCAAGGCCCGTCTAGCTCTGCCAGCCCGTCTGGCCTAAGTGGACATGGCACACCCCAGGTGACTGGGCTGGATGGAGCCTCACAGCTGGCCCTGGAGGGGAGTTTGGGCCCAGACGAGGCACTGGGCTGGATGGGGCCCACACCCAGAAGTTCCTGGGAGAGGTGGGGGTAAAGAGGGGCTCGGGCTCCGTCAGGCAAACAAGGTCCAGAAGAGGGGAGGATCTGCCCAACCTGGGGCGGGGGTCCTGAGCCCGTGCGGGGTCCAGGACCCCCAGTGACCTTTCCCCATCCCTGCTGCCCAGCACGCACTCCCCCCCCCTCGCTCACATCTCCCAGAGGACCTCCTTCAAAGCCACCAGGGCTGAAACAATGGGAGGGGGTGGCCGTGGGACCCGCTGAGCCAGAGGAGAGCAGCCAGCAGTGTTGGCAGGGGTCCTGTGGCTGCAGTCCAGGCCTCGTCCCCGCCCTGCCACTGGCACCACCCTCAGCCTCGCCCCCTCCATGTCTGCCCCCCGTCCCCCACAGCCCCCAACCCCACCTGGAGCCAGGTCTCGAACACCTACTGTGTGCAGGCACTGAGCTGGGCGACGGAGACGCAGAGAGGAGCACGTGCCCGTCCTCACCTTGGGTCAGCACAAAACCTACACAGGGGAGACAGGACTGTCAGCCGCAGTGAGGTAAAGGCTTCCAGAAGCTTCCCCGGGGGGTGGCACTGGGCTCCTCTAATCACAGCCTCCCTGCAGGATGGGGACCATTGACACCCATTCCACAGATGAGGAAACCGAGCTCAATGCAGTTCCACCGAGACGGGTGAACAGCACTAGTACCCCCACCCCGCCGTGTGCCCCCCAGCGCCAGGGGCCTCCCGTATTCCAGCATCTCATTGCCACCCATGGCCCCCCTCTGGCAGAGCAGGAAAACCACCGCCGTTCACAGACAAGGCTCAGAAGTCACCTGTCCCTCAGCCAGGGGACCTGAGCTGGGCTTGCCGGACCTCCCTGACCAGTCCTCGGACCCCAGTCTTAGCGTTGTGTGGCCCCAGGCTGGCCCTGTGGCCAGGGCTGCCAGAGGCAGAAATGTCCCCAGGTCACCTGTGGTCCTCCAGCCTCCCAGCGTCTTAAAACAAAATAAAGCAGCCAGCAAATAAACATTAGAACAGAGAGTCCCATTGTGGGGTATTTGGACGATGTGGATAAATAAACTTGGAAAAACTAGGCAGGTAGCTACCAGCTTGAGTTTGGAAATACCAGCCAGAGTGGGTAGCGGGGTCTTCAGTGAGAGCGATGCCCCCCAGCCTGGTCCTCGTCGGTAAACGGGGGCAGTGACGCCTCCCCTCCACACCCCCGCCCGGGGACACGGGAGGTGGCTGGTGGTGACCAGGAAGGCAGTCCCAGGGCCCGATGCCAGTGGGCGGGGAGGCAGCCGGCCCCACGGGGAGCCGGGGTTTAACCGCACTGCTCCATGGGGCCCTGGACACTGTCACAATATCTCAGCCACTTGTCACCACCTCCTTGTGAATCCAGATAGCAGCTATAACCAGCCTGGCGGCCCTCCCGCTGCCAGGTGGGCCTGAGCAGGGCTGCCCACACCCGGGCACACCACAGCTCGGCCCCATCCGCCCCTCCGCGATGGCACCGCCCACCGGGCAGCCGGGCCCCCACCCTTCCTCTTCCCGCCTCCCCTCTGGCCTTGTCTCATTTACGCACAGCACGGCCATAGCTACCTTTTTTTGTTGTACAGTTATGTGAATTTCAGCACACACACAGAGTCATGTAACCACCAAATCAGGACACAGGGCAGTGGCATCGCCCCAAAAACTCCCTCGTGCTGTCCCAGCCACACCCTCCCCTCACCCCTGATCCCTGGCAATCCCTGATCTGCTGTCTGTCACTAGTTTTGTTTCTGTTTTTTCAAATATGTTAGATAAATGGAATCATATAGTGAATAACCTTTCGAGACTGGCTTCTCTCATTCAGCGTAATGCCTTTGAGATTCCCCCAAGCTGTCGTGCGCATCAACAGTCCACTCCTCTTCACGGCATAGTATGCTTCCGTGGAGAGACGGACCGTTCATCCAGTCACTCACAGAAGGACACCTGGGTCGTTTCTAGATTGTGACGATTATGAGTAGAGCTGCTATAAACACCTGTGTACAGGTTTTTGTGTGACCATAAGTTTTCATTTCTCGAAGGTAAATCCCCAGGAGTGGAATTATACCGAGTTGTACGGTAAATCTACTTTTAACTCTGGGAGAAAGTGCTCAACTGTTCCACAGAGTGGCAAACCACTGACATCGCCCACGATGCATGGGCGGTCCAGTTCCTCGGCGTCCTCGCCAGCTCCAGGTATGGGGAGGCCTTATGCGAGCCCTTCAGGTAGGACCCCCTGGCCGTTTAACCTTCTCGCCCAGGCCGGCTGTGCTACCTAACTGAGTCCTTACCGGCCCTGTGACTCAGGCAAGTCACTCACTGCTCTGAGCCTCGGTTTTCCCCATCTGTGAAATGGAGCTACGATTCCCACCTCCTAGAGATCTAGGGGCCAAAAGAGAAGCTTGGTCACAGCACGGGGTGCAGCAACTGCACACTGAAATGCAGGAATCGCATTTCATGAGGATGCGCTGTGAGCCAGGTACAGGGGGTGGGACAGGGCCCCTGCCCCTAAGTGGCTCACAGCCTGGGTGGGGACAGGGGCGCTGATCTGTCAGCCATCAATCAGAGCAAGTTGCTTCTCCTCCAAGCCCCAGTGCTCTCATCTGTGAAATGGAAACAGTAGCCCTTGTTTTCCCCTAGGGCTGGGTAAGGAGAAACAAAATAACGGACAGGAAGTGCTTTATAAAGTGCCAGTGAACTACTTCAGCTGGACAGCTGAGGCCACGCTCTGAGTTCAAATCCCGCGCCTACCGCTTCTTAGCTGTGTGACCGTGGGCAGGTCACTCAACCTCTCTGTGCCTCAGTCTCCCGATCTGTAGTTGGGAAAATTAAGGGTCCTGCCTCATAGGGATGCTGTGAGAATATCCATCTCCATGAAGGGCGTGGGGCAGGGCTGGGACCGTGCAAAGTGCTGGATTGAGATGGCATTTAGACACAGCCCCTCGCACCCTCCCCAAATCACCCATGTGGCAGTGGCTCTGGGGTGGAGGCCAGGGCGGATCAGGAGGGGGCCTAACTAGCACTTCCTGAGGTCTCCACCCCACCGGACAAAGCCCCCAGACCCCAGTCTCACGGCATAAGGCCGACACTCGGGCCACGGCCCACCGGCCTGGGCTCTCAGGCATCCCAGCTCAGTCAGCAGCGTTCCCCTGCCCGACAGCCCTCCCCACCGCACACACAGTGCTCCCCTCCGCACCACAGGCCCGAGCCCGAAAAGCGAAGGCCGCGGGCGTGGCAGTGCCAGCCTGCTGGGGCTGGGGACAGAAGGGGATGACGGCGCCCTGGCTCCACTGGACACCCCACATCACTCTTAGGTGGGACAGCTTTATCCACAGGCACTGCCGTCGGTACCTGAGCTGGTGGGACCCACTGTGGACCCCCCAGAGTCCAGCCCACCAGCGAGCTCACCATCAACAAAGGGCCCTGTGGCAGCCCAGGGAGAGTGAGACCTTGAACTTGACCTCCAGGGAACAGGGTGCCCTGCACCTGCCTCTGCGAAGTGAGCTGCTCTGAGCACCAAGCTCCGTCCCTTCTGCACCCAGGACTGGGCCCTGCCTGGGGGGTGGGCGGGCAGCTGCAACACTCCTACACACCCGCCAGCCCCGAAACAGGACCCCCCATCTGCCCTTGAACTCTCCTCCCCTTCAGGGCCACTCCAGGCGTTTCTTTGAGGCCTGGCCCCACTAAGTGAGGACAGAGGGAGCCTCCCTCCACTCCACTCCCTGCCCCCTGGCTGAACACAGGCTTTGGGGCAGCCAGACATGGGCTTGAATCCTGGGTCTGCCCTCTTCCCAGCTGCAGAGCCTTGGGCAAGTCACGGCCGCTCTCCCAGCCTGTGTCCGCCCCTGCGACACGGTGGTAATGAGAAGACCCCCTCTGCAGCAGAGCTGGAGGATAGAGAGGGCGCGCGGGCGGTGTCTGCGGCCAGGTGCCCAGCCCGGGACAGGCCTGGCGCACGCTCCCTCTGCTCCCCTCTTTTCACTCAGCCGTGCACAATGGAAAAAGCCTGCCTATGGGGCTGCCACGCTGCCTTTCCCAGACCGGCTGCCTTCCGAAGGGCCCCCAGGGCATCCCCGGTGCCAGGCTGCCCGAGGCCAGAGGCCCGAGGAAGGCGTGGGCAAGAGGCTGCCCCTCCACCGCCACGCTCACCTGGGAGGACCTGCCAAGCAGGGAGAAGGGACAATGGCTTGTAGCCCCCCAGCCCTCGAGTTCCCGACCCTCGGCATTCTGCCCCTGGCTGCCTCTCTGACCTCAATTCCCAAGAAAGCGGGCAAATCACTGTGCGTTTAACAGATGAACCACTGCCCACCAGGAAGGCCCTCCGCTCCCCCCACCTCGATGCCCCTTATTCTTCGTGGTCTTTGCACAGCCCCCCCTCCAGGGCGCCTTCCCCAGGGAACTGTGCCCTCCCTCCTCTGGACTCACAAGGGTCTCAGCAGGGACAACCACTGGCCACTTCCAGGCCAGACTCCTGGTCTCTTCATGGGCGCCTAGGCTCCCTGAGACCAACGATCTGAAGGCAGGGCTGTACTGTGCCCATCAGAGAGTCTGCCCGCTGGGCCTGGGCACCTTTGTCAGCACAGGCGAATGAGCGACAGTCGGGCCGAGGAAGCAGGCCGCCCCAACCCCACCCAGAACACTCCGGCTCACACACAGTTCCACGTGGCAGGGCCCGAGGGAGGCTCTGTGCAGACATACGCTGGACCGGGCAGGGAGCTGAGGATCTGCCCCAGGCCACATGTGCGCTGGTGGCAGAGGAGTTCAGGGAAGGGGCTTTGCAGTCAGACTGAGCCGGGTTGGAATCTGGGCACCCCTACCGGCCAGGTGGCCCCGGGCAAGTGGGTCATGGGGAGCTGGAGACCCCAGATCTCCAGCTCTCGGCAGAGGGCCTGGCCTAGGGGGTGCCCAGGAGACGGTGGGGGTTGGGGCTGGGTGAGACATGGCCCCCACCGCCTCAGAAAGCGGCAGCCATCACTGGAAGACAAGCGCCACGGGGCAGGGGGTCTGGTTTTGTTCACGGGGCCTGGGACGGTTCCGGCACATGAGGAGCTCAACAAAATAAATATTCGTGAGAAATCAGAGAGCAGGGGGAAGGGTCGAGAGGCCCCCTGGTGGCCAAGGTCCCACTCCCTGCAGCCCCCTCCTCTTCCTCATGTTGGGGAACATCTGAGGCCAGGAAGGAACATGCCCAGAGAGCTCCCAGTGGCAGGCAGACAGAGGGGCCAGGACTGGGCAGAGGCCCAGCAAAGCCGCCAGAGACGGAAGGAAGCCAGGAGAGGAGGGGAGCGGCTCACCAGGGGTACAAGTGTCACGGGAGGATGACAGAGTTGGGGGGGTGTACTTAATGATTGGGCAGACTTGGGGTCAAACCCCCATGCTTTATCTTGATTGTTCTGTGACCTCAGGAAAGTTACTTAACCTCTCTGAGCCTCCATCGCTTCCTCTGTGAAACCCCCCTCCTCCCTCTTCCTAGCTCACAGGGCGGTGATGAGCATACTCAGGAAAGGCAGTCGGGGGCCTGGCACCTGCTCTGTGCCCCATCAAGGACAATAATGAATAACATTAGGGGCGGCTGCAGGGCCAGCCCTGGGAGCAGATCAGACGGGGCCGGGACACCGTCCCCATGCTGGTCCTGGGGGACTCCTCCAAACCCCCCTGTAGCATTCCCAGGAAGCCTGGTTTCCATAGAGACGGATGGACTGCAGAGCTGTCCCCACCACGGAGACTGCCCATGAGGGCCGGCTGGGAACCTGACTGCAAGCAGGGGGCGGGTAGGGGCCTGGGGCCCAGAACACCCCCCAGCTGCCGAGTGTCCACTTCCTTCTCAAACAAGACCCTCTGTGGAGGGGGAGCACACCTGTCCCCCTCCTCTGGTAAGGAGAGCATCCTCCCCAAGGCTGGAGGTGGGGACAAGTCCTTCCAGACCAGAAACTCCTGGAATGCCCGCCACGACTCTACGAGAATGGCTGTATTATCCCCCCATTTTACAGATAAGGAAACTGAGGCCTGAGGGACTTATTCAAGTGTCTCTTGGGGGAAGCAGCAGAGCTGAAATTCAAAGCAAATTCCTATGCTTTAACCGGATATCCTGAGAGAGGCTGGTGTGTCTGGGGGTGTTCTTTGCTCAGCCTGATCCCCAAAAAGAACGAAGCTCCGAGCCATCTTCCCCATCCAGTCTCCTCTTGAAAGTCCCCGGTGGGTGGCCAGCCTCCCTTGGGTTAAGGCCCTGTGGCTCCAGCAGGACCTGGGAAGGGCAGCAGGGAGACCCATTGTTCTGTTATCGCATTGGTGCAGAATAGCTGGAAATGGGGCCTGGGGCAGGGCAGCACCAGGGCAGGGGGCAGTGAGAGACTCGCCAGGGGCCGGGAGAAGCGGAGGCAGGGAGAGAGTCCAGCAAGCAGGCCCCTGCGCCATCCACCCGTAGTCCCTTCCTGGGGCACCCATCACCCCCCTGGGCAAGACGGGGTCTACAGACTCCCAGGCAGAGCCCACCGCCAGGGCCCAAGCAGAGCAAGTCTCGCATCTCAGGGGCCACAACAGGGAGGGTGGGGGTAAAGGGACCTGTGTTAGAATCCCAGCTCTGCATTGCCAGCCCTGTGCCTTTGGGCAGATTTACCTCCGGGAGCCCCCATTCCTTCACTGCGAGTGGGGGTGATAACGTCTGACTTACTAGGTTGTCGGGAGGGCTGGAGCCAGACTGGGAAGTCACAGGACACAGAGGAACCTCCAAGGACCAGCTGCGATACTGACCTCAGGGCGGCCTCTGGGGTGCAGGTTGTGGGGGGTCTCAGGGCCCACAGGTAAGTGGGGAGCCCAGGCGAGGCTGCCACGGGCACGGCTTCCTGGCAGCGTGTCCCTCGACAGCATAACTATTCTGAAGGCCGGGCCTGCCATCCTCGGTCTTGTCTCTCGAGAGCACAGTGAGCCAGACGAGGGCAGGGCTGTGCCATCCGTCTCTCTTGTGTCCCAGCGTCACTGCCGGCTCAGAAGGACGAGGATGACAGAGGGTAGAACTGGCAGGGGAGAGGGAGGGGGACAATGCGAATCCTGCTGGGATGACACACCCAGTCCCCACGACAAAGAAAGGGATTCCACGCCCCACTTCCAGGAACCTCCAGGAACGTGGCAGCTGGCAGCAAAGGATGTACATTGAACTAGAAGGCTGGCAGGTGAGCCCTGAGTCACTGCGCTGGGAGACAGGACAGCTGAGGCCACCAGCAGACTCTGCCTTCCTGGGTAAGCCGGGCCCGACCTCAGGACTCAGTTTCCCCACCTAAAAAAATGGCAGTGTGGTTTCTAGGGCCCCTCCTGGCTGTAAAATTCGTGATTTGGCTTCCAAACCCTGCTGCTAGCCACAGTGCAGCAAGCAAGGCCCCAGCCCAAGACGCCCCGCCACCAAGTGCCACCACCCCTCACTGCTCCAGCGACCAACGTATTTCTTCTGTCTCTCTACTTGTTCTTTCCTTTGAAGGTGCCTAATTTCCAGAAAAGCAAAGGGAAGCCCAGACTTCATCACAAACATCTCCAAAGCTTCAGGGACAAAAAATAAACGCTCCCTGCTGTGTTGGAGGATGAGAGGGGCAGGGCAGAGGGCAAGGAGGGGACATCCCTGGGGACCTCACCCAGGGGTCTGAGCTGCTGCTGTGTGCAAGGCGGGTGCAGCCCTCTGAGGGCCTGCCATCCGTCACCACTCAGAAGTCACTGAGAGGGTCTTCCTGTCCCTACTGTCACTCACAAAGGGCAGAGCACGTGGAGAATTCCTGTCCTTTTCAACCCAGGGTGGGCCAGCCTCCCCCAGACCCAGTGGCCATATCACAGCCCTCAAAGGCGGCTGGTGCTTCCGGATCCCATGGGGCCAGAGGTCTCGTGAGAAGGCGACAGACACATCCCTCCCCATTCCCACCCCTCCCGCCTCCCTAGCTGCCCAGGAACTTGGAGGAGGAGGAGGGAGGGTGGGAGGCGAGTCTCCTTGAAGGATACTCCACCATTTTGAGCCAACTTTTTCAGAAGCAAGTGGTGATTTGCCTTCTGGGGGTGTTGGGGGAGGCAGGCAGAAGAGTCCCTGTACTTTTCCCAGGACGCTGATGGGCCAGAGCCACAGTCCAGGACCGACCATCTCCCCCAGGGTTCGGGGCTCTGGCTTAGCGGTTAAAGGAGTAGGTCACCACTCCAGAGGCCCGGGCTTAAATCCTGGCTCTACCATTAGCTGCGTGGCCTTGGGCCAGAGACACCACCTCTCTGGGCCTCAGCTTCCTCATCTGTTAAATGGGTGTGATAATGACACCTCCCTCCCACTGATGAAAAGATACACAAAGAACACCTAGAATAGTACTCGTTTCGCAGTGAATGCACAATAATATTGTCACTGTGGTCATTTTCAGACTGGAAGACTCAACTTCTTTGCTTCAGTTTCCCCCTTGCCCATATCAGCTTCAAAACAGGTCCCCTGCCAGGGCCCACATGTGGATACAGAATGAGGTGCTTACAAGGGGGTGGCCGCAGGGAGGAAACAGGAAGAGAGAGAAAAGGGTCCCTCTGGGTCAGGAGGAAGATGCTGCCCCGAGTGCACTGACTCCAGGCAGGCCAGGAGAACCTGGGGAGGGGGCTGGCAACAGGCTACAGAGACATGGAAACCCTTGGGGTACCAAGCCTGGGTGGCTCCCCTCCATGTCCCCGCACTTGGCCAGACCTGGCCCTGGGAGGGGCACGTTGAGGGAGAAGGGAAAGTATTATGGGCCAGGACTCAGAACATCAGGCACCCCGCCCCACAGCTGCCACTCCTGGACCCCATGTCCTGGGGAGACTAATAGGCTGTTTCTGAGCATCACCTCCCTCATCTGTGAAATGGGGACCCTTCATCCCTTCTCAGCCAGCCTTGCCTCCTATCTCTTCCGCACCCCCACTCCACCCTGGCTGCACTGGCTCCTTGCTGTTCCTCAAATACAGCAGGCACATTCCGGCCTCAGGGCCTTTGCACAGGCTGCTCTCTCTGCAGGATCTTTACTTCCCAAGCTACCCCCACAGCTCACCTCTTCAAAGCCTTAGCTCAAAAGTCACCTCTTCTGGGAGGCCTCCCTGACCACTCTATTTAAAACGGCAATCCCACCCCTGACCTCAACACTCAACTTCCCCCCCCTCATTTTCCAATATGCTATATAATTTGCTTATTTATTTTATTAGTTACTTGCCCCTCCCCCTTTAAGCCTCAGCTCCAGGAGGGCAAGATCTTTATTTTGTCCCCAGCTGTCTCCCAGGGCCTGGAACTATGCCTGGCACTCTGTTCACTCAATCGTTTTTACCACAAAGCTCACAAACACTTCGTCCAATAAGTGAAAGTAAAGAACAGTCCAGAACCATGTGAATATCAGGGGTCATTGTTAACTCCACTCCCCCTCCTACTCTGCACCTTAGGAGGGGCAGACCCTTTCTCCAGCAGAGGGGGTGGGGCTATCCTAAGATCTTGGGGGAGGGGAGACAGCTGAGTGTGGGGTGGAGAGGCCGCGGGGGCCCTGGGGGCAGCGCCCCGCGGAGAACAGGCCTGAGCTGTGGGTCCGGCGGTGATGACAGCCCCGCGCGGGTGGAGGGCTCTGGGCCTCAGCCCTCCACTCCAAATTTGGAAGGACTGATTAAGCTGCCAGCGCGTGGGCGGAGAACGAGAAGCCAGGGCAGCTGGTTCCCAGGATACCGGGGCCAGAGGGGACCTTGGGGCCCAGACGACCCATTTTACAGATGGGATAACACAGGCCTGGGGGATACGCAGTGTCTTATTTCCTAACAACCCAGCAAGAAAAATCTTCCCTCCCCCTGGGCTGAGAGTGGGGCTGCGGCTGAGAGAATGGACAGTGGCCCTCCTGGCCCTCCAGTAATCCCCCCCACCCCGCCTCGTGTCCCTGACCTCTGCCGGCTGCAGAAAAAGAGGGTCGTGACCCCTCTTCACGGGCCGCCAGGGCTGGAGGTACAAGAGGCCGCACGGTTGGGGTGTCAACCCGGCCTTCTCCCCGCAGGGCGGCCCCACCAGGAAAAGTTTGTGTGGAGATCAACCAGGAACCGCGGGGCGGCGGGGCGAGGCGGCCTCGGCCGACCGCGCTGGGCTTCGGAGGAACCTGGGGATTTTCGGGCCCCGCCCCCACCGCCCCCGCGGAGAAACCCGCTGCTCCAGGGCGGCGGGCGGGGCCCGGGACTGGGTGGGGCGGAGGAGGGGGAGCGAGGGGGCTCCGAGCGAGCGCCGACCCTGGGGGCGCGCAGAGGGTGGGCGCGGCGCTCTGGCCGTTCCTCTGCAGACCCCCGCGCGCGTGCGAGCATTATGCCCACCGCAGGGGGCCCCCGCCCACCCAGCGCCGTACCAATGGCCCTACACTGCCCCCTTCCTGCTGAGCGCGCGACTTAGGGGAGAGTGGGGGGCGTCGGTCGCCACCTGTGCTTCCCCTGCCCGCCGCGGCCAACAACGGGGGCTTAGGCGCGGCTTCGGTTTCTGCCTCTCCCCGCATCCCCTGGGGTCTCTCCCCGTCTTGCCCCTCCCCCCTCCCCTGTGCTTTATCTCCCCGCTCCAGGCGCTCATCCACCTTCTGAGACCCTGGCCTGAAGGCTGCGGACCCCAGGCGGGGAGCTCCGGGCGGCTGGGCGCCACGGATCCTCCCACCCAGCACCCCTGCCCACGGCCCCGCGAACCAGAAGGTCGTGCCAGACTTGTGGGCAGCGGGATCTCCGCCACCTCGGTCCACGGCCCTGCGGGGGCGAAGCGGGGAGGCGGGGGACTCGCAAGTTTGTGCCGCGTACTCCTGGGGCCCGGGAACAATGGAAGGGGGGCGGAGGGGAGAGATGGGGGGGAGGGGACAGACAGCCACAGCCGAGCGCGGGGACCGAGTCAGACCCCAGGGAGAAAGAAACTGCTTTTCGCTCCGTTTCTCTTGCTCCGGAGCAGAGAGCGCGAGCCCGAGAGGGGGAGGCCGAGGGCCAAATCAACAGCCCAAGAGGGAGGAGACGGCGGAGCGTGGAAGCCGGGAGAGAGAGGGAAACCGAGTCAGAGGGAAAGGCAGGGAGCCGAGATCGCGAAGGAGAGGAACAGAAGAGGCTGCGGGACGGCGCCTTGGAGAGCCGAGGAGGGGACCCCTGGGGTCCCGGCAGCATCCGCCGGTGCCAAGCGGTCGCGGGGCGCCCGGCTTCGGCGCCTGGGATCCTCACTGTCCCCAGCGGGCCCTGCGGCCGCACGAGCCCCGCTGGGCTGCGCTGCGCAGGCACCGGCCGGCGGCGCGAGGGGAACGTGCGAGGCTCCGAGGCGGCGGCGGGGAACAGAACTTACGTTGCTAGCGCATGCTGGCGCCGGCGCTGCGCGGAGCTGGCGTGCCAGGGGACCGGGGCCTCGGGCGCCTCACATCGCGCCGCCCGCGCGCGCAGGGCAGGGCAGGGCCGGGCCGGACTGCGCGCGGAGCCCTGCGCCGCCGGGGTTTGCCCGAGTCTGGCGGCCCGCGCTGGTCCCTCCTCTCCGTGCCGCGCACAAGCCAATGGCGCGCCGTCCCCTCCCACGCGCCGGGCTGCCTCGCCCCCGAGGGTGGCCGGCGGGGCGGGCGGGAGAGAGGGGCTGGGGGGACTGGGCTCCGGGGCTCCCCAGCCGAGGCTTTCCCGGAGACCGCCTGCGGGGGGCGCGCTCACGCCCCGGGAGAAGGCGCTTGGGAATCAAGACGGAGGGCCCGCGCCGCCCAGGAAGACTTGCTTGGCAAGTTCTGAAGACTGCGCCCCTTTTGTGAGACCATCAACACCCCCATGGGCTGGCAAACCACACTGTCTTAAATATCCTCGGGGTATCCCCTGGGGCCTAGGCCAGTGTCTAAAATGGAAGAGTTTTAGCTGGAAGATACCCAAGTATGTAGTAACACAGCGACAACAGCGGTCACCTCCGCTGGGCGCCCGCGCGGTGCCAGGCACGTCGTGCTCAAGGAGCTACAAGTATTAACTCATTTGATTCTCACAACCAACCTATGAGGGGGGGGATGAATAATCCCATTTTCCAGATGGCTGTTTGATTTCATTTAGCCTTCTGGCTTCCAGCCTAGGCCCACCTTTCTCTCCCCCTGCTTGGTGTGACTTTGCCAAATAACTTGACCCCCCCTCCCACATACACCTTCTTCATCCTCCCCCCGCCTCTGCGATGTTACTGTAAATTGCACTGTCGCCGGACTAAGATCTTATCTGGGGCTCCTGGACATGTGAGGAGGGCACAGTTGAGAGACCCTTTATCTCGTAGATCCTGTGGGGGCAAGGCTGGGGAGAATGGAGTTTGGGGGTCCTGGAGGCTCTCTGGGAGCCTTTCAGCCTAAAAGAAGGAGGCTCCTACAAACGACACTCTCCCTCGCCCCCCCACCCCCCCTCCCGAATCTGGCCTCATTTCAACCCCCATGACCAGTAATGTGCTCTCCCACCCCAACTCTTACCACCCTGCACCCCCTTCCTTAGAAAAACATCCGCATTTCTTCATCTTGTCTTGGTGTGTGTATGTGTGTGCGTGTGTGTGTGTGTATGTGGGGGTGTGTGTGTGGAGGGAGGAGGAAGGCAAGGTTGTTGACGTGCTCCATTTCGCAAGCCAAGTAAATGGGGCAGAGAGAGCTGAGTGGCTGCCCCAGGCGTCTCGCCAGGTGGGCATTTTGACTCCTGGTCTGAGTTCTTCCTGCACCGGTTCCCTTAAGGGTTAATCACGCAGGCTCTGGAATCAGACCGCCCAGGTTCAAATCCAGGCTCGGCCTTTTGGTGACAGTGCGGCCTTGGGCACGGTCCTTAACCTCTAGGTGTCTGGTTTCCTGGGTCTACAAAATGGGGACCACCCAAGGTAAGAGCCGCCTGTGGTTGTTGGGGAGATGTCTAGTTACGCGGGGCATCTCACACTTATTGAGTGCGGACTGTGTGCCAGGCACTCGGAGCTGGCATGCCAAGCAGACTCCCACTGCCCTCGCCAGAGCTGGGACTCGGCTGGGACTGTGCCCTTGACGTGGAGTAGACGGTACAGCGCCTGGCTCATAGGAAGTGCTCGGTGACTGTTAGCTGTCCTGATCACCAAGGTAACAACTCTGATCCCGAGGCACCGCTGTGGCCCACATTGCCGCCATTCCTGCTCCCAGCCACGTACCCTGCCAATAATAAGTGAATGAGTGAATGAGTGAATGAATGACTACAGACCGGGATTGTTCCTAGGGCTGTTGAGTGAAGCACAGACCCGCGAGCCCCTGACTCAGGGCTCAGTAATAGTCTTTGTTATAACTCAGTCTCAGCTCGCGGCCTTAACAGAGCTGGCTCAGGCTGGGATGATGAATTCATCTGCCGCTCCTTCCTCTGCCTTCCCAGCACGCAGGGATCTGGGTTGCTGAAGGGAGGGCACCAGCCTCGCTAGCGTGCAGTGTCACCCCTCATTGTTCCCCCTGCCTTGGAGACACTATCAGGCCTCCCCTGGGTGTGACCACTGGATGTACCCAAGAGCCTGACCCTACATCAACAGAAAGAGGGACTTTGTAACAATCACCCCAAGATCTCCAACGTGGAAGGGGCTGCCTTAGTGTAGTAGTGAGCACCCTGTCGCCAGCAGCATGCAAGTAGAAGCCAGGCAGAGTTGATGAGGGATGCTAAAGGGGGGATTCACGCCTCAGGTGGCATTTGCTGTGGATAACCTTTGAGCCCTGGGTGTCTTGATTCTTGTTCTCTCGGTTTCCCAAGCCCATCAGCTCGGAGGCTGGGAGCACAGGCTGTCCCACCATCCTTCACAAAGGAGGCAGTCATGACGGGGCCCTGCCTGTGTGCCAGGCCCGGGGCTGGGTGCTGGGCCCGGGGTAGGGGAACAGGACCCAGTCCCCGTCCTTGAGGAGCTCACAGCCCCTGGGAGACAGACAGGCACACAGATAGCAGCAGCGGAAACAGCTCACAATAACAGGCAACGTGGTTGCGGGGCCGGAGGAGAAGGAAGGGGCTCTCTCCATTACCCACGCCCACCGCATCCGCTTCCCTAAAGTGCTCGCCGGTTAGAAGTCTCGTTCTCTTCCTTCCTATGCGCCTTTCTAAAGGGATGTGCGCCTGCTTCAGGAACATTCCTTCAACCGCCATTCTGCCCTTAACTCTTCTGCGTTACCTCGTCTTTACATCGGGCGTAAAGAAATTCGCCTCGCTGGACTGTCACGAGGATGAAAACACGTTGGTAAAGCGCCCCCCAAATCTAGGCAAGGATGGGTGCTTGACACACGGGAACAATGAGGTGTCATCGTCATTTACAGCACAGGAGGAGGAACACTGCGAGCAGAGAGAGGGGTTAGGACCCTGGCTCTGCTCCTCCCCAGCTCTGTGACCCTCTGCGGCTCAGAGAAATGGAAATACAAAAATACTGCCTCTCAGCGCTCACGAGAGTCAAGTGAGGCAATTAGAGGAAAAAGGTTTGCAAAATGGAAATGCTGATTCCTGTTATTATCGGTTCTCGTTATTGTGAAATGTCTCCCTGAAGCCCCAGGAGGGCGTGGCTGGGGGTGGAGCCGGAGACGGCCAGCTGGGGGCGGGTCACTCCCTTCCAGCCTCCCACAGGAGCCTGGGAGCAGCTGGGCCTCCATCTGCTCGGCCCCTCAGCAGGGGCGAGCATCTCCTCCGTGCAGCCCTGCCGCCCGGGTGTGGCGCGTGAGTGTGTGAGTGTGCCCGTGCAGGTGGGTGCTGGAAGGTGGCACGGGCACAGGGAATGCCAGTGTCTGTGGCCGGAAATCACCTGTGGATTGTGAATCCTGGGCAAGAATGCGGATCCCACTGGATTTCAAAGACGCCAGCAGTGGGACTGGTGTTGGCACCCAGGGGGTGGGAGAGAGAGGCTGGGGGAGTGCGGGTTGGGTCTGGTCTTCTGGTGTAGGGCCTGGGCATAGGTCTCGGCGGGGACCCCCTCCCTAGGGATGGGGGCACGTGGAGGAAGAGGATGTTGTCAGAGGCCTGTTGTGGTTGAACCCAGAGGGCATGGAGCTGATGGATCTGAGTTCAAATCCAAGTTGTGGGACCACGGGCCAGTGCCTCCATTTCTCTGAGCCTCAGTTTTCTCATCTGTAAAATGGGGATAATGGAAGGGCCTACCTCCTAGGGGTTGTTGGGAGTGTAACAGAGAGGATGCATGTGAAGCCCTTAGCAAGGAGCAGGCACATATAAACTTCTGCTGCCGGTATTATTAGGCAGCCCAGAAGGAGGGCGGGAGAGGGCCTCGGCAGGTGCTGGTGCTTTGTAACCTGGAAAAGGTAGCTCTAGGGTAAGGGTTGTCAAGCTGGGGTTAGTCGAAGCTGCCACAAGCAGCACCATCTTGGCCCAGGCCAAAGGGCCCCGTCCCGGGACACAGGGACGCAGCGAGGCGGGGAGCGGGCTCTCCTAGTCCCCGCTGTTCCCCATCCTGCTTCCCCTCACTCCCTCTAGCCCTTCCTTCCCTGTGAGCCGCCCGGCAGGAAGGCCTCTGGGGCTTTGCTCTCCGCCCCTGGGGGTCGCAGGCCGAGCACAGCCTTGGAGACTGGGAACAGCTGGGAGCTCAGGAACTCCGAGGCAGGCAGGCCTCCCGCACACAGCCGGGCCGGCCTCCAGCTAGGGAGACTGCCCAGGCCTCCCCCCCTCCACCCACTCCCCCCCAGCCACCCTCCCTCCTGTGACCCACCCCACCCCCAGCCCCGAGAGTGCTGCTCCAGGACTCCGGAATGTCAAGCAGCTCCTCACCTGCCTGAGCGACAGCCCAGTAGGAGGGGGTGGAAGCGAGGAGGCTCAGCCCTCTCCAAAGGCCCGGGACCAGAGGAGCACAGCCAGCCCTTTCCCACTTCCAGTGGGGCGAGGCTCAAGGGGGCAGGTGAGAGCAGGGCTGGGAGTTAGACCATCCTGGAGTTAGGGTCAAGCCCCTAGTCCTCTGCTAACTAGCTCTGTGGCCTCAGGCAAGTTACTCAACCTCTCTGAGCCACGGTTTCTTCACCTGTCCAATGGAATGAGGAAAACTGCGATGACCCGCAGGGTCCTTGGACGATTAAGTCCTGAGCTTGGATCTGGCTCACAGTGAGTGCTCAGTAAGTGTTCACTGACCCCATGAATGAATGAAATGTGGAAATGGCAGTAAGTGGGGATGGAGGGGGGCGCGTGTGGCCGTCTGCAGGAAAGCCACCTTCCCCCAGCTGGGAGAGTAGGGGGGTGTCTGTGGGCTGTGTATCCTAGGCCCAGGACACCCGCTGCTCTGTGCTGGTGTGAAGGGGGAGCTCCCCAAACTGAGGGTAGAGTCTGGACTATCTCTCTGGGCCCGGCAATGCATCCACAAACCAAACGAGAGCCCCGGGCGGGTCCACACTCTCTCTAAGTGCTGAGTACTGACCAAGAAAAGAATTGCTGTGTGTGGGGGGGGTGGGGAGTGGGGTGCAGCAGCTGGACCCTCGGCTTGGGAGACCCCCAGAACCCCTTCACAGTGAGAGCCTACAGCAGCCACTCTGGGCTGTGCGGTCAGGGCCTTGGCCCCTGGGTGGCCGGCTAGGGCTGCAGCCAGCACCTCACCTGCCTCCTGCCCAAGGGATGCTAGGCTACTTGGGTACCACACCCCAGAGGGCGTCCTCATCATCTCAGTAGAGAGCACTCTGAGCCCTTCTCCGTGCCAGGCCCTGGTCTAGGCGCTTTACATGGATTTAATCTTAACACATCTCATAAGGTGGGTACCATTATTAGTCCCATTCTATAGATGAGGAAACTGAGGCCCACTGAGTTACATAACTTGCCCAAGGCCACACCCTAGAAAGCAGCAAGGTCAGGACTGGAACCCCAGGGAGGCTGGCGCAGTGCCCCCGATGGCTCTAGCTGTGCTGGTGACCCAGGGAGGGATGGCTGATCCTCCACAAAGCCGTGCCACTCCTTGCCCCACCCTGTCAATACAGTCATCCAAGTGTGGGGCAGGGCGCCACCTGTGCCAACAGACTCTCATTTATAGATCACTTCCCAGCAGTGGTTCTCAAAGCATGGTTTCAGGGAATATGTTAGAAGTGCAAGGGAGTCCCCGGGGTAGCAATCTGCCTTTCAGCCAGCCCTCCAGGTGCTGCTGATGCGAACTAAAGTTTGAGAACCATGGCTTTGGAGTTTGCAAAGCTGTCCTAGTGTTAAAAAATGAAATTCAACTGCGTACATGTGAAAGATCTTATTGGCTTTATTCAGCAATTCATGAATCGGGCAGCATCCCATCTACACGCAGCAGACATGAGGGAGCTCCGAGGAGCTGGACAAAACAATGGACTTATAGGCAGAAGGGAGTAGATCAAGGAAGTTATACCAGCAAAAAGCGAGTTGGTTGTGGCAAGGTCCCTTCCCTTCAGGGGCGGGCAGGGTCCGTCAGGCTGAGGACCTCACTAGGATCAGGTAATTCCTGCTGGACTGGTTTAAGACTCCATTTCCGGAAGAGACAAAACTGTACTTAAGTCGAGGTTTGGTGACATGGGGCTTAGCATCAGTGACTCCATTTTGGGCCTGTTGTCCTGTTTTTAACACTAGTTTCTCTCATTTAAACTGACACATTGGTCTCATTCAACCCATTTTACAGGTAAGGAGAACGAGTCCCTTTGCCAGAAATCACCCATCAGGGAAGCGGAAGAGACGGGCCTGGAGCCCGCAGCTTTTGGTTCTGGAATATTTTGGTTTGTGTTCTGGGGACCAGACTGCTGACCAAAGTGGGGAGGCCGAGGGGCTCTGAGCTGGGGGGCTGCGGGAGGAGGGGTCGGGCCGTGTTTATTCCCTGGGAGGGGCCCCAACCCAAATCTACATAAATAAAGCCCAGCCTGGCGTTTTGAGGGAGCGGTTTATTAATACTCGCGGGGCCGCTGCCGAGGCGGATCAGGCGGATCGCGGTGACAAAGGAGGCGTCGTTATGTAATTGCTCCGAGGACGAGGACGAGGACGAGAGAGGGCTGGGGCGCGGGGCGGATGGCGAGCTGGGGGGCGGGCCGCGGGGGGCTCCGGGCGGGGCGGGGGGAGCACCTGCCGGGAGTCCACCCTCTTCACTCCCCGCTCCCTCCTCCCACGCCTGGAAGCGGGTTAACCCTTGCGTGGCTGGGTGCTGCCCTTCGCTCCGGACAAAGGGGCCCCCCAGGGGGATCCCCTGTCCCTGGGGACCCCGGAGGCGGAGCCATGGCTTCCCCTCCCCCACTCACCGCTGCCCCTCCTTGGCCCACCCTGGCTCTGAATCGGAGGAGAGAGAGAAAAGACCAATGCCTCGGGCACCTTCTGGGTGCCAATGGGGCCTGCATCAAACTCAGCATCCTCTGTGAGGTGGCCCATTTTACAGGTGGGGACCTGAGGCCCAGAGAGGGCTGGCTTCACGCACCAAGAATTCCACTCCCCAAATTTGTGAGCTCCAAAGCCCACGTTTTTCCCCTTGTACCCCACAAAGCGTCCAGGGATCAGTTGTTGCCTCAGTTTCCCCATTTGGGGTCAAAGTGCCAGGATGCTGTTGACTGTGTGCGTCTCCACAATTGGTGCCTGGGACGCTGGTGTCCACTGAACAGATGGCGCCAGGGACAGGCCATGGCTGTTTGGGCTGGGGGGTCAGCGCACCAGGCCTGCCCCCACACTGCCCACCATGCCCAAGCCCCAGAACAACCCCCGCCATCCCCCAAACACTGGTGCTTCAGCCCTCTGCCGGCAACACCCTCGTCCCGTCCACCATGCAGTCTCATCCAGTACCCCCTTCCCCCGGTACACACCAGGAAGCCTTCAAGGCTGTCCCCTCCAGCCCCGGGAGCACTGGTGGCAGCGCCCGACACACTGCATTATGGGAGCTCTTGTTACCTGTCGGCCCCATTAGGCCACGCGCTCTGGGCCTCATCTTCACAGGGCCGCCCGCCCCCGCCTGGCGCACAGTAGGCCGCTCCCAGCACTGGCTGCATGTGCAACCCTCCGATGGTTTTAATTCATGGGGACAGTCTTCAGACCCCAGCTTCAGAACTCCTCAGACCTGCCAACTCCCAGCTGCGTGCCTTGGGCAACTTTTGTCACCTGCCTGGGCCTCTGTTTCCCCATTAGTAAACAGGGCTAATAGCACTCCCAGTTAGTGTTTACTGAGCACTTGCTATTCGCTGGGCGACTTCGCGGCCTCTACACACCAGCCTGAGGAGGGAGCTACTGTCATTATCTCCACTTTATAGATAAGAGCCGGGATTCAAACCCCGGGCCCCTGTCTCCTGTGTTTCCAGTCTCCCTTTCACAGGGTTATTCTGACGATTAGATGAGAAATAGTTAAGGAGCAGCATACAGAAGGCGCTCAATCATGTTTATGTCCCTCCACTGTAAGGCTTGGGGGCTCTCCCCTTTCGCCCTTTAGTCTCGGGGACCCCCGCCGTCCCCGGGCATTCTGGGGGCCCCTCTGTGGGGGTGGGGCTGCAGGAGGGGCTGCAGAAGGAGGAGTTCTGTTTCCGAGTGTAAATAAACGATGGTTTTATATCCTTATGTTCAAAGAAGGGCACAGTGCACGTTTGCCGATCTAAGTGTGCTGGGTTGCAGCTTCTCCATGTTTCGCCAATTGCTAAGACGTGTTTTCAGCCCCAGGCGGTAAACAGAAGCCCACTCCCCTGGCTGCTCCCATGGTCCTGGAGTGGAGAAGGATGGCTGACCCCAGCCAGGCCTGCAGAGAGAGGAGGTATCAGGGGATACTGAGGCACGGAGAGAGCTCCTGGGGGTCTCCTCCGGCCGTGAGAACTGCAGTAAGATTCCTCACCTCTGAGCCTCGTTGACACAGCTGGAAATGGGCCTGTTCCTAGTGCCCTGTCCATTTCACAAGAAAAGTGGCTGTAAAAGTGCTTCGTACTCGTGAATAACATTGTTGTCTTTATTGTTATTAATATGGGGAGCAGTTAGAGTACCCAACTCCGTTTTGCCCGTTCTGGGCCTCTCCAACTCAGCTGCAGCCACCTCCCTTACGTGCCACCCCAGCCCTAGCCCAGGCCACCGTCATCTCTCACTGGGACTGCTGTCTCTCCCCCCGCTCAGCTGCGCCTCCTCCAGGTCACCCTCTACTCAGCACTCCAAGAGAGCTTGGAAAAAGGTGATCAGAGATTATGAAACATGGTTTTCTCTCTTTCTCAGCATAAAATCCAGACTTGCCCCTAGGGCAGCCCTGCGTGCTCAGGCCCCTCTGCTCACTCCCCCCACTCCAGCCACACCAAGTCCACCCTCCTACTTCTCGTATCCACTGAGCTTGTGTCCACCCCGGGCCCTTTGCACATGCTGTTCCCTCTGCCTGGAATGCTCTGCCCTGCAGGCCTTCACATGGCTGCCTCTCTCTCTCCCCACGGGTGTCAGCTGAAAGGTCACCTAGGCCCGCCCAGATCACCAAATCACAGCAGACCCCGTCACTCAACTGCTTCACCCTGTTTCCCTGTCCTTATAGCATGAGTCACCTTCTAAGATTACCTTTGCATTTTAAAATCTACCTGTTTCTTTTACCTGCCTCCTCTAGAATATACTCTGCTTGAGGGTAGAGGATAAAGACTTTACCTGTCTCACTCACCATTGTATTCCTAGCACCTTACTCTATGCATATTGCGTAAGCTGAGAGAGAGAGAGACAGAGAGACAGAGAGAGAGAATTACTACTAATAAATGACAGTGGAGAGCAGGGCCATGGGTGTTACTCTTATTGCAGAGGGGGCATTGCAGTGCACAACCTGTGCAGCAGTACACGGCAGCCCAAGAGGAGGCCATCATGGATCTGCCACTTCCTTCTGCAAGATTTTTAATGAACTTTATGTTTTTCCAGCCAAAACGAATGAAGGAATAAGTGCATACATGCATACATATGTAAAACTAGTGACGAGTGGAATCCCATTTTTGCCTCAGAGAAGCTTGCAGTCTGGTGGAGGAGACAGACGTCTGAGCAGATGCTACACCCCGTTGCCCTCCTGTGCTTTACTCTGCCCTGCGTCCGGACCTGTCCTGTGTGCTGTTCCCTCTGCTGGGACCTTCCTCCCCCATCACGCCCCAGTCTTCATCTGCCGGCTCTTGCTCCTGCTTCTCCTAGCTGATTTCCTCTGGAAACCTCTCCTGGCCCCTCACCTGCACCCCCCACACTCTAGCCCAAGGTTGGGCCCCCACAGACCCCCGAGCTGACCCAGCAGCTCCCTCAGGGCGCTAGAGGGGATTGGACAGCTAGGTCCTGAGTGCCCACGGCTGGCTGAGCCCTGCTCCTGGGCAGGACGGTGTCTGTTCGCTGCTGTGTCTCCGCGCCTAGCACAATGCTGGCACCTTGTAGGCATCTGAAAAGTGTGGGAAGAGTGGGGGGATGCGGGGAGACTGTGAGAGCAGAGGTGGGCTCAGCTGCCCCCCTCCGACACACACGCAGCTCCCCTGGCCCAGGCATCCGTCCCCCCAGGAGTCCAAGAAGCCTGATTCGAACCTCCCGGGGGAGCTAACCTCTGAGCTACTCCCCACCCGCCTGCTGTCGCTGCCCACCCCCGCCCCCTCCCACTTTCCCTGCCCCCAGAGGGGCCAGGGCAGCCTGGAGGACAGAGAGAAATCCTCGGTCCCCTGGCCTCTCTCCTCTGTCCCTCTCTCCCGCCTCCTCTCTTTTTCTTTCTGTTTTGCTTTGCACCCAGTCCCCTCCCCCAGCCTGGTGAATACAAACCCACAAGAAAAGAAGGAAAAAGGCCCACACAGTGGTGTCAACAGTGAAAAATCACCAATTTAAGGAGTAATCGCGGCCGTAATGATTGTTGAGCCCTGAGTCACTGCAGAAAAGCAGGCGGAGGCTCTGGGACTCCCGGGCCCCCGGAGTTGTGCCGCGTGGGTTGTTTCAGGACCTCAGCGTCTCCATCTGTAAAATGGAGGGAATCCTCTCAGCCCAAAGGAACCCGCAAAGTGGCACCTTCACCTCGTGATTCTCCCTGGGGCGCAGGCGGCCAGGGTGGGAAGCATCCTGGGACGTATTCTCCCTGCACGGGGCCGGTGGGAGAAATGCAGTGCCCGGGGGGACAGGGGTGCCCAGAGAGGCTCACAGCTTCGGGGGCCTTGGGAAAGGCTTCCTGGAAACGGTGACATGTAGCTGAGCAGGATGGACGAGTGGGAGCTATGGAAAGTGATAGAGTGATGGAAAGGCAGCCCTGGAAGGGACTAGGGATGCCATCTGGTCCCACGCTCTTGTTTTACAGATGGGGAAACTGAGGCCCAGGAGGGCTGTGGGAATTGCTCGAAGCCACCCACCCCTCAGTGGCAGCGCCCAAATTAGAATGCAGGTGCCTTGAGTCCCATTCCAGTGGTCTTTCTTCTGATGTCAAACTAGCTCATAGTGACAGTGAGGACAGTGTGTTGAATGCTTGCTGTGGGCCAAGCTCTGTGCTTGATGCCGTGTGTGTGTGTGTGTGTGTGTGTGTGTGTGTGTGTGCTATTTCCTTTCCTCTTTGGATATTCCTGTAGGAGAGAATTAGAATATGGGCTTATTTTACCTTAGCGAGGTTCAGAGAGGTTAAATGACTCATCCAAGGGCACACAGCACTGCTTTCCTAGCCCGCACAGTCCCTCCTGGCGGCTTCTCTCACCAGCGCCATCTCACACCAGCAGTCCCAAGAGGAGGGGGTGCGGCTTCTGGGCTGCGTCTCTAGGTGGGCTGCCCTTCTCTCTCCTCTCTAAAGAGGGTGAGGGAGGGGCCGCTTCCCCAGAGGGGTGAGGAGGGAGCCTGGGCTTTCCCTCCAAGCCCCCACAGGCAGGGAAGGCAGATGCTCAAGGAGACAAGAGGCTACATTTAAAGTCCCCATCAAAAAGAGTCTGCCTTGCCAGGGCTGGTCTGAGATGCCAAGCCCCCTGGGGGTGAGTCCACCTTCTGGGGGAGGAAACTGGGGAGGAGTGGGGGAGGGGTTGAGGAGGCCCAGGCCCAGGGAGGAGACGCAGCTCTCAGCGGCCAGCGGCCCCTCACCAGGACCCCACACTGCATGGGGCGCCGGGACAGTGGGCCGTCTCTTAGGAAGTGGGGCTATTGCTCTGGGCACCACAGAAGCAGGGCCACCAATAAAATGATGGGAGGTGTTTTAAAGAATTTTTTTAAAAATGCATCAAATTACTATTGTCATTGTGGGATTTCCTTAGAGTTATTTTAGAGTTTAGTGTTTTTATTTAAGATTGCGCTGGGGATAAGGGGCGACACCATCGGCTTTCCAGGACTTGGGACCGGTGTTATAACTGGGAGGAAGGGAGGAGGGTCTACGGGCCATTCCCGCTGTCCCCTGGGGAGATGGCCGGGGACTGTTGTCCAGGAGCCCTTTACTGAGGAGCCGCAAGTGTTCAGGACCAGGCCTGAGTCTGGTCAGACTTCACTGTGTGAAATTTACTTTGTGAAATTGTGTGCCGTGTGGGGCTTCGATTTCTTCACCTGTGAATGGGGACGGTACTCCTTCCTGCCTGCATCACCGAAATTCACCTGCCATTCAGGCTGCAGATAAACAGAGAAGCTGGGGTGGCAGTGCCTGTGAGACCTTCCGGAATCACCTGGAAAGGTTATCAAGAATGCCCCCCCAGACCTCCTCTACCACCACCACGGCTCAGCGATCCTGATGCACCTGCGGTCTGAGGAGCACGGCTGGGAGGCGGTGAGCACTCACCAGGAGCCAGAGGCTCAGTTCCAGTCTCGCTTATCCTCTGAGGAGCTGTGTGGCCCCACGCAGGTGCCTGGCCCCGGGGGAATGGCCCGGCCGGTGTCTGAGGGCGTCGCCCTCACCGTGTCTCTCTGAATGGTCAGGGGTGGGGCTGGTGGGGCAGTGGGAGGTGGGGAGGGCGCCAGGCCGGGTAATAGAGGCCCAGGAGCCGGAGTCAGGCACTGACCCCTTCTGTACGCAGTGAACAGACCCTGACACGCCCAGCTTCAGCTGGGCCTCAGGGCTCCCCAGCCTCCGTGGAGGGGTGGCAGCGGGCCATCTGCTCAGGCCTGGGCAGGGGAAGGGGGGCAAACAGGGGCGGGAGCACTGAATGGCCTCTCTGTGGGGACCCAGCCTGAAGAACAGACGGCTTGGGGGCTGCTGGTGGGTGAGGGGGCGGATAGAGGCCAGGCCTGCCTCCTTCCCCCTGCCAAGCCACACAGAGGAGGCCCCCACAGGTCACCTGGTGATAGTAGCCAGGAAGAAGAGGGTTTGGGGGGGATTAAATTGGGCCCAACAGCAAGCTGCCGGGCGAGGACAGAGGAGTGGGAGGAGACCTGCAGCCTCGACCAGAGCTAGGACAGAGGCCGCCCAGTGTGGGAGGGAAGGGGCGATGAGAGCCACATCAGGCCCAGGGGAGCCTAGAGGCCCCCCAGTGTAAACCTCTCCCACCAGTTTTGCCAGTGGGGAAACTGAGGCCTGGGAAGGGGCAGAGACCTCACTCCCCATCAGCCAGCAAGTCAGTGCCAGAGCTGGGGCTGGACCCAGGTGTCTTGATTCCTGGTTGAGGCTCTTCCCTCCACACGTGCTTTCCTCTGACAGCCTCCCCCGAGGTCAGGCCCCGGGCTGCCTCCTCGGACCTGCCCCGGCCCCCCCGACCTGTGTCTTTGCTCCTATAAATCCTCCGAGACCCAAATCAAGTCCCCCCCTTCTGGAAACCTTCCAGCCCATCCTCAGAGCCCAGACATCCCAAATGGGAGGCCCGTACACTGTCGGCTCTGGTTGTCAAGGCCGGTCCCTTCTGTGAAGAAGTAACTGAGACCCCAAGAGGGAGGGACGTTTAGAAACGGTCCCCACCACCTCCCCCCCCCCCCCAGCCATTCTCCTGAGCTTCCGTTTTCTTTCAAAATGTATTAACAAGGGCTTCATTTCACAGAGGCAGCCAAGGAATCTGATAAAACAAGGGCCCCTTTCTTGAAAGGAGATATTTGCTCTGCTTTCTCTCCAAGGTTTCCCAGAGGGTCAGATTTCCGTTCTTTTTAGCGGCAGGCAACGAGCAGAAGCTGGGGTTGGAGCCAGCCAGGAGCAGCCACACCTGCCGACACCCAGGTGAGGCCAGGTGATTGTCCCCTGTATGCCAGCTAATCTCAGGTGAACAAGGTCGCAGATTGCCTCACAGCTGCTGCTGGGCCTGAACCAAAGGGGCCTGAGGGGAGAGTTGTGGGGGGAGGGGATGTGGAGGGGAGGGAGACCATCTCCTTGTGCAGGAGGGACCCAGGTGTGGTCTCGGCTCCGCTGTGAGTCGAGCTTGGACCAGTCTCTGAGCCCTATCTGTGCCTCCCTGACCGGACTGTGGGGACATCCCAGGAGGGTCATGTGAGTACAAACCCTGGTACCTAGAGAGGGTGAAGTCAGGCCTCAGGCCCTGCCCCTCACAGAGGCCCAGCCCGGGTGACGTACCCCTGCCCCCAACAACCACACACCTCCCAGCGTGCCTCAGTCCACTCAGCCAAGGACCCATCTCTGCACCTGCGTTCCTGGCAGTGTGTCCAGACCTTTCTGTGTGTCTTTAGGTAGGACCCGACCCCTCTCTGACATTCCAGGTTCTCAGACCTCAAAGGAGGGCAGTGGACACCTCGCTCTCCATAGCCCCTTCCACCCCTGGAAAACCATTCCAGCTTCCTCTGAGCACCCTGCACAGGTACGCTGGGCCTCCTGGTGTGAGGGAGGCTGGAAAGCAGGGAGGGGGGTGGCCGGGTCGCATATCCAGCAGCATCTAGCTGTGGCCAAGAGACAAGTCCAGTCCCAGAAAACGTTTGTAGACCCTCTCAGATCGGATTCGTTCATTTCATTCTTCATTCATTTATGGAGCACCTGTAGTATACCAGGGGCCATGCTGGGCTCTGTGCATACTGTAGTGAAAAAAGCAGACGTGGGTCCTCCCTGGTGGTCCCCAAGCTTACCACTTGGAGGAGGAGACAGCAAACAGAGTCCACAAACAGTTGACACAGTGACAAAACGTGACGGATGCTTCAATGATTATGAAGGGAGCACGGAGCGAGAGCATAATGGGGTGGGGGAGGCAACTGGTTTAGATGAAGGGCTGCTCTGGCCTCTCTGAGGGGTGACAGCAGACCTGAGGCCTGGAGATGAGGGAGCTGCCCACATGTCCTGTCAGGTGGGGGTGCGTGGCTGGGCCCCGGAGCTCAGGAGGCCCTCATGGCTGATGCAGAGTGGGACGGGGTCGGGGGGTGGGAGGGCGCAGATGAGGTGGGAGAAGCAGCCAGATGTGGTAAGAAGTTGAGCTTTTTCCCCAAGACACAGGGGAAGCACAGGGACTTGACCAAATCCGCATTTTCCACATTTTTCACGAGCTCCTGCTGGCTACCGTTTGCTAGAGGCTGTTAGGAGGTGAGGGGGCCAGTGAAGAGCCTGGCACAGAGGTCTCCCCAGTGGGGAGCAAGCACTCCAGAGCTGAGCCAGGTAGTTTTTCGAGGGGAAAGGAACATTAAGAATTGTTATTTCTATTTCCATTTTATCCAAAAAAAGAGGAAAACAATGAAGTTTTGCCAGTATTTATAGATCGACACTGGTGCCCATATTTGGTCTTTTTGTCAAACGTTCCTCGAGGGAAGGGTGGGAAGGAACCACACAGAGAGGCCAGCAGCCAGGCATTCTTCCTTGCTTTCAGCATTTTGAAGAAGTTTTCTCTTCGTAGGAGACCAGTTTGGCAGATTTATAGATTATAATACCCTTCACTGATTTTTCACCAAATGGACAAAGTTCTTGAAAAGAAAGCAGGAAAAAGAGAGGAAAATAAAGAAAAGAAAGAAACATGGAACATAATACAAATGCTCGAATTCAGAGCAAGCGGTGGCTTGGGCCCTTCACTCCTGCTGGTATCCGCTCTGGACCGCCACAGGCGAAGCAAAGACAGTGAGGATCCAGTTGGTCTAACAAGAAAGTGGTCCCCAAATTTGAAAGACGAGCCAGAAGATAATTTGCAATAAGAATTTATATCCACTGTTATCACTGATGAGCCTAACCATAAGTCTAGATTTTTGCTTTGAGATTTTAGCTAATGATGATATAACACCATTCACAATTATTAAAACATTTAAAAATATTGTTTTATTTTCACCTTATTTAATCTAATAATTTTTAATTTATATTTTGTGCATGTTTGATACCATTCATAATATGTTAGTACAGTAATGCATGATTATTATTTATAAATAAGTAGATATATTGAGTATGCACAATCAGGAGTTTTTGCCGTGTTAAGGATGGGAGTGGACTTGTGGAGACGCTGGGCTGCTATGTGAGGAGCCCAGGATGGGGCGGGCATGCGCAGTGCTGGCTTCCTGCAGGAGGTCACTGCCCAGAGGGTGCCACGGCCCCTGCGCCCGGCCTGCTGGGGGAGAGGGAACCCTCTCCTGGGAATGCTCGGGTTCCCACCATCGTCCACGCCGTCTGTCTAGCTCACTCCATGACAGCGACTGGGAGAAACACTCCCCCGGCCCAGGCTTTCGTCTGGGAAGGTTTTTTTTAACTTCCCAAATGAAACAGAAGTTCATTCCCTTAAAGGGTAAACAGCTGATCCTGGCATGGCTTTCCGATTATTTATTCGCTGGCCAGTAATAGAAGAGCACATACATCCCAGCTGGAGGAGAGGGCGTTTCTGGTGCCCGCACTGGGGCCGGAGCCCTGGAGGCCTGGACCCTGCCCCTGCAAGGTAGCCTGCCAGCTACTTCTATACCAAGGCCCGCTTTTGTGGCCTTTCCTTATTGGGCACGTCGTTTCTGCGTATCTCCCTTGAGAGCATCCCTCCCGTGGAGCCCAGCGTCAGGCCGGCTGCCCCTCTGGGTGAAGGTGCCTGGCTGCCTTTCCCATTGCTGTGGGGTTTAAGATCCTCTGCAGGTACAGAACGGCTACCGTCTACCACGCCCCTCGCCATATACCCCGAGTCCAGCAGTCCTGGGGGGACAGTGTATCTGGCTACCTGCAGCTGGGCTAAGCGAGGCCTCGAGCCCAAACGGCTAGAAGTCCTCTGGCTGGAGGGTCAGGGCACCAGGCTCCTTCACATCCCAACTCTCTTTTTCCCAAAAAGGTCTTCACAAGTGCCAGTGGTCCCCGGATGCCCCGAGATGCCCTAAATTGGGCCATCCAGCTGCCTGCCTCTCTCCATTCTCCCCATAGATCCCTGTCTGTTTCTCCTGCCATCACAACCCAGCCAGAAAGCTCCCCAGAGCATGTTCCCATTCCTGTTCCCAGGCAGCAGTTTCCACGTTGTTGGCATCGGGACACATTTATTAATAAAATGAGCAAAGGAACTGAATGCTCTGGCAGCTCCTGAAGTTTGCAGAGGCTGTCCGCACGCCCAGGGGCACCCGAGGGTGGGGACGGGGCCCTGGAGAGGAAGTCTGGGGGTAGCCAATGGGAGACGTGTCCCTGGCCACTGGTGAGAACTTCCAGAGTCCACAGGGCTGACCGGGCCCCCGCAGTCTTGGCTGTGGGTGGCTTTTGGGAAAGCAAGCTGTGATGGGGGCAGAGTAGTCTGCAAATGCTGCTTGGAGGACCTTGCTCAGGAGAGCCCCACCTTGCCCTCCTCCTTGGAGAGAGGGCCAGGCCAGAATCCCCAGCCCTGGGGAGCCGTGGAGAGTGGCCAGTGCCCAGCCACCAGGGAAAGTGCTCTTTATGTAAATAATGCTTGTTTAGGGTCCTACCTCGACATTCAAATGCTGCTGTGGGGCCTTTGCCAAACAACTAACCCGGTTCCCCACTTCCAGGTCAGCTGGGATGCTGCCCCCATTACAGACGCATCATTGGGCCCATCCTAGACTCATGGAATCATCCTTTGCAGACTCAGGCCCAAGAGCCTGGTATATCACGTGTTCTCCACCTGCGTTTGTATGCGGTCAAGTCAGAAGTCAGCAGCCACTAATTCGACCTCTCGATTTTCATTTTCCCAGAAGACCCCCAAAACCAGGGGTGAGATGGGAAAGAGGACAATTTTTCCTACCTTTCAGGGTCATCGTGAAGATTAAACTGACAATTGTATAGAAAGAATACCAAAATCTAACTAGCCTTCCCTAAGACTGCTACTGTAGGAACTCATGGAATCCACATCACAGCTGCGTGGTAAGCACATTATTAAACTCATTTCACAGATGAGGAGACTGAAGCTCAGAGATGGTGAGTGATTTGCCCCAGGCTGCATAGACAGTAGTGGCTGGGATCCAAGTAAGCTGCTTGGCACAGTGCTGGGAACATAGTCATCATGAATTGAGGGTTTGTTTAAGAAAAAGGGGAGGGCAGCTCAGGTCCATGGCTCAGTCTTGGGAAGAGGAATGTTGTCCCTGCCCTGCAACCCAGAACTTTCTGCCCCACCCGTGGTCAACCTGACCAAAAGGATCCGCTTGTAGAAGGGCCCAACCACCCAGATGGATAGCCAGAGCTGGCTGGCTCTGCGTATTAATGTACCTCCGGTCCCGAGGAGCATTCTGGAAGCTGAATCCGGCAGGATCCGGCCAGCACCAAGTCCGCCCACGTGGCGCTCGGCCATCCTACTCTGGGAGCCTCTCTCACCGGGTGGGAGAGGGGAGATGCTTGGAGCTCCCTCACTCACACCTGTGCCCCCAAGTTCACGAGCGATGCTTTTCTTAGACTGGCGCGTCATTTATGCTCAGAGCGCAAATCTGACCTGAGGGTGGATTGCAGGGGGAAGGAAGGAACGTGCGTTAAGCCAGGCACCGGCCATCGACTGAGCGTGTCGTCTCGTTTATCTTCCCAACTGCCCCGATCAGGAGGTATCATTACCCCATTTTGCAGCTGAGAAAACCCAAGCGCAGCTCAAAGGTTGAGTCGCTTGTGATGGTAACAAACAAGAGTTAATGTTTATTGAGCGCATGCTCGCTGTGACGGTCACACGCATGGATGACTCCTCTAATCTCACAAGGACCCTTTGAGGCATACCATCGTCCTCACAGAGAAGAAAAGTGAGTTGCCCAAGATCACGTAGGAAGTGACAAAACGAGATTTCAAACCCAGGTCCCTGTGGGTCCGAAACACTTCCCTCTGCCTCTCAGTGTCAGTGTTTTCGCATTTTGTGATTCTTTTAGACACTGGAAACCTGGCCCCAGGCTTGATCCAAGCCCCCTACTCCTGGGAATCCTGGATTTGTGATAAGGGAGGCTGTGGGATTGTGCTCATGGCAGTGCCCTTGTTATGCTGATCAGACTTGGGGTGGACATGTGACCCCATCAGTTCTCTCTCCCAAACATGTAGACGTGAGAAGAGAGGGAAGGACACGGCCAGTCAGTCTCTCTGCGTGGCTGGAAGAGAGCCAGAAGATGGAAACAGTTGCTCAGGGCAGCCATGGCCTCTGAGGACTGGAAGGCACCGCTTGGCAAAGAGAGAGAGGAACGGAGCCAGCAGGCAGGGAAGAGCCGAGATGAGGAGAGAGAGACGGTCCTGATGGCTCCCAGCCCTGGCCTCGTCTCCGCAGATCTGACCCTTCCTGCCAGCCCATGGTGGGCCATCTGGAAGACACCCCTGGGGCCTCATTAAGAAGTCCCCCCTTTTTGCTGCACCCAGTTCGAGTGGGGTTCTCTGACTCAGAATTACAGAGCGCAACTCGTACCGCCCTATCTCCATCCAGGCCAGAGAACACCCGACGGGGTCCCCCATCCTCCTGGGCACATTCTCAGAAAGCCCCGGAGAGAAGAAGAGCTGAGACAGGAGTGTGTGGTCTCCCCAGTTCTCGGGGCAGAATTGGGGCTCTGTAACCGGGGAGCCACCAAGGGGCTGCCCTCCCCCTGAGTATAGGACAGAGGGCAGCGCTCGTGCTTGCTTCAATTTGTATTGTCCTGAGTCCTTTCCAAAAACTTGACCCCAAGTCGGAGCCCTCATGAAAGACGCTTAATGGTGACCTGACCGTGGTTCACATTTGTTCAGCTCTTCAGATGTGCCGACTGACTTGTCGCCGCTCTGGAATGCTTTCCTGCATCTCCCCATCAGGCCAGACTGCTCTGCTCTCCTCTGCGTCTTGGATGTCCTCTGCCGAGGCTGTCACGGTCGCACCACAGGCAGGCAGAGCACGAGGGCAGAGCGCACGCTTCAGAGCGAGGTGAGGTGGGCTCGAATCCCAGCCCTACCGCCCGTTTCCGTCTGTAAATTGGGGGTGGAAGTGTCCCCACTGGGCTGTTTTAAGGATCTATGAGGCCGCGTACTGGAAGAGTTCAGCACAAAGCCTGGCATTGAGTGAAATCTCGTAAAGCGGCTTTATGACTGGGTGTTGGTCTGTTTATACGTGTCTACCCCGCCGGACTGTGAGTGCTTTGAAAAGAGTGACAGGAGCTGTTTCGTGGCCGCAGCCTCCTGTCCAGCAGCACCAGGACGCGGTCAGTGGCTGCCCAGCCACTGACTCTGCATTCTGGATCCATGAGCTTCTCTAAGTCCCTCAACCAGTGGGACTGACAGCGCGGCATTCTGCTTGGGCCCCGCACGGGATTAGAACCCAGGTCTAGCTGAACCCAAGCCCAGGCCTGGTCTCCACTTTGCCAGGGTGTTCTTCTGTTCAAGACTCGAGTAATCCCACACTCGTTTGAAATGAGACAAGCTGCGGGACCTGCTGTTCTGCTCGAGGGTGGACACCACCCATCAGTGACTGGGTTTCTCAGTCAGGCCCTGAGCCCGAGCAGGGAATGGGGTGCGGGGGACATGGTGGCCCTCCCTGGAGGCAGCCCAGCCTTGGCCCCCTGCCCCAACTTGTCAGTGAGGGCTTTGCTGAATTGTGGGGGTTTAGTGCTCAAAGTTTCAGTGGCATCTGGGCCACCCAGGTTCTCAGAATCAACCACCCAGGTGTCTCCACCATCCACCCACGTGTCTCCACCATCCACCCAAGTGTCTCCACCATCAACCCACGTATCTCCATCTCAGGTCCCAGGGTCCCGCTCTCTCCCAGCAGGACTCCCACTTTGCTGAGGAGATCTGTTGAGCCTGTGCTTGGTCCCCTTTGCAGCCCTGCCACCCCTCCAGTTCCATCCTGAGCCTGATTTTCAGTACAGGGTGCCCTTCGGCTGCAGGAGGAGACTGTCTCTTTCGACAGAACCGTGGAGGATTTGGGTCTTCATGGCATGCCCTGAATTGACGCTTGATGGACCCGAGACTGATATTTCCTTTCTTGAAGGCTTCCAAAGCGGTTGACAGAAGCCAGCCAACCCCACAGTCCTCATAATTAGCATCGCCCTGTATCGTTCAGATGCCAGAGCTTTCACATAACCTCGGGCTTCTCTCCTTCCACCTGCATCTCTCCCAGCCCACCACAGGGGACAGTCTTAATAACTGGGATGCTCAGGATGCCCAGGGTGTCACTCTGGCCCATCCCACTGCAATGGGGCCCTCACTGCATCTCACCGAGTGTCCAGTTCCAGAGTGCCACCCTGTGGTGTTGTTCTCAGGGCTACTCCAGTGCCAATCATCTTAGCCTCAGGTCCCCTCAAAACAGAACCCGATGCAGGGACGTGTGTACAGGGACTTTATTTTGGAGGTGATCCCAGGGAGCAGAAATGAGGGACCAATACAGATGAAGAAGGGAATGCAGAAAAGCCAACATAACACTGCGTGATCAGGTCACTGCCGTGGGTGACTGGGACTCGATGCTGCCAGGACCTTCCATGCAGCGTATAGAAGGATCCTCAGATTTCTCAGCCAGATGACGGATTGGCAGAAGCATCATTCATCAGCTCCCATGCCTCACTGATGGAGGTTGGCCCAGGGGAAGCCAACTTCCTTCCATATGTCCTCATGCTGAGCATGCGCCTGCTAGCAGCTCATGCTGGGCGCTGCACAAGCCCCAGGACAGAAAAAGAAGAGCCCTCCTGCTCACACGAGGCGAGATGCTGTCAGCGCAAAGTGAGTGGAGGCCCGCGTGGAACCGTTTGCCACAGCGTGGCTGGAAATAGAGGTGCTGCTGGGCGCCGGGAGGCTGTGAATACGGGCTCTTGAGCCAGACTCTCCGGGTTCAAATCCTTCTGCTGTGCTTCATTTTCCTCCGCTTATCAAAGGGGGAGTACTAAGAGGAAAATAGTTTATTGGGTTCTGAGGTAAATGAGAAAATCCATGCGAGGTGCTCAAAAACAGTGCCCAGCACACGAGAATCCCTCCATAAGAAAGACTTCTATCATCCTTGTACAGTTGAGAAAATTGAGATGTAATTTCTAAGGGATGGAGAGAGGGGAGGAAGAGAGGGAGGAGGACTTCATTTAGACTCTGCTCAGACCTCCAGAGAAGCCCGGGCTTGTCACTCACAGAAAACCCTGGTATTTCTAGGCAGATCCCTCGCCCTCCTTCTACGCCCACCTCGCCATCACACGGGGGGCCTCAGCAGGGGGAGCAGGCACTCTCTCTTCCCCTGAACGTGCGTTCATACTTCCTCCGCTCCGGCACAAGGGTCTGTAGGTTCCTTGTGATGTCACAGCTGGTTGCTATGGAGACCAGGTTGCTGTGAATGTCAGTCTGGTCCATGAGGAGCACAGCAATCCGCCTCCAAGCCGGGCCCAGGCAGAGAGGAAAATGAGGCACCCGGGAGGTCTCATAAACACCTCTCCCCCAGCCCCAAACACACAGACACACACGGTGGAGTCAGCGGGCCCCCCACGTGTCACCCGGCCCACCCCGCTCGGCTGAATCTGGCAACATATGTTGGAGGCAAACAGCCCCAGCAGCCAGGAGCAGGTGACACAGAGTCAGCATCACTGTCCCCTCCCAGTGCCCCCTTGGAGGAAAGGTGCTGCTCGGCAGGCAGCTGTGGCATCCTGAGCATCGCCATGGCAACACTGAGCTCAGACCTCACTGCGGTGACCTCACTGGGGGCCACTGGACTCAGGCCCGGCCGTCCCTGCCACCAGGGGGAATGGAAAAGCTGTGAAGAGTCGCTCCAGAAAACACGGATCTGCTCTCTCAGGGTGGTGGCCCTGGGTGACCCCCCCAGCCCTCCTCTGGCTTGTGAAGTGAGGAGCCAGGCTGCTGAGCCAGGGCCTGGTTGTCACAGGGCACAGCTGGGGCGCAGGAAGTGGCTGTCCTGCCTCTGAGGACAGCAAACACCTGCTAGCCCTGGGGCCCGCTTGCTCTGAGACCAGTGCGTGAGTTGAGGCTTCTGGGGGACGCACAGAGGCGGGGGGTGTGCCCGCTGCTCCTCTCCGGATTCCAGGGGGCATCCTCCCCGCACCCCAGGCCTCCTTCCAAGGACCAAGCCCCTCTGCTGCTGGTTCACCCCGCCTGCCCACCCTGTCCTAGGCTGGGCCCTCCTCCTCCCCCCTGGGGCACCTGCCTATCTGGGACACTTCTTCAGGAGGGACTCTCGCCTTTCTTCTGCTGGACCCTCGTGGGAAACAGTCACTCCTGACCTGCCCTTCACCCCATAGCTGGGGTCGTCCATCCTCTTGATGGGCCGTCGGGGCTGGGGGAGGGGGAGAGAAATCACAAAATTTTCCTGGATGCAAAGCCCATCGCCGCCCCTGTCTAGAAGTGTGGCCTTGTCACGTCCCCTCTGTAAGACTCTTGTTTTCTCAGGGTTGCTGTGAGGATTAGATGGCCCCATAAGTGTTCACATCCTTCTTCCCCATTCCCCCCTGCCTGGACCCTTAGATGCCACCTCCTGTCCCAGAGGCCCTATACCTGTGGCCTGCACACCTGTCGTGTCACCGGGGTTCCCCAAGGCTGGTGGCTTTTCCACACCTTGCTCTTGCTGGCTCATGGATGTGTCTAACTAAAGTCGGTCCCGAGCGCTCTCCACATGTCCCTTCCAGGGAGGAGGACCACCAAGGACCATGGCCTGCTCTGCGCTGGGGTCTGGCATGGACGCTTTGCACCCTTTATTCTGTTGAATCCTCACCACAAGCCCGTCAGTGGAGTATCATAGTCCCATTTCAGGGATGCAAAAATGGAGACTTACAGAAGTAAAATGACCTGCCACACGGCAACCACAGCTGCCATTTATTAAGCATTCCCCTTTTGTTGAGTTTTATACTTAACTGCTTTACACACATTATCTCAGTGTAGAGTCGGAAGCTAAGAGCATGGAGCCAGCCTGTCTGGGTTTGATTCTTGCCTCTGTGTCTTAAAAGCTGTGTGACCTTGAGCAAGTTACTTACCCTGTCTGTGCCTCAGAGTCTTCATCTATAAAATAAGATCATTACAGTGCCTCTGTCGTAGCGTTGTTATAGGATTAAATTAGGAATAAAAGTGCTTCCAACAGTGCCTGGCACAGAGTAAGTGCTATATAAATAGTGTACACTGAAAATGAAAAAAAAAAGGGTGGTATGGGGGTAAAGAAAGCCTCATGGCATCTTTTTGGGTAGAGTACTACTCGTAGTTGCTCAGAGAGGGGAGTTAACGTCCCTGAGGTCACACAGGTTGGGTGTGGCAGGGATTTAAGCTGGGGGTCCTGGTGCCAGAAGCCGTTCTGGCCCCACTCTGCCAGGTCACCCTGTTGGAGGGGACAGCAGAGATCCTGCTGGAGGGCTAGAAAAAGTGAAGTCCGTGGGGGGACCCCAGCATCCAAAATTCCTGCTCCAGCTGAGTCCAAGAGAAGGAACGGTGCCCAGAGGGGCTGCGGCAGAGCTGGGCTCCAGGCCCCCCCCAAAGCCCCCTGCTTCCCGCCTAGAGGGACCTGGAGCCCGTGGAAATCCTTGAATTGACTGTAGGCATGGGGGTGAAGCCCTCGGAAAGTTAGGAGCTGCTGTTTGCCCATTTCCTCCTCCGGACGGCCTGGGAGGATAAAGGGAAGGCTTCTCTCGCCCACTCCCTGGCTGTGGGTCCCAGTGTACAGATCACTTCCCTTCTCCGAGCCTCAGTTTCCCCATCTGTAAAATGGGGCCAATATCATTAGCTCTTAGCACCTAATCTTCTACTACTGTTTTGGGCGGGTCCAGTAATATAACATATATAATGTGGATTAGCTTTCCACCTGGCACAGAGAACCTTCCAGAACTGGAGCTGTTACTTCCTACTCTGTGACCTCAGACAAGGAACTTGACCTCCTGGGCCTTGTGTCACGAGGTTGTCATGGGGATGTGATGCTCCTGGCACGGTGCCTGCAGGGCAGGAATTCAGGCTATGGAAGTCCCCTTCCCCTGCTCCATGCTGGGGACACAGTTGGCCCTTAGTCAGTACAGAGACCAGAAGAACGAGTGCGAGCCCACGACGGGCCCTAGACGTGTCTCTGTGGTCATCTCAGGGTGGAGAATTCAAGGCCGTGACTGTCTTCACTGCTTCCCCAGAGTCTCTCGGAAGCAGAAACCCGGCCTGAAGAAATAACGACAGGTCGCACGGCCAGCACAAACATAAACGGGCTTTCACCTTGTTCTTCCTGGGGAGTGGTTCTGGAAATGACAGCCAGGCTCTGCTCAGCTTGGGGGAGCTAAGGGGAAGGGGATCAGGCCAAGCCAGAGGGACCGTGTTGACGGCAGTGACCTCCGGAGGCCTGCCTGGTGGCGGCAGCGGGAAAGACCAGCTGAGCGAGACCCCAGGGAGAGCTGGGACTCAGCAGCACGTGGGCCCAGTGTTCCTGCAGCAGGCCCCTCTGTTCTCCTGGCCTCTCGCTCACATGCACGCACACCCTCACACACACACACACACACACCTTGACACACTCGTGCCTGAAGATGGCCGCACGACTCCCTCCCTGGCGTCGCCTCCACTCTCCAGCATCACACACTCTGCAAGGCTTTGCACACTTCCCCTCGAAGCGCCCTGACAGCAAAGGAGAGCAAGCCCCCCGTGGGGCGGTGCGAGGGCTCCGTCTGAACAGCAGCCGCAGAGAACGGCCTCTGCGAGAGCAGAAAGCGCGGAGCTCCACGCACATTCTCTCACTTGATCTCATTAGCAGCAACGGCCTTTAAAGCCTTGCGTTGGAGCTTAAAAACTCCTGGGCCTTTCAGCCCTCGATAAAGCCGGGCTTCTTTGAATTGAAACCAGACTGAGAAATCCGTAGTCGGAATTCCCTTTGGGGACCACGCCTGGCTGGGTCTCTCGGTGGGGGAGGAGGGTGACGGTGGTGGTGGCAGTGGGGGGTCCCAAGGGGACAGTCACGTCACGGCAGGTGATGCAAGGGGGATGTGGAGTGTGTGAGGGGGAGGGAAACAGGGGGCGCCTTGGGGGCCGGATCTAGGAGGGAGGAGATTGAAGCAGTGAGGCTGGGGGCTTCCCCTAGGAGGAGGGAAGAAAGAGAAGGCCTGCGTGTTAGAGGAGGAGCCAGCAAAACAACAGCATCAGAGGGGGTCCGTGTCGGGGACACGAGGCACACGGTGTGATGTCCCACTCTCAGCAGCCACACTTCCCTGCGTCTGTCTGCCTGGGCGTTGGCTACCCTTGGCACGGTGCCTTGGGCCTCCACGGTCCTGGAACCCCTTCAGCCTCTCTCTCCTGCAAGACTGTGACAGTCTCAGGGGTGGGGACACGTGGCTTCACCCCTGAGCCCAGGCGCAGCACAGAGCCAGGACCCGTCAACATTGTCACCAGTGCTGCAACTCCAGCCACAACCTTGCTTGGCTGGGCTCCATGTGGGCGGGTTTGGAGGTTTCGCTCTTTGTTTTCAAGGTTGGTTCCTTCTAACAAACGAGGTAATTCGGGTTCAGACCCCAATCCTCGCCTGCTCGGTCTCCATTTTTCCTGGAAAATGGAAGGGCCCAGCCCCCTCAGGCTGCCCAGTGGCCCCTGATTCCTGGGCGCACAGGAGGCGAGGAGGGCTCCTGGCCCGGCCCCTGGATTGCCTGACGGCAGGGGCACACGGCCAGGCTGGCTGGTGAGAGGGCAGAGGCCCGGAGGGGCCCCCTTTTCTCTGCAGTCGGCCGGCCCTGGGCTGCCCTGCGTGTCCCAAGCGTTTGAGCCCCAGAAGGGATGAAGATGGGCCCTGCCCTCCAGGCCTGTTTAGCCCAGAAAAAGAAAGGCACGAGCCCCCACGGCTGCTGTTTTCAGTACAGAGGCGCCAGACCGAGATGCTGAAGCTGCTGTTTCCCCTTAGCAGGAATGCGCGAGCGCACACACGCGGGGGCCTGGGAGTCACGGGGACCTCTTCCGCCTCGAATGGCTGCCACGGTGCACCGTGCTTTGGGGAGCAGAGGCAGCTCCCCCGGGGGGCCTCAGGGGTTGGCACACCTTCAGAGATGGCAGGCCCTGTGCTCTCGGGAGCTCGGGGAAGGATGGCACACCTACGCAGCATCGGCCCAGCTCGGCTGAGTCACCGCGCATCCCCTGGTGGCGGCAGGGAGCAAGGGGGTGAAGGATGGGCCCATGGATGGGGAGGGGAGAGAGTGCAAGGGGTGTGTTTGGGATGGGAGCTGGAGGCATGAGAAGGCCCCTAGAGGTGGAGGGGACATGGCGAGGCCACGCTCCTCATAAATGAACTCTATCCAACCAGCCTAAGCACAGCCACCAGCCCACTGGGGCCCTGGGCCTTGAAGGCTGAAGCCACGGGGCTGTGGAGAGGTGTGGAGGGGACCTTCCTCACTGTAGGGGCCAGGGAACTCCTCTCATCAAGCTGCCTTTGTTTGCTGGGCACTTACAGTGTACTAGGGGCTGCCAAGCCCTTCACATCCGTGTTAACAACGGCACCTACTATGTGCTGGGCTCCCTCTGAGCACCTCACCTGTGTTCACTCACACGGTTCTTGCTAACCAGAGGAGAAACGGAGGCACAGAGAGGTGAAGCGACTAGTCTGACGTCGCCCAGGATTGGGGCCCCAGAGGCCATCCTCTTGAACCCCCACGGCAGCCCCTCAAGATGCTGAGTCGTTCTTTGCTATGACTGCCCGGCATATATTACTATCCCCATTTTACAAACGGAGAAACTGAGGCTCAGAGAGATTCACTGAGCAGGGAACGAGCCCCGAGGCTCTGTCCTAGTCACGTTCCCATCTGTCACTCCTTTCAGCCTGACTGCAGGATTATTATCCTCGTCCCACAGAGAAGACGAGGAGAGAGAGGCATAAGTCACTTGCCAGGATTTGACCCAAGAATCAATATGAAGCCTGTGTGATTTTCAACAGTTGTTGGCCTCGGGGAGCCACGGCTTTGACACTGTATTTCAGGGTCTAGTAATGTCCCCAGGCTTTCCCCCACCGGCTGTCCTGTTGCAGGGACCCAGGCCAGGGCCAGAAGGCTGAGATGGGCGGGGACCCACGGGGATCCTTCTCCTACAGAGCCCAGTGCATCTCTCCCACCTACTTCCTGCCCCCAGGAAAAGCAGATGATTATTCCCAGGGCTGGAGGAGGAGCCCAGGGGAAGGGGATGTTTGCGGGGTGGTAGATATGCGGATTAAAACACTGTCTCCTTTGTCTGGGTTTAGATTCTGGCTTAACCCCTTGCGGTCGTACGCTGGTCAGAATCTCTTCCTTGTCTGTAAAATGAGAACTGTCCTCTCCTCACCTTGGGGCATAATCGTGAGGACCAGACAGAAAAGGATCCTGGTACAGTGCTCCTCAGGCCGCCCCCCAGAAGCAGAGCCTGAGGCGAGAGTTTGTGTGCAACGGGTCCATTAAGGATGTGCTCCCAGGAGAATGGGAGGGAGTGGTTGGAGCCGAGCCGGGGTGCAATGCTGGGCGCTCCCCAGTGTAGATGACTCCTCGGAGCCGAGGGTCACTCTAGCTTCCCGCTCCCCACAGCCAAGGTCAAAGTGGCTCCAGGCTTATCGGGATAGGGCACTCAGATTTGGGAAGGGACCCAAGGGGCTCGGGGTCACCCCAGTGACACACACCAAGTGCTCACTAAGCAGGAGGTGCGACAGGACTCTGGAGCCCAGGGCAAGTTGTGTAGCCACCCAGCCTTGCAAGTGTGTTCGTTTCCTGTTGTTACTGTAACAGATTACCACACACTCAGTGGCTGGAAGCCACTCCAGTGGATCCTCTTACAGTGCTGGAGGTCAGAAGTCGGAAATCAAGGTGTCATAGGGGCTGTGTTCCTTCTGGGGACCCTTGGGGAGAATCCACGTCCCGCCTCTTCCTGCTTCTAGAGGCCACCTGCATTCCTCGGCTTGTGGCCCCTTTCTCCGTCACTCCAGCCTCTTGCTCCCACTGTCACCTCTCCCACTGCTGACTCTGACCCTCCTGCCTCCCCTGTAAGGACGCTTGTGACAACACGGGCCCATTCAGATAACCCGGAATAATCTCCCTGTCTCAACACCCTTCACTGCAAAGTCCCTTTTTACCTAGAAAGTAACGTATTCGCAGGTTCTGGGGATGAGGATGTGGACATTTTGGGGGACATTATTTGCTGTACCATAACAGGGGAAGGATGGGGTCATGTGCCTCCCCCAGTGGGTACAGAAGCCCTGCCTTTGTCTCAAGGGAACAGTCCTGTGGTGCCCTTCATCTTCCAGAGCTCGCTGTGGGATCGTGCTGAGACCAGACTCCCGCTGAACCAGCAGCTTCTCCTGGCTTCTTCCAGGCCGATCCTGTCTCCTTTGCTACCCTCCAGGTTTCCCCCAACAAGCCACTTGTACAAGAATCCTTGTCTCAGGCTCTGCTTCTGGAGAACCTGACCTAAGCCACTGGGTTCCCTTGTTCCCATTTTACAGATGAGGAAACTGAGGTGCAGAGAGGATGACCGTAACGTGCTCAAGGTCACATGGCGAGTCAGTGGCAGACCTGGACTGGATCCCAGTCCTCGATTCCCAGTTCTGGGCTCCCCGTCCCTCACGGCTCAGCCTCCAGCTCCAAGGATTTAGGGCCAGGGAGGGGATCTGTGGAGGATCAGAGGGCCTGTGTGGCCCTAATTGCCTCCTCACACAGCTCCCCTTTCCCGGGGTGGGCATGGCCCCCTGCTGGCCAGCGCCTTTCTTCTGCCTCCTCTCGGTCCTTTGTGCAGGAGAGGGCTTTGAAGTGCCTGCTGCTGTTCTGCTTTGAGTTTCCCATGCAACTCCTGATTTGCCCCAGATCCTGACAGGTTTGGCCTGGGGAGAACAGACTCCACCCAGCGCGCTGGATGGTGTGGGAAGGCTCTGCTGATCCTGGAGGGGAGGCGGGCAGCCCCAGGCCCGGGCCCCTCTTCAGGAGACCAGGCCTCAAACGCACTGGGAGTCGTAGCTAAGACCAAGGAACTTGAGCACTGATCTGCTTATCTTCCGTGTCTCCCCACACCCTTCCCCTCCCGGCCCTGCTCTGTGCCTCTGGCTGGGCTTCAGCCAACGGGAGGCGCTGGCAGGACCACAGAGGGGCTGGTTTCATTTCTCCCCCCACGCTTGCCCCCTCAGGCCCAGGGGTGGTAAGTGTTTCCCACTGATGCTAATGCCTGGCTGCCTCTCCATCCGCGTCCACGTGTGGCAGGCTGAATAATCACCCCCAAGATGTCCACGTCCTGACCCCACGGCCCTGTGCATACGTCCCTTATATGGCAAAAGGGATTCTGAAGATGTGATTGAACTAAAGGTGTTGAGACGGGGAGAGTAGCCTGGCTCATCCGTGGGCCCAATGGTGTAATCGCCGGGGTCCTCATAAGGGGGAGGCAAGAGGGTCGAGTTGATGTGAAGACGGAAGCAGAGATTGGAGGGACGCGGCCAGGAGCCAAGGGAAACCGGCAGCCTCGAGAAGCTGGAAGAGACAAGGAACAGATTCCCCCAGGGGCCTTCCAGAAGGAACCTGCATTTTGGACTTCTGACCTCCGAACCAGAGGGTAAATTTGTGTTGTTTGATAACCACAAAAATGTGTGGTAATTTGTTGCAGCAGCAGAAGGAAACGAATACACCACACTTCTGTGAATGTCCTCTTAGTTAAATTCTCCTCTGTCAAACCCTTGGGCGTGCCCTCTATTTCCTGTGCCATCCTGACTAATACAACTACTGGTATGTTTCAGAAACTGTGCTTGGTTATTTTGTTTACCTCTCACGACCCATTTTCCCACGTTAGGGGAAGGTGGGGCTTAGGTCCCACAGCCAATAGCGAGAAGAGGTGGCATCTGACGCCCTGGCTCCAGGGCCCATGTGATGACCCAGTGGGCTGCTGCATCCAGCTGCTGAAGGGGAGGCCGATGCCCAGGAAGGGGTCCTCTGGTGGAAGTGAGGGACCCTGCGGGACGGCCAGGCTTCCGGGGCCAGGCTGGTGGGGCGAGGGAAGCCTTAGGGGCGTGAATCCTTCCCTCCCTGCTTCTGAGGGGCTTGAAATGCACCCCGAGGCTTTCCAAAGTTTAGCCAAAGCCAAGGAGGCAGATTCAAATCTGGGTGAGTTCCTGGTTGCCTCTCAACCCTCAGTTTCCTCTTCTGTAAACTGGGAATCCCCAGTTTGGGAATCCCCACCTTGAAGGGTGGGATTGTGAAAATTAGTCAAGTAAAGTATGCATGAGAATTGATTAGCATGTGGGAATTGCCCAATAAATGGTGACTGTGGTTAGGTGAGCGCCTACTGTGTACAAGGCACTGTTCTAGGTACTGGGGACAGACCGGAGAACAGAACAAATTGCACGCTCTCGTGGAGTGCTCGTTTTGGCCCAGTGAGGCAGACAATGAACAAATAAATAAGCATCAGAGGTCAGAGGATGATAAACGCTGTGGAGGGTGGGGGCGGAGGAAGGATGCTGCTGTTCACCTGCGGAGGTTGGGTCGAGGAGGCGCTGTTGGTTTCTGAGTTTCCCCTTGAATTTGATGTCCTTGAATTCGCCTCAATACAATTGGTGCCAAGTTGTGACTGTCTCTTGAACCCCAGGCGAGGTAAGTATGAAGTTCGAGTGTGCATGTTTGCATATGTGTGTGCGTGCGTGTGCAGTGGGACACACCTACTTCCATCAGGGGCATGGAGGATGGAGACGAGGGCAGAGGGCAGTGGGAGATGAGAGAAAGTGTCACTCATCTCTCCACCCCGGCGCAGCCTCCTCTCCAGTTGACACCATGCAGGTCTCCCCCTCCTGTCTGCTCCCTCCAGCCCCTCTTGCTTGTGCTAACTCCCCTACCTGCCCGGCCGGCCGTCTTCCTTCACCGATTAGCAACTCTGAGCCTTTGCCTGTGCTGTGCCTTCCGCCTGGCGTGCCTCCCCCCCCTTGACAAACGCCACCCCACCAACCAAGTCCGCAGCAGCCCCTCTCTTATTTTCCTCGGGAAGAATTAATGGTCCCCTTCTCTGCCTTTGCACAGCCCTCATGCCAGTCTGTCACGGCACTCACTGGGCTGGGGTTCACCTGTCATCATGTCTGTGTCCCCCCAACCCTCCAACATGGGAAGAGATGGGATTTCATTTGTCCTCACACCCAGAACAGACTCCTGACTTTGTGACCTTGGCCTGGTCCCTAAACCTTCCCGAGACTCGGTTTCCTCATCCGAAACCTCCCGGGGGGAAATGGTTCTGCTAGCCCAACACCGTCGTACTGGTTCAGAGTCGCCGAGGGCTTCCTGCCTGCTGGGTGCCATGCCCACCACTGTCTGCACTCTTCGTTAATGCTCACAACACGCCTCCCGACCAGGTGCTGTTAACATCCCATTTCTGCAGGAGAGGAAACTGAGGCCCAGAGAGGCTCAATAATGTGCTCAAGACTCACATTTAAACCCAGAGAGTCTGACTGCAGAACAGCGCTCTAAAACATTTAATTCTGAAGAGTCAATTCATGCATTGATACAAAATTCAAAAAACACAAAGAGCTATGTAACAAAAGACCAACCTCCCTCCCCAGCCTGTGCTCCAGCCACCCAGTTCCCTCCCCGGGGTTTCCACCAAAGATATTTGCTTTTTGAGTACCCTTCCAGACACAGCCTGTGCGGAAACATACATGTAGTTTACATCTCTGTTTTACAGGCCTGGGAGGACAGCACATCGCGTGCGCCTGGGTCTGTCTTGAGGGCGGCTCTGTTTCCGGGCTGCCTCTTAACTGCTGCTCTGCGCTGTCCCGGGGGAACAGGGCAGAGGTTACATCGTGGGACTGGAGGCTGAGCGGTTGTTCAAAGTGTGCACACAGCATTGAGTGGGCAATGCTTGTTCTGTAGCCTTGGTCTCCTCAAGTCCACAGCAGAACAGATGGGCGCGGAAGGTCACTGTGTCCCCGTCAAAGCCTGAGGACAGCACTTCCTCTCCTGCTCTCTTGTTCTACTCCCTGCACACACGCCAGGCAGAGCAGAGCCGGCTGTTCCAGGATGTGGTTGTTGGAACAGCAGAGGAGAGAGGACACACGCCTACAAGTCTCTCGTCCGGGAGAGAGACTCCTGGGAGACCAGCCCAGGCCCCAAATAGCTCCAAGGAGAAAGCTGGTGCAGAGGAACGAAACGCAGAGAGGCCACCGGGTCACCGCTGGGTCATCTGCCTGGGCCAGGAGGGTCAACCCAATGTGCGGTCAACATTCTTTAGGCCATGGGCTCCATGAGCTCTCCTCCCCTCTCACCCCTCTCCCTCTGGGTCTTCATTCTGGTCTCTGGACTTCTGAGCAAAGACCCAGCCCGATGCAGGCCTTGCTCATGCATTCAAGAACAAGTTGTTTTTCAGCTTCCTGCTCAGCAGTTGGCTGTATGCCAGAACCCCCAAGTTGGGGACCCCTAAGAGGGCCTCTCGACCAGCCTTTGTTTGAGATGTGGGCCCTCTGCAGCCCATTCCCCTGGTCTTCCAGCTTTTTCCTTGAATGCCTCCACTGATGGGAATCTCACAACCTCTCAAAGGCATTTTGGGGAATTCCTCTCCGCTGAATATCAGAACTAGAAGGGATCACAGGACTCTCTAAGCCCACCCCTCCATTTTTTCTCACATACTTTTTTCTGCCTTGTACTTTATCTGGTACAGACTCAGCTCCCTTCTCCTGGCTGGTTTCTGATTTGACAGGGGTGGGGAAGATCCTCTTTCTTGAAGCATCTTCAGGGAAAGCACCGCAGAAGAAAATTAGAGACTAATTCCTACTCTCTACCCTAGCTGCCCCCTGCAGCCCCACCCAGGCAGGATGGAAAGCACCTGACACATGTGCTGCTATCCTGGCCCCCACACCCCTGGCTACCATTGTTAATCAATTGCCACACTCAGATGTAGGCTCAGCATCCTTCTTAACACAGGGCTCTGAACAACTATGCCAATCAGTGGAAACTGACAGGTAAGATGATATCCCTTTGTCATCCCTGCTCCTTCCTATGAGGCAGCCCTGCAGATGAGAATTTTTCCAAACCCATCCACTCGCAAGCAACGTTTCCAACCCGGCCAGACCAAAGGCTTCTCTTAGCCCCCAAGCCTCCCCAGCAATGGACCCCAGCTCTGTGCCCAACCACCCCGCTGCCTAAGCCTCCTTCCCAGCCAGTCCAGGCTCCTTCACTGCACCCCATTTCCCAAATGCCGTGCTCCACCCCAACCTCCGAGGTTTTGTTCAGCTTCCTCCCCAAATCTGAAGTTCCCTCTCCGGTCTTCTCTGTGTATCGAAATCTTCCCCATTCTTGGGGGGCCCCTCGGTCACCACTGCCCCGGGAACTCCTCCCCAGCTGCTCCCAACACTGATGAAACCACCGTTTCACCTGGCTGGACGCTGGAATCACGAGGGAAGCTTTAAAATCTACTGACACCTGTGCACCCTCAAGACCCTGGTTATTTAGTTGGTATGGGGTGTGCGCTGTGATTCTAACATGCAGCCGACGTTGAACCACGACTAGGCGATCCACTAGAACTTTCCACACACCCCTTCAGTTTATGCTGCTGCCAGACCTTCCTGCAAAGTGCTTTCCTGGCTTTGTTTGTTCGTCATCCACACTTACGAAGAGCTAAAGTGCCGAATGGGAGCATTTGCCAGGGCCAGGCCCCGGGCTGAGAGGTTTACTCACTTGTTTCATTAAATCTTCATGACCCTCCTGTGAAGCAGCTATTCTTATTACAGTCCTGATTTTCAGGAAATCAAGGCTCAAAGGGTGAGGGGCTCATTGCGTTTGCGCAGCTGGTCAGTGATCCCCCGGGATCTGAATCCCAGCCTGCCCAGAGCCTGCACAGCGAGCCCCATCTCTACACGGCCGCCCCTCATATGGTACAGCTCCCCTCTTCTTGTCTCCTGCCCATCCTTGCCGTCTCAGCTTGGAAGCCCCTCCCTGACCTCTGCTAAAGCCCAGTGGACATTCTCCCAGCCACGCATCTCTGCCTAAGAGCACTTAGCACCGTCACCATTTCCATCTATGTGTGTCATTATTCGATTAGCATCTGTCTCTTTCTGCCCCACTCCCCACACCATAAGCTCCGTGGAGGCCAGAATGTGTCTGCTCTCACTGCATTTCTTGGGCTTACTTAGCACAGTGCCTCGTATATATTTATCAGGTGGATGGATGGGTGGATGGATGAATGAAGGAAAGAAAGAAAGAAGCCAGATACAAAATACAAATTCCAGCTTCCCAGCCAGCCAGCCACCAGTGTGGAGACAGGAGACCTGCTTTCTGCTTCTCTGAGCAGCAGGGATCCCGAGCGGGGGACAGTGGCCGGCCGCAGCGGCAACTTCCCCTTCCCGGCTGTGTGACCTTGGGCGAACGCTCCACCTCTCTGAGCCTTGCCTGTGAAACAGAGATGGCAGGACTCACTTACAGGGGGGTGATGGAGATGAAATGAGATCATGAGCAGAACAGAGCTCTAAATAGCAAGAACTCGGAGCAAGGATGGGCTCAGTCGGCAGGGCGGTGGCTGGCTCTTCCCGTGGCCCACCTCGCCCTGTGCCATTGGCCTTGGTACTGGGGACGAGGCGGCCTGTGCAACTCCAGGGGACATGAACTCTGGGAATGGACTCTAGAGTAGGCTCTCCCATGAGCCTTCTCTCCAAGCAAAGCTTTTCAAAGGCTGCTAAGACTAGGAGGAGGGGCCGGCCCGGTGGTGTAGTGGTTAAGTTTGTGTGCTTTGCTCCTGCGGCCTAGGGTTCGCAGGCCCGGATCCTAGGCGGGGACCTACGCACCGCTCATCAAGCCATGCTGTGGCGGCGTCCCATAAACAGAATAGAGAAGGATTGGCAGCAGATGTTAGCTCAGGGCCAATCTTCCTCACCAGAAAAAAAAAAAATAGACTAGCATGAGAAGACAGTAGAGGAGGCAGTGTGAAATGTGGGAGTGAGCATCAGTGGTCAGTCTGGGAGATGCAGGGAGGCGACAGTCAAGGGCACAGGACTTTGATAAAGCTTTGTCTCCCTCCACCCAGAGCCGGGCTCCGCCCTGAGCTCCAGCCTCCTGACTGAGCGCTCGGCTGACGTCCAGGGATTTGAATGGGGAAATAATTGCATCTTTATTCTTTGAAATTTCTCATTTCCTTCATGTTTGTAGGCAACAAACCGCAGTGATTAGCAGCCTCTGTGACTTGGTTGCCGAGAGAGATCACAGGTATTTTCATGGTACATTCTAGTCGTGTCAGGCATCTTGAAATATCGTTGTGCTCATCACTGTCTTGAAATCATTGGAGTTACTAACCCTACGGCCAGAGCTTGCTATTTAATGAGTCAATAACAAAGCTGGTATATCACTATAACTTTTTTTGTTTACTTTCATAATCATATTTTAACATAATTGGTTTCCTTTGTAATACTATGTATTTTATTTTATGAATTAAAAAAACAATTTTTCGAGAAAGGGTCTGTAGGCTTCACCAGGTGGCTAGTGGGATCTGTGGCGTAGGCAAGGTCATGACCCCCTCTTAGGACTTGGCTCGCCTTCTGCCCGACTGGGCATGTCACTCTGACTCTTACTGGCCCTCAGTCGGTTGTCAGGGGCCAGGCCTGTGGCCTTGCGCTAAGTTACAAGAGCTGTGGGCCTCTGAGTTTGTCTGGGGGGCCTCCCTCAGCTGTGGGGATCAAGGGATGAAGGATGGTGACCCTGGGGCTGGCATCCTGGGCCTTCCTTCCTCTGGGTCAGCCTCCCCATCATCCAGGGACAGGTAGCTTTGTTTGCGGGCCCTTCCAGGAGCTCTCCTGAGCCTTGGCTTCCTTGCCTGCAAAATGGGACTAATAAGGCCCGCTCGCAGGCGGACACAGGCTCCGATGAGGTCGCGCGGGAAAGAGCACAATAAACAGAGAGCGTCATCCATCTGGGCTGGTGACAGAGCCGCCTCTCATCCTCCCTGGTACCCAGACAACCCCCAAGCCAGCATCCCTGGAGCAGCAAGACGAGGAGGGATCACCACTGGCACCCCAGGGCCTCTCGTTTCCTGCACAGCCAAACTGTTCAGCGAATGCGGCGAAGCCGGCTGCAGTTCGGAGCAGACGCGGCGTGGTGCTGAGGTCAGCCGTGTCATCTCGCTGGAGCGCGGGAGTCCGGGCGAACAGAGACCCTCGTCAGCCAGGGAGACAGCTGGCCCGGGAGGTCACGCCCGGCCTGGCACAACCTTCAGTTCTGACTCCCATCCCCTCCTGTTGACAGCTTCTGGCTGACGCCTAATAACTCATTGGACAAACCGCCGGGGTGGTGACAGATGGCTAACACGCATTAACTCACTCAGGCTTCAAACAGTCCTATGGGAAGGGACTGTCACCATCCCATTGCACAGCCGGAAAAACAGAGGCCAGGGAAGCAAAGTAACCTCAGGATTTGAGGCGAGGCAGCCCTGGCTCCAGGGCTGGTTCTCCTAACGCTGCTCTAGATCAGACATTTGCACACCTGAGTGTGCGTCAGAATCACCTGTTAAAACACACCTGCTGGGCCCCACACTCAGAGCTTCCGATCTCACAGGGCTGAGAACCACGGCGTGAGGACCAGCCAGGTCAGCATTGCGCGCTTGTTAGAGATGCAGATTCTCAGGCCCCACCCTGCTCCCTCTCCATCAGAATCTGCATTTCAGCGGGATTCCCAGGTGATTCGTGAGCACAGCACAGTTTATAAAGCTCTGCTCTAAACCACCCCAGGGACGAGGACCCTTTACTCTCAGAGCTTAGATGCCGGTGGGAGGGAAACAGACGAACAAATAGATATAAAGAGAGGATTTCAGATGGCAACGTGTTCTATGCAGGAAGTAAAACAGGGCGATGATAAATGGGCCATTTTAGGACGAGTGGCCAGGGGGGCCTCCCTGAGCAGGTGACACTGGAGTGAGACCTGAGTGAGGAGGACGAGCCAGGCTTTAACAATCGGGAGGAGCATTTGCAGCTGAGCCCTCCTGCTTGCGGCGCCCTGGGCTGGAGGCCGAGCAGGGCCCTGCCTTTCAGGCTGCAGGATGTGCGAGCTTAAGGAAGGCACAAAGGAGTCACTGAGGGCGGGAGGCTGTTGGGGCCCTGGGCTGGGGACTGCAGATTCAGACGTGGGTGAGAGGAGCTCACAGTTGGGCGGGGAGGTAAGCTACGGGCACCAGAATTATATAACAAAGTAGAAGGGGCCAAGATAGAGGGGCAGAGATCAGGGCCATAGAAAGTAAATGCTCCCGTAGGGATCACCCACTGGGTGCCAGGCCCCGTGCTGTGAGCTTTCTCACACACACACACAGGCACGCACAGGCACACGCACACACATGCACCATGCCTGCACACACACATCGCGCAGTGATGGCGAGCCGGCAGCGGGAGCCGGGCTGCCCCGCACGGTCCCCCCTTGGCTGCTGCTTCAGCCTTGAGCCTTTCTTCACTTCCTGGCCTCTTGGTTCTCTCTTCAGCAACTGGGAGTAACAGGAACACAACTTTGTAGAGCACTTCCAACAGCGCTTGGCATCCGCAAGTGCTGCCTGAGTGTTTGATTCTCGGAGGGAGCTGGACTAGCACCCCCATTTTGCAGATAGGGAAACTGAGGCTCAGAGAGGTCCACCCACTTGCCCGATCAGGACACCTGTCTGTCTGACACGGGGTTCCGAGGAAACAAGGTCTCTTCTGGCAGGGACCGACGGGTGAGGCTTGGTGGAGACCGAGCGGGGGTACGTGGGATGGGGAGGATTTGGTCATGTAGAGAAAGGATTAGGGTGGGAGTGGGGTGAGAGGGGGCCAAAGGCTGTGATGGAGGGAACAGAGTGGGCAACCATGCAGACGGAGTGAGTTTGGAAGCAAATGGAGAAGAGGGAATGGTACCATTTGGCCTTGAACATGGAGAGTGAAACGTGCTGGACGAGACGGAGGAGGGCCGAAAGGTGAGAGCTTTAGGATTGGTGTTCCAAGTGGAGCCACAGAAGGTTCTACCCCAACCACCATACTCTGAGCCACCCTGGAGCCACTGGGCATCTGCAGACAAACGCGACCTCGTTTCCAGTGGCCACACTCATTCCCACTTTAGAAGGCCTGGCGTTGGCCTCGCTTCTCAGCTGGGCCTGAAGCCACATGTCCCGGAACCGAGTCACATCCTGCAGCCGGACCTCACTGTCCAGGGCAGAGCCTCCCGGGAAGGGGAGCGGGGTGAGCCCCGAGGGCGGGCAGTGCCCGCCGAGTGGCAACTGCTGTGGGTTCCAGGTTTTCAGCCCGGCTGCTGGGCTCCACGGAAGTTCTGCCAACCGCAATGCTCACCTCCCCGGCCGGCTGTCGCGGAAAGCCAGGGAGCTCCATCCTCGGCCCTCAGGCGGCTGGAGTGGGCGCTGCCCGGGAAGCTGGTGCTGCCCGGGGGACACTGGCCGTCTGGGCCCAGGAGGAACCACGTTCACAGGCTAGAGAAAGCTGGGAGGTCACCCCCAGCCTCAGGATACCAAAAAGGGTTCACACTTCAGTCTGGCCACCTATTTGCCTTGTGACGTTGTGCAAACCCCTTCCCCATCCTGGGTCTTGATTCTTCCTCTGTAAAATGGAAGTGATGGTACCTTATACATTTTCTGGTCTATGTTTTGTTTACTTGTAATTGTTTAATTAATTTGTGTGCTTGTCTATTTCCTGGGTTCATGCTGGACTCTGCACCGCATGGAGACAGAAAGACGTGTCTCGTGTCACCTGGCACACAGGAGGTGTTCAGCCCACGGTTGTTGATCGATTATGTGACTACCGTGACGATCAAATGATGCAAAACATGAAATGCAAGTGATACGTACAATAGTATTGTCTTGCCTCGCTGTGACATGGCCCCAGTCTCAGCACAGGAGAGAATTGCTCCAGGTGGCTACAAGGACAGGAAAACACAAACGGTAAACATTGAAAAGGAAGGCAAAAATGATAGCAATTTGCCAACGATATGATTTTCTACCTTGAAAAATCCAAACATCTCTGCTGGGGTGGTGATGAACAGCACGGATAAGAAAGTTTGGCAAAAGAACTAGACACAAGAATGAGGTAAAAATTAATTGTTTTCCCGTCTGGCCACTACACTTAATTGTGTTATTCGAGTAAGGATCTCACTCACAATAGCAACAAAAAGCCGAAAACCTCTTAGGAATTTGCTTAACAAGAAGCATCGCAAGGGCTGTCCAGAGAAATCTATTCCCACTTTATGCAGGAAAAAGAAGAATATCTGCTTAGATAGAGACACTTTCGTGTTTCTAGAAAGGAAATCCCAAATGTAAAGATGTCAGTTCTCCCTCAGATAACTAATAAACACGATGGAATTCCGGGGGAAACAGCAGTGGGAATGTAAAGTTCATTTGGAAGAGGAATTGCTTGAGAGTAGCCAAGAAAATTTTAATAATTTTATTAAATTAAATTTACTTTAATAATTTTAAACATTATATAATAATAAATAATGACAAGGATGTTTTTACCTTACTTGACACCAAAATATACTACAAAGTGACAGGAATTAGAACAGTGTGGGTTTGGCATGGGAAAACCTAGCTCAGCTCACACCCTGCCTTCCTGGCTGGGGACCTCAGATTATCTGCTTATCTTCTCTAAGTTCATTTCAGTGAAATGGGGATAATAAGGGCCTCAGAGTTGAGGAGGGAATGAAACGAATTGAAGCATAAGTGGTACTTAGCATGGCGCCTGGAGTAAACTCTCAATAGATGACATTATTTTATTCACAGAAAACAAGAGTAAATCAGTAAACCGTTAATTGGCTCGTGGGCCGAGGAAAAACCAATTGTGTTTTTTGGTTCCTGGTTCCCGGGATCCTGGCACAATTTCCCGCCCGGAGGCCGTGCTGGGCAAGCTCCGAGCAGACGGGAGGTGGGCCCATGTGCACGTTGAATTTGGATCTCTTTCCCTCTGCCCTCAGTTCAGCTTTTCGCATGGTTCTCTGGTTTCGTGTGGTTGTTTTTCAGATTGCGGTTCACAAGGGCATCCTCCCTACCGCCTTCCCAGGTCAGACTCGCGGGAGCAGGGCTCAGGCAGCCAAGAGCCGCCCAGGCTTCCTCCTGTGGGGGCCGGGCCCCCGCCCTTGGTCGTTTGTGCCCACGATGCAGCCCCCGCCCCGCAGGGCTGAGTCCAGCACAGAGTGGGGGCCCCCTTCCCCAGCCTCCCCACCCACCCTAGCCTTCAGCACTCCCTGGGCGGCCAGCTGGGAGAGAACAATATTTTCCAAAACACAACCTGTATGTGATCTGGGTGAAGCTCCGGGGTGACCTTGGGACAGTGTGCAAGGAAGGAAGCTGCCAGCAGGGTGAAAACTCACAGCCTATGAGCACAGTCAGCATCCCGAGGTCCCCGGGGGCTGTCATCACAATGGCCCCCTCTGATGGGGGAGAGGGCGGCACCTGGGCGTGGGCTGTCCTGGGCAGAAAGGGGATGGTTCCCAGTGGGAGGAGGAGGCAGTAGGGAGAGCACTGGGTGGGGAGTCATGAGGCCTGTGTTTGAGCCTTTCGGCCTCTTATAAGACGAGGGAACTGCAGCCTCTCCCACCAGGCTGTCCCCTCCGGGAGGGCAAGATGACTGTCCTATTTGTCGCTGGTCCCACGGCCTGCTGGGTGGCCTGGCGTACCGTAAGTCCTAGAGGGGCCCCGTGCATTGAGAATGAGGGGGCCACGTGGGCCTGGGCAGAATGAATCCCACGTGATGGCTGACCTTTGGGAGGGGCATCGAATGGTGCTCCTAGGGTCCCACCCCCTCCAGCTGGCACTCCTCTGTAGACCTTGGTCCCCAAAGGCACAAGTTCGTGGACATCAGCAGGGACAGGATGTGGTGTCCAGGGTTAGGGGTCAGTCTAATTGGGGTCGACGCCCGTCCGTGGCCCATCAAGGAGGCTGTGGGCTCTCATTCGGCTTGTGGCTGAATTGGTTTCCTCCTTACCAGGTAACCTGCTCCAAACCCCGTTCTCCCATCTCTGTAAGTGGCCTCACACCCCCAACCCCCCAGGCCACAGACGTAGGAGCCACCCTGGTTGCCCTCCCGTCCCTCACCACCCACATCCAACCCATCAGCAAACCTTGTCAGCTCCACCTCCAGTTAAGATCTCAGGGTCACCCACTTCTCTCCATCTCAGCACCCAGACCCTAGCCCAAGCCGTCCCAGGGCCGGATGGTGCACAGGACCCGTGGGAGGGGGTTGTGCTGCCTAATTTGGCGTTCAGCATTAGGAAGCTCAATTCCCCAGAGAGATAAGCAACATTTTCCATTATCAGCTTTATCAGTAATAACGATAACAACGTTTGTGTTGTTTCTCAGTTGGTTCTGAACTCAGGGAAGAGGGGAGACATTTTTCAGACTCCCTCAAATCAACACCAACACCTTGATCACATTCTAGAGGCCAAAGAATGTTGCTGTTTATAACTTCCTGGAGTTCTCACTTCAGCTGTACAACATAAAGGTTATTATTATGATCCCTACTCTACTAATAGAAAAATAAGATTCCAAATTGTGAAGTGACTTGAAGGTCACACAGAGTCGAGCCTAGAATCCAGGTTTCACAGAATTTCACTGTCGTAGCTTCTTCCTTTTGGCTTACAGTTTGAATTCCTATTAAAGTGCAGTTCTTTTATTATATAGCTACAGTAATCGAGACTGTGGTACTGGTGGAGGGAGAGACACAGAAAAACGGAGCATCCACTTGTGGGCGGGGGGAGAGAGCGAGGGGTGACTGTCGAGGTGGAACGAGGGGTTTCTGGTTTATACGTGTGATAACATTTCAGAGAACTATGCGCCTCCTCTCCGAATGACCGTGTGAAAACTGGTGAAATCCGAGTAAGATCTGTCGTTTGGTTAACAGTTATCGTACCATCATCAGTTTCCTGATGTTGATAGTGTGCTGTGACTGTGTAAGATGTGATCATTGGCGAAGCTGGATGGAGGGTATAAGGGGACTCTACTAATTTTGCAACTTCTTGCAAGTCACTTTATTTCAAAATAAAAAGTTTAAAAAAAATGCAGCTCCCACTTGAAGATAGGGATCAACTTTAATCTTGGGCTGGCAAAGGAATTTCAACTCCTGTGCCAGTCACAGTCAATCGATAGGGGTTCTCTGGATCACAATCCTCAATACGAAGGCTGCTGAAGCCACATCTGGGCCCAGGGGGAATGAGTGCAGTAATCGATTAGTAATGTCTGCTGTGGCTTCTGGGAATGGCATGGGGGGCATGGATCAGGTTCACACCAGGTGTGTGCTCACTTCCTGACAGCTCAGTGTGAACGAAGGCACTGAGATTAGGGAGGGAGGAGAGCGGCAAAAGAGGGGGTCAGGTGGACTGTATGATTCCGTTTATATCAAGTTTCAGAATAGGCAACGTGGAACAGTGGTAGCTTCTAGAGGTGGGGGAAGCGGCATGTGGAAGGCAGCACACGGGTGATGAGAAATGTTCTATAACTTGATTTCAGTGTTGATTACACCAGTGTGTATATTTGTTAAAAGTTATTGACCAGTACTTTAAGATCTGTGCATTTTATTACATATAAATTATACCTCAATAATAATAATAATTAAAAAAAAGAGCTGTCACAGAGCTCTGAAAGAAAAACCATTTCCATTAATAAAACATAACCCGAAACTTCCAACACTCTCATTGGAAGGAATTCCTCCTGCTGGGGGAGGAGTGGCAGGGCCAAATGCTTAGACAGGCCTGAGGTTCACCTGCCCCTTGGTAATGGGACCATCTGGGATGAAGTCCTTGCTGTGCCACTTATTAGCTGGGGCCTTTGGACAAGTTGTTAAGCTTTTCTGCCTCAGTTTCCTCAGCTGTAAAGTGGGGATGGCACTGTGCCTGCCTCCTAGCGTACTTCTGCGAGTTAAGTGAGTTAACCCAGTGACGAGCTTAGATGAGGACTGCCTGGTGAACAGTACGTGCTCTGTAAATCTTAGCTGCTGTGATGGCTGTGGCTCTTCTCTGTCTGATTCCCGTGGCTGACAGCTGCTGTCTGTCTCTCTTCAGCACTCTGGCACCGGGGTGACCACAGACTCCTCCTGCAGCATATGAGACTCACTGGATATTCAAAAAGACCGAACGCTCCAGGAAGAGGACAGGGAAATAAACACTCTGTGGCTCCCCCAAGGTGGTCTGAACCTCGCAGACCAAGCACTGCCCAGGCCCATCCTCTTCCATCCATCCTTTGGGATCCCTGCATGCCCGTTCCCAGACTCTCTGCTTCCTGGCTCTGGGATGGTCTCTGCATGAGCGACACGGTCTTAACACTCACCATCTCCTGGGTATTTCACTGACTTGGAAAAGACGAGAGGGCTCCCAAGCCCTCTGCCCTCTATCGACGTCCCTTCCTCCTACCTCCTGGTCTGAGAGCCATGTGTTTGCGCTGCTCACTGCCCCCAGGAATGATCTCACCCTCGGGTGCAGTCCTGCCCCCTTCCCTTCCCTCCTCTGGGGGTTTAGTCCCCACAAAGGGCTTGCAAAGGAGAGGAGTGCGGTTTCTTTCTGAGAATGGGAGTGACAGCACTGGGGAGATCTGGCTGAGCCAGGAGGGAAAACAGAAGTTGCCCGGGGGTTAGCAGAAGAAGGGGTGATTGGTGGGGTTCCTGGAGCTGCCCTACAGGAGGAGCAGAGGGAGCGGGTGCTCGAGGGCTGGCCTGGGCTGGAGCCAGCCTGTGAGATGCAGCAGGCTCCAGGCTGAGACCCAGGGGCACTTGCCCCTCGGGGGGCTGTCAGGGCCAATGGGGCAGAAAGGGAAACAGCCTTCTGCCTGGGCAGAGGGGCTCTTCACTAGAGTCGCGTCTCTTTCCCTCTGCCCTCAGCTCAACTTCCAGGTGGTTCTCTGTCATAATAATGTATAGGCAGGAATTCTCCAGTCCACTGCCAGCTTTCAGAGAACCAAGAAACAGTTGAGGCACGGGGAAGCTTGAAGGCTTGTGCAGGGAAGATCTGTCTGTCCTTCCTTCCATAGATCTGTCTGTCCATCCGTCCATCCATCCATCCATCCATCCATCCATCCATCCAGCCATCCAGCCATCCATGCATTTGTCCATCCATCTAAAAATCCATCCATCCATCTACCCACCCAAAAATTTATTGTGCCCATTATGTGCCAGGCGTCAGGCTGGCCCCTGGGGGTGCACAGGTAAACATGTAATTTGACCTCAAGGTGCTTATGGTTCATTTCCAGACACAAACAAGAAAACAGTACAGTGTGAAACAGGGAAGGCAGGGGTGCTGGGTGCACATAGGAGGGACACCTAATCCCCGTACCTGGAGATTCAGGACAGGCTTCCTGAGGAGGCAACATTGAACTTGACGCCTGGAGGATGAGGTGAAACTAGCTGGATGTGGTGGAGATGGCTGGTTTCTCTCAAAATTCACCCTCCCCTTCCATGATGTCGAGTTGTCACTGGAAAGAGGCTACGTCCTCCAGCCCACCGCCTCCTTGCTGCTGTGGGTGGGTGACGAGATCTTGCTGGTGGAAAGTAAATGGAAGTTATATGTGCCATTGCTGGGCCAAGGCTTTTAAGAAGCAATGTGTCTTTTCCAGTATCTCTTCCCCCCATCTGGACGCAGATGCTGATGGGGTGGATGGCAGAGCCACAGGACAGAAGAAGGCTGGACCCCCAAGTCTAGGTAGAAGAGAGCCGCCCACAGGGCAGGAACGCCCACTTTGTACTGAGATGAGAACAGTAAATAAAATTCTGTTACCTTAAGCCATGGATGTTTGGAGTTCATTTGTTACAGCCACTAGTGTTCCTTAAAGGGAAATAAAGAATACACCCCATGAAGAAAGAGAGAAGGGATGAGAGAGTTCAGAGGAAACCTCGAGTATACAAGTCCTGGGGAAAGAGGGGAGGTGATGCCAAGTGAGGCTGGGAGGGAGACTGAGGCCAGGTTGGCCATGCTGAGCAGTTGGGACTCCACCCTAAGTAAAGAGGGTATAACCAGGCTGGACAGCCCAGGCACTCCCCTCTCTGCCCTCAGGAGTAGAGAAGGTAAGTAACCTGCTGCAGGTCGTCTGATCAGTGAACAGCAGAGCTGGACTACAGCGCAGGTGTGGCTGACTCCACGCACCTAAGCATTCAGCCCTGTGCTTCCAACAGAATGTTGTGCAACAGAGAAACTATGACATTCATCTCCCAAGAACTCTGTGGGAGTCTTGCCTGTGTGGACTCCTCCAGTTTTCTGGAACTGGAGCCCAACCAAGAGTGCTGTCTTCTGGAGCCAAGTCCAGGCCAGCACACAGCATGGCCACCACCACCCAGCCACAGTTCTTCAGCGCCTCCCGCCGTGACTGGGGCTCTGCATCCTCAGACAAACTAAACGGATGTTCAGCCTGGTCTGGCTAGACCCATCTCCTGGGGGAGCCCAAAGAAGCCCATCACCCAATGAGTGAGGTTGGCACGTCAACCGGCTCCCACTCTGTGGTCTGATCCACGAACAGGACATAGTAGGTGGCAGAGGTTGCCCAGAGTTACTCGCTCCACTGGGCTGAGTGAGCAACGTGGCAAGGTTGCAGATAATGCCTAACTCCTCCATCCATACATCCTCAGGAGAGCTAGAAGCAGACATCGCTGTGCTACCCTGGGCTACTCTTAGCTAGGCGGGCTCTTGCTAACTCACTAGGCAGTGATATTTGATGTAGGCAGAAAAGGCTAGGGATTTGGCGAGGATTTCCGATTCCTCTGCCACCCCTCCCTGACATGTCTCTTCTTGTTTCTGAAGCTAGAATGATCTGGATCACCTTTGTCCAAGGCCTTCCTTGGTTTTGCAAAGGTGCGTCTGGTGCTCCTACAGAGGATGAAGGTGGGGTCCAGGGCAGAGCCTCTGGGACCCTGCCCACCTCTTTCCCCGATCCCATGCAAAGCAATTCCTCTTTTGTCATGCCCAACTTTCCTCATCAGGTAGCGTTTGAAGACAGAATTTCACTACCAAATCAAATGTTTGAAAACAGCTGGGCAAGTCCAGCCCTCTCATTTTCTAGATGGAGACTCTGAAGCTCAGAAAGGGGAAATACAGTTTTTGAAAAACACATGCACGTTAAGTTATAGCAAATGGTCTGCTTGCCTATTTGTGTGTGTCTGTCAGCATCCATCCATCTATCCATTCTTCTATCTCTCCATCCATCCATCATCCATCCATCCATCCACCATTCATCCATCCATCCATTGACCCATCCATCCATCCCTCCCTTCCTCCATCCATCCATCCGTCCGTCCGTCCGTCCATCCATCCATCCATCCATCCATCCATCCATCCATCCATCTCTCCATTTATCCATTGATCCATCCACCCACCTATCCATCCAGTCAACAGGTACTGAAGGCTCAGGATGTTCCAGCCTCCTCACCTTGCAGCCTGGGTAATTGCTTCTTAGCCTCATAGAATAGAAAGAACCTGGATTCTGCATAGATTTGGGCTCAAGCTCCTTTTCTGCCACCTTCCAGTGGTGAGCTTAATTTCAGTTTCCTTAATTGTAAAATGCAATCCATGCCTCCAAATTACTGTGGAGATTAGCGAGGTAGTGTGTCTAACCCCTGATGGAGCGTCCAGGACATAGCAAGGTCTCAGTACTTGCTCTGTGTCTGAAAGTTCTCCAAGTGCCCATTCCTGGAGGTGAGCAGGGAAGCCCTGGTCATGCTCTCATCCAGAAGTGCTCAGGGCCACCAGGGAGGGAAATCTCTCTGCTCCCCTCGCAGAAAGCCTGGCCTGGTTCTTCCTCAGCTGTGACCTAATTTTGGTCTGGCCAGAGCTGGCGTCTTCCTTTTCCCCTCATTGTCTTGGACACCTTGAGTGAACTTGGCCAGGACCATTTCCGCAGAAATGGCATATATTCACCCAGCCAGGGACACTGTATGCACACCCACACTCCACCCCCACCCCCTCACACACTTCAGCTCCTGAGGTCCCTCCCCCCAGATACCCCCACAGCTTACTCCCTGGCTCCCTGAAGTCACCCCGCCAATTGTCACCTCATAAGAGAGGCCATCCCTGACCCCCTATCCGCCACTCCCTCTCCTTACTCTAATTTATTCTTATCACACACACAGAAATTATGGTATATTTACCATTTATAGTCTGTCTCATCCCCGTAGGAAGTAAGTTCCTTTATTTTGTTCGTTGCTGCATTCCCAGCCCCATCACATGGTTGGTGCTTACAAAGATTTGTTGAATGAGTGAATTGGTGAGAAATCAGGAAATCCTAAACTCCCCTGCCCTAACATTCACTATATTCACTGAAGTCACCCACCCAAACGCCAGAGTATCTATGGCTGTCTGAGTCAAGGGGGAGATGATATGGGGTGAAGTCTTGGACAGAGCATTAGCACGTCCCCCAAACGGGCAGGTATAAAGGTCTAAGTCACCCGGCTATGTGTGAGAGGCTGTGTAAACTCACACCTGTCCTCCAAGAGCAGACAGGGGAGCGACTGAACACAGGAAGCTTGACGGCCAGGCTTGGAAGTCACAAGGACCTGGGTTCAAATCCTGACTCTGCCACTGCCTAGGAGAAGTCACCTAGCCTCTCTGAGCCCGTTTCTTTTGTGCAATGGGGCTAATGATTCTGCCTCGCTAGAGTTGTTAAGAAGCAAAGCGACCCTTTATGGGTATTTGAACCCTGGGATACAGTGATGGGCACACCAGACCCAAGCTTTGCCTTTGGGTGCCGTGAGCAAGCTGTGGGACCTTGAGCAATTCACACAACTTCTTGGTGTCTTGGTTTCCTCATTTGTAAGATTTATGAAGCTTTCATGAGTTCATGCATGCAAACCATTTGGATCTGTGCCTGGCACTAACAATGCTCTATAGTTTTATTTGTTTTTTATTTCTTTTATTTCTTGATGAGGAAGATTAGTCCTGAGCTAACATCTATTGCCAATCCTCCTCTTTTTGCTGAGGAATGTTGGCCCTGGGCTAACATCCATGCCCATCTTCCTCTATTTTATATGTGGGACACCTGCCACAACATGGCTTGATAAGCAGTACATATGTCCACATCCAGGATCCGAACCCGTGAACCCTGCGCCGCCGAGGTGGAGCGCGCAAACTTAACCACTACACCACTGGGCTGGCCCCCTCTATAGTTTTATTTTTATACTTACTCTTTAAAACTCAAGGTATATTTTATGTACAGTGAAATGCATAAACTATTTAAACATACAATGAGAAGGGTTTTGACAAATTACATACACAATCTCCATCCACGTAACCCACACCCCAATTAAGATACAGAACTTCTCATCACTCCGGACAGATCCTTGTGCCCCTTCCCGGTCAATTCCTGCCATCTGCCCTCCCCAGGAGGCCACCACTTTTCTAATATCTATCACTGTAATTCGTATGAATGGACTCATACAGTATGTAGTCTTTTGAGTCTGATTTCTCTGCTCGACCTAATGTTTTGGGTTTATCCATGTCTTCGTGTGTGTCAGCAGTCTGTCTCTTGTTATTGTTGAGCAGCCTTCCGTTATATAAATAGACCACAGTTTGTTTATCCGTTCTCCTGTTGATAGACAGTTGGCTTGTTTACACTTGAGGGTAATTGGGAGTGAAGCGGCTGTGAACATTCTTGTATCTGACTCCTCACGAACATGTTTTCCTTTCTCTTGGGTACCTAACAGAACAATTGCTGGGTCATAAACTAAGTGTATGTTTAAGTTTATAAGAAATAATTACAATCCTTTGATATTTCTTGAGACTTCTTTTCTGGCCCAGCACATGGTCTGTCTTGGTAACTTGCCATGTACGCTTGAAAAAAAATGTGTACTCTGCAGCTTGGGGGTATAATGTTCTACAAATATCAATTAGCTTATATCTTCTATAATCTTCCCGATATTTTGTCTCAATTCCTGAAAGAGGTGTGCTCAATTCCCACCAATCACTATGATGTTTTTCTGTTTCTTTCTCTAGTTCTGTCAATTTCTGCTTCACAGATTTGGAAGCTCCGTTACTAGGTACATACACATTTAGGGTTATGATGTCTTTTTGATAACTGGCCATTGCATCATTAAGAATTGCCCAGCTAGTATTTCTCGCTTTGTATTCCACTTTGCCGGGTCTTAATATGGCCACATCAGCTGGCTTATGCTCGTGTTTGCATAGTGTATCATTTCCCAGCCTTTTACTGGGGAAATTGTGTCTGTATTTAAAAGTGATTTCTTGTGGATGGCATATAGTGGGTTTTGCTTTTTTATATGTTCTGAAAACTTCTGCTTTTAACTGGAGCGTGGAGCCTATTGATTTAATGTAATTGTAATTTTTGATAAGCTGAGTTTAGGCTTCTCATCCTTCTGTTTGTCTTCTGTTTATAATCGACTGTTCTTTCTTCCTCTATTTTGCCTTTTCTGCCTTATTTTGAATTACCAAGTATTATTATTATTTTTTTTAATATTTCATTTTATCTCTTCTATTGGCCTTGAAGCTATTTATTTTTGTTTTATTTATTTTTAGAGGCATCTCCAGGGATTAAAATATGCATCCTGAATGATCAAATTCTACCTTGAAGTAACACTATACACTTACACACTTATTATAATCTTATAATGTAAGATTTTAAAACATTTTACTTCTATCTGACCTTCTTTCAATCTTTTGTGCTCTTGTCAAATATTTCACTTCTATAGGTAATATAAACCCTACAACATACAGTTATTGTCTTTGCTTTTAACAGTCAATTTTTAACAGCTTTATTGCGGTTTGCTTTACATTGCACAAAATCCAGCCATTTTAAGTGTACAAGTCAATGATTTTTAGTAAATCTACAGAGTCATGCGAAATTTCCATCACCCCGAAAAGATCCCTTGTGACCACTTCAGCCACTCACCATTGCCCTCCCTCCCAGGCTCAGGCAACCACTAATAGACTTCATGTGTCTTTAGCTTAGCCTTTTCTGGACATTTCATATAAATGGAATCATACAATATGTAGTCTTTTGCATCCGACTTCTCTCACGTGTAATGTTTTTGAGGTTCATCTATGTTGTAGCTTGTATCATTAGCTTGTTCTTTTTTATTGCTGAATAACATCCCATTGCATGGATAGATCACATTTTTTGTTTCTCTATTCACCAATTGATGGGCATTTGGATTATTTCCACTTTTTGGACGTTATGAATAATGCTGCTATGAACACTCCTGTAAAAATCTTTGTGTGAGCATGTTTTCATTTCTCTTGGGTAATATCTTAGGAGTGGAATTGCTGGGTTGTATAGGTAATTTATGTTTAACTTTTAAAGAAACTGCCAAACTGTTTTACAAGGTGGCTGGGACATTTTGCATTCTCACCTACAATGTATGATCAATTGCTTTTTAATGTGATTTTTTTTTTTGAGGAAGCCCTGAGCTAACACCTGTTACCAATCTTCTTCTTTTTCTTTTTTCTCCCGAAAGCCCCAGTACCTAGTTGTATATCTTAGTTGTAGATCTTTCTAGTTCTTCTATGTGGGATACCACCTCAGCATGGCTTGATGAGTGGTAAGTAGGTCTGTGCCCAGGATCCGAACTGGCAAACCCCGGGCCATCGAAGTGGAATGCGTGAACTTAGCTGCTATGCCACTGGGCGGCCCCGACCAATTGCTTTCTTTCTTTCTTTCTTTAACAGTTTTATTTATTTATTTTTATTTATTTATTTTTTTTGAGGAAGATCAGCCCTGAGCTAACATCCGTGCTAATCCTCCTCTTTTTGCTGAGGAAGACCGGCTCTGAGCTAACATCTATTGCCAATCCTCCTCCTTTCCACCCCCCTCAAAGCCCCAGTAGATAGTTGTATGTCATAGTTGCACATCCTTCTAGGTGCTGTATGTGGGACGCGGCCTCAGCATGGCCAGAGAAGCGGTGCATCGGTGCGTGCCCGGGATCTGAACCCGGGCCCCCAGTAGCAGAGCGCGCACTTAACCGCTAAGCCACGGGGCCGGCCCCCAATTGCTCTAAAGTAAGAAAAGAGAAAAAATAGTCTTTTATATCGACTCACATATTTCACTTTTACAGTGCTCTTTATTCCTTCTTGTAGATCTGAATTTCTATCTGGCATCTTTTCTCTTTCAGCCTGAACATCTTTTTTCCTTTTTCTGTTTTCTTTTTTTTTTTTTGCTGAGGAGGATTCTCCCTGAGCTAACATCCATGCCAATATTCCTCTATTTTGCACGTGGGACACCACCACAGCATGGCTTGATGGGCGGTGTGTAGGTCCTTGCCCAGGATCCGAACCTGCGAACCTGGGGCCACCAAAGCAGAGTGCGCAAACTTAACCACCACACCACCGGGCTGGCCCCCTGAACATCTTTTAGCATTTCTTATTGTGTGAATTTGATGGTGATGAATTCTCTCAGTTTTTGTTTATCTGAAAATATCTTTATCTTACTTTTATTTTTGAAAGACTATTCCACTGGACATAAAATTCTAAGTTGATAGTTTTGGTTTCTTTCAACACTTTAAAGGTGCTTTCCACTGTTCGCTGACTTGCACTGTTTCCGGTAAAAAGTCAGCCATCATTCTTATTATTGTGTCCCTGTGCATAATGCATCTTTTTTTTTTGTATGCTTTTAAGATGCTTTTCTGTATCATTGGTTTTTGTCAGTGTTACTATAATACGCCTAGTTGTGGTTTTCTTTGTGTTAATATTGAATTCTCCTTGCCTTCTGGGATTCCAATTTTATGTCTGCAAACTGCCTGATATTATACCATATGTTACTGATGCTGTATTCATTATTTTCAATCTTTTTTTCCCCTCTGTGCTTCAGTGTGAATTTATTTTGACCTGTCTTAAAGTTTACTGATCGTTTCTTCTGCTGTGTCAAATCTACCGTTTACTCTATCCAATAAGTTTTTCAATTCTGATATTTTAATTTTTGTTTCCAGAATTGCCATTTGTTTATCTTTTAGAATTTCCATTGATATCCTGAAAAATCCCATCCCTTCACTTATTCTACCTATTTTTTCCCATAAATTTCTTCATATATTTATATATGTATTTACGGTCTGTTTGTTTTTTTGTTTTTTTGTTTTTTTTGCTAATTCTAATAGCTGCGATGTGTGTCCTTCTATAATTTGTGTTTTCTCTTAATTATGTCACATTTTACTATTTATTCTCTTGTCTAGTGTTTGATTTTATTATATTCTTGAAAGTGTGCATAGAATAACAATTGAGATTGAAGCGTGATTTTTATTTTTTGTTTTAGTTATTTCTTGGAAAGTCTAAACCTTTTCTGCTGTCTGGTGGTTAGACTGAGAGGCTGTTCACTCTAGATATACTAGAGTATAATTGAGCCGGGGTTGAGAAACAGCTTTAATTATATTGAGTTACCTGTAATTAGCCCAACCACCAACATCCTCTGCCTTTTTATCTTGTCAGAATTTGAGCTGGAAGGGGGTTGACTGCAGTTTCAGATTTTTTTTTTTTTTTGGTTTAAATTTAGATCGGAGTACTTCAGGGCCTCCCATTCTAATCATTGTGAGAATGCACAAGATTATGCAATTTGTTTCTACTAATGTACCTTTCCTCCATCACTGCCTTTTGGAAAAACTTGGGTAGGGCAGGTGGGGAGGATGAGGTGCTGGACCAATGACCTGTCCTTTCATTGAGAAGATGGCACATCCGTCTGGATGGACTGAGTGATCTCTCCTTGCACTCCAGCCTCTTCCAGACTCCAATTTGACCTGCCATCCCACACTCTGGTCCAAGGCTGGAATGATTTTCCTTTGTTTCTGTAAGGTCTCTCCATGTAAGGCTGATGTTCCTTCATCCACCCAGACACAGACCAGCACCTCCTCCAGGCGGGGAAGCTGCCACAGCTCTTATTCCCCTGAGAAGAGCTTCTTTCTTTCTGGAATTCAGTTCATCAAAGCTTCTTTGATGCCACTGCTCCTCCCGAGCACCCTAGAAACCTATGATTTTTATGTTTTCTGGAGTTTTCTTGTTGTTACCACAGGAACAAAGGTCTTTTACATCTATCTACATCCTGATTGGAAGTGGAAATCTCCATATGTGTTAGCTATTATTATTATTATTAGTGGACAGTCGTGAATAAAATGAGCACGCACATAAGAATACAATTGCCATGAAGATTAGAGCTGTGATGCAAAAGTACATGGTTCTCTGAGAGTCTCTTCTGGCAGAATGCCCATTTTGCAGACGAGGTTAAGAGAAACTGAGTACCTTGTCCAAGGTTGCATCACTAGAACATCACAGAACAGTGTCAGGATTTAAACCCAAGTCATCCAATTCTAGAATCCATGCTTTTACCCACTCTGCTGTAAAATAAGGAATTATATTTAATTTAGTCAGAGTGCCAGGCATGTCAGCAGCTCAATGATGAATGGCATTATGTAAAATGGCCCGCCCTTAACTGGGGTAAGGACTGGGGACACAGCGCACAGACAGTCCTTGACAAATATGTACTGACTGAGTGTATAAATCTCCACCCCACAACACACACACACACACCCTCTCTTGACCTGGCAGAAGAGCCTGGCATCTAAAGGGATCTGAGAATGTTCTGTCATAAACCTCAAACCTACTTTCGTGTCTTTTATGAGCTGCCTCCTCCTTCCCTTCTGACAGCCAGTGGCTCTGGGGAATTCACAAGGGGACAGAGAGGAGAAATCTTAAAGTTTCAGGATGGTCTCCTGTACTCAGACTTCGTCCCTGGAGCTTACCAGGTTCCCGGCTCTGAGGTGACCCAGGGGCGTCCTCACTAGAAACTGGAGACTGAGGGGCTCAGGATATCGCCCACGGTCCACCCTCCCCAGGGCTGGGTCTTCAGGGATCTGATCTGTCATTAAACCCAAGCCCCAGGGAGAGGTGGCCCCTGACAAGTCCTCCCTGTGGTCCCCTCCCGGGTGAGGATGAAGACACGACTGTGTGTTGCTCGTCCACCACCGCTGGAGCCCGTGCTCAACTTCTTAGACTCTAGTGTAGTTGTGACCATTGCTGCACCAGACCAGCCGGTTCCAATCCCAGCTTTACTCACTTCCAAGCTGTGCAACCTCAAGCAACACACTTAACCTCCCTGAGCCCTAGTCTCCCATCTAAAACATGGGGAACAAAAACAGCACCTACCACACAGAATGATGGATTAACTGGGCCAATGCACCGTCAGGTTTCACACAGAGCTTGGCCATAACAAACACTCAGTAAGTATTAGCCATTCCTAGTAACGTTAACTATTTGGGTTGTATATTACCAAGAGGCAGGACCAGGATGTGAATCAAGGGCAATGTCTGTGTGTTTTACCCATTGTACTAGTTTTCTCACCCAGAGAGCTGGTTAACTCCAGCTCTCCAGACCCCACCCCCAACATGCTGATTCAGAAGATCTGGGGTGGAGCCCGGGAACCTGCATGTTGGCAAGCACCCTAGGTGATCTGCATGCGCATCTGGGGTCACGCTTTGAAGATCACCCTTAAGCTATTCCGCCCCTCTGCTGGGAGCCAGGCACCGTGCGGAGACAGAGGTCTGGAGGGGACCCTGGTGACGTGTGGCCACCAGCACATCCTCTCTCCACATTCTGCAGTCAAGACAAAGAAAACCTCTGCCCCCGTCTTGATTCTGGGAGCCCTGGGGACCAAGTCCACGGCTGTCAGCATGAGACTTAACACAGTAGGGCTGGAGCGCTCCACTCCAGCCCTACTCTCTTTCTAGTCTCAGGAAATGGCAGGGTGGGGTTGCTGTCATCCTCAACTAGAAGGCTCTCAAGTTGTGTCAGAGAATTGCCTAGTAGGCTGTTGACCTACGAGGCTCTGAACCTATGTGAGGCGGCCCAGCTCTGTCGGCCAAACAGGTTTCATCCCGTGGGCCAACGCTGGTTCACGGTGGCTGAGTGGAGTGCTGTGTTGAGAAGGATGCTGAGGCTGAGTCTGGGGCAATTTTGCCTCTTGGGGGATGTTTGACAATTTCTGGAGACACTTTTGGTTGTCATGACTGGGGTGGGGTGGGGTCATGGCATATAGTGGGTAGAGACCATGGATGCTGCCAAATGCCCTCCAAAGCAGTGGTCAGTCCCCCACAGCCAAGAATTACCCTGCCCAAATGGCAATAATGCCAAGGTGAGGAATTCTGCGCTCGGCTCAGATGCTCGACAGAGCATCATGACTGCTTAGCAACGTCAGGCTTGGTTGGAGGGCGAGGGGGGTAGTGCGTGCTCATGAATGATCCCTGGGCATTGCTGAAAGCCTCTTGTGTGAACTTAGAGACCTAAATAGACACGCAGACCAAAGGAAGGGGAATGGAAGAGATGCTACACATGGAGCAAAATCATAAAAAATATAATCATAATAAAACCCCCAAACCTCTACATCCAAAGAGAGATAACAGAAGATAATGCACCCATGAAAAAATAACATGGTGCTGTGAAAAATGAACACAAGAGCTCTTGGGAAAAAATTGGATAGCAGAAATATAAAACTCAGTTGAAGGTTTGGGAGACGAAGTTGAGGAAATTTCCTAAGAATATATAGCAAAATAAATAATTGAAAATGGACGTAAATGATAAGAAAATTAGAGGACTGGTGCAGCTCTAATACTTGAATCGTAAGAGTTCTAGAAAGAAAGAGAAAATAGTGCGGAGGAAATGTCAATAAAATAGTTGAGGAAAATGTCCCCAAAGTGAAGGACATGAATCTCGAGATCAAGCGCTTAGCACGGGCCTGAAGCCAGACTCCCATCAGGGAGGGTCAACGGGAAATTGCGGGACACTGGCAGCACCGAGGAGAGTCGACCGACTTCCAGAGGTAGAGACGGAATCAGAAGGGCTTTAAACTTATCAACAGCAGCTCTGGCAGTGAGAAGACAAAGGAGCAAAGCTTTTAAAATTCTAAAGGAAAAGCAGTCATAACTCAGAATTCTATGTCAAGACAAAAATCAAAGATATCCTTAGACACGCAAGGTCTCGAGAAATTTACCTCCCACCCCCTCTGTCTCAGGAAACTGCTAGAGGATGTGCTCCAGTGAAAGGAGGGGGAGCCACGACACCGGGGGACGTGGGGTCCAGGAAGCAGGAACCCAGCTAGAGGAGAGTTGCAGGGTCTTCAGGCTGAGAGGGGAGGAGACCCCGGAATGCCAGCGGCAGAGGGCAGCACGTCCAGTTGGGAATGCCAGCGGGTTCCAGGACACTTCTCTCAAGATGATGAAATTGATAAAAGTCGGATGTGAACGGAAGTGCTGAGAAAGATTTGGATAATTGGCAAAGAGTTTGAGGTTAAAAAAAATTCGTGATCAGTACACAGAAAACTGAGCAAATGAAGAAATCCTAACAGTCATAACACTGAGGACCAGTCTCACCAAAATCACGGCACAGCTATTGGGGAGAGTGAGAGGGGTGGAAGTGTGGGGGCAGGGGCAGGGGAGGACAGGGATTGAAAACTGCGTCTCCTATAGCAGGAAGACAATGGATAATTCCTGAAAGTGAAAAACACACATAGCAATAGAGCATACCATGGGGCCATAGGGAGCTCAATACAGAGCTGTCAGCCGGGGAACTGAAAGGGGCTGTTTCCTCAGAAGCAGCAGAGCAGAGGGAAGGGCTGGAAACTACAGCTCATCTTAACTAACCTCCTAAACCAGCTGCCTCTCTAAACTAGGAGCTCGGGTAACAGATCAAAATTGGAAATTAAAAACGATACGACTGGAGGGCACGTAGAAACTCGGGAAATCTGAGGAGGGTCTGTATCTGAGTGGATAATATTGTGCCAAGGTCAATTTCCTGATTTTGACAATATCCTTCGGTTACTTTAGATATTATCATTGGGGGGACCCGGGTGCAAGGTACGTGGAAACTCTCTGAACTATTTTTGCAATTTTTTGTGAGTCTTAAACAGATTTCAAATTGTTATGTCAACAACAACAACAAACAGTTACACCAGGGGAATACACTGTCCCCGAGGCCACTCCTTGTAGTGGAAGGACCCGCATGACCTCCTTGGCCCAGGTCCGGGGTGGGGGACACAGGGGCCTCCCAGGAACAGCCAGACGTGGCCTGCAGCCCCTCGTTGAGAGAAACCCGGGGCACGTCATTCGGGGCTGACAGGAGAGGGGGTCTGGGCCTGAGCTCCGTGAAGGGCCGGTGTGGCCCCTTGGGGAGGGGACAGTGGCCACACACTGGAATGTTCCTCTCCAGCAGTTTTGTGGGGAGCCATGGAGGAGAAAACACAAATGAAACCATAAACGTGCCCCTGACATTGTCCTGTTAAAAGGAAAGAAACGCCCGCCAGTCGCTGCTGGGGAGAATGAGCCTTAGTCACGCGGCTGGGCTGCATCTGGAAGGAGCAGCCGTCCTGTTTGGCTGGCATCCTCCCGGGCGGGCTGCGGCTCTGCACCTGCGGGCGGTGGGAGAGCGGAGGCGCCCGCCTGCCGAATCTTCTCGTCCAATATTCGTGGAACAGATGCAGAAATAAGGGGAAGGAAGCAGAAAGAATTGGTGGATTTGGAGTCAGAAGGATCTGAGTTTGATTCTTAGGGCAGACTCCAAATCTACCTCAGACTATGCAGCCGTGGGCAAGGCCTCATACTTCCTGATCGTTATTTTCTTCACACGAATGTGGATATTCGGTGTGCAGGTTGGAAATCAATGACTGTCAGACCCCAGGCACGGAGCCCCGCACACTGTCGCTTTACACAGGAAGAACTGTGGCCCAGAGATGTTAAGCAGCTTGCCCAAGATCACACAGCAGGAAGGGACCAAGCCAGGGTGGGAACCTGTTGGTGTGGGTTTAAAGTATGGCTCCACCAAAATCAAACCCTTCCCAGTCTTTACCGCTCTCCCATGGTGTGTGATCAGCCATTCACTATGTGCCAGGGAGTGTTCTAGAAGCTGAAGTTGCAGCATGGACGAAACAAGCCTGTGGTCCCAGGAAGCTGGCATTCCAGTGGGGAGATGACTGTAAACGTAAGCAGGAGAGATGCCAGGAGTAAGAAAAGCCCGCTGAGCCTGTGTGGACACATGAAGGTGCCATGCTGTCCAGTGGGGGCAGGTGGTGTGTTTGGATTCAGCGTCCTGACTCTTGGAATGACTGGCAGAGGCCAGGCCAGCCTGGGGGACTAGCTCAAGGACAGTCTTTGCTGAGTAAACTCCAGGCTATCGAGGTCAGAGACTAACTCCCCCTTCTTTCTACACCCCGAGGGGACTGCGGGGACCTTGGGAACAGTGCCTGAGGTCTCCGTGGACAGCTGGCCCATGGGGTCCCTCCTCCCACTTGCTGATTTCTGGCCCAGCAAGGGACACTGGACTCGGGGTCCAGCCCTGTTCTGCTGCCACTTGCTGTGTGACGTAGAGTGAGTCCCTGCCCCTCTCTGAGCCTCAGTCTCCTCACCTGAACAGTTTGGGGTTGGACTTAATGAAGTCTAAGGGACAGCTCTAGTTTTAACCTCTTGGCGTCTTCAAACTCTCGAGCCTTTGGGAAAGCATCCATTTATTCAGCAGTCGTGGGACACTTCCTCCGTGCCCAGTGCTGAGTCATGAGGAACCACACAGATATGGCTCCCAACCTCGCAGAGCTTACAGACGGACACAGAGGTTAAGCCGATAGTGACTGCATGGACATTTGGATGTGGCCGTGAAAGAAGTCACAGAAGGAATACTTTCACACCTTTCTTCTAGGAAGGAACAGGGTGGGGGCCCATCTAGGTGGCTTTTCCTGTTGGTGGACTTTACGAGGCTGGATGACCGCAGGCTGCAGCGTGATGGATACAGAGTGGGCCCCAGGAGGAAGGCCTGGGAGATGGGGCAGCGGGCACCCATGTGGGTCTGCAAAGGCAAGACAGTGCTTCATCCCAGGCCCCCAGAACAGGAGCAGAGGCTGGAAGAGGTGACCTCCTGGGATCTCCTCCAGCCCAGTGAGGTTCAAGGGGGAGGGGACAGTGGCTTCTCATCACTGTTGAGACACTCGCCACTAAGAAAATGGTGCTGGTGGTGGTGTTCGCTGACCTGGGTTCGACTCTTGGCTCTGAAACTTGATAGCTGAGTGACCCATGCACTCACTTCATCTCTCTGAGCCCTGCCCACCAAGTACGTAGAGGAGGGTGAAGGTCTCAGATGCATAGGCTGGTTGGAACGATTAAATGAGATAATACACCAGGATCACCCAGCACACAAGCCTTCAATAAGTAGCAGCTGCTGTCCATCAGCCCCACTTCTGCTTCAGACCTTCTTCTAATCTACTCTCCTCAGTGCGAGGAGAATGAAGTTTTTTTGTTTTTTTTTTAATTTTTTTTTCCCCCAAAGCCCCAGTAGATAGTTGTACGTCATAGTTGCACATCCTTCTAGTTGCTGTATGTGGGACGCGGCCTCAGCATGGCCGGAGAAGTGGTGCGTTGGTGTGCACCCGAGCCGCCAGTAGTGGAGCTCGCGCACTTAACCGCTAAGCCACGGGGCCGGCCCAGAATGAGCTTTTTAAAAACACAAACCTATCGCACCACTCCCCCAGTCAAATGCCTGCCACTGTAGCTGGGAGAAAGTCCAGCCTCCTCACCATGGCCTACATAGCTGGCTACTGTAACATTTCTTGAATAAACTAAGCACATTCCAACCTCAGGGCCTTTGCACTTGCTGTTCCCCCTGCCTACAATGCTATTCCCTCTATCCATATCTGGTAAAATCCTTCTCATTTTTCAAGCCTCATCTTAAATGGCACTTTATAATGGAAGCTTCCCCAGTCTGGGTCGGCCCCCTATTAGCAGCTCCTGTAACATCCTGTACGTTTCCTTCAAATCACATATTTATTCTTGTGTTATGTGTTTGACATGTGTCTGCCTCACCAGACTGTAAGTTCTAAGAGGACAGGGACTCTCTGCTTTGTCCACCATCATATCCCCAGTGTCCAGTATCATGGTGTTCGGTGGTGCTCATTATATATTTTGTGATTGAAGGATTATATGAATGAAGGAATGAATGAATGAATGCATATCAATTTGTCATCCCACTTCAAGTTTTCCCCAGGACCAGGGCTTCGGGTGCCCCCAGGAACACTTCGGCGTTACCTAAATTTTGAAGTAGCAACCTGGCCTGAGACTTCAGCCCCCTGGCCTCTATTTCCATCCCCGTGGGAATCTTCTAGTGAATTCAGAGAAGTCCCTCAGCCCCTGTGGTTCTCAAGTTCCCCATCTTAAAATGAGGAAACAGGCCCCTCCTCTGGTTTCCCGAGGGGGCTGGGAGGAGGAGCAGAGGCCGCACGTCTGCAAAGTGCTGGGGCCTCCGGAGGAAGTGGTGGCCGGTCTCCAGCACGGGCGCCACGTTGGACCACGAAGCCCGGTGTCTTAAAACCAGAAGTAGAGGGGCCGTCTGCTGTTGGCCCCCGTGGGCGTCCTCTGTAGAGCAGAGGGACTGGGAGCAGGGGACCCCACGAGGGCACGGACTCCGAAGCCGTAACGGGGTGAGACTTTGGGGCAGTCTCGGGAGAAGGTGAGTGTATTTTGCACAGGGAGTGATAAGTATGGTCAAACGGGGTCCCGCGGTGGGTGAGAAATGATCCTTTGCAGCATCCCGCATCACAAGGCAGAGCCTGCTGCCCCACTCTGGGATCGGCGCTGGCTCTGCGACTGGCCTCGGTCACTAGGACGTGGCAGAAGGGCCGTCGTGTGACTTCTGAAGAGGCCTGCAGCTTCCCCCGTTGCCGTCTTGGGACCTCGCTGCCCCCTGAGGACGCCCGCGCTGACCCGCTGGAGAGGCCACGTGGAGGCAAACTGCGGCGCCCGGCTGACAGCCTGGCCTGTCCAGGCCTGTGAGGAGGCCATCTGGGGGCAGCCGGCCCCCAGCCAACCTCCCAACCGACCTTTCCTCTTCCCTAAACCACCGCGTGGAGCGGAGAGGCACCGTCCCGGCTGGACCAGCCGAAATCACGAGCAATCAGTGGTTGTTTTAAGCCACTGAGTTTTGGGGTGGTGTATTTCACAGCGATAGATAACCGAGACACTTCTCTGTCTGCCTGTCTCCTTGGCCAGACTTTTCCTTCTCTTCCTGTGTCCTGATCCCGGCAGAGCCGAGTGTTAAGGGCATGCAGCAGCATCAGATACACGTGGATAAAAATGCCAATTCTCCCACTTACTTGCTGTGTGACTGTAGGCAAGTTTCTGAACCTCTCTGAACTTTATTGCCCTTCATCAGTAAGATGGGGATACTAATGGCACACAGTGGGTTATTGTAGGTCCTTGTGAGGTCGAAATGAGAGGCTAATACTCAGTGGCCGGCACATAGTGAGTGTTCAATACACTTATTAAATGCCAGTAAATATTTACTAAACACCTGTGTGTGGCACTCATTCTGGAAGTAGGGGGCTGAGAAAGACAGACCCGGACTCTGCCCTCACAGGGCTGCTATTCACAGAGGGGAAGACAGAATAAACACCACAACATGAGACCACGGTGAGGGTTGTACAAGCTCTGAGGCATGAGGTGACAGAAAGCGACAGAGCTGGACACGGGGGGAAACCAGGCAGGCCTCTCTGGGGGGTGATGTCTAAGCCGAGGCCTGGATGATGAGGGCCAGCTACTGGAAGATGAGGAGAAAGGGTGTTCTAGCAAGAGGGAACAGCATGTGCAAAGGCCCTGGGGAGAGCCTGAGGTGGATGAGACTCAGGAACCCAGGGCGTCTGCAGGGTGGTGGGGAGGAGCCAGGAGGAGGAGTCCAGGCGGGTGGTGTAAGGGGATGGGGCTGCTTTGTTACTATTGTTGGTGTTATTGACATCAGCCCAGGTTTAAGGCAGACCCAGAGCAGATACTCTGTTCGTGCTGGACAAGTAGCTGATGGGGGAGGGCTCGGGCACAAGCTGCTAGTGTTTCCATGGAAACCCATCACGCTCCCTGTTGGCAACCAGAGAGGCTCTCTGCGGTCTCATAGCCTCGGTGCCTGGCTGGCCCGGGCCCGGATGCTCCCCGAGCCCCCGTGGAGGGGTCATTTCCTCTTCCTCTGCCCGCCCCAAGCCTCAGCTGTTAGGGAGGCCGTGTAGGCTCTTCCTCCCGTGCTCCCACGCACGCGCACACACACGCACATACAGACAACACGTGGGGCCCAGGTGGCCCCGGGCCAGGCTTCGGGTCCCAGCCCACGTCAGAGCCCGGGCCCTGGGACACAGCTGCGCCCCAGCTGGCTCTGCGGTAGGAGGCGCCTCCGCTGAGGGGGCGTGGGGAGCGGCCGGTCCCCTGCCCCGGACAAAGGAGCTGCACTGAGATGCCTTCCTCCCAGACTCAGCCACCAGGGCAGGACGTCCGCACGGCGACGAGTGCTGGTGCGGCTCCAGGACCGAGACCCAGGGCCCCACCAGACAGCCGAGGAATCGGCCCGCGGAGGTGGGACCAGCTGCTCTGGAAGGCCGGTGTTCTCAGAGCCAGACTGCATACGTGTGTACACACACGTTCACACCCAGACAACACACAGCCACACGTGGTGAAGGGAGGTTCAGGCATAACGTGCTCCCAGATGAGTAAGACAGGACACCGGGACATGGGGACACGCAGACGCACAGACAGACCTGAGAAGCACGCACAGACACACACCGTCCAGTAGGACTCTGTCTCCTGTGAGGATGTGACACACAAACCGCGATTCCACCCGGCAAGACAGACGCACACATCCACACAAAGCCGCAGACGCATCCACTGACGCCCCTGCCCTCACTTCCCAGATAATTGCGCCAGAAAATAGAAACACCTGCTCCCCACCAGGCCGTCACCCGGCAGCCGAGGGAGCGGCTAATTAAGCCTTCACGGGAGGCTGGCATTTTCCTGGCAGCCCAGCTGCCCCTCGCTGACAGAGCGGCCACCAGCCCGAGTGGCCTTTGTGCTGGGCCCCAGGGAGGCGCTCGGCCCAGCCTCTTTCTCCCTCTTCCCTCTCTGGACCCTGAACGATTCCCCACCTTGCTGTCTCAAAGGATCCTTCTCGGGCTGATGGCCCACTTACGAGGATGCTGGGATAAAGCTGTCCCGGGGGACGGAGGCCTGGACCAACAGAGCTTCCCAAGGAATTCCCAGCTCCCTGAGTCAGGGAGGCTTGAGGGACTAAGTCAGCCGCGGACACGAGTGGTGGATGTTTCCAGCTGCCGTCTGCCTGGTCCAAGGGCTAAACTCAGTCCCTCTGGTCGGAGCAGGACTCGGTTTCCCTTATTTGCCATCCTGGGCTTGGCTCCGCGGCTGTTCCCTCGCACATGTGGACGTCTGTGCCACTCTGGCCTTCCTGCTCTTCTTCCGACACACCAAGCTCACGCCTGCCCTGGGGACTCTGCACCTGCTCTGTTCTCTGCAACACCCCCCACCCAGGTCTCTGCCTCGCCCCCTCCTTCGCACCATTCAGATCTCAGCTCACGTGCCGCCTCCTCCGAGAGGCCTGCTCTGATCTACCTGAGTTAAAATATCTCCTCCAAGGGGGCCCCTCAGTTATTTTCTAACTCAGTGGTGCCCAATTCTGGCTGCTTGTTAGAACCGCCCGGGGAGCTTTTAAAAAAATCTCCTGACGCCGGGCCCTGTGAAGGCTGATTAAGTAAGTCTCTGGGGTGTGGGGCCTGCGTGCTGGCATGCTGAAAAATTCCCCACGTTGGTCTAATGTGCCATCGGGATTGAGAATTCTCGGCTTTTTCAGGTAAGAAGAGGAAAGGCTGAATTTTGCAGCCTCTTCGCCCCCTCCTCATGGCTGCTCTTATTGAGCACCTACTGTGTGCCAGGCCTGTGGTGGACGTGCGCATGGTGATCTCAGCACACACTGTGTGGCGCATACTATGCACCAAGTACTGTTCAGAGGGCCCGGCGTGGGACAGCTCATTTCACCCCCTAACAGCTCTATGATGCGAGAACTATCATCATCCCCGTTGGACAGATGGGGAAACCGAGGCACTGAGAGGGCGTAATTTCTCCAAAGTCATGCAGCTGGAAAATGGTAGCACTGAGGTTTAACCCCAGCAGCGTGGCTCCACAGCCCGGCCCCTGACCCGATACTAAGCCGCCACTGTTTTATTTGGTCTTCACTTCGTGACATGACATTTTAAAGATGCAGAAGCTACGGCTCAGAGAGTCAGGAGACTTGCCCAAGGTCACATGGCAGGGATTCAAACCCACGTCAGTCTTACTAGAGTATAGGTGCAGACACCTTGAGCTCCCTCACGTCCTTACTCCCCCACCCTCCAGAAACCAGCCGTGGGGGCAGCAGGGCAGACGGGAGATTGGAACCAGCGTGGGTCAGCCCACTGGCTGTCCGTGAGTTAATTTAATAACAGCAACGACTCACACACACACGCCAGCCACTGTTTGAAGGGCTTGACGTACGTTGACTTACGTGACTCTCAAAGACAGCCCTGTCTTACAGAGGAGGAAAGAGATGCACAGAGAGTTAAGTCACTCGCCCGGGGTCACACAGCGGTCAGTGCAGAGCTGAGACTCGAACCAGACAGGCTGGCTCCACCCCTACGCCCTACTCCCTCTGGGCTGCCTTCCTTACTGAAGCTGCTTGAAACTCACTTTTCTCCTCTGTGAAATGGGTACACTCGTGCCTGCCTCATTCGGAAAATTAGAGGACAGAACAAGAGCGTGGACGCATGGACCTGGCACAGCGACGGTACGTAGTGGGATTAGACACGAGGGATCATTGGGCACGGGGGACAGAGCCACAGCCTCATCCGGCAGCAACTAGCCTCGCGTCTCACACAGGTGGAGGCTGAACTAACGAGGGACGTGGATGCAGGGGGTGACACCTGGAGGCCTCCAGCCTGCTGCTCCCCTGGAGAGGTACGGGCCCCAGGGGCCCCCTGGGACCCCGAGCTCAGCATGGGCGCCTTCAGACGCCTGGAGAGCGCCTGTGTGCGTCACCGCTCCATTATCGTGTAATTGCTACTGCAGGCGAGTGGCTGTGTTCTCTGGGGCCAGATTTACAGCAGAGCAGGAAGCAGCCAGGCAACAGGAGAGGTGGAGACGGGCAAGGAGAAGGGGCTTGGGGACCAGCGGGGGAGGAGGCCTCCGGCGAGGCACACTGCGTCCTCGGGTGAACTTCAGGCTGGGGTTCAGGTCCAGACCTCTTGTACACAGTCTGCCTCCTGCGCCCACCAAGCCCTGACAATGCCCGCCTTTGGGCCCCCCGACTACGTCTCCGCGAGGATGTGCAAATCCGTCCCTGGAACCGGCAGTCCTGTGATTAAAGACTTTTTATGAGTCTCTGTACTGTTCTCCCTGTGTGCGTGAGATCACGGAATCCGCGAGAAGCATCAGACGGCCCGTCCGTCGGAGGTGTGAAGGCTGCCTTTTGGTTTCAAGGTTGCAGCTGTCTCTCCCGAGAGCCGAGCCTCTCACACCTTACTGGGTGCGTTAGTCATCACTCCAGCCCTTCAAAGAGGCTTCAAGTGTGCAAACAGCAGGCTGCCAGGTGTCCCCTTAGCTCCACCGTGCCCTCCAAAGATGCCAGAGGAGGAAGGGAGACTGGGCCCCGTGCCTCCAACGTGCCGTATTTTCTGCTGCGTTCTTCCCTCTGCTGGGGACGCTCCTGTCTAGCCAGCCGCGCAAATTTCTCCCTGTCCTTCACGTTCAAGCTCAAGTATTGCTTCTTTTGTGACAGCTTCCCCCAGCCCCCTTCCACCCCGGCCCCCACAAAGCTGCTGCTCCCCAGCTCCGAGTTGCCCATAAGCAGCCTCGCTAGAGCTCTGCCTGTTCTGCTCCCCAAGTTCACCTCTGGGGCCACCACGAAGCCGCTGACGCAGTGGAGCCGCGGTTCTCAAAGTGCGGCCCCTGAGCCGGCCGCGTCCGCTCCAGCGTCCCAGGACCTTGGTGGACATGCAGATTCTCGGCCCCACCCCAGACCTCCCGAGTCGTCAGAAACACCGGGGGCGGGCCCAGCAATCTTTCAACAAGCCCCCTCAAGTTTGAGAACCACTGTGGTGGGGAGGTAAGGCAAGTTCACGAACGCCTGATCCAGATAATACAAATAACAGTCACAGCAAAGACCACCTGGGGGACCGTGTGCCAGGCACTTGACCTGCGTTAATTCTCCACGGCAACACGGGAGGAGTATACTAATGTACCCGTTATATGGACGGGGAAGCCGAGGCTCAGTCACTCCCTTCCCTAGAAAACAGCTAAGTGGTGGATCCAATCGTAAACCAACCTGTCACTCTGACTACCAAGCCTGTGTGTCACCTGCAGAGAGGGCCGTCCGTCCCTATGATTTGGGGTTTAAAAGCCAGCGAGAGGGGCCAGCCTGGTTGCACAAGCGGTTAAGTGCACGCGCTCTGCTGCATCGGCCTGGGGTTCGCCGGTTCGGATCCTGGGCGCGCACCGATGCACCGCTTGGCAAGCCATGCTGTGGCGGCGTCCCATAGAAAGTGGAGGAAGATGGGCACGGATGTTAGCCCAGGGCCAGTCTTCCTCAGCAAAAGAAGAGGAAGATTGGCAGATGTTAGCTCAGGGCAGATCTTCCTCACCAAAAAAAAAAAAAAAAAAGAGCGGGAGAGACCACGTGCAAGTCAGGTTTTCCCTGAATTTTCCATTTTCAACACATAATTTTAAAAGATTAAATAGTGCATTACAAAAATGTTGCTTTCTCCTCCCCATCTCTCATCCCAGCTCTCACAAGCAACAGCTTTCAACGCTTTGGGTTGCTGTTTTGGGTCTTTACTTCCATACTTTAAAATATTTGCATCTTGTATTATCTTTTGATTCATCTGTATTAGACCCAACCCCTTGAATTATGAGGAATAGGACTTTTGCTCACGTATAGCCCCGCCCTGGGACAGCCACACAACTCTAGGAGGCATTGTTCACATCATAAACATCTACGATTAAATCCATAGTCAGTGTTTCAAAATGGTGGCCAAATAAATATTACTCACTGCTGAACCGAGTAGTGTGCTATGGTTTAGTAGTGTGCTAAAGTCCTTTCTTGGACTTTTTGTTTTTTCCTGGAATAATTGTTGTGGCCTTTGTTTCTTGGCTGCTGTGATACCCTTTTCCTTAGTTTGCCTCCTTATAGAATGTTCTAGAATCATCATGAGTTCCATCATTCCATAGTGTGTTCTCCTTGAGAATTCCAGCATCTTCCAATAAATCCATATTATCAATTTAGATCATATTCAGCTTTAAGTAGCTTAAATAAGAGAGAAGTTTTTATTTACTTGTTTTTTTTTTTTTTTTTTTGGTTTTTCTCAGGTGACAAAAATCTAGAGGCAAATCCAGGACAGGCATAGAAGATCCATGACCATCAAAGACCCAAACTCTTTCTACCTTGTTGCTTCACTACCCTTAATACAAGGCTCTCAACTCGTGGTTCAAGATGGCTGCTTGAGCTCCAAGCATCATGTCTGCATTCCAGCCATTAGAAAGAAGGATTCTTCTACTCTATATCAAGATAATTGCTGAAAGTTGTGCATATCATTTTTGTTTACACCCTAATATTTACAACTTAGTCACATGGCTACACCTAACTGGGAGGGAGGCTGGGAAATGTAGTCTTTATTCTGAGTGGCTGCATGCGTAGCAGGAAAACTAGAGTTCTGAGATCAGGTAGGAAAGGAAGATCTGAAAGTAGGGGCAACCAGCAGGCTGGGCCACACCCCCTTTTGCCTAATCATTTGAGCTGGCATTCTAGCCCTCACACCCTTGCTGAGAACACACGGCAGCCTCTTCCTGCGTTGCCAGCACCTTCTCTCCTCTCTTTGCTCTGGGCACCCTGCACTCCTCCTTGCCTTGGGGCCTCCCACACACCGTGCCTCTACTGACGACGTCGCCCTGTGACTCCGGCCCATCCTTGATGTGATAACTCCTGCTCGTCTTCCAGTTCTCAGATGAGGCGAGAGCTCCTCGGGGACCCCTCCTGGATCTCAGCCAGGTCAGGGCCTGGTCGGTGGTCTCTCAGCCTCCCAATCCTCTTTTTACAGCATCCATTGCAACTGTAATTAGATACTGACTTGTCTGATTGTGCTCATTCACTGTCTCTCTTGCTAGACTGTAAGATCCTGGCACATGTCCTAACCTCCCTGTCCTTCCAGAACCATCTAACACGCCCCCTCCTCCAGGAAGTCTCCCTGTGCTCCCCCTGAGACACGTAGCCCTCCCTCCTGAGAGTGCCCACAGCCCTCTTGGTCACGATCGCTTTCGGCCGCACGGCATCGACTTTGGGGAGCGTGTCTCAGCTCCTCTCTGAGCCCGTGAGGTCCGGCAGCAGAACTGCTGACCAGAAGCAGGACCCCGGGTGTGGCCCCTGGCTCGTCGCGTCACATCCAGCAATGGCCTCACTTCCCGCCCTGGCCTCTCGGGCTTTTCTCTGACATTCTCCGATTTACCATCCGACGCCGCGGTTCGGCTCGGGGGCTGCTGAGCTCTCCCCGGCAGGCCGCTCTCCGCGGGCCATGGTCCCTGGTTCCCTGGGTTTTGTTTTCCGTTTAAACATCAAAGGAACAGAGATGCTGAACACCAGGCTCACAGGCAAAACAAACAAAACAAACCCTTCAGAGCGGGGGGCCTTTTATTAACTTCTCAGCTGGCACCGGAGCTCCTCATAGGAGGAAATGTAAGATTGTTTGGAAAAAAATATTTTGACAAATGTTGGGGAGGAAGGTAGGAAGTTGTGGGCCTGGTGCCGAAGCCTCAGAGCGAGGGAGGAGGCCGCCCTGGGAGGAGGAAGACTTTGCAAGTTCCCAGGGCACCAGGACAGCAGGGGCGAGGAACGACGGAGGATAGTAGAAGAAGAGCTAATATTTTGGATACCTTGATCTGCACTAAGGAATGTGCACACTTTGCGCTTCACATATTGCAGAAACCCAGGGGCTTGATTATAAAAGAGAAGAGGAAGAAAAGAAAGAGGGAAAGAGAGAGAAAAGAGAAAGAACACAACAGGAAAGAACCAAAAAGGAAAGGCAGGGGAGCCACCGCTGGCTGGCTGGAGCAGGGCAGGAAATCTACGCGGTGTATGGGCTCTATATGACGCCTGTGGCTGCGGGAAAGGGAGTCGGGAAGTAACAACGCTTAAATACCGTAGAAACGTCTTTCTTTCTTAGTAAGGAGCTGGAATGCTATGCGGTTCTGCCCCATGAATTTTTCAGGCCCTCAGCACGGGGTCCAGGAAGGCTCCCTCGCATCTCTCTGCGTTGCAGCCGGCAGGAAGGGACATAAGGGGAGGGGAGGGGATGTCCCTTCGGCTCACACCCCATCATCTAGAGCCTGCTCAGCGGCCCCCCTGGAGCGAGGGAGGCTGGGCAATCTAGTTGTATTCTGAGCAGCCATTGGCCCAGTGCAATATTCTCTTACTGCTTAAGCCAGGAGATGGCTACTGGGGGCACATGGAGGTCGGGGAGCACACAGGATTGTTGGGGAGGCTGCGAATCAGGCTAAGAAAACTGGTAGGAACCAAGGGTGGCCACGGGGCGGGACCCAGAGCCACGGTCGCGCTAATGGGCAGGCTGGCTGGGGCACGTTGCCACTGCTGCCGCTGCGAAGGGCTTCCCATCCATTCCCGCATCTTTGCATCGGGATCCAGAGGGGAGGCGTTCAGTCGGCGGAGGCAGGGTCACAGGCCTGAGCCTTGACTGCAGAGGGCTTCCGTGGAAGGATGGGGACACCAGGTCCACCCACGCCACGGGGACTGAGAATTCCTCCCCACGTCAGACAGGAGTTGGAGGCCTGGCAGCGTGCATTGCCCCAAAAAGCCAAAAACAAATGTCCACAACACATGTAATATTCCGTCCTCATAACCACCCTGTGAGACCAGGACTATGAGAAGTCCCAGTTTTCAAGTGAAAAAGGTTACACTTCCCAGTCACTTCTGAAGTACTTTCTCTGAGCTAGGCACACGTTCTAGATGCTTTACAATCATGAATTCTTTTCATCAGTCTTAGCTTCAGAGCGACCACTTGGGATAGGTACCATTAGCATCCTCAGTTCACAGAGGCACCCAGAGGTAACGGCAGGGGCCTGGGATTGCACAGCTAGTATGTAGCAGCAGAGCTGGGATTTGAACCCAGGCAGCCTGGCTCCAGAGCCATGCTCATAACCACTCTGCTACACGAGGGGCAGAGGAAAGGAGCGGTGGGGAAAGGCACGAGGCTGTGCATTCTGAGATGAGCCCCCCCCACCCCCCCCAAGGTTTTCCAAACAATTTTCAGTAGAAGACACTGAACTCATGAATATTTTATGTAAATGTTTGTTGTTGCTGTTCTGGAAATCAAGCCAATTCCATCTCAGGGTCAGTGAGGCACAGATCGGAGGCAGCACTTCTAGGAAGCAGGGCCCAGGAGGAGAGGTAACCACCCCCACTTCCGGCGGGGAATTAACAGAAGTGTAGGCGCAGGCTGTGAGGAGCCGCGAGGGGGACTTCACTGGGTCTCGGAACAAAGGGCATAAAGACAACCTCATTGAGACCTCAGAGGCAGGATGGCCAACAGCTGTCATCTGAGTCACCGGGTCTCTAAAGCCAGCGAGCCGGGGGCGCAGCCTCCACCCCCAGATGCACCCTGCCACTGGATCTTCAGGCCTGCGCTGCCTGGGAACCGAATTCACAATGCGAATTTCGCCTGCCGGGGTCCTGACCCCGTGTTCTAACAGGGCGTTCCAAGCAGCTGCAGCCACAAAGCAGGAGGGTGAGAAAAGAGAAAACGGGTCTGCAAAATCCATCGATGGGGTATCTGTCCCCAGGCTTCACCCAGAGCCTCCCAGGACTTCCCTGGGGGAGCTGCTGGGCTCTGGACCCCCCAGGGACCTCGCTGACCTCGGGAGGAAGTGGAAGGGCGCTGGGGAGCCCCGCGTGGGAGACGTGGCTGTAACCGGTTGCAAGAACCGACCCCCCCAGACCCTGGCTGGTTCAAGAGCTGGAACAGCTGTAGGTGCTCAGAGGCCTGCTGTCCACACACCCACACAGCCGCCCCCCAGGCATCAAGGAGGCCCACGCTGTCACTGGACTGCCTCACACCACACTCTGATGCCACTTATCACTTCCCCAGGGCTGAGGGGGTCCTCGTCCTCTGCAAGCAGGAGACCCATCCCCTCCTATCTCACAGGCCGAGGGAGCTCATTTACTAGTAACAGATGTGCCTAATTATTATTATTATCATTATTGTTGCTCAGTCATCATTTTTTAGTATTTCCAGTACTGTAAACTGTATTAAGCACTTGACATTTGTGACCTGGGACCCTCCCCCAACGTGTGAGGTAGGGACCCCGAACCCACGCTGCAGATCGAGAAACAGAAGCTTGGAAAGACGGACTGACGGTCACCAGGTCATAGAAGGCAGGACCAGCGTGCGAGCCCCCATTCCGTGCTGGATGGAGGGCACCCCACCAACAAGAGTAGGCAATGGTTGCCCTTTGGGGCACAAAACAGCAATTCCTGAGGCGACCTGGAAGGGGATGTCCTCGTGGGAGGGTTGGTGGGTTCACCAGCAAAGCTGTGTCTCCGGAAGTTCCCTTACCTCGGTCTCCAGGACACGCACTGGAGGGTTCTCGCTGGGTCCCAGCACCCCAGGGTAAGACCCCAGAGGAGGCCTGACACCGCGGCTAGTACCCAACCCTGCATATGCTATGTTTTTTCCTGTACATACAGACCTATGATAGAGTGTAATTTATGATTAGGCACAGTCCGAGATTAACAAGAACTTAGAATAAAATAGAACAGTTATAACAATATGTTGTAATAAAGTTGCTTTAGACCTTAGCAAACTCAGCATACGGTTTTTCTTTTTTCCCTATTGAGTAGAGTGCTTTCACCTGTTCACTTAAAGGAAGCCTGTACGGCTTCTCTTGGGCATGTCTGAACTGGCAGCTTCACTACCGTTGTGCTATGGGGCATCATGAAGTAAAATGAGGGTGACTTGAACACAGGCCCAGCGATATCGTGACAGTCCATCTGATAACCCAGACGGCCACCAAGTGACTCACGAGTGGGCTGGGTATACAGTGTGCATCCGCTGGACAGAGGGATGACTCACGTCCCAGGCAGGACAGAGAAGGAAGGCAAGAGATTTATCACAGTCCTCAGAACAGCTCGCAATTTAAAATTTATGAATTGTTTATTTCTAGAATTTTCCATTTAATAGTTTGGGACTGTGGTTGGCCGCTGGTAACTGTAACCATAGAAAGCGAGACTGTGGATAAGGAGGGACTACTGTGAGTACACAAAAAGAGAAGAGAGAGAGATGCATAGAAAAAAGACCATACAGAAGACGGAGAGAGAGGGCATAAACGAGAGAAAAGATTCTTTCCTGGTCCTTCCCAGCCCCAGTTCCATGAGGTCCAGTTTATTGCCATGATCTCTGTACCCTCCCCGACCTTACTTGAGCTATTTTTTTTGTTTTTTGTTTTTTTTGTTCGTGAGGAGGACTAGCCCTGAGCTAACATCCTATCCCAATCCTCCCCTTTATTCTTGAGGAAGACTTGTCCTGGGCTAACATCCATGCCCATCTTCCTCTACTTTATATGGGATGCCACCAAAGCATGGCTTAACAAGGGGCGCGTTGTTGCGCGCCTGGGATCCAAACCTGTGAACCCCGGGCCGCCACAGCGGAGAGTGCACACTTAACTGCTGCGCCACCAGGCTGGCTCCTTACTTGAGCTATTTTGAGTGGTATCTATTCCTTGCAACTAAACAAGCCCTAACAGAAAAATAGGAGCCAAGGATGGACTTGCAATAATAAGGTCTCAGAGGAAATGTGAAGCCATCTGTGGGATTAAAGCAGAGTGAGGGGAAGGAAGATGCTGTGGTTGATGGCCATAAGTCCCTCCCACCCCAATCCGCCCGCCCCTCTGCAATGTGACTGTGCTGAGTCCCCCGGCCAGACTGAAGCCTGTGTCTCCTTCCCCCGGAATCTAGGCCGGCCTTGTGACAGTGGAATCTGGCGGAAGTGAGGTTGTGTGGGTTTCAGAGCCTAGGCCTCGAGAGGCCTGTCAGCTTCCGCCTTTGCTTCTTGGGACTCTGCCCTGAGACCACCCACGTAAGGAAGCCCAGGCTAGCCCCCTGGAGGATGAGAGACTGTGCAGAGGAGCAAGGCCCGCAGCCCACAGCCAGCACCAATGCCAGCTGTGAATGAGGCGTCTGGGCCTGCCAGCCCAGCCAGTCTTCCAGCTGCTCACAGCTGTAGGAGTGAGCCCAGGAGAAACAGCAGAGGAACCCTCGGACAGTCTTGAGACATCCTAGATGGTTGTTTAAACCACTAAGTTGGATTGTAGTTTTTTTATAAGGAATTTGATAGGGGTTACAGCAATTAGTACCCAGGACCTGGGCTGCTTCATTAGCCAAAAAATAGATCATGTACATGGGCTCTGGGACCCAGGAAATGAGTGGAGGCCAGAATGGCAGTGAGGGAACCATCAGCGGGAGCTGGGTGAACTATGAGGAAATAGCTGTTGGAGGCTGCAGAAACGGTGATACATGTTACGTCGTGGCAGAACAATTGGCAGAGTTGTCACCTGTGGAAACTTAGAAGATAGAAAATGTACCAAATGAATGATGGGTCGGGCTAAGGAGTTTTCCAAGCAAAACATGGAGACAGCCAATGAACTTCTTTTAGCTGCATATGATAAGGTGCCCAAAGAGAGAGATGAGCTAAAGAGAGCGCTATTCAGTTTGAAGCACAATTTAGAGGCGTATGAAGCAACCAGAACACACTGGCTTGGAAAATAAAATTGTTCCTTATCCCTAATCTCTCCAGGCAAAGGATTCTCAGAATAAAAAATGTCCTCAGGGTAAAAACAGAATCAAGCGTGTGGCTGTAAGATCATTTATTAAGGCCTCAAAATGATTTAAGGCAGTGCCTCGTAGGCCTTCTCAGCTGTGTAAAAGGGTTTCTAAGAATCTTACGAACGCTGGACTATACTATCCTGACACGCCCGAAGTGGAGAAAGATCTTTTCAAAAAGAATTATGTGGCTTTGGAACATTGAGTGCCCCCAGATACTATTCATAGGAGACCCATAACATTTGAGAGAATTGTATTGACCGGAGCACCACTAGATTGGACTAAAAGGGACTGAAACAATTCAAAATGAGAAGAGTCCTCTGGATTTTGCAAGCAGGAAGCAGACCAAGGAAGCTACTCAGCTGCAAATATTTCTTATGGAAAAAGAGAAACTCGAGAGAACAGAGCCAGGGGCCCAGAAGGCGGAGATGACAGCTGAAGGGAACAATGGACAGAGGGCCAACCCAGCAGGCAGAACCAGGCCCTGATCAAGGAGCATCTCCTGTCCCCAGAGCAGGGGACTTGACAACATGTGCCTGGCCGGATTTCAGAATTGCTATGGACCAGTGATTGTCATGTGCCTGCTGTTCCTCCCTCTTTAAAACAAAAGTGTCACATTGTCTTGCCATTGTATACTGAGTGTGTGAGGGTTAGATAAGTTGTTTTTGATGAAGAGGAGCGCTGTCCACATCCAGCCTGATCTAGACCATGAGACTCTGGGTGTCGAGCCTGATGCTATAATCCGGTGAGCATTTGGAGTCTTGGGAGCAGGGTACACATGACTTGCTGGGAGTGAAAGTGAATAACTTGCAGCCAGAAGGCAGATGTGGTTGATTTTTTAATGGCTGCAAATTGCTCCCATTTGCAACGTGACTGTGCTGTGTCCCACCGGAGGCGGAGACTGTTTCTCCATCCCCTGGAATCCAGCTGGCCTTGTGACTCGCTTCCACCAAGAGAATCTGGCAGGAGCGAGGTTGTGTGACCTTTGGAGGCTAGACCTCAAGAGACCTTTCAGCTTCTGCCTTTGCCCTCGGGGAACTCTGCCCTGCATCGCCGTTCTGTGGAGAAGTCTGCGATGAAAGACCGCGTGGAGAGAGCAGGGCCCAGCGTCACAGCGATCCCAGCTGGCCCAGTCCCCAGCTGACTTCGGGCTGAACAACTTCCCAGTCAATTACAGAACGAGGGAAAGAATACATTGTTGTCATTCTAAGCTACCAAGATTTGGCGTCTTGCAGCAAAGTCTAACTAGAACAGCCGCCTCCTCTTATGAGCAGCCCGCAGTGGATAAGCCATGGGCTCAGATGTGGTCCTGTTGAGAAGATAGCCTTGGGGAATTTGTGGCTGCTCAAAGAAAGGATATTGGAGCGTGCTGATCACTCCTTTTTGGTCTAATGTAAAAGGAGAGAGACAAATGCTAATTCTAGATTTTCCAGCTGGAACCAGAAATTTTTAAAATGGGGCAATTTTGTAGCTTTTTGTTTATTATCCAGCCCTCTGAGACAGCTGAGACCAAATCCAGAAAATAATCATGCACCTTGCCAAATTGTGGCAGCGGAATTTTCTGCTGTTCTGGGTTTCTGTGATTAAAATTAATTCGTTTAATGAAAAAGACTGGCAGAGAAGGGGAAATTAGGCATCGTAGGCAGAGAAAAAGCTTTGAGCAGAAGCTCAGAGATGTGGTGTCAATGAGACTTGTCCTCAGATGCAAGTAAACAAGTGCAGGTAATGGGACACTTCAGCCAGCGGTTCCTAAACTTCAATGTCATCAGAATCCCTCGGAGGGCTCGTTAAAACCCAGATTGCTCAGCGATTCTGATTTAGCAGGTCAGGCTCATGGGGGAGGGCAAGAATTTGGGTTTCTAACAAGCTCCTGTGTGATGCTGATGCTGCTACTCAGGAAGATACCACACTTCGAGAACCATCGGCTTGAATTTTGCCCCTAAACAAATAGAGGATTATTTTTCTCATCTTACAGTAGGTGGTTAGAACAGTAGTTCAGGCCTCCACAAAGCCATCAGGAACCCAGAATTCCAATCTGTCTTCTAGGATATCTTTAGCTTGTTGGTTTTCATCCTTATGGTTGAGGCCTCATGGTCACAAGATGGCTGCTACAGCTCCAGAACTCATGTCTCTATTTAAGGAAGGAAGAGAGTAGAAGTTGATCTACACATTAGTGGAGTTTGAACTCTTTCCCAGGAATTCAAAGCTTTCTTTGAAAGACCAATCCACCTCCCACAACAGCTTGCCCTTCTCACCCCACCAGATTGTCAGATACATATTATGGGCCATCTCTAGCTGTAAAAGAGGCTGGGAAATTGAGCAGGTAGTTTTTCCACCTCTCTAGTAGAGGCCTGCAGGGAAAAGGAGGTGGGAAATGAAGCTACAGTGTTTGTCTCAGATGCGAAGGTCCCTGGCTTGTGACCAAAAAGTCTGGAGGCTGGTCGTTGCTGGAATCGAATGGGGGACATGACAGGCACTAAGTAAATATTTATTTATGAATGGATGTCAGGAACGGATGCAGAAAGATTAATGTGATTAGACCTCCTCTGCTTAGGGGTCGGATCATCTCAAACAAGTCACTTTACCTCCCTGGATCTGTTTCCCTTCCTGTGAAAAAGTCAAATAACCCCATTGAGCTGTTGTGTGCATTGCATGAGAATATGTGACAGGGTTGAGGACGGGGCCTGTGACCCTGGTGGGATGGATCAGGAGGATGCAACTGACAATGGCCCCTTCGACCAAGGGCTTGCTGTGGCCTGGGCTCTGTGCGAAACCATTTATGCCCTTTTCTCGTTTCCTCCCCACAACAGCATCCCCATTCTTCAGATGGGAAAACTGAGGATCAGATGAGGCTTTTTAAGTCACCAGCTGCTAAGCCGAGAGCAAGGATTCAAGCCTGGTCTGTTGAGCTCCAAGCGGGCATCCCTAACACTGCTCTAAATGGCTTTTACAGAGAGGTGAACCAGCGCAGAGCCTCCAGCGCCACGAGCTCAGCTGACGCCCTTCCCAGACCTGCTCTCACTGGGCTGGTAACCCAGCGGAAGCCAGACTCGCCTCTGCTGTTCCCGCCCCTCCGCTGGAAGCTGCCCACAGGGGCCGGGTGGGGACAGCCTCCCCCCTGACTGCCTCCCCCAGCAGGAGCGGAGTCCTGCCAGGTCGGCAGAGTGGCTTCCAATTACACACCGTCTCCCGCCTGGGCGGGGCCCAGCAGGGAGCTGGCAATTGGAGGGTAATTAGATGTGAGTGTGGAACAGCTCCCTGATGAGGAGGCTGCTCTGGGCAGGGGATGCTTAGCGGGGGTATCCCTCTAGGCACCTCCCTCCCCCCCCGCCATCTTTTCCTGGGCACGAGGGGGAAGGAAGGAGCCACTAGCAATCTTTGTGGCCCTGGGCCCTGCGCTGACCACAGGGCTCCTTTACCCTCGTAACTCCCAGCCTGCCGATGAGAACACTGAGGTTGGGGGACAGAGAATCACCTCTCCAGGGTACACAGCTGGGAAATGGCAGAGGAAGAGGTTGAAAGATCTGAGTACCAAGTCTGTGCTCTTTCTCCCCTGGCACACCATTGGTCCTATGTTCTTCACCCACTCTCATCTTCCGACACTAGAGCATCTGATAGGTGCTAATAGTTGACCCCAAGGATGATATTCAAATTATTTATCAGCTGGTGTGGCAGGGCTGTGACCAGTTAGAATAGACCCAGGCCTGCCCGAGGCCTGGAGGGTCTGGAGGGGCCCCAGCGGGGCCAAGCTTAACCACTTGGCTGCTGGAGCACGGGAAGGTCCAGAGGATCCCATGAGACGGGCTGTGACGGCTGGGACAGCAGTGGTGGGGGGAACTCGGGGTCTCAGAGCAGCAGTTTTTAGTCAACTGGTATGGAAGGGTTCAGTGTTAATAACCGGCATGGCCATAATAACCCATGTATCGTGGCAGAACCTCAGCTACTATTGCGTCTGCCCTTAGAGGTGGCATTTGCTTCCCAGGCCACAGGACCGTGGCCAAGGAGGCTGCTAACATCCTCCCACTGAGTACCCCCTTCCCCTCACCCAGAGCTGGCACCCAAAGCCAAGACGGGTGACTCACGCCTTCTCCCAAAAGCAAGCAAGAGGGGGAACAGAGTCTTCCCAGGCAGGCGCAGCCAGCTCAGGGAAGCCCCCATCTGGCTGAGGCAATCTGTCCGTCTGGAAGAGGGTGGGGTGTGCCAAACACTACAGCAGCTGTGCCCAGAGCCGGCTCTGCAGATCCATCCCAAAGACCGTCCTCAGGAGGGAGGGTTCCCTGGGAAGTCTGTGTGGGAAACGCGCCTGTGCCACGCCCGCTGGAGAGTCACGGCCCCACTGACCTATGAAAGGGGCTCAGAAGTCCTGGGGAGGAAAGGCCTTTGACTTTATTCACCCGATGTTTTTCCAGGCATTTTAAACCACAGAGCCTGTTTTTGTTTAACCCCGGGTTTTCTTCAGGATGTGGCTTTGGAAACACTCTTACTACAGATCCCTTGCCCGGCCCCAGCAGCCTGGACTCGGCCACCGCTGATGCTGGGGACAAAGGGCCAGCGGAGCCGGGAGAAAGGGGAGCAAAGTCTGGGGGTTGGGGGCCGGTCTGCACCCCGAGGCCCCCAGAAGTCCTTTATTGTCCCCACATCTCCCTCCATCAAATCGTCACGGCCCGTCTGCAGGCGGGGCTTGAGCAGGGTGGCAGCCCTACCTCGGGACAGATCCAAGGCTGCACCTCAGGCTCCGGGCAACTGCCCCTCGGTGCCGAGCGCTCTGGACTGGGACAGCCAGGCTTCAAGTACCAGCTTTGACTGCTGTGTGACCTTGGGCAAGTCACCGAATCTCCTGAACCTCAGTTCCCATAATTGGATGGGAAAGCTTAGATCACTGGGTTGTGGTGAGAATAAGACTTAATAATTATAACAACCACACTTACATGGCACCAACTGTGAGCCTGCGCGGCTCTGAGCACCTTACATATACTGACCTTGCTTCCCTAACAGTTCTGTGAGGGAGATTTCCTCGTCCGCATTTTACAAATGGGGACACTGGGGCACAGACTGGCTGCGACGCACCCAAAGTCGCACAGGCAGTAGGTGGCAGGGAGTCTGGCTCCCAAATCCACCGTCAACCATCACACACGGAGCCTGGCCGAAGCCAACACTCAGGACGTGGTGACAGCAATTTGTGTCATTACGCAGAGGCTCTGGGATCTAGAGATTGCAGGGGAGCCGAGAGGAGCCCGTTTAATGCGGGAAGAGAGAGGAAAGTCTAAAGATGAAGGACATTCCAGAAAGTGTGGCGCTCTGCCCTTTGGGGTCTGAGTTCATGTCAGATACCCTACCTCAAGGCGAAGGGAGAGCCCTCGGGTGGGGGTCCACCTTACCCAGCACCATGAGGCACTGGTCATCAGGGTCCTGGGAAGGGCAGGTTGGTCTTGCCCAGGGTACAACCTCTGTCATGGATTCTAACCTCCTGCGAAGGGAATGTCCCACAGCTGGATGTGAGTAGGTACCAGGGCAGGTCTGAGCCTGGGGTTTCCCGAAAGCAGAGCCTGTCATGAAGGCTTGAGTGTGATCCAGGGACCAGGAGTGTGTGTTGGGTTGGGGTATTGGGATGGGGATGGATCCCAGAGTTGCTCCGTCCCATGGCACTGCCCGGAGCCCTCGACCCGGGAAGAAAGGGGAAGCATTTATGCTTTCCTAGGACAACTGAGGGAATGAGGGCTTTGGAAGCAGACTGACTGGGATCCAATCCTGTGTGACCTTGAGGAAGATATTAACCTCTCTGAGCCTCCTTTTCCTCTCTGGTAAAATGGGGGTAATCGTGCTTACATCTCAGAGCCGTTTTAAGGACTGAATAAGAGAAGGTGGTTAACAGTGTGCCTGATGCGAAACAGGACTCAGGAAACAACAGCAATTGTCATTAAGCCCAGAACCCCATGTGACACCATCCTGGTCGTGAAATACCGTCTCAGGACTGATAACACCCACATTTATTTCTCCAGCCCCCGTGTCCAGACCCAAACAGACAGCAGCACCTGCGACATCTCCACCGGAGGTCTGATTGCATCTCAGACTCGACCTGCCCCCTCAGAACTCTGCTCCCTCACGGGCAGCCCACCCCAATGGGCTGCCCTGCCAGCGCTCTCTTTGCCCCAGTGGCCCCACGCACCAGGGAGCCCAGCCCAGAAACCTCGAGGTCGTCCTTGATTCTGCTCTGCTCTTTGACACCTCCAGTCCAACCCGCCGGCAGGAGTGAGAGCTCTGCTTCAAAGCACGTCCAGAACCCGGCCGCCCCCTTGGCCACCGCCTGATGATAACCGTCTGTCGGGATTATCGGCCTCCTCACTGGCCTCCTGCTTCCTCTCCTGACCCCTCACTCGGCCCAGCAGCAGAACGATCCCCCGTTAACCCATAAAAGAGACCAGGGCACTCCCCAGCTTGAAACCTGCTAATGATTTCCCATCACACCTACGTCCTTTCCACGGTGAGGAGGACCCAAACACCTGTCAGGTCTCATTTTCTGCCACCTGTCCCCAGGTTAACCCACGCTAACCACACTGCCTCCCTTCTCCTTCAGTGCACTGACTGCATTCCTACCTCAGGGCCTTTGCACTTGCTGTTCCCGCTGCCTGGAACCATCACCCCCAGATTTCTCCAGGGGAGCCTTCCCTCTCTGCTGTCAGGCTTTGGCTCAAATATTTCCTCCCCTGACCATTCTTTGTAAGAATGCATCCCTCCGTCCACTCTCTACCCTCTCCTCTGCCTCACTTGTCATCACTCTACCTGAGGTCATGTTACATATTTGTCTCCAGCAGAGCCGTCCAGTGGAACTTCCCGCGATGGTAGACGTGTGCTGTAATCTGCGCTACTCAATGCATAGCAACGGACCACGCGTGGCTACTGCACGCTTGAAGTGTGGCCATTGTGTGAATTTTCAATTTTCTCTCATTTTAATTACTTTCCATTTAAATAGCCACGTGTGCTAGTAGTTTCCATTGTGGGCAGGGCAGGTCTACAGCCTCAGTCTCTCCCAGAAGAATCTAAGTGAGGGAGGGGCCTTGTCCCTTTCGTTCATGGCTGTATCCCAGGGCCGAACACATTTTTAGCACACGTAGTACTTGCTTTAAAAACCTGATGAATGCGTGCCTCCAGTATCATAGAATTATATTCTTTCTCTCCCATTTGCATGAGTGATAGAGGCCTGGAGAATCACACGCGTCTGGTCCCTGCCCAGTGAATTAGATTCTCTCCCCTGCTCATCCCCACTCTGTTCCCTGGTGACTTGTGGGCAGCAGGGAATTGATTAAAACCAATCAGCTTGATTAACCCTGGAGAATCTGGGATGCGGAGCTCCAGGCGGCGGTGGGCACAGCGGGGACGGCTCGTGGGCGGGGCAGAGGCCCCAGGCTGCTGCCACAGGCTGGGAGGGGGGACGGGATCCATGGAGTGTGTGAGTCACAGGCTGAACGGCGTGAAATGGCTCAGATTGCTCAGGATGACAACAGACCAAAGAAAGACGAACGCCCAGGAGACAGCTGACTTATTATTTTTTTTAAATCAAGAACTCTTGAAGGGTTTCTGCTAGAACAGCCTCAGGAATCAGGGGTCAAAGATGGGAATTTTAAAAGGAAACAAGAAACCTTGCTTCCTGCTGGTTTGAGCAGGAAGTGGGTTTATAGCTGGACAGAGAAAGGTGCAGAGGGGGACCAGGGTGTCTCTGTGGCCTGAAAATGCTGTTGGTGTGAACGGTCCACGCTCCTCACCTTAGCATTGCCCTGTCCCCCGGGAGTGAGGAAGGGCACGCGGGCCCCAGGCCTCACAGCCTGAATGTGCGTCCTCGTTATCCAGCCTCTCTGAGCCTCGGTTTTCTCATCTGTATGATGAGAAGAAAGAAGCCCACCCCACATGTGAGTCATCCGGCACTGTCTGTGCTCAGCACATGGTAGCTGGTGTTATTCTCGTCATCAAAGTCTCCCAGTGCTGGGAGAGATGGAGAAGTCAGAAAAGACTTTTCTGAGCTGGTGACAAACGGGGCCTTAGACAAGCAGGTGAGGAGAGGGGGGAATGCCGGGCAGAGGGAACAGCCCCAGCAAAGGCTCAGAGGCGGGACTGAGGGGACTGTTTGGGCCACACAACTGGCAGGTCCCAATTCTCTCCCTGCTCCTGGCGGTGACCTCGGGAGGCTGTGTCCATCTGTCCTGGCTCGTCCTCCCCAGGGCTTCTTCAGAGAGAATCCCCAAGAGCAGGATGAAGGGGGTCAGGGGAGGGAGAGGCAGAGCAAGGGGCAAGGACGGGAGCAGGCAGGCTGGGGTCCAGTCAATCAGCCCCAGAGGTGACGAGGGCAGCCCCGAGGAGGAGCAGAGTGCTTGCCATCTCCCCGCCCAGGGTTGCTAGATTTAGCTAAGAAACCAAAAACAAAACAGTCCAGTTAAATTGAAATTTCAGATAAACAGCAAATAATTTTTTCACGTAAGTACGAAGAAGCCAGGAAATACTTACACTAACTAACTATTCCCTGTTTATCTGAAACTCAGCTGTTAACTGGGTGTGGTGCGCGCAGGCCTTGGGCAGGTTGATGGTGCAGCCTCAGAAGGAGGTGCCCGGGAGGGGCGCCCCTGGGCAGAGCCGGAGACCAATCGGGGCCCCTCCAAGTGGCCCCCTTTGATCCCTGATGAAGTTCAAGAGCCAAGGGCCAGACCCACCCACCTCCCAGCTCCACCCAGAATCGTGCTGCCCCTCCTTCCTCCCACCCCCAGGCTCCTGCCTCAGACCTCTGCCCTTGGGTGCTGGCCTCGCTCTCGCCCTGCTGCTCCCCCGTCTCCCCCGCCAGGACTCGCTCAGTCCTCACCCCCTGCCCTCCCCCAGGAGCTCATGTGCTCTGCTGCCATTCCTCACAGCCCTCGGATCTTCTCTTTATTACGGGCAGGTATCTTTCCACATTCGCCGTGGGACCTTCGCTGCAGTCTGCAGGTGGGCTTTGGCCCCCTGCCCGGCATGAGCAGGTGCTGCAGCCGCTTGCCTTGTCTGAGTGAACAGGGGCTCTTCCAGGAAGCGGGGGGAGGCAGACAGGAGGGTCTGCAGCACCCACGTGCTCACGTCTCCCCCGAGAGAAAAGACCGCTTCCAGACTGGCCTCTGCCTCCGGACGGCACAGGCGCCCAAGGCCACGGTCAAGGGGCCGGAGCTCTTGAGAGAGGCCGAGAGCTGGAATCCGGCTCTGCACGCCCAGCTGGTCACTCAGGGCAACTTCTCCTCCTCTCCGAGGCCCTAGAGTCCCCCTAAATAGCACTGGACATCCCTCCCTGCTCTGCTTCACTGCCAGGCTTGTCACTGAAGACCCCGCATCCTCCTGAGAGGGAGGTTGGCCCCCCTGGCCCGCTAGGCTGTAATCCAGGCAGCCACGGGCGGCCAGAGCCTGTCTGTGACGTCCCGTCTCTGTCCCTGGTACCTAGTGTCTGCACACATGGTACGAGCTCCATAATTATCCATAGGGTGAATGAATGAGTAAATGGCCCGTTTCCTCCACACCCGTGAGTTTTTCAGGGACTCGGGGGGAGGAGAGAGAGGCAGCAGCAGATGGCCGTGGGGACCAGGAATGGGTGCTGAGAGGCAAGACGCTGCAGAGAAGGGGGCTGACGCCACAGGCACGCCGCTCCATGTTGATGTCATCTTGGACCAAACCCAGAGGGGCTGAGTTATCACAAACGATGTCTCCCCAGGCTAGCATTATCTTCTGGTTTCGAGCAAATGACAGAATTAAGGGGTGGGGGCGGCTGGGCCTATTCTATATTTGGCGTTAGCATATCAGCAGAGCCAGCGAAAGCCTTCTGAGATTATGCTCAAAAACCTGATTAAGGTCTGTTTGGGCCAGAATGTTGCGAGCTCCCCCACACGGCCAAGGATCTCGCAGGCGGGAGGGGAGGCCCAGGAAGGGTCAGCCTGAGATGGGTGTGACCCCCAGCCACCAGTTCACATTAACTCCAACCACGGAGCCACGGCGGGGGTGGGGTGGCAGCTGGCAGAAGCTGTGTTTGCCAGAAGGTGTTGCTGGCACCTCTGATGGGGACCGGGTCACGCCCAGCATCCAGCGAGGTTGGGAAACAGGAGCCGGGAGGAATCAGGGAGGTGCGAATGAGCGCATCTTGTCGGAGGGGGAGGGGAGGGTGTGGGGCGGAGGACGCTGGGGGAGGGGGTCTGGCAGCGTGAAATAGAGGAGGGCTTCTCTTGGCAGCCTTAGCTCTTGCTACCTGGAGAGGACATGGGGTGTTTTTCCCTGCTTAACATTCATTTCCCTCCTTCCAGAAACATCATCCTGGTTTTCCTTTGAGGAATTGCCCAGCCTCCACTCTTGGCCCATGTCGTTCAGGCAGGGCTATCACCCTCACAACCCCTGAGATCCAGGGGTGAGCCCAAGCCCCAGTCTAGACAATGGCCCTGAGCATGGCATAGTTCAGGGTGGCTTGACCTGGAAGCTGGGTGAATCAGGGTCAGCTCTGGGACTTTAGTTGGAATCACTGAGAGCGGTCTGTTCTTTCCCAGCTAGCATTGAAACAGGAGGGAGAGAAGCCCTGAGACATTTATTTGTCTCAGAACAAACCCAGTGCAAGGAGAGTAGAACCAGGAGATGAAACAAGAAAGACTGAATGCTGGATCCAACTGCACCTGAAGCTCATCTCCTGCACTCTTCTGATAACATAAGCAAAAAATTCCCTTTGAGCTGAGTTTCTGTAATTTGCAGCCCAAAGAACTGAATCATTATCTTCAGTCCTTCACTCCAGCCAGTTGCAAGTTCTCAGAACGGATCAGACACCCCCCACTTCCAGATTGTTCCTCAAGCTGTAACCTCTGCCAGGAATGCCGTCCCCACCTCACAGCCTCCTGTTGAAACCCTACACCACCCTTCATTCAAATGACATCTTCTTCAAGGAGCATCCTGATGTGACGGTTACATTACGTCCTCTGTCACTCCCACGGTGGACTGAGAGATCTTTTGTTATGCCCAGGCAGGGGCACTGGCTCTGCACCATTTTGTATGTATTTAACCCTCTGCACTGAGCCCAGCACCGTGCTGGGAGCATGCTCTCATTTCACCTTCACACCCGAGGTGGTGTCTTTGCGATCGCATTCCACAGGGAGACCTTGACTCAGAAAGGCCCAGAGCCGTGCGTCGCGTCCGAGGTAAGAGGCGGGGTCAGGCCCGCAGGGCTCCATCAGGCCCTCTGTGCTGTGCTGGACCCTAGCCTGTTTGCCTGCCGGGCCTTTCTCCCCTTTTACTGCAGTGGCCAATGGGGATGGTGTGGGGGTAAAGGATGTAAACTCTGGACTCACCTTGCTCGGGTTCAAATTTCGTCTCCACTTCCGAGCAGCTGTGTAACCTTGGGCAAATAACTCCTCCGGGGTCCACTTCATCTTTTTTTTTATTATTGTGGTAAAACGCGCCTATCACGAAATGTACCATCTTAACCATTTTTGAGTACAGTTCAATGACATTAAGTACATTCACGTTGTTGTGCAGCCATCACCGCCATCCATCCTCAGAGCTCTTTTCACCTTATAAAATTTAAACTCAGTACCCTATAAACAATAACCCCCCTTTCTCTTCTCCCCTCAGCCCCTGGCAACCACCACTCCACTTTCTGTCTCTATGAATTTGACTGCTCTAGGGACCTCATATAAGTGGAATCATACGGTATTTGTCCTTTTGTGACTGGCTTATTTCACATCCCATAATGTCCTCAAAGTTCATCCGTGTTGTAGCACATGTCAGAATTCCCATCCTTTTTAAGGCTGAATAATATTCCATTGCATGTATCCTGCCTTTATCTTTAAACTGAGGCTAGAATCCACCTCCACAATAAATATCAGCCATTAGCACAGGCGTCATGCCCAGCCCACACCCTCTATAGGCGGGTGGGGTGGGGATGAGGAGAGTGTCTCTGGTGGGTGGGGCACACTCCTGCTGACAAGGAAGGCGGGTCCATGTTGAGGCCCACCATCTGCACCGTCCCCCCTCTCAAATAACTGTCCACCAGGAAGAAAAAGAGAGGCAAGGATGGGCAGCATCTCCCCAAATTCTCTGGCCCGCCGTGGGCAATGGGGTGTCCCTGCAGTGAGGGGGCATTCTCGACTCAATTCCCTCCTGTCTGGGGAGCGTCCACTCTGAGCCAGGAGCTGTGCTGGGAGCCGCCCCTCCCGCTCGCCAGCTCTCCTCCCAGCTGCCAAGGAAATGCCCATCAGAGGGATGGCAGGACATGAGAGTGGGAGAGAAAAGTGCCAATCTAGAAAACTCTTGGCTGAGCCCCCAGGGAAAAGGCGATGTTGCAACTTCCCCAGGGATCTGCAAGGTGTCAGTGCCGTGGGGAGAGGAAATTAAACACCTGGTGCCAGTTCGGGGGAGCTGCAGCGACAACCCTGGGAGGAGGGAGCACCGCCGACTGATGCTTTGGGCCCCAGGATCGGCCTTCCAAGAAGGGCTCCTTCAGGATGGTGCTGTCTCTCTGGATTCCAGACCCTCCTGGGCAGCTGGGGGGCTGAGCCAGGCCCAGGGCTGGGCACCCTGGAGGGCAGGGTGGGGAGAGGTGGGAGGGACACTACAAATCACCCTTAGCCTGTTGGCAGTGCTTGGGTTTCCCCACTGGATTCCCGAGATTATGCAGCCCCGAGGACCATCCAGAACATTCCCTCCCTCCTTCAAAAATTCTGAAATTAGAATCTAAGTGATCACTCCCCCAGCCTGGAGCCACACCGGATCAAACCAAGCAGACCCAGAAGTGAGAAGAATAAATACTGATTCCCGCAGGCCAGTGAATGCCGATGATTGTTCCTCGACAATCTTGCAACACTGGCTGACTAATAAGCACACACACAAAGATGTATGCAAACAACACAAATGCTAGCTCATCCCCACACACCGATGTGCGCTATACACGGGTCACAAAGACAGGAGTCCCTCTTATCTGTGGTTGCGCTTTCCTTGGTTTCGGTTACCCGCAGTCAACCATGGTCCAAAGATATTAAATGGAAAATTCTAGAAATAAACAATTCATAAGCTTTAAATTGCATGCCGTTCTGAGAAGCGTGATGAAATCTCGCACCATCCCACTCCATCCGGCCTAAGACGTGAGTCATCCCTTTGTCCAGCGGATCCACGCTGTGTACACTACCCGCCTGTTGGTCACTTAGTAGCCATCTCAGTTATTACAGCGACTATAGGGTATCACAGTGCTTGTGTTCAAACAAACCTTATTTTACTTAATAATGGCCCCAAAGCATAAGAGTAGCGATGCTGGCAATTCGGATATGCCAAAGGGAAGCCGAAATTTACTTCCTTGAAGTGAAAAGGTGCAAATTCTCAACTTAATATAGAAAGAAAAAAAATTGTATGCTGAGGTTGCTAAAATCTACAGTGACATATTACACTATGTTGTTATAATTGTTCTATTTTATTCTTGGTTCTTGTTAATCTCTTACGGTGCCTAATTTATAAATTAAACTTTATCCCAGGTATGTGTGTATAGGAAAAAACATAGTACATCTAGGGTTGGGTACTATCCGCAGTTTCAGGCATCCCCCACAGATCAGGGGGAACTACTGTACACAGACATGAACTGAAATCCACTCACCAATCCCCCCTCGTGGCTGGAGACCAGGAAGCCTAGTGCGTGTGTCACTGAATCGTGTTTGCAGCCTCTCAGGATCTTACTCCCCACCCGCGGCTGAGCGGTGCCCCCTTTCTTCACGCAGGAGCCTGGGGGAAAATTAGGGGCAGGTGTCCTCACCTCTGTGTCCAGCATGACCGCACAGGGTGTGGCACGCCAACTCGAATGCCCAGTTCGAGTTCGTTGGAAGGAGACAATCCAACAGCCTCTTGGGCATTTTTGCTCTGGAGGCTGCAGAATCTTGGGGCCCCGTTGGCCCTGGAATTCCGGGATTCTCTTAGCCATGCTGACGTCAGCAGGCGGAGAGGTGGAGAGGCCGGCGGAGGGAGCCCCTTAGCAGGGAGGACAGCCACAGCAGGAGGGAGGCCGGCCCCTGTCCCAGCTGCTGCAGCCGGGGACTCGGCTTCCCTGGGGAAGTCACTGCACCTCTCTGGGCCTCAGTTTCCTTCTTTGTAGCCTATTTGAGGCCACCGCTCCATCTGAGCCTCAGATGCCAGCCCCCTCACCCACTTAAAGACATTGCTCCAGCAATTCCTCCCTCTCTCCCGCCCTCATCGTTAATTTTTTCCTCTTTCCTCGATCATTCTCAATAGCATACAAATATGCTCAAATTTCTCCCACCTTAAAACAAGCAAACAACCAAAAAACCCCTCTCCACGTCCTGTCCCCTGCGCATCTATGTTCTCTGTTGCCCTTTAGAGGAGAAGTCCTTGGAAGAGTTGCCAGGCCACATCCATGAAGCAGGCGCCTCCGTTTCCACTCCGCCTAGTCTCCCGCCACGTCTCTCTACTTCAATCAGGTCTTGTCCCCATTATTCCGCCAAAACCGCTCCGGTCAGGGTCACCAATGGCCTCTGTGTTGCTGAATCTGGTGTCACTTATCAGGCCTCCTCTTCCTGGCCTCCCGTCACAAGTCGTCGCTCCCTCTTCACGGGGCTCCGAGCCCCGGGTCTTCCTCCTGCCTCCCGGCTGTCGGCTCTCCTCGTTCTCTGCCGGGTCCTCCTCACCCGCCAGCCTCCAACACCGAGGGCCCAGGGGTCTGTGGGCGTCTCTTCTGTCTACACCCACTTCCTCGGGGTCCTAGATACAAGGACTGTGTCTACAGTGGTGCATACCAACCCAGACCGCGCTCTGACCCCCAGACTCGTGCCCCACTGCTTGTTGGAGACCCCCACCCCACGGCCAACAGGCATCGAGCCTCTGACTCCGCCACGGCCAGAAGCTCTGGATTTCCCCATCTCAGCAAGTGGAAACTCCCCCTGCCAGTCACTCCTGCTGACACCTGGAGTGATCCCTGACCCTGTCTTCCTCTGATAGCCCCTCCCACCCTTCAGCACTCCCTGTCCAGTCTATTTCAGGACACGCCCCTAATCTGACTGCTTCCTCCCCTCCTCCTTCCGGAGTGATCCCTGTGTGTCACTCCTCTGCCCCAAATGCCACCCCCTCCATGCTCCATCTCACTCAAGGACAAAGCTCAGGTCCCCGCCTGAACCACAGGGCCCTACATCTGCAGGTCCCAGACCACTGAGGACCCCCCCAGGGCTCTGCCAAGTTCAATTTGAAAACCCCAGACAGAGGTTCCTGAGCACAGCTCATCTCCCATCATCCTCCCCCTCGCCCACTCTACTGTAGTCACACTGCACCCCCCACCCCGCTGTTCCTCAACACCCCCACCTTAAAGCCTTTGCAATGGCTGTTCCCTCCGTCTGGGGCACCTTGCACAGATACGCACACGGCTCCTTCAGATCTGTGCTCAACCCTCACCTTCTCCTGAGGTCTTTCCTGATCGCCTGATTTAAAATTGCAAACCCCACCTCAACCCCACCACTGGCCAGCCCTCTTCCCAGCTTGATCTTCCTCTGTTGCACTTATTTATGATTTTTATTGTTTGTTTCCACCCAGAATGTAAGCCCCCTGAGAGCAGGGATAGCTGTGTTTTTTCTTGGCGTCTAGAACGTGGATGGTGCTCAGTAAGTACCTATTCATGAATCAGCGAGTGGATGAGGGCCATGCACCCCCCTCCCTGGTGTTGGGTTCAAGGAGAGAGCGCAGGTCACACGGGGCCACACAGAAAGGTCAGCGATTGTTGTTATTGTCATTGCTGTCACCACCATGGTCATCATTTCCCTTTTCCTCCAATGCAGGAAGCGGGGCTCAGAGGCAAGCCCAGTTCAAGGTCAGGGGGCATGGCCGCAGAGGGTCAGGCCACCTGGACCAAGCCTCCCTCGATGACAGAGGGGCCACCCCTCTGCTCTAAGACCCCCAAACCTCAAGCTGGGATCTGGAAAGTTCTAGAGCGGGGAGGGACCCTAAATATCCTCCGTCTGGTGGTTTCAGACTCTTTCCTTTCTTTTTTTTTTTTGTCCCTGTGTCTTTTGCTCACACTAAAGCGGATGGAAACAGCCCAATATGTGAAAGAGGCGCAGAGGGAAGGAGCTGTTCCAGCTGAATCCTGGAGGGTCTGTCCAGAGTCTGGCCCAGCCCCAGACCGCCTGGACCCCCGGGGCTTTGCCAAGCGCAATTTGAAAACCCCCAGCCGGAGGTTTCCTCTTCCTCTGTCTGCTCTACAGAGGAGGCAACTGAGCCAAGAGAGGGTAAGACCCTTTCCCAACGTGGCAGGGGGGAGGGGGGATCTCCGTCGGGCCCCTCGGAGCCCCCTCCCCCTGGCTCTCCACCCTCAGACCTCCATTTTCATAAGTTCCACGTTCCTGCTCCTCCGAGTACCTCGCTCCCTCCAGCCCACTTAATTGAGGCCAATTATTTAGCACAAAAGAGCAGAGAACGCATCAATTCATGCCTTTGTCCTGACACAGGGCTCTGGACAAGGAGCCCCAGCTGCTTTTGTCCCCAGGGGTGCTCATTAGAGACCAGCTGAGCTCAGCCTCCAAGGGCAAGACCGGGCCTGCCAGGGGCTCGCTGCTGTGGCCAGAGCAATTCGCTGAGGACTTCTGGGGCGAGGGCCTGGCTGTGGGCACAGAATCCTTGACACGGACAGAGAGTTCCGGGGAGATGGCAGGCCATGGGGAGTGAGAGTCGGAGTGGCTGGAAACCTCGGGGAAGTCATTCTCCCTGGAAATCTCGGTGTCCTGACCTGTCTGTTGGTGACGACTGGAACCTGTAAGTTATACCTGCAGAGTACTTAGCACAGTACCCTGAACACCGTACATGCTCATGTTAGCTATTCTTACCTACTTGTGATGGTTGCTAGGTTATTCTCATTAAAACAGAGTATTGTTAGTTTTGGAGTAAGCAGACCTGGTTTGAACCTGGCCTTGCCTCTTAGGCGCTGTGTGACCTTGAGCATTTCGTGTGGCGTCTCTCTCAGAGGCTCAGTGTCTCATCTGTGAAATGGCTATAATGGTCGTGCTGACCTCAAAAGCCTGCTGGGAGAGTGGAATGAAGCCGTCTACCTAAGAGATGGCCGGGCATGCGCCAGGCTCCGAGAAAGAGCAGGTCGGATCGGCCAGGAGGCTGTGGCCGCGATCAGCCAGGACAGCCCAGGAAAAGGAAGCACACACTCTGGTTCAGTGCAGATGGCGGGTGGCGCCACTTCCTGGTGGGGTGACTTTGGCAGCTGCCCACCCTCTCTGGGCCTCAGTTCCTCATTTGGAAAGGGGGGAGGACGATGGCGCCCACATTGAAAAGGCAGAGTTCCAACGGTGAAGGGTAGCTCAGATGGCTTATCCATCCTACTGTGCGCCAAGCTTTGCACATGCACTTAATGCATCAAATCTTCCCGGCAACGCTTGATTGAGCCCCGTTTCAGACACGTGGAAACCAAGTCCAGAAGGTTAAAGTAACTTTACCACCAAGTGAGTAACAAATAGGATGTCAACCCAGTTGCATGGGAAGCCAACATCTGTCCGTGCATTTAACCACGGTACCTTACTGTACCCACCTCCAATCTGGGGGCAATTCCCTACCTCAACCCAGTGAAGGAAAGGGAGTTACGGATATTGATACAGGCAGAGGAAATCAAGGCAGGCTTTATGGAGGAAGTGGCATTTATGCCTTGAAGGATGGGTTTGATTAAATCAGGTATTGGGTGAAGGATTTGGGGGAATGAAAAGGGCACAGAGGACAGAGTGTAGGGCATGCCTGGAGGACAGTACGTGGCCCGTCTGGTGTGGCAGGAGGGGTGGGGGTGGGTGAGAGAGTCATTCACAGCTAGGGGCCCTAACAAGCCTTGGTCCCTGACACTTTAACTAGAACCAGCTGAGAAGAGGCCCCTCCAGCACCCTCCCTGCTCAGTGTTGGCTGTCACCGTGAGCACCTCTGTTAGTGTGGGGCCCACTTCCTTATCAGAGCCTTGACTGCTGCCCGAGGGCCCTGACCCATTGAGACAAAGTGCTCCCTTGCTCTAGTGTGGGGTTCCCATCTTGGCACTATTGACACTGGGGGCAGGATGCGTCTTCGCTGTGGAAGGCTGTCTGTCCCGCACGCTGTAGGATGTTGAGTAGCATCCCTGACTTCTGTGCACGAGACGCCAGGAGCACCCCTTCCCCAGTTGTGACAACCAAAAATGCCTCCAGACATTACCAAATGTCCCCTGGCAGGGGCAAAATCACCCCCAATTAAGAACCACTGCTCCCTCCCGGGGCCCAGGCGCAGACCTCCTGCATCCTCTACCCCGCGTCAGCATCCTCTACCCCACATCAGCATCCTCATATACTCCCCGGGGCAGCCCTCCTCCCCACATCCAGTCGCTGCTGGGTGCTGGGCTCTCCCCGGGGACCAAGCAGAGCTCTCATGCTGGGCCAACATCGTCACCCAGGACGAGCCGGTCCCCACCAGGAAAGGGACCATAACTGCCTAGTTGTAGTGTCCCTAATAAGATAGATGCACCGTTGTCACCCGGCCCCCACTCTCGCCCTCATCCATTACTGTGCAGAACAAACACGCAACACGTAGGGACCCAGGGCATCAATTCTGGTAATAATGATAAATCGCAGTAATTTTCCAGAAGGTCAGCAGGCCTGGGGCGGAGAGGCAACTCGGCTGTTAAACTCTGATAAATCACCCTTATCACCCCGTGGCGGGGGGATGGAACAAAGCTTTTTTTTTTTGGAGCCACAGTTTTTTATCATAAAGGCAGCAATATTACAGAAAGTTTAGGAAGCAGATAATGAAACATCACCCGTCCTGCCACTGGGACTGTTTTTATTTCTGCATATTTGGCTGGGCGCGGGCCGAGTCTTCCTGTAATTACAGGCACGGGGGTACGCCATGGGGATATTTTGTTTTCTTTTGTGTTTTTATTTCAAATTGTGTATAATGCCAAGAACATCTCTTTATGTTGTTCCACGAGCTCCGTGATCCCAGGACTGTGGTGTTTATCTAAGTGCAGCTCGGGAAAATAAGGGGCCCATCTTCATGGATGGGGCCCTTGAGGGTCTGTGGTCTCATAAACATGAGGATGTGGTGTTTACGCAAAATTGGGTCTTAGAAGGATGGTCAGGTCCTTGGGTGGACCGTGAAATCCTGCAGCTTTATAATCATAAAAGCATGCTGCTTACCTAAAGAGGGTTTCGGAGGATGAGAGGGTCATCTGTTCTTTGCGTGGACCTCTGGAGATGCTGAGATTTCAAAATTATAAGGATGTGCTATTTGAGACCACAAAATCCTGCGGTTTCTAAATTTAAGAATGTGTGTTTTCCCTCAGGGAGAGGTCAGCTTCTTCGGCAAGACCACGAGACCCTGGAGCTGCCAAGGCCTTGGAGGTCAAGTATTTCTGATCAGAAACGTGTCTCCCAGGGGCCTGGAGAAGGCACCAGGCATCTGCCACACGGGACAGTGCAAAGCCCGCTCTGGGGCGCCACGCTCGGTAGGAGCAGGGTCTGTAGGACACACAGGCAGCCACGTGAGCGAGGATGAACTCTGACCCTTGACCTGGAACATTTGCACAGACTCCTCTTTCCAAGGAGCTGGAGGAGTTCAGTCCAGCAGGCCACTCGGCCATGGGTCGCTCACACACTATTTCAACGAGCTTGTGCTGCGTGTCGCTGTTCCAAACCCCAAGGCTCATGTGAATAAAGCCAACACTGACTTGCCCTTAAAGAGGCCACAGGCCAACGAGAATGCCCGCCAAGTAACACAGTAAATAATCGCTACATTGCAAACCATGAGAACTGGGAAGGAAACGCACAGGGCGGCCCTGCTAGGGAAACAATTGAGGGGTGGGGCCCTTACTTCGGCGAGGTAGTCAGGGTGGCCTCTGAGAAGGTGGATTTTTAAACTGAGAGCTGAAGGAGGAGGAGATGCAGGTACAATGCCCTGAGGTGGGAAGGGCTGGGCGTGTTGGAGAAACGAGGAGGCCACTAAGGCTGGAGAGAGGCGAGGGGAGAGGGCGAGGGCTTACGCCTGAGACGTCCGTGGATGAAGGCCAGGGAGGGGCTTAGAGGCCACGGTGAGGAGTTTGGACTTAGTCCTGAGTGAACCAGAAAGAGACTGGAAGGTTGGATCTTTTAGAAAGATGACTCTGGCTGCTAAGTGGAAAGGGTGTGATGGAGGTGGGGAAACAGGGAGACAAGTCAGGGGGAGGCCCCCCTTCCTCCAGGCAGAGATGCTGTGGCCTGGGGGGAAGAGACGAGAGAAGATATACGGCCGATCCTCATTATTCCTGAGTTCCATATTTGCGAATTCGCCTACTCGCTAAAATTTATTTGTAACCCCCAAACCAATACTCGTGGGGCTTTCATTGTCATTCGTGGACATGCGCAGAGCAGCAAAACATGGGAATTGCCCACACGCACGTTCCCAGCTGAGGTCAAACGATGCTCTGTCTTCTTGGTTCAGCTCGTACTGTCAGCAAGTGTCCATTTCGGAGTCTATTTAGTACCATGTTTTTCACGTTTGTGCTTTTTGTTGGTGATTTTGCTCTTTAAAACCATCCCCAATTGTAGCGCTGAAGTGCTGTCTGGTGTCCTAGGCACAAGAAGGCTGTGATGTGCCTTACGGAGACACTTGTTAGATAAGCTTTGCTCAGGCGTGGTGCTGTTGGCCATGGTTCAGTCAGTGTTAATGAATCAATATATATGTTAAATGAGATGTCTCTAAAGAGAAACACACATGAAACAAAGTTGTGTATAGACTTGATGAAAATGTGACCAGAGGCTCGCAGGAACCTAACCGTGTATTTCTCCTAGGAGTAATGTTCCAGTGTTCCCTAATTTGGTGTTTGCACAACTTTATAGAACATAGCTACTGTGAGTAATGAGAATTGACTGTATTTGAAGGTAGAATCAATGGGACTTGCCAATGGAATTGGATGTGGAGGGATGAGGAAGAACCAGAGAGGACGCTCGTTTTCCTGCCCTGCCCTCCAGGCCGTGGTGGTGCCCACCAACATTTGGGGGCCTGGGGTAAGAAGACCAATGGAGGCTCCTGGATCAAGGGCCCGCCTTCTCTTCCCACCTCCGGCTCCATCCCTGGCTGTAGGGAGCTCACACACATGCACATCCAGGCAACGTCCACACATCCCACCAGCAGACGCTCATTGACCAGGCTGAGCTCACAGAGAGCACAGGACAGCTGTCTGGAGAGTGGGCTTGGGAAGAAGCCCTAGAAACCAGCTTGGGGCTGACGTTCAGGGTATTCTGGGGCCCTGTGTACCTAGAGTCTGGTCTAGAAACAGGGGGTGTGAGCTCCAAATGGTCACGTCCTTTTGGTTCCATGGACTCCTCACTCCGTGAGAGGGGTACAGCTGGAGGAGAGCCAGAGCAGGACCCCTAAGACTGCACTGTGTGGTTCAGTAGACTTGCCGTGTGTGCCACTGAGCACTTTGGACGTGGCTGGTCCAAACTGAGATGGGCTATACGCATAAGAAACGTACCGGATCCTGAAGCCTTAATACGTAAAAAACACACCTCCTGCAAAAATTTTTATATTGATTACTTGTTGAAATGATAATATATTTTTTAAAATTTTGTATGTTTTTTTTTTAATTCTGTTCTGATCTTTTTAATTTTATTTATTTATTTATTTATTTTCCCCCAAAGCCCCAGTAGATAGTTGTATGTCGTAGCTGCACATCCTTCTAGTTGCTGTATGTGGGACGCGGCCTCAGCATGGCCGGAGAAGCGGTGCGTCGGTGCGCACCCGGGACCCAAACCCGGGCCGCCAGTAGCAGAGTGCACGCACCTAACCGCTAAGCCATGGGGCCAGCCCGTTGAAATGATAACATTTTAGACATATTCAGTTAAATAAAATAGTATTAAAATTAATTCGACCTGTCTCTTTTTACTTTTTTTTTAACTTTGGCACTAGAAAATTTAAAACTACATGTGTGGTTCACACTTGATTTCTATTGCATGGCACTGCTCTAAAGCGTGGGGTCCAGGGCAGGGGGCTCGGCAGTGCAGGCACTGGAGAAGGCTGGGGTGCTGGGGTGAAGACTTGGGGTGCAGAGGCTCCTGCGGGAATGCTGCACTCTGTGTTCACCAGCCTGCTCACCGCTGTCCTCCCAGATTCGACAGTTATCAAGATTTTGCCACATTTGCCTCATCTGGGATTCATTTATTCAGCGATGGTTAAGATTTTCCTGGGTAACCCTTAGAAGGGCAAAAATGGCCACAAATTCTTTCCCTCTCGCGGAGAGGTGCAGTCTATTTCTGTACCCCTTGGGCTGGTTGGCCATGCCACTTGCTTTAGCCAGTGGAACTCTATCAAACATAACTCAAGCAGAGACTTGAAAAGTGCTGGTGCATCAGAGCCTGCCTGTTCTTGCTGCTCGTGGAACAGTGCTCCCTTGGGAAGAAGCACTGATGACCCAATTCATAGCCTTCTGTATCCACACCCTTTGCATGTCATCTTGAAGCTCCTCCCATCAAGAAGGGGCGTTGATTTCCCTAGTTGAATCTGGGCTGCCTTTAGGACTTGTTTTGTCAATGGAATGCAGTAGAAGTGAGGTTGTGCCCATTCCAAGCTCAGTTCTCAAGAGACTTTGCAAGTTTCTGTTCTTTCTCTTGAGCTCCGCCAGCTGCTATGTGAATAAGCCCCAGCTAGCCTGCTGGAGGATGAGAGACCATCAGGGGCAGAGCCAAGTCAGCTCAGCTCACCCCCCTAAAGACATCCAAGAACAGCCATACCCCAGCAGAGCCACTGAAGGCAGATTCATGAGATTCATGAGCAAGCCCGACAAAGATCAGCCAAGTTGAGTTCAGAGCTGTAGAACTTCCCAGCCAATCTGCACACTCGTGAGTTAAACAAACGCTTGCTGCTTTAAGTTATGAAATGCAGGGTTGTTTGTTATGCAGCAAGAGCTCACTGATGCAGTGATATGGATACAGATGAGATTTGAACTCGAATCTGTCAGACCTGATTCCAAAGTCAAAGATCTTAACCACCACACTCTCCCAATTATGTCCAAATTCTGCTGTCACACGAAGCTTTGAGGTGGAGTGGAAAAATCCCAGCCTAATGATGTGGGAGTCATTACCTTCCCCACAAGCCGTAAGAGTGGCTGCCCCATGCTGTGTCACCTTCAAAAGACACACCATCTGAACTTTTGGTCCTAGGATGAAACATTAATAAGGAGGCTCTGCTGTCCTTGGGGGTGACAATTACTCTTTGAGACAGCAGCTTCAGTTATCCTCCTCATTAGGGATTATTAACCTTCTCCTTCTATGTCTATTGTTAGGACGCAGGAAGGGGCCGCTTTGCAGATCCTGTTCTGCCTCGATAATTACCCATCGTGGGAGCTGATCACCTTTAATGGAAGTCTTCCTAATTACCAGCATTTTCCAAGCTCTTTATATTTGCAAACTTCCCCCAAACCTCCATTCATTCAATTCATTAGATTTGCTTTTTGGATGAATTTAAAAGCCACTTTGATGACATAATTACTATAGTTTGTATTAGTGCTTTTCTCCAGGATATTAGAACAATTTACAGCTATTTATCTAATTCACCTCATTGCACGCCTGTGAGACTCGTGGGCAGGAGTCATGGGAGAAAGAAAGAAGCCAAGATTTTTACCCTCCCACAAAAAGGTTACATTTTCCATTGTCGCATAACAAATTACCACCAATATAGAGACTTAACACTGCACACACATTTATCACCTCCCAGTTTCTGCAGGTCAGAAGTCTGGACACAGCTTAGCTGGGTTCTCTGCTTCAGGGACTCACCAGGCTGCAATCCAGGTGTCAACCAGGGCTGCGTTCTTATCAGAGGTTCGACTGGGGAAAGGTCGGCTTCAAGCTCATTCGTGTTGTTGGCAGAGTTCATCTCTTTGTAGCTCAAGGACTGAGATCACCATTTCCTTGCTGGCTGTCAGCTGGAGGCCACTTTCAGCTCCTAGAGACCACCCACAGTTCTTTGCCATATGGTCCTTTCCAGAAGCCCTCTCACAACATGGCAGCTTCTTCAAAGCCAGCAAGAGTCTCTCTTTTTCTCTCTCAGGCTGCTAAGAGAGAGTTTTATATGGCGAAATATAATCACAGGAGTGCCTCCCATCACCTTTGTCACATTTTATTGGTTAGAAGCAAGTCAGAGGTCCTGCTACACTCAAGGGGAGGGGATGACACAAAGGCGTGGACAAGGGGTGGGATATCGTTGAGGGTGGTCTTAGCGTCTGTTCATCACGTTAAGCCAAGGACCCAATGTCACACAGCAATCGGTGATTCTGGCGAGAATGCCCAGAACTTGAAACATCTGTGCTCATCTCTCATGGCAGTGGCCTTACGTGCCAGCACCCGCGTGCACGCACACACTCATCTCTACTCGTGCACACATGCCACCTGGCACGTGGCTCACCCACCAGCATCCCCATGACCCGTGGTCTCCTGCTCTCCCATCAGGAGTCCAGGTGAGGCTGTAGTGGGGGGTCCAGCTTGAAGAGGGCACCTCCCCCACCAGGTAGATCTCATGCCAAGTGATAGATGCAGAGTTCATATAAGTGGAACGCTTAGAGCCAAAGTTGGCACTCTGCAAGAGCTTACTCCATGCATGCTATTTCTGTTATTCCTGAACAGGAGCTTGGAAGCCAAACTTAGAGCCACCTGACTTCAAATTCACAAGAAGTCTATAAACCAAAGGGCCGTGAATGTGGGAGGGTCTTTTCTTAAATCTAAATATTTTTATAAGGCAAAGCATTGGCACTGAGCAAAGTACTTCTGTAGATTATTTTATTTAATCCTCACAGCGACTTTTCTAGAAAGTAAGTTTTATTTTCTTCATTTTGCAAAGGAGGCCTCCAGGTGACCCAGGACGTTAAGCGACTTGCCAAGGCCACACAGCCTGCAGGTGGCCGAGCATGACCCCCAAATCCACGCCTTGAAACACTCTGCTGGCTTGCCTCTTCCTTTCTTCATCCACGGTGTTCCAGATTTTGCCTCTAGCCCATCCCACTGGGTGCTAAGTGTGCTCACCAACTTCTTCCGTGGCCTTGCTCCCTGACCAGAGTGACAACAACCAGCCCCTCCCTCAAAGACTATTAGGATCCAGGCTCTCTCTGTCCCTCTCTCTCTCTGTCTCCTCACACACACACTCATACAATTTCACATACAGCCTCTTTTAAAGAAGACAACCAAAAAAAGAGTCAAACATTGTTTGTTCTATTGCAGAGTCTGAACTAAGTCCGCGCACTCAGGAACTCATTTTATTTTTCCCCCATCACTGCCTCTGCCCTGCTCTGTCCACTCTCCATCTGATGCTTTAATGGCATCCAGGCAGGCACGTAGCTTCCCAGGCACTTTGTGAAGACATAAGGCCCAGTGCAGAGCGATGCAGGTTAGACCCTCAGTGTCTGCTTCAAGAATGGCCCAGCTCGGGCTTGACCTCGGGCCTGCCCCAGGAGGAGGTGTGTAGGGGGACAGAAGGGTCAGACACATCTTTCGCCTGCCCCCCGGGAGTGCCCCCTCACCTCTTGCCGCGGGGACCCCCTCCTTGGGGACCAGCCCTTTCATATACGGTTTAGCAGGATGGCTCAGGCCAAGGGCCCACTCCAAACCCCTGCACCCCTGCCACACCAAGTGGTGGGCACACGTGCAGCCCCCTCCCCACCCACACCTCTCTCTCTCTCTTTGCCTTCCCTCCAGCTTTCCGCTTCTTGCCTCCCCCTGGAGGAGAAGAGGTACCCCAGACTCGCAGAGGGGCCAGGACGCCAAGGCCTCTTACAGGCACCCCTGTCCTCTACGAAGTCCTCTCGGATCCGCTCCACTGGCCATGGTGGAGGGACCACCTGTGGGAGGGGCCGGGAACAGCCACATCGCCCCCCAACCTCCACCCCGGGCTGGAGACTTGTTTTTCAGAATTCCTCCCGACTGAAGACTTCTCAAAAAATTAAAAATAGAAGTACCACATGATCCAGCTATTCCACTACTGGGTATTTATCCAAAGAACATGAAATCACTAATTCAGAAAGATCTATGCACCCCTACGATCATCACAGCATTGTTCACAACAGCCAAGACACGGAAGCAACCCAAGCGCCCATCAGTGGATGAATGGATGAAGAAGATGTGGTATATACACAATGGAATACGACTCAGCCACAAAGAAAGACAAAACCGTGCCTTTTGCGACAACATGGAGGGACCTGGAGGGTATTATGTTAAACAAAATAGGCCAGACAGAGAAAGACAAGCACTGCATGATCTCACTCATATGTGGAAGATAAACAAACACGTAGATGAGGAGAACAGATTGGTGGTTACCAGAGGGGAAGGGGGTGGGGGGTGGGCAAAGGGAGTAAAGGGGCACATATGTATGGTGATGGATAAAAATTAGACCACTGGTGGTGAGCACGATGCAGTCTATACAGAAAGTGATAAATAATAAAGTACGCCTGAAATTACACAATGTTATAAGCCAGTATGACCTCAATAAAATAATTTTAAAAAATCAAAAGGAAAGAATTAAAAGAAAGAATTCCTCCCGCATCCCAAAGCCTTAGTTTATACAGGCTTGGCGGTGTCTGTACATGTGTGTGGGGGGCTTTGGGCAGCCGTCCGGCCCTCCCTCCGGAATGGGGCCGGCTCAGCACCCACTGTTTCCAGCATTGTCTCTGGAACGGCGGCAACGGCGGCAATTCCAAGGTAACAGAAAGCCCCAGTCAAGAGCTGGTTACCCATCACTGTGCTCGCTTTCTTCAGCTCACAGGCCCCCGAGGAGTGAGGCAGCTCTGCTCTTCTCTCCTCACGATGCTAAACGCAGCGATGATTGCATCGTCCCTCGCAAGACGCTTGATCTCGCTGTGCGGGAGGTCATTCTCTGGAGGCAAGATTGCAGTGCCCCACTGCTGGCCTGAAACTGGCCGTTTCCAAAATAAATCCAGCCGCGGCCCCTGGGGAGGGTGGAGCTGGGAAGTCAGGCAGAGCAGCAGAGCCGGGGCTGGCTGCGCTGATGTACCAGGGTGGTGGGTGCTGGGGTCCAGCGCTGCCCCTAGGTGGCCCCCAGCCCTGCCGTGGACCTCTGGACAGTGTGGTTTTCTAAGCCACCGTTCTTTTCCCTCTTTCGAGGCGCTGGGCTATGCCGGGTACCCTGGTGTGTACTGTCTCTTTGAGCCTTGCCGACAGCTCTGTGAGGTAGGACTCACTTCCCCCCTTTTACAGAAAAGGAGACAGAAGTTCAGAGTAGCTTTCCCAAAGTCAGACAGAGCGGGTAGTAATGATGAAGCCAGGGTCTGAAGCAAGGCCGATTCCAAAATCTGTACCTTGAACACTCTGCTATGTGACTCCTTGCAATGAGAGCACAGCAGTAAAGACGCTGGCTCTTGAATCCCAACTTGGCCATTTCCTCACTGTTTTGACAGTGGACTTGTTACATGATCTCTCTGAGCCGCCTCCATTTCCTTACCTGTAAAATAGGCATCCTAATAGCACTGCCCTCATAGGGCTATTGTGAGGAACAAATGAAACGAAGCAGGCAAAGTGCTTCCTGGACCGCCACATACAGGTGTTCAAGCTGGGCACTGCACAACTCCAGGGAGCTGAGCAGTACACAACTTCTGCAGCTGCACTGGACAGGCCTGCTTAGCATGGTGCCTGGCAAAGAGTGACTGCTCAGAGAAGGGAGCTCTGAATTCCTGGGAACCACTCCCCACAGGCAGTGAAGAGAGTGAGAGAAAATGCCCTCTGGCTCTTCTCTTCCCCCAGCCCCCGGGCAGCCCGGAGGCTGCAGCTCCCTGAGAGAGCACTGCCCTGGGAGTCTCCGGGAGGAAGCTGTGCAAGTGTGTGAGCAGAGATGCTGAAGAGAGCACTAAAGCATCAGGTGAGCAGGTGGTCTTGTTGGCTTTCCAAACCTGAGGTTTGAGCATCAGTCTGACCCTTCTAACCCCCAACCTACCAAGTCAGCAAAGCAGCTCATAATCTGAGGCAGGCCTGGACAGCGCTGGGTAAGGGACAGGTATCTTGTTTTCTGAAGCCTCAGGTGGGAGACCACAGAAGTGAGCGGGAGGGCAGGGAGGCAGAGACGGCGTTGGGCCCGGCTGCACCCAGGCCAGGCAGTGCCACCTGCCTCCCGGGCACCTGGAGCCTTCCTGGGCTTGAGACTTTACCAGCTGTGGCTCTGGCTGACAAGGCACCCGCTCTGGCCAGAGGGGCGAGGTTTAAAGGATCTGTCCCTTGTCCCTGCCCCCTGTTCCCACCCCCTGACCACAGCACACAGGCCAGTGCAGTCCGCCACCCTCTCTCACGCACGCAGGCCTCCAGTGGCTCCCAGCGTCTAAAGTAAAACTCAGTCCTTCCGTTGGCTGCCCAGGCCCCCACCACTTCACCGCAGCCCCCATCTGGTCTCCACTCTCTCCGCTCGCTCTTCCTGCGCAGCACGCATGTTCCCCCCTCAGGATCTTTGCCGGGCTGTTCCCTCTGCCTGGAACACGCTTTCCCGAGACTTCCGTAGGCTCCTCTCCCTCACTGGATTCAAGTCTCTGCTCCAGTTCAGCTCCTCGGAGAGGCCTTCCCGGCCATCCTTCCAGAAGAGCCCCTCCCCGGCTCTCTTGCCCCTTAGCCGGCTGGACTTCTCCTCCCAGCGTCTTTCACCACCACACATTATATGTTAATTGGTTCATTGTCTGGCCCCGACCAGGCTGTCCTCTCCAAGATGCCAGGAACCTGGTTTCTTCACTGCTGGGCCCCAGCACATGGAACGGGGCCTCCACTACACTAGCAGGTACTCGAAAGGACTTGTAGAATAGAGGAAAGAAGGAAGGAAGGAGCAAATGAATGAGAACGACCTACTGAGTGTCTTCCGTGTGCCAGGCAGTACGGCCTTGTGGTTAGGAACACAGGTTCTGGAACCAGACGGCCTGGCTCCAATCCCTGCCCTGCTGCGTGCCCACATCTGGAGAAGGTGACGACGGTCTTCTCCTCATAGAGTCATCTCTCGGATTAAATGAATTCATTTCTCTACTGCACTTTCAACGGTACTTGGTATACAGTAAGCGCCCCATAAACGTTAGCTCTAGGGCTTCAGTGGTGTTTAAAAAAGGTGCAGTTCCTGCCCTTCTAGGGCTTGCAGTCTCCTGGGGGAGGCAGGCACGCATCAGATAAAAGCTCCAGTATGTGATCTGAATTGTGGTAGGTGCTGTACACAATAGGAGTGGGGGGTCGGCAGTCTTCCCTGGAGAAGTGACATTCACTCTGATGAATGGCAGTGAACCAGGCAGAGGTGAGGGAAGAGGGTTCCCGACAGAGGGGCGAGCATGAGCAAAGGCCCTGAGCTGGGGGGAGCATAGCCCATCATTACAGGGCCTGAGCAGGCCAGTGGGCCTAGAGCACCGGGAGGGGTGAGGGGCCGAGGGGAGCCTGAAGACAAGGCCCGGCCGTACTGAGATTCTCACTTGGGAGCAGGGGGGAGCTGTTGAAGCGTGGATGGCCCAGGAGATTAATGGGACTGCAGATGCCACAGCCTGAACCCTCGTATCAGGCTCTGCACTGAGAGCTGGACCAGGCAGGAGGGGAGAGAAGGAGAAGGTGTCTCCCCATCCCAGTACACAGGGAAGATCAAAAAATTCTTACGGAAATGAAGGGAGGGAGGGAGGGAGGAAGGAAGGAAGGAAGGAAGGACATTGCTTCCTCTTTTGTAGAATGTCTACTAATTCCTCAAAGTCTAGCTCAAATGCCACCTCCCTCGAGAAGTCTCCTTTGACTGCACCGGGTAGACTTGTTCCCTCCTGCGTTCCCAAAGCACAATGCAAGGAACCCTATTAAGTCGCTTGTTTCTGAGAAGGATAAGAACAGCGATGATTTATTGAGCAGCTACTATGTGCTGGTGCGTCCTCTGTACGTCACATTTGCCGGGCTGACCTCCCCCCTCCGGCTTCCCCGCGGCCACCGGCCTGGCCCTCCCCTGTCCTCATGCGGCTCCTCCCCAGCCTGCTCTGCCGCACACTGTCCTCACCCCGACCTGCCTGCGGGACGTGGGACGTCCCAGCGCTCTGTCCTGGTCCTCCGCCCTCACGGCCGTGGCCCGACCTGTGTGTGTCTTCATAGGGCGCCGCCTTCGTGCTGAGAGCTCCGCTGTGCATCCCCGTCCCCGAGGCTCCCTGCTGCTGCGGGTTTGATTCGTCAGCTGCCTACGGGCATCTCCCCTTCGATGGCTAACAGGCGTCTCACTCTTGGCTCCCTGAAAATCCTCTCCCAGCCCCCAGCCTTCCCCACCTCGGTAGAAGATGGCGCCATCCACTCAGTTGCTCGGGTTAAAACACTGATCCCTTTCTCCTACAAGCCTGTACCCAATCCCACAGCGAGCCCTGTTGCCTCAGCCTCCAGAGGAGCTCTCAGATCCTACCTTCCCTCGCGGCCCAAGCTCCCGCCCTCTTGGGCCTGCACTGTGGCAGCAGCCAACTGGATGCCCTCCCTGCCTCCACCCGCAGGCCTCTTATAATTCATCCCCACCACACCCCAAAGTGCTATTTCTTAAGCTAAAACTGATCTGATCACTCCTGCTGAAAGCAGGATCAGAACGATATCCACATGCCCCATGGCAGCCACCAAGGCCCTATGTGATGGTCCACTGCCCCCCTGCCAGGACACTGGGTGGCCCTTCTGACCTCAAACGAGCCACACTTGTTCACCAGTCAGGGCTCTGTCCTCGCTGCTCCCCCACTGCACCGCTGGGGCAGCGCCTCCCGGCCCCTGCACCACATCATGCACCACATCACTTGCTGGGCCCTGCTGCAGCCGTTAGGACCCGAAACTGCCTTATTAACGTGCATGTCTTTTCTGTCTCCAGAATGAAAGTGTTTTGAGCGTGAGGTCTCTGCCCTGCTCACCTGTATCTGCAGGTGCGTGCCTGGCCCGTAGGAGGTCTCAGGGAAGACGGTGGGACTGGCTGACCGGCCCAATGACCTCTGACCCATATAATCCTTGCAGCAACCTCATGAGGCAGGTACCCCCACCGCACAGGAGAGAAAAGCCCAGAAGGGCTTCATAGCTTGCCGGAGGCCAAACAGCGAGTGAGTGGCGGAGCGGATGTGGGACCCCAGGCCGGCCTGACTCAGTCTGCGCCTTGCACCACCAGGCCACACTGCCCTGGGCTGGATTTTATTTTTTATGAGCCTGCTTCCCTTAACTAGCTGGAGAGGATTGAAGCCGGCACTTGCCACTCACAACCAGGGCAGAGCTGCGGAGGCCGTTTCCTGGTGTCAGGCCGCGGCTTCCACGGGCACAGCCAAGTGGAGGAAAGTCTGCTGTGTGGGTCTCTCTGAGCAAGAAGCTCTCGTCTGCGTGTTTCTGGCAGGGCCCTCGGGAAGGGCAGGGCACAGAGGAGGGGACAGTGTGGAATCAGCATTCTGAGGCGCAGAGAGACTAATCACAGATAGTCATGGTCCCCAAACTCATCTCTGGCCAGAGGGTGGTGACAACCCAGTTATGGGCCAGAACAACTGGTGACAGCTCCTGGTTCAGAAGGGTGACAGCCTCCACTGCAATTCTCACCCCAACCCTGCCGGCACCCCGGGGCCCCTGGGTTGGGCTGCTCCCCACCTTGGGGTGAAGACTCAGAGCCCCCCTTTGCACTCTGGGGCTCGGGCCTCTCCGGCTGTGGAAACACAGCCCACTGCATGGCCGGCGGAGACTACCCTCCGCCCTGCTCCTCCAGGCGGCCCGTGCACCAGAGCCGGGCAGCCAGGCTCAGATTCACCCTGCAGCCCTGGGGTCCTCTCTGCCCTCCCCACCCAGGCAGGGGAGGGGGAGAATGGGACCACCATTTCTTGAGCACTCAGGGTATGCCAGGAAATTGATTTGGTCCATGAGCATGCTAACCCCCAGGACGACTTACAAATCTCCACGTTTCAGATTAGGAAACGGAGGCTCAGAGAGGTTCAGTGACTTGCCCAAAGTCACACAGCTAGTGAGTTTAAGGGACCAGACTCAAACCCAGGTCTTTCTGACTCCAAACCCATGTTCTTTTCAGGATCCGGGATTCTGCAACATCCTTAAGGGTTAAGGAATGCTCATAGGACCTGGAGGGGGCAAGGATGCCAAAGTGCAGAGTCTGACCCATCTGGATGGGTTAAAATGGCTCAGACACGGGAGAGTGTGGATGTCGTGGACGAAGCGACCCCTGCTGGTAGGAAGTTACTGCCAGGACGGGCGGTCATTAGGCCAACTGCACGTCTGAGTGGGGGGATGGAGGGGCCGTCGTCCACTGTCACCTCCCAGAGGCAGAGCTGGGTTCTGAGACCAAGGGGAGCACAGATGGGGGTAAAGGTGGGGGATGGGGGCAAGATAGGCGAGGGGGGAACCCTCTCCTTCTGCTGGAGGGGCACTGAGCACGCAGAACAGGCCTTCTAAGCCCCTTGCCCACAGCTCGGGGTGGCTCAGCTGACAGAGCCATTGACACAGGGCCCTTTGACCCCGCTTCCTTCCGCGTGTTCTCACAAGGATCCTGACGAGCAGCGTGTTTACTTATTACCTTTAAAAATCGTTCCAAGAACGCTGCCCACTTTGGGCCCCCTTTCTCCCTCTCTGTCCGGCTGCCTTCCCCACATTGTGCGAGCTGTTTTCCTCCAAGGAACCATTGCTCGCGTCAGGCTGTGGATGTCCGGCCGGCTCAGAGGACAAGGAGACCGGCGGACGGATGTGAAGACAATACAGACCTCCCTGCTGGCTGGGGCCAGGGCTCAGCTGGGGAAGGAAGCCATTAGAGGGCCTGGGGGTGTCACAGTGGAAGGGTCAGGTGTGGAGGGCTGCTCCTGCAGCAGGGTCTGGAGTGTTCTGGAAGCTCCTGGGGGCGGGGTGTGCCCAGAGATTCTGGTGGGGGGGAGGGGTGGGGGCTTTACTGTTGGTGTGGGCAGGGGGCTGTCTGGAGTGACCTTGAGGGTTTAGACCAAAAGGGATGTCTGTCTTCTTCAGGGCCCCAGTTTGAGCTGTTCTGCTGCGGGGAAGCCAGGGAAGAAACAGAAGAGGAAGAAAAAGTGAGTGTCCAGTAAGGCTGAGGGCACGTCCTGGAGAACTCAGTTGCAAAAGGTATGTATGATCGCCTAGTACTTGATTCGGGCCCAGAGAGCTCCATACTCAGGATGAAAGGAATGGAGGGAGGGAGAGGGAAGGAAATGGGGTGGAGTGGGAGGCACGGTGGTAAGTACTTGCTGTCTTGTTTTCAAAAGAGCCATTTGCAAGTGGACCTCCCGGGAGCACTTTGAAGAGAAGTCACGGACCCTTCAAGCCAGCCCGGATGCTGGCCCTGAGATGCACACCTGCAGGTAGCCAGGCTGTAGGATGCTGTCAGAGCAGCGGGCAGAGCAGCCACCCTGACATCACGGAGAGGTGAGGACAGCAGGACCCCGCAGGAGCCCCAGGCCCTAATCTGAGGAAGAGAAATTCCCAGCCCCGCCCCAACTTCCAGGTGTTGGCATGGGGTTGGCCAAGGGTGAGGCCAAGAGCCTCCGGGTGGGTTATCACAGTGTCTGAGGGAACTAAGCCCCGAATACCCCCACCTGGAGCTAGAGCAGATGACAGCCAGTGGGGGGAGACAGAGGCTCAGGACATCCCCACCCAAAGATAGGTCTCCTGACCCGCTCCCTGGCATCCCGCCCCCGCCCACCCACCTACCCCCACCCCAGGCTTCCCTGCGGAACCAACTGGGCCATCCACAAATACTGGACTCACTTCGCTAAACATCAACAACTTCTCATAGGTAGAGGGAGGGGAGGGCTCAAGTTCTCTCCCACCACCTGGCTCCCTGAGGCTAAGGAACAGAGAGCACATCTCACACTGAATTTGACCACACATGCACACATTCATTAGGAAGCACACATTACATATTAATTAGCAAGCGAGTCCCAAAACTGCCAGCTCAGGAACTCCAAAGTCCCACGTCTCTGGCCTGTTATATGATCCTTGCATGAAAGATTTACCCAAGGCAGATGCAACAGTATTCTGGTGCTGAATTCAGCTGAGATTCTAGAGCGAGGCAGGCAACGAAATTCTCCACTGATAGACCATGCACAAGAGCAGATGGAAACTCTGAACCTAGAGCACTTTCTGTGGGCTACAGGACCCACGGGATTCTAGGATGCTGTTCCTGCAGGAAAGACAGAGCCTGGATTGTATCTCTAGCCAATCAACACATGGCTTACACGTGGCATTCACCAACGAAAAGTCATTCCACACCCATTACGCAAATGAACAAGCCCTCTGGTGCTGATCTGGGATAAAGACAACTGAAATGCTTGTAGTGGCCCCTAGGAATTGTGGGCTTCTGATGAGTCCTTCAAATGCTAACCACCCATCCCTGGAGTCTGTACCCATGTTTGCATTAACTGACTATACTAGAGCATAGATTAAAAGTAACATACAAGATATGTCACATTGTCTGTCTGAAGCATTTTGAAATAAATCATAGGTAATTTAACATCATTTAAAGAAGAGTGAGATTTGCAAAGCCTGTGGCTTTGGAAGCAGCCTTGGGAACTGGGGGTGTGTCCCCACCTAAGGAAAGTACATAGGCATGGTGCGTGATTTAAAGACAATTCCATCAGGACTTTGGACTATGACTTTGAACTAGACTTCACGCATGTCCATTTAAGTATTGTGATTTCACAAGGGGTGGTTGTACCGAGAAAAGACGACTCAGAAGTTTACTTTGAGTTTAAATAACTAGACTTCAATTTATTAAACTGCCAAATTCTTAACCCGAGCTCACTCTTAAGCTTTTAAATCTGCTTCCAAATCTTTTTCTGTTTATATCTTGCAGACTTTAGCAACCGCTTCTAAGAGGTCTTTGAATAATATTTGGTCCTGTTTACAAATGTAAGTAATTAATGAAACATGCCGCAAATAATTTATATTGTGTTTATAAACTTAATGTTTTGAGTGAGTGGTTTCCCTTGGGGGGAGTGGCTGGAGGAGGCGGGAGTGGGAGGCTGTTTCTGGGGTTCCAGCAACAAGTCAGGTTTCTTGATCTGGTGCTGGCTCGCTTTGAGATCTGGGGATTTTTCTGAGTGTATGGAATATCTCAAAAAAAAATTCTTAAAGTCATCTATTTGATTTCCTTTTTAACTCATGTGCCTATTTTTAACAAAATCTCTCTGGGTACTTAACTAATTCTTTTACAGCGAGTAAATTAAATGTGTATATGAGGCAAACGTAAAATTCTTTTAAATATTTTATTACTGAGCATAAGTTTCGTAAAATTTCAACTGAAACTCACACATCGAAGTTAATTACTCAATTACATTTTAAATTAGAATGACTAGGCTCTCACTTTAATAGGCCAAATTATCTTAGCGTTACAAGTAAGCATATAACAGAAAAACAAAATCCTATGGTTTTGATGCCCATAAGCCTGTCTAATGTAACCCCCAATCATCCTGGAGTTAAAAGGTGTGCACCCACTAAGAAAGCCCTAATCCCAGTTAACTGGGGCTGCTGACCCCTCAGGGGCAGTCATGAGCCCGGTTGCTTAGAGCAGGAAATTTCTCCCTGGATGTTGGTTGGGTTCTTGTTGGTTTCCAGGTTCTCTGCCATGGGCTTGAAGAAAACCAAGGGCTAGTATCCCCAGCTCTCTAGCCGGTCTCTGGATGCTGGTAACATACACACTCCTTAATTTATCTGTCTACGCTTACACAAGCTTGATCTCGTCCTTACATTCGCATGTTTCAATTCTGACCATATGTACATGTATTTACCCTTTGAAGTTCAGATTTGTGAAGTGGATGGAATCTTCTCTCTTTTGCACTCGGGATGTAACAACTCAGAGACATTTACGTCAAATGCTATGGGATTGAAGTTTCTCTTCTGTTTGGTCAAGATCAGATCACTTTTTTGGATGGGGAGGGGAGAGGGGAGGAGGAGGGGGAGGGGAGGGGGGGGAGGGATTTTAACCCTCCAGGGCTTGGATCAGTTTGCTCTGGTCCTCACACAGCTTCTGCTCCTCCCGTCTCTGCTGCTATACGCTGATCAAGCCTTGCTCCGTCCAAGGAGACTTCCCTGCTGAACCCAGGCCCCAGAGAGGCTCACGGGATGTCCCCTTGCAGCCTGGGTCCTTGTACATGGAAGACTGCTCGTGGCTCATTCCGTGACACCTTCAGGCCCATCACAGCTGAAGACACCCAGCCAGGCTCTCCGTGGACACCTCATCTCTCGCCTTTCCGCGGCAACTTCGATTTTGACTGTGCACTCACGTGGATCCTTCTCGTTTTTCACTGCTACAATTTCCAGCAGGCCTGGTCCATGCAAGGAGACAGCTCTGTGAAGGTTAGGAAAACAGAAGGCATCCAACAGCCCGCGTGGCTTTAACCTGAAGAACAGCAGCGTGTTGGTTGAGTGCTCAGGACGTGCTAAGGTTTTATACGTATTTGCTCGTTGTGTCTTTTCAAGAGCCCTGTGATGGTGGTCAGTTCGTTAGTCCTTTTTATGGAGGAGGAAAGCGAAGCACAGAGAGGCTAAGTAATTTGTCCCAGATCACACAGCCAGTGAACAACAAACCGGAATTGGAACATAGGCCTCTACTTTTGAACACCGCACACATAACCCGTAAACCATATGCTGCCCAATCTGGGAAGGGACCAGGCTCAGCCCGGGACCAAGGTGCTGGGGGCAGAGGCCCAGCTAGAGACGGGCAAGATGGAGGGTTCTGGTTGTCTCCAGGGAGCAGACAGGGCAGAGGAGGAGAAAGGTGAGAGGAGTCAGCGGGAGATGTTAAAGAGGAGTTGGAGGGAAGAGCCGTGTCTTCTAACAGCCGTGAGCGCTTACTGCCTGCCAGGCACCGAGCGGGCCCTTCATCCAGGCGCTCCTCAGACCGCATGCCTCGTGCAGTCTCTCAGAGAAGCAAACCCCTCTCTCTGCCGTTGTACTCTCTGAACCACCCCCCCAAAAGTCAATATTGCCGTTCACAGTGAATGAAAGCAAAGCAGGACCAGTGCTCTGTTTCTGAAGCACAGCCCTCCACTCCATCCTTGAGAGCCCGTCCAGGCACCCCTGCCCCAGCCACTGTTATCTCATCACATCCTCCTCCCAACGATGCTCGAGATGGGCCCATTCTACAGATGGGACATTGATACGTAAGTGACAGATGGCTTTCCCTGGAGGTCTGTGACCTCGATCTAACCATTGCCCTACACCGCCTGTTGGGGTGATATCAGACCTCCAGCTGAGTCTACTTAGTTGACCAAGAAGCCATATCTCTTGCTCAGTGTCAGGCAAATTTGCTTTAAGTTTGCCATTTTCCAGGGTGTATATATGAGGGAGAGCAAAGGAGAGGGGAAGACTGAGACTCAGATAGGGTAAGCAACTTACCCAAGGCCACACAGCAATCTGTGGTGGCCTCAGTCCTAGAACCCGAGTCCTATGTGCCTGCCCCTTTCCTGCCCCGCTCCACCCTAGCGCACACCCCACATCCTGAGACACCCCGCCCGGGGCCCGCTGAGCAAGTACGTGCGGACTGGAGGAGAGGAGTGTGTTCCGCTTTGCCTGGCGTGCTGCTTAGTGATTGTTCTAAACCATGTGTGGGCTTCTCCACTCCCCCAGTCTTCTATTTCTTTCTACGCCCCCAAACGGGCCCCCATCCCCCACCTTCCCCACTCCAGCACCCAGCACAGCAAGCCACACTCAGCAGGTGTTCAATGAAAGCTCACCGAGCGAATGAGGCATCCACCATCTGCAGGGGTCGGAGTGGGTGTCAGACTCTCCTGGCCCCCTCCCCAGCGCCGGATCCGGGGCCCAGCATGGGTGGCCCTCTGCGGGTGAGCCTGATGGCAACCGAGCTGCCACTGGGGATGGATGGAAAAGACCGGGATTCAGGAAGGAAGGGGCCGGGAGGCCAAGCCCAAGCTGTGTCCAGAAAGTCAGAGGCCTGCTCCAGGCCAGGAAACCGCCCCCTGCACCCCACCCCAGCCTGCAGCAGCAGGGCCCTCAGGTCCCCGCCCATCTCGTGCCTGCGAGTCCCAGGAGAATGGGAGCCTGGACCCTTCCCCAGCGGGCAGCCTCCTGAGGCACGGTGTCCGGGGGAAGGGAGATGATACACAGCTAAAACTGCCCCGTTTTGAATTTAGAAACTGCGGGGAATGTGTGAGCAGTGTAGGCAGCCAGAGAAAAAGAAAAAAGAGGAGGCTCGGGCTGGCTCACTAGGACCAACGACTCCCTGCCGCCCCCCGGGATCGTGGGGACAGGGCACAGATGGTACCAAGGGCTTCCCCACCTCTGTTGTCCCTTGATCCCGAGGCTCTTCGACTGGAGTGTGCAGGATTCACCTGGGAGCTTGCTGACACGCGGGTTCCTAGGCCACCAGCCCCCCGAGTCCGATCCAGTAGGAACTGTGGAAGGCCCAGGAATTTGCGTTTTTAATGGGCCCCCCCCCGCCCCACGCAGGTGATTCTGGTGGAGGTGGTCTTTGAACCACACCTTGGAAGCCCTTCTTGGGGTTTTTTTCCCCAAGGGTGGAAGCTGGAGGCCCCATCCTCTTGCCGAGGCCCCTCACCCAGCTCATCTGGTTCCAGGGTGTCTCTGGAGGCTGGTGCAGGCCGCCAGAGTGGGCCCACCAGGGCCTGAGCTGGGCCCGGGCCCCTCTCCTCAAGGGCCAGCTGAGGGGCCACGCGTTCTTCCCTGAGAGGCCCCAGGCCCCAGGCCGGAGGGAGAGCTCCTGAGAAGGGACAGGAGAAAGAAAGGGGCCAGGGGAGCATGGGGCGGAGCCCCGCAGCAGAGATCCGGGATGCCCTGTGCCCCCAGGAGGGGGACACCTCACCGGGGAGGAGGGGGACTGGCCGAACGCCATCCCAGTGCTGATTCCCCTGGGCCGGCCCTGTGGGGGATGGCCACAGCCGGCAGAGCTGGGGGTGGGTGGCGGGGCTTAGGGAACCCTCACAGACTCGCAGTGTGTACCATCTGAGCATTTTACATCTGTTGGCTCACTCAGTCCCGACAATTATACTGTGAAGTAGGTAGTCGTATTGTCTCCACTTTACAGATCAGGACACTGAGGCACAGAAAGGTTAGGGACCGCGCCCCAGGCATCGTGAGTGTGTGGCAGAGCTGGGATTTGAACCTGTGGAGTCTGGCTCTAGAGCCTCTGCCCTCACCCACCGCGTCGTGCTTCCTCAAAAATGACAACACAAGAGCTCATCGTGACTGTTAATGAGCGGCATCTGCCCGGGGAGCATCACAACTCCGTGAATGTGCGCACTCGGCTCGTCGGTCTTTGCTGCCACATTTCCAGACTGTGGTTCTATCCCCCACAAAGAAGCCCGCACGGAGGAGAAGTGGACAGAGCAAGACCACACAACGTGTCACCGAGGACTGGAGGCCAGGGCTGCCACCAGGTCCTCAAATCTGAGTTCCCTGCACCGTTTCATGTCTCCCCAGACTGACCAGCATTTGGGTCCAAAGCCAAAGGGCACTGCTTACTGTTTCTTGCATCCATTCCACCTGCGGCCTTTGCACAGGCTGATCTCTTCCTCAAAAACATCTTTCCTTCTTCAGAGTGTGTCTCAAATATCACCTCCTCCAGGAAGCTCTCCCGGGTTCTCCTCCAACCAAACAGAACCCGTCCATCCTCTGCAGCCCCAGGCTGGGGCCTGAATCACGTCCCAGCACCCACATCTTTCCATGGGTCACGACTTCCTGGTTCTGCATACGCAGCACAAGTGCTCGTGCATAATAGATGCTTAATAACGGACAGAGGCACTGAATGGAAGCGAAAGCCTTCAGAATTCTGGCTCATTCGCCATCTCATTCTATCAAGCTTTTTTCTTAAATGAAAAAGAAAAAAAAAAATGAATTTGAGGCCTGCTTGTGAATAAGGATTTAAAATTGCATTAGTCGTAAGAGCCCTGTCTTGCCTCTCCTGGGGTCTGGTCTGCTGACCAGTTACCTGTGTCAAGCAAGTTGGGTCTGTTTGTCCACACTTGGCTGTAGAATTGGCAGGTCAGTCCAGCCACACAGGTCGTCACCTCCTGCCACCTCAATCCTGTGGGTGGGGCGAGGGAGAGACTATGAATAATGTTCCTCTGCCCCCCGGGACCCGCCAGGCTAACAGACGGGCTAGGCACGCACAGAGAGGTCCACACCTGCGTGCCCACCAACGCTCCATGGCGGAGGGGCCCTGCAGGGAGGAAGTGCCTGGGGCGGACCTTGCCAAACCGCCAGGAGCCTTCTCCGTTTTCTCATCGCTGGCTTTCCTCTCGCTTCTCCTTAGGTAGAATGGTCCTCTTCTCTGCAGGGCCTTGCAGGGAGGGTGGACAGAGGAGTGGGCAGGGAGACGGCACAGGTAGGGATTTCAGCAAACCAGGCAGAGCTGGCCGCTGGAGAGAGGAGGGCCCTCCAACCAGGGAGCCCCCGCAGAGGCCCACGGCAGCCTCAGCATGTCTGGCTGCCCGGGAAAGTCACCCCAGGCGAGACCATTGTCCTGGGGTTCGGCCAGGATGGCACCGCCTCTGGGAAGCCTGCTCTGACCCCCCAGTTGCATTAGGGGCCCCTCCTTTGTGGTCCCACATCCCCTGTGTCTCTCTGTCGTAGTGCTGATTGCAGTTTCCTGACTGTGTATCGGGCACTCCTGGAGGGAGGAGACATGTGAGCTCCTGAGCAACCAGCAGAGGGCCCAGGAGAGGCAGGCTCGGGGCATCAGTGAGTGCAGGAAGGGATGAATGGAGCCACCCGGGATGGGATCTGCTGGGAACACCTGTGCGTTCTTCTCTTTGCACTTGGTATTTGACATTCACAGGTTCTGTCTTGTCTTCTGCCTCCTACTTCGTCTTCCAACCCCTGATGCAACACTACACCCACACGTTCACACACGCAGGCGCACACCTCCACACAAACCACAGACACAGATAGTTACACACGCAGACTTAGCCATAGCCTCCAAATAATGCTTACACACAGTAATACGACAATACTCGTACACTACACGCAGTCAGACACACGCACCCACAAAGCAAACAACACCCACATCCTCACACACCTGCACACGCAACCCCATAAATGCCACCCGTATATACGTGTGCAGACAGACAGACCCGCACCTTAAGGGCACGCACCCTGAATGATGTGTTCATCTTACTTCTGCTCTATCTAGGGATTTGTTTCTTTGTCTTTCTCTTCCCGTAAATCTTGCTTTACAATGAACAAAGAGCTTTCCTGTGACCACCCACCCGCCCACCCTTGTTGACGACCTCCCTCAGTGCCAGGCAATACAATAAAGATGAATAGGGCTCAGACCTGCCCCTGGGAGGCTCCCAGTCTAGTGGAGGAAACACACAGCAAGTAACAGACGAAAGCTGGTGTGATCATTCAATTCGAGAACTATTTCTTGAGTCTTACTGTGCACTAGACTCGTGCTGGGCTTTGGGAATACAGGGGTAAGTAAGGTCTAGTTTCCGTGGCCTCAAGGAAGTTCCAGACTGGAGGGGAAAGAGATGCACAAAAATATAATATCTTGCTATAAAGTACACAAAACAGTGGCAGCTTGAGAAGGGAGTGATTAACTCTTTTGGGAGAGAATCAGGGAGGGCTTCACAGAGAAGGTGGCATTGGGCTTTGTAGGATGAAGAGGAGTTCACTGTGAAGACTTGAGCCTGGAGCAGGTTGGCATTTGATGCAGAGTAAAGGTAGAGACCGCAGAGGGGTCACCCGCAGTTCTGTGGCTTTGGATTATAATGACGAGTGCGTGTGTTTGGGGATGAGGTGAGGGGATGGGGGAGGTCTGGGGTAGATGAGGCTGAAAAGATAAACTGGCAGAGAACAACGTCTCCATCTTACAGTTGAGGAAACTGAGGCTCGGGGAGGGAACAGTGGCTGTCTTTGACCTCTCTTGGCCTCTTTCCTGCTCACAGGAGCAGCAGCAAACCCCACAGCCCATTCTCTGCAAATGAGACCAGTGGCTAGTGGCGAATGAGTTAAAAGCTCAGAGCAGGCGGGAGGCCTTATTATTGGTTGTGATAATTCTTCTCTAAAGTCCAGCTTGGCAGATAATCAGCAACTCAGCAGGCCCCAGGCTGGGGTGATGGGGGCTTCCCAGGCTGAGCCGCCCCAGTCCTCGCCCGGGGCCCCCTGCCCCAGTCCTCGCCCAGGGCCCCCTGCCCAGCAGCTGGCCAGAGGCTGTGGGCCTCAGTCAGCTGCGTCCAGGAGCCGAGCACCTCCCTTTGGGGCTGCCTCCTGCTCCCCTGTGGGTTCTTACATGATGCGTCCACCCCCAGCCGCCATCCCGTTAAGCCGGTCTCTCGCTCCCACCACCAATTACTTCTCATCAGGCAATTAGCAGTTCCCTGCTCCTCCCAGTTTCTCCCTCCCTCTTCAGTGGTGGAAGGGACTGAGTCATTTTCCTGAAAGGAACATTGCCTGAGGAATTGGCCCGCCCCCCTCCTCCCATCCCTCCGCAGCTGTGTGATCTCAGGCAAGTCATTCGCCTCTCTGAGACTCAGTTTCCCCGTCTGTAAATGGGGTGTTAATCCAGCTGGATTATGAGTACAGAGGCCTGACACTTGGACAAGCCTCTTGTCCACTCCGGGCCTCAGTTTCACCCCTTGTGAAATGTAGGGGAGGGGTGAAGTCAGAGGTCAAATTTAGTGATGCCTGAGGGACAGACGTGGTCAGCCATTTCTTCGGACCAACATCTTGTTTCCAAAAAATTGTAATTCAAAGGCGCACCCCAGTTTGGCCCAGTCCCCACCATTTCCTACTGTCTCACCCCAGCTACCTCCCACGGCCCCTGAAGGCACCTGAGTTTGAGACCCCTGGACTAGCTCGTCCCCGAGTTTCCCTGAAGCTCCTCTGCGTTTCTGTGGCTGTGGGATATGGGGCAGGCCAGGGAGAGACAGCGGGGCTGGCGCAAGAGGCCCAATGCCCCCAGCCAGCTCAGCCATGGGCCTTCCTTCCCCCATCCAGACTCCTCTGCTCCCCTGGGCCTCTGCCACAGCCTCTCCACACTGTCCCAGCCCCAGTCCCCTTCCTGCTCCTCGCTGGCCTTGTGTCAGTGGGATTTCTCTTAAAAAACTCAGACTTGATCATGTTATTTTTTTGTTGGACGTCACCACTGATTTGCCCCAACTCTGTGTCTGGCATTCAAGGCCCCTCACAGTCTGGCCCCTGCCTGCCTTCCCAGCCTCATGCCCCTGTTTCCTCCCACCCTCACTCTCCCTTCCCTGAGGGCCCTCCTCCCTGTATTTCTGATCTTCCCCCTGGAGCTCCATCCCCGCCTTCTCCACTCGGGCAGCCTTCAAGGCCTTCTCCCATGTTGCCTCCTCTGGGAATCCGTCCCTGACTGCCCCCAGGGGAGGTAGGAACTCCTTCCTCTGGACACCCCTCGGCGACAGCAAATGCCGGGCTACAGTGGAGATGGTGTGTTGGCCCCTCCTCCTCACAATGTATTCAATAAACATTAAACACTTACTCATCACCTAATATAGGCCTCAGTCACCTGTCTCTTCAGAGCCCAGAAAGGAGGCTGGACTCGGTTAGTCGGTGGCCGGTAAATATTTGTGTAGGAATAAACGACAAATAAGTGTGGAAAGCATTGCCCTCTCCCACCTTAATTCATTTAAAACGCGAGAGGCCCCACACCTCAGAGTAACGATTCCCTCCCTGCCCCCATTTGCAAAGACTTCACATCTAGAAAGCACTCTGACACCCTTGCCAACAGCCTCCTGCAGATAGTGGGGATCTGTGATCTATCGTGCCCGTGTTGCAAGTAGGTCCCGAGAAGCAGGACGGTTGCTGGAGACGTCGACACGAGCCCCCGACCTCGCCCGTCTGGCTGCGGGCTGCCTCCCTCCTCTCGGGCGGCTGCCGTCTCTGTCTTTCTCTTGTCGCTCAATATGAATCGAAGTCCATCTGCCTGCTTCTCTGTGCCCCTCTTTGTCTTTCTGTGTTTCTCTCTCTTTCCTCAATTATTTATTTCTGTCTTTATTCCTCCAGGCTCCCACCTTCTTCTGTGTTACTGACGGCTGCCTTTCTCTCTCTCTCTCTCTCTCTGTGTCTGTCTGTCTCTCTCAGTCACCGTTTCCCCTCCCTTTCTCTTTCTCCTGAGCTGTCTCTGTCCGCCTTTCTCTCCATAATTAGCCTCACTTCTAGCTTTCCATTCCCAGGCCCCCTGGGTGGGGGGTGGGCAGCAGGACGGGAGGGAAATATCTTTTCAGCAGGCGGAAAATGGGCCAATTAAAGCCTCAAGGCTGCTCAGGCAGCCGAACAAGGAGGAAGCAAAAATAGCCCTAGGCCGGTCTAGCTGGGAAGATAAATAGAGGGAGAGGGGAAAGGGCAAACGGAGTGCAGAGTCCAAAGCCACGGTGCTTCGCGGCCAGACCACAAGGGGCCGGCTCGGGGCTCTGCTGCCCCTTGGCGGGTGTCCCCGCCTTGGTCTCTACCGCCGCCAGATCGTTCCTCACAGGCTGGGAGCTGGGAGGGGTCTGGGGAGGCACCCCATCCCAGCCGGTCTAAGGCCTCTCCTCCTCTCTTCCAGCCCCAGGAGTCCAGGATGGGCTCCACACCAGGCGCTCCTGGGCTGGGATGCAAGGGCCTCAGAACGGTCAGCGCTGCCAAGTCTCCCTGCCTAGGAGCTCACAGCCCAGCGGGGCAGCCAGACACATAGACAGGCAACAACATGTGAGGTCGAGTAAGAGCGGCCCTTAAGTCAGCCTGGGAAGTCAGACAGGGTCCCCACGGAATCAATATCTGCCCCCACAGAGTGGGGCAGTGGGGGCTGGGGACTGTCTCAAGCCGAGGAAAATGCAGGGACCACTCAACGACATGAAAGAAACCCCATGAGGTCTAGGAGGAGTCGGGGGAGTAAGGGTTTGTGTTTTGGGGGTGCTGGTAGTCCAGGACAAGGAGCTTGGAATTTATGCTCAGGGCACTAGGGAGCCATGACGGCCTATAGGCAGAGGAGGGACCCCATGGCATGCTCCTTTATGGAGATTCTGCTGCCTACAGGAGGACAGACAAGGCTGGAGGCGGGTGGAGCAGGCCAGGTGCTACTGCAGACCATCAGGGAAGAGGCGACAGGCCCTAAATTAGTGGCAATGTAAGTGCTAAAAAAAATAGCTGCTCAATGAATGAGTTACTCAATCTGTCGTTCCTCAGCCAGCCTCGCAGGCTGGGGTCGTGACCTGGCCCACGCCCCTCCCAAACCTTCTCTCCACCACTCGTCCTCCTCCCCCTCTCCCCACCGCCTTCCCCCAAGCCTGCTCGATTCCTGGACCTGCTCAGATTTATCCCACTTCTGTGCCTTTGCTCATTTGATTGCTGCCTTCTAGAATGCTCTCCCCTCATTCTCACATATCCAAATCCTACCCATCCGTTAAGATCCAGTTCAAATGTCCCCTCCTCGATGCAGCCTTCCCTCCTTCTCCTCCCTCCAAGTGCTCAGGAAACATGGTCTGGGCCTCTCCTATGGCACAGGCCACTTCGTACCTTCTGTATTGTTCTTTGCGCCTAACCTAGTAGCCCCTATAACTCAGAGCATCTTCAGGGCTGAAATCTGGGGCTGATTCAGGATGGTGCGTGGCGCAGAGAGAGGTCTCTGTGAAGGCTTGATGAAGGAAGGAGGGAGGTAGGGGGGAGAGTTGATATTTATGGGCTCACCGTATGTGTGTGAGGCTCATATTGCTTTAGCTTCTGCTGGATGATCCATTTCTCTGCTATCTCTATCACTCCCTGCTCGGTGTGCCCACAATGTGGTTCTGATCTGCTGAGTCTGATCTACATTCTGACACTAACATCAGAGATCCTGATTTTCTTCTTTCCCTGACTTACTACAACTTTAACCTCATTGTTTCTGCCTAGCCACAGAAATATATGAATGGATGGATGGATGGATGGATGCATGGAGGGATGGATGGATGGATGGATGGATGGATGGATGGATGGATAGAATGATGGATGGATGGATGGAGGGATTGATGGATGGATGGAGGGATAAATGGATGGATGGATGGAGGGATGGAGGGATGGATGGAGGGATGGAGGGATGGATGGAGGGATGGAGGTTGGATAGATAATTGAGTGGATGGATGGAGTGAATGATCAAATTATTGACTAAGAGGAAACCACCTAAGAACTATTAATGATAAACTGTAAGTAATGTGATGCCAGCATGTGGTAGCTAACAATCAAACTCTGGCTGTGTATTCATTCACTCACCTGCACTAACTGAGCGCCTACCATGTGTCAAACATCATGGTAGACCCTAGGGATCCAGCAGTGAGCAAACAAACATGGTGCAGCCCTCACGGAGCTTATAGTCTGGTGAAGGAGACAGACAAGAAATGGAGGGATTGCCAAAATAATATAGCAAGGTAAGCGTTATGATAGAGAACATGTGGAAAGCTGTCTGAGCAAAGACAAGCTGTGTACATCACTCACTCATTCAGGAGTGTCAGGGAAGGCTTCCTGGAAGAAGCAACATCTAAGCTGTTAAGGAGACTGATGAGCAGGGGCTAGGGAGGGTGAGCGAGCCTCGCAGAGGAAATAATGTGTGCAAAGGGCAAGGAGGGAGAGAGCACAGGGCACATTTTGTTTGGGGAACTAGGGAAGGTCAATCAGACTGCAGCATAGAGTGCTGGGGGCAGCAGATGAGCAAAGACGGAAGACAGGAGCTGGATCTTTAGGGCCTGTGGGCTCCTCAGCAGTTCAGGCTCTGTCCTAAGGGCGAGGCATCCCTTGAAACCTTCCAAGCAGGCAGAGACCTGACCACGGACGCTGGAAGACTATAATCAAATAATGTCTTTCGAAATTCCTTCTGTTAGTGCAGAAAGATTATTTTCTTCTGATGTTTTCCCCCAAATAACATTGTGCTAAATCTACAAATCATCTGGGAAATTAAAAAGCAGGAAATCTTGTCTTGCTTTTCTTGGCGAGGAAAAACTAAGAAAATGAAAGCAGAATTAACTCCCTACCCCCAAATTTCAAGTGTCTCATTGACCGAGCTGAAACTGTTCTATTTTAATTTTATCTAAAAATGATTTCATTTTATATTTCTAGCCCAAAAGGTTAAAAGTTCAGAAATCAAAGTTTTGCCTGTTAAATGAATGCTAAGCTTTATTGAAGAAAAATAAAATAACCAGAATGCCAAAGCTTATTCTTTTGGTGAAATAATACATTTTCTAGCTTGGATACATTTCAGAAATTGTTCTCAAGTGTTCACAATAGCTGTGATTAACCTATCAAAGGGAGCATAGTTCACATAATAAGTGATTGCTTCGAATAGCTTAGGTAAATACAATTTTTAAAGCACCATTTGATTTTCTGATGTGGTTGCAAAAGTAAACAGCAAACAGAAAAGAAATAGCTGTTTAAAGATATAGCAGGTGCCCGGCAGAAGGAAACCTACACCCATCTATCCTGCGGTCAGCAGGAGAGTGTGGTAAATAACCATGTGCATGGGACACGTGGGTGCCTCCTGTAGGCGGCCATGGGTAGGGAAAGCTTTTGTCTCAGGTCATTTTCAGACCTGAAGAATGAGGTGCTCGTCATTAAAAGAGCCAACGAAAGTGTGGTCCAGGAGGAGGAAGGGCAGGTGCCAAGGCCCGGGGGCAGGAAAAGACTTAGTGGAGATAAAGCAGACAAGCAGGCTGGAATTCCCACGATGTCACTGACATGCTGGGGGAACGCCTGCTCCCCACGTACTCCTCACGTGCTCCCCGTGTCCCCTGTCTGTGCCTTGTCTGTTCGTTCCTGAAGTGAGGGAGAGGGGTCCCAAGGCTGTTCAGGACCTGCTTCCTGGTTCTTTGGCCCACGGGTCCTCCGCCACCTCCTCTGCAGCCTGCCCTTGGCTGCTGATGCCCTTCATCTCTGTTGGGGAGATGAAGTTAGCTGTGGGCACAGACATTTTTTGAAAGCCCAGCCATATAAGGACATCACGTCTCAGAATAAACACTCAAAGGCTCTCCTCTCCTCCCCAAGGGAGGTAGCGCCTGCCGGGCCAGGGTCAGGGATTCCGGGGGAAGGGGAGGCCCCTGAATGGGAGGGAGGGCAGTTTGCTTGTCCAGACCCCTGGCCTCCAGGAGGTCTTGCCCCCAGCCCTGAGAACCAGCCTTGTGTCTGCTCAGGGCCCGGGGGCTCTTCCGCTCGTCTCGGGCCAGTTGGTGCCAAGAATAAGTTCCGAGTCATTCCCTGGGCCTTCGGGGACTTAGCTTCTGTTTTCTTTCTTATATTAACTTTTCCATTTGTACTTTTTATTGTGAAACATGTTATATACGTATAAGAATGTATATAACATAAGCACGTTTTAAAGCCTAATATGTTTATTTATAAAAAAAAATGAACAAACAAATTAAGTCCTGATCCTCACCACCAGCTCAAGAAACCACATTGCCAGTGCCTTCTGAGCCCCTGTGTGCCCTGCCCCGTGCACACCCCCCCCACCCAGGTTAACCACCGGCTGAAGGTTGTGCTGGGGAAGCCCACCCACCAAAGACCCGGGAACACACTCGTAGTAAGAAAATGTTAGGTTTCTTAAGCCTGTGGCTGCGAGGGAGAGCGCAGCCCCGGGAAACCTCGGGTGTGTCTTGGTGAGGGGGACCTGAAAAAGCGCCTTGGGTCTGGGCTTGTGCTGGGCGATGCCAAGGAGGACTAGGGAAGCAGTCCAGTCTGGACTGGGCACACACATCTTGATCCAGGAGGCCAGAGGGTGAAGGTAGGGCTGGAGTTGTCGCTGGTCAGGGAGCCGCACTCACTCAGAAAGGCAGCGTAGAGGAGGGGAGCCATGTCATTTGTGGGGGTCTATGTCGTATTCTGGATGCAGTTCGTGGTTTTTTGGAAACGTCTATTTGTCAGCAACAGACTCCCATTACTCAGTGTTAATCATGCTCTAGCTTTTTCTTATAGCATGGATAGTAGGTATATTACGTATTCATGTATGACTGAACAAGAGGTCGTTTATCACCACCACCATCACCATCACCACTATCACCACCACCATCACCATCACCATCACCACCATCACCACCACCACCACCACCACCACCATCACCACCATCACCACCGCCATCACCACTATCACCACCACCATCACCATCACCACCATCATCACCGCTATCCTCACCACCATCACCATCACCACCTCCATCACCACCATCACCACCACCATCATCACCACCTCCATCACCACCATCACCACCTCCACTCTAATAACCCCACCACCACCATCACCACCACCATCATCACCTCCATTATCACCACCTCCATCACCAACTCCACCTCCATCACCACCACCATCACCTCCATCACCATCACCACCTCCATCACCACCATCACCACCACCTCCATCACCACCATCACCACCACCTCCATCACCACCATCACCACAACCATCATCACCACCGCCATCACCACGTCCATTATCACCACCTCCATCACCACCTCCACCTCCATCACCACCACCATCACCACCACCACCATCACCACCTCCATCATCACCACCTCCACTCTAATAACCCCACCACCACCATCACCACCACCATCACTACCTCCATCATCACCTCCATCCTCACCTCCACCATCACCACCTCCATCATCATCACTTCCACTCTAATAACCCCACCACCACCATCACCACCACCACCACTACCTCCATCCTCACCTCCACCATCACCACCTCCACCATCATCACTTCCACTCTAATAACCCCACCACCATCACCACCACCACCACCACCTCCACCTCCATCACCACCACCATCACCACCTCCACTCTAATAATTCCACCACCATCACCATCACCATCAGACCACCATCTTTACCATTATGTATACACCCTCCCTGTGCCTCCTACACAGGCAGCCTGAGTGGGAGGTCACACGTGGACGTTTCATGTGTGTGGGTGTGTATCTATGTGTATGGCACGTGACTGTTCGGGGTGGGGGGGAGGCTATTTGAAATTTGAGGCTGAGCAGCCCTGAGGAGCCAAGACATTGGCTGCAAAGATCAGAGCCCTCCTCATTAAGCACTTACTGTCCTCCTCCCCTGGTCCCTCTCTCTATGAAGGCTGAGGGCCCGGGCTGCCAAACGAGCATGGGGACTGAGCGTCAAACCAGGGCTGGGACTGGCAGGGGCTCGACGGTGAGGCTCTGACTCACCTTATCCTGGCTACCAGCAGTTTAAGGTGTGGCTTCTAACAACTCTGCCTCTGTGAGCCTCAGTTTCCTCACCTATAAAATGGGAACAATAGTAACCAGCCTCAATGGACTGTGGCGAGGATCAAGAGCTGTGCGAGTGGGTAGCATGTAGCTGGAGCTCAATGAACATGAGTCCTTTGTTCCCACCTGGCGGAGGGCTGGAGCCACAAGTCAGCAGGCAGCCACACCCTCTCCTGACCCCTGATGCTGGACAGGGAGCAGGAGGCTTCTGGTAAGGTCCAGGGCAGATGTGACCTTCCACCTAGGCTGCTCCTGCACGTCCTCTGGCCTGGCCCTGTCCCCAGCTACAAGGAGAGCCCCCAGAGAGCGGGCCATGGGCAGTAAAGGGCTGGGGGTGCTAAGAGGGCAGGAGAGGGGAGGAGTTCTGACCGCGGAAGAAGGAAAAAAGGCAGGAAGAAAGAAAATGCGGGTAGAAGAGAGGGAAAGAGGAGTGAAGGGGAGGGAGGAGGAGAGGAAAGATACAGGTGGGGGGGCAGGAAGGAGTAAATGTCAGAGAGAGAAGAGGCGGCAGGGAGAGAGGAGGGCGTAGAGGGAGGGAGGAGGGAGGAAGGAAAGCGAGCAGGAGGCACTTGGGGCTCGGAGTCAGACAGAAGGAGAGAGAGTCCCCCCCCTTCAGCAAGGACCACAGGGCAGCCATGCCCGCCACCAACATAGCCATGGGGGAGGGGAGGCGGACTGGGGTGGTGACTGGGCAGGCTGGACCTGCTGGCTGCTTAACAACTGCCCCCCACCACTGCCGCCACAGTGGGATCCCACCAACCTGCCCTCTGTCCACTGGGGACAATGGGGAGCTGTCGGGAGCTGTGTCACCAGCTGTCTCCCCGAAAGGAGGTGACAGCAATGTCTCCCTGCCCTGGGCCTCAGGGCCAGCTGCCAGCCCAGTGAAAGCAATGGGGGAGGGCCCCGCAGCTGGGTCTCCCTCTGTCAGGGCTCCTCCCCCTTGGTGCCCCTCCTCCTCCCACTACATCCTCCAGGCCACTCTCCCGGGGGGGACCCTGCATTTGGCTGCTCTTTGCTCATCATCGTGGGGGGCAGGCCGGGGGAAAGGGCAGCACAGAGAGCACTGGGGAGTCAGGACATGTGGCTTTCAGTCTTGACCTTGTCATTGTGGCAGAGATGGCCAGCTGTCCCTCATTATCTGTTCTCCCCTTCTTCCTGATGAATGGCACCCCTAATTTTGGGCTGGGCACATGCCTGTCCTGAGTAAAGACTACATTTCCCAGCCTCCTTTGCAATTAGATGGGGTCACATGACTAAGTTCTAGCCAACGCAATATAACTGCAACACCTGGGGTGTGTCCTTTCTGAGAAGGACATGTTCTTTTCCAACCCTTCTGCTTTTCTGCTCTAGAATGCAGACATGATGGCTGCAACTGGGGCAGCCACCTTGGGTCATGAGGTGAAAGTCACATGTTGAGGATGGCAGAGTAAATTAGGAGCAGCCTGGGTCCCTGAAGATCATGGAGCTGCTGTACCAGCCTGAGAAGCTTACCTCTCTTTGTTTACTGGAGAGAGAAACGAACCTGTTTAATCCACTGATTTGGGGGTTTTCTGTCGCTTGCAGAGGTATATAACCTTAATTGGTGGAGCCTCTAACTCGTAGTACGACCTTGGGCAAGTCACTTTCTTGGGCAAGTCGCTGGGCCTTTGGTTGATCCATTTGAATGATGAGAGTCTTGGACTCGCAGAGCATCTCCAAGGACCCTTCCTGTTCTGACATTTTAAGGTCAGAACCCAGGGCAGAGGTTCATTGCTGGGGTTAAAGGCCCCGCCTAGTGAACCGACTTTACAGACTAACAAGAGGCACTGGAAAATGGAGAAGTCACCAAGAGCTGGAGAAGGTAATACAAATTAGTGTCTCACCAGGGTCCACAAGGCCCTACCTGATCAGGGCCCTGCCCATGTCTCCCACCTCATCTCCTATGACCCCCTCACCCTTTACTGCCCACACTCCAGCCACGCTGGCCTCCTTTCCCGGGCACCAAGCTTGTGCTTACCTCAGGACCTTTGCACTTGCTGTTCCCTCTGCCCGGAATGCTTTTCCCTCCAGATCTTTATACAGACCCCTGCTCATTGACATCTCCTCAGAAAGGCCCACTCCACTCTCCTATCTACCACTGCCATCCTCCACTCCTGATCACAATACCTAAAATAAACATTCTTTTTTGTGTGTGGGAGGAAGATCGCCCCTGAGCTAACATCTGCCAATCCTCCTCTTTTTTTGCTGAGGAAGACTGGCCCTGGGCTAACATCCGTGCCCATCTTCATCTACTTTATATGGGACGCTGCCACAGCATGGCTTGCCAAGCGGTGCGTCGGTGCGCGCCCGGGATCTGAACCGGCGAACCCCAGGCCGCCGCAGCGGAGCGCGTGCACTTAACAGCTTGCGCCACTGGGCCGGCCCCAAAATAAACATTCTTTAAAGCACTCGCTGATAGCTGATATTTTCTTGTTTATTACTTGCTTCTTTTTTTCTGACTTTCACCTATAAAATGTAAACCCCACGAGAGCAGGCACCTGCCATGTTAACTGCCGGCTCACCAGGACTTGGATAGCACCTGGCACGTAGGAAGTGCTCAACAAATGCTTGATGGATACATACAGGTAAGGACAGAAGCACAGGGAGGGCACTGACGTGTTCCGAGCCCTACGATGTGCAGGCACCGTGCCGGATGCTGTATGTGCATCGTCTCCCTCACCCTCCTCACGCTCTTAGGTAGGAGTTGTGATTCCCATTTTTTAAATCTGGGAACGGAGGTTCTGAGATCACAGGCAACTCACTCTCAGATCCCAGAGCACTAAGCCCAGGGCTGGGATTCGAGCCCAGGTGCCCTGGATCAAACCCAGCGGATTTTCATTGTTCTGGCCAGGCCCGGCCACGTGCTCTGGGAGATAAAAAGCATCCTCAGATGTCTCTAATGCCTCTGGTCCAGCCGTCCTCTCATCCGCCTGCTAAGTAGCTCCTCATCGCCTCCCAGGCAGCCGCTCTGCTGGCTTTGATTTTCAGTGTCTTTCCCATCATCTTCTGAGGAGGTTGTGCTCGAAGGCTGCTAAGGAGATTGTGCCCAAAGCCTGCGGAATCACAGAGGCACTGAGGGGCGTGAACGGAGATGTTTCAGAAATGTGAGGACCGGCTCCTTCAGGAGGGAAAAGAGGGCGCTGTCATTTCTAAGCACGTCCTCTGCCAGGAGCTCCTGTCTGCTGACCTCACACGATCTTCACGCCAACCCCATCAGGGAGGCAGCTATGTGGCTGGTCTCTCCGCCCTCTGAGGCTCATTTTTCTCATCTGGAAAATGGGGATAATGACGATACCGGCCTGGCAGTGTGGTTGAGAGGCAAATGGGGTGAAGGTGGGGTGAGGGATTTGGTTTTAAGGTTTAAAACAGGGACATTTGCTGCAGTTAAATAGAAAACACCTTGGGGCAGGCCCGGTGGTGCAAGCGGTTGAGTGCGCGCGCTCCGCTGCAGTGGCCCAGGGTTCGTCGGTTCGGATCCCGGGCGCGCACCCACACACTGCTTGGCAAGCCATGCTGTGGCGGCGCCCCCTATAAAGTGGAGGAAGATGGGCACGGATGTTAGCCCAGGGCCAGTCTTCCTCAGCAAAAAAAGAGGAGGATTGGCAGATGTTAGCTCAGGGCCAATCTTCCTCACCAAAAAAAAAAAAAGAAAACACCTTGACCCCTATCCTGTGGGTGACCCCCATACCCTGACTATGACGTCCTGGTGTCACAACCAATTTGAAGATCCCCTTTATCCTGAGTCCTCTCCCTTCCCGGCCATGTGACGTTAAACAAGTCCCTTCATCTGGCTGAGCCTCAGTTTCCTCGTGTGTAAACTGAAGGAGTTGGACTAGATTCTCTTCCACTCTGAAATTCTAAGGTTTCTTTATCAAGGAACATTTGAGGCATAATAGCTACTATTTAATGATCATTTATTATGTGCCAAGCACAATTGTCAGCACTTTTACATATATTGTCTAATTTTGTCCTCACCATAACACTAGAGGACAATATTATTCCCATTTAACAGATGAGGAGACTGAGGTTCAGGGATGAAAGAAACCACCCAAGGTCACACAGGGTGGTGGGATTCGAACTCGGGTGTCTGTCCGAAAGCTTGGACCATTTAGCTCCACTATGTGCACAGCATCTGAATTTATCTTCACCCCCATTTTGTGACCAGTATATCCCGCTTTGCTTGCCTTTGAGGACAGGGCTCTCAAGAGGTTGCCTGGGCTGGGGACCACCTGTCGATGGGACAAGCAGGTTGCGGAAAGTGTGGAGCTGGCTGGCTGGCAAGTGGGGCCACAGCTCATGTTCCAGTCCCTAATCCAGGTCTCACATCCAAGTCTGGGGGTGCCTGCCGTGGTGGGAGGGGACGGGGGGATGTGACAGTTCTCCAAGGGACTCTGAAAGCAGAGAGGGAGCTGCACAGGCAATATCACGTCATTGGCAAAGGTGCCAGGGAGATGTCAGAACAAAACGTGCTGGCTGAGATCTGGAGATGGAGAACACATTCCTGCTTCCCTGGAGCAAATCCCCCCACCTCCCAGCCTCAATCCGAGGAATCGGTCGCTTGGCCGTCCTCTTCAGCACCACGGACAGCACCCGGGTGCGCCATCCGGGTACTCGCCCCGGCTTCGGGGTGCCAGGCAGCGTCCCGCAGCAGGGCCAAGGGGAGGGACAGCCTTGCTCCCCTCATCCCCGGGAACTTACCATCTGGTTCAAGGGAGAAGACTGGCGTGCAAGGAAAACTCGCTCACACAGTGCCGGGTGTTCGCTCCCGCCGCGGAAGGACCCTCCCAGCCAACGTTGCACTTGACTTGCATTCGTGCATTTGGCTGTTACTCTGCAGCAGCTGTGTGCCTGGTTCTGCACCAGACACCAGGGAGGAAGAATACAGATGAATGAAGACCGTGCATGCCCTTGAAAAGCTTGGGGTTAGTGGGGAAACAGGAAACCAATAATTACAAGACAGATAAGCAAAACAGCTCGCACTAATTGGGCGCTTACCATGTGCCAGGCATGGCACTAGGAGCTTGACACGTGATGTAATGAGCTAGCTACCTTCTTTTGCTCCATTTTACAGATGAGGAAACCAGGCAGAGTGACTTGCCCGAGGTCACATGGCGACGAAGAGGCAGAGCTGGGCTTTGCACCCCGGGTGGTTAGGCTCCAGGATCTGTGATTTAAACTCTACCACAGCCTATGAGGTAGTGGTGGGGGAAGCATTTGAATAAGCCTAGAAGGGGGCAATGGAGAATTCACATTCTTAGTGGAGAATGGAGGTGACACCTGGGCTGAACCTTCCCAGGTGAGGGAGTGGGGAAAGGGCAGAGAGGACGACTCGTGTGAAGCCAGGGAGTGTAGCATCCTGCACTGGCTCCTTGCAGCCACAGCAAAAGGTGTGGGCGCAGAGGGATGGTGGAAGGAGGGCTTAGAGGGGTCCCCAGGGTGGGACCTTGGGGAGTGTTGTACTAAGCTAGGGGGCTGGGCTTTATGCTGAAGCTCTGCAAAGACAGCAAAGAGTTTCAAGCATTGAAGGAAGGTGATCAGATTTGTCTTCTGGAAAATGGCTAACAGTGCATTGGGGGCTGGACTGGCCGGGGACCATCGGTGAGTGGCATGTCCAGCCAGGGGGCTGCTGCAGAATGCCAGGTGCGGGAGAGCAAGGGGAGGCTGGGGGGACAAGAGCCCTTGCAGAAGGCACGACCTTGTGGTTAAGACCACGGCTGCGGCCGCACATCTCCTGGGTTCACGGCCAAGACCAGGAGTGAGGAAGCAGCTGCCGTCGACTTTACTCACGAGCCCTCTTGCTCAGAACCCTGCTACTGTTACTTACACGCAGTTCTGACAGAGCGGAGGGCCTGATTCCCGAATCCACAGCCGATTAGAAGCGGAAAGTGTCACAGGTTGGGAGAAGAACTGTTAAGAGACAGGTCACGGAGGAATGACAGCTGACCTGAAGAGACTAAAACTTATTTTAAAAGCACAATAATGTGGCATCATTTGGTAGATTTCAAAAGCATCAATGCAACTTACGTTTAAGGATGCTCTATTTAATAAAGTTGGGAAACAGGTCATATGTTTAAAAATATTTCCATCCAAAGGCTAAATGAAATTTGAACGTTTGAGTAGTCGAAAGGGCAAACCCTCGGCTATACAAACTGGCTAACTGCCCCTGGGATTCAGGGGACGGACATCTTGTCGTGCCCTGCATTTTCAGAACCCTGTGGTGTCCATCAGCTCCCCTATCCTCACACCCACCCTACGGGGAAATAGGCAGGAAGGCCACCCCCAAGTCACAGAGGGAGAAACTCATGCCTGTCTCTTTACAACCTGCCCAAACAGCTCTTGGCCTTCGAGTAAGGCTTAGCCCAGGTCTCCTGACTGGCAGCTCAGAGCTCTCTGCCCCCGCCTCCTGCCTCCCCTTTCCTCCCTCCCCTTCCGGGACAGGCCCCACCCACCCACAGGTGCTCCACACCTGCTGCTGACTGGCTGGTGACGTCACCCTGAGCAGCAGCGCTCTCCTCCATGGATCCATGTGCGGCGACATCACAGAGCTCATCTGCATACCCATCAGCCAATCAACACCCAGCCCTCCAGCCACAGTCACTCTCTTTGTGGGCCAAGCCCTCTCCCCGGCCTGAGTTCCTGACAACCGTGACACGGCTGCCTTTACTGAACACTTACTGTGGCCGGGCCTGCAGTGTGAGTTTGGCACGAGTTCTCTCATTGAATGTGCACAACTGGCTGAGATAGGAATGGTTTTTATGCCCATTTCTCAGATTAAGAAACTTCTGAAGTTTAAGGATTTGGCCAAGGTCATGCAGACGATAAGTGGTAGAGAAGGAATTCAAACCCAAGAGTGCCTGACTCCAAATGCTGGGCTTTTCACAGCTCTAGTGTCTTCCAGCAAGGGTCCAAGTGGACATTTGCATCCCCATTGGGTGGGGGCCCCCGGGACTGTCGCCTGGGAAGGCAGCTTCTCCAGACCCCTTCCCCACTGCCCGCACACACTCGCTGGCTGAGAGGAGTCTTGGGTGTGTCTGCTCCATCAGAGGAAGGGACTGGTGATGGACTTCCAGCCAGGGAGGGGGCGCGGCCAGGTCCTTGGGGCCTTCTGGGGAGCCCTGAGCTGGCGGCCCCAGGCAGGGCTGAGCCAAGGCCTTGTTGCCAAGCTGCTGTGTGACCTGGGCTGCTGTGTGACTAATGAGCCCCGAGGGCTCTTCCTGACCTGCCTTCTGTGAGGCTGACTCTCCAGGGGCTGGAGATGGCAGACACCAGCCGGACACAGATGAGGGAAGACACAAGTCAGCCTCTCAGCACTTCCCCTTGCCTGGCACAAGGTGACGCACCCCAGCTGGGGCCCAGGCACACCCACGACCCTCCACAATCCAGACACTGCCAGGAAGAGGGATAGAAGACCACGAACAGCCTTAGGGTGAGTCTCCCTCTCTCTGAGCCATCACACGGGGACAGTGAGATAATCCATTCTCTGACTACGCAGTCAGGGAAGGCTTCCTGGAGGTGGTGGCAATTGAGCGGGGCCTCTTAGGCTGGCTGATTGAAGGGGCAGACTGTGGAGGGGAGAGCATGCCAGGTGAAGGCAGTAATGAATGGAAAGAGACAGAGGTGGGACTGAGTTTACCTCGTAGATGGAGAAGACCACCCACTGAGGGCGGGAGGGTCGGTGACTCAGAGAACGTGGGACAGGGTGACACTAGAACCAGGTTTCTTTGTTCCCAGCCCAGCATTCGTCTCAGTCTGAGCCCCAGCCTGCACTTCTATCCTTTTGTCTGTCCAGGGGTCAATGGACCAGGGCTTGGGATGGAGTCGCCTCTGCCACATCTGCTGGGCAGGACGCAGGACGACCGCCCGCGACGTCCCCTGCCTCCCCTCCTAAAGCCCAGAAACGCTGCCCGCTGGCGGGGTCCACCGCCTCCCGCTCCTTAGAGCCCCGCCTCCGTTCTGCAGCTGGTCCTTTGGCTCCATCTGGTGGTAAATCTGTGAAATGACAACAGGTGGCCCTTAAGAAGATGCTGTGGGGGAAGTGATGAAGAAGTGGGAGGAGGAGGAAGAGGAGGAAAGTGAGAGGAGGTGAGAAGAGGAAGAAGAAATAGCTGTTTTATAGCCTCTATGGATCACCATGCGCTTTGCTAAGAGACAGACTAATCTTGGTCCTCCCCCTTAGCAGCTATGCCCAGGCCCTCCCAGAACCTCAGTTTATTCGTCTGTAAAATGGGTATAAATAAACACGCTCTTACCCTTGGTGAGGTATCAGTTGAGGGGGCCTTCAAGGGTGCTGGAAATGATCTCTATCCTGGTGGGGACACACAGTTGTAAAGTCCCTGAGCTGTACACTCAAGGCTTGTGCAGGAAACAATAGTGATACCGACCTTACAGGGTTTTTGTGAGAACTAGGGGAGATCACGTAGGGAATGGCTTAGCGCAGAGCCTGGCACACAGGAAGGATGCAGGGAGGGTGACCGTCTCCACTGTCGTCACCGAGCACTTTCAAGCACAGCTCTGCTCTCGGTTTTACCATCCTGCACGTTGACCTACGTTTTCTAGCTGAGGAATCAAAGCTGGGCGAGAAAGTGCTCCCGATTGTCTGATCCCATATCCTAGACTTTTCTCCTGGGCCTTACCCTCAGGCTGGCATGAGCAGGCCCCGGTCATCGGAGCCATCTGGGCAAGCCCAGGGGCCACTGTGCGCAGCAAAGTGCCCGGTCGAGGTGTTGGTCCTGGGTCCTGGGAGACCTGAATGTTCGGGGTCCCGAGGCACCAGAGGGGTCCCCCTCAAGCAGAGGGGGTGAGAAAGGACCACGCCGACCCTGAAGGGAGGCACAGGAGGGCAGCCAGGAGTGTGGGACAGGGGACAGAATCAGGGCACATCTGGGTCTGAATCCAGGCACTGCTGGGTGACCGGGGACAAGTTGCTTCTCATCCCTGGGCATCAGTTTCCTTGTCTGCCAAACGGGGATGAAGACATGCACCCTTCCTGCTGCTCAGGGTCGTCTTGAGAGCTGAGCGACACTGTGGGGTGAAGACGTGGGGTCCTCTCACTGACTTTGCAGGGCAGCCAAGAGCGTCTCCATCTTACAGATGAAGAAACTGAGGCTCACAAGCTGCAGCTCCTACCCAGCTCCCATCTTAGACCTCAGCCCCAAGACGAGCCGTGGCATAAACACAGCCCAGGCAGGAAAGAAAGAGGAGCGAAGGTCTGGGAGTGCGGGGTCCTAAGGTCGACCAGAAACCTCGGTGCTGCCGATGAAATGGGGTGATGTATGGGCCAAAGGGATGGGTGGGCGAGGCCCTCTGGACCACCTGACAGCCCTTTGGTTATTCAGATCAGGGCACAGAGCCTTGGCCTCCACAGCTGCAGCTGACCCCGAGGCCCCTCCTCTGAGACCTGGTGACACCAGAGCCCTTGGAGGACGCCAGGCTTACCAGGACCAGGTCACCTCTAGGATGGCCTGTCCTGGCAGCCCAGTGTGGTCCTGGCCCGCCATCTAGTGGCCACAGGAAGAATCGCCAGGACGAGCCGCCAGTCTCAAATCTTGCCTTCCTCTCCCTCAGGGCTGTGCCAGCCTCTCTCCCCAGAAGCGGCCCCTCTGGTGGGCAGCATCCCTGAGCCCCCTACAAGGTGCCTGTCGCTAAGCCAGGGATACAGCGTGAGCAGGAGTGAGGTCTCTCCTGGGGTCAGCGTCAGGCATCTCTGAGACTATGAGGTCAGGTTGGCTCTGAGCAGAACATTCTTTTTTTTTTTTTTATCTTTATTGTGGTAAATTTGGTTTATAACATTATATCAATTTCAGTGTACATCATTATATTTCTATTTCTGCATAGATTACATTATGTTCACCACCCAAAGACTCATTACAATCCATCACCACACACATGTGCCGAATCATCCCTTTGGCCCTCCTCCCTCCCCCCTTCCCCTCTGGTAACCACCAATCCAATCTCTGTCTCTATGTGATTGTTTGTTGTTGTTTTTATCTTCTACTTATGAGTGAGATCATACGGTATTTGACCTTCTCCCTCTGACTTATTTCACTTTGCATAATGCCCTCAATGTCCATCCATGTTGTCACAAAGGGCTGGATTTCATTGTTTCTTATGGCTGAGTAGTATTCCATTGTGTATATATACCACAGCTTCTTTATCCATTCGTCCCCTGATGGGCACTTAGGTTGCTTCCAAGTCTTGGCTATTGTGAATAAGGCTGCAATGAACACAGGGGTGCATGTATCTTGATGCATTGGTGTTTTCAAGTTCTTTGGATAAATACCCAGCAGTGGAATAGCTGGATCATATGGTAGTTCTATCCTTGATTTTTTGAGGAATCTCCATACTGTTTTCTGTAGTGGCTGCACCAGTTTGCACTCCCACCAGCAGTGTATGAGAGTTCCCTTCTCTCCACATCCTCTCCAACACATGTTGTTTCCTGTCTTGTTAATTATAGCCATTCTGACGGGCGTGAGGTGATATCTCATTGTAGTTTTGATTTGCATTTCGAGACAGAACTTCAAACATAATCTCCTTTGCACGACACAGAGCCCTGGCACTGGGCACGCTCTTACTCCACAAACTCAGCTGTGCAAGAAATCACCCGTGCCAAGTTTTCTTCCAAATTTTCTTCTGCGTTCCTCCTCCTCCTGGGCTTAGCCGTGATTGGATGTTTCGCACCTAGGAGCACACAGGACAGAGAAGGTTTCCGCAGCCCCAAAGATGGGGGAAGGGCCTGGGGGTCGTCACAGGCCCGAGGCGCCTGGTCCGTGGAAGCAGGAGTTCTCACGCTCCTGTGCGTGTCCGGGCTCAGGAGTTTCTGCCCAGGTTGGCGGCCCCAGCCTGGGGTCCAGCCCCCCGGGTATGCCGTGCAGTCATCCCCCTGGGAGGCCCTGGCATCACTTGGGGTGCCCCGGGACGCAGGGATTGTCCTCCAACTGCTCTCTGGCCCTGCTGCCCCTCACCCCTTAGCAGCCTGGGGCAAGTTTCTCTTTCCTTTGTCACTTTGTCACTATCCGCCTGTTCCAGTTAGTATTGCTAACCAACCCCAAACTGAGTGTGTAAGACAGCCACTTAATTATGATCATGGTTCTGTGGGTTAGAAACATGGACGGGGCACAGGGGACCCTTTATCTCTGCTCCATAAAGCCTGGGGCCTCGGCTGGAAGGCCTGAAGGCTGGCGGCGACCTGACGGCAGAGGTGGGAATCATCGGAGGCGTCTTCACTCACGGATGTGGTGGCCGACAGGACTCTGATCCTGGGCGCCCAGGACACTGCTTGGGCACTGGCTGCTGCCTAGGACAGCGGGACGTCCTCTCGCTGAGGTCTGTCTGCGTGGGTTAGTCTGGGCTTCCCCACAGCGTGGCAGCTGGATTCCGAGAGCGAATGTCCCCAGAGAGCGAGGCAGAAGTGTGTGGCATCTTTCAGACCTAGGAAGTCACACAGCATCTTTCACATACTCTACTGGGTGAGGCAGTCACAAAGGTCTGCCCAGGTCAAAGGGAGGGGACACAGGCATGTCAGGGTCACACCGGAAGAAGAACATGTGGACGGGAGATATCATGGTGGCCGGCTTCGGAAAGCCCACCTGCCACGCCACCTCGCCCAGAGCTGGCACTTTCAGAGAACAACAAGCCGATTTGCTCTCCAGCGCGCAACCCGAAGCTCCCAGAAGCATGGCAGCTCGGAGCTGGGCTACCACTGATCCTGCGGAGGGGAGATGCCGCGGTGAGAGACGGAGGATGGAGCCCAGAGTGGGAAAGCTTTACTGGAGCGGGGAAGCCTGCAGACAGGGTCAGGCTCTGGGAATGGGGTTCCAGGAGCAGAAATGGAGCAGGCCTGTTAAAGCCGAAAGACAGAGCTGTTTCTGTCCCAGAGCAGGAAAGCGGAGTCGCCGAGTGGGGCTGGCTGGCCATCCCCGGGCTGGTCAGCTAGGTAAGCGCCGGCCGGCTGAAGGTAGTGGGCACCCACCTGGGATTTGGGGGCCCAGGAACCTTAGCTGAGCGTGTGACATATAAACGTAAGCACCAAATCACGATTGTGGTGCTCCCTCAGGTCAGCACCGGGGTCGCCAGGCCCAGGTCATCAGGACACAGATGAACATCTCAGCCAGTGATGGAACTCAGAGACCAGGCACTGCTGAGGTCATGGGGTCAGACTCCCCTGGCTTGATGCGAGTCTCCACCCCCCGTGTGACCTTGGACAGATGACATCTCCGAGTTCCATTTTCTCACCTGCAAAATGGGGATAATTATAGTTCATGGAGCCACGGCCTATTTTAGGGCAAGTTTGAAATCGGTAAGGCAAAAATTGAATACACACAAAACCACCTTTGAAAGCCCCTTAATTGATCCCCCCATATGCACACACATGGTTTGTGCAGACAACCGTCAGGAGTGAGTCTACAAAGACTCAATTTGGAGAACTGAGGAGCTAGAACAGAGGGGGGCAAAGGGGAACCAGGAGTGGTTGGTGGGCTTCACACCATCTGCCTTTAGGAAAATATCCAGCCCCGAGCCGAGGGGAACAGGAGGATGCGGGTGGGATCCTACCTGTCCGGTTTGCTGACTGGCTTCTCCCTCTCCTGTTTTCATGTGAATCCTTTATAATCGTCATCCTTGTTAGTGCCCCTGAGAACATTAAACTGGATAATCTACGTGAAGATTCCCAGCACGGTTCCTGGCACATTGGAGATGCTCAATGAACGTGGGCTGGACTTGAAAGTCAATCGTGCTTGATCAGATCCACGTACGAGGCTAGTTTTCAGCCAGGACACTGTCCCAGTTGTTAAGACATCAAAACACGTCCATAGCAGTTGTAAAGAGCTGCTGTCCCAATCCCCCCTGAATGCACCCCATGCCCCAGCCGCCCTGGCCTTTTGCCTGGGATCCCCATGGTCCAGCATCTTGAGGGGTGACCCTGGGCCAGTAGGGCCCCTGGACCCTGCTCAAGAACTAGGCTGGAGTCTGTTCTGATTAGTTGGTCCCATAAGCTTCTGGGGGTAAATATTTCAGGGGTCCCCCTGCCCACGTGCCCGCTGCTCCGGGCAAAGTGAGAGGCGAAGCCGGCACCTGCCTCCTGCACTTCTCAGCCGGCGTGTCCTGTTGGGGCCACGGATCCCTCGCTCAGCCTGGGCTCTGGCTCCTGCCCGTGGGGCCCGTTCTGGAGGCAGTCATGTCCCCCTGGTGGGTCACGCACCCAGGAGATGGGCACGAGGATGGGGACGCGGGGTGGGAGCGCGGGGCCGTGCACAGCCAGGGCCATGGGGGCAGCTGTCTTGGAAGGCCCTGGACCGGTCTCCTCGCAGGCCTGCCCTGCAGCGACTGGGAGACCCAGGCCCGGCACCCCTCACACTGGGGGTCCCAGGCCTCTCCTCAGCGCTTTCTCAACCCTCCCTAAAAGGCCTGCTGACGTGAGAAGGAACGAGCCCCTCTGGCAGGCCAGGCAGCCAGCCCACAGCAGCTGACACAGTGGGACATTTCTCTGAAGTCTTGGGTTTTGTCTCAAAATTACACATAGATTCTACATTCTGCTCCATGATGTTTCTGTTTTTGCTTAAATCTAAAAATATGCCTTAAATTACTTCCACAAAAGAAACTCCACTCTCCAGGAAGACGACAGGCTCACCCTGTGGTCTCGTAGACCCCGGCTCACAGCCATGGACTTCTGGGCACTCAAGGCTGGAAATTTGAAAACGTTGGCCCCCACCCCTGGATCTCTCTGACCTTTCACCTCTGACCTGTGCACAGACACCATCCTTGAGCCACCTCCAATTTCAATCCCTCTCAAACTGTAGCAGCCCCTTGGCTATCCCAGGGGGGCACCCCTAACTCCCTCTTGTTTTCCCTAAGCCAGTAAGAGTTGAGTTTTACCCCTTGCAGCTAGAAGAGTCCTAATTAATCAACCTTCCCTAGAGAGAAGACCCCTCGGGGGGACCTGCTGCTGCTCCTCAAATACTTGAAACCATCATTGGGAGGAGGGAGCATGGGGCAGAATCAAGACCCAGCTGTAGGAGATGGAATGAGGCAGATTAAGGATGCGAGAAGGAAGTTCTTTCTGAGTCAGATCCTTCCAGAGACACCAGTGCCTGCTTCGGCAGATAGTGAGGAGAGGCCACAGTGTCCTGGCCGCCCCGGCACAAAGACCCCCACCAGACAGCCTGAAGACAAGGGGCCCGTCAGAGTGCCCCAGACCAGTGGCAGCGGCTTCAGAACCCAGGACACTGCATGCATGACCCAGCTGGGCGCCCCTCCCGGCCAGTGGCTCGCAGGTTGGTAGAGGTATTACTTCATCTTTCCAGCAGAGGGCAGTCAGGTGCTCCGAGGAAGAGGTGCCTTTTTCTGAATCCACAGGAACCATTCTGCTCCTCAGGCAGCAGGAATCTAGGAAACGACTGCTCTCCAGACGCAAACCTAACAGTAAGATTCTTTTTTCTATTTACATAACTTTAATTTTTATCAGAGTAATACATCACTTTTTAAAAAACGTCCAATGGGCTCTGAGACTTATGACCAAACCCCGCAGTCTCCTTTCTGCTCTTCTCATCCGCTCCCCACGTGCAGCCACTTGCAAACGCTGTAGGTGTTTCTTCTGTTGTTTAATCTCCATGTTTCTAAACAATCTGCTTGTAGCACTAGTTTTGATTTCTTCATTTTAGACATCATCTTTGACTTACTGTGATGGAAGATGAAGATTTATCTTTTCTATAATTTATCCCATTTCCTCCCTCCCCCAAACACACAGGCACACTTTCTCTTGCCTCTCTCTCCCAGCATCATCTCACTATTTTTGATTAAGTCAATATTCTAGATATTTACTTGCCTTCTTACCTACAATGTATCTGCCGTCTCTGGACGGATGGAATGCCTTATTCGCCATCGTGATTTTCCATCCAACATTGCTTCTGACCAAGATTCTCATTTCATAGCAAAAGAGCCACAATGGACTTGAGCCCGTGGGACTCACCGTCTTCCCACATATCCCGTCATCCGGAAGCAGGGGGCCTAATTCGAAAGTGGAATGGCCTTCAGATGACTCAGTTAGACACTACTTGAGAGACAACACCCTGAGAGGTTGAGGTTCTGTCTTACAAGATGCAGATATGCTTCCATTCAGCAACCAACATAAGGCATTTCCCCTCCCATCCCCACAATAACGGGGCCAGAAAACGCAGAGTGGGAGTGGCTTCTCTCACTCTTTTACCTAATAAGCACTTACAGAATGTCTGCCTCTTGTCCCCACAGCTTTGAACTCTGTGGTTTGGAAGTCTCTGTTCCCCAGGGAGAAACGCTTCTGCCATGCACACAGCAACGGGCCCATTCAGTTAGCTCATGAGACTGGAAACTCTGGGTTCCTTCTGCCTTTGAACCAACAGCATCAAGAGGAGGTTACTCTACTGAGTGGTGTGAGGGATCCTGATGATCAAATTAGGTGCTACTCTCTAACGGATGGACTATGTCTAAAACCCAGAGGACTTTCTAGGGGCACCTAATTCTTCCATGTCCAATAATAGAAGTGAATGTAAAGCTACAACCAGAAAAAAAGACAGGACCATTGAAAAATCAGACTCTCGGGGAATGGAAAATTTGGCTCACCACAACCAACTAAGGTTTTGGCTGATGGAAAATGGAATATGGCCTGGGTAGCAGAAGAAGGGAATTATAAAAATCAGCTATGGCAGTCACAGAAGCCAGAGCTGTTGAAAATATGCATATTTTCTTTTTATTTATTTTGTGTGTGTGTATCTTTATATTTGTCTGTATTACTAATTTCTTTTTCACTATCTCCTCCTTTCCCCTTATTATATTATTAAAGGATTGCTGATGATGGTTAATTTGACAATTTAGTCTTTATGTCACAGAATAGCCAGGGAGACTGTGATTCACCTTGAGGAGTAGTTAACCTCACCCACAGATGAACGCTGTGGCTGTTGCCCCAGAGCTGGAAACAATGAACGCCAGGACTTCGTGTCTCGACAGTTCCACACCCACTCTCCTATGCTCTGCTCTGTGATGCTGGGCTCAATCTGAAAATTTCATTTCTCATTTGCCAGCTGGCTCTCTGCCATCTGAGGGTGACGAGCAAGAGAGCAGAAGGCCTGAGGAGGGAAGAAGGGACATGATGCTTCTTGTTCACATCCATTTCTGGATGGCTCTGGCCCTTGGCAGTGGCAGTTGGTTCCGGTGGATGTTGGCTCCGGGTCCCAGCTTGTTTCAGCAGTCCCAGAACCAGCCTCGTGGCATCCCCTTGGAGGTTGAGACCAGCTGAGCAGTGCCCCTTCCTTAGGGGTCAGAGTCCCAGCTGTATGAGAATCTCCTCTGAGCTCCTGAGGTGCCATTAGCAGCCAACCAGCATCCGCTTCTCAGCATCCTCTCTCTCCTCATCCTCTCCTCTCACAGGGACAGCTGTGGAGAGCCCCTCCTTTGAGCTCTGGAGATGCCAGGACTGGCCAGGCAACATCCTCTCCAAAGAGGTCTGAATCCCAGCCCTGGGGGCTCCAAAAAATCTCTTCCCCTCCTCCCGTAGCCCCGAGAGGGTAGATGTTTCCCAAAGTTACCATCTCTGTGTTTCCACAGAGTTTCTCTCCTTTCAGTCCCCCAGTACCTGATTAACCAATTCTCTCTGTATTTCCTTTCTGTGGCAAACTAGTGTGGTTTCTATTTTCATGACTGGATCCCAACTGATACAGCCATGAGTGGGTTAATATGGTTAATTCGATTTTTAGTACTTGAAAAAAAAAAAAAAGAAGAGAAAAGATTATGCTCAACTTCTTATAAAAAATTTTTAAATTACCAAATACTTTGTAATAAATTTTACAAGAAGTAAGTAAGATCTAGATGAAGAAAACTACAAAATGTTAATGAGGAACATAAAATGTAACCTGAGCCAATGGAGACACACACCATTATAGGAAGAAAGTACCAATGTTATACAGATATCCATAATCGCCCAATAAATCTGCAAATGTAATGAAATTCCACTCAATATCCCTCAGGGATTTTTTTTTGAAGCACAACAAAATAACTCTAAAGTTTATCTGGAGGAATGAATCATCAATAGTCAATAAAATATTGAAAAGTAGGGGAATCTGTGTGGCAGTTATTAAAGTGCACTACAAAAATGCAGCTATTAAAATAGCGTGACTTGGTCCCACGTCCAGTAAGGGTGAAATGGCTTTCATTGAATGAAACACTCCATCAGATAACAATTACATACTCTGAACAAAATATTTTAAAAACTATTTTAAGGCACTAAAGAGTGAAAAAAATGAATCCAGAATTGTATATCTAGAAAAAAATATCCTTCAAACATGGGAAAAAGACATTTCAAATAAATGAAAACTGAGAGAATTCTTTGCCAACAGACCTGCTCTATAAGAAATACTAAAACAAGGTCAGGCTGAAGGGAAATTACACCTGAAGCAAACTCAGATTTACAGGAAGCAATGAACTCCCCAAATGGTAAACAATGGTTAAGTTGTTATTGAAGAAAAAAACGTATTTTATTCTCTTAATTTATTTAAGACATACAATTGAAGCAAAAATCATAACACCATACTAGGGAGTTTATACTGTATATAGTTGTAATATAAATGGTAAAAGTAACAAAAAGAAGCAGGAGATCGTTACAAAGTTCTTACCCGTGATGTGAAGCGATACAATATCTCTGACGTGCTCAGGATGCATATTGAAATCCTTAAGAGCACACACTACAAAATAAGGCAAAGAGGTTTAGCTAAAAGGTCAAAAGAGAAATTAAAAAGATTATTTTTTTTAAATGTTTAATTAACTCAAAAGAAGACAGGACAGGAGAAACAGGAGCGAAAGATGCATGGGACAAATGGAAAATAAATAGCAAAGTTGATAGACCTGCATTCAACTATATCAATAATTATGTTAAATGCAAATGGATTAAATGGAAAATATCCAAAATGAAACACACAGAGAAAAAATATAGGGGAAAAAAATGAACAGAGCATGAAAGCATGTGAGGCATATTCAAAAGTTCTAACATTCATGTAATCGGAGGGCCAGAAAGAGAGGAGAGAGGAATGGGGCATAAGCAATATTTGAATGAATAAGGCTTGAGAATTTTCCAAACACTACAGATTCAGTTAGATAAAGCAGCAAAACCCAAGCACGATAAAAACAAAGTAAGCCACACGAAGGCTCATAATAATTAAGCTGCTGAAAATCAATGACAAAGAGAAACCATAAAAGCAAAAAAGGAGCCATTACCTTAAAAGAAATAACAGTTAAGGCCGACAACTGACATTCACCAGAGTCTATAGAAGCTAGGAGACAATGGAATAACATATTTAAGTGCTAAAAGAAAAAGAAAATTGCCAACTTAGAATTCTATACCCACCAAATGTCCTATAAAATTAAAGGTGAAATAAATTTTCATACAAATGAAAACAGAGAATCGTCACCAGCAGACCAGCAGCACAAGAAGGAGAAAGAAAGACCTTTAGGGTGAAAGAAATACCCCAGAGGGATGGACAGAACTGGAAGAAGGAATGAATAGTACCAAAAAGGATAAATATGTAAGTAAGTATAAAAGAATATTGATCACTTAAACCAGCAATGATGATGATATATCTTCAGCTCATAACATACATGAGTACAAACATATGACAATAATAGCACAAAGGACGTGAGGGGATAAAATTGAGAGAAACTGTTGTAAGGTTCACGCATTGCAGGTTCTTGCTATGTTCCAAAAGTAAAGGTATGACCTTAAGGTAGACTGTGATAACTCAGGGATGCAGTTTAGATGCACTAAAAAGAAATATATATATATATATAACTAAGAAACTAACTAGAGAGAAAAGATATAAAAATAGTTGATAAATCAAGAAAGGGAGGAATGGGGGCTGATCCCATGGCCAAGTGCTTGAAGTTCTGCATGCTCCACTTTGGCAGCCTGGGTTCGTGGTTCAGATCCCAGGCACAGACCTAATCTACTCATCAGCCACGCTGTGGAAGTGTCCCACATACAAAATAGAGGCAGATTGGCACAGATGTTGGCTCAGGGCTAATCTTTCTCAAGCAAAAAGGAAGAAAAAGATTGGCAACAGAGGCTAGCTCAGGGCGAATCTTCCTTAGCAAAAAAAAAAAAAAAAGGCAGGAATGAAGGAATCAAGGAACAAAGAATAGACAGTCTAAATAAAAATCAAATTGCAAGATGGTAGTATTAAACTTAACTATATCAGCAATTGCATTAATTATAAATGGATAAATAGTCCAATTAAAAAATAAAAATTATCAAATTGGACTAAAAATACAATACCCAACTATCAGTTGTTTTTGAGAGGCATACGTGACATATGAAGACACCTGCTGAAAGTAAAATGATGAAAAGAGATATTGCATGAAACTATTAACCAAAAGCTGGTGTGGTTATATTACTACCAGATAAAGTAGATTTAAAGGTAAGAAGTATTATTAAATGAAAAACGGCAGAAGTAACTTTCCAAAATTTCTATGTTCCCAGCTTTGAAGCTTCAAATATGCAAAGCAAAAGTAACAGAATTTTTAAAGAGAAATAGAAAAATCCAAAACCAGAGTCATATATTTTCACACTTGGTAAATTATAGAACAAGCAAGTAAACAAAACCAGTTAAATATTGAATATTTAAACAACATGATTAACCAACGTGACCTAGTCAACACATATAGAACATCATGTTCATTAACTGCAGAATGAATATTCTTTTTAAGTGCTTGTGGGACATTTATCAAAACAGACTATATTATGGGCCATAAAGCAATTAACAAAAATATTTAAAGGACTGAAATTATACAGAATATATTCTCTAACTGGATTGGAACTAAATTAGAAATCTATACAAAAAGGTAACTAGAAAATCTCCAAGTGTTTGGAAATTAAGCAGCACACTGCTAAATAGTTCATAGGTCAGAGAAGACATCACAATAGCAATTAGAAAATATTTTTAACTAAAGGTTAATGAAAGCTTTTGAGATATGTCTAAAAGTATTGGTTACAGAAATATTTATAGCCTTAAATGAAATTATTAGAGAAAAAGGCACATGAAAAATCAATGATTCTAAGCTTCTATCTCAGTAAGCTAGAAAAACAACAGCAAATTAAACCAAAGAAAGTAAAAAGAGAGAAATAACAAAGATGAAGGCAGAAATCAAATATATAGGGGAAAAAAACACAATAGAGAAAATAAACAAAGATAAAAGTTAGGCCTTTAAAGAAATAAATAAAATGTATAACCGCCTAGACAGACAGATGCAAGGTTACTAAAAAGAGAGAAAAAGAAAAAAAAGAGAGAAAACACAAATTATATCAGCTGAGAAAAGAGGTGATTACTACAGATCCCACAGATGTTAAAAAGATACAGTGATATTAAGAACAAATTTATGCCAATCAATTTGACAGCTTAGATCAGATGAACAAATTCCTTGAAAACATAACTTACCATACAAGAAGAATTAAAAAATATTGTAGTCTGATATTCATTTTTAAAAACTGAATCTGTAATCTAAAATCTTCTTACAAAGAAACCTCCAGAGCCAGGTATCTTCCCTGGTGAATTCTTCCAAATATTTAAGGAAGAAACAATGCCAATCTTATACAAATTCTTTCAGAAAATAGAGAAAGAGAAAATACTTCCAAACTTGTTTCATAAGGCCAACACAACTCTCTGATAACAAAATCTGACATTTTTATTATTATGTATTACAAGAAAGGAAAGGAAAATTACAGGCCAATATCTCTCATAAATATAAATGTAAAAGTCCTAAGTTAAATATTAGCAAATCAAATCTGGTGGCATATAAAAAAAGGTAAGGTATCATGAACAAGTGGTATTTTATTCTAAGAATGCAAGGTTACTTTAATATTCTTTTAATGCAATTCACCACATTAACAGAATAAAGGAGAAAAATGACATAATCATCTCCATAGATGCAGAAATATTATTTGATAATATTCAACACTTGTTCATAATAAAATACCAGAAAACTAAAAATAGAAAGGAACGTCCGCAATCTCATAAATAATAGCTACAAAAACCCTTGGCCAACATCTTTTTTTTTTTTATGAAGAAGCTAATATCTGAGCTAATATCTGTGCCAATCTTCCTCTGTTTTGTGTGTGGGACGCCGCCACAGCATGGCTTGATGAGCAGTCTGTAGGTCCGCACCCGGGATCCAAACCTGCAAACCCCGGACCACCAAAGCAGAGTGCGCAAACTTAACCACTATGCCACTGGCCAGCCCCCTTGGCTAACATCTTTTAATGGTGAAATAGTGAATGCTTTCGCCCTGAGATTGGGAATAAGTAAGGCTGCTGTCACTATTAAGCATTGTACTGAAGATCCTAGCCAGTGAAATAAGGCAATAAAAAGAATTAAAAGGTATAATATTACAAAGGAAAAAGTAAAACTACCATTTATTCACATATGGCATGAGATGGTGTATGTCAATAATTCAAAAGGATCTATGAACAATTAGAATTAACAAGCAAATTTCGAAAGATTCTTTAAACAAAGCGGATTTTCATAAACCAATTGTATTTCTATATAATATTAAAACAAATTGGAAATAGAACTTTAAAAACCACCATTTACAAGTGGATTTTAAAAATCAAATGCCTAAGAATAAAAATAATTTAATAATTGCAAGATATCCACACTGAAGACTATAAAACATTGTTGAGAGACATTAAATAAGACTTCTAGAAATGGCTAGACATTCCATATTTATTGATTGGAAAACTCAATACTGTTTCTCTCCAAATATCAATATTTCTCCTAGCTGATTTATAGATTCAGTGCCATCTCAATTAAAATCCCAGCAGGAAGTTAAAAAGCTGATTCTAAAACATACACAGAAATACAGAGAAACCAGAATAGCCAAAATGATCTTGCAGAAGAACAAAGCTAGGGACTCACCCCACCAGATATTAATACTTAAATTATAAAGCTACAATGATTAAGAAGACTATACAATTTCGGTGCAAGGATAAACAAATAGAAGCATGAAATAGGATAGAGTCCAGCAACAGACCCACACTTACATGGCAGTTGATTTCTGACAATGGGCCACAACAATTCAGGGGGTAAAGGACGCTTTCTAAATAAATGTTCTAAAGTTCTTACATCAACTGGCCATCCATACGGGTAAAAATGGACCTAGATCCCTACCTCACAGCATACGCAAAATTAACTTAATTGGATCATAGATCTAAATGTGAAAGACAAAACAATAAATCTTTTAGATAAAAACATGGAACATCTTTATGAACTTGAGAAAGACAAAAAAAATCTTAAACAGGACACCAAAACCACAAACCATAAAGTAAACTTCATTAAAATTAAGAACTTCTATTTGTTAAAAGACATCAGGAGGGTAAAAAGGCAAGCCACATACTGGGAGAAGATATTCCCAACACATATGCCAAAAAATCGATAAAACAAAGACAAACAACCCAGTTAAACATTGGGCAAAAAACTTAAGCACTTCACAAGAGAGGATGTTAAATGGCCAATAAACACTTGAGAAGGTGCTCAACATTATTATTCACCAGGAAAAAGCTAATTAAAACCACAGAGAGACTTAGTCCATACCCTTTAAAGTGAGCGAAAATAAAAAGACAGACAATAATAAGTCTTGTCAATTACGTGGAAGTCCTGAAACTCTCTCCTATTGTTTTGGGGAGTGTAAATTGATACGATTACTTTGGAGAACTGTTTGAAATTTTGTATGAAGTTAAACATACACCTACCCCATCACCAAGCAATTGGAACCCTAGGTAACTACCCAAGAGATACTAGTATACACGTGTCCATCAGAAAATATACAAAATTGCTTACTGCAGCCTTGTTCAAAATAGCCAAGAATTGGACAAAACTTACGAGTCCGTCAACAGCAAAATGGTTCACTGGTATATTCACACAATGGAATACTATGCAGCAATGAAAGTGGCAAACTTTTCCTATGCTTAACAATGTGGGTGAATCTCACAGATATAATGATGATCAAAAGGAGTCGACATGGCCGGCCCTGTGGCTTGGTGGTTAAGTGCGCGCGCTGCGATGCTGGTGGCCCGGGTTCGGATCCCGGGTGCGCATCGAGGCACCACTTCTCCGTCCATCCTGAGGCCGAGTCCCACATACAGCAACTAGAAAGATGTGCAGCTATGACATACAACTATCTACTGGGGCTTTGGGGGGAAAAATAAAATAAATAAAATCTTTAAAAAAAAAAAAAAAAAAAAAAAGGAGTCGACATAAAAATCCATTTTTCCATTTTCACGCAGTTCAAAAATTGGCAAAACTAACTTGGGTGACAGAATCTGGGTAGTGATTGCCTCTGGGGGGTATTGGCTGGGTGGATGCATAAAGGGGCCTTGTTCATCTGGAATTGTTCTATTTCTTGATTTGGGTGTTGGTTATATGGGAGTGTACAATTTGTGAGCATTAAACATGATTTGTGCAATTTTCTGTATGTTATACTTCAGTGAAAAGTGAAAAAATAGAATGCTAACAGGGAAAGTTGATGATGAAGGGAGGGAAAATGGGCATACTCAGACCTTGCTGGTATAATTATAAATCAATGCAAAGTTTTAGAGGGAAAATTAAGGGAAAGCGTTAATAATATACATACTATCTACCCAGTAATTTCATTTCTAGAAAATTATCCCTAGTGCCAGGCAAATATGCAAAGATGTGTGCACCAGGATCTCATCACACCGTTACTTACAATGGCAAAAAAATTGACAACGCTAAATGTCTCACCACATGTTGAATACAATGCAGTTATTAAAAATTCTATTACAGACTAAGAGTTATTGACTTGTGAAAATGTTCATGGTATATTGCTAGATGAAAAGAGCATGTTTAAAATAATACATGTAATATGATCCTATTTACAACAGTTAGAATGCTTTCAGCTGCAAATAACAGTTACATTACAGGAGTCCAAAGACAAGGCAGTTCCAGGGTTGGCTAAGTAAATTGCTCAATAATGTTATCCAGGACCTGGGTTTCTTCCTCCGTGTTGGTTTTTATTCTCAGCCTAGTCCCTCTTTGCTTGCTAGACGGTTGCAGCAGCTTCCAGAATCAACCTTTCATAGAGCCGGGTCGAGGGGCAGAAAGAGGACCATCACCTCCTGTAGCTCTCCTAGAACAAGAGAAACATTTCCTCCAAGTTGTCCCGGTGCATCTCATTGGCCAAAATTGTACCACGTGCCCATGCGTAAGCCAATCACAGGAGAGGGACATGAGTCCTCAGTCATTATCTTTGACCAATCATGATTGGATTCCCTGTAGGTGTGCGGTGGAGGGGGAGCTTTCCCCGAGCCTGTGGCCCCAGGGAGGTTGAACACCAGTAAAACCAGGGCTTCACCGGCCAAGGAGAAGGAGTGAGTGGCAGTGAGGGGAGAGGCAACCCACCCACAGCATCCCTCCCACCGCCTCCGTGCCAAATGGCATAAACCAAACTCTGAACTTGGGCATGAACCTTACTTCTGGGTGGTAAGACTGTGGTCATTTTATTTTAGTGTTTTGCTCTTGGTTTTCTTCATTGAATATGTATTATTTTTGTAATTAAAAAAGAAAGTCCTAAAGTTATTTTTAAAACAATAATTAACAAATGAAAGTGACATTGAGAATCGTTAAGTACATCCCTAGAACTTTGCAGATTGGAAAGACATGTTCCTAAAGGTAGAGTGATTGTCTGTGAAGCTGCCGTCATTTCCTTTCTATTTCTATTTCTGTTCTCTTTTCTTTTTTCTTTCTTTTTTTTTTTTTCCCTGTGAGGAAGACTGGCCCTGAGCTAACATCTATTGCCAATCCTCCTCCTTTTTTTTTTTTCCCCTTTTTCCCCCCAAAGCCCCAGTAGATAGTTGCATGTCATAGCTGCACATCCTTTTAGTTGCTGTATGTGGGACGCGGCCTCAGCAGGGCCAGAGAAGCGGTGCGTCGGTGCGCGCCCGGGATCCGAACCCGGGCCGCCAGTAGCGGAGCGCACGCACTTAACCGCTAAGCCACGGGGCCGGCCCTCTATTTCTGTTCTCCTCCGCGATCCTCCCACCATGGGCCCCTGAGCTACTCAGTCTGACTTCAAAGTGAAGCTGGAAAGGAACGGGCCTCTAAGAACACTGAGGTCAACCTCTTACAGGAAACCCAGAGAGAGACCAACTTACCCAATGTCATCAGCTAACTGAAAAGAAGCACACAAAGACAGTAATGGGTGCCTTAAATCCCGATGAATACAGTTCTCCAGTTCCTGAAGTCATCCCCGGGCAGCAAAGGTTAGGCGGAAGCCAGGTGGGCCCTAAGGGCTCAGCCATCTTGCCAGGGAGAGAGGAGCGAAGCCTGTCCGGGAATGTGTCACTCACTCCCACCCCACCCCCAAAGTAAAGCGGAAGTTCTCTTTCTAGTGTCACCTCTCTGCTGTACCTTTGACCCTGCCTTCTCCACTGGCTCCATTCCCATGGGCTGAAAACATGCCCAATTTTCTCTCATCCTTTAAAAAACAAAACCCTTTAACCCTGCCTTCTCTCTCCACTGCTTTTCATCTAAATAGCCCAGGAAAAAAAAAATCTACACTTCCTTTTTCTAATTCCTCACCTCCTATTTTCTCCTCAACTCACTGCAATCTGCTATCCTCCCCGGTATTCCACTGAAATTTCTCTTGCGAAGGACACCAGTGACTTCCTGTCACCAGATCTGAGGACATCCTTAAGATCTTATCTCATTCGACATGCCCGTTGCGTTTAACCCCTCTTTCTGAACACTTGACTCTCTCAGTCTTCTGTCTGCTTGCCTTCTGTCTCCACTCCTAATCACCATTGTTTTGGAGCTTCTAACTAATGCAATAATAGAGGAAAATTAACTAAGATTCATAAATATTTAAAAGGAAGAGGCAAACTAATTATTTGCATGAGATATTCTTGTCTATCAAAAATGTTCAAGAGAATCATCTCAGAACTATTATAAATAACATGTGAATTTAGTAAGATGGCTAGTCATGATATAAATTTATAAAAATCAATAGCTTTCCAATCTAACAGCAGGATGATTTAGAAAACAAACGTAATCAAAAAAGATCCTACTCACAATAGCAACAAAAGCTACAAAAAACCTAGAAATAAACCTAACAAGAAATATGTTAGGTTCATAAGGAGCAAACTATAAAACTTCAGTGAAGATCGTAAAAGAAGACTTGAACACAACAGAGAAACGTACCACTTCCCTGAAGGAAAACTCAATATTGTGCAAATGTCAATTCTCCCCAAATTATCCTATAAATTTAACAGCATTTCATCAAAATCCCAATGGTTTCCGCCCCCAAGCCCATCACCCCCGTCTAACCAGGAGAAAAACATCAGAGAAACTACAACAGAGAGGCAATCGACAAAATGCCTGGCTGATACTCCTCAAAATTGAGGTCATCAAAAAGCAGGAAAGTCTGAGAAACTGTCATAGCCAAGACGAGCCCAAGGGGACATGAGAAGTAAACGTAATGTGGTCTCCTGTATGGAGTCCTGGAACAGAAAAACGACTTTAGGTAAAAACTAAGAAAATCTGGAGCCAGCCCCGATGGCCTAGTGGTTAAAGTTCTGTGCGCTCTGCTTTGGTGGCCCGGGTTCGGTTCCCGGTCATGGAACCACACCACTCATCTGTCAGTTGCCATGCTGCGGTGGCAGCTCACATAGAAGAACTAGAAGGACCTACAACTAGAAGATACAACTATGTACTGGGGCTTTGCGGGGGCGGGGAGGAAGGAAAAAACAAAAAGAGGAAGATTGGCAACAGGTGTTAGCTTAAGGCGAATCTTCCCCTGCAAAAAAAAAAAAATAAGAAATTCTGAATAATCTACAGACTTTAATTAATAATGATATACCAGTATTGGTTCATTAATTGTAACCAATCTACTGTACTAATGTAAGATGTTAACAATGGGGCAAACTGGGTGAGGAGTATATGGGAACTCTGGATTATCTTTACAATATTTCTGTAAACCTAAAACCGTTTTTAAAAAATAAAATCTATTTTTTAAAAAGTCCCAAAGGGATATTTTTGAGGAATGTGGAAAGAAGGGGAAACTTTTGAGTTTATTCTAAATTTTACCTGGAATGGTAACCAGATGATAGCAGGACAAAATTTTCCTTTCAAGATTAATGGGTGCCTACCAAGTTAAGTTCATGAAGCGAAGAGATTTCCATCACCTCTCCTCTTGAAAATCAGCCTCAAACAAGAAGAAGAAGAAGAAAACACAACACAAAATCCACCTTGGATGGAAGGAAGGGGCATTGGAAACCTCAGATCACAATGTAAGCAAATGAAAAGCATCTGGAGGGAGGGACGCCTTAGCAGAGAATAAGGAGTCAAATATGAGTGCCCAGTGGGGGCCACGGGGAAAGAAGCCAGTTTCTTAGGAATAGCAGGGACCAGGTCCCTTAGAAGGCTGAGGTGAAGCCTGTGGCTGAAAATACAGGGAGCTTTTTCAAAACCTTATACAAGAAGCAGTGAGACCCCCAGATTGTCCATCCCAACCCCACCCATGGCAGTCAAGGGGCTATCCCTTTCCTGTCCCTGAAGACCACCAGAGTCCTTTTCTAGAGAATTGGACACAGAGAGTCTTCTAACTTGGTTTCACCAGGCACTGAGGGGCGTGGGAAAGAGCCGGACTGAAAAGAGATGAGGAAGGAGAAGTCTGAGACCTCCAGCTCCCTACTCAGGTCCAAAATTAGAGGTCCCTCTGATCTGACAGCACTTTGATGTCAGCCCAAGACTAGACTTATTACCCCAACTCCCACCCCTGTCCCCCGCACACACACCCACTGGTAGGAGAGTGGAGGGTCATTCTTTGTAAAAGAAGGGAAGGCCTTTGCTTCAGCCTCCAGAAAGCCCTGTCTACAAATCCCACCCACCCAGGCACACACAGCCTATTCGTGTCTCACTCTCAAAAATCAAAAGGCAGGGGTCGGCCCGGTGGTGTAGCTAAGAGCACGTGCTCCACTTTGGCGGCGCGGGGTTCGTGGGTTCGGATCCCGTGCGCACACCGACGCACCGCTGGTCAAGCCATGCGGTGGTGGCGTCCCATATAAAGTGGAGGAAGACTGGCACGGATGTTAGCCCAGGGCCAGTCTTCCTCAGCAAAAAGAGGAGGATTGGCCACAGATGTTAGCTCAGGGCTAATCTTCCTCACCAAAAAAAAAAAAAGAAGAAGAAAAGAAAAAAAGAAAAGGCAGCCAAGGATCACTGGACTTTTGAAGAAAACCCCAACACGAAAGAGAACACAACAAGAAAAAGCTTGAAGGAAGCAGATAAAACAGAGAATGAGGGGGCCGGCCCCGTGGCTTAGTGGTTAAGTGTGCGCGCTCCGCTACTGGCAGCCCGGGTTCGGATCCCAGGTGCGCACAGACGCACCGCTTCTCCGGCCATGCTGAGGCCGCGTCCCACATACAGCAACTAGAAGGATGTGCAGCTATGACATACAACTATCTACTGGGGCTTTGGGGAAAAAAGGAGGAGGATTGGCAATAGATGTTAGCTCAAGGCCAGTCTTCCTCAGCAAAAAGAGGAGGATTAGCATGGATGTTAGCTCAGGGCTGATCTTCCTCACAAAAAAAAAAAAGAGAGAGAATGAGGGAAAAAGATATTCCTAGAGAAGAGAAAACATTGCATCCATTAAAATAAAGGAAGCCATACGAAACAGAGGAAAAGAAATATTGCTTCTTGATGGAAGTTTAAAATACGTGAGATGAAAATTTTTAAAAAAGAGTTTAAATGTTGAAAGAGAAGGTCAGAGAAATATCTCAGAAAGTACAATAAAAAGGCAGCAATTGTGGAATGTCAATGGAATGGAAAGCTACACAGCACTAAAAATGGACAAGCTGCTAGTTCAAGTAACAACACCCCGAGCAAAGGGTTGTAGAAAAAACCAAAAACCAAAAACCAAGAATATGTGACAGACCATAGGTAGCCCACACAGCCTGTAGCACTCACCATCTGACTCTTTTCAGAAGTCTGCTGATCCCTGATATGGGAAAAAAGTCTCTATCAAAAAACAAAATGTTCTGATATATAATCTAACAGCTTTGAGGATGTTGAAAATTGCAGTGAAAGGCATTCTACAGTGTTGAGGGTGTGTAAAAATCTTAGACGTTAAAAAAACTAAAGGGGGCCGGCCCCGTGGCTTAGCAGTTAAGTGCACGCACTCTGCTACCGGCAGCCTGGGTTTGGATCCCAGGCGCACACTGATGCACCGCTTCTCCGGCCATGCTGAGGCCACGTCCCACAAACAGCAACTAGAAGGATGTGCAACTATGACATACAACTATCTACTGGGGCTTTGGGGGAAAAAAAAGGAGGAGGATTGGCCATAGATGTTGGCTCAGAGCCGGTCTCCCTCAGCAAAAAAAGAGGAGCATTAGCACAGATGTTAGCTCAGGGCTGATCTTCCTCACAAAAAAAAAAGAAAAAAAAGGCAATTAAAAAAGATGAGGCCATTATGAACTCTAGGAAAAACATAAAGCTGTGAAATAAAGGAAATTTAATTACCATGTGTCTTTGGCTCAGCAGTTCACAATATTCACATGGTCATTCTAACAGAAACCCTGAGTAGGGACACAACCCAACATTGAGACCTGACCAGACTGAGCCCATGGCAGTGGGGAGAGGTGACATCAGAGAAGAGTGTAAATGAATTAAAGACTCATCTACTGTGTCAGAAAATCTGATACTGTCTGAAATTGATTAATCAAAAGCTGGCAATAGAAGCATAAAGTTTAGGAATATGGAGGCAAATATCACCAGAGTTAAAATTGGAGTAGACCAAGTTAATTAAAATAAAAAGATAAGGCAAAGCAGGGGCTATGTCCTTCCTAATATTAAAATGTGCTATAAAGCTACACTAATTTAAACAGTTTGGTACTGTACAAACAGACAAATGATCAACGGTACATAACGGAGAGACAAGAAAGAAACATCTGTATGGTGTGGAAACTTAGCACAGGACACAGATGGCAAAACAATGAGAAATGGGTGAATTATCCTGCAACTGGTGTTGGGACAACTAGCTATCCATTAAGGAGAAAAATAAATCAGATCCCTACGTTACACTCTGCACCAAAATAAATTTCCAACTGGATCAAATATTTAAACAATAAAAAGTAAATTAGAAGAAAATTCTCTGGGAGAATGCTTTTCTAATTTTTCTGAAGGAGAAAGTCTTTCTAACTATGCCCACAAAACCATTAAGGAAAAACAGAAAACATCTAAGTTTCCGTATAGCAAAACACATCATAAATAAATTTACAAAAAATTTCTGAATTGAGAAAATAAATTGTGTCGTCTATTTCAAACAAAGGCTTTTGTTATCCTTAATGTGTAAACTACATTTATAAATCAATAAAAAAGACACAAGGTCCGAAATTTAAAATGGACAAAGGTTATGATTAAGCAATTTGCAAAAGAAGCACGAAAGATTAATAAACATATGAAAATATGCTCATCTTGCTAACAGTATCATGTAACTTAAAACAACGAGATACATCACTTGCACATCAAATTACTGAAGATTAAGGAGATGGATGATGTTCATATGATGCTCATACAAAGTCAATGAGAATTGACACGGGTCCCATCTTTTTGGAGGCGACCTGACAAAATGTTTCAGGACGTGAAGCTGGGCATACGATTTGACCCTGAAATTCCACTTCTGGAAATTATTCTAAGGGAATAATAAGAGAAGCACACAATACATCTAAGGCCGTCTATATAAACTAACGTAAATAATATCCATTTGTTTACGTGTCTTCATGTTGGTCCTCCCTGGGACCCTGTGAGCTTCACGTGGGAAGTGGCCCCGGCATATAGTGTGTGGGAGTCTTCAATAAACGTGTTAGGGATGGACGGATGGATGAGTGAGTTGACGAAAGAAGGGAGGGAAAGGGGGAAACAACGTTGGAGGTTATTTGGGTTCATCTAGTCTAGTGATTCCCATATTTCTTAATTTCATGTACTAATACACATTCCAAAATAATTAAGGAAACTGCCATATATTTGCCAACTTTTTATTTTGCCAAGTAAGGTCACTGGGGAAAAACACCCCCAAACTACCTCCATCTTTTACATATGCTATTACACCGGTTCATAAAAGAAAGAACATTTAAACACCCAAATAATAGGGAACACATAATCTCAGAATAAAACATAATCCTTTAAGTTGAATAGATTTAGCTTTATGAAACGATCTGCATTGCTTTATGGTTTTCATCTTCTCGAGGACCAGGGGAAAGTTTTCCTGTAGAGGTGGCTCCATGATTGGCAGGTAGAAACTGGTCCCTCATTTTACAGACTGAGATTGAGGCTCTGAGCAGATGTGGGACCTGACTGTAGTCCCCCTGCATCCAAATAGCAGGGGGAGGACCAGAACCTGCATCTCCTGACTCCTGGCCCAGAGTCTGTCTTCGTGACAGGGCCTGCGACCTAGCAATGTGGCTGCACTCTTCCTAGAATCAAGAGCATTCCCCTATGGTGGGGACTTTGGAGCTCATCAAACCTAACATCTGACCTGATCTCCGGTCAGGTCATCTCCGGAAGACCCCCCCGCCCTGGCTTACATACCTCCAGTAACAGGGAACTCACCATTTGCAGTAGCAGCCCCTTTGGTCGGCAGGGGTGAGAGGCGCTCCCTTTCTTAGGCAGTTGTTTTTTGCCTGGAGCTGAAATCTGTCTCCATGAGGTTCCAGCCAGCAGCCCTGAATCCATGCCCCCAACTGCATGGGGTCCTGCGGGTTTAGGAATGTCTGGCATTCAGGAGTCCGATCCTGGAGTTTCCTGGTACTGGAAACCAGCCTGCCCGGTGCCTCAATCTCAATGTGGACAAGACTCTCAGGTTTGGGAGCACAGCTCCACAACTAGCACTGAAGTCAGCATGTCCGACTTCTCTGACTTGACCAGTCTGCCAATGCCCTGACTATGACCTGGGCAGTTTGCAAGGCCAGCACTGCAGCCGGCACTCACCTGAGAGCTGGGGGTTTGCCTGCTCTCCTGGCTCCATCTACTGCTAAGAATTCTGGAGAAGAGCTGTGGGATTGTCTGCCAGTTACATAATTTCTTAGGTCATACTGTTGCAAGCAACAGAAATTGCTCTGGCTGATTTTGGTCCCCAGCCTCCAAGATGACCCCCAATGATCCCTCCTCTTGGTATTCACAGTCTTGTGTGGTCCCCCCACACTGTACCAGGGTGGCCCTGTGTGACCAATAGAATATAGCAGAAGGGCTGGTATGTCACTGTGACATTAGGTCATAAAAGACAGCAGCTTCCTTTTGGTCTCTCTCTCTCCGATCATTCACTTCGGGGGACACCAGCTTCCCTGTCACGAGCAGCCCTATCGGGATGCCCACATCAAGGATCTGAGGCCTCTTGCCAACAGCCACATGAATAGGGCAACCAGCTCACGGTGGTTTGCCCAGGACAACCTGGTTTTAAAGCTGAAAGTCCCATGTCCTGGGATCCCCCTCTGTCCTAGGATCCCCCCTCCATCCTGGGCAGACTTGGAAGGCTGGTTACCCCACATGAGAGGGAGTGAAGAAGTGGATCCTCCAGCCCCAGTCAGGCCTTCAGATGACCACAGCCCCGGCTGACAGCCTGACTGTAACCTCACGAGAGATTCTGAGCCAGGACCACCCAGCTAAGCTGCTCCCAGAATTGCTGACTCTCAGAAACTGTGAGATAATAGATGTGTACTGTCTTCAGCTGCTAAGTTTGGGGGTTATTTGTGATGCAGCACTAAATAACTAGTACATTGATTTAAGCAGAAAACAAATGCATTGAAAGGAGTTCAGGGGGCTCAGGACCCCCTGGAAGGCTGGAGAACCAGGTGCACAGGGCCGGATCATGCCACAGAACCAGTGTGGTGAGGACACTGCCCGACGCTGACCAACAGCTACCGTAGCTTCCACCCCAGCCCCCCAGCTCTGCTGGATAAAGCCCCTGGCACCCTGCCCCTGAGAACTGACTGTACCGCACCCCACTCTCACCAGAAAGGAGTGTCCATGGTCCATGCCTCTGTGTGCCACTAGCTCCCAATCCCAGGTCGGGGGAATGCATCTGATTGGCTGAGCCTTGATCATGCATCTGGCTTACCTGCAGGGAGGCTGGGTGTCTTAGTCTGTTTGAGCTGCTATAACAAAATACCACAGACTGGGCGGCTTATAAACCGCAGAAAATTATTGCTCACAGTTCTGGAGGCTGGAAGTCCAAGATCAAGACGCCGGCAGATTTGGTGTCTGGTGAGAACCCACTTCCTGGTTCATAGACGGCGTCTTCTCTCTGTGTCCTCACGCAGTGGAAGGGGGGAAGGAGCTCTCTGGGGTCTCTTTTGTAAGGGCGCTAATCCCATTCCCAAGGGCCCCACCCTCACGACCTAAGCACCTCCCATAGGCCCCGCCTCCTAATGCCATCACGATGGGGGTTAGGTTTCGACATATGAATTTTGGGGGGACACAAATGTTCAGACTGTAGCACTGGGAAAGGGCGTTTGTGGTGTTTTCAGCTTGTCTAGTGGGCACGGGGGAGGGCACACTCTGCTTCTCCCCAAGGCTCAGGAGGCGAGAAGCTCCCCAGTCCCTGGAAGGGACATCAGATGCCAGGCAGCAAGCAAAAAGAGACATGTCCACATCAACCTCCTCTCTCATGTGGGGACAATGAAATGAGATGGTTTATGTCGGTACCTGGTTTATGCAGCAGGAAGATGCCTACCTACCCACCTGGTACTCGGTGAAAGTAGTCACACGGCAGCCAAAGAGATGACGTGAAAATGTAAGCCAGGTCCTGCGTCTCCCCAGCCGTGACGTTGCCAGTGGCTTCCATCGCACTTCGAATCAACCAAACCGAGGAAAAGCAGCGCCCGGGTCCATCCACGTCTCCTCCCCTGTCGTCCCTTCCACACTACACTCTGGGCACACTGGCCTTCTGCCACCTCTTAGAACAAGCCCGGCTAGGTCCTGCCTCAGGGCCTTTGCAAGGGCTGTGTCCCCTGCCAAGGACCTCTTCACTCAGCGCTTGGTGGGGTTGGCTCCCTCATCCGTCATGACTCCCGCTGAAATGCCACCTCCTCAGAGTGGCCTCCCCTGTCCTCGTGATCTGAACTTGCTCCTTCTCCCCCACCCCACTACCCCCCCCACCCCAGTCACCTCACTTTGTCAGGCACATGGTAACCACTCTGTATGTGGCACTGGCTTCTGTCGAAAAGAGGAGTCCCCTCCCTGCCATGCGTCACCAGGAGGGACTAATGGGGGATAATTTTGGGAGGATGGCTAGGGGATAATGGTTTGTGCTTCCTGGGGAGCTGGCAGGAGAGAAGCAAGCTGCTTGTCAGTAGAGCAAAAAATAGCAATGAGGACCTGACCCAGGGCATGTGAACTTAGCCATTGTCAACAGCTGGGCGAGGAATCCCTTGGTCTTAAGCCAGCCCCTCCTTCCTTCCAAGAGAGGGATCCCTCAGCTGTTGGGCGAGTGGACAAGACCAGAAGAGAACCGTGCCTGGCTTAACACAAGGCGCATGGAATCCAGGACCCATCAGCAACTCTTCCAAATGTGGATTTATTTTAAATTTATTTCTTGCCATTAAAAAGGGGGATATCTTTAATAACAGGCAGAGAAAATAAGGCTGAGTCAGTAGGATTAGAAGTGGGAAAGCAGGAATGAGGAGAAAGCAACTGCCAAAGTTGTTGGGAGTGAGGGTGGAATTTGGCTCTGAGCTTCCTGGCAGCCTGTGCAAAAAGGGAAACCTGATCAGTTACGGAGCTCTTCTTATTAGCAAGGGAGATAGTGGCCAGTTCCTCAGAGGAAGTGCAGTTGGTTTTCAGTTTTAGTTTTTTCCAGGCACAAATCCTGAATGAAATTTCTCCCTCGAGGCTTTAGGAGGGGTCATTGATTGATGCAATAAACAACGTCCTCGTTTTTATAGCCAATGGGGACATGCATGTCCAGTGATCCAGGGGGCATTTAACTTGCAGCTCATTGGATGTATGTTTTGCTTGGATATCACTATTATTAGCAGGTGAGAAAGGTCTCAGGTTGGCCTTTCCTTCCAAAGAGCTGAGCTTCATTCACTTAGAAGATCTCAATGTCTTCATGGGGACCTGGAGGTGACTGGGATTGTTAGTACATTTTCTGCAGGGAGCGGTCACCAAGTACTTGAGCTCGCATCATAAAGTTCTGGTCAGCTCCTTTGTGTGATATGCCCAAGGGAGAAATTAGGGAAATATTTTACCAACCATTAGGCTGAAAAGCTGCATTATGGGAAAGCACAATGGACCAGAAATGCCCAAGAATGGATGCTGTTGAGCAATGGAGTCAGGCAGACCTGGGTTTGAATCTCACCCTACCTCTAACCAAATGTGTGGCCTCAGGCAGGTGTCTTAACCTCTCTGAGCATGGTTTCTCTGCCTGTGAAAATAATGACGATGATTGCTGCCTTGGATTATTGAGAGAACCAAAGGGTCACGGCCCAAAAGTGTGTGCCGCGTGCTCTATTCACTCACTCCCCTTCTCTTCCCTCTCCCCTGCTGGCTCCCAGGGAATTTGAGTGGAGCTCCGTCCCCACTCCCTTCTGTGTTTCAGGCTTAACTCAGCCCACGGAGGAAAGCTGAGCACAGCCTCACAAGACCTGCCTTGTCCAGACCACTGTGGTGATTGCCGTCGGGCCCCGGGGCCACCTCCTGCCCACCCTGACCCAGAGCATCCGAGCCAACCCTTGTGCTACCTCCTGAGATGGTTCCAGCAACTCTCCCAGTCTTGTTCCAGATTCATCCTGTGCCTTGGTCTTGATTACATGGCTACGGGGCAGCCTCTTGAGGGCAGCACGTAGGACCCTTGGTCTGAAATTTCTGTGTCACGCAGGAAGAAACACGGGCCCAGACAGGCAGAGGCGTGTGCCCCAGCTCACGCAGCGTGCGGCTGCGGACCGAGGCTCAGACCTGGGTCTCTGCACCTCGCCGCGACTCTGTGCTCCCCCAGCGTGATGCCCGAAGCGCCACCTCCCCAGCCTGCAGTGCCCGAGGACCCAGCCCCAGGACCAGCTGCTCCTGGCGGAGAAGCCGGACGGGGCCCAATGGATGGGAGACTTAAACAGAAAACCAGCACCACGAGGGAAAATTCCCTCCTTGCCTCTCTCACCAGCTCATTCTCTTAAAGACCTTTCGCTTTTGGAGGCTGTGACCACACTGTCTCTTCATCCACTCGGGCTCGGGTTCCTCTGCCCCGCCCACTCTCTACTCCAGTCACGGCGGACCACCTGTCAAACACCCTGGGCTCTTTGACACCTCCAGGTCTCTGCTCCGTGCTGTTTGCCTTCCCAGAATGCCATCCTACCACTGGTGGAAATCCCGACCCCCTCTCAGGCCCACCTCTGACATCATCTCCTCCTGAACCCTACTGCTCAGAAGGAAGAAATGGCTCCTCAGGGTCTTTTCTCCAGCCCAAGGACTTGGCCTCCATATAACGCTTAGCGCAGCTGGGCGTGCATTAGTTACTGAATTAACTCGAGTTAGCTGTGAGTGCCTCCATCTCCCGGCCAGACCCAGACGTCCTGGAAGGGCCACGTCTAACTCATCTGGGAACTCCGCAGCATCCAATACTCTGCCCTGTATGGCGCAGACAGACTCAGAAAACTTTTATACTCGTGTTGAATGTCCTATAATGATGGCGTTAATTACTGTCACTAGAGCATCTACTGTGAGCAGCCCGGTGCTAGGCCCTTTAAATACACTCTCACGGCTCCTCACACACAGCCGGTAACGTGGGTTAGCAGTGTTCCCCGCGTTGCAGATAAGGAAACCAAGGCTCAGAGAGGGGAAGTCACTTACTCAAGATCACACAGCAAGTAACAGACATGGGATTCCAAACGTCTATGTTTGTGATGTCAGAGTCAAGGGAAACAGATGATGTGGTACATACAGAGCTTCGCTCCCAACATCCCGACTCCCAGAGCCAGGCAGCATGTCCTGGACGCTCATCTGGGGGCCAGGCTCCCCGCCAGCAGTGAGGTTGACAGGCAACTCCATCTCCTCGGGAGGAGGCCTCCGTAGGGTGGTACCAGCTGGAGGCCGCCTGCGCCAACCCTTGCAGGGCTTCGATGGACGTTTGGGGGGCGGGCGGCCCCTCACCGGGCAGCGCCCCACCCAGGCGCCATCCTGGGATCCAATCCCTCCCGGCAACCTCTGACTGGGGGTTAGCGCCACCTTTTTAGAGCCAGCGCAGCACAGCCTTCCCCGGCAGGGGAGACCTCGCAGTTTGGCCACGGCCTTGCAGACAAGGCCAGGAGAAAGGGGCTATTTTGGGAACGGTTGTCGTGGTTACGCCATCCCGCCGTGTCCTCTGCCCCATCACCACCCGTCGGTTTTCTAGGCGCCGAAGGAAGCCTTTTAGACTTTTAAGCACTTTGTCTTCATTAAAATTCCGCCCCGTCTTTTCCTAGCTACCTTCAGTCTCTCTGTGATGTTGAATCCATTTCACAGATGGAGACACTGAGGAACGAAACAAGTGAGCGTGGCTTCAACATCTTTTCCAAGCCAGCCGGGGACCAGCCCAGCCCGTTCGGTTCTCAAGAGTCTCAATCCCGGGAACAAATTTCGATTTGAACAACACGTGCGGCTCGCGACTTGAAACCCACAGTCCTACCTAAAGAGTTAACATTTTAAACGCACCTCCAAACCCCTTACCCTCAGCTTTCGGCGGGACGCCGACGTTTCATAACTTCGGTTTGCATTCTCAAACTGCTGGGCATGCAAAGGGTTAACCCGGCCCCGGAGGGGGCCCGCTGCGGGCGTGGGAGCCCCGAAAGGGTTAAAAATATAAACGCATTTATCCCCCCCCCGCCACTGTTTGGTTCCACATGGGCAGCCAGGGGACCCGGGGAGCCAGGGAGCCCCCCCACGGGTGGCTTTTTAAAACTGTAGAACTTTTAATTCCGACCACAAAAAAAGTGTCCCAGTTCCAAAGTTCCCTTAACCTTCTCTTTTTTAATTTATTATTTTCCTCTCGATTTCTCGGCGGGCTGGACGAGGACGGTCGCCCTGGCCGTGCGGGTTCGAGGAGCCGGGCCCCTGCGCGCAGGGCGCGGGCGGGGGCCGAGGGGCCCGGGCGTCGGCTCCGGGGCCGGGTGGGGACGCGGCTGGCGAGTCCCGGCTCCGGCCCCTGAATTGGGGGGTCCGCGTCTGCCCCAAACGCCGCTTTCTTCCGTTTTCCATGTCATTTCCTGTACTAATAAGATGGTGGTCAAAGCCGGGGAGCTCGAGAGCAGCAGCGAGTCGCCGCCGCCGCCGCGCCGGGGCTGGCGCTGAGACTCGGGGACCCGCGCGCCCGCCGCGCGCCGCTCCCGCCGCGGGGGCCGCCAGCCGGGGCCGCGCCGCCTCCGCCGAGCAGCCCGCCGGGCCGCCCGCGCCGCCCGGGCCCGCGGCCGCCGCAGCGTCCCCGGGAAGGTGAGTCAGCCCGGTAGCCACTGTGGCCATTGAAAATGGCTTCGGAGCGCGCTCGGCAGCGGGCCAGCGGGCGCGGGGGCGGCGGCGGGGGCCCGGGCGGCGCGCGGGGGCCCGGGGCGCGCGGATCGGGGGCGCGGGGCGCGGGCCGGGGGGCGGCCCGCCCCGGGCCCGAGGTGGGTTAACCCTCGGCAGGTAGCCGCCGCCGCCGCGGGATCGGGGGCCGCCCCTCCGCCTCCTTCCCCCCGCTCGCGCCCGCCCGCTCGCCTTGTTACAATGTAGCCTTTCCTCGGCGCCCGGGGGCCGCCCGCTGACGGACGTGGCCGCCGACCAATGAGGACGCGGTGACACGCGGGGCGGGGCGCCGCCGGCTGCAGGGCTGGCCGCGGCCGCTGGCCTAGTTTTCGGGGGCGCTTTGGGCTCGGCGCCGGGGGCTGGGCTGGGGGGCCCGGGTCATCTGGGCTGCGGGGGTGGAGGGGGTCTCTTCCAACACGGTGCACGGTTTCCCGCTCAACGTGGCCGAGCGGGAGGCCGCTTCTTGAATGCATTTTAAATCTTAGTGGCGGTGTGGACTCTTCGGGAAATCTCGCCACCCCCCACTTGCGATCCCCAAGGTACTCTCAGATGCAGGAACTGCGGGAACTTAGCTGCCGGTGACCTTTCTCCGGTCAAGGCCAGCCCGCCCTAGGCAAGTTGCCGGAAGGAGGATCCAAATGTCTTGGGCGATGGGCGATGCTGGTTACTCAAAAGTTGCTGGGGTCTTGAACCGGGTTGGGCGGTAGGGGCTTACACCCCCAGGATGGGCTGGGACTCAGGGGAGAAAATTGTTAAACCTCTCTTCTTTCTTAGACGTTTGCTTCATGTGGGGAAAGGCTGTGGTATATAATTTAGAGTGGCTGAAAGGAAACACACCCAGTTCTTTGTGCGCGGGGACGGGAGGCAATAATGACAGATTGCTCTGGAGGCCTGGAAATGCTGTAAACTTTGGGCTTTTTGTCTGTGCTGGGGCAGAAGAATTTTCCATGGAGCGTGATGCCTGTGGCCCCCAAGCTTGCCTCGGCCACATTTCCCCTTGAGAAGGAGGGTGGGAGGTGTGGGGTCCATGGGCTGGAAGTAACAGGCTGCAGTCTCTTTCCCCGGTGAGTGGAGTGTGGTCTTTGCCCACCAACTCTCTGAGAGGTGGGCAAGCAGAATTCTGTGTGGACACGTATCTGAAAACCTTTGCTGGGAAGAGAGCCCAGGCTGGTTGCTTTAGTCTAACGAAAAGAGGCTTTTCCATTGGAGTCCTTCCTCTGCCTCATAGTAACTCTGACTTTGGACTTGGCACGGTTACCTTTGACCTCTCTGAACCTTGTTTCTCCATCGCTAAAACCACGCCAACCAAGCCTGTCTGGCAAGGCGGTTGTGAGATCAAATGAGATAGCCGAGATAAAACGCCTAGCCCAGGGGGGATGCATGGTTTAGGAAGTATTGTTCTCTCTCGGAATTATTGCAGAGTATACTATCCTGGGAATATCAGAGTTGCCCGACAGGCCCCACCCAGGTCCATCCAGTCCCAAACTGACAGGGCCCCCGAGGAGCAGCTGGGCAGAGGCTGGTTCCCATTTCTGGTGACGTTCTCAGAGATGAGGGGCTCCCCGCCACCGTGTCCCAGGAGCCCTTGATCCGCCATCACAGCTGTCGCCTCCACGCTTATATACTATTTTGACCTGAGTTACAGCTCTGTCCTCCAGAACCCCTGGAGTGATGAGTTTGGTAAAGACCTCTATCCTCTGAATCTTCCCTCTCCAGGACTTACATGGGGAGGCGGGGTCTCCCTACTTCTCCCTCCCTTCTAGGTTACTGGCAAGTATGAAGGATGCAAGGAGCACTGGACTGGGAGTCAGGAGTCACACCTGTTTGTTTAGCTGCCCGCTTGGCCTGCCCGCTGGCTGTCTCATAGTCACGACCAACACGGGGTCCAAGGCAGCCCATGATCTTCCTCCCTAAGCCTCCTCCAGGGCTCTGATCTGGGCTAGGGCTGCCACCACCCTGCTGGTCCTTAAGGCAGAAACCTCGGTGTCTGCGTTCCCTCACCCCAGCCCACTCCATCTCCAGGTCCAGAGGACTTGAGCCTCTAAATTGAATCCATCCCCTTCCCTCCATCTCCTTCTCCCCAGCGTCCTCGTCAAGCCACTGCTGTTTCTTCCGGGACAACAGCAAGAGGCTCTTAACTGTGCACCTGCGACCTCCCCTCCACACCAGTCTCAGCATCGCAGACTCTTCCATAGAGGATACCATGGGGCCTCCCATTTCCTGCTTACAACACCCAACAGTCTTCTCAGCGCTTTTAGGATCAAGAACCCGATTGTTACCGTGACCTAAAAGCCTCTGGGTGCTCTGGGCCTGCCCTTTCCTTGGCCTCATCTCACACCCTCCCCTAGATCTCTCTGCACTCCGTGCCTTGTTCTGTACTGCACGTGCTGGCCCCTCCTTCTGGAATACTGAAACGGTTGTGATCTAATGAATGAGTTAATGGTGGCGAAGGGCAAGATGGGGTGGGAGAGTGCCTGGTGGCCTTCGTGCTACCCCCTAAGTATTTCCAGTTCATCCAGGCACAGGGTAGGATCGAATCTAGGTCCCCTTGTGCTTGGGGGCGGGCACATGACTGGCTAGTGAGGTGTGAACTATAGTGATACGTGTCACTTCTGGGCCAAAGCACTTAGTTGCTGGTGTGCCACCCTCCCGAGTGCCCTGTTCCTGTGGCGTGGCAAGTGGCAGTGGGTAGGATGGTGGCTGCTTCTGCTAGCCTGGGTCCCTGTGTCACGACATGAGTGCAGCCCCTTGATGCCCCACGACGGACATGCCGCGTGAGTGATAACTAAACCGTTGTTGTAAAGCACTGAGATCGTGGGGCCGTTTGTTACTGCAACCTGACCTAGCCCGTCCTGACTGATACAGGAACTAGAGGAGCATCCCAGCAGAGACAAGTACCCACACACAGACTCGGGAGGGCTCGTCCTCAGCAGCCAGGTGCCCTTTCTGATACACAAATCTGAGTCTATCAAGCCCTGCCTGAAAAGCCTTCAGGGCCTCCCACTGCTGTTAGGAGGAAGACAGAAATCCTCAAGCTGACCTCCAGACCCTGTGGAGACCATCTCGAATCCCTCCATTTGCCACATTCCACCTAACAGGGTGCTTTCCTCATGCGGTCCCTCTGCTCTGACCGTGCATTCCTTTCTTCCTGCTTAGGCCTACTCATCCTTCATCTTTCAGTTTCAGCATCACCTCTTCAGGGAAGCCCTCCCTGATTAGCTCGAACCCCCCATGACACCCTCTCACGGCCCCATGTACCTCTCCTGTGTAGCACTCGGCTTAGGAGCAATTTGACATTTGTTGGTGTAATTATTGATTGCAGTCTCCCTCTTCCATCAGACCATAGGCTCTGCGAGGGCAGGGCCTGGGTTGGCTTGTATGTGCCGCTGCATTTCCAGCGTCTGCACACCACAGCTGCTCGATAAATAGCGTTTGATGAAACCCTGAGCATCGACTGCAGACCCACTGTGTGCTGGGGGCTGAGGACAGGATTCATGAGCGCTGCTTCCCAGGGGTATGGGCAGGTGGGTGCAGCTGGAAGGAGGTGTCAGGTGTGGCAGGCAAAGTGACAGATAGCAAGCTCCCTGTCCTTACAGGTGTCCCTACCCCAGAAGCACCGTGGTTCTGGGATGCACGAGAGGAAATTCCAGGAGGGCAAGGGTGTGAGATCTGACAGCCTCTTGAGGTCTCTGCTGATCCGGAAAGTATCTGATTCAGTGATGGGGCCGCAGAGTGGGAGATCCGGGGTTGATGAAGATGAAGATAATGAGGATGATGAAAGCCACTAATGCTTGTTGAGGGCTGACTGTGTGCCAGATATGGTCCTAAGCATGTCACGTACCCTATGCAGAAAGCAGCTCCACGAGGCAGGTATTATTATTTCCATTTCACAGATGGGGAAACTGAGGGCCCAAGGGTGAAGTGAGGGATCCAGAGTTACACAATGGCACGGCCAGGAGTGAAACCCTGGCACTCTGATGCCACCTCCTCAGGGATGCCCTCTAATAGAGATGTGGAGAACCAGAGGTACCAAGAAGTCCTTTTGGAAATGTCACATGAAGTTATAAAGCCCTCGCTGGAGAACAAGTTTCCAGGAGGCAATACTCACCTAATATTGGGGTTTGAGGGCGTGTTTCTGGCCTCGGTGCCAGGGCTGGTCTAGAACCATCTGGTGCATCTCCACCCCTGCTGGGGCCTGGCAGTCCTGGGAGGCCCCAGAGCCCCGTGTTCTCAGAGTGGGGCCTGGGAGGGGCCACCCCGCAGCTGGCCCACAGGCTGCACCGGAAAAATAAGCCATGCAGAAAGAAAAAAAACAGTGAAGAAAAAAGAAAAATGTGCTGTTATTTTTAAAAAGCCTGTTTCCTATTGCAGATTCGTATCTGCGTTGGGAAGGCCAGCGTTCACACAGTGCAGCCACACTCGGGTGGTGGCCCAGGCTAGGGCTCTGGAAGAGGGGAGGCCCGGGGTGTGTGGGCTGGGCATCCTTCTGTCCTTCATTCATTCATCTGGTGCACACTGCTGGCCCTGGGTCAGGCACGGTGCTGGGCTTGGGGGTGCAGTGGGGACCCAGTCCTTGCCCCCACAGAACTCACACACCAGCATGGGAGATGGGCAGTTAACCAGGCAGTTACAGGTTATAGCAGAAGGGTGCAAAATGGCCATCCACTCTAAGTCAAGGAGAGCCTCCCTGAGGAGGGGGCTTTTCAGCTGGGTTTTGAAGGATCAGTAGGATTTGGAGAGCAAAGAGGGGCAAGGCATTCCAGCACGGGGTATGGCTCGTACAAAGGCGGGGCACACACAAGGGCTTGGAGAGCCTTGGGTCGTTCATCTGGCTGGAGAGTGTGGGTGAGGGAGGAGGTGGAGGGAGATGAGGCTGGAAAGAGAATAATAGTAATAATAATAATACGACCAGCACATCAGTCCTGATCCTGCCTCAGGGCCTTTGCACTGGTTGTTCCCTCTCTCTAGGACACTCGTAACTGTTATCTCCACGGCAGACTTCCTCACCTCCATCTGGATTTGCTCAAATATCAAATATTCTTGTGGGCACTTGCCTGTTTAAAATTACACCCTCCTCCTCACTTGCGTCTTTTCTCCTTAGTATGTAGCACATAGAACATGCCCTATATTTTATTTATTTCTTTTGTTTTGAGCTGTCTCCCTTCACTATAACATCACTTCTCAGAGAGCTGGGATTTTTGTCGATCTCGTTCCCTGTGATGATGCGTGGCACGCAGTAGGGCCTCAGATGTTTGTGGAACGAGTGACTGAATTGAGCACTCACTGTGTGTAAAGTGCTTTACTGCATTTTTTCATGAGCGCTTCCCAGCGGCGCCCGACATGGGTACGATTATTTCCCCACTCTCTAGGAGAAGGAGGAAGCGGGGGCTCAGACAGGTGGAGGGACCTGCCCGAGGTTTCCCAGCTGGGAAGCCGCACGGCGGGGGTTCAGACCCAGGCCACCTGGCTCCCGAGGCCTCCCTCCTGACCCCGATGCTTTACCCCAGCCAGGCTGTAGAAGGTCATGAGCGCCGTGCTGCGGAGTTGACGCTCTGTCTGTGGGGCCCCAGGGAGCCGCAGAGGGCTTTATGAGGAGGAAGTGACGTGGAGGTCATGTCTTGCTCCCGGAGATCACCAGCAGCTGATGATGAGGGTGAGGCCGGAGGCAGGCAGGCTGCTGGGGAGGCTGTTGCAGGAATCAGGGTAGGAGAGGGTGAGGAGGAGGGCGAGGGCCTGGTGGTGGCCATTCCAGGGGGCACGGGGGTGGCAGGGACGTGGCCCTCCACGCTGAGGCTCAGAGTGGGTGGGTTGGGGCCCAGTTCTGGGGGCCACGGGCTTCCTAGAGTGTGCCTGAGCAGTCACGGCACCCCCAGATAAGAGCCTGCAAACTGGCCTCCTGGTGGGGAGAGGGAACTGAGAGGAGGCCAGGGAGCGGGCGGGTGGGCACAGTGCCCGGCCCTGCAGAGGGCTGTGGGCCTCGGGTTCAGTCCTGCCCCTGCCACTTGGCTGCTGGGAGACCTGGGTAAGAGGCTGCCCCCGGGGGGTTGTCTGGCTCCTCATCTGCAGAGTGGGCGTGACAAGAGTGCCAGCCTCATGGAGGCCCCGGAGAAAGAAGCCCCGAGCACCGGTGTATGGCACAGGGCCAGCTCTGGGGCCACCTCCTCGGGCGTGAGGTCATGACCACAGGGGGGGCGGGCACAGAAATAATCTTGCTGGGGACAGCAGTGCCTGGCTGTGAGAGTGAGTGCGTCAGGGAGGTCTCTCTGCTTAAAGGTGACCTGCCCACACCTTCAGACACTCACCCACCACAGGCTTGTGTTCAAGGCCAGACATGTCTGGGCCTCAGCGTCCCTTTCTGTAAGTGGAGACAGCAATACCAGTCCTGCTCTAAAGTAGAATTTGATTTATAAGCTTTTGGTTTTCTCAGCCGGTTCGAGGACCCTCTCCTGACCCCAGGAACCTCACGGATCAGAACTCGCAGGCACATTGGGACAGACCTAGAGCCTCCGATGAAATGACACTGGGTGGGGGAAGTGGAGACAGGCGACAGCTGCTCGCCGTCCTGCTCCCCAGCATCAGCCTCAGATCGGGGGTGGGTCCTGAAGGGAGGGCGCTCTGTTTGCAAAATGAGGCGCACCTGGGCCTCTGGAGCCTTCAAATGCCTTCTAGAGGTTTCCCTTCCACCCCTCTCTCTGCCCCACCCCCTGATCCATACGAGCCCCCCAGGACTGTCTTCCCAACTTCACCTTCTCCCCAGTCCCTTATCATTAGCCCCGGAGGCAGGCAGGCCAGCTGTCATGACCCCTGTTTTACAGCTGAGAAGGCTGAGGTTCAGAGAGGGGAGGTGACTTGCTGGAGGTCATACAATTTAGGGAGTGACTGAGCTAAAATTCTAACCCCAAATCTAGTACCCCTTCCTCTGCAGCCCAGACCTCCTCCTCCTGGAATCAGAGCAGAGTGAGGACCTCTGAGAGTTCAGCCCAGTCTCGTAAAACAGGAGAGGCTGTGTGGCCACTGCTTGAAGATCTGCGGTGACACGGAGCTCACCCGTCCTGAGGGGACAGAGGCAGCAGACCCCAGGGAAGGTGCCTGAAGGAAGTTGTGGTGACGAGGGTGTGACCAGTGGGCTCCTTCTCCCGGGCTCATGGCCGGGCTGGGGGCGAGAGTGGGACCAGCCGGCAGGAAGATGAGTTTGACTCGGGCACCAGGCTGGGCTGCTATGGACGTCACCGAGCAAGTAAATATGGAACCGCCCCCACGATGTCAGCTTTCCCAGAGTGGCTTCTCCCACTATCTCGCACTTTCCCCAAGGGAAAGGGGTGAGGGCCAGGAAGGCATCCTGCTGCCCGATGCCCGGGGGATGGAGAAGGCCGGCTTGGGAGGCTCTGGGCTGGCTGAGGGGCATGGGGAGCAGCCCACCGGGCCCTCGGCCCCAGCAGGGAGGGAACCTCTCGTGGGGACGGCCGACTGGGACCCAGCCGGGCTGGACTCAGCATTGTCCAAGGTACAGGGAGGGTGGGCTCTGGGTGGGTGGGGAGGAGGTTGCAGGCTGGGGCCCGTGCCTGACCTCACAGCCTGGCCCTTCACTGCCCCAGCCCAAACAGGGTGGCCTTTTCCTGGGCGGTTAGGGCCCCTCCTCAGACGGCTGTGTTCCAGAGGGAAAGCCAGACCAGCCAGTGTGGGCTGGTATTTGGAGAAAAGGCGAAGAAGATCAGAGGCTCAAGGTGTCCCAGAGAGAGGGGAGGGTGAGAAAGGAGAAGCCCCTTAGCCTGGGGTAAAGGAGGGCAGAGAAGTGACATCTTCATAGGAAATCAGCAAACTTAGCCGGGGAAGAATTTACCCTGAAAAGAAGACTTGAGTCTTGGGGGAGGATGAGCAGAAAGGCAGCATACAGGGCAGAGTTTCGGGCTGGGTGATCCTGGGCCTTTTATAAACATGACAACAGCCAAACCTGAACAGGCTTCTGGGTGTGTATGGGCCCTGCCTGAGGCAGGATGCTGCCCCCTGAGGCGGGTGTTATTAGCCTCAGTTCACAGAGGAGAAATTGAGGCCCAGAAAAGGGAGGTGACTTACTGAAGGTCACACAGCTCTGAAAGACTGAGCCAGGATTTGAACCCAGGTCTGTCTGTTTCTGGAGTCCCAGCTCTTCACCGCTGCATAGCACTGGTACTGCAGTGGGTGTGCTGTCGGGAGCCTGTGCTGGGAAGGAGAGTGGACTGGAGGACTCGCAGGTTCCAAGTGTCCACCCCTGTGATGCCAGGTAGTACGGAGAAAGTACAGTGTGGGCCAGCCGTGGCATCAGGCTGTCTCTGTGTGTCTCCGTGCTCACCTGAGAAAGGGGGACACCTAGCACAGGTACTGCCCCTGTTACAGGTGGTTGGGACCTTCCCATCCAGTATGTGGGTCAGCAGATGTTCATGGAGCGCCCCCTGGGGCTCTGGAGGTCCAGGCATAAACACATAATTGGATGGGCCCTGTGCACAGGGGAACAGCGGGTACCGGGCCCTGCTGGTGCCACGGAGAGGTGACCTGCGTGTGGCTGGTCTGCAGTGAGATGGGTACAGACATCAGAGTAAGTGTTGAGAAACTCGTGTTGCAAGTTGACATCACCGCGTCATTTTTTATTGTAATTTACACAAGCATCCGTTGGCAACAGATTGGAAAACTTACAAAAAAAAGAGTCTCTTTACCACAAATAGTTTGAGCAGCTCTGGCCCAGATCCTAACTGTGATCGAAGGTAGGAAGTGCCCTACTTGCTCAGGGACCGGGTGTGGGGGGAGCAAGTCATTCTGCCAGGGGCGGCGGGGGAGGGAGAGCAGGGTTCGGCTTCCAGGAGTGACGTTGAGCTGGACCTCGAAGGAGGAGCAGGAGTTTGCCGGGTGAAGGAGGAGGGAAGGACATTTTAGGAGCTGGGAACAGAATGTGCAAAGGCAGGCGACATGAGGATCTGGTGGTTCAGGGAATGGCGAGCGATCTTGGGTGTTTGGAGAAGAGGTGGCAGAGACAGCCCTGGAGGGGCGGGTTAGGGCCAGACTGGAAGGGCCTTGAATGCCAGGCTAAGGAGTTGTAACTTAAAGACTGTTCCGGAGGCATGGGTCCTGAGGTGGGAGATAAGATCGTGGCTGAGTAGGTGGTGTGTGCTTTTGGTCTTCAGCCTTCAGAAAGGTGTTTCTGGGGCCCAGTGGGCTAAGCTGCTGGCGAGCAGGACTCTCTCGTCCCTTCTGCCGGTGCCTGGCTGTCCCTGGGGGTGAGTCGTGGCTGGATGGGCAAACGGTCCTCCTCTGTGAGTGGCAGGCCTTCCCAGGCTGACTGGTCAGTGGGTTGGCATCTGGTGTGGTCAACAGGCCGTGACAGAACCCTCTTGTCCCCACTGCCCGATGCTCCCAGTGTTGTGAGCCGTGGAAGTGGGTGGGCCGGCCACCCCGTAGGAGGCCAGAGCCGTGCTGGGAGTGTGGGCAGGAGGAGGGCGGGCTGAGGTTGAGGCTGAGGTTGGGGGGTTGGCCAGGCACCAGGAAGCTGGTGTGTGATGGTGCGGGGTCCGTTGAGGAGGTGAGCAGTGGACAACGGCCTGAAGTTGCGCCCTGCACCTGCCCTCTGATGGGCCAGGGCTGAGGCCTGCCTGCGTGGCCTGAGGAGAGAACACTTGGTCGAGGTGGCGAGGGATGGTTAATGTTGCAACCTGGGCCAGCTCGGGGGAGCAGACAGCTCAGTGTCGGGGAGTTGCTGCTGTGGTCCTGGGCCCTGGCACAGCCTCCTGTCGCGGGAGGAGCCGACCTGCCCCATCCTGGGGCTGCTGGGAAGGGACCGTGGTGCCCCTGGGCCTGCGTGTGGCCACAAGTCCATGAGAGGGCCGGCCTGGGGGAGGCAGCTGTGGGGAGCACCGCTGCCACGGCCCCACCCACAGCCTCCTCCTCTGGGGCCCCTGTTGGGGTGGCCCAGCCTCCCGCTCCCTCCCTGTCAGCTGGGCCCCGCAGCAGGCCGGCTGTCTGGCTGCCACTCTCCGGGGACTCCAGTGGCCTGGGATCCTGCGGGCCGGGGCCGTGCAGGCCTTTGCAGGAGTCACGGAGGGGCGCCGCTGTGACAGTGGCCTTGGTCGTGCTGGGAGCCTCGTAGCTTGAGTCCGGGGACCTCTCTGGCTCTCTGCCGTGGGCTGGGTGGACTCAGGACGTGCCGTGGCCCGAGGGTCTCCCTGAGGTGGGGCTGGGTGGCCCTGGGGCAGCTGAACCCGCCTCAGGCTTCGTCCTGATGCCCCACCCTCTCCCGGCGCTGGCACTTCTCACGTGCGTCCCAGGGGGCCCCTCTCCTCACGGGACCCCCGTGCCTGCCCTGCGTGGCCGTGCCCTGGGCCTCCCGGGTGGCATCCTCCCGGTCCGGCCCCTGGCTCCTGGCCGCCTGTCTCTGCTTCCCTAGTGACTGAACTTTGCTCTTGCCTCCTCGCTGCCCTGCTGTGGCTCTGTCGCCCCCCTGCCCCAGTTCCCGGGGCTACTGGTGAGGCGAGGACTCGCTGGCCCGGCTCCCGGGGGCCCCCACCCCCAGTTTCAGGTAGAAACCAGATTCCTCCCTGGCACCTGCCAGTGACTCCCTGCCCTCCCCGAGCACCTGGCCCTCAGCCCAGGACAGTGGCCAAGACAGGCTCCACTGCCCTTTTGGACTCACTCCTGTCTCCGCCTGGAGAAGCCCTCTGCCTGCGGCCCCCTGTCCCTGCGCGGTGGCAGCGGGCTCCTGTCCAGCTGCCCCCGGGCTCCCAGACTTGCAGCGGTCGGGCCGCTCCTCTTCTCAGTGCCCAGTGTCCGCGGTGTGGACGCGGCCTTACATTTTGTAGGGGTCCGTGTGATTCACCAAGAGGCTAGGCTACACAGCAGGCTTGGGGGGGGCAGGGTGGATACCATGAGCCCATTTGACAGATGAGGGAGTTGAGGCTCCACGGGGTTCAGTGACTCTGTCAAGTCTTGTAGGAAGTCAGGGGCCGAGCTGGGACTCAGACCCACATCTCTGTGCTCTTCTCTTGACCCCATAGCTGTCTTGAAGGCAAGGGCTCCATTGACCTTTGCTTGTTAAATTTTCAGAGCCCAGTGCCTGAGTAGGGTCTGGCTGGGGCTCAGCCTGCTGGCGATTAGGGCTCCTTGTGTGGCCAGGGCTGCTGCCTGGGCTCAGTGTCACAGTCAGGGATGGCCAGAGCTTTGAGCTTTTCATGTCCACCTTTCCCTCCTCCTTCCTTCCTGAATGCTCACCCCCAATGTGAGGTCCTCCCAGAGACACGGCCCCCACCCCTGGGGGTCTGAGGCTGACGCTAGGCATGCTGGCCGGGTGCTGGGGGCTGCTGGGACAGAGGGGCTGGGGCTAGGAGTCGGGGTGGGAAGAGGAGAGGGGGAGGTTGGGCAGCAGGAGACGGACTCTCCCTGACCAAGTCACATTGAGGGGTCTCCCTCCTCCAGGGTCGCGTGCTCTGTGCTTCCTTCAAGCCTCTCTGGCTGTGGGGAGAGTAAGGGCTTTGCTCCAGCCCCTCTGATGAGGCTCCGAGGTTCAGAAGGGCCAGCTAACCTGCCTCTCTCCTTGCAGTGTGCGGGTTCTCCCTAAGGCCCCCACCCCAACTCAGATGCTTACATACCTCCAGGGATCAGTAAGTCACTGGTTCCAAAGGCAGCTCATCGTGTCTATCTTATGTTGTTTTACTAAGTTTTAATTATATAAAGAATGTACAAATACATTTTTGCTGTAAAAAAATCGAATATCATCAAAAAAGCTAAAGTCTTCCTTGATAACTATAACATTCCAGCCTCCTCCGCAGTTAATCATCACTGTTATTATTTTAGTATGTATCCTTCTAGATCTTTTTCTGTTCATTGACACACACGACCTATAGGAATATATACCATTATAGTGTGCGTGTGTGTGTTTAACAAATTATTTCATGTAGTACATCATTCTGCAAATTGCTTTTCTTATTTAACATTGGATCTTGGAAATCTGGTCATGATTTACAGAGCGAGCTTCCATTAATCTTTTTTCTTTTGTTTACTGATACACAGTAGTTTTTGGAGAGGATTATCATTTATTTACCTGTTCTCTCCTACTGCTGGACATTTAGGTTAATTCTGATTTTATTCTTGTGCCTCCTTGGGCCTATCCAGAGGAGCTACTGCTGGGTTATGGGAGCCTGCTGCATTTAATCAAAAATATTGTGTAATATTTAAAATCTGTCCACTGAGATTTTGCGCAGAACTAAACGTCTCCCTGTGGGTCCCCTCTAGTCCTGGGTCTCTTCTTTAGAGTCAGAGAGAAGGTCTGCTCCCCTGCCCGTCCCCAGAGAGCCGGAAACAGTGGCCATGGCCCCTGGAGCCTTCCTCCTTACACTCGGGATTTTCTGCCCTTATTCAAAATGCACATTCAAGTGACCAGTCTCTTGGGCGGCCGTTGTGGTGAGTGGACCCCGGAGTGGGAATGCCTTGGTTCGGATCCTGGTGTTTTGGGAAATCTGCTTAACCTCTCTGTGCCTGTTTCATCCTCTGTAAACTAGAGATGACAATAACATCTATGTCACAGAGCTGCCGTGTGGACCAAGTAAGCCAACACGTGTAAAGTGCAAACCGCTGTGCCAGGCACCTGGTTAATATCCAGTAATGTCGTCATCCTGGGGTTTCCTCTCTAGTAGCTCCAGACCCACTTCTGTGGTCCGAGGGCCTGTGTTCCCTGTGGGCAGCCTGGGATGGCTCCAGCCTCTGCAATGGCTTTATCCCACTGTCCGTGGATCTCCCAGAGGAGGCTGCTGCCTGGGAATGCAGCGGGCGATCGGATTTCTGCCCGGCTCGGCCCTGCAGGGTCTGGCCCAGGGCCTATGGGGAGGGAAGGTCAGCCTGACCCTTCGCTTGGTGGGGGTGGCCTGGAGCCTGGTAAGGTAACCCCACACCTCGGGCAGGTTTACCGGCTCTCAATGGGGCCCGTTGTGGCCGCGGATTTGATCCCTCTCGGCCTGCAAGGTGGGCAGGAGAGGAAGGCAGCTTGGGGCTCGCTCCTCCCCTGGGAGCCCCGGGCCTCTCTGGGCCACACTGGCTAGTCCAGGCTTGGGTTTGCCTTTCCGCCCCTGGGGCGAATCTCTGCAGGTGATTGTGTCTTTAGTGCTGGAAAGGATGGCACTTTGGCTCTCTTCCTCTCCCCCCCCCCCACCCCCCCGTTTCAGGTTTTAAATCACCTTTACAGCACCAGCTAACCAGCTCACAGCTGCCCTGTGAAGCAGGCAGCCTGGCCCACGCCATTTCACAGATGTGTAAGCAGAGGCTCAGAGAGGTGAAGTGACTTTCCCAAAGCCACACAGTGAGCGTCTGGCAGGGTTGGGAAGCCACCCAGGCCGTGTGGCTCCTTGTTCAGTTCTTTTTCATGAGGCCACCCAATGTAAGAGTCTTGGCAGAAGGTGCCCAGCCTTGCAGCTCTGCTTGACCCCTTGCCCTCTGGTCAGTGGCGTGTGTGGTCAGTGAGCACAGAGGGTTGGGATTATTTCCTGAGAGGCGAGAAGAACCTTGGCTGGCCCGGGGCCCAGCCTTTCCCCAGCACCAGCCACAAACCCTCCTGGCAGCCAGAGGTGGCAGGGGACAGAGCATGGCTGCTCCAGCTGAGGCATCTGCCCTGCCGCGGAGAGAGCTGGCCCTCCGAGATGGTCCTGTGGGGTGGGCAGGGGCTGCAGTGACCTGGGGACTCTGGATGCTTCTCCCAGGGAGGCAAGAGAGCAGCATTGTTGGGCCCACTTTAAGACTGGAGAAAGCAAGGCTCAGAAAGGCCCAGGGGCTGGTCTGAGCTGCGGCCGGCAGAGGGGAAACTGGAGTCCACCTCTTGATTCTAGACGCAGCCCCTCACCAGTCATGTCGCTGGGTCACGCCAAAGACCTGGCCTAGCTCTGAGTTAAGAGCGTGGCGGTTGGTGTCAGAGAGTTGTGGGCCTGAGTCCTGGCTCAATCATAACTTCATGTTCACTGAGCACTTCCTGTGTGCCAGGGGCTCGGTGAAGTCTTGACCTGTAATATTTTACTTAATCCTCAGAATAACCTCGTGTGGTAGACAGCGTGACTCTTCTCCACTTACAGCCGAGGAAACTGAGGCACAGAGATGCTAAGTGACTTCCCAAGGTCCTGAGGGGGGAAGCTGGGGTTTGAACCCCAGCAGAGTGGCTCCAGAGGTCAAGTGGGAACCAGCCAGGAGGACCACAGGGGCCCGACACACCTGCCCTATTCCTGGCACCGAGCCTGATGCACGGCAGCCCCTCCTTATGTGTTTGTTGAATGGATAATTGCATGAATGGATGTGAGGCTTTGACAAGGGGCTCAGCCTCTCCGAATGTCACTTGTCTCACTGTAAAGTGATGATCGCGTTGCCTACCTCCTGCGGCGATGGAAGGGTCCAGCGCGGTGATATTTGAAAGCCCCGAGCTCAGGGCTCGGGCCGTGGTCGCTGTGGTCACTCTGGGGAGACGGTGCCACTGAGCTTCTCTGAACCATGTCCTGGGAGCGGGTGGTGCTGCTCCGAGCTGTCGCACTGGCGCTCTGCTGCCTGCCCCGGGGGACAAAGGCAAGTCCTGTCTGCATGGGTGGCTGGCGGGTGTCACCTATGGCTGGCTTTGGGCTTCTTCTGGGCAAAGCCAGAGGAGAGAGGGGCCGAGGGAGGGTGCCATGACTGCGTGTGTGCCAGGCCCTCGTGTTCCTATCAGGCGCCCCCAGCCTGCTGCGTGGTCCACACACGCATTTTCTCGTCAATTTCCCCGGCCCGTCTTTCACCGACGTTTAGGGAGGTGGGTGACTTGCCCAAGGCCCACGGATGTGGAGCAGGATTCCAGTCTGCCTCATCTACTGCCTCCTGAGGAGGCCCCTCCAGTTGCTCCCATGTCCCCTGTGGGTTCCAAAAGTGGGGGCAGATGCCTGGGGCAGAACCAGATCAGGAGGGCCCCTGGAGGTCTCAGGGGTGCCTCCTACCTCAGCTGCCCGCGCCCCCTCAGATTTACTCTCTTTGTAAGTAGTTCTGACAGCAGGCTCTCTGCAGCAGGACTCAGGAGATACAATTCCATCCTAGGCTCTGCCACAGATGTGCTGTGTGGCCTTGAGTAAGTCCCTTCCCCTCTCTGGGCCTTGGTGTATGACCTGACACCTGCTGTTCTGTCCCTCGCATAAGGGGTATGATTTGTGCAACAGGACCCAGACTGGCCTTATCTCAGCCCCTTTTTAAGATACTAGGATATTGGGGACCTTCCACTCTGCCAGTTGGGACAACTGGGCTTGGAGTCGAGGACCAGGTTCTGGCATTGAATGGTCCTGGGACTGTGGAAAGCACGTGGCAGGGTGTGGTGGGGCTGGCTGGGTCCAGTCCCCTCGCCCCGCCCTGAGAGCTGGAGGTGTAGCAGAGAACACCCAGCGTTGGGGGAGAGCACGGCTTTGGGAGTTCATGAGATCTGGGTTTGACTTCTGGCCTTGCCACTTGCCCACTGACCTCTCTGAGCCTCTGTTTCCTCACCTGTAAAATAGAGGAGGTGAGACCTTCTCCCTAAGGCAGAGGTGAGGATGAAATGGGTTGACGTGTGTGACTCCCCAGCCACCCACTGAAACTTAGCAGGTACCCCATGGCGTGCAGGGGTCTGTTGAGTGTGGTAGGGAGGGGGTCAGAGAAAGTTCTGGAAGCCTTGCCAACAGCCCTGGAGGCTGAGGCCAGGAATAGAAGACCCCAGAGATGAGGCTCCTGATGGCCAGGCTGGCCTCCGCTAGCCCCTGAGAGGCCACACTGAGCGGGCAGTGTGGGCCTTCCCTCCCTCCCAGGGCTGCTGGCTGCATAAATTACTCGGCAGCCTTTGGGCTAATTTTACCTCCTTGGTTTTCATGAATCATTTCCCATCCGGGGGCGTGTGAGAGAAATGGAAACGGCTCTGCCAGCTGGATGCCCGGGCGCCAGCCGCAGTGAAACACCCATGGCGAGCCCTGCTCACGTGCCCTCAGAAGGGCTGCGCCCCGGAACAGGGCACCCAGGGACCCAGAAAGGCCCCCAGGGGCTGGATCCTTGCAGCCGTGTCCCTGTGCCTTTGTGTTATTGTGATTTGGGGTAAATGAGCCACAGCAGGTCCTGAGGCTGGAACTTGGGCTAAATCTAAAGGAATCTGGAATCAAATGGTTTTCCCATGAGGGTCATTGGGGTCTGTTTTGACCTCAGTGGTGGAGCTGTTTAGTGGAGACCCCTGTGACCTGTGGGGGGGCGTCTTTGTGACCCAGCTCTGGGAGTCTACACAAACGCTGAATTTACATAGTCACAGAATGCCAGAGCTGGCAGGTCCTAAAAGAAAGGCAAACCCCACCGCCCTGGGTAAACTGAGGCCTAGAGAGGGGAAGGAATTTATCTAAAGTCAGCGAATCAGGGGGAGAGGTCCGGCTAACAGTCATTTACTGAGTGCTTGCCACTTTGCTCACGGCAACACCGTTTGACGATTGTTATCCCCATTTTACGGAGAGGTAACTGAAGGCACAGAAGGTGAGGTGACTTCCCCGGATGGCACAGTTGTAAGCAGTGGAGCCACGCTTCGCATCCCCGCAGTCTCACTGCAGAAGCCACATTCCCGGCTTCCACACCAGGCTGCCCCGTGGAGTGGGTTTACGGGGTGGCTGTGAGGCCGTCCTGGAAGCCTCCAGCTCGCACCGTCTCGTTTCTTCTTCCATTCATGAAGTGTGTATTGAGGAACATTCTGGGCCCTGGAGACATGGAGCAGGCAGAGTGGACAGAGCCTGGGAGGCCGGGAAGGGCCCAACCCAGCACCCCCGTCTCCCCTGAGGCTGGGTTCTCAGAGGACCGTGTCTACACAGCACGTTGGTCTCTGCCACGCAGGCTGCAAACTCAGATGCCCAGCCCAGGCAGGGAACGTCCCTGAGTGACGCAGGCCAGCTGGAGGTCTGGAGAGTAAGTGCCTCGCCCATCCTAGCAGGGCCACCACCACCCAACTCTGGCAAATTATTGCCACATGGGACAGCCTGCCTGGTGTTGCTAGTGCTTCTGATTTTCCAGAAAAGGCAAAAATCCACGTTTTTCCACAAAATCTTCTGTTCCTTCAAAATCGGCAACTAAAGCAAAAATAAAAATTGAAAAAAAACAAAACAGCTGCCAGTTTGCAACCTGTGGGTCCTTTCTTCTGCCACCTCTCCACGGGCCTGCCTCTGATTGGAGCAGGTTCTTGTTCTAATTATCCCTCAGGGGCCACCTCTCCAACAAAGTCCCTTCACTGCTCGCCAGGGAAGACCCTACCCCATCCCGGATGGCAGTTCGTCACCTCCCACACTAGACTGCCACCTTGGAGTGGTGGAAGGGGCATGTTCTTTTATTTCAATATACTCCAGACAGCTGCTCTGCATCCTTTTCAAGCCTCTTAACCTCTCTGAGCCTCCATTTCCTAACTGAAAAACAAGTAAAGTAAAATTGTACTCACTAGGTTGTTGAAAGGACTAAGTACAGTCAGATAGAAACTCCAGTCAAGCAGGATTGGGCAAAAATGGAATTTATGGGCTCAGCAAAGTGAGAAGTGCAGGGGCATCTATGGCTTCAGGCACACTTGGATCCAGGGGCTCACACTGTCTGATCGGGACCAGTCTGTCCATCTTGCTCTGCTTTCTGCTGTACTGGCTCCATTCATAGGCAGGCTGCCGTCCATGGTGGCACAGTGGCTGGCTGCCAGCAGATCCATACTGATGTTCTATTCTCCAGCAGTCTCTCTTCCCAGCAGACTTCTCCAGAGCCCCGAAACTGCCGCTTCTGGTTGGCTGGGCCCTTTACCCTTCCCTGCACCATTCACTGCGACGGGCAGATGTGTGTGCTGCGTGGTCGGTCCTTGGTGCCACTCCTCTCCCCGAGTGGAGCATTTGGAGGAGGGGGCTCCCCAAGGACCAGGTGGCTTGGAGCCAGAAGGAGGAATGGATGCTAGCAGGAAAACCTACAGACATTCTACCCAGGCTGCAAGCTCGTGAGGGCGGGGACCTGTTCACCCTGGGGTTCCCAGCACCTAGGACGGTGCCTGGCCCTCCATAGCACGCGGACGCGCCACGAGTGAATGAATGGATATCCTCCACGTGCACAAAGCGCACCTGGCACGGAGACTGGCATCGGCCACATCTGGGGCCTCCTGCCTCCTTCCTGGAGGACCGGGAGGAAGGGCTTCTGTCCTCGCCAGGTTCACCTCCCCGGCGGCGTGTCACGGTTCTGCAGTGCCTCCTCAGTGTGGACTTGTCCGCTTGGCCGGAGAAGCCCCCGAGCCCCATTTGTTTGGGGCAGCTTGACAACCAGCTGGCTTATAGATTACAATAACTAGTGATCCCACCGCCTTGCGCGGGTACTGTTCTCCACAATCATCTCGTTCTTTGTTGACTTCGTTATGTCCTGGGTCCCGAGAATTTATGTCTGTTACTCTTTTGAGACTGAGCTGCAGGTAGACGTTTGATGCCGTCAAATGTGAGAAGGGGATATAGTGCATCCTGCGGGGTTGTGGAGAGGATTAAATTAGTAATAACACAGTGGAACACCTGGCACAAAGTGAGGGCTCAAGAACCAGCTTCTCTTGGGATCCCTTGAGATCAAGGTCTCAGTACGAGCCCGCGTGTAGGAGCCTTTCCATGAGTACGTGGGAAGAGAATTAATTAATTCTTAATAAATGGCCACTATTGATACACGCAGACACACCGACACACATACAGTTAGGGAAGAGCCCCAGTCTCGTGGCGTAGATGTCAGATGTGGCCGAGACTCCATGGATCATTCACACAGTTATTACACACAGCACAGCAAACAGCAGGACCAACAGCCTGGGAGCGCCAGTTACTGCGCCCTCAAGTCCCAGGGGTGATGTGCTGGACCCAGATGGTGACTGTGCAGACGGCGGGTTACACGGCACTGGAAGAGCTCAGGGCCAAGGGCTCGGCACCCTTTGTAGCAAGCAGTAGACCAGTCCCCTTGTTGCACGTTCACGCTGTGGTTGCCATGACCTACTTACCTACCTGTGTGAGTAGCTACCGAAATGGCTCAGGGGCAGAGGATGGGGAGGCCTTATAGTTTGACATACTCAGCAGGGACCCTCAGGACCCATGGTGGACTGCCTCTCCCATCACATACACACACACGCACACGCGTGCGTGCGTGTGTGCGCACCTTCCTTCTGCAAAGATGGAATGGTGGCCGGGCTGCCTGGTAGTGAGTTCCCTATTAGAGGTATTCATGCAGGCTTGGTGATGATACGTACTGTGGCTTCGAGCATCTTGCAATTTGACTAGTGCTTCTCAAACTCTGCTGTGCATACGAATCATCTGGAAATCTCCTTTTCTTAGGGAGGCTCTGGTTCGGGAGGTCTGGGATGCAGCTCGGGACTCTGCGTTTCTAATAAGCCCTGTGTGATGCTGACACAGCTGGTCCATGGCCCACACCTTGAGAAGCAAGGATTTAGGTGACTTTTGAGATTTCTTTGAATTCTGAGATTCTGGGCAAGACTGGGTGAATAAACAGCCAGTGGGAATGGCAGGGGTGGGATGGAGCAGTGAGGGAGGGACGAGAAGGAGACTGCAGAAGGAAAGGCTGGTGCTGGGGCTGTGGGCTGGCCCCGGGCCCCCTGGGTCCCTATGGCCCTGCAGCCCCTCCCTCTGCGCTCATGGTATAGACAGTGAGACCCATTTCCTTGTAGCTAAAACACCATGTGGTGTTTCACCAGGTCCTACCTTGCTAAACAGAGGCTCCAGCTCCGTGGTCAGGAGGATCATAGGTGTGAGAATGCTCAGAACATCCTGGAGAGGGGCTGGGAGACCAGAGGGCTGGGTGAGGGGCTGCCGAGCACCGACTGGGTTGCAGTGGGTTCGTATCTCCCACCGCCTCCCTCTGGGAGGCCTTGAGCAAGTCGCTTCCCCTCTGGGCCTCAGTTTCCTGGTCTAGAAAGGAGGGCCTTGGACCAGGAGTCTGGGCGCATCCTCTCAGCTCTAACAGCCTGTGGGAGGCAGTGAGATGTGAGAGCAGAGGATGTGTCGGGTCCCCCCCGGCACCCGGCTGCAGTCAGTACAGAATGGCCGATTATCCTGAAATGAGTCTTCATATCCAGGCCTCTTTCCTGCACGACCTTCCTACCCTCCCACTGTGTCATCTGCAAGTGTGGCTGCCCTGTGCCCGAGGTAGCCTCAGCCCAGAGAGCCTACACTGCTGGCAGCCTGCCTTGCCCCCCACGGGCACACGCCCCCCTCCCCAGGCCTTGTTTGGCTGTGCTCACTTGGTGCTTGGAACCCTGGAGACGGCTTGGCCTCGGGGAATTTGGTTGGCCCTCAGGGGCCCCTTCCACGGGGACAGCAGGTGCCTGAGATGAGCCCCCCGCCCCTCCCTCCGTGGACCGATGCCATCTCCTCGCCTCCTGCTCCACTCCCTGGCTTGCTGGGGGGCGGAGGAGGTGTCAGGGCAGCAACCTGGGACTTATTTTTTCAACTATTAATTCAAATATGTATTTTTTTAACGTTTTATTATGCAAAACACGTAGAGAGAAGAGTATAATAAACTTCCACAGAGCTAGCGCCCAGCCTCAACAATTAATAAATCCTAGGCATTACTAATATATTTTTAAAATCAGAAAGGCATGCATCTGGTGTAAAATTCAGTGAGAGGTAAGTCCCTCTCTTCCCTTAGCCCTCAGTCCCAGGAGCAGCAGCTGTCACAGCCGAGAGCTGTTCTGTGCATACATGAGCACAGATAAATGTGTATGTCCTTTTTATTTTCTTAAAATGGGACATGTTTATTTTCTTTTTTTGTGAGGAGATCACCCCAGTGCTAACATCTGCCAATCCTCCTCTTTTTTGCTGAGGAAGACTGGCCCTGGGCTAACATCCGTTCCCATCTTCCTCTACTTTATATGGGACGCCACCACAGCATGGTTTGACAAGCGATGCGTTGGTGCGCGCCTGGGATCCGAACCGATGAACCCCGGGCCGCCGCAGCGGAGTGTGCGCACTTAACCACTACGCCACCCAGCCAGCCCCAAGGACACGTTTATTTTCTATAACACATTTATATAGCTTACTTGCTTTGTGTCAGACGCCATTCTAAGTATATTACAAATATTAACTCATCTAATCCTCATAACAGCCTTACCAGGGAGGTGCTGTTAACATCCCCCAGACACAGAGAGGTTAGGGAACTCCCCCAACATCACACAGCGGTAAGTGATACAGTTGGAAGTTGAACCTAAGCAGCCCCGCACCGGAATCCAGCTCTCAACCACATTTTCTGCCGCCTCTCAAATTAACATACTGCTCTTTACCTTGATTTTGTTTTCACCACTAATTACGTAATCCATTCAGCAAATGTGGATTGTGTGTTTACTCTGCGCCAGGCACTGTTCTGGTGGCAGAGGATCCAGCGATGAACCAAACAGATGAACATCCCTGCCTTCCTGGAGCTTACATTCTAGCTGGGGAGACAGCCAGCCAATAATATAAATGAGTACTACATACATTTGATGGTGAGTAGTGCTCAGGAGAAAAAATAAAGCAAGGAAGGCGGGCAGAAAGTGGAAGGGGGTTGCAATTTTATATAGGGCGCCAGAGAACGTGACCTTGAGGAAAGGGCCCAGGGAGTGAGGGAGTGAGCCCTGTGGGTGTCTGGGGAACAGCATTCCAGGCAGAGGAACAGCCAGTGCAAAGGCTCTAGCCGGGAGCGTGCCACGTTGCAGGCAGAGTGAGGCAGGCCGTGTGGCTGTGGCTTCAGGCCAGAGGGAGAGGTGGCTGGGTCCAGCGTGGTGGCCGTGGAGGAGCGGGTGGAGTCTGTTTCCTCGCCTCCTTCTTGGAAACAGCCACCTGTTGTGTGGCTGTGCTGTCACTGATTCAACCAACCTCCAGATGGACACGTTAGTTGTTTCCAGTCTTCTGCTCTTCTGGACAGCGCTGCAGTTGAACACTCTTGCACATGTGTCTCGGAGAAAGTCCTGGAAGTGAAACGGCAGGCTTGGAGGTTATGTGCATTTTTGAACGGTTGTGAATGGTTCCCGGTGCCAAATTGCTCTCCATAGGGCACCAGTGCCTGCTTCCCCCGGCAATGCATGAGAGAGCGTGCTCAGCTTGTAGTTTCGGGTCAGGTCTCGGGCTTACGGGAGACGGGTGGCTGAGGGTGAGATGCTGTGGGCCCACCCGATTTGCCCCTTTGTAGGGCGAGGCACTGTCGAGGTGGACGCTTTACAGAGGCACAGCCAGAGCTCTGGACCCAGCCGAGTGGACCCATGGGTAGCTGGGGCCTGCACCTTTGGTAGGGAAGGTACCAGTGAGGATGGCCGTGGATGCACACAACAGAAACCCTGTCCTCAGCGAGCTGGGGTAATGTCCCCGTCTCTGGGATGTTTTCCGATTCCAAACCATTCTCTGATTCTCCGACACCAACTGACACTAACTATCCAGAATTAGTGCGGATCCCACAGGTTGAGGACTCAGGCCCACAAGACTGTCCCCACCTCAGATGCCAGTCACAAGTCCTGGGCCACCGTACTTCTGACCAACACGAATCAGGAATTTCCATGACCCCCTCCTCAGGTTCTAGAATTCGCTAGAATGACTCATGGAGCTCAGGGAAATGCTTTACTTACTATTACTGGTTTATCATAAAGGATACAACCCAGGAACAGCCATATGGGAGAGGTGCATAGGGCAAGGTATGAGGAGAGGGGCGCAGAGCTTCCGGGCTCTCTCCAGGGCACCACCCTCCCAGCACCTCTGTGTGTGCACCAACTGGGAAGCTAAGAATCTGTACAGAGCTCAGTCTCCAGGCCTCCCCCCTCCCCGGAGGTCAGTGGGTGGGGATGCAAGTTCCAACCCTCTAATCTCTTAGTCTTTCTGGTGACCAGCCCCATCCTGACGCTGTCTAGGGTCCCCATTCTAAGTCAGCTCATTAGCATAAATTCAGCTGTGATAGCAGGGGCTGCTTATGAACAATAAAAGACTCTCCTATTTCTTGGGAAATTCCAAGGATTTTAGGAGCTCTGCGCCAGGAACTGGGGACAAAGACCAAATATATTTCTTTTTTTTTTTTCTCGGTGAGGAGGATTGGCCCTGAGCTAACATCTGTGCCAATCTTCCTCCAGTTTGTATGTGGGGTGCCGCCACAGCATGGCTTGATGAGTGGTGTATAGGTCCACACCCGGGATCCAAACCTGCGAACCCCGGGCCACCGAAGCAGAGTGTGCAAACTTAACTGCCACAACACTGGGCCGGCCCCGGATCAAATATATCTCTCACGATACCACACCTTCCCTCTGCTCCGCTGTCCTAGCTTCATCCTAAGGGTGCTTGCTGCCGAGGTCCTCTGCTGGACGTGGCTGCCGTTGGCAAGAGCGGCTGCGTGCTTTCTCCCGAGGGCGGGCTCAGCACCTCCTGGATCTCAGTAGGTCCTGTGAGGGAGCTATGGCACCTGAACAAAGTCCGGTTCTGTTCGTGGAGGGGGGGGAGTGGGATCCAGCAAGCCACCAGCAGTGTCCACTGTGCGAAGCAAACACGTACAAAGGGTGCCATCCTTCACCACCTCCTCCACTCGACTCGCGAACCTTTACGCCGCTCCTTCCAACTTCTCATCCAAGTCTTCCTAGCAATGGAGTCAACCTGTTAACCTTTCAAAGGCTCTGCAGGAGGAAGCACCTTGGTTGAATGTGCTCCCGGGGCCCAGGCTGGCTGCGCGGCTGATGCTTAGTGGAAAGTGCGGTGCAGATGAAGATGTGAAACTCGATCGGCCATGACCGGGGCAGGAGCCTCTACTGGCTGGACCCCAGTTTCCCCAGCTGCAGCATCAGGGGCTGGACGGGGTCGGAGGTCCCCACAGGGGAGTTCGTTGGCTTCAGGGCCTCTGTAGAATTTTTTCTTTGTTTTTATTAACAGATAAGTACATATAGAAAAATGCACATATTATAAAAGCTTGATTCACTATGTTTTTACAAACTTAACACACCCATGGGACCAGCACCCCAGAACTCCGTTTCCTGCCCCTTTCTAGTTATTCCCAAGGATAAGCACTAACACCTCTAACACCATAGTTTTGCCTATTTTTTTTAACTTTATGTAAATTGAATGATACTCTTTGGGGTCTCGTTTCTTTTCTCAGCGTTATGACTCATTCATACTACAGCGAGAAGTTGTTGCTCATTCTCATTTCTGCATACTATCGTATCCACTGAGCTATTTTTTTTTTTTTTTTTTGGTGGGGGAGATTAGCCCTCAGCTAACATCTGTGGCCAATCCTCCTCTTTTTGCTGAGGAAGATTGGCCCTGGGCTAACATCCGTGCTCATCTTCCTCTACGTTATGTATGGGACACCTGCCCCAGCGTGGCTTGATAAGCGGTGCGTAGGTCCGCGCCCGGGATCCAAACCCGCGAACCCTGGGCCACCAAAGCAGAGCGGGAGAACTTAACCACTACGCCACCAGGCTGGCCTCCTATTGTTTAAACATAAAGAAGTGTAATGGATATCGTACAGTTCCCTGTAATCAGCGTGCCAAATTGCTTTGCTTTTGCTCAGAATGATAACAACTAATCAATGTGTTAACCCTGGTTATCATATAACCTGTGTCATAGGAGAAACTAGGAAAATGAGTGACTTATTACACAATACATGCAGTATGTTTAGTAGACAAAATCTTTCAAATGGGAATCAGAAAGAAAAATAAACACAGAGGTGCTTCACGGTAGAATTATTGGTGCCCTTATTGATCAATCTATTGATTGAGTAATTGATTCATTCATCAAATGTGCATAAAGTGCCACTTCTGTGCCTGGTCTTCAGTCTTTTTTTTTTTTTTTTTGTGAGGAAGATCAGCCCTGAGCTAACATCCATGCTAAGCCTCCTTTTTTTGCTGAGGAAGACCAGCTCTGAGCTAACATCTATTGCCAATCCTCCTCCTTTCCCCCACCCCCAAAGCCTCAGTAGATAGTTGTGTGTCATAGTTGCACATCCTTCTAGCTGCTGTATGTGGGACGCGGCCTCAGCATGGCCGGAGAAGCGGTGCGTTGGTGTGCGCCCGGGATCCAAACCCGGGCTGCCAGCAGCGGAGCGCACGCACTTAACCGCTAAGCCCCGGGGCCGGCCCTTCAGTCTTTAATTTGGACTCCTCCTTCCTCCCAACTAATGGGTTGGATCTCAGCATCTAATGACAAGTGGGTAAAGACGGAAGGATCTTAGATATTATCTTCTCGAGCAATTTCTAAACTAAATTAGTATGAAGAGTTCCTTTAAAGAATTTTTAAGCAACATTTTTTTTCTCATAAGCAAAAAGAAGAAAACAGAAACTCTCTTTAACATAACCCCCGAACTAACCACTAGTGATACCCCAAAATGTATCCTCCCAGACTATGTGTACAAATCCATATAGCTAGCTATATGTGTATATATTTTTGAATGGAATTATTTTGTATCCATCTTTTCACAACTTTCATTTTTAAAAAAAAATAGACTTTATTTTTTAGAGCAGTTTTAGGTTCACAGGAAAATTGAGCCGAAAATACAATGTTCTCATATACCCCCTGCCCCGCCCCCGCCCACAACCTCCCCCACTATGGACATCTTGCACCAGAGTGGGACATTGTTACAATAGATGAACCTACATCGACACAACATTATCACCCGAAGCCCATGGTTTCCATGAGGGTTCCCTCTTGGTGGTGTACATTCTATAGGTTTGGACAAATGTATGATGACATGTATCCATCGTTATAGTATCATACAGAGTAGTTTCATTGCCCTAAAAATCCTCTGTGCTCCGCCTATTCATCCCTCCCTCTCCTTAACCCTTGGCACCACTGATCTTTTTACTGCCTCTGTAGTTTAGCCTTTTCCAGAAGGTTCATATAGTTGGAATCATCTAGCATGTAGCTTTTTCAAATTGGCTTCTTTCACTAACTAATAACTTTCATTTTTCCTTAACAAGACGTTGAACGTGTGTTTCCATGTCAATAAATATTCTTCTAAAGCATTGTTAATTGCCGTCCAATATTTCATTGTGTGCTCTATATTAACTTCTGTCCTGTTGTCGAAGTTTAAGTTGTTTCCTATTTTTTGCTACTCAATAGCATTGCAGAGGATAGCCTTCTGGGTAAATCTTTGCACACAACTTAATGATGTCCTTAGCATGAATTCCTAGATTGGGGATTGCTCCTACAAACATTTTGCTCATTTCAAGCCTTTTGATATGTTTCCAAATTGCCCTCTAGAAAGGTTACCGACTTATATTCCAACCATAGGGTATGAGGGTATTTCCTCTCTACCCTTGCTGACTCTGAATATTGTCGAAATTTTTAATCTTTGCCAAATTAATAGAGGAAAAATGATATTTATTTGTTTTCATTTATATTTATTTGAGTATTAAAGTTTTGCAGTTTTCCATAAAGCATATTGGCCATTTGTCTTTCTTCTTTTGCAAATTGCTTTTTCATGTTATTTTCCATTTTTTTTCTATTGAGATGAGTATCTTTATAGTCTAGGTTTATTAAAAGTGTTTCTCTATTAAGGGTGTTAACTGCTTGCAAAGGCCCTCTTTTAATGTCAACAAATTTTCACCAATTTACCCACCTGATGTCTGTTATACTTTTTTTGTGTGTGTGTGAGAAAGATCAGCCCTGAGCTAACATCCATGCTAATCCTCCTCTTTTTGCTGAGGAAGACCGGCTCTGAGCTACCATCTATTGCCAATCCTCCTCCTTTTTTTCCCCAAAGCCCAGTAGATAGTTGTATGTCATAGTTGCACATCCTTCTAGTTGCTGTATGTGGGACGCGGCCTCAGCATGGCTGGAGAAGCTGTGCGTCGGTGCGCGCCCAGGATCCGAACCCGGGCCGCCAGTAGCGGAGCGCGCACACTTAACTGCTAAGCTACAGGGCCGGCCCTATACTTTTAAAATAAATAAAATGAATGATAATAACTAATACGCCAGGCGTTATGCTATGTAAAACAGCCCTATGAGACAGGTTCTGATATCAGGCCCATTGGACAGATGGGGAAACCGAGGTAGCAGTGATTAATTAATTTTCTCAAGGTTACATAGCCTGTAAATGGCTGTGCTGGTGTCAGTTGATAACAAAACACGTGGTGACATAGGGATTCTATGTATTCAGTAACACTTTTTAATAAATGTATCTTTCGTTCATCACAAAAGTATCTACATACATTTGGAAATCTCAAGGCATGTAATTCCTTCTCTGTATAAGCAGCACTTGCTGGGCGTATGAATTCAACAACTCTCTGTAATGATTCCATGCTCTCTCCTCATCACCCTCATGGTTTACTGTTAAGAACCAGGCTGGACCTTTCATTTTTCAGGAAGGGGAAACTGAGGCTCAGGACAAGGCAAGAACTTGCTCAGTCACCTAAAAAGTTTATGGCACAGCCAGGACTGAGACCCAGGGCTGAGGATACCCAGCCCGGGTCAGTCTGTGACTTGGGCCAGCCCCCTAATTTCTTATACCTTTGTTATCAGAGGGGACAATAGAGGATGATGTGGTGGAACCAGAGCAGACCTTCCTGATTCTCACGGTGCCAGCCTCTAGGGAAACCAAGTGGGTACAGAGTCCCAGTCCTTTGGCCACCCCGGCTGCTGGGCATTCCAGGCCTCTGGCACCCTGCCAAGGGGGAAAACAGAGCTGCAGGCTCCTGAGCTGCATTCTGCCCCCTCCTCTTGGGTTTGCATCTCATTGCTGGGTTTGCAACATGCCTAATCTCTGCATGTGCAGACTCAGAGGAGCCAGCTGAGAGGGAACGTTGCCAGCAGCTTGTAGTCCTCTGTGAGGCCTGCTGACCACCCCTCCCCCAAGTCCCTTACTGGGCAAGCAGGGCCAGAGCCATCTGCAGACTCAGCTGCTGGAGATTCACCTGGCTCAGGCCGCACAATGCCCGCTGAGATGGACCCCAGGAAGGACACAAGCCCGTGTTCTCTCTCTCTTCCCAAATGGAAGTTCATCGGGTCCTGCCGTATCCCATCTTCTCCCTCCCTGCCCCCATGGCCTTCATTACAGACACAGAAAGGAGTTGTAATGCCCATCAGTCATGCAAGTGAGGCTTGATCCTGGTTCTCCAGGCAGCTGGACTCCTCCAAGAAGGGAGAGACCTTAACCGTGCAGTCAATAAATAGGCATCAAATAATGAGAATTCTGTAACCCATCATGTTTCCCTTTATGCTTTAGCTGCCAGGAGGCTCAGAACCGAATGAAAAGCTAGACTGCTAACTTATCTTACCGCAGATTCGTGGTATAACTGGCATCACTCTTTCCCCATGAGGTCTCTGGTTGTTCAACTGTCCTGTCGAGTACATGTTTGTGTTATAAATCATCGCCATTCTTTTATGTAATGAAGGTGGGATGTAAATGAAAAATAAGACGTGAAAGGAAGTGGCCCATAGACGTCTCTACTCTGAGATAGAAATGAATGCTTTTTCCAGAAGGGGCTGGTTTTCCTGGGACCATTTAAGACTTAGAAAAATGTCTGTGTGCCTTTTCCCTCCATCTGTCTCTCTCTCTCTGTCTCCCTCTTCCTTCCCACCTGTTTTTTTCTGCACCCTTTCCTCTCTTCTCTTCTCCTTCCCCTCCATCCTTTATTCTGTTACTATTGCGTGCTTTTCCCTCCTTTCCTTCCCCGCATTTTGGTCTTTCTTCCCTCCATCCCCTCCTCCCTCTCTCCTCTTCCTGCTCAACCCCTTGCCTCTGGACAGCCAGTTCAACATTCATATCCCTTTATCTCATTTATTCCTTGTGGGGATAACCTGGCAATTGTGATTATTTCCATTTCACCCAGGAAGACACGGAGGCCTAGAGAGTTTAAACGATGTGCCCATGGTCACACAGCTTATATGTTACAGCTTATTATCAGATGCAGGCTCCAGGCCTCATGAGTCTAATTCAACCCCACTCTCCACGGTATCTCACTGCCTCTTGTGCCAGCCTCCCCACCTGGCTGCTCACTTTCCCTGGCAGAGATCACTGCCCCCCAAGGAGAAGAGGATTCAGAACAATAACCCGCCCACCCTGTCTCCCCTTCTGAGGTCTCTTTTAGAGTGGAGATTCTCAATGGGGCCAGCAGGACATATCAGAGCGGGGCAGAGAATTAAGACATGGGCCATTTGGTCATTAATTCATTTGGCAAATGTTTATTGAGAACATGCTATGTGGTAGGCAAGACTTAGGCCAGGGAAAGGCAAGTAAGACACTGAGGGTGCAAAATTTAAGGAGGCGCTCACTCCTAGGTGCCATTTCTTCAAACACATGCCCCTGAGAGCGGGTGCCTCCTTAAGGTTCATGCCCTAGCACCTTGCTTGTCTTTTGCACGCTCTGCCCTGGTGCCAGGCATGTTTCAAGTGCCGACAATTTAATGGTGAGCAAAAGAGCCTGCACCCTGCCCTTTGGGAGTTATAATCTATTATAGGAAACAGATACTAATCGAATCGTTATGCTAACAAAAGACGGTTTTAAGTGTGACAAGTCCCATGTGACATGGGGCTGGAGAGAGTATTCTGGACTGGGGGACAGTGAGGGCTGAAGGATGCGTAGGAGTTTTCCAGGTGTGCGGCCGGCGGAGGACACAGCAAGTTCACAGACCCCACGGCAGGGTGGAGCATGGCATACAGGTGGGACTGGTGCGGGGCAGAGGGGCCAGAGAAGGGAGCCCAGTGCAATATGGTCCCAAACTGTTTCTAACACAGTGCCTGAGTTTGCAAATGACTGACTTTAAAAAAATAAATTGCAACAGAGAGAATTCAAAGCCACTCCTTAATGAGATCACTCACAGCCGCCTTCCTGATCAGCTATCTTCAGAGGGATGTGCAGAGACTGTGTCGAGCTCCCTCCAAACTCATCTCTGTCCGTTGCATACAGCAGTGTCTGTGATAGAAGCTAACATTTGTCACATTTTCCAGATGAAGAAATGGAGCACAGAGAAGTTATATAACTTGCTGTCTTAGTCAGCTCGGGGCTGCCATCACAAAATGCCACAGACAGGGTAGCTTAAACAACAGACATTGATTTCTCGCAGTTCTGGAGGCTGGGAAGTCCAAGATCAAGGTGCTGGCTGATTCGGTTCCTGGTGAGGGCTCTCTTCCTGGCTTGCGGACTTGCTTTCCCCCTGCCCTTACCTGGTGGAGAGAGAGCTGTGGTGTCTCTTCCCTTTCTTAAAAAGGGACCAGCCCTATTGGATGAGGGCCCCACCCTATGACCTCATTGAACCTTCATCACTTTCTCACAGGCCCTTCTCCAAGTGCAGGCACCTTGGGGGTGAGGGTATCTACATATGAATTGGGAGTGGGGGGCACACAGACATTCAGTCCTTAACACTTGCCCAGGGTCATAGAGCTAACCAGTGGGATTCTAACGCAGCTGGAGAGCCCAGGCTCCCAACAGCTAGACTTAACTGCCTCGGGATGTGTTGTGCGTGAATGTTGCCCAGCCAAGTGAGACCTGCTTCTCAGGACAAGCCGTGTTCAGTGATCCTTTACAAATCCCTCGGGTCTTGCCCCCACCTGGCAGCTGGACATGTGGGCTGAGGCCTGAACTCACCCCAGCGTGATTCCAGTGGTCATCCTTCTGGAAGAGGACTGGGCTGAGGGTGGGGCATGGAGGTAAACCAGACCTGACACATAACGCTTGAAGTTGGGGGTTCTCCTGTTTCCAGTTGACTCAGAGGGGGCCCCAGGCTCTAGTCCAGACTTCACCAGGAATGGGCTGCGTGACCTTGGGCAAGTCACTCGACAGCTTCCAGGTTCCTGCCTCGGTGACCCCCAAGCCCTGCGCCCTCACGGGTGGCTGGGGGCCATCCCATGGGCCATGAGATCGGCCAGGCACCAAGCGCGGAGCCCCCCCATATACTGCTGCCAGGAGGCAGGCGACCTGCAGACGCGGGGTGCCCACCCCAGGCCGTGCAGATGGGGAAGGGGGCGCGCGCGCGGTGTGGAGCTGGCGCGTTGGGTGTCCGCTCCGGTCGCGCCGCAGGCCGCGCCCAGTGGGCTGCGGAGGCTGGGAGGGCGCACGGTGGGCCGCTCGTGCGTTTCGCAGACCTGCTCCGACCCCCGCCTCCCCGGAGCTCTCACTCCCCCCGCCCCACGCCCGCCCGGCGCCCCCCGGGCCGCGTGAGGGCCGAGCCCCGCGGGAGGGGCTGGAATTCCTCCCCGGCGGGGCCCCCTCCCGGGCGCTCGCTTCCTCCCGCTCCCTGCGCGCCCCCCTCCCGGCCGCCAGCCAACTGCGTGCCCCCGGGGCCGGCAAGAAGCCACATGCCCCCGCAAGGAATGCCGGGCCTGGCGGGCGGGGGGCGGGCGCTGGGCAGGGCCGGGCCGGGCAGGGCAGGGAGCTCCCCGCCGGGAAGGTTGGTGAGAGGGAAAGAGCGAGCCCGCGCCCTCCCCGGCCCCCGCGCCGCCCCTGCGCCCGGCCGGTGCGCCGCCCTGGCCCGATCGCAGGATCTCACACTTTCCCCGCCGGACACCGGACGGGACGACCCGCGGGCTTCGGGGGCTGGGGGCACCCCGGGGGCTGGGGCGGGGCGACTCGGCCCGCCCGAGCGGCCCGCGCCCCCTTCCGCGCGCCCCCGTCCCCGCCGGCTCGGAGGAGGGGGCAGGCCGTCCTGTTTCCCCACACCCCTCCCAGCCGCCGCCGGCTTTGGGGCCCCGGTGGGGAGCAGGGGGCTGATTAGCCGAGGAGCAGGGGTGTGGCCAGCGGGGCCCTGGGTAGTGAGTCACACACGCTGCTCGCCCAGTCCAGGGGCCGAGCGCGATCCCAGCCCGAGCTGCGCGCTGGCCCGGCCCGAAGAGTGTCCCCGGGCTTGGCATGAGGACCTTGGGGTGCCGAGGGAGGGGCTGAAGCCCTGCGCGGTGGTGGAGGAGGGCGGTAAGCGGAGGGCTGGGATGACTCCCCTGGCGAGCGGGGTGGGGCTTGGAGTCAGGGCTGGTCCAACGGCCCACGCCGGGACCCCCAGGCCCCGCCTGTACCTGCTCTGAGCTGGCAAAGCGGGCCTGGCCGCATTCCCTGGCAGCCTCCGGGTGAGGGGCTGCGCAGCCGGGCGCTGAGGGCTCACTTCATCTGCCCGCCCCCCTTGGCCCCAGCTGGGCTTGAGTCGATGCCTCCCCTGCGCCCCATTGCAGAGTTTTGTGCGTGGCTCCCGTGGGTTCCCCATACCCTTTGCCCTTTGCTCTTGGGGTCCAGACTGTGCCACCCAGCCCTGCCTGCTGGCCTGAGCTGCCCCCGACCCCTGACCCCACGGGGCTGGTGGCTCCAATCGTCCCCAGGACCAGCCCAGGATAGAAATGGCATTTCCTCTTGGCCGGGCTACAGCTGTTTTTGTTGTCTGTGTTCTCAAGCGCTTCCTCTGGGGATGGCAGGGAGGGTAACCAGACTCCACGGGACCCCTGCTTGCCCTCTCCGCCACTCACCCCTCTTCCCCTGTCTCTTTGATCCTCTTCGTGTGCTGGTCCCGCCTTCACGTCCCCAGGACAGAATGACTGAGAACATGAAGGAGTGCCTGGCGCAGACCAAGGCGGCCGTGGGGGAGATGGTGACCGTGGTGAAGACCGAGGTCTGCTCACCACTCCGTGACCAGGAGTATGGCCAGCCCTGGTGAGGCCCCTATGTGGGAACAGGACGGGGAGAAGGGGGACTCGCTGGGCGGGGTTGGGTGGAGACCCCGGGGAGAGTTCCCACTCCTGCCCACCTTCCTCGTCCTGCACGGAGCAGCTCCTGGGACCAGAGGTGAGCACAGGCTCTAGAGAAATCCAAGCAGTGGGTAGCCCGAGAAGGCCTGGGCTCGGGTCTCAGGACCCCTACCGTCCACCATGACCTGGCGGGCTGCCTGGGGCTCCTCCACCTGCCCCACGTCCCCGAGGCCTCCTGGCCAGGTCCTCAGCTCCTCTGCCCCCCAGCCTCTCACTCTCTGATGGCTTCTTTGCTTTCTTTCCTGGCGCCTGTCCTGGCCAGCTCTAGGAGACCAGACCCCTCAGCCATGGAAGTGGAGCCCAAGAAACTGAAGGGGAAGCGAGACCTCATCATGCCCAAAAGCTTCCAGCAAGTGGACTTCTGGTGTAAGTGCAGCTTGGGGCACTGCCTGGGGTCAGCCCCACCCCCACCCCGTCGCTGCTGAGGGACTCTGCAACGATAATGCTGATGACAGGCGCTGCCTGTCAGGTTCTTACACAGGTCCGGGGCTCAGTTAAGCCTCACCACTAGCCATTGAGGTGGCTGTTATTGATCCCATTTCCCAGATGAGGACACTGAGGCTTGGTGAGGTCACCCAGCCCGCAGATGCACAGTTGCAATTCAAACCCAGACCCATCTGACTCCAAAGCCGTGCTCTTTCTTCTGCTTTTTCACACTTGAAACAAAGGGAGCTACTGGTTTTCTGAGCAGTGGCAGCCGTGTCCTTTGAGCCCCCAGGGAGGGTAACGGGTGATTGCTACTGAAGATTCAGGTGCCTGTGGCTGGATAGGGTGGAGCCAGGGCGGGGACTCCTGAGTCCTGTGCAGTGTGCTTTCCTCTGCCCTGCACTGTCCTCAGGGTGGGCTTCTCGTCGGCCCCTCAGCCTCCTCCACGGAGGTCCCGCCTCCCCGCAACACCCGCAACAACTGAGGCTCTCTCCTCTCTCCATCCCTCCAGTCTGCGAGTCCTGCCAGGAGTACTTTGTGGATGAGTGCCCGAACCATGGCCCCCCGGTGTTTGTGCCCGACACGCCGGTGCCCGTGGGTATCCCAGACCGGGCGGCCCTCACCATCCCGCAGGGCATGGAGGTGGTGAAGGAAGCCAGTGGGGAGAACGATGTGCGGTGCATAAATGAGGTCCTCCCCAAGGGCCACATCTTCGGCCCCTACGAGGGGCAGATCTCCACCCAGGACAAATCAGCTGGCTTCTTCTCGTGGCTGGTGAGTGTCCCCTGGGCTGTTCCATGGGAGAGGGTGCCGAGGAGCCTGGAAGGAAACCAGCAGGGGGAGCCATACGCCGGCCCAGCCTGGCCCAAGAGCTTTTCTGCCGTCACTCCGGCACACGTGCGTGGTGGATCTTGCTATCCCCTTACCCCGATGAGTGGCTGCGACCCTTGATGGCTGAGGGCCATGCTGAAGAGCCGTCTGGCAGTAGTTGGCTGAATCAGTGGTGGGGCTCCAGGAAGAATCGCAGAACTCAGGGCGGTTTTCCCATGAATCCTTGTGTGTTTGGCAGGCCATTCAGTGGCATTTACGGAGGGTTTACCCAAGCTCTCCTCTGGAGCGGGTGACTTGGGGCTGGGGTCCGGGGGATGCACAGCATGACCTTCAGCTCAAAAAGCGGTAATGCCAGGTGCTGGGCTAGATGCTGGAGGTAAAGCTTTCAACCAGACAGGTATGGTCCCTGCTCTCAGGGAGCGGGCAGTCTGGTGGGGAAACATATTGAACAATTCATACACGTGTGATAATTGCTACTGAAGGGGGCGGTGAGGATGCTCTGGGAACAGCGGGAGACAGCAGTGTGCGTAGTGCTCAGGAATTTGGGGCCTGGAACCCAAGTTCATTATGTCAGCTAGCTTTGCTGTTTACTCTCTAATGTGACCTTGGACGAGTCATTTACCCTCTCTGGGCCTGTTCTGTAACAGGACAATCACAGCCGATGGTGAAGATTAAATGAGTCCGTCCTGTAAAGTTCTTAGAATCATAATTGCCCTTGGTAAGCGCGCAGTGACTATCAGCTGTCATTATGGTTCTCAGCCTACTTGAGGGATGTGGGCAAGATTTCCTTTAGCCTGAGACCTGAAGAATGAGTAGCGGTCATGGAAGGGGATGGAAAAATGCTCCGTGCAGACAGAGCAGCTGAGAGAGGAACTCGGAGAAGTACGGTGGATAACAGCAGTGGGCCTGAGAGGCAGAGTGGCGAGGAATTGGCAGAGGAGGGAGGCAGGGGCCGGATCGTGCTGCGTTTCATAAGCCAGGGTGAGTGCGTGCCCCGTCCAGCGGGCAGGGGAAGCCAGTGAAGCCCTCGAGCAGAGGTGTGACTCAGTTAGGTTGCACAGTGGAGAACTGGGATTCCAGGTAGGAGGCTGGGGTGCGGGTTCAGGTGAGAAAGGTGATGGCTTAAGCTGAGGTGCTAGAGGCCTATTGGAGAGAGATTTAGGGGAGAGAATCTCCAAGGTTTGTTGATGGATGAGATGCGGAGGTGAGGAAGAGGGGTTTTCAAAGATCTGAAGAGGAAGGATTATCAAAGACGACTCTCAGGCGTCAAGTTTGAGCAGAGAAGGGGACGTGGGACAATAGAGAAAGGCAGGCTGCGGGTAGGAATATCATTCATTATTCATTGAATAAACACTTCTTGAGGGTCTCCTTTGTACCAGGCGCTGGGCTGGCCCTGGGGATACAATGGTGGGCCAGATCAGACATCAGTTCTGCCCTCATAGAGTTTACTGTGGGGGACATGGAATGAATCAAAGAATAAGATAAATAAGTTAAAATTATGACTGGAAGGTGATGGAGAGAGAGTGAAGCCAGGAGCAAAGTGAACAAGCAGGGGGACTGGTGTGGCCAGAGGTCGGGGAAGGCGTCCTGATGGTCGAGCTGTGATTGAAGGAAGAGAATGCCCACCAGGTGAAAGTGCGGGAGGGGCATCCAGATGGATGGGACAGCATGTGCAAAGGCCCTGTGACAGGAGAGAGCACAGCATGTTTGAGCAGCTGGAGGAAGGTCGGTGTGCCTGGAATGCAGCAAACAGGGGCCTGGAGGAGACGGAGGCTTGGCTATATAGGGCCCACTGGGCTAAACTGGGACTTGTGTTCTTTATTTTAAGAACAATGAGAAGCTTTCATTTATGTTTTGAAAGGGTGACTTTGACTGCAGGCTGGAGAACTGGTGGGGGGAGGGGGCGTTGGTCCAGAATGGATGGCCACTCCCCGTGCACCAGTTAGGGGGCAGTGGTTGTTCTCTAAGTCCCCGGTGGTGGAGGCTAGGGCTAGGGTGGGGGCAGAGACGTGGAGACAAGTGAACTGGTTTGTGAACCATTTCAGAGATGAAAGAGATTTGATTTGGAAATCGACTAATTGGCCTAAGTAAGGGAGAGGGAAATGTCAAGAACACTCCGGCAGTCTCCCCTCCCAACAGATCAGGGATGATGCCTTTCTCTGAGAGAAGTGGAAAGCTGGATGGGGACTGGGTGGACAGAAAGCTCCTGGTTTGGGTTTTGGACTTGTTGAGTTTGAAGTTACATCAAGTTATCCAAGTAGAGATGTCAAGTAGGCCGTTAGATTTATGGGTTCCCAGCTAGGAAAGGAGGCTTGGAGATGTCACATCACGAGTCACCTGTGCATAGGTGGTCAGAGGGGCTGGGGGTGCGGAGGGCAGCCCCCAGGGTGAACGGGCGGAGCGAGAGGTGGAGAGGGTCTAGGACTAAGCTTTGAGGAACTTCGTGGTCCAGAAGGGGAGCTTGATCCTGCCAGGGAGGCAGAGAAGGAGCAGCCTGAGAAGTAGACAGGCCAGCATGGCGAAGAGTATCAAATTCTGCTGAGAAGCCAAGCAAGAGAAGGGCTCATACTGTCCGCTGGATTTAGTGCCAGGAAGTCGTTGGCGACTTTAGCAAGAGCTGTTCCCATAGATAGTGGTTGTCACCCTGGGGCGGTTTGCTCCCCCTTCCCCACCCCGTGGGACAGTTGCTGTCACAACTCGGGATGGGGATATGCTGCTGGCGTCTAGAAGGTAGAGGCCAGGGATGCTGCTAAACCTTTTATAATGCACAGGACAGCCTCCTACAACAACGAATGATCTGGCCTTAATTGTCAACAGAACTGTGGTTAAAAAATCCTGCAGAAGATGATGAGATGGAAACATTGTTAGAATGGAGGTGACCAGGGGGCCGGCCTGGTGGCATAGTGGTTATGTTCACATGCTCCGCCTCGGCGGCCTGGCGTTCGCGGGTTTGGATCCCGGGCACGGACCTATGCACCACTCGTCAAGCCATGCTTTGGTACCGTTCCATGTACAAAATGGAAGAAGATTGGCACAGATGTTAGCTCAGGGCCAATCTTCCTCAGCAACAAGAGGAGGATTGGCATCAGATGTTAGCTCAGAGCCAGTCTTCCTCACACACACAGAAAAAGAATGGAGGTGACCAGTATAGTCACTTCTCAGAAGTTTGATTAGAGATGAGATAGACATAAGATAAAGTGGAGAAAAGAGATAGGAGATGGGAAGGGTGATGGCTGGAGGAAGACATGGGGTCAAGGGAGTGTGACCCCCATTAACATGAGAGAGACTTTAACATCCTTAAAAAAACCCAACAGAAGGAGTCCTACTGAAGAAATGGTTGAAGATAGAGTAGAGATAAGGCTTGATGGATAAGCTTTTACATTACCTGAGAAGGTTCAGACAGAGACATTGGAGATGGAAAGGAGGTGGGTCAATATTTTTTCTGTCACTGGAGGGATATCCTAGAGGTTTGGAGCAGATGAAGGGAGGTAAGTATAGGAGGCCGAATAATGGCCCCCTCAAAGATGTCTGTGTCCTAATCCCTGGGACCTGTGAATAGGTTATCTTATATGGCAAAAGGGACTCTGCAGATGTGATTAAGTTAAGGATTTTGAGATGGAGAAATTATCTTGGATGTCGGGGTGGGCCCAATGTAATTACAAGCATCTTTATAAGACGGAGGCAGGAGCGTCAGAGTCAGAGAGAAAAGATTGGAAGATGCTATCCTACTGGCCTTGAAGATAGAGGAAGGAGCCAGAAGCCAAGGAATGCAGGCAGCCTCTAGAAACTAGAAAAGGCAAGGAAACCGATCATTCCTTAGAGCTTCCAGAAAGAACTCAGCCCTGCTGACACCTTGATTTTAGGACTTCTGACCCCAGAACTGTAAGATAATAAATTTGTTTTGTTTTAAGCCACTGTGTTTGTTTGTGGTGGTTTGTTACAGCAGCCTTAGGAAACTAATCCAGGGGGCTTCTGTGTTTGGGGGGACATCTGCTAAAATGTGCGGAGAGGTGGAGAGAGGTGCCTATGAGATTGAGGAGGGTGGAGAAGGCAAGTTCAGGTTGGGGCGAGTAGACTTTGTGGTGCTCATGAGAGGCCCAGGGGGAGCTGTGTGGATCATTGATGCGTGTGGATCTGCAGCCCAGGGGAGATGCCTGGAGCTGGGAAAACGGCGCATATAAAGATGTGAGAAGGGATGGGGCGGAGGGTGAGAAGCTTGAGGACAGGGAGCCCGCTTGGCTCGGGCAGCGCACAGTCTTGGTGTCCTTGGCAGGGGCAGTGTCACGGGCAGAAGCCGCGTTGCTGTGGATGCGGGTGTGAGTGGGAGGTGAGGAGAGGGAGCCAGCAAGGGTGGCTGGCTTGTTTGAAAAGTCTGGCTGCTCATGGAGCAATTATTATACGCCGGGTGCATACCCCATTCTTCCTCTTGGCGGTCCCGCAGGTGGAGGTTGCTGCCCCTGCAGTTCGCATGAGGAAATGCAAGACCGAAGAGGTTAAACGAGCAGTCCCAGTCCCGTAGCTGGCACGTGGTAGACCGCGGTTCCTTCACAGACAGCCCCCCTCCACGGTGCCGGGGGCTTTGAGGAGTTCCTTCGTGGGAGACACAACTAAGGGGGTGGAGGAGTGGATAGCCGCCCCGGATCAGATGTGGTTATGTGTCCAGATTCAACCCAACCTCACAGACACAGAGCGACCCCCCAGCACTAGGCCTCCAGCAGGGAGCTCTGGGGGTAACAGACGTACATGAAGTTTACTCTCTGTTCCTAGTGGAGCCTATGGTCCGGCGACGGGGAGCAGGCGCCGCGGTGTATGTTTGGGGAGGAGGCTTATTCCCAACCAAACGATCCCGAGGCTGGGTGTTGCTGGTGACTGTAGTGCTTGCAGAAGCTTTAGGGGCAGGGAGAAGGGGAATTGGTTTCGACTGGGCAAATTGGAGATGGGTCTTGAAGGATGAGTAGAAGTTCAACAGAGGAGGCTGTTGGCTTCTCAGCCTGTGGGAAAATCTCAGGGGAGAAAATCTAGGGCGATGGCCAGGGAAAGGCTATTAGGATCCCTCCTCCCCCCACCAGAGCCTACACCTTGGGACCACCCAGCCGGGCAAGCGTGGGGTCTCTAAGGCAGGCAGTCTCCCAGATTTTCGGCCTGGCGTGGGCCTGGGGTCCAGAGAAAAGGCAGAACAGGAAGTCCTGGAGTTTGCAGCCTGGTCCTAGACCAGCTCTACCGGTCGAGTGGGTGTGGCCCACAGTGCAGGGGTGGGGCCGTGTTTCTCCTTGGAGGCTCCTTCCTAGGGAGCAGGGAGGGCGTGGCTGGAGGTCGCAGCACCATGTGGGGCTTCCAGCTTTGTGATCTGGAGAAGTGAGAGACATTGAAGGCCTGGAGAGACCAGACGCACAAAATGGCTCAAGAAAGCAGAGTCCGTGAATGTGTGCGTGCGTGCGTGCGTGCGTGCGTGTGTTTGTGCTGGGGTGTGTGTTTGGGCCTCAGCTAGGGAACAGCAGGGATCAGGAGCAGCTCTGCCTGCTCAGACAGTGGGCTGGCTGAATGATGGGAGAGGGGGACGGGTGGGCTGAACTGCAGCGCTGATTTGGGACCAGGATCCGGAAGCCCCACATCCTAAACAAACTGCGTTCACTTGTCAAATCCTGTCCCACAGCCACATTTGATGTTGTCTTTTCTTGACCTTCTGCCCGCCTTCAAAAGCCCTGGCCCCCATCCAACAAAATATATTTCCTTCCACAACTGCTCAGTATGTACAGTCGACGCCAGGAGAAATGATGGTGATGTTAACGATAAGAAAGCCGTGACTGTTTATTGAGCACTTACTGTGTGCTGGGTCTGTGATCAGCACTTTACAGCCTGATCTCATTTGATCCTAACGACGCCCCTGTGAAGTAGAGATCATTCTACCCATTGCACAGCTGAGAAAACTGAGGCCCAGAGAGGATGCATCATTCTGCACAAGCTAAGCAGCTAAGGAGTAGCTGAGCTGGGGCAGTCTGACTCAGGCGCCCACCCTCTCACCCTGCCTCCTAGTCCTCTCTGCTTCCATTACTTATCTGCCCTGTTCCTATCCCCTGGCCTTGGTTGACTCTGTTCCACTCATCCTTCCTGCCCAGCACAAGTCCCCTCTCCATTTGCCCCCAACCCGGAGGAAGGCTGATCCCACTGCGTGCAGTGTGGTGCAGGGACGGGACCTGGGTTTAGATGGACCAAATGGCCATGTCCACTTTGCATCTCTCCTTCATGGCCTGGCCTCCTGGGCAGGAGTTTTGCACTTACTTCTGGCTGTTGAGAAGAGAAATGCCCCTTCCTCTGCTGTCTCATCTCCTTGGAAATTATCCACTCCATAAATCGTTGCCGAGGGTGCCCCGGCTCCCCTCAGACGCTGCGGGCTGGAGACGATGCTGCAGGCACGAGGCCCTTGGGGAGTGCCAGGCAGCCATATGGTTTGGGAAAGAGGCAGAAGAAGGGGGAGGCAGCCCAGGGTTTCTATTTAAGTTTTTCGCCCAGACCCAGTCTTGTTCCAGAAGGGATTTAAGGCAGCCTGGCAGGATGCATAAAATATAATATGATAGCGTATTAAAACCGGGAGAGAGAGAAGAAAGAGAAATAAGGGTGGAGACCCTAAATGGAGCCAGGAATGAGGCTAAAAATGCATGCCACGATGATCTGTATGTGCACTTTAGCTACATGGGGTCCAAACCTGGCAGCCACTGGGAAGAGGCGTCTGGTCAGCTACCGGTGCGTTCTCTCCATAACGCGCAAGTCCCGGGCAGCGCCCGAGGAGGTCAGTCTTTCTGGGTACCGTACTGGATGGGAGATTGCCCCGGGTCCTTATAAAGGACCCTGTAAGATGGGATGGCTCCCCCGCTGTCAGCCAGCCTCCCCGCCTGCCAGACTCCTACTGTTCTGGGGGAAACAGACGTGAAATGGTATTTCAATGTTTTCCATTTCAGCTTCCATCGTAAAATGGGGATTTATTTTAAAATGTGAACGTGGATGTGCGAAAGCTCCTGGCACACCCTCTAGAACGGGGTCTGAGAAACCCTGAGTCACCGGGATGGAGGGAGGTGTGAGCCTCAGTGGCAAGGCCAGGAGGTGTCAGCGGGAACAGGCGGGTCTCACCAAGTTTGGGGGCTCAGAGAAGGGAAAAGTAATAGGCTCGTCCGGGAAGAAAAGAGGGCATGTATTTGAGATAGGTTGGGTGTGTGTGCGCGCGTGCGCACGGGCAAGTACTTTTCATGCTGGTTTGTTTGTTAATTTCTATTAACCCTGCGGTTTGGGAATTTCAGACTCTAGAAAAGTTGTAAGAACAGTGTAATGAACACCCACACATCCTGAATCTAGATTCCCCCGTTGTCAACATTTTATAACAATTGCTTTATATCTCTATATAGATATACCTACAGTCACGTGTGTGCACACATATTCTTTTTTTTTTTTTTTTAACGCATTCCTTTTTGTTTTTTCTGAACTGTGTGAGATATAGTTACAGACATCAGGCTTTATGGGCCTACAGTCTCTGTCACACCTACTCGACTCTCGTAGGGCGAAAGCAGCCATAGACAGCACATGAACGGATGAGCGTGGCCGTGTTCCAATAAAACTTTGTTTATAAACACTGAAATGTGCATTTCATATAATTTCAAGTGAAATTTGAATTTCATGTAAATTTGAAAATCGTATAAAGGAAATGATATGAAAAAAAGTTTTTTCAATCATTAAAAAAATGCAGAAACCATGCTTAGCTCACAGGCTGTATAAAAACAGATGGGGGGAGGGCCGGCCCCGTGGCTTAGCGGTTAAGTGCGCGCTCTCCGCTACTGGCGGCCCAGGTTCGGATCCCGGGTGCGCACCGATGCACCACTTGTCCGGCCATGCTGAGGCCATGTCCCACATACAGCAACTAGAAGGATGTACAACGACGACATACAAGTAACTACTGGGGCTTTGGGGAGAAAAAGGAGGAGGATTGGCAATGGATGTTAGCTCAGAGCCGGTCTTCCTCAGCAAAAAGAGGAGGATTAGCATGGATGTTAGCTCAGGGCTGATCTTCCTCACAAAACAAAACAAAACAAAACAAAAAACAAATGGGGGGCTGCATTTGACCTGCAGGCTGTAGTTTGCTGACCCCTGCCCTGTTAACCACAATATAATTACTACACTCAGGAAATTTAACCGTGGATACGATACTGTCTCAACTATAATCCGTATCCAGATTTTCCCAGTTGCCCTGAGTAATGTCCGTTAGAGACTGTCCCCCTGTTCAAGACCCACTTGAGCCTCACACATTGCATTAGTTGTCCTGTCTCATTAGTCTCCTTTATTCTAGAACGTTCCCCCACGTTATTTTTTCTCTTTCACAATATGGACACTTTGGGAGAGTTCAGGCTAGTTGTTTCCAGAATGTTCCACAGCTTAGATGTGTCTGGTTGTTTCCTCACGATAGACTCGGATTGTGGATTTTTGGCACAGAGGCTGTTGTGTCTTCTCACTGTAGATAGTGGGAGGCACATGGTGTCAGTTCACCTGGTCTTTTACCCTATGATTTTAGCCACTATTGATGACTCTTGCCCGTGTCAATTATTATTCATGGTTTAAAATGATTTTTAACCATTCCTACTACATTTATTACTTGATGTTCCTCTGTAAAAAAAAAGTATGCTCAAACTTCTCCCCACCCAATCCCCCGTTTAAAAATGACTTTTAGTGTCAGCATGGACTCATGAACCCTCTTTTTTCTTCAGTGTGTTCTGGTCTGTTTGTGTCGTTATTCATTTTGATGTTTAAACTGGCCTAGATGTGGCCAGCGGGGGACTGTTCGGACTGGCTCCTGTCATTATTTTAGCACTTCCTCACTTTCTGGTGCAAAAAGATGTTCCAGCCATCTCTCCTAGGAGCTCTAATTCGTTTTAGGGGAAAATGGTGCTTAGAAACCAAGATCTCCGGGCACTAGGTGTGCACATCACTACTGGGTGTCCTGGCTTCTAGACCTGAACTAGCTTTTGAGGGATGAGTTGAAGTGAGTGGTCTGCAGGGTAAGGAACTGAGGGAACATGAGTCATAAGCAGTGGGCACAGCAGGTACAAAGGCCCAGGGGCACACGTGTAATGTTGAGGTGGCGGATGGTATAGCAGAAGTACAGAGTGTGCTTAGAAGGAAAAGGGGAAGAGGTGCTTAAAGAAAGTCACTTTTCGAGGCTGGCCCCGTGGTGTAGCAGTTAAGTTTGTGCGCTGTACTTTGGAGGCCCAGGGTTCACTGGTTTGGATCCCAGGCACAGACCTACACACTGCTTATCAAGCCACACTGTGGCAATGTCCCACATATAAAGCAGAGGAAGATGGGCACAGATGTTAGCTCAGGGCTAATCTTCCTCACCAAAAGAAAGTCACTTTTCTTGTGCTCTAAGATGTTATGGATCTTAAAACACTATTGATTCAATATCAGCTTTTCCAGGAATAAAAATATATACCTTAATCCTAAGATTCCTCTTTTTTTTTTTTTTTTTTGCTGAGGAACATTCACCTTGAGCTAACATCTGTTGCCAATCTTCCTCTTTTTGCTGAGGAAGATTTGCCCTGAGCTAACAGCGGTGCCCATCTCCCTCCCTTTTGTATGTGAGCCGCCACCACAGCATGGCCACTGACAGACGAGTGGTGTAGTTCTGCCCAGGACCCAAACTCAGGCCACTGAATCTGAGCACGCCGAACTTAACCACTAGGCCACTGGGGCCGGTCCGAAGATTCCTCTTAATATCAGAAGCATTAAAACTGTATCACTGTTTTATAAATGCTGGTAGTTTGGTTATTGAGTCACAAACCAAATCAAACCAAAGATTTCCCCCCAAAAAATATAAGATGCTAGTGAACCAGTTTTGGCTGGAACTGAGTCTGTAAATCTCAAAATCTATTATATTGGAGCAGAAGGAGAGCATGAAAAACCATTCTCAACTGGTCCAAGATTTCCAGTGTAAACCAGCTCCTCACTTGACCTTCAGCCTTCCTTGTGTCCTAGCACGTCTGCTGCAGTGTGTTGCTCACTGTGTTATAGTGAGGTGGCTTTGTTTTTATATATAACTGTAGTCACTGTGCTGCACATTACATACCCAGCACTTATTTATTTTATTTTGGCCACTTCACCCATTTCACCCACCTCTGGCAATCACCAATCTGTTCTCTGTATCTATGAGTTTGTTCTTTTTTTTTTTAGGTTCCGCATATAAGTGAGATCATACAGTATTTGTCTTTGTCTGACTTATTTCACTTAGCATAATGCCCTCGAAGTCCATCCATGCTGTTGCAAATGGCAGAATTTCTTTCTTTTTTATGGCTGAATAATATTCCATTGCATGTATATACCAACATTTTCTTTATCCATTCATCCATCAGTGGACACTTAGGTTGTTTCCATGTCTTGGCTGTTGTAAATAATGCTGCAATGAACATGGGGGTGCACATATCTTTTCGAGTTAAGTGTTTTCGTTTCCTTCTGATAAATACCCAGAAGTGGAATTGCTGGATCATATGGTGGTTCTATTTTTAATTTTTTGAGGAACCCCATACTGTTTTCCATACTGGCTGCACCAATTTACATTCCCAAAGCAGTGCTCAAGGGTTCCCTTTTCTGCACATCCCGGCCAGCATGTGTTATCTTTCATCTTTTTGATGATGGCCATTCTAACAGGTGTAGGAGGATGTCTCACTGTGGTTTTGATTTGCATTTCCCTGATGATTGGTGATGCCGAGCACCTTTTCATGTGCCGTTGGTCAGGTGACTTTTAATGTTCACAGGGTCCCAATGTTACATTAATTATATTCTGATGTGAATTAAAAAGCTATAAAGCTAGATAAACACAACATTTCTTAGAGCTTTTAAACAACCATAAAACGAAGACAGACTTACAAATATAAAATGAACAGAACTGCACAAACCAACATAATTCAAATGAATGAAATCAATGTAATGTGTTGGATGATGCTTTCCAGAAACTAAATTGCTGTTTATAGGGGGAACGTGGTAGTCACTTTTCTAAGACAGATTCGTTGGCATTTGGCACCGCTGTGCTTTTGTGTGCCATGCGAGTCCTTTATTGTCTTTATTTGTTTGTCTGTGTTTGAAACACTGGGAAATCTTTGGTTAGTGCAACTACCATGATATTTCTTAGTCCTTTCTTTGCCAGAATGCGTCATTACATATTAAGTTTGCGTCTGTTCTTTTTCATTAGTTCACGGCAAATAGTAACAGTGGGTGTTGTATCATCAGCTGTTACTGTGTAGCAAGCTACCTCCAAGTTCAGCAGCAAAGAACAGGGGTCGACGAACTTCTTGGGTAAAAAGCCAGACGGTAAATATTTTAGGTTTTGTGGACCATACTGTGTCTGTCACATCTACTCAATTCTGCCTCTGAAGTGCTAGAGCAGCCCTACGTGTGGCGTGTTCCAGTAAAACTTTATTTATGGGTACTGAAATTCAAATTCCATGCAATTTTCACATGACGAAATCTTCTTCGTTTGATTTATTTTGAATTACTTAAAAATGTACTAACCATTCTTAGCTGGTGGGCCGTACAAAAGCAGGTGGTGAACTGGATTTAGCCTGCAGGCCTTAGTTTGCTGACCCCTGGCGTAGAGCAACAGTCATTTATTCTTGCTTGTGTATCTGCTGGTTGGCTGCAGCCTGGCTGATTTAGTTGGGCTCCGCTGAGTTGCTCAGCCCCAAGCTACAGGGTGAACTGCTCCTCACTGTGAGCCAGGTCTGCTCCGTGTGGGTTTGTTCTGGGCCCAGACTGAAGGAGCAGGGGCCCCTGGGGAAATCTTCTCACAGTGAAGGCAGAGGCCTCAGAGGCAAGCCCACACTCCCAAGCGCATTTCAAGCCTCTGTTGCATTGTGTGTATTAGCATCTCATTGGGCCAAACAATGGCTGACCCCCACGTGGGGGTCACGTGGCTGACCCCCAGGTCAAGGAGGGAAGAAGTACAGGCCACCTGTAACACAGAGTCTAGTGCAGAGTTACCTGGCCCAGGGTGATAGGGAGGGGCGAGAGCTGGGGCCAAGAATTCAGTCCACCACAGGTGCCAACTGAGTCACAGACAGTCCTCTTGTGGGGGCAGAAATCTGGTGCTGATTCACATATATTGATTTTTTAAAAGAAAACATTGAATTAAAAACTCTTAGAGCCAGCCCTGATGGCCTAGGGGTTCAAGTTTGGCACTCGCACCACTTTGGCAGCCTGGGTTCGCTTCCCGGTCGCAGACTCACACCACCTGTCTGTCAGTTGCCATGCTGTGGCGGCGGCTCACATAGAACAACTAGAAGGACTTACAACTAGATTATACAACCATGCACTGGGGCTTTGGGGAGAAACAAAAAGGAAGATTGGCAACAGATGTTAGCTCAGGGCGAATCCTTCCCTGCAAAATAAAATTAAAAATTCTTAGAGAGAACTTTCAGATCTTGAGAATATATCTAAAAAGCCTAGTTTGAGAAACACTAATTTCTAATAAACTTCCTGGCTTTACTAATCAGGGATTTGGGGTTTCCTGGTGTTTGAAGATTCCTTCAGGAGAGGTCCTGTCTGATTTACACCCCCGGCACCTAATTCAGCACCCCTAAACCCCAGTGGGTCCTCAGCAATTGCTAGTGAGGGTTGGTGGGCAACAATAACAATAATAATAATAGCCTCAACAATAGCTGCTGTTTATTGGGCACTAAAGGATTTGTGTGTCTGGACTCTTTGTATCCTCACAACTGCCCTATAGGGCAAGTATTATCATTCCCTTTTACAGATTAGGAAGCTGAGGTTTAAAGGGCCAGGTTACTTGTCCAAGGCTACACAGCTAAGCACAGGGCCAGGACTTCAACCCAAAATTCGAGCTCCTAATCTCTAAGCCCCAGATGTGAATATCTAGATGCCCATGTGATGTCCCCTTGGTCTTCCCCACTCACACGGCAACCTCCTGTTTCTTTGGGGAACACTTCCCAGCATATGGTATAAGATTGTTTCCTTTTCCTTGTCTGACTGCTGCTGAGGAACGTTTGGCAGATTTTATTTTTGTAACAGCTTTCTTGAGATGTAAGTCACATACCATACAATTCACCCACTTAAAGTGTGTAATTCAGTGGTCTTTTTTTTTTTTTTTTTTTTTTGGTGAGGAAGGTTGGCCCTGAGCTAACATCTGTGCCAGTCTTCCTCTATTTTGTATGTGGGACACCACCACAGCATGGCTTGATGAGTGACGTGTAGGTCTGCACCGGGGATCTGAACCCGTGAACCCCGGGCCGCCAAAGCAGATCGTGCGAACTTAACCACTATGCCACCAGGCTGACCTCTCAATGGTCTTTAGCATATTCACAGATACATGTGAGCATCACCAGAGTCAACTTTAGAACCTTTTCATCACCTCAGGAAGAAACTATATCCTTCAGCTGTCACCCCACCTCTTCCCCTCTCCTCTCCTCCTCCCAGCCCTAGGCAGCTACTAATCTACCTTGTATCTGTATAGAATTTCCTCTTCTGGACTTCAGTAGGAATGAGATCGTATAGTGACTGTGACTGGCTTCTTGCACTTAACTTAATGTTTTCAAGGTGCTTCCATGTTGTGGCGTGTAATAATTGTGGTGGTGTTCCTTTTATGGCTGAATAATATTCCATTGTATGGATAGACCACAGTTAGCTTATCTGTTTGTCTGTTGATGGACGGTTGGGTTGTCTCCACCTTTTGGCGGTCATGAGTGATGCTGCTATAAACGTTGTGTACAAGTTTCTGTGTGGACCTCTGTTTTCATTTCTCTTGGCTATGTACCTAGGAGGGGAATTGCTGGGTCACAAGGTAACTCTATGTTCCATCGTTTGAGGAACAGCTGAACTGTTTTCCAGAGCAGCTAGACGATTTTACATTCTCACCAGCAGTACTTCGGGGCTCTGATTTCTTCACATCCTTGTCCGCACGTGTTGTGATCTGACTTTTCAATTGTAGCCGTCCCAGTGGTATCTCACTGTGGAGGTTTGAGTTTTCTCTCTGCTTTTTTCTGACTATCTCTTGTTCTTTTCACTGGTTATTGGGGGAGAGCTGCCCATGATGGATGTGCAGGCTGTGTACTGAACAACTCCGTGGAGTGCTTTTTCACACCATCTCTGTCAGCTGCTTCCCTCTGCCATGTTAACCTGGAAGACCCTTCAGATCTGTAGCATGGCATTGAAAGTTTGTTTCTATCTAATCTCTCTCCAGCCACAGGTCTATTTGCGTTTGCATTTTTGCTGCCTCTCTGAGGGGCGGATTCTCCTGGGTGTCTCTCCCACTCTTGCCCCAAGAGCTTTCATTTCAGGCATAGAGACAGGATCCTCAGGTTCTTGGCCGAGGGCCCATTCCACCCGCTTCACGGGCAGCCTCATTACTAAGAAGTCTAATTACTTAGACTCAATACTAAGAAGAGTGAGGCGGAGTGTGTTCAGAGTGAGTAGATGGTGGTTGGTCCTGAGGCTGGTTCCAAAGCCGAGTGCCTTTTACAGGCAGAGCAGAGGGCCCTGGGAAGGAAAGAGCTGTCCGAGATGGTTACAGGGCTCAGACCTCCCTACCACTTGTGGGAAGTATCTGAGCTAGTCACTTGTCTCCGAGCTCTAGTTTTCTCATCCGTGAAATGCGGATGCACAATCTATTGGAATATGCGCCTACGAGTTGTTGTGAGTGTTAATGCTCCTCTATGCCTGGCGCACAGCAGGTGATGGGCAGCTGGCAGCTGGCTTGACTGTCTTCACAAGGGGTTCAGGACGGGCTGGGGGCGGTGAGTGAAATTACAGTCTGTAAAACCCGGATGTGGAATTTGGGATTGTCTCTAAACAAGCTTCATTTTCCGGGTCTCCAGGGCTTTTCTGAAATTTGATAAAAGATAATTCTAGAACAATCAAAGGAAGTACTAATTCCATTATCAGTTAAATGGCGGTGGGGGTTCGGGGGCTGGGGATGGGTTAGATCATGTTTCTTGGGCATTTTTGAGCCATCTAAGAAGTTATACTTTTATACCAGTATTCACAAAATGCTGTCATATTTTAAGGGACCCCTCCTTCCCCTTGCTAAAGTCCATCCATGGAGGCCAGGTCAGGAACCCAGGGCCTGAATAATCTTAGAGGTCCCCTGCCAGCTTAAGCGTTCTTCATTCCATGTTTCTGAGTGTAGCAGAGGTCAGAGTTCAAGTTCAAGGTCGGGACGCCCTGTTTATTTCTGCCAGTGCAGTTTGCTGGTCTGGGAAGTGGCCGGAGAACAGGAGAGATGCTGTCTGCCTCCTGGGGTTCTGGGAGGAGCATCTGAGACGTGCAAAGGCGCTTTGTCAACCATGAATGGCTTCACAAATCATTTTTGTAACCGCTTTGCTCTGAGAGGAGGTACAGGGCTGAAAATCAGAATGCTTTATGGATTCGATGGGTTCCTGGAAAGTTGCAAGCAAATCAGATTTTTGAAAATCCAATTTCTGCAGCCTCTGGTTATGGCACCGTTTAGAGGAGCCCAATGGTGAATCCTCGATTGTGGCAGATGTTCTGCCGCAAAGCAGAATGTTCCTCCCTATTAACATGCTGGTCTTCACGTAGCAAATGTGCTCAAACCAGGAGCAAAGCTGGAAGTTCCAGGACATTCCTGGTTGATTCTGACGAAGTCGTTAGAGGGAGCTTGGGGGTAACGTCTGTCACTCTGGAGCGTTCTTAAGAAAATGGGCTGTGCCAGCAGAGACCCGAGTTTGAACTCCGGCTTCCCCACGCATTTCCTTTGTGCCCTCAGGTAGGTTAAGCCCTGAACCTCAGTTTCCTAATCTATAAAATGGGGCTAATAGTAGTAGCTACTCCACGGAGTTGTCAGAATTCATGGGACAGTGTATCGGGGTCCTTGGCACAGTGAAATTGCTCCATGAATGACAGCTGTCGATGCTTTATTATCGATGTCTTTATTAATTATTACCATGGTCAGAAATAGCATTCTGGTCCACATGGACCATGCTTGAGCCGGCGGGGCCAAAACTCATGCTTTCATATTATTTCCTGAGGATCTGTCCACATAGAATCTTACATCTTAGTTTTAGACAGAATTTTAGAGGTCATTTAGGACAGATTGCCACTCAGTGGGGAAATCCTTTCTTCAGCCTCCCGGATAGCGGGTCATCCGGCTACTGCTTACATACTCCCAGTGACAAGAAGCTCAGCACCTCACAGGGCTGCTCGTCCTTGTGCTGAGTTCAGCCCTGTGGCCCTTTAAGTGCACGCTGGTCCTGGTCCTGCCTCCCCCGCATGGTGGTCCGTCCCACATTTGATGACGGCTTTGCTTTCTTTTGCCTCTTCTTCTCCAGGTTAAGGAACCTCCTTACTGTGCTGGTCGCCCTTCTCTGGTCAGGTCCAGGTTATCAAAGTCCTTCTCGCATCACGGTGCTCAGAACCTGGGCTGGTCCCAGACATGCCGGGTTCAGAGGGGCCAAGGAGTTGACCTCAAGGGATAAGGCGAGGGAGGCCAGCCTTCTGGGGTCTTGGTCCCGAGCATCTGGCCATTCCTGGACCATCTCAGTCCCAGGACTGGAGGCCCATATCCCGCTCTCTGCTTAGGGTAGCCTGGGCGCATCTGTGACCTGTGACGTGATCTGCATGCCCTGTGTGGTCCCGCCTGTCGTGCGCCCTCCACCTAGAATTCCTTTGCCCTCCTCTTCTCCAAGACCTCAGCTCAGATTCCACATCCCCAAGAACGTCCTCGACTGACTTGCAGGTACCAGGCTCCAGCTCCGAGTCCCCATATTGCAGAGAATTCCCCACGATAGTCCTGACCGCGGGGTGTCCCAGTGGCCTCTCTTCTGTCTCCCCCTGGACCGTGAGTTTTGTGAGAGCAAAGACGCTGTCTACTGGATCGCCATTTTATCCCCAGAGCCTGTCACTGTAGCCGCTCCCTCGGTGACATTGTTGAATGAATGAATGCTTGATTTGAGAAAATCCTGATTGGTGGGAAAGATAAGCCAAGAAACATCCCTCAGCTGATCTCCGGATCTGGACCCAGCAGCAGAGGTCTTAGGCAGCTCCCTGTCCCTCACAGCTCCCTCCCAGGCCTCTCTGCCCAGTCGAAGCCACAAAAGGGCTGATTACAACTCAACGTTGACCCACAGACCCCCGCCACCCAGAATTAATCATAAGTAACATTTGGTCCCTGCGTTAATAACCACAGTCATGATCACAGTGCTAGTAGCGACCGTTTATTGAGTGCCTTCCTCATCAGTCATTACGGCAGTGCTCAAGGTTGGTTTTTACCCCATTTCACAGATGAGGAAACTGAGGCATGGCCAGTAACGTCACCTGCCCAAGGCCACTCATTTGTGAGTGGTGCACCTGAGATGCTAGCTGATTCCTCTGGCCCCATTGCTCTTCCTACCCACTAGCTGCTCCCACGACAGGCCGCGGGGCCTACAGATGCTTCTCTCTTCCCCCAGGAGGGAGAGGAGCAGTCGGAAAAGGATAATGTTGGGGGATTAGTACTATGATAAAGTGCAGGGTTCTATGAGATTCCAAGGGAGGAATCTCATAGAGAAAGATGGAGCATCGTCTGGGGAGACTGTCGGGGGAGGTGAAGCCTGAGCTATATGTTTTCTCTTTTCGTCTGTCGGAGAGTTTGAAACCACAAAGGCAGTCTAGTCTCCTAAATACACAAATGAAGCGAGAGTCTCATCCCCTCCCCTCTAGAGGTGACCAGAGTTGAGAGTTTGAAATGTAGCTCTCAGGCTCTGTGCACGTCTAAAGATATGCATAGAGGCGTGCTGCTGATGTTGGGGGGGGGCATGTGTCGATTTCCATGGTGTAAATGCTCCCACCCTGGCTGATTTCAAGCTACCACCATGATGCTGCAGCACGAGGAGGTGGCACGTGGCATGCAGTAACAACCATTATTTAGTTTTTCTACTGTACAAATACAGAAGATGCCCATACCCTCAAGAACAGAGATAATAGTAAAATAATCAAGAAGTGGAAAGCTTTGAATATTTATTACCTTTTTAAAAACTATAACTTTTCGAATTGTAAGTTTATATAATTTAACTTTTAATAATGATTGTGTTTAAGAACTGGTTCACGAAATTCCAGAAAATTTAACAGTCAGCTCTCGTTAGCCAGTGCAAGCCAGCATACCACTCGTTCCCTTTCTACTAAAATATTAACACTATATAAATTTTTTTCATTAACTCACTTTTTACTTAAAAGGTTCTTCATTTAATAATTCATTCATTCGGCCACCACGTGTGCCGAGTGCAGTGTTAGGGAAGGGACGGGGGCCAGCCCGCCATCATGACGAGGATAGCCGTGTCCCTTGTCCTCATTAGCTTATGGTCTAGTGAGGGGGACAGTCAATTACCAAATCGACAAATAGATAAACACCGTCAACAACAAAAATGCATCCCATCACTAGGTCTTTAAAATATGTAACGGGATGGTGTCGTAGAGATAACGCCGTGGGGGGACAGGCGTGTGGAGGTCGGGGGGTGGCGGAGGGAACTCACTTTAGGTTCAGGTCAGGGAAAGCTTCTTCTGAGGAGGTGACCGAAATAAGACCCAAAAGACAAGAAGGGACCAGCCATGCAAAACTTAGTGGGAAAAAGGTACAAAAGGCCGTGTTCACTTGGGTGCCATTTCTGTAAACTTTACAAACATGCAAAACAGTTCTGTGCATGGTTTTGAGAGAAATCCTTTCCAGTAGAAATGAGAAGCCCCCCTAAGCTTCAGCATAGTGGGCACCTTGGGAGGGAGGGAGGGATGGAGAACGAGTTAGAGGCAGAGATGGTCTTCAACTGCATCTAGGTCTTTTCTCGAAGCAAGAGGAGAGAGAAGTCTAGAACCAATATGGCTGGTGTAATTTTTGTTGGCTCTGATTGATAGGCACAGGGTTGTCAGCTGTGTTATTCTTTGTAGCTTCTGAATACTTGAAATATTTTGTGATTATTATTTTTTTAAGAATGGGGAAAAGAGGTTGTAGGCAGCAGACCCGATCAGTGTAAAGGCTCATCTCAGATCCTCGCTGCTGCAGGAACGTGAAGGGGGAGATAGAGGCCCGAGGAAGTTGGGAGGCACCAGGTCGTATGGGTACCAGGCAGGGACCAGGTCCTACGGCCTTGAGGGCTGTGACCACAAGTACAAATGTTGTTATTGTAAGTGTGGGGGATGCCGCTTTGAGCTGGAGAGGGACATGATCTGATTTATGTTGATGAAAGCCTCCTCCGGCTGCACGGGGAGAATCGATGGAGAGTTAGGAACGGCCCCAGGGAGGTTCGTCAGCATCTCTGATTGTCAAGAAGAGAGCTGAGGTGGCTCAGACTGGGGCGAAACAGGGAGCAGTGGAGAGAGGAGCGGTTTCAAAATCTGACTTGGAGGCCTTGCTGAGGGATTAGATACGGGGGATTGAGAGAGGGAGGAATGAAGGATGACTTTCTCTTTTTGTTTTGTCTTTTGAAAACAGCTTTATGGAGCTATAACTCACATACCACACAGTTCACTCATTTCTAGTGCACAATTCACTGGCTTTTGGTAGGGATGACTTGTTTTTGAAATCTGAGTGGATGGTGGTTTCAGATACCGTGATGGGATAAGTGGAGGAGGAACGGGCTCAGGGGTGGGGCCTGAGGTAAGTTTGAGATGCTCGTGAGACGTGAGACGTGCAAGGGGGGTGTCAGGTGGCAGTTAGGTATTCACGCAGGGGCTGGAGATGAAAGTTTGTGAGGAAGGAACAAATTGAGAGTGTGACAATGGATGTGAATCTCCACGGAGTACAGGTCAGGAAGGTGTGTGAGGGAAGGAAAGGAAGGGGGAGAGAGAGAGAAGGAAGAAAGGAAGGAAAGGAAGAAAGAAGGAAGGGAGGGAGGAGGAAGGAAGGAAGGGAGGGAGGGAGGAAGGAGGAGAGGGAGGGAGGAAGGAAGGGAGGGAGGGAGGAAGGAAGGGAGGGAGGGAGGGAGGAAGGAAGGGAGGGAGGGAGGAAGGGAGGGACGGAGGAGAAAGTGGTCGTGGAGCTGAAAACAAAGCCCCATGGGGCTCCATCCGGAGCAGGCAGAGGTGACCATCAGTTTCAGCTGCTGAGGGCAATATGAAATAAAAGTATCCCATGTGAGGTGGAGAGTGGAGCCAGGTTGACTGCTTGAAACGGGAAAAAGCAGGAGAGAGAAAGAGACAGTCAGACAGACAGACAGACAGACTCCCACTCAAGATGAGCCTCCACACCAAATCTCCAAAACTAATGAAGAAAATTGATGTTAAAAAGACAGCTTCCAAAAATCTATGACAAATGAATTCATTCTAATTAAAATAAAAATTGTAGCATATTCTGAAAATGAATTTAAAATAACTGTTTAGGGTCTGTATCAGGAGTAGGTTTGACTGTGAGTAATTGAGATTTGAAATAACAGTGGCTAAAGCAACATAGGAGTTTTGTTTTCTTTTATGAATACATTCTAGGCCTGGTGAGGTGGCTCTGCTCCACTAAGTCCCCAGGAAACCAAGCTTGATCCAGCTCATCACTTCACTATCTCAATGCTTAGATTATCCTCATAGTCCAATTTGGTAGCTAGAGCTCCAGCCATCACATCTCCATTCCAGACAGCAAGATAGTGGAAGGGCTTGTATCAGCTGTCTTTTGAAGAATTTTTCAGGAAGCTGACACATGACACTTCCACCTACATCCTATTGGCCAGAACTTAGCTGGAGAAGCCAAGAAATGTATTCTGTTATTATGGGTAGCAAGGTGCCCAGTTATAATCCAAGGGTTCTGTTGCTATGGATGAAGGGGATAATATATAATGAGGGCTAATTAGCGATCAAAGCCTTAGGACCCTCACAGAAATAAAGGAAGGATAACATCCATTAAAAAGAACAAGACAGTGGGTTTTTGTTTGTTTGTATGAATTTAAAACCTCTGCTCTTAGAAAGACGCCATTAAGAGAATGAATAAACAAGCCACAGACTAGGAGAAAATATTTGCAAATCGCATGTCTGATAAAGGACTTGTATCCAAAATATATTTTTTAAAAACTCTCAAAACTCAACAATAATTTTTAAAAAACCCAATTTAAAAAATGGGTGGGGATGGGGGAGGCCAAAAGGGGTAAAGGGGCACATATGTACGGTGATGGATGGAAACTAGACTTTTGGTGATGAACACAAGGCAGTCTGTACAGAAACCAAAATATAATGATGTACGCCTGAAATTTACACAATGTTATAAACCCGTGTGACCTCAATAAAATAATTTTTAAAAATGGGCAAAAGATATGAAGAGACACTTCACCAAAGAACATATGCAGCTGACAAATAAGCCCACAAAAAGAAGCTCAACCTTATGAGTCATCAGAGAAATACAAATTAAAACCATAGTGAGATACTGCTTCATACCTATTAGAATGGCTAAAATAAAAAAGACTGTCTATGCCAAGTATTGGCAAAGATGTGGACCAACTGGTGGGTCCATTCACTGCTGGTGGGAATGTGAAATGCTGCAGCTCTTCTGACAAACAGTTTAGCTGTTTCTTAAAAGTTACCATATACATGTGACCCAGCCATTCCACTACTAGGTGTTTGCCCAAGGGAAATGAAAGCATGTGTGTCTATACAAAGATGTGTAAGTGAATTTTCTTTGCAGCTTTATTTGTAATAGCCAAAAACTAGACACAATCCAAATGTCCGTCAATAAGTAGCTAGAAAAACAAATTGTGGCACACCCAAACAATGGAATACTACTCACTAATACCAAGGAATGAACTCTGATACACACATCGATATGGACAAATCTCAGAATATTGTGCTAAGTGAAAGAAGCCAGACATGGCTTCATTTGATTCCATTTATATAAAATTCTAGAAAATGGAAAGTAATTTATAGTGACAGAAGGTAGCTCACTGGTTGCCTGTCCAGTGCCTCCAGGGACTAGAGATGGGAGGCAGGGAGGGAGAGATTACAGGGGGCATGGAGAAGCTCTTGGGGGTGATGGATACATTTGTTATCTTGATTGTGATGATGGGTGTACACGTTTGTCAGAATTTATCAAATGGTACGTTATATGTCAATTGTACTTCAATAAAACTGTTAGAAAAGGAAAAAGAAAGACCATGTCATTATGAAACAAAGAGACAGAATGATAAAAAAAAAGATGGATATGAAAAAGAACCAATTAAAAGTTCTGGGAATGAAAATAATTCATTGCATTGAAAGTACTCACTAAAAAAGGAAAGGAAGAATCTCAGTAGATGGATAAACTCTGGACTGGACACAGTCACAGAGAGAATTAGTGATTTGGAAGAGACTCCTGAGAAATTTTCTCAGAGTGTCACCCACAGAGATAAAGAGAAAAATATGAAAGAGTAGTTAAAAGACATGGAGAATAGAGTGGGCTGCTCTCATATATGTTTAATAGAAATTCTGCAAGAAGAGCCTGGAGAAGACGACTGAGAAGCCATACGCAAAAGCATAAAAGCTGAGAATTTTCCAGAGTTGAAAAAGAAATAGAAGTCCTCATCAAGTCATGTGCTCATCAAGTAATGAGGAGAATTCTTAAAAAGTAAATCTCCACTTTAAACCACAGAGAGAAATTGCAGAAAATCAGGAATAAAGGGAAAGTCTTAAAATCTACCGTAGACAGATTATCCACAAAAGAACATTAGGCTAACAGGAGGTTGCTTAAGACCCTAGGCAGCCTTTTTGGCAATCTTCAAAATGCTGAAAGCAAATAAAACTTCATCTGCCTAGAATTCCATACCCAGCTGAACTCTGATTCAAGAGTGGTGATGAAATAAAGGCCGTTTTACGGAAGATGAAAGGACTCAGCCCAAACCGTGAGGCTCTTGAACATTTAGAGATGGGGAGAGGAGGACCCCCCTCCGTCACATATGCCTCATCACCCAGGGCCGGCCTCTGTCTCCCACAGAAACTGGAGAGAGAGGAAGGGCTGGATTTAACTGCTGTTGCAGCGTGAGGCTGTTGGGGATGCTGCTCCTTGGCTGTGTTGCTGGTATTCCATCACGACAGAGGAGGGAGATGGGATTCCCGGCCCCAGCTCGGGTCTCAGTCCCGCTGCGGTGGGGGCGTTGTAGCGGGAGGGCGAGGGGAAGGTTCTGAGTGGTGGCAGATGGGGCCAGGCCCTGGGCCCTGGTTTGGGGCGGAGCCCAAGGAGAGCCCTCCTAGGATGGCCCGTTCTAGACTCTGTCTCTGTCTTCCAGATTGTGGATAAGAACAACCGCTACAAGTCCATAGACGGGTCAGACGAGACTAAGGCCAACTGGATGAGGTGAGTCCTGCTCTGCCGATTTCCCGGGAGCCCTGTCTGAACTCTGGAGAGGAGGCCAAGGGAGAGTGCTGGGCTGTGGGGTCTCCAGTGGTGGAGGCCCATAGAGGCCCTGGGACTGCCGTCTGCAGGGTTTGGGACATGTCTAGCTCTGGAGGACCCTCTTGCTCCCCCAGCCTTCCATCAGGGGCCCTGGAGGAGGCCTGTGGCCTGGCTGGTGGGTTACAGGGACCCCTAGAGACTGGGCACTTGTCAGAGTGTCTCAAGTACCTAGGCCCCTGGCTCCTGACAGCACCCCTGTGAGGAGGGGTGTCCCTCCACCCAGGATGTGACACCCCTCAGGGCAGACTCCTGCTGGAGTGGTGCAGGACTCATCACCAGCATCGTTTAAATGGCACCCATGGGAAAAGAGGCTTCTGGCACATTCTGTAGCTCAGTTTTCGATGGTGCTTGCTGCTCAGGCATGAGTACTTTCAAGAGTGGTTTTACCGTGGTCCAGTGTTTGGGACAGAAGTTTGCACTAGAAGGATCCTTCGTGGCCAGCCAGAGGGAGCAGTAGACTGGCCCAGGGTCGCCCAGAGGCAGCTGAGCTGAGCCTGGAACTGAGGGCCCAGTGCAGGGCTCTCCTTTTGGTTCTGTGCTGCTGGCCTGTGCCGTGTGCCGGGGCCCTGCCCGGAGGAGTCTGGGGGCCATGTGGGAGGTTGGACTTGCCTTGTTGCCTCCTTGGTGGCCTCTCTCTGGGACCCAGGAGTGATGTGGTGGGGGTTGGATCTGGTTGGGAGGGACAGGAGGCCATGGATGGCTGGACCCAGGCGCACAACCACACCGTGAATCGGGCCCTCTGTCGGCGTCTGTGCAGTTCCGTGACCCATGGGGTCTGGGGGCTGGAGGTGCAGGAGAGATGCTGCTTGAGGGAGGGCAGTTAGGGACTTTCTCAGAGCGAGTTTGCTGTATTTAAACTCTGAGACTTTCTAAGTGAAGGAGGAGAAGTTGGTTTGAGGTGGGGCGTCCATGACGAGGTGTCCTGTCCCCTTCCCCGTGGCCTCCCTGTCCACCTGTGTTCCCAGCTCAGATCTGCTGATGGGCGGGCCTCAGTTGGCACTCTCCAGAGCACCTTAAGATGCATCCTTTTATGTGTCGGGCAGCTGTTCTCATTGCCATTGAAAAGTGCAGAAGCAGAGGCACCCGTGGCACCCCAACCCCCTTTCAAGTAATCCGATCAGCCATGCCCTGAAAGTGGCTTCAAGAAGGCAATCGACACTCCTCACCGCCTTCCTCTTCTCCTGACTGCTGGGTGCAGGTCAGCTCAGCACATACAATCCACCACCCGTTCACAGAGCAGCCCCTGTCCCGGGTGGATCGGCTGGCCTGGCCCTCCCAGGACTCACACCTTCCACCGTGGAAGATGCTTTTTCTAATACGGTTGTTGAATGAAGGCACGACAATGTGCTACAAGGGCCCAGCGGAAAGAGGAGGGGGCCTTTGAGCTGGGCCTTCAAAGGGGCCAGGATGACATTTGAGGACACCGTAAGCAAAGACACAGAAGTGGGGACCGGCCTGTGCTCCCAACCCCTGTTGCTCCCATCTGGCTCTAGGCAAGCAGACGAGGGTGTGTCTGAGTGCGGCCTGGTGCGCTGTTGCTTTCTAGGCTCCAGAAGCTTTGGCTGGTGGAGCTGATTCTATTTTACCCTTCTACCCATCTCTGATCTCTCAGCTTGGGGACAAGGCTTTACCACAACCCCAAAGAAAGACGTTCATCATCTGAGCTAAGGTTCTGACTTAATGGGGCTGGGATGAGCCCAGGGCATTGGTATTTCGTAAAGCTCTCCAGAATGATCCTGCTGTGCCGCTGGTGTTGAGAACCACTGCTCTGTCCCCATCTTCATGTGATGGTGGTAAAACTGAGACCTAGAGCAGGGCAAGGTCTTACTCAAGATCACACAGTCAGTGTAGAACCAGGACCTGAACCCATCTCTGGACTTCTGGGCCAGTGTTCTTTCTGCCTGTGCACAAAGGAACAGGCGGAGCCTGGCTTCCTGGGCTTGTGTGGGGTGGGTTCTGCTGCCACTACCTCGCTGGCATGGGATCTGTCCTAGTCCTGCTCCCAGCCCCATTCTGATCCAAGATGGTGCCAGGACAGTCACAGCTGATGGGCCCTCATCTCATTAAAGACTCAAGGAGTAGGTTGGGGTTGGGTATGTGGTCTGTTGCCATGGAGATGCCCCTCTGGTGGTAGTTGGAGGGGAAAGCCAGTTCATGCTGGGAACGCTCCTTCTCCCTGAATAGACAGCTTCCATTTGTACAGCTCAGTCTAATTTGCAGACCCCCTCAACTGTACTGTCCCAGCCTAGTGTCTTGTGGATGACCGAATGGTAGTCAGTTTCTTCCAGATCAAGTGATGGGCTAGGAAGAGAGTGGGCCCCCACATAATGAGTGTTGACTTTGTGGCGTCCCCATGCTAGGTGCTCTGCGTTCATGAAATGGGCGGTCGGAGACCAGGGGCTGTTTTGCTGGCTGGGGGCATTTGGCCATGCCTGAAGACGTTTTTGGCTGTTGCAACTCTGTGAGTGAATGCTACTGGTTTCTATCAGGCAGAAGCCACGGATGCTGGTCAACATCCTACTTTGCCCAGGATGACCTTCTCTCCAGCCCTAGACACCAATATTGGCGAGATTGAGAATCCCCCGTGTACTCCTCCTGGCAGCCCGGGGAGGTGGCACTAGAATTACCACCCTCGTTTTACAGAGGGGGAAGTGGGATTTGCACAGGAGACTCAGCTTCTAGTCCCAGGTCTGTGAGTGCAAGGCCCGGGCCCCTGCACTGTCTGGCAGGGAACCGAAGCCCTGGCCTTCCTCTCCCGTCTCCTGGGCCATGGTGTTCCGGGTGGGTGGGGTGGGGAGGTGAGGGCTGAAGGATCCTTGTGCCCCTGGTCTCTCCTTGTGGTTTTGGCAGCAGCCAGAAGAGTGAATCGGGCTCCAGGTTTCCGTCCCTACCTGGGTTCCTCTCTTGTGTGGGTCTTGGGGACATTCTGGCACTAGTTAAAGGGTGGACAGAACCACACTGTGGAGAAATTGAGTTCCAAAGCCCGAGCAGGTGCCAGGTCAGATGCGGGAAGGGCCACCCTGTCCCCTTGCCCAGGGCCCCTGGCTGCTCCGTGCAGATGGAAGCCAGGGTCACTCCTGGCCTCCATCCCAGTGGAACTTGTCTCCCGGAGGGAGCTTGCGAGCTCCTCTCGTTCTGCCCGTGAGCTGCCAAAAATCCGCAGCAGCCCACCCCCAGAAGGAGCTGCTGCCAGCCAGCGCTCCAGTGGAGGGGAGCCTGCACACACCCATAGGTGGGGACTTGGTGGGGAACTTGGGCACGGGGAAGGAGAAGAGAGCCACGGGACAGAATAAGCTTTCTGTGAATACATTCTAATTATGGGCGTCACCAGTGAGGCCACACACCACAGAAGCCCACTGTAAATAGTCTCCCTGTTTAAATATTCTTCCTCCAAGCCATTTGTAGAGGCAGTGGCAGGATCCTAACCCCAATAAGGATCCTTTGTTCCTCTTTAGGGCTTTAAAGCTCTTTTACATCACTATGCTTTTCCGAGATTGGTGTGGTTGTTATTGCCAGTCCAGATGGGGAGAGCGGGGCTGGGAGAGGCTGGGTGAAGTGCCCTGGCTGTCCCTGCTAGTCAGAGGTGAGGCAGGGCCTCAATCCGAAGGCGTGCGACTCAGTCCAGCGCTCCCACCCGCGTGCGCCGCGTCTCTTCCCGTCCTCCGAGCAGTAGTGGCAGGGAGGGTGTGGTGGTGGTGAGCGGGCGAGGGCGCCCAGGTGCCTCCTGTCTCCCCAGCTGGGGGCCGGCAATTAGGAAGGAGGAGGACCACGCGCGTTGACGGTCATTTACCCAATTGTGCTTTGTGGGATATTCAACCCAAGGAATGTGGCGCCCCTGGCCGAGCGTAAGAGGAAGCCCAAGTTCTCCAAGGAGGAGCTGGACATTCTGGTCACAGAGGTGACCCACCACGAAGCGGTTCTCTTTGGGAGGGAGACCATGCGGCTGTCCCATGCCGACAGGGACAAGATTTGGGAAGGCATAGCTCGGAAAATCACCTCCGTCAGCCAGGTCCCCCGCTCCGTCAAGGACATTAAGCACAGATGGGATGACATGAAACGGAGGACCAAGGACAAGTTGGCCTTCATGCAGCAGTCCCTGTCGGGCCCCGGGGCTGGGGGCCGGGCCCCCGCCATCGTGCTCACTGCCCACGAGAGGGCCATCGAGTCAGCGCTGCTCACGGCCCGCTCCGGGCACAGCTTCCCGAGGGCAGAACTGGATGGTACCGACAGCCCTTCGAGCAGCAGTGAGTACCATCTGTGTCCCCTCCCCTGCTCCCCAGGCTGCTCCTTGGCGGCAATTTCCCGTGCACCTGCCTTCTTCCCTCTTCTGTCCCTCTCTGTCTTGTCCAGTCTTTCCATTCTTCCCTCCTTCTTCCTCTTTTGTCTTCTTCACCCCTTTCCGTTCATTTATTCTAGAATATTTCCTGAGCACTGTGCCAGGAGCTGTGCTGGGAGCCGGAAAGACAGAGTTGTATATAAAACCTACACCGGCCCTGCTCTTGGGGAGTTCTTAGACTCGTGGGAATAGACCAACTTTAAATAATCGCACCAGGAAATTTGTAACGAAGGATGAATACAGGAAGTCCTGAGAGCAGGGCTGACCTCGTGGGCGTGTGACCTGTACCGTCATTTGGGGCCCCGTGTCACAAGGGCTCCGTGCTGGCTTTAATGCTCTGCTGTTGCCTTCCTGAAACTCAGAATAGTTTTTGAACAGGGCGCCCTGCATTTTCATTTTGCCTTTGGCCCTGCGAATTAAGTAGCAGCCATTCTGAGAGCCAGGAGGGGTGGAGCTGGCTCTCCCTGGGGTCTGGGGAAGACTCCCAGGAGGGACAGTGGAGCTGAGATGGGAGGGTGAGTAAGAGTTAACCCGGCCGGTGGCGGCGTGGGGCGCAGCAGAGGGGAGGGAAGAGGAGAGCCTCGCAGGCTGAGAACAGCATGTACAAGGCCCCGCATCAGGAAGGCGCTTGGCACGTTCCAGGAACGGAGAGGAGCCAGGGAAGCCCAGTGCAGAGGCGAGGGGGAGGGGGCGTGAGAGGAAGGCAGCCAAGTCTTCAGGGCCTGGGCCGTGGAATGCTCAGTCCTCTCTCTCTCCATTCCTAATGTCTGTATTTCTGTTATCTTCTGCATTTCTGTGCCATGCTGCCTTCTCCCACTTCTCTCCGCACTCTGCCTCTTTCTGCCCGCCCTGAGGCTCCAAGATCCCTCTCTCTGTGCTCACTTGGGCCCCTCCCTGTCCCTACTGCCCCCACGTCCCCCTGCACCCCTCTTCTCCCTCAGCACTGTCTCCGTCTTTCCCCTCTGCGTCCTGTGTCTCAGGACAGACTTTGACGCCAGGGGCTGGGGTGTGGAATCTTCTGGCCTGGCTGGCTGAGACAAGCATCCTGTGGGGGCTGTGGTTTTAGCTGGGGCTCCCCAGAATGGGGAGCAATTGAGGCCCTTCAGTGCTGGGGTTGCACCCTCTTCAGCTCTGCTTCTGCACACACCCGCCCCCCACCCTCAGCCCGCAGTCCCAACTGGGGGGCCTCGGAGAGATGGAGCAGGGCAGGAGGGCTCCAGGGAAGCCAGCCACTGGCCAGCCCTGGGGAAGGTGGTTCACAAAGACCTGGCCTTCCCGTTGCAGGCCCATTGCCGTTGGGATCCTGCTAATTTCCTGTTTGGCTGGGGCTCCTGACAGGTGGCCATTCAGAGTCAGATTTTCAGGACGGGGAGGGACAGGGACGTGAAGACCATCTAGTCCGACTTGCTCGTTTCCCAGATCAAGCAGTAAGCTCCAGAAACAGAGATGGCCCCAGAGCTCAATTCAGAACCAGGACTTGAACCCGGGTCTGACAGCTCCCTGTGAATCAGTGTTTTGCTAACTTTCAGGATGATTCTACCCAATTATGAGTAAAAGAAGGGGCGTGGTCCCCAGTGAAGTCTGTTCCCTAAATCCTGCCCTGCTCACCCTCTGTCTCCCTGAGACCGAAGGTAATGAGGTTACCAAATGTGACCTGGGCTGGGCAGGGGGCCCGGGACCCCTCCACTGCAGGCTCGACCAGCCCTCCCTCTCCCGGCCAGATGACCAGCTGTTCTAGCACTTGGCCAGGGGCTCGGTGGAGTGAGGCCCTGGAAGGGAGGGAACAGCTTCACCTCAGCCCGCCCCGCTCCTTCCAACCCTGCCATGCCAGAACCAGTGTCCGGACCCAAGGGGTGGCTGCTGTCCCACGAAGTGGGGTCACCAGGCACTAGGCTCTCTTACTGTGCTGGCCCAGATGAGGCCCCAGGACCCTTGCAGGAGGCATGCGGCTAGGGATAAGAAGATCTGTCTGTCCTCCCTGTCACCTTCCCTGGGGGTGGTTCTGAATCAGCCCCTCAGGTACAGGCAGGGAGGGTGTGCCTGTGAGCAGAGTCAGCCTGTGTGTTTTTTATTCCTGCCACGGGAATCAGCTCATAACCTTGATCACGAGACAACCGAGACCGTGTGTGCAGGGGCTGGGCCCCTCCCTGGGTCCGGCTGCGAGTAGCAGTCTGTCTGATGGTCCCAGCATGCCGCCAGGCCCTCCTGGGTGGGAGCAATATGTCTGCCTGGGCTGACCTCCTTGGGGACCGAGGGAGGCGTCAGAGGGGGCTCACCTGCTTTGCACCATCTTGTCCGTTCCTTTCCGTTCTGGTGCTATCCCTTGCCTCCCTCCTCCAGCCTGTAGGCATCCCCCTGCAGTGACTTGAAGTTGCAGGTTCCAGCAAGGCCACAAGGTGGCCCCCAGCCACTCGGGAATGGCCTCCTGGAGGCTGGAACTCAGAGCAGCATCTTTTGGTGGGTGTCGCTCTTCTAGCTTTGCAAAGTGCCTTCTTGTTCTCCTGTGTAGTCTCCCTAACAGCCCTGCTCAGTGGGCAGGTGGCTGGTGAGTAGATAGAGCAGTCGTTGGCTTGGCTTTGCAGAAACTGAGTCATAGAGAGATGAAGTGAGTGACTGGATTGACATGCCGTCACTGAGATATGGCACCATGGGGACTGGGGTCCCCAGGTCCCCCGACCTGGGCGCTCTCTCACTAGAATGTCGCAGCCCCTGTGAAAGGAAGGGGACCTGGGCACTGCTCAGGCTCACCCTTCTCCCCAGGGGCGCCTGGCCTGTATCTGAGGGGTATGGGGAGCAGGTGTTTCTCCGTGGGTGGGTGGGGAGCGGGCGTGTGCCGAACTAGGCTGAGGGGTGGCAGGGTGGGGGAATGCTAGGGTGATTCTGGGGGTGGGTCCAAGCCCTGGGCTGCCTCCTTACTCCCTGTTGTAATTGTTCGCCCTTCTTTGTTTCTGTCCCCCAAGATGATGAAGACGAGGAGGCACCTGGGCCCTCCCGGCAGCCTCTGCGGGTGCCCCTGCAGCGGTCACCCGAGGAAGAGGCCTGTCTGGCCAGGCCCACCCTGCTCCGCTCATCCTCCTCCTCAGACCAGTCCGAAACAGTGGGCCCCAAGCCAGAGGCCCCGCCCCGGCCCTCGCCCCAGGCCCAGGCGGCCTGCAGGACCCCTCGGCCGCACCCCAGCCCGCCCAGCACGGGCCTTGACTGGCAGCTCCTCCACGCCCATGCCCAGCAGACTGAGGTGTTCCGGCAGTTCTGCCAGGAGCTGGTGACCGTGCACCGCGACATGGCCAACAGCATGCACGCCATCAGCCAGGCCACGGCCGAGCTGGCCAGCCGCGTCGGTCAGATGTGCCAGACGCTGACAGAGATCCGGGATGGGGTCCAGGCATCTCGACGGGGACCAGATGGGGCGGCCCCCGTGGGGTCTACTCCTCCAACCGAGTCCCCACCGGCAGAGCCCCCGCAGGCTCCCCCGGCACCAGCCCCCGCACGGACTACCAGGTCTCGGAAGAGAAAGCACAATTTCTAACACAGCCAGTCTGCACGAGGAGGAAGAGAGATGCAGGAGGGGTGTCTGGCCCTGAGACAGGCCAGTCTCTCGTGTCCAGGACACTTGGGGGATACTGGGGGGCTGTCATCCCACCAAGTGCAGGGCGGCTGCTCTGTGCGCTAACAGAGCGTGTATTCAGCCCCACTCCCTCACTTTTGGCAGATGTTCGAGATGCAGGAAAAGGTACCTGCTTGATGCTTGCTTGGCCTGGAGGGTCAGCCTCCTCTTGGTCTGCACCCCATGGCACCAGGCCTTATGGGGAAGGGGGGAGCCTCCGAATGGAATCCTGCTTGCCAACCTCAGGGCTGCTGCACCAGCCTCCCAGGCCCCGATTCTGCTGCTTCTGAAGGGGGCGAGGCCTCAGGACGGGCAGGTGGAGCTCAGCCCTTCCAGGAGGGTCTGTCCACTCCCGCGCCAGGGCTCCGAGCCCCGCTGGGTGGCGCCTCAGCCTTGGCCCTCCGCTTGCCCCGCGCGTGCGTGCGCTCAGCCGCTGTGCTTGCCCTCTGTGCAGTGGGAAGAAGAATGGGATGGCATCGGAGGAAGAAGACGATCTGGCGTTCTTAGAGGGCACTGTATGCTCTTCCCTGCTTTTGCAGATGTGTGGCCTCAGTGGGGTTCTCAGGACAGCTGGAGAGGCAGCCAAATCCGGTATCATCCTCATCATTATTGCCATCATCATCTGCATTTCACAGATGACAAATGACACTGCAGTTAGTAGGGGGGCCAGGACTGGAAGCCAGGTCTGGGGATTTTTCCAGCTCCCCTGTCAGGGGCCAGATCTGGAGTTGGGAGGGGTGTTGCTCCTTGCCTGCCCCTGCCTCAGCAATCCTGGTGCCAGCGGGCGGCAACAGCAGCATTTAGGAGGTGAGTCTGCCCACCCCGCCCTGGTGCTAAGGCTGACAGCCAGTGGCTGGGGAGAGGCAGGGCCCGTGTCTTGGGGTCCTGAAGGCGACCCCTCTGTGGCTTCTGAAAGAACCCGGAGCCCAGGAGGGCTCCTCTCCCGTCCCAAGTTCCAGCATGCCTCGCCTCTGCTTGCTTGGGCTGCGTGCGCATTAGCTACACACATCTCTAGCTTCACGTTTCATTTTGGCGTGTGGAGAGTCCGGTTCTTCAAATGAGGGAGGGAGGTGGGGGTGGCCGACGCAAGCTTCGCTCTGACTTGGGCGCAGCTCAGCTCTGTGTCCTCTTTGCTCCCTGGCCCGAGGCTGACCCTAGGAGAAACTCACATGCCCCAGCCCTCTACCCTCCCACGCCTGCCCCCTAGAGCCTTGGTGGGGGCTGGGACGACCGCAATACCCAGTGCTTGCTGTGGTTATTCCTGGAGAGCTGCTTCTAAACCCAGACCAAGCTTTGTCCCATGTAGGGAGAATGGAGGGCAACTGCATTGTCCCTGTGTCCTTGGCTCCATCTCCCCATTCTGTGGTTCTTTGGGGGTCCCTGCTACCCCAGACTGAACACTCCCCTGCCCAGCAGCCCGACGGCTTGATTGTTGCCTGGCATTGCCCTGCCCCCCGATGCTGGAATCAGAGATTGCCTTCCCAAGTATTTTTGTTAAGATGGCAATAAAAAGAAATTGATCTCTCACTTGGAACACACCCAGTCTCCAGGATCTTTCTTTGGTGTGTATTCTCTTTCTTCGCTTCCTGTGAAAACCTCAGGGCCCCCCGAGCAGGGGTTAGATGATGGAGGGAAAGTGTGCTGGCGACAGGGGCTCAAGGGCTGGCATTTCCCGGATCTCATAAGCTCTCAGATGCCCCGTATTCAGCCCGTGCCAGCCCTTAGAGGAGACGAGAGGAACTGAGGGGCTGTGGGAGACGAAGCATCCTTGTATGAAACCGTTCAGCTATACGTAAATTCTCTACACGTCAAAAGTGAGATGTTGCTAAATGAATTTTACCTTTTGTTCCCTGAAAGAAGTTAGGGATCCTGGAAAAAACATCACTGGCAGGAGACACCAGAATGTCAAGGGCTGTCCATTGGCCAGTGTACCTCAGGGACCCCTGAGGCATGAACTTTTCTTGGACACCTCCCCAGTGATCCTGATATCTGTCACAGGCAAGGCCCTGCCCGCCTCAATCGGAGCCTTCTCAAAGTTACCGATGCGGCTTCCTTGGGCTCCCACTGGGAGTCTCCTCAGCAGGGAGTGGCCTCCCAACCTGTGCATTGCCCTGGCTTATTGACAGTGACGGGGAGACGTTCTCCCAGGCAGGAAATCCCCAAAGCCTGACCAGGGATCCATCCCCTTTCTGCAGGGTTCTAGACTGCCTTTGACCTCTTGGAGTCCAAGTCATCCTCTGCCGTTGTTGGCCAAGAAGCATGGTCATGGAAATCAGTATTAGCCGATTTCCAGGAGGTGCAAAGATGCCGTGAAATCAGGCCCTGAGTCTTCCCCGCCAAGTTCAAGATACCAAGCGAGGACTGGCTGGCCGCTCCCTCTGGTCCTGGGGAGGGAGAGGGTCAAATTGGAAGCAAAGGGGACAGAGAGATGAAGAGACTTATCAACTTTGGATGGAAAAGATTTGTTTCTTTTTCTTGGCTTCAGCGGGGGTACAAGGGCTAGCATGTCAACACAGGAAGGCAAAACTAGGGCCAGTGGATGGAAATGAATGGGTAGCCAATTTCAGCTTAAGATAGGGAAGCCCCTCCTAAGAGTCCAAGGCCTCCAGCCATGCCAAGGGCTGGCTGGGTATTGTTCTACTGGAGGCTGAATGACCACCTGGTGGATGGGTGCCTGACCCAAAGACCCTCCCAGCCTGGAGACCTAAATGCATGTAAAAACTCAGAACCCAGCCTCTTCTTGGTCAGTCTTTTCCCATTTCTGACTGGGACAGCTTCCTTCCATTGCAGACATGCCCACCAAGTAGGAGTATCTGAGCCTGGCCCTTGTCTGTTTCCTCCAACAAAATAGATGCCCTGTGGGTTACTTTCTCTCTTGAGTTGGAACTGATAGCCATTTCCTGACCCAGCTAGAAAATATGTTGCACTTGATAGACATAGTGGGTGAGGCCTGAGAAGTGTGGTCTTAGTGCTTATCTATCCAGGACCCAAAGTCAGCTGAGTCCATCCATTATCATCATGAAAGGTTCAGTCCAGAACACACACCCCCACCTCTACTCCCCACACTCTCGAGTGCTTCAAAGGTCACCAACTCTGTGGGTTTGGTTTCAAATGCTATCAAATGAACACTAGCATTCCCCACCCCCACCCCCACCCCCACACTGACATACTCTGTACCTTCTCTCCAATGAGGTAGCGACTGGAAACTCAACCAATAAAAAGATTTCACTCCCTGGAAGCCTTCTGTTCTGGGGAGGGCTCTTGCTCACCTATAGCCATGTAATGGGACCGCCATGGTTCTTCATAAAGGGATGGTTGTGTGGGGGACAGAAGGATTCTGGGAGTGGATCAAGCCATTGGGTGGGACTGCAAAGTACTTAAAAGGAGGAGACCTGACTCGAGGTAATTGGTGCTGGGACTTAGCTGGTTCCACTTTGCTTCATCTCAAAAATCACATAGCGTGAACATCTTCTCAGGGGAATGCGTTGTTATGATTCACTGAGTTGCCATATATATCACATTTCAAATGCCAAGTTTCCAAACAACCAAATGCAACCAGATGCTGAACAAATTTTGATCTGTCTTTGAAGATACTTTGTGATCAATCCAAAGATTTGGGGTTCTCTTCCTAAATGTTGATTCTAGTTGGGTAGGAAAACACCAGGAGGTGGGAAGGGAAATTGACTTGAATCTTTCTAAACCTCCAACATACTCTAGAAGTTGCTCTTTTGAATAAATCTTCCTCATCTCTTTTTCTCTTGAAGTTGAGTGCCAGAGAAGATAATTCCAGCCTTTAGAGCTTGACGGCTGTTTAGAAACTGAAGAAAGCGAAGACTGTACTCTTTCCTTGTGTTCTGTGATTGAGGTGATTCTTGGGAGGAAAAAGATGAATGAATGGTTTGCCTTCCGTATCTGGAAGTAGGAAGGTTTGCATCGACCTCAGTTCTGTTCTGTGCTGACCACAAGGTTGATTAATTTTGGATGTCAAATCCCAGACTCTCGCTAAATGGGGGACTGGGAAATGTTTCGCACGTTTAGAAGAAATCCCAGCTATGGAGAAAAGGCAGACTTGTACAATTGGAGAGTTGAGACTGGGGAGTGTTAATTTGGAAAGACTTCTCTGGGCTGGGGTCCTCTTCTTCATTCCTCTGAGTTGTTTGTTAGTAACATCATGGCTGGGCTCATGGAGATCACAGAGTGTCCTCACAGCTCAGGGAGACCAGCACTCACGCTGGATGCTGCCAAGTACACAGATGCGTTGGGGCTAAGATCCTGGACAAAAGTTCTGGGACCTGAGCGCCCTAAATCATGGAAGTCCCACACCCTCAGGGTGGAGCTTTTGACTCGCTTCTCTGAACTGCGGGAAGCAGCCAGAGCTAGTGTTTGCATTCCCCTCCTCCTTGTTCTTACCCCCACTGGGGTCTGTGCTACATCTTGTGGCCACAATGGATTATTTCCTGGACTCGAGCGGTCCCCCTTGTAAGGTCCCGCCTCCTCCAAGGCCGAGTAGAACAGAGTGCACAGGGGCCTGTGCAGAGGGGCGGGATGTATGCACGAGGTATTATGCCTGGGGCGCCACGCATGTAGATTTGCAATGCTGCTGGCCACCGTGACTGCCACCACTGCCATTTCGTACTGGAATTGGCATTTGTGTGTCTTTTTTTTTTTTTAGGGGGTGAGAGTGGGGATAGCAGTAATAATTGCTTATTAAGGAAAACTTGGAAAGTACAGAAAATTACAAAGTAGCTCCACCAATATGGTAATCACTGTGAAAACATTAGTATATTTCCTGCAAGCAGTTTACCGAGGCTTGTTGTGAAAGCATGATTGGAACCCTAGTATAAAGCGCTTTCAATCCTATTGTCCTCACTCTGCACTATCTCAGGACCATTTTCTGTCATGAAAGATTCTCTGAAAACACTTTTCTATAGATGAGTAACATTCCATTGTACGAATACTCTACGGTTTACAAAATCATTTCTCTAGTGTTAGACGTGTAGATGTGTTTCCTTGTGCACTATTATAAACAGTGTTACAGGCAGCATGGTGGTATGCAGAGTTTGCATACTTGGTTCGCATCTTATTGTTCTTTTTTTTAGTTTTTAAAAAATTGTGGCAAAATACACAACAAAATTTACCATTTTAACCATTTTTAAGTGTACACTTCAGTGGCATTAAGTACATTCACATTGTTGTGCAACCATCACCACCATTCTTCTCTAGAACTCTTTTTCATCTTCCCCAACTGAAACTTTGTATCCATTAAACACTAACTCCCCATTTCCTCCTCCCCCCAGCCCCAGGCAACGACCATTCTACCTTCTGTCTCTATAAATCTGACTACTCATAGAAGGGCCTCATGCAAGTGGAATCATACAGTATTTGTCGTTTTGTGACTGGCTTATTTCACTTAGCATAATGTTTTCAAGGTTTATCCATGTGGTAGCATGTGTCAGAATTTCCTTCCTTTTTAAGGCTCAGTAATACTCCGTTGGATGGATATACCACAGTGTGTTTATCCATTCATCCATCCATGGACACTTGGGTTGCTTCTACCTTTGACTATTGTGAATAATACTGCTATGAACGTGGGTGTGCAAAGACTAGTTCAAGTGTGTATTGCCAGTTTGTTTTTCAAAAGTTTGTGCTAGTTTATTTTCCATCATTAGCATGACACCTTTTTCTCACTACCTTTACCAATACAGATATTGTCATTAAAAAAAAAATCTGTGCCAATGAGACACAAAATGTGCTACTTTGCGTTTCCTGTTAGTGATGCTGAATACTTCTCAGTTGTTTATTCCTCATCTGGAATTTTCTGTGAATTATTGTTCCCCCAGACTGCTCCAAATGCAATTTTCTGGGCTACGTCAGTTGGACAGACTGATTTCTTCCCTGGCCTTTGAGACAAATCATAGCATAAGGAAAAGAAGTTTATTTTTGACTATACATTTCCTAGACACTCGTGTAGCACCAAACCCTAAAACTCCCAATAATTTCCTCTTGCCCTTTTGATCTGTACCCCTCCACTTCTCTGCAGATGATGGGTCATCTCACCTTTTGGAGGTGAGTGAGGGGCCAGGTTGGATGTTGGAAATGTCGTTAGAAGGAGAATGGGTGATTCTGAGGGTTTGAAAGAACTTTAAAGTTATCTGTGCCTTGCTGCGTTGGTACTTTACATGCCCACATAGGAGCCATGAGTTCTACTGGGAAAAGCACAGACCTCAAAGCTCCGTCTCCTGTTTATTAGCTGTGTGACCTTGGGCAAGTCACTTAGCCTCTCTGAGCCTCAGTTTCCTCACCTTAAAATGACTTAGATTAACCAGCGGTTGCCAACCTTTCATGGCCTCTTATTTACCTTCCTCTGCTGTCACTATTAGACCCCCTATTTTTAAAGATTTTGATCTTTAGCATTTATTAATCGATTTCTTGGGCACCCTTTTCACATGGGTTGTTTCTGCTAGGCTTTGTGAAATACTGAAAACAGTTCAAAGACCCCACCCTTACCACCATCCGAGGCCTGTAGGTGTCTGGGGACCCCTGCAGTTAAAAGTTAGGCAAGAGGAGACGAGATGATCCTTCAGTTTTCCAATCGCCTTTATATCAGGTGTTGAATTTTATATTTACCAGAACCTGGAAGGTATGCAGGGCAGGTGTCTTTCCAGTCTCAGAAAACAGAGATTCTCAGAGGTTCAGAGGTTTGCTCAAGGTCACACAAAACAGTGACATTGAGACAAGAGACTGGCTCTCGCTGGTGTCCCTTTCCTCGACAAGGTAGCTGCCCTGTAGACTTCTGCACGTGTCCACGCGCCAAGGACTCCTAGCCACCCGCACCTGCCTGGCACCGGCAGACACTCACCCAGGAGTGGCCCCCGCGTTCTCACCTTTCCCCCTCGCCCCCAGGTACGTGGTCATCTCCCGGGAGGAGAGGGAGCAGAACCTGCTGGCGTTCCAGCACAGCGAGCGCATCTACTTCCGGGCCTGCAGGGACATCCGGCCCGGGGAGCGGCTGCGGGTCTGGTACAGCGAGGACTATATGAAGCGCCTGCACAGCATGTCCCAGGAAACCATCCACCGCAATCTGGCCAGAGGTGAGTGCCCACACTCGAAATGCTTCTCTAGAGTTCCTAAGACAACCGATGGGAAATACAGCACGCCAGCAAGGGGGAGACCCAGAGGGACTCGGGGAAGGATGCTCTAGGTCTGAGCAGCAGCTCTGGGATGGGCCATGGCCAACCCAGTAAGTTCTCATCCCTCAGAAATGGTCTCAGAAACCCCGTTACGGACATTTCACAGTCTGAGGGAGGAAGACAAGTCCCCAAAGCCACGCACGTAAGTTTAATCAAAATGGATCCTGATTCCCCAACTCAAATTGATGGGAAGATGTTATAAACTGTCTCCACCTCAATAATAATGGCAATCATAGGTAACACTCATTAAGTACTTAATTTGTGCTAAGCAGGTTTTCTACAGTGTCCCATGTGATCATCACAACGGTAGAGCCTACCCCATAAGTGTGCTGTGAGAATTGGGTGGGGTGACATACGTACCACATTTAGAACAATGTCTGCCTTGATCATTGTGAGCCCTCAGTGTAAACTTTTAATACTAATGATCCCATGTGGATTATTACCCCCATCTTACAAATGTGGAAACTGAGCATCAGATAAACCACTCAGGGTCACATGGCTGGGAAGGGCAGAGCTGGGTTTCTGACCCACATTGTTTGAGTCCAGGGTCTAAGCTCTAACCTACAGTGTTACGCAGACAGACAGACAAAACTAGTCTCTTCCCTGCTTCCTCCTGGTCTCATTACTGGCAGTCCTAATGACATGTTGTGACAAAGCAATGTGTATTAGGAGAAGGTTGGAGGGAGGTGGGAAGGTTACCTTAGGTTTGGGTGGTGGCCTGGTGGGTGGGTGTCCATCCAGGCTCCATTTAAATGAGACATTTGCAAGTGGTTTAAAATACTCCCCAACCCCCAGCCCTTTGCCTCTTCACTCCATCCTCAGTCTGGCCAGGGCAAACTGGTGAGTCCAGGTCTTTCTTTCAGTGGGACCTTCCTGCACTAAAACCAGCATCCAAAGACCCAGAGTCCATCTGGTCCCAAGAACCCAGGCTATACCCAAGCCCCACCATATCATGTTCCTGGCTGACCTACTTATTGGAAATAAAGCTTCATCTGGAATATGAGTGGAGAAGATGAAAGGGGGTGGGAGTGACCCATTGAAATCAAGGTATCTGTAAAAACAAAACAGAACAAAGCAGGTGGTCGACACTGGGTACACAGCTGCTGCCTGACTTGGTAAAAGGTATCTGGAGATTGGATGGGCAGTGAGAGGAGGCCCGATAGACAAACTCATCTCCTGTCTTCTTCGGATGGGGTTTGGGCCCATGCTGATTTCACTTGGGAAGGCATGTTTCCATGATGAGATTGCAATGGTTTCCATTTGACCTCTGGAGATGCCTCGTGTAAAATTGTCTGATACATAGCAGGTGCTGAATAAATCTCTGTTGAATGGATAAAAGAAGAAATAAATGAAGACAGCCAAGAAGTCTGCAAAAGAGTCATACCACCAGAAGAAAAGGAAACCAAGAGAAGTCATGGCTGAGGATACAGGTTCCATCCCTTGGCCATGATCTTGAATTCTTCTGGATTTGTAATGTCCTTTTTTCCCAGTGTCTTCTCCAAAGCACTCAAGCTGCGTCATCCTCAGAGAGCCCTGAGACCCAAGGGGAATGCTCAGAGAAGGGAGTGAGCTTTCAGGAGTGGTTCGAAGGAGGCGTGGCAGAGAGACGTGAAACGGGCTACATGGAGACATGTGAAGATGCAGGAGGAAGGCGTGTCTATTCCCAGCCAGGCTGAGCAGTAGGAAACAGAAAGGAAGCTGAAAACCACTGCGGCGCAAGGCCAGAGCAGTGGGTGGCCTTGGTTGTAAAGCCCTTGGGAGCAGTCGTGGAGCTCAGTGGCCTTTAGACGTGTGTCTCTGTAGCCTGTAGCTTTGGCGGACTCTGGATAGGGTTAGTGGTATCCTAGATGGGCATGCCCATCCTGCTCTGGAAGGGGGATCCCTCAATCACTGAAAGTCTTACGTGGAAGGAGTTTGTTGTAATTGAAGGCTGGAGCCTTGATAAAGGCCAGAGTGTGAATTATTAGTCATTAAGTAGAGACATGAGTTGGAGCTGAGAGCTGCTTCCTGAAGAGAGTGTAAATTACTCCTTCGTGGTTATCTTTTAAGAATAGGTTGCCTCTAATGCTGTATTCAGAGAATTTATGTTATTTGATCGCCTTTGAGTCATTGATTTACTTTGTGGTGTTTTCCCTTGTGGTTTATGGAGGCTTTGGAATCAATTTCATAATGCTTAAATGTTGTTTTTGGTCCATAGATTTTTCTGGAAGCCTTTGAGTTCAAAGAGGTCTCTCGCTCATCCTAGGAAATTTGAATGACCTTGTCTTTGAGCAGAGAGGCATGAGGAATCCCTGGTGCTTTGTAGCCTTGAACTCCCAACATCCTCAGCTGTTTGCTGCCTGATTGGTCCAGAAAGTGAAAGGGTGGCCCTTGATGTTTGGAGATTCTAAATGGGCAAGTGTCATATCTGGTCTATAATACAAACATATTGCATTTTTTTAGAAGTTCTCTTCATCTCCAGGAGCTGCCTGAGTTTCAGGAGCCTTGGAGATGAGGTCGATTCTTAAGCATTCATGTGAGCACAGAAAAGGGGCATCCTGAATAGGTTACTCCCTTTTGTGCTGTCACCTGGAGGAAACCTGGAGTCACACACAGGCCAGGGCACAGCACCCCATGCCAGCTGTGGGAAGCGAAGCTCGGTCACTCTGGAACATCTGGATTGCACATGGAGATCCCGTGGCCTTCACTCGGAGGCCTTTAGCAAACGCAGCTATCAGGAGCCTAATTACGACATACACTCAGGTCAACTCGTTGCTCAGAGTCACATCTCCCAGGACCCTACCCCTGAGCTGGGAAGCCTTTGAGATTTCTGAGCTCCTCAGGCTGCCGTCAGGACCTTCTGAGGGTCCCCCTAAGCACTGTCCTCTTAGGCAGCATCTGCACTTCCGTAGCAATTTATGAAACTGTGTCAGCCATTTTAAAGAATCAGGCTGAAATAATTTATTGTTGGGGAGCTCACCAAGGTCTTTGAAGTCATTCACAAGATAGAAAGAAATAGAAAAGGGAAGGCCCTTTGCATTTTCAGGTGAGGAAACACAGCTATATTTTGAGAATGCTTTGGGTAAGTGTGGTCATGCTGTTCTGTATCTTGTTGGAGGCTGCCATCTTGATGCCCGTAGCAACTGTAGGTACCCCTGCCTTGGTCATCAGTGAGAACCAGAGAGATTCAGGTCATGCTTTCCCACGTAGTCCTCATCTTCTGATTATGGGGAGAACTCGAAAGGACGGTTGCTGTAATGCGGGCTCTCTGGAGACGAAGGAGTGGGACTCGTGGTTTGTGTGTACCTTTTACCAAGTCGAAGCAGCCACCTTGTAATTGCTGGGACTAGAGGAGAAGCCTGGAGGGTTGGGGAATCCATATCACTTAGCTCTGATTTGATCAGTTTGATCTGGTGGGGTGTCATCTTCTAGGATGATCAGATGGCACGTACCTGTGAAAGAACTTCCAACACCCCTCCCCTGTAGCATTCTCTCAACTTATGATTGTAGAGCTTGTATACATAAAGCTCCATTGAAATGGTCTCTTTAAAAAGAGTTCTTCCCACTTTTTGGGGGCCTCTGACTCTAGACCCCATGAGCCACTGAGTGATGTCTCTCCCTTTTCATCACACCTGCCCCACAAAGCCAGCCCCAGAGGGATGTGTCAAGCGACTTCCTAACGGGAGGCCTGGCTTGTTTTCTGTTGGTTTCTCCGCCTCGGGGCTTTTCCCCACTTCCTCACACCTGGTTTTCCTTCCTAGGAGAGAAGAGGTTGCAGAGGGAGAAGTCTGAGCAGGCTCTGGATAACCCAGAAGACCTGAGGGGTCCCATTCAGCTCCCTGTGTTGAGACAGGGCAAAAGTCCCTATAAGCGTGGCTTCGACGAGGGGGACGTGCACCCCCAGGCCAAGAAGAAGAAAATTGACCTCATTTTCAAGGATGTGCTGGAGGCCTCACTGGAATCTGCGAAGGTAGAAGCCCACCAGCTGGCTCTGAGCACCTCGCTGGTCATCAGGAAAGTCCCCAAGTACCCGGATGACGCCTACAGTCGGTGTGCAATGACCGTGTCGCATGGCGTGCCGAATGTCAGCCGGACCCAGGGGGAGGGGGACTGGAAGGCCCCCCAGGGGGCTTCCAAGGAGCCAGGCCCACTGGAGGATGAAGAAGAGGAGCCTTCGTCATTCAAGGCCGACAGTCCCGCCGAGGCCTCCCTTGCCTCCGACCCTCATGAGCTTCCCACCACCTCCTTCTGCCCTAACTGTATTCGCCTAAAGAAGAAGGTCCGAGAACTCCAGGCAGAGCTAGACATGCTTAAGTCTGGGAAGCTGCCTGAGCCCCCCGTTTTGCCAGCGCAGGTATTGGAGCTCCCAGAGTTCTCAGACCCTGCAGGTAAGTTGGTGTGGATGGGATTGCTGTCAGAGGGACGAGCACGAGATTGCTGTCGGTGGGCAGAATGGAGGGTGGCCAAGCACTCTCGGTGGGAGCCTCCTGCGGGGAGACCTGAGGCGTGTAAGGCGGAGGTGGGCTCCGGCCACAGCCCACGCCCTCCGGCGCCTCTGACAGGCGGTTGCAGCTCCGGTGGGGTGCTTACGACTTGCTCTTGTATCCTCCTCGTCAATAAAGGAAATTCCGCTGCAGGAGGGGTGTGCGCTGTGTTCTTGACCCGTTGCCTTTCTCTGGTGGTCCTGATGGTGTCTTACCCCAAAGCCCAACTTCTAAACCCAATCTTTTCTCTTCCCCCAGTCTCCAGTAGGTGTCCTGTGGGGGAGAGCTCCCTGCCTTCCCGAACTCAGTCCGCGAACACAGCCTCATTCTTCTGTCCCCAAATTGCTGTTCTGCCACACGTGGTCCTAGCTCCCCTGCCTGGAGTTTTAGGATGGGGTACGGGGCCTTTAGCTGCATTCCTTTGCCCTTTTCTGTGGCTGCCTGGATCTTCTGGAGTTGGTTGACAACGAGGAAGCTTTTTCAGTGCACATCAGCAGATGAGTTAGAGTATTTACATAGCACTTCCTATTTTAACCACATCCCTGAGCTCAGAAGGAGGTGTTTCAGATGTTCAAGGCACGCATTTTAACTATCTGCATTCTGATTCTGAAATAACCTGGGGCCGTGTCGAAGCTGCATCCGTTCCAGGGCAGCCCGCCTCCTCTGACCGCATTCATGGTGGGACAAACGCGTCCCACCCACATCCTTGCTCTGTGATTTTGCAATGTTGGATGTGCTTTGTTCCTCCATCAGATCTGCTCTCCTGGTTGTGTTCAGTTGACATGGAACATACAAGTTCCTCGAGCACCCACTAGTGGAGGGTGGGGGCAGGTAGCCTGGAGCATGGCGGTCACCATGGGTCATCCACAAAGAGGAAAAGTCACACACTCTTGTTGAGTGTGTGACTAGTTCTGGGCTGGGATTCAGTGTGTTGTAGGAATTGGCTTCTGTTTCACATGACCTACCTTTCGGGCAGTATTTCCTGTTCCTTTTGGAAAAGTCTGTTTTTTTCCACCAGGTGTAAATGTTTCTTTCCCATTTGTCTTGCAGCCTCAGAGAGCATGGTCTCTGGCCCCGCCATCATGGAGGATGATGACCAGGAGGTCGATTCGGCAGACGAATCTGTCTCCAACGATATGACGACCGCCACCGATGAGCCCTCCAAGCTGTCGTCCGCCACGGGCCGCCGCATCCGGCGCTTTAAGCAGGAGTGGCTGAAGAAGTTCTGGTTCCTGCGGTACTCCCCGACCCTCAACGAGATGTGGTGCCACGTCTGCCGCCAGTACACGGTGCAGTCCTCCCGCACCTCAGCCTTCATCATCGGCTCCAAGCAGTTCAAGATCCACACCATCAAGCTCCACAGCCAGAGCAACCTTCACAAGAAGTGCCTGCAGCTCTACAAGCTCCGCATGCACCCCGAGAAGACGGAGGAGATGTGCCGCAACATGACCCTGCTCTTCAACACCGCCTACCACCTGGCCCTCGAGGGCAGGCCCTACCTGCACTTCCGGCCGCTGGCCGAGCTGCTGCGGAAGTGCGAGCTCAAGGTGGTGGACCAGTACATGAACGAGGGAGACTGCCAGATCCTCATCCATCACATCGCCCGGGCCCTGCGGGAAGACCTGGTGGAGCGCATCCGCCAGTCACCCTGCCTCAGCATCATCCTCGATGGGCAGAGCGACGACCTGCTGGCCGACACGGTAGCCGTCTACGTCCAGTACACCAGCAGCGACGGGCCCCCGGCCACGGAGTTCCTGTCCCTGCAGGAGCTGGGCTTCTCCAGCACAGAGAGCTATCTCCAGGCCCTTGACCGGGCCTTTTCTGCCTTGGGCATCCGGTTGCAGGATGAGAAGCCGACCGTTGGCTTGGGCGTAGACGGGGCCAACATCACCGCCAGCCTGCGCGCCAGCATGTTCATGACGATCCGCAAGACGCTGCCCTGGCTGCTCTGCCTGCCCTTCATGGTGCACCGGCCCCACCTGGAGGTCCTGGATGCCATCAGCGGGAAGGAGCTCCCCTGCCTGGAGGAGCTGGAGAACAATCTGAAACAGCTGCTGAGTTTCTACCGCTATTCGCCGCGCCTCATGTGCGAGCTGCGCTCCACGGCCTCCACCCTCTGCGAGGAGACGGAGTTCCTGGGGGACATCCGGGCCGTGAGGTGGATCATCGGAGAGCAGAACGTCCTCAATGCGCTCATCAAGGACTACCTGGAGGTGGTGGCCCACCTCAAGGACGTCAGCAGCCAGACCCAGCGGGCGGACGCCTCGGCCATCGCGCTGGCCCTGCTGCAGTTCCTCATGGACTACCAGTCCATCAAGCTCATCTACTTCCTTCTGGACGTGACCGCCGTGCTCTCACGCCTGGCCTACGTCTTCCAGGGCGAGTACCTCCTGGTGTCCCAGGTGGACGACAAGATCGAGGAGGCCATCCAGGAGATCAGCCGGCTGGCCGATTCCCCGGGGGAGTACCTGCAGGAGTTCGAGGAGAACTTCCGAGAGAGCTTCAACGGGATCGCGATGAAGAACCTCAGGGTGGCTGAAGCCAAGTTCCAGTCCATCAGGGAGAAGATCTGCCAGAAGACCCAAGTGATCCTGGCTCAGAGGTTCGACTCCCGCAGCCGGATCTTCGTGAAGGCCTGCCAGGTGTTCGACCTGGCCTCCTGGCCCAGGAACAGCGAGGAGCTCATGAGCTACGGCAAGGAGGATATGGTTCAGATATTTGATCACCTGGAGGCCATCCCGACCTTTTCCCGGGATGTCTGTAGGGAAGGGCTGGACCCCCGGGGGAGTCTGTTGATGGAGTGGCGGGAACTCAAGGCTGATTACTATACCAAAAATGGCTTCAAAGACCTCATCGGCCACATTTGCAAGTACAAACAGAGGTTTCCGCTCTTGAACAAGATCATCCAGGTCCTCAAAGTCCTCCCCACTTCCACCGCGTGCTGCGAGAAAGGCCGAAATGCCCTACAGCGAGTCCGCAAAAACCACCGCTCCCGCCTGACCCTGGAGCAGCTCAGCGACCTGTTGACAATCGCTGTCAACGGCCCGCCCATTGCCAACTTCGATGCCAAGCGAGCCCTGGACAGCTGGTTTGAGGAGAAGTCTGGCAACAGTTACACACTCTCCGCCGAGGTCCTCAGCAGAGTGTCTGCGCTGGAACAGAAGCCAGTCCTGCAGACGGTGGACCACGGAGCGGAGTTTTACCCGGATATTTAGGGGGCCGGCGTCACAGAGTTCACCAAGCTGTTGAATATTTTTTTAATCTATACTCATAAGCTTTGATATATTATATAAATATATATATTATATTATATATATATATATATAAACCCACACTGAAAATTTTTAAAAACCAAGGTGACACGTCCACCAGAAGCTACTGGGAGCTTTCAGAAAGGAATAATGTCGGAAACTGACTCTTGTCTACAAAATTTGGCAGCTGCAACATATGTGGCAACTCATTTTCACTCACAGAAGCATGTGCTGGGGCCACACGTGTTCCCACCCAACAGTCAACCAACAGCATAAGCTAAAATGACGGGTCTCTGTCATCACCTCTAGGTAGCTCGTTTTTGTTGATATTTTCATTTGGGGGTTGAGGGGTTCGGGTTTAGGTGTATGTTCTTGCCTTTTCTTTGCTTGTTTGGTTTTCTGATGGGGGTTTCTTGGGCTCTTCGTTGCCATGCTGGTCCAGCTGAGTCAGATCTCTGATTTTGGATAGGGTGGGTGGTGTATCTGGATTGGGGTGTTTGACTTTCTTCCTCTCCCATCTGACTTCAGCTTGAGAGATTTTTATTCATTTCCTGACGAGTGTTCCTTCACTGTCTCAGAAACAAAGTGTCAGTCAAACTGTGACGCCCACCTCTCCCCTCCTCTGTCACCTCTCCCGTCCCTGGGTTATTGATTCCCTCCTTCCAGCCCCTGGATCCTAAAGATCTCACCTGTTATACTGAAGGCAAAATTGCCTTATAACTGAGCTTGAAATCCTAGAGATGGGAGAGGGGGTAAGCTTTTTGCATTCCTGTTTTCACATGGTGTGGGATAAAATAGTATAATTCCATTCAGATCCAGGGCTGGGGGGGGAAATGAAGAGCCAAGAAGTCCAGACCCCAAGAGGGCAGCGATTTTTGGCTAAAAACAAGTAAAATGAAAAGTCTATATTCAATTTACATGAATTATTTATACTCTGTCTTTATAATCATATAATGTGTTGGGGGTATTTTTGTTTTCCTTTAATAATCGAGAGATGCCTGCTATAGTTCAGTGGCAGGAGATGTCAATGCAAGTCATGCCCTGGGTCACGCGTGACTCCAATGAGAGTCTCTAGAGATTGGGTCTTTCTTTTGCAACAGGCTGGTAAGAAGCACAGCCTGGCAGGAAGGCAGGGGGAGACCGAGTAATTCACCTATGCCTGTGAACACTTCCTTTTTTGAACAGGGTAGAGATGTCCTAAAGAAAAGGCAGAAACAAGAGGTAAGACAGGACTCTCAAGGCATCAGCCTACACACACACACACACACACACACACACACACACACAGAACCACGATATAAGCTTTAGAAATAGCCACTTGCCTACTCCCTGGGGCAAGGAGTGGTTTAAGCTAGAGGAGTCTGATCAATACTCTTTCATTCATTTAACTACCAGTATACCTCGCAAGGGAGTTTTAAAAAAAAATGTGCGTGCGCTGTTAAAAACTTCTGTTCATATTTCCACGTCTGACTTATGCATATTTGATATGCAGAGATCCTGTATCGTGGGTGCAGGTCATTTTGGGGGGGGGGAGGAAGATCTGTACTGTCCGTGGTCCGTGCTGTTGGGAGCCACCCCTCTCAGTTGGCAGAGGGTGGGCAAAGGATGGTTGATGTGATCTGGCCACAGGCAAGGCCCCAGTGTCCCCAACCTGCTTGGCTCAGACATTATAAAACTGTGGTGGCTTCCTTCCTTCTTGGTTTATCTTGTCTCTGAGGCCTCACGCCACCGTTGAGAACCGTAGTGGAAATGTCATCAACACTGAACATGTCACCCCCCCTTCCTGTCCTGCCAGTCCCTTCACCCCCCACAGATTCCTTCCCCCACCCCCATGGTCTTGGTGCTAAGATAACTTTAGAATCATTGCTGCTAGTCAATAGCTTTTCATTATATAAATATATTATATATATTATATATTATTTTTGAAACTTTTTTGTTTGTTTTCAACAGTGATGTAGCATGTTACAAAACAAAAAAAAACTGGTTTTCTCTGACTTTCCCACTGCCAGGCCTCATATGCTGCCTTCTTCAACAAATCAATGCACCCCTGCCTGGTGACACTCACCCCTCTCCCCCCTCCCCAGTCGCACATACTCCCCGCCCTCCTCTGAACAAGGAGAGAGTTTGCCGGAACTAGCAAGGAAAGACCCGAAGCCCTTTCTGATGCTTTGAAATTCCCAGCCTCGTTCCATTTCCCCACTTTAAGGCGATGTCCCTCTCCCTCCGGCTCCTCCCATCCGGGACGGTAACTGTGGTCAAGTGAGAGGCTGTTGCCAGCACGAGGTTCCACCTTTCCGTCCCCAGCTTCCTCTCCACCACACACACAGACCACTGTCTGTGGGCGCTTTCTTGGAACATCACACAGACTAAGATGGGCTGAGGGCAGAGAGGGCTGGTAAGGTGGGCCTTGGTGGGGGCCAGAAACAGTGGGTTGGGATCCTTTCTTCTAGCCACCAGTTGCCTTACTCCTTCTCGTTCCTCCCTCTGCTCCTCCCCACCCACTACATTGGGAGTCATCCCCTGGACCACTCGTTTGAAAACCAGGAAGGGAGAATCATTGATGTCTGCCTGAGCACCTAGTCGGGGCTGCAATGGTTTCCTCGCAAGAGGGTATGGCCAAAATTAGCTCAAATTTTTATGCAGAGCAGGAAAATAATCTTTCGGGCCAATGCCAGCGTGTACCCTGTATCTCCTGAGAGAGCTGGGAGCTGGTGACCTGCCTCTGGGCTAGAAGCACGAGCAGCTGCCGGCAGCGTGTTGCTGCACGTGGTCACCTGCTGAGCCAGGCTCCAGACCTCCGGGAGGATGAGCTCTCTGGCGGGTCTAGAAGTTTGGCAAAGCGCCTCCGAAACTCGGGGTGCTCGTGACTTCTGCTGAATTCAGCCAGGCTTGGGCCGTGTCACACACGCTGAAGGCCACTTTGCCTTGGGACAGGGAGTAACCAGGGGACAATTTGGGTGACACACCACTGCAATTTACACAGGGTCTTTTCTCAGCCTGGATGCTCCCAGGAGGCTCCATGCTTCTATCCTGTGAATGCTGCATGTGATTACCCGTGGTTTCTATCATAGGCGTTTCCACTCTTCTGCCCTCTTGAGAAGGACTCTTGGGTTGATGGGACCCTGGGGGTCCAGCCCAGGGAACCACATGCTTGGCTGGCCTAACCTCCCTTTGATGGGTATAGAAAGCTGTGGGTGGGCGGTCCTTGCATCCTAAATGTGGTCGCTTCAGGCGTGACTCAGCCCCTGGCTTGGGAGTGACAACCACTGGCTTAGAATGAAATGTTTGCATCTCTGGGGTTGAGAGTTATCCTAATCGGGCTGGCTGATTAGTGACTTTCTTCGGTTCCTGGAGGAGGTGGGAAGTGAGATCAGATTAGTGGCCAATTGTGCCAAGCAGATACACCGCAGACCCTGGGAGCCAGCAGCCCCTGTGATTAAAATGGTCTGCTTCTCCTCGATGGAGGAGAAAAAGACCCATTGCCATCTAGTATCTGTGAAACCCAAGGACAGCCCAGCCCCGTCTGCGACTCTTACCATGTCAGAATCCCCCAGTTTGGCTGGCCTGGTTGAATGCCCGGGTCCAGGCATCCGGAACACCAGCTTTCTTTTTTTGATGACTGCCTGCAACATCCTGTCATGCTGGGCAGATCCTCCTTTCCTCATCCTCGCTTGAGAATGAGCGCAATCTGCGGTTCCAGGATCCCTCCATGGCCGGGGTCAGTGCTGGGCCCTGAATCAGGGGCAGGTGGGGGACGTGGCCCCAGCCCCTGCTGTGTGTTTTCATGTTGAGTTGTCTTGCTGAACTCCCTGTTCTTGACTTGCTTATATCAACCCTTTAATTCGGAGAAAGGACCTTGTCATTATTTAAGGTAATGTTGAAATATTTTCCATTTGTTTGGAAGTGATACCAAGAAGAGAAAGGGGAAAGCGTGTTGAATGCCGAACATGGTCGTGGAGAGCCTGAAACGGGCTACAGACTGGGCCCGGCCTGGGCTGTGAGGCTGGCATCCTTCTAGCTGTTTACCTGGAGCCTCCTGGGGTCCAGAAGGTGGCCTAGGGTTGAAATAGAAGTTCTCTTCTAGATTCCTCCCCTGTCATTTTTCCTCCCACCCCCTCGAGGAACAGGACTTCCTCATCTAGAGCAGCTTTGGGCTCACGGTCTGGGTTGATTTCCAAGCAGAATTTTGCTTTTTCTTGGTCCCTACAGCCCGTTTGGGCAGAAGGCTCCAGTCCCACTGGACCTGGCCCCTTCACGCGGCAGGCCCAGCCAGGCCAGCCTGGGATGGCCGAAACCAGGGCCAGTCCTCCATAGTCAAGAGGGTGAGTTTGGGACAGTCCCATTCCAGACACTGGCCTCCTGGGGGAGCCGGTGCTGGGTCATGGCTTCTAGTCTGGTTTCCTCTCACCTTGAGGAGGAAAGATTGTGTCAAAAGACACACAGGGTCTTTCTCCTAATTTTCACTCACTTGGTCTCTGTTGACAGGGTGCTTTAGCTGGGTGGATGGAGCTGTGATGTTTTAAGGAGCCTTTGAGGTGATCTTTGTGTGTTAGCCAGAGGGAGAAAAAGTGCCCTTTTGGGAGGAAAATGGTACGACCCTCCTCTTCCATCTGGCTCCCCCCTCCCCATCCCTCCAAGTGGTATCGCCCTGGAACTAACCTATGCAATCCCATCTCCCTAGGAGAGTGCATGGCAGCAGGGGTATGTGCAGTGTATAACACAAACGCTACAGCATATATATTGTATATATGGACATATACAGTACGTATACACACAGAGTAAGAGAGAAATCACGTCTATATATCTATAAATAATATCCTATATATTTATACATTTCTATGTTTTAAATAGATATAAAAATAGAGTCTATAGAGAGCTGGGAGAGCAACGGGAAAGCCTGTCGCTGTGTCGTGCGAAGAGGGAGGAGGCAGAGCCTTTTCACGGGGAGATGGGGGCTAAGCAGGCGGGGTTTGCTGGGAACGGGGCCTCCCACCCGGAGTGATGGAGAGGAGAGTAACTGGGTCCCGGCCCTCTCCGTGCACTTTCTCTCCTCTACCGCAGGCTTGGTCTGAGGGTGGAAGGAGATATACTCACCCCCTGAGCTCCAGCTGAAGGCCCCCCCGACGTCCCCCCCGCCCCCCACCGCAAGCCTACCCTTAGGTGGCCACTGCTGCTTGGCAGTGGGACATAGTCTCTGACCCCTGGTGGAGGGACCACTGCACAATTTCTCCAAATACCCTCCCCCGCCAGGAATGAGCAGCATCCGTGGCAATAGGAAAGGTGCAAACTGGACCGAGAGCGGTCCAGGAAAGATGCCGCCCCTCCCCCCTTCGATGCGTCTGCTGCCCCCTAAAGGCCAAACCTCTGAAGTACAGCCGTCCTGGCCTCCCTCGCCCGCTCCACCACTGCCTGCCAGGGCACAGAAGTGCAGTGGGCGGGGGGCATCAGCTAACAGGGAAGGGTGGAAGGGACATATCCGCACACTCAAATTCAGTGGCAACTCCAGTTCAGAAGCAGGGCACTGGCCCAGCCCACTTTGCACAGCTGCTGCTGCTGGCTGCACTCAGGACAACGCTCCTCCCTCTCCCGCACGGGGGCCCAGTGACCCCTCACCCCACCGCCACCCTCACAGGCAGGTTTAGTTCACGTACACTGTTCTGATTCTGTGACTCGAGGCAGAGGCCGAGCCCGATGCCCAAGCTTACCCACTTCCGCTGGGGAGGGTGCCTGCCTCGGCGTGTCCCTGCTCCCCCCGCCAGCCGGGCGGGATGTCTGGGGCCCGAGGGGGCACTGGTGCAGCTGGCAGCATGACGGAGGGCTTGTGCAGCCCTGACGGAATCAGAAGCCCGTTCGGCTTCCAGGTTTCTCTCTGTAGTTTCCTTCCCCCGGAGGCAGGGGAGGAGGGGCTGGTGGGGCTGCAGAGGGTGGGCGACAGCGGGCAGCCGCACCCTCTGCTCTCCAGACCAGCCTCTGCCTTTTGGCTCTCTGAAGGCACTTATCACCCATCCCCGAGCCTCCTCTGACCTCCGGTCCTACTCTCCCCCACCATCCTACCAACGTACCTCAGTCTCCAGAAGACCCACCCTATACTACGGTCCGGGCCGGGTCTGTTCTGCCAACGCCCACCTCCTCTCTCCTCCACGTCCGCCTGGGTCTCCTTGAGCCACAGCTAGCTGCCAACCGGGTCTCGGAGCACCCTCCAGTGCCCGGCTCCAGGGAGACCAGGCCCGGCCCGAGCCTTCCTCCCGCTGCGGTGGCCAGGAGATGGGCATCCCCGGGTAGCAATCCCACAATGCACTGTACCTCAGAGAGAGAGCATATGCCATGGGGCATCCAGGACACCGGCCCTCCGTCCAGAGGAGAACAGCCGGTCACAATACTGCTCACAAAAAGACAAGGGCCGGGCTGCCCTCGGGCGCCCCTCAGTCTCCACTTTTGTCTCTCGGGAAGAGCCAGCAGTCTGATTGGGTTTTTTCAGCCCCTGTCTCTCTCCTCTCCACCCCCACGCTGCTGAACCGTTTCATTTCAATCACAAAGGAAAAATAAAGTGGGGGTGGGGGGCAATACCTAGGAGTCTATTATCACACGCATATTAATATGTTAATACTTTCTTTCTTAAAAAGAAAAAACTCGATGTTATTATTTTGCAGACTACGCTTTATAGTACCTGTGTGACGGGACCTAGGACACTGGATACAAATAGAGCTATGTTGGTTTATCATAATATGTACGCAGAAACTTTCCTTTTGTCATATTATCCTTGTAATGTAAGAAGATTGTTAATAAAAGCATTTAAATTTACTCACCAAGGTGGAATGTCTACCTCCTTGCCTCTCCCCCAGGCCTGGGCTCAGGGCCTCTCAGAATGGGTCCCCTCACAGGGGCTCCAGAGTCAGGTTAGGAGCCTGCCTGCTGCCAGAGTGGAAGAATCTAGAAGAGGCCGTCTAAGTCCCTTCCTGCTGTGCTCAGTATTCCCGCATTCGATCAAGTCCACTTCCAGCAGGTAATCTACATGCCCCAACCACCCGTCAGGCGGGAAGGAGGTGTAACGGAAACCATTTAAAATAAAGCTGTCTGCCCCCAAGTGCATTTATCCCACAAGAGTCTCCAAGGAAGTGCACAGAGCTATTGGAGATAAATGGTAGTTCTGATTTTCCCTCCAGCTGCCTTGCAGGATTCTCCACTTCCAGGCCCTGTCCCAGGGGAGGGGGCTTTCCCTGATAGTTTGCTAATGGGGCTGGTATGGCTGGTATGGGGGTGGGTGATAAGTGATAACTTGCCCAAATTGTTTTAGAAAGAAGCTGGGCGTAACAAGACATAAGTAAGTGTTTTTACTTTTTCCTCCCAAGATGGTAAGCCCTCTTACTCCCAGCTCCTCCCAGTCTAGCTTCCTTCCAGGGCCTCCCCTCTTACCTTTTCTTGGCCTCTGCCTTCTGAGTGCCCACCGATTCTCTCCCAGCCTGTGTCCCTCTCAGCCCCGGGAGGCCCACTCCGTTGGCCACGCAGAGGCTTCCTGTTGTGAAAGCCACTCCAAGTCCCCATGGAATGTTCTGGCTCTCTTCTTTTCCCAGAGGCAGGGGAATGGGGGAGGAAGGAGCAAAGGGCATAGCTGAGCAGCCCCCAGGGTCGGCCCCAGCCCCACGGCTGGCCACCCAGATTTGACCCACATTTGCAGCCCTATGTGGAACGTGCTAATGATTGCTTCACCAGGAAGCAAGGAAAAGAAAGATCCTCCGTCTGCACTGGGCCGTGAGTTTGGTCTCCCCAAAGTGGGGGTGGGAGGATGTGGTAAGGGGGGAGGTCTAGTCCATTCCCATCCCCCTCTCTTCCCCCCAGCTGCTCCCTAGCTTCCCTCTCCAAGGTTCAAAGGACAAGTTGAGTTCACCTCAGAGAGAAGACTCAGGAGACTGGCTAGCTGCCTGAACGGCTGCTATGTGATGATTTCTAGAATGATCTTTTGAAGACACTGATCCAGTCATGGCATCCTCTCTGCTTAACCCTCTAGTGGTTCCCCACTGCCCTTAGGGTTCAGTCCAAAGTCTTGATCATGACCCGTCAGCTGGGAGCCATCCAGCCGCAGCCCACCTCCTGGCCCCTCTCGTGTCCTCTGCACCGTGCTCCAGCCACACTGCCTCCTCGCTGTTCCTCAGGCTCACCAAGCCCTTTTCCTCCTCGGGACCTCCCAGCACCCCGTGCCCTCTGTCTGGGATGGTTTTTCCCAGGGTGGCCGAGCTCTTCTCACCTCTCAGGTGTCAGCTAAGATGCCACCTTCTCAGGGAGGTCTTTCCTAACCACCCTCTCTAAATAGCCACCTTCCAGGCACTGTTCATTGTTCCCCTTGATCTTTTCCTTCATGACACTTATCTCCGTGTGCAATTGTATAGTTATCGTATGTGTATGCGTGTACGTGTGTGTCTGTGTGTGATTGTTGTGTGTCCGGTCTTCCCCTTCTAGATTGTAATGCCCACAAGTGGAGACTTTTTACTACCACAGTGCAGTTCCTATCACACAGTAGGCACTTAATCAGTGTTTATTGAAGGGATGAATGAATGAATGACTTTAAGCGGCATCTGATAAATTGCAGTCCCAGCAATGCTGTATTGGTGGCAGCAAGCCTAGATTCTTCCACTTCTCCTGTCTCTGTCTCGGTTTCCTCATTGATCAGGATGACCCTGCACCTGACCTCTGGCTACATCTGGCCTTGACCCAGGAGAGCTGGAGGTCGCCCCTGAGGTGCTTGCTGGAGCTCTCCTCCACTTCAACTGGCTCTTGTCACTTGGATAATGTCCACTCCGTGCAGTCAGGTGCCCCCTAAATCCCCCGGGGAAGAGAGATGTTCCAGCTCCTTCCAGCTTGGCCGTTCCATGGTTCCAGGAAGCATTTTGAAGCCACTGCCTACACATCTGTTACCTTTCCAATAAAGACCCTTGGCCACTGGTTGTATGTTAGAGCCTGGACCTCAGAGTCAGAGCTGTACCAGATGCAAATCCCCCCCGACCTCTTACAGGCTGTGAGATCTTGACAAGTCACTTATCTGAGTCCGTGTCTTCTGTGCTTCACGCAGAGGAATGGTTTACCACACGCTGACTGCTCATCATCATTATTGTATTGTTACCTCTTAGATCAGGACAAAGCAGATGCTAGGAAGTGCTGGGGTTCCCTTCTTTCACCTGGAATTCCTGGGGCTACCCTGGGTGAGGGGATGTCTGTGACTTTTATTTCAGAGTCACCAACGCCTACACTGACAGGTGGCATGGACGCCTCTGCCTGGATGGGAGCCCCTTTTCCTTCTCAGCCCAGAGATCCTCAGGCACCTTCTGCCTCAACAGATCATCTCACCTGGCTCTCGAGGGAAAAGGGACTCCATAGAGGTTTTGTTTGTTTGGGGCTGGAAAAACAGGTTTCTCTTTGCTTGTCCCTCATTTGAATCCCTGGGTTTCTGAAACAGGGTTTCTGCCATCACCCACTTGCCAACAGGCTGCCCTGAATCACTAAGAAAGAGCATTGGGAAATTCGGATGGGAAGCCATGCTCCAGCCTGGGCTGTTTGAGAGAGGCCATACCCGGGCAAGGACGAGGCACCACAGGGCTCTGATCACACAGTGGCCACAGTGACCACGGCTATGTCAGCCCCAAGACTGGCTTCCTCCCACCTCCTCCCAGGTAGGCGCTTGCCTCCATCTCTGGTGTGGAAGATGCTGAGGTCCCCGCCAGGGACCATCTGTGCTGGCTCACCTGCAGGGGACGAAGGAGGAGAACACGGGGCAGTTCTCCAACACTGGCAGCAAGAAAATGCCCAACCCTCTAAATCCATCCGCAGCCACATCCCAGGGCTGTCTCCTTGCCAGGCGTCTGCCCTGGGGAGGGAAACAGAACAGATGCTAGGGTTCCAGGCTCCTGAAATGATGGTGCTTCCAATCGGCTCTAAAAAAAGAGCAACCTTGGATGGAAAATTACCACCGGCTCCGGTAGCAATTAAGCAAATGAGAAGAGGCTGACTCAGAGCCCCAGGTGACAATGCAGATTGTCTGCAGGAGTGGGTGGCTGTCAGGAGGGACTGTCAGAAGATGCCAGGGGGCATGGCCAGGCATGGGGCAGGGAGGGCAGGTACACCTCTGTGGCGTTAGTCTCTTTTACACGTGAGATTGGAAGTCAAAGATGTGTGTGAAAAGTACATTGTTGCCAGTCTGGATCACAGAATGACAAAATGTTAGAAGGGGGCCTCCGTGATCATTTGGTCCCAATTCATTTTATGGATGTGGAAACTGAGGCCCAGAGGCCGGTGACTTGCCCAGCTGGGTTTCAGGTTCTCCGCTCCCCCATGCAGTGCCCGGACTGGAGTCACGTTGATCTGCAGGAGCAGAGTTTGTTATTTAAGGCCGATCAGTGGAAAGTCCAGTATAAAGTGACTCATGAACTCTTCCTCCCTCTCCCGTTTCTCTGTTCTAGAAATCCACACTCTCGAAGATCAGTTTGGAGCTCTGGGGCACCCTCTTCCTAGTTATCTGTGAAACAGTCTACATAATATTTGGCTATGTGGATAAGACCCACTTCTCCTATTTTGTCATGAAAATAAAAATCCTGGCTGTCATTAAAATATAATAGACATATGACATAACATAAGGAATTATATGCACAGACTAGGAAAGTGAAAACATCTTATGGCTTTCTTTATGCATCATTTATCCTTTTTAAGAACCTTTGTTTTTAATTTCACGTGACCTGGCTAATTTCCTACTGACTTTAAAATTCAGGCCCTGCCCCTGGCTTAATGCCAGGGCCTCTTCCTCCTGAGGCCAGGGCTGCAGTGGCCACCAGGAGGACCTAAGGTGACAGGACCCCAGAAGTCACCTTGTCCCTGCCCACCATCTGGAGCACAGGGGTACCACTGGCTGCTGCACTGACTCTTCCAGTGGTGGGAGTATTTTTAGGGGGGATGTTAGAGAAAGAAGAGTCTCCAGTTTACACCTCATTTTTCTTCTCAAGAATGATGTCAAGGCCCCAAGAGGCCTTGCCCAATGCTTGCATCCCTAGTTGTATGAAGCCCCTTTGACTCAGTGCTCAAGTAAGGCCATCAAGGCATGTGCACACACGCACACAGGCACACGCACAGCACTGTGTGATCTTGCAATTCTACTCACTCCTCGGTAGATATCTCTGAGAAACTTGCACATGTACACAAGCAGACATGCACATTCAATGTTCACAGCAGCATTTCCTCTAATAGCAAACAAACAAAAGAAAACATCTAAATGTACACCAACAGGAGAATGGGATTGTGGTATATCCATACAATGGAATATTATACAGCAGCGAAAAATAAATGAACAACATAGATCCGCGTGGATAAGGCTCAAAACTTTCAGGTGGAGCCAAAATAGTGTGATACAATTTAAATAAAGTTTAAAACACACGGAAATACTCTATAGTGCTCAGAGTTTTCATATACAGGTAGTAAAGGGATAAAAGGATAAAATGCTTGGGGTCAGAGACCCCAAATTCAGGATGGTAGTCTCCTGATGGTGGTGGCTGGGGGACTTCAACTGTATTTGTCAAGTTTGGTAAAACTTGGCAGTGGTTCATGAGTGTTTACCATATTATCTGTTTTGCATTTTATATGTCTAAACTATTAAGTGAAAAGGCAAAAAGAGAACACCAGGCAGCTGACCCAGTTGGAAATTATTTATTTACCACTGAAAGGTTTTTGCTCCAAAGTGTGACACCAGACATATGACTAGAATGTCTCATGCGTCGTTTTGTGCTTCAGTTCATGATTGCAAACACACACACACTTAGCACTGACAACAGGGAACACAGGCAGAAGAAACAAATCACAAGGACTAGGTTTCTCTTTTAGGGGTCCTCACCTCGATTTGGCTTAGGCTGCAGCCACCTGCCACCCAGGACTCCTTTACATCCCAAAGGATTTGCCCCTGAAGAACTGATGTCCCATCTTGCTCTCTCTACATGGCATCGTTTGGAGTAATACGTCACTCAACCCACACCAAGAGTCGTATCTCCAATGGAAATGGACAGACGCGTGCAAGGTCTTGATCAATAGGCACTCAACAAAAAATACGGATTTGGTGCAAGAAGTGGGATCACAGATTAATGAGGGTGGACTCCCAGTTCTCCATGCCCATCACCAGGTCCATGAAAGAACCAGGTTACCTTGGTCACCAACCAGGTCACCAACAGCCCCGTCTGAGATGGCTTCTCCCTCTATTTTCACCTCACTTCCTGCCCCTCTTAGAAAACGCTCCCTGGCAAAGTACAAGGTGTTCCTTTAAAAAATGATCAGATGCATTCCCACAGACACAGTTACTCTAATTTGATAGTAAATTGCAAATGTATCTAGTACAAGGTAAGCTGATGCAAAGATTACAGAAGTTTTTTGATCTAGCAGTCTGATATCTCTGGATAATTTAAAATTCACCAAAATGGAGTTTTGGTGGAAAAGCACAGTGATTGTGTTCTCTTCTATCTTTAATTACATTTACGTGGAGGGCTATGAATTGTCATCAGGTGAACGGTAACACTCAATGTTGTGAATTTCTAGGGCAACTGTTGAGACATCTGATGTCTTTACCATTGAGAAATCAGGTAGGCCATAAAAACACCACGTGTGGTGTCTTTTTCTGCCCACTCCCCTATCCATCCTTCCTTCATTAATTCATTCAACAAATATTTATCGAGGACAAGGAGCCAGCTTTATTCTAGGCGGTTGGAATACACTGTGTGAACACGAAAGACACAAACCTCTGCAAATCCTAGCTCGTTTCTGCACCTGCCTGCTAAGTGAGGTGATGGATGACACCTAAGATGCTCTGTGGTGGCATGTGACTCCTATCAAGGGCAACCTTTAGTTTGGATTCTGGAAAACTAAACCTTGGAGATCCAAAGAAATGAATGCCTCGTGATGAATGACCATGGGGGCAATTGACATTTCTGGGATCAGAGGCCCCACCCAGCCCCCTCGAACATCCTTTGGTGTGACTGTAAGGCAGATGCATAGAGTTACAAGGAAGTAGAACCCATGTTTCCTGCTTTTAAGTCTAGAATCCAGACTTTTCTATATTGGAGTAGCAGACATTACCAAGAAGAGAATCCTGGTCAACTTACACACGGAACGTTTTCTTCTCTTTGAGCCATGCCAACCAAAAAAGGGAGACCAGAGAGGTGAGGAAGCTCTCAAAAACATGATCTAGGAAATCAGCAACAGATGCTTTTCCTAAAAAATACTTGGCAGGAGGAGGTCAACACCAGCGATCAAGATTTCCAATGACCTGAAAGACTTCCCCATTAAAGACGGATTAGATATGTTTTTCTGTTTTTTCAGAAGATGGTCTAATGCTTTTCTACTTCTGTACAGAAAAGGAAAATAATGACAAAAGGTGATCGAGTCCCCGCTCAGATTCTCAGGGAGAGGCCAAGAAGGACTTGACTTGTTGAAGGAATGAAGGGCAGTCCTTATTCACCTCGTCTAGGAATTCTCTTTCAGATCAGGGGGGCTGGGGTGACATCTGCATGCCCAGAGGTTGGATGTCAGTATTGAAGAGAATCCAGAATCCATGGTTCTGGAAATGCCTGGGATGGTTCTGGCACTTTCCAGGCGTTGTCAGCTGCCAACTGAACCTTAAAGATAATCTGCTGGTGGCCTCAGAGTGTTTTTAGCCAGGGAGCGCCTACAGCTTATGAGCACTATTTCATCTATCATATTGTACACACACATGACATTCATCCTACTGTACACACGGCCGACAACAGAACCCAGGAATCCTGGTTCACAGGCAAATGTCATATTCACTCAGCAAGGCTCATCATTCGATTAGTGATGTGGACAGCTCTTTGTTATAATAAGGTAGGAATTTGAAACCTAGCTGCTGGTTATTTACTAATTAAGTGATAGGCCCTGAAAACTAAGGGAGGGAGACCCATTTGCAAAAGACTTCGTTTCCTATTTAAAATTATTTTCCTTCTCCACCTCCACAGAGCCAGATGTAACAGAGTAACTTAATATGTGCCCCACACTGAATTCCTCCTAAAGTGGCTGGAATGCTGAGAAGGGATGGGTCTGTCTCAGAGGGGTCACTTGGTGATGCTGGTGGACGTGACAACCAGTGCCAGATGCCTAATAGGGGATCCCACCTGTACCTTGTCAGGGAAGGTCTCCCCAAATGTAATATAAACTGATTTTGAGCTAAAACAAGAAAGTTATTCAATAAAAAGCACAAAATTCAGTCCAAGAGCAGGATCGGAGAAGCACAAATGAAAATATTAAGTAAAATAATAATGAAATAAAAACCAGAGGCTCCCAAATTTCACACTGATGGCTGAGGTGTCTGGCATTGGAACAGCTACCCCAGGGTGTCGGGGCCCTCACAAGGACTGTGAAAACCTGTCTGGAATGTTGTAAAAGAGATTTCTCCAAGTGCAATGCCCCAACCTCTGCATCAAAACGACTCAGGGCTTGTTAAAAACACAGGCTCCCGGGTTTTGGCCGGGAATACTGATTTGCAACGTCGACAGGCGGGCCTGGGAATCTGCTGGTGATTCTTCACACGCTAAGGTCTGAGACCTGCTGGGTTACTGCCTCGGGTGGGTAGCATTTAATGCTGGCTACGATTTCATGCCACCCTGCCAATCTCTAATTCTGTGGGTTGATCCGGGATGCTTTTATTTCTTCCATCATTTTTGAAATGCTTATTTTTAAAAAGCCACCTTCTTTGCACCCATTATACCACAAATTAAGCTTTCTCTGCATCTGGCCTGACCCCACCTGCAATTCTGCACACAGGCTGGACTTGACGAGTGTCTCTTCAGTAACGCAGATGAGCACGACGCGTGCCTCGGTGTGACCCGCAGGTCCTGTTTCCGCACGCTGCCCCTCCCCACTTCTGTTCTAGAAACGAGAGTGTGCTGAGAGAGGAGTAGGGTCCTGGCCTTTGCACACGCGTCTGTCTTCTGGGTGTCAGAACGAGGACGGGGCACACAGAGGAGGTGGCAGGATGGCTGGGGCTGGAGGGGCGGGGCTGTGGGCGAGGAGGGAGGCGACCCCGGTGGCCGGCTACGGGCGTAGCTGGTGCCACATGGCGATCTGCCGGCGCGGGTTTTTGAGCATCTCCTCCCAGTGGCTGCGCTCGGAGCCCGAGGCGTGCAGGCCCAGGCTGCAGTGGCCGAGGGCGCAGCTCCGCCCCTCCGCGCTCTGGCCCAGCACCTCCAGCTCCACGCTGGACGCCCGCAGCAGGTCATCCGGCAGCTCGAACATGATCATCTCGTTCCACACGGGGTTGATCTTGTGCTTGGCTCGTTTCGTTTGCTTTTTCTTCAGCTTCTGAGCCTGATGCTTTAAGGTCACCTTGACAGAGACATCTGGGGAAGGAGAGAGAGGAAAGAGAGACAGAGAGAAGGGCCAGGAGTGAGCTTCTGGGGTGTGGTGGGGCCCCAGATGATGCTTCCTCTTGGGGATGGACAGACAGGGTCTCTGACAAAGATCTGTATCTAGGCTCCCTCTCTACCTCCCCCCTTCCCATGGGCCATGTATTTATTCAAGAATTATTAAATGCCCACCATATGGCAGACGCTGGTCTAGACATGGGGATGAACTTACATTCAAGTATGGTTAAAACAGACAATAGCTAATACATAAGGCTGGTCATTGAGGGGCCCATGATTGGGTTGTGCCATAGTACAGCCAGGGAAACACCCTCTGCATGAGTCTTCTAAGTGCCTTCAAGTCCCACAGCCAACCAGGCCCAGGACAATGGCTCAGACATCCTGCAGCTTGAGTTTAAACTCAGACCAGAAAAACTAAGCCATCCCATGTCTTCATCCCCTTGGTTCTCTGTCCATGCATTTTTGTCTGTTATTAAGATAGCAGCTCTCCTGCTGGTTGGTTGAGTTCTTCTCTTCTGTTCTTTCGTAAGTTTTACTTGAGAATCCCGACTTCATGTGGAGGGTGAGGGCAGAGTGCCTCGGCCCACATGGGAACCCCACCAATAGAGCTGCCCCCCAGGAAATCGCCAACAGGTCACCAGACGAGCTTTCAAGTAACATCACGGGGATCAGGACCTGGATTCCGTTTTCATTAGTCAAGGTTCCTGAAGCTAATGTGAGAATAATTGTTACTCTGTATTTATTGCTATAATTCTCACCCCCAGGTGGTTAGTTTGTTATTTCAGCAGAGATATTTAAGAGACAGAGTGTGGAGCTGTAATTGTCCTGACAGGAGCTATAAAAAAAATAGCAGGAGGCAAAGAATTGTCTGGAGGGGATGAAGAAAAAGCAGTGAATTCTGACCTTTGGCTCAGGAATCTGTCAGCAAGACCAACTCTTGTGATTTCATTCACCCAAGATCTGGTGCTCAAAGATTCTGAACACAGTGGCCATTCTTTATTTGTATGCTGCTATAAATATCTATTTATTTATATCCTGTGATGAGCCCTTGGTTCCAGGGCCAGGTACCATATGGCTAACCAACGCTCTTTCCTGCCCTGACAAGAGAGCCTGTTTGGTCCCCAAGACTTGAGGCCTATGCTGGGGTATCCAGAAGGAAAAACCCAGGCTTCCAGAATGTTGAAGAGATGCTTCTTTGGGTATATGGGGCACAGACGCCCTAAGCTTCGGGCCGCCTAGCCTGTGCACCCACACACCTTCTGCCATCACCCACACTCAGCTGGGGTGAGGACGGCAGGTTGGCAAAGGCTGGGAAGAGAGAAGAGACTGGAGTGGGGTGGGAAGTGCAGTGGTGGCTGGCTGAGACAGGAGAAGAAACACCTGCCTGTAAGATGGCTCCGGCCAGGTCTGGGTGACAAGAGCTGGGCCAAGTTTCCCCTACAGCCCAGATACTCTGCTCCATGGCTACAGTCTGTTCTTGGCTTCCTAAGACCCGTGGGGAAGGCTGATTCCTCTTATGCCGGATCTGCAAGGTAAGGAGCCCCAGGTGGCTCACACCTGGTCCCTAAGGGATGGCACTGGCCCAGGAGTAAATGGATGTGACTATAAAGAAGTGAGTGTGTCCTTCAAAATCGGTTTGTGAGTTTGTGGTGGAGGACACAGCTGAGGCTGACTCCACCAATGTACTCATGTTCCACCTCCTCGCTCACCTGTCCCCACTGCCTCCCAGGTGCCACCTCCCTCCACACACATTCCTAGAGGGGGAGGTGGCCTGGTTCTCCCCTCTCCCGCCTCACTCACCCTTCCCCAGGAGCTCCTTGGACTGGTTCGAGTGGAGGTTCTTGGCTTTGATCAGCACTACCAGGAGGCGGTTGGCAGCCGGGAGGTAGCTGATGGATAGAAGGACCTCTCCGGTTCCTGCAGACGCCTCCTGAAACAGAAGAGGGGACGCAGGAGGGGGGCCTCATTTAGGGATGGCTTCTGACCCATTCACTAATGCTGAGGCTGGGGTCACACTGGACTTGCATCCAACAGGCATCCTAGAAACATTTACCCATCAATGCTGTTTTCTCCACCCTTGCAGAAGGGAGGAGGGCACGGGGGAATCACATGTGGCATGCGCATCAATAAGGGTTTGTTTCGTTTGCCTCAAAATGTGATTTTCCAAATATCTTTTATTCAAAGCCAACATATAAAACAGATCGAAGAGATGCCACTCAGGATGCGGCAGGGGCAGAGGGCCAGAACCCCTCTCGCCCTTCATCCCCACCCCCCAGGCTCCTGCGGCATCTCTGTAGAACGCTAGGGTGCTGGAGACGGCAGTTTGAGAATCACTGCATTGACCGGTCAGGTTCCTGGGGCAGCGGGGAGCTGTGATTCATTACTCTGTTTGAAAAGCTAATTCCTTCCAGCCCCTGCAGGGCGGAGAGAGTCAATAATGTGCTGTACCAATGCTCAGTGGGGGCTTGCTTGGTCAACAGAATGGCCAACTATGTCAACGAGAAGCCAGGCAGAGGATGGAGGGCAATGCACCAGAGACCGCTGGCAATAACTGTGCTTTGCAGGAGGCGCTGATGCCTCTGTGAAGCATCCAGAAGGTCTGTCCCCCGTCTGCAGCTTTATAGAGTATCTCCACTGAAATTCCTACAAGATTTTGCTTGGAACTCCAACAAATCCACTGAGGGACGAAAATGACCAAGAGTCCCCACAGGAGGCAGGTGGCTGTCACAGTCCAAGGATAGCGCTAAGAATGCTAGGTAAGTTCTTAGGTAAATTCTAGAAGCAGACCATCTGGGTCTGAGTTCCAATCCTGCCATTTACTAGCTGTGTGACCTTAGGTAAGTTATTTAACTTTCCCAAACCTCCCTTTCCTCATCTGTAAAATGGGAATAATAATATCTCCACCCAATGGGGTTGTGGTAGAAATTAAATGAGTTAATATTTCACGGCTTTGAACACTGCCTGGCACACGCCACGCACCATGAAACTGTTTGCTTGGATCATTATCATTAGTTGTCCAAGAGGACAGCCACTACTTCTTGAGATTGGTAAGTGGGAACGTTGTTTCTGGGTGAACAGGAGCCGGTCTGGGCTTTGGGAGGGAGGCTGGATGGACGAGCTGGCCAGCCCTCTGCCCGGGTCACACCTTTCATCCAGGAAAAATGTCTTCACCACGACCCCAAGGATTCAACTAGGTGTAAGTGACTAGTCACATGATGAAACGATTTGGGAGCTGTGAGGACGTTGGCAATGGCCTGAATAATAGCAGCTAACATTAAGTCAACACTTACTTTGTGCTGGGTGCAATTACATATATATCCCACTAGGCTGTAAGCTCCACAGAGCCATCCCCAGCACCTAGCACAGAGTTGACACACAATTAATATTTGTGAGAAAGAAGGGTGAGACATCCCTTTAATCTTAACAACAAGAGTGAAAGGGATGCTAATCTTGTTCCTATTTGAAGCATAAGACCCTGCCCAAAGACTTGTCTAGGAACACAGAGGGGTGGAACCAGAGCTGGGATGGGCACCAGCCTCCTGATTCAAGGGCACTTATTGGAGGTCCACGGTTGGCCTGGGCTGTGGCCACAAGGTGACCAGGCTTGAGCCCTTCACTTCTCCCAGACCAGGTGAGAGGAGCCTGGACCCGTCAGCCCGTGAAGGGCTCGTCACCTTTGTGTAGGGTGCCAAAAGGCCCGGACAAGTCCAGCCAGCTGCACCACAGCCAGAGAATTTTAACAGCATCTGCCCCTTGGCTCTGCTGCTTGAAGTACCTGCCAACAAAAACAACCCTCTTTCTCCCTCCATCCTTCCCTGGTTTTTCCCATCCCCCATCTTTCTCTTGGGCTCTCAGTGAATCATTCAAGCTGCCCTTGGAGTGGGTCGTTCTATGGTCCCTGGTGACGCACACGCCACTTTTGGCTCAGTGTCTTCCGGGGAGAACTGGGACACTGCTAACACCTCCGTTAACCCATTCTGCCCAAGAGGAGAACATCGTCTGGGCTGCAGCAACTGAAGGCTCCATCCACCTTGTTCAAATTGCCTGCACCCTCCAGCTGGGGCGAGGGGCTCCCTAGCCTGGCCTTGGGACTCTCTCCTGCCACATACACCGAGAGCGCCACCTCCTACTTCTGACTCCATGCTGCCCTCTGAGATTGGTCACATTCGTGGTCCAAGGGGATGCGAGAGTGTATTTGTGGAACGGTGATAACTACGAGTAGGATGATGATTGAGATGGATGAGCCATGAGGGCAGGGCTGTGTCTTAATTACTGCTGTGCCCCAGCTCCCAGCATGGTGCCTGGCACATGGTGGAAACCAGACAAGGTATTCATGGAATGAATGAATGATTTGTGCTCTTCTAGGGGGAGGGAGAGAAGTGGGTTAGGTCCCTGAGACGTCTGCCTGCATGGGCCAAATTTCAGCCCTTTAAGGGGTGGGACCAGGGTCTCCAAAGCTCTAGAAGGACTCCTTCTAGCTCTAGCTCTAGATGGACTCCCTCCTCCATCTCTGGAGGAAGCTGCTTTGCCAGCTGCATAAACCAGTATTGGGTTCTCTTCCCAGGACCCCCAGCTGGGATTCCACACAAGTCCCAAATCACACACTAATTAGACCAGGAACAGCCTGGTTCCAGCTGAGAGTGGCTGTCAATTTTTATCAAATTTCTGAGCCTGGGAAAGAGAGAAAAATAAGGCAAGGAAGAGATCATAGAAAAAAGAGGAGCAGGTGGGCGTGAGAGTGTACCCTCCCTCCTGCAGCGTCCATCATGAAGGCGCCTGCTGAGGCCGCCTCTTACACCGTCAGGCACTCATGCCGCACGGTGGAGGACCACATGGGACTCACAGCTGGACCAACCTGGCCCCCAGGCCGAGCTTGCCGTGTCCCGGCTGGGCGACCGTGGGCGGGTTACTGAACTACCCCCAGCCTCAGTTCCTTTGTCTGTAAATGGGGTTGTCATGGCATCACCCTTGCTTGGTTGGTTTGGGACAGAACTTAGGTAAAGTTCTAAGCACAGCCACTGATGGGTGGTGCCCAAAAACTAGTGCCCTTCTTAGTACTTTTATTACTCTAACATGGGGGTCGGCAAACTTTTCTATAAAGGATCAGACAGTAACTATTTTACGCTTTGTGGGCTATGCAGTCTCCAGATAAGGCACTGACCAGCTGGTTCAGAGATTGGTCATCCAGAAAGTTCCCTCTAGGCACCATCATGGCAGCCCCTTGGATGAGGCCTTGACCCAGGGGCCTAAATAACTACACACTGTCCTGTAGCCCTGATCTTCCCCCGACCCCGTCACTGCCCTGGCCTGTGGGGACAGTGATCTGCTCTCCAAGGAGCCCCTCTCTGCACAGTGTGGCCTCCCAGCAGACACTTCTTCCCATTCACAGCTTCCCCAGCAGCAGAGGGGTCGGGAGAACCATCCTAGGGTAGAGCCCATGTAGAACACTGGGCTCTGCAGCTGCCCCCAGCACCCATCACTCCTTCAAAGCCCAGCGCATGCATCACGGCACACCAGGCCTTCTAGAACTTTCCATCAGAGCACTTTGGTTAGGCCCCTCTTTGATGTCTTAGGATTCAACACGTCAGATATCATCATCCTCATCACAGTCATCATCATCATTGGCATCATCACTCATCTGTTCCCGTTTCTCCCTCTGGCCTGTTTGTTCTATGAGCAGAGGGGGGCTCTAGCTGGTGCTCATCTCCCCAGCAGCACCTGGCACATAGTAGGTACACAAGGAGTATAAATGAATTTAAATAGGGATAATACTGTCAGCACCAGAGCCAATACACTCGCAACATGATGTTCTCCACTATGGTGGTGCGGAGGGGTGGTGTGTCTTTGCATGGCAAGCTAGAAGCAAAAGCACCAGGAATCCCAAATCCTGGGCTGTGGGTCTGCTCCAGTCCCCCACCCTACTCAAGACTCCGACTTGACTTGCACATTCCCGGCCCTGGGCTGGGAAGGTCTCTAAGCTCGTTCCCTGAGCACTGGCCCAGTCCTGCCGTCCCACGCTCCACTAACAGGCTTTACCCTTCCTGGCAAGAAGTCACTCTACCTTAACTGAAGTCTTCAGCTCGCCCCACTGGGCGGCCCCCAGAGGCACAGACACCCCATCCAGGCCCAGGCGGAGCTCCCCAGCCACGCTGTGGCGGGAGAAGCGGTCGCAGGTCCTCAGGGTCAGCGTCAGGGTGGCCGTGGGGAGCTCCTCCTCCGCCAGGGGGAGCACCAGGCCCTCCTCCCATGTGGTGCGCAGCTGCCGCTTCTTCAGGGCCGTCTGGGCCTCCACAGAGCCCGTCCTGTTGGCCACGCTGCCCTGGACATAGCAGTCACAGCCTCCGTCGTGGTCACCGGTCACAGCTGCAGCCAAGGAGAAAATCAGCACAGACATGCAGCTTCTAGAGCTGAAGGGGAGGGCCGGAGCACGGCCCTGCTCTGAGCTGCAGAATCCAGCTTAACGGTTACAACCTCGGGGGCCTGAAAGACCCCAGGGCTGACCACCCCGGCATGGAATCGCCTTTCTGCAAGGCCTTGAGAAACAGGAGATCCTCCGAGGGGCCAATGTCAGCACACACTGGTCCTCCGTGGAGAACGGGGACAAGACTCCCTGCTTCTGGGAGCCCTTCTGACCTCCTGACCCTGAGATGTCCCCAAGGCGCCAGGGCCCGCCAACTGCTGATGACTTTTATTAGTGTTGCTCCTGAAACGGTAATTGGCTTGTTCTGTCCTGTCAATATTTCCCACACAGCCACCGTGATGTGAGTCCCTTGGCTGCGCCCCGGTGAATGTTGTTTGATATTCTGAACCTTGGTGTTCTCAATGCTTCACGTGGTGGCAATTTGCACCTGGGGCACTTTTACGAAGGGTCCCTCAGGGACCATTTGAGAAGTGGCAGCTGATGCTTTCCAGGAAGGGAAGATGAGGGACTGGGGCCCTGTGTCCTAACAGAAAGAGCACCCACTGAGCTGCAAGGGACCTGGGTATTCTCCTCGCTCTGGCACCACTCGTTGGAGTGATCTTAGACAAGTCACCTGATGTTGCTAGGCCTCAGTTTCCTAATCTGTAAAATGGGACGATAGTGAAGACCACATGCAATAAAGTATAAAAAATAATCTAAAAAATCTTGAAAGAAAACAAAAAGGAAAAACACTCTCAAAAAAATTACAGTAAATATCACAGTCGGATTTATCCTGCCCATAGCTTCCAGCTTCCAGGAGCCGGCGTTGCCCATTGTTAGCTCTGATTCCTTTGCAAAGTCTTAGCTTTGTTTGCTGATGGTAAAGTGAACTATCAGGGTAGGGAGCCCAGGGACATCCTGACCCCTCAGAAAGACTGCCTGGTTCTAGAAATCCAGAAGCTTTGCTGACCATTCAGAACACCCCCCGTGTCCGGTGCACAGCCCTGTTCAATGGCAACGGCACCCATGGCAGAGATGGCTGGCTGTTCACCAAAAACCCATTTCCTCTTTCGGCTGGGCACCTGCGAGGCCACATTTCCCAGGCTCCTTTGCAGTCCATGGCCATGTGACTGAGTGCCAGCCAATGAGGTGTGAGCAGGGGTGGTGCACGCTGTGGGCAGGTTATGGCTTTTAAGGAATGCTTGTGCCCTCTCCCTGTATCCCTGCAGATGCAGACGACAAGGAGGCTGAGGGGATTATGGAGCCACAGATGGAAGGAGCCTGGTCCCTGAATCACCATCTGGAGGAAAGATGTCTGCCAACATGGAATCTCTACTTTAGACTGTTACATGAGAGTGAGAAAAAACCCCGATGTATCTGAGCGTCCCACGTTTCAGGGTCTGTCTGTTACAGGGTGCTAATCCAGCACCCAGGGCTCCCCGCAGCCGCAGATGCCCCCACCCCTCCTGCACGGCTCCTCCAGGGGAGACAGACACACAGAAGGCTGTGGAAGTCAGCTAAGCACATACCTTCCAGGCGAGTCACAAACAGTTCCGCCTTCTGCCGGTCATAGTCCAGGCAGTAGTGGAGTTTGGGGGCTTGGTTCCAACGGGCAGCCTTCTCTGGGTTCCAGGTCTCCATGACGCAAACATCCTCCACCACACCTGTTAAGAAGGAAAAGCCGTCACTGCCACCCGCGCCGGGGTCCTGTATTCCCGACCATGCCTTTCCCGTCTCTGCCACCTCTGCCATGAATCCAAACCCAAAGCTTCCTAGCCGGGTGCAAACTCATGGTGGCTGCTCCAGAGTGACACCTGTGGCCCTGGGCATTATATTCCAAGGGGCTGTCACAGCCCAGCGATCAAGACATGGGCTTTGGTGGCAGACACGGGCTGCTACATAATAGCTATGTGACCTTGGACACGTTACTTGACTTCTTCGAACCTCAGTTTTCTCGTCTTTACAATGGGAGTGATAACAGTTCCTTCTACCCAGAGTTCTTGTGAGCATTAAGTTGAAATAAAGTGGGGAAAATACTGAGCCCATAGCCCGGCCCGTGGTGAGATTTAAGTAAGGGGAACCGTCTCAGCCTGTGTGGTTCTGGTTGCCTTGTTTCCAGCAAACCATCCCCAGCCCGTCTCCAGCTCCCCCTCGCCCACAGCATCCAGTCCCTGCGCCCCAGGAGTTCACGGCTGGAGACAAGTGTCACAGAACAAGTCAGGAGCAGATGCTGGGGACCAGGTCAGGGATGGTGGACCCGACTTTAGTGCATGTTCAGTAAATGCTTGCTGAATGAATGAATGACCTTATCTTTAATTCAGATGTCCCTAAAACCACATGTATTGCTCACTCTGCCCCTCACTTGAACAGGAGCCAAACATCTGGAAGATTCCATTAGACACACATAATACAAGAATTAAAGGATCCAGTAGCTGCAGCAGCCTCCACTTTAAGCAAATTGGAATTGAAAAAAATTTTCGATTTTCAGAACGAATTTAGAGGGCCGACATATAAAGGAGTATTTAATTTCCAAAATGGTTCATTATTGGGTTCCTGCAAGTAGTGAAGATTCTCCCTGGTGCATCTAAAGGAACAGATGGACCAGGGTGTGAGCAATGGTCAGAAAGAGAGGCAGGACCCTTGTGACTTCCAAGGGCACCACAGAGACACCTGCAGCAGGGTCAGCGTCAGAGGGGGCATGGTGGCACCCAGGGCTCTCGGCTCTCTGACCCCTCAGCCTTCCAAATCAAAACCAAATCAAAACCAAGCCAAAGCCAGCACCACTTGGAAATGCAGGAGTGGACTCAGCCTCAAGAATCAGGACTTTGAGCTCTGCAAGGAGCTGCTAAGGACGGTCGCTGGTGGGAGCACACCACACTCAGGACATCGTGGGGACAGTGTCTGATCACTCTGGCATCCTCCCCTGCACTCCCTCGCCTCTGGTCAATTTCTGTGGACTCAGGACTTGGTTGTTGCCTTCTGGGGTGAGGAAAGGAATGAGGAACCATGAAAAGGAGAAAATGAATGAATGTGTTCAATTCTTCCAAGTCCCAGACTCCGATGTGCTCTCCTGCCCTCCTTGGTGGAGAGTGTCCAATCCTGGTTTCATCCTTTGAGAAATCTGGGGCTCCCAAGAAAGGGGAGCCCTTCTGTGATTATGATTAGGATTATGATGACCACCCCAAAAGGGTTCTCACACAAATTGTTCCCCACCTTGCAAGCTTAAGCTCTCAAGGGCTCAAGGGGTCTATTTTCCATCTGTCTAAAACGTGGGCTGGCAAACCTGGAGGCGAAGAGCCAACCAGGACTCGTTCCCGCCACAGGCACTACGTGAATTTGTTCCTGAAGAAACAGCGGGCTAGTCACTGTGTTCTGGGCTGGGTTGGGGGGCGCCTGTTCACTGGCCGGCGTGCGGCGCGGTTGGACCCAGCCTAGGAGATGTGGTAAGATGAGTGAGGTCACTGTCAGAGGCGGCTCTGCGGCTCCGGCTTCTACCGTCTCCCTCCAACCACATGAAACAAAACCCCAAGCCACCCAACAATCCACTCTCCTCGTTGTTTTTTTTTGCCTTCCTAAAAAAGCCTACATTCTCCTTGGGTTGGGGACTGTGTCTCTGCTTCATAAATCTGCCCCTGTGCCCAGCACAGTGCTGCACCCCTGAAGGGGTTGCGTTCTTGATGTTGATGCTGATGAGACTAGAAACAATCATAATAAAAGGGTTGGTTATGTCCTTTATGTCAAGCCCTAAGTTAAGCCCTTTATATGCATTATTTTATTTACACTTTACAACAACCCTACCAGGCAGGTAATAGTGTGATCCCATTTTAAAGATGAAGAAACCGAGGCCCAGAGAGATTAGCAACATGCCCAAGGCCACAGAGTGAGTATATAAAAGGGCAGAGAATTACACCCATGACTCTGAAGCCCATGTTATCACGGCTCCTTATCCCCTCTCCGTAGTTGCACACATGACTTGAAAGGGACTCTCCAGTTCCCAGTGGAAAGCTGGAGGCCTTGGGGGGATGCGATGTGGCCCCACATCGGCAGGAATAGAGGACTGTAATTCCGAGGCCCCGTGCCCACCTACTTGCCCGTGTCAGACGCCGTGGACCCTGGGGCTGGCCACACGCAGCGTCTATAGAGATGCTGTCAACCCCCCTGAGCGTTGCCTACGGGAAAGCGAGGGGCAGGAGACCCCTACCATTCTGAGGAAGGATGAAGAGCTCCTCTGTGACCTGCCTCTTGAGGCGGCTGTCACTCGGGGCCTGGGGGCTGGCAGGCGCTGCGGGCTCCTCCGTGGCCCTCAGCGTGTAGTCTGTGTAGTTGATGACCTCCGGGGCCGTCACCGCCGGCCTGGGCCCGTAGATGTCTGGGAACTTGAGGAGGGCTCTGGGCTGGACGGGCTCCGTGGACTTCTTAACGTTGAACTGCGAACACAAATCACTCTGATTAGTCCACGAGAGGAGTTCCTGCCTGTTGTCCACCCACGGAGGGAGAAGCCATGACCTGACCTTTCACAGGAGGCAGAGGGAGGGTGTGGCTCCTGTCTGCTCCGAGGAGCATGACCTGGGAAGGAAAATGTCATCTCCAAAGCCTCCAGAATCCACAGCACCATGAGTCACGCTGGGGCCTGCTGAGACGCGAGCCCTGCTCATCCATCCCCTGGTCTGCCCATCCGCCCGCCGTCTGCCCCGCTGCTGTGCCCACAGGTGCCACAAGGGCGGGTGGGCCTCCCTCCTCTGCTCTCGTCTGTGCCACCTGCCTCTGTGTTTTCTCTCCTCCTTGTCTCCATCTCTTATTCCTTCTCTCCCTCCCCTTATCCATCCAATGGCTCAGAGATGCCAGTGGTCCCTCCACACTTAGAACAAAATCCAAACTCCTTGCGGTGACCTATCAGCCCAGCCTTGCCGTGATCATCTTTTTGACATTGCCCCCAACCCTTCTCCCTCTGCTCCCCTCTGGCCACTGAGCTCCCTGCTTCTCAAACAGGCTGAACTCTTTCTGGATTGGTCTTCTGGCCCCTGACTCCTCCCGGCAAACCACCCACCCCGACCGCCACCTGCTCTAAATTAAGTCCTGCCCCAAGCCTGTCCATCCCTATCACTGCATCCTGCTCTTTGCTTTACAGCACTGAGCTCATCTTGTGTTATTTTCATCATAGGTTGGCCGGTTTGTGGCCAGTCTCTCCCACTCGTGTGTGAGCACAGGGATTGTGTCTTGTCTTGCTCCTGCTGCGTCCCTGGTGCCTAGCACAGCCTCTGTTCACAGGGAGCATGCAATATGTACCTGTGGCCAGGGCTGCCATGTTCGGTTGTATGGTTTGTGCACTGCACAAAGGTGCCCAGATGAGCGGCAAGCGGTGGCTGAAGTGCAGTTTGTGCACCATTTGCCCAGCTGTGTGCCCTGGGGCGAGGCTCAGTCCACCTGGAGGAAAGGGCATCTTTTTCTCCACTCAAAGACCCACCTGTCTGTCCAGCCTTAAGTACGCAAGGCTGCCGCATGCGGGAGTGGAATCTTCTATCTTTGCCTGCATTGGACAGAAATCTCTCCTACTTGAGGGCTTCAAAGTTGTATAACAGGCAGAAACACCAGCGGCCTGCCCAGTCCCCAGGAAATTGGGGACTGATGACCAGATCTAAAGCTTGAAATGCTGGCACCGTCAGTGGGCAGCCCACAAAACGGCCCTCAGCTTAAGGCGGGTACCGACCCACAGCAGAAGCCGCCTGCCCTCCATGCTGGTCCTCCTGCCTTCCCCTCTATGTGGCCGCTGGAGGGCCTGGCTAGGGGTCAAGGCTGCTCTACCCAGGGGCAGGAGTGACCCAGGGGCTGGGGAGGGTGGGGGTGGGGTGATGCAGGCCTGGGGTTGGGGGAGGGTGCTTCAAAGTTGACTCTGCTGCACCCTCTGCATTTCATTACCTGAGGATAACCCCTGGACATTCTGCCCTGGTTGACACTCTGTCCCCAACCATTCCTGAGGGAGGCTGGACCTCAGTGACAGGGGCACTCTTAATGTCTCATCAACTGGACAACAGACGCAGGGTGAACACAGAGGTGCAGCAGGGCCCAACGGGGCGAGCGGCAGGAGCCAGCCTCTCCTGCAGGCCACCATGCAGGTTGCTGCCCCTGCATTACCTCATGTATTCCTCAGAACTCCCTAAGGGCTTAGAGGAGCTAAAACACTCCATTCCTCTCTCAGAAACACTGCCCAGCAGACTGTAATGCAGCCCAAGCAGGGACATGGCTATCCTGATCTCTGCAGGGTGTGCCCGGTGCCCATGGGCTCCAGAAGCATCTCTGACTTATAGGGAGTGAAGCTGCCGGGATCAGGCAGTGAGGGGGGTGGCAGGATTAAACTGACATCAGCCTGGCTCCAAAGCTCACTGCACCTGTGGCTCCCAACCCTTTTCCTGCCTTTGAGCCTGTGCCAGGCACAGCACCCACCCATCAGGAACGTTTGTCATGGATACACAGAGCGACTAGTCGCCTGGGGAGGGACCTGTATGATTTGCAATATCAGGTCCCCTTTGCACCTGCACCCCATGGAGAGTGTCACTGGGCATCAACAAGAGGCCTGGCTTCTAGCACTGACCCTACTGCTGGAGCTAATAACTTTGGCAGGTCATTTCACCTGAGTTGTCACCTCAAGCGACAGGTGATTGATTTCAAGGTTTGTTCCACTCCCACACTCTGAGCTGCAAAGAGGTGGGAGACACAGTTCTTTATTTGCAGGTGCAGGTGAGTTGGGGAGAGAATCACAAACAGGAGAGCGAACAACAGGTATATTTCACTGTTCCCACTGCAGTACAGAAGCGGGCAGCAGGCAGTTTTGTAAATAACCAATGGGAGAGAAAAGACGGTAGATGAGGGGGGATAGCTGAGGAATCCGGGAGTTCGAGGGGGAGCCAGGGTGGGAGCTAGACCTTGAAGGAGAGGGGATTGGAAGGTAGGGAGAAGGGTGGGGAGGAAGGTTGTGGGCCAGGGCCACAGAGCAATGACTGATGTCCCCATGTCATTTTATCCTCCACAAAGTGGTGTCCACCTCCAATACCTCATCTAAGCCCGAGTTCCATTTCTTATGCCTTTCACAATGAGGAAACGGAGGCTCGAGGAAGTTCAAGGTCAGACAACTGACAAGTGGTATATAATTGAGCCTCCAGATATCTTGACTTCAAATTTGTGTCATTTCCACTGCCCTGCAGCTGTTTCTCAGAAAACATCCCTATTGTCTGGGACGCCGGATGCGAAGTGGCAATCGTAGCGTCCTGGGGTTCAGGCTCCTGCTGGTCCCTCCTGTTCTTTAGCACGAAAGCGCTCAACTCCCCCCAGGCCGCTGGACCACGCACTCGCTTCTCGGGGTCACCCTGTTCTGTCACTTGTTGGGGTCAGAACTAAGGCCGTTTGGCAGGTTTGGGGAACACCTTGGTGTTTATACTTGGTTTCAATCGTTTTAAAAAAAGAGCTGTTGATTAATTCCCAGTTTGATCAAATTTGGCCAATTTTGCATTTTTCATGGGGAAATAATCATCCAGTTTAGCTCTGAGGGAGGCTCGCTCTGTGTTGCCTTAAGTCTCTGCAGAGCCTGGGTCCCCATCCCTCCCTACTCCGTGGGTCTGTTTGTGGACCCCTGAGAAGCCCAGGAGCCTGTGACAAGGGCTTAAAATGCACCCCAGGGCAGGAGCTTGGGCTTTTCTCCCAATATCCATCCCTCTCCCTCCGCCTTCCCTCCAGGTCAGCAGCTTTTGTGCGTTCCACTCCAGGCCCAGCTCCGGGGCAGGGAGGGTTCTCTTTGGTCTGATCCCATCGGTTCTTGGCATTATCTTGGTGACTGTTTCTGGCCCAGGAGTTGGCACCTGTCCTGGAGAAGCCAACAGACAGGATGTGAGGACTGGCATCCCGTGGTAGGAGAAGAGACTCTCTCCCTCGCTGGACGGAAAGCATGTGGCCCTGTCTTGTGACTGCAGGGTCAGCCAGCCTTAGGACAAAGCCGATGAGATGGACAGCAGGGTAGAGAGACAGAAGGAAGCTGTGTCTCGGATGACAGTGTCATTAAGCCACTGAGTCAACCAACCTTGAAATCTGTCCCACCTCTGCTCTTAAGTCACATGAGCAATACTGATATTGTTTAAGCGGGTTTGAATTGGGGTCTTGGTGACTTGCAGTCAAGAGCATCCCAGATGGATGCACTGCATTTTTAATGAGCATCACAGGAGAGCATGACCCTGGTGTAGAGAAATTCTGCCTATGGTGACACCCCTCCCCCACCCCGAACCTCTCTGCATCCAGACGAAGTCATCCTCGTTTGCTGTTTATCCTCACCCTGTCTTGTACGATCTTGTGCGGCAATGGCTGTCTTTAGTGGAGAATGACTTACAGCCCTTGACCAGGCCAAGAGCAATCTGATGACTGTTACATGAGCCTCTTCCAGTAGTGGGAGCAGCAGCTGATTACCTATCTCGTTCTCTTGTACAATCTTATTTATTGCATTTCAAAACCCTGGTTGCACCACATCTTTCAATTGAATCTGTTTCCACTTAAATAGCTTAAACTTCAGGGCCCAAGAAGCAGAAAAGAGGTTTAGGGAGTTGAAGGAGGGAGCCCGGGAAAGGATTATAGGTGGAGCACAGGAATGCCTGGGAAGGAGGGGTGCCCAGGGGAGCAGAACCCTATGGAAGGATCCCTGCTGGAGCCTTAGGCCGTGATGTAGGAGGGGCAGGATTTAGAAGCAGGATTCTCCTCTAAATGTGCCTTGAACCCAGGCAAGAGGGCCTGGAAATACAGCTGCAGGATGAATCAGGGAAGTTTCCAGTGGGGGAAGGCATTCAACAATTCAGCCCCCTCTGATGCATCTCCTGGGGTTCGTCCTGCCTCCCCTGTTTCCGGGGCCTTGGGCCACTTCCTCCTCCCCACTGTGGGCAGCTCTGCATGGACTCCGACCAGCTCCACGTGGGCACAGCCCCACAGTGCCTCCTGTCACGATCATGCCCCGCCCCTCTTGCCACTCGCCCTGGGGCTTCTCAGTGGCCGCTGAGGTGTGAGACCCCCACGGATACTCTGTGTCCACGCAAGGGCAACCCAGACGTGCCAGAGTTAAAACTCCATCCGGGGAACTTGACCACTGTGAGCTGGAAGCCAGACACCGAATTCTCCCTTCTTCCTCACTGCCCCTCCCACAGTGTCTTCAGTGGCCTTTCGGAAGATGACTTCTCGAGATCCAGCGGTCGCTCTTGACACCATCTGGGCTCAGTAATGTGCCCTCCCGCATCCCCTCCCCCTGCATCCCTGGACTGCACTTCCTGACGACAGCCAGCACGGAGGCGGCTGGAGGCCTCAACTTTCCCGTCATCCAGGCTAAGACAGATGGCTCGGTGGGTGGACCCGAACCTCCATTTAATGAACAAATATTTATTGAGCCCTACTACAGACAGGTCCTACGCTATGTGTTAGGAACACAGATGTGAACAAGACAGATGCTGGCCTTCCCTCATGAGGTTTATGTTGGAAAACGAGAAATTAATTATGTAGTTAATGATCTGTAAACGAACACTTAACCTTACCAGAGACGTTAGGTGACCCTTCTGTGACGGGATTAATTTTTTCACCGAAAGACTGCTTATTACTTTGGGTTTTCACGCTGGGGCATCCATATGAAAGCATCATAGTACCCAGGAAGTTCTGGGGGACGGCGGGGAAGCAGACTCGGCTGGAGGAAAGGACAGATGGCTTTGACGTTTTTTCTTTTAACCACTTGCACCACCAGGCCAGCCCTGGCTTTGACTTTTATACTCGAACTTTAAAAAACAGAGAGCAGAGAGGAAAGTCGGACATAGAATATTTGGACGATGACAAACACAGGCCTGTGCAGCCACAGCTAGGTACAATGGAGCCCCCCTCAGAGGGGAGCTGGGCCAGGGGAGAGGGGCCTGCCAGCTTCTGTCACTCTGGACTCTAATAATGGTAATTAGCATGCTAACGTGTGTACAAGAGTTTGAAATATAGCCCGGTGGTCAATGTTCACACTCTAAAACCAGTCAGCTTGGTTGGAGTCCAGGTTCTGCCAGTCACATGCTGTGTGATCTTGCATCTGATGAATTAACCTCTCTGTGCCTCCAGTGTCTTCATCTGTAAAACGGGCATGCTAACAATAGCACCTGTCTCCTGGGGTTGTGTTAAGGAGTAGATGAGACAACCTGTGTAGAGCTCCTAGCACAGAGGCTGGCACAGCAAACCCTGAATAAGTGTTGGAAATACTTTTGCTTGACTGTAGGGTGTAGACCAGTGCTATGCAAAATGGGGTTCATGCATTGGGGCCAGTCCATGAACACTGTTTTACTCCTTTGTGATGAAATAAGTAGGCATTAAAACAAAACAAAACAAACAGGTCCTTTCCCCACAGATGGTGTGAGAAGCTCTGGTCTAGACCCAGCTTCCTTCTCACCCCAGAGCTGCTGTGGCAGGTGCTTCTACAGTGGCTCCCAGGGCCCCTCACGTCCTGGGTGCACACCTGTGTAAACCCCTCCCCTTGAGCCTGGGCCAGCCCTTGTGACTTGCTTCTGATGAAGAGAATCGGCAACGTGATGGGAGGTCACTTCTGAGATTAGGTCACAAAAATCAGATTCCACCTCACCTGCTCCCTCTGATGAAGCAGGCTGCGATGGTGGGGGCTGCCCTATGGAGAGGCCCATGTGGCGAGGACTCGAGGGCAGCCCAGGAGGAACTGAATCCTGCAACAACCACGTGAGTGAACTTGGAAGTGGATCCTTCCCCGATCGAGCCTTCAGATGAGGATGACCCAGGATGACACCTTGACCCTGAGCCAGAGGACCCAGTGACGCCATGACCATATTCTGACCCTCAGAAACTGTGACACAATAAGTGTTACATTAAGCCACTAAGTTTTGGGGTAATTTGTTACACAGCAATAGATAATAATACATCTGTTCATGAGAATTATCCAAGATGGTGTTAAAAAATATAGGTACCACTGCATATCTATTAGAATGGCTAAAATGAAAAAGAATGACAATGCCAAATGTTGGCAAGGATGTGAAACAACGGGAATGCTCATACATTGCTGGTGGAAGGGAAAATGGTAAGCCACTTTGGACAATTGGTAGTGTCTTAAAAGTTAAACTTATATCTACCCTATGACCCAGCAGTTCCATTCCTAGATATTTATCCAAGGAAACTGAAAATATATGTTCGCAAACAGACTTATGTGTGGGGGCCGGCACGGTGGTATAGCGGTTAGGTGCGTGCGCTCCACTTCAGTGGCCTGGGCTTCAGAGGTTCGGATCCCAGGCGTGCACCGACACACACCGCTTGTCAAGCCATACTATGGTGGTGTCCTATAGAAAGTAGAGGAGCACGGATGTTAGCCCAGGGCCAGTCTTCCTCGGCAAAATGAGGATTGCCATCGGATGTTAGCTCAGGGCTAATCTTCCTCACACACACACACACACACACACAAAAAGACTTATATGTGATTACTGATGGTAACTTTACTCATATCAACCAAACAAGGAAAGCAGCCCAGGTGTCCATGAACAGGAGAATGGATACATAAATTGTGGCATATTCTTACAATGGAATACTCCTCAAAAATAAAAAGGAACGAGTTATGAGTACACTCAGCAACAGGGAAAAATCACAAAAACATATTGAGTGAAAGAAGGCATGATACATAAGAATATATCCTGCACCATCCCATTTATATCAGTGGTTCTCAACTCAGAGGACATTGGCAATGTCTGGGGATATTTTTGGTTGTCACAGCTAGTGGGTAGAAGCTGTTAGCCCATGGAGGCCAGGAATTCTGCTAACCATCCCACAATGCACAGGACAGCTCCCTACAACAAAGAATTATCCAACCCAAAATGTCAGTAGTGCCGAGGCTGAGAAACGTTGGTTTATATGAAGTTCTAGAACAGACGAAACTAATCAATGCTGATAGAAATCAGAACAATGTTGCTTCTGGGGAAAACCGAGTGGTAAGAGCATGTTAGAGATATGGGTTCCAGCCTAGGGAATAAATATTGTCAAAATTGATCAAACTATAAACTTAGAATGGGTGCATTTCACTGTAGGTGAACTGTACCTCAAAAAAAATTTAGCGAGATAACAGAGATACATACACACACGCGCGCACACACGCACACACACCCCCTTCTATCCACCCTGCTGAATTAGGCTTTCTGGGGTGGGTGTGAGAATCTGAATGCTCAGTCAGTGTCCCAAGTGACTCCTCCATACAGCCAGCCCCGAACCTGCCTACGGACCTGTGTTTAGGATCCAGTGGGCTCTGGATCACTGTTTCTCGAACTTTCCTTCCGAAGCACCTGGAGGCAGAGGAGGGTAACGCGCTCCAGGTAGTGGGAAGTCTCCTGGAGCGACTGGGACTCTTTCTTGAAATCTCTGGTTCTATCTTTAAAATTCATGTGACTTTTTGTCTTTGACACCATGTGGTTGCTTGTTTTAGTATTAAAATGTCTTACATTCTCATCAGGAAGGAAAAGTTTGCCTTGTTTATTTTGTGACTTCCAGGATGCTGGCTGGTACCACACTCCCTCCGCTCCCCCTCCAACACACACACACACACAATCACACAGTCTCACAATACACACTCACACATATATACACTCACACATTCTTATATATACACACTCACGTACACACACGTTCTCCCCTAGTGGAGAAGCAGCACTCTCTCTCCCTCATGTCTGGACAATAGGCATCAAGTCCATTAGATAAGGGGCCGGCCCTGTGGCTTAGCGGTTAAGTGCGCGCGCTCTGCTACTGGTGGCCCGGGTTCGGATCCCGGGCGCGCACTGACGCACCACTTCTCCGGCCATGCTGAGGCCACGTCCCACATACAGCAACTAGAACGATGTGCAGCTATGACATACAACTATCTACTGGGGCTTTGGGGGGAAGAAAAAGTCCATTAGATCAGCTAGAAGTTAACTGAGAGAGACAGTAATTTTACATGCAGGGAAGGGCCAACTAGGAGAGGCTGAGTCTGTGAGTGGGACCAGCCCTCTTTCCAAGTTCTCCTTCCAACCATATAGATAGCTTTCCTGGGGAGAATGTGGGGTGCAGCTGTAGAAGCTTTTAACCAACCCAAAGGCTGGATCCCCTTTGCCCACTTTTCCATAGAGCATCCTTTCACAGACCCACACCTGGTTGAACCTTCCCGGCTGGCAGGCCACTTGTTAACAGCCTTGTATTAGTCAAGGAAGGCCAGCTACTCATAACAGACCGCCCCCAATCCTCAGTGGCTGAACACAATGAAAATTGATTTCTCGAAGTCTTAAAGGGCCTACTGGTTCTTCTCGGAACTTGGAGTCCCAGCCTCTTCCATCTCGTGGTTCTGCCACCTGTACCCTGCACTGTTCAGATATGAGCTCCCTGAGTCCTCACCATAACCCCATCAGGAAGCACTATAATGATCAATCCCATTTTACAGACAAGGATGTACGGTAGCTAGTGAGTGGCAGAGGCTCCATTCAGACCCAGGCTGACTCTCTCCAGAGCCCTGCGCTGACCCACTCTGCCGTGCCTCCAGGCTCTTCACCCACCTCCTCACATTTCTGGTCATTTCTTACCCCTCACCCACGGTTTTGTGCCACTTAGACTGATGCTTAGGCCGCTGCCTGGCCCATCACCACTTATTCTGCCCCTGTATGCCCTTTAGTGAGAGGAACGGGGCTGTAAGTGCTCTGATGTGCATCAATTTCACCCGTGGACATGTAAAATTCAGATCCCCAGGCCTCCCCCAGGGGTCTCACTCAGGGGTCTTAGGTGGAGCCTGGAGAATCTGCATGTCTATGAAGCTCCCCAGGGTGACCGCGATGTGGGTGGTCCCTGCAACGAAGGGAGAACATTCTGGTTTGGGGGATGCCCCCAAACTCCAGGTGGGGTAGATGTAGAAATGTCCTCTTGTGTAGTGAGCTGCTCACAGCACAACCTCACCATCTCAGTCAAGTCCTCCCGCTGCCCACTGACATTTATTTGTCTGGTAGACCTCCAGCTCCTGGGGAGCTGCTGGTACCAGGGCTCTACTTCTCTGCTGCTTATGGGAGAATCCACAGGATCAGGTCCCAGGGGAGGGAACATTCCAAGCTGCAAAGTTGGAATTCTCTTTGAAGAACCAGCTTGTCTTCTGGTCCAGGCACCATGCAGTGTTTCCATGGCGACCCAGCCATCATACATCTTTTGTTTCCTTTCCAACACCCTCTCTTTTGTTTATTATAAGTCTGTGCCCCCAGTCCCCTCTCAAATCCCCTTCCCTTGGGACTTACCTCCTGCTAGCCTCTTTCCCTTCTGTGGTTATTTTAAAATCTAAAAGGGCAAGTTCGTGGTTGACCCAGCACATTCCCTGCCCCCTAGCTGGTACCTAATGCAACAGACTAGGAGGTTTGTTGGTGGGTTAGCCCTGCCATCAGTCGGGTCAATGTGCCTCTCCCAACCCGGCAAGAACGAGACACGGCTGGGAATAACAGCCATCCCCAGTGCAAACTCTTTCTCTGCTGATAGTCATTCATTCAGCCATTTGTTCAACATTTATTAAATCTCTGGATGCTGATCAGCTGCAGCAACAACAATGTCCAATCATTTTCCTTGCAGGGTGGGCATTGCCAGTGGAGCAGGGAGCAAGAAACCAGCAGATGCAAAAGGCAATCTCAGGTACGAATAAGTACTATCAAGACAGGGATAGACGGCAACGGAGGTGGAAGGGAAGAGAAGTTGTGTCCGCCAAGAATCTGAGGGTCAGGAAAGTCTTCCTGAGCTAAAATTTGAGGGAAAAACCATACCTAGCATTAATCATGTGTCAGATAAAAGTATAAGCATTTTACCCACAGGGCTCCATTTAAACCTTACAGTCTCCTGAGGGAGTGTTATTGTTTACAGAGGAGGACACAGAGGCACAGAGGACTGAAGTCTGAAGTCACGTGGTTAACTAGACGCAGAGCTGGGATTTGAACCCAGGCAGATGACTGTGGAGCCTGCAGGCTTTACATCTCGGCCATGCACTTCCCTGCCTGGACAAGACCAAAGAACCAAAGGCGGGACGGTGTGTTATCTTTCTAAGGTCTTGGGTAGATCTAAGGAGAAGCCTACTGGGGCTGGGGGAGGGATGTCTCACCTCCACCCTGGTGCACAGCCGTCCATCCATTCATTCATTCCATCAAGCTTCCTTCAACATTGAGAACATTTCACATGACGGAGGCCACCGCAGACACTGGTGCCTGCTCTCACACACAGTCTGTGTGTGTGGGGAGGAATGGGCGGTGGGGAGATTGGTATACATAATAACCGATAAGATGGAGACCAGCAAAATACGAGACAGAATACATAGGAGCACGTCAAACTTTGCCTGTGGAGGGGGCAGGTGGGATGTGTGTGGAAGGCAGAGATTGTCAGGAAGATTCAGGAACTCTGACTTTTGGTTGGGTGCCCCCCCGAAGCCCGGGCAGCAGGTTGACAGGTGGAGCAGGGGAGCGAGCATTCTGGGCCAAGGCAGCAGCATGAAAGTCTGCAGCAGGTTCAACTAAAGCTTAAAGCCCCAGGAGAACAGAAGGGACAATGAGTGTTGCTATAATCCCAACATTTCTGGAGCAAACAGAGTTTACAAAAACAAAACAACAACAAAAACTTCCACGGGACTGGGAACCACAAAATGGCAAGATCCTGCCTAGAGAGTTACTTCTCGTAGGTGGTCCCTGCGTTAACTTCATCAGCCATGTCCCAGTGCCTGAAAGGGCAAGGTGGCCGCCATGTCTTGAACACTTCTTGTGTAGCAGACGCTCTCTGCAAAGCACTACAGACTTTATTGTATTCAGTCCTCTCACAACCCTACAGATAAGTGCCTAATATTTTCTCTATTCTATACCTTAATATTAATAAATAAAAATAACCTAATTCTTTTCTCTACTCTAAGGAGGAGGCAATTGAGACTCAGAGAGTTTGAAACTTGCCCAAGGTCCCGCAGCTCATGTATGACAGTGTGAGCTTGGAACTCAATCCACCCAAGGCCCGTGCTGCTAACCACCACACTGCACCACGTGGTTCTCTGGGGCTATGACTCTGGACACCAACCCTAAACACGTGCAAATGGAAAAGTCCAAATCATCGCTTTTGATTGGCTGACAGGCGCTACATCATTAGACTGTTGACCCCGTTGCTCTCCCCACCACGTTGTCTGGTTGTTTTAATGAACTACCCAGATGTTTGGGCATTAACTTTGTTACTGCTTTCAGTTCTGAATCTGGGCTTGACATTCTTTGTGGCAAAAATGTGTTTCACTGGTGACCTGAGCCAAGACGTCAAGACTATGTTGTCACCTGACCAACACTCGTCATAAGCATTGTTTCAAAGCTGGGGTGTTTTTAAAGGTCACAGAAAATCCCTCTGGTCAGTCATCTGTGGCTCAAACACAGCCTTCCCATCCCATCCACCCCATCCTTATCCTCCCATCTCCAGCCGCCATTACAGGGCTGTTGGCAACGGGTTTGACTCAGAGCAGATTCTCTCAGCTAGCCTTTAACTTCCAAAATTTCCACTTGCCCCTCCCCCCACTGTATTGGTTAACTAGGGCCTTAAAAATCTCTCTTTTTAAACTGAGCCCATATATAGGAGCAAGATCTCAGCCTTACATCATCAATAACTTCTATAAGGTGGGAACACACATGTTTAATATCAGTGTCTGTGGTCTTAACCAACAGTGTCCATTTGAATACTTTAGACATTTTTTCCCTCAGTTTCTCATTTGTGGGGGCTATATTTTTAATGTAAAAAAGTCATTTTGGTATTAAAGGCTGAAAAATATGGTTACACGCCAGCTTCCTTGACATTGAATTCAGGGTCTTCTTCCAGAACAGCTGTAAGATTTTTTGATTCCATGATGCTCTGATAACTAATGAAACCATTGGCGGAGGCAACAATTTTCAACCTTGTTATTATGCCAGTATATTACGAATGATACTAAAGTACTGAAATTTGATAGTTTTTTACCCATTTAAAAATTGATTGGAGCACATTCCAGGCTGTTCTTATAACAATACCTCTTTCACACATTTGCTTTCTGATAGTGGGAGAGAAAGGAGGTGAATTCTGCAGAACCCTTCGAGCATGTGAATATCATCCAACAAAGGGGATGCACTGTGGGAAAAAAGTGCAGAGAACCACGAATTGAATTCCTCCATGCACTTAGGTGCCCACACTTGGAAAAGCATATCAATTTCTAAACTGGTGGTTTAAAAAACAGCCAAGTTGTAAAGTGCGCCTTTAAAATAGGACAGTGACTGTTTTACTAGATTCTCCTTCTATTTTGGTTTTAAGCCAAAACCCTCCAATTAAGCAACTCTCAGATTTCTCTCCAGATGATGGGCACACACTTGTTGTCTGCTAACTATGTATATACTCTATACACCCAGCCTATACACCATGGAAGATACGTGAAGAAGTTTCTGATCTCAGAAAGTTTGCCACCCAATGGTGGAGACGAGATGTTCCATTAATGGGAAGTATGAATTGCTTACGCTGCAACTCCCCTACCCTATGCCCATGGCAGACATGACTAATCGATGAAAGCATTCCTTCCTGCTGTGCTCAGACACAGCCTGTTCAGCTCAGGGCTGCAGGAAGCCACTACCAATTAATAACAATTGATACGTAAGATGAAAACTGTCTGCTCCTCCTGATGTGTACTTATAAAGAGACAAATAAGTATAGAAGGTAGTCTTAAAAGGCCGAGAGTCTGGACTGCGTGCTACAGAAGACTAAGGAGGAGCTCGTTATTGTCAGTGAGATCAGAGAAGGCTTCCTGGAGGAGGGGCTTCAGGGATAACTACGGGGAGGAGAGGCAGAGGTATCTCAGATGGAGAGATGGCAGCAGTGTGGGTGCAGAGGGGCGCACACTTGGGGCAGGGAGAGTCTGGCAAACCAGCTGAAGAGAAGGCTGGGGTTGGAGAAATGGATTTGCAAAGGAATGGTATGGCCAGGCCGTGAAAGGCCTCGAATGCCCAGCAAAAGATTTTGAATTCTATTTTATGAACAGTAGAGAGACTTTTACAGTTTGTAAATAGGAGAATGACACGAGCGAAACAGTATTTTTAGTAAATCAAACTAGCAGGTGCATGCAGGAGTGACTGATGGAGGAAAATGGAAGCGAGAAGACCAGCCCGGAGACCTGGCGGGAGTAATCCAGGTGAGCGGAAGCGAGGGACCAGGCCAGGGCACACCTGGCCAGATGGGAAAGTGAAAGCAGCAACGCGTGAGACTTCTCCAAGGAAGATTCGACAGCGCTTAGAGTGGAGCAATGTGCAGGGGGAGGGAGGAATCCAAGAGAAATGCATCAAGGAAAAAATACTTCCATTATCACCTCTCAGGTCTTTCTTTCCGAAAAAGCGTAATCCCTGAGCCACATGGGCGGTCTCCAGCCGCAGCAGTGTTTGGGCAACTGGTTGGTTCTTCTGGGTGACTTTCAGGAGTAGTCAGCAAGATTTCAAGGGACGGCCACTAGGGGGCTCTTCTCACATCCTCCTCCCAGCTGTCGTTTTGGGGCAGACCCAAGCCGGTGGGTATCATCCAGAGATGGAGCCGCTCCTTCTTTCAAATGGGATGCAAACCTACTGGATTTCCTTTCTGCATCACAGGGGCCACCGTTCCAACAGTCTACCAAATGCTGTCACAGAAATACGATATGATCACGGACGGTCAGTAATATCACAGTATCTGGCTCTAAGTTACTGCAAATGTCCAAGTATTTTCCCTCAGCTCATTTCAAGCTTTTCGAAATGAGAAGAACAACGAAAGCTTCCCGCCCACAGGTGTGTCTGTTTGGCAGGCACGTATCAAAAGCTTCGAGATGTGCAGAGCCCCATGGAAGCGGTTTCTAAACAATCACGCCTTGTGCAAACAGAAGGCTTTATCATCGCCCTGACCTGTGCCAATTTGTACGCACTCTCTCTGATGCACAGACTCTCCCTTTATTATTATTAATTATTAGGGGTGGTAATAATAGCTAACATTGACAGAGTACCCTGTCAATAAGGGTTTTGGCAGGAGCAGCTGGCACATTCAAACAGGGTCACTGAGGAGAGTTGCATAAAGCAGATATTTACAAAGCTGTGGAGGGTTAAGTAAACCAACAGGGAATGGCGAGTCACGCGGCAGGGAGGATGTTTCAATGATAAATTCATGGTCACCAACCTCAAATAGGGTCTCAGTCCTGCCCAGCAATCCTACTGTTTCCCTAAGTCCTCCCTCAAGCCCACATTTGGGAATTTCTCTAACTCTTCAGACTTCCTTCACAGAGAGAAAGGAAGCCAAGAGAATGGAGGCCCCTTAGCGTCCTGCTAACAGACGTATAAACCTGTCCTCCTTTGTCTGGACGGATGCTGTGGCCCATCCCCATCCTGTTGTCCTGTTACACAGCAGGAGGTGTACCCCTGCTCCCTCTCTCCAAGACGAGTCCCCCCATCCGAGCTTTGCACCCCACCCCAGTGCATTTGTAGGAGACTTACACTAGCTATTTTCTTTTCTTTTTTTAATTTAATTATTTTATTGAGGTCATACTGGTTTATAACATTGTGTAATTTCAGGTGTACATTATTATTTATCAGTTTCTGTATAGACTGCATTGTGCTCACCACCAATAGTCTAGTTTTATCCATCACCATATATATGTGCCCCTTTACCCCTTTCACCCTCCCCCCAACCCCCTTCCCCTAAGGTAACCACTAACCTGTTCTACACATCCATGTGTTTGTTTATCTTCCACACGAGTGAAATCGTACGATGTTTGTCTTTGTCTGGCTTATTTTGCTTAGCATAATGCCCTCAGGGTCCACCCATGCTGTTGCAAATGGCATGATTTTGTCTTTTTTATGGCTGAGTAGTATTCCATTGTATATATATACCACATCTTCTATATCCATTCATCCATTGATGGGCATTTGGGTTGCTTCCATGTCTTGGCTATGAAGATTCGAGAGAGATTGAAAATAGCTCTCTCTTCTCTCTCTTGAATGTTCATCTTTCTCTTTCAACTGGGTCTTTCCCATCAGCCTTTAAATGTGCTCAATATTCCTTTGACTTCTTGCCCCCTGCTCAGCTGCTGCCCTAACCCTCTCCACCCCTTCGCAGCCACACATCTCCACAGAATTGCCCGGACTTGGTGCTGTCTTCACTTCCTCACTTGCCACCCACTCTACAACCCATTCCCAAGGGCTCTGTCAGCCCACTGAAGGTCACTATTGGTCTCCAAGGTCACCGATGACCTTCACTGTCTAATTCCTGTGGATTTTTCAGTCTTATCTCATTTGACTTTTCAGCATTGGGCTTCCCAGTTGATGAGTCTCTTCCTCTTAAAAAGCTTTTTCTCTGGTTATTGTTTTTGTTATTTGACATTACACCCTCCAGGTCTTTCTCCTTCCTCTCCAGCCACTCCTCCTCGTCTCATTCAATGTTGATGTCCATCAGGATTGTTCTAGGTCCTCTCCCCTCTCCTGCTCTCTTCCTAGGCGGTCTCAGCCATGCTCGTGGCTGCAGTTGCTATTTCCTACAGACGACTCCCCAAAATACATCTCCAGCTCCCCAATATACATCACAGCCATCTTGTGAGCTCCAGACCTGCTGAACTACCAGCACAATTGACATCTTCATGGAGATATCTTAAAGACGTCTCACACTCTCCCTGCACAACAGTGAGCTCATGACTTAAAATCCATGACCTCATCATTTTTGCGTGTTCCCTGTTTCACTAATTGCTGCCACCATCCAGCTGGGTAAGTGAAAAACTTAGGGATCATCCCAGCTCTTCCCTCTTTCTGGAGCCCGCACCCAACCCATAGGCAAAGCCAGTCAATTTATTTCCCAAACATCTCTCCAAATCACCACTGCTACCCTGGCCCAAGCCATCATAATCTTTCTCCATCTCTTCCTTCTGGTTTCCTCACCTCCATTCTTCCTTCATCCAAAAGGGTCTTTTCACAACCCAAATCCAACCCTGTCACATCTCACTTAAGACCTTTCAGTAGCTTCCACTGCTCTTGGGATAAAACCCAACACTTATGGTGGCTCAGGAGGCCCTGTGTGGCCCTGTCCTGGCTCGACCCACCTCCCTCGCTTCTCATCACTCCCTGCCATGCTCTCTGTGCTCTGCCCACTTTGACCTTCCTTCAGCCCCTCCTAAGTGATATTTCTTCTTTCCACAGGGCCTTTGCACGTGCCCTGTGCTTAGAAGACTTTAAACCATCATCCCCACCTTTACCTAGTAAGTACCACTAACTGTATGCCACAGGGGTGTGCAAGACAGTCCATTTGGGGAATGGAAAGAAACGAACAGAATTTCATTTTATAATTTATTTTTATCTTATTGTTTTAAAAGGTCCATATTTGTGCATGTTTTATTATATACATGATATATTAGTAGAGTAATATATACAATACATAAGCATATATACACTTTACAAAGAATTAAATGTACACATATAAGGGGTACATGCTCAAAATTTTTTTACTGAAAGGAGTTTCCAAAAATGTTGAAGATCAAAGCACTAATCAGTTATCACTTTTTTGGGAGGATGTCTGTCTCCCTTTTACACCTAGACAGTATAAATTTATATTCATTTGTATGACTGTGTGATGAACACCCCTACCCCTAGAATAGGAGGAGGTCAGAGATGTTGTCTGCCTGGTCCCTGTGCTGTCTCCAGTGCTGAGTCAGTGACTTGCACATAGTAGGTGATCAAGAAATCACTGAATGAATGAATATCCTAGAAGTGGAATGTTTGTGCTCCCCTTCTCATACCAACAGAAGCTTTTCATTTTTCACATCTAGAATGCTTTTAATGGACTCTCTCTTTCCTACTAGTGAACATACAGATGAGTCATTGCTTTAGTCAAAGATAAATAAGAAAATGATTCAGAGCTACCTAAAATATACTCTGAGCAGTGGCCAGGTGCTGAGTCTGTTGGGTGCTTTCATAAGTGTTAGTCTCATTTAGTCTTAAATGTTACCTTAGAGAAGCTTATTACTATCATCTCTGTTTTATAACAGAAAAGTGGGATTCAGAACAGTCAAGGTCATTTAGCTGGAAAATGGTGGGATCTGAATTCAAATTCAGGCTTGTGGTCGAAGTCTAATTTGCTTCCTATTCTATCTCAGCGTCTTGATCATAAAATGAACACTTTCATTCCAAGAGGCAATTTCTTCTTTTGAGTGGTCTCAAAAAAACTAGATTGTTATTACTAAAATTAATTCCAATGAGTATCCAAAATCAAATGAAAGACCACAATGCAGTGGTTACGAACATGTTACCTCATCTCGTGCTCATTGCTTTCGTGTCTTTGTTTCTGCGTGTTTTGTAATGAGGCTGTCAAGTGAAGGCGACAGTCATGTTGCTGCTTAAAGAATCTGTTCGACTCGCAGAGTAAGAGGCGGGCACATCAGATGACGCATTTGCAGGAAATGTGCCAAAAAGCCCTCCAGTTCATGTTGATGTTTTCCTATGGAGTTTCATCTCTTGCTATACCATCTCTCCGTTCACTCGATTTCTCTCTGATAGCCTCGCCCTGTCTTCTACGTGTGCTGGGAATGAAAATACAGTTGAAGATGCTTGGTGGTATGCACGGCGAGAAAAGGGGCGGGGATCTGAAGCAGAGGATACGCTTAGAGCTGGCTGAAGTTATTCTATGCTTGGAGCTGTTTCCATCAGCTCTTCTGCTTTGCCCAACCAAACTGCTTTTCCCCAACCTTACCTTCATCTTCAAATACCACCCTCCAAAACCTTATTCTTAATTCTATTTGAAAAGCAAAGTCTGCACCATCCACCCTCGATCACCTCCATCCCCCACATCATGCCATTCTTAGCAGCAAGTCCAAAACCGTGTGGTTTATGCTTTTTCGAGTCAAATGTGGACTCCATGGGTATTATCTCATTGGTCTTGCAGCTGAAGGTTTTGAAAACTGTCTCCAATATTAGCCAAGTGATGCGAGACTCGCAGGGAGGGAAATCGATAGAATGTGAAGTTGCCATGTCCTCCAGGCCTGTCTTGATTCCTTGCCTTTGTGTCACTGAAGGCAAGCCCGGAGATGCTTCAGCCAGCTCAGTGCCTTCCTCTGCGTTCCCGTGCTTGTAATGTTTATCTTGGCTGCAAGCAGAGGCGGCAGCCCCATGAATCACCTCCTCCCCATTCATCTATCCATCCATTCACTGACTCACGCAGTCATTCAACACTCCTGCTCACTTCTCTTGCTATCTGCCAAGGCCTGCTCAGTTTTCCTATGAAGGAAAGGTATGTCTTGGATTTAATGAGTGAAGGGCGGGAAGAGTCAATGAAATATGTCAAAATGCCCTAGGGTCTATGCCAGGTGGACTGAGACTCAATTTTATAGAGTCCCCATAGGATGCTCCTCTGCTGTTTTCTTATTCATATTTATATATGCATATACACATGCACATGCATATGTTCACATGCACAACTACCCCTCATTATTTGACTCTAATGTGTTCATGGAAACGTGCTGGCTAGTGAATCGCAGAGAGCAGCCACTGTAGTCCATTATTTTAAGTGGGAAAGATTATAACGCATTCCAAGTTCACCCCAAAACCCCAGTCAACTTCCCCAAATATCGCTGTGTATCACTGTAACACTCTTAAACGCCATGTAAAAACTCCCAGGAGTTTTCTATAATACAAATCAACTAAAACACCCTTCACTTAATCAGCTCTGAAGGATCTCCTCGGTGGGAAGGTGTGTGTGTGGGCAGAGAACTGACACCACGGAGGAGGAGGGCTCGCTTGGCATGGTGCTGGTCCTGTAATGTCAATAACAAGGAAATGATACTGAAAGAGAATAAATACCACCTCGATTGGACCCAGGTTTATAGGGCCCCAGGTACCTGAGTGAAGTAGATTGGGACCCATGAGGGACTAAAGCATGGGGGGAAAGGGCAGGGAAAATGAGAGTGATAATGTGCAACGTATTTAAAGGATAGAGCGGCAGGTGAGGGTTCGCTGGGAGAACAGGGGAGCCAGGACTGCCACACACTCCACTCCTCCCCTGAGACCCCTGAGCAACGAGATGTTTCCACGGCTGCGCCCATGCGGATTCATTGTAACGTGCATTCAATACAGAGAGGAAGTGCTTGTTAAAAACTTGCCAGATACCGATGAATATTTTAGAAATGAGAGTTTGGATTTTTTTTTAATTAAAAGCTTAGAAATATCTCATCTCCACAATGAGATACCACTTCACACCCACTAGGGTGGCTACAACAAAACAAAACAAAAGGAAAATAACAACTTCTGGCAAAGACATGGAGAAGTTGGAACGCTCCCCTGTTGCTGGTGGGAATGTAAAATGGTACAGACGCTGAGGAAAGCGGTTTGGTGGTTCCTCAAAAAGTTAAACATAGAATTACACCATATGATCCAGCATTCCACTCTTAGGTATATACTTGAAAGAATGAAAAACAGGGACTCAAATACTTGTACGGAATGTACACAGCAGCACCATCCACAATAACCCAAAGGTAGAGTCAACCTAAATGACCATCAACCAATGGAAGGATAAACAAAATGAGGCATATACATCCAATGGAACATTATTCATCCTTAAAAAGAAATAGATTTCTAATATATGCTACCACATGGATGAACCTTGAAAATATTATGCTAAGTGAAAGAAGCCAGACACAAAAGGTCACATATTTTATAATTCCAATGATCTGAAATGTCCAGAATAGACAAACCCAAAAAGACGGGAAAGAGATTGGGGGTAGGCAGGGACAGGGCGGGGGAGGAACAGAGGGTGTCCGTTTACTTCAGGGGTGATGAAGGTGTTTTAGAACTAGATGGAGGTGATGGTTGCACAACAGTGTCAATGTACTAAGTGCCATTGATCCGTTCACTTCAAAATGGTTAATTTTATGTGAATTTCACCTCAACAAAAAAAGGCTTTGAAAATAACTGTAACAGTCATATTATCAGTACGTAGGTCAGTGCCCCTCACACAGCCATTAAGAAGTGTTTGATACACGGATGAAGAAACGAAGGAATGAACCTGTCCATGGTCTACAATGCCCTGCTTGCCCTGTCCACCTGCCCAGCCCCATCGTACACCGGGCTCCCCCTTGCTCTCTGCTCTTCGGGCATGCTGGCCTTTCCCTGCCCTCGACAGTGCTAGGCTTCCTTCTGTCACAGGACCTTTGCACAGCCTCATTCCTCTGTCTGGAGCCCCTCACACTTCTCCCCACTGCCCTGGTTAACTTCCCCTCCAACGCCAGCTCTGAGCGTGGCCATCACTCTCTCCAGCAAAGCCTGTCTGACCTCCCTGACTGGGTCAATTCCACCTTACACCATCATAGCACCAGAACTTTCTCTCCAGGTCATTTACCACCATCAGACATTTTCAACCATTTGTGCTCTTCTTCTATTAACCCTGGTCTCCCCCATGACAACACAAGTTTCACAAGGGCTGAGAATGGGTCACTGTGTCATTGAGGAGGGGGCATTACCATCATAGCCCCACCCCGAGCACAGACCCTGGCACACAGTATGTGCTCAATGAACATAATCAAGGGAGGAAAGCAGGGAGGAAGAGAGGGGGAGGCAGGAATGTATCTATCCTTTCCCGTTTTCCTTTAGAAATCTACTAACACATTATTTCTTACCAAATTGGTTATGGGAGCCCTTATATGCACATGTGTGTTGATTCTGACATGTATATATAGAATCCTTTAGTTCTTAAGGCCTGTCTCTGGGAAGCTATTCTCCTCCATCCTCAAAACAAGGTTTCCCGACGTTTGTTAGCAAGAAATAAGCTCTGGTGGTAGTGAATGCAGGAACACGAAGGCAGAGGTGGGAGACAAACTGTTCCTGGCTATTGGGAGACTGTAGGTCAAACAGTGCCGACAGTACAGGGATCGTCGACATTTATTCTGATTTCTCCCCTGGTCTGACTCTGGGATGGCCAGTCGCTCCTTATCTCGTCTCCTCTTTGTCTCCTGGCTCTGCTGCTGCGCCATCCTACTGGTCTCTCCCTTCCCTCAGCCTTTGCCTTCAGCCTCTCTGATTTCTCCTTCAGGTGTTTCTTCCACCATGCTCCCACGGCCTCTCCACTCCCCTTCCTGCACCCCAGCTACTTGATGGTATCTGAGAATCCGAAAATTTCGAAGGATGCAGCAATGTTTTCTGCTCGAGTTAACAAAAGGCGCTAGGGAACCGTCCATTTCATGAAGAGAGGAGCCAGGCACTTAAATTATCCACATGCTGTACCAGAGGAGAGACTAGGAAGGGAAGGAGATGTGACAGGTCGGGGACCTGCCACTGGAAAGAGATCAATGGACACAGACTTAGGTCCACATTGTGTTCCAAAGAGCTGAATGTTTCCAGCGGGTGTGTGCTCATCTCCCTGAAATAATCTATGCTAATTTCTTGATGAAAAATTCACACTGTCTTCCACGTTGCTAAGCAACCAGCCCAAACATGTTTACCGTGTAAATCTCACTGGAGGGCCCTGGGCTGCACCCCGTGCCTGAAGCATGGTGGACGTAAGAGACAGAGAAGCAATCCAAAGCTTTGGGAAGGTTTCTGAAGCTGACCTGCAGAAGTGCATATTTGTAGACACTTTTATGCCATATCTGGGGAAACAGTGGCTCAAAGAAAATTTTGATGAGTTTTTTCTGCTAATCTGCAGCCTAGTGGTCAGAATTGTGGGCTCTGAAGCCAGAATTGCTAAATTTGATTCCCAGCTCTGCCACTGAATAAATCGGTTGAGCGTTCTGTGATTCACTTTTCCCATCTGTAAAATGGAAATAATAATTATGCATATTGCACAGGGCTATTGAGAGGATATAATTAACATGGTTAAAGTGCTTAGAACAGTGCCTGGCACATATAAAGAAACCAATAAATGTGAGCTATGCCATCACTCTTATTTATTATTCTACAGAAATGGATCTATTTTTTGTTTGTTTATATGAATAGGAGAGTTTCCCAGCCAGGAGATCAGCTGAGAAATGAATCCTTTAAAGGGTGAGAATCCATGGAGGTCGGGCCTTACAGAAGCCCGGAGCCAGATAAATTCCAGGAGTGGGGTTTACAATTCGTGGGGCCTCCCGTGATCACTAAGCTACAGGGGAGACCTCGGCAGAGTAGCCAACTGGAACTGGAGAAAGTTCTATTTTGGGCTGATGGTGAGGTGCCCCTCCTAAGGCTCCCCATACCTCCCCGGTCACAGCAGCACTGTAACAGGCTTCACGGCCATTGCTGGCTACATTGTCTGTCTCCACTTATCAGAAAGAGCATGTCTTTTCAGCTCTGTTCCAGAGCCTAGCACGTGCTCATCAACCTTTGATGAATGAACTTATTAGCTAATGAAACGCAGCATCTGGGCTCTGATCCATCCTCACTCTTACAAGTAGGAATTCAGACAAGCGATCTGAGAGGATGCTGCTCTAGAGGTCCAAGGAAGAGGAGAGCAGACAGGAGGGTCGATAGGACCACACTGATGGTCTCAAGACCCTAATCCCAAGGAGGAGGCAGCCACAGGAGAGACAGCAGAAAGCAGACCGGGCCAGGGAGGTGGTGCGTGATGGACCACAAAAAGAGAGCCATGTCTCTTGACGACAGCCCCAAAATCCCCCTGGTAATAGCAACACTGGCTTGGTACTAAATTAATGTTCACAAACATTACGTCACAATATGACAATTTTAATTAAAACTTGACTGAAGTATAACTACATACAGGAAAGTACACAAATCATAAATGTAGAGCTGGATGAATTTTTCTCATAGAGGGAACACACCTGTGTCACCAACACCCACGTCAAGAGGCAGAGCTTGTAAACAAAAGCCCAGAAGCTCCCCCACAACCCCACCCCAGTCATTACCCGCCCCCAGCGACGGCACCGTAAATAAACTAGGCTTGATTTCAAATCTGTGGAAATGGAATCTTCCCTCTCTTATTCAGTGTTGTGTCACAATAGGACAATGTAATTCAAAATGTACATTGAAGGGTTATCGCGTGCCCAGCATCACACTAGACGTTGTCAGGGACACAAGAAAAATGAAAGACGCACTCCTTGATCTTGGGGGGAAAGACTCCTCTATACATATATTGTTGCGTATAAATTCAGCACTTATTTATACTACTTCATAAAAACCTAGACTCAATCTACTAATGTTTGCTACAGTCTGAATGCCTGTGTCCCCCCCAAATTTATATGTTGAAACCTAACCCCCAAGGTGATGGTGTTAGGAGGTGGGGCCTGTGGGAGGTGATTAGGTCATAAGGGTGGAGCCCTTACAGATGGGATTAGTGCCCTCATAAAAGGGCAAGAGAGAGCCCCCTTGCTCTCTCCCCAACATGAGGTTACAGTGCACAGTCTAGGAAGCGGGCTCTCTCCAGACGCTGAATCTGCCGGAGCCTTGATCCTGGACCTCCAGGCGCCAGAACCATAAGAAATCAATTTCTGTTGTTTAGAGGCCAGCAGGTCTGGGGTAGTCTGTTATAGCAGCCTGAACGGACTGTGACAGTGTTCCAGGAAAGCCACCTCTGTCTTCTCAACTCTGCTGGGAGGAGAGCAGGATTTTATAGTCTGGTGGTGAGTGGCACTGGGAGGCTGGGGACGTGGATAGGGGTAGGGACCCCTGTTGAGGGACCAGGCAACTTGGCTAAAGCCGTTGACCACATGTTAGCTTCAAGGGACCAGCACCAGGGTCACCCTGGGGACCTCTGAGACACATTTGAAAAGATTCGTTTAAGGGTACAACAAGGTAAGTGCTGTGGCGGGGAATATCGGCCACTGAAACTAAAGCTTTCTGGAAACAAGGCCCCAGCTCCTGCTAAGTGACAGGTGTCAGGGGTACTGAGCAGTGGGAAAAGGGCAGTTGTCCCTGCTCCTCTATAGTTATTTAGGTTAGTCAAAGAGAGGGCTTCCTCCGCAGGGCCCCAGAAATGGGGTGAGCGTCGACAAGCGTGTAAAGGAGATTCAGGGGGAAGGAACCAATGGGTCTGGCTGCCTCTCACTAACAGATTCAGAAGCAGTGGTGAAGGGAGAGGATCTCACACACACACACACACACACACGCACACACCCCATTCTGCCTCTTTGCTGTGTCTCCTTGCTCAAGCTGCCAGGTCACCGCATAATAACCAAGCTTCGAAAGCCGGGCTGACAATAGCGGGGGAGGTCCCAGGTGTCCCCGCCACACCATGAGTGGGCGGCATAGTGAGACTGAATCGCTTTTGTCCCCGGGTGAGGGTGAGGGATTGTCTAAGAAGGCAGGAAAAAGGGTCCAGAGTGCGTATTTTGGGAAAAGCAAAGAAGAGGGCTGAATTGAACCCAGCTGGAGGCAAGCAAGGCGATGAATGACTGACGGCTTCCACCCTCTGCCACCTCTCACTTAGCAGAGATTCTGGACCTTTTTGTCCCATGGACTCCTTTAGCCATCTGGGGAAGCCTGGACACTTCCTCAGAATGTTTGAAAAAGCAGAAAATAAAAGACGTGGGACTACAGAGGGGCATCTAATAAGATCAATTTGTGAAATGGTTATATGTGTGTCTCTTCATTCATTCATTAAATAAGAGGATCTAGCAGGAGATTTAATAAGGTCCGTGATTCAGAATTAGAGATAAGCATAAATGATATTGTGAAGTACCTGCCACAGCTGTAGGGTGCTCTGAAATGATTTTTGAATTCCCTTGGGCACAAAGTCCCAGATATTGTCAATACTCCTGTGGTGCATTGTTTATATTCCTACTTACAGGAAATGCGAAGTTTCAGTTAGAGGTTAGTGAAAATGAAGAAGTAATTTTTTCCTCTTCAAGACCACGAGCCCCTTAAATTTTATCCATAGACCCCTTGGTGAGGGATCTGTGAACCTCAGGTTAAGAACTCCTGGGAAAGGGGCCGGCCTGGTGGTATAGTGGTTAAGTTTAGCACGCTCCGCTTCGGTGGCCTGGGGTTCGCGGGTTCAGATCCCTGGCACAGACCTACGCCACTCATCAGCCATGCTGTGGCGGCGTCCCACATACAAAACAGAGGAAGACTGGAGTAGGTGTCAGCTCAGTGCCAATCTTCCTCACCAAATAAAAATAAAACGAATCCCTGGGAAAATTTCAAAGTTCTTTTCAAAACCACTACAAACTTCAACTTCCTCCAGCCATTCGGGGCCAGAAATCAGATTCCCAGGCATGGCATGCAAATCCAAGGAATTTTTCCAGCAACCATAACCAGTGACTTAGAGATACATGGGCAGTCACTCTGTGTCCTACAGACATTCCAGTTCTCAGTGGCTACGGGAATCTAGAACCCTGTTCCCCAGCCCCTGTGCCCTCTCTTCAAGGAGTCTTCCCAACTCTTCCCCTCCTTGTCAACAGGTGCCACGTCCATCACCCTGCTGTCACCTGCCACCCCTGACACCACCTCCTTTACTTGTTTTGAAATGTCACTTGTGTTGTCTTTTCTCTGTCTACTTTCTCTGGGTCAGAGGCCGAATCAGCCTGAGCACAGTGGCAGCCAAGCCAACACCATGAGACCCCAGCTTCCCCTCATTCCCATCTGTTGACTCTAGCCCAGGTGCCCAAATCCTTGTCACCGAGGGAGCCAAGCGAGGGAATGCGGATGGACGGGTCTCGTGTCTCAACAATGTTTATTGTTGCCCTAGTGAGCCAGCCCCGGGTTGCAAGGGCATGATGCATGCATCCACAGGTGAAGAAATAACTCAGACAACAGTCCTACATGTCTGGATCCCGGGATGTCTTTGTCCACAGTTTCTTACTGGGTGCCTACTAGGTTCCAGGCACTGAGTGGGTACTGGGAATAAATATTATACAAGTATGCAGATAAGAAGGGTCACATCGAGTTGTCACAAGTGTATAAATGAATTTGGAAGAAACGACATGGGAGAAGATAATTCGGGGGGTGGGGGGGAGACGCTTTATTACACGCAGCAGTAGACAAAATCCTCCTTAAGAAGGTGAGATTTAAAGGGAAAGAGACCTGAAGGAGGAAAAGGAGCCATCTGTGTGAAAAGCCAGAGGATAGCGGGAAGGGCTGGTGTCTTTAAGAAGGATTGTAAGTCCGGGGAGGCTGAGACTGCCGAGGAAGGGGAGAGCTGGTGTGAGCTTGGCCGGAGAGGTAGACACCTGCCAGATGAAGCAAGGGAGCGAGCAGAGTGGAGTGGCTAAAGGCACGGACTCTGGAACCATACCAGCTTGGCTAGAATCCAGCTCCAAAACTTTCCTAGCTGTGTGGCCTTGGGCGAGTCACTCACCCTCTCTGAGCCTTAGCTTTCTCATCTTTAAGTTGGGATCACCATCTATGTCCTTCATTGAGTTGCTAAATGCATTCAGTGTAAAGCACTTAGGATGGTGCCTGGCACAGGTACGTGCCATGTAACGGTTTCCTATGACTCGTTCCAAATGAGAAGTTGTCGACGATTTGAAGCCAGGGAGAAGCACGATCTGATTTGTCTTTAACAGATTCTTGGCCATTGTGTGGGCCACTGGTTGTCAATAAGACAAGAGTTGGAGGGGATCCCAGAGGTCATTTACACCAACTCCTTCCCCAGTGGTTCTCTCTGGGAAGGGGAGGGGACAGCCCCTCAAGAGCCACCACTGTGAAAGGCAGAAGAATGGCTGTCCCCGAAGCACACTGGGCGGAGGAGAAGGTTGACAGGCGCAGGCCACAACTTCTGGAGAAGGGCTCATCCAACCCCCCACTAATGGGGAGCCACCACTCCCATTCCAGATGCTTCCAGGTCCCATTCCCGCTGCCCAGCTGACTCTCATTCCTGCCAGTGTCAATGTCACTTTCCTTGGATTGTAAGTGCCTCCAAGACAGCAGCCATTTCCTTCCCCTGTCACTCTACAGCGACTGACACCGGCCGCGTGCAGCTGGGGCTCAGAGCTATTGAATAATTGATTGGGAAAAGGAAGACGGAATCACAGGGTTTTAGTGCCTCTCTCAGCATCACAAGCTCTGTAAGGAATCTAGAGGGGGCCTGCCCCGGGGCCAGCCTTCCGCAAACCACTCTGGCAAGACTCTCGTCCTCTGGGTTCTCCTGAGGACGGTTTGCACTTCCTACCCAGGGCGCACCCTGGAGTTCACAGCCTCTGTCAGGAAGTCCTTCCAAACCTCTTCCCCAGACCCCTTCTGCTGCATAGTCCAGTGGGGACTCCACTCATTTTCTGCCCAAAGCAGCCCAGGGGACGAGCAAGGGCACGGGATAAAAGCCCTCCGGCCGCCAGCGACATCTTCACAGACATCTTGGGGGCGGCCACAGCAAGCTCCTCTGGCTGGCTGGAGCTGCGGGCTGCTGCGGGGGGCGAGGGTCCTTCCGGTCCCTCCATATGCACCTGCACCCCTCCCCCCAGCTCCTCCGAGGACAGCAGCCACCTCCCCTCTGGTGTTTGGTGGATTTCCCTCTTCTCAGCTGTGTCAGTGCATTCTCTCCACCAGCCACTCTTCCCTCTCACAGTCCCCTTCCTCCTTCCCCCAATTCTGCAGGCTTCTCATTCTGCTGGCTTCCTCTCACAGTCTCCCCAACCGTCACAGTCCCCTCTCGCAGTCTCCGCACAGACCCCCCCCCCATCCCCCCCACAGTGCCCTGTGCACATTGCCCTCATGGCCTCCCTCTCTTACTCCTCCCAGCCCCCCAACTCCCCTCCCAGGCCCCCACACTGCACCCCCAGTCCCCCATCCTGCACCCCAGCCCCCAACTCCCTTCCTGGCCCCCAACTCCCTCCCAGGCCCCCACACTGCACCGCAGTCCCCCATACTGCACCCCAGCCCCCAACTCCCTCCCAGCCCTCCAACTCCCACCCAGCCCCCACACTACACTCCCAGCCCCCATACCGCACTCCCAGCCCCTATTCCTATCCAAGGCCCCTTTCCCTTCCCTCCCGGCCCCACCCCTTTATAGCTCGCTGTCCCAGTTCCCCTCTCGCCCCCACAAGCCTCCCTCCCCTAATTATCCTCCCTGACCCCTCCCCCACCCCCCAGGCCTTCAGGACCCTTCCGCCGGTCCTCTAGCACGTCTGCCAGCCCTCCACCCCGCCACGCTCTGTCGCCTAAGGAAGAACCGCGACCGCTCCCCGCCACCGCTCCCCCGCCGCGCAGCCCGGGAGACCCCACCTCGCCTGGGGCCCGAGGCGCCGCCCCCGCTCACCTGTTGGGCGGGCCGGAGCACGCCGCCTCTCGCCTTCTCCGGGTCGGGGTCCCGGTCCCGCTGCAGCAGCCCCTTCTTGGGGTGCATGTGCCGGCACAGGCAGGTGACCCCGCAGAGCGCGAGGATGCTGGTGGCCGTGCCCAGCGTGGCGCCCAGCGCGATCACGGGCACCGACAGCACCATGGTGCCCGGTCCCCGCGCGGGGCTCGGCCGGCCCGCCGCCCGCCGCCAGGCAGCTCCCGGGATCCGGGCGCGCCGGCAGGTCTCCCGCCGCCGGAGGGCGGGGAGGGGCGGGCGGAGGGCGGCTGGAGGACGTCAGAGGAGGAGGTGGCCCGAGCCGGCGGGTGCGCCCGCACTCAGCACCACCCTCCCCAACAACACGTGACCCCACCCCAACGGGAGCTGGAGCCGCTCGGGTGGAAGGAACCTTAGGGTCGCCTCAGGCCGTTCTTGCCGCTTTACGCACGAGGACACAGGCCCAGGAAGGACAGCAGCTCGCCGAGGTCACCCTGTGCGTTAGCGGGCAAACCAGGACTCGAACCCAGGCCTGCGGGCTCTGTCTGGAGAGGGGGTCCTTGTTCCAGACTGCTAACCAGTTGTTCACCCTCTGGCGACGAGGCTGTAAAACTGGGTCCTCCATGAGCTTTTCAAACACTAAGCTGGAGATTTCCCATCTCCCGAACCTGCCAGGTGCTCCCTACCCGGGAGAGGGGCAGGCGGCGGGGCAGAGGGAATGGATGCTGTGTCTGCGGTTGAGACCGGACCCGTGTCCTGGGGAAGATGATCTCAATGATTCTATTTAATCGCATCTTCTTTAGTGTGGACCCGGTAGTCCACGATCTGCCGTATTCCCACCTCCAAATAAGGAAGCTGCGACTCAGAGGGGCTGGAGAGCAGCTAGAAAAATCCAGTCATTTTGAACCCAGGCTCAGGTTTGCAGATTCCAAGTCGACAGGTCTCACCCAGAGAAGGGATTTATCTTAAGAGGAGAAAGACTATCAAATGCAGCAGCCAGGAGTCCACATTTGATTCAGAGAAAGGGAAAATTAAAGGAGTATGCCCAGAGGGAGGAGAAATCAGAATTCCAGGCATGAGGAGGACTGTCTTAGATCAGAAAACAGTAGTTATCAGTGTTTTTCATCATGCAAAGTGTTTAATTGAATTCAACAAGCATTTGCTGTGGTGCGGCTGTGCTCCGGGTGTGCTGGGCACGTGTGAGAAGAGATGTAGGCGATTTCATCCACAACAGAGCTTTCAACTTCCCATGAAGCTAATGACTCCCAAGTCTGTGATGTTCCAGCCAGACGTTTCTGCTGAGCTGCAGACGTGACCACCATCTGGTACCTTCTAGTGTTTCCATTACCCTGCTTAACAAACCACCCATGACTTAGTGGCTTACAATTGTTTTGTGACTTCTCATGATTTTGTGGGTTGACTGGGCTCAGTTGGGCTGTTTTCCTGCTCAACATGATGTCTTCCAGGACTGTGGTCAGCTGGGCTGGAGTGTCCAAGATGGCACACTGCATGGCGAGCAGTTGGTGCTGGCTGCCCCTGGGAGCACCACTGGGTTGTCAACTGGGTTCTCTTCCACATGGCTAGAGCTTCCCACAGCATGGCAGCTGGATTCCAAGATGAAGGAAGCAGAAGCTACTAATTCTCTTAAGGCCTGGTTTTGGAAGTTCTAGAACATCGTTTTTTTTTTGGTCAAAGCAATAGTTTCTAACCCTTTCCCTACAGGGCATCAAAGAGGGTGTTTCTGAAATGCAAAGCTGACCCTGTCACTCACATGCATAAAAGTCTTCAAAGTGTCTCCAGGGATAAACCCAAGAATCTCCACTTAGATCCAAAGTCTTTTGTGATGAGGTCCCTGCCAATCTCTTTGGACTCTCCTTTACACACTTCCCGACATGCCTTTGAGCCCCAGCCACTCCCAGGGACTTGGGATTCATTCAGCAAGCTCACATCTTCAGAGGCTCCAGGCCATCACCCATGAGTGCATACAGCAGGCATTCAGTAACTTTTGAAAGGGTGAATGGCTCAATGATCATCTCATGCAGGACTTCCAATGGCTTGGAAAGAATCCCATTTGCTATATGAGCCCCACTTAATTAAAGTGGCTCTTGCACAAATATTTATTTTGTGTCTGCTGTATGCCAGGCACATTTTCCTACTAAGCGCCATTTGCTGCCAACTCTGGAGACAAAGCTGCTTAGTCCCTGGTGGTAGACTCAGCGATCTCTCTCATAAGAGCTTCCCTGGGAGGCTTTCTTGCTCCCGGGCCTGGCAATGCAAAACGTCCTGGGGAAATAAGAGGTTTAATTAATGCTGTCAGTCCAGATCTCCATGCCTGAGCTGCTCTCCTGGGAGACCCTCACTGTCACCTAACAGGATCCAGGGTGGGGGTGAGGGGAAAGATGAAGAACACTTAATATCAGGCATTGTCTGATGGGGCTCAGACACCTGCCGTGTGGTCCACTGTTACTATGGTTACCGGGATGGGAGCAGCTGCCATCACCTTCATTCTTAACAGGAAGACAGACCCCAACACAAGAACAGCTTGCCTTTGGCCTCTTTCACACACAGTGAACCCACGGCAGAGCTAGGATGGACCTCAGGAGGTTTGAAACCCAGTGGGTCATCAGGACTCTGCATCACCTTGGCTACATCTCATCAAAGATGTGACTTTTGCTTCTTCATTACTGATACCCAGGCAGTAGCCTTTAATGACAACTCTCTAAGAAAAGGCATTAGTGGGTTCCTTTGAAAAACGAGGTCATCTCTATTCAGAAAGGCGGTTGACAGAATCAGCCGAGTGGAACAGTGGAGACAGTCTGAGGATGAGGCTGGGTAATAATTGGAAATGCCGGGTCCGCCAGACTGCCACAGGGCAGACAGAGCAGGATGCTTGGGGAAGCTTCTGGAAGGCTGAGGGGCAGATCTCAGAAGGGTCCCCAGCTTCTTGATGAAATGTCACCATTGTTATTTTGATGAATATTTTATTTGTTGGATGTTGGATGTTGTTGCTTAAACATTCTGAGTAACCACTCTGAATTTCTAAGGTTTTAAATGCCTTTATCTGGGGGAAAGAATTTCAAATATGGAAGCTTCTCTTGTTTAGCCAATATTTAGTGTCTGCATATAGTGCTAGAGAGAAAATAATATATAAGCAGAACAACCAAATTTTAACATTGGAAGGATTTCAGAGGTCTCCTTGTGGAATCTTTTCATTTGACCAACAGGGAAACTGAGGCCCAGAGAGATTGTGGCTTACCAAAGGGTAGAAGGAGTTAATGATAGAGCTGGGAAAGTGTTTTCAGTCCGGATATATTAAGTTCTGCTGCAGTAACAAGTCACCTCAAAACCTCAGGGATTAACTCAATAAAAGTGCATCTTGCTCCTACCACAGTTCAAGGAGGGTCAGAGGACTTGTGTGGGCAGCTTTGTCTTCAGTTGGTGACTCAAGAATCTGGCCTTTTTCTGTCTTGTGACTCCTGTGCTTCTGGCCATGCAGATGGGGAAGAGAGAGAGCACTGAAGACCACTTGTGACATTTCAGAGGCCATGGCTGGAAACAGAGTATGTACCTGTCACCCCACTGCCGTGGCCAGAATTTGGTAACATGGCAAACCTAATAGCGAAGGAGACTGGGAGATAGAGAGGAGACGGTGAGTTTGCATGAGCAAAAGAAGTTTCTGCCACAGAAGGCATAGCTTAGGACTTCTTGTCTATGCATATTTCTCTAACTCAGTCATTAATTCAACGAATCTTTTGAGTTTCTACCATGTACCAGGTACTGTGCTGGGTGATCGAACAAAGATAGTGAGCAAAACCAGGCACGGGTCCTTCTCGTCACAGAGTTGACACTCCCGTGGGGCAGATGACAATAATCATTCATCACACAAATACATGTGAAATTACAACTGTGACACAAGCTGAGAAGAAGAAGATCAAGGTTGGGATTCGACTTATTCCGAGACACCAAGGAGGCTCCCCAGAGGAAGTAGCAATTGCACTGAGGTCTAGAAGAGTAAAGTTAAATCAACAAAGAAGGAAGGAAGAGTGTTCCAGGCAGAGAAACAGTATGGAAGGACCCTGAGATGGAACCACACAGTGGGCGTGGGGCAGCAGTGTGCTGGTCAACCAGCTCTCCGGGGGGAAAAAAATAATTGATTTGTAGCATTTGTTGACTTCTCTAGTATAGATACTCCCACCATGGTCAATTTCCAGATGCCAACAAATTCCTGAATATTTACCAATTGGCTCTGTGAGCTGGGAGAAGCTCCGTGTGAGATGAGCCTGAAGGGAGGGGCAGGGGCGACAACAGGGCTTGTTAGGCCATAATGGAAGGCCATTGGGTATTTTTAGGCAGGGGAGCATGATATGATCAGATTTGTGTTTTGAAAAGATCCTTCTGGCTGCCGTATTGAGAATAGATTGGAGGGGGACAAAGTGGATGCCGGTGAACTAGAGAGAGGGAGGCCAAGCTTCCTTGAAGACACGTATAGTTGTATGGCGGGCTGAAATTGTGGATGGCGTGAGGAGAGGGCAGGCATGGCAGGCGGGTCACTTTCTCTCTGCTGTCCCTCACTTTTCAGCTCTGTGTTGTTAGCTCTCTCACTTGATGACTTTGTGCTTCTCTAAGCTGGACCACTGCCAACTGGAGGTTCCCTAAGCCCCAGGCCCTGCCGAAGTGGGGAGGCATAGGAGGAAGCTGCCTGGCATAAGGAGGTGGAGATCTGGGGCCCCCAGCAGGATAATGCAGACCTGGGAGAGCTGAGACCCTGGCAGTGGGGCGAGGAGGTAAGGAACTCAGTCAAGGCCAGGAGTCAGGCCCTCTCCCAGGACTCCTGCTGCTGGCTCTCAGCAATTCTGGGGCCACATCTTTTTTTTTTTTTTTTTTTTTAGTGTGAGGAAGATCAGCCCTGAGCTAACATCCATGCTAATCCTCCTCTTTTTGCTGATGAAGACTGGCTCTGAGCTAACATCTGTTGCCAATCCTCCTCCTTTTTTCCCCCAAAGCCGCAGTAGATAGTTGTATGTCGTAGTTGCACATCCTTCTAGTTGCTGTATGTGGGATGTGGCCTCAGCATGGCCAGAGAAGTGGTGCATCAGTGCACGCCTGGGATCCGAACCCGGGCCGTCAGCAGCGGAACGCGAGCCATGGGTCCGGCCCTGGGGCCACATCTTAAGGCAGAAAGGAGAAAGGGGTTGGGTCTGGGCACCCCTGAAACAGAAATCCAAGTGTGCAAAAGACAGAAAACTATTCTGGAGTTGAGCAAGTGGCAGCTTCCCTCATTGACCACTGCTGGTCGCCACCTGCCCTGGCAGGTCATTTTCAACAAGCCAGTATTCTTTCAAACCCCTGATTCCATCTCAGCACAAGATGAAGTAACACATTCTGATTCTCAGAGGCAAAGCTCCTCATTCCATCCAATTTCTCTGAGAGCCAGCCCAAAGGCTCCCTTTCTCTCTAGGTTTGTGGAATGTACCAAGATGATGGGACTTTGTCTGGAAGGCTTCGCCCGCCTGGTTGGGAGAAAGCTCCACACTTGTGCAGAGATGTGGTGCTCAACTTTGTCAGGGGACATAGACCCCTCTGAGAATCTAATGAAAGCTGTTTCCTTTTCAGAAGAATACTTGAATGCAATATGTATGAAACTTTGTATGTAACCCTAAATTGTTCAAGGACCGTGTGACACCTTCTAGAAGTTCATGGACTCCAGGTGAGGAGTCTTCAGCATGACTGAAAGAATAGTGGACTTGAAATCAGAAGAAATAGGTTCAAATCCCTTGTCTTTATGTGCACGAGGCTACATGATCCTCATTCCTTAAGGCAAGTAGCCTTAATTTTTCTGAGCCTTAATTTCCTCATCTGTAAAATGAGGATGATTGCTTCTACTTCATGGAGATGTTGCGAGGATGACAACACAGCACTGTGCTGTGTAAATAGTAGAGGATGCTCAGCTGATGTTAATTAAGAATTAAAATGCTCCCATTTGCTCCAAATGAACAATATGTCTGCAATGATTCTCATTTCTTCGTTCACACCCCTTCGCAATATGACTGTGCAAAGAGATGGAGGTCTATTGCTTCACTCCTTAATCTACGTTAGCCTTGTGGCTTGATCTGGCTGGTAGACTGTGGTGGAAGTGACATTGTGCCAATTCTAAGCCTCGCCCTGGAGAGACCTCGGATGCTTCCACTCTCTGTCATGGATTTGTGCCCAGCCACCATGTGAAGAAGCCCAGCCAGTCTGCTGGGGGACGAGAGATCAAGTGGCCCACTTGTCTCCACCACCTCGGCCCACAGCTAGCCAATTTCCAGAAGCAGAGCTGAGCAGCTGGGTGGCAGCTCCCCCCAGACACGTGATTGAGCCCGGCTGAAGCTAGAAGAACCACCCCGCTGAGCCCCCACAAAGGGCCAACCACAGAATTATGCACTAAATTAAAATCAGGAGTCATTTTAAGCCACCAAGTTTTGGAGTGTTTGTTACACATCGAGAACTAACTGATGGACAGCTTCAAATGGTGGTGCTATTCCAGCCCTCACAGGAGCACTGTGAGGGTACGTAAGGCACCTAGCTAGGGCCTGGGACACAGAAGTTAAACAATGAATGGTTTTGATTATTATTCTGGGTTCCCAAAGGCAGCCTTACCAAGCGCTTCCAGCAATGCCTGATGGGTATGCCAGCCCGTTAATAATCGTGTAAGAATTAGTATTGCAGACCCCAGCACTTAAAAGGGGTACCTAGTTGCTCTCTGACCCAACCTCCAGTGAATCAACCTTCCAGAATGGCCGAGCTCTCCACTCCCTCCAGAGAACTTGCTGCCTGATGGCTGCAGCCCAGTGAAACCTCGCAGCCAGCGGCCCCCTCTCTCCATGCCCTCAGCGTTTCTCCCATTCCGGTTGAGCTGTATACCTAGGGTGAGTTGTGTTTGTCTCCAAATCTTCTTATGCCAAGTGATCTCATTATTGAATCATACTTTAATTAATTAATATGTCAATGAAGGAAATAGAAGTATGAAGAAGAGTTAGTTCTATGAAAACTAATGTGAATATTTTTGAAAGACTCATGAAGGTCACTTGCTTTTAGAACTTCTATTAAAATAAGTATGAGCAAGTTATCCGTGAAAGGTTGGGAAGAATCATAAAATTCTAGGATTCTGCCATCAGATCGCTCGCAATCATCTCTGAGTTCTTCCTCCGTGTAAAGAAAGTGAGACTGAGATCACAGATGACGCATTGTGGCGTGCGCAGACGGAAATGGCACTAACACGTATGAAGAGCTTCCTCCACGTCGGGCACAGCCCTGAGCGTTTTGTCTATAGTGATGTATTTCATAAACTCTGAGAAAGATGGCACAGAGCTCTAGTTAGCAAGAGGTGGGCAAAGTAATGAAAACTATGATTTAGGTGAAAAGAAAATATTCCAGGTGTGTGTGTCATTTTTAACTTTTTATTGAAGTACAACCTATGGGCAATGTGTGCAGATTATAAGAAGTGTAATTTAGTGGATTTTCACAAAGTGAACACACTTGTCTATCCAGCACCCAGATCAAGATACAGAACAATGTTTGCACCCCAGGAATTCTTCATGCGTTGTTTTCTAGGATTCCCCATTTTTAATCAGCATTTATAGATGGGCCAAAGCAGCCCTGGTTCCCATAGTGTCACTTAAGTGAGCCTCCCTAGGGATCTTCCTCTAGGGCTGGAAGAGGGAGGACCCACCGGTGCTGCCCCGCGGATGAGAGGACGCTGCCACCTAGAGGATGCGGGGGGAAGAGGACCCTCCCCTCCATGCCTTTACTCCCAGCATCACCTTCCTTCTCTGTGAGGCCTTCTCTGTCCACCTTATAGAAAATGACGAGTGCTTGCCCTCCACCCCATCGCTGTCTGTTCTCCTTTCCTACCTTACTTTAACATTGTTTAATAGTCCACGTACTTTCCCTTACCTCTCTGGTTCGCTGTCGATGGCCTGAGTCTCCCTTTTGGAATACAGGCCCTAGGAAGGCAGGGATACGAGTTTGTGTCATCTGTTGAGGTATCCCCAGTTCTAGAACAGTGCCTGGCATATAATAGCACCTCAATAATGATGTGGGGTGGACAGACAGGAGCCCTGTCCCTGCCCCCAGCCCTCCCCTGTTGCCTTAACTCAATCCTGAGGCTTTGCTGCACCCCCATGCACAGCCTGTATGTGCATTCCCCCATCACTGCCACCCCACCATCCCACCCAAGGGAGGCCCTGGAAACCCCTGGCACTGTTTAAACTGCTCCAGGGCTGGGGAGAGTGGGAGGAGCCTTGGCCGGAGCCCCTGGACACCCTGGTCTGTGTCATAGCCTGGGGGGGTAGTCAGGTAAGCTGGAAAGTAGTTGTGTGTAGTGGCCAAGTCAGAGCACTGTGGCACGAATCAACCCCGGAGTGAATTCAGATGCCACCGGGGGACTGGCTGAGTGGCCTCCAGCAAAGCACTTTATCTTGGGGAGGCTCAGTTTTGACATCCGTAAATGGACTGAATTAAGGAATATAGTGGGTGAGAAGTGCTCGGCCCAATGCCTGGCACGTGGCTAGCGCTGGACTTCTGGGAGTTGTTATCATTGTTTTGAAATGTTAGGGCTGAAAGGAAAGCTAGAGGTCATAGAGTCCAGGAGAAACCTTTTTTTTTTTTTTTTGGTGAGGAAGATTGGCCCTGAGCTAACATCTGTGCCAATCTTCGTCTATTTTGCATGTGGGAAGCTGCCACAGCATGGCTTGACGAGCAGTGTGTAGGTCTGCCCCTGGGATCTGAACCCCGGCCCACCAAAGTGGAGCACGAACTTGACCACTATGCCACTGGGCTGGCCGTGGGGAGATTTTTTGAAGAAGACTTAATGGCATATTGGAGAAGAAATCTCAGGGACAAATCAACTTGGTGAATTTGAGGAGCTCTGTAGGCAAAGCCAGGGCCAATCTGGTATCAACAGGCTTGGAAGTGATTCTAATTAGGAAGAGAAAAATTAATACCATGAATAAAAATTACAAAATGCCCATTTCTGGGCCCCACCTCTAGCGAGGCTGATTTGGGGTCACTGGTGGCCTGGTGTTGAAGATTAATGAGATCTGTGCCTTATATCCCTGCTTATAAGTAAAATCTCTGCCATCCTCCGCTCCAGATCTGTCACAGAATTGAGAGTTGTTTATTGATTATTTATAACACTAACTAATGACCTTCCAGGTCTCGCCCTCAAAATTTGGATGTTCATAATCAACAACAGTATCTCAGAAATGAATGAAGGTCATGTCCCCTCTTTTCTGTAACTACAGTGGCAGCAAGGTCTTTCTTTTGCAAATAATCTGATTTGATATGATGTCAAATTGAGATCATTCATGAAAATATCAGTCTTGGTGTCTGTGTAACATGGAGGCCGGTGGGATGTGGTGGATAATCTCCAGAGATGAACATCGATTCTTTCCCTCCCTGTAAATGCATGAGAGGGGGAGCCTCATCTCTCTCACTTTTGATGTAGGCTGGCCTTGGTGATTTGCTTGACAACAGAAGTGACATTCTGAAGGAAACCTCCCAGCTTCTGCTGGGGCTCCTTGCTACTTGCAATGCTCCCTCTAGGAAGCCAGCTTCCAGGTTCTGGGAAGGCCAAGCACATGGAGAGGCCATGGATAGGAACTCCAGTTGACAGCCCAGCTCAGCTCCCTGCTGATAGCCCACACCAATGGCTTTGTGGGTGAGCCATGTGGGATGTCCAGCCCAGTGGAGCCTTCAGATGACACCAGCCCCGGCTACTGTCTGAATGTAACGTTCTGAGAGACTCTAAGTAAGATCTGCCCATCTGAGCCCGGTAGCCACGGAGACATGAGAGAGGATTATAACGTATCATTTTAAGCCCCTAAGTTGTGGGGTGGTTCGTTACACAGCAATAGATCACCCACATGTCAATATCTGTGAACCTATTGCCAGTTTATTCTGTTTCCTGTTGATATAAATCTATCCACAGAAGTATAATGTGAACAAAAGTGTCTGGTAAAACTCCTGAGACTTGAAATTGTGGCCATGTCCTGTGAAAATAACCTTCAAACAGAAACTTGCATTCGGACCAGCCATTTCTCTAGTGATAATTCTGGAATGGACATTGCTGTACTCGTAAAGAGCATAAATTCTTGTAAGATGCTCTGTCAGTCAGGACAGAACTATTTAGACTTTCTTCTTCTCCCGCATATATAATGGGGGAAAAAGCCCATAACTCTGTTAGATTTCTTATTTTAACAAATGAAGAGTTTTTTGTTATTTAAATTAACAGGGGAAATACACATTTTTCAACCAACTGCTCGTGTGATGCTGGTGTGGGTGGTCCATATGCCACAGTTTGAGAAGCCCCAGTAACTTGGCTGTGCCTTGAGGGCAGAGCAGGGCCTTGGGTTGTTTTTTGCTGTCTCCCTACACCACCAACTTTCTAGCTACATCTGCACTTTGCACACCACCCCACAAGCTGTCTGCATCTGTCTCCAACCTTTCTCTACCTGTGCCTAAGGAAAGTCACCTGGATTTGGGAGTGAATCAAGCACCAGACCCCCTCCACTGACGTGGGGGGCCCACCTCACATTCTGACCTGGAAGCTTCGCCTTCTTTCTACTGCCTGCTGCTGCTGATGCCCTTGGCTCAATTCTGGGCATCTTGCTGTGCCTCTATCCATCCCTCACCTGCTCCTCGGGATCTCCTCCCACTGAGCTGGGAGGCTGAGAGCTATGCAGCAAAACCTTGAACCAGCCCTGTCTCTGTGGGTCAGTCTCGCTGTGGGACCTTGGGAAAAGTCATTTCTCCTCTCTGGGCCCCTGATTGCCTCAAGTAACCCCATAAGGCTTTTTTTAAAGAAAAATAATATTTTATTTTATAATTATCTACAATTACTCAGTAATGAGAAATGTGTACTTGTTGGGCACCGCACAGTTTCTTAATCCTCATTTCTTTTCTTTTTTCTAAATAGCTTTATCGAGATATAATTGATATACAAAAAAACCTGCATGTACTTAATGGGGTTTTGTAAGGATTAAATGAGTTAACACAAGTAAAGGGCAGGCATTGCATGTGAAGGGTCTCATGAATACTAGTTGTTATAACTATTGCTGTCATTATTATTATTAATCATTAGTTTCTCCAGCTTTCCCACCATACCTAGTAAGGGCCTGATGGGCTGAAATGACAGCAGGAAACATACATATTCTTGGCAGTGTAGGGGAGGAAGACAAATCCTCTACCCACTCTGGGTCCTTCTGGCTGGGGTATGAATTAAATTGACATGAGACTGAATAACAGGAGAAAATCAAACAAAGCTTTATAACATGTATACATGGGAGAAACCCAGGAAAAACTGGGTAACTCACCAAAATGGCAGAGGTTCTCGTCTTAAATACTATCTTCACGTAAGATAAAGGAGGATGTTGGGGGTGGGGGAGTCAGCTATGGGAGATTACCAGAAAAGCACAGTAAACAACAGTGAGGTTAATATGCAGATTTAAGTCCTTGCCTTCCGCACTGATAAGAGTTTCTAGAGATAAGGTCATCCCCTCTTCTTCCTGGTACAGAGAGGGAGATATCTTTACAAATGGAGATTTCCGTTATAAATGTAAATGACTCTTACAAAGGGTAAATTCTACTTTTCAGAGCTTCTCCCATGTCTGCAGTTTTTAAAAGTAACCAGCCCCAATAATCCTCATGCCAAAGAGACACATTTTGGGGTGGCCAATTCTGATCCCTCACAGAAGTCTTTATCATTTTATCATTAAAAGACTAATGTGATTTTGCATTCTCGTCCACCATCGATTTTTATTGGCCCTGAAAGAACCTGTTTTACATTACACCAGGAAGAGAGACAAAAGCTGGTCTCAGGTTACTTCTGTGGCTTCTGTCATTGCCGGCCCAGCACCCCATTTGAAAAGCTCACCTTTAAATTGCATGTCTCTCTCCAGTGTTCCCTGTGCTTTCCAGTCAGTGATCTCCTTGCAGGTTCTGAGCATCCTGGGGCTGCAGGTCAGGCCAGCACGCTGCTGTTTACAGAGTGCATAGTGGTTACCAGGACCAGGTCTGGAGGCAGGCTGCCTGGGTTCAAATCTCAGCTACTCCACTTAATGCTGTGGCTGCTTACTTCACTGCTTTTAAGCTTCAGCTCCCTCATCTGCAGGATGGGGGGAGGATGGTTAATATTGGGGTTGTCATGTTGTAAAGACTAACTTAGGTAATCTATGTAGAGTGCCTGGCAACAAAATAACGTTGGCTCTGGGTAGCTGGAATCCTGACGGCAGATACTGAGACCTAGAGCTCGTCTAAGAGCCTCTCTATGGTGAGCCTCATGCTAAATGTATTGTTAGAGGTGTGTGGGTGTGTGTGTCTCTGTGTCGGTGTCTCCCCAATTCAGTGGTTCTCGACTGGGAACAATTTGCCCTCCAGGGACATTTGGCGATGCCTGGAGACGTTTTTGGTGGTTATGATTGGGAGAGGGGAAGTTGCTACCAGCGTCTAATTGGTAAAGAGTGGAGATGCTGCTAAAGATCCTACAGTGCACGGGACAGCCCTCACTCTCCAACAAAAAATTGCCCAACTCCAATGTCTGTAGTGCCAAGGTGAAGAAACCGTGTCCTGGTTGGAATATAAGGTCCATGACGGAAGGGCTGCTGCTCTGTTCACTGCTGTATCCCAGGCCACAGTAGAGTGCTTGGTCCTCAGTGAATCCTTGCCGAGTGAATGATTGACATGAATGAATGACAGCCGAGGTTCTCAGAGAGAGAGACGTCTGTGGAGCTGGGTGAGCAATGCTTTGGCTGCAGACCTGTTCCCCAGCCTGAGGAGTCACCAAACCTGGGAGAAAGTGTCCCAAGCCTGGTTTAGGGGTAGGGAGGTAGGCTAGGGTGTGTTCCGTGAGGCAGGGTCTCTCTGGGGGCTGGATGGTGGATCAAAAGCTCATGCAATTGTGGAAGATAAAAATTGGCCATCCTGAAATATGTCTCTTTACCTTGATTATTTTCTCTGACAGACATTTGACCTCCCCCAAACTACCTAAATAACTTAACATAGAAGACCTGTTCCAGGAAGGAGCCACTACCATGTGATGGCTGTAATATAATGTAAAATAGATGTTACAATAGGAAAGGCACCAAGCCCATTTTATCAAAAATTCTGTCTCTCCCCGGCCACATTTTCTAGGTGGCCCTGAAAAGAGTTGCCAGACAAACATTTACATTTATAAGGGAAATCTCCATTTGTAAAGGTATCTCCCTCTTTGTACTGGGAAGAGGGGAAGATGATCTTATCTCTGGAAACTCTTTTCAGTACGGAAGGAGAGGACTTAAATATGCATACTCTTGTTTACTGTGCTTTTCTGATAATCTCCCATAACTGACTCCCCCACCCCCAACATCCTCCTTTGTCTTTATCTAAATCTATTTAAAGTAAAAATCTCTGCCATTTTGTTAAGAAACTCAGTTTCCCTGGTTTCTCTCATGTATACATGTTATTAAACTTTGTTTGATTTTCTCCTGCTAACCTGTCTTTTCATTATTTGGCCAGCCATGAGAACCCTAAGAGAAAGGGTGGAGGGGGATTCTCCCTCTTCCCCAACACAATCCTCACCAGGCGTCCCACTCCAGAAAAGGAGTCAGAAAACTCTTACACAGCGGCCATCAAGAGCAGAGACTCCCCTCAATGTCTCCTGGAAGCAGGGTCCACGAGAGCCCTCAGCTGGGTTATTTGGCCATCCACAGTTTGAGCTGTCCTGGTAAGGGCCGGAAGTGGCACTAGGGTTGCTTTGCACAGCAATTATAGCAAATCCACCTGGGTCTGCTGATTCCAACGTCTCCCCTGATTCTGTTTTCTTTAATGATCACTTCCTGCTCTGGGAGGTGCTACCTCCCAGCATTTCTGCAAGTTTGAGAGGAAGAGAATCCACATCAGCAAATTCCAGCAACCCCTAACTCTGGAGAGCATCCCTTTTATGGAACCAGGTGGGCGGAGGGCCTGGGTCCTCCCGGTCCCAACGTCTCCCTTTCTCATTCTCTGCTCCTTCCTGGAGGGCAGTGACACCCAGAAGGTTGTGAGGGCACAGGGCAGAGACGAGGGGTGCTGTTCTTGGGCACAGCACCTTCAGGAGCCTCCTCACATGTCCACGTCACAGTGGCTGATGGAGAGGCCCGGAAAGTGGGGCCCAGAGCATCATCCAGCCAGGTCGTGGCTGAGGGATTTTTATGCTGGTACCGGGATCTCACTTGAGCTTCCCCGGGGGAGCTTCCCAGCTGGTACCTCCAGGCTTCGGGAAGTGGAAAGTAAGCTTTGAGGTCAAGGTACGCCTGCACTTAAAAAATTTTTGGGTACTAAATTTAATTTCACTTGAATTTAACAGAAGAAAAAGAAATTGAGGTTACACTAAATGAATTTCTGAATTTCAGATAATTGCTCTTCTTTATAAGATATTAATTGGAAAGATTCTTTTAAGATTATAAAACAAAGCATGGCAAAATTAGGGGATTAGAGTCATTATAGTTTTTTTAACTCCATTTTTTGATTTAAAGCAGAATGAATTGATGTCCTACTAAGAAAGAAGAGGATATTAGCATCCTTACTAATGTTCCCACCCTCCTTCCCCACCTCTGAATATTATTATTTTTACTTTGTTCAAGTTTATAGCATTGACATTCTGTTCTGACACCAGAAATCTGTGCATGACAGAAGTTTTTCACCAAATCCGTCACCCTTCCTTCCCGCGCACAGTGGACTACATTTCCCACACTCCTTTGCAGTGGGATGCTCCTGAGCTCTGGGTGCTGCACAGTGGACTACATTTCCCGCCCTCCTTTGCAGTGGGATGCTCCTGAGCTCTGGGTGCTGCACAGTGGACTACATTTCCCGCCCTCCTTTGCAGTGGGATGCTCCTGAGCTCTGGGTGCTGCACAGTGGACTACATTTCCCGCCCTCCTTTGCAGTGGGATGCTCCTGAGCTCTGGGTGATGCACAGAGGACTACACTTCCTGACCTCCTTTGCAGTGGGATGCTCCTGAGCTCTGGATGATGCACAGAAGTGCTGGGTGCCACTTGCTGGCCTGGCCCCTGAAAACCACAGTGGATGATCCTCTGCACTCCCTCCCATCCCATTGACTGGAGACACAAGAACCCAGCACACCTGGATGCCGTGCTGACCTCTGTGGGGCCACAAGGTGGTAGACACCTGAATCACCAAGGAGAGGAGAGCTGCCGCCAATCAAGAAACAACTGTTTTGGAATTTATGTGATGCAGAAATAAACTTCTATCATGTTTGAGCTCTTTTATACTTTGGGTGTGTTTGCTAAGGTAGTTAACACGACCTTAACCAATCAAATGGACACGATGATCACTACAGTTTCTCCAGTTGTGTGTGTGTGTGTTTTTTTTAATTTCTTTTGGTTGGTTGGATTTATTCATAAGTAGATTCTTCCAGAAAAGTCCATAAAGATAATGGCTAAAATTTACTGAACTTTTACTATGTGACAGACCCTGTGCTAATTACTTTACATGTATTAGTTCGTGTACTTTTTGCAACAATTCTATGATGTATTATTATCATCTCCATTATATGGATGAGTAAACTGAGGCACAGAGGGGTCACGTAAGATCTCACAGCTGATAGTCCCAGAGCTGGAGGTCAAGGTGAGGCAGTCTGGCTCTGAGCTCATCTTCTTCCCTTTTAGGTGAAACCTCTCAGGGGTTTATATTCCTTACGTTCTTGCCTGGTTCATTGTCTTACTTTTTATTGTGCACCAATTGCTTGTAATATCTTTTATGTGGTGCCAAATCTCTAACTGTATAAAATCTCTCAAGTCTCTATTTTTCCAGGTGTCTGCCTCCTGGAATCTTCCATATCTGTCTTTCCAACTGCTTGCTCTCCAGGCCTACTCTTGCAGCTGGAATCCTGGAACTTCCCTTAATCACTCTTCTAGGTTGTATGCTACATTTTTCTCTTCCTTCATTTAGTCCAAGAAAGAGGAATTTACTTGCTGGAGCACATCTTCAAGTAACTTTCTCAGAAAAAAGTGTGTGGGACACCAACAGTCTGAGGCTGGTAAGTCGGAAAATGTCTTTCTTTCTTACCTTCAGACTGTGTTAAACTCTATGGGCTGCTTGGACATAGATTTCTAGATAGAAAACTATTTTCTCTCACAATTTTAAAGGTTTGCTCCATTTTTTCCCTCCTGTCCAGTGTTTCTAATGCCAATCTGAGTTTCATTCCTTTGATAGAAAACTTTTTTTGTTTCTTTCTGGAAGTTTCCAAGATCTACTCAATACTTGGTGTTTGGAAGTTGCACCGCGGTGTGTGTGAGTCTCTTTTCATTCATTGTGCTGGGCATTCTGTGGGCCCTTTCATCCTAAATAGTCACGTTCTTTGACCTTGTGGAATGCGTTTATTCTCTTCATTTTCCAGTTCTCTTTCTGGAACTCCTATTGGTCCGACGTTGTGCCTCCTGGATCAATCTTTCATGTCTCTTACTTTTCTCATATTCTCCATCTCTTTGTCTTTTTTCTTCTACCTTCTGGGAGATTTCCTTGACTTTATATTTAAACCTTTTCATTGAATCTTTAATTTTGGCAATCATCTTTTACTTTTCAAGAGCACTTTGTTGTTCTATCTTCATAGCAATTCTGGGTTTTCTTGGTTGCAACATCTTCTCAAAGCTTCTGCAGAAGTTTTGAAAACTACTGCCTGTTACCTGAATTCGCTTCACTTCCTTTAGCGTCAGTTTTATCATTTATTTATCTTATGTTTTTCTCTTCCATATTGAAATTTTTTCTATTTTTTCCCTGGGGGTTCAGTCATTTTTTAGGACGAAGCAGTAAAAAACTGATGGAGAGCTATCTACATAACTTATTTTTTTATTTTTATTTTTTGTGAGGAAGATTAGCCCTGAGCTAACATCTGTTGCCAATCCTCCTCTTTTTGCTGAGGAAGACTGGCCCTGGGCTAGCATCCGTGCCCATCTTCCTCTATTTTATATGGGACACCGTCACAGCATGGCTTGACAAGCAGTGTGTCGGGGCACACCTGGGATCTGAACCTGCCAACCCTGGGCCACCCAAGTGGAGCACGTGCACTTAACTGCTATGCCACCGGGCTGGCCCCTCTACATAACTTGTTGACTAACAAACCTGGTCTCATGGTCATGGGGCAAGAAGCTAGTCTTTCCACTGGGAGACTCCAAATGCCAGGTTGCAGAGCTCACCAACTTTGCATGTGGCCACAACAGAGGGCTGCACAGTCAGCATATTCCATCTCTCTGGCCACCGTGGTTGGTTCAAGATTGGCACTTGGTCCAGTGAGACTCAGTCCTGGGACTTCTTTCAGAACCAAAGAGGAAAAGAAGCTCTTCCCACTGGGGTTTATGGCTGTTAAGAATAATGCAAATCTGTACTTGCCAGAGACCACTGTGTAGAGGAGTCTGCCTGAGACACAAGCCCACAGAGGAAAGCAGAGCCCAGAGATGAAGGGAAATAGCAGTTCCTGGATCCAGCTATGCCTGAAGTAAACTCAACCTTTGGTTGCACGAGCCACTACATTTTCTTTTCCTTGTCTTATTCAGTTTGAAAAAAATTTCTATTACTTGCAAACAAAAGAGTCTTCAATAATGTAACTAACCAGTTACCTACTGACCTTCAGCAAGTCCCTCCTCTTTCGAACCTCAATTTCCTCATCTGTATAATGGGGGTGATGAATCCTGCCTCCCTGGAGGATTAGGTTGAGGGCCAGTGAGAGGCTGAGTTCCATCACCCTTTAAAAACTGTAAAATGCCATAAAATGTAAGCAATTGCTATTGTAATGATTCATCCTTTTTTTTTTTTTTGTGAAGAAGATTGGCCCTGAGTTAACATCGGTTGCCAATCTTCCTCTTTTTGCTTGAGGAAGATTGTTCCTGAGCTAACATCTGCGCCAATCTTCCTCTATTTTGTATGTGGGGTGCCGCCACAGCATGGCCTACTGAGCGGTGTGTAGGTCCACGCCTGGGATCCGAAACTGTGAACCCCGGGCTGCTGAAGCAGAGCACATGGACCTAACTTCTAGGTCACTAGGCCTATTCCTGATTCACCCTTTTATTCAAACCCTTTGGTGGGGTAGGTTTCCCATTTTATTTTCTTCTAGGTGAAAGAATCACTAAATCTTTGTTTCTTTGGAAAACAAAAGCTAACTCAACCAAATTAAACTGGCTTCCTGCTCCCACTGTCAGGAAGAAGGCTGAGTTGGAATATTTGGCCTAATTCTCTAGGAGGGAGGTGGGACAGATGACTTTCTCACTTAATATTTGTTTAGTGCTCTGGGTCTACGGAGGGCCACTGGAGTCTCTAAGTGAGTCTGTTATTGGTGTTTAGTGAGCCATAAAACCTCAATTTCCCGCCTGCACCCCCAGCCATAAAATAACAGTTTCCTGCAGCCTGTATACACCCTGTGGTCACCAAGCCCCACTCCCAGTGCCTGTGGAGCTGGTTGACGAGCACAGAGCAAAGGCCGTCTGGACAGCATTTCCCTCTCCTCTGTTCTCCCTCGCTGGCTCCTCTGTCTTGCTCCCCAGTTGTGGCCTCAAATGGCTTTTCCACTGACCAGTGGCCGGAGGGCCAGCTGTGCCCCCCAGGGACAGGCTGGGGCTCTGTGCTGGGAGCTAGTGGTCTCAGGGGCCCCGTGTATCTGGCCTTGAAAGTGGAGCATCAACCCCCCTCTCCTCACCACACAAACTCAAGGGGCCCATCTCAGGCAAGGGGACGGCAGGAGCCACTGACCCCAGTAAAGCCTCACCCGTTGGCATGGGCTGCACCCCTTGGCCGCACTCGGGGAAGGACCTGTGGGGTGGGAGGTCTCAGAAACCTGGTCCACACCTTCACCCTCTCTCTCAGGGCCCCTGCCTCCTGTGGCAGGCCTTCTATCCTTTCTGCACACACTCCCCTCCCCCCTACAGCTTCCGTGGCCTCGTTGGGGTCAATCCTATTTTGTGCTTTCCCAACAGGTGGGATGCTGGCCGCCCACCTCAAACAAGATGACTGTTGTAGGTGCTTGTTGTGGCTTCCCTGTCTGCCTCTGCTGGGCTGAGGGCCTTGAGCATGTCTTATTCATCCCCGCCCTCCAGTTTCCTCATCTGTAAAATGGATTAATGATACCTACCTCTCAAAACTGTTGTCAGGATCAAAGGAGATAACGTATGACAAGCTCTTAGCACGTGGCCTGGCACATGGTGAGCACTCAGCGAAGCGGTGGCTGGGAATGCTGATAGCGGTGATAACCGGGCATGGTCGTGGTGGGAATGGGGCGGCAGATGTGTAATTACCCTGTGGAGCCTCTTAAAGGAGCAGCTGGGATGAGCAGACCCTCGAGACCTGCCACCAGTGTCTTTTTGCACGTGCAGCACAGGCCGTGTCCGGACAGTGATGAGCTGGTGGGCAGCGGAAGCCCGGGCTATGGGGAGCACGGAGGACCAGGCTTTAATGCAAGAAGGGATGGCTGGGCGGTCTAGAGTCCAGACAGTTATGGCCAGAGGGACCTCCAAGGTCTCTGTCCACCAGGACGGCTGCCACAGATGTCTGCAGGACTTTCCTGAAGGTGCGGGAGGATATTTGCACGGTTTGCCTCCAGAGAGACTGGGAGGAAGTGACAGGCGAGGCTGATTCTGGCTCGTTCCAGCTGGAGCAGGAAATTCCCCACAGTCTGAGCACCGTTCAACAGAACAGTGTTCTGCTTTGTGGGTAGTGAGTCCCCCATTATTTTTAGAGACAAGGGAAAGAAACCCATCTGAGCCTAGTGTAAGCAAAAAGGAAAATTGTTACTCATCCACCCGATTCAAGGAATGGCGGGGGCAGAATTATCCCGACAGTCTGTTGGACCCAAGGATTCAAGCAGAATCAAGATCCTTTCTTTTCCGCATCTCTTGGCATTTCATCTTGACCTCCCATTCCTTCAAAATCCTCTGGCACCTCTGGAGGCCTATCCTGAAGCCAGTGATTTAACAGGAAAGAAAGTTCTCGTGTCCAATGTCTGTGTATAAAATCCTAGGGAAGGCACCTGATTGGCCAGCCTGGGGGGCGGACCCATGCCTCGGACGAATCACAGGGGTCAGAGGGAGGCACAGTGTGGTGGTTGGTCTCTTCATGAGAAACACGTGGAGTGGTGGCAGAGCTGAACTCAAAGGAAAGGCTGCACGTCCAGACAAGAGGGGAGAAAAGCACTAGGCAGGTACTCCAGTACCTTTGGAGGATGCTGTGAGGGAGTTTCTGCCGGGGGAGGTTGGCCTGGACATCCCGTGGGCCCCTTTCAGCTCTCAGCGTCTAGGAGCCGTGAGTGGACTACATTTCATGCTCTGCTGATGCGCACCCTGCTCTCCTCCCCGGATCCGCCCTGTCACTCCAGAGACTGTAACGGCAGAGGCAGCGAGGGCAGGACGGGGCCTGGGGGTAGGTGACCAGAGTGCTCTCCACCGCGAAACCCTCGGACTTTTCACCGCAGCGAGACTGCAGTGGTCCCCGAGGTTCGTCTGTCCCTGCCCCGGGTCACACACCCAGTCCAAAGGAGCCACCAACCCTGACTGCTCTGCAGCGGCAGAGGTGCCCGCAGACGCAGGACCACCTCACTGCACGGCTCCCGGGGGTCGCCCACGTCGTGGAGCGAGCGGATGGCGTCCTGGGGCTGTGTGAAGCGCAGAGCCTGCTCCACTCTGGGCAGCAGCCCTGCTCAACAGAGCCCCCCGCCTTTTGGTTTCATTCTCAGGGCCACCCAAGGTGACTCCCGTGGGGCCCTGCAGGCCTCTCTTGTGCTCTAGAGCCAACAGTGGCAAATTAAATGAACTCATTCTCTTTCTCAGGCTCGCCATCCTCATGCTGGCAAGTGGATGGACGTTTGACCAGGCTGAGGCGGGTAGATGGATAATTCACATCTACAGACAGGCAGGTGGTGGTCCTCCCAGGACACATTCTCCTATCCTTGTCAAAAAGAGCGTGTCATACCCCAACCCGTTAAGCTGCGTTTGTGAGTCTTGGGAACCGATGTGGTTGCTTTTGCTACCTGGATGTGACGCACGTGGAGGGTACTTCGTGGCAGCTCACCAAGGCGTCTACACTGCCTGTCCCTACAGGATAGCGAGCTGCCTGGGACAGGCTTTCTTTGCACACACACTTTCCCCAAGCATAGGTCTCAGGGTGGTGCTAGGACCACTTAAATCTCTGCCTCTCAAGTGGGCTCAGATGGCACCAATAGCTTCTGCAAGGCCGGGAGCCGGCACTGAGGAAGGCTGGGGGCTGCAGGTGCCCTGTGAGACCTCCAGACTTGCGGGACCTCCTTTGACGCAGCACCTGACACTTCCCCCTTCTTGACTCAAGTTCAACTCCGTGTCCACGGAGGTGGGAATCCAGCATTCTGTGTGTTTGGAGCCAGAGGGAGCTCCAATGGGAGTTCAGGCCACCATATGGACCGGAAGTCTCTCTAATCACTTCTCCCGGGGCAGTCAGAGGGTTTTTTTCACTTTTTTCTTTTTTTTTTTTTTTTTTATTCGAGGCATAATTTACATACAGTAAAATTCATCCTTTTTAGTGTACAGTTCTATAACTTTCGATAAATGCATAAAATCATGTAGCCATTATCACAATCAAGACAGAGAACATCACCATCACCCCAAAATGTGCCCCCTGCCCTGTGCCAACTTGTAATCAACCCCAGCCTTATGGGGATGGCAGTCACCAGTCTATTTTCTGATCCTATAGTTTTGCCTTTTCAGGATGACATAAGAATGGAATCATAGAGAATGAAGCCCTTTGCATCTGGCTTCTTTCACTTAGCAAAGGCCATCTGTGATGTACCCGTGTTGTCGCATACAGCAGTATTGTTACTTCTATTTTATTTCTTGTGCCGTGCACCGCAGAGTTTTTATCCATTCACCCGTTGAAGGACATTTGGGTTGTTTTCAGTTTTTCATGATTGTGAGTAAAACACTCATGTACAGATTTTTGTGTAAACATAAGCTTTCACTTCTCTTGGGTCGTACGGCAAGTATGTTTAACTTTATACAAAACCGCCAGGCTGTTTGCCAGAGTGGCTGTGCCACTTTGCACTCCCACCATCAGTGGAGGAGGATTCCAGGTGCTCGGCATCCTGGCTAGCACTTGGTGTTGTCAACAGAGCGAACTTCTACAGATGCAAATCCGATTATGTCAGAATGATTCAACGTCTTTTCACTGCTTTTAGGCTAAAGATCTCTCCATGTCTTGGAGGTCTGGTGTGGTCTTGCTCTGTCTCCTCTCCATCCTCTCGCCTCTGCCCCTCTTGTGGGTTGGTCGAGGCTGACCACCTTCCCCGCAGCGTCTCCAGGGGGCTTTCTCCTGCCTGGAGCCCTCTGTCTGGGATCCTTTACCCTGCTCTTTGCTGGATTAACGTGTTCTCAACCGTCACATCTCAGCTCGAACATCCCTCCCTCAGCAAACTTTCCTGACCCCCAGACTAGATCTGGGTGACTTCACATGCTCCTCATAGTGCCCTGTGATATCCCTTCATAGAACTTACCGCAATCTGGAAACACGTATTTATTTCTGTGATCATTAGATTAAGGCCATTTCCCCCTCTAGCCTGTCATCTTGATGGCAGGAACTGTGTCTATTTTGCTTGTTATTCTGTCTCCACTTTCTTGGGCACATAGTAAGTAGACAAGAAATATTTGTGATAATTACGAATAAAAGGCTGTTGAGATTCCCTGCAGCTGAGATGGGCCAGGACAGGACTTCAAACGTCCCATGGCTTCGGGAAGATGTCTGAGCTTTTGATGTAGGACGACTTTCCCACATTCCCAGGGCTCTCGCTAGCTACCGTCATGTGCGTCCAACACCAGACCAGATGAAAAGCTGTGCTTCGTTCTGCTTCCTACAGCCCCGTCCAGCCTCAGGTGGCACCCGCCATCCAGCAGCTTCCGTCCCACGCCCTTCGTGGTGGACTCAGTCTCTGGCATTTACTAGCTTTGCTCATTTTCTATCAGGTTTTGATCTGTGTTTTTATTCTTGCAGCCATACCACACTATCTTAATTAAATTGACTTTATATTAAGTCTTAACACCTGCCAGGACAAATTCCACTAACTTTAAAATTGTCTCAGCTATTCTTACCCTTGCATATATATTTTTATAATCCATTTGTCAAGTACAATGAAAAACCTTTCGGAGATTTTGATTGAAATTGAATTGAATTTAGAAATTAACTTGGAGGAAATTGACATATTTATGATGTCGAATCTTACCATCAATGAACATAGCTTATCTCTCCATTATTGTGGCCTTCTTAAATGTTTTTAATAAAGTCTCACTGGTTGCTACATAGAGCAACTTGTAAATCCTTTACAAGATTTATTTTTTGCTTACTTACTTTTTTTTGCTATTATAAATGGAATCGTTTGAAAATTACTTTTTCTAGCTCTATGGTGCTAGGATAGAGAAATGCATTTTATTTCTTGCTTATTGATCTTATATCCAGCAATCACAGCCAAACTCTCTTCGTTCTAATAATTCGTCTGTAGATTCTCTTGGGTTTTCTATGTAGTAATTTTGTTTCTTCCTGTTCAATCTTTATTTCATTTCTTTTTCTTTTATTACTGTGTGACTAGAACTCCAATTCAATATTGAATAAAGACAGGGAAAACAGTTTTTCTTCTCTACTGGTGCAATTTATTTTCAGGTTATAGCCATAAAAGTCTATTTGGGTTTTCTATTCCTTTTTCTTTTTTTATATTTTACTTTACACATTTTCTATAATTGGTAGGCATTACATTCATTTTACCTTTTATTTTCTTTAGAAAAAATTCAAGCTCCTAGAAAAGTTAAAAGAATAATCCAATGAGTACCCATGTACCATCTATTCACCAACTGTTAACATTTTGCTATACAGGTTTCATCTCTGCATATATAAATACACACACACACACACACACTTGCCTTTTACAAAACCCCTCCAAAGTAAGCTGCAAACATCCTGGTATTTGCCCCTAAACACTTCAGCATGCATCTCCTAAGAATAGGAAATTTTCCTATACAACCTCACCACTATTCCACAACTAAGAACACCAATATTAATTCAATAACTTCATCCAACATACAGTCCAGACTCAAACTTCTCCAATTATCCTCAAAACATATATTTTTTTTAATGACTTGCTACTTTTTGTGTGTGTGTGTGAGGAAGATCAGCCTTGTGTCAACATCTGCCAATCCTTCTCTTTTTTTTTGCTGAGGAAGACTGGCCCTGGGCTAACATCCGTGCCCAACTTCCTCCACTTTACATGGGACGCCGTCACAGCATGGCTTGCCAAGCAGTGCGTTGGTGCGTGCCCGGGATCTGAACCGGCGAACCCCGGGCCGCTGCAGCGGAGCGCGTGCTCACTTAACCGCTTTTGCCACCAGGCCAGCCCCTCAAAACATATTATATAGCTTTTTAAAAAGTATGGAATTCAATCAAATGTCACCCACTGCATTTGTCTATTATGTCTCTTTAGTCCCCCCCCAATCTAGAACAGTTTTCCTTATCTTATTTGGTTCTTGATTTGGCCTCTTTCAACGAGCATCACATTGTGAGCTTCATCCACGCTATTGCAGGTAGCAAGAGTTCGTTTATTCTTATTGCTGTGTAATACTCGATAGTGCGTGACTCCTCCACAATTTATTTACCCATTTTTTTTTTATCTTGAGGAAGACTGGCCCTGAGCTAACATCTGTGCTAATCTTCCTCTGTTTTGTATGTGGGACGCCGCCACAGCATGGCTTGATGAGCGATATGTAGGTCCACGCCGGAGATCCAAACCTACAAACCCTGGGCTGCTGAAGCGGGGCGCGTGAACTTAACCACTATGCCACCAGGCAAGCCCCTATTTACCCATTTTAATAGTGGGCACTTCGGTGGTTTCTAGTATTTTGCTCTTACTAATAGTGTTGCTAATATATCCTTGTACATGTGTCTCTTGGGACATATACATACCTAGGAAGGGAACTGTGGGTCTTTGGATAGATGCATGTTCAGCTTACTAGCTACTGCCAAATAGTTTTTCAAAGTAGTTCTACCAATTTATTCTCCCACTAGCGAAGTATAAATGTTCTGGTCACTCCAGTGGGTATTGTCTCCTTTTAATTTTGATCATTCTAGTAAGTGAGTTATAGTTTCTTATTGTGTTTTTATTGTGCATTTCCTGATAACTCATAGAGTTGAGCATCTTTTCACATCTCTGTGGATCGAGTTGGGAAAAACTGACATCTTTGCAATATTTACCTCTTCTTTAATTTATTTCAATAATATTTTATGGTTTTCAATGAAGAGGTCTTACACATCTTTTATTAAATTTATTCTTAGATATTTGATGCTCTGTGGTGCTATTGTAAGTGGTTTCATTTAAAAATTTTTGTTTTCTGTGTGTAGTTGCTGGTTCATAGAAATATAATTGAGTTTTCGTATTGGCTTTGAATCCAGTGATCTTGCTAAACTTGCTAATTAATTCTAATAATTTACAGATTCTTTAGAATTAGCTACATATGCAAACATATCCTTTATACATAATGATAGTTTAATTTCTTCCTTTCCAGTATTTACATCATTTATTTTGTTTACTTGTCTTATATCATTAGCATGATGTTGAATACAACGCAGTGTTGAATAAAAGTGATTATAGTGTGCATCCTTCTCTTACACCTGATCTTAGAGGAGAAAGCTTTCAATAATTCACCATTAACTATAATGTTGTCTGTAGGTTTTTTGTAGCTACACTTTATCGGATTAAGGAAGTTTCTTTCCAATCCTAGTTTGCTAAGAATTTTATTTTTTGTTATGAATGGGTAATAATTTTTATGAAATGATTTTTAATGCATCTATCAGGTGGGCATATGATTTCTTCCTCCTTTGATCTATCAATGTGGTGAATTACAGTGATCAATTTTTAGATGTTAAAGCAACCTTGCATACCTGGAATCAACCTCTCTTGTCTATGATGTGTTGTGATTTTTATATATTGCTGTATTTGATGTTTTTAGTATTTTAAGATTTTTGTGTGTATGTTTATAAAAAAGAATTATTCATAGTTGGTTGTTTTTTTCTTTTTTTTCCGTATCACCCTTTTCAGGTTTTGTATCCAAGTTTTGCTGGTCTCATAAAATGTGTTGGAAAGTGTCCCTTCTTTTTCTATTCTCTAGAAGAATTTATGTAAGATTGCTATTGTTTCTTCTTAAATGTATGAAAGAACTCCCCTGTGAAGCCATTTGGGACCATGTTTATTTTTCTGGGAATATTTATATGAAGAGATTCCATTTACTTAACAGATACAGGACAACTCAAATTTTCTATTTGCTCCTTTAGTCATTTGGCAAGTTTATTATTATTATTATTATTATTATTATTATTATTATTATTATTATTATTATTATTTTGGTAAGGAAGATTAACCCTGAGCTAACCTCCATTGCCAATCCTCCTCTTTGTGCTGAGGAAGATTGGCCCTGAGCTAACATCTGTGCCCATCTTCCTCTACTTTATATGTGGGACGCCACCACAGCATGGCTTGATAAGTGGTGCGTATGTCTGTACCCAGGATCAGAACCTGCTAATCTCAGGCCACTGAAGCGGCGTGTGTGAATGTAATCACTATGCCACTGGGCCAGCCCCGAGTTTATTATTTTTTAAAAAGAAACTTGTCCATTTCATTAAAATTTAAAAAATGGATTCAAATAAAATTGTTTATAATGTCTTCTTCTTATATGTCTTTAAAGTCTGTAAAATCTGTAACGACTCCCTCCTTTTTGAGTCTTAGATTAGTAATTTCTGTTTTCTCTCTTTGTTCTTGATCAGTTTTGCTAGAGGTTTATACATTTTATTAATTTTTTCAAAGAACCGACTTTAGGCTTAATTGATTCATCTCTGTTCTATGTATACTTTCTATTGCATTGACTTCAGGTTTTATGTTTGTTTCCTTCCTACTTTCATTGGGTTTAATGAGCTGTCTTTTCTGTGTTATTGAGGTAGGAGATTAGACCATTGACTTCATTCTTATTTCTAATATACATATTGAAGGCTATACATTTTCCTGTAAGCATTTCTTTGGCTTTATCTCACACATTTTATATGCCCTATCTTTATTGCCCTTTGTAGTAGCCAGGCTTCTCCAGAGAAACAGAACCATAGGATGCGTATATATATACGAAAAGAGATTTATTGTAAGGAATTGGCTTATGAGATTATGGAGACCCAAGGAAGGGAGGATGTTGCAGTTCAAGTCTAAAGGCTGTTTGCTGGTGGAATTCCCTCTTGATCAGGGGAAGTCGGTGTTTGTTCTATTTTGTTCAACTGATTGGGTAAGGCCCACACTCTGGGGTCTCATTGTAATGCTGCAATGAACCCACACTATGGAGAGCAACTTGCTTTACTCAAAGTCCACCAATTCAAATGGAAATTTCATCCGAAAAAAGCCCTCACAGAAACATCCAGAATAATGTTTGACCAAATATCTGGGCACCATGGCCCAGGCAAGTTGACATATAAAATTAACCATCACACCATTCATTCCAAAATATTTTCTAATTTCTGTTGTAATTTATTTTTTGACCTATGCATTTTAAAAAGCCCATACTTTAATTGCCAGGCAGTTGGCAATCTTCTAGTTATCTTTTGGTTATTGATTGTTAGCTTAATTCTACAGTTATCAGAGAATGTATTCTGAATGCTTCTGAGCTCTAGAAATTTTTTGAGGCTTTTAAATAATTTCTATTTATTTATTTTTTTAATTGAAGTAACATTGGTTTACAACATTATATAAATTTCAGGTGTACATTATTATATATAAGCTTCTGTATAGACTGCATCGTGTTCACCACCAATAGTCTAGTTTTTATCTGTCACCATACACACGTGCCCCTTTACCCCTTTCACCCTCCTCCCACCCCCGTCCCCTCTGGTAACCACTAATCTGTTCTCTTTATCCATGTGTTTATCTTCCACATTTGGGTGAAATCATGAGTTATTTGTCTTTCTCTGTTTGACTTATTTCTTTGAGCATAATACCCTCAAGGTCCATCCAGGTTGTTGCAAATGGCTGGATTTCATCTTTTTATGGCTGAGTAGTATTCCATTGTGTATATATACCACATCTTTATCCATTCGTCCCTTGATGGGCACTTAGGTTGCTTCCAAGTCTTGGCTGTTGTGAATAACGCTGCAATGAACAGAGGCTTTTTAAACAAACCAGCATACGGTAAATTTTGGTAAATATTCCATGTACACTTGAAAATGCATGGATTGGAGGCGGAGTCAAGATGGCGGCGTAGGCAGACTCTGAACTCACCTCCTCCCGTGGACACAGCCAATTTACAACTACTCGTGGAAAAATTGCCCCTGAGACAGAACTGAAAACTGGATGAGAGGAACTCCTGCAACAACGGACAATCCTAACTGGGGTGGAAGAGGCAGAGACTCCCTTCCGGAGAGGAAAACGCCGCCTTCACAAGCCGCCAGCATCACGGCCGCCGGGAGCAGCTCACAGGTACGCAGCCTCCCTGGAGGCGCGGGGCCCTGAGCCGGGAGCGCCCCCGCTGTGGGCATTTTGTGGACCCAGCACAATCGACACCAGCGGCATAATATCTGACCTTGCCTGCTACTAAAGCATTGGGGAGCACCCCCAGAAAACCCGGTTCACAAAGAAACTAAAACTGGCTCTTAAAGGGCCCGCGCACAAACTCACCCGTTCCAGAAAGCATCCTAAAATCACCAGAAAGAAAGGTGCACACTGCTTTGGTGACAAGAGACTCACCTAATAGGCCCTGAGTGCATCTCGGTGAGGGGTGAGACCTCTCCAGGGACTGGGACATTGGCGGCGGCCATTGTTGTGGCCTGGTGTGAGCGTGCTGACACAGACGCCATTGGAGTTTTCCCTGAGACCTGCTAGCCCAGGGTCTGCTCCACCCGCTAGAGCACCGATTTAATCCAGCTCAGCCAAGGCAGGCAGCCCACCCTAGAGACTGGCCCCACCTAACAACAAGCCCTCAGGCAACGTGTGGGCCTGCATAGATTGGTGACTGGATTTTCTGCAGCCTGGCAACTGAGCTGACTTGAGCGGGGCAGGGTGTGCACAAGGAGCGGGTGGAGAGTGTGGGGTGGTGGCGGAGTGTGTGGGGCTCCCGCCGTGGAGACTGGGTCCGCTTGGGGAGGTCGGGCGCTCACACGGGCAGGACTGTGTTGACTGTGTGTGTGGACCTCTGGGCGGCAGGGCTTGTCAGCTGCAGAAGACTTGTGCTTCTCAAAGACCCACATAGGAGGTTTGCCCCACCTTCCAAAGCCTGAAACAATTGGGTGCTCCTGTGCCTGAGGGCAGCCCCACCCAGCTGCAATCCTCAGAGAGCTGACAAGAGACCTAATAGGCTAGAGGTTTACAGCAATTCTAAGGCCCTGAGCCTAACAACCTGCCACACTGGGGGCCTACTCACTTAAAAGAAATACTGCAACACAAATGTGGTATTAGAACTTACAGCCAACTGTGCTGGGGCTCCCCACACCTGATAAAGAGACTGAAGGGCCCACAACAACTACAAGCAGCTGAGCATTACAACAGCTGACCAGGAGCATAACTCAGCCTCCCTGGGCGCCTATAGGGAGAGCTAACAGGCCACAATAGAAGGACACACGTAGCCCACATAGGGGCCACCCCTGGAACATTGAGAACTGAGGGAAGCACACTGGAAGCCTCCTAAGCCATCACTTACATAAGGTCACCTATCCAAGAGCAGGAGGCGTAGCTGACCTACCTAATACGTAGACACAAGCACAGGGAAAGAGGCAAAATGAGGAGGCAAAAGAATACATTCCAAGTAAGGGAACAGGACAAAACCCCAGAAAAGGAACTAAGTGAAACAGAAATGAGCAACCTACCCGACAGAGAGTTCAAACTAAGAGTGTTAAGGATGCTCACTGATCTGGGGAGAAGAATAGATGAACTCAGTGAGAATGTCAACAAAGAAATGGAAGATATAAAAAAGAACCAATCAGAAATGAAGAATACAATACTGGAAATGAAAAACTCATTAGAGGGACTCAAAAGCAGAGTAGAGGATACAGAAGAACGGATCAGTGAGCTGGAAGAAAGACTAGAAGAAATTACCCAAGGTGAACAGGTAAAAGAGAAAAGAATTAAAAAGAGTGAGGACAGTCTAAGGGACCTCTGGGACAACATCAAGCGCACTAACATCCGTGTTATAGGTGTCCCAGAAGGAGAAGAGCGAGACAAGGGGGCAGAGAATCTATTTCAAGAAATAATAGATGAAAACTTCCCTAACCTAAGGAAGGAAACAGACATCCAGGTACAGGAGGCACAGAGAGCCCCAAACAAGATAAACCCAAAGAGGCCCACACCAAGACACATCATAATCAAAATGTCCAGAATTAAAGATAAAGAGAGAATCCTAAAAGCCGCAAGAGAATGTCAAGTTACATACAAAGGAAACCCCATAAGGCTATCAGCTGACTTCTCAGCAGAAACCTTACAGGCTAGAAGAGAATGGCACGATATATTTAAAGTGCTAAAAGGAAAAACTTACAGCCAAGAATACTCTACCCGGCAAGGTTATCGTTCAAAATGGAAGGAGAGATCAAAATTTTCCCAGATAAGCAAAAATTAAAGGAGTTTGTCACCAAGAAACCAGTGTTACAAGAAATGTTAAAGGGACTGATTTAAGGGGAAAAGAGAAGACCACAAATAGGAAAAATTATCTATTTCCACGATTAGAACGTAATGGATACAAATGCACAAAAAGAGGTTAGATATGATATCAAAAACATAAAAGGAGGGAGGAGGGTAGTTAAAGAGTACAGCTTTCAGACAGAGGTCAAACTAAAGTGACCATCAATTCTGTATAGAAGAAGTAAGGAACAGAGAAGGACTACTTAAACACTGAGGAAAAAAAAAAAAAAGTTAAAAAATGGGAGTAAGTACATACTTATCAATAGCTACTTTAAACGTCAATGGACTAAATGCCCCAATTAAAAGGCATAGGGTGGCTGACTGGATAAAAACAAGACCCATATATATGCTGCATACAAGAGACACACTTCAGACCTAAAGACACTCACAAACTGAAAGTGAAGGGATGGAAAAGATACTCCACGCAAATGGCAATGAAAAGAAAGCTGGGGTAGCAGTACTCATATCAGACAAAATAGACTTTAAAACAAAAACTGTAAAAGAGACAAAGAAGGGCATTACATAATGATCAAGGGAACAATCCAACAAGAGGATATAACACTTGTAAATATCTACGCACCCAATGTAGGTGCACCTAAATATATAAAGCAATTATTAACAGACATAAAAACAGAAATAGACAGTAACACAATAATAGTAGGGGACTTTAACACTCCACTTACACCAACAGATAGATCATCCAAACAGAAGATCAATAAGGAAACATTGGCCTTAAACGACACCTTAGAACAGATGGACCTAGTAGATATATACAGAGCATTCCATCCAAAAACCGAAGAATACACGTTCTTTTCAAATGCACATGGAACATTCTCCAAGATTGATCACATATTAGGCCACAAAACAAGTCTCCATAAATTTAAGAAGATTGAAATAATACCAAGCATCTTTTCTGACCACAACGGTATGAAACTAGAAATCAACTATAGGAAGAAAATCAGAAAAGCCACAAATACATGGAGATTAAACAAAATGCTACTGAACAACGACTGGGTTAACGAAGAAATCAAAGAAGAAATCAAAAAATACCTGGAGACAAATGAAAATGAAAATACGACATGCCAGAATTTATGGGATACAGCAAAAGCGGTTCTAAGAGGGAAGTTTATAGCGATACAGGCCTATCTCAACAAACAAGAAAAATCTCAAATAAACAATCTAACAATGCACCTAAAGGAACTGGAAAAAGAAGAACAAACAAAGCCCAAAATCAGTAGAAGAAGGGAAATAATAAAAATCAGAGCAGAAATAAATGAAATAGAGACCAAAAACAATAGAAAAAATTAATAAAACCAAGAGCTGGTTCTTTGAAAAGATCAACAAAATAGACAAACCTTTAGCTAGACTCACCAAGAAAAAAAAAGAGAGAAGGCACAAATAAGTAAAATCAGAAATGAAAGAGGAGAGGTTACAACAGACACCTCAGAAATACAAAAGATTATAAGAGAATACTATGAAAAACTATATGCCAACCAATTCGACAATCTGGAAGAAATGGATAAATTCTTAGAATCATACAACCTTCCAAAACTGGATCAAGAAGAAGTGGAGAATTTGAATAGACCAATCACCAGTAAGGAGATCGAAACAGTAATCAAAAACCTCCCCAAAAATAAAAGTCCAGGACCAGACGGCTTCCTGGTGAATTCTACCAAACATTCAAAGAAGACTTAATACCTATCCTTCTCAAACTCTTCCAAAAATTGAGGAGGGGAGAAGCTCCTAACTCATTCTACGAAGCTGACATTACCCTGATACCAAAACCAAACAAGGACAACACAAAAAGAAAATTACAGGCCAATATCACTGATGAACATCGATGCGAAAATCCTCAACAAAATACTAGCAAATCGCATACAACAATACGTTAAAGATTATACACCATGATCAAGTGGGATTTATTCCAGGGATGCAGGGATGGTTTAACATTCGCAAATCAATCAACGTAATACACCACATTAATAAAATGAAGAACAAAAATCACATGATCATCTCAATAGATGCAGAGAAAGCATTTGACAAGATCCAGCATCCATTTATGATAAAAACTCTGAATAAAATGGGTATAGAAGGAAAGTACCTCAACATAATAAAGACCATATATGAGAAACCCACAGCTAATATCATCCTCAATGGTGAAAAACTGAAAGCTATCCCTCTAAGAACAGGAACCAGACAAGGATGCCCACTGTCACCACTCCTATTTAACATAGTACTGGAAGTCCTAGCCAGAGCAATCAGGCAAGAGAAAGAAATAAAAGGGATCCAAATTGGAAAGGAAGAAGTGAAACTGTCACTATTTGCAGATGACATGATTTTATATATAGAAAACCCTAAAGAATCCACCAGAAAACTTTTAGAAGTAATAAACGAATATGGTAAAGTTGCAGGATACAAAATCAACATACAAAAATCAGTCGCATTTCTGTACACTAACAACGAAGTAGCAGAAAGAGAAATTAAGAATACCATCCCATTTACAATTGCAACAAAAAGAATAAAATACCTAGGAATAAATTTAACCAAAGAGGTGAAAGATCTGTACACGAAAACTATAAAACATTTCTGAAAGAAATTGAAGAAGACACAAAGAAATGGAAAGATATTCCGTGCTCTTGGATTGGAAGAATTAACATAGTTAAGATGTCCATACTTCCTAAAGCCATCTATACACTCAATGCAATCCCTATCAAAGTTCCAACAACATTTTTACAGAAATAGAACAAAGAATCCTAAAATTCATATGGAACAACAAAAGACCCGAATAGCTAAAGGAATCCTGAGAAAAAGAACAAAGCTGGAGGTATCACACTCCCTGATATCAAAATATACTACAAAGCTATAGTAACCAAAACAGCATGGTACTGGCACAAAAACAGACACACAGATCAATGGAATAGAATCGAAAGCCCAGAAATAAACCCACACATCTATGGACAGCTAATCTTTGACAAAGGAGCCAAGAACATACAATGGGGAAAAGAAAGTCTCTTCAACAAATGGTGTTGGGAAAACTGGATAGCCATATGCAAAAAAATGAAAGTAGATCCTTACCTTACACCATACACAAAAATTAACTCCAAATGGATTAAAGACTTGAATGTAAGACCTGAAACTGTGAAAGTTCTAGAAGAAAACATAGGCAGTACGCTCTTCGACATCGGTCTTAGCAACATCTTTTCAAACACCACATCTGACCGGGCAAGAGAAACAATAGAAAAAAGAAACAAATGGGACTACATCAAACTAAAAAGCTTCTGCACAGCAAAGGAAACCATCAACAAAACGAAAAGACAACCTGACAATTGGGAGAAGATATTTGCAAACCATACATCTGATAAGGGCTTAATCTCCAAAACATATAAAGAACTCATGCATCTCAACAACAAAAAAACTACCAACCCAATTAAAAAATGGGCAAAAGACCTGAACAGACATTTCTCCAAAGAACATATACAGATGGCCAACAGACACATGAAAAGATGTTCAAAATCACTATCAGGGAAATGCAAATCAAAACTACAATGAGATATCACCTCACGCCAGTCAGAATGGCTATAATTAACAAGACAGGAAACAACATGTGTTGGAGAGGATGTGGAGAGAAGGGAACTCTCATACACTGCTGGTGGGAGTGCAAACTGGTGCAGCCACTATGGAAAACAGTATGGAGATTCCTCAAAAAATCAAGGATAGAACTACCATATGATCCAGCTATTCCACTGTTGGGTATTTATCCAAAGAACTTGAAAACACCAATTTGCAAAGGTACATGCACCCCTGTGTTCATAGCAGCCTTATTCACAATAGCCAAGACTTGGAAGCAACCTAAGTGCCCATCAAGGGACGAATGGATAAAGAAGCTGTGGTATATATATACACAATGGAATACTACTCAGCCATAAGAAACGACGAAATCCAGCCATTTGTGACAACATGGATGGACATTGAGGGTATAATGCAAAGTGAAATAAGTCAGAGGGAGAAGGCCAAATACCGTATGATTTCCTTCATTAAGTAGTAGATAATAACAACAATAAACAAACACATAGGGACAGAGATTGGATTGGTGGTTACCAGAGGGGAAGGGGGGAGGGTGGAGGGTGAAAGGGATAATTCGGTACATGTGTGTGGTGATGGGTTGTAATTAGTATTTTGGTGGTGAACATGATGTAGTCCATGCAGAAATAGAAGTACAACGATGTACACCTGAAATTTTTGCAATGCTATAAACCAATGTTACTGCAATAAAAAAAAAAAAAAAAAAAAAAAGAAAATGCATGGATTTGGTCACTGTTAGTTGTAGTGTTCTATATATATTAACTGGGTCAAGTTTGTAAGTGTATTTTTCAGGACTTCTATAGTCTTGATTTTTTTTCTGATTGTTCTATCAGCGACTGAGCAAGGTACACTCAAGTCTCCTGCTATGATTGTGGATTTGTATCTTTCCTTGACTTTTTAAGTTCTATCAATTTGTGCTTTCTACATTTTAAAGTTCTGATACTGGAGACATGCCGATTTAGCACTGTGATACCTTCCTTGTATCATCCTGACATAACGTCCCTCTCTCTGGTAATGCTTCTTGTCGTAAAGTATACTTTCTCTGACATATAGTCGTCGATGTGTAGTCACATCAGTCTTTATCTGGTTCAGATTTGCATTTTGTATCATTTTCCATTTAAAAAATTATTTTACTTTCTAAAACCCCTTTACTACGGTGTAACTGACATACAAAAAGCTGTACATATGTAATGTATACAACTTGATGAGTTTGGAGATAAGTACACGTGTGAAACCATCACACAATGTATGCCATAAACACACCCACTACCTCCAAAGGTTTCCTCCACTCTCTTTCTTTGTTATTATTATTTTTTGCTTTGTGATAAGAACACAACGTAAGATCTCCCCTCTTAGCAAATTTTTAAGTGCACAGTACAGTGTTGTTAGCTGTCAGCCCTCTGCTGTGCAGGAGCCCTCCTGGACCTATTCATCTTGTATAACTGAATAACTAAAACGCTGTGCCCTTTGACTCATACCTCCCCATTTCTCCCTCCCTGCAGCCGCTGGCAACCACCGTCCTACCCTGAGCTTCTGTGAGTTCGACTATTTCAGATTCCTCACACACGTGGTGTCATGTAGCTTTTGTCCTCTGCATCTTGCTCATTTCACTTGTTCCTCCAGGACCATCTGTGTTGTCATAAATGTCAGGATTCCCTCTTTTTTAGTGGTGAATAATACTCCATTGTATGTATACAACACATTTCCTTTATTCATCTGTCTATGGACATTTAGGTTGATTCCATGTCTTGGCTATTGTGAAAGAGGCTGCAATGCACACAGAGTGCAGATATCTCTTTGAGATGCTGGTTTCCATCCCTTTGGATATATAACCAGAAGTGGGATTGCTTGGATCAGATGGTAGTTCTGTTTTTCATTTTTTGAGGCACCTTTGAGCAAACTCTGACCCCAGCTCATGCTTACCCCCTGGTTAGCATTTTCTTGTAGTTTCTGCCCTCTCCTTGCTTCTCTGACTTTACTGCCAGCTCAGTCATGCTTTAAAAAATATTTTGCTTCTACTCTCTCAAGCATTTCTAGATCCCTGTGTCCTGAGAAGGGGTCCTCTGAATACTTGTTCCAATATTTCTAAAAATGGAAGTCTCTTCTTTCTCTATTCCCCAGCTAGGCTATTTGTCATTTTCTTACCAATTTGTAGGAAATCTCTACAAATTACCCTTTTCTCTAGCATTTGTGTGATAAATACATCCTCTCAGCCTCTGTGCCCTCATAGTCTTTGTCTTTCAACTTTGTTCATGGTATTATTATTTATGATAAAAATCAAACACTTATAAAATTAAATCTGTCCATCATTTCTGTATGGCTTCTGGGTGTCACAGCTTACCTAATGAGGTATTTCCCATGACTATGTTTTATTTTAATTTTTTAAAGTTTTAGTTGTTATGTTAAGTTTTTAATCCACCTGTAATTTATTATGGTAGACAGTGTACAGACAGGACTTAGCTTAATTCAATCCAGGTGCAGAGTTAATTACACTGGCACCATTTAGTAAATAAACCACTCAACCCACTGAACTGAAATGTCACATTTTTATATTCTCACATATACTTGGGTCACTTTTTGGACTCTTTATTCTGAGCTAATGATATATTTGTGTATTTTGGTGCCAAAATCATACTTCTTTTTATTGTCGTACCTTTAGACCTAAGTTTTAATACTTCCTAGGGAAAGTTTCTCCTCATTATTACTTTTCAAAATTTTTCTTGGCAGTTCTTGAATGTTTATTCTTCCATCTGAATTTTAAATTATTTTTCCTGCTCCAAAGAAGAATTCTAGTATATTATTATGTTTTATATTAATTTGGGAAGCATTTTTCTTTCCATGCCCACCTTTAAAATTTTTTTTGCTCTGCACATATAGTTGAAATTGCAGAATTAATATGCTTCGGTACATCATTTCATTTAATTTTCACAACCACCTCTGTGAAAGGATTATTGATAACCTCATTTAAGGTTAAGAAACAGAAGGACAGAGAAATGAAGTCTTGTGCTCAAGATCACACATAAGAGTGGGCAGGGGTTTCAGCCCTGGAATTCTATGTAACACGCTCGCAAGGTGATGTGGGCATCTGCAATTCATTCCCAATGGTTTTGGATCCATTCTCAGGATCCTATTTCCTTGTTTAAATGCTTGAGTTTTTAAATCAGTCAAAAATCCACTTTGTATAGAATAAAACATCTCTTGGGACACAGCTGTCATCTGAAAGCCTGGACCAACTGCTTGCTGGGGTCTAGTCATTCATTCATTCTTTCTCTCACTTGCCCAGCAGCTATGTGGGGGGTGTGCAGTGCGTGCGAGTGTCGGTCTTCGTGTGTCACTGTCGTGGGCACTGTTGGAGATCAAAGAGGAAGGACCAGCCTTTGCCCCAATGAACTGACAATATATTTGAGGAGCTGCGAACGCACAGGGAGAGGTAAAGACTAAAGTGAAGACTGAAACATCCAACCTGGTCTAGCCTCTGTGTCTCCTGTTGAGTCCTCAGGTCCAATGCCGGGCAGGTATGACAGCTCCTTGGAGAACAAGGAATGAAGGAAATCAACCACACAGGAGGCTAGGACAAAAGGGAAGAAAGGAGTCTACTTCACACATCAATGTAAAACAATTCTCTCAGGTGGAAAAAGAAACACAATCAGGAACACACCCAACCAAGGTCAGCTCTGTCAAATCACCTTTGAAATTAAGGAGGAGCCTTTTATAACAATGTTCTTATGAAGATGAAAGGAGGTGACTTTCTGGGGCCCTAGGCAGAGACAAAGGCCACTCTTTCTCTCTTGTTTACCTTCCTGCCTGAGAAGGGGACATTGTTGTGGGTGAGGATCCCAGGACAGGAGCTGGGACAAGGGGCTGGTTCTCGCTTCCCCCAGCTGGGCTGGCTTTCTTCTTCCACTGCTGGAGCTCTGCTCTGGGCTCTGCACTGATTTTACTCTGGTTATCGACCGGCCCCCTTCTCTAATAATGAGTTCATTTTTAACTGAAATAGTATCTCCTAATTTAGGACTCCTATTTTTCAAAAATATGATGAGTTTAAAGCTTAAAGCAAATTTAGCATTTGTCTCATTCATAATCTCCCAAATTAATTTATCAAAGATCATATTGTTTCAGATCTTAAGTGATTTTCTACAAAAAAAGGTGGAGAATGTTCTATGGTCAGTAAAGTTTGGAAATGCCAAACTGAAGAACATTGAAGAGGTTTCTTCACTGCAGATCTTTTTAGGGTTGTTAGCACCCTAAATTTGAATTGCATTTGAATTGCAAAGAAGGGGCTACAGCCAGAATTTCTTTATTTGACTCTGAAACTTTTTTCCCCCGTAAGTTTCACCATCTTCTTGGGATATAGTGTTCCCAGTTTGGGAAACTCTGATGCAGTCCAATCCTCTCATTTACAGATGAAAGATCTGAGCCTCAGAGCAGGGAACGACTGTTGCTCAAGGATCTCTGTTAATTGGTGGCCAATTCTGAGGTCCTGACCCTGAATCTGGGGCTCCCTCAATTAAACAGACCATCCTTTTGGATGCAGGGCAGGTTAAAAGGTGGATGTAGTTAATACCTCGGTTATACGTGAAATAAATAAAAAATCATCATGGCTTTGCAAAATAGGGCAGTCCAGAGAAGGAGGGAGGGATATACTGAACCCAGGAAGGTGGGGGAACCTGCTAGGCTGGATGGTGGGGGTGGGGGCTGTGGGCTCGCCTCCTCTCTGCGCCCCCTCCCCCTCCCGCAAGACCCCTCTGTGACGGCGCCACAGCTCTGTGATGCGGGCCTGGCGCTCAGCTCTCCCAGCGCACAGTCTCAGCGCCCAGCTGCCCGGGGCCACAGTGCGCCTGGGATGACGGGGGAGTCTCTCTCTCTTTCTGAACAGGCTTAGTGCCCCTGGCTGAGCTCAGGCCTGACTTCGTGGAGGATCAGCTCTGTCTTCTACTTGATGTTGGGCGGGGCTCCTCCTTCTTTTCTCCAGTTCCTGAAGAGGAACCAATTCTTATTAACGTTGAAGAAACATGGAGACACAGATTAGGTAAGGAAAGCCGACGACCAGTCCCAGCAAAGACTGGGCCTTGTTTTTCCCCAAGTCAATTGTTGGGTGTAGAGAGGTACGTGGGACTCTCAGGAAAGACTAGACCAACGTCCTTCTAGGAAGAGGCCGGGCAGGGCAGGGGGTGGAGGGGGGCCTGGGGCTTCCATGCGTGGCTCACAGACTGAGTGTGGCGGAGAGCCTCAGGGTGAAACCCACATAGGATTCAGTAGCCGTGGAGGGGATTCTCAAGAGAGTTTGGGAGACCTGCATGGAACAGAGTCCCGTGGACGTCAGTGAACCTTGCGCATCAATCGTCTTTGCGTCTCAGGTGTCTCTGGGCGCAGCCTTCCCTTTGCGTTAGGGCTGATCTGGGGGACAGTGCTGAGCCTCTGAAAGCCCCTGATCAGATGTTCTAGCAGATCCCCCAGAGGAGAGGCTCATGGAAGAGAATCTGCCGATTCCCCGCTCCGCCCGTCGAGGGGGCTGAAGGAACGGCGGAGCCGGGCCACAGGTCTGGTCGCTGGGTGGCGCTGTGAGCTGTAGAGGTTGGTTCTGGAGGACAAGTCTCTGACTCGCCCTCTGAGTCTGTATCTGGTCTGCATCTCTCTCCGGCCGGCTGTGAGGCTCCCAGGGGATCCTGCCTGTGACAGCACTTCGTAAATGACAGCACTGCACCCGAGAGCCTTACTATTGCCGTCCCGGACCCTTTCACCCGCTCTGCTAATTCCTGCGGCTCTCGGGGTCTAATGTGAAAGGAACAGTCCCTGGGCCTCCTATAAGACCCCTTTGCTCCTGCCTTCATCCCGTCCGACCCGGGCTCCACCGTGCAGAGCTTGCTTGGATGAAGCTGGGGTGGCGCCGGGCTGGCTTTCTCTTCGGGAAAAGTGGATCATCTCTCCCCCTTTTTTCCTGATCCCTCTTCCTAGCATGGCCTGTGCAATCCTATGGCCCCGGTGCAGTGGGGCAACACTGGAGGGGAACCCCTAGGAGAAGGGATGTACAAGAAAACCTTGGGATGGGGCATAAATGGGTATCGAGAGGTCAGGGATGTGGGGGGTGTGACGCCTGCCAGGCCCTCTTGTCCCCGTTCTGGTCGTGGCTACAGCTGTGTCTCCTGCAGCCACACGGGCTGCCCCCTTGGGAGGGCAGCTTTTTGCAACAGTTGCAGCAAGACCCCTGCTGTGGGGCGTGTGCTGGGGTGGCCGCCTGCTGTTTGGGGAGCCTGTGACGAGGATGCTCCCGCTGTGTCCCTGTCCTGAGCCTCCGCTAACACTGGCCTCTTTGCCTCTGCCCTCCACTTTTTCCAGGACCCGACCAGCCCTGCACTCTGCATTTGTTCTCACTCACTTGGTGGTTCTCTTCCCCCAGAGCCCTTTTAGCTTAGGCTGCCAGTTCTTTGCCCCCATGCCCTGACTTTCCCCTCCACCCCCGGAGCACACTCAGACCCCAGAGCCCCTGCCCCAACCAGAACCCGCCTTGTCGCTGGGCTCCTCCTCCTCAGCCAACCCCCACCCCTCTCAGGGGCTCAACGTCTCACCAAACACAAGTCTCGCTGTGGATGTGACTGATGCATTGGCCTGTCGTCGCCCACACCAACCCTCTCTACTCCCCACCCGGAGACCCCACCTTGTCTCACTGAGGAGGACGTGATCCCACCCTTCTGCGCACTGTCTGGGGAGCCCAGCCCCGCATAGCTCCTGCAGGCTGGCCCCTGTGTCCCAACAGTCCTGACAGGGACCCCTCACGTCCCTGTTATTAATTGTAGTTTCTTGTTTTCTGTATTCTTGATGCTCTGACACCTGGGGCCTCGCTGACAGGGAGAGACTGCCCCTCCCAGGGCTGCCCAATTCTTAGAGAGGACAAATCTCTTGCCTGGGAGGGCACCTTTCATATGCAAACCAACTAATCCAGAGCCCGCACCTGCCAACCACCTCCTTTACAGAGCTTTCACAGGAGAAGCCAATAGTCGCCTGTCCTAATCACCCCAGGGCCAGGTACCAGACAACTCAGGACAGCCCCTACACCCCAGAGCCCACTGGAATTATTCAAACTAGTCAATCCTAAACCTGCTTGGCCTGATTACCCAGCCTTACCCATTCCTTCCTGTAAAAACAACGAAGGCTCTCACCCACGCTTTCCTCTCGCTCCTTCTGGCCCCTGACCAGCCCTGGTGCTCCCCATGTGGCCCTGCATGATGCCGTGCCTCCTGTTTCTAGGGATCTGTGAGTATAGAAACTTCTTCCTTCGTGACAATCATCTCTGTGTCTGTGTGCCTTACCATACCTGATTAAAGCAAATCCTGGTACATTTTAAAACACCTGCCATGTTGGCCTTCTCCTGGCACAGGGCCATGTTCCTTGTGACCTTCCTACATGCTTCTTTCTCTCTGTCCACGAGAGGCCTCCCTCTGGGGAGACACTGCAACCAGGCAGCTCAGTCCTGATATCCAGGAGCTCCTGGAGAGATGAATCACAAAGAGAGTGGACTTCCAGATTTGGGGGAAGAAAGAAAAAAAGGCAAGACCATTTCCTGAAACACTGAGGCCAGACTACGAACTGAATTCGGGGACTACCTTGGAGTCACTTGCTGACGAGCAGGACATCAGAGTCTCTTAATACTTCTGGGGCACCGAGGGCAAACCAGGAAAGCTCACTGTCCTCAGCTGCCCCCAAATCCCAAGACCTCAGGGGACCATGTGCAGCAGAAATGGACCCCCTCTTCTGAGGTCTCCTCTCTCTGCACGGCAAGTCCCTGGTGGCCACTGTCGTGGTTTCTAGTCGCAGTTCCCCGTTAGAATCCTCCTTGATTCTTCCCAGTCTAATTTCAGGCTAAAGGATCTTCAGACCCAGCCTCCGCCTCAGCCCAAGGCCCAGCCCCAGCCCTTGCCTGGAACCTTGTGCCCATCACAGCCCTACTTCAGGCCCACGTCCAGCCCAGGGCCACCTTCAATTCTCTCTCCCACTCCGACCACCCTCTCCTTCACCCCGGATTAGGGCCAGGGGAGTGGCCTTCCTTCAGAGCCCAGAAGGAGCTACAGTCTCTCGTCTTGACTGGAATGCAGTACCCGCATTGGCATTGGGTGGAGAAGCAGCTGGAACGTCTGTGGAGTTCACCTCTGTGCTCTCAAGAGCTCAGCAAACCATAGTCCTCCAACTTCCGACCTTTCCCAGTGCAGCCTGGCCTCTGTCTTCAGAGGGGTGTCTCCTCTACTCAGCCAGAAAGTTCTCCTCCATCCTCTCCTAGGTGGAACGCTTTCCAGACAAAGTGTTAATGCACTCAGAGAAAAATCTATTAACCTCATGCTATATTTCATCTTCTAAGGAAGGTGGTCTCTAGTCCTCAGTGTGAAGGATGTATATTCTCATATACAGTTGTTTTCTTCTCATAGGAGAATGGTGTCTTCTCTCTGTGCCCTGTTTGGGATACAGGCTTATAATATCCCAGAAGCTTGGGCATAGAGAAATTCAGGACTAGCTTCAGCTCTTAAGAGTGCCTGCTTTGGCTTCTAAAAAATCGCCAAGGTCATGGAGGGAACTTGCATACCTCCCACTATCCTGGGTTCCTTCCTAGGTCCTATTTTTAAAATAGCTTATTTCTTCACAATGCAGTCATTGAAAAAAAGACAAAAGAGAAAACTAATATAAAAACACTCATGGGCTTGACAAAGAGAGAGAATCCAGTAGACCCAACCCCAAGACTGGCTCACCCAGTCCTTCTTCTCCGAAACCGTACGGCTGTAGGGGTGGGGAACATTGCACAAGAAAAATATGAGGAACATTTTGTTGGTGTTGATAAATTTAGAGTATGCAGTACTTCTCGGAATTCAACGTTAACAATACAGAGTTGACACAAGAGTTAACGAATTTACCTAATTTGGACGTAATTTTGAAACCAATATGCTTTTATTTCAACGTCAAGTAATTCCTCTAAAAGACATGAACCAGTTATGTCAACATGGATGGATATATTAAAGGAAAATTCTTTTAAGTACTCAAGTCAGTTACTGAAAAACTCTTTTGGCGTGGTAACAAATAGAACACATTTTTACCATTTTAACCATTTTAAAGTGTACAGTTGAGTGGCATTAATTATGTTCACAGTGGTGTGCAGCCATCACAACTACCTAGTTCCAGAACATTTTCTTTTCCCTAAAAGGAAACTCTGTACCCAGTAAGCGGTAACTCCCTATTTCTCTCTCCCCCGACCCAGCACCTGACACCCACTAATCTGCTTTCTGTCTCTATGGATTTTTCTATTCCGAATATTTCATATGAATGGAATTATAAAATATGTGGCCTTTTGTGTCTGGCTTCTTTCACTCAGCATAATGTTTTCAAGGTTCATCCATGTTGTAGCCTGTGTCAGTACTTCATTCCTTCTTATGGCTGAACAATTTTCCATTGTACAAATAATCCTATAATTATATTCTTTGATCAGTTGATGGATATTTGGGTTGTTTCCACCTTTTTGCTATTGTGAATAGTGCTGCTATGAAATTTGTGTACAAGTTTTGTTTGAACACCTGTTATCAATCCTTTTGGGTATGTACCTAGGCATGAGATTGCTGGGTCATATGGTAATTCTCTGTTTAACTTGTTGAGGAACTGCTAAATTATTTTCCACAGTGGCTGCACCATTTTATAATCCAACCAGCAACATATGAGGGTTTCAATTTCGTCACGTCCTCTCCAATACTTACCATTTTCTGTTTTATTGATTTTAGCCATCCTAGCAGGTATAAAGTGATATCTCGTGGTTTGGATTTACATTTCCTGAATAACCAATGACTGTGCATCTTTTCATGTGCTTATTGGTTCTTTGTATATCTTCTTTGGAGAAATGTCTGTTCAAGACCTTTGTCCATTTTTTAATAGGTTTGTCTTTTTTGGTTGAGTTGTAAGGATTCTTATATTCTGGATGCTAGACTTTCTCAGATATATAATTATAAATGTTTTTCCCATTCTGGGGGTTGTCTTTTTACTCTCTTGTTAGTGTCCTTTGATGCACAAAAGTTTTCAATTTTGATAAAGTCCAATTTATTTTTTCTTTTGTTACTTGTGCTTTTGGTGTTATATCTAAGAAACCATTGCAAAGTAAAAGGTTATGAAGATTTACTCATGTTTTCTGCCAAGAGTTTTGTGGTTTTAGCTCTTATAGTTAGGTTTGATCCGTTTTGAGTTCATTTGTGTATATGGTGTGAGGTAGGAGTCCAACTTCATTTTTTTGCATGTGGATATCCAGTTGCCACAACACCATTTGTTGAAGAGACTATTCTTTCCTCCGTTGAATAATCTTGTCACTCTTGTGGAAAATCAATTCACCATATACGTATTAGTTTATTTCTAGACCCTCAATTCTATTCCATTAATCTGTATGTCTATCATTATGCCAGTACCACCCTGCTCTTATTATTATAGCTTTGTAGTAAGTTTTGAAATCAGGAAGTATGAGTCCTCCAATTTTGTTCTTTTTCAAAATTGTTTGACTATTTGGGGGCCCTTGCAATTCCGTATGAATTTTAGGAGAAGCTTTTCCATTTCTGCTAAAAGGGCACCTGGGATTTCCATAGGAATTGCATTGAATCTGTAGATCACTTGAGATTATTGCCATCATCACAATATTAAGTCTTCCAATCCATGAACGCAAGATGTCTTTCCATTTATTCAGATCTCCTTTAATATCTTTCAGCAATGCTTTTCTTTCATTTTCAGTGTACAAGTCTTCCCAAAAAATAGAAGAGGAGGGAAACTTTTTAACTCATTACATGAGGCCAACATTATCCTGATATCAAAGCCAGAGAAAGACATCACAAGAAAGGAAACTACAGATCAATATCCCTTGTGAATATAGATGGAAAAATCCTCAACAAAATAGCAAGCCAAGTCCAATAGCATATTAAAGGAATATACACCATGACAAAATGGGATTTACTCCAGCAATTTAAGGATGGATCAACATATGAAAACCAATCAGTGCAACACACAACATTAACAGAATGAAGAAAAAAAAGTGTGAATTAATGCTGAAAATGATTTGATAAAATCCAGTGTAACTTTCATAATAAAAATACTCAACAACTAGGAATGGAATTCTTCAACCTGATAATGCACATTTGTGAAAAACCCACAGCCAGCATCATACTCAATGGTGAAAGACTGAAAGCTTTCCCCTTAGGATCAGGTACGAGACAAGGATGCTCACTTTCATCACTGCTATTCAATATTGTACTGGAAATTCTAGCCACGGCAATTGGGCAAGAAAAAGAAATATAAGGCATCCAAATTGAAAAGGAAGAAGTAAAAGTATCTATATTCTTTTGGGTGGGGAGTCTGTTAGTAGCAAGTTCTCTCTTTTCTGCTTGAAAGATCGTTTCACTGGTTGTAGAACTCCAGATTGACGGGTTCTCCCAGCCATTTTAGGACACTGTTCTACCGTCTTCTGGCTTCCATCAGGGTTGTAGAGAGGTTACCTGTCAGTCTAACGGTCTCTCTTGGGTAACGATCTTCTTTTCTCCCTGGTTGGTTCAAGATACTCCATTTGTGTTTGATGTTCTACAGGTCCATAGCTCTAAGGGCTGATTGTGAGGATGATCTGTGCTTCTCGACTTTAAAAGAAAATAATTACACCAGGGCAAGTGGCCAGAAAAGGGAACTACCACAGTCATTCTGAGCCCATGGAACAAAAGAAAGACGTGCTAAAATTATACTTGCTTCTTAACACAGGATTCTCCCTTCAGCCAGGTGAGCAGACCACTTCCTCTACAATAGAGCCCGGATCTGCCGAGGGTGGCCTCGGGGGATGAGGGTCCGGAAGCTGGTGTGGTGAGGAGAGGGGTGTGGACCTTCCTCTCTGCTGTGTGGTTTTGTGCAGAGCTGTGAATGGCGGGGTCGATGTGCTCCATCACGGGGCAACCCCCAGCTCCACCAGCCCAGGACAGGGACACCATAGTGACGTCGCTACCCGAATGGCACTGCCAGCAAGGACCTCAACCACTAGCGATTGTTGGGGGTCTCTAGGGGTAAAATAAGGTCACACGGCAGTCATGAAATGTTACTCTTCTGTGGTCACCTCCAGTCCTCACATTGGTTCTGGGACAGAGGGTGCTTTACGGGCTCAAAAGCTCACCCTCTTGGCCGGCACACAGCCCCCATCCCGTGCTTTCTGCTTACTCTGAGGGCCTCCCTTCTGCTTCCCTTCCATCCCAGACACGGCAGGTTGAGCTCAGAGCTCAGGTCCTTCCACTGTCCTGGAACTGAACCAGTCACCTCAGAAGTGTCCCTGCCACCCATTTGTCCTCATTCTGATCGTGGTGGGAAGAACAACGGGCACCATTTAGCACAGCCTGTGTCTCCTCACAGCACTGAGTCCCTGAGGGGTGTTTCCTGCTATGATCCCATTTGACAGCTGAGAACACTGAGGCTCTGAGCGGTCACACGGCCCATAGGGTTGGGACCGGTGTAGCTGCCCTTTCTCCTTCCACCGCCCCGCGGCAGAGCTAGAGTCCCACACTCCCCTCCACAAGCCTTCCGCCCTCCTCAGGCCCGGGCCTTTCTTTCTTTCTTTCTATTCTTCCTTCTCCCCCTGGCACTTGTACACATCCCACCTGGCTCAGCCACGGAACTGACTCTCTGGGTGAAACAAGTCCTTTCTTTTCAGTAAACAATTAACTTGTCGTTTAAACCTGAGGCCTGTTGTTACCTGAGGAGGCCAAGCTGGCTTCCACCTGAGCCCAAACAGGATGACGACCCATCCAGACTGCCTTTGCGGCTGTTTGTCCCCTCCCGCAGGCGGGCTGTTCTATAGTTTGTTCTCCTCAGCCTCTGACCGATGGTCACCTCGAGCCTGTTTTTAGTGAAGCAAAATGCAGACTTTGCAATAATTGGTGGTTTTTGTAAAAAGCCTGTTTAGAATAGGGAGCGTGGGGGAATCTCAAGGCTGAAACAAGTTTGATCGAGTTGGAAAATGCAGCGTGGCGAGTCGGACCGCCAGCTCTGGAGGCTGCAGAGAAAGGGTGACCAGTCTGTCTACACTTGGGGTTCTGTTCGCCGTGACCAAATGAGACTTGTCTGGCGTGTCTCCACAGCTGAAGCTCAGATACAACCTCTAGATGCGCGACAGCAATAGCTCCTATCAGCTGAGCGCTCACAATGATCCCAGCTCTGTGCTGAGCATGGAACGTACATCCATGATTCTGTCGTAGTGGGGAGAACGGTGACCCCCAAAAGACGTGTCCACGTCCTATTCCCCGGGACCTGTGAACACGACTGTATTTGGAAAAAGGACCTTTGCAGATAGAATTAAGGATCTCAAGATCATCCTGGATTATCCAGGGGGGCCCTATATCCAATGCCGAGAGTCCTTATAAAAGACACACAGAGGAGAGACACAAGGAGGAGAAGCCCACGTGAAGACAGGGCAGAGACTGGAATGACGCAGCCACAAGCAAAGAAACACCTGGAACCACCAGGAGCTGGAAGAGGCAAGGAAGGAGTCTCCTCTAGAGCCTTCGGAAGGAGCGTGGCCCTGCCGACACCTTGATTTTGGACTTCTGGTCTCCAGAACCACGAGAGCATACATTTCTGTTGTAAGCCGCCTAGTTTATGGCAATTTGTTACAGCAGCCCTAGGAAACCGAAGACTCTCTCAACAATGCTGGGAAATAGGCGATGTTATCATCTCCCGCTTGTAGATGAGGAAACCGAGGCACGGGGCCAGGATAACTTGTCCAGGGTCCCAGAGGCGGGAAAAGACAGCACCAAGATGAAAATCAGGCAGGGTGACCCCAGGGAACGTGCTCCTGGCTGCTGCCTGCACTGCCTCCTGCTCTGCTAGAAGGTGCCTGAAATGAATCGGCATTCCTACCCCCTTTGCAGATGGGGAAGACGAGGCAACCATGGAGGAATTATTAGGGGAACAAACCGTGGATGGCACATCCAAATGCACAAGCAGCTCCTGTGTACGTTACTTTGCCTCCTGCTTACAGCCAGCTGGAGAGGTGGCTGCTCTGACGCCCGTTTTCCGGATGCAAACATTGAAATGGTAGTTCTCGGAGGGTAGGACTGTTCACCATTGCTACCCTGAGCTAGCCCCAGGCCTGGCTGAGAGTACCTCGGGGAGGTGAGGTGACATGCCCAAGGTCACTCAGCCTGCCAGTGTGGGCCCAGGGACTCAAGCCTGGGTGTCCTAACTCCAGCCGCTGTGTTTTTGTCCTGCGGAACAAATGCTAAGCAGATTATAAGAGAGAATGAGCGGAGGGCGGGGAGACACCGTGAGCTCCAGAGAGGGTGTTGGTGGCAGCTTTGGGACAACAGGGCTGTGGCTTGAAGGTTGGAAGAGTTTAGGCGGGTGGAGATGAGGCAGAAGAGATGAACTGGCACCCCGTGTGGTGCTGCTGGGGCCTGGGGCAGGCAGGAGGCTGGGAGCCAGGGCTGGGCCAGGGGACCCGGATCTGCCCTCAGCTTCTCTCCTCTTGAAGCCTAGCTCCCCCAGTGGACAACACCGCAGGCCTGAGCCATCGAAGACAGGCCCTGCGGTTCCAGAGCCTTCTTTATTCATCAACAGTCAGAAGGTAACTCCGCAAGGTGGATCTGTTATGGGGCAGCTCATGCTAGTGGTGCAATTTTATACATTTCCCAGGAGCCTGGAACGTTGGCCCAGTTTCCAGAGCCAACCATCTGACTTCTCTAGGCTTGGAGGGGTGTTCAGGAGCCCCAGACATCTTCCTCTGGTCCCCAGGAGTCTGTTTTTATTGTCTGTGTTCTGGTGAGCACTGTTTTTGAAAGGGGACGATTGCTGATGTGAGATTTGAGAATCCTCTTCCTGGCCTTTGATAATCTCTTTCTAGGAAAGCTTTCTGTTTCTACTGTTTGACTTCTGCCTTCACCCCTGCCCCCATGCCCAGGAGCTGACGAGAAAAAATGCTTTCCTGAAAGGCAAAGGAGGAGAATGTCGTGGGGGAAGTCCCGGCCAGGATCTCCAGGTTCTAGTCTTGTTCTGCCTTTGTCTGGGATGGTCAGGATGAGCGTGGGTGCTGGAGTCAGACAGACCCTGCTTCAAATCCCAGCTAGGCCCCTTCCAGGCTGTGTGGCCTTGGCCAAGTGTCTTAACCCCTCTGAGGCTGTAAAATGGGGATAATAATAGTATGCAAGCCATAGATTGGTGGTGGCATGCAGTGAGATGAGGCACCCAGCGCTTGGGTCCTAGAAAATCTTCAGTCCATGGTCATTATCACATCATTGAATCGCCACCTCTCCTTCCTTCCCCAAGTCAACCCAGCCACACGGCCACACTGCTGCTCTACTAGGTTCCAGCACAGGTCAAGCCCTCGTCGTCCTGCAGTTCCCTATTCCTGGAATTCTCATCCCCTGGCTCCTTGAAAGCCTGGCTGCCTTTCGTCTTCAGATGGGGAAATGCCACTTCCGCGCAGCGCTTGTTCCCGACCCTCCCCGCTGCGCCCCTTCTCTCTGATAATTCAGTTGACTCGATTTCTTGTCGTTGTCCGCCTGCCCCACCAGGCGGCCGGCTCCGGGACCGGCACCACGCCCTTCCCGCCCGCTGCTGTCCCTCCGCCCCCCGTGCCGTGATCAGGGGGCAACGTGTGTGACCCAGTGAATATTCAATCAATATCTGTTGATGTAATGATTACCGATGTCTGATCCCAGGGAAGCAACCTGACCCCTGTGGGATTCCATTTTTTCCATCAGAAAAATGAGGATGTTGGACTAAAAGGCTGAAGCACCTTCTTCCCCCAAGTTTCCCGTGCACTCGTGAACGAATTCAGCGGACCCAGGGAGAAAAGACCAGGAGCGGCTTCATGAACCCGGCCTCTGGCTGCCCTCTAGTGGCCAAGACGACGAACGTCCCCTCATCATTTCCCCTGCTCTGTTCCTAGCTCCCCCCAGAACCGGGAAAAGCGGCTCACTTTAACAGAACAAAACTTCAGAAAGGAAAAGAAATGTCTTTGCGTGCCCTGCCAGGGCTTCCCTGCACACATCCACCGGCTGAAGAAAGGGGGCCACGTCTTCTTCATTGGGGTACACGCAGCGCTGAGCCCCGGAGCGTGGAAGGAGGCGAGATGCGGCAGGAAGGGCTGGGTGGGACTTGCCCGTCTCCTCCTGGGTGACCTCGGCGTGGTGCAACCCTCTTGGAACCTCTGTTTCCTCCTCTGTGACGTGGCTATAATAATAGCCACCTCACACTTGTAGGATTAAATAATGTAAAGCGCCTGGCAAGCAGTAGGTCCTCAATAAAGGTTAGCACCCTCTTGGCCCTCGATATATTTTGTGTGAATGAAATGCTATTACATACTTAAAGGAACGTGTCAGAGGCCAGAAGAAAGAGCCATAAATGGTGTGCAAAGGAGCGGGAAGCAGTGCTGTATCCTGGGAAAATCCTGGACTTGGAGTCCAGAGGTTTGGGACCTGGATTTATTAGCCTTGACTCACACCAGCTGTGTGTCACCTCTCTGGACCTCAGCTTTGTCATTTGTGAGATGGAAGGTTGGATAGCAGAATCTTCTAGAAGGCACTTCAGTTTCCAGCAACTGAAAACCCACCGACGTGACTTAATCCAGGGGCCAGCAAACTACAGCCCATAGGCCAGACTGGGCTTGCCGCCCGTTTTTGTGCAGCCCATGAGCTAAGAATGATTTTTACAGTTTAAATAGTTGAAAAAAAATCAAAAGAAATAATATTTTGTGACATGTGACAGTTATATGAAATTCACATTTCAGTGTCTGTAAATCAGTTTCTATTGGAACCCTGCCACGCTCAATCGCTTGTGTATTGTCTGTAGCTGCTTTTACAGTACAACAGCAGCATTGAGTGGTTGACTTGGAAAGTCGAAAATACTATCTGCCCATTGATAGAAAAAGTTTGCCAACCCCTGACTTAACCAACGCAGATATTTCATCATCTTCCATAACAAGAAGCTCACAATGACAGGGTTCTGGGTCTACATTCCCACAGTTCTCTTGCCCTTTCCTCTTGGTCACAAAATGGCAGCCTCAGTTCCATAAATCACAATCTACATTCAGGACAGGATGTAAGGACCAGGGAGAAAAGACTTTCTCCTGCCATAGCTCCTTTATCCAGGAAGATAATATTTCCCAGAGGCTCTGCAAGATGTTTCCCCATCCCACTGGCCAGAGCCAGGTCACATGACAAACTCTGGACCAATCACTGAGATGGGACCATCTGAGTGCCTTAGCTGGTGGGGCTGCTGAGGATCCACGTTTCCTGAGATGAAGGGGTCTGGGCATCTCTAGTTTCCAGTCTTCCCATCCATTTAGAACTTAGGTTTGAATACCCTCTGTTGACTTGAATCTACGCTCTGGAACTCAGGAGTGTTTGTGAGCGATTTTCTTCATTTAGGATTTTTCGATCTTCCCTTCTTTGGGTTTTGCTTGGTTCCAGGCATTGCTATTAATGCTGTTTCTCAATGTCTGTCCTTAATTCAGGCCCCACCTCTGCCTCCATGTATGAGAAGGTTGAGGAGGAGACAGGAGACAGGAAAATTTCCAGGGTGCAGTCACAGCCGAGCCTGCTCGTGGCCGAGTCAAAACAGATCAAGAGTTCACCAAGATATTTAGACTGAAGCCCTGTGTAGCCTCTGAGAGAAGGGGCAACCTCTTGAATTGTTTTTGTGGAAATGCATCCTGCAAGGCCACCTCAGCTCTCTAGAGTTGGTAGACGAGATAGCGCGGCTTCAAGTATCAAATGGGAACAATTTTGTAGGTGAATTGAGAAGCAATTTCATACGGACTTCAATCTGGAATCATAGCCTCCCTGTTAGAAAGATTGGGAGACACGGTTACAGACTCAAAGGAAAACATCGCAGAAATGGGAGGGAAGCAAAAAGAACTCACGCAGCAAATAAAAAATGGGGTCAGAGGTCCCAAGAGACGAGCAAAGTCCTAACACACATCCTCTATCCAGAAGGCAGATGTTGGCTTAGATAGAAAATGCAGAAAAGAGACGGCAGGCTACAGTGCTCCTGAGGAGGAAGAATGTCCTTGAACTATGACCTCTTCTTGATTTTTGGGAGGGTTTCCTGATGGAGGATGTTTTCTGAACATTCCATACCTGGGGTCTTTTATATGCTAAGTGCAAACGGAAACGAATCCAAGTTCCGCAAACAGGAGGGCTGGGGCTCATTCCTGACCGTCAAGATTCAAAGAGAATCGAAAGATGCGATTCCTCTGCACCTCAGTTCCTTCACCTGGAAAATGGAAATTTCAGTGCATATGTGGCTGACTCAGCACCTGGTCCAGTTTCCCTCCAGGCTGCCTTCCTGTGCTATCGAAGCTGGAAAGCCAGAAGCCCAATTTGTCAGACTCCTTTGCAGCGAGGGTGCAGGCACGTGGCCTGGTTTCCACCGATCAATCGCACTCACTCAGGACTCAGATGTGGAAGTGAGCAAGGCTAGAAGGGGCCCCAGGCTGTGAGACTGGACCTTCTGGAAAGCACAGAGGCACAGGTGTTGAGTCTTCTGGGAAAATGGAGACGAATTGTGCACAATCAGTCTCAAACACCCTGGATGGCGATTGGCAGGTGTCGGTCGGCTGCAGAGGGCTCCTGTTAGCCTTGTGGTGAGTTGGTGCGTTTTTAGGGCTCTGTTCACTCAAGGGTTGTCCAGTACTGTCTGGGTCTGAGTAGCATCCAAGCGTGGTTCTTTGGTCTTGTCAAAGAGTCCATAAGGTACATAATAAATAAACTTTAACAGATGTCTTTCCTCGTGAACTTGCTAATGTGGATTCTGTTGCCTGCAACTAACGACCTTTCCCTGAACCACGCGCACGATGTTAGCCCAGTGCCTGGCACACGGCGCCTCCTCAGCATACGTTAGCTCACATTCTGTGTTATTGGAATATTCTACTGAGAGAATGACGCGTCTGCTCTTGTTCGGCAAGTGTAAGTTTTAGAGGCCATCGATTTCTCTCCTGTGGAACTGAATGCTCAAAACCCCTGTCCCCTGGGGATGGAAACTTAATCTTGCTAATCCGAGGCAAACTGTCTTGTTTCTCAAGATCAGTCAATTAAGGCCTCTTCCCGTTCCCCTCTGAGATGCCGTCCCAGCATCCATGGCCTGGGGGGCACCTGTTTCTCCTTTTCATCCCGTTCCATCCTGTGGGGCTGGTGTGACTGGCCTGGTCTGTGTGTTGATCATGACAAGTAGTTCTTCTGCATTCACAGGTGTGACACCTGCTGCCACCCTACTCCTGTCATCAGGTCCCCAAATATCCCTCTACACCCCCCCCCATCGCCAGGCCTCTCCAGGTCCCTCAACCAGCTTCCTGTTGTGTGTCCCTCCTCGAGGTCCTGGGAGACCCTCAGATCCTCTTCCCTGCCACTCCAGGGCGAGGGTTTGGGGAGGGAGGCGTCTCTGTCCTGGGGGTCTTCACCAGGCATGGTGCCCACTGAGGATCCGCCTGGGCAGGGGGCATAGGTCCTCTCTGCTCTGGGATCTTCAACCTTCCCCCACCCCGGCCTTGTCACAGGTCCCTGTCACCATCCAATCTTCCTCCTACCCCCTAAGTTTGAACCTTTATCTCCTTTTGAGCAGGAACATTGATCTTTTACCATCGAACATCCTTTCCCACTTTATGGTTTATTCTACAGAATCTATGTTCTGAGTCCTCTGGACTCTTAACTTTATGTAGCTTTAAAAGAGGTTTTCTTCTCATGAGACAAGGCCTGGCTTTTTCAAAATGTATTCACGAATGTCTTTCCCAAATATTTGTGGAACCTTCACTGGGGGCAGGAACTCTGCGGGCATGGGACAGACAGACAGCCTGCTTCTGGTGGGCGAGATGAGCAGTAAACACAAGCATAAGTCAGTTGCTTATTTATTTTCAGCAGTGATAACGCCTTGCAGAAAGCAGAAGGGGGTCATGAGACAGAGCGGCTGGGCAGTGGAGAGGTGGTGGTGCTACATTGAGGAGGATGTCCAGGAAGGCCTGGCGTGTACTTTGCTGGGAACTAAATGCCAAGGAGAATCCCTCCGGGAGAGAGGGGTCAGGTCGAGGTCGTCAAATGGAGGGACAGCAAGTGCAAAGGCCCTGAGGCAGGAATAAGCTTGGCCATGGTCAAGGATAAGAAAGAAGGCCAGTGGACCCATTGAATGACAAAAACAGAGTAAGGGAGGAAGACCACAACAGATCGCTGGGTCAGATCCCAAGGGACCCTTTTAGGCCGCCCGGAAGCTGTGGATTGTTCTCCTCAACCTTGGAGGGTTTAAGTAGAGAAGTGATTTGCATTTCAAGAAGATCATTATCATTGCTGATGATAAGAGGGCAAGAGCACGGGAGAGCAGGGATGGGTATCTGCAAAACGCTGAGTGAGTGATGGGGATGGCCTGGATTCAGAGAGCGAAGAGGGCCAGATGTGGACAGATTCTGCATACGTTCTGGGGAAAGGACTGAAGGAATTGCTGCTGGGCTGATTGAGGGAGGAGCGTGGGATGCAAAGAGAGGACCAAGGATGATGCCCACGTATTTGGCTTAAACCCCCAGATAGCCCCTGGGATGACTGGACCAGTTTCACAGAAAAGGCAACACTTAGGAATAAACCGAAATGCACTTCTTATATAAGATCTCTGTGTACGTGTGTGTGTGCGCGCGTGCATGTGTGTGTTGGCTTTAGCTGGCAGATCTCCTCCTCTCTCGCTAGGATGCGCCTGTGCCCAGCAGGCTGGCAGGGAGCACAAGGGTGCAGCAGCACTCACCACCAGCCAGGTTGGCACAAGTTTGCCCACTGCAGCTACTTACCAATACCCGCCCTCACAGCGTGCTCGCCACATGCCGTGCACAGTTTAAAGCTCCACCAGTATTAAGGGATTTAATCCTCAGAGCAGCCCTATGAGATGTATTATCATGAATCCTCATTTTACAGATGGGGAAACTGAGGTTCGGAACGGTGAGGTGCCATGCCCAAAGTCACACAGCTGGTGGGTGACAGAGCAGGATTTGAACTCACGCCATCTGATTTCAGAGTCTAGGCTTATCAACCAACTATTCCAGCTCTGGTAAGGGAAGGCAGAGTGGGGCAGAGAGCCACAAATCTTCTCTTCTTTTTAATGCCTCTAAATGTAAAGGCCCCGAGCAAAGTGCTGGCACAGAGTAAGTGATCAATAAATAATAATAATTATTATTATTTTTTTTATTAACACCCAGGAACCAGGCAGGCTACGGCTCTCCTAGCTCCCATGCTCTGCCAGAGGCGGAAGATACAAGTTGGGAAGAAATTGATTTACATCAGATGCCAAGCCATCAAAAGTAACTGGCAGGAGAGGAGAGACCAGACAGAATGTGTACATCTCTCTGTTTCTCTTCACTTGTTGTCACACTATTATAGTTAGAGAGTGAAAACTTAGCAAAAAAAAGAGAGCATACGTCTGCCTACATTTTTCTGGATTTACATTCTTTTCACTTATTGGAAAAGGAAAAAAAATAGGACCAAATGTTTAAGGCATGAAAAAAATCAAAAGGCAAGAAATACGGAGGGGGAGAAATCAGACTGGCAGCTGTGTGGAAGCTAAAAAATGCAGATGACACAGAGCCGGCTTCCGTCATCTGATGCCCCGTGCTGGAATTAATTACTGCTGTTGGGAGGAGAAAAATGGATGGGAGAAATCTGCAGGGTCCGATCCTCGAAATTTAGGAGGGAAATCCAATCCCAAACACAAAAGTGAGCTCCAGGGGCAGGCTGGGAGGCGGAGAATGTGGGAACCCCCTTTGGGAGGCAAGGGCTGGCAAGCGATCCTGCCCCTAGGATTGATGTTCCTGTAATAAGAAGGATTCACCTCCAGGGGGTGGTCAACTCCCTGCACCGGGAAGACGTGGCTACAGGGCTGCGCACGGGAAAGTGAGACGCCCTGGGTGGCACCCGCCAGGGAGAGGGAGAACAGACCCTTGACCCCACGGGCAGGACAGCTGAGGCTGCCCCGCAGTGCTCTCTCCACTCACAGGGCTTTGGGCAAGGCCCACTGGCGTCAAAACCAGGCCGTGAAAAAGTAACCGTACAAAAAAAAGTGGCCGATTGGGTGGAATTTGAGGCACTTCAACGCAGCGACTGGAGAAGGGAGTTTATGATCAGTGATCATTGCCCGTGAGACATTCCCAAATCGCTGCTTTTCTGGGAATGACAGCCCCACTGAGGAGGGAATGGAGATGATGACCTAAGTCAGGGCTCGACAAACGTCTCTGGAAAGGAACAGCTAGTAAATATTTTAGGTCTTGCAGGCTGTCGGGCTCTGTCGCGACTGGGCTGATATAGCGTGAAATTAGTCATAGAACGCGTAAAGGAATGAGCATGTCTGTGTTCCAATAAGATTTTATTTATGGATATTAAAATTTGAATTTCTCTGTTAACAGAGTGAAAAGACAAGCCACAGATTGGGAGAAAATATTTGCAAAATATATCTGATGAAGGAACTGGTATCTAAAATGTACAAAGAACCCCTAAAACTCAGCAATTAGAGAACAAACAATCCTATTTAAAAATGAGCAAAAGATCTGGACAGACATTCGATCAAAGAAGATACACAGATGGCAGATGAGCACATGAAAAGACGCTCGACATCATATGTCATCAGGGAAATGCACACGAAAACCACAATGAGATACCACTGTATCCCTATTAGAATGCCTAAAATCCAAAACACTGACAACACCAAATGCTGGTGAGGATGTGGAGCGACAGGAACTTTCAGTCGTTGCTGGTGGGAACGCAAAATGGCCTAGCCACTTTAGAAAACAGTTTGGCAGTTTCTAATGAAACTACTTTTCATTTAAAAGTTTATAGCAGCCTTATTCATCATTGCCAAAACTTGGAAACGACCCAAATGTCCTTCAGTAGGTGAATGGATAAACAAGCTGTGGGACATCCAGACAATGGAATAATATTCAGCACTAAAAAGAGATGAGCTCTCAAGCCATGAAAATACACGGAGGAAACTTAAACGCATATTACTAAGTGAAAGAAACCAATCTGAAAAGTCTACCTACTGCGTAATTCCATCTACATGATATTTTAGAAAAGGCAAAACTATGGAGACAGTAAAAAGATCAGCGGATGCTGGGAATTTGGGGTGAATAAGTGGAGGCTGTGATTTTTAGGGCAGTGAAACTATTCTGTATGACACTGTAATAGGGGATACATGTCATTAGACATTTCTCCAAACCCATAAAATGTACCACACCAAGAGTGAACCCTAATGTAAACTACGGACTGTAGTTAATAATAACACATCAATATTGGCTCATCCATTGTAACAACTGTACCCTATTAATGCAAGATAATAATAATAGGAGAAGCTGGACTGGTGGTGGTGAGGGGGTACATGGAAACTCTGTACTTTCTGCTCAATTTTTCTATAAACTTAAAACTGTCCAAAAAATTAAAGTCTATTTTTAAAAAAAGAAAAAAATTTGGATTTCATATGATTTTCATGTGTTAAAAAATTATGCTTCCTTTGATTGTTTTCCAACCATTTAAAAATGTAAAAACCATTTTTAGCTTGTGGATCATATGAAAATAGATGGCTGGTGGCTAGGAGGTATTTTGCCAACCCCTGCCCCTATATAATCATATTGATAAAGATCAATCTCTTCTGAGAACCTAGGGAGAGATGGAGGGGAAGGGAGGGAGCTGCTCTGTGATGACCACTTTATGCACGTTACTCCTTCCACCGTCACAGCCAATATACAGGCTGGAGTCTTCCCCCACAACAGGGTGTCGCTGACTCAGAGCGACCACGAGAGGCCCGGAGTAGAATGGGTCTGAGCAGGGATTCCGGAGCCGGGTTTCGTGCTGCTTGCTGGCTCTGTGGCCTCACGCTGGTGACTCAACCTCTCTGTGCAGTATTCCCACATCTGTAGAACACAGATGACAGTGATGAGATCTATTACTCAAGTTGTTGTGAAAAGTGGATGATCTATACACTCTTACAGTATTTCCAGCCCCTAGCATAGGTCCTGGCACATAGTCGCTGCTCAAATATTTTTGGAAGGAAAAGAGAAAGGAAGAGGAGAGGAAACTGTATAAGTCAGCTATTTCTACAACAATGCTGCATAACAACCATCCCCAAACTCAATGGCTTACAACCAAAATCCTTTATTCTCATACTCATAGTCTACAGGTCAGCTGCAACTTGGCTGAGCTGGGCTGTACTCCTGGCTCCAGGCTGCACTTCTCCAGGTTGCAGGTGGGGTTCTGATCTACCCCATGTCTTTCATCTTCCTTGGGCCAGTGGCTACTTGGTGTGGGTGGGCTACTCTACGTGTGTCGCCTTGGTGCCCAAGTGAAGGGGCAGTGGCTACTTGTGGCTTGTCTTCTCCTGGCAATCACAGGAGCTTAAGAAGACAGGCACAATGCACAAGCACGGTTCAAGGGTGCGTTCATGTCCTGTCCACTCATTAGTGTCACGTCATGACCATTGACTGAAGCAAGTTGTGTTGCCAGGCCCAGAGTCACGTTGCCCTGTAGGTGACAGAGAGCCGCCATCTAGTATTCCAGAGTTGGTGTTGCCTGTGTCCCCTGCAGGCTCAGAGCCCCCAGGGTCCAGGGACTGCCTTTCGTCTTGGACCTTGCCTCGTGGAGTTTTCCTAAGACCAGGTCCAGGAGGCCAGAGTCAGATACCAAGGTGTTAGACTTCTTGTTGCAGGAGGAAAAACAAACTCAGATTTGTCTGGGCCAGTGTCGAGCTGGCTGTTCTGTAATTTGCACTGAGCAAGAAGGAGGGTATGGCTTTCTGAAGCCAGGAAATAAAGCCATGGGCAGGGCAGGAAGGGTCAGATGAGGGAGGACAGAGGCTCACAGCAAAGCCCAGGCAGGGCACCCAGACCAGGCTCCATGGACACTGAATGTCCACTGGAGTCCATCCCCCTGCACAGCCCGCTGCCCTCTAATGGCCCACAGACAGAGTCTAATTTATTTTTCATTAAAAATAACTTTTATAGAATTTTCTGATTTCCAAAGCAACATCTCATTTCTGGAGAAAAGTTAGAAAGCACAGGTGAGAAAGACAAGAAGATAAATACACCTTCTCTTCTACCATCCAACAATAACCACTCCTTACACTTGCTGCATAGCCATCCGGCCTCTTCCCATAGGCCTTTCCCTATGAAAATATTCATATTTTCATTTATAAAAATTGAATCATACGCTACACACCCACTATAACCTTTTCTTTCCTCATGTGGTGATATATAATTAATGTCCTTCCATGTCAATAATTTACAGTCTCATTCTTAATGGCTACATAATATCCCATTGCATAGGCAGCAGTACCTTAATTTATCAGTCCCTTACTATTGGACATTTAGACTCTTTCCCAATTTTCATTTTCTAAACAAATGGGATGCATGTCATTTGGGCTAAATGTTTACCCACAACCTCATTGACTTGCCTAAGTTACATTTCTGAAGATGGAGTTAACCAATCACAGGATGTGCTCATTTTTAAGACTTTGATGTATGTTGCTTAATTAACCTCAGAAAAGTAGTGGTAAATTATACCTTAGGGATGGATATTTAAGGGGATCCTGCTCATCTTTCTGCACAGAATCTAGAACAAAGCTTTGCACATAACAGGAGCTTAATGAATACTCACAGATTGTAACTGAAGCATAATAAACCCAGACTTCCACGTCCGCTATCTTCAGCTCTGCTGCTATCTTCTGGTAGCTCTCAGACACCAAGCAAAGATTTGCTCATAAAGATGAGGAAAAGGTAAGAGATCATGAAAAGGAAGAGGGACAATATCTCAGGGGAGCGTACCACTTAATAATACCCAGGTCATTACATAGCATTTTCATTGAAATACAGGTGTTAATGGTCCCATCATGAACATACCTATTCCAGTATAAATTAGAGTCTAAATTATTTAAAACAGCTCCATGTAACTAAGCTGGCCAAAGCCTCAGAGGTTGAAGACCAGGCAGTAAAGAATTATTGCAATATTTAACGTCAGAATAAACACGATAGAATACCTCTCAAGAAAACACACTCTCCCTTCAATACCCAACATAACCAGCCTGCGGAAAGTACTTCACAGAAGTGTGGGTGCAAAGATAAAGGAGCACTTTAAATGAGCTCGCCCTCTAAGCTTTGACTTCTATTTTTCAGACTTATTTTTTACAAATCCTCAGACTAGAGGGCTTGGTTCATTTTGACAGAAAAAGATAATCATTGAAAAACAGAAGGATGTTTGATTCAGCCTTACAATGGTTTCTGTGCTAAGCTTCATAAACGAAAGTCAACTTAAAGTGGATTTATCCAGCCCTGACATCAAAGAAAGGAGAATGAAGGAGAAAAATGTATTAAAACATGCAAAAATAATCTTTCTATAAAACCTGACATTTATGAACATAACTCAAAGAAATACCTTAAAATTAATCTGTGGATTACAGCAATTTGAAATGTATGGGAAGAATACAAGAGTGAAGGGGGAGGAGGGAACAAACAAAATGAAATGTTTTGATGTTCTGAAATCTCTTTTCATTTAACAAGTATTTTCAAAGAACACAAGGCTCTCTCAGTTATTAACAATTTTTTTTTTACAAGCTACATTCAATTTTGATCATATACAATAATATGAAAAATCCTCTTTAGGATTACCTGCACAAAATTGCCAAGAAAGAAACATTATAAGATTATATGACAGCTTCAAAGTTGAATTACAGATGTATGCACCCAGCAGCAGAGGAAAAGGAGGGAGACGGGAATGATTAAGTTTTCAATGTCCCCACGAGGACTTGATGCTAATTTCAATTCGCTGATGTGCTGCTTTGTAAAGGATTATTAAAGAAAACAAATAACCTGATATGAAAGTGGTGGGAAATTATTTCCCTGAGAGATCGTCACTAGAAGCCGGCTGAGTTTCTCTATCACTCAGATCCTCCGTTTCTCATCTGTAAACTGGAAATGACTGTGACGCCTCCCCCGTAGGCTTAATGTGAGGATTTCAATAGACAATGAAATTCAGGTGCTGGGCACACGGGAGGAGCTCCCTGAAAACTGGTGATTTTTATTGACATGAGCATGACAAAAATTTATTCTCCAAGTGCCTGTAAAAATGATCATCAATAAGTCTACTATAAATATAGTTTTCTAAACTTTGTCCTTCCTTTTAATTCTTTGATGTCTACAGTGCAGCCAGTAATAAGCTCCACTCAGAGTTTTAAGATGGAAGGCATCAATAGATAACAGTAGCTTTTATTGAGCACTTACCTCGTGCCAGGTGTGCTGTATGATCTTGAACAGGCTTCACCATAACCCTGTTGAGCAGGTATTATTATTCGTCTTAGTTTGCCAATGGAAAAATTGAAACCCGGAGAAGGTAAGCAGTTTCCCTAATGGCTGGAAGTGGCAGAGGGATTAAGAGTATTGGCTCTGGAGCCAGGCTGCCTCAGTTTCCCCACCGAGGGGAATTAGGATGGGTGTTGTATGGGGTTCTCCAGAGGAACAGAACCAATGAGATATACATCCTATATGTATATCGTATATACGTGTATGTGTGTAGAGAAGCAGGGAGAGAGAGATTTTATTTTAAGGAATTGGCTCATGTGGTTGTTGGGCTGGAAAATGCAAAATTTGTGGGGCTGGCTGGCAGGCTGGAAATTGTAGCAGGAGCCAATGTTTCAGTCTTGAGTCAAAAGGCAGTCTGGAGGCAGAATTCCTTCTTCTTTGGGGGACCTCAGTCTTTTCTCTTAAGGCCTTCATCTGATTAGATGAAGACCACCCACATTATGGAGGGCAATCTGCTTTAATCGGTCTACTGATTTAAATGTTGATCACATCTAAAAAAACCCTTCATAGCAGCATCTAGATGGGTGTCTGACCAAGCAACTGGGCATGATAGCCCAGCCAGGTTCACAGATGAAATTAACCAGCTCAGGTGGTCAGACTATTGCCTCCCTCATAAGGTTTGGGAAGGATTAAAAAATGCAGGTACGATACCTGTTATGCCTTAAGTACTCAGTATCTTTAACTCCTATGGACAGAGCCTGGTATGGGGGAAGCAGTCCACAGGTGCTAGCTATTGTTATTAAGTGACAGAGCCTATTGAAACCTAGGTCATTGGCCTCCAGAGGTCATTGTCAACCTCTAAACCTCTGCTGTCCACTATGATAGGCACCAGACAGACACAGCTACTATGCACTTGTAATGTGGCCAGTGTGGCTAAAATGTAAATTGAAAAACTAAAGCAAGGAAAGTTTTTAAATATTGAAATGACCAAAGTTCCAGAATATATTGGATTAAATAAGATAAGCCACCAAAAAAAAGTTAATTTCACTTTTTTTTTTACTTTTCTGAAATGTGGCTATGAGAAGAAAGTAAATTACACATGTGGCCTGCATTATATTTTTATTGGGCAATGCTGCTCTAACCATTGGGCTTTCCTTCAACACACAGGCCTCTCCTGTGTACACAAGGCCTACACAGGACAGGCTAAATGGGACAAACACTGCTTCAATGCATCATAATTTCAGTGAGGTTGCCCAAATTCTTTCTTTAAAAATCCTAACAGTAGCACCAACCACAGAGGAAAAAAATAAATTGGACTTTATTTCAATTAAGATCTTTTGTGCCTTAAAAGATATTGTTAAGAGTGTAAAAAGGCAAACCACAGATTTGGAAAAGATATCTGCAATTCATATTGAGGAATATTATTGAGGAATATTCATAAGGAGTATTATTATACGGTTATATATCCGAGATATATAACAAATTCCTGCAAATCAATAAGAAAGAGGAATACAACTCAAGAGAAAAATGTGTGAAAGACTTCAATAGGCATTTAAAAAAGAGGGTGTCCAGGGGCCGGTGGTTAAGTTCATGCACTCCACTTTGGCGGCCCCGGGGTTCCCAGATTCAGATCCTGGGCACGGACCAACACACCACTTATCAAGCCAGGCTGTGGCGGCATCCCACATATAAAGTAGAGGAAGATGGGCACGGATGTTAGCTCAGGGCCAATCTTCCTCAGCAGAAAGAGGAGGATTGGCATCGGATGTTAGCTCAGGGCTGATCTTCCTCACCAAAAAAAAAAAAAAAAAAAGAAGGTGTCTAAATGACCAATAAACACATAAAATGCTAATTTAAAGATAAATGGTTAAAATGAAAGTGATAGAAAGTACCCAATGCTGACAAAGACGCGGAACTGAAATTCTCTTATACTGCAGGTGGAGTAGAAATTGGTACAACCACGCTGGAGGGTTTTTCTTTTCTTACCTGTGTTCTCTAATTTCCCTACCAAGAGCAAGCATGCTTCCCTCTTCCCTTCCAAAAAAGCATAAAATTGATCTTTAACTTAAAAAGCCAGCATTTCAAAATATATAAAATAATGAGGCAGAGAGAAGGGAGGCTTGGGCCCTGCCACACTGGAAGGAATTGTCAGCAGTTAACTGAGCTGCAGGGAGACCAAAGCAGGACTGCAGACACAGTGAGAGTCACAAATGACAGAACGCAGCGTCTGATCTTTTTAAAGCAGACCCTGCGGGCTCCTCGCAAACTGCAGGGCGTTCTGGGAGGCCAGGAACCACAGGGGCCCTGCCAGGGGCTTGGGGAAAGCAGGCAGGAGTCTGCTGGGGGCATGCTTTCACAGGAAGCCGTGAAATAATTTTCTTTGGAAAATATACGTCTCTAACAAATGCCCCACAAAATTAGACTAGATCATCGAAAATTGGGAAATTTGCAAAGCTTTGTTCAGCTCTTTGATATCATGCTTTGCCCTAAATCTAAGAGTTAAGAGTTATTCTTGTCAGCAGCTGGTTTTGAAGTCCCTCGGCATGTTAAGCAGGGCGTGGGGCCCCACTGCAGCTCTTGATCAGGGAAATGGAGAGACGATCGCCGTTAACATGCAACTGGGGGCCCTGGGATGGGCTTTCTGTCTGCCTGCAGAACCAGCGGCTTCCCAGCTCCTCCGCTCCATGGTTCTGCTCTCAGGGACTTTTATACCCGCATCCACAGACCCCAAACGTGTTTGTGGAGGGAATTCAAGGGATCTGTGAACTTGGATGGGGAAAAATATATATATTTATGTTCACTAACTTCTAACCAAAATTGAGCACTTTAGCTTGGAAAGTAGGCAACGAATCATAGTGATATTATCAGTCCCTATCGTCATCAATAGAAATCACAGATATTTTCATATCATATTATTGTTGTTGCAGATATGTTGAAATAAAGTCTGTGCTCATATGCACTTCAAAATTGGGTAGTAAATCCACTGCTAGAACTTGTTATTTAAGGTATTAATTAAGAAGCGTATGTATCACTCCATCACAATTTAAAAAATATTTTGATAATAGTATTTCGATATAACTGTAATTGTATGTATCAGAAGCATTTAAAGGTATTATTCTGAGGTGTCCACTGGCTTAATCGGACTGCCAAAAGGTCCCTGCATGACAGAGGTTAAGAACCCCTATCAGGACAAGCAGAGGCGGGATTGGTGAGTGCCAGGCAAACCAGAGAGGTCCAGAGGAACAAACAGCCTGGAAGGGCACCACTCATGGCCACCCCAGGAAGCACAAGTCAGGGAGCCCCAGAGGGAAGCTCCTGCCCTTACAGGACCTGTGGTCACTTTCTGAAGCTCTGGCTTTGACATAGGTCAGACCTGGTTCAATCCCTGTTTCATGACACCTTGGGCAACTTACCGAATCATGGAGAACCTCAGTTTCTCCATCTGTGAAATGGTAATAATAATATTTGCCTTAACATTTTGTTAAAGTTAAATAATTCATTCATAAATATAATGTTGAACAAAGTAAGTTACAGAATGATGGATATTCCATTTATGAAAAATGTTAAGTGATACAAAATAATGTCATATGATGTTTATAGATAAAGACTTATATAGGAAAATAGAAAGTCATGCATGAGAATGATAAACACTAAATTCAATTTCCTAGCACTTAATTCTGAGAAATGGAGGGAAATGGGTTTGGGACGCATACAGGTGAGGGGGAAATCTACAACAAAGATGTATGGCAAAGGTTAAGATTTGTTGAAGCTCAGCTATAGGTTCTTCTTTTTAAGCTTTATTTAAGTGATATATAATAAACTGAACATTAAAAAATGTATGACTTGGGCCGGCCCCGTGGCTTAGTGGTTAAGTGCGCGTGCTCCGCTACTGGCGGCCCGGGTTCGGATCCTGGGTGCGCACCGACACACTGCTTGTCCAGCCATGCCGAGGCCGCGTCCCACATACAGCAACTAGAAGAATGTGCAACTATGACATACAACTATCTATTGGGGCTTTGGGGAAAAAAAGGAGGAGGATTGGCAATAGATGTTAGTGCAGAGCCGGTCTTCCTCAGCAAAAAGAGGATTAGCGTGGATGTTAGCTCAGGGCTGATCTTCCTCACACACACACACACAAAAAAGTATGACTTGATAAGTTACATATATATATATACACTCATGAAACCATCACCACAATCAAGATAATGAACATATCGTCCTCCAAATTTCCTCATGCCCCTTTACAATCTCTCCACCTTTGCCTTTCCCCATCCCCCATTCCCATGTGATCACTGATATGATTTCTGTCACTCTTAATTAGTTTAAGGTTTCTAGAATTTGATATAAGTGGAATCATGTGGTGTGCACTTTTTTTTTTTATTTGGGTTCTTTCACTCAGCATGGCTATTTTGAGATCTGTCCATGTTGGTGGGTGTATCAATAATGCATTCCTTTTTATGACTGAGTAGTATTCCACTGGATGGATGTACTATCATTGGCTTATCCATTCCCCATTGGTTGTCATTTGGGTTGTCTGCAGTTTGGTGCAATTAAAATAAAGCAGCTGTGAACATTTGTGTACAGCTCTTTGTGTGGACTTACACTTTCATTTTTCTGGAGTAAATACCTAGGAATGGAATGTCTGGGTTAAATAGTAGATGTATGTTTAACTTTTCAAGACGCTGCTAAAATGTCCTCATTTTGTATCATTGGGAATGTACCACTTAACATTCTGTCCAGCCATGGATGAGAGTTCTAATTGTTCCACATCCTTTCCGACACTTGGCATGGTCAGTCATTTTAATTTTAGCCATTCTGGTAGGTGTGTGGTCATATCTCATTGTGGTTTAATTTCCATTTCCCTAATGAATAAAGATATTGAGAGTCTTTTCATCCTTTTATTTCCCATCCATATATCTTCTTTGGTGAAGTTTCCATTAAAATATTCTGCCCATTTTTTAATGGGTTACTTGTCCTAATAATATTATTGAGCTGTAAGATTCTTTATATATTTTAGAAATAAGTCACTTATCAGATACACGTTCTGCAATTATTGTCTGCTAGTCTGTGGCCTTATTTTTCACTTGAACAGTGTTTTCTGAAGAGTGAAAGATTTTAATGCACTCCCATTTATTCATTTTTAAAAATCAATAATTTTAAATTCATAATTTTTGTGTTGCATTTAAGGAACAGTTTCCAAACCCAAAGTCATGAAATTTTTCTCCTGTGTTTTCTTCTAAAAGTTTTATAGTTTTAACTCGTATATTTTGGTCTACGATTCATTTTGTTTTTGTTTTTTTTTAATTTTTATTTATTTTTCCCCCAAAGCCCCAGTAGATAGTTGTGTGTCATAGCTGCACATCCTTCTAGTTGCTGTATGTGGGACGCGGCCTCAGCGTGGCCGGAGAAGTGGTGCGTCTGTGCGCGCCCGGGATCCGAACCCGGGCCGCCAGTAGCGGAGCGCGCGCACTTAACCACTAAGCCACGGGGCCGGCTCCTACGATTCATTTTGAATTTAAGTTTTGTATATGGTTGAGGTAAGGGTCATTGTTCTTTTCTCTTTCTTTTTTGCATATCATTGTCCAATTATTCCAACACCTTTTGTTAAACATTATACCTTCTCCCTTTGAATTGCTTTGTAATCTTTGTGAATTCACTACATATGTGTGGGTCTATTTCTAGATTCAGTCTCCTTTCTATTCATCTATTTGTATGTATTTGTGAAAATACCACACTGCTTGATTACTGTAGTTCTATAATATGCTCGACAAGCCCAAGGTTGAACTTAATTCACACTTGTTTTGGGAACAGAGATCTTTTTCACATGTACCCAGTCCCAGCTTCCTAAGAGATCAATGCTAAAATAATAGCAATAGCCAGCACTTATAGTCGGACACTCTTTTAAGTACTTTAAACATATTAACTAATTTATTCCTCATAATCACCTAGAGGTATTATTAGAAGAGTTATTAAAATCCCCATTTTATAGGTGGGGACACTCAGGCTCACTCCGGTGAGCACAACAGCTAGGATTTTAATCCAGGCAGCCTGACTCAGAGCTGGTGGCTTCACCTCCCTCAAGGCCATAATCAGGTTGTGAGTCTCATATGCTACACCAGCTGTGGATCCCAACCACTGCGAGGCCAAGATGTGTGCGATACAATGATGCACTTCTAAAAATTAATTTCTTTATTTTTATTTTGGGATAATTAGAGATTGGCATGCAGTTGTAAGAAATAACGCAAGGATATCCACTGTACTCTTTACTCAATTTCCCCCAATGATAACATCTTGCAAAATTATAGTACAATGTCACAGGATCTGACATCAATGCAGTTAGGAGAACATTTCCCTCAACACAAGGATCCCTCACGGTGCCCTTTATAGCCACACATCCACTTCTGTGCCAACCTCACCCTCTCCGTAACCCCAGGCAACCACTGATCTGTTCATTTCAAGAATGTTATATAAATGGAATCGTATAGTATGTAACCTTTTGGGACTGGCTTCTTCACTTGGCGTAATTCTCTGGAACTCATCCAAGTTGTCGCATGTATCAGTAGTTTGGTCCTTCTTATGGATAAGTAGTATTCCATGGATGTACAGCAGTCCCCTCTTATCCACAGTTTTGCTTTCTGTGGTTTTAGTTACCCGTAGTCAACCAAAGTCCAAAAACGTTAAATGGAAAATTCCAGAAACAAACAATTCATGAGTTTTAAATTGCACACTTTTCTGAATAGTGTAATTAAATCTTGACCCTTCCTACTCCTTCCGCCCTGGATGTAAATCATCCCTTCGTCCGGCATATCCATGCTGTACAAGCTACCTGCCCGTTAGTCACTTAGTAGCCATCTCTGTTATCAGATCGGCTGTTGTGGTATCGCATGCTTGTGTTCCAGTCACCCTTATTTTACTTCATAATGGCCCCAAAGCCAGCTTTATTATTAGTTATTGTTGTTAGTCTCTTACTGTGCCTAATTTATAAATTAAACTTTATCATAGTTTATTTGTATGCATGTATAGGAAATACATAGATATATGTATGTATAGGAAAAAACATAGTATATATAGGGTTCTATCTGCAGTTTCCAGCATCGACTGGGGGTCTTAGAACATACCCCCAAACCCCCCCAGTTTGCTTAACCATGTATCGAAGGATACTTGGGTTGTTTTTGGCTATTACTAATAGAGACACTATAAACAGTGATGTACAGGTTTCCATGTGAACAGGAGTTTTCAATTATCTGGGACATATGCCCAGGAGTGCAGCTGCTGGGTCCTATAGCAGCTGAATGTTTAGGTTTTAAAGAAACTGCTGAACTGTTCTCCGAGCTGCTGTCTCATCTTACACTCCCACCAGTAATGATGAGTGACCCAGTTTCTCTGCATTCTCATCAACATTGGGTGGTGTCACTATTGTTTATTTTAGCCATTCTGCTAGATGTGTAGCATTATGTCATTGTGGTTTTAATTTGCATGTTCCTATCGGTTAATGATGTTGAATATTTTTTCATGTGACATCTGTACATCCTCTTTGGTGAAATGTCTCTTCAAGTCTTTTGCCTATTTTCTAGTTGGATTTTCTTTTTTTTTGCTGTTCCGTTTTGAGATTTCTTTATATATTCCAGATACTAGTTCTTTATCAGATGTGTGGTTTGCAAATATTTTCTCTCAGTCTATAGCTTATCATTTCCTCCTCTTCACAGGGTCTTCTGCAGAGCAAAAGTTTTTAATTTTGATGAAGTTCAATTTATCAATTTTTCCTTTCATAGATTAGGCTTTTGGTATCAAGTCTAAGAATTCCTTGCCAAACCCTAGATCCTGAAGACTTTCTCCTATTTTTTTTCTAAAAGTTTTATATCTTTTGTTTTACATTTAAGTTGGTGATCCATTTTGAGTTAATTTTTGTGCGTGAGACTTAAATTGAGGGTTTTTTGGTCTTGTTTTGTTTTTGTTTGTTTTGGGATTTTTTTTTTTTTTTTTTTTTTTGCCTATGGATGACCAATTATTCCTGCATTATTTGTTGAAAAGGGTATCCTTCCATTGATATACCTTCGCACCTTTCTCAAAACTCAGTTAAACATATCTGTGTGAGTCTGTTTCTGGGTATCTCTGTGTCTACTCCTCTGCCAACATCACACAGTTTTGACAGTGTGGTCTTCAAATCAAGTAAACTGATTTTTTTCCAAAATTGTTTCAGCCATTCTAGTTTGCCTTTTCATATAATTTTTATAATAACCTTGTCCATATCTACAAAAATTCTTCCTGAGATTTTGACAGAAATTGTGTTAAAGCTGTCTACCAATTTGGGGGAGAACTGATATCTTTAGTATATCGAATCTTCCAATCCATGAATGTGATATGTCTCTCCATTTATTTAGATTTTCTTTGACTTCTTTCATTAGCCTTTTGTAGTTTTCAGCATGAAAATCCTCCTCCAAGTTTTGTTAGATTTATACCTAAGTATTTCATATTTTTTGAGTGATTATAAGTGGTATTGTATTTTTAATCTCAATATCCAAGTGTTTGTTGTTAATATATAGAATTACAATTAATTTTTATATGTTTATCTTGAATCCTTTGACCTTGCTGAACTCACTTATTAATACTATGAGGGCTTTTTGGGTAGATTCCTTGGGATTTTCTATGTGACAATCATGTCATCTGCAAATAGTGACAGTTTTATTTCTTCCTTTCTGATCTATGTACCTTTTGTTTCCTTTCTGTGCCCTATTACACTGGCTAGACCTTTCAGCACTATGTTGGAAGTTCTGACCTTGAGGGACAAGCATTCAGTCTCTCACCATTAAGTCTAATGTTAGCTGTAGGTGTTTGCAGATGCTGTTTGTCAAGTGGAAGACATTTCCCTCTATCCCTATTTTTCTGAGAGTTTTCATCATGAATGGCTATTGAGTTTTGTCAAATGTTTTTTCTATATTGATTGTATGATCATGTGACTTTTCTTCTTTAGCCTGTCTATACGTTGGATTACATTGATTTTCCAATATTGAACTAGCCTTGCATCCCTGGAATAAACTTCATTTGGTCATGGCATATAATTCTTCTTATATATTGCTGAATTCCACTTGTTAATATTTTGTGAAGAATTTTTGTGTGTATGTTCATGAGGGAAGTTGGTCTGTAGTGTTCTTTTTGTATTTTATTTTCCTGGTTCTTGTATTAGAGTATTATTAGATTCATAAAATGAATTGGGAAGTGTTTCCTCCTCTTCTATTCTCTGGAAAAGATTGTATAGAACTGGTGTTAATTGTTCTTTTGTTAGAATCCTCCAGTGAAACCATTTGGGCCTGGAGATTTCTTTGTTGAGAGATTTTAAATTACAAATTCAATTTCCTTAATTGTTGTAGGACATTCAAATAATCTATTTCAGATTGTGTGCATTGTAGTTTGTATTTTTTGAGGAATTAGGTCATTTCATTTAAGTCACTGAATTTATGTGTGTAGAATTGTTTGTAGTATTCCCTTATCTTTTTTTATGTCTGCAGAAGCTATAGTAATATCCTCTGTTTCATTCCTGGTATTGGTAATTTGTATCTTTGTATCTCTCTCTCATCAGTCTTGCTAGAGGTTTGTTCATTAAAAAAAAAAATCTTTTCAAACAACCAGCTCTTTTTTTAATTTGGTTTTCTCTATTGATTTTCGGTTTTCTATTTCATTGATTTTTGCTCTTTATTATTTCCTTCCTTTTACTTGCAATGTGCTTATTTTTTATTTATTTATTTATTTTTCTGCTGTGGAAGATTCATCCTGAGCTAACATCTGTGCCAGTCTTCCTCTATTTTGTATGTGGGTTGTCACCACAGCATGGCTGCTGATAAGTGGTATAGGTTCACCCCTGGGATCCAAACCCGGGCCACTGAAGCAGAATGCGCTGAACTTAACTACTAGGCCAAGATGTTGGCCCCTTGATGGGATTATTTTGCTCTACTTTTTCTAGATTCTTGAGGTGAGAGCTTAGGTTACTGATGAGAGTTTTCTTCTTTTCTAATTTACAGCAATTAGTGATACAAATTTCCCTGAATACTGCTTAGCTGTGTCCCACAAATTGTGATGTTTACTTTCATTTCCATCCAGTTCCAGTTCAATGTATTGTTTCCCTTGACACTTGCTCTTTGACTCATGGATTATTTAGAAGTGTGTCGCTTAGTTTCCAAGTGCTTGGGGATTTTGATGTCATCTTTCTGTTACTGATCTCTAGTTTGATTCCTTTGTGGTCAGAAACATATTCTGTATGATTTTAATTTTTTAAAATGTGTTGAAGTTTGTTTTATAGGCAAGGAAATGGTCTATTTTGGTATATGTCCCATGGGCATTTGAAAAAAAATGTACATCCTGCTGTTTTTTGTGTCTGTGTGAGGACAATCAGCCCTGAGCTAACATCTGTCGCCAGTCCTCCTCTTTTTGCTGAGGAAGACTGGTCCTGGGCTAACATCCGTGCCCATCTTCATCCACTTTATATGGGATGCCGCCACAGCATGGCTTGACAAGCGGTGCGTCGGTGCACACCCAGGATCCGAAGCCTGGGCCACCACAGCGGAGCACGCACACTTAACCGCTATGCCACCAGGCTGGCCCCATCTTGCTGTTGTTGAGTGTTCTGTAAATGCTAATTAGATTCTGTTAATTAATGGTGTTGTTGAGTTCTTCTACATCCTTGCTGATTTTCTATCAGGTTGTCCTATTGATTGTTGAGAGAAGGATATTGAAGTCTATAATTGTGGATTTGTCTATTTCTCCTTTCAGTTTCAGTTTTTGCTTCACATATTTTGCAGCTCTGTTTGGTGCATACACATTTAAGACTGCAATGGTAGACTGACCCTTTTGTTATATCCCTCTCTATCTCTGGTAATTTTCTTTGCTATGAAATCTACTTTGCCTGATATTAATATAGCCACTCCTGCTTCCTTTTAATTGTTTGCATGATATATCTTTTTTCCATCATTTTACTTTTAATCTGCCCATATTGTTATATTTGAAGTGAGTTTCTTACAGGCAGCATATGCTTAGGTCATGTTTTTTGATCCACTCTCCCAATCTATGAGTTTTACTTGGTGTGGTTAGACTATTTACATTTAATGTAATTATTGAGATGTTAAGGCTTCAGTCTGCCACTTTATTTGTTGTTTGCTGTTTGTGTTTTCTTTTTCCTGCCTTTCAGTGAGTTACTTGAATTTTTTTATAATTCTATTTTGATTTATCTATAGTGTTTTTGAGTGTCTCTCTGTATAGCTTTAGTGGTTGCTCGAGGTATTACATTTTATATATACATAATATCACATTCTACTGGTGTCATCATTTTATAGTTTAAGTGGAGAAATCTTAACCATCCTTTACATCCCTTTTACTCGCTCTCATTGATAATATAATTGTCTTAAATATTTCCTTTAGATAATTTAGATACACATCAGCAGGCATGGGTGAGAGCGATACTGTTTTTTGTTTGTTTGAAGTGTGCTGTTTCGCTGGAGTAGAGCAGCTATTGTCAAAAGTTTTCCATCTCACCAGGCTGTCCCTTTCCTAGTCCTTCAGCCAGAGAAGGCACGCTTTTGTTGTTGTTGTTGTTGTTGTTTTTAGTTTGTATCCCTTCACATTTTTGGGTCATAGGCTTCTTCAGCTCCAAGTCTGGGATACTTGAGGCAAAGAGAAAACCCAGGTAACTTGCCACCATGCTGCTTCTTGGGTCCCACAGTTCCTAGTCATTGTTTCTTCTCTCCGCCTTTCAGAGTCTTCTCACATTTGTTTTATATATAATGTCTAGGGCTTTTAGTTGTACTTTACGGGAGAAAGGGGAAAGTATATCTACTCCATTTTCCTTGAAGCAGAAGTCCTGATGCATTTTTAAAAGCTGGCCTCTGGTTCCACTTTCACAAACAACATTTCCCTGTGAAATAGGGGCAGCATCCCAGTGTCCATCAAAAGAAATAAAAAACAAGTTTGCAGGAAGAAATGAGATGATCAGCAAAGTTTAGACCATCCCAATCTGCCTGCCAAAATATTACACCATGGGCAAAAAGCTACCTCTGTTTGCTAGAAATGCAAGAAAATGAGATAACGTGAATATTGATGATTTCATCCATTGCCCACACAGAACTCACTTGTCCGGGATCTACATGACTAAAATCTGCTGGTTCTTCTCTGCCTTCCCCCCAACTGCAACAACTATGCACGGCTTCTCCACTGTCCACAAGCCTCTCAGAGACTTCATTCCCTTCCGTCAATGAACTCACCTCCTCTTCCCAGGCAGAATACACACTACGAAACAGGAAGTACCTCAACTTTCAGCACCAATCTTCCATTACCCATGTCTGCTATGGCCACTTTGTATGAATTAGAAAGAAGCAGTCTTCCCTCAAGGCTCTTTACTACTATCTGCCAGGAAATAGTCATGGTTACTAATCAAAATTAGGATGACATTGCAGTCAATCCTTTGGATTTGTGAAATGCACAACCTGCTCAACAGCACAGATCCTACAAATCCACCTGTGCTTGCCCCTCTCCCATCTTCCTTTCCCAGGGTCACTACCTGAGGTCAGCCCCTCCACCTGTGCTCTATGTACCCTCTCTCGACCTGTCCTGCCTTAAGAATTGTCCTCATAAATGACTCTCAGGCATGGGTCAATTTGGTCACCGGCTGATGAGCACCGAAGACCTCTGGCTCCTCCTCATCGATATTTAAGCAAGCTTATTCCTCTCCAATCTTTAAAAAATAATAATTAAAAAACATGAACATCCTTCTTCCAGTACCCGTCTTGTTTCTTCACAGGCAGCTACTCAGAAGGCCTGTTTATGCTCAGTTGTCTCCGTTTTCTCACTGTCACTCTCACTTCTCAACTCCCCCCAAGTTGGCCTCCTCCCACCATCCCAGTGAACCCGTTCTAGCCAATGGCAAGGCTTGTTTAGTCGTGGCATTTCTCAGTGGTCATCTCACTAATTTCTCAGGAAAATTGAGAGGGTTGAACACCCTTCCTAGAAGCACTCCTCCCTCGCCTCCTGAAATTCCATTTGCTCCTGGCTTTTCTCCTAAGGCTGCCTGCTCCTCTTTTTCCTCTCCTGACGTAGAGGGGCTCTTGAGGCTGTCCTGGGCCTCTTTCCCAAACGGTATCCTCTCCTCCGGGTAATCTCTTCCATGCTTCTGCTCCATTCCCACCCCCACGCACAAATCTAAGACACACGCTTCTGGCCCAGGCCTCTCCCCTAAGAGGTCCCAACAGGCACACCCTTGCGGAGCGGTCACCCAACTCTGCACGTTCCACACACCCCACCCACCACCGCCTACCTCCCAAGCATCTCAGGAACCCTCCCTCCTCTAATCACCATGCCACAGCCCTGGCCCAAGTAACCACAGCCAAACGAGCCTCCAAAGATTCCCCCCGACCAAGTGGGCCCGTGTACTCCGTGGGCCTCGTGCTTCAAACCCTCCCCAGGACCGTGGTCAGTCCCTCCGCGTCCATCTCTAGGAGGCTTGAACACCAGAGGGAAAACTCCAGGTGGGTCCTGTTCACTGGGTTCTGGCACACGGCACCGTGCCTGACAACTAGTGACGTCAGTAAACACCCCTTAGACCCTCAGAGCCAGACAACGAGAAGGAGAGAGACAACGTCTACCCTCCCTTCGCAGGTAGGGGGCCGAAGCTCAGAGCCCCCGGGCCACAATCCCCATCCGCCACACACAACATGGCGGCGACCTGAACCCGCGCCTGACTTCCGTTTCCGGTAATGAAATACGTCACTTCCCCTCCGGTTGCCCGGGAGCCCCCGGGAAGCTAAGCGGGCGAGCCTCCTCTGCTCCTCTCCTCTTCCCTGCTCTTGCGTCTGCTCCAGCGCGACCTCACCGAGCGGTTCCGAGGCTCTGCCGCCAGCGGCCTGTCGGTGAGAAGGGGACCGGAGAAGGGGCGGTCCCGGGTGAAGGGGTGTCTCAGGGGAGGGGCAGAGGGAGAGAGTGGCTGGGAGACAGGTCAAGTAAGTTGACCTGTCGGGCAGAGCGGGTTATTATTGGACTATTGGAAGGGGCAGATGCAGTGTGTGGGCAGAGACAATGACGCTTGGTAGCCGGGACTTCATTGCCATAAAATGTGTGTGTACAGAGGGCCTCAGCGCTCTGAAAACCGTTTTCTAATCCTGTGAGGTTTACTCATTAAATGGGCCCACCCACCAACCACACCTGCTGTCTGGTAATCTTTCCTCCTGTTTCTGAGACCATCCAGCACGAGAAGAAGTCTTTATTGGTTTTCATTGATGGCGGGCACCATTTTTCACTCTTCTCACCCTTTTATTGAAATAGCAGTGAAAACCCAAGTGGAGAAAGCACTATTAAGGGGGCTGAAAAGCCTGCAGGAGACCAGAGCCATTGACTTTTAGTTCAAAAGTGAAGATCTCTTTTACTGGAAGGAACTTAAGGATTTTGGCATTCTAAGAGATGCTGTGGGACTTGAAAACAGTAGAAATTTTGCCATAGATGATAGGCAAGATGGTCACCAAATGGATGTCCCCTGACTTGCCTAGTGAACAGAGCCGTAACCTTCTTCAGCAACTACCTTGGCATTGGAACAAGCTGTAAAGGTTGCCCTTCTTCAAACCAGTCCTTACTTACATCCCCACATTCGGTTTTGCATAGTTGCTTTATGTGGTTTCTGGCCTGATTGTTTTTTTGTTTGCTTTTTTGTCAGGCTGCAGCAGAAGTCCCCAGGTAGCTGAGAAGTTCGTGGAATCTTTTTATTGGTACAACTTTCACAACACTTGTGTTATAGTGTGGAGTAAGGGTGACCAGACATTTCTCAAGTGCACTGTTTACCTACACAGCGCACTGCAACTTGACTTCTGAAAGTCAAGAGAAGCAGGTTGGAACAATTGTTTTGTGTAACATAGAAAGGGCATTTCATTTGATAACAGGAACACAGCTTTTGTGCAAATAAAATGTTTTAAAAACTAGCGTGTGATTTTTAGTACTTAGCATATAATTTTAGTTATCAATTGGTTCATAACAAACAACTAATTAGGTACCCCACTCAGACATTTCTCTAAATGAAAAGTTCTGCTAAATCGTATTTGTGAGCATTGATCAAAGCTAGTGGGAAAAAGAGATTAAGATGAAAATCATGGGATTAAATTTTTAATTAGTTTGCCCCTTGAACAATTGCTTGATGTGACACAGTGACTGATTGGCTACTTATGCCTGCCCAGGAAGGCTCCGATCTGCTACAAAACCTCTGAACATAAAAGTGTTTTACAAAAGACTGAATATTTTATTCAGCTATTTTTCTCTTTATTCCTGGTTAACAAGGAATTGAAAAGGAAGGCAACATCTGGGATCTCACCGTCCTTTGTCTGGTGATACATATAAAGTATGAGATGTGGGCTTCAGTCAGTTCATTAACAAATATCTCAGACTTAACATGTCTAAAATAAAACTGTCCATTGCCTTCCCCCAACCTCTTCCTCCCCTCTTTATTTTATCCGGTAGCACTGCCACACATCAGTGCGCTCAAGGCAAAACCCAGGAGCAGTCTTGATTCCCTCTTTCTTTCATTCCCCACAGCTTGTCCATCAAGAAGTTCTGTCAGTTTCTTCCAAAACAGATCCAAAATCCACCTGCTGTTCTCATCTCTACCACCCTAACCCAGCCACCATCATCCTTTACCGGTTAACTGCAACACCCTCTTATTGTGATCTTCTTGCTTCTAATCTCATGACCCATTTCCACCCCTCCCCAGTCCATTTTCCACACAACAGCCAAAATATTTGTTTAAAACATAAGCTAGATTCCATTACTCCTCTATTTAGAGCCACTCATTATCTTTCTACACTAATTACTGAGGCCTACAAGACTGTACACGGTCTGGATTCATCTGGGACCACTCTCTACCCCTCCACTCACTATGATCCACCACACTGTCTGTCTTCAATCTGTCAAGTTTGGACCTGCCTTAAGGCCCTTGCACTGGTGATTCTCTTTGCCTGGAACCTTCTTCCCCCAGGTGTTTGCAGAGCCGGATCTCTCTGGTTTAGGTCTAAACTTAAACATTACCTCCTCAAATAGGTTTTCCTTCACCACCCAAGCTAAAGTCACCTCCTATTACTCCCTATCACATCATCCTGATACAGTTTCATCACAACACTCCTCATTATTGCTGTTTTCTTGTATGTTTCTTTCTTTGTTTATTGACTATCTCCCCCTACTAATATGTAAACTCCATGAATGTAAAGCTGTTGTCTTTCTCCTGTGTTACAGTAACTCCAAGGCCCCACGTATTCTCCAATGCATGAATGAATGAATCCATGATGAATGGATTCTGTTGCCACCCAGGCTGTTACCATCTTGTCTCAAGATGAGATGAAACAGGAAGGCTGGGACTGGTCAGGGGACCAAATACCACATAGGGTGGACCTTAAAACATGAGATGTAGGCAAGGACCCAGAATGGAGAGAGGCAAGAGAAACATTTGGGGTCAGGGGCAAGGGGACAGTGAAGGAATGGAAATGGTATAGTACAACTCTACAGATACATTCTAGAAATCCTAAAACTAACACAAGTGTGAGCCTGCACGCACATACTCACACACAGTCCTGCTTGAAGAAGAGTGGCTCTCGATGTTTGCTCTGTGCCTGAGTCTTACAGAACACTTTTCCTGGTAGAGATGCTGAGGCTTCAGTGTCAAAGAGTCTGATTCAGAGGTCTAGGCGGGGCCACGTGTCTGCTGCTGTGTAAACTGGTCTCATCCTTGGACAGGACAATAAGGCTGCAGTAAATACTAGAGCTTGGAGAAGGCAGTGTGGCATCCTAGAGTGGTTCTGTTAAACCACGCCATGGGGTGAGCCTGAGCAACTTTCCCTCCATGGGCCCCTGTTTTCCTCAAACATAAAGTGAAAGCCTTGCTTGGACTGCTGTGTAACTTTAAAACTGAAACTTAACTGAAATTGGGTATGTGGGGTCCCCTCTTCCCTGAGCAGCAAGGCGCGTACTTTTTTAGGTGAACCTAAGGCTGCATCCCAATTTGGCGATTCCACCTAAATGACGTATTTTGTCTAAAAAGCAATTGACCGTATTACGCCACCTAATATTTATATTGAAAATGGATGAAAATGTGAGGAGCAAATTATGCTGCTGTGCAACTCTGCTGACGAGCCTCAGATTTATTCTCCTACTCTAGGTGGGATTGGAGGGGTTACGGATGAGGGAGAGAAACTGATTGTGCCATTGGTGCTCAGGTTAAAAAAAATGGAAAAAATATGTAGCTTAGGCTTCAATCCTTTCATAAATCTTTCTCACCCCCGATTGGTCAGTCACATTCCTGAGATTAGCCTTCTCTCTTCCATATGGCCCTTGGGTGGACCTTCTGTCAATCGTTTTCCCCTGTGAGGATACCCTTGATTTTTTTTTTTTTAACTGAACTGCAAACTTTATTCAGATCTAATCCAGGGTCCCACGTAGCATTTAGTTTTCATGTCTGCTTAGTCTCCTCCAGTCTGTGACAGTTCCTCGTTATTTCCTTGGCTTTCATGACCTTGACACTTCTGAAGATACTGGTCAGTTAATTGATAGACTGTCCCTTGATTTGGATGTGTCTGATATTTTCTCATGGTTAGACTGGGGTTTTGAAGTTTCTGTAAGAAAACTGCAGAAGTGATGGGTCCTCCTCTGAACGATATCCACAGGTACATAATGTCATTATGTTTTATTACTGGTGATGTTAACCTTGGTCACTTGGTTGAGGTGGTCTCTGTCAGGTTTTTCACTGAAAAGTGGAGCATTCCATTTGTGATGAATATATGTTTGGGGGAGATGCTGGGGGACTCCCTTGGCATTGTTTGTAACCAGATGTTCCTTCTGTGTGTGTGTTGGGATGGAGTTGGGGGTGGGCAGTGTGATTTGTTCAGCGTCCATTCCAAGAACAGATCAGAGCTTGCTCTGATTATGCTGCACAAAGGCAGAGCTGAAGAAACCTCTGCCACGATAGGAAAGAACTGTGACTGCATCTTGACACATATAAAGGAAAATGTGATACGGCATGTTTCTATTATGTACGGGGGTGGGGCGTATATGTTGTTAATTCACTGGAGTTCTTTTTATCCATGAGTTGGTGCAGCAAATGTTTATTAATAAAGGCTAACATTTTTCGAGTGTCTCCAATTTGCCAGGCACTGTATGAGGCTCTTCATCTGTTATCTCATTTCATACTCACACTTTAAAATAGGTATTATTACCCATTTTACAGATAAGGATCCTGAGCCTCAAGGAAGTAAGTTGCTCAAAGGCAAGTGGCAGGACTGGCACTTGAACCCAGGCCTGTCTGACTCAAAAGTGCGTGCTGTTTCCACGGCACCAAGCCTCTCCCCTCCTATGTGCCAAGCCCTGCGATAAGTGTTGAGGATACAGAAGCATAGACACTTGTTCACGAAGAGCCCGTGCTACAGCGCAGGAGGCCTTTGGACGAGGTGCAGAAGCCCTGCGGAAGAACCTTTACTCATGGGCGTCATGCTTTTGTCTGAATGGCAGTTCCTGTGCCTTGAGAATCCCTGAGCTGGTTTTTCTCAGGTCTGTACTGAGTGGCGGTGGAGTTGCCAGGTTGCCTTCAGCTACGCGTAGTGAGCCAGAGAAGAGAGCTGATACCGATGGCATACGTGCTCTGCTTGTTGCTGGCTGTCACTCATCTCAGCCACCCTAGGAAGTGGGAACACTCTCTCCTCCTAGCTCATGAGGAAACCAAGGCTCAAAGAGGCTGAACAACACGCCCAGAGTCACCAGCTGGTAGCCTTCAGGACTCTCGATATGACAGGGGTGCAGCATCCTCACCACCGATGGGACCACACAACTGTTGTCTTCTCGTTTGTAGAAAGGATGATCATGTTTACCCTGTGCCTGATGGATGCTGACAGCGGGTCATTTGTGGCAAGCTTTTTCCGCTCAAACCAAAGGATCTTTGTGCAACTTTTGCTTTTTTTTTTTTTAACCACCTCTCCCTCACGGTCGATCCATGTCAACAGAAGGAAAGTGGAAAGTGATGATTCTGAATCATTTGTGACATATAAAATGCTACTGTAGAAATAAGCGCGCTTCCCTAAGAGAGATGGCACACGGCAGGTCAGGTCTCCTTGCCCCCAGCTTTTGATGCGAGTTCAGTTCCTCCTAGAATCAGTGCTTAACAAATAGCCTTTGGTGCTGCTGCTAATAGTTTGTGGCCTTCGTGTCACAGGGCATTTGCTGAGCTGTCCAGGGAAGGAGGGGACAGAAAAGGCCCATCATTCTCCTGCCTCTTCCGTTTTGACATCTCCCTAGATGCTCTCAGATCGTTGCTTTTTCTATTGCTTGTTGAAAATATAACAACAGCAGGATGGGGTAACTGCACTCAGTGGTTAGAAAAGAAAAGGCAAACTGATTATTAGCAGGCCCTGGGGTCAGGACGGGGAGGTCAGTTAGCAACCTGGTTTATTAAAATCACTCCATTTTGTCCCTAGCCTATGACCGAGGTTCACTGATTATCTTGACTCTGCTACTATTGTCCTGGTAGAGGCAGCAAGAATGACCACAAGGTCAGATTAGTGGTGGCTGTGAAGGAGAATGGGGTGTAAGGAATTGGGAGATGTTCTTGTTTTCCCCGTCTTGGGTTGGACTCCCTCAGACCAGACCCAGAGTCAAGGATACAAGTGTAGGTAATTTATTTGGGAGGTGCAGGAACCCGTGGTAGGGGACTGGGGAGAATAAGCTGGAAAGAGGAAAAGGCCAATGAAGGATGTGTTATCAAGCTAGCTGCTACTGTGGGAACTGGAGCTTAATCCCACTGGTGAACCCTGGGAAACAGTGGTGTAGAGCGCATGTGTCAGAACTATCCAACATTCCCCTGTTCCACCCAGGGGAGGGAGCTGGGGTATTTATACACCAACTTCTGAGTATCACTGATTGAGGGCTGCTCCCTTGAGGTGTGCTGAGCACACAGGGAAGTTTCTGCAGCTCCCTGAGAAGAAGGCTCTCAGGCAAAGAGATACAGATGCTGGCAGTTAGGTCAACCAGTGTGCACTGATGTGGTAAGGCCTGAGGGGCGTGGGCTGGGTACCAGTGGCATCTATGTCCCCTTTACACAAAACAAAACACCCACTCCTCCCCCAGCGTTCCCCATCATTAAATAGCACCACCATTTACTCAGTTTCTCATGCCAACAACCTTGGAATGTTCCCTGACATCTTTTTTTTTTTTTCACCCTTGCCTCACATTCAGTCTATCCCCAAATCCTGTGCAGTCCATCTTCAGAATATGTCTTGAATCCTACTACTTCTCACCATCTCCACCATCATTTTTAATGGATTTCTGCAACAGCTTCCTACCCGGAATTCTTGTTTATGTTCTTATCCCCTCCCCCACGTGGTGGCCAGAGTAATCTTTTAAAACCTAAGTGAGATCACTTTACTCCCCATCTCAAAACCAGCCGGTGGCCTCTTATTACTCTTAGAATAAAATCTGAAGCCCTTTGTGTCCTAACATGCCCTCCATGATCTAGTTCCTGGCAACACCCTTGACTTCAGTTTCCATCCACCATCCTCCTTGCTCACAGTGCTCCAGCCAGATTGGTTTTCTTGCTGCACTCCTGCCTCAGGGCCTTTGCACCTGTTCTTTCAACATAGAACACTACTCTAGATATTCATGTCACTCAAACATTTTATTCAGGTCTCTGCTCAAATGTCGCCTCTTTAGGGAGGACTTTTCTTAATAGTCTGTCTAGAAAAGAGCCTTTTGTCACTCTATTCCCTTAGTCTATGTTACTTATCTTTTCCATAGAAGTGACCATGGCCTGGCTGATATTAGTTTATGTTTTCATTTGTTGCCTATTCCTGCACTAGAATGTGAGTGCCATCATTCTAAGGACTTTGTCTGATTCATTACGTTTCCCCCAACTTCTAGAATAGCACCAACACATAGTAGGTATTCAATGAACATTTGTTGAATGAATGGATTAATACTTGTTTACTGGTCCTGCTGAGAGTGCCCATCAGTTAAGAACTTTCAGAGCAGACAGCAGAAATTGCAAACCTTGGTTAGGTCGCTGCCTGGCGGCATCTTTTTGCAGAGCTGGCTCTACTGAAGAGCACACACTCTTCGCAGAGTCAGTTGAAAGTCCTGGGCTACTTCCAATATGTTCTTTCTTGACATCCATTGCAGATTTCAACTTGTTCACTTTTCTTTTTGTTTGCCTTTCTGAGAACGAGAGAGGGAAACTCAAGGTAGTTGATATGCTACAAGTCACATACAACGATGGGGACAAAGTGTAGTCTTGTTTTTTAATAAACTAGAATGCAAGGTTGCTCATTTCCCCTAGTGCCTGGCACAGTGTAGGTGCACACTAACTGTGAAGTGAATTGACAGTGTCATCTACTTGGTGCTGTTAAGCTTTCTTTGTGTGCTCGTTCTGGGGAAGGTATTGCGTTATATGGCCCATGCTCCTAAAGATGCTGAGGAGTGAGCAGATTTTCTCCACCACTTCCCCCAACCCAGAAAATCTTGGGCCTTACCCACACCCATCCATTCTTATACACACCATCCCGTGATCCTAAAAATAGTCAGTTCTTTCTTTTGTGTGTAGCTTAAGACTATTTAATTTACTCCCTTATAAAAATAATAGAGGCTCATTTTAGAAAATTTATTAATTGCAGAAAAGCAAAATAGACGAGGAAGAAAAATAACACATGGTTCTACCACCCAGAGATAGTCACTGTTAATATGTTGGTGTATTTCCTTTCAGTGTTTTCTATGTATGTTTTTACGTAGTTTTTTCTTTTTCTTTTTTTTTTTCTGAGAAAGAATTACTCTGAGCTAACATCTGCTGCCAATCTTCCTCTCTTTTTCTTTTTCTTTTCTTTTTTCCTCCCCAAAGTCACAGTACATAGTTGTATATTCTAGTTGTGGGTCCTTCTAGTTCTTCTATGTGAGCCTCCACCACAGAATGGCTCCTGGTATGGTTTCATGCCTGGGAACCGAACCCAGGCCACTGAAGTGGAGTGCGCCAAACTTTAACCACTAGGCCATCAGGGCTGGCTCTGTGTACTTTTACCTAGTTTTAACATACAATTTTATATCTCTCTTTTTTACTTTACATCATAGCATAAGGATTTATTCTTAATATTCAACATTTTGTGAATATCTTTTTTAATAGTCATATACTATTACGTTTCCCTGCTATAGACCATTTAGCTTGTTTTCTGTTTTTCAATATTATAAGTAACGCTGAGATAAACATCCTTCTACATGTATCTTTGCTGGCATTGCTGATTATTTCTTTAGGATAGAGTCCCAGCAGTGGAATAACTAGTTCTAAAGGATACCAACTCAATACATTTTGTGAGATTTCACTTTGATTCCTAAAACTGTTCAAATGTGACTTCCATAAAAGAGCTCTAGAAAAACAGATTGCCTCGAAGAATTTACTTCCAGTTTTGAAACGTTTCAGACCCAGAGTGTTTCAGCGTTCAGTTTAAATGAGCACAGAAATCTTCTGTAGCCTGTCTCCACTTCAGCCCTCTTCCCTCTCTAGTAAAATGCAGCAACAGCATTATAAAAATCTTTCTTTAGCAAACAACATCTTTTTGTGTTCTCAGGGATTGTTTTCTTAAGTCTTTCTGGTAGGTATTGGGTTTATGCCTAGAATTATGTGTCGTATTTTTGCATGCCTGTTTATGACGTCGTAAGGGTTTAGTTACAGTTTATGGGCTTTTTTCATTGCCAAAAGGAAGTCCAGATTTTATGGCAGTGAAACCTGCTTTTGCAAGTCTGTCTGAGTCCTGCCTGTAACGCCAGGACTGCCTTGGCAGGGCCTGCTCTTGGGAACATCATTTGAGTAAGGAGTTCTCTCTCCAAGGCTAGGCCAGCCTGGAAAGGGCCTTGCCAAAGATAGAGAGTTTATAAATGGGGGGAAACCATGGCTTTCATAGGTGTGCAGAGTCAGGCATGATATAACATCATGATATCCAGGAGACGTAATGTGCAGAAGAGTCAAGGGATATAGGATGGTTTGGAAAGGTGTGGTTCAGTCATGCTACATAATCCCATGTGTGCAACATTATGAAACAGAATGAGTCCAACATCTCCATACTGACCTGAACAGATGTCCATGCTATTTTGTTTATTCTAAATAGTGAGTTGTATAGAAACATGTATGGTTTGATCCCATATTTGTAAAAAAGGCAAAAATTGGATTTAGGGGAATCTTTAATATCTTCATGAACCAAAAGAAGTATGTGGAAGGACACACTTCAGACTGCTGGTAGCTCTGTCTCACTCAGGAATGTGGAATTGGGTTGGAGAAAAATGAGGAAACCTTTGCTTTCTACAAGTCTAGTGAATAACATGTTGCAATGAGCATGTATTACTTTTGTCACTTAAAAAAAGGAAGAAAGCTGAAAAAAAAAAAAAAAAGTCCTGGAGAGGAAAGGAATGAAGGGTCAGGTTTAGGAGCTAGTGTATAGTTAGGCCCTATGCAGGGTTGGGTTCTTTCTCTTGGCAAGGTTGGTGCGATCTCCATAGGAGGGCCCAGCTTCCTAGAAGAGTGGGCCTGTCCTTCCCCTGGCAGCTGTTAGAAATATCTAATGTTTTGGCATTTGCCTATGATATAACACTTGGAAAAGCTTCTGGAAAAAATAATTGGAATGATCCAGACAGAGTCAAGCGTTGCTGTCCTTCCTCTGAGGGCTTGAGAGAGGGTAGCCAGGAGCAGAGAGAAGAACAGCCTTTAAAACTCCAGGATGGAAAAGATTGATTCAGCCTCCGAATCAGAGTGCCCTTCCTCACCATCTGTGAGACAGGCCCCAGGCCTTGAACTGGAGACAGTGCCCAAGGCTTTCTTAACCTTCTTCCCTCTGGAGCAAAGTGTGTGTCTCTGAAGAGTGATGGCCAGAAGCTACACGACTTTCCAACATGACATGTTTCATATTCTGTTTGTGAATTAGGGTGTGTTTACAGTGAAAGAATGATTTAGATGATGACGAGTCTGCTGGAAATATACAGGGGTAATTGAATCTCAAAGTCTGTTAAAGACTGTTGTCTTACATCTTTTGGGGTGACATTTTATTACAGAGGCCAACTTGGCTCTTGTATGCAGTTTCTTCTCTTCCCTTCTTTCATTCTCTTTCAAAAATTAGATTTTCCCTTCCCCCAATCAGAAGTTGCAGAAAAGCCTGCGAGGAGAGTCAGGATGCCCCCAGCAGGGTGCTGAGGGGGCTGGCATTGTGTGGCAGTGCAGCGGGGGCTCTGGGAGTTGCCACTAACTGTGTGACCTCCAGCAAGTATCTTACCTCCTCTAAGCCTCAATTTCCTTCCCTGTCAAGCGTGACAATGTTGACTTCTTAGTTGTTATGATGACATAAGACGATGCTTAGCACAGGGCCTGACATTTTGTGAAGTGCCCGATCGAGTGTTATAATCAGAACTTTGTCATTCCTAGTTCTGCCAACTTGCTGTTTCCTCAGGCAAATCAGTTCATTTCTGTGGTCCCCTTGTTCCTCATCTGCCAGCAGAGCTCTTGACAGTCAATAACTCCAATGAAGCCCAAAAAAGTAACAAAAGCAGTTAAATAGCAACAACAATAATCAAAATAACCCACCCGATTCCTCTGTAGAAGGATAACGTCATTCCACTGGGGACCACTCTCCCCAGTAAGCAGGTCTTTTCTCTCCAAAGAGCCCGGAATCTGCTCCTCAGGGCTGCTAAAGCTGGCCTTGTTCTGTGGTCTGATCTGCTGGCGACCTATGTCCACACTCTTCTGAAACTGGCTGGTGGCCCTGGCACAGTCACGCCACACAGGCCACCAAATTGAAAGGCCCTTTCTTTTGAGAAAATAGCATCGCACACATTGCCATCAAGAAAATGAAAGCATTCTCAGTGGCACAGAGTCCAGCTTCTCTCCTGGCCTTTTGAAACAATTTTGTGACCAGACAATGGCAGGGGACAAAGGTCTTTCTATCTGATCTGCTCACCAGGCAGGCGTCGGATCGTGGGGGGCCTGTATTCCTCTTTCCGTGGTACCACACGGATTGCTATCCCCGCATTTGTTTCTTTTCTTTGAGTAGGACAAGGGAGACAGGCAGGCAGAGGGATATATTTCAACTGCCCTTGACCCTGTTTATAATCACAAACATGAAAGGAAGGGAAAGAGATTGAGTTTATAGGACTGGTTCTTTGTGTAGCCTAATTTATCTCTCTCTGGCAGCAGTGGGCTGAGCGGGTTTCCTTTTTGTTTCCGATGCGGGGAAACTGAAATATGAATCTATGTTGATGAGAGAATAAAGGCATTGAAAGAGGCATAAATCTTATCTTCTCGCAACCCTGGAAGATCAGCTTCTTGTGAAGAAGGGGATTATACTTCTGTAATTAACTGCTTTTCGGCTCCCGGTGAAGGCTCAGAGCTGAATAATAGCACCCAGCGATGTTGGATAAAAGGCGGGCGGGCGGGCGCAGCAGCTGATCGTGAACAATGGTCTCCGGGCTAGCATCCTTTCCCAGTTCCCGGTGCTCAGAGAGTCGAGCCAGGAGATATTTGTTCCCTGTCTATCAACATTCACAGCAGAGAGAATGGAATTCCAGAACAAACAGCCCATAGAGACCTGTTCCTCTGTAGGCTGGGAGCTACAATGAGCTGCCTTGAAGGGCCAAGCCAGGTTTTACACCCGTTTGTGTTCCAACCAGTGTCTGGTACCCAATAGATGCTTATTAAATGCTTGTTGGAGGTGATTGCCACTTACCAGCTGTGAGATCTTGGGAAAGTTGCTTAACTTCTCTGATCTTCCATGATCTGTTACCATGCACAGAATGCAGGGGGTTTTGTAGAATTCTTGGGGGGAAGAAATCAGATCACGGGTATAAACAAATTACTTACCACAGCGTCTGGCACGTGGCAGGTGATCAATAGATGGTAGCTATTATTATTACATTGTGGAATAAAAACTGATTGTGAACTCATAGCCATTATAATAGTCACTGTATATGAGGCTCTGCACAGCACGGTACCCACATTAGTGCACGGAAGCCTCGCAGCACCTGTATCAGGTAGGCAGGCTTCTTCCCCCCAATTCACAGGTGGCAAAACAGGCTTGGGAAGGACCAGTGAGCTGCTCAAGGTGAGGGGCGGTACTGGAGACGGGAAGCCGGGTCTTCGTTGTTCCCCTGTCCCTCGCCCGCATCCCTTGTCCCTCAGTACCAGGCTCACGGATGCTCAGCCTGTTTCTCTACAGGTTCGTCTGTCCATCACTCTCCAGACCTCACCACCCAGCATCAAACCTCTGGGCCAGCTTTGCTGCCCTTTTTCCTCCCTGCCGCATGCTGGCGTCATTTAAGTTCTGGAGATTCTTCTTTAGAAATGTCCCTAGAAATTCTCCCTTCTCGATCCTGCTGCCACTCATGCTGGCCCAGACCCTTGTCTCGTGATGCCCAGGCTTCCCCCAGCAAGCCAGCTCCTGAGTGGTGTCTCAGGGCTGGTTCTCTTTCCGTCCTCCTCACACCAGTGCCAGAGGAGCAGTCCCAACCCCCACTTTCCTGTCCTTCCCCACAAGGGATCAGCAGCCACTTCTGCTGTGTATCAGAGCAGCTCCACATTCCTTTCCTGGCGTTCAAGGCCCTTCAGCTGACCACCCCCTCCCCATTCGTCTCTTCTTACTCATGGTCAGAAGGCCCTGGTCCAGCTGAGCCTGCCTTAGTCTCCCTCAGGCAGGCACCCCACAGCCACTCTGAGGGCTCAATGGATTAGATCCTTGATAAAGATGCAAATGCCCCGTATAGGATGCCCCATTCAATGCGCAGTAAGTGCTTGACAGAGCCTCGGGGCAGAGAGGTCGGCTATCCCATCCACCCACCCACCCTACAGTTGGAACTGGAGTGACAGAGCCAAGGTCACACAGTGAATTAGTTTCAGAGCCAAGTCTCAAACCTAGGTCTTCTGGCTTAGAAATCAGTGCTCCTTCATTAGACCCATAGGCCATAGCGCCCTCAGTACTCAGTCTACACGTGGGTCCTGGACCTGTGTAGGTCACCAATGGGACAGCCTGAAAGCCTGCTGTGGGAAAAGGCTCTGAGTTAGGCCCTGGGGGCAGGGGTGTGGGGGGCGGGGCTGGGTGGTGGTAGTGGGTTTGGAGACTGAGATTTAGGGGGATCGTCACGGAAATCAGTGACTGTAAGGCAGATGAAAATGGGGCTGAATACCAGTGGAAGCAGTGTGCCATGGGAACACAGCAATTAACTTCTCTATTCTGATGGGAGACGGGATCCAAGAGGGCTTTGGGGAAGAAGTGGCCCATGACTTGGGTCTGAAGAGCCGGAAGAAGGATGATGCTCTGTGGCAGTCAGGGGCAGGGCATTCTGGATTGGGGGTACAGTGTGGACAGAGGCAGGGAGGCCAGACAGCCTGGGATGTGTGTGGGGAACAGCACAGCTGGCAGCAAGGGAGCCTGGAAAAAGCAGAGAAACCTGGATTCAAGTTCTGACTCTGCATCTAATCCGACCAGCCAGGATTTGGGCGAGTCACTGTTATCTTTCTAGATCTTAGTTTCCATGTATGTGAAACAGGCATAATGATAGTACCCGTCTCCTGGGGTTATGGTGAGGATCAACCAAAACAGTAAGGGAGAACTATAGGGCCTGGCACACAGTAGGTGCTCAATGAAAAGTCCAGTGTGGCTAGAGCTTAGGTACTGCTGGACCACAGGGATGGGCAGAGGCTTGGGTGATGCTGTATGTTTTCTTTCACCTTCCACTGGGCCCTTTCTCCTCCTGCCAGGAGCTCCCCAGCTGGCCTGGGAGGGCTGCTTGCCCACTCCTGGTTGCCAGGGTGTTTGGCCATTCCCAAGTCCAGAACGGTCTTCTGGTTCTGTCCTCATCCCTGAGCTCTTTCCAGCCTGAACACAACTGGGGCTACTGCCCAGGTCTGGAAGCTTTGCTGGCAGAGCCTGTGTTGGGGAGCGAGAGCTGTGTTCAGGTAGAAACAGACACTGGAAACAGCTGCCGGCTTCTCTGCTGGGTAAGCACAGAGGGAGCCCTGCTGCTTTGGGCTTGCAAGGACACAGGGAGCACAAGGCAGGCCCTGCTCGCTGCAGCCTGTGGGGCTGGAAGGCCATCTTTTCAGGGACTGTGCAGCCTCCTCAGGCCAGGGCCGGGGATGGGGTCTTCCACGTGTTTGAGAACTCTGCAGGCACTCTCTGCCATTTGATATCTGTGGGACTTTGGGTCAATTCTCCACCCTCTCTGAATGGGCTGGTCAGCAAAGACAATACCTGGAATGTCCCTATATACTGTTCCCCTATAGTGGGTGGTCCCCAAACTTACCTATGCATCAGAATCACTTGGGTGGGGCTAATGAAAAATTCAGATTTCCACGCCCTGCCCCAGACTCACTGAGTCAGCCTCTGAGGACAGGGCCCAGGAGTCTGCATTTTAATGAAGTCTCCAGGTGATGCTGGTACAGGCATCCTGGGAACTACGCCTTGAGAACCACTGTCTGAGTTCCAACAGGTTCCCGGGGAAACTAGGAGAAAGAGGTAATCAGAAGGAGGGGACTGATATGTGATGCCCACACACCACTTCTCTTCACATACATATCTGCAGTTGTGCTTTTTAACTCCGGCTTGGAAACAGATGCTCTTAGCTGTATGTCTCCTTAGAACAGATGCCATTGCTGTTCTAAGATATAAAGAGTGATACCCCATCCCCTCGACTTACCTCGTTTCCAATCCATCCATCCATCCATCCATCCATCCATCCATCCATCCATCATCCATCTACCCACTTATCCATTCACCCACCCATCCATCCATCCATCCATCATCTATCCATCCACTCATCAATCCATCATTTATCCATCCATCCATCCATCCATCAATCCATCATCCATCCATCCATTCATCCATCTATCCATCCACTCATCAATCCATCATTTATCCAACCATCCATCCATCCATCAATCCATCATCCATCCATCCATCCATCCATCTATCAATCCATCATCCATCCATTCATTCCTTATCTATCATCCATCATTTTCTGAGTACTTACCTGTTCTGTGCCTGGCTCTGGCTGGGCTTTGGAGACATAGGGAAGAGCAGGGTCTGGTTGCTGGCCAGAATTCCCCATCTAGACAAATAGACACACCAGTCATCCTAGTATAGGGGATCCAGCCAATGAGCAGTGTCTCAAGTAAGTACAGTGTGGCACAAGGCAGAAATGATGGACTCCACTGGCATGGCGAGAGGATCAGAGAAGGCCTCACAAGACGGCAATCTGTGAGTGGGTCGTAAAGGGTGAGTAGGCGTTTGCCAGATGGGGAGGCTGAGTGTGAGGGTGTGTAGGAAGGTAGATGAGTCCTGTGAACAAAATCCCTTCACAGCCACTGTGAGAGCAGAGGCCTCTCCTCAGGCCCCATGGAGCCCACATTCTGATGCTCATCTGCAGCTGCAGCCTCTAAATTCAGCGCCATCCCCTGGCATTTCTGAGCCAAGAGGAACCGCTCTTAGTGTGTGCTGCAGCTCAGGGTGGCCGTCTCTTACACAGTAGAGTTATTGTGGAATTAACAGGTGAACAGCCTTCCAAGTTGAGATGCTCAGGATGCTTCGAGAGCCTGGGTTCAGGTCCTAGCTCTGCCTGCTACCCACTATGGAACTCTAAGCAGGTCTCCGAGCCTCAGTTTCCCCATCTCCAAGATGGAAGAATGGCTTCCAGTTCAGCCAGTTTCTGCCTAGAGCACGGCCCTGTCACCCTGGCTGCGATACACTTGCTAGCAACGCCCTTTCTCTCCACTCCAAGCTCGTCTGTCTCAGCACATCAGCAACACACCGTCCTCCAGGTTCAGTGGATTTGATCTGAGCCCCAGCATATTTCCAGAAGCAGAGTTCTGCGGGGAAAATGCAAGGTGGAGGTGAGCCTGAAGGTGGCGCTGTGGCTCTGGTTGCTGGGCCGCTTCTGGAGCGGGTCGGTGTTTTCAGAATCTGTGGAAATGGGCAGCGCGGCTGGCAGGTTCTATCCCTTCCTGGGGCCTCCCGGGCCGGCAGGCCCTGCTCATTTGCAAGAAGCAGCCAGGCCAGCCCACTCGGGCCTCCCCACCTCCTGGGCCCCTTCCCACATCCTCAAAGCTCTCTGCTTCCCTTTGGGTCCTCCCTTGATGGGGAGGAGGAGGGGGAGGGGGAGGGGGATGGCACGGCGGTGGAGCAGGGGTCCGTGCTGGTGTTTTCTTTTGCTCATTGCAGGTAGGGGGCCTCAATGTGGAGTTGCCATTGAGTCTGTGACATTATGTGATGTGTGGTGTTTGGGTCACAGCCTCCTTGACCCCCCATGCCCCCCACAGTGGCCTCCACACCCGGGTGATTGACTTGATGTTTTGAAAACACTGCATTCTCTTCCCACTGCCTTCTCTCCATTCATTTGGGTCTGGTTTGTAGCCGAGCCGTCTAATAAAGAATCCAGGGCGAGAAAAAGAAAAGAGGAAAGTGCTAGCATTTATTTAAAGTGCCTACTAGGTGCCAAGCACTTCCACAGTAACTAGAGCAGTGAGTCTGGTACTTTCTTTCAACTGCAGATCCCTTCCCTCCACCCAAAATCACTGGCCACGTAAGCCAGGCTCCAGGGCAGCTGCTCTGGTGGGACAGTGGGGTGCCCAGACCCTGCCTCTCACCAGCCACACCCTCCCCCCCCTCCCAGCAGCCCCTTCGATGCTCCCACAAAACCTGGATCTATAGCACTGGGCTCGTTAATCTGTATATAACTCTTAGAGGGAATGTTATCCCCACTTTTCAGATATAGAAGCCCAGAGATGTGAGGCAACTTTCCAGGATCACACGATTCGTAGAGGGCAGAGAGCCAGGCTGTGGGCACAGACATGCCTGACTCTAAAGCCCCCAACTCTACCCGGAAGACAGTGGGTGCTCTGCTTCCCAAGGAGGGGCTGGAAGGACCAGGCCAGATACACGTGGACACGGTTGGTGCTGGATATCTGGTAAATGCCTGCAGAGAAGGAACCCAGACAGGCCAGGGGAACCGTGGAAGATGGGAAACACATGAGGAGTGGTTCTGTACCACCAGGGAGGCGATCATTCAGCCCCAGGCAGTCTCCGGCTTGGCTGAGTTCAGAAGACACCAGCCAGCCATGTGCTGGAGTTTCCGAATCGAGCTTTCCAGGCCCTTTGTCCTGTTACAGGACAGCTGGGGTATGGGGCTGTAAAGTATGAACCAGATCTCAGTTCCCGCTTTGCAGGTGGAGGGGAGACTGTGGAAGTGCAGCTCCTGAAAGGCAGATTCTTTAAAAAGAACAAAAAAAGGAAGTCATCGGTTTGCTTGGAATTTTTTGTTTGCTTGGAATCTTGCATTGAGCATAGATTTGGAGTCAGAAATCCTTGGGTTCGAAGGTCATCTCTACTGGTTCGACCTGACTTCTGAGTCTCAGTTGCCTCCTTTGGAAATGGCATCACACACAGTCCCTGTGTCACCAGGCTGCTGTAAGGATTAAGCAAGTTCTCGTGTGTGGAAGGAAGCATCAAGCCTGGGGCGTGCAAAGCAAACAGTGGTTCTCTCCCTGCTCTCGCAACTTTTCCCAAAGCCAGTTGACTTATGGGTTGTGCTAAACGGATGTGCTTCCAAGGGGCACTTAATGGATGAGTTATCACTTCTCATTGTGGTCAACCGGCTGAAACACTCACTTTTTCATCTTAACATGTGAGATGAGATGCTCTACTCCTCCGAATTGTAGACTTAGGCCTCGGAGAGTTCAGGATGGTGGAATCCAACTCCTTCATTTCAGAGATGGGGAAAGCGACTTGCCCAAGGTCACCCATTGGGCTAGTGGCAGAGCTGGGGCTCTAACCCAAGTTTGCTGACTCCCAGCCCACTGCTTTGTCATCCTTGCTGAGAAGGAGCTGTGGAGGGCGTGGGGAGGAAGGGCCACAGGATGCTGTCTTGATCCAATCTGGCCCATGATCCCTACATCTTAGAGGAGGATAGAGTGAGGGGCTCGCTGAGGGAGGCCCACTCTGTCCTATGAACCCTGTTATGGGTGGGGGGTCATGTTTTGGGGGTGGATGGGCCTCCATTATAGGTCTGATCTCAGGAGCCAGGACCAGTCTTGTTGTCAACCAGTCAGAGGCGGAGCAGGCTCCCACCCTGGCACCAAGGTAAAGGAGATAGTCCAACTTGGAGTTGATCTCGTCCCTGCCTCTTACCAGCTGTGTGATCTGGGCAGGGAATTACTCTCCGCGAGCCTGTTTCCATAACTGAGAACCAAGGAGAATAACAGTATGCACTTCATAGGTTATTGTGAAGATTAAATAAGTTAATATAATAATAAGAATAGCCAACTCTTGTTGGACGTGTACTGTGTGCTGGGTTGGGTTCTAAACTCTTTATATGTATTTGCTCATTTAATCTTCATAACAACTTGTGTTTTACTGCTGAGGAAACAGGCTCAGAATGGTTAAGCAGAGCCCAAGGACGCAAAATTGGAGAAGACAGGGCCAGATTTTGAACCCAGGTCAACTGGCATCTTACTCTTGGCCACTCTGCCCTTTGACCTCTCAGTTTAGGTGAAACCCAGTGCTTAGCACGTAGGTGCTCCAGAAATGTTCGTCCCAGCCCTCTCTCCCTACTTTCCTCACCCACCCCCTTCTAGCCCCCAAGAGTGGAATCCAGAAATAGTGTGCTTTCTCAGATACCGGAAGTCCACCAACTTGACCGTTCCACCTTGAATCGTTTTTCTTCTCTGTTTTGTTTTTTATTTTTCTTTCTTTAACCGAAAGCATGCAGATCTCTTGATCCTGTGCTCGTGGGCACCAGGTGAGCCCCCACGCTCAGCTAAGTTCCCAGTGCCAGTCGGCGAAGGGGCACGGTTGCCTGGCTTCTCCTGGTACACGTGTGTGCTAACCCCCCAGCCCATGGGCCAGCTTCCTGAAAACGACTGACCAATTTGGGAAAAGATACGCCTTCTCGTTTGTGAGTTTCTGGCGACACTTGCTCAAGTTCCTGGTTACTATAGAGACCTTGTCAACACATCTAAATATTCTTCTTAGCACAGAAACTTGTCTTCTCAAAGTCTCCACAGAGCCCCAAAGCACAGAGGGTCTCAGGAAGCAGCAGGAAAGGCTCGGCCACTGGGTCGTCCTAGCCCCGACTCCCCGGGGCTCTGTTCCCTTCCAGCTGCTTGCGGGCTTTGGGCCCACAGGGGGGAAAAGGCGGGAATGGATCAGGGTGGCTGTTTGAGTGGGATCGAGCTGCCTGGGGGATCAAGGCGAATCAGAACAGTGGAGACTCTGGCCCAGGTATTTAAATGTCCACATTTACTTCTTCTTCCAGAGGCCTAAAGGACGGGCAGTCTCTCCTGGGGTCCGGATCCCCTGCTGTCATGGTTGGAAGGGAAAGGTCAGAGTCCCCAGTGGACTGGATGTTAAGGTCGGGTCTCAGGCCTGCTTCTGAGCCTGCAGTGCCAGCGTCTAGAGTGTGTTCATACAGGTGGTTGGCAGAGCCCCCAAGCTGTCCCTTGTCCTCCCTTCTCTGCTTGTTGAAGCCCCACGCACGCTTTAGGACCCCTCCAATGCCCCCACTTCCAGGGAGACATGGAACCAATCCCCTCTCCCCCTCATGCCTGTCACTACAGCCTCATCTCTCACCACCTCTACCTGGCGCTATGGCTGTTTACACACCTGCCTTCATTCCAGAACTTACTCCTGGAGCTCTAAGTACGTGGCAGGCCCAGATGAGGAAGATACAGTCTGCTCACATGCTCTCGGTCTAGCAGAGACGGACAGGTTAATGTGTAATTAAAACACAGTGTACAGGGGCCGGCCCCGTGGCTTAGCGGTTAAGTGCGCGCACTCCACTGCTGGCGGCCCGGGTTCGGATCCTGGGCGCGCACCAACGCACCGCTTCTCCGGCCATGCTGAGGCCACGTCCCACATACAGCAACTAGAAGGATGTGTAGCTATGACATACAACTATCTACTGGGGCTTTCGGGGGAATAAATAAATAAATAAAATCTTTAAAACAAAACAAAACAAAACAAAACACAGTGTGCAGGCATGTGCAGGCTGCCTTGAATGCAGAGAGGCCGGGGCACCTGCCTGGGGGTGGGGGGATCCGAGTAGTCATCCCAGAGGACGCGATGCCTGGCTTACGTCCTCAAGGATGAGTTGCACAGAAGGGTAAGGGGATGGGGAAGAGGGAGCAGTTCAGGGTGCTGGAACGGTGTGTGTAGATCCAGTGAGGTGTGCGAGAGCAGTTCTCAGGCAGGGAGCCCCAAGGAGCTTACAGGGCTAGGGTGGAGGGTGTTCTGGGGGACAGTGGTGGGAGGTGGGAAGGAGTAAGTGGTGGGTAACAGTCAGATGGCAGAGGGCCTAATAAGCACTGCTTAGCAGTCTGGGCTTTCTCCTGCAGGTGGTGGAGAGCCAGCGAAAGGCTTTTAGGAGGCAAGGGGCCTGACCGGATCTGTGTTTTAAAAAGATGACTTGGGCTGCTGAGTGAGACACAGATGGTTAGGAGGCAAGAGGTGAAGGGGGGAGACCAAGTGGAGGTGGCGGCATTAGTCCAGGTGAGAGATGACGGCTTGGACTAGGTGGTGGCAGTGGAGGGATGACAAGTAGAGGATTCGAGAACTTTCTGGGAGGTAGAATTGGCAGGACACCGTTGTTGACGGGATGGGAGGGGGCGAGCTGGGGACGTCTCCCAGAACTGCAGCACCCTCGGCCGAGCGGGAGGACCAGGTCTGGGGAGGAGGGTGGCGTTTGGAGGAAGGAAGGATGCGAGGAGCCTGGGGGATGCCTCCAGGCGCAGGGGGCAGCCCCTCTTCCTGTTCCGCTGCTCCCAGGCCGCCCTTTCTGTGGTTCTTCCCCAGACCTGCCGCCTGCACCGGCTAAGGGGGTAGCCTGAGCTTGGGCCGATTTATTCTTCACCCCCAGGTGCCAGAGACATTTGATAAGTCACCAGAAAGATGCCCCCCTAGTGAAGGTGTTCCAGCTGGACCCCCATGGGCTGTGCCTCCCTGGGGAGTCTGTGTTTCAGGGAGAAACCCAGGAGAAGGGGGACACAGAGGTGGAATTCCAGGGTTGTCAGGAAGAGACTTGGCAAGAGCCCTTCTCTGGGGCCTGAGGACACACTTGCTGGGGCCCTTCCTCTTGTGTCCTTCCCTGTTTGCCCCTGACAAGAGATTCTCATATATTGAGGTATATGGGGTAACTATTCGGGTTCAAAACTGACTCAGCTTGAACTAAAAAGCCTGATTTATGGCTTACCAAACATCCATTGTACATCGGCTTAACCATTTAAGTAAAGAATGCACTCTTGTAAGATAAGAACGCATGCTTCCCCTCCTACGCCCTATTGGTAACGCCTGGATTAGTCCCTTTCCTGACATCATGGTCATGGTGACCTGCTAATTTGCAATTGAATACCTCTTTGAAATTTTGATAAAAAATGTATCTTGGGTGTGTTTTATGTATGTTCTTTGTTCTAAAAAGATATAAGACTGCGCTGAAAACCCTGCTTCTCCGGAACCCTTTCTAAGGCCTTCCCAGGTTATGATCCTCACTCTGGCTCAAGTAAACTCACCTTATTTCTCTCATCTATAGAAGGGTTATTGGTTATTTTGTGTCGACACCCCTGCTGCAGCTCTGCAGCCTTCAGCAGTGGGCCCTGCACCCAGTCTCCCCACTGACCACTTCCACGTCGAGTCCGCACCCCCAGCCGCCAGACCCCGGGAAAGTTCTTCATCCCTCCTGGGCCTGCTTCCTTATTCATAAAACAGCAGGAGGCTCTTGGCCTCCCCTGCATCCCTTTTCTTCCTCTTTCCTTGGGGCTTAAGAGCAAGGGCTTTGGGATCAGGCTGATCCGGGTGTGAATTTCATTCCCACCACTCTCTACCTGTATGTTACTTCACCAGTGCCTCGGTCTCCTCATCTGTAAAGTGGGCATAATAATAGTACCTACTGCGTGTTATTGTTGTCTGTATTCAATGAGATGATACGTGAAGAGCTCTTAGCTCAGTGCCTGGCACCCAGTAGGTGCTCAAAAGCTGCTAAGGTTGTGGTCATGCTGTCATCAAGATGCCCCGTCCCCTACTCCCTCCCTCCCTGACATTCTTTGCAAATACTCCCAGTACAAGGATCACTCTGTCCTGGGCTGCCAGGTGTCCAGTCTGGAGGTGGAGGGCTGGACTGGTGACCCCCTAGGTCTCTCTGGTCGGGAGTCTGGGATCTCAAGGCTTTGGAACATTCTCTGTGAATGTTCTCTCCTCCCCTTGGTTCTCATGGTGATTTGGGAGCTCCTGGGTGGGCCTCTCTATTTAGTTTTCCCAGCTTCTCTGGGGTACCCCTTTTCCCCCACCTCCCCCAATTTCTGCGTCCTCCTCTGTGTCCAGACAGACTAAGGCACGCGCTCTCATCAGTTGTCACAGCCCCACTGCCGGCTCCCCAGTTGCCGGGTTTCTGGCCCGGCCTCGTTCTGTGTTTCCCGACAATGTTCTCAGGAACTTCGTGTACATCTCCCCACCTGCCAGCGCTCTGCGTGTCTGAAGCCGACTTCAGAGCAGAGGGAAATGGCTTTGGCAGAAAGAGCCTTCACGTCCTCTGGGCCTCCTTTATACCTGGCAGTTCCTGGTGCCCAGAGAGCCCGGCTCCTCGTCACTTCTCTCTTGATCTCATTGGTCGGACTCGCTGTGTGTTAGCTATGGTTCTCCAGAGAAACAGAACCAAGAGGATGTGTGTGTGTGTGTGTGTGTGTGTGTGTGTGTGTGTTCATAGAGAGAGATTTATTTAAAGGAATTGGCTCACACAATTATGGAGGCTGGCAAGTCCACAATCTACAAGGTGGGCCAGCAGGCTGAAGACCCAGGAAAGAGCCAACGTTGCAGCTCAAGTTCAAAAGCCATCTGCTGCAGAATTCCTTCTTTTTCGGGGGAGGTCAGTCTTTTGTTCTGTTCAGGCCTTCAGCTGATTGGATGAGGCCCACCCACATTATGGAGGGCAATCTGCTTTACTCAAAGTCCACTGATTTAAATGTAAGTATCATCTGAAAATACCTTCACAGAAACATCCAGAATGATGTTTGACCACATACCTGGGCACCATGGCCCAGCCAAGTGGACACATAAAATTAACTCACACCATGTTATTGGCAAACATACCAGAGAAATATCTCGGATCTCAAAAATGCTTCTCTCTACCCCGTGTTCCAGGCCAGAGAATATCAAGACTTGCTTCCCGCCTCCCCAGAGGATCGTGGTGGCCAGGAGCCGACCATAGGCCTAACCTCTGCCTCAGCCAGTCCAGGCGTCCTGGCCTGCAGCAGTTCAGGCCCCGGGCTGAGGGGCCAAGGGGGATGGGCTGAGCAGTTTCTATGATAGGGCGTGGGGGAGGGGTGAGGGATGTTGCTCTCCCCATGACCTCATAGACAGTGCTTTTCAAACCTGCTTGCATATCAGAATCACCTCAAGATGTAGCTTCCTGGACCCCGCTGTTGAGGGAAATTCCTGATTCCAAAGATTAGGGCATCTGAATTTTTAGCAAGTAATTAATGTATTGCCGCAGAAAATTTCAGGATGAGAGTGGAGCTCTGAGCATCTCCTGAGGCCAGACCTTCTCATTATCTCTAAGAGTGAGGCACCTGGTCCAACCCATAATTTCATGCTGACTCTCCTTTGTATCATCGCACTTGAATGCCTTCTGGGACGGAGCCCTTACTCCTCCGAGGGAGCCCCTTGTGCACTAAGAGGAGAGATGTGAAATCTGTCTTCCTGTACCTTCCAGCTGCTGGTCCTTGCTCCGGCTCTTAGAACCAGAAGGAATCTGTCTAATTGCTCATCCACTGGAGAGCCCTTGAGGTATTGATGACAGTTCTCATTTCCTGCTGTGTCTTCTCTGGGTTAAAAATCCCCAGCCCGTTCACCAGGCAATGTCTCTCTCTGTACGAGGTCCCAGGAGTGGACTCTGCTCAGAGTATTGTTTGGCCCCTGCAACGCCTAGTAATCACCTCCCTTCTTCTGGGCACTCCACCCCTATTAATGTGGCCTTTGGCCTCTTGTATTAGCACCATCACAGTATGGATGGAATCCTCCAAGTCTGAGCCCCCAGCCTGGATTGTTATTCTCCTTCCTCTGGCTGTAACGGCTCCACTGGGAAGAGGAGCTTCTTCAAGGGCCTGGGAACCCCAGAGCCTTCATTTCCATATTGAAAACCACAAACACAAACTACAGGATGTTCTCCAGGCACCTGAGAAAATATAAAGTTTGCTGCCCTTTTGGACTGGCCACCTCTGAGGCCAAGACCTGCCCCCGATTCTGGTGCCCTTCACGGAAGAGGCATTCTGATGTAATAGAGAGCTTGTAGCCTTTGGGCTAGGCGGCTTGGGTTCAAATCCCATCTCTTCCAGCTGCGGGACTTGGGGCAGCTGAACCTCAGTTCCCTCGTCTGTAAATAGCACCCGCCTCCTAGGGCTGCGCTGAGGGTTCTAGATCAAGTGTCAGAGCAGCGGGCCCAGGGCCTGGCACGTGGTGGGGGCTCTGTAAGTTGAAGTCCTCATCTTCTGTTGAGGAGTTAGATCTCCTCTTCCTCCTCCTTTCCCACCAGGTCCCCCGATTCTAGCCTCTGATGCTGAGGAGCCTTATCAAGTAAACAGACTGGAACAACTAGTCAAGTCTTGGGGTTTTGAGGGGGAAGGTCCCCACGTGGACTGTGTGACCTGGGGCAAGCCTCTTCCCTTCTTCTGATCTTGGGTCCCTCGTCTCAGACCTGCAAAGGGCAGACCAAAAAGCCACTCGAAAGCCCCTTCCGGCTCTGCCCATCGGGTCTCCCTACAAGCCTCCTAGTCCTTCAGGTCCCGGGGCCCTGGAAGAGAGGCAGGTAGATGTGAAAATCACCTGCCAAGCTCCCTAGGATACGATGGACCCTTCCTCCTCACCGCTCAGTCCAGAGTCATCCCCTTGTTCGCCCCGCAGATATCCACCAGCCCCTCCTCTGTGGGAAGGCACCAGGACACGGAGATGAGAAAGTGCCTTTCACCCCGAGATATAACAGGCCAGCAGGCCGGACAGATGAGGGAACAAATGACTGTAATCCAGGGTGACAGGAGCCATCCCAGAGAAGTGCCAGGAGAGCACAGAGCAGGAAAGGAAGCGCGCCTCCGGGAAGAGGATGCGCGGGGTCAGGAAAGCCAGCGAGAGCGAGCACCGGAGCTCAGGCGCGAAGGGCAAGGGAGGAGGGGGCACCCCGCGTCAAGGGCACAGCACGGGCAAAGGCCCAGAGATTGGAAAGTCCAGCCAGTTCGGAATGACCTAGGAGTTCAGCAAAGCTCAAGGAAGTGGCTGGAAGACGGTGGGAGGCGAGGAGACCACTTGGGGGGTCTCCCACAGTGATCCAGACTAGAGGCTGTAGGGACATGAACTAGATAGTGCCTCAGTCATACCAGGCAATCTGGGGGCACAAAACCAGCCAGATGTGGAGCCTCCTCATCCAGCCGTTCACTCATCAGGAAATATTTACTGCCAGACACAGTGTGAAGCAGGGAACTTTCTCCAGGAGGGAGAAGAGGCCTGTACCCCAATATACTGTAAGGAATATACCTTACTTGGCTGTAAGGAAGTGCCATGAGCTGAGTGGGTTAAAAAGCCAGAAATTATTCTCTCACCATTCTGGAGGCTGGAAGTCTGAAATCCAGGAGTCAGCAGGCCGTGCTTTCTCTGAGACTCTGGGTAGAGCCCACCTCACCTCCTCCTGGCGTCTGGTGGCGGCTGTTAATCCTTAGCATTCCTTGGCTTGTAGCTGCATCACTCCAGCCTCCACCTCTCGTCACATGGCATTCTCCGTGTGTGTCTGTCTCTGTGTTTCTTCTCTCTTATAAAGACACCAGTCATATTGGTTTGGGACCCACCCTAACAGACTGTGACCTACATCTGCAAAGACCCAATTTCCAAATAAGGTCACATTCATAGAAACCAGGGGTTAGGACTTCAATGCACATTTTTAGGAGGGGGACACATTTCAACCCACAACGCCAAGTAACCACACTGCGCTGTGGCAACTGCCTTAGAGGAGTTGAAGGCAGGCCATGGGAATTCAACAAAGAGAGCTCTTGCAAGCAAAAGAATCCAGGGTGGCTTCCTGGAGGAGGTGGCCTTTCAGCTATACATTGATAGGTAGGCTTTAGACCTGCAGCTATGGAGAAGGAAAGGCATTGCAGGCAGAGGGTGGCGCCTGAGTGACAGCACGGAGGAGGGAACTGCAGGGCTGCAATGGTGTCCCTCTAGTTATAACGGGTGCTCAGAAAGTCCTCTCTCCCCCTCTTCTGCCCGCCCCCACATCTCGTGCAGCCCAAACTGGCTCCAGCTCCATCCCGTCTTGCTCTTGGGGTTGGTGGCGTTTGGAGCAATTCTGCTGCCTGGGATCATCATGATGTCCCTATTCACGTCCAAACCTGGATTTGTTTTTCTGAGCTGCCCTTAAGAAAAAAAAATAATAAACTCTATATTTATCAAGCAGCACACCAGTAGGAAATTATAACCTTTTAAAATAAATATGTGTCTAATTATAGGGAAGCACAGTTGACTTTTGCAACACTGTCAGGATTTCCCCTGCAGGCCAAGGCCACAGATAATGTTCCAACCCACCACTTCCCAGCCGAATCTCACTGGGCATTGACCTCAAAAATACCATCTCAGCCCGTCTCTCAGCAGCAGGGGGCCAGGCTGTGTTAAAATGCCCCGAGCAGGCTGCAGAGGGCACGGGGATCCCCAGGTTTTCCTTTCAGAGCCCTTGAGGAGCTCTCGACCACAAAGCCACAAGCCCCCAGACTGTGTGGCCTGCCTGCAGACCTTTGCCCAGCACACACTTCTGTGGCTGGCAGTTTTCTCCCTTCCAGAAAAGTCCCAGAGGGCGCGGCCTGGAGCCGTCGTGGGGGTGGAGCTATGCGCAGAGCCCGTCCAGGGCGGACACGCACTGGGCATTCCCTCCATGCCTGCACGCCTGTCGTCTTTCGTCTGCCAACAGTTACTGAGCTCAGAGTGCCGTGTCCACACACGGCGACATGAGAAGGGCCCACAAGACGCCAAGTGGGGCCTGGTGCATGTTGGTGCTAATACGTGGTAACTGTCATTATCTAGGGACAGTGTGCAATTAACTACCACCTACCAGGTGGGTCCCAGAATCCGCACATTCTGGTAGCAAGTATTTCCTGGGCACCTATGATGTGCCAGGTATTCGCCTGGCTCACTTCCTCAACTCCTTCAAGTCTTTGCTAGAATGTCGCTGGGCACCCACCCCCGTTGGCCCGATTTAATCCCTGTCCCCCTCCTAGCCCACTCTGTGCTCGCCCACCCTCCCTTACTCTGCTCAGCTTTTTCCCTAGTACTCACCTCCTCCTGCTACACCAGGTGACTTACCTTTTGTCTTTTGTTTTTGTCTGTTCCCCCAACTAGAAGGTAGACTCCACGGGGGGTAAGGGTGGGGGTCTTGGTTTGGTTACTGCTGTAGCCCCACTAAGTCAAGGCTTGGCACAGAGTGGTATTCAATTAATATTTGTTGACTTGACTTGAACTAAGATCATTGTTTTTGAAGACAGACAAATCGGGTTAAACTCCGACTCCTTACCAGCTGTGTGATGTTGGGCTTGTGACACAACCTCTCTGAGCCTCACCCTCCACTTCGGTAAAGCCGAGTATCCATGGGGCTGTGAGGAGATGTGATGCCTGTGGAGCCCGGGACGGTGCCAGGCACAAAGACACATCTCAGTAACTGGTAGGTGGGCTTCTGAGGGTCAGGTCTGGAGTGGGAATTCCACGGTTCATGGAGGCCTCAAGCGTCAGGCAGGCCTGGGTTTGACTTCTGGCACTGCCACTTGCTAGATCCATGACATTAAGCAGATCACTTCACCTCTCTGAGTCTCAGTCTCCTTTTTGTAAAATGGGGCTCAGACAGCACTCCCGCCACCTCAGAGAGCCGTTGTGACATGGTCTAAGGTGTGTCCGTGAAGCAAGGCACAGTGCCTGGTAGAGAGCAGGCATCGGGCTTACTGCTTCCTCCTTTCTCTCCTTCCAGAGGGGCTGTGGGGAGCTGAGGGCAGGAGCCTGCAAAGGCCAGAGGCCTGGGGCAGGGGCAGGGGCAGGGGCACTGTAAGACAGAAGGGCCATTGGCCATCCATCCCCTCCCGTCCTTCCACAATTACCCAGCCTGGACGTGCGCCCTGGGGATGATCCCTCCACCCCCACGTCAGCCCCCACGGCCTCAGCTCCCCTGAGGCCCCAGCTCTCTGCTTGTTTTGGCACTAAGGGGCCCTACGTGCCTCCGAAAGGAGATGATGGCTCCCCCAGGGCCCCCAGCACATGCCAGAGGAAGAGGGGTCTCCGGGGAAATGCAGGGCTCCCCAGGATTGGGGGTGGGGGTGCTGCCTGTCAGGGGCTGTGGATGCCTTTGCACCTACCAGCAGAGGAGGACGCGGAGGGGCCGGTGCTCAGCTCTGCGGCTGCCAGACGAGGTTGGGAGGCTTGGGTGGGGTGGGAACCAGAACAGGGAGGTAGCCATGGCAACCTGTCCTGACACTCCAAGCTAGGAGATGCCTGCCACCTTTGTGTCTGGATGAGACCCAGAGAGGGCCGGTGGGGCCAGGTCAGCCACCACCCCAGCCTTACTTACCTGACAGGCTGCTTTTGAGGGCTGTCCTGCCCCCACCATCACCAACAGAGTCGGGGGAGCCCTGATGCCAGCACAGGAGGCCTGGCAGCAGACACGGGGAGTGGGAGGGAGGTGACGCCACTGCATGTGCCGTGTGAGAGCCAGACTTATTTACAGTCCTGAAGGTGGCACTTCCACCAAGGCAGGGACGTGTCAGTCCCACATGGGCCGATGTCTGGCTTTCCTGTTGCGGCTGCTCAGTGGACGCTGACTAGAAAGGGTCCTGGAGCAGCCCCACTCTAGAGACGATGTCTTCCAGAGTTCCAGGGCCTCTCAGTCTGGGTGATGGCAGCAACAGAGGCCAGGACAGAAGACGCACACGGGACAGACGGGAGATGCCCACGGGACAGATGGGAGATGCACACAGGACAGACGGGTGATGCACATGGGACAGATGGGAGATGCACACGGGACAGACGGGAGATGCACACAGGACAGACGGAAGATGCACACGGGACAGACGGAAGATGCACACGGGACAAAGATGCACACGGGACAGAGAGAAGATGCACATGGGACAGACAGGAGATGCACACGGGACAGACAGGAGATGCACCCGGGACAGACAGAAGATACACACAGGACAGAGAGAAGATACACACAGGACAGAGAGGAGATGCACACGGGACAGACAGGAGATACACAAAGGACAGACAGAAGATGCACACAGGACAGAGAGAAGATGCACACGGGACAGAGAGAAGATGCACACGGCACAGAGAGAAGACACACACGGGACAGACAGAAGATGCACACAGGACAGACAGGAGATGCACACAGGACAGACAGAAGATGCACACAGGACAGATAGGAGATGCACACAGGACAGACAGAAGATGCACACAGGACAGAGAGAAGATGCACACAGGACAGACAGAAGATGCACACAGGACAGACAGGAGATGCACACAGGACAGAAGATGCACACAGGACAGATAGGAGATGCACAGAGGACAGACAGAAGATGCACACAGGACAGACAGGAGACACACAGGACAGATAGGAGATGCACACAGGACAGACAGAAGAGGCACACAGGACAGAGAGAAGATGCACACGGGACAGAGAGAAGATGCACACGGCACAGAGAGAAGACACACACGGGACAGACAGAAGATGCACACAGGACAGACAGGAGATGCACACAGGACAGACAGAAGATGCACACAGGACAGAAGATGCACACAGGACAGATAGGAGATGCACAGAGGACAGACAGAAGATGCACACAGGACAGACAGGAGACACACAGGACAGATAGGAGATGCACACAGGACAGACAGAAGAGGCACACAGGACAGAGAGAAGATGCACACAGGACAGACAGAAGATGCACACGGGACAGACACGAGATGCACACGGGACAGAGAAGATGCACATGGGACAGATAGGAGATGCACACAGGACAGACAGAAGATGCTCACAGGACAGAGAGAAGATGCATGTGAGACAGATAGGAGATGCACAAGGGACAGACAGAAGATGCACACGGGACAGAGAGAAGATGCACATGGGACAGACAGGAGATGCACACGGGACAGAGAGAAGATGCTCACAGGACAGAGAGAAGATGCTCACAGGACAGAGAGAAGATGCACACGGGACAGATAGGGGATGCACACGGGACAGACAGAAGATGCACACAGGACAGACAGAAGATGCACGTGAGACAGGTAGGGGATGCACACAGGACAGACAGAAGATGCACGTGAGACAGGTAGGGGATGCACACAGGACGAAGATGCACACGGGACAGAAGACTGAGCGAATTGAGTGCTTCAGGTCTGGTTGGGGAGACACAGGCCTCACATCCTCCCGGCACACTGGGCAGCCTGGGCTAGATGCCAAAGCAGCAGGTTGGTCCTTGGGGCTGTAGCGGGCTACCACACATGGAGCTCCTCTGCTGGGCACCCTGCTGGGCACTTTGCCTGCACCATCTCATCCAGCCCCAGAACTGCCTGTGAGGAAGGTGCTGTCAGGAGCCCCTTTCTCCAGCTGGTAAACTGAGGCTTAGTTAGCCCTTTCATAGAGCACACCCAAGTGGCAGAGCAGTTTTTAAAGCCAGCTCTGCCTGCCTCCTACGCCCATTTTGCAGATGAAGAAATCGAGGCCGGGGGAGGCCAGGGCCACCCAGCTAGGGAATATCAGAGCTGTCAGGCTGTGAGGCCAGGATGCTTAACCTGGGGTCAGTGAACTTGGGCGGGAAAGAAACACAACTGTATGTTCAATCACCTCAAACTGAAATCCAGCATTTCCTTCAAGGGGGAATGTAAGCAACACTCCACAGTTATATTAGCAACACCTGTGACTTTGTCACCACTCAAAATTGCAGATATTTTCATGTCACACCCTACATTTGTGGCAGATATCTTGAGATATCATTTGTGCTCATCACTACTTTGAAATGACAGTGGTTATTAGACCTGACATTAGATCTTTTAATTTAAAACATTAATAAAGAGGCATAAACATTGCTAGAGCCCAATTTAAAAGGTTTTGATCACTTTTTTTAAAAATATAATTGGCTTGTTTTGTAATCATGCATATTTTATGCATTTAAGAACATAGTTCTGAGAAACAGTCCACAGTCTACCAAACGGTCGCAGGGGTCACGGCGCAGAAACGGCGAAGATGCTCTGCTTCCGAGCCTGGGCGCCTGCCCTCCGACTCTCCTGCCTCCCAGGTGCTCGGCCGGTGGGCGCCACCTTTCCTCCCCCGGAGTGAAGGGACCGGCCAGGGGCTCGGCACATTTCGGGGGGTGCATCCCTCTCCTTCCCTCCCTATCCGACCCTCACTCGCCCTGTCCCATCCCTCGGCCACATGAGAGTTAAAATGCCGAATTCCCTGGAGATCCCACTCTCCCCTTTTACAAGCAAGTCATGTTTGTGCCAATTTCCAGGCGCCAATTATGGGCCAGCTCTTGGACCAATTAAAATGTGCAGGTGCCATAATGTCGACATCGACAGTCTGGGGTTATCTAGGCAGACATTTTCCATGAAATATTTATAAGGGACTCCGGGAACTTTAACCCCTCCGTGGCAGTGCCTGCTGGCTCTGGCAGGGCTCCTTGCCTGTGGAGTGAGGGCTGGCAGCGGGTGAGGGAGAGAGCTATGCAGAAGCCTGCAGCGAGGGGTGGGTGGGGGGCTGAGAAAGCTCAGGGGTGGGTATGTGGGGGAAACAGGACTTTTTTGAAAGTCTTAAAAAAAAGAATCTGTAGAATTAGACTAATCAAGAGGCTGATGTTCTGGAAAGAGCCCATGTGGGTTTCAGAAGACCCGGGTTTTAGTTCGGACCTGCCGTGTACTTGCTGTATGACCCGAGGTGAGTGAGTTGGGGCAGGCCCCTCTCCGGGCCTCAGTGTCATCATGTGTAAAAGGGAAGAAATGCCCCACCCTGTCCACCTCCCACAGCCATGGTGGGAATTAAATGGCAGAGTGAACGGGACAGGCTTTGGAAAGGGTTCAGAGCTGCCCTCAGGGAAGTTTCTATGCAAAGGGGCTCTGGCTCCAGAAGCAGACGACTCAGGATCTGGACTCTTCAGGTATCAGGAGGGGGGTGTCGGTCAGCCCTGCAGCCCCAGCACCTTGTGCTCTGCTTGGCACCGAGTGAGCACAGATTAAATGTTTGTGGAATGAATGAGTGACCAGCCCTGACCACATTCCCACATTGTGACGAGCTGTTAATGTCTGCCAGCTTCCGTCTCTTCACCTGCAGCGGGGGCTCTGGTCCCAGCCTCTCAGGGGTGCCTGATGATGAACGAAGACGCTGGCTCTCTGTGAAGCAGAAAGACTTTCCCACTTATAAGGGTATCGTCTGTGAGGCTGGGCGAGCTCCCCAGGGACGTCCCCGGGAGGGTCTCATAGAGCCGGCAGACACGGAGGCTGTGTGGGCTGATGGTGATAACGGCCCCAGTTTTTCACGCCTCCCCGCATCCTCGCCCTTGGGTCATGTCCTCCACGCTGACTCTGGCTTGGCCCTGTGACTCGCATTGGCCAATGAAACAGCAGCAAACTTGGTGCAAGCCGAGTCTGAAGGAGCACTGGTGCATTGCCATGTCCCTCGTGCTCCCCTGCCTTTGTCACAAGAATGTACCCAGGCCAGCTTGCTGGAAGGATCCGAGAGACCTGTGGAGGAGTCAAGGTGTCCCAGATCAGCCCACAGCCGAGATCAGCAGAGCCATCTCCCCAGCCTGCACCTCACCACAGAGAACAGAAGAATCGCCCAGCCAAACTGTAGATTGTGAGCAGTAACAAATGGCTACTGGTTTAAGCAACTAATTTGGGGGATGGTTTGTTACACAGCAATAGCTAACTGATACAGCGATTACATATGCCCACAGCTCTATCTCTTTGAAGAGACAGAGCAAAGATGATGTCCTCTTCCCTGTGGGTCACAAGGGCCGCTGCCCAAACAGAGAGGCAACTTGCCTAGAGCTGGAGGGTGTGACTTCTAGAGTCAGATAGTCCTGGGGTCCCATCCCAGCTGTGTGACCTGCAGTTAGTTACTTAATCACTCTGTGCCTCAATGTGCCCATCTGCAAAAGCATAGTTTCTTTGCCATAGTGTTGTGACAAGGATTAGAAAAGATATTGGATATAAAGTGGCACAGAAAAAGTGCTCAAAATGACATTTTTTGTTGTTGCTTATTTGGGGTGGTTGATGTTCAGTCCTTCTCCCAAAAGCCTCCGTTTCTCTCCCTCAGCCCAGATTGCCTGAAGGCTTTGCCAGGAACCTCCCCAGCGGAGGGAGACAAGCTGGCATCGGTAGCCACGTGCATTCGACTGGTACGGATGTCACAAACACTGCGATTTTTGCTGAGCAGAGTCTGCCGGTTGCACGGGAACAAGTCCTTCTGACGATATACAAGATTTAACCACTGCCAGAGCACTTTCACGTCCGTGCTCATATTGATAGTCTCACAAGGATCCCATGAGGTGGCCAGGCTAGCACTAGCAGCCCCATTTTACAGATGAAGACACTGAGGTTCAGAGAGGTTCCCTGAGTTGCGGGAGCTAGGATTTGGTCCCAGGTTGTCTGGTCACAGAGGAGACTTGCCTCCAGTCCTGGGCCACTCAACCTCTCCCCACCGGCAAGTCTTGTCCTCGGAGATGCTGGTCCAAGCTCTGGAACCCCTGGGTGAGAGGCGACATCCTCCCCTTCTAGAATCCTGAAGGTACCTTTGTGGGAATCTGATTTTATTCCCCCAGGGGGAGGCTGCTGTTCCTCTCCCCGAGCCATTGGAATAGTTTGGGAATTATGGTGGGAGATTCCTTTAGTGTTTAGCAAAATCAGGATTTTAAATTAAATGCTCTTAGGCAGGGGTTCCCTTCACACCGGCTGTCCCCCCTGACGTAGGTGAGCCATCAGTAACAAGGCTGGCCCCGCAGAGGTCCCTGCCCTACAGCCTGGCACCGTGACGCCCGCAGAGCCTGGTTAGGGATATGCCACCATCTCCCCGCCTCCCCTTCAGGAACCTTAACCTCACCCCCGCTCACCGGCACGAACAGGAGGAGTTCTTGCCAATTTATGTATTTACTCACCCTGAATCCTGACTCTGCCCCCTTTCCGTCTCTTCTTCTCAAAAAGTTACTTTCAGAGTTTGCCAAGGAGGCTGGAAGGTTGTTATGGCTTCAGGAAGGTCCAAAACACAACTGAAAAATGAAAACACAGCACTGCAATAATAGTAAAGAACACTGGGAAAGAAATGCCCCGTAAACCAGCTTTTCTGTTGGCTGATCCCCTTCCGTGGGCACGTAGAGTATTAAATAGGTGTAGCCAGAGTGAATGTTCCATTTTGCTGTCTGCTCTAGTCCCTCCCTGTCCTATCATAAGCATTTTCCTTGTTACTGCACATTAAATTACGGCGTTTCCACCAGCAGAATTTTAGACAGTCATGAAAAAGTGATTGTTACGAAGACCAGACTGTTTCTGGGAATGCAGTGATGAGGCAGCTCCCTTTCTCATTCTGTGGTTTGTAAAAATTGCGAAGAGGCTCCAAGGCCTCAGATGGCCCCTGGAGCTCCCTGTCTGAGGGCAGAGGAAGGTACAGATCGTCTGAGAGCGGGCTGAGCCAGGTGGTCCGGAGAATCTCAGCCACGGGCATGTGTGTGCCCTACCCCAGCCCCAAGGAAAGCGCCTGTGCCCGGCCCTTCCCCGCGCTAAGGTTAGGGCTGCTGCTGCTGCTTCCACTTTCTATCTCTGAGCTGTCACTCTCCTGGACCATAAGGGCCTGGGAGGCAGCAGTGTCAATTCCCAGGACTCGGCCATTTTCCTCCCATAGTGTGGTTTGCATAAAAGATGGGGACAGCGATGCGATGATGAAACAGAGGAAACATAGTGTCAGATACAGCACGTTGAGAGCCTCAGACAGGCGTTGGGACCCCAGCTCCCTCACCGGTGAGCTGGCTTTTGTCCTCTTGACCTTGGCTTACCCATACATCATCTCATTTGAGCTCACAACTGCCTTGAGATGGAGGAATTACCATCGTCCTCACCACCATCATCATCCCTGTTTCTGAAGTTGGGGAAACTGAGGGCAGGTTAAGTGGCTGCTTCAGATAGGACCTAGCGAGGGAGAATTAGAGAAACCTGGTTCTGAATCCGGCCCCCACCACCTACCATCTGACCTCCGTGAGTTTTGCAACCTCTCTGAGCTTCCATGTCCTCACACACCCAGGCGCTGCAAACGCTCGATAAATTCTAACAGTTCATCCCTTCCCACGTGCTGGGAGCAAATATGCGCTTAGCCAAGGAGCTGTGCAGACTCCGGGCGGTGAGTGGCCCTGCCTGAGTCACTCGGGAACGACTTGTCTGAGGTGGGCCCACCATGGGTGTTGGTGAGGGTGGGCCTCTGAGGGTTCCTCTCACATCCTCCACCTCCTTCTCTCTCTCTCCAAGCCAGTCCCACCGTGGCTGTGAAGAACAGTTCCACCTTCCTACCTCAAGCCCTCCTCTGGGTTCTGTGCTCTGCCTCAGCAGACTCCCCACCCACCTTCTCATCCTCCTCAGAACAGGCTCACAGCTAAAGGTCTGCCCTCAGCCCCTCATTGCTGAGAGAGCCAGACTGGAGGCAGGGAGGCCACTGAGGGGGTCTTGACAGGAAGTTCTCCAGGAGAGAGATGATGGAGCCAGGAAAGGGGTGATGGAGCCAGGGAAGGGGTGATGGAGCCAGGGACGGGGTGATGGAGCCAGGAGAGGGGTGATGGAGCCAGGAGAGGCTGGCTCTGTGATGGCACTATGATGGACGGGGGCGGGGGAAGATTGAGGGTGGTTAAGAGACAGAATCCACAGGGCTTCAAGTGGATTGGAGGCAGGGAATAGGGGTGATATAGGAGCCTATGAGGACCCCCAAAACTTGGTCTTGAGGCCATGGAGGACCAGGTTTGGGTAGGGATGTCGAGTCTGATTTCTGATACATTGCGGGGGGTGCAGAAGGGACAGGTATCTAATTACCAGAGCTCAGGAGAGAGGCCTGGACTGGAAGGAGCACCTGAGGCTCCTCTACCAAGTGATGCCCGGAAGTCTGGGGAGTTGTTGGGGTGTGGGGAAGGGAGAAGACTGGCTGGGTCTGGAGAACACTGTTGGGTCCTCCATTCTCTCTTGTAGCCCCTTCATGTCACCGCAGCTCCCTTGGGTGGTACAGATGGGACAGCAGGATGCTTACTGCCTGTCCAGTCAAGGCCCCTCCTCTCATAACCTCCCTCTGCCAGAGATCTCCTTAGCCTGTCCACCAGTCCTGACCCGCAACCCACTAAAGGCAAAGGATTTGGTTTGTAGAAACTGCCCATTTGCTTTTCCGCTTCCAGCGGCAGCCAGAGCGTCAAGAGGCCCGTCCAGCTGTGGGCCTGGAGCAATCAGCTCAAAGCCAGGACCGAGCCTCTCAGAAGGGGAGCGGCAGCTCCTGGGACCAGAGCCCCAGGCCCGCGGGCCAGGCCTGCTTCTCCTGACGGGATGTGGGAGGCGGGAATCTTGGGGACCCTGGCTGACCTGGGGCGGGGAGCACCAGCCCCAGGAACGTGCCTTTCCTTTCAGCAAGAAGCAGTAGCTTACTGTGGGGGCGAGGGGTTGGAGGGGAGCAGAGGGGCCCTGGAAGAGTGCTCACCGGAGCTGGGCCTCAGAGCTGCTCTGCATTCCTTCTCGAACCTCTGCCCCTGAACCTTCAGAGAGCATCAGTTTGCTACTCTGCAGAATTCACACATCAAATTTTTTTTGAGTGACTTCCAGGTGACAAGGACGCCCTTAGGTATTGGGCACAGAGCGGGTGACAGAATCCTGCTCTCTTGCAACCTATATTCCAGTGAAGAGAAATCAGGCGTCATACTGCTTGCCCTGTGGACCTAGTAGCCACTAAGAGGGAAACCTGGAGGGGGAAGGCACTTGCCCGGGGTCATACAGCAATCTGAACCTGAACCCAGGTGTCCTGGGTGCTCCCGAGCACGGCTCCTGTCACCCCAGGCTGCTCTGCTCTAAGGAGTTCAAGTGGGTGAGAACGTCTCCGGGTCCGGGTTGTTAACCTTGTCGTTGGAGGAAAGAGTAGGTTTGAAAGCTCTAGCAGCAGCTGCTGGTGGCCTCCCTCAGCCAAGGAGCCTGACAAGGGGCTGTCGGCCCCAGAGTCCAGGGTCCCTGTCCCCTCCCACACTGACAGCGTGGACCAGATGGGGCTGGAGGTGATGGAGGGCGTAGGGGAGTGGACTGCCTGTCAGCTTTAAGGGCCCCCTGCTGGGAGGCAGAGACAGGCCTCACGGGGAGGCCTAGACTTTGGGGGGCTGCCTCCCCGGGCTGGGGCTGAGCCCGGGTCTCTTTCACGCCCTGGTGGGAACATCACAGACCAGTTCCTGAGCCGCCTCTGTGACAGCCCTGACAGCTGATCTCCGAGGCTTGTTACTAGGAGTGACCATTTCTCCCTGCTATTGCATTTTTACAGCCCACAGCTGCTCTGGATAGCATTTTCCCGTTAAATTAGATGTTTTGCAAAAAAAAAAAAAGAGAGACAAAAAGGAATGGTAATCATAACGATCAGTAATACGTCACGTTGCTGTAAGCAGACAGCCTCCTGGCTTCCTGGGACCTCTGGATCGGAGGCCGAGTGTGGGAAAGCTTGCTCTAATGAGGCGACGGGGGAGGCCGGGTCTTCCCAGGGGGTGTCCTCCGCCGGCCGGATATTTCACGCAGCGCGCGTCTGGATGACTTCTGCCTCAGGGAGAGGCAGCGCGTTTATGGGGAGGCTGGGGGAGGCGGGGGAGGCCCACCAGGGAAAGTGAATCACGAGAGAAGGATGTTTGTTGCCCCCAATCCTGCCTGATGAGTCTTTGAAGAGGTGGGGTGCTGTCCAGGATCCCCCAGCTGGGTTTCCGGAGAGTTCTGAGTCCTTGCCCTGGATGCTGCTGTGGGCCTGTGTGTTCCCACGGCCCATCCCGCTTGCCAGGAGGCAGAAGCCTTTATGGATGAGAGAACTCACGTGGGCACGTGTGGGGGGGTCCCAGGCTCTGCCAGCGGCACCTCTGTGATCCAACCAGCTCTCCTCTGAGAGCAAATAAATTGACTACAGAAGGACTTAGGGAAACTCAGAGAGGAGAACTGAAAAGAAGGCTCTAAATAAACGTAATATATAAAGTGCTTGAGCACTTGGGAGAGGGCTTGGGCTCCGAGGAAGGGCAGGAAAGGGAGAGTTAAATGTTTATGAGCAAGTGGCAGATCTTACTACTCAGACTTAAGGGGGAGGCAATGAGCACAGAGAGCTTCAGGGACTTGCCCCAGGCCACACAGCAGCCCCATATCCAAAGGCTTCTCTTTCACCCAGGCAGGGATCATTCATCCTAGTGGCTCAGTCAGCGAGGTACGTTGAGCGCTGCTGGGGACCAGGCCCTGACCTCGGGCCTGGGGACATGGAGAGTGAAAACACACCCCTGTCCTCAGAAGTCCATGGGACAGCAAGGGAGAGAGGCACATGGCAGTTATGATGCCGGGTGAAGAGAGCCCTGGTTTATTTTCGACTTATTGCCACAGTTCATTCCTTGAGGGATTTAAGGCAGCAGGACAAAATGCAGTGCCAGAGGCAGGAAGAAAGAGTCTTGGGGGCAACAGTGGGAGAGATGGTCTTTGTGGGGGCAGGGGCGGGGCAGGAGGAGTGGTGCTGGAGGGGACTAAGGAGACCGTCCCCTGAGTCATGCTTCCGGTTGATCCTGATCCTGAAAGATGAACAGGAGCTTGCCCAGGTCACAGGGCCCCAGGTGGAGGAGAAGGTCCATCAAAGGCCCAGGAGGTGGGACGAGCAGGGCATGTGCCAACGGCATGATGGCTGCCTTGCAGGGGCAGTGAGGGTGCCAGCTGGGCAGGTCAGCAGAGGCCAGGCTGGGAAGGGTTTGATGCCAAGGTATATGGACTTTTTCCCATAGGTAGTGAGGAGGCAGAGACAGATTCTGGGAAGGTTAGTGTCAACGTGGGGTGGGTGTTCTAGAAAGATCTGTCCCATTGTGGTGAGGCTGATGGAGGCAGGAGGCCGGCCAGGGTGCTTTGTCAGTGGCCCAGGTGGGAGGGAATGAGAGAGAGTCTGACCCAGGGCGCTGGCAGTGGGGACGGAGGGTGGAGGGAAGGTTAGCTACAGTCATTTTGATGGAAGGGGTTGACAAGGCTTTCCAGGTGAGGAAGCAGGGTTTCCCAGCTGCCTCTGAGGGTCCAGCTTAGGGAGATCCCAGGTAGGCGGAGACAGTGTTAACTTTCAAGCTTCTGGACCCCCAGCCTCGTCCACCACTGCTGCTGAACCACTCTCTCTCTGGTTGGGAAACCTGAGTAATGTAAAGATGCCAGGTTTGGGAGTCCAGCAGATGTAGCTTCTAAGCCCAGCTCCTCCGTTACCAGCTGTGCAACCTCGGACGAGTCGCTTCCCCTCTCTGAGCTTCTGGGCTCCAGTTTTCTTATCTGGAAATGGGATAACCTGGAGGCAGGGCTGACTTGAGGATTACAAACTCTGTGTTTGTTTCAGGTGGGTCCCAGCAGGAAACAGACGGCTCACTCAAGTCGGGTAACCTGAGGAGCGTTTCACAAAGGGGCTGTTTACAGAGATCTGGGTGGGATGTGGGGAAACCGCAGGGGACAGTGCAGTGCCCCAGGTGACAGTGGTCCCAGTTACCACCCCGAGGCCTGTGCGGGGAGGGCCACCTGGTAGGAGCTGTGACCTTCAGTCTAGGAATGCGGCAGCTTCCTCTGCCCTATTCTGGTTCTGAGCCCTGGTCCCCTGGTCTCCCGCAGCCTGTGCCCCAGGAGACTGAGTGCGTCTCCCCTCGATGTGAGAGAAGCGGTGGGTAGCCCTCTTGACTCCAGCCTCCTTGACCAAATTAGATGGAGAGGCCAAGAAAGCTACTGATACAAAATCAAATTTATCCTAAGCTCTCACTGGCAGGACCCGAAATCATCTTTGTCTCTCTATTCTCCATCTCTCCCTACTACCTTCTTCTCTTTCCTCCATCTCTCAAGCTCCCTTTTCCTCCTCTCTTCTCCCTCTGTCCTTCTCTCCCAATCCCCCACTTTTGATCTTCCCCAACAGCCCACACCCTAACGGAACCGCTCTCCAGTCAGAACTGCCCTCTCTTTTGGCTTCACCTCTGTGGCTTTGGCCGGAGGGAGCGAGGTGTGGCGTTAGCTGGTAGGTGTTGGGGTCGGTATGTAACAAGCGGAGGCTCTCAGGGGCTCCACGGGGTAGAGAGGCTCAGCGTTCCATTTGCACCCAGAGTTCTCGGCCATCTGGAGTGATTGGCCTGCATCAGTGTCAGCCTGCCCGACGGTCTGGGCCATCCAGTGGGATGGTGGTCAGTCCTGGGGACAGGGCAGCTGCTCTGTGTCTGCTGGGGGAGGGGAAAGCCAGCCAGAATGTTGGCACTGTTTCAGGTGACCAACGGAGAAGGACGAGGAAAGATGGGAACTAACTAGATGGAACCTAGTGTGTGCTAGGCACTGGGCAAGGGGCATTTATATATTTTATCTAATGCTCACGTAGGCCCTACATAGTACTCCCCATTTTGTAGATATTCTCCCTAGTTTATGGATAAGGAAAGCAATATTGAGGGCCAGCTAAGGGCTCAGGTCTGTGGTAGGTCCTGGAGGAACCAGTAGAGCACAAGTCAACAACTTTATTACTTGGGCATCTACCATGTGCCAGGCCCCGGGCTGTGCTGAGGAAGACTGTTCTCATCTCATACAGTTCCAGAACGGAGTGGAGAAGGCTGGTGGTCAGAACCCCGGGATGTCGGGGCTGGAGATTACTTAGACATCTTCTAGAAGCCCAGCTCTTCCACTGAACAGATGGGCAACTGAGGCCGAGAGGGAAGCAGTGGCTTCCCCACGCCACACGGCGAGTTTTCTGAGTCTGCCTCGCAACGCTGCTTCTGGAAGATGTTTGTTCTGCTCCTTAGGCTCCCCTGTTTTGACGTTGATTTTTATTCCCCCACTTAAACAATTAAGATTTAATACACCAAAAACAGATCATTATCTTCCTAACGTTTCAAAAGCAAGATTACTATTTGTAACACAAGTAATTAGCTACCTTCTGGTGTTTTCTCACTTCCCTTTTCCCCAAAGGACTGAGCTTTTGGGGGGGGTAGCAGAGGGCCCAGCAATTAGGGGGTGCTGGTCAGAGCTGTGGCCCTGGCGCAGGCAATAGGGGTGCCGGGATCTTGGGAGCTGGAAATGCTCTGGGAAGTTAGGGAAGCGAGCTGAGGTTGGCTCTGGGGGGTCGTGCAGATGTGCAGAGTCCTCTTTGGGGGTGCTGGGTTGGTTCCGACAGCACTGGAACATTCCTATCCATACGGCTCCCTGAGCCGCATCGCTGCGCCGGTGGAATAAAGACGGCCACCCACCTCCGAAGGAGATGAATGTGGGAATCAACTGTAGCAACATATGTGGGCTCTTCCCATAGGGGGTCTCCGAGGGGTCTATGAGCCGTCTGCATTTAAATGGAACGTGTGGATGCTTTTAAATTGTTCTGGAAGTGGGGTCCATAGATTTCATCAGATTTTTTTTAAATGGCAGAAAGAAGAAAGATTTATTTACTTCATTATGAAATCTACATAAAGAAGAGTATGTAAAGTGTATGTGTATAATGTAAAGAGTCATGAAACAAATGTTTGTGTACCAATCCTCTTCATTGAGAAAACAGACACTGTCAGTATCTTAGATGCCTGGTGGTGGGGGGGCTGATTGTGTCTCCCTCCTCCCCCCAGAGGTAACTACTATCCTCATTTTTTTTAAAAATTATCATTCTCTTGCTTTCTTTATCGTTTTCCCACCTATGGACCTATTCCTAAACAAATCCTTGCTTAGTTGTGTCCGTTTTTGAACTTTTAATGGATTTATACTGTAAATATTTGGACTTGCTTCTCGAGGGCTGTATTACATGGTTTTTGAGAGCTGCTCCTGTCGAGCACGACCCTGAGGTCTGCTCCTTTTCTCTGCTCCGTAGTCTTGCATTACATCACTCTAGCTCAGTGGGTTCCGCATATTCGGGATATTTCCAGGATTTGACCTTTGTGAACAATGTTCTGTAGACATGCTCTTATATGCGTGCAGGACTTTCTCTAAGGAAAATAACTGGGAAGGGGGTTGCTGGGTCATGGGGTGTGTGCACATGCAGCTTTACCAGACGGCACCAAACCATTTTCCAGAGTGTTCCTACCAATGTCCACTCTTGTCAGCAGTGGATGAGAGTTCCGGTTCCTCCTCACCTCACCAGTGTCGATATTGTCAGGCATTTTCATTTTTGCTAATCTGGGGTGTGTGTGGATTGGTAGTATTATTTAATTTGCATTTCTTCGATGATTAGCAAGATGAGCACTTTTTGTTTATTAGCCATCTGGGTTTCCTTTCTGTAAAGTACAGTTCAAATCTATTACCCATTTTTCTGTTCAGTTGTGTGGTTTTTTATTGATGGAGTCCAATCGGGTTCTTTGGTTTTGTTTAATATATTCTAGATATCAATTCTTTGCAGTTAAATGAGTTGCAAATATCTTCTCACACCGTGGATTTTCTTTGGACTTCCATCCATCGTGTTTTCAAAGGGTCCATGATCCCAGGATAGGTTGAGAACCACTTACTTTAGAGGGTCTAGAACCAGGAGGCCCGTGCGCCAGAAAACCCTCAATTTTTAAGCTCAATGGTATGATAGCAAATTGAACCAGAAGTCAAGAATATCACATCAAAAGTCAAGGTTTGTAGCTTCTTTTGAACTCCCAGACTATCTGGGCCTGCAGCCCCTGCATAGTGGGGGCTGATGGCTGGGGACAGGGCCACTGCTGGCCTTCACCCCAGTCCCCACTGCTTCCCAGACACCGAGGGTCCACAGCCACTTAGCATCGTTGGGCTGCCCTTGTTTCCTTGCACCCACCTGGTTCAGCTGGCTGTGTCACCTGCAGGTAAATGCACGCTGTTACCACCCAGCCCCTCTGCACCTCGTCATACTCTGCAGAGCTCTAGCTACTCCCGTGCTTGTCATAACTCCTGTTGTCACGTGGATGCCTCTCGTAGGATCACCCCTTAGAGCTCATCTCAGTCACTGAGTCCTGAGCAAAAAGGAATTTCACCTTATCTTCCGAGTGGGTTCAGTCAAGGCCTGTGAGGACCTGGCTCCTGAAGGAGCACAGAGAGAGAAGGAAGTCTCCAGAATCGGGCCCCTGAAAGGACCCCTCCATGGCAGGTGCTGGGAGACGCCATCGTTCGTCTGGGAGAACTGGTGGTGACCAGTAACTCGGACCGACGTGAGCAGAGAGCCCATCCCGTTGACCTCCAGACGAAGGAGACGACACAGCTATCGTCGGAGATACTTGGTTTTCTGTTTATTGGGGACGGCTTGATTTGCATCTCATTTACATCCATTAGTGTGCAGACTCTTGAAGGTCCAGACTCTGGGTATCTGAGATAAAATAAAATGATACAGCCTGCTACAACTGGACTCACACACGCTGTGGGGGGGTCTAACAGGCCTGAAGCCACGTGGGATCTTTGATGCTGCTCATTTCTTGAGCACCTACTCTGTAGCAGCTGTGGTGCGAGGAACTCTCCACGCAGTGTCTTCTTCTAGCGTGAACGCAATTCCCTGGGGCAGGGCAACTCAGTCCTCATGTTCAGGTGCTGAAATGGAAGGTTGCCTGGGTCACCTCCCGTAATGGTGGTTACCCACGCAGGCACTGGAGGCAGACAGACCTGTCTGGATCCAGCTCTGGCCCTCGTCATCGGGGTGTTCTTGCACGAATTACTTACTGCATTGGAGCTTCAGTTTCCCCGTTGATAAAATGGGAATCATACATACTCATCTCTTAAAGTTCGTGTGAGGATGCAATGAACCACGTGGTAAAACATTTAGCCCCAGGCTCCCATGGACTGAGATGAGAAGGAGTGAGGATTGAAAGTCAGTCTGATTCCTGCTTCTCTGGTGTCCCCAGTGCCTCCCACTAAGGCACTCTCTTTCCCCATTAGCCACAGGCACCAAATGCCAGTTTCCTGCCCTAACCTGCCAGGGGCCACCCCCTCCTCCTCACCCGCCTACAGAGTGTCGTTGCCCTGGGGAGAACACGCAGGTGGCGGTGGGCTGGGCGGGCTCGTGTGTCCATTGCACGGGGATGCCACTGCGGGAGGCTCTGGGGCGGGGACTTGTTGCCCTGGCGTTAGTCACCACCGGCCCTCACTGGAGAAAAGCTGGATGAGGCACAAGTTTCTCTTGGTATTTTTGTTATTTTTTCCTCCTCTCTTTGTGAGCTGTTGTCCCATCAGCGAAGACGTGGATGCCCATGTTCCTAAAAACAGCTGGGGTATCTAGGACCTGCAAGACCAGCCTACCGCTATGATGCAGAACTTCCTGCGGTGTCCCAGACAAATCTAGAAACTGGCCACTGCAAAGCCCTTTCTGGCCTTTTCCCCTCTGCTCCCAAGTCTGACCTGCCCACTCTGGTGGCTGGGTTGGTTTCAGCCCCCTGAACCTTGCCAGGAGAGTGGGGTGGGAGAGTGGGCTTTGTGGGTCAGGCCACTTGGGTTGGAACCCAATTTCTGCCACTCGCTCACTAGCTGTGTGTCCTTGGGAAAGTTACTGAACTTCTCTGTGCTTACGTCCTTATCTGTAAATGGGGATAATAATAGTCTTATCAGGCAGTTGTGTGCATTATATGAATTTGTGGATAACACTTAGAACAGGGCCCTGCTTGGACTGAGTGCCCCATGTTGACTATTACTATGGTTAGAGTGCAGTGTTGTGCAAGAAGTGTGGGCTTTACCTGGGTTCTAATCCTGGTCCCTCCACTAAGTTGCCCTGTGACCTTAGGTGTCGCCCTTAACCTCATCAAGCCTCGTCTTGCTTGCCTACCCCGAGGGTGGCAGGACCTGCTTCATGGCTGTGTGACCTGTGTAGTTACACGAGGCCCCGTGCTCAGAAGGGCCCTGCACTTGGTTTACTGCTCTGCTGTTGCCATCTTGAAATCTCTAATTCTTTCTGAGCCAAGGCCTCTCCTTTTCTTTTAGTAGTGGGTCCTGCAAACCACGTTGTATGCTTCTCTCTCCCATCTTGCACCTCGCCCTTGCAGAGCTGGGCACACGGCCCATTACCATGTGCAGAACTCAGGGGGCTCCTCTGACCCTCCCTCTCCAGCAGTATCTGGATCCGCCCTGGGTTCACCAGGCTCTGGGCCCTGAGGGCACAAGGAGGATTGCCCCTCATGGGGTGACATGGAGCTGTTTTCAGTGGAAATTTGTTGGCTTGGGATTCGGACCTTGGAATGGGTTGATTTAGGCTATTTGCTGCTGTGGACCTGACCATACATTTTCCGTATATTAGGTGATTTCAAGAAACAAAAATCAATTTTAATAGCAACAGTCAGAACTATAGAAGACTGCAACTGGTATCAGGGTCCTAAGTTACACCTGGGTTTATAGGACAGGCAGGCAAAGAGCCAGGGGTCTCCAGCTCACTGCTGCCTCCCCAGCACTGGGGGTCTGTGGGGGTGGGGATAGAGGGTGGGAGTGGGTGGGGAGCTCATCAGAGTGGATGGAAGATCTACACGTTTTGTGTAACAGCTGGTTAATCTTTAAGCCGGAATATATTCTTTATTCAATGATAATTATTAATTGTTTCATAGTTAATTCATTCTCATGGTTGAAAATCCAAAAGACTTAAAAGGGCACAGAGAGAAAAGTCTTGCTCTGCTCTGTTCTCCTTCCTGGAGGCAACCGATATTCTCAGTCTCTCATGTGCTTCCAAGAGAGGGTTTATTTATACTCAGGAAAAAAATTTATATTATATATTTATATTCATATAGTTCTCCCATTTTAATACAAATGGTCGCATACAATAGCACTGTCTGTACCTCGCTTTTTCACGGTATATCCTGGAGATGGTTCCTTATCCACCCACATCGGGTTTCTTTTATATGGCTGCACAGCAGTCTGTTTAGAGAGGCCCCCTAATTTATTTAACCAGTCCCCCATTGACGGATGTGTGGGCTTTTCCATTCTTTATAGGCGTGAGTCTGTAACAAATTCTATTCTCCCTCACTCCGCTGCTGACAGCGCTTGTTTCAAGGGGCAAATGGTGTCCTTCCCTCGCAAGCTCTGCCCAGTCGTTCAATTTTCCTCACATACCATCTGTTACAGCTCCAACTGATTTCTAGGTATGTTTCTTAAAGACACGGGCCCTCTTCCTTCCTCGTTCTTCTCCTGTACCCTTCCTTCCGCTCTTCTAGAAACCTTCAGGAGTCCACTCTGAATGCTCCATCTCCCTCAACTCCCACATCCAGTTTCTCAGTCTCACGTTCAACACCTCCCGGCCCACCTGTGTCCTCCACTGCCCACCTCCTGAGCCCAAGGCTCTACTATGTTGGGCTTGGACCATTGCAGTAACCTCCTCTCCTGCTGGTGGAAACCACATCAGGTCGCTCCTCTATCTAAAGCCCTGTCATGGCTCCCTGGTGCCCAGGGGATAAAGCCCCAAATCTTCACGCCTCCCTCCCCCACCTCCTGCCATTCTCCCCGCTCATTATCCTACAGCCACACACGGAGCTCTTCTCTGTCTCTGAGCTTTTGTGCGTGCTGGGCCTTCTTCCTGGGGCACCATCCCCACCCCAGACACCGTCCTTCACCTTCCTAACACCCACTCCCTTGAAGTCTCAGCTTAGCTGGCACTTCCTCAGGGGGCCTGCCCTGACCTCCCATCTAAAAGCAGTCATCCATCCAAGGTGCTCTGGCGCCAAGCTTTGTTCATTTTCTTCCGCCATTCATCACTATGTGTAATCGGACATGTGCTTGTGTGTGCGTCAGCTTAGTGTCTGTTCTCCCCACCGAATATGAGCTGCCTGAGGGCAGTGGTGCGCGTCTTACTCTCTGCTCCAGCTCTTGTCCTCAGTGTGGGGCCTCATCCCTGTCTGTCGAATGGATCAGCATTTTTGAGCGCTTGTTCCTTGCCAGGCCTTGTGCTCAGCACTGGACATTCAAAGTGTAATGCGACTCACTGAAGTGCCCAGATAGAAGCCAGAGGGATGTGCACCTTCCTGGTGATGTGACCCGACAAGGAGCAGCTAAGGCTACCCCTGAGGAAGTCTAGAAGGATGAGGGCCCTTCGCCAGTGAGGAAAGAGGAAAAGGACATTCCAGGCAGAGGGCACAGCATGAGCAAAGGCAGAGACGTTCAAGTTCACGGCCCGTTTGGGGAGAGGGTGTAGACCAGAGGAGCCAGAACACAGGTGTGTGCCGAGACAGGACGAGGTGAGCTGGGGCATTTCACGGAGGGCCCACTGGCATGGGTCAAGGAATGTGAATATTTTTGTTGTTTTCTATTTCTTTGTATCCCTGGTCCTTCTCTCATACCAGACATATGGTGGAGGTTCAGTGAAAAATACCAGATGTAAACTGATAACACTAGACGTTACCTGTTTTACAGAAGGAAACTGATGCTCCTAGATTCAAAAGTGACTCGTCTCACACCTCCTTATTCTCTTCTGTCATATTTATTGGAAGTTCCTTCCGTCCGTTAGTGGAAGCTAAGCTACTGTACAAAGAGACTCTCTCCCAACCCCCCCCCCCCCAAATCCAGTACCATAAAGAACAAAGAAATTTCCTTCTGTTTGTTGTAGTGGCTTTGGGTGGGTAGATCTCCTCACCCAATGGTTTGAAGACTCAGACGCCTTCTGTCTTGTTTCTCTACCTTTCCCTAGGGTGTTGTAAACATCTTCATGGGTGAAGCTGGTTCTCAGCCATGTCCCGGCTGTAGACAGCGGGGAGGGGAAAGAGATCAAGGAGGAGGTGAGCCTTGTCTGAAAGGCTCGGCTCAGAGGGAGCACACATCACTTTTGCTGACATCTCACTGGCGAGAACTTGACTTAAGTGCAGAGAAGGCAGCAAGCATGGTCTAGCTGGGCAGCTAAGTGCCCACCTACAATTCTATGACTCGGGAGGAAGACGAGAACGGATCTGGTGGACAACTAGCAGAGGAACCCGCTGCAGCAAGCTCCAGTTCACCGGGAGCAGGTGGCTGGAGGCTGGGCTGTGGGTGACTCCAGGTCCCTCACACTTCCATCACCCAGGGAGTGGAACCATGAGCTCTGTCTCTGCCCCCAGGTGTCAGGGAGAGGCTGTTGGGGCTCCCCTGACCTCAGCCTGCCCCTTTCTCTGAACGATGCTCTCAGCGGTCGGACCTCTCCTCGGCCCCTCTCCTGTCTTTCATTCCTGGCTGGTGATGACTCTGAGCCAGACCTGGACCTTGGCCCTGCTGCTCAGCAAGTAAGTATCAAGGTCCACATTCTAATGGCTTTTAGGGACGATGTAACAGGAGAAACTCTTCTAAGTACTTGAGAAGTACCTTTTGAGATACAGGAATGAGCCATTAATTACAAATCATTATTACCCAGTGGTTAACATAGGCCCTGCTATGGACTGAATGCTTGTGTCCCCCCAGAATTCATATATTGACTCCTAACACCCACCGTGATCGTATTAGGAGGTGAGGCCTTCAAGAGGTGGTTGGGTCACGAGGGCTCTGCCCTCATGGGATTAGTGTCCTTATAAATGAGGCCCCAGAGAGCTCCCTTGCCCCTTCCCCCACGTGTGGTTACAGCTAGAAGGTGCCACTCATATGTGAACAGGAAGCGGCCCTCACCAGACACCGAATCTGCCAGCACCCTGAGCTTGGACCCCCCAGCTTCCAGAACTGTGAGAAGTGAACTTCTGTGGTCTGTAAGCCCCCCCAGTCTGTGGTATTCCATGATAGCAGCCCGAACGGGCTCACAGCCCCAAAGCCTCTTCCTACCAATATTGGCATAGCCCAATAGGGGTCACTGTATGTACCTGAAAGTAACAAAACAGCATTTCAAAGTCCTGGAATATAAATCCAAATTGGACTTTTATTACAAGTAGTATGAAACCTCATTAATATTAAAACTAATAATAGCTAATATTTATGAAGCACTTACTGTGTCAGGCACTATGTAGTACAATCTCTCACTTAATCCTTACTGCCCTGGCGTGGAACATAATTGATTAGCCCCGTTTTCAGACAAGGAGGCTGAGACTTAGAGAGGTCAGGTGACTTGACCAAGGTCACACAGTTAGGACAGAGCAAAGCTGGGGTTTGAGCCCAACTCCTGAACCTTGGTTCCTGAGAAGCTGCTCGCCGAAGCATCGTGGAGGTGACTTTTCCTGAATACCTGCAAGGCACTACACAGCTTCTTGATGGCACAGCACCTGTTTGTCTCTGTCCTCTTCTCAGTTGAAGAGACGGAGGACAGGAGGTCAGGTTCACACAGCTCCGGGGTCCTTCTTGCTGCCTCCTGCTCCTGCAGAGAGCAGGGGCCACCCCTGCCCTTTGGGACGGCTCTCCCACATGGGAGGGCAGCCTCCTCAGACCCTTGGAATGCTCCCATTGCTGGGAAGGGGACCACAGGCCACCGTCCTCCCTGAGGAAAGCCAGCAGGGCCCTGCTGCCCCAGGGAGGTGCCGTCAGATGCTTCTCCCCTCCGGCTCCTCTCCGCATCCACTGCCACTGCCTCGTCGCTCTCACCCTCTCACCTCCTCTTACTGGTCCAGGGCTGAAGCCTTCTTCCCCATCCGCTGCCCCTTCCACTCCTCACCTTGCTCTTGTCCGTCCTCTTCAAGCCCCCCGATCTTTCTAAAGTGTTAGCAAACGTGATAATGTCACCTTCTGCCTGGAAACCTTTCATGTTCCCATTACCTGGCATCTGAGGCTCTACACGACCTGGCTTTGCCTCCCCTTCCAGGCTTTTGCCCATCACCTCCTCTGCCACCCCCTCCCCAGCCAACGGGTGCTCCCTCAGCTGCACATAAAACGGGAGGGGGCAGGGGAAGGCCTGTGGACAAATAAACTTGGAAAATTCTGTATTCTCTATGCCTCCTTGGAAATTAATCCGATTTTCCCCTTTTTATTTGACCACAGAGGAGATAGCAGCCACGGTGACGTCCCGCAGGCCAGCCACTTTGAAGATGCTCCTGTAGCCAGGCGGCCCCCTCCCTACCCCATACTTGCCCACCTCCACGCTGTGACCCCTGTTCTCCCTCCCCCACCCCGGCCCCCCCGCCTGAACGCCCTCTCTGACCCTCTCTCCCTGTGGAAACGTTTCAAGGCCCAGCTCAAAAGCCACGGTCCCCATGAGACCTTTCTGATTTCGCCTCAGCTGAAGTGCTTTTCTCAGCCCTCAGCATCAGACTGGACCTCTCCCTGACCTTGAACTGCAAAGCCAGCTGGGATGGGAGGTCACATGTGGTCTGTTCTGGTCGCTTCCTTGAACCAGGGGTTTTTTAAGGCAAAGGACTGAATCTTAGTCTCCTTTTCATATCTCATACAGGGCCTGGCACATTACCCGTGCTCTGCAAACTTTTGAACAAGAGCTGAAGAAGGAGATGGAGGCTGTGAAGGGCTAAGACCCCGCCTTCCTCAGCCCAGCCCAGCTCTGTTCCCATGGCAACCACGGTGGAGGGCCTGCCTGGCTCCAAAGCCTCAGGACAGCCTGGCCTGACTCGGAGCGTGATGGACAGGCCGAGAGGCTCCCCTGGCAGCTCAGGAGCAGGCGGTGGGGACATCATTTGCCACCAGGACAGGCTCTGCATGTCCAGTCTGGCTGTCCCTTGGAGAAACACGTCATTTGTCATCTGCAGACGGGCAGAGACAGACAGACCCAGGATAAGGCTTCCTCACTTATAGCAGGCTGCTCCCATCTTTTCCAGAGCTGGGAAGTTGCTGAGTTTTTGTCAAGGACCAGAGGGAACGTGCTAGCGGGGCCACAGGCGTGTGCCAGGCCCAGGTCCCAAACCCCCCAGGCTTGTGGGGCCAGGCGGACTGTGGGAAAGAGAGAAGTAGGCAGGGCCGAGTTCGTGGTGAGCCGGCAGAGCCCGGCCCTGCCTGCAGGGGGCGCCCCACTCAGCGCCCGCCTGTGAGGCGAAGCCCGGTGGGAATAGGCATTTGGGAAAGCCAGCCTTTCCGATTTGTATGCGAATCTCCTGATTTTGAAAAAATAGTTCAAAAACTTTTAACATAGGTGGAAGCCACATATCAGTCGTGGGTTAAATACATAGCATCGAATGTCGGGAGTACATTTCCGAGTTTTGTTCTTACGCGCGTGTCAGAGCTGGGTGCAGGTTGCTCACGCTGGCAGTGAACGTGGGGAGTGTGCGACAGCCACGTGTTAGTTCTACGTGAAGGGTTCACGTTAGAGCCACGTGGTGGGTGCTGTTATGTTACACGGATCTCTCAGGGTCATGTCAGCTCTCCGTTCACACGTTGGTGCAAGAGGCACGCCCTGCTGGTGTGTCTGGTGCCAGCCCCTCCTCCGGTGCCCTGCTCCCCTCTCGTAGGGATGACACCCTCTCCCTCAGGGCCTGTCCAAGTGGCACCGCGGAAGCACCCACCTTCCATCTCCAGCTCATAAGGTTGGGGGCAAAGTACATCCTGGCACGGGGTGTAAATGTGCACAGCCTCAGTCGGGGGCTATAGCACAGACTCCCTGGGTCCCTGCCCGCCACAGAGCCCTCCCAGGCTCAGCCGCGCCACCAGCCCTCTGGCCAAAGCCACGCTCGGCCTCAGTCAGGCTCCCTGGAGCAGACGCCTGGCACAGTCTGCTCCGCGAGCTGCAGGGGAGGGGCGAGACAGGCCTGCTGCTATTACAGATTACCCTTCATCGGGCTGGTGGGGTGCTGGGAAGGAGGTGGCTCGGCCCGCTCTGTCATTTGTCACCTCCTCTCCCGGTGGCAGGGCCTGGCTCAGCCTCTGCTGCTCCCAACCAGCCTTGGGGCTGAGTGGATTGGGTGCTGTGTGTGTCCCCTCGCCCTGACCACCCCGCCCCCAGCTCCACACTTGAAGACAGAGAGACAGAGAGTGAGCAGCACACAGCTCGGGCCACAGAAAATAGAGGGGATGAGGGCCCTGGCTCTGCCACTTACTAGCTGTGTGATCCTGAGCAAATTGCTTAACCTCTCTGTGCCTTTTTAAAATAAGGATGGGGGTGTTGTGATGGTAAGAAGCACACGGATACATAGTGGGCTCAATAAATGTTCCCTTTAAATAAGTGTTCCACATTCCAGGGAGGGGGATGTGGGAGGAAATGGGAAAAATTGTACATCTCTCTGTCTCTCTCTTTCCCTCCTCCTCCTCTTCCCTCAGAGCAACAGAATGTTTCCATCTCTCAAAATGGGCAGGGCACAGCGAGCTGCATTCCTGACCTGCCTCTAAAAAGAAAACTCTGGAGGGCAGGTCCCTTCAACAGGCGTCTATACCACTCTCCTCCCTCCCCTGTTCCCCCTCCATCTTCCCAGCCTTTGGGCTCAGACCTGAGCATTTTTCTTAAGGAAATACATCCTCCCCTGGTTGCCTTTTCTCTGAACCTGCCACCGGCCAAGTTTCCATCTAGCACAGGGGTAGATGCTACTAGAAAAAGCCCAGGCCGATGGGCAGGCCCTGCTCCTCCCAGCCGGGCGCGGTAGACACATTCCGTGGCCTGTGTGAGCCTCGTTCATCTTTAAGACTGGAAGAATACCCCTCGCAGGGCTGTGGGGAGGATTAAATGAGGTGACTTCCTAACGCCCCGAGTTCAGGGGTCTTCTGTCCTCGTCCTCCACCCCCATAGGTGCTTCCTTTCACTTCACGCAGAGGCAGAGGGAAGCGGCTGGTCCTCAGGTAGCAGCTTCAGAGCCTCCTGACTTCACTGGGGCCTCAGCGGGGCCTCGAACAGACCTGGTTCCTCCCGGGAGTGGTGGCCTCGCTGGCTGTGCTGAGCGCCCTGTCGGGGCCAGTGTCTGCCCTTACGGATTTCCCTGCCCCTCTCAGCCCTCCAGGCCCCTGTTACCAGGCCGGGAAAATGACACGGTTTGCGCTGATTTTCTCCCCCACCCGCCACCCCCTCCCTGCCCTTCCTCTCCACGGGGAGCCCACTGTGTCTGTCGCAGAGAAGAGAGCGCCAGATGTTACAGCGCTGTTCCCTTCTTACCCGTTAGCCCGTTGGGGTGTTTGATCTCTGGCTTAACAAGTTCAGCCATTTTTCTTAAGAGAATAAAAGATTCAGACAGAGAAGGAGGGAAGGGGACAAAGAAGGAGAGAGACAATGCGATAAAATGACCAGAGACTCAAAGGAAGGTATAAAAAGGAAGACAAAGCGAGAGAGAGAGAGAGAAGACAGACAGGACAGAGATCACCTTCTCTTAGAAGCCACCTCTGCCTCTCCTGGGGCTCTCGCCCACCTCCAGCCCTGCCTCGCCCACCCCGGCAGCCGCGCAGCCACTGAATCGACTGAGTGATCACGCTCTCCCTGTGGAGGTGACAGCCCCCTGCTCAGCATGGCGGGGCATCTGCTTGAGAGGAGCCTCTGACAGGAGCTGGGATGAGCAGCCTTGTGGTGCAGAGGGTTGGCTGGCAGGGCACAAATGGGCCACCAGTGGGGTAGCCCAGGACCCCTGCCTCCCTCCTCCTGGGTCTGAGCAGCCTTTCAGGGGCATCGGGGAGCCAGCCAGGCAGCCCTCGCTGAGCCTTGACTCCACCTCCACGTTCAGTTCCTGCTCTGCCTCTCCCTCCCCCTCCCTCTCCCCTGCTTTGTCTCTGGGGGTCTTCGATTTCCTATCTGAGAACAGCCCCAGCCTGTGCCACCGTGCCACCCTGAAATCCCGGCCTCTGTCACCAGCGAAGGCTGTTTTGAGCCTGTGAGTCAGAGACCAGCGCTGGTTTTCATTAAAGGCAGAGGGAAAATAATCTGATTGTATAAAAGCAAAGCATCTTCTTATAAGCCAAGTGTTCGTGGGATATCTACCTGCCTGAGATAATATTGTAAAACACGCATGTATACACAATAGCCCCCAACCCCTTCCCAGCCTCTGGTGGGAGTGTCAAAGCTGCGTGGGGGGTTTTGTTTTTTGCTTTTTCCTGGCTAAACGTTTCTAGGTCACTTCCATCCTCCCCCACTGAGAGCTCGCATGCAGGAAACGCCATGGATTCCATTCCAGTCCCTGAGCCTCCATAATTAATGGGATCACTGGAAATCGACCAGGAAGGATGCTAGGAGCAAGGGATCTTATCTCTCTGGTCTCCAGGCAGAGAAGCTTCTAGCAGGATGAGAAGCTGAGCCCTTCCAGGCCCTGGGGCCCTGACACTGATCCCAGCTCCCTGTGAGCCCACGTGGGGCTGCGAGTCGTGGTGTGTCCTTCTCTCCTTACCCTGCCACCCTCTGGAGCTGTCTTTTTCTATAATTCTCTTCTCGTCAGGTCTATTAGCGTTCTCCAGCAGGCTCTGCCAAGTTCAGCTGCATCTCGTTGTCTAGTTTATATTAGAAGAGAAAGCTCTGGCGTGTTTTCCCCTCACCTGAGGAAAGAGACGCTTCTCTTTTTCAAGACGCTCACAGCCTTTGATGAAGCCCAAGAAAAACTTAAATTATAATGAAATGCAGTCGATTCAAGAAGAGATTGCCCAAGAGCGCTTCCGGCTGCCTTGTGAAAATAGCTTGGCTTTCCAGCAGAAAGGCAGTTGGGCACAGAGGCCTGCCCTGTATGCCTTTTACTGGCCTGTCTGCAGCTTGACTCTTGCCTGTCTCCTCTACCCTGCTTGGACCATTGCAGTAGCCAGTCAGTGTAGTAGCCTCCTAACTGGTCTCCCTACCACCCCACCACCTGCTCTCTTCCTTGCCCCTGCTTTGTGTCTTCTTGCTCAGATTACATCCCTTTCCTCCTCCAAGGCCTTCAGTGTCTCCTAAATTCCCAGTTCAAGTGCCCCCTCCCCTCCTTCACAAAGGCCCCCCAACACCTTCCAGGTGGGGTGAACTAAACCAACCATCTGACCTCCACATGACTGTGTCTGTAGCCCAATGAGAACCCACTTCACCCCTTCTGCCTGGGATTATCATTAGGTGTATACTTGATAGGAGAGAGAGAAAACAGCCCCTGTGAGTAAAGGCCTACCACGTGCCAGGTACAGGTGGAAAGCTACCTCTGAGTCATATGGACCTGGGTTCAAGCCCTTGCTCAGTCACTTACCAGCTGCGTGCCCAGGGCAAGCTCCCTCACCTCTTTGAGCCTGCTTCCCCATCTGTAAAATTGGGATCAGTGGTGCCTACCTCGCAGGACCGCCATGGAGGTTAAAGCAGGTGTAACGTGCTGGGCACAGCGGAATGGCTGGGTCAATAATGCCACCCCACTTTGTTTCTTATTCCTCATAATGAGAAAGGTGTTGTTAGTCTGGTTTTACAGATGCTGAAGTGGTTCTCAACCTTGGCTGTGTTTCAGAAACACCCGGGGAACTTTGTAAACTGCAGATGCTGGGGCCCCACCCCCAGGCCCTTCCTGGGGTTCAGCCCAGGTGTGTATAGTCAGAGGCGCCCTGTCTGGACAGGATGGGAGCTGCTGCGCAGGGCGCTAAAGAAACAGAGGCCCAGGCTGGACCTAGTTGACTTGGAAGAGCCCAGGAGAGGGGCTTCTGCAGAGGGGGGAGGACTGTGCTGGGGGGCAGGACCAGGAGCCTGGGCTGTGGAGGGAACCCAGGGCAGCCCTCGCTGTCTGGCCTGCTGAGCAGCAGGAGTGGGTTGGGGGCGGGCAGGGCACCATCTTCTGTTGTTCCTGGACACACCCAGTGCAGGGAAGGCCTGTCGGATCCGGGAGGGTGGGAAGGCTTCAGGGGAAGCCAGCTATCTTGCTTGCCCAGAAACAGGCTTGCGACCACGGCACCAGCCTTCTATCGGGGTGGGAAAGTTCAAAGGGAAGCGGGAGCTAATTGAGGTTGTCAGGAACAAAGGCTCGCTCTCCACCCCTGAGAACAGAAGGGAAAAACACCCCGGAGTTAATTAACTTCCTGCAATATGGCTGGTGCCACGGGTCTCATAGCTGCCTGGAGTCTCTCTCCGTCTTCCAAGAGAAGGAGATCATGGCGGCCAAAAGAAAAACACTCTCAGACGGTCAGGTCAACTCCCTCCTTTCTCTAGTCACATGCTCGTTCATTCATTCAGTCATCAACAAACGCGTATCAAGTGCGAGGCTCCGAGCTAGGGGCTAGAAACACAGCATGGTGGTAACTAAGAGAGGTCTTCCCGACCTCCTGATGCTCAGATCATCCATTTGTTCCCCTTTACAGCAAAACAGTCGTTAAAGTGGTCTCTGTGGGCTGCCTCCAGTTTCTCTCCTCCCGCTTCGTTTAATCCCACTCCAATCAGCATCCATCCCCTCCACTCCAGCGACACTGCTCTCATTGAAGACACCAAGGACCTCTAAGACACGGGGAGTCACTCCTCGGCGCTCATCTTACTTGACCCAGCAGCAGTATTTGACACCATCGATCAATGCCTCCTCTCTAGATCACTCCTCATTTGGCTTTCAAGGCACCACACGGCCCTGGATTTCTTCCCACCTTGCTGGTCCTGCCGTCCAGCCTCCTTTGTTGGTTCCCCTCTCCGATCTCTTAATGGTAGGGTGTGCTTTGTAGAATTCATGCCTTGGGCCTCGTCTCTGCCTACATTCACTCCACTCACAGTTTTAAATAGTGTCTCTATGCTGACAACACCCACATTTGTGTCTCCAGATGAGACCTTGCCCCAAACGCCAGACTCAAATGTCCAACTGGCCAACCAGCCTCTCTTCTTCATTGGCATCTCACACTCAATTCCAAAACTCAATTCCTAACCCTTCCCATAGTTCTGCTTCACAGCAGCCATTCTCCACCTGGGTTAATGGCGACTCCCTCCTTCCAGTTGCTCAGACCAAAACACCTTGCTGTTATCCGGGACGCCTCTCTTTTTCTCATGTTTCACATCCGTCAGGAAATCCTGTTGACCCTGCCTCCAAAATGTACCCAGAACCCCACCAGCCCCGTCCACCTCTGCTGCTGCCCTCCTGGTCCACGCCAGCACCTCTCTTCAGGATCTTTGCAGTTACCTCCTCGCTGGTCTCCACGCGGCAGCTAACGTTCCTCTGTTGTATCTGCCTGTCTGCTCAAAACCCCCCAGTGCCCCCATCTCGCCTGGAGCAACCATGCTCCACAAGGCCCTCCCTGATCCGGGTCCCACCACCTCCTGGACTTCCTCCCTCCTTCTCTTCTCCATGCGTGATTCTTTCCAGGCACGCTCCCTCCTCGGGGCTTTTTAAACTTGCTTTCCCTCTCCCTGGAACACTTTTCGTGAAGATAGCTTCAAAGATTTTTCTGTCACCACCTTCACATCTTTGCTCCAATGTTACCTTCAAGGCGAGGCCTCCCCTGAGCATCCCATTTAGAATTGCAAGGCCCATCGCCACGTGTCTGTCTTCCTTCTCTCCTTCCCCCCTCCCCCATTTAGCATAGCACTTACTACCATCTAAAATGCTACGTATTTACTTGTTCTTCATTTTCCTCCACTAGAATGTAGGTCTGTGTCGTGGGTCGACTTGTGCCCCCCAAAAAGATATGGCCAAGTCCTGACCCCCTGTAGCTGTGACTTGACCTTATCTGGAAATAGTCTTTGCAGATGTAATTAAGTAAGGATCATCCTGGATTTGGAGTGCTGTATCAGAGATAAGAGAGAGGGATTTGAGACACAGAGACACAGGGACAAAGGCAGAGAGTGGAGTGATGCTGACACAAACCAAGGAACCCCAGGAGCCACCAGAAGCTGGAAGAGGCAGGAAGGAGTCTCCCCTAGAGCCTTTAGAGGGAGCACGGCCCTGCCAACACCTTGATTTCAGACTGTTGGCCTCCAGATCTCTGAGACAATAAATTTCTCTTGCTTTAAGCTGCCACGCTTGTGGTAATTTGTTGTATCAGTCCTAGGAACTAAGGCAGGAGCTTGCTTCCCTGTTGCATCCCAGGATCTAGCAGGATGCCCAGCAGAGTGTGTGGGCACCCATCACCCATGTGTTGGACGACTGAACGAATGTCCTTCCACTCAGCACGGTGACAACACTCTGAGGGAGACAAAGGAGGACAGGCATGGGGTGCCCCCGCCCTCAGCTCTGGGAAGCGACAGAGCCAATACCCCTGGAGACCCAAGTTTGAATCCCAGCCCTGGGGCTGAGAGTGGCACCTGTGCCCCACATTCCCTCATTTGCAAGATGAAGGGGAAAGTTCTGCCTCCCAGTGTGGGTGTGAGAATTAGATGGTGTGTACCAGATGCTGCATGAATGTTAGCGCCCTCCCCCATCCCTCACTGTCCTCCTTGTTGCTAAAATACGGGAAACATCCATGCTTGTCTATCTTGGAGAATCATTCTTTACGGTTTATGTTTGTTTGTTTGTTTGTTTGTTTGCTGAGGAAGATTCGCCCTGAGCTAACATCTGTCGCCAATCTTCCTCTTTTTTGTGTGCGGGTCGCTGCCACAGCATGGCTTGACGAGTGTTGTAGATCCATGCCCAGGATCCGAACCTGCGAACCCAGGCCGCTGAAGCGGAGCACACCAAACTTAACCACTGTGCCACGGGGCTTGCCCCTCTTTATGGTTTTTATGAAACATCATTTAATGAAATGGGAAATATCCATGCTATATTGTTAAGTGGGGAAAAAGCTGGTTACAAAGTTGCACGTGCATTAGCCAAGCTTATAACAGGTGGGCATGAAAGGACAGAACTTTACCAGAAAGAAATCTTACTCAAGTACCTGGAGCCCAGAACCACATTGTTCTTTGCTCTGTCCATTGACCCTTATCTCAGGCCACACAGAGTCCACCAGCGTGGGCACTGGGGAGACCTCTTGCCTGCCTTCTCTCCCTCCTTCTCATTTCCCATCGTCCCCCCAGTCTTCCCACTTCTTTTATTTCCTTCTGTAACGCTTTGTAAATTCCTCCATAAAAGTCAGGTGCATCTTTTGCTAGGTTTATTTCTGTGCCTTTCAGCGTGGCTTGCTGTTTTGAAAGGAGTCTTTTTTTCTATTAGTTTTGTTTGCTTGTTTGTTTGTTTTCGTGGAGCCTTCTCTGGGTCACGGTTTATGCGTTAGCCCCTCCTTGGAGCAGCCTCTGACTCCCGCACCCTCCCGGCACCATGAATGTCTCCTTCACGGCTCTGGCATTTTTGTTTTTGTTCATTTCATTTCTTGCTTTGTGCACATTTCACTAATGCAAATTATTCGCTCATGGCTGTCTTCTCCTCAGGATTGTGTGGTTTCAGAGAATGAGGATGGGCTCCGCTCAGTCACAACTGTAGCTCCAGGATTTAGCGTAGTGCCTACACCCATGGGTGCGCACAGTGTATGTTGAATGGGTCTCATGCATGTACGCCTGGATGGATGGACGCATAACCCACATTCTGCTGCTCCTGGTTTCAGGAACTTGGGTGGGTCACCACACGGCTTTGTCCTTCAGCTTCCCCAGTGACTATGGCCATGGCTTCTGGATTCCCATCGCTAAAACCCTGAGATTCAGTGAGGAAAGGGCTAGAAAGGGCCGGGAGGAAGTTACCTTCCACAAGGCAGGCTCCCATTATAAGCAAAAACTGAGAGAGGGTTTCCAAGTTTCCAGGGGGCAGTGATGTTGAAAAGATGCGCCATGCCGTTGTCTGATTGACTGACTTCAGATGCCCTCCACTCTCAGCAGAGTCAGAGCCCTCCCCACGGAGTGGGGGATGCCTGGCCAAAACCAGCTGGCGGTCTAGCGTATCCCACAACAGCAGAACAGCTATTCTCCGGCATGGGTTCTGGGGAGAAATGATAATGGCGGTTGCTTGCACGCCAGGCCTGGTCTTCAATCGAAGCATCTTCTCTTCTTTTCTATTTGGGGCTCTACCTTCCACCCTCCAAGTCCCCCACCCTAATAGAGTATTGACTTGATTATTGGAAGTGAACAGGAATGCAAGTGATATCTAGATATTGAACGTGTAGTGGGCAACCATAGCGAACTCTCACTCATTCTAGAAGATTGTAGATTCTTTGGGATTTTCTATATAGGAATGCAAATGAAGACCGTTTTGTTTCTTTCTTTCTAATTCTTACTGAATTTACTTATGTTTTCTTTCCTGACTGTGTTGATTAGGGTCTCCAGTTCAAGGCTGAACAGAATCAGTGGTAGAGGGCATCTTTATTTCGTTCCTGACTTTAGTGGAACGATACCTAAAGCTTTATCATTGAGTAAAATGTTTGAAGTTTTTTTTTTATGGATACACTTTATCAGATTAGGGAAGTTCCCTTCTCTTCCTACTTTACCAAGACTTTCTGCTTGTTTTAACCACGAATACGTGTTGAATTTTGTTAAGTGTATTTTCTGCATCCTTTGAGGAGATCTGAATTTTCTTCTTTAATCTGTTAGTAAGCTGTATTATATAATCAATTTTCTGGTATTGAACTAACCCTGTATTCCTGGGTTAAACATTACTTCATCATGGCGTATTTTTAAAAATGTTTTGCTGAATTGCATTAGCTAATATTTTATTTAGAATTTCCTGTTCAATTTCATAAGTGAGATTGGTCTATAATTTCCTTTGCTTGTATTGGGGCTATTTTGAGGATCCAGTGACATCGTGCTTTGAACATCATATAGCACTCCAAACTTTTAGATATTTAATAATTACCTCAAAGAACCTCTATTCTGGCTCAGGGAGGAAACTGCCTGACCGCGAGGTGTATTAGGCTGCTCACGCGGGACAAGGTGAGAGGCCTGGCTGGCGTAGTGCCCGGAATTCCACAATTCCAGATTCACACACGATTCTGGAAGGCTTTTTTTCTCAAGGGTCCCATTAAAGACCTGAGAAGCCCTGAGAGTAGATCACAACTGAAGCTAATTTCAGGATTAGCTGCCAACTGTGAGACAGGGCAGAGAAGGGCCGATTCCCCCACTTTACCAGTACGGTCATGCATCGCTTAACAATGTTTCAGTCAATGACAGACTGCATATACGACAGTGGTCCTGTAAGATGAGTACCATATAGCCTAGGTCTGCAGTAAGCTACACCATCTAAGTTTAAGTAAGTACACTCTATGATCCCACGGTGACAAAATCGCCTAAGGATGCATCTCTCAGAACGCATCCCGGTCATTAAGCGACGCATGACTGTAGCAGGACCACTCCCTTAGGGGAGGTAACACATCAGACAGGGGTATCCTTGCCAACCAAAGGGGATACATGTCCACGCTCTTCACCATCATATGGAGTGGGGTTGTGGGCAGGGGGATGGTTGAACTCTTTAAACATAAACAGAACAACTTCTAGCCAAGTTGTTCTGACATAAATTCAATAAGAAACATAACTTTATCCCTAGAAGGCATTTTGTTTGTTTGTTCAGAATCACGGCACAGTTCCAGCTTTTGTCCCCAAGCAGCAGTTGGTATGCACCCTGGAAATGGGATGGGACCTTCCTCTGAGGCCCCCGAGAGGGCTGGGATGTAGAAAGAGCCTTGGCATCAGAGGAGGAGACCCAGGTTCAAATTCTCACTCTGCCACTCACGCTCAGTGACTTTGAGCCTTGACTTTATATGCCAAACAGGGATAATTACACTCTACCTTCTGGGGTCATAATAGGGATTAAATATGATGATAAGGGCCAAGAGTCTGGTACATAGACGATGCTCGTCAATCCCCTCAGTTTCCTGGGAGGCTGAGGGCGATCACATGACCTAAAGTGATAAGGAGAGATGGAGGCAGAGCTGTGTGCTGCTCCCTTTGGGGGACCACTGGAGGCTCAAGTGCAAAGCTGGACTCCCAGCACGTCCAGACAGGCCATGGCGTGTCAGCGTCTAGGAGGAGGGTCAGTCTGGGCTGTGGGGCATGGCTCTGTGAGAGGAGGGGAGGGACTGCGTTACCAGCTGGTCAGTTCCAGGAGAACTCTCAGAGAAGACAGCTTGGATTTATGAACTGTCAAGAACCACACCAGGAGCAGGCCTGGGTATTGGGGAGCAGGGAATCCAATAGGATTTCCCACTGGGGCCGATAAAACCAGATAAATGGGGGGGATGCGGCAGGCAGGAGTCTCTGACACCTTGGGGTGAGATCAGAGGAGGGCTTCCCATGCAACAGCTCCACCCAATACCCTTGGCATGGAGCATGCAGTCCTCTGTCCATCGCTCCTTCCATTCTCTCCCTCCCCCACCGTCCATCCACTCACTCATCCTTGGACAGTATGGACATCTATGCAGTAACTTGTCCGTCTACCCATTCTCCCATCAAATCATCCATCCATCTATCTATCCACACACCTAACCATCTACACATTCGTCCATCACTCCAGGCATCCATTTCCTTCTCCATTTGTTAATGGTAATAATGATAATAATAAAAATTATAGTGGCTAATGGTTCTTCAGTCCTTTTTTGTGCCAGCCACTGTTTTAAGTGTTTCATAGGTATAATTTAGTCCTCACAACAAGCTTAAGAGGAAATTCTATTATTATTTCCATTGTACAGAGAAGAAAACTGAGGCCCAAAGAGAATGATTCATTTGCCCATGGTCACACAGCCAGGAAATACCAGCTTCAACCCAAGACATCTGGCCCCCGAGCCCACATCCCTAACCACTGTGCTAGATGGCCTTCCAAATACTTACCCACACAACATCCATCCAACTCTCCACCAGTCTTTTTACCCATCCTTCTATCCACCACCCACCCACCCTCCCATTCTATCCACCCAATGCCTATGCACATCCTCTTATGCTCTACCCTCTTATCCATCTTTATTCCCAATCAGTTACCCGTCTCTTCCTCCATGTGCCAACAAATCCATCCACCTACTTACCCGCTCATTTTTGTACTACCTACCCATACAGCCATCCAACAACCATTTACTAAGCACCTTCTATGCTAAGTGCTGATGATTAGAGATGATTGCTACCTAGTCTGTGACATCAAAGGGCTCACTCTTCTGTGAGGGAAACTGGGAGACGAACCAGTGGGGTAACCCGATGGTCTAAGTGCTAAGTAAGAAGTGAGCCCAGGATGCCATCAGTGCATGGGGGAAGGGCTGTGGACCGACTAGGGAGGTCCGGGAAGACTCCCTGAGGATTTGGAGGCTGACTTGGATGGGTCACAATGATCCAGGTGGAAGAGATGAGAAGAGATGGCCTTCCAGGCAGAAGGAGCTTCCTGGCATGGCCCCAGCTATTTCCCAACCTGAAAGGGACAGGAAGGGGATGGTCCCTTTCTTTCCCATAGATTGTGGGGGGCAGTAAAGCCATGGGCAGCCCCCTCTGAGTTCCTCACTGGGGATGGGGACAGGTCTAGTCACGGGCTGACCAGAACACAGCTGTTGAGCCAGCCTCTGAGCTGCCACTCAGGGCAGCTCTCTGCAAAAGAAATCCCAAGTCCAGGGTTCCTTTAAGACCCACTGGCTGTGATTTCCCACAGAGCCATCCAGCATTTGTGATTCTGTGTGCTTTCCACGAATTTGCAAGTTCTGATTGAACAAACTCTGGCTGGGGCACAGCAAACCCAAACAATTGTGTGCCTGTCAACGGTACATGTTAATTGGAGAGTTGTGGAGTCCACGGGACAGGTCACAAGGGAGAAGCCAATTACTCCGTGTACCTGTTTGAAAGGCTCCCGCTCCTGGAATCCTGACTGCATTGGAACGCTCTGTATTGGTCCGTGTTATTGATTTCCCTCCCGCCTCAGTTGACGGGCTCGTTAATTGACAATTACCTCTTTCCCTGTGTTGGGAGAATTGACAACGACGACCCGAAGTGTTCAAGTTTCATTTGAGCTGAGCTAAGCCTGTACCTGTTTAACCTATAACAAGTCTCAACAGGCAGTCTGAGGAGCTGGGGCCTCCGAGGCGGAAGCAGGGATGTTGGGGGAGCGCCTGCATCCCGATGGAAGCAGACTCGGTCATGAAGCATCAACAGCCACAGGACCGAGCGTGGAGCTGGGGGAGCCTAGGCAGAGACTGGGGCTGATATACAGAAGCTCCCAATGCGGCCAGTTCACATTTGGCGCCAGTGGGTAGAGAAAGAGAGAATGTCCCTTAAACGAGCATCTATTGTGATCCAGGAACTTTTTTCCTAATCGGATCCCCCATAAACTTTTAGTACCACAGATATGCTATCTGTGTATATATTGTATGCATGTTTTAAACAGAAAAAAGTAAGATTTTTTGCACCCCTCCCCAAGAATCATTTGTTGCCCCCTTGGGGGGCGATATCTCCCCCACTGAGAATGTGTGGTGTAGACAAGCTAACGCAGGAGGCCAGGCTACGGACTTGGTGGGGACGGGGTCCCATTTACTCCAGACCTGCTGGGTCTGGACGGAGGAGCTGGGTCAAGGGTAAAGACTTGGGCTTCAGACTTGGGTTCAAGTCTCTGCTCTGCTACTTACTGTTTGACTGAAGCTCTCTGAACCTCAGTCTTGTCATCTGCTAAATGGAGCTACAAACAGGACTCACCTTACATTGGATGGCAATGATAATTCAACGAGGTAATGAACGTAGGGCACTTAGCGCATTGCAAGCTCCCAATAAATTGTAGTGGCTATGATAGTCATTCCTTCCAGAACCCACTGGCTGGGGGGACATAGGTTCCTGGCGTGTGCCCTGCTCCTCACGGGCGTGGACCATGTCTTACTGGTCTCGGTGACCCTGTCCTGGCCCCTGCTGCTGTGTGAACCGTCAACTTTGGGCATGTTCGCTCTGGCTCTGAGCAGGTAGAGCAGCAGGAAAACGGTCAGTGATGGCAGGGGCTGCCCACAGCACCTGGGGCCCATGTGTCCTCTGGGAACACCACATCCAGCCACCGAGAGGAAATTGCTTTTTTAGCCTCTGCAGATGTCTGAGCGACTTCAGAGACTTCGTCAACTTCCGCCTCTCCCTTAAGTTTCCAGATCGTCCACCCGAGGCTGACCCACGGTGCCCAAGGAGACTGACGTGTTCTGCTTGGATGAGGGAAAACCCTGGTACCCAGTGCCTGAGGGTCAGGGCTCAAAGGCTGGGCGCTGGCTGGTACAGTCCCTGCCACTTAGCCCAGTCAGGAGGTCAGAGGCACTGGCATGGGATCCACCTGGAGGGCCACACACCAGAGCCCAAATCTTACAAAACCTTCCCCAGACCTTTGTCCTGGGAGGTGGCCACCTGGGTCTCACCAACATCAAGGGGACTCTTGCCCATTTTTTTTTTTGTGTGAGGAAGATGGGCCCTGAGCTAACATCTGCCAATCCTCCTCTTTTTGCTGAAGAAGACTGGCCCTGGGCTAACATCCACACCCATATTCCTCCACTTTATATGGGACGCCGCCACAGCATGACCTGCCAAGTGGTGCGTCGGTGCGCACCCGGGATCCGAACCAGCGAACCTCGGGCCGCCACAGCGGAGCGTGCGCACTTAACCACTTGCGCCACCGGGCCGGCCCCTCTTGCCCATTTTTTAACAGCTAAAGATTTTAAATTCAAATTCAGCGAAGAGTTATTGCCCCCACTCAACTTATGCTGGTGTTCGCCGCTGCCGCACAGGCTCTTCTAGATTTGTCAGTTTTGTTGTTACACCATAGCACAGAAAACCACCTCATCACACACCCATCCAGCAGCCGCAAGCCGTAAACTGTACTTGGTTTGGTGCACTGCTTCCCAATTATTTTTAAGCTGTTTATCCCTTTCTTCAAATGAAATCTTATGTGGAAGCCCAACTGATATGTAAGAGGAACAAATATCTCTAACGAGTAACAGGAACAGAAATTTACCCATGTGTGAATATCGCCAATCTCCTCCCATCCAGGCCTCTTGCTCTCTAGACAGCCCTCAAGCGCTCTGCCCGGTGTGTGTGATCACCATAGTCGGTGAGAGAAGCAGAAGGAGCTTAAGATCCGCCTGCAAACCCCGCTCCCCGCCAGAAGCCCAGAACCCTCAGGACACAATGGGAAAGTTACTAGTTCGTGAGGACATGGGTTCAAATCCAGCCCAGCACTCTCTAGCTGGGTGACGGAGGACAAGTCACTTCACCTCTCTGAGCCTCCATTTAGGAACCTATACAACAAGGAAAAGAATTGTGTTCACCTACCTCTCTGCATCACCACGAGGACAGAAGAGATTTGTGAGTGTGAAGACAAACTCTGAGGGGCTGTTCTGGGAATCCAAAAAACGTCTTGTTGACTTTTCTGTCTTTTAAGGTTACAAGTGGCAGAAGCAGACACTCCATTAACTGTTGAGGTGGCCAAGCCCTGGAAATTCCACACTGCTTATGTTTTGTTTGGGAAAAAAAAAGCCTGGTGTTTTCCTCCCCCGTTCTGTGGAGCAGACCCCGCTCCATGCTCTGTTCCGAACATTTGGTTCTCTGGGCTGAAGAGCACTCTGAGTTTTTAAACCGTTCTTGTTCTCGTTTTGTCTGTGAAACCTGTTTCTGCAGAGAGAGGAGCAATTTCAGCCACTGGGGCTGTGGCTTGGAGGCCCCTCTTTGCTGGGGTTCAGAGCAAGATGGGGGGGGCACCCGGCCACCACCAGCACCAGTTTTAGGTACTGCTCGTGTCCCCCTCCCCTGGATGCCCTTCTATGATGCCAGCCCTCCTGGGGGAGGTGACAGGAAGGAGGAAAAGGGCCCTCGCCGTGCAGAGGACCTGAGGAGGAATTGATGTCCATCCGGCAGGGGTCCTGGGACACTGTAAGGGGCCCGGCTTAGTTCTCATCCTACTCACAGTGAAGGGAGCTGGGAGAGGGGTCCTGTAGGAGGGCCTGGAGCCCTGCACTGCCTCAAAAGCGACAGAGAGACACCAGCAGGGTCACGTGGAAGCCATTTGCTTTTTGCGGTTTGGAAGGGATGACCCCAGCAGGGAATGAGTGACTGCCCAGGGTCCCCTGTTGCCAGGCCCTGAGCTAGGCTCCTTCTAAGTGGCAGCTCATTGTATCCTCAAATGACTCTGTAAGGCAAGTGCAATCAATTGTCCCCTTCTATAGATGGGGAAACTGAGGCTCAGAGGAGTTAAATGACTTATCTAAGACCCCACAGCTAATGACTGTGGTGGAGACACGATGGCCAGAAGCACAGAGGAGCCTATTAGTGAGGCGGGGGAGACCTTGGGAAGGGGGTTCACAGGGGCCAGCCAGGTCTCGGAATACATGAGCCCCACAGGGCTGACTGGCAGGGACCACCAGCCATGGAGCCCACCATGGCTTACTGACGTCCTACTGGGCGCCTGCTGTGGGCTGATGTGAGGGAGCAGAGCTGAGCAAGAGTAGACCCCGTCCTCAAGGAGAGCATGTTCTATAGGGTAAAGCAGGCCATAGGAACAAGCATAAGGCAGTGTGGACCGCTGTTACCGAGACGGGTGTGGAGGGCTGAGGGCTGGAGGAACACTCCCGGGGTGTCGCAGGAGGCCACTGGAGCCCAGCCATGGGGAATGAGGGTGGAAGGAGGACTGAGGATGCTCTAACAAAACTCCAGGCCACGGAATCACTGACCACACGGCGTGTTACTGCTTGTGTTTCACTCCTGCCCTGCCAGACGGAAGGTTTCAAGCTGGTTCTTTCTCTGTCCAGATCTGACCTTGGGCAGGGTGTGGTCTTCATACCCCACCATCACTCTAGATGCCCAGGGCCCCATCCTTCTGGTCGGGAGAATGTTTACAAGTGTCCTAGACTGTTGACTTGGAGTTGCTCTTTCGGGGTGGGTTGGAGGATGGCTGGGCAGTCTCCGGGCACCAATGGGTGTCACTCCAGACCGGATGCTTGGTCAGTGACCTCTGACCCCGTCCCCTGGTGGTCCACACAGACAGTAACCAGAAGGGAAACTCAGTGCTCCTGTGGCTTCCTTGAGGCCCCCTGATGCTGGTGACAGCCCCCCTGCTCCAGCTGGGGCTCACAGTGTCTGCCCCTCCCGGTCCCCCTGGTCTTCCCTCTCTCCCTCCTGTTTATTCTCATCCGCAGGGGGGAACCTCACTCTGCAAGGATATACCCCACAGTGATTGAGAGCCAGGACTCTGGAGCCAGCCCGCTGGGTTTGAGTCCCAGCTCTGAACTGCTGTTTGCCTTTAGGTGAGTGACTTAGCCTATGCCTCAGTTTCCTGGTCTGTAAAGTGGGGATAATAATAGGATTTAACTCATAGGCTTGCCGAGAGGATTAGGTGCCAAAGCACATATTTTTCTGGGACTCCACGCTGTCCTCGGGGTGACGAGATGTCACAGACGTCATCCTCAGGGAGTTCTCACTGTGGGTAGGAGTGATAGGGTGAATCAGGCAGACGACGCTCACTGCAAAGTGGGGCCCAGGACGCCGGTGAGGTAAATGGTCAGAGGAGAGAGCAGTCCCGTTGGAGGGTTTAAAACCTAAATTTTAGGATGGAGAAGATGCAAAGGGAGAAAAAGTGGTCTGGTGCCTAACCCAGCATCAGGGCAAATAATGTAGGACTGGACGGGAAGGGGTGAGGAAGAAAGGCACTCCAGGAGAGGGACTGGGTGGGCAAAAGTGTGGAGTCAGGAAGGCATGGCGACACACAGAAGAGCACATGCATGGTCGACATTGACAGCGGGTCCTGGATGGGGCGTTACGTAGCGCCCAGCACGTATGTGGCCAAGTGTGCCAGGCACCACGCTGGGCTTTGCATAGATGACCTCATGCACTCCTCACGCTTGCCCTGTGAGTCCTATTATTACCTGCATTTTACGATGAGAAAACTGAGCAAGCCCAGAGAGGGGAACTCCTTGCCCAAGATCACTGGTTAAGTGGTGGCTCTGGGAGTCGAGTCCACCTGTCTGTCTGCAGAGTTGGTGACCTTCCCAGTGCCCCACGCTGTCACCAGGCAACGGGAGAAGAGTCATGGAAAAGGAAAGGAAAGCTGGTTCAGGGCTAGACGGAGGACTTGGAGAGTTCCAGAAGGACCTGCCAGTTTCGTCCTTCTTAGGAAAGGCCAGCTACCAGCAGGGGCCTCACACATGTGAAGTGTCCACGAACATTCACTGCCAGCACGGAAACCCAGATTCCCAGCCACAGGTTTATACTCCTGGTTTCATGCTCTGAAACTTTGTCAGGGGCTGGATTCTAGGTGATTGCTCTATTCCGCTCCCCAGTCTCCCACCTGCCAGGAGGAAACGTTTCCATGGTCGCGTTTCCTCATCTGCACAGCTCGCTGTCAGCACGTCAGGTACCGTCCTATGGATCCTAGCATAATAAAGGCTTGACCGTGTTTCAAACGTTCACCTGCTCTTCTTTGGTGGGCCCAAATCTCTCAGAGCAGCAGTTCTCAATCCCGATGCCCATGCAAATTAACGGGGAGCTTTAAAAATTACTGACACCCTGGCCTTCTGGTCTGGGTAGAGGCCCAGAGGGAGGCATTTTCAAAGCCTTTGAGGTTGAGAAGCACTGCTTTAGAAGAATCTTCTAGAATAGTCTGTGGACCCTCTAAGCACGGTCGGGTTTCCTTTCCCCTCACATCAGCATAATCCACACTATTAAAGCCCACAAAACACAAAGCAAATGGTCCTGCTGACCAGAGAAGGGGTCTTTGGAAACGGAGCGGAGCCTGTGAACTCACGTCCTGGGGCGAGCTCTGACCGTGTCTGTGCCGGTCCAGCCATTGTGACTGCAGAGTCACCCTGAAGTGGCATTCTGCCTACACCATCTCCCCCATGTAGCCGAAGCCCCACAGAGACTTTTATTGTCCATTTTATATTGTTGAACGGGTGCCTTGGATGCTTGTGGTCATAATTTTGAAATATTAAATTACACCGAGCATTAAGGCCATGTTTTCTGTTAGAAGACAGATTAATTGCCGTTGTTCGTCTTTGATTTTGAGATTTAAGCCGGTTTCCCATTTAGCTCTAATTGGTGGTGTTCAGACAGCCCTCCCTGACCGCAGAAGCCTTTGATACGGTTTAGAAATCCTTTTATGGAAACCCCTTTTTCTTTTGCCCTGCACATTTAATAGATTTGTATTTCCTCGGTCATCTTTTCTTCTGTGGAGATATTTCAAAATCACACCATGTGTCTGAAGGGAATAAATGCCAACTCTCTAGCAAATGTTTTTTCACAGTGATCGGCAAAAGAGGATTAATTGCCCCCATTCACACACACCTCTTACTCACTGTGTTCCATTTTTGTATGGAGATTTTTAACCCTTTCTTCTGTCGCCAGGCTAGGTTTGTCTGTGAATGCATGTGCTCTTAAAGTGATGTTTCTGGAACAGACCTTAAGAGAGCATCTACTCCAATCGCTCTATTTTACGGATAATAATATCACCATAATAATGCTTTATGTGTCAGGGGAGAGAATTCACTGTGAGGATAGGGGTGGGGGTGGTAAGGAGCCCCCCGTCCCTGGAGGTGTTCAAGCACGGTTCGGAAGCAGCTTGTCAGGCATATTTTAGAGGTAAATACGGCACAAGAACTAAGAGATTTTAGAGTCAGAAAGACTTGGGTTTAAATCTCTGCCTAACTTGCCTTGGGCAGCCTATGAGCCATTTTGAGCCTCCGTTTCCTAGTCTATAAAATGGAGTTAATAACAATACTTACGACATAAAGTTACAGCAGAACTGAGTGAAATAATACCCGGCCCTTAGTAAGCGTTTAATAAATGTGGGTTCCTATTATTAAATATTATAGATGGCAGCTGGGCTTCAGAAGTGGGGGAGGGGTGGGAATAGGGGAGAGCTCGACATAAAGACCGTTCAGTTGTCTTCAATCTTTAGGACTCAATAGCCCATCAGACTTTACAAAGTGCTTTCACATCTGGAATCTCAGTTTATCCTCACAACAGATCTACAACCCAACAGTCCTACCTTCCCAACAGTCCTTTACCCAGACGAAACAACAACGTGGAAACATGGAGGCTCAGAAAGGTGAAGTGACTTGCCTAAAGTCACACAGCATAGGGATAGAGCCACTAGCACCCAGATTCGTACATACCCCTCTTTTGCTGTTCCTCCCATGAAACAAGTGCCGTCATCTGTCTGTTCCGTTATCCTTCTGCCTTATCATAAGAATATTTCTTAATATCCCAGGATCTTCCTTGCTGGGTGGGTGTGCTCCTGGTCTGCCCAGATGCTCATTCTGAGTGTGATGCTTGCCAATTCAAATGCAGAACTTGGAAGTGCTTCTTTTATTCCCCAGTATGTAGGGCAATCAAGCAGCCCAATAATAATAATACATAATTTTGGCTACTCATACAACCTTGTTTCATGTGGCCGTCTTAGAATTTTAATTTGATACAAGGAACATTATTACTCCATATTCATTAAGTTGCATGTTAACCTCTTTTAAAAACCCTTTTACAGCAATAATGGAAGACAATTTTCCATGAGGAAAATCATTTGGGGAAGAAGATGGACAAGAGGTTTTCCCCAGCATCGTTATGGCCTGGGCTGACCCCACCATCTCGCCCCCGCCCACCCTCACCCCAGTTCTAGTCTCCCTTCTCCCAGTTTAACAATATAACGTACAGGAGGCCACCTGTATGCACGCATCTGAGGAGGGGACTCCCACCAGTTCTGATCATTGCTGGGCTCCCTGTAGTTAGCCTTTTGCACCAATGTGATGCTATTGGGAATCTTCAAGGCTCATAATTATAAGAGATTCGACAATCAGAGGAAAGAAGGGAGCAGATGAAGGCTGGAGGGGTGGCGGAGGATGAGTGGGGGAGATCTTGACTCTCCTTAAAGAATTACACACTCCAAGAGGTGGGTTGGGGGAGCTTGAACGTGGATCAGACTGGGTTACCTTCAGGAGCGGGACCTCGTATACAGACACTGAAATCCACTAACTCTGCCCCTCTCCCCTCCCCGCTCCGCCCCATGCACAGCTTTTATTTTAACTCCTCACACCAGAAGACGACAAGCCTACAGGTCTAGTCTAGCTGTCACTCTCTGGTCTTGACCTCTGGCTAAACCAGGCGTTCCAAGTGTCCTCAAGCGGTGTCCTAAGACTCTGGGGGCGAGGGGGGAGAGGCCCCACCCCATCTCTAAACTGTGCAGCCCTACTTTTGTTTTTCAAATTGAGTCCGCACATACTTTCACGTGAAGAAGGAATTCTGAGCCCCTGCGCACTGAATCTGTCCTACCCCTGTTTTGCAGAGCCAGAGAAGGCAGGGTCTTGTTCCAGGCGTGTGGCTGAGTGGGAACCAGAATCCAGTTCTAACTCTGCGACAGCACGCTGTGTCAATTGCCTTAGCCCTGTGATGACACCAGCTTCGTAACGTCCTTCCGCGGATATTGAGGAAAGCTAGTTTACTGCGTTCTTACGGTGTACCAGGAACTTGTGCTAAACAGTCCACACCCTCTCACAGAATCCTGACAACAGTTCCGTAAGGTAGCTATCAGTGTCCCCATTCTACAGATGAGCCACTGGGCTCAGAGAGGCAAGGCTCTTGCAAGAGGTCAGCCAGGGAGTGACAGAGCCAGGCTTGAACCTGGGCCGCCGCCGGGGTCCACAACTTCTGCTGATCAGCCCTGCGCTTTGCTGCTTGGGACCGACCGCCTGGGGCCTCCATTTACTTCTCTGCAAAACCAAGTGTCCCATTCCTGTCCAGATGAATTTACACTCGAGGTTCAAGTCAAAGGGACATAAAAATTCCTGGCAACCTCAAAAGTGCTATAAAGATGCACGACTCCTTACTAATGCCATTATAAAATGTGGACAAATTATTTGGTTTGGGGCCTTTATGTTTTTTTTTAATACTATAAAAATTCTGGCAGGAAAAAAGGGACTTTGCACCGACGATGTATGAGGCATTATGGGTTAGAGCCACATTCATTCAAAAACTTTTATTTGGAATCTTTTCTGGGCTCAGCCCTGGGTCAGATACTAGAGATTCAGAGATAAAGAAAACCAGACCCAGCCCTCAAGGCGCTCAGAGCCCTTCAGGGGCGGCCAAGAGATAAAGCAGCAGTTGCGGTTCTGGACCTCTCTGTGCCTGAGTTTTCCCTTCTGTAAAATGGGAATAAGAGATGGTAACAGAGTCCTACCTCAGAGAATTACTATAAATATTTCGTGAGCCAGGCACTCTGGAAGTCTGATGAAGCCTATAGACTCCTTCTGGGAGTATTGTTTTTCAGTGCATACAATAAAAATACATAGGATTACAAAGTGTACTAATTATATTAAAAATAGTATCAAAATATTAAAAACACAAATTTATAAGTTAGCAATATACGTGCTTCTTTATTAAGGCATTAAATAATAAGAGCTAGTGGCCGGTCTAATAAGCAACATAGTTTCGAAGTGGTGATAGGCGTAAATGCTATTTCGAGGCATCTGCAATGACATAATGTGATAGGAATTTATCTGTTGTTTCTATTGAGGACATGCAGCTAAAGGAAATGCTCAATTTCAGTTAAGATTGGCGCGCGCAGAGACGTAATTTTTCTCTTCCAAGTTCTCGGACCCCCTGAATTCTACCCAGAGGACCTGCTGGAGGCCTGGCGACCCGGGTGGCTAAGTCCTGCTCGGGGGACACCCCGTGGTGAAGAGGGTGGGGGGGGCATGATGCTGAGGGGCCGGGCAGAAGAGCTGTGGGGGGCTCAGGAAGGATCCCTGCCCTCGAGGGCTGCTGCGGGGCTGGGCAGAGCTGTGAGGTCTGAGCAACTGCACTCCGCGTCCTGGAATCGAGTTCTGCCAGGTGAGTAATAATTGACACCCCAGGACTAAGCTTGGGCAGTTCTGAACACTCATGTGCCTGCACCATCCTCCGCTTGTAATAACCCGTGTGACGGTTAAGGGCGGGCTCTGCTGAATTTCTCATCTCAATTCCACCACCCTTCTTTGTGTCACCTTGGAAAACATCCTTGCCTTCACTGTGTCTCAGTTCCCTCCTCCACAAGATGGAAATAATAGTCCTGGCCTCCTAAGACGGTTGTAACAATTGAAAGAGAGGCCTCAACAAGGTGTGTTCTGCTGGTATCAGGTATTCTTGTGGTTGTGTGCTACAGCTTAGACGAGCCCTGTAAACGCCATCAGGTTGGTAAACAGGAATGAGCCACTTCGAGGCAGTATAGCCTCATGGTTCAGAGCACAGGCTGTGGCACGAGACCACTTCAGTTTGAATCCCAGCTCTGCCACTAACTGCCTGTATAATTCTGCTTGTTGTGAAACCTCTCTCACCCTCGGTTTCTTCCTCTGTAGGATGGGGAAAATAATAGCACCAACCTCACAGTGCTGTTGCCAAGACTAAATGTATTAATGTATGTAAAGGACTTAGAACGGTCTCCCATGTTAACTGCTTGTCTGTTAGCTCCAATATTGTTAGAATTGATAGTCATTACCCAGTGAGTGAACCTAGCAGCTGCCCAGCACCCACACTGTGTAATTTCCCAAACTCCAATAATCTTCACTGAGGGTCTAGGAAGGCACTTAACAAGTTCAGTTATTTTTTATGGAACAATTTATCTGTTGGAGCAATGCTCACAGATCTGAGACTCTGAGATGGATTTTGGGGCAGCAGAAGGACCAGGCATATAGTGTCCGTTATATGCCACTGATGTTGTCTCATTTAATCCTCACAATGGTCTTCACAGAGAGTTACCATTATCCCCATTTTACTGATGAACAAATGGAGGTTCAGAGAGGCAAGCAGATTGACCCGGGTTTGCAGAACCACTGAGTGACAGAGCTAGGATTCAAACCCAGATCTGTCCTCAGAAGCCTCTTGCTACGAGGAATATTTCCTGCTGAGCCAGAAGGGTGGGGCCTTCCTGTCTGAGGCCAGCCTCCTTGGTCTCCATGTCTCTGGTCCAGCCAGGCCAATGGGAGCCAGGATGCTTCCTCTGGGCAAAGGAGGAACATGTGTTTATCTGATGAACTAGGCTTCCTGCTTGACGCCTTAATTTTTGATGCACGGTGACTCTGCAGGAAGAGCGTGCCTCTCCGTCCCCTGGGGCCGTGCAGCCCTCATTAGTTAGGGACAGCAGACAGGGCTGCAGCAGCTGCTGGGCATTTTACCCCAGAGCGGCCATCGTGGCCCTGGATCACGTCCAAAGGCCACCTCACTGGGACGAAAGCTGGATCCCTGTTTGTCTTCCACTCCTCTTCTGGGGCAATCAGGGGTGAGAAAGAGGGACCTAGAAAAATGAGGGGTGCCCCTGAGCTCTGGGAAGCCCGGACATTCCCTCCTTCATTCACCAAATGGATGTACAGAGCATGCACTTTGTGCTGGGCACTGAAGATAAAGGATGATGAGACACAGCTCTTGGATGCAAGAACCCCCACCTCGGGAGAGATATACTTCTATATGTCGCTGTGACCTGGGACATAACTGAGGTGTTGCAAAGGGTTCTGGGAGCTAAAAGGAGGGAGTGACTAGTTCTCTTTGGGGTGAGAGTTAGAGGGATCCAGGGAAAATATTTTCAAAGGATGTGCCATAGGAAACCAAGTAGGTGTTCCCCAGGCAGAGACATGGGAGCCGTCAAGGATGGAGGGTGGATTGGGACCAACGTTTAGCAGTCACCCTCCAGTGCCAGGCAGCTACTGTGTCAGGCACCTGACCTCCTGTCTCTCACTTCTTCTTCACAGCAATCCGATGGGGCAGACCTCAGCATGCTCATTAAGAGTGGAGGAAATGAGGCTCAGAGAAGCCTAGAGACTTGCCCAAGGTCACACAGCTGGGAGTGAATGATGAGGCCAGGTGGCCACCCAGAGCTGGCTAACTCCAGGACTTGTATTCTTGTTCACATTGAGCCCTGGCAAAGGAGACCCACTGGCAAAGCTCCAGAGAAGGGAAGGGGTCTGAGGTGCTCAGAGAAGGCAGCTGGAGTATAGAAGTTCACCAGGAGGGTGAAAGGGCACTGGAGCCAGAAGACAAAGGCCTTGAATGTTACACACTAGAGAATGTTCTGTGTTGCCGTGGTAGGTTGTTATAATGACAGCCCCTGATGAATCACCTCTCCCTGTGTGCACACTCTTTCCGCTGTGGATTGTCACTCCTTCCTTCAAGAGGTGGAGTCCATTTCCCTGCCCCTTGAATCTGGGTTGACCCATGACTGCTTTGGCCAATAGAATATGGCAGGAGTGACCATGTGAGAGAGAGTTCCAGAGCCGAGCCCTTAGGAGATGCGCAGCTTCCAGCCTCAATCTCCTGCTGCCCTGAGACTCCAAGTGAGGAAGCCTGGGCTGCGCTCCTTGAGAAGGAGAGGCCACGTGGAGAGACAGAGAGAGACACGCCCTCGCCCCGGCCATCTTAACCCTCTCAACTGAAGCACCATGAAGCACCAGACACTATAAGAGCCTATCTTGGATCTTTGTCCCAAACTGCCACGTGAATGCAGCCGCACAAGAGTGACTCCAAATGACCCTTATGGAGCAGCTGTGCCCAGCCCGGACTGCAGAATCATGAGCCGATAAATGTCTGTCACTCCTTTAAGTCACTAAGTTTTGGGGTGGCTTGTTACACAGCCATCGTTACTGAAACAGTTGCCATTTGGAGTGAGTCTATGACTGAATTTAGTGCAACGAACTGAACTCCTCCCAGCCCAGTTATTCTGGAAACATCCCTCCATGTTGACAGCTAGCATGCAAGGGCCGGCCCAGAATCCAGCGACCCATCACAACTCAATCACCGGGACAGCTGGGTTCTCCTTTGGAAGCTGGAACCAAACAGCCTTCCTCCTTGGTTGATCCATTTGTTTCATTGCCATTTCTCTTTGCTTTCTCCTTCCATCACTGATGGTGGAGGCAGCTGCCAAAATAAACTAGGGCAGGCTTCCCAGCCAGAAAACACCAACTGCCTGGATGTCTTTGCTGGTCTGTTTGTCTCTCTCTGTAACTTTTGTTTTAATGCTTGTAGAATCTTCCCATTGGGCATTGGGGACCCGGGGGGCTGGGGAGTGGACATTGTCTCAAAGACACCAGCTGAGCCCTTAATGCATACCAGGCACTTTACATATATTGTTATGATTACGCAGTTAGCATTATTTATGGATTCCTACTGTGTGCCTGAGACCTTTATGTACATCACCTTTAACCCTCACAGCAATGCTACAGGATTGGTGCCATTGCCCCATTTCACACAGGGGAATCCTGAGGCACAGAGGGGCTAAGTGACTTGTTAGTAGGTGGCAAAGCCAGACTTTGGACCCACGTTGTCCAGCTCCAGAGCTGGAGCTGTTTCCAGGCTACATGCTGTTTCCTTTCCAAGAAAAGAAAAATCTGGCAAGCCAGAGCCCAGGTGATGGGAATATTGCCTAGGTTTGATTGAGCGGGATGGAGCAGGAAATCGACTTGTAATAAGCGGACTGTGTGTTGCAAAAGTTGAGTCTCTTTTCACTGAATTGATAACTGAAGAGTCCTCAACTTTACCCTCTGGTGTCCAGCTGCTACGGGGAATTTGGTGGAGCCTGGAGCTCTCCACTCTTCTCGTTGCCAACCCTCACACTCATACAGGCATTTCACGAGGGGCTCCTTGCACTCTCTCTGTCCTTAGGCCACTACCCGTGGCAGGAAAGACCTGGAAGGAGTATGGCAGAGGGGCATCCCACACTTTGGGCAGGCCTGAGCGGAAACCCCGCTTCCCAGGTCTGGGGGAGGAACCCCGAGTTCTCCAGACAGCTGAGGCTGCGGGGACCACCTCTCATTGTGAGGCACTGGGGTCCAGGCTCTCCACCTGGGTACGTCACTGCCTGGGGCTGAATCATCCAACACACAGACCAAGTCTGGGCTTTGGGCACCAGCAAAGGAGGAGGATACTTACAAAATATCTTTTATAGTACAAAAAAAATAGATGGAAATAGGCCTCACGGCGGAACATCAGAACTTTGTTTAATTTCTTACACCAACTTTTCAGACCTTTTCATACTGTTTTTATTTGGAATTACGAGGAAGAAGTCACCATAACCATCTCAGTGTGGGGCCTTTAGACTGGGCCTCGGTTTCCCCATCCACAAAACAAAACATTGTCCTAATTTGTGTTCCCAAACTTGGCTGGGTATCAGAGCCGCCTGGGAAACAGGGGTGCCAATTTTGGGACCACTACCCAGGCGATTCTGAGTGAAGGAGGTGGGCCCAGGGATCTATCTGTATCTTAACAACTGTCCCATGATTCTTCTCACAAGGGCAGATCTATGAAACCCGGGTTGGAGGACCCATCATAAGAGAGGTACCAACCATCCTGGTTTGCTCAGGACTGAGAGGTTGCCCAGACGGTGGGATTTTCAGTGCTAAAACCAGGAAAGTTCCAGATGAACCTGGACAAGTTGGTAATCTTGACTGCACCAGATGACACCTCAGGGCCTTCTGGCTTGAACTTGCTGTGAATCTGCAATGACCATCATACGAGATAAATCCTTCTGCTTGAGAGCAGCTGAAGTTGCAATTCTTGTTTTTAAGGAATCTAAAGTGAGATAAAAAGCTATCCTAATTCACGGTGGTGTGAGGTCTCTGTATCAGTGCCCCATACATGCTGAAGGCCACCGAGCGAAACCCTCACGGTCAGAAATCGATTCCAACACTCCCTCTGTGCATCTGGACTCCCACAGTCCTCCAGCACTGTCTCCTGTGGAGCTCTGGTTCTGAGTTTTCACTAGTATCTCTGTCTGTAAGGGACACAGGGACAGGAAACAAAGCTTGTAGGCCCCCCTCACCTCTCTTTGATTTTTAATGTTGTCTTTTTGGAAAATACGAGATTACACTATCTCATTTAAACCTCACGACAACCCTGCTGGTAGGATTTATTTTTATCTTATAAACAACAAATCTAAGACCCAAATTCCTCCAGTAGGTAATCACAAAGTCGGGAGCCACAGCTTCTCCTCCTTGTAACCAACCGACTTCCCACTCGCCAAGCTCCAGGAGAGGGCAATGGCTGTAACACGTACACGGAATAAGAGGAAGGTTTTGGAATCCAAGAACAGGAACTAGAAAATGGTGGGGCTTCACAGAATCCTTGCTGCTGCCGTTATTTGATTCCTCCAGGTCAGCACTACTGAATAGAAATATAATGTGTGCCACGTATGTAATTTTATAAAAGTAAAAACAAACGTGAAATTGATTTGATAGCATATTTTATTTAACCCAATATATCCAAAATATTATCATTTTGGCAAATTAGCAATATAAAAGTTATTAATGAGATATTTTATACTCTATTTTTTTTTTGTGCATGGTCTCTGGAATCTGGCATTTGTACGTCACTCTTACAGCACCTCTCAACTCAACTTGCCTCATTTCAAGTGCTTGGTAACCACGTGCGGTGAGGGGCTTCTGTAATGGACAGCATAGCTCTAAGACCTTAATTTTTTTTGGTCTACGAGATCTGTCCAATTCTGAGAAGGGTGTACTAAAAATCTTCCACTTAAATTGTATTTTGGGGGCAATTCTCCTTGCATCTCTAGTACTTTTTGCCCTTGGATTTAGTTGCTATGTTGTTGGTTGCATACATGTTTATAACTATAATATCTTCTCTGTAAAGTATGTCCTATATCATTATATGATGGACCTCTCTGTCCTGATTCATGCTTTTAGTCTTCAATTCCACTTGAACAGTGTCCCACCTTCTTACTTGCTTGTTTTTGTTTGGTTGCTTTGGCACTTGCCTGGTATGTACCTTCCTTCTGAGGCTCCTCCATTCACATGACTCCGCTACTCTCAGTCTCTGCTTCTTTTTTATGGGTCCATTTCTCCTTTCATGATGAACTAGCGTTTTCACCTTTTCTCTTTTTTCTACCTTGAGGTGTTTGCTTATTTATGGGTTCTGCTGCCTTATAACTTTTGCTTCCCCTGACCTCTCAGAACTCAAATCAACCTCCAGGCTCTGCCCGTGCATTATTTACATCACACATCAAACTCCCCACACTTGCCTGGAGCAATGGTAAAGATAATGATTCTCTGGTCCCTTTCCTTGGAGAGTCAATCCTCACGGGCAGGGCTCAAGAATCCACATTTTGGCAATTACCCCAAGTGGTTCGTGTGACCCAGCAGTTGGGGGCTGTGTCTGCCCCCAAGTCACTTCCCTTCCACCACATGGAAAAGTCAGCCTGGCCTCAAATCAGACTGGTAGAAGATCTGAGTAACACCAAGGAGCAAAGAAGGGTGATCCCACTGTGTGAGATTGTTTCCACTGCTCAGTGACTTAGAGCAGAAGGTGACCGAGGTGTTTTTCCTAATAAAATCCCTATATGGACAAATGTCCTTTCACCCAGAGCCCGCTCATCCCGCTTAAGGGTTGTTTTGTTTTTAAAATTGTAATATTGGATTTTTTTCTTTTGGGGTGGGAGGCAATAAGGCTCTGTTTACTAAAGAAAGGGAGGGGGAATGTTTCCAGTGCTCTTTAATTGAAATGATCTCAGATGCAAACAACAAAAAATTAAGCCTCGGATGCGCCCCTGCAGAATCGAGGGGTAATGACCCCAGCTTAAGCTAGAAGGCGATGATCCGTTTCATTGTCTAAAGCCATAAGCATCTGTCATGTGTGGAAGGTTCCCTGCAGGAGCTGCCAGAGCGGGAAGGGGGGCTCTCTTCCCTCCACGCTTTCTCCCTTCCTTCCTCCTGACTGTGTTCTGTTTCCTCTCACTTGTCAGAGCGGGGAGAGGCCAGAGGTGGGTAGAATGGAGACAGCCAGGCGTGATCTGAGAATGGCCCCAGCACTAGCACACGAGCCACCTCTCCATTTCTTTGGATCTTAAGAAACCTTTGCAGACCCTGGCCCTCGCCTCGCACTTCTGTGGGCGTGGACTTCGTAGCTCTTCTTCCAGGAGGGCTGAGTGCGAGTGGCACGGAGCCACCGCCATCACTCCTGAGGAGGAGGGCTCTGTGCCTCTCCCATTGGTGCGGATCCTTGGAGAGCACAGAGCAGAACACCGGGAGAGCAGAGGGAGACTGTGGGGCGAGGGGGTGAGCAGTCCCCTTCTCAAGGGTTTGCTCTTATAAGTCCCCCCACTTGCACATCCGTACCAGCAATCCCTCTCTCTCGTTTAGATCAGGGGTTGGCAAAGTTGTGTTAACAAAGTTTTATTGGAACACGGTGGTGCCCATTCATATACGCATCGCCTATGCCTGCTTTCGTGCTTGTCATGGTCCTCTACGTGTCAGCATTCGGGTGTCTGCATTTTCAGTTCTCATGTACTTTGGGAAGCAGACAAAGAGCCCTGTGGTGGAATATTTTTCTTAAGGCAGAATTTCTACCTCCGGAGCGTGGACGTGGGCTTTGATGAGTCACAGCGCCAGAGACCATATGGCTCTCAAAGCCCCAAATATTTACTATCTGGTCCTTTCCCAACTCCTGGCTTGGACTAAACAGCATTAATCCCCGAGTTGTGGGGCAAATAGGGAAGGGCATCTGAACAAAAGCAGGCCTCATCCAGTCATGAAGGGAGAGAAATGGCTGTAGGCACCCAAGAGCATCTGAAGCAAGGCCCTATGTGACCAGTGTTTCTCTCTCACCCCATCTTGGACCCTTCTCCCCATTTCTCACTAGGCTCTTGTGCTCTGGTGATCACTCTGCTTCTCAAACATACCACCTTGTTCCTACCTCAGGGCCTTTGCACCTGCTTCCATCTCCCTGGACTACTCTTTCCTCAGATATCCACCTACTTGGATCTTTCTTGTCACTCAGAGCTTTGCTCACAAGAGCCCACCCCAAGGAGGCCCCCCTACAGCTGGGCTTGTCCTCAGCCCTCCCTCATTCTTTTATTTTCATATTTACTGCTCTCTCAAAGCTTTTATTTGTTTGTTGCCTTTATCCCCCACTGGGAGATCAACAGATTTAAAGTTGGGAGAGTTCAAGACTTAGTTGATATCTCCACTCCTATTCCTCTCCAAATGGTAGGGCAAAAGGGAAAAGAAAAGAAGAAAACATGGGACGATATCAGTCCCTTCCGTGTCACCTGTGTGTAGAGGAGGGCCTGACACCTAGTACACTTATAAATTATTGAATGAATGAGTGAGTGAATGAATGAATGAACACGTCCTAGGACAGTGGTTAAGGCTCTGGGCTTTGGGATCAGGCTGCCTGCATTAAAATCTCAGCCATACTCTTGGCAGCTGGAACTGTGGTTTCTTTTCCGCCCAGCATCAGGGCTGTGGAGAGATTCCCAATCCTGGGCAAGACACCAGTTGGCCGTGTGACCGAGGACAAGTCAGTTAATGTCTGTACAGCCCAACTCCCGCTCTGAAAGATGGAACCAAGCCCTCTTCCTCACAGGCTGCTGAGAACACCAGACGGAGCCATGTGTGCGGCCGTGCCCTGGAAGATGCCCTTCACTGCCCGCAGAGCTCATTCAGGACCTGCTGCAGAGGAGAGCGGGCCGTGGTCAAGGAGGCAGACCCTGGACTCCAGCAGACTGCCTACAAGCTGTGTGGCCTAGGCCAGCTTCCTCAGTGCTCTGTGCCTCAGTCTTCTCATCAATGAAATGGGGGCAATGATGGTCACTTCAGAGCATTACTGTGATGATTAGATGTCACGAGTATGGTTTTGGGCATAAAACAGTGCTCATTCCACTGTGCCCAGTTGCAGGGTGTTATATAAGCAAAATGTACCACACGAATGCAAATACCAATTGGGTATGTTTATCCTTATCCAGTGTGTCTGTGTAGGAGGGCCACAAAGGTTTAAAGCTCTGATACAGAGGGGACGGGAATTGAATCCAAGTTTTCCTCATTGTCAGCCCAATCTCCTTCTTACAACTCCTCATCACAACTAATTTGCTTTGTGACCTTGGGCAAATCACTCACCCTCTCTGAGCCTTAGTTTTCCTCTCTCTAGAATAGAGATCATAATACTTGCCCACTGTAATTATTAATTTTACGTGTCAACTTGTCTGGGCCATGGTGCCCAGATATTTGGCCAAACATTATTCTGGATGTTTCTGTGAAGGTATTTCTGGATGAGATTAACATTTAAGTCGGTGGACTTTGAGTAAAGCAGATTGCCCTCTATAATGTGGGTGGGCCTCATCCAATCAGTTGAAGGCCTGACTAGAACAAAAGACTGACCTTCCCCAAGCAACAGGGAATTCTGCAGCAGACAGCCTTCAAACTTGAACTGCAACACTGGCTCTTCCCTGGGTCTCCAGTCTGCAGGCCCACCCTGCAGATTTTGGACTTGCCAGCCTCCATTAATTGTGTGAGCCCATTCCTTAAAAAAAATTACTCTCTCTCACCTTCTCTCTATATATACATTCTATTGGATCTGTTTCTCTGCAGAACCCTGACTAATATACCTGTCCTACTCTCAGGGACCCAGAAAATCCAGTGAGGAACTAAGTAATGACAGATCCAGGTGTCCAAGCGGAGTCATTACTGGCCTCTGTGTCTCAGGGTCTGGGGGGTCCAGGGGGTGTAAGTTTTCTCCAGCTTCAGGCAAAAGAGTGCCATGGTGAGGGAGGGGGGCTCAGACTCGCCTTTCCTCAGGCCTCCTGGAGCCCGGAGGGGCCTGTGTGGCAACCGGAGGAAGCAGAGGGGGTCTACCGTGGGGCTGGGGCCTGACCTCCATCCTTCTGTATTCCTCTTGTATTCGTTTTCCAGGGCTGCCTTAACGAATTACACAACCTGGGTGGCTTTAAACAACAGAACTGTATTCTTTCACAGTTCTGTAGGCTAGAAGTCTAAAATCCAGACGTTGGTGGTATTGGCTCCTTCTGGAGGCTCTGAGGGACAATCCGGTCCACGGCTCTCTCCTGACTTCTGATTGGTTGCCGGCAACCCTTGACCTTCCTTGGCGTGTAGACACCTCACTCCAGTCTCTGCCTCCATCTTCCCATGGCGTTCTCCCTGTGTGTGTCCCTTCTCCCCTTCTTATAAGGACACCAGGGCCCACTTGAAACCAGTATGACCTCGTCTTAACCAATTACACCTGCAAAGACCCTATTTCCAAAAAAGGTCACATTCTGAGGTTCTGGGTGGCCATGAATTCAGGGGGACACCATTGAACCCCATACACCTGTGCTGGGAGTTTTGGGGCAATTTAGCCCCTGCACAAACGGAGAGCAATCCTTCACCTTCGACAGCTGCACCTATCCTGCTCCTTCCAGGCTGGCCTGGGAACCAGCTGGTGTTTTAAAATGTAGCCCGTGCTGCGGTGGGGCCCGAGGAGACTGAAAATGGGTTGAAGCATGTGTAACTGCAATATTCCTCTTTTCTGATGTGTGGGAGATGTTTTTTTTAAAGTACTTGAGTAAGCCAGCTCCAATCAATAATATTTGCAAAAAGCGCCATTAAAAAAAGCAACAGGAGAGCCGTGGTCTCCCTAGCATCCAGATTTCAGAGGTGGAGATGCCCAGCTGGAGTGGCAATGAGCGCGAGGCTCCGTCAGAGGCCCTTGGGGCGAGCCCACTGCTCCTGGCTTCAGCAAGGAGAGAGTGGAACATATGGGGTGTTTCCAAGGGAACTGGAGCGTGGAAAGGTGCGCGTGGAATTTTAGAAAACTTCGCTGCTGGAGACAGGACGCCTCCATGGGTGGGCAAGAGCATTTAAGATCCCACCTCCCCTCGCCCCGTCTAGCAGATATTGGAGGCACCCAGCTCAGGTCCTCTGGGGTTCTTTTACCCCATTCATGCAGGAGGAGGGTGCTGGGCTTCACTGTGCCTCACTTTCCAATAGCCAGCCCTGTGACACTTTTTGGAGGACTGCCTTGCCCTCCAGCTTCTAGAACATTCGCTGCAGTGCTAGAATTTACATCCTCCAGCCCCTCCCTGGGCTGCACTTAACCAGTGACTAATGTGTTCGGGGGTATCAGAGCCCCGGCATCCTTACCTCAGGGCATAACTTACACCCCAGAGCTCCCCTGCCCCTGCCCGCTGAAGCTACCCTCTCGGGACGTCACCTGAAGTCACCCTTGCCTGCCTGTATCTCGGGGAGCACTTTTTTGATAAATCACGTGCATAGGAATCCCGTGTCAGGTCTGCTTCTGGGGGTCCCGGCCTAAGACGCCCCACCTCTGGAATGTCATTGTCCCCAAGCAAGGCAGACTTTTTGTCTCAGTGGCACCAGCAGCCACCTCTGGGGTGGGATTTGAAGGCCCAAGGGCCCCGTAAATCCACATTGCCCATTCCCCTGGAATGTGTCCCTCGCTCCCCTTAAAATGGAGTTGCTCCTGGGGGATCAGCTTTATCACTGCATTAATACTGCTCCTCGGAGCGGGGTTTCCCTGTAAATCAGAAACCTTTGGCTGCTGCAGCTGCTGTTGTGGGCCCAGTGGGCCGGGTTCATGCCGCTGAAGTGGGGCCCCGAAGAAATTACAAAGGCAGGAAACCAAGCCTTTCCCTTCGCCTGCCTCGCCCCGCAGTGCCCTTCTTCCCCCACCCCATCCCGAGGGCTTATCTCAGCTGCGTGAAGGCTAATCCACTCAAAGTTTAAAATCATGGTGATGATGAGAATGAAAATGATGATAAGGGGTTATTATTTTTGGAGTATCATTGTTCCCCAGGATGTTTCATTTTCAGTGGGATTTCTAGAACATCAAAAATGACCATGGGACCCAAGGGGAATCTCGAATGGTAGAATTCAGGCCCTGTGATTCCCAGATGCGGGTAGTTTGGAATCCTGCCCTGAACCCTTCCAATCATATTCAGGGCATGCAGGGCTGCACTTTACGGCCCCTTGGCACAGATGAGGAAAAGGCACCCCCTCTGGGTAGATGGATCAGAAAATAGCACCTCCTGGGGGCGGACACAGCTCCAAGGGGGCACAGCTTGGGGGTGAGCACAGGCTGGATTTCAGCCCCACTTACTCCTGGCAGGTACATTTGCACAGTGTGCAAACTGCCCAGCTATACAAGGCAGCCCCAAGGACCCCGACTAGTAATGGTAACGGCCAACATTGAGTTTCCTCTGCACCACCACTGTGCTAAGTATGTCGCTTGCACTCTCTTATTTACCACCTCAATCTTAGGAGGTAGACAAAATTTGCATCATCCCCATTCTACAGACGGGAAAGCTGAGGCTCAAAGATGTTAAGCAAGTTGCCTAAAGTCACACAGCAAATAAGTGAAAGGTCCAGGGCTGGAGCTCCCAGAACTGGGTGCTGCAGGAAATGCCTCCCACTCTGGATATTCCAGAAGACAGAAGGGTGGGAGAAGGCAGTGAAACATCGTCAGCAAATCGAATTAGCAGAGAGGAGGAAGCATCTTGGCGGAGGACTGTGGAATGAGGCAGGGTGGGCCAGTGGGCAGAGCATCGACCTGGGGGTTGGGAAGCTCGGGTTAGATTTTCAAGTCTGCCTTTTACCAGCTGTGTGTCCCTGGGCAAGTCGCTCAACTGGTCTGTGCCTCGACATCCTCATGTGTGAAAATAAGGGTCAGGGAGGCAGGTCTCCAAGGATGCTCTAGGCCCTCTCGGATTGCCACCCCCACCACCACCCCTAAGGGTGGCTGCAGAGGGGCAATGAGTGGGCTGCTTGGTGCCCAGTGTGCTGGATGCAAGGAGGTCGGGGCGGGGCCCCTGCATCCTCAGCCTCGCCTGGGCTCTGCGCTCCCAACCTTCCTCATGGCTGTTTCCATCCCTACTCAGCTCTACAGCTGCCGCTCTGAGCAGACCCAGCAGAGCCATTCATCAAACGCACACAATTAAGACCATGGTTGCCAAGATCCGTTCCGGGAGTGGAACAGAGCCTGGGGGGCGGGGGGGACATGTGGGGAGGGGTGAGCTCTGAGCATGCTGAGCGCGATTGAGGAGGGGCTGGAAGAGGATCGCAGTGTGAAGCTCATTGAGCACCAACCCTTCCAGGTGGATCTGCGCACGTGCCCAGTGCACACTCTGTGAGCTTGTCACCCCATTTCACAGACAGGGCAAGGGAGGCACAGAGAGATCACAGAACTCGGCCAAGGGCCTGCGGTGAGGGCAGAGGGAGCGTTTGAACCTAGGTGTTCTTGTTTAGGGGATGTGCTCTGAACCGTATGGGGCAACCAGATATTAAAATAGAAACCATGACTGAGCACTGGCCTGGGAGACACGGAGACTGTGATATTAGACACCAGAGAGGGTAAGGCCCATCGCCGTGGAAGACTTCACAAAGGAAAATTTTGAGAACTGTTCCACGATTCCTGGGCTCCTTAGCCAGATCGAGGGTATAAGAAAGGGAGTGGAGAGAAGGGTGTTTATGGAGCTTTCTGAGAAGAGCCAAGGAGACTGGGGAAGAGGGTGCCTCACTCTCTTCCTGGTCCACCCCAATCTTGCCTTGATCGCTGCCCAGGGCTGCCCGTCCAGGGTGCCGACCACTCCCTCCCCTCACTGGTCAGGGCAGTGGCCTTCCCTTCGAGGCCCCTCTGTTTGCCTCCTCACCTCGTGGGTGGGCTTGTCCCAGGAACAGGCATGGGTGAGGCTGGGGAGGAGAATTCCAGCCAGGCTGTGTGTGTCCTTGCGGGCATCTAGTGGACACCGTGGTGCTGCCCAGTTCCCCTTCCAAGATCACGACTCAACCCCCAGCTACCGGGAGGGTGGGTAGCTGATGGTCACAGCCGAGTCCCTCTCTGGAGAAAGCCACCTCGCCCAGATATGCCCCCTCCCCTCCCCAGTGACAGGTCCATGCAGGGACACAGAGGCCCAGCCCATTCATCTGAATTCTGGACGTCTCTGAAGGGCCGTTCCAGCCTCAGAGCTCCCTGTGGGATCAGCTGAGGCCTCAGTTGTGTCTGCATGGGCACACAGCTCCTCTCTCTGTGTAATCCTGCCCCCCTCCCTCGCTGCAGAGCATGCCCCCAGGAGCCTCCTGCGTGCGTGCTGCCGTCTCAGAGTCTGTGTCCCAGGAATCTGAACCAAGATAGGGCCCACGTGTGTGCGTGCACTTGCGTGTGTGCCACTTTGTGTGTGTGCACGTAGATGAGGGTGAGTCAGTGCGTAGGCAGATGAGCATTAGGTGGGAAAACATGTGATTGCGTATGAGTGTGGGTGTGTGAACATTTGTGCGAGGGCTGATGTTTAAACACATCTCAGCAGGATTGTGTGTGTGTGTGTGTGTGCATATGGTGAGTGTGTTCCCGCAGCTCTCCAGAGCCTTGTGGGAGATGACATCTGGGGCTGTGGGAGGTCCAGCTGCCCGGCTCCCCAGCTTCTCTCTTCCTCTCACTAATTGGCCTGTGCAACAGCAGAGGAAATGATGCTGTCTGCCCTGGTGAGTGTCCACGTAGCCCTGGAGGATGGCCCAGGCAGATTCCACCCCTCTCTACCCCTCTCTCTTTTGCTCACCCACCCCCTTAGCTGACCAAGAACCATCCATTACCATGGAGAAAGCCTGCATGAAAACCAGAGGCTGTCTGGACAGAGGAGGGGAGGGACTCTGGGCTCCTATGGTCCAGTCTCTGCTGGGACCAGGCTGTGCTCCAGGTGGCCTGCTCTCTCATCCCAGAGATGGGAAGCTCACGTCACGCAACCACCCACAGACAAGCCCACCTGTCAGAGCATCCTTCCCCTGAGCAACCCCAAATCAGTTGCCGTGTTACTTCTACCTGCTGCTCTCAGCTCCTCCCTCCTCCCCAGGTCCATGTTCCAAGGCAGCCAAGTTGTCCCCACTAAGCCTTGTCTCCTGTCCCATGCTGCTTCCCTGAGATTCTGTTCATCATTCCTCACATGAGGACATTAGGTCCTGCTGCCTTCTCTGGGTCCCCTCTCTGGACCCTGTGCCTATAAAGTGTGGGGTCCAGATTTGAACCCACAGCACCGGATGTAGCTGACTAGGGTGGGGAAGGCAGTCCCTCCCACCACCGGGGCCCCCTCAAGTTAGGAACCCACGTCTGGGTCCACTGTTGTAGTAGCCACATCACATTGTTGGTGCTTACATTGACCTTGGGGGGTCAAATCAAAATGACCAAATCGTTTCAGGTGGAATTCTGCCAAGCCAGCCCCATCTACCCACTCTGGACTTGTTCCTTAGGTCATTGATTTTTTGGATCTGAAAGTGCCCCAGTTTTCATTGACTACTGTTAGATTTCTTCTTGTTGATTTTGGCCCAGCATTCCACCTGGGAAGAGAGCTTTGGATCATAAATCAGCTGTTTCAAAATAACCTGTGCTTTCGAGGTTTGGATAAACACCTCTTTTGCGTCTTCATCCAAGTCTCTGGCAAAGTTATTGGACAGGTTAGAGCTAGGACAATGTTTGCACTGCAAGTCCCTCTCCCAATTCACTCCCCTCCACACAAACTCCTTGGGTGGGGCTGTTCAGACCACCAGGAGACTGCCCTGTATCCTCTCATCTGCTAATCTACTCATTCTATGAAAAGGGGGGAAATGTTTAATTAGGGGAAACTTGACTTTGAGGAGCCCAGTCTGGCCCTTGGACCATGCCCCGCTCTTTTCCAGATGCTCCAGACTTTGTCTAGTCACCCAGTCTAGGCCGTTTCTGTCATGATCAGAATCACTCTCCCACCTTCCCTGCTTTTTCACAAACCAGGGCAATTTTGCCCCTCTCTGGTCTCCTTGCAATTTTCTCATTCTTCCTGATTCTTGGACAGCCCACAGGAACTTGGAAGTCTTCCCTGTATAAAGTGACCATGTAATATTTCAACCAAAGGAGATAACTTTGAGATTGTACTGGTTATCAATTGCTGTGTAACAAATTACCCAAAACTTTGCAGATTAAAAGAACATTCATCACCTCAGTTTCTGTGGGAGAGGTATTGGGGAGTGGCTTAGCTGGGATGCTCTGGATTAGGGTCCTCATGAGGACAGGATGTTGACCAGGCTGCAGTCATCTGCCTGGGCTGGAGGATCCATTTCCAAGATGGCGGACGTGGCTCTTGACAGGAGGCCTCAGTTTCCCACTACATGGGCCTCTCTGTAGGGCTGCTTACTTTCCTCATGATGTGGCAGCAGGATTTCACCAGGACGCGTGACCCAAGAAAGAGCAAGGAGGAGGCCATGACACCTTCTGTGACATGGTCCCCAAGTGACACACTGCCACTTCCACCGCGTTCTAGTCATTAGAAGCAAGTCGCTAAGTCCAACCCACACTCAAGGGGAGGAGAATTAGGCCCCACCTTCTGAAGGAAAGAGTGTCAAAAAATGCGTTGACATATTTTAAAATCACCACTGGGAGTGAAAGGAGATGCTATCTAATCGCACCAGGATGATGGATTTGAACCAGGACTGTCCTGGGCAAAGCACAGTTGGTCGCCCGACTCCTTCTCAGTCTCACAAACGTTTGCACCATGAGCCACAGTTAAAAATCAGTCATGGGGACTGGCCCCGTGGCCTAGTGGTTAAGTTCAGTGCACTCAGCTTCGGTGGCCAGGGTTCGGCTCCTGGACGTGGACCTACACCACTCGTCAGCGGCCATGCTGTGGTGACGACCCACATACAAAATGGAAGAAGATTGGCACAGATGTTAGCTCAGGGCGAATCTTCCTCAAGCAAAGAAAAAACAAATCTTTCATGACCTTCTTCATATATATACATGTAACTGAAACAAAAGTTCACAAAACAGCCCTTACTCTTACCATGTGCATTTGTAGGGGAGGAAAAAGTTGTCCTGGACCCTCATAGGATACCTGGCTGGGTCTGAAAATTAAACTGACACACAGATTAACAGGAGAAAAGCATACACATTTATTTAATATAAGTTTTATGTGACACAGGAGCCTTCATAAGGAAATGAAGCCCCAAAGAAGCAGTTAGACCTGGGTATTTTCATGCGAGGTTTGATGAAGAGTGGACAGTCTGCGGAGGACTGTGATGGGTTAAGGAGTGTGAGGTACTTGTGGTAAACTGGGGGAAACAACAAGGCCTGAGTGGCAGGATTCTTCTTGGTGGCCCTGTTGTCTCTGAAGTCAAGGATGCTTCTTTCCCTGGGGTAAAGGGGGGGCACCCCTCACATGAGGGTTTTATGACATGTTTCAGGGAAGGAGGGGTGGGGGGAGCCAGAGTGACCTTCCTACTTCTGCCATTTTCTCAAACTCTTTCAGCTTAAAATACACAAGATGCCAAGGTGCCATATTTGGGGGTAGTGGGTCTCGAACCCCATAACACTGAAATCTAAAATGTTCCATTCAGTTTCATTCTGTTCTACTCTGTATGTTCTTAAAGTATCGCTCGTAGCCAATTGCATTTATTTCATGATTCACTAATAGTCAGCAACCCTGTTTGAAAAAACAAACCATATCCTAGAGCGTGTCTGTGTGGGCACCAAAGCTGCTTCCATTCACTATCTATTTTGGAGCTCTCTATGGGTCTGACCCAAGTTTCTTAACTTATCTGGTTTTTATCGTTGAGACCCCTCCTCCCTCGACACACGCCCACTCTTACGCTTTAGCTCTGTGGAGTCACCGAATCATGAAATGTCAGAGCATGAAAGATATTCTGGACCAGGAATGACACCCATCTCCTTGCCATGCCCATGGCAGACATTACTAATCAATCATAGCACAGTCCCATTATGCATTAGTGTGTACCTCAGAATCCTTCCCAACACAGCACTCCAGGTATCCCAGTGTTTGTGACAAAATTGATTCTACAAACACTTTATTTGAAGCTAAAATGCAGACTCTGAATCCCAGAGAGATGAAGTGGCTTTTCCAAGGCCACACGGCTGGTCAGTGGCTGGGAGGAAACTGGCAGCCTGCTCCCCTACCCAGGCCACTCTTTTCTCTGCTGAGCCCAGGGCGTTCCTAGACTTTGCCCATTTGTTCACTGTCCTCGTAGACCTTGTTCTCCTGACCAGGACCTAGCAATTGTTCACCAGCTCGTTCCTTGCCCACCACCTGCAGACCACCAGGTGGTTAACGAGGCTCCAGACCCTTTCCAGAGAGCATCTCGCCTGGGGGCGGACCCGCACAGGGCCACAGCCAAGAGAAGCAGCTTTGTTTGGGACGCAAACCACGTCAGGAAAGAACCCGCCCATCCTCTGGTCCAGCTCCACCCCCAACAGCTGGAATCGAGAGCCCTGAGTCCCCTTGGCCACCTATTACCACCAAGAGAGCCCAGGATGAGACTCTATATTGTTTTATGTGACTGCTCGTCCTGCCGTGAGCAGTTCTGTGCCACTGGCTTACACCTCACCCTCCGGGGCCAGCCCAGCATCCGCTCAGTGCTCGAGAGATTAACAAGACTGGACACTCCCAGGCAAACATCCAGTCATCGTGCTGCCTGCAGGGGGCAGATCCTGGGGTGGCCCAGGGTGCTACAGGAGCCTCAGAGGCGACATTCCACCCAGAGGGGGCACACCTGATAAGCCAGGTGAAGGTTTTGCAGGATGGGAAGGTTATTCTGCAGTAGGGGAACAGCAGTAAGAAAGGCACAGAGGCCTAAGGGAGCAGGGGCTTAGGCCCCGCTGGGCAGAGGCCCATTAAATGGTGGGAAACACCACCATTTAATATCGTCGGACGGGGTGCTGGGGGACAGCAGGCGAGGGGGCTGCTGCCCACAAGGAGCTCCATTCCATGAAGGGAGAGAGATCAAAAGAAGATAAACACATACCAGGTAGTGACAGATGCAAAAGAAAAATAAAGCCGGGGAGGGGAGGAGACAGAGGTGGGGAGGCTGTTTTCAGATGAGTGGTCGGGGAAGGCCTCTCTGAGGAAGGACGCTGGAGCAGGGACCTGAATGCAGGAGCCAATCTGCGGATACCTGGAGGAAGAGCGTTCTAGTCAGAGGGAACAGCAAGCAGGATGCCCAGAGGTGGTCTCAAGCTTGCTGTTGGGTTCGAGGAGCAGCAGGGAGGCCCGTGTTCACACTGTGTCCTTTTTGCTCAGGTCTCACCTGGTCCTCATGGCCGCCTGGAAGGAAGGCCACAGACCAATCCCCTTTTTCCAGACAAGGATGCCGTGACCCTGTGGGGTTAAGCGGCTGGTCCTGAGCCGCAAAATGAGTTTGAGACAGAGCAGGGCCCAGAATCCAGGGCTCCGGACACCCAGTCCAGGGGTCTTTTGTGGCTCAGAGTAGACTCCTCTGCCACTCAGGGTCTTGGGCCCAGCAAAGCTCAAACCAAGACAGCTTCCCAGCCTTGCCAGGGGGCGGGCCTGCTGGCTCTTCCAGGAGAGCTGGAGGGTCCCCTGTGCTTGGCTCTGACCCCCCCAGACCAAAGTCTTGCAGCCCATACTGGCCTGTTTTGGGGGGCCCTCATCGGAGGCTTGGGGTCAATGGGATTGAGGGAAGCCAGGCGAGAGCTGTGCATGGTATCCTGAAGTTCTCCGGAATGAGGCCTACAACAGACCGTGGTCTGCCTCGGGGAGCCAGGCGGAACTCAAGTGGTCCTCTCTGTGGGTGGGGGGTACCTGTGGGTGGCATCTCAATTCAGCATTGATCAGCCATGTGCATCCTCAGCCTGGAGGGCTCATGGTGGAATATTTTTTCTCCTTCCTTTTCTTGCTTGCTTCTTTTAAAATATCAGGACTGGGGTGCAGTGGGTGGGATTAGATGATGGTCTCTAGGGGCCTAGGAGAGCTGGCTCCTTTGTGCTCTGCCAAGCCAAATGCAATTAAAGCCTTCACCACCCCCTAACCCACCGAGCGACAAGACGGAAGAGGTTAAGAACTCAGGCTCTGCCTCAGACAAACCTGGGTTCAGTTCTGTTCTCTCTTATTAGCTGCTTGACCTTGAGCACGAAGCTGCAATGTTTTCACCTGTAAAAGAGGGTAATCAAACATCTTTCTCGTGGCTCATTAGATGATGCAAGCAAGGCCCTTAGCACGGAGCCGGGCATGTGAAGCCAGGGCTCCTGGAACACTAGTTGTAGTCCGTCTTGGGGCACAGGGCCCCAGCTGAGCCAATCTGTCTGCGTGAAGATCAAATGTCAGGCCCCCTCTCTTGATAGACAGCAGGAACAGTCACAAAGCTCACTGTCCAAATCTTCTTTGCACTTCCTGCCAAGGTGAATCTCATGTTTGCTCTGGGTGAGCAGGACAAGTGTTTGTTAGTCCATGAAAGGCCTTTCAGTCTGGCTGGGCCTGGCTGAGCAAGACTTTCTACAAGTTGCTGTGGATGTTGGGGGTGCCCCACCCAGATCTCTTTTTGGGGTCTATGCCCCATTCCTCGTGACTGTGAACATTGGCTGCTAATGGTTCACAGATTGTCCCCTTGTCTGGAGGATCCCCTTGACCCAACAGGAGCCAATGGCTGAGGGACACATGAACACAAGAGGGATGTTAGCTTATGCTGCAGAAATCCTTGTGGGATTAGGCTGAAGCAAGTCTCCAGCTGAGACTTGCCCTGCCCTATCCCTCTGCCCTTACTCCTCTTCTCTTTTCCCAATCCATCATGTGCACTGAATCCTTGCCTCAGGCTCTGCTACCAGGAAACCAGACCCAAGACACAGGCTCACCGTGATTCTAGTCTCGGAAATGCCCATCACTTCAGAATCTCAGGGAGAGGAGATCCCTCCCCTGCCCCTTACTGTCCCCCTTACCTCAGCCCCGCTGTCCCAGCTGCCTGCTGGATGTCTGCCCAGGGCCGTCTGGCACCTGAAGACACTCTGACTCTGAAATTGCACTCACTGTCTTTGCCCAAACCCAGCTCCTCCTCCTGGCCGCCAGCTGCTACAAACGGCACTCCTCTCGCCAGCTCTCCTAACTTGGCTGTGTGCTGATTCCTTCCCTCTCCTGCTCAGCCACCAACTCCTGTGCATCTGTCCCCCTTTCCCTGCTCACAACCACCAGCCTCTTTCCCTTGTCAACCTCATCTGTTTTGGAACAATCTTGGCGACATTTGCTAAGAAGGTACTACATGCAAGACACTAAGTTCTTCCTGTTTATGAACTCGATTACTCATCATAATGACCCTTTGGTGAATTATTATTGTCATCCCCATTTGATAGATGAGACAACTGAGGCATGGCAAGGTAAAATAATTCACCCAAGGCCCTACAGCTAAAAAGTGCTTGTCTTATTTTTATTTCCCCAGAAACCAACCCCAAGTAAGGGATTCAAGTGCAAGACATATGCTGGGACAGTGAGTCTAGGAAACACTGGTAATGGGGTGAGGAATTGAGACAGGGAAGGTGAGCCAGCCAGTAAGGAGTGTGTTATCAAGCAAGTTACCACTGCAGGAACTGGAGCTTAGTCCCTCTGGGGAACTCCGGGGAACACGAGGGAGCTGGGGTATTGATACACCAACTTCCTTTAGCCCACGGTTGAGGGCTATTCCTGGGGGCCTGGAGTCCCTGGCATTCTCCGTGCAGGTGGACTGGGCTCCGGCAGCTGAGAAAGCCCTAAAGCAAAGCAGTGCTCATGCCAGGAGCTGGGAGTCAGACCGGTGCAGCCCAACATCAGGGCCAAGGGGCCAGGGCAGGGCCCCAACAGTGCCCGCGATGGTGGTAGAAGCAAATCTGAGCAGTGTGGGTCTAGGGTCCACACCTGTAACCACGTGCTCTGCCAGCTCCGACATGGTGGCCTGCCCTGCCTTTCTTCCCACCCATTTTGCCCATCATCACCCATTTGTTCTCCTACCCTCACTTTGAGTCAATCCTCTGCTCAGACTTTTTCACTGCTTCCCATTAACAACTGGCTGAACCCTCACAGTCTATCCTGCAATCAAGGTAACGCCAGAATGGCCCTCACCTCCAACAGGAGCCTGTCTCCCAGTCCTCCCTGCAGCACACTGGATCCTGCTCTCCCAGCCTCTGCACCTGTGCTCACGCTGTGCTTCTCGTTGGAACGACCCCTCTCCATCGCTGCTGTCAAAGAAGTCCTACCCGACTGTAAGGCCTCTTGGTCCACAGAGCCCTTCCAGAGCCCTCTCTCCTCTGAAGGCTGTGGATCCTGTTGGCGCTTATCTAAGAGCATTCACCTCTGTGCTTTGTGCCTCACCTGTGGCACCATGGTCAAGCCCCGTGCCCCAGCTGTCGGACTGTTAGATGCTAAATCGCTGAACCCCACTCTGCACCTGCTATGTGACTCTGAGCAACGTACTTGATGGCTCCAGGCCTCAGTTTACAAATCCACGAAATGGGGAAATAATAATATTTACGTCAAAGGGTTGCTGTGGGAATTAAAGGAGATAACCCATGTAAAAGGCTGGCATATAACATGTTCCCATTAAATGGTACCCATTATATTTGGTTGAGAACCTCCCCCGTGGCCAGGCCACGCACCACTTGAGGTGGCAACCTCACCTCTTAGAGCTCTCTCTATCCTCCACGGCAGGTGGCGTAGCCTTTCCAGCTGCTGATGGATCATATTCAAATGTAAATTCTTCACCCTGTTTGATCTAATACACCCCTCGCCAAGCCCTTCCTTCCTTTTCTTCTTTTCTTTAAAACCTACTCATTTTGCTCCCTAATATTCGTCACTTACAGACATTACATTTATTTCCTTGTCCGCTCATTGGCTGTCTCCCCTGAGAGAATTTAAACTCCCTGACGACAGACGTGCAGGATGTTTTGTGCACTTCTGTGTGTCTGGCACCTAGACCGTCTTATTTTTTTCTTGGCCACTGCTGCAGGGAGTCAAGGGCTGGTTCCATTTGCTCGTCCGTCCCGACCTTGGTTTGAAGGCGCTCAGCCGTGGAGGTTTCTCCTTTGGTGCTGGACCTCCTGTGCATCTGTGCTCCTTCCAGGCCAGTGCAAAGGGGCCCCTGTCTTTGTTCCTGGAGCCCAGGCCAGGCCTTGAGGAGGCAATAGGAAAGAAAGATGGATAAGTCTATCAGACCTCTGGGACCCAGACCGGGCCACACTCACAACTGTCGCCCCTTCCGCGTGGCCCTGCTCCTCACTCCAATTCCACTACTTTCTTTCAGGAAATTGGTACTGGAGCCAGAATCCCTAGTGATTTGAGCCCCTGAGTGCCGCGTGCAGTGATGATTCCACCAGCTACCAAATCAGGCCCGTCGTCCCCTACCCCTGGGTGCTGGAGGTGGGGAGGGTGGGAGACGGGAGAATATGTGCAGGTGTGACTCAGTCTAGGTGGCCCAGCAGAAACAGCAGCTGCCGAAGTGACTCATCAAAGAGCTGGGGGTGCTGAGGGCGAGTGTGGGCCGGGGCCGGAGCTGAGCGAGTGGGAGTCAGAGCCTGGTGACGCACCTCTTCTCACAGATGGGACAGTGGCCAAGTGGACTTCAGCTTGGAGGAAAAACACCCAGGGACCGCGCGTCTGGTGGCTCCATCCACAGCTCCCTGTGTGCCTGTTGCCTGCTCCAAAACCAAAGCCAGCCTCCTTCAAAGTCCTCCAAGATTCGGCCCCCATCCTCCTCCAGCCTCTCGTCCTGTGGCTCCTCTCAACTGTGCTCCAGCCATGTGGGACCATTTGAGTTACCAGAAAGTCCCATCCCCTCCTTAGCTGCCAAGCCTTTGCCTGGGCTCTGCCCTTTGCTTAGAAGACCCACTGCTTCCCCATCCAGCTGATGCAACTGTGGGACCAGCCCCCGCAGACACGAGACCCCAGATGTGAGTTATTGCCCCTCTCCCATGTCACCCGAGCACCTCGAGCCTGTCTTCACCCTCATACCTGTTTCAAAATGTCAGTTTTATTGTTGTTCCGATATAGTGAGGCCAATAGATCAGAGATGATCACCACTGAAAAGACAGTTTGTTACAGATCCTAAGAGGATGGGGCATGCCAAGCCACGGGGGGCCCCACGGGGAGGCACCAGGGTCGGTCAGGAGGCAGAGGGAGTGGAGGAAAGCATGAGCAAGAGCCTTCACTGTGGATTCTGCAGGGAGGAAAGGGCAAGACAGCATAAGCAGCTAGTGTGAACAATTTCAGTGGGCACTGGGGTCTAGGGACTGTCCCTAGTTCTCTGGTGCCCGGCCCTGTGGTGATTAGTGGTCTCGAGTGAGACCCAGAGAGGGATAAAGGCGGTGGGTGTGTGTGTCTCTGGTTGGTTTGCACATGAAAGGTGTCTTCATAGTCATGTCATTTACTGTTTACTTCCTCCGAGCATCCACTAGCCCCGGGAGAGGCAGTCTCTCCAGGGTCAACAAGGTCCGGATGTCAAAGCATCAGAAACACATTGTCCATATGTGGCCTTTACTCCATTTGCCAAACTCTCCTGAGGGCGGCAACCAGCCGTGGTGGAGCCCCAGCACTGGCCTGACAACTGGGGAGCTCTTGGAAGATGTAGGATGGATGAGGGGCCACTATGGACCTGGCCTAGTGCCAGGCACTTGGGGACACAGCAGCAGACAGAAAGGCAAGATCTTTCCTCTCAAAGACTTTACTTCCAGTGGGCATGGCAGACAACAACCCAACCAACAACAAATAAACAAGAGAACTTCAGTTACTGGAAAGCGCTGTGACGGAAATAAGACACAAAGACATAATAGCTTCCGGGTGGGATGGAAGGGGAGGAACTCCATTAGAAAGGTTGGTCAGGGCAGCCTCTCTGAGGAGGTGCCCCTGGGACCGGGACCTGAATATTGAGGAGTCAGCCAGGCCAAGGTTTCAGGGCAGAATATTCCAGTAGACGAACGAACGAACGAATGAATGAATGAATGAATGAACAAATGGATCCTCGGGTCTGCGTTCCCACCTCTTTACTGCTGGCTGCCGTGCATTTTGAGGCTTGCATGACATCAGTGTCGGAGTCTCACATATTAAAATAACTCCTATCGTGGTCTTCCCTCATCAACAGGAACATTCCACACGGCAACCCGGGCTCTGTGAGCAGGCACTTCCGGGCCTGAGGGCAGGACACTGTTTTAACCAGCTTTGCTCTTTGACCTCTCATCCCATTCACACTGGAGCCAGCAACCTTCGTGCCAAACTAGTCCCTGATGAGAATTAAAGTGGTTGATTTACGGCCCCGGTCGATGGTGCCTCTCGCAGGGGAGGGTAAAGCACAGTCTTGATCAATTACTGAGCTGCTGCCCGGCCATTGACACTCAGGCCAAGCCCAGACCACAGACGCTCCAGGCAAAGCCCCACCTGCAGACCCCCGGGCTGCCCAGCATCTTCCCGCAAGCCCCCTTTGGCAACCAAGGCTGGAGGCCCACCCACAGGGGAGCCGCAGCTGTGGGCCCCTTGGGGGTTCCTTGTAAATTTCCAGTCTACTGGGAGAGCTGGGCTGTCCAGCCAAGCCACTAGGAGCCACTCTTGGAGGCACTTGGGGGGTGTGCAAGTGTGGTTGACAGTAAAAGTCAAAGGGAGGAGGCAGGGGGATTATGCCGTCAGTCTGCAGGCAGGCGGAATATAAATAGTTGTAACAGGCCTCTCCCTCACCGGGTGCTGGAGAAGACACTTTGAGATGTTCACCATGCTGGCTTGCAGGGCTGTCTCAGTGCTCTCCGGGCTCCCTGCTGGCTGCTGGCTTCCCCACGCCACATCAATCTCAGCCACTGGTTGTTTGCTTCCCACGGGAAGACCCCAGCTGCCTGTCTGGGTTCTAGAGGGGACCCCAGGGCTGCCTGATTCACCGACAGGCTCAGGAAAACAGATCACGTCGAAAGACAAGGTGTTGGGGGGGTTAGGAAGGGCAGGAAAGGAACATTCCCTGAGCAAGTGCTTTCTGCTCAGAGAAGAGAAGCAACTGCTCCAAAGTCATAAGTGTCGGACTTGAACCCAAGTCTTTCCTGCTTTTAACTCTCATGGCGTGTTGCTATTGCTCTCTTCTTTTCCTTCCCTCCTTCATTCATTGGTCCATTTCCCAAATATTTCTTGAACCCCATAGGGAGTGGAAAAGCACAGATTTCAGAGCCCAGACTCCCCTGGTTCAGAGCCTGATCCTCCACTTCCCAGCCAAGAGGCCTAAGGCAAACTGCTCTGCCTCAGTTTCCTTATTAGTGAAAAAGGATAATGCACCCACACCTTGTGAGGCTTCCCTAAGGATCCGCACGAATGCATGTGGTTCATCTTGGTGCACAGTCGGCCCTCGCCTGCGTCCGGCGCTGGCTTAGGAATTGCAGAGAGCCAGACATGGTGCCACAAGACTTACCTTCCAAAGGCTCCAAGCCTGCTGAGGGACAGACATCCACAACTGCTTCTACTAGTGGGCAAAATGGAATAAGTGCTACGTGGATGCAGGAGAAACGAGCTGTGGGCGGTGACATTTGGGTGTGGTGAGGGGGAGCTGTCAAGGAAGATGGACATTGAGTTCCACTGGTGGGATAGCAGAAGGGACATCCAATGGAGAGGACGGCATTGGCAAAGGCCTGGAGACCTAAAGGCTATTCGGGGACAGTGGGGACAGAGTAGATCAGTGTCGCTTGGGCAAGGGGACCAAGGGAGGGATTGGCAGGGTCTGGACAGCGGGGTTAAGACCAGATGCTAATTGGCTTTGTTTGTTACACTAAAGAACTTGAACTTTATTCTCTGGGCACAGGGGAGCTATTAATGGCTTTTGAGGAAGGCTGTGACATCATCTGGCCAGGGTCTTAGGGAGAACATTCTGGGGGCAGTGTGGGGGATGAACTGGGGGGCCAACACTGGGGCTTGTGCACGTCCAGCCAAGACATAAAGAACAGACAGATCTGGATAAAAATGAGATCGATTTACTGGCATTTACTATGTTTCAAGCACTTTCTTTTTTTTTTTAAGGATTCGCCCTGAGCTAACATCTGTTGCCAATCTTTCTCTCTTTCCCCCCAGCCCCAAAGACCCAGTACATAGTTGTATATTCTACATGTAAGTGATCCGCTGCCACAGCATGGCAACTGACAGACAGGTGGTGCGGTTCTGCGACCAGGAACCGAACCTGGGGCTGCAGAAGCGGAGTGCATTGAACTTTAACCCCAGGCCGTCAGGGCTGGCTCTCGAGTGCTTTCTGTATGTTTTCTCATTCACCTCTCAACAGTGCTGAGTGAGGTGCTCTGGTTCCCATTTTACAGGTGAGGAAACTGAGGTGTAAGGACGTTAAGTAACTTGCTCAGGGTCACATAGCCAGTGAGGCGTGGAGTCCAGATCCAGATCCTGGTCTATCTGAATTCAAAGCCCTCCCAGACCCTGATGCCCACAGGCAGAGGAGGCCCAAAGGTAGAAAGAGAGACAGGGTCGCAAGCTTAGCAGATCTGGAGGACTTCCTTCCTCAGCTCCCTGAACGGAGCATCTTCCCTTTGCCCCTCTGCCTCCCCCTACTCTGTATCCTGGGAAGCTGACTGTATGGGCAGCCTGGTCTTTGCCTATTAGCTTCTGGCTGGGTTCCATCAAGGGGGCAGGAGAGCAGAGGGAAGAGAGTGAGCAGGGGAACCTATTCCGCCTGCTGTCTCCCTGCCTCGGGCGGGCTGGTCCCTTTACTGACGGCCACGGCTCCTTCGGGCTCCCCCGGGCTCCCTCTGTACAGCTCTCTGCAGATCTAGCTGCTTCTTCTCTTGCCCTTTCAGACCTGGGGGGTGGTGGCAGCACTCTGATCTTTTATATGGGACTGTCTATGGGTCTGGAGCTCAGGAGGGGGGGCAACAGGGATCAGCTTATAACGCTGAACCCTGACGTCACGGGATGGATGAGCTCGCCGAGGGAGCATGCAGAGGATGACGCTCAGGGACCAAGCTCAGGGGGAAGCTGACATTTCGGAGTCCCCAGAGGGTGGGGACCCAACAAGGCAGCTGAGGCTAGTTGGGGCCAGAGCGTCTGTTTCTCACATCCCCGGCTGGAAACTGCTACCCACTGACTCCATCTCCTGTCAAAGCAGGGTGGGGTTCTGTGACCTGCGGTCTGCCCGTCTCTGGGGACGGCGCCTGCTCTCTCTGGAGGTGAACTCCACCAGCAGATAACTCTGCATTGTCCCCGTGCCTCCTGGGGCTTCTCCAGCGTCATTCAGCAGCCTGGCTTTGTGCTCAGAGGGCCTATGAAGGCACGTGGAGACTCTGACTGGGAACGAAGTGACCTTCTTTTTGAAAAGCCTGTTCCATCCCCAGGACACTGGTTGGCTGAGACCTCTGGAGCCAACCCCCATGAGGGGTGCTGGTTTATGAAAAGTGCCTTTCGCCTCTCTGGGAATCAGGACCCCATCCGCCCCCTCCTGTGGCCTGTGTCAGGCTGCAGAAGGGCACAGCCGGGCCCAGCAGCCTGTTACCTGAAGACAGAGCATGCCTGGCAGGAGCGAGGAGAGGGGTGATGGTTCCCATTGCTATGTCCAGGCTCAGAGAAGAGGAGGGAAGGTTGAGGCCTGCGAATTTGATTTTTAAGTTGGAGCTACAAAAATCGATCTTTGAACAAAGGTAGATCCATTTAGAGCCATAGGACTTGAGAGCTAGAAAGGGCCTTCCAGAACCCCATCCTCATTTCACAGATGAGGAAACTGAGGTCTAGAGAGGGGATGTTACTCATGGCCTCAAAGACTGGCCTGGCCCAGCCGGTGCTCTCTCTCAGCATCGCCACCCTGCCTTCCCGCAGCTCCCCCTGCCAGACTCCATGCCCCAGGAGAAGAACGATCATTTCACACACGCCCGCATCCACGTGCCTGCAGCCAGTCCTGACCAGATTTCCATCCACCTTTGTCCCCACCAGGGAATCAGCTGGCTGCCCCATGGCGGGCAGGGCTGCCGGGGTGCGAGACAACCGTTTCTCACAGGGTGGAAATTAGATCTGCTTCCCGGGAGAGGTGTTTGAGAGCCGAAATGCCAGCCAGTTGGGTGTGGAGCGGGGACTTGTCATTCTGTGCTCCACAGACGCCAGCCGCACGGGGGGAGGACAGGGAGGAAGGGCGGGGGCCTGGCAGGGCTGTTAGAAGGGGCTTTGGAGAAGGTGCAGGTGGAGAACGGAGGCGCCAAGACGACAAGGGTTCGCCCGGGGTCACACAGTGAAAACAGCACCCTAGATTCAGACCCCCTCTGCGGCCCCCTCTCCTGGCCCAGGCTGCCTCTTCACTCCGCACTTGAACCCAGAGGACAAAGGGGGCCCTGAGCCAGCAGTGGTCAAAATGGGCCTCTCCTTACTTGTAAATTCAAGTTGGGGTCTTCTAGCCACGACAGATTGGGTTATTACTCAGCCAGTGTCTATCCCCCTCCTCCTCCCAGCGTGCATAGGGTCCACTCCCTGCATACCGAGGTGGGGCTTGGCCACGTGACCTGCTCTGAGCAAGAAATATTAGCAGACCCGGCAGAGCGGAGGCTTGAAACGTGCCCACGTGGCTCGGCCTGCTCCCGCGCACTCTGGTGGTCCTGTAAGAAGAGGCTCCCCTGGGAGGCTGCTGCCCTACAGCGGGGGTTGTAGAATGATCTTATGTGGGGTGACATGGGCCCAACCTGCAGTCTGAAACAGAACTCCCAGCTAAGCCTATCCTAGACCAGGAGAACTGTGGTTGACCTGTAGGCCCACAAATGTGAGAATAAACGCTTGTGGCTGTGAGCTGCTGAGTGTGGGGCTGGCTTGTTTTGCAGCATTATCATGGCAATAGCTGACTGATGCACAGAACTGGAGCTAGAGAAGATGCCAAGGGCTGGGAATTGGAAGATTCAGGCTTTCCACGTTTCTCCCCTCTCATGACCCTGTGAGAGGGGGATTGATGGAGAGAAAGCTCTGGATGCTCTCAGTTAGCTCTAAGAGGCCATACAAATGCAGGGAGGGCCCCATGCCCTGTTGATACTCATTACATCTCTGTGAGGAAACGGAGGCTCCTCAGGGAGGACTTGCCAACCTTCCAGAGCTAGAAAATGGCAGAGCTGAGACGAGAACTGGGTCTCCTGGGTCTAGTTTTCAATCACCAGGCAGCCCAACCCTGAACCAGTTGAGCAGGGAGACCCAAAGGATTGGAGCCAGTGGCCTGGCCCAGCCACAGGGTGGGGGGGAGAGAAGTTACTGTGTACCCTGGGTGTGGTGCTGTGGAGAACTCAGGGGTGTCTCTACTCCCATGAGGCTTCCACCACTGAGAAGATGAGGCTCGCACAGAATCTACAGTGTCCCAGGCAGCCCTGGGCCGGCCTTAGTTAGAGCATCCACTCCCCCTCAGGACGGAGAGCCTGGCTGTGGCTGGGTCATCCCGGGTCTTGAGGCGAGTTCTGGGTTCCCTGCCCCCAGTGCCATGTCCGAGGCAGAGTGGTCCAGAGCAGGGGCCTGGAGTCTGACAGAACTGTGTTCAGCCCCAACCCTGCCCCTCCGGCTGTGCGACCTTGGACAGCGTGCTGCACGACTCTGGGCCTCAATTTCATTATCCACACAACGGGGCTCTCTGCCTCTGTCTGTTGAGGGAGGTGACATGAGATCATGTACATAGAACACAGAACAAAGGCCCCAACACAAGACAAGCTCCCGATAAAAGGCAGCAGCTGCCATTACTATTATCACGTGATTCGGGGTGGCATGGAACATTCTAGGTTCAGAGTCATGGGGAGCACCGTCTGCAGCCAGCAAGGCTTGTCCCCCCTGGGGGACTGCTGCTCATCCAGAATCCACTCTGGGAAGGGGATGGATCAGAAGGATTTCCTATCAGAAGGGAGAGCTGGCTTTCGCTTTGTGCCCCCAGATGAGAGCTCTGCGGGTCCCAGAAGCCCAGCAGTCTCCTGCAAAGAAGCCACGGTGGGCAGTTTGAAGATGGGCCCTGAGCTGTCACTCAGTGAAGGACAGCCAGGCCTCATGGCCTGAGTGAGATGGGGCTGCAATAGGGTGGGTGTAGCCTGGGGAAGTGGAGGTTCACCAGCTCTGTCCCCTGGCCACGCACATACACGTACACACATACACACACACACTCCCCAGAGGAGCCACCCTCCAACTGGCACTTGGGAACCCAGAACATTTCCCTTGGGAGAGGATCTTCTGGAAGGATGGAAGCCTCCTGAGAGGAAGCCACGTCTTCCGAATAGCCTGTACCTCCCCGACTCTGAGTCTGGTCTAGGATTCTGCTGTCCCTACAGCATGCATGGACGGGCCCTCTACTCATCCACTTTACTGCACATGGGGTCCTTCAGTCAGTCAGTCGTTCTGAAGACATTCAATGAACAACTACTATGTCCCAGGCTCTGTGCCGAGTCCTAGGGATCCAGCAAAGAATAACACACAGGGGGCTCCTGTCCTCATGGAGCTGACAGTCCCAGGAGCTGGAAGGGTTCCCTTGAGTCATCACCCACACCCTCTCCTAGTTACTCTGGGGTCCAGGCCAGGCCAAGGGGATGTGTCCTGTCCATGTTAAGATCACGAGGAGTGACCAGGGATCCTGAAGTCCTGATCCCCAATGCGATGAGACCTCGCATACGTCACCTCCCCTCTCTAGACCTGGATTCCTGCCTCTTTAAGAGAGGGACATGGGACCACAGGACCCTGAGGCCCCTCCTCCCTGGGTGCGTCCAGGAATGGGATCTCACTCACGGGGTTCACTCGGTAGGTCTTTGCTGAGGCCGCTCTGACCACAGACCCTGCCGGGGACCCACGACGACAGGCCTGGCCCCCTTCTCCAGGAAGACCCTGATTGGGATGTTTTTAAAATAAGCAGTAATGAAAACAGTTTAAGACATCAGCAAACTTAAGCCAACAGCATTTCTACTGCCCCCGCATTCTCATTCCTGTACAATATTTAGAGCTCACCACCTCGGTTTCCGCTTACTTAGCCCTATCAACCGGGAGAGGGACACCAGATCCACTGTAACTGGCTTCACAGTCGTGCTGTTTCACTCCCAGGAGATAAGACAATCGTCGTTAATTACCCGGCGAAGAGTTGATGATGATGGTAAAGGAAAGCGGCTCATCTCTCCCAGGTTCTCAGGTTCTGGGGGAGAAGGGCTACGAGGGGAGCTGCTGGAGGGCAGAGGCTGGGAACACAGACTTTGAAGCCTGGGTTCAAATCCCGCTTGACCTTGACCTCTCTGTGCCTCAGTCTACTCATCTGTGAATAGGGAATGATTGGAATAATCCCTACCTATCTCAGAGCGGGGTTAAATAGACTACGGTTTGTAAAGTCTCTGGACCCACCAATGCCTCTGAATGTTCCTTAAATAAATGCTAAGTAGGTCCACCCTCCAAGGCGTGGCGGAGGAGTCCTAAGAAAAGAGGTTTGGGGTGCCCAAAGCCACTGGTTCGTGGCCTCATGGCCTGTGCCAACCAGGGGACCTGAAAACAGCTCCTTTTTCTTATGGGAAACTTACTCTGAGTCAGACACTGTCCCAGATGGTTTTGCGTGCATTAACCAAATTAATCCTGACAATAACCCTAGAAGATATGGAGGTGCTATCCTCATCAGTCCCATTTTACAGATGGAGAAACTGAGGCTCAGAGCAGGTGCATAACTGGCTGTGGGCATCAGAGTCTAGCGCTACAGCTGGGTGGAAAGCAGGCGTGCAGAGGTCTCTGGTCCCAGCCCTGCTTGCTCTCACCAGCTGTGTGGTTTGGGGCAAGGGACTAACCTCTCTGTTTCTTTAACTGTGAAGTGGGGGAAGTAGCACCGACCCCACAGGGCTATTGTGAAGCGTAAATGAGATAATGTGGGCGGCATGCCTGGCATGGTTGCTGACGTATGACGGGGCTCAGGAGATGGGAAAAGCTTAATTTAATAAAGGGAAAAGGGGCCTGCGCAGATGTCCAACCCCAGGACAGCCCCAGGCTGACAGCCTCTTTCAGCTCCGCTGAAAGTGTTTGGGGGGGGGGACCCTCCCCCTGCCCACTCCCTCCGAGCCCCAGGCACCTGTCACAGGGGTAAGGATGGAGAGGGGTGGGTCTCAGATCCGGGAGTCAGCCAGCCCGAGGCCCACTCCTCCTCCACCACTTACAAGCCCCACGTCTCCGGGCAATCACTCCCATCTCTGGCCTCAGTTTTCTCATCCGTGCAAGAGGGCAGCGACCACCACTTTACAGGTGTGGAGAGAAGGGGACGAGATAGCTCAGGTTGATGAAGCCCTTGCCATGTGCCAGCCACTCTTCTATGCATGTCACACCCCTCTGCAGAGTAGGTACTGTCATTATTGCCTTTTCGCAAATGCAGAAACTGAGGCTCAGAGAGGTCAAGGGAACTGCCTAAGGTCACACAGCACCAGAGCGTTAGATGAAAGATGTCAGCCCAGTAGGGCGACAGAGCCCGCGGCCTGTGGCTTTGGTAAATTGCTCCTGGGGGTCCCTCTCCGGCTCCCCAGATTTAAAGGCAGGGAAATGTGGGCTGGGTCCTGACTTCCTGGCCTGAGCTGAGAGGTCCCCGCTGTTTGTGAAACACGCCTAACCAGGCCTGGGGTTCCAGAAAGGCCGACGCAGTTCCCTGTCTGCTCCTACCCAAACGGTCATCCTGGGACACTGGCCACAGACAGGGGCCGGAGCAGCCAGGCCCGCCTGCCTTAGCTTCCTTCCAGCTCAGAGGTGCCTGTGACCTCCCCTCGGCCAGTTCCCTTTCCCCAAAGCGTTCTCTTCCTGTTCCTCCAGTCTGTGTCTCCTCAGACCCAGGACTAATCACCCTCTTTACTCTGCCCGCAGCGGGAACATGCCACTGCACAAAACCGTTTTGCCCCCAGGCGACTCCCCGTCCACATTCCTGTGGCTCCAGGGGAAGCTGGCCCAGCCTAACGACATCCGTCCCGGCTGGAAGGACCATTGGGGTCAGCTTGTCCCACCTCCCCTTTCACAGACCAGGCGATGGAGGTGCAGAGAGGGGCAGGGCTCTGCCCAACACACTGAGCTCAAAGCCGGGTCAGGACAAACCGAGAAAACAGCCACCATTGAAGAGCCTGAGGACACGCATAGAGCTGTGCTGATGGCTTGACTTTCATCCAATACTCAGCCCAGCCTGCAAGGTGGATGCTTGCGTTCCCATTTTACAGCTGAAGAAACTGAGGCACAGAGAAGTTAAGCCGCTTACCTAAGGTCACACAGAAATCAACGGTCTAGGGATTTAAGCCAACGTCTGTCCTGACTCCTGAATCAGTGCTCTTTTCTCCTTGTCCCACCATCAGTAACTACGTATTGAGTCTGTGGGCCCAGGGCCACCTACCGAAATGGCTGGATTCTCTCTCCACTGCCACCACCCGGGAAACCTGGCCGGGGGCGGGATCGTCTGCTTCACCCATCAATCTGGGCTCCCTCTCCAGACCTCCATCCCTCACCCTGTTCCAGAAGGGTTCACAACCATCTCAAGCTGCCAGTGATGGAGAGGGGCGCCCCACCGCCCCATCCTCCTTCCTCCTTCTCTCCTGCTCCTCCCTCGCTCTTCCTACACTGGGGCCGCGCTGGTCCATCATCATCCTCCCGCACCTCCTCGTCGTGTCTCCCCTCCAGCTGCCTCCTCTCCCCAGCCCCACCTGTCCCCTACCTGCCCATCTGCAGGGAGACGGAAGTTCAAATCCCGCCACACCTTGTATGAACTGTGTGACCTGGAGCAAGTCACTTATGCTTGCTGAGCCTGTTTCCTCCTTTGCTTATGGGGTGAGAACAGCAGCTTTGGCGGGATGTTGGATGAGCTATTGTATATAAAACAGTCCAGTGAGGCACTATGGGGGCACATTAGGGGTGGGGTGATTGCTAACAAGACTGAGGGCAGGATGAGGCTGGGCAGGGCAGCCTCAGGAGGCTGTGGCTTGGATGCTAGAGAGAGGACTCCCGGTGGTGACCAGGCCCATGTCTAAGTGAGACCAAACAGCAGGGCATTCCAGCCAGTGGGCAGCCCCTGGTGGCCCAGAAGAAGTGGCCAAGTGCCCCGTTGGGAGGATGGGGCCCGGCCTGGCAGCCGGCAGGTGAGCAATGGGCACCACCCCCGGCCTGGTCACCAGGCTGAGGTTTGGGGAAAAGCCTCTAAACGGCCCTCTGAGTCTTAGTCTCTCCACTTTACAGACGAGGACAGCGAGGCACAGAAAGGGTAAGTAACTTTCTCAGGGTCACCCAGCAGGAAAGCAGCACAATTCAGAATCAGAACCCAGGCAGCGTGTTAACCGAATCCTCACCACACCAGCTCACCACGGATTTGAACTGAAGTCCTGCCACGTCATAATCTGCCCTGTCCTGGACCTCAGCGAGCAGGATGTGGACAGATTCTCAAGGAAAGCAGGAACACTGGGCCGAGAGCCAGCCAGCCCCCGTGCACCCCAAGCAGCCAAATTCTTCCTGCCTCTGACCCGCCCTGGGGCTGCCAGAAAGAAGTGGGCTCCAAAGACAATGTCTAACAATTAAAGCTAAAGAGAGGAAACTATGAAACGAGAGCCAGAGGGGGCCACAGGCCTTTGAACTTGTGGGCGTGGGGCTGGCCCAGCCCCAACCTCAGCTGCACTCAAGCTCCCTTATTAAAATAGACCCGGGGGCAGAGGGCCTTGGGCAGCCTGTAAAGGGATTGGGGTCGAATCAGTGCCATCAGCCAGGAATGTGCCGCAGGGGGTCCCAGAGCCCTGCCAGGTCAGGTCGGAGACTCTGGAAAGGGTGATCTTTTCTGGCTGGTGAGATTGGCCCTGCGTGGTGGGGGGAGGGGAGGGGCCACCCCAGACCCCAGAGCCTTCTCGGGGCTGGCTGGACTCTTTGCCCTCCCTTCCTTGTGCCACAGGCCGTGGCCTTCCTCTCTCCCCACACTGGGCTCGGTGGCTCTGGTCACCGGCCTTCACTCCTAGAGACCACCCACGCCTCCTCCCAGGATGGCCGCCAAGCCCCTTCCTCCCAATTACTCCTGAGGGCCTGCTCCCAGCTCCCTTCTCCAGAGGAACAGCCCTCCTGCCTGTAAAGTGGGTCCTGAAGATCCGGGGTGAGAAAATCCCACGGAGGGTGACCGTCCCTCCTCCGCCCTCCCTGCACTGCAGTATACCATCCACCTTCCACACCATGGGAATGGTGCCCGCTGGAGGTGTGCGGTGCTCCTTTAGGCCAGCGACTCCCCTGGGGGCTAGAGGTCACCCAGAAGAGGATGGGGAGGCTGGAGGGATTAAGAGGGACAGCAGGTACACGGGGGCAGGCGATGTTCCAGGTGCCACCTGGCACGCTTATGCAGCCCTTGGCGCTGGCAGGGGCCGGGGGCCTCTTGTTCTCCTGGGCGGGGGCAGGGCAGAGGGTAGACCCTCTGCCCCTCCTCCCTGCAGGACACGTGGCCCGCAGGTCCTGAGCCTTGTCAGCTAAAGCAAGCAGTCCCACTGCCTGGAACCCAGTCTCCACCTGCCGGGCAGGCTGCTGGCTGGACCGTCTCCTCTATACAAAGTGTGACCATTCTGAGGGCAGACGTGGGGACGCCTGGAGAGGACTTGGCTTCAGAGCTGGGCTCAAGTCCTGGTGGCCTTGAGCAAGGGGCTCGGGCCTCAGTTTGTCCATCTGTAAAGGGGGCGAGAATCAAACTGGGTTGTGGAGAGGAAGACGCTGTCTGCCAGCAATAAGAACAAAGCTAATGTTTAACGGGCACCTTCTAAGTGTCAACACTTGATGTGGGTTATCTCATTCCTTGTCACACACACCTCTGAGGCGGGGGCTGTGATCTCTCCCCCAGCAGATGGGAAAGCCGAGGCCGGAGCAGAGCCACGGTTTTGCCGAGGGCAGTCTGACCCCATCCCATGAGCTTCGCCTCTGTCCTCTCTGGCCACCCCTCGCGGGTCACGGCCAGTTGGAAAGAGGGTTGAACTAACAGGGCTTCCACCTCCCCATCCCCACCCCCATCCAGGAGCCCTCAGTCTCATTCTGTGGCCCAGCCAAACCCTGGGGGCAGGTAAGCATGGCCAGTGGGGTCCTGTCACCCCCCACCCCAGGGAAGCCTCTTGGGTGGAGGAGGGAGGGGACAGCCACGCCCTTGGCCTCCCCCTCCTACCCTCCCCAGAGGAGGCCCTGTCTGCTCCCCACTGCTTTCCTTTTGGCCCCTTTCCCCACCCTTCCACAGAGGATTTATGGTTTTAATAATGCAGACCTTCTCCACCAGCCGCCCTTGCTGTTTAGTCCCCTCTAAAGATCCTTAAAATTAAAACACTAATCAGGAATTTATTCTCTCATCAATCCTGCCCTTCAGGTTATGAGGCCCAGTGTTTTCACAGCCTGCTGGCTGGCCACGGGGAGGGGCTCTCCAGAGGTGGAGGGCACGGGGAACAAGGGCTCTGGCTCCGATCTTGGGAGAGAAGGAGAGGAGAGGGAGAGAGGCTGCGGGAGGCAGAGACAGTCAGACCTAGGTCAGAGAGGAAGGAAGAGGCATCCTGCAGAGACTGTAGACAGTGAGCGAGAAGGAGATCAACATGCTGTGAGGGTGGGAGAGGGAAAGAAGAGAGGAGGGTGCAGACAGACGACCAAGGCAGGAGATGGAGATGAGAGGGGCAGAAACCCAGAGAGACAGAGAGACAGAGAGACAGAGACTGATGAGGAGGGAGGGAGGGAGGGCCCGGGAGTGGACACAACAGAAGGCAGAGAAAAGAAGGCACGGCCGGCTGGGGAAGACAGACACAAGGGGCAGGCGGGATGAGCAGGCAAGCTGGGCGCTGGAGAAATCAGCCCTCTCCTGGCTGGGGCCTGCCCCCCCGCAGTTTTACATTGATGAGGGGGCCGTGTGGCATGTCTGTCTCCCCCCACGAGACCACAAGCTCCATGAGGCAGGGCCCCTCGGCTTTTCCCCTTTGGCGTCTGCAGAAATGAACTGGGCAGGCTGATTTCTGGCTCCAGGCTCCTTGCGGCTCTGAGACTCTGCAAGGTCCTTAGTGAAGCCCCGGGAGGCCTTCCTTTCTCTTTCCCTTTGAGCTGCAGAGAAGCTTGCTGGATCCCAGGCCCTGCCCCCTCCTCCCTTCAGTGCAGGCAGCTGGGAGAACACATCACCTCTCTCCACCAGCCCCGCACCCACCCAAAGGGGCTGTTTGCAAAATGCGTCTCTCCTGGCCCAGCAGTACTGTTCCCTCTATGGGAAGCCTTTGAAATCAGTCCGGTCACCCTGAGCACTGAACGAGGAGTCTACTGCCTGCTCTGCCTCCAACCAGCTATGTGATGGTGGACAAGTCACTGGCCCTCTCTAAGCCCTGGTTTCTTCGTCTGTACAATGAGGGGTTTGGAGGATCTCTACGGCCCCCTCTGGCTCCAATGGGCTACAGTCTTTGATGTATTTTCAGAAATCCCAAAACTAAGTAAAGAAATGGAAAATTTGTGCTTTGCTCGTTTAGTCATTTCACAAAAAGATTTGAAAGCCTGCTCACGTGGAAGGTGCCAGGCCAGGCACTGGGGAAGTCACCCTAGAGAGCCCTGCACCTGACCGTGGTCCCCAGTGAAGTTACAACATCCCACAGCCTCAATTTGCCCATCTGTAAAATGGGAGGACGTGGCCCCCGTCCCACCTCAGAGCATTACTGTTCGGGAAAGGACTTTGCCAAGAGGAGTCGGGCATCAGAAGGGTCCTCGAAGCACCAGAAGCGTGTGGAAACCCCATCAGGAGCGCTTTCTGCCAGCTCCGAGGTCTCTCAGGCCCTGAGTGTGGAGTCTGGCTCAGATGGTGCTGGTGGGGGCAGGCCTTCATCTCCCACAAGCCGGAAGAAGGGCGAGCTGATACAGGAACTGGAAGACCTGAATTTGAGTCTCACATACAGTACTTGCAAGGTCAAGCCACCCGGGTAAGTCACCTGCCCTCCCAGGTCCCCAGAGTCGTCTTTCAAGGAGGATAAACCCGGGGTGAGACGTGAGAATTAAGTGAGGTAACTCAGGTGGGAGGCCGGGCACGCAGTAGGTGTTCCAACAAAACACGCTCAGCGCAAGGTTTAAGCTGAGAGAGCGACAAGAACAAGAACACCAGGGCGTCTGGTCACCCACTCAAGGACGACCTGGGATCGTGGCGCAGCCCACCCAGGGGGGCTCCAGCCTCCCCCCAAACCAGACCTTTCCCGGGCCAGCGTTAGCGTTTTCCAAGATGATTCAGCAAAACCAGGGGGCTTAGCTAGGCCTCCCCTTGATGCTGAGAGGCTTGCTCATGCCCCAGCCCAGCTTGTCTGCCTGATAGGAAATCAATGCGTTTATGATCCGAGGCCTCTTGTGCAAGAAGAGGAGGGAATAATTGCTCTTCTGAGATCTGGATAGCAGTGTGCCCCATTCGCTGATTTAACTCACTGGGCACCCTCCCAGCCCAGAATCCTTCCTCTCTCCAGGTCGAAGTATCCAAGAACTGTAGAACCCAGGACTGTGACCCAAGGACTTTTAATATCCCCATCCCGAGGGGTGGAGGGGCCCTCCAGGGCATCCCTCTCATCAGGAACCAACATCTGCCACATCACATAACCTAAGTAAAAGAGTTTGGCTGGGTCCTCAAGACATTCTGAATCCTGAAATAATAGAGACCTGGTCGCCAAATTATACTCCTGTGGGAAATAATATATGCTATACGGGAAAAGGTAGATTTTGTTGAGAGGGACAAAATAATTATAGTGTAATTATGTCTCATTTCTGCTGTAACCACAAATCCGGGGTGGAACATGATACTGCTCTCTGGTATGATATAGGCTTCATAGGTAAAATTAATATTGTAGAAGCTAATAGAATTTATGATAATACTGAAGCCTGTGATCAAATGTATTGGGAGAGTAAAACAAAATACCTTCAGGACGTTACGCCTGCAGAGGAGAATTGGTCTGAAGAAGATTCAGATCTGATTAATGACAGATTGATTACAGTTCTCAATCACTCAAAAAATGTATATCATTGAGTAGAGATGGCTGTAGATCAGGTGGGCAAAATAACTGTAAATGTAGTACAAAAGTATGAGAAAATTTGTGCTGGTGTTGTTAGATGGTTCAGTTGTCTGTTTAAATCCGTACCAGCCCCTCACTGGTTATTCCACGTGTTTGACATCTATACGAGCATTTTAATTGCTGTCAAACTAAGGATGATGGTTTTGTCATAAAAAGGCCTGGCCCGTGGGATAGGGAGTGGGCTGTGCTGTGAGCTGCTTTGCTAAAGGCCCTGCATGGCACTGACCCCTGATCAGGGCATGAGACACGCTGGACAATATGTTGCTCTGGAAGCAGGTGACGGAGGCGTTTCACCCAGCCTGTTAGCATTGTTCACGGATAACAGTGAAACTGATGAGAGAGTGAAACAGACCCCTAGCTGTGAAGTATATCCTGACTCTAATGCAGTCACTATGTCGTATCCTTTTCCTGTAATAAACCACAGATTTGTGAGTGTTGCCATTTGAGTCTTCCTTAGCAATTGAATCCAACTTAACTGACACTATTTAAGGTTAAAAATCTATCTTCCATGTTTTATAGATGGAGCAATTGAAACCCAGAGAGGGGGAGTGACTTATCCACAGTCACACAGCAGGTTGTGAGAGAGCCCAGATTGGAATCAAAGGCTCGACTCTCGGTCCAGAGATGTGAGTCTGTTTTTTCCTCCTTACTTTGCTCCTTGGAGGGGAGTGGTCGCTTCCCAGGAGGCCTAGAAGAACCAGAGAGGAGCATCGACCACAGCAGAGGCATCAGGGTAGCAGGAGAAGAATTACCCCAGGATGAGGTGAGGTTGGAAACCAGAAAACAGATGGTAAAGCCTGAGGCAGTGAGAAAAGCAGACGGAGACAGAGGCTCAGGACTGAGTCTGTGAAGGGAGAGTGTATCAGTCAGCGTAGGATAATTGTTGTAACAAACAACCCCCAGTCTCAGGCACTTAATGTCAGAGAGTTTATCTATTGTTCGTGTTGTAAGTCCCAAGCAGGTCAGTGGAGAGAGGGAGCACTGCTCCACGCAGTCATTCCAGGGCCCAGGCTCCCTCCATCTTGTGGCTCTGTTCCCCTCAGGTCCTCGCAGTCCTCGCCATCCAGAGGGAAGTTGGGAAAAGAGAGAACACTGATGTTGTTATAAGAGGCCAGCCCGGGGGTCCCCTCTTTTATGAACACCCCAGTCTGCATGTTGGTGTGAAGGAGTCAGGACGGAGGGGCTGACTTCCTTGCTGACGGGCGGTGGAGGAGGGCCTGAGCCAGCCCGCACTTGGTGCTTCAGTGTGCCCAGGGGCTCTCCTGACATCTTGAGTCAACACAGTCCCTCTTCTACATAAGGTGAGCCCAATCCCAAACACGCGGCCAATCCCCAGACGGCCAGGCCCCTCTTGGCCCCTTGAATCTCTGAACCCCACACCCCAAGTTCATCTAATAATACCCTTGGAGGAGCATCTCAGCGGTTGTTGTAGAGCACTTGCCATCCATCGTAACCTTGGAATAAGTCACAGTAAAATATGAATTGTGAGAGGTTCTTCCCCAGGGTGGGCTGTTCTCCTACTTAGAAACACTTGCATTCATGGCAAAGACCCTGTTGGAAGTTGATTCCAGTAGCTTAAAAACTACAAGAAGTGGTCATTTGTATAATACCCCAGAGAGATCCTGTGCTAGAATTTCCCAGCAGGCTGGCAGTAGGAATCAGTAAGGCACAGGGTGGGGGCTGAAGTGGAGCCTGGCTCGGAGTCAGGCTGGGGAAACTCCCGGACACCGTAGCCCGGGACACAGCGGGTGAGCTATGGGAGGAGCTCAGGCCTCGGGGCGAGACCGCTCTGGCGTCTGCTCCACGCTCCCGTGCTGTGTGACTTTGGGCAAGTCAGCTCAGCTCTCTGGGTCTTGTTTCTTCAGTAAAATGGGTATAATCACAGTACCTTTCTCAGAGGGATGCTATCGGGTTTAAAGAGATAACGCAACAAAGCATAATGCCTGGTGCCCAGGAGGTTTTCAGTAACTGACATTCCACCGGCCCTCCTGGCACCCCTCTTTTGTGATCAGTGCAGCCCAGAGCCTATTTAGGTAAGGCTTTAAGTCATTAGAAAGAGTCCCGTGCGAACGTGCTATTTTTCCAGGATCTAAGGATGTTATTGACTACACAAGGGTGGAAGATGAAGCTTCTATGCCCGGTCCTGGTGACTGACGCCGGGAAGGGAGCAGAGTCCAGAAGCTCAGCTCTGCAGCGAGTTCTTCCATTTCTGAACCATTTGCTCACCCGGCTTGGGTGAGCCTGGGCTTGTAAAACGCACTTATTAGTCGAAATGATCTAAATCTAATCCAATTCTCCCGTGGAGACGACGCAATGGTGTTCCTCGCTAAAGACCTGAGGCTCAACATTTTGTAAAATGGCCACAAACACCTGTGTTAACCACGTTTACACGCATACCCGTGCTCTGGGTGGCGGCCAGCTTTCAGAGGCGCTTCTGAATCAATACAACAGGGCAACGTGGTAAGCACTCAAATAAAATACCGTTTAATATGACGCAGAATCGTAGTGAAAGGTACAAAGTGTCCTCGTCAGAGTTCTTGTTAATTTCGCCTCGTTTTTCTCTGCAGTGAATGATAACATCTAACATTTATTGGGTGCTTACAATGGGCCAGACGCCGTTCTAAGCTCTTTGTAGATACCATGTCACTAAGTCCAACCGAACGATTGAAAAGAAGCCTGGGGCCAGAGAGGTTAAGAGTCCTTCCTACAGACACACAGGGAGGTGTCAGAGCCGGGCTTTGAACCCAACGGATGAGATTGGAACCAACGCTCTTAACTAAGTCAGGGATTGATGGGAGCGTATCAAAAGGCTTATCTTTCGAAAGGCTTCTCTGGCCAGTTTTGGCAGATGACTTGAGGAGACATCTGGGGACAAGGACTCCCATTGTTTGGCTTTGAGAGATATCAGCCAATCACATCTGTTGAGTGCCTATCTGTTCCATGTTCAGTTCTGCAACATCTAATCAGCCCCATCCTAGGGACCAAGAGGTGTGCTAAGCACAGAAGATATCAAGGCATTTGAGAACTGGTCCCTTCCCTCCAGAGGAAGCAAACGAATAAATGGTCCCTTCCAAACCAGGAGAAAAAGCACAACTGAAATACACCGCATGCTTGACGTGGCATACGGGACGAAATGGTCCGGCTGGGGAAGTCTGATTAAAAAAAATAATAAAAAGAAAAGTAATTACTGGGAAGGATTTTGGAAAAGGAAGAGGAGTTTTCCAGGCACACAGGAGGAAAATGCATCCTAGACAGAGGCAGTCATGGAGGCACAAGGATTGGGTGGAATGAGTGTGGGCCCCACAGTGGTTCGATTGGCTGAAGCATGAAGCCTGTTATCGTCAGGGGTGGGGAGGGGCAGTAAGGAGCAGCTCCGCCAAGTCCTACAGAGCTTTGCAGGCCATTCTGTCTTTCAGGAGAGGAAAATTATACTAGTCAGGACTCTTATAGTTTCAAATGACAGAAACCCAGTTCAAATTGTCTTGAACTTGAAAGGTTTTGAATCATGTAACTAAAACCACCAAAGTTACTGCATTCAGGCATGGCTGGATCCAGGTGCTCAAACGATATCATCTGAAGCCTATCTCCCTCCATCTCTTAGGTATGGTTCCTCTGGCTTAACCCTCAGATAGACTGTCCAAGTGGTGACAAAGATGAGCTCCAGCAAATCTAGGGTTACATCTTACCAGCTGGGCCATCTCAGGAGAAAGAAAGTAACTTGTTTCTAATCATTTCAATCAAAGTAATGGGGCACATGTTACTTGGCTCTAACCGCCTGTTTGAATGGCCTTTGCTGTCACTGAGGAATGAACTCCAGATGTCAAGAAACCCTGGAGCCCAGTTCCAGCCCTGACACTTAACTAAGTGGCTTTGGGCGAGTCCCTCTGCTCTACTCTCTGGCTCTTGCTCTCCTCATCTGCGCAGGGGTAGACTTGAGAATCTCCAAGTCCCCTTCAGGGTCTTACCTGCCAGTCTGCGTGCAGCCTGCCTGCTCCGAGTGCTGGTCAGGTGGTGTGATGTTGTCTGCAAAGTCACAGCTGCCCGGAGTGGGGTGGGCTTGCCTGGCACCCTCCACACCTCTTCGCTTTCTCTCTCTTTGCGACCCAATAGCAGGGGATGGTTGGAGGGTGGCTTGACTGATGGGCGGGGACCAAGCAGGCACGGCCACCGCTTCCCCGGGGACCTGAAGGAATGGGCTTAGAGACCAGGGGCACCATGTGTCAACCCACCGTGCAGGCCCCTGCCAGATCTTCAAGGGAGAGATCTACTCCAATGCAGGGCGATTTAATAATCACAGGAGGACGGCTTCACCGAAAAGCATGACTGCTTAATCCTTAAATTGAATTTTATGTGAATTTTTTCCCCTTGAATTCTCACGGTACTTAATTCCAGTGCTGATCCAGGACCCTGACTCGCATTTGTGATCCGGGTCACAGTGTGTTTTCTCGGGCAGCCATAAGGCTGCTCACGCGTGGACCTCGTGGCCGTGGGCGGCCGTTCTCCACCAGGCTGGGCGCCTCCCTCCTGGCCCCGCTCGCCAGGACTCCTGTCTTCTCCAGCTCCAATCTCTCTTGTCCTCGATTCGGCCTCCCGTCAGGCCCACTTCTGGCGCTCATTTCCACGACGTGGCCCTGCCCAGTGCCCTTGACATCCAGGAGCCTGTGCTCATCTGTCGCCCTTCTTCTGGGGGCCGAGGACGGGAGAGGGCTCTCAGCTGGAGAACAGTCACCAGTGATGGGCCTCGCCCAGTTGCAGCCTTTGGGGGATAAAGAGAGACGTCTGTCCCTTCCTCTCCTTGTTCCCGCTGCTCTCTCACCCTCGACACACACTGTGCCAGGGACGAGATGCTTTGTCAGTTTGAAAGAGCAGCCTGGCAACATGGCAGGAGCCAGAAGAACTGGGCGCTCTGTTTCTTGTTTTCCTCCCCTCCCCTGCTCCCTCTCTCCCTTCTTTCCTTTCTCTTGCTCTCTCTTTTCCTCTCTCCCTTCCTTGCATTCACTCAAATATTTGTTGAGCACCTACTCTGTGCCGTGCCTGGTGCCAGGTGCTGGGGATACAGCCAGACAGACAGACTCAGTCTCTGCCCTCCTGAGGCTCAAACGCAGGGGAGACAGATGACAAAGCAGCCCTCACTGACATGAAGGAGCAAACAGGGCACGTGTCACCCCTGAGGTGGTGACATTTGAGCTGTGACCTGAAGGACAAGAAGAAGCAAGAGCAGGGAACGGGCATTCCAGGCCAAGGGGAGAGCATGTGCAAGAGCCCTGGGGCAGGAAAGCCTTGGCTTGTGGGAGGAACAGATGGAGGCAGTGTGGCCGGGGCAGAGTGGACAAGGGGGAGGTGGCCTGAGCTGAGGTCAGAGGGGTGAGCAGGGGCCAAAGGAGGAGTTCTGAGTTTGCCTCTAAAAGGACAACAGAGTTCTGGAAGAGAGGACAGAAGTGTGGAAGGTCTAAGCACAGGCAGAGGGAACAGCACGTGCAAAGGCCCGGAGGCTGAGGGCTCTATGGGGAAAGGCCAGTACAGTCATGCTTTGCTTAATGACGACGGGGATGCATTCTGAGAAACGTGTCGTTAGGCGATTTCGTCGTTGTGCGATCATAGAGCGTGCTGACACAAACCTGGATGGTATAGCCCACTGCACACCAGGCTACGTGGTGCTAATCTCATGGGACCACCATCGTATATGCAGTCCGTCGTTGACTGAAATGTCGTCATGCAGCACATCACTGTAGTTCGTGCTGGGCAGGTGTGGCCCCACCAAGAAAAGCTGTTTTCTGGGCTTTTCCATTAGATGACAGTGACGCAGGTGATGGGGAGTGTTTGGGGGTAGGGAAAGGGGGGAGGTTTGGGGGAGGGGCTGGAGATGGGGGTTGGGCAATGGGCCTGAGCTACTGAGACCCAAGGAAATGGCCCCAGGAGCTGTGGCCCCAGCCCTGACCCCCAGCCCTGACCCCGAGGACACCCTCTGGGCTCATTGGACAGGGTGCAGGGCCTCGGAGCAGAGAGACACTCACAGTCGCGCTCTGAGCCCCCACCCATGTCACGGAGGGTGGGACCTGGGCCTCCAGGTCCAAGCTGCATCCGCCATTGCCACTGACTGGCTGAGTGACCTTAGACATGCTACTTAACCTTGTTGTGCCTCAGTTTCTCCATCTGAACAAATAGAGAGATCTGTCTACGTCAAAGGACTGAACTGACTGAACCCCACGTAAGGGGTTAGCCTGGCACACACGAGCGCTCAGAAACTGTTGTCATCAACAGGCCGGCAGGTGAATGAGGAAGATACAGCACCCCAGGGCGTGAACACAAATGATCTGTGCTATGACGGGGGGATGAACAGAGAGGAGAAGGAGAGGAGGGCCTTGTTAGCTCTGACCTGGGGACCCGTAGTGGGATCAGGAGTCAAGGAAGGCTTCTTGGAGGAAGTGATGTGATCCGGGGCCTTGAAGGCTGCCCAGAGGGTTCTCTGCGGGAGGGGAGCGGCTGCGGCCTGAGGAAAGGGCACAGCAGGGTGTTGGGGGAGAACTAATGGTCCCCCAGGATGGCCAAGACAGGCTACAGGGAGAGTTGGACAGAGCGCCAGGGTGAGGCTGGAAAGGGAGGCTGGGCCACACAGTGCGGGCCGGAATGTCATCTCAAGGAGGCTGACTTTATCCTTAGACTGGGAAAATGCTCCTTCTGCTTAAAGCTGGGAAGTGAGTGACATAATGAGATCAGATCGGGGTTTTTGAAGCTCTCTCTGGCAGCCAGGCTGGGGGGCGGGAGCCACGTGGAGGAGGCTGCAGCTGCCTCGGGACATCAAAGAGAAGAAACCCCCAGAAACCCCCGTGCGCAGGCCATGCTCAGGGCAGCAAACGCTCCCCTGGGAGGGGACGTCCTGGGCTCTAGTCCTGGCAGTGCGACCAACTTTCTGGGCTACCTTCGGCAAGTCACTTTCCCTCTCTGGGCCTCAGTGTCCTCATGTGGAAAATGGGCAGTGCTGGCCTAGGTCCTTACCGGGCTGGACAGCAGGATGGGGCTCTCAGAGTCAGGTGCTCACAGGGAACAAGCAGGAAATGTAAATGAGGGCAGAGGCAGAGGAACCTCAGGGAGCAGGCGATTGTGGGAAATTCGAAAAACGTGCCTTGTCCCGAGAGGAGGCTGCTGCTCTGCCCAGCCCCTGTTGCCATGGGGCCAGTGTGTGTGTGCGCGTGTGTGCGCGTGTGCGCGCACACTGGGGTTGCTGGCAACTCTTCAGATACGTTTAAAGGGAGACTGGAAATCTGTTTTGTTTTTTTAAATAAGAAATCATCTGACTTTTACATGTTGGCTCAATTCTTTTTTAAAAAATCACTATTTGGGTCATCCCGTCTCATCCACCTGCGGGAACCAACTCCCGTCCCCACCAGTGTCAGAGCCCTGTTGCAGCGTCTCTGGAAAGGGGAGAAGGCAGGTAGAGAGGAGGGAACTGACGGAAGGGGTCCTGGGGGGAGGACCCCGGGGCCCCGGGATGGGGGACAGCCTGGTGCCTCCCGCAGCAGACCCTCCCCGCCCGCTCTCAGCCCAGCGCCTCCCGGAGCTGCCTGGGGAACCAGGAGTCTGTTTTCCTTAGAAGCCGCGAGCTAGCCCGGCCCCGGAGGCGTGTAAACCAGCTCCGCTGTCCGGGAGGCTTTTCAATCTGTCTCGTAAACTTGCCTTTCAGCCCTGACGCGACGCTGCCTTGTCAGGAGGGAGGCTGGCGAGCAGAAGGCAGCAGTGCTGCGCTTGTCGATCAGGCACAGGAGGCGGGAGCAGGGGGAGGGAGCGGGGACTCCAGGAGGCAGGGGTGCGGCGGCCCCGGGCGGGGGCGGGGACCTGAGCTCACAAGCTGTTCTGGCCGCTGCTGGCTGTGTCACTTGGAGCAAGTCACTGAGCCCTCTGAGCCTTTGCTTCTTCCATTGAAACGTGGGGATGACAAAACCGCCCTGCAGGGCTGGGTGCACAGCCACGTGGAGTCGGATGCCGCTGCTATTTCCATTTTATGCAGGAGGGAACCGGGGTTCTGGAACTTGCCCTGGGGTCAAACATCTAGTAAAGGCAGAGGTGGGACTTGAACCCAGGTGGTCTGGCCGTGGAGCCCACACCCTCTGGGAGATGAGAGGAGGAATGAGCCTGCTGCCTTCAAACTCACTGAGTGGTCTTGGAAAGCCCCTTCCCCTCTCTGGGCTTCAAAATCAGGTTGGCCATGTGACTTCCGGGATCCTCCAGCTCTGACATCCCTTTATGCAAAAAGTACTCATTTAGCATCTGTTCTGTGTCGAGGCCTTGGGGAGAGAGCAGGGAGCAAGACAGACAGACAGACAGGTCCCTGGGCTCTTGGAGTTTACATCTGGGTGCTGGGGTGGGGTTGCGGGGAGACGTGGAAGGACAGGAGCCGAAGATAAGGGAAGCTCTGCAGAGAGTGATGTGTTCTGAAACCAGTAAAACAAAGGGCTGAGACAGCGACGGAGGTGGGCACGGCAGAGCGGGCAACTTTAGATCGGGTGGTCGGGGGAGCTTGTACATTCGTGGATGTGAGAAAGACTCAGCCACGTAAAGACCCACAGAGCAGGCATTCCAGGCAGAGGGAACAGCAGCAGCTGAGGCCTCAGAAGGGAGCATGCTTGGGGTTTTCAAAGACCAGAGAGAAGCTGGTGCCACCTTAGGCGACTGTAAGCCCTTCTCGCCTCCTCTGTCCCCTGCTCTGGAGGCCAAGGAGTAGGCAGCCCGGGGAGAGAGAGAGAGAGATGGTGCCGGCCTTGAGAACCCACAAACCCAGAGGACTGGCCCTTTAATTTTTTTTTTTTTTTTAATTTTTAATTATTTTTTTTCCCCCCCAAAGCCCCAGTAGATAGTTGTATGTCACAGTTGCACATCCTTCTAGTTTCTGTATGTGGGATGCGGCCTCAGCATGGCCGGAGAAGCGGTGCGTCGGTGCGAGCCCGGGATCCGAACCTGGGCCGCCAGCATCGGAGCGCACGCACTTAACCACTAAGCCACGGGGCCGGCCCTGGCCCTTTAATAATCCCGGGCGGGCACTCAACGCAATTGCAATTTGAAGATTCCAGCTTGCTTAGCGCAAGTGGAAAATTACCTTAGCATCTTTTCTGTATTGCTTTTTGATCCCAATTTCATCATTCATATGTACAGCAGTGCATTTTCAGCGGGTACAATTTAATTAGGCTCAATTTGTATAACTAAATTATTAAAGACTCATTTGGAAAGAGCTTTATGTCCAAGGTTCACTGGGCTCCACCGTTTGCTTGAAAACATGTGTGGAACAGAGCCCGCTGACGACCCTGGATTCCAGAGGGCTCTCCCCTGCCACCTCCAGCACACCGCCCTGGCTCATCATCTCATTTCCATCTCACTTAATAGAATGGCTTTGGACGTCTCTGGGTCTTGGAGCCTCTGACAGGTGTCTCATATAATTTCACAGAGATTCCACATACGTTCCTTCAGTCGGTCATCAAACATTCATGGGGAACATTATGGGAGCGAGATCCTGAGCCAGAGGTCTGGATGGGAATAAATGGTACAGGCCCTGCAGACACACATCTTATAGCCTACAAGAGGGTGGGAAGGGAGAAAATTCATGATCCCATTTTCATCCTCATGAACAATCCTGCAGGTGGGCAGTGAGAGGCTGTCAGCCCCAGCAGCAGATGAGGACTGCAAGGCTCGGGATCTCTAAGTCAGTGCAAAGTCAGGGCTTGAACCCAGGGCTTTGGACTAGTTCTACTTCACCGAGACCTTTCTTCCGTTGTGGGTGGGGTGCAAGGATACTTGCCAGGGCAGAGGCAGGGGCAGAGGCAGAGGCAGAGGCCACAAAATGATCAGGTGGGACCAGGAGCCCTGGGAAAGATGTGTGGGGACAGACTCCTTGCAGATATCAGATCTGGAGGCCCAGGAGCCTCCAAGTCACTGAGTCTGGAAGGTCGGAGAGAGGACGTATTAGTCAGGGTTCTCCAGAGAAACAGACCCAATGGGATGGATACATACCTTTAGAAAGAGATTTATTATAAGGAATTGGCTCACACAATTATGGAAGCTAAGGGTCCCAATATCTGCAGTCAGCAAGCCGGAGACCCCAGAGAGCCAGTGGTGACAGTTCCAGTCTGAAAGCCAGCAGTTCAAGTCCAAAGTCAGGAAAAGACCAATGTCCCAGCTCAAGGCAGCCAGGCAGGAGGAGTTCCCTCTTCCTCATCTTTTTGTTCTATTCAGGACCTCAACTGATTGGAAGAGGCCCACCCACACTGGGGAGGGCCATCTGCTTTACTGAGTGCACCCACTCAAATGTTAATCTCATCCAGAAACACCCTCACAGACCCACCCAGAAAGTCTGACCCGATGTTTGGGCACCCCACGGCCCAGATACATAAAATTGACCATCGCAGAGAGAGAGAGAGAGAGGCAGGGAGAGAGCGAGGGAGATAGAAAGCCATTGCTAGCTATAAACAAAATGGTGGCAGGAGAGTAAAGGAAGCTCATGTCTCATTTCATCCTCAGCCACACTGTGGGTTAGGAGTTAGGATTCCCATTGTAGAGATGGGGAAACTGAGGCTGAGATAAGTGGTTTACCGAGGGACACAGAGCGGGTGACTCCATACCTCCTTGTCCCCAGGTAACATCTGCCTCCATGGAGAAGGGCCGAGGATGCCGCCCGCAGGCCTGTCTCCTGGGTTCTCACTCTTGTTTTCTGTTCTCTCTTCTCCTCTTGCATTGCCATCAGAATCTGGCCCAATTGCTGAATCGCCTGTCTCCAGCTACTGCAAATACTGAGGGAAGGTGACATCCCTGTTGACGTCACAGTCAGTGGAGTCTTCAAGGTCTCCCATAATCCTCTGCTACAAAGATGCTGAGAGCCCTGGAGTTGGTCGCAGGACCCCTGCTCTGCCTCTGAGTCATGCGTGGACTTGGACATCCCCTCCCCTCTCTGGGCCTCAGGCTCCTCATCGATAGAACAACAGGGGAAGACTGGAGGATATCTAAGATGCAGCAGAACTTTCTGAGGGGTTCCATGTCTGGCTCTGGCCTTTGCTGGAGTCCCTTCAGCCTCTGGGATCCCCAAGTTCTATGGGGGCTGCTCTGGAAAGGCCTCCAACCTGGGGCTCCACACTCCTCACTGAAGGAAATTGACCCTGGGAACCCGGGCCCACCTCAGGGTGGAGGCAGGGCCACGGGCAGAGGAGATTGGCCCAGATGAGGGTAAGGAGATGGTCTCACCACACCCCTGGTTCCACTCCCCCTGTCGTCACCAGCCTGGGGAATGCGCACAGCCATGGGCAGCGTGTGTCAAGGACAAAGGTTTCTCCTCTCCTGCCTGCTCCGAAGAATATTCCTGAGTACAGAAAACCACACTCTTCCTGTGTGTCTCTCCTTTCCTCTCACGCTCCGCTCACACTCACAACACTTCTGACCCCAGATGTGTGGGGGTTTTTTCCCACACCAAGCAATTCTGCGACACCAGCTGGCATCCTACAATTTAACTCAATTCTGACACTCCACCTGGAATTAGCGTCAGATCCCACAGGTTAAGGGCTCAGTCTGATGCGATTGTCCCCCACTTCAGACGCCGATCCCAAGCAGCCGGTCCCCCAGTGACGTACAACTTCTGTCTGACTTGGCTGCAAATCGGAGGTTCCTATGCCTCCTCCCTTGGATTGGATTATATGCTAGAATAGCTCACAGAACTCAGGGAAACACTTACGTTTACCAGTTCATTATATGGTAAAGGATATAATAAAGGATACAGATGAACAGTCAGATGGAGAGACACACAGGACGAGGTCTGAAAGAGTCCCGGATGCAGGAGCTTCTGTTCCCGTGGAGTTTGGGTGCGTTACCTTCCAGTTCACGGACATGTTCACCAACCTGGAAGTTCTCTAAACCCCATACGATTCGGATTTTATGGAGACTTCCTCACATAGGCATGACCAACTGTTAACTCCATCTCCAGCCCCTCTGCCCTCTCTGGAGAACAGGGGATGGGGTTGAAAATTCCAAGCTTCTTTCTGGTGGCTTGGTTTTCTGGTGACCAGCCCCCATCCAGGAGCCCACCCAGAGTCACCTTATTAGAACAAAACACACTCTTATCACCCAGGAATTTCCAAGGGTTTCGGGAGCTCTGTGTCAGGAACTGGGGTCAAAGACCAAATATTAGAACAAAAGATGATCCGAGTGCTCTTATCACTTAGGAAATTACAAGGGTTTTACAAGAGCTCTGTGCCGGGAACTGAGGTCAAAGATGAAATGTTAGAACAAAAGATTCTCCTAGCATCCCTATTCACATGGGTTTTAGGAGCCCTGTGTCGGGAACCGGGGGCAGACACCAATATATATATTTCTTCTTATTTCACAATTCCTCGGTGACCCACCCCCAAGTCAATGCATCTAGGGCTGGAAATGGGAGAAGAGAAGTCAAGTAGATCATTTGTGATCCAAGAAAGAAATTGGGAGAAGCTTGGAGCTCACAGCCCTAAAAGGAGTCGGTAAAAAAGAGCTAGGTAGGAAATGGGCTCTCAGGGTCCAATCCCAGTCCTGCTCCTAATTCACTGTGTGACCTTGGGCAAGTCACTCTCCTTCAGGTTTTTCATCTATAAGATAGGGAAGGGGCTAGGTCAGGATGATCTTTAAGATCTTCACAAGTTTGCTTTCTTGCCACAGGGCCTTTGCACGTGCTATTCCCTCTCAGCCAGGAACCTTCACTTTCCTGCTTGCACTTCCAATCTCAATGCAAATGTGAACTCCACCAGAAAGCCTTCTTAGAGTCCCCAAACTAGTTAGGTTCTCTTATAATATCCTCCTCCTGCTCCCTAAATTTCTCCTTCATAGCTTGTCTTGATTGCACTTAGAACAACATGTGCCAGAGTGTTTGTTTAATCTCCACTCCTAGGATGTCAACTCAATGGGAGCAGGTGCCACATCTGACCTGTTTACTTCTGTGTCCCCAGTACCCAGCCCAGGGCTAGGCACACAGTAGGTGCTCAATAAACGTTTCCTGACTGATGGTCTGGAAGCCTGAATGCTTTAAGGATGAGACTTGGGGATAAAGAAGAAAAGAATAAATGACGCAGAGGCCATCCGGGTTCTCCAAGCATTATAAACACCTGGCCATCCTGCAGACCACATAGCAGAAACATCCGATCCCGCTACTGAACTCAGGGGGAACAAGTGCAGCCACTGCGCGTGGGACACACCCTTCTCACAGGTCCTGCCTCTCTCTCACCCGGCTCCTGCCGTGGGGGTAGCTAGAGAAAGGGCTCACCCTGAGGGAGGCTCCTGCTGAGATTCCCCCGGCTTGGACCCCTCCCCCGTGCTCTGCCATCCCGTGGTTGCTCCGGAAACCGTTGGGGCATCACGGATGGGGGATGAGGATTTCATGTGGGCTGTCAGCTCTGGGAATCGACTTGGAGACTCACAGCCTCTGGGTTGTTCCCATGTAAATTACTTAGTGTAGCGAGCAGAAGAAAAGACGCCCAGCTTGGTTTCTGAAGAGGGTCTTCTTTTTCCCTGAGATCTCCCCGGGCTGTGGCACATCTCTCACGCGGCGGGGAGCTGTCAGCTCAGCCGAGCCACTGGAGGAATTAAAAATAAAAATTGACTTTTGGAGAACCACATCAGACCTGATGACTCAAGTCATTCAAACCAGCCGTGGTTAGCAGACTGCAAATGTTTGTCAAACGGCAGTGGCAGGGACTGGGGTAGGGGAAACCGTCTCAGGGAGGAGCTTCGGGAACGTGTTCATCTCCTTTTGGGATGAGGTTTCCAGCAGCGGCCACGCCCCACCTTGTCAATCGCTTCTCTTTCCCCTCCTGTGCTGGTCTGGGATCACCCAGCAAATTGCAAATGCTCCGTTCAGAACAGTTGATCCTCTTCATTAGCAGATTCCGTATTTGTGAATTCACCTACCCGCTAAAACTCAGCTCCAAAATCAATATGTTCATTGACGATACGGACATATGCAGAAGGGCAGGAAATGAGTCGTTTAGCACCCGTGTGCTCAGCTGAGGTCCAGCCGGGCAACGGTCTGCCTTCTTGTTTCAGGTCTCGACTGTAAACAAGCATCCTTTTGTGATCCACTTTGTGCCGCCTTTTTCACATTTTTGCACCTTTTGTTGGTGACGTCGCTGTTTAAAATCTCACGTTCCTAAGCGCAAGAAGGCTCCGACGTGGCTTACGGAGAAAATATGTGTGTTAGGAAAGTTTCATCAAGACATGAATTATCACTCTGTTGGCCGTGACTTCAATGTTAGTGAATCAAAAAATACATATTGGGTCTGGCCCCGTGGCTTAGCAGTTAAGTGCACGTGCTCTGCTGCTGGTGGCCCAGGTTCGGATCCCAGGCGCGCACGGACGCACCACTTGTCTGGCCATGCTGAGGCCGCGTCCCACATACAGCAACTAGAAGGATGTGCAACTATGACATACAACTATCTACTGGGGCTTTGGGGAAAAAAAGGAGGAGGATTGGTGATAGATGTTAGCTCAGGGCTGATCTTCCTCACATACACAAAAAATAATACATATTAAGTAAGGTGTCTTTAAACAGAAGCACACATAAAACAAGTTTATGTATTCATTGGTTGACAAAAATATTGTGACCAGAGCCTCACCAGAGTTAGTTAGGAAACTACCCTGTATTTTCACGAGGAGCAATGGTTTAGTTTCACAGTGAGTTTATAGAGCATTACTACTTCAAATAGTGGAAACCGACTGTCTCTGACCCACTGAGTTGAGTTGTTGCATACCTGAGTCTCCCCCATGTGCTCCCGCACCACATGTTGGAGGGCAGAGAGGGGCCTGACTCATCTCTACGTTCCCAGCACCCCCAGGTCCTTAGCAAGCGTTTGCTGAATATGTGTCTTGCTATGAAGGATGTTGAGGACATTCATTCACTCAGCTAATGTTTGTTAGGAGTGCCCACTATGTGCCAGGCACTGTTCTAGATGCTGGAGATACAGCAGTACAAAAACACACAAATATCCCTACGCTCGTGGAGTTTTTGCTCTAATTAGGGAAGACATACAATAAACGAAATGTCTTACAGATCTCCAGAGAAAAAGAACCAAAAGTATATATAAATACATATATTTATATATATGCATTATATATGTATATATGCATTTTATATATATGTGTTATATAGATATATAGAGACAAAGAGAGAGATTTATTATAAAGTCTGGGCTCATGCAATTATGGAGACTGAGAAGTGCCATGATCTTCGGTCTGCAAACTGGAGACCCAGGAAAGCTAGCAGTGTCATTCAAACTCCTGAGAGCCAGGTGGTGTAGAAGCCAGCCTGGGGCTGAAGGGCTGAGAACCAGGAGCTCCGAGGGCAGAAGATCAATGTTGAAGCTCAGCGGTCAAGCAGAGGGCAGATTTAACCTCCCTCCACCTTTTTGCTCTGTTCAGGCCCTCAATGATTGGGTGGTGCCCACCACACAGGAGAGGGCCGTCTGCTTTACTTGGTCCACCAGTTCAAATGCTAATGTCCTCTGGAAACACTCTCAGAGACACAATCAGAGATAATGTTTAACCAGCTATCTGGGCATTCCATGGCCCGGTCAAGTTGACACATAAATTCACCATCACACAAAATAAATAATAAAATGTATAGTGTGTTAGGTGGTAGTAAATGCCCAGGACAAGCAATGAGGCAGAAAAGGGGGCTAGAAATGATCAGGAGCGGGAGGGAGATGGACATTCTAGATAGGGGAGGCAGGAAAACCTCACTGAGGAGGTGGCTTCTGAGAAAAAGCAGTGAGGGAGCTAGACAGGTAGTTGTCTGGGAGACAGGTGATCCAGGCAGAGGAACAGCGAGTGCAATGGCTCTGAGGCAGGAGCATGCCTGGGTGTTCTCAGAGCAGCAGGAGGCCATGCAGCTGGAGTGGAGTGAACCAGGGGACAATGGTAGCAGGTGGGGTCCGAGAGGTAGCAGAGAATCTGTGGGCTTTTGTAGAACTGACTTTTCTCTGAGTTTGGGCTTATTCCAGGAATGCAAGGTTGGTTTAACGTTCAATCTTTATAATTTATAATATTAATAGAACAAAGAAGAAAACGACCTCATCTTCTTAATAGGTGCATGCCTGGAATAAACCTAACTTGGTTGTGATATATTATCCATTTTATGTATCACTGGACTCAATTTCAATGTCTTTATCAGGTTTGGGTGTCAAAGTAATGCTGGTGTCATGAAACAAGCTGGGAAATGCTCTCTTTTTTTCTATTCCCTGGGAGTTTGTCACTTCTTCCTTAAATTTGAAAGAATTCACCAGTAAATCCTGTAGTTTTCTCAGTGAAAATATTTTAAATTATTGATTCAATATTTAATAGATATGGCACTTTTCAGATTTTCTGCTTCTTCTCATGTCCATTTTGGTAAATTGTGTTTTTCATGAAACTGTTCATTTCTTTAAAGTTTTTACATCAATTGGCATAAAATTGGTCATAATATCCTCTTATTATTTATTTTTAAGTCTGTAAGATGTGTAGTGATGTCTCTTTTTTAATTCAGATAGTGGTAATTTGTGCCTTCGCTCTTACTCTTATTCGTTGTTGTTAAGGGTTTATCAATTTTAATAATCTTTTCAAAGAACTAGCTTTTCTTGGGTATTGTTGTAGGGACTGGGGATAAAACTTAGACGTAACAGTGTCACTGCTCTCGTGAGTTTTACATATTAGGAGAGGAAAAGAGGCAATAAACTAGCCAACATAATTAAAAAATAATAATTTCAGCCAGCAGTCAGTTTCAGTGAGCAGTAAGAAGTAAGGAGAGTGATTGGGAGTGATCTTGGATCGTCTACTTACTCTAAGGTGGAGACATTTGAGCAGAGACTTGCAAGACAAGAACGAGTCAACCACGCAAAAACCTGAGAAAAGAGGTTTCCAGGCAGAAGGAACAGCATGTACAAAGGCCTGAGGCGGGAGTTGTGTTCAGTAGCGTGTTCAAGAGCTAAACAGAATTTTGCAGGAGCTGCAATGTCGTGTGCAAGGGAGAGAGAATGGCACAAGGTGAGATCAGAGAGGCGGGCAGGGTAGAGCCAGATAACGTAGGGTCTCGTAGTCCATGGTATAGAATTTGGACTTTATTTTAAATACAATGGCAAGTGTATTCGTCAGCTATTGCTACAACAACGCTCCGTAACAAACGACCCCCAAATCTCAGTGGCTCACAACAACAGTTAATTTTCTCTCTCGGGAGTCAACGGGGGTGGCTGTTCTTCACACTGATGGTTGATTTTAGGTCTCCTCCACCTGGTGCTCATTCTGGGACCAGTGCACCAAGGATTGCTCTCCTCATGGAAGAAGGTAGATATGTAACAGGCCAAGCCAAACTGCACAAGCTCATTTAAAGCCACTGCTTGCATCATGTCCATTAACATTTCATTGACCAAAGCAAGGCACAGGGCCAAGTCCAGCATCGACAGGACCAGGAAACACACTGTGTCTACTCTAAGGGGAGGCACTGGAAATTCGTATTGCAAAGGGTGTACCATTCTTACAGAAGGAAATGAAAGATCAGGGACAATAACCCAATTTACCATAGTAAGATCACTCTGGCTACTGGATGGGGGATGGATGGAAGAGGAGGGGTCACAGTGGAGGAGGAGAGATTGGTCCAGGTGAGAGAGGATGGTGGCTGGAATTCAGATAGCACTACAGGTAGAGTGAAATGGACAGATTTGGGATGGATTTTAGAGGCACACCCCACAGGACCTGATGATGGATTAGAGAGGGGCAATTACTGTTACTCTCTTTGCTCACTTCATTCCAGCCACACTGGCTTTCTGCATGCTTCCCAAACATTCCAGGCATGCTGTGATTCCAGGCTCTTCGCAATTGCTGTTCCCCTGCCTGGGACACTGTTCCTTCCAACACTGGTTTGGCCCAATTCTTCAATTAATTCAGGCCCTGCTGAAATGTCAGCTCCTGGGTAAGACCATCTCTGGCCACCCTATTAAGAACAATAGTACCCACCCCTTACCCTGATCTATTTTTTTCTATAGCTCTCATTGCCAACTGACAGATGTTGATTTGTTTATCAATTTCCTCTCTCTCTCTCTCCACCACTACAATGGAAGCTCCATGACGCAGGGATTTTTTTGTGTGTGTTCTATTCACTGCTGTACACTCGCGTCTTGACTACTGCCTGGCACGTAGTAAGCACCTAATAAATCTTTGTTGAATTAATAAATTAATTTCCACAACTGGCTCTATGGGGCAGGTGCATGACAACTCCAGGAGACCATTCACCCTTGATCTGGTCTTCAGACAGCAGAATCTGGCCCAGCTCTCATTGAGAAGACCCCCCCTCTCCCCAGGCAATTGACACCTAGAGGTAAGGGACTATTTGATGCCCGGGACCATGGTGAAGCCTCTTTGCCTGTTATGAGTCATTAGAAAGTCCACCTGGGGAAACTCTGGAAAATTGGTTTACATGGTCCTGATGAGCATCTATCCACAAGCTTGTGGTCCTGTACCTTCTCTCTCCACTGCAGCTAAAGCAGACTGGGAACTCCAGAGGCTGGGCTCATATCCCTCCCAAGCCCCGGGACCCTGAAGCAGGGACCAGGGTGAGAGTGAGGGCTGCTGAGGCTTCTCTTGGCCCCATGATTCAGCTCCGGGAACATCTGTGGGCAGATCTGAGAGAAGGGGAAAGAAAGACTCCCGAGGCATGTGTTAGTGGTGACAAGCCAACCAAGGCAACGGTTGCTTTTTCAAAAGAATAAATAGCTTCTGATTGAAACGGGAAACGAATTGATTTTACACACCGGATTTTCTCAAGACAATGTCTGCCATGCAGGGAGTTTGTAGGGGAAACTATAGCCTGTGTATGTCGTGGGGAAGCGGGTGGAGACGGCTACCGTGTATACAATAGGAGGAGTGCTCTGGTGTGCTCATGGGAGAAGAGGCCCAGGGTAGGGTCCCTGTGACTGGGAATGTTGTCATGTTCCCAGAAGGAGGGACGGTGGCTCAGTGCTGTGCTGGAGGACTCCATAAGGGACACACGCAGCGGACGGCCTTGTAGAATTCACGCACTGCTGTGTATTTGCCAGAAACTCTAACCTACCTGTGTGCACCGGGGAGGAACACTTGGAATATGAACAGCGAGAGTTCAAGTGCAGGGGTCAAGCTGTAACCCACACCCCGGGGGAGGGACACAGGTGGGTGTCTGCAGATGGGATGACTGACTATGCACCGCTGAGAAAACTGCTGTCACCACTGAATGACGCCTGCCCAGGTGACACCACCGTGCACTGCATGGGGACACTCGGCTGAGAGGTGATGAGTCGGGGTGAAATCTGCTCCCCAAGCTGTGCAGTCTGGCACCATTCATTGATTGGTCCACCCACAGGGCGCCTCTTTTCCTACTTGGTCACCCCAGAGGAGGTGCCTTTTTTCTAACTGGTTCACCCAGAGAGATGCCTTTTTCTAATTTGCACAAAGGTGCCATAGGGCTAACAGCTGTCCGGTGTTCTGGACCCTCCCTCCCTGCCCCATGTGACCGCCTCGTCTCCCAGTCCCCCTCCCTCATGTCCCACTCCCCTGTGCTCCAGCCAAACAGGTGCCTTTGTCACCCTCCCTACATGCCCCGTCTGGGACTTTCCTGACCCTCCCTGCCCCATCCACATCCCCAGTCACTTTCACCTCCTCTAAAACAAGGATGTTAGAGTAGATAACCTCCAAAATTTCTTCCGGATTCACCATCATAGGGTTTTTTTAAATCAGAGCTGTTGAGGTGTAATAAGAAAATAATAAAATTCACCAATTTTAAGTGTCCAATTTCACGAGTTTGGACAGATATAGTCAGTTAACTGCTACTGCCACAGTCAAGATCTTTTCCATCAAATGACCTGCAAATGTCCCCTCCTGCTCCTTTGCAGTCTATCCCCTCCCCCACTCCAACCCATGGCAATCACTGATCTGTCCCCGTATTTTGCCTTTTTCTGAGTATTGTTATCAATGAAATCATCCAGCCTATACCCTTTCAGCTAGCATAACGCTTTCGAGATTCGTCTATGTTGTTGCATGTATGAGTAATTCATTCCTATTTATTGCTGAATGGTATCCCATTTCATGGATATATCAGTATTTATTTATCCATTCACCTATGAATGGATATTTGGGTTGTTTCTAGTTTGGAGCTAATATAAATGAAGCTGCTATTAACATCTGCATGCAAGGGTTTCTATGAACATGTGTTTTCATTTCTCTTGGTTGTATACCTAGGAGGGGGATTGCTGGGTCACAGAGTGAGTGTCTGTTTACCTTTATTTTAAAAATGCAAACTCTTCCAAAGTGGCTGAACCATTTTTCATTCCCACCAGCAATGAATGAGTATTCTGGCTGATCCACATCCTTGCCAACGCTAGCTATGCTCATTTTTTTTCACTTTTTTTAAATTAAATGCTTTATTTTGTGATAATTGTAGATTCACGTGAGGTTGTAAGAAATAATTATTTCTTACAATACAGAGAGATCCTATGGACCCTTCACCCAGTTTCTCCCAATAGTAACATCTTGAAAAATTATAGTACCATCTCACAACCTGGATAAAAGCCTTGATCCAGTCAAGATACAGAATATTTCCATCATCACAAGGATCCCTTCTATTGCACACCCACTTCTCTCCCATTCCCACTCCTTCCTAACCCTTGGTGACCAATAATTTGTTTCTCAGTTCTATTATTATTTCAAGAATGCTATATAAATGGAACCGTACAATATGTAACCTTTGGAGATTGTTTTTTACCTTGGGATTGGGTTTTTCCTTCCACTCAGCATAATTCTCCGAAGATTCATCCAGATTGTTGCATATATCAACAAATGCATATATCAAAAATGCTGCAGAGATTAAAGGGGTAATTGGATATAATGAACAACTTCATGGCAAAAGCTTAAAAATGGAGAAAGGGAAAAATGCCTGGAGCACTATAAGTTACCAAAATGGAATCAAGAAGAAATAGAAAACATGACTGTAAATCTACAGTCATTTAAGAAATTGAATTGGTTGGCAAAAATATTTCGACAAAGAAGTCACATGATTCAACTCTCTAGTTTTACCAAACATTAATGAACCATTCCAAAGTATAGCGGGGGAAAAAACAGGGACTACTCTCCAGATCATAGGAAGATGGCATAACCTTGATGCCAAAAAGTCTGTTAAGGAAAATACAAGACAGGAACATTACATGATGACCTTATGATTGTAGACATAAAATTATCATTATTATAAAACAGAATCTGGAATTATATAAAAAGTTAGTTCTTCATAACCAAATAGAGTTTATCCCAAAAAATTCAAGATTGGTTTGATGTAATTTCAGCATATTAACAGATTAAAGGAAGAAAATCATGATCATTTCAGCAGACTCAGAAGACATTCAATAAAATTCAGTCTCCTGTATGAATAGAGCACAGATTGGGTTTTTTCTGGGATAAATCTCACTTGATTGTGATGGATCATCTTTTTAATGCATTGCTGGATTCAATATGATAGAATTATTTTGGCATCTAATTTCATCAGACATATCAGTCTGCAGTTTTCATGTTTTGTAATATCTTCATCTTGTTCTGGTACCAGCATCATGTTGGCTTTATAAAATGAATGGGAAGCCTTCCTTCATATGCAATTTTCTGGAAGTCTTTGTGTAGAATTGATATTATTCCTTCCTTAAACATTTGATAGAATTTATCAGTGAATTCTCTAGTCCTGGAGATTTCTTTGTGACCAAGTCTTTAACTGCAAATTCAATTTTTTAATAGATACAGGGATATTTGGGCTATTTGGCTATTTATTCCTGAGTGAGCTTTGGAAATTTATGTCTTTCAAGGAATCTGTCCATTTCATTTAAGTTGTCGAATATTGTTCATAATATCCCCTTACTATCCTTTTAATGTATATAAGACCTGTAGTGACATCCCCTTTTTCATTTCTAATACCGGTAAATTTTGTCATCTCTCTTCTCTTTTTTCTTGATCTGTCTATAAGTTTGTCAATTTTATTGATCTTTCAGTTTCACTGATTTTCTCTGCTTTCTTCAATTTCATTGATTTCTGTTCTTATCCTTATCATTTTCTAGCATCTGCCTATTTGTGCTTAGTTTGCTCTTTTTTCCTAGTTTCTTCAGTCGGAAGCTTAGATTCTTGAGACCTTCCTTATTTTGTAAAATAAGGATTTATTGCTATAAATTTCACTCTAAGCATTGCGTTGGCTACAATCCACAAATATTGACATAATGTGTTTTCATTTCAAACTGAATGTTTTAAATATTTTTAAATTTCACTTCTTTGATCCATGAAATATTTAGAAATGTGTTTTGTAAATTCCCAAACATTTGGAGATTTTTCTTATATATTTCTGTTATTGATTTCTAATTTAAATCTGTTGCGGCTGTGGTCGGGGAGAATACTTTGTATAATTGAAATCCTCTTAGGGCCGGCCCCATGGCTTAGCGGTTAAGTGCACGGGCTCCGCTGCTGGCGGCCCGGGTTTAGATCCCGGGCGTACACCGACGCACCGCTTCTCCAGCCATGCTGAGGCCGTGTCCCACATACAGCAACAAAAAGGACGTGCAACTATGACATACAACTATCTACTGGGGCTTTGGGGGAAAAAAAATAAATAAAATTATAGAAATCCTCTTAATTTTATTGAGACTTGTTGTGTGGCCCAGTATATGGTTGATCTCTGTACCATCCCATGTTCACATGAAAGGAATGTGTCTTCTGCTGTTGCTGAGTGGTGTAGTCTATGAATATCAAATAAACCAATTTTTAATAGTGTTGTTCAGGTGTTCTATATCCTTACTGGCTTTGTGTTTACTTGTTCTATCAATTACTGAGAGAAGAGTATTGAAATCTCCAGCTATTGTTTTCCCTTTTAATTCTATCAGTTTTGGCTTCATCGATTTTGAGGCTCTCTTATTTCATGCATATACAGGATTATTATGTCCTCTTGATGAATTGAGCCGTTAATGTTCCTTGTTCTGAAGTCTACTTTGTCTGATATTGATGTATCTGCTCCAGCTCTCTTGTGATAAGTGTTTGTTTAGTGTATCTTTTCCGTTCTTTTACTTTTAATCTATCTGTGTCATTATATTCAAAATGGGCTTCTTGTAGACAGCACATAACCATCTTGATTTTTTAGCCAAAATGATCATCTTTCCATTTAATTGGGGCATTTAGCCCATTTACCTTTAATGTAATTACCACGATGTTTGGATTTAAGCCCACCATCTTGCTATTTGTTTTCTATTTCCACCTGTCTTCCCTCTCCTTCTGGGACTCTAATTACACAAAAGTTAGACCACTTGGTATTGTCTCATAGGTCTCTGACACTCTCTCTCTTTGTAAAATCTGTGCTATATTTTGGATAGCTTGTATTGCTTTGTCTTTAAACTCATCAATCTTTTCCTCTGCAGTTTCCAATATGCTCTTAATTTCATCTGATGTATTTCTCAATTCGTATACTGTATTTTTCATCTTTACAAGTTTCATTTGGGTCTTTTTGTATTTTTTATTTCTCTCCTGATAATATTCATGTTTTCTTCTATCTTCTTGAATATATGTGGCATATTTGTAATATTTGTTTTAACACCATCACCTGCCAATTCCATTATCTCTGTCATTTTCAGACCTGTTTCAATTGATTAATTTTTCACTTGGGCTATGGATCATATTGAATATTGAACATAATTAATTTTATGTTTTTGAGTGCTGGATTTTGTTGGATTCCTTTAAAGAATGTTGAGGAGTGCAGTTATGTCATTTGAGATCAGTTTGATCCTTCTGAGTCTTGTTTTTTAAGCTTTGTTGGGGTGGGTCCAAAGCAGCTCTTAGTCTAGGGCTAATTTAGCTCTATTACTACGGATTTCTGAGGACTGTCTGATGCCCTTAGTATTTTGGGGTCTAGCCACTCTGGATAGTGGAACATACACCATTCCCAGGCTTCTGTGAGCTCTGGGAATTTCTCTGTCTACCGGTTTCCAGGCATACTTATCCCGACCTCATGGAGTTTTGCCCCACACATTCTCAAACCAGTATTTAGCCAAATATTTGAGTGCTTCCCTCTGCAGAGAGCTAGACCTCTCTCTCTCTCACCCTCTTTCTGTCTCTGAGTCCCTTTCCTCTCTGTGTTATGTCCTGCGAGTTCTAGTTGCCTTGGCCTTCACAAACTCCCATCCCTGTCTCCTCAAGTCAGCAAGACTGCAGGCTCTGTTGGAGTTCTCCGTGCTCCGCTGCCTGGACACTGCCTCCGGGCACTTAGCGGGGGCAATCTGAGGGCTGATCTCATTTGTCTCTCTTCTTCAGTATTCACAGACCTGCATTGCCTGTTGTCCAAAGTTTGAACAACAGTTGTTTCACAGATCTTGTCCAGTTCTTTGTTTTCACCCTGAGGGCAATTCTGGACTCTCTCACTCTCTCTTGGCTAGCAGTGGAAGTCTCCCACCACCCTAAGATTTTAAAATAAGACACCAAATAAATGTGAAAGGGGCTCCTGTCAGCACAAGGGCTATGGTTCTTGGAGAGGTGGAAAGGAGACCGTCCCCCACTTCTCTCTGGCCCTACCTTGCCCCGACGTTAAGAAGCAAAAGCAGGTTGGTTAGACTTGTGCAATTAGGGGCCCCCGGTAAGTTTCCAGAACTCTGAGCAAGAAAATGCTTGAATGACAGGACATTTGAAGAGGACAGGAGGACTGCAGGGCTGGCAGTATATTCAGCAGCACTCCTGGACTGCGGTTTGCTAGAATCTGTCTCCAAGAAAAAAAAATCAACAAGAAAAGAAAAAACATAAATATGACAACAAAACCCTATTCCAGATGGATTTGTGGAGGGTTTTTTTCCCCTAAACAAGTGGCAGTGAAACCTTTATTGCTCCCAGACTCTCAGACTCTCTTCTTTTCACGCTACATAATGTGTTTGCAAGTTTCTGCCCATTGCTGAGTCTCCCTGTGCTTTGTCCTATGTGATGAAACCACTGGTTTCCATGGCAACTAGACTGCCAGCTCAGAGAGCCAAATGGAGGGACAGAAGTTCTGTGGTGCATTTCTGGGGCCTGGGCCACAGGTAGGAAAGGGACATGGGAGTAACTAGGCCAGGGTCTCTCCAGGAGCCACAGCTGCCCGTCCAGCTTTGCACCCCTGGGTGCCTGTCCAGCACATCTGCAGGCTGGCGCTCCTGGGAGGACCTTCCACTGCTGAGTTCCTTTGATCATCAACATTTACAGAGCAGTCCCCGGGCCAGGCGCCAAAGACGAATAGGACTCAGACCCTGCCCCCCAAGGGGCACACAGTCTGTCTAGAGAGAGAAACGATGGTAAAGGATATCCGGAAGGAACATTTATTACGTGCTGACTACATGCCAGGCACTGTTATGGGAATAACATACCTTAAATCTCAATCTCTACAGAAACCCAATGATTTAGTTATATCCAAGGTCAGACAACTAGTAAAAGGTAAAGCCAAGATTCACACCCAGGTGTGTATCCGCCTCACCCTCTACCTACGTGCACCTCACCCATATCTGTCTCTCTGTCTCTCTTCTGTTAAGTCTCTTTCATCCAGGCGCCTCAGAGTTTAAAGAACTCTCTCAGAAAGCCTCTCTCTGTCTCTGTCTCTCTATCTCTGTGCCTCATTTGTTCTCTCTCTCTTTACCTCTCTCTATCTCTGTCTGTCTGTCTGTCTTTCTCTGTATCTCTCTTTCTGCCTCTCTCTCTTTCTCTCTCTCTGTCTCCCTATCTCTGTGCCTTTCCTTCTTTGTCTCTGTCTCTCTCTGCCTCTTTCTATCTCTGTCTCTGTCTCTCTCTGTGCCTCTCTCTCTCTCTGTGTCTCTCTGTCTCTGTATGTGTGTGTGTGTCTCTCTCTCTGTCTCTGTCTCTCTCTCCCCTATGTGCCCCCCTGCCCCGGCCCTACAAACATCTCTGCCTCATGCCTCTTCCCTCGATCTGAAGATAAATGTACCATTGAACTAAACCCCTGCACCATGAATTAAACATAGGAACAAATCCCAGGGTGGCCCCTGAACCCCACGCTGTGCAGCAATGGCATTAACGAAGGGTCACACAGCCACAGCTCCACTTAATTCTCTGAAATCCCACCCGCTTTGTCCAGACAGGGGGAGGAAACAGTTGACATCAGAAAATTGGAAGACCCTTGGGGAGAAAGAAACTCTTTAAAAATAGCTACCTTGGCGGGAGGGCTCCTCCAGGCCGAGCCTCCCCTGGGCCGACGGGAGCCAGCAAAAGCTTGGCTTTCAACCACCCACCTCCCCCGAGATGGGCCTCAGAGGCTGCTCCTGAAAGGGCTTAGAAAGAGAAACTCAAGCCAAGCTGACTGCTGTGTTGTCACGGGGGTCAGGTGGGCTAACAAAGCCAGCTGAGGCTGAATTAGTGAGCGCACGATGCCTCGGCTCAGACTTTGCCCTGCAGACGGGTTGCAGGAGCTGGCCTCCCCTCCAGGCTTCCAGGTGTGCCCCACATCCCTGTGTCTCTTCCCCCGTGCTGGCCGTGCTCTGGGACCACAGAGCATCAGAGGTTGCAAGGACCGTCCATCACGCCAGCTGACCCCTTGTTTTATAAACAAGAATCCAAGACTGAGGAGGGGGAATGATGACCAATGGGTCACATGTCAACTCAGAAATGGGTCCAGGACTGGGACCCAGGTCTGAGCAACAGCCCCGGGGCCGTCTAGACCCCAGGGCCTATGGGGCAGTCATCGCCCCAGGCCAAGACTCTGGCCATCTCGAGAAGAGAAGAGCCCCAGCTCCTGTGCCCTGGAGACTCTGGGAGAACAGCATCTCCGTAGCTGGGTCCTGAATTCTACCGTCGCTCAGGCGCCAGCACCCTGGTGCCACCACTACCGAAGCGAGCCCACCTGGACGCTTCACATTTGTGAAGGCTCCGTAGAGACCTGAATCCCTTGGGCAAGTCACTTAACCTCTCTGTGCCTCAGTGTCTCAGTTTTTTATCTGAAAATGAAGATAACAGTACCTACGATACACACATACACACACGTTAGAATCTTCATTCAACTTCATCGAGGTACAATTTGTGTACAACGAAATGCACTCATTTTTTAACAGCTTTATTGAGATATAATTCACCTACCATACAATTCACCCATTTAAAGAGTACAGTTCGATGGTTTTTAGCATATTCACAGAGTTGTGCAACCATCACCACAACCAACTTGAGAACATTCCATCACCTCCTCCCCCCAAAAAACCCCATACCCGTTAGCAGTCATTTCTCCCCATTTCTTCCAACTCCCTTCCCTCACATCTAGGCAACCACTAACTTACTTTCTGCCTCCACAGGTTTGCCTATTCTGGACATTTCATATGATATGTGACCTTTTGTGCCTGGCTCCTTTCACTTAGCATAATGTTTTTAAGGTTCATCTGTGTTGTGTCATGTACCAGTACCTCATTCCTTTTCACTGCCAAATAATATTCCATTGTATTGATGTACCGCATTTTATTTATCCATTCATTCTTTGGTAATTTTCTTTTCACATTTTGGTAATTATGAATAATGCTGCTACAAACATTCATGTACAAGGTTTTGTGTGGATTTATGTTTTAATTTCTCTTGGGTGTATACCTAGAGGTAGAATTGCTGAGTCATATGGTAATGCCACATTTAATCTTTTGAGGAACTGCCAGACTGTTTTCCAAAGCACTTGTACCATTTCAGTCCCACCAGAAATGTATGAGGGTTCCAATTTCTCCATATCCTCACCAACACTTATTATTATCAGTCTTTTTTTTTTTTTTTTTGGTGAGGAAGATTAGCTCTGAGCCAACATCTGTTGCCAATCCTCCTCTTTTTGCTGAGGAAGATTGGCTCTGAGCTAACATCCATGCCTATCTTCTCCCACTTTATATGTGGGATGCTGCCACAGCATGGCTCAATAAGGGGTGGGTAGGTCTGGTCCCAGGATCCAAACCTCCGAACCCTGGGCCACCAAAGCAGAGTGCAGGAACTTAACCACTATGCCACAGGACCGGCCCCTTACCAGTCTTTTTAGTTATAGCCACCCTAATGGATGTGAAGTGGCATCTTATTGTGTTTTTCATTCACATTTCCCTAATGGCTAATGATGTTGAGCATCTTTTTGTGTGTTTATTGGCCATTTGTATATCTTCTTTGGAGAAATGTCTATTGAGATTCTTTGCCCATTTTTAAATTGGGTTATTTGTCTTTTCATTGTTGAGTTGCAATGATTCTTTACATATTCAAGGTTCAAGTCCTGTATCAGACGTATAGTTTGCAAATATTTTCTCCCATTCTGTTGGTTATCCTTTCACTTTCCTTTTTTTTTTTTGTGAGGAAGATTAGCCCTGAGCTAACATCCAATGCCAATTCTCCTCTTTTCTTTGTTTTTTTGTTTTTTTCCTGAGGAAGACTGGCCCTGGGCTAACATCCGTGCCCACCTTCCTCTACTTAATATGGGACGCCGCCACAGCATGGCTTGTCAAGCAGTGCGACGGTGCGCGCCTGGGATCTGAACCTGCGAACCCCGGGCTGCCGAAGCGGAGCGCACACACTTAACCGCTTGTGCCACCGGGCCGGCCCCTCCTTTCACTTTCTTGATGGTGTTCTTTGAAGTTTTTGATTTTAATAAAATCCAATTTATCTATTTTTTTCTTTTGTCATTTGTTTCATACCTAAGAAGACTTTGCCTGCCCCAAAGTCATGGAGATCTACTCCTACATTTTCTTCTAAGATTTTTATAGTTTTAGCCATTACATTTAGGTCTATGGTTCATTTTGAGTTAATTTTGTATAATGTGAAGAAAAGATCCAGCATCGTTCTTTTGCGCGTGGGTATCCAGTTGTCTCAGCACCAATTACATCCATTTTTAAGAGTACAGTTCGAGGAGTTTTAACAAATGCATACACTCATGAAACCACATCTCATTCCATCATCCCCAAAATGTCCCTGTTTGTGGTGCATCCTCCCAACCCCAGCCCTGGGCTACCACAGATCTCCTTTCTATCTCTGTAGATTAGATTTGCCTTTTCTAGAATTTCATATAATAGAATCACACAGTATGTTTTCTTTTGTGTCTGCCATCTGCCATTATATTTTCATCATTTTATCTTCCTATATTAGTCAGCATTCTCCAGAGAAACAGAACAAATAGGATGTGTGTGTGTGTGTGTGTGTGTGTGTGTGTGTGTGTGTGTATAAAGAGAGAGAGATTGATTGATTTTAAGGAATTGGCTCACACAATTGTGGAGGCTGGCAAGTCCAAAATCTGAAGGGTAGGCTGGCAGGCTAGAGACCCAGAAGAGCCGATGTGGAAGCTCAAGTCCAAAAGCAGTCCGTTGGCTGAATTCCCTCTTGCTTGGGGAAGATCAGTCTTTTTCCATTAAGGCCTTCAACTGATTAGAAGCAGCCCACCCACATTATGGAGGGAATCTGCTTTACTCAAAGTTTACTGATTTAAATGTTAATCTCATCTAAAAAATACCTTCACAGCAACATCCAGACTAGTGTTTGGCCAACTATCCGTGCTATAGCCTAGCCAAATTGACACATAAAATTAACCATCACAACTCCCAACAGCCCTGTGAGGTGGGCATTATCATCCCCATTCTGCAGATGGGAAACTGAGGCTCAGAGAGGCTAAGGGATTGGTCCTGGGCTCAGAAGAGGCAGAATTGAGACTCAAGCTCCTGCTGTTTCTACATCCTCATGGTCACCTGTCCCAGTTCTGCTCCGTTAGTGGATTGAGTAGGATTTGCCATGTCCATCTACGGCTGTATTTTGTCACACCTGAAGACCCTTCTCCTGGGGTTTGCATCACCAGAGCTGGCCTTCCTGTGTTCCCCCTCCCTGTCATGGAGCGTGACACAGAGGAAGAGGGTTAAGCAGCCCAGCACCCCCCCACTCTCAAGGCCCCCCAAACTGGTCCACCTGTTTTTGTTCCCAGCTAGCCTCTTTCTTCCCCTGGCCACCAGACCTGCCTTTCCGCATGCTCCTCGCAGCGCCTGCCTCTCTTCTGGGCTATGGCCCCCAGCAGCAAAGAGAAGCAGGACTCGGTCGCTCCCCCCAAAGGTGACCGCGCTCCTCCCCAGGCTCTGATGTGCTGTCTCTCTTTTTTTCCTTCCCAGCGGGTAGCCTCTTCTCCCCTCATCCCTCCCGGCCTCCTGCCTGGCTGCCATCCCACTGCCCTTTTCATAATTCTGCTGAAAAACAAAATCTCTAGATTGTTATTTCCTCAAGCTCAGAGACCTGGGAAGGAACCAGTAAAACGAGTTGCTCACTGATATATTTTTTTTTAATTTTCAGATTAGCCTGAAAAGGAAGCATCAGGAATGTTCCAAAGGCTTCCACAAGCTAGTGAAAACTGTCAGGCCCACCAGGAGACTCTCTGAGTGACCAAAGGAAACAGATGACCTCTCCCTCATTTAGGAAATAAAGCCACATGGTGGGGTCAGCCCTCAGATCCTCTGATCTGATCCTGTCTGTCTCAGTTCAGATACCAGACCATTTTGGGTTTAGATTTTGCATAATCCAGATAAATGTAAAGTCTTATCCTTCCATTCAAAGAGCCAACTGTCCAAGTGGAAAAGACTGGGGTGTCTTAGCCTGAGTTTCCCCAAAGCAGAGCACAGGACAAAGGCACGGGCAGGTGGCTTATTTGGGAAGTGGTCCCAGGAATCCAAAAAAACAGGACAGAAAGAGTGACATGGAAGGGATCCAGTCCAAGGATGCGTCATGGAGCTGACTCTCCAAGGGGCCTTATGAAATGAGTCTCAGAATTGTCCAGGGAAACATTATCCATCGCCCACAACCCCCAGTGACCCAGGGTGGCTCTGCAAGCATGATCTGTCCACACTTGGAGCTGATCAAGCATCCGAGGGCTCCCACAGGCATCTCCAAAAGGAGCCACAGAGAGTCTCAGGACAAGAAGTGAGAGGCACGTGCCAAGGCTTGAGGGCAGGACTGGCTGATGACTCCTGCACAAGGCTGCACAGAGCCTGCGAGGAACTGGTCGCTGCGGCAGTGGCTGGAGTAAGAGGTGAGGTCAAGAAAATTTTAAAGTCATGTCCAAGAGGTGACAACACAGAGCAGGGGTTGGAGGGAGGATGTATCTTAGCAGGGGAACACAAGTGAAAAAAATCTCTGAGCCTTAGTAACCACACTCTCAAAATGAGTCAACAGTGCCATGCATTTGTCAGCCAAGCCAGCACAAACTCAGCTCAACCCACAGAATAAACAAGGAGATGGCCTCTACCCAGGGTGGTCACACCATCCTTGCAATCCTGTGTTTGGTTCTGAGTGCGGGATTCCAGGTGGGATGCAGACAATGCAGAGAGCGTTCAACACATGAACTGACCCACGTAAGGCACAGTCAAGGGAACTAGAGCTGTTTGCCAAGAGAAGGGAAGACACGAGTCTACAGGGTTATCTTTTCAAAGATTTGAAGGGCACTGCTAAATCAATTTACAAAACCGATCCCATCTGCCACCCCAACTGTAAGATGTGGCTTCCTCCTTCTGTGCACCCCCTTCTCCATGCTAACACCACCCCCAATGCCCACCTAGTTGCCCAAGCCAGAAACCTGAGCACTGACTTGATTCTGCTCTTAGTCACCGTGTCCTGTCCACCCCACCTCCTAAATTGTCTGGAACCTCTTGCTTCTGACTCTGCTGCTTCTGCTTGGGTTTAGGCACCATCCTCTCTACCCGTCTCTCTGCATCTCCTCCTGCTGCACCGAGGCCATGCTCCACGAAACCAGAGTCAGCTACAACCAGCACCTGCCTCAACTATGGACTCCCCACTGACCTCAAGCCAAAGTCTAAATCCTCAGCATCACCAACAAGACCCTGCCCCCAGGGCCACCATGGACAGGTGTGCAGGTGGCTCCCTGTACAAGGGGGCCAGCCAAGGTGAGGAGCCGGTTAAACTTCAGCCTCCCAAGCAGTGCCTTTTTCTAATCCATATGAGGGCACCTCCACTTGTCACCTCCTGGAGGAAGGGTACCCTTCCCTAACTTGAACAGAGTCATTGATGGACACTCATCAGTTCAAAAGGAAAAACAGGGTGTACTATGGGATAAGAACATGGGCTTTGGAACAGATGGATGCGGGTTAAAATCCTGAGTGTGCTACTCTTTCATTGTGTAAACTTCAGCAAGTCACTTCATCTCTGAATATCAGTTTCCTTTTTTGTAACATGCAGCTAACAATGGCCACCTCAGAGGGCAGTCATGAGAAGGAAGTGATGTTATATAGGAAGCACCCTTCGCACAGCACCTGGCACATAGTAGGTGCTCAATAATGATGACTATTGGTATTGTTGCTGTAGTTCACCCTGAACCCTATCCTATCTGCCCCTCCTCCACACGGACCCCCTCCGTGGCGGTGCCCTCGTTGTCCCTAACAACTGGCTCCCTCTCCTCTGTCACCACCCTTCCCTGGTTTGTGTTTCTTCTCCCCATTCCTGGCCCAGGCTTGGTCGAGGGCTTCTGCCACGACAAAGAGGCGTGATGGGAAAGGCTCAGTAAACATTTGCTGTCTGAATGCGTTCGGGGATGGACGACAAAGAGGCGTGATGGGAAAGGCTCAGTAAACATTTGCTGTCTGAATGCGTTCGGGGATGGATGAAGGAAGGAAGTGTCCAGGAACAGCACCCAAGGACAGCCTGGCTGGTGTCGAGCGTCTTAGGATCTCCCCACTCTGGCTCCAGCCCCAAAGAGCTGAGCCCCACACAGCCGGGCCTAGGCACTAGTGTAGTTTGTGGGGAAAAGCATGGATTTTTCAGTCAGAGATCTGTATTCAAATCCTGGCTCAGCTGGCTGGCTTTGGGTGGATCAGTTTCCTCTCTATTTTCAGTCTCCTTGTCTATAAAATGGCCATCATGACAATAGCAATGATGGCCATACTCTCTTCTTCGTGAAAGTGTTGTGAGGATTGAGTGAGATAGTTCATGCAATTGACTTGAAGCAAAGAAGGTGCCCTACAAATGGGGTTATTTTTTTCTGTATCTGTCAAGATAGGCCTGATGATGTTGCAGTAACAAATGACCCCAACCACAGAGGCTAACAACTCCCACCATGTATTCATCCCAGGTCAGTGGGAAGTTCTGCCAGTGTCATTCTCACTTAGGAACACAGGTTGATGGAGCAGCCAACATCTCACACATTGTTGTTGCAGTAGCAGAAGGAAAGAAGGTTCTAGAATGCCTTGCATCTGCCACTAAATGCTCTGGCCTGGAAGTGACACACATCACTTTGGCTTCCAACTCGTTGGTCAGAATAGCCACAGGACTTCACCCAACAGCAAGGGGACCTGGAAGTCCAATCTCACCATATGCTCAGAAAACAGAGAGCCAGCAGTATTTGGTGAATACCACTAATGGCCACCACAATTACTCTTCTCCATCTTGGTTTCTTCGACAGCAAGATGGGATTCATTGCTCCTGCTCTGTACGTAATGGGAAATTGGGGTGGTCACCGAGTCCACGCAGGTGGCTGGGGGCTGAGCTCCCCCGGGGTCCGTGAGCTCAGATCTGCTCTTCTAAAGCCTCCTGGGTCCTCTGCAGAGCTGGGGCTGCTGGGGCTTGGGAAGAGGACCATGGGGGTCTTGGCGGGGGCCACAGGTGGAGAAGCCCTCCTTCTCCAGACTTCAGCCCCAGGGAGGGTGGGCCTGAACTTTCAAGGTGTCTTGATGTTGAAATCCACCGGATATTAAAAATGAAGATGATGGCAAGGCAGGGTCACAGAACTCATGGTCTATACTAAACATTTGCTTTTAACTGATTAATGCTTTTGCCACCTACCCACAGTCCAGTGACTGATGTACCACCTCGCTGGGAAGGAACTCTGAAAGTCTAAATGGGATGCCCTTCATGAGCGTGAGCCTTCTTCTGAGGGGAGGGGGAGAGAAGAGGGGAGGGAGCTCGGTTTTCAGACTTCTTGAAAGGTTTCCCCTTGAGCATAGTCTTACAGGAAGCTTGCAGTGGCTTCAATCTCATAGTTATGAGGTCAAGTCAGCCCTCAAGGCAACACCATTTCATGTTCAAAGTCTAGGACTGCTCCATCTGGGCAGGGCACGAGCTGTGGCTGAAGCTGCCATAAAATCTCCCTGAGGAGGCTCTGGCCAAGCCTGTCATTTCGCCCCATTAGCAAATGGGTCATTCCTTTGGAATAAGGCTCCGGGTTTCAGGGGGGGAGGGGCTGATAACAGAGACGAATGGGTCCCAGAAGTCCTTGACACTTTAGGTAGAATTAGCTCACCGAAAAATCTTCTGGCCGCCCTGGAGGGTCCGAAGCCAGGTGTGGAGGGATCCTCACAGGGACAAGCCTGAGTCTCCGTAGGACCATCCAGTTCTCTTGTCTTTGTCTCCCCTTTGTTGTTGATGTTACCTGCCCCCTCTCCTAAGGCTGGTTCTCCTGACCTTGCTCCAAGCGTATCTGGTCAACTCCAGCCACACACAGAAACACCCTTCATTCATTCATTCATTCATTCACTGATTTATTCAACAAACACTTATTAAGTGCCGACTGTTTACCTGGCACAGTGCTGGGCCCTGGAGCATCACCTATAACCATGAGCAGAGCAGACGTGGTACCCACCCTCACAGACCTTTCAGTCTCGTGATGGGGAAAGGCTGCCCACAATCCAATTTCGAAAATAATAATAACAGGCAAAACATTTGAACAGACTCTTCACCAAAGAACATATATGGATGGCATATAGGCAAAAGAAAAGAGGCTCGTTCTGCACAGCAAAGGTAACCACAACAAAATGAAAAGGCAACCTACTGAATGGGAGAAAATATTTGAAAATCATATATCTGATAAGGGGTTAATATCCAAAATACATAAAGAATTCATACAACTCAATGGCAAAAAAACAACCTTGTTAAAAAATGAGCAGAGGATCTGATTAGATATTTTTCCAAAGAAGACATACAGCTGGCCAACAGGTACATGAAAGATGCTCAACATCACTAATCATCAGGGAAATGCAAATCAAAACCACAATGGAAAATCACCTCACACTTGTTAGGATGACTGTTATCAAAAAGACAAGAGATAAAAAGTGTTGGTGAGGATGTGGAGAAAAGGGAACCTTTGTGCACTTTTGGTGGGAACGCATGGTGCAGCCACTACGGAAAACAGTATGGAGGGCCCTCAAAAAATTAAAAATAGAACTACCGTATGATCCAGCAATTCCGCTTCTGGGTATTTCTTGAAGAAAACAAAAACACTAACTCAAAAAGATATATGCACCCCTGTGTTCACTGCAGCATTATTTATAATAGCCAAGACATAGAAACAACTTAAGTGTCCATGGATGGATGAATGCATAAAGAAGATGTGGTATATATATGCAATGGAATATTATTCAGCCATAACAAAGAAAGAAATCTTGCCATTTGTGACAACATGGATGGGCCTTGAGGGCATTACGCGAAGTGAAATCAGTCAGACAAAGACAAATACTATATGATCTCATTTATGCGTGGAATCTAAAAAAAAACCAAGCTCACAGATACAGAGAACAGATAAGTGGTTGCCAGAGGCAGGAGTAAGGAGTGGGAAAAATGGGTGAAGGGGGTCAAAAGGTACAAACTTCCAGTTACAAAATAAAAAGTCACGGGGATGTAAGGTACAGCATGGTGACTACAGTTAATAAGACTGTGTTGTGTATTTGTAAGCTGCTAAGAGAGTACATCTTGAGCCAGCCCCGTGGCTTAGTGGTTAAAGTGCACGTGCTCCGCTGCTGGCGGCCTGGGTTCAGATCCCGGGCGCGCACCGACGCACCACTTCTCCAGCCATGCTGAGGCCGCGTCCCACATACAGCAACTAGAAGGATGTACAACTATGACGTACAACTATCTACTGGGGCTTTGGGGAAAAAAAAGGAGGAGGATTGGCAATAGATGTTAGCTCAGGGCAGGTCTTCCTCAGCACAAAGAGGAGGATTAGCACGGATGTTAGCTCAGGGCTGATCTTCCTCACAAATAAAAAAGAGAGAGAGAGTAAATCTTAAAAGTTCTCCTCACAAGGAAAACAAATTGTAACTATATGTGGTGATGGATGTTAACTAGACTTATTGTGGTGATCATTTCACAATATATGCAAATATTGAATCATTATGGTGTGCACCTGAAACTAATGTAATGTTAGATATCAATTATATCTCAATAATAAAATTGTAAAAAGATGTTCCACATCAGTAATCACTAGGAAAATATAAATTAAAGCCACAGGGAGGTGCCATTACACATCTACTCAAATGGCTACAACTAAAAAGACTGCCCATCCCAAGTGTTGGCGAGGAAGTGGCCAAACTGGAATTCTCATATGCTGCTGGTGGGAGCATAAAATGATCTGTGGCAAACAGTTTGGCAGTTTCTTAAAAAGTTAAACACACCTATTATATGATCCAACCACACCACTCCTAGGTATTTACTCAAGAGAAATAGAAAGATATGTCCATACAAAAACATGTACATGAATCTTAATGGCAGTTTTATTTGGAAGAGACAAAACCTGGAATCAAGCCAGGTATCCATCAACAGGTGAATGGATGTGCAAATTGTGATCTATCCATACAACGCAATACTACTCTGCAATAAAAAAGGAATTACTGATACACGCAACAGTGTGGATGAATCTCGAAATCGTTATGCTGAGTGAAAGAAGCCAGACAAAAAGTATACATGCTAGGATATTCTAGATATTCTAGAAAATTCTAGAATATGCAAACCAGAAAGCAGATAAGTTCTTGACTAGACGGGGTGGGGGGTCGGGAGGGAGGGAGGAATTACAGAGGGTCATCAGGTGACCTTTGAGGGAAAACATTTGAGGGACCTTTTTCCCTCATTATCTTGATTGTAGTAATGGTTAAACGAATGAAAATACATGTCAAAATTTATCACATTTTACACTTTAAACGTGTGCAGGCCAATGAAGCTCTTTAAAAAATTGCAACTGCACAAGGAATCATTTAATTACAGGTGAGATGAACAGCTACTACTGAGGCATCCTGGACGGTCTGAGAATGTACCCCAGAAGGAAGCAACTTCGTCTAGGGGTTGAGAACCAGGGGAAAGTGAAGTTCAAGTTGAGATGGGAAAGATGGGTTGGAAATGGTGTGGCAGATGGGGGAGGGGGAGGGGCACTGGGAGAGGGAAAAATCCTGGGAGGAAACCAAATGTGTCAGGGCCCTGGGGGTGGGGGAAGGAGCCGGAAAGAGGGGCTCAGAGAAGCCGGAGAGGGCTGAGAGATGCTCTCGGCCCATGGAGCCTCTCTTTGATCTTATCCAGATGTCAGGTTGTCTTGGGCAACGGAGACGGTTCCCAGGGGAACCTCCACCCTCTTTACCACTCTGGCGGGGCCCAGGCTCATAGCACGATGGGGCCCCCATCACCTTCCCAGGTCTCCCCCATTCTAGCCTGGGAAGGGAGCTCTACACAGGCTGCCCCCTCCTCCGAGCCCTGAATCTACCCCAGGCCTGGTGAGGGCCTCCAGGGCACAGCTTCCCTCCCTCCAGCTGGCAGGGCTGGCAGCTTGACCTGTCCCTTCCTTCAGTGTTGGGAGCAGCGTGCCATTCTTCCTTCTGGAGCCTGGGTTAGAATCCCAGCTTAGTCACTCACCAGCTGTGTAACCTCTCTGGGCCTCAGTTTCCTCATCTGTAAAATGGGGATGATAATAATAGACATTCACTGAATTATGAGAATTAAATGAGCTGCTATTTATAAAGCACCTAGAAGAGTGCCCTATTTCTTTTATTATATACACAATGATATTCTGTTCCACCGGATACATGTTAGCAACAGTTCTGAGGAGGGTGGTATTGTGTCAGGGAGGAAGTGAGGCATCAGGCAGCAGGGGGCGGGACAGCTCACCTGGCCTCTCTGGGCTTGAGGGCAGCTGTGTCTCTTCCAGCTCAGACACACCTAGATACTCCAGTTCTGTGACCATTGGCAAGCTTGGCATCAAAAGCCATCAGGGCTCCTCCTGAGTGGCTGTGAGTCCCTGTTGAGATGGAACGAGCGTCTCTATTCCCCAGAATTTCCCAGCCCTCCTGTCGTGTGTGTGCGCGCCTTTGCTTGGGGATAACGGAACCACAGAGTGATAGGTTCTCTCTCTGGCTCACTTTCTGGTTTCTTGGTTCTTATCCACCTCAAAAGATAAGGAGCAAGATGCCTCTGCTCGGGGCTGGCTTTTCTGTCCCAGTTGAAGCAGGTTACCTTGCACTCCTTTGTTGGTGGAAGACAGCCCATCCTCCCTTCCGGGGGCTCTCACTGTATACTACATGCATGTTACACGTGCTCCGCCTTGTAACTTACAAAGGACCTTCACATCCGGTCTCATACGGGAGCATCACCAAACCCTTGCAGGGGAAAACAGGGCAGCGATTATTATTCCCGATTTATAGACGGGAAAACAGATGCTTGGAAGATTAGTGGTATTTCCCATGTCCCATGGCTAGTGGGTTCAGTTAAATTCAAAAAGCAATTACTGAGCACCTGTGATGTGTCAGCCCTGTTCTAGGTCCTGGAGAACCAGACATGGCTCCCCATGGGGGAGCTATTCTGGGGACAATGGGATAGGCGCCATGAGGGTGAGGGCTCAGAGGGCTCTGGAGCAGCGCAGAGAGGAGGGGGATCTGGAGAGGCTTCCTGGAAGAGGTGATATCTGCGCTGAGTCTTAAAGGACGACTAGGAATTGACCAAGTAAGTAAAGGTGGGAGGAACATTTGGAACTGAAAGACAAGCCTGAGACAAGCACAAGGTGTGGGTCCAGGATGTAGGGCAAAAGCCATGAACGGTTGGTTCTTATAGAACAGACACTTCAGAGCTGAGTCTCCTGACTCTGCTACCGCCTGGTCTACTGTAGCAGGCAGGAGGAGCGGGACCCCCCTCATGCGTGTGCGCGCGTGTGTGTGTGTGTGTGTGTGTGTGTGTGTGTGTGTGTGCTCACGCGCGCATGCGTGCAGACCCACGTGGTGGCGGCGTCCGATGCTTAGCAGATCCCGGTGTTTAGAGTATGGTCTATGCAATCAGACAGCCTCAGATCAAATCCTGCTGCCATTACTTTTAGCTACTTGACCTTGGGGACATTACAACACGTCCCCGTGCCTCAGTTTGCCCATCTGTAAGTGGGGATAACAATCGTGCCTATTTCCAGGCATTGTTGTAAGGATTGTATTAGGCAATACACAAAAAGTTCCTTCTGCCAGCGCTGGGCATATAGTGAGCACTCAGCGAACGTCAGCTGTTACTGTCACTAATGTGACCCTTAGAACTCCCCAAACCCATTCTGCAGAGAACTTGAGCTGGGAAAGAGTCACACGGTCACTGGGCTCAGGGTGCCCTCCATCATAAGAGCTCTACAAAGAGACCAGAGCAAGGTGTGACCTCAGAGTGGAAAGTGACCTCGGAAGGCAGAGGGCGCAGAGAGAGAGAGAGCGCGCGAAGGGCAGGAGGGAGGAAAGAAGCTCAGGGCGTGTTCAGGAAGCAGCGGGCTGGAGGCCTGTATTTAGGGGCGGGGCTGTTACATGAAAGTGGACAGAGTTACTCCATTCGACTGTTGTTCCAGAGGACAGACAAGGGCAAAACGGACTAACGGAGAGAAGTTTCAGCATGTCAGAGTAACGGAATGGGCTGCCTTCAAGGGAGTGAGCTCCCCGTCACTTGTGCTTCCTGGTTTGGGGCTTTCAAGCAGAAGCTGGAAGACCATCTGTCCTACTCTGCGTCGGGTGGCCGGGATCATCTCTGAAGTCCCAATGGGCCACTGAGCTATCTGGTGTGGTTGAATCAGAAATGCACAAGACGGAGGAAGGGGAGGAGCAAAAACGTGAGTCCAGAGAGATGAGGCTGGAACCCGGCACTGAACCGCCTGCAACTGGCCGTTACGTTTCATCCCTTTGGATTAGGGATTGTTCATTACGGAAATGTAAGGAACGACAGATAGTCCTATCAGTCATTTTCACTTTAGTATAAATTAGACACACTGATCATTTTCTCTGTGACAGCTGACTGATAATAGTAGATGACAGAAGATATAAAAAGAAGAGAGAGAAGGGCATGGAGAGTAAAGCGGGCAGGGCTCTGAGATGAACTTCATTAATCTCAGTTTTGCTGAGGAGTAGCTCTGACAGCAGCCTGAGAGGAAAGAAAAATAAATACTCAGTGGCAAACTTTTGCCATCATTTATTCATTTCAGCAGCCATCCATGGAGTACCAAGTATGTACCCTGCTGTGTGCAGGGCACTGGGGACACTAGATGACTCAGATGCAGTTCCAGCCCTCTCACACACCCAGGCTACTGGGAGAGGGAGGCGGACTGCACCCCAGGCCTTTCTCTCAGAGCCACCCCCCACTCTCGGGGGAATAGATTAACATGACACCCATTTCACAGACAGAAAACAGAGGCCCCAAGAGTCTGAGCAACCTCTTTGGGAAGCAGCAGAGTCAGGACTAGAACAGCAACTGACTCTAGCCCTGGGCCCCTTCTCCCAAACATAAGCCCGCTCCTTGGGGTGGGTTCTGGAACACCCCACGCATAGGCCTCCCCCTCCGTGGGTGGCTGGCTCGCTGTGCTCCTTCCTTCCTCTGCTCCCTCTCCAGGGCGAGGAAGACAGACGATGACTGTCACGGTGAGGGCCTGTCTGGGGCTCTGGGTGGGTGGGTAATTAGACTCTGAGAGGAGCCGTCTGCTTCGGGCCCCTGGGGTCTTGGACAGGCCGGGCAGCACAGCTGCTCCAGACCGGGCCGTGCAGGCGGCCCCCACAGCAGGGCCCCTCCGTGCTGAGAGTTGAAACGTCTCTGGCCATCAGAAGGCCTGGCCGCCTCCCCAGCAGTAGGGTGAGGGGCTGGGGGCTTGGTCTGGGCGCTCTGCTTTCTCGGGGCCCTGGTGCAGAGCTGCAGGGACGGGCAGGCGGGTGGGGAGGGGCGGCAAAGGTAACCGGGGGCCATCACCAGACTGCAGAGACGGGAGAGCCCCAGGCCAGCGCCACACGGCCCTGCCTCTCTCCAGAAGGGCAAAGAGGCCCAGGGACGGGGAGGGAGCCGGCCACGCTCCCCCAGTGAGACGACACCATCTTCAAAGGTCATCTCATCCCTTGCTGGGGCCAGGAGGGGCAATGGCGCGAGGGGTGGCGGTCAGGCTGAGCAGCCAAGCCCCCAGATCATAAGGAAATCCTACCCCATCACACCAAGAATCATACCCACGTGACCTTGTCTTATCTTGGCAACCTCAGAGGTTCGTATTACTATCTCCAGTGTACAGATGAGGATGCCAGGACACAGAGAGGTTAAGTAACTTGCCTGAGGCCAGACAGCTGTCAAGTGCAGCGAGGCTTTGCATTCGAGTCTATCTGAATTCCCAGCCCTGCTCCTACCCACCCAAGGGGCAGTGCCGAGCAGTGGTGGCCACATGCGTGCCAGGGCTGTGCTGCTGTTCAAACCCACCTCTGTCACTTACAGGCTGTGTGAACTTGGACAAATTGCTTTTCTGAGCCTCACGTATCCCCCTCTTTAAAATGGGATGATAGGACCCACCTCGTGGTGTTGTGAAGAGTAAATGAGTTGAAATGGTAAAGGACTTGGACTTGTGCCTGGAACAGGGCACGTCCTTGGTAAATGTTAGCTGTTGTTATGAATACAACGGTATTTGAAAATATATCTGGTCACTTCACTCCACTGCTTAAAACACTCCAACAGCTTCCCCTCCACCCAGAACTCAGGCTCAAGTCCTAACCGTGGCCTCTGACTGGCCTCTGTCACCTCACTGGCCTCACCTCCCGCCACTCCCCTTACCCCTGGCAAGGCAGTCTCCTGCCACAGGGCCTTTGCACTTGCTCCTCTCTCTGCCTGGAACACTCTGCCCCCAGAAATTAGCATGGCTTCTCCTTTAAGCATCTGCTCCAATGTCATCTTCTCTGTGAGGTCTGCCCTGACACCCTCTTCAAAATTGTCACCACCACCCACTTCCCTGCTGGATATTCTCTGTAGCACTCGCTGCCAGAAAGTAGTTCACTTATTTAGTTAGTTATTATTATTATGATGTCATCTTTCTCCCCACACTGGAAAACAGCTCATGAAGGCAGGGAGGTTTGTGCATCCTGCTCTCTGCTGTGTCTCCAGCCTGGAACATTGGCTGGCACAAAGTGGGACCCCAGGAAACAAGAGCTGAATAAATGAATGAATGAATGAATGAATGACGACATCCATCTGCCTCCACACCTGAAAGCCGGGAGTCAAACACCAAGAAGACCAAGTCCAAAGGGCCAGAGACATGCCCAGAGGGGAGCAGAGCCCGGAGGTCGGGGCAAGGCAAGGCCAGGGCAGAGAGAGGCCCCAGCACAGTCCTTCCCCTGCAGCCTGAACCCCACACCCCACACCCAGCACGTGGTGGACACCCAAGAAATCCTTGTTGGAAGAATGGCAGGCAAGACGGAGGGAGGGGCATTTACCAACCACATTCCAGGCACTAGAAAAAAATCAACCAAGATATTCATTCACTCATTCATTCATTCATTCATTCACAGATGAGCCGTTGAACACAGCCCTGGGCCAGGCACGGTTCCAGGTCTCCAGGAGCTTACACCCTGGAGGGGACAGGGAGGTATGTAGTTCATGATCCCTGCACCCCGAGACGTTACCATCTTGTGAGCAAGAAAGACACTAATCAGCTCTATGTTACCTTTTAATACCACACCCATTTCCCATACAAGGAAACTGAAGCTCAGAGTATTTAGGTGTCTCTGCTGCGCGGTGGCAGAGCCGGTCTAGAACCAGCTGGGTCTTTCTGGCTCCAAACCCCACACTCCCCCCAGATGAGTGTCGCTGGCAGCTGGTGCTCAGAGGAGGGCGTGGTCATCAGGACTGGGGCAGCAGGCAGGCGGAGGAACGGACAGGCAGAGGTGCAGAGGTGGACGACAGGGAGTCAGTTCCAGGGCCAGGGAGAGAGTCATGTGACAGTGGAGCAGAAGAAAGTGACAACAGAGAGCAGAAGGAAGCCAACTACAGAGCCTGCAGGCTGATGGCTTCCACTTCCTCCTCAGGCACTGGGGAGCCAGCGAAGGTGTGTGAGTACAAGGCTCTTGAAGAGCAGCCTAGCAGCTGGTGCAGGACCAATGAGAAGGAGGCAGAACCCTGGGGCAAGGAGGGGGACTGGCCGGAGGCTGTCACAGTGGTCTAGGAAAGAAGTAGTGAGAGCCAGGAGTGGAGGAGGCCACAGGAAGAGGAGGGACAAGGCCAGCAAGAGGAAAGATTGACAGGCCCCGGGGGCCAATGGAGCCTGGAGGGGTGAGGCCCAGACATTTAAATAGCGTCCTTAAGGCAATGCCTTGGATGAAAACCAGAAATCACACGCTGTTTTTCCCGGATCATTGAAATTGTCCTGAGTCAAAGACAGCTCCGAAGAGGGAAAAATGCAGAACTAACGTCTATGAAGCTCCTGGGCACACCGAGGGCTGAGCTGGGCACCACGTGTGTGCCATCTCCTGTGAGTTTCACCACCACTCTGTGCAGAAGGTGATTTTCACAAACTTATGAGGAATATTTTACATACTATAAAATCCACCCACTTCAAGTTTACAGTGCAACGATTTTTAGTAAACTCGTGCAACCACCATCATCAACTTAGAGCATATTCAACACCCCAACAAGATCCCTCATGCCCATTTATGTTCATCCCCCTCCTACCCCCTGCCTGCCCCAGGCAGCTGCTAACCTACTTTCTGCCTCTATAGATTTGCCTTTGTAGGCAGTCTGTATAAATAGAATCACACAATGTGTGGTCTCGTGTCTGGCGTCTTTCACACAGCATGGTGCGTTTGAGATTCATCCATGTTCTAGTACATATCAGTAGTCTGTTGCTTTTTAAGGCTGACTAGTATCTCATTGTATGGATATACCCATTTTGTGTATCCATTCATCCACTGACGGACACTTGTTTTCAATCTTTGGCTGTTACGAATAATGAATAATGCTGCTATTCGGGTGCAAGACTTTGTGTGGACAAACGTTTTCATTGCTCTTGGATAGATATTTAAGAATGGAATTGTTGGGTTAAGGGGAAAGTTGAACTTTTTAAGAAAGATGCCCAAGGTATTTGTTTTGTGGTGGTCTCAGCTTATGCACAGGGATGCGGTCAGCTGGAAATGCCTGGGGGCACTCACCCGGGCCAGTACTACTGGTGACGAGCCCTCACAGACAGCCCCACCCCACCCCAACTGGAGCCCATGTTGTGGTTGGACCGGCCCTGTGGTTCTCATTGCAAACGCAAGACCATCAGGGAACTTGTAAAAGGGGTTTATTACTCACAGGTCCTGGAGGGTACACAGCATGGCTGGGGCCACACAGCAAGGTCACAGGGAGAGAGAGAGGACCTGGGGTTCTGCCTGGGGTCAAGAGTAGGGTGCCTAGGGTTTTTCGGGTTCACTCTTTACCGGTAAATTTAAAACATAAGGGCAGGAATTAAAGTGCAGGGAGAGAAACGCGGGGTCACTCCATCAGTCAGACATCTAGGTCACCCAGGGCTTTCTACAAAGGGACTTGGGTGGTGGGGGGAGCTGGCTCTTCATCTAGTCATGTGGCTGCCAATGTGTTTATTCCAGACGGATGTCTTCGAAATGGATGCCTCTGCAATCAAAAGCTTAATGTCAGGCATTTACATTATAATTTAAAAAAAGCTAATTGGCAGGCACTCACAGCACAGTATTATCATCATTTTCACGCGAGGACTCTGAGGTTCAGGGGGGTCAAGTGAATTGCCCTGTGACACTGAGTCATGGTCGTGTGAGGGAAGTAGATTGACCATCACACAAACCATGCGCTGTATGTGTCACTGGGAGACGTCGCTTTCCAAAAGGATCTCCCTGTGGACCTAGCCACTGTCGTGAGCCTGGGATGCCACCTCTCGCACATCTTTCTGGCGGGAAGCATTGCTTCTATTCATTCTCATTTGCAAGGTGAATTCCTTGGCCGTGGTGATGTGTTAATTCCCAAACACCTTTCTGTGAATGATCTCCAGCCCATGAGCCTGGGGCCTGCAGAAGGAGGAGAACAGTGAGGCAAGAGAGGCGTTAAGATGGCCTTGGTCACTCCCGTGTTTGCCCAGGCTGGTCGCGCCCCGGGATGTGCTCAGTTCCCTCAGTTCACATTCACTGGGCGTCTACCCTGGGCCAGGACCTGTGCTGGGCACTTAGAAGGAGACAGAGCAAATCAGACTTGACCCTGCTCTTAGGGAGCTCACGGCCCATTGGGGCAGGGGGATTCACCATCACGCAGCAGAGAGGTGCTGTCTGGGGGCAGACACTGAGTGCTCCAAAAGCCAGAGCAGAGACAGCCAAATTCCTGCTGGGGAGAAGGGAGATCCTTCCTAGATGAGGTGACGTTTGTATGGAGCCTTGAAGGATGCTTCGGATTCCACAGCAGGAAAGCCCTTCCTCGTATGAGCAGAGGGGTGGTGGGGGGATTCAGAGTGGACCATTAGGCGTCTCCCATCTCCTAAAGATTGAAGACCTAGATCAGAGCTTGCATCAAATACCTCGGGGCTGAAGGCCACCCAGAAGAGTGAATCAGGCCAGACTGGAGGTGCCGTGAGCTGGGACACAAGCATCTTGTCTAAATGGTGACTGCTATTCTGCTTGAGCCGATTGTCGCTGCGTGGGAACACAGGCTCAGTACTGCCAGATCTTTGAGGTTTCAAAAGAAACCAGAAAATCCAAATATTTATGTGAAATATCCAGATTTCACAGTGCCGGAAATGCGTTTCAAATTCTCTGAAATCACGTGTGGGTCAGACTTGGTCGGAGGGCCTCCAGTTTGCAGCCTCTGGCCAACCCGCCCCGTCCAGATAAGATCTGCTCTGCCGACCCTCCCTTGGCCTTTTGAAGGACCCTCCAGAAGCCTGCCCCACCTGCCAGTGCCCTCTGCCTGCTCAAAAGGGATTGGCTGCGACAGGAGCCAATCAGGACGCGGAAGCCGGGAGGGGGGCAGGAGAAAGTAGGCGGGCGGGCATCAGACCCCATCCGCCGCCAGTGTACGGGATTGACGGATTTTAATTACATCTCATTCTAATCCTTAACATTTATCTAAAAAGTGACTGGGGCGGCCGCGAGGGCGGGTCGGGAGCGTGCTCAGCCCCAGGATCGCCGTGTGTCTAATTAGAAGCTTTCTCCCTCCTGATCACCTAAAGTCAAATTCATTTACTCCGCTCGAATTGAGGGTTTAATTGGATTCTTGCTTGCCCTCCTCCTGTCTTCTCCCCCGTCTCCTCTGCCTTCCACAGGGCCTCTCTCCGCGCAGGAAGCAGGCCACAGCATCTCATTATGAGACAGCATCCCTTTAAGGACTCCTGTTTCTGACTGTTCCCGCCAGCATGCAGCAGCAGCAGCACTGACCCAGGGTCGCGATTATCATCGAGGCCATCATGATTGAGGGCCCTGTGATGAGGTCTGATGAGCACGAGGGTGGCCTGCGACAAAGGTGGGCTTCTGGGTCCAGGGGGGCCGCGCCCCTGCCCCTCCCAGACCTGCGAGCCCCTCCCACCCCTCCCTGCTAGGCCAAGAGACCCCGTGTCCTTTTAATCTGTGACAGCAGGGTGGGCTTAATACCCCCGTTCTGGAAGAAAAGCGGTCTATAACAGCAATTAGAGGCCGAGCCAGCTACACCTGGGGACGTCGTGGAGGCACTAAAATCACTTATTCTTTTTCCAGGTAATGAGATTTCTTCCCTTTGTTGTCTCCTCTCTCTCCCCTTGTCAATTAACACCTACACGCGGTAGCTTCTCTCAGGCGGCAAGATTGGTAATCCGAGGGTGGAGGCGGCAGGCAGCTCCTCACCCACAGGAAAAGTTCTCTCTTCCCGGTCAGACCCCCTGTGGGTGCTGGAGAGGGGAGGGGGAGGAGCCACAGACACCAGTACAAAGATCTAGACTCAAGTCCTGGCTGTGTGCTGGCTGGAGACAGTATAAGGCAGAGCAGAACTGGACAGGAACCCAACTCAGGTGCATACATGCCCTGCGACCTAGGGAGTGTGACCCAGCCACTCTGAGCCTCGGTTTCTCCATTGTAACACAGGAGTAACATTAGGTGGCTATGAAGAGTCAATGGGCCTGGCGTGTGGCAAGAACCCATCTCACAGCAGACGGCGGAACGCTGTTATATAGTTTTACATACTTCCCCAGGTACCTGGCATACAGTAAGTGCTCAATAAATAATAACCACTATTATTATCATTTGACCTAACCTCTCTGGGCCTCGGGCTTCCCCATCTGTAAAACGGGGAACCACTGCCCCTTCCTCTTTCTCCAAGTTGTTGTGAGAAGCAAATGTGTTCATTCACATTCAGAGAATAGCATCTGGTTCAGATTTCTGGTTCCTTGCATGTTGGTGGTGATTATTCTAGTAGCTCTCTGAGCTTGGACAAGTCACTTTACTCTGGACTTCAGTTCTCCCATCTGCAAAAAAATACATAAAAGATTAGAAAATGAAACCATCTGTCCCGTCTACCTCACAGGGTTGTTGTGATAATTAAATGAGATAGTGTTGATAAAAACATTTGGTGAGCTGTGAGCGCTCTACAAGTGTTAACTGTTAGCATCATTCCATTAAAAGGTAATTAGTTGGTAAATAAAGGGAAAGAATCAAGCATTTATCCCGCCTTTCCTATACAAACTGTACCACTGGGTACCAAATTGTAGATGAGGGACATTTCTCTTTTTAGAACTATTCCAGCTAATAAATGAGGAAGGGTGACAGGATTAGAATCTCACCATTTTGCACCCCCTAAGGGATTAATGGATTGAGGTATTGAACACTCACAGCTGCTAACAGCCCTGAACTGGAGACAGCGAGCATCGCGTGCCTCCTGACGGAAACACAAAGCTCCGTCAGGTTGTCTCGCTCAAAAAGCCGAACTTGAATCAGATCAAGCCTCAAAAACTAATTGTCAATTTATAGAAAATATAGAGGGCAGAGGGATGTGTTAGAAGAGACCACAGGAACGCAGTCAGTAAACTGGGATAACACAGTTCTTAAAAAAATTTTTTTTAAAGAGAAAGGGACAGCCACTTTGGAAGACAGTTTGGCAGTTTCTTACAAAACTAAACATACTCTTACCATACGACTCGGCAACCCCGCACCTTGGTATTCATTCAAAGGTAGTCGAAAACTTATTGCCACAAAACCTGCACGCAGATGTTTATGGCAGCTTTGTTCATAATTGCCAAAACTTAGAAGCAACCAAGATGTCCTTCAGTAGGTGAATGGATAAACTGTGGGACATCCAGACAGTGGAATATTATTCAGCACTAAAAAGAATGCGCTCTCAAGCGGTGAAAAGACATGGAGGAAACTTAAATGCATGTTACTAAGTGAAAGACGCCAATCTGAAAAGGCTACATGCTGTATGATTCCAACTATATGATCTTCCAGAAAAGGCAAAACTATGGAGATGGTAAAAAGATCAGAGGTGGCCAGGCCTTAGAAGAGGGATGAATAGATGAGCACAGAGGATTTTTAGGGCAGCGAAAATACTCTGCATGATGCTGTAGTGATGGATACATGCCATTATATTTTTGTCTACACGCATAGAATATAGGACACCAAGACTGAACCCTAATGTAAACTATGGACTTTGGGTGATAATGATGTGTCAATGTGGGTTCATCACTTGTAACAAATGTACCACTCTGGTTCAAGATGTTGATAATGGGGGAGGTTGTATGTATGTGGGGGCAGGGAGCATATAGGAAATCTCTGTACCTTCCTCTCAACTTTTCTGTAAACCTTAAACTGCTCTAAAAAATAAAGTCTATTTAAAAAAAATGAGAGAGGAATGTAGAGGGATTATAGATTAAAAGAGACTTAGATATAAGGGCTGGCCCGTGGCCGAGTGGATAAAATTCCACCCGCTTCACTTCTGTGGCCCGGGTTTACAGGTTCGGATCATGGGCGCGGACCTATTCCCATCATCAGTCATGCTGTGGCGGCATCCCACATACAGAATAGAGGAAGGCTGGCACAGATGTTGGCTTGGGGCAAATCTTCCTCAAGCAAAAAACAAAAGGGGAGGATTGCCAACAGATGTTAGCTCAGGGCAAATCTTCCTCACCAAAAAAAAGAGACTTAGATATGTCAACCAACCTCACTTGGATCCTGATTCAAACAAACTGTAAAATAAATAAAATTCAGATGTGTGAGGCCACTGGGAATGTGAACAGTCACTGGTTATTTGATGATATTAAGGATTTATTGTTAATTTTTGGTGGGATAATAGTATTATGGTTATGTAAAAAAAATAGTAGAAAAGCATACTGAGATAAATATGGACAGAATATATGGTGTCTGGGTTTGCTTCAAAACAATACAGAGCATGGGTGGATGTAGAAATGAAACGTGATTGATACTGTCAAAGCTAGGTGACAGCTCTGTGGTCTATCATTATAATAGTCTATCTACTCTTGTATGTTTGAAATTTTCCACAGTAAAATGTCAAAAGGAAAAATTCAATCAGCTAAGGCCAAGCCATCTCGGGCATCCTGAGATTGCACATAATGCAAATGCTATAGGGGTTCTTTTGAGAAAGCCAGAGGGCCCCATGGTCAATCTTCCTGAGTGTGTTAGATCTCCCTTTGAGTTCTTGATAAATTTGTTCCTCTGGGTGCTCATAGTTATATTATATAATAGCTATATAGAGATATATTATTTCTCCAGGATAATATCGGGGGTGGTTTTAGAATCATTTTAACTAATATTTAGGGCTTCTCACCTTCTTTCTGTGTCTGATCCCACCCCCAGGGACTTCAGAGACAAGGCTAGAATAATCAGGGAAGGCTGCCTGGAGGAGGAGACCAAAGAGGAGGAAGGAGGGTGTTCCAGCCATAGCAGAGGCTCAGAGGCAGGCATGTTCACAACTGTTCTGGGGCAGTGAGGAGAGTGGCCTGGCTGAAGCAGGGAAGGCTTGGTGCTCGGGGAGCCGCGGATGCTAGGTTTGGAGCCAGACTGGAGCCTTGAATGCCAGGCAAAGAAGTCTGATTTCCTTGTGATGCTTCACAGCTCAAGAGCTGCTCAATGCGCCCAGGAGAGAGTCAAATATTTTTCTGTGACTTAATGGGGTGGTAGCATCATGCACGCTGGATTAGCAGAGGACAAAGACAGAGGGAAAGAGGGAGGGGGCAGGAAGGGAGGAAGCAGAGGGAGGGAAGTCTCTTAGACGGCTATTGACATAGACCAGCATTTCTCAAAGAGTGCTCAGAGGAACCCCAATCCTTCACGATCCCTTGAAAAAGGGGTGCCATGGACAGGAGTTTGAGAACCACTCCAGTGCTCCCTCTTAGAAAGAGGCATTCACAATTCTCAGTAACATATAAAAGTCTTGAGAAGTCCTACAGCAAATAAGCCATCTTAATTTTGTTTAAGCGTTTTATCACAAAATACCTCTTCTCTCTGCTTTTAGGAAACTATGCCCTAGAACATCAGACAGTTGTGACAAAGTGTCCAGCCCTTCCTGTTCCTGCCTACCTGCTGCTCTCTAGTCCTAACTCACCACTCACTTACCCCTGCTTACCCCAGCCACGGCCCCCGTTTGATGCGCCAGCTCCTCTGGGTGACACCAGCCTAGAGAGCTCCAGGACGCCCGGGCCACGATCCCACCTGACTTTCAGCCCCGCAGCAGGGCCGACCCACTTTTCCAGCAACTTTGCAGCTCGCTGAGGAGGCGCAGGGAAACAGTAGGTCTCGCCAGGCCTACAGCACGAGCTTCCCCATCACGGGTTTTCAATGTGGATGAAGCATTCATATCAAATGGGGAAAAATGGGGGAGTGGGTGCCAAGAGACCTTCCCTCTCCCTGTTCTGGAGCAGTAGGAGGGCTGCTGGCCACGAGGATTCCAGGCCTGCAATGCTGGCTCAGACTGGGGTGAATTAAAAGCCTTTGCCCTTGATCTTGGGTGGGGGGCGGGGATGAACGGAGGGGAAGGGACCTCTCTCCCTCCAGCCCGGGCACTGCAGGACCCTGGAGGGTTCCATGGCCAACTTGTGCCGTATAATCCAGGCCACACCATCGCACCCACCCGCCATCATCCAGCCTGGGTGACCGGATGGGGAGTGAAGAGGACATACCTTGCCACTTTGCTGGGCTAGAGCTGCTGGTCTTAGGGTGGGAGGGCTCTGTTGGGGGAGACACTCCTCTCCCACCCCCACCCTCCCTGTGCATCCACTCACTCTTGTTCTAGGCCCTGGGAAGACAGCAGCAGACCAAATTCAGACAGAGCCCTGTGCTGGTGGGGCCTCCTTCCCAGCAGGAGGGCAGGGGGGATGCAGAAAGTAAACTTCCAACATAAGAAGTTAACAATTTATCTGGAATATTAGAAGGACATAAGTGCTTTGGAATCCAAGGGAAGCCGAGCAGGTAAAGGAGATCGAGTGGGGGGGGGGTTCCTACGATCCCGCCTCGCTGTCTTATTTTTCTCCATATCATTTACCATCATCTGCCTGACTACCTGGCGCACTCATCTATTTGTTCAGTGTCTCTCCCTCCACTCCTTGGAAGCCCCGTGGGGTCAGGAGTTTCGTCTGTTTTGTTCACAGCTGCCCCCATGTAGTAAGTGCTCAGGGAGTATTTGTCGCATGAATGAAACAGTCTGTGTGCCTGGCATCCTCCCCGACGTCCCCCGCCCTCCCTCTGGGGAAGGAGTTCATTTTGGCAGCTCATGCAGTCCCGCGCTGGCCACCCCAGGCACCAGCCAGGAGCCGGACCGGCTCCCACTCTGCTCCTCGCCCTGAGAGGGTGAGCACAGACTCACGCCTGTTGGAGATGGAGACGTGAGGGGTGGGACCCAGGAGACATGCCAGTGTGGAGGGAGGTGCTGCCTGCTTGACTCTAACTCAAACCACGTCCAGAATCCGACCTCGTCTTTCCACCCCAGCCCCACCCCTGTGGTCCAGCCGCTCCCCTCTCTCCCCTTGATTATTGCAGCAGCCACCTCCCTGCTCCACCCAGCGCCATCAGTCAGGTCTTGTCACTCATCTGCTGAAAGCCCTCTGGAGGCTCCCATCTCAGAATAAAAGCCAGTGCCCCTTATCTTAGCCCGCAGGCTGATGTGCTCTGGCCCCTCACATCCCCTACCATCTCTCTCCAGACTCTCTACCCCTCCTTCCCCATCCTCAAGTATCGCTAACACTCCTGCCCCAGGGCCTTTGCACCTTCTGTTCCCTCGGACTCTCTCCTCCTGGCATCCCCGTGGCTGGTGCCTTCTTGGGGTTCAGCTGGCTGCTCAATACCACCTCCTCAGGGAGGCCTTCCCTGACCAGACAACCCCAAATAGCCCCCATTATCCCTCTCTATCTTTTCTGGCTTCACTTTCACATCATGGTTCTTTTCACCACTTGATCTTATATTATATATTTATCCAATTGCTCACTGTTTGTGCCATGAGGATATAAACTCCTTTGGGACAACAGTGCTGCTATTTGTTTGACCGCTGTGTTCCCAGAACCTAGAATGGTACCAGGCACACGGTGGGTGCTCCGTAAATTGTAGTTGAATGAATGAATGAATGAGCCAGACTTAGTGTCGGTGGGCATTGCAAGAAGGCAAGTTCCCCAGGGAACATGGACGTGGTTCTGCTTCCTGCCCTACTCTGGCTTGGAGCAGATGGGCCACACTGGGGCTGAGGGCTCAGTCCCCAACCTGGGAAAACGTTGCTGGCACTGGCCAAGGGTTCAGAGGCCCCTGGAAGGGCAGGGGACCCCGCCCTGCCTCCTGCTGTTTGAGCAGCCTCCCTGCCTCCCCGGCAGGTGGCCAGCCAGGTTCTCTGAGCCCTACAGGGACAGACCCCTCCTGCTGAGGCGCCCCCCGCCCCCATTTCCCTGAAATAGCCTCAATGGTGGTGTGTAATGGCCATCTGATTACAAGAGCCATGTATGTTCTTAGAAAATTTGGGAACTGCAAGAAAACACAAAGAAAGTGGAAATAAACCACAATTCCAAGCACATTCTACTCTTTTTTTTTTTTTTTAATTGAGATCAGATGGCATTTCCTATGTTGTTCCCACTTTATTCTTAACTTAACACTGGGAACATATTCCCACACCATTAGATACTTTTTCTATGCCAATTTTAATGGTTGTCATTACCTCGCATTCCAGAATCAAACAACCACAGTGGTATATTTAACTGTTCAGTTTTTTTCTCTCTGACACCGACCCAAGTGGTATCTTTTCCAACATTACTTCTCTGACACCAACTGGGGATCCAACAGTTCAATTCAGTTCCATTCTGACACTGTCTACCTGGAGTTAGTGTCGGATCCCACAAGTTAAAGGGCTCCGTCCCTCAAGACTGCACCCACTTCAGACGCCAATTGTAAGTCCTGGGCTGTACATCTGACCAGCTGGCTGTAAATTGGGGGTTCTCGTGACCCCCTCCTCAGGTTTGGTAGTTTGCTAGAATGGCTCACAGAACTCAGGAAAACACTGTGTTCACTGGTTTACCTAAAGGACACAACTCAGGAATAAAATGGAAGAGATGCATAGGGTAAGGTATTGGGGGTGCCGAGCTCCTGTGCCCTCTCCAGGAGTGCCATCCTCCTGGCATCCGGATGCGCTCACCAGCCAGGAATCTCTCCTAACTCCATCCCTCAGAGGTTTTGTGGAGGTTCCATTACGTAGGCAGGATTGATTAAATCATTGACCACTGGGGATTAATTCAGTCTCCCGCCCCTCTCCCCTTCCCAGAGGTTGGGGATGGTCCTGCAAGTTCCAGGCTGCTCATCGAGGCTTGGTCTTTCTGGGGACCAGCCCCCATCCTGAAGTGTCCAGAAGCCCGCCAAGAGTTGCCTCATTAGGACAAAAGACGCACTTATCACCCGTATCACTCAGGAAATTACAGGGGATTTCAGAGCTGGGTGTCAGGAAGTGGGGACAGAGACCGAACATCTTCCTTTGGTGCCACGTTAACCAGCCCCCTGCTGTTGGACCTTTAGGTGCTTCCGATTTTTCATCCTTGGAAACTGCTGCAGCGAGCATCCTTGCGCTCCCTCAGAATCTTTCCTCAGGACCACTTCCCTCTCCGCACAAAGCTGGGTTTCGAGTCCAGGCAGGGAATGGAGGTGGTGGCCCAGTTTGTTCCTTTTGCTCCAGCCAGCTTTGAGGGTCCTCAAAGCCCCAGCAGGTCCCCCTCCCCTTGTCACAGGTCTCCCCCAGGACCTGCACTTTTCAAAGTTAGGGATACCATTTGGGGAAGTGTTGACATCCTCAGAGAGTCTTTTTTGTGGATTCCAATACATTTGTCCAAAAGCTACATGGAATGTTCGCCATTTTACACATATCAGTGTGCTCTCTAGGCTGCTGTGAGATCTTAAGCCAGTCCATTCCCCTCTCTGAGCTTCACTCTCCTTCTCTGGACAATGAGTGGATAAGATGGTCTCAGAGGCCCCCTCGGCCGCCACCTGCGGGCGAGGCTCTGAAGTGCCCTGCAGTACAGAAGAGGGAGGGAGGTTGGGCTCTGAAGCCTGACAGCCCGGACTGGGATCCCAGCTGTGCCAAATACTATGTGAGCTTCGACAGCTTCCTTGAACTCTCTGCCTCAGTTTGCTCATCTATACAATGGGGATATCAGCCATGTCCACCTCATGGGGATGTGGGAGGAATAAATGAGATAACCCAAGCTGGCTTCTAACATGGTGCCTGGCTCACCGCACAGGAAGCATTCAGGAATCTATTAGCATTATCGTGATGAGGAGACTTGGCCCGTCACAGTCTTTATCTCGTGGACCACGCTCACATTGTTCCTGTCTTTCCGATGAGGAAACAGGCTGAGAGAGAACACGACTTGCGCCAGGTCACACAGCCAGCTCAGGGGCATGGCCAGGCTTGTCCACACTTCCCACCCACTCCAGTACCCTCTGCATCTGGGAGGCAGGCCCCCAGTGGGTGGCCCAGCCCACAGTGGCTCCAGGGACAATGGAAACCCTGTCGCTGAGAGTCAAGCCCCTGGTTCCTCGGCCCCCTCCACATACTTGACCCCCAGGTCCCACGCAGAGGCATTTCTTTCACACGACGGGCTCAGGCAGGTGAGAGGAGGGGGCAGCGGCGGCCCACGGCATGCCAGCTTGTCAGGAAACAAAGTCAGGTGCTGCCCAGCTCCAGGAGCCGGAGTGACAAATAGGATTGAGTCGAAAAAAAAAAGTGAAACTCAGAGGAACATTTGCCCCCCCAAAACAAAAGGTGCACAGCCCTCCTGGTAGCCCAGGTCTGGGCCCAGTGGCAGGGGCAGTGGGAGGACTGGTTACCCCTCCCCCAGGTGAGCCTCAGCTGTGGGTGGAAGAGAGCTGGCCCAGGCCCAGGAGACTCAAGGCTGCCTTAAGACTTGATGCTCTGAATCGCCACGCTGTCTGTTCTACCCCGGCTCAGGGAACAATCTGGGGTCTTTCCGCCTCCCCAGTCTTTACCCTGGGGATGGGGACACAGGTTCTCTGTTCCCAAGTCCTCCAAACCTATTTGGGTGGGGAGCAGGGAGGAGTCGGGGCAAGCACGTGGCCCATCTCCCAGGCCCACCCAGCAATGCTCCTCCCCATCTCTCCGCCTCCCCCAGCGGGGAACGTCATCTGGTCTGAGGACTCGGAGCATCCTACATCTTCCTAATCCATCCCCCACCCACATGCAGACTTCAGTTTTTGACACTCAGAAGGCAAGGACAGACTTCTGACTTCCGCTGGGTCATCCCTCCCCTCCGGCAGTGAATGTTCTGAGTCCAGCTGCCCTGCAAAGGAAGGCAAATGCCAGGGAAGGAGGGAAGATTAATATTTCAAAAAGAAAACCATCTGGCCATATAATTTTACATTTATTCTTGTGATCAATTAATCTCTGTCTCCCTTAGACCATAAATTCCACGAGGGCAGGACCCGCATCTGAGTTGGCTCACTGTCCTATCTCTGGTGACTGGGATGGGACCTGACACGTAGGGAAGAATGAAGATGAGATGAATGGGGGGATGGCCATTCACCTTCCTCGGGCCCTCTGGGTAAGCTCAGAAGGGACCCCTAGAGCCAAGGAAACGAGAGGGTTGAGCCAGATCTGTAGGTGCCAAGCTGGGGTCTATGAGGGCAGTAGTGTGAATCCTATTTCCAAGATTTTAAAAAGCCTAATAAAGTCAGACCTCCTCCTCTCCCCTGTGGATGGCTTGCACAAGCTCGCCAAGGTGGCAGCCCCTCTGATTTTGCCCAGAGTCATAACAACCGTCAGGGACTCTGGCTGGCCGTTACTGCAATCACAGCACCCCACCCCAATTCCAGGTCACACACCCAGCACTGCCAGTCTGTGCATTGCACCCAATGGGCATGTGAAGATCATCCGCCACCCTGCAAATGTGGGTTGTGGCAGACACAATATTGCAGAGAGCACAATGCATAGGGTTACCTGATGGTCCACGTGAGCTTTGATAGGGAGAGGGTTGAGGACCCCAACTCAACCAGTGCTCGAAGTCCCCCCCCCAGAACCAAGCACTTCAGGTGAGCGCATGCCCGGACCACCTTCTTCCTGATCAAGAAGGGCCCTGGGCCCGGGAGGAGGGAGAGAGAGAACGTGGGAGGAGCAAAGTTGTCCCTTTGGATCCTAGGGGGGACCCCAGGACCAGCTCTGGAGGGGCACAAAGCCCGAATCTCCATCAGGAGCTGCCATGGGCACCCCTTTCCCTCCAGCCAGGGAATAAGAGCAGGGCCCGTCCACGAGACATTCTTTCCCCGGCACCATCCGTGTCCTGGGGGTGGAAAAGCAGGCCCACAGCTGTCATCCAGGAGCCTGTGTCCCATCCATTCCCCCAGCCTACTGCGTGGGGTTGTCATTGTCTCTCTCAAGGCGCCTGCTGATAACAGTCCTAACAGTCCACCTTGTAGATTGCTTACCCCTCCTGGTGCTGAACTGGACAGTGCCTTCTACACACGTTTGCTTGTTTCATTTCAGGCCTCCCACCAATCCCTTGAGGAAGTTACAAGATGATGCTCATTGTACAGATGGGGACACTGAGGCCCAGAGAGGTGACAGAGGGCTGCAGTAATTGCCCCCAATTTGTCCAGGCACGACCTTGGCTGTGCCCTCACACCCTGGCTCAGTCTCGGCCATGTTTCTTGCTTTGGCCAATAAGAGGGAAGCAAAGATACAGACCTGAGGATGCTTGCACAGTGGGGCTTGCTCTCCCGCTGCCTTCGAAGGCTTTTCACCAGGCTGTGAACAAGCCCAGGCTGGCCTGCTGGAGGCTGAGAGACCCCGGGGAGAGAGGCCCCATGGTTCCAGTCATCCTGGCTGAGGCCAAATTAACCAGCCAGTCCCAGCGGATCCACCAACTGACAGCAGACACATGAGTGAGCCCAGCCAGGACCCGCCGAGTCCTGCGAGAGCAGAAGGGTCGCCCAGCTGATCCCAATTGAAAGTTCTGACCCCCAAATCATGAGCTAAATAAATGGCTGTTGCATTGTGCCGCTGAACCGTGGGGTGTTTGTTGCACAGCAAAATTACCTGACACAGATGTTAAGTCATTTGGCCCCGGTCATGCAGGAGGGCTGGGATTCAAACCAACCTTTCTGGCCATAGAGCACATGCTCTCAACCACTGAAGCTCTAGTGCTTACAAAGTACATTTGGTTTCATTGCGGGCCCCTAGTGAATCCATGAACCAATCAGAAGAAAAGCTCAGAGATGTCAAGGAGCCTACCTGAGTTCACACAGCTCATCGGAGCTGGAAGAGGGCATCCAACACAGGACTTCTGATTCCACATTCATGCTGTTCCCCTCACTCCGTGAAGGCGGGAACAGCCAGAGCCTGGGGCACTGGCTTATGACACAGCCTCTTCCTCAGTGCCTCTGAGGTCCCCCACGTGCTTCCTTGTATTTCATGAAAGGGCTGACCTTCTCCCTCCCACCATGAGAGCCTCAGACGGAACAGGTGGCCCCCTCAGCCGGGGAGCTATGACTGCTGGGCTGCCCCTGCTGCCCCCCATGCACCTCTCGCTGCCCGGTAGGGGCTGTCGGTTGTCTTGGATACAGCAGGTGACGGGAAAGGATGGCAGCTGAGGTCACAGCGGGAACTGGACAGGCTGTGGACAGGGAGAAATGGCTGCCCAGACACGCTCATGCCCTTTCACCCAGCCTGGAGTGAGAGACGGGGGCATGGCTGGTCCAGCCATGCCCAAGCCAGTGTAGGAGACCTGAGGCCTCCATCAGATCCGGGAGGAAGAAGGGTGGGATGGAGAAGCGAGGAGGGAAGTCAGTCACACAAGCCCTCCAGCGCTAACTTTGAGGCAGCGGGGAGGGAACGTCATACCCCACCCATCTGGAGTGCCGGGGTGGCAGTGGCCACTGGGGGGGTCCTGCTGAGGCCCTGCCTTGACTGAGCATCTACAGACCAAGGGTCTGGAGATGAAGTCTGCTTCCCAGAGGTGGGCCATGATGGGCCCCTCTCTGCTCCCGTGGGAGGTGGCGAGGGGACACCCCGGCCCTCCTGTCCATCTGACTCCTCCAGCCCCAGAGCTCCTCCAAGTCTGGATGAAACCCCGTTAGCGCCCCTCCTCAGAGCTCCAAGGGCCCGTTAGAAACCATCTGGCCCAAACGGCCTGACTTTACAGATGGGGAAGTTAAGACCCAGAGAGGAGGGTCTGCCCAGGTTCCAACAGCCGCTGAGTGCGCAGCTGGCCCCGGACCCGGGTCTCCTGACTCGCGTACTTTCTGCTCCGTCATGCTGGCGTCAAAGCGCGCCCCTCCTGCGCCCATTACTCTCTGGCCTGAGGCGGGCTGGAGGGGGTCAGGTGGACTACTCCCTGCTCCCTTCTTGGGGAATCCGTCCCCCCTTCGGAGGGAAGCGATGCTCCCAATCACATCGGGAGGCTGGGCCTCCCCCAGGAGGCGCCTCCGCAGTGTCTGTGTGAAAAGGCCTTTAACGTCCTGGGGCAGCCCCCATGGGAGACGTCTGAGATTTAAAAGCCCCTGGGTCCCCCATCGCATCAGCCACTGCCACCCCCTGAAAGGAACTCCCTCACCCCACCCCAGCCATCAGAGGAATATTAAATCTGTCATGTTCCAGACAGAATCCAAGTCCATCTTCTTGCCAGCAGGGCTGAGAGGAGCCCTGTCACTCTCAGTGCTCAGAGTGCACTTTCCCACTGTGGGGGGTCCCACGCCTCCTCGGCCCCTTCAGTCTTAGCCCCCGTCCCCCCAGCCTCTCTTGGCCATCTCCTCCCAGGGCAGAAGAGTTGAGGGGTCAGTCTGGCTCAGAGCCCCTCTTTGGAGCTGTTCTTGGATATTCCCCTCCCTGGAGACATCTGCTACCCTTTCCCCAAAGGAAGAACCAGGCCCCTCGCTCACCTCATCCTTTCCGGGGTCCCACAGCCCAGGCCAGACCACAAGCTGCCCAGCTCGGCACCCTCACTTCCAGCTGCCAGCCAGGCCCGGAATTCCATCCCAGCCTCACCCTCAGGGCCGGCAGGGGAAGGCAGGGTGATGCTGAGGCACTCCACACCTGTTCCTGGGCCCCCACCTTGAGCCTCAGTTTCCTCCTCTGCAAAATGGGGATAATTACCTTTGTCTCAGAGCTGCTGCAGGATGAGATGAGGCAGCGTACATAGAGGCCTCCTTGAGGAGGCTCCCGGAAGGATTATGGTCCTCATCCTTACCCAGAGGCGGGCTTGATGAGGCCCCTCCTACCTCCCTTGGGCCTGAAGATCACCTTGGCCCTGACCTCTCCCTGCATCTCTCAGCCTGGCTTTGTCACATCCTTCCAAGCCAGTGTTTGCCTGGGTTAGTTTTTTAATTGTGATTTTTTTATTCTTTTTTATTTTTTTCGGTGAGGAAGATCAGCCCTGTGCTAACATCTGCCAATCGTCCTCTTTTTGCTGAGGAAGACTGGCCCTGGGCTAACATCCATGCCCATCTTCCTCCACTTTATATGGGACGCCACCACAGCATGGCCTGACAAGCGGTGCGTCGGTGCGCACCCGGGATCCGAACCGGGGAACCCCGGGCCGCCACAGCAGAGCGCGTGCACTTAACAGCTTGCGCCACCAGGCCGGGCCCTTTCTTTATTCTTTTAAATAGGAAGCACATATACTTGGTACGGAATTCAAAAAGCACAACAATACATGTAAACACAGGGTAAGGTCAGTCCCTCTTTTCCTGTCTCCCCTTCCTGCTCCCCACATGCTTCCCCTCCCCAGAGGGCAGCCACTGCTCCCAGACTCAAGGGACCTAGTGGTCCAGGGATAGTCTATGTCTTTACAAGCAGAAGTCTACAGGTATTTATAAGTCTTCTCTATTTGACATCAATAGTAGTGTCCCATACACATTGTTCTGGACCTTGCTTTTTATTTTATCCAATCACCTGTCTTGGTGATCTTCCCTCATCAGCACATGGAGAGCTGCTTCTTTTCTTTTTCATGGCTGCATAGTATTCCATTACCTGGATCTACCATCATTGATTTGCCAGCCTCCTATTCATGGGCTCTTCTGCTGTTTCCCATCAAGCTAGCATAGCACTGCAATAAATCAGCATGTTATCTGTAGGATAAATTCCAAGAAGCTGAAATGCTAGGTCAAAGAATATTTGTGTTTATAATTTTGATAGATAATGTCAAATTGCCCTCCATAGAGGTAGTACCAGAATTGTTTGAGAGTACTTAGTTCTCCGCATCAGTTTCGACTCAGTATATTAGCGTATTTTTTTAACCTTGCTGTATCTGATGGATACAAATGGTATCTCTTGGGGCTGGCCTGGTGGCATAGTGGTTAAGTTCACTCACCCTGCTTTGGCGGCCTGGGGTGCAAACATTCTGATCCCAGGTGCGGATCTGTGTACTGCTCATCAAGCCATACTGTGGCGGCGTCCCATATAAAGTAGAGGAAGATGGAAAACGGATGTTACTCCACGGCCAGTCTTCCTCAGCAAAAAAAAAGAGGAGGATTGGCAACAGATGTTAGCTCAGGTCTAATCTTCCTCACAAAAAAAAAATGGTATCTTCACCTACTTCTAATTCTCACTTTTCTTATTATGGGAGAGAATGAGCAAGTTTGCATATGCTTAAGAGCCATTTATAGTTCTTTTCCTACAAATTGTCCATTCCTAACCTTTTCCCACCTTTCTTACTGGGTTGTTTTTCTTTTTCTTATTGATTTGTAGGAGCTCTTTATATATTAAAGAGTTTTAGCCTCTGTCTGTGATATGTCTTTCAAGCATTTTTCCCAGGTTTTCACTTGTCTTTTGACTCTGTTTATGGTGTTTAATTCAATGCAGATTTTTTAAATGTCATCAGATTTACTGATCTGGATTTTGTGGAGTTTCTGGGGTTTGTGTCATACTTAGAAACTCTCTGAATTTTTAAACTTGACCCACACTGACTCCCATGTTGGTGTCTGGCCTGATCTCTCCTCCCTGGTGTGACCCGCCGCCAATGCTGGCCCGTGTCACCAGCATCTGGCCTCGCTGGACAGCTCCACCTGGCTTCACTAGACATCCCCCTCCCCTCCTCCCTGCCCTCTACCTGTGCTGTTTTGGCCCCCAGCTTCCGTGCCTGCCTGGCTTCTTCCCAGCCTGCTGCAAGCCCCCTAGCCCCTGCTCAGCACCCCACCCCCTCCAGGGGAAGTGATGCCTTAATCACTCCTTCCCCATTTCCTACCTCTCCCCCGTGGACCACACTGGTCCAGCCACCCCCGCCTCCCTGCTCCTTCCAGAACGCAGCCACCCACAGGGCCCTGACTCTGAAACTCTGGCTCCTCAGCCAAAGGTGGAATGGTAGGGGGTCCCCGAACGATACGGTGGGTAACTGTGGGGAGCAGTAGGCAGCGCGGGAGGAGGAAGGAGTCTCCCCAAACCTCTCCTAGCAAATGCCAATATGGCTTCCTCCTCCCCAGCAACTTAGCCGAATTTCTATCTTTATTAATCAAATAACAAATTTAATTAATTCCCTTAAATTGCCCTAATTGAATCCAGAGCGAGAGCATGGACAGAATCCCAGGAAGTAATGAACCCAGGCATTTCCAGCATCTGGAGCTGAAAGGATCTTTAATTTCAATTTGGGAGCAAAAATAACGTGAGTGCCGTCAAACCCTCCCCTCCCAGCCTGCTCCCAAGCCGCCTCACCACCCACAGCGCTGACGGGCCAGCACTCTGTTCTCCCTTCTTAGCAGCGGTGCTCTTCATGCCTCAACTTATCTCAACCAAGAAATGGGTGCAAACCCCCCTGCAAGTGTTCTCTAAGGACCGGAGCCCACCAGGTGCTTGGAGAGTGTACGGTAACAGACCCGGGGGAGGCACAAGTGATCGGGAGCCAGGCACATCCTCGTCTCCGTGCCTTTACTCCCGCTGTGCCCTCGGCCAGGGGTGCCTTTTCCAGCTGCTGTGTCCCTGCCTTCAAGGCCAGTTCGTGTCCCTTTGAAAGGAAAGCTACCCCCACACACACAGAAAGGGGTTGGAGGGACTGAGATGTCATCCTGACAGCCGCCCTCCAAGGGGTAGCCCTAGGCCAGGGGAGGAGGAATGGAACAGAACTGACATTTGGGGGCAGGGAAGGGCAAAGTATTCTCTGGATATTAAAGATGAGGGAACAGAGGCTCAGAGACATGAAGCGCTTCTCCCATGATCACACAGCTGGGTAGTAGCCGAGCCACACCTGACCCTAGGCTGACACGGCTGCCTGTCTGGCCCTGCCTGGATGATGGTAGGAAAAGCCACACCCTAAAGTCCCCCTTAAAGCCCATCCTCCCATCTTCTCTCTGCCCCAAGCCACCAGATCCCATCAGTCCCATCTCCCTGCTCCCCCAACCTCCTCTCCCTTCCCTGAGTCTACCCCACCTTGCCTCCCGGCCTCGCTCCATCCTAGGTATGCTCTTGTTTCAGCCTGGCCTACAGGTGCCTTTTGATTAAGAAAGAAGGATGCTAAGGCAGCCAAGATACTCCTGAGTCATTCTCATTATTGTGGTTGTTATTTTGTATATATTTTTTTATTATTATTAGTTTTCCCCTAAGCTGCCAGGTCTCTGACAGCATCCCTTTCACTGTGCCATGCTCCTGCTCAAACACCTACAATGGCTCCCTATTACCTGTGGCCTCAGGTCCAAATGCCTCTCTCTGGCTCTCCAGATCCGCCAAAACCTGGTTCCACGTGGATCAGGCAGCTCCTACAACATCTCTCTGCCCCGGGGAAACTTACCTAACTTTTTCAAACCTCCATTTTCTCTTCTGTAAAATGGGCATAGCAATCTCTATCTTGCAAGCCTATGATGAGGATACGATGAGAAGAGACATGTGAAGTCTGGCATCACAGCAGCCCACCGGAAACGTGAGTGCCCATCCCGTCTACACCTTCTTCCAGCCTCGCCTCCCGCTGGGCTGCACACCCATCCTCAACTCTACCCGGGCTGGGTGTCTTCCCTTCTCTAGAAACACTTTTTTTTTGATCCCTACTTCCACATCTTTGTTCACACTGTTCCCTCTGCCTGCACATCCTTCAAGGCCAATTCAAGCTGCCCCCCAACTTCATGATTAATTCAAGGACTGGGGGCAACACCACAGAGCGTTGCCCTGTCCCTAAGCAGGATTTGGCACAAGACCATCCCGAGAGGTAGAACCCCATCTCGCCCTCTGGGTAAGGATGAGGAATTCCCCGCCAGCCAGGATTTCTGAGTGACAGGCTCAGGCTGAGAGCCCCCACCCAACCAACACTCAATGACGCCCACCAGCGTCCCTCCTACCCACATCCTGGAGCGCCCCTTCTCTTTCCACCCTCTCTAGAGAAATGCTCTGCTCTTCAGCAAAATCACCCTCAGATGCGTCTCCTTAAGGCACACCACACTCCCTTCCTTTCTCCCAGATAAAAGTCATATCTTCCTGAAATCTCAGGGGCCAGTTTCTCCCGCCAAGAACATTCCACCTCAGTCTAATTCCAGGATCCCCAGAAAGACCAAGATGCTCTGAGGGGACACCTCCCCTCTCTCCCCCTCTCCTTTCCACACCAGCACCTGCGTAAGGGAGCCAGCCGTCCATTTACTGATGGGGACAGTGCGTCCCTAAAGAAAAAATAATGCTCGCCCAAGGCCCTGGAGAGAGTTGACGCACCAGGAAACAGAAGATATTGCTACTGCACCATCCCAAAGGGAGACCTGAGAGGCAGAGGTTGTCCAGGGTGGAAAGGAAGACAGTGCGAGTAATAACAGACCTGCAGTAATATTCAGGGGCCCGGCCAGGCATCCAGCACCCCCTCCTTTCCTCCCTCAGCCCGGGGCTGGCCTCACAACACCAGCGTCTTATGGCAGGAAGGGTGGCACGGTCACCTTGGCCCAGCACCCCCGCCCCCGTCCTTCTGCCCCAGGGCCACCCCCCCCTTCCTCAGCCCCCAGGCCAGCTGCCATGTCCTAGCCAACCTCCTGCTCATCACCACCTGCATTAGTTTCCTAGGCCTGCTGTGACAAATGACCACCAACTGAGTGGCTTAAAATAGCAGAAGCCGTAGTCTCTCACAGTTCTGGAGGCCAGAAGTCGAAAATCAAGGTGTTGGTAGGACCATGCTCCCTCTGAGGCTCTAGGGGAGACTCCTCCCTTGCCTCTTCCAGCTCTGGTGGCTCCTGGTGAGCCTTGGCTTGTGACAGCATCACTCCAGCTTCTGCCTCTGTCTTCACGTGGTCATTCCCTCTGTGTCTGTGTCTCAAATCCCCCTCTCCTTTCTCTCATAAAGCACCAGTCATTGGATACAGGGCCCACCCTAAATCCAGAATGGTCTCATCTCAAGATCCTGAACTTCATTACATCTGCAAAGACCCTATTTCCAAATAAAACTGTGGTCACAGGTACTGGGGCTTAGGACGTGGACGTATTTTGGGGGACACAATTCAAACTTCTGTACCACCCAACCCTTGCCAACTGTGCCCCAAGTTCCACTGCCTCTGGGTTTTGCCTAAAGGGACTTTAGCAGCCTGAGCCTGGGAGCTGCCCACCTGTCCCAGCCCTCTGAACCCCGGGAAATGGCCCAGCCCCTCTCGGGCCCCCCCACAATGACCTTTCTTAGAGGGGCCTGGGAATTTTCTGTTGGCAAAGCAAGACATGACTGCAGAAGACAGGCCCCAGTGCCTGGGAGGTAGGGTCCACTCCTGGCTCTGCCATCTGCCAAACCTGAGACTTTAGACAACTCTCTGTCTCTCAGTTTCCCCATCTGTAAAATGAAGAAGAGAACATCCTCGTTGTTGGATTGCTGTATTAGGAATAATAGAGTAACCCCCCTGGCAGGGCACGCAGTGGGGGTTCCACAACGAGTAACTGTTACTGTACCCCTCCCTTCACTCTTACTCCCAGGGAAACATCTCCCCAGTAATCTCCCACCAGGAGGGTCCCCCAACCTCTCGCTCAGTCTCCAGGTGGTCAGGAAACCTGTTTTCCTCTTAGCATCTCATGAAGGATATATTGTTATTCCCACTTTACAGAGAAAACACACTGAGAGGTGACACAATTTGCCCCAGAGATGACCAGCCACAAGCAAGGGGACTGACTTAAGCTCCCCATGCCCGAGGCTCATTCATTATTTGAGGTCTGTTTATCTTGACTCCCCCCACCCTCTCACCCTTTACATAGGAATGTCACTTCTCCAGGTCACGCCCTGGCATGGCTGTCATTGGAACAAACACTCAAAGCACTTTACAGTTTGCTCTTTCCCCACACACTCCCATCTCGGCCTCCCAACAAGCCCTGAGAGAGGCAGACCATACGTGATTGTCATTACCATATCCATCAGGTGGATGATGACACTGAGAACTGAGTTCCCAACATCACACGACTGTGTCCTGGCAGTGGTGGAACGGAGGTCTTCTGACTCGTAATTCAGTGCTCTATCCGTTTCACTGTGCGGTCCAGAACTCAGTCATTCATTAAACAGTGAAAGATACAATGCATAATATACAAGATTATTACAACCGTGAGAGGCAGGTACTCCTTTCATCCCCTTTTGACAAATGAGGAAATTGAGGCTCAGAGAAGATCACAGAGCCAGGATTTGAACCCAGGGCCCTGTGCCTGCTCCAAAATGCTCCAAAGCCAGCTCCTACCCACTGTGCTGTGCAGCATGTAAGCAACTGCTCTGGCAAGACCCTAAGGGCCATATTTCAGAGCTGGCATAAAAGAACCACTCATGTCCCTGCCCTCCGGGTGCTTCCAGTCTCAGAGGGAAAGTAACCCTAGGCGGCCCGGGGCCAGCTCTGTAAGAGACAACAGAAGTCACTGCATGTTCAGAGAGGGGGCAGCACAGCCTCACCCCTCGAGAGGAGCTGCCCTCCCCTCCCCAGAAGCTGGATTTGGAAGGGGGCGGGACAAGGGAGCTGCCATTCTGAGTAAAGCATCATCCCCCACCTCCATCCCTGAGATAGTCCATTTGGAGGCTTGGGCAAGGCAGAGAGGTGGTGCTGGTGGGACTCACTGGGAGCTGGTGGGTCTGGGGCCTTTGGGGCTCCTCCAACCTGGGCGATGAGGCTGGGAGGTGCACGGTGAGTGCCGCCACGCCGGCAGAGGGAGCAGATGTCTCAGGCTCTCCCTGTTCCCCGGCAGACCTCATCTTTTATAAATAGCCATGCTTGCTGGAGCCAGAGCAGGTTGAGGCCTCGGCATCTCCGACTGCCAGCCCGGCAGAGCCAGGTCCACCTGCCTGGGGCTGTGCAGGCGCACATAACACGTCCTCCCCTCCAAGCAGCCCTCCCGCCTGGAGGGTGTCATTGCACCCGGGACACGCAGCCTCCTGGCGAGGGCTGGCTCCACGTGGCTGGTGGCACGTAGTTGTGTGGGCTCTTGGGCAAAGTAGCCAAGTAATCAGAAGGGACTTTGGAACAGACTGATTCTGGAGGTAGTGAGCTCCGCATCCCTGGAGGGGTTCCAGGGGGAGGTAGATGATCACGTGACAAGCATGCAACAGCCAAGCTTTGAGCTCTGAAGTGTGGTGGAGGCAGAAGGAGAAGGCTGGGCCATGTGACCCCAAAGTTCTTTGGGTCTCAGTGTACATCTGGGGTGACATGGACTGGGAGCTCTCAGGACCACGGTGGCTTAGCAAGACCACGGCCTCCCTCCCTGGCTCTTATTTGCCAGGAAGCTCACCTGCATGGGCTCCAAAACCCTCCTGCTCCCACCTGAGCCCACCAACCCCCCTGGGTGCAGAAGGCAGGCAGCAGAGGCCCTGCCCACAGGGTGGAACGCATCACTCAGTAACCGTTTGCTCTCACTGAGCATTTATGTGGCTCCTACAAGATGCACTGCTGAGGCTGCCAGCTGCCCAGGCTTTCCATGAAGACCAGGTGCTGGGACACTGCCCCCCAGCTCCCCTGATCCTTGGGGAACCCCCGGTAGAGTTGGGACCCTGTGAGCCTCCTCACCCTTACAAATCTCCCACTCTCTAAAGCTGGGAGTCTGTGGAATCCTTGACATTCGGGATCGGAGGTGGGCGTCCCAAGCCGTAAGCTCCCTGAGGACAAGGATCAGGTCTGTCCCGTTCGCTGTTCCTCTGCTCCATGGTGGTGTTTAAATGATTACGGGTCAAATGAGTAAACGACTAAGGGAATGAATGATGTAAGGGCACCTCACCCCCATCCTCGCAGGAAGCTGGAGTTACCTGTGGAGCATCCCCTCTGTCCTCTCTCTGGGGAGCTAGGGGATGAGAATAACACTCTGGAAAGCACATCACCTCTGGGGTCAGGCTATCTGGGTCCTGGTCCCAGCTCTGCCTTTTATCAGATGTGGGTTCCTTGAGTGGGTTCCTCAACCACTCTGCTTCATTAGGTGCAAAACAGAGATAACAATCCTTACTTCAGAAAGATGCCAGGAGCACCCATGTGTTCATTGCAGCGTTATTCACAATAGCCAAGACTTGGAAGCAACCTAAGTGCCCATCAAGGGACGAATGGATAAAGAAGCTGTGGTATATATACACAATGGAATACTACTCAGCCATAAGAAACGATGAAATCCAGCCATTTGTGACATCATGGATGGACATTGAGGGTATAATGCAAAGTGAAATAAGTCAGAGGGAGAAGGTCAAATACCGCATGATTTCCTTCATTAAGTAGTAGATAATAACAACAATAAACAAACACATAGGGACAGAGATTGGATTGGTGGTTACCAGAGGGGAAGGGGGGAGGGAGGAGGGTGAAAGGGATAATTCGGTACATGTGTGTGGTGATGGGTTGTAATTAGTATTTTGGTGGTGAACATGATGTAATCTATGCAGAAATAGAAGTACGATGATGTACACCTGAAATTTTTACAATGTTATAAACCAATGTTACTGCAATAAACAAAAAATTAAAAAAAAAAAAAAAAGAAAGATGCCAGGAGAACACTCTGAGATAACATTCTTAAGTAGCCTGGCATAGAGCAGATACTCAATAAATGGTGCCTGTGGTAGTCATTAGTGCTGTTCTCCAAGTGCCTGTGGGTCTCCTTCCAAGCACATGGTAGGATCCTACTTCCCGCCTCCTTGAAATTGGGTGTGGCCGTATGATTTGCTTTGGCCAATGAAATGAGACCAGAAGTGTTGTGTCACCCCTGATGGAGACTTTAAGAGCCTACGTGCAATTCACCATGCTCTTTTTTCTGCCTCAGTAATCATTGCAGGAATAAGATAAAGCCATGACCAGCCTGGGTCCTGGAATGAGGAAGACCTGGGGCAGGTCCCTCCAGCAGGCCCATGATGGAGCAGCCTGTGGAAGATTGTGAAGATGGCTGCAATATTCCTCCCATCCCTGTATGCACTGCCTTTCCAACATGACTTTGGTACTCCTCCCATCCAGAGATGGAGTCCATTTCTACATCCCTGGAACCTGCTCGGCCATGTGACTTGCTTTGGCCAATGGGATGTTAGGAAATGCGACGCAAGCAGAGACTTGTGAAGCTACTGCAGATTGGAGCTTGCCCTCTTTTGAGGCTAGGAGCTCTCCTACCACCGTGTGAATGAGCCTGGGCTAGCCTGCTGGAGAAAGAGACACCACGTAGAGAGAGGCCCCAGCTGTCACAACTGTCTCCTACCCTGAACCATTTAGCCCCTTCTGACCTGTCACAGACCAGAAGAACCACTCAGCCAACCCACAGAATCAGGGGAAATATTAAATGTGTGTTGTTCCGAGCCACTAACTTTTGGAATGGTTTGCTTCTCTGCAAAGTCTAGCTAACACAATGTAGTGTGAATGAGAAATAAACCTTAGAGTATTAAGCCACTGATTCTGGGGATGTTCCATACCACAGCATAATCTAGGCCATTCTGATTGACGTGTTTCCTTCTCCTGTCCCTCTGGGAAAGGAAGTACATCCCTATTAAGTCGCGAGGGGCTTTATCTTTCAATTTCCTTTTCAACCATTCCCTTCCACTCAGCCCACTCTCCTGACTCTTGGTCCAGATAGGATCTTCTGCCATTGTCCATGCCCCTAAGATGGGTTAGTCACTGCACCCATCATGGAGCCTTCTCCTTCCCCCCTCATTCTGGACCAAACCCTCCAGGGTTGGCTGGGCTTTAGAGACAACATGTAAAAGGTGCCCATGTTGCCACGCTGGTCTTCACAATGGACACTTGAGGGCTAGCCTTGGCCCACACTCAGCATTCCCCCACCCTCTTCCCTCCGGTGTATATTATCTGGCTGCAAAGTGTGGTAAGAAAGGCAGCAGCTTTGGCATCAGACACACCTGAGTTCAAATCCCAGCTCAGCCACTTACCTTTCAGTCCTGGCTCTGTCACCTCTTAGCTGTTGGGGAAGTCACTTGGCTTTCCTGAGCCTTAGTTTCCCCCTCTGTAGAATGGGAGTTAAAATGCCTTTTTTGACAGAGTCACTATTAGGATTAAAAAAGGAAGTATATAATAAAGTGCAAGGCATGTAGTAAGTTCTGGAGAAGTGTCAGTTCTTTCTCCCCCTCTAGTTTGTAATTCCTTTGACAGTAGAGGTCGTGTTTTAGCTCTCTTCCCTCTCCTTACTCTTATACACACACACAGAGCCTGCAAACACTCACACACGGTCAGTGCCCAAGAAGGGTGAGCTCGTTGTGGGGGGGAGGGTGAATAGATCCCCAGCGACCCCAGAACCCTCCCTTCCAGGGATGGCTCTGTGCCCACTCACCTCCGGGGGAGACTTCTCAGCCCAGATAGCCTGGTTCTATCATGCTTCAACTAAACCAAAAGAGCCAAGAGAGCTAAGATGGTGGGGAGACCCCTGTGAGCATCTCACGCCAACATCCTCCTCCTCCTCCTCCCCTCCCTTCCTTTCCCTTGCCTTGCCCTCTCCCATAAGCGTGCTCTATGACTGCTTGAGAGCAGTTTCCATGGTGATAGCATTTTAAAGTTTTCTAGGAGCAGAACAGGAATAATTTTCCACCTTCTCCTCCTCCTCCGTGGCAATCCGGGAGAAGGCAGCTTATTACAGATAAGAGGTGGGGTGAGGGGCAAGGAGGGGAGAAACAGCTCTTTCTTTCCTCACCTTATTGGATGAGAAGGTCACACTGAACTTCCTCCCTCCCAGCTGCCCCGTGCCCCCACCATCCCCCAACATCATCTCCTGGGGTCCTAGGTTACTTGGTCCTCGCTCACCTCTGCTTGGATGAAGAGATGGGATGGGCGAGGGTAAGAGAAGAAAGAGATACAGGAAAGAGAGAAAGAGTGGGCTGATATATACCTAATCACACGCATGCCCACCCTCGTAAACACAGTGGCTACAGGAAATTTCCACTAATCTCACTTGGAAAGTGATTCTCATTAATGGAGGAGAAGAGCAGAGTATTTAGAAGCAGAGACATCTGTGTAACCTGGGGGTTGAGGGGGGCGTGATGTAGAGTCAATCTATATGTTACAACCACCTTGCAGATATGTTCATAATCTACTAGCCCCAAAGAGGGTCCACACACACTGTGAGAGAGTGTTGTGGTCATGATGCCCACTGATGAAGTGTGGGTGGGTACTCGTCATTCATTCTGATTCCTATTTGCCTCCACAGCCTTCTTTCTCTCAGCCCCCAGCTGAGTTCCTTCATGCTCATTCCCCAGTCTTTGAAGGGTACTTTGGTCCAAAATGTGAGACTTCATTCAGTTTGCATATGAATTCCTGGCCATTATCCCTGAGGCTGACACCATCCAGGACAAGTTGGGGGTGAGAATGAGCTATGAATGGTTTCCCTCCTGGCATGGATCAGAAGAGGGCATCTGTCCAAGGCCAGGTAAGCCAGAACCCCCAACAGGTGCTAAGAAGCAGCCTGAAGCATGGAGTGAGGCCACAGGCTCAGATGGAGGCATGTCCAGTCAAGAAGAGGTCTGGGGCTGGCCCCATGGCTTAGCGGTTAAGTGCATGCGCTCTGCTACTGGCGGCCCGGGTTCGGATCCCGGGTACGCACCGACGCACCGCTTCTCCGGTCATGCTGAGGCCGCGTCCCACATACAGCAACTAGAAGGCTGTGCAACTATGACATACAACTATCTACGGGGGCTTTGGGGAAAAAAAAAAAGGAGGAGGATTGGCAATAGATGTTAGCTCAGAGCCGGTCTTCCTCAGCAAAAAAGAGGAGGATTAGCAGGGATGTTAGCTCAGGGCTGATCTTCCTCACACACACACACACACACACACACACACACATACACACCAAAAAAAAAAAAAAGGAAGAAGATTTCTCCCAGGGCCAAGCCAAGCTTGGCCAAACAAGTCACAGGGGACATCAGGATAACGAGACAGAAGAACCAGATTCAAGTCCTGATTCTACCACTGACTAGCTGGGTAACCTTAAGCAAGTCACTTAACCTTTCTGATTCTCTTCTATTTCATCTCTACTTTCCATACTATCTGTCTTGCTCAAAAGGTTGTTTTAAAAATTCAAAGTGAAAGCACCTCGCAAATTAGCAAGTACAACATAGTTGTAACATATTTCTTTCTATTACTTTGGCAGAGTCAGTGACCAAGACAAGCTTCAAGTCTGGTCTCAAACAGCATTTGAGGTTAAACCCAGGAGACAAGAAAAGTTCAAATGTCAGTCTAGACATGAGAAGTCCATAGACAACAGACTGAGTGACGAGGTAACTCCAGTGGCACAGGGACCTGCTTTGTGGCCTTGGACAAGTCACTTGTTCTCTCAGGGCTTTGTCTTCCTCTATCAAAAGAGGCTCTTCAGGGCCCTTGAGGGCAAGAATCCCTCCCAGAGAAGAGGCCACGTCAGGTTAGAGTGTGGATCTGGGGTCAGCACCAGGGACAGCTCCCTGCGCCAGGGAAACCACCAGAACTGAGTTACCGGAGACCTGAGTTCAAGTTCTGACTGTGCCCCAAACGTAGTGCTACCCGGAGCTTGTATTCAGGCCTCTCTGAGCCTCAGTGTCCCCATCTGTACATTTAGCACCACGGGCTCACTAAGATGAGCATCGCTCCACGCCACAATTCCCCCACACTCTTTGTTCCCCTAAAAGAACAACTTGGTGTGATGAAAATATTTGGACTTGAACAGCTTTGAATGTGGGTCCTGACTCTGGTGCCTACCAGCTGTGTGTCCTAGGGCAAATAAAGTCCTCTCTCTGAGCCTCAGTTTTTCCTCTGTCATATAGGAATTAAATAATACTTGCCTCACACTGCTCATATGGGAAGTAAATGAGAATATGCATATAAAGCTCTCCAACATTCTTGTCCCATAGTAAGTACCAAATTAAAGCTAGTTCCTCGGCCATCCCTCCCTTTCTGAGCTGTGGTCCCTCTTCTTTAGGAAACATCTCCAGCTGGGACATCTCTGGCTGGGTCACTTGGCACGGGAAAGGCAGTGGGCAGGGCGCCAAGTGCCATTTAGTTGTATGTTGTTTTTAAAAGGAAATGGCTCATATGTCCCCATAAAGCTGATTCCTGATTAAGGCCTCTCTGAAAGGGTCTTGGGTTGACCTCCCAAGCCTGGAGCCCTGGCTGATCAAGCAGTGCAATGCTAAATAATAGAGGTCAAAGAAGGGAAGCTCCAGCCCAGAGATAAGGACAGTCTGTCTTCCTCCAGCTCTAGGCCCCCATCCTACTTGCGTTTAGTTGTTGATTTGGCGGGGTGGGGCAGGGGACGGGGGTAGGATGTGGAGGTACAGCCTACAGAGTTTTCAAAGATCTAGTTTAGTCCCAACTTTGCAAACAACTTGCTGTGTAACTTTGGCCAACTCCCTTCCCCTCTCTGGACTGCAGTTTCCACCTCTGAAAAATGAGGGGCTTGGAGCTGATGCTTCCTAGAGTTGCTAGAAGTCCACACGCCTCCCCCTTAGGTCTGTGTTGTGGCTGCAATGGAGATTCAGGACACCATCCTCTCTGCACCCAGCCCAGCCTGCAGCCTCTTGGGCCCTTACCTGAACTCATCCTGAATTCTGTCTAGGCTGTCACCCCTAGGCACCCAGGCTGCCCCACAAGCCCTCTCACAGGGCTTTGGGAATATGATCCAGGAGGCTGTGGGGCTGCATGGCCCAGAGATCAGGGTCTGAGAGTACAGCATTTCATCGTGGGCTCCACTGGGACCGTGGGAGGGCCACCACTTTGATTTCTAGCCTGATTCCTCAGGGCCCAGGAGAGCAAAGCTGTCTTGTAGGCAGTTAGACAAAAAGACCAACACAAGAGGAAGGAGAAACCCACCGCCTGGAGCCTAGAGCGTGGCTCCCCTACCCAGAGGCCCCCAGAAGTTCCATGTCCTCCCTCCCGAAGTAGGACTGGGGAGGGAGGGCAACACCCTCAGCTCTCAGGGGCCCCGGCCTTCTTTGTGAGTTGGACGTCCCCATAAAGCTGAGTCTTTAAGACATGCTCGCTGCTCAGAAGGCCTGGAATACTTTGGGTTATCATCATAAACGCTCATGATCCTTCTAGAGGGGCAGTGTGATGCAGTGGTCAAGAGCACGGAGACTGGAATCAAGCTGCCTGGGCTACGCAATCTCAGACAAGCTTCTCAAGCTCTTCTTGTCTCTGTTTTCTCATCTGTAAAATGGAAATAATATTCTTGGCCCCATTACAAGCACTCTGCAAACCCCAATTCTTATTTTTACTCCTGTCCTGTGGTGTACGGTATTACACTGTTCAGAAGGGAGGCTCCTCAATCATCTTTATAATGCCCCGTGAGAATGGCACGGAAGGCGTTATGATCCTCATCACACAAATGGGGAAACTGAGGCCCAGAGAACAGAAATGACTGGCCCAAGATCGGCAGAGCGTCAGGGACAGGGACAGGCCCAGAACCCAGGTCTCTTGAGTCCAAGTTCTCTGTCTTTCATAGTTTCCTCTCAAGAACTGCATCCATATCGTCCGTGAGCCAGGCCTTTCCATAAACCATCCCATCTAATCCTCATTACAACCCCCTGGCTTAGATATTATTATCCCTACTTTTCAATAGGAAAGCTGATCTAAAAGAGGAGCACACTGAACCCACTGCTCTTTCCATTCTGCAGTGCCTCACTCGTGAATAAGACAGCTCCAGCCCTGCCCTCCTGGAAGGCAGCAAGACCTTGGGCAAGGCCTTTTCCCCTTCTGGGTTGGACCAGAGCTCCAAGCTCCAAGCAGCTTTACTTTCATCCCACAGAGGGGAGTGGGACCTTGACCTTGACCTTGGAGCACCTGCCATGGAGCCAGTAACCCCTCAGGGCCCAGGCTCACCCCAGCCCCAGGGCTCTGAGGGCCAACAGCAGATTCCCTGCTTGGACCTCATTCTGAGCCAGTTCTCCGTCTGAGAGCCCTGGATGATATGGCTCTGCTGCTTTGGAGAGAATCTTCCCTTTTTTTAATGAAAAAATTATTTTGACAATTATTTGCCTTCTTTTAAGGCATGGATGTCAGCCCGACTCTGTAGAAGAGTGTCAGCATGGAATCGATATAAGACTTGGTATTTTAATTATAGCAACACCCTCCGGCTGTGTCCTTGGTGCCAGCCCCACCCACCCTGCTCTCACCATAGAGGGTCAGGGGAGGCCTGTGTGACCTGAAGCTGTCCCCCAGGGATCCAGGCCAGCATTTCACCATCAGGATGAGTTGGGTCCCAACTGGCCCCAAATTGAATTCCCAAGCTCAAGGTCCCACAGCCCCAGTAGAGTTTAACATTCATGAAAGTCAGAGATGGGAAGCAACTCAGCTATCACCATATCCAACCCACTCTCTTATAGGCGGGAAAACCGAGGAACTCTCAAATTATCCCACATACACCAGGCCTCTCTGGTCTTATTATATGACTGACCCTGCAGAGAAGGGGCAAGAAGAGATGTGACATTCACCTTGCCTGGGCTAGGTGCGGGTGGGAAGACCCAGAGACACACATCAGGGGGAGAAAGAACAGAAAAGAAGGAGCTAGTATGTACTAAGCATCCATTAAGTGTCAGGCACTGGACTTGCCACTTTTATAGGTTATGTTATTTGGGTATCCCCATTTTACAGATGAGAAAACTGAGGATCCAGAGAGATTAAGTGACTTACCCAGGGTCACACAGCCAGGATATGCACCCACGTCTTCTAGACCTCAAATCTTGGGCTGTCCCCATTGAAGGAGGCTGTAGTGGGCTCCCCTCTTAAGCAGCAAAAGTGAAGTCAAACCCACCTGTTTCTTACTCTTCCTGACTTGTTCCCTGGGATCAAGCACCCAGTTGCCTTGTCTTATCTTATTGAATAAAAGGCCTCCTGGGCATAACCTGCTCTCCATTGGATTCAAGGTCTTATGTTTCCCATAGGTGACAGGGACACTTTCTGCCATTTACGGTTTCTTATGATCTACTAACATAAAATGACCAAAGCAATAGCCTCACTTTCAAGACATCAAGCCAACCCCAGATACACCCAGAAATGTTTCAGCACGCAGGGGCCAGTCCCTAGAGGGAGGTTAAATTATTAGGTGAGATTCAAAGGGCAAACATCCTCAAATTGGGGACGTAAGTGACACTAGAGGGCTTGCAGTGGGAGAGGGGTCTTTCAACCCACAGAAGTCTCCATCTAAACTTTAGATTCTTAAGAAATTCCTCAGCATTCAATTTGAAACATCCCTGGCCTGATCCAAGGATGCTGGCAACATCTTGGTGTCCATCAAATTTCTACAGATGCCATGAGCTGAATCAGTCTCTATCCATACTCCATTGCTCCAGGATCCCAAATAATCAGTTACGAAAGGGGGGGGAGCAGCAGGGGGTCATTACAGCTTTCCATTATGTCTGATGTCGTATCTGTGCCACCTCACTTCTAACTGAAACATCCCCCGCCAGGCCACACAGGGCACTTGAAACTCCACATAGGCAAATGGCTACTGTCATGAGCTGATTATGTCTCCCCCCAAGTTCATATGTTGACATCCTAACCACCAGTAACTCAGAATGTGACTGTATTTGGGGACAAGGTCTTTAAAGAGGTGGTTAAATTGAGGTCATTAGGGTGAGCCCTAATCCAATACGACTGGTGTCCTTACAAGAAGGGAAAATTTGGACATACACAGAAGGAAGGCCATGTGAGAAGGCAGCAAGAAGGCAGCCATCTGCAAGTAAGGAGAGAGGCCTCAGAAGGAACCAGCCCTGCCCACACCTTGATCTCAGACTTCCAGACTCCAGAACTGTGAGAAAATAAATGTCTGTTGTTTAAGCCATGCAGTCTGTGGTATTTGTTATGGCAGCCTGAGCAGACTAAGACAGCTGCCATCTCCCTTTCCCTCTCTCCAACATATCGGGGTGTCTCCTTCCTCCTTTCCCACCCCCTGCTCCCCCAGGATAATTTACTGGCATTAAAAATCGCATAATGGGATGAAGAGGTTGGGGGTTGCATTTTAATATATTTAGGGCTGAGGTGGGGAAGACTGGGGGCAGAAAGGGCCTTTCTTTTCCTCCAAGCAGCCCGGCTCTCCAAAGCCAGAGGCATTTTGAGATTGCAAGAAGCTAAGTTGATAAGCCAGGTCCGCCCAAGTCGGTGGGTCAGCCAGGTTTCTGGAACCCAGCATGCGTTTTCCACAGAAACAATATTTGTAACGGCAGATTGGTTCCCAGGCTAGCCCACAATACCCTGTTTGGTCAATCGCAGGGCTCTGATTCTCTCTTTCTCTCTGCCTTGGAGAATGGAGGGTACAATGCTGCCTCAAAACTAATCTTTAAACCCTGCAGAAAACGAACAACACCCACCACAAAGTGAGGGGGGAGGATTTTCCTGCGGGATGGCAGTGCGTGGAGGAGAGCAGACTGTGTCAGAGGAGGCTGAGGAGGTAAACGAAGCCCGGCGGCAATCCTGTAAGGGGCTTCTGGGAGTTCTCAAGGGCTTTCGAAGCTAAGCACTCTTCTTCTTCATTATGTCTAATTTCACTTCAGAACGCAGGGTCCCCTTTGCGTCCATCCGCGACGGCTGAGCTGATCAGCCGTGATTGGGGTCATTTGTGGGGGGAAGAGAGAGAATGCGAGAGGGATAGAGAGAGCAGGAGAGAGGGGATGTGATTGTGCATAAGAGAACAGAAGAGGCCTACAGGGGGGTCCTACTGGGAGAGAGGGACTGGCTGATGGGTTGGAACTCAGCAGGCGAGCTCCGAGTCCCCTCTACACCTAGCTGGGGGCCAGGACACAGGGAAGGGCTCCAGAGTCACATATTCTGGCTTGAAACCTGGTTCTACCACTCACTAGCTGTGTGACTTTGAGCAAGTAACTTAACCTCTCTGTGCCTCAGTTGCTGCCTCTATAAAAAGGAATTATAATAGTACCCAGCTCATTGGGTTGTTGTGAAGATTCAGAATTCATACAAAGTCCTTAGGAAACACCTGGTACTCAAGCACTCGATAAGGGTTAGTTACAATGGTGTTTGTTAGTACCTACGTTCCAACTTGACGGGCAGCCTAACCCTGAAGAAAAGCGGAAGGAGGAGAGGGAGGGGCTAGAGAGGGAGAGGGGAGACGGAGAAGGATAGGCTGGGCCAGGGGAGATGCCTCTGTCTCTGTCACAAAGGGCCACCAAGTGCCTGTGCTCCTTGCCCCTGTGGAGTGGATTGGGCCAACTGCGCCCCCACCATCGCCATCACCACTGGCCACCTCTCCCGACCTCGGCCTGCCCGTGGCCTCCCAACAAGAAGCCCTCAATGCTGTGGCCCATTACAGGTACCCCAGGGACCCTCTCCCATGGGAGACAGGGCCAGGGACGTCCCTCTGCGGCTGAAATGCTGGAGGATTCGCAGGGAGCCTGAAGGGGCGGGAGGCCTGGAGGAAGAGAATTGTGAATGCTCCGAGAGGAGCGGCTCTGAGGAGCGCGAGCTGGTGTTTTCACTCCAATTAATTATCCTTTTAGAGCAGTTCGGGAAGCTGGAGAGCAAGGAAGAGAGATTCATTTATATGAAAATCAGCCCAGCCCTGTCGCCAAGATTCTAGGCTGCGTGTGGATACAGTGGGCATGAGCTGGGGATAAAGTGGGGGGATGGGTGATCCCGCTGCCCGGGGCCCCCAAGAGGCAGACCCCCTGGACTGCACAGAGGCCTGTCCTGTGCAGAAGGCCCCTGCCCTGCAGACGCCGATAAATTAAGTGCCACTGACAGAGACCTGGGCCCCAGCTTAATGTGCTTGGCAAAAAATGGTTTCTTTATGGAGAAGCTACTTGGAGAGGCTGATGGTCTATCTCCATTCACTGCCTCACGGAGCCCAGGTCCAACCTGAGCCTGCTTCCCCACCACCCCAAAACCCCCAGATCTCCTCCCCAAAGTCACGCTTCACGCCACATGCATTTTTGGAGTATGGCCCCAGCCTAGTGCTTGACGGTCAGGGAAGATTTCCAGGAGGAGGTGGGAAGCCAAATCTTAGGGCCAGAGAGGACCCGTGAGGAGGCCCCTGCAATAATCCATGTGGCTCCCCACCAGCAGAGGGGGGAAAAGTCGCCAGATGCAGGATCGATGGAGAGCCACAAGATTTCCTGATGGATTTGATGTGGAGTATGGAAGGAAGAGCAGAGTCAACGGGAGGCCAAGGGTTTTGACTTGAGCACCTAGAAGAGTAGACGTGCATCACCCGAGATGGGGACAGCTGTGGGAGGAACAGGTATAGGGTAGAGGGATAATGTCAGGTTACAGATACCTGTTAGAGGTCTCCGGAAGCCTCACCTCTGAGCTCAGGAGCCAGGCCAGCCACTTCCATCTCTGCTCATCTCCCCAGGCCTTCAGGGTGTGGGTGTCAAGAGAGCCAGGGATCACACAGCAGAGCCAGATTCTCAGACTCCTAGTCTAGCGCTCTCACTTCTTCCCCACCTGGCTTCTCCAAAGGGCCAGGTGTAAGGTGGGGGTCAATGGTCTTCAGTGCCCTTTCCTTCTGGACATCATGCCCTCCTTCTCCCTATCACCACTCCTCAAACCTGCTCTCATGACTAATCTATTGGAAAATGTGCTATCACATAATTCATACTAAAGTGAAAATGGTTGATAAGCAGGGAACAGCCTTAAGAGGTCACCGAGTAATAGGGAAAAATCAACAATGATGGTAATGATACCTATAATAATAATAACAAAGCAATAACAGTACCCAATCCTTATCTATCACTTAACGATGTGCCAGGCACCATGATAAGCACTTTATGTGTGTATTATGTTATTTAACCCTGCCCATAACTCTTTGAGGAAAGTGTTATTATCATTTTTTCTTTTTACAGGTGAGGAAATGGGGGCACAAACCTGGGGTTAGACAGCTAGGACATGGTAGAGTCAGGATTGGAACTCAAGGGTCTGTAGAGCTCATGGTAGGAGACAACAGCATCTACCGCCCCTCTGCAGAATCTTGTCAATTCCCACCACAACCCTGTGAGGGCAGCAGTTTATTCCCACCATAAAGGTGAGAAAACAGATGAGAGAGGGGAGGCGATCTGCCCAAGGTCACACCGCTGGTGCCAGTGGGGCCTAGATAGGGCTGCCAGACAAAATACAGGATGCCCAGTTAAGTTTTAATTTCAGATAAACAAAGAATTTTTTTTTGGTATAAATAGGTCTCATTCAATATGTGGGATACTTTAAAAGTATATGTTCTTGATCTCAAATTCAAGTTGAACTGGGCATTCTGTATTTTTGTTTGCTGAATCTGGCAACCAGGCCCGGGGGAGGATGTGCCCCAGGCAGAGCCAGCTTTTCCAGTCTCCCGGCATGAGCCCAGCTCCCCAAACCTCCAAGTCCCAGGAGGATGAAGGAGCCGAGGTGTCCCCCGGCTGCTCTCAGCCGTGACACCTCATCTCCCCACAGGCAGCAGGGCGTCCGGACGCGGCATCCATCACTGGGAAATCTCCAGGATCACGCTCCAGCCGTCTCTCCCAGAGCCCTCGGGGGAGGCGCTGCGCCCCTCTGAGCAGGGCGCCAAGCGGCCGAAGCACTAGGCTTAGGAGCTCCCAGCCCGCAGCCCAGGAGCGCGCCCATACATCACCCGCAGCTGGGAATCGAAACCCGTTTCTCAAGCCGATGCACTGGCGGGATCAGCTGCGTGATTTGGGCAAAGTCGCCCTGTGCCTCGGGCATCTGTCAGCCGTGCATCTGCGCTCAGACGCGCACCGCGCATGCGCTGGATCAGAACTGGTGCCCAATTCTCGCCTCAGGGTCAAATACAGCCAGGTTCCCGGCTGCTGCCGTAATGGGCTGTTTTTTAGAGCCCCTACCATATGCAAGGCCTGTGCCAGGCTGCGGACCACGCAAATCTAATTGTTTTAACCAAAAGAATAACGGCCACCATCTTTTGAGTGGGCTCTTCCTGCATCCCTGACGAAGTTATGAACTTTCTGTGCATTCGCTCATTTAATGTACAGAGCAGGCGGTGAGATAAAGACTGTTCTCCCAACTGTACAGATGAGGAAACTGAGGCACAGAAAGGTTAAACAGTCACCCAGCTGGAAGTCGCTGTTCAGACTGAAACCAAGGCCCCTGACTCCAGGTTCGGGATCTCTCCCTCCCCCTTGGCCTATATCACAAAAATCCTGGTCACAAAAAATCCAGCTCAGTGTCCCCAGCAGTGCTGTCCAACGAACTGATGGAGCGTCAAGAGGTCATTAGGTCCATCCCCCTGCTGCTGCGAAATGCTACAGCTTGAAGGGACCGGGGCAGACAGAGCGGAGTTAGGAGCCGTCACCTCATGGGAGGGTCTGTGGGAGGAACCTCGATTTCTGTATTGGGAGGGAGGGAGGGTCGGCCGAGGACCACGGACCCCTATCCAGTGGCCGTACTGCCTCTGCCTGAGGCGTCTCAGGGCCATGTAGAGTAAGTCCCTGGAGACCGGGATTCTAGTCTCAGATTCGATGCTGCCTCTCTCTGTAATCCTGGGAAAGTCCCTTCCCTTCCCTGAGCCTCAGTTTCCCCTTATGTAACAGATCTTCCACTTGCTCGGCCAGCCTTGGCATTCATGGGTGGCCTCTTAGCAACTGCAGTCAGCCCCCCATCCTGACCTCAGGGGTCCCCCCTCTCCGGCTTCTCCAGGCCAGATGGGGAGCCCTGTGTGGTTACAGGGCTGCCTGAAGACTCAGCCACATTTCAAACTTTTTCCTACCCCCAGGATGCAGCCCCATCCATCCCCCGCATCCACCGTGGATTAGCCTTGAGGCAGACTCCTCAAGGAGCCCACAAGCTCCCATCTCTAAATGCACCCCCTCCCGACTCTCCAGGAGTCAGAGACGTCTGCGGGCCTTGTCAGAACCTGGGGCGTACGCGTGCATGACTGGCTGCATGAGCCCCTGCAGGGGTGTTCAGTGTGCCTGTGGGCATGTGCATCTGTGTGCACGTGGGTGCATGTGTCCACACGTGTGTGCACAGGCAGAGGATCGTATGCCATGAATGAATGGATTTTAAAATAGCCTGTCCCTCTCGTCTCTGCTCTGAGCCTCCCCTCAGTGAGTCCGTGCCCCTGGCCTGCCCTGGAGACACATCTGGGAACCCCACTGTCCGTTCTCATGGCTCTAGGATCTCCTGGACTGATGATTTGCCAGCGACAGCTATGGGATGGGGAAGATTCCCTGGACTTGGCCACCTCCTTCCATCAGCAAGACCAGAGTTCAAATCCCAGCATGGGTCGCTCCATCCTTCCCTCTGTCCATTCACTCACTCCCTCATTTATCCAGCCATTATTTGTGGAGCACCTACTATGACCAGAGCACATTCCAGGCACTGGAGATACAGCATGAACAAAACAGATAAAAAGCCCGGCTGTCCTGGAGTTTACAGTCCAGTCAGGGGAGACAGACAGTAACCACATTAACGAGTCGATATACAGGTCAGGTGGCGATGGGAGTTCTTTGTTGATGGAGGAGGTGACTGAGAGGAAGTGCCGGGTGGGCGGTCCATTTCCCGTCAGTGGTCAGGGAAGACCTGCTGGACAGGTGACATCTGAGATCTGTGGGGAGGGGGGCAGCAAGTCATGAGCCTGTCTGGGGAAGAGGGTTCCAGGCAGAGGGGGTAGCAGCCCCCCCTTGTCCCCCCTCATCTGTCTGTCCATCACCCCTCCTCCACCCTCCCCTTCTCTGGAGAAGTTCCCAGCTCTGGGAAAGGCCCAGAATGAGGACCCGGTCTCTGGGGCCGCAACCTCCCCACCAGCTGCGGGACCCTGGGCTTAATCCCGTAGACCCACATTCTCTGTTCTGTAAAGGGAGGGAGTTTGGGAAGTGAAGGAGAGGAGGGGGTGGGGGTGACATAGAGTGAGATGAAGAAGGCCTTGATGTGAGCAGGCCCTTCTGAGAGTTTGCAAAGCGCCTCCAGACCGAGGTTGTCCTGTGCGCACACAGCCCTGGGAGGTGTGTGGGGCAGGAATCCTGACCTCATTTGATGGATGAGGAAACTGACACCCAGCCCATGTGGACATTCATGTGTCGGTGGAAGCTTCCTCCCAGAGCAAGAGATTCACTTCTGAGTCGTTAGTTGAGATTCCGGCGTTCCCAGGAGAGGGCCAGGAGCGCTCAGGGCCCAGCCTGGGCTCGGGGCTGGAGTCTTTCCTGGCCTGGCCTGTGGGAGGGCCCGTGCTGCTGGGGCGGAGAAATGAGGATGGAGCCCCTGCAGGGAGCCTCCGGGAAGCTGTGGACAGCCCCCTGCTGGCAGGCGCCCAGGCTTGGCTGGAACACAGCCCTTGGTCCACAGGGACAAGAAGGGGCCCTGGATCCCGCCCACATCCCCTACTCTCATCACAGCGAGGCTGCAGCAGGAATGCTGTCTCAGCCTGAATGCCACCTCCTCAGGGAGGCCCGCCGTGATCTTCCCACCTAAACTGCACCCATGCTGTGAGTTCCCCTGGCTCACTGTCCTTCATGCACCTATCGCAGTTTATATATTTATTTGTGTGGTGATTGGGTTAACATCTGTCTCTCCCACTAGACAGCACACTCCAAGACCAGAGTCTCTGGGTCTGCTCTGTGGGACCTCCATCACCAGGCACAAGCGGCAGCTTAACACGTGTTGGTTGACGCCTGCTCAGAGGATGGTAGCTGGCATCCACAGGACCCCAGCACCTGCAGGGAACAGCAAGGAAAGAGAGACGAGCGACTGCCTGCTTTGAAAGAAGGGAACCTTGAAGGGACCCAAGCAGAAAAGAGGTGACTGGTGGGCAAGAGATCATTATAACACTGCACATCTGAGGAGCACTTTACAGTTTACAAAGTGCTTTCATTGGTGTTGTCTCGTTTAACTCTCAACACAGCCCTCTAAGGTCAACATTATTATCTCCAATTTATGGATGAAGACACTAAAGGATCAGAGAGGTAAAGTGACCTGCCCAAAGTCACACAGCTCGGAAATCTTGGAGCTGGAATTTAAGCTCAGTTCTAGCTGGCTTCATATAATAATAGCGATTATTTACTGAGCATTGACTAGTTGAATATCTACTACTACCTACATATATTATCTCTGATTCTCACAACATCCCTTTGATGCAGGTATCTATGATTCCTCTTTCAAACCTGAGACACAGAGGCTCAGAGAGGCCATGTGACTTTCCCAAGGCCCCAGAAGATAAGCAGCCCTGGCCCCATCCATCCGGAGCTCCTCGCCCCCCGACCCTGCCCCACTGCCTCATCAGGCCTCTCAGGCCTCACCCAGCCCAGAAAGCCTGCGATTCAGGGACTTGCACTGAGGGGACGGAGCCAGGACTAGGAGGCAGTAGGGCTGCAGTTAACAGGGAAGATTCTGGATCCAGAGGCCTGGGTCCACATCCCAGCTGCACCATGCTCTAGCTGTGTGGTCCACCTCTCTGCCTCCATTCCTCCCTCTGATGAATGAGGGTGATAATGGGACTTCTTCTCCAGCTGTTGTGAGGAATAACTAACCTGCGTAAAGATTTAGGACAGAGCCTGGCAAATGCAAACTAAGTGTAAGCAGCAGTGAATTCTGTGATGGGTGCGGGGCGGGGGAGCTCTGAGATCAGCCGCCCAGGGATTTGGGGGCTGGACGGTGACAAGGTCCTGCGTCAGCCCAGGGCTCTGGCCCACACTGGGGCCTCTGTCTCAGGGGATCTCTGACACTTGCCTGCCCTTGGCTGACCAGAGGGGAGGCGCCTGGGCGTGGTGTTGGGAGAGGGTTCCTGAGGCCCAGCGTGGGAAGGGGAGGGGCAGCGGGGAGTGTCTTTGCTCACAGAGCCCAGCGTTGTTCAGAGGCCAGGAAAGGCTGAGCCCATCCCAGCCCCAGGGAGTGAATCACCGTTGGTCTAAGCCCGTCCCAGTAACCCCGGTGACTGTGCTTTGCTGGGGGACAGGGGGCATGTGGTGCAATTCTGGCCAGCCAAACAAAAGAAGAATTTTGCTGGGGAGTTCTGGAAAAGGTTTCCTTTCTCTGGAAAAGAATTAAGCGACAGGAAGCATGTCATTTTCTGCCTCTGGGTGCAGCTGTGTGAGGCTGTGATGCTTGGAGCAGTTGCAGCCACCTCATGACCATGAGGGAATGGCCCACTCTGAGGTTGGCAGAGCAAGAGAAGGGAAAAACCATGGCCTTAGGAGATTCATGGCCTTGGGTGATGTCAGGGAATTAAGCAACTCACTTCTGGAACATCTCATCTCATCAGATAACACGTTTTCTTTATTCTTTTTGCTTGTAATAGTTGTTCTTCTGCTGTCAGCTGACCAAAGCATCTTAGCTGACTCAGCATCTTAGCCTGACCCCCTCTCACGGCTTGGGTCATTGTGGGTCAGGGATGGGGCTGGGTCACACCAGTGCCCTCTCCTCCACATCCAAGGGGCTTCAGGAAGGTGGGAAGACCACCCCTCTCCCCACTCTCCAAGATCCTGGATCCCAGGAGTGAGTGCCACAAGAGTGTAGAGTCCAGGAAAGTCACTCCCCTGAGTCAGAGAGAGCCTATAGATGCCTCTTCTCTCCAGTGGCCTAGGAGGTTCTGATTCTCACCCTTGAATCTTTGGGGACTTGGGGCTCAGAAACCAGCCCACTCCAACATTCCTGGTCATGCTGGGCTTGAACTGACTGTGCCCAGTGCAAGGGGGCCAGACAGGCCAGAGGAGAGTGGGGGTATGCGAGCCCCTACCAGGGGGGGCTCACCGTCCTCAGCTGCTGCCTGAGGAGACAAAGCCACAGGCTGGCCTTGATCAGAGGGGTGGACCTGAGGGGCCTCAGGGACCCCTTCTGTTGAGGTGTGAGAATAAATAGCACACAATGGGGTCTATTGTAAACTGTAAAGTGCGGTTCACATGTCAAGTGTTAATGGTAACATGACTCTGGTGCCTGATATATGGCGGGTGCTTAATGGATAGTTGTTGGCTCAGTGAGTGAACGAATGAGTGAGTGGATGGATGAGTAATACTAAGGTCATGAATGAAGGAATGAGTGAGCCCCATTGTTATTACTATTATGGGATGTATTAGTAATTACCCTAAAACTTAGTGCTTAAAACAGCATGCGTGTAATATCTCACAGTTTTTATGGTTCAGGAGTCTGGGCATGGTTTAATTGGGTCCTCTGGCTCAGGGTCTCTCACAGCTGCTGTCAAGGGCAGCGTTCTTCTAAAGGCTCCACTGGACCAGGGCCCCACGTCACCCAGCAGGACCCTGGCCCTGCCCAACTCAGAGGAGGGCTGGGGGCAGACAAAGGGGTGGGGTCCTTCCAGGGGACTGTGGGGACTGTGGGTTTGTACTCACACCTGCACCATCTCCTCCTTCCCCAGCACTTCTAAGCTCTGCACCCTCCGAACTACCCACAGTCCCCTCCACCCACCTGCCAACCCAGAATCCACCGCGGAAGGTCTGTCTCCACCACAAGCCCACGTGGAGCCGGCCTGAGCCCGGGCATCAGGTGGGTGCAGGGGCCTCCTGCCCCTCCACATCCCTTCCGACCAGAGCCAGCGTCATGGGCGCAAGACCTGTACCATCACCAGGGCCCAGGCTTGGTTTCATGCTCTGCTGTCGCCATCTTGAAATCTCTAGTAATTTTTTACCAGGAGCCTTATATTTTCATTTTTCACTGAGTCCTGCAAATTATGCAGCCGGTCCAGCTTCCAGCATCACTTCCTGGGTCTTCACTGCCATCCTGAGGCCAAGAGAGCAGTGGCTATAAGCCCCATTTGCAGATGAGGAAACTGAGGCCCCAGAACTGAAGGCTGAAGAGAGCCAGGGTCATACCCAGACTCTCCTTCAATCCTTGACCACACTGTGGGGCACCAACCTCAGACCCAAGGCCTGAACCTGGGGGGCCATGGAGGGGCTCCAGAGTGGTGAAGGAGAGACACCCAGGTGCTCCTGACACCCAGCTTGCTCCCCTGAGGCCCCCTCTCTCATCTCTTCGCTTTTGTTCTGGGAATTAACTAGAGACTGATGAGGTGAGACCTCCAACTTGAAGGGACCCCAGGGGGTGGCCTTGGGGAATGATGACCCTCAGAGGCTGGGAAGAGCCCTTGGCAGGTGTTGGCATCTTTGCTGGGACTGGGTGTCAGAAATACATGAGTCTGGAGTCGGACAGTGTTGGTGGGGTTGCATCCCGGCTCTGCCGCTAGCCAACTTGAGCATGTTTTGCAACCCCTCGGGGCCTCAGTTTCCCCGTCTGTAAAATGGGAGCAATCAAACCTGGCTCCGGGGTCACTGTGACAAGCACGGGGATACTGGAGATGAAAGTGCTTCGTAAGCTGCCTTGCAAGTTGCAGGGATGGTTCAAAACCTTTTCTGCCTGCACTAGCTGGGCTGAGCCTCCTCCCTGTGCCCGGTGCACGGCTCTCTCCCTGTCCATAGCAGATTGCCCAGCTCTGAGTCTGCCTACTGCATCAGCTTGAGAACGTCTGAAGGGCGAGGAGGGTGGCTCATCCCCCCGGGAGCCCCAGGGCCGGGCTCTGAGTTGGCAGCTTGGCACATGGTTAAGATGCCACCTTTGAAGCCGATGACCCAGGCGAGCATCCCAGCTGGGCTGCTGGTCACCTGCAGTTGACCTTCACAAGGGGCTGAACCTCTCTGAGCCTCAGTTTCCTCACCGTATCAGGATGAGCCCACCACTTGCTCCACAGGGGAGTCGAGAAGGTGAAATTAGGTAGATGAGGCGTGGAAGGTGCTGGCATACAGTAGGTGCTCATCGAGGTGCCAGATCCGCATTGGTCAGACAGTTAAGCTTAAGGAGGACGCCCGTGTGGATCACCTGCTCCCAGGTTTGTGCACACACACACACACACACACACACGCACACGCACACGCACACACACTGATCCTCATAAAGGGCAGCCCCTTCTTGGGCCTCCCAATCTGGAGAGCTGCGCCCCACCCCCATCCCAGCCTGAAACTCAACTCTCACCAACAGCTGCTCCCACCTCCCAAGAACTCTCCTCTCCCTGCCAGAACATCTGGAACCTTCTGCCAAAATTGCCGCTGGGGGACTCAGGAGCCTCCCTCCCTCACTTCCGGGCTGTGGGAAAGAGTACAGAATTTCCCCCGTCCCTGGAGGTCCCTCCCACCCGGGGCCCTCCCTCAAGGACAGCCCTCCCCTCTGCCTGCCCTCCACCCCTCACCTCTCCTCTCCCCTCTTCCCTCTGCCCACCCTCCAGTCCCATCCCCTGGCCCTCTCTCTTTTCCCTCATTCTTTCACCCGATTTGGCCCCTCAGAATCCACTCCAGCCCACCTCTTGTTTTGCAAGTGGGGAAACTGAGGCTTGGGGAAACGATTTATCCCAGTAGCCGCCTCGAAAGATCGGTGTGCAGGGCAGTGCGACGGTGGGCGTAGGAGCCCTGGCCTGGCACCCAGTGCCTGCTCAGCTTCTGTCCCTTTTCTTCCTGTTACTCCTTCGTCCTCCTTTGCTCCCCTCACTCGCTTCCTCTCTCTGCTGTCTGTCCCCGTCCCCCGATGTCCCCACCCTGCTGAACTCCAGCAGGACCTTCTCCCTAATCCCCACCCCACCTCCCGCCTGGGCACACTAGGAGAGCCCCCCGGGACCTGGCCCTCCCCAGCGCCACAGCTCAGGCCTGGTGCTGGGCAGCTGGCAGCACGCAGTGGGCAGAGGGCAGGGAGCAATGGGCATAGATGATGGGCGTAGGTGATGGGCAGTGGGCATCGAGCTGGGAGCTGTGGGACGTGGGTTATGGGCAGAGAGCAGCGTACATCAGACGGAGAAGCAGCAGGCAGTGGCAGCCAGCCCCTCCCAGCCTCCAACCTATGCTCCCCAGGCCCCGGCCACTGTCAGCCACCAGCCTGTCACTTGGCCACAGTGCCTCCCGTATGAATAACAGCCCTTTAATTAGGATATTATAGGAAGTGGGGCCCGTGGCGCCTTCTTGCTAGAAATGCCAGCAGCAATTCCAGAGCCGCTGGAGATGGACAGATCTGGTATTACACCCCGCACCCCCGTCTCCGCGCCACGGAGCCCGCCTCCAAATGAGATTTCTCTCTCCCTGAAGAAAACAATTTGGTCTCCACTCTCTTTTCTTTTCTTTCTTTTTTTTCACCCTCCCCTGATTGTCAGGACTGAAAACACCTCCTGTGGCTGGTTCATTGTTTTCAGATTCAATTGGGCGCAAGGAGATGGGGGAGGGGGGCCTCCGGCAGCCTGGCTGGGCTGCCTTAGCCGCCAGGACTCTGCTCTGGGACCACTTTCAGTCATGATGATGATGTTGACAGTAGCTAACGTTCCTTGAACATTTACGTATATCTGCTCATTTAATCCTCACACAACCCTACAAGTAGATACATTGGTATCCCCATTATAAAGATAAGGAAACTGAGGCCCGGAGAGGTTGATAACATTGCAAAGGTCACACAGCTGGTGACTGGGGAAGCCAAGATGAAAACCAGGGAGGCTGGGATTATTCATCTATAACTCAACACTGTCTGGGTTTCCAGAAGGAGGTCAGTGCATCCTGAGGAAAGATGAGGCCCTGGACCTCAGTTTCCTCATCTTTAAAATGGGAATAATAAATAACATCTTGCCTGCCTATGACACCCACTATTGTGAGCATCCCCAGGAGAGAAAGGGAAGGAAAACGCTCTGTGAAATTCCCCAGCCAGGGGCCTGGAGAGTGAGGGGTAACTGTAGGAGCCTCAACCCGATGGCCCCAGCCAGCATCCAGAGACCATCTCGGCCAGCACACGGGTGCAGTGGGGAGCTGCTCTTTTTCCCCCAAGCACTGTAGATGCAGTTAGGATAAAAAAATACAAATTCATTTTGAAATGTCCCTGAATTTCTAGAAGCTTTAGTCACTATTTTCTCAATCAATGGACTTTAAATTGAGACTGGTGTTCTAGTGGGGAAGGAAGGGTGGGGAAGTGGGTGTTCCTATGGGGTCTGTGCTCCTGCGAAGGTTGCAGACCCCCAGCCTCACAGAGGCCAAGGCCTTCTGTACACGGTTTTAGGGCCCAAGGTTATTTTTCCAACATCGGTGTGGAGTGGGTGGGCTTGCGCCACAGGCTGCTATCAATGAACCTAAGGAAGAAGTGCTCCATCAGATGAGCCCCCCCAGAGCCATAGAGTGGGGGCAGCAGGGGCAGGGGGCCCGAGAGCACCCCTCCGGGCCTTTGCTCACACGATCCCTCAGTCTAGAATGCCTGTATCGCTTGTCACCAGCCTCTAGTCACCTCCCCGGACCTGCAGCAGAGAGTTGAGGTGCCCCATGTCACATCCCCCAGACCTCCTGATTTCAGCACAGCTGTGGGGGACACTCTGCACATTGCCAGGGTCCCACCTCGAGGCCCCATGATGCCTCTCTGCTCTCCTGCCCCGGCGCTGTCCCCAAGGCCACTCAGGCCAAGCACAGGTACAGTGGGAAGATGTCCCCGGGGCAACCTTCAACCAAAGGGGGGCAGGAGTGGCCAGATAAATGCCCAGCCTCCTGCCCTCTGGAGGGATGTTCTGGGGTGTGTTCCATGCTGTTCTTCAGAGGACCCCAGCAGGACCAAGTCCCAGTCGCCCAGAGCAGGACAAGCTCACTCCCTCATCCTCAGATTGGACGTCCCCCTTCCCTATCCCACGCCCACTCTCTCACCTCTTGCTTCCTGGGTCACCGCCCAGAGAAACAGGCTCACTCAAGTCCTTGTCTCAGGCTCTGCTTTTAGGGGGCCCAGACGATGACAAGACAGAACCTGGATGTTCCCTCCTCTGTGAAGCTTTCTCAGCCTCGCCTTCCCCGACATCGCTGGCCATGCGACTGAGACAGGTGAGCACCAGCTTTCCGTGCCTCAGTTTCCTCTCCTGGTTCAACTGTACTAATTCTGCAGAAAGTGCTTGTAACAGTACCTGGCACACAGTAAGCGCTCAATAAATGTTGGCAGTCATTAGCATTGTTAGCTCTTTTATTGCCATTCTCTTCCCTATAATCCCACAGCACTTTGTACAGGCGAGTCAGGAGGAGGAGGGTGTGGGGGAAAATATTAAAAGGCAGATTTTGGAGTGCTCCAGGCAGAGGGAACAACATGTGCAAAGGCCCTGAGGCAGGAGCAAGCTCAGAGAGTTTGAAGAACCTGGAGGAGGCCAGCACAGCTGGAGGGCAGTGAGTGGGGAGAAGGCAGGAGCCAGCACAGGCAGGGCCTCTGAGGAGGGTAGATTTTATTCTAGATGTAAAAAGAAGCCATCAAAGGGTTTTTAGGCTGAGAAATAGCATGGCCTGATTTGTTTTTAAAAGATAACTTAGGCTGCAGTGTGGGGATTACATGGGGGAGGGGGGCGTGGAATGAGGAGACGCTAGAGGAAGGTACCACAGTCGTGGAAATTCAGAGAACCGGAAAGACTCAAGACAAATTGAGGAGGAAATTACTGGGACTTGGTGATGAAATAATCATAGGGGTTAAGAGATGAAGGCATCCTGGGTGATAACCAGATTAGGGTTTGGGTAGCTGAATGAATGGGGGCGCCACGGGCAAGCCTGGAGGGGGAGAGGTGGGGAGGTGGCACAGATCCAGAGCACCAATCAGGACACTGCTAGCTTGCAGGGTCCTGTGAGGCCTCCAGGCAGAGGTCTGTGGGCAGGTGGGAGGGTCTGGAGCTCCAGAGAGCAGGGCCCACGGGCGGGCAGCCTGTGCAGCTGCTCGGGGACCCGTGCTCAGGAGAGCCCCATTCTTGGTTTAATGTTCTGCTGCTGCCATCTTGAAATTCTTCATAATCTTTCCGCAAGGGCCCCATGTTTTCATTTTGGATTAGGCTCCACAAATTATGTAGTCCACCCAGAGGGGGAGAGAAGGGTCAGAACTGGTGACACAAACGTGGGTGTCACCAGCATAAAGGTGGAATTTAACGAGATCACCTAGGGAGAGTTATAACCATCCCCACTCTACAGATGCGGAAACTGAGGCTCTGCCAGCCGCGGTTGCACAGCTCGGAACAGGCAGTGCCAGGACCAGAGCCCAGGCTGCCTCTTCTGGCCTCTCTACATCCCAGCAGCCGGCAGTATGACAGGGAGGCCCAGGCTTTCACAGGGGGACTTGGAAGAGGAGCGGGTGAGATCCAGAGGCCCCAGACACCCAGCCAGGGCCCCAGCCTGCCGCTGGCCCTGTGACCTATTCAGCCAGAGGGCCACTCCCACAATGACCAGCCCCAAGCCTTTGGAGGAGGCTGCAGATAACCCACCGGGGACGTGAACTCGATGTCAGGCATGTGGTCGGCAGCCAAGGAGAGAGAAATACATCCTGGCAGGAGAAGGAGGAGGCAGAGGCGGCCCCACGTCTCCTCCCCCACAAACCCAGGCCTGCAGCTTGTGCGAGCAACACATCCAAGGGGCAGGAAAGAGGGGAGGTGCTGGGCAGAACTGGGCTATGGCCTCACCACCCCCCAACCCCACCAAGACCCCCACCCCACAGGAACTTTCTTCTGCCAGCCAGGAGCAGACGGGCCAACATCTCCTCTTCCTCTGCATTCCTAACATTGACTGTGGGCCCACCAGGCCCGCCCCGTGGCCTCTCCCAGGTTCTGAGCCCTGGGCCTCCCCCTGCTTCCTGCACACACCTGCTCATTCACACCTGCAGGTGTGAATTCCAGCTGGCCCTCCACCTGGGGTTCCCTCCCCATCCGCTCCTTCTAAGGTTCCTCGCTAAAAGCCACTTCCTTCCTAATAGGAAGGGACCATTTGGGAATCAGGGAGGGAGCACCCACGAGGAGCCGGAAATCCTGGCTTCTCACCACTGACTGCCCAGGAGGCCTTGGGTCAGCACTGCTCCTCCCGGGGCCTCAGTTTCCCCATCTATAAATTGGAGCCTGTGGGGCTCGTGATATCCCTCCTGGGATTCAGTTTCTCGGGGCAGCCTCCATCCCTAGGCCTGGTCTCAGAGACTGTAACCACACCCTTGGAGGGCTAGAAATAGAGATCTTGCTCCCCTCTGTGGAGTGAGGTTAGCCCAGAGGCCCTCAAGGAGGCAGACAAACCAGCAGTCATGATGGGAGGATGGGTTCCAGTCCTCACTCTGCCTTTGACCTGCTGTGCGACCTCAGGCGACTCTCTCACCCTCTGTGGGTCTCAGGGTTCCAGCTGTAATATAAAAGATCTCTGTGGTCCCTTCCTGCTCTAAAAGTCTAAGGCCTGGACTTCTGGCTCCGATCCCTGCTAGCTGGGGTGGGGGCAGGAGGAGCCTGGGGGAGACATGGAAATCTCAGAGGAGGGGTCCAGAATCTCCTCCCTAAATCCCCTCCAGACTCTGACCCACCACATCCAAAGGGCAATATCGGCTAGTTTCAAACCAGGGCTGCTGGGTTTCGGGAGCAGCAGCCTCATCCCAGACCTCAACACCGTGGCTGCTCCCCGGGAGCCAGCCAGCGCCCAGACTTATTACCGTTATGAAGCAACAGTGACACTGGCTTTGAAATCTACTTGAAAGAAACACAACAGAGGCGCCCTCCCCACCCGCTACGCTCACCTTGGCACCAGGATTTATCGCTTTCGTTCTAACAGGTTAATTACTTAGACAGGTGGGTGTTCAGAGGCTCCTTCTCAGCACAGGGCAATCAGAGGGTGACCAGACTTCCCGGACAACCTTGCGGAGAGCGCAGGGGAAGGTGGGGCCAGGCCAGCTTTAATTACCCGGGGTGTGCACTCGTATCTCGATGATGTTCCCCTCAGAGCAGAGCTTTGCTGGGGCTGTGAAAATACAGATCGTCATGGGCAGACAGCTGGATTTACAGCAGAGAAACTGCGCTCGCCTCTCCAGCTCCGTTAGCGTTTTCTTCCTTGTTATTTACAAATGGGCGTGTCTCCTCTGATGGACGGGGTCGGGGCGCGTCCCCCCCCACGGATGGGGGATGGGGCATGTCTCCTCTGATGGACGGGGATGGGGCGTGTCTCCTCCGATGGACGGGGATGGGGCGTGTCTTCTCTGATGGACGGGGGATGGGGCGTGTCTCCTGAGATGGACGAGGATGGGGCGCGTCTCCTCCGATGGACGGGGATGGGGCGTGTCTCCTCTGATGGACGGGGATGGGGCGTGTCTCCTCTGATGGACGGGGATGGGGCGTGTCTCCTCTGATGGACGGGGATGGGGCGTGTCTCCTCTGATGGACGGGGGATGGGGCGTGTCTCCTGCGATGGACGGGGATGGGGCTTGTCTCCTCTGATGGACGGGGATGGGGCGTGTCTCCTCTGATGGACGGGGATGGGGCGTGTCTCCTCCGATGGACGGGGGATGGGGCGGGTCTCCTCCGATGGACGGGGATGGGGCTTGTCTCCTCTGATGGACGGGGATGGGGCGTGTCTCCTCTGATGGACGGGGGATGGGGCGTGCCTCCTCCGATGGACGGGGATGGGGCGCGTCTCCTCCGATGGACGAGGACGGGGCGCGTCTCCTGCGATGGACGGGGACGGGGCGTGTCTCCTCTGATGGACGGGGATGGGGCGTGTCTCCTCTGATGGACGGGGATGGGGCGTGTCTCCTCTGATGGACGGGGGATGGGGCGTGCCTCCTCCGATGGACGGGGATGGGGCGTGTCTCCTGAGATGGACGAGGACGGGGCGCGTCTCCTGCGATGGACGGGGATGGGGCGGGTCTCCTCCGATGGACGAGGACGGGGCGCGTCTCCTGCGATGGACGGGGATGGGGCGTGTCTCCTCCGATGGACGGGGAATGGGGCGCGTCTCCTCTGATAGATGCCGGACGGGGTGCGTCTCCCGTGATGGACACAGAGCTCCTGGAGGGCAAGGCTGAGCCGACACTGGTCCCCACTCCCCTTCCTTCGTGCAACCAATATTTATTAAGCTATGTGGCAGACACTGCTGGACGCTGAAGATAGAGCAGCAAACGAAACGCATAAAAATCCCTGCCTTCCTGGAGTTTACCTTCCAGCAAGGAGAGACAGATGATAAATAACAGAAATATGTAGCTTATTGTATTCATGTTCTATTGCTCCATTACAAATGACCACAAATTGAGGGTCTTCAAACAACGTTAGTTGTTAGTTAGCATTAGTTATCTCGCGATATCCGTGGCCAGAGTCCAGGCACAGGTCAGCTGGATCCTCTGCTCAGAGACCCACGTGGCTGAAATCTCGGTGGTGGCCAGGCTGCGCTCCCGTCTGGAGTTCACGGTCCTCTTTCAGGTTCGCGTGGATGCTGGTGGAATTGAGTTCCTCCTCGGCTGCCCGAGGGGCTTACTCTTACCTCTTAGAGGTGGCTCTCGGGTCCTAGCCGGGTGGCCCCCTCCGTCTTCAAAGCCAGCAATGGAGAAATTCTCGCACATCGAAACCCCCTCCAGCTTTGATCTCTCTCGCCAGGGGAAGCCCCATCCCTTTGAAGGGCTCGTCTAATCAGTTAGACCCCTGGAAGATAATCTTCCTTTTTTTAAAGTCAGCTAATGACTTGGGATCTGAATTCCATCTGCAAAATCCGTTCACAGCGGCCTCTGGATCCGTGCTTGATTGAATAACTGGGAGAAGGTGTGTGTACGACGCGGGCTGGAGGCTGCCAGCCTCTTGAACTCTTCCTCCACAGCGGGTTAGAAGGTGTAAAGAGAAATTGAGCAGAAAGCAGGACACAGGGTGATGGGGGGATGGGGTATAATTTTCAATAAGTGGTCAGGGAAAGTGCCAATGAGAAGCAGCATTAAAGCATAGACTTAACAGATGAGGGAGTTAGCCATGTGGCACTCTGGGGAGTGGGCGCCAGGCCAAGGGAACAGCAAGTGCAAAGGCCCTGAGGCGGCATGTTGGAGGAACAGCAAGGACCAGCAAGAGTCACAGGGGATGAGGTCAGATGATGTAGGGCCTTGTAGGCCGTGGTGAGGACACAAGCCTTCCGCTGAGTGCAAGGAGGGGTCGTCACAGGATTCTGAGCGGAGGAGAGACATGATCTGACTTACATTTTTTAAAACATCTCTCTCTGCTGTGGAGTTGAGAATAGACTGCAGGGGGCAAAGCAGAGCAGGAAGACTGATTAGGAGGCCTTTGCAGTTGCCAGGGGAAGAGCGATGGTGCTCAGCCCTGGAATATTCTGAAGGTAGAGGCGACAGATTTCCTGACCAGTCGGGGTGTGCTGGAGACAGAGAGGAGCTAAGCGGTGGTCCCGCCCCAAGGCTCCATGCACAGCGCCGGCACCCAGACACCCCCAACAGGCATCTCTGGACGGCTGTATGAAAAGCAATAGGAACGTTCTAGATTGTCTTTTCACATTAGAAGACAGGAGGCCTCCACGGGGGGGAATTGATCCAACCTTTCAGCAATGCCCCAGCGTCCTAATTAAGTTCTCCTGTTCGCAGGCACCGCACTCAGCAGCTCACTCCACAGACCTGTCAGCGGGAGCCTGGGCAGGAATGAGAGATGCCGATTCCAGGCTCCTAGTCCCTGCTCGGCACCCACTGATCCACTTGCACAGCTGCAGGAATGGCCGCCCCAAAACACACGTCACGCTATGTCCAGCTCACCTCCAAAAGCAGCTTCCACAGATCATGGCTTCTGCAAGACGTGACCATATGGCCTCGATTCTAAGACATCGCCAATTGTGAGAGGCCCTATCGATTAAATATCCAGCTTTCAGGGCCTTTAAAGAAACCCTATGTTCCAGGAGCATATGGATTGTCAGATACTACCCCATCTCATAAATATGGAAATCCCCATCTTACGATCGTGGCCGTTGTGGGGGGAAACGGGTTTTGGGGTCAATACTTAGTTAACCTAAGATTCTGCCACCGTAGGACTTGGGGCCTTGGAATGATTCATGCACGGTGCCTCTCCCAGAGGGGTTTAGAGAATCCACCTGTTTTCAAGCTTATTGAACCTCTGATCTACTCGGTCTCTTCCTTGGCGGAGCATCTTGCAGGACTGGGTTCCCCAGAAAACACTTTGGAACTTGCTGGCTTACAGACTGAACATCAGACGTGTTAGTGGCACTCAAGACCCTCATGGTCTGGTCCTGGCCACCTTCCCTTATCCCTAACCAGGCCCTGAACTTCAGCTCCTGTTATAATTTCAGGCGGGATCGCTCAACCCAACCCAATCCTCACCTATTCTTCACTCCGTAAGTCAAATAATGTTTATTGAGCCTCTAGAATGTGCCAGGAACTCTTCCAGGCATAAGTGATGGCATAGTGAACGCGACAGGCAAGGCTCCAGGCCTCGTGGAGTGTACAAACACACACACGCACGTGCACACACCTGACTGCAAATTGGGTTCAGTGCTGTGAAGAGTAAAAGCAGGTGCTATGAGAGAGCGTAACGGGGGACCAATGGCGTGGAGAGCAGGCCTCTTTGAGCTGAGATCTGGCGGGTGAGTAGGGACCAGGCGGAGAGCGAGGATGGAGAGTTCCAGGCAGAGGTGCTGGTGTATGGGAAGGCTCTGAGCTGGAAAAGAGCTGGCATATTTGCAAAACTGAGAACTCAGCATGGCTGCATCGTAGTGAATGAGACGGAGAAAGGGCTGGTCCAGATCATGCTGGGCCTCGTGGGCCATGTTACGGATTTGGGGGTTTTATCCTCAGAGAAGTGGGCAGTCACTAAAGGGTTTTACAGTCTATAGCTTGACAAATGTTTGGAGGAAGCGGGCAGGAGAGAGTGTGGGGAGATTCTAAGAAGCTACATCATTCTTTTGATTGCAAATGTCAGAAAATGCAATCCAAATTGGCTCAAGTAAAAAACAGAATTTATTGAGAAGTGTAGCTGAAAGCCTAGGCATAGGGAAGGGATTCAGGCAAGGCTTGATCAAGGTTCAAACAATGTTGTCATGACCCAGTTTCTTCCCCTCCATCTCTTGTCTCTCCTTCCTTGTGGTGGCTCCATTTCCTCCCGGGATCATGCTGCATGACAGCAAGATGGCTGGCATAGCTCCAGTCCCACATCTGCTCTTGTCCAGGTACAGCCAGGAAAGAGTTGAGTCCACTTCCCTAATAACACATCAAGTCCTGGAATTGAGTCTCATCGGCTCTGAATTGTCTGACCTCCGTCTCGTGTGCATCCCTGAACCAATCGCTGCGGCCAGAAGAATGAAAGGAGCCGTTGGCCTGGCCGGGGTCACCTGCTCCAGCCCTTGAGCCAGGGATGGCACCAGCTTCCTTGGAACCACATGACTTGAAGGGAAGAGGTGCATGCCCCTGATGAAGACCAAGAGGTCTTATGGAAAATACGATGAGAAGAGACTGGGTGGCCCTGCATGACAAATACAGTCATGTTCCACATGACGTTTCAGTCAACGATGGACCGCATATACGACGGTGGTCCCATAGGAGTAATAGCATACAGCCTTGGGGTGTAGTGGGCTATACCATCTAGGTTTGTGTAAGTACACTCGACGATGTTCACACAACGACGCGATCGCCTAACAACGCATTTCTCGGAACACACCCTTAAGCGCTGTGTGGCTGCGTCTACTAGAGAAGATACGGCAGTGTCCGGGCAAGAGCTGATGGTGGCCTGGGCCAGGGCAGAGGAGGGGAAATGGAGAGAAGGGGACAGATTTGACATATGTTTTGATGGCAGGACCAACAGGACGTGGTGACATCAGGATGTTGGTGATGAGTCTCCCAGGTTTGTGGCTTAAACACCTGGGCACGTGGCAGAGCCTGAGTCAGGAAGAGAGTGATGGAAGGTGAAGTAAGTCTGCCGCCTCCAGAGGAGGTCAGGTAAAACCTTTCATCCTTCAGGCCTTCCCCAGACGTCACGCCCTCCGTGATCCCCTCCCAGGTGCTCGCCGGGCAGAATTCATTCCTTTCCTCTCCACGGCCGCCCCTTGTGACTTTCTTCGCACTCTGCTTGTGTCCAGTGTTATCACTCACCGTGTCATAGCTGGTCTCCCCACTCCAGACTCTGAGCTCTACAGGGACAAGGAGAGTGCCCTGTTCACCTCAGTTTCCCCTGCAGGCCTGGCCCATAAGAGACGCTCAGTCCACAGCTGCTGAACTAAATCAAAATAAACCCTCAAAAGGGAGGGGACCCTCCCGAACACCCCTCCCTCCCCGCTGAGGTCCCAAATCTGGAAGAATTTCCCAGAAACACATTCCCGATTAGCTGTGTGGTCCAAGACAGGTTAACCAGCGTCTGATTTGTCCATGTTGGAAAGAGAGGCCACCCCTTCGCAGAGAGCCCCGTGTCGATATGTGGAGGCCTTTCTGGCTCCTGTGCAGCCCTACTTTAGCAGCTTCTCCGCTTTATCAGGCTGGACAGTGGTTTAAAGACAATAGAATCTATATTGTATTTCCAAACTATAAAACAGGGACGGAATTTGCTAGGCCTCCTAATGTCTCCAGGAGTGGAAATTACTCTAAGCTTCCGATAAAACGCCAATGCCCTAATTAAACGCTCCAAGGCTGAGGCCTCCGGACTAGCCTCCCTCCTCCCAGCAGCCTCTTTCCTGGGTTGGGGCTGGAGCCCGGGAGGCGGCCACATAAGCTCTGAGGCTAGGACCTTGGAGAGGTGGAAATTCCAAGAGGACCCACCGGCCCTGAGTCCGGTCTGACCTCCATGCGGAGCCTGCAGGATCGCTCTGGGCCCCCTTTCGGCCTTCCTGTCTCCTGTCCTCACCCTTCCAGGTCGGTCTAAGGCTTATTCTGGATTTTTATTTTTATTTTTTTCCACTACTGCCCCTGTCCATCCTAGAGTTTAGAAAGCAGGGACTGGTGTGGGATAAGATGGGGAATTTCGTAAGGATCCAGGCCAGGGTGGAAGGGACCTCATCTCTGCCCCTTCGGAGGATGCAAACACTAGAATGAACTTCAAGTGAGATTTTTCAGAAGCTGAAAATGTCAGAGTGAAAATAGCCGTGTTGGCAAGTCTCACCTCCCACCTCAGCCTTGTGGAGCCTGTGCTCAAGCCTGAGGGGGTGATGGTCGGAAGAGGAGGAGGCTGGGTCCCTGAAGTAGTGGGGCTACTTTTCTGGACGGGCCAGTGAGGCAGAGTGAATGGGGCTGGGCTGGGCAGGGCAGGAGGAAGAGTGATGTGGCGACAAGAGCTCCAGGAAGGATGACTGTCAGCTCGGCTCAAGAGAGGTCCCAAATGGTGAGCCACAGGGCTCCGCTCTCCATCCTGTCTGGGCTAGCAGATTTGGATAACCTTGCAACAAACTGCAACCAGGTATGATTGAGGGAAGGGGAGCTGGAATGGGCAGATAATGTGGCTCAGGAACAAGGAACATAAAACATTCTAGAGTTTTTATTCAACACTAAGTGTAAATTGAGTCTATAGGATTGTGCAACTACTAAAAAGGCTATGTGACCTTAGATTGTATTAACAAAAGTATGAAGTTCAAAAGAGGGGAGGGGATTGTCTTCTCCTGTTCCCATCAGAATAAACCAATGTGTGTCCAGGTCTGACCCCGGCCACTTTCCCTATCACAAAAGGGAGACTGGGCTATCCATACCCGTCAAGTCAGTCAAATATAGGCACTTGAAGACATGCACACACACTGGTACAAGTCCTGCTGAATATTCAAATTGTCTGTTCTCTAATTTAGCCCCAGCCACCACGCTGGTCTTTCCTGACGGTCATCTTGCTGGTAGAGCATCTGCCTCCTTGTCTGCCCTGAGCTCAGGTTGTTCCATCTTCAAGATGAACCAGCCCAGGAAGGGGAGGGAGGGAGATCAGGAGGAAGACCCCACCCACCGCAGCCTGGAGCTCTTCAGACAAGAGTGACGGGCGGGCAAGGGGCACAAACCCTGTCCAGCGGAGACGCAAAGGGCCTGAGGCTGCCCTGTCCAGAGACAAGCCGAGGACGGAGGATCGAGGGGTGTGACAAGGGTCTGCAGGCAGCTGCAGGTCTGCCGGGACAATCTGACCATGTGGACTCGGGAGACGACACCAACTCCGCAGTGGAAGACAAAGGGCGTGCGCGAGTCAACAGAAGGCAGAGTTTTGTAAGAGACCAAGCTGTTCCAAGACCGGGATCCCCAGGAAATCATCCTCTTCCCGGAGGCATTCAAGGCACAGAACAGATGTCTTCCGTGGGGTCAAAAGTGCGGAGCGAAGGGGGCAGGCCCGTTGGCGCAAGCCATCAAGTGTGCACGCTCTGCTGTGGTGGCCGGGGGTTCGCTGGTTTGGATCCTGGGCGCGCACCAACGCACTGCTTGTCAGGCCATGCTGTGGCGGCGTCCCATATAAAGTGGAGGAAGATGGGCACGGAGGTTAGCCCAGGGCCAGTCTTCTTTGGCAAAAAAAGAGGAGGATTGGCACGGATGTTAGCTCAGGGCCGATCTTCCTCACAAAAAAAAAGTGCAGAGCAAGGGCTGGACTTGACCTTGTCTCATTCCAGATTCCCGGACCTGTTCATTAAGACATTAGCTCACAGGGACCTTGGGCAAGGCCCCCTGCCTGTCGAGGCTTGTTTCCCAAGTAGCACAGTGAGGGGTCACTTCCACCCCTGAGAGGGTGCATCGTCCCGGCCAGAGGGCCTCTCTGGAGCATTCTCCAGGTCTCTGCTCTACAGGCTCAGCGCTGAGCGCATTCACAGAGCAGGCAGTGTGAGCATGCGCGGGCAGGCGCGGCTGCATGCGTGGAGCGTGAGTGCGGGTGTGCAGGGAGGAGAGCAGAGCCCCAGGCTGCCTGCTGTGTGACTTGGGGCAGGTCACTTCACTTCTCTGTGCTTTTACCACCTGCAAAAGAGATACCAATAATGGCTACCTCGTAGAGGTGCTTGAGGGCTAAATGAGGGGATGCATGGAAAGTACTGAGGAAAATGCCTAGCGCTCAGTATGTGCTGGATAAATGTGAGCTATGATTATAATTATACGAGCATCCGATCTGCCCCTGTCATGGGCATATCTCTGCACCCAGTGCTCTCTGGAGTCCAAGAGAATTCTGGGAGGCAGGCTGGGGGTCCTGCTTCCCAAGGGGGAAACTGAGGCCCAGGGAGATGGGGTGGCTCAGCTGCAAGAAGGTCCACTCGGATGGTCACCTTGCCATTCCCACAGCCACAAACCACCACAGGGAGCCCCTGGGGACCTGAAGCAAACAAGGTTCCCTCCATCCTGAGCTGGGCATCTCGGGGGGGAGGGCCACCTCCAGGGAGTCCACCAGGGTCTGCAGGGTTACTGAGAGGAGGAACAGCCCATGTACTATGGTGGGCGGAGCGTGGGCACGGCTCTCCATAAGCCTCTAGGACCTCACCCCACCCCACCAGAGGTTCTGCTGACTCGGCTAGGGCCGTGAGGACTGCATCTGCCTCAGTGTCCCCCCAGCTCCCAGCCTCTGGTCACCCTGAACTGCCTGCTGCCTTTTCTGCATGCTCCAGTTTCTTCTCCCAGGACTTTGCTGAAGCTGTTCCCTCACCTGGAATGCCTTTCCCCATCCCTACATCTCCAAATCTTACCCCTCCCGCTGGCACAGCCATACGGAGCTAGGTGTTTGCTCTGGGTCTCTATCTCCTCATCTGTAACAAGGGAGAGTTGGACTTGCTGATCGCTAAGGTCTCCTCTGAGGCCTGGTTTAAATGCCGCCTCCTCCAGGAAGCCCATGATGCTCACCCCCCAGCTGGTCACCATGTCCCCTGAAACCCCACAGTGCTCTGTGTGAACCTTCTTATGGCACAGACCACTTCCTACCTGACTCCTAGTCACGTGGGTTCATTTCTGACCACCCCCCTTCCGGATGCTAAGTTGCTTGAAGGCAGGGGGTTCCACGTTGCATCCATTTCTGCTTCCCTTCAGTGGGGGTGGATGGACGGGTAGATGGACTGCTGGACAAGCAGAAACGAGCAGCCGCCCATGAGTATTCATGTCTTCAGACAGATCCCTGGAGCCCAGAAGACTCGTGCACCCCCAAGGAATGAAGTGCCGATGGTTGAACCGCAGCCTCCTTGGGCAGAGGGCAACACTGGGGCAGAGTAGAAAGAGAGGTTCCCAGGCCAAACCCCTGGACAGGGTCCTCCTCGGCCTCTGCTCATCTCCCAGGGACCCTGGGGACATCCTTCCCCCAGGCTCCTCCTCCTGTCTCCCCACCCCAGCTCAGCATCTTCTCAGGCCCCTCTGCTCGGACACCATTTACGAGACCCCTACAGACAAGGAAGGGGAGTGACCTGTCCACAGTCGCACAGTTCCACCTTGCCGCTGAGAGGACCAGAGCCCAGGACTTCAGGTGCCCACCTCGGCTCTCTCCACTGCCCATCGCCACCCCTCCCGGTCCTCTAGGCCATCCCAATTTTTGCATCACCAACAATCTGTTGATTTCAAGGTGCGAGTGTCTGCACCAGTGAGGCAAACCCTCCCTCACCCCCGACTTTCACCAAAGTCCCCTCCCTCGCCTCCCCTCCCAGCCATCTCTGGGACTTTGATCTGGAGCCCCGAGGGAGAGGTTTGCTGTTCCCCCCGTTTCACTTCCCCCTGCCCTCCACCAGCGGCTCGCCTTGCCTTTCCCAAGCAAAGCCACTCCATCACTTTTATGGGATCCAAGGTTCCTTCTACCTGCAAGCCTCCTGCCAATACGAAACATCTTCCAGGATCTGGGGAAGACAGCCTGGCTCGAACGGCTGTTCATTAGAGGAAGATTAATGGGGCCACTGATCCCATTCCTGTGGTATTGACCCTTCCCTTAATATAACTGCCAAAACAGCTCGACCTCCAGCTCAGGGCAGAGTGTCCTCAGACTCAGGTCCCATTGTGGGGAGAGCAAGTTCCACCGGTTAGGCCTGCCTGTGCCACCGGGGGGTAACAGATGAGCCCCTCTCCCATCGTGGGGTGGGGACCTCCCCTCTGGCCAACAGCATAACAGCTCACACTGACCGAGGGCCTCCTGTGTGCTCGGCGCTCTGCCAGGCACACTCAGGCACGACTTCAGCTAATCTCATTCGTCCCATTTTACAGAGAGGAACACTGAGGTTTAGAGAAGTTAACCTTCACAAGATCCTACCGGAAGTTGTAAATCCAGTACTCGAACCCAACAACTAATAATAACAATAGCAGACGTTGGCATGTGCCCGCTACATGCCTAGCATTGCTCTCGATGGGCACTGACTGAGAGCAACAGAACGCAAGCTTCATATGTAACCAATTTTCTAGTGGCCGCGTTAAAGAGTGTAAAAAGAAACAGGTGAAATTCATTTTCGTATAGTTAAGATAATTCAATATGTTCAAAATATTATCATTTCAACATGTAATCAATATAAAAAATTATTAGAGAGAGACTTGATATTTTTTGTCCTAAGCCTCCTAAGCCTAGTGGTTCTTTTCCTCATGTGGTTTGGATTAACCACATGTCAAGTGCTCAGTAGCCACGTGGAGCAAGTGTTAGTGCAGGTCCTGTTAGTGCAGGTCCAGAGGTTTTAGTCTATTCATTCATTTCATCTTTGGTAGCATCCCCTGAGGTGGCTATAATTATTATCATCATCATCCCCGTTTTAAACATGAAACCCCTGAGACTCAGAGAGGTGAGCTGACGGGCCTGAGGTCACACAGCAGGTAAGTGGTGGGACTGGGGTTTGAACCCAGAGGGGCCCGTGCTCTTGGCCTCTCTATCAGGACGGTGGGGCAGCCTCCTCCTCACACCAGAGCCTGTGGGGCTCCAGGAGGGGCTCCAGCTCCCAGAGCATCCCCCTGCTCTAGGGCACCAGGCCCTGAGGGGCCTTTAAGACCCAAGGACTGTAGCCACTGTCCCTGTGCTAAAGCTGTGAATTACAAGGACAGTAACGGCCACCCCTTACTGGGGGCTTACAACGGTGGGGCCAGGGCCAGGCATTTCACACTGGTTATTTCATTCACTCCTCATGGCGACCCTGTGAGGTGGGTTGGTCGTCCCTCTTAAACCCCAAGGACACTGAGGCTCAGAGAGGTTAAGTAACATATTCAAAATCACACAGCCATTCAGCTAGGAGTAGAACCCGTGACTGTGAGACTCTAAACCCCAAGCATTGCCTCTTTAATAGCTAAGCAGCCCCCAAGACTGATTCGAGAGCATTCCCTCCCAGAACCCAACCCCACCCTCCCGGGCTCTGATCTCAGCTCTTTGTCTGGACAGTGGTACTTCGTGCACCTTCTAGCACCTTCTGCAGAGACTGCGCTCGCCTCCATCACCTTCTGTCACCGTCGTTGTTCCCCACTCCTGGCTGTCGCTGACCCCCCTGCATGGCCCTGATTCCCTTCCCTCCTCGCCCCTCTGCCCCCTATGCCTGAAATTCTTCGCGTTGTGCACTGCCTAAGGTCCCACGATTAACCGTCGGGTGAGAATTCCACTTTCTTAAATAAAACAAAGCAAATGCCCGTGAAAGAAGCCAGCAGTCAGACTCTCCTCCGTGAGAACCCCTTCCTCCGATCTCCGGCCCTCCCAGAGGCCCACTTGCAGGAATTGGAAGTTTCATACAGAAGGAAATAAAGAATTAACTTCAATCAGAGTTGGATGGGCCCAGAGAGACCATCCAGTCCAGACCCTTCGTTTCAGATTCAGGGAAATTGAGACACAGCGCAGCGGGTGACCACGATTACGCCCTGAGCTGCGGGGCTGGCGATCAGGTCTGTGACTCCTACAGCGGTACTCGCCCTGCGCATGCACCCTCTTAGGACTGGGCAAGTGCGTTGGGAAGAGGGATCCGCTTGCCCTACCCTCAGAACCTCCCTTTGGGTAGAGGCCCCAGGGCTCAAAGGTCTTGCAAAGAATGTGCCCTCGAGCTTGGAGCCCCCCAAAGGGCAGATGAGGTAAAACCCAGGAAGACTCACCTTCCCCTCCAGGTCTGAAGGGCTCCCCTAACCAGCCTCTCCCCGTCTCCGGCACTGCTGCAGAGAGTACAGGCTTGTGCCCACAGAAGAGCAGCCGTCCTTACCTCCCCACAACCCCGGGAGGTAGGTGATGACCATTCCCATTTCAGAAATGAGGCCACTGAGGCTCAGAAAGGTGAACAGCCACACAGCTGGGCTGTCCCTAACCCCAAAGCCTGGGTTCCTGCCACTGCCCCAGATTAAGGACCAAGGACTCCCAGCCCAGTGCTCCCTTCACGGCCCCATGCTGCTTCAATCAATCAGGCTGACTTCCCACCACCGTGGGGGAAGCTCCTTTATTGACACCAGCTGCCTCTCAGCCCCCCCTGAGCCGAGCCAGGCAGCACAGCCAGCCCACTCCACATAATTTGGTGCTAATTACAAACGAGTGGGGACCATCAGTGCCTTTAATTCCCAGCCCGGAAACAGGCTCTGGGAAGCCAAGCTTCAACTAGCTGAGTTGCCTTCCCCAAAGCTGTGCCAGCCGCCTCTTTTTCTCACCAGCGAGCCCCCCACCAACTTCCAGAGCCCCTCCTAGGGATCTGGGGGATTTGGATGGGAATTAGACATGGCCCCCGCCCTGGAGGGGCTCCCAGGAACAGGCCTGGACACGGAGCACTGAGGCAGCTGCCAAAGCCCTTGTTTCCCAAGACTCAGTTTCCCCATGTGTAGGATGGGGACAAGAATGGTCAACACCTCGTAGAGTTGTTGTACAGAGTCATTTCTTCATTTGCTCCACAAACTCTTTTGATCGACTCCGTGCCAGCCATGACTCTGGACCCTGAGGACACAGGAAAGTCGGGTCCTGCCCTCGTGACCCTTCACTCTAATGGGGAGGTGGACGACAGACAGTAGAGCCGTCGATAAACAGTACTATTTCAGATGCGATGGAAATAAAGTGATGTAATGAGATACAGAGGGACTGGAGGGGTGGTCAGTAAATAGCGGTCCTTACTGTTTTCATCACTATTATATTTGTTTATCTGGGTCTTGAAAGCCAAGTGGGAGTTCACTGGGCGGATAAGCACAGGGGAAGAGAATTCCAGGTGGAGGAAACAGCAGGTGCAGAGGCAGGAAGGGCTTGAGTTCCTGTAGCTGGTGGTCCAGAGGGCTACAGTGGGCTCGTTACACGGGGGCCCCAATGAGGCTGGAGGGGGTGGGACTCCGGATTCAAAGGGCTTTGGGTGCAATTCTTACCCCGTGGGCATCAGGGAGTCAGCAAAGGGACCTCAATGAGGAGTCGAATACCAAGACTGATGCTTCCGAGGGTCCCCTCTGGCTGGAGCACGGGGAGCTGGGGGTGGGAGGGAGACTGCGCACAGAGGCAGTCAACACTCAGAGGCTGTGGCACAGTCCCACAGAGATGCTGGGACCGGGGGTGGCCGTGGGCAGCAAGGGACAGTGAGGAGAGGTGTGCGGGAGGCAGATGACAACAGGGCTTGGTGACTGATGGGACGTGGGAGGGCAGTAATGGCAGGTTCCGTCACCTGGGGCGGGGTCCTTGTCCCTTTCTTGGTTTGTCTCCCTGAATAGTCTGCTCCTGAGGGCAGGAGTCTCCCTCCCTTCTTGTTATCCTGGTGCCTGGTACAGTGCCCACCACTCAGAGGGCACTCCGGACACGTTTGCTGAATGAATGGGCGAAGGAGGGCAGGGCCACCCACCAAGACACGAATCCAAGGGGAGAAGGCGATGAATCAATCTGGGCTCCGCTAGGTTTGAGGAGCCTGACACACACCCACGTGGATGCACAAGGCAGCTGGAAGTAAGGATCGGCAGCTCGAGGAGGTGATCTGCCAGCTCATCCTGCCCCCCTGCCTGGCCTCACCCACGTCCCAGACCTGAGAGCCTGGAGGTCTCCTCTGCAGAGGTGGCCCATGAGCCGCTCCAGAGAAAGGGAGCAGGAGCGTGGTGGAATCTGGCCCTGTCCATCTCTGCCCTTGGAGAAGCTCCTCTGGGGGCCATATGGGACTCAATTTCCATAAATAAATGAGGTTCGGGGTTAACTGCACCTTCATTTGCACGTGGAGGGCTGTGGAGTGAATCCTTCCTTCCTCCCAGCTCATGCTGGCCAGAAAAATGAGAGCAGACCCATTACCGGCAACCCACCCTCCGCCACTCTTGGGGGGAAAAGAAATGACATTTTCCCTTTCCATTGGAAGTACTTAAAAGTTCCAAGAATAGATTTATAGGAATATTTTAACCTTTTCTTTGATCCTTGAAATGTCATTGTTCTGTGGGCTGAATCGCCAAATGTGACCTTTTCCAGTAACCACGGGGCGGGGGAACCCCTGCTGGCTCTTTGAGAGGAGCTTCAGACATCGTCCACACTGCAGCTTCCTTAGCACCCACCCCCTCCCCTGAAGCTCTGAGCGGGTGAAAGGATGGGCGAGCGGGAGAGGCCAGCAGGGGCTAGCGGGGAGGGCCAAGCAGCTATCTCCTTACCTGATCAGATAACAGTGCGGGTCCATCACTAGTTAACTCACTCTGTGGCCTTGGGTGAGGCATTTCTTCTCTTTAGGCCTCAGTTTCCCATAAAATGGGAAAAATTGTGATCCCCACTTCAAAGAGTTGTTGCGAAGACTGAATAAGACAATGCATGTTGTATTAGTTCTTGCAGAACGATGCTGCAGAACGAACAACCCCAAGATCCAGTGACTGATGACGACGAGCGTTTATTCGTGGACCCGCAGGTCTGCGGGATGACTAAGGTTCAGTCTAGACTGGGTTTGGCTGGGTGGTCCTGCTTCAGGCTGTGGTTGGGCTCAGTCTACGTGTGTTCGTGCTGAGACCCAACTGAAGGGGCCTGCTCTTCTCCTGGTGGATCCACACAGTGCAGGGGGAAAGGGGAAATGCACAATGCCTCTTAAGGCCTTGGCTTGGAGCTGGCCCCCTGTCACTTCCACCCACCTTCCATTGGCCAAATGAAATCACGTGACCACACCCGTCATGATGGGCGGAGGGGAAGGCACTGCCTCCAGGGATAGAGGAGAGAATATTTGCTGGACAATATTCCAATCTATCACAGCATGTAAAGCCCCTGGCACTTGTGATAGAAACTCAGAATATTAATTCCCTTCCTACCACATTGCATCATTGTTACATTTTACAGCTCAGATTAATTCATTATAATTCATTATAATAGCATGAGTCCTTTTGGCTAAGAGAACACAACTTAACGTCCAACATAAGTGGGCAGTGAAGTATTACATACGAGTGAATTCTCCAGACAACAGAAACTTACACCTTTAAGCTTTTTTATTATAATTATTTTGATGGAAATGTTTCTAGAGGATGTTTCATACCCTCCCATCTTCTTAAACAGAGACGATCAAACGCCATTTAATCCATAAGATTGATGCACTGGGACCACTATGATGAGCACCAACACTGCTCTGTGCTGTCCCTAGGGCCATCAAGACATTCGGCCTCTTTGCCCCTATGCTGAATGGCCCATGGGGAAGGAGGGTTCTTCCCCTCCTGCTGTCTTCAACAGCGGCCCTCAGACATCAGCCGCCATGGTGCAGCTTCTCATCATCAGAAATGAAGGATCAGGCTAAATCCACCAGACGTCCTGAGTCTTTGAGGCCCTCCCTGAAATCTTTGCTGATGGCAGCACCAGGGAAAGCATCATTGTAATAGATTGTTACAAGGGTTCTAATCAGAGGAGAGTTTCTGAAGCTTTAAGCTTAATGATAAGTTGAAGAACTTCAAAAGTGGGTAAACTACTCATTACATTTAAGAGGGAATCCTGCCAAGCAGCCTGGGGTCCGTACGAATGTCAGGAAGCGGATGAGAAATGTGATAAAGTTTTAGAACCTGTGGAACCTCCTTCCATCCCTTTGTCCAACCTCTCATTTCACTTTCTCTGTATCTTTCAACTTTCTGTCTCTGTGCTTCTCATTCTCCTTCTCTGTGGATCTGTTAATTCTCCCCTTTGATTCTCATCCTACTTCCTTCCACCTTGCCGTTCTCCTTCCCCTACTGGCTGTAATGTGGAGAGGAAGGGGTGTGAATGATCATTGCTCAAGCATATTCCAAAAATCACTTTATCTCTTCAAGTGTGATTCTGCTTCTTAATCTTAAAATTTTCGGTTTCTAAAAACCCAAATGGACACAAAATTAGGTCACATTATGCTTCTGTGAACACTTGGATTCTTTTTTCAGAAAATGAGTGACTCTCCGTTAAAACACCACTGCCCACCCCACTGGAGACCAGGCTTCTGATGATCAAGTTCTGTGGCTCCCGGACTCCAGCAGACGACGAAGTCCCTCCGTGGAGCTGTCCCCAGTGCTGAAACGGTGTCTGGTTCGGGCTGTGTCTTGAGTGCCCTGTTCCTTCACTTGAGAGCTCTGCCCCAGCATCGGCACACCTGGTTTTTCCTGCCCGGGTGTTCTGAGCTGTTTCTAAGTGGGATGCCTGATCAGCGAGTCCCACAGCCTCCTCATTATAGCCGATGACAGATGCCCGTCTGCTTGGCTGGCCAGGATTCTTTGGAAAGCGTTTAGGCCAAGAACACATCATAACAGTTGTCTGTGAAAATAACCTACAGGCTATGACAATGAACCTTTTTGTGCTAGGTCCCAGACTGGCCACACCAGACGGCTAATTGCTAACTGTGAACGCGCTCCCTCCAGGACCTGGCTTCAAGCCAGGATATACGGGTTCTAGCCCATGCTCACCACGTGCCAGTCGTGAGGAATTGGGCAGCTAACTCCTCCTTTCTGGGCCTCAGTTTTCCCATCTGTGCAACACAATCTCTAAGATTCCAACCAACCCTGACATTCTAGAATTTCATGATTATGTGGCCCAGGAGGTGGTAAAAGAGGAGCGGAGGAGACAGAGCCTGGTTCCCAGCTCTGCCACCATAAGCTGTGTCACCCTAGGCCAGACCCTTAACCTCTCTGAGCCTCATCTATAAAACTGGAAAGACAGTGGAACCCACTGTCTTTCCCATCTCCTGATGTCATGGGGAGGCTCAGGGGAGATGGCGAAGTACTTGGTAAGGTAGGGAGAACTATGCGGCACTGGGGATGGTTTATGACAGGAAAGCATCTGTACTCTTTAGAAGGAACAGGTTTCAGCAGCCCTGGGAAACAGAGGACACAGTCTCTTTCCCTTCCTTGTCCATGGTTTCCCAGACTGAAGGAGCAGGGAGCCAGGGTACTGTCAGTCTTCACTGCTGACCAAACACCCAGATGCCAGGTCTGTTCATTCCTTTATTCGATAGATAATTGCTGAAACCTTCTATGGGCTGAGCAGGGAATCAGAGGCAGACACAGTCCCTCCCCTCATGGACTGGAGGGAGTGGTTAGCACTAAGCACTTAGCCAGTACTGGGCACGTGGTGAGTGCTCATGAATACAATGTAATAGGTGATGCTGGGCGATGCCCTGGTTACTGCGGAAGTGCACAGGAGGGGGACGTGGGGACCAGAGTGTGATATCAGAGATAATGAGAAATGAGCCACAAGAAGACTGGAGGGAGACTATTCCGGGCAAGGAGGGCAGCATGAGCTAATGGCCGGGGCAGGTGGCAGGAGGAAGGAGGACACCTCACCCCAGGTAATTCCCGCCCCTCTGCCACCGCAGCACCTGGAGCCCAGTCCTGTGTCTCAGCAAGAATATTAGCTGAGGGGACAGAGGGAGGGTAGGATAGATTCCTGCTGCCACCTCTCTCCTGTTGTCCAGGGCTGCTGGGCACCAAGGTGGTCCAGGAGGCATGAGGGAAATTAACCCAGGCCTTACACAGGAAGGGGTTTAACCCCATATTGTTAAAATCTCTCTTTGGCTTCATCATTGTCATCACCGCCACCACGATTATTATTGATTGAGCACTTACATAGGCCAGGAGCTTTGTATTCATCCCTACAATCCTTACATCTGTGAAGTAGGTATGCTTAGACCCATTTTACAGATGAGGAAACTGAGGCTCAGAGAGTTTATATGTTTTGCTCAAGGACACACAGCTAGCCAGTGATGGGCCTAGAGTCAGATTATCATTAGGCTGTCATGATAGCTGGCCTGCACGGAGCACCGACGACGTCCCTGCAAAGCACTTCAGATGCACTCGCCCACTTAATCGTCCCACAGCCCTATGAGGTAGGCACTGTGATTAGCCCTACTGTCTGGTTGAAGAAGCTGAGTCTAAAGAAGGTAAGTAACTAGCCAAGGTCACTCAGCGGGGCAGTTCCAGTGGCAGGTCTGCCCAACCCCTCCCCACGCTGGTAACTATCACACTGCGGGCCCCCTCTCCTTTAACAAGGCCCAGCAGGCAGAGACAGGCACGTCCCCCCCACCTCCATGCTGGCCTCTGCTCATTCGGGCCCACGGTGACAGGCAGCCCCAGGGTACCAGGATGGCAGATAGGCACGCCTCGGGCAGGATGAGGAGCGTAGCCAGGGTGACCTTGGGATCCCAGTGTTCCAGAAGACAGTAAATATCCCCGTGCTGAGTGTTTCAGCCCTTCCAGAAAAAGCTGCGTTGGAGGGGCTTCCATGTCTCAGGCTGAAATCACCGCTGGGCAGATTTATCCCTCCAGGAGGTCAGACGGCCACTGTATTTCACCCTCGGGCCAACAGGGGCCCTCATTCTGTGGAATTATGTTTCTATCAAATATTCATTTGTCTGCTTTATGGGCTACTGAAAACCTGGGCGCAGTGGATCCTGCCAGCCACATGCTCGCCTGGCTGTGCCAATGCCCATCGTCTACTCTTTGCTCACAGCCCACTGTGTGGCAGGATGGCCACCCCTGTTTGTAACCCCCACAGGAAAGGCAAGGTCCCTTGAGCCCTCCCTTGGATCTGTCCCTTTGCCAGGCCACCCCGGTGCATAAGATTGGAAACCACAGCAGTGGGAGCAAGTTGCTTCCATTTCCCCAAAGCCAAGAGTCCTGCAGCAGAGTCTGTTGGTGCCCTACCAAGAGGTGCTGGCTGCTCACACCTGCGCCCTTCTCTGAAGGATTGTCCTGAGCTCATGGGAGCTGCCTTTCTCAGAGATGGCTGGGAACTTACCTCCCCCACCCCAGGGGCAGCCCATAGCCAATGACGGACTGGTGTGGGGGTCTAACAGGGAAGCCCTCTTGCCACTGGTGGGACAGACCCTGTAAGGCAATTCCTACTCCAAGCTCCCCGTGGGATCAGGCTAACAGAATTCTCCTGCAACCACATCTTTGCCTGGCTGCTTCTGCCCTAGCCTGCTTCTCTCCTTCCTTACAGCTTTCTCCTAAGAGCCCTCCATCAATAAACCACATGCATAAGCATCCCCATCTCAGGCCCTCATTCGAGGGAACCCACCCACGACAGGGCCTGAAGCCCAGCAGCTCCTTCCTCTACGCCCTGGAACTCATCTCCTGAAAAGCTTCTCACTCTCTGCAGGAGAAACAGGGGGAGTCTCGTTAGACCCCTGGGGAGACTCTGCCCCTCGAGCCAAGACCACCCGAGGCAGCAAGACAGACCGCCCCCTGCCTCCCTGCCCATTTTACAGACAAGGAGACAAAGGTAGGACTTTCAGACTTGGGGTTAGAATGGCACCTGGGAAATAAACACAAAGAGAATGTTAATCGGGATCATTTTGTTCCCAGTCTCCAGTCACTGAAGAGCCAGCACACTCGAAATGTGTTGTGTCTGCGTACCACCCAAGTAATTATTTACTTAATATGTTTCTTTACGTTCACTTTCTCTGATGCAGATCTAAAAGGAAGCTTTTCTCTCTCCTGCATGGGAAAGCTAGAATCACTGTCCAGAAATACAGCACAACTATAAAATACAGTAACTGCAAGGCGGTGGCATTAAAGCCATGGATGGTGGCCTGGGCGGTCTGCGAGCCTGAACTCTGCTCTTTTTGTTAAAATGGGAGATAGGCAAGTGCTCAAGGGGTGATAAAGACACACGAGCCCCACCGGAGACTTTCTCCTGCCAGGACCAGGATTGAAAATGATGACTGAATTACTCAAAAGAGCGTATTCTCACTCACAATTCAGTGGGACTTGATGCCAGGTCTGGGAGCCCCTGGAGTCATCCAGGGAACCCACACTTTGAGAAACACTGATCCCACGAACCTGTTTTACAGGGTCTGGATCTAACTTACTCACCTTCAGCCTGCAGCCAGGTGAGGAGGTCAGGGCTCCCTTCTAGAGGCCAGCCACATGCCTCACTCATCCTTCATCACCTGCCTGGCATCCAGTAGGCACTCAGGAATGCACATAGAACAAGAGCGAGGCTGAGGCAATGTGGAGGGAGGGAGAGGAGGCGACTATTGAACAGTCTGGCATCTGACACAAGTCTGTGAATTTTTAGTACAACAAAGGCTGAGTTTTATTTATTTCCTTTTTTTTTAGAAAGTGAAGTGGGCTTTCTTTGTGTTTGAATGGAAAGCACATACCCTCAGCACCCTATTGTGGAAAAAATCAGGCTTTATTGTAGAAACAATTGTGCCAGATTTAAAGCAGGGATTAAAATTGAGGCGTGTTAAGAGCCATCGTTAATACATCAGGCTTTTTCTTCCCATCAGGAAGGAAGCTATTCTGGTCTGCCCTCTGCTTGCCTTCCCTGGGCTGGAGAGGCAGAGAGGGAAGGGGGAGGGGCGCTCAGCGAGGCAGATGGGGGCCTCTGAATCCCAGGACCCAGAACATCCTGAGCATGACAACATGAAAAACACAAGAACTCAACTTCTAAACAAAAAACAGGGCATATGGTCCGAGGGAGGATCTTTTTATTCTTATCTGTAAATATGTTTATAGGCAAAGGCTCAGAAATTTATACATTCTAAACCACCTATAGTTATGGATTTAGCAAATCTCCTCTATCTAAAATGAATGCATAAAATTGGGGTTCTCCTGGAAACAGGGCTGACCAGCATAGATCCCACCTTCCCCCTGACTTCGTCTGGTTTTTTCTTCTCCAACCAATTATGGAGGCTGTAGCAGTCAGAGCCATGATTCTCAAGCATCTAGTATCTCCTGTAATCCTCGCACTGGCTCTCTGAGGTTGATCTCATCATCTCTACTTTATTGGGGCACGGAGAGGGTAGGTCAACTGCCCAAGGTCACAGAGTGAGGAAGTGGAGACAGGATTTGAACCCAGATGTGATTCTGCTACCGCTTAACCGCCCCAGGTGGGGGAGTCACCTGCCCGCCGCAAGACATGCCAATAGGCAAGAGGCAAGGAGGTAGGAAAGAAAGGACTTTTTATTACAGCTTGCTAGCAAGAGGGAAGATGGCCAACTCATGTCCAAAAGCACCATCTTACAGAACAAAGACTACAGGCCAGTTACATAGGGGGCTGGTCTTGGGGGGTGGGTTGGGGGTGGGAGGCATCTGGTCTCTGGGTGGGGCATCCATCTGATCTCTAGGTGGGGGCATCCATCTGTTCTTAGTTCCTGATAGTCTTGTTTTACTTAATATGCATCAGAGACCAGAGCAACGCCCTACACCCTGATCTTTCAGGTGTCATTGGTGATGGCTATCAGCATAGACTCTCTGCCCTGGGGTCATCACATTCCTAAGCAACTCAAAAGAACAAAGTTATCAACTTATGGCACCTGGGAGGGGCCATAAAATCCACAGAGCGTGTCTGGGTTAGTTAATCAGAGGTCATTCAAAGTTACAACAGGGTTTCTTTTCTACAATATGGCTTCCCTTATGTCAACCTTGTGTTGAGCCAGTATCAGTTCCAAAGCCTGAATTCCTAACATGACATTCCACTGCCTCCTTGGAAGCTGCTCTGGGAGAGAAGGCCAGGCCTTCGGTGACCCAAGAATGGGGACTGAGGGGAAAAGGGGACGAAGAAAATCAACATTTTTGAGTATGTCTTATGTCCTTGGCCAGTCCTAAACGCTGGAAATTTTCAAGTAAAAAGTAATCCGTTCCACCAGAAACCCTCGGGCCATTTTCAGAAAGGCTGGGACTAATTTCTAAGCCCAGGAGGCCACATATTATATTCGGGGGTGGGGGGACCCACCCTCAGAAGGAAGGAAAGAAAGGAAGAAACAGAAATAAAGGATGGGGGCATATTAAAGAGGCGTCGGAGTCCATCTGAAAGAGTTCTGATGACCCAAGTTGGAACAAGTTGAGCAAAAAGATAAATCACCATAGTATTGAAATCTAACCCAAAGAATAAAATATATATCCATGAGTCCATACAGATATACATAAATAGGGGAAAAGATACAACTCTTTCTTACAGAAGAATTCCAAGTAATATATGTAGAAGGAATGAGGGAAGTGGAACACCACGGTAATAATTGTTGCAGACCAGATCCATCGATGGATGCTAAAATTAGTGGGTGAAAATTTAAGCAGAAACAAGATATGTGCATAGTCTCAAAGTATCTCGTCCCAAATAATGAGTAATTATAAAGGAAAAAATAGGAAGTTTATGGTGGAGAATCCTAGCAGACACCACCTTAACCCAGTGATGAAAATTCACCTCACTAGTTATGTGTCACTAATGTGTATCAATACCACATATCCCTGGTATGATGCCCATCCTTCTGTGGTATCTGTCCCAATAAGGCATAACCTCCACATAATCATGAGAAAACACCAGACAAACCAAAATTGAAGTGTGGGGGATCAGAATTGGCCACCCCAAAATGTGTCTCTTTGGTTAAGGAGAAGAGACTCTGAAAGAAACTTTGACCTTCCTCCTAACTGCCTAAAAGAATTTAAGATAAAAGGCTTGTCCCCAGGACAGGCCATCGCCATAGATAACTCTGGGTATCCGTAGACTGTGAGGGTCCCTGCTTAGCCCATTCTTATCAAAGTTCTTCTACCAAACATTTGCTTTTCTATTTCCATGTTAATTGCCTTCCTTCCCTTTGAAGACCCAAAGCGCAACCCCCAATATCCTCCTTTGTCTTTAGCTGAAGATGATATTTGAGCTGACAGCTTTGGCCATTCTGGCTAGTTACTCAGTTTTCCTGGGTTTCTCCCATGTATACACGTGACAAAGCTTTGTTTGATTTTCTCCTGTTATTCTGTCTCATGTCAATTTAATTCTTGGACCAGCCAGAATTAAAGCACTCCTCTAGAGTGGTGGAGGAATTGTCTTCCTCCCCTACAGAAGCATATTCCATAAAATAACTGGCCAGGACCCTTCAAAAGAGTGAAGGTCATAAAACACCATGAGGAAATGTCACAAATTGGAAGAGACTAAGAAGACCTAACAACTAATGCAATGTGGCATCCTGGACTGGATCCTGAACCAGAAAAAGGACTTTGGTGGAAAAACTGGTCAAACCCAAACATGTTCTGAAATTTGGCTAATAATATTGCAGCCAGATGAATCTCTTGATTTTGATGAATGTTCTAGGATCACGTAAGATAATTTTAAGGGGGAACTGGATGAAGGGTATATGGGAACTCTTTGTACTAGTGTTGCAACTCTTCTGTAGAACTAAATTTATCTCAAAGAAAATTTTTAATGATGTGGTAGGCTGAATAACGGTCGCCCAAAAGACATCCATGTCCTAATCCCTGAAATCTGTGAATATTACCTTGTATGGCAAAAAAAAGGACTTTGTAGATGAGAGTGTCCTAGATTATCCAGGGTGGCCCTCAATGCAGTCACGTCCACTGTTATAAGAGGGAGGCGGAGGGAGATTTGACGCAGGCAGAAGAGGAGGAGACCACGTGACCACGGAGGCAGGCTGGAGTGATGCAGGCACAAGCCAAGAAAGGCTGGCAGCCCCCAGAAGCCGGAAGAGGAAGGGACCAGATTCTTCCCCTAGAGCCTCCAGGGGGAGCAGAGGCCGGCTGACACTTTGATTTCTGCCAGTGATACTGATTTTGGACCTCTAGCCTCCAAAACCATGAGAGAATACATTTGTGTTGGTATGAAACACCAAGTTTGTAGTCGTTTGTTACAGTAGCAATAAAAAGCTGATATAGATGGTTAAAAAAAAAAATTGATGGGGTTGGCTTGGACAGCCCCCAAGGCTTCTGCCAGCTGTGACATTCTTGGTGCTTCAGTTCTGCATGGTCGGACTACATGACCCTTGGCCTCTGAGAGAGCCCCTAGGGACCTGCCCCAGAGCCTGCTGATGCAGCGCTCTGTGAAGGCTCCATTTCTCTTTCTCAGCTGGCCGGCTCAACAATGCCTCAGTCTCCTCCCTAACATCCCTTGGATCTGTCCAGCCTGAGGTCAAAGGGCAGAGCAGCCATGCTCCAATTACCCTCCCAAAGATGGAACAGCTCAGCCGTCCACCAGCTGAGGACCCCACGAGACTTGCCCCAAAATAACAGTAACAGTAATTATAGCTCTCTCTTTTATTTAGAGCCTATTATATGGCAGGCTCATTGCTGAGCATTTTACATACATCAGCTCATCTCTATAACCACCTCATGGGTGGCCCAGAGAGGTTATAGGGCTTGCTCTAGGTCACACAGCTATCCAGAAGCTGACTCAGAGTTCCAACCCAGGTGTCTGTGACTCAGAAAGCCCGTGTCCCCAACAACCAGGTCACACTGTGCATCCAATCTCTATTACCCTCACCTCCTCGGCTGTGTCCTCTCCCTAGCAAACCCCAGCCACGGAGGGGAATCCAAGTTGCCCTTCCTGGGCCCCCTGACTGCAAAGCGTCCAGACTTCAGCTGCCTTCGAGAACAAAGAGACTTGTAGGTGATAAAAGTCCTCAGCCTTGAAACCAGCGGAGGGAGTCGCGAGAGCTTCTTGCTTCTCACAGGTATATTATGAGCCCCACTCTTCATGCCCAGGCTCTCAGAGACGGCAGGCAACTTCCGGTGTCAATGCTGCAGCCCACAGAGAAGGAGGGTCGGGGCAGACTCGGGACTCCAGGGTGAGCAGAGAATGGCTCCAGATCATTTTAGGCTGCAGAGGTGGGGACAGGAACTCGGCCATTCATCAGTCATTCCCGGTCCATAAGGAGGGGAATCCAGGCACTTTCCAAAGTGGGTCTGGGAATTAAGAGACACCCTTACTGGGGGTGATAGAGGGCCACTCCACCATCTCTGGCCAGCCCAGGAGCCTTAGGCCCCGGATAAGAGAGCTCCCCCATGGCCCAGACTCTCAGGGCAATTTCTAGAGCCTTTGGCCCAGTTTTCACCTGGGGCTTGAAACTCTACCAAAAAGTGAAGGTTCTGTCTGGCTGGGGTCACAAACTCAAACGCCTGCCGGGCCCAAGCAGCTAACATGAAAGTGTGAACAGGGCCTGGTGTGGTATGATAAGGAATGGCAGGGACTGCGGCAAAGAAAAAAAACACATGCATCTCTTAAAGGTTTTTATATTTTTAAATTTAAACCCTGAGTCAACAAAACAAATCATGCCTCCTGAGGACTGCAGGTCTTTCTTAGCCTCCTTCCGGTCACTCACACTCCATCCTCCAGCCTTTTTCCAGGCCTTGGCCCCTGCTGTGCCCACCACCCGGATCACTTTTCCTTCTCCCTCTCCACATGCTACCTCTTCTTAGAAGCTCAGCTCAAGTCAAGGTCTGCCTCCTCCAGGGAGCCCTCCCTGACTGCTCAGCCCTCAGGGATTTCCCTCCCACGCCTCCTGCCACCCCTTGCCCATGGGACCCACACCTGTCCGTCATTACAGGGTGTGTTGGGGGTGCATTTGACCTAAGGAGGACTTGTCTTCCTGGCTGCACCTCAAGTAGCTGGATATTGGGGTCTGGACCCCGTACCTCAGGTCATCGAATTTCATCTCCCTGATTTCACAGATTTTGATCATCTTTCCGCCAGGTCCTGCATTCACCTCATCCACACCAAGGTTGCCCCAGTGGCTAATACGCTCAGAATTGGAGCCACACAGCCCCCTTCTCTGAGTGTCCGCTGAATGCCTTGACTTTACAAGCAGCGACAGAGCTAACGAGGGCCCGTGTGTGGGGCTTCCCTCACAGCCTGCTCGTGCCCCACGACACAGAGGCCCAGCTGAAGAACATCAAAGCTGGGAGCAAGCCAGGAGCTCCCCAAATAAATATTAATTATATTAGCTATGCTTACATACTGCTTCCTATGTGTCAAGCACCTCATACAATCCTCGCAGCAACTCCAGGAGGAAGGTACCACCGTTATTCCTATTTTACAGATGGCTGCAGCACAGAGAAGTAAAGAAACTTGCCCAAGGTCATGCGGCCAGTAAGTGCTGGAAAGTAACTCCTTCAAGTTCAAGGCAGAGCTGGAAAGGACGCCCAGCCTCTATGTTTCTTCGATTCTGCTCACCTGTTCCCAGGTGTTGCTAAGCCCTGTCTGATCTGGCTGTCCCCTCTCTGGGGGCCACAGCACCTTGGGCTTCCCTCTCCATAGCACCTGCCCCGGGGCAATTGTCCGTAAGCACAGATACCTCCCAATTACCCAGAGAGCCTCTGGAGGGAGGAAGCAGGTTGTGGCCACAGCCGTATCCCAGCAGCCAGCCCAGGGCCTGGCACGTGGGAAGCACTCAGTGATTATTTTGTGGAAGAAATAAAAGTTCAAGTGACTGAAAAAGAGTTGATAAAGTGGCCCTTTCTGGGAGGAGAAGCAGCACCCCCAACACCAGTCTCTGCTTTGGTGGCCCCAGTGACTCTCTTTCCACCCCCTATAGGATGCCCAGCTCCAGCCTGATCCACTCCTGGCCCAGACTCCTCCTCGGTGGGCCTCTGCAGTGGGGACTGCAGAGTCATATCGGATTAAGACCCACTCCGGCTGTCACCCGTGGTGGAAAGCGCACCTATCAGGCAGCCCAGAAGGGCTTCAATATCTAACGGAGATTTGCTAATAAGATCTGAGTCGGTGAGCTCTGCATCCTATTAACACGGGGGAGTGCAGGCCTGTCGGTCTGCTGGAAATTGCAAACACAATAGAGAAGTCACTTATGAATATTAATGGGATGGGAAACAATGCCGAGAGAAATTGTTGATGTGATTGGGAAGCTGGGAGGGGGCTGTGGGGCGGGGGCGGCCTCCCTTCTCTCCTGCCCGTGTCTGTCCCTCCAGAGCTGCCTGGAAGCGAAAGGTCTATGTGGCTGTCACAGCTAGATGGAGAGGGATCAACGTGATGACTCCATAAGGGAGCCTTGAACCTGATTTCAGGGCCCAGACACCCCTCCCCAGACCCATGCAGGCCAGTCCAATGCCAGTTTGTCGGGGGACGTGGTGAGGTGTTTGAGAAGGGACTTGGGCTCCCCCCTTCTACTCCTGGACTTCTCAGGTGAGACAAGCATCCCTCTTGGGCTCTCTCCTGAAACCAAGACTTCTCTAGGGCAGCTTCCGACTTGCAAGGCCGTGGGATCTGTAATTCACAGGCAGACCAGTGTGCAGTCAACCAGGAGAATGCTCAGCCCGGCCCAGAGAATATTCAAGTCCAAAGGACCCTTAGTGAGCACCCCTACCCCCCGTCAGCAGTTCCAAAACTGTGCTCTGCGGAACCCTATGGGTTGAGAAAGGTCCCTCGGGTGCCCCATGGGACAGTGGGGAGACCAAGAAGGTTGGGCATTGGGTGGCAGATTCAAGACTAGAATTCAGGCCGGCTCCGTGGCTTAGCGGTTAAGTGCGCACGCTCTGATGCTGGCGGCCCGGGTTCGGATCCCGGGCGCGCCCCGAGGCACCACTTCTCCGTCCAACCCGGGGCCGAGTCCCACATACAGCAACTAGAAGGATGCGGACCTATGACGTACAACTATCTACTGGGGCTTTGGGGGGAAAAAAATGAATAAATAAAATCTTTAAAAAAAAAAAAAAAAGACTAGAATTCAAATCTCCTGACCCTCCACCCCTCCCCCAATCCAAAGCCGAGATCGAACCTGGGGACAGAAGGGGAATAAGACAGAATCCTGCCCCGCTGGGAATTTACAGTCAGATGGGGCAGGCAGGCGTTCAGTCGTGGGCACGTCTCATTACTGACCCCCCACAGCTGACTATGGCCATGTAGTTTTCATCCTACTAGTCAATGAAGAAAAGGCACAGACCCCAACAGGAAAAGCGATCATGGCTCGAGAGCAGTGGGTCTTCAGAAGTGGAGCGAGCACGGAGTGGGGGACACGACACAGTGCACGGGCTAGCTGAGCACGCTGAAGCCCGATGCCCTTTGGTTCGATGCCAATCACAAAGCACGGCCTCTTCTCCACCAGCTGGGCAACCTTAGCTGAGTGACCAGCTCCACGGAGCTCGTTTCCTCATCTGTAACCCGGCCGTAGAATTCCTACCTCTTGGGGTTATGAAATGAGATAATGGATACACAGAGTGCAGACCACTCAGGCACACAGAAGGCACCAAATCTATCTCTAGTTCCTTCTTGTCTTCTTCCCCTGTGGGGTGTAGTCTGCCCAGCATCCATTCACCCCTCTTCTCCCAATGGGCGAGAAACTTGCAGTCCCTCTGAGCTAGGTGGGGCTGACCCCGCCCCTGGGGGGGGCGGGGGGGCCTGTGAGCCAGGCCTGGCCAATCAGAGTGTGGGTATCGCCTGGCCACAGTGATTGGTTCAGGGAAGGGAGTGTCGCCTGACCCGGCCAGTCAGAGCCACAGGGCCTCAACTTTAGGACTTGGCTGGTACTTGCGGAAGTGTCTTGTCCCTTCTGCTAAGGCTGCTGAGGGGGACGGGTGGACCCCTCTTGCTGCAGGCAGCCAGCTTGCCCCCAGGTGGCAGGTGCATCATAGAAGAAAGCTGAGCGAGGAGATGGCTAAAAATAAGACTCTGAAGGCAACATTTGAGCCTCTGAATACAGCTGTGCCTGAACCCAGAATTACCTCCTGGAGTTTTTTGTTACAAAAGCTAAAAGATTCCTTTTTTATTTAAGCCAGTTGGGTTTCTGTCCCTTGCAATTAAATGGGTTTTAACTAATGCCTTCAGCTACCTGGGGCTGGGGCCACTGCCCAACTTGAACTTGAAACTGACAGACATCCCATTCCCTCCTTGCTCACTTCTACCAACTACTCAACTCCAGGATCCAGTTGCCTTGAAAGGCTCAGGATTTGGGAGGCCGCAGGCTCTGTTTCCAAGATCCATTCATCGTCTGTTCCCCTGGTGTTGACTCCATCCACTTCTCGGCCCACAGCTGGAGTGCAGAGGTGTGGACCCTCTTAGGCTCTGGGGAGGGAAGTCCCAGCACATCTCTGTATGTATGCAGCCTGAGAGAGTGTGGAAACCATCCGGTCCTCCCCTGGCTGCCAAAGCTTAGCATTGTGTGGGGAAGGGCCGTGGGGGTAGGGGGAATTCATGAGCTAGACCAGGTTCTCAAACCGAGAGCCCACAGCCAAATCCCACCTGCGACATATTTAATTTGCCCAGTCTGTGTTTAAAAATTTTTTTCATTCAAATGTTTTTGGGTGAGAAATGCATCTTCCAGCTTACCAAAGGCCCACAATTCCATTTGTTTTCTACACCCCCGAAGCTCCGTACATTCATATTATGTATCTAGCCCCCAAAGCCATTTGCGTCTGCGACCCTTGGTGGAACCCCTTCCTGCAGGGCCATGCAGAGGGACTGGTTGATGGGGTCAATGGTTGCTGATTTGCAGGGTTACATGGCGGGAGCTGGGTAAAGGCCAGTAATGATCATTAATGTTATTAAACCCCAGTGGGATCCATTGCCTCTGTTGCCCCTTCCTGCTCTAACACTCCGCAGATCCAGGCTGGAGGCTTCCCAGACCCTCTGTCACTCTGCCTGGTGCCGCTCTTTGAATGAATCCCAGAGGGCCTCGCTCCTCAGACTCACTTGGTCCCCACAGGGCCATCCCACCTGCCCCGGATCCCGGGGAGGAACCTTTCGGGCAGCGGGAGGCCCCTGTAGCCTCTCCGTTAGTTTGCATTGTATTTGTGGGATAATTACTAATGGCACAGATCATTTTTATTAGCTGAGCTGTCTGCATTAAAATGATAGATTTTTTTTTATTAAAAACATCCGAGGGAGCTGCCATCGCAGTAGGAGAAGGATAATATTCCGTTTAGTTTAAGAGCAGATGGTTACCGAAATGTTCCATGTAAATAAATGGAGACTCAGCCCAAGCATTGGGTAAGCATATCGGAAGTTTCCTGGCCTGCATCAGGCCTGCCACCCTCTCTGGCTCTCCCAGCCCCACTTCAGGCCCGAACCTAGCCCCACCCCACCAGTGAAGGAGATTGTCCCCCAAACCACACAGGAAAATCCAGCCCTCCAGGTGTGGTGGACTGGAAGACGAGCAATGGTCTGCTAGGGTGCACGCCAGAACTCGAGGGGCTGCTGATGTTGTTCAGAGGCTGGAGCTCAGCAGGTCAAGCAGCAGGTGGAGAGAAGCGAAGAATGTAACCCACCACAGAGCAACGGTCTGGGTGGGAGTCAACAGACCCGGTGCCAGGGCTTGGGAAAGTCCCCTCCCCTCTTTGGACTTCAGTCATCCCTCTGAACAGTGAGGGCCTTGGATCAGCCACAGCTCCCAAAACGGGCTGGGAGGGGAGGAGGATTTCATTAAAAAAAAATAGTTTTGGGGCCGGCCCTGTGGTGTAGTGGTTAAGTCTGGTGCATTCTGCTATAGCAGATGGGGTTCGTGGGTTCGGATCCCAGGGGCAGACCTACGCCACTCATTAGCCATGCTGTGGCGGTGACCCACATACAAAATAGAGGAAGACTGTCACAGATGTTAGCCCAGGGTGAATCTTCCTCAACAAAAAAGTTTTAACAACCAAAGTGATCAGGAAACATTAAGTTAAACAGATTTCTTTATTGCAAGATTTCTCAGAACATTTACTGTGTTAATATGGATTGTATTTCTCTAAAGGAGGCGATAGCAAGCAGTAGGTCCCAAACTTAATGTTCACAGGGCATTTTTTTTTTAAGTGAGGAAGATTAGCCCTGAGCTAACGTCTGTGCCAATCCTCCTCCACTTTGTGTGTGGGATGCCTCCACGGTGTGGCTGATGAGTAGAGTAGGCCCACGCCTGGGATCTGAACCTGCGAACCTGGGCTGCCAAAGCAGAGCAAGCAGAACTTTAACCACTTGGCCACGGGGCTAGCCCCTCACAGGGCCCTTTTTTCCAAGGGCCATTGTACAGTTTGGGAAATGCTGGATGTGAGGTTCTTTGAAGGGCTCACTCAGCTCCGCTCTCTGCTCTGTGAGCTCTGTGGCTCACTGAGTCCTTCCACCAGCATTCACAGACTGCTGAGCACATACATCCATGGCACTGGGTTGAGTATCCAGAGATGCACGGAATGCAGATGTGTGAGTCTCTGCCCCATACACCCTCAGCCTACCCTACAGGCTGCCTGTAGAAGTTCCCACTCATGTCTCCCTGTTCCTACATCACTTTGCCGGAATGCATTTTCCACTTGTGGGAGCAGATTTCCCCCACTCATGGGCAGGCCAGCGTCACCACCCAAGGAGCAACCCTCAACCCACAAGGCATGGGAGTTGATGAATAAACATCCCAGCTTCCTTGGCCTTTAGGGAGAAAATTCTGAGCGGTGTTTGCCAAACTTTCAGAGGCTCCCCAACAAGACTGAGTCCCAGCTGCCCACAGCAGTCAATCCCTGGGTAGCAGATCCTTTATAGACTTTCCTTCCTTCCCCATTTACCTCCCCCACTCCCTCACATTCTGGGATCACTTCCCAAATAAAATATTTGCACCAAAGTCCTTGTCTCAGGCTCTGCTTTTGAGGAAACCCAAACTAAGACAGCCCCTCCTCTCATAGATCTCACAGTCTGGTGGCAGAGGCAGCAAGAAACAAACACCTGAGTAAACAAATATGTGAACACAAATTGTAATGAGAGATATGAAGCAAAAAACCAGTGATGCAGGAGAATGTGAGGTGAGGGGAGCTAATTCAGAGAGGTTTTATGATGCTCACTTTGGCCCAGCCACTGGGGATGCAAGACTCAGAAACTCAGTCTCATGAACATGGGACACATTCAAATTCTAATGCATTATGTAAGAAGCAATAACAGAGGAGGATGGTACAGAAGGACAGAAGAGGGATCACCATGCTGGGACATGGGATAGCCTGCTGCCCAGGACTGCATCCCATCACAGTGAAGATCTGGTCTAAGGCCTTGTTCATACTAAAGTGTGAAAGACTAATATCCTCTGGGAGATTTAACTTTCTAAAGGATGAGTGGTTTTCTCTGCAGTAGCCCTTGGGAAGGCTGGATTTTTCCTCCCATAGAATCTTTCAAGTGCCCTTGAAGGTATTTTATGTTGGCAGTTGCTTACTTCACCAATGTGGATGTCCCATCCTAGTCCCACCAACTCCTCCCCCTGGGATGGATTATGGTAATAGAGGGAGCGGCCCCTCTGAGCCTGAGGCTTCAGGGCCATGGCTCTGCAGAAAGAGGAATGGACAAGTTCCACCTGCCCACACCCTGAAGCACTGCCGGCAGCTTCTATGAGAATGGAAGAGGGAATCAAGAGGGTCTTTCCCATCTGTAATGAGGTCTATCTTTAGAAAATTGGAAGGGGAAGAGGATCAAAGACAGGATGAGAATCCAAATTAAAAGATGGGCTTGCAGACAGAAACACTGAGAGAGACACAAGGAGGGAGAGAAAGGAACGACTCCCAGAAATTGCCAGCACTGAGGAACGCTAATGGGACTACCTATGAATTTTACTTCCTTCTCAGTGATTGTCTGTTTTCCAGGTTTTCTTCATTGCGCATGTTTCAATGTTCTTTTTCAGCAAATGCACTATTTCAGACTCAACTGGCCTAGCACAGTGATTCTCAATAAATGTTTGTTGATCTTTTTTGAAAATGGGGCCTTGATGCCCCCAGACTCTCAGCTCTTGTGCAGACCCTGGGGTTTTGGGGTGTCAGGTGGGAGGAGTCTGTGATGTCACCTGTCCCCAGGCTACCATACTTTTTCACACGCAAAGCCCTTTCTTCAAACCAAACCATCCTCAGAAGCCCAGAGAAGGGGAGAGTAGGTCTGGGTAAAGTTGTGGGGTGGGGGGAGGAAGTAGGGGTACCCGAGGCTCTGAGACATCACCTTGGGGTCCCCGGTATTCCACAGACTTCAGTGTGAGGTGTGAAAACTGTAATCTTGCCCCCCCTCCCATCCCCCAAACACATCTATTTTTCAAATTTGGACACAGGAAGCTCAGACTGAAACAATGGGCCCAAGACCACACAGGAACTTGATGGCCAAACCAGATTACAGCCAGAACTTGCCCAGGTGGCGTCTCCTTGGCCTTGGCTGATCTGATTGTCCATCATGAACAAATCACTGTGGCCATGGGGGAGATACACCGATTGTCTGAAGTCCATCAGGTTCCACCCTTGACGCTGGGCGTCAGTGAGTCTCCCCAAATCACATGCATCAGAATGTCGGGGTACTGCTGGTTATAAAGGGGTAAGAAGGCACTAGAGGGAGAGGCGACAGAGCCAGGACTACAATCCAGGAGGCCCCTGTTGGTTCTATTGGACCAACGTCCTTACACTTCCATGGCTGTATCTGTAACGTGGAGATGACATATTTCTCTTCCTGGAAGCTGACCATCTCTCGTGGCCTCTGCCACCCTGGGGTCAGCAGGGGGCAGTGGAAAGCCAGGAGACCAGGCTCTGCCACTTACTAGCTGTGTGCCCATGGGCAAGTCACTTTCCCTCTCTGGGCCTTGGTTTGCCCGATCTGAGGGAGTAAGACCAGATGAGGGATGGCAAAGAGGTTTACTCCCCTGTCAACCGTGGTCGATTGGCAGAGACTTCCTGGAGACATTGCTGCAAAGGGTACTGAGGCTACCTCTGAGTTCAGTGGGAAGGGGACGTGGGTACGCCCTTCCCCAGATCAAGGAGTCCAATCTGGTAGTGTGACTCTCTGTAACGGTCCTTGTACTATAGGAATCAGCAGCACTAGGCCTGCAGATTCATGTCACCCCCCACCCCGGGAATTCCAGGACCTCCCCAAGGACCTTCCTCTTCCTTACAGGTTGATCTCCCCACTCTGCATGACCCAGAGCCTCGGGGTCATCCAATCAGAGCGTGAGGGTAGTGAGGCCTTGAATGGAGGGGCCTCAGACAGTCACCCCTGGGAGATCCCCCAGAGCTGCCCAGCCCCCTGCGCCACGATGCAGGGAAGAGTCTAGAAAAGAGAGTGTTACAGGTTGATCTTAGTCCATACAGTAACTGTGTGTTCCTGAGAAAATTGCACTCAAATTGAATTTTTATAAATGGAATCTTATTTTGGCAATGATTTACAACACAATTTCTGAGATACTTTATCTTCATTTTGAAGTAATGTTCCTAACGTTTTAGCTTTAGAACTCCCCTTTCTTTTAAAAGCACTAAGAAGTTTCCAGTTAGATGGGGCCGCAGAAACCACCACATCCCACCCTTTCAATTTCTGGGAAATTGAGGCCCAGAGAGGGAGGAGACTGGCGTTTGTCAAGTACCTGAAAGGTCTCAGGTACCATTTTAGTTCTTTATGTTCATCATGTTGCCCAATTTTCCAACAATACCATGAAATGGGATTGGCGCCATCCCCACTTTACAGATGAAGAGACTGAGGTTCAGGAAGATTAAATAGCTGGCACAGGGTCACCCAGCTAGTAAGTGGCTGCTTCCAATCCTCCAGGATTTCCATCGCCCACCTCATTATGACCTACGAGGGTCTGCATGACTGAGCCCCTCACTCATGCCCCTCCAACCTCACTAGCCACCTTTCTAGTCCTCAAACCAGATAACCCAGGGCCTTTGCACTTGCTGTTCCCTCTGCCTGGAATGCTCTTCTCGCTCATTTTTACCTGGCTGGATCCTCCTTCATTCAGGTACCACAACTCTTAACTCACACCTCCAAGGGGTCTCATCCTCCCAACTACCCACACACCTTCTATTACAATACTTTACATTTTCTGCATCACACTTATCACTATATGAAATTAATTTCATTTATTCATTTATTTGTTGTCTCCTCCACTAGAATATAAGCTCCATGAAGACACAGACATATCTATTGCTTCCCACTGTATCTCCAGTCCCTACAGGACCTGGGATGCTCAGTAAATACTTAAAGAACAAATGAATACAGTAGCAAAACTGGGATTTAAAACCAGGTCCACACAACTCTGAAGCCCAGAGATCTTGCCATTGCACCAGAAGTGCCCCACAGTTTTTAAATTATTGTTACTTGCAAATAATTCCTCGACATAAAAGTCCTTTGAAATTTGGTATTTGGGGTTTTGTTCCTTAAAGCATATCTGGGCTATCACAGAAGAGGAATGCTTGTTCGAATTTTTAAAAAGTCCAAATCCAGAGATAACCATGAGTTTTGAAAACAAAGCAGACTCCATGTCCCTTGCGAAGACCTCAGAGGTAGCAAATGGCTTATCCCCAAACCTTTTTCTGTGACCAGCTACTCAAAGGCCAGTCCACACTGCCGGGAATTGGCTGGATCATAACTCACAAGCCTGGGCTCCCAAAAGCTGTGCAAGAGCTTCCTTAGAGAGTCAATCATAAAGTCGATAGCCCTTTGTCATGTGACCAGAGGGTAATTGCAGGTGTAAATAATTGTCAAGCAGCTGAGTGTGAGAGGCCTGGTAAAGAGACAGGGACTGTGCCCTGGGGAAGGGGAATGCAGCATCTGGGCTCACTCATAACAGTAAGAACCATGGCAAGCGCACAGTTCCAGGCACCGTGCTGGATGCTTTATACCCAATGATGACCCTGCAAGGTAGGAGATCCATTCTATAGAAGAGGAAACTGAGGCTCAGAGAAGCTGAGTAACAGGGTCCACATCATCCAATTGGAAAGTAGCAGAGTTGAGAATCAAACCTTTGTCATTATAATATGTCCCTCTTTTATCTTGGTAAAACTCTGTGTTCTGACCTTGAACAAAGATCTTCTTTGATATTAATATAGCTATTCCAACATTCTTATAATTAGTGTTTGCATGGTATATCTTTTTCTATCCTTTTGCTTTTATCATATCTGTGCGTTTATATTTTAAATAAATTTTTTGTAGACAGTATATAGTGTGGTCTTGTTTTTTAATCCAGTCTGACAATCTCTGCCTTTTAACTGACATGTTTAGACCATTTACATTTAATTGTAATCATCAACGTATTTGGTTTAAATTTACCACTTTGATATTTGTTTTCTATTTGTCTCATCTCTTCTTTGTCCCTTTTTCCTCTTTTTCTGCCTTCTTTTGGATTAGTTGAGTTTTTTCTCAGTATTCCATTTTATCTCCATTGGCTTATTAGCTGTACCTCTTTGTTTTATTTTTAGTGGTTGTTGTAAGGTTGTAAGGTTCTCTATCATGTTTAAGAAAGCTTAAAACAGCGTACTTCCATTTCTCCCTCCTGCCCTTCATACTATTGTTGTCAAACATTTTACTTCTATCTGTATTATAAACATTAAAATATAAACTATCTTTTTAAAAAAAATTTTAAAGGAGAAAAAAGCTCTTGTATTTACCCATATTTTTACTACCTCTGACACTCTTTGTTCCTTTATGTAGATCTAATTTTCCACCTAGTATCATTTTTGTTCTACTTGAAGAACTTCCTTTAACATTTCTTATTGTGTGGTCTTCCAGAGACAAATTCTCTGGAGAATGTTTTCGATGGATATAGAATTCTTCATTGATAGAGTTTCCATTATCTTCTGACTTGCATAGGTTCTGATAAGAAGTCAGTGATTATTTTATCATATTCTTCTGTTTTTGTTCTCTGGCTGCTTTTAAGATTTTCCCTTTACCATTGGTCTTTAGAAATTTGATTATGATATGCCCCAGTGTGTGTGTGTGTGCATGTGTGTGTGTGTGTGTGTGTGTGTGTACCCCGTGTGGGATTCATTGTACTGCTTGGATGTATGGATATACAGTTTTCATCAAATTTGGAAAGTTTTTGGCCATTATTTCTTCAAATATGTTTTTCTGTTCCTCCCCATCCTCTGGAATTCAAATTATATGTGGAGGTTCTCAGTATCCCCACCTCACCCCTCCCACCAACACTTCCTGCCCCTGGAGGCATGGGTCCCCTTGGGAGGTAGAGTGGTGGGCATCAGTGAAACTACCACAGAGACACTCCGTCCACATACCAGCAGCACCTGCCATCACAACCTGACAAGATCTCCATCATCTGCAGACCCCGGGGCAGGAGGCTGATCTGTGACACCAGCCAGGAATTCATCCTTTGAATCAAACTTCAAAGTTCAAGACATGGATCTGAATAGAGATATTCATGTAGGGCTTTACGAAGTTGCTTTTATAAAACAACCCCTTCTTCCCCTTCTAGAAAAAAGAAGACACCATTTATGACATGCTAACCATGTGCCAGATACCGTGCTAGGCACAGAAAACTAGTCAGCACATTTAATTCTCACAAGAACTCTGGCATAAGTATTATTAATTACATGTAATAGATGGGGAAACAGGCTCAGAAAGGTTAAGTAACTCTCGTAAGGTCACACAGCGTGTAAACAGTGGAGCCTGGACTCAGACCCAGAACTGTCTGACCTCAAAGCCTATTGTCTCTGTTACCTGGCTCTTGGAAGGAGGGCTGAGTGAAGGCTCTGCTCTCAGATCTGCGGTCTATGCTGGTCTCTTCTCCAGCCTAGGGATGATTGTAGGGGGCGCAAAATAGAAACAGCCCAAAGTGGATGAGGGAGGAAACTTCTGTTAGCTCTTTGTTCTGATCCTAAAAGTAAACATGTTTATTTTAGATGATTGGGAAAGTACAGAGCAACACAAAGAAGAAAGTGACAGTCACCCCAAACCCTCCTCTGTGGGCTGATATTAGGAATGAGAGCTGGCCCTGTGTCCCTAACACCTTCCCACCGACCTGCCACCAACAGTACAGTTTCCCTGAGTGACCATTCCTCCACTGAGAAGCCTCTTGTGGCCTTTCTCAAAACACAAGTGTCTCACACCCTGGTCCAAGAACAGCTCACTGGGCCCTGTGATGAGGGCCTGGCCCCCTGAGAGCAACTCCTGCTTCAGACTCACAGGGTCCCAAGGAAAACAGGAAAGATCATGAGTGGGGCCCAGGGAGGGAGAAGAGGTACCCAAAGCAGGGCCCTTCTTAGCATGGGGTGGAATCCACCTCCTTCCCAGCTCCCCAGGGAACAAAGGATGTCCGGCGATGGTGTCAGGACAACCGGGGCTGGGGACAGGAATGAAAGGGGAGCAGACAGCTCTTGAGAGAAAATGAGCCTGAGAATGGCTCTCTGTCGGGGGAGGGCAGGAGCACTTAGGAGAGACAGAGGGGGGTGGTCAGAGTGTAGACAGGCCTGGGGCAGAAAGGACAGAAGCCAAAGCAGAGCCAGCCAACTCCAGGGAGGACCACAGACAGGGAGGAGGAGCACGGACCACCTGGCACTGCTTCCTTGGGGCCAGGGGACAAGGGGAAGCCTTGAGCCTGGATTCAGGAAGGAGGCCCTTGGTCCAGGCAGCCGTGTGTCCCACCCCAGGACTCCCCAGGCCTGTCTGCAATGGCCTCTCCAGGGCTGCCAGCAGGAAATGTGGGGTGCCTTTCTCAGCAGAATCCTAAGGCAGTCAACAGAGAGCGGCAGGAGAGATGCGAAACCATCTCCTCGCTCGAGGCCTCCTAGGGGTGAATCCCCTTCCTCAAAGAGCTGGGGAGCCATCTTTTCTTCTCCCACTTTTTTTCTCTTGCCCTGTCTCTGTCAGCCTCTGACTTGGGTTGAACGTTCACAGCCTCTTTACTCCCTCTCCCAACTCTCACCCGCCCAGGCACTCACTGTCACATATCTGTAATCCCGGGGAACACATAATTTTGCATTCTGCTTTTTCACATATAATACATTACCCCAAACATTTTGCCATGTTTCCGCCTAGTCTTTCCCGTGACTTTCTGGGCTCCTGTTTTCCTTCACAATCGTCCTTTCAATCATCACACAATTCCCCGTGGAGTAGACAGACCCAACTGGCTGACCTGATTCCCAAAGGCCCAGTGTTTAGATGGTTTCCAGTTTCTCACTGGTGTCGGGGACCCAACTGCCTAGGGTTTTGTTTTGCTTTTTTCTCTGAAGCTTGGGGAGCTAACACTCTTAGAGAAGCAACTTCTCAGCCTCCCCTCCAACCCCCAGGGATGCCAGACTCTGCCCATGTCACCACATCCCCCAGGGCAGCTGGGCCTCCTTCATTCATTCACACATTTATTCCACAGCTATTCCCAAGCACCCCCTGTGCGCAGGCCCAAGCCACATCCTGGAGGTACGACATCCTGGAGGAAGAAGACAGCAAATAAGTGGGCAGTTCCAACCTAGGAGGACAGAGCTCTGGGAGCAAAGAGGGGCTCCTAATCCTGCCAAGAGCTTCCCAGAGGAATCACCATCTAAGCTAAGAAAGGGAGAATGTGTGGAAAGAAGCCAGGTAAGCAGACAGAGGTGTCTAGGAAGAGAGAAATAGCACAGGCCAAGGCCCAGGGGGAGAGAGAGTGCACCCCTCCAGAAGCACTAAGACTCCCAACGTGGACAGAGCCCTGGGCTGAGGCAGGAAAAGGCAGGAAAGGAGACAAGGAGGTAGAAGGGAGCAGGTGCCAAGAGCCTGTAAGCTGTGATAAAGGGATGGCCATTATCCTGAGGGCACTAGGGAGCCACTGAAGGTTTTTAAATAGAGGAGAGACCCAATCAAATTTGAACTTTAGTCAACTCATTCTGCCCTCTCATGTTCTTTCTCTGGCAGTGTCTTGGGCACAAGGGTAGTTCAGGAGAGCCTTGGGTGCATCCTGGGTCAGAGCTGCTATAGGGGACCTAGAGAAATCATCGTGGGGTCTGAAAGGAGAGCAGGGAGCCGGGGTGAAGGCCAGCTCACAGCCAGGCTCCTGGTGAGAGACCTTGTGAAGGGCAAGAACCAGGCAGATGGAGGACCCCGAGCCAGAGCGCATCCCCAGCACCTGTGAGGGCAGAGGTCCTGGGTCTCAGGAAGACTGGGTCGTCCCTGAGCACTGTGTCCCCCCAGCCCTACCCTCACTGGGGATCCTCACTGCACGGCAAACCCCAGGGCAGCATTGCCTTGGAAACTCAGGCTTCTTATCCCCAGGCCCACCCTGCTCCTCCCTGCACAGGGTTGCCATGGTAACAATTAGAGGCACTGAGGTTCTCGCTGAGGCTGCAGAATGGCATGAATCCTGCCTGAGCCGAGGGTGGGAGTGTATCCTGGTATTCCCCACGGATGGAGAGTCCCCGGCCCCTCTCACTTTTCAGGACATAAGGCCAAGGGGCCACGGGGCTGTTAGATGTTGATGGGTTGGGGGATGGAAACCAGCTCTATTGAGTCCACAGCTCTGCCCCTTCTCTGGACCACAAGCTGACTCCCTAAACATGGCCATCTGCTAAAAGGGGCAGGACTCACTAGGACCCTTCTCAAATGCCTGAAACACAAAAATCTCAATAGCCCTCCTTCTATGGACAGTCTTCGAGCAATAATAGAAATGCCTACCATGCATTGAGCACCCGCTGAACTCTGTGCTCGGTGCTTCTCGCACAGTGGCTCATGAAGCACTCACCACAGGGCTGGGCAGTACATCTTTCCTCGCCCCATTGTTCATTGTTGTTGTTAGTGCCCTCGAGTCAATTCCCACTCCTCGCGACCCTGTGTACAGCAGAGCAGAACCCTGCCGGTCTTTTTGCGCCATCCTCTCACCTTCCAGCGCTCTATCAGACGATGCTCCCTGCTATTCATAGGGTTTTCATGGCCAGTTTTTTGGAAGTGGGTGGCCAGGTCCTTCTTCCTAGTCTGTCTTAGTCTGGAAGCTTCTCTGGATTCTGTCCATCATGGGTGACCTGCTGGTATTTGAAATACCAGCGGCAGAGCATTCAGCATCACAGCAATACACAGCCACCACAATGTGACAACCAATAGACGGGTGATGTGGTTCCCTGACTGGGAAACTAACCTGGGCCGCAGCAGTGAGAGCACTGAATCTTAACCACTAGACCAGCAGGGCTGGCTATCCTAGTTGTGGAACTTTAGGCTTAGAGAAGGCAAGTCATTGCCCCCAGTCACGCATTCAGCAAGTGGAGCATCCAAGGAAGGCCACTCAGTGTAGGCAGCGTCTTTAAGAGTCACTGATGAATGATTATCCAAAGGCTACCTACTAGACACTTCCTCAGACGGGGAGCTCACTACCTAAAAGAACAGCCTTTTGCACAGCGGGGAAGCCGAGAAACAGGAAGTCCTTCCCAAGAGTGAGCAGAAACCAGCCTCCCTGAGCGTGCCTCCCCTGGACCCAGGCGTGCAACCTGGGACTTTGCAGAGCCTCACAGCCGTGCCGGGCAGCAGCCCCCGAGGCAATGCCTTCATCCCCCACCATCCTGGAACAGCGCTCGGCAGCTCTAGAAATTCTTCCATATAGAGCTGTCAGATGTTGATTAATTGATGGATTACTCTTTGGGGCTCATTCTCCAGCCAGACACAGGGCTCAGTCTCTGATCAGGGTCAAGTCTCAGTCAATAGCAGGGGCCAGGGGCTGTGTACCTGCCCAAGGTCAAGTTTACTGTCTGTACCTGGGTCAGAGATCTGTGAACAGACTGTTCTGCATGCAAAGCTTCCAGGCCCTTCCAGGGGTCATGCTGCAACCTTGGCCTCATTAGCACAAGACTCTCACCAACCAGCTGGGCCCATCTGGTTTCTTATTAATCCAAAAGTGAGATGGAGAAAGCAGCCTCCTTGAGAGCAGGCAGCCTGGGATAAAACAGCCTGCCAAGCATGCCATTGCCTCCTCTTCCCCGAAGCCAGGAAAACATCCTGCCCTCCTCTCAGCTGTGGCCTCCAGATCCTTCCCCCATGGCCAGACCACAAAGCTTTGGCTGGTGACCCAGCAGTGCTTCCTGTGGGGACAGAGGGGAGGCAGGTGGGAGGAAGAGCTAGGAGCAAAGGAAAGACTCTGTGGGGGAGGGGCGTGGCTGGGAGCAGAGGAAGTGGATGTCATGAGGTCATCCAAGGTCCAGCTGTGCCCAGCTGTTACACCTGCCTCTTCCCTTTGGGTAAATAATTCTCATTTCGCACTCTACATGTCGTTGCAGAGGCTATTCTTATTACATAAAAAGCCACTTCCGTCCCAATTCTACATAACCAAATTCAATTTCCTATCTGCCATCCTTCTTGGACCAACTCAGCTGCTACCGTCTCCGTGAAGCATTCCCTGATCCCCTCAGCCTGAACAGACCACTCCCCACTCTGACTTCCTTGTTGGAGCTATTGGTGGACAAATCTAATCATTCCTATTAGACTGAGCCCCTTGGGGGCAAGACTCATGATTGACTCGTGTCTGTACCATTCATAATGCCCAAGGCTTGCACACATAGTAAATTTAAGATAATTGTTTATTTATTGGATCGAAGGATACGTGGATGGAGGAATGCATTTATGAATGAAAAGATAGGATCAGAATTCTAGGTTGAGTTCCCAAGGAAGCAAACTCTGAGACAGAATGTAGCGTCCAAGATGTTTATTAAAGAGTGCTCTTGGGATCACCATCAGTGGAAGGAAGCAGGATTGGGCAGAGGGGAAGTCAAGCTGCAATGCGGGCCCAACAACAGCCTTGGTTGACATCATGAGGAGCTCTGGAGCAAGAACGGACCTTCAGAGTTGTTCTGATGGGTCACAATGGTCAGGCCTTTATACTTATGCCCTGGGAAGGGGCATGACCTTGGGCAAGACAGCTGTCTGTGGCTGAGATAATCCTTGAAGGAAATGACCTCTAAAGGCTCTTTGACACCAGCACTCCTAGCAGTTGGGGCAACAAGTCCTTAATTGCAAGGGGATCTGGACAGCACATCACAGTGTCCACCACAGATGGACATGATGGATGATGGATAAGTGCATAGTTGGCTGGATGGACAGTTGGATGGTTAGAGGATGGATTCATAGATGACACGTGAATGGATTATTGGATGAATGGACATCTGGATAATGGATGGATGGATGGAGGGATGGATGGATGGTTGGATGGATGGATGGATGGATGGATGGATGGATGGATGGATGGTTGGGTGAATGGGTATCTGGATGATGGATGGGTGGGTGAATGTACGGTGGATGCACCGATGCATGGATGATGGATGGATGAATTCATAGATATATGAATTTGTGGATGATGAATGGTTGGGTGAATGATTGGCAATGGATGCACAGATGCATAAATAGATGATGTTTTCATTTCATGTCATTTAAGTAACTGGACCCTCCCAGCTACTCAGCTGCTTCTTCCTTTTCCCTTCGGCAGATTCAAGGAGGAAGCCCAAATAGCACTCTTAGCAAATGAAATGATCTAGAGGGTGAAGCAGAACTCTCCAGCATCACCACACAACATATGGGGGGCTCTTGGGAACTATTACCTGGATCTACAGCCAGTGCCTATAAGTTGTTAAGATAAATGTCCCCACTGGCCCATGACAAGCATGAGGGTAGTGAGACCAGCAAGTGAGCAGTGGGCAGCCACGTGAACCCCATGGCTCTGCTATAGATGGAAAGAGTCCCTGTACTACCAAGAGGAAGGGCAAATCTAACTCAAGGGTGAGGGTCTTCCTCCTTCCACTGAAGGCCAGGCCCAAGGATCCCCTCAGGCCATGTCACCCTTTCACCTAGAGGGACAGGACTGGCTTCTGTCAATGGCAGCACAAAGCCCCTCTCTATAATAAGGGATTTTGCAACTAATCCCCACCCGCTGCCCGTGCATCATGACCCAGCTAGTATGGGATGCTCTCAGGGTAAGTGCAGGCTGCAGAACAGCATTTAGGGGCTGCAAAGATCGGGGGCATCCACCAAGGGTTGGTGACAAGACATTGACCAAGGAAGCTTATTGTCCCATGTCTTGGGCAGCTTTCACTCACGGCAGGACAGAGCCTGCAGAATCATTTGGAGTAAAGGAGAGGCCCGTGTCTGGATGTGGGGAGCCCTAAGCATGCTTATCTTTCCCACTCTCCCTGAGCATGCTCCTCCTAGCTTGAGATTCTTTTCTCCTCCTATGGGGTACCCTTCCAAAGTTAGGGGTCCTCCCTCGCAGGGCTGTGAAGCTGGGCCTTCTCTGGTCTCAGGAGGAGCCTTGAGATAACGGAATATGAGGGTCAGAGGGAAGCATAGAAGTCACCTTACTTAATTCACCATACACTGTGTGAACTCTCGGCACAGTCTCCAGCCTTAGCTTACACACACTCCCGGTGACTAGACATCCATGACTTACCTGGGCAAGTTTTCCAGTCTAGAATTGCTTTAATTGTTTAACAATTCTTCCTTTTACCCCACCTTCCTTCTCCCATCTATGGAGCTTGTGGCAGAAAGAACAAGCTGGATCCCTCTTAAAAACAGAAGCAGTTCTAGCATCCCCAGTAACCTCTTCTCCAAGCCACATATTCCATACACCCTCTGTCATTCCTTAACACAAGGTTTCCTGTCTCCTGGCCATCCTGGCCATCCTAGCCCCCTACTTTGAATATGTCCCAGTTTCTCTCCTTTTTGGCACCCAGTAGAACTCAGTACTCCCAGAGTGGCAGATCAGACTGGAGTCAAATGGAACTCTCTCCTCCCTATTCCTCTATTAATCTAGGTTCAGACCACGGCAGCAGTTTTGGCAGCCGCATCATACTATTGATTCATTATGACACTACCGACAGCTAAAACCCTAGGTCATTTTTATATTTGCTACTGATGGTCTATCTATCCTCCTATTCAGTACTGCTCTGGGTGCTTCTTTGGGGATGTAATTATAGGACCCCTCATTATTTCTGTTCAATTTCATCTTTAGGTTTGGTCCATCACTCAATCCCATAGAGATGTTTTTAGATCCTGGTTCTGTCATGAGAGGAATTTATCATCCCTCCCAGCACTGTGTCTTCTGCCAATTTGATGGGCTTACCATATCCTTTTAGGGCTCTAGAGGAGGGGTATAATCGCCCCATTGACCTACTGACCACCTGTTGTAGCCAGTCTCCAAAATAGCTCCCAATGATCCCCGCCTGTTAGTGTCCACATGCTTCTTTGGTCCCCTCTCACATTGTACCAGGATTGGTCTGTGTGACCAACAGAATACAGCAGAAGTGACAATAATTCACTTCCAAGATTCCATCTGGGGCACTCTCTCTCTCCTTCTCTCTCTCTTTCTCTCTCTCTCTCTGTCTCATCACTCTGGGAAAGGAAGCCACATCCTGAGCAGCCCCGTGGAAAGTCCCATGTGCAAGAAACCAAAGCCTTTCACCAACAGTCAAGTGGATGAGTACGGAAGTGGATCCTCCAGCCCAGTCAAGCCTCAGATGATGGCAGCCCCAGCTGACATCTTGGTTGTAGCCCTGTGAGACAATCAGAACTACCCAGCTAAGCCACTCCTGGATTCTGACCCTCAGACAGTGTGAGATAATAAATGTTTGTTGTTCTAAGCCTGTAAGTTTGGGGTAATTTGTTAGGCAGCAATGGATAACTAATACAGCCCCTCACATACATCCAGGAAGGAGGAGTTGATAGTCAGGTTGCAGGTCCCAAGACAACAATGGGCCACATGGACTGTGCATTTGAAAATGTTACTCACGTGGGATTGGCTCTTTTCTCTTCCTTTTCAATCCATGTCTTCTGATCAGTTAGTCACTAGGGTCTTCCCTTCCTGCCTGCCCCGACCATAACCCCACCATGGGAGGAGGCCAGACCCTCTAGCTCTGTCTGTGGGGCTCTCCTCTCCTCTGGCTTGTGTTACAGAAACAAGAGGTTATAACCCTTTCCTGCACGGAAGGGGGCTTAGTCTCTAGATATGTCTTAGAACTCGGGCACATTTTGTCTCTGGTTTCAGGCAACTGCCTAGTTTGGGGCTTAGAAGGAGGGAAAGCTTCTTCCCCACCCCACTGAAGCCTCTAGCTTACTCCGTGTGGTCCAGCCCACAGTATCACAGAGCTCTTCACCAGGAGATCAGACATCAACACAGCAAATAATAAAGTGGTGATTGGACTTCCCATTTTCTCTCCTCCCTTGGGACCCTCCCGGGGAGGGCTGGCTGTGATGTGAGGCAGAATCCTGGCCATATCCTTCTCTTTAGACCAGAGCTTCCAAGCTAGTGAGCTGTGAATAAGTTTTGAGTGTGCCCCACATATTGATCCCCTCGGGCCTTGAGGTATTGATCCCCTCAGCCCTTGGAGCAGCTGAGTAGAGGCTGGGATAGCCAGATTCCAGGCCAGTCACCTCAGGCTGTGCGCTGTTTCTTAGGATTTCCCCAGCAGACTGTACAAATATTAACAACTTCCATGAGGGCAATGATGTGGGGAAAAAAATGTCTGCAGCACTACCCTCAACAAATACCTTTGAATGACCCCCCATACTCTTTGTCTTCATTCAAGTCATTGATAAAAGTGCTAAACAGTGCAGGTTCAAGGACAAAAACCCAACCACCAGGAACCTCCTGCTAGGTGGACATTGAGCCATTCATCAACACTGCATGTGTTCATCTAAATACTACTCTACCCAGATTGCTTTCCATCCTTCCATATTTCTCCATCTGGTCCACATGGATATCATGACGTACCTTGTCAAATACTTTGCTAATTTTGCAATCCCAGATGAATTAGTGGATTAAGGTAGTCATCATCAACGGCTGATAACATATAAAAAGAAATCGCCCAATCGTTATGCATCTCCTGATGAATACACAACACTACCCATGCAGAGGGGTGCCAGTTATCCAGCTCTTGTTTCTCAGCTCCAAGCCCCCTCCCCTCCCTGCTCTGAGATGCAGGGACTGGCTCTCTGGGAAACACCCTTCTCCTCTGCAGGTTGATCTCATGTTCGGCTCTGCCCACAAGGACACTGAGGGGAGACTGGAAGGCAGGAGAAGGGAGAAGGGACTTACTACTTCCTCCTGGCTTGCTGGATCTGACGCCATTGCTCCAGCGCTGATCATTTATCATGTCCCCTTCGAGGACCCAGCAGCAGCAGCTGGCTGGTGGCCGCTGGGAAGTCTGAGCCCCAGCTCTGCAGTTCTAGATTCTGTACCCCAACCTCTTCCCCTCGTTCCCCAGCCCTAGGGATGGTGACTGCATCCTATAATTATTACCTCTGTCAAAATGCCCAAAATGGGGTTTCTGTTTTCCCAACTGAACCCCTAAATGATACAGGACTTCACCACAAATCAAAGAAAAAAAAAGAAATTCAACCTGAACCTGATCAAATCTCTAGATCTAACCATCAATTTAGACTGCTAAATTTTGTGGTAAAATTTGTTATGCAGCAACAGACAACTAAGACATGTGTGATAATGATATTATGATATGGTTTTCTGTGGCACAATGAAATATTTATATAGGATTTGCTTCAAAATAATTGGGGGGAGGGAGGTGGAGGGAGAGAGTGTGGTTGCGAGTGAAACACTAATAGACCAAGAGTTGAAAATTGTTCAAGTTGTGGGATGGGTAGATTGGGTTCACTATGCTATTCTTTCTATTTTATGTTTTTTGATCTTTAAAATTAAAGTTTAAAGAAGGCTTGATCAAGTCCTGTAGGGCTGTCAAAGGGAGAAATTACGTTACTTAATGAGATTTGTTCTGAGTGAACCCATGTTGGGTCCCAGTGTTGCTCACTTCCATCTCTAGATGCAAACCACACATGTAACAACCCATCTTCCTATCTTGCATGGAGAAAAGTGTGCTGATCTATAGTTTCAGAATCTACATTCTTCCCCCTTTTGAGAAGTGGAAGGGTATACACTCCTCACCTGTCTTCGGGAACACTTCCTACTCTGTGTTTTCTCAAGAACGGAGACAGTGGGCCAGGAATCTCCTTTGCAAGTGTTCTAGGACTGTGAGTTCTCTCTTCAGCCTGGAGCATGGAGCTCATTTAGAGCAGCCAGGTAAGCGCGGGTAACTTTGTCACCCATCTCTCGTTTCCATTCCATGTTTGTTTTGCCAAAAAGAAGAGACAGGAGTCAAAAAGCAGACGAAGAACTCCATTCTGTTCATCCTTAAAAGACATGATGCCATCTTCCCCAAGCTCTGCTGGACCTAAGCATAAATATATCAGGAAAATGGGAACCAAAAGAAAGAGAAAAGCAATACGGAAAATAGACAGTGTAAAATTCAAGGCGAATGCATTAAACAGGGCCAAGAGAGTCATTTGATATTGATAAAAGTTATGATCAATAGTGAAATCATAGTCAGGTCCATGAACTTTAATGGACCGGAGAACATAGCATTGAAATATATGAGGCATAAACTCTTAGAAGAGTGAGTAGAAATTGACAGAAATTCAATTATAATGGAAGACCTTAGCATACTTGTCTCAATCCTTGTAAGATCAAGAAGACAAACTTAATAAAGCAATAAGAGACTCAAACTGTATCATTAATATCTGAATTAATAGACATTGAACTTACATCCTGCAAACAAAGACTGTATCTTTCTGTGAAGTGTTTGTGCACTTTTACAAAATTGATCATCTACCAAGTCACAAATCAACTCTAGTAAATTCCAAATAGTAGGAAGCATACAGTTACCTTCTCTGACCAAGTGTTATAAAACTAGAAACAAATAGTAAAAGTTTAAAAAACAAATTTTAAAAGTCACCATTTGGAAAATTTTTTATAGACACCATTTTAACCCAAGTAGTGGATCTTTTATTCCTGATTTTCTTTTTGCTATAAATTTCACAAAAAGCCCTTTCTGTCATCCTTGGTGTTTTAGAAAGACTTAGTCCTGTTTCCTGAAACCGTCTACTCACACCTATCAGAGAAGGCATTGGCTTTTTGGACCATGCGGTATCCATTTTATCTCCTTTTGGTAGTGGTGCTTCATTTCCTTCTGGGGAGGCACCGTCCCCCGGTCTCAGTTCATGGAGAGGGCTGGTGTTGACTTCACCTGTCCCCTTCCCCACTGGTGGACACGTGACACCAACCTGGTCAATGAAAGCACTGCATTCCCTGACCACAGTGATTCAGAAATGGCCACGTGGACCAATCCAGTCAATGAGACATTTGCTAGGACTGCTGGCCTCCGTCTCCTTCTGGACTTGAACCTGGGAGCCTGTAAGTCTGAAGCTGCTGCCACCCGGTTATCGTGGGAGGAAGCCCCGTGTAAGAATGGAGCCAGGATGGACTCCTGTGCTGTGTCCCATGACGTCATTTGAGCTCCTGAATCAAACCATACCTGAAACCAGACCTACCTCTAGACTTTTCAGTAAAGTCCCTTTTAGTTTAACCCAGCTTGCAGGGAGTTTTCTGTTACTTGGTTTTTTCTTCCCTCTTAGAACCTGCCCTTTTAAGCCTCATGTCTTTAGATACCATTCTTTTAATCCTCATTGAATTATTTGGAATTGAATGATCTAAATTGCATTTTTTTTTTTTAGAATTCCCCAACTCTTTCTTGAGCAGTCTTCCCCTCTAGAGTCTCATGCCATGAATCATTCATACCATTTGTCACGTTTATCCATCATTTCCGTCTTTTTTCCAGAACGTTTAAAATCTCTGTCTCTCTCAGTCATTGCTTTTTCCATGTGGATTGCCTCAGGTAGACTCTTGTGCAGCTGCTCTGTTTCTCTGAGAGACAGAGAGGGACAGACAGGCAGACAGAGAACAGGTTAGGATACAAATGGTTGTCCAGCCCACTCCAAGGCAGGATATTCCACCAGGTACACATGGTATCACATTTTCTCTTACAACAACCCCATGGGAGAAATATTTAAATGCCCATCCTACAGCAAGGACAGCAAGTCTCTTCCCCAAGATCACTCCAAAGGCAGGAGAAGGAGCCAGAGGTCAAAACCAGGTCTGCCCGATGCCCAAGCCTTTCCATTCTCTCTACCACACCAGACGGCCCCCCTCTGGGCTATTGTGTCCTCAGGGAGGCCTCTGGGTCACATTCTGAGAAGCAGCCCATGTGAGCAGGAGGGAGCTTGGGGAAAGGGTGGGAGAGGTTGACTCAGTTTCCCCAGGGAAGAAGCAGCAGTTTGGGATACAGATGCCCCTGTTATAGGCCTCTGTGTGTGTGCCCAAGTCTTCCCCTCCCTGCCTCTGTGGAGTCCCCAAACAGCTGTCAGTGTCAGACAAGCTGAGAGGGCACCGAGCCTTGTGGCTGGTACCTTACAGGGACACGGAGACCAGAGAGAAAAGGTCACGTGTGGTCTCTGTCTGCTCTAACCCTGCCCCCGCCTGCCTCCATACCCAGGACCTGACCACGGGGGAAACTGCCCACTCTGGATGGATGTCACTCCCTCACCACCTGTTCCCACCCTGGGAACCGAAGCCCTCAGCAGGGCATCCCCAGCTGCAGGATGGAGCTCGCCTTCCAGCCCGTGGCGCAGACCCGAAGTCCTGCTCTTCACTGTTCTCTGTCTGAATAGGGACTCTGAGAAAAGCACTAGAGACACCCTCTTGAGGGGAGAGAGATGTTCTCTTATTGAGGGGAGAGGGCAGTTTGGGAATTTTTTTATTTCATGATCATCGAAGTTGAAGCTTGACAAATGAAAGTTTGTTCTGTTAGTCCCAAGGGTGCCTTTGTCAGCAAACCTCTGCCTCAGAATCCCCAAGGCAGATGGGTCCAGGACCCTCTGGTCTCTCCCAACCCCTCTTGAAAGCATTTTCCATCAAGGTTCCCACCAAAAGAACCCTCTCTCATCATGCTCAACCAATATCTATAAAATAACTACCTCCTATTGGGCATCTATTACACCAGGCAGTTTAGGTACATTATCCTTAACGTGAGCACTAGCCCTTATATGGTAGATGTGACTGTCCCCATTTCACATGCAAAGAAACTGAGGCTCACAGAAATTAAGAAATCCAAAATCACATGAGTGGTCAGGGGAAGAGTTGAGACTTGACCCCAGGTTGGCTAACCCTCCTTTTTCCACTGTTGGGCATCACCACCAGAAAGAAGGTCACAAATTCACCGTCTCTTATACCAACTAGGCCACCAGAGCCAGGTATAAATGTGCAGTTGGTGGGTGGATGGTCCACGCCCCTAGGAGCCCCTCCATTCTCCTGCAGTGTTACTTATATGGATATCAGTCTACATTACTAGAGAGTGGGCATCTCTAAGAGCTGGGTCTGACCCTCCTCACGCGCCCCGACACTGTGATTTGTGTAGGGGCACAGGAACATCTGCCATATTTGTGATTACTCCTCCCCCTTAGAAAAGCTTTTCATTTGGGGAAATTCTCTCTGAGGTCTGCCTTCCCAAGTATATTTCAGAAGTCAACTCCCAGGCTCCCTTGCAAGGAGAGTCCCTGACTCAGAACTGAATCTCAGGCGAAAAACAGGCACAGCCTTCTGTTTTGTGGTCCAACTCTCAGGGTGGCCTCAGTTACAAGGTCAACTTCCGGTGGCAGAGGAGACCGCGGTTGCAGCGAAGTCGGCTCCTGGCTCCCAGCTCAAGGCAGCTGCTGCAGCAGCAATAATTCCCCGCCTCGAGACAGTTCTGCGGCGCGGTTCCGACGGTTTCTCCCAGATGCCTCGCTCAAGTCTTTCTCCTGCCCTCCCCATGACTGTGCATTATCTCATAGAGTTTAATAAATCCCTTTTCTGCTTAAACTAGCCACAGTGGGTTCCAATAGTTGCAACTCAGTAAATGTTTGGCAAATGAACATTTTAAAATCACCCCTCACACTGGAGGCTGGAGGGGAAGCCCATTGCCCGGCACGTCTAAACCCTCCCCCTCCGCCTCCTCGCTAGATGCCCGCATCCCTCAGCAGCTGCATCAACGCAAGTGGGACGCAGCCCAAGGCGTTGTGGGACCTGGCACAGAGCCTGGCACACAGGAGACCCAAGGCAATATTTATTGATTGTTATGTTTCTCCTAACTCGCCTGCATCCCAGGATCCCCTGACCTGCTTTTCGAAATTCCCATCCACTGAATTCTTTTCATGTGCCAGGCACTGGCTAGAGGGCTTTACAACCACCAGCTCATCTAATCTTAAGAGCGCCTTATAAGGGGGTAGTCTCATCAGCATATTGAAGATGAGGACTCTGAGGCTTGGAGACCTGAAGCGGCTTGTCCAAGGTCACAGCCTAGAAGCAGCAAGGTCAGGCTTGTACCCAGGACTGTCTGACTCCAGAACCTGAACACCCCACCCCCTTCGCTCTGCTGTACAAAGGGTGGCCTGGGAGGTGGGCGCTCGGCCTTAGGAAGCCCAGCTGCCGGCAGGGGAATATGGCCAACTCCAGTAAGCCCTACTGGAGATTTGGGAATTAACGGCTGGCCAGGCTGGAGCCCCAGATGCTCTAATTTAAAACAGGAAGACTTAAAACTATTGTACTTTTCTCTTTTAAAAGCAAATGTTATAAAGAATTTCTGAACACCTGTGGCTATTGTCTAAGGCTACACAATGGTTCGGACATTCCCCACTGTGGAGGGCTCTCTCAAACTCGTGAGGATCGGAGCAACAACAATCCTGTTTTTGCTACAGGAGCTGGAGCAGGCTCCAAGGGTCCCTGTTATGGACTGAATGTTTGTGTCCCCCTAAAAGTCCCTATAATGAAATCTAATCCACAGTGTGATGGCATTCGGAGATGGGGCGTTTGGGATGTGATGAGGCCATGAGAGCGGAGCTCTCATGAATGGAATTAGTGCGCTTACACGAAGAGGTCAGAGAGCTGGCTCACCCTCTCTCTCCACCAGGTGAGGGTACAACCAGAAGTTGGTGAGGATCCAACCGGAAGTTGGTGAGGATACAATGAGAAGTCGGACTCTGCAGCCAGAAGAGGGCTCCCACCAGAACCCAACCCTGCTGGCACCCTGATCTCTGACTTCCAGCCTCCTGAACTCTGAGAAATAAATTTCTGTTATCTATAAGCCACCTAGTTTATGGCATTTTGTGATAGTAGCCCAAACTAAGACAGTCCTCCCTCCCCAAGCCTTCTCCCCCACAACTTCTCAGCTTTGGGGTGGGGGCTGCCAGCAGGAAGTGGAGCTGTCTGGGGGAACACAGGTAGAGAGCACCTCCCACCAGGTAAATCTCATCTGCTCTGACAGGTGATGGTCCCGGAGGACTGGGGTTGGAGAGAGAGGGAAGGTCAGCTAGGATGCTAATGTTCTTCCTCACAACATACAGAGCTCACTCACAGGCCTGTGTTGGGGGCTCCAACACAGGGACTGTTTGAGGAGGGGGTCTAAGCATCCCTCAAGGCTTGTTAGGGTGAACATAAACCTTGCCCTGAAGAGACATCGATTAGATGTCAGAAATGCATGACCTCTGTGTGCAAAGGCCAAGGTGAGGGCTAGCTCGGGTCTGGGCCTCCAACTCAGAGTTTGTAAACTGGAGACCAGTAGGCTGAATTCATCTCCTCTGTTTTGTTTGGCTGGCAAAGTGCTTCCCCACCCCAAAAAAAATTTTTTTTAATTATTTTCTAGCATCTTCCAGTTGGGAGATTTCACAGTCTAGTGAGCCCCGGGACTTAATGAGCACAGAGCCGTTTAAGAGTGGAAAGTCTTAGTCTACTTAGTCAAATTAAGCATGCATATATACCTTTACCAGAAATTCCCTCCTGGTTATAGATCCAAGAGAAATTGTCACACAGATCTGGAAGGAGCGGGTAGAATCTCTGCTTCAGTTCTGTTTGAGGCAGGGGAGAGGAGGGAGGAGGTTTAGAAGCAATCTAGGCCTCCATCACTGGGGGATGGATAAGTGTGGTGGATACAGCAATTAGAGCAACAGCCTAGATGTACATACAGCAACCTGGATGGAACTGTGAAAACATAAATGCTGAGAAAGAAAAAAACATAGAATTAGGTTTTTAGCACAATGCTATTTACATACATTAAAATACATGCACATAAAACAATGTAGGTTTCATAAAATCATAAAAATAAAAGCAAGTATGTCGAGTGCATTGAGTGCAGAGGAAGGAGCCAGAAGTGGGACAAGGAAGTGATAGAGAAATTCATCCAGATATCTTTGCGTGGACCAATGACGCAAATGTCAGGAACTGAGAAGTGGGTTAAAATCAATTCTGAGTTTCCTGAGATTGAACCTGAAAAAGCCTAGAGGTCTGTCCCTTAGGGGTCCGGGAAGAGGGATCAAGGACTAAAAGAGGAAAGGTCCTAATGTTTCTCTGCATGAGTGGCCAACGTTGGGCCTCAGACTCCCTGAGCAGAGCTATCATGGGCCTTAACTAGGTCCATTCATTATTCCTTCCTAAGGGTAGTACTCACCTCACAGCTGTGTGGTTCATTGTCCTGCCCTCGAAAAGCTCACGGCCTGGTGGAGAGTCAGGAAAGTGACCAGGCCTCAGAGGTCTGGGTGTGGGGTGTACATACATGAGAATCTAACCGAGCTTGGGGAGTCGGCGAGGCTTGCTGGAAGAGGCGACATCCGAGCTGAGCCCTGAAGAAGGGGCTCAGCCTGGCTGAGTGGCTCTGTCAGTGACTTGCTGGGGGGCTTCGGCAGATCCCTTCCCAATCTGAGCTTCAGTTTGGTAATCCATGAAAGATGAAGGCTGAGCTCTAATTTGGGGGTTTGCTAAATTGTGAAGTCCCACAGATGTACTTGAGGAGCCACTCTAACATCCAGAGTGACCAAGCAAGGCTTGAGGCCCCTATCCAAGCCTCAGTTTACCTTTGGTGATGAGCTCAGAGATGTGCAGCCCAGATCCCCCTTCAAGGAAGGGTGTGGTGCCCTGGCTGTCGAGAATGCCCCTTCAGCATCCATCTCAACTGCAGAGAGCCACCATCGCAGGTCACACCCTTCCTGGGGTGGCCCGCATCTAATGACTGACCAAAGAGGCTGGTGGGATAGAGGCCTGGTCATCTTGGCCCCTTCAGACGACTCTAATGGACCACTGCTGGCTGCAGAGCCCCCTGGGGGTTGGCCTGGGCTGTCTTTGGATCTGCCTCCCAGCCTGGCTTCTCCCTCTGCCCAATCCTGCTTCCTCCCCTCCCTTCCTCGGGGCTCAGCCCATGGACCCTCCCTGGTAAACATCCTGCCTCCTGGGGAACCCGACCTCAAACACTATTTGATATATTAAAATTTGCTTAGAAAGCAGCAAAAACAATATTATCAATGTTATGTGTTATCGGCCAGTTATTAACTATTAGTCTGCTGCCGAAAACTAACAAACTTCAAAACAAACAGACTGAATTCATCTCCAGCTATAACATTTGATGAGAGCAGCCAGAGAGTCAGTCATCAAACGCCACTGACCAGTAGAGCACAGCTTTGAAGCCCCGAGTTGAACACAACCCTGAGTACGTGGTTTTGAACCTTAGATAGCAGTTTTAGTGTTATTTTCTATAATAAGCTCTCTTGGGTATTTCCTCGTGTTTTCAGTTATTAATTACCCTCACTTTGTGCAGTATTATTGATTTATGGGCACAAAGGTTGATTTTTTTCTGCTACGGGATACTGTTTTCTTGAGAGTCAGGTTTACACAAAGAGCTAAAATGGTCATAGCCATCTGAACCCCAGGCGCCTGGCAGGATTTTATTGAAGAAAAGAAGAGAAGAGAAGAGAAGAGAAGAGAAGAGAAGAGAAGAGAAGAGAAGAGAAGAGAAAAGAACAACTCAGGGAGGGGAGGGGGGAATAATAATAATGTCAATCCTCATTAATTGAGCACCTACTGCACGCTGGGAGCTGGGCTGAGAGCTTGACAAAGTATGAGCTCATATGGCCACCCTATGAGCTGGGCCTTTAATAATCCTGTGGTATGTATGCAAGACTGAAGCTGAGTGTGACTAAACGATTTGCCCAAGATCCCAGAGCTAGGAAGTGGCAGAGCCAAGACTTGAACCCACATCTCTGTGACTCCAAAGCCCGGACACGAGGCCCACACCACCTGCCACAGTCAAGTCACACTACAACACTCTGGAAGCCAAAGTCAGGTTCGAGCTGCTCATAGCGCAAGACATGAGGCAAGATGTACCCCTGGGGTCCTAGAAAGAAGAGCGATTGAAACCAGGTGTGATCAGAGAGTGTGGCCTCATGATGAATTACTCTTTGGAGAGACCCTGAAGCCTTCTGCAAAGTGTGGGAGCCAGGAGTCCAGGGAACCCCAAGTCGGGGTGTGTCCCCGGCAGCTCTGAACTCAGAAGTCCTGTGTCCCTCGGCACCTGAGTGCCCTGACCCCATCTACCCACCATAATTTTTCCCCAAAAGGGAGGGGCAACTCCACGTTGGAAGCCCATCCCCGAATCAGGGCAGCCTTGCTCCTCCTAGCACAAGAGTTGCCATAGCAACCATTTGAGGCAGCTGAGATCTTCACTAAAGAAGGATTCCCCCACAGAGAGGGAGGGAGATGGGACCACAGAGGAGAAGTGGGGAGGGAAATTCTTGGAGGGTGTGGTGATTCACCTAGTTCTCTTCCGGTGGGTAGAGCGGCCTGAGTCAGTTCAGAAAAGTGGGGCACACGGAAGGTTACAGCAAGATTGCTCAGGGACTTCACACCTTGGCACGCAGAGAAAATGATCAAATTTGCACAATACATTGGAGCGAACTGGAGGTGACTTGGGATCATCTATAGGAAACAGGGTGAGAAAAACTGTATTACATTTTCTTTATATTACAGAATTTTGATAAGAAAAATAAGTACAAAGTAATAGAGAGAATATTAAATATTGACTATGTATAAAACTTCCTAATAAAATCTTTTCAAAAAATTTATTGAGAAAAGAGCTTTCTTCCATGAATACAGTTTTTTAAATATCAGGCTTTAAAGATTTTATTTATTTATTTTTTCCCCCAAAGCCCCAGTAGATAGTCGTATGTCATAGCTGCACATCCTTCTAGTTGCTGTATGTGGGACTCAGCCTCAGGATGGACGGAGAAGTGGTGCCTCAGTTCGCGCCCGGGATCCGAACCCGGGCCGCCAGCATCGGAGTGCGCGCACTTAACCACCAAGCCACGGGGCCGGCCCTAAATATCAGGCTTTACATGTGAAATGGCCACACACAATTCTTGATGGGGGCTTTTTAATGATGATCTCTTGAAATTCTTGAAAGTCAGTATCAACAGGAAACTTTTGTTCACACAAGGACATGATAAAAACTGTAAGACCATTTTATAACCATTCAAAAATGTATCACTCTTCAAATTATATTAAAAGAATCTAACAGCCCTTCCTTTTCTTTCTTTGACAAATGTAATATTGAAACTTCTTGTGATAATATGAATGGATTATGAATACAATCAAATGTTTCGTATCAAGTATTTCAAAATAATGATGAGGTTCTAATTTGCAAAGCGTGCGTGTATTGTTAGAACTCTCGCCCCATAGCTAACGTGGATGCCACTAAAAGGCACACCATCTACAGGTGGGCTTAAGTTGGTGTCTTATGCAAAGACAAGGATTTGGAGCCTTCTCGTCGAGGTGCTCTGCCCTGGAGGTCTTACCCAGCTGCCTTGTCACCCCCTTCATGACTTGGCCCACATTGGTCTGGGCACCGTGCTTCCGGGACGTGGGGAATGTGAATTCCTCTTGCAAGCCCAGAGGCCCCGTATCCACAATGGGAAGCACAGAGCTCCGCAGCTGTCTGCTGACACAGGTGTCCAGGTGGCAGAACACCTCCTTAGCGATGCCTAGCCCAACCTGGTGCCCAGTGTGGCTCTTCATCATGAAGCCGGCTGGAACCACGGGCCTGTTCTGCCTCTAGAGAGAACAGGATGCCTGGGCCCTGTCTGGTAAGGGGACCGGCGATCCCAGTTTGCCTGGGACTGAGAGGTTTCCAGGGATGTAGTTCTTTCAGTGCTAAGATTGGGAAAGTCCCAGGCAAAGCAAAAGGAGCTGGTCATCCTGCATAGCCACCTGAAGGGTATGAGAATCAGTTCCTGGCTGCACATCTGTAACCCATTCACTGCACACACGTTGGAAAGCTCTGGATTAGAGCAGGGTTTCTCAATCGTTCATGTGCACATGAGTAATCTGGTGATCTTATTGAAAATTAAGACTCTGAATCAGTAGGTCTGGGATGGGGCCCAAGATTCTACTTTTCTAACAAGTGCCCAGGCGATGTAGATGCTGCTGGTGCATGGCCCACTTGGAGCTGCAAGGGCTTGCATCATAGCACTGAAACCAAAGACAAGACTCCATCACTGTGAGAGGAAATTTCCAACAGCCCCCCCCCGAAGGAAAAGAGCAGAGATGGGTCACTGAAATCCACCCCCACCATTTGAAAACCAACCATCCCAGGGCCAGCTTGGCGGTGTAGTGATTAAGTTCACGCACTCCCCTTTGGCAGCCCCGGGTTTGCAGGTTCGGATCCCAGGCACAGACCTACACACCGCTCATCAAACCATGCTGTGGCGGTGTCCCATATATAAAAGTGGAAGAAGATTGGCACAGATGTTAGCTTAGGGGCAATCTTCCTCAAGCAAAAAGAGGAAGATTGGCAACGGATGTTAGCTCAGAGCCAATCTTCCTCACCAAAAAAAAGAAAAAGAGAAAATCAACCATCCCCAAAGGCCCACAGATTTGGAAAGTTGCTCTCTGCAGAAAGCAAACATCACCTATGAGGACAGATTTCCCATTGCCTCTAGGCCACTCTGAGTGAAGATCAGCTGGACCTGCCACGGGTCATTACAGAGTTTCAAGCAGTGGTGAACTTGTCAGGCAAGGTCTTTGACCTCATAGTGTTTGGAGGCTGGCTGTCAGTTCATGCCACCAAAGCTGTGCACATGTGTCTTCATTCATCCCCTTGTTCATTCATTTATTTGCCAACTAGTGTCTGCAGACCTATCATGTGCTACGTACTGAAGAAGGATACTGAGTGTGACCCCAGTATGGCAGATTTTGGTAATACAAAGTGCTAGATACCTGGGATGACCCTCTTATTGAAAATAACTAAAATATCTGAATAAAATAAGAAAAAGTCTTCTTAAGTATAAGACAAGCTGGCAAGAAAGTAAATAATGCACAAGACAAAAAATGCAGTGAATGAAGGCAGAAACCAAAAGCTAAGAAGAGCAGCAGCTGTGTTTGCCAAGAGGGCACGTACCGAATCCTGTGAAACCCTTTGGTTTTCCTGGTGTCCTAGGGCTAAGGGAGGAGCTGATAAAGCCCAGGTTCTGCCCAAGTGGGGAGTCTGATAGGAGTTTCTCCCCTCAAATATCTGAGACTTCAAAGGTCTAGACTCTCAGGTTAAGGACAAAGGAGAAACATCAATTATCCACTCCTTTATGGGGACTGCAAGAAAAACGGATTGTCCTAAAACTAAGCACTAAGTGGAAAATGGAAAAAGTTACTGAGAATTTGCAACCATCAGCCACCCCTTATGTAAGTTTGTAACCTGAATTCGCACCACCTGGGTGGTCCTAAAACTCCACAAACCAAGAATTTAATTTACAGTGGTTACTGCCAGGTAGTGCCCCCAGGGGCATGGACGATGTAAAAAATAAAAACAAATATTCTTTGGAAGAATCCTCTGCAATCCCAGGTCTCACAAATTTTCATAAATAAGAATCCAAGGAAAATGGGCAAACCACAGTACAAAACTAACCAAATACACAAAGAAACAAGGCATCTTGACTGAGAACCAACAGAAACGACTGGCAGCAGGACACACTTGTAAGAGTTTCAGGTAGTGGACTTACCACACAAATTGTGAAATAATTGTGTGTGCTATTTTTAAAGAAATAAAAAATAAGTTTGAAAATATGTGCAGGGAACAAGAAACAATAAAGAATAAGCAGATTTGAAAAAGAAATAGAGATAACATCTAAAAATGAATAATATTACACCTGAAATTAACTATTGGGTGAACATACTTAACTGCAAATTAGACACAGCTAAAGAAGGAATTGATGAACTGGAAAATAACTACAAAGAAATGATCCAGAATTAAAAACAAAAAGGCAAAAAGATATAAAATTAAAAGGGAAAAAAGAATGAAGGATAGAGTAAGAAGGCCTAATGTATGCCTAAATAGAATTCCAGAAGGAAAAATATGAGAGACTGAAACAGAAGCAATATTTTAAAAACTAATGGCTGAGAACATTTTTGAACTGATGAAAGACATCAACTCACAGGTTCAAAAACCCAGTGAATCCAAGCAGATTAAATAAAACCTAGACTCATCTTAGTAAAACTGCAAACTCCAAAGTCAATAAGAAGATTTTAGCAGCCCGAAAAAAAAAATACTGATTACCCTTAAAAGGAACACCAATAGATAATGACTGATTCTCATCAGCAGTCATGGAAACCAGAAGAAAATACAATGTTATTTTTCAACATGCTGAGAAAATAATTAAATAACTAGTGACCCAAAATTCCATACCCAGAGAAGATATCTTGAAAAATCAAGAGTTAGATAAAGACATTTTCAGACATACAAAAATTGAGAGTTTGCCACTAGCAGACCCTCACTGAAAGTTGTACAGCAGGGGGGAAAAAAAGGAATTCCGGAAAGAAAGTCTGGGATGGAAGAAAAATGAAGTGGTAACTATATGCATAAATCTAATCAAATATTGACTACATTAAATTTTATAAAATTTAATAGATCAGGCAGATTTTTTAAAAGAATTAAAATGCATGACAAAGAACTTCTGCTTCCACTTGTAAAGAATTAAACTGCTACAGGATTTTCCCTACCACTATAAACAATTAGGAAAATGTCCCCCCCTCCAAAAAAAGAAACAACTTTTCAGACATTAGACAAAAAATAGCACAAGACCATGATCTCTAAAAGAAGAGAAATAAATGTGACAAGTCCTGTGATTGTCCCAGCTAACTGTCTGGAGACAGTTTCCAGACTGCAGTGCAGAAAAAGATAATGCAAACAGAGCCCAGTGGTCTCACTTAGTGGAGTAGACAGATATTGGAGTTTAAGGAGATTGATGTGGTTAAAATTTGTGAGTCAGATTACCAGAGAAAAGGGATTTGCAGAGAGAGAGAGAGAGAAAGCAGAGAGCAATCCAGAGAACTGCAGAGGGTCCCCTTGAGTCTTTGGCTGAGTACTGATCTATACATGCATGGGATGAAACTCTACAAGCTCAGGAAAGAACCACTGGAAAGCAACAGACTAAACAAGTCCAGGAGCCCACACAGAGAGGGGAATAGTTTATGTTCCCACCATCTGGAGTGGTAACACCTCACAACACAGGGGACACTGGATAGAGTCCTTAGAAGGGTCACAATTTAGTAGTGGCACTACTAAATTGCAGTTACGCTTTGGACCCACCATAACAAAGCCTAAAATGTAAGGACTGAAAGGATCAGATGGCTCTCAAACTTCACTGTACACCAGAACGAAGTCCAATACTCTATAAGAGAATCCAACAAAATCGAGCATTCAACAACAGACAAATGTATAATGTCCAAATGCCAATTATTGCCTCTTAGCTCTAAATGCACCCTTCTTTGTCTCACTTAGTGATACTGGAGCTGAACCCTAAATACATTTCTCATTTGTCAATTGGTGCTATGTTAGATTTTGTCTTTAAAGGGTGCTGGGGCAGATGGGGAAGTGTCACTGCAAAGCCATTGCCCAGGAAGAAGTTTTTCTTCCTGGTTCTAATATGTTTTATCTCCATAGCTGTCAATGGTGTTTAGGAGGCCTAGTGGCACTCATTCGCCAGCAAGTTGTCCAGAAACCCCATAGACCACTTCCTACAAACCAGCACTGGCCCACTGGCACCTTAATTTATTGGTCACTTGACAGGCAGATCCTGTAGACCGGCTATGGTCCACCTGCACCCTCTAGTGAGTTTTTCAGACATTTAATGGACTACTGCTGTGTAAATCTCTGGCCCGTATCCTCTGGCAAGTTTCTTCTCCTCTGGCAGGCTGTGTGTTCATGTGGCAGCCACACCTGTTCCATCAAGGTCTCAATCTAAGCAGAGGATGAAGGAGATGCCTCTTCTAAATTCTTAATTCCTTCCTTGTCTACTCTCCCTCAACCCTAGAGGAAGTGGGGCTTTTGCCCTTTATTTAATATTCCTGTATTCCTTAGAGTCCTCCTTTACCCCTTTTAGTAATTAACCACATTTTACTAGCTAATAATTATTGATATTAAATTGTTGCTGTTCAAATTACTGGTGTGGTTTCTGTCTTTGCTTGGCCCTTGACTGATACATCCAGCTTCCCACCAAAAGAAGCAGGTAAATATGACTCATAACCATGAGGAAAAGAAATCAATCAATAAAAGCAGACTTAGAAATGACAGAGATGATAAAACTAGTCAGCAAGGACTTTAAAACATAAATCTTATAAAAATGTTCAAAGATGTAAAGGAGAACATGAAGACAATGAAGATAAAATGGAATATATAAAATAAAAGGACCCAAGAGCCATATAAAGATGAAAAATATAAATCTGAAATGAAAAAATATGCTGGATGGGATTAACAGCAGATTAGATGTTGCAGAAGAAAAGATCAGACAACTTGAAAACACAGCATTAGAAACTATACAAATTCGGCACAGAGAGGAAAAAGGCTGGAAAAAAGATGAACAAGCATCTATGGGACAATGTCAGGGTGTCTTACATATGTGTAAACAGAGTCTCAGGAAAGAGGGGGACAGAAAAAAATATTTGAAGAAAAAAATGGATGAAACTTTTCCAGATTTGATGAAAACTATAAACCCACAAATACAAGAAGCTCAATGAACCCCAAGCAGAATAAAGATAAAGAAAAACATACCACAGCACATCATAATTAAAGTTGCTGAAAACCAGTGATACAGGGAAATCTTAAAAGCAGCCAGAAAAAAGAGATATTATATACAAAGGAAAAATATTAAGTCTTACGGCAGACTTCTCATCAGAAACAGCACAAGGCAGAAGACAATGAATCAAAATCTTTCAATTGCTGAAGGAAAAACTACCAACTTAGAATTCCAAAGCCAATGAAAATATCTTTCAAAAATGAAGGCAAAAGTAAAGACTTTCAGATAAAGTCTTGGAGACTTTATCATCAGTTGACCTGCACTCCGGGAAATATTAAATAAAAGGTTCTTCAGGCAGAAGGAAAATGATACCAGGTGGAAATTTGGATCTACACAAAGGAATGAAGAGTGCTCAACAATAAAATGAAACAGACACTGATATATTCAACATGGATGAATATCAACTGCACCTAAGTGAAAGAAGCCAAACACAAAAGGATACATATTGTGTGATTCCATTTATACAGAACTCTAGAAAAGGTAAAACTATAGTGACAGAAAGCAATTCAATAGTTTCCAGGGCTGGATGTGGGGGAAGGAAATTGACTACAAGGGCACACAAGGGAACTTTTGGAGTTGATAGACAGGTTCTATATCTTGATGGTGGTAGTGGTTACATAACTATAGATTGATCAAACTTATCAAACAGTATACTTAAAACAAGTGAAGTTTATTGTGTATAACTGATCACCTAAGAAACTTGATTATTTAGGGAAAAAACAACAAAAGACCATGTATAATTCTTTACTTTAAAAAAATGCATCAAAACAACCACAGAGAAGTTTAAAAGAAGGCAAATGGAATTAAAGTGTATTAAGGTATTAACTGTGGGTAAAGATATTGATTAACTTGAGACTTGAATAAACTGAGAAAGGAATTTGTTATTTCTAAGGTTACCACTAAAGCAGTAGAAACAGACATGTAATTTTCTAATCGGTGAAGGGAGGAAGATGTAATAGAAAAAAATACTGGGCCGGCCCATAGCTTAGCGGTTAAGTGCGCGCACTCCGCTGCTGGCGGCCCGGGTTCGGATCCCAGGCGTGCACCGACGCACCGCTTCTCTGGCCATGCTGAGGCCGTGTCCCACATACAGCAACTAGAAGGATGTGCAACTATGACATACAACTATCTATTGGGGCTTTGGGGGAAAAAATAAATAAATAAAAATTAGAAAAAATACTGAATTAAAAGTAGGGATGAAAAAGCACACAATGGGTGAGACAAATAAGGAGCGCAAAATAAGATGGTAGCTATAAATTCGAATACATAAGTAATTACAAGGCATGTATATGTACTAACAGATGGAATAATAAATTACCCAAATTCTAACCAAAGAAGGCTAGTGTTGCTATATTGACATTAGACAAAATAGACTTGAAGGCAAAAGCATTACCATTATAAGCAGGAATACTTCATAATAATAAAAGGTTCAGATCACCAGAAATACATAATAATTTTAGATTTGTAGGCACCTAAAAACACAGTCTCAAAATCATAAAGCAAAAAATGACAGAACTACATGGGGAAATAGATAAATCAATCTATCCACAATCATAGTGTGAAATCTTTAATATACCTTTTTCAGTAATTATTAGAATAAACAAATATTTTTAAGTCAGGAGAAATATTTGGCCAATATGCTTAACTTGACTGCAGTAATTGGATACAGCGGGCTATATATGTCCACTGTATCCAATTACTGCAGAAGACACATTCTTTTCCATTATTTTCCTCAGGTTATAGCTGGGACAGAGACTCAGGAAAGATTACTGATTTGTCCAGCAAGATGCAGTGGAATAAGTTCTCAAGGTGAGTCTCTTGTCACCTAAATCACTAATTTTCTACTCTTCCTGGATAGTTCTAAATGCCTCCTGCTACCCTCAGTGCAAAGGCCCTTGTCCCAAAGCCACATCCAGCTTCCTGGAGCCAGCCCAGGGCCAGGATGACATTGCTGAAGGCTGAGGAGTTACTAAGGAAGGAAGAAATTGGGAAGCAATGCAGAAGGCATTGTTGCCTGCGGCCATGAGTTAAAGTGTGCCAGGAGAGGAAGCCTCCAACAATTGGGTGTGGTTGGCTGGCTGTTCCCAGACCCACTCCAGGAAGCTTGCAGATTCAGGCTTAAGAAAACTCTATATCCTTCATCGCTGGAGACAGTGGGCTTCCCTGGGCCTTTGAGAGAAAGAAGCCATTCTGAGACCCTACACTAAAAATGGTCCTTTGTGAATGGAAAAGGAGCACAGATGCAGGTGCCTTAAAAGGAGGCGGAAGGGCCAAGTCCATCTGATCTAGAGGTGGTGGCTGTGCAGCTGTCTTGGGTCCACCCCAGGAAGCCATTTCCCCAGGAAGTTAAACAATCGTGGAATTGTGGCCAGAATATGGCAGGTCAACTCAGCCAACTTCTGTTCCTGAGGGTTACTCCTCCGAGGGGGCCCAGAGCCTGCAATACCGCCCTGTGGGTAGACCAGCTTGTCCCTATGCTTAGCAGCTATTCCATGGGCATTTCTGGCTGTTCCTCACTTCTCTCCCTCTAGTTAGCACCTGGTTCTAGGCCTTGGCTGATAAGGGGACTACATCAGCTGCCGTGCCATTTTACTCAGGGGTAACTGTGCATTGGTAGCAGTTGTGAGCAGAGAAGAGCTCACAAAAAAATGTACTCATTCAGCTAATGTTCACTGAGCAGCCATCATATTCCAGGCTTGCTTGTGGGTAAAATGATGATGATGGTGATGATGATGATGATGATGATGATGATGATGATGATGATGGGGATGATGATGATGATGTGATGATGGTGATGGTGATGATGACGGTGATGGTGATGATGATGATGTGATGATGGTGATGGTGATGATGATGATGATGATGGGGATGATAATGATGATGATGTGATGATGGTGGTGATGATGATGATGGGGATGATGATGATGATGATGTGATGATGGTGATGATGATGATGATGATGCGATGATGGTGATGGTGATGATGATGATGATGGGGATGATGATGATGATGATGATGTGATGATGGTGGTGATGATGATGATGGGGATGATGATGATGATGATGATGTGATGATGGTGATGGTGATGGTGATGATGATGATGGTGGTTATGATGATGATGATGATGATGATGATGATGATGAAGAAGATGGCAGCTAGCACCCATTGAGCCCTCTCTATGTGCCAAGCACCATGCTATGCACTTAAATGTCTTACCTGATGCAGTCTTCAGAGTAGCCCTCTGAGATAGTATTATAATGATTCTCTCTGTATAGATGAGAACATGGACCCTCAAAAAGGTGAAGTGATGTACCCAAGGTCACACAGCAAGTATTGGCAAAGATAAGACTGGACCCTAGGACAATGTTTTTTATCACAATGGTTCTCAAGATGAAAGAGACTCGACTTCAAGTCATCAGCAGGTGGCAACTCCCAGAAGCAGAAAGTACAGCTCAAAGGAGGCACGCCGAGTAGGCAGATCTGAGGTTTTGATGGAGCACTTCAGGGCTCTGTGAAGCCCTGCATTTGTCTCTGTGTGCCCTGGGCAGGCTGGCTGCAGGCCCCCATGCCAGCCAGATCCTCATCTTGGCCATCAGTCTCCCAGCTGCACCTACACACACACGAAGCCCATCCCAGTGGCCACTCAGCTGCAGCTAAACTCCCTGATGGGTCCCAACCTTGGCTATCTGCCCAGGAGGACTTGGTTCCAACCTGTTTTTCAGCCCTCAGGAAACAGAAGCGTGTGTGTTTTCTCGATGAGTCTGTGAAGGGGCTTCTCCCACATTTTTTTCCTTCCCAACAAGGAAAGTCATTCCAGCAGGGAGAAATTCTTCCCCAGAGAGGGGAAGAGCCAGGAAGGGCAGGTTTGTTCTGGACAACACCCTCTGGGATGATAGGAAGTGGAGCCCAGCGAGCTCCCCAGAGCCCCAGGGAAGGGGGGCCAGGAGGTCAGAATGTCTGCTCTCAGCAAGCAGAGAAACAAGAGTGGGCAGGTGGGAGCACACAAACAGAGGAAGCTGGTGATGAAAAGAATTGACAGGACACGGCTGCTAGAGTCATGGGGCAAGAGGGCCCTGAGTGTGGGGACAAGACCAGGAAATTCCTCCTTAAGATCTAAGCCATCAAGGCCACACACAGACGAGGTGGGGGTGGCGCTCTGACCACCATTTCCTGGCTAGAAGAAGGTGCGTCTGTGTCAGCAGGAAACAGCCGCTGTAGAGGTGTGACTAAGAGGAGGGGGAGCGTGCTTTGTAAACTGCACGATTCTGTACATGTGTTTGTTAGCTCTTATCCTCCTTTGGAGCTTTAACCTGGGAAATTGTAACAAGTGGCAAGGCAGGTGACAGCACTGTGACAAAGAAACAGGAGAGCCAATGTCGGTGTGTGGAGTTAGAGAGCATTGTTGACTATGGAGGAGCGGATGTGGGTTTTTGGAACAAAACTCAGTTCAACCACCGCCCCTCCATATGTGGTCAGAGATAGCCTGGGAGGCATTACTGCCTCAGGTCTCATTAGATCCCTAAGAGGCCTTGCCCACCCCCTAGTGAAGGCCTGGACAAGCAAGTTATTTTTTCAGGGGGAGAGCACCTGTTTATTCAGTCTTTAATTTATTCAACCAGTGTTTATTGGACACCTATCACATGCCAGGTCATGTAATGCAAAGTATGATTACAACTATGGTAAACGCTATAAAAGAGATGTACACTGTGCCATAAGGGCCTATAATCAGGATATATAATCAGTTATATAAGGGTCTATGATCAGGATAACAGAACTAATCTGATAAAACCAAGGGTGTTGATGATGAAGCTGAGATTGAAAGGATGAGTGGACATTATTTAGGTAAAGAGGGAATAAGAGAACCAGGCATAAGGGACAGTCTATGCAAAGACCCTTCAATGAGCCAGAGAATGGCATGTATATCGGTCAGCTTTTGCTGCATAACAAGCCACTCCAAAACTGAGTGGCTTAAAACAACAACCACTTTTTTCAACCCACAATTTTGTGGGTCAGAAATGTGGCTGGGTTCAAGCAGGCAGTTCCAACAATTTGGGTCAGACCGTGGCGATCTTGGCTGGGGTTCACTCGTGCATCGGCCTCAGTTGCCACATCAGTGGAGGACTGTCTGGCCATTGGCTGGGGCTCTTTGGTTCTTCGCCTCATAGTCTGTCATTCTCCAGTGAGCTACCCTGGGCTTCCTTCACAGGGCAGTTAAAGGCTTCCAGAAGGCAGCCAGAAAGGACGACCTCAGGTACTTGTCACGTCTCTGCACCCATCACACTTGCTGTTGTCCCAGTGGCCAAAGCAAGGCACACGGCTAAGTCCAGAGTCAGGCATGGACAAATTGGGGGCTGTAACTGCAACAATCTACCTCAGTGTGTTTGAGGAATTGAAACGGAGCAGGAAGAGGAGAGAGTGAAGAGTGAAGGGGAGCGTGGCGAGGGTGAAGCTGGAGGTGGCAGCCAGGACATGCAGGGCCTCCCAGAGCACTCTGAGAGTTTGTTCTTTGCCCTAAAAGCAGACAAGCCCTCTGGTTTCTGACTGTCCATCATGTGGGTTTGGTCAACATAAATAAATCCTTGGAAGGCCAGCTGCCCCGGGTGACCTGGTAAAGTGGATTTTGCAAGACTGAGAAGCTGAGGGCAGGATGTGGAGCATTTTCTACCCCACATCCCTGCCCGCAGCCTACACAGCTATAAATGCCCCAGACTTTCCCTCCTCCATGCCTTTGTACCTGCTTCTCTCTCTGCTGGGGACGATCTCACACCCTGCATAGGGCCAATTCCTACCTCCCCAAGACTCAATTCAGGCACCACCACCTCAGAGAAGCCCTCCCTGACTTCTCTAAGCCCCAAGACCAGGGACCCATTGAATGAGACCGTGAGGCCTAGGACACAAGCCTGTGACTCATTATAGTGGCCTTGTGGTTTGAGGACCAAGTTGGCGTGGGGCCCAGCCCTGCCCATAGGGCACACAGGCACAGTGCTTCTCCCACACTGTAACCATCTTTTTATCTGTCTTCCTCCCACTAGACTGTCTTCTTGAAGGAATGCTCATAAGCCCAGGGCCTGCACATAGAAGAGACAGAAATACTTGAATGAATGAATGAATGAATGAATGAATGAATGAACGAGTGAGTGAATGATTCCACCTCTAAACAGGGCTTTCCTTTGAAAGCCCCAGCCAGCGTTATTCAAGTCTTTTGTCATGGCAGTGGAGAGGAAAGGGCCTTTCCAAGTGGCCCAGGGCTCCAGTGTCTCCCAGTTCCAACATGAAGCCACCCACCCAGAGGAGAGAAGCCCCCTGGCTCTGGGACAATCCAAAGCAGGGTAGGGGGAGAGTGAAGAGAAAGGAGCTCCTTGAGAGACAAGTGCCCCAATATCATTTACTATGACAGGGAAAGAATCAACCAGCTGTGGCCTCCACAGGAGCAGTCTTCCCCGGGTGCTGGAACAGCTGGCCAGGGGCACTGAGGGAGCTCTGACCAGCTGGGCACTGATGCCATGAAGCCAGCTTTTGAGTCAGCTCCCTCGCCACACGCTGGAGAAGCAACTCCTCTGAACCACTGGCAGAGAAGAGGGCACCAGAAGCCCCAGGCCCTGCCCCTCAGTCCTGACAAAGACTTTCCCAAACCAGCCCACTGTTCTTGAAGGATGAGGGTGTAAATCATACTATCTCCCTTTTGCAGAAAAGAAACCTGAAGCCCAGGGAGATAAGCCTTTGACTCATTGGCCACTCTAATAGTCATGGCCACCCAGATAAAAGACTACATTTCCCAGCCTCCCTTGTGGCTAACTGTGGCCATGTGACCAGGTTCTAGCCAATGAGACATGAGTGGAAATGATGTCTGTTAACTTTGGGGGTTTGCTCACAAATGGCAGAGGTGTAACCTCCTTTCTCATTTCTCTCCTTCCCAGTGCCTGGTGAGCCATCTTGGACCATATGGCCAAGAGCAACGCCTTAGAATGACGGAGCAGCAACAACATGGAAAGAGCCAGGGCCCCTGATATCCGGGCACAGAACCAGGGAGCCACCGCATCAGCCCTGACTAGCTTTGCCTGCACGCACAGTTACACGGGAATAAAACAAAATAGCCTATCTTGATTAAGCTACTATCATCTAAGGTATTTGCTATAGCCTCTGAATCTGTATCCTCCTGACTCATATAACACGGCCCAGGACCGAGTTGCCTCAGGTAGCCCAGCCCTGTCGTCGGGGCTGCCTAATCCCAGGCACTCTCATTGTCCCGGGACAACGGAGCTGTGACCCACACCCCAGGGACCAGCTGTCTTCTTGGAATAAGAGCCGGGGAAGCTGCTTGGGGAAAGCCACTGTATTGCCGAGAATGGCAAGGGAAGTAAGCACAGTTCATATTCCAGCAGTGTAGACACTAGTACACTTGCACTAGTTGTTAAAATACTGAATAATTCCAGAACAGTTTATAAGCAGCCTCTGCCCTGAGCCACCTCACCCCTTGAATGTTCCCCCTCCCCAGCTATCCTGGCCCCAGACCCAGCAATTAAAGGGATAATACCTGGCACCAAAAGGGGTCACCAGGACCTCAGCGTGACCTCTGGACACTGATTCAGCAAGTCATACCACTTGTTAAATATTTTGAACATCACCCTGGCTATAACGTGACTGAAGGGAAATGAAACCCTGAACTCAGTGTGGAGGGTGACGAGGGTGACATGAGTTCTGAAAGCCAGGGACTTGTCATTGAGTTCCTACCTCCACCTCCTTCTGTCTCTCCTCCCCACAGCCAGAAACGCCCAGCCCCCACCAACGCTGCCCTCGCCCCGTTCAGAACATCCCACAATCACACCCAGATAGTATTGCACTCTTTTATTTACAGAAAACACAGATAAAGCATTTCAATGTTCATTTAGCAAACCAATCCACTTTTTTTTTTTTTCTTTTTGGCACAAAGAAATATCACAGATGGACCCCAAGATCGATCAGAAACCCACAAGATTTATCAGCCATCACTGGTCCAGGGGCAGCCACAAGACTCAGACAGACAGACAGCATCGCCACAAACTGCAAAAAATAAACAAGGTTCACATTCACCTCACAGTAAAAACCTGCTCACCGATGGGCAAGGGCAGGCAGGAAGGGGCAGTTTCTCTGCTCCAAGGCGGGCAGTGGGTGTGAGGGGCAGGAAGGAGGATGGGGTGGGATAGACATTGCTCAGAAATTAGAGAGACGTGGGCTTTTAGTTTTTAACCTCTTACCTTGTAGAAGTAAGACAGTGCAAAAACTATCATACCCTGACCACTTGTCCATCCGAAGCTTCTAGAAGGTGTGTGGTTTGGGATGTCCCTCCTCGTGGGCGCCCGTGTGTGTGTGCAAATGTGTGAGTGTGGTGCTTGTAAACATTGTCACCATTCACGCAGAGACCCAACATCCGAGTGTCTGAACGGGGTGTGATGGGGGCCGGACCCCACCTCCCGCTCCCTCTGCCCCAGAGATTCCTGTCCGAGACATAGTGCAAATTTCAGAGACAAAAAGGGGCAGAAGGAGGTGGCGGGTGGGCAGGGGGCAGGAAGGACACCGAGACAGGGTGGGGGAGGGAGGGGGAGATAAGGCAACAGTTAAAAAACGGTCCATTTTATCAAAACCGGCCCCATGCGCCCCGCAGCCCGCCCTCGGCGCCCCGGTCACGAGAAAGGGCGGAAGTCCCGCTCCTCCACCAGACTGACGGAGGGGTTCTTCAGCTCCTCCTCCGAGGCTGCCATCTTGTAGCCCAGCTGCGCCAGCACCCGCTGGCAGGCGTTCTGGGCGAAGGCCACAATGTCATAGGACAGGCGGAAGCGCCACTTCTCGGCCGTGGCCGCCGAGTTGCGCACGGTGCCGTATTTGTGCTTGCCCAGGGTGGGGTCCCCCTGCGTGTTGTTCTGGATCCAGCGCGCCACGTGGCCGTCCAAGGGGATGCCCAGGAACCCGTAGATCTCCTCGGTCTTCTTCATGGGGTTCCTGGCCAGGTCCTCGTAGCGCACCAGCATGTACTTGCCCTTGAGCCAGGGCGGCCGCATGAGGCCGGTGGACACGGAGTTGGAGAAGTCCTCGCACACCGTGGTCAGCTGCGTCACGTCCAGGTTGTAGGGCTTCCTCCCGGTGCCGTACCAGAGCCGCCAGAGCCGGTACGTGTCGCGGAAGGTCTCGCTGCGGGAGGCCAGAATGCCGCGCGGGTCCCGGACCAGCTGGATGACCTTGAGGTTCAGCCGCGGGTCTTCCACCAGGGCGCGCAGGTCGTTCACCTCGGGCACGCGCACCGTCTTGATGGCCACGTGGCTGCGCTCGCGGCAGGCCTCGGCGGCCACGGTCAAGTTCAGCAGGCCGCACTTGCGCACGCAGTCCCCCTCCTCCAGCACCAGGTCGCCGGAGCCCGGAGGGTCGCACACCGGGCGCGAGCACAGCACCCTGCTGGCCCCGCGGCGGAAGATCCTGTCGGTGGTGTGGTTGACGGGCGGCGGCTTGATGTAGTTCTCCAGGAAGTAGAGGTCACAGTCGTAGAGGCTCCGCAGGAGGTCGCGGCTGGCGCCCAGCATCACCCGCCGGTCCGCGGGGCTCTTGCCCTGGGTGAAGCGAGGGATGAGCGTGTTCTGCACGTGGTAGAGGGGCTCGAACAGGTAGAAGACGTCCAGGTGCTGGTTGAAGAGCTGGCCCACGAAGGAGGAGCCGCTGCGCGTGGTGGCCAAGATGAGGATGTGTGTCTTGCGGGAGAGGTTATAAGCGAAGGTGGGGCCCTCCTCGCAGAGCCGCTCGGCCAGGCCGGCCTCCGCCAGCCCCGGGCAGGTGTGGAAGGACTTGGCGGTGAAGGTGCGGATGGCCGTGTACTGGATGGCGATGGAGGCCAGGGCGAGGAGGAGGACGGCCTTCCAGGAACATTGCATGGCTGGGCACCTTCATGGGGCTGCTTCTCCACCACACGAGCTCTGCGGGCAAAGGCGGGCAGCAGTCAGGGGGCAGTCAGGCTTGGGTGCCTGACACGGCGAGGGGCACTGGCTTGCTCCCCTGGAAGAGCTGGCCTCCAGGAGGCCCAGGGAAGAACCCCCAGCTCCCTGCCCAGTGCTCACACACGCACCTAAAGCCCAGGCAGCTTCTACGCCAGACTTTACATTCTCTGGTGACTCCCCGGGGGCTTCTGGGGACTGGACAAACTGATGCCCTGAACCCCAAGGTTTAACCTACAGACTACTGCAGGGGCCTCCCATCGGGAACCCTGAGTTCCTCCCTGGGGCCCTACTGTGCCCCACTCCCACAGTTAGGGAACGACCAGTTCCTGGCTCAAGCCATTCCCCTGCCACTGCCTGTCACCCCTGCTGGCATCTCCTGGGCCCTCCTGCATCTTCTTCAACCCCCATGAGCTGATGCCCAGTTCCCATGTGGTCATCTTTCCTCCATCCCCTGCCCACCCCCGGGAGGAAAAAGAGTCCATGTCAGATGCCTCCTTCTGACCCAAGCCCCCATGCAGAAAGTGGTGCACACGGTGACTGGGTGGGCTGCCAGCATCAGCTCATCCTTGCCGGCTGGGCCAGGAATGGTGGACACCTATGTCAAGCCCCCTCCCCGCCCCCGCCAAATTTATGGATGCAGGTGACCAGCTTACTCCAGACGAGGACTCTCGGGGCTCCAGAATCTCTAAGAGCCACCTGGCCCGCAGCAGAGACAGGGTCCAGGGGCTGCTGAGAAGCATCCTTCCCAGCCCCCAGCGCCTGGGGGAGGGGTCCACGCCATGGGGCAGATGACCCCCACTGACAGCAGAGTGATCTGGCTCCTCTGCCCACCCCCCACCCCAGCCAGTCCTCAAAGGCCTCAGCCCCTTCTGCCCACAGGGTGAGCTCGGAGACACCCGTGTGATCCAGCAATGACCCCAGAGAACCCAGGCAGGACAGAGAGAAGAGGAAGGAGTGGAAAAGAAGGGGCACCTCCAGGAATGGAGAAAGCGTGGGGGATGGGGAGGGCCCCAAGGCAGGGAACATGAAGGGTGTGCCAGGGGTCCAGGGCAAGGAGCCAACCTGAGCATCTGCAAGTCGTCCCCAAGAGAGGCGAGCTCAGCTACCCGCCCTGGGGGAGGGCTGGGGCTGCTCCAAGAGGGATGCAGGGTGGGCTCCGCCACTCACCAAAGAGGGGCTGCTCCGAGCTGGGAGTCCGCAGGCGCCGGGTTGCCTGGCCCAGCCGGCAGTCCCAGCCTGTGCAACAGCCCTGTGGCCAGCAGGCTGCAAGGAGACAGGGAGGGGAGGGGTTCTGAGGATGGGGGGGCTCCCAGTGCCCCCCTTCCCACCCTTTCTCTCCTATGTCCTGTGCCCCACAGACAGCCCCACAGGGCCAGGCAGTGAGGGCCCTGCCTGCTCTCCCAGATCTGTCACTGGCCTATGGCTCTAAATAACCTAGCAGCATCTCTGATCCCCTGGGTCCCGCCCTCTGAGCCCTGGGCTACATCCCACCCCCTCTGCCCACCTCCCTCACCCCTACCCCTACCCTCCTAGCATGTCCCTGTCCCTTTGCTCACACCAGGACCCAGTGGGCAGGGAGCTGGCCACCTTGCACACCCAGCTGACTGAGTCAGTGCCCCACATGGGCAACCACCCCAGGGAGGCACCCCCCACCACCACCACGCACAGCAAAGAAATCCACTGGCCACAAACACCCCCAGGCCTGGCTAGCTCTTCAGCTCTGGGGAGCTCTTCAGACTGACCCAATCAGACACAGGGCCCAGGGCCCAACAATGGAACAGAGGGTCAGAGTCAAGGTTATCCCAGAAAATTGGGCCGAAGCCCAGCCCAGATTGGTTCTGCATTTTAAATCAACAGGACAGCCTGACCCTTCAAAAGTCGACTTGTTCAGTGACTCCCCACTGAGGGGGTCAGTGGACGTCAGCAAGGGCAGGGGGGGCTCACCCCAGACCTCCCGGGGGAATCAGCAGCTCAGTCGACACCAGCCCAGATGCTGCGGCCCGCAGGGAAGGGACAGCCACGGAGGGAGGCTCTTCTTCCAGCCACACCGGAGAGAGAACGGCTACCTGAAACTCAAAGCAGAAGTGGACCAGGGAGGGTTCCCGACCTGATGCTCCCCGCGGGTCCTAAGCTGCAACACCAAGGTCGGAGCATTACTCGGTTAGCATCTATGAGTACTTCCGAAGTGCTGACGAAGCCCTTTATCTGCATTAGCTCATTTGTTCCTCCCAAGAACTTGACGTGGAAGCCCATATTCACTCCATTTCACAGGCGAGAAAGCTGAGGCCCAGAGAGGGGGAGCCACCTGCCTGAGCTCACAGGCCTGGTCTAACCCCCGTCTGGCAGGTTCCCCAGAGCCGGCTCGTTCCCTCTAAGGAGACTTGACTTCCTGTTCCTCCAGCTTACGCAGACCTGGCCTTCAAACATGATTCGACCAACGTCCCCAGCCCATCTGTGGCGGGCGAGAGAGGGCCCGGGCATTAGCAGGGGACAGAGACAGGATTTCCGAGACTCGGAGCGCGTCCCTCCCCTTTGCTGACGGGTCCTGTTGATCTGTTGGCTCATGGCCGAGGAGGTGGACTCGTGTGCTTTGTGAATAGCCTTCCCACATCCTGCTGCTTGGCATGACTCCTTGGGGGCGGGTGAGTCAGGCCTCATTTCTCAAACCTGCAGCAGTGCCTGGCCCGGCCCACCCGACTCTCAACACCATGTTATTCCTTATGGCCCCCTCTGGGAGGTCCGGGTCCTCACTCCCTCCCTCACTCCCATTGTCCAGATGGAGAAATTGAGGCTCAAAGACTAAGCAAATGTGCATATGCAAATAAGTAGCAAAGACTCAAATCCCTCTGGGTCAAACTCTTAGGCCAGTGCTCTGGCCCCTTCACCATCAGCTTAGAGGGGGAGAAACAGAGTTGAAGCAGGCTGCTTGCCTTAGGGAGGGGCACAGAGGCTGGGCTGAGATGGCAGGGGGCCCAGCCGAGGCTCTAGAGCTGAGAAGTCCTGTTTTAAGTATGAAACTCTGCTTGGTATCTATAGGAAGCCGTACTGCGTCACCAGGTGGCAGTAAATAGGGGAAGGGCACAGTCTAGATTCTTAGGAACTTTCAAAGTGATCAGAGAAAAACCATAACTCTGACCACACCCCATCCCACCCCTACCCCACCCCACGGCAGCAGAGGATCCTGTCTCCATCAGCAGGATTGGATGAGGTGCCCAGAGAGAATGGCCTCTCTGCATCAAATGCAGCTCCCCTCTGCAAAGCACAGCTCCCTCCAGCCCCCGGCCGCCGCCCCCCGCCCACCCAAGTGCCCCAAGACAAATTCAAACGCGTTTAAAGAAAGGTAGGGGGCCGGCTCCGTGGCTTGGCGGTTAAGTGCGGGCGCTCTGATGCTGGCGGCCCGGGTTCGGATCCCGGGCGCGCCCCAAGGCACCGCTTCTCCGTCCAACCCGGGGCCGAGTCCCGCGTACAGCAACTAGAGGAATGTGAACCTATGACATACGACTGTCTACTGGGGCTTTGGGGGGAAAAAAATGAATAAATAAAATGTTTAAAAAAAAAAAAAAAGAAAGAAAGGTAGGGAATGCCATCGACAACAGTGCTAGGTGATATTTCTAAGTTATTTGGGGTCCATTCTCTAGTTGCAATGCCATCTCATTTGGATGTACCTCCTTTGTATTAATTCACAAACACCTGTCAGACAGCCAACAGGAGCCAGGCACCGTTCTAGGAATTACAAGAACAATAACACGAAGGAAGGAAAACACTTACGGGGCATTCACGATCCTTCTCCCGGGTGTATGCTCCCTTACAGGCATCAGCTCCCCTAGCCCTCACACCGACCCTATGAAGCAGATACTGTCACATCCCTGTTTTACAGATGAGAAAGCCGAGGCTCTGCAAGGTTAGGTAACTTTCGCAAGCTTACACCCTAGTAAGGGGTCGAGCCAGGATTGCAGCCCAGGCAGTGTGCTCTGAGTCCACGCTCGAATCCACTCTCTGACTCACTCCCTGTCTACTGCATTCCACCCGCTGTGGTCCCCACTAAGACAGGAAACAGAGGCCTTAAAGAGACTTCACTTAACTCTAGGGTTCAGGTTCCAAAAACAATTCACCCACGGTTTTCTTTAAAGAGGAGCATCTTTCGGGGAGGGGACCATTTAAGTTTCTCCCCCCACTTCCCCTCCCCACCCCCAGCCAAGGCCAGGATTGCAAGCTGCTGCCTTTGCTAATAAGTCAGAAGTAACTGAAGCATCTCGATGTTATAAATCCCTAAGAAAGCGCGACTCGGGTTCATAAGGTACGGCCTGGGCACCATGGGGGGACTGTGCTCGAAGGCCCAGTGGCAGACCATCCCCTGTCCCCAGGGAGGGCAAAGCCAGGGCATGGGAACGGGAAGATAGAGGAAGTCAGCGCCCCTAGAAATGCCCCTGCTCTCCTGCCAGCCTGGCAGAGCAGGGCTCCGGGCTGGCCAAGTGTCCTTGGTATGCTGGAGGCATCTGCCCTGGAAACCAGAGGCCCCGGGGCCAGGGCCCACGCTTCCCAGGGGAGCTTTGGCCACTGCAAGGGACTCCTCAATGCCCTCAGCCTCCAAGCCAGGCTGTGAGCCCAGGGCCCCTCCCTGGGCCTCGAGCAGCCCCTGGCATGGCCTCCCTCCACCTCTGGTTAGTCCAGATCCAGGCAAACCTTGGACACAGGAGCCCAGAATCTGTAACTTCTATTGGAAGGCAGGGGGGTTAGTGAACTCCGCTCCCAGCAGAAGCTTAGGTTTCAGTGTCAGCCACCTTCCGATGAGGGCACAGACTAGGGGTGGAGAACATCTCTACACTGGCGAACTATAATTCAGAGCTAAGAGCTCAAGCCATGGAACCACGGCCCCTGGATCCTGGGTGATTCCCCAGCTGTCTCTGAGCCTCAGTTTCCCCATCCGTGGAATGGGTATAACCGTAGTATTGGCTCTAAGAATTGACTTAAAGCATTTAGTCAATGCCAGCATACAGATATGGCACAGCCTTATGCCTGGGACATGGGCTCTGGCACCAGCCCCATTGACAGCCAGATTTCTTCATCTCTCTGGGCCTCTGTTTTCTCACCTGCAAAATGGGGATCATTTTAACAAGCTGTGGTGAGGACTCATTAGTCAGTACTGTGCATGGCATAGAAGAAACACTCAAAGAATGTCACTGTTATCATCATTAAATGTCTTGTTTGCTTTTTGTCTTGGGGAAGCACTCAGGACAAGTCATCACTGACTCTAACACAAGGCAGACACTCTCCCTGACTCTGGGCCCAGCCCCCTGCCCCACAGGCCCTCTGCCCACCGGCCCTTCCTCCCTCGGCTCCTCTCCCAGCCCGGGACCTTTCTCCTGCTCACGCTGAGTCGCCGCAGTGGCTTTCCTGCTGCCCTCTAGTGGCCACATCCTGTAGTGCAGACTCAGCCCTGCGTCTCTGCTGTGTTCAGAATTCCCAGCCGGTTGGCTGCAGCCTGATGTGAGGACGCAGCAAGTGGGAGGTGATGTTGCAGGAGGCAGTGAGGTGCCAGGATGCCATGCCCACCAGGGCTGCGGGCTCTGTTCTGTGCACCCCTTCATCCTCACCCACACACCTAGAGGCAGGCAGCAACAGGCAGCCTCACCTCATCCCAAGGGCCTCTCCTCCTGGTCTCATTCCACTCTGGCAGAGGAAGGGACATTGAACTGATGTCACAGGCAGGAGCAGCCACTGCCTCTGCCTTTCCTGCTGGGTGACCTTGGACTCACCCCCTGGCCTCTCTGTGCCTAGATCCAGGGACTTTAAGAGCCTCCCAGATCTGACCACTGGGGTTCTCTGATCTCAGGAAGACCCCATACTCCGTTCTCAGAGTCAGGGCCACCCTTCTCTGCAGGCAAGGGGACCCTCCTTTGGGAGTGAGAAGGCCCCAGTCATCTGCCAAGAAGATAGCAGGGCTGGGCAGCTCTGCCCCCCACCTCAGCCGGATCTGTGGCTGCCCCCGTGGGGCCCAGTAACCAAGGGGCTCTGCCCTCTGCCGAGTCAGCCCCCGCCTCCTGCCCTATGAAATCCCACGCAAGCCAGAGCTGTGGCTCTTTGCCTTTTCTGAGCCACAGACCCCTTAGAGAGACACAATCCCTCTTCCCAGAAAGATCCATTTGTGTCTACAATTTTACACACACAGAAGGTTCCCAGACCTAAAGCCCACCCATGGGTGCCCCCTCTCTTCCCTAGGGGCTTACCCCCTTTATTAGGAGCATTCTCCCCGCTCCCAGGATCTTTTCAACTGACCATATCAGAGAAGGCTCCACAGATGTATACATACTGACGTGGAGCCATTGCTCAAGATAGAAAAAGCTAGGGCCAGAAGACACACATGCAATAGGAGACTATTTATCACTTCTCATTTCTAGAAAGGGGACATGTGTGTGTATGTGTGCGCGCGCACGCGTGTGTGTGTGTGTAAACACGCATAAACAACCACTGAAAGAACTGACACTGAACTGGTAACTGTAGATGCTCTGGGGGGAACTAGGAGACTGGCGGGGGCGGCAGGGGGAAGGCACAGTTTACACTGAGATTTTTGGTTCAGTTTAAGTTTACTAACTTTTGGGGACAGAGTGAAGCCACCCACGCAAGAACTGGGGGGGTGACTGATGACAGGGTGGGGCACTGAAAATCAGCCCTGGCCCCTCACTGTGCCTCCTGTTCTGTCCCCAGGGCACCGCCAGCCTGCTCTCCCCTCCCCCATTTCCAAAGTACCAGGGTCGAAGTCACTATCTTTCCGCCAGAATTGGGCTCTGTCTGCTCAGGTGGCCACTAAGGACAGCAGCCACCTGGGGCTGCTGAGACAGGGCGGGAGCTGAAAAGGAGCGAGACCTCAAGAGGGGGCCTGGGGCTGTGCGGAGCAGCTGAGGCCTGAGTGGGGAAATGACTCCCTTCCCAGCTTTTTCTCCCTATAAACAGTTTGCGAAGCCCTGGGGAGACAGGGAGAGCAGAGGGGAAAAAAACCTGAACATCATACTTCTGACCAGACTCAGGAGCCAGTGTGGAGGGGTCCCAGGAACTGGAGCAAGGGGCAGGGGACACTGCACAGGGAGGGAGGAGCTGGCAAACAGGCCTCTGGGATGGAGACTGCAGAAAGGAAATGCTTAATCCCTGAGTCTGCAGTAGCCAGCGCTGATCCACCATAGACGTTTGTTTAGTTAAGGCTAAAACACATAAAACAGCCAGGTTTTTTCTTCCTAAGGAAAATGAGCTGGTGAAAATGAGGCAAGGGGAAAACAAGGGTATGAAAGTCTGAAAGAACTAGGAGGCAGGTCAGGGTACAAGAGCCAAGCCACTTCTGGGCTATACATTCAGGTCAGAGCTACCTGGCAGCCAATGGGAAAAGGGAAATATTTCATTTACATGTTTCATAGGATCCATGAGATGAAGATTAAAGTATCTGCTCAGGAGATACCCAGCTACTCCTGATATTGAATCCAGCACAAGATTTCTCATGAGGGGTCTCCTAGACAGCCCTGAGCACATACTGCCGTCCTCAAGACCTCACACCTAGTAAGCCCAAGATAAGTCTCATGGAGCTGTGTCCTCGAACATCCTTCAAGGTGAGCAGTATGCCAACAGATGATTCAGCCGAAGCAACCTTCCAGAGGAGGCAATCTGATGGTGTCCAGCCTCAGCCTCTGGGGTCTGGGTCAGCTCAGGGGAGACTGGAGGCCAAGGGCTTCTCTTTGGGGTCATGCCCCCCTCAACTTGAAACACTGTGAGATCTATGGACCTTCTCCCCAGAATGTACACCCACACAAACATGTTGTATGCAGTCTCTAGAGGCCTGTCCATGGACCCCACGGGCAGAACCAGTCCATCCTCAGGGCACCTCCAATGGGGGCGTGTTCTTACAGTCATGGTTCCAAAGACAAGCACGCAGAGAGCAACTGGTTTGCTGACTTTTCACATCAGCAGAGCTGCTCGGCTGCCCCTTAAGAGCTCTGGTGTCGCCAGAGTGACCTGAGCAGGTCACTCCACTGTCCACACATGATGACCCTGGGGACACCCATGGTGTCTCTAGCCTCCTCGAGAGGTTACCTACAGGCGTGCGAGGAGGCAGGCTGGGGTGGTGGCTGGGCGCCCTCGCTGTGGGGCCTGCCCGGCCTGGGTTTGCTTTATAGCCCTGAGACCTTGAGCAAGGCCCTCGCCCTCTGCAGCCTCAGTTGTCCTCATCTATGAAATGGGCCAGACGGTCACAGAATCTTTCAAATATGTGGGCTGTGAGACAGAAAGCCGATGAAGCTTAGCGCAGTGCTGGGCACAGAGCGGCACTCATGAAGCAGGAACCGGGATTGTTAGGGCCACTTAACCTACAAACAGCCAATCGCAGCCTGGAAACGTTTGAGGAAGTTGAAACAGACGCCAGAGCTTCCTCCACTGAAGCTGCCGCAGCCTGTGTGGCTGGGCTGCAGGCGACCTACCGTGCCCCGGGCCCAGTCGGTCGGCCTGGTCCTGCCCCCCCGTGAGGCAAGTTTTCCGAGGCAGTGGGGAGAGCGACTGACCTCCTGGCCCAAGGCCCGGTGTGCCCGGCTCCTCCGGGGGAGGGATGAGTCAGAAGGGCCGGTTCCCTGTCTCAGGCCGGTCCTGCCACAGCCTGGCCTGTGGTAGGCGGGACCCTTCTGCCCCGACACTGGGTGGAAAGGCGCCGGTTTCCTGTCCCCCCTCCTCTCCCCAGCAGCCACAGCCAGAGTCGGAATAGTACCGAGGCCCCACCCCCGGGATACCGGCTTCTTCCGCCACCCTCCCAGCTTCAAGGATGGGAACCGCCAACAGGAGCGGAGAGCACAGGCAGCTGCTGCTGGAGGGGCCCGGGAGGGCCAGCTGTCCCTGGATCCCGGAGTCTCCAGTCTCGGGCCACCTGCATAAGGCCCAGCCGGCCCCCGGGGACGAGGGAGGGCCGGGCGTCCGGGAGGCTCACCTGAGCCTTGGGGCTATACCGCGGGATGGAGGGGGCTGCAGGAGCGAGACCCAGAGATGGTCCCGTCCCGGTGCCCATCGAGGGGGCGCTTACGCAGGTACCACTGCCATCTCTCACGATGAGGAGCAGAGAGGCTCGGGCAAGCGAGGGAACTGGTCTGAGCATGCGCAGCTAGGCCGCGGTGGGGCCAGGGTTCAAGCTCAGCTCTGGGGACCCCAAGCCCTGGCCCCAACCACAAAGCTTAAGCCCCCAGGCCACACGAGAGCACGGCATCACCAACACCTGGAGACTAGAGGGGAGGGCAGGCAGTGCCAGCATCAAGGTGGCCTCCAGGATCCCAGCACACACTGGTGCCAACCTTGACCTCAGCATTCGTCCCCGACCCAGACATGGGCTCGTCCAACAGACACCGACTGACCAGCTCTCAGATCAGCTGGAGGACGGGGGCTGCCTGTGACCCTTCCTGGCTGGTTCCCTGGCACACCAAAAGGATCTGTGCCATCCCACCACTTTGTGGGGGGTTCTCTGTCCCCAGCTGAATGACAGACAGGAAGATTATCACAAAGACTGGAAGAGATAATGAGTGTGGCCACGCCTGGCACAATGTCGCATCTGATAGGCAGTAGCCAAAACACTCTGCTCCCCACTCCGGGGCTCCAGGTCTGGCTAGGCTAGCAGAGGGAGGAGTGGTTGGCTTCATGGTCAAGGAGCCCAGGAATGCCTGAGTCCTGTGCAGCCAAGAGGACACCAAAGGATGTCTTTATTACCACCTGACCTGAAATGGTCTGGCATAGGGCATAAGGTTTGGGCTCAAGGCCCAGAGACGGCCCTCCTGCTCCCTAAGCCCAGAACTTACCACCAGCTCACAGCTGGTCGCAAGGACGCCAGCATGGCTCAACCTGTCAGTCGTCTGTCTCCTGGATGAGAATCTAGGGAGAGCCACCCCTGGTAACATAACAATCAGATGAGCATCTCCGCCCCTGCATCAACAGGGCCTCCATAAGAGACATGATGGCAGCTGGTCACCGAGGATCCACTGCACAGGTAAGGGCCCGAGGCTCACAGAGGTTGAGTGACTTGCTCCCACAGCCAGGAAGTGGCAGAGAATGGAAGTGGATTGAGCTTATGGGGCGTTGGGGGTGAGGGGTATATGCCGCGAGGGCCTCGCCTCGCCAAGGTTCTCCCTAAAGGCTTCCCCTCCTTCCCCCACTGGCCTCCTGAAACCCTCGGTCTGAACCACCCCAATTAGCAATCCTGACTCTGTACTTTCGCTGTAAGTGGTTAGGAGCAACTTAGCAGAGGATGAAACCCAGACCTTGGGTCCTGGGCAGCCTTCCCCTCTCTGAGCCCCAGGTATGCAGGCAGGGAAATCATGCCCCCTCCCAGGGCAGGTGAGGGGCTTAAATGAGATCTCGCATATTATGCTCTTAGCATAGTGCCTGGAACAAGGCAATCACTGAATGATACCTTCGGAATGTCGCCATCAGACTGTCATCTTCATCTGCTTGCAGAATCCCTGAGGGAGAGCTCCAGGCCCTCCCTCGGTCCACCCCCACCCCCGGTGCCCACCTAGCGCACTGCAGGGCCTCAGTGGGCGCAACCCACTCGCTGCCCCCAGCAGAGCCCCGGAGAAGGGAAGAGCTGCGCCCTGTTCCCCATCCCCGAGGAGGAGCCAAGACAGTGGTCCTGATGATTCCGGGCCCACAGCCTTCTCGCTCTAATCAAGGAGCGAACACAAAGAGGGGCTCTCTAAACATTTAGGAAACACGGGAACTCTGTGCCCCACGCGGCACCGTGGGGATTTTATAAAGAACAAATCATGCTTGACAAACTTGATAGCTTTCTTGATAGAATTACAAGACGGGTAGATGAAGGAAACGCAGGCAGGGTAATAGATCTTGATTTTTAGCAAAGCATTTGATACAGCGCCTCGAGTAATCTAAGAAAATTAATTCAAACAGACTTGGCCCTAAGCACTTGTCATGGGGCGGGAATCAGGAGGTGTAGGTCCCAAGGGCGCCAGGTAGAGGAGGCAAGCCCAGGGGCGAGGGGCTGAGGGACAGAGCCTGGGAGTGGGGGCAGGGCTGCCAAGCCCCCGCGCTGGGTCAGATCTTATCTAACATCTTCATTAATGATCCTGAGAGGGAGTAAACAGTCCGTTAATGAAATTTGCAGAGGATATTAAACTGGAAGGTGATGTGAACACCAGTGAGGACAGCAAAGTGGTCCAGAGAGACCTGGGGGGAGAACCTTGGCAGCAGCTGAGGAGGGGGGAGTGGGAAGGGGGGGATGCTGGGCAGTGACTGGGACTACCTGGAGAGCCAGAGAAGAGGGAAGGGCATCCCCAAGGCTGGTGTGGAGCTGGGAGTGGCCACAGCTAGCTGGGGTTCTAGCCAAACAGGCAAACCCCGAGAATCTCAGTGTTTCCATCTGTAAAATAGAAGGAAGGGCCGGCAGCTATGGAGGCTGCCTTGCAGCTCTGACGGCTGGTCGTGATGGGGGGCATGCCTTTAGGGAGCTTGGAACTGAAGCCCACCTTACCTGAGGGGAGGAGGGGAACAGTGACATGAAGAGGAGGCCAGGGAGGGGAGGGCAATGGAGAGAAGAGGTGGTGAGGGCGCCACTGGCTGAGCCATCACTGGCGCCCAGATTGCCCCCGAGCCACTGCCCTGATGCTGCCGAGGCAAGGGTAAGCAGAGGTGGGCAGGCCCCTCTGCCAGCCGGCTGGGCAGTAACCCATCCGCTGGTGGCTCGGGGCTCCAGACTTGTAGGGTGTGCTGGGAACACTTCAGCCACAGAGGTTGGCTCTCAAACCAGGGGGGAGGAGGGGGGCAGGGTCTGTTATCTTTCTGGAGAGTTCCTGATCCCTCCTAATCCTCAAGAGGGAGATGCTTCTCCAGCCAGGTGAACCACCTTTCCAGGATCAGAGAGAGCTGCCCCACCCCAATCCCTTCTCTCTGTCCTCAGAGCCTGGACCTCTCCGGGCCCTCTCCCTCTGGCCTGATCCCAAGGGAGCTGAGGCAGGAAGCTGCCCATCCATCTGAACTCGGAGGATTTGTTCCCATGAGGCTCCTAGACAGGTGGGGTCTGAACAGGAGCCAGGACCCCCTAGCACGGTGCCGGGCCCTCAACAACCGAAATAAACGCTCTGCGGGAGGAAGAAATGGATGGCTGGTTCCCAGCTGTGGGTGTACCAGGGTGGCTGGGGGAGGCTCTTCCAGCAGGAGGTCAGCCCTGCCCGATGTCAAGACCACTTGCAGCGACACAGAGGATGGATCCAGGTGAATGCGCATGCTGGGGGAGTTCCTTCCAACCCCCTGAATTAATTAATAATAATGCCACTTACTGAACACTTACTCCGGCTTGTTCTGAGTGTGTCCCTCATACTAACGCATGTGACCTTCACGACAACCCTCCGAGGCAGGTGCTTTTAGTTCCCCCACTTCACAAAGGAGGAAACTGAGGCACAGCGCAGCCGCCATGACCCTTGGCACCTAGCCAGAAGGCCCATGGGAGAGGCAGCAGCCTGCCAAGAACCCCAGGGAGAGCTGAGCGGCTCCTGATGGGGGGACCCCCACAGGTGGGCAGAGGCAGCCCCTCCTATAGGGACCCCAGAGCCTCGCCCAGCCCCTCCTGCCCCCCTCGAAGGGAGTTGGTCCAACTCCTGCCACACTTGTGGAGCCTGGTCTTACTCTAGGTTCCCCTTCTCCCCCCCATCTGCCGGCTACACCGAGTCCTCCGAACAAGTCTGTTTCCATGGAAACCATACAGTGACTCAGGGCTTCGGGACCTTCTCTGAACCAGATTGTGAATATCAAATGCTCTCTCCCCACACCAGTGCAGGGTGAGTTGGAAAAGTAAAGACAGACCCTCAGTGGGCAAGGGGAACCCAGTGGGGCGCAAGCCTGGCCCCCTGGTGAGAGCCTGGCAGCCGACACACACCCCCCCAATATTAGCACTGTCAGCACCACCCCTCCTCTGGAATGAGGGCCCTGTGGGGCCAGGGGGCAGGGAGGGAAGCGGGATTTCCATTCCTCCTAACTGTGGCCTGCACATGGCCGAGGTTACTGAGGGGCCAGGGAGGAGGGAAGCTGTCTTCGAGAGGAGCTTGACTTCAGATGCCAAATAGCGCTGCAATATTCAGCAAAGAGGGAAATTTGGATTTTAGGGGGGAAATGCGTTTGCTTTCAGATGAGGAGGCCGGCCGGGTGTTAAGTGTATGTGCCAGGAGGGGGCGTGGCTTTCAAAGCCCCAGCAGGGTTGGGGGGATCATTAGCAGAGACTTCCTCTCACTTGCCCCCTACCCTGGCCTGGCCTAGGGAGGCTCACCTGTCAGGATGGGGACAGCAGCAGGGAAATGAAAGTTTGCAGTGCCGGGCTCCTGGCTCCGCAGGGGCAGAGGCCCAAGGGCAAATCCGCCCCCTGCTTTCCCTCCAGCTCCCTGAAGACCCAGGAGGGAGGGGAAGAGAATAGGTCTGAGGTTCGATACCTCCCTGGTGAGTGCAGTGTGTGAGTCATGCCGGTGAGAGCACTTGGAAAAAGAAACAGGGTCATCGTGGAGCCTGTGCGTGTCCCCAGCTGCTGAGGACTGGATCCTGGGAACTGCCGGCCCAGGTACGGTCTCTGAGACAGCCAGCCCCAGCTCAAGGGGCTGAGGAACCCCTGAAGGCAGGTGCCTGGTACCTGGGCCCCACCTGCTTGCCTCTTACACCTACTGGTTCCTTTGGCTCGTCACAGCAGCTACATTCCCAGCGAGGGGGCCCACCTCCTGCCCCCAAACCTAGGTCCCCTCTGCTCCTTGCCCCTACCAGCCCTCGGGAGGATGCTGGGCTCCATGTCTGTCCTGGACTGGACATCCACCACCTCACCTCCTGCCTCCATCTCTCTGTCCATGGTCTAAGCCCATCCTCTGGCACCTGGACTCCCCAGCGGCCCTTCCTAGGAGCCCCTTGCTTAGGAGCAGGGTTTAAGTCCACCCGGAGGAAACTGGACCAAAGGTGAAGAACCTAATCCTGGGAAAGGGCAGGCCCGGGGGGGAGGAGGGAACACCCTGTGGCACCGCAAATCAGGCCGAGGTGCCAACCTAAGACGACTCTCTGGTCCTACCTTTTTAAACCCTTAGCTCCCCAGCCATGGCTACTCTGGGCTGTTAGTGTGAAAGCAAGCATTGGGTTCCTGGAGCCTGGGAGGGGCTGCTCCCGGGGTCCCACCCAGAGAAGAGCAGGAGGGTGGTTCTGGCTTCCCGTGGGGGGCTCTGCACCCTCCGGTGGCCCGGGCCCGCGGGGTCCCAGCTCTTCGCAGAGCGGTCGGTGCGGGTGCGGGGCCGGGGCTGGGAGCAGGAAGCAGGGGTCAGCCTGCCGCCTCTGAGTGCAGCCCCGCTTTGGAAAGTTGGCGCAGGCATGGGGACCTCAGCGTCTCGAGGTGCCTCAGCAGCCCGAGCCGGGCCGGCTGTGGGACGGTGAGCCGGGGGCAGCCCCTGAGTGCGCTCCGCAGCGGAGGGGAGCGAGGCGCCGCGGGGCCGCCGCGCGTCCCAAGTTTGCTGCCCTCCCCGAATGGGGGTGGGGAGGCTACGGCGATCGCGGCGCTCACCGCCACCAGCCCGGGGAGCCCCTTCCTGCGCCCAACACCCTGCTGCGTTCCCCTCGCACGGCCAGTAGCGACCGGCCCCGAGCAGAGGGGCGTCTCCCACCGCGCCCCGCCCCTCCCGGCTGCTGCGGCGAGTGTCCGCTCCCGCCCGCCCCGGGGCCCGCGGGGCCCGGCCGATACCTGGTCGGGGGCGCACCGGCAGCCGCTGCAGCGCCCAGCGCCGGCTCCATCCTCGGGTCTGGAGTCAGGCTTGCCAGGGGCCGGCAGGCGGCGGCGGCGGCGGCATCCTCCGCCTCCCGCGCCCTCCTCCTCGGCCTCCCTCCTCCCTCCTCTTCCACCGCCTCCGCGCGCCCCTCACGGGCCCCTCTTCATGGCCCGGGGGCGCGAGCCCGGGGCGGCTCGGCCAGCGGAGAACGTTCTCCGGGGCAGGGCACGGGAGCGGGGACGGGGGCGCGAGGGCCCGAGGGGCGCCGGGCCAGGGGCCGGGACCCGAGCGCCGCAGCCCCGCGCGCCGGAGGAGGGCAGCAGCCGCAGGCGCCGGAGCCTCACCGAGCGCCCGCCCGCCCGCCTTGCGTCCCGAGCCCAGAGCCGCGGCGGCGGTGGCGGCGGCTAAAGCGCGGAGCGAGCGGCGGGCGCTGCGGTCCCGGCTCCACCCCCCAGAGCCGCCCGCCCCTCGGCTGCCGCCCGCCCCTTCTCTTCCCCACCCCTCCAGCGCGCCCTCCCGCTCCCCGCGCCGCCCTGCCGGCTCCCGCCCCCGCGCGGCCCCAGTCTCCAGCGCTCCGGGCACCCCCTCTGCAGGCCGGCTCCTGTGCCACCCCCCACCCACCCCCGGGGAGGAGCCCCACCTACACCCCGGGTTTGGGGAAGCCGGCGGGCGAGGGCGCAGGCTGCCCACTGGCACCTCTTCCCGTACCCTCCCAACCCCCCCCAACTGAGGGCGCTCCCCGAGGGCCTTCCGCCTGAGTGCCCCCCTCCTCCAGAAGTCCGGCTGGAGCCCCAGCCTGGCCCCGGGCCCAGCTGTCCTCTACCCCTTCCCCAGGCAGCGCAAGGGAGGGACTCCAGAACCCAGAACAGGAGCCAACCACCTTTCGGTGCCAATACCCCAACACACACACCCAGCCGACGCCCCCTTACTTCTCAGGTATGGAAATGAATCATCGGCCCCTGCTGCAGTTGTGCCTCTGGGCAGGGTCAAGGGGCGGCTTAGGGGGGCCTTAGAGTGGATTTGCTGGCTGAGCGTCTTCCAGGCCAGTCCTCCACCCCGCCCACCCCCTCCCTCCGGACTGCCGCTGGCGCTCCGAGGTGGAAATGTGGAGCCACTGCTGCCCTTATGTAGGGGAGACCTGCCGGCGGAGCCGGCAGGCTGAGCAACTTGCTCCTTCATTTTTTACACAAATATTGACTGAGCATCTCCCGCAGGCCAGGCCTGCATGGGCACCAGGGACTCGTTGGTGACAAGACAAACGGACCTCTGCCCTCTCAGAGTGGAGTGCAGTAGAAGCCTGGTAAACAGGCAGAGAATACCACGTGATCAGTGGCCCCTGGGCTGGAGAGGACAGCAGGGAATCCCAGCTCTGCCACCATGTCTGACTGTGCCAGGGCTGGCCACCGCGGAGGCCTATTTCCTCACCTGGAGAGGGGTGTGCGGTTGGGCTGGCTGATCCCCTGGCGCTCCTCAACTCTGACCAAGCAATTATCTTCTCCGGTCAGGAAAGGCAGGCAGCTTCCATCTCCACCCATCTCTGAATCTCTGATTTCCAGTTACAGCCTCTCCATCGCTCCTGGACAGGGGCGGGAGGGGCGGGAGAGGCTGGACGACTTGAAAACTCCAGGCACCCTGGGAAAGCCTCCCTGCCTAAATATCCAAAGCTCCACCCACACTACAGACCGTGTGGTAGAGGGGTTAGCACAGGAGCGCCTCAGTCAGAGCTACCATGTATTGGCTGTGTGACTTTGTATGAGTGATTCAGCTTCTTGGCGCCTCAGTATCCTCCTCTGGAAGGTGGAGATGCTGGCCCTCACTCACCTCATGGGGCTGCTGTAAAACACCAGATGGTAAAATACATGTAAGCACTCAGCACTGTCTGGCACATGATAAGTGCTTAATAATTGTGCAGTGTTGTTATTGCTGTTGGCTGGTTGGTGTTCCGGGCAGCCAGGAATGAATATTCACCCACTGGCCCAGAGGAGAATGTGGCCTCTGTGCTTCTCTGGGGGACTCTGGCCTCGGATCATCAAGTCCCTCTCTCTACCCAGAACCAGATGGGATGAACCCTCTGCCCCTAGGGTCTCACCAGACCAAATGGTCATTTATCTTGGTGACGATTGCACATTCGTAATTATAAACTCCCCACCACCACCTGCCACGAGCCCAGCAGCCGTCGGATCCCCATCGAGACGGAGTGTGGTCCAGTGCGGTCCAAGATCACTTTCCAGCATGTTTTCCTGCAGCGGCAGCCTGGCCTCCGCCCGCGGCTCCACCGCAGCCAGGATGGGAGCGCCAGTCCTCAGTCCTGACTTCAAGGTGACCGGATCTATGCCCGCCCCCCCACCCTCCCAAGGAGTGACAGTGCTCTGGGATGCCTGACAAGAGTGCTGACCTTCCCGAAGCAGGGACTTTGTGTTTCAAAAATCCCGTTTGTCCCTCTGTAGTACACCAACCTCCGACAGCCCAGAGCTGAGCCATCAGAACCTTCCCTTTCAGCCCGAGCTAATCCCTCCCCCAGTCTTCAGCCTGACAAGAATAGTCAGGGTTTAGAGAGTGCCTTCTCTATCTCGCACTCTCAGACCCAGTGCCTCATTTTTCAAATTCTGGTGTATTTCGGGTGGAAAGGAGAGAAATGTACAACAGGCTGACAGGAAAAGATTGGTGTGGTTGCAATGTAAAGATGGAGTGGAATTTGGAATTTTTTTGAAGAACATTTAATCTCTAAAAATAGACAAAAGACCTGGTGTCTCAGGAACACTGGGATTCTGTTTCCTGGAATCTCCCAGGTGACAAGCTTGAGTGTTTCGTGAGCACCTACTGTGTGCACTGCACTGTAGCAAGTGCTGTAGGGGAAAGAGAAGGGGGAGAAAACAGAAGCAGAGGCCTTTGCTCAGGGAATTTGGATCCCATGCCATGAAGCAGCAAAGAACAGTTGCCGCAAATGTGATGGAGCACAAAATATGTAGCCTCAGAAATCAGAGGAAGATGGAGCCTCCGAGGGTTGCTCAGGGAGGGCTTCCTGGAGGAGGAGGCAGTTAAACTGAGAGAGATGGATAAACTTCAGAGATGGATAGGGTGTAAAAAGGCAAAAGAGCAGGAGATCCTGTGAGAGGAAGCAGCAGCCAGATGGTGCTTATTTGTGGGATAATAGGAAGATTAATTAAACATTAAAGATTAATAAAACATTAAAGGCTAATGTTTAAGGTCCCACCCTGTGCCAGGCTCTGTGCTATTTGCTTTGTGTGGATTATTTTGTTTAACCCTCAAAAAAGCCCTGTGAAGGAGATGTTATCATTCCCATTTTACAGACGAGGAAATTGAGACCCAATGAGGCTCAGCAGCTTGCCCAGGTCTGCAGTGCTGGTGAGCAGTGGAGCCGGGATTTGAGCAAGCAGTCTGGCCCCACGCGCTAACCACTCCTCTGGGCCCCGTCCCTCCAGTGGGGGGTCTGCGGGGAGGAGCAGGGGGTCCTTTGGGCTGGGGGGGCAATGGCAGGACGCAGGGGTTTCCGACATAGAGCCCCCAGGCCTTCCTGGGGAACTCTAAAATGAGACATGCCCTCTTCTCCCCTCAGTGTGCGGGTCCCTGGAAATTTGGAAATTGGCTAAGAGACTTGGGGGCTCAAGGTTTCAGCTTTTTAATGTCTCTCGCCTGTCCATGCAGTGGCGGTCTGCGCCACCCACCTTGTTATTTCAGTCTGTTCTGGGAGAAGGATGGCCCGGGCTCTGATTTAAGATCTGCGGCTGCAATCCTCAATTTCCCGTCTCACGGGGCACACTGACAAGGCAGCGAGCGCACGGAGGATGGCTCCTGGCTGTTCCCAGACTTCAGGCCTGAGAGCCCGCAGCAGCTGTGGAGAAAGTTCCCACCAGAAAAGCCCGGGCAGAGGCAGCCGGGCCAGTGGGGGGGTGGACCCGTCCTCGGGAGCCTGTTTCCCCACACGTGATGTGACAGGGTGCTGCTAACGAGGTCAATTCAATGATAGACTTGGAGGAGCCCTCACAGGCGAGCTGAACCAACTCCCGCATTTCACAGATGAGCAAACTGAGGCCCAGAGAGGTTAAGTGACTTACCCAAGGCCACGCAGGAAGTGAGTTGAGGCTCCAGCTGGGTCTCCAGCTTTTTGAGGAAGAGGTCTCTTACATATCTCTTCTCCTCCAGTTCTGCCCTGTTCTGGATGAATTCTTGTTCTGGTGAATTCCTCTTCTGGATGATTCGAGGCACCTGAACTTCTTTGTGGTTGAGATAAAACAAATATTTGAGGACTTTACCTTAGGCCAGACGCTGGACTGGTCCCTCGGATATAGATGATCTCATTTCTTCCTCATAAGATCCCCACGGGTCACTGGGTCCAGAGGTCACCAGGCCTTGCCAGCTCCTGGATTCAGAAAACAACATCATTTTGGCCAAAACTCCCAAATTCCTGGTCTTGCCCTTTCCTGCCCTGTCAGGTCCTCAGCCAAAGCCCCTCGAAAAGTCGCCTCCACTCCACTACCCCACCTACACGGGTTTCTGTGACTCCCTCAAAAGGACGTCGCGTTGCTCCCAGACCATCCTGTCAGCTGCTGTCACCTCTGGCCATCTGTCATGTTTGTCAGCTCCTGCTCTAGAACTTGGCAAAGGCCGTGAGGCTACTTGAAGGAGTGCCTCGTCCCCAAGTAAATCAGAGGATGCCAGCCAATCCTCGTGGATGGGAGGAAACAGGAGACTAAGTAGTCTGCTTCTGGTGAGTAGCCAAGCCACAACATGCCTGCTGCCAGACCACCCCGGCCACCCAGGGCGCTGCCCCTCTGGGCCTGCTAGGTGGGAGGCAGGAGTGGTCTGTGTGGGTCCTCGGCCCATCGAAGCCGGCCCCATCCCATCCTCCAGGCTCCATCTTCCTTCCTCTGGCCTCACGTGGTCCAGCCCAGATCTTGCCAAAGCCAGTATCATCCAAGTCCCCAAAGTTTCCAGGAGGAAGGCCAGATGTCCACTTCCTTCTGAGGAAGGAGTCTGCTCCGGCTGCCCTCTGAGGAAGAGGTCCAGCATACAAGTTGACCTTCCCTAAGCCGCTCTGCTGGCCATTGCCACACTCACCCCCGGAGGCCCAGGCTGACGAAAATCAGGGGACACGACGCTTCCCCCGGGGCTTCCCAGAGCCTGCCTGCCGGGGGAGCGGCGAGGTAGCCGCAGGGCCCGTGCTCACCTGGAGACTTCCGCCTCAGGATCTCCACCCAGGGGACACCCGGCGAGATACACAGCCACTGAGCCATGAGAAGGACAGACCGACCAAACAGGGCCTAAGAGGGCTGCAGCCCTGTGTCTGATCTAAGAATAGGGTACAGTGACTGTCTCACAGGCCCTGGGGCTGGGGAGGTGGTGGGAGTTGGGGGCGGACAGAACAGGATCGTGGGCTGCAATTAAAACGCCCATCCTGAGTACTTCCCAGGCCTCTGTGGGGCTGTTTCCATGGCGAGGGAGGCCGGCCTGGAGAAGACAGGCTCCTGGCAGGGCTGGCTCCCTCCTCTGCTCCTGCCCACAGAAGCCTCAGCCCCTGGATGGGACAGTTCAGACCAGGGTGCGTGGTCCAGCTCGGACCCTGGCAATGTACAGGCAGAGGCCCAGGCTGTGTGGGGCAGGTGCCCAAGCTGGCAGAGATAGGGAAGGAGGGACAGTTCTGGGCCTAGGGAGCAACTGATGACATGTCCTGGGACTATGGGGGGCCACCAGGGCCCAGACTCGAAGGACGTGTGTTGCCTGGAGCAGCTGGGAACTCCAATCTGGTCTCTTACCTGAGGCAGGAAGAAATTAAGCTCCCAGGAAGCTGGATCCTTGTCTAGTAAACTCTTGCCCCCACCCCCAGGTCCTCCCAGTCCCGTCACTGGCCTCCAAGCCAGCCCCTCCCTGTTCTGCCTCCTGCCCTCTCACCCAGCATCTCTCATTGCCTCTTACTCACGGGGGCTCACTTCATGTTGGCCCCCAAGGCAACCACTTCCCCAGCCCCCGCTGGCACTGAAAAGCTGGGAAGCCCTTCTGGCACATTCCCTGCTGGCAGACGGTGACAGGCAAGGTGAGAGTGGGCACTGCACTGGAAGTCACAGGCGGGCGTTGGAGGTAAGATCAGGAGACAGATGCCAGGGCCATCCCTAGGCCTCAGCTCTGAGGAACCCTGGAGAAGCTCAGCAGGCGTATGGATGCTCCTTCCATGCCAGTCCACACAAGTCCCGCGCTGAGGAGTCTGGCCCAGAGGCAACCGCGGGCCTGCCTCTGGGCCTGCTCCCCGGGGGTGAGCCGCCTGGCAGGGGAGGCCTGCTTCTAGGTGCCTCCCTATGGGCCAGTTCCTCCCGCAGCCCCCCAGGCCGCCCACACTGATCCCCCCCCAGGAGGGGAGAAGGGATAAGTAAGCATTCAGTGTCTACTTCCCTTTCTCATCTTGTCCCCATTCCTCCTCTGCCCCCAGCCTCTCTGCTCCGAGGTGCCAGCTCAGAGTGAACCATCCGCAGGCACCTCAGCCCAGCATCCAGGAGCCAGGAGGCCGAGTGGAGAACGGGAAGTGTCCTCTGGGCCCCCCTGCCCAGCCCCAGGCAGACCCGGGGCTCTTTCCCTCCTCCCTCAGGGAAAGGAGGGGGAGTGGGTGTCCTGCCAGGTGTGGTCAGCCTTTGGTCAGGGGCCCATGAGCACCTCCCACTGGACAGCCCAGCCCTGGTCAGTGCTGCACCGGCTGGCTCTGGGAACTCAGCCCAGGAACAATGGGCCCATTCACACAGCCTGGGCTTTGCACAATGACCTTCTTGGTCCATCTCTGTGGCTAGACGGTGTGTGAGTGAGAGTGAGCGTGTGTGTGTGTGTGTGTGTGTGTGTAAGAAAGAGAGAATCTGGAGGTAACTGGAGAGCCCAGGCAGAGGCAGGAGAAAAAGCACCGATCAGGAACTTATTTGTACCCGTCCTGGTCTCCATCCTTGGTTAGACAATTACTATGTGCTAGACACTGTCCTAGGAACTTGCATTATCCTCACACCAACCAAGTGAGTCAATTCCAACATTACCCTCATTTTAAAGAAAACCGAGGTGAAGTTAGAGAAGTCAGAATAATGGTAACTTCTCCATGGGGGTATCGCCTGGGAAGGGGCACAAGGGAACTTTCTGGAGTAATGGAAACTTCTCTCTTCGGGTGGTGACCACATGGGTATATACATATGCCAACATCCATTGCGCTGTCCACCGAAGATTTGTGCATTTTGCTGTATGTAAATTATATTTCAGTAAAAAAAAAAAAAAAAAAAGTTGGTACATCTGTAGAATGGAATATTCCCCAGCCGTACTTAGAGCCTAAGGAAGCGCTTTGCATGCTGATATAGATTGCCAAGATACACTGTTAAAAGAAAAAGAGCGATGTGCAAAACAGTATTTTCTGGATAGTAGGCAAACACATATTTTAAAATACTGTCTGTACATGGCTGCCTGTGCGTGTTTACTTTATCTCTGGACAGACACACAGAAAGCATGGCTGCCTCTGGGAAGAGGAGCCACCCTGCTGGCCACAGAGGCTGGAGGGAGACTCTCCACAATACACCCTTTTCTTAACCCAGGGGAGTGTATTACTTACTCAAAAAGTAAAATTACAACAGTTCCGATTCCCAGGCCATTACGTCCATTGCTTCAGTGCATTTAGCTCCAAAGTCACACAGCCACTTTCCACTCTTTCCTCCTGTCCCCAGCCTGTCTCCCCTCCTCAGACCCCACCAGACTGCATCTGGCTGTGGCTGCCCAGCTGGGAAAAGTTCACAGCTGGGCTCTACCAAGGCCCATCCAGAACCCACTATGGCCTGCGAGTCAGGGGGCTGGGCCACGGCTGGAGCTGTGGAGAAGCTGCTGACGTCACAGAGCCCAGCCGCCTCCAGCCCCTGCCCCAGGCCCTCCAGCTGAGCGTGACTGTTCAGGTCCCCACACAGCGCACTGCTCCTCACTCTACTGTCACTGCCTTGTATGTCCCAACCATGGTGTCTCCAAGCCAACCTAGGAAAACCCAGGCCCAGGGGGACCAACGAGTGTGGCCAGAACACCTGCCCAGCTTGGCTGGAGGAGGGCAGCAAGAGGCAGCCCTCCTGCCAGGAACGCAAGGCTCTGGCTCACTACAGCTGAACACATGCTTCTTGGAAAGTGCCAGCCTATTTTAGAGTTCTGGGTTCCAATCCTAGCTCTGCCATGTCCTGGCCATAGGACCTCAGGCAAATAACTTTCTCTTTGTGCTCAGTTTCCTCATCTACCTAATGAAAACGATGACCCGTCCCTGTCAGGATTATTGTGAGGGGAAACGAGATGCCGAGGAGCCTACCTAGGCATTGGGTCTGGAGCACAGTAGGCGCATCTTAAAAAGAACCACTCGCACCACTGAGTAGCATCCTCTGAGCAGAGCTTTATAAAAGTTTACAAAGTGCCTCGCGGAAGGGGGTGACCAGGAGGGAGGACCTGCCTCCACCAGGGCGCTAGGTCCCTTCTGGGTTCCTCGCTGCACAAGAGTTGTCAAGAAAGTGGAGAGTGTTGGCAGTCGCAGAGGGCGCCAGCATATCGAGGGGCTTGGAAGCCTGGTTCCTGGTCTCAGGGCTGGAGGCAGGACGGCTCATGGTGCACCGGGGCCACCTCCAGGTCTCCCAGAGTTACCACAAGGAAGAAAACCAAGACAAAGACAGTGGGAGTTTGGGGGGACAGGTGTCAGCGCAGCTCCGCACTCCAGGGGGCAGGGCCTGCACACACCCCTGCTGCCCAGGGCATCAGACCCCTGCGCCTGGGGCTGACCTGGGCCATCTGGCTTGGAAGCTGAGTTGCTTTGGGCAAGTCACTGAACCCCTGAGCCCCATCTTTCCTCTCTGTAAGGATCACACAGATGTCCCCGCCTGGGCTCTTTATAGTCTGTTAACACCCCTGATGGGCAGCAGCTCCCCGCCTCCCTCTCTCAGGACTGAATCCCTGTAGGAGGCAGAGTCCGTTGTCCTCTGCAGCCTTCACTCAGCAACATTAAGGACCATCGCTGTGTATGGGCCTTATGCCGGGCACAGGAGAGGTAACAATAAACAGGCAGCAGCCTTGTCCTAAAGGAGCTCACATTCCAGTGTGGTGGGGGCAGGGCAGAGACCAGCCAGAAAATAAGGGACCAGGCCACACAGTGACAAATGGTGGAACTAAGGGGGAGCCAGAAACCCTGGAACATAGAGGAAGGGATTCATTCTGCCCGGAAAGGGGGTCCCCTGCAGTCCCCAAGTCCTCTGGCGCAGGTCTGCTCTGAGCATCACATCAATGGCTCACGTCATCCTCAGGGCAGCCACGGAGGAGGCAGCAAGGCAGGACACATAGCAATACCTCCGCCTTAGAGGTGAGCACACCAAGGCTCCAAGAGCACAGTCAACTCTGGCACCGGGATGAGTGGCCAGAGCCCCAGCTCCCAGGACAGGCTGCTCCCCAGCATGCCTGTGGCCATTAAATACATGCCCACCCAGCACCCCAGGACGCCTCCCCCGGGCCCTGTCTCCTTTGTATAAGTGAGAAACTTCCCAGTGCCCAGGGTCATTCCTTGGCAGGTGAGAGGTGTAGGCAGTCCCTTCTCTGGGGTGAGAGGGTCTCCCTAGACCCTAAAACAACCCCACCTCTTACCCTTACCCACCCCCCTGCTCAAATCCACACCAGAAATGCTGTCTCCAAAAGACTCGTTATGATTATCCATTCGTCAAGCATTCCTGAGCGCCTAACCTCTGGGAGGTTCTCACTGGGCCAAAGCACCCGGCAGAAGCAGACAGGTAGGTGGGGGGGACACCCAGAGTTATTGCAACCAGCCCGTTGGGTTTTCTGGGCATTCCAGAAAAATCTCCCCTGGAGACAGGTTCTCTCTGCCCCTCTCCAAGTGGCTCAACCACTATTGCTCAACTATTTTCCAAGCAGGACCAGAATGTCCTAGAAGGGTCTCTTCACATCAGTGATTTGCCCCTCACCCCCCAAAAGAAAGACATCTTTTTAAAGGGCAAAATCTTCCAACTGCAGCCTGCAGGGGCCTGGGCCAAGTTGTGGAAGCAGCAAACAAACATATTCCGGTGTACCGAGTGCTCCAGCAGCTCCCCGCCCCGCTCCCGGGGCCAGAGCAGCCAGGACTGTCAGAGAACAGGGGGCTGTGGCCGGGATGTGAGGCTGGAGAGAGCGATGGGGAACCCCAGGCCTGGGGTCTAGCTCCCGGGGCAAAGGGAGAATACTAGGGTCCTGGGGCCCAAAGGAAGAACATTGAAATAGGGTCCCTGGGAAAGGTTTTGGGGTACAGACACCCGCTTCTACCCACTGTGCAAGTGGAGACCTAAGCCAACCACCTGGTAGCGGAGAAAATGCTGTCCCCGCCTCCTCCCACCGCCCAACTCCAGGACAGCAGCCCCAGCTGACAGTCCCTGTATAGAGGGCTGTGTTGGGGTAGGAAGGGTTTCAATTAGGCCACAAGAGCAACCTTCTGCTTGTGACTTAGAACAAGACACCAGGGTCTGCTGTAAAGGCACCGTTTACCCAGGATCCCTCAGCCTGGTCCAGAGCCCTCCTCATCGGGCATGGTCTTCCGAGTCAGTGCCGGCTGGAGGCAGAGGGGTGCCCTAGCTGGCCTGTAGAGAGTCATTCCCCTTGGGGATGGAGATCTCCCAACTAGGAAGCAGTACAACAGCTGGCTCTTCTCAGCCCTTTTCCGGGCCTCCGTTTTACATGGGGACAGCAATAGAACATGCCTCATTGGATTGTTGAGAGGATTAAGGGAAATAAATGTATTAAATAAAGCATTTAACAAAGCAACAAGCACACAGTAGACACTCAATAAATGTCAGCTATTATTATTGTTATTATTATTATTATGGCTTTAAGACTGCCTGAAAAGGAGCCCTCTGCCACCTCTGCCCCCACGCCCAATTATTGACTCCCCCACCAATGACATATCTGCTCAATCTTGCAAAAAAATGAAAAACAAAAAACCTGGGCTTCTGGAATGGGACCTCAGTCCTTGCTTGGAGATATGCAAAGCCTTTGGAGCCAGAGGTGGAGAGTGGAGGAGAAGGGGGGAAAGAGGGGACCCAGCTCCCCAGAGACAGCTGCAGGCAGCAGATAAGGGCCAGAGCCAGTCGTGGCAGGAGCTGAGCAAGCAACGCAGGGCTCAGACAGGTGATGCCAGAGAGAGACTGAAAAGAAATGAGAAGCCCAATCACAGTGTTGGGGAGGGATGCACACCAAAGCACCCTACAGCACCACGCTTGGAGGCCCTTGTTTCAAATCTGTCTTGTGGGGAGAGACAAAGAAAATAAATGAATCTTGACAAGTGGGGAAGTAGGAGAGAGAATTGTCTGCACCCTCTGCGTGGGGCCAGAGAACTGTCGCCTGGCGACAGCACAAAGCCCAACCTGGAAAGACCTTCCCGGAGCCTCTTAGCCCGTCCTGGCTCTCACTGCTCTCTCAACAACCTTCTGGCCTGTCCATCCCAGGCCCTCTTCCTGCAGGAGGCAGGGGGTAAGCTCTCAGGGCACACTCCTTAAAGGCAGCACATGGCTGCCTCCTGTCTGGTATGCCCCTGTCCTGTGCTCTGGGACAGCACAGTGACCTCAGGGGCTGTAGATGCGCTGACAATCCCCCAGAAGGCAAAGTTAACAGAAAAGGGCCACCCCTGCCTCATGTCACCCCAGGCGCCGCAGTCTGGGCTGCACAGAGGAGCCAGCTCAGGTCCCCTCTCCCCACCTCGTCCTCATCTGTGTGGAGAGCAGCTACTCAGCTTTGATGTCTCACCTCCAGTCACCTCCCCTGCCGAGCCTTTTGCCCCACCTCTATCCTTTGGAGGTGGAAATCTTCATCCTTTTCACATCCCCATCCATTACTGTCTTGCCCCGTTAAACGTCTCTGCATCTGCCTCTCCCACTAGACTGGGAGCACCTTGAGGTCAGGGTCCTAGCTCACTCGTCTCTGTAAACCCAGGACCTAGTTCAGGCCAGGCTCATAGTAGGTGGCCGCTAAGTCACCACCAAATGAATGGCAGAAGTGGCCACGAAATGCGAGGTCAACATGACCCAATAGGTGAGTTTTTCCAACTGATCCCAAAGCAGGAACTCAAGCTCTGGTCTGGACCAGCAGACCTTCCCATCCGTCCATCACCCAGAGAGACACAGAGAGAATAGAGAATAGAGTGCAGAGAGAATCCCAGCCTGAGACTTGGATGAGGAGACACCCTCCCATCCCTGCAGACAAGCCAGTCTGATTATTCACCACGCCAACCGCCCCCCTTTCATTTCAGGGTGACAGAAAAGACACAGATCCAAATGCCAGCGTTTGTGTTACTGCCCCACCAAGGCTCCAGCCAAACCCACACAAGCTAGGTTCTCCAAACCGCTCACTCAGCCACACTGCCGCCCCCAATCCCCAGAGCTGGACCTGCTGGCCTGGCCTCTAGCCTCGCTGCAGAAGGGGCCCACCCTTCCCCCAGAAACAGAATCCAGTGGGAGGAGGCAGGGAGGGAGGGAGGACAGGGCTCCTCCAAGAGGGGTCCGCGAGGGCAAGATGTGGGGATGAGGCTGGAGGAAGAACTCAGCTGCCTCCCATACGTTCGCAGACTGCTTCCCTGAGCAGAGGCTCAGCCGTGGCTCTGAGTCCCACGGGGGACAAACTGAGAAGGACCCTATGCCCAGGCAGCAAGTGGACACTGGTTTTTCTGGACAGATCATTCACTCATTTGACACACAGTAAGTGCCATGGGAGAGTCACAATCCCACCCCCAGGGAGGTCATTGTGCAAGGGGGCAGGCACAGTCCTGGAGATAACCATACCGTGCTTGGGGCTTGAAGCCTGCTACACTTTCAGGCAACGAATACACAGAAGCTTGAGGCTTTGGGTCAGAGGCTGATGTGGCTGAGATCAGGGTTTTCTAGTGACTCATGTCAAGTGGGAGGAAGATTTTCTAAGAGCGATAGAAAGAAGTTCGCTTTTACCAAACACCTACGATGGCTAAGCACCATGATTTCATCTGCATGGAAACCCTGTAACGAGGGCTCTTCCATTCTTTGGGGGAACTCGCAAGCTGCCTTTATTTTATGAGGGTTTATAAAGTACTTTTGGTATCTATGACTGCATTTCACCCTCACTAGGTTCCTATGAGGAAAGCACTAGTCTCCCTTATTTTGGGGATTAATAAACTGAGGCTCAGAGAGGCAAAAAGTGGCTTCTGCAAGGCCATGCTGGCTTCACGTCCAGGACTCTTTGCTGCCCTCTTGCGCACTGTGATGAATGGCTGGGCTGAGGATGCGGAGGCACCAGGCGGGGAGGACACAGCAGGTTGACTGTGAGACGTCGCCAGGGGAAAGTTGATTTCTGCCCTTGCATCCGAAAAGCCACCTGCGGGCACCCGCGGAAGGGCCGGGCAGACACTACCCTAAAGAAGCCTTGTGCTGGGGCTGACTTTAAGGGCTGATGAGTCAATAAGGAGTGACAGCCAAGGGTTACTCGGCCTTTATGCTGCTCTCCGAGTGTCAGGAAAGATGGAAGACATATCCCATCCTCCCCTCTAGGGACAGATCGCATCACCAGGACTGGAATCAGTTCTGAGGGTCACAGACAAGGTGAGCATGCCCCCCGTTATTCAACAGGTGCCAGGGGACACCCCGCTCTGGATCCGGCACAGCAGATGTGAACAATGAACTGAACCTGGAAAAACAGGACACGGTGGATGGGCCATTCAGGTGGAGGGGACAGACAGTATAATCACAGGCCGGGAGGTGACAGGAAAGCCTGACTTCTCACAGCGCCTGAGCCCAGGGTCCAGGCAAGAGGCGAAAGGAGAAATCCACACTATGATTGATGTAATACAGACAAGGAGAGGAGGAGAGGACAACCGCCAAGACGTGTCTAACGCCTCCAGAGAGAATGATGGGTGATGACGGAGAATGCTGGGCAGATGGGGCTGGGGCGGGGAGGCCACGGTCAGGTGCAGGGGTGGAGCAGTGCCTGAGACCAGGGGCCCCAGACAGATGCTCAGGGTGGGCCGGCTTGGCCTGGGCCGCCCGTCCACCCTGCTCCAGCGTGGCTTGGTCTCACCTCCAGCAGCCTCCTGTCCCACCTCGTCTACTGAGCCTTTCCAGGGCACTCTGCCCAACCCCACCTTGAGCCCTCCCTGCTCTCGTCCTTTGTACTTCAGAAGCCAGAGAAAACAGCTCCAGCCTCTCATGCCCTCAGGGGTACCGGGAAGCCAGGGATGCCTGAGAGAGAGAAAGACAATGAAGTCCTGCAAGGGGAGTGTGGCAGTGGGCCTCACTTAAACCTGAGAGGTGAACAATCCAGATTAACAAACAATCCAGTTTCCCACCCTGTGTTCCACAGAACAGGTATTACCAGAAATAAAGGATTCTATGGTCAAATAAGTTTCGGAAAAGCGGAGGTAAGCTGGTGGTATGGTGGAACTTCCAGAGCCCTTAACTCGCTAATCTGCCTGGTGAGTCTCCAAGAGGGAGAGAGAGTATGCAGCATTTCCCAAACTTTTTTGACCCAGGAAGCCTTTTATCGCAACAGATTTCTCAGGACCAATGTTCTGAGAACATGCTTTGGAAATCACAGAAATAGACCTAAACAAGCCAGTTTCCAGGTTGAGTCCCACCTAATCTACTGAGCTAATCTAACACAGAATTCAGCGAGCCAGTGAGACAGACAGAGACTTCCCACCAAAAGGCAGACAGGAGGCAGCAGGTCCGCTCTGCCACTCCCTCTCCCGGGTCATGTCACTGCCCACCCCACCATCACCCAGGGCTCTTGCAAGGATCAAAGAAAATGTGTAAAGCTCCTTTTAAACTACAGCTCTACAAACTTAAGGGCCGAAAGAGCAAACTCCCTGGGGAGAGGGGACGCATCTTACAATACGATTGGATGTATAAAAGCTCTCTTTACAACGTTTAAAGGAACTTATCTGTTGTATAAAGCAAGATACACCTATGCAAGATAAAGATGAGACAATGGAAGAAACGCAAAGGTGAGAAAGAGCTGTAGGTGTGCAGTGAAGAGTGGCAGGGAAGACAGCTGACGGGAGCCCGGAGCCCTGGCCTGGATCCCGTCTGCCCCTGGCCCGCTATGTGGCATGGTTAAGTCCCTCCTCTGTCTCTGTACATGAGAGGGGTGGGGAGAGATGATCTCTGAGGCCGTCCCAGCCCTTAAGTCAGAACTAGAGTCCCCAACACTGCTTTGGGGAGTCCATCACCCCAGCAGATCCGTCCAGGTGATACTTGCAAGGTAGCCAGTGGAAGGACAAACCTGTGCCAAGGAGAAACCCCCAGAGGCTAGCCAGAGAAGCCAAATCTGTCCCCAGGTGTGAACTTGGCCATGAAATCGGAGGAGAAGCCACAAATCAGGAGCCAGGTCAGTGCAGAGAGACTCAGAGAAGCCCCTCCCATCTCCAAGAGTTCCCCCCCACCAATCTGTTCCGGCCTAAGCATCTCCCTGCAGGATGGAGAGCTGACCAAAGGTGAAGGCGAGCGGAGGCCAAGTCTCACCCTGGTTGGCTGCAGGAGCCATTTGAGGGAAACGGGTCCTCAGAGTACAAATGTCACAGAGCCGGGTTTGATGGACAGGGGAGGAAACAGCAGGCGTCCTCTTGGAGTCTGCGGGTACAGGGACGTGGCACGCATGCTCACACGGGGGCTCCCTTCCAACCCACTTGTGCTGCTTTTCCCATTCTTCACAAGGAGGTTCATTTTCCACTTGCTGCAGAGTCTACAGTTACTTGCTCGGGAGGCTGGGGGACAGTCATAAAGAATGCTCCATCGTTTTTGCATAACAAAGCAGCGGGCTGGACTTGAACCCTATGCTGAGGGGGGTGTGTGTGTGTGTGAGCCTGTGCCTGTGCTCACACGTGCACACGTACGTCTGGTAGAGAGATTATTTCCCCAGCCCGAGGCTCACACGAGGAGGGTGAGCGTGTGGCAGTGAGGTCAGGAGACAGTCTGTGACTGTCTGGCACTTGATGACACTGTCTGGGGACACAGTGGGTACTGACAGAGTCTATTACTCTGAAAGCGTGCAGACTGTGTGTGACAACGCAGCATGTGACAGGGTCTCCAGGGTGTGGGGAGGCGTTTGTCTGCACGGCGAGTGTGAACAGGGGGAGACTGGGAGGGTCTGCTTGTGAGCTGGGGGTACGTCTCTCCCCGCAGGCCTCCGAGTATCTGAAAGCTGCCAGACTGGAGGTGTGTAAGAGCTTTCTGTGATTCCATGAGCCCACAAATGGGGTGTTTGTGCGTGTGTGTTGCTGGCAGCAGCCTAGGATTCCGGGCCCACCTCTGTACCAACTCACTCTAGGACATTGGCCATATTGCTTCCCCTTAAACAGGAGGGGTGGACCAAATTGTCTGAGATCTGCAGTCTGATCCCCCGAAGTGTGTGCAGGGGGCCAGGGGGAGGCAGCCCCACCAGAGAGGGGCCTTGTCTCCCACCCCCTGCCACAGCAGCCTCCCCTCTGCCCAGGGGAGGGCAGAGCTCTGCAGGATTTCGTGGTCGACTGCCCACAAAATGCTTGGGAGGCACATGGCCCTCATCTCTCAGCCCAAACAAAGGGAACTGAGTTTGGGGCAGAAGGGCTGGTAACGGGGGTTGGAATTTCAGAGCCACAGTCCTGGCCCGAAGCCTGGCGTCAGCATCCTCAGCACCACATCCAACTCCTCACAGCGTCCAGTGGGCAACTGGCCCGGCTCCATCCAGGCTAGTGTCTTGGCTACAGGGCATTAGCCCCACGCCAGCCACAAAAGCTGACCTGGCTCACATGATCAGTACCCTGTGCCTCCCACATGCTGGACTGCCCGCCTCGGGGCCTGGAGGGAGCTCCCAACTGTAAAGGAAGGAACGGCTCAACTAGAGCATCCTGAGGACCCCCACACCCAGCCCATGGTGGAGCTCGGGATCAAGCCAGTGATGCCCGCCAATAGGCCTCCGTTCTTCGACCACATTTTCCTTCTCTTTCTTCCTTTTTTTTTTTTTTTTTTGCCAGAAAGAGTTTAATTGAGTCTCCTTAGGGAGATGCAGCTTCATCTAATTCAGCTCTTAATTAACCCAGCACACCCCAAAGAGGCTGCCGAACTACCCGTAAATTAAATATGAAAAGCATTATTTATCTAGGAACAGCCTTCTAACGGCTCTGCCTCTGACGTTTATAGTTACTAATGAAGATGGATTTGGAGGAAGAGAAGTGAGAGAGCAGAGTGCCCTGGGAGAGGAGGAAGCCCTCAGGCCTCACGAGGGTCTTGCAGGGCATGGGGAGGGTAATCATCTTAGGCCAAGGGAGTGTGCCCCCAACTCTTGGCTTCTCCAGATCCCAGGGAGGTGGCGGAGGATCAGGACAGGCTCAGGGGTTCTGGGGGTTGTTGGACAAGGCCCTCTCCCGCTAGCTGCCATGCCATTCTTCCTGCCTCATTTTTCATTCTCAGTCCTAGTTCTGACCTTGGCCCTCCTTGATTCAACCTGAACCACCACTTAACCACTCTACTCCTTGCTCCAACCCTGTCTGCGTCCTATCCCTCCAGACCCCTCAGTGCTGAGCCATTGGAAATTGCTGGCTAAGGCCACACCTCCAATATGTGAGTCCCACCTCTCCTTCCAAGTGGCCACAAGTATCCATCAGGAGACTCTCACCTTGGCTTTCAAGGAGGAAAAGATGTCTCTTTCTCTATGTACTTGCATAGAACCAAAGAAGAAACCAAAAGTCATCTGCAGCCCAGAGGGTCCGGAACAGGAAGCAATTGTAATTTGGTTACCATTTCTCTGCCATCATCCCGAACCCCATCAATCACTGAAGGGTGAGCCTTGGGGAGCATGCCTTACTCATCTTTATAACCCAAGTCCAGTGCCCAGCATATCCGTGCCACAAATGTTTATGGAATTGTTGAATTTGCATGAACAGAGGAGGGAAAGGAAGGCAAGGGAAGGAGGAACCAAAACCAAGATAAACAGGTGAGAAATCATCGTAATATTTCTTGCTGTTATCATCACTTCAGTTCTTCAGGAAAAGCAGCTCTGTGAGTTCCCTTCCCTTCTCCCTTAAGAATCCCCACCCCACACAGTCTCCATGGCCCCAATTCAGTCCAGGAGTAGAAGTTCGACTTCCCATTCTTGGAAAACGACAAGAAAGAGAGTTCTAGCTTGGGATTTGCTCTCTCTGGAGTGCTGTCTTCATCTTCTCCACAGACAAGTCTGTCTGTGTCTTCCTTTCAGCCCCTTTGGCCTCTAGAGAAAGAGCAGTGACTGGAATTTCTCAGCTCTGCCAGGTAGCAGGACTCTCTTTAAAAAGTTTAGGCCTTACCCAGCTGACAGTTTAAATGGCCGCTCTGTGCCAGGTGCAGCAGCAGACACAACGAGGAACACCACACATAGCCTCTGTCCACCTGAAGCTTCCAGTTCAGTCAACGAAGACATATGAGAAAGGAAAACATACTAGAAAGCCCCACAGGTCTCCACGATGTGCGTTCTCTTTCACTGCAATGAATCAATAAACCCAACTTTGTTCAACTACACGTGTGTTGGGGAGAGGGTATTAACAGAAATGGAGGTTCCAGCGAGATTCAGCTTAAGCTCTTTCCACCTTGGCCCAGGACCCTGGACTCCATAATAGGGCACACATCTAAGACTCCTGGGTCTCCACCTAGGCGAGGTTCCACTTAAGCAGCCTCCACATGGCCTGAAAACCTGGAGATTTGGTGTTCTGGTATTCTGAAATAGCTAGACAAAAACAGCCTTTGAGCCTTGAAAGACCTTCTCAAGTACTATTAACAATGAACACAGCCGTAAATCGCCACGGCGTTGATCATTGGGTTCACGTTTCCCAACTGAAAAGATAGACAGCACCAAACTACTGGAATCCGTTCCACCGGAAGACCTCAAACTGAGGATTTTATAAAACCTCAAAAAAAAGCTGAATACAGAAAAGAAGAGCTTCTGCCTGAGATGACAGACAAGCTGTTGACTACAGAAGTAGATAACTTCGACCTGAGACTACAAAACACGATTTTGATTCTTCAGCACAATTTTTCTTCCCCTTTACCCTACCACAATTCTTGTCTATTACTATACTCTGACACTCTCTATCAACTAACTAAAAGATTTCTCAACACGACCTCCCCTTTCTAAGTCCTGTTATCTGTGACCCCCTGAGGTTTTCTGCCCCTTAAGAAAAAAATAAAACTCCCTAGTGTGTTTTTCTCAGCCCATAACTGGCTGAGACAAACATTTAATTTTTGCAACATTTAATAACTGTTCCTTTAAATACTACAGAAGATAGGTTTCCTTCTTAAAGTGCTTCTGATTACTTAAGTTTCCCTCAGATGATTAATCCCAAACTCAAATTCTAAAAAAATTGGACCTTGACCTCATGTCAAGAATGTGCTTCTGTTTAGATTGTTAAAACCCGACCAACGAAAACAAAACTTAGCCCATCAGAAATGGAAACTAATATTGGGAATATTCTTGCTACAATAGTATGTTCTCTTCAGAGACACTCCATCCTGCTTTGCAGAAATTGTTTAACTCCACTAGAGGAAGCTTCCCACCCTGAGGGCAAAAAAAACCTGGCTCACTCCTGTTGGGACAAATGACATTGCCAATATGGTCTGTGCCCCACGGGAGACTGCTTTTTATGTGAACATCAGGCTTCTGCACCTGCCACACATTAACTTTTTCTCTGTTTTCAGGACAAATTTTAGAGACTTTCAGATGTTTAAAATTACCACCCCTTCAGTGGATCATGTTTCCCTGAAAAGAATGTCCAGAAACTTCCAGAAAGAGGCAAACAGACCACATGGGAGAGCTGCCAGAGGGGACAACGACCTCGCTTTTCATGCATACTATGTAAACTGCAATTCCCACAGTAGGCGGTAATTCAGCCCAAAAAGATGCTCCAAAACCTCCCCCCTGACCCTAGTCATCGTCATAAGTTACACAACCTCCACTCTGGAAGTTGTCATGGATGATCACATGGCCCTTAATTTCTCCTTAGACAGCCCGAGGGAATCTATACTGTATAGCAAACCCTTCTGGTGGCACCTATAACAATGCTACAGGCTCAAGCAGAACAATCTAGAAGGAGGGTAAAGAAAAAGTCACCCAGATTTCTAGGGAAAAAAACGTTGGATTTGGGACACATTTTCATTGCATGGATTTGATAATCCAGGCCCCTGTCTTCAGGGTCAATTACAAGAGCCTATGACAAGCTTTGTTTCTGGTCCCTGCCTGGTGTATTCTGTTCAGAGTCTTCAAAGTTCCTGTGCAGCCCTTGTCACATCAGAAGATTAAGAAACTCATCCTGCCACAAAGGAGCAGGAGAGACTAGCTCTTGTCCAACTACGGACTGTATCTTCTAAAAAAACTCCTAATCAGCAAAATTTTGGCAGTGGTGAAGACCTGAATATCAGAGATGAATGCCTTGCAGCCTGACTTTGCCCTTGGCCAAAAGGGAGGGTTAGGGAAGGGAAAAGCAGTCCCCCACAGGTCCTGCCACGGCAGCATCACTCAGCCCTTTGTATTTTCCAAGGCACAACCACGACCAGGTATCCTTCTATTCTGGCTAATATGAGTGACAGTTGCTTCTTTACCAATGATGGCCCTGAGTCTTCCTTCACTCCTCCTGCCTTCTAGATAAGATTTATTAAAATACCAATCATAGAATCAACGCCTCTTCCAGACAACATCCTATCCAGAGCGAAGCCCCACTTCCTTGAATTCTCCTTCCAAAATCACTTAAACAAGCCTGAATCCCATAATAAGTCCTGTCTAACACCCTCTTAGTGAGCCTGCCCATGTTCTCCACGCGGGGCATTTCTCCTTTGTTGCAATGCGCCAATAAACCAAGCTTGTTCAACTAGTAGTATGTTCCTGGAGGGCACTGATACATATATGAGCAATTCGACAAGAGGCAGAAGGTGGTACGTGCTATGAGACAGCTCCACACAAGGTAGAAATTTCATTAATATAGAGAGGAATCCTTAAGTACCATGCCCGAAAAAGGTATCTTGTAGGCGTTTCTAGATATGATCATTCGTGTTGGGGCAGGAGGAGGTTGTTCTGTCTTTTTTTTTTCTTTTTGGAAGTAGGAGACTAAACTGAACTAAAGGAGCACAATCTAGACAGCCAGAAAACACGCCTTGATCAGCAAGATAGCTAGGGATCCAGATATGAGGAAGATGTTGTCAGTGTTGACATCCACCTGCTGGCCACAGAGTGGGAGGGAGCCTAGGGCAGTGCTTGGCAGGAGTTTGTGCAGAGGGCAATGCCTGTGATTCCCTGGGGAAGGGCTCGGGTCATAGATAAGAAAGAATGTGTCGAGCCTGAGACCCCAGGGAGCGTAGTCCCACGGGAGCCAACCTAGTGTTCTATTCCTGGTCTGACCAGTCTCCTCGTGGTACCTGTCAGCTGGCACGTCTTGCAAATGACTGTGGCAGCCCCTCTGCCACCTCAGTTGTGTTTCTGCCCCTTGCTGCTGCCAGAGGGGGGACACCTCTCATCCCCCCATCCCACCCCACCCTACTCCACACAGAGAGTGACTGGGAGTGAGGCTGGAGGACCACATACTTGCAAAGCAGTAACAAAGGCAGGGGCAAAGAGGAGAGAGCACATTTAAAAAGAAAGAAAAAGCCATCACTATGGTAAAAAGATGTTGAAGACGTTTTGGGGGATATAAGGCCCTCCACGGTACCAAGAGAAGAAATCAAAATCAACCCGAGATGAATAACGCTCTCCTCTTCAAAGAGAGACAAACATCACAACTCGGCGCACACACAGGGACACATAGGCCCTTCAGCTAATTAGACTTATTTGCTGAGCGACCCTTGTGCTTCTTCTGGGTCTTCATCTTCACCAGACCAAACGCCCAATGCCAATGCCATACCACAGGGCTTTTGCATTTCATCATCAAATGGCCTTGAAGCAGAGGTACTCTCATCTTACAAATGAGGAAACTGAGGCCTAGCGATATGACACAGCTGATGACAACGAGAATCCCAGTCCAGGTTCTGTAACTCCAAACCCACTGTTGATTTGTTTTTCCCAACGGCATCTGCTCAACTAGCGCTTCTAAAGTCTGCACGGCCTAGATTGGGACGAGCTTCCCTTCTCTTTGACATGTTAGAGCCTGGGTGGAACATCCTGGGTAGAACCTACAGGTCAAAGCCTAGGTAAGCAGTTCTACAGCACGTCCAAGGCCTTTGCTATTAAGAAACATGTCCGAGGCTGCACGTAGCTTACACAGATTTAGACTATTATAGGCCAGAACCTGAATGCCTTTTTTTCCTTTCCTATAACATGCATTATGGATGCATAATTATGGTAATCAAGAAACTAAACCATTGGGTGGGCCAGAGCCCTTCTCCAGGGATTCGGGGAGTTCTGCTCATTCACGCCTTGTAGGCATTTAAAATCTTCATAAGCCACACATTAGCCTGGAATGTGTTTTGCATGTCACAGCACTATTTCGGGTACCTTCAATAGCCATTGACTATCTAGTTTTCAGAACTTATTTTTCAAAGCTAAGTCTGACTATGGTAGGATGCTAAGGTACCTCTTTGAAATTTTTGGCTCTTCTAGCTGTGGAGAGTTGGAGATCCATCATGTTTTAATTCCCAGATTGTTTTTCAGGAAATGTCTAACAGGCCTCAGTTTGCATTTCTAGATGGTATTTTCAGAAGCTCAAACTCGTATTTTTTTGTTACTATTCCTAACACTAGACAGAGCTCAAGTTTTCCCCACCTGTGTAGGGGAAGAGGAGTCAGACTACATGATCTCTAGGTTTTCTTCCGGCTCTGTGATACTGTGACTTGGATTAAGAGAGGCGAGATGAGAAGCTCAAGGGAGGAAGAGGGGCTGGAGAGCTTCTCTGTCAGATGACGTCAGCCTTTCAGGTCCATCCTCGCCCCTCCCTTCCAACAGCTGCAGGCAGTTCAAACCCTCCTCATGTCTTGCCTAGATCACTTGAGAACCCTCCAGCATGTGAACCTCCGCCACCCCCACCCCACCCCACCACCCAATTGAAAGTGCCTTCAGGAGCTCCCACTGCCTTCAGAACCTGAGCTCCCAGGAAGGAAGACACACCCTTAAAGACGTGGCCTCTCCCCACCTCTTTGGGCTCATAGACACCATGCTCCAGAGATTTGCAGGTCTTTTTGATGCCCCCTCTCTCTCTCACCCCCTCCTCCAAGCTTTTGAATATTCCAACGAGAACCCCCAAGCCTGCCGCTTCACCTGGTTAACCTGGCTAATGCATTCTTCAAGGTGGGCTCTGCTCTAACATCTCCTGCCCTGTGAAACTTCCATCAGCACCACCACACCCCGGCCTCCTATACCATTTCCATCCCAAGCACCCCTTGGCAGGGCATTCCCTAATCACACTACCCTGTAATTCTCTGTCTTTGTGCCTGTCGTTGTCTCTAGATGAGACATACTCCTTGAACACAAGGAGGCATTTTTCTCAAAGCACACTGCCTGGCACCCAATACAGATTCAATACATGTTTGTTAAGGCAACGAATAAGAAAATAAACCAATAGGCTTCCAACTTAATGGGAAAACTTGAAAAGGCAATTATAGATTACACAGTAGAAAGGTGCCAGACCAATGAGATTGAGATTTAGAAGTTCAGTGTCAGACATTATGAACCAGAAGAGGTTTTTCCAGAAAGCAGCTGGAAGGTTAGTTTTTGAGTCAACCCGTGTCCCAGATAAGAAAAACTTGTTTTCTAGGCTCATGAGGGCATTGCAAGCCTGACCTGACCCCAGCCCCATCCCACACCTTGACCTTCCATCATCCCATTATCTCCTCAGCTTGCCTCCCCACCGAAGCTCCAAGCAAGACCCATGGGGTGGGGCGAGGCGCGGGGAGGCCGTGGCATGAGGCTGGAGTGGGTAGCCTTGCCCAAGGTTGGCATGTCAGAAACAAAAGCTGCACGCTCTTTTTTCCTTTTTCTTTTTCCTCTTTAGGCCCCTGATCAGGAGGTGAGATTCCTTGAAGAAACTTCATCCCACCTTTGCGCCCCTACCCAAGCTGGTAGCCAGAGCCCCTCATAACGAAGTTCCCAAAGCACGTCTTCTCTTCGGCAAGAATAAAATGAGCCCGCGCTTCCCTCTTTGTACTACTACATTTTGTTCAAATGTTTTCAGCTGAAGAAACTGAGCCCCAGAGAGGTCAAATGACTTGCTTAAGGTCACACAGCCAATTAGCAACCAAGACCAGACTTCAAACCCAACTCTCCTGATTCTTAGACCTCTTTCTCTGTACTCAGGCCAGGAGTGGAGGAAGAGCTGATGTCCCTGGTTGCTGCGGGGTCTGCCCCCTGTCCAGGCTCCTGCCTGCATTGCCACAGCAGGTTCATCTGCCTCCAGGGATGGTAGGAGCAGGGCATCGGTTATATTTTATCCCTTGCTGTCCTAATAAAGTACTGATTGACACTGAGTTCCTTCTAGAAGGTGAGCAAGAGGCTCCGGACAGCCGAGAGGAAAACTTCAACGTCCCCTCCCCACAGAGCTGTCTAGGACCGTGAAGAAAAAGGAGGAAGTTATCAGCCCAGGCTATTTATCACTGGCTCCCTCTCTCCTTCCCTCACGCATGTTCCACTCAGAGTGTGGATTCCCCAGGGATGAACTAGGAGGCACGCATTTTCTAGAGTTCCTAGGGAGCCACCAAGGATGACCTGCGGGGAGGGAGGATATCCGAGGCGGAGCTGAAAGCTGCTTTCTGCCTAAGTGGCACAAGCAGCCCCGGAGGCCTCACCTGTCCCAGGCTGCCTGCTTCCTTTACCACCAATAAACAAGGGGGGCCACGCTCTCTTTCCAGATTCTCTTAATAAAGTCATTCAACAAAGGCCTGGTGGCGCTCGTCCTATACCAGGTGCTATGGGAGGTTCAAAGAAGTTGAAGACCTCTGGGATCCCTTCACCTCCTCCATTCCAGCTGCATCCTGTACACCCTGCTACACAGGCATTCACAATTGCTTCCTAAAATAGTCGCCAGCCCCTCCAGCACAGCCCCTCCTCCACGATGATAAAAAAACTCCTCACACTTGATCCATCTTACATACAAGATGACGGTCCCCAAAGCACTTCTAATCACATCACATCCCCGCTGAAATTCCCTGAGTGATTTCTCTAGAGTGGGTTTGAAGTCTGGTCTTACTGCTATACTAGCTGTGTGATCTTGGGCAAGTCACTTGACCTTTACGGGGCTTAGTTTGACCTCTCTGGGCCTCGTATAGAAAAAAAAAAAGTCTAAAATCCTCAGCATGGCAGCCCAGGCCTCCCCCAAGCCAGTGCCACCGCTCTCTCTAGCCTGCTCTCCAAAGCAATCTGTTCAACTTGACAGATTCCAGAATCTGGCTTCTCAAATGTGGTCCATGGACCACTGGCAGCAGAGATACCCAGCAAGCATGTTAATAAAACTTCTCAGACTCCACCACAGACCTATGGAATGGAAACCTCTGGAGAGCGCTAACTCCAGGGGGCTCCTCAGCTCTGGCCTGAGTTGGACAGACTCCACAGCAAGACACTTTCGCAAGAAGGGTATTACGGATGCTCCCCTAAGCAGCCTGGGGCGGAGATGGGGGGAGGTGGAGGGAGGTGGGGACTGCAATTCTGTACCTGCTAACCATCACTGCAAGTCCCTGGCTCTCATCTTGTCTTCCTCTAACCAAGTCATGATGACAGAGGGGGCGCCTCCCTGTCCCATCCTGCCCCCGCCACCACCTGGCATTTCTCCTCTTTTTGCCTCCCAGCTCCTTCCCGTCAGCCCAGCAGGACTGGAAATTGCTCTTGCCCTCATCAGCCTCTCCCTTCCTCCCCAAGGCCCTGCAACTCTTCTTCCACTGAATTTAAACAGCTTCTTCCTCCCCAGACAAAGAAAGAAGTGACTCTTTTCCTCCTCTTTGCCCTGCGCACCAGCATGCTAATGTGTTTTATAAAACCAATGACAGGAGCATTTTCAGTCGCACACTTGATATTATACTTAATGAAACCTCTGCTGGTTACCCAGGCGGCCTCACCTCCATCCCGAGGCTTCAGACCTGCAGGGCCCCACAACGCTTCTGATGCCAAGTGTCTGTGTTTGTGGGGACACCATCACAAGACTGGGAACACAGAGGCCTAGCCTACTCCAACTCCAGGGCTGACTGGGTGCCTCTGGGGAAGTCGTGTCCCCCATCCCGGTCTCTGAAGAACAAAGGATTTGCACCAGATGATCTCAGGGAAACCTTTAGATCTAAGACTATAGGATAAGAGTACTTCATACTCTAAGATATATTAGTCCAGGCCAGAGGGCTGCAGAGTGAGAAGACCAAAGGGATGGAGCCCCAGCCACAAGGGCAGTGTCCCCAAAGACCAGAGAAGTCACCTTGATGGTGGCAGGTCTCAGCTTCACATTTAGCAGATGCTACCCTGAAGGTATTTGCCACAAGAAGCAAATACTAAACCAGAGCATGCAAATCAAAGCAAACGCTCACACAGCATTTATTCTGAGGCTGGCAACATTCTGAGTGCTTGACACACATGAACTCATTTAATTTCTGCAACACATCCAATAGGTAGGAACTATTATTATCCCCGTTGTAGATGAGGAAACAGGTACAGGGAGGTGAAATAATTGGCCCAAGGTCACAGAGCTGGCGGGTGGCAGAATCAGGAATTGAACCAGGCCGAGTCCATGAATCCACACCCTCAACCACGATTGTTCAACCCTACCACCTCAGGCAAAGATACCCTCTCGTCTAATGCAGTCCACCCCATCCTGCCTACTCACAGGGCAGTGGAGACAGCCGCCACCACTTCCTTGGAGGGCATCATCAAGTGTGTCAGGTCCTTGAGATCTAGAATCAAATGGCCTTCACTGGACGAGACTGAATGTTGACTTGTGCCTATTTCAAGAATGGATACCATTTAGCAACAGAGTCACGTCGGAATAAAGCTCTTTGGTGTCCCCACCTTTCTTCACTCTCTCTTTCTTCCTGGCACCCTGTTCCCACCTGCTCACCCCCACCTGCACCGGGTATGAAGAGCACTGGACTTCTGAGACAGAAGACCTGAGTTTGGGCCCCATTCAGCCACCTACCAGGACCGTAATTCTCCTAGCTTCTCTAAGCATCAGTTTCTTCGCAGGTGGATCAAGAGGCAATACAGTGGAATGACTAGAGTGTGGGATTGAGCAAGCCACCTGGGTGTACCTGTGAGTGTTCACTCTCGAGCCCCAGCTTCCCTACGTGTGAAGTGGGGCTGTGACTCAGGGTGATAGCTGGAAAACTCCCAACACGGAGCTGGGTACCAGAGCAGGCACATTATTTGAGCGCTCGGCGGTTAACGGAGTGCACTCCTGAGCATGATCTCATTTCACACCGTGAATGAAGCCACCTCCTCCCAAGGTGGGACTCCAAGCCAAACATCAAAGGGGGCTCAGCCTGAGAAAGTCCTTCATGAGCAGCCCACGGGGCGGCCAGGGGCCGGCTGCCAGCTGCCTGGGAATTCCTCGCTGAGGCTTCAATCCATCCTCCACATTTCCTTCTGTCATCTTCCTCCCTCACTCTTGTGATGCCAACTCACCAGCAAATTCCTGTATTGTGGGAAAGTGCTTCTTCAGATGAGCTGCCTATGACAACCTGGGACACCATCTCCAGAGAGCCACCGGCCCCCTCCCCTCCCACGGCTCCCTGCACATCTTGTACCTCCGTACCTCTTAACATTTGACCTCACTGCCTGGAATGCCTATTCTCATATCTCTTCAACTCAGACCCCTGCCCCTCCTTCAAGGCCCTACTGGGGTCTCGCTTTCACATGGGAAGAATCCCTCCCAGACTGGAAAGAACCCTCACCTCCATGAAACTCCCGAAATTATCGTAGGGTCCCATCCTAGGAATCTGCGTGCCTGCCAGTCCCCCATCAGATTAGCTGCTTCTTAAAAAGAAACCACGTCATACTTTTTTCCTAATCCTGCTCATAATCCAGCCTGGGGCCTGGACACATAGTAGTTACTCAATATACACTTCATAAATGAACGAGAAGGAAAAAAAGAACGAGCATACTGATAGGCTTTGGTCCAACAACACAGAAATAGAAACAGCAAAGGTCTCTTTCCCTGATGAACCAAGACTGCGGTATTTCTCCACACCAAGGCCTCCTGGACCCTTCCACAGTCACCTCAACAGCGCCATGCCCACCCTGCCCTTTAGAGCTGAACCCCAAGCCTCTTGCTAAGAATGTGTATCTCCCTCCCCAGTAGGCAAGGGGCCCCTCCCTGCTGACTTGTACCCAGGGTCTGCTGGAGGCAATGTGGGGCTCTGCTCCGTCGGCAGCGGCTCCTCAGGAGGATCTGGAAGGAGCCTCCCACTGCAGCATGGGGTGGGGCTGAAGGACGGGCCGCTTGCCTCAGCTCGGTCCTTCTTTTCAGCTAGACACAAGAGTTTTGTGTCTGGCCAAGGCCCAAGGCAGATGTTATAGAGCATATTAACCAATCCACATTGAACAGAACATGGCCAAGAGAACCACCTCACCCAAAAGTCAGGTGGGGGTCTCCCTGCTACAGGGCTTTTGGTTTTGTTGAGTTGGGTCTTTTTTTTTGGAACAGAGGATAGTTGGTGCTGTCAAGATCCCCTGTCAAAAGTGTCCCCCTAGCTCCTTGCTAAAGGAAGCTCAGGCCACAGGAAAGCACTGGATACCGCAGACAAAAAAGGGAGTGAAGACTTTTTGCAGCCAGCCTCTGGTTTAGAGTCCAACCTCAGTTAGGTAGAAAGACTTCCCAGCTAGAAACAAATGGACGAAATAATTATCCAAAATGCAGACACAGAGTTATGCACTATGAGGCTCATAACCATGTAATTTATAATGATGAAAAACTATAAAAATGTAATAACTGTCTGATAAAAGTTGAATAGTCAAATAAATAGTGCAACTTCTTCAGATAGATTATTATTGATCATCTATTTGAAGAATCTTGAATGGCAGTGGGAAATGCACATGCCATAAAGAGAAAAGGCTTGACCTACTTCTACGTACACAGTATATACAGACTTAACTGTGTAAAACATCAGGTCACAAAAAAAAAAAAAATCAAAGTGTGGGGTTATCTCTGTGCAGTGTTTATTCTCCTACGTATTTTTCGGTGAACATTTTTCCAAGTTTCCTATAGCGAGCATATATTCCTTTTATAATATAGGAATGGTATAGAAAAGAAGCAAATGAGAGAAGTAGGGAGGAGAGAGTCGTTGTTAGAAGGAAAAGGATGGGAAGAGAAGAGGGAAACCACGAAGAGCACCCATGGTGAGGAAGAATGAGGCATCTTCATGGCCCCCCTGAGCTGGGGGGACTAGACTGCCTACTTGGGGGCAGGGGACATGCTGAATCGCAGGCGGGGGTGGGAGAGGGTAGCCCAGGGCTTATTCCCAAGTCTAGAGTGGAGGCGAAGGGAGGGGACAACAGGAAGAGAATTGGGCCCCCACTTCCACAGCCTTGGTGCCCCACCATCTATTCCTCTTTGTGACACGCTAGGACAAGAATGCCATCCGTCACCTGGAGCCAGTTCCCAGTTGAGCAGACACATCCCTAAAGAGAAGCCTTGGCTCTCCACGCGCGCACGCACATACCCATCTTGGAGGCCTCTCATCTCATCTCTATTTCCTTCCCCTCAGGCTGCACGAGGCTGGCAGCTAAGGCAGCTTGCTGTCTGCCAAATAACCAGCCTCCAGTCCAGAAGGCTCCCAACCTTACTTCTCCCTCCCTCGTCCTCCCCCCAGCTCTCCACCCTCAGGGTCCAGGGAGTGGTTTCTCTCTTTTTCCTGCCCTGGGCCCAGCCCCTCCGGGTGGCTCTCAGCTGCCCCTCCTTCTCCAGCTCCGCTTCCAGTTCCCAGGGGCTGGTCCAGGTCTAGTGGATCTGCTATCTCTCAGCACCACCTGCTGCCCATTCTGGCCTCCACCATTGCCCCTGTCAATTTCTAGAGTCCCCGGGGCCTGGCTTCTTATCACACTGTGTCCATCCAGTGCCTATCTTTGGAAAGTAGGAACGGAAGAGTCAGAGGATGCAGACTTTACCTTCTCTCCAGCCTCTTTTTATAAAACCAGAAAATGTTAGAGCTGGAAGAGACCTCAGCAGACATCCAGGCCAGCCCCCTTGGCCTGCCCCTGCTCCCTCAAGACACCAGGGCAAAGGCAGCAACCACAGGCCTCCTCCCGCTCCCACGGGATCCAGCTTTCTCTCGCTGCACAAGATCCGAGGTCCAGGGCGCGCTGGGAGGGCGGACAGGACCAACCCAGTCTGCACAGGTATGTCACAAGGATTGCCACAGAGGGTTAAAAATATCTAGAGCCTAGGATGAGACTCGTGTTGCCAGCTTGACCCATAAGACACCACCCCCCAGGACCTCTCATCCCTGTGTCCCCAGGGTCCCCCTGAGGCTCTTGTCCCCTCCCGTTACTCCCCTTTGAAGGCCATCACCCCTCCCAAAGGAATCAGAGAGCTTAACGCAGACTCTCGCCTAACTCTCTTGGCTGGCTATGAAGACACCTGGACTACAAATGTGTGAGGGTCCTAGAAAAATCCTCCAACTCGAAACAATCACAAATGGTACAACTGCAAATATTTTAGGGCAAGGAGGCTGCTGCCTGCCCTTCCGTCCTTTTTCCTGGGCCATCTAGAGTCCCAGTCCAGGAACAGAAGTTCCAGGAAAAGAGATATGCCTTAGAGAGGAGAAGGGTTCAGAATGTCTTCCTACCGCTACCTCTTCCATCCCTCCACCTGCACCCCCACGAGAATGTCCATCTTTCCTCTGCGTTGTCCTCAGTCAGCCCCAGAAGAGCAGCACCACTGATGGGACCCTAGCTCAACAGGAACAAGAAACCTAATGAAGAGATGCTGTCATGCTTCCTGGTCTCCCTGGACCATGTGTGGCCGCACAGAGAGGCTGCATCGGCATCACTGAGACAAGCTGTCACTATAGTTAAACCCGGGTCCTGCCATCTCTCCCGGGCAACCAGGAGTTTAAGATTAATGCCTGAGAAGAACAGGCCTACGGGACTCCAACAGATCGACTGGAATTTGAAACGCTCATCCTGGAAAAATGGGAGTCTGAAGCCACTCCAGGCTTGACTATGAGGAAAATTAGAAGGAGGAGAACAGAGAGAAGACAAGCAAATGAAAATAGGGCCGGGCAGTTCCCTGAGCAGAGCCGCCCGTCGGAGTGTCACCTCTGGTGGCAGCATCCATCCTGGGGCTCAGAGTGCAGCTTCCTTTCTCCCCACCCACAGGGAGGCAGCAGCATGGAAAACGGAAAGAGCTTTATACCCAGAGAGACCCTGGCTCCCATCCCGACTCCACTGTTTCCTAGCTGTGTGATCCTGAGCAAATGACTTAAGTTCTCTGAGCTTCAGTTTTGCTCTCTATAAATGGGAGGTTCTGATACCTCCAAGTGTTTTCTGGCAGCTAAACGAGATAAAATGTAAGCAAAAACCCTCAAACACTTTCTGGTCTGTAGCAAATGTCCAATAAAACGGAGGGAGATCTCCTTTAAGTTGCGTTCAATACAGGATCTTCTCAGGCCGCAGAGCGATTTAGCGACTTACTTCTCTTTCATTCAGACAAAAATTTTCTGAAAGGCAGAGGGGTGATGAGGACCGTTCCTTCCTTCACTCATTCGTTCATTCATTCATTTATTCAACAATTACTCATTGAGTGCCCCCATGCGTCGTGCCACAGGAATATAACTCTGAACAAAATGAGGTAACTCCTCTCATTCTAACTGCAGAGAAGAGATAAGAAACTGGTAAATATACAAAATGCCAAACAAGGATAAGCGTTATATAAAGCACGGTATGGAGAGAGAGGATGACTGTTTTACATAGAATGGTCAGAGAAGGCATCTCTGCAAGGTGTCCTCTACAGGCATCTGAAGAATGGAAGTGGCCAGTTGTATGGTTATCTGGGGGAAAAGCATTTCACAGGGGAACTGTGAGTACAAAGGCCCTGGGGCAGTAGCATGCCCAGGTAAGGGAGGCAGACACCATCTTACTGGGATTAGGTCTTAAGAAGGAGCACCCTATCCATCGGGCAGAACAGTGAAAGGTTCATAGAGACCAAGGCATTGAGACAGCTTCAACAATGGGTAGTCTTTTGACAGGCACAGATTGGGGAAAGAGTTCCAGGCAGAAGGCTGCTCCCTTCATGTCTTTGGAATCTAGCTCAATCTCCCCCTGCCCTTGTGTTAATAAAAGAGGAAACCGAAGCCAAAAGAAGGGCTCGCTCAAGTTACACCACCAGTCGGTAGTGAAGTCAGAACATGAACTCGTCCTCTTGATTCCCAGTCAAAGGCTTTATAACCGCACTTCTTATTCAGAATATTTGCAATAGGCTGCAGGCTCTCTGGGGGCAGAAGCTCATGTCTCCCAGCCTTGGTCCTCTCACAGAGCCCAGCATAGGCATAGGGGACTGCCCAGGAATTCTGACCCACCCTTGCTGCATCTCCATTGGAGTTCTCCAAGAGTGCCAGCTGTTAGGCAGCCAGGCATCGTGTTGCAACTCTGCATAAGTGCCACACACAGTGATTAATACCCTATCGCCCAGCAAGTAATTGTAATTAATGCAGAATATCAAATCAGGAAATCGGGCATTATTAGGAGGAATTAGCTATTTATTTTCATTTTATGCTCTGCTCCCCCACCACCTTCCACATCTCCCGCCCGCTCTGGTTTTCCAGTCCCAGGTCGGAGGTGGAGGAGAGGAAGAACTCAGCTAAAAAGTCCTTCATTCCTTAAATACGTAGTAACATCTGTGTTCCAGGCCCTGAATTAGGCAGTAGGAAGACAAGGATCACCACGGTTCCTATTCTCAGAGAGGTTACAATCTAGCGGAAAGCACGCAGCTCAGTCAATTGCGGTGATGGGAGTCAAGAGAGGCTACAGCGGCAGCCCAGGAGAAGGAGCACCTAACTGAGCCTGGGAGAGCCAAGGAAGGTTTCCAGAGGAGGTAGCATTTGAGCTGGGCCTGGAGGGGTGGGCAGCAGCTTTCCAGGTGAGTGGGCAGGGAAAAGCCATTCCAGAAGCAGCAATAAGATACAAGAGACAATGGCCAAACAGCAGGTATGAAAAGAGGGATGAGGAGGCAGGAGCCTGGGCAGGGAGGCAGGAGCCAGCACAGGCAAGGCTGTAGACTGCCATGCCTCAGGTGCGTGGAAGAGCTGAGAAATTAGGTTAAGTAAGGCCCTGAGCTGAGTTGATCAGATTCCAGGCTGGCCCTGGAGGTGAGCCCCAGGAGCAAATGTCTGGGGATCAGGAAAGAGGAAGATAAGGCCAAGAGCATGGGATGTAGGGGGTGGAGGGCAGAATGTGCTGCGAGACCCCGGCACGGAGTGGCAACAGGGCATGGCACTGGTTTCTCCTGCTACACTCCTGCTCTTGGAGGCTTGAGGGCACCCACCAAGCTTCCGACCACAGGAGCAGTGGTTGAGGATACATAGCTTGAGAGCAAGAAGAAATGTGGAGTCAAAAATGAGGGAGGGTCGTTAATTAGATGGTAAGTTCCAGGAGCGCAGAAGCTCCCAGATTCAGTGTGCCCTAGATAGATGTTTGATGATCAGGTGACAGCTTGAGTAAACAAATTCTGGCAGCAATGTGGAGAATGGATGGCAGCAGACGGAGACGAGAGGAAAGAGGACCACTAAGGAATCTATTGCGATATACCCAGAAGCAGATGAGCCAAAGAGGTGAAGACCCAAGTAAAGATCCCCGGCCCTGGTTACGGGGAGGACACCTGGACCATCCCTGGGGAGGAAAGGATTTAAGAAAGAATCTGAAGAAAGGACCAGCAAAGAAGCCCCACCAAATGAACCAGAAAGCCCCAAAATGTCCAGAGTCCTCACCCCCTGCTGCTTTGTCTCAGGAAAGTATAAACAGGAGAGTTGCTCCCCCAAGGGCCACCACAGTCCCCTTCCAAGGGAGAACATGGTCTGGACTTTTCCAACCCTAATCACGGCAGATTAAAGAAGGAGCATAATCCAGCAGGCTGGCTCCAGGCAGCTAGACTCAGATGAAGAAGCAATGTCCTGAGAACAAGGAAGTGTGTGAGAAACCTAGAAGATAGCAACAGGGCCTCAAGACTAAGGGTTGATGGGGCGGATGTCCCTGAAGCCTGGAGGCATAACATCTAGGGGATGTCCTCTGAGGAGCTTCTGCAGGAGATTCTGATGTCATAGCAGCCAGAATAAGTCAGGCCTGCCCTACCTGACCAATCTCCTTCCCTATTGCTGATGGCATTCCCTTAAAATTGGATGCAAGACTTGATTATGAGGATTCCTGACATTAAGACCCCACAGAATTCCCAGCCCAGGATATCCAGCCTGAGATGCAGCCTTCTGCACAGGCCTTGGAGTCAGACTTGGGGCTCTCCTAAAGCAATCTTCCTCCAGTCTCAACAGCAACTTAGGCTAGTCCATTTGAGTGTAGCTCAACTGTCTCATAGGTCCCTTACTGAGCAGCTAAGACATTATTTCACAGACGACTAGTTCTAACACTGCAAGAAAAGTATTATCCCCATTTTTCAAATAAAGAAGTAGGCTCAGAGAAGTGAAATGACTCTGTCCAGTGTCACATAGCAGCGCTTAGGGTTCAAACCCAGATCTGACTGGCTCCAAGGTTAGACACCAGATGCGTTTGTCTCGTCTGATCTTGTCTACCTTAGCTGAGATGTAAAGATCAACAAAGGCACAAACTCTCTTCTTGATGAAAAATATACAGTCAGTTTTGGATTGGCTATGGTTTTGCCCCACCAAAAAGAAAATTAGCTTTTCTTGAGTAGCTAACACATGCCAAAACCTTGTCCTAGCCTTTCCATATGCTTTGTTTCACGGTAGATCCCTTTATTCTGAACGCTGCTGTCCAGCCTTTGAGTTCAGCCCATTTTGGATCCAAGTCCCTCCTCGCCCTTTCTTCCCCTCCAGACTCATGAAAGAAAGTCTGTTTTTCAGATCCACTGTGTTCCTCCAACCAGAGCAACCTGGAGCTATCCCTGAGAACCACTTCCCCACCTGCCACTCCCAACTGTACCTCCAGCTACAGAGAAAATAATGACTCCATCTGCTCCCTCACCAGCTTCCGCTCCAGGCCCAAGCTGAGCTACACAACGAACCCCAGCAGGACACTGATCTCCTCTTACACTGATATTCCTGCAAGAGATCCTGGTTTGTTGTCCTGTCTACAATTCTCTCTTACAAAGTAACTATCACCCTGGCAATGAGGTGAAGATGATCACCCAGTGGGCACATGTACAAATGAAATCAGAAATGTACAAACCCAAAAGAAATCTATAGAGGAAGTGACCAAGAGAGAGAAGGCAAGAGGATTAATTGGTCTAGAAGTCCCCCCACAAATCCCCATCCTCAGGATCCCTCACCCCAGGACCAGCTGAAGCAGAAGATTATCAAAATAACCTTTCCTATGGAAAGCTGGCCCCCAACTGAAAAATAAATGACTTGGCTTGGCAACCAGACAGAGGCACTACCCCCAAAATACTGCTGTGTAAATTGGGGCAGCTCATTTAGGTCAACTGAGCCTTAAATTCCCCATTCATACACTCAAAATAATAATCTCAGCCCTGCCTACCTTACAGGGTTATTTTTGAGGATCCAGTGAGATCTTGGACACAAAAATGCTTTGGATAATAGGAGAGGAAGATGGGAAGGAAGGAAGCAACACGATATATAAATCCGTAGAGAATTTATTTGAGCTCAACCAAGGCCATGTGGTGCCCCTCCAATCTTGCCAAGTAGTATTCATTCTGAAAATGTAGAGGGTACTGGCTATGCCTTAGGGCAGAGGCGCCAGTGTAGGGAAGTGAGGTTTCAAATTGCGTGCTTCAATATTGATGGGGTTACATGCAAATGGGGCTAGCCCACCCCTCAATACTACTTAGTCCGATACTAAGTAGGACTTGAAAATTCTGAGCTCCGAAGACAGAAAGACTTAAGAGTCCTAGCTATGCCACTTCCTTAGCTCTTTGACTTCTCTGAGACTCTATTTCCTCATGTGTAAAATGCAGACAAGATGCCCAATTTACAGGGTTATTGCAAATTTGTAAGGATTATGTTTAAAAAACTTATGCAAAGTGCCTGGCATAGAGGCTGGTTGTTCCTATTATTTTTAATAATAATAATCTCTCCTTTACTAGTGCCTCATCCCTAAAGGTGAGGAGGCAGCAGTGAATAGCTGTTAGTGAGAAATCCACAATCCACCTTACAATAGGCAGCTAGTGGGCCTTCAACCAGCTCACTAAGCATGAAATTGAGCAAGAATATTTATGCGGCTACCTGAATGCTAATGAGGCTCTAACTAGGAAAGAAAGGATATTTGTGGGGTTCCCACATTGACGGCTGGTCAGAAAAGCAGGTGGAGAGAGGAAGAACAGCAGCGAAGCTAATGCTCAGGCCCAAAAAGCCAAGGCCTTCTGCCTGGCTGTGTTCCTGCGAACAAGTCCTGTGAGCCCACTGAACACTCTTTTTCCAGCCCAGGGTTAAATGCTCAACAAACTCAAGCTTGGCCATTTCCAAAACTGGAAGCTTTACAATCCTGGATTGCCAGGTTTAGAAGGGTGAGAAGAGTTGATTCCAGTCATTTTAAGAGATGTCACCACGATCTGGGGTGTCCACCCCAGTGGGACAGCTAAGAAGTCATAGCAATAACCTCAGCAAAGAACTAGCTTTAGAGGACTCTGGAAGGGTGTCTCAAGGCAGAACTTGAAAATGAAAGAAAGTAGAGAAGAAGGAAAGAGGGAAAGGGCTGGAATCGATGGACCCAACAGTTTTAGTGGCTAGGAAGGCCTGAAGAAAAGAGGGAAGGAAATAAAAGGAAAAATCCAGTGAGTGTCAGAACTGAAGGGTAGCTGTGCTCCTGCCTGTGTACTTAATGGCAAACAGAAGAGAATGGAAATTTCCTTTCTTAAGCACCATCTTTATGCTGGGCACTGTACTAGGATCTTGATAGGTATTAGCTCATCCAGCCCTCACACCACCCTTGTCAGGGCCGTAACTTTTATCACCAGCTCACCATTCCACAGAGGAGGATCATGAGATTTGAGCCATTGTATAACTTGCTTCATTAACCTTTTTTTGGATTGATTCTCCATTATCTTTTAAACAAGGCAAGAACAACACACATTTTGATATTTAAGACTCTGATGCCTGGTAAAGAAAAATTTCACAGCTATGTGATCCAGTGGAGTGGTTTGTCCCCTTCTGTTCCAGATACCTGTTCTCTCTTCTTCAGCCCTTCTCTCTTACCCATGAATTTCCCACTTCTTGTTAAAAAGATATATTCTTATCAAAATACTTAAATGCAAAAGCAGACATCACAATAACTCTTATTTTTAAAACTATGCAAACACGTTTTTAAAGAATAAATGCCAAGGTTACAAAATTCAGTACCTTTCTCGAGAATCCTAAACCTTTCATCAGCTCACCCCGAATTTTTGTTTGGAGACAGAACCTGGTGCCATTGTCTTGACTTTGACCTTCACAAAGCTACCCACCCCCTCCTCCTCCAGGCTCCTTCTCTCTCAGTGACAGCTATTCTCTCTCTCTCTCTCTCTCTCTTTCTCTGCCACCAACTGGTTAGTTCCCCCTGCAGAGACTGATCAAGTGAGGAAAACCCTTAATTTGCCCTTAAACCACCAGATTTTCAGAACTCCTGCATTCTTTCCCCTTGCGGAGCAGGAGACAGTAACAAGGTGTGTAGAAGAGCCTGTACGAGACCCTCCAGCCACGACGGTTCATCTGCCAGGTTGCCTCTGCTGAGCCATTTGGAGACAATCCCTCTCCTGACTCAGTCTTTGCCTGTATCATGGAGCTCTACCAGGCAGGGCCTCCCCACTCCAAATCAACCTCCACACACCCAAATGTTGCCCCTGGTACAAGACTGAGCTTAACTAAATACCGTCTTGTCCAAAGTGTTTTCTGGATCTTTCCGCTGCCTCCACCCCACATCTGAAGAACCGCTCTTCCCTGAATTACTGTGGCATGAGCAGAACCTGTCAGCTTCTGCCTTGCAGTATAGTCGTTACTTGTCTTTCCTTTCTCCCGACTAGAAGCTCCTTGAGGGCAGGACCTGAGTCTAATCTAGAAGAACTCCAGCTGTCCTCTTCAGGCTCAGTCTTAAAAGGACCAGCCTTACATCTTTTCCAGACTTCCCATATTCAAGACTGAGCATCCCCCTAAGAAAGACTCTTCCCTGGGAGTGAACCACATGAGGACAAGGACCTTTGTGTCTTATTCACAGATACCCCTAGCAAATGAAAGAGTGCCTCCTTCAGACTGGGGTCTCAGTAGCCATATGTTTAACAAAGAATATCCCTGGTTTGGGATTTCCCAGAAAGATTCATCGCCCTCAACTTCCTCTGCATCAGTACTTATCCTCTAGGATCTCATACTCCCCTTTGACTAGGATCAGATTTCTGATAAGAAGGCTTTTTTCACTGATTAGAATAGCCAGCCCCTTTCTATCTACTATTTGACTTCTTCGGTAAGAACTAAAGGCAATGTAATTTGCTTGTGACACCTATCTACTTTGCCAATAACCTGTCACTGCCAGCGATGCCATCAAACATAAGGGATAGAGAGATTTCTTTAGAATTATTTTATTAAAGTTTCTAGATTATCCCTTACGTGAGATAGTATTATGTGAAAACATTGCTTAAGGCACTTGATAAATGCTTGCTCTCCTTCTTCCCTCCTACAGAATGAACAAAAACTTTGAGCAAAGTATCCACAGAGATTTAGATTCTTTCCCATCTGTGCCCATGCAGGCATGCCTGGGTGTAGACAGCTGCCAGTGAAGTGAAGGATACATATAAGGACACACGTGGGTAAAGTGACACGTATGAGAGAAGTTGCCATAGCTGATGTGAAAATTTAGGTTCTCAAAGTTAAGTTTGACCTGAAGTGAGAAAGAAAAGAATAATCCCTACTGGAGATTCTTCCTGTAATGAACGAAGTTGGGAACCACCCTGAAGAGCCCCACGAGTGGGATAAATTGCCCCATAAATGTGCAGTCCCCTCAGTATGAATCACTGTGCTGCTAGGACATTTCAAGCCCGGTGATCTTTACAGCAATACTGATGACATTGATTTGAACATCTTTCCATACATTTTTCACCTCCTATCAAACCAGACCCAGAAATAGACTCTAAAGGATGCTTAATTTCTAGCTTTTCTGCATCTTTAAGACTGATATATGGTTAACGTGTCAAAATCATTAAAGACGTCAGAGCAGGAAGTAAAACTCCAGGGAAGCTATTGACAACTACGTGTGTTCAGCTTACAAGTGTGGGTCAATTCATAGCTAGGCTTTTCATTTAATGAGTGAGTTAATTCCACCTGAAAAGTAGCAATCGTGGTCACCTTAATTAAGACTTTGTTACTGAGAAAATATAGATATTGCATAACCATGAGTTGTGAAAGGAGCACACAAGGGGACCTCTACAAAGGCATTGTTTGCACATGCATTGCCAATGCATTCAACATCACTCACTCAACACTCAACAACTCAATGAATGCATCCAGCTACTGACCAGTACTGACTATGTGCCAGATGCTGGGGATACTATGGAGTATATGAAAGACAATCTTCCTGCTTTCATGGAGCCTACATGAAAGTAGGAAAGATGGACAGTCATCAAGAAAACTAATAAGATAATCTCAGATAGTGATGCATGCCACGAAGACAACATGGAGGACCATGGCAGGGAGTGCTGTAGCAGAGGAAGTATTAGGTAGAAGACACAGGGAAAGCCTCTCCAAAGAGGCAACATTTGAACTAAGACCTTAACACTGAGAAAGTTCCAGGCCAAAGATCAGGCCTGGAGGAAAGAATGTTCCAGACAGAAGAAACAGCTAGGCAAAGATTCTGAGGGAACAACACGTTTGGAGTATTTGAAGGCTAGAATGGATGGAGCAGAGTGCAGGCAGAAAGTGAAGCCAAAGAGACAGTCTGGGATGAGTGAATACCGCATCTTTTAGGCCATGGTGAGGAGTTTGGATTTTATTCCAAGCGCAAAGAACAGCCAGAGAAGGGTTTTAAGCAAGGTAGAATTGGATTTACATTTTTAAAAGCTTGGTCAGCTGTTGTGTAGAGAGTAGACCTCGAGAAGCAAGAGCAAAGCAGTTAAGAGGCTGTCCCGATCAATCGATCAATTGTCTAAGCTAGCAATGATGGTGGCCTTGCCTGAGGGTGGTAACAGTAGAGCTAACGAAGAAGTAGACAAGACATTCTCAGCTGAGAAAGTATTTTGGAGAGAGCACTAACAGGGCTCGGGGATGAATTGAACACGGAAGCATAAAGAAGGACAAATCAAGTGTGAACCCTGTTTGGGGGCTCTGAACAAAGGTAGGTTCTCATTATTAAAATGGCGGAGACTGCAGAGGGAACAATTTGAGGGTGGAACTGGGATTGAAAATCAAGAATTCTGTTTTAGACACAACATGTATGAAACGTCTACTAGATACCCAAACAGTTAAAAGTTAAATCTGGACCACATGGGAAGGTCTGGGGCTGGAGATATAAATTTTGGGAATGATTGGCATATAATCTAAAATCATGAGTCTGGCTGAGGTTAGGGGAATATAATAAAAATGGAAAAAAAAATGTCCCAGGACCTATCCTAGCCCCACAGAGGCCACTGAGAAGAGGCTCATGAGACAGAAAGAAAACCAAAAGAGGGTAGTGTCAACCAAGTCAAGGAGGAGGCGGCATCGACTCATGTTTAATGACCATCCGTCTCTCCACACCATCGATGCTGAAGGTCCTGGGCGAGGCACTGGGATCACAGTGACAAACAAGACACAGCCCTACCCTCAAGGAACTTACAGTCTAGTGGAATAAGGGGTGACACCTGGAGAGTGGGAAATTTACATTTCATCTCTTGGCAATACAGATCCTGATTCAACTACCACAATCCCAGAAAAAAGCAGAACACAGAACAACTGAAAAAGAAAGTTAAAGCTACAAGACAGTAGTTGGAATCCTTCTGGTTTATGTGCTGATCAGCAGATTTTCAAACCTAGGCTGTGGCACAACATACCAGCTATTGAACTTGTATCCTATTCAACTTCTAAGAGGCTTCACGTCTTCCAAGTAAGGCTTACAAGAGAGGGACTATCAGCTGCTCGGTGGCATTTAGTGTCCCCAGCAAAACAGTCTGTTGAGAGTACAGAGAGAAGGGGATCACACTTGGTGTTTCCCTGCTAACTCTCAACACAAATGTGCAAGGAAAATCCTGTTAGAAAAATGACAGGAAAAACTCTGAAGATAAATGGTAGTCTCAAAGGAGAAGTTCTTGTGGTTCAATGAGATTCGATCGAGGGAGTCACTACTGAATTTTCTTAATAATAGTAACAGCGTGGGGAAGAGTTTGCATAATGGGTTGTGGATGTACTTCTGATACAGTTTAGGGACTGTCACCCTTCAGCCATCTCCTTCACCCTGCCTCTCCTGATCCTCTGCCCCCGAGCTCCCACAGAAGCCACCCCAGTCATCACAACCCAAGGAACCCTAAAGGTCTAAAGAAACAACCCAACTTTGCACACTAACACTGCCTCTGGCCAAACAGGTTACAGGAAAAGCTTGGACTAGATTATGTACACGGGTAGGGCTGGGGCTTTCTGAGGTTCTCAGACTCTTAGCATCTCATCATGGTAGAAGTGAGATAAACATTGGGCCAACAACAGAAAGGAAGTGGGGTGCTGATAAGTGGCATTTTCTCTCTTGTAGCCATCTTGGATTTGTTAGCCAGAAAGACAAAGCAGTGCTAAATCAAGAATGGGGAGAGTAGAAGGACTGAGTAAGTGTGTATCAGGGAACAGAAGAGCAGAGAAGAAAAGTAGGAAGGCAGGGGAAGAAACCACAGCATTAGGAACACACTTGTACCAGGATTTCTATTAGATGCATATTCATTTTGTATTGTGGATTTTTGTATTTCTCCCTCTCCCTCCAATTTCAACCTGGTAACCTTAGGGCTTTAAATCCTTGCTTCAGGGACACAGTCATGGCAGAAAGCTGAAGCAATCTAAAATGAACTCCTTGGTTTTGGGGAAAGCCAAATCCACTCAGCGGATCCTGTCAGAGGTAGAAGAGAAGGGTGCCTGTGAGAAGCAGGGAAGTAAGGAAGATTTCCCAAGTGTAAGAAGGGGGCAAGGTCTAATGTTCCCTCAGGCAGATAGGGACCAGACCCTGCTCCCTAGCAGGACACTAGGAAAGTGGCAAAAGCCAAAAAAGGAACAAAAGATCATATTCCCCTTCCTCCCCAAGCACAAAATGGAAGAAAAGCCACTGGTCCTAACCCGGACAGACTTGTGACTGATGAGACACAATGCCTTGGTCTGCTAAGACCTTGGAACCATGCAGCAGTAGGGAGCTGCAGGAATGACTGAGGTTGAAGTTCAAAAATAAATTCATGGATGTTACCTATTATCAGCGTACCTAAACAACTAGTGAGAGGCATCATGAATAGAAAACACTCTTACTGGACTCTACAAACCTGTGGGAACCTCAATTAAAAGCCTCAAGGCTTTCATATACCTTCTGCCTGTGGCAGAGCAAGTTAGGGAATTTACTACGCCCAGATTTGGGGGCGTGGGGGACTTCCTCTTTATATCCCTACCCGGGAATCTAGGAGGGAAAAGAATAAATAATAAAGGACAGCAATGGACAACAGACTTCTCTTTTCTCACCCCTCCAGGTAGCTTTCCCTACTCCCTACCATACAACCTACAAGTGATTTCTCTCACCTAAATTCTAGCTGGCTGTCTTAGGCTGAACCTCCCTGGACAGCCACCCTTTGGTGGAGTCATTGCATCCCAGGATTTGCAGAATATGAACTACAAACTTGATTCAGGCTGCAGTCTGGCTCCAGCGATCAGAGTCAGACTCACCAAGTTCCTAAGAAACAGATTTTAAAGCTTAACTGCTGCTTAATTCCTCTGCAATAAGCAATTTGCCAACCCAAGGTCTCTACATAAGCCACGTCCTTCTCAGAAAGGCAGTACAATGAAGGGATCAGAATAGGATATTGCTTGGCAAACACAGAATCAGGAAAAGGAAACTATTGTCTTACTCAAAGGATATTAGCATCAAAAATATATTTAGCTTGGTGTTCTCCTCCTCTAATCTGCCAGGATAAAACTATCCATCATAGGTTCACTGATAACAAGTCATGCCACACTAATCAAATTTCCTGGTTTGATAGGGTTGACTACGACTAAGAACTAGAGGAAACAATAGACACATTGTAAACCTTGACCGGTAAAGTATTTGAAAAAGCGTCTCATAATATCTGCATCAACCAGGCAGAGATACAGGTACAGGATGAGAAGACGACTAAGTGACCCTATCACTGCGTGAGAAACCACAGACGTACTCTGTGCGGCCCCATCCCCCTCAACATTTTTGAAAATTATGGAAACAAAGACATAAAAGTAGTGTCCCTTAATATATACTAATATCACAAAATGGAGAAGTAGAGCCAGAATTGCCTGACTGAATTAAGATTGAGAACTATAGGACAGATAGGACATTCATCTAAAAAGATGAAATTTACTAAGGATAGTCGGTAAATCCTGCACTTGAAAGAAGTCAGTTGCACTGAGTGTAAAATGGAGAACCTGGCTTAACAGCCATTCAAATTTCAAGAAAAATGGTAAAATAACAAATCAGGGTTAGTATTGTCTGCAGCCTCCTCAGGCTGCATTAATTGAAGTATAATATCCAGGCAATGATTGAACTATACACTCTGTGCCCAGCTGTGTACCACCGCAGTGCTGCACTTAAGAGGGACATAAATGACCTATAGCAAGTCCAGAGAACAGTGAACAGAATGGTGAAAGGATTAAAAACATTGTCTGAAGAATGGTTGAGGAGCTGGAGGGAGGGGAAAGGATGATTGAAGGAGCCAAAAAGGTTTATAATTATTAGTGGGAACAGTTGCTTACTTGCTTCATATATTTATGTGGACGAGAGATTTTGGACTTTTACAGGGTACTGAAGGCTGAACTAGAACCAACTGGTCCTAGTTATGAGGAAGGCAGATTTCAGTTCAATAAAAATAACTTTTAAAAATAATCACAGCTATCATGCAGTAAAATAAACTACCCCGTGAAGCTGAGAGCTCTCCAACATAAGACTTTTAGAGACATGTTGAATGGCTATCTGCTATGACCTGCTCCCTTCCAGGAAGCACACTAGTCCCCTATCAGCAACTCAGAGACCCAAGGGGCCAGCTTTGTAACAAAACCATTAAGAACCATCTGGTGGAGTTGGACCAAGTCAAATTGCTGGTGATCCTGCTCTGATCCAGGAACTCAGGTTCTCGTATCTGGGACTTTGGCACTATTCTTGATGAACAGGTCATTTCCTCAGACTGGTTTCAACAGATGAAGCCATTGTTTTGCTCCTTGGTCCTCAAGAGCTAGCTGGTATCTTGCTCTTCATTCTGTCCACTAGTCTTTAAACTGGAGTCTTGTCTCAGAACCCCAGTCTCTATAGGTAGGTCTCCAAGGGTAAGCCTGCCAAACCCCAAGGCATCAAGCAGCTGCTATCCTTGAGCAACACCTGTTATCTGCTACCAAGAGACCTGAGACCAGGCCTGGCAAACAATTTTAGAGCAACTAACAAAACTCCCTGCCATCAGCTCCTGATGACTTGGACTTTAAGTCACCTCCTATATATCAGGCACTGAGGATACAAAAAATAAACAGTCCTTCTCCCCAAAAAGCCCCCAAACTAGCAAGAAAGTCCTCACCCTATCATACTCTTCATGCCACTAATAGAGCACAGGAGTGAAAAATTAGAATACACCGTGCAAATGAAATACAGAGAAGTAATCAAAAATTCTTTCCTGATGTGGCAGTGGGGAAGGTTCTCAGGATAGATTTCAGAGAACATGGCACTTAAGCTAGCTTTTGAAGGATGAGTAGGATTCTGCCACTTGGAAAATGTGAAGGAGAGGAAGGCATTGCATTCCCTGCTGATGAAAGAGTATGAAAAACAACGCTGAGACATGAAACTCTCCAGCATACTCAGGAAATCAGGACTAACTAGTCCGGTGTGATTAGAGCAACAGCGGCTGCTGCTGGCATCTCTATCAGCTGCCCAGCCTCCAGGAGTCTGCTTTTTCTGCAGGTATAAGCTATTGAAGTCAGCCTACCCCATTGTCAAAGCAAGGCAATGCCACAGAGAAGTAGGTTGGATCAAGATTCCTCAATACCAGTGTTAGCCAGTCTACTCCCAAAAATGAATCATAAGAACATTATTTGTTCTGAGATTATATCCTTCCTACTTTTGTGGAGTCAAAAGATCCTTTCTTTTGTAAAATGATTGTGATTGTAGATCGTGTTTAGATTTTTAATATTCTGACCTAAAAAATGGTTAGCCTCCCAAAGTTTGGGGGGAAATTTTACTATTTGTGAATCCAAGTCTGGGAACCACTAGGAGAGAAGACCTTTGAGGTACTCACCAACACAGCACACGTTTCCAAGATCTGGGACCTTCATTCCAGGCTCCTAGTCCCCTTTTCTCCAGGAGTCAGGTCAGGGGTCTTCTAGCCAACCCCCCTTTTTCTGCAGGCATGACTATACTGCCTCACAGCAACACACTACATTTCCCAGATGACAGTGTGGGCAATCAGAATTGGCCATCTCAAAATATGTCTCTTCATCTTGATTATTTTCAAGAACAAAAGACTCTGAAAGAAACTTTGATCTCCCCCCTACTAACTGCCTAAAAGAAATTTAAGATAAAAGACCTGTTCCCAGGACAGGCCATCGCCATAGATAACTCTGGATATCAATAGACTGGGAGGGTCCTTGCTAAGCCCATTCTTATCAAAGTTCTGTTTACTAAACATTTGCTTTTCCATTTCCATGTGAATTGCCTTCCTCTCCTTTGATGTCCCAAACCACTACCCCCAACATCCTCCTTTGTCTTTAGCTGAAGATGGTATTTAAGATGAGAGCCTCCACCATTTTGTTGAGTTACCCAGTTTTTCCTGGGTCTCTCCCATGTATACATGTTATAAAGCTTTGTTTGATTTTCTCCTGTTATTCTGTCTCATGTCAATTTAATTCATACCCGAGCCAGGACCCAGAGGGTACATTTGTCTTCCTCCCCTGCAACAGATTGCTGTGGAGTAACATTGAGACTTTTCGGTTCCTAATGAACTTGGGAGGCCTCTTAATGACATTTACAACATGTAACAAATCAGATCAGAGCAAAGAAGTCAATCTGAAGAGATTTTAACAGATGGCAAATCTCATCTGTTGACCATGAGTACTAGTTATCTTTCATTTAGATAACATCTCTATGTTGCAGCCCTATTTTAAGGCCTACCATTATACCCCCTCATGGCTTTAGAGTTTTGGCACTCAACTCGCATCCCACCTGGAGAGTCATCCTCTCTCTCTCCCTCCTGAGTCCTAAGGAATGGTAGTCTCTGACTCTGCTGTGTTCTCTAACGTGGGGTCAGGGATCCTACTTGCCAGAACTACAACCTAAAGGAAAGACTCAAGAATTAAGGGCCTTCTGAGGAAGAAGTATGCACAGGTTCAAAGGTGATACAGTTCATGCACTAGGTGACCTCATCTCTACGCCCTTCACTTCTCTCTTCCACTTCCTTTTACCCTCTCCCTTTCCCATATCCATTCTATCCATTCGATATCATATTGGTTATTTGGGATATATTCAGCTTCTCTCCTTTGGATTTCCAAAGGAAATCTCATCTCCATCTCATGCTCCACCCTCTACCTTTATGGTCCCTTGTTCCACTGCGGGAGCTAACTTTGTGTATTTACCCACATGGAAATTCAACAAATGACTTAATTCAACTCAATGAACACCAATATACTGAGCTCTTACAGTATACTAGAGATTCAGGATACAGAGATAAAGAGAGTCTGTTGTCTGCCTTCTGGGAGCTCAAGGAAACAAGAGAAGAAGCTGTCTTCCACCTGGCTCTGACTCTAAAATTCTCTCCATTTCCTATTCCTCTTCTTACACACAAACCCAAGTCCCACAGGTAATTAATGAGATGAGTCATAGATTTTCACCAAGATAATACCTCTTGCAAGCTTGGAAAGTTTAGCTAAAGTGGCTTAGTATAGTTTCAGTTGTTGTTTTGTTTTTGTTTTTTTCCCTTTACACCTTTAAAAGGCTCTGAAGAGCTGGTAAATATAACTTTGAATCATTAGAATCTTTTTGAGGGGCGACTGGTATAGGAGGGGTGACTTCAAGGATTTGACAACTGGGTAGGTGTAGTCTTTTCTGGTTCTCTGCCTTTCGGTCATTGTCTGGTTTTCTCTGTGTCTCTCCTTCAGCTCCTCTGATTCTCCCCCCACCACCACCCCCCCACCCCAGGATGGAAACTGACCTTGGGAAGCTATGAAAGGCGTGGGCAAGGAAAGAGAGGGCACCCACCACCACCCAGTGGCAAGAGCAGACTTGAGGCCACAGGAGGAGCCACACTGCCATGTTATGCTTCATCTGGAGACTTTACTTCTGCATCTACACCTTTCAGAAGAGGCGTTTCCCATTCATCAGAAACTCTCCATGTACCATCTCTGGAGAAATGACCAAGGCCCATCCATGTCACCCAATCTGTCATAAGGTCCTAACCCATGATCTCACGCAATTAACCCAGGGCGTCCCATGTCCAAGTATGCTCACCTTAGACTCTGGCCTGCCAAAGGAAGGCATTAACCATTCTTCCTCTCAGCCACCCACTGGCATATTTATTATTTTTCACTGATATAGTAATTAGATACAAACTCAAGTAGAACTGGAAGATTCACACCCCAAAGCTCTTCTCTCTCCACAAAAGCCACCTCTGCCTTTTGCTACCACCTGCATTTGTTTTGCTGAAATCCATGATTCTTCTGACTCCACTAATCTGAAGAGAGAGCGAAAGAGAAAAGCAAAGCTGGGATGGGGGCAAGGAGATCAGGAAGAGCTAGTAAAGGAGTGACGGCTGTGCCCGCCTTCTCTCAGAACTGCGATAAAGGGAATACACTATAACAGGAGCCACTCCCTTGTCCTTATGTCAAGCACTTCCCCAGACATTGCATTTGGATGTTTCTATCAGGATCAAGGCACAGTGGAGAAACCTCATGCCAAGAGTTTTAAGTGGAATGAGGGGAACCTAACTCTGTCTCCTCCTCTCACCTCCCTTTCCTTGTCTTTCCCTCTCCAGTCCCGGACTTCTCCCCTACACTGCTGGAGTCTGATTAGGGCTTCCTCAGAGGGGTCTAACGCTTCGCTTTCTTCCTTCTCTTCCTTCCACTCCTAACCCTAGTCCTTCCCACACTCAACATTCTTTCACAACTCTCTTCTCTGGGGCACCTAGGTGTTATCTTTGTCGTTAGACCCCAAGAAGAGAGACAAAGAAAACAGCTGGCAGGGGTTCTACCTCCAAATGCTCCACTGCCCCTTCCACATTCCCCAGGCAGACCAAAAACCAGGAGTAATGAATCTTGATCAGGTTCAGGCCTGCTGCCGTGAAAGTGAACGCCTTCTCCAAGCTGAGAGAATTTATCTGAAATGCACAGTGTAAATAAACAGTTTTTCCTGAGGCTTGCAGGGCTCCACAAACACTCTAACCATGCTCTGTGAATTAGCTGAACTATTTTTGATGGAACACAAGCGCTTGGTTGTCGCCTTTTCCTAGACTGTCTATCTTTCTTGATCTGCTTTAACTTCTTTCCATGCTTCTGTCTCTCTCCTCTTGCCTTACTATTTTCTGCTCCCACCCCTCTCTCTCTCCTATTTGACATTTTTCCCCTCAGAAGAGCTGGGAGAGCCTAGAAGTGGAAATGGCAGTGGGGATTCAGGAGAGTTACCAACCCCTTAGCCTCAGGTGCCCAGGCCCAGCGTGGCCCCACAGGAGGTGTAGCCAAGAGATGGTCCCTAGTACTTCCTACCACTGCATTGTTCTACCTAGCTGGATGTTTCCCTGCTTACCATCCACAGGAAGACCAGTCATGGCATTCAGAGCACCCCACCAGCTGGCTTTCCCTGCTGGGCCCTTCCAATACTTTCCTAACAAACTCTAGAGGCCTACCAGGCCCATTACAGCAGGCAAACATGAGCATCTTAGACTCCAGCCTGCTGAGGGCCACCATGCCCCTGCCCTCCCTCCTGCCTTATTAAGTGTTATCTAGTCTGTCGATGTTGCTGTGTTCTCAGTGGTTCCATTTACAGTTCTGGACTTGAAGATTTCCTCTATCATTCCTCAGTGATGCTCTCTCTTTCATCACCATCTTCCCTCGCTGGCCACTTGACTTTGTCTTGCACAATAATCAGGAAGGAACCAGGGGATGGGAGGGAAGAGTTGGAAACTCTGGTGGGCTAGAGAAATTGAGAGGATGAGAAGTCTTGGAAAGTGTCCACTTCCTCAAGCATTCCAAGGAAATAGAGACACGGGTCCTCTTGCTTACTTATCCTCCCTAAAAAGGTACCTTGTATCTAGGAATATGATGTATTTTTTTAGTCAATTACCCAAACTACCGTCGTGACTCTCATTCCACCAAGACTCAGTGACTTGACAAGAAATTGTCTTGGCCTAGAAGTTTGCACCCACAGTGCTGTAACAACGGGACCTGTGGCCTTCCAGTGGGGCCCCAGGGACTCCTGCCACCAGCCAGGACACACTCAGGCTACTTCAAGAGGTACTTCATTCTCCAGCCTTCTCCTCTCCCCTCCCAAGAAGTTTCTTTTGAAGCACATTTGCTCACGCCAACTGAGCCCCAGATGGCCTTTCACTGAAGCCTCCCTCAGGCTGCCTGACCCTCATCAGTCACAGAGTATCTTAGCCACCCTGGAGTCACTGAGGACTTAGGCTCTGTGACACACTCCCCTCACCTATTGCCCTGGAAGGACACTCTGAGGCCGAGATCACAAATCCATAAGCCTTCCAACGTCCATGGAGACTCCTGAAGAGACCACTAGAGTCCAGAGCTTGCTGAGGGCAGCCCCTGCCCTGCCCACGCCCTTCTCCTCCCCGCCTGCCTGCCCACCATTTTAGCAGTTGCACAAATTCATTCTTTTATTTGCATATAATGTTAACATAAATAATGTATACTTTGAGATTAAATATTGAGTATATTCATATTTTCTTTAAGGTTTAGTCTGTATTATTAGGCCCCAAACCCATCTTCTCTGTGAACAAATGACCCTTTTCTTTGGAGAAAAATTCCTTTGACAGTACTTGTATTTTCAGTATGAATTTTGTAAAACCATTAAGACTGGATTCTGTAACCATTGGGAGGATGGGAATGTGTGTATAGTGGCGGGTCTTAGGAGTCTTCAAAAAGGAAACAAAGATGGAAACATGAGCTCTGGACAGCATTTTCTTTCCTTTGTTAATGAAACCAGTCAAAAGATCTCTCAGCTCCTATCTTTCACATTTTCTTATTTTTTTAACTTTTTGTTTCCTTGTAAAAATTCTTTTGAAAAATTCCAGTCTTATCATAGGCTGCTGTGGTAATAGGGCTCTGCTCATTCCCATGGCAGCAATAATGCTGCAGCCAATAAACAAGATGGAGTCCTGCATCCTCTCTGCCTCCTGGTCTATACTGCTCATAAGAGGGGCTTTGGAGGAGGAAAGGAGAGCAGGGGCCACCAAAGGACAATAGTAAGAAAATGCCTTCCAAGGACGGGGGATTTTTATTTCCTTTGAATCTTACAACACATTAGGTAGTATCCTCCCATCCTCAAATAGAAAAAACAATTCACCCAAAACATCACTCCTGAATGATAAAAGCATCAAGCTCCAATTATGTCACAAGTAGAAGAAAGAATTCAGGGACACCCATCTCTATTTCTTGTGGTCTCTGGGCAGACTTAATGATTTCAGAATACAACTACCCGAGAAGCAGAGCAACACTGGATAGCCCTTTGACCTCATCCTCATGGCATTCCCATTTGATTTTCATCACCTCTTCTATCCAGCCCTGTCCACCTCCCTCAACACTCTTCTCCTCTTCTCTCCCAACCAAACTTTGAGCAGATTTAGGAGATAAGGACTCACAACTCCTTCCTGCCTCCTACTCCGCATTTTATCCCCCATCCTGTCTTTCTCTGTATTTGCCCATGTGGAAGGGAAAGAGGGCAGCTAGCATGGTTTGTCTCCTAGAAACGCTCTTGATTGGAAACTAGTGCAAACCACAGTCTCTGAATCACTTCAACTGCTCCTAAGCTAAGAAACCATTACTAGCAAGTAGAGGCACCTAACACAAGTTTCGCTCAGGAAGTATTATGGTTGGAGCAGAGGGCTCTAAATTCTTAATGAAGGAGATATCCCTTGAGAATGAGCATAATTGCTATGATGAAAAGCAGCAGGAGAGACATAGAGGATCTGTTCCTGTTTCAGCGTATCTGTCTTTCCATTTCTGTGTGTGATATCGTCTTGACTCAGTCTCTCCCCATCTCCGTCTCTCTTGTTCTTTCCTCCCCTCCCTCACTCCCTGCTCCTCATTTTACTGTATGACAGATGACAGGCCTAGGAGGCCGAGAAGGGTGAGAAGTCAAGTGCCACAGATAGGCCAGCTGCTGGACATGGCCTGGGAGGGACAGAGGAAGGTAGGTGAGTTGTGTGCCTACCTGTCTTCCTGCCACAGGCTGTGTTTCTCCCTTCAGAATAAGTCCTGCCTACCTGACCTCCCCTTCAGCACCTCAAAATCTCCTTCTGACCATGAGACCCCATCACTACTTCCTGCTGGCAGGAGGGAAGACCTTGGGCGAGATACATGAGGTGAGGGGATAATTAGCTCCTGGTTGGCCAATCATCCGCTGAGACAAGCCCACTGCATAGGGAAGGCATTTGCCTTCCCACATTGAAAGTCCAGTTTCCACTGTGTATGTACTTCCCACACATTGAGAGGGTTTAGCTGAAGTGAGTCCTATAGAGGATGAAGGCCATTTTCTGAAGTCCCAGAAAACCCTGGGCCCATTCTAAACATCCTTGGTGTTGTATTAGGACCATCTTAAGAGGAGGAGCGGAAAGAGACCTCCCTAGATGACTTGAAGAAGAATCAGCTTGATGGGATTCCATTTCTTTCAGTATGCTCGAGCATATTTGTTTGCTCTCTCACCTCTATTTCCTCTTCTCCATCTCTGTCTCAATTGTGACTCTCTGTGACCTATTTGGTTTCCCTCTAGGGGGAAGGGGAGAGTACCTTCCCATACTACCAACAGTTAGCTTCAGGGCCCTGTTCAGTAGCTGTGTCCTTGCCCAGGCTCTACTACCCCCAACCCCTCAGCCTCTTGCTTGGGTCCCTACTCAGTTTTTCAGAAGCATTTCTAGTCACTGATTGTGGGCAAACTATCCAAGATCATCAGAAACTAGCCTTCATTGAGGGCCAGTCTAACGCTCACCCACCACCATGGTGCTCCTTCAAACTCTCCACCCCAGGGTCAACAGCCCCTCTCATGATACTATTATCACTGCCTTAGTGCCCCAACTGCGATGCCACTGTCTTGCCACCCGCCATGATAAACACGGCTGCTCCAAAGAAGCTCATTCCACTTCTATGCAACTTCTTATAGTCCTTGATCCACGGAGGTAAAAAATGAAAGCAGCTTCCAGAAGCTGACTGCCGAGATCTGGCTCTCACAAGTACCAGTCGTCGATCTCATTTGTCCCAGCCAGATCTGAACCCCATGATAGGATCATCAGGAGTTGCCTGTGAGCATCACTAATATTCTGAAGGGTTTATGTAAAATGGGAATAAGTTAGTAAATGCAATGCTTTCTGGAACCTTGGAAGACTCTGAGAACTCTACAAATTTTCCTTGTAAATTGGTAGAACCATAGTCAGTGGAAATAGAAATAGAAAAAGACATTGAAAGCTTGGCAACTAAGTTAACTAGCTCATTTCAGAGCTGTCTCTCTAACTCTCTCAGTCTGGCTTCAACACCTATTGTCTCTAGCCTCCATCTTGCCTCAGCCCTTCTCATCCTTGTCTTTGTCTTCTTCTCTGTATCTCCTCCTATCTCTCTCTGGCCTACCTTATCTCCCTCCCACCCTTTTTCCCCCCAGGCACTATGAACCACAGCCCCCTAGCCTGGGTAGGCTAGTCCAGGGGGCCTTGCACTTCAATTGTGGATCTACTGGTTCCCCACCCCTCAACAGACCCATATTAAGGGTAATTTGGGGACTCCAAATTCTTCACTCTTCCTTCAACATCACCTTCCCTTAGCTACCTCAGCACTGCCCACTCTGCACCCCCCAGCAAATGCCTCTGACTCAACAGGCAAGACAAGACAAGGACTTGATAAAGGGGAACAAAGAAACTAGTGAGGATAGGAAAGGCCAAGGAAAATGGAGTATGATGCGGGGAGCTTCCTTTTCTCTGTTCAGAGCCTTTATGAACTATACTATGTACTCTCCAGAGTACTCAGGAGCCTCCATTGATAAACTCCCTCCTTGACAAATAGAAAATGGTTTACTAGTCTCAGGGCCTCTTGGGGGAGTCTTTTGCTCCCAGCCCTTAAAGACCAGTGGTCTCTGAGAAAGTCGACACTTGTGACAATGATTGAGGGGACTTTCCAATGAAGTCTTGAATCTTACCACCATTCCCTTTCCCAGGAGAGAGAACTCAAAGGGCCCCTCCCCACAACCCCACCCCAGCAACCATGACACCTTTATGCATAAGATGACGCAGCTCACCCAGTGCCTGCCCACGCCACATCCCATTCTCCTTATCTTATGTACTTCCCTCTCTCACCTCACTTCTCTAACAGGCCCCATTTCAGACGGATTTGGGAAGAACAACCCCTCCTCATTCCTACTTCCCACCCTTGGGTTCCCAGCTCCAGCACATACCAACACCCCTGCTCTTTAGTTCAATCCTCCCTTCTCATCCCCCAATGGAGGGGTGGCTTCTGCAATTCTCAATCACTGAGGAGACAGAGAAGGCAGCTGGAATGGCCTGTTTTCCTGGCTCTCCCTTTTACTTCTCCACTCAGTTCCTATTCCATTTTCAATACTAGACTTGAGCAGCCTCCCCCCCACCCCCCCAAGAGAAGCAATAATAATAGCTAGCACTTACTGAGTGACAACTATGTGACAAGCACGGATTTGCTCAGCTTTTCTGGGACTCCAGCTCTAAGGTCCTACCATACTCTCTCTTTCCTTTGTCATATTTTCCATCTCTTAATGCCCTGTCTCATCTCTCTCCATCTCTGACTCCTTCTTCTAAAGAGTGATGCGCTGATCCACTGCCATTCTTCCAGAAGCCACATCTTCCATGGCCATACCCTTAAAAGATGGGCCACTCCATCTCTGTGCTCCAACCATCCCTGCATACTCTAAGGAATCATGTCGTGGTCCAGGCCTCCCCTTTTGCTATGCAAGCCAGCTGTTATTTAGAGGCTTTTGCAGAAAGACCATGGCCATGGGCAAGAACACTACAACCACTGCCCCCTCTGCCTGCCAGCCTGGTCCCTAGCCCCCCGGGGGGCCTTTAGACCCCAGCAGTGACCCCACCATTTCACCCAAGTCCCAGAACCTATCCAGGCCCCAGGAATGGCCTCAGCATTTCACACAGTCTACAAAAGCTGCAATAAACACCTTAAACTCTGGCCTTCTGAGGGCTACCTACGTCCCCTGTCCCCAACCCTGGCCACCTCTCCTCCCTCCGCCCACCCACTTGCCCACCAACTTCTTAACAAATCAAGCCCCCCTTTACTAAGTGACTCATTCAGTATGACAGTCCCATATTCTTTTGGAAGACTCATTTTGTACTTTTAGACCCCTAAATGTGTGCCATCTTGGGGAGAAAACTGCCTCTCGTCCCTTACTAAGATGACTCTGGAAGTCGAGTAAGAAAAACCGGTTGACCAGATATTGTCCAAACCGTTAGCCCAGGATCTCGCGATGAGAGAACTGGCTGGTAACTGCCACAGCACTTCCAAGACTCATCATTCATTGGGGTGCTGAGCTGTCAATCACTGCTGGTGGGCCAATGAGAAGCAAGCCTCACAGGAAACGGAGGTTGAAGGGCAGGAACTATTTCTTGGCTATTTGAGTCTGCGGAGATGGGTCTGTTTACCTCGTGTGCTTCCCCAACAGCTGGGGCCAGGTGAGGAGGGAATGGTCAAGTCAGCCTAGACGCAAACCCGGGTTAGGGCCTTTGGAGGAGGAAGGGCGAAAGGCTTAGCACCAACTAAATGTTGGGGTTGAGCAATAGTGACAGTAGTAGGATGTCCTGGCTGGATTCTGCCCACCCCTGCCGTCCCCTCGCTGTGTGACCTTGGGTCACTTTCCCTGCCGTCCTGGGCCACAGGTGCTTTTTCATAAGCAGGAGGTTGATTCCTCATGACCTCTCAAACCCCTTTCCTTTTTGATATCTTGGAAGACACCATGCCCAGGAAAGGGAGAACCCAGCTTAACCACAGACCAGTTAATCGTGAACATAAGAGGAGGCAATGGATGGGAGAAGCACTTCCAGGATCCAGAGCCAAGGGGAAGCTCGAAAGGGATGAAGGAGGCATGGCTCTAGCCTGGGGAGAATTTTAGGGCCAACCAGGGGGAACTGTTGCTTACCAGAAGGGCTTCTGAGTGTGGACTCACAAGGAACGAGGCGTTTTAGCCAAGTGTCCGCTCAAACAGGGTTGGGGATGCGGGGGAGCTATGGCGATTGAAGAATCTCCTCTAACCCCATTTATGGCTTGTTTTGTTTCTCTCCTGTGGTTTCCTATAAAAGGTCCTTTTGAAAAGCTTCCTATAACCAAGCTGAACAAGGATCTGTGCCCACAGTATGAGTGAGCCCCTCCATTTGCCGTCTTCTCTGTTTTCTCAACTAACACCATCTGCAGAAGTCGGCAGTGACCGTTGGGTTTTTCCAGTGGATACCAGAACGCCACTTCCTGCCTCCTGGAGGGAAGACAGAATAATTGTTTGGCAGCAAGAGGTGAGTGTGGGTAAGGAAAGTGGGGCTCTCTCCTCTTCCCACCCCTCCTGCTCTCTCATTTTCTTTTCCCCCCCGCATTCTTCTCCCCTGCCCTTCCCCCCTCCCACCTGCTGACTCCAGCCCAGGCCACTCCAATTTCCACTTTTCACTCCCTCCCCCAGAAATTCGGGGGGGGCCTTCAGCATGCTCAGGAGGGGCTCTTCCCTGGTACAGGCTTTCCATTGTTTGCTCCACTGAGAAATAAGCAGCTTCCAGAAAGTTTGAGAAATTGCTTTTCAGCAAGGGGGCACCAGATTGGTTTAGAGGGATGGTCTGCAGTGAGTCCAGTTGGCAGAGCCGTTTCTCTGACCCGTGGGGTATCCGAGCACTTGACATTGGCCCCTGTGAGTTGAGGTTGTCAGGTGCAGAGGTGTAATAAGTTTGTCCAGACCCAAATTACCTCTTGCTGCTTAAGCTTCTACCAAAAAGATTTCTATTTTTCATAACTTCGTCCCCCCCATGACTGTTTTTTCCCCTCTGTCTCATTTTTCTTGCTTTCACTCTGTTCTCCTTATTTGTCTCTTTTTTACATCTTTCTCTTTGGTTTGATTTTTTTTCCCTTTTGTCTTCTGAGGCCACACAGGAAGCTGGAGAAGATGTGGGGATGGTGGTAGTCCAAAGGAGGAGCCTTGACCTGGGCACCCACCTTAGGAGGCAGACCCACCCTCCGTGTCCTGGCAGGAGTGAATGTTGCACTCCACCCAGGTGCTCAGATGCTCTCTCAGACACCCCCTTGGTACTAGGTTTGTTCTCCAGGCCTAGGACAGATGGGTACCCCCCACTCTAAGCCAACACCCCGGTGATTAGAACCACTGACTCCTGCCTCCCCTGCCCTCCCCCATGGCAGGCCCCTACAGAAGCAAAACGTAGTCACCTTAGACCCTGGCATACTGAGGCCAGGCCCTGACCTGTGGGCCTCACCTTCCTGCCAATTTATTATTTAATAAAAATATTGTTAAATAGTATTCATGTGTCTAAAATATGATTTAAGTGTTTATTGTTTCAAAATGTAACATTAAATTACATTCCCCCTTCCTCCTTTTCCCCTTTGTATCCTTGCTGGGACCAAAATAATGGGGAGAAGCTGAGAAGGAAGGTAAAGTTGGGGAAAGTGTAACAATGTCCATTTCTCAGTGGAGAGCGACCAGGAACCACGCTACACATTCATGGGCAGGGTGTGTGGGAACGCACATACCCCTCCTCCCCGCAACTATGAAAATGGTTTCCCTGAGCACAGAACACAGCACTCAAGTGGGGGGCATTTCCCCTACTCTATTAGGACATTATGTAACAAAGATTCACAGGTAAGAAGGATCTTTGTGTATAATAATAAAAGCCCTAAAATAGTTACATTTGGGTTGGTCCATGTACTCAACTATTATGCAGCTATTAAAACTGCATTTGAAGACATTTTTCATGACAGGAGGGAAAAAGCATATTCCAAAACTGTATGTGCACTAAGTTGTAATCTTCTAAAGGTAAACACCAAAAATTCCAGAAGAGGTTGGAATTATGGCTGATTTTTATTTTGTTATATGTTTTTTATTTTCTACAACAAACATGTATTATAATCAGAAAAAAACCCTCTGAATTGTAAAAGTGGTTGGTTCTCCCCAGTTGTAAATGAAGAAGGAATTGGAACGGCCCCGTTGAGGGAGCTGTTGGGGCTGGTGCACCCTGACATGGCAGCTTGGGCCGGTGGAGTTGGAAGGCCCTAATGGGAGCCAGGATCCTACAGCCCTGCAAATTGTCAGAAAGACACAGGTAGACTTAGATCTGGTCTGGAGGACAAGACAGTGTGTTTCACCCTCAGCCCACCTCCATTCACTTTTCCTTTCTCCCACCTTCTCTGTAATGACAAGCGCTCCATACTTAAGGACAAAAGACCTGGGTTCAGATCCCGACCCTGGCAAATTATTCAGTCCTATGGAACCTTAGCCCATCCAAAGGCCTCAGGGCCTTTGCAATTCCTTGTCAGCCTCTTTCTGGAATGCCATGCGCCCAGATCTTCATGTGGTTTGTTCTTTCCCGTCGTTTGGGTCTCAACGCAAATGGCATCTCCTCAAAGAGTTCCTCACTCCAGTCACTTTCGTGACATTTTTCCTATTTTCTATGAGCGCTGATCCCTAACTATAATTATATATTTGCTTTGTTGCTTATTGTCTCCTAGAAGTTAAACCTTTGGGAGCAGGAATCCTGTTGTCTTGAGTGCCACTGTATTCCCATTGCCTAAAACACTGCCAGTCACTAGTCAAATGAGTCAACCACCATGTGATACAGTCTCACCATGTTTTCTTATTTCATCTTCCTAAGGACCTTGTGTGGTTTACATATGAGGGAAAGGTTAAGAACAGAGAAGTGAGATGCAGTGAGTAAGTGGCAGAGCCAGAATTAGAACTAATTCCAGAATACTTCCTACTTTGCTACCCTTCCCGCCCATGCAGCTGCCATGCAGCCTGTTTTGGAGAGAGAGGGTGGGACAGTTCAAGGGCAGGGAACATCAAGAGCCAGGTCTGAGTCCAGAAAGTTCAAAATAGTGAAAAGATTGAATTGGATATGGCTGTGGGAGTAAAGGATGGAGAGAGCCGGAGGGGCTTGGTTGCAATTCAGGAGCTTGAGACATAAGTATCTGAGCAACACACAGTCTCTTTTAGTCATTCCAAGAATAGAAATTGAACACCTCGTGTGGGCTTTAAGTGATTCAGAACATTCTAGAACGGGCAGTCCCTGTCCTTAACTGAACACCTACTGTGCGTTCTACGTGACTCAGGACCCATCGAGGCTAGGAGACGACTGTCGTCGTCCTTTCAGTGTCTGGGGTACAGCATCAAGCCAGCTCGGTGTTGGTAGCAGAGGTCACCTGCCCTGAGCAAAGACAGATGGGAGATTTCAGTCATCATTAAGGTTTATTGACCAGCACGGCTGGAATTTCCCAGAGAGAGGAATTAATCTCGCTGCCGACTGAGAGCAGACATCCTGCTGGGAGTAGTTACATAAATTCTGTTGCTCAAATTAATTAGGATTGTGATTCATTTGTTTAATGAGGAAGAATCTGATGGTGGCAAGAGGCAAGCCCCCAGGCCTTTCAGAACCCAGCCAATCCCAAGTAACACTGCAGCCGGTGAGAGGACTGGCCGGGTGGGAACAGGGGTGTGACATGGGTGGAAGAACGTAGCCAATCAGAGGAATAAACTTGAGGCAGCAGAGTCAGAACACGTGCTAGTTTAGAAGGGGGTCTGAAGCTCTCTGGCCTCCCAAAGCTCACGCCCCTCATGCTCCTGAGCATGGGAGGACATCTCAGCTTCATCCAGAATCTTCCATCCTCCTCTTTTTTCCAAGCTGTGGAGAAAAATGCTAACAGCTGAAATCACCTCAGTAGCGCTCCTGGGACCCATCCAGCCGTTTCCTCCCATCCTCCAAAATGCCAGATTATATTATTCACAGGAGGAAAGATTCTTTCAGTAAAGCAGAGGCCTATTGCCTGAAGCATATAGAAATATTTTTCTCTTACTCCCAACTCTACTAAAAAGGGACCCCTCCCTTCTACCCAGAATTCCCCTACGGCCTGTTGAAGGTAAACCTCAAACCCTACCAGTATCCTTTGCTCTACCTCTGAGCCCCTCCTGGCCTGGGTCTTCCCTTGCTTAAGACCCAGGTCTCAGCTGCAATAACACAGGTGAGAGAAAGGACGGTGGCTGGACTAGCATGACAGCAGTGGGGTTGGAGAGAAGCAGAACCTCCGCACAACCCCAGGAGGCGTCATTCACATGATAGTCTATGTGGATGGTGCTCTTTGGGATAGAATAGAAATGGTGCTTCCTGAAGGTGTGCATCCTGGCGGCCCTGGAGAAAAGTGGTCAGAGTCAAGAAACGTTTTGAAGGAGAGTTAAAAGGATTTGTTGCTAGACTGGAGGAGGAAAGGAGAATAATGTAACCTTTAGGACTCATTCCTGCCGACACCTCCAGAAATCCCTAGGGAGGTTTGTTTTCTTTCCAGGCTCCCCCATCTCTTATTGTGACTGACCAGGATGGCACAACCTGGATAAACCATGACTTGGGCACCACCGGACGTTTCACGAAGCAGCAACATTGTCAAGGGGCTTCGTCCTCTTCCCAGACTAGGCTTAGAAGCTTTGCCTGGAGCTCAGTCAATCACGTCTCACTTAGAGAATGGGTAGGCATGAAGGAGCATGATCTGGGAACCTGAAGTCCAAGACCCGGTGACCTAGGACAAGTCTTGTAAGCTCCCTCGGACTCAGTTTCCTCATCCTTGAAAGGTGCCAACTTCTGCTCTGGGGAGAACAGAGCTTCTACTCTGGCAACATACAGACTGTCCTCTCTTCAGCAGCCAGAGAGATCTTTGTGAAATGTAAATCAGATCTTGTCACTTCTCGTGTTTTAAAACCCTCCAAAGTCTTTCCAACACATTCAGAATTAAAGAAAAAAAAAAAAGCCTGCCCGATAGCTAAGGAGGCCCACGTGACCTAGCCCTTGCCTTTCTTGCCCTCCTCCTCTGCAGCAGCCCTCCCCCACTCCATTCCAGGTTCCTTCTGATCCTTGAATACAACAAGCCTACTCCCTTACTAACGCTTTTGCCATGGCTGGTCCGCTTCCCTGGAACATTCTTCCCCAGCTCTTTGCATGGGTGGAAACTTACCATTTCTTTCTCTGCTTAAATGTCACCTTCTTGGAGAGACCTTCCCTGACTACCCAATCTAGAGTGGCCCAGGCTCTGCCCATCACCCCATCTTATTTTTCATCCAAACACTTTTTACTACTAGCCATTGTTGTCCATCTTCTCCCACTTGAATTTAAAGTCTACAAGACCAAGGACCTTCCCCATTGCATCAGGCAAGGTCCAGTTAGGAAAATAGGAATGCACTAGATATTTCAACAGTGATAATTTAATAAAAGGAGTTAGTTGAAAATATATTCAAAGGAGAGAAAAATTTAAAAGGGAGCACTGAAGTAAGATAGAAGGAATAACCACAGGAGGCAGTGGAGTTGTGAGAATCTGGGAACTCAGAGGAGAAGCCCACAGAACCGGGACCCAGCCCGCTGGCAGGGCACTGTCCAGCTGCCGCTCACCTCTGAGGAGGCACAGGACGCTGTTCTGGGAGCAGGGAAAGGAGTTGGAGGCTGGAACCAGCTGCTGCTACTAGGGAAGGCCGTTGCTGGGGCAACCCTGACAGGATGCAGCTAGCAAAACGGCAGGAACAGGTCTTTACTTCCTCCAGCCAGTCTCCCCCTAGCGCCCCTGCTGGCAGAAACAGGAAGTCCCATGACAACGGAGCACCACATGTAGTTTGTAGCATCCCTGCCCCAGCATCACAGAGCAGCATATAAAAGGTGGATTTGGAGCTGGGAGACAGCAGCTGAATAACTGGAACACCTGTCTTGTGCAATCCCTTAGCCTCCATGCTGGAGGAGTGCTTGGTGTATAGTAGGCATTCAATAACTACTTGTTGAATGGATGAACGAGTGATGAATGATGTACCAAGCAGAGTGTTGGGTAGCTAGGGGCACAGAGATGGAAGACAGACTCTAACCTCAAGCTGCTCACACTCTAATAAGAGAGACAGCCATCGTTTATGGTTCGGGGTAAGTGTAATAACAAATACCCACGATGTGCTGGGGAAGCACAGAGGAGGGGCTCTGCTCAGTGTGGGCACCATCAGGGAAGACCTGCTAGAGGGGATCATGCTTCAGCTTGATGCTCAAGGGCAAAGAGGAATTCGGGAGGCACAGAGGGATGCTGAGGGTCAACGACATGAGGATGCAGAGTACTTCAAGTCTGGGAACAGCTTGTGCAAAGGCAGAGTGCTTGGAGGAAGTGACACAAGTAGTTCATTATGGCTGGAGCATCCATGGGAAGTGGTGGCGGCTGAGCCTGGAGCATTCAAGTCCTGCTTATGAAGGCTTTGTATGTTACTCTAAGGAATTTGGGCTTTGACTCAAGGCACAGGAGTGCCAGTCAAAGTTTTTGAGCAGGAGAGTGACATGATTTCATCTGAGGATTGTGAATTTGCAGAGATGAGAATGAAGGCTGGTGAGCAATTAAAAAGTTGTTAGAACAGACCTGGGCAAAAATGATGGGCACTCATCTAATTGTACTTCCGTGGATTCAGTTTGCTGTACATAAGTTACATCTCAATAAAGTTGCCTTAAAATAAAAAAAATAATGGGGATCTGAGCTACAGCTGTGGAAGTTGACAACTAGAGGAAGAGAAGGAAAAGCCGCCAAGGAGCTAGGATCCCTCGGCCTGGACTCTCTCTGTTGCAGGATAACCCGAGCTGTGGGGCCCTGAGTGTTGGCCAGTTCCTTGCATCTTCCCCCTCACAAACTCGTAAGATTTTGGAGTTGGAAGGAGCCTTCAGAGGATGCATCAGTGTCCCAGCGGGAAACACGATGCCGCTCAAATAGTTCAACTGAAGAGACTTTAATGAGGAGGGACTATTTACAGCAAGATGGGCAGGATTAAAGAAACCACGAAGGGGTGCTTGAAAAACCCTGAGACTACAAACAGCTGGAATCCACCCCCAGGCCTAAAGCGTCAAGAAGGAAGGAGTATTACTGGAGCCCAGTGAGGGCTGGGGCCGAGGGGAAGGGCTGCTTGGCAGAAACTGTGGCCAAGCAGAGGGGTCCTTCCACAACCCTGCAACGAAGCAGAGAGGTTGCAGGGAAGAAATGCTCCAGCCTCTCTCTCCTCTCACCCTCCAGTCTCCTGCCACTGTCTCCCACAGGCCAAGCCAAACAAGCCAACTGGCAAGGACACCATTGATTCATTTCCCAGGGGTCAGCCTGCTGAGGCACAGAGCAGGACAAAGAAGGGGAGACCCGAAATTGGAGAATAACAGCCTAGTGGATCTCAATTTCCACCCCATTGTTTTTCCCAGAAGAAGCCTCAGAGAGTGGAGGCAACTTGCCCAAGGTCAGGTACAAGTTAGTACAGGGCCACTGGCCCCTCTCTCTTGGGGTCAGGTTCATCGCGTGCTGGGCCCACACTGAAGGCAGCCAAGTGGAGATGGCCCATTGTCCTAGAGCTGCAGCTGCAAATCCAAATGAGCCAGAGGAAGGCAGCAGAGCAAGGGCAGCAGCAGGCAGTGCCAGGGAGCGTGGGCACCCAAGGGCTGGCCACGAACCCTCGCGTCCGGACGGTAATAGACACCTGCTTCCTTGTCTCTTTGTGACATGCTGCCTGCCCCCTCGCCCCCATTTTCCTGTCTTGAGTCCTCCCCAAGGATGGGGACAGGAGCTCAGCCCTGGGATTGGCAGGGACAAGGGGAGGAGACTCTGCTTCGGTAGTCGCGAGCCCTGCTCATCCATTCCCTAGGGCTGCTCACTGATCCAGCACAAGATGGTTTAATTGAAGTCACTACAATAAATGGTGCAGGAAAGAAACACCCTTAGTCTGCCGGGAGTCTCAGAGAAGTGATGGAGAGCTCTGGGAAACCCAGTGGCAGCAACTGAATTTAGATCACAGCTGGCTATGGTAGAAAAGGTACAGGACTGAGAAGTCCTGGGTTCAAAGACTGACTTGGTCCCTTACAAGCTGTGTGATTTCAGTCAAGTCTCTTTATCTTCCAGACCTTCTGTGTCCTTGTCTAGGAAAATGGAGATTTTGTTGCCTGCCCTCCAAAGCCATGCATGACCCTGGGCACGGCCTGCGTCTCTTGCCCCATCTCCCACCACCTCCCCCCTCTCTCTTCACACTGCAGCTGGGTTGCTGTTCCCTGCCACACCATGCTTCATGCTTTACTTATCTGGGTCCCTCTTCCTGAAATACCCTTCCCACTTCTCTGAGTGATTCCTACTTGCCTTTCAAGATTCAGATCAAGGGTCACCTCCTATAAGGAGACTTCACTCCTTCACGCATGACTCATTATTGTCATGATAGCAGTCTTTTTCTCTCCACATAGCTTGTCTTCCCATCTAGATAAAAAGCAGGAACTATATCTTCTCTTTCTCGCCCTCACATGCCTAACACATGCCTAACATCATGATTGTATTGGCAGAGAGAATGGCAGGGTGGCATGAGGGGCAGAGATTCAGAGCCCAGGGGTGGGCACAGAAAGAACGCAGCAGGTGCTGGTGGATGATAATCTACTCTGAGCTCCCTTCCCAGATAATTAGGATGATGCATCCATCATATTTTTATGTCTTTAGCATGAGACACAGCCCCCTCTGTGCCTGGGCCCGGCTGGCTTCCTGCTCAGCTTCATAACTTGTATCTGATTCAGTTGCAGAAGACAGAGGATCCAGGTTGTGAAATCATAAAATTTTAGCACCAAAGAAACATAATGATGTAGCAAAAGTGATGCCCTGGTACCTTCGAGTCTAAGTCATAAGAAGCCTTACAGTTTCCCCCTGAGTGTCTTGGAACACCCCATCTTGGGTTGTTGCCTCTCAGAACCGAGACATCACACTATGAGAAGCCCAAGACACATGGAAAAGCCATGTCTCAGTACCCCACTGGACAGTCCCGGCTGAGTTCCCAGCTGACGGCCAGCATCGGCTGCCAGCCGTGAGAGTGAGTCATCATGGACCTTCAGCCCTGTGGAGCCTTCAGATGACACCAGGCCCACCCGCTATCTGACGCAACCATATGAGAGATCCCAAGAAAGAACCTCCCAGGGCCGGCCCCATGGCTTAGCGGTTACGTGCGTGCACTCCGCTACTGGCGGCCCTGGTTCGGATCCCGGGCGCGCACCGACGCACCGCTTCTCCGGCCATGCTGAGGCCACGTCCCACATACAGCAACTAGAAGGATGTGCAGCTGTGACATGCAGCCATCTACTGAGGCTTTGGGGAAAAAAAATAAATAAATAAAATTTTAAAAAAAAAAGAAAGAACCTCCCAGCTGAGCCCGATCAACCCATGGAACTGTAAGAGATAATAATAAATTATTGTTTTATGCTCCTAAAAAAATTTTTCTGTAAAGAAGTCTTTTTTTTTTTTTTTTTGTGAGGAAGATCAGCCCTGAGCTAACATCTGTGCTAATCCTCCTCTTTTTGCTCAGGAAGACCGGCTCTGAGCTAACATCTATTGCCAATCTTCCTCCTTTTTTTTTTCTCCCCAAAGCCCCAGTAGATAGTTGTATGTCATAGTTGCACATCCTAGATTGCTGTATGTGGGACACGGCCTCAGCATGGCCGGAGAAGCAGTGCATCGGTGCACGCCCAGGATCCGAACCCGGGCCACCAGTAGCGGAGCGCACGCACTTAACTGCTAAGCCACAGGGCCAGCCCTAAAGAAGTCTTATAGAAATGTCATTTTACTAGTGAGAAACTGAAGCTCAGAAATGTCATGGGATTTATCCAAGGTCACACAATGAGTTAGAAGAAGAGCCTGGTGCATTTAGCTGTTGTCACCCCGTTGGCCCCATCAGAGAAGATAAAGAGAGCTATCCAGGTCAGGAGTCGAGAGGGAGGGAGGAGAGGAGCTGGATTTTGTAGAAAACAACCCAAGTTAATTCTGTTCAGGAAGAAAACTCTTCCTTAAATGTATGTGGATTTTTTTTTAATTTTCAAAGAGTGTTTCATACCTTCTTAGAGTTTTCAGAGTGAGTTGCTCTGTATTTCAGCCTTGAGTTGGTTTTATTTTTCCTTCTCCCTTGAGATAATTAGCCATAAGCTTACCTGAGTACATTTGTCATGTCAAGAAGACAATGGCTTCAAAGGAAGAGAAAGGGCCCAGAAAGAAGGCCAAGTGACAGAACAAAACCTCCTAGGGAAATACTCACATTCCTTGCATGATGTGCCATCAAAAATCCATGCACAAGCAGGAGGGCAGATGACAGTGTCCGAGCAAACGTCAACAGCCCAGCCACTGCACCCAACAGTGCTTTGAGTACGTTGACCTGAACCAAATCCATACCCAGGGCAAAAGCCACACCCCTTTCTCAATTCATTACCGTCTATTTGGCTAAATCACAGGCCCAAAAAATAAGTCTTGGATTTGGCTTTTTTTTTTTCCAGCCCCTTCAATTTAAGCAACATTAATTTCTTTTTAAAAGGCCCATCCTGCTCAAGATACTGCAATGGAGGATTCGGGGAAGCTGCATTTCATTGTAAGGACAGAACCGAGCCGTTCTGGCCTTTGCTGTTGCCTTCGAGCTGATGTGAAAGGTGTTAGCTTCACATTTGGATAGTCCTTGGTCTGGGCCCCAGAGCCCCAGAGTTGTTTGTTCTGGAGCATTGCTGTGAGAAGCCGCCATTTTGGGGACATCATCTATGATCCGGACTGTGTCCCAAGGGCTTTATTTATTTTGGCTTGTGTTTCAACTTCCCAGCAACCCTATGAGGGAAGTATTATTACCTCATTTTAAGCAGAAGGAAATTCAGTCTCAAAAAGGAACACACACCATAGAGCAGAGCTGGAATTCAAACCCAGGCCTGCCCCATTCCAAAGACCTGCTCCTTCCTCTATACTGTGAAACAAATAACCACAAAACCTCAGAGGGGTACAATAATAAGCATTTATTACTCATGCATCTGGGATGGTGGGCTAGGCGGTCCTGCTGATTATGGCTGGGCTCACTAACATGCCTAGCACTGGGTTGGCCATTGAGCAATCTAGGTTGCCTTATACGGGACAATTGGGGTGACTCAGCTCCGCTCCACATGTCTCTCATCCTCCATCAGGCCAGTGCAGGCATGTTCTCATGGCAATGGCAGAGGTACAAGGAAGAAGGCATCCAGATTGACTGCACAAGTACTTTCCAAGCTTTTGCTTACATCCCATTTGCCATTATCCCATTGGCCAGAGCACGTTACGTTGCCAAGCCCAGAGTCTGGGAAGGAGGACGGTGCAGGTGACATGGCAAGAGGTGTGGGTGCAGAGATGGGTAAAAATTTGGGACCACTTCTGCAATCTACCACACTGACCTTGGGCAAATAATGGTCCCCTCTTAGAGCCTCTGTACCTGCATTTTTTTAACTGGTTCCTCTATACTTTGCAGGGTAGCTGGGAGCATTCAATAAGACAAGCTCTGTGAAACACCAGCAAAGTCAAAAGTATTCTTTCTGTTGATGTATTCCAAGTATGCAGACCTGGGGGGTGGGTACACATTAATACAAGTACGTGGGGGGCCGGCCTCACGGTGTAGCAGTTAAGTGCGTGTGCTCCAATGCTGGCGACCCAGGTTTGGATCCTGGGCGTGCACTGACGCACCGCTTGTCTGGCCATGCTGTGGCGGCGTCCCATATAAAGTGGAGGAAGATGGGCACGGATGTTAGCCCAGGGCCAGTCTTCCTGAGCAAAAAGAGGAGGATTGGCAGATGTTAGCTCAGAGCTGATCTCCTCACAAAAAAAAATAAATAAATAATAGAAGTACATGAAAAACTCAGTTCCTGTTTCTAGAGTCCAGAAGGCTTACCCAAGTCTCAGAGGTGAGATAGCCCGACCACTGAGATGACAAACAAGAACTGTGGGAGGAAAATAAGTGAAGAGAAAAACAATGAGTAAATGATGTAATTAAAGTTAGTGTTGAAGAAACTATCAAGCAGAGAATGAGTCAGTGGCAAGTTTAAGTGATGAATCAGGCACAATGTCATGTTTCTAGAATTCTTGTCTATTTCAAGAAAGCCTGGTGTCCCAGTTAAAAGAGCACCTTGAGCCTGTAGCAACAACATCTGGAAGGAAACACGCCTGTAATTTTAATTTCTCCTCAGCACCACCACTAGCAACGGGCAGCGCTGAGTACTGGGCGCAGAGTAGGCACGCCATCAAATCTCACGTGGGAGGGACCAGTAACTGCAGCATTACTTCAGATGTATTCAAGGGGATTTTTAATTATTTTTGCAAAAAAAAAAGAAAAAAAATTTGCAATATGCCATTTGATTGTCCAAACAAGGCTGTGAATTCAGTGCAGGATGATATCAATTGCTCCATTCAACAGACGAGGCAACTGAGATTTAAATGGCCCTCTAGCTAGTAGCAAGGCTAGGATTAGAAGGCAGGCATCCTACGTACCCTTTCCCAAACTAGCACAGAACCATGTTCCTACTATTGGTGACTGCGTTCAGATTTTTTTTAAGTCTGTGAGAAATAACATGGAATATTTATTGAGTACTTACCTCATAAGCGTGGTGGCTCACTTAATCCTCGCTATAAACTGAGAGGTCGGTATAGGAATGGTTCCATTTTACAGATAAGGGAAAATCGGAGCTCAGAGATTTAAGCCACTTGCCAGAGGTGACATAGCCCATAAATGGTGAGCTATGATTCACACTCAGGTCTGGGGCACCCCACACACCACGTTCTCCACTGCCATCGTATTTTCTCAAATTGAGCTGTCACCTACACTAAAACTTGGAGAATTAAAAGCAATAGTACGGATAAATCTGCCCCCACACACACATATGCTTTTGCCTCAATTATTCTGAGAACATGCTTTCTGACCTGTATTTTCCACTTTGCTTTGCTTACCACTGCCTCTAACAGACACAACTCAAGGCAGAGGGGCGAGGGATATTGGTTCAGGAAACCTGAGCTGTGACCCTGAGCTGCTGACAGAATGTCTGATATTTATAGCAACTTAGAGTCAAGTACCAAGGAAAGTGTGTTCCGGATTGTTGCAGATGTCCTCAGGGGGTAAGAAAACATCTCTATGAAAAATTGTGTGGGATGCTTAACTGATGGAACATCAAACATGAAAGGACAATTCAATGGGTTTGCATCCCAGTTATAAAAATAATAATAAAAGGATGGCCCAGCCAGTCTCTGTGGATAACACGCTTAAAACACTTAGGCTATAGCCCAGGAGAGGCCACATCACTATTGAATTTATAAATTGCTGCTCTGCACTTTAACTATTTTAGTTATGAATTTCTCTATTGATTTAGATCTGTCCCATTCCACAGAGGATTTGAGGCTGATTGTTTGTGAAGACTACAGTAGATTGATTACACTAATGGCCAAAATTTGTCATGCCTCCCTGCATCCTTGCCCTTGGGTCGTGTCCTCTACGCTGACTCTGACTTGGCCCTATGACTTGCTTTGGCCAATGGAACAGCACCAACTTGATGCAAGTATAATTTGAAAAAGCATGCAGAAGAGAGCCCAGTCATCCAGCCAAGGCCGTTCTAGACCAGTCAGCCTCTGGCCCATTTGCCAGTGACCAAAAGCCCAACTGAGAATAGCCAGGCCTGTCTCAGATCAGCAGAACGACCCATAGACCCATGAGAAAGAAGGGATTGTTGTTTAAAGCCACTGGGTTTTGGGGTGCTTTGTTACACAGCAATAACTAACTGATACAGAGACTTACATTCTTAAAAAACACTATTAATTAATCAACGAGCATATATTGAGTGCCCATGCTCAGTCCTAGCATAGGTTCTGGGAAATACAAAAAACATATAAGAAATGGTCCCTACCTCCCTATTTTTTGTGGCAAGACAGACAAAGGAAAAATACCAGCAAGATCTACTTAAACTATGTGGAAATTGTTTATAGCCTACTCCCTCTACAAGGCCAAGCTCAAATGCCACCTTCCTCTTGAAACATTTCCTTCCCCCATCTCCTCGCTTGGTTCAACTGTTAACTTCTGCCTCCTCTGGGATACTACAGACTTTTGTTTAAAGCTCTCCCATGATGCTTTTCAAGTTACATTTGGCATTGTAGTTGGATGAGAATATGTCCATCTCTCCCATTGACTGTAAAACTGGGTCTTGTTTATGATTATGGGGACCTCCACCCTCTGGCACAATGGCTTGCATGGATATGAGCAACCTTGATAAATGTTTGTTCAATGAATGAATGAATGTTGTAGGAGTTCAGCACGAGGGAAAACTCAAATAGAAGTGTGGTAGTCAAGGAGGGTTTCCTGAGGGAAGAAGGAGTTAAGGTTCTCAACTGGGGCCCACAGTAAGGGCTCAGAATCCGTGGGCAGAATTCACGGGGACCTGTGAACCTGGATGAGGAAAAAATTACATCTTTGTGTTCACTGATCTCTAACTGAAACTTAGCATTTCCTTCCATTATAAATGTAGGCTGCAAACCACAGAAGTAGGTATAATAGATATTTTCCCATCACATATACTACTGTAGATATCTCAAAATATTACTTATGTTCATCACTACTTTGAAATTATAGTGGTTATTTAATGTGTTAATAAAGAAGCGTGATATTACTATATCACAATATTGTTTTTTAATATTTTAATAACCACATTACAACCAGTTTCCTCTATAATCCTGTGTATTTTTTTATGTATTCAAAATCATATTTTTGAGAAGGGGTCTATAGGTTTCAGCAGACCACCAAAGGGGCCAATGGCACAAAAATGGCTGACTCCTCTCTACCTTGGAGAATAGATAGATTGTGACTACAAAGACGGGAGAGAAGTAACTATCCCACATAGATGACCAGCATAAACAAAGATACGGGTGGGGACGAATACGAGATGCGTGGCAGGATGGAATGTTCATCCCCTTCCCACCCTTGAGGAGAGAGTCTCCTTGGCAAGATTAAGTAAAAAGACAGAGACTTTGTTAGCATAATAATGCATCAGAGAAGGAGAGAATAACTGATTTGTCTTAGACATGCTCTAAGAATGTGGAGAATTTAAATTCTTAAAGATCTGACAGCTTCCCTACAGGGTGGAACCAAGACTCTGAGGAGAGAGTTGAACTATGAACCCTGCAGAACCACTTCTCCTTCCACGCACATCTCTAGTCATGTTGATGCCAACAAGAGGCCACCCACCTGGCCCTTGAGGACAGGTCCTCTGTGATAAGGCCACACCCTGCTGTGGCTCTCTTTAGGGCAACTCCTGGCTGACTTATTGGGACAAAGGATGCTTTACACCATTCTTGGACTCTGAGCGAATATGTAATTGGCTAACATGAAGACTCTCTTTCAGAAAAATGTGACTGTGACGTGTGCCCTCCCAGACATTACTGGCATAACAGAGGAGTGACCACATGTTTGGGGACAGCATGAAGGCCACTCGGATTAGATCAGAGGGCTGGCTCAAGAAGTAAAGCAGATGGGAGGTGCGGCAGGGAAGAATGAAGGAGAGAGGAATAAAGAATGACTCTAGGATTTTAAGAGCCTCTGACCAAGACAAGAAAGTTAGAAGATGGGGGTTTGGGACAGATGGCAGTGTCTGTCTTAGGGGTGAGGTAACTCCAAGACATCTCAGGGAAAATGTCCAGGAGTCCACTGGAAACTCAAGAGTAGAACTCCAGGGAGAGCCAGGAATGGAATGGGGAAAGAGATAAGAGAATAATCCACATAGAGGTGATCACGGAAGTCCCCAAGAATGAAGGCAAGAAAAGAAAGGACTGGACCTCAGGGAATGATCACTGAATCAAGAGTGAAGACAAAGAAGTTAAAAAATAATAATAAATAAGGTGACATCTTCTGTGTCCCGAAGCCAAGGTAGAACGTTTCAAGAAAGGGGTTAAATGCAGCCCAAAGAAGGAACTTGCGCAAGGTCTCTGGATGTGGCCAGTGGGAGGTGCGTGGTGATTTCTGAGCGAGCAGTTCCCACCGAGGAGTGGATGGAGGCCAAGGGCCGGGTGAGCGAGTGGGGGGAGCAGCGAGGGAGCAGGAGACGGTTGGGGCCAATGAGATGGAGAGAGGGAAGCTCGGACATATGCAGGGCAACAGCATCGAATTAAGTTTCTTTTTCCAAGATGATCCAGATTTTCATTAGAGAAAGAAGAAAACTGCAAAGCTGGGGTATTTAAAGGTCATGTGAAAATCATGGAAACCTCAAGTTGAATCTGTTCCCACCTAAATAATTTTTGTTTAGAAACCAGACAAAGCCACTGGAAGCATCTCGGCACAGCTCCCAAAATGGAATGACTCAGACGCCCCTGAAAATGTGTAGATGCTCTGAACCACTCTGCTAATATATGGTCTGCCCACACAGAGCCCAGTGTCCTGGGACTCCGATGCAGAGGCCAGAGCTTCCTGAAGGTTCTGTAAGGACAGGAATTCAGGAAGTGGGGTCAAGGGCTGGTGTTACTGAATATTCTGCGGCTTAATAAAACCATTCACCATTTAACCAGCACCTACCGTGTGCTAGGCGCTTTACTTGTATTTTCCTAATCCTTAACAATACCTGACAAAGTATTTTTTCTCTGCTATTCTCCCCACTGTCCAGATGAGGAAACTGAGGTTCAGAGAGGTAAGTAACTCGCCTCGAACTCACAGCTAGTGATTGGAGGTAGTGTTGGGACCCAGGTGTCTCTGTCTCTACATCGCCACCTGTTTCCATCCAGCGTATGACCTCGACAAACCCCCTCCAACAAAATGGAAAAAAAAAAAAAGTGTCCTCACCACCTGTGACCGACAATGAAAGACCAATCTCCCTTAATGTTAGCGTGCCTTTCTCAGGTCAACCTCTTCAAAAGTTTTTTCTTTAATTCTTCTGAATTTAACCAATTTTTTTTTTCTAAAGGAATTCATTCACTTATTCTCCAAGAACCCTTCCTGAGCCCGACTGAGTGGCAGTGCTGGGGACACAAGCCCCAGGGCTCAAGTGGCTCCCTGAGGGAAGGGTCAGCACACCTGGGTGGTCAGGGAAGTCTTCAGAGAAAGAACCTGAGCCAAATCTATTTTCGTTTTTGTTTTAATTGAAGTATTACTTGTAAATCTTTTGAAAAGCCAAATAGTGCTAAAGGGCTTACAGTTGAAAACAACAGTTTCTTGTTCTCCATCCCCCACTCCATCTTCGTCACCTGTTCTCCTGAAGCTGTTTCTTCTGCTATTGACTATTTTAATATAATATACACTATACTATTACTATTATACTATTACTCCCTATTTCTAAATAACACGTGTATTCGATCTCTTGAGTCATCCTCTTAAACATGGATCGGCATCTTAGTGTGATAGACAAGAAGTTTCTCTTCCGTTTACTCCTCCCCTCCCCACAACCTCCCAAAATACTTATATCTCAATTTTTTTTAATTCTTATTCAACATCTTCACTATTATGACCATGTAAACAGATTTTATTCCTGGGCCAAGTAGTAAAGTATGATCTATTTCCTTTCTTTTTTGTTTTTCCTGTTAATAATCACCTCACTTTCATCAACTTAGGTTTATTTTTTTAGAAACAATTGACTAAATCTTTCCATGCCCTCGATATACTTTTCCACATGACCAAATCTTTCGGATAATTTGTCAGTCTCATTTACTTTCCTCGAGACAAACTCCCTTGCCCGCTAAAGCCTTCTGACACCCTGCTGACCGGGTCTGGTTGCTTTCTGGGCCAGGGCACATAACCTCCTGAAATTCCGTCAGCCGTCACCCGAGGAATTCCCTTCTCTCCTCTCTCCTGTGTTGGGGTCTCTATTCCTGGATTCCCATGTCTTCTTTCTTCGCTCCCTGGTCTTAATTGAGCACATCCTTCAGCAGCTTCTAAGAAAAGGTACATGAGAGGGCAAGTTATTTTAAGACATTGTTATGTCTAGAAAGTTCTTTATTTCACCCTCACACTTAATTGGTAGCCTGGGTTGGTAGGGAATGCTAGGTGGAAAAACATTTTCAGTTCGAATTTTCAAAGGCATTGGTCCCATTGTCTTCAAACTTCTAAGTCTTCGCTGTTGAGGAGCCTGATGTCATTGTTATTCCCAATCCTTGGTGTGCAGGTCTGGGAGCGGGGGGAGTGAAGCACTAGCCTCCAGTGCAAAATTTAAGGGAACCCAAAAAATTCAGTGATCATAATATATATTTAAGAGGCCAACAGCATGGCCAAGTGGTTAAATTTCTGCATACTCTACTTCGGCGGCCCAGGTTCATGGGTTCAGATTCCTGGCGCAGACCTACACCACTCATCAGCCATGCTGAGGAGGTGACCCACAAACAAAATAGAGGAAGATTGACACAGATCTTAGCTCAGAGACAATCTTCCTCACATACACAAATATATATATATATATACACACACACACACACACATATATATTTAATGCATATTTTTAAAATCAAAATTAATGCCAAAAATCATGATGAACAAAATATCAACCCTAAATAAAGACCAGAACCTCACTTGCCTTATCCTAATCCCAGCCCTGTCAGATCTTGTCTTTATTTTAAATTTTGCTATTTTGTTCATCATGGATCTTTTGCATTACTTTTGATTTTCTTTTTATTTATTTATTTATTTATTTTTTTGCTGAGGAAGCTTTGCCCTGAGTTAACATCTGTTGCCAATCTTCCTCTTTTTGCTTGAGCCAACATCTGTGCCAATCTTCCTCTATTTTGTATGTGGGTTGCCGCCACAGCATGACTGTCAACAAGCGGTATAGGTCCACGCCTGGGAACTGAACTCAGGCCGCTGAAAGGGAACATGCCGAACTTAACCCCTAGGCCATGGGGCTGGCCCCTGATTTTTCTTTAAATAGTGCATTAATCTTTTTTATCTTGATCCTGAGTTTGTGTTGCCCCTTAAATTTTGCACACAAGGCCTCACTCGCCCCATCCTGACCCCAGCTTCTCCATGAACCCTGAAGAACTGCTCTCTATCCCTGTGTCTGAAATATGGTGAGGAGCTTGGATGTGGGTATTTTTTTCATTCATTGAGTTAGATACTCAGTGGACCTTACCATCTAGAAACTCGTGTTCTATAATTCTGGGAAATTTTCTTGTACTATTTCTTTGACAATTTCATCCCCTCTGTTCTCTATTTCTGGAACTCCTATTCATTGAATGTTAGACCTCCTGGACTGATCCCCTGATTTCTTATGCTTTTTCTCCTGTTTCTCCTCTAGCCCATCTCTTTGTCTCTCTCTGTGTATTTCCAGAGAAAGTTCCTCAACATCAACTTCCAACTCTTAATATTTTTTTTTAATTTTTGCTATCAGAGTTTTTACTTCCAAGAGTTCTTTCTTGTTCTCTGATTATTCCTTTTTTATTCCACTTGGTTATTTTTCCATGGATGCAATATGTTCTTTTCTCTAAGGATATCAATTATGCTTTCTTTGACCATATGCCCTGCTCACTGCGTAATCTCCATTTCCTCTTGGTTCATATTTTCCTCAGGGGAAAATGAGAGATAGCTCCTCTCAGACATCAGCGATCCTTGGCTGTGTGTTCACACGTAAGAGCAGGCCACCAAAAGGCCAGTTGCAGGCTCTAAGTGCCTGCATTTGACATGTCAATTGGATGAGCATCACTCTAGGACAGCCAGCTGTTCCTGCCAGCTTATCTGCTACAGACTCCTAAACATAAGCATCTGTTGATCATTTCTTTGGGGCTATTTAGTTCCTCCAGAGAAAATATCCTTCTATCTCCATGTGGGGTTGGGGGTGGGGTGCAGATATAAGCCTGACTCTGGTGCCCTGGAGTTGGGTGGGAGAAGGGGGCTAGGAGTCTCTCCATTTATCTGCAGACTCAATCCCCCTGCTTGTAGTAGGACTCCTCACCCCTCCCCTTAACTACATCTGGCCTCCCTGAGACCAGAGCCTCTGGTCTCTCATGGGAGTAAGAGGGACAGTCACCTGGCTGCACAGGATGGAGGTGAGGACTTGGAGGCCTACCTGCTCCTTACACAGACTTTCAAGCCACCTCCCTGTTGTCAGCCCCTACCTCTCTCCCACTTCCTGTGGCACTTGGTGCCTCCAATCCCTGACTCTCTTTGGGTTACTGTGGAGGAAGTCGGCTTGCTTCTCCTCAGAACATTTCCCACCCATCAGTACGGAAGTTTGATCTCCCTCCTCTCTGCTGAGTCATTTATCCTTCCTGTATTGGCTTTCCCCTCCACGTATTGAGACTGGGGAGCATAGACATCTCCTAGTTCCATCAGAGACAGAATTCAGGCGTCTGTTCCTGTTCTCCTGCTGGCTTCTGTACAGTTTTCAGGAGAAGAATGGAGTGGAAACATCTTTCTTCTACCATCTTGGAAAGTCGTGAGCTCAATCTCAAAGGTGGATGGGAGTTGACCAGGCTGACAAGGCAGGAAAAGGTGCTGCTGGCAGAGAGAATGGTGTGCTCACAGTCAAGAGAATGAAAGAGAACTGCCTACAGTTGTGCATGGCTGGAAGCAAGGTCCAAGGTAGGAGAGGCTGGACGGGGGCTGAGGAAGTGGATTGCGAAGAGCCTTGAGTGTGCCAAGAAGTTTGCCCTTGATCCTGGAGCAAATGGGAAGCATGAGGGAGAGGAGTCACGTGACCAGATTTGCTACTCGAGGAGCAGCATGGCAGGTGTGCTGAGAGTGGGGGCAGACACACCTGGGAGGAAAGAGACCCCCTGGGGGATACGACACTGGTTTTCACATGAGAAAAGGCAAGGAGGTGAACTCAAGCAGTGCCAGTCCCCAAGTGGGGGGAATAAACATGAAAACTATCCAAAGGTAGAATCAACAGGACCGTGACCAATAGGAATGGGGCATGAGACCAGAGGGAGGAGTCTAGTTTGAATCCCAAGTTTCTGATTTGGGCAACAGAGCAGGTGGCAAGACTGTTCACAGAGAGAGTAAATGCTGGAGAAGAAGTGGGTGTGGGAAATGATATTTGCATTTATATTACATTCCTCCAAAGTCTGGTCTCCGGGAAGTCCACACTGGTATCATATAGTCACAGTCAATACCCACAGAGCAATGTGGGTGCTGCTTCTTTCTCTTAGCAGTACTCTCCAAGTGTCAATAGAATCCTCCAATGTCCTTCTTGGATTTGGCCACAGAGTATCCCATCATGGTGGATGCACAGTGTTTCCCCTCCTCGAGCCTCTATTCTGGGCATTCTAAAGAGGACTGCAATGAACTCCAAGGGGCTCTTGGCACAGCCTGTGAGTGGCCTCCATGGCCCAGGCCTCCTGCTTCCTCCAAGGCTGAGGACCACAAAGGGCCAGGTCTGCGGTGTCCACTCCATCTGCTCTGCCACCTAAAATGGGAGTGGTGAGGAAGCGTGATCAGCCACACAGCCCCTGTAGTTCACTGATCCCCAAACCACCCCTGAACCTCATCCTCTGGTCACCAGGCAACAGTGACCCTACTGGGCTTGGAGGGAGCACGGCCCTCACTCTTCCCTCCCCTGGGCCCTCTCCCCTTCTCAGTGGCCATGGTGCTTTCTACTGCCACCCCTCCCCAGGAGTGGCCCCACTCAGATCTCAAGAGGGTCCCAATGTGCATGGGTCAAGTGACGTCAGGGTGGTCCCAGACCTGAGAACAGTGGTGCCCCCTCAGGGGAGCTGGAGGCCCCGTGGCAGGGTTGGGGGAAGAGGAGTGGACCAGTGGTTGTTATGGCAACCAGGGCTCCCAAGATGGAGTGAAGGGAAAAGGTGGCCCTGCTGAAGAGTTGCCATGGCAACCCAGATCCTTGAGGCCAGCTTTGAAGACGAAAACCACACACTCCCCACTTGGAAAGAAGCACCCAAGACTCCTTAGGATTCTTCACCGTTCAGAGAGCCGAATGGAATGGGTCAAGGTCTCCTAGTCCCACAGTTGACTTCACAGACATTTTAGGGAGAGAAAGGCTTCCACTTCTCTTTGGGAAGAGGGCGGGGCTCGGCAACCCACGGATTCACTTAAGAAGCATTTACTGAGCCTACTATGTGCCAGGGACACTGTGATAAATAAGACCCAGGCCTTGTTGTCCAATAACGGAGGCAGATATGTAAACATCAGTGCAAGACTGTTGCTGGGAGGGGTAAATAGTTCAACCTTTTCTGAAGACAATTTGGCTGTATCCATTAAAATTTTAAGTGCACATGCTCTGTGATCCAGCAATCCCATTTCTTAGAGTCTGCCTACAGAAATATCTGCATCTGAAGGTGGTCATTGCACTGTTATTTATAGCAGCAGAGAGTGGGAAACCACCTAAATGTCCCACGAGGGGGGCTAGTTAAATAGATTTGGGTACCTCCATATATGTTGAATATACATCCAAATCTGTGTGGAATAAAACAAGAAACCGTTAGCAGCGGTACCCAGGAGCAGCGGGATTGACCAATAGGATCAGAGGAGGGGGAGCTCTCACTTTTACTTCTGAACCGTTAGGCTATGTTATAAGAGCGTGTATTATTTTTGTAATTTAAAGACAACGCTAGATATTTGGGAATATGTAGGATGGTTGGCACTCTAATGAGACCGATGCAGGTGAAAGGTGTGTACACTGCTGGTTCTAGTACAACGCAAACAACCACATCAGAGAGGCATTTACAACAGGAGTGCAGGGAAGGGAAGAAAAGAAACGTAGGGGGGAAGGGAAGAAAAGAAAGGTAGGGGGGAAGGGAGGTCTTGCAGGTTGCATAACATCTCATGAGAAGGAGGAGGAGGAAAGGCATTTTAAAAGGCCAAAGGGATGGCAAGAGGAAAGGTTGGGCAACGTGGAAGTTGGGGTGTGTTAGAGAATTCCATGTGGTCTCTGTGCAGAGGTGGCAGAGACGGGTTGGGGCCACAGGCTTCCCCAGGGGCAGCAGGACGCCAACCCAAGTTTGGAAGCAGGAGAAGCCACGAGGAGAGCAGAATCCACGCAGATATCTCTGGCTCGGCTTGGTGGGGGGACTTGAGGGGAGAAGTACAGAGGCAGGGAGATGCCATAGGAGGCTGCAGGAATCTCACAGGGAGAGACGATGAGGACCCCCGTGGAGGGCAGACGGGAGGACAGGGAATTCCAGGAAGTGTTTCATAAGTAGGAAGGGCAGTGGTTTATGATGTCCGTGAATCCACAGACTTACATTCTAGCAGAGCTAGATGGGACTCTGTGACTTCCAGCTGGGAAAACTGAGGCCCACCAGGAGAAGTGAGGGATTCCAGGCCACTGGCTTTATGACTTTAAGTTTCCTCTGGGCCTCTTGGAGGAGGAGGCTCAGTCCTCCTCGGACCTGGCCTTTTTTAGCTTCTAATTCAGATAATCCGCAGCCGAGGGGGATGGAGAGGGCTGCTGGCGAAGCCGTTCCTGCAGGAAGAAAGGGAGGAAGAGGACAACCCCCTGTGATGTCTGGGCAGCAGAAATCGGGCCTCCTTAGAGGGAGCATTCCAGACAACAGACTGGGGCATGCTGGCCTGCCTGCAGGGAGCGTGGGCAGTCCTGGGACACTGGGAAGGGCGCTGGTGGCAGGCATAGTGCCCCCAAGAGCTAGTCCCAGGAGTGCCTCTGTCAACTGCCTCTCTGGTGCCCTGCCCCATGCCAGGGGACAGGCGTCATGGTGGCTCAGACAGAGCACTGCACTCAGGAGTCCAGCTCCAGAATCTAGTGCCTTCCTGGCCTGCCACTCGGGAAGCTGGCCTTGAGCTTGCCGTGTGACAATCCCACATGAGAAGGCTAGCAAGGGCACACAACTCACACTGAGAAATGCTGCATAAACATGGCCCTGGTCCTGAAGGAGCATTGTCACCAAGCTGCCAGTGTGTCTACACTTATCGGATTACTTCAGAGAAGAAACAAGGCCGATCATTGTCATCCCTGCGATGTGTGCAAGTCTGTGGTCACAACACACTTCTGCACATGATGTCCTCTCATCTGACTTAAAAAGTCAATTAACACCCAGGGCAGGGGCAGCTATTTGGCTTTACAGATGCCAGAAGCAGGTTCTGAGAGATGCAGATCCGACCCCTACGGACAGAGTGCCTGCGTCACGCCAGCCCTGGACAGCGGCACTGGCAGCTGCCGGACGGGAGCAAGACCTGCTCACACGGGTCCAGAATGCTCTACACAAAGAAAGTGTGACCCATCAAACAAGTCTGGGAAATACTACAAACTCTATCCCTCTTTTGAAGAATCACAACACCTCTTAAATTGTCGAAGGCTTTGAGAAGTCCTGTAGTAACTCTGTTGAACACATTTCCCAGACACACGGCCTCTTTTACAGAAAGCTTATTCACAGTATGCAGAACGTGGGTTCCACAAAACGCATTTTGACAAATACTAACCTGACCAATAGATACAGAGCGCTCAAGGCGAGATTTCAGACGCCTGAAGGAAGGAGACATCCTTGGGCAGGGTCTTCCCCTAGACTCTCAAATCTCAACAGGAGCATCTGCCTCCTCCTGGGCCTCGGAAAAGAGAGAGCGGATGAGGCCGAGGTCTGCCGGGCTCCTAGCTGCGGCCTCGGCTGGCAAGAGGAGGACCCAACCTTGGCTCGGCAGAGCTTGTGTGTGGCTCTGGGCCTGGTCTTTTTCGGGTGGGCGGCCGGGACAGGCATCTGGAACAGCCAAGACACAGATGTTCCAGCCACTCTTGGATCCCGGCCAGGGCTCCTGCTTCCCCTAATTCCAATATTTGGCTGCCGCTCTCACCTAATTCATATTCCAATGTCAACACTGCATAATCTGCCCCAAACACTGACAGCCTCGGAGCTGGGAAAGGGGAAGGGACGGCTGGTGAGCAGGGGCAGAGAGGCCAAGGGGGGGGGGGCGGGCAGGAAGCAGGAAGCCCCCAGAAGCCCCCAGCAGGCAGGCAGCCCTCCATCGGACCCCCAGCTGGGCCAGCAGGACCCGCGAGCCTCCCTGGAGAGACAAGACTGTGGCCCCAGAGGCACCCAACTTCCACCCTGCGCAGTCAGTGCCGCAGGATGTGCCCCGGGCTGAGTGCTCAGAGAGGGGAACCACAGCCCACCCGGCGGTCAGGATGGGCTGCCTGGGAGGGTGGGTCTGGTGTGGGGTGCTGGAAAGACAGCCCACCCCAGTCAGGACACTCGGGTCTGGCTCCAGCTCTGCCTCTCTAACTGGCTGAATGACCTTAGGCAAGTCACCCAGCCTCTCTGGGCTTCATTCCATTTGTCAAATGGACAGGCGGCCTATCTCTGAGACCCACAGGCTCTAACATTTGGGGAGGAGAGAGCAGAGCATGGTGAGAAGCAGCATGGGCCCCTGCAAAGCCGACTCTGTCCTGGGTCACTGGACTCCAGCATCCGCGTCTGTAAGATGAGAGCAATGTGGCGTCTACACACGGGGAGCTCATCGGGATTAAATGAGACAAGAGTGTAAAGCACAGACTTCCAAGCTGGGCTGTGAAGGGTGTGGAGCAGCTAGAATGAGTCCTGCTTGCTAGCACCTTCTCTACCCAGATCCTCCCCATGCCTCATCTCCCGCAATCCTCACGAGAGCTCTGTAAGGGAGAGACTGTTGTTAACCCATTTCAGGGAGGAAGAAACTGAGGCTCGGAAACTGGCCCACAGTCTCACAGCTGGAAATGACACACAGCTGGAAGTGAACAGAGGTCATTCTGACGTCAAAGCCCAGGCCCGTTCCGGCATCCCATACTGCCTCTCTAAGCTTCAGGAACAGCTAAGGAGGAGACCTGGGGCCCAGGAGGAGCCCCGCTGCCTGGCTGATAGAGGGTGCAGGTCCAGGGGTGCAGCTGCAGGATTCGGGGTTGCAAGCCACCCCCTTGCCCCTGGCGGCACTGGCGCTTTCACTCAGGTCTGCCCCTCCTATAGGATCCTGTCTGCCTCCTGACTGGCCTCCTCCCCCACCCCACCCAGGACCCTAGCCCCACCTTGCCCGCCCCTACCATTTCTGCCCACCGCCACCCTTCCCCCTGCCCTCCTTCCTCACTGGTTCCCAGGCAAGTGTCCTCCCTGGGTCTGACCACAAACTGCCTGGAATTCAGTGACCTCCACCCAAATTTTCCCCAGGGCCACATCCAGTCAGCCTACCCGAGGACAGCTGCTAATAAATATGTGGGAGATTTGCATGCGATTTGCATACACTTATAAGGACCTGGAAGGCAGTTTTCCAGAGAAGTATTATCAAGGCTGCTTCCCCTCCTTATCTCTCTATTTCTTCCTGTTCCTGTGATCCCACCCCAGCCCCTGGCCCTGCTTTCCCACTGCTGAATGTATAACTAAACAGGAGGGAGAACATTTTGAAAAATCACAATTGCCATTATTGAGCACCTATCGCATGTTAGCCGCTGCCCCTCACAATAACCGCCAGAGGAACGACTACTGGAGGGGGTCTGAGGGGACCCAGCAAAGAGAAGCCCCCTTCCCAGCAAGTGGGAGCACGAGATACGTCTTTAAGGCCTGGCTGGGAATGGGCACGTTGTCACTTCAACCCACATTCCATTGACCAGGGCAAGCCAGGTGGCGAAGCCCACCCCGAGGGGGCTAGAATACACACCCCAGCGGGCTATGGCAGGGGAGGGAGGGAAGGAAGATCGGCACCAGATAATTGGGTGAAGCATATCTTGCCTCAAAGAGCTTGAAACTGACTCACCGGCCTGGCTTGGCATCACTGCCCTTCCCTGAAGCCCCCAAGTGGCTGAGGGGTGGGAGCAGCGGGGTGGCTATGGGTCCCACCCACACCTCATAGGCTGAGCTGGGGGCGGGGGGTGGGGGGGGCTGTTACCACAATAAGGGGCAATGGATCCCATGTAGGCAAAAAAAGTCATCCAAACCAGCGCTCAGCGCTCCTCAGACCACAGCCCGCACACGGATCGCCTGGGGATCTTACTAAAATGCAGGTTCTGAGCAGTAGGTCCGGGGGAGCCTGAGAGTCTGTGTTTCTAAAAGGTCCGGGGTGATGCTGGTGAGGACCAGCAGCAAAGATCAGGAATGAAACTGGGAGGGTCTCCCAACCATCCTGGGCCACGTTCTCGTTTGTAGGACAATTCCACTTGCCGTGCAGACTTTTCTTGGTAAAGCAGACGGCACCCTCCGGGAGTAAGGAGATGTGATGTTTGTGCCATTTCTCCCCGCCGGCTGCCCTTGCCCCCCACGACCTGCCCCAGCCCCCAGGAAAGGGCACCCAGCCAGGCCAGCTGGGAGACAGGACGCCAGGGCAGCCTCCTCTTCACCGCCTTCAGCTGCTCCCTGCAATAATGTTGGTGGAATCCATAAGATTCTATTATGGTTATCAGGCAATTAGGCGCACCACGGTGAGCTTATTGCGTAATTAATGCTCAGCCCCATCCAGCAGCTTCTGAAAGTAGCTCAGGTAACACGACTCGCCCACCCCCACCCCTGGGAGAGGAGCAGGGGACACAAGATGGGAGCTGAGGAGCATGTTCTGAGCCCAGGAGGCGTGGTGAGGGCACAGTGTGGAGCTGCGAGCTTGAGCCAGTGACTGCCAGGAGCCCTCACACCTGGCACTGTGCTTGAGTAGTTGGGCTTTAACTTCTGGGGCAGAGGTCACATCCTGCCTCTGCTCCTAGACAGCATCAGGAACACACCTGATGTTTTTAAAGCCTCAATTCCCTTGTCTGTTAAAGAAGGGAATTATTAATAACTACCTCCCAGGCTGTTGTGAAAACAGGATACGAGAGTTTGCTTCAATATTTCCTGCAGGGCTCTTTTTATTAGCTCCCTGTCTGGGCCTCAGTGTTCCATCTGTAAAACGGGGACAATAAGTCCTGCCCTGCCAAAACTTGAAGGATCATCATGTAAATCAAATGAGATGACACACATGCCTGGGGAGCGTGGAGCATTTCATTAACATGCCATGGGCCTGGCTGTCTGCCCAACCCTGCAGGGCACAGCTGTGTTCAAGTCCCCAGCTCTCTGCTGCCCCACAGCGGGGCAGGGGGTGATCAGCCCCACTCAAGAGGTGTCATTCTAATGGTTTGGGCGCATGAAAGAGAGAAGAATCTCTTCTTGAGCCATGATCTGTGACATTCAATGAGCCTCAAGTGACAAAAAGAGAAAAAATAGTCAAAGAAGGTTGTTGAAATAGTGCGGGAGAGACGTGAGAGAGGAGAGCAGGATCCCAGAGTAGGAGAACTCCGGTGGTGGTTCGGCCGGAAGCCAGGGGAGCAGGAAGCTGGCTGCAGGGAGAGAGGTTAGGTCTTCGTGGGAAAGACGGGGGCTTCTCGTATCATCTTGTATGTCCCGGTTGCCACAGCACATATCCACATGGACATGTGCACACACAGACAGACACACCGAAAGACACACAAACGCACACGGACGCACACATGCGTGCATGCCCCCATAAACGAGCACAAGCACACACCCAGAAACACACACACACTTTGCACCCACAAACAGGCACACACACAGCCCAACACACGCAAACAAAGCGCACACAGCCACAGACACGTGCACGTTCACTCAGCGATGCCTTAGAATCCACCAGCCTCTCACAGCTGGCGCTGACAATTTTCCCGCGATCCTTTCCAGCTGAGCCTGTGATTCCAAAACTGTCCACAAGAGGGTGCTCAGGAACTAGAATTCAGGAGTCCCTGGCGAGCTGATACTTAGAGGTTATGGGGCCCCCGCGTTTGATAACCGAGAGAGCTGAGGCCCAGAGAGGGAGCGGACGTGCTCGAGCTCACAGCCAATGACCCCTGCCTGTCTCCCTACGGAGATTATGGTCAGGAATGGGGAGGTGGGGGGAACCTGTCTTGTCACCCACCTGGTTGGAGGGGAAGGGCCGAGGGAAAGTTAGGGATATGGAAGGTGAGTTCTCCCGAGGTCCTGTCAGGCACTGTCCCTAACCCACTGTGACCCTGAGTAAGTGCCTTGGCTTCTCCGTCCCTCCGTTGTCTATGAGGAAGCTGCTCTCCCTCACCCACGCTTCCCGCGTCCCTCTGGAGGCCCCTAGACAGACGCCTAGGCATCCAGATCTTTGGATCTCTGCTCTTCCCCGCCATTCAGGACTCATGCTGTCGCCTCCCCAGACAGGCCTCCTCTGAGGTGCCCCAACCCACTACTATTTTATTTGCATCACGTGATTGCTACTTGAAACTGCCTCGTTTATTAATGTGCTTACACATTTATTTTGTCTCCTCCGGGAGGATATAAACCTCATGAAAGCAGGGACCTGGGGTGTCCTGTTTCCCCCCTGGTTATCACTCGCACCCCGACCGGGGCCTGGCACCCAGTGGGCGACAGTGGGTGGGATGAAGCACCGGTGCGTGCTGCGTGCTGGTGCTGCCCTCTGGTGGCGCTGGGCCCCCATTGCACCTGGCTTTCTCCCGCTCATCCGTGGGCCTTTTATCTCCCACCCACCTGTCACCAGGGCAGGTGGTGCCAAGGTCCACCTGTCTGTGGGACCTTGGGGGTAGAGGTAAAGGGACTTATCTCCAGGGTTCATCGCACCTGGATTCAGACGAGTGAGGGACCCTCCCTGGCACCTAGTATTTGAACAGTAAGCCTCACTATTAATAAAGCTGAGTGTATTGTATAGCGTGGATGCGGTCCTGGAAATGACACCATCAGGGCAGAAATATGATGGTCCCTATCTCTACCAAGTCTAATCGAGAGCGAGACAAGCCAGTCCAACTGTCCCATCTTACAGACAAAGTCACTGAGGCCCAAGGCAGGACGGAAAGATAAAATTGCCTGGCTTAAGAAAACCCTAGAGTAACTGTCTGTCACCTATTCCCCCACCCACTGATAAGCACAGGGCAGTCACACTTTATGCAAAGCGTGTGTTCCTGAAGACCTTGCATAATGCAAAACGTGCATAATCCCAGACTAATTTCTCCATAGAAATGAATGCAAAGTAGAAAGGCTGTGTTGCATAAATCTACCCCCATTGTGGCATACTTTTGCTTTAATGCTGCGTTTTATTTTCCTAGCATTATCTCTAATATTTCACAGCACACTCTCTGCTAAATGAACAGAGCAGCATTTCCTGCTGGGGGTTTGGCCTTCTTCATAACATTTTATCTCATCTCACTTCCTCCCCAATGTTATTGATTTTCAGGTGCGTTTTTCAGCACCGCCACTTAAAGAACACTTGGATAACATTGTTACAGGATACAGATAAAAGATTTAAAGTTATATGACTGTGAATGTTGAGAAAGCGGCACGATTGTCTCCAAAATCCCCTACAGAAATTAGAAATTCGGATGCGTGCAAACAACGGTGCATGCGTATAGAAGCCAGGTATTTCTATTTAATAACCAAAGCGACATGGCCATGTGGCCAGTTTACAATCCCCAGTTAACAACTCACTTAGCTCCTCCCACTACGAAACTGTGTAATTCTTGACAATTTTTTTAACTGAGGGGCTGTGCATTATTTCCAACTTAGTGCGTAAACACTTTTATGTGGCATCTTCCCAAAGCCACATAGTTGAAGTTCTCATAAACCGTGACCTCACCCCGGATGATCTCCCTTGCTATGTCCTCAACTCCAGAAGGGTGGAAATGTACGACCACACCCAACAATCACAGATACACACTTCAGAAATTCCAGCCTCCTGCCTCGCATTCATGCAGGGGCCCTTCTGGAGGCAGCATCAGCAGAGGCCCCCTGCCCTGTTGGGCTGGCCCCAAGCCTCCTCCAAGTGAACTTCTCTTGCAGTCTGGAGGGGCTCCTCGGAGGAGTCCTCCTGCCCCCTCTTCCTATCAGCATTTGGTTGAAGTTGTCTGTCTCTCTGTTCCAGCTACGCCTTCCTCAACATGGCGCCTGAAGAAGCTTTAGATCCCTGTTGGGGAGAGGGCAGGAGATGAAGAAAACTAGGTCTCTGTTTCAAGCATTTACAAGACCATCAGACTTTCCGCCTTGCTAAGGACAATCTCTCAGTACAGCTCCTGTCAATAGTCTCCTTGGCCTTCCCCTGCCGGGAATTGCCTCTCCCGCCTCAGCTTGGCCAGAGCTAGCCCCAGAAGAGGAAGGGCCAGGCCCTAGAGGAGGAGAGCAGGGGCAGCGGGGGCAGGCTCTGACCCCATCTGCGGGATTCCTGTTCTGTTTCACTTCCATATGACCTTGAGCCAGCCCCTATCCAAGACACCTCCTGTCTCTGGGCCTCAGTTCCCACCTCTGTAGAATGGGGATGATAACACCACCTGCTCCCCAGCATCCCTGCCAGAACGAGATGCAGTCCCCATTGACAGCACCCAGCACCCAGTAATGAACGGGGCCAATACTTACGGAGAGCCTGGGATGTCTGAGGGCCAGCGTCAGAATCTGGGAAATCCACCCCTCAGAGAATTTGTGGTCCAACCTTAGATAGTGACCCAACTAGGAAGACTCTTCCCACCAATTCACAAAGTCACCAGTGGGGATGCTGAGGAGGGCAGGGGATCCCAGCTCTGGCCCTGCCCACGTGTCTGTCAACTCACCTTCCACCTCTGGGCCGCCTCTAAGACTTGAAGGGTGTGGACAGGAGCCTGAGGGCCTCCTCGCCCCCCAGGTTATCCACTCAGACTAGCCCCTCCCACCAGCCCTCCCCCTCCCTGCACAGCCAGCCAATCTGCAAATTTGCCTGATGAGTGTGACTGGTGGACTCAAAACCACTCTCCTCCTGGCCCCTAGCAGTCGGTGGAGTCGCCAGGCCCAAAGGCGATAGCCACAGCTGGCCTTGATCTCCTGGACCCCCGTCCACCCCCGCCAAGCTCCGTTTTCCTCGCTGGAGCTCATACTATACTTTGTGGACAATCGCTTGCTCTCTCCAGGCCTCGGCTTTCCCCTCTGAAAAATGGGCAGCCTGGACTTCTCCAGCTCCTCCAGCTCAGCCTTCTCAGAATGTAGGAATTCGGCCTCCGCTCTCCACTCCCCACCCCCACTCCAGGTGCCTAAAGGCCTGCCCCCCCTTGCCCCACCTCTCCCCGTTGGTCTCTCCCCTCTCTCCTTCTCTGCTGCTGAGGGTGCCCCTCCCCAGCGGCACTGGAGCTACTTCAGGCTAAGGTCCCAGGCACCAGAGGGGGGACCCCACAGAACAGTAGAAGGAAGGGACAGGCAGTCTTATAGGAGGAGAAAATGGGATGGCCTAGCTCTGTCAAGCCAGCCCATTCCTGCCCCTCTCCTGCTGTGTTTTAATCATGTCTTCACATTTTTATCTCCCACTAGGCAGGGAGGCTCCTGGGGGCGGTACCCAGCCTTTCCTCTCTGCATCCCCAGCACCTGGATGCTGGGACCCACCTCCTGATTGAACAGGGAAAGGATGAGTGTTCTGGGGCAGGTGCCAGGACGGTAACATGGTCCCGGCCTGTGGCCTGTTCAGCATGTTCCAAGTGTCCCCGTAGGGCCAAACCATGCCACCAAGGCAGGAGTTGCCTGGACTATCCCTTGGCTGTCTCTTCCCTCCTTTCTCAGCTCCTCAGCCTTTCAGTCTCTTACCTCCCTCCTCGCTGCCACGCGATACTTCCTCCCCTTGTGTCCGGCCTCCCTCCTGGAGAGCCGGTCATTTCCAGCTCTTTCTGACTTCAATCGGAATGTGGGTAGGGATCAGGGAACAGGACCTTTGGATCATGAGGGTAGAGGAAGGGAGGCAGGAGCCTTCCAGTGGTCTGGCTTCAGGCAAAATGTCTAAAAATCATTCAGAACCTTTTCGTACTGGAAATTCGCCTACTTGAGTAATTTTCTTATCCAGTTCTGCTACAAGAGTGTCTGTGTCCTTCCCACCTTAAGTTACTTTATTCTAAAGATTCTCTTTTATTACTTGAGTCATGAGAAGTGCCAGGTCCCAATAAATGTGCGTGGGGAGAGGAAAGGTAGCAGAGAAGGAGAAATACATGGTGCCCTGGGAACAGTAAAGAGTCGCAAAGTGTGGTTTCATTGAACCCAGATCCTGGTGTCAGCCCTGAAACTCCTCCTCCTCCAGGAAGCCCTTCTGGGATAGGAGGAAAAGTCCATGATTTCAGAAACAGTATGTTTCCCAGATCTAATTGGGATTTTGTTCCCCTGCCTCTGCCTCTCACCGCCTGCAGAGCCCTTCCTCCATATGTGTCCAAACGCTCCCCATCTGTCACTGCCAGGTTTAAATGTCACTGCTTCCCATGTGAAAGTGACTGTTCACCTATCAGGGCCACCCCATGCACTTTCTACTCTGGGCTACTATGATTGCAGGTGCCAAGAGGAACTGCTCAGCCTGGGGACCAGCCTGGCTTTGTTCAAGTGTCTTTCAAGTCACTTTCAGCCCCTGGGCCTTCTCTTGGATCTGAGGGGTGGACGTGAGCTTAGAAGCCAGTTAGGCTACCCAACCCTGGCTGTCATCTCCTCACTAGCCTGTGAGCAAGATCCCTGACCTATATTCACAGGACACTGAGGAATCCGTCTGTTTGTTGAGTGACTAAATGGATCATTTCAGAGCTTGGGGACACTGAGATCTTAAGCTGTCTCAACGTTAAGCCTCTGAGCTTCCTCAGCCCTGCAACCATCTTCCTTTTCCTTACACCAGCCCAGTAACAAAATCACCTTCTAGGCCACCAGCCAGCCAGCCACACCCTCAGCATGACCCCGGGTGAAATGATCAAAAAGGATGACAATATGTCCCCTCACTGTTTTTTTCTTCCAACATAATTACACACCATGGAGGTAATAACAATATTAACTGCAAATATTTGTTAAACGCCTATCATACGCCTGGCACAGGGCTCTAGGCTTTCCTATGAATCATCTCATTTAATCCTCGTGATAATCCATGGGGGAGGGTCTATATGAGCCCGCTGGTCATTTTCAGACCAGGAAATGAGGCCGAAAGAAATTAAACTTGCCCAAGGTCACACAGCAAGCTAGTGACAGAACTTGAGAACTTTATGAAATCATTTTTTATGCATTTATGTTGCAATATTTTTGCTATTCTATAGTCCTCTTTCAGACTTTTGATTTTTGTTTTTAATTTAATGTCCTAATCTATTTTCAGTCCATTATGCCTGCTCTGTTTGTCTGGCAATATTTCTGTGAACTGTCAATTTTGTCTTCCTCTCCAAGAGAGTAGAAACATTCTGTGGAATTTGTGAAAACATGGCTAAACAGGTAAAGTGGACATGGATGACCGAAAATGAATTTTTAAAATGAAACAACCTAGAAAGCAGACAAAATTGCTTTCAAAATGCATACGAAAATTTCAAAATCTCCCCAGGGTGCAAGGACCTTATCAAGACATGAACTAATGGCTGTAAACATTCATGTCCAACCAAATTCCTTTCAGTTGATTTGCTTGGAACCTAGAAAAAAACTTTAAATGTGTTATAACTTTGTCAGGCAAACGCATAATTGCTGGAAAATTATTTAGAAAGTAAAAGCCCGAAAGTCTGAAATACTACATGATTTCACCCATATGTGGAAGATAACAAATGCATGGATAAAGAGAACAGATTAGTGGTTACCAGAGGGGAGGGGGTGGCAGGTGGGTGAAAGGGGCAAAAGGGCACATATATATGGTGACAGACAAAAATTAGACTACTGGTGGCAAGCACAATGAAGTCTATTCAGAAATTGATAATAATAATATACACCCGAAATTACACAATGTTATAAACCATTATGATCTCAATAAAATTACTGGAAAAAATAAAAAATAAATAAACCCCAAAATCTGGAGATGGGGATGGAGATTAAACAGATACCAATAAAGGCTAAAATACACTTTTAAAGTTTCAGGGCCATGCCATGGTACATAAAAGTCAATAATACTTGAAAAAACAGAGGCCAGAAATACTGTTTCAACCAACTTTTTTTTGTATCAGCTTTATTGAAGTACAATTGTGTGCAATAAAATGCAGAGATTTTTAAGTGTAGAGAGTTTAAGATCCAACAAATATATATACCCATATAACAATCACACAATCAAGATATTGATTGACATTGACATTGATAACAGAGTAAACATTTCTATCACCCCAGAAAATTCCTTTGTGCCTCTTGGTAATCAGTCCATTCACCCCAGTCAACCAATGATCTGCTCTCTATAATTAGAGTTTATGTTAGTCTGTTCTAGAACTTCATAAAAATAGCCTTGTACAGTATGTACTCTTTTGTGTCTGTCTTCTTTTACTTAGTAAAATGTTTTTGAGAATTATCCATTTTGTTGCTTGAACCAAGCAGTTCTTTCATTTTTATTGAGTATTATTCCGTTGTATGAAAATACCACACTGTGTTTATCCATTTGTCTCTTGATGGGCATTTGAAGTGCCTCCAATTTTTGCTATTATGAATAAACCTTCTATGAAGATTTTTGCATAGGTCTTAGTCTTGGTATAATGTTTCATTTCTCTTGGGTAAATACTTAACAATGAGATTGCTGGGTCACATGGGAAATGTATGTCTAACTACATAAGAAATTGCCAACCTATTTTCCAAAGTGACTATACCATTTTACTTTCCCCCAACAGTGTATGAGAATTCCAGTTGCTCCCCATTCTGGCAAACATTTTGTAGTGTCAGCTTTTTGACTTTTTTTAATTGTAGAAGGTAAGCAGTTGTATCTCATTGTTCAACCAAAGTGCTCTCTATCCAACACTCTGCTTGCTTCTCAATGTCAAATGTGTGCACACTTGTATATTTGCATGCAGACATGCACGCATGTGCACACACACACACGCCATTCCCATCACCTCCTGTGTGGTGAAGAATGCTCTGGATGAGGAAACAGGGTGGAGTTTGGCTCCTGCATGGGCCTGACTGGCCCTGAGCAGGTCACTTCAAACCTGTTTTTCCAACAACCAAATATGGACAGGAATCCCTGCTCACCAAAAGCACAACCCATGAAATAAAAATTGATAATTTGGACTTCATTAAAATTTAAAACTTCTGCTCTGCAAAAGAGACTGTTAAGAGAATAAAAAGATAAACCATAGACTGGGAGGAAATATTGGCAAAAAACACATCTAATAAAGGACTTGTATCCAAAATATACAAAGAACTCTTAAAAGTCAACAATAAGTAAACAAACAACCCAAATTAAAAATGGGCAAAAGATCTGAAAAGATACTCCACCAAAGAAGATATACAGATGGCAAATAAGCATATGAAAAGATACTCAGCATCATATGTCATTAGAGAATTGCAAATTAAAACAACAATGAGATACCACAACCACAACAAGCAGCAACAACAAACTCCAGGGAGAGGGAGAATGTGACTTCCAGAGTTGCCACATTATACTATTCAAAATGTCCAGTTTTCAACCAAAAAAATTATGCGATGTGCAAAGAAATAAGAAACTATGGCCCATGCACAGGAAAATAAGAAATTAATAAAAACTGTTCCTGAGAAAACCGAGCCATTGAACTTACAAAAAAAAGACTTTAAATCGATTGTTTTAAACATGCTCAGACAGCTAAAGGAAACCATAGGAAAAGAACACAAGGAAATCAGATTGACGTATCAAAAAATACAGAATACCAATAGAGATATAAATTACAAAAAGACACCAAATAGCAATTTTGGAGCTGAAAAATACAATAACTGAAATGAAAAATTCACTAGAGAGATTCAACAGTTGATCTGAGAAGGCAGAAGAAAAAATCAGTGAGCTTGAAGATAGGTCAATTAAAATTATCCAGTCTGAGGAGCAGAAAGAGAAAAGAATAAAGAAAAATGAGCAGAGTCTGAGACCTGTGGGACCCCATCAAGCATACCAACATATGCATAATGGGAGTCCCAAGGGAAAAAGTGAGAGGAAAAGGAGCAAAAATAATATTTGAAGAAATAATGGCTGAAAATTTTCCAAATTTCATGAAAGATTGAATCTACAAGTCCTAGAATCTCAATGGACTCCAAGCAGGAAAATCAAAGACATTCACATCAAGACACATTGTAGTCAAGTTGTCAAAAAGACTCCTGAAAGCAGCAAAAGAGAAGCAACTCATTATGTACAAGGGATCCTCAATAAAATTAACAACTGATTTCCCTTTAGAAATCACGGTGGCCAGAAGGCCTTGGGAAGACACTTGAAGCACTGAAAGAAAAAACTGTCAACCAAGAATTCTATAGCCAGCAAAACTATCCCTTAAAAATGAAGAAGAAATTAAGACATTGCCAGATAAGCAAAAACTGAGAGAGTTAGTCACTAGTAGACCTGCCCTACAAGAAATACTAAAGGGAGTCATTTGGGCTGAAATAGAAGGATACTAGACTCAAAGCTATATGAAGAAATTAAAAAACAACAGTAAAGGTAGCTACGTAGGTAAATATAAAAGCTAGTATTTTTGCATTTTTGTTTGTAATCTCTCTTTTCCTATATAAGATTAAAAAGATGAATGCTAAAACAATAAGTATAAATCTATGTTGATGGGCACTCAATGTATAAAGATGTAATTAGTGAGAATAACAACATAAAAAGAAGGGGATGGATCTGCAGAGGAGCCGAGTTTTTGTATACTGTTGAAACTAAATTAGCTTAGATGTTTAGATTTAATAAGATTTTAATTGTAGGGCCGGCCCCATGGCTTAGTGGTTGGGTGCATGCGCTCTGCTGCTGGCGGCCCGGGTTCGGATCCCGGGCGCGTACTGACTCACTGCTCCGGCCATGCTGAGGCCGCGTCCCACATACAGCAACTAGAAGGATGTGCAGCTATGACATACAACTATCTACTGGGGCTTTGGGGGGAAAAATAAATAAATAAATAAAATTATAATTGTAACCCCCAGGGTAAGCACTAAGGGAAAAAAACTAAAATATATACAGAAAAAGAAAACAGAAGGGATCCAAAACAGCACACTAGGGAAAAAATCAACTAATCACAAAAGAAAGCAATGGCAGAAGAGTTGAGGAACAAAAAAGACATAAGACATATAGAAAACAGCAAGATGACAGAAGTCTTTTCTTACAGTAATGACTTTAAATGTAAATAGATTAAGCTCTCCAATTAAAAGGCAGAGATTGGCAAAATGGATTTAAAAAAAAAACAACATCACCCAACTATATGCTGGCTACAACAGACTCACTTTAGATTCAAACACACAAGTAGATTGAGAGTAAAAGAACGGAAAAAGATATTCCATGCAAATAGTAACTAAAATACATTGGGGTTGCTGTATTAATATCATACAAAATAGACCTTAAGACAAAAACTGATACAAGAGACAAAAGACATTATATATTGATAAAAGAGTTAATCTACCATGAAGATATGACAGTTGTAAACATATATATGTCTAACAACACAGCCCCAAAACATATAAAGCAAAACTGACAGAATTAAAGGGAGAAATAGTTATATTGGTCTGCTCAGGCTGCCATAACAAAATACCCCAGAAATCACAGAAATTAACTTAAACCATGGAAATTTATTTTTCACAGTTCTAGAGGCTGGGAAGTCCAAGATCAAGGTGCCAGCAAAGTAGGTTTCATTCTAAAGACCTCTTCTCTTGGCTTGCAGGCAGCCATCATCTCGCTGTGTGCTCACGTGACCACTTCTTCTGTGCACGCAGAGAGAGCGCTCTCTGGTGTCTCTTCTTCTAAGGACACTAATCCTATTAGATCAGGGCCGACCCTTATTACCACTTTTAACCTTAGTTACTTCCTTAGACACTCCATCTCCAAATACAGCCACACTAGAGGGTTAGGGGTCAAATTCAATATGAATCTGGAGCGGACACAAACATTCAGTCATAACATCAGTTCTACAGTAACAGCTGGAGACGTCAATATCTCACTATCAATAATGGATAGAGCAGCTAGACAGAAGATCAATAAGGAAACAGAGAACTTGAACAACACTAAATATCAACTAGATATAACTGACTTACATAGAACACTCCACCCGACTGCAGAAATTGGAGACATAGGTCTACACAAAAACTTGAACATGAGCATTCATAGCAGCATTATTTATCATATTCAAAAATGGCAACAACACACTGTCCATTAATGGATGAATGGATAAATAAAATGTGGTATATCCATACACTGGAATATTATTCAGGCTGTGATAGTTAATTTTATGTCAACTTGACTGGCCACAAGTGCTCGAATTAAACATTATTTCTGGGTGTGTCTGTGAGGGTGTTTCTGGATGAGATGAGCATTTGAATCAGCAGACTCAGTAAAGTAGATTGTCCTCGCCAATGTGGGTGGGCATCACCCAGGTCATTGAGGGCCTGACTAGGACAAAAGGTCGAGAAAGGAGGAATTTGCCCTCCTTTTCTTTTTTCTGCCTCACTGCTTCAGCTGAGACACCTCATCTTCTCCTGCCCTCAGACTGGGACCTACACCATCTGATTCTCAGGCCTTCAAACTCAGACAGAATTACCCCACTGGCTTTCCTGGGCCTCAAGCTTGCAGATGGCAGATTATGGAACTTCTCAGCGTCCATAATTGCATGAGCCAATTCCTCATAATAAATCTTTTTTCATATATATGTATCTCCTATTGAATCTGTTTCTCTGGAGAATTCTGAATAATATACAGATATAAAAAGGAGTGAAGTACTGATATATGCTACAACATGAATGAACTTTGAAAACATTATGTTCAGTAGAAGAAGCCAATCACAAAAGACCACATATTGTATGAATCCATTTATATGAAATGTCCAGAATAGGCAAATCTACACAGACAGAAGGTAGATTACTGTTTTCCCGGGACTGAGGGGGTCAGGGAAAATAAGAAGTGACTATTGAGGGACTTGAGATCTTCTTGCTGGGATGATAAACATGTTCTAAAATGATTGTGGTGATGGTTACACAACTCTGTGAATATATTAAACACCATTGAGTTGTGTACTTTAAGTGAGCAAATGGTGTGGTGTGTGATTTACATGTCAATAAAGCTGTTATAGAAAGCTATTAGAGGGGGCCAGCCTGATGGTGTAGTGGTTAAGTTCCGTGTGCTCCGCTTTGGCGGCCCAGGGTTCACAGGTTCGGATCCTGGGCGTGGACTTACAGAGTGCTTATCAAGCCATGCTGTGGCAGGCATCCCACATATAAAATAGAGGAAGATGGGCACAGATGTTAGCTCAGGGCCAATCTTCCTCACCAAAAAATAAAAATAAAAAACAAATAAAAAATAAAAAGCTAGGGGCCGGCCCGATGGTGCAAGCGGTTAAGTGCACGCGCTCCACTGTGGCAGCCTGGGGTTCGCCAGTTCGGATCCCGGGCGCGCACCGACGCACCGCTTGTCAAGCCATGCTGTGGCAGCATCCCATATAAAGTAGAGGAGGATGGGCACGGATGTTAGCCCAGGGCCAGTCTTCCTCAGCAAAAAGAGGAGGACTGGCAGATGTTAGCACAGGGCTGATCTCCTCACAAAAAAAATAAAATAAAATAAAAAATAAAAAAGCTATTAGAGCTTATAAATCAGTTAATCAAGGTTGAAGACTACAAATCAATATACAAAACTCAATTGTATTCTATATACAGAAAGAAATAAGTGGAAATTGAGATTTTTTTTTCAAGTACCATTTACAATAGCAACAGAAAACCTGAAATAGTTAGAGATAAATTTAACAAAATATATGCAAGGTTTGTATGCTAAAAACTACAAAACATTGATGATACAAAGAGCTAATAAATGGAGAGATATGTGATGTCCGTGGATCGAAAGACTTAAAATTGTTAAGATGTCAATTCTCCCCAAATTGATCTATATATTGAATACAATCTCAATAAAACCCCAGCAAGTCTTTCTGTAGAAATTGGCAAGCTGATTCTAAAATTTATATAGAAAATCATAGGATCTAGCCTAGTCAAAGCATTGTTTAAAAGAAGAAGTCGGAGGGCTGACACTCCTGACTTCAAGACTTAATATAAAGCTACAGAAAATAACAGAGTTTAATATTGGTGAAAGGTAGATCTGTACCTCAATGGAACAGAACAGGGTTAAGAAATAAACCCACACATACACGGTCAGTTGGTTTTCAAGGAAGGTATCAAGGTAATTCAAAGGGGAAGGAATGTACTTTCAACAAATGCTGCTGGGACATTTCAACATACCTGTGTTAAAAAAAAAAAAAAAAAAGAACCTTGATTCACATCTCTTGCCATATACAAAACTAACTCAAAATGGATCATAGATCTAAACAGAAAACCTTACACCACAAAGCTTCTAGAAGAAAACAGAGGAGAAAATATGCGTAGTCTTGGGTTAGGCAAAGATTTTTTAAACAGGATACAAAAGCGCAAATCATACAAGAAAAAATGAATGAATGGGACTATCAAAATTTTACACTTCTGTGCTTCTACAGATACTGTTAATAGAATGTAAAGACAAGCCATTGCCTGGGAGAAAATATTGTTTGTGCATATATTGGATAAAGAATTTGTATCTAGATGTATAAAGAACTCTCACAACTCAATAAGCAAAAGCAAACAAATTAACTGAAAAATGGGTGAAAAATGGGTAAAAACATGAGAACAAACACTTCACCAAAGTAGAAATACGAATGTCACATAGGTACCTAAGAAGACAGCATCATTGCCATTAGAGGAATGCAAATTAAAATCACAGATATCACTACACATTTATTAGAATGGATAAAATTTGAAACTGACAATACCGAGTATTGGTAAGGATGCAGACAAATGGAACTCTCTACATTTCTGGTGAGTACAGCCATTTTGGAAAACAAATTGTCAGTCTCTTAAAAAGTTAAACATACACTTGCCATAAGTCCTAACAACCCCACTCCTAGGTATTTACTCAAGAGAAACGAAAACAGACGTTCAACAAAGTTGAACGGGTGACTGGATAACCAAATTGTGGTCCACAATGAAAGGAACAGACTGACTGATACATGCAGCATGGATGAATCTCAAAAGTCTTATGCTAAGTGAAAGACATCAGACACAAAAAGCTACATCCTACTATATGATTCCATTTATATGACCTTCTGGAAAAGCCAAAACTATAGCGACAGACATCCATTCACCAATGACCAGAGGGAACTTTTTGGGGTGACAGAACTGTTCTCTATTTTGATTATTGTGGTGGTGACCCAAGCATATACATTGGTCGAAATTCACAGAACTGTATACCTAAAAATGATCAATTCTTCTGTGTGTAATGTAGACCTCAATAAACCTAACTTTAAAGAAATTTGACATTATGGGCAGAAATTCTACTTTCTGTGTACCATCAGCAGATACATTGCTCTCCCAATTATATGTGGCATGTTTACCACACTAAGCAGTCTCCGATTTTCAGCCGAGGTTAGTGCAAGAGCAAGATATTTGTACTTGTAAGAGAGGAAGATACCACTTGGTTTTTAACCACCTTCCTTTTTCCTTCATACTTTTTATATTCTGTATCGTGCCTGAATGGAAGTTAATTTGTCATGGATTTTGTTGTACTTGATATCAGAATTTTTCTTCCTTGTAAAATTTTAAGATAAAACAGACATTTTGCTTTTAATTGATCCCACAAGATATAAATAATTCCCAAATAGACTTTTTCTTGAAAGATTAATGATCTAAATGGAATTAAATAACTCCATGTCAAATACAGTTCTTAAAAGTTATTTTGTTTAATGTTAAAAATACTATTCTGCCAAACAGTTCTATAAAGATTGAAATTATAAAAGATAATTGAATCTCTATCATTCTGCCGAGTACTCTTATTTCAATTTGTATAAACATTTATTGGTTCCAAAAGAATAAAATGTTCTTCCTAAAGTTATCTAGCTAACACACTGTCTCTTAATATTCATATGAACTATTAGTCTATTTTCCTATTTATTTAAATATTTGAAACTTAGCAATTATTTTGCACATAAAATTAACAGCTTTCAATTATCATTAGTTATTATACCATTTTACCCTGGAATAATAAATATATGTATATTCACCAACTAATTGAAATAATTTCAATATATAAAGCACAAAAGAATATTTTTCAGTTTGGGTTAATTACTTCTAGAATTCTTACCTCTGTTTGAAAATGTTCAGATATTAGTAATCAATCCAAATGACCTGCCTTGTTTGTCTTCCTGATGTAATTACATTGGTTAAATATGATGTCCCTCCCCTGACCACAGAGACGTCAGGAATAACACCAAAATAGGCATTCAACTCGGACCTTCCAAAGTCTGAAGCCCAGATCAAACGGAAGCATCAGGTTGAATCAGAAGGCTGAAACCAAACCTGGGTGCACCCTGCCTTACCATGGTTCTCTTCCAGACTGGGATGTATCTGCAGGAAGTCAGCAGGCCAGGTGGCTCCCAGCACGCCAGGGACAGCTCCACAGCCAGCTTTTCATTCACTCAGTCAGCAAACCTTTATGACACCTACTATGTGCCCAGCTCTGTGCTAGGCACCAGGGACACAGACGTGAAGACAGAGTCTGGTTGGAGAGAGAGAAGGAACCGGTTACACTATAGTGTGAGAGACAGATCTGATTGCATCAATGGCCCCAATTATTGGCCCTCCTTATATCCACACCCTTGGCCCTGTAACTCCGTAGTCTCCTCCCACCCTGACTCTGAACTAGCCTAGGGACTTGCTTTGGCCACTAGAATAAATACGGCAGAAGATATTGTGCAAATTCTGAGCTTAGGCCTCCAGAGGCCTTGCCACTTTTGCTGTCTTTCAGGCTTCTGACCACCATAAGAACAGGCCCAGGCTAGACTGTTGAAGGATGAGACACCCATGGAGGAGAGCCCAGTTATCCTAGCTGAGACCATCCTAAGCCAACCTATACATGGCCACCAAACATGTGAGAAAGCCCAGCCAAGATCAGCTGAACTGCCCAATTGACCCACAGACTCATGAGCTAAAATTTGAAGCCTTTTGTTACACAGCAATAGCTAACTGATACACAGTGTTAGTGCAATGATGAAGAATGTGCCAGTGCCAGGAGGATATGCAAGAACCACTGAAAGAGCAGCACAGGAAACAAAAATACACACAAGGAATACTCATAACAGATAGCTATGTGACAGACACCATGCTAAGTCATGTATTATCATCATTCTCTTTTTACAAATAAGGCTTTTATGTCCCAGAGAGGTTAAGTCACTTTCCATAGCCACACAGCTTGTAAAGAGGTGAACCCAGGACTTGAACCTAGGTCTGCCTGACTCTAGAGGGTAGGGTTTTAATTGCTATGCTGTACCACAGGGAGAGAAAAAAGCAAAAAGGTAGTGAGAGGATTCTTATTATGGATTCTCTGGCTCTAGAATTGGAATTAACTCAGTTCATTTACATATTCAGTCATTCATTCATATAATCTGTATGTGAAAGCTGGGCTCTTTATGTTCATTTCAGACCATTCAAAGCCCACTACAGGGCAAAAGGGCCATCAGCAGTGTAAGGTGTCCTGTCAGTTGTGCGAAATGAACAGTGAACCCAGCAGAGAGGAGGGCAAAGGGACTGAGGGTCAAGCAGAAAGAGCATTCAGAAGATGTTGGTTACATTAAACCAATTTCGAATTCCCAGGTATCGACACCAGCCCACCTCACCCACCCCTGCCAGGTTTATAGCAAAGACCCGGAAAAAGAAGTCAACCTTGACTTACAGCCACCTGCTGGCAGCCTTTCACAAACACGCCAGTGTTTACACATCCTGGTCTACATTTCCTGCTGCCCTGCCCTTTTCCTTTTGCTGCTCTGCTCTGGGAATCCCGGAACTTGGGGAGGGGTGGGGCTGTGGTGGCCGGACTCGCTCCCTGGAGCAGCCGGTTCCTGCTCTGACCCCTTTTCTCGGACAGAGGGAAGTGCCCACAGTAGCATCTAGGGTTCTGTGATTGCGAACAGAAAATACAGACTCCCGCCAACTTATGCAAAAAGGAGGTCATTGGAGGAGGCCAGGGGTGCTCAGAGAACCGGGGAAAAGCTGAAGAACAAGGCTGGGAAGGAGTAGCAAGCAGGGCAGCTCTGGGGGTCTCGGCGCAAGAAACGGTGACTGGGCTGTCCGGGCGCGGCTGGCGCTGGGAATCAGCTGTAACCAATCTTAGGTGGTGGTGCTGCTGCTCCAGGTTCCGCTTCAGGGGCAGGAAAAAAGTAAACAATGGACTCATTGGCCTGGCCCGGGTCATGTACCCACCCCTTGGGCTGGAGGAGAGCAAGCTCCTGGATTGATGACCCCCCAAGACCACAACAACTGAGGAGGGGCACTCTCAAAAGGAGATGGGGACTTGCTTACCCAAAAAGGGAATAGAAGCCTCCTGTGCGCAGTCTTCACATCCTATCAACAAAGGGAAGCCGCAGGAGCGCACATCACGGAGACCTAATCTAATTGGAGGGTCTCCCTAAGGAAGTGATGTCTGCCCTGACCTGAGGACAAGAAGTCAGCCAGGTTTAGGGGTGACCGTGGGAGAGCCCCAAACAAAGTGGGACCACACGAGCACGGACGAGGGAAGAGCTGTGTGCAGCCTTCCAGATGCCCTCTCCCCCATCCAACCGGCCCCTCACGGTGCATAGTGGTAGTTTGCCAGTCCAGCACCCATCGCCGTCCTGCTGGCAACACCTCCTAAACTTCATTTCCGGAGCCATCCCCTCCCCACGCGCAAACCAGCTTGTCCGGGCCGCGGTGGAGCTTGCCATGCAGGGCTTAAGCCGGCCGCTGTGTTTATCCGCAGGGCCACAATGATTGGTCCAGGGTGGTCATATGACCTGAGCCCGAGCAATCAGAGTGAACCTCAAGACTTAAGTGAAAGCGACTCCCCCCCCCCAGACTTAAAATCAGAATGGTGTTTTAGGGCAGTGAAGTGACTCTGTATGATACTATAATGGTGGATACATGTCGTTATATGTTTGTCCAAACCCACAGAACTGTACACCAAGAGCGAACCCTCATATAAACTATGGACTCTGGGTGATTATGATGTGTTAATGTAGGTTCATCTATTCTAACAAATATACCACTCTGGTGGGGGATGTTGATAATGAGAGCAGCTGTGCATGTGTAGAGGCAGGGGGTTGATGGGAAATCTCTGTACCTTTTGCTCAGTTTTGCTGTGAACCTAAAACTGCTCTAAAAAATTGTCTATTTAAAAAAAAAAACAAACCTGAATGGTGTAATATCTGGAATGCTTGAAGCCATTTTGTCATCATCACATGGAGCCTGAGAACAAAGCCAGCACTTGGAGAAGGGCCCAGACCAGGATTTGATGACATTGTTTGAGCTACTGGGTCAAGCTGCACCTGAAGCCAGCACTCCCCCTGGACTTTCCAGGACATGAGTCAATAAATTCCATTTTGCTTCAACAAGCTCTCCCCTGCCACTCCACATACCATCTGGGATGAGAAGCAGAGTCTTTTACCTTAGAGACCATCAATGATTCCCCTCCCACTTTACTGATGGGGAAACTGAGGTCCAGAGAGATGGAGAGATTATCCAAAGTCTCAACAGTATAGTCCCCAGGCCAAGAACTAGGAGTCTGGGGAGCTTTCCATCATGGCTCAATGTCTCCCCAGGAGGATCAGAACCACTGGTCGACAGGGGTAAAGCATTAAAGAAGCCGCTGGAATCCTCTCTCCCCTCACCCCCAGCCAAGACTGAGAAAAAGCTATTGCTATCATGGTCCCCCTGGGATTTATCAGCCAAGCAACAGTGTTGGGTTTTGTTTTCCACAAACTTAAACATTCGTTTCTTAGAGCTGTTGTAACAAATTACCACAAACTTGGTAACTCAAAACAACAAAAATTTATTCTCTCACAGTTCAGGGGGCCAAAAGTCCAAAATCAAGGTGTCAAGGGTTCATTCCTTCTGGAGGCTCTGAGAGAGAATCTGTCCCATGCTTCTCTTCTAGCTTCTGGTGCTTTCCGGCAATCCTTGGAGTTTCTTGACTTGCAGCTGCATCACTCCAGTGTCTGCCACCACTTCACATGGGCTTCTTCCCTGTGTGTCGCCTCTGTCTCCAGATCTCCCTCCTTATAAGGACACCAGTCATAGGATTTAGGGTCCACTTTAATCCAGTACAAGCCCATTTTAACTTAACTAATTACATCTGCAAAAACCCTATTTCCAAATAAGGTCACATTCTGAGGTTCTGGGGATGAATTTGGGGGAGGACGCTCTTCAAACCTGTATAACTACGATGTGCCAAGCATCATGCTCCATGCCATGAGGGGTACCAAAGGCACGTGGGATGAAATGGTGTTTCTAATAATAACACAAGCACCAGACTCACGTTCATGTAATGCCCATTTCCTGAGTACCTACTGTGCATAAGGCACCGTGCTAGGTGGTGAAGTACCAAAGATGCCCACGGCACAGCCCCTGTGCTCACGGATCTCACCGTCCAGGGAGGGAGCCTGGAGTCCAGCGGGGTGAGAGAGTGGAGTTCTGCTCCTGTCTCTCCCTTCATAAACTATGTGACCCTGAATATATCACTCACTCCCCCTCTCTGGACCTGTTTCCTTCTCTGTCACGTGAGGGGTTTGGGGTGGATAATCTCTAAGGTACTTTGAAGCTCTGATGTTCTCAGAACTTTTCTTTTTAATGCTTTGTAAACTGCAAAGTGCCCTACACACAAGGAGAGGCAGTATAATATTAATAATGAAGTAAGTCAGCCTACCTGGGTTCAAATCGCAGCTCAGCCACTTACAAGCCCCTGTGAAGTTAGGCAAGTTACTTTACCTCTCTGGACCTCAGTTTTCCCTTCCACAAAATGGGATCATCAGAGTGCCTGTCTCATAGAGCTATCATGAGGATTAGAAGAGTTAGTTCACGCAATATTGAGGTCAGGGCATGGCACACTGCAAGTGCCCCATAACTATTAGCCACTATCGCCCTGGATATGCTCTCTGCCACCAGGGAGCTTATAGTTTGGGTGTGAGATCAAACTAATGGGTGAAAAACTAGAGAAAAGGACCAGTTAGTGGAAGAGCCAGAGGGCTCTCGAGCGCCAGTGTGGAGGGTTCCCCGGGTATTGGGGCAGTGCGACCCTAGGCACATTCCTGCCCTTCAATAGCAGGACAGAGGACAGCAATGCCAGGGTCACTCCATAGGTCCAGGGACCTGAGAGCCAAATGGAAATGCCCAAGAGCTCCTGCAACAGGACAAACTTCCACTCAGGGGTCAAACTGGCCTGGGTTCAAGTCCAGTTCTCATCTCCTCACTTGATGGCCTTGGACTAGTGACTCAACATCTCTGGGGTCTCAGTTTCCTCATCTGTAAAATAAGGATTACGAGAGACCGTCCCTTATAGCATCATTGAAAAGACTGACGTGCTGTTTATGAAACACCTGGCACGCAGCTGCCCGCCAGTAAGTGTTGGCTGTTAGTAAACACCCTCCACCAAGCTGACACTGTTACTCACTCTACACAGGTCAGCTGCTAACGTGGGGGAGACACTGTTCCCGCCCAGAGATTACTCAGGTGCATATTACAGGAGCTTTGGGGAGTTACACTTTTTGCCCTTCTAGATTTCTTATTTATAAATAAAGTTTTATTGAAACATGAATGCACTCATCTACTTACAACACTGTGACAGCAGTGTTGAGAGGTTGCAGCAGAGACCATATGGTCCACGAAGTCTAAAATATTAACTCTGGTCCATTACAGAAAAAGTTTGCCAACTCTTGGGGTAGACAACTAGTTAGTGTCTCCCATAAGTACCAGCAAAGGAAAGACATCAATTTTTTTTTCTGGAAAGATTATTTTCAAATTAACACCTCAATCCTCACAAGAAAAATCAGAACATTTTTTGCTCTGTTTACATTTATTTTACAGTTTAGTATTAATTTTTATTTTGAATTACATATGGGATGAGTGAGGAGCCTTATAAAGTTTTCAGGGCTTACGGCCAATGAAAGTCAGAAATTAGCCTTGATTTTCAGGTACTCCTACTGGTGGTGTGATTTCCATTCATTCCATAAATAGGTACTGAACATCTACTGTGCCAGGATTTGTGCTAGGTCCTGAATAAAGACAGGATGGGTGGACGGCTGGATAGATGGGTGGATAGGTGGCTAGATGGGTGGATAGGTGGATGGATGGATGGACGGGTGGGTGTGTGGGTGGGTGGGTGGGTGGGAGGATGGATGGATGGATGGGTGGGTGGGTGGATGGATGAATGGGTGGATAGATAGATATAGATAGGTAGGTAGGTAGGTAGGTAAATAGATAGATAGATAGATAGATATAGATGGATGATAGATGATAAACTGAGAGAGAAAGCAAGAGAGACAGAGGGATCTGACTAACAATGTGACACTTTCTCCATTTTGCCTACAGAATATGTATGTGAGAAGAAGGGAATGTAGACTACAGTGGGTATGTGGGTAAAGGTCTCGCTGCTGTAACAAAGAGACCCCTTCCTAACAGCATAGATACATAAAGAACCTAAGTTGATTTCCCTCTCACATAACAGTCTCAAGGTAGGCAGTCCACACAGGCGGGTGGCTCCACTCCACAAGATCAGAGACCCTGGCTCTTTCCATCATATTGCTCCCCCAGCGCCTAAGACATTGACCTGGTCTGCATGGTCTCGGCTGGGTTACAGACACATTTGGGTCCCAGGTTATCGGAAGAGGAGGAGAGAGCATGGAGGAGCACCCACCTACAGTTTGAAGACTTAGACCCAGAAATTAGCACACATCACCTCCCTGCACCATCTCCACTAAGTCACGTGGTTCAACGACCCTCAAGGGAGGCTGGGAAATGTGGTCTCTGGCTGGGGGTCAATTATTTTGGACGAATAAGAGAATGACTTTGGGAAGACTATTAGTAATATCCACCACATAGAGTAGGCTCATGAGTCCTTGTTGAACTCAGGGATGAGAGAATCGACATCTGTGTGTTCCCAGGAGCTCTCAGGCCCTACTGCTTCAGATCCACTGTCCCCTGCACCTGGGAGTTTAGTTCTGTTCACCCTGTCTTGTAAAAATCATCTCCTGATATCATTGGTGGCTCCCAGCCAAGGCAAGAAAATAGAACCACACCCATAAAGGGCCCTACTCCCTGGCTTATGACAGCCTTCCAGCTGTAACAGTGATGACCTTATGTTCCGCCTCACACCGAGTTCACAGGCTGGGTAGTTACTCCTGACAAGACCTAAAACTCCACCCTTTGTGGCTTAAACAATTCACATTACTTAAGAAAAATTCAGAAGCAAACAGTTTGTGCAAATTGCACAACTACTTAGGCCTTAGACCCATAAGAAATATCGCCACCTCCTCTTTCCTTCATAAGGAATAAAAAGGATTAGAATCTGGAAAACTTGCTAAACTGGCCCATTACAATCGTAATGCAAGGGAGTGAAGCTCATGGTGGAATTTCAGGTACAATGTTAGGGGAGAGATTGGAGACAGGGATACGCTTTGGTCTCCTGGCCCGTGTAGAGCCCAGACTGTGCCCCACACGTCCAGCGAGAACTGCCCCCAGGTCTCTCTCAGTGAAGTGCATCTGGCCTATAGACAGTATATATCTCTTCCCTCGGGGCTCAAGGTGGCAGCACATTCATCAGATAAATTAACTGCTGCTAATGTGCCAAGGAGAAGGGCCCTTCCAGGAAACCAGGGCCTCTCCGAGACAAGTTTGCCCTGTTTGAAATATCAGCCCTAAGAGAGAAGAAACTCCAACAGGCAGGATTTCTCTTAATAAACTGAAACCCACAACCTGCAACCCAAGCAGTGTTCAGATGACCAGCTTGGTGCCTTTAAGTCCTTCCTTCCCCAAAGGGGTAATTTGATCCCAAAGGTGATAAGGTGACCAGATAGCATCTTCCACCTGAAGACCAGCCCATAACTAGGAAGCAGGAAGTCCCAGCCCTGGAGGAAGGGGGGTGCAGGTGTCACAGAGCAAGGACTGGAGGGCTCATGGAGGAGGACAGGGCCTGGATCAGAGCTCACTGGGGAGTTGGCACGTCCCTCGGGTTGCTGGACAGTGCTCATTTCCCCCAGCACCCTTCCAGTTCCGGACAACCCACTAAGGGCTGTGTGAAGCTGGAGGGAGGGTTTGTGTAGTTAGCAGGTGAGACTTTAAATGGACTCCATAGGTTGTCCTTTTTTATTACGGAAATTTTCAAATGTACACAAAAGAAAGACCCCTATAACCCACGTGTACCTATGCCCAGCTTCAACAATTATCAACATTTTGCCTCTCTTGTTTTATCCATCTATCGACCTTTTTTTTCTTTTTGGTGAGTGTTCTGAGCATTTTAAAGCAAATCTCAGACATCTCACTGGTAAATTAAATGGTACTAATTAAATGGTGTTTGAAACGTTACAAGTAGATGGTCTTCCCTACTTTCAACCATACCAGCTGGAGTTTTGAGCAAGGAGGTTGAGACCCACTGGTCTAGCCCAGCCTCTAGTTTGACATGGAAGAGAACTCGGGAGAAGCGAGCCGCCCAACGTTGGTGCTAGAACGGGAACCAGGGAGAAGTCGGCCCTCCCGGCCGCCTGGTGGGTGACGGCCCCGGCTGGTGACCGACTTCCCAGGCCCGGTGCCGGGAGGGGGGGGGGAGCGGGGGACCCTCCACTCTGCCGGCGGGAAGAATCCGGGCTGTTCCCCGCACGCTCTCCTGGAAGCGCAGGCCGGTGCGCTGCCGGCCAGTGATGCAGCCGGGCCCCGTGACGCGCCGGCGGTGGTAGGAGAGCGGGGGATGTGGACGGACCGGGCAGGGTACCGGGGGCTGGGGTGGCCTTGGAAAGAGGAGGGGGCCTGCTCCCACGGCCGGCGGGGTAACCCGGAGCTGAGTTCAGGCTGGGACCCGGGTCACCCCGCCGCCGCCCCCGGGCCCCACGTGGGGAGCGGGCGGGAGAGGCTGGCGCGGAGCCCGCGCCCGGGGCGGGGAGCAGGAAGTCGTGTCCCGCGGGCGCGGCCGTGGCGCGGCGCTGCAGGTGCGGCGCACGGTGGCGCGGGCGGGCGGCCAGCGCAGAGCAGGAGGTGAGCTGGGGTCGCCTTCGCCGCCCGGGAAGGCCAGCCCGGGGGCCCGCGCTCGCGGCTAGGCCCGGCGTGAGGAGAGGGTTTCCGGCAGGAGAAGGGGTCCGGGGAGGGGGTGCTGCGCTGAGGCTCGGATCTGGCCGCCAGGAGGATCTCGAATGGGGGGCCCCGGCTGACAGATGGAGGTCCGGAAGGGACGGTGTGGCCTCCGGCCTCTGGGAGCGCTGCTGGGGGTCTCCGATTGGGGAGAAGGATGGGGGCGGTGGGAAAACTGCAACAAGGTTTGGAAAGTGAGCTGGGGCTAGGTAGAGGGACGCGGCGCTGGTAGGAGGGGTCCCCAGGAGCCAAGAGACGCGGGGCGGTGCCAAGGCCCTGGGGGCGCGGTCCGGCTTGGGGATGGGGGCGCGGAGTGGACCTGCAAATGAGCGCAGTCGGGCGTAGTTAGCCTTTGGAGGCGATGGAGCTGGGGGGGAGGGCCTACAGGAAGGGGGCCGAGGCTCCAGCACCCACAGGACCCTTCCGCGGCGGCCGAGATCCCCCCACCATCAGCGGCCGGGGAGAGCACAGGGGCTAGGAGGCGGCCAGGGCGACGCGAGCCTGCCTCCGAAGGCCGTTTCTCGCGGGCTGTGGCTTTAAGAATGACGCCAGGCGAGCGGGCTCTTTAAGGAGCGGGCCGGGGGCGTGTCAGGAAATGAGTCCTGGGCCCGCCTCGCCGAGGGGAGCGGCCTCGGATGTCGGGAGGCTTCCGGGCCCAGCAGGAGCCAGCGCTCGGAAGGCAACGCGCCGCGGGCATGCGCCGGCCCGGCCTCCTCCCGCGTCCTTCGGACCCCCACCCCGAGCACCTCTGATCTCCCCTGCACCGTTCTTTCCAGACCCCCCGCACGCCCTACTCCATTCAGCTCCCTGCATGCCTCCCCCTCTCTCTCTGCGAACCTCCCTCCATAGCAGCCCTGCCTCCCTCTCTGCACGACTTCCCCAGCTGTCCTCCGCCCGTGCCTAGCACCGTCGTCCTGCATGCCTCCCCTTACCCCTTCTCCTTCCATTCCTCTCCCCTCCCTTCTTCCTGAGACCCTTCCCCACTAGGCCCCAGCCCCTTCTCCCATGACAGGTCATCTCTGTCCAACCTTAGCCTGTCCCTCTCCCCTTCCCTGTGTCTTGTCTCACGAGCCCCTTCAGGGTGGGAGCAGGCTGTGGGGCTCACCCCAAAGCAGAACCTTTCCATCCGAGAGGACTCTAGGCCTCCCCCCATGTGACAGCTGAGGGCTGTGGCTTGCAGAAAGCAGACTGCTTAACGACCCTGTACTCCAGGAAATCGGTTGTGGCTGTAGGGTGACCCGGCTCCTCTGCTGCCATGAACAGGGCCCCTCTGAAGCGGTCCAGGATCCTGCACATGGCACTGATGGGGGCTTCCGACCCCTCCGGAGAGGCCGAGGCCAGCGAGGAGAAGCCCTTTCTGCTGCGGGCCTTGCAGATTGCGCTGGTGGTCTCTCTCTACTGGGTCACCTCCATCTCCATGGTGTTCCTTAACAAATACCTGCTGGATAGCCCCTCCCTGCGCCTGGACACCCCCATCTTCGTCACCTTCTACCAGTGCCTGGTGACCACGCTGCTGTGCAAGGGGCTCAGCGCCCTGGCCGCCTTCTGCCCGGGCATCGTGAACTTCCCCAGCCTGCGCCTGGACCTCAGGGTGGCCCACAGCGTCCTGCCCCTGTCGGTGGTCTTCATCGGCATGATCACCTTCAATAACCTCTGCCTCAAGTACGTCGGCGTGGCCTTCTATAACGTGGGCCGCTCACTCACTACCGTCTTCAACGTCCTGCTCTCCTACCTGCTGCTCAAGCAGACCACCTCCTTCTATGCCTTGCTCACTTGCAGCGTCATCATCGGTGAGTGGCCAGCCAGGGCCACGGGGAATGGGGGCGGGGCATGGGGGCCGAAACTCCAAAGACCAACTCTGCCAGGCATCTTTGGACTTTATCTGTCCCGGCTCCCTTATTGCAACAGTCATATGAGGAAGAGCCTGAGGCCCAGAGAGAGCAAGTAACTTTCTTGAGGTCACCCAGCAAGTTAGGGGTCCAGCCAGGGCCCCTCAGAACAAGATGGGGTTATGTCACAGAGGGAAAACCAAGGCACAGAGTGGTTAAGTAATTTGTCAAAGATCACACAGCTAATAAGTGGCAGAGCTGGGATCTGATCTCGAGCAATCTGGCTCCATACGCTTGACCACCAAACTCTGTTGCTTCTCAAGAGCTCAGGTGTCCCAACTCCTCGTCCAGTGCTCTGTGTAGAGGATGGTGCATCTTTTAATATATACTGTCACCTCTGACCTTGCAGGCTCACGATAATGCCTGAGATAGTGGCAAGAGATAGGCTTTGAGAACTGTTGGCTGTCTTCCTAGCCTGGACCCTGAGAAAATAAGAATTGTTGATGGGGACATTGTGCTGATCATTCATATATAGCATCTCCTTTGTGCCCCAGAATTCCCCTGGGTGGTAGCATCACCGTAATCAATTCCATACACACAAGGAAACTGAGGCTCAGAGAGGTTAAGTTACTTGCCCAGGGCCACACAGCTAGGAGGTGGCCAGGCTGGGATGCACAGCCAGATTGGCCGGACTCCCCAGCCTATGCTTCTAACTTAATGTAAATTAATTCAAATTCAATGAAACTTTTAAAATTCAGTTACTCAGTTGCAGGTGTTGTAACCTGATTCTGTAGCCACATTCCAAGTGCTCAGTAACCACATGTGCCCAGTGGCTCCTGTACTGGGCCGCACAGATTATAGAACATTCTCATTGTCACAAAATGTTTTATCGCACCACGCTGGGTAAGAGCTCCCCCAGCATCCCGCTCCATCAGAGTCTTCCTGGGGCTCTGTCATCCAGGAGTGTGACCTGCCTTTGAACCTGTTCAGGTCTTTCCTGGTGCTGTAAGTTCGTCTCGGTTGACCCACATATTCTTGTCTGGTGTCTCAGAGTCCCAGGCCGAGTTGAACCGGTTGCTGGGGAGACGCCCGTGCCGTGCCACCTGTCCTAGAAAATGTTCTCCTCATTGAGCTACTGCTGGATCTAGGGCTGCTCAGTCTAGGTCCAAGTGGGAGAGGGGAGAAGGGCGGAGGCAGAGTGGGAGGAGCTAAGACCCCGGCAGATCTCTCTCAGCTGCTCCCCCTTTCCCCCAAGGGGAGCTGGTGCCGAGTCCTGCTGACCCTGTCAGGAGCTGGGGCTTCTGGGTGGGAGAATTCGCATGCAGGAAGGTGACGGCACTGGGGAAACCAGGCCCAAGTAGGAAAAGTAATGAAAGTAGCTGATGGGGAGATAGCTTCTGAGAAGGTGCATTCACTGGCCAGCCTGATGGGGCAGGGCCCGGAGGCTGGTACTCCATGCTGGCCCAGGACCTGGCCCCTCTCTGCAGTGTTTCCCCTTCCTTCCTCCTTGTGGGGGAAGATGGGTCTCAGCCTCCTCCTGCTTCCTGCCCCTGGGTCACACGGTACGTTTCAAAGCTCCTTCCGGCTGAAGGTCCCTCTAGGGTGTGGAACCTGGAGGTGGCAGTCCCTTCTGGACTTGGAAGGCAGCCAGCAGGAGGGCTGGGGGTGCACTGGCTAACTACTCCGGCGGCCCCAGAGCAGGTCAGTGGGGACCTGTTTGCAAAGGCTCTGCCTAGAAAGAATACGAGCGAGTGCCCACAGTGTTGTAGGTGCTTCTCTCCTGTAATCCTCACAACCACCTCCAGAACGACCTCCATTCATTCATTCATTTGCTCAGCAAATATGAATTGATGGCCAAGCACGTGCCAGAGACTGTGCCAAGCTTTGGGGATAGAAAGCTGGAGAAGGTAGACTTGCCTCCTACGCTCCTGGAGGGCATGGTGATTATGCATGACGGTAACTGAGTTCTGCTTGAGGAGTAAGAGCTGTGACTGGGACATAGAAGGTGCTGGGTGAACCCTGGCGAGAGCGGGGACAGGGGTGGGGAGAGAGGCCATCTAAGCAGGTCGTCTGGAGGAAGTACTAGATAGGTGCAAGGAAGGAGCGAGGAGAGAATGTTCTAGGCAGAAGAAAGAACACGTGCATTTCTTCATGGCTGGGCTGGAGTGGGATGCAACAGACATGAGGCTGCCCAAGTTAAGTGAGTCCAGAATATTTCCTGAGGGCAGAGAGGAGGCACGGAGGGGCTTTAAGCCAGGACGGGACCTGAGCAGATCTGTACTTTGGGAAGAATATTCTGGTTGCAAGGTGGAGAGTAGATTGGTTGGAGTTATAACACATGGGAGCTCAGAGAAGTTATGTAAACTTTCCCAGACTACCCAGCTTCTAAATGGCAGAGCCTGATTGGAGCCCAAATCTCTCTGCCACCAAAAACTTTTCCTACTCCCTCATGTTGCCTGATGCTGTGGTGGGGAATCCAACATGCGTAAGATCCAGCCCCTGCCTTCTGGAAGGTGGGGTTAGCTAAAGAGACTACACTGTCCCCATGGGCAGGTGCCTAGCGGCCCAGGGCAGGCAGGGGTCTTGAAGGAAAGAGCGAACAGGAAGATGTCCAGGTGCTGAGGGTATCAGGACAGCCTTCCCCCCCGGGGGAGGCCGGCTTGACCTTGAAGAATGAGTAGAATCTCCCAGGAAGGAGGAGGGGATTTCTGGTGGAGGAAACGGACAAGACACTGAGCCCAGCATGGGCAGCAGGGAGATGAGTGACGACTCGGGGCGATCATGGGACAGAGTTGGGGGTGACAGGGGTGCGGGAAGCCCAGGTGCCAGGCTGAGGAGTATCGACTTGATGGTGGGCACTGGGGAGCCATGGAGGCTCTGTGAGCAGGAGGTGACACAAGAGGAGAATCTCAGAAAGAGTGACTGTCCCAAAAGTCAGGCCACCAGTGAGTCTAATTCATTGTAGGCTCCCATCTTAGAGAAGAGGAAGACAGGGCTCCGAGACCTCAGGCTGCTTGCCCAAGGTCACCTTAACCACTAAGGACTCATCCTCCAGAACTCATTTCACATATTCTTTCCAGAGGCCCTGGGCCAGCGCGTCACCCAGTTGGGGGTTCCCATAGCACGTGTACTGTTTTATGGGCCTCGTTACGATTGTAATTAAAGCAGTAATTGGGAACTGAATCACTCATGTCTTTCTCGCCTGCGAGAAGTGAGCTCCATGCAGAAGGGTTCATGTCCTGGGTCACTTCCCCAGCTCTTGTCTGGTGCTTTGCACGTGGTGGGGACTTTGGATGTACTGATTGCAGGGAGGGTGGGGAGGATGGGATGGCGAGGGCGGCATTACGCAGCCTGGGGAATTCGGTGGCAAATTCTCTGTCCTTCTTCCTCCCTGTCCTCATCCCCCGCGCCCTTCTCCTCCTCTCCCCACTGCAGGTGGCTTCTGGCTTGGTGTGGACCAGGAGGGGGCCGAGGGCACCTTGTCTTGGATGGGCACCCTCTTCGGCGTGTTAGCCAGCCTCTGCGTCTCGCTCAACGCCATCTACACCAAGAAGGTGCTCCCGGCCGTGGACGGCAGCATCTGGCGCCTGACCTTCTACAACAACGCCAACGCCTGCGTCCTCTTCCTGCCCCTGCTCCTGCTGGTAGGCGAGCTCCAGGCCCTCCGCGACTTTCCCCAGCTGGCCAGCACCCACTTCTGGGGCGTGATGACCCTGGGCGGCCTGTTTGGCTTCGCCATCGGCTACGTGACGGGGCTGCAGATCAAGTTCACCAGTCCCCTGACCCACAATGTGTCCGGCACGGCCAAAGCCTGTGCCCAGACGGTGCTGGCTGTCCTCTGCTACGAGGAGACCAAGAGCTTCCTCTGGTGGACGAGCAACATGATGGTGCTGGGGGGCTCCTCTGCCTACACCTGGGTCAGGGGCTGGGAGATGAAGAAGATTCAGGAGGAGCCCAGCCCCAAAGAGGACGAGAAGAGCAGCATGGGGGTGTGAGCTCCCCCGGGGACCCTGGGATGGCCCAGCGGGGAGAACGCCCAGGGTGGGGCCGGAACAGCAGTGAAGGCATCTCTCCAGACCCAGACAGGGTGGCCTGGAGGGGGAATTGTTTACAGACTTGACCGGAATCTGGTGGTCGAAATGGAACCAGCGTTTTCAAGTTGTGTCAGAAAGTTGCCAAACCTGTCTCAACTCCCTTTCCTATTTCTGGGTTTTTGTCCTCCCCTAGGAAGGAGAGACCCCCTGGGAATAGCCGGTTAGGTTCTCTGGAAAAGCACTAGCTCTCAGGGAGCAAGGCCTTCTACCTCCATGTGACCCCTGGGGTTGGGGACAGGCCACAACCTTTAAGGGACAGTATTGGCAAAGCCAGTACATCTTCACTTATCCTCAGGGGGAATGGGGGTAACCCACCACAGGCCAGCTGAAGGGGTTTGGGAAACCTCATATCTGGGTCCCAGGGCAGGCCGCGTAGCTTTGGCCCCACAAGCCAGCCTTCCTTTGGAGGAGAGTGTGGGCTGGGCTGAGGGAGGAAATGGACAAGTGTTCTCTCTTCTCGGTGCCGAGACCAGCAGGCCCCACGGAAGGGGGTGAAGGATCACTTGTACCTGAGCCCGGCCCTGGCACCCCAGGGGCTGCTGGGAAGTGGCCTGGGAATGGGGTACATCATAGGAAAGTGCCCTTTTCCCACCATCTGCACCCTGTATTTCCAGCTCTTGAACATGGGGACCCACACATCTTTTACAGCTTAAGCAGGGTCATCAGCACCCCCCCCATCCCTGACACCGGTTTTACCTGCCTCCCTCCTCTGCCTTTGAGGGGCAAGTGCCCCTTGGTCTCCCTACCCCTGGCACAGCTGCCTGGCCAGGTAGTGACCTCCTGGAAGTGGAGCCAGGGAGCAGCCTCTGTTCCTCCCAACCCTCCCTCCCCCAGAGCTTCATCCCCAGCAGGGTTGATGGAGCAAGCGACCCGGCTCAGAGCCGTCTGCCTCAGCTGCGCCCCCAGATTCAGAGCCCTGCGTGGCAGAGGTTGTCAGCTGATTCTGATGAAGGAGATAAACTAGCACTTACATTCTTCTTCCCTGAAGTTAGGGCTGAAAGGACCTTCTTGGCCCCTCAACAGACCCCCTGGCTCGGGGTGGCTTCCACAACCCTGTCCCTTCTGCTGAGCATTCTGTTCCCCCCATCCTGGGGTAATTCCTGATGTTTTTAGTCCCCGTAGGGAGAGGCTGGGGGGGTGTGGGTCTTCTCACCGCCACCCCCATCCAGACCCCCCACAATCCCAAGTGGTTTCTAATGAAAACTAATGAAGTTGGTGGGGCCTGATGCCCTGAACTGTGTGTGATTTAATTAAAATCAGAGCAAGACCTCCTGTATGTGTGGAGTGAGGGAAGGAAGGGCAGGCAGGGTGTGGACGGGACGCATGAACAAGTCCCCGTGGAGAAGGGGCGGGTCTGGAAAGGGCAGGAACGCGCGTGCCTACCCTCACCGAACTGGGGGTCAAGCAGAGCAGCCCTTCTAAGAGCCTGTTCTCCCGCAGGGGCGAGGGGGCGATCCACATAACAAGCTCCCTCCTAGGAGGCGGGAGGCGGGTGACCTCAAGTTTCATGTTAGTAACAGCTGCCATTTCCTGGGCACGTGCTGGAGGCTGGACGCAGTGCTGGGTGCTCTGCATCCATCATTCGTCGTCCCAACCCCCCACGCCCTGTGAGGTGGGCACCATCACTGATCCGCCATTTTACAGATAAAGACACTGAGGTTCCGAGAGAAACACAGGAAGGAAGAGGCAGCATTAGGATTCAGACAAAGGTCTCTACCTTCAGAGCATAGGTACTTAACCACAGTGCCCTTAACTATCCCCAGCCCTCTTTGAGCACCTACTGTGTGCCAGGCACTGTCGGAGGTCATGTTAACATGAAGACCCAAATCTGCTTGGAGGGGCTCACATGTAAACACAGGTCAAGGCCCTGTGACAGGTGCAATAATGGAAATAGTAACATACTGCCCTGAGGTCTCAGAAGATGGGGAGACCAACTCTGGGGGGATCAGCCAAGTCTTCACAAGGGCCAGGATGTTAGAACTGAGTCTTACTGGGCTAGCAGGGGCTCCAGGACGAAGGGCAGACCAGCTGAGGGAACAAGGTTAAGCCCAGGGCAAAGCACATTTGGGGACTGGTGAGGTTTGGGGAAGACTAGAACAGGGAGGAGAGCCGTGGTGTGAAGGGCCTTGAATGCCGTGGTCAATCTGGACTTGATCCTATAGATTGTTAAGTCGTGGTCAGATCCCTTATACAGAAGGGACTTGATCATTTCTGCATCCTTCGTGTATGATCAGAAAATTGAGACAACATGCTTACTGTAATTTGCAGTTTCTTAGACAAGATTCAAGAGAAACCTAAATTTTAACTTTTTACCCAAAATTTAAAAATGCAGACAAAAAGATGTGTGGCTTCTGGCTTCAACTCAAATATCAAATTAATTCATAAGCTAAAAAAAATTCAGGGGGCCCCAACTGGCAGAACACAACTGAACAGCCCACCCCACTATGCAACACCCCACACACAGGCACAAAGACGTGCAGTGAGTGTAGATGGGTTTGGATCCACACACTTTCAGACCCCAATTCTGATGTAGATGAAGCCCGGGGAACAGCTGATCCAGCCTTCCAGCGTCCCAGCCTGCTCCCACAGTCAGCACCACCACCCCCAGCTCATCTCTATGGTATTTAAAGGTGCCAAGACCTCCTCCAGGAATGTTTCTCCTGCAAGAAAGCAGAAGCGATGCTCCTTCCCCGCTTCTCTCTTGTCCCCAAAGGCAGGGATGTGGAAGTCAGGCTTCCCAGTAAAAAAACCAGTGGGCGAACATGGAGAATTTAGGAACAATGACCTGGCCTGACGCTGCCACACACCTCACCTTCCTCACACATCGCTCTCTGCTTTTGAAGAGCACTTGACCAGGAGTCAGGAGACCTGGGTTCCACTTCTTAGAAGCTAGGAGGCCTCAGGCAAGTCCCCTAACCTTTCCGGGCCTCACTTTTCCTATCTGAGATAAGGGGATAATCCTTGCCCTTCCTGCCACACAACATGGCTGTGAATTAATGCTCAGCATGGTTCCAGCACACAGTGAGCTATTGCTCTCATGAGCATCAACAAACAACAGTCTCTTTATTGAGTGCCAACTCCGCACCAAGCACTAGGGAAACAAACTGCGGACAAGACACGAAAAACAAGCAAACCATCAAATAAGGGCAATGTGGTGAGGACAACGAAGGAAACAAGCCAAAGGCCAAAATGGAGAATTTCAGAAGGGCCTCTTCTCTGGAGAGTGTTAACCTACAGAAACAGAAACCAGTTTAAGAGGCAAAGCGTTTATTTGGGATCAAAGAATTCTAATTCGAGAGCACAGATTCAGGCAGAAACCCAACGGGAGAGGGGCTTAGGGTTTCTACGGGAAGAGGGAGGGTGAGGTGAGTTGTGTTAAGGATGAGTTCATTGGTGTTAGAGGAGGTGAGGCTAGATTTGTACTTCATAGATTGGCCTGAGGTTTGATCATCAGGCAAAAGGCTAGACTTGTACTACATTGATTGGTTAGCAGTTGGTCATCAGCAAAGTTGAATTTCATCATCCTTACAGACAGTATATTCTTGTCCTTACCGACTTCTTGGAACGTGGTGGTTTGGTCCAGTTTGGAAGATAAATAAGACCTGCAAGGCAATTCCTCTGAAACGGCTGCTCTGGCTCTATTTTAATATGGCTCCACGCATGTCATCTTTCACAACAGTCCGAGAAGACCTCTCTATGAGCACAACATTTAACCTCAAACCCAAATGATGGGAAGGAGCCAGCCATGGGAAGAGCTAGAGAGAGGGCGTTCCAGGCAGAGGTTACAGCCCATGCAAAGGCCCTGAGGAGGGCAAAGAGTTGGGTGTGGTCGAGGACCAGAGAGAAGGCCAGGGTGGCAGGAGCAGAGCTGGGGAACCTAACTGGCTCTTCCCATGGGGGTCCTTCCTCCCAGGGAGAAGAAAATCCCAGAAAAAGGAAAGAGGGTAGAGACAGATTTGGCCACTTTCTGACATTACATGGAAACATTGGTTCCTTTTGGATCCACTCACCATGGGGAGGAGCGGAAAGAGAGGAGGTCAGAGGTCAAGTTTCAGCCCAGGTGGGGGGCGAGGGCACCATCTTGACCACAGCAAGGGGGCTAGATTTATTCTCAGTGCCACTGAGGGCACCATACTTGATTTACATCTTAAGAAGATCCCTCTGGCTGTTGTGAGGAGAATGACTTGGCTAAATCACTTAACCTCTCTGATCCTTTTCCTCATCTGAAAGAGAAGAAAGTTGTTCTGATTTAAGAGATAACATGATGATTTAAGGAGTCAACGTGCATGGAGTTTAGTTGCTACTTGTGAAAACTGAGCCCCAACGGGTCAAATGACTTGCCCAGCACACCAAAGACAAAATAGAGTGTGGCACTCAGCTCTCCTGGCCCTCCTGTCTGATGTGTTTCCCACAGTACTGCTGGGAGGGGAAGCTGCCTCCCCACATGGAGCCCTCCCCCAGCCCTGCCCCCAACGAAAACCTTGGCTCAGTGAAAGGGCTAAATTTAGTACCTGAAACTGGCTGAATTGGGAACAGCAGAGCCTGCTGAGAGGCAGCACCTGGTCCAGGTATGCCGGGAGCTTAGACGGAGGAAGGCTGTGTGTGGGTGTGGGGGAGGGAAAAGAGGAGGTACTGGTGTGGGGCGACAGCAGGCTGGCAGGCTGTCACTGAGCACCCAGTGGGGAATTTATAACATTAGAGCTGGGAATGAGTTTGGAAATGGGGGTCCAGCCCCATATTCCACAGACAAGCCTGAGGCTGGGAGAGCATGACTGACTTGCCCAAGGTCACAGCGTGATGGGGCAGAACCCAGACCCCTCCTCCCAGGCCAGTGGACTCTCCACTGAGCATCATCACCATAATTTTTTTAAATAATAATTACTGTTATTATTATTATCATTATTATTACTAACATTATTGGATAGTCGCCGCATGCCAGCTGCTGTTCTAAGCACTTCGTGTGTATTAACATCTGAGACAGGGATGATTAACATCCTCATTTCACAGACGAGGAAACCGAGGCGTAGAGAAGTTAGCCCCATGCCCCAAATTACACAGCTGGGTTCCCTCTCTGCACACTGAGAGGCTGAATATACAAACGGACATTGGCCAAAGTGTATATGACAAAAGAATTCTGACCCACAACCTCTGCAGCAGTCAGCCCCGGAGGGACACCAAACTACAACCTCCACAGCAACGGGCCCAGAAGAGTCAATCAGGATTTGGTCAATGACTGCCATTTTTCCCTATTTTTTGCCCCCACCTCCGACTTCCAACTAAGGACCAACCAATCACCTAAGACTCCCCTCCCTCTTCTAGTTAGCCCACGCCAGCTTCCCCATCCTAACCACCTCCATTCAGGACACACCTGAACCCTTCCCTTTCTCACTACAAAGCTTCCCACTCCCCTGCCTGCCTTCGAGTCTTTGCCAAATTACAAGTGATGGTGGCTGACTCCCTTGCTGTGGCAAGCTCCGAGTCAACAGGCTGTTTGTTCTCATTTGGGTGGTCTTTATTTCTACAAGCCCCTCTCCCCACCAGCTCTCTGTCCAGGTGCAAGCTGCCTTGGGAGGAGGAAAAATTCTCCGAGGAGCCCCAGGCAAGTGGAGGGAGCCTGTGGAGGTGAGAGGGGGCCTGAGTGGGGGCAGCTGCCCTTCTACCAGGCCAGTGGTCTGGCTCCCAGGTTGCTCTGTAGCCGCAGAAGGATTATAAGATTTCCTGTCCGGCTAGCGAGCCCCTCCCTGCTCCCTCCCCAGGTCACAGTGCACCCGGTCCCTGACTTACGTCATTTTTCATTCCCCTGTGCCAGAGGGAAGGAGGGAACTGCCCTTACTCAGTGCCTATGCTATGGTGGGCCTGACCGGTCTCTCTACATCCTCCATCTCAGTTAATCCTAACATGACCCTGGGAGACAAGGCCGTCTTTCCACTGCCTTTGAGATATTCTGGTCCTCAGCAGTGTGTCCAAAGTCACTTTAGCCCCCATGCCTCAGTTTCCTTATCTGTAAAATAGAGGGAGGGAGGGTGGAGGAGATCAGTGCCTCTAAGAAGCTAGAGGAGCCCCCTTGGAGCAGGAGGGGGAGCTGAGGCCCCCCTCCTGGCCCTGACTCCTGCTTCCACCAGAGCAGCCTCAGGTCTACCCATTTACATGTTGAGGGTGCACCTTAGATTTTATTATGCCAACAAAGGTGGGAAACCTTGTGCACCTGGCCCTATTAACAGGGCCCATAGGATCTCAGTGAGGGAGGTGAGATATCCCTGTGGCACATACAGTGTTTTTGGATGTTATACCAATCCCTGCTCCTTTGTCTTTGCTGCCATAGCCACAGTTTTCTTCCTTTCTCTTCTGAGAAGACTTGTGGAAAGGAGAGGGGGCACTAAATCTTAATTAGTAAGAATGAATCCTGGTAATCCCAGTTTCCTTATCAGTTTATTAGTTTAAGCAGGATTGGCCAATGAGACATGAGAAGCCTACTAGTGGCTTCTGGGAAGGTTTCCTAACTCTTCAAAAAAGACACAGAAATGTTCCCTTTCTGACCTCTTGAGGGATCCTCAGCATGATGGCTGGAGCTGTGGCAGCTATTTGGGAGCATGAGAGGTATCATTTTAGGAAATCAAACCTACACACCAGCAGAGTGGAAAGATGGAGAGAACTTGGGTCCTTGGTGACATCACCGAGCTTTGGGATTAACCAATCCGGGCACCATTTAAGCCTCTTTTAGTAGGCTTTTCCATCCCTTGCAGCCAAAAGCATCTTAATTGGCTTAGCTCTCCATTTCTGTTTTGTGCTTAACGTGGTCCTGTCTTAAGCCTTAAGAACCCATGGCTAGAACAATGGGATGGTGTAGCCAAACTGGGGCTTGAATTGAACCTATCACCCAACAGCATCTGTCAAAGCAAGCTCCTGGGCACCTGCCTGGTTCCCAACTTCAAACCAGTTGCCTTCTTTTCCTTCCATCCTTGCACTGTGCTTCCTGACTGCTCCCAGCCTCTCACCTCTCCTATGGCTTGCCTCCTTCCCCTCGCATCAACCTAGGCCCTGCTCCTGGGCTTCCATTCACCCTTGCCTCCTGAACTTTCTGGTTACTCTGGGTACCAGCCAGCCCCATCCAAACTCCTGCCCTGATGGCCACTCATGTAGCCCCATGCCCACTGGGTTGTCCTGCCCCTACCCCAGAAAAGGAAATGAGACACTGAGAACCCACACCTGACATAAACGACCTTTATTTGATAAACCCTGATTTAAAGCATGATCACTTTGGATTGAATCGCAAATGGAAATAAACAATTTAAAACAATAAAATCAACTCAACCACCGCTCCAGTGAATCAGTGGATCCTGGAACCAACACGATCTACCCTCTAAAACTTAGGTTCTGGAATAGCATCATGGTCACAGAGCTGAACCTGAACCCAACCGTATTCCATTGATCTCTGCTCTCAACTCCCATAAAACTTGATGTCAACAGAGACAAACACGGACCTCCAGCTCTGTCCTGGAACCAGGGCTCAAACTCATCTGAGTTGGACTCTGGGAAGGCAAGAGGACATGACGGTTGTCACCTTCTGCAGAGGCCAGGCAAGTAACATGCATGACAGAAGAGGCAAGGGTGTGAGCCAACAGGTCTTGTTGGAGCCTGTAGCAAACTGGGGCCACTGAACTTGACAAAAGGCCAAAATTCCTAATGTGCAAAAATACGGCCGGCCAAACTAGTTCACCTCTCTGGCCACCACTTTTCAATTTCTAGGCTTTGGAGTCAGTTGGACCTGAGTTGGAATCCCAGCTCTGCCGTCTGTTGGCTGGGCGTCTATGCGTAAGCAAGATAACTTCTCTGCAGCCTCAGTTTCCTGCCCACTTCCTAGCTGTGTGACCATAGGCCAATGGCTTGATGTCTCTGAGCCTGGGTTGCCTAATATGTAGAATGAGGGTGATAATAGTTCCTACTTCGGAGAGCAGTGCAATGACTGGATGAGAAAATGCATGTTACATGCTTACCACACTGTTTGGTGCATACACAGCAGATGTGATTATTAGAGGAAGCTCATGGCAGAAAGAACGGTGGGGCTTGGTCCCCTCTGCCACACGGGCCTGTGGATTCAGCTCTGAGGCCTGCCCAGAGCCTCCCTCCTGCCCGCTGGGTGGGAGAGAGCTCTCCTGGCAGGGCTCTGTGGCCGCGTCCATCCCTCCTGCCCTCATCTGCTCCGTGGACCTCTGCTCCTTCCCTCCTGCTGCGATCGCGGGGAAGGTGGACACTTACTCATCCCACGAGGGAACTCCTAGTGAAGACACCGATGGGGACACCAGTAACACAAATGAGGAAGGTGCGCAGGACGGGGACCTTGGTGAACGGGACAGTTCTAAACTGAGTCGCATTCCCTTCATCTTTTGCCATTTGGGAGTGTGGGCCTATTTTGCTAGAACTTCTAATTTTGCAAGAGAAGCTGGAATTCTGAGCCTTTATGTGCAATCTCCTGACTTTTAAACAATGGCCCCAATTTGTAAAATACCGTACGGGATGTGTGGCGTGTACATAGACCAGATGCAGCCTCGGGCCACCGTCCACAACTTCTTTCTTAGAATATGGCTTCTTTGGCAGCCTGATCACATCTGTGAGGGACTGAGTTGGACACAGAACCCACGGGGCAAAAATGGCAGCATCTCAACAACCCCAAGCTAATGGGATCGTCCCTGTTGCTTGTCTCGGTAGAGTGCCTTGCTTTTGCACCTCCACAGAAGAGAAGCTTCCGGAAGGGGCTCACTCTGGCTGTTTCCACCATGTTCCAGCAGCAATGAGACAGGCCCTTAGAGTGTGTGCAAGGCCTTACGGCCCTCCTTTACCATGTCTTTGCAAATGGACAGGGAAGCAGGAGAGGACCTAGAAGACTTCTGTGGTTGCCTTGGCGACTGTGGGTTACAAGATTAGTTAGCAGAACGGTAATAATCATCACACAGCCTTCCGTTATTGTAAGGAATATTTCCATAGGGCTTCATGGTTTATTTTGAGAGAGTGAAAGAATGAATTCTCTCCCGTCGACTTTCTCCGAAAATTCCTCGGGGCTTATCATCGCGTTAATAGCAGGTGCACAAGCCACAACCAATGGAACAGTCACGGTGGTAGCCACTGCTGGTTGTTTACCAAAAAACCCCCTCGTCCTGGCCAAAGAGCCCCCATTTTGTTCATGTGTCAGGTGACCTCTGGCTTCCCTGAAGCCAGCCCCCCGCCAAGTCCCAGGGGTGAATTGTGGTTGGTCTAAATCAGATCAGTAATGGATTGGTCTGGGCAAGGGCTTGTGTGCAGTTCTGGCCAATGAGACTGGAGGGGAGGTTTGATGGGGTGCTTCCCTAAAGACTTTCCTCTCTCTTACAAAGAAGCAGGAGGAAGGGTTCCATGGGGTGCATGGAGCTGCTGCAGCCATTTTGCCACCATGAGGGAAGCAGCCAATACCTGAAGACAGATGAGCAGAAAAATAGAGAGAACCTAGGTGCTTGATCTGGGGCTTATTTCACTTAGCATCTAATCTTCTTTTAGTTCCTCAAGTGCTCGATGGCCCCACCCACCTCAGGACCTTTGTACGTGCTGTTCCCTCTGCCTGCAACACTCTCCTTCTCTTCTTCATATGGTTGCACCTGCTACCTCTTCAGATCTCAGCTCAAACATTGTCCAGTAAAAACAAATCTGGATATAGTTGGGGAGAGACTTTAGTTAGAAAGAAAGACTATCAGAATAGGGAGAAATTCTGGCCTCAGAAATCTGTCAGTTTCTCAAAATCAAGCAGAGAAACGTTTTTCCTTTATAGGATAAAAGAGGAGGCAAGCAGAATCTTTGGAGGAGGTGCTGGACAAGCAATGGAAAATGGTCAAGGGATCTAATAGGAACAGGGCCTCGCTGTGCAGTGAATCCTCAGGAGAAGCCGATAAGGGGAGGCACGTCCCCCTTTTTCTATGCTTGCTCAGGCTTGGAGCAAGCAGAGTTCAGGGGCATGTAGGAAAGAGAAGCCCGACCAAAGTTTGGTCAAGACAAAGCAAGAGGGTAAGAAGTGGGCAACTGTGAAGACTTGGTCAATATCAGTTCCTTGGAGAAGCCCCCTTTCATTCACCCAACTCGGATGCTGGCGCTGGACTCCTGGATTCAAATCCCAGCTCTGCCGCTGATTAGCTGTGCAACCCTGCATGGCTTCCCTAACTTTTCTATGCCCTGGTTTCCGCATCTGTAAAATGGTGATAATAAAAAGATGTACCTCATAAATTGTCGTGGGGATCAAATGAGTTGAAGAGGTCCCTGGCACACAGTAGGTGCTTAATAAACGTCAGCTATGGTGATATGGACTCAGCCCTTGTGCATTTCCTCCATGGAGCTATCTCCCCCACTGCACTGTGAGGTCCTTGATAGCACGAACGGGGCCTCTCTTGCTCACGACTGAATCCCCAGCACTGGTTCAGTGGCTATTGGATAGAAGGCTCTTAACAAATATTTTTTTAGTGAACGCCAGTATGCGAGCAGCTGACAGCATTGGAGGAAGGAGATGAGAGAGCATGAGGCATTTTGCCCTGCAGAAGTTCGGTGAGAGCCTTGGGGAATCTTCCGCTGTCTCAGGATCTTCTGAGCTTTGCCCCGATGTGGAGCCAGTTCTCCCAAGAGCCACCTCTCCGGCTCTAGCATCCGGGGCCTGCAGACCTCCAGCCCCTAACACTGCTTTCATTCATCCTTCCACGGGGAAGGCCAGAGCCGCTTCTGTAAGATGCCTCTCCCCTATAGTTTCCGTTACATCATTCGGGGCCCCAGGTGATCAGTGCCTGATAGAAAAGGGCGTCTCTCCTGGTGAACAGGTCTGCCTCCTGCTCCTGGGCAATGATGGCTTTCGCTGTGCTGTGTTTCTGTGCTTTTATCGGCCTGCGGTTCTTGGCATCAATTTCCCCATTTTCCTTCTTTCTCTTTTGGTGCTTTTAGCAGTTTAGATGCCAGAAAACCCAACTCAGAGGGCATAAATCAGGAGTCAACAAATTTTTTCTGTAAAAGGCTAGACAGTAACTGTTTTGGGCTTTTCGGGCCATAATTTCTGCGGCAATTCTGCCTTTGTAGCTCAAAGCAGCCACTGACTGTACGTAAACAAATGAGTGGGGCTGTGTTCTAATAAAATTGCATTTATGGAACAGGAGGCGATGGAGGAAGCTCGAAAACATTATGCTAAATGACATAAGCCAGGTACGAGAGACCACACAGTGTATGATTCCATTGATACGAAATGTCCAGAACAGGTAAATCGCTAGAGACAAAAAATGTATTAGAGGCTGCCTAGGGGTGAGGGAAGGAGGAGGATGGCTAATGGGTACGTGGGTTTCTTTTTGGGGTCAGGAAAATGTTTTAAAATTAGTGGTAGTTGCACAACTCTGTGAATATAATAAAAAGCATCAAATTGCACACTTAAATGGGTGCATTTTTGGTATGTAAATTATACCTCAATAAAGCTATTTAAAAAGAAGAGTACACCAGTGTTCATAGCAGCATTATTCACAATACCCAAAAGGTGGCAACAACCCACATGTCCGTGGACAGATGAATGGATAAATGCAATGTGGTATAAACATGCAATGAATATTATTCAGCCATCAAAAGGAATAAAATTCTGATACATGCTACGGTATGGGTGAACCTTGAAGACACATGCTAAGTAAAAGAAGCCAGGCACAAAAAGGCAAATATTGTATGATTCCACTTATATGAGGTTCCTAGAATAGGCAAATTTATAGAGACAGAAAATAGAATTGGCAGTAACGGGGCTGGAGGCAGGAGGAAGTGAGGAGTTATTAATGGCTACAGAGTTTCTGTTTGCGATGATGAAAAAGAGTTCTGAAAATGGATAGTGGTGATGGTGGCAACATTGTGAATGTACTTAATGGCTCTGAATTGTATGCTTAAAAATGGATAAAATGGTAAATTTTATGTTATATATACATATACCACAATAAAAAAAAGAAAGGAAAATGAAACAGGAAAAAAAAAAAGCCCACTAGAGTGGCTGGTGCACAGAAAGCAAGGGAGAGCTGATGGGAGGATGCTGATGAGGTGGGCTAGGGTATCGTAGAGGTAGAGAAATGGGCAGATTCCAGAAAGAAGCAGATCAAAGAGCTAGGGCCAGGACACTGTACAGATCCTCAAAAGTGGGGGTCGGCAGAAGAGGACAACAGTCCCCACAGCCCACAGAGACACCCCAGGAGAGCCCCTAGCACCTGGAGAGGGCCTGCACACCATGAGCGCTCAATAAATGTTCTTCGAATGAAAGAACAAATGAGCATGTGTTGTATATTTTAAAGATGCTAAGAGTAAATCTTAAAAGTTCTCATTACAAGAAGAAAACATTTGTAACTATGTATGGTGTTAGATATTAACTAGACTTACTGTGGTGACTGTTTCAAAATACATACAAATATCAAATCACATGTTGTACTCCTGAAACTAATATGTTATATGTCAAGTATATCTCAAAAAAAAAAAAAATCAACAACAAAAAAACTAACAACCCAGTTAAAAAATTGGCAAAAGACCTGAACAGACATTTCTCCAAAGAAGATATACAGACAGCCAACAGGCACATGAAAAGATGTTCAATATCCTTAACTATCAGAGAAATGTCCTAAGCCAATCACCATTCCGAAATCAAGATTCGAAAGACACTGGTCAGTCCTCTCCTAGAAGCAGCCAGAAGATATGGGGTAGCCATGTATGGCCTCGCACACACAACAGGCAGAGAAAACTGGTCTGCAGAGAAAGAAAATGGAGAAAAATCCAAAGAGAAGCAAACAGGAGACAGTGCGATCCCAGAGAAAGAGGGAAACAGAGAGAGGACGGCTGTCCTCTACCCAGCAACCTTATGATTCCTGGCTTCAATTCTGGTGAAGCAGGATCCACGTTATGCCCTCGGGTCCCATGAGATGCTATTGTGTCCTGCCGATGCATGTTTCCTTTCACTTAAGCTAGCTCCAAGATGGTTTCGGTTACTTGACACCAGAAGAACCTTGACCAAGCTCATAATCACACAGTTTCCCGGCTTGACTCATGGGCCTGCCCCAGGGGTCTGGGGCACAAGGGGGGCAGCTATTTGCAGCTCCTTGCACCACTCTGCACCCCACCCCCTTTGGAAAGCATGCTCCACCCCACACAAGGCAGCATTCACCGCATGCTTCCTTCACGGAAGGGAGCCAACCTCCAACGTCCTTGAGAAGCAAGGTTCCATTTCTAGCACTTTGTTCTTCTACAATAAAAAATATATTTACCAGAATGGAGGGGAGAATGAAAAGAGTGCTAATATATCAGAGAAGACCATGATTCTACTTTAGTGGCCAAAGCCCACTCTTGGGGGTGGGAGTGGTGGGGGCTCCCCGCCACCAACAGAGGCTTGTACTTAGGGGCAGACCAAGACAAGTCCCTTCGCAATCTGTCACCTTGAACATAGCTTCTCTCCCAGAGCCCTGATTAGCAGAGAAAGGCTCAGCACTGAGGCCCTTTTCTGGTGGCCTTTTTCAGGCCTCTGTCATATGTTCTTTTTGTCCCTCTCACCAGCCAGCACCCTAGCACACACAGACCTGCAAACACACACACCACAGTCCCCTCCCTTGAGCTTAAAGAGCAGTTGCCGTTTTCTTGAGCAAGAACCTATGAAATTTCAGTTTTGAAATTAAACAAGGTTACAGGCCCTTATTCTCTTAGTTGGAGCCCTTCCTCCTGGTTTTTCTTTCTTGCATTTTCTCTTTATTACCATAGAGTCCGCCATCTTGGCTGGGACCTTGCCTCTCAGTGGAGAACTGAGTGCAGCTTTTCTGAGCTTAGAAATGAGTGAGGTCTCAGTCCCAGGGGATCTGAGCACAGCTGCCCACCCACCCCTGACCAGCCACTGGGCCCATGGTCTGATGACCACACCTCGTCTGGAAGGGAACATCCTGTATGCTCTTGGTCGGCTGTGGCAAAGACAAGAAAAGAACTGACCTGCCCATTTCTTTGGTCCTTTGCTCAAGGTTCCAGAGTCTCTGGGGTTGCCCAGCAGGAGGTGAGGCCCAAGCCCACGCAATGTAGCCTCCTCCCTTGCTGTTGGACAAACGGTACAAGCCCCAGTAGGACTTAGTGAAAAGATGACACTGGTTACTTCCTGCCTCGGGTGAAAACTTGGGTGTGCCTGTAAAAGCCAGGTCCTACTGGCCAAGATTCCTCAACTTCTTTGACCAGCAGAACAGTCTGGGAAGGCTCGTACGGAAACTCTCAGAGCACCACCATTCCTTCTGGGAGCCGGGTGGCCAGGGGCTGTCCCAACTCCACAGAACCTTAGGCATCGCAGCCGGTCCCCTGAGGAGCAAACTCTCTGGGAACAACACAGCCAGAGAGGGCAGGGACAGATGGGTGGGATTCTGGGCTCACCACACCAGACCCAATCAGAGCCACCACTTTATTTTCCTGAACTTCTAAACTGAAGTGTAACATACATACAAACAAGGAGATGAATCATAAAAGCGTGTAGATCAATGGATGACCACGAAATGAACACATCTTTGTAAGCATTGTCCAGGTCAAGACATAGAACATTACCAGCACCCTAGAAATTCCCCCAGGCTCCCCCATCACCATCCCATCCCTCCTAGTCAATGGTCACCACTATCCTGACATCTGATGTCTAACATCATAGGTTAGTTTTGGGGGTCTTTTTTTAATTTATGCACTTAAGATCTTTTTAATACAGACACCAATAGATTCATCTATTTAAGACATTGTAAATGATAATCCGATGCACATATTCAAGTAAACAAAAGACCCCATAACATCAATGAAAAACTAGTACCATATATGCAAATTTGATATAAACAATGCTTTTTGACTTTGGAACTTTTTAGCGGACTATGTCTCTTTTAAAAGACTTGTTCTGGTCCTGCAACTTATTTTACTTTTTATTTAATGCTCTATAATTTTTTTAATAATAGCTATTATTGAGATATAATTCATATGCCACACAATTCACCCATTAAAAGTTTACAACTCGGTGGTTTGTAGCACATTCACAGTTGTGCAACCATCATCACAAGCAATTTTAGAACATTGTCATTACCCCAGCAAGAAACCCCATCTTCATTAGCTGTTACTAGTTATTCATTAGTTACTCCCTGTTCCCTCCTGCCCCCCCAGCCTGAGAAAACCATTTTCTGTCTATAGAGGTTTGCTTAGTATGGACATTTCATATAAATGGAACCCTACAATGTGTGGTCCTTTGTCACTTAGCATAATGTTTTCAATGTTCATCAACGTTGAAGCATTTATCAGTACTCCCTTCCTTTTTATTGTCAAATCGTATCCCATTGTATGGATGTGCCACATTTTATTTATCCATTCATCAGATGGTGGACGTTTGGATTGTTTCTACTTCTTTGGCTATAAACACCATACGTTAGTTTTGCCTGGTAGTGAACTTTATATGGTGGGTGTGTATATTTTATTGTTCTATAGTATTCCCTTGTTTGAATACACCACAATTTATTTATCCATTCTCCTGCTTATAGGCATTTGAGTTGTTTCTGGTCTAGGACTCTTACTAATAATACTACCATGAAATCGAAGCATATAACTGCTTCTGAGAGAGAGAGGCCTTCAGATGCCCTCATTCATGACTGGACAGAGTAGAATTGCTAGGGTTCCAAGTGGCTCATAGCATCAGGTAGGAAACAAATACAGGAGGGTGTCATGAGAGGAGTTTTATGTGGATCATTAGTAGCTCTTCCTAGAGTTGGAGTGAGCTTGGGGGGATCAATAAGGATTAGTAGTGAGAAGTCGAAGAGAGTGAGATGGGCAGGGTTTTAATTTAGTTTAGCTAAGGTACCATGCTAGGTACTTTACATTCAATGGTTCATTTTATACAACACTGTTAGAACAATATTTCTCCAGATTATACACATGTAAAATGAAGATTCAGAGGGTAAGTAAATCACCCAAGTTCTCACAGCTAATTCAATAGCAGAGTCAGAGTCTTAAGACAAACAAATCTGTCTGACTACACAGCCTAGGGTTTCTCCACCACTCCAGACCTACAGAGATAAGCGTTGTGCCTCTTTTATCCAGGATCAGGACTAGCCGCTCCTGGATGATGAGAAGAACATGGGACTGGATGTCAAAAAATTCATCTGCTGTTGGTGCACACATACCAGGTCCTTGAATTTAGATTCTTCGTCTATTCCAATCCTTGCCTATCTCTCACAGTTGTTATGAGAATCTAGTGATGATTTTTCTTTTCAAATGAGAAAGTGCTTTGGTGGACATCAAACATGAGCCTGGGAGCCAGCCGAGTGGTGCAGTGGTTAAGTTCAGCACGCTCTGCTTTGGCGGCCTGCAGTTCGCATGTTCACATCCCAGGCGCGGACCTACACCCCTCATCAAGCCATGCTGTGGTGGCATCGCACACAAAAAATAGAGGAAGATTGGCACAGATGTTAGCTCAGGGCCAATCTCCCTCACCAAAAAAAAGAAATGGAACTCTGACAAATAGGCTGAGTAGAGAATCTGTTCAGTCAGTATTAGCAGAAATAAATGAAGTTTTTTTTCTGGAAAAAAAATACTACCATGAATATTTCTGTACGTGTCTTTTGGTACACATGTGCACGGATTTCTGTTAGGTACATGGTAGGAATGAAATGCTGGGTCAGAGGGTATATTGTTCACGATCTGTAGGGTATTGGTTTTTAGAATTTAGTGTACTACAACACCAGTTTTCTAAAGTGGTTATATCGATTTACACTCCCAACAGCAGCGTATGAGTGTTTCAATTCCTCACATCTTCCCCAACACTCAGTTTTGTCAGTTTTTTTAACTTTATCCATTCTGGTGGGTCTGTAGTGGTATCTCATTGTGGTTTTTATTAGCATTTACCCAAAGGAACTAATAAAGGTGAGCACATTTTCCTGTGTTCATTGACCATTTGCATACCCTTTGTGGGGGAGGGGTGGAAAGTGTCTGTTCAAGTCTCTGGCCTAGTTTCATGTTGGGTTGTCTGTCTTCTTTTGCTTTTTTATTTGTAAGGGTTCTTTACATATTCTGGATCTGAGCTCTTTAAGAATTATAAGTGTTTCAACTATCTTCTCTCATTCTCTGGCTTGCCTTTTCACTCTCTAAATAATGTTTTTTGAGAAACAGCAGTTCATAATTTCAATGTAGCTGAATTTGTCAATCTTTTCCTTTATGGTTAGTGCTTTCCAGGTCTTACTTAAGAATTCTTTATCTATCCCCAAGGTCATAAGGATATTCTCCTATATAATCTTTTCAAAGCTTTACTGTTTTTTTTCTGTTGTTACCGCTGTCAAGTCAACCATCAAGTTGATTCTGACTCCTAGTGACGCTGTGTACAGCAGAGCTGAACCTTGCCCGGTCTTTTTGTGCCATCCTCTCACCTTCTGGCACTCTATCAGACAATCTTCCCTGCTATTCGTAGGGTTTTCATGGCCAATTTTTTCAGAAGTGGGTGACAAGGTCCTTCTTCCTAGTCTGTCTTAGTCTGGAAGCTCTGCTGAAACCTGTCTGCCATGGGTGACCCTGCTGGTGTTTGAAATACTGGTGGCAGAGCTTTCAGCATCCCAGCAACATGCAGCCACCACAGTGTGACAACTGACAGGCGGGTGGTGTGGTTCCCCGAATGGAAAGCGAACCCGTACTGCAGAGGTGAGAGCACTGAATCTTAACCACTAGACCACCATCTACTGTTTTATATAATCTACCTGAAACTGATTTGTGTGTATGTCCCAAGATAGCTGTCAAGTTTCATTTTTTTATGTTGGGATATCTGATTGACCCATTTCCATTATAGGAAAAACCACCTTTACCCTTCTTCTTTGCAAAGACATCTCTGTCATGATTAAATATCCAGATATGTGAAGGTCTGTTTCTGGGTTCTCAGTTCTGAGACTTTTGTCTATCTTGCTCCAATTCCACGCTGCACTGGTATCATCGTTACCATCATCATCATCCCCGTCATCATCATCCCCATTTTACAAATGAGGAAACTGAGGGACAGAGAGGCTAAGGAACTTGCCCAAGTAATTTACTAGTTAATGGCAGAGCTGGAAATAGAACCCAAGGAAGCCGGCTTTTGGGTCCATGCCCTCTTAATAGTTCAAACAACAAATCTCAAAGCAGGCTCTACGGGAAGTCAGAAATAGGAAAGCCGCAGCCGCACACTGCGCATGTCCCGTAACTAAAGAGAGGAGGGTGGGGCTCTGGGGCTCCCGGCTCAGCCCCAAACGGAGCCACCGCGTCTTTCCCAGACCCACCACCAGAGGGCGCAGATAACTTAAACTCGCCAGGGTCGTCCCTCCCGCCCGCCCCTGGTTGGCTTGCAACCAATCATAAAATATTTACCCAAAGCGCAGTTCAAAGACAATGTAAAAAGTTGCCTAATCCAGTCTCCAAGCAGGACTACAGCAAAAAGACAAAACTGGACTGATTTCAGTTTTCTTAAATATCTTCAGTGAAGAAAGAAACTTCCCACTACCTGGCTAATTTGTCTCATTCCCAAACCACTTTATTATACTAAGTCCCTCCTTGAATCTCTTACTCTTCCTAGGGTAAACTGGATTCTTTTGTTCTACGCTTAGTGGAAACAAGGAGCAACTGTTTGGCATCCTCATGGCAAACTCTTCAGACATGCTTGTAAATAACGACGTGTAGAGCTGTAAGGTCAAATCTCAGTTCTCATTTCTCTCAAAGCTATAACAGTACACGATTACATGTTACCTCTTAGCAATTTACAGGTTTCTTTGGTCTCTCTCCAATTTCCCTATGTCCTTTTGAAATGTGAAGTCCCAAAGTGGACTTTGCACTCCAGTATTCCACCCCGTGACAGATTTATTTCCTGATTCTTGAATGTTACCCTGTTAATATACGCAAGCAATATGCAATCATTCAATAAAGTAACTCATTTTTTATCAACCTGATGAAAGATTATATAGTTATTAAAATAACAATCACAAAGGCAATGACATAGCAATATAGAACATGCTTAATATTTCATTTAAAAAGCCATGCAAACACTGTACTTCTGCCTTGATTAAAGCTATAAAAAGACGCTTATGGACAAAGTCTAGAAGGCAACATAAAGGTAAAAACAATAATTGACTTGTTTGGTTTTGGGGGTTGATGGTGATTACTTCTCTCTGTTTTGCATTACTGGTATAATTTTGAGGACTTTTTAACTGATTAAAATCTTTTATTCACTCAGCAACTTATGGAGCACTCATTATGTGAAAGACCCAGGGCGAGGTGTTGCAAGGAAGACCAAAGCAGACACAGATCCTGCTGTTTAGAATAATAGAATAATAATAAGCTGATGCTTATTAAATGCTTACTGTATCTTAGCTACTATTATCATCCCTATCGTATAGGTGAAGAAAGTGGGGAACAGAGAGGTCAACTAGCTTACCCAAGGTCACACAGAGTAAAAGCAGAACCAGAATTTGAACACAGACATTGCAAATGTGCAAGCCCTTGGACTTAACCACCATACCACACTGCCTTTCATGAGAGCCTAAAAAGACAGAAATAGATAAATAACATTCAATCATTCAGCAAATATTGATTGAGCATCTACTACATGTCGGGGACCAAACTAGTACTGAGAAGACACTAATGAGCAAGATAAGCACAGTCCCTGCCCTCATGGAGCTCACAGTCTATAAAGAAAGCATCATAGGAGTTCAGAGGAGAAAAAGAGAAGACTACTCATCTTTGAGGCTGTAGGGAAGAACCATCTCTTACACCCTCTGTTCCATTCCTAGCAGAGCATCCACCTTGTGGAGAGAAGAGGAGATAGGAGAGGGAGGAACACAAAGTCCCAAAAGAAAAATAACGAGAGGTGGCATCTATTGGTTCAGCAAGCATTTGGAGAGAGGATTCAAAAGTAAAGCCAGGGTCAGGACTGGTGTCTATGCAGATACCAATAACCAATCTGTAGATAAGAAAGAGAGAGTGATATTTAATGAGCTAATGTGAGGACTAGCCCAGAAGTGCTCTCTTCCCCAGGGAAGAAAGCACTCCAGGGAAGCATGGTTTACAGCGTGGTTATATATGAGTTCAGAACAAAGAACATACATCAAGCATGACAGGAATACAGTGGTTTTTTTCCAAAGTCACAAGGAAATGTTTTGCCTCAATTTAGTACACACATAGCAGGTCAGCTTGACCTTAGTTCTCTGGGGAAAAACAAAGCTAATCTTCACGGAAGTACTGGTATCAGAGAAAGGGAGACATTCACCCCTCTTTAAAGAGTGCATTTGTTGCTTTGGGAAAATCTTTGAAGCAGATGTACAATGCGTGTTTGGTGGGCCATAAGTCAGACTGCTCTGGGAAAAACAAGTTTTGGGCCAAATCAAATTTAAACCAGAATGGCTTCCTCATATACCTCAATATGTGAAAACTTCTTATTATTCTTATTATTTTCATCGCTGGGATAGACCTTTAAGGTTCCTGTCAACCTGAGACTCTAGTTCCTGTTCAATTTTGACTCAAATGTCTTCAAGCATTGAGTGCCAAGCACTGAGCTAGATCCTGGAAATACAACTATAAGTAAGCCACGGCCCCTGCCCTCCAGGAGTTTATAGTCTAATGGGGCAGACAGACAAGTAAGAAGTTCCAGTAAATGTACTAAGGCCAGTGATAAGAAGCAGCACGGAATGAGATGAGGCACTATGCCGGCTTGGACCAGACAGCAAGGAAGTGACATCTGCACTGAGCGGTGACACAGGACAAGCTGGAGTTCGAAAGTGGATGGGGTGGGGAGTGTGATCCAGGCTTGAAGGAACAACTTGGCAAAGTCCTGGAAATGAGAAATCCTAGGATCGCAACGATGCTCTGATTTATAGAGTGGTGCCAATTAATGCCACTAAATTGCTGACTAAATTGCTAAATTCTTTCATTGCTCATTCCCAAGTTCAGAAAGGGTTCCGAGCATGGGCACAACCTAGGGCCAAATTGAAACAGACTCTTCACTTGATAACTGCAGAGCTCCACCCTGCCTAGGCCATCTTAGCCCACCGTCACTTCATTGCAGTTGTTCATATGCTTCTCCTGCCATTCAGTCAGCGGGGCCGTCAATCACGAGACCTGTGCTAGACTCCAGAAGAATAAGAAGCCTCCACCCAATTCCCCAGGGGAGGATTGGGGACAGTGTCCTCCACATCTTTGAGTCCAAGACGGAATCCACCACAGTGCTTTGTGCACAGTGGTACCACTGGATCTACTAAACATAGAACTAAAAGAAAAGAAATTCATCTGATGGAATAATTACTATCTCAACCCACGTCCTCCACATTCGCAGTCCCTACTCCCAGCCCATCTACTGCTGCGCATCAGCGCACTCCACCCCCTTCTCAGACTCTGCCACTTGCAAACGACAAGTTGCTCAGCGCAAATAGAAGTGTAGCTTTGTGGATAAAAGCAGAAGATTTGGAATCAGAATAATCTGGGTGGAGTCCTCTTATTAGATTTATGATATTGAGCAAGTCTCTCAACCTACGGCAGCCTCAAAGTTTTCTTCGTCTGTAAAATGAGAATAAAACAGCTCTTTCACTGGAGTTTTTGAATGAACGCAACTGGGCTGAGTTGTGTAGTAGTAAATGAGACAGTCTATGTAAGGAGATTATCACGTTGCTTGGCATATAAAATACACTCAAATAGTAGAATGCTGTAGATGATGTAATAGGGTGAGGCAGAGGAGGAGGAGGAGGAGGAGGAGCATGGTGCTGTAGGACGGCCGGTTGTCAGTCTTGTAAGTCACTGTCTGGACTGGCAAGCCCCACCAGCTCAGGCAGTTTCTTCCAGCGGCAGGCCTTGAACAGGACGCGCGTAAGAGATCCGCTGCCCCCAGACTCGGTGCACGCCCAGACCTCCGCAGGGAGGGCCAGCTTGCGTCACCCGCCCCGCCCGCCGGCTCCTCCCCCGCCGGCGGACACATGGTGGGAACGTGATGGGGCGGGGCCGACCTCGGCGCCGCTAGGCCAATCGCCAGGAGGAAGGCACCCAGCCAATGGCAGAGGCGCTCCAGGGCCAGAGGGGCGGGGCCACAGGGAGGAGCGGCGGCGTCATAGGTCACTGGGCGGGCTGGGGGCGGGGCCCGCGGCGCAGACGGGGCGGAGCAGCGGCGGCCCAGCAGTCCCGGCGGTGATGGCGGCGGCGGCGGTGGTGACGGGGGCAGGGGCGGCTCCGGCGGCGGCGGCGGCGGCCGGAGCGGATGGCGCCTCCTCGGTGCACTGGTTCCGCAAGGGGCTGCGGCTCCACGACAACCCGGCGCTACTGGCGGCCGTGCGCGGGGCGCGCTGCGTGCGCTGCGTTTACATCCTCGACCCTTGGTTCGCGGCCTCCTCCTCGGTCGGGATCAACCGATGGAGGTGAGGGGCCAGGGACGGGGGTGCGGGCCTGGGGGACGCAGCCTGGCCGCGGGGCGCTCGCGAACAGCCCGGGTACCCCCACAGAGAGGAGGAAGCTCTGCCCCGCAGTCCCCACGGCCGGAAGACCCCGGCCTAGGGAAGCGGGGCAGGAAGACCCAGCGGGGTCCCCAGAGGGGAGAAGCCAAGATGGGGAAAGCAATTAGTCATCGTGCCAATGGCCGGGGGGGGGGGGGGGGGGGCAGGGCTCGGCCTCTGACAAAGCGCTTCCGCACTCTTTATCCCCTTGGGCCTCACAACATTCCAGAGGACAGAGATCATGGTCCCCATTGTACAGATGAGACTCTTGAGCCTTAGAGACGCAAAGTTGCCCTGCCCCAGGACTTGCGGCCAGTGCGTGGCAGACCGGGGACTCCTGGTCTAGGGCTCTTAGGGGTGCGCTCAGGGCGGGGAGAAAAGGAGATTCTGCGCTGTGAGGGCAGGGACGGGTTTCTGAATCGATAGCACAGCAGACGCGTGCACTCTTCGAGTAAAGAGCCCATTGCTGGGCTCCTGAAGGTCGTCTCTAAGCCTCTGGTGTGTTTGAATCCATCTTTTCACCGATGCCGACTTCCCTTCCACCAAGACTATCCTGCCTCTGGAGGTGTCTAGAGACTCTGGCTTAGCATTAGATAAGAAGGCAAGTGCCCTCTCCTATGTATTATAGGTACAGACCCCAAGGCCATGTTCAGTTAGAGGCACTTTGTCTCCTGACCTAGAGAGCAGGACTGAACCCATTTTGGAGAATTCCCTCAGCAGCAGTGAGCTTGCTAGGAAAAAAAAAAAACACAGTGTTACTTCCTTCCTCCCCTTCTTCTGAGACTGATCTTAAAGGACAGTTGAACCACCAAAGATTAGACTTTTATCAACTGATGTGCTGAGGTCAGGGAGCAGGAAAACTGCTATCAAGGGCCCGTCTTCGATTACTCCAGGAAATGGAGTTGACAGGATCTTGGGAAAGGATTCACAGATAGGTAGTTGATGTATTTTCTCTGTAATCAGTGTTTAAAACCAAGGCGTTCTGAGACATCGTGTACTCATCTGTCATTAAAACATCCCACAGGAGTCATTCGGTTTGTTTGCGTGGTTCTGGAGGATGTTTGCTGTGGCCATATTGCGTTGGGCAGGGTTATTCCCAGGATACAGTGGCTCTCAGCACACCGTCCTTCCCTCTCCAAGGTGTGTGCCCTGCTGGGAGAGTGAGGGCTCTAGCAGTGGGTCTGTGAAATGCCCCCTCCTGCCCCACTTATGTAGAGAGAACAACTAAAGATAGTCCTGTGGAGAGCCTGCCCACACAGTTTTCAGGCGGCTCTATTGCTCTGTCTCTGCTCCAGTTTCTATAGATAGGAGGTTGGGTTCCACAGACATCCTCAAATGGCCATCTAGCAGGAAGATTAAACTGAGCCTCAGACTTTGCCCCTCGCTTATGTCAGTGTGCCAATCCGAGCAGAGTAAATAGATCAGACTATCGACTTGCTACACTGTCACCAAGGAGTTTCTTTTGTTGGATTTTGGGGGACATCGCAGAGGACTGCCTACTCCTTTGTGCTAGTAGAGATTAAAAATCAACAACAAAAACTCTGTTGCTGGTTAAACTCCGATTTGCTAGGAACTAGGTGTTTATGGATTTTTATGGGTCACGCTTTTGTGATTGTGCTTTCAAGCAAGTGAAGGAGAAGTGGAATGTGGCAGCTCAGATACCTGAGTCAGATCCTGAAGTCAGAGGCCGTGTAGATTTTAATTGAGCAATTGTTTTAATGAGTGCCTAATATCTGCTAGGCACTGCCCTAGGGGCTGCTCAGGTCACAGCAGTGAACAAGAGGATGCCGTGTCCAGAGCTCCTGGAACCTACATTTTAGTGAAGGAAGACAAGTAAACAACCATAATTTAGTAGAAGTGCCATGAAATAAATAAAATAGGAGGATGGACTAGAGTACTGACTCTCAACTTTGCTGCATATAGCAATCACTTAAGGATCTTTAAAAGATGCCTCAGGGGCCGGCCCCATGGCTTAGAGGTTGAGTGCGTGCGCTCCGCTGCTGGCGGCCCGGGGTTGGGATCCCGGGCGCGCACCGACGCACCACTTCTCCGGCCATGCTGAGGCCGCGTCCCACATACAGCAACTAGAAGGATGTGCAGCTATGACATACAACTATCTGCTGGGGCTTTGGGGGGAAAAAATAAATAAAGTTTAAAAATAAATAAATAAATAAAAGTTTAAAAAGAAATAAATAAAATAAAAGATGCCTCAACCCTCTTCCCCCAGTTCTGATTTAATTGTTCTGGGTTATGGCCTGGGCATTAGGGTTTTTAAAGCTCTCAGGTGCAGCAAAGCCTGAGAAGCACTCGACTAGAGAACCACAGACCTGAGCCCAACAGCTTGGAAAATGTGTTGCTGTGCATTGGCAGGAAGTCTAATTAGTTTTGGCATTCAGAAGAAAGAAGTGAAATGACACAAACAGATCGAATATAATAACTGCTCCTGGGCCTGGAAATAGACACACTCCTCCCACCCCCATACTCTTTGCTCCTTTGATTGGATGGAGGGCACTGCTGCACGCTCCTTTATGCACTTGGTTGGGGGGAGTGATGGAGCCAGCCATACCTCTGCGTAACTCTAGTATGTGTAATCTTCCGGGGGCTGTTTCTGGATCCAGGAGTGATCTGGGAGAATTGCGCTGCAGCACAGTGTCCTCACTCTGCTTCACTTGCTGAGAAGCCTCCCTAAGAAGGGTGGGCCCCGGGCCATCTGCAGGATGGAGATGGCACCAAAATCTGTGATCTCTATTATCTCCTGCGCTTCCTACACTGACTCCCACACAGCGTTTTTTGGCGGATGAATCAGATTAAAATAACCATGAATGGCACTTTCTAAGAGTAAAAGAGGACAGAGAAAGGCAATTAAGAAATATGTATATTTATTAGCCTAGGAGAAGGGCTGGCATTCTCCTTGCTTTGGTGGTGGTGGGAAGTTTATGGACTAGCTGTAGCTATATGAGCTTCAGGACTTTCTTTGTCAAGCACTAGTTGGGCAAGCTGTTTGCCATTTTCTCCAGCCCCACCTTCTCGAATTTGCTGCATCTGGAAGGAGGTACTGCAGTGAGAACCAAAAAAAATAGAAGTGATGTGAGCAGCTTCTAGATTTCAAAATGGGTACTCAAAATAGGCCCTTGAAGTTCGTCATTACCTTCCTCTGTACTGCAACTTAGATGGGTGTTGGCAACAACTCCCCGTGCTCTTTATTTAAATCCTTTTCTCCCTGGCTCTGTGCTGTAACTGCATTCAGGAGCTTCTGGGACAGAGGGAGTTGGGAGAAATAAAATAGCAGCGCATATCGCTCAGAATTAATAAATGAGGTGAACTGAGAACCCCACTGGATGCCTGGTAAGAACGTGTCTCTCTTCCCAATGCAGGGAGCCAAACACTATTGGACTCTCAATGTGGGCAGCTCTTCCCTGGCACTTGGTCAGCTAGAAGGGGATTGGGACCTGTTGTCTACTGGCGGGGAAATTTGAGCTGTTCACACTGGTCCCCAGGCGAGTCGGCGGAAATGTTTCCACTTGCCCAAAAGGAATGATAATCTTCATCTTCATGTTTCTCTTTGAAATTAGGAAACAATAAATATATTTTTATCTGAGTGATACTTAGAGATCTGTTCCTGCTATAGATGTGGGTTCAGGTTATCCTTTTTCATGGGGTTTAGGATCTCTTAATTACTTAGGAGAAATTAATTTCTATAAATATCCTATGTAGCCAGTCTGGGTCAGCCTATGATATCATTATTATAGTTAGATGACCTTGGCTCGAAGCAGAGAAATGTGGTCCAGGGCAGTCTGGACCCAAAAAAGAGCTCACTGTCATCCTCCCTCCTCCTGTTAACAACAAATGAACAAAATATTCCTCCACACAGTATCTGCCATCTCTAGAGAAGGCTTTCCCTAAAGATCTGCCTGTCTTATTCTAAAGGGCTGCCCCGTGGAGTCCCTGAATTACAGAGTGCTTTCTGTATTTTTGGAAATCTCAATTTGGTTTTCTCCAGTTGTGTCTGCCTCTGGCTCCAGCGCGCTTACGTAATGTAATTCAGTTGCATATGTCGTCAAATCCAGGGAGTGAGCTTGAACTGCTCACACAGGGCCGTGTGCTCTGAATTTTGGTCACGTGAGCGCAGCTTGGAGCTGCCAGCCCCAAACTGCCACCTCCAGTGCTTTTCGAGTCCCCCCTTTTTGGAGTAAAAAGAAACTGGCCATGTGGAAAGGAGGGCTCTGAGGGAGCACAGGAGGCCCAGGGTTCTCTCTGGTGAAAGAAAGCACACCTGCCCTGGTGGGCATTTGCCCAGTAGCAGTGCTGCTCCGTGTTCCTTTGGTGTTAACGCAAAGCTGTCACCTGGCAGGCCTTGGCGGGGGTGCCACAGTAGTGGCTTCTCTTTCTCTTGCTGCCTGGAAGCTGGGACTCGTGGGGGACATTCCTTCCTGGAGGAGCCCTGCAGGGTTTGACTCAGAAAGGGAGTTGGAGGGAACAGAGCATTTCTAGAGGGCCAAAGAGGAGGCAGAAAGCAGGATCTCAAAGAAAGTTGAGTAGAAACAAATTAGAAGCAAAGAAAGGCAACTTGTAAACAGAAGCTAGAAGTAAAGTTGAGTTTTCTGGAACAATGCTTCTGAAACTTTAATGTGCCAAAGGATTGCCTGGGGATCTTGCTAAAATGCAGATTTTGGAGGTCTGGGATGGAGCCTGAGATTCTGTATTTCTGTAAGCCTCTGGGTGATTCACAGCTGTTGACCCTCAGAGGAGCAAGGCTCTGGTAGCAAAGGTGTTGGCCTTTGATTTGGGCTGTGGCCTCCCTGATTGCTGAGTCCTGGGCAGCATAATCCTAGTGCTCAGGGGGTGAGTCCTGGTTGAGGGGCTGTGGGGCCTGGTGGTTAAGAACACAGTCGCTGAGCCACACTGCCTGGGTTGAATTCTGGCCACTTAATCTCTCCGTGCTTCAGCTTCCTCATCTGTAAAATGGGGATAATAACAGTATTTGCTTCCTAGGGCTGTTTGAGAATTAAATGAAGTAATGTATGTAAAACAAGTAGAACAGTGCCTGGTTCATTGTAAATGCTCATTAAATGTTAGTTGTTGCTATTATTGTCATTTGCTTGCTGAGTTCCAAGTTGGGCCTTCTGTTCCCTGCCTCAGCTATAGACATCTCTTGTCAAAGAAAGGGCTCTCCTGGGATTATCTGTGCTCCAGAGATGCTGCAAAGAATCTCTCCTTTTAGTACATGAGGTCTAGAAGTAAAGTTCTATGGAAGGCAGCTGGAACCTAGCTTTCATGTGCATGTCAGTCTTATTTGTAGCTTCAAATTGAGGTTCTCTGCAGCCTGGGGGACTTGGAAAGAGGGGCTCCCAAGTGCCTGGCAGGGCCATTCCTGGGAGCCGCAGATGGAGGGCCCCCTGTCCTGGGGTTGTGGCTTTAAGTCGCCAGTTATCTGTAGGCATGCTGGCTGGCAGGGCCCAGGTGTCAGGTGGCATGAGGCTGTTTACATGGGTGTCTCTTATTTTCCTCCTGAGAGGAGTGGTGAGGCCTGGGAGGAGGCCAGCGCAAGTGCGTCACTCACATCTCAGCTTTCCTTTTCTGAGGGTGTTGGTTTTTCAAAAACAGAAATTCACGGAGGCAGAACTTTTGGCTTGAATAAAGCGGCGTTCAGCCTGTCAGAGCCTCCTGTCGCAACCCCTTGGCGAGTCTACATGCTCTGTAGGTAGCATGATGCTTTGGGCTCAGCCTGGGACTCAGCTCGTGCTGGAATGTGGGCCTGTGGCACCCGCCGCTGTGGGAGTGTCGTGCTGTGGACGTCAGAGCAGCAGTGGGGGCTGGTTCTAGCTGGCAGCCTGGGAATGTCGCTCTTCTGTGGGCCTCAGATCGTCGGGAATGTGATGTGCTGCAGAGGAGGCCCGGGGTTTCATTGTGCTCAAAATACAATCTGGTGATTCCCATTGTGGACAGAGATGGGTGGGAGATGCCAGAGTGTGGATAGCAGAAGGTCTCTGTGAACGAGGCTGACCCGTCAGGGCTTAGTTCCCGAGGACGAAGATCAGAATGTCAGTGGATTACCAGTACTGAGGTTTATTTTGTCAGAGAGGGATTCCAGGCACGTGAGGTCCTGCAGAATCCTAGCCCCGAGAGCAGTGTGTGGCGTACCACTAAATTAAGGCTTTAGAAATGGGGCACAGAGAAGAAAACATGGTTTCAGAGAGAGTCTGACAACCTGGGTTCCTATCCCAGCTTTGTCACTTAATAACTATGATCTTAGGCAAATTAATTATCCTCTCTGTGTCTCATTTTCCTCATCTATAAAATGAGGGTCATATTTTCCTTCAAAACGTGTTGCGAGAATTCAAAAGAAGCCACACTTAAAAAGTGTAACAGGCATAAAATAACATTGGTTGCCTCTGGGGAAGGGAATTAAATTCCTGGGGCCGCAGCGGGAGGAGACTTTTTACTGAGGACCCTTTTGTAACTTGAATTTTGAACCACATGAATAGTTATCTGTTTAAAATGTTAGTTTCATTAAATGTAAAAATAAAACATATCATAAAATGTATGGATGGAATTTCTCAGAAAGGTGATTGTGCCTAACTGGACAGTTAATACATTTTTGTGGTCATATAAAAAAAGCACTGAAGACACTCAGCAAATGTTCACTCCCTTTCCCATGGTGCTCCAGCTCTCAGGCTGGGCCTCTTGAGTATCTGGAGTCCTCCCCACCCCACCCAATCCCCACCCCTGAAAGCATGTGAGGATATCCTACAGAAAAGCACCTTCTAAGGCCTTCTTTCTCTTGGGATGAGAAGCTGGTGGCCAGAGCCCTGGAGAGGCCTGGAGAATGAGCCACCTCCCAAACGAAACCCGGGGAACCGGGCCCCAGCCCAGGCTGCGGCAGTAGACATACGCGCAGCCCAGAGTGCGGAAAGCCAGGGAGTCTGTGGGCCAGGGCACGTAGGATTTTCCAGAGCAGTGGCAGTCCTGTTCCTCTGCTCTCGGGCCTCAGGCTTCCCTACCACACTATTGCGCTTGGTTTTCAGGTGGTTTTCTCATCTGATCTCCCTTTTGATTCTCACAACAGCCTGGTGATGGGTGGATATTTACACACAGGGCCTGAGGCTGAGAGGGAATAAGTGACTTGGCCACTGATCACAGAGAAACACGAAGAGTAGGCGCAGCTCACGTTTGTCCCAGGTGTCCTGTGTGCCAGGCAGTGTACTAAAGGTTGTATGCAGTATTTGATTTTCTTTTCCTAGAATTCCGTGAGATAGGTACTAATGTCAACTCCACAGTACAGATAAGAAAAAAAAAGCTAAAGAGGTTAAGTAACTGCCTAAAGTCACGTGGCTAGTAAGTGGCAAAGCCAGGATTTCAATGGAGGCGTCGCTGATCCCCTGCCGTATCGTCCTTGGACTAGAACCCCGGCCCCCCTATCCCTGATTGATGATGCTACTTGTTTGGCGTAAACAGTGCACCAGCGTCACCCTGCTCTGTTGGGAACGAGAGCGACTGTTTATGATGTTACCACTAACAAGGGCTGTGTGGGCTCTGCAGGTTCCTACTTCAGTCCCTGGAAGATTTGGACACGAGCCTAAGGAAACTAAACTCCCGCCTGTTTGTCGTCCGGGGACAGCCAGCTGACGTGTTCCCGAGGCTGTTCAAGGTGAGCGTGCGGAGTCCGAGAGCAGACGGGGAGGTTCTGCTCCCTGGGTCTTCTCCGCAGACTGAAGGAGATGGTAGTCTGACTGAGGACGTGGAGACGCTCAGGCTGGTCTGCCTGCGGCTGCTGGGGAAGCAGGGAGCAAAGGCCGCCGGTCAGCTTGCTGACCATGCGGAGACTGTGGTGAGGAAAAGATTCTGTGAAGCCAGTGTCTTGTTGGAAAGTTCCCAGCTCCGTCTAGACGTGAGATGTGGCAGCTTACTCCACCCCGGATGCCACTGGCTTCCTTAGATGCTTTCTTGGCTGAAGCCAGCAAAATTTGTTAGGGTTCTTCCTATGCCAGGAGTTTGAGGGCGAGATTTCCTGTTTAGCGAGGGGCGTTTCCTGTCTTGCTTTGCTCTACTTGTTGGGAAAAAAGTCAGCCCTTCTGAGGGAACTTTCTGGCTTTCCCTGGGGTAAATGATTGATAAAGTCTTCCTTTGGGTACCATGTAGACCTCTCTTTGCTGTATCAGGTAGCCCGCCCACTTTTCCCCCAGACCCTTTATAAAGCACATTTTAAGGCCCAAACAGAGGCAGAGGTCCTCGTGGACAGAGGCTCTAGGACAGTCTCCCCTCGTCTTCAGCGGCGCGTGGTTGTTCTTATGCCCCTCTCCGCCCAACTGCCTTCTGCTCTTCCTGGGGGAGAGACAGGAGGAGGTCTCGTGTCGGGCGAGCGGCTCGGTGAACACTTTCTACTTTGCTTCACCTCCCCGCACCCCGACACGTACAGATCACACAGTGCTGATAACAGCCAGCGTTCGTGGAGGGCCGACTGTGAGTCGAGCTCTGCTCTAAGTTAGTGCTTTACACGCGGTAAGTCATATTCCTCACGGCAGCCCTCAGAGGTCGGCGCTGCTCTCCCTGTTCTGCAGGTGAGGGAATGATAACTTGCCCAGGGTCCTGAAGCTGAGAAGTGGTGGTCTAAGATGCAGCCCAGGCTCTCTGACCCCAGAGCTATGTTCTTTACCACCGCACCATTCAACACATTCCCCTTTCCTCCCTCTGCATTGTCCCCCTCTCCCCCAGCGCCTTAGAGGCCAACCCGGTCGTCGCCCAGAGACACAGATAGGTCCAGTCAGGCAGTGTGTATTTATTGAGCTGCTACAGTGTCCTAGGCCCCATGCTCGGTCCTAGGGTGAGCATGAAGGAAACGGCATAGTTTCTGCTCTGAGAGTTCACACTAGTGGAGGAAATAGCAAGTGCTGGGCAACTTCACTGCCATGTCATAAATGCTAGAAAAAGGGCAAAGTACAGGAGGATCATATTGAAGGAGAAGGTCAAGGAAGGCTTCTTGGAGAAGGTGTCATCTAATAACATTTCTGTCATTATTCACAGAGTTAGGAGTATTTAACTATGTAATCTAGCTGAACTGCTAAGCATGGTTCTTGCTCATAGTAAGGGCTCAGTCAGTGTTTCGTGCTGTGATGCTTGGACGAGAGATAACCAGCCCTGCTCAGGCCCCACACCCCGGGCGGGGCTGAGTCAGGACCAGACCAGCCTGTGCAAGGCCAGGACATTTTGCCCTGGGGGTGCAGAGATTTAAGGGACCAAGACCAGAGACTTCAGTTGGAATGTGGTCTTCTTTTGCTAGTTGCATGCTCTAGGGGTTTCTGTGGGTTGTCTGTACAACCTTCCACTGGGCCGGCTTTCTCCCAGCATTGCTAGGAAATTTGGAACTTTCTATCAGAAGTGACTAAAGACTTGAAAAAGAATTCCCTTCTCTTTTCACATGCGGCCCCTCTGGTCTGATTTCTCTGTCCTTTGGACTAAGAATTGCTCCTCCTTCCCCAGCTCTCTGAGAGCTGGAGCCTGTTAGCTCTGTTTGCTGGTGGCCTCAGGGGTGTTGCTGTGGAAACCATTAGGACACTTCACATAGCACAAGTCTGCCAAGAAAACTAGGCCAGAAGTTTGCAGGGCCTGAGGAGCTGTGGGAAAAGCTGGCAGAGCGGGCGGGAGGTGGCGATCCTGGCCCCCCTTTCTCCACCAGCGAGTCAGTGCCTCTTCCTGGGGCTGGGGGCGCCCCTGGGAGCATTGTATTTATAGCGTCCTGCTGGTTTCTCCCACCTCAAGGACACAGCGGGTGCCAGGGCTGCCCACCTCCCTCCTGAGTCCACAGAGAAGCCACGGGCCTCGGGCTGCCCTGTTACTGTGCTGTTGGCCTCCCCTCAGAGGCCTTCCCTCCTCAGACCTTGTGCCCCTCAGATCAGATCCTCATCCCCATTTGTTCTGCAGCCCATTCTGACAGGTCTCCGGTCTTGCTCTGTCCCGCCCAGAAGGGGCTGAGTGCCCAGCTCCCCCTCCGCCCCAGACAGAGTTCAGCATACCTGATTCTTTCCCCACAGGAGTGGGGGGTGACCCGCTTGACCTTTGAGTATGACTCCGAACCCTTTGGGAAAGAACGGGACGCAGCCATCATGAAGATGGCCAAGGAGGCTGGTGTGGAGGTGGTGACCGAGAACTCGCATACTCTCTATGACTTGGACAGGTAAGAGACGGGTCCCGAGGGTCGGGCAGGTTGTCAGTTGTGGAAGGTGGTGACTTGGACCTCTGCAGCGTAGAACTCAGGGAGGTTCAGAAATAGGGCCGCCTGGCACATGAAGTGTGGCATTTTCGAGAAGCTGGAGGAGAGTGGGCCTGAGTTGGGGCCTATAGAACAGGTCACAAAGAGCTTTACCCGATTTGGGGGCAGAGGCTTATTAGGCCCAAGGGATGGAAGCAGTGCAGACCCCCACTCAGGGTCTGCGTACATCTGCCCCTGCTGTGCCTAGTCTCACGCATTCCTCAGACTCCCATTTCCGCCCTGTTCCTCAAGGCTGCCCTCTGACCTCAGCGGACCCTTCTGTTACCCCTCCCAGCAGAGCTCTGTTCTCCTAGGCCAGTTTCTGTACCTCATATGAGTTTGCTGGGCTCCCCTGGCTATCTGGGTTTCCAGGCCATGCTCAGGAGGCTCTAGAGATCCCTGCAGGGAGCTGAGAATACAGAGTAGCCTCCTCCTCTGGGGACAAGCCTCTGTGCTTTCAAAGCATCTAGGAGGAAACCCTCTCCTCCCCTTCCCTGGCAGAGCTGTCACCCTCCTGCTGCTGCTGCTGTTGCTGCTGCTGCCAAGCCAGCAGCCACCACTGCTCCCTGCCCCCTCTCTTCAACCAGTGGTGGCTGCCAGGAGGCCGGGTCACACAGCTCTGCACGTGAACCGAGCTCTCGGGAGCAGATGCTGGGTGTGGAGCTCCGCCCCCTGCCACGTGCCAGAGGAGGGGGAGGCACTGCAGGGGCAGCAGCCAACCTTTTCTCTCCACTAATGGAGGAGAGGGAGAGAGATGGATTGAGAAACGAACTCCTGCAGCCAGCCGCGGCTCGCATAAGCTGCTGCTTGGCCAACAAGGGCCCCGGGAATCTGGCTCCAAACCCTCCCAATTCATCCTTATATAAATGGCCTCACTTCTCTTGGCTCTCCTATATCTTTTCTTCTTCCCTGAGTACAACTGTGTTTCCCTTGCTCATGAAAAAATACTTTGTAAACTTCAAAACGTCCTGTAAGTATCAGTTGTTGCAATTAACCCAGCCCCAATCTCTGATTTAGGGAGGATAGGCTGTTCTCCACCTCTCTGTTCTAGTAGATAAGGGCCAAGAGGGGAAGGATTTTCCAGCAAAGGAACATGTTGGCAGCTCTTACCAGAGACCTTCCTCAAGGCTTACTCCGGGATAGAGAGGAACGTCCACAGGGAGTCCCGCAGCTTGCACAGATAGGCGGAGTACCAAGGAGGCTAGTGGGGGTTTTTCTGTGATTAGAGAGAGATGGTCAGTCTCTGTCTTTAGGCAGCTCCGCGTGGACACCAGGGAACCTGGAGCTGAGTCCCAGCTTTGGCCCTGCCTTGCTCCATTACCTGAGGCACCTGTTCCAGCCCTCTGGGCTTAACTTTCCCTCTGGGTAAAATGGAGACGTAGCCCCCCTCGCCCACTCCTTTCCCCTTAGGGGTGGGATCCGTGAGCGGATAGATAAGGAAAGCCACCCTCCACGCCTTCGAAGTCTGGGCTCTTCTCTGGATGGACAGGGACCCGAAACGAGGGGCCTTATGAGTGACATCAGGTGTGCTTTGGTATTCCCAGGATCATTGAGCTGAACGGGCAGAAGCCGCCCCTTACCTACAAGCGCTTCCAGGCCCTCATCAGCCGCATGGAGCTGCCCAAGAAGCCTGTGGGCTCTGTGACCAGCCAGCAGATGGAGAGCTGCAGGGCCGAGATCCAGGAGAACCACGATGAAACCTACGGCGTGCCCTCCCTAGAGGAGCTGGGTGCGTATGTCCTGCCCCAAGCCTCCTATGACGGCACCCCCCTTTTGTAAAATAACTTACTGGTTTTTTCCTTCTTTGTCAAAGTAGTGCAAGTCATTATAGACAGTTTAGAAAAGACAGAGAAACGAAAATGGAAATAACAGTCACTCACCCAGAGATAACCACTATTGATTGTGGAGTAGGTCGTTCTGGTCTTGTTTCTATTCACACCCATACATGTAATCTTCTGTTTCTAGTTCATGCCTCTTCTATTTTTGTACTTTGCCCTCTCAGACGATACAGCACAGCCTGGCGCTGGCTTCAGTGGGCTACTCTGTACAGGATAACTAGTATTGCTTCTGTTGAAAGGGGGTGTCAGCCTCTCGGATTCCTTCCCCTTCCTCCCTCCAACCCCCAGTTTTTGATCTGAACAAAGTTAGCCTTTCTCACTGGAAAACCACAATTATTGCCAGCTAACCTGAAAGGGCAGGCAGTCCAGGATTGTTCTCACCTGCCTGGAAGGATGAGTGGCTGGGACGGGGAAGGCAAGGGAAAGGAAAGAAAAAAGCCACAGTGGGCAGAGAACCAGGATGACCTAGAAAATGCTGAAAGGTTAAGAATTATCTCAGCCTCAGCAGCACCAGGAACACTGCAGTTCAGTTCCCACAAAGCTCAAAGAACAGACCGACGTGGCAGGACTTGCTGAGCTGTCACTGGAGTGGCCTGACCCCCAGTTCTGTGACCTGCTCCTTCTCTTCTAGGGTTCCCCACGGAAGGCCTTGGCCCGGCTGTTTGGCAAGGAGGAGAGACAGAAGCTCTGGCCCGCCTGGATAAGCACTTGGAACGGAAAGTATGGCCCCTGTGTCTGAGACACAGAACTTTGTATGCTGACATCCATGCACCAGGGGATATCATGTCTCTTAGTGCCTCTTAGCTTGAACTGGTTGAAAAATGAAAACTCTTCCTGATGGCAGTAACAATAATAATTGCAGCTACCATTTGGTAAGTGCTCACATGCTGGTCTCTGGGCTGAGCATTTCTGGGATAAGCACCTGCTTGCGTTATTTCCTTTAGTCTTTCCAGCAGCCCTACAAGGTAGATCTTAAGCTCTCCATTTTACGGATTAGGAAATTAGGTTTAGAGAGGTCAAGCAACCTGCCTGAGGTCACACAGCTAGCAAGTAGTAGAGTAAGATCTTGCTCTATGTGATTCTAAGACTTAATGCTAGATTGCTTTTCTTTCATCTGTGAGCAGGTTCCCCTTATTAAAAGGCTATCTGGGGGCCTGCCCAGTGGCGTAGTGGTTAAGTTCACGTGCTCCACTTTGGTGGTCTGGGGTTTGCAGATTCGTCCTGGGCGTGGACCTACACACCGCTTATCAAGCCATGCTGTGGCGGCGTCCCACATAGAAAATAGAGGAAGATTGGCGCAGATTTTAGCTCAGGGTGAATCTTCCTCACCAAAAAAAAAAAAAAAAAAAAAAGGTATCTGGTCAGTAAAGTCCACAAGATGAATTATCTTGGGTTTGTGTCCCCCTACCTTTTGCTGGGTGTCTGCCAGGGCCTTGATTTCCATATGTTTGGACACAGAGAACAGATGACACACCTCCCAGGGAAGTGGGCATTGGCAAGGGGAAGGTAAGAAGCTGAGGCCCCGGAGGCACCCCTCGACACAGTCACATGGCCCCCACCACCCTGGGACGAGAGGAGCAAGAAGGTTCCCATGACTGAGAACAGTCGGCTCCTAGGTCCCTGCCCCCTGCAGCTGGTTTATAGACTGGGTCCCGAAAATCACAACTTTTTTTTTTAATTTATTTGTTTTATTGAAGTATAGTTGACATACAATATTATGTTAGTTTCAGGTGTACTGCGTGGCGACTTGACATTTATAACAGCTTTTTCTATTCCTGCTCGGATAGCTGGGCATTTGGCCCAGCAGCCAGGTGATGACAACGGAACAGGGAGTCTGAGGCAGCCTCCTTGGGAGGAATGCTATCCCAGCCCTGGAGGTACCTCACCAGCAGTGAAGGCGTGCCGTGGGCCCAGCCTCCCTGAGGCCCAGCAGCCTCGATGTCCCCATCTGGGTCTTACTGTCAGCCAGGGCCGAAAGCAAGCCCCACCCGCTTAAAAGGATGAGAATGGACGGCCAAGGGCTGTGGGGGCACCAGCTGTCTCTGTCCACCTCAGGAGCTTTACCCAGAGATTCTTGGGGTCAGTTTGGAGACAAAGACCGGGCCAAGGGGGCAGAAGGGCGGAGATGACAAGTGGGATGGCAGGAGTAGAATAAGACTTAAAATTGTAAAGAGCTAACCTGGCCTCGTGGATTATTGTCACCTTGAAAGCATTTTGTAAAGAAGTGCCCCTTAGATCGCCAAGTCAGGGGCTCCTTTTCCACATACCCCTGAAGGGTCTCTTCTGTCATGGGGTATTATGTCAGGACCCTTCAGACTCAGGGGTGGGCAGAGTGAATACTGTGTCCTACACATCTGGGAGAACAAAAGATGCCTGATGGACATGAGTATAACCTGATTTCAGGAGGTTTATTTTAATTTCTTCAGTTCTCCAGTTCTGAAGTGAGCATCTACTGTGTCAGGATGCTCTAGCTACTAGAAAAACTGCCCAACAAGATAGGCATGGAGCTGTCTCCCAAAGTGCCATCTATTGGAGGTGATAGATATGAAATAAGGAATTACAATGTGCTTAGGTTAAGAAGGGAGAGGTTTAGAGGGTTATCGGAGCAAAGAACGAGAGGATTATATTAATCAGGTTCTTGTTTGCAAGTTGGCTTTTGAAAAGGGGAGTTTTTTAACACACAACCAGGAGTCCAAGATGTGGCCTTCAGGCACAGCTGGATCCTGGTGTCCAAATAATGCTACCAGGAATACATTCTCCATCTCTCAGCTCTGCTTCCCTCTGTATTATTTCATTCTCAGTCAGGCTTTCCTTGAGCAGTGGCAAAGGTGGTCACAGCAACTTATATTCAGTTGCTTAGCAACACCAGAGGAAGTCATGTGCCTCTTTGCCAAAAGCTTCAGGAAGAGTCCCGAGGAGTGTTTTCATTGGCCTGGCTTGGGCCATGTGACTGACCCTGACTCAGTCTCATGGCTGAGGAAGGAGGTGCTTTCCCTGATCAGATTTGCTTCATGAGCCCAGAGTCAGAAGGTGGGCTTAGCTCCACTTTTACCCGCTTGGACTGAGATTAGGGAAGGCTGGGTCACCACAAGAAAATCAAGTGCTGTTACCAAAAAGGGGAGGCAAATTGTGTGATCTTGACTACTGGGTTACCCCATAGTAGGTGAGGGCAAGGTCTCTCTATAAAAGCGTCCTGATTATTAAATGAAAAAGGGGTGATAGAATACCACCCTTTTGCAACCCCCAATGATGAGTCATTATGCGTTAATGACTGCTGTCCCCATAAAGAGAGACCGTCAGGCATTATGTCCCCCCTGTAGTCCTGCCAAAGAGATCAGCCTGAGTCCAGTCCAGTCTCTGGTGCCAGCTGCCGATTTGCGGGCAGTACGTAGGACAGAGGGACGCATTGAACTGCATCATGAGTGCATACTCAACACAGTCCAGACCATGGGCATCAGCCCAAGTCAAATGGCCTGTGTTCTTCCACAGAAAGACTAGGGAAAGGAAAGAAATGACAGCAAATGCATAGAGTAAAAGAAACTTAAATAACATGTCAAAGTTTGTAAAATGGCCAAGGCTAAACTGTAGTGCCCAGGGGTACACACTTGAATGAAAAAAAAACCCACTTAAAAATGCAAAGAATAACTATGAAAAGATAAAACCCTCCCTCCCAACTATGCTTTGCAAAAATAGAAAAATGTTTACATTTTTAAATGCAAGGAAATGGTTATTATGAAAGTTGGATGAGTGGTCACTTGTGGGGCACAGAGGGGACCATGACTGGGATGGGCACTTAGATGGGCTTCCGGGGTGGCTGGCAGTGTTCTGATGCGTGAACTTTGTTGGCGGTTGCATGGGTGTTTGCCTTAGAATAATTCATCAAGCCACACGTCTGTGTGATTTCTGTGTCTGTGTTTCACTTAAAAAGATTTTCAAAGAAAGGCGGGCAAGGATGTGAGTAGGCAAATGTACCTCGTGTCTGTTGGAGATACTTAACCTAATAGCTGTGGGATTACCTGCTGAGGAGGTGGCCTGTAGGTTGAGACTTGAAGGAAGAGTCAGAATTAACCAAGGGAAGGCGAGTGGAAAGGAAGACAGCATTCCAGGCCCGGGGAGCTGCATGTGCAAAGGCTAGTGAGACAGCGGTGCTTAAGGAAGAGTGGCAAGAGATGAAGCCAGAAAGATGGGCCCACCCACACTGTGGGGTGCTTGTAAGCCGTGTTTAGGATTGGGACTCTATCCTAAGGGCAACAGGAAGCCCAGTGCACGTGTTATCCTAGGGACAGGCATTTTTAAACGCTCACTCTGCTCCCCGCGTGGAGAATGGATTAGAGGGGGACAAGAAGAGATGCAGGGAGGTCACTCGGGAGGCTGTCACAGTCTAAATGCGGTCTTAGCCTGAACCAGGTTGGTAGCAAGAGAGAATGGAAAGAAAAGGACAGATTTGAGACATATTGGGACGGTAGGATTGACAGGTTTTGGTGAGCGGGGAGTCAGAGGTGATGGCCAGGCTTCTGGCTTGGGCAGCTAGGTGGATGCCAGTGCATCTCCTGAGTGGGGAGTGCCAGTGGAAGAGTGGTTTAAGGTAAAGAGCGTGGTACACTTGAGGTGGCTGAACGGCAGCCAGGTAGAGATCGCCCGCAGGCAGTGGGTGGAGCGGTCTGGACTAGAGCTGCAGACATGGTGGTCGTCGGCAAAGGGATGGCATTGGGAGTCCTGGGACTGAGGAGCTCACCCGGGAACACAGTGAGGAGAGAACCTGGGATGAGCCCTGGGATGCAAACATTTAAGCGGTTGGGAGGGCCGGTGGAGCTGGTGAAACACCGAGAGCAGCCAGCCAGATAGGAGGCAACCAGGAGCGTGTGGAGTCCAGAGGCCAACGGAATGGAGGGTGTGGAGACGAGCAGCCAGTGGGGCGAGCTGCTGCTGAGAGGTCCGAAAATCCAGGGACAGAGAATGGCTGCAGGATTCGGCGGGGGGACATCACAGAGACTGCTGGGAGCCAGCTTGTGGAGTGGTGAAGGCAGAAGCCAGACTGGGTGGGCTAGAAAGGGGAGGAGGGTGTGGGGAAGTGCAGCTAGGCTGGCTGTGGAGGGAGAAGAGCGGACCCAAGGGTGGAGGTCCACAGGGTTAGGAGAAGTCCTTTAGTTTTGTTTTGTTTTGTTTGCCAAGAAACGAGCTTATTTTCCCACTGTTCTTGGAGTGGAAGCTGTAGAGAGGGAGAGATGGAATGTGCAAGAGGAGCAGCAGCGAGGGCTCCAGAGCCAGGTGGAGGCCTTGGCCTCGGCAGGGTCCCAGGAGGGGCAGGGGTGCAGGTGTGGGTGCAGGTGAGTTTGGAGATTTGGTGGCTGGAAGTTGAGGCGATTCCCACCTGATGGCTTCCATGTGCTTATCATGAGGAGGGAAGGTCAGCTGCTGAAGGGTGGGGCAGTGCGGAGGAGGAGGTCTGCAGAGGTGTGGAGTGTGTGAACTAGTCGTCCTGGAGAGAAGGAGCGGGTGTGAGGAGCTGAGGAAGAGAACACAGTTCTTTTTTTTTTTTTTTTTTTAAGATTTTATTTATTTATTTTTTCCCCCCAAAGCCCCAGTAGATAGCTGCATGTCATAGCTGCACATCCTTCTAGTTGCTGTATGTGGGATGCGGCCTCAGCATGGCCGGAGAAGCGGTGCGTCGGTGCGCACCCGGGATCCGAACCCGGGCCGCCAGTAACGGAGCGCGCGCACTTAACCACTAAGCCACCGGGCCGGCCCAAGAACACAGTTCTTAGATGCAGTGGAAAGAGACTGGGGTCCGCGTGAGAAGCTGAGTGCCCCAGCCCTGTCTCTTACCACTGCTGTAACCCCAGAAGTCACATAGCCCTTGAGCTCTGTTTCCTCCTTTCTAAAGGAGGCAGTGAGAAATGCTGCCTCCTAAGATTGCTGAGATCAAATGAGAGAGCATGTGACAGTGACCTGTGAGAGGATGGCACTGCCAGTGGCCACTGATGATCAGAACAAGGCCAACAACACTATAGGACAGGTGGCCCGGAAACGCGTGACACTGGCTCCCCGGGAGTCGGGCGGGAGTCCCTCCTTGCGCGGCCGCTGTTGAACAGAGGCGAGGGGTCCCTGGGTAGCAGGGAGGAGGAGCAGGACGAGGAGGCAGCGGCCTCAGGGGCCTGTGACTAGAGCGGGGCCCGAGAGAGGGCTATTTTTTTCTGTACAGTAGAAGCCTTTCTTCCTTTCTTCTGTATAAGCACAGACCGTTCAACGCTTCGGGAATTTTTTCATCTCTGTCATTTTGTTCAATCCCCAGGAGGTGGGAAATTCGGTTCTCATCTGATAGATGAGTAGCTGAGGGACCAAATGACTTGTTCTTGATCATGCACAAATTAAATAGCAGAGTCAGGACAAGAACTTGGGCCTCGTCGTTTGGTCTGGCGGCGGTTCTGTTGAAAATTCTGCCGGCATGAGCAAGTGCAGTGAGCACAGTGCTCAAGTCCTGGCTCCTTGGCTTTCTGTTCGGTGACCTCAGGCAGATTCCTTAACTCCCCCAGTGCCTCAATTTTCCCTTCTGTAACATCCGGGCCTCTCCTTTCTTTGCCTCTCGTTCCGCTGCAGGCCTGGGTTGCCAACTACGAGAGACCCCGAATGAACGCCAACTCCCTGCTGGCCAGCCCCACGGGCCTCAGCCCCTACCTGCGCTTTGGGTGCCTCTCCTGCCGCCTCTTCTACTACCGCCTGTGGGACCTGTACAAAAAGGTGAGGGCGCAGGAGGGCGCACGCCCCGCCCCGGTCACAGCCAAGGGGACCAGGGCCTTCACCCTGCAAAGGGGCCTTCCCTCTGGCCCTGCGTTGTGGGTCCTGGAGGGGCTGAGGTGTGCAGATAGTCCAGGGGAGGTGGGGAAGAGTCTACATCCGAGAGGGGGCAGAGCTGAGCGTAACCTGAACCACTACTCAGAATACAATCCAGGGTATCGAGCAGAGCAGGCCGAGCAGAAGAGCTGACCTCAGGGTGTGATGCTGGAGGTCACGGCGGGGGGCACTCAGGGTGGGAGGTGGGGAGGGCGAGGCTGGAGCCAGAACTAAGCTGACGAGCACAGCGGCCCTCTGTGGGGCCATGTCCAGAGCATTTCAAGGGGGCGTCCAGGAGCGGCTGCTGCCCTCAATGAGGAGGAAATGACTCGGGGGGCTGCATATGGGGCCGTGCCACAGGGACAAGTAAGTCTGTGTGCATGCCCCTGCCCCAGACGGAAACAGGGCAGCACAGCCAGCTCTTCAGGTTCGTCAGGTCCTCCTTGCGTCTGCGTTGTTTCACGTTGTTTCCCGTTCTTGCCAGGATCAGGATTTTGTGGCATGGCGTGGCTTTGCCAGTTTAGTGGGCAATCTTGTGATTTTAGGAAAATCATCTGCTTGGAGGTCTGATCTCTTAAGTCCCTCATGGCCCCAGATCCAGGCTGTTGCATATAACTTATTTAATCAAGATTTCGCCTGAGCATTTTTGTGCGTGCTGATGGGAAAACTCCCTTTGAGGTTCTAGAAAGTGGATCCAGACAGGGACCCTAGGGGACAAGGAGCATGACCCGGTCTTGGGGAGTTTGGTTCCTAGGGCAGAGTCCTATAGCGATGTCCCTTTCCACTGCCTGACTCTGCAGCCCTTCTCACTGCTCAGAGCCAGGGCCTGGGGGTTCAGTCTGTGGGTACACAGCGCCACTTCTAGGGATAGTCCCTCCACGTGTCTAAGGGGTTCAGAGCCAAGAAGCTCCACATTCCTTTGTGGGAGAGACCCGAGTGACTTGATGCTGAGAGCTGGGCGAGCGTGTGTATCTACGTGCTACCCCCCAGGTGAAGCGGAACAGCACGCCCCCCCTCTCCCTGTTTGGGCAACTCCTGTGGCGAGAGTTCTTCTACACAGCAGCCACCAACAACCCCAGGTTTGACCGCATGGAGGGCAACCCCATCTGCATCCAGATCCCCTGGGACCGCAACCCCGAGGCCCTGGCCAAGTGGGCCGAGGGCAAGACAGGCTTCCCTTGGATTGACGCCATCATGACCCAGCTGAGGCAGGAGGGCTGGATCCACCACCTGGCCCGACATGCCGTGGCCTGCTTCCTCACCCGCGGGGACCTCTGGGTCAGCTGGGAGAGCGGGGTCCGGGTGAGTGCACTCGGCGGGAAGCTGGCCTGTACCCTCCCGTCAGGCCCAGCCAAGGGCACCCCCTTCTGGGCGGGGGGCTGGGCTGGGATCCCTGGGTCCAAGAGATCCCCTGCAGATCCCCCTTGGCTTGCCCTCAGCGGGAGGGCTTTGGCTCCCTTCTCCACCGGGCACGGCAGGTGGGCGCCCGGACGCTGATTGCCGCCCCCCGCATCCAGGTGTTCGACGAGCTGCTCCTGGACGCGGATTTCAGCGTGAACGCAGGCAGCTGGATGTGGCTGTCCTGCAGCGCCTTTTTCCAGCAGTTCTTCCACTGCTACTGCCCCGTGGGCTTCGGCCGCCGCACGGACCCCAGCGGAGACTACGTCAGGTGAGGGCGCGGAGCAGGCTCTCCGGCTTCTGATCGCTGTGGCCTCCTCCTGGCATGAGGGACCCTTGGCCCTTTGAAGGAGGCTCCCAGCATGCTGATGGCTTGTCGGGGTGTATGTTTCAGGCGATACCTACCCAAATTGAAAGGGTTTCCCTCTCGATACATCTATGAGCCCTGGAATGCGCCAGAGTCCGTCCAGAAGGCAGCCAAGTGCATCATTGGTGTGGACTACCCACGGCCCATCGTCAACCATGCTGAGACCAGCCGGCTCAACATTGAGCGGATGAAGCAGATTTACCAGCAGTTCTCCCGCTACCGGGGACTCTGTAAGGAGCCCCTGCCCCCAGCACCGTCCCCTAGCTCACAGAAGGGAAGGACAGCACCGCTGGGCTCAGAGGGCATAGGTGGGATTTCCAGATATTTGCGAAGGGAGACCGAGCGCTGTCTTCCGGGCTGTTGAGTGGACTTGACTTCCCGGGCACAGGACAGTGCAGGCTGGGCTGTCTCAGGCCTCTCTGAGTCGTTGTGGCCGGTGGGAAGAGATGGAACCTCAGTGTCACGGCCTAGCACTCCCTGCCTTGTTTTCACCCGCCCTGCGGCCCTCTGCAGTCCTGTGAGATCCTGATTACTCCCTCCCTCCCCCCAGGTCTGCTGGCCTCTGTCCCTTCCTGTGTGGAAGACCTCAGCAACCCAGTGGCAGAGCCCAGCTCCAGCCAGGCGGGGAGCATGAGCAGCGCGGGTGAGTAGCAGCTGGCCTCCCTGGCCTGTGCCCATCGCCAGGGCACTGCAGAACTACCAGCACTTCAGTCCCTGAGGGCTGCGGACAGAGGCCGGCACCAGCCCTTGCTCCCAGGGAGCTTACATCCACCTGGGGAGACAGAGAGCGAAGGGCCCACGCAAGAGCGTTGCAGATAACGTGCGCTTGGGGGAAAATAAGATTGAGGGACCTCATAAGAAAGGGGCTGGGGAGGGCGGTGACTTCGGGTTAGGTTATACTGGAGCGGGCAGGGAATGCCTGTCTGAGCAGGGGCCCAAGTAGTGCGCAGGAGCCAGCCTTTCTAAGAACTGGGGAAGAACATTCCAGGCAAAGGGAACAGCAAGGAAAGATGCAGCGATGGGAGTGAGCTCAGCCCATTCAAGGGACCAAGGGGAGCCAGTGTGGCCGGCATGTCCCGAGTGAGGAGCTGGAAGGAGATGAGGATGAGATGTGGCGGGAGCAGCCTTGTGCAGGAGAGGACAGTCGGTGAGGAGGGTCAGGCTCCTGTCAGCGCACTGAGAATGCACTGACCGGCGGTCAGCAGGGCGGAGCATGATCTGATCTATGCTAAAGCACACTCTGTCTGCCTTGTGGAGGGGACAGGGTGGGCAAGCGTGAGTACAGGGAGGCTAGAAAGGAGGCGACTGCAGTTGTCCGGGCAGGAGATGGCAGCTCAGCCCAGATGGTGGCAAGAAATAGAAAGAAGCAGACATATCTGCCACCTTCTTTATTTTTTTTTTTTTTTGTGAGGAAGATCAGCTCTGAGCTAACATCTGCCAATCCTCCTCTTTTTGCTGAGGAAGACTGGCCCTGGGCTAACATCGTGCCCATCTTCCTCCACTTTATATGGGACGCCGCCACAGCATGGCTTGACAAGCGGTGTGTCGGTGCGCACCCGGGACCCACACCCGGGCCGCCAGCAGCAGAGCACGCGCACTTAACCGCTCCGCCACGGGGCCGGCCCCCCTGCCACCTTCTTAACCTCCTCCCTGCAGCTGCAGGATGAGATCAGTAAGGGGAGACTGGCAAGAACTCCAGGGGTTTTCTCGTTTTCCCAGCCAGGCTGCCTGCACGGGTGAGGGCGCCGCTCATTCCTGCTTCAGGAGGCAGATGCAGGGTGGCAGAGGGAGTGCCCAGGCCCAGTCGGACTCTGGCCTGGAGCCCATGGGATTTGGGGTCTAGAAGCTGGCCCTCCTGGCTACCCACACAGTCCGTGTGACACCTTGACATGCTTCCCTACAGGCCCAAGACCCCCACCCAGTGGCCCAGCTTCCCCCAAACGCAAGCTGGAAGCAGCGGAGGAGCCACCTGGCGAGGAGCTCGGCAAACGGGCCAGGGTGGCAGAGCCGCCTGCCCCGGAGCTGCCGGGCAGGGACGTCTGAGGTGAGTGCCGGCCGCCCGTTCAGCCGCAGGGAGGAAGGGGGGCGCGGCAGGGGTTTGGAAAGCTACTGCTCTGCAAACCAGCTTAAAACCTGGTGAGAACTGCATGATTTTTTAGTATTTCAGCTCAAAAATTCTACCATTCTGACTTCTAGACCATCTAAAATTTAAAAGGAAATTTAAAAGTAAAGCCCTTTTCTCCTTTCCTAGCTAAGAAAAAAAAATTTGGGGGGCTCTTTCTACATATGCAAGTGAGTCAAATCCAACAAAAAGGAAACAGAGACCCTGCTGTGAAGCTGGGGGAGAAGCGGTCCTGGGCAGGGTCTGAGGATGCCCGAGGCCCCTCTGCCGGTGCCCGACAGGCTGTGTTCTGCAGGCAGGCCAGCAGAGGGCAGCACTCACCGTCTGAAGACAGGCAGAGGGCCGTACAGCGGCTCACGCAGCCCAGCCCCACCAAGGGCCAGAGGACCCTGGCTCCCCATCATCTGTGCCTCTTCCAGCCACTCCTCCATGCTCACCTTTCTTGCGGCTTCAGCTCTGCACTTCTTGTCTGCGCTCATCTTTCCTGGAAGCCCCCTTGAATGTCATTAAAAAAAAAAACCTAGCTCCCCCTTCCCCAAAGCAGGAAGGGCTTTTCATGCCTTTTTTGGGAAAATGTAAATTACTGTCCTCTTTGAATCATCGCAGGCTGTTCTTTATGTGCCATAGCTACATCATTAGACTGGAGGGTGATTTTCTCCATGGAGCTGACTGATTCTTTCTTCCAAGCCCCTCCACTTCCAGGCCAGGCGGGACCATCTGGTTTGAGTGTCTAGGCTTGAATGCTGGGAGAGACGGGACTGTTTGATGCTGCGCCCAGTACCCTACTAGGCTCTTTGTCGCAGACGTTGCTGATGGACAGATTGGTGCTGTCTTGTTCTAGGAGCCCAGCAACCTTAGATACTGCTTTCTTAGTTATCCCTGAGCTCTGTGATAATAGGCAAAGCTCATTCTGACTTACAAATCTGGAACTTGCCCTGCTGATACTCTGAATTTCAGGTGAAAAGACCAAAGAGCAGAGAAGTTAAATGTCTGGGTTGGGGTTGCTCAGGAAGCTAATGGCATGCAATTCATCATGACATTGTTGCCAGCAGGTGTGTGAGGAAAGGGAGCATGGGACATATAAAATGTCATATGGTGCCCATCTGCAAGGCGTTAACAGTCTGCTTAGAAAAAGAAGATGAATAACCTATAATTCCTACACAAGTGATACAGACCCTCCAAGCTTATCACAGATAGCTATTGGTGGGCTGCGGTGACCAGGGACTACAACCCAGACGTTTGCACTGTGGGGCCTGAAAGATTCATTGGATTTAGGCAGCAAGAAGGGCATTTCCGACAAGAAAAACAGCTTAACAATTTAAGTGATCTTGTCAAATTACTTAACCACTCTGAGACTCTGTTTCCTCCTATAAATTAGGTTGTTGTTGCAAAGATTAAATGATTAAATATTTGCTAGTTAGGAATGTGTGGGGCTCCTGGGCGTAGAAAATCTGACTACTGTGGCTAAAACAAACAGGGATTTATTTTTCTTACCTAATGAGGCCCAGAGCTGGGAGTTGCTGGTTTTGGTTTGGTTGCTCAACAATGTCAGAGCCTGTTTATCTCAGATTCTCTTGCTTCGTGGTCTCAAAGTGGCTGCTATAGCTTCAGGCATCAATTCATCACTCACAGTAGGAAAGAGAAAGAATAGCAGAGACAGCTGTCCCCATTCACTCAATAAGCATATCAAGTGTTCACAATTTGCCAGACACTGTTAGGCATTGGGATATGGTTGTGAGCAAGACGGACAGTCCCTTCCCTCTGGGGTGCATCTTTGTGGGAAGTGACAGACAATAAACAAATAAATGGATATGTAATATGTCAAGAGGCCCTAAGTGGCTTGAAGAAAAAATAAAGTTGGGTAAGAAGATAGAAAGTAAAAGTTAGCACACGGTGGAGGTTGCGATTTATATTATAAGAGTTGTCCAGGGGGTGCGCCTCTCTTCCTTTTTAGCAAAAAAGTAAAAGCTTTCCCAGAACATCCCTCCCCCCCCTTTTCATATTGGTCTCATGAGGCAGAACTGGGTCAGTCACAAAGCCACTCCCAAGGTGGGAAGTAGGGATCTGGATTGTCAGGATTGGTTTAGACCAGTGGCTTGACAACTTGAATGAACAACAGAATTCTCTAGAGGATTTGTTAACCCACAGATTGCTGGGCCACACCCCCAGAGTTTCTGATTCAGTAGGTCTGGGGTGGGACCTGAGAGTTTGCATTTCTAACAAGTTCCCAGCAGTTGATGATGCTGCTATTCCGGGACTGTACTTTGAGAATCATGGTTAGACCAGTCGTGACCCATTGTCTGGGCCAGGCCCATGGCCACCTGAATAAAATCTAGGTTCTCTTAGCTGGGAAGTGTGGATACTGGTAGACAGCTAACAGTGTCTGCGTCGTACACAAGGCACTTAGCCCAGTGCCTGGCTCATTTCACAAATACCCAGTAAATGGTAACTATTATTATTGTTACACATATTATCATTATTTATTTTAGAAGAATATAAGGTTACAGTTGGGTCTGATCATGGAGGGTCTTAAATGTCAGGCAGATGAGTCCTTGGTGTGCTCCCTGGGAGCTAGGGAGCATTTTGGAACAGGAGAGTGGAGTGATCACACTGGCGTTTTTGGAAGATTAACCAGGCATCGGGCTGAGACCTGCAGAGAAATGGTTGGGAGGAGAGAGCCAGCCGAGAGGCTGTAGCAGTGATGCTAAGTGGACATGACGAGGGTGCAGAGGTCATCGCCTTTCTCTTGCCTTGTAGTCCAGGGGATTGTCTGTTAACTTATTGGGATCTTAAGGACTGATTCTCAAGGTTTACTGTGCCCTTAATCATGGCTAATTGGGCGGTTAGGCCATGCTAACTGCGTGGTTGGAAGTGGGGGCCAGGAGGTCAGAGGACTTGGGCAGGTGCAGCCTTCCCTCCGAGACAGACTGGGGAAGAACGCCCGTGTTCTTTGGAAACCCTGAGAGAAGAGTATCCATGCGTTTCACTGTGTGCTGGTGGTAGGGCCTGGGCCTGAAGATGTTCAGCGTCCTCATCTGCGGAACAGTGAGAATAGCATCTTGTCAGCTGCCCTACCCATCGAGCATCCATGTTAGGGAAGGGAAATGAAACACCCTATGTGAGAAGCCTTTAAATAAGTCAAACACATCACACAGATGAAATCACGTTGCATCTTGCACAGGCTTCTCAGGGAGTCTTTGTGTTATCGTTACTTCAGTCAGAGCCAGCACCCTGGGCTGAGTGGACCACAGAGCTGGGTCCACGTGGCCTACGTGGATATAGTATTGTGTGAGAGGCAGGAGGCCGCCTCCCCTCTGTCAGTTTTAGTTGTCTGACTTGGGGCCTGATACCTAACCTTTCTGGGATGCTTTAGCTGTAAGGTGAGAATAATCATTCTTTACCAGCCTGAATGCCCCATCCTGGACCTTTTGTGGGCCCGTTTAGCTCTGAGCCCTGTGGTTTTGTGATTGTTATTTCAAATGCCCCAGGCTGTGGCAGCTCACAGGGCAGACTGATTTACAGTTTAAACTGACCTTGTGGGAAAACACGCCCTGACATCAGTAGATTCCGTGTTTACCTCAGACCCACACCAGTGTCTGTTCTGCATTTGGTTTTATTGTACAATGTTCACTAACCTGAAAAACAAGCCAGCCCCAAATAGCTCTTGTTCCAGCTGCTTCCCCGTAATCCCCAAAGCTGCTGACCGCTCAGGATTCCGTTAGCTCCAAATTGTGCAGATTTTCCTCATTGGTCCACTTATTTCACCACAGGGGAACAGCTCACGGGGTCCATTCGCCCTTCTGCTGGTACACAGCGATCTGCTGAGAGAAGCCCCATTGAACACGAAAGGTTCATGGCCAAGGAGCCCGTCTCCCCTCCCCACACCGTTCACCAGGGTGTGGTTAGCCTGGGGCTTCGCTGAGGAAAACCTGACTTCTGGAATCTCTTCATTGTTTTTATGAGACTTGTTTGGTTGTATATTGCTCCTTATGTGAAATACTGTACGTGGAAGGCCCAGGGCAGTCTGTAAAATGCCACACAGGGGAAGCGGAGACAGTGTGGTGTTCTAAAAAGAGCCCAGCTTTACGCTCAGACCAGTGTCCCCATCCCGGTCCTGCCGCCACTGCCTGGGAGACCTCGCCCGAGTTGCCTCACCTGACCTGGAAATGAAAAGTGGGGACTCGGTGTCGCCTCGCCCTCTCCCTGGCACTCACTGAGTAGCGTCCCCTGCCTCTGCTGTGCGCTGTGCCCTCCTGCACGGAGGGGTGAGGGTGTGGTGGACGTGAGGAGTTAGCCTGAGCTGAGAGCTCAGCTTTGTACCCTGTCCAGGCCCGGCTACATCGGTGTACTTCCCCGCTGCTAACTTGGGGGCTGTAGCAGACCCTCTGCCCCTCAAGCTCTTGGGTGCTGCGCTTTCCCCGGCATGGTAGCGAGAGAGTGACATCTGAGACTTGTTACGGGCTCCAAACAAAGTTTCCCCCAGACCTTGAGCTGTCGAGGTATCCTCTGCTGACAGAAGCTCATGCATGCGTGTTCTCCACGCGCCCCTCCAGGGCCAGGATGGGGGTGAGTGGTGGACTTCCAGATCAGGGTTTCTTGTTAGCAATTAAAGGATGGGAAGGGATGTGATGGCACAGGTGTCTAACTAAATTGGGCACACTGAGGGGGGCAGTTACCAACTGATTCTGTGTTCCAGCTGCTTCTGTGTTTCTTGGATTAATAACAGGTTGAGACAGTTGACAAGCGAGAGATTGATTTTTCGTGTTTTGAGTTGATTTTTCCCTTGGAGCCACATTCCTCCCTTTCCTTTCGTGCTGCTGTCATCATTTTCCTGCAAGGCCTCCTTTGATCCCTCCTGCCCCCTTTATCTGCAGGCTTGTGCCCTAGCTTGAGAACAAGAGCAGGGGGACCATCCAGTTATCTGCTGATCAAGCAGCTTGAGGAACTAGTTGAACAGGCCTTTGACTAGCTTTGTAGACAAGGACAGGCTGGGTCTTCTAAACCTTGATTTTCTGTGTTTGTGTTTTTGAACACGTCAGAGAGGCACTTGGGTTACTGGGGCTTGTCTGAGGCTAGGACACTGCTCCATCCCTTCATGAGCCTGCTCTCAGCTAAATCGTGCCCGAGTCAACATACGTCTGAACTGTTACCATTATAGTCGCCTGGCTGCACCTCACCCCTTATCTTCCAAGCTTAGGCATTGGTTCTTAACCGTTTTTGGATTAACCACCCTTTGGAGAGTCGAATGAAGGATAGATCCTCTGCCCAGAAAATTGCACCTGGTCACACACAGAAAAATGTGCTCAGAACTTCAGGGTCTTCGTGGACTGCCCCTTAAGCCTATGCTTGGACCCCTTAAGCATCCAGGGACCCCAGAATAAGAGCCTTGTTCTCGGGAATCTTCAAGCTCTCATCTTCCTCCATCCCTGAAGGTGGAGAAGAGAAGTGGAGGTGTCAGCAGGAGCGCCTGTTGTGGCAGACTCTCCAGTCCAGAAATTTTCAGTTTCAGAAGAATTATCTTCTCTTTGGCTTAACAGTAGGGGCCAGAGAGAGACCTGTGTATAAAACATGTAGCACAGTCAGCATGTTTCAGTAAACACATATACACTTTAGTAACAAATATATTTATTTGTAGTGAAAAAATATGGCTAGGTTATTATAGTACAAGTTTAAAGGGAGAAATTGTTGAACATAATACACATTTTAAAGAGTGAGGCACTCGGTACTGACCCATATGGGTACCTCCTCCTATGGTTGCTCTTTGTTTTACACAGCTTCTAGATAAATGTATCCAGATAAAATCTCCAGGTTTAACATTTGTCTGAAAAGCGTGGCATGTGTCGGAAGAGTGATTTTTGAACCCCTGACTCCAATGTCTTGAACTCTTGAGAACATTTTTCCTTTTTTATTAACATCTGAACTTCCATTTATGTTGCTCGGATATTAGTCTTCATGCCACCTTGTTGAATTTCTTTTCGTGTCCTCTAAAAGTCTTAATGAGCAATTATATAACATAGAGATAACTTACTGGTAAAAATACAGGTTTTGGAAACAGACAGACCTGGGTGTCCCTACTTGGCTCCCCCACTGCTGTCGTCTCCGGCAGCTTGCTCACCCTCTCTGGCTTCGGTATTCTCATCTGTAAAAGTGGAGGCCATATCTCCAGGGGTAATGGGACCGCAAGCTGTGTTAGTTAGCTAGAGCAGCCATAACAAAGTGCCACAGACTGGGTGACTTAGAAATTTATTCTCTCACAGTTCTGGAGGCTGGAAGTCTAAGATCAAGGTGATGCAGGGGTGGTTTCCTCTGAGGCCTCTCTCCTTGGCTTGCAGATGGCCACATCTCCCTGCCTCTTCACATGGCCTTCCCTCTGTGTGCGTCTGTGTCCTAATCTCTTTTTAGAAGGACACCAGTCATATGGGAGTAGGGCCCACCCTAATCACCTCATTTTAACTTAATTACCTTTTTAAAGACCGTCTCCAAAAACAGTCACATCCCGAGGCACTGGGGTTAGGACTTCAACATAAGAATCTTGAGGGGACACAGTTCAACCATAACACAGGTGTGCAGTGTCTGACCCACAGTACGCTTGGTAAGCCTTATTATCTGCCTCCCCAACGTCTAAACTGTGCAGACTTTTAGTGGAGCCCTGCGTGTCTGTACCCCCTTAGACACACTAGACCTGTTTCAGCAGGCGACCCAGGACTATGACAGGCTCACTCTGTCCTCTGTTATCAGGCGTGAGGCCATTTCTTCCCTCTGCCCCAGATTCAGTATGTTATAAATCTTTAAAGTGACTCATCCTGTGTCTCCTCTCTCCCCCCTCAATCCTCCAGCACCAGTGCCAGAGTTCTTTTATCTATAAGTGGAAATTTGCTCACCTGCTGATTCTCTACTCAGTCACTGCCTTCATCTTCAAAATTACTGGTCCCGGCTGGCTTCTGTTCCAGCCGTTTTTTTCTCATTCTCCATCTCCGGCAGCAGCCGCTGGGCCTTGGTTCGGAAACTGCCCTTGTCATATCTGAGCGAGTGTCACCCAAGGCCTGAAGTGAGTCTCCCATGGCCTGCCCCTCCTCCTCTGCTGCCCCCGGCCCTGCGGCAGGGGAGGCCTAGAGGGTCTGCGGGGGAGAGCTTGTCCTGCGGCAGCACCTCAGAGGGGCAGTGTGCAGGCACCCGGTGGCGTCCTGGCAACCAGCCTGTCCCCGGGTACTGTGGCCCGTGCACAGTACTGGCTCTTCCCAGTTCCCAGTCTGAGTGTCCCCAGAGAAGCAGCCAGAGGAGCTTGTGTCCCTGGGCACCTGAGTAGCCTCCTGAACGTTCCTTGTTGTACTCGCTTGTCTCTTTCAGCAGCAGCGCCGTGGCTCCATGAGCAAAGCCTGGGTGCCCGAGCAGCCGCCGTGGCAGCAGAGTACAACCTGCAGAAAAGCTGATCGCCATCACGACAGAGATGGAGCGAACCTGTGTGCGTGTGTGCGCGTGTGCAGAGGAGGGAGTGCTGTGCCTGTTTGCGTGTGCATGCATCCGTTTACACTCTTGTGACTCTGAACACTGCCCGGGCCGGAGGAGTCCCTGTAGCAGCTTCACCTCAGCCTCCAGACACCAGGCTAGAGGTATGGCAGTGACTTTCAGCCCAGACCTGTCGCTGCCAGCCAGCTGCCCTGTCTGAATAGAAGAGCGGTAGGACTCTAGCTGGGATTCTGGCATCTGCCCCCCAGCACTCGCTCCCTCTTCACATCAGACTGGGGAGCAGGAGGGCAACATTTCTGGCTCTTGTCCAGAGTGTGGGATTCTAGAGGCACCCGGAGTCGTGCTGAGTTCCTGCTTCATGACCCTGGAGGCTGGAGTGGACTGATGCTGTTCAGACATAGCCACCTGGCCTGGCTTCTTTCTTATTTTAAAATTCCCCGCCACTGGGTCCTCCAGACCCTTCCTTGGGCATCTGGGACTGAGCACGAGGCTGTAGACAGATCTGAAACTTTCCACCATCATACAGAAGTACACCAGACACCTGACCGGTGTGCTGTATGCACGGTACTATAGATGGTAGCCCAAGAAATACATCTACCATTTTGGAGCTGAAAACCTGAGTTTGGAAATAGAATCCCAGCTCTCACTGTTCCTTCCCCAGAAGCTGAGGGCTAGCCTCTGAGCTGACTGTGGGGACTCGGTGCGTCCTCCAGGAGGAGGCCAGGTTCCTGGTGGTAGAAAGACCCCTGGCTCCTCTGGCTACACTCCAGGGCACCGTAGTGCTGCCATTGAGGTCAGCTGACTCCCAGCCAGGGAAGCCATTCTAGTCTGTTCTGTAGGCTTCCAGGGCCTGCCTGGAACTGGTCAGCATCCAAGCTGCCACATCAGCTCTCCCAGTAGCTGGACACCAAGTCCCCAGGCAGTTGGATGCGGGTGGGGACTGCCAGGGACAGTTGGGAAAGGTCCAAGTAGAGATCCCACCCAGCGCGCCAACCCTTCCAGAAGCAGCAGGTGGGAGGTTTCACCCAGAGAAGCCAAGGCTTTGCATTCCAGGAGTGGCCTGTGCCTCCCGCCTCAGCCCTTCCACTGTTGGAGGCCTGTGTTGAGAAAGGTGTAATGAAGAGAGGACTGTGGGGTCAGTTGCAGCAAGTCTTCCTTCCATGCTGTGGCCTGCACTTGAGCCACAAGTGTGTGTGTGTGCGCATGCATGTGTGTGTGCGTGTGTGTGTGTGTGTGTGTGTGTGTACGTACAGGTGCGCACCTAGCTGAGAGGCTAATTCCTCTTTGGATTTTGTCCTCACGTGTAACATTAAGCTGGCCTCTGGGCCTTCTCTTCTCTACCTCCCCTGTGGCCTTTCCTAGCCTCACAGCTGTTAACTCCCTGGGCCCCAGCCCTGTCCCTCACTGTCCTCTGTCCTCGGACCAGAACCTGGGGTCATGCCCCTGTCTCCTGCATCTGTCCAGCACACTGACAGGCTTCTTCCTGAGATGTCCTCAGGTTTTCTCAGCCAGAGAGCTGCCTTTAGAGTCCAACTGTTGTATGTATGTCACCCTCACTAGGAACGTCCCGTGATCGTGTCGGGGGAGCAGGGCACGGGTGATGATGTGTATTTGCAGCCTTGGGTTGGGGGCTGCCCTGTTCCCTTAGCTCCAGGCAGGAGGAAAGAGAATCGGGGGCTGTTGCCAGAAGAGTAGAGCGAGCCTGGAAGGGCTGGTCTGAGAAACAGAAGGGCAGAGAGCTTAGGGCCAGAGTCAGTATTTATTAACTACCTTCAAATATCAGGATGATTCCCTTTTCCTGCCTATCCGATGATGGCTCTCTTCCCTAAGGTACAAGTTGGCAGGACCACCTCCCCCTACTTGTGCACCACCCCTGGCACGCTGGTCCATTCCCGGTGGAATGGAAAAATCTGCTCCCAGAGCTGGGAGGGGCCGTGTGAGGAGAGAGTACATCCAGTGGCCTGGACCTCCACAATGGCTTGGTGCCTCCCCTCTCCTGGCCCAGGTATCCCTAAGGGCTGCCACAAAGCATTGCCCCAGATCCCGACCCAAGGGCCAGCATGGGGAAGAGATGGTCGCAGGCAAAATGCACTTTATACAGAGATTTTCTATTGCTGGGAAGGTGTGTTTCTCCCACAGTTTGTTTGTGAATAGTCACTTGTTTCATAAATGTCTCACCCTGTCTGAGCAAAGCTGTGCTGTCGTCAGTCTTGTGGGAGGGCTGGGGACTGGGAGTCAGTAAGGCTGAGCCACAGTAAGCCTTAGGCTAGGACACCTGGGTTCTGCTGGACCCAGGAGCCTCTCACCCTTCCTTGGAGGTGGCGAGGAGGGGGAAGGGGGGAGATGAAATGGGAGGCTCCTACATGAGCAACTGCAGCAGACCAGAGGCAGCTCCAGAGCTTGGTCAGAGTGGGGGTCCATCAGCCAAAGTGGTACACAGCACCCTGGCCCAGGGTGGGGTTCCTGATGGCTGTCCTGTACTGACCCGGCCTCTCTGCCCACTTAGACCCCCCAGGCTGGGGATCAGTGGCAGGGCTCTCCAGGCCCTCAATCCATCCTTGCCTCAGCTCAGCCAGGTAAGCTGCAGCTGTGTGTGTGTGAGTGGAGGGAGTACAAGCCCTCTGGCTGTGGTAGGTGGTCGAGACCTGCCCATAGCCAAGCCCAGGTCCTGGATGCTGGCTTTCTCTCATGCCATCTGGCCAGAGAGTGGCCCCTCTGTGTGCAGTGTGCATGGGCTTTCCTGTAGGGGTTTCTAGCCTTGGACCACTGGGAGTGAGAGCTTTGTTAGCCCACACCCCAGCTTCCTCTGGGAAGGGGCTCAGGCAAGACCCAAGAATATCACAGGCTGCCCTGCACAGAGTGAGAAAGGGAAGAGGAACTCGAGCCTGGGACTCATCTCCTTTTTCACCCTGCTTTGAAGCTTCTGCTGGCCCCCTTCCCACCAAGACCTGGGCCTAACCTTCCCTCTCCCTTCTCCTGGCTTCTCTCTAATGTGATTTTGGCTTGGCTGTGGGAGCTAAGACACCTTTGTTCTTGAGCAAAAGGTTCTGGAAGATAGAGTTGTCCTACATACACACTCCTGAGCTCCTGAGGATGCTCCCTAGTTGAGACAAGCACACATTCTAAGGAACAGTGATTAGCCACTGTGACAAAACTGCTTTCCTGGGAGGAAAAGCCAGGCACCATAGCAGCAGATGGCTACTGTTTGGGCCTAGTGAAGGGAGCCTGAGCCAAGACAGCAGGAAAGATAAAATGGCCACCCGTCTGGGCCCAGGGGCAGAAAGAAGAGAGGCGGCCAAGGCCTTTGGCTCTAGGTACTGGGCTGTTCTCAGGGCTGGAGCTGGGGGCCTGTTTACTGCAGGACAGGTGCCTGCAGCTGCTCTCTGGGTGCTACATTGAAAGAAAAGGGGGCTGGCGTGACCAGTTGGCAGTCGAGATTTGCAAATAGGATTCTACAAGCTGTGAAACTGTTTACTCTGCCCCTTCTTCAGAGAGAGAGGTGAAGGACAGGGCCTCTGCGGTTCTGTCAGGTGGCCAGAGAAGCCAGTGAGGTTTGGCCAGAGACTCTAGGAGCCACCAAAGCTGGGGCCCTGGCCTTGGCCAACAGCCTGAATGTCTAGCAGTCCACACTCTGAAAAACTCACAAGCTGAACCCTCTGAGGGGAGAGAAGATCAAGAGGAAACCATGGCCCACACCTAGCACAGGCAGAGGTGCTGGAGGAAACAGAAAAACCACCAAAAGAATCCCAAGAAGTCTGGGGCCAGCCCTGTGGCTTAGCGGTTAAGTGCGCGCGCTCTGCTGCTGGCGGCCTGGGTTCGGAGGCCGGATCCCGGGTGCGCACCGACGCACCGCTTCTCCGGCCATGCTGAGGTGGTGTGCCACGTACAGCAACTAGAGGGATGTGCAGCTATGACATACAACTATCTACTGGGGCTTTGGGGAAAAAGAGGAAGAGGATTGGCAATAGATGTTAGCTCAGAGCCGGTCTTCTCAGTAAAAAGAGGATTAGCATGGATGTTAGCTCAGGGCTGATCTTCCTCACACACACACACACACACAAAGAATCCCAAGAAGTCAACTGTGGGGGCAGGAGGAAAGGTCCCAAGTCTTAGAATGTAAGAAGCCAGCTATGGGGTGTCTGTGGTTGCAAAAGAGGGGTGCTCTTCAGGAAATGCAACTGAGGTGCTAAGTGAGAAGAAGGAGTATTCTGGGAAAGTCCCTACCTGAGGGAGAAGCTGAGAGACAAGCCAAGAGGGGCTCAGTTCACCATTAGTAGCTGTTTGAGGCTGAAGGGGGGCTTGGCTCAGTCTTTAGAGAGGAGACCCTCTAGGGAGAGTCCTTGGAAGGGTCCCATCGAGGTAAGGGGACAAGATGGAGTGAGACCTGGATCCCAGAGGGAAGTGGGGTGTCCCAGCCTCCGATGACAACACATTTTACGTTTCATTCTCACAACTGTGAGAGGGACCATTATTGTCCCCATTTCACGGATGAGAAAACCAACCTCAGGACTATTAAGTCATTAATGCAAGGCCACACCACCTATGCACTTGGGGAGCCAGGCTGTGACTTCACACCACCTGACTCCAAACCTGTCTGCTCTAGGACCTGGCCTGACACCCTCTCGGCTTCCTCCATGACCCTCCTTTCCTGTCTGCCACCTTTGTCTGCTGCGGGGGGCCAACTAGGGCCCTGGGGACCCGGATCCCGCCAGTAGTTACCTGATACCCAAGCTCTAGGCCCACCCTGAGGGGCCGAGGGGAGTGCTTTGCGGGAGGGGGAAACGAGGAAGAGGAGAAGTGTGGGACTGAGGGCGGGGTGGGGCCAAGCCCGGGAGCCGCGGCTTCAGCACCTCGGAGAGCGCCGGCGGGGCGGGGCCCGCGGGCCGGGGGCGGGCCGGGGGCGGGGCGCAGAGACGGCGGGGCCCCGGGGCGCGCGGAGGCGCTCGCGCCGGAGCCGAGAGCGGCGCGCGGTCCAGCCGCGCCCTGCCCTGCGCAGGTGCGCCCGGCGCGCCCGCCCCAGCCCGAGCCCCGCGGCGGCGGCGGCCTCTCGCCGCGCCCCCGCCTCCTTCCCCGCCGTCGCCGCCGCCTCCGCGCCGCGCTCCGCCCGGATGGCCAGGGCTGTGCCGGAGAATGGCGGAGCGAGAGAGCGGCGGCTTGGGCGGGGGGGCCGCGTCCCCGCCTGCCGCCTCCCCGTTCCTGGGGCTGCACATCGCGTCGCCGCCCAATTTCAGGTGAGAATCCCCGGCCGCCGCGCCGCGCCCCGCCCTTTGGCCCCGACTGATCTGCCCCGGCTCCCCTCCCCCCGGCCCCGACACCCACACCCCAGACCTCGGGAACCGGAGGGCGGCGTGGGGATGGGGTCTCTTCCCCGGACAGAGCCCCCAGAATCCCGCTCAGCCTCCAGTCCAGACTGATCGCCGCCGCGTATCCCTGGTGCAGCTCCCTCCGCCATTCCATGTCCTAGGCTAGAAGATTCTGAGGTGGAATTGGAGGAGGGGGCGCGGAGGCCGCCGTCTTTCCCACTTGGGGGCGGCGGCGGGGCCTGGTGGGGTCTGGAGTGAGATCTCCGAGGAGGCAGGTAGGCTGGGGCTTTGCCTGTGGCCAGTGCGAAGGCTTCTGAATAGAGATGGAAGCAGGCTGGGGTGCCCCGCGGGTCCCAGTTTCTTGGTGCTGGAAGAAGGGAGTCGTGGGCCCTTCCCCCAGCCCTGCCTGGCCAGAGGGGTCTAACTCCCAGGAACCTCTGTGGATTTGGGCAAGCGCTGACCTGGTCAGGTGTGTGCAGGTGCGGAAGGCTCAGCCTCAACCCGGAGATCCTAGGCCCCCCTGTGGGAGGGGGAGTCTGGTTTGGATGGCCCGGGAGTAGCGAGGAACATGGGGGCGGGGTCCCTGCTGGGGTAAGTACCCAGGACCCTGACCTGAGCTCCCCCTTTACCCCCCTCCTTGAACCTTTCTGATATTAGGTCGTTGGGAAGTGGATTTCAGAGAAGTGGACAATGGATGTTGTGGGGGAAGGTCCCTCCCCCATAATCCTGGCCCCAGTTGGAGAGGAGGAAGAGGAGGGTGTAGCTGCTACAGTACCTAGGAGAAGGAGGCCTAGACGAACCCCATCTCCATCTAATGAGCTGGCGCCTTCCCCTCTCCTGGGGCCCCCACCCCAGCCGGCCCCAGCTGGGCCCTGGCCTACCCCTCTTCTGACCAGGGGGTTGCTGGCTCCCTGGCCCTCAGGTGGGCAGGGGCCCCTGGGGATCTCTAATGGCATCATCAGGACTAGAAATCTCCCCGAGGCTCTGAGCTGAGCGTGGAAGACCAGAAGGAGGGGACCAGATGGAGGAGGCCAAGCCTGAAGGCTGGAGGGCTGGGGTCTTTGTGGTTAGTGCCTCAGAGTACCAGGCTGAGGTCTGAGACTGACTCCACCTGACATGATACACACTGCCTTCCTACCAGGAGGCCCCTCTGCAGTGGAAGAGCATGGAGCTCAGAGGGACCTGGGTTCAAATCCTGGCTCCACCACTTGCTAGTTGCATGACCTGGGTGATTTTGTCCTCTCTGAGTTCCATCTGTTAGGTAAGCTAATTAATATTGATTCCTTAATGTACATCAAGTCGGTGCTCCACCAGGGTCAGCCCCCGTGTTAGCCGGCATTTATATAGCTCATTACCATTCAAAGCGTTTTCCCAGAGCTGGCTCATTTAACTCTCACAACCACCCTGGGCTGGGTATCGGTCTGCCCATTTTATAGATGAGGAGACTGAGATTCAGAAAGCAGGGGACTTGCCTGAGGAACCCGAGGATGTCAGAGCCTGAGGCTGGACTGGAACCCAAGTCTGTGTGTGTTCAGTCCACTTTACCTCCAGGCCCTGCTTCTGGCCCAGAGGGCAGCTTTGCCCACCCCGCCCCCCCATCCCCACGTGACAGAGGACAGAGCACTCCATCCAGCCCTGCCCCTGGCTGTCAGGTCACCATGGACACGTCAGCAAGAGGAGCTGACGTGGCAGATGCCAGCCAGTGAGTGTATCTGGCCCTGGGCCTGGTGGGCGCAGGTGGCAGTACGCCAAGGCTGTGGTGTGGGCCGGCCCTCCAGGACACCGTGGCCTGGCCGTGGACAAGGCCAGCTTGTGGGAATAATCAGGGCCGTGTCTCCAGCCCCACGTGACCTACCCCGCCTGCCCTGGCAGCCCCCGCTGCCCTTTCCCTGGGCCCAACTTGGTTTAACCCAGGGTGGTTACTGCTCTCTCGTGGCTCTTTGGTGGGGTCCTGGATCTGACTCAGCTGAGTTTGAGTCCTGGCTCGGCCTTCTTAGCCATGTACCAAGACTGGGCACTTGACCTTCTGAGCCTGTTTCTTCTCCGTGATGCCGGCTTTAGCACCTGCTCAGGGCAGTCCTAAGACTCGGATGAGAGGGCACATGTTGAGTGTTTCAAGGGCTGTGGAAAGCTGCATTCATACAGAGCTGTTTTTTTAATATTGTTGTTATTATTGTGTGTGTACCCTCAGCACCACTGTCAGCTTCCAAAAGGCATAAGAAGTCAACACCTAAACTTTGGTTTGCCCAATGGCTGGCACAGAGTAGGTGCTCGGTAATGCCTTAGCGGTTTCTTATTTAATGAGGGAGGAACCCGGATGCTGGCGTCCTGGAGTACAGAGAGTAGCAGGGCCTGCTCTCAGGGAAGAACAGTGGGAAGCACTGGCCCTCGGGACCGTCTCTTCCCCGGGCACCACTCTCGGTGCTTTCTGTGCAAGAGCATTTAGTCCTCACCAGAACCGTACAAACAGAGTGTTATTATTATCCCCACTCTACAGATGAAGAAACTGAGGCATAAAGAGGTTAGGGAAGTGGCAGAGCTGGGGTTGGAACGCAGGCAATCTGATTTCAGAGCCACGCTGAAAGGAGGGAGCCCTGGCACACTGGGGGAGACTTTGTGGAGGGGTGACCCAGGCGTGGAGCTGGAGGGGTGTCGAGCATTCTTCTGTTGGTAGTTGGTTTGAATAAATATGTGTTTGTTTCTGATTATAGAAATGCGCCAACCAGTGACTAGTAGTTCCCTCCGGATATGGTATGAGGGGAGGGATTTTCACTTGTTTTACATACTTCTGTATTATTTGACTTCTTATTTCTATAACAAGCATAGGTTAATTCTGTAACTTACAAAATAATAAAAGAAAATTCCAAACTAAAGTGATACATGTTCATTATAAGGAAAACTCTAGAAAAGAGATTTGGAAACTTATGCAATGGATACATTGAGCTGGGACGGGGGACGACAGGGAGGGACAGTGGGACAGTCCATGTGGGAGGGACAAAGGATGCTCGCGGAAAGTAAAGCGAGCAGCCTGCCCTGGCTGTGTGGAAGAGGAGTTGGGGATGAGAGAGACCTTAGAAATCAGCTCATCCAAACTACTCCCCTCCCCTTTTACTTAGGAGAAGACAAGAGAGAGTGAGTGGCTTCCTTGAGAACACACAGCAAGTCAGTGGCAGAGCTGGGACAGAACCTGGGCCTCATAACTCCCTGGATGGAGTTCTCTGCACCCTACCACACCGCCTCAGGGATGAGAGATGAGGTCACTGAAGAGTGCAGAGACCTCCTTATTCATCTCTTCATGAGGTCGTACGCGCTTGGCTGTTCCTTTATTCACTCAACAAATATATGCACTTTGCCAGGCTCAACAGAGAGACACTCCAGAGGCACAGACATGGGCCTGGCCATGATGCAGGTGACAGTGTAGGAGGGAGACAGACAGACAAGGCCGTACAAGACAGGCTGGTAGGTGAGATGGTGACCCAGGTGAGGGGCCGGGGGAAGCCAGGCCCTGTGCCTCAGGAAGGGTTCATCTCAGCTTGAGAAGAAGTGAAGCAGCATGGTCTGGGGCAAGTGGAGGGCAGGCAGGCAGGAACCTGTAGGCCGTGTTGAGACACTGGCCTGTCCACGAACAAGCAGTGGGAACCAGCAAGGGTTTAGGAGGCAGGGAACGACAGCCTTGGATGCCATCTTGGGATGATCACTCTGGCTGCTGGGTAGAGAGTGGACGGGGAGGCAGGGAGACCACTGGGAGACCGGCCATCCCGCTGGTGAGAAGGAGGGGTGGGGAGGATGTGAGGAAGATTTAGAGGTTGGTTAGCCCACTTGGTGAGGGAGCTGGTGCAAGGGGTAGATAGAGGAGAGACAGGAGTCCAGGCTGATGCTATGCCCCCAGGGGATGGGGTGCCCTGTGGAAGATGAGAGGTTTGGCGAGCAAGGCGGTGAAATCTTTAGGAGACCTGCTGAATCTGAGGCTGGTGATGGTTGGGAGACCCAACTGGAAGACTCAAGCAGGCAGTTGGCTTGGGGTCTGGAGCTCAGAGGAGAGGATTGGCCTGGGGCCAGAGACCCTGGGAGTCTCATCTCAGAGAGAGAGAGAGAGACAGCCATTGAAGCCTCAGAGGGAACATCGCTACCCAGGGAGACAGCAGAGTGACGGGAGATGGCCAGGGACCAGGCTGAGGAGTGCCAGCCCTGTGATCTGTTCAGCCGGCCATGGTGGGGGGGTGGGGAACGGAAAAGCTGTTGCTGCCGGAGCTGCCCTCCCCCAGCCTGAAGCCCGGGGCAGCTCCCCCTGGCCCGGGGCCTGATGAACCTCCAGTGTGGGGACAGAGTGTTGACTTGGCCCAGGCAGAATGTCAACCTGTTCTTTGATGTCACAGCCTTAAAGTTGGTCTCTGGATTCTTGGGACTGGGCCACAACCCAGCTATAGCTTGGAGCCCCAGTGGATCCCACAGATTGGGTCACTGCCACCACCCCTTGGAGATTCTTACCTGGTGTGGGTGACATCTCTGTCCCCTGGCCCATTGTATTCATTCAGAAAATCTCTAGGAGCATCAGCCATGTGCCTTGCCTCGTTCTGGCACTGGAGATACACGTGGTGCTGTCATGGAGCATCCAGTGTCACAGTCAACCGGCACTTCCTTTAATAGGCATTATTTAGTGCCTGCGGTGTACAGGCTTTGTGCGTGGATTAGAGCAGGGGTGGAAAGTCAGTGCCAGAGTGAACGTGGTGGCGTCTGCCCTCAGGAACACAGCCCTGAGAGAGGGCAGGCAGCCCAGAACCAGGACTGGGAGCCTGGCGCTAGGTTGGTGTCACCCAGTTCAGAAAGTTTGTCAAGGAGAGCGGAGGAGCAAAGATCCCCCTGGACCCAACCACATCTCACACCATGGCCGCGTTAGCGCTTCTTCCTGTATGGGGTTCATCATGGGACACCATAAGGTCATATATTCTGTCTTTCTACTCGTTATGTCAGTTGCCATTTTCCACATTAATTCACAGACTTTATGATGTTCATGCAAAGACGGCACAATAGTCCAACCGCAGATGGAATTCCATCCACTGGACGGCCACAGTGTAACCGCCCCCTGGTGCTGGGCTCTTTGGCAGTTTTCACTTGTCTGCTGTTATGGGGAATAGGTGTCCTTGTGTATAAAGGTTTTTCCAGGGGCCAGCCTGGTGGCGTAGTGGTTAGGTTCGCACACTCTACTTCAGCAACCCAGGATTCGCGGATTCAGATCCCGGGCATGGACCTGCAAACCACTTATCAAGTCATGCTGTGGCAGCGTCCCACGTATAAAATAGAGGAAAATGGGCACAGGTGTTAGCTCAGGGCCAATCTTCCTCAGGAAAAAAAACAAAAAAGTTTTTCCACTGTGGGAATGTTTTCTCGGGGCAGTTTCCTACAAGTTGAATCGCCAATCCCAGAGTTCTTGTTCCGTCTCAGCGTCAAGGAGTTTAAACTGATCAGACACATTCTAACCCCTTCGTGGGTTGGATTCAGTTTTCACTGGAGGTGACGCCAGTGCGGACATGGTCGGGAAGAGAATTCCAGACCACAGCAACACACCCAGCCTGACACCCAGCGCTAGGAGTGGGATGGAGAGAGGGTTCTGAGGATGAGGCTGGGCTTGGCTCGCCCCTAGCCTGCTTTTCAGCCAGTGCCACCTTCCCAGGGGCCTACACATCCTACCCTAGACTCTGACATAGGTGAGGACACAGGAAGTTAAGCTGAAAGGGGAACTGACTTCGAGATTCCCAAGGGGAAAATCTAGAAGGAGCTGGGGACACCAGTGGCTCATTCATCCAACAACATTTATGAAGTACCTATTAGACGCCACACATTGTTGGGCAAGAGAGAGACGATCCTGCCCTCATGGAGCACCTGCCTCTAGGGGGAGCCCACCACTAGTCGCTACAACCCAAAGTCCGGAACTACCCGCCAGAGGGACTGAGAGAGCCAGTGGTAGGACTGTTTGGCCTGGTCAGGGAGGTCAGAGAAGGCTCTGTTGAGGGAGCCTGTGGGGCAGGAGCCTAGAGAGTTGGGGGCGGGGTGGGAGGCCTGGGAGGGCGAAGATACAGGCTAGAGGGGACGGGAGGCCCTTCAGGCCACAGGTGAGAATTTTAGCCTCTTTCCCTAAGGGCCAGGGGAAGCTATTGAAGGTTCTGAGCTGGGGACGGGTGACAAGCCCAGATTTGCATTTCAAATGTGGGTTTTGGTTGCCCAGTGGAGAATGGCTGTAGGGGAACCTGCTTAGAGAGGAGCAGCTGATCCACAGGTGTCCTGAGAACCCACTGGGAGCCAGCTCTGCTTAGCACTCCGAGGGCAGCAGAGAGACAGGCTGGACCCTTGGACCGTAGATGCTCTCTGTCGCAAGAAGGGCCTGTGGGGCACTGTGGCTGGGACCCAAGGTCACTCAGCTGGCATCCTCACCTCACTCCAGGAGAGCCAGGAACAGGAAGAAGAGAATGGCCTCCCCCACAGCCAAATGCCTGGCTCCGATTTGGCCTTGCTCAGCTAAAGCCTCAGCACTTTACCACTTAACCCTTACTCTGCGTACACTTCTAGCTCAGCCCTGGGTTGAAACAGCAAATTAGAAAGGGCTGGGACTGCTGTAGGCGGTGCGGGGGTAACAGGGAGATGTGCCAGCACGTGGCCAGGGAGAGGCCATGAAATCAACATCAGAACACAAAAGGCACGTTTGTTCATTGAGAGCTCAGCTTGGGAAGGGGTGGGGGGCCCAGAGGATGGCATGTTCAGAATGCAGTGAGCAGCCCGCGTGGACAGAAGACAGGACTGGGGCACTGGAGTAGGAGGAGACAAGGAGATGCAGGAGGAGGGGGCCTCGAATATAAAGATAGACCCCAAAGTTCAGGGAGGTCTCAAGAGACCAAACTCATGACAGAGTCACCAAATGTTAATATGGATGAGACCTCGGGACCCATGACACCCGAATGGGCAAAGGGCAAGCACTACCCATTGATCGGCAGTGATCCCTCCAAAGGGAAGTTGCTGAGTCTCCAGATCTAAAGGTGAGGGATGCTGGCCTGGGAGGGTTGTGTGATTGAGCTGGAGGTGTCCTCCTGGTGCTCAGGGCTCAGGTTTCCCAGAAGATGGATGGGCGGGGTCAGGAAGGAACCCCCCTCCCTCCTTCCTTCCCTCCTGCCCTCCATCTTTTCCCTCCTCCCCTTCCTCCCCACAGTTGCCTTCCCTGAGCCTGGCGGGACCAAGGGTCTGTTTAGCCCTGCCTCTACACAGGGTCTCTGGGGGCTTTAGCTGGGAGACCCAGAACATCCGGTGCCTGGAGAAGCGAGAGGAGAGAGCAGGGTCGGGCCAGGAGGGGGTAACTTGCACAGGGGACTCCTTGACCAGTCCACCCCCTTGATCGTTGGTCGTGACCTCCTGACAGCACTCTGCAATTCACAAACACTCCGCTCTGCTAGTCTCCCCAGCAACCTTGAGGTGGGTGGGCAGGTATGGGTGGCCTCATTTTATATGTGGGAAACTGAGGCACCTTATGTCTGAGCCTTAGGGTTCCTCATCTGTAAAATGGGTGAAATAAAACCCTCTCCCAAGGCTGGAGTGAGGATTAAGTGAAATGCAGAGCGTGAAGAAGGTCAGCGACCAGGACACAGCAGCTGCTCAGGAGATGGAGTGGCTGCTTTTCATAAGTGAAGGAGTCAGGATTTGATCTCAGGCCTCCTGCTCCAAGCCTGAGATGGGGACCATTCTGCCGTCCTGCCTCGCTGATGAGATAAAAGTCAGATAAGGAGTTCCCTCGACCCACCCCACTGGGGCCCTTTCCACCACTGGCCAGTTCACCCAGTTCCCTCATCTGTAAAGGATGGTACAGCTGTCCCTGCTGACCCCCGGACCTGCCGTCCTAGGAAGTGGGAATGTCGGGTGATGCCCGGGGTGTAGAGATGAGCCGAGAGGCCCCCAGCCCAGGTCCAAGCCAGACCCTGCAGGCCTGCCCCCAACACTTGGGTTTGAGAGGAGTGAGTAGAGGCTAAGGGTGACCCCGACACATGTAGCAGGCATGTACTGAGTGCCCAGGGTATGCACAATGACCTCGCCCGCTCTGTCCTCCAGGAGCATACAGGCCAGCCTGGAGCTGGGAGGGAGGGGCCCTGTATCCATCACCTGCTGGGTACAGGGTAGGGAATGTGAACTCCGTCACCTCTGGGGCAGCCTGGGGGGTATCTGATGGAGGCCTGGTCCTGTCTGCTCCACCGCCCTGCCTTCCATCCACGCAGAAGGTGGCACCAAACACAAGTGAGGGGACGACAGGGGACCAGTGAGTGTTGCCAGGAGGGCTGCAGGGCACCGACACAGGGCGTCGGGGGGCAGCCAGGAGGGCTTCCTGGAGTGGGCTTAACTGAGCCTTCTTCCAGCAAGCGCACGTTGAGAGCCTGCCATGTGCTCCATCCAGGCGCTGGGTTAGACACCGGGAGGCAGGTGCAGGAGGCACAGATGATCACACAGCTGGAGACCTTGAATCCCAGGCCAAGGAGTCGGCCGCTAGCAGGGAACCCTGGCGAGTTTTGAGTCGGGGGCCAAAGGGTGGTGTTTTGGCAGCTTTGCCTGATAGCGGTGGGTGGGATGGAGTGGTACAGCGTGGGGAGACTGAGGCAGGCCGGCCAGTGGGGAGGTCTGGGACTGGGGAGGTGGGAGCTGGACCAGGGCTGGGCAGTGAGGAAGAGGAGAGGCAGATGTGCACAGGGATCACCGGCAGAGCAGGGGGCCTCTGAGGGCACCTCGGGGTCAGATGCCCGGTGGTCCTGTGGCTCCCTGATGCTGGCTGAGTCCCAGGGGTGCCTTCTCTGTGACTGTCCAGGCAGCTGGTGTGTACTGACCATTCACTTAGTGCCGGCCACTCGGTTCTCTTCCCGGGGCCAGAGATGCCACCCAGCCCTGGCCCTCCTCCCCAGCCTCCTCCCCAGCGTGGAACCCCCACTTCCATGCCACACCCTCTGCCAGCCCTAGGGAACCTACCTCCCCCGGGCTCTAGGTCAGAAGAGGCCTTAAAGAGCCTCTTAAAGAGTCCATCCAGTCCCCTTGCCCCGGTCAGAATTCCTCTCTGCCGTTCCCTCCAGGGGCCTTCCAGCTGCTGCTTATGTCACTCCACAGCGACAGGAGGCTCATTAGCTCCCAGGCCGCCCTTCCAGCCCTGCTCCGAGAGGCCCACACATGGTCTGCTCCTGCCCTGCAGCCTCCCGTGCCCATAGGCACTTCCTGGGTGCCGAAGGATGGAGCCCTGGTGGGGGGAGGGGGGATGAGAGATAGCACGGACCCACCCTAGTCGGCACTGTCTGGACGCCTCCTGGGCCCACAGAAGCCGCCTGCATGAGGTGTGGGGGCTGAGCGTGTAGCTGTGCGGGTGGGGCATCCATTCATGGAGAATTTCGGAAGCCCCCCGTCTCACCACCAGGCACCCTGAGTATGGCGCTGGCCCTTTAAAGCAGATCAGGGGCTGTCTTTTGCGGGGGAATCATCCCAGATTTCCGCCATCTGCTTACAAGCCTGGGCCAGGGAGGGGGGCCACCCAGCCCCCGACAGGGGCATTGGAAGGGCAGGTGGAGCGGCAGCATCGATTGCGGTAACCTGATCCCGAGGGGGAGGCGGCAACGACAGCGGCAGCGGCGCATCGGGAGGAAGCTGCCTGCAGCCGAGGGCTGGGCCGGGAGGAGCCGGGGCCAGGGCCGGGGCCGGGGTCGGCAGCTGCTGCCTCCTCTCCCGGCCCCTCTATTTTTAATGAGCTCCCCAGGCTTCTGCAGCAGGCAGGACGCAGAAAGGCAGGCCCTGGCGGTGGAGGCCCCAGGCCCCAGCCCTGCCCCGAGCCCTGGCCCCCCCACCCTTCTGGGCATGAGAGGGTGGCTCTGGGGCCCCACAGCCCCCCGGCCGGGCAGGGCTCTCCATGCAGCTGGTGCTGAAGATGGATTCAAGCCCAGACAATGACAGCTGGTTGGAGGACCACTGGGAGCGCTGGTAGGGGATGTGGGGGCCGGTGGGGGAGGGGGGAAGTGTGGGGGCAGCTCCATTGCCCTCTGGGTCTCTGTTTGGTCTGACTGAGGCAAGAGGTGGGGGGATGGGCCTCCTAAGATCCCCTGGGGGCTGGGCCACCCCCTCTCCTGGGTGACCTTGGACTGGTGGGTCTCCCTTGCTGTCTGCCTCAGTCTCCTGGTCTTATTTAGGAAGAGGCTCAGAATTCCCCCCAACTTTCCCAACAGAATTCTCCCAAATGTCCCACCCACACCAAACCAGGCAGAGTGCCTAGGGTTGGGGTGCGCAGGTGCAGGGGGCAGGCGGGCACCGCAGTGGCTGGCACAGCCCTCTGGGTGGGGGCACAGGGCTGGCCTGGGGGGGAGGGTTCTAGTGCGGCCAGTGAGAGTTCTGGTGCTGAAGTGCTCTGGTCACCTCCTGAGCTCACGACACCTCCCACCCCAACCTGGAGCCTTCTCTGACCCCATCTGGGCAGCCTCCTGTTCAGGGTCCCTATGCTGAGCAAGGCGCTTTCGTGGTTGAAGAGATGAGACCGAGAACACAGAAGGGGGCATAAGTGTCTCCTGTGTCTCCTGGGACGGGCTGAACCCATCCACCCTGTCACCAGAGAGCTCAAGAGGCCTGGGCTTTCCTGGGCTGGGGGCGCGGAGCACTCTCTGGGGCTGGGGAGGGGCCTCTGCCAGCACCTTGGGTTTCATTGCTGCACAGATTGCCCAGGGAGCACCCCCCAACCCCCCCCCCCGCCCGCCCCCGGCATCCCTTGGCGTCTCTTCTCATCTCTCTGCCTTCTCCATGGGTGAACTGGCCTGGGCACCTGCCTTGACCCTGGGAGGCATTTCTCTGGCAGAGCTGAGGTCCTGACCAGCTAGGCCTTCTAGGCACTGCCTCCTGGTTGGCAACAGGATGGCCAACTCCCAACCGGGAGGAGCTACAATAGCCCAGAGCCTCCCCTTCCACTGCCACCCCAGGACGACTGCCTTTTGGCATGAGCCCAGAACTCTCTCCTTGCCTGGTAGTTATCCCTTGCATGGGCGCAGGTGGACCCCAAGTCCCATCTTGGGGGCTGTGATCTGCCTTCGAGGGGCTGCCCCTTGGAAGAGGTACTAGGGGGACATCAGTGGGCTGAGCAGTCCCCCTGTGTTGTAACTTTGGCTTCCTGTCCCCACAGGCTCACCCATGACATCAGCCTGGAGGAGTTTGAGGATGAAGACCTCTCGGAGATCACCGACGAGTGTGGCATCAGCCTGCAGTGCAAAGACACCCTGTCCTTACGGGTAAGGGCGGGCTCCCGGGAGCCCGAGTGAGGTGGCAGGACGGGCAGGGACAGGCCTGAGGGAACCCCCATGTCCACAGAGGCCTTCAGCATCCTTACAGCACCCTCGTTAAATGAAATAACATGCAGGAAACATCCAGTACAGTGCTGGCACATCTTGGGTGCTTAATCAGAATTTTTTTTTTTTTGCCAGGGGCTAAGGCAGGAGGCAACTCCTTCAACTGCCCACAGGAAGGGAGAGGGCAGCAGGTCTCGAGATCTAGGACAGTAGCAATTAGGGCCAGAGTTAAAGAAGGCTCAGGGCTCCCCTAAATCCTTTCAGAGAGGCCTTGGCAGAGGGCCAGAGGCAGAGCAGGGTGGAGTCTGGTGGAAGCTGCAGTGCTTTGGGGCAGGAACAAAGAGCCAGGGTGCTCCCTCCGCTGCCGTTGCCCCAAGCCACACCGCCCAGCCTCGCCGACCCTCTCTGGCCTGCAGCCCTCAAGGCCCCTCTGGAGGGTTACCCAGCATGGCTGCTGCTTGTGGCCCCTAGGGCAGATGGCTGTCTCCGTTCCCGAAGTTCTAAATCCTGCCAGGAGTCCTCAGCATCTGGGGAGCCTGGGCCAGAGAGGAGTCCCCCTGTGTCTTTTCGGAATAGGAAGAAGGGACTGCTAGCCAGAAAATGGAAGGCAAAGCACAGGGCTGGGTGGCAGAGCCCAGAGCCTCTCAGCCTCCAGGAGGGGGCAGCCAAAGCAGACATGGTGTTAAGAGAGTGGTTAGCAGAGGGGGGCCGCAGTGTGAGTGGGGTGGGGTGCCTGTCTCTGTGTTGCCCTCCTGTTGTCCCCAGAGATTCTGTAAGCTCTGTGAGACGAGAGGAAACCAAGGGGTGAGGATAACCCTCCAGTACTTATACCCCAACCCTCCACTTTCTGGCCAGGCCAGCAAGGGATGGAGGCAGAGACCACTTATTCTGGACTTGGGGAAGGGTCCCAGGCCCTGATATAGCTTCTCTAAGGTCGTACACTTGTTCTGGACTCCCACACCACCCTCTTCCCCGACATGCACCAGCAGAGCCTTGGAGAGGGGGTCTCTGCAACCAGCCAGGGCCCTGAGGCAGTACTAGCTAGGGCTGTGCCTTGTGGGGCCTTAGACAAGCTCCAGGGGGCTCGCACACACTCTTGCTAGTGAGTCCTCACCTCTCTGGCGAGCTGGGAGGCAGTTAACTGGTGAGGGAGTTGGAGGGTCAGGGGATCTGTCCAAGGTGCCAGGAGTTGGTGGCAGAGCTGGAACTAGAACGGGGCTCTGAACTGTCAAGGTTAGGCTGGCCTGAGGGCAAATCTCAGGTTGGAGGGGCCTCGGCCTGTGGACAGGGCGGGTGGGGGATGCCACTGCCTCGTCCAGGTGCCCCCAACTTGCCCCTTCCCTTCCACATCCCTCTTCCGGTCACGCTCAGGTCCTCCTCCCGCAATCCCTCGCCTGGCTGAGACTTTTCCCCGCTGCTCCCTTCAAATGCTAACTCCCCTCCCTTGTGGGGCCCGAACTCCTTAGCGACCCTGCGTCCCCATGGCAACAGCGGTGACCTCACTCTGGGCTCGGCTTACAACCCGGTGAGGTCACCGGCTGTTGCCAAGGGAACGGGAGGGTGCAAAGAGTCAGGAACGGGGGGCCGTGGGGAGGAGAGAGGTGTGAACTGTCAAAAGGCGCCGGCTGGCGTGGGGAGGAGGCGGCCTCGCGCATGCTCGCGGGGGGCAGGAGGGCGCGGCCCCCTCTCGCCGGGCCCCTGTCCGGCTCCCTCTCTCCCCCCCTTGGCGGTGGCGTAATGGACTCGCCCGGGCGGGGGGCGGAGCGCGGTGGCCTCGGCCCCGCCCCCTGACGCCCCTCCGTCCGCGCGCAGCCCCCGCGCGCCGGGCTGCTTTCTGGGGGCGGCGTCGGCGCGGCGAGCCGGCTGCAGGCCGAGATGCTGCAGATGGACCTGATCGACGCGGCGAGCGACACTCCCGGCGCCGAGGACGACGAGGAGGAGGACGAGGAGGAGCGCGCGGCGCGGCGGCCGGGAGCGGGGCCGCCCGAGGCCGAGCCCCGCCAGGAGCCGGCGCCCCGCGGCCAGGGCCAGGGCCAGGGCCAGGGCCCGGGCGTCGGGGACACGTACCGGCCCAAGCGGCCCACCACGCTCAACCTCTTCCCGCAGGTGCCGCGGTCTCAGGTGAGGCGCGCGGCGTGGGGCGGGGCTGGGGGCGGCGCCCGAGCGAGGAGGGGCTGCGACAGGGACCTGCCGGTCCGGCGCGGGAGGAGTCTCCGGCCGCGAGACCTCCAGGGTTCCCACGAGAGAGGTCCCTGAGGAGGTGGCCTCCGAAGGCAGGTAGGATCTGCGCTCAGGGGGAGAGAGCGGCCCAGTGGCCTGGCTGGGTTTGGAGCCTTGAGGACGGGTGAAGGAGTGAAGGAGGGGGACAGTGCCAGGATCCGGGTAGAGAGAGAAGTGGGGGATTAAGGGAACAGGGCTTTGAGGCGTTGCCAGGGTTTGGAGCTTGGGACCTCCGGCTGGGGCAGGCTTTTCGCTTTAGGGGATGGGGTTCCCGGTGAAGGGGGAGCGGAGGCAGGGCCTGGAGAAAAGGGCCTCTGAAGCGCTAGTTGTGGGGGAAGGTCCTGGGAGATTGTGAAGGGTTGGGGATGGGGAGCTCAGAGGCGGCACCGATTTGAAATGTGGGCAGCTGGGAATTCCCAGAAGGCAGAGAAGAGAAATGGGAGGTGGAGCTGCTTGGCTGAGCTGGGGGCCCAGGGCCCCTGGGCTGGGGGGTGGGGTGGCTGGATGCCAAGGAGAGTTGAATGGGGTGGAGGAGAGCCCGGCTGTGGCCCTTTGTCTTCCAGGCCCAGTCAGGAGAGGTGGGGCTGTTGGTGGAGGGTGCAGGGGCTGCAGGGAAAGGATTGATCCCTTTCCCAGGATCCTCTGGGGTGGATTTTGGCAGTCAGACTCATGAATGTGAGGGCCTGTGAGGGTGTTCCCAGGGGAGGGGGCCTAAGGTATGTGTAGGGAGCCTTGTATGTAGGCATCGTGCTGGGGGGTCTCTAGGGGCTGAGGATGTGGGATGCGCAGCCCAGGAGGTCCAGGAAGGGGGTCTGCTGACAACTACATCTGACATTCCTCAGGCGTGTGCTTCTGGGGAGGTGGGGAACCATGTCATGGATTCGTCATCTGGATGATTCACCCCAGTCCCCCAGGCCAGCTGCTGGGGGGCCCCTTCCTTGTGCTTTTTTTGGGCTCTCCTAGAATGTCCCTGCCCCTTCCCTAGGCCATAGCTTCCCGAGCTCCAGGGGACTTGGGCTGGAAGTGAGCATCTTCCATGTAAACCTTCAGTGTCTGGGACTAGGAGTCTGGCTGTATCCCCAGATGGCTCCTGCTTCCCCCCTCCTCCTCCCCCACTCACCACCACACATTGGCCATCACCACCTTTGTTGAGACTGATAAGAGCATCTCTCTGAGGGTTGGCCAGCTTCCCTGAGCCAGGAGGGAGGGCCGTGTAGAGCCAGGAAGCCTGGCTGAGAGAACTGTGACTTGCCACCCCTCCTGCCTGCTCCAGAGGAAGGTTGGGGATAAGGCCCTTGGCAAGTCGGGGTGGGGGGCAGGGGCAGCAAATGGCCTAGCGCTGGCCTGATGGGGGCAGGGCCAGGGCCTCCCTGTGCCAGGCACCGTTGACCGCTTCTGTCACAAGGGCCTTTTGTTCCTTACACAGGACACACTGAATAATAATTCTCTGGGCAAGAAGCACAGTTGGCAGGATCGGGTTTCTCGATCATCCTCGCCCCTGAAAACAGGTAAGTCAGGATGCTTTTCCTTACCTGGACCTCCACCTGCCCTGCCTCGGTCCCCAGTGCAGAGAGCAGACCCAGCAGTCTCCAGCTGGTGGATAGAGGTAAACGCCTGTCCCGCAGCCCTGAGCAGGCCCATCTACGGTCCGCTGTGGCAGGGTAATTGGCCCCAGAGCTGCCATGGGCCTACTGCCCAGGAGGCTTGGCTTGGCTTCTGTGTCGACATGCTGAGTGGAGGGAGCAGGTAGCCTGGGGTCAAGGGTGGGGCGCCCACCTTCAGCACTGGCCTGCCCGCTCTCCAGGGGAGCAGACGCCTCCACATGAACACATCTGCCTGAGCGATGAGCTGCCACCCCAGAGCAGCCCCGCCCCCACCAAGGATCGCGGCACCTCCACCGACAGCCCTTGCCGCCGCAGCGCTGCCACCCAGATGGCGCCTCCCAGTGGCCCCCCTGCTGCCCCACCTGGCGGCCGGGGCCCCTCGCATCGAGACCGCATCCACTACCAGGCCGACGTGCGGCTCGAGGCCACCGAGGAGATCTACCTGACACCAGTGCAGCGGCCCTCCGACCCCGCAGAGCCCACCTCCGCCTTCTTGCCGCCGGCCGAGAGCCGGATGTCGGTCAGCTCCGATCCAGACCCCGCCGCCTACCCCTCAGCCGCAGGGCGGCCACACCCCTCCATCAGCGAGGAGGACGAGGGCTTCGACTGCTTGTCGTCCCCGGAGCGGGCGGAGCCGCCCGGCGGCGGGTGGCGGGGGAGCCTGGGGGAGCCGCCACCGCCTCCCCGGGCCTCGCTGAGCTCGGACACCAGCGCCCTGTCCTACGACTCGGTCAAGTACACGCTGGTGGTGGATGAGCATGCACAGCTGGAGCTGGTGAGCCTGCGGCCGTGCTTCGGAGACTACAGCGACGAGAGTGACTCGGCCACTGTCTATGACAACTGCGCCTCGGCCTCCTCGCCCTATGAGTCGGCCATCGGGGAGGAGTATGAGGAGGCACCCCGGCCACGGCCCCCCGCCTGCCTCTCCGAGGACTCCACGCCCGACGAACCCGACGTCCACTTCTCCAAGAAGTTCCTGAACGTCTTCATGAGTGGCCGCTCTCGCTCTTCCAGTGAGTCCGCGCCGGGAGCTGGGTGGGGACAGCCAAAATGAGGGTGTTCCTGGAAGGTGGCCTCAGGCCCATCTGGTTCAAAGCATTAGGACTGAGAGCTCTCTACCTGCTCCCTAACCTCGACCAGAGCTGGGACCATTCTCCTGCCCGTCCCTCTCACCTACAGGTGCAGAGTCCTTCGGGCTCTTCTCCTGTGTCATCAACGGGGAGGAGCAGGAGCAGACCCACCGGGCCATCTTCAGGTAAGAGTGCAGGGGCTGGGCTGGCCAGCACCTGGGGCCACCCCTGTCCCCACCTCTGCCATCACCACATGGCCTAAACCCAACCCCCACCACTGGCATTCTTTCATCCACTCAGCCCCAGGGGGACAGCGTCCACCCTCTAGGAACTCAGAGTATGGTGACAGAGTGGGGCCTTTGCTCTGCTGCTGGAGCCCAGGACTGAGCACCCAATCCGGTGGGGGGCAGGAGCGCAGGAGGGCGCCTGGCAGAGATGATGCCTGACCACACACAAGACCCATACCATCTCACCCCCCTCCACATGGAAGGACTCGCTTCCCGTGACCTCTCACGGTTTTCTCAGTGGGTCTGGTCACTCCCTCCCTTAGCCCGTGAGTGCCTCATTGGCAGATGCGTGTCTGATTGACCTTGGTCTCCCCAGGAGCTAGCATTGTGACAGGCACACGGGATGCTTTGCAAATGTTTATTGAACGAATGATGTCCATCCCAGAGCAGGGTGGGGAGTAGATGGATGGCCTGGCTGGAGAGGCCCTGGGGGTGAGCTCCTCATGTGCCCTCATTGCGGACAGGTTTGTGCCTCGACATGAAGACGAACTTGAACTGGAGGTGGACGACCCTCTGCTAGTGGAGCTGCAGGCCGAGGACTACTGGTACGAGGCCTACAATATGCGCACAGGTGCCCGGGGCATCTTCCCTGCCTACTATGCCATCGAGGTCACCAAGGAGCCTGAACATATGGCAGGTAGTGTTCCTTTCCCCCCACCTGGTGCCTCCAGGCCCCACATCTGCCCTGCCCCGACTTGCTGCCGGGGGAACCTCTGCTCCAGATCTCAACCAGGGAGGGGGCCGAGCGGAGGTGACTTTGGGTCGATTTCACAATTGAGAAAAGGGAGGCCCAGCCAACTTGGGACATCTGTGGATTGTGGCACCCTCTGCTGGCTCTGCCACTCCTCACCTCATGCTTGCTTTCCAGCCCTGACCAAAAACAGTGACTGGGTAGACCAGTTCCGGGTGAAGTTCCTGGGCTCAGTCCAGGTTCCCTACCACAAGGGCAATGACGTCCTCTGTGCCGCTATGCAAAAGGTACCTGCTCCCCGTGCGTGGCTGGTCACCCCCAGCCCGGTCCCCGTCCTCTCCTGGGGAGAGGGACAGCCAGCGCCTGATGTTCCCCTCCCTCACCCACAGATTGCCACCACGCGCCGGCTCACCGTGCACTTTAACCCGCCCTCCAGCTGCGTCCTAGAGATCAGCGTGCGGGGGGTGAAGATAGGCGTCAAGGCCGATGACTCCCAGGAGGCCAAGGTGACCGCCCCCCAGCCTCAGCCCCCCGCTCTCCCACCAGATCTCCACCTGTGCCCCCTGCAGGCTGATCACCACCCTCTTCTCTTCTCCCTCCTGTAGGGGAATAAATGTAGCCACTTTTTCCAGCTAAAAAACATCTCTTTCTGCGGATACCATCCAAAGAACAACAAGTGAGTGGAATGGGACAGAGGTCGGGGCGTGATGGGGGGTGTCTGGAGCTGTTCTGCTAGGATGTGGGGTCCGAGCCCCCGTGGCGCCCTCAGGCCGCTCTCCTCCCCCAGGTACTTCGGGTTCATCACCAAGCACCCAGCTGACCACCGGTTTGCCTGCCACGTCTTTGTGTCTGAAGAGTCCACCAAAGCCCTGGCAGAATCCGTGGGGTACGTGTGTGCGCGTGTGCGTGTAAATGTGTATGTGTGTGTGTCCTGCCGAGCACCCAGCCCACTGAGCCAGCCCCAGTCTCAGGCCCTCGAGCACCTTCCTCACACTCAGTCCTCCCCGCAGCTCTGCACACCCATCTCCAGATCATGGCACAGGGGCTTGGAGAGTGGGTGGGGGGTCTTGAGGAGTGGCTTCCAAACTTTTAGGCTGCTGGACCCCTTCTTCAGTTGAAATCTTACTCAGGAAACACAGTTCTAGAGAACAGAGCAGAGCAGCGGCGGCTGGGGGAGCTGGAGCCCCCCACCCCGGGACCCCAGGGCTCCAGTTTGAAAGCCTGGGGTGAGGTCCTGTTCCTCCCCAGTCATCCGTGTGTCTGCCTGCCTCCTAGGAGAGCCTTTCAGCAGTTCTACAAGCAGTTCGTGGAGTACACCTGCCCCACAGAAGACATCTACCTGGAGTAGCCACGCTGCCCCTCCCGCCACACCCCCCAGGCCCTCAGGCCAGGGCCAGGACAGCTGGCTGCTGACAGGACATGGCTCTGCTTGAGGAGGGGCCCCTGCCACCACTAGAGGATGGGGAAGTGGGGGCCGGTGGCGGTGGCTGAGGGTGGGGGAGGGCAGGGGTCATGGGGAGAAGCAAGTGCAGTTTATTGTAACATATGGGATTAGATTCATCTATGGAGGACAGAGCGGGCTGCCCGGGGATTGGGAGGGGGCGGGCTGGGGGGTCTCAGGCCTCTGGCCAGGAAGGATACCCGTCTTAGGAGCAAGGAGTTCTGCCCCATCCTGGGCCTCACTTCCGCTGCCAGGCCCTCTGGCCATTGGCTCCTGCCTTGATGATGCCCATGCCACCTGCGAGTGCCCACCCCAGCCCCTGCCCCCAACTCCCAACCCCAAGCGAAGGCTCTGAGCTCAGGGTGAGCCCAGCCACCCCCGAGGACTTGGCAGTAAGGAAGGGCAGCAGGCGGAGGGGCAGTCCCTGTTCCCAGCTCTGTCACCTGCCACGTCACCGGCATGCCGGCCCCTGGCAGGCATGGGGCCACGCCAGGGGAGGAGGGAGCTGCAGCAGGGCCCCGCTCCGGCAGGAAAAGGCCGCTTCTGGACTAGCCAGGCCAGCCGGGGCCTCCTGGCTGCTTCAGCTGTAGCCCCAGCTTGGTCCTGTCACACTGGCCACAACTATTAAAGTGCCATTTCCTGTCTGGACCGCAGTGGGTGTATCTGCTTGGACCCCTCCCATGCCCAGTTTGTTCGATCCCAGGAGAGCCCACGCCGTTGCTGCACAGAATAACTTTATAAGGGGCGCCCATCACAGGTGTGCGTCGTAGTAATACTCAGCCATGTCTGGCCCGTCCCGCTTGCGCTGCTGGGCCTGGGAGAGGAGGGGTCGAGGCCCTCGTGGCCATGGGTGCTTCGGTCGGACCCCGTAGTCTAAAGAGAAAGAAGAGGGTATGGGTGGGAGGGGGAATCTGGTTTTGAATCTGTGACGTCATCCCTGGACAGATGCTCTCTGGGATGTGAAGACCCTGAGGCTGGACCCAGGTGCCCTCCCCCAGGGCATGCCTGCCCCAGCAGGGAGGGGTGAGAGCAGGGGAGGGAAGGGGGGAGACGAGAGAGACTACCATCCACCAGGCCGGAAAGCGGCTGCGAGAGTTCCAGGGGGACTGAAAATTCCTCGGGAACAGATCGTTGAGGCCTGTGGGAGATGTTGGGGTGCTCAGCCTTGGCCCCGAGGCCACTACCACCTCCTCGTGGAGGGGGGAACTGCCCAGGGTGGGGGGCTTGGTGAGCCCCCTGACATCCAGGGTAACAGTGCCAGCTTCTCCTCTGGGGAGGGGAGGGACAGCGTGGCAGACCCCCACCTTCCAGGCCCCCCGCCCTGTTGAGCCCTGACCCTGTGCCCCCAGGAGCTACCTGAGCGGCTGGGGGCGGAGGAGGGCAGCTGCCAGGAAGAGGTAGAGGAGGAAGAGGCTCAGCCGGGCCCTGGGGTACAGAGCCCCCAGCATGGCGAGAACCATCTTCTACTCAGGTCCTTGATCCTGGCTTCTGCCTGCCCCTCCCCCCGCAGGACGGAACCTGCTGCCAGCTCCCAGGGCAACCTCACAAAGGGCGTTAGTTCCAGGGCTCGGCGTCAGCACCAGCCCCGAGCCTAGGCCAGAAACCTCCGCCGTGAGGTTTGTTTTCTGTTGGTTTTATTTTACTGAGGCTGCGGGCCAACAGGTGGCAAACCACGTCTTGTTCCAGTGTCACTGCCCAAGCGTTAAGGGCACAGACTTTTGGAGTCAGATCTCAGTTCAAATCCTTGCCTCTTGCGAGTGGACACGTCACTTAATCTCTGTAGGCCTTTTTCTCATCTATAGGTAAGGTACACGGATAATGTGCCCAAGGTCTGGCACACAGTAGGCCCTCAGCAGAGGTCACGGTCAGTGAGGTCATGAGAGACACGACCATCCACCAGGCCGGAAAGTGGCTGCGAGAGTTCCAGGGGGCTGAAACTTCACAGCCTCAGTAAAATAAACAGAAGAAACCTCAGCATCCTCACCACCCAGAGCCCCACCCACTTCCGCTCAGCCGCCCCCTCCCCCTGCTTCTGCTGTCAGCACTCCATCTCTTCCTCCGACATCTCAGTAGTCCCAGGAGGGTCCTGCCAGCTGAAGAGCCCAGGGCAGGTCACTCAGCCCTGGCCCACTCCCAGATGCCACTAGAGGGGAGCCTGCTCTGAGCTACTTCCCCACTTTGCTCTCTGCAGCTTAGAACAGCCTGGCCCAGGGGCTCCACTGGCCCTGCCGCCACCTGAGGCTGGAGAAGGGATTGCAAGTTAGGTGGCAAAGCCTGGCACCTGCCCCCCTCGAGAGGAAGCTTCCGGAGGGGAGGGACTGTTCACTGCAGGGTCCCCAGCACGTGACACCTGGCGGGGCTCAGTAAATATTTGTTGAATGAACAAATGCAGTGTGACAGTATGCTGGAGACAGCCTCTTCGCAGGCCTGAGGCCAAGCTGTGGGGCCCTTTCGTTGTCTGGTTCCTGCCCAGCCCCGTGTTAATGCAGTGCCAACCTGGTCACTTCAGAAGCCCAGGGGCTTTCCAAACCACCCCCTGGCTGCACCCCAGGCCTGTGGAATCAGAACCTGAGGGCTGAGCCCGGGGGTCTGCACTTTGGAAACCCAGTTGCTTCTAAGACAGCAGACGTCCCCAGAGAGGGACAGCCCTTGTTTCCAACCCTGGCTCCTGGTCCTGAGTAGCCCCCTGAGGCTGACAAGTTCTGTTGTCTCCTTCAGCCCATCTGCTCCCCTGTGCTCTAAGCCCACACGCTAACTAACTTCTCACTGATCGTCTCCCCTTCTATGTCCTGGACACCAGGGTCTCCCACAAACCTGCCTTAGCATCCTCTGTCCGCACCAAGCGTCACCCTACCGGGAACTGCAAGTTCTGAACGCTCTGACTCCAAACCCCTCATCCTTCACCCTCCTTGGCTCTGAGATGCCACCCTCTTCTCTCTACCTGTAACCAGTCCCAAGGCCTACCTGAGTGACACCTAAACCTGTCTGTGCCCCTGCCATTGCCTTAATTCCACCCCGTCCACTGTCAGAGGTCTCTCCCTGCAATGGTACTCCACCACACTCTGCCCTGCACCTGGCTGCTGGGACAAGGTTTAAAGCAGGCACCTCCCCTCCTGCCTCCCAGAGGCAGGGCGAGTTTCTTGCCTGGTATGCAATGGCCTGCTGGATTTGACCCTGAGCTCCCCCTCCAGCCTCATCCCCTCTGCTCCTGCCCTCTACCCCCATCTGCGCCCGCAATGGCTTCACACCATGACACTACTGCTGATTTCGGCACACACGGCCTCCTCTACGTCTGCCCGTTGGAAGACTGATGAAGCCTTCCCAGTTTAAAGGCCTGCGTGAACGAAGGCTCCCCTGACCAGTGCCCTCCCCAGGTGTCGGTCCAGGCGGGCAGACACCCACACTCGCCCACCTCCCATCTAGACCACTTTCTGTGCACACTTACATCTACTGCAAAAACCCCTCGCGCTGCGTGCACATACACGTCTGTCTCCTCCACCGATCTGTGAGAACTCACGGGCAAGGAACCGTGCCTTACTCATTTCGGAACACACGGCACAAGGCCCAGGGCCCGCTACAGGGTTAGTGCCCAGCAACACATGTTAGACTCAGTGGAAGGTCGTGGGCCTCGAGCTGTGACCCCCTGAAGCCTCAGTACCTTCACTTCCCAGCCCAGGACCTGGGTGGGGCTTCTCAGAGGCACTTGGGGAACGCAGTCAGGGAAAGGCTGGCCCCCAGGGTGGCCATCCCCCGGGGGGTCTGGGCAGAGGTGAGGCACGGCGGAAACCGGGGCAAACAGAGCCCTCTCAGAACCTAAGCCACCGCCATCTGGCTAGAAACTCCAGCAGGAGAGTGTGGTCTGTTCACTGGGCCACACAGTCCAGGTCCCTCTCTCCTCCCCAGCAGTATGCATGGATCCACCAGGGAGCTGACAGGGAGAGTGTGGGGGAGACCCCAGCTCATACCCCCTTGAACCTGCACCCAGCTTTCTCCCAGACCCTCTCAGGCTCCCATCCCCTCCAGCGCCCTCCCCCCCAGCCTCAGTGTCAGCGCTGGCTGGTACTGACATTCTTCTCATGGGAGAAAAGCCTTTTGCTCTCCACTAGGGGTTCAGGGCTTCAGGAGCCACCCTGCACTGGGCCCACCGTTCCCCAGGCTCCATCACAGAGAGGCTGCAGGCAACAGGGCCCTGCAGGGGGACGGGGCCAACACAGGCTCTGGCCAGAAGACATGGGGGCAGCTGTCATCCTAGGTTCAGCATTGTTTGTAGTCAACAGGGACTGGCTAGAGAGAAGCAGAGTTTACCCCCACAGCTGCCACGGCAGGCAGCTTCCCAGGCTCGATGAGGTTAAATCCCAGCTCTCTAGAGGAACTGAAGGCTTCTTGGCCCAGTGACGAGGTGTGGGCTGCAGTGGTTCCATCACCAGAGGGTGTAGTCAAAGTCGGGAGGGTGTTAGGGGGATTCTGGTGGCGACCAGGACTGTGTGCAAAGCCTGGCCAGGATGGGCGGGCCAGGTGCCCTGGGTGGTGGGCACGGAGAGGCCACGTGCTTGGACATTGCCAGAGTCAGTTTTATTAGGGCAGAGGGGCGCAGGGGACTGAAGGGCCGAGGCACCCCTGCCCACAGCATTAGAGCATGCTGCCCCTCCCCGCACCCCGTTCCCAGACGTCTGTCAGCCCCAGTTGTAGAAATAAATTTTCTGCCAGGTGGGCAAATAATCCATGAGCGGCCCTGCAATGAAAGAGAGACAGAGGAACAAGTTTGGGGCTGAGGGCCAGACTCCAATCTGGCTCTGCTTTACCTGGGGCCCTTCTCAGCCACTGCCACCCAAATCCAGCTGCTGACATCTGCACAGCCAGCAGCCCGACTCTCCTACCTCTCCACCCCTAGGGAGGCGGTACTGGCAGCAATCTCTGTCCCCGTGTAGACAAAGACTCTCAGGCTCAGAGAAGCCACACGGCCTGTCCAGCTGTAGATGCTGCCAGCCTCAGCCCAGTGCTGAGGAGGAATCTCCGAACAGCCTGGTGGGCTTCACTCCCGACATACAGTCCTCCACCCAGAGAAGCCAGTCTCGTGTTGTTCCAGGACACCGGGCAGGAAAAAGACTGACAGCCCGATGCGATCTTACACGAGTCCTCCCACCATGGGACACCCTCCTTCCAGCCACCCCTGAGGCTCTATGGCCAGCCTGGCCCATGCCCAGGAGCTGTCACCCACCCAACCTGACCTCCGAGCTCCCTCTCCCAGCTGTGCCAAGAATCAAATGACAAGGAGAGAGAGAAAACAGGGAGACGGGGCCACACACGAGACCCGCAACACTCAGTAATCACCACGCCCCTGCCCCACGCTTACTCGTGAGCAGGCCAATGCCCGGGACGTGGTCTGCCAGCAGCCGGAGCAGGAAGAGGATCCTGGCCCTGCACGCAGGAGATAAACAGGGAGCAGGCTGAGTCGGGGGTCTGGGTCCCTGCAAACGAGGGTGCTAAAAAGCCTCCACTGACCTCCTGACTAAAGGCAGTGCCTCCCAGAAGACGGAAAGTAATTCTGTGGATCTAGAAGGACCCCAGTACAAAAGGACGAGACCTCTGGGTGTGGCCCTGGTCCTGCCGACCCCCAGCCACAGGCCTGGGATGCTCACACCTCCGCTTTGGGCTGGCGGTTAACTCACAGCCTGCACACAGGCACCTCCTCCCGCCTCCCTCCCTCGTCCTGCCCTTCCTTCCACCGAGCCAGCAAATGCTTATGGAGGGCCAGGCACGGGGCAGCGCCCGAGCAGGTATGGTGAGGTCCCCGAGGGGAGGACAGCCCTGCCCTGCTTCGAGAAGCCCCCAGTCTGGCAGAAGAGCTGAGCCACACCGAAATCTCACAAGCCAATGCTGAGAGTGGCCAGTGCCCCAGGAGGGGACACAGCCCAAGGAGGGTACGCTTTTGGCTCAGAGGAAGGGGCAAGGGCCAAGACCCTGCTTTTGTTTGTTTGTTTGTTTTGCTAAGGAAGATTCACCCTGAGCTAACATCTGTGCCAGTCCGCCTCTATTTTGTATGTGGGTCGCCACCACAGCATGGCCACCAATGAGTGGTGTAGGTTCTCGCCCGAGAACTGAACCTGGGCTGCTGAAGCAGAGCGTGCCAAACTTAACCACTAGGCCACAGAGCCGGTCCCTCAAGACCCTACTTTTTAAGAGATGGGGGTTTCAGGGCCGGCCCCATGGCCTAATGGCTAAGTTCAGCGTGCTCTGCTTCAGCAGCCCGGGTTCGGTTCCCGGGGGCGGACCGACACCACTTGCCAGCAGCCATGCTGTGGCAGTGACTCACATACAAAATAGAGGAAGATTGGCACAGACGTTAGCTCAGCACAAATCTTCCTCAGCAAAACAAAAAAAAAGAGAGAAGGGAGTTTCCCACTGGAGAAACCGGGGTGAGATGACGATAGTATTGATGATGATAAAAGAAATAAGATGTACGTTTAGTGCTTACCATGTACCAGGCACTACTTACTCTATGTACTAAGTCATTTAACCCCTACAAAACCCTCTGAAGGGAGTATTATTACCATCCCCACTTTACAGATGAGGAAATGAGGCACAGAGAGGCTTAACAACTTGCCCAAGGTCACAGGACTGGAAGAGACTAGGATGTCTGACAGTAAGAAAAGGAAACAGAAGCCTGCTCCCTTCCCAGCCTGCACCCCAGAGCCCCTCAGCACCCTGCTCCCTGTCCTCTGGGGAAACAAAGCATTTCTCTGACAGGTTTCTAGACCCTTCTCAGTCTGGGCCATTGCTCTGAGGGTGCTAGGCTGGTCAGGTCAGCAGGAGAGTGAGCCAGACGAGGCTTGCAGCCTGGGGAGCCCCCTCTGCGATTACTGTCACCTGGAACTTCCTCAGTTCCATGAGATACTGGGGCTGTAACGCTTCCTCTGTGCAAGTGCAAGCAATTTGTGTGTGTGGGGGGGGGGGGTCACGTGATCCATGTAAGTCTCTGGAATGTTCTCTCTAGAGTATGGGACAGGATTTGGCTTTAATGCCTTATGAGCTTTCAAACTTATCTGAAAATAGGAACTGCCAGGCAACTAATTTTGACTGGAGAGGTATTAAATATAAACTTACTTTCTTTTTTTTTTTTTTTTTTTTTGTGAGGAGATCAGCCCTGAGCTAACATCCGCCAATCCTCCTCTTTTTTTTTTTTTTTTTTTGCTGAGGAAGACGGCCCTGGGCTAACATCTGTGCCCATCTTCCTCCACTTTATATGGGACGGCACCACAGCATGGCTTACCAAGCAGTGCGTCGGTGCGCCGGGATCCGAACCAGCGAACCCGGGCGCCGCAGCGAAGCGCATAACGCTGCCACCGGGCCGGCCCCTAAACTTACTTTCTACTGTCTCAAAAAAACCCAACAGAGGGGCACAGCCAGGTGGCGCAAGCGGTTAAGTGTGCGCGCTCCGCTGCGGCGGCCCAGGGTTTGCCAGTTCGGATCCCAGGGGCGCACTGACGCACCACTTGTCAGGCCATGCTGTAGCAGCGTCCCATATAAAGTGGAGGAAGATGGGCACGGATGTTAGCTCAGGGCCAGTCTTCCTCAGCAAAAAGAGGAGGATTGGCAGATGTTAGCTCAGGGCGGATCTTCCTCACAAAAAAAAAAAAAAAACCCAACAGAGGTTGTATGGCCATAATGTTAAAAGCAATTCCAGTTAATAATAGTGCAGTCTCTAAGCAGTATACTTGGTAAGACCTAGACAAGGGGTCCTGGGAGCCTCCAGCCTGCCTCACAGCCCCAGTGACTATACAGGGACCCCTCCTCAGACCTCCTTCTGAACTCAGGCAGCCATCCTGACAGGCCTTTGGGGGACTGGCCCCGAGCCACCCCCACTGGCCCCCAGCAGGCCCCTCTGTGTCTGGCTGAGGCTGGGAGCTCTGGACCCTCATAGGTGTCAGAGTGGGGGCTGGGCAGGGCAGGGAGAGGCCAGGAGAGAACACAGATGTGGGAGCTGGCTCTGCCACTGGCTAACCACCTGGCTTTGTTTAAGCTGCCCAACCTCTTTGAACCTCAAGTGCCGCCTCTGAGAAGTGGGGATAATCCAACCTATTTGACAGGAAGATGTGCAAATGAGCTGGAGGGTGTGGAAAGCCCACACCCACCACCATCCTTGTGGCCCTGCCCTTGGGCTGCACGCATGGGCTGAGGGCAGGGCTGGGCTGGCATCCGATAAATGAGGGAGGGACCGCACCCAGGACAGCACATAGCGGGTGCTCAGTGGACCGTGGATGAGGGAAGGCGGGGCAGGGAAGGCGTGAACAGGGGTTGGGGCCCCAGTGCCCCGGGTCCTTACTCAGAGAAGCGGTCGTAGAATGGGGAGCGAAGCAGGTAGTAGAGCAGCAGGATGGTCCGGCGCCGCAGCTCCAGCCGCTCCCTCCGGGTCAGGCCCTTCCTGTCGCTCAGGAGGCTCAGGCTGGGGAAGGAACGGACACAGTCAGGGCCAGCAAGAGGAGGAGCGGGGACCCCTGCTTGCCCAGGTGAAGACAGGTCTGTGGCAGAAAGCCCGACGGAGGGAGTGGAGGCCCCCAGAGGGGCCCAGGCTCACCTGGTCACATCCACAACACCAGACAGGAGCCAGGGTGTCCAAGACCGCTGACCCCAGAGGCCCAGGCTAAGCACTGACGGCCAAGGCGTCAAGGAGGTCTCCAGCACACGGCCCACCCTGCCCACTCCCCCTCCATCCCCACCCAGCACTGCCGGCCCCACCCCATGCTAAGGATACAGTGCAGCAGGGGCCGGGCAATATACAAGGACTCTGCGATGGTCTCCTGCAGCCCCAGTGGCGTCGGGGGGACACTCAGCTCCTCATGGTGCTGCTGCCGCCCCTCCCGCTGCTGGGGGGCTCCCCAGTGCCTTGAGTGCAGGGAAGGAGCTAGAACACAAGGGCAGCGCATGAGCAGCCAGGCCCAGGCCGGGACAGGAGGAGGGCGGGTGGTGATGAAAGCCAGGCCCTCAGGCCCACGCTGACCTCAGCACCGAGGTGCCCTGTCCAGCTATGCCCTCCACTTACTGTTCTGGAGGGTTCGCACCACTCGGTTTGACCGCTTCCCCACATAGGACTGCTCCTGGCTGCCAGGGCTGTGGCCACCATCTAGCAGGGACAGACAGAAGGCCACACTGTCAGAGGGACATGCTTCCAGCAGAGCCTGCAAAGAACACGTGTGCAGTGAATGCTCACGGGCTAAGGGGAGAAGGAAGGAGCTTGTTCTAAGGCGGCAGCTGAGTGAAGGGCACTGCAGCAGGGGCTGTGGCTCAGCCCGGGACCTGTCCACAGGGGGGAGCATTCTGCAGCCCTCCCTGGCCTGGGGAGGCTCAGCATCACCTGTGGCAAATGCAGCAGCCAAGAACCCAGGCTTCCCGGGGACTGGACCAAGAACCACATCTCTGGGAGCCACAGCACCAGAGGGGCCGTATCTTCTCAGTCCTTTGCTTTCGACATGACCCTGAGGAGAAGCAAAGAACCGCCCCACTCAAGGCCAGGAGAGTGAGGCCCCGAAGCCAACAAGTGACGGGCCCAAGGCCCTGAAGGGACAGATCTGCTGGGGGCCCTGCCTCACGAGGCTGTGGCTCTTCATATAGAACCAGGCCCAGAAACCAAGTTGGCAGGACCCCGTCTCCTGCTTATGCTCGTCCCCTCTCCCTGCAGCCCACAAAAAAGGATGAGGACTGTGACGTCAGAAGTTCTGAGTTCAAGTCCTGATTCTGACCCTAACCTAATCCTTCTTTCTTCTCTGTAAAATACAAGGAAATGAGAACAAAATGAATTGATGGGGAGAGATGTGCTCCATAAAGAGACAATACTGTATTCAAGTTGGTCAGCTCTCAATCCACAAACGAGTCCCATGCCCTGTTCCACTCCAGAGCAGGGAAGCAGCTTACCCGGGGGCCGTGCCTGGGTCTCCCTGTCCAGTGGGACGATGGGGGGTGAGGTCTGGAGGCCAGCCTTGAACCAGATCAGCAGGAACATCCGCAGTACAGCCCTGGGTTAGGAGTACGGCAGGGCTGGGGGAAGTGGCTAGCCGGCAGGGGGTCGGTGGTGCTCTGCTGAACACCATCTGTACAGCTGGCCTCAGTTACCCGCACCCAGGGCCGCCCTCCACAGTCCCAACATACTTGGCTAGCTGGATGAGGGCGATGACGAGCCAGCGGCCCACTTCGCCCCACACCTTGGTGGCCCCCACCTCCATGAACACCTCCACGCACTCCAGCACGCTCAGCCACGTCAGCAGCTTCTGCTGGGACAGTGACTGCAAGAGCCCCAGGCCAAGAGGTCAGGGGGCTCCTCCTAGTCCCGGGCCCTCCCCCAAAGGAACTCCTCAGACAGGAGATGTGCATTTTCCCCTTTTCAAGAGTTAAGTGCATAGACCTGAGTTCTCCGCCCGGGACACGCTGCTCTGCCTCTCTGAACTCATCTCTTCATCTGAGATGGGGACACTACACTTTGACACTTCACCTAATGAGATGGCTTGAGCCTCAGATGGACATAGGCCTGTCTCATACTCTATGAGGCCATAACATGAGCTACCCACGTGGGCTGTTTTGTTACCATTTTGTTCCCAAGTCCCTATGCTTCCCATCTTCAGGTCCTTGCAGAATTCTCACCACAGGCAACTTTTTATGCAGCTCCTTCCGTAGGATCCCATCATTGAGCAACACGAGCAGGTTGGAGGCCGAGTACACTGAGGGGCAGAGCGTGGCCTTGAGAGGCTGGCTCTGCACCCCCCACCCCCTCACCTTCTCCCCAGAGCAGCAGGAATCACCTGTCACCCACTGCACTCAGCCACCCATGGACTATGTGGAAACCAACCTGCCTCCCCATCCACTTCTCAGAGCGCCACACCCCCATACGACCTCGGGTGGGCGGCTGGAGTAAGAAAGGATGGTTTGATCTCAGTGACCAAGAGTCGTCTGGTCTCCAGCTGCCCAGAACTGCCCATCGTGCTCCAAATAGCCACAGGGATGTGTGGTCTCACCTCCTGGCCTTTGCTCTCTCTGCGGCCTGTCCCTGAAAGTCTACTCCATCTCCACCTCCTCCTTCCGGGGCTCTCACCTCCAGTGCTCCCTGGGCAAACCCTACTGAGGCAGTTACAGTCTGGGGAGCCTGGAATCTGGGAGATCTAGACTTGAATCCTGCTCCTGGGACCATCAGTGGCTGTTCCCTAACTTCACTGAACTTCTGTTCCCTCAACTGGACCCTGAAGACAAGAACAGTACCCACCTCATATGGCGGTAGGGAGGATTAACTGGGCAAAGGCAGGACAGGTGCTCAGCCCAGCCGCCTGATCAGTCAAGGCCCCCAGGCTTGTCTCTCGACTACGGAGACATGGAGGGCCCAGGACAGCAGAATTTGGACCTTTGTCCCATTTAGTCACAGCACAGGATGATCTAACGGGAAGCCCAGGACTGCGAGCCCCGGTGGCCACCTCTCTGGGAAGCCCTCCTGGGCCCTCCCACCCCACCCCCCACCCCCGAGCCCGGCTCACCCAGCTCTGACAGCTCGTGCGAATCGGCGAAACGACCTGGGGAGAAGACACAGAGGAGGCGTCGGTGAGCGTCTGCCTCACCCTGCCGCTTCGGGTCCCTGGACGTCCCCTCCCTACACCCTAGGGGAACCTGAAGGAACTTCTCAAGCACAGCGATCACTACCCTGACTTCGCAGAGAAGGGAGCCGTGGGGTCTGAGGTCAGAGCCCCGAAGGATGGGTCAAAGATCAGGGTGGCACCTGCCAGCAGGTAACTGAGGCCCCGCACTGCCGTCTCCAGCTGGGCTGTGGCGGCCGGGTGACGAGTCACGTACTCCTGGTAGCGGAGGCCCAGGAGCCGCAGCTTCTCCATCCTGCCCTCCGGACCGACAGACTCACGGATCGACAGTGCGACTGGCTGCGGCTCCCTGCTTCCTGAGCCCTCCTTCCTTCTTCCGGTCCTAGGCCCGCCTCTCCGTTGCTTAACTTCCGCCGGCCAGAAGGATGGTGACGTGAAGGGCCGTTGAACCACCCTTCACCCCATTTCTTAAATCACCTCCCACTGGGGTAGCGCTTAGCAACTGCGGCCTAATCTTCAGGTCATTGGTTAACCCACTCTCCGCCCCCGCCCCGCCCCGCGCCGCACTGTCGGGACCCCGGGGAGGTTCTTCCGCCTTCCGGGTTGGCTGCCCGTGCGCCTGCGCAGTGACAACTCCAGGCACGCTCCCGCGGCAGTCTGAGCAGTTCATTCTAGAAAAGGGACCAGGAGCCTGGAGTCTTTCCAATAGAACGCCGAAAGGCTCGAACGGGAGGACCAGATTTTAAAGGGCTGGGATCCCAAGTAGCGCGCGGAAATCTCCTCCATCAGATTTGGGGAGGCGCGAGAGTTGAAGGACAGTCGGACTGTGTCTCAGCGGACGCGCGTTTGGCCACTTGCCTCGTCTGCCGTCCCCCACCAGAGGCAGTGTTGGGGAAACTGAGGCAGCGAGGACTCCAGCCTCCCACTCAGTCTCGATCCCCTGACCAGCACCGTTAGTGCCGTGGCTTGGGCCACAGCTCCCGCATGGACTGTGCCCCCCAAGAGCGCGCACCTGCACGCCGACCTCCGCGGAGGAAACCCTGGCCGTGCTTCTGCTTTCGGCTCAGGGTGACCTTGGTCCGGAGTTTCCCTTCTCTGGGTCTCGGGTTTCCCCAGCTGTAAAGTGGTTTGAACACTTGGACACTTGGTCCTTGTACTTGGGATCAATCTCAAAGCGCTTTTCGGCCCTCGGATGCACCTCCCGGTCCTCAGCCGCTCCCCAAGGAATGGGGGCGATTCCTGGGGATCGCCTCCTTGGCAGCATCCCTGGAAGGGGCGGCGGCGGGAGAGGAGCTGCGGGAGGTGGATGGAAAGGATGCTCCGGGGAGGCAGCCACTGATTGGCTGTGGGGAAAGGGGTGGGGCATGGGCGGGGCTGCGCGGTAGGGGGACCGGGCCCGCAGGTTTACGGTACCGAGAATAGTAATACATTGTTTTATCTAATCCTCTCCACCAGATATTATCTCCAGAAGGGAAAATGATCCGCTTAAGAACGCCCAATCAAGATTCGAATCCTGGTCTAGTCTGACCACAGAATCTAGGCGTTTTAAGCAATAAACCTCACCAGGAAGCCACAGCCCTCCTCTGTGGCTCCCTCTTCCCAGCCTCTTCCCCAGCTTAGTTTTCTTCTGTATCACGTGCGGAATCATAGCTTCCCTCCCTACGCATGCCAAGGAATGAAGACCCAGGGAGATGTGTCCAGGGACCTCAGGGGAGGCAAAGTTCTTGGAGAACAGAGGAGATGGTCGTGGGCATCATCAACATCATTTCTCACCATCTATCTCCTGGGTGCCAGGTTCACTCACACTTGACTCCTTCTAGCAACCTGGCAAGGTTGCTATGAATTCCTTTTCACAGATGGGGAATAAGAGGCCCAACGAGGGGAAAAGACTTGTCCCAGGTCACACAGCATGGCATGGGCCAAACAGACTACAATGCAGGTGTCCCATGGCAGTGCCCTCTCTTCTCACTGCCCACAGCCCAGCGAGAGCAGTGACATGTTGAGGCTACTCAGTGGTGAGTCAAGTTAGCAGCTGGGATTAAGCCCAGGGCTCAGGGCATTCGGGTGGGGCTCTTTCTGCCTTCCTCCCTCCACCCCACCATCTCAATGAACTTGTTCCCTAAACCTCACCAGTGGGGACTCCTCCAGCCCCTCCCTCTGCAGCTGTGGAGAGTGAGAGTGTGAGGAAGGGGAGTGTTAGGGGTCTTTGGCACTCCCAGGGCTGGTGGTCTTGTGCTTCTGGGGAGGAGAGAAGCATGGAGGACAGAGGAGCAGCCTCTCCCAGACAGAATATGAGGGGCACTGGGGCTGGAGCCTGTTTCTCTTCCCTCCCTCCAGGACTGGGAGGGGATCATGGGCCCAGCCAGGTTGGAAGCAGCAGGGTTCCCTGAATTTCCTCTCCAGATCCCAGGCCTGATTAGGTCCCAAAGACAAAGAGTGGCGTGTGCAGGAGGCACCCAGGGCAGTCCCTCCCTCCTGGGCCGCTGCCTGGATTTGGTCACCTGACTGGGCAGGACGGGCCTCTGAGCAGGTCGGGTGGGGTTGGACTCCCTCTATCAGTCAGCCCTGAGGCACAGGAGAATAGAGCTAGACCAGCCCAACGGGTATAGATGAGGACACTGAGGCCCAGAGAGGGGGCATGACATGTCCAAGATCACACAGCAAAATTCTGGGCAGAGCTGGGCCAAACTGGGTTTCAGGCCTAGAAGACCAGCACCCTTTCATATGCCCATACGTGTATGTTTTTCCTCCTCCACGCCCCAGAAGAACCGCTTGGAGGCCCAGCAGGCATCTTGACACCTCAATTTCCCCTGAGTGGTAAGGTTGAGCAAAGGATGGGGCCAGCATTATGAGTGACCACAGTCACTCTGCAGACCCAGCTCCCTCCACAAACTCCCTGGCTGGGCCATAACTGTGTGCCCCACCTGCTCCCTTACGTTTAACCCCCTAGACTGTCTCTGTTGAGGGTTTTGGGGAGGGATTCGCCTACCTCCACCCCAGCTCCAGGCTAGAGATGAGCGTCAGGGGGGCTGGAGGCTCAACGCTCCAGGTGCCTGGGTGGCCCCTGCATCCTGTCATCTCCTCTCTCTCTCCAGATGTACAAGGCCCCCCCCATCAGTCTCCATGGCAACCATTGCTCCTGGCCTCCAAAGGCCCAAAGCCCCACCTTCCTTGCAGACCCCCATCTCCCAGAGAAAGGCATCCTAGCCTCTCGGAGGAGGAGACTTGGGGGGGTCTCAGGCTGGGCTGCTTTGCCACAGCTGCTTTAGGGGTTGGGGCCTCTCAGGCCCTCACTTTTTACAGCTGGAAATTGGGCTAAAGATACAGCTCGAGCCCCTTTCTAGGTCATGGCGAGGCCCAGGGAATCGCATCCACTTTCAGCACATACTTACTAAGCACTCGGTATGCGCCGGGCCCTGGAGGCCCAGTCCCATGAGCAGCTACTTTGGAGGCAGGAGACAGGCTATAAACAAGTCAACAAGGTCAACTTGCCCGGAGTGCTAGAAGAAAATAAACCAAGGGCTGTGGAACGCTTCTTGAGAACCTGGCAGAATCCAGGCAGAAGGAACATCACGGGCAAGTCCTAGGACAGCACAAGCTTTGTCTGCAGGGCAGAACCGGGGGGAAAGGGCCGCAGGGTGTTCTAACAGGTCACTTCACCTCTCCGGGGGCTGGGGATAAAGTCTGCGTCACAGGACTGACGTGAGGGTTCACTGACATGAGTCTGGGACCTCAGCACAGGGCCCGGCAGGAAGCACATGCGCTCGATGGTCCGTGCTGTTCTGGTTCACGGTCTAGAGCGCCCATCACCCCTTCCAGGGCAGAGGCCCGGGTGCCAGGGGGGCGGAGGAAGAGATCCAGGCCGGGCGCCGGGCACAATCGCGACAGTCTAGACAAGTGTGGGGGACCCCGCACCTGCCCAGGCCGCCCGCGTCAGGGAGGCCCCTCGCCAGCTCCCGGGCAGGAGGCGACCTTCACCAGGCCGCTTTGTCCGGACGCGCCGGGGCCGCCGCCGGGCCACCTGGACTGAGCGGGGTGGGGTGGAGCGGACGGGAGCGAGGAGGAAAGCAGGGCCTCCAGGTGCTCCGCGGCTCCCGGGCGGGTCTCAGTCGGCCCCGCCTCCTGTCCCCAGAGCAGGTGTCCCCGACTCCCGCGGCCCGGCATTCCAGCCCCTTCCTCCTTACGCTGGCGGTCTCTTTGATCCCGGGCCAGGGGTCATGGGCCCCTCCCCCGGGGGGGGAGGTTAAGGGAGGAGATGGGGCCTCAGACAGGGAAGAGGGGGATGGGCTCAGAGCAGGTAGCGGGGACTGGGCCTTCCTGGGTGGCTGCCCCCGCTCCCTCCAGCCATCCTGGCGGTTCCCGGGGTTCCTCGGCTGCTGGGGGGGCCATCGGATGCCGGGGCAGGGGGCGGGGCCAGGCTCCCGGGGGTCTCCCCGCCCCTTCGGGCTCAGCCAAGCGGAGGTGAAACCTGAACCCAGGTTGGGGGCGGGGCTGGGTCCTGCTCGGACGGGGCCGGCCTGCGCCTCCAACTGCGCTTTCCCCGCACCCCGGCCGGCTTCTGGAAGAGTTAGATCGGGGTCCGCGAGCCGCTGGAGCAGGTGAGGGGGCGACTCAGCGCGGGAGGGAGGACCGGGCGGCCGTCGGGCCCCGCCGCCCAAGGCTGACCCGCCCTCCTCCCCCACCTCCCGGTCCCCAGGGCCCGCGATGGAGCCCGCAGCCCGGGGTCGCGCCCCGCCTTGAGCGCCCCCGCAGGCGGCCATGCTGCCCCGAGGGCGCCCCCGGGCGCTGGGGGCCGCCGCGCTGCTGCTGCTGCTACTGCTGCTGCTGCTGCTCGGATTCTTCCAGTTCGGCGGGGACCTGGAGCGTGAGCGCCGCGGGCGGGCAGGCGAGCGGGGGGGTGGCCCCGGGATCCTGCCCCTGCGCGCTGACGCCACGTGTGCCCCCAGACGGCCGGCCGCGGGGGGCTGCTGCCCTCGACGGAGCCCCGCCGGCGGACGCTGGGGGCCACAACCGCTCCGACTGCGTCCCGCCGCGGCCGCTGCCGCCCAAGTGCGAGGTAGGTGCGCGGCCCCTGGCGGCAGGAATCCCGGGGGCGCCGCGTCCCCACCCGGCCACCTGGCACCTGTGGGAATCACAACACCTGGCGTCGGCGCCGGCACTGACCAACCAGCTGGGGGCGCCTCGGTTCGCACATCCCCTGCGCCCGGCCTCATTTTCCCCATTTGTGAACGGGAGAATGGACCCCTGCTCCACTCCCCCGCCCCTTCCCTAGCGCTGATGCCGGTTGGGGCTACACTGCTCCAGGCTAGGCCAGCCCAACAGGGGTCCTCCCCGTCTAGTGGAGCAGGGGGCTGCTGCCGACCTCGCTGTCCCCTCCCCAGCTCTTGCACGTGGCCATCGTGTGTGCGGGACATAACTCCAGCCGGGATGTCACCACCCTGGTGAAGTCTCTGCTCTTCTACAGGTACAGCCAGTGTCAGAGGGGAGGGTCAGGAGTGGGGAAGGCAACAAAGTCTTGCGCAGGATCTCAGAGCCCCAGCTTACCCCTTCGGTGACATGGGGACAGTGTCCCCTTCCTCCCTTGAAGGTGGTTGGAGGAATATCTTGCCCTGGGTATGGAAAAGCTCTTTGCAGAAGTTGGTGCTTCCACCTCTGAGCCCCTCGGGGTGGGGTGGGGCTTGTCCCATGTTGGTCCTCCCAGGGCCTATCAGCCTTCCTGCCCTGTCCTCCCCATAGGAAAAATCCGCTGCACCTCCACTTGGTGACTGATGCCGTGGCCAGGGGCATCCTGGAGATGCTTTTCCACACATGGATGGTGCCCGCTGTCCGGGTCAGCTTCTACGATGCTGATGAGCTCAAGGCAGGAGCCCTGGCCCTCTGCACCCCTCCCCAGCCGTGCCCAGCCCTCTCCCTCCCAGGGAGTGGGGGCAGGGGGAGGAGAGCTCAGCTGCCTGGGACCCCCAGTCCCATCACACCTACTGAAGCTCAAGTCACTCACCCCTCCTGGGGCTCAGGCCTTCTTCCCCTGGGTCACCCTGAGTGTGTTCGGGCACTCGTGGGCCCTTCTCTGCCAGGCTCATGCCCCGTCCTTCCTGCCCACAGCCCCAGGTCTCCTGGATCCCCAACAAGCACTACTCTGGCCTCTACGGGCTAATGAAGCTGGTGCTGCCTGGCACTCTGCCCCTTGACCTGGCCCGTGTCATTGTGCTGGACACAGATGTCACCTTCGCCTCTGACATCGCAGAGCTCTGGGCGCTTTTTGCTCACTTTTCTGGTGAGAAGCCTAAGACCCCGCCCCAGCCAGCCCCCCTCCCTGGCCTGTCCAGGTCCCCGTGGGGCCCAGCCCTGAGCTGAAGTCCTGTGGTAGCCTCAGGCAGCTCCCTCGTGCCCTCCCCTCCCAGACGAGCAGGTGATCGGTCTTGTGGAGAACCAGAGCGACTGGTACCTGGGCAACCTCTGGAGGAACCACAGGCCCTGGCCTGCCTTGGGCCGGGGCTTCAATACAGGTGGGGACAGTGGTGGGGGAGGCAGGAGGGGTAGTTGCTGGTCCTCCAACCCCAGGGACTGGGCAGGGCACAGAATGCTAGGAAGCCCCCCAGGAAGAACAGTGCTGAGAAAGAACAGTGGGAGAAGAGCCAGAAAACAGTTCCGACCTTGGCTGAACGTACTGGATGACTTAGGCCAAGTCACTTGGTCCCTCTGGGCCTCGGTTTTCTCATCCATTAAACGGGGATGATTTTACGAGCCCTGGGATCACCGAGTGTGAGAAGATGCCTGTGGAGGTGCTCTGTAAGCTGTGCAGTGCTTCCCCTTCACCCCCAAGAGGACTGATTGTGGACACAGGTAGTCCATGCTCATGTGCGAACAGTCAAGAAATACCAATAAGTCAAAAAATAAACATGCAAAAGACACCTTCGTGGCCCCTGGCCTCAGGAGCTGGGTCTTCGCTGGTGGGCATGACAGCCTGTCCCCGGGGGCAGGCGTGATCCTCCTGCAGCTGGACCGGCTTCGGCAGGCTGGCTGGGAGCAGATGTGGAGGCTGACGGCTACGCAGGAGCTCCTCACCCTGCCTGCCACCTCGCTGGCCGACCAGGTCTGGGGGAGCCTTTCAAAGGGGGGGATCGGGCAGGCTCGGGCCCGAGGCGTGATGGCTGTCTCTGCCCAGGACATCTTCAATGCCGTCATCAAGGAGCACCCGGGGCTGGTGCAGCCCTTGCCCTGCGTCTGGAACGTGCAGCTGTCAGACCACACGCTGGCCGAGCGCTGCTACTCGGAGGCGTCTGACCTCAAGGTGAGCGGGGTGGGGGGCTGAGTGGGGGTGGTGGGCCAAGGATGGGACTCCTGCTCCCTGCTCCCATCCCCCCACCGACACCCTCCTGGGTCCCAGGTGATCCACTGGAACTCACCAAAGAAGCTGCATGTGAAGAACAAGCACGTGGAATTCTTCCGCAACCTCCACCTGACCTTCCTGGAGTACGATGGGAATCTGCTGCGGAGAGAGCTCTTTGGGTGCCCTAGCCTGCCCCCACCTGGGGCCGAGCAGGTGAGAAGGAGCCCTTGCTGTGAGGAGGCTCTGCTCGTCTCTGCTCTGCTGGACCTGGCCTGGTCCGGGACTGGTCCTCCAGCCCCAGCCCCGCTCCTTCTCTCCCCTTGCCCCCAGTTGCAGCGGGCGCTGGCACAACTCGACGAGGAGGATGCCTGCTTCGAATTCCGGCAGCAGCAGCTCACTGTGCACCGTGTGCACATCACCTTCCTGCCCCACGAGCCGCCGCCCGCCCGGCCCTACGACGTCACCCTGGTGGCCCAGCTTTCCATGGACCGGTGAGGGTGCCGAGGGCGGCCCCGGGGAGCACGGCCTGGGCTGGGACTGGGAATTTCGAGAGAAGGGTTTCATTTGGTAGAAGGAAGAGCTCTCACGGTCTGATGCTGTCCCTTGAGGAGTTCCAGAAGTTGGAGACACTGGGTATGGTGGAAAGAGCCTTGGGCTTTGGGAATCCTTCAGGTGCCCGGAACTGCCCTTCCACAGTTGTGGGACCAGGGGCAAATCTTAATCTCTCTGGCCCTCAGTTTTCTGATTTGTCAAATGAGAAAGTATCCACCTTGTGGGGCAGCTGTGAAGATTCCATAAGACCAGCTCAAAAAGCGCGTGGAAGGGGCTCAGGCAGGGTGTCCGCAGCAGCTAAGCCGGGGAGGTGTTCCGGCCCTCCCTGGGCTGACCGCCCCCCTCACCCCAGGCTGCAGATGCTGGAAGCCCTGTGCAGGCACTGGCCGGGCCCCATGAGCCTGGCCTTGTACCTGACAGACGCAGAGGCCCAGCAGTTCCTGCGTTTCGTCGCGGCCTCGGCGGTGCTTTCTGCCCGGCAGGATGTGGCTTACCATGTGGTGTACCGGGAGGGTCCCCTCTACCCCATCAACCAGCTTCGCAACGTGGCCTTGGCCCAGGCTCTCACGCCTTACGTCTTCCTCAGTGATGTTGACTTCCTGCCTGCCTACTCCCTCTACGACTACCTCAGGTGGGCCTGAGGAAGCAGTGAGAGGCGGGTGTACGGGGGGTGTGGACAGGGTGGGGGCATCTGCAGGACCCTAGGTGGTGTGTCTTTGCTCCTTTCTGGGCGTCAGTGTCCTCTGTAAAATGGGGTTGTATTAGGGCAGGGGAGCCACAGGGTAGGGGTCCAGGATCTGCTTCCCACGGCAGCTCCACTGTGTCTGTCTTCTGCGGGGCGTCAAGGTGAGCTAGCCCTTGCAAGTCGGGTCCTGTGGCCCAGTGCTGGAAGCAGGCCCTTCCCTCTTCTGTTCATGGGGCTGTGTCCTCAGAGCCTCCATCGAGCAGCTGGAGCTGGGCAGCAGGAGGAAGGCGGCTCTGGTGGTGCCAGCGTTCGAGACCCTGCACTACCGCTTCAGCTTCCCCAGTTCCAAGGCCGAACTGCTGGCCTTGCTGGACGCTGGCTCTCTCCACACCTTCAGGTAGGGGAGGCCACTGCTTGGCCCCGTGCCGTTCCCCACACCGGCCCCCGCCACCCACCAGCTCCCAGCCTCAGCCCGGCTCCCCGCCCTCTCCTGCCCCACAGGTACCATGAGTGGCCCCGGGGTCACGCGCCCACAGACTACGCCCGCTGGCGGGAGGCTCAGGCCCCATACCATGTGCAATGGGCAGCCGACTACGAGCCCTACGTGGTGGTGCCACGTGACTGTCCCCGCTACGACCCCCGCTTTGTGGGCTTTGGCTGGAACAAGGTGGCCCACATTGTGGAGCTGGATGCACAGGTGAGGGGGGCGCCTTGCTGCCTCCGGCTTCAATTTGAATACTTCCAGGCCCAGGGAGCTCACTATGCCTCCGCGTGGTACACTGCACCATTAGGCGGCACTATTAGAAATTCTGCTCTTCTGGAGAACTAGAATCATCTGCCCTTGGGCCCTGGCTTTGGCTCCTAGGGGCTATGGAATATGCCTGCCCCCATCCCCCAAAGATGCGATCCTCCCCCAGCCCAAGAATGACTGTCTGCCTGTCCCCACCCCGGCAGGAATATGAGCTCCTGGTGCTGCCGGAGGCCTTCGCCATCCACCTGCCACACGCCCCGAGCCTTGACATCTCTCGCTTCCGCTCCAGCCCCACCTATCGCGACTGCCTGCAGGCCCTCAAGGACGAGTTCCACCAGGACCTGTCCCGCCACTACGGGGCTGCTGCTCTCAAATACCTCACGGCCCTGCAGCAGCCCCGAGGCCCCGCCACCTGACCCCCAAGACGGGCCTGTGTGCCCCCCGCCCCGCCCCTCGCCTCGGCCCTCACACGGTCCCTGCAGACACTAGAGCAACTTCACCGCCCCTCCCACCTCCCGCTATTTAAATTATTTAAGGTCTCTGTGGGAAGGGCTGTGGTGGAGCATCTGTGGGGTGGGCCCTGGGGGCCCCCCCTTGCTGCTCTTTATGGCTGGGTCTAGTCTCCCTCTGCCCCAGCTAGTTTGGGGCTGGTTCCCCCATCAACGGTATATCCCTTTTTCATAATTAAAGTTTTAAAAGCTCCTTGTCACGTTCCTCCTGGTTTGGGGCATGAGGGCATCAGCGAGCCCCGGGAGGTACCGCTAGAGTCGCAGGAGGACCCGGCCCTCCCCCAAGGCCGGGACTGGAGTGTGTCTCGCCCACCTCCCCTGCCCCAGACCCGACACCATGAGGCCGAGAGACTTTATTTGGCTTTATTTAGTAAAATGTTAAAATAAATAAATACAAATTGATCAGCTGCTCTGTATCCCCCCCACCCCCTCAAAACAAAAATCAAACGAACAAAAACAAAAACTTTGAAGCACAAAACTCCAAATACAAGTTCTACCAAGACTGAAATCACAAAGGGCGTGGACAAGAGACAGGATTGGGGGCGGGCTGGCTCTTTTCTGCTCGGCGCTCGCTGACCCCTGGCTGCCCGTCCTGTCCTGCCTGACCGCAGCTTACCCTGGGCTAAGGACCCAACAACACTGGAGAGAGGTGCAGGGGCCCAAGGCTGCTGTGGGGGACGGTGGGGTCCTCGGGGAGCAGGGCCTTGTGGGAGGGGGAGCAAGTGGCATTTGTGAGCCCTACCCTCCCTCTACAAGGGCTGTTTTGAAGAGTTCCACCCCGGCTCTCTAGAGGGGGTAACCTCCAGCCTCCTCCCCTTCACTCTTGGGGAGGACCAGAAGAATCCTCCCAGAGGCCACCCCCTCCCTTGGAGAGGAGCTGACACTGAGAACAGGCTGTAAGTCAGGGAGAGAATGGGTCTCCTGTTTCCTGCCAAGGGTGCCCAGCTGAGGGGTGGGGGTGAGGCCCGCTGTCGTTTACATGGAGCCAAGTGGCCTCCATGCAGCAAAAGCAAGGGAATCTGGAGAACCTGGGGCCTGGACAATGCACCTGGGCCCCCAACCATCCAAAGAGCCTGTAGCCCCTGGGGTAGAAGTCTCCTAAATTAAGCCCTTTGGATAAATAAGATAGAAAGACCACACCCTAAAAGGGAGTGAAGGGAGGGACCACTAAGAGTGTGTGTGTGAGTTGAGCGTGAGGGCCTGCGGAGGCTCTGCCGGCCCCGAGAAGACGGGTCACAGATGGCCGGAGAGGCAACTGTACACGCGGAGACAGGAGAGTGGGAACCACGGTCACCCCCACTCACGGGAGAGGCGTGGGGGAGCAATCGCGCCCATGCCCGCTGCCTGCTGAGCCTGAGCCCCGAAGCAGCAGGGACAGAGGCAGGCCCTGCAGAAACCAGGCACTCAGACGGTGCCAGCCGGAGGCCGCGGGGGCCATGTTGCAGGACTACACAGGTAAGGCCCCAGCAGGGGCTGCCCCCAGCTGGGTCTCCCTACCAGGCACACCCAGCAGGCCTGCCCCAAAGGGCCTGGTAAGGAAAGAAGAGAGCAGAACTCCAGATGCGCTCAGCGGAGGTGGGACAAGACCCAGCAGGCTCCATGAAGGAAAAAGGGCCTGCAGGCAGCACTGGCAAGAATGTGAGTGGGAAGATGACAGCTACGGGAAGATGACAGCTACGGGAAGATGACGGCAATGTGACCTCACTGGTTCCAGGGCACGGTGCCAGAGCCTCAGGACTGACAAGGGGCCTCCTAATCCAGGGCTGGTGGACAGCCTCTTCCCAGTCCCAGACCAGCAGCTCCCTGGCCTCTGAGGGGTCTGTCAGCGGCTCTGGCATGGGGAAAGAGCAGCAGAAGGGAAGGAGTGGGGGCGGGGGGAGGCAGCTGGGGTGGGGCAGTCGTAAGTGTGTGTCTCAGGCGGTCACAGGCACCCACAGTTCTGGGGGGACAGAGGGTTCTCTCAGCAGGACAGTGAGGGAAAAGGAGACTGGGTGACCAGGTCTTTTCTTGGCAGTAAGAAGTATTCTGGAATTTGAGTCCAGAATGCGGGTTTGGGGGCAGGGTTGCATTCTGTACTCCATACTGACTGACTTGCAAAACAGCTCGTATCTGAACATTAGGAAGAATCCAAATCTCAACCCTAGGCAAGGTCAGAACGTGACCACTCACAGAAGCAGGCGAAACACGGGTCAATTCCTAGCCTTGTGCCCCTCCCCCGAGAATCCTCAGCAAGCTCCTTTCTGAGCAAAGGCCTCTAGTGATGATCGTTTCCCAACTTCTTTTAAGAAGAGATGGATGGTGTGTGGCAACTCCCGGCCTCCGGCCCAGACAAGTCTGGATGGGAGAGCTCTACGACAGGGCGGACAGCCCCGTGCTGGGCTCTGAACCTCCACCAGCCATTCCTCCGACTAGTCCAGGCACCTCCACGGCTCCCTGACTAGACATAGCACCTTGGTTTCTGCATGAGGCAAGGGAGCTCCTCTCTGTCCTCCTCAGGCAACCTGGCAGCCAGGCATGACTCTAAGGCCTGTGCAGTCACTCTCTGTCCCCTCTTCTAACATCCTGGGGAAGGGGCACAAATGTTACCTAAGAAGCATCTCTCTCTGCCGCAGTTGCTCTCAGGATCCGTCTTTGTCCCTCTGGCCTAACTGGGTGAGGGAGAGACTAATGGGACCTTTGCTGCCCCGCCCCAGACTCTGACCATTACAGGGCACGGGGGGCTTGAGAGAGAGGCTCTGGGAGGGCTGGGGAGCAGAGCTTCTGCCTCCCTCCTGTGGGCCACGCACGCGCCAGGGGCAGAGATCTCCAGCGGGACCACACACCTCACAAGACTTATTTCTCACAAGGCAAGATGATAGAAATGGTCCGAGCCTTTCAGAACCCTGGTTCTCTCAAGAAGGAGACGGGCTAAGCCAAGGCAAGCACAGTGATTCTAGCTGAAGGCCACCCAGGAACCTCGTGGGTGGGCAGAGCAGAGTCAACTCCATCTCTGGGGCCTGGAGTCAGCAGGCAGAGAAAGCAGCTGGAGATTCAGACCTCTCCTCAAAGGCAAGACAGACACAAAGGCTGCCCTGGGGCTCTCTGTCCGAGACACCATGCACCCTCCAGCCATCTCACTCCTCCCTCGTTCTTTCTAAGCACCAACCACTGCTGCAGCCAGCCTGCCCCCTGTACCCTCCTGCCGCACCCATGAGCTTCACTGGCCCTTCCCTTCCAAGTTGTCGCCCAGGCACTCCTAATGCTGGTGGCTGAAAGACCGAGAGCAGCACCAAAGGAAGGGATCTTATTGAGGCACCAGCCTTTTGCTCTAGCAAAATCCTTGGAGACAACGGGTAGGGCCCTGATAACATCCACACTCCATTTGGGCTTCAAGAACACGAGCCCGGACCCCTGCACCAAGAAGAGAGGACAGTCTTTTCTGAGGAGGGGAGAATGGTGGGGGAGTTCTGCCCCTGCCCCTAGGGCCGCAGAATCACGGAGACTAGCCCACCAGTCTTGAGACACAAACACAGCAAAATGTCATCATGATCAGCAGGTTCTGTGCTAAAAAAGTATAACTACACAGCGTTTTCTCCAGTTCTGACACCTTTTTAATAGAAATCACTGTTTTTAGGAAACAAATAGCACTTTTGTAATTTTTTTTTTACAATGTTTCTTACCTTGATCTTAATTTAAGTAACACTAGGAAGACCTCAATATCTTTTATTTTCTTTTTTAATTAAAAAAAAAGTTGTTGTTGTTGTTTTCCCCAGATACAAAGATTTTTGCCCTTGCATAAAAAAACAGTGCCCCGGACGATGGCACAAGGACTCACACAGACTCACTGGACCGCACTGACACTGGGACTCCTATTCTACCATGCAAGGCCCCGACTGCCCTCCACTGGACGGTCAGCCTGAAAGACAGCTCTTCTATTCCTTATTTTAGTTTTTGTTACCAAAAAAGTAAAATAAACAACAAAATAAAACCTTTTTTAAAGAAAAAAGAATAAAAACAAAAATAAAAAAAAGAGGAAACGTCTCCATTCAGTTCACACACACCTGGGTCGCGTGCTGCTTTGCTCAGGTTCTTCTCTTATAAATATAGAAAAGGGATGGAGCTTGTTTTCAAGTAAAATCACTGATCCACCGTTTTTCCTTCCTCGACACACACACCCTCCTTCCCTGCCCCGGGGAAGGGCCAGCCGAGGCCGCTCTGCTGTTCTTGGAGAGGGAAGGGAACCGGGATCGTCCACAGAGATGCGCGCCAATTTGCCACAGCGGGGAAGGAACTCGCGGAGGGGTGGGGGCGCCCACGGCGGGGAGCGGAGTGCTCAGGAGAGGACCCCGGCGGCCGTTCTTGGTGTCCATCTCTCTGTGCACTGTGCCCGACCCCAGACAATAGGAAATACTGCTTATTTGATATACTTTCCCACCCCGGCTCCCTCCCATCCCCTCCCCATCCCTCCTCTGGGCACTGGGGTTGGTTAAATCTTGATTTCCTTTTTTTGGTTTTATAGTAATGAAAGTTTAGAAACAGGAAAGCCCACACACTCTTTGGACTTGTCTTCTCTACCTAAACAAACGGCTCTGCAAATAAGGATCTGAAACCTGCTCTCCTCCCTCCGCCCGTCCCGGCTCCCCGCCCAACAAAATAAAAACGACCCCATCGTGGCTGTGGAGGCTGCTGCAGGCACACACTGGTGTATAATAGAGAGAGTAAATATATTATTTCACTTGGCATGGTGCTGGCAAAGAACCTCCAGCTGGCACTATTTCATGTAACATGGTCCAACCTTTGCATGTACACACAGAATAAGAAGGATCAATTGGCAAACTCTGGTGCCACCTGGCACGAGCATCTTCTCTCTCTCTGGAACCAAAGAACCAAAAGAATTCTGTACTTTCCAGAAGAAATCCGGCTTTGCTTTTCTAGAGTCTTCAGTGTTTTGCTCTCCTGGCCGCCGGGATCCCGTGGCTTCTCCTCGAGGGGTCTGTTATTTAGTCTCTTCCCCCTGGTTACAGTTCACTGTGCAGCTCTGGGAGGAGGGGGAGGGGGCCGGCGTGGAGGGGGCGGCGCTGGCAGGGGGTGTGCAGTCCGGGCCGTTGGAGAGGGCCCCCACAGCGGCCTCAGAGTCTACGGGTTTGGAGAGGTCGATGCCGTGGATGAGGCGGATCAGCTGCTTTACCTTCTCCAGGGAGCTGTGCATCTCCTTCTGCCGGGCCAGGATGGTGTTCTTCATTTCCATGCATTTCTGCAGCAAAGGAGAGGGGCAGGGGCCCTAAGCCTCGGCCTTTCTGACAGGCCTGGCAGCCCTCTCCAGGTAGAAGAAACCCACTGGCTGGTGTGCAGCCCCTAGACCTTGTTTTTTCCACACTGCAGGGGGTGCTACCACCCAGGGGAAGGAGGCGGCCGGGGAGGCAAGAGAGGGGGCAAATAAGTGGTCTAAAAGACAACTCGCCTTGACAGTGGGACTTAAAACCAAACACGAGCTACCACTATGACACTAAAATAAGTCATTTTAAAGACAGAGTTCCCACAGCTGTGCTGGAGTGGTCTGGGCAGGTTTGGGTAAGCTGCTACCATGCTAAAGGGTGCTATTGTGTTCGGGACTGGACTGAGCTTTCCAGGACAGAAAATGAGCCAGTGGCATGTGGATTCAATTTGAAGGCCTCCTGAGGGTCATTCGATGGGCAAAATTTAGAGGCAGGGCCTGGGGCAGGACAGTGATATTTTGGAGAATCAAAGACTGCAGCCAACAGAACCCCTTCTGCTTGGTCACGGACTTTGGCCATCTTTGGCCCTTCTGCCCTCGGCCTCTCAAGCTTGTTGGCTTTGTTCTAGGCAGGGAAAGAGATGTGAGACCTGCATGCCACAGGTGGTATGGTGAGGAGGACAGAGCAGGTGAGTGACACAGCTCAACTGCCTCCAAGGCCAGGGCACCACCTGGGGCCCGTGAGGGCTGAGGCCGCCTCACTCCAACCAGGGTGACTACTCCACAGAAAGGAAAACATGCTCTGTCGGGAGGAGCCTCAGAATCCCTGCTGCAAACACAACCGCCTTTCCCACCCGGACGGGCCGGCCTGGGCAGTACTGACTTCCAGTACTTGTCTCTAGAAACCCCTCTTCCGCAGGCCCGTCAGGAAAACCTGGAAATGCACTCGGCACGGTGTGGAAGAAGGGGCAGAGGGAAGGGCCGTGTGGATGGACCCACTAGCCAGGGCGGCTGGAAAGAATCATACTTGGGGCCCTGGTCTGTGTCTGTGTGGCGTCGAGGCCCCACACGCCTCCCAAGCACACAGGAACACACGGGGTGGTGGCTATGCTGCTGTAGGTGCTACTTTACCTCTTCCGCCTGGAGACTGAAAATCCTCTCTCAGATCAAAGCCAAGAGGAGGCTCCAGAGCTTGGCTAAGGCACCACATACCACTGGCCACCTGTACCCGGGGGCCAAGCTCTAACTGGAGGCAGACTTAGCATCCGCTCGAGTGAACTGTGTAATAAGCTGAAGTACCTGAATCGGCCCGTGGGAGCCACACATGCTGTTATGTACACAGAAGGCTCTGTATCTCTGCATCTCTCACTGAGGGCAGGAGGTTTACTTACACTTATAGAATTGCTGAGCTGTTTCACCTTCTGCTCTAGTTGTTCTCGTTCTTGTTTTAAATCTGAACTCCATTTAAGTAACTTCTGTTTCTCTTCTTCTTTTGCTGAGGGAAAAAAAGGAACTATTTTTAACAATAAATTCTTCGAAAACGCCACTGTGTTCAGAATGCTTGCCAAAGAAGATATTTTCCGCAAGCTCCCCTGAGCCACAGAGCCAGTGCACAGAACCTTCCCACCAGGACTCTGCCTTGTCACGTGGATAGGAACTTAGGCTAAGGAGACATCAGTGGTTTGGGCCTGGCTTCATGGAAATAAGACGCCACTGCTCATTCTTCCTCCTCAAGACGGTACTACACAAAATGTTCACTTCATTCAGTAAAAACTTTTCATTTTTAACTTTAAATTTCCTTTTGAAAACAAAACAAATACTGCCTTCCAGTACTTTTCTTTTTTTTTTTTTAAAACAAGGGGAGGCTGACACAAGAGGGGGTATGGGTCATTCCTTACCTGCTTTGTAGGCGATATAGGAATGAACAATTGCTAGAGTTCCGGGCCACGGAATTGCTTCTTCCTTCTTCAGCATCTGAAAAGATTTTTAGAATTCTACCTTGAGAAGGAGGTATGAACACACATCCCCTGTGTAATAATACACAATGGTGTCTGCAGCTACCGGCAGACAAAATCCAGGAAGGCTTTATGGGGGCAGTACTGTCAAATCCTAGTCTACAGTTTCTGGACTACAAAGTTGCAGATGTCAGCCTGAGAGAGAAAGAGGTACGACCGAGGAAGAGCCACGCCACCTGAGCCCCGGCTCAGAGAGGCTGGGACGCGCTGGCATTCCTCCCTTCTCAGGTGTGCCACCGACCCCCAACCACTCCCCACGGCCAGAACCACCAGCACACAGCTCCAAGTCTGCGTGATGGCAGCAGCCACTGGCAGTTCCATCCTTGACCTGACACGGGCTGCCTGTCTCAACTTTAGCTTGGTATGTCCCTCAAAGACAGCTGACCAAGGAAATTAGACATCAGTTCCAAATACTAAAGTATAATCTAGACCCCCATCACAAAGCAGCAGCAGGAAGAGAACAGAGAAAGAACTGTGTCTACTAATTACATCAGGGAGGAAGACGACCAAGATTAAAATGGGAAGCCAGAATTCTCTCAAGTCAGGATTCCAAAGAACTCAGCAGCATCTCCAAATGAGCTACCGGGCTTATTTATTTATTATTTATACTTTGCCTACTTCCAAAACAGACTTGAGACAGCTTATAATAAAAACATAAAGACAGATAGTTGATAAAAAGAGATCAGAACCTAAACAGAGAAGGAAGGAAGATGCTGGGACAGTTAATAATATGTTTGCCTTTCAAGTCTGTGAAATATTAAGACAGCACTTCACAGTTAGTTCTCTGATCCTGATGATAACCCAGGTTAAAAGTGAAACTGTTGTTATCTGAATTAAACCATCAATTGGGCATTTTCTTCTAAGTATTTTATTTCCAAAGATGAATTTCAAAACCACATACCGGATTTGGACCATTCTTAGAGAAAGAGGCAGAAAGTCTTATGGACTTTTAAGGGGAACCAAGGTAATAAGAGGATAAGTAATTTCAAATAAAGGAAGTCAGGGTCTCTCCACCCGTGCACAGAGTCGCTGCCTCATGCATACGACGGAGAATCTCTGAGAGGACGCGTGCTGTGTGGGGGAGTGCTGCCATGTGCACAGGGCAGATGTAGCCTGGAGAACCACCCAGAGAGGAAAGAGACCCCACCATTCCCCTAGATTAGAGGGGAAAGGAAGCCCTCCTGACCGTGCTGTCTTTCTCCTCCTGGGCCCCTCGCCTGTCTGACCCATGCACAGTACCTGGTCCTGACATCTGGGACAGATCCACATGCCCTTGGGAATCGTTTTCAGAGGAGGGTCTAAGCAGTCCAGATGATACACACGGGAACACGTGTCACACATCAGTAACTGGCCGCTTTTTCTGCAAACGCTGCAAAAATCCTCATGAATATCACCCTATGAAATTGAGAGGAAAGGTAAGAGGACAAAAAGGTAAAATGTGAATGTTAATACGCACATTCTGGATATGTATAAGCATTTTAGGACAAGCAGCTGTGGCCATCCAACATGTCATAAAAGTGTTCAAGAATGGCACAAGCCCCCACATGCTCCTTACAGCTGAGGCTCCACGGGCAGGGACGGTATTCTTAATTTTATAATCTTATTTATTTATTTATTTTTCCCCCAAAGCCCCAGTAGATAGTTGTCTGTCACAGTTGCACATCCTTCTAGTTGCTGTATGTGGGACGCAGCCTCAGCATGGCCGGAGAAGCGGTGCGTCAGTGCGCGCCTGGGATCCGAATCCGGGCCGCCAGCAGCAGAGCGCACGCACTTAACCGCTAAGCCACGGGGCCAGCCCGTTTTTTTTTATAATTTTATTTATTGGTATTCTTAATTTTAGAGGAGAGTTTACAGGAAAGCTTAGTAGTCATGTAGGCCAAAATTTACTTTACAGGTGATAGCTCAGCATTTGTTACATTTTCATAGAGTCCAGCCCACAAATCAGAAAGTTTAAAGACACTGATATGCATTCATCAAAGCGTTCCAAAGTGATACAAACAATTCTCATGACCTGTCATTTTGGGGGGCAGTTTAGAAGGATTGGGAAAGAAGACAGACAAGAAATGGAATTTTACTAAAGTCTTTGCTTGCTCAGGGAGAAAAAATATAGTTCAAGTTCAAATGGGAAAAGATGAAGTCAGGAGCAAATTAAACTCACATGAGCTTTCAAACACGAAGAATTTAAAAAGCCAAAGCAACAGCTGACAATGTTCTCTTAAAATCAGTATTTGGCATTTGCTGTCCAATGGACCATTCTATTCCGGAAGGCTTTATTCCTCCCTATAAAATACTCCACCGGATGGAAAAAGAGCAGCCCCAGTGTACTCTGCCTGTCTCGCCTGCCCCTGTCAGTGATAGTTCTGGTCCTCAGGTAAGTCTGCTGGAGCCCTCTGAATAGAAGGCACCATCAGAAAAAGGCTGATCTACTTAAAATTTGGAGAAGAGAACACCAAAAAAAAAAAAAAAAATGAGGTATTAAAGAGGTATTTATGAGCAAGTCAATCCCTGGTCTGTTCTCTGAACAGGATTAATCCTGCTGATAAAGACGCCAGAAGGAAGGGAAGACTGAAGGGATGTGCCAGGCCTAGCCAGCAAGGCAGCACCACACCTTGGAGCAGACCCCTTTTCACTTTCAAGGTGTTGTTTTAGATTCTAGGCTATTCTGCCAGGAGGCCTAATTCAGAAATTTTGCACAGGAAGAAATGACACAGAGAGCAATGCTCAATTCTTCCTTTCGATGACATAATCCTTCAACCACCACCACTGAAGGAACATATCTTCCCAGATCTACAATTTCTCCCTAAAGGAAAGGAAACTTTCCTACCCTTTAATTCACTAGGGTATCTGGCAGCCTAGAAAACCAGTTATAAGTTATAAGATAACTTATATAACTTTAAAAATAATAAGACAATCAGAATGTGGACAGATTTTAATCTTTCTTAGTAAGAAAATGTTACCTCTGGGTCGTAAAAAAGATACTCAGTACATGAGCAAAAGATCCTGCCTGGGAAGCAGCCTAACAGTCTCAGTTGCAGGCACAGAAAGAGCTCAGGCTTCAGCCCCCGATGAACCGTGACTTCCTTCTTCAGTCTGCTCTTCTCTAGAGAGTTAGTCTTTCTTGACCCTTAGCCCCATGTTGTAAGTCTGCATCTTTATGAAGTTTATAAAAATTTTATGGTTTAAGAGAGTATTTTACACGAACCGTATATAAAATTATCAGTGATGAAGTAAATGAGACAAACTGGACATCTAATTCAGAGGGACTCGTAGGGTAAAGAGTTCTGCTCACTTTCCTTTGCTCCTGAATAAGGAGAACATCAACAGGTGGAAAGCGTCGAGTACATAAAATAAAGGTTAAATAACTTCTCTCAACTTTCTAAAGGAAAGAAAACTTCCTATCCTGTTTATATATCCCACAGCAGCAGTTCTTAATCTTTTTGGTGTCAGGATCCCTTTACACTCTTAAAATTACTAAGAATCTCAAAGAGCTTCTGTTTACGTGAGTTACAGGTACTGATATTTACTCTATTAGAAACTTTAAAACTTTTTAATTTTGAGATAATTATAGAATCTCAGGAAGTTACAAAAACAGCATATTGAAAAAATTTAAAACCCCAGAATACACAAGTGCCCATTCCAATAGCCGTCACAGTGATGACATGATCACAAGTCACGTAGTATCTGGAAAACTCCAATCTTCACTCCTGACAGAGTGAGAATGAAAACGGCAAAGGATGTTTTAGTATTATCATGAAAATAATTTTCATTTTATGGATGCCCTGCAAGAGTCTCAGGGACCCCCAGACCACCCTTCGAGAACTACTGCCCACAGAAATGAATACAAAATGACAAGATATGTATTTCATCCACAGAGAATTGGTTCTTTGCCTAAAGGGAGCAGAGGAAGGCCCACGGAGGTGCTGCACCAGGTCAAAAGGCTTAGGCTTTGCTGACCGACCAAATTATTACCATAAACCAAACAGTAAGTTGAAAGATGGCGGACCCATGATTCTTTGCTAGGAGCTGAGGATATAAGTTTTTTGGAAACACCCTGGCTATATCAATTGCAACTTCATCATTTGCTAAAAAAAATTTCTAACTATGTCAACATATCTTCCCTTTGCATAAAAATGATGACAGTGGCACAAGGTACATCCTGAGGATTAGTGTCAAGCTGGGTCTCGTATCACCAAGTCCTTCTAGATAGTTACTGATCCCCAGGAAATGCCTGCCTTTCAGCTGTGATTGTTTAATTAATGTTGTTGGGGCTTACGCCACTCAGCAACAAACATACAGAGCTGCGCGTTGACTCGAATCACTGCCACTGTTGGGATACTGTAAAAGTAGCAATTATCTGTTAAAAAAATCCATTCCACTAGGTTTAACTTAGGAAGTTCTCAACATATTTAGTGGTTTTAGAAAAGCAGTCTTTTACCCTTAGATTTCTGAAAAGAACAGTGTTTGCATTTTAAGACAAAACCTGGCAGAAGCTTCAGTTTGTGATGTGATCCGAGTGGATCCTTTGGGTTCAGTCTCGGAAAGAAAATCATAAATCCTCTCAGCCAAAAATCACAAAAAACAAGGACAACGTTGTTTAGCAAAGATTCCCATGAAGAACCACAAAATCCGTATGTGTGTCTGTGCACCCCCTGGAGGGAGATCCCTGCCAGGAGGCCGTGAGCTGGCTAGCCCTGTGGCAACGCCACAACTGAGGAGAAGTCGGGATGCTCTTTGGTGCCAGCAAACAAGGTTTCTGACAGGGGATCCTGGTGCAGACAGGAGAGGCAGAAAACCTGCATCAATTACTACTGCCAAAAGTCAGGAATGCTGAATCTTGACAGCAAGGCTGGGTCTGTGGCCACCAGCTACGTCCAAGGAAGGAGACCCGCCAGGGACCAGAACTCTCCTATGACTCGGGTTCTCCAAAGATGACACCTCCTTTGTTGCTTCTGGAATTTTAGCTCAGAATGTGCATATGGAATTCTTTTGCTCTTTGGAGGGGGTAGACCATTAACAAGTACTGAGAACCTACAAGTTCAAGGGACATTTTACCTGAAGATGATCCTAAAGACAAGCTCTATAATTCACAAAAGAAACGGGACATGTGCAAAATGAAACTCTTGGTTTCCCTCCTCAAACTTGCTCCTCTGTCACCTCTGGTAAATGGCATCTTCATCTGTCTAGTTCTTTAGGCCAAAAACTTTGGATGCACCCTTGACTATTCTTTTTCTCGTACGCCGTCATCCAATCCTGCTGGCTCTTCGAAATGCACGCAGACTCGGCCACTTTTCTCCAGCTCCAGTTCCACCGCCCATTAGGCCAAGACCCCGTCACCTCTCGCCTGGACGACTGCCACAGCCTCCTAACCGGTCTCTCCCTGCCTCCAGCCCATCCTCCCCACAGTCTCTTCTCCATATCTCAGAGTGAGCCCTTTAAAATCCAAGTTGATTGTGCAAACACCTTAAAAATAACAAACGCAGGTAAGAATCATCAAAGGATGCTGAAACCATGGAACAGGATATTTACACAGACTCAAAGCTATCTCCACCAGAGGAGACAGGCACCTTTACAAGTGGAGAAATTTGATGGAATCCATCTTAAGAGATGCACGTTAACATGGCCAACAACAGGACAGGCTGACATCTCTGCCTCCTGTTGTCATGCTCCGAGAAGGACTCATCATCACTTATTTCGTGCTCCTGAATCTACTCCTGAGGAAACCATTAGACTAGCCAAATGGAGGGACACTTTACACAACAACTGGCCTGTCTTTTAAAAAATGTCAATGTCTTGAAAGACAAGAAAAAGCTGAGACACTATTCCAGAGTAAGGAGACTGAAGAGACAATACCATGACGAGAAATGTCAAGAGTGACCTTGGACTGGATCCCAGAACGGAAAAGACAAAGTGCCACTAAGGCAATTACTGAGACACTGGAGCGATCGAGTATAGGCTGTGTATTACATCATAATCTTTTATCAGCATGAAATTGCCTCAATTTGATGGCTGCATTGTGGCTGTATCAGACAGAGAATATCTTTGTTCTTAGGAGATATACACTGAAGTATTTTGGATAAAGATTTGTGATGTCTGAAACTTCTTAGTTAAGCAAAAAAAAGCGTGTGTGTGTGTGTGTGTGTGTGTGTAGGGGAGAAGCATATGTGGCACAACGGAAACAACTGGTGAATCTAAGTGAAGAGTATGTTTGTTCTTTGTACTGTTATTACAACTTTTCTGTAGGGTTGAAAATTTTCAAAATAAAAAGTTGAAAAACTACATCAAAATCCCCTATTGATCTCCCACTCCACTCAGAGGAAGAGCCACGAGGCCCTGCACGAGTGACCTGGCCACCTCTGGGGTCTTGTCTCGCACCCGCTCACTCAGCCCCAGCTATCCTGGCCTTCCTGCTATCTTCCGTGCCATGTATACTTCCACCTTGGGATTCTGCTCTGCTGTTCCCTCTGTCTGGAATGCTCTTCCCCCACGTCCTCCCACACACCCCACCTCCCATCAGAGGCTTTCTCCACCACTCTTCATACAGGAGCGCCCTCCTGCCACAGCTCCGCACGCTCCTTATTCTCTCCCGGTTTCCTCACAGCGCTTATCGCTCCCTGACATACTATATGTTTGCTTACGTATCTCCTGCCTCTGGCTGCACACTATGAGCTCCCTGAGGGCAAGGAGTTGGTTTTCTTCCATCCTCTGTCCCCAGCCTCAAGAACAGTGCTTGCTCAGCAGAGGAGTGCTCAATAAGCGTTTGCTGAGGGAATCCACTGCTCAGTAAATGCTCATTTAAAAACGTGGGGCCCTAGTTTACCCTCCTGCAGTTCCTGGGTGCAGGGCTTCTAAGAACCTGACCCTTTTTCAGGAACCTGTTTCTGATCAACTCTGCTGAATAAAGTTGCTTTAAAGAACGGTTTTCCGCTTCTTGAATTCGACTTGAAGCAGGAAACAAGGACTGCTAGGGGAACGCATGCCTTGTCTGTCTTCCTCACCCCCAGACACGGAGGACAGAAACTGCGCGTCTCTCAAGTCGACAGCTGGCGCCCCACCCTGCCCCCTTCCTCAGCGCTCATTCACAGCCACCAAATCCAGCTCCGAGGACTCTGACGGAGCCTCCTGGTGCTGTATTCCACACAACTCGCAAGGACGCGGCAGGACCCAGGGCCCAGCAGAGAGTCGCCTTGCACGGCACGCAGTGTCCTCTGGGGATGCCTGCCGTTCCAGGGTTAGTCAGGGAGATGCAGCCATGAGGAGACACCACGTGAGAGCACTTTCCCCGATTTCAGCTCTCAGAGAGCGAGCGAGCTTTTCCCACGTTACTTACGTCTGTGGAGGTGGGGCTGGGCAGGGACACAGGCTGCACAGGAGCGGGGAAAGTGAATGTGGTCTCTGTCTTTTCATTTTCAGGGGAGTCAGGATGACTGGATGGGGGGGATGTTGGGGTAAGGGCTCCAAACCCCAGCACTGCATTGTATTTTGGAGGACGACCTATATACCGAGAGAAGGGAACAAAAGGGAAAAAGGGGGAGGGAAAGAAGGGGAAAAATGGTCTTACATACCTTCGGCCAGTGTTCCTCATTGGCTAGCATGGAAAAGGAAGTGAGGTAGCAGACGGAAGGTTAATACAACAGTCCCAGAGAGAGAAGAGAAGCAAAGAGTTAAATGTCATTAGGAACAACTGCACGAGTCTCAAAGAAGGGAGGGTAAGAGAGCCTTGGGGCACAAGAGGAGGTGCTGGGATGTTACAGGGCCTCGCCTCCGGGAGATTCCCGTGACGTCCCTGGACTATTACAATTTGACATTTCTAATGTGAGAACAAGATGGAGCCAAGGCCAAGAATGAGAATTTATTTCATTTTTCCGTATCTTTTGCATATTGTTCTCTAAGGTTTCTCTGCAACCATCATTCTTACAACAGTATTAATGACTCTTAGTTTCCACAAACAAATTTATTTAGGTTTTCTGCTTTTCCTTTTCTCTCCTAACTGCATTTTGGTCACTTCACTGCTGCGAGGGTGGAGAAAGGCAAAGCATGGATTCAGGTAAACTATTCCTGCCCTTTGCTGGTAGAGCTAGCGGGAGAGATGTTCTGGGAGTCGCTGGAACCTACGAGCTAAAAAGATGTTCCGTGCTCAATAATGAATTTAAGTGCTTTGGACTTGGACACTCTCCCCAGCTGATTGAGAACTGTCGCCCCGCTTTCCATCACAAGCATTCTGGTGAACTATGCGTCTAAGAACTGGGGCTGCTCCACAGTCTCAGGAAAGGCCCTGCCATCAGCAAGACCGCTCACTGAGAGCCCTGATTTGAGCAAGAGCATTTTGAATCAAATCTCATGGCTACAGAGGATCTATAAATGAGCCCCAAAGGGTACAGAAAATCCAGGTCGGCCACTCTTGCCTTACGATATATCTAAGTCAGAATCCTTGTCCTCTAAGGGCCAGGGTCAGAGCTTCTAAGCTCTGAGTGATCAAAAGAGTGTGCCCAGCACACTCAAGGGAAAAAAAAGAGCCAGAGAGGTACACAACTGCCTACGAGCACTGGTGGATGGTACGTGGGACCGTGACTCTGCCAACAGCTGTAATTTATACTAGGATTATGCACAAGAGTCATGATTCTGTCAGACGTTACACAAACATTACCTATCTGTGTTAAACTGGCAATGTCTGCAGTACAAAGACAGATCGCACTGGTTTGTCTTTTCTAGGGAATTTAGTGCTGCTGGAAGGGAAAGTGGAAGATGAATGCTCTTTGTTTGCCCACAGAAGGCACATCCTAGGCACCGTGAATGCAGGCTTTCATCCTCCGACCTTGCCAAGAGACGCCAAGGTCTTTCTGGCTCATTCAACCCCTGTCCTCTTAGCAGATACTGCCCACCAGCAGGCCAATTAACTGTGGCTTCTGGCTGAGGGGTTCCTTTCTGAGAACCATGTCAGAGGTCACTAAAAATTGCCCAAAACAAAACCACAAAAAATAACCTTGACACTGGTTATTGTGGCCCAGGAATTGATATGAAGCAATGACTTAGGGTTTCCCATCTAAACATTTTGGGCTACCTGAAGAACGGGGCCGATGAAACATCAGGACGGGGCCGATGAAACATCAGGACAGGTCACGAAGGCTGGGTATGCTATCTCTTTTGGGGGAGGAGGTGGTAATAGGACAGCTGTAGCCCTGCCTAAGGCAGAAAATGGGTCGGGACGACCTCCTAAGCTTCCAACAGCTCTGAGAACATGTGTGCATACACAGAAATTAGTATGCTACTCCACTCACCCTGCAACCTTTCTAGCCTGGAACTATAACTCAGGGACACATTATCACGTGGAGAAAGGGACCTTGGGACGTATTACTGACATGGAAGAACAATTTCAGAACCTTGTTTAGGAGCTCCAACTCTGAGCTGTCAAGCCCTGTTTAGACCTGCACAGCAGGAGCTGCTGCTGGACTCTGCCCGCCCGAGTGGCCGGGGCGCCTGGCCGGGAGGTCTGAAACACGGGAGGGAGCTCTAGAGGAACTTCTGCTTTGGGAGCCTGTTTTGACAGTGATCTTTCCTTCCTTACTGGAGATGCCCTCTTCTCACAGATTCTCAGTTCTCCGTGTGGCCATCTCTCTCCTTCCTAGAAAGTCTGCAGCTCACACAAACGCAAGAGTCATCCTCTGGTCTCGCTGGCAGCAGGACGAGTTAGACATGACTAAGAACACCTCGCAACAGCAGTGTTCTGTTCTGCTCTACGATGCTAAAATGCTTCCTTCACACGGTGTTCTGTTAATTGTGCTATTCATGCACAGCCTGGTGGGCCTAGGGCAGAAATGCTGCATTAAGCCATTCCCCTGAGTCGGCTTTGCCAGAATCCCAGGAAAGGCAGATTTGATTCAGTGTACAGAACTCTAATAAGAAATCTCACTCTCTTTTCCCCCCATTCTCAGAGAACAACAACAACAACACTATTTTCAAGGGATACAGGAGTTAGACAGGGTGTAGGACAATGGGAGGAGGGAGGGGGAAGAAACACAACACAGAAGCCAAAGCAACAGCGAGGGAGAGATACCAACAGGTGCTCACCTCTCTTCCGGGTCCCAGGATGCATTGTACTGTTCAGGTATGTGACTGCACTCTTCTTACGCTTGGAGGATTGAAGAGGGAAAGGTGACTGGTTGAATAGCATGGTTACTACTAATACTGGCACAAGCTAAAGACCAAGCACAGCATACCTATCAACACGTCAACCAGTTAGTGCTGGTCACCCCAAGGTCTCAGTGCTAACATGTTTTATTACATGTACTCGGCTCTGAGAGAATATTCCAGAGAGATCTGCCTCTGCTTCAGACGACAGTTGTGTTGAAGACAGGATGAGTTAAATTTTTAAGGTAGGTTTGTATCTGCTCAAACTTAGGGACTAAACTAAGGGGAAGGCAGTGAATAATAAAAATTAAATAATGTCATCAGCCAGAGACAAAGCCATCGTCTCACAAAGCTGCCCAAGTACGATCAGGGTACTGCTCTCACACAGGGTTTCAGAAGGGAGGGGCTGAACAAGCCAGAGAAAAAGCTGGAACAGTGCGAGAAGGGCCAGTGCTGGCCCGGAGTACCTCTGGCTCAAAGACCGCTCCGCTGTACACTGGATTTGCTGTTGTTCTTCTTTTTCGCTCTTGCCTCTTGCTTTGGATTTCTTGGGAAAGCAAAAGGTTTGGATTAGAAGAGAGGTAGAGAGAACCTCAAAAACTTAACTTTGTTGTTTGTCTATTGGTTTTCCCATGACAAATTAGAAACAGGGGCAAGTCTCTGTTTCACTGTAGCCTTAGCAGAGGCAAGCACACTGCTGGAAGCAAGTATGCAGGGCCATCTACTCTCACCCCTCAGAAAACAGAGCCACGCTGTCCCAGTGTGGCACTCTGGGATCCAGAGCCTAACAGGAGACAACGCTTCTAAACAAGCTGTCCTGATTTATTTTTAGATCACTGTAATACAGGTGTGGATGAACTAGATTGAGTGACCACAGTTCACCATTCTTGGATTAAATAACCAGGACAGGTATAGCTTTGTAACTGTTCTTAAGACTCAGATAACCTAGAGTGATTGAAAAATACAGACAAAGACTTTTCAGAGGGCATTTGCTACCTCGTACTGTCAAGAAAAAAAAAAAATACAGTTCCTCTAAGTGAACAGAAGTTACTTTAATCCAGGAAACTGGGGGCTTCCCTCAGGACAGCAGTGTGGACATATAATGATGGGAAAGGGAGGGGCTAGACATTAGGCAGAGGGGCGGCAAATTTTACTCCAAAGGAAATAAAGTCCACTCTGGTTGAACTGTACTCTGTTTGTGCTCCAATTTTCTATTCCAGCAATAAATCTAACACATTTTCAAGAACAAAGCTCTGGGCCAGAAGCACAGTGGCGCCATGAATATCTTCTCTTACCTTCTAGATGGTCATGTGTTACCAACCCTAGAGACACCATGAAGGCGAGTTTCTGTGCCAGAGAAACAAAAGAATATACGTCAGTGTGGGTGCTTGCAAAGCCAACTGTATTTTCCTGGTTAGACTCCTAGGGAAAGCCAACCCAACAGGCTGCTCGCTCGAAGGAGGCCGGGTTCAGGGGAGCAATGAGCGAGCAGCTATGAAGCCACTCTGCAGGCTTCTGGTCTTACAGGGACCCAAAGAGAAGGACTGCGACCTACGGCTTCTACTTTCTCAGCGAGACAAATCAGCATCTTGAGTGATCTACATGTTTTTCAGAAAGATCCTCTTAGAGGGAAGAGTATTTCACACTCAAAAACATGCAGAGGGTTACAAAGAGCCTCCTACACAACAAGCTCCAAATTCTAAGAACTTCCCTTGTCACAACAGGTCAGCGTTTCTTCTTACTACAGCTGACGGGACCATGCTAACTCAAAGCTAAATGCGTTTTAGGAATGACAGCAAGTGGTTCTGGTTTCTACTATGATTTTTCAATCAAACGTGGACCTAAAAATTATGGAGTGATTTCTCTCTAAAGACCACTCTCAGGGCTCCATCAGAAGCTAGATTGATTAGAATACCGCACCCCAAAGCTGGACTGTTAGATGCTTCAAGTTGGAGAGAGCAACAGACTGACTCCTATTTTGCTCTTTGGTTACATGTGGTCTGGAAACTACGCCTTCATTTTCTGCTGTACCACTGCATGAGGTTGCTAAATATGTCAAACAATACATCATCAATTTCTCTTGCCAATGAATAAAGGATACCATCAACTGTTGGGAGACAAACTCCTGCATAATTATTTATACCACAGTTTGGTCTTTTAAAACCCTGACATTTTACCCTCAACATTAAATATCATGATATTTTTTAAGATACTGAGTGTTTTATGAAGACACAGTCCTTGAACAAGCCACTTGAGAATACAGAAACGTCCTTTACTGGTATCCTCAAAGTCCTGAAGAGATGTTTTTCTTGTTTCAGTAACTTAGGTGGGTACCTACCGCTGACAACCAGAGCACTTTGGAAAGGAAAAGCAGTCTTGGACTTGCTGCCCATTTTCTGCACTGCACATTGAAATGGCATACATTTTGTGGTTGCCAATTAACGACATTCCTCATTTTCACTATTCCTTCAAATCTATTCTCTGTTAATAAAGCCATGTGTGGACTGACACTCAGATGAAATTTCTTTCTTTTTTTTTTAAATAAATTTTTTTATTTTTTTGTGAGGAAGATCAGCCCTGAGCTAACATCCATGTCAATCCTCCTCTTTTTGCTGAGGAAGACTGGCCCTGAGCTAACATCTGTGCCTATCTTCTTCCACTTTATATGGAACACTGCCACAGCATGGCCTGATAAGCAGTGCCTTGGTGCGCGCCCGGGGTCCAAACCCCAGGCGCCAGCAGCGGAGCGCATGCACTTAACCGCTACGCCACGGGGCCAGCCCCAGGTGAACCTTCTTTCAATCAAGTACCAGCACCCTCCTCGGCCACCCCCATCGGACCCATCTTTGCCAGTCTAGATCAAGCTCACAAAAGAATTATTAAATGGAAAAGAAATCTCCTCTCCTGTGGAATATATTTTCAGTGATAAACAGAATAAAAAGTTGTCAAGACCTTTTGCCTAATCTACACATCACAGGTACACCAAAAACTAATTTCTTCTCTTTACGGCAGTGACTCTATCCAAGCAGAAGGTGAAATATTTGCTCCTACACGTGACGGTACTTGCTTGCCTACACTGTGCCACTGACATGAGGCATCCTTCAGTGTCTTTTGATAAGGCAATTCTGCTAATAGCTTGCTCTATTTTTCCTCCTTCTAGCATAATACTTGTCATTTATTTTGTGGATGATTTTACAAGTTTCTCAGCAATTTGCATGACTAGTACTTTCTTTTTGGTTCAAGTTTGGTCCCTTCTTTAAAGATAAACTAAAAATTAATCCATTTCATGTCAGAAAGAATTATAATTTGTAGTTGTTTTAAAAAAACCTGAACTAGCTTAATAAATCACTGTTTTTTTTTAAAAAATGACATGAATCTTTGATGGCTTCATGTCACTATTTGACATGGTTTCATTACAAAGAACACACTGAGGACAGAAGGGAATGGATTATTGGTCTAATAAAATCCAAGTATCAGATATTCATCATTATATTACTTGCCTATATCTTTCTTTTACAGCTAGTGGTACAAGAGCATCAAACTAAAAAATTCTCTTGTTTAAGGACACAAAAACTCACATTCTATATTTATACCAGAGTCTTGTTTGCTATTTAAGATTATCATTCTATCCTAAGTTGTAGTACAGATGTTACTATTTTCATCCCTACTTTTATGCTTCAATGAACTACTTTTGAGATATTGATTCATTTGGGATTTGGGGCTCTAATGCAATACAATAGTAATAAAAATGCACATGTAACAACTGTAATCCATAACACAAACAGACCTTAGCTGAGTGGACTGGACATCTGATAAATGTTGGCTCGGACAAACAAAACATAATGATCATTAGGAATGCAATGGGATACCTGGGAAAATGATCATTAATCTTACATTTCAAACTTGTAACACGTGTATGAAATGCCTGTATACCAGCTCATGGACACTCAAGGCCACGCTCTTAATCTGCCCTAGGCCAACGTGACTTAGCAAGGACCTTACTGAATAGTAAGAAAGCACAAGCAAAGGAAAATCAAGTGATTCAGAGAGCGAGTGTCCGTCGTGCTGCGTGAGAGTAAGGGGCATCTCAGACAGCCGTGGCTTCAGAGGCTGGGCCTACCTGAGGGTTCTCCTCCCGTTTTGGTTTGGGTGCAGCAGGTGGAGTGATGGTGCGGCTCTCTGTTGGTTTCTCATCTGTTTCTGTGTGGGATTTAATTGTCTAGGAGAGAAAAATTAAATGACACTTCAGAATTCACTTTTTATTAAAAACAGTGTGACTGTAGCCAAGAAATAAAAGAAGAACATACTCAAATTGGAAACATTTTAATAAAAGAGGTAATATGGATTTCATTTTGAATGAGGGAAAAGTAAAATGTAAGGCCCCAGTTGAAATGATTAAATTGCATAACTAGAGTAGATATGAATCTATAAATAGTGTAAATTATACAAAAAGAAAAATCCATAGTTTAATTCCAATGTATAATAATAAAGTATAGGCTGCTCTCTCTGATCTCAATGTATGTTAGGGTGTAGGGGCAGTTTTCCAGAAGAAAGCCCACTCTTGTTACATGTGGGTCAAGCTCCAGTCCAGCGTGCTTAAGATCTGAGTAATGTCAAAAAAATCTTACATGCACATTCTTCTATTTCAGAACAATTCCAATCATAATCTAAGAGAGTTGCAGGACTACCCTCACATGGGATATTTAAAACCTGCCTGTATCATCCATTAGAGGAGAGAGAGATGCAATTGCCAAGGAAAGGTCATCTTACAAGATGCTGACATTCTGATCACCCCCAACCTCATCTTCCAGATGCATCCATTCAAACAAAAGAAACGCCAGTAGCATTACCATCTTCAGACACAAATGGCAGCTAGCAAAGCTGGCCGGGCTGGGCTTGCATTATTATTCTTATCATGACCCAATGGCCAGTTCATCTTATGAAGCCCTCAGTAAATAGTGAAATGATATTAGAACAGTGGATATAAAACTGTAAACACAAACCTAATTTACTTTTTCGAAATTAAAAAAAATGCAGATGCCAATGGTCTTTTTGTATGGCAACAACAAGTAAATAAATGAGAATGAAACTGTCTGATTATTGATGAGCAGGAGCCAAATGAAAGACGTTGGTTCTACAGGCAGAACATTGGAAGTTCTCAAAAATCATTATGTTGCCAAATAGTTTACCAGATCTGAAAAACTAATACAATCACAAAGATCTTTCACTTCCTTTCCTGGCCACTTCCGTATTTTCCTTCTGCTTCTCATACTATTACATTAGGAAGGTGTAAGCATCAGTCTCACCAATACTGCAGCAACTACTGTTCTGGGGCACAAAGGCTGCCGACTACTTTTTTCCACCAGTGTCTTATTTCCCCTCTATCCTATAAGCTACCTATTGTTCTACACACTTTTGCAGCCTTTGTGCCTAGTACAGTTCCCCACTTAGAGCAGACTGTAAAGAGCTGCTGGTCTTCTGAGTGGGGAATGTGACCAACCAGAAGAATCACTCATGTCTCCTCTCTCTCACACACACATTTTTTAACCAAAAAGGACAGATTTCCTCCATAAAACAAACCACCAAACACACCTACACCAAACACAATGGGAAAATAGTTTCTAGTGACATTTTTAATGTCTTGGGTTTCCAGAAACCTTATTTTCATAGCTCTCTGAACGTGGAAGGACAGGAGTGTGAGGGAGATGGTAGAAGAGAAGGTCAATTGTAAGGATTTGCTGCTCTGTTCCAAGGCTAAGTGAAGCTCCCTAGAGTCTTTATTTCCATCTCTAAGGCGGAGTGCAGCACATCGTGGTAATGTCTGGGGAAGGGCAAACCAACTCCTCTCCACTAAGGAATGAGCCAGGGTTCAAATTCTCTCTGTCATACAAGAAGAGTAGAATTATCTCACGGTTGGATAAAGAATACCAAAAGCATCCAAAAATAAAAATAAAACAATCAAAACACTGGGGGAGTGTCCTTCTCTCACGGACCTCTTGCTCTGGGGGAAGCCAGCTGCCATGTTGTGAACAGCACTGTGGAGAGGCCCATGTGGTGAGGAACTGAACCTCCTGGCAACAGCTAGTGAGGAAGGGAGGCCTGCCAACAACCACATGACCAAGTCTGGAAGTGGATTATCCAGCCCCAGCCAACTAGTTTGATTGCAAACTTGTGAGGGACCTTGAGCCAGAACCACCCAGCTAGGATGCAGTCTGATTCCTGATCCTTAGTAACCGTATGGGATAATAAATGTGTGTGGCTTTAAGCTGCTTAAAACAAACAAAAAATATTAAGGTGGGAGAGTGGCATCACAGAAACGGCAGAATAAGGAGCTTTAACAAGCAGTCCTTCCACTGAAGCAAACATTAAGCTGGGGAAAACAGACAATCAACTTTTTAGAACTCTGGAATCTAATAAAAAAAAAAACTTACAGCAACCAGGGGAGCACTTACTAAAAAAAGAGGCTGTTAAATTTCACTAAGAAAGCATTTTTCCGTACCCGCCTACAAACCCCCGTTCCCTAGCTGGGCAGAGGCTGTGGGGATGGTGACCTGCATTCCTCGTGTGGCTTGTTGGGGCCAGGGGGAGCAATACAGACCTTGTTTTCAAAAACTTGTGGTTGTGCATTTTGACCAGTCTGGTGGTTCCCTGAGGACTGAGGCAGAGGCTGATCTTTGTTTTGCCCGCCTTAGGCTGGAGTGGCTTCCCAGGTGGTGTCTGATGAAAGCATCTAAAGACATACACTACCCATAGTCACCTGGTGTAAGCGATGGTGGATGGAGTGTGCAGGAGGCAGACCCAGAGGCCCGGGAAGGAGGAGGCCGAAGAGGAAGATCTTGGAGGAGTAAGGGCTTTGAAGGCTATCACAAATACTGGGGAATCCAGCATGCACTGCCCATTCCCAGGGCTGGAGGCATACTCAGAAAAGATCTGAGAGAACCCTAGGTTTGTACCACTGGCTGATCTTTGAGCTCCATTCAAGAAAGAGTGAAGGCTAAGGCAGAGGTACAGGCAGCCTGGCTTAGGACTGAAGGAGTGTCCCTGCTCAGAGGCAATCTGCAAAGACTGGGAAAACTGTTTTGTTTTGTTTTGTTTTTAATTTGCTTATTATTACTTTTTTCTTTTTGGCTCTAGTTGTTTAAGGAAATCTGTCAGGTCATTAGCTAACCACTGAGATAACAGAACAGAGATTTCAATGACCACACGTGACAAGAAACACAGTCTTCGCAAAAATAGTTTGGCAAAGGCACTAAGCAGACAACTGCAGCTCTCAACAATCAACAACAACAAACCCTGGGGTGGGAGGAGAACCTAATGTCCAGAGTTATCACGCCATAATTATCAAAATGAATAGTTTTCAACAAAAAATTAGAAGGCATACAAAGAAACAGAAAGTGGGGCCATTCATAGGAAAAAAGAAACTGACAGAAACTGGCCTTAAGGAAGCCCAGATCTTGGACTCTCTAGAGAACAACTTTAAGTCAACTGTCTTAAATATGTTCGAAGAGCCAAAGGAAACCATGGATAACAAACAAAAGAACATAACAAAAGAAACCAGGAGAATACTCTCCCACCAAATAGAGAATATCAATAGAGATAGAAATTATTAAAACAGAACCAAATAGAAACTCTGCAGCTATAAAATATAACAGCTGAAATGAAAATTTCACTAGAGGGGTTCAGGCAATAGAAAGAATAGGTGAACTTGAAGATAGGACAACTCAAATTATCAGTCTGAGGAGCAGAAAGAAAACAGAACACAGGAAAATGAACAGAGCCTAATGGACCTTTGGGGCATGATCAAGCATACCAACATATATATTATGGACTCCCGGGGGAGAGGAGAGAGAAAAAGCAGAAATAATGTTTGAAGATATAATAATAACTTTCCAAATTCGATGAAAGACATAAATCTACACATCAAAGAAGCTCAGCAACCTCCAAGTGGGATAAACTAAAAGAGGTCCACAACAAAATACATTATACTCACACTGTCAAAAGCCACAGCTAAAGAGAGAATCTTGAAAGCAGCAAGAGAGAAGTGATGCTTCACATGTAGGGGTCCCAAGCAGGATTAACAGTCAATTTCCCACCAGAAACCAGAGACCAGAGGCAGTGGGAAAACATATTTAAAGTGCTGAAAGAAAAACATTATCCGCCAAGAATTCTATATCCTGCAGAAAGCTGAGGGAGTTCACTGCTAGTAGATCTGCCCTAAAAGAAATGCTAAAGGGAGTCCCTCAGGCTGAAACAAAAAGACACTAGACAGTAACTTGAAGCCATAACAAAGAAATAAGAATTCTAGTAAAGCTAACAACATAGGTTAACATAAAATCAAATATTACTGTATCTTTGATTTGTAACTTCTCTTTGTTTCCTATTTTAACAGAGAAATGCACAAAACAATAACTACAAATCTGTATTAGTGAGCACACAATGTATAAAGATGTAATTTGTGACAATAACAACATAAAGGGTCAGAGCTGTATAGGAGCAGAGTTTTTATATACTATTGAAACTAAGCTGGGATCAATTCAAATTATATTGGTAAAAATTTATGAATGTCAACTGTAATCTCCATGGTAACCACAAAGAAAATAAGTAAAATATATACAGAAAAGAAAATGAGGAAGACATCAAAAGAGTACATTAGAAAAAAACCAAACACAAAAGAAGGCAGCATTGGAGGAATTAAGGAACAAAAAATACATAAGACATGTAGAAAACAAAAAGCAAAATACCATAAGTCCTTCCCTATCAGTAATCAATTTCCAATGTAACTGGATTAAATTCACTAATTAAAAGACAAAGAGTGGCAGAATGGACCAAAAAAAACCATGATCCACCTATATGCTGTCTACAAGAGACTCATTTTAGAACCAAAGACACAAAAAGGTTGAAAGTTAAAGGATGGAAAAACATATTCCATGAAAATAGTAACCAAAAGAGTACAAGGATGGCTATACTAATATCAGACAAAATTCACTTTAAGTCAAAAATTGTTACAGGAGACAAAGACAGTCATTATATATTAATAAAAGGGTCAATTCATCAAGAAGATACGACAATTTTAAATACATATGCACCAAGAACAGAATCCCCAAATATATGAAACCAATATTGACAGAATTGAAGAGAGAAATAGACAGTTCTATAACAATAATTGGAGACTTTAATACTTCACTTTAAATAATGGAGAGAACATGTAGATAGAAGATCAATAAGGAAACAGAGGACTTGAACAACACTATAAACCAACTAGATCCAAAAGACATAAAGAACAGTCCACTCAATAATAGAATAGACATTCTTCTCAAGTATACATGAAACAGTCTCCAGGACAGACCATATCTTAAGCCACAAAACAAATCCTGATAAATAGTAAAAGACTGAAATCATACAAAGTATCTTCTCTGACCACAATAGAAAGAAGCTAGAAATCAATAATAAAAGAAAACTAGAAAATTTAAAAATACGTAGAAATTAAACAATGCACTCTTAAACAACCAATAGGTCAAAGAAGAAATCATTAGGGACATTAGAACATACTTTGAGAGGAATGAAAATGAAAACACAACACACCAAAACTAATGTGATACAGTGAGAGCAGTGCTCACAGGGATATTTACAGCTGTAACAGTCTATGTTATAAAATAAGAAGATCTCAAATCAATAACCCAACTTTATACCTTGAGCAACTAGAAAAAAAGAACTAAACCCAAAGCCAGCAGAGGGAAGGAAATAATAAAAATTAGAGTGAAGATTAATGAAACAGAGCATAGAAAAACTATTGAATCAATGAAACCAAAAGTTGATTCTTTGAAAAGATCAACAAAATTGACAAACCTTTAGTTAGAGAGATAAAGAAAAAAAGAGACAAGACACAAATAATGAAAATCAGAAATGAAAGTGGGGCCATTTCTACTGATGTTATAGAAATAAAAGAGTTTATAACAGAATACACTGAACAACAGTACACCAAATTAGATAATATAGATGAAATGGACAAATTTCTATAAACACACAAATTACCAAAAGTGACTCAAGAAGAAATAGAAAATCTCAATACATCTATAACTAAAGAGACTGAAACAGTAATCAAAATGCTCTCCCAAAAGAAAAGCCCAGGACCAGATGGCTCCAGTAGTGAATTCTAAAAATAAACATTTAAAGAATTAACACCAATCATTCTCAAACTCCTCCAAAAAAAGAAAAGGGAGAACCACTTCTCACCTCATTCTATGAGGTCAGCACTACCCTGATACCAAGGCCAGACCAAGATACCACAAAAAGAGAAAATTATAGACCAATATCCCTTATGAATATACATACAAAATCCTCAACAAAATGCTAGCAAACTGAAAGCAACAGCATATTAAAATGATGATACACCATGACAAAGTGGAACTTATTCCAGGAATAAAAGATATAAGAAAATCAATGTAATATACCACATTAATAAACAAAGGCAAAAAAAACACACTATCATCTCAACTAATGCAGAAAAAGCATTTGTCAAAATCTAACACCATTTATGATAAAAACACTCAGAAAACTAGGAATAGAAGGGAACTTCCTCAAGTTCCTCAAGGAAACTTTATAAAGGGCATTTATGAGAAATCACAGCTAGCATCACACTCAATGGTGAAAGACTGAAGGCTTTCCCTCTGAGATCAAGAACAAGACAAGGAAGCCCACTTTCACCATTGCTATTCAACACTGTAGTAGAAGTTCTAGCCAGAGGAATTAGGCAAGAAACAGAAATAGAAGGCATCTAAATTGGAAAGGAAGATGTAAAACTATCTCTATTTGCAGAGGACATGATCTTAGATAGAAAAAATCCCAAAGAATCCACAAACAACTACTAGAGCTACTAAACCAATTCAGCAAAGTTGCAAGGTACAAGATCAACACAGAAGTCAGCTGTATTTCTAAATAACAGCAATGAACAATCTTAACAGAACATTAAGAAAACAATTACATTTACAAAGCATCCAAAAGAATAAAATACCTCGGAATAAATTTAACCAAGAAGTGAAAGACTTGCATACTAAAAACTATAGAGTACTGCTGAAAGAAATACAGAAAACCTAAATAAATGGAGACATTGATGTTCAAGGCTTGGAAGACTTAATATTGCTAAGATGGCAATACTATGCAAAGTGATCTACAGATTGAATGCAATTCCTATCAAAATTTCAATAGCCTTTTTTTTTTGCAGAAGGATTGGAAAAGCTAATTCTCAAATTCATGTAGAATTGCCAAGGGCCCTGAAAAGCCAAAACAAAACTGAAAAAGAAAAAAGCTGGAGGACTCACACTTCCCAATTTTAGAACTTAACTACAAAACTACAGTAATTAAGACAGTGTGATTGGTACTGGCATAAGGATAGATATACAGACCAACAGAATAGGATTGAGAGTCCAGAAATAAATCATCCATGGCCAACTGACTTTCAGCAATGGTGCCATGATCATTGAAATGGGGAAGGAATAGTGTCTTCAATAAATAATGCTGGGAGAACTGGACATCCATATGCAAAAGAATGAAGTTGGACCCTTATCTCACTCTATATACAAAAATTAAGTCAAAATGTATTATTGGCCTAAATATAAGAGCGAAAACCAAGCAACTCTTAGAAGAAAAATTAGGGGTAAATACTCATGACTTTAGATGTGACAATGGATTCTTAGAAATGACACCAAAAGCACAAGCAACAAAAGAAAAAAACAGATAAACTGAACTTCATCAAAATCTAAAACTTATGTGCATCAAAGGACATTATCAAGGAAGTGAAAAGACAACCTATAGAATGGGTGAAAATATTTGCAAATCATACAGTATCCGATAAGGGTCTAGTATCCAGATTACATAAAGAAGTCTTACAAGTCAACAACAAAAAGACAACCTAATTTACAAATTGGCAAAGAATCTAAGTAGATATTTCTCCAAAGAAGATATACAAACGACCAACCAGCATATGAAAAGGTGCTAAACAACATTAATCATTAGGGAAATGATAATCAAAATCACAATGCAATACTACTTACACCCACTAGGATGGCTATAAATTTAAAAAAAGGAAAATAATAAGTGTTGACGAGGATGTAGAGAAAATGGAATGCTCATACACTGGTGATGAGAATGTAAAATGATTCAGCGGCTGTGGAAAACAGTTTGGCAGTTCCTTAAAAAGTTAAACATAGAATTACCATATGATCCAGCAATTCAACTCCTAAGTATATACCCCAAAGAAGAGAAAATGGGTACAGGAGTCCCCTCTTATCCGCGGGGAAGAAGTTCGAAGACCTCCAATGGATGCCTGAAACCGCAGATAGTACCCAAACCTAAATACACTATAATTTTTCCTGTACATACATACCCATGATAGAGTGTCATTTATAAATTAGGCACAAGAAGAGATGAACAAGAAGAACTAATAATAAAATAGAACAATTATAACAATATACTGTAATAAAAGTTACCATAGATCTTAGCAACCCCAGCATACGATTCTTTTTCTTTTCCGATTAAGTCGAGCACTTTCACCTTTTCACTTAAAAGAAGCACTTTACGGCTTCTCTTTGGCATATCCAAATTGCCCACATCACTGCTCTTGTGCTTTGAGGACGTTATTTAAGTAAAATACGGGTGACCTGAACACAAGTACTGTAATACCCTACAGTCGATCTGATAACTGAGACTGCTACTAAGTGAGTAACAGGCGGGTGGCAGATACAGTGTGGATATGCTGGACAAAGGGATGATTCAAGACCTAGGCGGGATGGAGTAGGATGACGTGAGATTTTGTCCATTTACTCGGAATGGCACGCAATTTAAAACTTATTGTTTATTTCTGGAATTTTTCATTTAATATTTTCAGACCACAGTTGACACCGGGTTACTGAAATGGCGAAAAGTGAAACCATGGATAAGGGGATTTTACTGTACTCAAACAAATACTTGTGCATGAATATTCATATCCGCATTATTCTCAATAGCCAAAAGGTGGAAACAACTCAAATGTCCATCAATGGATGAATGGACAAATTATGATATAGACACACAATGGAATATTATTCAACTATTAAAAAGGAATGAAGTACTGATAGATATTACAATGTGGATGAATCTGGAAAACATTATGCTAATTGAAAGAAGCCAGCACAAAAGGTCACATATTGTATGATTCCATCTATATGAAATATCCAGAATAGGTAAATCTATAGAGACAGAAAGCAGATTGGTGATTGCCAGAAGAAGGGGGAGGAGCAAATGAGTAACTACTTAATGGGTACTGGGTTTTATTTTGGGATAATGAAAACGTTTTGGAACTAGATAGAGGTGGTGGTTACACAACACTGTGAATGTACTAAACGCTACTGAATTGTTTATTTTCAACATGGTTAATTTTATGTGATGTGAATTTCACCTCAATTAAAAAAAATTAGGTTGGGAAACAAACAAGAAAAAGGATTAAGCTAAAAGTTTGCTCTCTAGCAGAGATTATAAACCATCATCCAGAGGTGAAGCTGCCTTTCAGATGTTATTTTTTGCCTACATGGTGTTCAAACAGTTACAAGTATTTTAAAAACTAGGTGATTTCTTAGAATATGTGGCTTTTCTTGAAAAAGTTTCCATATGATAAAAACTGGCTACTGTCAAGAAGTGGCCGCTTGCTTGAGATGGAGTATACTACGACTATGCAGTTGACCATGGTCTCTCCCACTTTCCACAAAGGCCAATCTGTCAATTTTATCACGCTTGTCTTACTATTTCAAAGAGGAATTAAGAATAAAAGTGGGATATTTTTTGTACTCATGTTCACACTGAAAGTGGAAAAATAAAGTCCACTTGTTTACTCCCAGCCTGCTTTACTCATTTATATTTCCTGCTTTGCACCCATGGCTATTTGAATTTGCAAATCCTGTTCAAAGGTACTATGAAGATAGAAATCAAAAATTTCAGACAAGACTAGAACTAAGTTAACCATTTATACCCTGAACTCCAAAACACCTTCTGATACCTGGCTGCATGAATAATCACATAAATAAATGTCCAAACAGTTTCATCAATTAAGGTCATATAAATTTGGATTGAAGGCAAAGCAAAATCCCTCGCTTGGTCACTTGGATCTATTTTCCCTACTCTAGCACCTGTACCGAAATGGAGGGAGAAGAGCCACCAGCTCAGGTTTACTAAGAGGGAAGACAGGAATTTGAGGATAATACATTGGATAATACTCTCATCTCGGAAGTACTCCTTTTTTAGAGGATTTTATATATGTTCCTATGCACGATATATATGGAAGTAGGGAATGGGTGGCAGTCTGGCGATTTTCCCCACAGAACCTGGGATTTTTTTCAGTACTTTAGCCTTGGAGACGTACAAAGAGGCTTTGTTGCAGGGGGTGGGGTGGATAAGAAATGAACCTAATTCCTGAGAACTAACTGCATCAAGCATAGTCTAATGGGCGTTAAGCGCCTTATCGCATTCCATCATCAACAGGCATTTAGCCCTGATTCACAGAGTGCTGGGGAGAAGAAGGATGGAAAAGTGGTGGTATGGAGGCTATAAGTTTGTCCGGCTTTATCTACTTTTCTGCCTAAAATACATTTCTAGCCTCAAAGCTCTTTAAACCCTACCACCTGTTTTCTCAGAACCACAGTGTAACGTGGCTTCTAATAAGGGAAAAGACAGTGGATCCCATCTGGGCTGAATAAGGAAGTTGGTGATGCCTGACAGGGAAGGAGCAGTGAGACCACGCTGCTGTAACTGACATTGCCTTCCCCCTTTCCTGTGCCAACGCGGGAGGCCTTCGAAACGACACAGCTTGTCATGCTTCCTCCTCTGGAGGCAGAGCCTTGGCACCTGCTCCCAATGCACTCGAGACTGAGCTCTGTGAGGGTATGGGCTTCGGTTTATCCGCCCTCACTCCCTGTACGTAGACACCACATGTAGCACAGCACCTGGCACATAATCAACACATTTTTATTAAATGGGTGTTATCACCCTAAAGGAAACAGTAGAAAGCAGATGGGAACCCACCCAGCCTGGTCACATAGAGAATGTGGAACACAGGTTTGATAACTCTATGAACAGGCTGTGAGTGGTACTTCCATGGCTACATATTTACATTGCTTCACTCTCAGCCTATCTACGAGATCTCTTAATGGTTATAAATGGAATACTGGAAATGAAACATCAAAGAGAAAAGAAGGATAGTAGAAAGATCGGAAGTAAGAAAATTCTGAGAATGAAGTCCCGTCTAAAGAGAGTTCCTGCTGACCGAGCCTGCCCACCTGTGAGACTGTACGCCAGGTGGCCTGCTAAACTAAAACAGCAATGACTGGACTCCTCTATTAGATCAACAAGAAGAGAGACAATGGAATTTACTGCTAGAAAACAAATTTTTTTAATTTTTAAGAATTCAGCGGTACCTTTTTATATTATAATTAAAATTAAAAGCTCTATCAGCATGTAAAGCCAGGACAGGAAAAGATATTCAAGATCTAATAAGAAAAAAAGGAAGTTACAAAATAATACATGCTGTTTGATTTTGTTTTTTGCCTTAAAAATGTTAGTATGGGCAGAGAAAATATGTGGAGGAATATAATCTAAAGTGTTAACAGCAACTTTGGGAGCGGGTAAAATTATGGGGGTAGTTTACTCTCTTCATAGATTATTGGGGGATGCACTTTCTACAATATACATTTCTGTAATGTTTGAATTTTCTTTTACAGTGAACATGTATTATCTTTGTAATCAGAAAAAATAAGAAATGTAAAAATAAAATGAAACTGAAAAAATTCTTGTCTCCTAAAAATGTCTTTATCAAAAAAGGAGGTCAAAGAGAAATAATATTTAGTAATCTAAAACAGTGTTTTGAAACCACATTCTTTGGAACTCCAAGGTTCCAAAGAACTCAGAGGTTCTCTGAGAGCCAGCACAGGACATGAGGGCAGAGGATCTCCCAACACGCCCCCAACTAAACTCCTAAGCTTGATCATTTTACTTTCAATAGTTTATTTTATTTATTTATTTATTTTTAATTTTTTATTTATTTATTTATATTTATTTATTTATTTATTTATTTTTCCCCCACAGCCCCAGTAGTTAGTTGTATGTCATAGTTGCACATCCCTCTAGTTGCTGTGTGTGGGACACGGCCTCAGCGTGGCCGGAGAAGCAGTGCGTCGGTGCGCGCCCGGGATCCGAACCTGGCTGCCAGCAGCGGAGCGCGCGCACTTAACCGCTAAGCCACGGGGCCGGCCCCAATAGTTTAATGTTGAAGTTCTGCTAAGAAGTTTGAAAACTTCTGATCTGAAATATGTGTAAGTAATTTCTTTCTGAATGTTCCTCAAAGCATTTCCTGGGGTTTGAGTAGGCTCCCCAAGGAACAGAGATGTGTTCTCTCTCTTGTTTTCTGAGCACAAGATTTTGGTACCCAGTTCCTCAGTGCAAGATCTGCTGCATTTATGAGCTGCCCAGGCAGAAAGCCGGATGCTCTATGCACAAGGTTCTTCTGTTCAAGGAGGCCAAGGCAGCAGGAAGCCTTCTAATTCCCGACCATCTGGCCAGCCTCTCTGAATCATGATCAGCCATCCAGAAGCAGAAGATTCAGGATCACCAGAGACTATTTTCAGATGAAGGAGAACTCAAGCCTGAGCAATTAGAAATAGGTCAATGACTTTTTAAAGCAAGTTTCTTGAAAGAGGATGCTTTTCTTTGCAAAATTCTTCTTTCTCCTCAAAGGTCTTTCTTTAAATAGAATATGGGGATTGCCTATAAATCCTTTTTCTTGTTTTTAGAAGTCTTACTGTCACAGAACCCTTAGGTATTTTTGGAGGTTACCTGTATTTCTCTAGCCTCGTTTTTTTTAAGAGAAAATCTGATTTTAGAAATATAAATGAAAAAGCTTCAATATTTGGCTTAAAATGTCTACATCCTCTAGAGTTAAAAGAATGCTTTCAGAAATTTTAATTTTTTCATTTGGCTCTTCATTATCCGTAATAACCAGAGAAAATCTTTGAATGAAATCCCTTTCCTTGTTTTGTTTATTTTTCCTGACTTTCATAGTCATAGCCTCATCTGGATTCTTACTGGGCCAAAACTAACAACGGCATTTTCAGTTTACTGCCTCATCTGTGCTTCCTGACTAAGGGCAGCAGAACCCATCTGTGAATTTCTGCTCCAGAACCAGCAGGGGGAGCTCACTCACACAGGAATCTGAATCCATCTCAAGGGATGGTGGGAAAACAACTTTCTTCAGTAAGATTGGCCCTTTTGCATTGTGGATAAAGCATCACACGATAAGCAACAGGTTATCCACAATGATGCTGAAATAAAGAGCCCTTGAAAAGATGTGTTTAGAGACTGCCCAGTCTCAAAAGCAAAGCTACTGCCCCAAACAGGTGTATACTCCGCCTGTACCTGTTTTTCAAGGCTTGGCTTGCTAAGCTGTACAGTTTGAGGTCCAGCGAGTCTGGTCCCTGGAGTAGCTATCACAATGCTGGTGAGCTGGGCCATGGGGAACGTTTTGGCTATGGTTGCAGTCTGCCCATTGACGACACGGACGGGGTGGATGGAATTCTGGGAGGTAGGGAGGGTCGTGGGGGTGAACTTGGTCAGCATGACGGGCCTCTGGATAAGCTGAGGAGCTGCAAGCATGGGAGGAGGTGCTGGGGCAATAGGAATGTTATTCTGGGCCACAGGCTTGGGTCGAACCTACGGGGAAAGAAAGAACAATTATCGTATTACTTAAAGAAACTTCTCAAGTGCTGTCAGTCTAAGACATTGCCAGATCTTCCACACTATATATGTGAAATAGTAGTACAAATATTTATTAATATTGGTTTTGGTTATTATTAATTCTATAGATCTCAGGATATACAATCTTATAAAAGACTCATCAGCTCTTAAGAGGGTCCTAATGCTACCCTAGAATGCAGTCCTTCTGATTCCAAACCTTAGCTCCCTCTCCTCTACCATGGCGCCTCTTCAGGCTGGTCAAATGCCTAGTCCAGAGACTGGTCCCACCTAGAACTTGTGCCCAGAATGGTACTAATGCTGCCAATGGCCTTCATTCACATTCTAAATGTCTTCACATCCACAGCTTCAGTTCACTCCCATTTCTGGTTCTCTAACTCCTTCCTCTTCCTCTGCACAATCCTCTATGTAAGTATTTCTCAGGATTTTGTCCTGGAACCTCTTTCTTCCCAATGCCCTCACTCCTCCCAGAGTTCTCACTCATCCCACTTCAGTTACCATCTCTGTACTAAAGACTTCCACACCTGCATCTCAGGACCAGACATTTCCTGAACTTCACAATCATATATCCAACCGCCTGCTAGACACCTCTACCTGGAAATCTCATAGGAAGTTCAAAAACATGTCTAAAACATTAATTTCTTCCTCCAACCCTTTCTTCCTCCTATAATCATCACCTCAGTAAACGGTCTTCTCTTGCTAAATAAACTTCAGAATCATTCTTGATGCTTCCTACTCCACCTCGTCTTCCTAAATCCTTCTCAAATATGTCTACTTGCTATCCCCACTGCCACTGCTCTGCTTATGTTTGGCTTACTGAAACAGTGGCAGAAAATTGTGGTTAAAAGCATGGGATCAGCCTTGCCTGGGTTCAAATCCCGGTTCTACCACCTACTGGCTGTACAACCTCAGGCAACTTACCTGACCTCTCCTAAGCCAGTATTTTTCAAACATTCTGAACTGTGACCCTGCAGGCAACAACCTTTCCCATTAGGCACGAGAGTCTGACCTTCAGTTAACTCTCTAGCTCTATTCCTCTGGAAACTTGATATGGGTAAGAATGTCAACTATGTTACCAGGCAACATGGTTTATAGTAAAAATGACCCCTTATTGTTAAATCGAATCTGGATGGGGAGAACGATAAACACTTGATGGGACACCAATGTTTTGGGATTCCCAAACGGAGTACCTCTTGTAACTGGGCATGTCCATTGTGGGCATCTTAGAAGCCATGCCCAAGGAATTGTTTCAAGATATACTGGCTCCTGTGAGGCATACGGCTTCTAGGCCAGGGTGGCTCTCCCACTGTCTGATAAAGATCTCATTTTCCAGCACCTGAGCTATCCTTGGACAGCTGTAGAGACTGCTATATGGGATACTATAGGGACTCCCATTGAAGAATGATGTCTCATGCTGTCTTACTGGCAAGCTCTGGTTTCTGTTCCACATTGTTCCAAGTAGACTGGTGCCAAGTGTGGCCCTTGACAGTCTTATAAGTCTGAATGTTTAGCTGAATTTAAGACCACCCTGTGGTGGGTGCTGTAGACACATGGTAGGAATAGATTTCACATTGTAACCAGTATACACATATGGACATGTATCTATATCTCTATAAAACAAAAACTTCATGAAACAATACTTATGTGCTATGTACTCTAATATTTCCTAATCTGTTATGTTCAGTTTATTTAAAAACTCTGGTTACAATCCACTAAATTCACATTAGTTGGCATGATTTCACCCCATACTAATGGGTCACGACCCACTGTTGCAAAAACATGGACTAAGCCTTAGATTCCTTATCTAAAAAAGAATAATACCTACTTTCATAGAGTTGTTGTGAGGATTAAAATAGATAACCCACATAAAGTGCCCAGCACAGTAACTGGCACATAGTAAGATTCTCTAAACACTACCTATTATTATTGTCGACAATGTCCTAACTGTTCTTCCTGCCCACAGTCTTGACCATTTCCAATCTATTCTCCACACAGTGGCAAGAGGGAATTTTCTAAAACAAAAATCTGATCATGTCAAGTACTTGTTTGAAAATGCTTTAATGGAGCCCCACTGTTTCTGGGATAAGGCCCACATTCCTATATAGCCTACAGGGTTCCACAGGCTCTGGCCCAATGGGCTTCTCCAGCCTCACATCTTACTCTAGCCTGAGTCAGCCACACGGCCCACTGTGCTCAGCCACACCCAATCTCCTTTGGTTCCTAAGCTTACACGCATCTCTCCATCCTAGACTTAGATATATGTTCCGCCCTTTGCCTGGGACATTTTTATTCTTCCCCCAAAACTTTGTCAGGCTAACTTTACTAGGATTTTAGGTCTCAGACTGAATGTCAGCTCTTCAAGGAAACTTTCTATAATACAGTCGGCCCTCTGTATTCGCGAGTTGTGCCCTCGTGGATTCAACCAACTGTGGATCAAAAGGCCTACAATGGTTGTGTCTGTACTGAACACATACAGACTTTTTTCTTGTCATTATTGCCTAAACGATACAGTATAACAACTATTTACATAGTATTAGGTATTTAAATAATCTAGAGATTAAAGTATATGGGAGGATATGCATAGGTTCTATGCAAATACTACACCATTTTATATAAGGGACTTGAGCATCTGTGGATTTCCGTATCCAGAGTGGTCCTGGAACCAATCCCCCACAGATAGTGAGGGACGACTGTACTCTTAAGAATGAGTTGGGTGTCCCTCCCATGTGTTCTCAGACTGCCCTGTACTTCCCATAATGGACACTGTAATTGCCTGCACATGTGTCTGAAACTCTCTGAGGGCAGAGAACTGTCTGTCTTGAAAACTGGCATATCCATAGTACTTAGTGCCTTTTTTGATACCCAGGGTACTTATTAAGGATTTATCTGATACATGACTAAAATCATCTTACCTCATGTTAGCACTGCTCATCCCCTCCCCACAGGAAATCTGGAAATCACTTAAGGCCACTGACCACAAAATTCCTTTCTCTTTTCTCTTTGCCTGAAACCTGGGGCCTCAGACAGGAACTCCCAGCCTTTCTACCAGGCCAGTCAACTCCCCTCGAGGTCCAGACTGGGGCAACCCTGCCATTTGCCATGAGAATGGTAAGTTCAGCTCCAGTGCTGGAAGAATACTCTCAGGGAAATACAGGCAAGCAGAGTTGCTTGGGTCCAGGCAGAACGCTCCCTGTGTAGACCCCTAGTCTAAATCTTTGTAGGCAAGTCTTTGTGTTTTGGTATGATGCTCAGTGCCATCACTTTCCAGAGCAGAACCGAACAATTTTTACTGGATAGTTTGGCTGTTGTTTCCTTCCCCACTCTCTTTGGCATATAGAAAAAAAAATAAAAAGTGGTAATTGCATTCCTTCCCCACTGGCAGGCAGGTTTTAGCTAAATTATTCCAGTAAGTTAACATAAAGTTTTAAAATGGTGTTATCTTAATTATTTTAAATTTAGGAAATTTTCCTTTTCCTCATAGCCCCTTGTTACTGCCTTTGGTCACTGCTAAGAAACCTTGATGACAAAATAAGCTTCTTTATGGTATAGAAATCAGCAGCCAGAATCTTTAGCTAGGTGGGGTCTAAATACAGCTGAGCTGACAAACATATTACAGGCTGCTCAGAAAGGGCCCATGAGGACTTCTGTCCCACCTAACCCATCGTTGGGTTTGTCATTGGTTTACTCACCTGTGGAAGAAAATTTGGACGTGGAGTGAGTCTAGGAGGGGGGATAAACTGTGGTACTTTGATGGGCTGAGGAGGTGTTGCCTGAACCTGCTAAAAAATGGGAAAGATAAATAAACCAGAGGACAAGAACTGTTCAATATCAAAGCTAGGCACTATTAAAGTAACTTCAACATCACTACTCTCTGGATCAGACAATATTTCCTAGAAGCTTTCACTGTAGAATCTACCATCTGAGTTAACACTGCCTTAAGACACTTCTTTACTCTCCCACCTGCATGCTCTACCCCATGGAGTGAACCCACCACGTTTCTGGTTCCTTACACGCCTAACGTAGAACATAGCAGGCCCAGGATTCTTAGACAATTTCCTTTGCCACTCAAGAACTCTTGCACTTACGTATTTTAAAAGTCATGACTGGATCCAAAATAAAATCAAACTTGCTGCCTGGCCAAATCGGCTTTTTCCTAATATAAGAGCTTTATCTAATGGTGAATGTCCTTATTCCTATAGAGAATTTTCTAACTCAGCATCTGGCTGAGTGATCTGGTTGCTTCTCTAGAGAGTCCTGGGTGAGTGGGAAGCTTCACTTTATTGCTCTCTAGTTTCACTGGCCATCATTCCAAAGCCAACAAGAGCTCTTAGCTGCCATTCTAAGAACAGACTTTTTTATTTTATTTACTTTTTTTTTGAGGAAGATCAGCCCTAACATCCATCAGCCCTAACATCCCTGTCAATCCTCCTCTTTTTGCTGAGGAAGACTGGCCCTGAGCTAACATCTATTGCCAATCATCCTCCTTTTTTGCCCCCAAAGCCCCAGTAGATAGTTGTATGTTACAGTTGCACATCCTCTAGTTACTGTATGTGGGACGCCGCCTCAGCATGGCCCTACAAGTGGTGCGTCAGTGCGCGCCTGGGATCCGAACCCGGGCCGCCAGTAGCGGAGCACGCACACTTAACCGCTAAGCCACGGGGCCGGCCCCTAAGAACAGACTTTTAAACCACAATTTGGATATATTTTCCCCAAGCTTCTGAGACATCAGTTTCTAGTTTTACCCCAGAAATCTCATAAACAATTTTTGTTCAAGTACTTCTTCCTTCAGGGGACTTTTTTTCTGATAGACCTTTGACACGAACACTGTTAATCTGTGAGTTTCTTGAATATTTTTAAAGTGCCCCAACTAACTCCAGTACCTCCTGGGTGCAGTCAATTTCAAGGTATAGTGAACTAAAAGAATTCAGCAGGAGTTTTCCCCAAGTTGGAAACACAGCACCAAAGGGTTTAAGCACTCAAGTTTCACAGGAAGGACTGTGAGTAGGAAGTAGGGAGAGAGAAATGAAACAGTGTATTTCCCCCTCAAGCCAAGTCATAACTTTGACCTCAGATAATGCACTGAACGAGTGTTGGTCCTTGGTGTCAGGATACTTCTATAGTTATCCGAGCAGACAGCAGGAATGCCATATTCCCTTGTCAGCCCCAAAGGGGAATCAGGTATGGTGGAAGAGTGACGGCGACTCAGAAATCCAGCAGGAGCATAAAACGGATATACTCTACAAATGCATATCCTGAACCCTCTCATGTGGGCACACATGAGTAGCAGCTGCTGGCTTACCAGAGTGACTGTGTTTTTTGCCACAATTTGGACAGCCTCTGCCCCAGGCCCAGTGACCTTACTAGACGTCTGGAGGTTGACTGGTGTGTTCTGCACATCAGTGCTGAGCACAGCCTTCTGACTGTTGATGGCGGTCACCATAGCAATGGTAGGTCTCTGGCCCACAACAGAGGCAGGCATGGTCGCAGTTGCTGCTTTCAAGACGAGAGGTAGTGTCTTTGTGGTAATCATAGAAGCTGTAGTTACAGTCTTCTAGGAGACATGGAGAACAGATATTAGGCCACTGAAGTGTCATCCCACTAAACAATATGCTATTAACCCCCAGAAGAAAACAAAGCAATAATTCTCATAATCAATCAAGTTTCTTGGTATAACATTTCTTTTGTGTACGTAGAGCACACTTCTTACTACAGGGAAAGAAAATCTCCAGTTTGCCAGAGTTCTCAAGTCTAGCTTCAAGTTCATAGTAATAACTGCAGACTAACATGGGCACAGGGTTTTCAACAATGAATGGAGTGAGTTAAAAGATACAGAATACGAGTGTACCTATTTCTTCTGGTTTTTCTAATTCTTTGCTTGCTCTCAATTAACTCAAACTCTGTATAAGTTGTAAATCAATAAGGTACATACCACCTCTATCCTAATTGCTAAAACCTCATCAATATGAAGAAAGCCATCATATAATTCGGGTTATCTGCCTCCTGTCACACAAAGGCTGGGATAAAGAGATAATGTCTTTTCATTCTTTTGAGTGTCACCCTGGAGAGAAGGAAGGGACACTCACATCAGGATTAGCACAATTGTTGCCTCAGAGGCAGTAAATCCCAAACACCAGATAACCAACTAGTATAGTAAATACCAGCTCTTGGTACCAAAGGGATATGAGTCACTACCTATAAACTTTTCTCTGGAGAACTGCAGAAAGTGATCAAAGATCCAGTGAAACATGACTAGGTGGAAACAAACACCTGAGTCTGAAAAAGCCTCACAGATCAGAGGATGAATTGAGGCGAGAGGACTTGACTGACGCTCCATAGGCGCTATTGCAGCTTTGAAGCTGTATTTTTCTAGACTTTTACTAGAGTAATTAAAGGAGCCAGTTACAAAACACGAAAACATAAACCACCTTCTAACATGGCATACACATCTATCTAGTGCTACCGGTCACTCAAGATACAGATGTTTCACGAACATGAAAATTGATCTGGTCCAACTTGCTGGTTCCAACTTGGATACTCCGGCACCTTTTTCTTCTTACTCTGTACTTGCACTGTCCAATTTGGCAGTTACTAACCATGTGTGGCTATGTAAATTTAAATTAATTAAAACATCAGTTCCTCAGCCACACTAGCTACATTTCAAGTGTTCAACAGCCACACGTGGTAAGTGGCTACCACACTGGACAGTGGAGATTTCCAACACTGCAGAAAGTTCTTTTGGACAGCATTGCCCTGGACCAATGAACAGGACCTCACTCTCCCTAAAACAGATCTGGACAAATTCTCTTGTGAATTTCTGTTTCAGCATCTATGCAAGTACTTGTGTATTAAGTTGTTTTGCTCTAGGTAATTCTTTATTTCCATTTTCTGCCTTAAACACACACATGCATGTATTATCTAATCTTTTCATATCTTCTTTTTCTTTCTTTTAACCAAAAAATTTAATGATGTGGCCTCATCTATCCCATCATAGCCTAATCAGCAATCCTTATTAATGTTTGTAATTAAAATCACCCAAATTTTCGTTTCCTCTTCTCTAAGTCAACAACACAGGAGTGGCTTATCCTCCTGGCCATTGCCTCCTCAAATGTGAAATGGGAGTAAAAGAGGAACATAGATACTTACTTATTTTGGGGGGTAGAAGGTCATCTAATGTCTATCAGTGATGAAAACCAAATAAAAGCTAAATGCTATTTATCATTAGAAATGTTACAGTGGTGTAGCAGCAAGGACTGACTTCACCAGCTATTTGTAATAAGTGTTTTTAACCCAATATGATATTAGCTCTATCTTTCAGTTTAAAACATTTTTTGTTTTGTTTTGTTTTGTTTTTGTGTGTGTGTGTGTGTGTGTGTGTGTGGAAGATCAGCCCTGTGCTAACATCTGCTAATCCTCCTCTTTTTTTGCTGAGGAAGACTGGCCCTGGGCTAACATCCATGATCGTCTTCCTCCATAAAACATATAAATACGAAGAACTTTTGAAGTGGTGAGCAAGTCATAGCAGATTGCATTCAATCCTGGTGCCACCACGGGTTATGGAAGTGATGGTCTCATCAGCAGAACTCACTGACATGGATTTTAAAAACAACTGTACAGTTGTTACTGCTTTGAAAGAGATCAATCTGCTTTTGTTAGAAACATTCTTGGTTCAGGTAAACCACTATCAGTATTTTGAATAAACCTAAAGTGATTATTCTAAACAAGTGAGTACAACCTCAAACTCACCTGAATTATATACTTACCATTCATTAACTGCAACACTTAAAAAACACTGAAACCTAACAAGTTTGTTCACATCTTAGGTGAGCATTTTTATGCTTTATAAATATTTAGTGGCTAATTCACTCCATGTATTCTAGCATTTACATAACTCTCTTTGTATACACAGGCACAAGCCCTGGTACTACATGCCTCATGAAAACTGTTTGAAGAATATATTTACTATGTATTGACCCCAGGTATGGACATAGGTCTTGATTAGACCTTTACTCCTGGTTCGCTACTTATTCTATTCTATTCTAATACTAGGGAACATAAACCAAACTCTCAGAGTGTTAGATCTAGATGACAAAGAGAATCTAGAATTTTGAAGTCCAAACCTAATGTAAACCTCTGAACTGTTCTGGCAGGAGGAGGAGAAGACAGAGTGGAAAGGTGACCAACAACAAAGAAAATTATTATTTTTTTGCTTAAGGAAGATTAGCCCTGAACTAACATCTGTGCCAGTCCTCCTCTATTTTGTGTGTGGGTCGCCACCACAGTGTGGCTGACGAGTGGTGTAGGTTCACGCCCGAGATCCAAACCTGTGAACTGGGACCGCCGAAGCGGAGCACGCCAGACTTAGCCACTACACCACGGGGCCGGCCCCAAGAAAATTATTTTTATGGAAGCTGTGATTAGTCCTTGGCCGGCTGACGCTGTCCAAGTATGACCACCTTCAAGAGAAGACAGCAGTTTCCCCACAGCTTCATGAAGGAGTTCTTTCTTTTTTAATTGTGAAATTTTTGTTGTACATCATTGTTGGTCAGTCACCATACAGATGCATCCCCCCACCCTTGTGCCCACCCCCACCCCGCTTGCCCCTGGGAACCACCAAACAGTTCTGTCCGTGTGTTGCTTTATCTTCCACATGTGAGTGAGATCATGCACGTTTGTCTTTCTCTTTCTGGCTTATTTCGCTTAACATAATACCCTCCAGGTCCATCCATGTTGTTGCAAATGGGACGATTTTGTCTTTTTTATGGCTGAGTAGTATTCCATGGTATATATATACCACATCTTCTTGATCCAGTCATCAGTCGAGGGACACTTGCGTTTCTTCCATGTCTTGGCTCTAGTGAATAAAGCTGCAATGAACACAGGGGTGCATAAGCCCCTTTGGATTGCTGATTTCAGGTTCACTGGGTAGATACCCACTAGTGGGGTAGCTGGATCATAAGGTATTTCTATTTTTAATTTTTTGAGGAATCTCCATACTGTTTTCCACAGAGGCTGTGCCAGTTTGCATTCCCACCAGCAGTGGATTAGGGTTCCCATTTCTCCACAGCCTCTCCAGCATTTGTTGTTTTTTGTCTTGGTGATTATAGCCATTCTAATGGGTGTAAGGTGATATCTTAGTGTGGTTTTGATTTGCATTTCCCTGATGATTAGTGATGTTGAGCATCTTTTCATGTGCCTATTGGCCATCTGTATATCTTCTTTAGAGAAGCGTCTGTTCATTTCCTCTGCCCATTTTTTTTATCAGGTTGTTTGTTTTTTTGTTGTTCAGTTGCATGAGTTCTTTATATATTATGGAGATTAATCCCTTGTCAGATATATGGTTTGCAAATATTTTTTCCCAGCTGGTGGGTTGCCTGTCCATTTTGATCCTGGTTTCATTTGCCTTGTAGAAGCTCTTTAATCTGACGAAGTCCCACTTGTTTATTTTTTCTTTTGTTTCCCTTGTCTGAGTAGACATGGAATTCGAAAACATTCCTTTATGGCCAATGACAAATAGTGTACTACCCATGTTTTCCTCCAGGCGTTTTATAGTTTCAGATTTCACCTTCAGGTCTTTGATCCATTTTGAGTTAATTTTTGTGTATGGCAAAAGAAGATGGTCTACTTTCATTCTTTTGCAAGTGGCTGTCCAGTTTTCCCAACACCATTTATTGAAGAGACTTTCCTTTCTCCATTGTACATTCTTAGCTCCTTTGTCAAAGATTAGCTGCCCATAGATGTGAGGTTTTATTTCTGGGCTTTCAATTCTGTTCCATTGATCTGTGTGTCTGTTTTTCTACCGGTACCATACTGTTTTAATTACTATCACTTTGTAGTATGTTTTGAAGTCAGGGATTGCGATGCCTCCAGCTTTATTCTTTTTTTCTCAGGATTGCTTTAGCTATTCAGGGTCTTTTGTTGCCCCATATGAATTTTAGTATTCTTTGTTCTATTCCGTGAAGAATGTCCTTGGGATTCTGATTGGGATTGCATTGAATCTGTAGATTGCTTTAGGTAGTATGGACATTTTAACTATGTTTATTCTTCCAATCCAAGTGCATGGAATATTTTTCCATTTCTTTATGTCATCATTGATTTCACTCAATAATGTCTTACAGTTTTCATTGTATAGATCTTTCACTTCCTTGGTTAAATTTATTCCTAGATATTTTATTCTTTTTGTTGCAATTGTAAATGGGATTGTCTTCTTGAGTTCTCTTTCTGTTAGTTCGTTGTTGGTATACAGAAATGCAACTGATTTCTGTAAGTTGATTTTGTACCCTGCCACTTGTTGATTATTTCTAATAGTTTTCCAATGGATTCTTTAGGGTTTTCTATATATAAGATTGTGTCATCTGCAAACAGCGAGAGTTTCACTTCTTCATCGCCTATTTGTATTCCTTTTATTCCTTTTTCTTGCCTAATTGCTCTGGCCAGAACCTCCAGTACTGTGTTGAATAAGAGTGGCGAGAGTGGGCACCCTTGTCTTGTTCCTGTTTTCAGAGGGATGGCTTTCAGTTTATCCCCATTGAGTATGATGTTGGCTGTGGGTTTGTCATATATGGCCTTTATTATGTTAAGGTACTTTCCTTCCATACCCATTTTGTTGAGAGTTTTTATCATAAATGGATGTTGGATCTTGTCAAATGCCTTCTCTGCATCTATTGAGATGATCATATAGTTTTTAATCCTAGTTTTGTTACTGTGGTGTATCACATTGATTGATTTGCGGATGTTGAACCATCCCTGTGTCCCTGGTATAAATCCCACTTGATCGTCGTGTATGATCTTTTTAATGTCTTGCTGTATTTGGTTTGCCAATATTTTGTTGAGGATTTTTGCATCTATGTTCTTCAGGGATATTGGTCTATAGTTTTCCTTCTTAGTATTGTCTTTGTCTGGCTTTGGTATCAGGGTGATGTTGGCCTCACAGAATGTGTTAGGAAGTGTTCCATCTTCCTCTATTTTTTGGAATAGTTTGAGAAGGATAGGTATTAAATCTTATGAAGGGGTTCTTTAATTCTGACAAAACCCAAACTGCATGCACTAAAAGTTAATGTAGAAACACATGACAAGAAGTACTGACAGCAAAATCCTTTTTATTTATTTTCTTGCTAAATTATTGTTATTTACCTGCAAAGCATAAGGTATTGATTTAAAACAGATGGATTCCAATGTACAAATCAGAACTTAGAGAGATTATTAACTATGGGGTCTAATTAACTTCCACATTATTTTAGATTATTTTCTTCATTTAATTTTGAATGGAAAGTCATTGTTGTACACTCAAACAATTACAAATAGAATCTCCCCTTTTTCTCTATAAGGGCTTATTTTCTGTTTGGTTTTATTAACTGCATGCATTTTTACATTTGTACTACAACATTAAAAATGACAGGGTTGTAAATGTAAGTTGAAGGATATACCTGCATTCAACTGTTCTTTCTTTTTATTCCGGTAGATTGGAAAAATTTCAAAATATACATACGAGCATGAGCTGGAGTTGACTCAGTAAAGGGAAGTGGTCCCCCCGCCCGCTCCCCCATGCCTTGGTATGCTAATCACCTGACTTAGAATAAAAAACTTTCTCTTCCTAGCATCTCCTCCCTGCCCACGCTGATTGCTACTTAATAGTTATTCTTTTCTGAACTTAGATATGTAATATACGCCATATACAACCTCCCCTTTGTCCTTGATCTCATGAAACTTTAATGACTCCATATGACTGTCAAAAACCCCAGTTTTGTCATGCCTTGGAAGGCTTCCCCAAGCTAGCCTCTTCCTACCTCTCTAGCTTTATCTCCCTCTCCATCGTTCCCTGGAATCCACACTCCAGCCACCTCAGCCTCCTTGCTTTCCAGGGCATGCATTTACTTTTTTGACCCCCTGCTTTTGTTCACACTGTTCTGTACACCTCTGATGCTCTTTGTGCTCTGCTCCATCACTGAAATCTCATCTATCCGTCAAGCCCCTGCTCAAATGCCACCTCCTTTAGGAAGCATTCTCTGATCCCTCTAGTCAAAATTATTCTGTCCTCTGGTATGTTCACAGCTCTTTACTGGTACTTTCCTTTTACTCTTCTTTATTAGCTGTTTGCATCTTCCTCTCCTTATTTGTTTGTTTATTTATTTATTTCTTTTTTGTGAGGAGATCAGCCCTGTGCTAACATCTGCCAATCCTCCTCTTTTTTTGCGGAGGAAGACTGGCCCTGGGCTAACATTCATGCCCATCTTCCTCCTCTTTATATGGGATGCCGCCACAGCATGGCTTGCCACGCAGTGCGTCGCTGCGTGCCTGGGATCCGAACTGGCAAACCTCGGGCCGCTGCAGCGGAGCGCACACACTTGACCGCTTGCGCCACCGGGCCGGCCCCCCTCCCTCCTTCTTTAAATTTTTTATTTTTAAATTCTTGAAGACAGAAATTCTGTCTTTTTTGTGAAGCTATCCTCTACGTTGCCTAGCACAATGCTTACATATAGTAGAGACTCAATAAATATTTACAGAATGAATGAAAATAATTATCATAGTATACCCGATTCTCGGCAGGAACCATTACTACCTCTTTGTATACCAGAATCTAGCACGTGGAGAGTGCCCAAGAAACACCGATTGACAGTTTACTGTAAAAACAAAACCCCAAAACTTAGAGGATCTTTTGGCTTTTAACATTAAACAAAGCAAAATAATATAAACAAGCTTAGCTAAATCAAGTAAATATATCAGGTGGGCTAACAGATGGAGAGATGCCACGCAACACTGTTTGGGGATAGCCCCAGGCCCTCACCATCACCATCCCAAAACAGCACAGATATTCTAAGTATTAGATAAGTATTTTCTCTGATTTGTGTGACGTGGAATGTTACTTGACCAGAAAGTTTCCATGGGTTAAGAGAGAAAACCCTTACGTACCAGGAAACAGTAAATTCTACCACACTCCTTCCATGTAAACACTTTCGATCAAACTGTTACTTTGGAAAGAGAACAACCTAATCCAACTCTGTTTAAAATTCCAACAAAAGTAATCTGATAAGCAATCTTTCAGAAGAAACATAAGTCCCTGTCAGGGGTTTTAGACGTCAGTTTGAATGCCTCATTTCCAAACAGCCTTGGGGTGAAGATTAGGGTAGACATTTTGTAGGCTGCTCTAGCTATCTGATTTACAACAGGGATCCTTCTTTGGTATTTTATATAATGTTGGGATTTCTTTCTTTGGTGTTGTATGACAGTATAGAAAAGTAGTGAATGGATAGATTTTTCAGCCAGAACATCTGGGTTCAAATCTTGGCTCCACCACATACTACCTACATGATTTTAGGTAATTACTTAATCTCTCTGGGCCCTAGTTTTCTTTCCTAAAAAATAGAGATAATAATAGTAATAATACCTTCCTTATTACAGTTTGGGGTGAGGATTGTGTACGTTACATAAGTAAAGCACGTAGGAGAGTGCCAGTGTACAGTATTTAATAACCCCTATTAAATGTTAACTATCTTTAATAATCTTTACTATTTTTATAAGTAATGCATTCTTCACTTGCAGAATGTCGTATATGAACCAGCCCAATGGCCATAAACAGTGACAAGGTAAACTACCATCTTTTTCTCTACGTGTAAAGATATAGTGAAAACTTGGTGTCGGTGGGTGAGAGGCGTCCATGCTTAGGTTTCAGAAGGTCCCGACGTCCTAAAAATCATGTGCAAAAATGAGTGTATCAGGTGTGAATGTGTATTTCTTCTGGGAGGGGATCCATGGCTTTTAACAAAGTCTTAAAGGGGTCTGTGACCCCCAAGGATCAAGAACCACCGTGCAATTGTCCCATTGTAAAAGGTATGCCCACATTACATCTAAGTGTATGCAGGTCAAGCTTGAACAATTTCCTTAACTGACTGTCATTCCCAAATATGTCCTTCTTGTATATCTTGATTGCCTAGTTATCCTCACATATATATACTAGTTTAAATGCCCTTTTTAGTAAAAACATTTGCACAGCTCCAACAAGTTAGAATGTTATTAAGCTTCCACTCAGACGTAGCTTCCATTTCAGATTTCCTTCAGTGTATTAGAACAGATTCATCTTCTCATGAATATGGACCTAGAAATGGATATTTTGTTTCTATGAATAATGGAAATATATCATCCTTCTGAATGCCTCTTTCTACCTGGTTCCAAGGGCACTGATCCTGAAATATCTCCACACCTAATTGCTAAGAATTCCAGAAAAACAATTCCAGAAGAGGTCGAGTCACACAGACTTTTAGAACAAGTGCAAATAAATACTTCCAGAAATTCAAAATAAGACTTAAATTCTGTTCTAATACGAGAAGCAATTTTTCTTTGCCACTGACTACCTTTCCCCTCTTCTTTGGACACCATTAACGTTTGTTCCTTGGTAATGTTAGTTCCTCTGCCAACGAATTTCAAGTGATTCTCGTCCCAGTTACAGTATACAAAACTAATCAAAATAGCTTTCATGTAGTGCTAGCTGAGTTTAGTCGAGTCTGAACCAGGACCCAGTTCTACTTGAGCAACAACAACTCAATCCACAACACGGAGCCTGCAGGGCTCCGCCCACACTTCTACCTGGGAAGCGGTCAGGCTGGGAGAGGGCGCCGCCGACTGGGCGTGGTGGTGGTACTGCTGCTGCTGCTGGAGCTGCTGGAGTGGCTGCTGCTGTGCTGTCTGTAGTTTGTTTTCAGACTGTGGCAACGGCTGTATTTGGAACTTGTCTGGTTGTTCCTGCTTTACTATCAGGTTCTTCCGTAGCTGTTCAACTACTCTTTTCTACCAAATGAAGACAAAAAGAAAGAAGATCTGTCAGAATATTGTTCTGTCAGCTGTATAAAATATGCAGCAATTATATGTCTCTGACATCTTTTTTGTTACTAGCTTAACCTAAAACCTCTCTACGTCTAAAATTTACAGATTCGACATATGAGGAGAAACCAATGGCATAAGAGACGTTTTATATACAAAGGGAAACTGAGCCACACAGATGAGAAGAAAAGCTAATGAGGATCACAAAGCAGAGCTCAGATTTCTTGACTATTTTTAGAGCAGCATGCTAGGCTGGAAGGTCAGCACAGCATGGCAGTGAAGACACGACTCTGGAGACGAACCGCCTCAATTCAAACTTCAGGTCCACTTACTTAGCCTACCCGTGCCTCAATTTCCTGTTCTGCAAAATGACGTGATTAACAATATCCTTAGGGTTCCTGCGAGTACCAAACAAGCTGCTACAGGTAAAGTACTCAGAACTGTGCTTGGCGTATTGCTAGTCATTTTTCTTTTTGCATCTGATGACAGAGATACCAGCCATACTAATTTTTGTTAATCAAACAAACATCATGTATCTATCTCAGTTTCAAACATTAAACAGACTTTTAAACAAAGAAAGCTTGATCTCAGAAATATGCAATATAAACAAGAGACACTCAATTACTGAAATGTGTTACTCATGAGCAGGACTTCTTTGCTGGGATAGGATCTGTGGAAACGCATACATCCGTTTAAGCAGAGTAGGGATTTAGTTACACGGGATGAAAATTTAAAATTAAGGTTTCTTGAATTTTGTACACCTTATTCAAATCCGAGAAGAATGTGTATTTGGATACCTTCATTACTGTAACAATACATTTCAATAGAATGTTAGCCCCATGAAGGCAAAGACTTATTTTGTTCACAACTATCCTCTGAGCCTAGTAAATGTCCTTGTTCTCTTCACATGATGTGTGAAGTGATGGACCAGAGAGCAGCAAATGCTTGGAGAATAAACATATAACAACCATTTGGGGTCAGACGTGGGTTCTGACTCTCCTGCCCCCGGCGGCTGGAAGAAAGTGTAAGCAGCACTCCTCTCAGACATTTTCACTAGCTAAGATTTATTATTTCTGATTAAAAAAAGAGTGCTATTTTCTAAGATAGATTAGGAATAGAGAAAAAGAAGTGAATGAAGATCTTTAAATAAAGGGTTAAGTGAAACCATAAGGGCCAAGTTGATTTTCCAATTCCAGCTTTTGATTCTAACCAACTTCATTGTACATATTCTCTAAAGGATCTAGACCTGTAGGTTACTTGCTTAACATATTTGAACATAAAGATATTTACAAAATGGATTTTTAAAAACTTTTGAGTCAATACAAAATACATTCTTGAGAGAAGTTTTCATATTTTTCGTGTTGATTCTTTTTAGGCAATGAAAATATCATATAAAGGCCAATTTTTTGGAGAAAAAAGTCTGCTATACTCTAAACTCTCCTAGCACTACCTCTTTGAGTAGTTAAATATTAAAAAAAAAAAAAAGGATGCAGAGTCCAAAGTCTTTGCAGAAACCATCTGCAGAATAATAAAAATGCAAATTAATAAAAATATCAAATGCTTATAAAAATTAACCTTCAAGTCTTCAAAATACTATTTCTCAACTATAAAAGGCAGAGTAATTGAACTGACAGTTTAGGAGAAGGGGAAGGTAGGTGGCAGAACTCATAATCGTGACTATCATATGTAGATGTTATTGCTTGGTGACTGCCAGAACATTCAGACATTGAACAAATATTATTTAGAGTTGCTTTCAGTCCCCTCCCCCAACATCACCAGCATTAATCAAACCTATCTAGCTGAAGTGTAGCATCAGTAGCCAGAGAAAGGGACTCCAAGAACCTTTACAAAAAAACCCAGCTCAAATCAGGGGGAGGAGAGAAGCCAGGAGGAAATAATACAACACAAATGTGACACCTGCCAAAAAATAAACTTTGAACGAAAACAGCACAGAAAACTCAATAATTACTATACCAGACACAAAAGGACAGGGTGTTTTCTCCTCTACAGCCTCCTTAGGAAATACAGCGTGCTCCCCTACTTACTGCCTAATTGGGGGAAACTAGAAACAAGAGACAAAGCCCGGAACCCACTCCCAGTGTCATGTACAACAGAAGGGAACAGTAGGGGAAAGAACGAGAAAGGGATGCAGGCTAGAGTACTCTGCAGCCATATGGCTAGAGCAAGGTGATGACCAATCAGAACCAGAATCGGGAAAGTGGGAGTCGCTGAGTCACAACGCATTCACAACCGTTCCTCCCCAGGGCCTGAAACAAAGCCCAAGGAACTGGGCGGGGGGGCATGTCGGGGGGGGGGGGGGCAATCAAAATACTTTCAAACTTATATCAGTCCTTGGGAGGATTAAAAAAAAAAGGAGAAAGAAGAGAGAGAGCTGTGCAGATTAGACACGGGTCATATCATACGAGCTGGGTAAAGTTTTCTTTGAAAGAAGGCTCTGGTGTATTTCAGAGTGCGGCTCAGAAATGCACTGCCCTGTGCTCCTTGCTGTGTTCACCATCAGATTAGAAGGACACTAAGAGTGTAGTTGTGCATGTCTGGGAATGTTTTTTAAAAATCAAGGTTTAAGGGAAGCAGTGATGCCTTCTGTCACTTAAGTATCTATCACTGCACTTTGAAAACCAACCATCTACGGTTAGGTGCGCTCTGCAGTAGAGGTGCCCCTTAGGTGTATAGAGGCCCCGCACACTCTTGTAAGGACTGGCTAATAAAGGAGAGTTGTCCTGCGCATTAGTTGGCTTTTCTAAGTCCCGAAATCTAGTCTTGTTCTAGTTCAGTCTTGCAGCTCTGGCAAACACAACAGTCACATTAACTGCAGCAGGACCCCGATCCGGGTCAGTACCAGTCCTGGGTGGCAGTGAGAGAATACAGCTATAATGTTTCATAAATCTTAGCTGTGTGGTATTAAGCAAAGTTCTTAAGTATCCTCTTGTCTCCACAGGAAGTGAGCCTCTACTTTTACTATTATGTGTTTTAAACAAAGAAATCACGAGTTCTGCTGGTCATTAATGAAGATTATACTGGCATAAACAATTTGATATTTCCAGTGTTAGTCACATATAAAGGAGATCTTTAAACGTAGCTAATTATCTTGGAACGTTATCCTGCAGCTTTGAGAAAAGGCTAAGTTTCACAAACTGGCCATTCGTCATTCACTAATAAGTTAATGAGAGTTAAAAGGGGGGAAAAAAACAAAGGAAACGAAAAACGAAAAGCTGGAAAGAATGAAGGTAGAAGCGAGGGAGAAAAAGTTAATAACTTATCATCTTCTCTCCTTAATATACTTCCTATAAACAAGAGACCAAGGAGCCAGGCGTCCAGAATGGCTAGGCCCGCCCCCTTCAATCCATCTGTCAAGAACGGCTCCATGAACGCAGCATGTAATTCCCAGCCTCAGGTTCCCCTGACATTCGCATCACCAGGTTTCATCAGGACTTGTTCACGCAGAAGAGTTCACAGAGCCTCTGACGCTTCAAGTCACCGTTTCTGAGACAGGTAGTCACTGTTACTCAATATTGTGACATTCAGCAATACCATATCAATGTGTTCACATGACAGCGAGACAGACCCCAAAGAAAAATGCAGGAGTCTGTAGGTCCGATTCAACAGAAAATCAGGTTTGTTTTTCTGCTAAGTCAATCATTTCAAGTTCCACGCCTTGGTCAATACAGGAGGGAGATGGAGAGACGGCAGGACAGCCCCCGCCCCTCCCATCAAGCCACCAGTTTATTCCCATCAAATCCGCACGCAAAGTTTAGAAAGCTTCTCTCAGAAGGAACTCCAGGCACAGGCCCTGCCCTCCACAAGTGGATGCTGGTGCCTTCAAGCCTCTGCTTTGCCACAGTCAGTCACTCAACTTGTTTGTGTTCATTATCTGTTTTATATCAATTACGAGAGGGCCACATCCACTCAGATATTTTCTTACATAGTATGGCCTTAAAAAATTATCCTTTCTTCCTCCACAAATCAACCACACAATCTGAAAATATAAACTTCACCCTTCATACCAGAGGCTGATAGAGACTTGCAACTTTTCACAAATCCAGAAAGTCAAGAATAAATCTTACCCATCTTCATACTTAAAATGCAGTGAAAAATCTTTCCAGGTCTTTAGACTCATCAATTGTTCAAATGTAACACCAGGGATACTAAATTTTTTGTGTGCAGAAAAATTAACGTGGAGAAATTTACATTTGTTGATGAAGGCAGAATATACCCAAAGAGGAGGAAAAAAAAACCCTTCTACTGTCCGGCTCAAATTCAACCCCTGCATTTATAAGCAACACTAATATTCATCAACACTGAAGACACAGAAAGGAGATATGATGACAAGTCTTCAGAATCTGCCACACAATTATCCTCTAAAGCATAGGGTATGTGTTACTGGCATAACATTAATGACCAAATTACAATCCAGAGTAAAAGGCATGTGTTGTTTAAAGGAAACAGAAAATTAAGTGACGATTCCACCATTTTATGAACAAAAACACAGGGAAAAGAAGCAATAAACTCAAAATAATCTCCTTCTTAATGCAATAAGTGAAATTCAGTGGGTGAATATGCAATGAAGTTATTACAGGGAATGTTCCAGGGGAGACACACAGGACAGAATTCTGACAGAGGAGGAAGCGCAGGAGGAATACTGGTGGCAACAGCTATAAAAATATACTTAGCTAAAAATAATTACGTTGATTTGTTTTGTAAGGCACTAGAAGGTTTTCCCCAAACTCTCCCATATTCAGTTGCAGGGCTGGAATTAGACAAATAGCTTCTAACCTTTTTAAACCTTTTTAAAAGGGATATACCCTTTAAAAATACCACCTGTTTGATAGAAGCAGTATCTACAGCCTCATCTTATACAGTGAACCGTATATATTGTCTACTAAAGAGGATTCGTTTGGTCTCAGAGTTGGGAACATAGATTATTATTTTATAGCTCTGCAAGGTGTCATGGAATCTGTCCAGCACAATATAAATGAATTAAGGAACAGCAGCAGTTGGAATTATTAGAGTTTTTTTTTTATAAAGTTCAAAATTCTCTACATGGACGCTTAACAGATGGTGGAGAATGCATATGTCATGGTACTGATTAGACTTTGACTTACTTTTTTAATTAAAAAAATATTCTTTGGGGTTTACTCTTCCTTCAAACACACACACACACACACACACACACACACACACACTGATATTTACATCAACTGGTTTTACATGCCATCTCCACAGCAGATTAGGCCTTTTATTCATATCAGTGGGATTTATATTCCATCTCCACAGGGGATTAGACCCTTTATTTGAGAGCCTGATTGAAATGCAGTTTACGTATTTCTTATTTAGTTCATTCACGCTGTTAATAGGTAAACTCAACCACACCTTCCCCCAGCTCCTTATGCATGACTATAAAAGACTGCTAAGACTACTATATAGTCAAACCTTGCCTAAACCTAGGGACCCTTCTAAGAACCTGGGGACTGCCTTTAATTTGCATCCAACAAGAAAGAGTGTAGCTGTTGCACTCAAGAGAGATGTGGTCCCTGCAGAACTACAGTTCTCCGATATATAACACACCCAGATGCTAGAGCAAAGTAGTGTAACTACAGAGATGGACTAAAAGAGAGCACTGCGTGCTGGGAATGGTGGTTGTAACATATTTCTCTATAATAAAAGACAAAGGAAGCCCAAATCAGAACCCAGCTGGCTTACGTTTAAGTTCTCTACGTTTCTTTGAAGCACTAAGCTACGCTGCCCTGCTTGCTTCATAAAAATGTCGAGGATGAAATGAATTAATGGCGGGGAGTGCTTAGCAAACTATTAAGGGCACAGTGAAAATAGGGACGACAACCAGTGGATAATACAATTTGTCTAGTATGAATTTTTAACTCAGTGAAACAGCTAACTAAATGTGACTTTCATTTCCAATGTCAATTATATTTCAATCACTTGATTTTTAACATCTGATCAAACATTTTTATGTTAATTTAAACTATGTTGTTTTTTTTTAAAACGAGAATCACCAAAAGAAGCAGGATTAAGAAAGAGAATGCTACCTGTTGTCTTTTTATCTCAGAAATCAAACACACTAGAGAATATTTCCCTGTGTAGAAATCTAGGTACAGCCCAGATTTCTTATACCTCTATAGTGGTTCAGGGCCATATTCTCAATGCCTAAAATAGATGTCCAATTTAAATGTAACCTGACCCAGCAAAGACCCTAGTCTTTGTAGGGTCTATGTAGTAAAGAGGACAGCAGAAAAAAACATAAGAACCATTTATAACCTGCACAACTTAGCTGCTTGCTAATATAAAAAAGTGCCTGAATCATTGTGTTTGTACCACAATGAGATATGATACAGAGGCTATTAATTTGTAAATTAAGCTCCAGCTCAGCAAAATGCACACCCCTCTGTAACTATCTGTTACAGACCTGCACACACCACCAGCTTGTCATTCATCATTCCACGGTTCTACCCCACAACTTAAAAGGCAGCAGTGCCCTGTTAATGTCAGAGTTATCCCATACACTACAGAAACTCTCTCACTGCTCTGCCCTGAAGCTGCTGTGGTTTTCCTCACAAAAGAATTATGATTGGAGATGGCTGCACAGGAGCTGTCCCTGACAAGTTGGATATGAAAATACAATTTAAGCACAGTAATGATCTTAAAATGGGGAACAAAACCAAAAACCTCTAACATTTTATGGAACACTGCTCAAATAAAACAGGTTGTTTTGCCTACTCCAAGCCCTGGGTACAATCTGAGATATTGTAGGAAGCCCTCTTTTCACAGAAACACAAGACAGAATCAGATGCTGGAAGAGGTAAATATAATAGATTATTTAACCAAATGCTATGCAGAATAAACGTAGTAAGACACGGATCAATCATTTTCAAAGGCAAAGATATCTTTTAACAATTCTCAATTCTGCAGTTTTTTCTTAAAAGAGAGAAAAAGACAGACAATAGTATTAGAACTGATATACTCAGTCAGGCAGGATACATCAGGTAGATAATATTCTATGATGAAATGTAATATTTTCCTTCATTTAAACAAAAGTAAGTCTTATAAGTCACTAAACACTGACATTTTGAATTGGGAAGTATCTTAACAAAAGTACATCTTCAACAACACTCTTGATCATCGACTGTAACAGCATAAACACATAGATTAAAAAAGATTCCAAAGCTACTGAGTTTCTCTTAATTTCACAAAATATTTACTATTTCAGTAGTTTAATTTACCACCAATATTTGTTATAATCTCTTAAAGAGAAAAATGAACAGTGTTACAAACTTACTTTCTGACAAGACCCCACATAAAACAACACAGAGGAAGCAATTCCATCACCTACGTAGGCTGCCAAGATGAGGGATGGTTAACTGCGAGGGATTGGATCTTCCAAGACACGTGAAAAAGGATGATTTGCGCTACTCTGTATGTAGTCTGAGTTTTCTGCATCAGAGACAGAAGAAATCTGAACTCATCTTTCGGAATTTCAAAGCAGGCTTGCTTTTTTGTTTCAAATTGTCAATACCAGAAATTTTATTAAAGAGAGACAGAGATCCAGCAATATAGAAGAAGAGCATGAATAATCTCTTAATGAATAAAAAGCATTTGGTTACAAATTTAACTATTTTATTAAATCCTAAGTGTGAAGAAAAACATTGTTCACAGGCTATGAAAATCACTAAATCCAATCTACAAATCTCTATACGAATATTTAAAGTCTTACACACACACACACATACTCCAAGTTTTAGAAAAGATGGAATGCCCGCAGTAGAAGTGATTTGTCATTTTTATCTTCTTTTAGCATACTTCTTAGTACTGAAGGTAGAGCTCACTCTTTTACTATACTGTTCTCCAGCTTTCACATCCAACAAAATGACTGAGGTGCAGGCTCAGAGAGGGAGGACACTGTACTGAACATAAGGTTAGTTTCCTGATTTTTTAAAAAACAGTCTATTTTTTAGAGTAGTTTTAAGTTCACAGCAAAATTGAGTGGAAAGGACAGAGAATTCCCATACACTCCTTGCACCCCACCCACAGCCTTCCTCACTATCAACATCCCCACCACAATGGTACATTTGTTAAAACTGATAAACCTACATTGACACATCATTATCACCCCAAATCCATAGTTTACACTAGGATTCACTCTTAATGTTGTACATTCTATGGGTTTTGACAAATGTCTAATGACATGTATCCACCATTGTAGTATCATATGGAATAGTTTCACTGCCCTAAAAATCCTCTGTGCTCTGTCTATCTCCCTCCCCCCAACCCATGGCAACCACGGACCATTTTATTATCTCCATAATTTTGCCTTTTCCAGAATGTCATATAGTTGGAATCATACAGTAGGTAGCCTTTTCAGACTGGCTTCTTTCACTTAGTAACATGCATTTAAGGTTCCTCCATGTCTTTTCATGGCTTGATAGCTCATTCTTTTTAGCACTGAATTATACTCCATTGTCTGAATATACCAAAGTAGTCTCTCGATTTTCAGACACAGTCTAATGTGGCAGCTGCTGAGTTCTATAATGGTTACAATAAAAACAACAGCAATAATATCAGATAGATATTACCTGCCAGATGGGGCACTGAGGCTCTGAGCATCTAAGCGACTTGACACTAGGTCTTAAGTCTGACTCAGGTAGAGTCAGACTTTGTAGTTCTAGCTCCTGATATCTAATACCATATCCCCTCCCACCCTCCATACCCCAGTATTTTACTTGCTGGTAAGGACCTGGAACCTTCACATCTATATACTACATAATATAACAAACCTAGTAAAAAAAACCTTAATTATATATATATATATCCCCCTCCATTCTGCTTTTAGGAAAAATAAGTAGAAAGGCAGTATTGTGCAGCAGAAACAATACCAAGGGTCAAGAAATCTGGGGTCTAATCCCATATCTGTCACTAAGCTAGGTTTGTGACTTTGGATAAATTATTTACCCGATCTTGGTCTCAGCTTCACCACTCAGTCTTCAACATTCTCTCCTGCTTAAAATTCTGTGAATCTCTGAACGGCAAGAATACAATCTCTTGATCTACACTTTCTACTTCTATAAGCACTGCACCCAGAAAACAAATGATAATGATGATCTTGACACACTACAAAGAAGCTAAATCATTAAAGAATAGTTTCATTCAGGGATTGAAAATTCCCAGGAACTGGAGTCAGGCAGGTAATGTAGGTGAATGACGCAAGCCAGCCATGAGATAATGGAGTGATGGAGACTGAGGTCAAACGGAGAGGGAGCACCCTGTCTATAGGCACCGGTGTAAGAAGTGCTTTTAACCCTGTGAGTCAAACAAAATAGCTTTGCTGGTTAGATTAAGCCCACGGGCTACCAGTTTTCAACCCCTACACAGTAATTATATTCACTGAACTGCAGTTACCAGGAGAGGAATCAGCCATTACTTAGAACATTTTTCAACAACAGGAGGTGAGTCTCAAAGGATTTCAGATAACCAGAAAATTCAAATGGCTTTCTGGTTAATTGAAATCTTACCATCGTGAAGGGGCTGGGTGTGACTTTAGCGGGAAGGAGCACAGACATAAAAAGCAAGTAATCAATGGGTACTGAGAAGAAAATGGTGAGATAAAATATTTGAATATAGAAGACAGACAATTATACACAAAATATAAAAGAATGAAAAATTTAGTAATAATATGTTCCATAATTGTGCCAATTTTTATCAAAATAGCTTAAAGTACCTGACAGATCATTTAACCCCCTCCCCATCATGTAACACTGACGTAAGAATGAACTGGAGTCAGTTTCTCTACCACTGAACCACAGCCGTCTCTAGCGCTGAAGAAAGCAGCTGTTTAAACAGCTGCATCATAGAGGTCAGAAAGATGAAAACTACCTTGTTGAAGCTGTCCAGGGAATTACAGTGAGCAAAAACTAATCATCAGATTTGGAATCCAACCAGAACACTAGAAACATCTCCTACACTTTACTGGTTCTCGTTTCTGAGTACTCAGATTTCTCAAAAATCACTTAATTTACATGATTAAGAAAAAAAGAAGTCATGTTATAAACATATAGATTATTTAATAATTTTTCAAGAGTCCTACTTTCTGAGTGAACCCCACGTGAAAATATGATGGTACCATTTTCCACAAATATTTCCTTAACAGTGGGATTTTTCAGCTTAAGTAAGTGTACGTTTATACGGAACTTTCCACTTGTAAATTTCCACACTGTCTCATCAAATAAGATTCTCACAACTGTGCAGGGTGGATTAAGGCAATTGTCATGGATTCAGACAGGGAAACTGAGGCAGGTGGTGCCTGATGATCAATCAAAAGTCACCCAGTTACCTAATCGTCAAACGGGCGAATATGGAATCCCATCCTCTGGAAATCTAGTTTGAATGAGCTCTGTTCACTGAACCAAGAGCTGGAGCTTGTTTGTCGGAGCCAGCACTTGTGGGGCTGACAGGAGGCTGGGGGATCTCCAAGCGGACCGACTGAATGTGGAGGATACTGGGGTGGGGAGAGATGTCCTTTGCTGGACACCAGTCTCTAGACACAGCAAACTGCCAGGAAACAAAGACAGAGCCAAGGAAGAAGAGTAACTTGTGCAACAAACTGAAGGGGCCAACCAGGAGAGGAGCCAGAGGGTGCAGTCAAGCTGGGACACGGGACACCCGGAGATGAGGCATGGACAGCTCAAGAGATGAGAGAGGAGCAAATCACACCAATCGGGCCCATTCTGAGGCAAATCTCCTATAAACTGCTCTGAGCACTAGGAAGGGCTGGGAGTGTTCTTAAAGGGACTGGGCAGTGCTGGATAACTTGCTCCAAACTGCCAGAGCGACTGTACTTCTGTCATCAAAGATATTTTCTCTGGCAGCTGAGCAGGGATCCACGCTGGAGCAAATCCAACAAGAATGCTATGCTTCCTCATCTGTGGAGTATGATGGACAATTTTAAGATTCTGCTGCTAACCTTCCACTTCCAGCCAAAAACTTCAATTCTGGAACAATGACTTCAATTTAATAAATGGAATGGATGCTGGCAACATTTAGACTGGTAAAATGTTGGGTTCCAGTGGGTTTTTAAAGGAGTAAATCACAGCAAACTTTACATACCAGCCACATATAAAGCTGGATTCAAAATCTTTATTTTCTAACAGATTTACCTTACCGCCATAAAAACTATACAGCTATTTTGCTTTTAAAATAGAGCACAGATGATCAAAACCCATAGGCAAAGGGGTTGGGGAAAGAACATGATAAACCACACAGAGAGGTTTTAAAGTCAGCCTCCCCACTTTCAGAGCTGCTTCTAGGAATCCTGGCTGCCCCTCCCCCACCCATCACATAAGACCAGGGCTCAGTCAATAAGACTGCTGTGCAAGTGACACAGCCATCACTTCTGCTTAGTCTCCCCAGGCCTAATGTATGTGATGCTGAATTTACTTATCTCAGTGGGCAGCACAGTCTTGCAGAGAGTGGTTATGTTTTAGACTAGGTAAGAACAAGATGTCAGGGGGTCTGCTGTTGCATCATTCTGCAACACCTTATTTCAACTCTGTGCTGAGCTGGCAAAGGCACTCAATCTACCCAGCTCCGCAACCCAGCTCTGCTTACCCTTCAAATGTTCCAGTAGCAGGACGACTCTGCAACATTCACTGGCAATGTGACACACTAGTGACACAGATTTGTCTAGTCATCACACCCTTTAAATGTCTCCTTGGTCCTTCTCTGTCCTTGTTCCTCCCACTGCAGTTTTCCTTACTAAATATTTCCTGTGATATTTTCCACCAAAGGACATAAGGATCTAACTCCATCTCGAGCCCACAGAAATGTATGTAATCTCTAAGCTACACAGGGATCCTGGGAAAAAGTCCTGCCCGACGGTACTTGAGCTTCCTAAAGCCTACTCTGCTTAGATGCTAAGAACGATGAGAGACGCTTCTTTCCACCCACTTTAAAAGAACCCAGTTGATTTAAAGATGGCTGTGAGGGCAAGTATGATGGACTTGCGTGGAGAAAGCAAGGATATTTGTTGTCCAAGGGATACAGAGGAATGGACCTATTCGTGTGCAGGCTGTCAGCCTTGCCACTAATCAGAGGGGAGAAAGCATCTTTAGGAAAAGACAAATGGAACAAATTGAGTGGAAAAGAAGAAGTGACACAAAGGTACAATGTTTAACAAGCAGCTTTTCTTGGTGGCTGAAGGTGCTCCTTTCCTGAGACTCCCTGTAACAGGAAGGGATCATTCCTACCCAGGGGTGCATACCTATACTTCACAGGGTGTTTGTTTGGGTGACAGTTACACTGTCATAATTTTAGATGGTTAAACCTCTGCTCCGGGGTTTACAAAAGATCAGAGCACTTGTCACTCTTGGTACAGGTCGAGTGAGACAGAGTGGTTGAGCAGTTCATTTTTCTTTATAATTACACTGCATTAACCTTCCCCGCGAGCGCTCCCCTGTGCTTTCATACCAGCAGCACCGACTGGCTGCATCTGACAAGGCTCGCCAGAGGCTGCAAGACCAGCACAGGCAACAAAAGGAGCACTTGAATACTGCAGACTCAAGCAGAAGCGAACGCAGCCCCGCAGCTCCTTCATTCACTGGCACACATATGCAGCTCAATTATACACGTGGAGACAAAAACAAACCCCAAACACAAAGCTGGAAACCAGCAAACAGACGATGGGAGCTTATTTAAACCAAAAGTGATTTGAAAATCTCCTGAGAATCTTTACAATATTAAAACTCCAAATTTATTATTATTTTTCTAACTGTTGATAATGTGGTATCTTATAAGAAATGTACTCAATATACTACAGCTTACAGGGTGACACAATCACAGGGTGATCTATATTACAATTAGATCACATTGGTGTCTACAAGCTGCATGTTGTGAAGGTAATTTACTTGCTAAAGTATTTCTCCCTTCGTATCTCTCAATAACTCTTCTAAAAAAATTGGTTGAGAACTAGCACTAAGTCTATCTCTATCCTTCTTGACAGTGGCCACATAAATGATTTCCCTTTTTGAGAGAGACAGAGACCTATTCCATTAATAATGCATTCTCCGGGAGTTTTTAATGCAATGCCCGGAACACTACTTTCCATGTGCACAAAGGTAGATGAGTGCTTTTTCTACCCTGAGCAAAGGCTAGGTGTCACATGCCTGAGCAGATAAAACGAAAGCCAATTTGGGAAGTAGGTGCTGCCACAGTTAATCTTGAATAGGGTCCCAATTATTTGGGAAACAAAAGGTAGCTGCATTTATACCTTTGCCTTAACCAATGGCATTCACATCCCTCACAACATTTCAGAATAAGGTTTCCACCATGGTGGTTTGTGCTTCTGGGTACATCCCTAACCCCGGTGACCTAAGGAAGGTCGAGAGGTATCCTGACAATCCTGACAATGCTACTAACTCACTGTCTTTGGCAAATGATGCACTACGGTAACTGTAATTCGGTAACCAGAGAATTAAAGTATAGGAACTCAAGTGGTACAGCATTTCCTTCATGAAATGTTATATTTAAAACACTTTTCTAGAGATATAAACTACAGCAAAATCTTGTTTTTGAAAATTAATGAGATGCTTAGTACTTCTGAAAGTGTTTGGCAGAGAAATGATTGTTTACATTTACATTTTGAAGATGGATGATTAGATCTGGGAAGTCAAGTACACTCTTCTTCTTTTCTAGGCTTTATGTGTGAAATGGAAGGATTTTTCCCTTAATATTTTTCTTTTGCTTAATACCATTACAAACCTACGTTACTGTATGTTTTTATGACACCACCATGGTATCCTTTTAAAAAATGCTTTTCTTAAGCCAAATATCAGATTCACGCTTGCAACTAAATAGTTCATAATTCTTTAAAACCCAGTATCAAAGACATAATTTTAATATTTTCTTGCTGCACCTTACGCGCTGAAGCATTCAGCATAATGATGTTGAATGACCATATGCCAAAAGATAAAGCCAGTCTGCGCCTATAGGAAGCAGCTCCTGAAAATGTTGGTTTGTCAATGTCCAGATCCACTGACGGTCAGATTTTTCTTCTGTCTAATAATGTACATTTTTCATTTCCCAATGAATAGAATTTCTCTCACTAAGTCCTTGTTTTTCAGTTTTAAGAGTGGCAGACAAATTAAAATTCCACTCTCTGTAACCATGTTAAGAATCAGGCAAAAGGCATTCTACCTGCTCGGGACCTGCCGCCTGACTCACTGCTGGACCATCTGTTTATGTGTGCTGCTTGTCTCACGGTGCAAATCAACCTGCTGCTGGGCAGGCCTGCCTCGCGCTGCAAACTCATTCCGCAATTTCAGCCTCCCTCACCAGCAATAGGTCCTCTTATCGGAATCTAAAACTACCACTTCAATCAACGAGAGTCAGACCTTATTCTACTGCTCTTGTACAAAAAAATGATACACCACAGGCCCATGTGCAAACAGGTCATCTCTGAACACTAGGCTCGGGAGGAAGGTGGCAGCACAGTTTTGCTCCTATCAAAACATTTTAGTACCATCAGCAGCAATCAGCCTGCTACCCAGGAATATGCATGTACTACTGTGGAGAGAGGCTAAAAAGATAACTGAATCCCAGAGGACAATAGCATGAACTGCAAACACAAACCATTCTGGTCGTCTTTGTTCAAGATCGGCAACCTACTCATAGATAGGTTTCCATCTGTGTGATTAGCACACCAATTTAAAGCAGCATTAGAAAAGGTAGTCAGAATTTCCTTTGAATCATCCACAACTATCAATTTGCTTGCTGTTTTACATGCACTTTGCTAATCACTCTCTCATCTTAGATTTGAAAGGATGTTAGAGTCATAACTAGGGTGGCAGACAGTATAAAGTTTGAAGATAATATTTACTGAATATATCTACAGATTATATAGTATTGTATTGGATGTTGTGATATAATATTAAAAAGTTAAATTCTTTAAGAACTTATATAGCTATTTCAGGAGACAGAAGATGTATATGCAAAAGAACTATAACGTTTCTTATAGAGTATTAACAAGCAAAATTAATGGAAACTTTTTAGAAAGTATGTAAACAGAACAGAGAGCAGTAAATGGAGAAAGTGGAGCCACAAACAGACGACAAGATCAAATCTGGGAAAGCATACATTTTGAGCAATGCTAAATCCCAGGAAATTATTTTTTGAGACAAAAACAAATTAAATATAGGCTATCAATGATAAAAAATGATTACTTTGGAGCAATGGAGAAGGCAAGTTTAGATGCTAGTGGTTGATTACAGGTCCCCTAATAGATAAAGAAGTATGTACCCAATGAGAGGCAGGTACATACTTCCATTGGGCTCTATTCTTTATATTCAAGAAGACTGTTCTTTGAGAATAGAATGAAGAATTAATCTATCTTGTCTCTAACAAACGCACTTGAAAATGCATGTAGAATGGAAATTTTAAAATGTTATCTATAGAGGACCAAAAAAATGTATAATTTACAAGGAGGTGAATCATTACCAGATTGGTGGTTAGAGGAGGAAGAACTATGTTGACAATGTGCAGAAATATACCTAAAACACAGATGTGAAAGAACCAAATCTTATGTTGCTTATCAGCGACAAATAACTGGTGACGACAAAGCACAGGGATGAGAGGGATAGATACCTACATGAGCATTTCTGTATCTTATGGGTGATAAATTCATCACATTTCACTTTGTTCAAGGCCCTACTGTCTCCAGTGTACACAAACATCTTAACTTTTCTCCTGAGGATGAGTCACAGCAGTGGCGAATAGAAATGCCTGTCCTATTCCTCTGTGCCAGGCGAAGTCACAACCTTCTGGAAGGCTGGCAGCAATAGGATATTTATTAAACAACCAGCAACATCTCTAGTCTTTTTTTAACAGACACTGATAAATGGAAATAATGATCTAGGGAAGGTTCTAATTTTTAAATTGACTGTAAAGTTGAGGCTAGTATGTTAACCCTCCGAACTGCTTGATACTTGTAAAAAAAACAAAACAAACAGCACCAATCAAATTATAAGCGAAGGCAGCAAACTTTAAAGGAAGCAACATGTTTAGCATGAAGAAACTGCTATATCATTTCCCACACTATGCTATGAAAACAAATTATTCACTTCTACACTATATGCCAGAGAATGTGGAGTTATGTGGAAAATATATTCTCTTACCTTTAGATAGAACAGCAGCTAAACCCTAGCTCTTACACTCCACTGGGAGTTGCAGGCTCTCTTTCATCAAGACATGATAATACTCATAACACTTCTGAATTCACAGCTGAAAATGACCGTTAATTGAGATGTGGGACTACAGATGAGCAAGTAGACAATCACCAGACACTAGTTAACAGTCAAATATTAGATGTTAATTAAAGACTGTAACGTTTTCCTTTTGAAAAATAGTAGACTTAAAATCGACCAAAAACTCATCGAGTGCAATTGTCTAATGATTTTAACACAACCCTTTTGAAACATTCCTATTAGGATATAAACTTATATGCCAGTTTTTCAAGTTGTTTCACAGTCAGAGGTCACTATTTGTGTCATTTTCTAAATTCAAAACCTATGTTAAAATAAGAATTTGACACTTTAAACTTTGCATCATGCCCCAACAACAGTTCAACAAATCTTAACCACCAGACCCAGACATTTTGCTAACACAACTGAAATAACACACTGAATTTATTAACAAAGCTGCTCTGGAAGCAGAAACATCACAGAAGTCGCGTATTGTTCTGGTAGAGAAGCTGAAGGGAATGTGGAAGTTGAAAAACCATCAAGGTAAAGTCAAGGATTCGGAGACTAGCAGGGTGGTGGAAATGGAGCTTTGTCTACAATGTTTCAGAATAAGGTCCAACCACAGGCCATTAGAATGCCATATCAAGAAATTTCCCTTCTAATACACTACTGCCACATATTCAACCAATGGCCCTGAAGGTTCTGAGATGAAACCACACTCGCCTGACCCGAGAAATGAATAAGGAAAATAAGGAAAGCCGCGGTTGTGGTGACTGATCGGTGCCTCCGCCACGTGTCCCACTGCTTCAACAGACCCGCTAACAACACAGGGAAGAAAACAAAAACACTGCTAGCTAACACTGCATCTTTGTATAAGAAAAGAGCAGGAAGAGGATTAATTGTATTCTTTTTTCCCCCCTCCTGATGCTTACATTTTAAAAATTCTATTAGTATCTTGCCAGATTTTCAAGAGAAAAGATGCGTGCATCAGAGTTAACTGGTACGATAGGCCATAGGAGAATAAAACCAATAAGAAATCTTTCTGTTCTGCACTTCACAGGGCTGTCACTCGTACTAGAAAAACGTCACGTTGAAGCCCTGTTTGCATTCCATTTTTAACTAGAGGGAAGAGGATGGAGGTCTTTGGTTTCTATGACAACCCAGATGGGCCATAATACAAGATACTTACAAATGTTCAATTGCAGGGATGCCAAATCAAATTAAGGCAGAGTTAGCACTACTTCATAAAAACTAGACGGGGGAGAAAACAAAATACTTATGGCAAAATGATGCCATTTCTAGAAGTGGTTCTGAAAGATTTCGTGAGAAAATATAAGGAAAAGAGTGACTATTTTTAGTAAAAACAAAACAGTAAAACTAATATATAAAAATAAAGCTCCAATTTACATGAGTAAATGTTTTCATTAAATTTGACTACTGGAAAATTACTACCTCACTTAATGTTTAAAAAAATCCCTCTCAAATAACATGAATTTCATTAGTGATTTAAATCATTACAATCTGGCACACTGGCTGGGTTTTAATGGCGAGTTGAGCTCCTTTGAGCGACTTTTTCCTTCGCTCCATCCTCAAGATTTGTTTCTATATTTGGCTTTCATAACTAGAGTACTTAGTCCTCAAAATAATTGTGGAATGGCTCATGTTTCAGAAAGGAATTAATCTGTAACTTGCACTTACTACAACTTGTGAAATTTATTAACTTCCCAATAGAACGCAAGAGTAATCTACCAATATCTCTTTCCATTTATAAATTATGATTTATTTGAGAACAATGCCCAGCAAACACTTTTAGCTTTTAAAAGCCACATTTTGAAAAAAGGTATTCACATTTGGCCCTCTTCATTTGAGGGGAAAAATAAAATGCTTTATATTCAAACTTAATGATTTAGATTTAGATCATGGATCTTATCATTGGAGAGAGGGGTTGTTACACACCCCTTTAAATCACAATGAAGAACTATGGACCCTGCCCCTCAAAATGCCATAAGTGCACAAATACACACACTATTCTGCACACATTTATGGGAGTTTAGAGACCCGCCCCCCCCTCCACAGAGCTCCTAGTTCACATCCTTATTCAGGTCCCTTCTTTGCAAAAGCCCAAATTCCCTTATTGTAATAATGGAAGCCCCCAAAACACAACAAAAAAACTCTAGTATTCTCAACATTAAGTAGACTGACGGTACCTTTTTACTTAAAACATAGCTTAAATTAAATGAATTCAAAGTAAATTAGTTTAATAAATATGTATCTGCTGCAGAAATTTTAATAAAGCTTGAATACTATGAGTTCCAATTCTTTTGGATCCGCAAGATCACGTAAGTTTGTTTCTGTGACTTTTTCTTTTCCTCCAAATGGTATAAACCCATTTAAAATTATTTTGAGAGATTCTGCGATAGGAGAAGGAACCAGAAGAATTTCCTTGGTATAACCTTTTAAAAACTCAGATGTTTCCTGTTTTGAAAAGAAAATCTGTACATGAAGAGTTCCGTTTAAACAAAAATAGCCCTGGAAACATTGTACCTACACTGTACAAGGAAAGAGTTTGGGCTGAGGGCTAAAAAACTTTACAAACCAGGATGCTGGTCTTCCTTTCACCCCATCTATGTGACTCTGGTCATCACTGAGCCTCTCTTCAAGATCAGTTTCCTCTGTTACAAAATGAGGATAACACCTATCTATTCCTCACCGTCACGCAAAGAAAAAAGAGAAACCTTTTTATCAAGTTAGAGTTATAAAATATTCAGTATTCCTAGTACTAATAATGACACTAAATAATAAACTGATAGTCTAAAAAGGCTGATGAACTTGATTTTAAAACACCATAAAGCTGCCCTGCTGCCCATTACCATGATGACATTTTCACGAAGGGCAGAGTGAGAAAAGGCTGCAATTCTCTTAGGATGATGACTAGTACTTATAGAAGATTAAAAATAAGAATGATATACGATGTAGAACAGAAGCAAAGAGGGAAGTACAAGCATGGCTCAGCACACTATGGAGCATACGATATTTAACATGAGAGGCACAGGCGAGGTCTTGCATGCAGGCCCACACAAGTGCCTTGAAAAGCTTCATTAGACTCTGTGGACATTTGCCCTTCATCAACTGCTTCCTATGCCAGGATTTCCTTTTGGAGTGTTGCAACCTAATATTCTTCACCCAGGCAACTGCAAGCCTGTTTTGGAAAGGTTCCCTATTTCAGAAGCCTCAGTGCTATTCCCATTTGGAAATACATCTTTATGAAAATCTGTATCACCCCCAGAAGTAAAATGCTTAGATATATTAAGTTTCAGCTGTAAGTGATATTTTTAGAAAAGTGGTAATTTCAGAATCTCTGCTTCAAAATTATAGTGTTGGGCTTTTTTTTTTAATGGAGTCACAAAGTAGAAAATTAAAAAGATACACCAATGATTAAAGTCTTCTCTCTTTTTCTTAACCCATTTTACTTAAATTTTTAAAATTTATTTTCCTTAGATTTTTAAAATCACCGAATTATGCATACTGGTAAGAAACGTCATCAGATATTCATCTTCATAAAAACCAAATAACTCAATGCACAAGAACTCTTAACAACAGTTAATGTTCTCAGAAAATGACCTGACATCAGGGACGGGCTGCTGTACAGACACTGAATCAATCTGAGATGCCTGGGACACAGCCAAAATCTGTACTTTTGACCAAAGGAAAAGGATTTCACTTTTAATAGATAAGAAACTAATATAATGTTATATGTCAATTATACCTCAATAAAAAAACACACAAATATTGAATCACTATGTTGTATACCTGAAACTAATATGTCAATTATACCGCAAAAAAAAAGAGGAGGAAGAGACATCGGGGTGTGGGGGCAGAAAAGTCCTTTTTCTAAGATTATATTAAAAGCTACTTAAAACATGTAAGTGATGATATTTCATGAATTAAAAGCTATAACAGAACATCCTGTATCCTTTTCTTCAACATACCAGTTTTAAAGAACTGTGCTCATTTGACCTCTTACCCAATAGAAACTCATTTTCCTTCATATTGGTTTGCACAGCAGAGAAGTATTTATTTTGTTGTAGTACTTAAGTTTTACTGTGGATGAGTGTTATATCCTGCCAGGACTGGACAGCATTCCATTAAACTGTCTCCTCAAGACTAAGGGACTTATCACCCAAAGATCTGTTTGTAAAAGAGAGTTAATGCCTCCTGAAAAGACTCTCCCTCTCTCTCATTCACTCATACACCTACATACACTCAAAATTTATTCTTCTTTCTTATGTCCGCTCCTAAGAAGAAACACAGGGAAGTAGATAAACTCAACAATGCTTACTTCTCCCCTTTACAATAGTATTTCTGTCTTCAGAAACTTCTCTGAATATGGAAAATGAGATTATGCAGTTAAATTTTTAATACATGGCTGTATGACATCCATAAGTGCAAATATGCGCATAAGGTATGATTAGAAAGAAATGAATTTTTTTTAATTTATTTTATTTTTTTCGCCCAAAGCCCCAGTAGATAGTTGTATGTCATAGCTGCACATCCTTCTAGTTGCTGTATGTGGGACGCCGCCTCAGCACCGCCAGACAAGCGGTGCGTCGGTGCGCGCCCGGGATCCGAACCCGGGCCACCAGCGCGCGCGCACTTAACTGCTAAGCCACGGGGCCGGCCCTGAACTAATTTTTATGAGTCTCCAAAAAAAAAAAAAAAGTCAGTCACAATATAGTTACGCCTTGCATATACTAAATTACCTCAGGCAGTTGTTATTTTTTGGTTAAAGCTTTCTAAAATCATAACAAAAAACAAAATCCTCATTTGAGATATTAATTTGATTAACTGGCACCAAATATTCAGACCTGCGTGTTCTGACTTATAAAACAGGTTATTTTGACTCTACTGGCAAAAGCCCTTGATTGTTCTCAGCTTTTTATTACGACCAGTGAATTAAACTATTGGCAATCTTTTTCCTAACACATCTGAAATGGCTTACACTGGAATAGTTAAATAAATATTAAGGGAACCATCAGTACCAACCACTTACTCCCATGAGCAATGAATAAAAGAATAATATTTGTAGCACAATTAAGCCTCTACAGCTCAAGATGGATCATCCCATCAATTCTGAAACAATTTTACTCTAGTTGTATGAATCTGATCATAAAGAAAAAAATCACTTCTAATGAAATGTTGAACGACTTTTTTGCATGTGAAATGTATTCATCACCATTTCTTTAAAAAAATTTCACTTCAGAACTCTTAAGAACAGAAAGAAAATACAACATATAAGTAAAATAGCTTAATTATTTAGAGCCTACAAATGACTGGAAAAGCACAATTTTTAAACTTTGAAAACGGGTAATCCGTAATATAGAACAGTCTTTGTAGATAATAAATAATTCAAATTCAGACAAGAGAGAATTAAAGAACTGGGATGTTCATTTTATTTTACATTTATGACTAAAGAACTAGAATAACCTACAAATGGATCATTGTTGATCTAGTTCCTATAAATAAGAACTAAATGATTTTAAAATTAAATCTGGTGTAAGCTGTGTGCTTTAAGAAGTATCTGCTTTCTAATTTCAATTGTTTTCAATGTTTCCAGAAGCCCAAACAAGAATTATGATAATAGGGCAATAAACTACGAGGAAACAGTAAGTTCAGAATCTTTCAACTGGATATACAACTAGGGCAAGGGCTAAGTCAAAGCGAGAATTAACAAGCATCTAGCCAAACACTGTAGCTAATTACAGTTTTCTAGTTTGAATAAATCTGCCCTCAGCCTTCTGATCCTCCTGATATTTCTGAATTACCTCCACGAATCACTGTATATAAATAGCAAGGAATCTAAGAGTGCACCGCTACACTCACCCTCCAAAGATACTCCACATCCGTTCAACTACACAGGAGGCTGTCTGCCTAAGCTAGAGGATGCAGTTATCACTTAACGAATTGACGCCATCTAGTGGGATCAGTGAGACTTCAGCTGAATCCAGTTTACTCCAGGTTACTATATCTATTCAATTGGTCAAATATGTATCGTTTTAAAATATACCCTTGTACAGTCACTGGCACTTAACAGGGATGTGTTCGGAGAAATGCGTCGCTAGGCAACTGTGTTGTTATGCGAGCATCATAGAGAGTACTTACACGAACTTAGATGGTATAGCCTACTACACACCTAGGTATATGGTACTAATCTTATGGGACCACCGTCATATATGTGGTCCCTCATTGACTGAAATGTTGTTATGTGGCGCATGACTGCACTAATAAGTGAACTATCTTGAGTTTATAAGAATGTGATAAACTTGGCTACAATAAAAATGGCACAAAAATATTTTAAGATCATCAATCCTCACTTAGAAGGGAATAGAATAATATTTCTATTCTTTCCTTCAAAGGCACAAAATATAAATCAATACGTACTAACAATATGTATTTTCAAAGATCTAAGAAAAAAGCAAAGTCAAAACAACATTCAGTTAATAAAAGATTTAAAATAACAATAACTATTGTTTATTTATTTATTAAGTGCCTAGCATATTCACAAAGTGCCAGGCACTTCACAAAGCTTTAATCTTTAAAGCTACCTTGCAATGTAGTTCTCCGGATGATTCTCTGTTACAAAAACTCTTAAATCCAGAGTGACTAATCAAAAAAGTGATCTTTCTTCCCTCCGACTATCATGTGAATGTCCCATCTACCAACACTAGCTCACAGCACACCTACCACGTGCCCAGAAACATGCCAAGTGATGATGAGGTTCTAGGAGATGAAGAAGGGCTCTGACCTTTCCAGGAGCCCAAGCACAGCTCTGAAGCCAGGAATGAGTGGCACTTTACAAAAGATACTTACAACAAGCTTTTATCACAGTCTTACTGTTAATTTTCTTCACATTAAAAATAAACTGCTAGCACGAACATTAAATCCATCATGATTTTGATTTACTTAAGTAATATGAACCAAAAATTGATGAGAAAAAAGTGAGATGTGCACCCTTCACATAAGCTAACAATGGAAATATTCCTTCTTTAATTTCCATGAATATGATTTATTTTTATCATTTGCAAGTCTCAGGATAACAGGCTTCTCTACTTTGCTCCTCAGTGGAATGTCAGACTCTCCCATAAGATCTATCACAATAATCAGTGTTATTATGTTATTTACGTCCCTAATAGCATATCTGCTTCTACTTCTTCTCCTGGCAGTTCCTGGGATTACTATGTTCCAGGTAAGAACAGAAAGGAACTTCAGTAAAATGTGTTCACTGTTTTTCTACTCACTGCCAGGTGGGAATTAACACAGAGTGAAGTTCAGGAAAGTAACCTGCAAACTACTCCATTTTCTAAGTGGGAATGTTAACTTGAACATTTCAGCATCTTCCCCTACACTGTGTATTTGTTCACACACACACACACACACACACACACACACACACACACACACTCCACCATGTCAAATACTAGACTAACAATACATAGTAATGTTCAGATGACAATTCAGTGAAATTTAGCAACATCTGTGGGATCTTTGGTATCAAAATTTTCCTTAGTGTGTGTGTCCTTATTAAAGAAAGTATAGAGCAGAGTTCCATATTGTAAAGCATGTCCAAGCCACTATGAACCATATATGGCTGGGTTCTGAAAAGATTAGCTAAATTTAATCAAAACTCCTCTCTTCCTTTCCTGAAGGAATCAGGAAATGGGTGGCATATACTTCATCCTGACCCAGATTTGCTTGACTAGAGAAGTGCCAGTGGTCTGAAAGCTACTCCATAGGTCACAGAGAGAAGGTGGGGAAAGAGCCTACCTTGACTGGCTGAGTTGACTGTCAAAGCTACCTGTACATCTAGAAAGGAAGAGAAACAGCCAGATATGGTGGAATGGGGCTGGGTTTGGAGTGCAAAAACCTGACGCTGCTGGACGAGTCACAGCTCTGAGTTCCAGTATATTTATTTGCAAAATGAAAATAGCAGCAGCAATAACATGTTTATCTTACATAAATATATCTAAATAATAGTTTTTGTTACATTTAAGGGAATAAATGTGAATGCAAACTGCAAAATGGTATTTTCAGCCTAATAATCCTGTCTACCCTACACTCCCATTCCACCACTGATCTGAGCAATGTTCACCCTCCATCTTAATCAGGTCCTTCAATAAGATCAGGCTCATCTCTGCTCGGGGAACTTAACAAATTGGCTCCCATTTTTAACCTTTTGTTAACAATGGTCCCTGGGCCTGAAGTACCTTTCTTTCTCTCCTCCATCTCTGTTTGTCCATCCACCCTTGAGGGTTCTAATAAGTCCCACCTCCTCTATAAAACTTTCCTTGACTCTACCTGCCTAGAATGATCTGTGAAACCCTATTACACCTAGTGTCTGAATCACACAATTTAACGTCTAAAACGTGTAACAATAATAGCAGCTGAAAACGCTTATATAGTGCTTACTATATGGCAGGCACAGTTCTAAGCACATTAACTATGTATTATGTACTTTCACCTTCAAAGCAATCCTATGAGATAGGTACTATTAGCAACCCATTTTACAGATGGAGAAACCGAAGCACAGAAAAGTTAAGTAACTTTCCAAGGTTCCAAAGGTAGTAAGTGGCTGAACCAGAGCAGGATTCTAACTCAGGCCGTCTGGTTCTCAAGCCCATTCTCCTGTCCACCATAGAGTACAGATTCTACTTGGTAAACGTTTTACATGTACTCTTTTGACCCAGAATGTACGATCCCTGAGGAGAAGGGCATTTCATCCGGGGTAACTCTCCCATCACCTTACACTTTCCTGGGCTATACCATCAGGTGCTCTGTGTTTCCTCAAAAGTAGAACTGGGCCATCAGTCACTTTATAAGGGAAAGAAGTTCAACTTTATAATAAGTCATTCCAGACTTAAGTATTTTCATTAAATAAATATCCTAATTTGATTGGTTTTTAATAAAAGATTATTCCTGCTTCTAGCCCAGAATAAAAAAGTTGAAGGATGTCTGAAGAACATGCACTTAGTCACTTAACAACACATTTTTAAAAAATGGGGAAAAATATGCCTAGTTTGAGAATCAGCTGCAGGAATAAGGATAATCTTTTAAAGATAAAAACTAAAGCTCTCTCCTGATTTACACCCACGAAGCAGTCTCTTGAGCATTTGTAAGGAAAATTAATAATGGAGACTTAATAATTCAATGATTAAGTCAGCTGGGACCAGGTATAGTACCAGTCCAAGATACACAACGATTTAAAAAACGTCAGCCTTCTGTAAATATAACTGACATTACAATTTACAAAGCCTTTTCTTGTAAAAACACTATGTTATTTGTACCTCACAGCAATCCTGTAAAGATACTTATTTTATTTTTTTATTTTATTTTTTTCTTTTTGTGAGGAAGATCGGCCCTGAGCTAACATCCGATGCCAATCCTCCTCTTTTTGCTGAGGAAGACTGGCCCTGGGCTAACATCCATGCCCATCTTCCTCTACTTTATATGGGACGCCGCCACAGCATGGCCTGACAAGCGGTGTGTTGGTGCGCGCCGGGGATCCGAACCCCGGCCGCCAGCGACGGAGCACGCGCACTTAACCGCTCTGCCACCGGGCCGGCCCCAAAGATACTTATTTTAAAGAAGAATAAAGTGAAGCTCGAGGAGATTTAGTGATTTGTCCAAAATTACACAGCTACGTGGCAGAACCAAGACCCAGATCCTTGTTCTCTGATTCTGATGCCCACGTTCCTTTCTGCTTTAGAACACTGTGGGGAATAGTGGCGTGGATAACTCAAAATTAAATTCTATTTGGCTTTGCAGTATGTTTTTTTGGGTCTCAACTTTTGGCAATTCATAATACTGCAAGTCAACAACAATCATAAAACAAAAATAAAAACAGTCTTGGCTCTGGAAGAAATAGCAGGTTTCCTCAGCCAGTGTGCAAAGCCTTGGCCCACAGAAGTTAGAGAAGAACAAGAAGTCAAAATGAATGTATGTCTGTGCCTCTCTTTTCCCTTTATTTTGGAAGTTTACTGTCCCCCTTCCCTAACTACTCCCTCCCCACCCCAACCCAGTGGACTCGAGGTCATAATGATCAGTTGATTTGCAAGGCTGAGTTGCTGGGTGCACTGGGGCAATAAAAGTAACCAGACAGAGAACAGCAGCTCCCTCTTCACTGGCTCCTTTCCCTCCAACTATGGATAAGCACGCTCAAGTCTCCTCCGTACAGAAAGCTCTCTCCCTCTCTCTCAGGCCGCCGCTCTTTCTCCCTCCCTTTCCTAAGAGGTGAAAACGAAATGTGTTCTCAGTCGAGTGCCCAAAGGAAAATGGACATCCACTGAAGTCTAGCTCCCTTTCCCCCTTTACACTAAACTTCTTGGTTGTTGTTTTCTTTTTTTGAAATATTAATTTCATTAGGAAAGCATTTGGTAGCTGTATTAGATTATATAATCAGTCACTTAATTGTAAAACTATGTGGCTGAGGATATCAACTAAAATATGGATATTTTCATTCACTTAACAAATGTTTGAGCACCTTCACTAAACTTTTTTTTTGTGTGTGTGAGGAAGATCGGCCCTGAGCTAACATCTGCCAATCCTCCTCTTTTTTTTGCTGAGGAAGACTGGCCCTGGGCTAACATCCATGCCCATCTTCCTCTACTTTATATGGGACGCCGCCACAGCATGGCTTGCCAAGTGGTGCGTCAGTGCGCGCCCAGGATCTGAACCGGCGAACCCTGGGCCGCCGCAGAGTAGCGCACGCACTTAACCACTTGTGCTACCGGGCCGGCCCCCACTAAACTTCTTAATGAAGTCACTGGGTTCTCTGATCTTCCCCCTAGACTGTGGGCTCCTCGAGGGCAAGAACGAACCATTTTAATCAGAAACTTCACTTTTTAGCCTGGCTACCAGTAAGGTGTTTAAGAAGTGTTCAATGAATCAATTGTTGAAATAAGAAGACTGGCGGTTTCCAAGATACCTTCTGGCTCTTGAAGTCTAGGATTTCACGACATCTCCCACTTGGTACTAAGCATTGCTTTTCATTTCTAAATTCATGGAAGAGTTTTGGCTGAGAGCCTCTTTTTTCTTCTCTGACTTCTGCAGAATAGAGATGTTATTTCAGGCAATGTCTTTAGCTAACAAAATTTCCCCAAAGCAAAAAATGTGGACGCCCATGAGTTTGGCATAGGGGAGTTTTAGAGCAGTTTTTATTTACTGATTGACTTCAAAAATAAAGGAATTACTATTAATTCTTGATTCTTTTAATTTTAAAACTATATATGCAAAACAAAAAGGAAAGACCAAAAGCTGCAAACTGCACACTCTAGGTCCTTCACTCTGTCTAGACTACCAGAGGATCAGCTAGTCACGGCTTTGGCACTTACTATGCATCTTGGGCCCCATGGTAAACTATTTCCACTATGCTCTCCCTCACACTAGACCCCCTGTTTCTTCTTACCTTGACAATCCCTACTCCTGAGCTGCTCATTACTACTGGAGAGAATCCTTTCACCAGGCCACAGGCTCTGCCTGAAGTCCACGCCACCTTTACTCTCACTCCTATTCACCCTATGTGATCATCTATCAATTTCCCTCAAAAGCCATTCAAATCTTTGTCTTTCTTGACCTCTCTGTGCAACTGCACTGTTGACCACACTCTTCCTGGGATCCTCTGCTCACTTGTCATTATTTTCTTGATTCTCTTTCCCATGGCCTTGAAAGCTCCTTTAAGTCTGGATCCTCTCATATTTTGATGCTTTCCAAGTTTCTATCCCAGGCTCTCTTTCTTTCCCTATCCCTATACTCATTCCCTGGGTAACTACATTCAATCTCAACACTGCAATTGTCTCCTTCATGGAACAATGGAAAATCACATAATCTTGGATAGAATTTTGGCCCTATGACCAGCTGTCTGGCCTCAGGCAAGTTAATTAACTTCAGTCTCAGTTTACTCAGCTCTTAAATGGGGACAACACTATCTACCTGACAGGGCTGCTGTGAAGATTCAATGAGGTAACACATATACAGTACCTAGCACAGTGCCTGGAGCATAATAGAGGTCAATGAAGAGGTCTTGATCTCCAACCTGGGCCTCTCTTGGAACCCCACACCCACATCTCTAATTGTATGACAGGCATTTCTATCTTCATGCCTCACCAATACCTCAAATCTGGCCTGCTCAAGACCAAAGGCATCATCACCTTCCCCCTCTTGCGTTCTACCTTAACAATACCCTCATCGCTCAAGCTGGAACCCTAGGCATGTTCACTCCATCATCCCCTCACTCTTTACATCTAATTAGTACTTGTGCTGTCTTGTTCTTCTATCCCACTGCTGCAATTCAGGCTTCTTCCTGGGACAATGTATAACACCTTCCTAACTGTTATCTCTCCCATCTACAGCAGACAGATCCCTTTGCTGGTAGATTAGTCTTTTTCTAAAAAAGATCTCACCATGTCATTTCTCTACTTAAAATTCCCTGTGTCTTCCCCCTAGTAACTATGGAATAAAGCCTGAACTCCTAGGTGAGCCAGTCAAGGCCCTTAACAATCGTACTTCATCTCCCACTATATCCATTCCTTCACTCATTCTGAATTATCCCCTATTTCCAGAACCTGAAATGCTTCTTCTTGCCTCTGTACCTCTGCTTAAATTATTCCCTCCCTCCCACCCAACACCTCTCCTACCTGTCTAAACCTCATTCATTCCAGAAGACCCAGAACAACACCATTTTTTACACAAACCCTTCCCTAATTCCCTACTCAGGATTAATTTCTCCCTTCTTTGTATTTGTAGTACACTCTGCTTATAACTCTATAATGGCCTGAACCATAATCTATTTTATACTTCAATCTATAGTTTGTACATCTGTCTCCTCTAACTCTGCTGCCAGCGCCTTGAGAACAAGGATGACTAGGTCGTCTTCATTTTTGTAGTCCATTGCCTGGAACTGGTAGCCCTCACAAATGTTTGTTAAACTAAACAGAATAATTATATGATTCTATCATCTGGAATGCAGACCTAATTAAAAAACTAACTAAACAGACACTACCTCAACCAATGATCAAACTTAACATCACCAATATCGGGGCAAACGGACGTGGTGATGAAGGCATGAGGAAATCTAAGTAGCATTCTTATCAAAAATGTTTAACGTGGATTTAATCATGAGGAAAAACAACCAGATAACTCTAAATTTCAGGACACTCAGAGCTGTAACGGCTGGACTCTTCAAAAATGTCAACAAATGGCGCCGGCCCGGTGGCGTAGCGGGTAAGTTCGCGGGTTCCACTTCAGCGGCCCAGGGTTCGCCAGTTCGGATCCTGGGCGTGGACCTACTCATTGCTCATCAAACCATGCAGAGGCGGCGTCCCACAGAGAAGAACCAGAAGGACCTACAACTAGGATATACAACTATGTACCGGAGCTTTGGGGAGAAAAAAAAATGTCAACAAATGAACCCGCCCAAAAAGAAGGACGTGAAACTGCTGTAGATTAAAGATCAAAAAGAAATGGCAACCAAATGCAATGTGTGATCCTTGATTGGATTCTGGATTAAAAATAAAAAGCTGTCTAAAGAACTTAATGGTCACCTACCAGCGAAATGTGAATATGAGATTAGTGCTACCCAAAAGTATAGTCCATGGACCCAGACTGACTTTAAACTGTTACCAATAATATGGTGAGATAAGTACACAAGTTGACAGTCAACATTTAGAAACTGAGTTTTTTAAATTTCATTTTTCTAGTAATTCATTTTATTGTACCTTAAAAAAAGTGTTAGCAATGGATTGGCAATTTAAAAACAGATCCTTTACCACAGATAGTTTGAGAAGTACTCTCTCAGGGAACAGTAACACATCAATCTTAAATTTCCTGAGTGTGATACTTATGCTATGGTTATGCTGGAGATAAACGCTGTGGTCTTTAGGGGTGAAGTACCATGATGCCTACAAAAATCAGCAAATTAAATAAACATGTACACAGAGAAAATATACATCTGTATATATCTCTATACATCTGTATAGAGAAAAATTCACTAGACTTTTAAATCCATAAATGTTCACCTGTTCATTTTTAAAGGATACATTTGGTATCTTCTCATAGCTTTGGTACAGTGGAAAATGAGATTTTTACTAGCACTAAGAATGAGTCAAGATGCAGGAAATGTCAGTCTACTGAAAGCCAACAAGACTGCAGACCACTCCTTCCAGACAGTACCCGATTGTGCTCCCTTCTTGCCTCGCGGGTGTGGACTGAGGAGGCTCTGTCCACCTGCAGTGGTGCAGCTCCATGAAGCTATCTGAATCGAAATTCATGACAATGAAGAGCTCCATATCTCTATGTAACATTTCAGGATTTGCTCTTAAAAAAAAAAAAAAAAACCAACTGGGAAAGAGATGGTTATCCTTTCTCACTATAATGTTTTCTTCCTAATTTCTACAAAATTAACAAAGATTACATAACTCGAAATGCAAATGGTTTTGTCCCTGAAAACTGTTAATTATAAATACGCAGACTGATAGGAAAACCTAATCTTTTCCTTAAAAATAAACCAAGGTTCAACAGAAAAGACTATCAAACAGCAAAGTACAATGCAATCGACTGCCCAAATTGCACGTGATTGTACTTTTCCTTTCCAACTTTGTAATCTCAACTGGTGCAAAACAGAAAATGTGCTATTTTGGTTAGTTAAACTAATTATTCTAACTAGCTGTAGGGGTTAAAAAAACGTGTCCTATGCTTCAAAAGCTTCCTTAGAAAGCATCAAAATGTTCCTCTCCAGAATGCCCTAATGACCTGTTAGTTGGGTATCCTGAAGGTCTGGACTCAGGCCCATCATCATCTTCAGAAGAATGCACTACTATCATCATTTAACCTTTGCCAGTTGGGAAATTTATAGAGCAAAAATAAAATAATCTTCCTAACATTGAAAGAAAATTATCTGAGGACTTCATCTCTTGTCAATTAGGAGAAAACAGCTATCCTGAAATAGTCATCTGTGCATAATTTAATTTATGTGTCCACTCAAGTGCCTTTAAAATCCTGCTAACCTGTTTGACTGAATTTCTTACGGAAGGAATTCCATACAAGTACAAGTTTCTATCACATGACTTGGCAAAAGATAATTTGGCAAATACAAACAAAACCCTGAAATGGACACCAAATTAAAACAAACAAACAAACAGAGACAGCAATTGATGTTCGTAGAAAAAATGATGCTGCTGTACCGAGAATGAGTGCAGGTAGGAGCAGATGGCAATAACTCGCTTAACGGCACTGCTTACTGCATACCATGACACACTCTCCCAGATGCACATCACCAATCTCTAAAATAACATCTCAGAGTAATGCAACCCAGTGCAAGACTTTTTATGACAAAATCAATGTATTATCACCATAAGCAGCAAGAACACACAAATCATGTAAGAAGTTAAAATTGTGTTTAAAGACAAACTCATTTGGTCAAAATAAGGCAAGAAAAGAAAGAGAATAAAATAAGCCTTCCCCACTCTGGAAGCTTAGTCTGGTTTGTTTGTTGTTTTTTTTTTAATTTGGAGCCTTTGAAACTGACATACTCCATTTTCGAACTTTTGTGGATGCTAATTTCTCAGTTATTGGTTTTTGCTTTATCTTCTCTGAAGAGGAAAAGAAAGAACTGTTTTTTAATGCTTTCCAGGAGATAGGAGAAAAGACTGTCAGCTTTTTAACTTGGCAGTAAAGGCACTTTTTGATGAGTTTGGGATCTGAGTTTCAAATAAAGCATATCAAAATTAAGCAACACGTCAAATCGATCTTCTTAATTTTTTTCACTTCAGACCTAGATTAACCTAGGAGCTAACTTTTATTGGTAAGTATGCATGCTATGCCAAAAAATAAGATTGGCCTTTTATGAACTAAGTAGGGATTAAGCAGGCCCACACAGCACTTGGAGACGGCCAACCCAGACAAAGTCTCCTGAAAGTAGGGGTCAGAGGAATCTAGTTAAAGTCACTCTGCCATACTCCCAAACAAGTTCTGGAGTTAGTATTATGGAGCATCATGTTCTTACTGAAGCTATAAACTGCACTCTTTCTACCTGAAACAAAGTTTTTCAAGACCTAAATGCCTTAATTTTGTATTAACTTAGGCAGTCAGACTACACTCCAATCTTAACAATGAAACTGAGCCCCGTCAGTCTGTTTGGATTTGACGGGCTCCCTTGTTCTTGTTTTTGTATTTCTGTTTGCGAGTTAACAGCAGCTCTGCTCTGCTCTAGAAATGACAGCACAACACTGAAATATAGAGGTCAGTGAGATGTGAGTTACATTTTCCAGGTAGAAAAGGACTCCGTGATCATAAGCAGCAGGAAAAACAGCGTGCTTGTCTTTCAGGGTTCCTAATAAACTGAGCCATCATGTCCCTGCATCTCAAATCCCTTTCCTTCAAGGGCGTATCACTCTTCTCTGTATTTCAACTCCCTTTTTCTGGCAATCATTTTGAAGAGACTGCTTGACCTGAATGATAGGAACTCAGGCCAGCTCTGAGAAGCAGAGAGACTCCAGGGAAAGCAGGTTTCCACTACTCCATTTTATTTATGCTGGTTATTTACCACCAGTAAATGGGCAGCTCTGCCACTCAAAAATATTCTGCCTGGGAATATGATTACTTTTTCTTGGATTTGGTCCCTATTTTGTGGCATCAGTGGTGTCACTTCCCAATGTCTTCTTTTGTTCCCTGTTGACATTCTCAGACATGGCATTTCATTCACACATACTGCATCTGCAGAGTAAGATCCTGTGACATGTTTGGGGACAACACTAGAATTCCCTGAAGTGGCTGCTGATATCTTGCAGCAAACCAATTTTTCATTAGAACTGCCACCAAGGAACAGGAGAGTGGGCTCTGACGCTGCTTGATTGGTCCTCGTGCTGCAGCAGGAGGGAGGCACCCGGTTCATATGCAGTGGGTGAGAGTACTCACTAGGCATGTGGATTACGGTTGTGCCCTTTAAAGCAGGCCCTCGGCACAACGGGCTCCCACTTTCACTTTTTCTGCTCCCCTTGCACCTAATACCGTCTGATGATCTAGACTATAAAATATTATCCACTATGGTCCTATTTACCTCCAGAAGTTATGAAATTTCTCAAATATGAACATGACCTAGCCCCCTATATCTTAAGTTATCTCTTGGGACCTGCACCAAATGTACTGACTCCAAATTCAAAAGTACCTTGTTCTGAATGCTGATGTGCTAAACCCATGATAGTTACAATTGAAAAAGATTATCCCTAGACTAAGCATTTCAAATACATGGAAGGGTCCATTAGATAGATTTTTAAAATATCTTCACCAAATTTTTAAGTATTAACAAGTGTACACCACCACCTCCATCAGCATCGTGAATTTGTGAATAGCATTATGCTGGGCCGAGCATCACAGAAGGTGCCACAGAAAACAGTCAAAAGACAGAGATGTTGGGCCGGCCCCGTGGCTTGGTGGTTAAGTGCGTGCGCTCCGATGCTGGCGGCCCGGGTTCGGATCCCAGGCGCACACCGAGGCACCACTTCTCCCTCCATCCTGAGGCTGGGTCCCACATACAGCAACTGGAAGGATGTGCAGCTATGACATACGACTATCTACTGGGGCTTTGGGGGAAAAAATAAATAAATAAAATCTTTAAAAAAAAAAAAAAAGACAGAGATGTTTATCTTCTTTGAGGTCACATTTCAAGAATCCCTCAGGAGGGGCAAAATAGGAAAAAGAAAAAATGGAAGGAAAAAAAACCACCACATGAATAGAAAATGCAGGCATCACACTAAGTGGGAATGGGAAGGATCTGTGTGGGGTGTTCTAGTGAAACAGAGATGACTGACAGTCAGTGATATCTTCTTTACAGAGATGCTGTACCGAGAGAATAACTTAAAAGAACTAAAAGTTCATCATATCCATCTACGATTTTGTAATTTTTCTATTATAGAGCAACCCCATGTTCTGTTAGTTTATTATTACAGAGATCTAGGTTGAGGTCTCACACCTTGAATGATATGTGGACAATCTGGAGAAATAACAAAAATAGTACGAAAAAGTTAGAAAATACAGGAAAAGTTAAAGGAATTTGTATGCTTTAGTCTGGGAAAGAAACAAGTGACTTAGGAAAGGACACAGTCTAAGTCCAAGCATCGGTTTCCTGGCCTTCTGTAAGGCAAGACAGGGGCTGGCAGAGGGGGGCTGATGGGTAATCACTCAGGTCCCTCCCACTCTGAATAGTGTGTGAGTCTGTCTTGCACAAGACTATTCTGCACAGAGTAAGAAGACCTAAGCAAAAGAGATTTAGGCAACGTGTCAGAAACTAGACTAAATTTGGGAAGTGCCAAAATCCGTTTCCAACAACAGGTGAGGAAATCAAGAAGGAAGACTGTTCTCTCTCTCTAGAAAGGGTTAGGTCAGCATTCCCAAACTGTGTAATGAGGAATAGTAGTGTCTTTTGAGATATGAGGTGTGTTCCTGGTAAAGACATTAATAAGTTTGCCAAATACCAAGTTAAATACAGTTAAACAATTTCTTTACCATAGAATTTCAGAGTCTTTAATTGCTAATGCGCCTTAAGGATCTCTGAGAGGCAGAGAGTATGTAGCATTTCTTAAAATTTTCTAATTACAGAATGCTTTGTTCACGGAAAACCTATGAACGTGTTGGAACACTAACGTTCCAAGGAACACAGTTTAGGAAATGCTGGTTTAGGTGCAACTGAATGTGAAAGCAAGAAAAGGACAAGGTGGTGCCTGGGGACGTCTCCTAATTTTATGATTTGATATATATTGGGCCAACTGGGTTGCTGATCCGCTTTCTTTCTCCTCCTTCTCATTTATGCCTTAATTCAGGCATAAATCTATCTCTTATTAAATTATTATTTTCTCTGATTTTCCTAATTCTCCCACTTACTTGTCGAGGCTATCAAAACCTTTCCTCCTTGGGGCCGGCCCCATGGCCTAGCGGTTAAGTGCAGCACGCTTTGCTTCAGTGGCCCAGGTTCAGTTCTCGGGTGCGGACCTACACCACTCGTCGGCGGCCACGCTGTGACAGCGACCCACATACAAAATAGAGAAAGACTGCCACAGATGTTAGCTCAGGGCGAATCTTCCTCAACAACAACAACAAAAAACCTTCCCTCTTTCCCTCCCTTTCTCTCTACCTCCCTTTCTTCTTCCTTTCTTCTCCATTTTCTGGTTAGTAGTCCTCTTTCTTCCATAAAAGTGCTTTCCACTTGTTAATAAAGCAACATCATTTTTCTTCCATTAGGAAATGCTTGTCATTGCTTTTCACTTAATATTAAGTTTCTCTCTGATATAACCATGTAGTTTAGATTCTCTTCTGTTTTTTCCTCTTTAATTTACTTGCATAAGACTTGGAGACTTCTCTAAGACTGCACCGGCTGCTCTGACTGTTCTGATGATTAATTTCCCTTTTCTCTACCATAATGACTCCCTGTTTCTAGACTAGTCTATAAAGCCATCATCCCTTATTATTGAACATCCCTTCCAATAAATAATTCCTCACAGAAAGCTGTTCAAGATCAGCATTATGCTATGCTGTTCCATTCTTGCTTCTTAATCTTGTCATTATTAGATTCTAGTCATCAGCTATGTAGTGGGGCTCTAGACACTTTACGAAAGTAAGTATACACTGCCTACCCACGGAGTTTTCTCTGAAAGAGATAATCCTGATGTGGGTATGTTGGAGGGGAAGAATTTTCTCTCAGGCACGTGTATAAAGTTTTATTTTTAAAAACTTTTCTTCATCTCTCAATGAAGTACAATATTATACCAGAGATAAAAGAAGAGTCTTCTTCTCATGTCTTATCACTACTGAGTTTCTTCTTTGCCCAAACTTACTGTGTCCCCTTCACTCAGACATGACCAACAGGCAGGTGGACATTTCAGTTGGCTTTTAGGTGAAAGTCATCTTCTTGATGATGAAGTAGACAGCCCCTTTTTTCCTATTTTAGTATTAAGTCTAGACCTTCTATGAAGATAGATTAGGTTAGTAAAGATGTCATCCTCCTGATAAGACAATAATGAAACCCTAATCATTTGTAGTTCTGGGCTACAAAAAATCCTTTTATCTGAGAAGGAGTGAGTCTCTGGTACCCTGAGAACATTCCGATTTGATTAATTACATTTTTCTTATAATCTCAATTTATTTTTCCTTTTCAATTTCCATTTCGACATAATTTCCAACTTACAGAAAAGTTGTAAGAGTGACACAGAGAGTTTCACCCAGGTTCCCCAAATGTTAACTCTGCCACATTTGTTTTATTCTTTTCTCTCTCTCCCTACACACACACACCTACATACAAACATTTTTTTCCTGAACCATTTGAGACTAAGTTGCAGGCATGAAATGTCTTTACTACTATTTTGCTAATAAATAAATAAATAAGATGGATTCACGGACAGATGTGATGAAGCAAGTATAAGCAACGGACATACGACTGTTCAGGTGTTCATTATCAAGTTCTTTCAACTTTTATTGTATGTTTGAATTTTTTGCATAATAAAATGTTAGGGAGAAAAATCAACATTGATACAATACTATTATCTACAGACTTTATTCAAACAGATTTTGTCAATGTCCCAATTATGTCCTTTAAGCAAAAGAGAATCCCACATGATGCCTTGTAAGTTATTTAAATGTATCCTGTCTTCTCTATTTCTCTGATGGGGCATTGCAGGAAGTCAGCTTTCTGATTATTCATGATTATGTGAGAGAGATCTTGGGGTAAGGATAAACCAAAATACCAGAATATCCAAAACTCTGTTATCTGGCTTTTAAACTGTCAGGCCTCTTGAGGTTAGATATATCAATAAAATTACGCTTTGCCTGAGTTTTAAAATTAAAATTCCATTAAAATGTTCTGAAAACACCTAGGCTCAGTGGCACAGGAAGTGTTTCTGTAGTAAAGTGTGCCTCGGGGAAAACTGCCCTGGGTGGAAAATTCAGTTGCAGACAATCTCTGACCTAGGTAGCATGCAGAAGATGCCCTATGTGGACTTAAGAATGCCACTCCAATGCTTTACGATCCTTTGCAAAAACAGTTGTCAAGGTTATTTTTATTAATATACCTCTTTTTGGCCCTTTAAAATAAACCTAAGGAAAGGTATTGAGGAGGGTTTTTCCCTGTTCTCAGAATAAAAATGCGGAAAAGCTTCAGCTAACTCTTCTATACCCTGCTTGCTCCTCAAACAAGTTTATGCGGTAAACTGTCTCCATACTGAATGGATGACTGCCTTTTATAATCTGAATTATAAAATGCAAAAAAAAAAAAAATCCTTTAAAGTCAAACAGTGGAATTAACATATGAGCAGAGCTCCTGTGGGCATTTAAATCCGTAATTAAAAAACCTGAGACACGTTGGCTTGGCAATAGTTATTGTCTAACGTGCACAGATAGCCAAAAGGTACTGAAATGCGACATTCTGTCCCACATGACTCACTCACTCAGCAGAGGCAGCCTGGGGAAGAATGCTGAGGAGATCTCACGTCTTTACATGCCTGGTCCACCAAAGGTCTGTCCCCCAGCCCTGAAAAACGCCTGGAGGTCCTAGGAGAGACTGTCAAGTGTTTAGAACTCAGAAAATCTGCTTTTGCTAGCCTGCTCCGTTTCTAGGCAGGAAAAGGAATCCTTTTCTGAAAAATTAAAAGTCTGAGGGTAGGAACACACGCACAGACGCACGCACGCAAATCATCATTCCTATCTGATGTGTGAGAGCACAGCACACAGCACAGCCATCCAGTTACAAGCCTCCCAGATTATGAATAGGCTGCCAATCCAAGCAGCAGCTATCTCACATCACTCTGCTTTTTCTCCCTGATTTTATTATATTTCAAAGAGAATGCACAGGTTTCTACAAGTGTGCTCTGTGCTAACAGGTACAGCATGCACAGGCCAAGGAAATTTGTTTTTAAGATTATTCACATCAAACAATATTCCATGCTAATTTGTCGTTGTTTACCTTATTTATACATGTATAAGGGGTTTAACAGGTTTGCACTCTTGCATTTTCTGTTATAAATTAGGCCCTCGGTATTACAATTCTGCACTCAATGGCAGTCAACCAAGAAATTGGCTTTATAAAGGCAACTGAGCACCCTGCCCTTTCTGGGCTTGGAAAACAGTACTACCTACATCTGAATGCAGACGCCTGCACAGGAAACACACAAAGTACAATGCAATGTGATGAAGTCCTTAACGCATACAACTCTTTCAGGAACGAAGCAAACCAATCAACTAAATGTACTGCTTAAGATCTCTAAAATACCCAAGTACTAAAGACATTCCCGATTCACCTTCCGTCACAGAAGGACTAACAGCCAAAGCTATGAGGAGACACCTTCTGTTCCCACATGGAAAAGCTACCTTCTCAGAAATCAGTACTCAGGGGGCCAGCCCGGTGGTGTAGCGGTCAAGTTTGCGCACTCTGCTTTGGTGGCCCAGGATTCGCGGGTTCGGATCCCGGGCGCAGACCTACACACCGCTCATCAAGCCATGCTGTGGCGGCATCCCACACACAAAAAATAGAGGAAGACTGGCACAGATGTTAGCTCAGGGACAATCTTCCTCAAGCAAAAAAAAAGGGAGACTGGCAACAGATGTTAGCTCAGATTCAATCTTCCTCACCAAAAAAAAAAAAAAAGAAAGAAATCAGTATGGGCAAGACACCTTTTAAAGAACGATTCCTATCTTCTCTTTATCCTGTTGTCAGCATAAAATCCATATTGGGAAGATACTTCATAAGGAGAGTGGCCAATATTTTATTTTCTTGTTTATAGTAAGTACAGTAAGAATTCTTATTTGGCTATGACAGAAATGTCACTCCCTATCCCTGATGAATCCTGTATTATGCTGAGGGAAAGCAGCCTAAACTACCATTTTCTTTCTTTGCCAGTTAGGAATTCATTTCACTTCAGCCTAATAATACAAACAGAATAACATTTACTACAGTTTGGAATTATTTAATAGGCTGGTAGTTAATTCTCTAAATGCTTGAGTGGGGAATCTCTGGAGAAAAAATTGTTTTGAAGGGCGGGCTGTAGGGGAATACAACTAAAAAGGATTTGAAAAAGTTGTCTTGTCCAAAAACTACACTTAATTATCCTGCAAACTTCAGCTTTCCAGCGTTTGTTTGCTATCAGAATGCAAAATTAGGGCTGGCCCTGTGGCTTAGCGGTTAAGTGCACGCGCTCCGCTGCTGGCGGCCCGGGTTCGGATCCCGGGTGCACACCGACGCACCGCTTCTCCGGCCATGCTGGGGCCGCGTCCCACATACAGCAACTAGAAGGATGTGCAGCTATGACATACAACTATCTGCTGGGGCTTTGGGGAAAAATAAATAAATAAATAAATAAAATCTTAAAAAAAAAAAAAAGAATGCAAAATTATTTCAGTTTTCAAGTACATGCACACACAGTTGGCCCTGAACTTTTAACTGGAAAGTCTTGATTCTTTTGGAACAATCTCACATTAATTTCTACAAAAATAATAATACCGTACATCAAAATATTAACAGTTGAGCGCTGAGCTTACACGCAATTTTTGCTTTGCTGAATTTGTTGAAGGTTTTACAATAAAAATACATTATTTTCATAAGTAGAAGAATAATGACACTATCTACTGTATTTTTCAGAAAAATCGGTTTTTCCCTCCTTACGTTTTAAGGCTTCCTGATTATAATGCTCATGTTAACGTCTGTATGTTAAAATACTTCTTTACATTTTAAAAGCTTACCTTTTAAAGGTGTTTTTAATTTTCACTAGCTTTAAGTGTGTATTACTACACCTCTGCAGGACACACAAACACAGGATGACTACAGACTGTCAGATGCACTTTCAATGCTATTGAATCTCCAAATTGAGCTCAAGTCCAATGTTGATGCGATCGTGGTTTATTACACTGAACTTTACCTTTTCAAAACAAAATGTAGCTCCTAAAAAAGCGGTATCTGCTCCGATGGACCAAAGTTTGAGGAAATCAAGGAATTAACTCAGGAAGCCAATGATAACTTCTTGCCCCATAATCATCGGCAAATTTTTTGCACTTAACCTTCTGAGATGCTCCTTTACTGATTAATTCTACTTGATACTTATTGAGTTTCACAAAGTCTAACAACTACTTGAGTTGAATTTCTCCTCATACAATAGGTTCCCCAAATAATATTATTTTCTATTCTAGAGGCCCAACTAAGTAACTTGTGAAAACAGACTGTTTTTATCCTATAATTCCCTTTAAGGTTCAAAAAATTCTTCACCGTCTTCATTATTAAACTATATTTCCTTAAATATAACCTAAAAACAATAGGGTCGGCCCTGTGGCCTAGTGGTTAAGTTTGGCGTGCTCCGCTTTGGCAGCCCAGGTTCGGTTCGCAGCGCAGACCTACACCACTTGTCGGCGGCCATGCTATGGCGGTGACCCACATACAAAACAGAGGAAGACTGGCAATGGATGTTAGCTCAGGGTGAATCTTCCTGAGCAAAAAAAAAAAAACAAAAAAACTTAGTAATAAATTCCACGTCATTTCCAACAGTGCACCTGGAATAAAAACAACAAATTGCCACTGGAATGCTTTCAGTTAACATTTCAACTTTATTCCACTTCCTCTATCCTGCAGCTGGATAATAAAAACAACCACCAAGGCACAGAAGAAAATAAGAGTGTGAATCCCTAAATTGGGACAGGGAGGCAAATAAAATATTCTTTATTCATGAAAGTGTTTTAAAAGACTTATTCTTTGGATGGTGTTTTATAACTTGATTTGATAATTACCCTTCTCACTGAACTTTATTCTCAAAACTGAAATGTAATGCACTACCTTCCACGAGAAGAAAGCTCTGACATATACAACTAACACAGCAGGTTGTTACTCATTACAGGCTTGGGACAAAGAATCAACACTAAACAAAAGAGCAAACTGCTGACTCTATCTGGAGAACATCTTGCTAATACATTAAAAGCTACTGCAGGTTTAGAATCCCAGCCTCTGAAAAGAACTATCCAGAGAATATGACCAAGCTACATTTTTGGTTTCTATTCTCTGATTTCTTTAAGTGAGTGTCAAACAACCACAAATTAGTTTCTCTCTCCATAAGCTCTCTTGCTCCAATCAGGAGCGCTTCTTTCATTATAAGAGGACACTACACAATCTTTCATGCTAATCATATGATTTGCCCAGGTTTTTAACATTTATCTAACATTACGATCATGAGATTCTTCTTTGAACAGATAGGGACAAAAATCTGATTTCAATGCTAGCATGTTTTTTTAAATAATCTAAAAACAGACAGTAGGGAGAGTATTCTTTTTTTAGCCCAAAATGAATAAATAAGCTACTTTTTCATTTCATTTCCATTAGTCTACTCTCTGAATGTTCCTAAAATTTAATCTTTTTTTTATGTAAGGAAGATCAGCCCTGAGCTAACATCCAGGCCCATCTTCCTCCACTTTATGCGGGATGCCGCCACAGCATGGCCTGACAAGCGGTGCATCGGTGCGCACCCAGGATCCGAACCTGGGCCGCCAGCAGCGGAGCGCGTGCACTTAACCGCTACTCCACGGAGCCGGCCTCTAAAATTTAACTTTTAAACAACCTTGAACACAAAACTCAAAAAAGATCTTTTAACCCTAAAATACGTACTTCTTAGACCTTTTAAAGAATCAACTGCATTCGAAACATAATAAAACCAATTTTCACTAAATCTCAAATTTGCATTCAAGTAATATTTTATGCTCTCATTCAACTATTTTTGCTTATTTTTTTCCTTTTGTGAGGAAGATTAGCCCTGAGCTAACATCCGATGCCAATCCTCCTCTTTTTGCTGAGGAAGACTAGCCCTGGGCTAACATCCGCGCCCATCCTCCTCTACTTTATATGGGATGCCGCCACAGCATGGCTTGACAAGCAGTGCAATGGTGCGTGCCCGGGATCCGAACCTGCGAACCCCGGGCCACCTCAGTGGAGCGCGTGCACTTAACTGCTACGCCACCAGGCCAGCTCCTGCTTACATTTTTTTTAATTTGCAATTTTTGGAACTTGAACATCATTTCTTTTAAGCCACATTTCATGTGTGTGTGTGTGTTTCCGTGTGTAATTTCTACCATTTTGGGGTGGAATGAGAAGACTGACCAGAAAAAAAAAATGCTGATTTCAGAACAGTAGCATCTATCTGTATTTGCTCAGAAGTAAATAAATGTTTTAAATAGCAAATAATGCAGAACCATAAGGAGCAAGAGACTATCGGTGAGTGAAGTTCTACAAGAAATTCATGTCTAAGGTAGAGCTTACCAAAGAAGTGCTCTTGTGCCATACAGTTTTAGCCTCCCAAGCTCAAATTCCCAGAGTCATCTCTCATTCTTTCTCCCTCTGCTTTGTGGCCCAGTTTCAATCAATTCCTAATCCTGTTGATTCTTGTTCTGCATCTGCAGTACTGTTCACTCCAACCTCTCCTCCTCATACCTCTTGCCCTTTACCTGTGTCAGAAGTAATTTCCTTACCCCTAAACTGCAATAATATGATTCTAACTGTACTTCCACACCCCACTTCTCCCTTTCCATACAGTGCTACCAGATTAATTTCAACAAAGCATAACTCAGATTGATTATGTCACTTCTTGGCTAAAAAAAAACAACAGCAAAGAATCACAGACTATTACAGTTGGAAGGGACCTTGGTGGTCCCTGAAGCCATCTGCTGAGAAGAGGGGGAAGGGGAGGTAATGGAGCTGGAGCTTAGAAACAGGAACCCAAAGATAGTCCACAGGACCCAATGAGGTGGAGATCTGGCAGAATTTAACCTAATTGTTCATGCAGACTGCACAAATTCATTATCACTCTAAAAAGTTTATAACAAATATGCATAACAAGGCAGTCTATATTTTAAATTGTAGTTAGCAGATTCTTTTCTCTTTAGATTAGCAGGCACTCTGAGGCAGGTCACATCAAAAGGGTTTGGCTGGGACTCTTCCTCTGATTTTGTCTGTAAGGCCTAACAGTCTAGAAAAGAATACAGTAATCTCATTTTTTCCAGAGACTTTATTAACACTATCCTCGAAAGCTAGAATTTCCCTTAAGTATTCAGAAGTGACACTTACCCAGAGACTATGGGGTGGGACATAAATGCTTGATTCAAGTTAGCAGCACCATTGTATTATAGGCCCAAGACCCTGGATTGGATTGGGTCACATGGTTACCCAATTTTCCCCAAAGCACATTTTTTTTCCCTCTTCTACACTAAAATAAAAACCATAGCTCTAATAGCTGATAGCTCAAATCACAGTCAAAGCTCAGCTCTTAAGCACTGCTTTAAAAACAAAACTGTCCTGATCGATAAATTTCTCAAAAGGAAAGGCACCAGAGTTTGCCTTAGATAAGTCTAGAGCAGCTTCCAGTGTCCTTAGGATCCTGCTACACAAAGTGATGCCAATCTCATAAGAACAAAGGAAAATATCTTTATATTTTCCTGTTTATAAATGTAATGCTATTTCATGTAAAGTTTTTCAAAAAATTAAAATATCATGTAATCATCCCTCTACCTCAGAGATAAGCACTGTTGTCTGATTTATTCTTTCTGATGTTTTTCGAATTTTATATAACAACGTTGGGATTGTATATTGCACACTTGTTCTGCCCTCACTTTATTTAACAATATATCATGGTCACGTTTACATGTCAATATATATATCATCTACTTCTTCTGTTTCTTAACGACTGCACTCACAAATACACCATACTTTATTTAACCAATCCCGACAATGAATCTCGTTTTCAATTTTCCACTATTATAAAAAAAAAAAAGCTTTTATGAATATCCTTGTAAATATATCTTTATTCATTCACTTGAATCTTTCCTGAGAATAAATTCTTAGAAGTTATGTTCTGAGTTAAAGGGAAGGCCAATTTAAAACTCGGATTCCTATTCCAAAACTGCTCTCCAGAGAGGCTGTGCACTCTCACTAATAGTGTGTGAACTGCCTGTTTGTCCCTCACAAGAACATGGACTTCACACTTTTAAAATTTTTTACCAGTTTGATAAGCAAAATGTATTTCATTATTGTTCTAATTTACAATTCTTTGATTAGTGAAATTGAGAATTATTTCATATTTACTGGCCATTAATGATTTTAAAATGGCCAATGATTTATATAAGAGTTTGCGTGTATGTGTGTGCATACAGTGTATATATGTATATGTATGTGTATGTACATATGTACATATATCTCTCTAATAAATAGGCTATTATCAATATCTTTGCATCCCTGTGAGCCCCTCTCCAACTGCAACCCTCTCCCTCTGCCCAGGAGGTAGTTAATATTCTGAAAATTTTTTTATCATTCCTTTTTTTTCCATTATAATTTTACCACTTACGTAACTATCCATATACAATGTTTTATTAGTTTTTATATATTCTGTGACTTGTATTTCTTTTTTGCCCAATATTGTGAAATTCTCCATGTTGATACATATACCTGTAGCTCCCTCATTTTTAAAAAAGCATAGTACAGTATTCCACTGTGGGAATTTACCAAAATTTATCTATCCTGTCAAAGGATATCAAGATTGGTTCCATTTTCTGTTATTATTAACAAGGCTGCTATGAATATTTTAGTATAAGAGTGTCTCTAGAGTAGCATTGTCCACGACAGCATCCGCTAGCCAGACACAGCTATTGAGGACTTGAAATGTGGCTACTGGGAACTGAGATATGTTGTAAGTGTAAAGCAGAAAGAGCAGATTTCAAAGGAATGTAAAACATCTCACTGGGAATTTTTAATATTGATTATATGTTGAAATGATAATATTTTAGATATATTTATATCTAAATAAAAAATTTTTTAAAGTTATAGTTAAAATTTAATTTAATAAAATATATATCAAGTTAATTATGATATAATTACAATTAATTTCATCTGTTTTCTTTTTTGTAATGTAGTTACTAGAAAAATTAAAATTACATATGTGGCTCCCGTTCTGTTTCTATTGGACAGTGCCTCTCAGAGTACATACAGGAGTAGAACTGGGGGTCATAATGTATGTGTATCTCCAAATTTGGTAGAAAATACAAAATTGTTTTCCAAAGTGGTACCATTTTACATTCCACCCAGCAGTGCACAGAGTTTCTTGCTGCTCTATCCTTGCCAACAGATGTTGTTGTTGGATATTTTAATTTTTGCCAATCTGGCAGAAGCAAAGTGGTATCTCATTGTGGTTTTAAATCTCATTTCTCTAATCACTAATAAGGTTGATCAACCTTTATATATTCGCCCATTGATGTTTCCTTCTCTGTGACATATACTAACATTTTTACTTCTTTTGTGAATTGCCTATTAATGTTCCACTGCCCACTTTTCCCTTGGGATGCTCATCCTTTTCTTAGAGACTCAAGGAACTCTTCACATGTAAGACTAATAACCTTTGTCAGACATGTGTTGAAAATATTTTTCTTGAGTTTTTTACTGTTGTTCTTTCAATTTTATTTTTACTGCCTTTGCCTTAAGAAAGGTTTTTCTTCTCCCCTTTGCCCCTTATGTTTTTAAGTCTTTCCCTGTATGGTTTCTGGTCTTTTTATCATGTAAGGAAGGTCAACCACACTCCAAGATTTAAAAAAAAACAACAAAACTCTGTTCTTCTAATATTTTTATAATTTTATATTTTATCTCTAATTCACTTTAACTCTATTTTTTGACTAGGAAGTGAAATAGAGGTCAGAGCAGACAAAAATTAGGGCAACGACCCAGCCTATCACAAGTCCCTCAATGGCTACGGCTGTGCTACTCACCTCACTTTTTGGGGGGAAGCTTTCTTATCACCATCACCCTCCCCCTGATGCACACACTTATGCACCCACAGACACCAACATGTAGTCAGTGTAGGAGTTCACATTACCCTGTCTCCTTGGATATAGCCATTGCTCTAAGCCTTAGATGGGGATGGTGGGCAAGCACATGATCCAAGCCACACAAATCAGAAAAATTCCTCAGGGATTTCCAACATGGAGCTAAGGCGGGAGAGCATTTTTCTTCAAAAGGTAACAAAGTTTCGCGCCTGGAAACTGCTGGAGGTTACATTCCCTGTCACACAGAGTTAGTCCACAGTAGGAGAAAATGAAGCTGAGAACACAAGATATAAGATGAAGAATATCTTAGCAGCTCTCAAGTCTGTGAGCACTGATGAGGTTTACTGCTTCTTGTGCTCCTGAAGCTCAGTTGTTCAGCTATTCTCTCCTTCAATGACACCTTAAAATCCTTCTAACAAATCCTCTCTTTTTGGCTTAAGCTAGTTTGAGTGGAGTTTGTAATCTGCAATCAAAATAGTCCTGACTAGTGTAGGAATGTCACTTGATATTTTTCACAAAGTGGCTAGCCAATCGTTCTAATACCATTTATTAAACAATCCATCTTTCCCTACCTCTATAATATATTAAATTCCGATTTATATGAAAGTTTCATTTTTGAGTTCATTTTATTCTGCTGATCTGTTTGTTCTTACCAGCATCATACTGTTTCACCTATTCTAACTTTCTAATATATTTTGATTCTGGCAATTAATTCATTCACTATTGAATTACTATTTATTGAATACATTACATGGTGCTAGACACAGAGACTATCCCCTTGAATAAACAGATGATGTCCTGACTCTCATGGAGTTTACAACCAGAAGAAAAGATAAATAAATAGTTACAATAAAATATAATGAATGCTAGGTTAAAGGGAATAGGATGCACTAGGTGGACATCCAACAGTTGGACCTAACTTGATCTAGAGGTCAGGGAAGGCCTTCAGGAAGAAGTGGTTTTTACATTGAGACTTGAAGGATGCATAAGAGTTCACCAAGGTGGGGAGGAGAATAGTGCCTTGAAAGGAAGAATGTAAGTTCAAAAGCAAAGAAGCATCAGGGTCCATTTAGTTAGTGAGAGAAGGCCCAAAACGGCTGGTGTTCAGATGAAAGAGAGAAAGTGTGGAATGAAGAGAGGTTGGAAAAGTAGGTATCACACAGATTTTTAAGTCATCTTGGGATTTGTAACTTGGTTCTAAGAGAAAAGAGAAGACACTGAGGGTCTTAGGCCATGACTCAGATTTGCATTTTTGAAGACTCACTCCAGCTACAGTAATTGGAAGGGAGGAAGACCGGAAGCAAGGAGATCCACAAAGAAGGCTCGTTTAATAAGCCAGACAAGAAATGGCGTGGGCTACAGATTACGGAAAGATGACAGATTTAAGAGCTATCTGAGAAGAAGACTGGTGGGATCTAACGACTGAACTTTGGAGATGAGCGCAAGGGAACAATCAAGGACGCCTTTTGGAATCAAGGATGCCTTTCAGGTTTCTAGCTTGATTATTCTAGTAAATAGTGGTTAACATTACAGCAATAAGGAACACCATGGGAAACAAGTTGGAGAGAAGACAATGAGTTTAGTCTGAAACATTCTGAGTTTGAGGAACTTGTGGGACATTCAAGTGAAGCTGTTCAGTAGCAGCTGGATTACAGGTCTGGGCCAAAAATGTAGCATTCCACACTATTCTTTTCCAGTTTCCTTGGCTACATTTGGGTGAACTTTAGAATCAATCTGCCAAATTCCCCAAAATATCCATTAGAATTCTGAATGGAATAATATTAAATTTATAGATTTCAGGAGAACTAACTTTAAAGCATTGAATATTTCCACCCAGAAAGAAGGTATAGATCTTCATTTATTCAAATCCTTTTATATCCCTAAGTAAAGGTAAAGGTATAGATATTATACATTTCTCCTTAAGTTTATTTCTGTCTTTTAAAAGATTTTTTGTGGGCCGGCCCCGTGGCTTGGTGGTTAAGTGAGCACGCTCCACTGCTGGCGGCCCGGGTTCGGATCCCGGGCTCGCACCGACGCGCTGCTTCTCTGGCCATGCTGAGGCCGTGTCCCACATACAGCAACTAGAAGGATGTGCAGCTATGACACACAGCTATCTACTGGCTTTGGGGGGAAAAAATAAATAAATAAAATCTTTAAAAAATTAAAAAAAAATAAAAAAATAAAAGATTTTTTGCTTTGTGACTAATTTTTTCCCATTATTATTTTCTCACAGGATTCTGCTGATATAAAGGAAAGTTCTTGATTTTGATCTTAGCTTGTATATGGCCACCTTACTAACTGTGATTAGTTGTAATAATGTTCATTGATTTTCCTGGTTTCTCTAGGTAGATAATCACAGAACCTGTAAATAATGACAATATACATCTATTGTTCCAATAGTGTTTTTTTCATTTCCTTTTCCTATGTTATGGTACTATCTAGAATATCCAGAATAATCTTCTTTTTTTCCTTGTCAGTATAGCTAACGGTTTGTTACTTTTGTTGATCTTTTCAAAGAATCAACTTTTAGTTTTGTTTACTTTACTGATTCTTTAATTCTGACTAATTTGGTTGGAGCATATCCAACCAAAATTTCTCAGACACAAAATTTTTCAGAAAGGCTATGTGAATAGTATACTTTATGAGTCCAAAACTGTCTTTCTTTTACCCTCACACCTAAATGATTCCTTTCCTAAATATAAATTTCTAGTGTCACAATCCTATATCCTTAGAATTCTATGAAGTTCTACTATCTTGTAGCATTCAGAGCTGGTGATGAAAAATGTAATGTTTATCTGATTCTTATTCCTTTATAAGTAACTTTTTGGGTTGTTGTTAACTATTGAGAAGCTTGTGGGATTTTTCTCCTTATTTAAGAACCTAACACTTGTAGCAATAGGATGAGTCTTTTTTTTCCCCAAATAATCTTGCCTGATGCTAAAGAGTTTTATCTCAAGATCTGAGGCTTTTTTTTAGCTCAGAAATTTTTTTCTTCTGTAATTTCTTTGATCATTGCTTTTCTTTTGAAACTCCTCTTATCGATATTAAATCTCTTAGATCTACTCTCTATGTTTATTTTCTCTCTCATATTTTCTCTCTCGTTGACTCTTTACTAAGTTATAGGAGAATTTCTTAATTTTCTTCTAATTTACTAATTCATCTTCTTGCAGAGTCCATTTTGTTACTCACTCCCTCTATTGAGTTTAGTTTTGAACACTCTTATTTATTTCATTCTTTCAAAAACTATTTATTGAACACCTACCATGTGCCAGATACTCTTCTAGGCTCTTGAAGGAGGTAAAGGAGTTAGTTGTGTGACTATTTAAGAGCTTCCCAGGCAGAGAGAACGGCCATTATAAACCACAAGAAGGAAACAGTCTGACGTGTTCAAGGAACAGCAGGGAGCCGTGGCTGTAGCAGGCTGAAGAAGAGTAGGAAATGACAACAGGCCATGAGGCCTTGCCTAGGCCACTAGAAGGACTTGACTTTTATTCTGAAGCTAACAAGGATAGCTTCTGTTTTTGTTTTACTGATGAAATAATGTCCTCTCAAACCTCACTGAGAATATTAATGAAAAATTTAAAAAGTTACCTCCTGTTTTCTTGCATTAGCTCTTTTAGTAGAGGTGGGTGGGGAACTCGTTTTGATTGCTCAGCTTCATTCCCCACTTTCAAGCTGCTGATTCTCTTCATATAACTGGTAATTTTTTCTTGTCTGCTTATCCTTACAAATAAAGGCTTAGCGAAATCCATATATGTGTGGCCATAAAAGTCCAGAAGAAGGCTTTACCCCAAAGTGAATGTGCGGGGAAGTCTGAGAACAGACAAGTAAGCACAGGGCCCATCTTGAAGAAAACAGTTCACCATAATTTTTATTATAATATTAATTCACAGGAAGTATGAAGGGTCAGCACAGAGAGCTCTAACTTAAACCTAGAGACCTATATGCTAATAGTCACACTCTTCATATGAGTCCATAGTATCTTTATAATCAGGATAGGTATAGGCTCAATTCTAGATCTAGAAAGACTAAATTCAGTTCTGCATTTCAGTCTACCCTTCTCAGTAGTAAAGATAAAAGGTCAATATTGTAAAAAGCAAACTAAAATTACAGATCACTATCAGGATCTCAGTCAAAACTGCACAATCTGCAGCCTTCTAGAGTCTTTGACTAACATCAGAGAAAATAATTTAAAAATTTTCCTGTGATTAAAAATATCTGCATGAATGAAAAATACTGAGTGCTTATCAATCTGTTTCCATTTCTGCGTCTTCCGAAGACTTCCAAGCAATACATCTATGAAAAAACCTTCAAATAAGTTTACTATTATTTGATACAAATGGCATTTTTTGGGAAAAGAGATTAGGCCTTTTATAAGCCTAAAGCACATGTAACTGAAAATGTTCCACTAGGAGAATTTAACCTTCCAAGTTTTTTTGTGCTGGCTTCTGAGTATGAACTATGACTGATATAACAGGGTTACTAGATGTGGTTTCTTCTGAACAACTTCTGGCAGTAACCTCAAGGGACTTTTCACTCGACTCTTGTATTTTAGTGGGTAGAACATAATACAAGTCACATAGGAAATGAAATTTCATTCCACATACTGGTCCCACCTCCGTGGAGCATGGAGGAAGGATGGAGGCAGGCTACGGTGGTAGTGGAAGGAAATACCTATATTACAGTGATGATACTACCTGTAGTCATAAACAAAGGAAAATATTATGTTACATAGACTATAATAAAGTTTTTTTTAGGGATTCTTTAATTCCAAAACAATTTAGCAATCCAATTATAAATAGAAGAGACAATGTTTGAATAGTGATTTTAAAGAGATTGGGAGGGGTGAGGGCTTGGGGCTCTGTAGCCCTTGTACAATCTAAGAAGACTTGAGAGTAACAGAATTGGGTTATTCATTGTAGTATATTAGAAAATTAGAGTTTAGCAACTAATACAATCTAGTGTACGGAAATTAAGAGTATGTGCTAAAGGACTGCATTAAGAGGTTCTGCTGGTAACAAACACTCGCTCACGATTCAATCCTGAAGTATCTCATACAAAACCGCATACTACAGCGGGGAGTGGAGGATTGTGCATGTTCAAGTTTAAACACCATTGCAATTTTTTCTTATAGCTCTGATTCTCTCTCATGAATTGCTTATTTAAATCGTAAAAATCCAGGAAGAGCTCCCCCTTTCCTCTTGGTTCAACATAAATCTATTCACCCTGAGAACTACACTGACAGAGCTCACAGTAGGGTACTACATACACACACGCACGCACACACACATGATGAAGTGTCCTGATCTAGCCAGAGTGAGAATTTTCCGCGTTGGTCCTATCCTTTGTCAGTGTACTAGATTTGAACATGCCTGGACACAGTAAATAGGTCATTCTTGCCGACTTTTCATGTTGATGATAATACAGCGAGCACTAGATACATGTACTTATTTCTCTCTCTCTTCTTTAAAACACATACAAAAAATCCAACCTCCTATTCTCCCTCCTTTCTCCATCACCTCCTTCCCCACTGCCCCCAACACAGTTTCAAACATAGCAGCAGAACTTGTCATATTTTTAAAAACTGAATTTTCTCAACACACAAATGCTTTTAAGAATACACAGTAAAAGTCACTAAAAAAGAAAAAAAGTCAGGAGGCTGGAAAAGACAAGTTGTTAACAAACAAGATCTTAGAAACATTTGGGATGTATAGAGAAAGTACTACGCTGACAATGATTTGAGCGTTGTGGTTATTTCTTTGGAGCAATGACATTTTTTGCCACACACTACTAAACACACTGAAAATTCATTATTTTTTTAGTCATCTGGGTCAAGTTTATCTTGGGAATACTAACCAAGGGGTTAACAGAAAGTCAGAAATCTCTTCTCTTTGGTTTCAGTTATAGGCAGGCCAAGGTTACCCGCTTCTTTCTGGGGTAGCGTGATCTACTTAGTGAATATGCATGTCAGGATTCCAAAGGCACAGCTTCTGCTCAATTTGTTGCTTTGTAAGCATACCTAATTCATGAAGACTCAGATTTAAAATAAATTAGGAAGCATTTCTTGTTTTTATGACTTTTTATTTTGTAAAATTTCAAACATACAGAAAAGTTCAAAGAATAGTACAATGATCCCTTTGATAAACCAAATTACCTACATATATCCTTCTACCCACCTTCAAATCATCATAAATCTTCCCCCCCATGAACCATCTGAAAGTAGACAACATGACATTTAACCCTTAAATACCTGAGTAGTAGCCATTTCTATTACAGAAGGATTCTGTGCTTTACAGTAAAGATATACCCCAGAATTCCTTAAAATTCTACACTATGAGATCCCCAAGAACAGGATTCATCTAATCTATTTTTTAAATCTTATGTCTGTTTAACTATTAAAAATAGCAATTTCCCCTACTATATTTAACAAGATTTGAAATTTACAGAACAGTCTTCTGGAACACAATTAATATCTAAAGGAAGATAAACAAATAATTCCTCTGAATTACCAGTTCAATAATATTCTGGCTATTTTTCAGGGTATCAGGCAACTAAACATAGCGCATATCATTTTGAGATAAGCAAACACACCTTGGGCCTGTGGAAGAGCCACATGACCAACCATATTCCTCAACAGGGCACAGTCCAGATTTTTAGATAACTGAAACAAACTTTTAGAGCAATGGACATGTCTTGAACCATTTTAAAATAGGAGCTAGAATTTGACAATGATCAAGAAGATCCTAGAAGAAACCATATTAGTCTGTGTGATCAGTGCAATTCTGGGAGAATCCATCACCACTTGAGTCTGTCTAGGATAAGGTACAGGACAGGCCCTGGGCACATTATAAGACTGGACTGAAACCACTGACTCATTTTTGCAAACCCTGGGGAAGTGAAGCAAGACTGGTGAAATGTATAACATCTCTCCTGGACAAGTAAGTTGAACCCTCTCAACCTCACCTATGTGCTGTGATTAGACCTGGTAATCAGGATCTCCAGAAGATATCTCTCCTTCTACTATCTTCTATTATTCCAACCCTTCCTTTCTCATCCTACAGACCTACCCCTCTTTCCCATAAAAGATATTTAAATATTTAATTTTGTGAGAATATAAAAATGACATGGGGGCCGGCCTGGTGGCACAAGCGGTTAAGTGCGTGCACTCCGCTGCGGCGGTCCGGGGTTTGCCGGTTCGGATCCTGGGCGTGCACCAACGCACTGCTTGTCAGGCCATGCTGTGGCAGCATCCCATGTAGAGTGGAGGAAGATGGGCATGGATGTTAGCCCAGGGCCAGTCTTCCTCAGCAAAAAGAGGAGGATTGGCAGATGTTAGCTCAGGGCCAATCTTCCTCACCAAAAAAAAAAAAAAAGAAGAAGAAGACGACATGCATGTTTAAAATGCCATTTGGGTCCCTTAGATGTAAGAAACTCAATCAATATAAAGTACGCTTTATATAATCATTAAGCTGAAATAAATGATGTAGGAATAACATTCACAACCTAACAACGATTCCATTCTATCCAAAAACCTCTTTCAAAAGTTATCATACTCAGAGAAATAAAACAAATTTATGCAATTGTGGAATTTATTCCGAAATACCATGCATCTGAAGACACGGGCTACTGCTGTTTATTTACACCGTCACCTTGATCATTTGTCTACACATAAAAGGTTTTCCCCCAATTAATCCTTTCTGGTTAACATACTACATTCTACATCCAGAAAAGCAAACAGAAAGGCAAATAAAGCCCATATCATAGTTGATTAGCTATTAATATCTGCAGTGCTCTCTCCTTCCATGGGCCTAGTGATGTCTTGGCCCCTAAAGTGATAAAGATGAGCTCTGCCAAACTCTTCCCCAGCTCTACGGCAGTATTAACACGTTACAAAGTGCCAAAAGGGCCATTAAAAAAAAGAAAAACTGACCCACTTTTAGAAGTCAGCAGCTTTTTCCTTCTGGTGAAGTATGAATATTTAAATCAGGCAGACAAGTCAAGGAGCAAACATTCCATCCTGAATGCAATGTGTGCATCCTCGGCTCGGAGCTGAAAGGACCTCACTGTCATACACCAACATGGAAATGAATGCTCGCCTAGGACTCCAGAAGGACAGGTTTCTAATCATTTGACTGCCTTTCAGAATTAAAGTTTCACATTTGGATGTGAGGGCAGAAAACAGTGAAAGATAGATCACAGCAACTGCTTTAGATTATATACTTAATGATTTATATCAGGCATAATATAATTTAATTTGTAGTAAATCAAGCACACCAAGGAAAGGTTAGGTTTGTGGTTAAAGCTGTAAATTTGTTTTTACCTTCATGATATAGTAACAATGCATTAGAGGAGGACTACATTTGAGAAGATGGTAAACCCATCATAATAAAATTGACTAGAATCAAGTTTCAACCTAAGCACTACTGTTTAAATGAGATAAATAACAGCAATTATCAATGTAACACAAGATACAGGAAAATGAACTGGAAAATAAATCAAACTTCTATTCAAAAGCCTACCTACATTACAGCTATAGGTTCCCTATGGCTTTATTGAGAATACATAATTAATCAAAAATGTACCTTAAACAAGCGGAAAAATAAATATCAGAAAATTCATATTAAAGTAAAAGATGCAATTGGAAATTTTAGGGTCACCTGTTCCTACATAAATCCCTAATTATAATTTACAACTGAAACTCCCAATTTTTACATGGCTAGGGCCCCCTCGGACTACTACCCCCCGGCCCCTCCTCACGACCCTCATTTGGATATCGTATTTTATCTTGCAAATAAATAGCATTTCTAAGTAACAGCCTGTGCAACGTATCATAGGTAAATGCAGGATTTTTCTTATTCCTTCAGGCAACCCCAGATCAGGAAGCAACGTTATAAATCAATTTTGCTTCTCCAGCAGCTATTCAAACTCTTTTAAACATTAAACCTGTCCTTTCACTCACAAACATTCTCTTTATAAGCGAACAGGCCAAGATTTCACAATTAAGAAACAAAATTCCTTATAAGGAAAAAACCCCTGCTCTCTTAACTATGGCTGTGAGTCCTCTCCACAAGATAGAGAATTGATTTAGTTCTCTGAATACACTGTTTTAGCAAAACAAACAAACAAAAAAAGCAAAAGGCCAATGAAACCTTATTTCCTCCAAAAACAAACTCATTCCACCCTTCAAATGCTAAAGCATTTCATTCAAAACATAGGTACTAATCAAAGCTTTCCAAGCACCTCTAGTTCCAGGAAAGGGACAGAGCGGTCTGTTAAAGCCCTCTAGTACCAGGCCCTCTCATAACTAACTAATTTTATTTTTGTTCGTTTCCCAACACTTTTTATGAAAAATGTTTAGCATATACAGCAAAGTTCTCATGTTTGTTCTCACAAGTCATGTGCATTGCTATATCCCTGCCTCAGCTCATGTGATGCCATTCTTCCTGCCTTTCCGGATCCAAGCCCCTTCTGGGTTCCCAAGCCTTACCTGCCCTCTCTCTTCTCATTATCTATTCCACAAACTAACTCCCTATCATGCAGTGTCCTGTTCTGCTATGTGTGTGTTTACTCCTTTCTCCCTACTAAAGATCATAAGCATTAGCACACGTCACTGTACTTCATATTAACACAAAGGAGGGGCTGAAGAAACATCTCCTGGCTGATGCATTTTATATAAAAATACACAGTTGAAATTCGCTGAGGGGAGTTGGGATGGGTGGAGAAAAAACACAGGTTGACGGATTCAGCAACTGATAAGTTTTTAAAATTCCACTGTTGCCCCAGCCTGATTACTTTCTGTATTTCACCCAAGTAAGCAAGCTGGGAATTGAAAAAAAATAAGCATTTTAGGTCCCAGTAAACAGAATCACAAGAAGGATCCAAAGCACTACAAAGTATTTCAAAAAAGAGTGGTTGGAAATCAAGATTCTCTCTCTGCACATTTAGTGAATGAAAAAGGGCAGGGGCCTAACTTCAAAGGAAATCCCTATCTGTTCTGTAAAACCTGTAGGGTACTAGACTTTTAGAAAGTCCTACTCTCGCCTTCTGGGAGTTCCCTAATCCCTTTATGCTGTAATGAAGATACGCAGCCACATCTCTTAGGAAGAAGACTCTGGTCAAGGTTTACCTTCTTGGGTGGTAGTCACCAGAGAAATGAAGAGAAACCTCTCTTTGGGCTGGACCCAGTGGCCCATGAGTGCAACCTTGGCTCTGTTTTCTTGCCCACAGAGATAAAGCACCATATTAAAACTCAATATATTTTGGGAAGAAAAGATAAAAACACAAAAAGGGCCTGTCTTATCTTCAGAAATGCAATTCTCAGCTTTGTGAGCTCTGGCATTCAGCTAGCCAAATTACTAAGCTTATTTAAAAGCTGAAGGCTTTACCCCAACTTCATCTTTTGCTATTTTCAGGGTTTGTTTCTGCAAGTGCACCTGAGCTTGTGTACATGTGTTTCACTCAATCCACACACATCAGTGAACAGCGGCAGCAGAAACCCAGGCCCACAGCAGGCGGATTAATTAACTGTACATAGGACAGTGCCAACAGCACTGGGGCCGTCTCCCCCGGGGCAGCACACCAACAAGGCTAACAAGTAGGGAAACCTACTTCTAGGGAGAAAAAGTGTGTCCCCATCAAATAAATGAGACCAATACAGCAAAAGAGAAACACCCCCCCTCCAAAAACAACCAACCAAGAAAACAAAAACACTCAAACCAAAAAACCCTGCCAGGACAGTCTTGGCAAGAAACCAAAGTTTCTCTTAACACAAGGAAAGAGAAAAGCAAGAACGTCGTGCTTTCCAGCGGATAGGTCAGGCTTCACTCTGCTTTCTACTGGCTTATTAGAAGCCACTCTGAGGCAATCTCATAGAGGCCTTTCTAATCACTTTACACATTCCCCTCATATATATTCTCTGTCAGAAGAACTGGTAATGGGATTAAGCTATAAGACCAAAATAATATTAAATGACGACGGTGGTGGTGAAGATCTAGGTTGTAATCCAGATGGTAAATGAGCTTTCTACGTGTAGACACACTGTAAAACTCAATGACTTGGAAGGAAGTTTGCCTTCACTCTGTGAAGAGTGTCTGGACAAATGAGAGTGGTTTCCAAAGACCCATCAAAGATTTCTCCCGTCTACACAGCAAGACATACAGTTGGCACTGCTCCCTATAGCGAATGTTCAAGTCAAAAGTGTACATTCAGGAGTTTTGAACTGTTTTCTACTCTAGACCAAGGATGGCACAGCCAGGTCAAAATAAACAACTTTACCCTCAATAAAGTTTAAGCTGATCTAAAGTGATTCAGGAGGGCTATTCAAGCCTTTTTTTCATGTTTAACAAGTGACAAACTCATAGAGAATAAATGGAATTGACCAAATAAATATCACCAGGGGCAAACAAATGAGCAATCGGTATAGAATAGACCCAGCCTGAGATAAAGGCTCCAGGCAAGTTACTCCCCCTCTCTGCGCTCCAGCTCCTCTGACACCAGTTCCCTATGCAATTCGTGGGATGTAGGGAGGATTAATTTGATAATGTCTGTAAAGCGCTTTGAGCTCCTCAGAGAAAAGTGATATAAGTGGTTATTACTACATCCTGCTGAGGTTGTGAGGTTGTACAACACAAAAGAAAGAGAAATACAATACTCTTTGATAGTTTATTATGAAGAATTTTTATAGCCTGGCAAGATGTTTTATAATTATTTTTTATTAGTTAGTCCTTATAATATGTCCACGAGATAGGAAACATTCCTCACTCCCCTTTTTTTTTAGATAAAGAAACCAAGACAGGAAGGTAAGTGACCTTTGAGATAGGAAGCATTCTTATCTTCCTTTTTCAGATAAAGAAAGTAAGACAGAGAAAGTGAGTGACTTTTCTGGTCATATTCAAGAGGTGAAAGGGTTAAGCCCAATTAAGAATCTGGAAAACATCAATGGTCACCGTTACTTTCTTTGCAATGTTCTGACATTGTTCTGACAAGAGTGCAGTGACCAGGAACCAGAAAGTCTGAGATTAAATTCTTGCTCTACTGTTTACTGGTTGTATAATCTTAGAGAAGTCACTTTTTCTTTCTGTGTGGTACTTTTATCTGCACACTGGGGTTCAGCAGGGATCAAATTAAAGTATGCGAAAACTATGGGTAAACAATGATGCACTGTGCAAATAAATTATTACCTTTATTAGGTTGGTATTCTTATTGAGAATGTGGGTTCTCCCAGCCACTACAACTTTAGGAAAGACATTTCAGTGCCCTCAGACCAAATGAGTTATGTAGTAATAATTTTTTAATAGCTTTATTGAGATATAATTCATATACCATACAATCCACCCATTTAAAGTGTACAATTCAATGGCTTTTGGCCTATTCACAGAGTTGTGCAACCATCACCACAATCAATTTTAGAACATTTCATCACCCCAAAAAGAAACCCGAAACATATTAGCAGTCACCCTCCCCCCGCACAACACACACATACGCACAATGCTCTCCGCTTGGGCAGCTACTGATCTACTTTCTGTCTCTATAGATTTGCATATTCTAGACATTTAACATAAGTGGAATTATATAATATGTGGCCTTTTGTGACCAGCTTCTTTCACTTAGCATAATGTTTTCAAGATGCATCCACGGAGTAGCATGTATTAGCACTTCATTCCTTTTTTGCCAAATATTATTCCATTGTAGGGGTACACCACATTTTACTTAACCATCTCTCATTTGATGGCTATCATGAATAATGCTGCTATGAACCTTTGAGTACAAGTTTTGTTTGGACACATGTTTTCATTTCCCTTGGGTACATGCCTAGGAGTGAAACTGCCAAGTCACATGGTAATTCTACGTTTAACTTTTTGAGGAACCGCCAGACTGTTTTCCAAAGTGGCTGCACCATTTTACATTCCCACCAGCAGTGCATGAGGAGAAGACAACTGAAGGGGACGATAGACAGGAGATGTGAACTGGGTGTCTGTTCAGGGAATCCTAAACAAGCTCTGTAGAATGACAACTTGTGTTACTGACAACAGGGATGAAAGTGCTTCACACCAAGTTTCAGAAAGAAAGATACTGCCTGTTGGGGCATTTTCCTCCTTTTCTCCGCACTTGCACGGACTCAGGCTTAGGCCATCGGAACATAAACAGCTTTTCACACAGAGACTAACCTTGCTCCCATCTCTAATAGAAAGTAATGCAGAACTTGCACAGCCAGGCTTTAAAAAGTCCTCTCTTATTTCTCAGATCCAGGGCGTAAGATACGTTGTCCTTTTGAGTCTCTAGAATTGGTGTGTAAAATTTATGGGATTTGATATGCCAGGCCCTCACCATTGCCTTCAGTTCATCAGGCTGAGCCCAGCCCAAATACATACGTTCAGTACGGGTCAAGCATACGCTAGCTCCAACACAGTGTATTCCTGTATAGTGGCATCTGCAAGCCACACAGAACTGGTAGAGGGAAACAGATGGCTTCTAAAAGGGGAAGAGAAGAAAAACAGAAGGTCAGGTAGAAAAGGGTGGGGGGAAAGAAGGGAATAGAAAGAGGATAAGAGAAAGGAGAAGCATATTTTCTGGTTTTGCTCTTCCCACCCGTCACGGCACTCTTCTTGCTGGTTGCCAGCATGCTCCCTTGCAAACACAGCTGCAAGTGACAAAGAGCAGCCACTGTCCTACTCAGGGGGTCCCTTCCACGTTCCATATTGTACACTGTACTGAAATGCCAACTGCTCACAAGAAAGGGAATTTTATACCCGTTAGAGCCGGGAGTAGCAAACCACTGTCTACATCCAATAAATTAGCACTGAGACTCATAGGTTCCTTACAAAATAACATAAGACTACCCAGAAAACAGTAAAAAGCACCAGAATCAAGAGATTCAATACTAAAAATGTGGCTTATTTTAATTTTGTAGATTTGTCAGACCTGTGATTAACTCAATCACTGTAAAATCATCTTCTGTCATATATTTCACGTAGTCACCACATGTTCAATGTGCTGTGGGCATTTGCTCTCTTACAATTAAAAGAAAATTAGCAAGTCTTTCCCCAGCAGAGTTAGGGATGGCCACTAGGGATTGCCAATGGAGGGAAAGGTTTCATACCAAGTTTTAGAGAGCAGAGATACCGGCTGCTGGGGCATTTTCCTCTTTTTCCCCCCACTTGCCAAGGCCTAAGCCAAAGCCAAGGCAAAGGGAGCATAAGCAGCTTTTTACACACAGACTAATGTTGCCAGCAGCATTCCAGCGGCCTTGCTCACGGCAGGGGAAGGCGCAGTGACTAATACCGCTGGGTCTTGTTGAAGAAAAGTGGCTGGCTTCCTTTGATCAACTGAGTGGTGTGCTGATCAGTGTGATTTCCCTGTTCTGCTGACTGCGAGCACGCTGGGGAGAGCAGGAGAGCTGGCTTCTGAGAGGCCCATGCAGGGAGGCAAATTCCACAGCTGCCGAATCACAGAAAGCAACAAGGAATAAAAGAGGGCTGAACTGGAAGCAGACACCTTAATTCTGCCAGCACGTTACCTACTGATATAAGGCTCTCCGGGAGGGGAGTGCAGTGCGGGCTTCTGTAACTCTAATTCATCAACTGCAGTACTATACATAACGATTAAACACAATGTGCAAGACCAGAGTCCAAGCTCTTGAAACTATCGTTTAGAAAAGTTTTAATCACCTCATTTTGATGGAGGAGAGAAAAAACGGGAGTTAAGATTTTTTAAATATTAAAATTGAAAAAACAGGGACGCATCAGCACATGTGGCTCTCAGCGTAGGTCTAAGACAAAGGAGTCCAGCACCTGAGCGTGTGTGCAGGACCACAGCTGCACACCCCTCTCTTCTGTCTGCCGCAGAAGCAGCTGCTGGATTAACACGAGTTAATCTGCTTGCATGCTCTACAGACTTTTTTCCTAGTAAATTGCAAAATTTACCTAAAGATAAATATAGCAGTCTCCTAGTTCTCTGCTCCATTCAGCTGCTGCTGAGAAACACTTCTGTTATCTCAAATTTCATCAGCAGATTGTACTCCTTCCTGGGGAACAACAGCAAAAAGTAGCTTTCTAAAAGCATAGTTAGTCTCTGAGGTAAAATACACCATGTTTAAACGACTTCTTACAAAAAGGATAACTTTCTACCTTTAAAGTTTTAATTCTTGATAAATAGAGTATGTGATTTCTTACACTAGATCTAATCATTGCTGCTTTAAAGAGTAAATAGTCGATTGCAAATTGAGCAAATTGCTCTGGCTATCCTAGTACCAGAAATGAAATGGATTAGGTCAGCAGGTGGCCTGTCATTTCAGCACTGCCTGGGGGCCCAAAATACAGTTAGGTCATTTTTATTCTGGTGACAGCAGGAATGAAAACCAGAGCATTTAACACTACCTCCCACTTCCATTCTCACAGCCATGTTGGGCACAAGAGAGTTTACAGAAGCCCCTAAGCCTACACCTCTGGCATCTAGGCTGCTTCCAGGGCTTCCAGGGATACCCGAGTTGAAGCTGCCCAAGGAAATCCGGGAAAGGATACTCTGACTTTGGTCTTCAGAGACACAAAGGTTCTTGTCCACACAAGAAAGTGAGTTCTCCTTAACCATTCTTAAAGCACGTCAACATGCAATTCTACTCTGTCGTACTTTCCTTGAAGGAAGAGAATGGTTACTACGCCTCTACTCAAGGCGGTGAGGAAACTGTCCAATCTCTGCTCCCAGGGGGAGAGACTGGAGGAAGGAATGGACTGAAGCCAAGAAACAAAAAAGGAGGGTGATGAGGGTGGGGAGACAGGCAGAGGGAGACAGGCAGGAGAAGACAGGGTGAACTGGGAGAAAATTCCTTCTGGCCAGAAATCAGGAGCCTCCTATTGTAATGCTGGAACGTTTAAACGATCCAACAACAGCTTTTCTGTCAAGCCTCCTTTCCCCCATATGTATTTCAAACTAGTAGTAGAACTGAAAAACTAAGGTGGTCTCCCAAAGCTTGTTCCTATAATAACAGTCAAAATGAGATCAGGGCACTTAACAGTGTCTAGACTCAGAGAGGTTATAAGGTGGTAATATGCAACTTGCCAGAAAGAAGGACACGGGTTTAATATTAAACAATTTACATATTTCAAGATTATAGGCCCTATCTTTAGACAACTACATTTATTTTTGTGATTGTACTTCTCTTGCCATTTTTAGTAGTAGTAAAATAGAAAATAACATCAGCTTTAGAATCAGAAGTCCAGGCTCAATACCTAACGGGGACCTATATTTTTTGCCTGCCCAGTATCTTTTTGGAGAACTACTCTTCCCCTCCTCTCGATATATGTCGTTCATCTGGGGACGATCTCAACCCTGCTTCAGGGGTGGCATGTGACCCAGGCCTGGCCAATGAGAAGACTCCAGTTCCCTGGCCACAGCGAAACACGAGTGCTTTAAGAATGGACCTGAAAATCAAGTCTGCGTCTTGTGCTGGTACTTCCAGGTAAAAAGTTTCTCTCTTCATTGGGGTTGATAAAATGGCAGGTTATAAACCAAGATATAAACCTGTATTGGCAGAGGCAACCACTGCCAATACAGGACAGCCTATATAAGTGAAGCCAAAACAAGGGGAAAGTGTCCTAAGACACATTTAAGCCCCTAAACACAGCCTGAAACCAGCTACACCCCTGAACTTACTAGTTATATAAGCCAATAAACTCTCTTTTTTGCTTCAACAACTTTGAATTGAGTTATCACTTGAAACCAAGAGACCTCAATATACCACCCAAATAACCTTGGACAAGTCATTCAATCTCACTGTATATCAGTTTTCTGAACTCTAAGGAGGAGGGGGAAAAATATGTTTGTTTACCTTACAGAATTGAAAACTGCTAAGTACTACACAGGAGGCATTGATATTTTAACTAAAACAGAAGGTAGGGATAAAAGGAATAAGATATTCACAGGGCTAAATTGCTGCTAGCTGCTACTGCTGATAAGATAACATTCTACTTCTATTAGTTTTCTCATCATTTGCCCTGGTCGGGCCTGTGAAATCTTTATCAAACCAGTAATCACCTAGTAAATAACTTTAAGTATTTTCCCTTTTATACTAAATCTTTAAGTATTTTCCCTTTTACTTTCAGTTGACAAGACAAGACTTTTCCACCTTCCTGGACATCACCATGATGGGGATCACAAAATTAACAGTCCCATCTTCAAGGGGGGTGTGTGTGTGTGTGTGCAAGCATACACACATGTGCTGGGAGATGAGGTAAAGGAATAATTCTCACATGAAGGCACATCAGGGATGCAAAGCAGCTCCCCCTACACAAGATGAAAACCTAAGTGGCTCAGCTAACGTCCCAGACCACCCCTTCCCTCAAAGCACTCGTGCTCTAGGAGCAGAACTGAACCGTTAAGATTACATTTTCAATTCAAAATTCATAATGCAATCTAATGTAATGTGTATTTTGGAATTTGTTGTAGTGTCCTGATAAATGCTTGGTTTCACAGAACACTAGATCACATCTTTCATGGACACAGGAATAAAAAACTTTCTGTATAAATGTACCTGATCTATAAAACATCAATATGAAAGAAGGATTATTAGTGAAACAAATACCTAGAAGTGAAGGTACTAACTTCTAGTCCTCTTCTGAGTGACGTAAGTGAGAAAATAAATAACAAGAAAAGGGCCGGCCCCGTGGCTTAGCGGTTAAGTGCGCGCGCTCCGCTGCTGGTGACCCGGGTTCGGATCCCAGGCACGCACCGACGCACCGCTTCTCTGGCCATGCTGAGGCCGTGTCCCACATACAGCAACTAGAAGGATGTGCAGCTATGACATACAACTATCTACTGGGGCTTTGGGGGGGGAAAAATAAATAAATAAAATCTTTAAAAAAAAAAATAACAAGAAAAGCACAACTATATTGTGCAACAGCTAGGAAGAAAAATAAAGAATGCACTACACTTTCAACTTTCAAAGTTTCTGGGCCTGAAGATTAAGTGTGAATGAAACCATTCTTAAGACGAGGGTTTATTTCAAGATGTTTTCCATACCTTTGACATCAATTAGTTTTTGTTCACTATACATAAAATTATAACTATATGCTACGGTAGGTAAAAAGAACCCCGTGGCTCAGCATTTCCTAACCTTAATCATTGTTTCCTATAGGCTGAACATTAATATTTTAAAGCAAATAAAAGATAGAATGCTTTTCTTGAAGTTTCTGACTCAATAAAACATTTCTGAAAGCTAAAATACATTGGTAAAAGTTGCACACTTCTAACTATAAAGAGTCATAGAAGAATTTCAATCAACTCATTGTCTTTCTTATAAATTTTTTTCTAAAAGGAAAAGCTGAAAGTCAGAGTATTAATATGATAGCCATCCTTACAAATTACATTATGTAGTTTCTCCTCTAGAAAAATTCAAACAAATCATTAACTTTGACAAACCAACACCATACAGATTTGTTCCCAGATGATTCAGGAATAAAGATGCTATGTCAAATTGACTTGGGGTTATCAGGTTTAGTTTGGGCAATATCAAACTTTAACTAAAACCAACTTGCCTTTTGCTACACATCCTTGTATGCTCAGACCCCACTCCCCGAGATTCTGACTTCACTGGTCTAAGATGCGGCCCCAGGTGCAGCATTTTCCAAACACTCTTCAGGTTCTTCTAAGTACAAGCTGGGGTTGAGACCCACTAGTCTACAGGTAGATGTGGCTTTGGTGTTCAATACAAAGACCAGATTTTATTTTATTATTAACTATTCTACAACTGTTGAGAAAATCAGTACTACTTAAATCACTATACTTTCACTAACAGCCACTAGAAGGTAAGCTCCTTAAGAAGAGAAACCCTATCAGCCTCGCTCAGCACTGAGGCCAAGGGGAAAGCCTGGCACATAACAGGTGCTCCATAAATATCTGTGAATGAATGAATTAAAAGCTGAAAAGTATACTTCAGTTTTAGTAGCTTGAAGCAACACAGTAGAAGCTCTCTTAAACCAATAATGATCAGGACCAGTAACTGATCAATAAGAAAAAAAGTCAAGGGCTGGCCCGGTGGCATAATGGTTAAGTTCGTGTGCTCTGCTTCAGCGGCCTGGGGTCTGCAGGCACGGACCTGGGTGGACCCCAGGCGCGGACTGACACACCGCTTGTCAAGCCTTGTCAAGCCATGGTGGGGCGGCGTCCCACATAAAGTAGAGGAAGATGGGCATGGATGTTAGCCCAGGGCCAGTCTTCCTCAGCAAAAGGAGGAGGATTGGCATCGGATGTTAGCTCAGGGCTCATCTTCCTCACAAAAAAAAAGAAGAAAAGAAAAAGAAACACGAAAAAAAGTCATATAAATCAGTAAGTCATAAAAATCTGATATGCATTCCTAAGCATTTTATTTTAACTTAAATGAACATTCATTTACTAATCTTCTAAGATAGGACCAGGCTTTTTGTTTGTATGGATCTACACGTTAAAGAGTGTCAAAATGTCTGTCTTTCATAAATCATAACCATAATGCATCCTCTACCATTTCCACTTTCGGCTTTTAAATTATGGTGAGAACTTAAGACACTGAAGCAATCTGATTGTAGAATCCTTCCAAACATTAAGAATTTACCCCATTCTTTTGTCTTACCCAAAGGTAACAGGGCAGCAATTTTTTACTAACTCACCTTTATCAGTTCTTTCCAAAGCATTTAACTTGGCTGTTCATAAGTCACTGGTTTATGTAATAAATTACATAATTACAATAACAAGAACAAATGACGTTAACAGGTCTGGGAACAAACACAACTCACTCTTGATAACCATTCTACAGGTTATGGGAGACACCTGTGAGTACCCTAGACCGAAACCTACTGGCCACCAGCAGACAGAGGGAGTGAGGAGTGCAAGTTCCACCCCTGAGTCAGCTGAGACTTTTCTCTCCACAGAGCTTTTACTGCTGTACAAATGCTAGCCACAGGTTTCCTCCCACTGACCTTTCCAACTCCGTAGAGTAGTCAATTCATCCCTTCACCAGCAGATCATCTGAACTGAGACCCAACAAAAAGTACCACCAGGTCTATATATTGTATCACAGAGAATCATTGGGCATAGAGGCAGCAGGAGTCATGGACTCCCTTAATACAAAACACCCCAACAATGTACATCCAGACTCCCTAATTCACGTGTAAGGCATTTATAAGTTAACTATTAGGGGATCCATTTAAAATATAATAGAAGATGAACCTAATATCAGAATTTAAAAGATGCTCAACACACTATTTTACTTAGAGTCTTCACAGTAAAAGCTTCAAAAGGATACAGACAAGTAGAATAGGTCTGTTTTGCTAACTCAGAAGCAGCTCCCATTCGGCAGGTGTCTCAGATGAGGACATTCTGGCAACAAAGAACTGCTGCCCCCAGGAGGCTCTGCAATGTACCTTTCATTGAAAGTCTTGAAATTTAAAATACTCTTGCTTCTTTATAGCTAACGGGATACTTTTTCAAATACACAGGTTTTCCATAGAAAGTTTTTTTAAATAAAGTTATAGCATTTCTGCTCCCTACTCCCAGGTAATACAACCTCAGATTCTGAATTTTAGCTTGCAAGAAGTAAAGAGAACTATTAAAATTTTTTAATTAGGCAGCAATTTTGTTTTTATCTAAAGCTTTCCCAACAAAGCTGATAACTCCAACTTTACTCTGTGGAACATCTGGCAGAAGACTCAGAGCAAAATAGACTTTGCATTTTCATTGGCTTGGGCTGTGTGGGCCAGAATCTATGAAAAATTAACTCAAATTATTTCTAGGTGAAATATGGAGGTGAGGACAATGGGAAAAAGAAAATTTTCACTTTAAGGATCTGTAAACCTTGATTGTTTTCAAATTAGTCTCAGCTACTATCACAGTCAAGATTTTAAAACAAAGACGTAGACTTGTAAAAAAAACAGTTTCTTGTTAACATATTTTTTAAAAACAGAGTGGAGAAATGTGTTAACAATTGTCAATTTCTAGATATCTAAACTTTTTCAAGATGGACATGTCATTTTTATTGTCCACAAAACGTTTCTTAACCTGTGTGTTTACTACACCAATAATGGCTCTCCAAATCAATGAAGATTTAGCTACAAAAATATAATGTAGATTTCACAGATGCTCCTGTTTAAAAGACCTTTAGACAGGGAAACATTAAGATTAGCTGCAGAATCCCTGTGCTTTGTGTTAGTAAACAAACCATGCACTATCCTCCTCCCCAGGGCTCAGTTCCATAAAAGTTACATTATTTACAAGCACAAACAGTTTAGTTTTTTGCTGAGCTGATCGGGTTTTTACTTATCTATTTTAAAAACTAATCAAGCACCACATCTTAAAAAGATAACTGATTTTATTTGCTTTAAATATAGTAAAAAAAAAAAAAATCAAGATAGCTAAAGTGCGTGCTGAAAAAAAACCAAAATGCCGGCCAACAAGTAAATAAAAATATTACTGGTATTACTGTTTTGATTTACATGAAAACCAGAACTGAGGGGTTTTTTCCAAATTCATGTTGTGCTCGATTAAAGAAAACAGAATAGTTCTTGTCACTAGATTGTGTCCAGTGAGCTATTAATGCTTGAGACCTCCTTGTTTCCCATCTTAGAACGTAAGCGTTGGCATATCACTCACTGCACACGCACAGCTATGATCTTTGAGTGTCTATGAATTTTACAGCAGAAGGTTTCCTGTCATTTTAGGACAGCCTTTCTCAACCAGGATTCCTCATTTGAACCACAGAACACAAAAACTTATTTCAGTAAACTATTTTCTCAATTATCACAAGGATAGAACATAACCAGTACCGTTCTAGATCCATAGGAATGTTAGTTCAATACATATAACAGATGCCAAGAGCATCAGGGTGTAATTCTTCCATCGAATCTAGGCTGGTTTACAAACTGCAGAAGAGAATGAAATTTCTTGAATTATACAGGAAAACTTAACACTTTTTATTCTCCATGTTTTGCTTTCTCAATAGAGGAAAAAAAGAGAGAACTGCTGTCTCTTTAAAAATGTCATCTACAATATGGCTCAAGCTGAAATAAGCAAAATCAACTAAAACCCCAACTCCAGCAGCAGCGAGGGGTCTCACAAGTGCAAACAAGCAGCAGGCTATTCTAGAGCCCCAGCTCACCTCAGGGCGCTCTGCCCCATCCAAACTGAGGTCGGGTCTCACAAGAAGGCACTATCCACTAACTCTGGCTTAAATGAAACATATATTTTCCAGGTGAAAGCTGAATCGGAGCACAAAAGTATAAAAATCCGATTCTTGGGGGAACTGTCCTCTACAACTCCAGACTGCATAGCACATTTTCAAGTTCATCACTGGGTGACTTAACCGCTAACCTGACTACAGGTGCAAAGCACTATCTGGACAGAAGTCTAACCTGTTTCTGATGGAAATTCACAACACACCTCTTTTCCTACTTTGCAAAAGGTCTTCTCGATGTCAGTGAATTTTCCAACTTGGAGAAGAACTCTAGTCCTGTAACATCTTTCCTATAAGAAAATCTCGTTAAATGTGAAGGATCTCCCTTAAATCTGCAGCAAACAGAAACTCGAGAGCCACAGCCTTGACACCTCCCTGCACGCCACTGCTGCCCTTCCACACAGCGAGGGAAGGACAAAGGTGCAACTGTCCATATTCTGAAATGTCAAGTATCATAACCTCACAACTTCTAGTCACCTACCTAGAAAAAAAGAATGGCCAGCCCAGTGGCGCAAGCAGTTAAGTGCGCACGCTCTGCTGCGGCGGCCCAGGGTTCGCCAGTTCGGACCCCGGGCACTCACCAATGCACTGCTTGGCAAGCCATGCTGTGGCAGCATCCCATATAAAGTGGAGGAAGATGGGCATGGATGTTAGCCCAGGGCCAGTCTTCCTCAGCAAAAAAGAGGAGGATTGGCAGGTGTTAGCTCAGGGCTGATCTTCCTCACAAAACAAGCAAGCAAACAAACAAAAAAACGAATGGATATATCCAACAAAGGAAACATGATGGGTATTTCCTTCTTATACTAGGATTAACTGTAATATACTATTGGTAAAATGAAATCTGATTAAGACTTAAAGAGGATATTTTGGGGGCCAGCCTGGTGGCGGAGCGGTTAAGTTCACGCGCTCCGCTTCAGCAGCCCAGGGTTCGCAGGTTTGGATCCCGGGCACGGACCTACATACCGCTTATCAAGCCATGCTGTGGTGGCATCCCACATATAAAATAGAGGAAGATGGGCACAGATGTTAGCTCAGGGCCAATATTCCTCAGGAAAAAGAGGAGGATTGGCAACGGAGGTTAACTCAGGGCTAATCTTCCTCACCAGAAAAAAAAGGATATTTTGAAGGTCAGTTCATAGCATATCAAACTTCTAGCACATCACTGGAAGAAAGGTCACGACTTATTCTTGCAGGACTGATAAACTCTCAGCACCTAGAAGGGTACCTGGCATATAGAAGGTGCTAAGTAAGTATCTGCCAAATGAATTGATCATTAAAACTTTTTATTATATTCAAGGTAGAATTCCATCCATCATGTTAAATAGCTTATCATTTAAGAAAATGACCCTAAAAATGGACACAATACTTCTAGAGAGCAAGCAGGTAATATATAAGGCTTCAGAAACTTTTTGGGATTTCTGCTTAACTCACAACTCCCTTTCTCTGAGAGGGGTTCCCTGGCCTAGCCATGTCTGTAATAGTGACACAGTCCCCTGGCCAAAGCTGACTGGACAAGGGCTAGATATCTGGCTCAAACCAGGCTCATGACATTCTCTTTCCAAAAATCTGGAACGAGAACAAGCCAGTGAGTCTGGGATGGTCTCCTGAATAGAGAAGATACAAACTTAGGAACTGTGCAGTGGCCAGAAGCCTTCTGCCTGCCATGTGTACAGAGAAGCTGAGAAAGCCAGTCTGTAGAGAGGGGAAATGAAGCAGATGCAAAGAAGGACAAAGAGACACAAGAGACAGACTCTCTCCAATTTCAGTCCCTAAAGCTGCCCCTGGGTTCCTGAGATGTCCTAATACGGTTCCAATAAATCTTCCCTTATGCTTAAGCTGGTTTGAGTTCAATCCCACCACACACAACAAACAAGTCTTCACAAAGACATGTAAAAAACATTGATTTGCTCCTGACCCTGTCATTTTTTTATTTCCAGGAAATAATCAAAATTATGTACAAATATTTACATCCAAGGATATGCACTGCAGAGCTAGGCATAAAACAGTAAAAAACTGGGAACAATCCACATGTCTAAAAATAGTGAACAAACTATTAAATAAACTCTATGCTCATATGATAGGATACTATCAAGCCACTAACAACTAATATTCTTGAAGAATATTTTAAAATGTGAAGAAATGCTCAAGATATATAAAAAAATAAGCACTTCAAAAATAGTAAGTGTAACACCAATCTCAATTTTATTTTTAATACAAATGTATGGCAAAGAAAAAAAGATCTAAAACATGGAAATGAGATCACAGCTAAATTTGATTTTTCTCTTTGCTGGATTTTCCAAATGAACATGCATGACTTTTACAATCAGAAAAAAAAATGTTTAAAGAAATGATAGATCACAACCCCCGGTACCAATATTTTAGTCTCCTCCTACAGCTCTAGCAAAAAAAAAAAAAAAAGTTATACTGTAGTAACAAGTTTTTTAATTTAAAAATTAACTCACTGACATTAAACAAAAGAGACTATTTTTGAGCAGATGGATGTTAGGAAGAAGGTCCTCATTCCACTGAAGTGGAAAGGAAAGATGACTTCCTAGCCATTATTTATAACTTAGTAAAAATTCTGAGAGACAGAGCTTCAGAAATCAAGCTGCCCTGAAACAAAAGCAGAAAGAGCCAACAGTAGCCAAGAAAATGGGTACACAAGGCCCCTTGTGATCTGGTTCTGTCCTATTTATACACCTCCACTGCTCTCCCTCTCACTCGACCATCTAATAAAGTGCTTCTCAACCAGTGCAATGTGTCCACCCCTTTAAATAAACGTAAGTCTCATATTCTTCTTTGACGTTATTTGAAATTCAAAACAGTCTGGAGCCCCACGGCCTGGATTCATAGCTGGTTCTTCACTTACCGGCTCTGTGACCTTGGACAAGTGACTTAACCTCATCCACAAAATGGGGCTAACAGTACCTATCTCCCAGGGTTACTGGAGGAGTAAATGAATTAGTATATTTGAAGCACAGAGAGAAGTGTCCGGCAAAGAGTAAGTGCTATGTAATTGTAGCTATTACCAATACTATAATATTTAACATTAAAAGTAATGAAAACAATTAAGACAAAATGCTTTGTTTTCCAACTATACAAGCTGACCGCTAATCTTCACCTGGCAGCGTCTCTGCTCTAGCAATTCTAACTACTTGTAGTTTTCTAGACACGCCTGGCTGTTTCCTAGTTCTATGCCTTTGCACATGCTGTTCTTTCTGCCTGGAAGGCCTCTGTCCACCCAGCAAGTCCTACTCATCCTTCAACATCCAACTCAGATATGAGCTCACTTATGAAGGCTTCCTTACCTCCTCACCAAGAGACTCTCCCCTTTCTGGGTACCACGCATATTCTGACTCCAAATTGACTGTAACTGTTTACATGTCCATATCCCCCATGAAAGTCTGAGCTCGGTGAGGGTAGGCTCCAAATATACATTGTTGGAACTTAAATAACTCAGGGAGTAGTCTTTTATTCAACAAATGTTTACTGAGGGCCAGTACAGCGATGGAGAAAACAAGTAAAAATCCTCATGGCCTCATGGAGTTGACAGTTTCTGGGCTTTGAGTATGGTTCCAGAAGATATCAGTTTAAGGGTTGAAGGGACATTATATGCTATGGGGCTAAACTCATGAGTAGTAGTATGCTTTTATTATGTTTTATTATTATTATTATTAGAGCCTAAATCTATTCTCCACCCAGAAGAGAAGGGCAACCAACTACAAAGGACACGTTCGTCTCCCCTCTAGACTCCTAAGGAACGTCTTAACCACTTTCCAGAGCTGCCGTGTGGCTTGTACTAAGAAAAATGAAAAAGGAGGATTAGAGAGGCCCAGGCAGGACAGAGTCCCTGACACAGTCTGGGGACGGCAGGGAGGCCAGAGACCTCGTCAGCAGGTGACCTGCCTCCGGAGTCCAGGGTAATCCCACAAAGACTAAAGAGCCTATCTAATGATAAGTCCAGACTTTCATTTTTCTATTAGTTTTTTAACTCAAGTAATATATATACATAGCATTAAAAAATACTACTACCAGGCTTATAATACAAACAGCAGTCTCTTGCACCAACCCTCTCCAGTTCTCTAGTCCTGTTCCTTTCAGAAAACCACTTCCAATTCTTCTAGAGATTTCTTCAGGTGTTTATCTTCTAATTTTTAAATATATATTGTGATTTTTGATCTTTCTCTTTAATTATTATCTATTGAAGTCCTACTAGAGATAAATGAAATTTAGTTCTTACACTAACTTCCCTCATCCCACCTCCTACCACCATTACAGTCATATCACAATTTTTAGTTAAATCCATATTTAAGGTTTGTATCATTAGAATCATGTAAATAACACTAACAGTGAAACAATTAGTTTATACTTATAGATTATACTAGATTATACTTATTTCTTGTACATTTTGTTATTCTTAGAACTAAAAATGTCTTGCTTTGTCATTTGCTTGGTTTTCTATATTCCTATCATACTCTCCAAAGAAGCTATAAAACATCTCTAAATAATGGCTCAAAACACATCATATAATCTATCAGTTCATTTTTTTCTTGGCTACATCTTTCCTTGAGTCCTCCGTTCTCCAATCCAAACTAAACTGGTTGTTCCCTAAACCTGATGTACAACAGTCATCTGGGTTTTTCCTTCATCAAACAGGGGATTTTCTTCATCTCTCTTTTGTATTGAATTTCTTGTTTTCTGGATCCATGTCTTCACCTTTATTGGTTTATTCTCTTGTTTTGATGGAGAACATCCTCCAGTAGCTTCCTCAAAAAGGGTGCATGGAGGGTAAGTTTTGTGATCTTGCATGTCCACAATGTCTCTATTCTATCCTCTGACTTGATCAAGAGTTGGGTTGGGTATAGAATTCTACACTGGAAATTACTGTATTTCAGAATTTCAAAAGCATCATTCCACTGAATTCTAGCTTCCTGTGTTGCTGCTGAGAAGTCTGATGCCATCTGATTCCCAATCCTTGTTCACAACTGTTTTTTTCTCTGAGGAAACTTCTAGGATCTTTTACTCCTGTTGCTCAGAAGTTTCACAATGATGTGCCTTGGTATGGGAGTGTGGGCCTCTTTTCTCCTTCATAGTTTTAGGCACTATGTAAATTCTATTAATCTGGAATATATGCTCTTGAGTTCTGAGAAATTTCCTTCTATTAGTTATTGGATGCTTTTCTCTTCTCCATTTTCTGTTCTCTTGTCTTAGAACTTCTATTGGTCAGGCATTATACCTTCTGGATTGATCCTCTAAAATTTTTCTCTCTTCCATTGTCCATCTCTTGGTCTCTCCTATCTATATACTGAGAGATTGCATCAACTTCATTTTATAAACCTTTTATTTTTTGTCAAGAATTATTTTTGTTTTCTAATTGTTCCTTTATTTCTAGCATTCTGTTCTTGTTTCATAGATGCAATATCTTCTCTTACTGATCTGAGGATCTAAAATTATAGTTATTTTGAAATGTCCCTTCCAGTTCTCTGGGTCTGTTTTGACTTGCATGTTAGTGGCTTCCTTTAAGTATCTGAGATTCTTTGGCTGTTAGGTTCATATTTAAAAATGAAGGGCTAAGGATGTGGAGCAACTGGAACTCTCATACACTGCTGGTGAGAATGTAAAATGGTACAACCACTCTGGAAATATTTTGGCAGTTTCTTTAAAAAGTTAAAAATACACCTATCATATCACCCAGCCACACCTAGGTATTTACCTAAGAGAAATGAAAACATATCTCCACACAAAGACTTAAAGGAACATTCATAGTAGCTTTATTTCTAATAGCTAACACTAGAAACAATCCAAAGAGTACATACTGTATAAGTTCATTTATTAAAATTGTAAAATACGTAAACTAAATCTACAGCAATAAAAAGCAGACCAATGTTGGCCTGAGGACAGGCTGGGGGGAGAGAAGAGAGGGACTACCAAGGGACACAAGGAAATTTTCAGAGGTGATGGATATGTTCAGTATCTTAATTCTGGCGATGGTTTCACCCCATCAAAAATTAAACTCTTTTAAAAATGTGTCTTTATTTTACATTAATTATTCCTCAATAAATCTATAAGAGAGAAGGAGAGAGGCAGCAAGAGTGAGAGAGAGAATCCAAAGTAAAAGAGGCTTAAAAAAAATGAGGTGCTAAAAATGAACTGAACACTGTGGGGCTGGCATGTATAAGAGGCCTTCTCATTATTCAGTATACACCCTGTTTTCAGTGTGGCACTCACCCCTGCTCCAGACTGTTACACTGGGCCTGATATCTCTGAGTCAAGTGCCTCTCTGGTTCAATTTCTCTAGAGCAAGTGTTGGCAAACTTTTTCTCTATGGCAAGGTCTTTGTCGCAACTACTCAATTCTGCTGTTGCAGCACAAAAGCAGCCAAAGACAATATGTAAATGAAAGATGTGGTTGTGTTCCAATAACTTTACAACAACAGGAGGCAAGTCACATGTGGCCCAGGTACAGGCCTTAGTTTACCAATCCCTGCTCTAGAGAATCACACTAGTCTTTCCATCTTCGGAGAACTAATCAATGTCTCTTCAGAAGTGATGGCTATAAAATGCTTTATACCGAAAGAAGATAACTAAGCAAGTAAAAAGAGGAAGGGAAGTCATGAAAAAGGGATACTGAAGATGTAAAAGAGTGATATATGTATAATCTTATCAGCTATTAGCAGCAGGTGAGGCTCAGGGGCAGAACTTCTGATAATTTGCAAACACTGTCATCTGATGAACTCATCTCTAGGACAAACAGACATCAGAGTAAGACAAGCGTGTGTCTTCAGAAGTTTTTATGACAGATGTTTATAAATGGCTTACAACTGTTACTTTTGCCTACCTTGACTTTAGTTGGGGGTTGTAGGTGTGAATAATAGTCTGGGATTTTTCACTCCAGAATTTAAAAAAAAAATCAAATAAACATTCCATAGAAAAGGTGAGCTGCCAAATAATACATTTTTTTTAAAAAAATAAAGTAAGCCTGTTACTTCATTCTTAATTAAAAGGCAGTGGTTGATTAACTCAAAATCTTCTGTAAATTTATCTCAAATTCATGACCAACTTCTAGAACCTGTAATAAATGAGATATACACTCAGAAAAACAAATTTCAAGTTCTATCAATTAACATACTCCCCAATTTCACTAAATTCTTTTCTTTCAAGCAATACAACCTCTCAGGATAAATTTACCTGTGCTTCTTGACCCCACAGGAAAGGCAGTGTGAATTTCTTTTACAATTACTATATCAGATGACAGAAGCAAGAGATAAAATGAGAGCAGCAATCATCATTCACTGTGCATAAGGAGAACTAAGTTCCGAATCGATTTCTATCTTTAGTGTTCTTCTCGGTCAAAATGATATAATTTGTTTGGGCAAAAGGAGGAGAGGTTTTTAAAAAGGTGATAGAGGTGGGAGTAGAAGAAAAGGTGACAAATTAAACACATTAGTCGAAGATTTCTAGGGCCTCATTTTTCAGAGCAAAGGAATGTTTAGCGCTTAACGGACAGAAACTAATAATCACTATGGTTTTCAGATACAGCTCATCTGAGAGAGGTCAGTCAGTCCCTGCTGATGCGCACATTTGCTTCCTGAACTTGGAGTAAATCAACTTTGGGGAACATGTCTTCTGTAAAGATAATTTTGCGGGGCAGCCTCTCATCGAACCAGCTACCATATGAAGATACTAGCTCAAGAGCAAACTTCTTTTTCCTGTCTGGTTCTCTCACCCAAATCTGTTGGGAAAAAGAAATGAAGGAATCTGTGATTTGGCCTGTCATTTATAGTGTTCAACATTTTAAAAAACTGAAATCCGTAAATACCATTGGGTTTTGATAAACTCTGGTTTTCCTGAATAATGCAGGTGTGAAGGTATCGTCAACCAAGGGACGTCAAGGCCACTATGCTTCAAAGGCATGGAATATTAATAACAATGATAATGACAGTTTATAGACAACTTTAAAATATCAAAAAAATTTAAAAGTGATTTACAGTTCACATTTAAAATAAATTAAATTATTTTCTATAATACATTTACCTTCTTATTATGTTGCTTTTGCGAATAGTAAAATCATTTTTGCATTTCTTGCCTTAAAGCAGGTTGCTAGCTGGCGTGGCAAAGGGAGACTTTTCTAAAACGATCCACAAAACCAGTAACAAGCACTAATGGTATATTTTAACTTTACAGTATTTTAGGATTCACACATCTTCAGATGTACATTATGTTTAATTTACATTAGTAGAAAAAACTGTTATAGATGGAGACGGACATTGTTGATTGCTTTTTTGACAGCCATTATTCTCCACCCCTTCTGCTTCCCTGCTAACAAAAACCAACTTTGTTTGGGTGCCCAGCCTCTGCACGTCTGAGAGGCGAATCCTCAGCTTCAGGACATAAATCAGTCTTGGACTGCTCTTCGTGCCGGTGACGACCTTAGGTGTTGGCATGTGACAAAACTGTGGTCGATGAGATGCAGAGTCTGATGAAGGGCTTCTAATTAAGGTTTTCCTTGCTCTTAAGAAGAGACATGTAAGAAGAGCTGGTCCTTTTTTTGCCCCAGGATGTTGGTGTGTGAGGATGTAAAGCCTGGAGCTGCAGCAGCCATCCTGCGACCACGTGCAATGTTTGCTGACACACTGAGGGTGGCAGAGAGATGACCAGAACATGGGTTCTGATTCTGCTGCCAAGCTGCTGAAATGGACAACTCTAGCAACTTATTAGGTGAATTAATAAGTCCACTTATTGTTTTAGCCACTTTTAGTTGGGCTTTCAGTTACATGTAGCTAAAGCATCTGAAGTGACACAACTATAACGTCCATGTTAGAGATCAGGAAACCAGTTCAGAGAAATTCAGTAGTCACAAGGCCAGTCAGTAAGCAGTCCAGCCAGGACTAGAACTTACTGCTTCTCTCTAACAAATGTTGTTTAAGTATCACTGTGTGTGAAGCACCAGGTATACACTGGGTTTTAAGGAGCAAAGGAACACAATTCTTAGGGACTCACAATCTACAAGGGGGATAAACATACAAACAAATAGTTAAAGAAATGTGATAACAGCACCACAGCAAGGAGCTATCAATTCACAAGAGAAAGGATTAACTATGCCAAGAGGTGTGAGGGTGGGTATATCCAGGGGATGACAAACTTTTTTTCTTTAGTGATTTAAAATGTCAAAAGACAACTTCCTATGACTCCATAATTATTTCAAAATAAAAGTTTTTTTAAAAAACATTCAGGGGCGGGCCCCGCGGCTTAGCAGTTAAGTGCGCGCGCTCCGCTACTGGCGGCCCGGGTTCGGATCCTGGGCGCGCACCACGCACTGCTTCTCTGGCCATGCTGAGGCCATGTCCCACATACAGCAACTAGAAGGATGTGCAGCTATGACATACAACTATCTACTGGGGCTGTGGGGAAAAAAAAAGGAGGAGGATTGGCAATAGACGTTAGCTCAGAGCCGGTCTTCCTCAGCAAAAAGAAGAGGAGTAGCACGGATGTTAGCTCAGGGCTGATCTTCCTCACAAAAAAATTAATTAATTAATTAATTTAAAAAAATTAAAAAATAAAAACTTCCAAAGAAATAGATGTAATCTCATAAACATAGTGCTGAACAAATAAGCCAGAGAGAAAAGAGTGCACCCTATTTGATTTCATATATAAGCAAAATGCATCTCTGCTGTTAGAAGTCACAACAGCGGTTTCTCTGGTTGGGGCGGGTGGGTAGCGAATTGAAGAAAGCACAAAGGAGTTTCCGTGGTGATGAGTGAATTATCTGATACTGATATGGATGCTAGCTACCTGGGTGTTTCAGTTTGTAGAAACATATTTGAGCCATATGGACACACATATATACACACATGTGTGTAGTTTTCTATATTTATATTATACTTTAATAGTTTAAAAAACTAATATATGTTCCTTATAAAAAACAAATTCAAATAATAATATATAAAGTTAAAAGTACCAGCTTCCTTGGTCACCTCTCTTGAATCCCACTTCTTAGAGGTAATCACTGTTAACAGCTCCATGTAAATAATTCTAGATAATCTAGACCTCTTCCCACGTATTTTCAAGTATAAATGGCCATGAATGCATGTATACAAACATGGTCTTTTAACATTTTGTATTTTAAATAATGAATCAGACTGTACACCTGTTTTACAATTTGCTTTTTTCACCTTCCATTCATCTTTCCACTCGGTTAAGCACCTCATGATATGCATGTATTACTCATAACTCATGTATTACTGGCTGACGCACCCTGATCTCTTCATAGTTGTTTTCAACTTTCTTGTGTGGCTATTTCTGTAGTATACTGTCCTGTAAATGAACCTCCTGGGTCAAAGGGCAGAAGATGACCCTAGGTTTGCACTAAGCTATGAAGAAGGGAAAGAATATCCAGGTTGAAGAAACAATAGAGCATAACCATAACCAAGAAAATGTAAGTATATAACAAGTCTGGAGGACAAGACATGTACCAGTTCAGTGGAGAGGCGGGCATAGGTGAGAAAATGCGGGGTTTTCTGAGCCATGGTAAGGAGTTTGCACTTTTTTCCTAGAATATAAGGGAAGGGGAGCTACTGAAGGATCTTAAGCAGAAAAGCAACATACAAGCGTGGTATTTTAGATCACCCTGATAATAGCGGAAAGGCTGGATCATAAAAGATAGGGACTGGATGCAAGGCAATGCCACGGAAAGGGTATACGAGGGTCTGGGCAATATGGAGGAGCTTGAAGAAACAGGACTTTATAACTATGGATGAGAGATCGAGAGAGAGAAAGAAGTCCATGATGACCTCCAGGTTTCTGCTCAGCCACTGGATGAAGGGGGCATCATTAACCAAAAACAGAAAGAAAGAGTAGAATTGGGGGGGGGGTTGGGTTTAGGAGTGCTGTTTGGAGAATATGGAGCTTTCAGACATTCAGAAGGTAGAAGCTGAAAATGCTCATCTGTCTGGAGCCCAAGAGAGAGAGAAGAAAAAATAAAGATTTGGAGGTCAGCAGCATTCAGTAGTGGTTTAAGCTAGGATGTCACCCACAGGGGAAAAGAAAGCAAGATGGAAAGGAAGACAGCGACAAATCACCACAGAATATTCATTTTTAAAGGGTAGGCTGAGGAAGAATTGCCTGAGAAGGAAAGTGAGTAGGTGCATTCCAAGAGGTAAAAGTGGAACCAGGAAGGAACCAAGAAAGTTCTCTGAAGTAGAAAATGTTAAGAAGAAGATGGTCATTAATATGAAATGCTACAGTTAGTTCAAGGAAGATGAAGTCTGAAGAACTTCCTTTAGATTTGGCAATGACATTACTAGAAGTTTCAGTGAGCTCACTAGAGTAGAATGAAGATTGACACTGATGGCAGTTCTGATCAAGAACGAGAAGGTAAGGAAAAAGTAACATCAAATAGATACTAATCTTTTAAGAAGTTTAATAATGAAGGGACAAAGAGAGAGAGGGAAATGGCAGAAAGAAATTAAGAAACAAAGGAAGGAATTCTGTTGTTTGAAAGGATACAAGAGATGTAAGCATGTTTTATAAGGTCAGGAGAAGCAGCCTAAAAGAGGACCCAAAGAAGGTACAACAGAAAGAGGTAGTGACAGAGCAACGCTGCACAGGAGACTGTTTCTAATATATCAGGTTTCCAGATTGCTGGCCCCAGACTCGTCTACTAGTTTATTACTTCACTTCATAAAAGTTTTCCTTTTCTGAAACTAAGATAAAGCTGCTCTAAACTGGAATAGAGTTAACAATGTTATTGAACATTCCTAAAACATTCAAGTAGGAAACAATATTGAAAATATTTCTTCCCAAAAAAGAGGAACTGAACTATTTGAATGGGAATCTTCTTTTAATGGTAAAATGCCTTAGTATGGACAACCTTGGCCCCCTCTAAACTACTAGCTTCTTGACAGGATAATGAATTAATACATTCAAAAATACTTGCTACATTTCCACCATGATGGGCTTGAGGGGTACAAATACGAGTAAGACACATTCCCTGTCCTCGAGGAGCTTACAAATAATTACAATACAACACAATGAGTACGAATAAGAGAGGCAGGCACAAATACCATGGGTACACAGAAGAGGGGTGTCTAACACTGCCTGGCGAGTGGAAAGAAGTCAAGGAAAGCTTTCCAGAGGATCTTTGCTTGAAGTGGGTCTTCTAAGGGTAAGTAGGAATTTGCCAGGCAAAGAGGAAAGAATTCCAGCTGTAGAGAACAGCATGTGCAAAGGCACAGAGCCTTGAGAGAGCCCAGGAAATAAAGGTGACATCAGGGAACTTATGGGGCATGTATGGCAGGAAAGGATGCAAGACAGACAATCGAGAACGAGTTGCTAAAGGCATCAGTGCTAATGACCTTGAACATCTTGTAGGTGATGACCAGTTACAGAGAGGCAACACTGTAAGATTATCATCCTCTGCATCCTCCGTGGACCTAGTACCAAGCCTTTCACCATAGAAAACTCTCAATAAATGTATGTGGAATAAACAGACGAGCCATAATCTTAGAAAGGTAAAGAAATTTGAAAAAACACAGATTAAATTGGAAGGAATAGATTACTTAACAGCACAATTTACTGATCTAGTGGAAAGGTGGCTAAGGCCCTGTTAAGCATCTGTAGTGCACACTACCTACCAGCCAAATTAGATTAATGTTTTCCAAAGAGTCAAAGTAAAGAGTCCCTAAACACAGGGCTTGAAAAAAGTTCCACAAACTTGGGTTTTAACTAGATTTTCATTGCTTGAAGCAACTGCTCTTCGCTACATGAGAGATGAGCAAAGAAGAAGCAAAATACACTAGATTCCAGTAGCCCAATGTCAAGACACACAACACCTGATGACGAGAGTTAAGAATTTCAAACTGAATTTAAAAACTCATTCCATTTGCCAGCATCAAAAATAAATGATTAGGATGAACTGAGAAGATGATCATTCTAACCTACTAAGCAAGTAGACCGCTACATTTGGTACAAGTCACCAACTAACTTGATTTCCTCCACCATACTCAAATAAAACGTCCTACAATAATACGGCATGACATTATTAAAATGAGTTACTTCATCAAACTTCTCTATCTGAAAGAGATAATCAAATCTTCAACCAGTTAGGAGCAACTACCAGCAACAGAGACAACTGTACTCTGCTAACAAAGGTTACAGGAGATAATGCAGGACTGGGAACCACAGTCACATAACAGGCATACAACCTCTCAATCTTCAGAACCTTCAGGTTCTTGGCCAGTATTTCTGAGCCCTTCATTCATCTCGTTTTGGCTGAATATAAGACAACAGGATTTCACCAGGAGAAATTTGAAATATTACATTTCCTGTACTCGATGCAAGGGAGAAAGAATTGATGTTCTATGTACACAAGCAGCAGTAAACTCAACAAACAATTGAACCAATGGTTTCACATAAATATTGTACTGGAGGGCTGAACAAGACTAAATCCTAGGGAACTCCTAAGCTTTGGATAAAGATGAGGTCAAGTTACCATCATATTTCAAGGATCTTTAAGAAAATAACAATTCTAAATTCTGATGTGATGTGCCAATCACACTAGTTTGGTTGTGAATGAGAGAGGGTAACAATCTATGGTTACTGGTATCAGAGGCTGGAGATAGTCATCTATCAGGTTACCGATACTGGACTCAAGAACTATTTTACTTACTTGACTCCAAGGCAATGAAGCCTAAAGGCAATGTAATTATTGTGCCTAATGTCCTATTTTACAAAATATTTGATAGATAAAGGTCTACAAAGTAATTTAAGAATATAATTTATTAAATAAAACTCAATGAAGAGTACAGGGATCTGGATTCTAGTCTTGAATCTGATACCGATTAATTATACAATCATGGCTAAGTCACAAATAGTCCATGTCCCAGTTTATGTATTACAATGATGTACTCATGACTGAGTTAAACGTGAGTTATACAGCTCCTTAAAAAAGTAGTACTTTACCTGTAGGATGAAGGTGTTACAAGTGAGATGAAGTTAACCACCATGACTAAAGCCAACATTTTCCATTTAAATAGAACTTACCTCCAAAAATATTCAGTGCACTCAATAGATACATGTTCATTAACTCCTAAAAGGCATTATCCAAACATTCCATAAATAAGGAAACAGACATATTAAATTACTTAATAACTCAAAATCTATCAACAAGCCTGTTACAGAGTCAGGAATATAGTCATACTCCCAGTGTCCCCCCCACATTCAGTCCATTGTTCAAGTCACCTACTTAGCTTTTAAATTATGTTGTTCTATGCATCAGAAACATAATTAGTTACGGCAGGAACAGAAACTTCTCTCCCAAAGGCTTCAGAATCCATTTTACTAAAATATGTTCAAATCTAAAATGAGAATGTTTCCATAAATGGCAATTATTTATTAAACCCAGAAAAGTATTTCATCTTGTGTTAGGTTAAGCAATCTGTAAAGAACAGAGACTATAATTTTTAAACACAGAGTCAGAAAAGCAAACCAGTAGTAAAGACCAAAGACTGTGAAGGGGTCTATCTCTCTAAAAAGGAATAAGAAAAATAGGAGAAAGGGTGAAAGAAAAGCAAAACCTAAAACCAAAAGGTAATTCTATGGAATATTTGTACCGTGGACAAATGGCATGAAAAATATACCTTCAGATAAACATCAGATACATATTCATCCATCTTTCAAATTAACAAAGTGCCATTTTCCCTCACAGGGTATCTCCTGGGAAAAACTAGGTACTCTCATATATGCTGTTAATCTGACACAGCCTTTTCTGAAGGCTATTTGGAAATAATGGTAAAAGTTTTTATTTTTAATATAATAAAAGTCTTTTTATACCTTTTGAGCAGTGTGGTAGATGGATTATTGTTCTCAATTCTTTATATTTTCTCCGTTATAAAATTATACATCCACATCCTTCGTCATGTAATTTTGCAAGGCTTGGCCACATGATTTGTTTTCTGTTTTTTGTTTTTTTGTAAGGAAAACCAGCCCTGAGCTAACATCCAATGCCAATCCTCCTCTTTTTTGCTGAGGAAGACTGGCCCTGGGCTAACATCCGTGCCCATCTTCCTCTACTTTATATGGGACGTCGCCACAGCATGGCTTAACAAGCGGTGCGTCAGTGCGCGCCCGGGATCCGAACCGGTGGATCCCGGGCCGCCGCAGCGAAGCACGCGCACTTAACCGCTTACGCCACCGGGCTGGCCCCCACGTGATTTGTTTGACTAATGAGATGTTACAAGGCTTGATGCCAGCAGAAGCTTGAAATGTGTTTTGGTGGTTTGGCCTGCTTCTTGCATTCTAGTGATAAACCATGAAATGAGTATGCCCCGTAGCTGCTGCCCCTTCACACTAGGCCTTGGAATGAACACATTTAGAGTGGATCTAACACAACCTGCAGCCAGAGGCAGGGCCAGTGAACCCACAAACTGAAGGAGGTGTGCCTGGCCAAGCCCGGCCTAGAGCAGGAGAACCCCAGGTGATCTATAAACCCAGCGTGAAAATAAACACTTAGTGTTGTAAGCCACTCAATAAAACACTGGTTTGTTATGCAGAACTGTTATGGCAACAGCTGACCAATAGACCCAGTAATCTCACACCTAAGAATTTACCCTAAGGCAACCAGAGAGAAACAGATTCACAGACAAGGGTGTTTATCACAGGAATATTTATAATAGCAAAAAGCTGGAAACATCCTATCATCAAATAGAGGAATAGTTAAATTATAATCTAGCCAGATCACTAAATATTCAATGCTATTAAAAAGCATGTTTTTAAAGAACACTCAAAAATGTAAGATGTTCATAATGCTTTAAGTTTAAAACGCATGAAAAGCAAGATGCACTGTTTAAAAAAAAAGTATCTACAAGTAGAGAAAAAGATCAGGTGGATAAAATAACGCATTTAAGAAACACAAATGCTTTTCTGTGCTACATATTATTTTATGCTAAATATTATACTAAATACTATACTCAGAATAAAGAAGACACACATGTTCCCTGACTTCCTGAAACTAACAGTCCAGTGAGGAAGACAGATATTAAAAAAGTAATAATCACATATACGTAAATACAAATTGTGATAAACTATTGTGGCAGAAATTGATAATTATCCCCAGTATTTATTTCCCCTTTCTTACTCAGTGCCAGAGTCCTTGAATTTTATCTGCCCATGGCCACCTGGAATAAACTACACTTCCCAGCCTTCCTTGCTCCTAGTTGAGGCCACATGACTAAGTTCTGACCAATGGGATCTAACTGGAAGTGGTACATGCAACTTCCAGTAAACATCCTTAAAAATTACAGGCTTGCTCTTTGTTGCTTTCCCCCTTCTTACCAGATGGAGCAGCTATTTTGGACTATGATGTGGAAGCTTCATGCTGAGAATGGCAGAGCAAGAGAATAGGAGTCTAGGTTCCCTGACACTGTGGCACCACTATTACCAGCCCTGGTCCACCTAGAGAGCTTTTACACAAGAGAGAAATAAAATTCTACCATGTTTAGGACATTTGTATTTTGAGTTTTCAGTCATTCACAGCTGAACCTAATCCTAAATAGTATAGCTATGAAGGAAAAATGAAGGGTTCAATGAGAGATTATAATAGAAACAGCTGATTTTGACAGGAGGAAGGGGTGTCAGGGCTAGGTCCTCTGAGGAAGTAACATTTAAGCTGCTACCTGACACGTGGCCAGGAGGGCACCAGGTGAAGGGAGGTGGGGTGGCGAACTGTTCAAGACAGGGAGAAATCAAAGATGCAACTACTCTGGCTTAAGCCTGACTCACCACAGGGACAAGCAACAAACTTTGGGATGTTAAGACTGTTTCTACAATGAATTAAACCAAAGCAACTAAGTGTGTTGGTTCCAATATCAGAATCTCTATTCTGATAAGCAAAAGACCACACATGCATGTCAAAAATGAGGGGGGGAAGGGTGCAGAATGAGAATGAACCTTGTTAAAGAAATTAATAGTTGCTTCCACACTTCAGTATTACTAGTGTTCAGAAGAATTGGATTCTCAGATTAGAGTGGTTCATACACCATGAGGAGAGTATCATTAGATTTTTAAATGCTAACTATCCCTGGAACAAACAAGAGTTTGGTGTTAAAAATTTTTTTAATAATGTTTCTTGTCTATCTCTGATTATAAAAAGGAAACATACTTATTGTGGAGAATTTAGCAAATAAATATAAGAGAATAAAAAATAATAAACTACCTGTAAATTCATCACCTTCCAACAATATTTTCTACTGACGTGGTTTTTATATACATTTACATGCCTACATACATATATACATACAACACACAAAAATGGGATGTAATGCAAACGAAGCTGCATGTGCTTTTTCACTTATTTCATCATGACCACATTCCTATTTCATTAAAATATTTTTGAAACCATGATTTTTAATGTCTACATAACATATAATTTATTTAGCCAATCAAGTCTGAGGATTTCCTGAGTTAAAACTGTCAACCACAAATTAAAGCCAAGTAGGTCAAGAAGCTGACTTCAAAATCTGCCACGGAGAATTTCTATTCAGAAATATCAAGTTACAGTTGAAAGCACTGGAACCTTCTAACCAAGAATTCAATGAAATTCACTGAGTTTTAGCCATGAAGGATGCTGACTAAAGACCATGTTTTCCCAAATAGAGGACATCATTTCATAATTAGTCTCGAGGAAGCAACTGAATAAATATCAAAGATTGAGGTAGCAATAACAAATAAGAACTAATAAGTGCCTACTGTAAGAATTAATGACTATCTGCAATGTTTTTTTTTAATAAAGCAAAATAAGAGAATGTATGCACCTATTACTTGTATAATTCAGTTTTCAAGTGGATACAGAAAAAACAATTATAGAAAAACGCATCTAGAAAAAGAATGGAAACAAATAATGACCAAGGGTTAATAACTGTTCATTCTGGAATATGACATTCTTTGAACTTTTCTGTATTTAAAATTTTCCTCACAACCAAGAAAATTAATGTTAAATTAAAATATTAGTCATGTGAGTAAGGTAATTCAGATTTTAGTTACTGAAGTAGAAGAAAAATCAGTAAGTTTTGCCAGAGGCTAAGTGGATCTTTTGAGAAGGAAAAACAAAAAGCTGGGCATTCAGCATTAGGAGTTTGTTCTAAAATAAAACTATTTTAAACTAAATATCAATGTTTCATGTTGGAAACTAGTCTGAGGAAGGACCAGCTTTTGAACTTTACAGATGTGCTTCCTTCAAGTACTATCCTATCTAAAAATGATAAATTTTCTGTTCTATCAAAAAGGTCATTTTAACAGTTAGGCAAATATTTTTTAAATTGCAAGATTGCCTTTCAGTTTCTGACTCTAGTTCTCTTTACTTTGCATACCTCAGGTTTTCCTGATGCTAGACCCATTTTTTAACATTCTAGTTTCTAAAATCCAAACTTAGTTCAGATGACACAGTTTACCACTTGAAATGTCTTACTGAACACAAATGATTGCAATGTTCTTATTAAGTGAGGTCCCTAGCGGAAAAAAAATTAAAGAATAAAAAGTTACAGAAATAAACCAAATCTTTACATGATTCTCACAAAAATTTCAAATAAACAATTTTTTTTTAATTGCCCCATTTTCCCCATGTGTAGCCTTAGCTTGTCTTAACTTTGTGACAGCATCCCCCACCCCCCACTCCACTAATCAGTTTTCACCTTCTTTCCCTGCTGGAACACGTGAATTTTTCAGCAAAAGTGACTCATTCATTGGCATCTTGTCAAACTAACCCTGAAACTATAAGGAGGCTCATCGCTAAAAGAATTCTAAAGCTAGAACACTTTCACTAACACACAGCATTTTGACTTTAGAGAACTGAACCACTTCTGGAGCCAAATACATACTAACAAACTCGGTTTATATTTTTCCTTACAAATTAGTCTTCACCATGCCACCTCCTCCCAATTTTAGTTTGGCAATTCCCTGATCTAAAATACCTCCTGTCTCTGGAGAAGACAAGATGGGGGAACAAAGAAGCATAAGAACAGGAGGAGGGGGAGCAGTTGTTCACTCAGCTTGGAAAAAGATTCTATTCTGAAACATTAACGACTCCTATCTGTTCCACATAGTTCTCAAAATTTATTTCTCCCCTCAGTTAAATGAAAACACAACACAAACACAATCAGAACTCACCAGGAATAAATTACTCTCATTGCTATTATTTCGCTAAATAAAAGTTTAAAAAACAACATAAAAATCAATTATTGAGAACCATTTAGTCAAAAATCTTCAATGAGACGTCACTAGCACAAACTATCAACTGCAAATCACCTTATCCTTTTGGTTCACACATTTACCTACTCCAAGACAGAAAACGGCTTCTGTTAACCAGAGGGCGAGTGGTGGGGAAGGAACGAGAAAACAAACGCTTTGTCAGATTACCATAGATATTTATTTATAACTCTTATCAATTGTCACACTCCACCTGGTGGCAGGAGCTGCCTGAACTGGTGAAGTGGAGGTGATTATTATGCAGGTAACTCCAAAGAATACCGTCCAGATGTCCTTGGGAAAAAAGCAAGATGCTCTTCTCTTGCCCTATATAGAATAAAGCTCACAAGTTTCCACCGAAGTTTTTTCACAGAATAGTAGGTCAATATCTAATAAAGATTAACATAAAGGTATGACAATCATCAGAATGGGAGACCTACATTTAGAGCAATCTATTTACAACCGTGCTCGCCACAGTAAGGTAAATGTCATCTCAAGCCTTTAAACCAGGGCACAAGGCACATCTAGCAGCTACAAGATCCTCTAGCACAGACTCCCACTATCTTCCCTTACCCCTTGCCCCTATCGGTGAACTAGAGAGTATAATTAACACAGTTAACAGCAGCCTGCCACAGTGCTTCTAGATATTAGTCAGTAACATATACCCATGGGATACTCTAGAGACTAATTTCAACCAAAAATAAAAATAGATAAACAGAGCTCAAACAAATTTAAAACTGAGTCTGGCTGCCCACACTTATTTTCACACATGAGGAAAAATAGCAGTTCTCCTAGAAGCCTCCAGCAGACATATCTTTAGAACACAAGGTTAAAAATATGGCCCCCCTCCTTTTTCCCCTACCTGTTTCTCACTCAATGCTGTGATTTTGGCTTGGAGTTCATGAAGCTGTTTCTTTAAATCAGCATTCTGATTGGAAAGAAAAAATATCTGTGAGAAAGATATTTCATTTGTTAACAGAATAGTAGCAAGAAGACTTTTATGCATATTGTTTTACAAATGATGAAGAACCTTAAGCACTTAGCCAATCAAACTCGTCATGCATTAAGCTGTAGTCATATCATCACCCCCTAACGCACACATCCTAAATGTAGGCTCCTAACACTAGAGCACGGGCAGCTCTTTGCAACTGTAAATTACAAGCAGTTTTATAGTTTAGCATCTTGCATGGTAATAGTACTCTTTTCTACTAAAACATTATTATTCTTTATAGAAACTATTAGTTGACAGAAAACCTAAAGCTCCACTAATCAGACAAAAGCAGAAAAATGGAAGTTATAAGTATGCACACATTGCACACTTAACGGCATTATCACTAAGATAAGAAGTTTTTCTCTACTTGCCTCTCCCTTACTTCGGAGAGCACATTTGTGATTTTAGCCTACACTTGAAAAGCTGTCAGTGCTACAACTGCCTTAACACTACATCACTCGAACTAACACACTGACGACCAGGGCATCTTCTCAGTTCTAAAATGCGAGGAATCAAAAAAGAATACTATTTTAGATGAGATACACTGAGCATGCTTGCCTTTTACTCAAGTGGGAAAAAAATCCAAAATTAAAGTTTCCAAATGCTTAATGTAGTAGGGCGGCCTACTAGCAGACTGAACACCACCCCAATGAGAGACCACTTTTTCTTCATCATTTCACATGCAATTCTTTCACCTCACCCTGTCTGGTCTTCTGCCAGGGTTGGGCACACATCTTCCCCCTCACGTTTAATTCGTATGGTCTTTTTTATAAGAGTATTTGATATAAGGCCTCTCTAATGAGATCACCCAAGAGATTGGCCAACAACTTAGTGCCCCCAGATTCTTCAAGTTGAGACTGATCTGGTACATGACCACCAGCTATATCTGAAACGCTGAAGTTTTCTAAAAATATGTCAGTTGCTGATAATGTAGGTTACCATATTAAATACAAAAGAACCTATTTAATCTAAGGTCTACTGCCTCTTGGTTCCTTAAATCTAATTTAAATTATAATATATTAAAAAAATAAATAAAAATAAATGAATAAATAAAAATGGAGAAGCTCAAAGAAGTTGGACTGTCAAACAAGAGTTAAGTGTGGGCAATCAATGCCAGCTCTCAGAATCAATGGATTGTGTTAAAACACAATAGTTAGGCCAGTGGGTGCTCAACTTGTAGAAATGAATACTATTTCTCACTTCCAAAAATCAACCTGCCTCAGTACCATTCTTCAATCCAAGAACTTATTTTACTTAACTTTACAATAAGGCATGTATGCTATGTTTAACAAGCTAAAAAAATATACATACATATCTATATATCTATATATCTATCTGAGTATCCATCAATGGGTCTAGATGTTCTGTGAACGGATTACGAGTAAACAAATGCAAGGGAGAAATCCTGAAAGAGTCTGATAAATACTCTCCACACTTATGACCCACTGCCTAACGACTACAAGAGACACTGCCTGAACAGTAAATATAATCACCTACGACAAGGTAACTTTCTAGGAAGACTTCTCTTCCGGGATAGAGAATAAAATACCTCAGTCAAAAATTCCTATGAAAATGTCAAGAAAAGGTAACATTTGCTGGATTATCATATAAGGTACTTTTAAACCCTCTTTAAATGCTCTTTCCAAAATAAAATTTTTAAAAAGGTTTCTAAAATATTATTCTAGAATTCTTACCCTGAACATAGTGGGATTAAGTATTTAAATGTTCTATACTATATCTGTACCATAAACTATGAGAAAATAAGAATGGCTCTGGGCCACAGACAATAATTTTGAGTCTACAGAAAGTCTTACAACTCTGGTTTTGAATAAGTGGGCTTATGGAAGTGAAATTTAAGCTATATGAAGAGTATTAACTCTCAATTTTTTCCCAAAAGACTTAAAGCAATTAACATAAAAGCAAAATAATAGTAACAAAGATGAAATGATAGCTATGAATGACTGGATTTTTTTCTAAACCCTTAAAACATGAAGACCAATATGCTAAAAATAATTGCTGTCAGAGATGAGATAGTTTTTAAAATTTAAGCGTTGATTTATATTTTAGTATTTTATGGTCACTTTATCTTAAATTATTTTAATTAAAAAATTAAATGAATAAAAGTAGTATTTTACCTGTGGGTCCTGCTTCATTTGAGCAACCAGTTTCTGGTAATAAAGAGAGAAAAAGAGCCATCAGTCTTACATATAACTCACTACAGCTAATCAGGTTTGACCCCCCAAATCTAGAGTTTTAAGGCCACACAAAAACATGAGCAACACCACAATCAGAATAGACCAATAGCTTCTGTGATCCATATAAAAGGTTATGAGACACTCCTCTCTACATAAAAAAAATAAATAAATCAAGCTACCACTTTATATTTGAAATGAAAAGCTCCTGCTTTTTAAAAAATCTGGAGACAGGATGGGGGAGGGGAACTTCTAAAAAGCAATTTAAACAAGCTGGATGCTCTAAAAGCCAAACATCCCTTTAAAATGTTGTCGCTGTCTAGAGTCCCAAACAAGGCCGGGAAAGAAGCTGCTCCCATACAAAACAGTCCTGTGTGTATACAGCCAAGCAGAGATTTGGCAAGTCTGTTGGTTTGGTTCTCACCACAGAAGGAGCCTAGTGTCAGATGGGACTTTGCCACTGTCTCCTCCGTGGGGGAGGGGAGCACTCAGCAGAGCAGTGATGTTCAGTGTGAGAGAGTAAGGAAGTGGGAGAACAATAACGCAAAACTCTACCTACCTGAGTCCCTCTGGAAGGAGAGTGCTACCAGAATACTGAATGAGCAAGACCTTCACCAGAGAAAACAGAAGTCCAAACAAATGAAAAATAAAGAAAAACAGATGCCGTTTGACCTAACCCAGCTTCTAAAAGCACCACTGCCCAAAGGTAACAACAACCAGGGACAGAGGATTTGAAGCATAAAGGAATATCAGAAGGCTGATTCCTAAAAGTGTCTGGGAGTAAGCTGTTCCCCAATAAGCTGTTCTCATATAATTGAAAAACCTGTCCCTCTCTTTGGATGACAAGGAACTTTTAAATTTTTTAGTCATAGAAGAAAGTCTTGTCAAAGCATATACTTATAGGCATTCTTAAATAGAAAAAAAATCAGCTTTCATTGATACTTAGAGGCATGATTACATCAATTAATATACTATTCTACAAACAATACAATAAGGTCCTTACAGAAAAGGCCCCAAATCGCTTTGTTTTAAAGAGTTCTTGTGTCTGCATTTTAGTTTTTCAGTCTACTCCTTAAGGCCAAGCAGTCAGCTAGCAAATCTTGCTGCTATGATTACCCCTCCAACAGCCCCTGAACCCCAACTCAAATTTGCCGCTTCTGATCTGCTGTATGATACGCTCAGTGAACTAACTCTAAGACGAGTGAATAGGCTGTAATAACCTAAGAAAGCCCCCTTGAGTAAAATGTAGAATCTTTGGTGAGTGAGTTCCGACATTTATTCTAGTTGGTCAAAAGCCTTCCTTCAAGTGCTAGGATACATTCTGGATAGCCAAAGTTGTCAACCACGTGACCTCCAAACACACAAGGTAGATATTATTACACTCTACTTCATATGTGACAGAATAACTCTTCTATACCCTAGTCTTATCTACAAAGTAGTAATAACACACATTCCAGGAGCTCAATGAAATTTAAACACAAAGTTTTATACATATACATTTTTACTAACGCAGCCTAAAGGCCAGCCACATTCTTCAATGAAAATAGCCCTTGGTTTTCCTTTTGCTTTGGTTAGCAGAGAGTTGGCTACTACACTAAAGCTGCCTTTTTAAAGCTGAAAAAGGTTTTCTTCCATGACACTGGAATTTAAAAACTGACTGATAACCACACTAAGTCTCCACCCCTGGAGGAAATAAACCAATTGTTCTACCCATAAGCAGTCAAGATGCATTTTAGACAATCAGAGGCAGGACAGGACAAGCTAGGCAAATTAACTAGACCATCCAAATCACTAGGGACTTTAAGCTGACGTTGCGTTATCAAAGTTAAGTTACCTTCTATTGCAAGAACGCAGCAATTTTTCATGAAGCTAAACCTCACGCCAAGGGCTGGCAAACTGTAGCCCACAGGCAAATCTGGCCTACTATCTGTTTTTGTAAATAAAGGTTTATCAGGACTCAGTCACACTCATTCATTTATATATTGCCTATGGTCACCTTGTATAGCAGCAGAGCAGAACAGTTGTGACACAGACCACAAAGTAATCCACGAAGTATAAAATATTTTACTATCTGGCCCTTTACAGAAAAAGTTTTCTAACTTCTGCTTTATACTATTCTCCGTTCCATGTAGAGTAAATACTCTGCAAGTTTAAATATGGCTTCCATCAAATCCGCATAAGAATAATCAAAAAGGCAATTTCTCAAAAAAAGGTGAGATGCTCATCACACTATTTAAACATTCATTCAACATCAACCATATGTATGTCGCTACTTTCTTAACCATCTCCCTGTCCATAAAGAACAAAAATATACTTCCACTATAGCAATACCAGGTAGTTCATAACACACTTTCTATTCAGTAAGCTCAATTTCAGCCCTAATTTCATTCCCTAACTGGAAATGCATGAAGGGGTGGCTTTTGCCCCAGTACTCAGTCAAATGTATGACCTGGCTTTGGCCTCAGCCTCGTAGCCAGTGCCTACTTTGATGTCATTTCTGGCATCCCCAAACTTGTCAGGATCAGTGATTATTTTTAGGTTACCACATATTCAATCAGAAGAACAACATCAGATTTACAAATAGGCATGTCACTTGGATTTACTGTTGTTAATACTTATTTTCTTTTTCAAAAATAGGAAAGTATTCTAAATATAACTAGAGTGAAAATCTTATATACTTTATTTGTTAAAATACTATCAATCAACATATAAATAAATGTTTATTATTGCACAAACAAAATGTTGTATAATAATTAAGGATGAATATAAAAGCTATTAATTTTATGCTAAAAAACAAATAGTTAAATATATAGGGAAACAGTTAATGTTAATATTAAGAGAGTGTTTGGGATAACTTGAAGAAGAATATTATATCCCTTTTGAGGCAACAAATGTAATTTTAAAATTTAAATTAGATTTTAAAACAGAATAAACATTAATTTTTTTCATAATTACAATTTTCATAAAATTGGTATGCTTGAACTAAAAATGCAAAACAAAATAATATTTAAGAACTCTAATTTTTAGTAATTTAGTTCAATTTAGGTCATGAGTCTTTCAAGAAAGTCTTATTTGGGACTTGTTCATATCTTGTTAGGATGAACTAAAAGCAGAATGCTAACTTCGGGGCCGGCCCCGTGGCTTAGTGGTTAAGTGAGCGCGCTCCACTGCTGGCGACCCGGGTTCGGATCCCGGGCTCGCAGCGACGCGCTGCTTCTCCGGCCATGCTGAGGCCGCGTCCCACACACAGCAACTAGAAGGATGTGCAGCTATGACATACAACTATCTACTGGGGCTTTGGGGGGAAAAATAAATAAATAAAATCTTTAAAAAAAAAAAAAGAATGCTAACTTCGCCATCTCAAAATTTCTTGAGAGGAGGAATAGCTCCCAAAATCACATACAATTTCATTAAATTATCCTTGGTCCATGCAAATTTCAGATTGATTATGGTTGTCCAGAAATTTGTTCTATGATTATGTCAGCTTTGAACAAATTGTGAATTTAACTGTCGTCATTTGCCATTCAGCCAAATTGGGTATTTAACACACCTCTCTGTTAAAATACTTTCGTCCTAGAAGACGACAAGCTTGTTTTTGTAAACAGATTTTTATTCTCCTCAATTAGTACCAGAAGCAAGGACAAATAAAATAAAATGTGCATAACTTATTATATACTAAATTTCTTAAAGTTACCATAAAAACAAAACACACTTCACATAGAGAAGCCCGCCTGTACACAGCCAACTATAAGACTACCACTGAGCAAGAGTTTAACAAGATCCACAGCAACAGCAGGGATTTCTGAACATACAGACTCGATGTAAAAAGTGTATGCATGAGTATGTATGTCCGCATGTGTGAATATATATACACCTTCATATATATATATATATATATGCCTTTGAAGATTTCCTATAAGTTCTCATGCACCCTAATTCTAAGCAACCTGCAAATTTAGTAGTTGTCAAAAGCCCAGGGTGTTCTTCCAACAACTTCAGAAATCAACCTTACCTTAGACTATTCAGATAAAACAAGGCAAACCATACCTAAGAACAAACACCTTTAGAAAATAGTTCCCTTCTCCTCTCTACTCCCACACCCCAAACATTTGTAAGTAATCATATCATCATCACTGATCACTTCTGATTTCCAAGGATTATATACGCGTACGTGTGTGTGTGTGTGTGTGTGTGTCTTGAACCTAGGACCAAATCCAGCTAATGTCTAGAAAAGAGATATAAAACAGTGATATTCTGTTTACACAATAATGTTCATGATTTAGTTATTTAAGGATAGCTTTTTGTCTTGGTTATAGTTATAGTAAATAAAATATATTATAAATATTTAATATATTTTATTAATATAATTATATAAATATAATCATTAATATTTTTATTTATATATTTTTTAAGTTTGTTGAGCCTAGGTACCTGAGGTGAAGTGTAAGAATTGTGAAATTTGGAACGCAAACATCTGTGAAGACAATCACATTTTCTCTACTAAAGATTGGAATCAAGGTCAAAATCAAAAGCTGAGTTATGAGTAAAAACTTCATTATACGTGGTAGTCCAGTTAAACATGCCTCATTATTCAAAATACGCAAGTTAAATCATATGAGCAGAGTCCATGGACTCTGTTTGGACCAAAAAACAGAAAAAAAGAGAATTTTTTTTTTTTTTTAACACTTTTAGTATATGAAAAAAATATTTTCAGTTCTTTTCTCTGGAAAGGAAGTCAGGAATATTTTATTAACATTCTTAAAAGTATTATCAATGAGTTTGTTTAGTAGCGATAAAAGGCAAATGACATGACTCTTGAACAACTGTCTGAAAGACAATTAAAAACTGTACTAAAAACCAGAGATGGGCCTGTTTACTCATCTTAGCGATTACTTAATATGACGTGGGAGAAGCCAACAATGCAACATACCTGGTGAACCTGAATTTCCACTTTAAGAGCCTCCTGTAGAGTCTGCAACTCCATCCTCTACCTTCTCCACTTTCTTTTATGTCTGTTAATTCTATAGTTTCTTCAGCCTCCGTTTACAATAACAAATGCCTCTTCTCACTGAAGCTGTAAAGATCATAAAATGTTCTGGATCATTATGTTGGACATAAAGGAAATATTCATGTTAAGTAAAATAATCTTAGTTGAAAAACATTTGATTCTATAACACAGTGCAAGAAATTTCCCAAACCGATTTCTTTCCAAAATGAATAGTTTTGTATCGAATTGGTACCAAAACTTTCTGGGTTTTATTCTTTGAGCACTCCTCTACCGAACACTTCAAATACGTAAGAATAAAAAAAAATGTGTTTAATCGGGTCGTGAAAACATTGAAGAACCTACTATATACTCAGCACCACGCTACATTCTTCGTTCTGAGGATACAGAGCTGAACAAGACCACTTCTGCCCTAGATGAGGAGGAGACATCCAGGACACACTGTCCTCAGAAAGAGACACATAACAACAGGGTCATACATTTTTAAACATCACACAGAGTGAAATGGAGAGTTCAAGGTCTCTCAGAGGTTAAAGAAGTCCAGAGTATTTTCATTTGGATAAACTTTCACTGTATTTAAAAAATAAAGAAGCTCAAAACAGGGGAACATTCTGGTGTAATTTAAAGTTTACATTTAACAAATTAATACTTAATACAAACATAATGCAATGTAACTGTGCTTTCCATGAAATTACAATAGGGATATTAATAAATAAATCTATCGTGCACAACAGATGAGGTGGTCTAGCAATGGAACAGATGTTTCCAGCTTTACAATGAACACTATCTTCTTTCTAAGCCTGCCAGGGCATCTCCTTGGCTGTGTCCATAACTGCAGAGAGATAATGTCAAAAAGTCTAGATTTGTGAATGTGGGCCTTCCTGTTCTGCTCTGCTCATCACTACTGCAATTTAAATTAACTCAATGGCTAATTTCTCTTTTAATTTTTCTTCTCTTTTTCTTGAATGTGGCCTTAGACATGATTTTAGGTACTCTCCCAAAGCAAAAGTTTGCTTTTGTCTAATAAATTTCAACTTCACTTCTTTCTCTCTTCTTCTTTGTACCTATAAAACCTGTCGTTAGAGCAGCTCTTCAGTACTCTTACAAACTGAGGAAGGAACACTCAGGAAGCCAGAAGAACCACTGTTTCTTAAACCAATTCAATGAGATTCATAATCTTCACATTTCCCCCAAATTATTTATCTATGGAGTAAGTCCATATTCAACCTAAGTTTTTTTAAAACTTTTTTAAAACCTGATTTAACAGAATTATAACGGAATCATTAACTACAGAATGTATTCCTGTGAATATTAGCTTTCATTTTATTTGCTTAATCTCGCTAGGCTTAAAACATCACTGGCAATCTCTCCCCGAGGCCTTACATACTATGTTATGTAATATTAAATACGCTAACCTAAAAAACAATTAATTTCAAAAGTGTAAAATTCCTTCAAACTTATTTGTAGAGGTTAGGAAAGAATTATTCTACGATGATATTGTCAACCAAAAAATTTCATAAAGGGAGTATGTTTAGGGGGGATAATTTGGATAAAGAGACATATTTTGATGAACAAACCTGGGTTTTTCGGCTACTTATTATCTTAGAACATCTCTGGAACTATAATAAATAAATAAATATCAGAATCATTAAGTTACTGACAGACCAAGGTTTTTGTTGTCATGTAAGTTTATTCTACGTACAAAAGAAAATATTAAAACTACACAGTCACTTTAATTTTAAATACTAAAAGAATATCCGTACTCAAATTGTTGACTTATGTACTAGAGTTCTTCCTGAAAACATTACTTGAATTAGTTTTAATTTTCGCAAGGTTCTATCAGAAAATGTGTCCAAAAACAACTCCTTATAATTTCTGTCAAATTAAGACTCACCTTGAAGTTAAAGGGGTATTTTCAATAACAGAAAGGCCATATTTTATTTTACTGGTAGTAACATATAACATCATAGCGCAACTCAAATCATATAAACTCTGGAAACAAACAGCAGGTTAAAAACATGGGAGGGCCAGCCCCACAGCTTAGCGGTTAAGTGCCCACGCTCCGCTACTGGCAGCCCAGGTTCGGATCCTGGGCGCACAACGATGCTTGTCCGGCCATGCTGAGGCGGCGTCCCACATACAGCAACTACAAGGATGTGCAACTATGACATACAACTATCTACTGGGGCTTTGGGGAGAAAAAGTGAAAAAAAAAAAAAGAGGAGGATTGGCATAGATGTTAGCTCAGGGCTGATCTTCCTCACACACACACACAAAAAAAAACACATGGAGAACTTACGTGGAATATAAACTAACAGACGGACAAAGAGAACACTTTGGTGGTTACCAGGGGGAAGGGAGCTGGGGGCTGGGCACAAGGGGTGAATGGGTGCATTTATGTGGTGACTGACAAATAATAATGTACAACTAGGGGGCTGGCCTGGTGGCACAGCGGTTAAGTGCACACACTCCGCTTTGGCAGCCCGAGGATTCGCAGGTTCGGATCCCAGGTGCACGCCAACACACCGCTTGTCAAGCCATGCTGTGGTGGTGTCCCATATAAAGTGGAGGAAGATGGGCATGGATGTTAGCCCAGGGCCAGTCTTCCTTGGCAAAAAGAGGAGGATTGGCAGATGTTAGCTCAGGGCTGATCTTCCTCAGGGAAGAAAAAAAAAAATGTACAACTGGAATCTCACAATGTTATAAACTATTATGACACCAATAAAAAAAAATGGAGAACTTACAATACACAACAAAGGGTTAAGATAATTTATACAGTTAGAGTGCTCACAAATTAATTTTATCTATGAAAAGGCAATTCACAGAAAAAGAAATAATGACCAACAAACATGAAAAACATCCATCTTCAATAGAGTCACAGAAATGTAAATTTTAAGAAGATAAGTTTTGTCTATCAAACTGACAAAGATTTGTAAAAATAAGAGTACTCTGAGCTATCTAGAGTTCGGGTCAGGCAACGCTTTCATAATTTGCTATTGGTTATTTCTGGGTGGTAGCACTAAAGGTTATTTACTTTCTTCTTTTCAGAGTATCAATGTTTTCAAAATTTTCCATAGAAAATATGCACTTTTTTAAACAACAAAAATTAACTGAGGATTGCTAGATAAAGCATCAGAAAATTTTATACGGAGGAAACAAAATGTTCAAGAAAAGCAAAAGAAAAGCAGAGTTTAACCCGGAGGCTCTAAGTGTCGGAGAGCCCCTCACAGGGTAAGAAGCCTGCAACTCAAGCTAACGAGGAGCCGACAGCTTCAACTTCCTTCATCAGACTGCTGTCTGCTTATTAGAGACACACAAAGGAATGCAATTTTATTTGGCAAGGACTACAAATGTCAATTACTCATTTTATTTCAAAATAAAACTGAAGGGTTAAAAAAGGTAGTGACTTGTTACAGAAAAACTTATGAAAGACTAGAAGATTCATCTGATATCCTCCTCCTTCAAAAAGGCCTCTTTCTGAACAGCAATTTTAAGGGTGGTCTCTGCCTAAAGGAATGACTTACATACATATATTTATAGCTTACAAAAACAAAGCAAGCACATGTTGAATTCTTTTAAAAAATATTTTGGGGGCTTAAGACAACTCATGCAGCTGTCACGTGAAGACTGTTTGGGGGCAGTTTATAGCATCATAAAGAAGGTATTATTTGTTATATTTGTAAAAAGATAATTTACCATATTTTGACCAATTCTAAGTTACAAATAACACATCGGTTGCTACAAGGTAAATATAAACAGATTCACAAAACAGTAACAGACACACTTTATTGAGGTACAATACCCTTCACCACCCAACAGCTCTAAATACTACCATCAGAGAGGGCAATCACCTAGCACAAAATACCAACATTTGTTATCTTCAAAACTGTACGTGTCAAACCACCGGGACACCTAAGGCCTCTCACCTTTAAATTAAAAAAACAAACCCCAAAACATAAATAAATAAAAACTCCACAAACCGACCAAATAAAAATAATAATCAAATCCCACTAAAAAAGGCAGCTGGGATGTCTAGAAAGAACATTCGCTCTTCCCAAAAAACAAAAAAAACCTGATTATACTTACTCGCTGTGTAACTGCTCTCAGCCTCAGGGTTTCTTAAATTTGTTTGTTTGCTTATAAATCAGGAAAATGCCAACAGTATCATCTACTTCATAAAACTATTATGAGGTTTAAATAAGGTGAAGTTACATGAAAAGCCCTTTGTAAACTGTAAAGTTCTAAGCTGTTTTTAACACGCTTAACTCTTTTATTCATAAACAAACTTTCTAATAAACTTCTCAATACAGTATATTGCTGAGAAGGCTGTAAGCGTTATTTTCAAATTCTCTAAGAACGAGGCTTCTAGGGCTGGCCCCGTGGCTTAGCGGTTAAGTGCTCGCACTCCGCTGCTGGCGGCCCAGGGTTTGGATCTCGGGCGCACACCGACGCACCGCTTTTCCGGCCATGCTGACACCGCGTCCCATGTACAGCAACTAGAAGGATGTGCAGCTATGACATACAACTATCTACTGGGCTTTGGGGGGGGGAAATAAATAAATTAATTAATTAAAAAAAGGAGGCTTCTATTTTTCTCAGCATAGTTCTGCTTAGAGATATGTGACCTCAAGTCTTTCATTATGATTCTAAAAATACAGTAATGCTATAATTCTAAATTTACTGCTAAGAAACACTGCTCTGTTCCTGAATTGATATAAACCTTTCTCTAATCAAAACTCAACTCACCGACCAAGTTTCTCTAACTAACAGTAAGTCCGTAATACATTGTGCCTCCAGACTGAATTCCCTAAAAACGGACAGCTCCGTGTTCTCTATACCATATATCTACTTAGTGTAAGACTCTACTTTTGATCTATATTCTCAGAATAGCGTTTAGAGTAGATTTAATTAATTTTTTAAGATACAGTCATGTGCCGCATAATGACATTTTGGTCAACAATGGACCACATATACAACAGTGGTCCCATAACATTAGTACCTTATAGCCCAGGTGTGTAGTAGGCTATACCATCTAGGTTTGTGTAAGTACACTCTATGTTGTTCACACGAGGAAATGGCCTAACGATGCATTTCTCAGAATGTATCCCATCATTAAGCGACAGTTGACTCTATGAAAAATTAGAAAGTCTTGACAGATCTATGTATCCTTATTTGTCACATGCTTAATACTAAAATATCAGGTTTTAATTTGTACAAAATACTTATTTCTTAATATGTATCTAACATGCGAAGAGATAAAATAATATCTTTAACTTTTAACTAATAGTGCTAAAAATTACCACAGATGCTAAAATGATAAAATTCTTTTAGGAGTCCTTATTGAAAATTAACATTTACTAACATGAATCAATAAAAATGACATTAAAAAACCAACACGAGGCCAGCCCAGTGGTGTAGTGGTTAAGATCGCACACTCCGCTTCAGCAGACTGGGGTTCACGGGTTCGGGTCCTGGGCGTGGACCTACGCACCGTTTATCAAGCCATGCTGTGACAGGCGTCCCACATTTCAAGTGGAGAAGGATGGGCACAGAGGTTAGCCCAGGGCCAATCTTCCTCAGCAAAAGGAGGAGGATTGGCAACAGGATGGTAGCTCAGGGCTAATCTTCCTCACCAAAAAAAAAAACAACATAATGCTTGTTTTCTTATTTTCATGGTGGTATTTCTTTGGTGACACTTCACACGTCAACAGAAAATACTACTGCACAAACAGCTTGGCAATCTTGATTTTAGAGGCTATCTTTTGAATCTGGCAAGGTTACTGTGCTCAAATCCTGGTATTAGAGCTGTTAACAAAAATCATCTCAGCTAGTGAGACTGATGTTTCCTAAACATTAAATTTATATTTACATATATATGTGTGTGTATATGTATATGTGTGTGTGTGTGTATATATATACACAATTAGATTTATGAAATCTGAATGTCTGAATATGTTTGAGTATAAAATATGTATCTTCGCTTTCTCTGTTTTCTATCTTTTTTCTTGGGGGGGGCGGGGCACCTAGGTCCTCATTTAATAAAAAAACAAGGAATCCCTACACAGTTCATCCATCTGCAGCACAAGGGTGTGATATTCTGGTCAAGCAGGGTTCCCCCACAGCATCCTCCCCTCCCTAGGTCTGCTGCACTGCCCTACACTTCTCCCTACCACCAGTGTTCATTCTCATGTCCAGTTTCCACCTCAGCCTCCTGGGCCCAGCCCTGGCTGCCACACACACCTTCTTCTATTTCCCACCTTTCTTTACAGAAATGAAGCATGTCTACTAAAATCATCCCAACTATACCCAACAACAAGAACGTTGAAGTAAATTTTAAAACTCACAGAAATTCAAAATAAAGAAGGCTACAGAGCAGTATATAAGAGCAAAGTGACAAGGAGGCCGAGATTTTAGATTGGATGCCACAATTACTAGAATGCTATTTAATGATAAAAAATAGTCCAGACAAGCCTGGCCAGAATCATACATATATTTACTACACAAAGGATAACACAAGAGGATGTGGTAGTCTTGGCATAACCAATAAGTACTTAATAGAAGTGGAAGTTATGGGAGATAGAGTTCAGATCAATTTAAGGAAGAGCTAAGGATTAGAGCTGTACAAAAAAGGAATGGGTTACCTTATGAGGTAGTGGGCTCCCTGTCATTAGAAGTATTCAAGAATGCTGCATATCATATCCCCCTCTTGGAGATTCACAATGCACATTAGCATATTAAAGGTTCTGAGAAGTCCTGCAGTAAAGAAACCTGTTTAACTTTGTTTAACGCAGCATTTCCCAAATTATTTGACCACAGAACATTTTTCCCACACCCACCCCACCTCAATAATATTTATTCATTTCTGTGGAACTAGAGCTCCTCAGAATACAGTACAGAAAATAATGAGCTACACATCTTTTTAAAATGTAGTATTCAATATGTACCCGAGTAACAACCTGTCAGGGATACAGGAGGAAAAGTTGCCACAGTGGGTAACAAAGCTGGAAGAGAAGGCACTTCAGGTCCCTTCTCTAAGATTCTATGGCACTATCACATCTCAAAGTAAAGCACTATAGGGTCTTGATTATTTATTTAAAAAGGTCCATGAAAGGCAAGTAGAATAAAAAGGTAGTAAATGCAAGGTTAATTGGTTCCAGTGCCTCCCTTTCATGTTCAAAGCCAATCCCTAAACGGTAAGCGAGACCCCTCAAGGACCACAAGTTATCAAAAAGAAGCCTTAAGCAAAAATCTACTCCACTTACTAAGTTAATTACTATTTGAGAGAGAGAACTGAAAACAAGAACAAAAATGAAAACAAAAAGGGGTAGCCTTGGGGCCGGCCCCATGGTGTAGTGGTTGAGTGCTCACGCTCAGCTGCTGGCAGCCCGGGGTTGGGATCCCGGGCGCGCACCGACACACCGCTTGTCCGGCCATGCTGTGGCGGCGTCCCACATAAAGTGGAGGAAGACGGGCACAGATGTTAGCCCAGGGCCAGTCTTCCTCAGCAAAAAGAGGAGGACTGACATGGATGTCAGCTCAGGGCTGATCTTCCTCACCAAAAAAAATAAAAAGAGAGTAGCCTTGCATTAGGGGACTACCCTATTTCAAGCTATCTTATTTGAGTTTAATTTTTTTATCATAATACACGCTCTCCAAATAGGGTTAATATTTGTTTGATCCTTAGTCACTAGACTGCACTGTGCAATCTGTGATCTTGAATTAGACATTCAAAGAAATGATTAAGTGTGATGATTTATAAGCTGTTGAAGTAGACATTAAAGTACATACTAGGAAAAGACGTGTTTGCCTAGATGCCCCACACTGCCACATTTCTCTCTCTCTCATTTTTTCCTCTTTAAGAATGATATGAAACAACACACACTAAAGATGTAATTTATCAGACATGAAGCCACTCCAACATTAAATTTAAGAATATAAATACTTATGAGTCCCAAATTTCAAAGTCAAGGTTCCCACAGTTACATTAACCTAGCCATTTTGCACATACACTAAGGTCATCAAATTTAACAGCATATTAAGTAATACAAAACACTATGGGAACCTTAACTTTTGAATTTCCTGACTTTTGAATTTTCAGCACTAACCACTGCATTAAGGACATTTTTGGCAAAGGGGACCTTTATATTTTAACAGGTTATTGAATGCAGGAACATGCAAACCTAGCAGTATTATTAGAAACACAAACGCATTTGAGATACGGCTATGTGAAATCAGACAAAAATTCACTTTCACTCAGTGCAAACAGCAAAGCCTCATTTCTGGGAAAGACCTTTTTTGAAGAAAAAAAAAAAATCACTGAACATTTACATTATTATCCAACTAGCATCAGGCACACTATGCCTGCCCGGTAAAAGTACTTACCAATTTTAGGGAAACTAGCTCTCCTTCAGCTCCCTTGCTCCCTACAACAGAAAAAGGGGAAAAGGGAATTAGACTACAAACACAGATGTTCGACATGTCATCAAAAGCTGAAAACTTAAATATTTCTATCTGCTTTTAAGAAGAAAAAAAAACCAAAACACACAAAAATCTCCAAAGTTTTAAACCCAAAAGAAAAAAAGGAAGAGATAGGTAGTTTTTACACAAGGAAAGAACTCAAGGGCAGTTAAGTCTCTAACTTCCAGTTTTTTCAAGCTAAGGAAAAATAAGTAGTCAATGGCTTCCCTTTCCTAAGAGACACACAGAAATGAAATGCTCCTCATCTAAATAACACACAAATACACCCTCATCCCCAACAAATGACCTTCACTGTTTGTTGCTTTATATTAACAAATGAAGCTAACATCATTGGCCCTTAGTTTGGTCTACTTAAAAGGGCTTTTTTCTATTAACCTTGAAATGGATTTATGTAAGGCTCTAAAATTCACAGCATTTTATATGTATAGTCATAATTTTAATTAAACTTTTCAATCACATTCTTAAAGTCTCAACCACCTTAGACTGTAAACCACATAACACAAAAGGGACTCTCTACACCACATATTTCATCAGTGATAGAGCCAGAAAGAAAATCAAGGTTTTGGGATCCCAATCCAATGCTCAGTGATGTTTTTATCAATTGTGTTTTTTTAAGACTAACTAAACTCCTTTAAGTTGACTTCAAGGTCAAAAAAGTCAAGTCAGGCTATCTTGTTTATTTTTAACTCTTCCCTGCCCCAAACTTCTTTTTTAGTTTTAAAAAATCCTGCAATTTACACAATGTTATAAACCAATGTGACCTCAATAAAATAATAAAAAATAAAAGAAACGCATTAAAGTCTAAAAAAAAATTGGGAAACAAAAATTAAAACTTTACCCCTAATATTTTAGTATTAAATTTTTAAACTCCACATACCATGCTCTAAAACTATAAGTATCTTCCTTATGCTTTAAACATAGTACATTTGTGGACTGATGTTCCTCAATAGCTTTCTCATTTCCTCAAGGGATAGTTCAAAAAATCTTCAGGTCATCCAGATTATAAATTTTTATTTAATCATGTACAGTCATACCAAACATACAGTAAAATAGTCTAAAAGGGCCCCAATGCATGCAGTTAACATTCATTTCCAAAAGAAATTCAATTGGCTGTTTCATCCTGCCTTTTCTTTAGCAGCAGCACTTTTTAAAGTTCTCAAGTCCATATAAACGGCAATTTTAATCACCAAGATTAGAATGACTCCCAACCAAAAGAAAAATCATGCAAAAATCTGTAGAATGATGGAGTTATTAAAAAATGGATTCTCACAAGGAAAAAAAGTTATAACTATGTGTGGTGATGGATGTTAACTAAACTTACTGTGGTAATCATTTCAAAATACATACATATAGCAAATCATTATGTTGTATACCTAAATCTAGTATAACGTTATACGTCAATAATATTTCAACTAAAAAAAGTGGATGCTTAACATTACAGATACCTACAGGACTCCGTAACACTCAAAACGGCACCAGGCCCAACGTAAACACTCAGTAAATATCGGTTAAATAAACAAATTGACTGAGTGGACCCTGAACTCTCTGTTGCAGCTTATTTTCCCTGTTAGGCATTTCTTGTTAGCTCTTTCAGGCTGGGGATAATTTCTTACGCATCGATCTCCCAAAGCATTATTTGTTAAATGAATGACTTTGGATAAAAACTGTTGATTAGTCAGTAAAATATTACCATTTTAAAATATAATGAAAAAAAGATTGATAAAGTAGACTAAATTAAAATTAAGAACTTCTGTTCATCAAAAAAAAACACCATTAAGAGCATGAAAAAACAAGCCACAGACTTGGAGATGATAATTGCAACACATAGAATAACAATGGTGGGCCGGCCCCGTGGCTTGGTGGTTAAGTGCGCGCGCTCCCATGCTGGCGGCCCGGATCCCGGGCGCGCACAGAGGCACCACTTCTCCGTCCATCCTGAGGCTGAGTCCCACATACAGCAACTAGAAGGATGTGCAGCTATGACATACGACTATCTACTGGGGCTTTGGGGGAAAAAATAAATAAATTAAAAAAAAAAAAAAAAGAATAACAATGGCTTATACCCAGAATACATAAAATATGTTAAAACTCAAAGTGATCAGGATAGGATTGGGATTTCAACTTTTATTTATACAGCATTTGAGAAAGTATAGTCAGAGAAACTCTTCTGAAAAGTCATAATCAGTAAAAAGGCACAATGAACGTATACCTTATCTCCAGGACATTTTCCCCAAACATCAGTATCAGAGTCAACCCCAAATTGATAAAGAACTTTACCATGATATCATGAAACCATGACATCATAAAACTACTCATAAAATTGCTTGCAAGGACTGCAGAAACCACATAGGAAATCAAAGCCTGAGAGGTTAAGTGACTTCCCCGGAGGGCACACAGCTAGTTGGTAGTGAAGTGGAGAAAAGCTTACAGACCCTGAGATTCCCTTGACTGAGCTGGCCTTTCCACTAGACCTCACTTCCTCTTAACCAGCTGCAGCAGTTACTCTTCTAAGAAACAAACTACAATAAATACTGGCCAAATATTTTTGGAAAAGTCTGAAGATAAAGTTTCAAAGAAAAATCATATAAGTAAGCTATCCGGGGCAGGTTTTCAAACCTGAGATCCTTTATGCCTAAGGGATCCCGGTGAATGGGCTTCAGAGGGGTTTGCCAACTCCATGATACCATATGCTAAATTCGGTAAGTATGAGAATTCTGGGAAGAGGATCCACAGCTTTAATAAGATTCGCAAAGTGGTTCAGATACCCAAAAGGAGTAAATTGTTTTTAGACTAGTGATTCTTAAACACCGTGCATCAGGCCGGCCCCGTGGCTTAGCGGTTAAGTGTGGGCGCTCCGCTACTGGCGGCCCGGATTCGGATCCCGGGCGCGCACCGACGCACCGCTTCTCCGGCCATGCTGAGGCTGCGTCCCACATACAGCAACTAGCAGGATGTGCAGCTATGACATACAACTATCTACTGGGGCTTTGGGGGAAAATTAAATAAATTTTAAAAAAATTAAAAAAAAAAAAAATTCAAACACCGTGCATCAGAACTACCAGTGTTTCTTCTGAAGACTGATTACTTAGTGACTACCATTTAGAAATTGATAAAAAAGAAAAGCAAATATTTTATTTCTATAATTTAATAAGAACGAGTTAGCAGCAAAAAAGATTTATATATAAATTTGTACTTTTTACACTATCCATATGCAAAACATATTTAAGTCTGAATTGTAAGTTTGACTTCCTCATGTTAAGCGGATTGAAAGTCCACTTAATTTGTTTCTCACATACATTTCACACTTGTAGCTAAGGTAGTTCAAAATTTTAACCATATTTGCTTAAACTTTTAAAATATAGATTTGTTCTTGAAAAATACATTCAAAACAGAAGTTGGAGTAAATAAAATTATTTTTGCTTTTAGAGATGAATATTATCTTGCTAACATCACATGATTTTTTGCAAACTGAAGGTTGTTCACCTCTCCAGAACTTCACAGGTAGTTGCTTTAATTAGAGCTGATAAAGAAATGAATCATTCAGATTTCTGATATGGTTATAAAATTTAAAATATGAGCAATAAATTAAAGGTGATTAATAACTACTTCTTAAGTACCTTTGTAACATATCTAAAACCTTTGTATATGAAGAATATATATTAAACAATAAACAAATTTTGCAGAGAAAAAGGTTAACGCTAGATCATGTTTTAAATTAGGCTAAAATTCATCCCACTACAAATTTCAAACGATTAAGTTTATAGTCTGTGCTCAATCATAAATTTTGATAAAGGACTAGAATAGCACAGATAATTGTCATTCAAAGACACTTTAAAATGTCACCTTACACAGAGGATTCAATCTCTTCTCTTCTACTACCCCAAGCTGATACACTAATTTTATATACAATAAGTTTTACTGCTTTTTATCTGCCCTCCCTAACTTCTCACAGCAAGTATAATAAGTTTGAAATAAATTTAAATGCAAATAAGTGCTCAGAAAAAAAGCAGAATCTGCTTAATGAGATTTAGTCCTTTAGGCCCCAATATCATAATCATCCCTCTTGCCCCCATCCCTCTTAATCTTACCCTCTCATGGACATCCCTCTAGCACTTCTCCCCTCATTCTCAAGAAGCATCAATTTTTCCCTCCTTACTGGATCCTTTTGTTTCTTCTATTTTAAAAAAAAAAGCCTCCCTTGACTCCGTATCCCTCTCTAGTTATTGTCCCATGACTATGCTCCCACTGACAGCAAAACTCCCTAAAAGACTTAACCACACTCACGGTCTCTAGTTCCTCTCCTCTCCTTCTCTACTGCACCCACTCCATCAGGGCTTTTCCTCCTTCCATTCTTGTTGAGAGCACGAATGACCTCCCTATTGCTGCATCTAATAGGAAAGTCTCAGCCCTCACTTCCTTGCTCCATCAGTATTATTTGACCCAGCTGATGGGTCTTGAAACCCTTTCTTCTCCTGACTTCCAGGACACCACCTGCTCTTAATTTTCCTCCTAATCTCTCTGGCCACTCTTCCGGGTTTCTTTTCCTGGTTCCTTCTCATCTCTCAAGACCTCAAAATGTTGAACTGCCCCATGGCTCAGTTCTTGGAACTCTTCTCGTTAGGTAACCTCACCCAGTCTCATGGCTAAAAAAGGATCTGTACATTGGTGACTCCCAACCTTTTATCGCTAGCCCAGACCTTTCCTCTGAATTCCAAACTCACATACCCAACTGCCCACTCAACACTTGTCAAATAGGTTTCTCAAGCTCAACAAATCCAAAACTAAACTCTTGACTACCTATCCCTCACCCTCCTCCTCAGACATCCCCATGTCAATAAATGGCAACTCCATCGCTTCAGGTCAAAACCTGAAAGTCACCACAGACTCCTCTTTTTCCCACACCCTACACCCAATCCAACAGCTAACCATCTTGCCTCTACCTTCAAAATACACCGACTTTGACCACTTGTCTCAATGCCACTACCACTTCCTTGGTCCAAGTCACCACCATCTTTCACCTAGATTAGTGTAATAGCCTCCTAACTGGCCTGCCCACTCCCATCTTTGTCCCCCTACAGTCTATTCTCTCAGCACCCAGAGTGACTTTTTCAAAATCCAAGACAGATCTGGTTACTCCTCTGCTTAAAACCCTCCAATGGTTTCCCACCATAGAGAAAAAGGTAAAGTCTTTTACAATTGCCCACGAGGATCTAAATGATCTGGGCCTCTGCTCCTCTCAGACCTCATCCTGCCCCTCTCCCCGTTGCTCAATCTGCTCCAGCCACACTGGCCTCTTTTTGGTACTTCAAAAACTCCAAACAAGCTCCCTTCTCAGGCTCTTCTACTTTTCCCTCTGGCTGAACACTCTCCTCCATCAAATACCTTCATGGCTCACTCCCTCAAAATGTTTACGAAATCTACAGCAGTTGCAAGAGGAGAACACTAAGATAAAGACTAAAACTGTCATCAGAATTGCTCCCCTCTCCAAACTTTTACTTTAGGGATGCTCTTTCTTATGCCAAGAATACCCTTTTACTTTTCTCTGCCTATCCAAATCTCACCCAGTCCTTCAGGTCCAGAGCACTCTCAGAGTATTTATCATCTCTCTCATTCATTTTAGAATTTAAACACATAATGTCTCACATTGTAACTTATACGTCTTATCTCCCTAAACAGACTACACACACACACACACACAAGTAGAGTAGAAATAATGCCTTGTACAAGTAGTTTTCAAACCTAGATCAGGATAACTCGAAAGCTTCAAAAAAATATAGATTCATAGGCCCTATCCTTAAAGATTCTGAATTCATTATGTCTGATTTGGAGCCCAGATATCTGTATTTTTCTAAAGTTCCCCCAGAAGATTCTGATGGGTAGCCAGGATTAGGAACCATAGCCTTACAGTCCACTATTTCCTTAGTACCTAGGAAAGCAGGCCCTCAAATAGCCTAAAGCTAGAATGGATACCCCAGAGTACCAGATCCATACCTTCATTTCATAGGGGAATAGCGGTCCAAGAAGTCTAGATGACTAGCCAAAAGCTACAAAGATAATAAGAGGCAAAGTCCAGCCTAAAATCCAGATTAACAGCTCTCAATCCAGGAATTCTTCCATTAGACTGTGCATAAATAAAGTAATAAAAATCCACAATTCACAGATAGGCGTATTAGTGATTATCTAATACTTGACCAGTGACTGCAATGTCCAAGCTCTAAGACAGTGCACGTTATTAGCCTCTATACGCTTGAAAAATGTGAGCAACATTAGCTGACAAAAGATCTAAGAGGCCAGAGAGCAATTGTGGGAAGGCTGACAAAAAAATTTTTTTACTAAGTCCTCTTACAATATGCACAAAAACTGGTAAAATCATTTATTTTGTAGTTGAGATGTATGATGAGAAATAAACGGAAGGAAGAAATCTTGCTTCATCATGCCATAAAGTACAAAAGTCCTTATTCACAAGCTTCCACAGCTCACAAAGCTATGTTTTCTGAGTCTAATCATCATAACGTAAACTTCTTAATTACAGATCAAACTTAGTAAATCACCCCATATCCCAAGACAGCTCAAACTCTTATCTTAATAATCAGTTAACCTTAGGACTCTTCAACATCAACAACAACAAAACAACCTGGGTATCTGTAAGGCATTACAGAGGAATTGGGGTTGATCTTGGCGTACAGGGATTTACGAAGTGCCTCCTATTACCACTAATGGGAGTTCTGGGTGTGCACCATCAGCGCCAAGGAGGAGGAGCAACGCCCAGCACCGCATCTGTGAAAACACTTCCTACTGTACTAACTGCAACTACTGGGAGTTGTTCTCTCAGAAATGGGATAATAGAACCAAATTCCTGTGTCTCTAAAGCACAAAGATAATTCAAATACAAGTCACTAAGGAAGGTCATTGGTAAACACCTGATTAAAAAAATATAGAGAAAAAGCTAAACTAAAAGAACAATGAACACACTAAGCCAATTTTATAAAATAGCACCAATATGCACAGAAGAAACTAGTGAACTGCTGGAGATAAAATACCTCACACAAAAATTCAACAGGACCAGAACAACCAAATCTTTTAAAATCAAAGCACAGTAAACCCAACTGTAGCCAGAAGCTTGTCCAAAGAAACACACGCACAAACCAAACCAAAACAAAACCTCTTCCACTGCTGGAGCCCTAAGTACACTACAACTCTGCTTTTAAAACACAGAAGCAAACGCCTGGTGCATTGACAGGCAGCAATAATCCCAGAGAACTTCCAGACAAATGGATAAGGAGCCCAAGCTGCCGAGGACAACCAACACTAACTAAAGATTACAGCACCTTGCTGGGCTCCATGCTGCCTCACTCCTCAACATAGCACCGCTGCACTCACCAGGCTGGAAAAGGAGCAGGTGCCTTTCAGGCTACAGGAAAATTAGTCGCACACACACACACACACAAGGAACGATATTCTTCCACTTGAAGGGGCTTAAGAAGTGCAAGGCTTTGTTGTAGGCCTAGAAAACTAAGAGAGGGCCTTACCAAAGAAGTGAGGAAAAAGCCAAGGTTTATCCCAAACTCGCACTCAAAGACTAAAGGAATTAACATCTATTTCAATTAAAAAGCTTTGGCAACAATACATTATTTTAAAAAGAAAGAGAAATTGAGATTTTCCCCATTTCTACCCCCAAAAGAAAATTAGAATCTTTTCCTTCTGACTACACAGGTTTAGCTCCACAACACAAATAACAAAGAATCCTGACTTAAGGCCTGAAAACTAAAAATGGTTCCATAACAGTCACATTTCTTCAAAAAATCTTAGTCCAACATATTGATTCTTTATCATCACTGCGATCATTAATGAACATTTAGCTTTTCATCTGTACTTTGAAATGTCAATGAGAAACTGAAACAGCTACAATATGCTGGGGATTTTAACTTTTGAAACACAAACCACAAAGAAACAGGAGTCTGAGGCATAAAGCCTCAATCACACTGATAAGTAAGTGGTCCTAAAACCTGAAAGTGAAAGCAATACAGAGCAAAAAAAGAAGTTTCCTTGCTATTAATGCTAGCCTTTAAAACCAAAAATATGTTCTGTTACAGAAGACTGAAATCAGGGCTTCCATTAACCTTGTTAAAAAAAAAAAATCCCACGAGCATGGATTTTTTTCCTCGGTCTCTTCATCAGAGCAGCATGGGGTCCCATTAGGCACCCTATTTTACTTCCACCTTATAAATAACGTTAGCTATTCAATTTTTCCATGGAAACCAAGTACAGAGAAACCCACTTAAATGAATACCGGTTAAAGGAATAAGTTTTATTTTAGAAAGGTTTCGCTGCTCTAGATGAACTCTACTGGGGAATACTACAAAGTCGTCTTAAGTATAATTTTTTAAAATATATTTCTAGTGTAGAGGGAGCTTATTAAAGGTCCTATTAAATAAGTACACTCCTCGCACTAAACTAAATGTGCCAAACAGCATCATAACGTTAAAGACACCTTTTCAACGCACTACACAGGGGTTTCGATGCACAGCTCCAATGACTATGGTTCCTCATGCACTGGGGTGGAATAATTACTCCTATGGGCCTAATTTAAACTAATAAAAGCAAGGAAATTTAGAAATAAGGCTACCATCACCTTGTAGTGACTAGTAACGAACAGGCCCCACAACACAGGCACATGCACGACTCAGGACTTGCAAAGAGGAGCGAACAGGGGAGCAAATAACTGAGTGCCTCCTCACTGTTACCAGGTCCAGGGGTAGCAGGCAGTTGAAATTCCCTCCTCAACAAACTATTTTACAAGTTATAATATGCATTCCTTAGTCAATCAATATATACACTGGGGTGAAATAGAATATGCAGAAGGAGAAATTGCAGAACAAAATATAGTGATTTCTAACTTTAAGCTGATTTAAACACTGCCCTACATACTCTAGAAATGACCATTATTGGTGGCCCATACAAAAGTTGCAGATAGGCAAGTGTACATAAAATAAAAGGCAACTCATAAGAATAGTAAATTCAAAACTAATAATCTTGAGTTTCTAAAGACAGAAGGGGGAAGAAAACTAAAATCCTTCCAGCAGATGTGGTTCATCAGTAAGCTAGTGGTGGCTCAGATTTCTTCAGTAAGTTAAAAGGCAAACGACAGTACTATTATCCTAAAAGGTGATTACCAATATTAAATTTACAATGTATGAAAACAGTTAACATTCTCATACACACTCTGCCTTTGAGCATACCAACGTGTCTATTTGTAGTGCATGTCTTAAAAACATAAAATTACATCCTTGTATGTTTCACACACTAACGATTGGCAAAATGCTGATAATTGTAGAAGTTAGGTTAACAGGTATGTGGGGGTTGTTAATATTATTCACTCAACTTTTGTGTATGTTTTTAAATTTCCATAAAAAGAAGTTTTAAAAAATCCTATAGATAAAGCTAAGGCTCTTGTCTGATATGTTCTTCTCTAGGTGTAATTAAATAATAGATGAAAAAACTTGGCATGGATCTTAGAAGCTATTAAATTTAAATCCAACATAGCCATTAGAACATAACCACAGCTAATTTCCAAGTTTTACTTTTCTTACCAAAACAAATCAGTTAACAGTTGAAAACCACTAGGAGAAATCTGGAAAGGAAAGGGTCTGCTACTTTGTAACTACCAACTAATGAAATGTAAACAATCAATACATAATAACAAGGCATCACAGCCCTATTTTACATTTTACAAACTAAAAATTCTACTAGCCCTCCCTATTACTAAATCAAAATACTTTCAGAATCAGCAACACCAACATGTCCTCTCCAATTAGGTCCACAGGTCTACAGAGGGCAATCTAATAAACTAACACTTCCTGTTTCCCTTATCTTAGTGAAGTAACAAAGCTGCCCCTCTCCCCACTACGACCCCACCTCACCTGCTACCAGAAAATACAGCAACTCCTGAGGTAAAAAGGGCTTTTCCTATTCTTTCCTTTAGTCCAGAGAGAAAATGTTTCACAAAAACTCGGTTACTTCGCTAGTGATTTTAAGCTATCTATTATCCAACTCCTGGCTGAAGTCCCAAAATGGGGAGGTCCACAAACCATTAAAGCCTTAAGATCTTGATGACAGCTCTCTCTGTTTAAAAACTAATAATTACAATGGTGTCTCGCTTTGTTTTGTTTTGGAGAGAAATAGAATAAGATGGTGGTAGCTTTGGAGAGTGACAAACAGCAGACAGGGGACAGCGTACGCAGAGAAGAAAAGCAGAGAGATAGTAAAGAAGAGGGGAGAGGAAAGGCAATGATGGAGGCAGGGTGCGCCATCGATGGTGGCACCTCTCTAGAGAGTAGCTCACACACCACAGAACCAGACATGTTCCTGCACAACTGTAACAGGAGTTCAACCCTGTCATAAGCAGCCCACCTTTTACAAATTAGGCAGGGACTAATGGATTTTCAAAATTGTACAATTCTTTAAATCAACCCCAAAGACTCCATAGGGCCTATTTCTATATTTATTAAAATGAAATAGACTTCTAAACTTTTTACAATTCCATTCACCCAAGAGAAGCAACTTTTATAGGTCCTCCATACAGGCTGAAGTAAAGAAAACTTAATACTATGCATATGCTATGCTAACTCTAAAACTACAAAGCTTTACTTACTGACCACTCTAGCTACTGGAAAGTAACATTACAATTTTTTTTAACTGAAAGGAAACTATACAGCCTGCTATAAAATTGCTTAATTTTTTAAATATTTGTTGAGCTAAAGTACAGTACTTTACCAAAACAAACGAGGGAATTTCTGCTCAGAAAGTAGAAACAATGTTTTAGGAACACAGACAAAATAAAATACAGCGAATACTTCTATCCATCTACTAGGCTTTTACGAAATGGTGCCGTTGGGTAAATGAGAACAAAAATTAATGGAATCTATTACTCTGCTTTAATTCAAATGTTCACTACTGCTAACATACACCACACTCAGGATGTTTTGGTAAGCTTTTACACATACCTGAGAAAAAACAGATCAAAGATCAAAAAAGTTTCAGGGGGCCAGCCCGGTGACATAGTGGTTAAGTTCACAGGCTCCGCTTCGGTGGCCCAGGGTTCGCGGGTGGGGGATCCCAGGCACGGACCTACATACTGCTTATCAAGCCATACTGTGGCAGGCGTCCCACATATAAAAACAGAGGAAGATGGGCACAGATGCTAGCTCAGGGCCAGTCTTGCTCAGGCAAAAGAGGATTGGCAATGGATGTTAGCTCAGGGCTAATCTTCCTCACCAGGAAAAAAAAAGTTTCAGATCCAAATTGGTAGTGAATGAATAAAATTAGTTCTATTTCACACTTAATGATCGTTCCCCTTCGCTCGATGACTGATTTCACTTACCAGATAGATATATACATACATACATACACACACACACACACACACACACACACACGGATATATTAAAAACTCAAATTCTTTACAAATTTGATCAAAAAATCTTAATTCTGAGATCAGTGTAAGGCAGACACTCAAAGAGTGGCTTTTCTCACAATGAACTTGTTCTCAGGCCCAGTTTCAAGGCTCAATATAGGTAACATATGACAATTAATTATGGAAAGAAAATAACAATTACCATAAGAAAAGACCAGGCACCAGATGAGAGGAAATTTCACAAAGGCAAAATGCCCAAAATCAGATGGCAAATAAACTATGTCCATCGTTACTAGAAAGCTCTGTGTGCCACTTTTACATCTCTGGGGTTCTACAACCATTTCCATCGGTTTTTACACCCAAGCATGTGTTCTCAAGGGTTAAACACACACAATTTGTCCTGAGCAGTAGACCCAAAGGACTGACCAGCTGACCAGTATTTCAGACTTCTGAGTTATTATGTCTAGTCTACTACTGATGTGATGCTAAGTGACCTACTGTAAGCCACGTCAATATCTTGGTGCAAAAAAAGCTTATATCGCTAAGGGGCTTAACAAATATAAAGTACCATGAAATATTTTTAAGTCTCTATTAAAACTTACATATTCTCATGTACTTTCTATTTCTCCCAGAGGTATTCACAAACAAGAACTCATTAGATACACTTTTCCCATCCATACCTTTTTTTGTGTGTGTGTGAGGAAGATCAGCCCTGTGCTAACATCTGCCAATCCTCCTCTTTTTTTGCTGAGGAAGACTGGCCCTGAACTAACATCCATGCCCATCTTCCTTCACTTTATATGGGACGCCACCACAGCATGGTTTGCCAAGCGGTGCATCGGTGCGTGCCCGGGATCCGAACCCACGAACCCCGGGCCGCCACAGCGGAGCACGCACACCTAACTGCTTGCGCCACCAGGCCGGCCCCTCCACCCATCCATACCTTTTCGACCAAGACATTTCAGGAAAAAAACTCTCCTTTTCACCTAAGCTGTTCCATATTTACTGTTTTCCCATAAACTTTTAGCGGGACTGTAACAATAATAACGACGACAGCAGCTATTGCTTATCAAGTGTCTTAAGATTTCCTCATTTTATCTTCACATCAATCCTAGGAGGTTGGCATTATCATCCCGATATCACAGATGAAGACACTGAGGTCCAAGTGGACAGCACAGAGCTTGGTATACAGCACGCACGGAGACATCTCTGTTGAAGGGAGCTTAAATAACGAGTCCAAGACCGCACACTCCACTTTAAGTGGTTGTACTGAGATTCCAACCCAGGGGTCAGACCCCAAAGCTCCAGGCTCTTTTCCCACTATGTGACATTTGTCTCAAGCCTTGAGAAGAGAAGAAAGGAGTTGAGAATGAAAGTTAAGTAATAATACCTAACTTTGGTTACCATTAATTTAGCGCTTACTACAGTCTCACACATCATAACCTCAGGGGATGGGTACTATTATTTATGCATATTCTACGTATGAAGAAACTGAGGCAGAGGCACAGAGGGTACCGTTATCACAGAGGTAACACATGGCAAAGCCAGGATTTGAGCTCCAGCTCCAGTGCTGATACTCAACCACTGCGCTCCACTGCCATGCTAAACACTTCCCTTTGCCTGCGCTGCGTGAAAACAAAACTTTTAACTTTTTCAACAAAATTACTAAATCGTAAGCCTTCATGCTTCGACTAACTGAGGGAAAACTCGTAGTGCTTTTCTAGGCATGCGCACCAGACTTCTTTACAGGCACAGAGGATGTGCCCCTGGTGATTAGATCATTGCACTGCCCAGGAAGTGGCACACTGTAAATCTGGTTAAGAGCCCCTAGCCCATCTCTCTCCACACTCAGACCCACATTAACCATGCACTGCAAGACAGGCAATTCAGAGATGTCCCAGTGCAATCTTCTATAAAATGAACGTCACTCTGAGGTATCCAAGTGTGCACAGTACCCTTCCGTCACTCTTTCTCCTCCTTCCCCTCCTTCCCAAACGCCATAAAAGACACCGCAAAAGGAATGAATGAATCTAAGCTACTTAAAAATCATAACAAATGTCCAATGATAACTATAAATTTAAATGAGAAAAAAAATGCAAAATTCTCATAGTTTTGTCTCTTGTCCAAATTTTACATTCAAAAGGATAGGCCTCAAAAAAACCAGCAGCGGTGGCAGCACAGGCCTCTTTGAAAAGACTCAACTCTTAGACCACCTTATTATCATAAACGTGCCTGGAAGGTGCAGACGAAAGTGAACTTTTGCCTCAGATTCTGCGTGTCTCAATACGCATATTTAAAACAACCATCACTGTTGCATTACAAGTTATTGGGCTTTTTACCCTAATATCTACTAGTATGACAATGTATTTAATTACATAAATAAGAATATTAAGCATAGATTTAATATTTATATGCTAACACGTAATATACACAGAAAATAAACCCACAGAAACACAAGACCGGACCTGGAGGTACTGAGCACTTGACACAATGAGAACAGGACCCACTGCAGCCCCCTCCATTGACATCGTAAAGTTGCCACATTTTCTGGGCTCTCTTTTGAATTAATGTGGCATCTGTTCCAAGTACAGCATGCTAACATTTTACGAAAAGATATTTTCATTCTACATTTGTATCTGGTTTGCTTTTTATTTGAACTCCTGTTTTATTTCAGTGGTCATTATTTCTTTATACTAAGTTCTCAATTTGGTATTCCTAATCTATCTCCCCTGAGCACAGAAAAGGGTGGGGAGGAACCATCAGCTTAAACCCTCTAACAGCAATAATCACAATATGCTTTGCATATAGATTAAATAAAGAAAATCAGCAGCACAAAGATTTTTGTAGGCTTTTTAGTATCAGGTCCTGATAAGTTAATGGCATCTGTTTCTTTCAGAAAAAGAATTCTGCTCTGAGGTATTACGGGGGCTGGGGGGCAGAAAAGAGAAGTAAACAAATACCAAATAGAATAATTCAAGTTACAAAGTCTGGTCTCCATGAAATGATATTTCAATAATTTGCAAATATCCAACTCTGTCGAGTGAGAACTGCTTTTTAAGACATCCTCAAAAATGCTGCAGCAACAAGCCAAATACAACCACTTGTACTTAACATGCATGCTGCATACTCCACAATGTTACGTCATGTCAGGCACAGAGAAGACGCTTACCAAGCTATCCTGCGTTCTATAAACTGCCTAACAACAACAGAAACGGCTCTACCATCTCCACGGTGGGAGTGAGGGCGTCAGGGCAGCCAGCCTTCTCCCTTTGGTCAACTCTGAAGAAAACAAATGAGGCTTATATTTCTGTCTTTTAAGCTCACCTTTCTCAAGGCCTTTACTCTCAATCTTTCAGCCCTCCACAGGAAGAAAGGCTGTTTCTTTAAAATTAAAAAGCTGCAAAAGATCACTCCAACTTAAAAGCCCCAGGCCCTGTACCACCTATCCTCCAGGTGTCCCCACGGCCGCCTCTTCTGGGGAAGAATGGCCTAGCTCGAGCACTAGGCTCCAGTGCTGGCACCCACCCTGGGGAAGGAAGGGGGCCATGGGAAGAAATTATTACAACTTGTATTTTAAAATCTCATCCTTTTTTTAAATTTCGATTTTCCTGTACGTTTTATAACATATATAAAACACTAGTTCATAAAATTATATATAAATATACATTTACTGGTAGTCATAATTTTTTAAAGTTTGGAGACTACAGGTTAAGAAGGCTGAAACTAGAATAAGAGAAGAAAATTAGGCTCTGCCCTTAACTTACTCAAATTCTTGTCTCCGCCTCAGTTTTACCATCCATGACGCGAACTGAGCCCTTTGTACACTTATAAGACTATTTTGAGAAATAATAAATTTCTACCTAGGGCATAGTCTGAGCCACACAAACTAAAAAGCACATATGAATGCTACCAATGAGAAATACTCAACAGGGCTTGTTAAATCTTCGATTACACTATAGTTCAAATAAACTGCTGTGTTTATTATCAGATCCAGTTCTTAGAATTTTTAAGGCCAGGCTTCAGGACTTCACTAAATGTGGGTCTAAAGAAGCATAAAGCATCTTAGATTCAAGGACTGCATTCTAGGATTAGAAAGACTTTTTTGTAAAACTTCCATAATGAAAAATTTATTTCCTATGAAATGACATTTTTTAATTTAAAAATCACAAAAGTGAATTATGACTAAATAACCTTAGCAACAAGTGAAAACTCTCAAAGCCAGAATCAATATTTAATGTAGATTATAAGGCCTTGAGTATGTCTTTTTTTAAATAATGCCAGAAAAACCAATGGCACTCAAATAATTTATCTTTTTGTTTTTTTTCTTCTTATACTGCTTTAAAAAATGCTGGGTTAGGGGCTGGCGCAGTGGCGCAAGCAGTTAACTGCACGCGCTCCACTGCAGTGCGCCGGGGTTCGCCAGTTCGGATCCCGGGCGCGCACCGACGCACCGCTTGTTAAGACATGCTGTGCCGGAGTCCCACATAAAGTAGAGGAAGATGGGCACGGATGGCAGCCCAGGGCCAGTCTTTCTCAGCAAAAAAGAGGAGGATTGGCAGATGTTAGCTCAGGGGCGATCTTCCTCACACACACACAAAAAATGCTGGGTTATCAGCATAGCATTTAGTGGTGGTTAAGTGAGTAGGGATAGGGATGGGGGTGAGGTCAGCCAACACTACTCTCACAGAGATGTGAGGACCAGGACTAATTCTCATGCAGCATATCCGAATGCCAATTAAGCAATACTAGTTTGAGTTTCTATTAATTAAAATATTACAAGTATTTTCTTGGTTTTAAAACTCTACATTACTTCGTAAATGTTGAATGAATGTCTCCCAACGACCAAGGAGAGAGACCACCGGTTAAAAAAAAGTTATCTGAAACCACAATTAATCTCTTTATAAGTAGCTACCAGAAGTAGTAGAATTTAATTCTGAAATGATGCCTCCTATATTACTTGTGCAGGATAGAAAATAACGTTGTCATTTTAAATTGGTTAACATTTTTTAAAGTTTTACAAATAGCAACAACCATTGCTAAGGCATTAGGTGCAAGTACAAAGAACTTAAAATGCTTTTTGCCTCATAGGTAATAATCAGTCTAGGGTATAGGTTTATAATCTTAACGTATGAATCTTACCCACCTCTTGCTTTCCAACCTCACTCCCACTTACCACCCGAGACTTACTTTCAAAAACAGGCAGGCTTTTAAAATAGCCATCTGAAAAAAGTAAACTTCAAGAGAGTATCATGGTATAATTCTATTTATTTTTAAAATGCATATATATTATACTATACATATATTACACATATTTAAATGCACAGGAAAATTTAAAAGTAGAATGAGAGTGGGATAACTTTAATTTTCTACTTTATACATATCTACATTGCTACAATTACCATTATAACTCAGACGTACTACCTCTATAATACCTCTTAAAAGAAAGGACATTTATCATCAAATCCTCTAAAATGTTGACAGTCACATAAGGACTAACTGAATAGTGAATGTAAACTATTTGCACCTACTAAGAAAATGTATAAAATAACCTACCATGATAAAGCCCCCGAATCCCAACCTTAAGAAACAGACATGAGACCTCACTCCATGCTAGGCACCGTGCTTGATGACGGGCACACAGTGATGAACAAGACAGGCACACTCCCAAATGCCTTCATTTCCGTTCCATTCCATTGTTTACTATGTCCAAAATATTCAACCTAACCCAACCAAAATCAACATGAAACAAACTCAAAATGAGACATCAGGGCCGGCCCTGTGGCTTAGCGGTTAAGTGCGCGCGCTCCGCTGCTGGCGGCCCGGGTTTGGATCCCAGGCGCGCACCGACACACTGCTTCTCCGGCCATGCTGAGGCCGCGTCCCACATACAGCAACTAGAAGGATGTGCAGCTATGACACACAACTACCTACTGGGGCTTCGGGGGGAAAATAAATAAATAAAAATAAATAAAATCTTTAAAAAAAAAAAAAAAAATGAGACATCATCACTGTGGCCATTTCAGTAAATTAACAACTTCTTTAGTAGTTCCCTTTTCTAGGCATCTGTGGGAATTACATAGTTGAGTACAGCATTATGGACACTTAAGAGGAGGGGTCTGGAATCAAACCTGGGCTTGAATTCAGGTTGCAACATTTGCTACCTACACGATCCCAGCAAAGCCTTCATTTCCTTGTCTGTAAAATGGGGGTAAGACAATAACAGCAAATCCTCAGAATACTGCTGTGAGGATTAAAATTAAATGAGACCCTATACGTAAAAAGACTTAGCACTATACATAATAAACACTCAGTAAATGTTAAATTAGTATTATTATTAATAACAGATAACCATAAAGTACAAAAACTGTTTGCAACTTGCCAAACATTTAAGGTCTTATATCTATGCCATTTCTCCAGAACAAATATACGTATTTGCATAAATTTGTATATTAACATATAAAAATGCTTTTCAATATAAAAGCCCATTATTAAAACTTTTTATTACCATAACAAGACACCAGTACATTTATGATATCTCTATATATTATATATATATGCAAATGCATTGGCACATATTATCAGCGCATACTGTATGCTGTAAACACATGTTAAGAACCTGTCTGTTGGCCATGGGGGTCTAGATCACCAATTATGATTCTAACTCATCCATTTAAATTTTTAAAAATATTACTATTATTAACACAGCATAGACAAATATCTTAAAATCCAGCCATCTATTAGTGATTAAAAGCTCTATTTATATATACTACTTTAGTCTATAAAGTCCCTTCATGAGTTTTAGCTCATCTAATTTTTTTTTTTTTTTTTTTTTTGGTGAGGAAGATTTGCCCTGAGCTAACATTTGTTGCCAATCCTCCTCTTTTTGCTGAGGAAGATTGGCCCTGGGCTAACACCGTGCCCATCTTCCTCCACTTTATATATGGGACCCCTGCCAGAGCATGGCTTGGTAAGTGGTGCATATGTCTACTCCCAGGATCCGAACCTGCAAACCCCCGGCCACCAAAGCGCAGTGCACGAACCCAACCAATATGCCACTGGGCTGGCCCCTCATCTAATCTTTTTAACAGCATAGTGAGGCAGGCTCTTTACCATTACCCCCATTTCAGCCCCGCAAGGCTGAATTTCCCAAGTGCACAGCTAGTGACAGGGCTGGTCTTAAAGCCAGCTCTTCTGACACCATCACAACTGTTTCATTTACATTGGTCTGGGACATTTCATTAAAAAAAGAAAACTGTGCTCAATAATTTAGGCGTGTCAGAGGACTCTAGAGGGAATTACACATGGCTGACCAGTTTTCCTCTCCTTATTTCCAACTTTAGTATTTCAGGAATTACACGAGTGTGTGTAACTATACAACGCAGATAAGGAGAATTCATCCAAATCTGATTATTTCCTGCATTGGCCAATTAATACCAGAGACCATTTTCTCCCTTACATTTAGTCCTTTGTGTTTAACTTCTTTGTAACCACTGAATTTATCTTAACGTTAGGTCTTGAAAAGACAAGTTAACACAAAATAAATAAAACCACTCAAAATGTGGAAGCATATCAGATCAGAGTCCATAAATTTTTGACACATCTAAAGAATCTATTTAATGTCTAATATACAAACATTAACAAATTTCAGTTTACATTTATGAGGGGAAAAAAAGGTTAGTATTATTGCAGTAGGTGGGTTTGTTGTGTAAACAAGTACTCAAATAATTACTACTAACGGCAGAGTTTTCTTAAATAAACACAGCAGCCCTCAGCCATAATATTGCAGGAGCTCTGCACACGGGAAAAGCTGGAATAGATACTGGCCACGCAGGTAAGAGAGACACTTCCCTGATTCTGCACACGCTCCAACTAAGGCACATACATCGCAACTTATGCTTACATTTTTCAATATTCCCAGGTGTCCCTTTCCCTTCTGAAAAAGCTAAAAGAGACCAACCATGCAGATAAAAATATCCTGCAAGTTCAAGAGCCTAAAAGAAGTTAAAGTGTCCTAAAAGAGAAAAATAATGTAAAGACTTATGATTTTTTTGAACCTAACATTTTAAGTACAACCCACAGACCTGAAACTACATTTTCTTTCTGGGGCTGCTCACTGGCCTCCAACACATCAATCCTGTAACACTGTGAACTGCGGCAATAGATTGGTTCATGCTTCTAAAGACAACAGAATTTTTCCAAGGTTACACACACTGTGACACAAGGAACATTTTTGCAGCATCTTATTTTCATTAATCAACTAGTTTGGGTATTCTACCAGTGCAAACATTATGAACAAAGAAATTTTCATTATCTTTTGAACTTTCCAAAGGCAACCAAAGGCCGTGATACAGTGGCAAAGAGTACTGAACAGGGAGAGCTGAATTCTGGTCAAAATTGTGCTACTGGCTGGTTGTCTGACTTTGGGCATACATCACTTAGGGAGAAACTGAGGTGCGAAGACATTTTATGTACAGCAAAAAATTCTAAGGAACTGCCACTCACTACCATAGGCCAAAAATCTCAAGGTCTTCTTAGAATAGCCTGGGCTTCCAATCAAATAATAATGTAAAAAGAGAGCGAAAAATGTGACGCATGCTATTTTTTTAAATAACAATAACCACTAGTCCTGCTGCTGCTAATTCTAGACACTTACTGAGCCTTCATTAGTGCCCGGCACTGGACTAAGCACTTTCACAGATTCTAACATTTAATCTCTGCAACAACATTGATATTACTTAATAAAGTAGAAGTATTAGAACCCTCAAAAGAACAGAAATTTAAATTTTACAAATGAAAATTTAAAGAAACCTTACCTTTTTCTCTACCTTTCAGACTACACACACCTTTGAGTATTAAACTTACACTAAAACCACATTTATTTTCAAGAATCTGTCTTCCATTTAAAGAATACTGCAATTCAAGATGTTGACAATTACTACAGAAGAATCAAAAAACTCTGGACTTAAATACTGGCACAAAAAAAACCCTCCCATCCTAATTTAACTACTGAATAACTGCCCCCATTCAAAGAAAAGAGAATAGTATTTATATCAGGCCCTACAATAATAGGCTTCTAATGCCTATACTAGCAGTCAATGATGCTGTGTAATTATAAAGAGACCTATATCATCACAGACAAAAAAACTTACAATTGCTAAGTCTAGTTTTGAATATATATACACACACATATATATACACATATATATCTGTTGTTTTACATGTAAATCTTATTATAGTAGCTGATAAAAAACAACAAACTAATCTAAGGTAAACTAAAACACTAGGGTGTTTCTGAAGACTCACTTTAGAATATCAGCAGCATAATAATCATGATATTAGCAACCAAACTTTACTTAGCAGAAAGTTCTTAGATGCTTGGGAGGCTGTGTATAAAATGGAGTAGACAAGAGGGAAGGGTTCTCTGTGCTGTTTAAATCGACTACAGGTCCCAGAATGCAATGCTCTAATCTGGAGTTAAGCAAAAACCACACTGCATCCTGGGACTTGTAGTAAGTAAACCACTTCTCCCTATCACAGTAAGTTTCAAGAAAAGTGAACTAGTATCTAGCACAATCTGACTAGATCTCATTATTAGGGCCTAGTCAAATTCAGATCTAATTTGTTTGTTCTCTGCTCTGGCACAGTTTCTTTAGCACATACTGGAAAAAGTATCAGATAATATTTAGATCAACATTTTCACATTAGGAAAATCTTATAGAGAATAAGCATATAAAAGATATGCTTAAAAAGCAAAAAATATTTGATACAATTTTTAAATTATTTTAAAAACATAATTTTAAAAATAATTTTTTAAAGTTTGGTTGAACAATTTCAAAGCTCTCTATCCCCCTCCTCAAAAAAGATTTTAATTGTTTTACCAGGTTTTCTCTTAACAGTCTTTCAAGTTATGTTTTATAAATAACTTTTCTTGAAGAAAATTCTCGTAAGAAAACATTTCCCATACTCTAATGACTGCCCACTAGGAAATATATTCTTCTAGTAATACATACACATAACACCATCACACAAAAAAAACAATAATACTTAAATTCTTTTTTTGTCAAGTCCTTACTCAATATTACTCCTCACCCCTCATTTCTCACACACATGTTTCTGGAAAGAACACTTAGAAAAAAAATATTCCAACTACAGACCCATTTCTCTCATCCACTGACCTCTTCTAAAAACAGAGATTTTTTTTTAAAGCTATCAATAACATGTCCAAGCAGATAATTTTGAGCTGTAATTTATGTCGACAGAGTTTCTGTATAGACCCCTTATTTTCTGCAAGGCTGAGGAAGGAGGCTGGGAAAGAACCAAGTGCAGTCTGCATCAGGAGGCCTAACACAGGTGGTGGGTTATTTTCAGGCAACAGCACCTTCACAAACATGCTGTGGAATACAGTCCAAGAAATTCCTAACAAGGAAAGATAAGCTGGCACACAAATTTAACACAATCCAGCTAAAAATCACCTGCAGCACATGCTACTACATTTCACCATAAAAGTGACAAGCTACTACAGGATCTGAAGCTTCATCAATACAACATACTGTCCATAAGGCCAGAGACAGCTGTTGCCATGGTTACTATCACCCACTTTTATCAGGAAATTATTGTCATTACTCTGAAGTTTTGGGTACTTATTTAAAATTAAAAAAAACAACAACAAAAAACAGTTTAGGGTTCTGACTGTTAATTGAGTGAAAGAATCAACTACTGTTTGATTTCTAAGTATGCTGCTTTAGAGATGCACATGGTTAACAATACTTGGATCTGCAGCAGAAAAAAATCAATTCCTTTCTGCTGCTCCTTCTCCTCAAGTACTGACAGTTTGTATTCTCAATGCAGCCAAAACAATAAAACAAAACCCATCTTTTTGGCTTCTGTGTTTAAGTTATTTTTCTCCCCTAGGCCCACAAACAGAGGCAAAATAAAGCCTAGATCATCAACCTGTTAGGCCTCATCCCCTTCCTATCTCCACATTACCGGTTCATTTTTTTGTCTACTTAAAAAAGCAGAAAAACATTTCCGTCGATGCTTCCAAAATATAGGAAAGAATAGTTTCCTTCAACAGAGACCTGCTCACTATTTTTTATTTTTAAAAAAGGAAAGACCTTGCAGTGTATTGGAGGGAGAGAAGCGGAGGAGTATTCAAACTGCCAAACAAGTGTCTGGTGTAAGAAAGTTGCTTTAGGAAACCCCACAGGATGACTGAACCTCACACATTATCTCTCAAAGGGAAGAGTTCTCTACCACCTCAGTTTAAGACTGAATTAATAGACAAGTAATATAAAAGTTATTCTTAAAAGTCTATTTCAACAATCTCTCAAAAGATAACTGTTCAAAATTTAATACACAAATGAGAATTACATGAAAGCCTACAAAATAGTATGACCACACAAACATACAAAGGAGAGCAGATGCTATTTAAGAAATAATTATCTACAATAAATTCAATGCACTGTTAACAGATTACCTCCTTAAAAAAAATCTCAAAGCAGCAAAAATACACACCTGGTAAAGTTAAAGTGGTCAAAATATATTGCTAGGCTCCTAAAGAATACTTAAGGCCTACAAAAAAGCCCGTAAGTCAACATAAATCATTAATATTTCCCAGCACAAATTAATATAAAGATTCAAACATGTTTCAAGAAATCAGCTCTGAATATAGACATAAAGAAATTCTGTCAAAAGTTAGAGACCTAAAACTTAAATGCCTTCCTTTTCTCCCTTTGAATAGTAATTAAATACAAAAGCCTTGGGCAAGAAAATACTAAGGATACAAAATTTAAAAGCACATTAATACAACCTTAACTTCAGTATTTCCTCCAAGAAAGCTTTAGTAGTCACTGTCTGTAGGAGGAAAAAGTTAATATTACCCTGAGAGGTTTCATTTTTATCTAAACAGTTAAATGTTTTTTTCACTTCTCACAGAAGCAAGTTTCTGTATTCAATTACTAATTGGGGCTATTTTATAAAGAGCAATCACTTCTAAAATTTAAGATACTACACCTTTTGATATGCTCATAAACACAGGGACTCCCAATTATCTATATTTTATTTTATTTTAGTTCAAATCTGTGAGCAGAGCCAGAACTCAAGGCTCTGAGTTTTAAACTTTTGGGCTATTTTTACACAAAAATATTTTGGTGTACTCCTCTAGATTTGAGTAGTCATTTCCTTATGCATCCCTTTAAAATAGAAAAACAAAAATGATGTATACAAGCTAATGCATAAAGATATACATGTTTTTCACTCTGAAACAAGTTTGGGAGCTTTAGCTAGTAAGAATTGTTCAACCAGTTAGCAGAATCAATCAAAACCTTAACCGTGACATTTGTTACTCTGTGTGTTAATAAGAGTCTATAGAAGAACCCAGGAACTTAAATATTCACTAAAATCAACTACTATCACATCAATGGGGAAATGAAGAAAACCTTTGACAGGGGATACACATTTCACAGGATCTACAAAAGGAAAAATGATCTTTTTTTTGAATTATGAGAAACTGCCTAGGCAGCATTTTTTAAACAAAGCTTCAAAACTGTAACAAAGAGCTTTTTGGTAACCACAGCAGTATTTAAAAAAAAATTCATAAAATGTTCAGGGTGTACTTTTAACGCACTCATTTGCCAAATGATATGGAGAAAGGTAACATTTTAAAGATAGAAGCGTCTATCCGTGTATTAATTAACTATCTCAACAACTTAACATCTGCGTGGTTTCTGACAATTCACAAACAACTTTCACATGTATTATCTCATTTGAGCTCACTGAGAAAAAAGTACAGCATTATGCCTAGCAAACAGACAAAATTGAAAGCAGGTTCACCAAATTTTCTACACATTCCTAAGTTTTTAAAACTTTGATATCAAACTTTACAAGCCACCACAGTAGCATGATATTTCCAGCGATAAATCAATTCACCTAACACTAACAGAGTTTCAAAGGACCACGTGCTGTAAATACTATGACACTACTTCCATGTTTATGTAGTTATTGTTACATGTCACTAAAAGACTTATCTGCAACGACCTATGCCCACAGATAAAACTTTACAGTTCAAGAATCTCAGTCTTTGGAGGCCAACTCAAATACATCAACCACGTGTATTTATAAAGCTGAGTGCCTAAGAATTTATCTATTATGATCACTGTCCATAGTTTCGAGGAAAAAAAGAACACACAAGTCTACAATTTTTTCCATACAATACCTCCCTTTCCAAAATCACAAGTACCATATGTCCTATTTAGTTAATATTATAAGGATGATCACAAAACCAAAAGCCCCAAGTCATACCAACTACTTTTGCCTATAGCCATTGCACATCATTTTTTTAAAGGTGTTTAACACCCCACTCACCAACACAAGACTCACTCTTCAAAATAAAATAATTCTAACAGCACTCTATACCTAAGCGCAGCATCCTTAAGCTAGCCACAATAACAAATCTACTTTGTATATAATAGTGTAAGCAGGTAAAAGGCAGTCAAAGATTTCCATTTCAAATAACAATGTAATTTATTAATGGAATTTTTAAATGGACTTACTCAAAATCTTTTGGAACTTTAAGGTGTTAATCCTGTTGCTTAGTTGAAGCTAAGTAGAGCTGTAATACGTAGCAAGACCCTCAAAATTCAGAGATTTGCTTTATCTTGCTGTAGCACCTCCTGCTGGATAGCATTTAGAGCTCTTCAGGTAAGCAGAAGAAGAGTATTTCTGAGGCAGCTCCTTCCAGATGACTGAATGGGAAAAAGGATGGACCCTTCAAAGCTAAAAGAAATAGGGCCCCGTCCATCACTTATACCTCTTAAAAAACCAAATCTGGCATAGGTGGGAGTCTTTTTAATCTATTACAATTCCAGGTCTATAAAGACCTGAGTCCAAGGTGCAACATGCTTAAATAAAGCTTGCAAAATTACCTAAAAACTAAGTTAAAAAACCTTCAAAAGCACTCAAGCAAAAGACTAATATGGCCAGCCAAGCAATGCCACACATATTGCAAATACTATTACATTAATAAAAGCAAAGGTCTGACATAAAGAAAAGCACCTGGGATATTTTTAACACGTTAGCCAGAAGTTTGTGTTTTGAGAATTTTCTGCACTATTACTATGCTCTTCACCTAAGAATAGTTGTACATCTACAGAAGTTTCAAATACAGAAATTTTTTTAAATAAACATGAGTGTAACTGCATACAAAAATTCCTCCTTCCCATCAAAAGATATGTCCTGAGATTTTAAAATACATTCTTCAGACATTTTAAAGGGTCCCTAATAAGCTAGTTTTAAGCCCATGATGTAGATTCCACATACCAGTGGAGACAGAAAAAGAGAATGGGAAGGAACTTACCAAAATCAAAATGAATAACAGTATTTCCAGTAAAAATGTAGTAACAGTTTCCTACAATGCTGCGAAACCAAGTAAATTGTGAAACTTAAAAAAAGGGGAGGGGGCTGGTCTTCAAAAACCAAAAGAAAAGCTGACCTATTTATTTCCACTGCCCGAACATCAGGGAACATCAGATGTAAACAAACAACATAAACACTGAAAAGGACACTTAGATGTCTTAGCCCCAATTTAGGTCCCCTTACCAGGCCCTCAAAGAAGCTACAGATGTTGATGAGGATCCTCTCTAAAAAAGAGATTGCAGCTACCCGCCCTGAAGAACCCCTATAAAGTCTGCCTATGAAAAGGCTTCCTTCCTAGAGCGCACAACTGCTTTAAAAAAAAAAAAAAAAAAAAAAAAACTTTCATCAGCCCAAATTAATCTGATTCTAATATTCAGCTATCAATTATTAATATATAAATGTTCTTCCTTCTCTAACGTCCCCAGCTCAAGCAGCTACATTCCTGACACCTACTCTTAACGAAAAGGCACAGCTCGCTCCCCGGCTATGGGGCAAATCTTTGAAATCCAAAACACAGCCACAAAGTTCACTGTCAAGGCCAGCGCCGAGGCCCACACACGCCCGGACCTCAACTCCCCTCTGAAATTCTAGAAAGCCATCCTGGCAGGAGACATCATTAAAAAACAACACAATGTGGACGTGCCGAGTGAGATCCTCTACTTCCATACCTAAACAAAGAATATTTCAACATATGACCGGAATATGATGACACCGGATTCACCAATGAAAACAAAACCTGCCTGCCATGAGCAGTCGTACCCTCATCTCAACAACTCAACTACTTAGAAATCACTCTCGGCGCATCTGCACCCTACAACCGGCGTGTGGCCTTCTCCGGGGGTGCCAGCCACAGACAAAGTTGAAAGGAGACCTCCTTCCCCCGGTGCCCAATCCCGAGAGCAACCCCTCCCCTGCCAGGGCCACCTTGCTGCTACCCACCATCGCGAACGTGGTCAGGGGAAAAAAAGAAATCCTAACAGCACCGCTCAGCAGAATAAAGAGACCAAAGAGAGGATGACGAGAAGTGTTGGGAACTGCGTGCACGGCGGGGCTGGACCAAACGGAAAGAGTCCCACTCCGCGCGCCCCTCCCCCCGGCGGGGGCGCGAGCGGGGGAGGGGCGGCCGCGGCCCCTCTCGGAGCGGCCTGGCCCGCGCGGGGTCCCGGGGGCGCCCCGCGGCCGCGGGCGGCGGGGGCGAGTGCGGGAGGGCCGGCCCCGGGGGGAGGGGTGCAGGCAGACTCTCCGGAATAACAAGTTGCAGAAGAAGAAGAATAAGCGGAATTTCCCCACCGCTGCTCCGGCCACCCAAGACAAATGCACCAACACAACACACACACTCTCTCACACACACACACACACACACACACACACACACACACACTCGGGCCCGGCAGCGTCAGCAGCCGCAGTTTTTTTTTTTTTTTTTTAAACCAGATCCCTCAGTCACCAAACAAGATGGTTTTCCCAAAAAAAAAAAAAATTAAATAAATAACCATAATAAAAACTTCCCCCCGACAGCATCCCGGAGGGGGGGAGGTGAAAGAGACAAGGCGACCATCCCCGGGGTGAGGGGGAGCCGAGGGGGGCGGCAGAGGCTCCGCGCCCCCCCCGCCCCCGCCGGCGGCCCCCTCCCCGGCCCCCCGCCGGGACAATGTGACGCCCCCTCCCCGCCACCCCCGGCGCGCCGCCTCTGTCACCCGCTCCGGCCCTGCACTCAGCGCCCAGGCTCCCGAGGCTGCTCATAAACTTACTTCCAATTTATCCTGGGGAGGGGTGGAGGGCAGAGGGGAGGAAGGGGGGAGACCAGGTTTTTCCATTGTCTTTTTTTTAGGGGGGGAGGAATAGGAAGGGCACGCAGGGGGGCGCCCCGAAGGGGAAGTTATTGCTCAAAGCTCAAGTTGACTGAGGGGTCCTGGCGAGAACACCCCCCTTTCCCTCCTCCCTCCCACACACCCCTCCCCTCCCCCTCCCTCCCCCCCACAACAAACTCCAAGCAAGCAGCCCCTGTTCCTCCCAGAGACAAACACCAGAGACAAGACAGAGAGAGGAGAGGGCGAGAGGGGGAAGGGGGAGGGAGGGGAAATAGAGCTACTCCAGAAAAAAAAAAGAGAGAGAGGAGAGTGAGGAGAAGAGAGAATGGAAAAGCTGGGATACTGCACCCTCCTGCTGCTGGCTGGCTGTCCCCCCTGGCAGCTGGAGGCAGGAACTCTGAGCAGGAGAAGCAGGAGGAGGAGGAGGAGGGAACTCTTCTTCATGGGGAGGGAGGGAAGAAGCTGGAGCTGCTGCTGCTGCTTCTGCTGCTGCTCTGGGCCTCTCGCACTTTTTAGATATTAGTGTGTTAAGATGGTAGGTTGTTCCCTTCTCCCTCCTCCTCCTCCTCTCCTCTCCCCCTCTCTCTCTCTCACTCACTCTCTCTCTCTCTCTCTCTCTCTGGGCTGTTTCTTTCCTCCTCTTCCCCAGGCAAGGGGGGGTGGGGAGGAGGGGGTGGGGGGAGGAACTGGATCCTCCTCCTCCTCCAGGAGAGACACACAGGCCCCGGGCCGGAATGGGGTGGGGGCACTCAGAGCAGCAGGAGAGAAACTGTGGGAGACAAACAAGCCCAACTCTTCATCCTCCTCCTCCTCCTCTCAGCAGCAGCAGCGAGCACCACCAGCCCATTCACCACCCGGCCCCGGGCCGCAGCACCTCCGCCGCCTCAGCCCGGGGATCCCTCCGCCCAGGCCCAGACACACTCGCCCGCGCGGGAGCCCGCCGCGCGGCCCCGCCGGCCCGCCGCCGCCGCCGCCGTGCGCGCCCCCGCCGCTCCCGAGAGCCGGGCGAGAGGGACTGGGGCTGGGAAAGCGGGGACGAGGGCGGGGGGGAGAGGAGGCGCCGGGGTAAAGGGGCAGGCGGGGAGGGAGGGGGCTGCCGGGCGGAGTTGTACGGCGGCCGGCCCGGGCCCCCGCGCCTCCGCCCGCGGCCTCCGGGACGCGCGGGCCCCCCCGGGGGCGACGGGGCGGGGGCGGGGGGGGCGGCGGGGGCCCGCGGCGGCGCTCGGGCGGGCGGACTACTTGACGTGTCGGTGCGGCGAATTTATTTCACTTTGCCTAAGGAACGGGGTGTGCTGCGGCCCCCATTGCCTAGGGAAAAAACCCGGATGTAAAGTGAGTGAAACTAAACTAGAGTGAAGTAGGGCAGCAGCAGCCAAACTCCGGTGCAGCGGCAGCGGCGGCGGTGATGGGGCTGAGCACGGAGCGGCGGCGGCCAAACTCTGCTGCCACCGCAGTGATGGGCCCGGGCAGCGCTGCAGCTCGGCTCCCAGGGAGCTGCAGCCGAGGCGAGGCCGGAGCCCGCTACGGCCCCCCCAACTCCGCGGCCCGAGCCCAACTCCCCCTCCTGCAAAGGGGCTTCGGAGCGGCCCCAACTCCCTCCAGTGCAACAGCAGTTTAGAGGGGGGAAAAAAGCCGCGAGGGCAGGAGCGGAGAGAAGGAATGGGGAAGCACTGCAATGGGGGAGCGTGGTCCAGGCAACAGGAGAAAGATGCAACCTCAAGTCGAATGCAACATGCAATCCCCGGCCGCCGCTCGCCCGCTCCCGTCCCTCGCCACCCCGCCCCCTTTCCAAATAACTACCCTTGAACCACTTTATTAGCGTACTTAGTCCCACACTCTCTTCGGGGAGGGGCGGGGGACGGGGTCCTTCGCTCACCTTTATTTATTGCTGCTTTCTCCCCCCTCTCCATGTTTTTTATTCCTAAGTTCTTTTGTTCTAAGGGGGATGATGGCATTTACTTTTCTGCTTTGTGTAGCAGGGCAATCACTGGGAATCGGCCACGTATAATCCGGCGGTTTGTCATATTTTATTAGTGAAAGTATTTTATGCCTGTTCTACCTCTAAGGACTGTAACATGGAGAACTGCAGGGAGGGAAAAAAAATATCAGAGGAATTCTTGTTTTGAGAGATTTCTTGGCGGGGCGGGGGAGGGTCCCCCCCTTTTTTGGAGGGGGTTTATTTAGATTTTTAATTGAGTTTTCAATTTAAAGCTTAATGTTTTTATGTGGATCTACTACTAGATTCTGAAATAACCCCCTACCACAATAAAGAAAAAAAAGTCCAAAATCCTAGATTAAAAAAAATCCCTACTGGACAGTGATATTATCTGTTCTGTGCAGCACGCTGGACTTAACATAGTGTTGGCCTTCGAATGTTAAATAACAATAAACCCCAACCTCCACTGAATACAAATGGGGGGTGGGGGTGGTTTTGTTTTTAAGGCTCAGCACTTTTGTAGCATCTGCCACTACGCATTTTCCAGGCATTGATTAGCCATGCAACTCCCATAGGCATGAAGTCCAGTTTTTGCAGATAAAGAGCAACAGTGGTGAGATGATTTGCCCAAAGTGAAAGTGAGTCATTGACAATCAGAAATAGCCTTGGACTCTATTTGTTACTGGTCACATCTTTTCCGTTAAATGGTATATCCTCCAAGAAATAAACAGTATTTAAAAATAAGTCGATGTTCTTTACCTTGTTATGTACTGCCACCAGAGATGCTTTGAGATCCTTGGATAGGAAGGTATATTCGTACTTCTGCAACCTGCAAAATTAAGTTTAGTTTCTCAAGAAAAAGCAATTTTTAAAAATTCTGATTTCTTAAAGCTAAAAAATAAATAAAAGTATGAGCTTTCTTTTACATGCGTAGGCCATTTAGTACTCTGAGCTTAATGTTTAAAAAAATTCACAGCAGAGAAAGTGTGTAAGAGTTTGAAAGCAAAAATGAAAATCCCTATAAATGATTCAGGAAGGCTGGATGAACTCATAATGTTGTGAAACTAAACCCATAACGCAGTCAAGATGAATAACGGAAGGACAAGTTGGGTAGCAAGACCCAGCTTTACCATCTAGAGATAACCCTAATGTGCTTAAAAGATGAGTGAAGGCAGGGGCCTTTCAAGCTGGACCCTCTAGGCACTGGAACCATCACCTAATGGTGTTTCCAATCAGCCCTGGCTGTCAAAATTTTTCAGATCAAGACAGCTTTAGTGTTCTTTCTGGAAAAAAAAAGTTAAAAAATATTTCAGAATTTCACAGAAAAAATTCAGAAACTCAAAAGGTTCCTGAATGTGTAAATGCTATAGAACAGGGGTCAGCAAACTTTTTTCTGTAAAAGCCAAGATTGTCAATATCTTCGATTTTGCAGACCATACAGTCTCTGTTACAACTTCTCAACTCTGTGCAGTTGTAGCACAAAAACAGCCATAGAGAATGTGTAAACAAATGAGCCTGGCTGTGTCCTAATAAAGCTTTGATTTATGGGCCTTGACATTTGAATTTCATGTACTTTTCATATGTCACAAAATATTCTTTTAATTTTTTCAACCATTAAAAAAATGTTAAAACATTCTTAGCTCTTGGGCTTCACAAAACCAAGAGGTGGGCAGGACTGGGCCCACAGGCTGTTGTTTACCAACCCCGGCTTTAGAAGCCTAAAGTTGACGAGCTGAACTTCTCGTACAAGAGGATGCCTGGTTAATAAGATGTTTGTACAGCAACCAAAAATCAATGTCATGCAAAATCATGTTTTAGATATTTACTCTTAATTAAAATATTTTAACCAAATAGTTGTCTAACACTCCTATAACTATCAAACTCTAAGGAAAATAATCCTCTAGCTTGTGATTTATTGATAGACCATGTTTCCATTTACGTACTCTTCATCACTCTAAGATGGTGAAGAGGAGTGGATTCCAACACCTAAAAAGTGTCACTCCTTTTCAACTAAGGCATCTTGGGCAAGTTACTTAACCTCTCAGAGCCTCAGTTTTCCTAGCCTGTAAAATGCAGCTGTTAATACCTACTTTGTAGGGATACTGAGAAGATTGAATGAAATAATTCATGTAATTAGCACAGTGCCTGGCACATGGAACTCTAATACATCTTTCCCTGTGCCCCCAAATTCATTTTCTGAGTTCACCTAACTCTGGAGAAGGTGAACACGGGGACTCCCAATATCTTGTCAGTGCAGATGTTACATATGAGGTCCAAGGAGTCTCGGGGTGACTCGAGGTTGTGGGGTTGGTATTGTGATATATTTTGGTGGGTCCCTCTCAAGCTCTAACTAAGTGTGTCTGTCATGGGAGACACACTAGCTGTGTGGCCTTAGATAAACACTTAGGCCTTCTGAACCCTGATGTTTCTCATACATAAAATAAAGATAATGACATGTGGGGTTTTTGAAAGGGCTAAATGGCATAAATGCTAGAGGAAAGAAAAAAAGATGAAATTAGTGTAAGTTAGTGAAAATCCCAGAAATAAGCCAAAAATTGGAAGTTTAGTATCAGAAGCTCCTTTGAGGTAATCATTCAACTTTTAGACATGAATGACACAATAACAGCAGGTGCATAATAACTTAGAATTTACTCTCCTACCATCTAGTTCCCCCCCACACAAAACCATTTATTAACCATCAAAATCCTGTTGAGCAAAGGTAAAACTCAAATTTTGAATGTTATTAAATATTGGAGTACGTTTTTAATTCTTATAAAAGTACTTGAAGCTATCAGTGTTTTCCTATATATTTCTCCCTTCTGTTCCAGGCTTCAAGAGGTCATCCAAAGTTCAAGATTCGAAAAATACCTACAGTTTTCTTCTTGTAATTTTATGGTTTCTACTTTTCACATTTACCTTGTTACCATGTATAATTTTTTTTTTTTTTTTTGGTGTAAGATAGGAAGTAGGAATCTAAATAACTTTTGTTTGATAGAAAATATTTAATTAATATTGGGCTTCTATTGGATAATGTAAAATGTCATTTGAAATGATAACACAGCTAGCTCCCTATAAGGACTGTCAGTCTAATGTAGAGATACTGTAAATACAGGAAAAATAAAACAGGTGTTATATATTATGGTATTATATGGTGGCATTATATATTATAATAGAAAATAAAGAAGTTTCTTCTGAATTTTCTTATTTTACAGTTTTATAGAGCATAGTACATGCCATACCCATGGATATTAAGGTCTTTTTGTACTTGTATTTGTATAAGATTGTCTCTGATGTTCTGGAATTTGACAATATTTCAAACAAGTAATGACCCCACCCACCCCCAAAAAAAGGACTAATTGAACCACTTTCTTATCTAATCAACCCCCACACCTGTCCTTCGGCTCAACCACTATTCTTTTTTCTACTTCAGGCTAAAAAGTAACCCCATTGTCTTTTAAAAGGTCAGCTTGAAGAGGATTTGAACTCTGTCTTAAAACATGAGGATGCTACTTCTCCAGTGAGGCAGGGAGGTAACTATGGGAGGTCATCGAGTCTACTTTTCTCATTCTTACTGGTCTGGAATAAATGAAAACCTGGCTATACCAACAAAGTGCTTAGATAAGTAAAGGAGACATATCAATGTGATTTTTAAAGAATTATGACAGCAAATCCCCAGTGACAGGCAGAAGTTGAATATACATTCCTTCTGCCTCACTGTCTCATTGGTTTCTGATCTTTTAAAAATCTCTACTTGAGGGCCGGCCCCGTGGCTTAGCAGTTAAGTGTGCGCGCTCAGCTGCTGGCGGCCCGGGTTCGGATCCCGGTCGCGCACTGACGCACTGCTTCTCCGGCCATGCTGAGGCCACGTCCCACATACAGCAACTAGAAGGATGTGCAGCTATGACATACAACTATCTACAGGGGCTTTGGGGGGAAATAAATAAATAAAATTAAAAAAAAAAAATCTCTACTTGAACCGTCTTGTCTGTGCATTTATGGTAAGCTGAAATAATAATTGGAAATGAGTCAGGGATAACTTGTAAATAGATAAATATTGGTGGATAAGCAGTCGACTTTCTGGAGAATACCTTCAATTTCATTACTTTGCCATAATCTCCAAGGTCAATTTAATCCTAAGAAACTTCAGGTGTGTGTGGGTTTAATAGCATTAACTAGACCAGGGCTCCTCAAACTTGGCGCTGTTGACATTTGGGGCCAGATAATTTTTTGTTGTTGGGGGGCATTTTAGGATGTTTAGCAGCATCCTTGGCCTCTACCCACTAGATGCCAGTAGCACCTCCCCACAGTTGTGACAACGAAAAATATCTCCAGACATTGCCAAATGTCCCCTGTGTGTGTATAGGGCAGGGGGGAGGAGGGTAAAATTGCACTGGGGGCGGTGGAGTGGGGGGTTGAGAACCACTGAACTAGGCCAAACACCATGGATAGATTTAGGTGTGTATTTGCATGTGTGTGACTTTGCCCTCCACAGAAGCAGATCCCAATTCCCTTGCCAAAAGTAAGTGATATAGATCAGGGGGCCTAGGCTGGACATGTTGTTAAAAACTAAAATGGTTTTACACGTGGATAAAGAGAACAGATTAGTGGTTCCCAGAGGGGAAGGGGGTTAGGGACTGGGTAAAAGAGGTAAAGGGGCACATATATATGGTGATGGATAAAAATTAGACTATTGGTGAGCCAGCCCTGATGGCCTAGTGGTTAAAGTTGGGTGCTCACCGCTTCGTTGGCCCGGAGTTCATTTCCTGGTCACGGAACCACACCACCCATCTGTCACTTGCCATGCTGTGGTGGCAGCTCACATAGAAGAACTAGAAGGACTTAGAACTAGGATATACAACCATGCACTGGGGGCTTTGGGAGGAAAATAAAAAGTAGACTATTGGTGGTGAGCACGATGCGGTCTATGTAGAAACTGATAAATAATGTACACTTGAAATTACACAATATTATAAACCATTATGACCTCAATAAAATAATGGGAAAAAAAACTAAAATGGTTTTAATTAGAACTCTAGAAATGTCTGCCTTATAGCTCCTGAGCTGCCAAAGTATCACAGGGAGATCCTCCAAAACTGAAGATGTTAAAAGAATTTTATCATCTTGTTATTTCCACCTTTCATTTATCTATTATCCACATAAATAAATTGTATTGTGGGCCTGAGCAATGACATTATCTAGCGAAAGGCATTCCCAGATTTGGTGTCTGAGAACCTGAGCTTGGGTCTGGGCTCTGCAATTGTCTAGCTAATCACGTTATCTCTCAGGGCCTATTTCCTTGTCCAAAATGGGGAAAATAATAATACTTAGTCCACTGGCTTGTTGTGAGGGTCCAAGCTGTTAATGAGAAGTAGCGGGGCTTATTCTTGAGGAATTAGGAACGTTGGAATCATACAGTTCTGGGTTGACCTTGGGCAAACGATGCAGTATTGTGAACCGCAGTTTCCTTATGTGCAAAATGCAGAAATGATCATATGGCTTCGCAGAGTTGTCATGGAGGTTAAATGAGACAATGTGTGTCGTATGCACCAGATAAATATTATTATTGGTCTTTGGTAAGTTATATCACATTGTAGAAATACATATCATTTTATTGTTATTACTTTTCTGTGAGCATTGAAACCTGGATATATAAAGAATTAATACACCTATATGAGTGCAACTTTGTTATAAATATGTTACATCCCAAATTCCAACCAAGTGAAAGCAGCATTAAACTGTAGTGTGCAGCCTTCTGTCTTCCAAGTTAAACCAGTTAGGGCACAGGTTGGCTGCAATAACGGAAGGTTCTCCTCCCCTTATTGAAATAATGTTCTAATAAGTTTTTTACAATCTCTGTATCACATAAAACAAATGGGGTCAGGCGTAGCACGCCCAGTTAGCACAATGGATGGCCAGTCCTGAACACTTAAACCTGAGTAGGCGCTGTTGCAAAATTCACCTTCCCCAAAAGTGTTGGCAAATTGCATTGCAGTCCTAAAATGGGGTGCAGGGAGGTGTTTTCTAAGTTAAAATATAAATAAGGGGATCTGGGGGTATCTTTTATATAAACTTTTTAATTAAAGTATAACATTCATACAGAGAAGTGTGCAAATCACACGTTGTACAAATCAGTAAATTTTCACAAGGCAAGTGCACCCATGTAATCATTGGGTGTTTTTAAAGGTTAGAGAATTCTGTAATAAATGTGTTTTATCATTGGGGGGGTAAAAAAGGTTATCATGAATTTGAAAGAAAACAGTGGAGATTTTCCAGACAAGGTAGCAGCTGCCTTTGCTGTACAAATGTAATTTTGAATTATCAAATGGCAATACTGCAAAATCATAAATTGGAATCAGATTGCTAAAGTCATATAACCATCTACCACTTGATAGGATTCTAAACAATTAACTTTAAGTGCTTCAGTCTTCTCATCTGTGAAATGGGGATAATAATAGAATTGTTATTAGGCTTACATGAAATAATACTTCTAAAGGTTTGGATGAGTTCTGGCACACAAGCTCTCAATAAATGTAAATTATTATCCATTTAGGATGATGCCCCAAGGGACGATAAGAAGGAAGTTATGGAGATCTCAAGAATTCTCATAGAAAAAAGGGAAATTTTGCACAGAAGAGGAACTGGATCAGAATAGCTAAGGGGTGCTGTCACTGAGCCCTGGGACCAGCAGGGAGGGTTGGTCTGTGGGAAAGGCTAGAGAACGGAGCCTGAGAGAAAGCAGGGTACCTGGAGGTGGCAGGCAGGGTGATGAACCAAGGAGCTGTAAAGATAGTGTGGTTCTGAACAGAAAGCCACAGGGGTGTGCCTGGCATCCAAACAGGGCATGCCCTGATTTTTCAGAGACCAGAGTAAGGTCTAGGAGTGATTGTTTGATGTGGGGCTAGAGAGAGGAACAAGAGAGGCAGCAGCCACAGGAATCATAATCCCCGGGGTCAGAGCCTTGAAAGGCCTGTGCACTGAAGGAAGGGGGCTCGTTCAGGGCTTTATCCAGGGCTAAGAGACGGGAGTAACTTATACCTTAGGAATGACCTCAAACGTCTATCTTCAGGCCTGGCATTCCTTCACACTGAAATAAGATGTCATTGGCTTGAATCGACTTGGATCCTGAGTGAGTGAAAGAGATGCTACTAAAGAAGAAAAGACTGGAGGCAGGGTGGGTCTCAGAGCCTAGATATGGCAGAGAAATGTCCCCCTCTGGATGATGGCAACAAGGAGTGACCCCAAATCCAGCCAGCAACCTGATTTGTCACAGCTGGACCTTAGGATGTCCTTATTTCTGCTTCACTATCTCAATCTTGTAAATGGCTTATCTTTGCTCTAAAGGTCCTTGAAAGGAGGCAATTTGGTTTCTTTTTCCATGATGGGTTGTAGGAGATGCATCACATATAAGATTTAGCAGAACAATTCCAGTGTTCTCACTTTCACGAAGCTTCTGATGGATAAAGAGTATAAAATAACCAAGCCAGGGATGGCAAATCTGTGTCCTGTGGATTTCCCAGAGCCTGCACTTGGCCTCAGAATCCTTCTCAACACAGTGCATCAGGCAGCCATTACCAACCGTTTGGAGCTTGCTCAAGTTAGAAATCCATTTTCTTACCTGGACTTACCTTCGTCCCTTGCTATAATTAATGTACCTATCTTTATCCACATCTTCCAAAGCCCAATGCAAAGAGTATGAGATAAGAAATTTGCCAGGGTTCAACCTTGCATATGTAAATTAAGCCATGGATAGGTAACAATTGCCTCTCTATTTAGGGACCTGTTCTCATATTTCTGAGTTTATAACTGATTTATGACCTATAAATAGTCACATCAACTTCATTGCTGAATAATTTACATACTGAGGTCATGCCCTCTGGATGAACCTGACACCCATTAATGTTAAACTAATCAGCCGTGTGCATCCAAACTAGAACACTTGGAGAACCGCACCCCAAAGCAGAGGGAGTGGAAAAGCAGAAGGCCTAGATTTTATTCCCTCCTTTTAAGTCCAGCCAATTTACTTTCCTTTTAGCTTCATCTCTAAAATGGGATATTATTTTCCCAGAGGTGGCAATATTAAGAGAACTATTAACATAATAAATGTTTTTAAGGCTCTCAGAACTCAAAAACTTTGAAGCATTATTTTTGTAAGATATAGCTCTGTTTGGTGAAAGCCATATTACCCTCCAGTGCTAAACAGAGGTTGATCATTTCTGTTTTACACTTCCTTACATAAATAAGCCAAATCTCTTCCGCACTATGGTATCAGTGAGATGGGAGACAGGTTGCTTACAGCTTTTGGGTACAGTCCATGTTGTTCCCATCTGTAAAATGGACACCGCTCATTTTCCTCTCTTTGCCTGCAGAGAACTGATGAGATAGAAGTGGCAAAAGACTAAGTTTACTGAAAACTGGTGCTGTAAGTGAAAGAAAGAGGAATTAATTAAATTTAACATTTAATTTAAAATAACACTACTTGTACCATCCCAGCATCTTGGTTGGTGTATGAAACCAAAGGTAGTAGTGGGTTAGGGACTTCGGGCTAAGAATTACATTGGTGGATATGAGATAACACAGAGAGGTAGGGACCTGAAACAACATTATGTTCTCCTAACATTGAGAGGGAGAATTAAAAAACAAGAATTGTTTTCCAATAGCCACTTGGGGACTTTTGACTCCCCGAAGGTGCAGGGGTTATGAGTCTGAGAGCCACAAACACTTTATTTTCATACTACTTCCTCAATTAGCATAAGCACAAACTTATTATTTTTCCAAGTACATTGTGTTGCTGCTGTTCATCTAATAGAAAAGAAAAACTCATTCCAATTCCAATCTGGAGGAATATTACATTTCCTTTGATAAACGTCCGTCGTTTGATGAGAACAGACCCATTCCAAGCTGAAACGCTTCAACCTAAGCTTTGTGACTAAAGACAGCTCATTTCATCCGGGAGTGTCTTCGCCTCGGCAGCCTAGGCAAAACCAAAAAGATTACAGAACAAACCCAGCTGAGAGCGAGACAACATTAACACAGCGATTTTGTGTTCATCTGTTCTTGGAACCCAAGTCAGTTTACAAAAAATGTTGCTTTAAGGAAAAATGTTTTGTCCTGAGAATTGTGAGTAACCAGAAAAAGCAAGCAAGCAAACAAAATATGATAGATAGTAGGTAATACAAGTGGGGACTGCTTCCCATCTAATTTTAGAGCTAATTTTTAAAATGAAAGTTTCTAGGGGCTGGCCCTGTGGCTTAGCGGTTAAGTGCGCGCACTCCGCTGCTGGCGGCCCAGGTTCGGATCCTGGGTGCGCACCGATGCACCGCTTGTCAGGCCATGCTGTGGCGACGTCCCATATAAAGTGAAGGAAGATGGGCACAGATGTTAGCCCAGGGCCAGTCTTCCTCAGCAAAAAGAGGGGGATTGGCATGGATGTTAGCTCAGGGCTGATCTTCACACAAAAAAAATAAATAAAAATAAAATGAAAGTTTCTCATTTTTTGTTTTACCAAACTTCCAATTTCAGAGAAACTTTATCCTCATGACTGATTGGATTTTAATTGGAAATAGCTGCCAAAACTTTAAATCTAAATTTCTCCACCTTCTCAGATGCTTTTAGCTTTTTGACACATCAGGGTGTCTTAAAATTCTGTGAACTGGTAATCCAGGCCTCAGTTCTGCTGTTCACTAGCTGTACACTTGAAAAAGCCACTGGCTTAACAGGTTTCAGTTTTGTCATCTTTAACACAAAAATATCTGTATCTTATCACACCAGGATAGTTGAGGGATTGAAAACAGGGATCCCTAAAATTTTCCTAATGAGGTTTTTTTCCCCCAGGAAGACTTACTGTTAATTATTAACAGTAAAAATAACAGCCGCCATTTACTAAGCATTCTGGACCAGATGTTTTGTACATACTTAAAATTTTATAGATAAGAAAACTGAGGTGCAGACAGGTTAAGTAAATGGCCCGAAGTCACATAAATAGTATATGGCAAAACTGGGATTCTTGCCCCTGGCTACTCATGTGCAGATCCTGCTTTCTAATGGGAATTCCCAAGAGCCACAAGGAAGGAGATGTGGGGTTGTGCCAGGCTAAGACATGAATCAGGCAAGGCTTTAAGAAGAATGAAGGGACTTGAGCAAGGGTCTCCAAAGAAGAGCAACTCACCTTCTCTTTGGCAAAAAGAAGTAAGTCTTTATCCCACATAGGAAGACACATGGTGTAATGGAAAATGTGGAGTCTGAAGTCAGAACAACCGGGGTGAGAATCTTGGCGAAGTTACAGCTTAGCTGAGGGGCCTTGGACAGGTTATTTATCCACTCTTAGCCTCATTTTTCTCGTCTGTGAAATAGGAATAATAATACTTGCAGAGTTGTTTTGGTGGTTAGAAATAATCCATGTAAAGTGTCTTGCACATAGTAGGCATACAATACACAGCAGGCAAAATATCATAGCCTTGTGTAAGCTTGGCAGTGTTTCCCAAAGTATGTTGTTGGTGGGCATTTGGTAATAAAAAGAGAAAAAGTGAAAGAAATTTTAAGTGAGAGCACATTTTGGCCATCAAGTAAATCTGGGAGATGCTGTCAAACAAAGTAAAACTGTTTCTTTACTGCAGGACTTCTCAGAGCCTTGAGATTGCAAAGATGCCTTAGGAATCTCCAAGAAGAAGCATTTTCCCAATTTATTTGATTATACAGCCCCCCCCTTTTTTTTTTTGCTGAAGAAGATTTGCCCTGAGGTAACATCCATGCCAATCTTCCTCTATTTTGTATGTGGGTCGCTGCCACAGCATGGCTGCTGTGTGGTGTAGGTGCGCACCTGGGAGCCGAACCCACAAACCCAGGCTGCCAAAGTGGAGCGCGCCAAACTTAACCACTACACCACAGGCCGGCCCCTATATAGCCCCATTTTTTATGGAGCACCTTACAGGACTGGTGTTCCTGCGAACACATGTTAGGAAGCGCTGGTCTGGTGAGTTTTGGAAGAAAAAGCTGGATTTCTCAGGTCCAATCGTCATGTTGCATTTACTATTTTGTAGTAGCTCCAGAGCCGCCTCCCTTCTCCATTTATTTCTCCCTAAAATAGGACTTCTCCTTTTTACAAATGTCACAGAATGAAGCTCTAAAAAGTGATTTCCAGCATGCATTCAAGTGAAAAGTTCAGCTCCCAACAGGACCGGGCAACATCCACAAAGCTAACCAAGGAAGGCCCATGGGGCCAGGGCATGATTGGGCCTCTCAGGATGGCAGGACACGGCTGCTTCTTCCCTCCTGCCAGAGGAGCTTAAAAAGTGCAGGTTACTCCCCAGACCACCAGAAGGCACTGGCATGGGGAAAACAGACCCTGTCACTTACCCAGAGAGTAAGAGGCCACCCCATCCATTGTGGCCCTGCTTAGGCTCCTGTCCGTGCACTTGGCAAAGGCCAGCCCAGCCCAAGGAGGGGGAAAGAATTAAACAGAGGATCAGCTTTTTATTTTCATGTAAAAAGCACTTGCCCTCGGGTTATAAATGTTATTGCATTTGTGTAGCACTTTACTGCTGCCCTCAGCTTGCGAGCATCACAGGATCCCAGTGGCGGTACTTTTATAACCTTGATCAATAGCTTATTTCTATCGCCTTCAGTCCCAGCTGCCAATCCGTTCTGTATCATGTGGGAGGCAGACTTTGCTGCTCTCCAGCTGTACATGCTATGAATGTAAACTGTGCGAGTAACATATGCATGTGTGTGTGCATTGAGTGGGGGACATGGGATTTTTAAACAAAGATGACAAAAATGGGCCCCTTGTTCTGGGAGACTACCACAAAACTGGGAGATTTCTCTCTAGTGAGTGCTTCTCTCTCTCTCTCTCCCTCTCTCTCTCTCCCTCTCTCTCTCTCTCTCCTTCTCTCTCTCTCTCTCTCTCTCCCTCTCTCTGAAACACATGCTTGGTATTCTTTAGCTCTCTCTCTCTCTCTCTCTCTCTCTCCCTCTCTCTCTCTCTCTCCCTCTCTCCCTCTCTCTCTCTCTCTCTCTCTCTCTCTCTCCCTCTCTCTCTCTCTCTCTCTCTCTCTCTGAAACACATGCTTGGTATTCTTTAGCGGGTCAAGAGAAATGAGACACGATTCTCTCTTGTTTGTGTGTTTTTACTTATGCATATTTGGGGGTGGTGGTGAAAGGTGGCATGGAAACATGTAAGTTCCAAGAAAGACAGGGCCCTGGCTGTTTTGTTAATCACCCCTGCATTTCCAGCCCCTAGCCGGAGCCTAGCACAAAGTAGGTGATCAGGAAATATTGCTTGACTAAATGAATAAATTCCGGTTTGCAATGGGATGGGAGGAGCAGAGTTCTGGAACATGCTCCTGGAGCTGCCTGAGCAAAGAGCAAAGGATGAAGGCTTTATGTTGCCAGCAGCACTGGGGCCCATAAAGAGCTACTGTGTCTGCTTTGTTTAAGCCCCCTGCTAGGCACCTGGGAACCGCGGAGAACTAGGACTGCTAAGTGTAACCAGCTTCTACCTTTCGAGAACTAGGACTGCTAAGTGTAACCAGCTTCTACCGTTCTATTTTTCCTCAGAGCAGAGGCAGCCAGGCACCCGCTTAGAGGCCAGACACCTTGCCTAACCTTCTTCCCCCTGCCCCCGCAGAAGCCTGTTTTAGGTCCAAGCCACTCTAGGAGAGGCCTTGCAGCAGGACCCCAAGGCTCCCCAACATTCCCCAGCACCAGGAAGCCGACTCTGGCTTGCAGTAAGGCAGCCAGGCCTGCCCTTGTCTGAACCTGCGTCCTTGAGACTCAGCCACACCTCTCCCGGCTTGGCGGCTTGGCGGAGGGATGTTGAGGTGACATTTTTCTCCCTGCCACTCAGCATCTTTTAAACAGTCCTCCTCCACCTTGGGAGAAGACGCAAGAACTCGCTGCAGACTGGGGCCAGGGAAGCTGCAAGTCCCTCTCTCCCTGGAAGGGGAATTCATCACAAGGGAAAAAACACACTTCCGTGAAAAATAAGAATCTGGGATGTCTGTCAGTTGTTTCTGGCAAAGTTCTTTTGGTTGCCAGTGGTAGAAATCCACGTGTAGCAGAGTTAGTGAACGGGGACCTTGTTGGAAGTGTATCAGAGGGTCTCATGGGGCCGGGTCAGTGGGCTTCCGAAGGACCTGGCCCTGAGCCCTGGAAAGGATAGGGAAGCAGGAGCAGCGACGCCCCATGTCTGCCTGCTGCCAGCTGCACTGGAGTTTCCTCCACCCTCCAGTTCAACTCGCAATTCCCAGCCTCGGGGGCATGTGGCAGGAGGGGAGCAGGAGGTTGGCACAGGCCCTTTTGGCTCTGGACCACACCGCCTGTAGTGCACCATGAATTAATATTTTTAATAAATCCTGTAATTATCTTGCGAACAGAACATTTTTGTGGCACTGTATTTTTTGGTGTTAAAAGCCTTAATTTGTTCAATATAAACATTAAAAATATACTATCGTTTTTGTAACCGTGTTTCTTTATTTCTTAATGCCCCAAGAGCCTCACAAAATACAAGTGGGATCTACCGCCCCGACTAGGAGGGGTGCTCTGCTCTGTGTGGCCCCCTCCCCACCCCCAGGGGCCAGCTCTCAGGCCCAGTTCCAAATGTCTAGGACACAGACTTTGTCCCACTCAGCTGGGGCCAGAGGTTCACCCCAGGACACTAGACTGTGATACTGCAAGCCCCCTTTTGTAGGCAAAAGAAAAGAGGTCGTATGGGCTGGACAGACAAACACCCCCCAATTTATCTACTGTACTCTCCTCTTTGTGGGCTCACCCTGTGCAGATGCTGCACGTCTCCAGCTGGGCGAGCAGAGGACCCAATGACTGCGGAACGGAGGAGGGAGCTCACCTTGGAGCTCAACTTTCATGAGTGTGTAGGACGCTGTTTTCATCCAACCTTGTCTTTCTAGTGCATTGCTTCTTTTCCTTGATCGCGATATTTCTCTTTATTCTTTATGGTTTGTTTTATCATATCTTTTCTTTTGAGTTGTCTGAAATCTTTGTGGCACGACAAAAGACAAAAAAGTTAAAGAAATGTTGAGAGTTTGTACTTAATGTCATTGAATCAACACACATCATGTGGGCTCCTCAGGATCGTAACTGCCCTTCCTTCCTCCCTCCCTCCCTCCCTTCCTTCCTTCCCTCTTTCTTTTGTTTTTGAGTAACATTTTTCTGTAGGAGCAATACAAATATCTTTTAAAAAAAACAAAAAAACTTTTTTTAACAGTGAAGTATGAGCAATAAAATAAAAATCAATCAAATTCCCAGCACACACCCTTGCGCCCCCCCCCACCCCCCCCCGCAAAGAGATGACACCAAAATTTGGTGTACAACTTTCCAGGTATTTTCAACAAATTAGCCCCACTCTTAAAACAACCCTACTATAACATTGACTTGTATCCTATTTTTAAACTTAGCGATATATCACGTTTCTTTTCACATCATTGCATATTATTCTGGAAAAATTTTATTTCCTAAAATGGAATCTATGTTTTCTCGATGTATAAGATAGTCAACCAATGCAGAGAAATAAAGATACCCTCATAATCCTACATCCTAAAGATAATCATTATTATTAAAAAAGAAAGCCTTCAAGTTTTTATGTATATATAAACATATACTTATATAAACAGAATCATAACACATAGTGTTTTGTAACCTGCTTTTTCCTACATATGGCTAGATCATGAGTGTCTTTCCATGTCAATACATATAATGCATCATCCTTCTTAATAGCTACATAGAATTCCATTCCACTGAGTGAATGTTCATAATTTATTTAACTAATCACCTATTCTTGGAAACATTTGAGTTATTTCCAATTTTTTTACTATTCTAAGAAATACTGCACTAAACATCATTGTATACATATCTTTGTCACATGTCTGATTAGTCCCTTAGAAAAAATTCCTAAAAGGAAAATTTCTGAGAAAAATAGGATATATCTTTTAAAATTTGATTCATATTAATAAATGGCTCTCTAGGAAATTGTACCAATTTATGTCACCAACATTTACGAGATAAGATGATTGCTCCATGCCATCTCCAACACTAGCCATTATCACTCTTTTTTATCTTTGCCAGTATGATGGCTGAAAAATGATATTTTATTGTGATTTCAATCTGTGAGTCTTTGATTATTGGTGAGGTTGAGCGTGTTTTTATATCTTTATTTGTCAGGTGAATTTAATTTATGAATTATCTGTTTATGTTCTTTGCTCATTTTATTTTATTAAAGTATCCTTTTTTTCTTGTTGGTTAGCAAAAGTCCTTTATATATTAACCTTGACATCTACGTTGAAATTATTTTTTGTCACTTAGTTCATTGTGTCTTTTGCCATAGGAAGTTTTTATTTTTATATATTTGTATCATCCCTAGGTAACAGAAAGTCAAGTAACAGGGACTTAAACCATAAAATATTAACTATTCAATTAACCTGAAATCAAGAGGTAGGTTATCCCAGAATTGCTTTGGTGGTTCAGGGATGTCATCAGTCTCTTTATATCTTTCAGATTTGCCATCTACAATGTGTTGACAGTGTCTCCCCTTGTAAGACGAGATGGCTGCCACACCTCCAAATATTACATCCTCATACTCCAATTAGGAAGGAAGAAGATGAGGACAAAAACCTTCTTTTCATTTCACAGATATATTATCTCATCAGGAAGGAAAATCTTTCCCAGTAGTCTCCAGCAGATTTTTATTTACATTTCATTGGTTACAGAAGTGTCTGCCAAAATAGTCAAACCTGTCAATCATTTCCTCCATGACTTATGGCTTAGTGTCATATTACCCAAGGCCCCTCCCACCTCCAAAATTCTTTTAAAATGTACCCCAGTATTATCTTCTTGAAATTTCAAGTTTTTTGTTTATTTTGTTAATTTCCAAATCTTTAAATTATCTGAAATTTATTTTTGAGATTACTTTTTTTCCTAAGGACATTCAGTGATACCAACAACTTTTATTAAATAATCAATACTGTCCCCTACCACATTGAAATACCATCTCTATTATATACCAAATTCCCCTGTATTCATGGACCTGTCTCCATTATCTGTCTTTTCCTGCACCCTACCACAATGTTTTAATCACTATAGTTTTACAGATCATTTTTGTATCAGGTAGAACGAATTATCCTTTTTTCATTATTTTCTTGGCTATTCTCCATTTGTTTATTCTTCTAGATAAACTTTAGAATTAGTTTAACTAGTCCTCTCCCCTCTCCAACAAGTGTTCTCTCTAGGCATTTTGATTGGAATTACATTAAAATTATAGATTAATTTTAAAAGACTTCACATCTTTACCAATATTTAGTCTTTTCTTCCAGGATCATGGAGCATGCCTCTCCATTTTTCAACTCTTCTTTTACATCTTTTAGCAAGGTTTTATAGTTTCTTCATAAATATCCATTTTTGTTAAGCTTATTTGTAAGTATTTTATTTTTTATGCCAATTGTGAATGGGATCTTTTACGCCAATAGGAAAGCTAAGGAAGGACCATTCTTGCATTCCTTAAATATACCTTATTTGGCTATGATTATTTAAAAATATTGCTTCATTCAATTTGCTAATAGTTTATTTAGCACGTATTCCCAAGAGAGCCTGGGCTGTAATATTTTTATCCTTTGAAGGATTTTTATAATAAGATTTGCAAAGTTTCTAAATGAATTAGAGAAGCTGATCTCTTTACCTTACTCTAGAACCATGTTATCCGATCTGGTGGCCACTAGCCATGTGCAGAAAGTGAGCAATTGAAATGTGGTTACTGCAACTGAGGACCCAAATTTCTAATTTAATTTAATTTCAATTAACTTACATTTAAATTTAAAAACTGATCCTCAGGGGGCTGGCCCAGTGGCCTAGTGGTTAAGTTTGGCGCACTCTCCTTTGGAGGCCTGGGTTTGGTTCCCGGGTGTGGACCAACACCACTTGTCAGCCATGCTGTGGTGGCGACCCACATACAAAATAGAGGAAGATTGGCCACAGATGTTAGCTCAGGGCTAATCTTCCTCAGCAAAAAAATAAATAAATAGGGGGCCAGCCTGGTGGTGCAAGCAGTTAAGTGCCCATGCTCTGCCGTGGCGGCCCGGGGTTTGCTGGTTCAGATCCCAGGCGCGCACCAATGCACTGCTTGGCAGACCATGCTGTGGCGGTGTCCCATATAAAGTAGAGGAAGATGGGCACGGATGTGAGCCCAGGGCCAGTCTTCCTCAGCAAAAAGAGGAGGTTTGGCAAATGTTAGCTCAGGGCTGATCTCCTCACAAAAATAAATAAATAAATAAATAAATAAATAAATAAATAAATAAATAAATAAATAAATAAACCTGATCCTTGATTTGGTTACGAAAAAACTTTTAAGTATGTTTGGAAAAACGTGAGTATGTGAATCTACTTTAAAACTGTAAATTTTACGAAATCTGAATCTTCAGAGGTCAGTATTTCTGTTGAAAACTTAGTTTCTGAATTGAAATATGCTGTAAGTATAAAATATAAACTGAAGTTTGAAGACAGTGTGAAAAATAATGTAAAATATCCCATTAATAATTTTTATATTGATTACATGTTTAAATGATAATATTTTTGATATATTGGGTTAAATAAAATATATTATTAAAATTATTTTCACCTCTTTCTATTTTTTTATGTAGTCACTGGAACATTTTTTTTAATTAATTTATTTTTATTTATTTAGTGTGTGTGTGTGCGTGCGTGCGCGCACGTGAGGAAGATCAGCCCTGAGCTAACATCCATGCCAATCCTCCTGTTTTTGCAGAGGAAGTCTGGCCCTGAGCTAACATCCGTGCCCATCTTCCTCCACTTTATATGGGACGCTGCCACAGCATGGCTTGACAAGCAGTGAGTTGGTGCACGCCTGGGATCCGAACCTGGGCTGCCAGCAGCTGAGTGCGCACGCTTAACCACTATGCCACGGGGCTGGCTGCTACTAGAATATTTTTAATTATATATAAGGGTCACATATTTCTATCGGACACCATTGCTCTAGATTTTTGAATAATAGGAATTATCTGATCCTTAACATTTGCTAGAACTACACTTGTTTTTTATAACTACATATTGTCCCATCAAATGGATGAACTAAATGTGTTTAACCAATCTGTTGTTGTTGAATATTTGTTATGTCTTCCTTTCGCTCTTTTTCTTTTTCTTCCTTTCTTTCTTTCAAAAATTATAAACAATTTTGTATTTAACAAGTTTGTGGCTGTACCTTTGTGTAGTGGAATGACATGATCAGATTTGCTTTTCGAAAATCACTTTGGTTATATTATAGAGAACAGTTTGGCCAAGACCAAGCACGGATTTGGTTAGGAAGCCATTGCAAAAGTTCCGGGGAAATGGGGCCAGTGGAGATGGAAAGACATGGACACTTCCCAGAGATATTTAGGACGCAGAGCCAGCAGGACCTGGAATGGATTCGATACTGGAATCACGACAAGGAAACCATCAAGCACAACTCCTAAGGTTCTTGTTGGGCAACCAGAGGTTGGTAGATAGTCACTGTGTCGGGAATCCTAAATAAGAGCTAGTTTGGGAGAATAAGCTCTTGAGTTCAGTTTTGGAAGGGTGAGTTTAACATGCTCTTGAGGCAGCCAAATAGAGATGTGGAATAGACAGGTCTAGAGCAAGAGGAGAGGAGAGGATGGAGATAAAATTTAGAAGTCATTGGTGTATAGACAATAGTTGAAGCTTGAACGGATCTAAATCAGATTGTCTGGGGAGAGAATGTAGATTGAGAGATCTGTATGTTTGGGGGAGAGGTGACTAAGACCAAGCCTTGAGGAACATCAATATTTAAAGCCAGGAGGAGAAGGAGGAGTCAGGAACAGAGACCGAGAGAGAGCCAGAAGTGTAGAAGCAAAGCCAGGATAGTGTGGTGTAGGTTGTCAAGGAAGCCAAGCAAAGGAAGTATTTTAGAGAGAATCAACAATTGCTGAGAGGTTATATGAGATGAAGGACTAAAAAAATGCCTATTGCTCAATCTCACTAATAATCAGGGAACTACAAATTAAAACAACAAGACATCACTCTTCACCCACCAGATGGTCAAGATTTTCAAGATTAATAATATCCAGTGTGGGCAAAGATAGGGGGAAGCATTACTCTCACATCCTGTTGGCAGAAATGTAATCGTACCAATTTTTTGGGTTGTCTTGGCAGCATGTATCAAAATACAAACTACATACACTCTTTAACCCAGTAATTTCTCTCTAAGTATCTGTCCTAGGGAAATACTCATGTGCAAGAGGTTGGGATTACAATACTGTTCATGCAGTATTGTTTGTAAAACTGAAAAACTGCTAATAACATAAATGTCTTTTGGTAGAAAGAAAACGATGGCACATACTATTAAATACTGGGCAGCAGTTTAAAAGAATAATGTAAATTTATATACACTTAAATGGAAAGCTTCCCATGACACAATGAAGTGAAAAAGTCACAGAACAGTATATATATGTAGTAAAAGCCTGTTGATACACATTTAAAAACCTGTATGTTGGTGTATTTAGATTTATATAGGCATCAATTCATAGAAAAATGTCTGGAAGGATTTCTAGCAAACTTAACAACATTTAACCAAGAAAGTGGTTAAAGGTTAGTAAGAATGGATGAATTAAGACTCGCTTTTACTCTCTATACTTTAGAATAGTTTGTATTTTTAAAACAAATATTCATTAATGAATTTTTCATGTTTTTGTGTTTTAATGCCCATGGGATTCAGGCACATAGAGATTATTGGTGAGTTTAGCCAGGTTGTCTCAGGGATGAGTGATGGGGGTGGAAACCATATTGGAGAGGTTTTCCTAATACACTTGTATTCTACTGTTACCCCCATTACATCTGTCACAGCTATGCCTGAGCCAGGCTCTGGGGGCACAGTGGAAAGAATATGAGCTCAGTGTTATTAGACCCAGATGGAGATCCTGGTACCACCTTGTACTAGCTGAACCTCTTCTTATCTGTCTGTTTAATGGGAGCATTCACTGGGTTTTGTAAGGATTAAATGAGATGATATTATATCACAAACACCATTCAAGGGGTCAATCATATTATCACAACACTAAATCCTGGGGCCCCAAACTCACTTATTGTCCCGCATCTTGAAATGACCTCTTCAAGTGCTCATCTCAAGCAGCCAAGGCTTTCCCAGGACCTGGTTTCATGCCTGGGAGGCTTCATCTCACCAGCCTGCCCCAGCTGACTGGTAGTGGCACCTTGGGGAGCTGTGTTGAGGAGGATGCTCAAGGCCGGTAGGTAAGTGCATCATAATCCATCAGCAATGTCTGAAGTGGAGGAAGGAGGGGGGAGGTGACACATACATACCTCCTATTTACACAAGGCAGTGAAAGAGCCAAAGCCTCCCTCCCTCCCTCCGCCACGTTTTCTAGGAATTTGACCCCTTTCTTCTCTTTCTTTCCGCCTTTCAGCCATTCTTACTATCCACTGGTTCTATCTCATCTTTTCTGAGGTGTTGACCTCCCTACTATGTCTTCCAGAGATATCTGTGTTTATGAAGGGCTTTAGGAAAACAGAAAAGCCTTCAAAATTCCCCCAAATGAATCTTCAGTGGTGAATTAGCACAGTGAACGACAGTCACTGAAATAATTTTGGGCCCAGAGTTTTATCCCTAACTTTTAAATCACACCTCGGAGGTAGCTTCCTTTTCTGCTCCTTCTAATGTCAACAGGACCCTTCGAGCACCCTGACGACTCCTCTGATGGCATCCTCCCAGCCCGGACTAGCCCCACCGCCCGCCTGCCCAGGTCACAGGGCCAGCCTGCCCTGGAGGCGAGAAAGCTCAGATGGACGTCAGCCGGCAAGAGGAGCCTTCTGGAACCCCCAGCTTCTCACTTCAGTCCTCACCAACTCCCATCTCTTCGCTATAGGCGCTTAACAAACAAGACGGCGGCGTGTGGGACATGAAAGGGCTTGTATGCGTGTTTCATAATGATGACAGTGATGGCGGCTTTTATGGGGGCCACCTGGGACGCAGGCCCCAGCTCCTGTGTGGGGACTTGAGCCGTTTCCTTTGCCTCTTCCACATGCATAAAATAGTCCCTCCTCGCAACAATTTCTTAGTCTTAAAACTGACTTTCCTAGAAGGGTGTCCTTTCGTTTTGTCTATATTGTTAGATTTTTAAAATAATGATTACACGTTATTAGAAAAATAGAGATTTTTCCATTTTGGCGGGGAAAAGGCACGGACTTTCTAACAGCTTTCTCTGCCTCCATCCTTTACGGCTGAGTTATTTCCTGTTTGCTTGTCTTTCCTGGGTGACAGCTACATATAGTTTAAGAGTATTTGCCCTCTTATCCAGAGCGTTTGGTCTCATTAACCCATTGGCAGAAAGTACAAACAGCTTTACCGACAGTGCTTGAAAGACTTTGGAGTGAGGAGCTGTGAATACTGTGAGCGGCAAGAGCCCAGCAAATGGGCCCAAAAAGCTGGATAAGAATGGCATTTTTAGAGCCGGCCCGTGGCTTAGCGGTTAAGTGCGTGCGCTCCGCTGCTGGCGGCCCGGGGTCGGATCCCGGGCGCGCACCGACGCACCGCTTCTCCGGCCATGCTGAGGCCGCGTCCCACATACAGCAACTAGAAGGATGTGCAGCCATGACATACAACTATCTACTGGGGCTTTGGGGGGAAAAATAAATAAATAAAACCTTTAAAAAACAAAGAATGGCATTTTTTGTTTGGAAAGGAAACTCTAATTCTATTTATCCTAAGTTGCCTGTTCCTTCATTTATTATTATTTTTTATCATCTCTATTAGTTTTCTATTGCTGCATGACAAATTACTACAAACTTAGTGGCTTAAACAATACCCATTTATGATCTCGAAGTTTCCGTGGGCACGTGTTAGCTGGGTCCTCTGCTCAGGGTCTCACACGGCTGCAATGCAGATGGTGGCCAGGGCTGGGGTCTCATCTGAGATGAGCTTGCGCAGTTGTTGGCAGAATTCCCTCCCTTGGAGCTTGCTTCTTCAAGACCAGAAGGATCTCTGATCTCAGCAAAAGCCTAAGCCTTCTTTTAAAGAGCTTACCTGCTTAGGTCAGGCCCACACAGGATAATCTTCCATTTGATTAACTCAAAGTCAACTGATGAGGGACTTGAATTACATCTGCAAAAATTCCCTCACTTTTGCTGTATGACGTAACCTATGAAAGGAGCGATAGCCATCATATTCACGTCCCACCCACACTCAAGGGAGGGAGATTATATAAGGGTCATTGGAGGTCATTTTAGAATTCTGCCTGTCACATCATATGTTTACACTGAGCCATCATAGACAAATGAGAAAACACAGGTAAGCAAAAAGAAAAATGAATTAAATAATTGGAAATGCTACCACTTAGAGATAAGCTCTCTTAGCAAGCTGATCTAACCCTCTTCATTTTTCCCATATGAATAAGTATTTTTAAAATGGGATTATTGCATACATGCTATTCTGTTACCTTTTTTCACTCTAACAATGTTTTGAAAATATCTTTCTATATCCACACATAAATATCTATTGCATTCACTTCAAGAGCTGTAGCACACTCCATTTTATGAAGCTACTGTAATTTATTTAAGTGGCCCACTATTTAGGGGGAGGGGGTATTTAAGAAAACACTTTTTATTTTTGAACAGTTTAAGATTTACAGAAAAATTGTGAATATAGATAGGACAGAGAATTCCCATATACCTCACACCCTGTTTCCCCTATTATTAACATCTTACATTAGTATGGTACATTTTTTACAATTAATGAACATATTATACATTATTATTCACAAAAGCCCATACTTTATTCTAATTTCCTTGATTTTTACCTAATGGTCTTTTTCTGTTCTGGGATTCCATCCAGAATACCACATTACATTTAGTTGTCATGTCTACTAGGCTCCTCATGGCTGAGACAGTTTCTTAACTTTCCTTGGTTTTGATGACCTTGACAGTTTTTTTTTTTATTTTTTGGTGAGGAAGATTGTCCCTGAGCTAACATCTGTGCCAATCTTCCTCTGTTTGTTTTTGTCTTTGTGAGGGAAATCAGCCCTGAGCTAACATCCGTGCTAATCCTCCTCTTTTTGCTGAGGAAGACCAGCTCTGAGCTAACATCTATTGCCAATCCTCCTCCTTCTTTTTCCCCCCAAAGCCCCAGTAGATAGTTGTATGTCATAGTTGCACATCCTTCTAGTTGCTGTCTGTGGGACGCAGCCTCAGCATGGCTGGAGAAGCAGTGCGTCGGTGCACGCCCGGGATCTGAACCCGGGCCGCCAGTAGTGGAGCGTGTGCACTTAACCGCTAAGCCAGCAGGCTGGCCCCTCTTCCTCTGTTTTGTATGTGGGACGCTGCCACAGCATGGCTTAATGAGTGGTGTATATGTCCGTGCCCTGGATCTGAACCCATGAACCCCGGGTCGCCAAAGCAGAGTGCAGGAACTTAACCACCACACCACTGGGCCGGCCCAGCCTTGACAGTTTTGAGGAGTACTTGTCAGGTCTTTTGTAGACTCTCTCTCAATTGGGATTTGTCTGATGTTGTTCTCATGATTAGACTGGGGTTATATGTTTTGGGGAGGAAAACCACAGAAGTAAACTGTCATTTTCATCACATCCTATCAAGGGTCCATACTTATCAACATGACTTATCACAGTTCACGTTGACCTTGATCCCCTGGCTGAGAGGTATTTACGTTTCTCCACTGTAAAGTTTCTCCTTTTCTTTTCCCTTTTCCATACTGTACTCTTTGGAAGAAAGTCACTATGTGAAGCCCACACGTCTGGGCTCCCCCCACTTGACGGCAGAGTATCTACATAAATTATTTGAAATTCTTCTGCATGGGAGATTCGTCTCTTCTCCTCCACGAATTTATTTAATCAAATATCAGTATGGACTTGGTGGATATTTGTTTTATGCTTTGGGTTATAATCCAATGCTAGTTTATTTTGTTCCTTAAATTGTTCCACTTTTAGCCGTGGGGAGCCCTTTCCTTTGGCTCCTGCATCGCTTTGACATACTCCTATCATTGTGGGTGTAGTCCTTGTTTGTCTGTTTCTTTGAGCATTTCCTTACTTTCTGGCACTGCAAGGCTTATCTTGTATATTTCCTGCCCCAGTCCTAGAATCAGCAATCTACTAATTTTTGACACCTGGATCATTTCCAGTTTTGTTTTGTTTTTACTATTTTTAAACAAAACTGCAATGAACATCCTTGAGAATATATAAATGGGTACATTTATCTGATGATTTCATTTGTGTTATAAAAAGGCAGAAGCTGGAACTTAGAGAAGGCCATTGGAAGGATTTAGACCAAATGTCCCTCTGATCTAGCCACTTTGGAAAATAGTTTGGCAGTTTCTATAAGATTAAATATATGCTTTCCATATGACTAGCAATTCCAGTCCTAGATATTTACCCATGAGAAATAAAAATATGTCCACTAAAACATAACAGCTTTATTTGTGAAAGCCAAAAACTGGAACATTCCAACAGGTGAATGTATAAACAAGTTGTGCTATAACCAGACAATGGAATACTACTCAGCAATGAAAAGAAAGGAACTATTGCTATGTGTAACAACATAGACACAGCTCACAAATATGCTGAGTGAAAGAAGCCAGACACAAAAGAGTACATTCTCAATGATTCCATTTATATGAAATTCTAGAACAGGCAAAAATAAGCTATAAGGACAGAAAACAAACCAGTGCCTGGGTGGGGTGAGATGGGTGGAGGAGATTGACTGCAAAGGGGCTCAAGGGAGCTTTTTGGGGTGATGGAAAGGTTCTATATCTCAAATGTGGTAGTGGTTACATGGGTTTTCACAGTAGTCAAAACTTTGTGCACGTAAAATGGGCGCATTTTATTGTATGTAAATTATACCTCAATAAAGTTGTTAAAAGAAAACAACAACAAAACTGAGTCCAGATTGTGAAAAAAGAGCCCAGGGGAGAGGGGAGTAGGCGGGAAGGAATGGGCTCATCTTGGGCAGGTGTTCTCAGGGAAGGAGGTAGGCCCTCTTCTGCCTCTCTTGCCCACCCTTGGCCACCCAGAGATTCTCATTCTGATTCTGATATGTGTCCCTCCCCACTCCGCAGCTCACTGCTGGAGGAGCGGGGGGATGCCTCATGCTAAATCAGCCCAGCTGCAGGGCCTGGGCTTGGAAAGAATGGAGGTTGCAGACATAAAGGGTGGACCCACCGTACCCAGCAGCCTGGAGGCTGGAGGTGCCTTGTGACAAGTCTGCTTGTTGGGGTGCAGGGAAAAGGCTGGAACATGTTGGGACCCAGGCAGCTTTGCTGTGAACACTCCTTAACAGAACTCGGCAAATCTAGAGGTGCCTCACTGCCTGTGCAAATGGGCAGAGGTTTATGGTAAGGCCACTTAGGGTGGGCTGCTGGCCCGAAATTGCCTTGCCAAGGAGTGAGCCCCAAATCCTGGCATGACCAGCAGCAATATAATACCTCAAAAAGGAGGCAGCATTGGGGGCTAGGGAGGACAGCGGGTGTGGTGACACCACAGGAGCAGCTCCTTGGAGGGTCTTGGGGAGAACAGGCTTTGTGGACTCTGGTCCCAAGGGACACGACTGAGTGTCCCCGTCTACCTGCTGGCAGCAATGGTCAGCGATGACCAGGACCAACTTATGGAAACTTCAAGGGAACCTTAGCAGTGTGGGGAAAGGGGACATTTGTAAAAGACTAGATCTGCTGCCATGGAGCAGAGTCTTGAGGTTTGAGGTATTTATGTAACATAAGCTCATTTGTTCCTTCAGGAACCTTTGCTGAGGGCCTTCAATGAGTCAGACGGTGGTTTAGTCACTGGGGGTAAAGCAGGGCCAAGACAGGCCCTGCTACCATGGGACTTCCTTCTGTGACAGCCACATCCTGTCATTTAACCTGGAGGTGTTGTGAAGGAAGACAAGGAAGGGTGAAGGGGTGGAGAGCTACTGCAGTTGGGGTGGTCAGAGCCCCTCTAAGGAGGTGACACTTGAGCTCAGCCCTTGTACCCATGGGCTGGAGAAGCCTGGAACATGCTGGCTGTGGGACAAATTCCTAGCAGGGCAATTTCAGGGTCAAAGAGCATAAATATTTTTCTGTTGTTGAGGAAGATTCGCCCTGAGCTGGCATCTGTGCCAGTCTTCCTCTACTTTGTATGTGGGTCACCGCCACAGCATGGCTTGATGAGCCGTGCGTAGGTCTGTGCCTGGGATACGAACCCACAGCTCTGGAGCATGCGAACTGCACCTCTACGCCACCAGGCCGGCCCCAAAGAGTGTAAATATTTTAAGGCTTTTGATAAATACTGCTAAATTATACTCCCGAAAGTTTCCTAGGTTGCCTTTTTAAAGAAAGGGGGGAAATGCTATGTGTTTTAGGAGTGCTTCAGAGAGTTGAGAGAGAGTGTGTGTGTGTGTGTGTGTGTGTGTGCATGTGTGTGTGTTGTGGGCAATGTCTCCAAATGCCACCTCAGACGGGATGGTTCAAGTCCATTTCCCACTCATGTCAGACCTAAGATTATAGGAGCTAAACATTGTAGTAATTGAAACACCAGTCAGAGAGACCTGCGTTTATGTCCCAGCTCTACCACTCATTGGCTCTGGTGTGACTTTGGACAACTTTGCCTAAAGCTGTGTAAGCCTGTTTTCTCATCTGTAAAATGGGCCTTCTGGTAATGCTTAGATCAAAGGGTTATGTGAAGGTTAGACAAGACAATAGAAGTGAGGCACTTCCCAGAGTAATCAGCACATAGTAAGTGGTTGTGATTTTTATTCTGCTAGATCAGCAGCAGGGGGGGCTCAGGAGCAGCCCCCAGCACAGGGGCAGTGTGCTCCCCACGTGCACATAGAGATGGCACACACCTGCTCTGTGCCTCCTTCCAGACATCGCATCAGTCATAGCAGTTCAACCGTCGTCCGTTAAGATTTCCTGTCTGGCCAAGGTTCCCTCCCCGGGTATGAGTTAACCCAACTTTAAAAGACCCCAAATGATGTGCGTGTCTGTGTGTGTGTGTATGTAATTATCTTCTCCTAGAAAGGAACAAGGATTTTCCCACACTCTCCTAAGCAAAACCAGCTGAGCAGAGTGAGCTCCAACTTCTCAAAAGCAATTCACCTCTGCTCTTAGACCAGATATGGAATGTTTCAACCCCAAGGTATCCTTGTCGGGGGATGTGTCTGAAAAACCACAAGTGATTCGGAGCCGTGTCAGCATGGAATCATCAAGAGCCCGAACACTCTTCAGCTATGGACGTGGCAAGTTTTGAGTGTTTGCTTGCTTCTTTTTTAAAAAACTGAAATGCAAATACAGCCATTATTTCACCTGGAACTTGGGCATGAAATGTTCTGCCTCTGCTCTCTTCACATACTTTCTATTGTGCACATCAACTTCTCACATTCACTCTTGTCTCTAAATGTCCCAAGGTCCCCGGACTCAGCGATCATGTCTCAACAGTTCTTTAAGCTTAACACCGAAAGATCTGTTGCCCGCTCATCGTCTGCCCTCCCCTCCCCACCTCAGGGTAAGGTGTCTACAGGGAGGAACCGCTAATCTGAAAAGTGCTTCTGAGTTGTCATGAGCAACGGTTCCCAAATACTGATCTGTGAACCAAGTTTTCACCCATCCCTAGTGAGATAAGATAAATAAGAACAATTCAGAGAGGTTTTCGTAAAGCTAAATGTAATCCATTTTTAACTCTTTTTTTTGTTTTTTGCTAAGGAAGATTTGCCATTGCCAATCTTCCTCTTTTTTTTTTTTTTTTTTTTGCTTGAAGAAGATCAGCCCTGAGCTAAGATCTGTACCAATCTTCCTCTATTTTGTATGTGGGTCGCCGCCACAGCATGGCTGACAAGTGGTTTAGGTCCACGCCTGGATCTGAACCCTGAACCCGGGCCACTGAAGCAGAGCGTGTCAAACTTAACCACTATACCACCGTGCTGGTCCCCCGTTTTTAACTCTGAATGATGTCCTCTTGATTTTTTTTCGAATACTCTTTTATGAAATTTAGTGAAAATAGATGGAGGTGAGTTGTGTTGGGTTTTTCTATACTGTTCTTACTTGGCAAAATATAAGTTGGCAAAATAAAAAGTTGGCAAACTTATGCTCATCAAAATGTATTTTCAGATTTTCCTGGTCTACAAACTCCAAAAGTCTAGGAATCACCTGGAAAAGGAGCCAAGTGCAGGAACTGAAGGAAATGTAGACAAATTGGATACCTGCTCTGGGCTGTGCTAGGACAAGTCATTTCAGCTCATCCTTACAACAACTCTGGAGAGGGAGATGGTATCTCCATTTGATGGATCAGGAAGGTGAGGCTTCTAGAGGTTAAGTGACTTGCCCAAGGTCACTCAGCTAGGAAAGGGGAGGAGAAAGCCTGAGATTTGAACCCAGGCTGCCTGAAGCTAGATCCAGAGTCCCCTCCTCCACCTTGCAGTATCTATTCCTCAATTCCCACACACAATGGGAGATTCAGAAAAGCATCTAAAATTGACGTAGGTGTAAAGCCTTATTCAGAAGCCACTGTGAATAAATACAGTCATAGATTAAGAACAATCCTTCCATCCACAAACTAGAGAGAGAGAGAGAGAGAGATGAACTACCGTGTTACATGGTTGATGCACTTTCAATAAACACACTGGCTGAAATTATGAAAACGTTAAGTGCTGAAACGTCGGGGACCGGCTAATTCATAATACGAAGGCGCAGGGGCCGGGGCAGGTCCTGAGCACATTAACGGCCCTCTTCAGACGCCGAGTCCCCAGAACAGGAACTGGACATGGCGGTGGCTGCCTCATTACCAGACAAATGTAGAGAAAGTGACAGTTTTGGGGAAAACAAGAGTGATTAAGGGATGGAAGAATCCATGAGTAAAGATGAAGAAATAATTACACACAGCTTGGCTAACTCATAAATCAAGGACGATCATTCCATCTACCAACACCAGCAAGGTGAAAAGAATCAAAGAGAAAGATGGGCTATTTAATGTGCATTTAAAAGTGAAACAATGCTAGGAATTAAGAGAGTGCTAAAAGCTGAAAGTCAGGGACGAGCGGACTCTGTGAAAAATCACCTCTCAAGAGGAAGCGGCCAGAATCCCAGGGGGTTGAGACACCACCAAGATTGGACAAAACGTCGGAAAAGGTGCAGTGGGGAGCAGCCCCGCTCTGGGCCTGATGGGAGAATAGGATGTGCCCTGAGTCTTTTCCCTGCCTCCTCTGACTGCTTCCACGCCTCTCTCCCTCCTCCCCTTCCTCAGGAAGATAGGCTGGCAATTTGAAGAGGAAAACAGTGTCAACAAATATCGCAAGGTGTCATAATATAAGCCCGGCTGCGTTTGATTTGGGGCTGTGGCAGAGAAGCACTAATTATCCTCAAGAAACCAGTCCCACGACAGAGTGATCCTGGGGACGGAGCAGCCCCTCATGGCCTCTCCTCTGGAGCCCTGTAGGGGATCGGGTGACCCAGGCTTATTTATCCAAAACCAGCTGTCACAGGATTAGCTGCAGGCACAGGGGGGTTCCCTAGCACAGCAGAAAGAGGAAGGCAAAATTTTGGCAGAGTTTTGGCCTCTTCCACCACTGGGATCATCTTCCACCTGTGCGTGGTTTTTTAGCAACTCCTGAAAATGCCTTAGGAGAGCCTGAACCCTGATGCCCAGAGGATAGAAGACCAAGGTTTCTTCTGCTTTCCACTGGGATCAATCAAACCACTTGGCCCAACCTGTGAAGAATGGGTTCTGGTCCTGAAATGCCTCATGAGGAGAAGGGGACAGGTGGGACCGGAGGCCAGAGGTTCAATTGTGGGTTTGGGAAGAGTCTAGTACTTAGAAAGAGATTTGAAGGGGGCGGGTGAAGGGTGGCTTCTTCTTGTGAACGCACTGAACATGGAGGAAAAATCAAAATGCAACAGAGAGATGGAAAAACATAGAAACCTGGTTGAGCTTGTGTTATAAGCCCTCTGGGACCTAATTCCAAGTTTCTTCCATTGTGGTGCATATTACTGGTGCTCCACATAGGTGAATCATCGGCAGTGCAATTAAATAAACATAAGAACAATGCAAGGAATAGAAAGGCTCAATAAAAAAATGGGACATCGAGGGCAACAAGAAGCTAAATAAAGCACATGGCTTAAATTATAAGCTTATTGAGGACAGGGAATCTACAAATTCTGTAGAATTTCTCCCCATGGCGCTCTGAGCATCTAAGGGATAAATGACACCAGTTACAAAGTCAAGCATTTTAAAATAGTGACAACCCCCACACGGTGTGTTTCAGTCCTTTTTCAATTTCTCTCCTCAGTCTCTTAGGGATTTTTTTCCCTCATAAAACGGATAGTCCAAGTTTTTAGTCTGACATGCTTCTCAGAACGGCCTGTTGGCTTTAAATAAGCTAAAGAGAAAGTAATATAATACCCCCGGTTTGGAACATAGAGTCCAGCCGTTGACGATGGGGCCAAGTGGCCTGACTGGAGAGTGGTTGAACCCTGGGCTCTTCATCTCAAGGGCCATCTCTTTGTGCTTGCGTCCATTCCCCGAACCAGTGGTCATCGAGCACAGACTGTGGGTACAAACGGTGCTGGACTTTGGGGGAGAAATGAAAACACGCAGGACACTAGAAATGGAGGCTCTTGAAGACAGGAGGGGTGTAGTATTCATTTTTTTCTATCCCTCAGTGTCTATCCCTGGGAAGAGGGACACTGCAATCCACCACGAGTCACTGACTACTTCGTATAAATGAAGGCTCAGAAATGAGGTTAGTGTAAGGGTTTAGAGAGAGAGAGAGTAAGAGAGCACGGGTCTGCAGAATGATGGAGCATGATCCAGGGTGAGGAGGAGAGGGCCATACTGGGAAGACTAGAGGAACTGACCATAAGCCAATATAACCTCGTTAATTAATTAAACACATACACACATGCACACCACACAGAAGACAAACTCAGTGACAAGGCACCTTACTGGAATCAAGGATAAAAGATATGAGCCCAGACTTTTAGGGTTATTGTGTGCATGCGAGCACACAGGAGGCAGAGAAATGTGAACAAATATCTAGAAAACTATGTGACAATTGTTACGATAAAGTTTAAAAAAGGGATAATGGATGAAATTTAAAAATGAACTGTGGATTAGAAAATGTATTTGTGCCTGTGTTAAATATCCTGATTTTGATAACTATACTGTAGCTCTGTAAGAGAACTGTCCTGATTTTAGGAAAAATATAGTGAAGTATTTGGGGGTTAAAAAAAAGTTTTTCAAAAAGGCACGGTAGGGGGGCCAGCCCAGAGGCTCTGCGGTTATGTGGGCGTGCTCCGCTTCAGCGGCCCGGGGTTCGCAGGTTCGGATCCCAGGCGCTGACTGACACACCGCTTGTCAAGCCATGCTGTAGCGGCGTCCCATATAGAGGAAGATGGGCATGGATGTTAGCTCAGGGCCAATCTTCCTCAGGGGAAAAAAACAGAAGGATTGGCATTGGACGTTAGCTCAGGGTTGATCTTCCTCACACACACACACAAAAGGCACGGTAGTCTTCACAGAAATCGAAATAGAATGATGTACACTTGAAATTTATATAATGTTATAAACCAATGTTACCTCAATAAAACTTAGTTAAATAGGAATAAAAAATGAAAAGTCACGTATACAACATCTGAAGAGCACAGAGGATGAAAGACTGACTCCAAGGGGTGAGGACAGAAAGGAGGAGAATAGACAGCAGCTTCACCAAATATTTGACATTTAAATACAATGTGAAAAACAGCGAAGGAGTTCATGAGAAGAAGAGAGTTGGAGAGGGATGCTAGGAAAAGGTGACAGCAGGAGCAAGGGTATGACATAAAAGCACGAAGGAGCATGGCCTTAAAGAAGGGAAACCTTAAAGAGGGAGGCCTCCCCACGGTTTCCAATATGTGAGGAGGAACGTGGACGAGAACGTAGACAGGACAGGACTCTGAAGGGGCTTTGGGCTAGTGCAGTGCAGCCTCTGAATTTGCAAAGTCAAAAGAAATTCCTCTGTAGACACAATTCTTATCTGCAAAACAACCACTGTCTGTCTTGTGAGACAGAGCAGATGCACGTAATGCGTGCAAAAAAAGGCTCAAGAGCATTTTGAGGAAACAGTTTTAAAAGTCAGAATCAACTGAGCCAAGAAGAGCTCAGAATTGGGTTGGGTAAACTCAGTTTCACAAACATTTATGAGCAACTGCTCTGTGCAGGCGTTGTGTTGGACCCTGGGGATAGAGAGACGAAAAGATGTGGACCCCGCACTCAGGGTGGATCACAGGCTGGTAATCAAGAAGAGCTTCTTAGACAAAGTGAGTTCTGAGTGAGAGAAAAGGGATGTGGATTGACAACCAGCCAGACCTCCATGGGCTTGGCTTCTTCAGGCCTACCGTTGACCTCCACAGGCTGTGTTTGGCCTCTACTCTGGTTGGTACCCAGGCATCAGTACATTGATGTTAGGAGGGAAGGCCAGAATGGAAAGGCCATTTGGTGGCCAGCAGAGGTAAGAAGGGTCTTCTAAATTGAAGATAATTGACCTGCACTTAGCCAGAGTGACAAATCTGTTGGAGGAATGCAAAGAAATTAAATTGGTCAAGAAAATTAGAGGTCAGTCTCATTCATTAATCTAGATGCAAAAATCCTAGAAATTGAGCTCAGCAGTGTATAAAAAAGATAATGCATCATGATCGAGTTGCGTTGATCCTAGGAATGCAAGAGTGATCTAACAGTAGAAAAGCTATTAATAGAGGGTGTGAGGGTGTGGGTGCATGTGTGTGCAAGTGTGAATGTGTGAGTTCGTGTGCAAGCCAGAGACACTGTGTGTCTCAGAGCTGGGGCTGAAGACACTGATCACATTGCATTAAAAAAAAGAAAATTCAAAAAAGAAAAATGAAAAGCTATTAATGTAATTCACCACATTAGTGGATAAAGGAGAAAAACTGTATGATTATCTAAACAATTGTAGAAAAAAGCATTTGCTAAAACTTACCACCAATTCATAAAGAAATTTCCTACCTGATAAAGAATTTTTACCAAATAATTACAGCAAACATCATTCTTCAAGGTGAAATGTTTGAAGTATCCCTTTTAAAATCAGCGCCAAGACAAAAATGTCCCCATCAACTCTTCTTTGCAGCATTTTACTTGAGGTCCTATCCAGTGCAATAAGAAAAGAAAAGAAATAAAATGTATAGGTTTTGGAGAGGGAGAAACAAGACTGATATCATTATAGATAACATAATTGTTTACTTAGAAAACACGAAAGACTTTATAGATAAATTGCTGGAATTAATTTTTAAAAGTTTAACAACGTGGATGATTAATATAAATTAACAGCATTTCTATACCCAACTCAAAAACAGTTAGAAAGCATAATTTTAAAAGACGCCAATTATAATAGCAACCATGTTTATTACTTTGGAATAAACATGATGTAAGAAGTGGAAGACTTTTATAAACAAAAAAGTAACTTTATTGAAGGACATTACATAAGACAAGTAAATGGAGAGATGAGCCATGTTCATGGATAAAAAGTCATAATATGAAAATAATGTCAATTCTGTTTAAATAGACTTATAGAGTCAACTCAACTCAAGTCCTTATCTCAAGAGGGCTTTTCAAGTAACTTGACAAGCTAATTCTAATATTTATACGGAAGGGCAGAGTCCTAAGAGTAGCCAAGCCATTTCTGAAAAAAAGAATAAGGGGGAAGGACCTTCTCTACCATATATGAAAACATGATATAAAACCATAGTAAGTAATATAGTGTGATAAAGGTACAGAGCCAAATTGACCAATGGAATTGAACAGAATGCGCCAAAACAGACCTATATGTATATGAAATCTGATTTATGACAGAGATGGCACTGCCAGAGAAAGCACAGATTATCAAATCGATGGGGCCCACAATTTATTATTCACATGGGGAAAAATAAAAGATGAATCCTTATCTCACGCCATATCCAAAAGTAAACTCTGTGTGAATTAAAAGCAAAATGTACAAGGCAACACTTTAAAATTTTTAGCAGAAAATATAGAAGAATTTCTTTATGATATCAGGAGAGAGAAGGATTTCTTACACAGGGGACAAAATGTACTAACCATAAAATAAAAGACTGATATATTAGACTCCATTAAAAATAAGAACTTCTTTGATCAAAACACATCTTAAAGAAAGTGAGAAGACAAGCCACAAAGTGGGAGAGGATGTCAGTAATGCACGTAACTGACAAATGAATATATAAGACACTTTTCCTCAGCTGTCTGCATGCTTATTTCCTTGTCTCCTTCAGATCCTTTGCTCAAATGTCGTATTTTTAATAAAACCTTCCCTGACTACTGTTTTAAAAATTGCGAGCTCACCACCACTCCCTGCCCTGCCTATTGCCCTTTCCTGCCTTATTTTTAGCCATAACATTTATCATTACCATACATTCTATATATGTAACTACAAGATTTGATTCCTGCCACCCCCTCTCCTCAGTAGACTATACACCCCCAAATGAGACCAGGAATTTTGGTCTATCTTGCTCACTGCTGTATCCCAGCGCATAGAAGAGTGCCTGGCACATGGCAGGTGTGCAATAAATATTTATTGACTAAACAAACTCCTACAAATCAGTAATAAAATAACCAACAACCCAACAGAAAAACCAGCAGGGCTGGCCCCGTGGCGTAGCAGTTAAGTGCGTGCGCTCCGCTGCTGGTGGCCCGGGTTCGGAACCCAGGCCTGCACCGACGCACCACTTCTCCGGCCATGCTGGGGCCGTGTCCCACATACAGCAGTTGGAAGGATGTGCAGCTATGACATACAACTATCTGCTGGGGCTTTGGGGGAAAAAATAAATAAATAAAATTATTAAAAAAAAAACCAGCAAAAGACTTAGGCATTTCAAAAAGAAAATAAAAACATAACTCATCAATAAACATATAAAAAGATGCTCACATTTATTAATAATCAGGGAAATGCAAATTAAGACCAAAATGAGATGCTATTTCATATTCATCAGATTGGCAAACATTAAGAATTCTGACAATACTAAGTATTAGCAAGGATGAGGAGCACAGGAAACTTAATACACCTGCTGGTGGGAATGTAAATTATTTCCCTCTTTAGAAAACAACTTGGGATTATCTTGTAAAAGTGCACATGTACCTAGCCTATATGTCAGTTTATGTTTTTTTAGGTTTAACTCTGGAAAAATGCCACGCAAAGTGCAGTCCTCAGACTGGTGACAGTATGTAAGTGATCTGTTATAAGCCATCATAAGACAAGTACAAAAATTGAAAGTAAGCATTTAGAAAACTTTAAAGCAACTTGACACTGCCACCCTATATTTATTTTTATTTTGTTAAGCTTTTTTAAATTTTGGTAAAATATACACAACATAAAAATTGACCATTTTAACAATTTATTTTTTTGGCATATGAAAATTTATTACCACCATGTTTTCACCATTAAAACTTCCGATCTTGGTCTTTCCTTCTTGCCTTTGCATAAGGCCAAAAGAGAGACATTGGGCTACTTTGACAATCTTAAAGCAGACTCCAGGGCCGGCCCTGTGGCTTAGCGGCTAAGTGCGCGCACTCTGCTACTGGTGGCCCTGGTTCGGATCCCGGGCGCGCACCGACACACCACTTCTCTGGCCATGCTGAGGCCACGTCCCACATACAGCAACTAGAAGGATGTGCAGCTATGACATACAACTATCTACTGGGGCTTTGGGGGAAAAAATAAATAAATAAAATTATTAAAAAAAAGCAGACTCCAGGAATGTCACCAACAGCATGACCTTTGGAACCAAATCCAGCAACCAGAACTTCATCATTTTCCTCAATAAAATTCAAGCAACCATCGTTGGGCACAAAGGCTGTGATTTTTTTCGCCGGTCTTGATCAGCTGCACCCTGACACACTTCCTGATGGCAAAATTGGGCTGTTTGGCTTCAAGCCCTACTTTTTCCAGCACAATTCCCTTTGCATGGGAATCACTTCCAAAAGAGCTGGCCTTCAGAGCTGTGCCCAAATGGGCTTTCTCGTACCATTTATCATGCCACTTCTGATCTTGTCGGCAGCTATGGAGCTTCCTGGCAGTGTGAAGACCATGACTCTTGCCCATCCCGCTGGTGCCATGAGCCTGAGCAAAAGAGACATTTTAACAATTTTTAAGTGTACAGTTCAGTGGCATTAAATACACTCACATTGTAGTGGAACTATCACCACCATCCATCCTTAGAACTTTTTTTCATCTTCCTGTATTGAAACTCGTACTTATTAAACAATACTCATTCCTCCTGCCCCTACAACTCCTACAACCATTCTACTTTCTGTCTCTATGAATTTGATTATTCTAGGTACCTCATATGGGTGGAATCATACAGTGTTTGTCCTTTTGTGATGATTATTTCACTTAACATAATGTCCTCAAGTTTATTCTGCATGTGTCAGAATTTCTTTCCTTTTTAAGGATAAATAATATTCCATTGAATGTATATACCACATTTTGCTTATCTCTTCATCATCAATGGACACTTGGGTTGTTTCCACCTTTTGTCTATTGTGAATAATTGTCATATTTATTGAAATATAATTTATGTCTATTGAATATAATAATAAAAATTGAGGTTTAGGGGCCAGCCCAGTGGTGCAGCAGTTAAGTGCACACACTCCGCTGTGGCGGCCCGGGGTTCGCAGGTTCGGATCCCGGGTGCGCACCGATGCACCACTAGCTAAGCCATGCTGTGGCGGTATCCCATATAAAGTAGAGGAGGATGGGCACAGATGTTAGCCTAGGGCCAGTCCTCCTCAAGAAAAAAGGGGAGGATTGGATTCGGATGTTAGCTCAGGGCTAGTCCTCCTCACAAATAAATAAATAAATAAATAAATAAATAAATAAAAATTGAGGTTTATATCTTGTATGTCTTTGGATTTCTAAAAATTTCATTTTCCAAGTAATCCATTTTTATTGTATTTTACCAAAGTATCAGTCTGTGACAGATTGGAAATTTCATAGAATTTCAGTTCACCCACAGATAGTTAAGAAGCACCACCTTGGAGCAAGGGCTTCCATACTTTTCTAAGAACCGTAGTAAGAAAAACTCTTTGTATCACAGCCCAGGACACATGAACGTAACTGAAACAAAGATTCACAAAGCAATACTTAACCATTTTTACATGAAATGCACTAAGGTAGTTACTGCTCTGTTTCATTTTTTTTAAAATCCTGGTTGAGTTTATTAAATTGATTTCACAGCCCACTAAAGATCATGAATCCCAGTTGGAAAACCAGTGCTCTTGAGAAATTCTTAACATGTGTGTCAGGAGCCATGTAAAAGGGTATTCCCAGGGCCGGCTCCGTGGCTTAGCGGTTAAGTGCGCGCGCTCCGCTGCTGGCGGCCCGGGTTCGGATCCCGGGCGCGCACCGACGCACCGCTTCTCCGGCCATGCTGAGGCCGCGTCCCACATACAGCAACTAGAGGGATGTGCCACTGTGACATACAACTATCTACTGGGGCTTTGGGGGAAAAAAAAAAAGGAGGAGGATTGGCAATAGATGTTAGCTCAGAGCCGGTCTTCCTCAGCAAAAGAGGAGGATTAGCATGGATGTTAGCTCAAGGCTGATCTTCCTCACAAAAAAAATATAAATAAAAAATAAAAAAAATTTTTAAAAAGCGTATTCCCAGTAGTATTATTCACAAAAGCAAAAAAAAATGGAAAACAGCCCAAACATCCATCAATAGGAAGCTAAACAAATAAATTGTGATATATTCACCTAATAGAATATTACGGGGGCCCAATCAATGTTTATTGAATGAACTAATAAACAGCTGTGAAAATGAAGTACAGCTACGTAAAGCAATTTGGATGAAGCTTAGAAATATATATAATGTAGAGCAGATAAAGTGAGTCACAGCTGACTCTATACTGAACAAAACCATTTTTAAAAAGCTAAAACAGCAAGCAAAACTAAACACCACATTGTTTAGGGACACATCCATGTGATAAAACTCTCCTAAAAAGCAAGGCAATGATAAACACAAAATTCAGGGCAGTGGTTACCTCTGGGGGGTAGGCAGGGGTGGGATGGGGGAGTTCACAGGTAGCTAACAGAATTGGAAATATTAAGTTGGGCGGTTTACAGATGGTCCTTTTATTATTATGCTTTGTACTTAGATATATGTTGTCTATATTTCATCTATCAAACATTTTTTAAAGATAGAAATGAAGTTGATGAAATTGGAGGACAGAGAATTCTACCCCCATTGAGCAAGCCACCTAACTTTTTCATTGATATATCAAAATATCAGTAAAATAGGGTCCCCTGAGCTTCTTCCAAGACTGTGAGAAAACAGCTGATAAACATTTGAGGGTCAGGTTAAAAAGAAGGGTATCAAGGCAAGGTGTAAAATCAGCCATCATCATTTCCCCTTACGGAGTGGCTGCTTCAGTCTCCTCCTTATAGTCATCAGCAGAGCCCCCTCACCCAACTACTTCCAACAGCCATGGAATGTTCTTCTGCATCACTAACTGTTGGTTGCTCTTAGAGTTCTGGGTTGGGGGTCTCGGGGAAGCAGCAGAAGACTACGAGCCCCTCAAGAGCAGGGGCTAAGCCTTAGTCCTCTCCTGATTTCTCATCTTCAGCCCAGTGCCTGTGCAGAGTAGGTATTGGGTAGTTGTTTCCCGTATGAATGAATGAAGCACTTAATGAAAGCATAAATGGCTATTGCAATTAAGCTCAGGATGCTATACGGTCTCTGTCGTTGCCCGTGTATGAGATTATTTCAGGCTGTTCTGACTCGTCGTCTAACCTGAGACATAGGAATGGGCATGGCTTCCCAAAAGGTATTTATGAATTGAAGATCTGAGGGAGAAGGTAAGACGAAGTCACAGGATAAAAGCAGGAAAACAGTCGGCTGTAAAATAAAAAAGAAATATTGGGAATTTTTAAGGTCTAATTGGGCATATCAGTAAGTTGGTGGTTAGCCTTTTTATCCCCACTTTAACTTTTGTCATCATTAATCACAGTGTCATGAGCAGATTGCAGTGGTTAAGAGCATGGAATGTGGAGGCACTGTCTGGGTTGAATCCTGGTTCCTCCACTTACTGGGTAAGCTTGGGGCAAATTACTTAACCTCTCTGTACCTCAGTTTTCTCATCTGTAAAACGGAGATAGTAATAGCACCTACCTCATAGAGTTGTAACGACAACAAGTGTGAACATCTCTTTGACATTCACAAAGAGAACAGGGCCTGGCACACAGCAAGCACCCTATCAGTGTCGTTAAATAAAATCCTTACCCAGATTGACAAACACACACTCGTGTGCCCACATGCCTCCTGCACTCTTGGTGTCAGTTGTCGTGTGGGTACTCAGAATTCCACCGTGGGAAAGCAATTTCCGTGGCCTTGAGACAGCTCTTGAGAGGTGTCATCTGTATGGAGCTTTGCTATAGGACCCTTTGTTTAGCGCACTTGAAGTCCTGTTGTCCTTGTGACATCTTCTAAGATGATAGCCTTTAACGGATATGGATTCCTGACATGTTTCCTTCATAACGCCTATCCCATCATTCTTTCTTTCCCATTCTCGCTGTCTCAGCTGCCTCTACCTTCTTGCATTGTCCCAAGAGCCTCCTGACAGATTTCTCTGCCTCCAGTCTCTGCTTCTGCCAGTTCATTCTTGGCCTTGGGGACACATTAAATCTTTCTCAAACAACCCTTTGCACATCAGTCTCACTGTCCCCCCTTTGTGGTCAGATTCCTTAGCTTGACTATCAAGACCTCTATAATTGACTCTAACCTTGCTCTCCCATTGTTTCTGTCTACTTTCCTTTACAAACTATATATTTTTTGCAGTCAAATCAGTCTATCCATTGCCTCCATGCTGGTCATATCCACCCACATAACACCATTTCCTCCACTCCCAAATCTGGAACGCTCTCCTTGTGCCTTTGAGGTCTGAGAGAGAGACTCTAAAACGTAAGAAAGGGCACCAAGATGGAGATGGGGGAGTATCAAAAACAGACTTTGCAGGCCGGCCCAGTGGCAGAGTGGTTAAGTTCACGTGGTCTGCTTTGGCAGCCCGGGGTTCGCTGGTTCGGATCCCAGGTGCGGACATATTCATCCCTCATCAAGCCATGCTGAGGTCGCATCCCATATAGAAGAACTACAACTCTACAGCTATGATACACAACTATGTATTGGGGCTTTGAGAAGAAAAAAGAAAAATAGAGGAAGATTGGCAACAGATGTTAGTGCAGGGCCAATCTTCCTCAAAAAATAAAAATATGAAAAAAACAGACTTTGCGTGTCTAACTTGTTCTTTGACTTAGCCATGATACCAGGAATGGGGGAAGGATTCTCTTCTTCCTCCTTCTTCTAGAAAGGTGTTAGAGCATGATGGTTAAGAGCATGGGCTCTGGCTCTGTTACTTCCTGTCTGGGCAAGTTACTTATCTTCTCTGTGCCTCAGTTTTACTGATCTGTAAAAGGGGAGTAGTAACAGTACCTTCTGGCGTGGATGTGCTGGTGTGCCACACAGATCCTTCTTCAAGACTGAGACCCTTATTATCCTAGCTGCACGAGTGTTGGCGGCTGACTGCACACACTGAGTCCCTTCCAGGAATTGCCCTCAACCAAAGGAAGCTGCACTGCCCAAGATTACGCCTCCTCCCTGGGGCAGCCTGCAGCCAGTGATGGGTCAACAGGAGGTACAGAAGCCTGGCCTCCTTGCCTTGATTGGACATCCCTAAAGGGCCATCCCAGCCTCTTTTTTTTTTTTTTGTGAGAAAGATCAGCCCTGAGCTAACATCCATGCCAATCCTCCTCTTTTTGCTGAGCAAGACTGGCCCTGGGCTAACATCCATGCCCATCTTCCTCTGCTTTATATGGGATGCTGCCACAGCATGGCCTGACAAACAGTGCATCCCTGTGCGCCCAGGATCTGAACCCGGGCTGCCAGCAGTGGAGTGCGTGCACTTAACTGCTATGCCATGGGGCCCGCCCTGCCATCCCAGCTTCTGATCTCTCCATAAAATCTACTGAGGCCTCTGTTATGATTGCGTCAGAGCCCGACTTCTCTCTCTGCCCAGTGCAGCTTCCTTTCCTTCCCCTCACAGCTGTTGTTCCCCAAACTACTCCTCAATAAACTGCCTGCAGGCAAATCTACCTCAGAGACTTTGCCCCAAGAAACCTGACCGACAACAGTTGGCTGGTCTAAGAAAACAGTCTCAAAAATGGGATTTGGGGGCAGCATCACCTGCTGGCTGACTGGCACCGAGGACCCCATTACTCATGATCAGGAACACTGAGAGCCCCTGGCATGTGGTTAGGGTGCAACTGCTAAAACTTCCACTGGTGGTGAACTGGGATGGGACACAGGTGGATGTTAATGCACTGTGGGTGCAACATATCAAGCATTTGAGAGGTTCTGGTAAGTACTATTTGGAAAGACTGTAGAATGAGATGGCTGTTGCTGGGGAGTGTGGGTGGGGGCAGGGGATTGATTCATTGAAGAAAGACAGTGAAAGGCCCAGAATGATTAATCACCAATATAAGGCGAAGTGTAAAAGCTTGAAGGTATCTTTGGCAGCATATAAAGAGACTCTCATCTCCTGTACTGGAAGGCAGAGAAAATTAAGGATCAGGTCCAGAACTTAATTATAAGAGGAACAGGACTCCAGAGAAGATTGAATTCTCAACTCCAGCAGATCTTCTCTGCCAAGGTTAGGGACCTGACTGGAGAGAGTGGGACCCCGAACTCTCATGAGGCTGCAGTCAACCTATCAGTCAGGGCTGCAGTCATCTTGCGGTTCAGCTAATCCTGGAGCATCTGCTTCCAAGGTCACTCACATAGCTTGTGCAAGCCTTAGAAGATCCTTTTCAAAACCCATTCCTGCAATTGCTGGTAGGCCCTGGTACCCCGCCATACGTCCTGAGTGTCCTCACAACATAGCAGCTGGTGGTGGAAGAGAGAGAAAGTGCGTGCACCAGTCTCCCAAGTCAGAAGCCGTAGCCTTTGTGTCCTCTAATCTTGGAAGCGCCATCCCATCATATCTGCCATGTTCTGTTCATTAGAAGCAAGCCACTAGGTCCAGTCCACACTCAAGGGGAGGAGAATGCGTGAGGGAGTGAGTGCCAGGAGGCAGGGATTTGGGGACCAACTCAGAGGCTGCCTACCACAACCTGGTCGACCTTTACAGGTTCTGGAGATAGCACATTCCACATTTGAGGATATTGTTCCAACCCATTTACTTAGTGACAAAGAAGACTGTCAGCTTTCAGTGGAGCCCACAGCAAGGAAGTTCTTGGCAGCAGGTGCAGGCTGTGACGCAAGTGACCTCGTGGTATTAGGGGCATCTATGGTGGAAAAAGACACTGTACGGAGTTTATGGCAAGCTCCAGGACGAATCACAACATAGATCTCTAGGATCCAAGAGCAAGGCCACAACGTCTATAATAGAGGATTGTGTATCCCATTCAAAAAACAGCAACCTGTGTTCTACTGAGCCCTGATACACACAGAGCACCTGATTGTGGGACATTAAGTGACCGTGCAGCCAGAGCTGCCCGTCACAAGCAGGGTTCTGTCAGACTCACCAAGTCGTAAAGTCACATGGGCTCAGAGCTCTCCATCATAAGATGGAAGTAGCATATCCAGGATCAAGCCTGAGCAGAGCATGAGGGTACAAGTAAGCTGCATGAGCAGGTGGCTCAGACTCCCATAGCATCCACCACTTTTGCACCAGTACCTCTCCCTCAGTTCACATCTACGGCCACATTGGGATTCCTCTATGGCCAGACGATGAAGAAGGAAAAAGTATGTGGTGCAAACTGAAAATGGACTGTGGCTGCACTATAGCCTGACTCAGTGAGGGGTGGGTGGAGATGGTGGTCCTGAAAGGTAGCAATGAAGAGAAATCCTTCAACATGCAAAGCTTTAAATGGTGCAGCTGGTCAACCACTTTGTGTGCAAAGAAAAATGGCCTGAGATTAGAATATATATACACTTATGGGCAGAGGTGATTGGCTTGACTTGTTGGCCAAGGGTCTGGAAGGAGAAAGATTGGAAGATTAAGGACAAGGTGATCTGGGAAAGAGGTAGGTGGATGAACCTATGGGACTGCTCATGAAGTGTGAAGATCTTACTGCATGTTAACACCCATCAAAGGGCATCCACCATGGAAGAGACACTAAACAATTAAGTAGACAGAATTTCACAGGTAGTTGATATCAGCTAGCCTCTGTCATCAGTCACCTCCAACACTGGCGTAACGGCTTATAAACAAAGTAGCTATAGTGGCAGGAAGAGAAGCTGTGCATGGGCCCCAGAGCATGAGCCCACTTGGCAAGGCCGATCTAGCTACTCTTGCTGCCAAATATCAACCTACAAGTAACAGAGACCAATACTGAGCACCTTACATGGCACCATCCCTCCAGGAGAGCAACCAGAACTGGATGGAAAATTGATTACATTGTAACCCTTCCACTGTGGTAGAGGCAGCAGATGGAGCTAATACACATTCCATGCATGAATTTGTCTTTCCTGACTACAAGGCCTCAACTAACACCCATATCTGAGAACTTACAGAGGGTGTGATACACTGGAACAGAATCTCACATAATGTTGTATCAGACCAAGGGACCCCTAAGGGAGGTGTGGCTGTGGACACAGGACCATGAGAGCCACTGGTCTATGACATATGTACCACCCAGAAGCTGCTGACCACACGGAGTGATGGAATGGTCTTTTGAAAGTACAGGTGAGGTACCAGCTTGGAGATGATGCCCTGTGAAGATGGATGCCATCCTCCAGGACATAGTTTAGACCCTAAATCAATGACCATTATATGGTGCTGTGAACCAAGTAGGTAGAATACATGGGTCTGGGGACCAAGGGATGGAAATAAGAGTGTCTCTGCTTATCATTACTCCCAGCTACCTCAGCTCTAGGAGCCTAGAAGTCTTGGCTCCTAGAAGGTTCCTTCTCTCAGGGATACGGTGATCCAATTAAACTTCTCTTCAAGTTTCTTGTGCCAAGAGACCAGCAGGCAAGGAAAGGAGTCATCATCCTGGCAGGGGCAATTGACCCTGATCATCAGGAGGAGGTAGGACTGCTCTTATAAAATGGGAACAAAGAAGAAGACATTTGACACCAGATGATCCACTGGGGCATCTCTTCAAACTCTCTGCCCCATATCGATAGCAAATGGACAAACGCAGCAACCCCAGCCTGAGGCTAAGCAAGCTGCCTAACCAGCAGAGGGGCTAACCTAGAGTGAGGGGAATCCAGCATGCACAGAGAGGAGGGAGCAATGAGTAGGAGTAGCCCGGAGTTGGGGCCGCTGTCTGTCCTACCACCTCCCTCTTCCATGTTTCCCCAGAAAAAGAATCCTGGAGAAGCTTCCAGAGGAGGCAAACTTACTATACTAAGCAAGTGGATCTGAGCACAAGGTGGGGACTGTAGTGGACACTGGTGTACTGCACACACCCCTTTCCGTCTTGAGGGCTGAGGCTTTCATTCCCCCAGCTTCCAGAAGTGTTGGTTGCTAAGAACTCACAGTTCAGTTCCTCTCCGGGCATCGTCTTCAGTCAAAGGAAGCTGCTCTGCCCAAGTTTACACACTCTCCCTAGAGGCAGCCTGCATCCAATGACTTGCCAATGAGGAGGTAGATAGTTCAGCCCCCTTGCTTTAACTGGGACGACTCTGAAGGGCCGTCCTAGCTCCAGAGCTCCCCATAGGATCTGCGAGACCTCTGTTGTAACTGCTTAACACTCAACTCCCTCTACTTAAACTGATGTCCCTCACCCTTCACAGGTGTTCCTGAGAGCATCTCCACTTCCTGCATGCAGGTCTCTGCCTCAATATCCATTTCCCGTGGAACCTAACACTTTCACACAGAGTCGTTATAAGAATTAAATGCATTAGTGTCTGGAAAGGGTTTGGAATAGCGCTGACACAGTAAGCACTGTGTAAGTGCTTATTATTATTACCCTCTCTGATACTATGTAGCGTCCTGCCCTCATTCCTTAAATCTACGTTAGTTCTATTACTTCTACGGATCAGAATCTTCCACTGTGGGGTCCGTGCACCACTGGCGATACTGGAAGTGATTTTAGGTATTTTAGGTAGTATATTGACAAATTATTTCAATTGTTCTGAATTAATTGTTATTTACTTTTTACTTCAAAATAGTTTTAGATTTACAGGAGATTGCAAGAAAATGAACAAGTCCCATGTGCCCTACTCCCAATCTTCCCCACTCTTCACATCTTACACAACAATAGTACCACATCAAAACCAAGAAATGGGTATTGGTACAATCCATAGAGTTTATTCAGATCCCATCAGTTTTATATGTACTCATTTGTGTGTGTGTGTGTGTAGTTCTATGCAATTTTATCAATATGTACAGCCTGGTATAACTACCACCACAAGCAAGATACTCAACTGAAACATCACCTTAAGACTCCCTTATGTTACCTCTTTATAGCCATAAACATGCTCTCTCCCCTATCCCTCAACTCTGTTCTCCATTTTTAAAATTTTCTCTTTTCAAAAATGTTATATCAATGGAATCATACAGTGTATAACCTTTTGGGATTGGTTTTTTTCACTTAGCATAATTTCCTTCAGGCTCATCCAAGTTGTTGTGTGTATCATTGCATTCCTTTTTACTGCTGAGTAGTATTCCATGGTATGGATGTACCACAATTAGTTTAACCACTCATCTATTAAAGGACATGTGGGTAGTTTCCAGTTTTTTGGCTATTACAAATAAAGCTGCTATGAATATTCATGTACAAATTCCTACATAAAAATGTCTTCCTTTTTTCTGGAATAAATGCCCAAGAGTGTAATTGCTGGGTTGCACAGCAAGTCCATTTTCAGTTTTGAAAGGAACTGGCAAACTGTTTTCCAGAGTGGCTCTACCATGTTACATTTGCACCAGCAAGGTAGGAGTGATCCAGTTTCTCTGCATCCTTGCCAGTTTGCTGTTCTCACTATTTTTCATTTTAGCTGAATTTTCTTTATTTATATTACTCACATTTATGGAAAATGATACTGGTTTTGCTTTTATAGCAGTGATATAAAATTTTATTTAAAAACAAAATTGTCTTAAAAAGTAAATTGAATCAAAGGAAAACATTAAGTGACAGTTCCAGTGTACACGTTGATGGCGAAAACCACGAACTTGGTGCATAAATGTGTAAAGTTTAGGAAATCCTATGACGATTTACCTATATTATGGGTTAAATAGGTTTATGTGGCCCAGCCATTTTGATTACGTAAAAAATATTCCAAACAATTAATCCACAGTAAAATTTTGGAACATACGTCTGTATGTTGGAACCCACTCCCACTCACTTGTATTCCTTCACTCATTCACACTATGTTCTATGTCTCCTGAACTGGAAATCCACAAAGACAGGGCCCTGTCTTACACCTGGTATAACTCAGCACCTAACACGTTACTAAGTGCTTCACGATTACCTAAGTGTATGGTAGGAATTCTTGAGAATATTTGGAATGGCTTGTTGTGATAGATCGTTACATTGGCAGCTCCCAATGAACCGTGTCTCCTGATATTTCAGCCCTGGTGTAAAACCTTCACTGTAACACCACACTGAGGCTATACTTCTCCAGAGTCTTGGACATTAGCAAGTGTGACACAAGCAGAGGCTTGAGAAGTGCTTATACATCAGGGCTTGCCCTCTTGGAAGTCCCTCCTGGGACCCTGCTGCCATGCGGGAAGAAAGTCCAGGCTATCCTGCTGGAGCAAGAGACCACATGGAGACGCACAGGGCCGCATGTGGAGAACCGAGGTGCCCCAGTCAAGTTCGCAACTGAATGTGGGCACAGGAGTGACGCCAGGCAACAACATGTGGGGCAGCGCTACCCAGTCAGGCCACCGAATCATGAGAAATAAATCACTTCTGTTTTAAGCCATTAAGCTTTGGCATGGTTCCCTACATAGTGATAGATAACAGATACACTTACGCAGCCTAGGCCAGGGGAAGGAGATCCTCTAGCAACTGGGTCAAGGAATCCATGATGATGGGTTTTGGACAGTTATATAAAACTGAGAGGACATGTGCAGAGGAAAAACAGAAAGAGGACAGGAAAGAATATTGTCAGGATGGGCTTATATATTAAAATTTCAGGATGTTTAAATCAAGGATTCATAACATTTAACCTAAATTCGCTCATGAACACTTAGGGCAGGGATGGCTAACAACTGACCTAAACACTGCCTCTCCTCACTTCCACACCCATGGACACATCACAAGCTGACCACAGAACTCTTTCCTAATGAACTTGGCATAACTTCTGAATCTTTCTCAGCATAGCCCTCTTGGTGGCCACTAACCGATTAAGCAGAGTTAGCACACAATGTGAAACCAATCTCTACGTCCAACCTCTACCGTTATTTTACTGATAAATGAATCCAGGACCTAAGGAGTTTATTCACAGAGCCAGTCACAGAACTGGAAAGTAGCCAAGTTAGGACTGAGCCCCAGGACTCCTGAAGAGCTTCGGAATTGGCCAAATCAGGGGTCAAGGGCAGGCTCTGCCACTTATTAGTTATGTGATCTAGTTTAGACAAGTTATTTAACCTCTCAGTGGCTCAATTTCCTCATCGATAAGCAGGGATAATATTCCTACCTCACAAAGTTGCTGTGAGAATTTTTACACTCTGTGCAAAAATGCTGACCACTGTGCCTGGCCCGCTGTGGGCTCTCAGGGCACACTGATTTCCCAACAAACAGCATGGAGTGCCTGGAAGGGAGAATTGAGTGCTTTCAACCTGACCCATGAGAATGAACAAGGGAAACTCAACGTACTTTGTCCCCAGCAGAGAAGGTGGATGGTGGGCGTTGGAACCACCAGTGGAGAAGCAGCAAGTGGGGAGTGGGCGCCTGGGAGAAAAGTCTCTGTTCTCTGTGTGTTGGGGATGGCAGCCATGAATCACCCTTTAATCTACCAGCACCACTCCCCATTCCATCATAATTGTCTTATAATTTTTCCATTTATCTAAAATATGAGAATTGGGGCCTTGAACGTGACATTGAAGACCTGGCCTTCACAAGACTTTCTCAGCAAAGCAAAAATTGTTTTCAAAGTTTGAGTCTCATTCTTCCCACCTGAACAACTCCTGCAGCTCTGTTAAGACACCCTGAGCCTCCTTGTTCTGTCCTCCCCAAGTCCTTGCTGGCACCCCAAAGCCCCATTCCATTCACATCCTCCTCAACCTGACCCTTCATTTGCTTAAGGGCCTTGCCAGGTCCCACATCCATGCCGGGCCGTGAGGTCCCAGGTGAGAAGCCAGCAGGCTGGCACACGCTGATCCATGACCTAAGAAAGTGTCACAGTGCACTCACTCACCCCAGTTCATCCGGAAGAAGAGGGTCCCAGTCTTGCTGAAGGAGGCCAGCCTTCCCATAATTCTTCCCTACTCCAGGCAGGGTTCTGTGGTTGCAAGCAACAGAAACAAACCTTGGCTAACTTAAGCAAGGGATATATGGGGAGGATAGGGCCAGCTCACAGAATCAAGAGAGTGCTGAGAATGAGGCTGGACGAGTTGGGAACAACAACAGCTGACACATCCTGGAATAGGAGCTAATCAACCATCTTGTTAGGACACTGCTTCTTGCATAACCTTATTTTATCCTTCTACCATTCTGCTTAAGATCCCAAGTTCTTGAATCTGATTGGCTCCACTTAAGTAAAATGCCTTCTCCTTTGCCATCTTGACTGACAGCCCAACTAAGACTGCAACCTGTGGAGCAGAGGTAATTGTCCAAAGCTGAAATTTGGGGCTGTTACCAAAAGAAGACAATAGGATGTTGGACACCCAAAAACTACATGTGTCCAAAACACCCCCGGTTTCTCCCCACTTACACAATTCATTTTAACCACCAAGATTCCAGGTGCCATGTGTGAGTAAAATTTGGCAGAACTCTGGGGCTGGCCCCGTGGCATAGTAGTTAAGTTTGTGTGCTCTGCTTCAGCAGCCTGAGGTTCACAGGTTCAGATCCTGGGCACGGACCTAAGCACTGCTTATCAAGCCATGCTGTGGCAGGCGTCCCACATATAAAGGAGAGGAAGATGGGCATGGATGTTAGCTCAGGGCCAATCTTCCTCAGCAAAAAGAGGAGGATTGGCAACAGATGTTAGCTCAGGGCTAACCTTCCTCACCAAAAGAAAAAGTTGGCAGAACTGTAAACTAAAGCTTCTGATAAACAGTACTGAAACCAGCCAAAGGGAGCTGAGTTTGAGGAGAAATTGGGCTTTTGGTCAGAATATCTGAGTTCTAGTCCCAGCACTGTTGCTACTGTTACCTCTGTGTCTTCATCTAAGCAATGGGGTAAGCAATGATCCCTCCAGCAGATCATTATAAGCATCAAAATAGGTAATATACTTGAAGGCACTCAAAGGCTGTAAAACACGCAAACTTGAGGAACTATTATTGGTCTGTCTGGGTTTTTATAATTTATTTTACAGATTGCATCAGATCGACTACTTAACCTGAGATTGCGTTTGGCCAGAAGCAATGCAGTTCTGACCTTAGCTGGCAGACAGGCTGCAGTGAAGCAAGATGAAGGAGAGAGAGCCCTGCAGGTAAGGCAGTGAGGAGTCTGATTTCAGCCTATTTTGCAATGCAATGATCTTGAGGAAATATTAGGATGCAGTTCATAGAGAGTTCTTCCTAACTCAGAAAAATCAACTCCAGAGAGAGCCAAGAAATAGAAAACTGCCAGGGTTTAGGAAATAGCCATTTGGAGGAACGCATCAGATATTCAATATTCAACACAGAATTGAGTGGCAATGTAGCACAGTCGTTCAGACCACGAGCTTTGAGTCATGAAGACCTGAGTTTGAACTCTAGCCATATCCCTTGCATCATCTATGTAAGTATGATAATAATCCATTTGACAAATATTTATTGAGGACTTACTGTATGCCAGGTATTACTTTAGGCACTGATGATACAACAGCAGACAACACAGATTAAAAGCCCTGCCCTCATGGGCTTTACATTCTAGTGGGAGAAGAAAGTAAATAAACAAACAAACAAAAAAAGGGAAATATATGGTGTTATCAGATAGTAATAAATGCTATAGAGAAAATAAACCAGGGAAATAAGCCAGTGGGCTGATTGGGGAAGAGTTCCTATAATCTATAGGATGATTAGGGAATGCCTCACTGTGATGGTGACATTTGAATCAAGAGTTGAAAAAAAGGAAGCACTGGGCTATGCTGGGGGATGTATGGGGAAGACAATTCCAGGCAGAGGGAATAGCAAGTGCAAAGGCCCAGTGGTGAGAGCAACTTGGAAAGTTCAAGGAACAACAAGGAAGCCAGGATGGCTGGAGGAGATCTTGCAGTCTGAGAGAAGATGGAGATCAGGGCAGATTATTGCAGATGAGGCAGACACACAGGGCCTGGTAGACCCAGTACTTTGGCTTTTACTTGGGGTGAGATGGAGAGCCACTGGAGGGTTTTGAACAGGAAAGTAACAATCTAATTTACATTTTAAAGTCTCATTTGAGCTGCTGTGTTGTGGGCAAGGGCAGAAGAGGGAAATCAGTTAGGAGGCTATAGCAAAAATCCTAAGTGAGACTTCTAGTTTCTGGTCCAGCATGTAAGGAGCTTGGAATTTGCCACTTGGTCCTAACAACAAGTAAAAAAGCTGAACAAATTGAAAAAGCAACAATGGTTCTGAGATCCATGAGAGAAGTACAGTCTTGGGGCAAACCACCGCTGCCAAACTTTAGAGAGACAGACAGGCAAACAAATAGAATCGCAACTGACCAGAGCAGAGACCAGGAGAGGAAACCTCCATGGGAGCCAGTGCTGGGGTAGGAAAACCTAGACTGTAATTGACGAACTGCTAGAGGCTCAGTGCAGACAAGTCTGAGAGTTAAAAACTCCAGCAGGACCCAGTCATTGGGGGGTGTCCACACTTTTGTGAGTTTTACCTCAAGAAACTTAACTAGGTTCTAATAGTGAATATTGGGGAAAAAACCCCTCCTGCTTCCACCAGCACGTGTACAGGAAAGGGAACCATTTTGAAATACACCAGACCATTTTGTTCCTCTTATCAAGGCTTGCCCTCAAGAGAAACTATTTTACCAGAGCCTAATCTATTGGGGATTTTCCAGAGCCCAGCCAACATGGAGGAGGGGAAACACCCAACTCCAGCCCTCTCTAGCCATCCTGTCCCACTTGAGGGATGGAGGGGCTGAAAAGCCCCTGTGAAATTCACAGTTCAAAGGCACAGGCTCGTTAAAAGACTGAGACCCAATCATAGGACTATAGAACACTTCCCTCCCCACACATCTTACCTACATCACTAAAGGCCCATTCACTACAGTTCCTTTTACCCAGTACATCATGTCCAGCTATTAAGAAAAAAATTACAAGGCATACTAAAAGGCAAAAAAAACACAGCTTGAAGAGACAGAACACACATCAGAACCAGACTCAGAGATGGTAAGGATGCTGGAATTATCAGACTGGGAATTTACAACAACTATGATTAATACGCTAAGGGCTTTAATGGATGAAGTAGACAGCATGCAAGAACAGATGGGCAATGTAAGCAGAAATATAAAAGTTCTAAGAATGAATCGAAAAGAAATGCTAGAAATCAAACACTGTGACAGAAATGAAAAATGTCATTGATGGGCTCATTAGTAGACTGGACACAGCTGAGGAAAGAATTGCTGAGCTTGAGGACATCTCAATAGAAAATTCCAAAATTGAAAAGTAAAGAGAAAAAAGAATGACAAAAACAGAACAGAATATCCAAGAACTGTGGGACAACTACAAAAGGTATAACACACATATAATGGGAATACCAGACGGAGAAAAAGAGAGAAAGGAAGAGAAGAAATATTTGAAGCAATAATGACCAAGAATTTCTCCAGACTAATGTCAGACACCAAACCACAGATCCAGGACACCAAGCAGGATAAATGCCAAAAAACTACACCTAAGCATATTATATTCAAAATGCAGAAAATCAAAAATAAAGAAAAAAAAATCTTAAGAGAAGCCAGAGGAAAAAATATGTTACCTGTAGAGAAACAAAGATAAGAAATATACCTGACTTCTCCTAAGAAACCACACAAGCAAGAAGAGAGTAAAGTGAAATACTTAAAGTACTGAGAGAAAAAAACCACCAACCTAGAATTCTGTACCCTGTGAAGTTACCCTTCAAAAGTAAAGGAGAAATAAAGACTTTCTCAGACAAACAAGAAATGAGGGAGTTTGTTGCTAGTAGAGTTGCCTTGCAGGAATATTAAAAGAAGTCCTTTAGCGAGAAGGAAAATAATATAGGTCAAAAACTTACATTTACTTAAAGAAAGGAAGAGCATCAGAGAAGAAACAAGTGAAGGTAAAATAAAAACGTTTATTTTTCTTCTTCTTAATTGATCAAACAAATAGTTAGTTCAAAATAATAATAGCAACAATGTATTCAATTATGTGTGTGTATGTGTGTGTGTGTGTTTATGTATAAGGGAAAGGAATGACAGTAATGATACAAGGGACAGGGAGGAGTGAGGATTACTTTCTTACTATAAGGTACTTGCGCTATCTGTGAAGTGATAGAGTGTTATTTGAAACCGGAATTGGATTAGTTGTAAATATATATTGAAAACTCCAGGATAATCTCGAAAAAGAGTAAAAAAAGAAGTATAACTAATATACTGAGAAAGGAGAGAAAATGGAACCATATAAAGTGCTCAGTTAAAGCCATGAAAGGAAAAAAGTGAGTGTAAGACAAAAATAGGAACAAAGAACAAAGGCAATGAATAGCAAACAGTAACAGATATGGTAGATATTAATCCAACTATATCAATAATCACTTTAAACATCAATGGTCTAAATAAACCAATTAAAAGACAGAGATCGTCAGAGTAGATCAAAAAACAAGACCCAACTATGTGTGTCTACAAGAAACCTACTTTAATATAAAGACATATATAGATTAAAAGTAAATGGATGGAGAAGATATACCATGATATCACTTATCAAAAGAAAACAGAACTAGCTATATAAATTTCAGACAGAATAGACTTCAGATCAAGGAAAGTTATCAGGGATAAAAAGGAGCATCACATAATGATAAGGGGGTCAATTCTCCAAGAAGACGTATCAGTTCTTTTTTTTTTTTTTTTAAAGATTTTATTTATTTTATTTTTTCCCCCCAAAGCCCCAGCAGATAGTTGTATGTCATAGCTGCACATCCTTCTAGTTGCGGCAGGTGGGACTCGGCCTCAGGATGGACGGAGAAGTGGTGCCTCGATGCGCACCCGGGATCCGAACCCGGGCCGCCAGCATTGCAGCGCGCGCACTTAACCACCAAGCCACAGGGCCGGCCCTGACGTATCAGTTCTTAATGTACATGTGCTTAATGTGTATAAAGCAAAAAGTGATAGAACTGCAAAGACAAATAGATGAATTCACTATTATAGTAGGAGACTTCAACAACCCTCTCTCAGAAATAGACAGATTCAGCAGGCAGAAAATCAGTAAGAACATAGTTGAACTCAACAGGACCATCAATCAACTGGAGATAATTGACATCTATAGACCACTTCATCCAACAACAGAAGAATGCACATTCTTCTCAAGCACATGTGGAACATTCACCAAGATAGATCACATTCTGGGCTATAAAACACACATTAACTAATTTAAAAGAATCTAAATCATACAATATCTGCTCCCAAACCACAATGGAATTAAACTAGAAATCAAAAACAGAAAGATAACTGGAAAATCCTCAAATACCTGGAGATTAAATAACACACTTCTAAATAACCTATAGGTCAAAGAAGAACTCTCAAGTGAAATTTTAAAATAGTTTGAACTAAATAAAAATGAAAATGCAACTTATTAAATTTTGTGAGAGGCAGCAAAAGCAGACCTTAGAGGGAAATTTATAACATTGAGTGCATATATTAGAAAAAAGAAAGATCTAAAATTAATCATTTGAGCTTCCACCTTAGGAAACTAGAAAAAGAAGAGTAAATTAAATCCAAAGTAGGCAGAAAAAAAGAAACAATAAAAATTAGAGCAGAGATCAGTGCAATTGAAAACACGAAATCAACAGAGAAAAATCAACAAAAGCTGATCCTTTGAAAAGATAAATAAAACTGATAAGTCTCTAGCCAGGCTAACTAAGTAAAAAAGAGAGAGGACACACACTACTAATATCAGAAATGAAAGAAAGGACATCATTACAGATCCTATGGACATTAAGAAGATAATCAAGGAATATCATAAACAACTCTATATCCACAAATTTGAAAGACGCAATCTGCCAAAACTCACACAAGAAGAAAAAGACAATCTGAATAGGCCTATATATATTAAAGAAATTGAATTAATAATTAATAACCCCTCAAAACAGAAAGCATCAGGCCTAGATGGGTTCACTGTGAATTTTACTAAACATTTAAGGAAGAAATTATACCAATTCTATACAATCTCTCAAAGGATAGAAGCAGAGGGAATACTTCCTAACTCACTCTACGAGGCCAGCATTACCCCAATATCAAAACCAGACAAAGACATTACAAGAAAAGAAAACTACAAATCAGTATCTCTCATGAACACAGATGCAAAAATCCTCAATAAAATATTAGCAAACCTAATCCAACAATATATAAAAAGAAGGATGCACCACAATCAAGTTGGATTTATCCCAGGTGTGCAAGGCTGGTTCAAAATTCAAAAATCAATCAATGTAATCCATCACATCAACAGGCTAAAAAGAAAAATCACACGACCATATATCAATAGATGAAGAAAAAGTATTTGACAAAATCAAACACTCATTTATGATAAAAACTCTCAGCAAACTAGGAATAGAGGGGAATTTCCTTAACTTGACAAAGAACATCTGCAAAAAACCTACAGCTAATATCGTACTTAATGGTAAGAAACTGGAAGCTTTCCCACTAAGATCAGGAACAAGGCAAGGATGTGTCCTCTTGCCGTTCCTTTTCAACATTGTACTGGAAGTCCTAGCTAATGCAATAAGACAAGAAAAGGAAATAAAAGGTATACATATTGGGAAGGAAGAAATAAAACTTTTTGTTCAAATATGAAATGATTGTCTATGTAGAGAATCTGAAAGATTCAACAAAATCCCTCCTGGAACTAAGAAGTGATCATAGCAAGTTTGCAGGATACAAGGTTAATATACAAAAGTCAATCACTTTCCTATATACCAGCAATGAACGAGTAGAATTTGAAATTAAAAACACAATGCCATTTTTATTAACACCCCTCAAAAATGAAATATTTAGGTATAAATCTAACAAAATATATACAAAATTTATATGAAGTACATATATGAGGAACAGAATAAAGAGCCAACAAATAGACCCACATAAATATCATCAACTGATCTTTGACAAAGGAGCAAAGGCAATACAATGGAGCAAAGATGGTCTTTTCAACAAATGGTGCTGAAACAACTGGACATCCACAGGCAAAAAATAAATCTAGACATAGACCTCACCTCCTTCACAAAAATTAACTCAAAATGGATCATAAATTAGCTGAAGACACATGAAAAAAAAGTGGATCATAGACCTAAATGTAAAATGCAAAACTACAAAATTCCTAGACGATAACATAGGAGAAAAATCTAGATAATCTTGGGTTTGATGATGATTTTTTAAATACAACACCAAAGGCGTGATCCATGAAAGAAATAATTGACAAGCTGGACTTCATTAAAATTAAAAAGTTCCGCTCTGTGAAAAACACTGTGAGGAGAATGAGAAGAGAAGACACAGACTGGGAGAAAATATTTGCAAAGCACATATCTGGTAGACTTTTATCCAAAATATACAAAGACTCTTAAGACTCAACAATAGGAAAACAAACAACCCAATTAAAAAACGGGCCAAAGATCTTAACAGACATCTCCCAAAGAAGATATAGAGATGGCAAGGAGCACATGAAACGATACTCCAAATTATATATCGTTAGGGAAATGCAATTTAAAACAATAATGAGATACGACTGCACATCTATTAGAGTGGCCAAAATCTAGAACACTGACAACACCAAACTCTGCTGCGGATATGGAGCAACAGGAACTTTCGCTCATTGCAGGTGGGAATGCAAAGTGGTAGAGCCGCTTTGGAAGACAGTTTGGTGGTTTCTTACAAAACTAAACATACTTTTACCATACAATCCAGCAATCATGCTCCTTGGTATTTACCCAAAGGAGTTGAAAATTGATGTCCACATAAAAACCTGCACACAGATGTTGAGAGCAGCTTTATTCGTAATTGCCAAAACTTGGAAGCAACTGAAATGTTCTTCAGTAGGTGAATGGATATATAAACTGTGATACATCCAGACAATGGAATATTATTTAGCACTAAAAAGAAATTATCTATCAAGCCATGAAGAGACATGGAGGAACTTTGCATATTACTAAGTGAAAGACACCAACTTGAAAAGGCTGCCTACTATATGATTCCAACTATATGACATTCTGGAAAAGACAAAATTATGGAGACAGGAAAAAGATCAGTGGTTGCCAGGAGTTTGGGGGAGGGAGGGGTGAAGAGGCAGAGCACAGAGGATTTTTAGGGCAGTGAAATTATTCTGTATGATACTTTAATGGGACACATGTCGTACTTTTGTCAAAACCTATAGAATGTACGCCACCAAGAGTGAACTCTAACTATGGATTTGGGATGATAATGGTGTGTCGATGTAGGTTCATTGATTGTAACAAACGTTCCACTCTGGTGAGAGATGTTGATAATGGGGGAGGCTGTGGGGGGTGAGGGGGTAGGGGGGATACAGGAATTCTCTGAACCTTCCACTCAGTTTTGCTGTGAACATAAAACTGCTCTAAAGAATAGAGTCTATTTTTTAAAAAATCCAAGTAAGAGTTGATGGTGGCTTGGGCAATGGTGGTAGCTGTGGAGGTGGGAGAAGTGGTTGGATTCTGGATATATTTTGAAAGAAGAGTCATCAGAATTGCCAGTGGATTGGATGTAGAATATGAAGGCAAGAGAAGATTCAGCCTTCAGGGTAGACAAGACCACATGTGACAAAAACTTCGCACAATGCCAAGCACATACCAGATATTCAGCAAACACCAAAATCTCATAACATCTCAGAAGAGTTGATGGTCCTCGGCAAGGTCATGTCTTAATTAGATAACTCATAGGGGTGGAGTGCGGGGCACACAAGGAACTTAAAAGAAGAGGATGGCCAAGCTTCGGTCAACTCTAATAGGTCCTCTTGCATATGCAATATTTGCTGTGGTCAGAAGCTCAGTTCCAGAAGGAGGAGATAAATGGAATAGAAACAGAGAAAAACAAGAACGATTCATCCCAGGACCAGTACATAATAATAACTCCACAGGTGACACTTATTAGTAATCACAATGGCAATATTAGCTAGACAAGTGAAATGTTATAATTTTCTGAAGCCCTAGGCTAAGCCAGCCTCTTCATTGCAGTGCTTGTAGCGTGAGGTAAATGAGGAGATTTGTGTTTAGGAGTGAAAAAAAGCAAAAGGATTAGTTCTCTAAACATTGATTGTCAATTCCCCAAGGACATAATTCTACTTTAGTTGGAACATTCCTATCATTTTGCTACTATGCATTAGTCACATGTATTTCTCTAGTGCTGAAATCAGCCCAGCCAGGTAAATATTATTGTGTCCATTTTACAGATGGGAAAAGTAAGGCTGAGACAACGGGATCACTAGCTAAGGAGTCATGAACCTGGATTCAAATCCAAGTCTATGTGTCTCCAAAAGTCATGCACATGCCACAATGCCTCATTTTTGTTTTGCTAACAATAATCAACCTTCATTTTTTTTTAACTTTAAAATACATAATCATTTTTAAAAATTTTTTAATTTAATTTTATTTTTTTAATTGGTTTATAACATTGTATAAATTTCAGGTGTACATCATTATACTTCTATTTCTGCATGGATTACATCACGTTCTCATGTTCACCACCCAAATACTAATTACAGTCCATCACCACACACGTGCCTAATTATCCCTTTTGCCCGCCTCCCTGCCAATAGTCAACCTTCATTGAGCACTTACCTGGTGCCACCTCCTGGTGTTCTACAGCTATTAATGTGAACTGTTATCGTCCCCATTTTACAGATGAGGAAATTAAGGCCTAGAGAAGTTAAGAAACTCACTTTAGGACCCTCAGCTGGTAAGTTGAGACCCAGGCAGTGTGGTTCTAGGTTGCAGGATCCATACTCTTACGTTAAAAAAGGGTTTTTTTTTTTTGCTGAGGAAGATTCACCCTGAGCTAATATCTGTGCCAGTCTTCCTCTATTTTGTATGTGGGTCACTGCCACACCATGGCCACCGACAAGTGATGTAGGTCCACACCCGGGAACCGAACCCAAGCTGCCGAAGTGGAGCGTGCTGAACTTAACCACTAGGCCACGAGGTCAGCCCCAAAAAGGCTTTTTTTTAATTTTTAATTTTTATTTATTTATTTTTTTGAGGAAGATTGGCCCTGAGCTAACATCTGTTGCCAGTCTTCCTCCTTTTTGCTTTTTTTCCTCCCCAAAGCCCCATTAGATAGTTGTATGTCATAATTGTACATCCTTCTAGTTGCTCTGTGTGGGACAACACCTCAGCATGGCTTGATGAGTAGCGCGTAGGTCCACACCCGGGATCCGAACTGGTGAACCCCGGGCCGCCGAAGCAGAGCACGTGAACTTAACCACTACACCACTGGGCCAGCCCCAGGTATTTTTAAAAATATAATAGTAATATATGTTCATGGTAATAATTTTAGAAACTGTATAACCAAGTAAAAAGAAAATACCACCTACAATCCTACCATTCTGAGATAACCATGATTATTGAGCCGAGCCCCGTGGCCTAGTGGTTAAGTTTGGCATGCTCCGCTTTGGCGGCCCTGGTTCGGTTCCTGGGTGTGGCCCTATACCACTTGTTGGTGGCCATGCTATAGCGGCAACCCACATATAAAATAGAGGAAGACTGGCACAGATGTTAGCTCAGGGTGAATCTTCCTCAACAAAAAGCAAACAAACAAACAAAAGAACCATGATTATTGTTTTGGTGCATAATCTTTTAATCTTTTTCCTACACATGTACACACATACACATATTTTATAAAAATGAGATCATATTATATTTGCTTTTAACTTATCCTTTACTCTCTCACTTACTAATATTTTGTCAACCTCTTTCTGCTTTACATATTTTCTACAACGGTGATTTTTGACTCTCTTGGGTCACGTACCTATTAAGAATGCTCTCTCCCACCCACAATGTGCACACACACACACACACACAATTTTGCATATAATTTCAGAAATTCCCTGAACTATGGACTTTAACTGAGAGCCTCAGTTCTACAACACCATGTCTGATGCCTGAATAATATTCTGCCATGGAAGGATGCCCTACAAATTATTAAACCAACCTAAATCAGTCCCCTATGGTTGGACATTTAGATTATTTCCAGTTTTGCACTATTATAAACAACCTTGTAATGATGATTCGTATGGATAAATCTTTGAATACAGCCCCATTTATTTTTTTGGCATCAATTCCAAGAGTACGATCATTTTTAAGGCTTTTGATAGTGTTTCCAAATTGCCCTCCAGAAAGGTTGTATCTATTTATGCTTTTGCTGGCATATGGTCTAAGAGGGCCCGTTTCCCCACATCATTGCTCACATCTGGGCCTATAAAGCACTCTATTTTGTACCTTTTTAACCCTGGCTCAGAGCTTTTCTTTTTCTTTTTGCTGTCTTGGAGGCAGCGATTTCTGGCTCAAGGAACTGGAAACAGCAGTCTTTGGGGAAGACTCCAGACTGGGAATTGCTGTCTTTCTCTGCTTCAACAGAGCCCCAAAAGCTGTGGTTTCCTAGATTTAGCAGAACATCCTTCTTTGCAAATCTCTTTGCCCTTGTCTTTGGTAGGAAAAGTGTCACTGGGTGAGAAGAAACAAACAGGCTAAACTTTCAAAAAAATCTTGGTTGATTTTTAAACATTTATATTATGAAATGTTTGTCCCCAGAGGAACTGGGAGGGTTCCTTTTAGTAGATCTTAAAATTCATAGATAAGTAATTCTGTAATGTGACTGCTCCTTCTCTCCCACTTTAGACAGCCAAATCTGGCTCCTGATGTCTAAAATCTACTTGGAAAAAAAAAAACAAAACCTTAAGTTTGGCTCAAAAACTCCACAAGAGTGGTTATAAGGAGAAATCCCTTGCATATAGTAGGCACTCAATAAATGTTTGTTGAATTGCGCTAGAAGACTTGGACTCGCACCCTGGAGTAATAGGGGATTTCATGTACGTGTTTAACTACTAAAGCTTTTATTAACTGTGGCAGTGTTAAATACAGCCGATACTAATGAGGGGGAGTGGTGACCTGAATACACCAAAACAGAGGGAAATCCCAGATCACCTCTATTTAGTCTTGAAATACAGTCCATGATTTTTTTTCCTGTAACAGACATACCTTCCCAATTCTGTTCGGCTCGGGCGAATATTACAACGAGCTTATTCTCCCCGAGACCAGAGAAAGAACGTGCTATGCAAGGCAGTCATTGGGCTGGATTTAAAAGTCACCAAAGCAATCTGAATACAGACAGTATTAGATGATATAAAGGAATTATTATTAATTGTGTTAACACTGAAGTCAGTATTATGTTAGCTATGCAGGGATATGTTCCTTTTTTTTTTTTCTCCTGAGGAAGATCAGCCCTGAGCTAACATCCATGCCAATCCTCCTCTTTTTGCTGAGAAAGACTGGCCCTGAGCTAACATCTGTGCCAATCCACCTCTTTTTGCTGAGGAAGACCAGCCCTGAGCTAACATCCGTGCCCATCTTCCTCCACTTTATGTGGGACGCGGCCTCAGCATGGCCTGACAAGCGGTGCATCCAGTGCGCGCCCGGGATCCGAACCCTGGCCACCAGCAGCAGAGCGCACGCCTTTAACTGCTAGGCCACGGGGCCGGCCCCTATGTTCCTTTTTTTTAAAAGATGCACACTGGAATTAATGAATAAATAAATAAAAGTTACCATGGACCACCTGCAAAAAGAATAATAAAGATTTGACAGTATTATAACAAAATACTGTTTCCTGGAAGTTTTTTGTGCAAACCAGTTTAGATATATTAATTCAAATCCTTACAACAAAACTCTGCAGGGCAGGTATCATTATCCCCATTTTACAGATGAATAAACCGAGGCTCAGAGGCAATAGTGGCTATTCAATGTCCCTGCCCGGATTCTGCTTAGGGAACTCGCCTCCCTTACTGGATACTGTCATGACGAAACCAACAATGACAGCATAGTCCCTCCTGCCCAGACGGTGGTGTGGGACCCAGGTCTCTCCCGCAATGTCTTCCCTATAAAATTCTTACACTCTTACTTCCATGTCTCTCTACCCACAGAGGTGTAACCACACATCACTGCACTGATGTAACTACCCCTCCACATTGGTACCCAGTGTTGAATTCGGTGATTGCTTGAATCCCAATTCCCCAGACTAAGTTATTACTGCTACTCACACCATCCCTTTGTGACTAGAACAACACTGAAGGGGAGGCACAAGCAGGTCGTGATCCAACCTCCTGCCTCAAAGAAATACTGCCCTAAAATCAACAGAATTCAGTCACGTGACAGGAGTCACTTTTGCCACCACCATTATCACAAGTCTACTGACAACGTCAGCCTGACGAAGTGCCGTGTGCTATTCCAATACAGATTGTGTAAATCCTAAACAGAGAGACTGGAAGAGAGAGCCTCAGAGCCTCTAAGGGTAGAGGGAAGACCGCAGGCTCTGCGTCAGAGAGATGCATCTTGTACCAGGTCTGTGAGCTTGGACAACCACTTACCTTCCCTGAGCCTTGGTTTCCTCATCTGCAAAATGGGGATAATATGAATAGTGCCAACCTCACAAGTTCTTGAGATGCTTGTATCACATGACAACATGAAACTGCCTGATACATTGTGGGAGCCAACAGTGCCCGTGCTTCCCTTCCTAAAGGATTTAGGACAGTTGAGCGCTTATCCCTATTTTTAAAGATCTCCAAGGAAGAAGAAACCACAGCATCCCTTGGTAGCTAGTGTCTGTGTTTCACAACCCACTTAGAGGAGGTGTGAATATAGCACAGAGGCCCACATCCAAAGAGGCTGGCGGAGGCTGGGAGGCATGCCAAGCAGCTCGCTGGACTGCTACCCATCCCATCCCTTCCTCCGCCATTGCCTCCTAAATATATGTTAGCTTAGCCATCCTTCGCGGGCCAGCTTCCTTCCGGAAACCCTCTCTGATAATCCTCTGGTTGGAAATGTTTTTGGTCTTCTAATCACTACGACACCTGTTGGCTGTAACATGCTTCAGGCATTTACCAAAAACAGGTACTGAGCCAGCCCTGATGACCCAGTGGTTAAAGTTCGGCACGTTCCACTTCGCTGGCCTGGGTTCACTTCCTGGTGGCAGAAGCACACTACCCGTCTGTCAGTTGCCACGCTGTGGTGGCAGCTCACATCGAAGAACTAGAAGGCCTTACAACTAGGATGTACAACCATGCACTGGGGCTTTGGGGAGGTAAAAAAAAAAAAAAAAAAAAGGAGAGAGCATCTTGACTATTATTTAAAAAAAAAACAAAACCAGGCTGGTACTATAACTATTTGTGTAATTGGTAATTCAATAAATATATAGCAAATGCCTTCTTACATTGCCAGTGTCCTAGGCACTGGGCATACAGCAATGAATAAAACAGATGAAGTCCCCGCCCCTGTGAAGCTCGCATTCTAGCAGGAGGGAGGGGGACAGAAAATAAATATACAGTATGTCAGTTGATCAAGGATGCAACAGAGGAAATTAGAACAGGGTTGGGGGTGGTTGACTATTCTATGTAGGAGGAATGGAGAGGCCTGTCTCCTGCCCACCTCACACCAGCCCTCTCTCATTCCCTGTGCCCCCATGCAGGCTTTCTCTCAGCTTGTCCAATTCGCCACACTCCTTCCAGCCTCAGGACCTTTGCACATTCCTTTTGTCTGGAACACTTGTCCTTCCCTACCTCTCCTGGTTAACCCTCTCTTTTTGATGAGGTGACATGTGAGCAGAAACTGAAGGAAGTAAGAGGACTACTTACATGTGCTTGGCTTCTCTGGGAAATTATAAGCTCCTGGAGGCTAAGAGGCAGCAGTGGAGAATAGTGGTTAGAGATGCAAGCTCTGGAATTGGGATGACCTGGTTCAAATCCCTGCCCTACCACACCCTAGTTGTGTGACTAGTTCTTAACTTTCCCAAGTCTCAGTCTCCTGGAAAATGGAGAAAAAAGAGTATTTATCTCATAGGAATATTGTGAAGATGCAATGAAATCATGAATGCACAGTGTTGGGCACCAAAGGTGCATTTACCCTGAAGTTAATGAAACTTCAGGAACCCCCACCACCACATACACACATACACACACACACTTGCCTGAGCCCCTTCCAACACCCTGAGAGGAGCCCTAGCAACGCATTTCCATGGTCACGTGTTTTTGCAAACTATGTTAACAACAATCAGTTGAGACTACTGTCTCTTCTCACTTTGACTTCCCTTCTGTCACACTCCTCCTTGTGTCAAGTGGCTCCGGAGAGGACACGGGCCCTCTGCAGTCATCATTCAGATGGTGAACCCAACCACCCCATCCCAGGAGGACGGGAGATTGGCCTTCCCAGAAAGAGGTTGGGTTCACCATCTGGGGACCCCTCCAGAGCGCTGAGGGCTGTGGGTGGGTGCTGGGGTGGCCCCTCCCGCCGCTGCCCCTACACCTGGAGGAGGAGGCCTTGGGGAACAGGACAACACACCTCCCATGGGGTCCCCGACTCTGAAGCCTGGTGCTCAGACCTCAGAACACTCTGGAGCCTTCCTGAGTCATCACTGAGCCACCCCAGGGTCAGGCGGTTCTTACATTTAAGCCGACAAGCTCTTGAAATCTAGACCCAGCATGAGAACGAGCCGTTTTTCCCTCCTAAGGTCTGAAAACAGCTCACGCCCATCTTCCAAAGGAAACCCTTCTCCCTACGTGAAAGCAGTTATAAAATCACATCGCAGCCTTTTATTTCCCAGCCAAACAATGCCAATTACTAATACCAAAGGGAAAGATCGTGACTCATAGATGTTCCCAGTTCTGACGGCTGATTGCCATAAACTCCCTGGTCCCTAGAGTTCGCTCCGCCTCCTCCTTTCTGACCGTTCTCCACAGTCATCGCCCAGAAAGTCGCCCTCTCTTCTTGCTTTTCTCCGGGAGACTTCTAGAAGGATTTCATAAGGCCCGCTGGTCCCTTTGCAAGGTCATATTAAGGCCCTTTGCCCACCTCCCGGTGATTTTAGTGTCCTTGTGTGTATTTGTGTGTGTGCGGGCACATTTATTTCTAGCATCTATTAAACAAGGAATCTTTGTCCATCCCCGTCAGCCCCCCGGTCCTACGCACTGTCGTCTCCTGCCATCCCCGGGTTGTGTCTCCCACTCAAAGCACACAAGAGCGACATGCAGAGCATATTCGCCTGGGATAGCTCACTGGAGGGACGTTCTGCTCATGACCCCCTGAGCCCCTGGCTCCCAAGAGGTCGAGGCCTCCACCTTCCCTCTGCCTTCCTGTCCGCCCCCCAAAATGAGAGTGTGACTCCAGACTCGCAGGAGCGTTTGCCCTTTTTTTTGGGGGGGGGAGAACTCTGGCTGAGTTTTAACTCATCGTCAGAATACATTGAACTTATGGCGCAACAGTGTTAGGACAAATCTCACTCTAAAAGTGTGGTTGTGTCTTGGTGAGGACGGGGGGACTACTTACCGTAGTAATTTCCCCCTAACTTTCTGGAACAGTCTCAAAGGCTGGGCACGTTTTGTTTTTAATTGAAGCGGTTTGTTACATGTGTAATTAAATGTGATTGGAATGTATAGCTTTGTATCTATTTTTTTTTTTAAAAAGTCCTTTGTCAGACCGCATGCCCTGATTTGGGATTCAGAAAACACGATCCCTGTGAGAGGAGAACACTGCATCCTCAAGTCCAGCAGCTTCTCTCGATGGATTCAAGCAGCTGAGGCTGGGATCAAGGACGAGAAAATACTTTGAAAAGACCTTTCATTCATCATTTATCACCATCATCATATCATCATTATTAGCAATAATAAGTGGGGCAGGAGGATCTTTTCAAATGCAAATCTAATCGTATTGTTCCTTTCATCCAAAACCTCTCACTGCTCTTAGGACAGAAGCCAGAGCCGGACCACAGTCCTCCAGGCCCTGCCTGCGTGGCCTGGCTCCTGCCCACTTCACACCGGCTCCCTCTCATTCCCTGTGCTTCCACGCAGGCTGTCTCTCAGCTTGTCCGATTCGCTTCATTCCTTCCAGCCCCAGGACCTTTGCACGCTCCTTTTGTCTGGAACATTTGTCCCTCCCTACCTCACCTGGTTAATCCTCTCTTTTTGTCCCAATATTGATGTAATCACACTTCCTCAAGGAAGCTTTCTACACCTTCCCTTCTATATTCTCAGAGAATCACATACAGCCATTCATCATTCATTAATTCATACTTTTTGAGCGTCTACTACGTGTCAAACAGGATTCTGGGGGCTGGGAGTATAATGTGAACAAAAGAAGCCCCCAGCTGGGCCGACCCCGTGGCTTAGCAGTTAAGTGCGTGCGCTCCGCTACTGGCAGCCTGGGTTCGGATCCCGGGTGCGCACCGACGCACCGCTTCTCCGGCCACGCTGAGGCGGCGTCCCACATACAGCAACTAGAAGGATGTGCAGCTATGACATACAACTATCTACTGGGGCTTTGGGGGAAAAAAAAGGAGGAGGATTGGCAATAGATGTTAGCTCAGAGCCAGTCTTCCTCAGCAAAAAAGAGAAGGATTAGCACAGATGTTAGCTCAGGGCCGATCTTCCTCACACACACACAAAAAAGAAGCCCACAGTGAGCTTCCATTCCAACAGAAGAAGAGACAGTAATCAAATAAACACGCACACGTATAATAGAACGTCAGGCAGTGCTAAGAGCCGTGAGGAAAATAAAGCTGAGTAAAGATTAATCTGGTGGCAGGGGCAGGGGTGACCATCTCAGATAAGGGTGGCAGAGAAAGCCTTTCTCAGCAGATGACACTTAAACAGAGACCTCAATGAAATGAGGGAACAAACCATGCAAAGGTGTGTGGAAAGACAACTCCCAAAGGAAGGAACAGCGAGGGCAAAGGCCCTGGGGCAGGAATGAACTTGGTGAGTCCAAACAACAGCAGGAGGCCAGTGTGGCCAGAGTTGAGAGAGCAAACTGGGAAAGTACTTAATAAGGTTGGAGGACACATCAAGTCTTTTGAGGAATTTTGCTACAACGAGGAGCAGAGAAATAGGGCAGGAGCCAGGAAAGCACATGAGCTCTGTGGAGAGTCTTTCTGTTTTGTTTTCTATTTTGTTTTCAGAGGGGAAGTTTTACAGCATATTTGTATGCTGAAAGGAATGCTCCAGCGGAGAGGGCGACATGGTGATTCACGAGAGAGGAGATAATTGCAGTCAGTCCTGGAGTGGGTTAGGAAGAACGGGATCCAGGGCCCGAATGGAGAAATTGGCATGACACAGGCACAGGGACAATTTGTAATTTCCAACAGGAAAGAGGGCAGAGCGTACACGGTTCAGTGCTGGAGGTTGGTGAGTTTAGGGGTGGGGAATGAGCATTCAGATGGCCTCTGTTTTCTCAGTCAACAGGAAGATGAGAGCATCAGCTGAGAACCAGGCAGGAGAAGGGCGGCAGAGCTGGAGAAAAGACGAGAGGGTACAAATAGCCATCTTGGAGAGGGGCAGAGTGACCGGGGACTGTAGTAGGATCACCGGGCACTGCTGAGGTGGTCCACTTATTTGTGGACTTAAATGTAAAACAAGACCTGTCCAGGCAGTTGTGGGTGTCTTCTCCGGCTGTGATGCTGCGTCCAGACGCGGCTGCAAAGGAGCGCTCTGTTGGGCTTAACCAGGGTTGGGGTTTCGGCAGGTGGTACAGCAGAGCACGGAACCTGCAGAGCACCTGTAATTCTAGGCCATGGAGTCCAGGTGCATGAGGAGGAAGGTAAGGGCCTGAGTCAGCACTGGTGAAGGACGGTGAATAAAGCAGTGGGTTGAAGATCTCGAGAGTCAGAGAATCGTTGGGATGGGAGTCCTGGGATAACTGAGCTGGGAAGATACATAGTGATGGTCTGACTGGGACAGTGGGAATGGAAACTTCAGAGGTGCTGTAGTTATGACAAGGTCTGTGTGACTCTATGATGGAGGAGGGATGGAGGATGGGGATCACGGCATTGAGGCATCAAGAAAGGAGAGGCAGGGTGATGCATGGTCATCTACACGGATCTTAAAGTCACCATGGACGGGCCGACCCCATGGCTTAGCAGTTAAGTGCGCACACTCCGCTACTGGCGGCCCGGGTTTGGATCTCAGGCACGCACCAACGCACCGCTTGTCCAGCCATGCTGAGGCCACGTCCCACATACAGCAACTAGAAGGATGTGCAACTATGACGTACAACTATCTACTGGGGCTTTGGGGGAAGAAAAAAAAGTCACCATGGACAATGGCAGGAGTAGACGTACAGAGAAAGTCAAGGAGCCAGGTGGCCAAATTGTCAATAAACACGTGAGCTGGAGGTAGGTGAGAGCACAACAGATGGTTTGATGACACGTGCTCACATTTTCCATGTCTGTATGATTATTTGATTAACATCGATTTCACCCACTACACTGTATACACTATTAAGGATAGAGGCCAGGTCTATTTGTGTTCACCATGTTATTCTCGGCTTCTAGCTCAATGCCTAGCACATAATACATACTTAATAAAAACTTCTTAAACAAATGAATGAATGAATAAATACTATTTTCTGGAACTGGCATAAGAAAGAGGGTGGGAGGAATTGATTCAATAATTTACCCTTTTCTCTTCCCATTCAAGTCCTCAGCATATTCCTATTTTCAGAGATTTCAGTCAATGGTCATTCAACTAACATTTATGAAACACCTGTTAAGTGCCAGGCACTATGCTACATGCTTCAAAGAGGAATAAGACACAGTCGCAGCTCTTGGAGATCTCAAAGTATTTCTACTCATGAATAAATAACTTTAATACAACGTGAATAGAGCAATGATAGACAGATGTGTGAGCAAAATGCTCCAAGAGCAGTGACTCTGACTGCCTGGGGGAAAGGGGAAGGCTGTGGGTACAGATAGTATCTGGAGAATGAGGATGGGCAGCTGCCAAGACAAGTGGAGGTCAGGTGAAGGACCAGCCTGTACAAAGGCATCAAGGATGGGAAAAGCTTGGCAAATTGAGGAGTCTGATAAGCTAGAAATTAAGCTAAAAATGTCATCTGGCCCTTATATTTATGGTCAGTTGGTTTGCTAAGGTAATTCAATCGGGAAAGAATAGTCTTTTTAACAAATGGTGCTGGGACAACTGGATATCCACATGGAAAAGATGAAGTTGGACCCCTACCTCACACCATATACAAAAAGTAATTCAGAATGCATAAAGACCTAAATGTAAGCATTCAAACTACGAAACTCTTACAAGAAAACATAGGTGTAAATCTCCATGACCTTGGATTAGGCAATGGTTTATTAGCTATGACATCAAAAACACAAACAATAGAAGAAAAATAGATAAATTGGACTACATCAAGTTGAAACTTTTGTGCTTCGAAGGAGACAATCAGGAAAGCAAAAATACAACCCATATGGGAGAAAATATTTGCAAATTATATATCTGATGAGGGATCAGTGTCCAGAATATACAAAGAATGCTTATAACTCAACAATGAGAAGACAAATAACCTAATTTAAAAATGGGCAAAAGATTTAAACAGCTATTTCTCCGAAGAAGATATACTAATGGCCAGTAAGCACATGAAAAGATGCCCAACATCATTAGTCATTAGAGAAATGCAAATCAAAACCACAATGAGGGGCTCGCCCGGTGGCATAGGTGTTAAGTGTCTGCACTGCCTGTCAAGCCATGCTGTGGTGGCATCCCATATAAAGTGGAGGCAGATGGGCATGGATGTTAGCCCAGGACCAGTCTTCCTCAGCAAAAAGAGGAGGATTGGCATCAGTTGTTAGCTCAGGGCTGATCTTCCTCACACACACACAAGAAACACACAATGAGTTTATATCCACTAGGATGCTATAAAAATAAAAAAGACAGACATTAACAAGTGTCGGTGAGGATGTGGAGAAATTGAAACCCTCATACACTGCTGGTAGGAATGTAAAATGGTGTAGCAGCTTCAGAAAACAGTCCCTCAACAAGTTAAAGATAGAGTTACCATATGACCCAGCAATTCCACTCCCATATATATATACACAAGAAAACTGAAAACATATGTCTACACAAAAACTTGTACATGAATGTTCATAGCAGCATGAATTACAATAGCCAAAATGTGAAAACAACTCAAATGCCCATCAATTGATAAATGAATAAACGAAATGCAGTATATCCGTACAGTGGAATATTATTTGGCAATAAAGAGGAATGAAGTACTGACACATGCTACACCATGCACGAACTTTGGAACATTATGCTAAGTTAAAGAACCAGACACAAAAGGCCACGTACTGTATGACTCTATTTGTATGAAATGTCCAGAATCGGCAAACGAATAGAACCTAAAGTAGGTCAGTGATTGACAGGGGCTGAGGAAAGGGGGAACTGGGGAGTGACTGCTAATTGGTACAGCCTTTTGGGGTGAAAATGTTCTGGAATTAGTGATGAGGGTTGTACAAAATGAACCCACTAAAAGCCACTGAGTTGTACAAATTAAAAGGGTGAATTTTATGGTATGTGAATTATAGCCCAACGTTTTAAAATGTCATCTGGGGTGCCTGTGGCGTGTAGGCCATGCTAAGAGATGTGAATTAAATCCTGCAGGGAGTGGAGAGTTTCCTGGTATTCTGTGTGTGTGTGTGTGTGTGTGCACGCGCGTACACGCACACACTCTTCTTCCACTATAGCTGGAAAATCAGGAAGGTAAAATCAACAAAAGTCCCCCACAGTGCTGTCACCTAGAGGCAATCAGTGTGAACAGTTTGCCGTATTTCTTTTCACTCCTGTTTGTGTTTGTACTGAGATTATGTTTTATGTACAATTTGGTATGCTGCTTTTTATTTCAGTCACCATAAACTTATTCTAAGCATTGTTTAAAAATAAATTTCTTACCTAATTATAATAGTTATTTATGGTAGAAACTTTGGAAAATACAGAAAATTATAAAGAAGAAAATTAAAATCATCCATAATCCCACGAGTTAGAAGTAATCATTACTGGGCCGGCCCTGTGGCTTAGCGGTTAAGTGCGCGTGCTCCGCTGCTGGCAGCCCGGGTTCGGATCCCGGGCGCGCACCGACGCACTGCTTCTCCGGCCATGCTGAGGCTGCGTCCCACATACAGCAACTAGAAGGATGTGCAGCTATGACATACAACTATCTACTGGGGCTTTGGGGAAAATAATAAATAAATAAAATTATTTTTAAAAAATACTAAAAAAAAAAGTAATCATTACTGAAATTTTAGTGTATTTTATTTTGTCTTTTTTCAATGAATAAATGTCATTTTTAATGGCTATATAATAGGCCTCCAATATCATAGATTACTTCTCTTGTAATATAGTTAGGTTATCTCCAATTTTTCTCTATATAAATGATGATGTAACAAATATCTTCGTGCATAAAGCTTTTCATAGATGGGGTTAGTTCCTTAGCTTCTCAGAAATGGAATTACTGGGTCAAAGACTGAATATATTTAAGCCCTTATGATGTAATCTTAAACTGCTTTCTAAAATGATTCAACAAATTGCATTTCTATTTGCAATAAATGAGATTGCCTGTTTCACAGCATCCTCATCAGTATTGAGGATTATACTTTTAAAAATTCTCCGTGTGGTTTTGATTTTCATTCTAATAGAGGTTTCATAAGAAAGAGTAGCATGCTCAGGTTTGGTTTTAGATGATCAAGAGGCTGAGCTGAAGACAGATGAGAGAGAGGTGATATGGAGACCAATTAGGAAAATGTTGCTCCAGTACAGGAAAGAAATGACACAGGCAGGCAGTGAGGATGGGCTTAGAAGACATTTAAGATTAGAAAGACATTTCTAAGAAGGATGGGTTGGATTTGTAACTGATCCGAAACTGGCAGGAAGGAAGGAAGAGGTGTCAAGTTTGATTCCCAAGAGTCTAGCTTTGGAGGTAGAATGGAGGGTGATAGCTTTAGCCAACACAGGGAAAAGGGAAAGACAAGCAGGTTTCGAAAGAAAACAAAGCTTCTGTTGGCAACATGTTACTTTGGGTGCCTTCCAGAGTTCCAGGTGGAGATGTCAAAATATCCATTAACAACATGAGTCTGAAGCTTGGAAGACAGGATGGCACTGGGGTTAAAAGTTTGGGAGTTGTCTGCATGTAAATAGTAATGAATGAGATTACTGGTGGACGAGGAATAAATTCGAGGGAAAACCTACATTTGTAAGGCAGAAAAGGAATGAGGAAAGGAGAAAGTTGTTTAGGAAGCAGGAGGTGAACCAAGATACCCTGGTGCCCAACACCAGGGGGAGGGAGAGGTTCAAGGAGGGAGAACAGTCAACGGTGTCAAATGCTTCCAGTGCTACGAGAGTCACGGAGGATGGAGACTCCCAGGCAGGGTCTTGGAGAGGAATCCCAGGGAGAGGCTGAGAAGGATGCAGAAGGAGGAAGCAAAATCAGAGGGTGCAGAGTTATCCTGCAGGCAGGTTGGGGGTGTCGGGAAGGTGGGAGAGAGGGCATTAGCCTCAAGGGGAAGTCATTTCCCTCAAGCTTTTCTCTCTCCTTTCCTCATGGCAAGAGCTAGTCAGTGATCTCACACTGTGCTGCCCACCTGAGTGTATACAGTGGGGCAAATCAAAAGCTGAGAGAGGCTGGGAGGCCTGGCTCTCTCCATCCCGGCTCTGCTGTAATCTACAACATCTGATCCAGACTCCACTTCCATGTCTGTACCTACAGCATGAAGGGGCTGGTGAGTAAGAGGGTGCCTGAAGCTGGCCTTGGTTCAGGGTTGGTGTGCACCCAAGGTGTCACCTGACTGCAGTGAAATGAGAAAAATAATGCCAAGGTAGTGTATTTTCCATGAATTAAGTTAACTTGACGCAATGTTCAAGACTGTCTTTTACTCTGAGATCATCTTTCCACCTTTTTTGATGGTAAACTGTCCTTTCTTTTGTGAAATGCTGGTAGCTGAGCTGGAGGGTTTTCCCTGATGTTTCTTCTTCATGTCTCTATTTAGCAAATGAGAAGTTGGTACCTCTCTGCTGGCCCACCCATATCGGTTCGGGAACGGTGCTGATTTATGAATCTCAAAAGCGTAGGAGTGAGTGGCCTAGATATTTTTTTAGGGCTCTCACCTCTAAACTCCTAAAATCCCAGCTCTCTGAAGACAGTCTTGAGAAGGAAAACATGATGGTACAGCTCAGCCAGTGTGGCGTAGACGCGGCACCACGGCTTGGCCCCGCCCCCAGCGCGCGGGCTTTGAGTTTGCGCCTTTGCCCCCGGATGCTGTGACCCGATCTCTCTCTATCCTGCAGTCCTCCGTGTGCTCTTGCAGGTCTGTCACCCAGATCCCAAGCCTCGGTCGCCGCTGCTCTGCCCAGGGGCCAGGCTCAATGCCAAGCTCCCGCACACAGAAGACGAATTCCCATTTTATCAATGAGGAAACTAACTCATCCCCCTCCTTAATCTCCTCAAGGACAGGGATGTGTACCCTCAATGTCTATCAACAGTGCTGTGGCTGCTCAGGGAATATTGGAGATTTGTTATTTTCCTAGCATTGCTTGGCTAATATGCGGCAGAAACTAAATTTGAACCCAAATCCTTAACTCCCGTCCATCAAATCTCTCTCCCCACCGTCACCACAGAACGGTGGGACGTTGGTCATCAGTAGGGGTGAGATTTGCCAGCAGGACAATCTTTCCAGGCCTCCTCACATCGATCAGGGAGCAGACTAAGCATGAGCCAGGTCTTACCTCTCCGCGATTTTATTCTGTTCACACAAGCTGATGGTGAAGGGGTTGGTGTGAACCGTCCATACGTGAGATGTGGAGTTTGTAAAGTTCATCTTTATTTTTCTCCACCTAATGATTGCTCTTAGTTTAAGAAGTCAAATCATACTAAACACACCCTTAACCGAAAAACAGCTCCTCTTCGCCCCACGGGCAACCACAATCACTCTTTTGTACATTTTTTCTGGTGTTTTCCTTCACATGTCTAAAGAACAAGTTTAGATGCTATGTCAGTTTGATTTGTCAGTTTCCCCACCATCTATTGGTGCATGAGGAACTGGGAGTTAGATTTTTTAGAGCATTTCCTGTTCCCTCTTCTGCTCAATACAGTTATAACTCTTGCTTAAGTTAACACTTAATGTTTACTTGATTATGATTATAGGATTTTTATTCACTCCAGCCAGTGTACCAAGGTATGCTTCTCTTCTTGGACAACTGTTTGTTTACCTTGAAGTTAATAATTAGCACTTTTTTTTCCCCATTTGCTTAGTATTCTGGATATCTAACAATAACTTTTCTTAGGCCCTCTAGCAGTCTTTTAATATTTCCATACACCAAGCTACTCGGACAATCTGTCCATTCCATTTTCTCTCACAGACCTCCCCTCCTGTCCTTTTCCTTCCATTTGGACTGGTTGCTTCCATTTTCCATCATCCTGGGAGCATCCTTTGCCACTGCCCTGATTCGCACGCCTTAAATCCCATGTCACTCTCTTTCTTGGTTCATTCCAAGAAAAATAACCAGTGTGTCTAAAAATGTCTTTTCTTCCTGTCCACATTTAATTGATAATTGGACTGAATACAGAATTATAGGTTGGAATCATTTTCCCTCAGGATTGGTACCTTGCTCTATTTTCTTCTAGCTTCTGATGTTTTTATTGAGCAGTCTGAGGCGATTCTGATTGCTGATGCTTTGTAAAAGCCTACTTTGTCTCTCGGGAAGCTTCTGGAATCTTCATCTCCAGGGTTCTGAAATTTCACAATGATGTGCCTTCGTGGGGGTCTTCTTTTTGTGTGTGTGTGTGTGTGTGTGAGGAAGATCAGCCCTGAGCTAACATCCATGCCCATCCTCCTCTTTTTGCTGAGGCAGACCTGCCCTGAGCTAACATTGCCCAATCCTCCTTTCCTCCCCCCCCCATTTTCTCCCCAAAGCCCCAGTAGATAGTTGTATGTCATAGTTGCACATCCTTCTAGTTGCTGTATGTGGGACGCCGCCTCACCATGGCCGGAGAAGCGGTGTGTCAGTGCGCGCCAGGGATCCGAACCTGGGCCGCCAGTAGTGGAGTGCGCTATGCCACAGGGCCAGCCCCGCTTCGTGGGATCTTCTGTCCGTCATTGTGCTTCGCACCCACTGGACTCTTCCAAACTGGAAACTCATATCCTTCAGTTTTGGGAAAATTTTTCATGTTTACTTATTTTAATAATTTTCTCCCCTTCATTTCTCTGTTCTCTCTTTCTGAAATTAGGCAGAGAGAGGGGATAGAGAGTAATGGAAGATACTGTTCTAGGAAGAGTGGCCAGTGGCAGCCTCTCTGATGAAGTGACATCCGAGCAGAAATTTGAATGCCTGTCTTCTCATCTGAGGAAAATTATTATACTTTTCTTTTCTTCTTACATCATCTCTTTTTCTTCTGTCCATCTTTTTTGGTCTATCTCTCCTGCGGGGAGGCTTTCCTCACGTGTCTGGTGATCTTTGGCTAAGCATTCGCGTCGAGAGGGAGGCACGAGAAGCTGATGGGAAGCTCTGCCTGTGTGACTGAGACCTGTCAACTGGTGGAGTTCCCTGTGAGGTGATCAGGTAGCATGTCGGCTGTTTCACTGGGGAGCTCTTTCCTCTGGGATTGCTTAGTTTTTCCAGAGAAGAATCTTCCCATCTCCTGCCTGAAGGTGGTGAGGGAGAGGGGAGTGTCCCTGGAGAGGGCAATGTCACCCTTCATTCATCCAGGCCTCCACTGAATTCTCTTCGCTCGGCCTTCAGTGGGTCTCTGAAATTCCTGGGCCTTTCTGGGATTCTGCAAGGTGAGCTTTCTGGACATCTCCCTCTGCAGGCCCTGCACTATCTGCTCCTTCCATTTCTTCTCTTGTCCACTGATGGCCCTTCACCCATTCTCTTTGTCCTTGTCATTTAGATGGGACTTCAAGAAAGCATGCAGGTAAACATGCATTCAACCCACCATGTTTAACCAGAACATAAGATACCCTGTGAAACAAATTCTAGCAAACAGATCAGGCTAAGAAATTTTTTTTAAAGAAAAAGAAAACCCTTGCAGGGTACCCCTCCTGTAGTGAGATCGCTGTACCTGACAATCATGGAATTTTATGAGTGAAGTGACCTCAAACATTGTCTACTCTTACCACCTCATTTTACAGATATAGTAAATGAAACCCAGACAGCATAAGTCTTGCCCAAAGTCACAGAGCAGAGAAACGCAAGGAGACCCTGTATTTTCCACTTGTAATCCTACGCCTGTCTCACTGCCATTCGGCCTTCCCAGAAATGCCCCTCAGGCAGTAGAAAGATTTTCCTCTTGATGGGGCTTCCGAAGCAAATGCCTTTTTGCCTTCTGGGTCAGTCTGACCCTGATCAGTCCCATCTGGAGAAGAACCACAGTGAACTAGACAGTGTTTCTCAGCAAGACCAGGAGTGTTCCTAGCATATTAAACAAAGATCATTTTTTAAAGGACAGAGTCAAGATAACAAATCCACCTTAAAATAAACCTCAAGTCTGATAACCAATTAACACCTAGATGTATTTAAGCAGAGATAAGTTTTAATTGTCTAATTAATTTTTCACCAGTTAAGTCCATTTTACATGTTGCATTTTACAGTGCCTTGGCAATGAAAGTAATTGGATCCCTTTATAACCATTTTCCACTTTCTGGTTTGCTAAGTAGTTCAATGCTGTTGTCTACAGAAAATATAAATCGCCCCAAGCTGGTCATATTGCAACTTTATGAAGTTCATAAAGTACTTCTATGGGGGAGGGGGGATCACTGCAACGATGAAAGCAACAAGATATGATAGGATCAAGTGGAAAAAGTGCCCGTGGTTGGCAGCCTCTAACGTGGTCCCCAATGATCCCTGTCTCCCGGCATTCACACCCTTGTGAAGTCTCCTCCCCTAGAGTGTAGGCTGACCTAGTGACTCACTTCTAAGGAATAGAATGTGGCAGAACAGACGGGATGTCACTTCTGAGATGAAGCTGTAAGACTGCCAACTTGGTTGCTCTCTCTCCCTCTCTCGCTCTCTCTCCCTCTCACCCCCTCCTCCCTCTCTCTCTCTTTTTCTCTTTTTCTTTCTCAGATCACTCAGTCTGGGTAAAGCTATGTCATGAGCATCCCTATAGAGAGGCCCACATGCCAAGGAACTGAAGCCTTCTGCCAAAAGTCATGTGGTGAGTGAGCTTGGAAATGGAGCCTCCAGCCCTGGTCAAGCCTTTGGAGACTGCGTTCCCGGCCAACGGCTTGAGAGCCACCTCAGGAGAGACTCCCAGCCAGACCACCCGGCTCAGCCTCTCCCGGATTCCTGACCTCCAGCAATTGTGTGAGATAATAAATAGTACTGTTTTAAGCTGCTACGTTTGGGGATACTTTATTATCCAGCAAGAGTGGGGGAGACCTAAGTATGAGTTCTGACTTTTTTACTTCCTTGCAAAAGCATCTTGTAGGTATCCTTGAACCTCTCTTAATTATGCTCATCTGTAAAATGGGGATAAAGACCATACCTACCCCACAGAGTTGATGTGAAGTTCAAGGAGATGGAAGCTAATTCTAAATGATCATGAGGCATTAGGCATTTTTATCTACGCTATCTCATTTAATTTCTTTCAAATGAAAAAAAAAATGTGAAACATATCCAATAAATTGGAAAGCCATACTAGTATTAGTATTAGAGCCAATTCATTTTATGATTTATTAAAACATTGTTTAACCAAACATCAATCTTGGATCAACCTTAAATGAACCATATGCCTTTTAGAACTGATGGGTTTTAATTAGTTTCTTAATTAGCATGTGAGAAGTTTGTAAACCTGTTAGCTTTGCTATCAAAATCAGAAGAACACGCTTTATATGATTCTCATGGGAGAAGCTCTTCAGGGCCAGGGCTGAGGCCCCCAGGCCCCTAGAGTTAATACGGCCCAAGCACAACGCTCTCCCACAACCCCCTTCTCGTGTGGGCCGAGCCTCATTTATGACACCACCATCCTCCTGCCGCCAACCTGGAGACCAAGCCGTCTACCCAGAATCCTCCCCTCCCGCTACTCGCCCCACATTTTGTCACCAAATCCTGCATTTCTAATTCAGAATATTTCACCCCACCATCCCCCTGCTGCTGCTGTAGTCCAGATCCATCTCTTCCACATTTAAGCATTAACATTATTATAATCTTATATATATAATTATAATAACATACATTAAATAAAATATATATAAGTATACTGTTATAATAAAAATATTAATAAATAATATTTATTGACAGTGCCTTGTGTTTCAGAAGTTGAGCTCTGTGCTGGAGATCAGACTTACAGTTTTCGTGGAGTTAACAGGATGCTTCACTCAGCTTCGCAAGGGCTAAGCTAGAGTAAAGGTTAAGAGTAGGGTGCTTTGGTCTAAATTTTAGCTTTTCCACTTACCGTGTGCCCTTGGACAGTTACTTAACCTCTCTGTGCTTCAGTTTTCTCACCTGAAAAACAAGGATAGTCATAGCACCTACCCCATAAGGATTAAGTGAGTTAAAACATTTTAAATGCTTAGAATAGTGTCTTGGCAATCAAAAAATGTTAGCTATTATTATTTTTGGTCCATATCTTGTTTTCTCCAACACCTGTGGCTCTGTAGGCCAAGCCATTCTTCCCAGAGCTGTCTGACTCTTCTTCCTAAGGAACATTTGACCATGTCATTCCTCTAGCAAACATCAGTCACATAGGCCTTAGTGTGGCCCACCTCTCGAACTCACCTATCCCGCCCTCACCCTCCACTTCTCCCCATCCTGTCCCCCTGCTCCTGCTCCACTGAATGTCTCCCCACTCCCAAAACTCGCCACTCTGAGCCTAACTCCGTGTGTTTGTGCCATCACAAACAAGGTATAGTGGGAGAGCATAGGTTTGTTCAAGTGGCAGCAGACAGCACTCAAGATGGCGGCTGGATGCTCCCACCTCTCTATCAAGCTCTGTAAGGAAGAGACCAAAGAGGGTTGGGATTTAAGTACGGCAGGGGGTAGCACAAGCCTTAAAATGGCGGGGGAGGTTTGCTACCAAGAAAAATCAGATGAAAAAAAAGGAATTAGACCTTTTCTTACCTTCCCCAGGAGCACAGAACTACCTCTGCTCTCATCGGGGGGAAAGAGAAGAAGGAAGGAAGAAAGAGCTTGGTCTTTAGAGTAAGTGAGACCCGGGTTCAATTCCCAGCTCTACCTCTAGCTAAACAAACAGCAAACCTCAGTTTCTTTGGCTGGAAGATAGGAATAACAATGGTTCCTCTGCGGAGTTGATGTGACAATAAATGAGAAAACTTCTATGAAAGTACCCAAGACAGGGGGCCGGCCCCGTGGCATAGCGATGAAGTGCGCGCACTCCGCTGCTGGCGGCCTGGGTTCGGATCCTAGGCGCGCACTGATGCACTGCTTGTCAGCCCATGCTGTGGCGGCATCCCACATAAAGTGGAGGAAGATTGGCACAGATGTTAGCCCAGGGCCAGTCTTCCTCAGCAAAAAGAGGAGGATTGGCATGGATGTTAGCTCAGGGCTGATCTTCCTCACCAAAAAAAAAAAAGTACCCAACACATTACAGGCTCTAGATTAAATGCTACCTTCCCATGTTCTCCTGTTCTATTCTCTGTGAAGGTCTCCCTGCTCGCCCCACCTGGTCCTCCTTGTGAACTCCTACTCAATCTTCAAGTCTCATCTCAATGTCGCCCTCCCCTAGAAGCCTGTCCTGGCATCCTCAGGCAGAGTTCCTGGCTCCTGCCACTGTATCCTGCTCAACTGGAAACTCCTCCAGAGCAGGAATCCTTCTTAAACACCTTTGGATCCTCAGAGCCTGGCAGCATTCAAAAATAAATGTCTGGGGCCAGCCCAGTGGCACAGTGGTTAAGTTCGTGCACTCCGCTTCCGCGGCCCGGGGTTCGTGGGTTCAGATCCCGGGCACAGACCTATACCCGGCTTATCAAGCCATGCTGTGGCAGTGTCCCATATACAAAATAGAGGAAGATGGACACAGGTGTTAGCACAGGGCCAATCTTCCTCAAGTGAAAAGACGAAGATTGGCAACAGATGTTAGCTCAGGGCCAATCTTCCTCACCAAATAAATAAATAAATAATACGTCTGTTGAGTAGTGTTCTGTGATTTCCTTGTGAAAATGGAGGATCCTTAGGTGCTTTAAAATATTTTCATTACAGTACTATTTGTAACAGAGAAAATTGGGAAGCAACATACATGTCTAATAATTAGAGGTTAACTAAATTACAGTTCCTCTTCAAAATGTGGTGGTATGCTGCCATTAAAATCATCTTGTAAAAATGTGCTGTTGACATTAAAAAAAAAGTTCTCAATATACATTGTGAGGGAAAGAAGCAGTTTTCAAAACAGTACTATGTACAGAATGATCCCATCTTGTGATAAAAATATAAATGTTTATGTATGCATAAAAAAGATCTGGAAGGACCCAGTGATTGTCTCTGGGTGGGTGGAATTTGCATGTTTCTTTTCCTTCCTTATGCTTGTATGTATTTTGTGATTTTTCTATAATGAGCATAAATTACTTTTGTAGTAAGAAAAAAAAATTTTAACTACTCAAAATTGTTTTTCTGATTGTAATGCATTTTCATTGTAGAAAATTTGGAAAGTCTGAAAACTATAAAAAAGAAAAGATAATTATGCATGTTGTTCTACGGAGAGAATCTGTTAACGTTCTAGTATATTTCTTTCTAGTCTTTTTTTTAATGCATGTATGAATTTTTTAAACTACTGGAGATCAAACTGATCTATAGTTTAATATCCTGAAATTTTTTATTACATTGTGAATATTTTCAAAAATTATTACAAATTAGGGGCCAGCCCGGTGGCGTAGTGGGTAAGTTCATGCCGTCCGCTTCAGCAGCCCGGGGTTCTCGGGTTCAGATCCTGGGCGCAGACCTACATACCACTCATCAAACCATGCTGTGGCAGCATCCCACATACAAAATAGAGGAAGAATGGCACAGATGTTAGCTCAGGGCCAATCTTCCTCACCAAAAAAAATACATATATATTACAAATTCTAAATGTGATATGCCTTACAAAGGGCTAGAAAAATCAACTATCCTAGGAAAAAAATAGAACTAAAAGGAGAGTTAACAGTTTCCCAAGTACAGCACAAGGCATTTTAAAGACTTTCTTAGGCCCTAGAGAGGACTTATATTGTACAAAATACTTTAAAATATTCCATATTAACAATTTTAACTGTAAAGTTGTTGAAAAGGCTTTTTATACTTTTGCTATTGAATTTGGCTAAACATACTCATTTAATTTACAGCTGTGAACAACTCACTTGATTTACAATTGGCTGTAATTTCTCAGTAGCTATTGTGCATATTTGGGAATTCTTGCAAAGTGAGAAAAATCCCACCTACGACTTGTTTTCAAATACAAAGAAACACTAAATTTTAACAATTAATGAAGTTAACATGACACAATGTTACATTTTATAGGTTTTTAATCAAACATTTCTTGATTTTACAGTTTCCATTTTGGCACCAATAACTTTTTCCAGATCTCCTAGGCCTTGAAAAGGCCTTGGCCTCTGTGTCTACCCTACCTCACCAAGGAAAACTCCTTGCTTGAGCCCCTTGGCTGCTGGGTAGGCATCATGGCAGACAGATGTCAGAAACTTCCAGCAAGGATGGGAGCCACTGAAAGGCCAACAATGGGATGGCCAATTTATTCAGCAGAGTTGTCTTTTCTGTGCCAACCTCCAAACAGAAAGTGGGAAGGTTTGGACAGGGGACTCCTGCACCAGTAGGTTTGTGCTTCTCAAGTTGTTGGTAGTGCCCTCAAGTCGATTCCAACTCCTACCGCCCCTGGGTATAGCATTGCAGAACCTGTCCGTCTTTTTGCATCATCCTCTCACCTTCCAGCACTCTATCAGACAATGCTCCACTGCTATTTATAGGGTTTTCATGGCCAGTTTTTTTCAGAAGTGTGTGGCCAGGTCCTTCTTCCCAGTCTGTCTTAGACTGGAAGCTCTGCTGAAACCTGTCCACCAGGGGTGACCCTACTGGTGTTTGAAATCCCGGTGGCCTAGCTTTCAGCATCCCAGCAACATGCAGCCGCCACAGTGTGACAAATGACAGACGGGTGGTGTGGTTCCCTGACCTGGGAAGGAATCCCAGGCCGAGGAGGTGAGAGTGTGGAATCTGAACCACTAGACCACCAGGGCTGTACTTCTCAAGTACTGGCAAGTAAACTGGGGAAAAGGAGGAGGGGAAGGAGGGGGAGACAGAGAAAGGAAGGAAAGAAGGAAAGAGGGAGGGCTACCATTTAGTTGCCCAATTCGTTGCTTATGAGCTGAGCACTTTCCATATTATATTTCATTCTATACTCACAACAATCCTTTGAGATAGGGACTATTGTCACCCTCATTTTACAGATAAGTGTCCTGAGGCTCAGAGAGGTTAAGTCATTGGCCCATGGCCCTGTGGTTTAGCGGTTAAGTGCGCATGCTCCGCTCCTGGGGGCCCGGATTTGGATCCCGGGCGCGCACCGACGCACCGCTTCTCCGGCCATGCTGAGACCGGGTCTCACATACAGCAACTAGAAGGATGTGCAGCTATGACATACAACTATCTACTGGGGCTTTGGGGGAAAAAAAAGAAGGAGGATTGGCAGTAGATGATAGCTCAGAGCCGGTCTTCCTCAGCAAAAAGAGGAGGAAGATTAGCATGGATGTTAGCTCAGGGCTGATCTTCCTTACAAAAAAAAAAAAAAAGTCATTGGCCCGACATCACACAGCTAGATAGTGACAGAGCTAACCCAAGTCTCTCCAACCCTACAAACTGTACATTAATCCCAAGCTACCATATGGCATCCCCTAAACACACCTACCCTATCTGGCCCTCCTCCTAGCTTTATTTTGTTTTTTTTTCTTTCTTTTTTTTTTTTGTGAGGAAGATCAGCCCTGAGCTAACATCCATGCTAATCCTCCTCTTTTTTTGCTGAGGAAGACCGGCTCTGAGCTAACATCTATTGCCAATCCTCCTCCTTTTTTTTTCCCCCAAAGCCCCAGTGGATAGTTGTATGTCATAGCTGCACATCCTTCTAGGTGCTGTATGTGGGACGCGGCCTCAGCATGGCCAGATAAGCGGTGCATCGGTGCGCACGCAGGATCCAAACCCAGGCTGCCAGTAGCGGAGCGTGCGCACTTAACCGCCGGCCCTTTTTTTTTTTTTTAATTTTTATTTATTTAATTTTTTCCCCCAAAGCCCCCATAGATAGTTGTATGTCATAGCTGCACATCCCACATCCTTCTAGTTGCTGTATGTGGGACGCGGCCTCAGCATGGCCAGAGAAGTGGTGCGTCGGTGCACACCTGGGATCCGAACCTGGGCCGCCAGCAGCGGAGCGCGGGCACTTAACCGCCAAGCCACGGTGCCGGCCCCCTCCTAGCTTTAGAACAGAATTTACAACTGGAAAGGCCCTGTGAGATCAGCTCACCCTCCCTGTCTCTACCTTTATCACAGCACTGCTCACACGGAAAGTCTCGTTCCCTCTCAGCATCTTGCTGAGCCAGGCACTCCCATCCCCTGGGAGCACCATGCCTGGCCCAGAAAATGTGCTCAGGAGATGTTGGCTGAATTAATGAATTAAATAAATCTCTCCTTTTGCTGAGAAGGAAGACTAGAGAAGAAAATCTGGGGACCACACAATGGGGGTAACTTGCCGGCAGTCACTCAGCAAGGTAGTGACGATAGACTCTGGATTAGAATCCCAGCTGATGCTTCTTGCCCTGTTTTACCTGAATTGTACAGGGCTTTCCACTTTCTATCATCTCGTTTCATTCTCCTGACAACCACATGATTATTATCACTTGTCATCAAATCTAAGATCATCAATGGGACACACCACTATTTTAAGCAACAATAAGGAAGAAAAAAAAACACGCCCTGCCAAGCATCCTTGAGAGACACCATCAACCATAAGATGCGTTGCTACCATGTGAAAAATATGTGATATTATCCACGTTTTATAGATGTGGAAACGGAGGCTCAAAGGCATGATGTGGCATGTCTTGGTCACACAGCTAGTAAGGGTCAGGGATGCGTGATTCAAACTAGTCCTGGGCTCTCTCTACAATTGTACCTCAAGTCATTGTGATTTGATGGTTGGTTTTGTTGTGTGTGTAGTTTTCTTCCCACTATTTAAATGAGAATCTTCGACTAGCTGGTGACACAGCTCCTTCCCCACTGGATTAGAAGCAGTTGGACTGAGAGCTGTTTTCCCAGCACCCAGCACTGTGGCCTGCCCAGAGCAAGCCTCAAAAATTATCTAAGAGGTGGAGGAGGGGTCACACTAGAAGGCAGCTCAGAAGACCAGACAACACGGACTTTTGAGTTAGAAGTCCACCAACTGTGGCCATGTCTGGCTGCTGACACCAGGGGAGGCGAAAGGCAAGCGCAGGATGGGGTGGGGTGGGGCAGGAGGCCCTGCACTTAGAACCCATCCTGAGGCAGACAGACTAGGTCAGAATCCCAGCTTTGCCAGCTTCTAGCCATGAGCCCTTGGGCGAGTTCTTTAATCTGAGTCTCTGTTTCCTCATTGGTGAAATGGGAATAATGCAATACTACCTATCTCTCGAGATAACGTGAGAGTTAAATGAGACAGTGAAAGTAAGGAGCTTAGCACGGTGTTTGGCACGTGGCAAATACTCAGTGGATCACATCTAACACCACGGTATCGGAAGGAACCTCTGTCTTGTGTCGTCTGGAACAAGACCAAACTGGCTGGTCATTGGGCAATTTCACGATTGGGAACCCCCAGCCTCAGACTGGCCGTATTAACAGGCAGTCCTACAGCAGAAGCCCTCCCACCAGGTTTTTAAACATCAAACACACAAAATAAGAAACGGGAGTTGGAAAGTCACCATAGACACCAGGCCAATTAATAGAATCATAAGCGTTTACTTTCATCAGCCTAGGCAAAAATGTTTAAAATCCTAGGTAGAAGGGATGATTTTCTAGGAAAAAAGAAAATATTACAACTAATTCCGGAAGAGTTTTTAAAAACACACTCAAAAAAACCTGAAACATACTAAACACTGTAGAATAAATTGAGGGTGTTTTCAAAGAGCTATCCCCCAAAAAAGTGTCAAGTCCAGATGGTTTCATGGGTGAATTCTACCTGCTGTTTAAATTGTTCCAGAGCAAAGAGAAAGCAGGAAAACTTCCAAATTCTTTTTATGAGGACAGCATAACACTGTTTGAAACCTGACAAAGAGAACAAATACAAGAAAGACTCACAAAGAGACGCTGGAAGCTGTCTCTCTGCAAAGTCTGTAAACACTGGAAGCATTTCCCACAGAGTCAGGAGCCAAAAAAAAAGAGATTTCTACTAACACCATCATTATTTAACATTGTTCTGGAAGTGCTGGCCTACACAATTATACAACAGAAAGAAACAAGAAATATGAAAATGGGAAAGAAGAAAGCAAAATTATTATTAGTTTTAGATGATATGACTATACATCTAGAAAACTCAAGGTAACTCACTCAGAAATTATCAATAAAATCATTCAATATCAATAAAATAAGATGACTGGTTATACGACTGATATATGAAAGTCAGTAGCTTTCTTATATGCAATCAGCAACCAGTTAGAAAATATGAATATAAGAAAAGATTCCATTCATATGAGCAACAACACAAAGCACAACTATTACAAATGTGCTAAGAAGAATGTTTTAGAATGCTACTGAGGGACTTAATAGTCTGAATAAATGTAAACACGTATCCTGTTTTTGAATAGGAAGATGTTCTATTGTAAAGATGTCAGTTCTCATAAATCATTACATTTACAGTGATTTTTAAAACATACTAAATTTTTAAATTTTTAAAACATGCTAAAAGGGCTGCTTTTGGAACAGGATGGGCTGATTCGAAAGTTCACGTGGAGGGGGGCCGGCCCTGTGAGTCTGCTGTGCTCCACTTTGGCGGCCTGGCTTCACGAGTTCGGATCCAGAGCGAGGACCTACCCCACTCGTCAACCATGCTGAGGAGGCAACCCATATACAAAATAACGGAAAATTGGCACAGATGTTACCTCAGGGCTAATCTTCCTCAAGCAAGAAAAGAGGAAGATTGGCAACAGATGTTAGCTCAGGACGAATTTATTCACCAATAAATAAACAAATGAATAAATAAATAAAAAGTTCACGTGGAAAAATAAGCATGCAAGAATAGCCTGGAAAAAAAAAAGTGAGGATCGATTCCTTACTAGACATTAAAACATAATGTAGTTTCTTAGATGTGACACAAAAACCACAAAAAAACAAAAGAAAAAATAGGTAAATTGGACTTCATCAAAATTAAGAATTTTGTGCTTCAAAGGACACCATTAAGAAAGTGAAAATATAAACCACAGAACAGGAGAAAATATTTGCAAATCATATATCTAATAAGAGACTAGTGGGCCAGCCCCATGGCTTAGAGGTTAAGTGCTTGCGCTCCGCTGCTGGCGGCCAGGGTTCGGATCCCGGGCGCACACCGACGCACCACTTCTCTGGCCATGCTGAGGCCGCATCCCACATACAGCAACTAGAAGGATGTGCAGCTATGACATACAACTATCTACTGGGGCTTTGGGGGAAAAATAAATAAATAAATTAATTAATTAAAAATAATAATAATAATAAGACTAGTATCTAGAATATATAAAGAGCTATCACAATTCAATAATAAAAAGACAACCTAATTTAAAAATGGGCAAAGTATTTGAATAGACATTTATCTAAACAAGATATACAATGATCAATAAGTACATGAAAAGATGCCTGACATTATTAGTCATTAGGGAAATGCAAATGAAAACCACAATGAAATACCACTTCATATCCACAAGGATGGCTATAATAAAAACAGCGAACATTAACAAGTGTTGGTGAGGATGTGGAGAAATTGGAACCCTCATACACTGCTGTTAAGAATATAAAATGGGGGCCGGCTCTGTGGCTTGGCGGTTAAGTGCGCGCGCTCTGATGCTGGCGACCCGGGTTCGGATCCCGGGTGCGCCGCGAGGCACCACTTCTCCGTCCAACGCGAGGCCGAGTCCCGCGTACAGCAACTGGAAGGATGTGAACCTATGACATGCAACTATCTACTGGGGCTTTGGGGGGAAAAAACTGAATAAATAAAATCTTTAAAAAAAAAAAGAATATAAAATGGTGCAGCCACTTTGGAAAAAAATTTGGCAGTTCTTCAAAATGTTAAACATAGAGTTGTCATATGACCCAGCAATTCCATTCATATATATATATACATCTATATATGTATATCCCAGAGAATTGAAAGCGTTATGTCTATACAATAACTTATACACAAGTGTTCATCTCAGCATTACTCATAAAAGCCAAAAAGTGGAAACAATCCAAATGTACATCAATTGATGAATGGATAAACAAAATGTAGTATAGTCATACAGTGGAATATTATACAGCAATAAAAAGGAATGAAGTACTGATACATGCTACAACACAGATGAATCTGGAAAACATTATGCTAAGCGAAAGAGTCAGTCACAAAATGCCACATAGTGTATAATTCTATTTATATGAAATGTCCAGAATAGGAAAATCCGTAGAAACCAAAAGTAGATTAGTGATTGCCAGAAGCTGGGGGCAGGAGGGAGTGGAGAGTGACTGCTAATCTGTACAGGGTGTCTTTGTGGGGTGATGAAAATGTTGTAAATTAGGTAGCAGTGATAGTTACACAACTCTGTGAATATACTAAAAAACACTGAACTGTATAATCTTTTTTTTAATTTTGGTTTTTTATTTTATTTATTTATTTATTTATTTATTTATTTTGCTGAGGAAGATTGGCCCTGGGCTAACATCTGTGCCCATCTTCCTCTATTTTATATGTGGGACGCCCCACAGCATGGCTTGATGTGCACTACGTTGGTCCGCACCCAGGATTTGAACCTCTGAACCCCGAGCCGCTGAAGCAGAGCATGTGAACATAACCACTACGCAACTGGGCCAGCCCCTGAATTGTAGACTTAAAGAAGTAAATTTTATAGTATGTGAATTGTATCTCAATAAAGCTGTTATTTTAAAAAAACATAATGTAAAACTTTGGTAAACAAAATAGTTAGCTTGAAAGACCAGAATAGATACAATTACCCACTAGAATTTAGTGTGTAATCAAGGTGGCATTTCCAATAAGGAGAAAGATGGATTATCCTCGAAGTGATCCTGGAACAACATTCCCTGATGGGTTAACAATGGGGGGAGACAGCACTTGGAACCTTACCTTGCTCCTGTCACCTAAATATACCCAGATGTATCAAAGACTTAAATGTAAAAAGTAAAACCATAAAAACAGGGGAATTTTTTAAAATCTCAAAGTGGGAAAGTAGAGACAAAACACAAAGGCCTCAAAAGAAAAAAAAGTATAAATTGGACTTTAAATGTTCTAAATTTCTACATGGAAAAAAATCAAAAGACAAACAATAAACTGGAAAAAGATTTTGTGAAAATGTAACACAAATTTCCAATTTCCTTTTATATAAAAAGATTGTATGCATCACCAAGGAAAAACAAGCCAATAGAAAAATAAACATGAACAGACCATTTCCAGAAATAAAAATATAAATATGAGATGTCAAACTTCACTCTTAATTAAAGAAATGTACATTAAAACAACAACTAGATACCATTTTTCATCTATCAGATTAGCCAAAATGAAAGAGTTTGCTAAAATACTGCATATTCAAAGATAGGAAGAAACTGGCACAGTTGAAAATTTATGTCCACACAAAAACCTGCACACCGATGTTTATAGCGGCTTTATTCCTAATTGCCAGATCTTGGAAGCAACCAAGATGTCCTTCAGTAGGTGAATGGATATACAAACTGTGGTACCTCCATACAATGGAATATCATTTAGCGGTAAAAAGCAATGAGCTATTAAGCCACAAAAAGATATACAGAAACCTTAAATGCATATTGCTAGGTGAGAAAAGCCAATCTGAAAAGGCTATATACTATATGATTCCAACTATATGACATTCTGAAAAAGTCAAAACTATGGAGACAGTAAAAATATCACTGTTTGCTAGGGATTTGGGGGAGGGAGAGGGAGGGATGAATAGGCAGAGCACAGAGAATTTTTAGGGCAGTGAAGCTACTGTGTATGACACTATAATGGTGAATACATGTCGTTACATGCTTGTCAAAATCCATAGAATGTACAACACCAAGAGGAACCCTAATGTAAACTATGGAATTTAGTTAATAATAATGTATCAACATTGGTTCATCAATTGTGACAAATGTACCACATAAATACAACATGTAAATAATAGGAGAAACTATGGAGCAGGAGGGAGGTATGTGGGAACTCTATACTTTCTGATCGATTTTTCTGTAAACCTAACACTGCTCTAAAAAAATAAAGCCTACTGGGCCAGCCCTGAAGGCCTAGTGGTTAAAATTTGGCCTGCTCCACTTCGGCGGCCAGGGTTTGGTTCTGGACGCAGAACCACACCACTTGTCTGTCAGTAGCCATGCTGTGGCAGTGGCTCACATAAAAACAGGAAGATTGACAACAGATGTTATCTCAGGGAGAATCTTTGCCAGCAAAGAAAACAAAAATTTTAAAAAACTTTTTAAATAAAGGCTACTAATTTTTTAAAAAATCTTGCACTAATACATTAGTGGTAGGTATATAAATTGGTACCATCCCTTTGGAGCAAAATTTGACAATACCTTCCCAAAATTTTAAAACACATCTCCTTTTACACAGACAGTCCACTTCTCAGCCTTTATCTTACATATATACTCACAGGTGGGAAATGACATTTATATAAGGACATTCATCAGTTCTGTCTGTAATAGCAGAAGACAGGAAATAACCTTGGGGTAGGCAGAATAACGGCCTCCCAAAATGTCCACATCCTAATCCCCAGCACCTGTGAATAGGCATGGCAAAAGGGAATGAAAGTTGCAGATGGAATTAAGATTACTAAACAGCTGAGGTTAAAGTAGGAAGATTATCCTGGATTATCCAGGTTGGCTCTATGTAATCACAAAGGTCCTTAAAAGCGAAAGCAGGAAGCAGAAAAGGGGAATCAGAGTGATGTGGTTGAGAAAAACTTGACCTGTTGCTGGCTCTCAAGGTAGAGGAAGAGGGCACAAGCCAAGGCATGAGCTGGTTTCTAGAAGCTGGAGAGGGCAAGGGAACAGATTCTCCTCTACAGTCCAAAGGAATGCAGTTCTGCCAACACCTTGATTTTAGCCCAACCAGACCCATTTCAGACTCGTGAATCACAGAGCTGTAAAACAATAGATTTGTGTTGTTTTAAGCCGCTAGATTCATTGTTAATTGTTAAAGCAGCCATGGAAAACTAATCCAAACCTAAATGTCTATCTGTAGAGGACTGGCTAAATTAATACACTGTAACATTGGGCAGCCTTAAAAAGAATGAGGTAGCTTTATATATACTGATAGGGAATCACTTTCAAGATACATTGTTTAGTGAAAAAAAAATGCAAAGTATAAATAGAGTATGTATAGCACGTTATTTGTGTAAAAAGGAGGCACAGTTTAAAATTCACGTAGATCCTTATACATGCATAGAATCTCTCTGGAAAGATACACCTCATAGAACCTGGTACTATTTATTGCCTCCAGGGGAGAAGAAATGGGTGAAAAGATGTTCTGATGGGAGAGACACAAATTTTTCACTGTATCCTCTTTCATGCTGTTGTGTTTTTTGTTTTCTGGTGGGGTTTTTTTTTTTTATCATGTATTACTTTAAGAATAAAGAGAAAGAAACCATTTTTAAAAAGTAAAGGGTTGGGGCCGTCCCAGTGGTGCACTGGTTAAGTGCGTGCACTCCACTGCAGCGGCCCAGGGTTCACTGGTTCGGATCCCAGACACAGACCACCACACCGCTTGTCAAGCCATGCTGTGGCGGCGTCCCATATAAAGTAGAGGGAGATGGGCACAGGTGTTAGCCCAGGGCCAATCTTCCTCAGCAAAAAAAAAAAAAAAAAAAGAGGAGGATTGGCATTGGATGTTAGCTCGGGGCTGATCCTCCTCACAAAAAATAAAAATAGATAAAAAGTAAAGGGAACAAGCCTTGCTCAATATTAGATGAATTTTTAGTGTTTTAATCTTTTTAATGAATATTGACTGCACCTCTTCCAGCGGGGGCACACCGTGACGTGCCTTGTCTCATTCAATCTTCCTAACAACCCCGACAGGTTGGTGTTATTATTATCCCTACCCACAGTTGAGGCACTGAGGCTCAGAGAGGTTCAGTGACCAAATTGCACAGCTAGTAAGTTTTGCAGTTGGATTTTAGAGCCTGGTCTTCTGGCTCCAGGGCTGGCCCCTCCAAGTGCAGCAACTCGTGGCTGCCCGTTCCATCAGCCGCAGGAGGGGCAGCTTAACCCTCAGATGCTGCTACACAGAGCTGTCAAAAGGGGTCTCAGTCCCCTCCGTCGCTTTCCAGTGCCTCTCCCAGATCTCTGAGTTGAGAAGAAGGTCGGCCTCCAGAGGGGCCCTGCCTGGCCGCTTCCTGGTTCAGCCCACCTTCTCCTGTTACGTCTCTCAGCACAGTTCCTTTTGGGCCTTCTGGGGAGAGGCCGCTGCCTGCGGTCCCTGGGGCTCTAACCGTTCTCTCCCGTGGGCTCACGTGGCAGTGGGCCCAGTGCAGCCACCTGCTTTCCTCATGCAGAGATGAAACCCTAGAGATGACGGGCCTCCGAGCACTATTACATCTTGATCAAATAAGGCTGCCCTGAGATTTCTCGTTCCTGCGAGCTTGGGGCCGGAGATGAAGGGGTTTCTCCTGTCTGTCGGCAGCTTACAACTCCGGGTGCACAAATCCACCTTCCTGGGCCTCACTTTCTGGTAAAACAGAGATCAGATTCCCGTGTTGTATGGACAGATGTTGCTGGGCCATTTACCTATTGGGAGCGCTGTTGAAATACCACCAAACTGCCTTTCATGTTGAGGATCTCAAAGCATTTTAAAATGAGTAATTAATGAAGTTCAACCTCCAGAAAAAGCAAGAATTATTATCTTCATTTTATAAGTAGATCAAAGGTCACACAATCAATGGCAGATGTAGGAAACAGATGTAGGAATTCTGCTTTTGTCCCTGGCTGGAGTCACTAAATTCCACCCCTTGTATGACTGACAGGCCTCCTTTCTGCTCTCTAACTTCTGGCCAAAGACGTGGAATTGGCCTTTATATGTTTCCACTTAAAAGTTTGAATTCTATGTATGGTTCATATGCCTTTGATATGTCTGGGATTTATAAAAGAACAGGAGAAGAATGATATTTGATGCTTTTCAGAGATCGTGTTGGGACTGAGCCTTATAGAGTGGGTCAAATGCCAATAAAAGAAAAAAAACCCACTCACCAGATCTTAAGGAAGTTCACTTTTATTCTCTCCCCTGAAAGAACTTGGTCTGTTAAAATTAAACATAATGTATCTTTAGTCATCAAAATGATTGTTGTGGGAATAACGAAAGTCACCATTTACTGAGCGCCAACTGTGGCTAAGCTCTGCTCTACTTACTCGAATACATTGTATCGCATGATTCTCACAAACAGCCGAGAAGATTTTTATTATTCATTCGTTTTATGGATAATACAGCTGGGCTTAGAGATAGAAGATGGGTTGAGGAGAAAGGAAAGAAAAGAAAGAGACAGCTTAAAGGAAGTTAATTAAGCAGAAATGATTGGATATATACTCTGTGCCAGAGGTGTTGTGTTGTGATAGATACAAGGATGGAGATACAAAAGTGAATAAAGTGGCTCCAGATTCCTGCTCTCAAGAAGTTGATAGCCTTGAGGGTCATTGAGGGTGAGGGCTGAGGAGGCGAGCATATAAAAAGACAAATATTGTCAATACGATTCAGTCCAGAAATATTCATGAAGTTCCTGGTATGTGTTAGACACTGCATTAGTTGCAAGGGATGGTCCCTCTTCTCATGAGCTTATAGTCTAGTGGGAAAGTCAGACATTAATCAAATAATCACACTGATTTAAAATTGCAATTGAGTGGAGTAACAGACACCAGATGGACTACAGCCTGACAAAGGATTAGTATCCAGAATATATAAAGAACTCCTACACATAATAAGAGATCATCCAATAGAAGCACTGTCAAATAAATCAACGAGCAATTTTAAAAAGACAAAAGGCAAACGGCCAATAGACAAATGAAAGTATGCTCAGTCTCTCTTGTAAACAGGGAATTGCAAATTAAAACATTAAAATACCATTTCACACCCATCAGCTTGGCAAAAAATTTTGAAGTCTGACATTACCAAGTGTGGTTGAGGATGCCAAGCATGGAAACTCTCATATATTGCTATTGAAGTGTAAATTGGTATGACCACTTTGAAAAACTGTTCAGCCATGCCAAGTAAAGCTGCCAACTCGCATGACCTGAGCCCAGCAATGCCACACCCAAGTATCTACCGGGAAGGCTCCTTTCACACAAGGGGAGGGGTATAAAAGATATTAATTGTAGCATTGTTTCTAACAACAAAAAATATGAAAATGAGCTGAATGTCCTCCAGAAGGAGATGGGTAAAGTGGGGTGCACTCATACAATGGGACCCTAATCAGCAGTGAAAATGTATGATCTAGAACTACAGGTATCACTATGGATACATTTCAAAGCCATCATGCTGAGTGAAAAAAACAAGTCACACAATGACGTATTCAGTATAACACCATTTCTTTAAAGTATACAAACAGGCCAAACAATTCCATAAAGTGTTTCTAGGCACAGACATATGTAGTAAAAATACAAAAGCATGTGTGAGAATGATAAACCCCAAATGCAGGAGAGGGATTACCTTAGGGGAGGGACAGAAATGGGTTCAGAGGGCTCCACCTAGACCTGAAAGGTTTTGTGTCCTTAAAAAAAAAGATTTGAAGAAAATATGGCAAATGTTAAACTTTGGCGAGGAGGGAGGGTGGGCAGAAGAGGGGCACAGAATAAACAAGTGTTGATATTATTCTCTGTAGTTTTGTATATGCTTTGATCTGTCAAAGGAGGATTTGACTGAATTGGGGGTAGAGTGGGGGAGAGGTCAGGGAAGGCTTCTCTGAGGAAATGATGCTTACTTAGGATGAGAGCCAAACACCGAGTAGGTGAGGAAGGGCAGAAAGGTGTACCTGGCAGAAAGAACAGGCTGTGCAAAGACCCTGGTGTGGGAAGGTGAACAGAGACTAGGAACTGAGACCCCCAGTGTGGCCAGAGCAGAGGGAGGAAGGGGCTGGAGTCGGGGGTTGGGGTCAGGGGATGGTGCACAGACCATGCAGGGCCTCATAGGCCATCTTGAAGGATCAGGTCTTTACCCCCAATATGACAAAAGCAGTGGGGATGGAAAGCTTTGGAGGCCCAGAGACACTTCACCCAGCCAGACAGCAGAACAGGGAAGGCATTCTTGAAGAGGTGACTCACATCTTGAGCTCTGGAGAATGAGTAAGAAGAAGCCAATTAATTGGGGGAGGAGCGAGAGTGTGGTGCAAATTCCCTGGATAGGGCCCAACAGCAATCAAGACACAGATGACCTTCAATAGTGTGGTCCCAGCGGGGTCCTACACCCAGGACCAGCTCAAAAGGTGTTGGATAGAAAACGGCAGACAAGGGTGTCTATGAAGACAGAGAGGGCTTGGGGGGTCCCAGGATGGGCAGCCTCGAGCAGAGAGAGAGGCATGGCCAGGCACGGGTTGTAAGTGGCTCGTTCTAGCAGTGTGTGGAGGATGGATTTGAAGGAGGCAGGAGCGCAGACAAGGAGATCTTTCAGGGGACTATGTTAACAGCCTAAACCAGAATGGCTGGAATTAGGATGAAGAAGTGGAGAGTGCCTGGGGAGGTATTGAGGAGGGAAGGCGAGGCGTCCAGGATGATGGGGTGGGTGGTAGCGCCACCACCGAGATGGACAAGAATAGGGGCAAGACACTGCAGGTTGGAGCTGCGTGCATGGCAAGCCTAGCGAACTGTCCGGCAAGCAATGGGCGGCAGCCCGACAGCTGGGAGTGGGCGGCGCCTCCGCGGGTGGTTATTAACCACTCACAGCAAATGAGTTGGTCCAGAAGGAGGACAGAGGAAGAAGAAACTGAGTGGGCCGCTGGGGGACGATAAGGGCTGGAATTGGGGCGGGGCGGGGGAAGAGAAGGACAGGAGGGGAAAGACCACGCAGACGCTGAGCGGCCGCCGGGAGGTCAGCCCCGCGTCGGGCTGGGCGGGCCCGGGGCGCGGGGGCCGGCGTTGGCGTCTCCCGCCTCTCCGCGGGGCTCCAGGCGGAGCGCGAGCGCGCCCGGCTCCGGCAGGCGCTGGAGAGCCCACCCGGGCAAGGGCCTTCCCGCAGCCGCCGGGGACAGCAGGGCACCCCGGCCCTCCCCGCCACCCCAGGCCCCCCGCGTGTCCGGGCCGCGCCTCCCCGCGCCCCCGGACCTGGCGACGTCACTGCGGCTCTGACGCGCGCTCATGGAGGCCCGGGCGGCGGCGGCGTGGCGCGGGCGTCCTCCTGGAGGTCCCGGACCTTGCAGCCCGCGGGCGCGTCCTTGGCCCTCTTCCAGGGGCGCCTCGATTTTCCAAACTCGGGAAGGCCGGCTGTCCTTCGGCTACTGATAAGGACGCGAGCGCGTGGTAAAAGAATTTCACAATGCCCGGAAAGAAATAGCCGGACCCAAGAAAGAAACTAATAATAGCCGTCTGCTCGTGTAGCGGTCTTAAGAACAATAATAACGACAACCACCATAACAGCCACCATTTATTGTGCGCTTACCCTGTGCTAGGCACTGTGTTAAGCGCTTTGCAGGCAACAACCTTCGGAGGTAAGTACCGTTATTATCCCCATTTTGCCGGAAACCAGGGCACAGAGAGCTTAAGTAACTTGCTCCAGGCACACAGCTAGCTGCTGTCAGTGCCAGAATTCCAACCCAGGCTGTCTGATCCCATATAATCCTCATGTCAACCCACTAAGGTCGGGATCATTCTCTCCATCTTCAAGATGAGGAAACTAAGGCCCATGGAAATTTAAGTACCTTGCCCAAGGCCACCTAGCTGGAAAATGGATGAGGCAGAAAGCGAACCCAGGGCTCCTCTCTGTCCGCAGAACCCGCGGTCTTGGCCATAGGCGAAGCCACTTCCAAACCACCTCCGACAGCCCAGCAGACTTTGGCCCCAGGTCCCAAGAGGCGCAGCCTCTGCGGGGTTTAGGTGGGTTCCCGCGGCCTCTGATCCCCAGATGAATCGGATATTTCCGAGCATCGTCTCTGCTCAGCCCGCAGGCGTCAGATAGGGACGCGTCTCCCGGAATCCGGTCGGGGACCCGGCCGCTCGGTCCTCGGAAAGGATGGAGCGGGGGCGGAGGCTGCGGGAGGGATCCCGGGTCCCACCTGCAGAGCTTGCCCCGCGCGGCCGGCAGAGGGCGCTGCCTCACGCGCCGCGGGTCCCACGGTCACCAGACCGGGGGCGGGCGGGCCTCTGTCTGCAGCCTGGTAGACTCAGAACCCTGCAGCGAGAATCTTTCTTTCCTGGTGGCTGGCACCTCTCTGTCCCCTGACCTCAGCCCTGGGCCTGCTTTTCCAGACCATGTTTCCCCACCTTCTGTGCTCCTGCCACTCCACCATCGGCCTTCAAGGCTTCCCCAGTCCTGCACCTCTTGCTGAGAGGCAAGAACACTGATCCCACCCCATTAAATGGCCCAGGTGTTTGCAAGTCAAACTGGGCCCTTTGGTGATGTAAAATGGGGATAAATCATCCACTTGGAATAGATAACTGCTTTTCTTTCCTTCTCCAAAATAGGGGCAGGTGATTGGTTAGAGAGGAGCAGTTAGATGAAAAGATCTATTTTCATCATAGCTACAGTGTATTAAGTGCTTGTTTTGTGCTGAGCCCATTCTGTGTCTTGACCCCTTAATCCTCACTACAGCCCGGAGCGGTGTGCATCAGTATTCTCCTTTGACAGATGAGGTCACAAGACTGGTAAGTAGCAACACTGGAAATGGCCCCACGAGGATGTGACTTTAAAGTCATGTTCCCATCACCCAGAATGCACAAGCTGATGCAATGAACAGAATAGGTAAGATACAGACCATGCAAAAACAAACCAAAATCTACTCTAAGAGTGCTTAGAAACACTGCATGTGAATTAGGGGCTTCAAGTGCTTTCTGACCCCAATTTGGGACTCAAGTGTCTGAAAAAGAAAAACGAAACCTAAAGGTGCAGATGAGAGGAGGCTAGGAATGAGGCTTTTCGCTTTCTCTTGGAAGAGCATCCAGAGAGGCCCACTCACTTTCTATGTCTGGGCTCTGAGGAAATAAAGGTGGTTCTAGGAAAATCTGAAAAGTTTGAGAGGGGGAAGAAAGTCCTTTTGTGGTTTTTACTTTAACCAAGCCTCATTTTGCTATTTGTGTTTTATTTTAAAATTAATGTGGCTCTCTCCACCCTTGAAATTGGCACATAAATAGAAAAAACAGAAGGAAGGCCAGCTACAAACTTCAAATGGGGTGGGTTTCTCAGGAAGGAGGTACAAGACTTGAAGTGGAAATGAGGATTAAATGAGGTGCCTTAAACATTTCAAAGACAGACTTTCCACAAGGAATTTAGATCAAAAGCCCTTCGAACAGGAGCTTTGTCTAGGTTTGGACTCTGTATAGTGACTAGAATTGGTGAGTGCCCAATGAATGTGGAAAACGAATCACACTCCTCGTGTATGTCTGCACCATCTGACCATCTGGGCCACCACTTTGCTTATGGTCTTAAAGAGTGGCTTCTGGGGAATTTTCCTGTCCTTTGGATATCAGTCACACGCCCTCCCTCAGACTTTTCCAGAAGTTTGCTCTGGGAATTCAGTTGAGGTGAGGCAATCATTGATGATGTCATGAGTCTTGGTTAAACAGAATGACTGGTCAACTCTGGAATTACTAACTGGAGGCTTTTCCAAACAGGGAGACCAAGGCAGAAGGGACTTCATGAGAATTAGTTCTGACTCTCTTGCCTTATGTCTTTGAACTAGAAGGATTCCCCTCTGACCCAACACAACAGAGCCCTGGGCATCCCAGGCTGCCTCTTGCCACATTCTTGGAATTCTTTGAACTTGCCTCTCTCTGCACCTTCCCTCTTTCTTTCAGTGCATTCATTCTGCAAATATGCATTGAGAGCCCACTATATGGTACAGCAGGGAACCTAACATGAGCTCGTAAGCTTACTCTCTCCCGTTCCCACTTGGCTTCTGACCTCAAGGCCACAACTCTCATGCTGGAGAGGCCCCACAATAGTAAATGACTTGCTTCAGGTGAGGACTAGTGCTCAGACATATCTGACATGCTGTCAGCTCCTGGCAGCTCCCTGAGACCACACCCTCTAACCCCAGGACACCACCTTGGTGACACCCATGTGGCAGAAGGTTTGGGTCCTGATAGACCCTCAGAAGCAGGGCCCAGAAATGCTCCAGCTCCAGCATTTGCCACACTCCTTCCACCCGTTTTTAATTGTCATTCCTTCAGTTCACACGATCACTGTTGACAACCAAAATAGCTTGGGCTATATTTATGAAGCATCTCTTACAATGAAAAATCCCATAGTGCTATAAGTTCCCGCCGTTCAAAGGAAAATGTTGGCTTACACAAATAACAGTGACTGTCTGGCAAAGAGATGTGTCAGATGATGCTTAGGATTCTTTCAGGTCATTTTTTTATTGAATCTTGCAATTGAGTGATTCATAATAATGAGGGAAAGGAAGAACAGTAGGCCTGTTTTACCTTTCAAGATTATTCAAATGGAATAGACTTTCACCACCAACACCCTAAAAAAGACAGAATGCTTAAGGTAAATTGTCAGTTTCTGTCTTTTTGGAAAATCCATTAATGCGTACTGAATGACTTGGTCTTAACCCATTCCAAAAAAACAAAGGATTGAACCGTAGGTCCAGATTATGTCCCTGGAAATCTCTTTAGAAAGTAGATTCCAAATCAGTACTCATTCTTCTTGAATATTCCACCCCCCAAGACTGTCCCATCCCTTCTAGATACAGCATTATTTCCTCTCCCCTTGAAGAAGGCAGTGGCCCAGAGACCAGAATAGGGAGGACACCTTTTCCCTTACCTGGAGTGCAGAAACATTTGAATCTAGAGAACTTGTTCTGTGTGTGCTGCGTCTGCATGAGTTCGTGACTGTGCATTCTCTGGCTAATGTCCAAAGTCTCCATGACAGGGGGGCCTGAGACATGCCAAAAAGAAGGCCTATCTGTGAAGGACGTGTGCTCACCCACCAAGAAGTTCTTGGTGGTCAGTGACTGTGTGTCCAGCTGCTGGGGTGAAGAGATTTGGAAACCACTGAACATTCCTGCTGGGATCTTTCCAAGCCCTTTTGGGAACCGACAACAGCGCTTGTCTGGGGAAATTAGTTTTGCACTTTCACAGAGTGAGAAATTCCTCGGGGGCATTCTTGTACTTGGGGAGAGAAATGAAACCCAGCTCATTCCTCAGGGCCCACGCCATTAATAAAGCAGACCGAGTCCAGTGCAGTGTGTCCAGCCTGGGGCGGTGGAGTGGGGGCAGGAGCAGTGGAGTCCAGCGAATTTCACCCGTGGCTAAGGCCCTCGCCTCCGCTGGCGCAGGCTTGAGATTTCAGGGGATCGGGTTACTAATGTGTAAACACCGTGAGTGACGGCCAACGCTCCCCAGCGACCACAGAGGATCTCAAACCCTTCCTATCTTCCTAGAAACCCTGGCGGCCCGGCCGGCTGCTTGCTGTCTGATGCAACAGTTTGCAACGCCGTTCTGGGAGCCGAGCCTGCCGCTGGGCGCCGGGCGCCCTGCCGATGCGCATGCGCGGGCTGCGGCTCTGCCGGGCCGGGCGGGGGAGAAGCTTTTCACCAGATGTGCTGGGGGCGGGGCGGCAGGGGCGGGGCCGGGAGGGCGGGGAGACCTTTGGCAGCTCGCGCCGGCGATCTGAGCTTAATTAAACTTCTCCCGAGGCATTGGCTGACTGATTGACCCAGTGATCCAAAAAAATCAGGGAGGCCCGAATCGCCCTAAAGGCGACGGGAGAGGGAAGTTAGGGACTTGGCGTTCGGTTCCCGGAGCTGGGCCTTTGGATTCTGCCTCTCTCCCCCGAACCCCCAAATCTACAATGCTGTGGGGGTTCCAAAGCTTATTAGGGCGTCAAGCCTCGCTTGCCTCCTACCGATTTCTCAAAAAGGGAACAGTGGTTACAGAGTTTTAATAGCGTCTTGATCGGGATCTTCCTGCCCTATGGTTTCTCCACCTGTGTGCCTTAAAAGGTTTTACTGGCAGAAGGGAACATGGCATCGTGGATTATTTTCCAAATTTTTCAGCCATTCAGGTATCGCCTGCATGATTTTCTTCTGTACCCACATTCCCCCATATTATATATTTCAAATTGACTTTTATTTTATTAGCTGTCCTTATTCTTTAAATTAACTTTAAATCGATTCCCTTTTTCTAGTAGCCTTGCCCTAAGCAATAACATTAGAGAAACCACAGCTTTGATGTGCTCATCATATATTTTAATATACTTGAGAATAAATTCATAACTATTCAAATAAAAAACGTTTATGTTAGCTAAAAGTTTCTTGCCTGCTACATTTGGAGAAAAACTCCAGAGGTAATAATAATAGCTAACATGTGTTGAGTGATTGCCACTGTTCCAGGCACTGTTCTAAGCACTTGATTCTAAGTCCTTATGACACCTTAGAAGGTCGGTATTGGTTACGTTTTACAGAGGAGAAAACTAAGGTGCAGAGAAGTTAAGTAACTTGCCTAAGATCACAAAGCAAACTCTACTAGCCTCACTCCAGAGCCTGTCCTGCTCTGGCCTATCCAAAAAAGGCTAAGTTAGTGCTGGAGATCACCCAGGTGGTTAGTACAGCTCAGATTTGAACCCACGTCTGGCTAACTGCAGAACGGAGCTTTTAACTAACATGTGGAACTCTTTCCTGCCTATTTTCCCCAATCTCAACTCGTTCAGCCTTTTTATCTCTGTTTGCCTGCTTTGGAATCCAAAACGTGCTTCCAAGCATTTCTCTCCTCGCTCCCTTCATCTCCCCTCTCCCCTCCCACTGGATAGGATGAAGGTTCTCATTTCTTGAGTTTCCTTCTCTGCTCTGAACTAAAGTCACCCATAAATCTCTGATTTCCATGAGAATCCCTGCTTTGAAGGTCCTATCTACTCTCCTCCATTTTCCATGGAACTGCTTAGAAATTCCACCCATCAGCATCACGAAACTACATTTCCCAGACTGCTGTTCTCACCTGGAAAGAGAACAAAAATCCTATGTCAAACCATGTGCCTCCTATTTTGGGGTCGGAAAATCTGGTCACTAGCTTGGATAAAGATTGGTATGCCCTTAGACTAATTCTTCTGGCCCCAGGCAGACATGAATTTCCCAGGCCTCAGTGACTGGAGGTGGGGGTGAGTTATTTCAGCAAACAAAACCTTCAATTAAAGGCATAAATGAAGACTTGGCATAGACTTCTAAAAGATGGCTGACCCCTGCCCAGTAGATACATTTTCTCTCTGCAACAGCCCTTACCACCACCACCCCTTCCCTCTCTTCACTTCCTTTTCTTTCCCCTTCTTCCAGATTCTTCTCTTAATTGTACCACTGTGCCACTCCCTTGTCCCCCCCACCCCAGTGCCCACACCCACTCTTTAACTGTTTAGTATAAAATCCAGCCCACCAGACTGAGGTTTTCTTCGACCCAAATGTTATTTTCAGAAGGAGCCATTGAGGTTGGGGTGTAATTGCAGCGTTGGGCCTCTGTAAGCCAAGCTGAAAATAATCAGCAGGGCAGATGGGTGGGAAGAGTGTGGTGGCCACTTCCACCGAAGAGCGACAGAAACCCAATGGAGTGAGTCAGAGAGAGGCGAGTGCCAGGCTGGGCCCGCTGGGCTTATGGCCAGAAGTTCAGTTAAGGGGAAACTACCCAAGGTGTTGGGGCCTTTGACTGAGGCCCCATCCAAGCTGGTTCCTGGCTGCACATCACAAGTCTGTATTTCTTGGGACAGCCACTAAGCTTCTGCTGCTTTTACTCAGTTGGGCCATAGCAGCCAGTAGGCCAAATGGGAACTTAGCCACCCAGTTGGCTCACCCATCTCTAGAGCAGGGTTTCTCAACTTCGGTACTATTGGCATGTTGGGCTGGATAATTCTTTATTGTGGGGGGCTGTCTTGTGCCTTGTAGGATGTTTAGTAATATCCCTGGCCTCTACCCTCTAAATGCCAGTGTGTGCGCACACGCACGCACACGCACACACAGTCATGACTACCAAGAATGTCTCCAGACATGCCAAATGTCCTTGGGAGGCAAAGTCGCCCCTGGTTGAGAACCACTGGTCTAGAGTGATCTAGGCCTGTAAAAGGATCACATCACCTGTCCCCATGGTGGCCTCATTGCCCTGCATCACATCTGAACGGGCCCTGATAAAAACTGTTGGCCAACTCCTATTTCCAATGACAACTGTTGAATGCCTCAGAACTGGCGTGGGTGCCTACTGTGTGCCAGGCATGAGACAAGGTGTTGAGATGAAGCAGCAGACAAGACAGACATGGTCCCTGCCCTCATGGGAATGGTAGGCTGAGTGGGGAAAGACAGGCATTAAACAACCCTGTGTGAGAGATGTGTCAAGAAAAGAAACGGGGGGGCCGGCTCCGTGGCTTAGCGGTTAAGTGCGCGCACTCCACTACTGGCGGCCCAGGTTCAGATCCCCGGGCGCGCACCGACGCACCGCTTGTCCAGCCATGCTGAGGCCGCTTCCCACATACAGCAACTAGAAGGATGTGCAGCTATGACATACAACTATCTACTGGGGCTTCGGGGGGAAAAAAAAGAAGGAGGAGGATTGGCAATAGATGTTAGCTCAGAGTTGGTCTTCCTCAGCAAAAAGAGGAGGATTAGCATGGATGTTAGCTCAGGGCTGATCTTCCTCACTAAACAATAAATAAATAAAACTGTTTGGAAAAAAAAACTTTAAAGAAAAGAAACGGGGTACTGTCAGAAAATCGAAGAGGGTTTCTTACCTAAGTTAGGGGGTCAAGAGAGGCTCTTGAGGAATTAGCCAGTTGGAGACTGGAGGGTGGAGGAGTCTTCTGTGGAATAGGGACAGAGTGTGTGGAAGCCCTGAGTAAAGAGAGAGTGTCATACATTCAAGGAACCCACAGAACTCTGTCATGGGCCAGGCTTAGAATGGGGGGCAAGTTGTTTTCTCCTCTCACCCCCAAAACTTGCTTTTCCTGTACCCCCCTCTCCGGATTTCTAGCACAAGCATATAAACTTAGGACTATATTTAACACCCCTCCTAGTCCTGGCTCAACCCCCCTTCAGTCACCCAGTTACCAAGATTTGTCAATTCTACCACGAAAATCTCTCTGCAAACTATCTCCTTGTCTCCATTCCCACCACCACAGCCCTGATACAGGCTCTCTTCATTACTCAGCCAAATTTGTGACATAGCTTCCTAAGGAGTCATTCTCCGGTCTCTACCTCAGAGAAAGACAGAGATCTGACCATGTCTCTGCTGGCTTAAAAATGCTGCGTGGCTTCCAGAAGCCTGTAAGACAGGCTGCTGCCTCCCATGGCTTTCAGGTGCCCTTCATTAATTGCTCCCATCGTATCTCCCACCCTCCCATTCTCTAGCCACACCAGACCACCAGCCACACCCCGTGGGCCTCCATGCATCTGTGATTTCGCTGTTGTCTTTATCTGAAATGCCCTTCCCCAACCAAAATCATTTAGGGAGTTCCCACATATCCTTTAAGACCCAGACAAAATGAACTCATGATACTCTTCTATCCCTCCTTAGAAACCTCCTCTTAATTCTTCCCTTTGTTTTCATTGGGATTTATATATTGCTGCTAGTTTACCATTTGTCACGTTGACCCATAGTTATCTGTTTCCATCCGTCCCTTCCCCCAGAGTCAGAGGGCCTCAAAGGCAGGTAATGTAATGGACACTGCTGGTTGATTACCCAACACCCATTATCTCCCTTCCAGCTTCCTAAGAGAAGCCAAAGAAATGCAAGGCACAGTGTGTTATTTAGCCTACAAGCTAAGCTGCTATAACAAACATACCCAGATTACAGAGGTTTAAGTGAGCCCCTGTGCTCCCGCAGAAGCTGACCCTTGCCCAGCTCCAGGGGTAGGCCCACCACCCTTCCCAAAAATTGGTTCAGGAATGTGGGCCTAAACTAATCAGTGTGTGGTAGAGACTTCTCTGGTTCCCTAATGTCCACTCTCCCCTTCTTTAAAAACAGAACTGCTGATTTTTGGCCAAGCAGATGGCTGCCTCATAAGGACTACATTTCCCAGCCTCCCTTGCAGCTTGATGTGGCGATGAGTCTAAGTTCTCACCAATGGACTGTGAGCAGAAATGATTGTACCACTTCTGAGCTGTGCCCTCAACAGAGATGTGCATGAGCCTTCCCTTGACTAGGAGATAATAAAAATTGAAGCAGTCTCTCTGGACCTAGAGAGGGAGGCCACATTTGGAGGATGGCAGAGCCCTCCTGTGAGTCCTAGATGGCTCTTTTCTGAACCGTAATATGATATGAAAGAGACATAAATTGCTATTTCACTTACACTTGTGTATTCGGAGTCTCTGTTACAGCAACTTTTCCCGTACTCTACAAAATACAAGGTTCCTGGCTTCCCCGGGCCTTGGGGACTGGTTCGGCATTGGGCCTGTGACCTAGTCAGGGCCAGTGAGATACAAGGACAGGCTTGGTGGGGTTCTGGGAAACAGCTCTCTTGTTTTTATGAGAGAACATCACGGAACAGCCTTCTGTCTTTCTCTTCCTCTGGACATTGCTGGGCTCCATGGCCATCCTCTTGCTACCAGCCTAAGAATGGGGCTACACACAAGGAGGGCAGAGCTGAGGGAATCACAGGGAATGGAGTCAGAGTTTCTGGACTAAACAGCCCTGAAGCCCGCTGTCTTTTTTTTTTTTTTTTTGTGAGGAAGATCAGCCCTGAGCTAACATCCATGCCAATCCTCCTCTTTTTTGCTGAGGAAGACTGGCCCTGGGCTAACATCTGTGCCCATCTTCCTCCACTTTATACGGGACGCTGCCACAGCATGGCCTGACAAGCGGTGCCTCAGTGCGCGCCCGGGCTCCGAACCCAAGTTGCCAGCAGTGGAGCACGCACACTTAACAACTACGCCATGGGGCCGGCCCTGAAGCCCACTGTCTTAATCAGCTCGGGTTGCTGTAACAAAATACCACAGACTGAGGGGCTTAAACAATAGAAATTTATTTTCTCCCAGTTCTGGAGGCTGGAAGTCCAAGATCAAGGTGCCATCAGGGGTGGTGTCTAGTGAGGCCTCTCTTCCTGGCTTGTGGACAGCCCCCTTCTCACTGTGTCCTCACATGGCCTCCTCTCTGTGTGTGCCAGGAGAGAGAGAGCTCTGGTGTCTCCTCCTTTTCTTATAAGGACATCAGTCCTGTTGGATTAGGGCTCCACTCTTATGACCTATTTTAACCTTAATTACTTCCTTGAAGACCCTATCTCCAAATACAGGCACATTGAGGGTTAAGGCTTCAACATATGAATTTGGGGGGAGGGGCACAATTCAGTCCATAGCACACACTCTACCTCTGGGCTTCCAGTTCTGTGAGCCAATAAATGTCCTTTTGCTTAAGCCAGCTTGAGTTGGTTTTCTGTGACATCTTATCCACCAGCGTCTCACTCCTCTTCGTATCCCTGCTGGGCCTAGCACAGAAGGGGTCAATAAATATTTGTGGAATGAATGCCCAATGGCTATTTTTCTTCTCTTACCTATAGTGACTACCTCACAGATAAAGAAGCATCTCTTTCTCTCTGCCCCAGCCTAAACACCTAAAGTAGTCACATGGACCTCATCTCTAGAAAATTCTTCTCAGACCAACCCATTAGTACAGAGAGCTGAGGGTTCAGCTGTAAAATCAGAGGGTTGAATTAGATACACTCTGGCACACCTTCCAGCAGAAACATTCCCTGAGTCCCTTCCAGCTGTAACGTCCCGTGGCTCTGCCTGAGGCTCTCTCTGAAGGAACCATTCTGCATTCAGACTGAAGACCCGTCTAGCACTGACAATGTCCAGTCTATGGAGAGGTCCCTCGGGGCTCCTGCCCCAACTCCCTGTGCTTCCACAAGAGGCCCCTTCCGGCGCTAACAGTCTGAGGTTCCATCTGAAGTCTTTTCAGGCTCCAAAGTCTCAAGATTCTGTAATACTATGCTAAGCACAAGAAATTTTTTGATTGGCTGCTGGACCTCCTGCCCCAACCCCAGAAGAGAAAGCACTGGGGAGGGCCTGGATTGTCACAATGTTGTCCTTCCAGATGAGACCAGAGGTTGGCCCTGCTGCGAACAGGCAGGCGGGGTCTTGCAATGCTCAGACACTCAGCAGGTCCTGCAGTAAGGACGCTCAGCTTCCTTCTGTCCATTGCTCAGCCATCCAGACTGCTGTGAGTGGTGTCCGAAATGGAACTCGTGCCAGTTCCAGGCAGAACATTTCCGTCTTCCAGCCATGGGAACTCCACTTGTGCAGACCGGGAAAAGGGCTCCCTCATTACTCAGCCAACTGGAACGTGGGAGAGTTAGATCTCAAGAAAAATGACCAGTGAATGGACTCTGGTCAGCCAGGGCCTGGAAGATCCAGAGGTGCTCCCTCCTGAGTCTGCAGTGACCCCAAGCTTTCCTTCCCATGCCTTTTGCAGTTACCATTCACAGGACACTCACTGTGTGCTGAGCTCTGTGTGCAGCGCTCTCGCTCCGTTTGCTGATTTTATCTTCACAACAGCCCTGCAGGTATGTATTGTTGCTAGTCCCATTTTACAGATAAGCAAATCGAGGCTTAGAGAGGTAAAAATACTTGCATGGAGTTAGTAAATGACAGAGCAGCCTTTGACCTCAGGTTCTTAACCAGAGTGCTTGGTGGGAGACCTTTGGAATTTGGCAGCATCTTCTCTGGTCTTATAACTTGGGCAGGCGGGAGGGAAGGACATGGTGAGACCCCAGCCTCATGAGGTCAGTGCTGATGAGGAGGAAGTTAGGACCAGAGAGAAAGGCAGTCACTGGAGTGAAGGACAAGGCTGGCAAAGGCCACCAGGCCGTCCCAGTCAAGTACAAAGGGGATGGTCAGCTCTGTCAGTTAGGGTCTGCTGGACCCAACCAGGGGTAACCAGAGGTCCTCTTCATAAAGGGGAGCGTGGTCACCAGCATCAAGAGTCTGCCTGCCCCCTACCCAGCAAGAGCCCTGCAGCTGGTGGCGGATGGCCACAGGAGCAGGAGGCCACCTTGGAGACATCTGTGTCCTGGTCATTTGGTTTTTATGTTGTCACATCAGTCCCTTACCTTTCTCTGTTCTGCTCAACATCTCGGAGGGCAAATGACACACCCCAGACTTTCCTGCCAACTGGCTTCTGACTGGATTTACCCAATGAAAGGTACTGGAGGAGGATGGGGAGCAGGAGAAGGAGAGAAGTCTGGGTATTTCTCCCTACCGCCAGCTTCGGGTGGCATCTCTGTCCGTGGCTCGCCCCCCTCCATGGCTCCAGCTCCCCTTGGGCAGCCCCAGCCCCTGGGCTCCTGTACCACCCCCTCCTCCCTTTGTTTTTCCAGCCCCAGGAGTCGTGGTGGTTTCCTGCTGTTCCTAATTAGTCTGCCTCCCCTCTCCCCACGAGCCCTTTCAGTACTTCCAGCCATTCCCTCTACGGAATATGGGTTCTGTTCTCCTGACTGGACCTTGCCTGATCAGGCTGGAGGAGACAAGCAGGGTCCCTGCCTCCCACCCAGCTGTGGATGGGGACAGGGTCTCCCAGGCAGAGTGCCAGTGTCTGTCTGTTTGGGCCACTCTAATGAAATATCACAGAATGGGTGACTTGTAAATAACAGAAATTTATTTCTCACGGTCTGGAGGCTGGACGTCCAAGATCAGGGTGCCAGCATGGTAGGGTTCTGGTGAAAGCTCTCTTCCAGAAGGGGCCAGGGAGTTCTGGGGGGTCACTTTCACAAGAGCTCTAATCCCATTCATGAGGATTGAGTCAACCCTCATGATTTAGTCACCTCCCGAAGGCTCCACCTCCTAATACCATCGCACTGGGCTTCAGGATTTCAACATATGAATCTGGGGGAGACACAAACATTCAGACCACAGCTGGCAGGAAACTCCCAAGCATGAGATTGAGCAGAAGCCCCATCCTGCTGCCAAGCCACCAGACTGCCACTTAGGTGCCAGGTTAGGTGACCATGAATAGAACTGAGCAGCCCGCAGCAGGACCCCATGGATCCCAGACCAGGAGCCCTGGCAATGGTGCGTCTGAGACTGCAGAATGTCTTTCTGCCCATCAGGATCCATTCTGCCACTCGTGTTCTCCCAGCCTCACTATGGTCTCAGCTGAGCCACTTCCTCCCTGTGGGACCAAGTCACTTAAGCCCTCTGGACTTCAGCGTCCTTGTCTGTATTAAGGAGAAAATATCGGCCCTCTTCTCAGGGTTGCCATGACAATGAAATGAAATGACACTTGGTGCCATGCCTGACACAGAGCCAGTGGTCAGTAAATGGTAACAGCAGTCATCGTTGTTGTTAATAATAATAATAGTCTGGGAAGCACTAGAGGACTCGTCAGTGACCTGTCTGTGAGGATCTTTGGAGAGCGGGGGCAGAAAAGATAAGGTGGGGCCCAGTGTGGGGCTGTCAAACTGGGAAGCGGTAGAATTTGGAGTTGTACATCGAGGGGCCACCTCCTGGTGTCCCCACCCTGAGGACTGGCACTCATTTCCCTGGCATCTCAGATTCAGCCACAATTCTTCCTCCGGCTAGTCCTCAGACATTGTAGCTGACACAGTCCTCAGCAGGGGACTACTCAATGCCTGAGAAGGGGATGGAGGTTTTGTGTCTCCCCTGCACTTCAGAGTGAAGACTGGATCCTAGACAGGGCTGGGGGTGGGAGAGGCAGAGCATCACGTGCCACCACTGGGTGTTGGCTATATGCTAGGCTCTGTGCAAAACACATAGATGCTTTCTGTGCACTATGTGGTTTAATCCTCCCGCCACTAGAAGGGGAAGTATTTGCCTGTTATCATCATCGTCAACAAAAACATCCCCATTTGATAAAGGCATTGAGCCTCAGAAAGGTTAAGGAACCCACTCAAGGTCACATAGCCAGAATGTGGCAGAGCCAGAATTTCAACCCACTGTGATAGAAAACTCCAGCCTTCCCAGGAGGAGTTAATGTGGTCTCTCTCTGCCCTTGACTCTGGCATCAAAAGGGCACTGGTCCTGGCATTCGAGTCAAGGAAGTAGGAGGCCCATAAGGAAATGGATCACTGGCAGAGTCTGTCCATGACCCAGCCTGGGCCTCCAGGCCTGCTCCACCTTTGGGATGTGTGCCAGGTGGTGGAGACAAGGGGCAGGCCAGAAAAGGATGGTCCACCGGGAGGTTGCCCTTGCTGATGCTTACATGCACACATGTATGTGTGTGTGTGTACGTGCACCCACATGCACACAGGCAAGTGGGGACACACCAGCCTGACCCCTGCCTTGGCCCAGGAGGGGATAGTGAAGGGCTGTGCATTTGGCAGGTGAGGTAGAAAGGGCTGAGGGCTCCCCTCTCATCCCCCTCTCAGTTTCGGGGAGGTGCTCTCATATTTTCCTGGAGAGCTGGCTATGGGCCTGGAGGCTCTTGTTCTCCACTAAGTCAAGATGAAAGGACACTGGGAAACTCTTCTCCAAAATCAGTTCAGACTTTACGAGCCTCTCTGAGCCTCCCAGCCAGCTGGTGGACACTCTTGTGGACTCACCCCAAGTGAGTGGACTTACCCCAGGCTGCCGCAGAACACCTCATCCCCAGATCCCACCACCTCCTGGAAATCGACCTCCAAATGACCCCAAGCCTTGCTCCAGGCTCTGAGCAATGCAAAATGGCTCCCTCTTAATTGCCCCATGGGACACAGCCTGGTATGGCCTTGTGGTCATCTGAATCTCAGTCTGGACTGATAGGAGCTCTGAGGCCTGGGGCAAGTGACCCAACCCTTCTGAGCCTTGGTTCCCTCTTCTGAAAAATGGCGGTAGTAACTACCCGTGGAAGGCCTAGTGTATGTGAATGCTTACGCCTCTTCCCTTCCTTCCTTCCTCTTGGATCTCCTTAACCTCCACTGACCACTTTACCACCTAGCTGCCGGGCTCTTATTTCCCAGAATCCTCCCAGCTGCGGCCAGGCCTCCGAGCCTCGCAGGAGACAGTGGTTTCACCACCCTTTGCTTGTGGCCTCCCGTGGGCCAGCTCCCCTGAGAGCAGAGGCCTCAGGGCTGGGTGACTCGGGCCCCACCCTCTTCGTAAATACCAGTTGGGCACCAACTGACCTCAGGGGGGAAGTGCTCCACTGGGACCCTCTTCTTCCAGCCCTGCCTGTCGCTGTACGTTCCATGGGGAGCACCATGCCAATCTGGCACCCTTGTACCCAGGCCGCCTCCGTCCTGGAAATAGGCACTTAGAGCCAAACCCTTGGCTGAAGGTGGAAGGAAGTTAAAAGTTAAATGTTTCTCTCCTGCCCTCCCACAGCCCCACCCTGGGCCATCCCAGACAGGGCACGTTCTCTCTAATTTAAATTTTTTTAATGATCGTGATAGACGTACATAAAGAGGACTTGACTGTGACTCTTTGTTTCAGGAACTTCAGACAGGAATTAAATATAACAAAATATTAGTCACTTTCATTCTGGGCAGTGGAGATGTACGTGTGTGTTTCATTGTTTTTTGTAACATCCTTTTCTGTATTGTTAAAATTCTCTAAATAAAAACATTTTTTAAATAAATAAGATTCAATCTGATTTATTGGGAAAAAAATTTAGAAAATACCAAAAAGTAGAAAGACAAAAATTAGAATCACCAAAATCTCTCCCTTGGAACCAGACTATTTACCTATTGGCTCACCTGCTTGTGGTTCTTATCCTAGCACATATTTGTGTCATTTTATTCTTTTTTTATTGAGATATAATTGACATATAACATTGTCTTCATTTTATTCTTTTTACAAAAAAATGGAATTACGTTGTTTAATAACCTTTTTTCCCCTTAGCAATACAGTTTGAGCAGTTTCCCATGCCCTTGAATGTTAATATTTACTTTAGAATACTTCTTTTCAATCATTTTTCCATGTAATCATGATTAAGGTATATTTTTTATGATTGGGATCCATATGGATCCCAGTAGGATTGCACCATTTATACTTTTTTTTTTGAGGAAGATTGGCCCTGAGCTAACATCTGTTGCCAATCCTCCTGTTTTTCTTTTTTCTCCCCAAAGCCCCAGTACATAGTTGTATATCCTAGTTGTAGGTCCTTCTAGTTCTTCTATGTGGGACGCCGCCTCAGCATGGCTTGATGAGTGGTGAGTAGGTCTGCACCCAGGATCTGAACCGGCGAACCCTGGGCAGAACGGGCAAACTTAACCACTACGCCACCAGGCCGGCCCACCATTTATACTTTTCATTATTGTTTCTTATCTAGAAAGTACTGCACTTTTAGAAAAGTTAGAAAATACAAATAAGCAAACAAAAGAACATGTAAAATCCTTGCAGCCTCACCATCCTGAAATAACCCCTGCTCACATTTCAGTTTTTAACCTTTCTGTCTACTTTTCTGTGTAAATATATATAAACACGCATCTTAAAATAAAATTGGAATCATACGAATCATGTTATTTTTAAGTTGCATTTTTTTGTTCACTTAACAATGGATCGTATATGGATTAGGATTGTTTCAGCTACAAACTACAGAAACTCAGTCACAGGGGCTTAAACATGTGAATTTCTCTGTCTGGTAAATGACATCCAGCAGTGAGCAGCCCAGGCCGGTACTGCAGCTTCACGACCTTCAGGGACCCAGGCTCCTTCTAACCAGGACCCCGCATCCTCAGCGCATGACCCAAGACACTGCTCAAGGAGGAAGAAGCCAAAGAAGAAAGCCGCTTCTCCTCAAAGGACACTTCCTGGAATTACACGCATCACTTCTGCTTATATCCCATTAACCAGAACTAAGTCCCACGGCCCCTGGGAAAGTGGGTATTATCCAAGTAGGGGTTCTATTCCGATGGCAAAAGGGGTGAACAGATAATGGGGGACAGCTGGCTTCTCGCCACGTTTCACAAACATCTTTCTGGTGTGTATAGTTTTGTATCCTGGGTTTTTTCTCTTATTATTTTGGTGAACATTTTACTACATCGTTTAATATTCTTCAAAATTCTTAATTTTTAATAGCTGCTTAATATTCCATAATACTTGATATTGGGTGTTTTGCTCTGATAAATAAACCTCTTCTATGGTTAACACTTGTCAGAGGAAGAGATCCCAAGCTTTCCTCTATACCCTGTGGGTGCCCACCAAAGACATTTTACTGGGGGGGGAGCGGCCCTGTGGCCTTGTGATTAAGTCCAGTGTGCTCTGCTTCGGCAGCCCGGGTTCGGTTCCTGGGCGTGGACCTACACCACTCATCAGCGGCCATGCTGTGGCGGCAACCCACATACAAAATAGAGGACGATTGGCAACAGATGTTAGCTCAGGGCGAATCTTCCTCAGCAAAAAATAAAAGTAAAAAAGACATTTTTCTGGGGAGTCAGGGTAGTATCTGCCTGGAAAGCTGGCTTAAGGGACTGAGTTTCTTTCTACAAACAAAGGGAGCTTTTTGGGGACAGGTGTACCCCACTCCTCCCATTGCAGCAGAAGTGGGCAGAGCCTGGTGGGCTGTTCTGCCCAGGGTCTGGGGGATGAGGTGAGGACATGGGGAGTATGTGGGGGCAGAGAGTGAGTAGGAGGAGGACATGGACTCTCAGGAGCCAGGGGAGGACCTGGCCCTGGAGAGGCTTGAGGGACTCGATGGGCCCAATTCGTTCTTCATTCAAGCTCAACAAATCCTTTCTGGTCCCCTACTCAGGGCCATGCTCTGTGCTAGGCCCTGGCAATGTCTCAGAGAAGACATGTTCCCAGCTCTCCAGGAACTCAGTCAACCCTAAATTCTCAAATGTTAGCCTGCAACCTAGAGAGTTGCCTAAAATACAGAATCCTATGGCCTACACCCAAAAATCGGATGCGATAGATGTTGGTGGGCCTAGAATCTGCATTTCTTTCAGTCGTCCCAGGTGACATGATGAGGGTGACCAGGAGCCATTTGGGGGGAGAAACATCAGTCAAGGTTCTTGGAGGAAGTCTCCTAAACCAGGTCTCCAGGCAAACCTGGAGCCTCTGTCTGCTCAGGATGTAGCTTGAACCTCAGTTGAGCCATAGGTTATAGCAAAATAATGAGGACACCTGTCAGAACACCTGAACCCAAATCTCATTTCCATCCTTCAGTAGCTGGGGGACCTCAGGCAAACTGGTTAACCTCTCTGAGCCTGTTTTCCTATCTGTAAAATGGGGATAATCTTAGTGCTTCCCATGTGAAGATAAATGTTAGTGCTTAGCAGAATGTCTGGCACTCAATAAATGCTAGATATTATTATTAAATTGATTTAAATTAATTTATTAATTAAAATTGCCCCTAGGTAAGTAGTTAGAGCAAGGAACTGGAGACAAGGTATGTCAAGCATCTCATACAGTGGCTGACTCATGGTGGTAGGTTCGATAAATGATTATTATTATCATTAATAGCCTCACATTCATTTTTAATTCTAGGCCTTATCATCTCTGCAGCTGTACCTGCCACACAGTTTTATCCTCCCAATAGAAATCCTGGTTTTCAGGGCTCCAAAACGTGGCCTTCATGTCCACCCCTAGTGCCTGCCCCAGCATGAAAGAGATTTTCTTAGCTCCTTCTGGAAGGTTGTCGAAGCAGCAAGCAGGTCAGATGCGAGCGTGAGTGCGAACCTCAGGTCCCTACTTTCAACTCCCTGTTTTTGGGGGAGCCCAGGCCTAGCCCTGAGCCGTTCACTCAGCTCAGAGGGTCGGGGAGGCCCAGGGCTGCTGTCAGGTGAGACGGAACACGCAGGGCCGCTGTTGATAACTACATTTTCGAGCGCTCATGGATGGCGTCGTTGCCATGGTGATGTTGATGGCCCTGAGCAAGCTGTGGCCTCTCTTGAATTGTGAGTCAGGTTCAGCTTTATTTACTAAAAAAAGAAAACCAACGCCCTGACCTGTGAAGGACAAAGCAAAGCTCTAGGTGGAGGCCGCAGCGTCCGCTGCTGGGGTTGAGTCAGCAGCCCTGTGCGCACTCCATCGGTCTCCCGCGCACTCCATCGGTCTCCTGACGTCAGTGGGCCCAGCCGGCTGCGGGACCTGGAAAAGTCCACAGGGGTAAGCGGGGAGGCCAGCTTCTCCAACTGTGGCCCAGGAGGGGAAGCACAAACAAAATCCACACTGCCAGCTGGAAACCTCTTAACAGGAAGTAGATCCCATTTTCCTAGCTCTGGCCCAAGGGCTAGACTCTTTCAGAGGACTCTGCCCCACTCGGGTATGGGGGTCCGCGGGGCCCAAGGAGATGGGGCATCCCCCGGCTCATTCTCAGGCAAGTGAAGAGCAGAGCCTGGCCCTGAGATGACCAGTTCCAACTGACCCACCCAACAGTGTGCACACTCTAACAGTGCCCTCTGTGAGGGGCAGGGTTCTAGAAAGACAGGGGAAGCCGCAAGAATGTTCTCACAGGGCCTGGACCTGGGGGTGGGACCCCTTTTCCCAGAACTCCTGCAGGGAAAGGGGTAAAGGCAGTGCTGGCTCCAGGTGCAGTGGAGATCTCAATCTCCTGCTTCATGTCAGCACCGCATGGGAGGGCCCATGGTAACAGTGACAGTGACACACTGGAATCTTCTTCCTGAGCTTGGACACTGTCCCAGGATCCCAGTCCTATAGCTGTAGGGGCCCTCAAACCTGCTCATTTATTTGGGTTCACTGTGGATCCCATTGAACGATGTCCTGGGGGGCCCACCTGATAACCAGCTCTGGACTCCCAGCCTTGTTCCCCCCAACTGCCTTCATCAGTTAGCAGAATGCTGGGTGCTGAACTCGGGGGGAGGGGGTGGACTTAAGTCCTCCTTCGGCCACTTACTAGGCTTGTGACTGAGCCTCCATTCTCCCATCTGTCATACAGGGGTCATAATCATAATAGCACCAACTCAGGGTAGCTATGAGGATGAAAGGCGATAATATTTGCAAATGTTTAACGTAGAGGCTGGCTGGCACAGAGTAGGCGCTGGATAACTGCTAGCAGTTGTTAACTTTTGTTCAGGCCCTTATCACATCCTGCCTGGATAACAGCAACAGCTTAGTAACTCCACTCACTGATTCTAGTCTTGCTCGCTTCCAATCTATTGTCCACACCACAGCAGAGTGGTTTATCGAAATCGAAATCTGGATCATGCTGTTTTCCTCCATAAAATCTGCCAGTAGCTCCCGTTTGCCTTCAGGATAGCTCTTAGAATTCCTCAAAGGGACCTAGAAGGACTTGCATGATCTAGCCCGTGGCTACTCTCTCCGGCCCCATACCTCACCCCGCCCTCCCTGCCTTGATAAGTTTCAGCCATACCCAACTTTCAGCAGTGTCCCCAAGGTGCCAGGCTCTGCCATACCTCCAGGATCTTTGTCACGCTGTTCTCTTTGTCCAAAATACCTTTTTCTCTTTCTGTCTACCTAGCAAACACCTACTCATCCTCCAAGAGCCATATCAAGAACCCCCTAGGGACCGGCCCAGTGGCGTAGTGGTTAAGTTCATGCGCTCTGCTTCGGTGGCCTGGGGTTCACGGGTTCGAATCCCGGTGCAGACCTACACACCGCTCATCAAGCCATGCTGTGGCAGCATCCCGTATATAAAAGAGAGGAAGATGGGCACAGATGTTAGCTCAGGGCTAATCTTCCTCAGCAAAAAGAGGAAGATTGGCAAGGGATGTTAGCTCAGGACCAATCCTCCTCACCAAAAAAAAGAACCCCCTGTACTGTGAAATCTTCTTGTCCTCCCCTCAAACACAGAGCAGACTGCTCCCTCCTCTGAGCCACTTGGGTACCCTCCACAAAGAGATTTATCATTTACCTTGTGATTATTGCAATCCATGCCTGTGAGGCGTTTCAGCTTCTCCAGGGCAGCACTGATTCTAATTAATGTCTGTATCCGCAGAACATACCACGGAGATGACTGTGAATGAATGAATGAATGTAGACAAAAACCCTGTTTATAGAAGAGGAAACTGAGGCCCAGATAGGAGCAGTGACTTGGCTAAAGTAGAGTCCAGAAGCCCCATAACTCCAGGCCCTTCTGATTCCAGGGACTACAGGCCATTTGTTCATCCATCTATCGCTCATTAAGCACCAATCAGACACCAGACGCTATGTTGCTCCGAGGGGTACAAAGAACAAGGAGTAGTCCTTATCCCCAGGCAGGTGGGATAGACGGACAGGTGTACAGACAGTCCCCACAGCTTTCACTATGAGCTGGGACAGAGGATATAGAAAGAGCTATGGAAATTCCAGGGACCCCAATATGAATGGGGTAGAAAGAAGCCACCGTTTCTGTCTTCCACTCCCTCTCCTCCAACTCCGGAGGTCAAGTCCCCACAGACCACCAGGCCAAGGCAGCTGCCTCTACGTGCTGTCAACACAGGTGAACAGACACACACACAGGCACACACATACTCAAGACAGGTGATACAGGCATGCCTTGCCCCACGGGGCAGGATAACCAGTCACTGGTTGTCATTTGCGCCCCTAAGCAATCATGTCAAGAGCAGGCGTGGGAGCAAGGAAAGATGAAATCAGACAGCAGAGCACTTTCTGACACTTCACACTGCACAAAGACCTGTCGCATCACACCAGGTCTCTCTGGGTCCCCACCAGGTGGGGTCCTACAGACAAGGCCGATATCGTTTGCTCCCTCGTTTCCAGATGAACAAACTGAGCCTCAGAGAGATTTAAACGACTTGCCCAACCCCACTGCCATTTGGTCCATGCCAGACCCATTGCTGGGCACGGGAACACCAAGGTGAATGGGACACAGTCTCCGCCCCTCGTGGGAGACAACAGCATCATGGCCATCCTCAAGTCAGACAGAAATTGCATTTGAGTCTCCATTTCACCCTTGCCTAGCCGTGTGAGCCTTAGCTAGTTGTTAGCCTCTACAACTTACGTTTTGTGTCTCAGAGTCAAAATATAAACTAGATCAGTCGGGCTCAGCTCAAATCCTCCAAGGGCTCCCATCACACTCAGAATAAAATCTGAAGTCTATAGCAGGGCTGCACATGACCCAACCCCTGCTCCCTTACCCAGCTCACTTCCCATTGCTGTCCCTTCCTTGTCCCACTGGCCTGCTGGCTGTGCCTGGAGCGAAACAAGTTCCTCCAACCTCCGACATTTTCCCCTGCAGTCCCCTCTCCTGGATACTTTCTCCAGAGAGCACAAGGCTAACTCTCTCCTGCCACTCGGGTCTCTATCTCCCCACAGAGGAGGACACCATGAGTCCAAAATGATGGTCCTGTCACTCTGGACTCTCCTTTTTTTTGAGGCACTATCTCTAGATGATATGACATAATACTATGTGTATTTGGCCATTTATTTATGACCTGTCTCCCCAATTAGTGCAGAAGGATAGGCATGGGCCCATTTTATTCCCTACCACATCCTCAGCGCCTAGAACAGTGCCTGGCACATAGTAGGAACTCAAGACTTTTCTATGAACATGAATGAATCAATAACCCTCAGTTTTCTCCCCTATAAGATGATACTTACATTACTGAACCTCTTAATCTCAAATTCGCGTGCCCCATGCACAGTAAGCCGAACACAGAGACACTGGTGCTTGGAGATGGAGAAAGGTTTATTTGAAGTGGCCAAGATGAGAAAGCAGGAGTATGGGTTCTCTCAAGTCCACCTTCACAAGAGAAGAAAGCAGGGCGTTTTATAGAGCTAAGGACTGTGGTAGGAGGAGTTTCAGAGAAACAAAGGGGTAATCCCCTGTTCCTTTCACTCCTGATAAGCCCTTGGGCAATCTGACTGCTGGGCTTCGACAGCAGCTGGGGCTGGTTATCTGGTGATCCTTGAAGGCATTCTCTTTCTTCTGTAAAACAACATCATAGATCCTTGTGACCCTTGAGTTACCCCTCAGGTTAAATAAGAAAACAGCAAATTGACAAGATTAACTTCTTTTCATAACAAGATCGAAAGGTAATCTTATTGAATATTTACAGTAACCCTCTGGTACATGGCTTCACCCACAGCACATAGTTATAAGGATTCAATGATGTTGCAAATGGAAGGTGCTTAGTTGGCACACAGTGATGCTATTATTGTTATTATTATTAACATTCTCACAGTCTCATGGGGAGATAGGTGGAAAAATAAATTACACGATGTGATAACAAAGCTCTTACTTCTGAACCCTCTCCTCCACTTTGGGGGCCAGGCAGTCGCCCCTCCATCTGCCTGAAGACCAGGGCCCAGAGCTCTTGCCGTGTCTGCCGAGGTCACCCTCGGAGTCTGGCCCTGATGGTGGAGACCTCTGGGCCCCGCCTGGCCTGGAGGCAGTGGGCAGAGACCAGACCAGGCCTCAGAAACCCTTGATTTTTCCCCTGAGAGCAGGCCCCACATCAAAGCCAGTCTCAGAGGGGCGAGGCCTGGAGATAAATGGAAGATTAAAGAAGGCGAGGTCTCCACACGCCACAGGGAGAGGCAGCCGGCAGGCGACCACAGTGGGGAGGCCCTGAGACAGTCCTGGCAGCGGCCATCTTGGGGGGCCAGAGACAAGAAGGGGGCCCAGGCCGGGGCACAAGGAGCTAGACAGGGCTACCTTAGCCAGGGTCTGGGCGCCCTATTATTACACTTTGGCCTCCAGTCCAGGCCTACTTCTTAGCCCTTTCCCAGCCAGACAGCAGCAAGGAGGCTCATCAGAGGAACCCCTGGGTCTCTCTTCAAGAGTTTGTTTGGTCATTGGGTTCTGTCATTGGGGTTTGCTCCCTCCAGCAAGGGAGCCCATAATGAGGACCTCCTGGGCCCCGTCTTCCTCCCCAGGGAAGGTCTGTAATTAGCACAGGAGGCGAGGCTGGGGAAGCTCAGACAATGTCATTTGAACCAGGATGAGACAGGCTCAATTGCTAGTCTGCACATTTTTTTTTCTGGTGCCATTTCACATACAAAACTCTGGCAAGCTTAACCCTTTCCTGGCTGGGCCGTGGTGCTGGGGCGTCAGCTTGGCATATCATCCATTCCTGTGCCTGATCTGTGCCCTCTTCACCTCCCCTCCACACACACCCCCATTCAGGTGAGCCGTGGTTTCCAGCTTCCCTAACATCCAACAAGCCATCTGACAATCAATCTTCCAACAAGCCTTCGCTGAGTGTCACCAGATTTACGGACCAAGGGGAGGGGACCCAGAGGAAAGTCTCCCTTCCTGCCATCAAGGAGATGACAATCCCCTGAGCAGTGGAGGAATACACACTAGAAACAGCTGGCAAGCAGTGCAGGACAGGGTAGAATCAGACAGGGAGGACCAACACAGGGCAGGGATGGAGGCCTAGTGGACAAGACGACACATGGAGGTCTGGCGGGTGTAAGCACTCTGTAGATATGTGCTGAGGAAACCAGCTTCCTGGAGCAGAGCATTTCTGCAGTCAGAGTCTGAGGGCTGAGCCCACAGGGACAGGGGAGGTAGACACAGCTCTGAGCCAGCCCAGGTGGAGACAGATGTCAGAGTCTACTGGGACAGGGAGAGGCTATTTCTTCCTCCCCGTGCTCCTGAAGCACTTATCTGAATCCCTGGACTACAGCTCATCTCACACTGGAGGACTGCAACCTGTCTGATTACAGATTTGGTCCCCACCGGAGTTCAAGCAACCTGAAGGCTTTGTGTATTCACCTCTGATCTCAGATGCCTAAGCACTGAGCCTGGTACTCAAGAGATACTCCATAAATGTGCATTCAATAAATGATTGGGCTTGGATGAGAGGGTGAAGGTGTGGAGAAGAATCTACCTCCATAGTCTTTCCCAAAGAGGATGGCAATTGTGGCCCCACCGCCCTTGCAAATCATATCACAATCTCCCTAATAGCTAAAGAGCTTCTAGAAATCAATAAGACAAGACCAACTGCCAATTTTAAAAAGAATATGAATGGAGTCTACAGAAAAGGAAACATAAATTGTTCTAGGACATCTAAAAAGACGCTCAACCCCACTAATGAGAGACACACAAACCAGAAATCGTTCAAAAGTTTGATAATATCCTATGTTTGAGAGACTGTAGAGAAACAGGCAATATATGCTGGTGGGGATGTACATTGATGTGAAATATTTGTCAATATCTATCAACATTACAAATGCACATTCTCTTTGACACAGCAATCCTACTTCTGAGAATATATCCTACAGATATACAGTGCTTGGACAAGGCTATCATAACAGCATTGTTTGTTAAGTAAAAAGTTGGAAATGATCCAAAAATCCATCAGTTGGGGACAGGTAAATAGATTACAGTACAGTCATACAATGGGTGGCTATGCAGCGACCACAAAAAAAGAATGAGGAAGTTCTCTATATACTAATATGGGAAGATCTTTTTTTTTTCTTTTTTTTTTTAAAGATTTTATTTATTTATTTTTCCCCCAAAGCCCCGGTAGATAGCTGTATGTCGTAGTTGCACATCCATTCTAGTTGCTGTATGTGGGACGCAGCCTCAGCATGGCCGGAGAAGCGGTGTGTCGGTGCTCGCCCGGGATCCGAACCCGGGCCGCCAGCAGTGGAGCGCGCACACTTAACCGCTAAGCCACGGGGCCGGCCCTGGGAAGATCTTTAAAACAGATAAAGTGGGAAAAAGGATGCAGAACAGTGTATATTATATGTTCCTTTTCGGTTAAAAAGAAGGGAGAGAGAGAAAATACGCATATACATATACATATGCATACACACACACACCTCCCATACAAGGACACACAAGAAAGTAATAAAATTAATTATATGTTGGCTGAAGGGTGGAAACTTAGTGGTTAGGATATAAGGATGGGAGGATTACTTTTTGTTGTATCCTTTTTTTTTTTTTGTGAGGAAGATCAGCCCTGAGCTAACATCCATGCTAATCCTCCTCCTTTTTGCTGAGGAAGACCGGCTCTGAGCTAACATCTATTGCCAATCCTCCTCCTTTTTTTTTTTTCCCCCAAAGCCCCAGTAGATACCTGTATGTCATAGTTGCACATCCTTCTAGTTGCTGTATGTGGGATGCGGCCTCAGCATGGCCAGAGAAGCGGTGCGTCGGTGCGCGCCCGGGATCCGAACCTGGGCCGCCAGTAGCGGAGCGTGCGCACTTAACCACTGAGCCATGGGCTGGCCCTTGATGTATCCTTTTTTATTTTTTTTTTAGTCATGTAACACATTATCTATTCAACAAATTTAAAAAGATAAACCTAAAAAAACCCTCTATCTAGATATTGGGGGTTCTAGGCTTCTTCCCAAGTTGCTGGGCAGAGAGGATTCCACCTCGGCTGGCTGCCCCTCCTTCGCTTTCCCTCCCCAGTCCCTGCCAGGTTTTCCTGAGGCCTTGGGTTCCAGTAAATGGTAGCTGTCATCCCAACTCATATCTTAGGAGCATGGCCTATGAAGTCAGACCAAGTCGCTGTGTGACCTTGGGCAAGTGACTTCACCTCTCTGAGCCTCAGGAAAACAAGGTAATCACAGTATCTGCCTCCAAGGGTGGTGGTGGGATTTAATTGAGAAAATGCACAGAAAGTGCTTAGCATAGATCCTGGGACATGATAAACATTATTGTATAAATGTACCAGACTCGCTGTTCATAGTCTTTGCCAATATGCTTATTGGATTGTTGGTCTGTCTTGTTGATTTATGGGAGCTCTTTCTAGATTCAGAAGACTGAGATATGCACTGCGAACTAGCAGAGCAATGAAGGGCAGTGGGTCCACCATAAATGGCAGTTTGTGAAAATCATTATTTCCATGATCATTTCTCCTGCAGGCCATGCATGCTGGTGTCTGAAGGCACCCCACATCAGAGACCCCAGGGTTCATCTGGACAGTGCCAAGGAACAGAGTCTTTGCTTGTTGGCTCTGTGTCACCGCACCTCTCTGCCAGTGTCCCCTGGGTTGTCAGAGACTGTCATTCTCCACTGCAGCTCTCAGAACAACACCCCCTTCCGTTCTTCATTCTGCGTGCCTTCCCCAGGGGTCCCCAAGTTTGTGGAGCACACGTGTGGTGCCAGCTCCCGTAAGGCATGAATTCACTAAGTGTAAGGCCTGCCTTGGGAATCCCTAATCTTCATCCAGGGGTCCCCAGGGAGCTAGACTCCGGGTGGGCAGGTCCGAAGGGGGACAGCGAGGGATCGGGGTGCAGAATACACACCATCGGGGCCCCTCACCCTGCTCCTTGGGTCCTCGGTGCTTGCTTGCCATAGAGCTGAGAAAAAAATGTGGCTCCCCTGGGCCCGCATCCATTCATTTTCTCCAGGGAGTTGGTCCGCCCTTCAGTTCTGGAGGCTCCAGAAATGATCCTCAGAGCATCTGGAATATATATTTGCTTTAACTGGTGATTGCCGAGGCCAGCTTTGCTAGTTTTCTGTTTGTTCTGCATAGCCATGGGGGCTGGGCTGGTCCTTGAGGATGGGGGATGCTCAGGACCCCCAGAGCCCCCTGACTGTGCATGACATGGGATGGGAGCCCCACTTGGACCTGCTCTTCAAGGCGGGGAGCCTGGGTGAGGGCTGGTGAGAGTTAAAGGCTGAGTCTGCAAAGGCCCAAGTCTCCTCCCAGTTCCCCAGAAAGCCCCCTAATTACTGGGCAACTTGTCCATCCTAGAGTCTGGAGCAGTGGAAAGATTAAGTCAAATAGACCCAAGGACAAATTCCCAACTTTCTTGCTTAATAGCTGTGTAACCCTGGGCAAATAACATAACCTCTCTGAGCCTCACCTTCTTCATCTATAAAAGTAAAAATATTTTTGTATTTACACCTTGTCCCACTTCAGGGTATATTAAAGATATTTGAGAAACCCTACAGACAATGGAATTAGATGGCTTTTAATAGAAGAAAAAGGATATGGAGAAAGGGGTTAGAAACCTAAGATGAAGCCAGGGACTCAGTTAGTTTGTGCCCCCGTGAGATCCTGTTACAAGACGTGGGCCCCAGCAAATTCATCTCTGAGCTTCCTGACAGCCCAAGCAAAGAAGGAAATGCAACGAGCTACAAAATCCAGAGTATCCGTTAGATTAAAAATAGACCCACCGCTCAGAAGCAGCCAGCTTTTCTGGGCCCTGAAATCAAAGAAAAATTTCTTGCCTGGACTTTCCAAAAGGGGCAAGTTGGGGAGAGGAGAATGTGTGTGCAGTGGGGGTGAAAATATCTCCTAGGGCCTTTGTGTGTTTGAAATAAAATGAAATGACTGACAGTACCCTCTGAGCGGCCAGCACATGGGAGGTGCTTAACACGTGCTCACTTCCTTCCTTCCTCCTACTGGGTCCTCTGTCTTTGCCCAGGTAAGGAGTATCTGTGAGATCTTTCATGAATACGAGCGGTCAGCAATTCAATCATTCATCAAACACTTATTGATCACCCACTGTGTGCCCGGCTCTGGGTTAGGCAAATGTGGGAATAGCCCTAAACTAGCTAGATTCTTCTCTTCTGTCCCCAGATCCTTGGTCTCAGAAGCTCTCTCTCTCCCCCTGCCACCCACCCTTTCGGGTCTCAGCGCTCTGCCTCCTCCCAAGGACACCTATGAACTCCAGGGAACCCCACTCCTGTGGCTCCCCCCTCATTCCCCACATAGCTTCAGGCTGCTCCCTCCGACCACCACATTCATGGAGCTCAGCCACGTGCAAAAGCACAATTAATATTCCACTCAGTCTCCCCCAGCCCTGCTGCCTGTTGGAAGAAGATGGAAACCAGATTTGCAGCCACACACGCTGGCATGGATGTGCACAGAGGGGTAGGCCCACTTCTAGGTGTGAGCTGATGCTTTCTCCAGAAGCTCACACATGTGCATGAAGGGGAAAAGCCCCACACATCGGTCCACACCTCCAGACACACAAATATCCGCCTGAGCGGTGTGCACACGCATGGTTCCACCACCACGGGCTGCACACTCGGCTCCTGGCCAATTGATGCCCAGAGAACACACGGGCTCCTCACACACAGCCCCACATTTGCTTTCTGGGCAGAAGGAAACAGAATCATAGCAGTTCAGAGCTGGTAGGATGGAGCTTGAGAGACTATCCAAAACCCTCATTTTACTGGGAAGAATCTGAGGCCCTGGCTTAACCTTGACTGTTATCAGTCCCCTCTGAACTGAACCGTGCCTGGTTGCATTTCAGCAAAGCCTTTGATTTAAATGCCCCAGGCCGCCTGTCTGCTTCCTGGTGGCCAGCCTTGGAGGCTGGGGAAACCAAGGCATGGGGGGCGGGAGGGAGGGACTTGGCAAGTGCAATAGACCATAGGCAGAGTGAAGCCTCCGACTCCATGCCCCTGCCCTTCCTCATAGCCCCATGGTTCTAGCTCTGCCAGCCCTAGGTGGGGCAATATTTGCAGGGGAGTGTCCCCAGCAACACGAGGACTCCCCGAAGCAAGAGGAAAGACTGGCTTCGTGGGTTTTTCTCCCTGACTTTAGACTTAGAGAACAAGGGGGATGAAGGACTGTGTGCCTGTATGTGTGTCTTTGGGGTTAGAGCCAGTGGCCTGGGTTCCAGAAGCATCAAGAAGCAGAGTTGGTGCAGGTGATTCGAGGTAGAAGAAAGAAGAGTGAATTCTTCAGAGCAGGACCAAGAGCAAAGCAGGAAGCGGGTGGAGCTGTTCCCCAGGCCGCGGGCGGACAGACGGCCAAGGGGAGGGCCTGCCGCCAGTCCAAAGATGGGACAGGAGAGCAGAGATTCAGGGAAAGAGAAGCTAAAATAATTACCAGGAAAAGGAGCTGGAAGGGAGGCAAGTGTTTTCGTAGTCCATGAGGAACTGCAGTCTTCAGAGAACTCGGAGAGGGGAAAAAATCTATCTTTAAGGCCCTTCTCCAAGGCAGGGTGGCTGGTGATTCATTAGCTGCTGAGGAAGGCCCTGGAAGGCCCTCCCCTCAGCTCCTGCCTCTCCCAAGTGAGCAAACCCAGTTCATCTGGGGTGAGTGGAAAGGGCCCTGGATGAGGAGCCTGGAGGCCCAGATTTCAGTCCTATCTCTGCCCCATCGAAGCTGGGTGACCTGAGGCCAGCCTCCTATGGCCCTAGGCCTGGGTTTCCTGTAAAATAAAGGAGTAGTAAGTCATAGAAACTCTGAGCCTTGATTTTCTCGTCTGCAGATTGGGGATAATATCATGTTTCATGGAATCTAAGATCATCAACTATATGATCAACCAGTGTTTTATGTACATTAAGAAGGAAAAACACTGTCCTTTCAACCATAAGATACTGTGGATTATAAGACGCATTCTGATTTCAGAGATGTTAAAATGAGCATCTCAGAATCAGTGAATATGACACTTATCTCCAAGCCCGTTTCAAGAATTAAACAAGATAATATAAGTGAAGTATTTAGTGCCTGGCACAAAGCAAGTTCTCAATAAATGTCAGGTATTTTTATGGCTCAGGGTGGAGGGGGGAAGGAACCACAGGCCAAGCAGATGGAGAAGAGTGAGAGCTGGGTCTGAAGCTCAGGCCCACCCTCCTGGCAGGGTGCCAGCCCGGGGACTCCTGGTCTCACTGCTGCGGGGGGCACAAGGGGGTCAGCCGGGCAGCCCATTTTAGGGAGCCACAGAGAACACCTGTGCATTCCCCATCTGTGCCCCGGAAGTCAGCCTAATCTCCAGGATGAATATGTTTTCATTTCTCAGAAGTTCCTGTTAGCGTGTGCCAAAGCGTTTTTCCCTTTACAATCCAGGCAAACAAGGCAAGTTTACTTTGGGTGACCTTCTCACCACCACCCAGGGCCTGCCTGCCGAGTGTCAACACCCAGCTTTGCATCCTGCTAAAGACTCCAGGCAGGAGCCTGGAGAATAGGAATGCCGCCAGACCTCCAGGTCCTTCACCCCAGCCCTCCACTCCCCACCAGGCCCTATCCTGGTGAGGGCACACTGAGAAGGTCCCTAGGGATCATTTACACCTCTCCCATTTTCTTGATGTAAAAACTCAGACACAGAGAAGGGCAGTGACTCTCCAGGGGTGTCAAAATGTGGCAGTCCCTGGCCAAGCCCCCCACCTTCACACAAACACATACACACACACACACACACGCACGCACGCACGCACACACACACACCATCACTGCTCACAGCTCAGCCTGGCAGGAGACTCTCTCTCCACCTGACCTTCAGTTCCTGGGACAGGCAGGAAGCTTATCTCCGTCCTTTCTCTCCTGTGCGTCACTGCCTGGGGTGGGATGTCTTTATGCATTTCGCTTCGCAGCTGGAGCAGCTGCCGGAGACCAACAACCAGATGTTCCTGAGCCCTTAATAGGAGGGGCTATGGTCTGCGCCTTTCTTGACCTGGAGTATTTGGGGGTGTTTGCAGAACCAATCTTGGCCTCCTTCCCCAACCTCTTCAGATGTAGAGAAGGGGCCTGAGGGGGCTGGGTTGTGGCACCAGGCCCAGGGACCAGCGGGAGGGAGCAGCAGACCCACTGAGCCATCTAATTTCCTCTCGGGAAAAATCTTTAAGACACTGTATAGACAGGATGTGTTGCTACAGAAGGCTTCATTCAGGTGGGCCCTCTCATCTGAATGCGCACAATTCTTTTCAGTCCTTGAATAGATTAGAGCTTCAAGCTTCAGTATGACCAGAAGTACCGGGTCTGTGTAGGGCATTGGGGTTTCACAGTCATCACCTCACTCGCCTGTCACCACCTGTCCCTCCCAGTCTTCCTCCCTCTCTCTCTTCTTCATGCTGTTCCCTCTGTCTGGAATGCTTTTCCCTCCATTTTGCCCCATCCGTGACTCCAGTTCACAATTCAGTTCTCGGGTCACATAGCACCTCTTCAGAGAAACCATCCTTACCCACTCAATCATATTTTATTTCCTTCACAGTCCTATCACTATCCAAAATTATCTTATATTATTTTACCCATGCTTTCCTCATTGACTCTGGGACGTATGTTCTTCATCACCACTGGATCTCCAGTGCTGGGCTAGGGATGGTCCAGAGATGCTCAATAATACTTGTAGAATGTGTGAATAAGTCCCCTGCCATTCTCATCTTTGCTGGACTTTGCCATCCCCTCACCCCAGAAAAAAATGACCATGCTCCTACTGTGTGCCAGGCTCTGCCCTGCCCATTCCTTCTTCTCTCCTCCTCCCCATCCCATCCCCCCAAGATTTCTCTCGGGAGATCCTGCCTCTCAGACTCCACAGGAGGTGCCGGAACAAGAATGTCTCCCCAGGATTATTTTCAATGGTTTCCTGGGGTGTTCACCTGGGTAAGAATCAGGAAAGAGAGGACGTTCTAATCCTATTTATCTAAAACTATATAATCTTCCCCAATCACTTAAATGCTGCCTGTGTCTCTAATTACAGAGCCGGCTGGGAGGAACACAGGCACAATTTCCAGCCAACCTCGGGCAGAGGGGCACTTTTGTTTCTCCTGGGGCCCTGCAGGGACTCCAGCTCAGGAGCCAGGGCTCCAGACACCTGCTGCCATAAGCTCACCCACCACAGACTGGCTAGTTCGCCCAGCCAGAGACCGCTCCCCTATCCCGGAAAAGGATCAGCCACATTCTCAGTGTCTGAACGTTCCCCAGAGGGCCAGATGTGATACACTGGGGGAAAACACCCATGGTCTCAATACCCTTATTCCACCTGCCACTGTTTTGAGAGCAAACTGATTTCTTTTTGGCTCTGCCTAACTTCTCAGAGTTGCATGGCTGGTGAACTGGTCCCAAGAGCAGGGGGCTGTATTCCCAGCTTCTCAGGAGCAAATTCTCCAGAGGCCTGGGAGCAATTTGTGTGACACTGTGACAGCCCGGGGCGGGGGCAGGGGATGGCGTCAGAACTTCATTCTCCAGAACTATGTCAACTGGGTCATGGGAAGGGCGAAAAGCCACGTGCCTGCCCGCCCACCCCAGGCAAGCCAACAGCTGCCATCTCAGCCTCAATGTGTGCCCTTCTGCCACCATGGCACCGACATAGCCATTTCGATGACATCCCTGGCTTAACTACAATGACATCTCTGCTTCTTAAAGGCCTTTGGGTTCCTGAGCTAATTAAAAGCCCAAACAGGGAGGACACACTTAATCCTATTAATGACTTCTGGGCAGGAAATGGTGTGCCCAGCCCTCGGAGGGAGTGCCTTTCTGAACCACCTCAATTTGCTCAGGTGCTTGGTAATTGTTTATCAGCCCTTTCAAGAGATTAAGCTGTGCTCAGGGGCGGGGCCACTTAGGGAATGGATCCAGGGGCCTGGGAGTGTCTGGTGACCATGAGCCATGCAGCCAGCCAGCATCTTGGCTCAGGCAGACTCCATGGCCGCTGCTCTCCAACTTCTCCCTCTTCAGAACCATTAGGGGGACTTGACTGATGAGAGGAGAGGTCCTCGCCTCATCTCTGCTGTTCACCCAGCCCTTTCACACACAGGAAAGCGGGATGCAGTCCTTGCCCTGAGGGATCTCAGAGTCCAGTGGGGTCACAGACCCAAGAGCAAACAATGACAATAGCACATTAGAGGTGCCACAATAGAGATAAGCACACGATGTCCTGTGAGTGTACAGAGATGGTTAACTGCTCCAGCCTGGGGGTCAGGGAAGGCTTCCTGGAGGAGGAGACATGTGAAAATCTCCCCGCTGAGAGATCTGTTGAGGGGCCCGCGAGATGGAATTTCCTGACTTTGGATTTGGTTCAGGCTCTTGCATAACTCAGCTCCCTCAGGAACTTATGGCAGAGAGGCTGACAAAGCCTTAACAAGATGCCGAGGTTCCAGGAGCACAGTTATTGGCTCCAGGACGATTTTGCTTCAAGCCCCTACCTTGAGCGTTCATTACCAAGGAAGACTACTTGCCCTTGTCTCTTTAAAGAGGAGGGGCGATTCCTCGGGCCACTCCCTTTTCTCATTAATATGAAATTATCGTGAATATTGATGTGGGGGCGTGGCGCCTTCGCCAGCTGGGCTCACCAGCCTGGGGTTCCCGGTTTCAGAGAGGAAAGTGACAGAAGCCGTGCAGAGGGAGACGCAGAGAGAGCGGAGCGCCCGGCTGCCACTCGGTCTCGGGGGAGCGCTCAGCTCCCCCGCCCCCGGCTCCCACCCTGTCCGGGGGGCTCCTCAAGCCTTCAGCCCCGCTCCCGGGCTCCCCATGGAAGCCAGCTGTGCCCCCGGAGGAGCAGGAGGAGGAGGAGTCGGCTAAATGCCCGCGGTGTGCCCGGGGCCCCTGAGCCCAGCCCGCTGCGCGCTGCTGCCCTAAGGCCCCCGCGCCCCCCGCGCCCCCCACCCGGGGCCGCGCCGCCTCCGCCCGCCCCTCCCCCGGGGCTTCGCCCCGGACCTGCCCCCCGCCGGCTTGCCAGCGCTCAGGCAAGAGCTCTGGGCCGGGCGCGCCGCCGCCCTGGAGTGAGGGAAGCCCAGCCGAAGGGGGTCTCCGGAGCCGGCCGCGATGGACGCCGTCTTGGAGCCCTTCCCGGCCGACAGGCTGTTCCCCGGATCCAGCTTCCTGGACTTGGGGGATCTGAACGAGTCGGATTTCCTCAACAATGCGGTAAGATGAGGGGTCTGCATCCCCCTTCCACCCCTCCGCACCCCTCTTCGCCGTGCGCCTGGGCTCCCCCTGAAGGACGGGACTACACATCACTGGGCAGAAGCGAGGGAGGGGGCTCTGTGTAGGGTCCCCTGGAGAGACATGTGCTTGGAGCTCTGAGATTTGGCGACTAGATCCCTCGACACCTCCCTAGAACCCAAACCTGGACCGGAGCCTCTGAGCTTGCGCCAGTGCGCACCCCTCCTGGGGGCTCCGTCTGTGGAGACAGTGGCCTCCGCCTTCTAGGGGAAGAGGACGTCGAGGCGTCGGGGCCATCCGATCCTCGAATATGAACTCAAGAGACACCAATTTTGCTCCCCTCCCACGTCTAGTCGTCCTCCACCCCCCCCCGCCACCCCCCCAGGGGTTCCGGGACCAGATTGGGCGCAAAGTGGCGGCGCCCTTTCCTGCGCCCCCTTTAAGGCCTCGGTGGCTCCGCTGCTGGTTCTCCGCTGGGGGGCGCACAGGGGAGAGATTGGAGGGCCAGAAACCCGACGCCCCGAGGAGGTCAGAGCCAGACCCGGGTTCTGAGCCAGACCCGGAAACTTAGGGGTGCTGCCGCGGCCGCCCCAGGAAGTCAGGCCCGAGATCCCCCAGGGAGGGGCCTGACGCTCAGCTGGTCAGGGCAGCACAGGGTGATCGCTCAGGAGGAGGGAGGTCTTTCTCCTCAACGCTCTGTCTCTAGGTTTGTTTCTCTGTCCTTCCAATCTCGCTGACATTCTCTGTCTCTCTCTCCCTATGTCGTCGCGGCTGTCAGTCTCTGGGCTTGTCCTTCTCTTTCTCTATCTTCCCCTCCCTCCCTAAGGAAACGTGGCTTCTCTCTTTTCTTCCTTCCCTCCCTCTCAGGCTCAGCCCTAAGGCCTTGCCTGGGGGAGGGGCATGGGCTCAGTAACAGGAGAAAATATCTGGGTTCAGAAGGGCTTGCCCTGTTGAAATGCGGGCAGCTTGAGGAATCTGGTGTGAACCCCCTCCTCCGTGTAGCGAACCGCCTGTCTCTCTCTCTGACACACACACACCCAGTGATCATCTCAGGGGTCTCTACCTGCCGGCCTCCACCTCCTAGGACTGAGATAGACTTGGCCAGACAAAAGCCAAGTCCCTAGAGACTGAAAGGATTGGGCATCTTGGACTTCCACCTAAACTGTCCCAGGCTGCCAGACTAATGGTGGGGCCACAAAGCAAGCAACAGGAACCTGAGGCAGGGAGGCGTGGGGTGTGAGGTCTCCGGGTCCTCCATGAGGCGGCACATCCAGGCCACCCTGCTCTCTGGGGAGGGCCCCTGGTCCCAGTCACAGGAAGCACAAGTAGAGGAGGGGAGAGGGCTTGCACTGATAGCGGACAGCCCTGGGTTCTGGTCCTGCCTCTGCTCCCCTTGTGAGCCTGGGCCACACTCTCCTCCCTGGGTCTCCGGGGCCTCGGTCTCTTTGTCTGTAAAATGGGGAAAGGTTGGGTCAAGGCTTTCTAAGGATGGCCTGGCACAGATCCTGGGAATGAAGTGGCAGGATCTGGGGTTCCATCCACCCCTCCTGGAGCTGGTAACAGATGCTGGTTGGAGGGAGGGGGCTTGTTGAAGCTTGTGCCTTTGCCGCCATGGGGTGGGGAGAGTCCGCCTGCGAGCTTCCCGCAGCCCTCGAGCTTCCCGCAGCCCTGGCGGCTCTGAGCTGAGCCTTCTTCTGAGTGAACTCTGCCGCTCTCCCTGCTGCTTCATTCAGCCTTGCACCCCCAGCTGCTCCTCTGGGCCTTGGTCCAGCGCAGGAAAGGAGGCATGATCAGACGGTGGGATCCAGCACTGGGACTGCGGAGGGAAAGCCCTGCTGGGAAGCTCCTGACCTCCGGCCCAGGCAGGGCCAGGGGAGGCAGGGGGAGAGGAAAGGGTTTCTAGGAGGAGAGACGAAGGCCCCCAGGGCTGGGAATCAGGAAATTTGGCTCTAGCCAAATGGTTGTGCTTCTGCCACCAGCCAGCTGGGCAGTTCAGACAAGTGACTTTTCTTCCTCTGGGCCGTGGTTTCCTCATCTGAAAAATGGAGAAAGAGAAACTTCCCATGCTGTTATTGTAAAGATTTAGTGAGAAAATTAAAGATTAACCTAGGACAATGCCTGGCAGGTAAGTTTCCGTAGTTAACTTGCTCCAGAGGCTAGGTGGGGTGGTGTAGGAACTGCTCAGTGAGGAGTTGCTATGTGACCTGAGCAAGTCCCTTTCTTTCTCTGGTGCCTCCATTTAGTTGTCTAAGGTCCCTTCCAGCTGGCATCCCATGCCCACTGCACCCCCAACTCCCTCATCATCCTGCATGGGGATAGGAAAATGTTTCCAGGGTTACACGTGGGAAGGGATGGAGTCTGTGTGCTTCTCAGTCTGGAAGATGGAGAGCAGGGTATTCATTATCCTTAAAAATCCCGAGCCAGCCCTGGGGCCAGCCCCATGGCTTAGCAGTTGAGTGCGCGCTTCGGATCCCGGGCACGCATCGATGCACCGCTTCTCGGGCCATGCTGAGGCTGCGTCCCACATACAGCAACTAGAAGGATGTGCAACTATGACATACAACTGTCTACTGGGGCTTTGGGGAAATAAAAGGAGGAGGATTGGCAATAGATGTTAGCTCAGGGCTGGTCTTCCTCAGCAAAAAGAGGAGGATTGGCATGGATGTTAGCTCAGGGCTGATCTTCCTCACAAAAAAAAAAAAATCCCGAGCCAGCCCTGATGGCCTAGTGGTTAAAGTTTGGCACTCTCACGGCTTTGGCAGCCTGGGTTCATTTCCCGGTCGTGGAACCACAGCAGCCATCAGTCAGGTGCCATGCTGTGGCAGCGGCTCACATAGAGGAAGTAGAAGAACTTACAACTAGAATATACAACCATGCTTGGGGGGCTTTGGGGAGAAGAAAAGAAATCCAGATAAAGTCATATGGAAAACGTGTGTACTCTGTTGCTCTGTGCAAAAAGCAAAAGTATGCTCACCATGAACACAATTATGTAGGAAATAAACATTCGCTTGGACAGAGACAAGAGAATGAGTGTGCAAAGTGAAGTCAGGTGTACTTGGCGGTGGCCAGGGTGCTTTATTATTTCTTCTGTGAAGATGCCTTCATGCTCTTGCAATCTTGTCTGTGTCGTTCTCAGAGACATGCCTCAGAAGGAGCTGCCCTTCCTGCCAGATGTGGGGGCTTCTCTTCCCTCCTCCTCCCCACTCTCGCACCATTCCTGATGTGGCCACCCTAGAGCCCCCTTCCCTGGTACCCTGTGATCCTTCAGCCCCTGGGCAGGTATGAGAGAGGTCTGGTGCTCAGAGAACTGGGATAAAGGGCCGGAAGGAGAACAGGTCATGTCTCCAGATAGAGACACGGGGTCTGTGTGTCTCTTGCCTCCTTGCCCTGACTAAGGGGAAGGGATGACTAGGGTTTCTCTAGGAGGAAATGGCTTTGGATTCCAGAGAAGCCCAAGCCAGGAGGGTGTGGGGAGGAAGAGGAGGAGGAAGAGGAGTTCTGTTGTCTCAGAGGGAGCAGCAGGAAGCTGCAAGGATGTTTGCCCAGCACACTCATTTACTCCCGGCAGCTGGGGAGGCCAGGTGTGGGAATCACCAGGACCCAGGGACCAGCCCAGGGGCAGGGGGGTGTGGGGGCTAAGGCTGATGGCTGCTCCCCAGGCCCCCAGCCTGGCTTCTCCAGAGCTAAATGGAGAAGCAGAGAACCACCACCATCACCCCAGCCTTTGGAGGATTTAGGGAGATTAGAGAAATATGTGTGTTTGGGTGTTGCTATGTCTGTGTGTGGGCCTTTAACAAACCTTAAAAGGGGAGGGGTGTGTGTGTGTGTGTGTGTGTGTGTGTGTGTGTGTGTGTTTGCTTCTCTTTAAATTCTCACCAACAGGAAAGAGAACTCAAGAGCCAAGGCACTCTGGTCTCAGAGTAGCATCCGCTAGAAAAGGACTAATGGAGGAAAACTAATGGAGGACCCCAAATCTTCGGGCTCCTATTCAGGAAAGGAGATTTCCCCAGACACCCACTCCTCCTCCAAAACATGGATTTTGTTTTGGGCAGGGTTTTTTTGTTTTGTTTTTGCTTCCCCCACTGGGATACAAGCTCCTTGAGGGCAGGGGTTTATCTGTCTTGCTCACTGTTGCATCCAGAGTAGGCCTCAACCAACCAATGCTGAATGAAGGAAAGGGGGCCCGGGCCAGATCCCACAGCTTTTAGGGAGGAGGAATGAAGGTGCTTAAGCTCTCTACTCCCAGCTATCAGGGTCCTGCGGCCCACACTGTCTCTGAGATTCAGGAGGGGTCTCCATGGTTTCCAATGAACTGTCATTGCCTTGAGCCATCCCCATACTGTGACACAGAGCCCTGCAGCCCCTGGTCTAGGACAGTCCAGAGCTGGCTGACCCACAGCAGATTTGAACTTGTGGCTTAGGCCTCACCCTTGAGCATTAAGGCTCTAGGGCTTCCATCTTCCCCAGTTTCCTCTTCTTCGGATTGCTCTGGGACTCCTGGACCCACACCCAGCTTAAAACTAAGTCTTTTCTAGTCCTGCCTTAGGGCCTTTGCACATGCTGTTCCTTCCATCTACAATGCTTTTCCTTCCGGTTCTCTCCATCTCACCTTCCTCAGTTCAAATGCCACCTCTTTAGAGAAGCCCCCCACTCAAGTGGGACCCCCTGTTGTTTTCGGTTTCAGCCCTTGATTTCTTCAGCCCTTATCCCAGTTTGCAGTTAATTTATTGGTTTATTGTCCATTTCCTCTATGGAAAGTTAAGTTCCATGAGAGCGAGACCATGTCAGTTTTGTTCACTGCCATAAACCTAGCACAGTACTGTGGCACAAAGTAGGTACTCAGTATAGTAAAACTCCACCAGAAGGCAGTAAGCCGAGTCCAAAATTTTCAATCATGTAAAATGTGGACTTATTGCAGGATCAATGAAAAACAATATTTTTCAGTTTGTACTATCACAAAAGGTACAGAAGTAAAGACTGAAGCCTTACTGCATGCAGCAGACCAAACTGAGAAAGTTCCAGGAGCTTGAGGTAGTCGCTTCTTTACCAGCCCCACAGAGATAAGAGTTTTGCCCACCTTTATTTGAGATGGGCCCCAGGCATGGGACAGAAGCCAAGTTTTGGTCACATTCTAGTGGACTTTGCTCCATTTCAAGGATTTACTGTATTTGTAGAGAAAATTACTTTATACCAGGCAGTCCTTGTAGGGGAAGGGGAGAATATTTTTAAAAAGACAGGCCTGAGTGTTTAAGAAGTGTACTGATAATTCCAGAAGGGGCCCTGGGGCTCTCAGTGTCCTGGCCTGGCCAGCCCTGAGGGTGATAGTGATGCTGGATCCCACAAAAATGCTCTCTGTGCCCCAGTCTCCTGAGAGATCCCTCTGGCTTCCCTGGACCAGCCTGGGATGGTCATTCTTCAATACACACATCCAGTCCTTCAACAACTGGGCAGTGAAGGAGCCCCTGTGCTGGTGCCAGGTTACCCGGATGAAGAAGGTACAGCTGGTCCTCCAGCCACCCGCAGCTGAATGAACGATTCAGAGAGGGAAACAGACAGTAACAGCACCGGGGGGGGGGGGGGGGGGGGGGGGGGCATGATGAAGCAGAGCATGATGGGAGCCTGAGGAGGAGCATCCAGCTGAGCTGGAGGTCATGGGAGGTTTCTCAGAGGAGGGGACCTCCGTACCCTCCCTCCCCGAAGTCCCCAACCCTCTAGCAAAGGAGTTACTGGAAGGCATTTCACAGGGAGGACTGGAGCTGTGTCCCTTTTATTGAGCATGGATAGGCATCATGGTTCCCTGAGATTTAGAGAGGAGGGGACGTGTTAACTCTGTTCCCTGACAGAGGCCCCACAGAATGAGTCAAGGAGGGGAGAGAATCATCTTATCTCCCACTCTTGTTCTGGTTTGATAGGGCAAGGAAAGTTTGGGATCTCAGATAACAGAGGGGCCCCGCCTTCACCCTCACCCACTGCCATCGTTAGGGCACCATGGATGCCTAGAGCTATAGGGGCAGAGCCAGCACATCGCCTGGTCTGTGAGAGGGGATGCCCCACATCCCATCCCGTGCCGTCTCCTCATACTCACTCCAGGATGCTGCTCCCCTGAGAACATGGACCTTTGCTCTCCACAGCTCCCAGGACTCCCAGGAGGATCTGTTTATGTCTGGCCTGGCTACTGTGCCTGGAGACGGGTGGATGAAGGACACCCCCACTTTGCATCTTCCCCTCCCCATACCATGTGCCTCCTGCAAGTCTTGGTACCAAGGCCCTCCAGGAGGATCCCTCTCTGCGACCTGGCTTGCCCCTGAACCTCCCTCAAGAAACAAGCTCCAGATGCTGGAGAACAGGCTGTTCTTCTGGAAGTCTCAGCGCTCCAGGGGGCAGGATGGAGGAGGAAGATTTGGGTGGAGTTAAGTCAAGACCATGAGCATTGCTCTGGCTGGGACACTGTGTAACCCCCTTGAGCAGGCTAGGGGAAGCCAGAATAAGTGGCAAGACCCTTGACCAGGACTGGGGAGAAGGTAGGAGTGGGGGTGTTGGTTCAGGAGATGCTGGGAGGGCCGAGATATGGCCCAGAACTCTGACCATCAGAGAAAACATGTCAAAGGTGATTTCCTTGAAATGTAAAAGACCCTGATCCCCATGGCCTGGACACACCGTCGTCAACCAGGCCAACTTGACAGCTAGAGCAATAATGGACTTCCCTGCTGCCGTCCAGTATGTCTTTTCTCCCAGCTCTCCTGGGACAGAGCCCTCACTGAAGCTTCCTTGGCCCTTGGCCCTTGGCCCAGGAGCCATTTCACCCATCACAGAGAGGCTGACACATCTGGGCTGGGCTTTGTGGTCCAACATAACAGCTGGATAGCAGCAGCTGTCCCCCTTCCCCTTCCAAAAGAATACCAAAAATGAAAGAACAGTGGAGCAAGGCAGGCTCTTCAGGCCCCTGTGGAGAGCCGGGAAGCAGTCTGAAAGCAGCGATAGAGGGGACTCGCTTCAGAGGCAGACAGGCCTGAGCCCTTGCCCATGTGTTCCCCTCTGCCTGCAATGACCTTACCCCTCCTCACCTCATTTCCCTGACTCGCTGTGTGACCTCAGGCAAAGCATTTCCCCTTTCCAGGGCTTGGCTTCCTCATTGTTGGACTAGACTGAGAGTTCTCTGAGGGCAGGGAGGGTCAGGCAATTATTTTGTCTATTGTCTAGTTATAGCTATAGTGACTGAGTGGTCAGGAAATATTTACTTATCAGATGGATGGATGGATGGACGGACAGATGGACGGAGGGTCGGATGGGTGGAAGGATGGATGGAAGAAAAGAGGGAGTCGGGAGCGGGGATGGATGGATGGATGGATGAATGGGTGGATGTTGGAAGAAAGGACATTTCCACACTTCCAGCTTTGATGGTACTTTTTGTGTGTGTGTGTGTGTGAGGAAGATCAGCCCTGAGGCTAACATCCGTGCTAATCCTCCTCTTTTTGCTGAGGAAGACCGGCTCTGAGCTAACATCTATTGCCAATCCTCCTCCCTTTTTTTTTTTTACCCCCAAAGCCCCAGTAGATAGTTGTATGTCGTAGTTGCACATCCTTCTAGTTGCTGTATGTGGGACGTGGCCTCAGCGTGGCTGGAGAAGCAGTGCGCCGTGCATGCCCGGGATCCAAATCCGGGCCGCCAGTATCGGAGCACGAGCACTTAACCGCTAAGCCACGGGGCCGGCCCCTTGATGGTACTTTTTTTTTAAGTGGATTTTATTTATTCATTCAAGTAGTGAATCTTAACCTAAATCTCACATCTACCTTTGACTTTACCATGATGGCCTTTACCATTATGAAATAAATTGTGCATATAAAAGAATATATATAAGGCATGTATATGAATTATAAAATATAATAAAATGAATACCTGGGTACTCACCACCCAGCTGAAGAAACAGATGCAGCTCTAAATGTCTTGGTCTCTCAAGGCTGCATGAGTTTGGGGAAGAGGTGAGCTGTAGACCCTCAGTCCACTCCACTCTGGGCAGATTCTGCACAGGAATGTCCTGAGACCTGCCTATCCCCAGACCCGACCTGACCAGACAGCGAGTCCACAGGTCAGATGGCAGACACCTTGACAAATGCTGGGGAGCTGAGCCGTACCTGAGGTAGGATGGCGTGGCCATTAATGGTCGCCTTTAGCAGCTTAGACCTGGAAGCAAATCCTGGCTCTCACCATTTGTCATCTGTGTGAGCTTGGTCAGGGGCCTTACCCTGTCCCTCGTTATTTTTCTCATCCGTAGAGATGACCATAGAACATAGGTTCTAATGAGGATTCGGTTAGGTAACTCGTGTGAGGGCCTCGCACAATGCCTAGTGCATAGTACACTCTATAAACAATGGTTGTTGCTGCTGTTTTTATTCTGATTGTTGTTGTCATTGCCTGAAAGGAAAGTCCCCAGCGTTGGACAGCCCTTGGGGGAATGTCCCACCTTCCCCACCCCTGTGCCGAGCCCTGCTGATAGGGATTTTATTTTCCTGTCTGTTTGACCTCTCTGGAACTGGAAGGCTCTTTGGGTAAAGCCAAGAGATGCCAGGCACCTTCTCAGGGCTGTCTTTCTGGGCATCAGGAGAGGGATGGCCAGGGATGTGCAAAACTAGGGCCCGGGGTGAGGACCCCACGCATAGAGTGGGGGGCTCATATTTTGCATCTGACCCTGTAGCGGGTGTTGGGATGGGACTGCAGGAAATTAATCATTCCTTCAATAACCTGTATTGTCGTGTGTGCTTAAGAGCACAAGCTTTGAAGTCAGAGCTTGGGTTCAAATCCCGGCTCAACCTCTTATGAACTGAATGAAGCTGGGTAAGCTACTTAACTTCTCTCTGCCTCAGTTTCCTCAACCATTAAATGGGAGTATTAATAGTACCTACCTTATCTGCTGAAACTTAAATGAGATACTACATGGAAGGAGCTAGAACAGTGCCTGGGACATAAATATTAGCTATTATTATTATTATTGTCATTACTATTAGGCCTACTGTAGGCTAGGCCCTGTGTGAGGCCCTGAAGAGGGTTCAAGGATGAACTCCATCCCCGATCCTACCCTCAAGGAAGTTCAAGTTTAGAAGGAGAGATGGGTCCCATTGTGCATAATTAGAGTTCAACACTTGATAATAACCAGTGACCTAACAGTCTATAAGTGCTATGGTAGCACAAGAAGGAGAGGACTCTTTCAGCTGGGCGATCCAGCAGGGCTTCCTGGAGGAAGCGGCATTTGAATTGGGCCTTAAAGGATGAGAGGAGTTGGAATGAGGAGATAAAGGGCAAAGGCACTCCAGGCACAAGGAATGGTACAAGCGAAGGCCCTGCAGCCATGGGGCTCACAGCAGGTTCGAGGAGCTGGGGGTGGGCATCCACTAGGCTGGAGGGAAAAGAAAGATGAGGGGCTCCAGATCGAAATCCATTTGTGACAGACCTTGGACACTGTGCTTAGGAGCTGGAATTTTTTCAGCAGGCAGGAGGGAGCCAATGATAGTCCAAAGCTGAACAAGGTGGTGGTCCCAGCAACTATGAACCGTCTCAGCACTAGGAGGTCTAGAGTCCATTAGGGGGATCTCAGCCTGTTTGGATGACGAGGGACCCTCCCCCAAGGGAGACAGAATTGTGGGCCCTCCCTGAGCCCAGAGCAGCCCGAAGCAGCAGCCACCCCCAGGTCCCCTCTCTCCGCTGACCTCCACCCCGTGCCCTGATGTGACTCTCACACTGGGCCAGGAGTACCACTTCCCTTCTGGCTCTTTCTTCCCTAGCACTCGGGGCCAGGCTGGCCTAGGGAGGCCCAAGGCAACACCGCCCTTGCAGAGGGACAGGCTGTACCTCCTCGGGACTGAGAACTCTGGCCTGAACCATGTCCTTCCTCCTGGCCCAACCCCAGCCCTAAATGGGGTTCCCTCACCCCTCCTACAGCTCAGGACCCTCCACTATCAGGCAAAGCCTGTCCTTATTGGCCCCAGAGGCCTAGAAGGATCTGAGCTGTCCTCCTGAGCCCAGCCCCGCCTGGCACCTTGGCCCTCCCACCCATCAGCTGGGACAAGATGCCCTGAGCCCCTGTCATCATCCTCCCAGAGAGGAGGCCCAGCCCTGCCCTCTGCCGCCCCCAAGCCTTCACCCCTTTCTCTCCCAGGGCTGCAAATCAGTTCCACATTTGGGATCTGGCATGCGCTATCTGCTCAGAACTCTCCCCTCCCAGTTAGCTCAGGCTCCCATCTCCCCCCACCCCACATGGTCGGCGATGCAGAAGGGGAGGGGTTCCTGCCCTTGCGAGCCCTTCAGAGGTCTGAGAGGGCGCTGGACTGGGGCAAGGCACCAGAGGGAAAGTGGAGACCATGAGGCCCTCCCAGGGAGAGATGAAAGACGAAGGATAGAGGGGGTGGGGTGGAGCCAGAGCTTGAGCAAGCAGATGAGGGGACGCGAGGGGTTGGGGGTGGCGGGGGAGGAGCGAGGTAGTTCCCAGCTCAGCACATTCCTGAGACATCTGGACGTGCTGGAAGGACCCCAGCTGGCCCGCAGGGCTGTGGCTCCAGCTTCTTTGCTCCGTGATGTCAGGACCCAGCATGCCCCCTCCTCTCAGAGTCCCAGTGGCCTGGGATCTACTTGGGGCTAAGTGCTGGGGTCTCCCCGGACTCCTCACCCTCAGTGAGAAAGAAAAGGCCCCTGGGGCCCATGGAGGAAATTCTGCCCCAGAGGGGGGCCTGGGCGTGGTGGTAGGAGGCAGACGTGGAAGACCCAGGGGTTTGCCCATGCCATTGACCAAGCCGATTCCTCCTTTGAGCTGATGCCAGCCCCCTCCCTCCTCCTTGGAAGGGAGATAGAGACAGAAAGACTCTAGAAATGGCTGCTTACCTTGAGCTGTGTGATCCTGGGCAAGTCCACTCCCTTCCCTGGCTCTCTGTACTAATAATAACAGCTACATTTAATGAGAGCCTTCTACATGTCCTGTATTGTATAAAGCACTTAACAAATCTCTCATTTAATCCTCACAGCAACCTGGTGGGGTAGATATAAGTACCCCTATTTTATAGCTGAGACTAAGGCTCAGAGAGGTGAAGTAACTTGCCCAAGGCCACACAGTGGGTAGCAGAGACAGGATGAGAACCGAGTCTGTCTGCCTCCCTTGCTCATAACCACTGAATAACACTGCCTCTGCAGATAAGAGGGGATGGACCTCACGATGCCAGAATTCCTTTCGGCTCTAAAATCGTCAGAATTTCTTTTGGCTGTTGTGGGGCCCTTCAAGAAGGGCAGGGGCAGCATTAGTCACACACTGGGTGGGGGAAGGAGGGCAGAGGCAGCTGGCTTTGAAGCATCTGATGGATCAGGAGTCTTCAGAGGTCCCCTCCCCTGGAGCCCCAGAGATGTCCAGACCCCGGGAGGCAGGAGTCACAGCCTGATCCCCAGCCGAGCCCTGGGGTCCCACACCTTCTCTGAAGGAAGGGAGTAAATAAGGAGAGAGAATGCAACTTCTCCCAAAAATAAAACCTGAGGACAACTCAGACGGACCGGGACCGCTGAGGAAGCCGGAGGCCAAACGCAGACGCGATGAGGAGAGGGAAGAGGCCAAGGGAATTCCAGCCAGAGCCTGGTGTCAGGCTCCAGCCCAGGAGGGCCTTCCAGCTGGCCAGGGGCCGGAAGAACAGCTCGGCCAGTTGGCCACTGGGCTCTGTTTACACTCTTGGGCCTGGCCTAAGCCTGGGGCTGCTCCTTCAACGCTGAGTTGGGGGGCTGTGGTCCCCAGGTACCTGATCTGGCTGTGGCTTAAAAACAAAAAAGCTTTGGGGAAGAACAACCTGGAGAATGGGTACAATGGGCCCCACTAGGGAGGTGCCAAGGAAAGGAGTCCAGGTGCGTGGAAACTCTGCCTGGAGCGGGAGCAAGCTGGCATCGTAGCAGAATTCGGGGCAGTCATTCCTGGAGGCTCAGCTGCAGAAAAAAGGCCTCAGCCCTTTAGCTCACTGGCACATTCCTTCATTCACCCACTCATTCAGTAAGTCAGTCAGTCAGTCAACAAACATCTGAGCACCTACCATGTGCTGGGACTAAGGCTAGGCTGTGGAGATACAGATGAGAATTGGACACAGCAAGACTTAGAGGCAACATGGCTAGATCATTTCAAGCTATACTAAGGAACTTGGAAACTATCCTAAGGGCAGTAGGGAGTCATCAGTAGTTACTAAGCAAGGGAGTCACATAGTCATATTCACATGAAGATCCCTCTTGATGCCAGGTGGAGAATGCTCTAGAGACAGATCAGAGTTCAAGCTTTGGACCTATCTTCATAAATGGGGTAGTTACACCACTAGTCACAAAGCCCTTTGCGAGAAGGAATCAGGTTTTGTTCATCTCTGTATCCACAGGGCTGGGCACACAGTAGGTACTCAGTAAAGACTGAACAAATGCACGAGTGATGAATAAATGGATGTGATAGATGCCCTTATGCTCACGAGGCCCCCAGCACTAGCCCTGGCACTTAGTCTCCAGTGTCCTGAGCTGTCCCACAGGGATCCTCTGGCCCCCGCCTCTGGACCAACATCTCCAGCAGCCAGACCGTGGGCTGCTGGGCCCTCAGCGGTGCCAGTCCCAGCTAATCCCAGCCCTGGGCGGCGGCACTCATGGCCATCGCTTCCTGCTACCCAGACAGTACCTGGCACCCACCCCAGGGTTGCGCCACAGCACATGGGCTGCCTGGTCAGAAGATGCCAGGGGCTGGCCAGGAACCTGCAGGGACCTGTGGTCTGGCCAGGGAAGGGTTACCAGTGTCAGGAGGGGGAACTGGAGGGCCAGACTGGGGCTGGGGCTGCAGAGAAGACACACCCTCCCCAGGTGTAGACCCTGCTCTGCACAGACGCAGCCTGCAGTGGGTGCCAGCCTGCCCTTTCCTCTCCCCCTTCCTTTCTCCAGCACACACACGCACAGAAATGCGCAATCCCCATGTTGCCCCCTCCTCCAGTCCCAGCCCTCACTGTCCCAGCCCCATCTCCCTCGCTGGGGGTCACATGACGCAGACATGTGGCTTGGCACACTCAGCATTCAGTTCTGTCGTGTTGTGAGATGTGTGTGTTCATGTGAGAGTGTGCATGACCACATCTGTGACCGTGTCTGGGGTGACTGCACGTATGCATGTGTGCATATGGGAGTCCGTGTCTGTCTGATCACACCTGAGGAGTGTGTCCGTGTGGGGTCCGTGTCAGTGCCTGCCCGCGTCAGCCTGTGTGAGCCCGTGAGAGTGTGTTTGTGCACCAGCACCCGTGCCAGGCTGCATATGGAACTGTCTCAATGTGTCTATGGGTGTGGATCTTAACACTGCGTGCTGTCAGAGGTGGTGTTTCCCTGTGTTAGAAGGACTTCACAGCTCATGCCTGGGTAGCATGTGCACACGCATGCACACACACACACACAGACGTATTTCTGCTTATTTGGACTTGGGCTCTGTGGTGAATAGTTCTGTAGGGGAAAATATGAAACTCAGCAGCCGCCTTCCCTGGGCCTGTGGGGAACGGGGGATGAGTGAGGTTGGAGGTTGGAACAGTGCGCTCCCCTTAACCCCCATGGCCCTGCCAGGAAGGCTCAGGGAGGGGCTGGCTCCACGGACAGGAGAACCGGCTCCTTCCCAGTCCCCAGAGAGGCCAGGGCAGAGGAAAAGAGCTCACTTTCTGAGGACTAGTTCACTTCACCCTGTCCCTGCCACCTTTGCCTCAATAGGAACGCAGACTATAACTGATGGGGAAACTGAGGCCTGGAGAGGAGACACCACCTGCCCCTGCCCAGGTCTCAGAGCACAGCTGGATCTTGACCTGGGGCCTCTTGAGTCTGAGTCCAGGGCCTTTTCCCTTCACAGGACAGCTTCTCGAGTCTAGCTCTGGGAAAGGGACCCACAGATGCCTGGATGGTGATGTTGAAGAACAGGGAGGGCCTGTCTGACAGCTGGGTACCAGGGGCTCACCTCCTCTCCTGTAAGCCCCTCCCTGTTCTCTCTTGACCCTACTCCCTGCATACACACTCAGAGCACAGCAGTGACTCAGACTGGTGGCCCTTCAGCTTGAAACGGGGGCAATTTTCTAGTGACCACGAAGCAAGTAACCGTCCCGGAATGTATGGGTCAGTGTGTATGGGGGGACTGGGGGGAGGGCAGCCTGCGGGGGAAGGGAAGGGGGAAATGTGAGAGGATTCTCCTCCCATCTCTTCCCAGAGCTCACTCTCTCGGAAGGAATGTCCGGGCTCAGGATTCTCCCCCACTCCTATCCCACAGCTCAGCCTGGACCCACTCTGGTCTCCTCCTTCCTTTCCCCAAGCACAGACTGAATCAGCCTGGGCCGGGGGAGGGGCAGAAGCCGGCGATCGGGGTGCAGGCGCCCAGGTGCTAGGGGCCAGAGAGAAGGCGGCGCCCTGAGGCTGCCTCGTCGGGGGAGACGGTTCTCCCACACACCCCCTCAGCAGGCAGCTGCGCCCCCGGAGCAGTCCCTCTCTCTGCATTGACCCCAAGGGAGGAATTAGGGCAGGCGAACTGAGAGGAGCTTCAGTCGGCTCTGTTAGCGCCCAGGAGTGACCCCTCTCCCCCCACCAGGGTCAGAGACCCGGCTGCCCCGTCCATGCGCCCCGTGGTAGGATTATTCGAGGAGGGACGGAAGGAGCTGAGCTGGCAGAGCCGCGAAGGGATTTAAGATTGGGGCCTGGCCTCCCCTTCGAGCCGGGGACGTTGGAGGAGACCCTCCCTCTCCACTTCCCCCGGCTCGCGGTGCGGGGTCGGGACCATGCAACTGACAAGGGTCTTAGGGCACCGTGGGACTGCCGGGCCCACCTGGAAGCTCAGGGGGCCATTTCCGCCTCCGCCCCAGGCGCAGGAGGGGACACAAGGCTCGATCCGGCACCCCCCGCCCTGCCGGGCCCGGGCCGTCTGCGGAGCCCGGGACCCTCCTCGGCGCGGGCCCTGCCCTCCGCCCGCTCCCTCCCGCCCCCTCCCGCCGCCGCGGCCGGCCGCTCGCAGCCTCCTCCCATTGGCCGGGAGCTCCGCGCATCCCACCAATGAGCAGGCCGGATTCCGCGCGGGCGGCCCCAGCGCGCCGGCGTTAACCCGCCGCGGCCGCGCTGGCCAGGCAGGACCCCCGTCCTTCTTTAAATTTAAAGGGCCGGCCACTGAGACCGCCTCCGGGAGGGGGCGCCGCCGAGGGGCGGGGTCTGCGGGGCTGCGAGCAGGACAGCCCGGGACCTTTCCTCCCAGAGAGTGGAGCCGGCGCCGGCTGCGCGTGGCAGCCGAGAAGGAGCTTATGTTGGCAGGATTGTAGGAAAAGTCGTTAACAAGGAGGGGAACAAATCATAATATTTCCTTCTCTGGCTTCCCACCCCCGTTGCCTGGAAAGGCACCCGCATAGAACGCTCACCCCCAGTAGAACCCTATCCCCCTCAGAAGGTTGACCCACGACCCCCCGCCGTTTATAGAATCCTGCCCCTCACCCCTAGTAATTGCCATCGGATAGTCTGAAACCTGAACTTTGTGTGTGCGAACTGGAGGGAGAGCTGGTTGTGTTGGGGGGGAACCAAGGGGCCGTGCTGGAGCTGAGGAGGCCTGAGATCGCCAGAGTGGGCTTTCCAGGGTTGGGGGGAGGGTGGGTGCAGAGGAAAAAGTGAGAGGACAAGGAGAAGGTGCCCGCGTTCCTGTGCAGCCCCAGAGCTGCAGAGAACCCCTCCCTCAACATCACCAACTCGCTGTGTGACCCTGGGTAGCTGGCTTTCCCTCTCTGGGCCTCAAGTTCCTCATTAGCAAATAGGGGGAGGGGCGTGGACTATTGGCTTTCTCAGGTCACTTCTGCCTCTAAATTGATGATATAAACCAACCATAACTGAGCTACTCTGAGAAGCCAGACACCAGGTGGAAGTAGGGCTACAGAGCTGTCTAAAGGGAGTCCCTTCTGGCATGTTCCCATGAGCAGGAGAAGGGACTGGGGGTGATGGGACCTGCCCACAGTTGCCACCAGAGGTCCGCCCAGCACACAAGGAAGCCCTGAGCAAGGAGGACCTGGTTTTCTGAGTGTCCTCCACCCCCACCCTGCCTGCCCCTTGGCCGCCCTCCCCTTCCACTTGGCTCCCACCCCCTGGAAGCTCCATCCTATTGGGCCTCGGCTGCTGTTTCCAGCAGGTGGGGTGGGGGCTGCTCACAAAAAGGGGCCCTCTGAGCTCCCTCAGCAGGTTCCTATGGGTGCCCCAAAGGGGTCTCTGAGAAGGACCTGACGCGTCTTCCTGGCGCCTAGGCCTTCAGGGCCCCCAGCCCAGACTGGTGGAAGCTTCGCTCCTCTCCCAGGCCCCGGGAAAGGGCTTGGCAGCCCCTTATCTCCTGAGAAGCCGCTGCTGGAGAAATACCTTAGCAGCTGAGTCACTGCCCTCTCTCCCTTCACAACCCCCTCCCCACTGGGGCCCCACACCAGGCCTCTAAGAGACCCTGAGAGAGATAGAGAGCCTGGGCAAAGTGCCCCCAGCTGGGCTGGCCCAGGCTCTGCGGGGGCTGTGGCTAGCACAGTCCTGCCTGTGGCTGGCTGGGTGGTTGGGGGTGAGGGTTTGTACCCCTTAAATGGCCTTCATCTGGGACCAGTTATTCTTAGAGACTTGCTCAGCTGAGGCCTCTGACCTCCTGGTATTGCCTCCCCCCAGGCACTGATGGACAACTGACATACTGATGGCATTGCCCTCTGGGCTACAAGGCCCTGTCCCTCCACCAGTAGTTACTGAGGGTCTCTCATGGGCCAGGTGGACAAGATACAGACCCTGCCGGAGAGAGTTTACAGTCTGCACACAGACAGTTCCTGCACAAGGGAACATCTGCTACAGTGGGGGAAGGATTGGGCGGTGCGGGGTTGTGACCCTTCCCTGTTCTCCTTGGCTCTCTGGGCCTCAGTTTCCGTATCTGTCAAATGCCGATAGGCAACTGCCTTATCTCATTGGCTAATTGTGAGGAGTAAATAAAATGATACATGTGAAAGCACTTTGGAAGGTCAAAACCCTGACAAAAATGTAGGGTAGTGATGATGAGTTCTGGGAAGAGAGAAGAGTACCTAAGTCAATGGGGTTTCTGAACTCACTTTGTCCTGGATCCTGTGATCTTTGGGGGGAAGACCAAACCACCTGCCCCCGTTGGCTCCAAGCTCAGCTCAGCTCAGGCCCAGGGTTAGGCTTTTAGGAGCTGTGGTTTCATAATAATAATGGCTAACGATGATCAAGCACTCCTGCATACTAGGCACGGTTCTGAGGGTTTTGTATGTATTTACTCACTTTATCCTCGTAATCCTGAAGTGAGTATGAAGCATCTAACAAATATTTGATCTTCGTGACAACACTATGAGATAGGAGCTATTATTTCCCCCATAGAGGTGAGGAAACTGAGGCACAGCGAAGTGCAGTAACTTAGCAAGTCACGGAGCGAGGAGTTGAAAGTCCATCTGACCCTCCGCCCCCCGCAGATGGATTCTCATGTGGCTCTCTGACCCTTATTCTCAGACAGAGGGCTTTTCTGCACATCCCTTCTAGACTGGGACAGGCTCTGAGGATTCCAAGCCAGAAAGCCAAAACCCCCAGACCTTAAGCCAATCCCCCAGAAGCCATCCTTACCCAGTCACCAGGGACCCCAGGGCCTGATGCAAACCACCCCACCATCTCTTCCAACCCACCAGCAAATTCATCCAGTTGGTAAATAATGAATAGACAGCAGTCACATTTCCTTACATATTTATAATTCTTTAGAGAGGAAAAAATAAGCACCTACTGTGTGCCAGACACTGGGTGCTTTACCAATAATAAGAGGTCACTTTGTACTATGTACCAGGGACTGTTCTAAGTGCTTCACACATATTAACTTGCTAAACCCTCACAACAGTCCTAGCAGATGGAAGTATTATTGTCCCCACTGGACAAAGGAGGAAATGAAACAGAGAGAGAGATTAATTAACTGTCCCAAGATCACGGAGACCAATATTTTTCAGACTTTTTTGTTTCTAAGAAATATAGTTTACATCCAGACCAAGAACATACACACACAGACATAATAGATAAAAATTTCACCAGGTATTCCACCCCACTATGTGCAGGGTGCTCTGATATTTTCTACTCTCTTTTGTTCTGTTTCCTTTTTTCTTACATTGTGGTCGTGACCTACGAAATTGATTTCATAACCTATCATGAGTCACCACCCACAGTTTGAACGGCACTGAGTCATAGCTAGAAGTATCCAAGCCAGGATTCGAACCCAAGTAATGCAACTACAGAGCCTTGTGTCTTGGTATAAAGAATGGCTTGGAAAAGGGAGACGTTGGAGGCAGGAGGACAGGCAGGGACTGTGCTGATGAGGGGAGTGGAGGCCTCCATAATGCCACCACCTTGCATCCCAGCAAAAGAGAAGACAAAAGTCACTAATACTGCCTTTGGGATGCAAATTTACTGGCATAGACACACCGGTTATTCTTTTACTTAGTCTTCGCATGAAGGAAGTAGGGTGGACCTAGAATCAGACACAGGCAATCTAAGGGATTTGACCAAGGTCACAGAGCCATGTCCTGTCACCTGGTCCAGGGATTCTTCCACGCCATCCACAGCTCACCCTTGAGGATAAGGACAGTGAGGGTGGAGGTAAAGTGATGACCGTGCCGATGGTAATGCTAGAAATGATAATAGCTGGTACTGGTGATGTGGGTAGTGGGGGGGTTGCTGGTGATGGTGGTGGTATTTTTTTTTGTGAGGAAGATCAGCCCTGAGCTAACATCTGCCAATCCTCCTCTTTTTGCTGAGGAAGACTGGCTGTGGGCTAACATCTGTGCCCATCTTCCTCCACTTTATATGGGACGCAGCCACAGCATGGCCTGACAAGGGGCGCGACGGTGCGCACCCGGGATCCGAACCCGGGCCGCCAGCAGCGGAGCTCAAGCACTTACCCGCTACGCCAGGGGGCAGGCCCCAGATGGTGGTGGTATTAATGATGGCAGAAGAGTAATGGGGAGGTTGTAGTGACGGTGGGAGGGTGGCAGGGCTGGGGGACCAGCACAGCAGCACCTAAACCCCCTTCCCAAGCTGAGCCGCCTGCCCGCTCCCCTGCCCCTTCCCTAGCACTTCCCTGAGCACCTGGACCACTTCGCGGAGAACATGGAGGACTTCTCCAACGACCTGTTCAGTAGCTTCTTTGATGACCCCGTGCTGGACGAGAAGAGCCCTCTACTGGACATGGAACTGGACTCCCCCACACCCGGCATCCAGGCCGAGCACAGCTACTCCCTGAGCGGGGACTCGGCGCCTCAGAGCCCCCTGGTGCCCATCAAGATGGAGGACACCACCCAAGGTGAAGGCGGGAGGAGCCAGGGGCAGCCCGGGCCCCGGGGAGGGGAAGGCGGCTGAGGGACCAGACGGGGCGCTGCAGCGAGACTCGCGGAGGAGCTGCCCACAGTCACCGCAGGGGAGGCGCCTCCCGCCTTTATCTTCTCCCTCAAATCGAACCCGTGTGGGCAGTTCCCAAAGGGGTTTTTCTGACTTAGGTCAGTGGTGTGCAAAGGGTGGTTCCCAGGCCGGCAGCACCACCTGAAATGCCAATTCTCGGGTCCCACCCAGACCTGCTGGATCAGAACCCCTGTGGGTACGGCCCAGCCTTCCAGGTGATTCTGACCCGTGCTTGGGTCTGAGAACCACTGACTTCGAGGAGACTGTGTGTGTTGGGGGGGGGGCGGTTAAACAATAAATGAGGACAAGTTACCCAGACTCTAGAACCTACCCCCTCCTCATCCTGTGATGTCCTCTGACGTGCTACTGGGGGAGACTCCTGCACTCTACTTTTATTCCTGAAGGTAGGGTTCTCTGAAGCTCCCCTCTCCCCAACTCGCCCACCTAAGCAAAGGGCCCTTTGAGCCCTTCCTCTCACATAATCAGTATTCGGGAACTCCAGACTGTGCCCCACCCAGAAATGGTCCCTTTGGGCATTTCCTCAAATACAGGTGTCCTGGCCCCATCATAGTTGGCTGAGGGGTCATGGACATGTCTCTTAGCCTCTATAAGCCTCAGTTTCCTCATCTACAAATGGGAATAGCAACAAACATTTCTAGAGCACTCACAAAATGCCTTCATCTTAATTATCTCTTTTATGTCTCACGGCTTACAGGTGAGGTAGGAATCACTTTGACCATATTCCCCATTTGGGAGATAAGGAAAATGAGAGTTCAGGGAAGCTGCGTTGTCTAGCTCACACAGAGCAAAATGCAGAGCAGGGTCTTGGGAGCAAGCTAGCCCCCTGATGCTAAGCCTCACATCCTTGCCACCATCACATTTGCCAGCCTCAAGGGGCAGCAGAATGTACTGGGTTTGGAAGCAGACAGGCTTTCGTGTGCATCCCGGTGCCTCCACCAGCTGCTGTGTGACCTTGGGCAAGTTACTTAACCTCTCGGGGCCTCTGTTTTCTCAATTATAAAATGAAGATAATATGTACCTTGAGAATTCTGGCCGAGATTAAAAAATATATACATAAAGTACCCAGCTCAGGGCCCAGCACATAATATATGTCAATAATTAGTGGCTATTCTCACTATGCCTATAAAAGTCTTTTTTTTTTTTTTTCCTCCCTGTGCTCCCCAGTACATAATTGTATACCCTAGTTGTAGGTCCTTCTAGCTCTATGTAGGACGCCGCCTCAGTGTGGCTTGATGAGCGGTGAGTAGGTCTGCTCCCAGGATCCGAACAGTCGAACCCCGGGCCACCAAAGCGGAGCATGCTAATTTAACCGCTGCACCACTGGGCCGGCCCCTAAAAGCCTTATTAATACTATAGTGGCTAGAACAATGAGCAGGGTTCTTATTTCTCTTTCCCTTCAGAGGACAATGGTCTTGAGTGAGTTTCTTGATATTCTCATCTATTAAATGGGGAGAATAATGGTGCCTGCCCCATAGGATTGTGGGGAGGAATAAATGAGTTCATATGTAGGAAAGGCTTAGAGCTGTGCTGAGGGTCTTTGAGATTCCCCAAGGGCAGAAACAGGCCTTTGTAGCCCTATCCCCACCCCCACCCCTGCCCCCCAGGGCAGGGACACCTTCTGGGGTTTTAAGTGGCTCCAGGCTTGTGGCTCCTGAGGTCCCAGCTTCCCAGCATGCCCTGGCCTCAGCCAAGCCTCTGGAGGTCACCTCCATGAGGCCTCAGGGGTGGACTCCCTCCCGTGACAGGTTCTCCATCCACCCCTGCTGGACCAGCCCAGCAACTCCTTGGCCACCCCAAGTCTATTTTTAGAGTAATTTGTCTGTGGGCCCTTTGCAGGGGGCAGCTTCCCGGAGGCTGGCGGGCTGGCCCTGTAATTTGGGAAGATTGTGGGTGTTCCTGAAGCTCAGGGGCAGCCTGTGGCCCAGAGCTGAGCCACTCAGGCTCCCAGCAGGGTGGGGCCTGCCCTCTGAGGTGGGATCAGACAGCTGCTGACCCCTCTCCCACCCACAGCGGGCCCTGAAAGTCCGAGTCCCCTGTAGCCCTTCCCCTGCAAGATGGGTCCCCAGACCCCTGCCTCACTGGCTGCTTCTCTGGCTACCAGGGGCTGGGGTCGCCGTGAGTTGGGCTGCCCCGGGGTGGAGGACTGTGGGCACCCATCAGGAAAGGGGGCGATGCTTGCCAGCCCTGTAGCCCAGGTGAGGCCAGGTGGCCCACTAGGCGGGCAGGAGGTAGACGCTGCCCTGGGCAACCTGAGCATCACCCCTCGCCCCCCACATACCCCCAGTCACACGGTCCTGTGGATTCTTCCTTCTAAATTTGTCTCCAGTATTTTCCTTCCTCTGCAGCCCCGCTGCCACCTTTGCTCAGGCCTCATCTTCTCTCGCTGGATGATTTCAACAGCCTCCTGCGAGTCTCCCTGCCTCCTTCTTGCTTGCAGCCAGTCCAGTCTGTGCAGGAGGGCAGAGTGACCTTTTTTAACATTACAAATCTGAGCACGCTTAAAACTCCTCAGTGGCTAGCCATTACCCTTAGGATAAAGTCACAGCTCGGAGCCCAGCCTCCAAGGCCATGCCACTCCTGCTGGCCTCTCTGACCCCATTTTCCCCTCCCCTTTCCGTTCCGACTACGCTAGACTGCTTGTGACTCTCGCTAGATCCCCAGCACCTAGCACAGTGCTCAGCAAATGTTTACTGAACAACAATAACTGTCTTAACAACAGCTACCATTTATAGAACATTTACTTCTTGTCAGGCACTTTTACAGATGAGGAAGCTAAGGCTCAGAGAGGTTAAGCAACTTGCTAAGGTCCCACAGCCAGTCAGGAGGGGTCCAGGTCTGTTGTCCAAGCCTAATCTGTAAGCTACCGAATGAAGAAGCTGCCCCCCCCACCTCTTCTGGCCCCAGCCCATTTCGCCCTCCCACCTCTCAAGCACCCGCCTCTGCCCTTTCCTGCCTGCTTCCTGGTATCCCCTAGCATCTCTCCTCTGTGCGGCCCAGAGCAGCTCCCGGGGTAGGAGGGGGGCTGAGTCCTCTGCTCCGGGAGTCCCCTGAGCCTGGGTCCTGCCCCCTTCCCCAGACGTGGAACGTGGAGCGTGGGTGTTGGGACACAAACTGTGCTCCGTCATGGTGAAGCAGGAGCAGAGCCCGGAGCTGCCCGTGGACCCGCTGGCCGCCTCCTCGGCCATGGCTGCCGCTGCCGCCATGGCCACCACCCCGTTGCTGGGCCTCAGCCCCCTGTCCAGGCTGCCTGTCATCCCCCACCAGGTGAGCCTGGGGACTGTTTGTGGGGTCTGAGGGTGGGGCTCTGTGGGAAGGGGCATCTCTACGAACAGGGAGCAGTGTGACCCTCAGGACTGAGGGTCAGAATCCCCAGACCAGGCCTCTGCCTACCGCTTGGGCCACCCCTTCACCATCCTAGAATGGGCACAAACCACAGCACTCGTGGAGTAAGATGGGGCCTTCACTGCAGAAGGAAGCTTACGGGGACCCAGGCAGGGCTGGGCGCCAGAGCCCGGACCAGAGTCTCAGGGATGGAGACAGCCCAGGCCACTTGCTTTTCTCCAAACATCAGGGTTTTTTTAATTTATTTATTTATTTATTTTTGTGAGGAAGATCGGCCCTGAGATAACATCTGTTGCCAATCCTCCTCTTTTTGCTGGGGAAGACTGGCCCTGGGCTAACATCCATGCCCATCTTCCTCCACTTTATATGGGATGCCGCCACAGCATGGCTTGACAAGCGGTGCATCGGTGCCTGCCTGGGATCCGAACCCCGGGCCGCCGCAGCGGAGCGCGCACACTTAACCGCTTTGCCACCGAGCCAGCCCCTTGAGGTCCTTTCTGGAACAGCAAGTTGGAAAATATATAAAGAAATAGGAATGCTGTGTTTGTTTAAAGTATAAATCTAATTCTAGCAATCCCTTGCTTAAAACCCATTAGGGGCTCCTCAGTGTTCAAACTTCTCTGTCTGGATCCTACTCCCCCGCCCCCCAGATCTTCTGGTCTTGTGTCCTACCACTCCGCCAGTGACACACACCCCTACACTCTGGACGCCCTGAATAGTGCAGTTTCCAGATTCAGCCATGTTGTCTGGCCTCTCTGCCTTTGCAGATGCTTTTCCCTCTGCTTGGAATGCTTTTCCTCTCACTTGCCGGCCACCCCATCCTTTATCTGGAAACTCATATGTATACTTTAGGACTCATTTCAAATGTCAGCTCCTCAGGGAGCTTTCTCTGAGCCCCCAGCCAGTTAATGCCTCTTTCATCTGTGCTATTGTTACCACTCATTGAACAGTGTGCCAGACAGTACCTCTCACCCTCATGGCATCCTGCACACGAAGGCCTGTGTGGCCTTCACAGGGTCAGTCTCCACCAGGAAGAAGGCCCTGGCCTCAGAGGCCACAGTAAGCCCTCCTTCTCTGAGCTTAAGGCCTGAACTACACGACTTGGCCACTGTTCTCTTCTCAGGTCTGACTTGGCTTCTCTAAGCATGAGAACTTGCCTCTGCTCCCTCTGGGCTGTGCTCAGAACCCTGCACCCAGCCACGTCCTTAACTGTGCACGGCAGACCACCAGCCTCAGGAGGGAGGGAGGTCGGATGGCGTGTTGGGGACAGCCCCAGGGGCAGCTGATGGAGCTGGACCTCTCTCTTCCTCAGGCCCCAGGAGAGATGACTCAGCTGCCGGTGATCAAAGCAGAGCCCCAGGAGGTGAACCAGTTCCTCAAAGTGACACCAGGTACGTGTGTCCAGAGAGGGACCCTTCCTCTCCAGTCTTGGGCAGACAGCATCCCAACTCCCTTGGTCTGGCCCACGTATCTCCCTCAACATCCCCTACCTCTCCCCAGAATATCCTCTCCTCCCTGCTCTGCCCACTCTCCATCCTTCCAGTCCTCTTACCCAGTCTACGACTGTCATCACTATTATCAATACCCTTCCACCCTTTTTGCTAATTCCCCTCCCATCATTCACTAATGGAAGCCCACTCTATAGCCATCCATTCATCCACCCATGAACCCACCCATCCTTCTGTCCATCTGTCCATCCATATGTCCATCCATCCATCCATCCATTCAACCATCCATGCACCCACCTATCCTTCTGTCCGTCCATCTATCCATCTATTCATCTGTTCATCCATCCATCTATCCATCCTTCCATCCATGCTCCCACCCATCCTTCTATCCATCTATCCATCCAGCCATCCATCCATTCATCTGTCCATCCATCTGTCCATCCATCCATCCATCCATCCATCCGTCCGTCCATCCATCCATCCATGCACCCACCAATCTTTCTGTCCATCTGTCCACCATCTGTCCATTCCCCTATCCATCTGTCCATCCATCCATCCATCAAGAGTTCACTAGGCATCTCCTAGTCCCAGGAACTGGGGAAGCAGAGAGAGAAGACAGTCCCTGCACCCAAGTAGATCACAGAGTAGTGAGGGCCACAGATAAACTACCAATTACACAGCAGTGATATGGGTTGAAGATGGCAGACCCCCAGGGAGCCTTGGGAGCACATCCCCAGACCTGACAGGGAGAAGGGAAGAGGGGAGGAACTTTCTTGGATGTTCACATACATGAGCTCATTGCATCCTCATGGCTCCATGCAGGGAGTCCTTTCACCCCATTCAAGAGGGAAGTGAGGCTGGGAGAGGTTAAATAATATAACTATAGGTCACAGAGTTGGGAGGTTCGACACTCAGGACTTGAACTCAGGTCTCTCTGACTCCATGTTCAGGGCTCTTTACAGTGTGGCATCCATAAGGGCAAATAAGAGTCAAAGAAGGGTGAGAGGACTCCTGCAGCAGGCAGCCTTGTGCCGGGCCTGGAAGGATGCAGCTGTCCTCCTCCCCCCTGCCCTGCTCTGTGGTGCAGTAGAGCCCCGGGTCTCCGCAGCTGGAATTATCTGGGCATTCTGTGCTGTCCTGGGAGCGCTCCATGCAGCTAGGCTCTGCATTCTCTTGGCTCTGCCCAGGCCCCTTCCTGACCGCCTGCAGAGTGTCAGTCTTCCTGGTGCTGTGGCCGCAGAGGGGCAGCATGGAGGGGGAGGCTGGGGAGAGCAGTGCTCCAAGCTGGTCTGCTGAAAGGCCAGTGTCTGATGTCCTGTTATCCTGAAGTTGGAAATGGAAACCCTGGGGTAGTTATGGCTAAACATTTTGGGGTGGAAGGAAGAAAGGGACAGAGGCTGCTGCTTGCCCAGCCTGATCCCCATGGGTCTGGCTTTGAGCAGACTCCAGTCACCTGAGGTTGCTCAAAGACCCTGGACCCTCTGGGATGGGGAAGGGACTCTGAGAATCCAGCCTCTGTGATATCCACGCCAACGACCAGGCTTAAAGGAGCCAGGCCTCTGGTGTGAGAGATGGGGCGGCACTTAGAATCAGCTTCTGGGATGTCAGCTCCCATCTTTCTGACACCACCGAGGCACTTCTAATGTTAGTCCTGAACACGATGTCTGGGCTGGCTGAGGCCCAGGCTCTGCTGAACTCTGACGGCTGAGCAGGGCTGGGTGCAACTCTGCTAACTTGCCCTCCCCTGCTCTCTCCAGAGGACCTGGTGCAGATGCCTCCAACGCCCCCCAGCAGCCACGGCAGTGACAGCGACGGCTCCCAGAGTCCCCGCTCTCTGCCCCCCTCCAGCCCTGTCCGGCCCATGGCCCGCTCCTCCACAGCCATCTCCACCTCCCCACTCCTCACCGCCCCTCACGTAAGCAGCTGGGGGTGGGCTGGCCCTGGGGGCAAGGAATTGAGCAAATCCACCTGGCACATGACCAGCCAGTGGGGAAGGGTCTGGGGAGCCCCAAGCCTGATCCCCACCCGCATCAGAATTCAGAGAGGCGGCTGCCTGGCCTATGGGAGTGAGAATCTTTTCATCCTGCTTTGGGGTGAATAGGAAACAGAGAGGTCCCAACAGCCAGCTGACCCCACATTCTTGCAGAGCCAGGACAGAACTTGACCTTCCTGACCTCCAGGGGGATGGCCAGGCTGCCTCCAAGGAGCACTGTTTGGGGAGCAATCCCCCAGGAAACAGGGAGCTAGGCCCTGAGCACTGGGATGGGTGTGGAGCCTCCCAGGTCAAAACTATGGGAGTCTCGGGGGGGTGCTATGTAGGGGGCCCTGGACAAGTGAGCTTTGAGGCTCTGGATTCCAGGATGGGGTTTAGGGGCCCCCCAACAATGCACTGAGTGCCTAGCATACCAGGCTCTCCGCACTGCCCTAAGCCCTTGATACATGTTATTGGATTTAATTCAGACCCACTCCTTTTTCAGATGAGGAAACCAAGGCTCAGCGAGTTGAGTGCCCTGCCCAGGTCACATAGTAAACGGCAGAGCTTCAGTTTGACCCCCGGCTTGTCTGGTTCCTAACCCCCACGTCCTCCTTCCTACAGAAGTTACAGGGGACATCAGGGCCGCTGCTCCTGACGGAGGAGGAGAAGCGTACCCTGATTGCTGAGGGCTACCCCATTCCCACGAAGCTCCCTCTCACCAAAGCTGAGGAGAAGGCCTTGAAGAGGGTCCGGAGAAAAATCAAAAACAAGGTAAAGTGTGAGTCAGACTCCAGCCCTACCCTGGGACTTCCTGGGTGGGGGCCCTCTGCTCCCCTGGTGATGCCAGCCCTGAAGTCGGGGGGCCCCAGAAAGTGGATATGTGGCAGCGGTAACCCCTGTTTTGGGGCTTCCCCCTCCAGATCTCGGCCCAGGAGAGTCGCCGGAAGAAGAAGGAGTACGTGGAGTGTCTAGAAAAGAAGTAAGGTCCTGGGCCCCACTGCCCAGCCTGCCCTCCCTCCCCAGTGCTCCCTCACAGGGCGCCAGGGGCAGGGGCCACAGGGACTCGGATGCCGGGGGCAGGGCGGAGGGGGCAGCAGTGGGTCTGAGTCCGTGCCTGCTTGGCCCCTGCAGGGTGGAGACATTTACATCCGAGAACAACGAGCTGTGGAAGAAGGTGGAGACCCTGGAGAACGCCAACAGGTGGGGGGTGCCGCCTGCGTCCCTCCCTCCCCCCTGCCCTTCTGCAGCCAGTGCCTGGCTCTGGCATAGCTCTGGGAGGCTGGAGAGAGGAGGGATATCTGAGTTCAGGATGACAGCAGCCCGAGACCCTGGCTTCCCAGCCTTCGTCTGCTCATAGCTCTGACGCCTGACCGGGCTGGAGAGATGCTCAAATGAGATGGTACAGGTGGTTTTCAAAGTGTGGCCCTCAGACCAGCAGTGCCTGGGAACCTGTTAGAAATCCTTATTTTCAGGCCTCATGCCAGGCCCACTGAATCAGGAACTCCAGGGAGGGAGTCAGTCAGCAATCTGTGTGTTTTAATAAGCCCTCCAGGTAATTCTGATGCTCCGTAAAGTTTGAGAACCACTGGTATAGATCCTTGCTACTCAAAGTGAATTTCTCGGACAAGCAGCATCAGCATCACCTGGGGGCTTGTTAAAAATGCAGACTCTCAGGACCCTCCCCAGACTTACTGAATCAGACTCTGCGTTTTAACAAGATCCCTGGGTGATTTGCATGCACGATGAAGTTCTAGAAACATCGGTATGGAGCCAAACCTGCCGGCTGCGCAGTGGCTACCTAAAGTCACAGCTCTCAGTTCTCATCCTGCTCTGCCATTATTGTGATTCTGAGGAAACCTAATCCTCTCGGGGCCCCAGTTTCTTGGTCTAAATGGAGACGGTAGAAGCGCCATCTCCCAGGATCCGTGTGAGGAGTCCACGAGACACTATAAGTAGAGGGCCCAGCACTGTGCTTGGCATCTAAGAATGCTCCGTTCGTGTTAGCTTTCTTCTTCTCTTTTATTGTTATTATTCTGAATTCTTGATAGTGCCCAGCCGCGAGCCCACAGGAGGGCTTTAATAATTATTTGGCGGGATTAATTAAAATAACATAAGACAACAGCTGAGATGTAACAGGTGCTCAACAGAAGCCTTTTTCCTTCTTTCCTTCCTTGCCCCCAGCTTCTCTAGGGGGATCCAGCTACTCCCCTGATTGACCTGGAGAAGGACCCCCACTCAGGGAAGGGGAGTGGGAGCCCTCACCCCTCACCGGTGGCCCTGATTCCTCTCTGGCCCAAAATAGGGCCAGGCCCTTGGAGCTATTCCGCCACCTGCTGTCCATTCTGGGGACTGCAACCCCCACTGCTGGGCTGGGCGGAGGAAAGAAATGATTAAACATTTGTTCCCCAAGCGTGGGCTGAGCACCCTCTGTGTGCATAGGGAGGATTCCATGCTGGGTGGGACCCAGTCCTCGCTCTCAGGGAGGCCACAGTTAGCCAAGGAGACTGACATGGAAATCCATAAATAAAGTGTCGCAGGTGCTGTGATAAAAGCAAAAACACCACCACAGTTAGCAAAAACGGTAGCTACCATTTACTGGACACTCACACATCCTTCTGATCAGCTCAGGGTGTTGTGGGGTACAAAGGAGGGAAGGTCAATTTAGCTGTGGCTGATGTAGGGTAAGAAAAAGAAGGTGACCTGAGGGGCTGGCCCCGTGGCATAGTGGTTGAGTTCAGTGTGCTCTGCTGCGGCACCCCGCGGTCACGGGTTCAGATCCCAGGCACAGACCTACACACTCGTCAGCCATGATGCTGTGGCGGTGACCCACATACAAAATAGAGGAAGACTGGCACGGATGTTAGCTCAGGGACAATCTTCCTCAAGCAAAAAATAGAGGAAGATTGGCAACAGATGTTACCTCAGAGTGAATCTTCCTCACCAAAAAAAAGGTGACCAGTGAGGCAGGCCCTCCTCCAACCCCCACCTTGGCCAGAAGCATCACACGGCCCCCCTGAGCTCCCACAGGGTGACCCAGCTATTCACCATGAGGCCCCAGGTGCCCGAGTCACCCCACAGAAGAGCCAAGCAGGAGGTGACCTTCTCTGTCTTGACTGAAATGGGCACCTAGTGTGGAAGCCACATCTGGAGCCAGCCCAGGTGCTCCCGGGAAAGCTCCAGAAGGCAGAGATGCCGGCTGGGTCAGAGCCTGCCGGGTGACTGCTGTGCCCTCCTCAGGACCCTGCTCCAGCAGCTGCAGAAACTCCAGACTCTGGTCACCAACAAGATCTCCAGACCTTACAAGATGGCGGCCACCCAGACTGGGACCTGCCTCATGGTAGGTGCTGTTCCCTCACCACAGGCCCGTGGGAGGACAAGTCTTCCCCAGGCTGGCTTTCTAAGGGGATGGGCAGAGCTTGGAGGGATTGGTAATATTGTGGGCGACGTCACTGGGGTAAACCATCCTAGTGCCTTGTGGGCTGGCTCCCGCAGACCCCAGCCTCCTTCACCAAGCCCATGGAGCCTTCTAGAAGATGACCCTCCCTGACCAGTTCTAATACTGTGGATTGTAGTGACTCACGGGAACCCAGCTAGGGGGTGGCAGGGCAAGTCTCTTGAGGAGGCGGCTTCCACTCTGTGGAGTGAAGGACTGGGGGAGACACAGGGAAGTGTAGACTTGGTTCTTTCTGGAATGAATGGTGGGGAGAAGGCTGAGCAAGTCTCTAAAAACCCAAGAGCGCCCAGGGTATGGCTCAGGCCTCTGCTAGTCCTTCCACCTCCCCGTCCCCTTTTCTTCCTTTCCTGATTTTTCCACACTATAGGTGATAACCACACCGGCCATTTCCCTCTTTTTCTAGCACTGCCTTTGGGCCCCCCAACAATGGGCCTGAGCAGCCTCCTCCACCTTCCCCAGAGAGGATGGGAGACCCACATCTAGGGGGTGGCTGGCTCTGGGAGCTGCTTTCTTTGCACCCGTTGGTTTTGTGGGAGGCGGATTGGGCGTGGCCAGGGTTGCAGCCCCTCCCTGCCCCAGCTCTGACCACCACTCTCTCTCCACTCCCAGGTGGCAGCCTTGTGCTTCGTTCTGGTGCTGGGCTCCCTTGTGCCCTGCCTCCCCGAGTTTTCCTCCGGCTCCCAGACTGTGAAGGAAGACCCCGTGGCCACTGACAGCGTCTACACAGCCAGTCAGAGTGAGTGCCCCCAGGGCAGAAGCCAGACATGAGAGAGGAGCCGAGTTCGGGGTTGGCATCATCTCATTCTGCCTCCTCATTTTGCAGATGGGGAAACTGAGGCCCCAAAAGGTCTATGATATGTTCAGTGTTAGTTGTAGAATTGGGACTACAATGCAGACCCCGCAATTCCCAGCCCACCAAGGAGTGGCTCGGGAGAGGTAGGTTTAGGGGACAACAGGAATGTCCCCATCCTTGCCCCCATGTATTATGGTGCCAGCGGTTACGGGGCACCTGCTAAGCACCATCAGTATTTCATGACGGATAGCAAATGGGTTTCAGCGCAAGGGCCATTTCCGATAAGATGGTGGTGGCCGCCTGAAGCGCTGTGTTAAGAAGGACTCTGAGGCACCACTCAGGATCAATAGGAAGGAGTGCCATGATCCATTGGTAATGTCTACCACGGGCAGAGGAGGGGTAGTGGTGCTGTGGACTCAGATATCTACCATCCCACGGGGAGCTGTGAGGTGCAGTGGTTAAGAGCACGGAGTTTCAGAGTCAGTCATACCTGCTGCTGCCCCTTGCTAAGGGCGTGACCTTGGGCTTGTGTCTTAAGCTCTCCCAGCTTTAATTTCTTCATCTGGAAAACGGGAGTGACAGTTCTGCACTTCCTGAGCATGGGTGTGTAAATGACACGGTACGTGAACACTCTTAGCACAGCATCTGGTACAGAGCAGGCACTTTCTAAATGAGCACCACTCCCTTTCTAAAGAGCTCACAAGAGAGAAAAGACACAAACCGTGGGTGGCAAGGAGGGAACTGGTATAGGGCACAGCACAGAATAGTGTGATTTCCAGAGGCAGAAGATACTGCGGGTAGACCTACAGAGGAACTTCCTGACTGTCCTTCATTTACCAGGAGCGAGGCATCTGGCAGGGCAGGAGGAGGAAGAGGAAACAGATGGGAGGTCAGAGAGAGAGGAGATGGGGACGAATGAGTCTCGAGCAGGAGGGATACTGCGGGAGGATGAGCTAGACCCTGTAGGGCCTTGAGGGGAGGAAGCCACAGAGGAAGTGGAGGCGGGGAGTGAAAACCCCTCCCTGGACCAGTGCAGTGGCCTGAGAGAGAACAGGACAGTTGCTCAGGGAGGTGGGTGGCAGGGATGTGAGGTCTGGAGGGCCACATGCCTGTTTCTCCAAGGCCAGAGGGGCCGCGTGTATTTGAAGCCTAGGGGAGAGGAGGGAATGGAAGTTGGGGGGGTGTGGGCGGGGCGGTGTTGATGAAGAAAGCCAGAGTCAGAGGCCTCAAGGGAATGAATAGGCCCCTGGGCATGAACACAGTGGGTTCCAGGCCCGGTGTCTGGGCAGGGCGAGGAGGAGGACACATCTGCGGTAGCAAGTGGCTTTTGGAGCAGGCTGGCTTACAGAGCGGGCGCGTTGCACAACTGCAGGGCGTGCCCTTCACACTGACTATTAGGGTGGTGGTGGGTCCTGGAGCCACGCAGACCCGGGGTCGCCTCTCACCTGCAGCGCCGACTAGCGACTAGCGTGGGACAACACACCTGCTATCCTGAAACATCAATTACCGGTTCTGTGAAATGGGGCTAAAAATATCTCGTTCCCAAGAGTTTCTGTGAGATGGTAGTGATTTGATACAGGTCAAAGGGCTTTGTCCGTTGCCTGGCACACAGTAGGTATCTCACAAATGTGTTTCCTTTCCCTTCATTTCCCTAAGGGTACACGAGGGCCTGGAAGGAGGAAGAGATTTAGTCAAGGTCGCAGAAAGTGGGTAGTAGAGCTGGGACTAGAACCCAGCTCTCAGATGCCCCCGCCCAGTACCCTCGGCTTAAGAAGAGTGCTGATTGAGTGCTTTCTTGAGTGCTGATTAAACACAGTTTCAATCACTTCCCGTCTTATCTCATTTAAACCTCACATCTACGTGAGGTGGGTCCTAGTGTCCCCACTTTACAGATGAGCAAACTGAGGCTCAGAAAGGTTAAAGGAAAGGCGTGGGTCGCACAGCTCTGCACTGTTAGAGCTGCGATGCAGATTCAGGCCTGTAGGATGCCAGGGCCCACATCCATGAGTGTGGCCGGGATGGGGAGGGAGCCTCTTGGCACCATGGCTCATCCCGAGCTCCCTCTCCAGTGCCCTCTCGAAGCCTCCTGTTCTACGACGAGGGGGCAGGCTCCTGGGAGGATGGCCGCAGCGCCCTGCTGCCTGTGGAGCCCCCGGATGGCTGGGAAATCAAGCCGGGGGGGCCGGCGGAGCAGCGACCCCAGGACCACCTGCAGCATGACCACTTGGACAGCACCCACGAGACCACCAAGTACCTGAGTGAAGCCTGGCCGAAAGACATCAGCGGGAACGGCACCAGCCCCGACTTCTCCCACCCCAAGGAGTGGTTCCACGAGAGGTGGGTGGTGGCCCCTTCCCTTCCCGAGGTCCCAGGCTCCACCAGCCCTCTGCCCGCCCCTGGTCCCCATGTCAGCCACACCCTCCCAAGGCCACTTCCCTCCCGTGTCCAGATCCAGCTTGCAGAGGGGTGAGCATCCTCACTGGACAGGGTGACCCCTGACTTCTCTTCTCTCTCCAGGGATCTGGGCCCCAACACCACCATCAAACTCTCCTAGGCCGTGCCAAGACCCAGGACACAGGACATCCCCCCGGCACCTGGAAGAGGGGCTGTCTTGCTCACTAACCCGGATCCGGCTCGTACCCCTGCCCCCTGGGGTCCCATCCCAGGGGAGAGGGTTCCACTTCCCCCAGGCCTTCTTCGCCCCAGATCTTGACCGGGGCCTCTCCTTGTCCCCCGACATTTGGACCGTTCCCTTGGGCCGACCACTCCGTTCTGACCCCTCCCTCCCACAACCATCCGTCCTTCTCAGATAAACCACTCACTGGGCTACCCCCTCCTCCCATAATGACCAACACGACCACTGCCTCCCTGCCCCCACCCACCCACAAACACATGTCAACATACCAACACCCCCACCCCTCACTGTACAGAGACCAAGAACAGAAATTGTTTGTAAATAATGAACCTTATTTTTTATTATTGCCCATCCCCTAAGGTATTGTATTGTACAAGTCTCCCTCCCATCTTCACCCCTCCCTTGTTTTATATTTTATGAAGTTAGTGCGGGCTTTGCTGCTCCCTGGTCCAGGAAGGAGGGTCCCCCCCCCCCTCCCCTGGCCTCCCCCTGCCGCTGCCCAAGCCGCTGGGCCTTTTTAATTGCCAAACTGCTTCACCCACCAGCTCAGCACATGCTTTAAGAAGGCAAAAGTAAAAAAAAAAAAAAAGATGCAGCATCAATTCCCGACTCTGTGCCTTTCTTCATGGGGGGGAGGAGGGGTGAGAAGGGTAAGTGTATTTTATATTCTGACAGCGAGTGATTGGGGGTCTGGGGTGTGAGAGGGCATTTCTATTGGGTTCCCTTTTCCAGCCAGGCACAGAATTCAAATAAGACGGTCAAGGACTTCCACGGCATTCCCCCACCCCAAGGCTCCTCCAAACTCCTGTTCACTGTGCTAGACATTTTCACACAGTACTCAGCTTGATCCTCCTAAGACTGCCAGTATCTTGGTCCTTGTATCCTTGGCCTCAGCTGGATTAAAGGCGCAGACTTCAGAGTAAGAAGAGCTGTGTTTGGCCACTGGAGCGGCCACTTATAGCTCTGTGTAGGAGGCAGAATTCTAATATGGCCTCCAAGGTTCCTGCCTCCTGGCGTACAGGCCCTGTTTAATCACCTCCCCTTGGGTATGGAGGGGACCTGTGAACATGAGGGGTTGTCACTCCCATAATTAGGTGACCTTTTATGGCAAAGTCAAGAGATTTTGCAGATGTACTTAAGGTCCCAAATCAGTTGATTTTGAGCTCATCAAAAGGGAGATGATAATGGGTGGGCCTGGCTTAATCAGGTGAAAGCCCTTAAAAGAGAGACTGGGCCCTTACTGAAGAGGAGAGTCTCTTGCTGGCCTTGAAGAAGCAAACAGCCATGTTGAGAACTGCATAGAGAGGGGGTGGCCTCCAGGAGCTGAGGGCCTCTGTGCCGTCATGGCAAGGCATGGAATTCTGCCAACAACCTGAACAAGCTTGGAAGAGGACCCCCAGCTCCAGATGAGACCCCAGCCCAGCCAACACCTGGACTGCAGCCTGGTGAGAGCTGGGCTCAGGACCTAGCTGAGCTGAGCACAGACTCTGAGCCAGGGACACTGAGGGCATATATGTGTTAAACTGCGGTGTTTGTGGTCATTTGTTATGCAACATAGGAAACTAAGATACTACGTAACTGAATCTCTCTGAGCCTCCATTTCTCCATTTGTCAAATGAGGATATAACTAATGGCCAGTGCTGTTGTGGGGATTGAACAAGGTAAATTACAAAAGGCGCTTAGCACAGGACCCAGCGCCTAGTGACTCCAAGAAAGATTAGCTGTGCTTTTAGAGGCAATTTTAATACAGTGTGCTAAGGGCCAAGCTAGGGATGCTGTCACAGCACAGAGGAGCGTGCCTCGTCCAGGCTCAAGCAGCAAAGGCTTCCTGGAGGAGGTGGCATGAAGGACTGTTGGAAGTAGGCAGGAGAGAGGAAAGGGGCATTCCAGAAAGAGGGAACGGCCTGGGCAAAGGCCCCCAAGGTGGGAGAGAGCAGGAAAATGTCAACAAAATTCAAATAGGGGCCGGCCCCATGGCTTAGCGGTTAAGTGAGCACGCTCTGCTACTGGAGGCCTGGGTTCGGATCCCGGGCGCGCACCGACTCACTGCTTGTCCGGCCATGCTGAGGCCTCGTCCCCCATACAGCAACTAGAGGGATGTGCAACTGTGACATACAACTGTCTACTGGGGCTTTGGGGAGAAAAGGGGGGGAAAAAGGAGGAGGATTGGCAATAGATGTTAGCTCAGGGCCGATCTTCCTCAGCAAAAAGAGGAGGATTGCATGGATGTTAGCTCAGGGCTGATCTTCCTCAAAAAAAAAAAAAGAAAGAAAGAAAATTCAAATAGTTCAGAACAGCTGGAAGGTAGAAAGCAAGGATGCTGAGGGCTGAGGCCGGATGGTGATCAGGGGCCAGATCTAGAGGGGCCTTGAATGCCTTGCTAGGGCATCTGGACTTTATCATGCCGGCATGACACTTTCATTCTCAGAAGCACGGACACGGTGGTGGGGTGGTGCCCACACCAGCTGCCCACCACAGGAAAAGTTGGACAAGACCAGACGGAATTATGGAACCTCAGAACTGGCTATCAGGCCCCATCCTCTATCCTCCTTCCTCCCACAGCCTCATCTTGACCACTTAATGGGGACCTCATTGCCCACTGCTGGGCATCAGTTTTTTTTTGTTTTTTTTTTGTGAGGAAGATCAGCCCTGAGCTAACATCCATGCTAATCCTCCTCTTTTTGCTGAGGAAGACCGGCACTGAGCTAACATCTAATGCCAATCCTCCTCCTTTTTTTCCCCAAAGCCCCAGTAGATAATTGTATGTCATAGTTGCACGTCCTTCTAGTTGCTGTATGTGGGACGCCACCTCAGCATGGCCGGACAAGCGGTGCATCGGTGCACACCCGGGATCCGAACCTGGGCCACCAGTAGCAGAGCATGCGCACTTAACCACTAAGCCACGGGGCCGGCCCCTGGGCATCAGTTTTAGCTGCTAGGACATGCAGGCCTTTCCAGCAAGGCCATTCAAGGCTGGGCTCTGGGCCCCAAGCTATTATTATTGTTATTAACAATAACTTTTAGCTCACCTCCATTCCCAATTGATTCATCCATTCCCTCTATTAGTCATTCAACAAACTGCCCTCAAAGGCCCCCAAGACTGTTAGCGCAGGCTGGGAAGTAAACCAGCCATCGGGGCTGGTGTGACGGAAGAGTATAAAGGATGTTAAGAAGACACAGAAGAGTGTCGTGTAACCCAGATTTGGTGAGTCAGGGAGGGCAACTCGGAGGAGATGGCCCTTGAACTGAGCCTTAAAGGATGGGTAGGAGTTGGTAAGGTTGAGAAGGGGTAATAGCGCTTGGGGTGGAGGGAATGGCAAGTGCAAAGACGTGGAGCCATGAAAACAGGGCCAGGAATCGGGGGAGACCAGGGGGTGGTTAGGGTATAAAATTTAAGGAAGCATTTGTACAACCCTGAGAATGAGTACCCCCCTAAATTTTGCATCCTAGGCGCCCAGCTTGCCTCACCCGAGTCCTGCCCCTCATGAAAACTATTGCCCTTTCAAGGATCTCAAGAAAGAACACTTTATTCCGAAAGTGATGGGGAGCCACTGAGTATTTTTAAGCCAGAGAGTGAGATAATCATGGGCCGGCCCGTGGCTTAGCAGTTAAGTGCGTGCGCTCCGCTACTGGCGGCCCAGGTTTGGATCCCAGGCGCGCACTGACGCACCGCTTGTCCAGCCATGCTGAGGCTGCGTCCCACATACAGCAACTAGAAGGATGTGCAGCTATGACATATAACTATCTACTGGGGCTTTGGGGAAAAAAAAAGGAGGAGGATTGGCAATAGATGTTAGCTCAGAGCTGGTCTTCCTCAGCAAAAAGAGGAGGATTAGCATGGATGTTAGCTCAGGGCTGATCTTCCTCACAAAAAAAAAAAAAAGAGAGAGAGTGAGATAATCAGATTTGCCTGTTGGGGGCTCTGCAGGGGGGATAGCGAGGATGAGACAGCTTCCAGAGATAATTAGGAGTTATCAACAGGCTTTGACATCAAATTGGCTGGGGGGGGGGGGGTGCCAGGAAGGGGGCGGGGGTGCCAGGAAGGGGGCGGAGCCTGGGATGACATTTAGGTGTCCATCTTGGAGGCCACAGGAGATGATGAGACTGTTCAGGAGACCAGGAATGCAGGAGGAGGAGCAGGTCTAGAGAGAAGAAGCACTCATTTTAGCACATCTTGCCTTTGAGTTGCTTGTAGAATCTTCATATTAACATGTAAGTTGAGGGCTAGGGAGAAGGGGATGGAGGTGGAGGTTAGGAAATCGTCAGCATTCAGGTGATGAGTTAAAGTCTTGGGTCTGCATGAAGGGAAGAGAGATGAGGGCAGAACTCCAGGGGAGATGGACATTAAGAGACAGTGGAGGAAGAGGCGGGAAAGAGAAGGCTGAGAAAGAATGGTCGGAGAGGGGAGAAAAACCAGGAGGGGTGAGTGTCCCAGAGACGGACAGAGCAGAGAGCTTCCAAGAGCGGCGCTCAGAGGCGCCAGATGCCATCTGAGAGGTTGGGGAAGATGAGAAGAAGACAAAGTGTCTGTTCACTTTGACAATGAAGAGGACACCGGTGACCTTGGTTGAAGGTGTGTAGGGGACAGCTGGGGCAGATGACCCGGGTGGCAGTTGGAACAGGAGGGATGCAAGTGAAGATCGAGGAGGAGGGGGATGTAGGTGAACTCCTCAGGGAGCTTGGCTGTGAGAGAACAGAGGGTGGTGACTAGAGGGGGGATGTAGGCGAGATCAACAGCAGTTTGGCGCTGTTCCTTTAGGTGGAAAGAGTTGACCATGGTTATTTCTAGAAAACAAAGAGCAACAGAGAAGGAAAGTGATGGATGAGGAGGTGAGGAAGGGACCCAGGGAGCGGGCGGAGAGGTCCACCTTGGACCTGAGAAGCCTGGAGAGAAAAGGAGGGCATTCTGTGGGTGCAGAATGTGGGGAGACACTGAACTGGGGGAGCCCCTGAAGTTTGGGGATGGGGCAATGGGGAGGGTTGGCATGGGAGTTGAATGGGAGGAAGGGGAAATTTGAAATAGTTGCTCAAAGGAATGGGAGACAAAGTTGACTTTTGGTGCAACCCCCTCATCATTCATTCATTCACTTAACAAATATTTCTGAGGTGTCCCTTACATGCATGGCACCATGCTAACATTGGAGAACAAACGAGACCCAGCTCTTGATATCAAAGGTCTTGAAACCTAACATTCTCACATGATTGACTAGTTACCATGTGCCAGGCATTGGACTGAGAGCTTTACTTGCCCCAATTAGGAATCAAAATAACCGTAAGGGGTGAGTATATTTACAGATTAGGAAAGTGGGCTTCAGAGAGGTGAAATGGCTTGACCAAGCTCCTGCAGCTAGTAAGTGACAACGTCGGTCTTTGAACACAGGTCTGTTTGGCTTCAGAGCTCGTGCTGCCCCTCCAGCTCTCCATCTCTCACCCCAGCACCCCTTCCTCTCTCCTCTAGATACCCTCCCCCTAGCCCAGCTTTTTATTCTTGCACAAGACCCAAGAACATCGGGGCTTCCTGGAGCAACTAACCAGAGAGGCCAGGGTTTGGCAAGCTGGACAAAGCGTGGGCATCTGTGATCACCACGCTATGCTCGTCCATCCAAGGCAGCCTTCCCCACCTCTGTTAGGAAGCAGGGTTAATGCCCTCGTACCAGCCACCTGTTGACATACCATCTCCTCAGTGCTGTGTGTCACCCTGAGGGGGCACATCCCCAGTGCATCCCCAGTGATGGAGCTGCAGCCTCTGCACTCTATTGTCAGCCTGGCAGCCGGCTGTGCCGCATACACATGTGACGGCTCTCACAGTGCAGTCATCCTGCTCAGATTTGCCACAACAAACCCTTTGTTACACCTGGAAACCAAAGCTCTGGAAGCAGGGAGAGCAGCTGTGGGCAATGCCTGGGATGGGTTAGGGCAAGGTTCCAATTCCAGAGGGCTAGACAACCCCAGGAGCCATGTGGCCAAATCAGCCATCTGACATCTGTAACAGGTGCCCCTTGGGTCATGGGGGGGGGCGGAGACAGGCTGGGAACTCACCTCCAAAGGAGCCTGAGTCCATTTGTCATCAGAGTGGCCATTAGGAGGGGTGCTGATGTCCCTGCTGCACTTCAGTGTGTGACCTTGGGAAGTTACCCAGCCTCTCGAAGCTTCAGTGTCCTCATCTGTAAAATGGTACCCAAACTCATAAAGCTGCTGTCCGTGGGTAAGTGAAAGCTTGCACATGGAGCTCTTAGCGCAGGTCAGTTATGCAGTAAACACTCAAAAGGCATTAGCTTCTATTTTCTGAGCGCAGAGACGATGGGCTGGAGATGTTCAGAGGAGCGAGCCGCAGCTGGCAGAGGCTGCAGAAGGTGACTCAGGCTGGTCAGGGGAGGAGGCCTTCATTTTTCCCTTGGATTCTCAGGGGAGAGGGCGGAGCACAACTCAAAGATAACACAGTCAGCAGCTGGTCCTACGTAGGGGAGGTGTGAAGACAGAGGGGAGAAGCTTCACTTTTAAAAGGATGGCGTAGGAAGAGCTCAGCGGGAAAGAGCAGAACAGAAATTCAACCTGGAAACCCAGCAGCTAGACAGCCGGCGAGGGAATGTCCAACCTAGCCAGAATTACCATAATTCATGGTATAGGAGGCTACCTTGGGCCAGGCTGCTCAGAAAATTAGCAATCCCAAGGGTGAGGCTGAGGTGGGGTGGGAGGGGGGGCGGTCCCAATTGCCCCGCCCCACCCCCCCAGTAGCAAGGCTTCTTTAGAACCTGACCTTAGGGAGGAAGCTCCCCTGTGGCCAAGAAGTTTAATGCAATTCCATTTATTCCATTCATCCGACACCTGGACTGGGAGAGAAGTAGGAGGCAGAGCCGAGGCGAGCCAATTCCTTCCCTGTGGGAGTTTACAGATGCGGGAAACAGGCAAATGTGAGGCTGTTGCTGTGTGGCGGACAGCATGGCAGAGTGGAAAAGGGCATGAGTTCTGGGGCCGAAAGACCCAGATTTCAATCCTGGCCCCACCACTCACTGTCTGAGCCATCTTGAGCAAATAAATCACTTGAATGACATCTCAGCATCCTCATCTTAACATGGAGGAAGTGATAATATCTACCACCCAGGGTTGTGGTAAGAATCAAATGAGATGTTAGTTATTGTTAGAGTGTGAGGGGGAGCGCCCAGAGAGAGACCCAGGAAATAGTTACGGGCTGAAGGAGGGAGACAACATCTGTAGTGGAGTATCAGGGAGGGGCTCATGGGGATGTGGCACTTGAGAACGGCCTCGATGGATGGGCAGGAGTTCAGAGAAGGCGACACAGTCCAGGCAATGGAAACAACCCGAGCAAAAGCACAGCAGGACAGCCACTGTAGGGCTGGGAGAGTTGGAGGAGCTGTGAGTGGCACAGCTGTCTGCTTTGTAGCCCACTCTCTACCTCGTGAGTCTGGTCCCTCCCACCTTCCTAGGCTCACAGTCAGTGGGGAAAGATAAGACACAGACTAGACTAGACACCTGGTGAAAAGGGCAGTGGGGTGGGAGAAAGGAGAGTGCCTTTCCGCTGGAGCCATCCAGGGAGACTTCCTGCAAGAGGAGGCGTTTGAGTGGAGCCTCAGAATTTGAAGTACATCAAGAGAAGGAGATTTCAGATGAACACTGCTGTGCAGGCCTGGTGACAATTCCCAGAATGAGGAGCACAGATGAGTAGAAGGAAATGAATGGAATCGGACGATAGAATGTGGGAAGATCAAGGCAGACCTTGAATGCCAGGCTAAAGTACAGGCAAGCGGGAGCCATTAAATACTACAGAGGACGAGCAAATGCTGTGGTCAAAGATGGACTTTAGAAAGATGAGCCTGGGCAGTGAATAGGAGGCGTTAGATCTGAGAAGTTAACCAGGGTCCCACCATCACCCAGATGTAAGGTTCAGGTGATGAACACGCCAACCACAGGAGGAGATGATGCAAGGAGCAACCATGGGATTTGGAGGGGGAAGGAGAGAGGGAGTCCAAGATGGACCCCAAGGAGACCATTGTTCCTTTCCCAGCTGGCTTCCCCTCTCCCATCAGCCTCTCCTGAGCCAGGGGGCTGATTCAACCTTCTAGGAGACCCTTGCCCAGGAGCCTCAGGAGGCAGGTTACAGGAGACAGCAGGGCCTTGAGGCTCCAGGTCGGGAAGCTCTCCCACCCGCAGCTGGGTCCCTCTCCGGAAGGGTCCAGAAGAGCTCTAGGCCTAGAGACAGTGTTACCGGCGATCAGGTCCATCCCCAAATTCAAGGCGTCCCAGGTGTGTTCCCCTTCCTGGGCCCCTTCCCCAAATCTAGTTGGGTCTCTAAATTCCCGTGGCGCCGACAGGGTTAAAGCCAGCTCATGTCACCGCCCCCGCCCCCCCACAACCTGCCCGCCGCAGCGGCGAATGCCGAAACCGGAAAGCTCGGGACCAGGGGGAGGGTGGCATCGCAGCCGCTGAGTGACAGGCGGGGTGGTGATTGGCAGCTGCCGAGCCGCGGGGCACGGGGGAGGGGGCGCCGGGGTGGGCTCCGGCTGGCGCCGCACGCCCCTGGCCTTGCGCCCGGGACAGGGTTCGTGCGGGCCGCCGGCTGGGCCGGGCTCGCTCCCTCCGTGCCCGAGCCGGGCAGGCGGGGCGGGGCGGCGCCCTCCCCTAGGACCCCGCGGGCTGGCGGGTGTCTCTAAGGTGACACTCCGGTGCGCGGCAGCGGCGAGCGCGCTCCGGCTCCGGCTCCGCTCGGGCTCCGGCTCCAGCCGTCCGGGGGGCGCCCCAGCGCGCACGACTCAGCACCCGACCCCCACCGAGGACCCCCACCCAGGACCCCCCTGGGCGCGGGAGGATCCCAGCCGGCCTCTCCCAGGCGCCGCGCCCAGCATCTCGCTGCTCCTGTCGTCGGAGCCCCGGCGTCGGGAGGGACGCGCGCGGGACCCAGCGCTTGCCTCCCTCGCCGCTCGCGTCCCGGGCCCGGGAGGAAGGCAGACCGAACTTTCGCAGGGAACCCCGACAGGCGCGGGGGCCGCGCGGAGAGGGCGGCCACAGGATGGCCGAGGGGCCGAGCGGCGGGGGGTCCCGCGGGGACGGGGCCGGCGGCGGCCGGGCGGCCGAGGAGGAGGTGGTGCGGCGGCGCTGCCGGCGAGGGGAGGAGGCCGAGGTCTCGCAGCCGTGGCCCGAGGCACCCCGGGGCATGGCCGCTGGGCCCCCGGTGGAGGAGCGGTTCCGCCAGATGCACCTCCGAAAGCAGGTGTCTTACAGGTAAGGAGAACCGGGGCGAGGGGAGCGCAGCGCTTGGGACCACCCCCCTTTTCAGTTGACATTGATTGAGCGCCCGCGGCTTGTCTGGCGCTGCTCTAGGCCCTGGGGATTCAGAAATGACTATCGAGGGGGTCTCTGCCCTCCGTGTGCAGGGGGAAGGGGGAGCTTCTGGGACTCCCTCTCTGTATGAATCGTGGAAGCCCTATTCATTCAACATGGAATTACTGATGCCAAGTGCGTCCCAGGCACCGTACTGGGCGCTGAGGAGAGAAATAACCAAGACGTGATCCTTACAAACCTCTATCTGCTGGGGAGAGCCGGGAGACACCCCCTGGTCCTTCTTCTGAGACAAAAAGGGACCCCTTAGTCATTTGATAGGCCATACCCGAGCATTCCTGTGGGCTGACCCTGTGCTAGGCACTGGCTTGTGGAAGTGACTGAGATGCTCCTTGCCACCAGGGCTGAGCCCCTGCTGCCTAGAGAGGGGCAGAGGAACCCCCTTCTGGACCCCTTTGCCCCAGCAGGGCCTCACTGCCATCCCTGTGGCAGACAACCTCGCACTGCTACCCGATTCTTCTTAATTAAACCATCTTCTGCCTGTGAAAGATTCCCAGCCTCCCTGGTCCTGCCACCTCTTCCCCGGGGGATTCGCTGGAGGAATCGGTGGGAGTGGGCCCAGAGACCGCTTCTGTGACCCGGGATGTGGTGAGCGAGGTGCCCCTCAAACTAGGGTGGGTAAGTTACACAGATGGGGGTAATCTGAGGAGGAGGTGGAGGCAGAGCAGGGCAGCCCTCGCCTCCCTCCTCCTCTCCCAGATCACAGCCTCAACTTGGACCCACTGCCCCTCTAAAGCCCCTGACCCAGAGTGACCTCCTTTGGAGGGCCCAGCAGGCATATGGAGGCATCTGCAGTCCTTGAAGCCCTCAGCCTGGTTAGAGGGGCAAGTTTCCCGTCTGTTTACAACCCTGGGGACTTGGAGTGTGTCTGAGACTTCCCGCCTTCTCTCTGGGGCTTCTGGGAATGTGTTTCATAAACCTGGCCCAGCCCTGGGAGCTTGGAGGGCTCCAATACTCTTAATGGCTGTGAGACCATCAGGCCTCCATCCCTTGGGGGAGGTTGAGAGAGGAGTGGGACTTCTCCACCATCATGGAGTGAGATGCTCAGAGTAAATGGGAAGCAGGTTAGGTTCCCATGGGCCCTACCTTCACTTTTGGGGGTATAGAAATAATCAGAGGTACATTGGGTTCCATTACCAAGTTCTTCCAGAAGACCATGCTGAGAGGAGGGCATCACCTGTCCCAGGCCTTCTGGCTGCAGATAAAAGAGCCCCCGAAAGTCCCTTGAGGGAGGAGAGTGCAAAGAGACTGGGGGGAATGGGGCATAGAATGTGGAATGCTGGAAGAAATATTAGTCTGGGAGTTAGGAGACCTGGCTTGTATTCTCATTTCTGCCAGTGACTTGCTGTGTGTCCTTGAGCTAGACAATATCCCTCTCTGGGCCTCAGTTCTTCCCCTATAAAATAAGGGGGCCACCCCAGGGTTTTCCTTGGCTGTGGGTCAGGGACAAACAGCATCTGGAGGTGGAAAGGACGCCAGAATGGGGTAGAGACTTAGAGGATAGGGAGCAGGGAATAATTAAAGAGCTGAGACGGAAGATGCTGCACATGCTCTCACACACAGACACTTGGAGGCAGCTGCAAGGGCTGGGATTCCGCCAGGGTGGTTCCCGAATGGAGGCCCCTCCACAGCCCAACCTTGAGGTCTCTAGTCACTGAGGATGCACGGTAACCAAGCTGTGACTCCTCTCTGGCTGTGAAGGGATCAGGAGACCCCTGGGTCACCTGTGTGAGGGCACAGAAGACAGCACCAGGGCTGGCTCCAGCTGTCACCCCTGGACAGATCAGGCAAGGCACTTCCCTGCATCCAGGGTTAGGTCAGGGGCCCAGTCTTAGGACCAGACCGGACATGGCATCAAGGCAAGAAGAGCCCCCCTGGGTAGAAGGCAGAGGAAGCCCTGGGAACAAGACAGCAGCCCTGGGCTGCCCAGGGGACCCCAGTGGAACGAGCTGTGCTTTCTGGCTAAGCCCTCCCATGCGGCTACAGTCCTGAGTGGCCTGATGACCAATGCCACTCTTCTTTGTACTGGCCACCGGGGGCTGGCAGGAGCTCAGGCCCACGGTGGCCCTTTTCCCATCCTCCGCCTGCCACAGTTCCATGCAGCTCTGACTCCAGCTAAACCTCCCACCCGCTGTGAGGAGTTGCTAAGAAAAGCAGTTGAAAGTCCTTCACAGAGAGAAAAGTCTTTTCAGACAGGAATGCGGGGGCAAAAAATCCGAGGGCGAGGGGTGGAAGTGGGAGCCGAGCTGAGGCCCAGCTGTCTCTGACGTCAGTGAGGACGGGGGCTTTCAGCAGGACAGTAGAAGCTTTTAGGGGTGTGGGGGTTTCTGAGAAATAGGTTCCCTTCATCCCACAGCCCCGGCGTGGGCTGGAAGCAGCCATGGCAGCTGCTTTCAGTGGCTGGAGAGATGGCAGGTCTGTGCCAGGAGAAACTTGAGAGGGAGGGAGTTGGGGGCGATGCAGGAAAATAGGCAAGAGAAAGACTTGAGTGATGTAGGTTCCTGTTTGGTTTAAACGGGACTGGTTTCCAATAAGTCCAAAAAGGGCAGAGAGGTGGTACCCTGACATCTTGTGTCTGCATCTGGGCGTGAGGCAAGTTACCTCCCATACACTCAAGCGAGTCCTAGATGCTCAGAGTTGGGCTTAAGAGACCACTGGAAGGCGGCCTCCAGCCTGGAAAAAGCCAGAGAGGAGCAAAGGGCGTGGGGTTTGGTCTGAAAGGACCAGTCAGAGATGCAGAACTTGGACCTGCGGAGCTAAGCCCAGTGGTTTCCAAACTCCATCACCTGGGGTTCTCTTTTAAAATCATTTCTAAAGGCTTGTCCCTGGAGATCCTGATATAGGCAGTCTGGGGTTGAGCTTGGGCATCTCAACTTTAAAAACCTCTCCCATATAACTTTGATAGTCGAGCAGATTTGGAAACCACTGGTTTCCAGAGAGGGAGAAAGGGAAAATGTGACCTGAATCGCCGGGACGTGGCTGGAAGACGGCTTCCCTGTGCTGCGTGCTGTTGGCTCCAGAAGGGCCTTGAAGGAAGACTGACACCTCTGTCTGGAGTTCTGGCCCTGGGCCAGGCACTGTATGACGCAGAAGTATGGGACACGGTCCCTTCCCTTGACAAAAGCATGAACCAGTACAGGACCAGAGAGTGATGATTTTAGTCTTTGCAGGTCACACCGTCTCTGTCACTCTGCCGTGCCATTGTGGTGCACAAGCAGCCATAGATAATACGTAAACAAATGAGCATGGCTGGGTTCCAGTAAAACTTTATTTATAGACACTGAACTTTAAATTTCATATCATTTCTACTTTCACAAATATTATTCTTTCGCTTTTTTCTAACCATTGAAAATTGTAAAACCCATTCTTAGCTCACAGCCATACAAAAACAGGCAGCAGGCCAGATACGGCCCATGGGCCGTAGTTTGCCAACCCCTGATCCAGTAGATGGGACGGCACAAACACGAGTAAAGGCAGCTGATGGTGGGCACTGGGCGAAGTGGCACGTGCATTCCACCAAGAAAGGCAGTGCAATGCACATGCGTGCAGACCTCAGGGTGAGAAAGACCTGGGTTCGAATTCCAGCCCTGCCCCTTCCTGGCTGAGTAAGTCACTTTCACCTCTGACCCTGTTTCCTCATGGTACCATGGGAACGGTAACACCTCCACAAGAGGGTGGCTGGGAAGATTAAAGAAGATAAGAGATGTGAAGTTCCTGACTCATAGCAGGGGTGAGACAGATCTTTCGCCCCCATGGCTAGACTGCCTTGTGGGTTGGGGGAGGTCCAGGAAGGCCCCTGAAGAAGACTGACCCTGAGTGATGGATGGGTGGTGAGACCTGGGGGGGGCAGAGTTGAACAGAGACTGAGAGCAAAGGCCCGAGCATGTCCCAGCCTGCAGCCCTCCCCGTACCCCCTCCACCACCACAAGGGGCTGGGGGGAAGCAACTGGGTGCCAATTAGCAAGGGAAGGTGCCCCCTGCCGTGGGCACGGGGCTGCGGGTACACAGCTCCTCCAGGGAGGGGCACCTGATCCAACTCTCCCTGCTGCTATTTACCAGAAGCTAAAAATAACCCAAGAGTGACAGGGAGATGGGCCGATTTGTAATTTAAATAGCAACAGGATAAAGCAACGAGCTGCAAGAGATCACATTCTGTCCTGAATTAAAAATGCAAAAACCGGGGGCAGAGAGCCGAGCCGGAGCGGGAGGAGGGGGCCCGCTGCCAGAGGAAGCCGGAAGCTGGGGGTCTGTCCATCTTCCTTCCCTTGGGAAGGGTGGGGCCCAGGCCCAGCCCGGAACTCCTTCCTCCTTTCAGGAACCTGAGGTTCTTGCTGACGAGTGAGTCGAAGGCCAAGGAGGGCAGATCCTGGAGGTGGAGCCAGGCTCATCCTGAAAGCAGCAGCACAGCGACTGGGATCCAGAAAGAGCGTCTTATCTGAGCCTATTTTGACACAGGGTACTTGGGACATGACCCCAGCAGCTGACGCTCTCCCACCCCTCGCACCCGGGGGTACAAGCCATTTGGGCATTTCGGAGTGGAGCTGTGAGGACCAGTTCCTGCAGAAGCATTTGAACAGGTTCCTCTCCGGTGTGTGTGCTGCTGAAAATGCGGCTCTCGTTTTTGCTTCAATTGGTGCAATTTCGGAGCAGAGCGTTCAGAGAGCCCCCTCAAGGGTCCAGGTCCCATGGATAAGGGTTAGCACAGGCTGGGGAATTTGCTAAGGTCCCACAGCCCGTAACTGGTAGACCAGGACCCAGTCTCAGATCCGTTTCACTCCAAAGCACCTTTTACTCTGTCAGGCTTCCAAGGGCCTGGACTTCCATCCTTAAGGATCTTTTCTTTTGGCTCTATACTAAGTGCACATATCCCAAGGAGTGGGGAATAAAAGATTGTTCTGCAATCGGGGCTTATGAACCAACAGATAGGGGTGGAGAGTTTGGGGGGCTGGAGGCCTGCTGATCCTGCCCTGGGGGCTTGATGCTACAGTCCAGGCTGGGGGCAGAAGGCAGCTCCTTAGGGCAGATGACCCAGCTGGCCCAGATGGAGGGGAGAGCCACCCAGGCTCCCCTCACCTCCAGCCTGGGGACCTGGGAGGTACCAAAGGGCAGTTTCCGAGAGAGATCGTGGTTTGAGGGACCACCTCTGACTGCCGAGCTCCCACCTCTCTTGCCCCAGCAGGAGAGGGTCCCCAGCCTCTCCTCCAGATTTCCTCCTGCTCAGGACTTTAATGAGGCTGCCCAGAAGGAGCCTAATCAAATTTCCATCTGTCACTAGCCAGCGGCACCTGCAGCCAACTCAGGTACATCTGGCTCCTCTGTGGGGGCAGAGGCCGAGTACTCAGGCAGGGGCCAGCCATCGGCAGGTACTCTCAGGCTCTGGGTCGTTCCCAAGGGCTTCAGCAGGTACCTGGATCACAGGCTGAGCTGCCAGGGAGGGACTTAGAGTCAAAAATCCCCGTGTCTCAACACAGCCACTCATGGCAACAGGAGGCCAATTCCCCTCCCCTGTTCAGCTTGTTGGATACCATATTCAACTTCCAAAGACAGTTCCTGAGCACATACTGTGCACCCAGCACTTAGCCAGGAGCAACATAGGCTTCAAGAATCTCGTGAGGAGACAAGACTAATGGGCACAAAAGGTCACATGATCTAGGAATATCGTTGGGAACAAAAATGCGTGTGAGAGATAAATCAGTGGAGTGGGAGTGCTGGTTCAGGAGCAGCCTGTGACACTTAGTAGGTTTTACAAAATATTTGTCACACGAATGAATGAATGAGTGAAAACCTGGAGATCAGGGAAGGGGATTCAAATGAAGCTGTCAGAGCTAGACAAGATCTTAGAAATCATCTGGTCCAACCCAGAGATGTTAAGCGACTTGCCCAGAGTCACACAGCAAGGGCTGGAGTTTGAACCAAAGGATTCTGTGTCTGGGGCTCTTTCCACTTTCCTACTTTTGCTTCTTGGGCTGGTGTATGAAGGATGGAGATTTTGATGGGCCAAAGATGAAGGGCAGACAGGGCAAGGAGAGCAGCCTAGGCAGAATGGAATAGCAGAGGTGAGGGTGACATGTTGAAGAGTGTGAAAAAGGAGGGAAGAAACGTTTGGTGAGCACCTACTTCAAGGCAGCCACCAGCATGGTGTGAGCTGAAAGAAAATGTCAACACTGACAGCCTGGACGAAGACGCAAAAAGAGAGGAACCGGAGCATAAGGAGCCTTGAAGGTCAGGCCAAGGAGGCTGGCTTGGCTGCTTTTGAGAGCAGAGGCTGTCCAGATCGCAGGTGGATTGTTTGGTGCCCTGGTACATTTCTTTTCCCCAGCTCCCACTTGCTCATCCAGGCCACGGAAAGTAGAACGCCTCACCCTCTGGGGCCTCCACAAAGCCCAGAATAATTTTCTTACCCAGATTCCTCTTCCTGTGTGGATCTGGGTGGATTCTGAGGGGGCCCCAGCTCCCCAATGCAGCACATGTTGTCCTAGGAACTGCCAAGGGCATCCTCCCCAGCCCTGTGCACCTGTCCCTTCCTGCCTTGTCCTCCCCACCCCACCTGGAAAGTAAGGACAGCTTCAAAGAGTACAAGCCCAAGGGGACCCCGTGCCACAGTCGTGACTGCTCTGCCTCTCAGAGACTCCAGCCTGCCTGGCTTCCCCTCCAGGAGCCACATTTCCTGCTGTATGCTACTCCAGGGCTGCCAGAAGCCTCCGCTGGAAAACAAGCCCAGCCCCATTTCCTCTGTTTAATGGCTCAAGCTGCTTGCAGAATCCCTGGGAGAGGAGGAGAGGGCCCTGCAACAGCCTCCTTCTAGAATAGCCCTTGGCCTGGCTGACAGAGTCTCTGATGGGCCACACCATAGAGGATCCGCCTTGAGGGATTCAGAGATGAGGGGCTGGAGGGAGAGCCTCTGAGAAAGGGGGTGCCAAGCCTCAGGCATCACCTGCGTCCCTAACCCTGGAGGGGCAATGGGATGTTTCATTTAAAGGCACAGACTCTGGGGTCAGATTCTTACTTCCACCACTTACCAGCTGGGGGACCTTGGACATGAGCTTAACAGCTCTGGGCCTCAGTTTCCCCATCTATAAAAGGAGGAAAATAACAGGCTCTACCTCATCGGGTTATGACAAGGATTCAAAGGTTTCTGGCACAGAAGTGCCCAAGAAATATTAGCTTTTGTTTTATTATTCCTGAGTGTTAATTATTCATGATATAGCATGATTCATTAAGCAAATATTTCTTGAGAAATATTATGTTCCAGTCATGAGGGACACAAAGGTGATTACAGCATCAGACGGAGGTCTCTAAGGGCTAGGATGGCATCGTGTGCCTTCCTGTGTCTGCAGGTTCTGTAGCGTAAATGTTTATTAAACTGAACTGAACTGACACCATTTGTGTCCTCCAGAAATTTACAGCCTTTCTGGGGTAACACACACATACAGAGCTGAAGAATTAATTTACAGTGTGAGTAAAGAGCGCTTGAAGAAGGTATGATTTCTATCCCAGAACCAACCCTAATATTAAAGAGTAAGTGTATGCCTTACTATTTATTTGCCAAATCCTCATGATGGCCTCAAAGTCCAGTGCAGTGTGGCCTTTTGCTATTCTTCGGACACATCAAGTACATTCCTTACTCAGAGTCTTGGGTCTTACTGTTCCTGCCAACTAGAATGCTGTTCTCCCAGACAGTCACATAGTTTGCTCTCTCTGGATTCATTCAGGTCTGTTCTCAAATGTCACCTCCTCAGAGAGGACTTCCTGGATCCCCCCACCTAAGGAGCACCCCCATCATCATCCTCTTCCCCCTTCGTTTTTCCGTATAGCGCATCTCATCACCTGACATTATTTTATATGTTGACTATCTGTCTCCTAGATGTCTTCCTCACTGGAATCTAAGCTCTATGAGGTCGGAGCCCTGCTTCCTTGCTCACAGCTATACAGTGTGATACATGCCTGATGCATTGAAGGCACTCAGTAAATACTTATTGAGAGAATGATCCAGGTTGCACAGCTGATAAGTGGCAGAAACAGGACAGCAGCCCACATCTTCTAGTTCCTTTCTGGTCACTCTTTCCACTCCGCCACTGCCCATGTGCCCGATCCTGTGTTTGATGGTGTGATGCTCACAGAGGTGTTAAGGGGAGAGAGCTGGACGTGGCGTGGGCACCGCCGGCCTCACACTGTACCGGACAGTTGTGATGAGGTGGGAGACCTCGGCGGGATCAAGAGGGTAGGTGGGAGAGGTTAAGTGGAGAGCAAGGCCAGAGGGGGGCTGGGGTTCGGATTCCAGCCTGGACAGGCCTGGTGTCTGCCTGGCAGCCTCTGACTCTTGGGGCTGTCTCCTGGCTGCTGGGCCGGGCTTGTCCTCACCTGCCTCTAGCCCTCCTGTGCAGCTCCTCTTCCCAGCCAGCCTCTGCCCCAGCCAGCGGAAGGCGCCTACGAGGCCTGTGGCTCTCTTCTGGGGCAGCCAGCTGGCCTCTCGCAGGGCCCCTCGGTCAGGAAGTGCCGAAAGAGGAAGAGAGTCGCCGGGCAGGATGAGCGCATTGGGGGCCGGCCACAGTACCGGGGGAGGCTGCGATGAAGTCGCTGCTCTGGGCCCCGCGGAGTCGCTGGGGACGGAAGAAGGGGAGCAGCCGGGGGCACTGAGGCAGATGTGGCGCTACCGCTCCTGGGACGTGCCACAGATCCCAGCCGAGGCCCCCCAGACACAGTAGGTACTCGGGGTGGCCTAGGAATGGGCATAAGGACCTCTCGCCCTCTCTGAGTCTTTTATCTGGGATGGGGGGTCGTGGCAGAAGTGAGCCTACCCACCTGTTGTCCAATGGCTCTGCAGAGGCTCAGAAAAGGGCAAAGGGGTTCTTGGCAGGGTGAGGGGAGCTCTGATGTTTGAATTGTTGGGGGGCAGTGTGGTGGAGGGCCGAGCTCACAGGAGGCTCAGAGTTGAGGAAGCTGACAGCAGCGGGATCTGGGAAGAGAAGGCTTCACAGGAGTGTGGCGTCGGATGCTCTAAGGCCTTTTGCAAACTCATTGGGGTCTTCAGCTGCCCCTGGTCTCCACCCTCAGGCTTGGTGTCAGAACCATTGAGAAACTTCCCCAAAGGGACCCATGCACCCCAGGAGGACAGTGTCAGACCCAGTGGGGGATTTCACTTGCTACTGGCTGGAGGGCTGGTGCCCCACCTCCCTGGTCAGACCTTACCAGGCCCACAGGAAACTTGAAGGAAGCTGGGAGAAGGTTCTCAAAACCGCAGGCTTGCCCACGGGTCACAGTCCCCAGCACTGGCTATATGTGGTTGGCTATGGTTGGAAAACCGGCTGCCAGAACCCCAGGGGAGATGGTGAAAGTGAACGTGATACAGGATGTGACTTTGCAGAGAGGAGCGCTAACAGAAACAGTGGCCAGTTGGTGTGGGCATCAGGGTGGCAGGATTTGGGAGGGAGCGGACCACGCTCGCCAGCTTCCCGGCCTCCCTTTGTCAGCCCTGCAGGGGCTATCAGAGGCTGCCCCATATGCTGTGCTGGTTGCTGAGCATGTATGCTGGCTGGGCCACCGTAGGCGACTGCTCTGGTTCCAGTTGCTTTCCTCATCTCTAGAGGAGGACAACCTCTGCTGCCCTTGGGGTGTGTTTGTGTGTGTCTGCGAGGTATATTTCTGCGTGAGTGATGTCTGTGTAAGAGGGGTGTGGCAAAGTGTAACCGCAGTCCCGGGGGTATTTGTGCACAGGAGAAAGATGTGTATGTTCCATGTGGGTGTGTATGTCAGTGAATGAGAGTGTGGCCCTTACGTGTTATGTATTTATGAGTGTGTAAGAGGTGATTCCTATCGTGTAAGAGATCTACAGTTTCCATTGGATATTGCATTGGGAAAATGCTACGTCTTAGGAGTGTGTGAAAGGGTTGGAAACAACTGTGAATAGCTGTGAAAAAATGAATATGTATGAGAAACGTGTACATTCTCTGTTGATATGAGCAAGGGTCACTAAGTGACTTGGGTCCTGGTATATATTTCTGAGCGTGAGGCTGGGGTGGGAAGTGTTAGCTCGAGTGATGAGTGAGCATAATTGTGTGTGAGAGACGTGTGTATGGGGAGCACTGTGTGACTTTTGTTCCCGTGGGTGTGATTTGGGAGAGCCAAGGGGGTAAGGGTGGAGACTGTACGGCTGTGAGCGGGCACAGAGTGTGCGAGAAAGGTGTCTACTCCGTGTGGCTGTGGGAGGGGAGGTGGGGACAGCCGCCCTCGCGGGTGTTCACTTGTGAGCATGTAGGTTTTTTGGGGGGGGTGCTAAGAGGAGGAAAAGATTGTCCGTGCCCGGGTGCGCGCTGTGCGGGTGTGTCAGCCCCGAGATTCTGCAGGATCCAGGCAGAGCGGCCGCGGGTTGGGGAGGCGGGGCCTCGCCTGCCACGCCCCCTTCTAAGCCACGCCCCTCCGGGCGGCCGAGGCGGGTTGCTGCGTGGCCGGCGGCCGGCAGAGGGCGCCGCGGGCCGGTGCCGCCGCGCGGCCGAGGGGGCGTGCTCGGCGGCGGGCAGGCAGCGGCCCGGCCAGCTATGCGGGGTCCTGCGGCCGCGGCTGGCGGCACTTCCTGGAGCGGCGGCGGCCGCTTCCCGGGCACCTGGGCGTGGGGCGCGGGGGCGCGCGGCGCGGGGCGGGCGGAGCGAGCGCGCGCCATGGCCGCGCCGGGCGGCAGGGAGCGGGCGTGCTGAGCCCCGGCCGCCGGCCCGGCATGGGCGTCTCCCGCGGGCCCGCCGCCGGCCGGGGCTAGGGCCGGATGGAGCCGCGGGATGGCAGCCCCGAGGCCCGGAGCAGCGACTCCGAGTCGGCCTCCGCCTCGTCCAGCGGCTCCGAGCGCGACGCGGGTCCCGAGCCGGACAAGGCGCCGCGGCGTCTCAGCAAGCGGCGCTTCCCGGGGCTGCGGCTCTTCGGGCACAGGTGAGCGGGGCGGCGGCGGGGCGGGCACCGCGCCTGGCACCGGGAGGCATCCTCGGCCCGCTCGGTACTGACGCCGGGTGGAGGTCTCCCCCGGGCGCCGGCAGTACGGGCTGTCTTGGCGTCGGCTCCGCGTGGGGGTCCCCCAGCGTCCGGGCACTGGCGCCGGCAGCTCAGCGCGCCTTCTCTGTGGCATCGAGGCAGGGACAGCTTCCAACTCTCCAGCAGGGAGACCCAATCGCTTACCCCGTTGGCACCGGCAGGTAGGGCGCCCGTGGCTGCTCACTCACCCCTTCTTGGCATTGATAGAACAGGGCCCCCTCTGAGCCTACTGGCCCCATGAGATGGGGCGTCCGCCGCCCCCCTGGGCTTCGGTGGGGCCCGGTTGCCTACCACCACTGCATGGCATCTGCAGAATATGGCCCGGTTGATACTGTCACGACACATGCCTGTCCGGAGCACTGGTCACTGCTTTAATCGCTCAGCATTTTAAGCCTCTCCTTGGGGTTGGTGGTGCCTGGCCACCTGTTCTACATTGCTCTTAAATAGCGGGGAGACCCCCAACCTCTGCGTCTTCCAGGCAGCAGGCATCTCTGCCCCTACTCCCCTCCAGTCCTTGCTGGGAGAGGAATGGGGTGGACTGCAGTCTGGACCCGTGCTGGCTGTTCAAGCTCCATCTTGCCCCCTCCCCCAGCACACCAAATCTCCCCATCTTGTGCCTGTGACGGGGCTCTGACCAGGACTCTGGTGAGGAACTTGGGGGAGGGTGTGGAAAGAGTGAGTGCTGGCAGCTCATAGCCTGTGTGCCCGTGTTGGCTGGGAGCGCTTCCTGCCCACGCAGCCCTGATGTGAGGTGAAGGAAGGTGGAGACCCGTGAGGACCCCACCTGGCTCCCTGGGCTTTTTCCTGACTGATCCCCGTCCTTCGCCAGTGGCTGAGGAGCTTGTAGCCAATCAGCTAGGGACCCCAGAGCCAACTCAGACTGGACTCTGACCGCTTGGAGTCTGCCCAAGGCCTCGCTCTCACTTTTCTTCAGTTGCCCAGGCTTCGCGGCATTTGGTCCCCCTGTTTTGCCCTGTCCCTTCCTGGTGTAGACTACCCACGTGTAACATGGGTGGTTTTCTCCCGCTTTGTGGGTTGGCGTCCCTATAATACTGATCTCTGCCCTCTGCCTGTCTTGACCTAGCCAGAGCCCTGCTCTTTGCGGCTTCGCTGTGTCGCCATGCACAGCCAGAGATCTGGATCCTCACACTGGCAGATGGAGCTCCGTGGGCTCTCGTAAAGCCACATGGGCTTCAATGTCATATGAACAGGACTGGGAGCAAAGCTTCTAGTACCTCTGTTTTGTCACCCACAGCCCTGCAAGATGGAGCAGTTTACACCCGGCTCTGCAGGATGTCGCCTCCAGTGTTCACAGGCTCCGGAGGGGGAGGGAGGGGCTCCCCCAAAGGCTTCCTGTCCCTGCCCACGGGGTACCAATGCTGGTCTCTTCTGACCTGCGGCTGCACCCCTTCTGAAGGGCACAGATTTGTCCCCGTAGGAATGAACGTCAGGCACTTTCAAGAGGAAGGGCAAGACACAGGAGAACCAACAAGCACCTTTACATAATTCTTTAAAATAAGCAGGATGAGTATTATTTCTCCATTTTTATGGATGAGAAAAACACAGGTTCAAAGAGATAAGTAGTTCACCCAGAGTCACAGAGCTAGTAAGAGGCAGAGACAGAGTTTGAACTCTAGTCCGATTCCAAAACCCACATCCCTTTCTCTCTACCAGGTTCCCAAAGAGAACATCACAACGACTTAGGGAGCTTTAGAAAATACAGATTCCCAGACCTTACCCTTGGCGTGTCTGACTCATCAGGTCTGAGCGTTTTTTAAAGCTTCCCAAGTGTTTCTAGTGTGCTCCCAAGTTCGAGAACCACAGTATTACATCACTCTGGGGATGGAAAGTGATGTGATAGGATGCTTAATGAGAAGAAAATCAAACAGCACCTCTGAAAGCATGTAGGGAGCGTCCCCTGCGTAGTAGCACGGTGCTGGGGCAGTGGGGCTTTCCGAAATGAATATATTTGGAAAATCCAGGAGACTCAGGGAGAGGACAGTGAGGGAAGGACTTTCCCCTGACAGGCCTGGGAGCTCAGAGAATTAGATGCCCACTGGGGATGACCTCTCTCCGCTTGATTGAGTGGAGGGAGCAGGGAGGCCATTCAGGATAGCATGCCTGCCCTGGGCACTGCCCCTTTAATGCTGTTTCTTTGGTCCTGCCACCTTTGCTGATCGCCAGCCTCAAGTGAAACACCCAGGGCCCTAGCTGAAACCAACCCTCCATCTTTCCGCAGGCTCCACGCTCGTTCTTAACCTGGCTCTTGCTTCTCATTGGGCATCCACCCTCTGTATTTCCCCCACCTGCTTCTCGCCTCTCCCATACACCCTCAAACCTTGGAGCTGAGGGCCTGATAAGTGAATAGACAGAGGCTAGCAGGGAGGCTCGAGGATAACAAATAGATTGGTGGTGGCTGCTGCAGCTGTGTTGAGAATCTGTGTTTGGATCTTGGCTCCATGGTCAAGTTCTCTAATCAGTTCCCACTCTCTGCCGTGAGCTTGGGAGGCGTAGTGGTGGTCCATGGGCCCTGTGTTTGCCATCCCTGGTCCAGTCAGGTAGAACAGTCTCTGAATGGCAGCCTCTTTGCCATCTTCCTTGAAGAAGCTTTTCCTTAAAGCCCACCTCAGCCCCCACAGCTGGCTTCACCTTCTTGGAATCTGGGGAACAGTTTGCCGTCTCCCATTTTTTAGCGTGGTAAGATACAAAGCTGAGCCACGATCCTCCCCAGCTCCATTCCACCTCACCTGTCCTTGCTGGGAACCATCAGCCGCCTCTCGGGCAGGAGGTAAAGGCCTTGCTGTAATCCGTGGGGCATCTGGGTTTTCCTTTAGCCTTACTACTCAGATTCTATTGGCCTAAGAGGTGGTCAGTCAGAAGTGGGAGGGAGGCTGACTCTGCGTCCTCCTCTTCCAGGGCCCACCTGGAGAGAGGACTCGCGTATCCTCTGGCCTGGTCCCAGCAGCCTGACCCTGGGCAGGTCACACAGCTTGTGGATTAGCCCGTTTTGCACCCCAGGGGCATCAGAAATTACCTGGCACGTCGCACATCTAGACAGAAGGAGCCTCGGCCCACAGAGCCGCTGAGAGCCTGAGCGGCAGCTCTGCCACCCCTGCCCTTCGTTAGCACTCAAAGTCATTAGTTCCCAGAGGGCAGGAAACGCACCTGTGGAACAAGTTTGAGACAATAGGTCCCATTTAGAGGGGATGCCATCTGGCCCCAAGTAAGCATGGTCCTGAAGTCCAGGCTGGCAGAGTGTGCCGCCGAGCAGCCTGAGCGGAAACAGCTCTGGTTTGGGCTGGTTTTGCAGTGACTGGGGAGGGGCGTGTTGAAGGATGCCCTCACGCTCAGAGACGAGAACCCCTGTCTGTGGCGCCGGGGTGTGTGGGAGTAAAAGGAGTCTCTTTGAGTGGCTTGCCTTCCTTCGGCTCATACTGGGAGTGGCCCAGGTGGCGAGGGGAGGCGGGTGCCAGCCGGAGCCCCTGGGGTCCTGCCAGTTTGGGAAGAAGAAGGGGCCTCAGTGGCTGAGCTGTGCATCGGTTCGCCTCACTCTGCCCGCTCCTTACATGACAGCGTGTGCCGGTGTGGAGCTGGCCAAGGTTGGGAACTAGGGTAGGGCTCGCGCAGTCTTCCCTGCACTGCCACACACCCACTAGGGTCTCTGGCTGACAGGTCAGGGGAGGGGACGGGCAGCTCTTGTTGTTTTCCCTCCGTGCTATACTCCAAAAAGGTCAAATCTCGGGACTCGGAGCCGCCCAGGACTCTCAGTTGGCAAAAGAGAGCATGAGAGTGGGTGTCCTCCCAGGCAAGGACAGAGGAAGGACTGAGTGACCCTAGTCGGGGAAAGCCTAGGTCCTGGGCAGCTGGAGGTGGGAGAGAGAGAGACAGGCCTGCCCTCCTCGGCTTCCTTGAGCCCTCTCCAGAATTCCCCAGTCACCCCCCAGGCAGAGGAGGTGAGTGGGCACGTTGGCCCTGAGGCTTGGCCTGTGGGGGTCCCTAGGAGAAGCACAGGTTAGGTCCCTATAGCCCCACCAAGACAAAGAGTTTCAAGGTCTGGAAGCTGACAGGGGCACTTGCCCTGCAGTATCACTGGAGTGACACAAGGGGGCGACAGCTACCATTGTGGGGAGGGCAGTGGGAGGGGAGCTTCTCCTTCTGGCCAGTCCACTTGCACTGGAGACCTGCTGTGGGTGGACCCACAGATACCTCCTCCTGGTGAGTTACCTGATAGTGTGGCTGCCAGGGCGGAGCCAGTCACAGTGCATTGCAAGGCAGGCTGGTGAGCTTCCACATCACCTGGCCCAACCCCAACCCTCCCCCTCCTTGAAGATGGAGGCCAGTGAGGTGGCCTTGACTGAGCCAGGGTCTCACAGCTAGCTAGGGGTTATCTGGGACCCCGACGCCGGTCCCCTGACTCCAGGGCCATGTCGATTTGTGCCACATCACAGGACCCCAAAGCCTTCCCTGCTTTCCGAGAAATCCTCACGTGGCGCCTTCCAACCTGCCCTCCGCTTCTCCTCCTCCCTGCCCCCTCTGCCTCTCCCCCAGAGGCTACTGCTGCGCCCTGAGCAGTTCTCTAAGTCAGCACGGGGGGAACAGTGTGGGTAAGAAGGGAGACCTGCCGTGCCTATGTCCAGGCTCCCCAGCTCCCCCGGTTCCTGGGTGAGATTAGCAGGTGCACTTCTGGATGGTGCCGGGCACTCATTTCTGGCTCCCCTGGCTGCTTCCCCTGTGTTTCATGTACCCCTGAGGGGTCAGCCTCACGTAGGGCCTGCAGCGCGGTGCCCCACCCACCCTGGGTCTCAGCCCAGGACCTGGCTGCCACTCCGGTCACAGATGGGAGCCTTGGAGGACAGTTTCATGTGGGAAAGAGTAGGCCAGAGCAGTGACCAAATGTCCTCGAGGAGCTCTCGTTCTGCCGTCTTTCCTTTTTGCCCCTTCTTCGGCTGCAACACCAGAGACAGGGTCAGGTGGTGGGGAGCAGGTCTGAGGAAGACCAAGGGCTCTGTGGCCCAGGGAGAGGAGGACGAGGTGAGGACGTGAGCACTCCGTGAGCACTCCCAGCCTCCACTACACTCCGTTGCGTCCAAGTGAGTGACATGCCAGCTCATCTTTCTCTGGTGATTAACAGTTGCCAGAAGCTTATAAATCCACCGATTTCGTGTAGTCCTCACAGCAACCTTGTAGTTGGTTTTGTTCCCATTTTATGATGAGACGTCAAGGCAGAGGCCTGGCCCAGGATCACACAGCTCACGCTGGAGCCCAAACCCAAGGCTCTTTTCACAACACCGGGCTGCCCTGCTGATTAGCACTCTTTTCTTCTGTTATTCTCCCATCCCCAAACTGGTGGAGCCCAAGAAGGGGTTTGAGTGTTCTGTGAGGTTGAGAGATTTTTGTCTTGTGTGCAAGTGGAGTGAGATCCATGAGGTGATCTGCTCCTGGACCTCCAGGGAGACCTGCCACCAGGATCCCAGCTTCGGAGGAACAAGGCTGGGCTGGAGGACACCCTTGAGTAGGGGGACTGCGGTTGTTAGCAGGATGTCATGTGGCTCCCTGGCTGGATCTGCAGTGGAGGGGCAAGTCTGTGACCTTTTATTTTGCTTTCAAAGTGCAGGGAGCAGAAGACTCAAGGGACATGTTCAGAGGTGCCCCTGCTATCACCCTTTGGGCAGTGGGTGGCTTGTGGCCTGGGGAGAGGTGCTTGGGAGGAGAGCACAGTGCACCCGCTCTCATTTGTACCCAGCACCTCATGGTGAGAGCTCTGAAGAGAGAGAGGGAGGGCCCAGTGCACTCTCTCTCCCCTTTCAGAGACCTCCTCCCCCTTGCTTCTGGCAGAGTGCCAGTTCAGAGCTCCCACGGAGAGGCCTCTCCTCTGCCAGGGCTGAGCCCCGTCACAGCACAAGCCAAAATAGCTGTCTGGGAGCCTGGGCCCGCGCCGCCCACGCCCCAGCATCTCACGGGTTAACAGCTTGCCTGTCTCTCCTCCCCAGCTTCCCCAGCTTGCTGACATTTTACTGAGGCGGGGGCGATTGTGAAAGGGGGCAAGCTGGTTCCTGCTCCCCAGCCCACGCAGACACCCCGCTGACACAACCTGCCGCCCGCTCACCCTCCTCTGGAAGGCATCCTTAGGGGGCAGACCCTCCTTCCGCCTGTGCAGACATGGGGTTCCTACTATGAGACCGTAAGGAACACACTTGGGGTTCGTGCCACTGCTGAAACCCAGCCATGGAAGACCCAGGGCAACCCCAGGGAGCTCTTCTCCCTCTGGGGTCTCTTTCAAAAATTATTTTAAAATCTTTTACAAAACATTAAATATTTTGCAATTAGAAAAGTACACATGGGGCCGGCCCGGTGGCGCTTCACTGCGGCGGCCCGGGGTTCACCGGTTCGGATCCCAGGCGCGCACCAGTGCACTGCTTGGCAAGCCATGCTGTGACGGCGTCCCATAGAAAGTAGAGGAAGATGGGCATGGATGTTAGCCCGGGGCCAATCTTCCTCAGCAAAAAAAAGAGGAGGATTGGCAGATATTAGCACAGGGCTGATCTCACCAAAAAAAAAAAAACAAGAGTACACAGAATAACATAACACCCACCTCTTAGCTTGGTCAGATCTTTCCATTATGTCATATTTGCTTTAGATAGAGATGGAGGTCCCCTGTCTCCTTGCCCAGAGGAAACCCCCCACAATCCTGATTTTGGTGTTTGTACTCCCATGCCTGTTTTATTTTATTTATTTATTTATTCTTTGTGTGTGTGAGGAAGATCAGCCCTGAGCTAACATCTGCCAATCCTCCTCTTTTTTTTTTGCTGAGGAAGACTGGCCCTGGGCTAACATCCGTGCCCGTCTTCCTCCACTTTATATGGGACACCACGACAGCATGGCTTGACAAGCACTGCGTGGTGCGCGCCCGGGATCCAAACCAGCGACCCCCGGGCCACTGCAGCAGAGCACGCGCACTTAACCACTTGCGCCACTGGCCTGGCCCCTCCCATGCCTGTTTTAAAGTCTCTCCTTCATGGATATGCATCCATAGCAACACACAGTACTGTTTTGTATGGGTTTGCACTTGGTTTAAATGCTATACCGTACATATTCTGAATTGAGGTTTTTCCCTCCATATTGAGTGGAGATTTAACCATCTTGAAACACAAGCTCCAGTGAGCCCATTTTAACTGCCGTATACTATTCCTTTCCGTACGATGCTGTATGGCAGTGTGTGTGCCCAGGCTCCTGTTGATGGACATTTAGGTCGATGGCAGGTTTTTTTGCCGTAGAAGCTATCCTTCAAAGACTGTTCTGGTACACGCTCCTGTGTGTTCTGTCCTCCAATGCTTGGTTACAGGCTGTTGTATCTTCAGCCTAAATACTTGTTGCCAAATTGTGCTCCAAAGTCATCGTCCTCATTTTGAGGCCTCAGGAGTTATTTTCTTTCTTTAAAGTTTTGGTGAACTGAGGAACTGGTTACCATGAACAAACACTGTCTCTGTCAATCTTGCAATAGTCCCATGAGGAGGAGAGGTGGGTGTTACCCCCATTTGTCAGATGAGGAAATGGAGGCTCAGGGTAAGAGACCTGGCTCGAGGTCAGATAGCGGATCAGAGGCAGGACCTCTCTGGACCTTTGAGTCCAAATACTCGGAAAAGACCTTTGTCCCCGCAACCTCACAGAGAGATTTTAGGCAGTTTCTGCCTCAGAGGCAGGAAAACCCCCGTGTGGGGTGCATGGAAGCCTGGGGGGCGGGGTGGGGCCCTGGGGGCTCACAGCTGATTCTGAGAATTTCTTCCAGGGAGTGGAGGAGGGAGCAACGCGGTCAGAAGGTTCAGAGGGGGAGTTAAATTTTGAATGAGGGATGACAGGGGAATGGTGCTCTTGGCAGATGGGGAATGGGAGCCTGCTGCAGACACAGGAGAAGGCAACGAGAGGGACTGTCACCAGAGAAGAGGGAAGTGGGGGCCAGCAGGGGGTTTGTAACACTCCCAGTGGGGGGTAGGGAAACTCAGAGGGAGACATATCGGCCTTCCCATCAGAGATCAACAGAGATCGGTTTCAGTTGCCCCTGAGCCCAGACCAGCAGGCCTCAGCTGTCACTTCTACCCAGTGCTGCAGGAAGGCCTCAGGAGCTGGCCAGCCGCTGGGTCACTGTGCTGGCCTGAAGCCCTTCACTCTCAGCTGGATCCATGAAGCTGAGCCTGGCCCATTCACTTTTCCCTCCATTCACCCTTGAAACCACGTCCGGCACTTCTAGACCCTGGGGATGCAATTACGAGCAATACACGGCCCCGGGGGCTCACAGTCTGGTGGGGAATACAGACTTGTAAACCAACACCGATGGCCCAGAATAACTGAGAAAGGGCCCGAGCGAGCGTGAGAGCAGCTAACCCCCCGGGAGACGGGGCTGGAGAAAACTTTCCGGCAGAGCCAATGTCTGAGCCAGCTCGGAAAAGACGAGAGGAAGAAGATGAAGGAGAATTCACTAGGCACAGGAAGGGAGTGGGATTCCAGGTAGAGAGACTGCCAGGTGCCAAGAGCACAGGCACGAAGAGACCCACAGTACCTTGTCTGACAGAAGCATCTAGAGGGAGAGAGTGCGGGGTTGAGAGCATGGGCCTGGAGCAGACTCCTGGATTGGAATCCCAGCCCTGCCACTTACTAGCTGTGTGACTGCAGACAAGTTATTTAATCTCTTTGTGCCTCAGTTTCCTCATCTGTAAAATGGGGATAATAATACTCTTTTTATGAAATGAAGTGAGCTAATATTTGTAAAATGCTTAGAGTAAGTTATGTATTTGTCAAATAAAATGTAAAAAATATGAGAGAGAGATGGGAGAGGAGGCTGAGAGGCCTATTGACTGCCAGGCCCAGGTCTCTGCGTTTGCTCAGCTGGCAGTAGCAAGCCACTCAAGGGTACATGGGTGCTTTAGAGTGAATTCTGGTGTCCGTGGGAGGATGGCTTGGAGGGAGGCTGTAAAGGAAAGAGTCAGTCAGTCATTCCACAGACATTTCTCTGGGGCCTACCAGGAGCCAGACCCTGAGACCGGGACTGGGGACGTGGAGGAGAGACTGGGGATGTCTCAGCAAGGAGCTCAGACCTAGGGTCCTGGCCCAGCCCCCAGGCATCTGAGGCAGCCCCCTCTCTCCCCTCCTTGCCCCCCACGCTCGCCTGTGACTTCATGTTGCCAAATCCTGCTGTCCAGGTTTTATAAGGAAAGCGGTGGAGAGCGTAGAGTGGGCAGTGGCACCCAGCCCAGAAGGGGGCCTCAGCTGTCACTCTTTGGGTCATCTGGAGAGGAGAGGAGGAAGGTAGCCGCTAAAACAAAGGCTGTTGCCATCCCCTTGTGCCCAACAAAGAGAACTGGCCTGGGCCAGCCTGGGCCCTGTGGTCAGCCGTCGGGTGCAGTACTCGAGGTAGAAGGAGCCCTTCTCTCCCCTTATGGCTCCGGCCCCCTCCCCATGGAATTCCCTGTTCCTTCCTCCTGAGCTGATCAGCAGTAAACACTGGACTCAGTGCCAGGCGCCGTGCTGCGCACACCCAGATGCACTAGACCTGGTCCCTGGCCCCCCAGGAGCTTGTGGTCTGGTGGGTGGGAGGGACGAGGCATATGGACTTGAAAGAATCAGGACTTGCAGGGGTCCAGTGGTAGAGGAGCCAAGTGGATGGTGGGGAGGTATCAGTGGGAGTGATGTATTCTTGGCTGGGGCAGCTATGCGCAGGTGGGATTCTGATATGAGGTGGGGAAGGAGGCCAGTATTCCAGGCAGAAGGTTTGCCATGTGCAAGGACACAGCAGTGAGCTTAGGCACAGCCAGATCGGGGGGCAGAGAACAGGTTGGCTTGGTTAGAACCGAGGGTTTGTGTCGAGGCGTCGGAGAGCCACATGCAGAAGCCACATTTTTCAGGCTGGAGGATTTGGACTTCATTGTGAATCAGTAGTTCCCAAAGTCTGGTCCTGGGGGTGCCCTAGACCCTTTCAGGGGATTGGTGAGGCCAACTATTCTCATAATAATGCTTTCAGAGCTGTGCTTTTCACTGTGTTCATAGATGGTGCAGAAGCAATGGGGGGTAAGACTGCAACCTTTGCACAGGTCAAGGCGGCGGCCCCAACATAAACCGGTAGCCATTGTATCCTTCACCCCACACTCATAGCAACAACAGAAAATGCAGTAAAAACTATTAATTTCATAAAGCCTAGATCCTTGAGTATCCGTCTTTTTAAATACTCTGTGTGAAGAAATGTGAAATGTACATAAGGCACTTTTGCTGCAAACCGACCCACGATGGTTGTCTTTTGCGACTGAATAGCAAGCAGTACCAGTGACTTTCTTAAGGAACCCCATCTTAACTTGAAAGGACACCCGACAGACAAAACTCTCCTGACTTGGGTTTTTGGCAGACATTTTCTCAAAAATGAATGAAGTGAGCTTGTCACTTCAAAAACAGTATCACTGTTGGTTGCTAATGGTAAAATTTGAGCTTTTGAGTGAAAATTAGAATTTTGGAAACCTTGGATCCACCCCCTGGAGCCTGACAGCTTCCCAGGACTTAAAGACTTTTCTGGTGAGATCAGGAGTATGTTAGCAAGTGTGATTTTTTGATATTGCATCGTGAAATGTGTCAACATTTGGAAGATCTGCATAACTCACTAAACCGATATTTTCCAATGACCGATGCTTGATGTTACAAAATTCAAAATGCAAGATAAACCAGTGAAAAGTTCATTTATAGGGCTTCACATTCCACATAGCCTTTAAGAAACTACCACTCATTGGGCCGGCCCCATGGCTTAGCGGTTAAGTGCGCGCGCTCTGCTGCTGGCGGCCCGGGGTCGGATCCCGGGCGCGCACCCACGCACCGCTTCTCCGGCCATGCTGAGGCCGCGTCCCACATACAGCAACTAGAAGGATGTGCAGCTATGACATACAACTATGTACTGGGGCTTTGGGGGGAAATAAAATAAATAAATAAAATCTTAAAAAAAAAAAAAAGAAACTACCACTCATTGTATTTTAGTGTAGTTGCAAAGAAGAATATCCATAATTGCCTGAAAAGGCTATTAAAATACTCCTTCCTTTTCTAACTGCATGTCACTGTGAGGTAGCGTTTTCTTCGTACACGTCAGCCGAAACAGCATATCACAACAGATTGGCTGCAGAGGCAGATATGAGAATCCAGCTGTCTTCTATTAAGCCAGACATCAAAGAGATTTGCAAAAATTTTTTTAAATGCCACTCTTCTCGCTAATTTTTTTGTTTTAGAAAATAGTTTATTTTTCCTAAAAGTATGTTATTTTTCTTAATGTGTCATGGGTTTATTGTTTTTAAAGGAATTAATAATTTAAACACTTCTCAGTTTTAATTTCTACTATGGTAAATATTAATAGCTATAACCCCCATAAACAAAACCTTTTTTGGATCTTTAGTAATTTTTAAGAGTGTGAAGGAGTCGTGGGACCAGGAAGTTTGACAGCTGCCACCCTAGACCCTGGGGAGCTAGGAGTGCATTCTGTGCAGGATGGGCGTGCCACGCCGGCCTCATCTGGACACGAGCCAGGGCAGCTGCAACAGGCCCCTTTGGCGGGGCCAGGAGACCCGGGATCGGGAGTCCCAGCTCAGCCACTTCTGAGCTGTGGACAGTCACAGGCCTCCACGGGCCTCAGGTGCCCTGTCAGTTACCGTAATGCACCAGAGCGGGGGAATTATAGGCCTCCTATCTGATATGCTTGTGAAAAAGTGCTCTGTAAGTTGTGAGACACTTGACAGATATTTATTTTTGTGGTTCTTTTGTCTGGAGCCACTGTTCAGCTGTCTCAGACGCTTTTCCCAGACCCAAGAAGACCTGTCCTGTGGGTAGGAGAGGGCGTTAAGTGGCCAGCTCCACTTCGGGCCTGACCCCAACTTCTCCCTCCCCAGACCTCCCCCCACACCCCCAACCTCCCGGAGCTGAGTCAGGGGCTGCGCTGAAACCGGTGCCAGGTGGAGGGGAGGTCACTGGGCTGTCTGTCACTCAGCCTGGCTCTGGGAACTTTGGGGAGAGAATCCAGGAGGCAAGACTCTTGCACGAGTGTGTGCCCGCCCACCCACCCTCTGCCTGCGCTCGCTGCAGAGCCTGGAGCCACTGCTGGGAGAGGAAGTGCAGTCGGTTACCAATCGGGTTATTTTCATAACGGCTGTCTCAGGCTGGGGGGAGGAGGGTGGTGAGGGGGAGGGGGCAGAGGAGCAGCCACAGCCGCTCGCTCTCCAAACTAGGACTTGCTGAGCCAGAGGCCAGCAGCCTGGAGCTGGAGCCAGAGCCGGGGCTCGCCCGCCCACGGGGACCCCGGCCCCCACCCGCCTGCCCACCTCCTGCCTGCCACCCTGCCTTCCAGATCAGGTCAAAGGGGGCTCCCCGCAACCCTTCTTTGTCTTCTGCTTCCTGCCTCCTCTGTCTCTCCGGGTGGGTCTGGGGAGGGGTGGATCAGGGTGGGCCCAGGCACTGCCATCCCTAGATGAGGCTTCTGAAGCTGATGGAAGGGGACAGAGACAGGGAAGGTGGAGCTCCCGCCGCCCAGCCCAGGAGCCGGGCAGGCCCTATGGAGGTAAACACTACTGGCCTGCTCAACTTTACTGCGCAGCCCTGGCCCACCTGCTCCCCGCTGTGCATTTTTGTTTCATTTTGTTTTTTGGCAGGATCCCCTTGGTGAGTAGAGACCTTGGGGAGTCTGGGACCCTGCCTCGCCAGTCCCCGCCACCTTCCCTCCTACTTGGGGGCTGTGGGAGCAGAGCAGCCAGAGGTGGCTTCTGCCCAGCCGCCCCCTGGGGAGGCAGCTCCAGGCCCTTGCTGTGGGGCTGCTGGAAGAGGGGCCGCCGTTCACCATTCCCAGCCTGCACTCAGGAGATGGGCGTGTGGGGCTCTGCCCGCAGCGTGGAACAGGCACTCGAGCGGAATCCCACAGGGTGTCCTGTGCGGGCACCTCTGGAGGCAGGGGAGTTCCTGGGGGCCGGGCCTGGGACCAGGGGCAGAGGGCATGCCTCACAGCTGAGCAGACACCAGGTGGCTTGGCTGCCAGGCTCTGTTCCTCATGGGTGGGTGGTGGCCACCCTGGGTACTCCTGCTTCCCTTTCTGGGTTCCCACCCTGCCATGGGCAGAGACAAGCCCAGGAGGTGGCATGATCCACATGCCCTGGTGTCTGCTGTGGGTGTAGGCCCCTACTCTCTGCCGGGTGTCATATCCTCAGGTACTTTATCCCATCATCTCATCAGAACATCCCTATGCCAGCCTTCTGAACTAGTGGTATCATCCCCCTTCTGCAGGTGAGAATACTGAGACTCGGAAAGGTTAGTTGATCAGCCCAGGAAAGCAATGGCAGATGCAGGGTTCCAAAGCCTTTGGGCTTTTCCACTTGCAGCTAACATAGGGGGTGAGATGGTCTGGGCCAGGAGGTGACGTGTCCCGTCCTTTCTCGCTGGGGCACTCATACCTGCTGACCCCCACTGGCAGGTGCCTTAGCTCGGCTGCCCGCAGCCCTGCTTGCTGCCGCTCCTCAAGACAGCGTGGCCAGACACCACTGCGCATGTCTCTCCTGGACCACCTTTCGTCCTCCCCAGCCCCCAACAGCCAGCTGGAGGTTGATGGGGCCCCTGAGTGCTTTCCCATCCTGTCCCCTTTGGGTGTGACAGGCTTCCCCCAGGCCTCCCACCGGGAGGCTGAGGGATAGCCGTTTTGCTCTGCTCTTGGTGTCAGAACCCTGTGGGGCCTCCTCCAGTGACCTTTACACATACTGTGTGGTGTGTTGAAAGTGACAGAGCGGGAGGTGAGAAGAAGCTGCTGCTCTGAGCTGTGCTGTGGGAAAAGGCTCCAGGCCCAGGCAGAGGGAAGGCTGGGACAGGCCGGAAGCTAGGCTGGGCTTCCGACCAGACCCAGGAGAAGGCTCAGCAGAGATAGGAAGTCAGGAGTCAGGCAATTGCTGACCAGAGGACACAGGTTTCTATGGAGACCAGAGGAACAGGAAGCATGGGGCCTGGGTGAAGGGACAGGGGGAGCGTAGAGGCGTGGGTGCCTGGCAGGAGAGCTTGTCATAAAATGTCAAATCTGCCAGTCTGACAGCCCTCTTGAGCAAATAAGGAAACTGAGGCCTGTGAGGGGACAGCTTTGCACATGGGCACACAAAACTGGCCTAGCCTGCCTTGCTCCCTACTTGAGTGACTACACCATAGGGCAGCCAAGGAGACTCCAGGATAGACGTGGATTTGGGGCTGCCCGGCAGGGTGTGGGCCAGAGCGCTGTGGAGCACCCGTAAGCTGCCCCTGGGTCGTGAGGCAGGTGTGCAGGTGACCTCTTCCTCCTGGCACCTCTCGTCAGTGTGGGTTCAGGGCAGTAGGCAGGGCCCAACCCTCAGCACCTCCCCCACTGACTGTGGCCTTTTGTTTTCTGGGTGACACTAGCATCAGGCGCTGTGTCCGGCTGACTAATCTCCTCCAGTCTGGGCAGCTGTCACAGGGCAGCCTGACGAGACGGGTGGGGAAAGCTGACACCCCGGGGGAGTGCTGGCAGGCTGGTGCCCTGGCAGCAGTGGGCAGCTGGGCCTTCAGGCTCCTCTTCCTGGGTGCAGGGCAGACCTGGGCTCGGGTCCCGGCTCTGGCACTGACCAGCCGGGTGACCTTGAATATGTTCCAGCACCTCTTCAAGCCTCAGTTTCCTCATCTCTATAATGGAGCCATTGGTCCTTCCTGCCTACAGGGTTGTGGTGGGGATGAAACGAGATGATGAATGGAAGTGCTTAGCCCAGGGCCTGCCCCACAGTAGATGTTCAGTAAATGGGACGATTGTTGTTCTTGCTATGGTTCCCTTCCCTACCCCATCCCACTTTAGTCCCAGCCTTGTGGCCCAAAAGGGAAGACCCTACTCTCCTCCGCATCTCTGGGGTGCAGGCTTTGCCTTCGGGTAGACTTGGGTTCCAGCCTAGGCTCTACACTGACTAGCTGTGGACTGTGGGCAAGTTACCTCTTTGTGCCTGTTTCCCATCAGGAATGCCGCGTGACACAGTACCTGTTCTTTGGGTTTGCTATGGTTTATGAAACGATGTACATGTTTGTAAGGGGCTCAGCAGCGGGCCTGACACATGCGAGCTCTCAGTAAATGTGAGCCGTGATGATGCTGATTTTGGGAGGACGCCAAGAGCTCTCTGCCCACAGAGCTCGCCTCCTGCCCTCTCCCTGTCACCTGCAGGGGAGGAGGACTGTAACAGGCAGGGCCCAGGAGCCAGGCAGTCTCAGGCACTGCCTCCCCAGGCACAGCTGCCTCCACTGCTCCCTGATCACAGGAGCTCAGACACCTTGGCACCCATCCACCTCCCCCTGGGGACCCCTGCACCCATCCAGGGCTGTGGCCTGATGCTGCCTGCCCAGACCCACCCAGTCAAAGAGTGTGGTGGGTGGGTGGGAGGAGTAGGCACCAGACATGTGGCCGAGGCCTGACTCTTCAAGTCCGTCATCTCCCACCGTTTGTCCAGGGCTCCCACCCACCACGCCTGACTCTGCCAGGCCCTCAGCAGGCAGAAGTATTTCTCCTGTCAGCCCCAGGCGGATGTCCCACGGCCGTGATGGACCCTCCTGTGGCTGCCAGGGCCCAGGAGAGCACCTGATGGCAGGACACAGGCATCCCTGGGCTCTCTGGGGGCATTGCCCCCTGAAGCATACCTGGCTTCCTGCCCTTCCCCCAGCGTTAGGGAGAGGTGAGGGCGCAGGTGGTCCCAGCGGCCTGTGACAAAGGGGCTGCAGGAGTAGGTGAGCGGGCGAAGGAGGCGGAGCATGTGTTCAGAACAGGTCAGAGGATGGCTGGAGCAAGGACGGTCACCAAAGGTCCTACCTCCCTGCAGGAGGGAGCTCCGGGCAGCTCAGTGTTTGGGATTTTGAGAGTTGGAGCTTCTGCCTTGGCCCCAGGACAAGGTGCCGTTCACCGGCTCCCGCAGTGGCAGAGCTGGGTGGGTTTTCACGTCACCCATCATCACACGTGGGGGCATCCGTACTCTGCCTCTTCAGAAGGGTGAGACAGAGCAGTCTGGTTCCAGAAAAGTCCTTACTGTCAGCTCCTCAGAGATACAGACACGCACTCACACCCAGAATGCAGAAGGCTGTTCTCTTAGCTCAGGCCTCTTGCTGCTTCCCATAGGAAGTCCCCGTGGGTGAAGGCGGCGGTGCCTTCTCTCCCGTGCAGCCAGCTCTCCAGTTCTCTGAGGGCCTCATCTCCCCTGGGTCCTTTTTTTTTTTTTTTTTGTGAGGAAGATCAGCCCTGAGCTAACATCCACACCAATTCTCCTCTTTTTGCTGAGGAAGACCGGCCCTGAGCTAACATCTATTGCCAATCCTCCTCCTTTTTTTTTTTTTTACCTTTTCCTCCCCAAAGCCCCAGTAGATAGTTGTATGTCATAGTTACACATCCTTCTAGTTGCTGTATGTGGGATGCCGCCTCAGCATGGCCGGACAAGCAGTGCGTCGGTGCGCGCCCGGGATCTGAACCCGGGCCACCAGTAGCAGAGTGCTGCACTTAACCAGGCCAGCCCCCTCCCCTGGGTCCTTTGATCCCTGAGTCAGATGTGAGACCCTCTCCATTTCCGCGTGCGACCCTCAGCCTGACCCAAGACTGGGGCCAAGAGAGTCTGGGGGTCTTATCAGGACTGAGTTTCTTTTCAGAGAGGCTTGTGTATGCCTTGGTTTGTGCCGTGTCCCAGGAACAGACACCTAAACCTAACCTGCCCCATGTTGGTGGCAAAACAAAATCCCAACGAGGGGGAAAGCCTTGCTCTCGCCCTCAGTCTAACTAGTCCAACTCCAAACTGGAACCCAGGCCTCCTCCCGAATTCCAGCTTCCTTTTTCTTTTCTTTTCCATCAGCTTCAGGCAGGGGAGCCAAAGTCCTTTAGAGGCCAGGGCTTTGTGGATCGTGGTGTCTGGATAGGGGAAGCCCCCTCCTACCCCTTACTCCTGGCGCAGCCTGGCGGTGTAACCAAGGAGAGCGCCGGTGCTTCCCAAAGCGGGAAATCTGTGCTCCCCTGAGGATTCTCTTGTACCCTCAAACACCCCATTGATGGGGGTCAGAGGCTGTTGTCCCCCACCCTCCCAAGTGTCCCCTCTCTGCTCAAAGGGCAGAGGCTGTGACCGGGCTCCTGGGCACAGGATGGGCCGTGACCTGGCCCAGCTCCTGATGCTCCCGGTCTCTGTGCCCAACAGCCACCCGCCTGCCCCTGCCATGGAGACCTTCTTTAGGAGACACTTCCAGAGGAAGGCGCCAGGCCCTGGAGAGGGGCAGCGGCGGCCCAGCGGCGTGGGGCTGCCCACGGGCAAGGCCCGGCGCCGCTCCCCTGCCGGGCAGGCCTCCTCCTCGCTGGCACAGCGGCGCCGCTCCAGCGCACAGCTCCAGGGCTGCCTCCTGGGCTGCGGGATGGGGTCCCGGGGCACCAGGCGCCGGCGCTCCAGCACCACACCCCCCGCCTGCAACCCCCGCTTCATCGTGGATGAGGTGCCCACCCCACAGCCTGCCACTGTCGGGGCCCAGCTTCTGGGCACACCTCTGCTGTTGGCCAGGCTCGTGGGCATGAATGAGGAGGAGGAGGAGGGGGAGAGTGTCCAGGAGGAGGATGTGACAGTTGCAGCGTTGAGTGTGGCCCAGCCAGGCACCGAGAGACCAGGGCCACCCGCACACCAGGGCGCCCATCCCCTGCTGCCCGTGCCCCGCTGCCTGCGCCGGCGCCGTGCCTCCTCCCACCTGCTCCCTGCTGACGTGGTGTACGACTCTGCCCTCTGGGGCCTGCACGGTTACTACCGGCGCCTCAGCCAGCAGCGGCCTTTGGGCCAGCACCCTGGCCCTGGGGGCCGAAGAGCCTCAGGCACCCCAGCCAGCCCCGCGATGCCCGCCCGTGTGCGCCCACTTTCCCGCAGGCGCCAGGTAGCCCTACGGCGCAAGTCAGCTGGACCCCAGGCCTGGAGCACTCTGCTTGCGTAGGTATAGCTGTGGCTGGCAGGGCGAGTGGTGCAGCCTCCAAGGGGGCTGCCGCGGAGCAAGGACCTCGAGGCTCTGCCTGGCCTGAGGGCACCCTGCTTTGCAATAGCTTCGGGCAGTGCCCAGCAGCCAGCGCGCCCCAGAAGGGCCGTGAGGAGGGCAGAGTCTCCTAGAGGGGTCCTCTCAGAGTCTTGGGCTGCCGTGGGGGGTCCTCTACCGTCGCCACTGCTGTCCCTGCCTTGGCCTTGGAGTGAGGTCACAGTGAGGGCAGAGATCCCAGGTGAGGGGGGAAGGAAGCAGAGTTGCCAAGTGCTCAGCTGGCCTCAGCTGTCTCCTTTTCTGTAGGAAAGCCATCACCAAGTCGGGCCTTCAGCACCTGGCACCCCCTCCTCCCACTCCCGGGGCCCCGTGCAGCGAGCCAGAGCGGCAGATCCGGAGCACTGTGGACTGGAGCGTGAGTGGCTGGGTGCCGACAGGGGCAGAAGGGTACCAGCCCCCACAGGGCTCTGGGAGCAGTCGGGGGTGGAGGTACTGTGGGCAGCTGCGAGAGGAGTGCGTGGGCCTGTGGGATGGGGGCAAACCTCCTGGGGTGGCCACATTTGAGCCAAGCCTTAAAGAGTAGGGACAGTGGGGAAAACGGGGTGGCGTAAAGTAAATTGTGGCAGCTGGAGCAGGTTTGTCTTGGGAGAGAGAGGGTTGGTGGGGCAGGGCAGGGGTGACTGGTGAGCTGGGCGGCAAGCATGCACTGAGCATGTTTGTCCCATGGTTTAGGAGTCAGCAACATATGGGGAGCACATCTGGTTCGAGACCAACGTGTCGGGGGACTTCTGCTATGTTGGGGAGCAGTACTGTGTAGCTAAGATGCTGGTGAGTGCACTGTGTGCGGCACGCTGCCCCCTGGTGGTGGAGCAGGGTCTAGATGCCTCTAGGCCAACCCCTGCTGGCTGGACACCTGCAGTCCTTCCAGGGGAAGGTGAGAACAAGGCTCTCACCTGAGCACCCCTGCTGTGGGCTGCCCGAGGATGGCAAGAGGAATGGGAGCTGTGTCCCAACGCCAGGAACCAAGAGTGGGGGTTCCTGGGGCACACGGAGGGCTGCTGTGCTGGGGCAGATGTGAGGATTCCTTGGCCTGCCCTGGAGTAGCATCCTGGACGGAGCCACCTGGTGCCTCAAGGGCCCCCTCGCTCTTTGGTGCAGCAGAAGTCGGTGTCCCGGAGAAAGTGTGCAGCCTGCAAGATCGTGGTGCATACCCCCTGCATCGCACAGCTGGAGAAGGTGAGTGTGGTTGCTTGGCCTTTCCCGCCCCGCCCCTCCGGCTGCTGAAGCCCTCTCAGCACACACGTGTGCCTGCACACGCGTATTCACGTTCCACAAACATCACCTGCTAGGGGTGCCACAGCATGCGTGGTGGTGAAGAGCCAGGGACCTTGGAGCCAAAATACCTACGTTGAATCCTGGCTCCCCGTTTATTAGCTGCTGTATCCTCACTGCCTGGAACAAGCCTGGCACAGAGCGCAGCTCATTGACTGTTACTCAGCGGGATGAATTAATGAATGATGGCCATGACACCTTTCATCAGTATCAAAACTACGAAGGGGCCGTTGCCTCGCCGAAGCTTGATAACTCAGCTGCAGCTAGCTGGTCCTGTGTAGCCCCAAAGCCTGGTTCTGTCCCCTACACGCTGCCACCATAGAGACCTTTCCCCAAGGACCACGTCCACAGTGTGTCTGCAGCTAGGGGCGTGTCTGGGCCCCGTGCTTCTAGAGGGAGGTAGCAGGAATGCTGGGCGGGCGGGTCCAGGCAGAGGGTGGGAAGGCTGCCGTGGCCACTCAGGGCTCCCCAGGCAGCAGAGATGCAGACCAGCGTACGGGAAAGCCTGTCGGACTGGGAATGGCGTGAACAAGGCTAACGTGGGCTTCATCCTTAGCCCCTGACTCACAGAGTGAGGCTTCCCTACACCTGTGCTAAGGCCGAAGCAGGGACAGTTAGGAAAAGAGAAACAAATGCAGGCCCAGGCATTACAGACCCGCCCCTGCTAAGAAGAAAATCAAACCAGGGTTCCACGAATTAGCTCAAGGTCTCCAGGGACCAGTCAGCATAGGTCTGCCAGCAAGGACCGGGCTGCCGGCTTGTGCCTGGGTTGGGAGTGCTGGAGGTCAAGGGAAGATACAGGAGGAGTAATGGAGGTGCTGTTCTAGTGGGGAGATGGACAGAAACCCCTAGTCTCTCCCCATGCCAGGATACTGGGCAGAGGAAGGAAGGATTCCTTCTGGCTGATGGAGAGGAGACAGGGATGCATGAGGGCTTCTGAGAGGAGGTGTCTCATGTTCTGAGGGCTCCCTGGATGATCTGGGGCTATCCCTACCTTGTGAGGATGACTCTGACTGACCCTGTCCTACAGCGGGTGGCCATGTGCCTGACCCTGAAGGGAAGTTCTGACGTCTTGGTGGTCTTGCAATGTTTCACAGATCAATTTCCGCTGTAAGCCGTCCTTCCGTGAATCAGGCTCCAGGAATGTCCGGGAGGTAAGTGCCCAGGGTGGTTAGGGGCAAGGAGGCCCCAGGTTTCCTGAGGGGACCTCTCGGCAGTGTCTCCAGAGTGCCACCAGGGGGCACTCCTTCTAGGCTGCCTTGGGGCCCAGGAAGGTGCAAGGGATGAGGCTCTCAGAAGGTCTCAAAGGGGAAGCCTGGCTGGCCCTGCCTGCAAGGGGTGGGGACCGCATGCCTCTCTGTCCCCCTCTGAGCCGTAGCCCTGCTCAGGGCCACAGAGAGAAGTCTGCAGCCCCTTCTCACCTCATGCACAGGACTGCAGAGAGCTTCCTGCAGCCTCCACCCCCATCATGGATAGATTGAGGGGTGCAGGCCATGCTCAGGGCTGGTCCCCCCACCCCTCCCTCCCTCCCATGATACTTCTCTCCCCCTCCCCCAGCCAACCTTCGTGCGGCACCACTGGGTGCACAGGCGACGCCAGGATGGCAAGTGTCGGCACTGTGGGAAGGTAAGGGGGCCTGCCCACTGGACCCGGGCCCCATGCTGTGTGTCCAGTGTGGCCTGTCCCTCACTGTGTCCCCAGAGTGCAGAGTCCCAGGCTCACTCTCAGCCTGGCTGCAGCGCCCAGTCAGTTCTCAAACACCCCGGTCTCCGAGCTGAGCAGGAGAGCAGGGAGCGTGTCGAGATCGCTTTGAGGTCATGAATGAGCCCTCTGAGATCATACAGATGTACTCCTCCGTTAACTCCCAGATGTTTGTTGAGCGCCTGTTGGGTGCGAGCAGCGAGCTGGGCAGAGGGTTCCTGCCCTCCTGGAGGAGGGCGTGGCTCGAAGGCGGGCTCTGCAGGCCGTGTTCCTGAGCACAGTCTGCAGTGGTTTTGTTCAGTTATTTGTGTTTGCTTCTTGTGTCTGTCCTCAGTAAGCGTAGGCTCTGAGAGGTATTGGGGCTGTCACTCTTTCCTCCATTTAGCCTCAGTGCCCAGCACAGAGTGGACACGTAGTGGGCCCTCAGTATGTGTTTGTGGAATGAACAAGGAATGGACGTGACAGGCACTGTGAAGATGGATAAAGCACTCTGAGAGTGCTCGGGGGGCCTTTGAGGGGGTCTGAGGCAGGCAGGAGTTCGCTGTAGACCGTCTCTAGCAGATCGCACATGCACACCCCACACTTTGCAATCAGCTTCAAAGAGTCTGGGCCCCTGGCTAAGCCTCCCTGCTCCAGGGGCTTATCGTATAGTTGTGGTCAGTCTCCCTGGGTGGACAGAGGTTGGCACAGAAGAAGGGCTGGTCGGCTGCTCTGGTCCGGCTCCTGGTGCCCCAGCTACCGTGTCCACCCTAGGGCTTCCAGCAGAAGTTCGCCTTCCACAGCAAGGAGATTGTGGCCATCAGTTGCTCCTGGTGCAAGCAAGCAGTGAGTGGTGCTCGCCCTGCCCCCGCCCTGCCCCTGCCCCCCGTGCTGCGCTGGGGTCCCCGGGTCTCAGCTCGGCCCTGCTCAGCTGCACCCCCCTTCCTCCAGTACCACAGCAAGGTGTCCTGCTTCATGCTGCAGCAGATCGAGGAGCCGTGCTCCCTGGGCGTCCACGCTGCTGTGGTCATCCCGCCCACCTGGATCCTCCGGGCCCGCAGGCCCCAGGTGAGTCCTGCCTGCACCCTTGACACCCCACACCCACTTGGGGTCTGCCAGCCACCCCAGCCCACCCAGCTTGTCACCAATGCCCCTGCTTCCCTTGCAGAATACCCTCAAGGCAAGCAAGAAGAAAAAGAGAGCGTCCTTCAAGAGGAAATCCAGCAAGAAAGGGCCCGAGGTTAGACCTGGGGCCTGGCGGGCAGCTGGAGGGGGCAGGAGTGATGGGCCTGTGTCTCAGAATACTGAGCCTGCTGGGCCCAGGCTGCTGGCTCAGCCTTCCGTGGGTCAGTTTGGGCTCTGGGGCCCTGAGGCGGGTGGGAGATCAGATCTGAATTGCCTCTCTATGGCCAGGCCCATAGTAAGGTCTGACCCGGAAGTGGTACATGAGGGGGCACCACTGAGGATGGGGGTGGGGTCCACCAGGACAAGAAAGAGCCTTACACCCTCTCTGTGTCTCCAAGGAGGGCCGCTGGAGACCCTTCATCATCAGGCCCACCCCGTCCCCCCTCATGAAGCCCCTGCTGGTGTTTGTGAACCCCAAGAGTGGGGGCAACCAGGTACGCATGGCCTCCCCCTCTCCACTGAGAGCCTTGGGGGAAGGGTGGGGTTACGCCCCGTCCAGCAACTGTTCCCAGGTTCCACTGCAGGCTTCTGCCCCATCCCTCTTTCCCAGGGGTCCTGAGAAAATCTGATCCCGTCTCCACCCCACACTCCACAGCCATCTCCTTCTCCCTGCGCTTCTCCTCCTCAGCCCGCCACCCCTGACTGCCTCCTCCCTGTCCCTCATGGCTCCTGGTCCCCCACAGGGCGCTAAGATCATCCAGTCTTTCCTCTGGTATCTCAATCCCCGACAAGTCTTTGACCTGAGCCAGGGAGGGCCCAGGGAGGCGTAAGTACTTGTCAAGGCTCTGTGGGGACAGTGGCGGGGCTTGCCTGGCACTGGGGGTATGGCACACATACCCTGACCCCGTTCCTGTCTTCTGACCCCAGGCTGGAGATGTACCGCAAGGTCCACAACCTGCGGATCCTGGCGTGCGGGGGCGACGGCACGGTGAGTTCTCCTCCCTCTCCCGGCCCGAGCCTGGGCCTGAACCTGGGCCCCGCTGGCCTGACGTGGCCTCTCCTGCTCTGCTCCCTCCAGGTCGGCTGGATCCTCTCCACCCTGGACCAGCTGCGCCTAAAACCGCCACCGCCTGTTGCCATCCTGCCTCTGGGCACTGGCAACGACCTGGCCCGTACCCTCAACTGGGGCGGGGTAAGAGCCCACAGGAGGAAGGGGAGCCGGGAGCGGGCCGTGCGGTGGGGGTGGCCTGTCCCCAGGGGGAGCTCAGTTCCTGCTTCCTCCCATCAGGGCTACACAGACGAGCCAGTGTCCAAGATCCTTTCCCACGTAGAGGAGGGCAACGTGGTGCAACTGGACCGCTGGGACCTCCATGCCGAGCCCAACCCCGAGGCGGGGCCTGAGGAGCGTGACGAGGGCGCCACCGACCGGGTGGGTCAGCCAGGGCCGGAGTAGGGCTGTGGGGGGTGAGAGGGCCCTCCACACCTCGGTGTCTGGTGTTCCCAGGAGACCTGGGCTGGGCCCCACTTTCCCACTTGCTGGTTCTGGGACCTTGGGCGAGTCTCTTTATTTCTCCAGACTTGGCTTCTTCATCCACACGGAGGGAATAATGGTCCTCACCTCACAAGATAGTTGTTATTAAGCTACTCGGCACATATTTACCAAGTACCTAGTACCTGCCAGGCCCCGTTCTAAGCAGCGAACAACACACAGTCCCCGGTCTCATGGAGCTCCCACAGAATAGGGCATGTCGGGGAAGGAAAGCCAGGGAAGAGTGCCAGCCGAGCGAGGGCTGCCCCTGTGTGCAGGGCACTCAGGAGCCTTGCGGGAGCTGAGGGGGCAGAGCCTGAGGCAGGCAGGCAGGCTGGGGGAAGAGCTTTCTGGGGGATCCTGTTAACGGTGTGGAAAGGCCTCTGGAAATGCACAGGCCAAGCAAGCGAGGTGGCCCCTGGAGGCCCAGCCCTCATGCCGGCCCCTTGACCTTTTCCAGCTGCCCCTGGACGTCTTCAACAACTACTTCAGCCTGGGCTTTGACGCCCACGTCACCCTGGAGTTTCACGAGTCTCGAGGTTGGCAGCCTCATGCTGAGGGGCCTTGGGAGGCTGGGGAGGGAGGGATACAGGACCTTGCCTTACCAGTAAAAGGCACTCATTCCCAGCCCTCCTCCCCACCACGCCTGGGAAGCCCCAGCAGGCTCGGAATGACTGACTGTCCCCCATTTCTTGTCGCTAACCAGAGGCCAACCCAGAGAAATTCAACAGCCGCTTTCGGAACAAGATGTTCTATGCCGGGGTGAGTCTGGGGTCTGCCAGCAGCGCCCCCCCCCACGCACGCCTGTTCTGCCACCCGTGCCCACCTGTGTCTGCCAGGCCACAGGGCGCCTGCAGGGCAGCGGTGAGGAAAGGCCCCTGTCACCAGATGGTGACGCCCTCTGTCTCCCACAGACAGCCTTCTCCGACTTCCTGATGGGCAGCTCCAAGGACTTGGCCAAGCACATCCGGGTGGTGGTGAGCATGGGGCCAAGCCGGCAGGCAGAGTGGGCGGCCCAGCTGGGAAGCAGACTGCCTCGGCCGGCTCGTCTGCCCCCAACACCCACCCCTGTCCTGCCTCCAGTGTGACGGAACTGACCTGACCCCTAAGATTCAGGACCTGAAACCCCAGTGCATTGTTTTCCTGAACATCCCCAGGTGAGGAGGGGAGGGCACTGTGTGGGCCCTGCTGTCTCCATCCTGAAGGACCGTCCTCGGAAGCCCGCCCTGTTGCCCTCCCTCTAGGTACTGTGCGGGCACCATGCCCTGGGGCCACCCTGGGGAGCACCACGACTTCGAGCCGCAGCGGCACGATGATGGCTACCTCGAGGTCATTGGCTTCACCATGACGTCCCTGGTGAGTGGCTGGCATGCGGCCTGCCTGGAGCCCTGGCTCTGCTTCGACCCTGCCCTGTCCCCACAGTGCCCAGTAGCTGGCCCCAAGGTGGAAGGGGGGTCACCAAGCTTCCCTTCTCTGGCTGGGGGCTCACTGTCTCCTTCTCTCTCTGACGTGAGTGATTTTCAACCTCTGTCTGGGAGAACACTTTCATCCACCCCCTCTGACTGGGAATCACCTCACTGCATCTGTCTGGATCTCACCTTCCCACCCCGCTCTGACTGGGGTCTCGCCCTCCCTCCCCTCTCTGACTGGGGTCTCGCCCTCCCTCCCCTCTCTGACTGGGGTCTCGCCCTCCCTCTCCTCCCTGACTGGGGTCTCGCCCTCCTTTCCCCCTCTGACTGGGGTCCCACCACCCCCACCCTGGCCCCTGACCCGAGCCTTCTGCACCCACAGGCAGCGCTGCAGGTGGGCGGGCACGGTGAGCGGCTGACGCAGTGCCGTGAGGTGTTGCTCACCACGTCCAAGGCCATCCCGGTGCAGGTGGACGGCGAGCCCTGCAAACTCGCAGCCTCACGCATCCACATCGCCCTGCGCAACCAGGCCACCATGGTGCAGAAGGCCAAGCGGCGGAGCGCCGCGCCCCTGCATAGCGAGTATGTCCCCCCCTCCACGTGCCTTGAGCCCTCTGCCCCTTGCTGAGCCTTGGTTTCCCCATCTGGAAAGGGGGTAACAGTCCCTCTGCCCCGGAGCAGTAGGGGGGCACTTGCTTTGGTGCCCGGCAGGGCCCTTGCCGAGGCCCCTGTTGTCCTCCCTTCCCTCAGCCAGCAGCCGGTGCCCGAGCAGCTGCAGATCCAGGTGAGCAGAGTCAGCATGCACGACTACGAGGCCCTGCATTACGACAAGGAGCAGCTCAAGGAGGCCTGTGAGTGGCAGGGAGGGCTGGGGGGAGCGCTGAGGGCAGGGCAGTGGGATACAGCCGGCGCTGACGGCCCACTCTGTCCTCCAGCTGTGCCACTGGGCACTGTGGTCGTCCCAGGAGACAGCGACCTGGAGCTTTGCCGCGCGCACATCGAGAGGCTCCAGCAGGTGAGGTGGGGCCGGGAGCCTGCCCTGTGCTGTGCCACTGCTCGGGCTGTTCTCTCCCAGCCCTGGCCTCTGCTTCTCTCCACAGGAGCCCGAAGGTGCTGGAGCCAAATCCCCGACGTGCCAGAAACTGTCCCCTAAGTGGTGCTTCCTCGACGGTGAGTGGCCCTGAGGGCCGGCTCCTGGCAGTCCCGGGCTGTGTCCTGCCCCCTCCCTACGGGATCCTGGGTTGGGGCAGCAGAAACCCTGGGCCTGGACAAGGGCTCCTTCATCCTCGGCCAACTAACTGTCTGCCCGCAGCCACCACTGCCAGCCGCTTCTACAGGATCGACCGGGCCCAGGTGAGCAGCTGCCGTCCTGTTCCATCCTCAGCTGGTTCTGGGGCACCCGCTGTCCCTCTCCTGGGAAGCCTTCCTCGGCTGCCCGCCCTTCCGCAGAAGGGCTCACCCTGTCCTCATCGTCTGTAGTGTGTCCACACTTGTCCATGTGCATGGATGGGGCGTGGCCCTGCCCTCCAGGCTGGGATGCACAGGGATGGTGCTGACAGGAAAAGGGAGCTGGCCTACCCAGAAAAGGATGGCTGGCTGGGTGGGAGGGCCTCCAAGCACAGGTGCCACCCAGGGAGACACAGACTGAAAGGCACTTCTGGCCAGGGGCCAGGTCACCTGGGGGAAGGCTTAGTGGTGGGCAAGGGCTGGCAAGCTGGTGGGCCCAGAACATAGAGGTCAGGGGGCTGGGCTTGGGTGGCAGGAAGGAGAGGAGGTGAATGGAGAGGTGAGGGGAAGAGGGACTGGCAGGGCCGCTCACCTGGCTGCCTCCCGTCGGTGTTCGCGCTCACAGCAGAGCGTCTGCCGGCCTGGCTGCCCCTTCACCCCCACCGTCAGCTACCTGGAAGGCCATGAGCCTCGGCCCTGACCCTCGGCCCTGACCTCCCCACACACAGGAACACCTCAACTACGTGACCGAGATCGCACAGGACGAGATTTACATCCTGGACCCAGAGCTGCTGGGGGCATCAGCCCGGCCTGACCTCCCAACACCCACTTCCCCTCTCCCCACCTCACCCTGCTCACCCACGCCCCGGTGAGTCCCCAGTCTCCTCCGGTCCCTGGCTCTTGTGTTCCATTCTTCAGCCCCTGCCCAGTCCCCCCACCCCCCCACTCACTGGCAGCAAACCCAACCGGCCAAAGCCCTCTGCCCCCGTGAAAGGGGCGTCTCCACCCATCTGCCGCTGGCCAAAGACCTGGGCTCCCTCCCTGACTTCTCCCCCCACACCTCGCCCCAGCTCTAACCCTTCCTTCCACAAGTCCTGTGCTCTCCCCCAGCATCTGAGCACACCACCCATCCAATCCACAGCACCCCTGGCTTCCTGCTCTCCTACTCCCCAGCCTAGAATCTTCTCTGCCAGCACCCTGCTGTCGTGTACCCTCCCCATGTCACTGCTCATTTCAGGTCTTTCATCACGCAGCCTGAGCCTGGCTGTCTCTGACCTCACCAGCGCCGCCCCCATCACCACAGTCCACCCCACTCGCCTCTGGGTCCCTTGGGACCTCAAGTCTGCCCCCCTCTGTACTTGTCCTTGCTGCCTCAAACCCTCTTCCCCGTTCTCCACAGAGCTGCCCCCTCCATTCAGACCTCCGCTCCCGGGCTCCCTCCTCAGAGAACTCCCGGGAGCCCCACCTGAAGTGGCTGCTCGTTACACTACCCTGCCTTGTCCTCTCCATGGCACCTCTGCTCTCTCAGAATACCTCATTTATGTGTTGACTTGTTTGTCCCCAACTAGAATGTAAGCTCCGCGAGGGCGAGTTCTCCCTGCGTCTCTGTGCTCATGCTGTATGGCCAGGGCCTGGAACAGCACGCTGTGTGGGAGGCACTCAATAAACTGTTGAAAGAACGAAGGGTGCCCCCGGTTGGGGCCGGGGAGGGCGACAAGCTGGCCTGTGCTGCAGCCCTGTCACATCTCGCCTACTCTGTTTGCAGGTCACTGCCAGGGGATGCTGCGCCCCCTAAAGGTGAGGCCTCTCCCTGCAGGGCCCCTCCCTTCTCCCTGGTCCTCCGATGGAGGCTCGGTGGGGCAGGGTGAGCGCATACACAGCCCCACACAAATGTGACTGTGAGGTCCACGTGGTCACATATACCACGAGCCCAGCCCTTGGCACACGATAGTGCATCATGAGAATGGTCATGCCCCTCCACACGCCAGGCCTCCAGGGTAACGGGCAGGTGTTCTGTGCAGGTGAAGAGCTGATTGAGGCCACCAAGAGGAACGACTTCTGTAAGGTACTGGCGCCAGGGGCCAGGCTGCTCCCCCTGGACAGCCCTTCAGGCCCCGGGATGGGGCCTCTGGGTTGGGCCAAGAGCTGACCTGTTCAGGCGCTGGCATCTGTCCTCGTCTGGCCCTCTGTGGGGTCTCCATGGTGACTGTCCTATTGCACCTTGCCCCTGTCCAGCCCACAATTGGTGTCCCTTCATAGGGGCTTCCTAGCTCAGTCTGTCCCCAGTGCTCAGAAAGGAGGGAGTCAGAGGGACTGCAGGTTCCAGGCTTGGTTATCAGTGCTCCAGGGAGTCCATGGGCATCTGGGGTGAGAGAAGCCCATTCTCTCTCTGCACTCCAGAAAGACTCCCAGAGGCCCCCAGGGAGCAGTGTGTGTGAGCACTCTAGTGTCAGGCCTGTGGCCCCTGTGAGTTGGGGCATTTCTGTGGCTGGAAGGAGGTGGCCCTGAGGAGCCCCAGCCTTGCCCTGCCTCCTGCCCTCAGCTCCAGGAGCTGCACCGAGCCGGGGGCGACCTCATGCACCGGGACGAGCGGAGCCGCACGCTCCTGCACCACGCGGTCAGCACGGGCAGCAAGGAAGTGGTCCGCTACCTGCTGGACCACGGTGAGCCGTGCCACGGGGCCCCCCGGGCGGGCCTGAGGTGGGAGGAGGGGCTGCCGGGCCTCTCTGACCTCCCGCTCCCCTCTCCTGCAGCACCCCCAGAAATCCTTGATGCTGTGGAGGAAAAGTGAGTATCTGGGCAGTGCGGGACCCTGGTTACCCTGGAAACCACCGTGTCTTCATCTAGCCCCTTCTATTTGGTCCTGTGAGAGCCTATAGACCCTTCCTGGCTACATCTGTTCTCCTCTGGGCCACCCCCCTTGCCCCAGGGCCCCAAACTTCCTGCCCTTTCTGATGGCCCTCGGGAGACACAGGAGGGCCCAGAGGACTGGATGGGGTCCACAGCCAGTCCCTGTGCCCCCAGTGGGGAGACCTGTCTGCACCAGGCGGCAGCTCTGGGCCAGCGCACCATCTGCCACTACATCGTGGAGGCCGGGGCCTCTCTCATGAAGACAGACCAGCAGGTGAGCAGCCCAGCAGGGCTGGCAGGAGTCCACGCAGGCACAAACCAACCCTCTTCCAAAGTTGGGCCCTTGTGAGAGGGGAGCCACAGGGGAGGGCTGTCTCTCTCAGGGGATTTGAAGCAGTCCTTCAACCAACACAGTGCAGACCCTGAGAAACCTGAGCGGGCAGCGTGGGGCTGCTGGCTTCCCTCCCCCATGGCAGCCTGGAGGGAAGAGCCCTGCCCTCTCCTGAGCCACTTGGGGCGACAGGACCCTGAGCTGATGGCAGCTCCCCCTCATCCAGGGCGACACTCCCAGGCAGCGGGCTGAGAAGGCTCAGGACACCGAGCTGGCCGCCTACCTGGAGAACCGGCAGCACTACCAGATGATCCAGCGGGAGGACCAGGAGACGGCTGTGTAGCTGTGGGCCTGCACCAGGGCAGCAGGAGGGACGGCCCGCCAGAGGCTGAGTCCCTCCCCGCCCACCTCACTGCCACATTCCAGTCGGACTGCCCCGGGGGGACCCATGCCCCAGGGAAGGAGCCCCGGGCTGCCCCCTGAGGAGCCGCCCAGACCTAGGGCTGGACTCGGAGGAGCTAAGGGGTCTCACCTGTCCCCCTGAGGCCCCTGCCTGACCAGGAGGCTCACAGGGGAACAGGAAACTGGACTGGGCTGGGCAGGCCTTTGGGGGCTGGGGCTGGCCACTTCAGGGCAGCCCCTCCCTCACTGCAGCGGGTGCCCTCTCTGGAGTTTGGGGGTGGGGGGCAGAGGGGCTTGAGGCACTATTGGGGAGCCTGCAGGAAGAGGCTTCCTATGCCCCCTGGGCCTTCAGGGCCCCTCTGAGTCAGGACTGGGGAGGCTGGCCCCGCTCCTGCCCTGACCCCACCCTCCCCAGGGCTTACTCCCGGAAACACGAGCCTGCTGCATTTGCCTGCCCACTGCCCTGCTTGGCACCTACCCCGTGACCCTCCCCACGTACCCAGTCATTTGAACGCCGACTGTGTGGCCTGGGGGTTGGGGTGGGGCTCTCACGGTGACATGTTTACAGCTGGGTGTGACTCAGTAAAGTGGATTTTTTTCCTTTTTGCTTTTCTTTTTTTGCGGAGGAGGTCTTCCAGAAGCAGCTGGGCTGCGGGGTTATCCTCGGGGTGGGAGACTGGACACCGGCGACTCAGACCTTTTTCTGGGGCCCTGGTTCCCGTTCGGGGGTGGGGTCCGCGGGCCTGCCCGGGACCTGACCTCGGCCCGGCCGCCTAGCCCGTCGTGGCCGGGGGAGGAGCTGATTTCCTCTGGCTTCCCGCTTCCCGCTGGGACGATAACAATGAAAGTGAAAGAGGTGGGGCGGGAGCGAGCCCGGATTCTTTGGCCCCCTTTGCCCTGTGGCCTTGGGCAGGCGCCCTCCCCCAGGCCTCAGGAGCTTTCGCAATTTAGAGGATCGGGTGCGGCGGTCCCCGAGGCCCCGGGGTCAGAAAGGGTGGGCATTTGCAACCGCCGCCGGGGCCGGGTCTGGAACTTCTCAGACGGCTCTTGTCAGCTCGAAGTCTTACCAAATCCAGGCCTGCGGGCTCCTCTCAGCCAACTGCCCCCACCCCGCCCACCTGCGCTGCAGGAGAGGCGCAGCGCCGTCCGCGCCCCCGACCCGTGCTGTCTCTCGGGGGTTCCCGGTCCCAGGCTCCCCCAGCACTGGGCAGGGCATCTCCTTGCAGTTGTTGAAGCGATCCGAGGTGGGGGCTGGCGCTCCTGCCCCAGCAGTCAGGGGGGCGCTGAGGGCCGAGGCCCTGGGAGGTGGAGCGGGGCCTCGACGAGGTGAAACAGCGCGGCTGGAAGTCGGGGGACAGAGTCGCGCAGAGGCTCGGACGCGGGCCCCGCGCGGGGACCTGTGACACACCCGGTGCTCTGCGCTCCCTACCGATCTCCATCTAAAGCTCCGCCGCCGGGAAGGGGAGCTGGCGTCCAGCGGCGAAAAGGGACGGCCCTGGGGCGGGGGCGGAAAGCTGGGGCCCGGGACAGGGGTGGCCGGGCAGGACGGAGGCCTGGGGCCGGGGGGCCCCGCGCTCGGAAGATGGGCAGCCAGGAGCTCCCGGCGTCTGAAAGCCGACGGCACCCGCGGGGCAAGGGTGCGGGGACTGGGGGCGTGGGGCGCGGGAGGCGCGGGGCGGTCGCGGAGGCGGGGATGCCGGGGTCGGGGGGCGGTGCGGGTTTGAGGGGAGGGGGCGGGGCGGGTCCTTCCTCGGCTGGGGGGAGGCGGGGAGGGGGCGGGGGCCCATGTGACCGGCTCAGACCGGTTCTGGAGACAAAAGGGGCCGCAGCGGCCGGAGCGGGACGGGCCCGGCGCGGGAGGGAGCGAAGCAGCGCGGGCAGCGAGCGAGTGAGCGCGCGGGGCCCCGGAGGGCGCGCGGCGGCCTCGGCCCCTCGCCCGCCCGGCCGCTGCCGCCCTGGGGCTGGAGGCCGGGTGGGGATCTAGAGCTGCGTCCTGGGCTCCTGGCATCCCCTGGGGAGACACCTCCCGGCCGTGCGCCCCGGCCCCTCAAGTCCTCTCGCCGCCGCCGCCTTAGCGGCCCGACCCTTTGGGCCTGGAACATGGGGAGTGGGGGTGGGAGGTCCACGCACGCGGCCCTCAGTGGGGAAGGGGAGGGCGGGGGCTCTGACCCGTGCTCTCCCCCCAGGATGCAGCACCGAAGCTTCCTCCTCCTCGCTCTCCTCACCCTGTTGGCGCTCGCCTCCGCGGTGGCCAAAAAGAAAGGTGATCTGGGGGGTGGGGGACTGAAGGAGGGCTGGACATGGGCAGGTGAGGCCGGGCAGCCTCGGGGCTGGCCGCCTGGGTTCTGAGGCCGGGCCCCCAGGAAGAGGCCCCCGCTTGAGTCTCTCTGCGCCCCGGGTCCTGAACTCTGTCCCGTGCGTTGTAGACAAAGTGAAGAAGGGCGGCCCGGGGAGTGAGTGCGCCGAGTGGACCTGGGGGCCCTGCACCCCCAGCAGCAAGGACTGCGGCGCGGGTGTCCGCGAGGGGACCTGCGGGGCCCAGACCCAGCGCATCCGGTGCAGGGTGCCCTGCAGCTGGAAGAAGGAGTTTGGAGGTGAGGCAGGGCGCAGGCGGAGGGCAGGCACGGGGGCAGCCTCCCAGGACCCCGGGCGGACCTGTGGGGCGAGGCCACGGGCCCCCAGCTCTGACCCTGGGCGCTCTCCCGCAGCCGACTGCAAGTACAAGTTTGAGAGCTGGGGGTCGTGCGATGGGGGCACGGGCACCAAAGCCCGCCAAGGCACCCTGAAGAAGGCACGCTACAATGCCCAGTGCCAGGAGACCATCCGCGTGACCAAGCCCTGCACCCCCAAGACCAAAGCTAAGGCCAAAGGTCAGCCAAGGGGGGTGGGGGGGTGGTCATCGCAGGGGGCTGTCCCCACCTCCGAGGGGAGTGGTTAAGCCCGACGTTTTGGGCCCTGGCCAGTGACTTCTTGACGTGTCCGCCCTGGGTTTTCCTGTCTGTAGAGATACCTTAGACAGGCGCCTACTGAGGGCATCCCAGGGAAGGGACTCAGGAGGTATTAAATCCATCTGGCCCAAGCAAGGACCAAGTCGCGATGTTCTGTTGGAGCATTTGGCTTAGGATCCAGGGAAATTGTGCTGGAAGAGCTTGGCTTTGTCATCTCTCCAGCCGGAGGGAGCATTTGGTCAGCTCAGTCCTTCCCAGTATGGGAAGAACTTCCCAGTCCTGCGTCCTCTGTCCCTTAGCTCATTCCTGACACCGCAGCTCAGAGAGGCCAACATGGCAGAGGTGAATCTGCCCACTTCTCAGATGGGGAGGCTGAGGCTGTCGTCCAGGGCTGCTGGGACCAAGACTGGGACTGGGAACTTGAAGCTTTTCTGGATCCCCAGTGAAAGTTTAAGTTGGGGGAATGGGGAAGGCCCAGCATCGTAATGGCTGCCCTATCCCACCGCCTTCCAGGTCCGCTGATAGAAAACCACAAGGGGGCAGAGCTTTTCTTCTCCCTCTTGTCTGTTAGGAGGGTCTCTACTGGGTCATCAGAAACCTGCTAACGTGGTATTTCTTGTTTTTACAGCCAAGAAAGGGAAGGGAAAGGACTAGAGGCCGGGACTGGACGCCAAGGAGCCACTGGCTTTGCTCGGGGCCTGGCCCAGGTCCTCCCACCCGCAGGCCCAAGATACAACCCACCAGTGCCTTTTGTCTGCTGTTAGCTCTGTCAATCACGCTCTGCTCCTTCCCTTCCACGCCCCCACCCCCACCCAAGTGCCCAAAGTGGGGAGGGACAGAGATTCCAGGCAGCTTGAGCCTCCCAAAGGGATGGATTCCCGCACCCCTTTTGTTCTTCCCCACGATGATGCCATTACTAAGAAACAAAAAGCCGTGTTTTTTTTCCCCAATAAAAGCTTTTCTTTTAATATATAAAAGCCCCTTCCCAGGGAGTTTGCCGTGGTGATTTGTTGGGGGTGGGAGAGTGTGGAAGAAAGAGAAGGCGGGAGGGACTGGGGGTGTTCGGGGGGATGGGGGCTTGGCGGTGAGTGCTCCCTGGAGCTCATGGAAAAAGCAGAATGGTTATGGAAATCTCTTCCAGAGTCCCCTACTAACCCATGAAAGGTGCCACCCCATCAAGTCCCCCAAGCCTTTTTGAGTCCTCCAGAGGTCCACCAGGGCTGAGGGAAGGAACCCTGAAGACTCTAGAACAGACGCTCCCACCTCAGGCAAAGGGCTTTCGGGCTAGCCCACTGTCAATCAGGAAAGTTCTATCCATTGGGACAGCAGAGATGGGGGTTGCTTTCAGGGCCCCCGCCACCACTGTCACGGAAGCCTGTGTGGGTCAAGTCCACCCCTGTTCTCTCCCTGTGGTGACCCAGGCCTCCCTCACACTCTGCAGAGCTGAGTGGGAACGCTGCCCACCATGGCCCCACCTTCAGTATGTGTGACCTGGGGAGCGGGGAGGGCTCCTCAGAGTAAGGTGGACCCCTCTCTGCTTAGCCTGGGACCACGGTCCTGAGTGTGAATCCCTGACCTCCCGCTGGCCCATCCCGATGACCAGGACAGTGCTGTGGTGTGTGTAGGGTACCTCAGAGCCCACTCTACCCTGCCTCCAGCAAGCCCACCCCCCCGCCCAACCAGAGCCTGGCTGAGCAGCTGCAGCAAGGGGAGATTTCTGCCCCTGGCGTGGGATTTGGGAGGAGGGGGCTGCCTACATGCGGGGTGCAGGGGAGCAGAAAGCACCAATTACAGCAGAATGGAGGGCCCTACCCTTCCACTGCCTTCCTGAGCCTCTTTTCCCAAGCACCGGCCCCTTCATTCCTCCCGAGGGGAGCCTGAGCTTCGGGCTCCGTTGTCCATTCTTGCAGCCACACAGGTGGGTCACAGTGGGGCAGGTGCCCACGTGGGCCAGCGCCCCCAGCTCCCTGAGGCAGGGCAACAGAGGCGGGCCAGGCGGTCCCGGTGCAGACCCCTCCTGGGGCTGACCCGCCTCGGCCTGAGCAGACATCTGGTGTCTCCAAATCCAGCCAGAGCCTCTTCCTGAGCCTCACCGGGTCTGGAGGCCCTCAGTTCTCCTCTTAGCGAACAAGAACACGGACAGGTGCCTCCAAGTCTCTGCCCCCCAGCAGCGGGGCCGTGTGGTCCCCCAGCGCACACATGCGACCACCAGCAGCTCCTGTGGCACCCGTGCCTGCCTACCTGGCAGTGCCGATGTTCCGATACTGGCACAGCAGCAGGTGCCTGAAGGTCTTTTTAAAGGTGGCATTGCAGAGGGCATAGCAGGCAGGGTTGATGGTGCTGTTCACGTAGCAGAGCCAGTAGCCAATGGACCACACCGTGTCGGGAATGCAGCTCTGGCAGAAAGTGTTCACCAGGACCATGACATTGTAGGGCGTCCAGGTGAGGATGAAGGCCAGCAGAATGGCGAAGATGGTCCGCGTCACCTTGCGCTCCCGCGCCGCCATCTGCCGCTTCTTGCGCACCTGGTTGCGGGCGATGCTGGCAAATTTGCGGGCCACGTTGGCCGCCGGACGCATGCCAGCTGGCGTGGCAGGCACAATCTCGATGGCTGTCACACACTCGTTGCCCGTCTGCTTCGTCACAATCTGGATCTTGGACCATTTGGAGGCCGGGTTGAGGGCCCGTGGCTGTAGGGAAGGGGCGGGCGTGGCAGGCGTGGTGGCCTCTGTGGTCGACAGCTCTGTGGGTGGTCGTTCCTTGGTGTTCTGAGTGGCGCTGCCCGAGCTGGACTCATTGGAAGTGTCCTTGTCGGCCACTGGACGCGGCGGGGGTGGCAGGACCGGGGGAGGGGCCTCCTCCAGCTTCCCGTTGCGCAGCTCCTCCCGAGCAGCTCCTCCTGGGGGAGGTTTCTTGATGCTCTGCTTCATCAGGGGGCTCTTGAGGAAGGCCAGAGTCTTGGCTTTCTTCTCCTTGGGACCCTCAGACCGGTGCTTGTGAACTCGGCTGCGACTGGCCAGGGAGATGTGAATATAGAGCACAGTCATGATGACCACCGGCAGATAGAAGGCAGCGATGGCCGTGCCGAAGGTCACCGCGGGGTTGGACAGAAACTGGATGAAGCACTGGTTGTCCGGCACTGTCCGCTTGCCCACCACAAACTGCCAGAACAAGATGGCAGGCGCCCAGAGCACGAAGGACAGGACCCAGGCAGCGGCAATCATGAGGCCCGCCATCTTGGTGGTGCGCCGGGCTGGGTAGGTGAGGGGCTTGGTGACGCAGAAGTACCGGTCAAAGCTGATAATGAGAAGGTTCATGACAGAGGCATTGCTCACCACATAGTCCAGGGCCAGCCACAGGTCACAGACCACGGCGCCCAGAGGCCAGTAGCCCTTGATGATGTACACGGTGTAGAGGTTCATGGAGAATGCGCCTATGATGAGGTCCGCACAGGCCAGGCTGAAGAGGAAGTAGTTGTTGACTGTCTGCAGCTGCCTGTTGACCTTGATGGACAGCATCACCAGGATGTTGCCCACCACAGTCACCAGGCTCAGCGAGCCTGTCACCGTGGCGATGAATACCATCTCCACCGTCTCATAGCGGTTATGCGTTGACGTGACCAGGCGCACAGACTGGTTGCCCGCACTGCCATTGACCGGTGTGAAGTTCGCCATTTTGGTCAGCAGTAGTGGGCGGGCCGTGTCTGGAGGAGGAAGGAGAGAGAAAAGGGCTGAACCGTTGAGGTGGATTAGAGGGGTAATGTGGGGTGAACTGGAGGAACAGCATCCTGCAGAACCTTAGAGAACTCTGTCCATCACTTCCTCATTCGTTCATTCGTTCCTCGTTTATTGAGTGCCTATGTGTGAGCACTGTTCGAGGTGCTGGGATTCCAGAGGTGAATGAGACGAGCACGGAGCTTACAATCGGATAAGGGTAGGCATACCAACATGTGAGCAACAAAGAAAGTGCTAGAAAGGAAACAAGGCAGCACGATGGTAGGGTGAGTGAGTCAGAGGACAGATGGGGTGGTTCCTCTCTGGGTGATCAGCAAAGGCCTCTCCAAGGAGGTGATCTGGATGATGACAAGGAGGCAGCCACATGAAGAGCTACAGAGGCGGCCTAGTCAATGGCAACGGCAGGAGCAAAGGCCCAGGGGCATGTGTGAGGCAGGACAGAAGCCCAGTGTGGGTCGGGCCCAGGGAAGCGGGGAGGAGGGGGAGGGGAAGAGGGGCCCCAGAGGTCAGCATGTGGTGCTGGTCAGAAGTGTCATTCATTCACCCCCTCGGTCATTTCTTAACCAAACATTACCAGGGAATCTGTTCTCAGTCCCTACAGAAGACACTGGGGACAAAGCCAAATATATCAGCAGCTAATATTTATTGTCTCCTAAGTACCAGGCACTTTCTACACTTTTTATAAGTATTAACTCATTTCACCCTCACAACAAATTTATGAAGTAGATACTGTTATTTTTCACTACTTACAAATGGGGAAACTGAGGCACAGAGATGTTAAAGAACCTGACCAAGGTTCCACAGCTCTTGACGTCATGTTGCTGTCCCAGAGCTAAGGGTCCTGGCAGTGGGAGGCCCAAAGAGCCACAGGAGCCAGTGATCCCACCGGGGGAGGACCTGAGGTGGCATGGAGCCGAGAAGGTCCAAGAGGAGGAGGAGGATGCATACCACTGTGGCACCCCCTCCCTGAGCCTTCAGGCCTGCCCCAGGGCATGGGGGTGCAGTGCAGGGGTAGCTTCGGACTGTCAGCGGCCAGGGGCTGCGACTCCTGAGGAATCGTGAAGGGCCCACCAGCTGACAAAGGACGCATGGGGCTTCCCAAGAGCCAGGGCCAGCCCTGCCCCAGCCTAACTGGGACCCCATAGGGTGAAAGAGTGTCCTAGAGGGGATAGAGGGGCGGCCAAAGGGCAGCCTTTGGCCGGCCTCTGAGGGTGCCCCCTGGCCCACCAGTACACATCGATGGCACCCCAGCTGGGGCCCCCCAAGCACAAAGCCCCTCCCCTGAGCCTGCACGCCCTCCCATCAGGCTCTTCTCCATCTCTGCTCTCTGTCTTCCTCTCCCATACTGGTGAGGGAGGCCCACACCCAGTGCGCTGTGCCAGGGCAGCCACTCAGCCCAGCCTCCTTCACACCCGCCAACACGCGCACCATTACACACACGCACACAGGCCCCATCACAGCCCCACCAGCCTCGCAGCGCACTGTCGTATAGACGCAGTTCTGTGCGTCTGTGTGTGAGAGAGAGGGAGAGGCAGGGGCGTGGGGAGGAAGGAGCACTCAGCCTGCCACCCAGACTGGAAGGCCAGTGGGTTCTAACTGTGCGGACTTAGAGGAGCCACCTCACTTCCTGCATCTGTCTTTCTCATTTGCAAAATAGAGAGGACTCCCGTCCTGGGACAACCTCCGGAACAGCTATGGGGACCAGCAACTAAACTCCATCCCAGCAGGAAAATGCCCTGGAGGCTGGAGCCAAGTGCCCCCAGCCTGGCCTCAGCCCCACTAATCCACCATCGCAGATACAGTCCCACCCTCCTGGTGGGCCTGGTAGTTCAAGTTTGCCTGCCCAAATCCCGGGTTCAGAGGAGAGGCTCAGGGAGGGGTAGTGCCACCTCCAAGGTTACAAGGGAGTCAAGGGCAAAGACCAGATACCGCCTTCTCCCACACTCTCTGACAGCCCCTCTCAGCTCTGAGAGCCTCTGAAATGGAACCTCAGCCGTCACCCTCCGGGCTGGGAGGGCAGAAGCACCCAGCATGGAGAGGCCACCCTCCCCAGGCACGTGCAGGTGGGTGCAGGGTGGGCGGGAGTCATCTGTCCACCAGCCCCAAGGAAACCCTCGTTTTAGCCTCCCAGGGCCAGAACACAGGCCAGCAAGATCAGACCAGGGCTGGAGGTGCCAAATAGGAAAAACATATTAGCTACTGTTTATTGAGTGTTAATTTAACTATGAGTCAGGAATCCCTCTGAGCTCTTTATATAGATTATCTGGTTTAATCCTTACAGCAGCCAGAAAATCCAGGCACGATCAGTAGCCTCATCTTAGGGATGCAACTTCTTAAAGCTGAGGACGATGTTAATTATCGTGCCCAAAGTCACCCAGTGTGTATATAAGCAGCGGTGGGGCAGGATCAGAACCCAGGAGCCACCTTCTCAACCCCAAAGTGCTGCTGCCTCGGAGTTGATTTCCTGCCTCTGCTCTCCTCCCATCAAAACCACACGACTAGGGGTCGGTCAGGTGAGGCCTGGGGAGGGTCCCCTCCCATTCCTTGCCGGCTCCCCCACTTAGCTTTCCCAGAAAAGAAGAGACCTCTTGCCTCCATCGGAGATGTCTTGTCTGCAACGAGGTGCGGAGTTCAGTCCCGCTCGGCCGTTTGGGGAGCTGCCCGCTGCCGATAGGGCGAGGCAAAGTGTCTCCCGCCCCTCACCCCAGCTGTCTTTCTGGACTCCTCCGGGTCTCCCGCGGGCATTCTGACCGCAACCCTCTCTAGCACGTTCCCTAGGATCCAGGCCCGCCTGAGATCCGGGGAAGCAAGCAGCTGCCGCCCTGGGCTGTGCGCACCGCTAGATGGCAATGTCGGTCCCTAGGTGCCAGCTGCGGACCTAGGGCGGGCGGTCTTCGCCACCGCCCCCAACTCCAACACGACGGCGGCGAACAGAGCAGGCCCCAGGCAGGGCCTCCCAGGGGAGGGACACGGGGCACCCTCGCCTGGCCCCGCCCCGGAGCTGCCTTCGGCTCCGCGCGGGGTTCAACCGTGGAAAAGTGAAGGGCGCCCGGATTCCACCCCGCACCCAGCGAGGAACGTGTGGGCGGGAAGGCGAGTGTGAGTTCTGTTTGTGTGTGATGACTGGGGAGCGCGAGTAGAAGCTAGTAGCCGTCTGCATGTGCGTGTGTGCGCGCTCGGCCACGCCTGGATACCAGTGAGCCCGGGTGCACGTGAGCATGCCCGCGCCATGTGGACACGTGCCTGTGCATGCGTGTGCGTGCCTGAAGCGCTGTGGCCTGAGGGATGCACACGGATCGAATGTGCCTGTACGTGTGAGCTTGTGTACAGGAGCAAATGCAGGGCCGACAGTAAGTGACCCGCCACATTCCAAATGCCCCTGTCGGGAGGCTCAACCACACCTTGGCTGTCTGAGCGCGAAGAAGGTCGGGCCAAGAGCCGGTGTCTGGATCACGCCCCGCCTGTGGGAAGGGTCCCAGGCAGGACGACAAGGCCAGACTACACCGTGCTGTGCGACAGGCCCTCTGACTTTGGGGCATCGTCACAGCCGAGTGCCCAGTGGTGTCGGCGTCCCCAAAGCTGCGGTGCGGAGTCCCAGCCTCAGACTGACTTCTGTCGAGGGGCCGCTGCTAGAGTCGCCCGACCCGGCATTGCAGGACACCAGGCTCAGCTCTGCATGCCCACTGCGCGTTATCGCCAAAGGGCGCACAGTCTGCGGGCGGGGGAGTGCGGGCAGCGCCCCATAACGGGGAGGCCCAGCGGGGGCTTGGGGCAGGCGAGTGTAACATTCTTCCCCCCCACACACTCCTAATCCTGAACCTCCCCGGAGAGGCACCGTCTGGCTCCAGCGGCTAGAGGGGGCACCCGGGTTCTCAAGCCCGGGGCTTGGGCGGGCCTCGAGGGCGGGGTTGGGAGTTATTACTGGGCCCATCTGGAGGCTCCTCCACGTTTTCGTGGCGGTCGATGGGGCCCTGTCTCTCCGGTGCCCCGCCCTCCCCCAACCCCCTAGCACGCAGTTCCTGCAGCCTCTGGGCGTGGGCACCGTGCTTTCCCGGGTCCTCGAGCCCCCCCTTTCCCGGACCAGACGGGAGCGCGTGCTCTGGGTGCCGTGGGGGCGGGGGGTTTGGGGTGTGAGTCCTCGGTTCTTAGGCGTTCACTCTAGGACTCCGGGAAGGCTGTGGCCCTTGAATCTGTCCCTGGGGCGGGATAGGAGACTCAGGAGTTCAGGGAAGGGAGAAGGGGGGCAGGCGATTTGGCATCGGCATTGCGCCTGACACTTCTGCCACGGGGCTCGGGGCTTGGCCCTGGATCCCCCGAGTTCTGAGCCTGGGCAACAGCCGGGGGTGGTGCTGGAGCGGGGCAGGGGCGCCAGGAGAGGGCAAGGGTGTTTTCTCTCGGGGTTCAAGGTCGCTGATGGAGGACTCCATGGACCGGAGTGGGCTGGCAGGGCCGGGGGGCAGGGAGACGGGCGGGAAAAAGGCTTTTTGGGGTTCCAGCGCCCGGCGCCCTGCAGAGCTACCAGTGGGAGGGCAGCAGTGCGGGTTCCCGCCCCCGACGGCTGCGCCTGGCTCTTCAGGGGATGTGGGTGGGCACAGCCCCCCCAACCCCCCGACCTCTTGAATGTCCATTCCTTCCCAGAGATGCACCTGGGGGAGCCCCCGAGAGACAGTGGGCCTTTCTTCCAGCGGGGCCCCTCACCTCCGGGCCCTCGGCAGCAACCAGCACCGCGCTCGCCCCCGAAGAAGCCTGCGGCCCGGGCCCCGGCGGACCCGCCTCCGGGAAGCCTCAGAGGGTCCAGGAGCTCCGCGTCCTTCTCCCCTGACCGAGTCCCCCCGCCCCCGCGCCGCCGCGGAGTCACTTACCAGACACCTCCGCCCCGCTCCCCTCGCACCTGACAGACGGCGGCACAGGCGGGCGGCCCCACGGGCCAGCGGGCGGGGCGGGCGGCCGGGCCGCGGGCCGGGGGCGGGGACGGGGTGCCGAGGGGCGGCCCCTGCTCCGCCCGCAGCTCCCGGCGCTGTGGCTCAGACTCGCGCTCACGCTCGCACTTTTCTCCGAGCCGCGTGATGTCACGGAGAAGCAGCCAATCCTGGTGGGGCCGCGCCGCCCGCCCCGGGCCGGCTACCCAACGGCGACGCGCGGGGGGCACCACCCGGGGCGTCGGGGACCCCAGCTACGCGCGCCCCTCACTGGAGCCGGCCGGCAGCTCCCCGCTCGGCCACTGTGGGGGGCACCGCCCACGGTCTCCAGTGCTGCTTCCAGGGGGGCGCTGCCCTCCCGGGATGCTGGGGGAGGTGGGGTGTCCGCGTTGTCATGGGGACGCGGCGCCCCCTCGCGGGCTGGGGAGAGAGCTGGCAGCCCGGTCTGGCTGCGCTCCCCGCCTCCGCTCTGACCAAGCCCAGGGACCGCGAGGTGGTTTCGCGCCCAGCCCGGATCTCACTCCCTACATGGCCCCGCTCGGAGTTAGACCGCGGAGGCGGAGTGTTTGACCCCAACAGGAGGCTATGGTGGGTGGGGTCGGCTCTGCCGCCACGGTTCCGTCGGGGCAGGGAGCCGAGGGCCGGCAGTGTGCAGCCTCGGGGCTGCGTGTTGGCCGCCGGGCAGCCCGAGGAGAGGGGCGCCGTCGGGGCCTGGGAAGGAGCTAGAGAGAGAAGACTGGCGGCGGTCCGCCGGGGAGAGAGGGGCCCGCGCATCGCACACAACCCCCGCCCGTCCCCCGCCCCCGCCCCCTCCGCCTGGGTCCCTGCTCCCGCGCTCCAGGCCGGGGAAGGAGTGCGCACCCGCTCTCCCAGCCCCGGGATGGGACAAGCCGCCTATCCGGCCGCTGCCTGGAGGGTGACTTCACCCAGGCCTGAGGGAAAGCCGAGTGTCCAAGGTCACCGGGGACGAAGCCCGGAATGAGACCCCAGAGGGCGAGCCGCCGGTCTCTTGAGGTCTCCGGGAGCCGCACGGGCCGGAGCCTCGGGCCTTGGGGCCTTGCCTGCGCAGAGCGGGAGGGCCCGGGAGTCCGCGTCTGGGGCGCCCCCGGGACCGACCGCGGGGCGGCTTCAGCACCTCGGAGAGCTCCATCTCCGCCCTGACCTTGCCGGCTCCGCTCCACCCGCCCGCACCGGCGCTTCTGGCTCCCGGAGACGGCCCTTTCAGAGGCCGGTCAGAGTCGGACTCGCCCCCACGCCCGGGCCCCGAGGCCTGTCACCCCAAACTCTCTGAGCGCAAACACCCGATTAATCTTAAGAAGCTGGTTCCTTTTCTTGGAAAAACAACTCAAGTCCTGCCTCTCCTCCACCCTCCCCCAAGGGGCCGGGCGGGGGGCTGTGTGTGTTGACGGGGAGGTGGAGGCGGGTATGGCAGTGGAGGGGAGGCGGCAGGAGCTGCCAGAGAAGGGGCGGGAACTCGGGCAAGAGCCAGCGCTTGGGGCTCTTGGTGGGGGGTTCTGCAGGCCGAACGGGGAGGTGGAGGTCAGGTCCCCAGTGCTCCAGAGGGCAAGGGCTGGAGTTGGCTGGCTGGGCTAGAGTGAGAAGCCATCATCTTTACGTGAATGATCTGGTCTCCCATGATCCTCACAACCAAGGACGAAAGAAGCGCTGTTGTTCTTGCCCCCACTTCACAGGTGAGGAAACAGGGTCGGTTGGTTGGTATGACAATTAGATGACAGTGCTGCACTTGTTCCACTTTGCCACATCCCAACTAGGCTCCAGGAGAGCTAGGAGGGTGGAAGTGGGTGTGTGCAAGTGGGGTTGGGGGAGGCGATACTTACAACAGTCAGATGGGGAAACAAGCAAGACCAAGGACTGGAGGCCACAGAAAACAGAAATGTCTCCAACCCCTGTATTGAGTTCTTCCAGAAGCTGTCAGGCAAAGCTACTCCAGTTTCTCAGAAATCCCTACTTGGGATGGGGGGAGGCCTTTGTCCTCCCCCAATCCCAGAACCCACAGTGGAATTGTGGAGAGCTGAGTCGGGAACCAGGGGACCTGGTTTAGTCTTTGCTCTCTGCCTTTGATCCAACTGGGTCCACACAACTTCTCTGAACCTATTTCCTCATCTCCAAATGGGATTGTCAAGCTCTGCTCTGCTGACCCCACAACCTTGTTACAACATGCAAGGGGCCCCTGGAAAGCTTTACTACCAGTGAGGCTCTATCCACTAGGCAAGGGCTTTCTAAGGAAAGGGGCTGGCGTGGGGACAGGAAGGTGTTGATAGGGGCCTCCAACAGGTAGGAGCTGGGTTCATCCTTGGCCAGAGAGGGCAGAGGCGAGGCCCGGCAGGACTGAATTTGGATCACCTCACACAAGGCTTCCTCATACCCCTTTTTCCAAAATAACAGAGGAAGTCAGGGTCCCAACTGGGCTCAAACCCTGGCTCCATCAGCTAGTTGTGTGGTCTGGGGTAACACCAGCACCCACCTCCGAGGGTTTTTGTGATGAGAATTGAGTGATAATACACATTGAGTCCTTAGTACATGGTTTACACTCAACATAGTCCCCACTGTCAGAGCAAGGAATTCTTCCTCCCGCTGTGGGGAGTATGTGGGGCGTCCTTCTCCTTCCATCCTTCAATGCCTGGCTCAAACCTCATCTTTCCAAGCTCAAATGACTCGAGATCATTGAGCTGGAAGTAACTTGAAGAGGTTGCACAGTACAAGCCCTGCATCCTACTGCAAGGGAGGAAAGTGAAGCAGAGAAAAGGCAAGTGGCTTGCCCAAGGTCACACAGCTAGCTTATGTGTCTTTTAGTCAAAGAGTCCCGTTTTATATATATGATTTTCTAGAAAATTCTAGTGTTCCTAACTAGATAGCTCTTCACACTGCTTTGTATTACTTGCTTGCCCATTTAATCTTTTAGTTTTGTCTCTCTTGGGGCAGAATCTCTAATTCTGTGTGCTCCATGGTGTCTGGGACAGAGTTGGGCACACAAAAGACACTCAAGAAGTATGCGTTGCCTGCAAAAAGCCCTGGGTGGGCCTGATTGTCCTTTATGCTCTGTAAGAGCTGGGCAAATATCCTTCTCCTACTTTCTAACTGGCTTGAAACTTGAAGTGGCCAGGGCCCATTAACAGAGCAGGCCCTTCAGTCACTGTACTGAGGACACAAAGTAAAGGGAGCCCTGAACAGCCAGCAAATGGCATCTCTGACCAAGCTCCCTGCCTGGCCAGACCAGACACCCACTATGGGTGGTTCCCCAGGACTGGAGGGGATCCAGTTTTTTGGCCAGTTACATCTTCACTCCGGCCCATAGTCCTGGGTAGGAAGCAATCAGGATGAGCGACCTTCCCTCATTCTTACCTACCCACCCATCACTGTCAAGGTTGCCCCAACCCTTAGCAGGTCCTCAGGAAGCAGGAGGTGGTGGCACACAGAGAAGCAGTATGAAGCAGAGGTGGCAGCTCTTACCTGAGCGGCTTCTGAGGCGTCAGATAGGGCTCCCCACCTAGGACAGCAGCACCAGAAACAGTGCCTGAGAATGTGGGTCCGGCTCAGTTCAATGACCCTCTTCTCCCCCAATCCCCACCCCCTCCATCCTCCATGGAGACAAACAGAGACGAGCCAAGTGAGGGGCATGTCATCATTTTAATGATGTAGATCTTTGGTGTTTCCCTCATTAGCAGTCAGACTATCCCCTCTCCTCCCACCACAATGTTTCTATGATGAGTTACAAACAGAAAAGAAATCACATTTTCATACTAAAAACAAAATAATCAGAGCCTTGATTTCTCCACTAGAAACTACACGTACAGTTCAAGATTCCACATGCAACACCTTAAATCACAGACCAAGACCTCACATTCTGACCTGGAGTCTCCTCCCCTTCCCCAGCCTTGGGCTGGCTGTGGCCTAGGCTCAGGTAATACTGACACCCACAGGTGCTGCTCTGAGGGCCATGGAGCGGGGGAGAGGAGCTTGTGGACAAGCCCTGGGGGCTGGCCAGCCTACACCCCCCACTCCTGAGTGAGGACCTGCCCACGGTCCCTTGGCCCCAGCCTGTATCAGGTTAGCAGGCTGCCCCCTTCACTCCATGGTTGTCCCCATTAGTAAGTGCCAGAAGTCCCTGTGCTCAGGAATCTGGGAGCCCGGCCTGACCCCTACTGTAGTTCTTGTGGGGTAAGATGATCAAGAGGGGCCAAAGCTCTGACAGGCTCAGTGATGGAGGTGGTTTCTAGGGCCAGGCTGCTCCTCCTGCTCTTGGGCTCCTAGTGGCTCTGCCCACACAACAGATGGACAGGGCAAAGCTGTCCTAGTGGCCACTGTCTAGGATGGTTTGGCCCAGATCTGGAAGACTGTTCACCCTTCTGGGGCTCTCTGCCCAGAGCTGAGTTCCTTGAGCCATGTTTCTAGGAGAAAGGGGGGTTCATGGCAGGGATTCCCACTTGCTCCTCCATTCCCACTGAGCACAGCAGTGTGGCTGCCCTGGGCTCCAGATCCTGGAAGGTTCTAGTCCCCTGAGGCAAGCCTGCCCATTCGACTGCCTCATGCCCAATGACTCTGGCTTCCTCTCCACACACCCCCTCGCCCCCTCACGCAGCCCGCAGCTCTTCCGCGTGTCCAGTTCCCAGTCAGCTGTGAGGTCCGGCTTCTGCTCAGCGGCTCGAGGGGAGGCACCAGTGCATGTCTGTCTCTACCTGTTCCGCGGCTCCCCACTGGGGCTTGCAGCTTCCCCCCTGCTGCTGCCACTGCCATCAGGAAGGTGGTTGTTATTGGTCAGGTCGCAGTGCAGGGTTGGTCCCTCAGTGCTGGGGAGGGGGACAGGAGGAGGGACAGAGGAGGAAGAGGGCAGGGTTGGCTGGGGAGGCTCCTGCCCAGGGCTACCAGGCTGGTCCCAGGAGGCTGTTCGGGGGCTTAGGCTTCGCTCTGCCAGTTGCCCAGGTTCTGGGAGCAGTCCTCTAGAGGTGGAGGGCTGGGGCGAGGTGGCGCGGGTGGCACCGGGCTCGGTGCCCGTCTGGGAGCTGCGGTGAATGCGGTGGCTGACAATGATGTTGTTGCCGAAGCCGCCCATGGAGGCCATGGTGGTACTCTGTTCCCGCTGCACCACGGCTGTCATGCCCCCTTCTGCCATCAGCCGCTGGATCCTACTGAGAGCATCTTCCCCACTGGCACCGTACTCTGAACCCTCACCTGGAAGGTACAGAGCAGAAAAGAGCGGGAATTAGCTGCTGGCCTGGGCCTCTAAGTTGGGCAGACACCCTCTAGTAGGAGCTGGGGGATTCCAGGCTGAAAGGAGAAACAAGAGGAGGCCCACTCTCTCATTCTGAGAATCAGTCAGAGACTCAAAAGCTAGACAAGACTCCTTGAATGATCCTAATTCATACTTCTGTTTTACTGGTGGGGAAACTGAGGCCTAGGATGGCATGAGGCGGCCAAAACTACTCAGCCAGTTAAGAGGCAGAGCTGGACCAGAAGGCAGGTGTTCGGATTGAACCCCTTCGGCACCAGTAGCAGGCTAGTCACGAACTGAATGACGGCGGCTGAGGAAGTGGGCCGACAGCTGGCTTTGTCTGCCAGCCCTGGCTTGGGGAACCTGGTAGACCCAGCTCTGGATCGGGTAGGCTGCCTGGTCTTGGGCAAGACAGGGCACCTACAGGGAGCACCATTTCAAAGCTGTGCTGTCTCTGCTCAGTGTTGTTCTGTTTCTGTTACTTCCTGAGAGGTGACGAGGACGACTGGATCTTCAACTGTTCCCTGGGAGGCATTCTGTCTCCTTTCTCCCCCTTTACCCATCAACTTCCTGGGTTATTTCCCACGTGCTGTTTCCTGAGGCTGGCATCTGATCCTCTCATCTTTCCCTAGAGACAGCCAACCACCCAGGCCTGAGGCTTCAGCGTGCATCTCCAGGGAGGGAAAGAAGGTTCTGCTCATTCCCCAAAGGCCTGGGCATTCCCTCGTGTGGCAGCAGGTGAGGCTTTGGCTCAAATCTCAGTTCTGCCCCTCACGAACTGTGTGACCTTGGATAAGTCCCTTAACATCTACATCCCTCAGTTTCCTGCCTTGTAAAAGAGGAATCCGGCTTGCGCAGTGCTGGGCAGAGGAAAGGAGATAAAGCTCCCGGAGGGCCGGCATGTGCCGGGCACTCAGCTAGTGGTGGCTGTGGTGAGTAACCTGGAGTCTGGGGTGGAGCTCCGTCGTGAGGGACCTGCCCTCCAGCCTGTGCTCAGCCCTCACGGGGCAGGTAAGAGTCCCAGCCTGCGGACAACTATTACCAGGGCTCCCGGGCTGCCAGGGTGGCTCGACTGAACTATGGATTTATTTCCTTTGGCGGCCTGCTGGCCAGTTTGGGATTTTTGCAGTTTTGGGGGCTTTGGTGGTTTTTTGCTTTTTTTGGGCACTTGCTGTCAACAGCTATTTTTGCAAGACTTTCTTTGCTCCCTTCCTGTCCAGTTCCTTCTCTCTGCTTGCCTTGTTAGAGCTGGGTTTCCACCCAGCCAGTTTCACAGCTTAGCTGCGCCTGAGCCCCGTTAGCTCTCTCCCTCCTCACTGGTGCTTGGCAGCCTCACACTAGTAGTTCTCCCTCCGGGTCTCAGCGAGACAGGTCTCCTCAGCCCGGAGCAGTGGGGACACCGCCTGGCCTTCCTCTTACACCCAGCTTCTTTTTCTCCAGAGCTCCTGGTAAACTCTGCCACGCCAGCCCGCCCCTCAAGGCTGCTGCCCTTACACACTCCCCCCCAGACAGCTCAGTGCCAGCTCCCAGGGCAGAAGGAAAGAGAACCTGAAGGGCTCTCCAAGTACTTCTCTCAGGGGAAAGCAATGGGGCAGAGGGTAAGAGGAAAGGTCAACCTAGGGCCTCCGTGCCAAAAGGGCTGCCTGGGGAGGGCCCATGGGGACATTCCTGTGCTGGTTGCCACCCCCATTGCTTTCCAAGAACTCTGTGCACTGAGGGCCTGCCTCCTCCCCAGCCCGGTCTGGGACATGCAGCGGGCTGGCCCGAGGCCTGCTGGCACTGGAGCTCACTGTGCTGGGATCTGTGCCTGTGAACTATCAGCTCTTTTCATGTAGATCCCCTCTAGGGGCAGGACAGGGCTGCCTTGGGGCCCAACAGGAACTGTCACAGCCAGGCCCTCAGAGAGGCCCTCCCATCCTCTCCCCCTGCACCTGTGGCTCTGGTCCTGCCACCTCTCACCACGAGAGGCCCTACTGCCTAACTTTGTCTGGCTTCTCACCCTTCCCTTTCCACCCAGCCTCCACGCTGCTGCCATGAGCGTTCCAATTCAGCTCCGATTCAGTGAGTTCTAGTTAAGTCCATACTCTGTTCAAAACCTAGCAGCTTAAGAGCCCTTCAAGTAGTCAAGACTCCCTAGCTTGAGATGTAAGGTCAGGTCCCAGCCTGCTCCCCGACCATCCCCTCTTCCTGCACCCGCTGACCTCCCTGCAGCCTGCTCGGCACAGCTATGTGCCCCCTGCCTGCACACACGGGGACACACTGTGGATGCTCTACCAGCTATGCGCTGGCCCATCTCCTCATGTCTCAAGACCACTTATCTTCAAGGGCCAATGCAAATACCACCTCTCTGACCCGGCCTTCTGGGGTCCCCCAGCTGGAAGTGGCTGCTGCTTCTCTGAGCGCTCACAGCACCCACACCTCTCTGCAAGAACTATCTGTGGCTGTGGCATCTCCCTTCTGGGCTGTAAGTTCCTGAAGGTCCTGGACTATGTTTTATTCATCTTTGGGTCCAACGTCTAAGACACGGTCTTGCACTTGGTGTCTACTTGTCAGATGAATGTGTGGGTGAATAAAAGGGCTCCCAGGCTGCTACAGGCGCTCCCGACTTAAGGTGGCTTCAGAAAACTGGTCACATGTCACCTCTCTGCCGTGGGAGAAGCACTTATACATCTGACTCCTTTCAGGACTTGCTTCTTGAGGCAAGAGACACAGCTTCATCCCTCAATCTGATTCCCTCTGCAGTACCTTTGGATTCATGACGCCTAACACAACACCAGACATAAAGTAAGTGCTCAAAAAGGATTAGATAGAAGAATTAAAAATGTAGACACGAATGGTTTCCTCAGGGTTGGGTGAAGATAGCTTCAGCCTAAAGAAGCGTGAGCTGTGCATCTCTCTTGGGAACTCTAAGTCAAGGCTAAGAGCCACTGAAGGCAGCCGGCACATTCTTCAAGAGGAAAACAGGGGCGGCCCGGTGCCGCAAGCAGTTAAGTGCGCGCGCTCTACTGCAGCGGTCTGGGGTTAGCAGGTTCGGATCCTGGGCGTGCACCGACGCACCGCTTCGTAAGCCATGCTGTGGCGGCGTCCCATATAAAGTAGAGGAAGATAGGCACGGATGTCAGCTCAGGGCCACTCTTCCTCAAGAAAAAAGGGGAGGATTGGCATTGGATGTTAGCTCAGGGCTAGTCCTCCTCACACACACACACCAAGAAAAGAGGAAAACACACTGGAGCCTGAGGGAAACGGCAGCCAGGGCCAGGGATCCAAGCTATTAGCTCTAGGAGCAGTGGTGGCCACAGGGGTTAATTCTGCTGTCTCCTTCCCTGTCGCAAAAGCATTTCTTTTTGTCTGAAAAATGGGAGGGGCCCGCCCCCATGGCATAGCGGTTAAATGTGTGCGCTCTACTGCTGGAGGCCCAGGTTCAGATCCCGGGCACGCACCGACGCACTACTTGTCAGGCCATGCTGTGACGGCGTCCCACATAAAAGTGGAGGAAGATGGGCATGGATGTTAGCTCAGGGCCAGTCTTCCTCAGCAAAAAGAGGAGGATTGGCACAGATGTTAGCTCAGGGATGATCTTCCTCACACACAAAAAAAGGGAAATTGGTTTAGTGCTGACATGACATCTTTTCCTTGGCAAGTTCTAAGGTACATTCTGGATGCAGAGGTCATGGTGGAATCAGCAGCTTCCCACAATGCCCTGTAACCACATTCAATTATGGGGGTTTCACTGCCCAGAAGAGGGAGGTGGGGCTGAGCCCAACCAGGAACTGCTCTTCCTGCCTTTAGGGGCACACTGGTTTCCCGGCCCCTCGCTTTTCACATCTGCTTTTCCCAGGCCCAGGGCCCCAGCTACTGCAGCTGGTCAATTAGCATCTTCACCAGACAAGAAAGAGGCCCAGGCGACCTTTCCCCAGGGGTCAGAGGCAGAGCCGTGGGCTCCTCGAATAGTGTGGCACAGCCAAGCTCAGGGGCAGGGCCTTGCCTCCACTCCATTCATTCCACACACCTCCTGAATGCCTACTGTATGTCAGCCAGGAGATATCAGTGCTGGGAGCAAACAGTGACCCAGGGAATGCTACCCTCCCTTTCTGAGTGACAGGGTAGGGAAGCTTTAAAGCTGGACAAGCAAAAGAGCTGACGACTGCCAATTCCCCCGCAGAGGGCTCTTCTTGGAAGTCCTAGAAAGAGCTGAATAGATTTTAACCAATTTTTATAGAACAAGAAAATGAGGAGTAGCCTGGGAATCCTTCGGTGTTAGCTGACAGGAAAGGGCTAAGGGAGGGGCAGGCCACAGAAAAGTAACTACTACCAGCAGAGCTGGTTTCCCACACTAATAAATCTGGGACCCTGGAATGCGTGGGGGAGTGTGTAGGTGGTATCTTCCCGGATTCCACCTTCTAGCTAAGCCCAGAAGAAGGATTAACCAACTTGACTAGGGATTTCCTCTACATGTTCCTGCAGAAGTGGCCACCAGCGTGCCAACGTGGAGAGGAGGCAGGGGCTGGGAGTGGGGTGGTGGTGTGTGGAGCTGCTGGGCCTGCCTGTTGGATGGGGAAGGGGTCCAGAGAGGAAGTCTGAGCCCAGGGAGATCCCTGATTCCCGGTCCCCCTGCCTTGCTACCAGAACAGCAGGAATGGTTGGTGGTCAGCGGTGTGGGCACCAGATGAGGCTGGCCAGTGACATCCATCTGTCAATTCCCCACACCCCTGCCCCAAGCCTCACCTCCTCTCCCCTTACTTCTTTCTAGGTGTGGGGTTTCTGAAAGGGACTGTGATGTTGAGAAGGGCTGGAGGTCCAGAGCTCTAGGCCAAGTTCACAGGGCCACAGGACGACGCAGAGAGCTCTCTGAGTCTTCTCTGCCAAGGCTCCGGCTCCTGCCTGCCACTGCTGAAGAGCGCCTCTGCCTCCCAAAGGCTCACCCTCCACCACCTGCTCTCCCTTCTGGGGAGGAGATGAGGAGAGAATGAGGTTCTGGCCTCTTGAAACTGGGAAAGAGAGCCTCCTTCCTCCTGCCAGCCCTCCACTGCCACTCCCAAACAGGAAAAAAGGAACTTGTAATTGACTGGAGGTCAGAAAAAAGCAGAGGATTCTGTGGGAGGTGAAATACCAGAGGATGCTCTTCTTCTCAAGCTGGCAGCTCCTGGTCCCAGAGCTCCTGCTGTACTTCACCTTCAGGAAGAAGGCTTCACTCCCAGCCCAGGTCTCTGTAATCTGCCCTCCCTGCCCACCAGCCTCAGCTCTCAGCATGTGCTGGACAGGCCCCGAACACGAACCTGCTAGCGGTCCTCTGTGCAGTGTGATGATTGGGAACTCGGTGCCCTGGCAGGTGCCCTCCCCTCTGCCAGGAATGCCCCCCCATCGCCCTGGGCCTGACTAACTCCTACTCATCCTTGACGGCTCAGCTCAGGGTCACCTCCTCCAGAAGTCCTCCCCAAGCCCCAGAGGTGGCATGGCCCCCCTTCCTTTTTACCCCCGAGGTCCTTATCCCACTAAGCGACTACGTGCTGGGTGTCCACCTCCCTCTCTAGACTTTGCATTCCGTGGGGAAGGACCAAGGCCTATTTGTCTTTGTAGGCCAAGCAGCTGACCGATGGCAGAAAATGAGTAAATGGCCATGAGATCAATTCAGAGGGGGCTGCCTGAGACTCAGTCTTTAGCCTGGGGATGGCTGGAGAAGGCTTCTACTCTCTCCTCCTCAGGAGGCCTGAAGCTGCAACTGGCGGCTCCAGCCACACCAAGGGGGTTTCCACCCAGCAAAGGGTCACGGGCCTTGGATGTAGAAGGTGGCCTGGGCCACACACCAAAAGAGACTTAATTTAAAAATTTCGGTTCCTGGCAGCAAGAAGGCCAATGCCCTGTGTGGGGTCTGCAGTAGAGAAAGCTGTTCCCGGGGCTGACTCTGCCTGATGCACACCACGGCTTCTCCTCCCAGGGTCTCTCTTGAGCAAATGGCTCAACACAGACCTAGAAAACGTGTTTGGAGCGCAGGCCAGCAAGGGGCTCGGCAGGGGTGGGGAGAGTCCCTGAGTGAGAACAGCCTGTTTATCACAGCTGCCGACAGACTCCAAACTGGCCTGAGCTCTACCACTGGGAAGTGCTAATTGCTTCTTAGACGTGTGAGGCTGGCACCGAGAGCCAAGGCCAAGGCTGGCAGAGCCACATCTGAAAAAGGTGAGAGGAAGGGCTGACTCCATGCCAAGCTGCAGCCAAAATGGCAATGAGCCCACGGAGCGTGAGGGCCTCACCTGTGGCAGGCCCAAATCTGCCACGCAAGCAGGGGCAGACAGGCTGCCCTGTGGGGTGACGCCCCTGGAATGAGAGCCTGCCGCAGGGAGTCTCTCGTTGCCTTCTCCATCTAGGTTCCTCCATGGGCTCTCTCTCTGGAATAACTGGGGTCCCCCAAGTGTTAGAGAAGAGGGAGGTCGGGGTACTTGGTGGCAGCTGAGCAAGGCTGGAAGAGCAGCTCAGCTTGCTGGAAACAGCGACCCAGACCAGGGAAATGATGCTCCGCCTGACGAGGCTCTTAATGCCACCAGGTGGGCATTACCCAAACACGTGAGGGGGACTCACCCTGCCTGGGGAGTGCACCCTCTCAGCAGCACCTGGCCATGCAGAGGGGCCAGGAGCCATAGGGAGGGGTGATGATGGTCCCAACTGCCCACCCCCTAGACACATTTCCCCTCTGCATGACACGGCTCTCACCTTCACCAGGACCCGAAGCTGCTGTCCCTGGCTCCTGTATCTCCCTTTCCGTCTGTGTTTCGGCATTCTGCAGCTGAAGGGCCAGAGTCTGGGTGCCCTGAGATGTCACCGAGGTGGTGGGGTTCCGGGGCTGCAGCCCAATTGCATTCATCAGACCCATGTCTCTGTCTGTCCTCCACGTGGCTCTGCTGGTTCTAGGGAGAGAAAGGCAGGCTAAGTCAGGCAGGGCTTGGGATGGCGCCTCTCATGCTGCTGCAGACCAGGGCCTACAGGCTGAGAAGAGAAGCCCTGCATTCCCGCAGCTGCCCCCCGAGATCAGTCAGCTCATCTGCGTCCACTCTCCTCCAGATCAGCCCATGCTCCGGGACAGTGAAAGGAGGCTGCAGAACCATCCACTTTTGCAAACCTAGCTGGTTTAGTCTCTCCCTTAAACAATGAGGGCCTTTCTCGGGAGGATCGAGATGGCTGTTCTTAAAAGACTCTTACTTAGATTCAGGAAGCCACCAGCTGAGATCCATGGGTCAGAGGGTGAGCAGTGGAGGAAGAACCTTTCTCTCTGTAGCTCTGCCTTCCTTCTAACTACATGCTGACAAGATTCCAATTTAAATTTTTGGAACTTCCATTGGATCTCCACTTTGGAGGAAAACCAATGGGACTCTCTGGGATCCTCCTTCAGGCCCTTCTGAAAACAGACCCTTGCAGGTGGGGAGCACAAGCTGCCCTATGAGTAAGGCCCAGGCCCAAGGCTAGCACCCCCCTTTCCTTGGGCATTGACCCTTGGGATAGCTAGAGCTGGCAGCAGAGGGAGCCCAGGACATCTGAGACAGTCACTGGCCACTCACAGTTCCAGCTGCTTCTGGGGACTATTTCTCCAGCTGTGCCTGCAATGCCTCTAGGAAGCAGAGATGGCGTTGGGTTTATCACCGCCCAAGCACTCTGTTGTCTCAAAATGTTCCAGTCTTCATTAATGAATTAAGTGATAAGAGGATCAATACCAGGCTCCTACTCTCTAACTGGCCCCTGGGGAGGGTTTGTCTCCAGGCTGCAGATCTAGGCAGCTTGGTCCCTGAGGCCCCGGTCCACTGGGAAACAGTCCACAGTCCACAGACTCTCCCTGGGCCACAAGCACACTTCCTAGGGACAGCATCCTTCCCCAGTGCCCTGTCTTCTCTCCTTATTCCAGTGTGCCCAGACACCATGGCCAGCATGGGAGCGGGCAAGAGCTCTAGCTTGCTCTAAAAAGCTACACTCCAAGAGCAGAGGTTTTGTTCTCTTAGCTGGAGAAGACTTTTCTTGAATGAAATTGTGTGCAAAAGCTCAATGCATGCAGCATATCAAAGAGGAGCTGCTCTGGCTGAGGAGGGGCACCTAGGGAGCCCTGGAGCACAGTGTGAAGACACTGCTTGAGAGCCCATCAGAAGCAGGAGGAAGGGACAGGGTTCCAGCCAGCTGGGCCCTTCCTCCTTCACAAACTCACCCAGGCCTTTCACTGCTCCTGCTGTTGGAGTGGACAGTGAAAACAGTCTCGTTCAGCTGGTCCCAGTAGTACTCAACACCAGAGTTTAAGGCCCTGAAAATCAGTTCAAAAGGGCAGAGGAGAAAAGGTGGAAGGCGTTAGAGAGGGAATGGCCAGAACTCCTCACAATTCCCGGGCTTTGTGGACCATGGCCTGGCAGCCCTCCTTCCTCTGTCCTGAGGCTGGGTTGAGATCAGGACCAGAGATACTCTTTCATCAGGATGCTCAGTGCTGGAGGAGTTCAGACAAATCTCCAACAAGCCAAATGCCTGTAGAGGTGGTTTCAGCCTCTTCCTTCCCCCAGACAATGCCTAACCAGCTCCCCCTGGGGCTAAGAGATAGCTAAAAAATAGCCATACCAGACGCAGGCAGTGGGGTCTGAGTGTTCTTCAGACGTAGAGAAAGGAGCTAAGATGGTAAATGAGAGGCTGGAGAGGTCTTGGAGAGACAGGGTGCCACGGACAGCCCTGCCTAAAGGGCATGCTTAGTGCTCAGAAACAGAGAGCACAGGCTCCTGCTGCTGGGTCTCCCTACTGCCACGGGACGGGGAGAACCTCAACATTCTTCATCCGCCTGGTGTTCAGAAGTCTAAGCAGGAAAAAGCCCCTGCTGTGCTGGAATGGCCCACATTTCTTTCTGTTCTGGAACTAGAGCCTCCTTTGCCAGGGTAGGCTGGACAAGCAATTGGGAACGGTGCTCTTAGAGCTGAAGAAGACCCTGTGAGTGCTCACGAACTTCTCACAGGGGTAGGAAGGAGAGCCCCTCACGTGGCAATGGGCTAGACTGCTGATGGCAGAGAGAAGAGTTTCTAACTGTCGAGCTCTCCGGGCTGCCAACCTTTCCCTGGTTCCTTCTTTCCCTGCAATGGATTATTAAGCAGTTTCTTCCAACCTCACACAGGCACAGGGGCCAGAAGGGAAGCAGTGGCCTCTCATCTTTTTTTTTTTTTTTTTTTAAAGATTTTATTTATTTTATTTTTTCCCCCCAAAGCCCCAGCAGACAGCCGTATGTCGTAGCTGCACATCCCTCCAGTCGCTGCACGTGGGACGCGGCCCCAGGATGGACGGAGAAGTGGTGCCTCGATGCGCACCCGGGATCCGAACCCGGGCCACCAGCATTGCAGCGCGCGCACTCAACCACCAAGCCACAGGGCCGGCCCGCCTCTCATCTTTCTATACTGATTTTCCACCTCAGGCAGCAATCCTGGCTGCCAGTGGTGAGTCCCAAAACACAAGATTGCTTTGTTTTTATTTATTATTTTTGTGTGTGTGAGGAAGATTAGCCCTGAGATAACATCCATTGCCAATCCTCCTCTTTTTGCTGAGGAAGACTGGCCCTGGGCTAACATCGTACCCATCTTCCTCTACTTTATATGGGACGCTGCCACAGCATGGCTTGACGAGCAGTGCGTCGGTCCATGCCCTGGATCCAAACCTGCGAACCCCGGGCCGCCGAAGCAGAGTGCAGGAACTTAACCGCTATGCCATCAGGCCGGCCCCTGCTTTGCTTTTAAAGATTCCTCCCCACATGTACATGGTGATGGATGGCAACTAGACTTTTGGTGGTGTACACGATGCAGTACATGCAGAAGTCGAAATATAATTAAGTATACCTGAAATTTATAGAATGCATAAACCAATGTGACCTCAATAAAAAAAATAAATAAGAAAAGATTCCTCCCTGGAAAAGGTGGTACCTAGCACCAGTCACCATGACTGAGGGTGGGGTGCTGATGATGGTGGTGAAAGTGGGGGATAAGAGTTGGGAAAGAGGTGTCTTTGAGCCCTTTGATTAGGACTCTGGTGTCCATGTAGAGATCATAAGGGATGCTCTGCTCCTAAATGGGACAGGGCATGCATATTTGCTTGAAGAGCTCTGCTATGGACTGAATTGTGTCCCCCCAAAAGCATATGGCAAAGCCCTATCCCCCAATGTGACTGTATCTGGAGATAGGGTCTTTAGGAGTAATTCAGGTTAAATGAGGTCATAAATGTGGGACTCTAATCCAATAGGACTGTTGCCTTATAAGGAGAGGAAGAGAGAGATCTTCTCTGTCTCTCTCCAGCATGTGAGGACACAGTTAGAAGGTGGCCGTCTGCAAGCCAGAAGAGTCCTCACCAGAACTTGACCATGCTGGCACCTGATCTCAGACTTCTAGCCTCCAGAACTGTGAGAAAATAAACTTCTGTTGATTAAGCCACCGTGTCTAAGGTATTCCGTTATGGCAGCCCCAGCAGACTAAGACAAGCTCCAACAAGAGCCAGCTTTTTAACCTAGTGGTCTACGTTACCTTTCTGTAACAACAGAATGTCTTCAATAAAGAGCGAACAAATCCAAGTCAGTGGGTTATCAAAGTCAGTGGGTTATGAGGATTAGCCAAGAAAGGATGAGTTGTGGGGAGTGATGTAAGGTGCTTCCTTCCTAAATGTGAAGATTAGATAGGATAGGGAGCTGATGGGCTGGGATGATGACGGACTGTGTGTCAGGAGGCTGTGCCACTGCAGGTGAAAGGAGACAGGCCTAGGCACTGAGCCCCCAAATCCGCCTCTACAGGGTCACTGAGATTCTGGGGATTAGTCTTCACCTAACGGCATAGTAACGTCTTTGACGGGAAAGAGCCACAGCCAGACAAAAGTGCTCCTCCTTTCCCTGCTCTGTGCTAACCCCTTGCAGGCTCCTCTCAGAGGGCCTGCGAGACTGTGGATTTGGTGTGCTCTTCTTCAGAATACTCCTTTAAAAAGGAGTATCTCCTTCAAAAACGAGTATCTCCTTCCTCTTCCAAACACTCAGCTATTTTTGTGGGGGTTGTCTGAGAACCACAGGAGCACCAGAGAGCAAAGGTGAGAGGAGAGAAGAGGCAATTGTCCAGAAGTCAACAGCAGCGGCCTCCAAAATCAAAGCCATCACTGCAATTTTTGATGAGCAAATCCTGGCTGCAAGAGGCACCACGTGAAGCCAGCTGCCAGGGAGCCTCTGGTTTACAAACTTGTCAAGATTTATTGACAGGTGGCAATACCATGTGGGTCCCTGCCAATCCTTCTCCATAATTCTTGTTAGCCAGGGCTGGTTAGTGACAACAAACCGTTCACACCAAACCTACATCAAACCATGCACTGCGCGACCAGGAACCTTCCTTCCTATCGCTGAAAAGAGGCCCACTCTCTGAGCTGGGACTGTCAGCGTGATGCTGGCAATCAAACGGTCCCCTCAAACACTGCCCACCTGACAGCATGTGTCATCAGCTCAGAGCTGTGAACTCTGGCCATTTGTTGATGAGGTCAACTGCCAAACAGAACAGGGGCGATGGAGACTATATCAGATATGCTGCCCCACTCTCCTTTACCACCCCAATCCTTTCTGCTCCCCACCAACAGCTCTAATTCTAGCCCTGATTTGTTCTACTTTCTGTGGTCAGAGCAGCTTCACTACCTCAAGTTCATAGATTCGAAAATTTGGTTGAAACTCCGGGCACTGTACCAAGGAACAGAGTTGAAGACACCCTCTCTGGCTACTGAAACTCTTAAGTCTTCAACAGCCAATATCACTGATTTCCATCTGTAAGCTAATGGTCCTTCCTCCTTGGGTCTTAGTGAGGATGCATGAGTCACCACTGTTTGCTCTAGGTTCTTCCTGGAAGCTAGACAAACACATAAAATGATGAAGAAGAATGGGAAGGCCAATCAGGGTCAGCCTTTTCAAATGGACTTCCACTGAACACCTGGCTTCCTTCAGCAGTATTTGTAAGCTGTGCTTCTGGGCTTGGCTTGACGACTCACTCATGGCTGGGACTTTCTGGGTTCCCTGAACACAGTGAAGAGCCAACCTGGCTTCCTTGGTGGTGACAACACTCTCACACAGAACTCTGGCTCTAAACTTTCCAACTTCTAGGGAATATTCCCTTTGAGAACATTCTTTGTTCATCTATCAGTTACATGGCGGCAGAGGCTTGGACCGCGTGGCTGTCTCCTTGGAAAGAAGGATTGCTTCCAAGAAGACTGGCATTGACCCCAATATCTCTGTGATGTGGGAAAGAGCTGGCACCTGGCTCTTGTGGGACAGCCTGAAAGATGTAGTCTCTGTGGCTTCCCTTTGGATTCAGAGGCATGCCTCTCCCCTCCTTGGTCAATGATGCTTGATTATAATCACTGTTTATAGTGGTAGCTCCCTCTTAAGGGACAGAGTTGGGGCCTTGCCAGGAGTCCCACACTCAGCCAAAGGGTCAGATGCCCCACAGTCCCAGCCTGCTTTTTCCTGACATGAGTCTCTCAATTCTGTCTTCTGAGCTGACTCTGAGAAGCAGTGGTCTTAACAGCAACACCTCCCCCCATTTGTAGGGCTGATCTATGAAGCCGGAAGAGAGCAAGCACCCCCTCATATCAATCTGGTACTTCACACCCACTATGGTTATCGGTGGGGGTGTTCGCTGGGCTGGCGGTCAGCCAGAGGCAGAGCAGCAGCTTGGGAGGAGTGGCGGGTGGGGGAGCAAAGCAAAGGAGAAAGGAGCACTTCACTGCTAGGAAGGGTGGGGTGACTGGACTATCAGCCACCACAATGGCTTTGCATAGAGGCTGAGGGGCCAGGTGTTTATCCCCTCACCTGTCCGAAGAATTTCTGTCCCTGGAGAGAGGGAGTGTTTCCTTCGGCCTTTTTCTACCATCAATGCAGTTTTAGTACCACGAAGAGATGCCCAAGGAGCTTGTCACCTCTGTCTTTGTGCTTGGAGAGAGTGCTGAAACTACGATAATGGGGGGGAAATCAAGAGCAGGATGGAGAGCACAAAATGAGGTGCAGCTGCCTGTGCCCGGGACAAAGGCAGACAACCACCTGTTTTTTGGAGGGCGGGCTGTAACCTTGGCCCAGCTGGCTGGCTGGGTCCTGTGCCCCTGGGAACGCGTGTGCCAGGTAGCTGCGTCACACAGGGAGCGGCAGCGAGCCTCAGGCAGCTGCCTACTAGAGAGACAACACCCCTGAGCTCCTCCTTCCCTGTTTACTTGTTCTCCGTATTCTAGGCCAGGGACCAACCATAGACTGTTCAAAAGATGTAAACGTCCTCACTTATCCCCTTTTGCTTCCCACTGCATCAGTCACCTGACCCGCTTAAACACAACATGATCTAGAGCTGCATTCTTCACCTGAGGTCTTAAGAGAATTACAAAATTATATGTGCTCTTGTGGTGTATTCTTCTGTGGCAGACACCGCTTCTATTAGAATTTTAAAGGGGTTTTTGATTGAAAAAAGGTTAAGAACCAGCTACAGGAAAGAGCTCTGGATTGGAAAGTTAGGAAGCCTCATTCTGTCATTGATCTGCTGGGAGGCCTTGGGTGAGTCTTAACTTCCTTACCTGAATACTGTTCATAGTCTCCCTGTCTAAAGCAAAAAAACTGTACAGATATGAAGGTGACAGAACTAGAGAAGCTTTGAACAACTTGGGACAAAGTCACGCCGGTCTTAAAATCAGGAGAAACAGCAACACCAAAAAGGGCAGGCTAAACTAGTTCTCTCTCAGCCCAACACAACTGGGTCTGTGATGGGAGGCTGTTCGTTGTGTCAAATGCTGGTGCCCTCTTGCTCATGGAAGAGGCTTGAGTTCCTGGTGGGTAAGAGAGTTCCTCAGGAAATCCAAGATGGCTCCAGCCTGCTGAGACCCTATGATGCTGAAAACAACATATGGGGTGAAAAGAGAGGCCAAAGCCAGCTTCCTGTCTGGCTGAGGGTCTGTGACTCACACCAAGGACAAAGGCCAGGGTTTCAGACATAAAAGCCATCGTGGGGCCATGACAAACTGGAGGTAAAGATCTGCCTCTGAAAGAGCAGATCACTTCTGCAAGGGAGGGGGCTAGGAGTTGGGTTAGGATAAGGCTAGTGGTTGGAGCCACAGATAAGACAACAATGCTGAGGAAGGATATCTCTTTGAGAAACAGGGAAAGAAAGGCTTGTTACTACAGAGTTGGTAAAATTATGGTCCCAAATTCTGTGCCAGTTTTGGAAAAGATGCCTATTAGATTCCTCCTATGGATTCCTAAGAAAAGAGGAAGAGATAAGACAATTAGTCTCATGCACTTTGGGGAAAAAGAAATATTTCAGGGCAGATTGATCCTGGGACTATGGACTGGCCAGGGAGAAGGGCAGAAACCGACAGACCAGTGCCTGGACTAACAGTGGCACAGTTGTGAAAGAGGCAGGCTGTGTCCCAGAAAGGCACAAGGGGCTAGTGAAAGAGGCTCTCCGGATGCAGAGCCTGAGGAGAGCGCGGCCGGCAGAACCATGCAGTTTCCCAGCTCCAAGAGCAGCTTGACTAGGTCAGGCTCAGGCAGCAGCCTCTCTTTGGGAGGGGCTCTGAAAATTCAAGATGGAATGAAACAGATGCCCTTAGAACCAGGCTTTCTTTCTCCTGGGGCACTGACCTAACTCAGCTGACAAGGGCTCAATCACCAGTCACCTACCAGGCCACAAGAACTGACCCAGACACATACACTAGGAAAAATCACCAAGGGCCCTATCAAAAGGCAATGTGCACACTCTCAATAGTCAGAGACCCTACGAGACCAGTCACCCCGCTCTGCGAGCTGCAGTACTCCCTCAGAGAAGACTGCACACGTGAAGGACAGCATTAGGACGGCCTGGAGGCAGGAAGTGGCATTTAGTTGGCTGGAACCCTGCAGCGGCCCACGCAGCAATCAACCTGATCCGTACTGAAGCACAGAGCTCCACACTCCCCACCTGGCTGGGTCTACAAATTGATGACAGCCCTGGCTGACTCCTGGGTCTTGAGTGAAAAGATGCCTGGATAGACCTCTATCCTCCACAAAGCCAGCGAAAGGGGAAGGGGTATCATCAGGACTTAAGATAGAAATGCTCTGGTTCCCTGTCCCCTCTTACCCTCTACTTCAAGACCAGATAACAATCATTTTGATTTTAAATTAGGCTTTTCAATCTGCCTTCACTATTATAAACCATAGCCCCAAGCAGAAAGGAAAACAGGCAGGACACAGACGGAGCCAGTCTGTTAGAGATCAGTGGCTTGACAAATTACAGTTTTAACAATACTCTATTTCCAATTTTATTTCTTAAGTTAATGTCTATAGCATTTACACAAATCCAAGACCACCTGTTGAATTTTTCAAAAAGGGTTTAGAAAAGAATCTTTGATATCTATACTTCTGCCTGCAGGGAAACTTTACTATCACTAGGAAACCAGAGAATAAGAGAAAACAAAGAAAAAAAACACTGCCTTAGATTTCAGAAGACATCATAAACTGAACCAGTCTTTTGAAGATTTCTGGAATGGACAGCTAACCCTATCATCCCCTAAGTGAAAAGGACCCTTTTAAGGAGTGACGCTGAGGATGAGGCTGGATCAATCTCCCCAGATTTAGATTTCCCATCTAAAAGATCCCAGACCTTATGGCCAGATCCGTAGGTGAATGCTGATCACTCTAGTCGTCAGCCTGATGACTCCCTCCACGCCCATGCCATCGCCCCCTTGAGCCACTCACTCTGGTCGGCAGATCACCAGGTCTCCTTTGTTGGTACCATAAGCCAGGCCGAGCCCTGGCTCGGGCAGCCAACGGGCAGAGTTGATGCTGACATGTCTCCGCTGGTCAGCAGGCATGGGGTAAAGGACGTTGAAAACTCTCTGGATGGGGGAGAAAGAGAGAGGAAAAGAGAAGGGGAGGAGAAACAATTTGTTACCAAGAATAACAAAATCCAGGGAGAAACAAAGTCCTATGGCCTGAAGCAAGTTAACCACAGGGAGGAAAGGAGATGGTTAGGCTGGGAATGGGAGGACTCTCAACACATATTTGAGAACCTGGGGTAGCAGAGGAAGGGTTGAGACCCTCTTACCTTAGGTGAGGGCTAGGACTCTTTCAAGAGATACTAGGGGAGTACTTGGACTTTCCTGCGTGAATCTTAGCTGTGCTCTCCTGAGAACCTCTGAGCATGTCTCACTTCACCTCTTTTAAGGTAACCCCCTGGAAAGCCCCATCCAGAGTCCAGCTCACCAGGAAGGACTGCCCCTAACTTTCCTCTGACCAGACAAACTAGTGAGCGCCAAGCTCCACTGGTAGTTCTGTTACCATGGAAATCACAGTGCTCTCAGCAATGGGGAATTGAAGGTGATAGGGGGGCGGGAGGGGGTGATAACATCAGAGAACATTCTTAATTCATCTAATTAAAAGCAATGTTAAAATTGCTATTGTTAAGGAAACCTAAAAGGTGCAGTAAGATGTAGGAAGCAGGGCAGAGGGGAATCTTGAACACACAGGTACATGATTTCTTTCTAGCTTATATAAATCACCATTAAATAGATCATTTCCATTTCTCAAAGGGAGAGAGTCTCCTTCCAATAGTCTACATCTTTCCAAAGCTATTATTTTCTCGGGGGGCACCTTAACATGTCTAGGGTTTGGGCTGAAGGTGAAAAAAAGCCTCCACAGTCTCTCTGGCCACTGACCTACATGATGTTCCAGAAGCAACTCTAGTCAGAGACGGGGCAGGGAAGTGGAAAGATGAAGGACACAGACTTCAGAGTTAGACAGACCTGGGTTTGAATCCTGACCCCACTGCATAACAACTTCTCTAGATCACAGTTTAAAAAGAGACAGCACCAACATTCAAATAACTGGGGAGATTAAAAGAAATGATGTATATAAAATGTCTGGCACCATGCACGCTCATGAATGGTAGCTGTTGTTGTTATTACCAGCAACCCGCACCTGGGGCTTCCAAAAAGGTCATCAGGGCCTATGAAAAGGACATGAAGCTGAAGATCTATAACTGGAGTTTTAGTCAAGACGATGTGTTCCCTTTTAGCCTCCTCAGGTTTTAATCTATAAAATAGGGGTGCACTTCGTCTCCTTTACCTTTCCATGAGGGTTGATGGAGGGAAAAAAAACGAGATCAAATGACAGTTTGATTTAGAAAGTAATATTCAAAAATGAATTTAGGGTGGTACAATGATAATTATTATTTTTCTGATTATCCTGATGAGGGATTAAAAAACAAAAAAGAAAAGAAGTAAAAATTGAGCTAAGGGCCCACTGCATTTACACAAATCAAGTGATGAGAAGTCCTGGATTCGGAACACTTGTTCATGTGCCTTGGGCATCTACCTGGAAGGCCTTTACCATGACAGTCTCTGGAATAGCATGTGTGCTCAATGCACTGACACATACATGGAAAATCCTGTTACGAATAATTTCCAGGTTATTTGGTGCTGAGAAATGTGCCTGGGCAGCTAACCGCACACTGCCAGAATAGCCTGCTATGGTCCTGAGGTTGAACAGGTCTTTCATAGATACGGAATTGGCTTTGGTTTGAGGCATAAGACTGCCTCATGGCTGCTGCATTAAGAACCTCCTGTGCCGTCTGATTCAACTCTAAATGTAAGAATTAGGCAGGGCTCCTTATATCTTTGGTCTAACTATGGAGACTACTAAAGAAGAGCCTAATAGACTGGTATGAATTTCTAAATTAGTCATCGAGAACATGGTTGCTTGACCTTTGTATAATCTCTTCCCTGCACGTATACATGTGGCACACCCCTTGAACAAATTCATGGCTCCTACCCTCCACCAGCCTCACTGGCTGCCTGTCCATGGAGATGGCAACACCAGTCTTTTCCCTTACACCTAATCAACCCTTTTCCTTCAAATCAAGGGATGGGTGTGGTGACTTCATCCTTTCTCACAGAGGTTTTCACCTTTCCAGAAGATAACCAATGGGGTCTATCTCGCCTAGAGCTATGTGGTTAAATATGACTTGGTATACATACTAAATGCACAAAGCGGCTGTGATCAGACAATTGGGGCTGGAATCAATTAATTTGTTTAATTTTCCTTCTACCAAAGGTCAGGTGGTATGAGTAGGGTATACCCAGAGTTAAGGAAGGATGCATGTTAACTTCAGTGGTTAGATGAGAGGAGCCTTGGTCTTGGCTTGTGGTAGCTCTACATGGGTCTCACGATGGAGTCTCCCCTAAAATCACGACGACTTATAAATCGCAGGGAATGGGGCAGAAAGGCCAGAGAAAATGGCCTTGCAAGATGGGGGATGATAAGGTTAGTAAATCAGATGCTTGAAGGTTGCGCTAAGTTTTTTGATGGGGGTGGGTCTCAAAGAAAAGAATAAGGGAACTCTTTTCTAAAAATGTTCCACACCAGGAAAGAAACAAACAAGCCTCTCACATGTCACAAATTTACCTTTTATAGTCGGTTGCTGAAGAGGGATTAATATGCAAATACTATCAATTTGCTTCTAAGTACACAAACTTGCTTTGGGGACAAAACCTTCAAGAGGCCAGTATGATGGATGACCCAGTTCAGGTGAGACAAGGTCAGAGGGATTGGAGAGAAGTAATTAAAGGTTGAGACCCCTAGACTCTGCTGCACAAATATTCACAACCTCCATGGCTATAGGAGTCACAGGGCATTAGGGCATCGATTTGTCCTCTGACTATGGCAGCCCACCCCGCCCCCTGGCCCCGGCCAAGTCCTTAAACCGTACTCAAAGGGCAGCTCCCAAGCGCCCATCTCTTCCAGTGTTTGGGTATTAGGCTAATCCTGCTCTGTGGCAGGAAGCCAGAAAATGCCATGTGAAGATCAGCAGCCTCCAGGATTCCTGATAAGCACTTGCTTGCTTATCACACTAATGTCGGGGTGGAAAGGAGGGAGATGAGGGCAAAAAGTATGGGAGGCGGGGGTGATGAGAGCACAGAAGGTGTAAGATGGGTAGGAATCACTGATTTAGGTCCCAAGAGGTCATCTGGTCCAATACTCCTTATTTCACACATGCCTGAAACTAAAGGACCCCAGAGGAATGAGAATCTGGTCCATTTTGAAAACCATCCTGAGATGCAGTTTCTACTCCTTTCTCTGGCTGGAGTTTCACAGCTCTCAAAGTGCCTCACTGAGGGGAAACGCTCCTCAAAATTAGTCAGCCCTAGAGACAAGAGAATATCTGGGCAGAAAGCTCCCCAGAGCTGACAGATGGTTAGGTAGCTCTGGCTACTCCCCAACCATTTATGGTTTCGACCATCAGTCTTTCCAACCCAGTGACTGGGTGATCTGTGAGTCTCCTCCCAGATTTCAGTGGGGCCTGGCTCTGGCTCTGTAAACCCAAAGTTCATCAGCACTGACAAGAAAGAAGATCTGAGATAGTGTAAAGGACAGCTCTGGCCTCCACTTAACGGCACTCCAAATTTACCTCAAGTCAAGGTTTCCTTAACACTAGTCAGGTGTCCTGAAGCTCTCCATGGGATTTTTTTTTTTTTTTTTTTAAAGATTTTATTTATTTATTTTTCCCCCCAAAGCCCCAGTAGATAGTTGTGTGTCATAGCTGCACATCCTTCTAGTTGCTGTATGTGGGACGCGGCCTCAGCATGGCCAGAGAAGCAGCGCGTCGGTGCGAGCCCGGGATCCGAACCCGGGTCGCCAGCAGTGGAGCGCGCTCACTTAACCACCAAGCCACGGGGCCGGCCCTCTCCATGGGATTTTAAGGACAAAAATCCTTAATCCTTCTGGCTGGGTGGCCTGCCAAAAATTCCTCTCTCTCTCTGACAAAAGTGACACTCCACGAAACTGCAACACCACATTCCATTACATGGGGACCCTGTGTGGGACTGGATACAAAACCCAGCTGCTGGTACATGTGTGCAACGTCCTGATTTCACGTGTCTCAGCTAGAGCTGTTCCCTAGTATATGACAAATGCTGAAAGAAACCCCCCACCCCAAGCAGACTGCTCTCTTTTTTGTCTAACATCTATGAAGGAAACTGGAATCAATATGCTAGAAGGAACAAAATTTTTAGAGTCAGTGTAGTCTCAGCACGTCAACAGGGAATGAGTCAGGTCGCCAAGATCTTTATGGTTCTAAGGGAGTGGAAGAAGATAACGATTCCGCCACTTCTGGGGTCCAAGACAATCCCTTGTACTGCTTGCCCCTCCATCCCTCAAACTCTAACTAATAGCAAGTAGGAGCAAAGAAAACAACCTCCCAGATCAAACTAAAGGGGTCTTGTTTCTGTTCAAAGATAGCCAGGAAAAGAATGAAAGGCAGCCAGAGGAGCTCAGTGGGAAACCTTCCTCTCCATCCTTTTAAAATTTAGAAGGAAAATGTATTGCTGCCCTCAGCAAGATGCTTCCTTTTCTACCACATGTCAACAAAGCTCAGACCATTAGTCCAAGCAGCAAATTGCACTGCTCAGATCAGCCCAGATCAGAAGCTAAAAGAAAAAACATTGTGGTTATCTTGTTTACATTTGGGAATGTCACCATCTGTAATGCTTGAACCTCGCCATAGTGGCAAGAGGTTGAGTGCAGTTGGTAGATCTCCCTTGTTTTAGCCGAGACAATGGAAGCTGCCTGGAGGAAGGGGACAACTGGAAACTGAGGCTGCAAGGGCCATGGAAGAAGGTGCAAGCCAAGGGAACTTTGAGGAAGAAAGGAACTGTGAGTAGGAGAAATGCCTTCTGGGTAATGATGGGAATCAAGAGAGGCTTTAAGCTCTTAGAGGGTTACTAGAAGGGAATTAACTCTCTGGAAGAGGGGAAGAAATCAATGGAAAGCAGATGCTAAGAGACAGCTGACCTTTCCACTGGAAATGGATGGCTACCCACCCTGTCACAGGCTGAGAAGTGCACACATCTCAGAGCAGGCAGGGGAGGGATACTACGGTCTTTTCTTCCTGTTGAGCTGTTGATTTGCTTAGATTCATGAATTATTAGTTTTTTCATCCTCTAGGAAATCTGAGTGTGTTTCAGAAACTTTAATTTCTTTTACTGTCTCCAAGCCTTCTTTAGATTCCACTTTGGAGTTCAGAACTCACAGAATGTTGATCTTAAAGCGGTTATTTTAAAAACAAGAATCAGAATACCAGGTCACCTAACTCTCCTCTTTATTCACCTGAAGCACGAACAAACCTGCCCAGAAGACCCCTGTCCGAACCAAAGCTCTCCATCAGAAAAGAAGAGCACGCAGCTCCTTTTCCTAACTCTTTGGAATTTGTTGCCCTCTGCTGCTATTGATAATCTGCTGCCTCGAAGTCATTTCTAGCCAACCTCCTGTGATTTGTTGAGACCTGTAAACTCTGTCTTATTCATTTGTTCCTCTCAAAAGGACCCCAAGGACATCCAGAGGACAAGAATTTTATTTTTCCATTGGCCTGATGCTTTCCAAAGGCCATCTTTGGCCATTAGGATCAAAGCACAGAGATTACTTCAACTGAGGGATCTACTTCTGTGCTAAATGAAATGCCAGTATCAATGTTCCCGGAACTCCTAGAAATTAAAATAATTTCTTCTTCCTGTTTCCACCTGAGTGCAGCACAAGTTCTTGAATTTCCTTGGCTTTCTAAATCTCAAAGGAAATGGCCAAATGAGTAGTTGTGCTAGATATTGTGAGAGAGTCTTTCAATATATTCAATTATTTTAGTTGATCCATACTTTTTGGAAGCAAGTTCAGGGCAGGGGTTACAATAAAATACTTTCAGCTTCTAAAAGTGCAGAAATTGGTTCTCCTACCAATTCTTGAAAAAACAAAATAGTTTGCCTTTCACTTTTGAAACTATCTACTGGGAATCTCTCACTATGTCACAGTGCTGGGACTAGTCCTCAGAAACTCACTGATCCTGGGCAGAACTGTGGAAATGAGTAAGACACTCCCCATTTTCATAAGGATCATCTCATTAATACTTTCGTTCAATTACCATATACTGAGTCACATTCTAGGCACACTGATGGTGGTGGTAAGTGGGGTACATGTTCATGTATGCGCAGGAAATACACCGCACACAAGATTTCAAAGTGACGCATGTTCCCGGATCAAATGCTGAGAGCCTCCTGCGTGCCAAGCACAGTGAAGGCTGGGAATGCAGTGGTGAAAAGACCAGTCATGAAGCCAGTTATCTAGCATGTAAGCACCAGGAGAGCAGAACCAGGGCTGTTTTGTTCACTGTATTCCCAGACCTAGCAAAGTACCTGGCCCATGATAGGGGCTCAATAAAATTTTATTGAGTGAAAAGAAGAAAATGCTGCATAGACTACACTCTACCAAGAGGCCATGAGGGAAAGAAATTGTCAGAGTTGGAGGAATCTGTCATGGAAAAATTTGCCTAAACTAATAAGGGCTTTGATTGCAGCTCAAATGTTATTTTTAATTTTCTATCTTGCCCCCTTCCTTCCCTGACAAATCGCATCAGAGACAGCCCTGACTTCTCCCATACCCCACCCCCCCTTTCCTACAACGTGCTGAAGAAAAGAACTTTCTGAGGATAGATGCTTTGTACCACATCTCAGAAGTCAACTTTAAGATAATTGCAGCGGAAGCAGCTTTTAATCAACTGACAGGCAGCTTTAACAAAATTAATGAGGACAAAAATCTTAGGAAGAGTAAATCATTTCTGACAACAAAGCTGTCTCTCTTTCATTCCAATCTTCCCTTGAAGAAACAGTACTCTTCCAGGATACAAAAATAAAATATCTTTATTTTTGGTTTTTGTCACTCCCAGGGCCAGACAAGATTAAGAAGAGGCTCAATTCCCCTGGACTCCTGGAGAATACTCTGGATTGAACTAGAGTTCCAGGTCATTTTTGAAAATCAAACTTCTAGAATCTAGAGAAGTATAGATCACTGGATTACATCACAGGATAAATTCAGGGCAAGGAGGGAACCTTAGTGAATTACGTATTGAAGAATGGAGCTAGGACAGACCAAAAGAGCCTATACATGTTAGTTACATAAATGCTGGTCAGTACTGAGAGCACTGGACACACATCCTGACCCAGGATCTAAGCTATTATTTAGTTATGACTAATTTGAGCACTCTGGATACCAAGCCTTTTCTGTGGTTCATTTTAATGAACTTATAATCATAATAATCAGTCATCTCTAGGTTCTGTGAAGATGGCTATAAAATGGCATGAAACAAAGCAAGCCTACTAACATTGCTTTACAACCAGGGTGACACTAAGATATCCATTAATGTGTATCACAGTGATGTCTCCCATCCAGGGATAACAGTTGAGTTGAACGTTGGAAAAAGGAACTCAAGAAATACTCCTTCAGATGGGGAAGGGCCTAGAGAGAAAGATCAAGATATTGCTTCTCATTTTTTAAGCCAAAGCACCTCTGTATTCTACAGCATGTAGGCTAACAGGCCTGGGCTCGCAGGTAAGAGCCTGACTCAAGTCAACTGTGGGCAGGTAAGAATTTTAATCAGAACTGGAAAGAGGGCTCGCAGCATTAGTCCTTGAAGTACCATCACTAGGATGCTAGCATGATCCAGAAATGCTCAGGGCAGGAGGTACTCATCAATTTCTCAACTTCCTGGAAGTATCTGAAAGATCTGGTTGATAGGAACAACAGAAGTAAACCAGATGAGGTTCCAGAGACAGTCAGAGACAGGGCGAGAGCAAACAGGAAACAGACAAAACTATATCAACAGGTGAGGTCTAACTAGAATCCCCATGCAGTCAACGATTGGTTTTCAACCTTGACTGAGGGTACAGAGTCATCTGGAGGGCTCAGGGAAAACAAGAACGGCTGGGCCCCACCCCTAGAGATTCTGATTTAGCAGGTGGGACTGAGAATCTGCATTTCTATTAAGTTCCCTAGTGATGCTGATGTGGTCTCAGGGGAATTACACATTAAGAACTACAGCCCAGTCAGATGAATAGGTTGTAGGTCTGTAAAAAATGGTAACAAATCTGCTTTCCTTCCCTGCTGCCTAGGACCTGTTGAGATGAGGGGATGCATATCTCTAGAGCTAGACCTCTAGAGGGAGAAGGTATATACATGGGGACAGTCCCCAATGAAGAGCAGACTCTCAGGGTGAAGAAGCAGGGGAGAGGGGGGAGAGGAGGGGAGAGAAGAAGACAGGAAGAGAGGGGGAAGGAGGAGAGAAAGGGGGAAGAGAAAAGGAAGGGGACGGGCCGGCCCCGTGGCTTGGTGGTTAAGTGAGCGCGCTCCACTGCTGGCGACCCGGGTTCGGATCCCGGGCTCGCACCGACGCGCTGCTTCTCTGGCCATGCTGAGGCCGCGTCCCACATACAGCAACTAGAAGGATGTGCAGCTATGACACACAACTATCTACTGGGGCTTTGGGGGGAAAAAATAAATAAATAAAATCTTTAAAAAAAAAGAAAAGGAAGGGGAAGAGAGGAAGGGGGAGAAAGAGGGAGGGAGAGGGAGAGGGAGGAGAAAGGGCAGGATCTATTTCCAACACCCTCTCCAAACTAATGATCTGTCTAGGTAACAGTCGCTCAACACTTGAATATAGTTTTACGGCAGAGCCACAAAGAAAAAGCTTTCAATAAAACTGACCCTGAAGTATTTGAGGCTTTGCCTTAAAAAGCACAATGCTGTTTCACGGAGAAAGGAGAGCTAACCGCTTCTGTCCTAGAGCTTCTCTCTCCCACCCAAGTCAAATGAAGGTGTCCTTGTCCATCTCCCTTTTGCCAATAAAACGACTAGAGAGAAAAGCAAACCAGCACTGGTGAGATTCAGGCAACCAGCGCCTCTAGGATGTGCAGGGATTATGTAATAAGGATCCTTTTCAGTTCTTATTAAACCACTTACATGCCTACAACCCCCACCTGTTGGGGGGGGGGATGGTCTGTGCATCTGGGAGAGAGTATACACCACCTGTCAATTTCTGCGTTCAATGCACTAATCCTTATTCTTGCATTCTAGCTCAAAATGCACCCCCTCCCCCGGCCCACTAATTTTTCCCCTGCTTCCTAGGTAAAATAGCCCTTATTACTGAGCTACAACTGGAAGAACAGTTTGGTATATGACTATTTCTGGTTTCATTAGTAATTTTATAGTTTTGTTATCATGCTTTCACATGGTTACAACCAAAGTCATTATAATGTGCAAGTTGCCACTATTTTAGAAAATTAATTGCAGTTTTCTGTTACAATATTGTGCCTTGTTCCAATTAGAATATGAAAGCAGAGAGGGAACACAGGCAGTTTAGTGTTTTGAGAATTCAGCACAACTTGAGCTCAGCAATCTCTAAATGCCCAGCTTCAAAACAAAACAGAAATTAACAAAAGGTCCTCCCTGGCTAAAATGTAAGGGAGTGGGACAGAAAATAAGACCCTGAGTCACAGAGATGAGCAGATCCAGTCTGGAGGAGACTGAATGGACACAGGCAAGGAGAGATAAAATATGTGTCCAGTCTTATTATGCCTGACTTGCCAATCATCCTAAAATTGGGAAGATTAAGCCTAGCCTCAGGAAGCAGAGAAGAGAAATACTAAAGGACCCTAGATCCTAGAAACAAGGCTAAAAATTAAAATGACTCAACATGGGGAAGAAAAGAATCCAGCACATCGAGACATTCAGGGGAGGACCCTAGAAAGCAACAACAGCTGAGAAAAGATGGGCGGTGAAGCACAGATAGCCAAAAAGCTGAGTTTGGTAGGAAATTGAACACAAACACCACTGTGCCTGCAACAAAATTAGCAAAGGATCAAAGCACCACGCATAAAACCACAACAAGAAGTAAACCTGAGACTGTCTCTGCCTTGCTGAAGAGGCTGAGGGCAGAAACCTAAAATGAAGAAAGCAGTCATTAAGAACAGCAGTTCTCAAACTCAAGTGCATGTCAGAATCATCTGGAAAGCTAGTTTTACAAATACAAATACCTGGGCCCCTCCCACCCCATTCTCACTCTGATTTTAGGTCTGAAGTGGAGTCTGCACTTTAACAAGGACCCCTGTATTCTAATGCAGGTTGTCTGAGGAGCACAGTTTGAGAAGCACTGATCCAGAGGTTGAAGAACTGCTTAAAATAAGTGCACTAAGGCTAATAGCAATTAGCAATTCATTTTCAGAAGAGTTTTCATATGGGATTTCTAAGAGATCATCTCTTGGGGAGAGATGTCACTTAGTGGGAATTAAAACAAGATAAGTCAATACTCTGGAGGATGTTCTCCTGGGGACGTCTGTTGGCCCAACAAGTTCACCGCTCTGAATTTCAAGAGGTAACACCAAAGAGAAGGGGAATTCTGGGTAGAGAAGCTCTAGGACAGGCCCATTACCCACAAAAACATTCCTTCAAGGACAGAGCTTGACATCACAGATGGAGACACCCACCTATACTTACCTGTGCAAAGAGGGAGATGCTCTACTGTCCCATTAAACCCTCGCTCCCTGTTCTCAGACAAAAATGCACTTCTTGCCTTAAACGGTGGTACAGCACAGCTATCCAAAAAAGCTGGTGTCTTCCCTTCCACCAATGACTGAATTCAGGGACATTTGCTGAGTGCTTTGGTGCCTTTGGACGTAAGGGGCAACCAAGACCTGGAAAACCAGAAACCTTTCTGTAGCACGGGGGTTTAAAGTCAGACTGGGTGGACAGAGGGTCAGCAAAACCTTGTTGAGAAGCCTGGATCCTATCTCTTGCGTGAGAGGAACACTTCCCCAACGGGAGCTTTCTAGTTACTTCAGCTCCCTTTCCGAAGCGGCAGATGGTACCTACTGAGAATCAAAAAGCCTCTCTGGGAGGCCTGAGAAATAGCTCTTGTCAAGAGGTATGCAGCAGCTGGCTAGTTGCTTTGAGCCCCTTAGCAGGACAGCAATGGATTACCTCATCTCCTCAGCAGACTTCTCCAACTGCATTCCCTGAGTGGCCAGCCCCATCTCTGAAAACCTCTTGGCTTCCGCCCTGTAGCTGTTTGCCCTTAGCCAGATGTTTCTGGCTACTTATGGAAAAGAGGAACCTTGCTAGGATGGAGGACTGGCAGGCTGTGCCCAGAAGTTGGGCAGGAGCCCTGGCTTCCGGAAGAGGCTGGAGATGTCCATTAGTGTTGCAGAAATCAGATCCTGTCTCTTAACGATTATAAACAATTATTCCACAATTAGGCAGGAAGGGTTAGAAGAACAGCTGTTGGGACCAGGATTCTAGGTGGTGAAAAGCAGACACCAGGTATTTTTACCATCCAAATCTGCTTCAGATAACCAAAATAAGAATATTTAAAATTCACTGTCCATCCTCAAATATCTAGATAAGAAAATAGGCTTGTGAACTTCCCATGAAGTCTGCTCCCAATCACCTAATATCAAATATTTCCAAAGGCATATGGGATTAAAGAATCAGAACTTTCCCCTCAGTTACAATATCAAGAGCAGAGAAACCCTTGTTTCTATCCTGTCTGAGGCTACCGGGTGGGACATGCTGTCACCCATCATTGGTTCTGCTAATTACCACCTAGAAATGATAAGGAGGATGCTTTTCTTGAGGTTCTCTTTCATTCATTCAGCTTCTCCTGAATGTCAGGTTGCTTATTATGTACTTGGACTTCATAAAGATGAAACAGACACGGTCTCTGCTCTCAAGGAGCTCACGGTCCAGGAGAGAAGAACGATATGGAAACAACTACCGTTTGATGTGCTGAGTGTTAACATGAGTGTGTGTACTAGGTACAGTGGTGGCACAAGGAGCAAGTGATTAATTTGTTTAGAAAGGTTCCACAGAAGGGGAAGAGCATGTGGGCAGTTGGGTTTGAGGGAGAGGAGGGCATTCCAGGTAAAGGCACACTGGCAAGAAAGAGCCTCATTAAATCCAGGATGCTTGGCAAGTGGCTCAGTACAGTTGGATAGAGAGGGTCCCTGAAGGGGCAGGAGGGAGAAGAGGATGGAGACGACCACACCAGGCCACCCACTTTCTAAAGCTTTGTATATAGTGGGTTCTCTAGTTTGTTCTTTAAAACAAATACTTCCTATTCCAGGCATTCAACAAGCATCTACACGTATAGACTAAACGAGGGGCCCTGGGGGATATGCCCCTAAGGAGCTCACACTGAACCTAATTAGGTGGATTAAATATACAACCACACAGCTAAGAAAATACAAAATAACACATAAACAAGTGTATAAAACTATAAATGGCACAGCACAAAGTGCTAAGGGAATTCACAGGTTCTTAGCTGACACAGAGCTTAAATACCATCTAATTAGAGAACTATTCAAATGCTCGGCTCTCCCTGACAAAACCCTGGCCAAATGAGCGCAATGGGATGTGGGAAGCTCAATCAGAAACTAGTCTGGTTGAGTCCAGAAGGCCACCAACCCCAGGATGCCCACACAGCTTTTACTGCATAAAAGAGAGGTCCATCTCAGACAAAAGAGGGTCCTAAATAGCACCCTTCTCTGCTGGTAAAATGGACAGGATGGTTAAGAGCACAGCAGTTGCCCAAAGTCCTCATCTTCTATCATGATTACAACCGACAGACAAGAACACTTCATAGTATACCATCTATTACTTTTTATAGCTTGCTTCCTCAAAAAAAAATTTTTTTTTAAATAAGTATAAATAGGGGCCAGCCTCGTGGCGTGGCGGTTAAGTGCGCGTGCTCCGCTGCTGGTGGCCCGGGTTCGGATCCCAGGCGCGCACCGATGCACTGCTTGCCAGGCCATGCTGTGGCAGCATCCCATATAAAGTGGTGGAAGATGGGCACAGATGTTAGCCCAGGGCCAGTCTTCCCAGGGCCAGTCTTCCTCAGCAAAAAAAAGAGGAAGATTGGCATGGATGTTAGCTCAGGGCTGATCTCCCTCACAAAAATAAATAAATAAATAAATAAAAAATATTTCATTGGGTCCTTTACATACCTCCAGACTAAAGGTCTCATGTTGAGGTAAGGAAGGATTCAGTTTGGTCTTTATACAAAGATACTTTTAGGCCTCCAGGGAACCCAGCTCATGATCTAGGGTGTGAGAAAGCTCCTGCCTTTTAAGAGTCCAAAAGCTTCCAAAAGTGAAGTCTGCTGGTCATGGATGGGCTAGACTGAAGTCTCCTTACTCATTAGGAACATTATATCTCTGGTCCTGGCTGGGAGATCACACCGTTGTCCTTCATTACCCTGCCAAGCCTAGGAGAGTTGCCATACAGTGGAGGCACAAGCAATGGAACTCACCCTCATGGAGGTCTCGCCACCATGGGCCTGTTGCAGCCTGAAGACCTGGGCCACCATGTGCTCTGTGGAGGGATGCAGCAGGATCCTTCGTGAGGCCAAGCCAACCATTACGTATCGGCCCATTGGGGAAAGGCTTACCGAAATGGCATTGGGACCTAAGGGCCAACAGAACAGAGAGACATTTCCCAGAGTTCGTGCCATTACAAGGAGATCATTTTCCCTCTTAGCCTTTTCTTTCTCTCCAATCTTCACCTTCATTTGGTCATCTTGGGGTTACCTCATAGGATTGCAGCGAGGAGTACAATGAGAAAGCATGTAAAGTACCGAGTACAGCGTTTGACATATAAAAAGTAGTTAATCAATGCTAACCATTGTTATAGAATACATTTTAAAAAATTGATATCATACTGTAAATACTATTTTGAAAACTACCTTTTTCACTTCATACATTATGAACATTTCGTCATCATTAAATATTCTTCTATAAGAGCATTTTAAAGGCCAAATGGTATTCTGTCCTATCAATGCACCATCATTTATTTAAGCAGTGCTTCACAATTTGACATTTTCCCTATGATAAACAACATTGCTGTCCTTAGAAGTGAGATTGCTGAATCAAACATATATTTTGGGGGCTTTTAATATGCCAACCAGCCTTGCAGTGAATGAGTGTGTCCACTTCCCCATGACCAGAGCTCCTTTCTTACTCCCGGCCATCACAACAGGAGCATGCCAGTGATGCTACTGTGGTAGGGAGGACTCTTATTCTGAGATTCTTCTGTAACGCTACCAGCCAGGACTCCTGCAAAGCAATCTTCCTCTGGCCTCTAACCCAGTGAAGCAGGGACAGTATGTGACATTACTCCCATGTAAGCCGTGCCTCACCTAGGAATGCCCATGCCATGGTACCAGCGTCCCTCTGTCACTAGGTTGGGCTTCCTATCCCTTACCAAATCGCTTGGTGTAGAGCATTTCGCCCAGGTTATGGGGGGCCAGGGAGTACACTGCCAGGATGCCTTCATCAGGAAAGCCCCTTTGGCTGCTAGGGATGAAAGCTGCCAGGAGCTGGCCATCTGCAGAAATGTCACAGCTGGCATCATTGTAGATCTTGCAGTTCTGTACCAGCACATTCACGGAGGCTGTTATCAGACAAAGAAAGAAAAGAGGTAAGAAAGTTTGGAGTTGATGGTGTGAAAAATTCTGGGTCAAGAAATTTTGGGGCCTTCCTAATGGCCTGAACCCTCTTTAGAAATGCTAAAGGCTGCCTTGTCAATCAAACTAAAATGACATGGAACAAGCAACACAAGAGACAGGAAATATATGTCTCTTCTACCATTTTAATAGGAAACTACAGCTAGTCAACACAACCACAACCACCTGCTGAGTCTTGGTTCACACTTAGGAAATATCACTTAAGAGATTAGATAAGGAAAAAGTTATTAAAAATTGTTCCTGGAGAGCCACTCAACAGCTGTTATTGTCTAAATGATCAAAACTAAGATGAATGAAAATACAAACCTACGGATTCCAAGAAAAAGGTGATACAGGTAAAGCTTCCTTGGGGCGAGAATCCTACTCTACAGCTGTTATGTGACCTTGGAGAAGGAAGTCATTTCACAAATTTGTGTCTTACTTTCTCCTTTAAGAGAACTGGAACATTTAGAGACTCCAATCTTCTGGACAGCTGTTTGCTAATACTAATCCCTGACTCCACCAGAGAGGATAGAGAGAAACAAAGCCCAGTCCTGGCTGGATGGCTGGAACTCTTCACTTCTCACTATCCTCTATGCCTGATCCACACCATAAGCCAACGTCAACGGGCAGCCCCAGTCTGCACTCAGCAGTTACGGAGAATGAAGCATAGGGTCAGCCAGACAGCAGGCTCTGCATGAGAGAGGGGGTGGGGGGTGGAGGAATGTCTGTCAGTAGGGAGAAGAAGCGCCACACGACAGGACTAATGAGATGTTAGCTAGTACGAGGACTGTATCTGCATGCTTTGTTTCGGTTTTCATTTGAATCCCTCTCCAAGGCCCACTGTGCAATTCCCTGCCAGGAGGAAGGGGCTTACCCTTGATGTGAGCCTGGAACCAGAGTGCCCACATCACGGGCACAAGCAGAAGAGCACAACACACCCCAAAGGACGAAGCTCCTCTGGGCTTTGTCTCATATGCATATGCAAAGAGACTTTTTACTCCTCCTCTTATTTGAAGGAGATTACTTGGATGACCACTGTCAGAAGCATTATGGTTTGGGGGGGTGGGCGGGGGGTGCCAAGCTCAGCTGCCCTCACCAGATTCCAGGTGATCTACTGCAGGAAGCCAAAAAGGCCTGACCTGAGAGATCAAGGGCAAGTCTCCCCAGGAAATTACCTTAAGGAAAACACAACAAGAATTGTTTTTCAGGGGCCTGGAGGCTTATGGGATCAGAGACTCAGAGTGATTTCTAAAACTCTTTATTTACTCCCCTTTCCCTGTGTGTTCCTAATGAAGCCACAAAGATGACAGAGTAGATCAAAAAAGACATCAGAACACATTGATCAGGCTACTGTGCCAACTCTCGGGGGCTGACACCTACAGCGCCATCACACATAAAACTGAGGCGGGACCACAAGGATGGTTCTGTTTGCTAACTAATAAAATAATGACATCCAAATATTCATTGCTATCACCATTAGGGCTCTGTACTGCTCAACTTCCAACCTACCATCTGCTCTAGCCTGTATGGCTAGATTTATCTAGTTAGCACTGAGACCATCTGCTCTTTACTCAGGGTCCCAAGCCTGTTGCCAAAAACATGACAATCTCCTCCTTCCCTGGACTGACACACGACTCCAGCTGGGGATCTAGAACCAAAGGAACTGGGGAAAGACGCTTCAGGAGTGAGTCCATCTTGGTTTTCTAACCTTGAGGTTGGCACACCCTTAGAAAGATTAAAAAAAACTGACAATTTAGACCGTAACCATCAAAGGCAGGGAGACAGAGAAAGCAATCACATATATTAAGTAGGACACAAAAATAAATAGGGAAGGAGATGGGACTCTGTGGACTTGAAGACAGCTTTGCACAGCTACCATTTTATCAAAGGAGGCTTTTCTGTCTTGCTGTTACATAGATCTAGCTCATGTGTGTTAACATGTAATTCAGTCAAACATAGAGACGCCTATAACAACCCTCAAAACTCACCACCAACAGGGAAATACCATTAAACTGCTTACTGTCAGATTAATTTCTAAGGGGGGCCAGGAGGGTGGGAAGGAGAGTACAAGTAAGGTTTTCCTTCTTCTAGAAAGCTTGGCTCTAAGCCCCCGAAAAACTGGGCATATAGACAAAAAGCATTTTGTCAGCCTCAAATCCAAGCCACTGTGTTTGTGTTTGTACTACATTATGATGATTCCAAGTCAATGGCCATCTCCCAAATTTTGTCCCCTCCCTGCAATTTCACAACTGCTCCCAGTGACTGCAGTGAGCTCAGAGACAGAAATGCAAATGACAAATGAAAAGAGAATGCTGAAAACCACAACAGAGCTTCTCCAGCAGCATGATCAGTTCCGGAAACGGTGTGGCTAGTGATCTAGGGTTTCACTTCTCCCCTAATGAAGGGGATGTGGTAGGCACAGAGTGATGTGGTAGCTTCATTTCAGCGAGCACTGGGTGGTATGTTTACAATTTCATTTTTATTTCAAAGCTCCAATTAGCAACTTACATGTGCTGCTCGTTGTCTTAATTTCCCACATGGAAATGGAAATGTTCAGTTACAATGGTGAGTGGTCACTGTTTCAATTCACTTGTGCAGCTTCTCATAAGGTGGAAATTTTGATGAGTTAACTTATGCAGGAAGAGATTTCTTAGATCTCTGTTACTTGTTTTCTTGGGCCATAGGAAAGTAATGCACTAATGACAAGGACAACTCATCCTCTTCGGACTCAACAATAATATAAGCAGGTAGAGAAAAAGGTGAAGTGAAATATAGCCTAAGACACTAGCAACCCACACACCACTAGAAATCTTTGTTCTGCTCCCTGCCTTGTCTTACCACAGTGGTCCTCAAGCGTTAGCATGCATCAGAGTCACGTGCAGGGCTTACTAAAACACAGAATGCTGGGGTGAAGCCTGATAATTTGCAATTCTAACAAGTTCTCACGTGTCTTTGATGCTGCTGGTCTGGGACCACGCTTGAAAACTGCTGCCTTACCAAACAGTCCTTGATCCCTGAGCGGCAGCTGCAGCAACCTGCCCTACACTTAAGGCCAAAACACCTGTGGGGAAGGATGATGGGGCAGTTAGCTGGGCAGCTGAGCATGGAAATAAAGGCTAGGAAAGGATTTTTCAAATCACAACTGCTTAAGAGCTTCAGTGGGCAGCTCCAGGGGGAGAAAAAACGATGCAGAAGACAGCAGGAAGCCATGTTCCAGACTCTGCAATGTAATCTCCTCCTAATTACAAATGATTTCCAAGTGAAAATGCCCTAGCAGGGAATGGGAGGGGTTAGAAATACTGATGCCTGGAGGAGCAGATGGCTGTGCCTTCCTATCAGCTCCATAAATTATAAACAAACACCTTGTACAAAGATCGATTTGTAGCCTGTTGCTGGCCGGCCAGATGAGGCCATGGGAGCAATTAGCAGTTACAGTGCTTTGCAAATGCATTAGATACCAATTTGGAAAACCCAAAGGGGTTTAAATCAGCAGGAAATTTTCCTTTTGGCTATCTCTGAGCCCCTCCACTTGCAGAATAAGACCTCCTGCACAGAGCTCCAGATGACACTCTAAGCACTCCCCAAAGGCACCAGTCACCACATCCCCTGTGGTGCAGTCTGCCCCACACCACTCGGCCCCTGGGTTTCTTAAGGCCCGTTCTGGCAGGGCACCCTAGTGACCAATGCTATTCACCCAGTAAGAGCTTACTCTTACAAACCACAGTGAATCTAATGAGCTACTTTTTTCATGGAAGCAATTTCAAAATTATCCATGTATATAAGGCCTTATTCACAAACTTCTAAACTCTTTACAGAGAGTTAATTCATTAATCCTGCATCCCAAGTGAGAGAAACAAGGAGCAAGTATCTTTAGCCTTACTCCAGAAAAGAATTAAATGCAATTCAGATACGTCAGATGACCAGCAACATATCGGCTGCTGAACGCATGAGTAAAACTCAGGACCAGTGGCTCCAAGGCATGGGCAGTGCCAAAGCCAAAGGTACCCACCTCACTGGGAAGTAGGTGACATTCAGAAATGAATCCTAGAGGAAAACAGATTCGCAACGTACTCTGCTGACGGCTGAATCTATCAGGAGTGAAGATCAGAACTGTAACTAGACTTTATTCAGACCAACCAGGAAATACAGTTAGTTAAGAGCTAATGACAGGGCCCTCAGGTAAAAGTGACTGTCATTCTAGAGGGTAATACCATGGAAAGGAACATATAGCTATCATCAGACATATGAGCCCTAAACTCCTAGAATGCAAGTTTTTGCCAAGACCAAAATGCTAAGAAAAATAGGGCACTTTCACAAAGCAGGATTCTAACCACACATGATTTAAAGGCGAGCCAAACTAAATGAGTTAATCTGGTTGCACATGATGCTCTTTGATCAGCTCAGGTTTTACAAGAGCCATGATCAAAAGATGTAAGAAGGAACACAGAAGGAGAATCATAGGAAGTTGTAGTCAGAACAAGTTGAGGCTTATACAAAAAATGTTAAGGACAACCAAAAGGATCTTCTAAGCTATGCTAGCAGCATATCCGATGCCTCTATTCTTCTGAATATTTTGTTTTTCTATCAAGGAAAGTGATCTCCAACTGGGTAGAAACAACATGCTTAAGAAGGATCAGAAGCCCATTACAGATGAGGCAACAGGTTAAATGAGAGCAACATCTTGTTTAAATGAACATTACTCTCCAGAGATGGAAAATATGTATCTCATTGGGCCGGCCCTGTGGCTTGGTGGTTAAGTGCGCGCGCTGCAATGCTGGTGGCCCGGGTTCGGATCCCGGGCGCGCATCGAGGCACCACTTCTCCGTCCATCCTGAGGCCGAGTCCCACATACAGCAACTAGAAGGATGTGCAGCTGTGACATACAACTATCTACTGGGGCTTTGGGGGGAATAAATAAAAAATCTTTAAAAAAAAAAAAAAAAAAAAAAAAAGAAAATATGTATCTCAGAGTACTAAAAACAGGGGGAGGTGTGACTTCAGTTATGGCCATACTCTCAAAGAACCATGGTGCAATTTCCAAGAAAAGACATGATAAAAACAACTAACACTTATTGACCATTTACTATATATCGTTAAGTGCCAGGTACTGTTCAGAGTGCTTGATATGTATTAATTAAATTCTCATAACAATCCTATGAGATTTGCACTATTATAATCCTCATTTTATAGACAAAGGAAACTAAGGTGTAGAGAGATTAAGTGACCAAGCTCACACCGCTAGAAGGTGGCTGAGAGCAGGGATTTGAAACTGGACAGTACAGCTCAAAAGTTCATGTGCTTAACCATCATAGTAGAGTTGACAGAGAAAGTTATCAAAGAACTACCTCTCCCTATGATTGTGAAAAAAAGAGAAGAAAAGCATCAGGCCCAGACCTTTAAAGTATAAAAAGTATAAGTAATTCCAATACTATTTAAACTGTTGCCGACAATGAAAAAAACTCTAATTATAAGCAAGCTACATGGAAGGAATTTAACACTAAAGACTATACTATGAACCAGGTGGGGTTTATTCAAGGAACGTAAGGATGGGTTTAATATTACAGAATCCATTAACATAATGATGATATTATTAGATCAAAGGAGAGAAAAAAACATGATTATCTTCATAGATGCTGAAAGGGCATGACTAAATTCAATATCCATTCTTGATAAAAACTCTCAATAAAATAGGAATAGATGACTTCCTTAAAATGACAAACTAGTTCTAGTTTAACCCAAAAGCCAGCAATCTGCTTACCGGGAAAAAGCTAGAAGTTTTCCCACTAGGGTGGAACAATATGAGGATGCCTGCTATTACTTAACATTGTTCTGATGGTAGCAGCGAGTGCATTTAGACAAGAGAAAGAAATCACACGTCTAAAACTTGGAATGGAGGAGGTAAAATTACCACAATTTACAGATAATATACCTAGAAAACGCATGAGATTTAACTAACAACTATAATTAGTACACAAATTCAGTAAGATAGTAAGATTTAAAAAATAAGCTTATGAGCCAGCCCTGACGGCCTAGTGGTTAAAGTTCAGCATGCTCTGCTTCAGCGGCCCAGGTTTGGTTCCTGGGAACGGAACCACACCACTCGTCTTGCAATAGCCATGCTGTGGCCGCTGCTCACATAAAAGAACTAGAAGGACTTACAACTAGAACATACAACTATGTACTGGGGCTTTGGGGAGAAATAAAAAAAAGAGACAGGAAGATTGGCAACAGTTGTTAGCTCAGGGCGAATCTTTCCCAGCAAAAAAAAAAAAGAAAGCTCTCTAGCCACCTTTAAAAAAACAAAGCTTATAACAATAAACTTAAGAACTGTATAGGATCTATATGATGAAAACTTTAAAACATTCCTAAGAACACAAGAGAGACTTGGAGAAATTGAAGATCATACCATGTTCTTACATAAGAAGATATCATAAAGATACTGAATCTCCTTAAGTTAATTTATAAATTTAATGCAACTGCAATAATTAGACTAACAGGATTTTTTCAGGAGGGTGAAGGGAAGAAGCAAGGTAGTTTTATTTATTTATTTTTTGGTTATAATTTTATTTATTTATTTATTTATTTATTTTTCCCCCAAAGCCCCAGTAGATAGTTGTATGTCATAGCTGCACATCCTTCTAGTTGCTGTATGTGGGACGCGGCCTCAGCATGGTTGGAGAAGCAGTACGTCCGTGCGTGCCCGGGATCCGAATCCGGGCTGCCAGCGGCGGAGCGCGTGCGCACTTAACCGCTAAGGCACGGGACCGGCCCGAAGCAAGGTAGTTTTAATAGTGCACACAGAAAAATAAAAATGCTTGAGCTGGCAGGGAAATTTGGCTTAAAAAAATAACAAGAAGAGACTAGTCCTACCAGATTCTAAAACATAAAGCCTCAAAACTTAATTCAAACCCATGTGGTACTCTCACATGAATAATCAGAGAGATCACTGGGACAGAACAGATAGAAATACATCTATATATACACAGGAAATTGATAATAGGATGAAAGTGACAACCCAAATCAATGGGGACAAACGGATTATTCTATAAATTACTTGGGACAAATGAGTAGCCATATGGGGGAAAGTTGGACCATATTCTGCTTATTTAGGACTAGGTTAAATTTCTAGAGAAACAAAAATTTAAAGGTAAAAAACTTACATATAAAAGCACTAACTGATCTTCCCAATGATGACACAAAACCTAGGAACCATAAAAGGAAAGCTGGGTAATTCTGACTACTTAAAATAAGTTCTATGACAAAAATAACCTTCAGCAAAGTCAAAAGACAAATGACAGCTAGGAAACTTCTATTATAAGTTAATTTCTGATTTATAAAGAGCTCCTGTAGAACTGATAAGGAAAAGACCAGCAACACAATAGAAAAATACGTAAAGCACATGGACTGGTTAAGAAAAGACAACACATGTGGCTAAGGGTGTGAAGAGGCATACAGCCAGTTTGTAAGTCAAGAAATACAAATTTAAAATACCTACATACTATTTTTTACCTATCAGATTTGCAAACATCCAAAAATATGGTAAAACATTCTATAAGCATGAATTTAGGGAAACAGGCACTCTCACAAACTGCAGGCAAGAGTATAAGTTGGCATAACCCCTACAGAGGATGATTTAGCAGAATCTACCGAAATCACAAATGTACATAACTCTTCCTCCCTTCAATTCCATATCTAGGAATTTATCCTATAGATATACTTGCACATGTGCAAAATGACAGACTACAGCACCAGTTTGTGTAGCAAAAAACTGAAAACAACTGAAAAGTCCCTCAGCAGACGACTAGGTTAAAAAACGGAACCTAGAGGGCCGGCCCCGTGGCTTAGCGGTTAAGTGCGCGCGCTCTGCTGCTGGCAGCCTGGGTTCGGATCCCGGGCGCGCACTGACACACCGCTTGTCCGGCCATGCTGAGGCTGCGTCCCACATACAGCAACTAGAAGGATGTGCAGCTATGACATGCAACTATCTACTGGGACTTTGGGGGAAAAAATAAATAAATAATAATAAAAAAAAATTATTAAAAAAACGGAACCCAGAGGGGCCAGCCCGGTGGCACAGTGGTTAAGTTTGCACACTCCACTTCAGCGGCCTGGGGTTTGCGGGTTCGGATCCTGGGCGTGGACCTGTGCACCGCTTATCAGGCTATGCTGTGGCAGGCGTCCCACATGCAGAGTAACGGAAGATGGGCACAGACGTTAGCCCAGGGCCAATCTTCCTCAGCAAAGGGAGGAGGATTGGCAACAGATGTTAGCTCAGGGCTAATCTTCCTCACCAAAAAAAAAAAATGACCCTAGGGATTCCTTTTGGACAATGGAATACTAGGTAGTCATTAAAAAGAACAAGTAAACTCTTTATACACTGATATGGCAAAATCACCAAGATACACTGTAAAGAAAGCAACATGCAGAAAGAAGACTACGTGTAACACACTACCATCTGGGTTAAATAGAAGGTGGAAAAACATACATTTGCTTGTATATACATACAATATCCTTGAAAAAGTATACAAGAAACTGCTAACTGTGGTTGCCTCTGGGGATGAATGGTGGGTAGCTGGGAGCAGGGTTGGGAAACCTTTCACTGTATATCCTTTTATATTTTTGAATGGTGAATGTATTTCAGATTATAATAAGAGAAACAAAGTAAACAAGATTAAAAACCCCAAAATAAATGGAAATATGGCAAATAAGATCTAGGCCAGAAATCTAAAGAAGAACAAGCAAACTTGGTATTCAATAAGGGAAAAAGATGGATTGCAGTTGATTCCCAGGAGAGTTAAAGAACAGATTATTGAACATGTGGCTTATAAGCACTTAGAAAGAAATAAATGATTGCTACTGAGGTTTCACTAAGATTAGGACATGAAAAATTAACCTCATTTTCATGCTCTGATAAGGATACCAAGACTGGCATATTGGGAAACGCCACAGACAGAGAATATCTTGATTATTTTAAGGCATCTAACAAACTCTTACAATACCCTGTAGACAAGATAGAAAGATGTGGGCTTCAGATGTGAAAAACCAAGCCTAGGGTGCTAATTTGTGAACCAAAATCAACACAGAAGAGTCCAGAGTAACATACCACAAGGTTTGGTGCAATGTCCTGACGGATTCACCATTTTTGCTAGCAATCAAAGGAAGGCAGAGAAAGCATGCTTATCAAATTAGTAGATGATGTAAGATTGAGAGAAAAAGACTGAATCAAAGTTCAAAAAGATTTTAAGAGGCAGGAACTAGGAATTGCAACTGACACCATTAAGATAAAATTTAACAGAAACACAACCTGCTTTGGTTTTTAAAAGATTCAAACTGCACAAGTAAGTACAGGGGGATAGTGTCTTGATTTATTAACAATTATCAAGGAATTTTAAGTGACTGCAAACTCAACAGTGGCTTCAGAAAAAGCTGCTGAAATCTTAAGCTGAACTAACACTGTCCAGACCACCACTGTACTATGTATTGGACAGCTCTCGTCTCGGTTTTTCTACTCTGTTCTGGCCCCCCAAAGTTAAAAGGGAAAATGAGCAGAACTCTCAAGGACTTGGAAACCAGATCAGGAAGTTTGGCCTGAAAAGAAAGCTTTAAAGGGAAATGGTAGTTTATCTTCAAATAGCTGGAGAACCGTTACTTAGAAAAGGCATCACTGGGGGCCGGCCCCGTGGCTTAGCGGTTAAGTGCGCGCGCTCCGCTACTGGCGGCCTGGGTTCGGATCCCGGGCGTGCACTGACACGCTGCTTCTCTGGCCATGCTGAGGCCACGTCCCACATACAGCAACTAGAAGGATGTGCAACTATGACACACAACTATCTACTGGGGCTTTCGGGAAATAAAGGAGGAGGATTGGCAATAGATGGTAGCTCAGGGCCAGACTTCCTCAGCAAAAAGAGGAGGATTGGCATGGATGTTAGCTCAGGGCTAATCTTCCTCACAAAAAAAAAAAAAAAGGCATCATTGAACTTATTCTATGGCGATTCAGAGGCAGAACTAGGACCAATGGGAGGAAGTGACAACAAGGAAAATTGTGGCTGGGTACAACAAAGAACATTTTAAAAGGAATTTAGCAGTGATGGATTAGACCATCTCATCAGACAGTGTGACCTATCATCTGAAGTATTCCAGCAGAGGCTGAACTACCACTTCTCAGGAATATGTGCAAGTCCTTCATTAGACAGAAAGTGAAGTGAGATACCTAAAATGTTACGATTCCAGTTGAACAAATGGGACGTGGGATGGCAGACTTCCCTAGCAGCTGGGCAAATGAACCGTCAGACAGACATGTTGGTAAATCACATATCAACCCTGCCACTCACTTCGTTTACTTCAGATCTGGATTAATAAATGAGTTTAATATCACTACAGTCTGTCCCCAGGGGTCACAAGGTCTAGCTCTCAGTTCCACCTAAATTTTTAGGCTTAGGACAGTAAACTACCAGTCGGTAAACTCCTCAGGGCAGAGACATCTTCATTTTGTGTCCACCTTAGCATTGTTCCTAGCACTGCTCGCTGCTCAATGTGGGTGCTCAATACCTGTTCACTGAACTGTTTAACTGAGAGCTGCAGAAGAGCTGCAGAATTGGCACATGGCAATCAGCTGCTCAAAGGGATGATAAAAAATCCAGTGCTACATGGGTTCTTAGTTCTGGGTCACCCTTCTACCAGTACCCCCAATTCTATCTTGGCTTACCATTACTGATTTCTGGGAGGTCAAACTTAGTGAAATCCCACCACTGGAGCCGGTAGGTAGTATTAGCAATGTTACTGGCCACGGCAGACTGTCCATCACCAATCACTGCCCCTGGTGGGGGAGAAGACAAAGAGAGCACATTATTGTATTTATCTACATGTTTCCACTGCAAACATAAAACAATACTGGGATTAGTAGGAGAGGGGGAAGAGGAGTAACCACAAGTAAGGCTGAAGAAAGCTGACGAGTCCCATCTGTCAAGTCCCTATCTCAAAGAGAAACCAGACATGTTTCTCAAGAACAATTCTACGTGGAAAAATAATCCCATCATCAGCCCCTCCCATTATTACCTAACATTTACTTAGGGCCAACCATGTGGCAGGTACAGTATATATCCTGTCTGGTAGGCTCACAATTTAAAGAGACAGAGGAGTTTTCATTAAAATGTGGGGGGAAACAAGTGAAAAAATGGAAGGACACCATTAACACAGAAAAGCCACACAGAAAAGCATTTCAGTCCATGGATGTCTTTGTAGTAAGCAGTGCTTTTGGGAGAAAGCATCTCCTCTTTTGTATATGACCTTCTTCCTAATAAGATATCTCAAAAGGAGGCTTCCTCCAGGGAAGAGGCAGCCAGCATATAGCTGATTGGATAGATATACACAATAAAGAACAAATGAGGTAATATTTGTTCATTTCTTCTGGACCCCTGGCATGTAACACAGCAGAAATTTATGAGCCTAGCTTTTCAGCATTAGAATATTTATATTAAGGCAATATTTTATAACCCCCTCACCCCACCCCGCCCCATGAGAACTTCCTTGAATCCAGATTCATTTGTCATATCTCACAGTTTAACTTTCCCTGAGATACACACTTCTGTATGACATTTTTTCCTTGGTAACCAATTAAATAAAAAATGGATTTTTTTTAACAGGGTGACACTTTAATTTGCAGTTGTATTTCATTTACATGAACATGTCATTTCCTCCTCCTCCTTCCGAGATGCATTTCATACACAACCACCCTTCTGATCAGACAGAGCCAAACCCTCTTGGGAGAATAGAACATTCTTATATGCTAGACAACCTAAACGGTATTCTCTGCTGTAAATCGACTCCTACTTTGAGAAACTGAACTTGTTAGAGCTTACTAGCCTTGGAACAATGGACAATTTTATACCTAGATTCTTCAGTATCACCATCTTCCTCCTCTACATATCACTGCAAAAGGGTCTTGTCATTTGTATTCTTTTTTCCTTTTAGAAAGCTGCATTTATTGCCCTGCTACTCCTGGTGTTCCCTCTTCTTTTCTCAAAGGGTTAAGAGATTGTTCAGGGAGAAATGTCCTCCATACAAGCCATGAAATACGGAAAAAGTGCTCTTCCTACTCCCAGCTGCTGCAGGCCACTGCATGAGAAGACTCTTTTCAACATTAGTTTATTGATGGTGTCCTTATTTCAATTTGTAAAGAAAGATACAAACAACAGTTCGTTTCCACGATGATGATACTTCCAGATTATGTACTCTCAAAAGGAGTAATATTGCCCCCATGGGGGTGAAAACTGGTTCACGGGGGGAAAAAAATCTTAGTACAATCACAAGTTACCCTCCAAAGTACTGCAGTATATAAACAGATATACAGCATAAGTGTGATACTAAAATTTCATGGGAGGGGGAATGATTAGGAAAAAAATGTCTAAAACGGCACCTTAGGAGGGTAATAATAAAATAAAGGTTGAGAAATACTGTTCTAGATAAACTAATAGCCCCAAAACAACACATTCTTTATTTTATTTTATTTTTTTTGAGGAAGATCAGCCCTGAGCTAACATCCGTGCTAATCCTCCTCTTTTTGCTGAGGAAGACCGGCTCTGAGCCAACATCTATTGCCAATCCTCCTCCTTTTTTTCCCCACAGCCCCAGTAGATAGTCGTATGTCATAGTTGCACATCCTTCTAGTTGCTGTATGTGGGACGCAGCCTCAGCATGGCCGGAGAAGTGGTGCGTCGGTGCGCGCCCGGGATCCGAACCTGGGCCACCAGTAGCGAAGCGTGCGCACTTAACCGCTAAGCCACGGGGCCCGCCCAACAACACATTCTTTAAAATCTTGCAGATTCAAAGACACAGACCCAAATGGTCATGATTTCCTTAAAGGCCTGAGAAAGAAAGACAGCATTTGGGGGTGCTGTCAATGAGCCCACCGACCTCAAACTCCTATTGAGGGCTCTGTGGCATATCACTCAAATGAGGTAAATATACGCCCTTGCTTTTACCCTTTATAGAAAATTCTATAATAATTACATCTGACTCGGGAACTTTTCTGGAACTTCTGGGTCATGAGGAGGGTATGCTACTTATAGGACTTTTATAACAGGAATTTTCTTCATTCTTCTAGGCCTCCTTGATAATGAAAATCATTTTTTAATTTTAAGGTCTACCACACTTCTCTGGACAGAATTATTCAGTTTTACTCTGACCCAGACTCAACTCCACTGAGCTTATGAACTGTCCCCCTGGCTTGCTTATTTAGATGGTTGGCATCTCCTTTTGACCACTAGTCTCTCTCAAATTACTTTAGTTTCTTATCATTTCCTCCAACTTTTACTAGAAAAGCACATAATCCCAAATGGAAGAAGGTAAACTGATTTTCTCAGCATATGATGAACGAAACACTAGTTGCCAAAAGAGGGTAGAAAACAAATTGAAGAAACAAACCCCATTTTCTAGGAGCTTAAAATCTAGGGGAGAGGATAACTACAAACAGGAAAACAGTTAAGGAAAATACCAGATGCTTTAAGAGTGCTGTGGATCTGCAACTGGGAACACAAATGACTAAGACTCCAACCCACAACTCCAGAAGCATCCTGTACCGTCCATGCCTCGAGAAATGGCTCCTGGAGAACAGCTGTGCAATAAAATAAACATGTGTGGTCGAACTATGTGGAAGAGATTGGGGAGGTGTTCTCTGTCAATGGTGCCAGAGTGCTGAGGAGGAACAGAGGCTGGCACCAGGGAGAGTTGATTTTCAGTGCCATGTAAACAGAGATTAGGGAACTAAAGATGCCAGCAACAGATTAGAGTATTGTCACCAGGTTCTCTTCTGCGAGAACTGTAGGCCAACTGAGCCTGTCTCTCGGAAACATCAGAAGAAAAAGTATCACCCTATTAACAAACCTCAACCATTTAGTAGGCTTCTGGCCACTAAACTGAAGATGTAGGAAATGTGCCAGAATGAGTTAATGGACTGAGCTACAAAGTATTTACACAGGAGGCACTCAGCATCAGAAATCAAATCCTGAGACTGCTGGGGGATTTCTGAGGCCTCAAGGTTTTCTCAGTAATAGAGAATGGAACAAGCTAGACTCAGGGTTTCTCAACCTCCACTATTGATATTTTGGGCTAGATAATTCTTTATTTAGGGGGGACAGTGGGTCTTGTGCATTGTAAAATGTTGAGCAGCATCCCTAGACTCTACCCACTAGATGCCAGTAGCACATCACCCCCTCACCCAGTTGGGACAACCAAAAATGTCTTCAGACATTGCCAAATGTTCCCTGGAGATCAAAATCATCCCTGGTTAGGATAGTCCAAGCTAGATAAATAGAACCTACATTTTAATTTTAAGATAGGTGCTCTGAGCACCACTACTGGAATGCTCACTGCTAAAGGCACCAACACGGTTAGTGATACTGATTTTGGAAAGAAACTAATCGAAGGCACAGCATTATACAACGTTCCCTTAGCAAACTTCCAGCTTTCTATCTCTGCCATGGATGACAGTCTGGCTTGAACCGGGACCTCATGGTTTGTTGTTTGTCTTTTTGTTTTTTCCATGGTTTCCGAGAATATAGGCTTCAGAATCAGGATGGACCCAATTTTGACACTTCCTGCTCATACCTACAGTAGAGTGACTTTGTGTTAATTAATCTCTCTGAACCTGTTTCCTTATCTATAAAAAGCATATAATAATAATAATAATACTTACAACTTATAGGGTTGTTGGGAAAACTTACTGAAACAATAAACACAAAGTGATGGCAAATAGAGTCTAACAAATGACCGCCATTAAAATTATTTTAATCATTGACTCTAATCTCTGTATGTTTTTCCTCTATAGGTACAGCTCTGTAATCAACAGCTCATAGACAGAGGTCCTTTTCTAAGAGACTGGCCCAAATAATGTGCCAGGGCCAAGAGAGAGAAGCACTTAAGTTTAGAATTAAGGTCAAATGTCGAGGCCCTAGAGTCTTTAGTAACTTTCTTTTTCAAAAACAGCCTAAACCAAGACAGACCATATTCTGGGCCACAAAACACTGTAACAAATTTAAAAGAACAGAAATCGTACAAAGTATGCTGTCAGACCACAAGAGAATAAAAGATAACTGGAAAATCCCCAAGTACTAGGAGATTAAGCAACATATTTCTAAATAACACATGGCTCAAAGAAGACATCTCAAGAGAAATTTAAAAATATTTTGAACTAAATGAAAATGAAAATACAACTTATTAAAATTTATGGGCTGCAGTAAAAGCAGTGCTTAGAGGGAAATTTTCCACACTGAATCCATATATTAAAGAAGAAAGATCTAAAATCAATAATTGAAGCTTCCACCTTAGGAAACAAGAAAAAGAAGAGCAACTTAAATCCAGAGTAAGCAGGAGAAAAGAAATAATAAAAATCAGAGCACAAATCAAGGAAATTGAAAACAGGAAATCAATATAGGAAAAAAAAAAAAAAAATCAATGAAACCAAAAGCTGGTTCTTTGAAAAGATCAATAAAATTGGAAAACCTCTAGCCAGGCTAACTAAGAAAAAAAGAGAGATGACACCAATTATTAATATCAGAAATGAAAAAAGGGCCACCACCACTGATCCCATGGACACTAAAAGGATAATAAAAGACTATTACGAGCAACGTAACACCCACAAATTTGATAACCTAGATGAAATGAACCAATTTCTTGAAATTGTCTACACAGTTTACCAAAATTTACCCAAGAAGAAACAGAAAATCTAAATAGGCCTATATCTATTAAGTTGAATCAATCATTAATAATCTCCCAAAACAGAAAGCACCAGGTAGGTTCACTGGTAAATTCTACCAAACATCTAAAGAAGAAATTATACCAGATCTCTACAGAAAACAGAAGTGGAACTATTTCCTAACTCATTCTATGAAGCCAGCATTACCCCAATACCAAAACTAGACAAAGACATTGAAAAAAAGACAATTACAGACTAATATCTCTTATGAACATAGAAGCAAAAATTCTCAACAAAATATAGCAAATCAAATCCAATAACGTATTAAAAAACTTATATACTATGACCAAGTGGGATTTATCCCAGGTATGCAAGGCTGGTTTGACATTTGAAAATCAATGAATATAATCCATCACATCAACAGGATAAAGAAGAAAAATCACATGATCACATCAATAGATGCAAAAAAAGCATTGAACAAAATCCAACACCTATTCATGATAAAAACTATCAGAAAAATTAGGAAGAGAGGGAACTTCCTACACTTGATAAAGAACATATTAAAAAAACCTATAGCTAACATCATACTTAATGGTGAGAAACTATACATTTTCCCCCTAAGACTGGGAACAAGCAAGGATGTCTCTTCTCACCACTCCTCTTCAACACTGTACTGTAAGTCCTAGCTAATCCAATAAGGCAAGAAAAGTAAATAAGAGGTATGTACATTGAAGAGGAAGAAATAAAACTCTTTGTTTACAGATGACATGACTATCTATGTAGAAGATCCCAAAGAATGAAAAAAAAATTCTCCTGGAACTATTAAGCAATTATATCAAGGTTGCAGGATACAAGGTTAATCCACAAAAAAAGTCAACTGCTTTCCTATATCCCAGCAATGAACAAATGAATAATTGGAATTGGAATTGGAAATAAAAAATACATCAGTTACATTAGCACCAAAAAAATGAAATACTTAGGTATAAATTAACAATATACATACAAGATTTTTATGATGAAAACTACAAAACACTGATGAAAGCAATCACAAAAGATCCGAATAAATATTAAAGAGATGTTCATGGATAGGAAGATTCCATACTGTTACGATGTCAACGCTTCCCAACTGGATCTACAGATTCAATGCAATCCCAATCAAAATCCCAGAACATTACTTTGTGAATAGCTACAAACTGATTTTAAAGTTTATATGGAAAAGCGAAAGATCCAGAATAGCCAACAAAATATGCAAGGAAAGAACAAAGTTGGAGGACCGACACTACCCAACTTCAAGATTTACTATAAAGCTACAGTAATCAAGATAGTGTGGCACTGGTGAAAGAACAGACAAATACATCGATGAAACAATAAATAAACCCATAAAAATAAGTAAACTGACCTTTGACAAAGATTCACAGGCAATTCAAGAGAAAGAATAGTCTTTTCAATAAATGGTGCTGAAACAACTGGACATCCACATGCAAAAAAATGAATCTCGACACAAACCTTACACACTTTTCACAAAAATTAACTCAAACTGGATCACAGACCTAGATGTAAAACACAAAATTATAACACTCCTAGGAGATAATATAAGAGAAAATCTAATTGACCTTGGGTTTAGCAAAGACTTAAGATACAACACTAAAAGCACAATCCATGAAAGAAAAAAATGACAAATTTGACTCCCTTAAAATTAAAAACGTCTGTTCTGTGAAAGACACTGTTAAAAGAGAATGAAAACATAAGCAATAGATTGGGAGAAAAATCTTTGCAAAACACTTATCTGATAAAGGACTGGTATCCAAAATATACAAAGAACTCTTAAAACTCAACAATAAGAAAACAATCTGATTAAAAAATGGGCAAAGGATCTGAACAGACACCTCACCAAAGAAGATATACAGATGGCGAATAAGCATATGAAAAGATGATCAACATCATTCCTCATTAGGGAATTGCAATTAAAAAAACAAAGAGAAACCACTACACACTTATTAGAATGGCTAAAATCCAAAACACTGATAACACCAAATGCTGAAGAGGACATGAAACAACAGAAACTCTCATTCGTTGCTGGTGGGAATGCAAAATGGCACAGTCACTTTGGAAGACAGTTTGGCAGTTTCTTGCAAAACTAAACATACTCTTATCATATGATCCAGCAATCATGCTCTTTGGTATTTACCTAAAGAAGTTGAAAACGTATGTCCACATAAAAACCTACACACAGATGTTTATAAAAGCTTTACTCATAACTGCCAAAACTTGGAAGCAACCAAGATGTCTTTTAATAGGAAAATGGATAAACAAACTGTGGTACATCCATACAATGAACTATTATTCAGCTCTAAAAAGAAATGAGCTATCAAGCCATGAAAAGTCTTGGAGGAAATTTAAATGCATATTACTAAGTGAAAGAAGCAAAAAGCTACATACTGTATGATTCCAACTACATGTCATTCTGGAAAAAGTGAAACTATGGACACAGAAAAAGATCAGTGGTTGCCAGCAATTCGGGGAAAGGGAGGGATATACAGATGGAGCACAAGGAAATTTTTTGGGCAGTGAAACTATTTTGTATGATACTATAATGGAGAACACATGTCATCATACATTTGCCCAAACCACAGAACTTAGAACATCGAGTGAACCCTAATGTAAACTATGGACTTGGAGTGATAATGATGTGTCAATGTTGGTTCATGGATTACAACAACCGGTTATACAACAACTCTGGTTCGAGATTTTTTTTTTTTTTTCATTTTTTTTGTGAGGAAGATCAGCCCTGAGCTAACATCCATGCCAATCCTCCTCTTGTTTTGCTGAGGAAGACCGGCCCTGAGCTAACATCTATTGCCAATCCTCTTCCCTTTTTTTTTTCCCTTTTTCTCCCCAAAGCCCCAGTAGATAGTTGTATGTCATAGTTGCACATCCTTCTAGTTGCTGTATGTGGGACATGGCCTCAGCATGGCCAGACAAGTCGTGCATCGGTGCGCACCTGGGATCCGAACCTGGGCCACCAGTAGTGGCGCACTTAACCACTATGCCACGGGGCCGGCCACGGTTCAGGATGTTGATGGTGGGGGAAGCTATGGGTGTGTGTGTGTGGTGGGGGGAAGGTATATGGGAACTCTTTGTACTTTCCACTCAATTTTTCTGTAAATCTAAGACTGCTCTAAAAAAAAAGGTCTATTAATTAAAAAAAAAAGAGCCCAAGACTCTCACTGATGTTCTAGGAGACAGTGGAAACAGCAGCTGTCCATAAGGATACTGTTTGTCACGCAAGTTCACTTTCTATCATACAACCACAGAGTTCTTCCCCTGGAACCTCAGAGCAAAATAATAAATACAGATTATGCTGATGAGAGACAAAACAAGGGGGAAAAGAAACTTAAATCCAGTGGTCCTGGCCAATTGTTGGAACAACCAATGACAAAAACCAAGCTGCCAAGTCTCATTCTCTGAGTCAGGTCTCCAATTTGTAGGCCAGAAGCCTTGGGAACGTGTCTAGGGATAAAACCTTAATAGTCATGACAGTCACATGGTAGGTGAGCTCTACTAAGCCTGAGAGCCTGCATGCATCTCTCTGCCTCTGGTTCTCTCAGACTCCTCTCTTCTGCTGCTTGAAAAGGAGAATTAGGAACCTTTTTTCCAAAACAGCGTTTTAGCCTCTCTCCAAGATCTGTTCTAGCAGCAGGGAAATGAAGAGTATGATTCAACAGTACAGTGAAAATATGGAACAATGGGAATCATTAGCAAATCTATCAGTAAAGCTAATTTGGGAGGGTAAAAAAGGGCAAGTTACAAAGAAGGAAATGATTAAATTATATTTCAGTCCCATAAAATTGTTCCATTTGAGACTGCCTAATTCAGAACGGCCATCTGACTGTGCTGCTGTTGGGAAGACAGAATAAGAATGGGACTGGGGGCGCAAACACCCATCAGCCTGGAAACACAATTACTATCCTTCTGCTTGGTTGTGATATGAAGCCAAGAACCAGCTTGCTAACTGGTCAGCAGAACTGAGACTAAAAACCCCAGGGGAGCTCCAACTGAACAACTTAACTTTTCAAAATTCTTCTTAGAAAGCCAGTCACAAAAGACCACATATTGTATGATTCCATTTACATGAAATGTCTAGAATAGGCAAAGCTCTATTATAGAGACAAAAAGTAGATTAGTGGTTCCCTAGGGCTGGAGGCAGGCAGGGGGAAGTGAAGGGTGAAAAAGGAAGTGACTGCTAATGGGTATGGGGTTTTTTAGAAGGTGATAAAAATGTTCTGAAATATAGTAGTGGCAATGGTTGCACAACTCTATGAATGTTACAAAAACCAATGAATTGTCTACTTTAAATAGGTGAACTATATGATATGTGAATTATATTTCAATAAAGGCTATCACTTAAAAAACACTGTTCAATATACATTATGGTTACTTTGTGAAGTAAAAAATGGCAATCCCATTTTTGGTATCCCTTTGCATTTCTTTAATAATTTAGAGTGTCGGTGAACATCTTTTTATTTGTTTATTGGCTCACTGTATTTCTTTCAGCGTGCACTGCCTATCCACATTTTATGTGCATTTTTACGTTTGGTTATTTTAAGTTTTTTCTTACAGATTGTCTGAGCCCTTTGTAAATTAATAAATTGATTTCTGTCTACAAAAAATAATTCTTCTTAGAGCAATACAACACAGGATTATTTAGACATAAAAAGCATTCTAGGGGGCTGGCCCAGTGGCAGAGTGGTTAAGTTCGCACGCTCCACTTTAGCGAGCCAGGGTTTGCAGGTTCGGATCCTGGGTGCGGACCTAAGCACCGCATATCAAGCCATGCTGTGGCAGGCATCACACATATAAAGTAGGGGAAGATGGGCATGGATGTTAGCCCAGGGCCAATCTTTCTCAGCAAAAAGAGGAGGATTGGCAACAGATGTTAGCTCAGGGCTAATCTTCCTCACCAAAAAAAAAAAAAAATCTATCCAAGTATATACTGAATGGCATCCTAGGAAAAACACTTATTCTTCTTTCCAGAAAGTTTCATTCAAATGCAGTCTTTAAATTTCTTCTAAGAAGGGGGTATAATTAAGCACTCTGTCACACTCACTTTGTCACCTTATCACCATTTGAAAAATCTCATCTAAGATCATAGTCAAATATTCTATAGCCTGGGGACCTGGAAAGAGTCTCCGATGGCAGATAACAAGACTTCCTTCAAGGGTACAAGTATCTCTGAGTTCCCATTTGTGGTTTTGACATTGAGGAAAATGACCGAAGTATATATAGTTTGTTTAAAAATAACAGCTTCTTTGAAACATAATTCACATACCATACAATTCACCTACTTAAAGTATACAAATTCAAGAGTTTTTAGTCTATTCACACAGTTGTGCAACCATCATCAAAATCAATTTTACAAGAACTATCACTACTACCTAATTTCAGGACATTTTCATCATCCCCTTTCCCCCCCAAATACCTTATCCATTAGCAGTCATTCCCCTCCACTCTGGCCCACTCAGTCCCCAGCCCTAGGCAACCACTAATCTATTTTTTGTCTCTATGGTTTTGCCTTTCCTGCACATTTCATACATATGGAATCATACAGTAGATGGCTGTTTGTGTTTGGCTTCTTTCATTTAGCATAATGTTTTCAAAGTTCATCCATGTTGTAGCATGTATCAGTGCTTTACTCCTTTTTATGGCTAAATAATGTTCCACCGTATGTTTATAACTGAACCACAGATTCACATGAGAGTAAGATAATAGTTTTTATTTATAGAAAATACACTGCATGGAACCCAGCAATCATAAAAGTGTCTGAGGGAAACAGAATTATTTCCTTTGGAAGGAAAAGGTAGGTTTTCAAAGATCAATTCTGAGTATATTACCTATAGCTGAAACCGAGTCTTCACTTTTCCTGAGGCTAAAATAAAAGATAAGAGGAGTATTAGGGGACATCATTTTCTACAAAAACACAAAAATAAAACCCCATACAGGTATCATGTAGGTGACTATAATTCTGACATAGGAAAATGTTTTGAGTAAGGTGTGTGGTTTGTCTAACAAATTCAGGCTGTTTAATAACTGCTCTAACTGGTAACTTAAACTGATATCAAGATCAATCATGATACAATATAAGTTGAAACATATTTAACATAAATTTAAGATTAAATATTTTGTAGATACAGATGTCAATAACTATATATGCTCTTAGCAGGACTTGGGCTCCTAAATCAACATAATTTTATTGTCCAATAAACTCCTAGAGGCTCCAAAGCTCCTGCTCCTAAGAATGAGGGCAGCAATAGTCCACATACAAATCATGAAAGGTAGTGTTGAGGTCAAAGGCATTGGATGAGGCCAACAAAACAACACATGATAGTCTGAGAACTCAACAAGGAAATTAGTAAGGCCTGGAATACAGACAGTGTGCAAGGCAGGGAAAAGGGCCAGCTATGAAATAATCTACGTATCAGAGCTTCATCAAAAATTTTCTTAAAACAATTCAAACCAGAATTATGTGGCCACAGCAGAGTAAGCATTATAACATGCCAAGAGGAGGAAGAGAAATGAATCTGACGTTCATTAGGGCCAGAGCAGCGGATAGAGCCTTCCTATCTAGGGTAAGTAGCACAAAGAATCTGGTATCAACTTTTAAAAAAATTGTGGTAAAAAGAACATAACATAAAATTTATCATCTTAACCATTTTTAAGTGTACATTTCAGTGGTGTTAAGTATAGTCACACTGTTGTGAAACAGATCTCCAGAACTTTTTTATTTTGCAAACCTGAAACTCTATATTCATTAAACAACTCCTCTTTTTCCCCCTCCCCCAAGCTCCTGGTAACCACAAATCTACTTTCTGTTTCTATAAATTTGACTTTTTAGATATCTCCTGTAAGTGGAAGCATACGGTATTGGTATTAGTTTTTAACACGCCTTGCAAGAGGAGATGTACAACTACATAGCATGCACACAAAGTCATTCACAGACAGTGTGAAATCAGTCATATTCAAATCCACAGGAAAGTAGTTAGGTCTGATAGGAGAACGTAACCTCTAGCCCTAGCATGACCATTTTCCCTTAAAAAGCCATTGAAAGAGGTCAGACAGAGCATAGGGCTCATGCTATTAGACCTAGTGAGCCTCAGAGAGCCCAAAGGTGGTGAGGCTGCCATAAGACTACTTTGCTTCCTAATTCAGGGATCACCAATGATTTAATCACATTGCCTTGAACGTACCAGTGTCATTCAGAGTTCAGCAATGTATTACCAACCTAAAGCACAGGAAGTAAGCTGCTCTTCACTGGGTCCTCACTCCTTCCTCCCATCACATTAAAACCCAGGATTAATCTTGACTGTTGACAGGGTAACTTGTACCTCCTAGCTCTCTGAAGTCAAGCTAAGATGCTCCTGTGCGGGTAAATGAAGAAGCTGAGGCCCGTTTTCATCACCAATCTGTAGACCTGCCCTTTTTGATATATATGCCCTAATGAAGCAATTATCTACACTTACACTAATGATGTAATTGGGACAAGTAATTATGAAAGCAGAACATCCATTTTCAAAGAAATGAATATCATTACCTTTCTTCCACCCACAAACATTAAGACAAAAACAAATAAGCTCATAAGAACACGTTACTGAAAAATTATTAGTAACAGCCTTCCAAAAACCACAGCTTTCAGGAGAAATGGAGAAAAAAACCCCAACAACCCCAAAACACAAATAAAAAACCTAGCATCCACTCCCACCAGGCAGGGATTTCCTCAAAGCCTCTACCTCTGACAGAAGACATGCAGGTGGATAAGAGTATTAAGAATTACTTTAGGGGCGAAGTCAAGATGGCGGCGTAGGCAGACTCTGAACTCACCTTCTCCCACGGACACAGCCAATTTACAACTACTCGTGGAAAAATTACCGGAGACAGAACTGAAAACTGGATAAGAGGAACTCCTGCAACAAAGGACAATCCTAATTGAGGTAGAAACTCCCTTCTGGAGAGGCAAAACGCTGCCTTCACAAGCCGCAGCAGCTCATGGCCGCCCAGGAGCAGCCCAAAGGTAGGCGGCCCTCCCTGGAGGCGCGGGGCCCTGAGCCGGGGAGTGCCCCCGCTGTGGGCATTTTGTGGACCCAGCACGATCGAGACGAGTGGCATAATGTCTGACTTTGCCTGCTACTAAAACATCGGGGAGTACCCCCAGAAAAGCTGGTTCACAAAGAAATTAAAACCGGCTCTTAAAGGGCCCACGTGCAAACTCACCCGTTTCAGAAAGCATCCTAAAATCACCAGAAAGAAAGGTGCACAGTGCTTTGGTGAAAAGAGACTCACCTAACAGGCCCTGAGTGCATCTCAGTGAGAGGTGAGACCTCTCCAGGGACTGGGACATTGGCGGCGGCCATTGTTGTGGCCTGGTGAGGGCGTGCTGACACAGACACCATTGGAGTTCTCCCTGGGGCCTGCTAGCCCAGGTCTGCCCCACCCGCTAGAGCACCCATTTAATCCAGTTTAGGCAGGGCAGGCAGCCCACCCTAGAGACTGGCCCCACCCAACAACAAGCCCTCAGGCAACTTGCGGGCCTGCATAGATTGGTGACTAGATTCTCTGCAGCCTGGCTACTGAGCCGACTTCAGTGGGGCAGGGCGTGCACAAGGAGTGGGTGGAGAGTGTGGGGCAGTGGTGGAGTCTGTGGGGCTCCCGCCATGGGGAGACCGGGTCCACTTCGGGAGGTCGGGGCACGCACACGGGGCAGGACTGTGTTGACTGTGTGTGTGGACCTGTGGGGGGCAGGGCTTGTCAGCTGCAGAAGACTTGTGCTTCTCAAAGACCCACATAGGGGGTTTGCCCCACCTTCCAAAGCCTGAAACAATTGGGTGCTCCTGTGCCTGAGGTCAGCCCCACCCAGTTGCAATCTTCAGAGAGCTGACAAGAGACCTAAAGGCTGGAGGCTTATAGCAATTGTAAGCCCCTGAGCCTAACAACCTGCCATGCTGGGAGCCTACTCACTTAAAAGAAAATCTCCAACACAAATGTGGTATTAGAACTTGCAGCCAACTGTGCTGGGGCTCCCCACACCTGATAAAGAGACTGAAGGGCCCACAACAACTACAAGCAGCTGAGCATTACAACAGCTAGCCAGGAGCATAACTTGGCCTCCCTGGGCGCATACAGGGAGAGCAAACAGGCCACAACAGAAGGACACACGTAGCCCACACAGGGGTCACCCCTGGAACACTGAGAACTGAGAGAAGCACAATGCAGGACTCCTAAGGCATCACTTACATAAGATTACCTATCCAAGAGCAGGAGACGTAGCTGACCTATCTAATACGTAGACACAAGCACAGGGAAAGAGGCAAGATGAGGAGGCAAAGGAATACATTCCAAGTAAGGGAACAGGACAAAACCCCAGAAAAGGAACTAAGTGAAACAGAAATGAGCAACCTACCCAACAGAGAGTTCAAACAAAGAGTGTTAAGGATGCTCACTGATCTGGGGAGAAGAATAGATGAACTCAGTGAGAATGTCAACAAAGAAATGGAAGATATAAAAAAGAACCAGTCAGAAGTGAAAAATACAATACTGGAAATGAAAAGTTCACTAGAGGGACTCAAAAGCAGAGTAGAGGATACAGAAGAACGGATCTGCGAGCTGGAGGAAAGACTAGAAGAAATTACCCAAGCTGAACAGGTAAAAGAGAAAAGAATTAAAAAGAGTGAGGACAGTATAAGGGACCTCTGGGACAACATCAAGAGCACTAACATCCGTGTTATAGGTGTCCCGGAAGGAGAAGAGCGAGACAAAGGGGCAGAGAATCTATTTCAAGAAATAATAGATGAAAACTTCCCTAACCTAAGGAAGGAAACAGACATCCAGGTACAGGAAGCAGAGAGAGCCCCAAACAAGATAAACCCAAAGAGGCCCACACCAAGACACATCATAATCAAAATGTCCAGAATTAAAGATAAAGAGAGAATCCTAAAAGCCGCAAGAGAAAGACAAGTTACATACGAAGGAAACCCCATAAGGCTATCAGCTGACTTCTCAGCAGAAACCTTACAGGCTAGAAGAGAGTGGCACGATATATTTAAAGTGCTAAAAGGAAAAAACTTACAGCCAAGAATACTCTACCCAGCAAGGTTATCATTCAAAATGGAAGGAGAGATCAAAAATGTCCCAGACAAGCAAAAATTAAAGGAGTTTGTCACCAAGAAACCAGTGCTACAAGAAATGTTAAAGGGACTGATTTAAGGGGAAAAGAGAAGACCACAAATAGGAAAAATTATCTATTTCCATGATAAGAGGGTAATGGATACAAATGCACAAAAAAGAGGTTAGATATGATATCAAAAACATAAAAGGAGGGAGGAGGGGAGTTAAAGAGTGGAGCTTTCAGACAGAGGTCAAACTAAAGAGACCATCAATTCTGTATAGAAGGAGAAAGGAACAGAGAATGACTACTAAAACACTGAGAAAAAAAAAGAGTTAAAAAATGGCAGTAAGTACATACTTATCAATAGCTACTTTAAACGTCAATGGACTAAATGCTCCAATTAAAAGGCATAGGGTGGCTGATTGGATAAAACAACAAGACCCATATATATGCTGCATACAAGAGACACACTTCAGACCTAAAGACACAAACTGAAAGTGAAGGGATGGAAAAAGATACTCTATGCAAATGGCAATGAAAAGAAAGCTGGGGTGGCAGTACTCGTATCAGACAAAATAGACTTTAAAACAAAAACTGTAAAAAGAGACAAAGAAGGGCATTACATAATGATCAACGGAACAATCCAACAAGAGGATATAACACTTGTAAATATCTACGCACCCAATGTAGGTGCACCTAAACATATAAAGCAATTATTAACAGACATAAAAACAGAAATAGACAGTAACACAATAATAGTAGGGGACTTTAACACTCCACTTACACCAACGGATAGATCATCCAAACAGAAGATCAATACGGAAACATTGGCCTTAAATGACACACTAGAACAGATGGACCTAGTAGATATATACAGAGCATTCCACCCAAAAACCAAAGAATACACGTTCTTTTCAAATGCACATGGAACATTCTCCAGGATTGATCACATATTAGGCCAGAAAACAAGTCTCCATAAATTTAAGAAGATTGAAATAATACCAAGCATCTTTTCTGACCACAACAGTATGAAACTAGAAATCAACTATAGGAAGAAAATCAGAAAAGCCACAAATACGTGGAGATTAAACAAAATGCCACTGAACAATGACTGGGTCAACGAAGAAATCAAAGAAAAAAATAAAAAAATACCTGGCGACAAGTGAAAATGAAAATACGACATGCCAGAATTTATGGGATACAGCAAAAGCGGTTCTAAGAGGGAAGTTTATAGCAATACAGGCCTATCTCAACAAACAAGAAAAAGCTCAAATAAACAATCTAACAATGCACCTAAAGGAACTGGAAAAAGAAGAACAAACAAAGCCCAAAATCAGTAGAAGAAGGGAAATAATAAAAATCAGAGCAGAAATAAATGAAATAGAGACCAAAAAAACAACAGAAAAAATTAATAAAACCAAGAGCTGGTTCTTTGAAAAGATAAACAAAATAGACAAACCTTTAGCTAGACTCACCAAGAAAAAAAGAGAGAAGGCACAAATAAGTAAAATCAGAAATGAAAGAGGAGAAATTACAACACACACCTCAGAAATACAAAAGATTATAAGAGAATACTATGAAAAGCTATATGCCAACCAATTCGACAATCGGGAAGAAATGGACAAATTCTTAGAATCATACAACCTTCCAAAACTGGATCAAGAAGAAGTAGAGAATTTGAATAGACCAATCACCAGTAAGAAGATCGAAACAGTAATCACAAACCTCCCCCAAAATAAAAGCCCAGGACCAGACGGCTTCCCTGGTGAATTCTACCAAACATTCAAAGAAGACTTAATACCTATCCTTCTCAAACTCTTTCAAAAAATTGAGGAGGGGGGGAAGCTCCCTAACTCATTCTACGAAGCTGACATTACCCTGATACCAAAACCAGACAAGGACAACACAAAAAAAGAAAATTACAGGCCAATATCACTGATGAACATCGATGCGAAAATCCTCAACAAAATACTAGCAAATCGCATACAACAATATGTTAAAAACATTATACACCATGATCAAGTGGGATTTATTCCAGTTATGCAGGGATGGTTCAACATTCACAAATCAATCAACGTAATAACACCACATTAATAAAATGAAGAATAAAAATCACATGATCATCTCAATAGATGCAGAGAAAGCATTTGACAAGATACAGCATCCATTTATGATAAAAACTCTCAATAAAACGGGGATAGAAGGAAAGTACCTCAACATAATAAAGACCATATATGACAAATCCACAGCTCATATCATCCTCAATGGTGAAAAACTGAAAGCTATCCCTCTAAGAACAGGAACCAGACAAGGATGCCCACTGTCACCACTCCTATTTAACATAGTACTGGAAGTCCTAGCCAGAGCAATCAGGCAAGAGAAAGAAATAAAAGGGATCCAAATTGGAAAGGAAGAAGTGAAACTCTCACTATTTGCAGATGACATGATTTTATATAGAGAAAACCCTAAAGAATCCACCAGAAAACTTTTAGAAGTAATAACCGAATACGGTAAAGTTGCATGATACAAAATCAACATACAAAAATCAGTTGCATTTCTATACACTAACAACCAAGTAGCAGAAAGAGAAATTAAGAATATAATCCCATTTACAATTGCAACAAAAAGAATAAAATACCTAGGAATAAACTTAACCAAAGAGGTGAAAGATCTGTACACCGAAAACTATAAAACATTGCTGAAAGAAATTGAAGAAGACACAAAGAAATGGAAAGATATTCCGTGCTCTTGGATTGGAAGAATTAACATAGTTAAGATGTCCATACTTCCTAAAGCAATCTATAGATTCAATGCAATCCCTATCAAAGTTCCAACAACACTTTTCAGAGAAATAGAACAAAGAATCCTAAAATTTATATGGAACAACAAAAGACCCTGAATAGGTAAACGAATCCTGAGAAAAAGAACAAAGCTGGAGGTATCACACTCCCTGATTTCAAAATATACTACAAAGCTATAGTAACCAAAACAGCATGCTACTGGCACAAAAACAGACACACAGATCAATGGAATGGAATCGAAAGCCCAGAAATAAACCCACACATCTATGGACAGCTAATCTTCGACAAAGGAGCCAAGAACATACAACGGAGAAAAGAAAGTCTCTTCAACAAATGGTGTTGGGAAAACTGGACAGCCACATGCAAAAAAATGAAAGTAGACCCTTACCTTACACCATACACAAAAATTAACTCCAAATGGATTAAAGACTTGAATGTAAGGCCTGAAACTATGAAACTTCTAGAAGAAAATATAGGCAGTACGCTCTTCGACATCGGTCTTACCAACATATTTTCAAGCACCATGTCTGACCGGGCAAGAGAAACAATAGAAAAAATAAACAAATGGGACTACATCAAACTAAAAAGCTCTGCACAGCAAAGGAAACCATCAACAAAACGAAAAGACAACCTAACAATTGGAAGAAGATATTTGCAAACCATACATCTGATAAGGGCTTAATCTCCAAAATATATAAAGAACTCATGCATCTCAACAACAAAAAAACTACCAGCCCAATTAAAAAATGGGCAAAAGACCTGAACAGACATTTCTCCAAAGAAGATATACAGATGGCCAACAGACACATGAAAAGATGTTCAAAATCACTAATTATCAGGGAAATGCAAATCAAAACTACAATGAGATATCACCTCACGCCCGTCAGAATGGCTATAATTAACAAGACAGGAAACAACATGTGTTGGAGAGGATGTGGAGAGAAGGGAACTCTCATACACTGCTGGTGGGAGTGCAAACTGGTACAGCCACTACAGAAAACAGTATGGAGATTCCTCAAAAAATCAAGGATAGAACTACCATATGGGGCCGGCCCCGTGGCTTAGCGTTTAAGTGCTCACGCTCTGCTACTGGCAGCCCGGGTTCAGATCCCGGGCGCGTAGCGATGCACCGCTTCTCCGGCCATGCTGAGGCCGCGTCCCACATACAGCAACTAGAAGGCTGTGCAACTATGACATACAACTATCTGCTGGGGCTTTGGGGGGGAAAAAAAGGAGGAGGATTGGCAATAGCTGTTAGCTCAGAGCCAGTCTTCCTCAGCAAAAAGAGGAGGATTAGCATGGATGTTAGCTCAGGGCTGATCCTCCTCACAAAAAAAAAAAAACTACCATATGATCCAGCTATTCCACTGCTGGGTATTTATCCAAAGAACTTGAAAACACCAATGTGTAAAGATACATGCACCCCTGTGTTCATTGCAGCGTTATTCACAATAGCCAAGACTTGGAAGCAACCTAAGTGCCTATCAAGGGACGAATGGATAAAGATGTGGTATATATACACAATGGAATACTCCTCAGCCATAAGAAATGATGAAATCCAGCCATTTGTGACAACATGGATGGACATTGAGGGTATTATGCAAAGTGAAATAAGTCAGAGGGAGAAGGTCAAATACCATATGATTTCCTTCATTAAGTAGCAGATAATAACAACAATAAACAAACACATAGAGACAGAGATTGGATTGGTGGCTACCAGAGGGGAAGGGGGGAGGGAGGAGGGCGAAAGGGATAATTCGGCACGTGTGTGGTGATGGGTTGTAATTAGTATTTGGGTGGTGAACATGATGTAATCTATGCAGAAATAGAAGTATAAGGATGCACACCTGAAATTTATACAATGTTATAAACCAATGTTACTGCAATAAACAAAAAATTTAAAAAAAAAAGAAAAGAAAGACATAAAAAAAAAGACCTAGTTCTAGCGAATTTAACCAAGAAAATAAAAAAAACATTAAAAAATAAAATAAAATAAAAAATAAAAAGAATTACTTTACCTCCACTTCCACATCCCCCACAACCTGGCATTTCCTATATTTAGGTCCCAGCAACCCCTTTTGCTAGGAGGACACTGGCTTAGGCAGGTCCCTGAATGAAGCCAGGAAAGAGGTCGAGAATGCTATCATCCTCTCACTGTTGCACAATGGAGCTGCTTAAGGAGGAGCCTCAGCAGCAAGAGGATGGGCAGAGAGGGGGGCGAAGGCAGGCAAAAGGATTGAGGGAGAAGGAGGTGAGAGAGAAAGATAAAGAGAGAGACTGACTGACTCAAGCAATGAACAGCTCTCACAATCACTCATCTTCAATTGCTGAGACTCCTGCAGCTTTTATTGTGGTGGAAGCCCAAGCACGGGGAATTGGACCAGAGGGTCTTAGGCGCGTCAGCAGCAGGAGGGAAACGACCTTTATTGCTGCAAAGAGGATGCAGATTTCAAAAGCCTAAAATCTGCAATGAAGGGAAATGGAAATGTGCTGAACGTGGGTTTGACTGGCAGCTTTCCTCATCTGTCGATCATAGGGTAATAAACACTGGGAGATGGCAGAAATGAAGATAAATGCTTTCAGCAGCACCATTCCCCACCCTCCCCTCCCCTTCCGCCCCCATTCAGCACATGACAAGAGAGTTAAAGCAAGAAAATAAATCAGCTTCTTAACCAACTCTTTTGTTAAAACTTTCCTTACAGGCCACCTACAGGTGAATTATTGCTGTATGAGCCTACACTCTCATTGGGGCGCCCAGTTTGTAAAGGGTGAAAAGTACATCCTCCCGTCAAATCATGCCTGTACATTTCAGGGCACAGCATTAGCCAGCTGAGTCAGTCAGGGCCAATATGTAAGAAAGAGGCCAGGCCTGTTCCCAGAGGGGGAGGTATAGAACTCCCCAAGCCTGTGAAACTCTCTAATTCAAAGCCTGGCTCACTCAGTGTAGAGCAGACTTAGGAGCTCCAAGGACAGCATGGTGTCACTTCACTGCATAATCACTGCCCATTGCTATTTACCCAGGGACAGCAAGGCTAAGTAAGCTCTGAGGGCCAACAAAGAAGCCTCTTGGACTTGGAGGTCAAAGGTGAAGTCAGATCAGAAAGTGGACTACAGAATACAATACTCAGTCTTGACTACCAATTTGACATTCACTTTGGAATGAAGTAAACATTTATAAGGTCAATGATCTTATGGGTTTCCCACATGTAGGTCCAAGGGAAATATCGTGTATTTTGGGACTTATGACATTGAGACAAAGCATCTAGCCAATCTGTAAAGGAACTAGGGTTTTTTGAGTAAAGTCAAAAGTTTAGCAATTCCTAAGGCATGTGGTGGCAGCTGTTTACAAAAAGATGGTTGGAAATTTTATAAAAACTACATCCCGATTCTGCTAAAAGTGGGCCTGACAAAAATCTTAGTAATTAGATCCTTTAAGACATTCTGCCCTACTGGCCCAGCCAGGCTGTTTTCCTCTAGCTCCTGAGGTGAAATAAAAAGATTGCAGACCTTTGTTCTAAAGTGTAGGCATCAACTCGTAGACAGTCTGGAGCAAGATTAAGTGGGAGAGTGCTTGGCGAATGGGTCTGTTTCAATCAAACTGCTCAGAAACTCAAGTAGTCCCCAGAGCCACGCATACGCTCTGGGACCCTAGGAGAACACCACTTGTCACATAAAAATAGCTAATTTGAAATAGTTTCTAATTAAAATCCACTGTTCAGACATTAATACCAGGCACAAGTGGAAAAGCACTATTAACGAGCCCTATATTGAGACACTGCTAAAAGCATGCACACGGAAGCTAGACAACACTCCAGATGAACCTTTCCAGTCTTTAAAGTTAAATAAAATCTCACCTCCTCCCAGAAGCTTTTCTGAATTAGAGAGAAATCCTTCCCTACACAAGATTAGCTATTTTTATAACACAAAACATTTGTCATCTTTTAGGTTACCTGGCTATAAGTACATCAAGTTTGCTCTGAGTTCAAGTGTTTATCTCTCTGGGGACACTTAGCCATCAATTTTCAGTCGGTACTGCATGGTTCCTTTCCTTCTTCTTTAAGATAGTGAACTCCTTGAGAGAAGGGGTCAGCTCTTCATCCACATTTTAAATACTATACAGTCATGGGACTTAGAATATTGCCATTCATACAGTCAACATGAAATACAAAAGGTGAGGAGCACTGATGGGAGCTGCAAGGAATGTCACTGACAGTCTTATATTATAAACTGTTCCTTCTACAAGTGAGAAGATATGTCCCAGACAGTCTTTACCACCTGTATCTATTATAGGGACAGGATGAATTATAAAGAACCAAATCAAATGTTAAGAGAATTTTCAGTTTGGTATGTATATTCAAGAATGGGACTAAACAACTATAGTTTGCAAAAGGAGCTTATCTTTAATTATAAATAAACCTAAATATCTATGAAGAAGAAAACAGTTAAACTATGGTCAATTACACTATGGAACACCATGCAGACATTAAAAATAATCAAGTAGATCTATGTGTAACGACACAGAAAGATGTACTTGATATATTGTTCTGTATGATCCTATCTCTATTAGAAAACAAAATGACGAAAACAATATAGGTGTGTAAATATACATATGTGTTTGATTATACATAGGAAAAAATCTGGAAAGATACATTCCAAACCAATAAACCTCTGGGGAATGGAACTGGGCATAAGAGTGGTGAGGAGAGAAACTTTTTACAGTACATATTTTGATGTTATCTAAATTATTTACAATGAACCTGTATTTTTTTACAAAATTTAAAAAGAAGGCAGGCAGAGTGAGAAGTTACCTTTATAATGACCTATTAAAAATTTATACATTTTACTATTTAATATCCCCTATATTCAACATATACATTTATTTGTTCCACGAAGCTAATAGCTGAAAGACTCGAGAAAAACTCCTTTGTCCTGGGTTTGCAATAAAATTCACAAACCTCAAGTTTTCTATTTTCACCAAGTGCCAGTAAGAATGGTACCCTGAGATGTCCTTCATACATCTAAGACGTAAGCGGGTTACATCTTTGGTAGCCAATAAATCTGTGCTATGTGACTAAAAAGGAGCCAGAACAATCCATCTCTGGGTAAATATGTTAGAGAAAACGCTACACATGTACATAAGGAGATATACCAAGAAAGTTCAAGGCCCGCTGTAATAGTAAAAATCTATAAAGTTCAATGCTCATCAATAAGGGAATAGATAATAAAATGTATACAAATGAATATTAGAATATTACACAACAATTAAAAGGAACAACCCAAATAAAATTATGTCAATGTAGATTGATCAAAAACATAATATTGAATTTTAAAAGTTGCAAAATGATACATATGGTATGATACCATTTACACAAACACAACTCTTAAACACACAACAATGATATTTTAATAATATGTTAAATTATAAAAGATGGACTGCAACTATATAAACCAAATTCATGATAGGGGTTGCTTCTATATAGAGTGGGAAATATAATTAAGGAGGTCAAAGGGAATTTCAACTTTATCTGAAATGATTTTATTTTTAAAAATGAGGCAAATAGGGCAAACTGGTAACAACTATTAAATCTTGGTTGTGGCAGCACAAATGCTTGTGACATATATGTGCCTGTATACATGTATCTATAGAATTTCTCACTATTGAAGGGAGGGAGAAAGGGGAGGAAAGAAGGAAGTCAACAATCAACTGGGACACAAAGGGAAGACCTTTAAATGCTTTCGCACAATCTTAGTCCTTGCCCAGTAAGGTATGGGTGAAGCAGTAATTGGCTAAAATGAAACAATTTGGGATATGGAACCCCACTAAATTCCAAAGGTAGGCAGAGATGACCACGTTCCATTCACTTGGAATTCCTGACATAAAAGATTTCGCCCACAGAAATATGTCCTGAGTCTTGATGAATCAAGTTTATACCACGTAGAGCGTGAGCTCCTGCACTGGTGAAAACGATCCAGCAGGCAGCTATGAATGGCATATGGTCACACAAACTTGGTACCCCACAAAAGCAGAGACTCTAAGGCCATAGACTTCCTGGGTTCACGCTAGGAACCGTCTGTCTGCACAGATGAAACGTACAAACAGATGTCCAGCCCCAAGCTTTTCTCTTAGATGCCATCTTGATTCCTTATATCTTACCTCGAAGACAAGAAAGGTTTATTTTTAATGTCAGGTTAGCTAAATTTCTGAGAAAGGCCTGTGGCAAAATTCTAGTTTTTAAAAGAGCTATTTCACAAGGGAAAGCAAAAGGAGATTAAGCTACATTTTAGTCTCTTCCTTTCTGCCAGAGCTGCTTATATGTACTTCTTAGAAAACACTGGACCTGCTATCACGCTTCGGGGATGTCTGTAAACCAGTGAGCGTGGTGGTGCACACACCTTTTTAAGACGAACTCCATTGATGGTCATCATTAAAAAATGCATGAAAACCTGCAAACTTCCTATAAGCCCCTTGGGGTGTGGGTAACATCATGAAATAATCTCACAGTGAACTAAGCCATGGGCCCTTGTTCCTTACAAAATCATCTATCTTCCTCTTTACTCTCCTCGCTCCAATCCATCTTTCAACGCCAGATTGATTATTTTTAAAAGCGGAGTTTTTCTTTTTATTAAAGCATTTTTTTTTTAAGAATATTGGCCCTGAGCCAACATCTGTCACCAATCTTCCTCCTTTTTTCCTTTTTTTCTCCCCCCAAAGCCCCAGTAGATAGTTGTATGTCATAGTTGCACATCCTTCTAGTTGCTGCATGTGGGACGCCGCCTCAGCATGGCTTGATGAGCGGTAAGTAGCTCTGTGACCAGGACCCGAACAGGCGAACCTCGGCTGCCGTAGCCGAAGGGGAGCGCACGAACTTAACCGCTACACCACCGGGCCAGCCCCTAAAAGCAGAGTTTGGATTGTGTTGCTCATCTGCTCAAAAAGATTTATGGCGCCTCATTGCCTAAACTGAGCTAGATTCCTTGGTCTGCTATTCAAGGCCCTCAACAGTCTGTCTGTAATCTACCTTTCTGTGCTTATCTCCCACTGCTTGTTATTCACATCATTTTGGAAATATATTTTAAATATATCCCCACTTTTATACGTTTGCTCATACTGTTCCTACTATCTAGACTCCTTCTCCTCTCCTCTAATAAATGCTTACTAAAATCCCCCGATTCCCTATCCCTGTTCAAGAACTCTCTCAATCCCTTTCTGCAAGAAGTCTTTTCTGATCGCACTAACCTGGTATGATCTTCTCTTTGGAAGAAGGCCCACAGCATTTTGTTTCTCTCTCATTCCGTCATATTCCTTCTGCTCTATCTCCTGCCCTCCAGGCAGGACTCTACCATTATTTACTCCACTTGGGAACAGGTAGAAAATTCAGTCCACCTGAGGTCCAACTCAAAATCTACAAGCCACGTATATCTGCCCTGTTTCCACTCAACACTTTCCCTGAACCTGAATTCCCACAGGACATTATAAAGAGGTTCTTTTGACAGGAAAGACACGCACCATTTTCTCATGTTTAGATGAAATATCTTGATGCTCTGCCACAGAAGGTATGCAGTAACTCCATATTAAATACAGAAACAAAGGATTACCTGAATATGTGTGACTCTTACTACTAGACTGTTAGCCCCTTAATAGCAAGGACTATCTTAAACCCCTCTGAGAGACTTCAGTACCGCTCAGTCATTTTGGACAAAGCACATAGTTGCAACTCAGTTTGTTGACTTGTACCCAAAGTATCTTTGACTTTGAGAAATATCCATTCAACCAGCAGAAGGACACTTCCAGAATTCCTAAAACCCCTTTGTTTGATTTCTGAAACTCTAGGAAAGCACCCAACCTCTGGAAATCTACCCAGTACAGTACTCAGGGCACTAAGAAATTGATGGTTACATGCAGGGGAAACACTCCCAAGAATTTACTTCCTTTATAACTGCAGCCAAAACAAAGCAGGGGTGGGTGGGTTTTTGACGACAAGTTGGTATAATGATAAAAAGTTTCTCCCTCCGGGCTCTGGAGGATCCAAGCTGGGAGCAGGCCGTCCCCTTTGTCTGCCTCTGCAAGGCTCTTGCCTTGAGGCCAACAGGATTAGCACAGCCATTTCATGCTCTGAAAAGTCAGAAAAGGCGTGATGGGAAGCTTTTCACTCGAGGGAATGCCTAGTAGTCAGAGAGGGTTCTGTTTCTGTTCAAAAGATAAGCGGGGATGCTGAGGTTAAAAAGCAAAATTTCCAACAATGCTTAATGAAGGGTTTGGAGACAATGTACAGAATTAGGCAATGAGATAAACTCCAAGAAGAGAGGAGCAGGTGCCAGAGCAAAAATGCAGCAGAGAATCAGCACTAGACGTTTTCATGCATTCAAAAATTTCCATGTATTTAAAATGTCATCAGGACGCCCTGTGAGCACAGACTTGATGCAGCAATTAGGGAATGCAGGCTTAACCCTCTCGGCACAAAATACCCACAAATAAGCTCCTAGTATAAAAGTCAAAAGAAAGTAGAAAGAAAAGCTTTACCACAAAAAATTGAGCAGTTGCTACATTCTCTTGGCTTAATAGATAATTAACTACAGACCTTCTTGTGAAGAGGTAAACTGAAGTCAAATACTGTATTCAAAGGCACAGAGCGCCCAGTGCCCAAGTTGAGTTTTAAACCTTGGGTCTACAGATGGGCTTCAGGAAAGACAGTCCAAGAAACCACTGAAATAGCAAATAAAATTGTGTGTGTGTGTTATTGTGTTAATTGTGTTTCTTGTTTTCTATATTTTATGGTGCTTTGACATCTCGGGGGCCTTGCGGACTGAGGGACTGCCCCTCCCAGAGTTACCTAATTCCTAGGGAGAACAAACAACTTGCCTGCAAGCATGCAACCCAACCGATCCAGAGCCCATACCCCCAACCACTTTTTCTATCAAACTCTCAAACACCAAACCACTATCTCCTCTGCCCTAAATCATCCCAGGGCCAGATACAGACAACTAGGGACCACCCCATAGCCCAGAGCCTGACAAAATTACTCAAACTATCTAATCCTAAACATACTCAGCACACCTTCCCTGCCTCACCCATTCCTTTCCCTGAAAACCACAACAAGGGCTCTGGCTCATGATGCTTTCCCCTCGACTCCTCCTGCCTGCTGACTGACCCTGACACTTCCCCACATGGCCCTGTGTGACGTGGTGTGTCCCCCTACTCTTGGAAACTGTAAGTAACAAACTTTCTTTTCAATGGCAAGTGTCTCCTCATCTGTTGGCCTTACTGTACCTAAATAAAACCAAAATCCTGGGTACACTTTAATACAGCTATGTGTATGCATTTTTTCTGAGGGAAGGGCCCAAGCTTTTAACATACATTCTCACAGAATCACTGTCCTCTAAAAGATTAAGAACTAGTGACCTAAACATTTCGGGTCACACTGGGGCTCTAGCTCAGTGGGTAGAATACATCACTGATGAGGCCTCTCTAGGGCACATGTAAAGCCAGGTGGTTGTTCTTAGAGAGCACAAAGAGAAATAGTGGAAACTGCAGAGGGCTTTACCTTTTTTCTGTTTTTTCTTGGCTCTTTGCAGTGCAGGGGATCATGAGGCACGGGAACATAAGGGAGAAGGTTCATAAATTCCCGAAGTGTGATGGTAATGATAAATTAGCATTTCTCTCAAATAACACAAAACTTCTGAAATGCTTAAACATCTACAGGGTCTGAAAGATTAGGGATTGTCCACGTTACATTCTGTAAAAACAACTAGCACACTGTGCCAACCAATGACAGTATCACCAGCAAAGAGATAAAGCCTTGGCCTTCCACCTCACTAAGGCTGACAAAGATAGAGAGATTTTTAGACCAAGTACGAAGTCTTGAGACATGCCCAGAATAAAGAGTAGGGATCTCAAAACAGAAAGTTTTTTTTTTTTTTTAAAGATTTTATTTATTTATTTTTTCTCCCCAAAGCCCCAGTAGATAGTTGTATGTCATAGCTGCACATCCTTCTAGTTGCTGTATGTGGGACGCGGCCTCAGCATGGCCGGAGAAGCAGTGCGTCGGTGCGCGCCCGGGATCCGAACCCGGGCCGCCAGCAGCGGAGCGCGCGCACTTAACCACTAAGCCACGGGGCCGGCCCAAAACAGAAAGCTTTTTGATGGTTGAGTGAAGAATGAATATTAAACAGATATCTATCAAACATAACACTGTGGAAGATGTACATAAAATGGTAATAAGATGTCCTTCTTGCTTGGTTGGAGCCTATAATCCAGTTTGGGAGATAAGACTTACAGCAAAAGCATTACAAACAAGAAAAGGCAATATAAGTGTCTAATGAGCGGTACACACAACTAGAGCCACAGCTGTTTAGGAGAGGTCACTGGGCTCAGGGAGGGGAAACCAGAAAAGCTTAGGGTAGACATAGGAGCTGGGAGCTCAAGGCATAGAATGACAGGATTTGGAAAGGAAGAGAGGAGAACGGTTCAGGGTAGAAAGAGGCTACTGTTCAAGGAAATTCAGGGTTCAAGGGCTATTATCAGTTCAGTGGGAAGCAATGGCTCATATAAAGAATATAAATGTCAGGCTGAAAAAAGACAAGGAATTTGTCATCTATGCAGCAGGAAATAAAAATCCTTTGAAATTTTTTGAGTATGGGAATTACAAAGTGGATAGCTTTTAAATTTTAATTTTTATCAAAGTACCACAAACATATAATTTTAAAAGTTAAAAAGTATTACGAGGCTAATAAAGTTAAACAGTAGCCTCTTGCCCCATCCTCTCCCTTGATTCCTGCTCTCCAGAAGCAATTACTTTCCAAATCTTTTAGCTGTTTTTCTTCTGATAACTAACTGTCATATTCCTACTGTTACTAGTTTTTCAATTTTCGTTGTTATCTACTGGCTTCCTATGATGCGAGATTATTTCTCCTACCCTCTTTCCTCCCTCATTGTTCCAAAAGTTATATCACATTTTTAGATCAAATAATGTTAATTATTTACAGTATTATGACTGTATAAATATTCACAGCATACATGAATAGTATCATAAATTATATTTCCTTTCACATACAGTTATGTTTCCTCTGGAAGAGAATGTTCTTGTCATCACTTGATACTCATCACCCTCCTTTTCCCATTCTCTTTATACAATGAGTATATTAAACTTTTTTCTAATGCCTTTATTGTCATTTGGGAGAGAATTTAGGAGAGGGTGGAGATAAACACACACGTTCATTCTGTCATGTTTACCAGAAGTCTCTGGTCACATTTTACGAAGAGTAATCTGGCAAGTATTTTAGAGGCAGGGAGTCTTTAAGCAGGGAGCCACCAGTTAGGAAACTTCAACGCTATGATAATGGCCAGAATCAGAGTTAGAATAATGAGAAGAGAAAAGAAGAAACAATGAGAGATTCCATTAGGGATGAATCATCTGAACATGGTAGGAAACCGAATATAGAGTAGCTGGGGAGAAGTGATAATCCATAAAAACTTACAGGCCTAGCACCTAGAGGTCAAGAAGAATGTTGGTAGCATTAGTAAAAATAGGGAAGGGGAGAACATCATGGAAAAGAAAGTTTGGTTTTTGACACATTAAATATAAGATGGCTGTGGGCCATCCAAAGCGGGAAGAATTTAGAAAAATGCTTGAGTTATTTTCATAAAAGTGACAACTCAGAAAACAGAAGAAGACCAAAGTAAACAAGAGAGCTGGAGTGGAGCTGGCAGACAGATAAATGGAAAGCCAGGAAAGGAAAGCTTTTCAAAAAAGAAAGTGATCAAAGGAAGTTACTGTTTAGCAGAGGTCAGTTCTTCAAAAAGTTAAACATAGAGTTACCATATGAACTAGCAACTCCACTCCTCAGTATCTACCCAAGATAACTGAAAACAAAAACTTGTACATGAATGTTCATAGCAGCATTATTCGTAATAGTCAAAGAGTGGAAACTGCTCAAATGTCCATCAACTGATCAATGGATAAATAAAATTTGGTATATCCATACACTGAAATATTATTCTTCCAAAAAAGAAATGAAGTATTGATATATGCTACAACATGGATGAACACCAAAAACCTGAGGCTAAGTGAAAGAAACCAGACACAAAAGGCCCCATACTGTATGATTCCATTTATATGAAATGTCCAGGAGAGGCAAATCCATAGAGAGAAAGTAGTTGCCAGGGACTGGGTGGGAGGAGAGGAATAGGAAGTTTACCAATGGGTGTGGTGTTTCTTTTTGGGTGATGAAAATGTTCTGGAATTACATAGTGGTGATAGTTACACAACTCCATGAATATACTAAAAACCTCTGAATGGTACACTTTGAAAGAGTGAATTTTATACATGAATTATACCTCAATTAATAAAAAAGAGAGAAGTCCAAGAGAATGAATAAGGACTAGGAAAAACTCATTAATTTAGAGGATAAGTCACTGTGAAGGAACAAAAAAGATAAGAAATCATTCACACTCTTATACAGGAAGTTGAGAGCAGGTCGATATAGCCAAAGTAAAGACGAAATCTAAAAAAATTGCTTAAAGCACTCAGCATAACTATATATATATATATTTTTTTTTTTTGCTGAGGAAGATTCACCCCGAGCTAACATCTGTAACAATCTTCCTATACTGTGTATGTGGGTCACTGCCACAGCATGGCTGCCAAAAAGTGTGTAGGTCCACGCCTGGGAACCGAACCCAGGCCGCCAAAGCGGAGCGCGCCAAACTTAACCATTAGGCCGTGGGGCCAGCCCCACTATATATTCTTCAATTGGCCTGAGAATTTTAATCTGCTCTAAAATCATATTAGTAAGTAAAGGAGAAAAGCTTTGTCAGCTCTTAATTAACTCAATGATATGCACTGAGTGATAACAATGTATAAGTACAGGAATTTATTCAAAATGCAAATTTTTATAACCTAAGTTGGATCAATTAATTAGGGAACAGGAATTTGATCCTAAACCTGGAACATTCAGTATGCTTAGAAAAACATGAATGCGGTATCCCCAGGGCATAGGATGGTGAAAGGTACACAGGAAGCCCTCAGACATTTGTTGTATGAAGAAATGTTGGCCAAACAAGAGTGCTGCCTTCTTTGAGTGGTTCTGTGCACTGTAAGAACAACAGTGATAAATGCGATAAGAATGTGCAGTAATGGGCCGGCCCTGTGGCTTGGTGGTTAAGTGCGCACGCTGCAATGCTAGTGGCCCGGGTTCGGATCCCGGGTGCGCATCGAGGCACCACTTCTCCGTCCATCCTGAGGCCGAGTCCCGCATACAGCAACTAGAAGGATGTGCAGCTATGACATACAACTATCTACTGGGGCTTTGGGGGGAAAAAGTAAAATAAATAAAATCTTAAAAAAAAAAAAAAAAAGGATGTGCAGTAAGTAGTGTGTGCTGGTAGTTATAAAAAAAGAAAAGGCAGCCCATGCGTCAGTCATAAGGAAAAGGAAGATGTAATCAGATGTTATATCTAGTTGGTTTAGGCTTTATATGTATCTACATATAGCTGTAATACATTCTAATTTAAATTGCCCCAGGTAAAATGTGTTGTTGTATGTTGAACTCTCTAGCTCCTAATCCCCCTCCCCAAAATGAAACCGCTGTTTTTATAACAGAATTTTTTTATTACTCTGAATGTCTTAGGAATATAACCCTTGCATTACAGCAAAATAGGCTATAACAGAAGCACTGGGGACTAGAAATATGAAAAAAGACAAGGTTCCTGACTTGAGGGAACTAATAATCTAGTAGGAGAGAGAAAATATGTATACAAATAGGAGAATACAAGGAAAAATACTGTAAATACATTATACACCCTAGGTACAATTTGAATATAAGTTATCTTGGGAGTAAAATAAATCTAAGAATAAGACATAGCAATATATATTTCATTTTTTAAAGTTACAATCATCTAATATCCATACCTTGCATTCTGATACAATAGAGCACTGATTTATGTTTATTTTTCAAAAATATGTAGCAAAATACTTTATATACTAATCAGTTACATAAGTAAGACTTATATTATCTTCCTTGGAGCCAAGGAAAATTTCCTAATTGCTATCATTTTCTAAATGCTTACTATGTGCCAAGGGCCACAATAAGTTCTCATTCAATCTTCACAATTATCTTAAAGGAAGTTTGTTTATTCATTAGACAAGTATTTACTGAGTGCCTAGTACATGTCTGACAATGAACAAAACAGACAAAAATTCCTGCCTTCATGGAAATTACATTCTGGGGAAAGGAGGAGAAACATAACAAAGAAATGAGCTCACCACATAGCATGTTAAATTATGTTAAGCACCGTAGAGAAATATAAAACAAGGAAGAGGAATGGAAAGTGCAAGGGGTGAAGAGTTGGCAATTTTAAATAGGGTAGTCATGAAAAGGCTTTACTAAATCCCTATTTTACAGATGAGGAAACTGAGGCTCAGAGAAGTTAAACAACTTTCCCATGGTCACCCAGTTCGTAAGAGGTGAGATGAAACTGGAATTCAGCTGCTGTCTATTAAACTACAGAGCCTCTCTCCAAGTCAGTATAATAAATTCAGTTACAAAAATTTGCTTTATCAGATATTTCTTTAAGATTATATCAGCATTTTTAATCTCCCAAAGGAGTTAAGGAATAACTTTCTTTTTCAGTATTTGATGCCTCATTTCACATCCACATTAACTTGTACAAAGGAGTAGTGAATGGTCTAAGATCTTTGGTTGACATCATATTCTTGGAAAAACTGAGAAGAGATCAAAATAATAATTAGCTAGGGAGAGTCAAAGGACATTCCATGAACTACACTCAGCCTCTGAGAAGATTATGCACAAACCCTGGACAGGTCCTACCTCCTCCTTACTGCTCCTGTGACCTCTATTTAGTCCATCAAGAACTATTTATTTTTATGTCCCAAGGGTGCCTAGCACAACTCAGATGTTCTTTAGCGACTCCTTTTATTAAGCTGAGACGAATCCTTTTCAGCCACCTGAGCCTGCTCGTAGCACCGAGGTGTTCCTGTCACTAGAACATCTAAAGATGGCAGTCCCAGCTTGTCTCAAATAATTCAGCTACTACAAATAACCTGGGTGCTAAGGCATGTATCTACTTTTATTCCTTTTGACTTCAGATAATATCTTTTTCAAAGGAAGTTAAGAGTGCTTTACCATTTTTTCCTACTTGATCACTGGAAGGAACACGGAGGTAAGCACCACATCCTCATCTGTCATGTGGACAAAGAGACTAAATGACTCACTCAAATTATATAGTGAATTATTGAAGGAGCCAGAATGACAACCACCAGGCTGTCAACTTCTAGATCAGCTTCCAACACACAAGATCAGTAGTTCACAACATACATTTGGGTACTAAATTTTTTGGCAGTATATCTGAAGAGATTAGAAGACTCAAGACAACAGTAAAGTCAGCAATAATAAAACTGCAGTCACTATTATAATAAGACAATGTCTCATGGCACCTTCCTGGTAGCCTTTGGCACTGTGTCAGTGCGCAGAACTGCTCTCCCTGGCTGACTCTTCGCTCACCTACTTGCCAGGCTAACTTCTCACATGCTCTAGGAAACACAAGCTCTTTCTTTGGCACTAGACTCTTACGTACTCCTACCAACTGGTATCCTCCTCTAGAATACAGTGTGTGACTTCCTCAGCCCAAACGTCAATCTGATATTGCAAGAACAATTTTAGCAGAAGTGCATTTTACACACTGATCAAAACTTGGTGGCATACCAGTGTGCTAGGTTATGTGAGAAAACTCAGCCTGTCTTCAGGAAAGCAAAGCTGCCTCCTCATCTAAGAGGTCAATTTGAATTTAGTGCTTAATTAATACTTGAATTCAACATCACCAGGAAATAAGCCATTGACAGGCAGTGCAGTGCCAAAGGCTCTCATTAAGGACTACATCCTCCTGTATCACATGAATGACAGCTTCTGTGATAGCCAGGAAGAGACAACTGACCTCATCTAAGGAAGCCAAAGCTGGAAAGACCCTGTGTCTCCTGCAAAAAGAGCTTGCTGAGGAGAAAAAAGGCTGTTTAAGTCTGGTTTGAGTGGTAGGAACTTTAGGTGTGGTTAAGAGACACAAAGAAAACTAGCGAAGTAATAACTTGCATTTTTGTAACACATTTCTCTGAAAGGATAAGTATTCTATTGACATCTTTGGATAAAGCCTTGTAACAGAACAAAGTTAATTATTTTCCTGTAACTTTTGGGGAAAATTGTGACAGAGTGATATAATGATCAGGGGTAAGGAATCAGATAAAATCTAGGACTTCCGGATACAGAATAACAACAGTAATTCAAAGTACTGAAAAGGTAGGAAAATAATAATGGAACCTGGAAGGATTCTTAAGAAAGTTAATTTTTTCTGTTAAAAAGTCTCAGCACTGGGGCCAGCCCCGTGGCTTAGCGGTTAAGTGCGCGCGCTCTGCTACTGGCGGCCCGGGTTCGGATCCCAGGCGCGCACCGAGGCACTGCTTCTCCGGCCATGCTGAGGCCGCGTCCCACATACAGCAACTAGAAGGATGTGCAACTATGACATACAACTACCTACTGGGGCTTTGGGGGGAAAAAAATAAATAAATAAAATCTTTAAAAAAAAAAAAAGTCTCAGCACTTAGCACAAGATCTAGCACATCACAGCACTTGAGAAGTACATTCCATTGAATTTATTACACACAAACTTGAAAACAGGACTATATTATCCATTTGAACAGCAAGGAATGCGGCAGTAAAATCAGTCAGTTTTGGTATTTTTCCTGGTTGATTAATTTCAAAATGAAGTTAGTAAATATTAGAACCACTGGTGGAAAATAGTCTCCAATGAATAAGGGAAGGTATAAGATTGATATGAACAGAATAGATCCATTCATGCACTTCTCAAATACAAAGAGAGACTCTAATTTCTACCCCAAATTCTACCCTTTGTTCTAATGTAGGTATACTGTCTGTTGGACAGGGGGGAAAACCTCCAAGGACTAGCACTCATCCTAGATTTTTCCTTATGGGTAGCAGATAAGATTAGGCTCAAGGAGAGAAATACAGTACTGGTTCACTGAGGACATCTAAGCCCAACTATCTTCTTCTAAGCAGATGCTGGACAAGGTCTTTACAGCCAGAAAGATGGGGAAAAAAGCAAAAGTCAAGAAAGTTGAGGGGCAGGCCCGGTGGCGCAAGCGGTTGGGTGCTCGCGCTCCACTTCGGCGGCCCGGGGTTCGCAGGTTCGGATCCCGGGCGCGCACCGACCCACCGCTTCTCCGGCCATGCTGAGGCTGCGTCCCACATACAGCAACTAGAAGGATGTGCAACTATGACGTACAACTATCTGCTGGGGCTTTGGGGGAAAAAAAATAAAAATTAAAAAAAAAAAAAAAAAAGAAAGTTGGAAGAGAAGCAACACAGTGTCTAGCTGAGAAGTTGAAATTTTAAGGCTCAGCTTGAGAAGTTCCACAGATATCAACAGCATGTTCCCACAGGATCTATGTTCCCAAAGAATCAACCCAAATAGCTGGAGAGGAGAAAATGAGTGGGGTTGACTGAATACATTTTTAAATGGAAAAAAAAGTCTTATCAACAGGAAAAAATTAAATAAATAAATAATAAAGTATTTTAGGTCCTTCTGAAAATGGAAGAGTAACCCAACTAATTTAAAATCTAGTCAACCAAGCTGGCAGGCAGCCTCCAGGGCCCAGGTATAATTTGGAATATAAAGGATTAATCACGATTAAAAGAACTGAAACCTTCGGTTTCTTGCAAGAAAGCAGCTGTGGGTGACTCCTTGATATTTCCTAATGTTGAGCATTGAAGAACATCAAAGCCAAAGGAGACCACACGTGAAATACTCAACAGCTTCATGTCCAGGTCCTAGGCTGAAAAAGGAACAGAGAGGCATGCATGTCTTTGGGAAGTAGACTGGACCTTAATCTCACCTGTATTAGTCTGCAATATTCTTTGAATTGAGTCTATTTATGCACACAAAAAAATCACCTTCCATCACAGACTGCCCAATGAAGAAAGGAAAAAGAGAAGATACAGGAGGATCTCTGAGGATAATTCAATCTGTCAAAATTAGGTTTAAAGACTCAAAATTCTAACATTTTCCTTTAGAGACAGGGTCCCTTAGGGCATTCCCAGTTTGACAGTTTGTTTCAGCTATATTCCCACCACAAAAGTTCTAGTCAGGTAAAACTGTAAAATGTAAAATAGTCAAATTGTAACCAACATTGCTTAGCTCTTGATATAAGAATCCCATAATTTCTTGCCATATACTTTTCACTTTTACTTTAAGGTCTCAGATCTGGAAAGAGGTGGAATAGAGAACTGTGGCATTCAAAATGAAGGCAAAGAAAGCAGGCATCTTTAAATGAAGGATATCCCAAAATACCACAACTAAGACTACTTGTTTCAGGATTTCCAAACTAACAATTTATCTTTAAGTGTCAGAAAAGAGCACTGTCTCTCTCCGTAGCTGTATTAGCCTTCCAGAAAAAAGTCCCTCTCCCACATAGGAGAGACACTAATAACACAAAGGAAAAGGCAGGCAACTCCACATGGTGCCTGAAAACAAAGACTACTAAGTCCACGCTCACCAAACCTAAAACAGAGAGTATCTGGAAATAATGGTAGAAAGGGACAAAAAGTATACACAAAGTTGAGGGAAATCAACAGCCAGTCAGCCTTTCCTTCACCACTGTAATCTCCAAATTCTATGGCCAATTCCTTTGTTACTTCCACCCAGTGGCAGCTCCAGAAATTCTATAAATGAGCAAGAGCAAGCTCACTGCTTTCACTTAGATGGTATATTTTTAAGGGCGGCTTGGGGTGGATAACAGTGGTAGAGAGGTATCTAAAGATTCCCAAGCTAACTCTTGGTGCTTGCTGCTTCTATCCCATAGGACCTTAAAATTCTTCCTAGATCAGACAAAGATTAGAATAGCTAGAAACTTCTTCAAAGCAGGTGCTCCTAAGCTGTCCCCTGTAGTCTCTCTACCTAGAATATGGGAGTGGAGAAAGTGGGCTTTTGAAACAACTCGTTTCAGCTTTGCATTGATATTTTCAGTTTTAATTAGTTTACCTAATAAGCAATATAACTTTTTACCACTTTTCCCAGTCACTTCACTTCAGCAGAATCAATGAGAATATTTAGACCAACGAACAGTTTTAGTTTTCAATTAGCTCTTATGTTAGCTGTATTTATTTTGCCTTAAAGAAAATCCAGTTCAAATTCTGTGACCCCTGATAAATACAGGGAAAGGCAGGAGGGGAAGGGGACCCAGAGAGCAAAGGCAGAAGGAAGGAAGGACACTGGCTGAATCTCATCACCACATGCTCTAACCTCTTATCAGGCAATAAGAGGTAAGCTCTTGTTTGATTTGGGGACATTCTCTCCCTTTTTAGATTAAACAGTCTGTACATTTCCATTCTCAGCACTCTTCTTCCTTCCCAAGGCACACCACTGCTCCATCTCCTCTTGGGAGTGAAGTCTACATTTCCCCCATCCCAGGCGCAGATGAGCGTGTCACTTCTCTTCACTTTCTAGTAGCAAATATGGTCACACACACACACACGCTTCAAGCCGTGGCAGCAGCTCCTTTTCTGTCTCACAGTCATTTCATGAATCTTAGCTAAGCTTTGAGGCACGGCAAAGAGATGTTTAATAAGCACACTAATGCACTGGGTGCCCTGTTGAGCTGGATGATGAAGTTCTCTTCAAAGCGAGCTTAAATCTCCACTGATAAGTACACATCTTTCTTGTACACAGGCTATTCTATTTTGAATGCAACTGCCCAGTGCAAAATCCAGGGCTCACCAACAGCAGAGCCTTCATCCCACTAGTCATGGAGGTAGCCCTGAAAGAACATCAAGGAAGTCCTAAAAGAATGACTGGTGAATATTAAATTTGTCTCTGTGTGCCCTAAGGCCCAATCCATGTATTCACATTTGCAGCCCATAAACCAGTTTTTAACCAATCTCATCAACAAGGCCAAGCAAAAGCTGTCCTATGCTTGAGCAGAACTGCATTCTAGCTTCTCCCAACCACTGCTATAAGAAAGCAAAATGCGCCACAGTGACTGGACACACCAAGATCCCTTGCCTTAGTTTTGAAGAACTTTTCTTCCAAGTTGCTTCTGTTAAAGAAGCTGCAGATTATAAATGATGCCATGGGTACAGGTTCACTTACAGCCAATTTAGTAAGTGCTTGCACAGTTAATTCTGTCAGTCTTACTCCCACACAGAAATACATGTGGCCCCAAGGGGCCCAACCACCCACAGAGCTCTTTTGTACATCTTTTTACCCTCCAGCACACAGAAATAGAGGAGGGCTACACCCCAGAAAACACCCAGAGAAAAAGAATAGGTAGTTTCTCTGAAACCGTATGTCTAGAAAACCATGATCTAGCTTCCTATTAGGATATAATTTCTAAATTCATGTCTGTCTGAATAATCTAAATAATGCTCTAAGCCAAAATGTCTCTCTGAAGTTCTAAATCTACACATCTATATCCCTTGGTATGCTGAAAGCTTCCTTTCATGTATACATAAGGACACTTAAAAAAGCAATTGTTTAAAGTGAGCTACCAAGCTACCTCAGATCTTAAAAACCTACTTAGTTGTGGTAGAATGTTACAGTAATGCCCCTAATGATTCAAGCCTCCTTGTATCCATGCCCTTGGAGGGTCCCCTCTCTGACTCTGGGCTTAGCCACGTGGCTTGCTTTAGCTGATGGGACAATAACAAAAGTGACATAAGCAGAGACTCAAAAGGTGCTTGTAGACTGGGGCCTGATCTCTTTGGAACCCTGAGACACTATGTGAAGAAGCATGAGTTAGGTGACTGGTGAAGAGAAAAAGAGACAAATCAGCCCAGCTGAGGCCACCAGCCTGCCGACTGCCAGATACGTGCATGAAGCCATCTGGATTAGTTTTCTGTGGCGCCCATTACACATTAACACAAACTCAGTGGCTTAAAATAAATTTACTGGCCGGCCCAGTGGCACAAGCGGTTAAGTGCGCACACTCCTCTGCGGCGGCCCGGATTTCGCCGGTTCGGATCCCAGGTGTGCACCGACACACCGTTCGGCAAGCCATGCTGTGGCGGCCTCCCATATAAAGTGGAGGAAGATGGGCATGGATGTTAGCCCACGGCCAGTCTTCCTCAGCAAAAAAAGAGGAGGATTGGCAGATGTTAGCACAGGGCAGATCTTCCTCACAAAAAAAAATAAAAAATAAATAAATAAATAAAAATAAATAAATAAAATAAATTTACTAGTTTTCAGTGCTGCATGTCAGAAGTCCAACACAGGTCTCATGGGGCTAAAATCAAGGTGCCGCAGGGCTGTGCTCCTTTCTGGAGGCTCCAGGGGAGGATCTATTTCCTCGTTCACTTGGGTTGGTGGTAGAATCCAGTTCCTTGCAGTTGTAGGACTGAGGTCCTTGTTTCCTTGTTGACTGTTATCTAAAGGCTATTCCCATCTTCTATCACTGCATCTTTTTGACTGACCATTCGGCCTTTCACTTTTAAGGGCTCTTGATTAGACTGGGTCCACCCCAGTAATTCAGGATAATTTCCCCACCTCAAAATCTGTAACCTTAATTCCATCTGCAAAGTTCCTTTTGCCACATAAAGTAACATATTCACAGGTTCCAATGATTACAACATGGAGATCTTTGACAAGTCATTATTCTGCCTGCTATATCAACCAAGACCATCCACGCCCAGCCAAGCCATCAAGTGATCATAGAGAACAGCCAATTTGGCCCAGACCAGATGAACTATACATTGGACCCAGAGAATTATGAGAAACATTAAATGCTGTTTTAAGCCAGTAAATTCTGGGGTGGTTTGTGAGGTAACAAAAGCTAAATGACACAATGGCCAAGGCTACACCACTTCTGAGGAGTCTGGGCAACCCTCAACCCAATAACATGGGTCTTTTTCCCTTCTCTGCTCTGGTTCAACAGGCATGCTAAGAGGCCACTAGCAGTTTTCTGTTCTCTGAATCATAAAACAAAGCCATTAAATTAGTTTTATTTCTTCTTCCAGTCCAGATCTAGAGATTATTGCTGAAATTTAACAAAAGTCAGCCTTATTATCTCAAGAGAACCACAAAGGGGCTTTTTTTAATCCACGACTAGAAGCCACATACATGAAAAAACATATATGCTAGAAGTCTTAGAGAAAGAGTTGAAGGAAGAGCCATCTTCGATAGAGCAAAAGCTGCTGATGGAAGAGGGAAATTTCACTGCTACCCAACCATCTCTCCTCTGTGCATAAAGACCAATGAGGGCTTTGGGGCACAGCTTCTAAGCAGGGGTCTCTAACCCTTCATTAGCTGCAAATACATTTTCTCAAATGGGCTCTCCCTCAACTTTGCTGATACTTAAAGGTCTGGAAACTTCGGTAAAAGGAAAATGCCAATAGCAAGTTAATGTCCTCTTGGCTCTTTTGGCTGACTTCCCTGTGCCTGGGTCTTGCCTATTAATTGAATGCTATTCGGATTCCATCTCAAAAACAAATGAGGATGGAGACCAGAGGCCTGCCTTCCCAGACTGATAAGAGCAGCACAGTGCAATTAGACCCAAACAGCTTTGTTCTGGAATGTAATCACCACCCCAGCCTTCTTCCCAATGGGATGGCAACAGTGTAATTACCTCTTCAGGATGCATTGTTTGAGAATGTAACTGTTCTACAGGGCCCCCTTTCTAGGGGAAAGGAGCTACAACAAGAATATAACAGAATTCGTAGCCCCCTCCCCAGTAGCAGTCTTGTGAGCTAAACAAATTATTCTTGTTCTCTTAAAAGTAAAGCCAGAGTTTAGATTTCCAGCCTGTTTTTCTCACAGCAAAGAATCACCCAACCCCATGATGGTTCTGTTTGAAAAGTCCCAATCTAAAGCCGGACTCGGGGCCGGCCCCGTGGCGTACCGGTTAAGTGTGTGCGCTCCGCTGCTGGCAGCCCGGGTTCGGATCCTGGGCGCACACCGATGCACCGCTTGTCAGGCCATGCTCTGGCAGCGTCCCATATAAAGTTGAGGAAGATGGGCACAGATGTTAGCCCAGGGCCAGTCTTCCTCAGCAAAAAGAGGAGGATTGGCATGGATGTTAGCTCAGGGCTGATCTTCCTCACAAAAAATAAACAAATGAATACAGCCGGACTGCTTGAGTCCCAATTCCCACTCTGTCAAGTACCAGCTATGGTCTTGGGCAAACTACTTCATCTCTCTACGCCTCAGTCTCCTCATCTGTAAAAATGAGTAGTAACAGGACATCACTGGAATGTTGTGAAGATTAAGTGACTTATAATATGTGAGAAGTGCTTAGAACAGTACGTGGCATATAATAAGTTCCCCTGGGTGTTTTTTGTCTGTTCGTTTTTTAGCACATTTGAAGCACCATATTCCACAGGCACTACATTTTGCAAATGTGATCTAACACTAGCTCATGGTCAAGTCCAAGCTTGAGTCACTACGTTCTTTCTTTCCACAGCCGCTTTCGCCAGTTCAGTATGAGGGGCAAAATGTTTTGGATAATTTTAAATGCTGCTATAGAACTGTCACAGTCTCTGAGCTATTTGCCTAGGTAAAACTTCACTCTAATAGGCAGGAGTGACTGTGGATATTTCCATGTCATTCCTTTCATTTATGTTACTCGTCCAAGGGAAACTACAATAGGCTGTTGTGAAATCTTGCTGTTGGGAAAATCAAGCAAGTATTACCAAAAGCAGCCATTGACCATATGGCAGATTCTGGAGAAAATTCACCTTTCTAGCCAGATTTATTTAGGAAAATAATACATTTTGCTCACGTACCTACAATACACCCCACCTCCCTGAATAATACCCTCGTTCCTAGTGAGCACTTCAACCTTTTACCTCCTGTCCAGCATTCCTTCTGTTCCTTTGTAGTCTAGACCAGTTAAATTCTCTGCTTAGGAAGGAATATTTTTTGGCTTGTGCTTCACCAGCCATGAACCATAAGAGCAAAAATCATGAGTTTGGGGGGCCGGCCCAGTGGCGTAGCTATTAAGTGCACGCGCTCCGCTGCGGCAGCCCGGAGTTCGGATCCTGGGCGCGCACTGATGCACCGCTTGTCAAGCCACGCTGTGGCGGCATCCCATATAAAGTGGAGGAAGATGGGCACAGATGTTAGCCCAAGGCCAGTCTCCCTCAGCAAAAAGAGGAGGATTGGCGACAGATGTTAGCTCAGGGCTAATCTTCCTCACACAAAAAAAATAAAAAATCATGAGTTTGTTTGCCAGGTAGTCCTAAAGAACACAGCCACAAAGCTCAAGACAATAGGAATGAAGCTGGGCCCTTTTTGCGTGGCACACAGCTGCAGTGAGCTGGGTTTATGATAAACCCAGGGACTCACCTCAGTAGCCTGTAATATGAGAGACTGTGGTTAAAGGGTAACTATCTGACTCTGGGGTGACACTCAACTCCTAGCCAAAAGAAACACTCCCAGGAGGTCTCAACATTCCTAAAGGTCCCTGGTCACCCACCTACAGGTGCCTCTTTCCACATCACGGCTTATACCAAGATCTCCATGTTTGCTCTTGGCTTCCAGCTGAGCAGCACAAGGACCCTGGAGAAGAGCTGGCCTTGTGGATCAGCAGGTGTTAAAGAAAGGAAATTAACACCCACAGATTGGCTCTACTTTGGTAAAGAGGGTGAGAGGTGCTGTCTGCCATCTCCCATGGCATTTCCAGCCAGTTTGGAATAAATGAGACTGCTTAAGGACATAAAAAGAGAAAGAAAAGCCAATGTGAGCTCAGAGTTTTAAAAAGAAGGAGGTGGAAGGTTAGCACGGGTTGTTAGCTACCAGAATTTATGTTGATCACTTGGGTAAAAACTGATGGAGTAGGTGGGACACCAAAGAGTATTGTTCCAAGTCCTTCCAGGGGTTGCAGAGGATCTCTAATCTTAAATAAAGAGGAGACTGTCTGGCTGCTGCCTCCACTGGAAAATACGGGCTTTGACCTCACATTTGGTCTTTTCTTTCCTCACATGTCCTCCGTAGATTTCTATACTGTTATATCATTTGTTCTGAAGGAGTTGAAAAACATGGCATAGCACAAACCAATCATAACCTAAGAAGAGAGGAGTAAAAGAGTTCTGGCATTACAGTGGGTAATCATAGATTAGAGGGCATCTTCAGCTGGCACCGTCAAAATGAACAGCATTTCTAAGGAGTACACAACCACAGGACTTAATCAACTTTGAGATCACTCTAGGTCTACGGAAGCCCCAGAGTACAGAGAAATTAAAGTACAGGTAAAGGGGCCAGCCCCGTGGCTTAGTGGTTAAGTGCGCACGCTCCGCTGCTGGCGGCCCGGGTTTGGATCCCGGGTGTGCACCGACGCACCGCTTCTCCGGCCATGCTGAGGCCGCATCCCACATACAGCAACTAGAAGGATGTGCAACTATGACATACAACTATCTACTGGGGCTTTGGGGGAAAAATAAATAAATAAGTAAAATTATTAAAAAAAAAAATAAAAAAAATTAAAAATAAAAAAAATAAAGTACAGGTAAATAGTGGGGTCTCAATCTAGATAGGTTCACGTTAACATTTCTTTTTCGGGAGGAAGAAGGGGAATAGGTGGGAAATTGGTTACGATGTTAGAAGAAAGGTTATAGGTCAATGTCTCCTAGGAATGAAACTCCTAGCAGAGCTGACAAGAACCTGTTGTTCCAGCATAAAAGCTTAATAAGCTTCTATTTTCTGCTGCAGAAATGCTATAAGGTTCTGAGCTCTCACAGCCAGCTTTCTGTTTATACATCTACTTTAGCATTTAGCACAATACCCACTGTCCTATAGCTGTTTATGAGTGTACTGGGCTTGCTCAGTAGATGGTAAGCTTATGGAGAGCAAAGATCATGTCTTGTTCATCTGGGTACTATCATATACCTAACACGGTACCATGCAAACAACAGAAGCTCAATAAATGCTTATAGAGTCAAAATGGCTGGTATACCAGAGCTGAGCACTCTGTAGGTAATTAAAAATTCATTCATTTTCCCCCATTACTAACAGCTCCAGATTAAGAAGAGTTATATACCAGGGGCTCACTGGGCCCAAGACATGTTGGATTCTGGTATGCACATCCCTTACTGTGTAAACAAGTCATCTCTTCCCATGCCTCTGCCTTCGTTCCTAGCTTAATGAGTTAATCTAGAGCAGTGGTTCTCAAATTTCCAAGCACACCAGGATCCCCCAGAAGATTCTTTAAAACACAAATTCCTAGGCCCCACAACCAGTTTCTGATTCAGTGGGTCTGAAGGAGGGGCCAAGAATGTGCATTTGTAAGAAGTTCCCAAGTGATGTTGATGCTATTGGTCTAGGAACTACACTTTGAGAATCCACGTTGCCATGGTTACATAGGAGCAAGCACTTGGTCTGCTGAGTAGATGCTTATTTCATCGGTACAGGTTCTCATGGGGACAGAAGAGGATTTTTCAAATGCAGACATTGTGACTCCCCTACTCTTACCCCCTTGGTGACATAACTACAGGCAACAGTGGACACCTTAGCTTGTCTGACTATCAACACAGGGATCTTCAGGTTACCATCTGCGGGTGCCAACGAGCACAAGCTCCCAGTTTTTTCAACTCACTGACCATAGCAAAGGAGAGAAAGCCCTGCTTTGAACCCAGGAAGAGCACCATGGGGTAGGAAGGCAGAAGAATAGTGAGAGATCAGCAAGTTATAGTCAGTGAAAAGAATGGTATGGCTCTAACTCATACTGGCCCCCAAGATTTATAATAAAAGTCATAATAAGGGGCTGGCCCGGTGGCATAGTGGTTAAGTTTGCACACTCTGCTTCCATGGCCTGGGGTTCATGGGTTTGGATCCTGGGCACAGACCCACACACTGCTCATCAAGCCATGCTGTGGTGGTGTCCCACAAACAAAATAGAGGAAGATGGGCACAGATGTTAGCTCAGGGCCAATCTTCCTCACCAAAAAAAAAAAAGTCATATAATAACGATAATAGCTAACATGTACTGAACACTTATTGTTTGCCAAAAATACTGTTCTAGGTGTTTCACATATTTTAACTCATTTAATCCTCAAAACAATCCTATGAGCTAGATACTATTCTAATGCCCATTTCACAGATGAAGAAACTGAGTCCCAAAAAAGGTGAAATAAATTAACCAAGATTACATTGCTAGGAAGTAGCAGAATGAATATTTAAACCTAGACACGCTGGCTGTGGGGCCCAAACTCTTAAACACTTTGTTATGTTGCCTCTCAAGCCGACTATACACTGCAAATGGCAGCTGTCCTTCCTGAGCTCCACTCACTCATGCTCACAGACCCATTCAAAACATGAATGGAGACACATTCAGAGTTTCTTCAAACTGTACCAAAAGACATAAATCCTTGGTCAAAGCTCAGGTTTGAGCTGCATCCTCCTTAGCTAATACAAAAGGACTGGCAGTTAAAGTCCTAGGGGAATTATTAAATTTTTAACGGCAGGGCTAAAACAAAATACAGAAAACCAGACCACTCCCTGGCTAGACTGTAAACTCTCTGAGGGCAGAACTATTTAATTATTTTCTAAGACCCAAAGTGCCTTGGAAAATGCTAAGCATTTAGAAAGTGCTACAGACATTTCAAAATGACAGTACGGAAAGGGCACAGGTGTAAAGCATCAGTGTGGAAATATCAAGAGGAAATTTCCTGGGGGAAGAGAGATGGAGGCCAGAAAATCTTAGTCACATAATATAAAAGGGACAGAAAAGTTTATTGACAAGGCCCAATATTTTCCTCTAGAAAAGCGTGATGAAGCACAGGCAATTCAGCTTCAAAACTGGGACCCAGGTTCTCAATAAGCACACCTTTCTCTAGTGGTATAAGGAAATGCAGTAAAGGGGTGGGGTAGAGAGGACATGGATACTCCAGTGATCGGTGGACACCAAATAAGTAAAAGGCCCTGGGTGCTGTAGGGCATCTGGGAAGGCTGGGTTCTCTGGGAGGAGTGTTGCATTTACTTCTCTGTTTCCTGGGCAACCAAGCCAGCCCCTTATCATCTTCACTTTCATCACTGGAGCAGGATGAAAGGTAACTGGGTTAATTATTAAAGCAGCCCTAGCTAGTACCACCACCATTAATTGTCCATTTATCTGGGGTTTATAAACAGCCATCTTAATTGATGTTGAGTTGGAATGTGCCACTCACTTTATTTGCCTGGCTACTGGATACCAGAGAGGTACAGGACATGGAGATAAAGGGTCCAGCCAAAAAGATAAGGGGTCTAACACCAGAATTATTATTCATTTCTGTTCATACTCATTTAAGTATACCATGATGGCCCTCAACTGTATTCACTACTATTCATCTTTCCCAGATTTGCCAATTCAAGTGACGATCTGGTATACAGTAATTAAGCCATTTATTATATTAGAGAGCTGATATCAGGTTGAGAAATCAGGCTAATTCCTAAAAGTCAGCAAGCCTGAGGGCCCAGATGGCCACTCTAGTTAGCCAAATTAGACTAGACAGGCCTCCTGAAAGTAATTCCCTAAGATACCAGGGAAGCGGGAAACATCTAAGAGAGAGGACTGGTGTTTTTAAAAGAGATGAGGGGGCAAAAGACAACCAAAAATAAAGTTAACAAAGAAAAGAAAAGTAAATTCTTACTTTTAAGACAGGGGTAGCTCTGTTTTACCCACAACAGGCAACAAACAGAAGGACGCCTGGGACATGAGATTATGTAAAGTCATAATTATAACACTGTGTTGAGCTATAGTGGAGCAAAGTTTCTGTATCTTACCAGAATTAAGTCTGTATAAGTCTGAAGTAGATCCTGATAAAACATAGTTTAAAAATCAATGAAGGAATTCAAATGGTACATAAGAAGATATCCACTTAATACAAAATAAGTCAGGAAAGGAAAAACGGAGGAACAAAGAAGACATTAGAAATACAGAAAACAAACAGCAAAATGGCAGACAAAAATCCAACTATCAATAACATTAAATGTGAATTGACTAAACAATCCAATCAAAAGGCAGAGGTTGGGCCGGCCCCGTGGCTTAGCGGTTAAGTGTGTGCGCTCCGCTGCTGGCGGCCCGGGTTCGGATCCCGGGCGCGCACCGACGCACCGCTTCTCCAGCCATGCTGAGGCCGCGTCCCACATACAGCAACTAGAAGGATGTGCAGCTATGACATACAACTATCTACTGGGGCTTTGGGGGAAAAAAATAAATAAATAAAATTATCAAAAGGCAGAGGTTGTCAGACTGGATAAAAAATAAGATCCAGGGACTGGCCCAGTGGCATAGCAGTTAAGTGCTCGTGCTCTGCTTCAGCGGCCCGGGGTTTGCAGGTTCGGATCCCAGGCGTGCACCGATGCACCACTTGTCAAGCCATGCTGTGGTGGCGTCCCATATAAAGTAGAGGAAGTTGGGCATGGATGTTAGCCCAGGGCCACTCTTCCTCAGAAAAAAGAGGAGGCTTGGCATCGGATGTTAACTCAGGGCTAATATTCCTCACGAAAAAAAAGGCTGAAAGTAAAAGAATGGAAAAAGACATATCATGCAATCAACAACCATAAAAGATCTGAAGTAGCTATATTAATATAAGAAAAATTATAATTGAAGACAAAGGGACATTACTAGAAACAGAGGTATATTTTATAATGATAAAAGAGTTAATTCATCAGGAAGGTATAAAAATTACAAACATATAAGTACCTAACAACAAGGTCTCAAAATATATGAGGCAAAAACTGAGAAAACTGATGGGAGAAATGTACAATTCAGTAATAATAATTGGAAATTTCCATACTCCACTCTTAATAAGGGATAGAACAACTAGACAGAAAATCAGCAAGAATATATAAAACTTGAACAACACTATCAACCAAGCAGATCTCCCTGGCATGTACCGCACTCTACGCAACAACAGAATACACATTCTTCTCAAGCACACAGGTAACATTCTCCAGGACAGACCATGTGTGAAGCCATAAAACGAGTTTCAATAAATTTATTTATTTGTGTGTGTGTGTGTGAGAGGAAGATCAGCCCTGAGCTAACATCCGATGCCAATACTCGTTTTTTGCTGAGGAAGACTGGCCCTGAGCTAACATCCACGCCCATCTTCCTCTACTTTATATGGGATGCTGCCACAGCACGGCTTGACAAGCAGTACGTCGGTGTGTGCCTGGGACCCGAACCTGCAAACCCCAGGCTGCCGAAGCAGAGCGCGTGCACTTAACCACTTGTGCCGCCCGGCCAGCCCCTCAATAAATTTAAAATAACTGAAATCACACAAAGTATGTTCTTAGACCACAATGAAATTAAATAAATCAACAACAGAAAGAAATTCATAAATATGTGAAAATTGAAGAACACACCCCTAAACAACTAATGGGTCAAAGAAGAAATCATAAGATGGGGGCCAGCCCCATGGCCTAGTGGTTAAGTTCAGCGTGCTCCACTTTGGCAGCCCAGGCTTGGTTCTCAGGCACAGACCTACACCACTCATCGGCAGCCATGCTGTGGCAGCGACCCACATGTAAAATAGAGGAAGACTGGCACAGATGTTAGCTCAGGGCGAATCTTCCTCAAGCAAAAAAGAGAAAGACTGGCAACAGATGTTAGCTCAGGGTCAATCTTCCTCAGCAAAAAAAAGAAGAAGAAATCATAAGAGAAATTAGGATGACTGAGCACAAAGCCATCTCTAGCCCAGGACACTTGACCAGGACCCAATGACCTGTGGCTAGGAGCAAGAAAATCCTGATACCTCCCATTGATTTTAATCAAAATACTAAATTAAGTACATCAGGCGCACATCTGCTGGGAGCAGATGCTCATTAGGATTGAAGTCAAAAAGATTAGGCAGGACAGATAACTAATACCCTACATTACCCAAGTCTCTATCCCTCACAAGTTTTTTTTCTTCCAGTAATTACCAGAAAGATGTCAAATGCCAGAGCTTCTCATTTCACTTTTATGAGGCCTCAAACATGCAGAAAAATATTATAAGCTTAAAAAGCTTTTGGCAAATACTCCCTACTTGAACTCAGGCAAAACATGGCATAGAAGACAGAATAGATTATTATGAGTCAGGCAGACAGACCTGGTTTCAAGTTCCAGGTCTGCCTCTCACTGTGTTATACTGGGCAAGTGATATAACTTTTCTGAACCTCCGTTTTGTTCCCTGCAGAATGGAAATGCACCATCTACTTTACAGAGTTGTCATAATGATTAAAGGCGATAATATATGAGAAAGCACTTAGGACAGTACCTGTCCCACAGCAGGCAGTCATTAACTTCATTTCGTTCTTTATTATCAGTTGCTGTTACTACACAGAGCTAGAGCTGTCTGCTAAAAAGTCAGCAGGGGGAGCTCCCCAGACTTTTGCCTGTTTCCCCAAATCCCCAAAAATATATGTGACAGAGTTGCCGTAGCTTTAAATGTATTTATACCTCTTTAAGTACAGGTTCAGAATTTGTGTTGCTGAAGAAGGGGCATGGCGTGGGTTGATGGGTGACTGGAGGCCACCAGGAAACTACAGAATTGTGGGGAAGGCACCAAGATATAGTGGAAAAGATGAAGATTAACAATCAAAACACTTCTCTGTAGGAGCTTCTCTTATCTATTATCACCCTCAGGCTCATGTGGGAGGAAGTGGGCAGAATGGATCTTAATTTTCTACAAACCCATTTTTGTTGAAGATTCCAAATGGCTTTGGCTAGGGTCCACTGGAGACTCATTTGCCACCAGAGCACCAGTCACGCCTCCTAAAACTACAGCTGTGTATATGCTTTGTCTCTCCCAGTCTGCCAAATTTCCATGCATCACCCTGCAAAAAGCCACTCACCATACAAAGGGCTCCACTTTATGTCTGGAGCTAAGAGCCAAACGGCAAGACTGAGGTATGGCCAACCACCTGGATTTAGAGCTACAGGAAGGCAGGGGTCATGTCCATCTTATTCACTCTGGTAGCCTAGAACAGTGCCTGGCACATACGTGCAGAAGCAATACCTATTGAATGTAACTGTTCTGAGACCATCACAACCTCATTCCAATCATACAAGAGAAAGTGCCTTTTCAGGAAAATTGGGAGTGCTTACTGCTAAAAGGCCAATTTGTCTTTCACTTTGAAAGCCATTACTATAGCAGCTCTATTACATGATCACAAGTAAGTTTAATAAAAAGCAAAATATCTGTGTCCAGGAGGGCAAGAAGGCTTGGGAAAGTGCTGTTACATTAATGAGATTTTCCTCAGCAAGCACCACTGGGTCATAAAAAGTTATGTCTAGAAACCCCTAAAAAAAGAGGAACTAAAACAAATAAGAAAAACCCTGAAAATCAGCCAAGTTCCCTGGGAAGTCTTTCCCTCTTCTAGATTAAGATCCTAGAAGAAGAATGCTATTTTGATGCCCTGTCCTCTAAAATAACTGTGGGGAGGCAGACTAGGAAGCTTTGGAGTCCCACTGCCTGGTTCAGTTCTGGCTCCTCTACTTCTAGCTGCATCACTCTGGGCGAGTTAGCCTTCTGGGCTTTAGTTTCCTCCACTGTTAATTAGATAACAGCTCCTTCTCAGGATTACTGTGAGAAGAAATGAAATATGACTGGGAAAAGCACTTAAAACACTCCCTACTACAGCAAGTGCTCAATAACTGTTAGGCTTTTTTGGTTGCCATTATTATTATAATTGGAATTTTCTCAAGAGGAAAAAAAGTAATAGAATGGTCAATAGAATCTGGAGGGACATCCAAATATCTACAAATGACGAGGATTTTTTTTTTTTCCGTGGGGAAGATCAGCCCTGAGCTAACATCCATGCCAATCCTCCTCTTTTTGCCAAGGAAGACTGGCCCTGAGCTAATATCCATGCCCATCTTCCTCCACTTTATGTGGGACGCTGCCACAGCGTGGCCTGACAAGTGGTGCGTAGGTCCGTGCCCAGGATCCAAACCTGAGCGCGCGCACTTAACCGCTATGCCACGGGGCCGGCCCTGATGAGGACTTTTAAGAGAAGACAATAGGCACTCGGTAACATGTATCTTGAGAAAATGAGAGAAACTAGTTTCATTGTGAATGGACACCATCTGCTAATCTAACTAGAGAGTGAGGTTCTTGAGAGTCTAGATCTCCTTCCCCTCGAGGTACTCTGCATCCTTTGTTAGAGAACTTTTCTCAGCAGATTTCATATCTGTAAACAACTGTCTGCTGAAACATAACCCCTATATTCAAAGGTATCCATAAGTGACATTGGGCCATTTGGGGTCAGACCTCTGGGCATAAAGTAGGGAACAGGAAATGGAGGCAGAGTTATTAGATCAAAGGAGGGAAAAAACAACATACAGCCGTTCCAAAAAAGCTAAATGCCAAGGAAACAGAGATTTTCCAACAGTAGCGAAGCAGGAGGTGCTGTGTGGGGTGGTGGAGGCAGACGTCTGGAACAAAGAAGGGTGGAGAAGAGCTCTGTAGTATTGCCTGGCAGCAACTGATTATCTGCCAGTGAGGACCTTCCACATGCCATCAGCCAAGCCACAGAGAAGCACCAAGCACGGAAAGGCACAGAGCCAGGGGGTCTGTTTACCAACCAGAGCGAGTGCCCTCCTCAGATGGAGGCTGTCAGGAGACCATGGCGTAGTTTGCTCCCCACCAAGCCTGGGCCTACGAAGTCCTGGTGTTCAGCAGAGAAACCATTTGAGGCTTCTGGGATTTCTAGGCCTTGACATTGGGTCAAAGATAGTACTACCTAGGGAGAAGCCAGATCCCACTGCTTACCAGCTGTCACAGCAGCTTGGTCAGAAATCACATTCTCCTAGCCTGACAGGACCACTGCCTCACACAGATCCCTTTCTACCTTTAACCACTACATGGCCCAGACTTTCCAAAAAAATTTTTAATGAAGATGCTTATTAAAGATACACCTAAATGCAGCTTGATTTTTATACCTTTTATGCCTTCACATACATAAATTTACAAGTTGGCAGTGGAGGTGGGGGGAAGGTGCAGAAGTGTGATGAGGAAACAACTTTTGTCAGAAAAAAGTAGAATTCTGCTTTGTTTCCTCCTCTAGAGACTGCACAGAGCCAGCAGCACACACTATGTCTCAAAGCCCAGTCATATCATGCATCTTAGCCCTAAACCATTGGTCACTAAGCTATTCAGCCATCATAACACTGCCTCAGCTGGGTTTGTCCAGCCCATTTTCTGTTCTGTGGAGATTTCTGAGCCAGCTCTACGGGTCTCTTCTCCTCTTCCTTCTATGGAAGATTCCACAGTGCCTGGAAACTCCATCTGCTGGCAGCAGCAAAGGGTTGTTGGAGAGGTGTGCATTAAGCTCCTAATTAAATCACAGGATCTGGTTCATGAGGATCTCACCAACCAAAACATGAACAGCACACCTTTATCATTCAATTAAAAGCACAGCCAGAACCTAATTGCTGGATTAAGAAACAAATAGTTAAAAAAAAAGATTTTTTTAAAGACATTTGAAGGAAGTAGGAATGGGCAAGAGAAACAGTTATCGTCAATCCTGCAGTTTTCTGCCTTGAAGTAAGGAACTGAGTACAAGACCTCAAAACAGAGTTTTCAGCCAGATGCCAAGATGCCATCACATTGACACAGGTAAATGAGGGGAAAGCTTTATCTGGCTCCCTGCCCCTTCAAAACTTCAAAATCCAAAGAAACATTTCCTTACCTGCCAGGACCCTGTTAACAGAAGAGTGAGTAGCCAGGCCAGGCTGTCCACGTTCATGAAAAATCCCAGCATAAGGCAAGTACTCAGGCAGCAAGAAACGCCTACAAAAAGGAATCACATGTGAAAAGCCTACTAAAGACGACCATAAAACAAAGCAGACATACTATCCACCTACTCTCAACAATCAAGACTAAAGGATTCATTAAGCCTAGGAATCCACAGCAGCCCTGAGCAGAGTAAAAATTCCTAGGATTTGTCCTTTCACAGATCTCCTTCCTGATATTTCTTCTAAAGTTTCTCAGGGCTTCTAATCTTGAACAGGATGCTCCCAATGCCACTTTTCTGTCTCTTTTTATTGTGGACAAATCAGCTTCTGTCAAGACTTTAGGCAGCAGGGTTGGATGGTGGGCTCACTAGGAAATAATTCAGATATGGAAATCCAAAGACCAGAAACTAAAACTAGGTTTTAAACTAGATTTAGGTTTTTTTTTTTTTTTTTTAAAGATTTTATTTATTTTATTTTTTCCCCCCAAAGCCCCAGTAGATAGTTGTATGTCATAGCTGCACATCCTTCTAGTTGCTGTATGTGGGACTCGGCCTCAGGATGGAGGGAGAAGTGGTGCCTCGATGCGCACCCGGGATCCGAACCCGGGCCACCAGCATTGCAGCGCGCACACTTAACCACCAAGCCACAGGGCCGGCCCTAGATTTAGGTTTAAAAACTAAATCCCAGGCTCTCATAAAGCCTCCCTCATAAAAGTCTCTCATAAAAACTGACTACCTAGTTCTATAATTTTATTTATTTATTTATTTTTCCCCCAAAGCCCCAGTAGATAGTTGTATGTCATAGTTGCACATCCTTCTAGTTGCTGTATGTGGGACGCGGCCTCAGCATGGCTGGAGAAGCGGTGCGTCGGTGCACGCCCAGGATCCGAACCTGGGCCGCCAGCAGCGGAGCACACAAACTTAACTGCTAAGCCACGGGGCTGGCCCAACTACCTAGTTCTTACCTTGGGACAAAGCGTCCAAGTGAAGGTGCAGACATCCGGGCATTGCGTGGAGCTCGGTGCCTGGATCTGTCACCATTGTCCCTGGAGAAAACAAGACAGTCACAAAGAGTCACATAAGAGAGTCACTAAAGCAGAATCAGCCACCAGCTCAAAGACAAACATCCGCCAAGCTAAATTCCTACACTTAGGTGAAGACCCCAGAGAAACTAGTCATCTGGTTGCTTACTAATTTGGGTGGCACACTAATATACTGCATTTCTGGAGTACCTCAACTACAAGATTTATGAGCATTTACTAACAGTTCAGTAAGAAGGAGGAAGATTTTTCTTGACAACGTGGTCTCTGAACCCTGCAGCACCTGAAATTGAAGCCAAGTTTAGATCTTCTAAGGGATCTGCAATGGATATATATAAACTTCTTTTTTCTAGATTGAAAGATAACGAGAAAATCTGGCTTGTGAGGATCTTGAAAAGAGAAAAACTCCCCCATCAATTTCATTCAGCAAATGGTTATCTTTAAATGAATTTGTTTAGGTCCTTGGTGTGGAAAAAATCATTGATAAGTGAAAGAAAAACAACACGAGAAAAAGACTAGGCAGTTCCTTCTCTCAGAGACTGAAATATTGACAATGATGAAGAATATTAGACAATACAATCCTAAGCCAGGTCATTTGAGAAAAAAGTCTAGGTGTTTTCTTTATGCTCTGTTAAAGCAATAGCAATAACCACCATTTATTAAATATCTACTAAGTTCTAATACAAAAGTTATTAATATGTTATCCCATTTAATCCTCCTAGCTATCCTACGAGGTATTATTACTTCTGTTTTACAGATAAGGAAACTAAGGACCAGAGAAGCAAAGCCCAAGGTCACACAACCAGTAACTTGAGGCAGAATTCAAGGAATATCTATTTGACTCTGAAGCCCTTACTCTTTCCACTACACTTCGCTGCTTCCTACAAGAAAAGAGAGGACAGGGACTTCACATGGCTTAGTTTGCAATGCATCAAAGGAAGAATAAGCCAAAGGGCATTGGCTGGACAGAGCAGTTAATCAGCTGCTTAACCAACTCCACAAAATAAAGAAACTCTGAGAGCTTGATTCGAGATATTTTCTGAATTCTCCCTCTGGATTGTCTTCAGCTTAATGAGATAATCTTCAAACTTGCCCTGGAACCAAAGTTAAGACAACACTTCGGCTTTTGAATGGACCCCTGGGAGCTTTACAAGCCAGAAATGAAAGCCTAGGAAAGTTTTTATATGTTGGTGGAATTGGATGCTGAGCATTAAGAGATAAATCAATACCAGGGATATTGGAAGCTGATCCATTAAAAATCAGTACTTGGTTTTTATTTTCCCAAAAGAGAAAGCATACTATTGTTTTCCTTAACATATCATATTTCTTTGACTTGCAACTCTACAGTTGAAGGAAGAGGCAAGGAGAAAGAGAGATTAGACCATATGGAAAGTAAAAGGGGGATTAAAAAGAACAATGAAATCAGAAGTTCCTGACCAGCAGACTGCAGCTCTGGCAAGCCCATAAATTATTATAAGGTCTTGGGAGCCACATGTACACAAGGAATAACTGAATGTCAAACAAATAAGATAGCTCCCAAATTAAGCATATTATTACTTTTCAAATATATGTAGTTTCAAGTTGTGATCAAAGTACCAATTCATTTAAAAGTACAAGTAAATTCATGATAGCTTTTCATAATAGCATATATTACTTATCAACGGGCACTAAAAGTACAACTAATTATGAGAGGAGATGGAAAACATTTTGAAGTTAAAAAGAGTCCTAAGGAAAAAAAAAGGGTCCTAAGCTTCACAAGGTTGAAAACTAAGCCATAGAAAGAAGCATCATGGGACAGATCCAATTACTTTATTCCACAGCTACCACACTGTGGAGTAGATAATGCTTCTGCAAGGTCCAAAGATCCCTCTCCCTCAGGACAACAAACAGTACTCTCTCTGGTGTTAGCAGAGGGAGCGGGGAAGGAGAAGCCAGTACACTAGACAGTACTGCTCAGCAGTTGCCAGTGCCCAAAGATGACACAGAGCTGGGTGAAAGGACACAAAAAGATAACTTAGAAAAACAGACAAACCCCAGAGCTGGGGAAAAATCTGGGCTCCTACGACACATTTCACAAGCCTCTTTTCACTGTTATCAAAACCTAAAAACCATCAACTTCTTTCTGATTCAGGTTCTCCCTCCATTAAAAAAAAGGGGGGAGGGGGAACACAGCCAGAGATAATGGCTTCACAGTATTTACAGATTACCGGAGGATACACACATAGGAAAGTAAGAATGAGATCAGCTGGCTCAGAGACAAGCAGTCTCAGACTGACGGTTACAACATGCACCATGAAAGAGGCAATATATTAAGTAAGTGGAGATGTACCTGCTGGTCCTCAGCTTAACATCTTGACTAACAATGGGGGAAAGCAGAAGCTAAATGGCATCTCAATAAAATGTTGAGAAGACTTCAAATTGAAAATGTTGAGAACTCTAGCAAAGTAGGAGAAATGACAGAATGGGACCCAGAATGATTAGAAAAATGTGAAGCATGGTGAACATACAAATGAAATGCTGCCTAAGGGAGAAAAAAACAAAGACATCTAGGAGAAAACAGCCAACAACAAAAGCAGCTCAAACATTTACTGACTAGGAAAAACCTTGAAAACAGGAATCGGAAAGGTGGCAAAAGGTCAGAATATCCAACCAAAGGACAAGTTAGGCAAGAAGAGGGAAAAAGGCCCTAGGTTTTAGTACTGACACACAAAAACCCCTGACTAAAGGCACAGCTCCTAATAAACCAGAGGTGAAAAGAGCAACTAATGCCTCTGGATTCTACAGTCTAGAAAGAAGGGAGATTCAGAAATAAGCAGTTGAGATGGGGAAATAAATTTCAATGCATAGGATATCTTTGGGGGTCGGGGGTGCGGGGGGATAGAAGCAAGGGAGGAGAGAGAGTGGTAAAAGTTCCAAGAAAAGAGCAAAGGAATTAAAAGTACTTAAAATAATGTTGTATTCAGAAAACTACACAGACTCTGCCACTCATTTCAGTGCTGATAAAAGATCAACATGAAGCAAGGCTCCACAAAATGAAGGAGGCAAAATTAGTCAGGTAGAGACTGAATATGAGTGTACTGGAAGATGTTTGCCAGACAAACAGTGGGAGAAAGGCAGACCCAGAGAGACAGTTCACCTTAGGAACAGTGGAGGGTGCTAAATACTGGGGCCTAATATAACACAGCCTGTGCTCTTTTCAAGGGGGGGGCTTAAAAAACAAAACAGTGAAGACCAGAGTATGCAAATATGCCGGTACTGCTCCCCCATCACAGGAGGACTCTTTCTCACAGAATACTTTTCAGGGAAACACCAAAGAAATCCTCATCAGTTTCATCAGCCAGAAGCTGCCTTTAAGCCAGCAGGATAGAAGCTGGCTGAGTTATTAATGGCCTTCCCAGTTGTTGAACTCTGCGCATCTCTGATTAACTCTCAGAGGGGTATTCGGGAAGGAGAGTGAAAAAAAATAAGATTTTCTTGTAAAAGATTTTATAAGGAAAAAACACCTTTCAAACAATCAAGCACCCAAGACAAGTGCCGAATACAAGAAAATGTATCTCTGGAACAAGGGAGAAACACAGCAGCAACTCTTGCGAAATGCCTGGGATTAATTGCCTCAGAGAGAGGCTGTAATTTAAAGGAATGAAAAATACACCTACAGACTGCTGTCTGAATCCTGACCAGACAGTCAGGTTGTCATTGCTCCTCAGCGACAAATGGCTCTGATTCTAGCCTTTATAAATGAAGCTCTTGCAGCAAAAAGCTCAAAAGGCCACTGTCCTCTTGACAACACACAGTTGACTTTGCTGAAAATGAGAATACTAAAGAAATATTTGTTTCCCTATGCTCTTCTGTTTCTACTCAATCTCCAGACAATAGAAGGCCCGGCTGGTACTCCTGTCCCTGGATGGCACAGTGATCCTGGCCAAGTCCTTTCCTTACTTGAGCACTGTTAGTAGGAAACTGTGGCTCCAGCCTCTACTGCCAAGGACTGTGCACGTGCGAGGGTTTAGATTTCTGGGAGGCAGGCAAAGGCCCAGCTGATATTACTCATAGGGGATACCTAATTGCATAGGTCTCTTAGAACTGCAGAGCCTTAATTTTTCTCCAAGGAACAGTAATATAACAGATAATTACCATTTACGAATTTCTCTCCTCCCTTTATTCTACCTTTAATTTCATCTGTATATATTGTACAAATCCATATTCCTATTGTGTATTTTACGTTATAAAAATAAACATATATCTCTAAGTGGTGATGTCCTCCTTTGCCCTTTCTCCCCTCCTGGCTATTTAATTCTTCCTTTTGGATCCAGGCATATTCCATTTTCTTTCTCTTCTTCTGCATCACTCATAATAAATAGTCATATGCATTTTACTTGCCAAAGAGTACTAATTCTAAAGTTGCCGAGCAATATCTAAGCAATAGGCTCGAAATCCTCAGTAAAGAGAATTCAGGTAGGTATATATTTTATACATATATTGGGGCTCTACAGGTACCAGAAATCCTATTCCTAATCCTCAGGAAGTTGCCTCACTTTTTGGAGGGTCTTAATTCTTCTACCTCTGCTGAGTACAAGGGAAATTCTTCTAAGGTAGTTAGTTCTAACAAAGATCCAAGAGCTTTCAGGCTAAAATAAACTTCAGAGATTATCTAATCTGATTTTACAGATCAGACATTGAGGCCTAGGGTGGGAGACAGACTTGCCCATGATCAAACACAAATCACAGACAAATCACATGCTCAACCAAAACTAGGCCTCAGGGCTATTCCCTAGACAATAGTCATCAGGCCAGTGGGCACTGACACAGACACTGACAAGTGATCCCAGTTCCAATCACGGCTGTTCCAGGAGTCACTTGCTATTTTATAAACTTAGTTCAAAATTGGTTCCAGTAAGCGTAAAAAAGGACTTGGGCAACACTTTATTTGGAGAAATAGAAAGCACAATAACTGAGCTCTCAGACAGCTCATTCCCCTGGGAACATTCACAAAGTCTCCACTCTTAGAAAATACCAAGGCCTCTTACACCCAATACTTAACATTCAGTCCTCATAGGTTCTCTCCTGTATTTCACCCACTGCTTTCTAACTGGTTTTCCTGCATCCCTACATTTGCCACTCAGGTCACCCTAAGGAGTGCTGTCAGAGTTAGCTGCCTAAAATACATATTGAATAATGGCTGCCCCCAAATAAAAATAAAAACTTCTCAGGCAGGCATTCCAGGCCTTTCTGATCTTCTTTCTCAAATTACAACACTCCCACAGCACTAGCCACAGATTTCTTCAGGGTCCCTGAACAAACTCTGCAAATCTTCCGTCTCTGGGCTTTTGCTTCAGCTATGCCCTTTGTCTAGAATCTCCTTCCCTACCCCCATCCTCCACATCAATTCATCACAGTCCGATGCAGTCTTCACGAGAGCTGAAATCCAGGAAGCCTTCTCACGTCTCCCCAAATACTCTTTCCTGCATACAATGCTACCCTGTACTTTAGTAGTACCTTATCACAGTCTGTCTTGTGTGATATTATGTAAAAATCTGATCATGTTATTCTATAGCTTAAAACTCTTCAATAACTTCCTCTCACCCACAGGATAAAGTTCACCTCCTCTGCAAGGCACATAAGACTCTCTTAAGATCTGGTGCCACTCTAACTCTTGGGGCTCATCTCCCGCCACATATCTGGGACTTTAGAGTCTAGACATACTTATCAACAAGGGAATTCCTGAAATACTCCATGCTGTTACATGTCTCTATGTGCATTTATTTGCCTTTCTCCCAAGTATACCTAGAGATGGTCCTACTTTAGGACCTATACCCTTCTCTTTCATAAGCTCACCTGGCAAAAATAATCAACCACTACAAAAATAAAGTAAGTGAAATTATTTAAAACTCTCTGGTAAAAAGGAAGAGAACAGTTTCTTCTCTCATCCCACTTTAAGAACTACTTCTGTACAATACCACCACTCAACAAAGGTAGTTGGATCCTGACTGCTTTAGCAGGTTCCACTCCGTAAAGAGAATAATAACTGTACAGTGTGTTTCCTTCGAGTTTCTCTTGCACTGCCTTTTTTTTTTCCCCCCCAAAGCCCCAGCAGATAGTTGTATGTCATAGCTGCACATCCTTCTAGTTGCTGTATGTGGGACACGGTCTCAGCATGGCCAGAGAAGCAGTGCGTCGGTGCGTGCCCGGGATCCGAACCCGGGCCGCCAGCAGCGGAGCGCATGCACCCAACCACTAAGCCACGGGGCCGGCCCTCTCATGCACTTCTAATACCAAAACATCTATGGTTTGTAAGTGAAAGGAAAGACAAAGGCAACTCCATTTCAAAATGAAGTAGACAACACCCTCCTCCAAAGACTGACCTTTCCCTTTCTTGGCTACAAGTCACATACTTGTTATTAGTAGTCATTGACTCCCACAGGAGTCCTGGAAATTCTGGGCACAGAAGAAGGGGCAAGAGCAAGTACTAACAAGGACACGTGGCTTCACTCTACTGGAATTTCTCGCCACGAGAACTAGAAGCAAGTACGTGAGTCTCACAAAGCTGTCAAGATTTCGCCTATAGACAGATGATAAAAGCAGTAGTATCTGGTTTCTAACATATTTCTTTGCCATGGCTCAACTAAATTTCAGTTATGACAAAAGGGCAGATGAAAAATATTAAATTCTGAACTGAAGGCAAGCAACTTCTCCTATGCCACACCCAATCAGATGGCAGAGCTCAGTGACAGCCTTCAGAACTCGCCTCAGCTACATCATATACCAAGAAGACTTTTAACAACTTCCTTGCTAGAAGGTGACTAGCAAGGGGGCCATAAAAGGAGTAGCTCTTTCTGCATGAGGCTCCTCTGTACATGTGTATGTGGTACTGCTAGAAAATATCATGCCAAACTAAGGAACCAAAACCCATATCTGGCTCCAGAAATGACTGTCATACTCACAAGGAAACATTTTTGCAGATATGGTCACAATATGGATTTCTGGGTGAAGGAAACCCAAATACAACCAGATAAATTAGAAGAATTAAGAAAAAAATGTAACAGACCTAAAGAGACTTCATCTTAAGGCTCAAAGTCTAGAATTCTGAGATGTTTTTCCAAAGCATAGCCCAGTGTTACAACTGTGAATGAAAGACTTGTTCTCTTCTGTGTTAGCAACAATTTTTAATAAGTTGAATATAATAACCCAGTCGCTGGTATGCATGGTAGAGATATTTGTGCCTGATCTAACGGAAGCTTCTCTAGTTCTAACTGTCATTAGCTCAGGATATCCTTTGCCTTGGAAGGCAAAGCAGTTACAAAAAGCAGGAACATGAGCTGGGGATGATTCTGGGACTACAATTACATTCAGAATAACAGATAAAATGAGGAAGAGGGTGAGGATAGCTGGAACAATTGTCATAAAGTCACATACACCATCTCTTTTGCAGGCCTTACCAACTACTGGGACACAGCACTTAACCTGGGCTTCATAAAAACCTCCCTCCCTCTTTCCAAAGGAATGGTGAAAATGAAAATGGGAATTTTCCTTATGCTTAATTTGCTATCTACATTCTAGCAGGTGGTCTGGGCTCAAAAGCAGGCAGATAGCAATGTTAGGGGCAGCCATACCTTTAACCTGCTTGTGAACATCTTTATGCAAAGACAGATGCTGAGGGCTTCAGGACAGACCTGCTGGGGCAGCCATACCTTTAACCTGCTTGTGAACACCTTTATGCAAAGACAGATGCTGAGGGGTTCGGGACAGATCTGCTGACAGCAGGTTTTTGAGTGTCTTGTTTGGGCATTTTGATAAACACAGGGACCCTGTAGTCCCAATTCCCAGGCGGGAAAAGATGCCTGCCTGGGAAGATGGTCATTAATCCAAACTACAAAAGAACAGAAAATTTAACCTGATGCTGACCAAGCTTCAAAGCTACCCTCCCAAGAGATAAATGTAGATAGTCTTATTCCACAGCAAGCTCAGGGAGCAAGGGCTCAAATATGGTTGTACATCATTTTTAAAGATTTTTAAATCTGCAGGTCAACAGAAGTCAGATACTAAATATGCTTGTTTCTGTTCTCTAATCTTAGACATGTCTGATTTTGGTCAAGTCTCAGTATCCTCATTTAGGAAAATATCACAATGGAGTAAATAACTATCTCATTGGGTTATTATAAGGATTAAACAAGATTTTTAAATGTATACATATATTATTAATGTTTATATAAACTACAAATGCTTTGTATGTTATAAATTAGTATAAACGTGAAAAGTATTATAGCTGATACTTTTCATTCAATGGATGATGGAAGAGAATCACAAAAGATGGGATCTGGGTAATGGCTCCCTTTGTTTTCTGGGGACTCTATACACCTGGATGGGACAAGCTAGAGAATGGCAAAATGATCTGCGACTCAGCACAGGGCAGGAGAGTGAAGAGGCTGAAGTGGGGTGGGAAAGGCAGGAACATGATGTGCTATGAAGGTGAAGAAACCCAGGAGAAGAACAGTCTCTCTTAATGGTACCCTAAGTGTTAGGAGGATTCCAGGCCATATCTAACCTACCTGCTTCTCTGTTCCTGAAAGAACTACAAATTATGACTGTACAAGCCTCTAACTTTCCTTCTAGTTATCAAAGCTAAGGAAAAAGACTGGGGCAAAGAAATTAAAATGGGCTGGCACAGTCTCTAATTTCTCACTCTCTCCCTCCTCAGAGCACCCAGAAATTAAGAGAAGAGGAGCAACCACAAGCAGCACTTGGTTTACAGTGAGGGGAGGAGGGCAGGGAAGGAGACAGAGAAAGAATGAATGGATAGTAAATTAGTATCAACCAGCCAGCAACATCCTTCACTAGAAGACCTGGGCTAATATTGAGGTGACTAACCCACAGCTGCTATTAAAACGAAGATTACAGTCTGCCTCAGCCCAAAAACAAAGCAAACACCTAGGGAGGAACTTTCGGAGGGGCGTAAGAGAATCAGCCCACTGTTACGAAGTGGGGAGCAATACAAGACCCCTAGAAAAAAACAATGGTGGGCCGGCCCCATGGTGTAGTGGTTAAGTGCGCATACTCCGCTGCTGGCGGCCCGGGGTTCGGATCCCGGGCGTGCACCGATGCACCGCTTGTCAGGCCATGCTGTGGCGGCGTCCCACATAAAGTGGAGGAAGATCGGCACGGATGTTAGCTCAGGGCTAGTCTTCCTCAGCAAAAAGAGGAGGATTGGCATGGATGTTAGCTCAGGGCTGATCCTCCTCACAAAAAAAAAAAAAAAGAGAGAAAAAAACAATGGTAAGTCAGTGCATGAAAGGTGAAAAGGCAATGTAAATTCAGGTCGTGCTGAAGCCAGGGGGGAGGTAAGAGCACAGGTGGGCCGTCGGGAGCACAGGAGGAGGCAGTCTGACACAGGAAAACTGAGGGGGAAGGAAGGGGAAAGGGAGGAGGTGGTAGCAGAAGAAAGAGAAGGTAAGATGAGAACAGAACATTTTAAACTAACCCAGAACTCCATTGTGAAGGACAAGTCACGAGGCAAGATACAGCTCAAAGGCACGAGCCCCACGTTTCACCACTGCAAAGAGATAACACAGCCTTCCAGACATGCACGGAGAGAGGGCTATGCATTCTGCACTGACTCCCAGAGCTCCACAGGATTATTGAGGCTTTTCAGCAGCACTAAGTCCCAGCAGCCCCAGCGTGTATGCTGAAACTGCTTCCCTGAATAGACCTCGGTGCTAGAAAAATCATCATTATCTACAGGGGAACATATTTCACTACAGGTGTCTGCCTGGCTAAGGGAGTGGAGACTCTCTGTTCCCTTCACTGCCTGTATATGATCCACCTTGCCCTAGAGAGGACAGAAGGGAGAATGACACGTGCTGAGAGTCAGAGAGGAGCGGGGGTCTTCCCACCTAGCTGACGATAGAGGACTGCCACCCCTGCTCCATGGCCACACCACAGCTGCTTCAGGGCATCCCTGCATTTCTTTCAGATTTACATCTTCCGCAGACAAATGACTCCCGTTTAGTCTTCCTTGTGCTTCCAAGTACACAACTGCCAGTGTGTTTAACCATAGCATCGGGAAGGCAAATTGGTACAAAGGTTGTTCCCACCTTCTCAGTCCTCTCTGGCAAAGAGATTCCTCAAACACATCATACAGCTCTGCTGTGAGAGGCTCCTGGGGAACTATCCATTCAGCTCACTGAAGAGGAAGGCTGAGGGGAGGCAAGAACTCTGAAGACCCCAGACCTGACCAGTCTATGTCAAGATGGAGGGGAAGAAACAAAAATGACCGACACGCTGTCCTATTCCAATACTGCCAGCAACAAAGAGGAAAAAAAGGCTTAACCACCCTTCTCTCTCTCGTTTTGCATGTCTGAGAACATCAAAATATAGGAATCAAAACAAGAGCCAAATGTCCAACTTGATACAAGCCAGGAAAGCTCAGTCTCAAGATGGAAAAAACACAATGAATGGCTAGAAAGGCCCGGAGAAGCAGGTCAGAGGATGCTAAACCCAGCAGTAAGGTTGGGGAGCTGGAATTCTGGAGCCTGGGGCTGACCCTGTGCCTTTAGCTCACCCCCGCCCCCCAACCAACCACTCAAAAAGACCCAAAGAGCAAGGACTCACCTCGCAACCCACCACATTAATTTGACAGACAACTTTCAAAGGATCCTTACGAGGGGAGAGTGAAAAAGTTCAGGCAAGAGAGTAGAACCTCAAAGAGTCAGTCTGATCAAGGGTACTAAGAGAATCTGCTTTTTAGGGAAATCCAGGTATTTTATTTTTAATCTCTATACCTACTCCGCTTAAGAGAAAAAACACCAGCCCTCCTGCCTCCCTGATGTTACGAAGACAGTCCATAAGACGCACTTCCACAGTCACTGTTGACGCAAAGGGAAATAAAAATGTTGCCTAAAGAGCAGCAGCCATCTTCTCCCCATCTGGCCTGGGGCCCAACGGGCTGTCTCTTCCCACAGGCTCTGGTGAATCAGCAATGCAACTGCCAGAAGTGGGAGTGCCCAGGGCACTGAGACCCGTCCCTCACCCCATCCTTTTACTCATAAATAATAACTCAGGGGTTTAAAGTAAGAATGTCAACCACTGCTGCTCAGACGGTGGCCAACTTGGAAGAACTCACGGCTTGGGAGGAGAGGGAAGAAAGCAAGCTGAGTATGTACTTACTCAAAGTCCTCAAATTCCAAGTCGGTTCCCTCCACTGATGGACCCTGGTTGTCTGAGGAAGAGGAGGAAGTGGAAGAACGGAGACGGTTCTGTTGGTAGCGCATGGAGCGCTGGCGAATACTGTCTCGCCGTGAGAGATACTGGATCATCCTCTGGGCGTAGTATGCAGCAGGAGATAATCTGAGAGAGATAGAGATGGACAAACACAAACTAGCACTAATGTGGAGAATCCTGTGAAAGGCAGTGAATCCAGTTCTCCCATGGCATCTCCTCGCTGAGGCGAACTCCGAAGACATGAAAAATACAGGGCGTTTAACTCACCAGGAGGTTTGTACTGCACAATATGCTTATCCGACTACCACCAGTGTTTCTGCTCTGACATAAGGCAAAGAGGCTGTTTCATCAGTCATCATCTGATCAACAGCTGCCCCCTCCCAAGAGGATAACACTGGACCTTTCTTGTTAGTTGCTTAAGGGACCCCTTTTAGCTTCTCAGGGTGCCCTTTATACAGATTCACAGCTTTTCCTCAATCATTCATACTCAAAATACAAGAAGTGAAAGGGACCATAGCAATCATCTACAGGTCATCTCCTCTTTCATTTAATAGATGAGAAAACAGGCCAGGAGACAGTAAATCTGAGATGACTAAAGAAGGCATCTACAGGTATCATCTTCACCAGGACTCCTTTCTTCTCCAACAAATATACATAGCTCCAGATTTGTCCTAGCTCCTTAAAATGATCTCTTGGAACTTCTTATCTCTCCTTTATGGATTGTGCATAGATATCCGTAACAAAGAGAAAACATTCAGGATAGAGACTGAGAGTAAAATATACTAAGGAGAACAGAAAATCTCTAACAGAAAAAAAAAAAAGATTTTTCTATTTCTTATGACAGAGCCACAGAGGTTACATGCCCACTGAGGAATATAGAAGGCAGCAGTCATTCCTTTTTCTTCTCCCTTGGTACGGCTATTCTCAGTAAACAACTAGTCTAGACCTATATTTTTCCTTATAGGGTGTCTTCATACTCCATGAAAATGTCTAGTGTCCCATACAATTCGCCACATTCCCTTCTTTCTCAAGCTTTTCCTCCTCCCTGCACAACATTGTTAAACAATTTGAGGCTGTGAACTGAGAAAGCGAAAGAAGAACAATAACAGAAAAATGTTTTATATGATAATATTAAGTGGATTACTAAGAAATTTCCAGATTTAAAACCTGCCTGAGGCACACACTTTGACTCAACAATTCCACTAGGAATTTCATCCTACACCAACACACAAGGATACAAAGATACAGATATATATATATACACACACTGTTAGAACTAATGAAAAACCAGGAAACACAGCAAATGCCCACCAACAGATTAAAGAAACTATATTCATACAAAGAAACACTATGTAGCTATTAAAAAGAATAAACGGGGGCTGGCCCAGTGGTGTAGTGGTTAAGTTCATGCTCTCCACTTCGGCGGCCCAGGGTTCACAGGTTCAAAATCCGGGCGCAGACTGATGCACCACTCATCAAGCCATGCAGTGGCATCGTCCCACATGGAAAACAGAGGAAGATGGGCACGGATGTTAGCTCAGAGCCAATCTTCCTCAGCAAAAAGAGGAAGACTGGGAACAGATGTTAGCTCAGGGCCCATCTTCCTCACACACACAAAAAAAGAATAAATTATCCCTATATATGCACAATGGAAGCCCTCTAAAATAAAACTTTAAGTGGGGGGAAAATTGGAGAATGGTATGTATATACCAATACGGATATAAAAATATATATTTCTGTAATGAGAACAAAAAACTAAAAGGAAACACAATAATACTAATGAGGATTCTTGGAGACCTTAACTATAAGTTTAAATATAAAAGGAAAAAAGGCATGTATCTTTTTTTCTTTAATGGAAATCTGGAAAAACGGATTAAGAATGGAAATAAAAATAGTTATATGCAAATAGTAGGAAAAATATTTACAAACATCTTGCTGCCTGACCTTTCATTACCCCTGGGCAAAATCTCTGGCCAAATCCTCAGTAAGTCTACTGACTCAGGACAAAGTCAACTGCTATAGGAACTAACGCGGCCTCTGAAATGTCTGTCATCAAAGGGAGTGTCCTTCTGGCCAACCATAAAACAGAATTCCCAAGCAGGCCAGCTGACAATCTTTGGAACTCAGAAGTCTGTGTTATGAAACAATACGCTGCATTTGGCACCCCCGAATCCAAATTATCTTTATGTAGCAGGCGGGCATGGGATGCACAAACGCCTTGGCCAAGATCATCAAAGTACGAGAACTATTTCTTAAAAATCTCAACTTGAAGAACTTTCATTAACCGTTTGGGCCCCTGTTCTCATGCATTTCATAAGGATGAATCAAGAATTCTAAATTTTCAACATACAGAAGTCAATACTCTGGAGTTGTTCCTGTATCTACCAAACGTACAGAAATCTTCCAGCAGAAATCAACCACTGTTAAATCCTCAAGTCAACCAGACTAGCAAAAACTGTAAGAAAAAGTTTCAAGAGGAGAATGATGATTCTTTTTTTGAAACTGATTCTGAAAAATAACCACAAGTACACTCATTCCTCATACCTCATTCCTTGATAGCATACCCTAACTAACGGAAAAATTATAATTTTATTGGTGATAGAGGTAGAAATAATGTTGGCGCTGACAGTAACAAATAAAGATTGCCCTTTTCTGTAGGGGCACAATGTCAGCACTAGGGTAACCCCAATTGTTTAATTCCACTAAAAGACAGGAATTCCTTAAGATATAAAACTGTGCATCAATGGTAAAAAAGGATTCCTAGCACAATTATTAAATACAAGTACATCTTAGCCTCATCCTTTAGGTATTCAGAGGGAAGCTAAGGATCCGAATGATGAGGAGGTGTCTCTCAAAGGCTTTGACCTATACTTATTGTGTACAGTGAAGTCTAAGAAGAAAAAGAAATTAAACAACCAGTAATGTGGTAACAATCATCCTCCTACAGAAGAGCTGGATAATCATCAAACTCTAAAGTGTTCCAAGTGAAAATTTTGAACGTTTAAATAAATCTTCAAGTTTTCTTCAAGGAAGAATATTTTCCCCTCTCAAAAAACCTATTTTGTGTTCAAAGGAAAAATGTAAAAATACCAACACTACAAAGTATGACACTTTCTGTGATAAAAGAGATCTGAGTAGGAATAAATAGCAGATTTATTACATGAAAGGAGGACAAATAATGGTCTTTCAGAATCACTGTTAAACTTTGTCAAGTTAAAAGTTCTGGGGATGAGATTCCCCTTGCTGTCCTAAAAGACACTAGTTTATAGCGAGAAGTTCTCTATCTCAGTGTTTCAGAGTATTTGATTCATTTGAAAAATTTCCTTCTCTTATTTAGGGCTTATAACTTTCAAATATGATTAGAGACTAACATAAACTTCCTTGCGTTAGTCATCATCTAAAGTCATCCCTCTCCATGTTCCCTGAGCCTTGGATTTGCCAATTCGAGGTATGGAAAAGGACGTAAGAGGATAATGGAGAATCTTTTCACTAGCATTTCAGAAAGAATGCTTGGTATCATGACATAACTGTGGCAACAAAAAAATCATTCACCATCCCGGGAATCAACTTGGTCTAAAGGTTTTTCCAGACTTGAAATTCTTCATCTAGAGCAAAGGTCACTTAGCTTTATCTGACCTATATTGTTAACTTGCCAACCCTACCATTAGAAATTACTCTTTTCTTTTGGCAAAGCCTCACAATGTGCTTTGATATTGCTTAAATAATGTGGGGGTTTATCCCCTTTTTAGATCATTAACAAAATCAGTAAGTCTGGCTGTGACAAGCCCAAGCGGCTGCCCTCTATGGGTAAGTGTTAACCCATCAACTCGACACTTCAACCTCGGTCCTCAGTTACCAGTATCACGTAAAGGCTGGCCTTGAACTCACGTGAATTTTTTTTTTTTTTAATCTCTTCAAGAACTTTCAGAAGTCTTCTAATCAGTGTAAAACAAGCACTTTAATAAAATACAAACTTCTTTTATTCAGTTACCCTTGGTCATCTCTTCTTTCAGGTATTCACCAAAAATTCAACATCTGAATGGACTTGATTTCTGCCTTTTAATATTCTAAATTCTCTCTCAAGTGAGAGTAAGTAGGATTTTTTGTTTATTTGTTTTAATCTGTAAGTAACTTCCCTATTAATAAAAACTTTTGTCTCCCTTTTGGCTGTCCATCTGAATGGCAACAGCCTCTCTGATCAGCAGAAAAGGAATATCCTGTGACTCTGCCAGTGGCCTCCTCAGGTTCCCCCTCTAGTGCCCCACTTAAAGAAATGAGCCCCAAAGGATAAGAGCTCAGTCATAACCCTCTGTCACCAGAGGTTCTGTTCACTTACCTGCAATACTTCCCAATCACCTGAACCACCTGTCTCAAAACTGTAACTGAAGAGTAAAAGAGCACCAGGACCAGAGAGGCACAGAATGGGGCTTCCAACAGCTTGGCAACCCCAAGGGTGGTCCCTCCCCCCCACCTAGTGCCATTTCTCACTTTGACCTTACCTCGCTGGGTCTGGGTAAATTGGGTGCTCTCTGGATCCTGCTCCATCATAACGGGATAATGAAATGAGGGAAGATTCCAGCAGCCTCCTAGCAGAGATTAAAAAAATGGCAATAATCCCTGTCAATTACCAACTCAGAGGTCATTCATAAGGAAAAACTGGGGGAGAGATAAATAACATCCCCCTTTGCAGCCAGCTAACACCTGTAATCTGGGATCACACCCTTCCTACAAGCTAAGTACTTAGAGACATAAATAAAAGAAGTGCTACAGAGCTTCCACACTGGATATGGCCACTGTATCATGCTGAATACTGCTCTTCAGTGAGAAATGAACAAGTGCTTCAGAGACATGATCTTATTTCTATTTGCAGTACCTCCAGTAGACAAAGAAGAGGTTAGGATCAACACAGGAGGGGAAAATTAGGCATACCCAGAGATTATCACGTAGTACCAACATTTATCTGGGTGTGCAGTTCCTCCACATCATCCTAATCTACATCCCCTTATCTTCTAAACATTCTGCTCTGCCCTCACCCCTTTTTCGAGGAAGAGTACGCCTCGGGCTCTCTTAACAACTGACAAAAATCTTTACTTATCTAATTTAGCCCAATCACAAATTCAACTGATCATATGTGATACATACACATTTTATTTAGTATTTTTGGTGCCAAGCAAATACTAAGCAATTCATACATATTTCTTTATTTAAACCTCACCACAACCTGGAAAGGTAGGCATTACTATACATACACACGAGAACACTGGGCCCAGAAGTTAAGTATATCACCCTTGTGGCACACAGCTATTAAGTGACAGGGCCACAACTCTGGTGAAGGACTGTCAATTCCAAAATACTTCAGACCACTACGCTATACTACAGGACCTTCCAGGGTCCAGGCAGGTGACAACTGCATATGTGTCCACTGTGGTCTAAACAAGAATGTGGGCTCAGTATTGCTGGCTCTTCCTATTTTTTAAGGGAAGCCAGAAATCTAGACTTTTGCATGAAATCTCCGTTAGTTAAATTTTAGCTAAAACTTTTTTTTTCCTTTTCATACATCAAAGGCCAGCTGAAACACATCTGGTAAACATGGCCCAGGCACCCCCCAGTTTGCCACATCTGCCACACTGCTTCCCAACTCAAATGTGCCTTGGCAGCCAATCAAGTTCCTGCCATAGAGCACATTTCAAAGGAAATGGTCTCAGAAAGAAATGCATATTGTTCCTCTCTGGCAGCATCTTGCCTGGCTCTCCCGGGAACAGGTCTCCAGCTCCCTGCCAGACTCTTCCTTAAAGCAGATCTGCAGGATAAGGACAGCAGCTACCAATCTTCTCCAATTGAGTTAATTCAATTCACTGTTATTAAAACCAGCTGGCTTTAGCTATAGTCATGTGCAGTCACCTTAGCCCAGCAACTGGCCCACCACAGCATTTCCCCTAACAGCTTGGGGGAGAGAGACAGCAGAGGCTCTGTCAATCTGGCTCGCTACCTTTCTCACCCAGCGCAACCAATGGTTAAAAGACGTCTTCTATCTAGACAAGGCCTATAAACCTCCACACTTAAGATACTTTAAACAGTCCTGCCACTGAAGGGAAAGGATACAATGTAACCCATGAGGAAAAGAAAAAAGCAATAAAATACATCTTCTCTCTGGTTGAAAACCTGAATCTTCAATGACATCACTGTTTACAGCAGCAGAAATGCTGTGTTTCATCAATTCTAAGGCACACTTTTTTCCTCCACATTTTAACGTGTCTGAAACTGGGATGAATCTTACAACTGCGTGACAGTCTAATTCTCAGGATTTTTTTTCTTTCACTGGGGCAAATAAACTAATGACATGTCTTTGAGTCTTTGAAATACAGAATGTGAGAGGTAGGGATAGGAGAGGTACATAGACTGGAGAAAAAAGAAAAGTGAAATTTTGAGAAGAGTATCTATTCAAGACATTTATGCCATCTTATTCATTACGAATTCATTACTTATTCATTACGAATAAACTAGTTCTATAGGAGTTGGGTGGGAGTTGAAGAATGGAAGCAAGATCTGGGAGCAGCTGACTGCCCTGGAAAACCCAGAAGCTTGTTCCACCCCCAGGGGCTCTGGAGTTAGTCCTGAATATCACTGAGCCCCCTCATGTTATCCTCCAAATGGCTGCTTAGTAAGCAGAGGCCGTTCGGCTGGAAGCATCCTCCAGAGTGACCAAAATATATCCTTTTTAAGCACTTCTGCCTAGAAAATGATCCCGGCAACTTAGGAGGCCAACATGACCCCATAGTATGCCAAGGCAGTGACAGTATTCAGAGAGATGAGATGACTTCTTAGGGACGCTGTAAAGGACATTCTTAAACTAGAAAGATTTGGATTAGATAATTTCAATTTTAATGACTCCATTTTATAATCCTGCAAAGTCTACTTCCCACCCTAACTTCCTGTCTTAATTAGGAAGGCTTCTTTAAATCAGAGTAAAACCAAAATGTTAAGCTTTGTCTCTGGGGAGTCCCTGATAAGGTTCTTTTGGAAAATGCATCCCTTGTGCCTACTTACTACAGAATCTGTTGGCACCATTTGCTCCCCAGGCCATACAGTGAACTGGCAAGCCATATATATATATACAGCATTTTAACTGCTAATACACAAAATCAGGAGAGCTGATGACTATAAATGGTACCCCCACAAACACATCACTGAGAAACATTAAGTTCTCTACAGTTACAACACAAGTACTATCTGAAGGAATAAAAGAGATTTCTCCAATTGGTATCAAATGAAGAAAGAACTAGAGTTACTAGACAAGTAAACATCACCACCGTTTCTAGGAACCTCAAAGAAAGATCTTTCCTCTGGTTAGCTTCTTGCAAAGAGCCATCAACGGAGAAATGCCATAAGAAAATGGAATGGGATGGCAGCTGTGCACCTTCTGCTCTGGCCATGGCAAATTTGACTTGACTTAATGATCTTTCATGCAATTCGGTAATGTGAAATCAGGTAGGACTCAGAAAGGGCTCAGACAAGCATGTTCAAGCTTGAAGCTACCATATCATTCTGATCTATAATCTCAATTTAGAAATGTTTTAAAGAGTCACTGAGGTTCTGACAGAAAAAAAACAAAAATCTTTTCTTTGCAAGCTTGCCTGGTTCATTCTCTATACCAGTGGACAGCACTGGTACAGTTACCTCTGTTCATTTTGAAAATTACTTACTTCTGAAAAAGGATTTCTTCAAATAGCGAGTTGCCCTAATTCTCTAAAGCAGGTTTGGTAAACTGCAAGCCCTGGGCTAGCTGCCTGTTTTTGTAAATAAAGTTTTATCCAAACACAGCCACATTCACTCATTTACATATTGTCTGTGGCTGCTTTGGAGCTAGCAAAGCAGAGTTGAGTAATTCTGATAGGGACAGGTCTAAAATATTTACTACCTGGCCCTTTACAGAAAAAATTTTCCCACCCTTGCTCTAAAATATTTGTTTACATAAGATTTCTTGAAAGATAAGGTGGAGTCACTAGCGAATGGAACAGAAAAACCTGAAATCAAAGTACTACACACTATCAAAAACGAATATTAAGCCCTGCTAAAATCAGAAGTCAATAGGAACATAATTCAAGCTGTAAAATTTCTAACATTTTAAATGACTACAACTGTTTCTTCCCTCCTTGATTAATACTCTGAATATGTGCAAAGGGGATTCCTAGATCAGCTGTATCCTTTGATGACTAGAAAAACAATAAAAAATAGTGGAAGCAGCTCTGGAAAAGAACCAAGTTGTTGGGGCAGATGAGATGGGTCATCCAAAAGAAAAGAACCTTTGTTTCAAATTCAGTGGATATCAGGATTGAGAAGCAGAAAATTTGGGTACTAGTCTAGACAGAATAAACAAGCCAGAGACAACTCTTCCTTACCAAACAATTATATCCTGAAGACATTCTTTTAACTAGATGTCAAATCACAGAGAAAATCAATACCCTAAAGCCAACAAACATGTTTAGACCTTCTGCAGTCATTGGAAACAAGGAGCTCTGTGACCTATACTGATATGGAGAGCCTGCTCCTAGAAGCTAAGATGCCACCGGTGCCCGATACCTAAAGAGTACTTTCCCAGGGCCGGCCCCGTGGCTTAGTGGTTAAGTGCATGCGCTCCGCTACTGGCGGCCCGGGTTCAGATCCCGGGCGCGCACCGACACACTGCTTCTCCAGCCATGCTGAGGCTGCGTCCAACATACAGCAACTAGAGGGATGTGCAACTATGACATACAACTATCTACTGGGGCTTTGAGGAAAAAAAAGACGAGGAGGAGGATTGGCAATAGATGTTAGCTCAGAGCCAGTCTTCCTCAGCAAAAAGAGAAGGATTAGCATGGATGTTAGCTCCGGGCTGATCTTCCTCACCAAAAAATAAAAAAAGAGTACTTTCCCAGCCGGGCTTTGATGTCTGGGTGACATCTGCTATTTCAGTTCAGGGGAGCCAAACCCAAATTAATAGCTCCCTTCTGCCTAGGAAATAAAATAAAAATTCCTCAGCTTGGCATCCAAAGCTTTGCAGCCAAATTTCTCATTCCTTCTGGATATACTATATGCTCCAGCCCACTGGTTTTCAAACTTTTTGGTCTCAGAACTCCTTTAACACTCTTAAAAATTGAGGACCCCAAAGAACTTTTGTTTACATGGGTTTTATCTACCAATATTTAACTAAACTTGAAATTAAAACTGAGAAATTTTTAATACACAAGCACACATTCCATTAGCCATCAGAGGGATAACCTCATTACACATCATGTAGCCCCTAGAAAACTCCACTGTACATGCATGAAAGAATGAGAGCGAAAAAGACAAAGAACGTCTCAGCATTATTATAAAAATAGTTTTGACTTTGGAGAACCCAGGCCACACTTTGAGAACCACTGCTCTAGCTAAACTAAACATACCGTCACTATCTCACCTATGTATTTATCTTGGCTATGTCTTCTTTCTGCAAAGTTCTTCTTCCCCATCTCCGCCTGTAAAAATCCTTCAAAGTTCAAATACCTGACTCCTCCAGCCAGAATTTCACCCTCTCTTCCCCAATATCCCACAGCATTGTGAAACCTCTCCTAAAAGGCCTTCTCTCACGTCACCTTGTACTGCAGTTATTTGTAAGTATGCCTCGTCTCTGCTACTAAACTACGAGCTACATGAAAGCAGCTACTGGGTCCAAGCCATCTTTTTCTTCCCATTAAAACTCACATCCTAATTAACATGTAATAGGAGACGAACAACTAACTAAGTGAATACATTAGCAGGCCTAAGCAGATTTGGAAGAATAAGCAAGAAGACATATCTGATTGCCCCTCATTGACCCCGTGACTTTCAGACGAGGTTGCAAGATGTCCAAAACTCACACTAACAGTCCTGAAGGAACAAAGTCTTCAGAAACTGCTTATATCACCCTTCATCTCTCTGGTCACTTAAGCCGCTCAGGTTAAAGTGGTGACACAGCTGTCCTGATAAATGCAGTGCAGCCTGGTCCCTGGGAGGCTTATTAAATCATAAAGTCAGAGGCTGGCTACTTGCCTAGGAAACTACCACTGATGCTCCTGGATGGTGTATTGTCAAGAGGCCTCACAGGGGAAAGAGGGCTATGTTTTCAGGGGAAGAAGGGACAGGGGGCCAAAGAAACTTGGATGCACTACTGCCTACTTCCTTTCTGAATTTTGCTCTGCAAGCCCCACATCTCTGCCTTGGCGCATGCCTGGGCTGAGAGATGACAAGCCCTTATTCTTTGTAAAAAATAATTGTGTGTTCTGAAACGACACCTCTATTATGATTTCCAAATTGACATCTCTGCTTTAAAGCGGAGGCACTGAAGCCTCCCCATTTCACACACTGGCAATTATCGTTTAAGTTATCCAACGATAGGCACTCATCTGATCCCTGCAGGGCCCCCTAGTTCTAGGGATGCACTTGCAGCACATGATGCAGTTGCCAGCAGAGCCTGGCAGTCAATTCCTGCCCCTGCCGTGGGGTGGACCAAGGCAAGGTGGCATTGCTAAAAGGCACAGCCTCAGGAAAAAACCAGACATACTACAGGAAGAGCTCACAGTGCCTGTCCTGTGGATTGTCCTGTCCTTATTTTACTATCATCAAGCATAAACAATTCACGTGGCTCAAAACAATGCCTTTCACCAGAAAAGCTTTAAAACATCTTTACAAAACATTAACGTACTCTTCAATGCCTCTGCACAGTGAGCGATTAGATGGTAAAACATCAGAGCACAACATAATCACAAATACCAAAAGAGAAGAAGCTGGAAACAGAATTCATACATGGCGTGAAATTGTGTATCTAGCTACACAAAAGTCTTGCCTGAAAAGTCAGCCAGACCCCTTTGGGAACATCTGACCCTCTGCTGTTTGGGGGGTGGTTATTTTTTTTTATATATTATTTCTTTATTTATTTATTTTTTCCCCCCAAAGCCCCAGTAGATAGTTGTATGTCATAGTTGCACAGCCCTCCAGCTGCTGTATGGGGGACGCGGCCCCAGCATGGCCAGAGAAGCGGTGTGTCGGTGCACGCCCAGGATCCGAACCCGGAGTGGCATGCACTTAACCGCTAAGCCACGGGGCCGGCCCAAGGCGGGTGGTTATTTTTAACACAATTGTAAAATGATTGGTTGGAACTATGCTTAGCTCTTGTATATCCTCAACACACTACACTATAGCTATGAAACTTCAATTTATAATAAAAACTCACTTTTGTCAGTATCTGAATTCAAAGGCCCAAGGTGATATACATGGACATGTTTACTCTGTCTCCAGATCCATTTTCTCTGGGTGACTTGGGAGGTCTGCTCCCAGACCACAGACTTTTTTTTTTAAACTAGCAATTTACATCAGAGGCTTTTCACAAACGATGAGTAAGAGCATGTCAACGACAACAGCCAGTTCTGATATTCACATGTACACATACCCCACAAGCAGCAGCTGTCATATACAGGTTTAGACTTTAACTAAGAGGCAGTGCATCCTGACTGGTTTCCCCCAAAATCAAGAAGAGATTTACAGAATTTAAAAATCCTGAATTCTCAGCTAATTTTATTCAGAATAATAGACAATTCCAAAAAAAGTCTATCTCTAGACCCACTAATTCTACAAAGAATATATTGGTAGAATCATTTACTGCTTCAGTAACAGCAAACCTGTACATTTCTTCTTAGATGATTTTTCACATTCATATTCCTGACCTGAAATTTTAAAACCTCTTGACCAAGGCCATTCATTCTTAAGTGACAGGCCACTGATCCTGGTATACTGCAAACACTATAACATGAAGTAAAACCTTAAGGCCAACATCAGGAGGGCAATGAGAGTTAGTAAATGAAGCCTCACAAGAGAAGGAAGAAAAAGGAATGCACAGTGGGCTGAGACATTTGTTAACTAGAGGCAAAGAGGCAGCCTTCCTGGCTCATGTCTGTTCAAGTAACAAGGTTTCTGGAGGCTACAGAAATAGACAAGAGGGCAGAGACTCCAGCTGGGCTCCCAAACAATCCACTGTTAGCTTTGAGCTAACACAAAGCTCAGAGTGCGATCACTCTTCTTATATCCTGGGTTCACTCTGAACTGCTTCTCTTAGTGACATCTGATTTACACTGACTTGCCTCCGGGGGTACACTACTTGCCCTTCCATCCTGATCCTGACTTCAGCAACCTTCTTGACTCCTTTTGGACTCAGCATTTGACTCCAATGGAATAATTTCTCCACCATTTCCCTCTGTCTAGACAACATGAAATTGTCATAAATGACACCTAAAGAATAATTAGTAGAGAAACTGCAATTTCCACTCTCCTCCCCCGTTCCCCAAAAGAATTGCACATTAACGTCCTCCGGCATGTCAATCAATACTACCCTGAAGATTAACTCTGTGGAACCTGGAAGCCATTTAATTTCCAGCTTGCTAAATATTATGCATTTCCCCCTCTCCTATAATTAGAAGATGTAAATTGCCTTCTTTTCACTAGCACTAATGGTTATAATCTCAGAGATCGGAATGCCTGCTGAATCGATACCTGTGTAAAAAGTCCTTACAAACACCACTTTATCCAGCTGCATTTTATTTAGGGGAATCACAGACAAAAGCAAGAAGACAAGGCAAAAGAGGAGAGAGGCAATGAGAGAAAGACATGACTCAAGACCACCAGAACCAGGCAGTACTACTGTAACTGCTAAAAGAATAAGACGGTTTGAAGCCACTGCCAGTTCCTTGTGAGACACAATATTCAAAAAACAGCAAGGTCAAAGGACAGCAAATATGAAATAGCTTCCCAGTGGTTTTCAATGGGAGGTGTTCCCCCACGGGACATACGGCAACGTCTGGAGACATTTTTAATTGCTGCAGCTAGGCGGGGGAGTGCACTGGCATCCAGCAGGTAAAGGCCAGGGATGCTGCTAAACATCCCATAACACACAGGACAGCCTCTCACAATAAAGAATTTATCCAGCCCCAAATGTCAATATGCTGCTGATGAGAAACCTTCTGATATATCTTAATGGTCTGAGACTAACCAAAAGAAACTCGGAATAACCAACAGATGAGGCAAGTCAGTGCTTTAGCTTTAGAACTAGATTGCAGTTTAAATTCATCATCTCATGTCACTTACTAGCTGTGTGACCTTGGGCAGTTCACTATCATCAGCATCCAAATTTAAGGGAAAATCTCTATTTCACAAGGCTATTACGATTAAGTAAGAACATAAGTATAGCAGCCAGCACACAGTCCAATAAACAGCAATAACTTGTTTCTTCCTTGGATTACAACTCCCAAAGTGTCTGCAGGCAACATGATGCACTTTGGCCACCAAAGTCACTATACTTAAAAAGGTGGTTTCTTAGAAAGAAAGACATGTGTTGAAGAAGGATGGGTACTGTAATGGCACAAACATGGGATCTGAGCCCTAAGATTCACAAGAGCCTCACCCAAATAAACCAACAAAGGCAGTCGGTCATCCATCCACCAATCTGTCTGTTGGTGCATTCAATCATTGATTCAAACCACAAATATTTATTCAATGTCTACTATTGGGTATATGTTAGTATATAAAATAGATATGGTCCCTGTAGTAGCTGGTCTTTGAAGATGGACCCCAAAGAACCGTACTTCTTGGTATTCTTGCCCTTGTGTGATCTCTTCCCATATTGAACTTAGACCAGTCTGTTACTTGCTTTAACCAAGCAAATGTGGCAAGCTGTGACAGTTCTGGGCCAAGCCTTTAAGAGGACTGACAGCTTCCATTCCCTCCCTCTTGGAACTGGCACTTCAGGAAGCCCTAAGCTGCTATGTAAGAAGTCTGGCTACTCTGGTGGAGACGGCACATGGAGAGAGGAGTCCCTGAGACTACATGGAGAGGGAGAGAGGCCGAGCTGTCTCAGTTGAGCCTCCAGATGACTCTAAAGAGACCCCAAGCAACACCAGTAGCAGAACTTCCCAACTGAGCTCAGTCTACCGGAAGAACCAAGAAAGGTAATAAAATTGTTATTTTAAGTCATTAAGTTTTGTGTGTGGTTTGTTATGCATCAGTAGATGAGCGAAATAGTGCCTGATCTTGTAGAACTTTCAAGCTAGTCACAACAGCTGCATTAGAACTAAGTCCATGAAGTTAGCTTACAAGCCTAAAGTAATCACATCTGTATTTAAAGGAACCTTGGCTACCAAAAAAAAAAAGAAAAAGAAAAAAACACTAAACAAGACATTTGGAAACAGACCTTAAACAATAAAATTCAGTGCAAACTTGCTCACTGTGCCCAAAGCATGAGGTCTTGGTATTGGTCAGAAGGATCCACGTCAATTTAGAAAGACTTGCTTCTCTTTCCTACCATCCCAATCAGGCTCTCTGTCTTTCTGAAACACGCTTCTACCCTGGACGGCTCCCTCTCAATGTACAAGGTGGCCCTAGAATTTGGGAAATTAAGGCTATTTGTGCTCACTTCCTTACCAAGCGGCAGGACCAGTTTCTTTTGCACAAATCACTATAAAAGAGTGCAGGAAAAATGAAGATAATATCCCATTCCCTTGCTATGGACCAAACTACTTTCTGAATTATTGAACTTTCTAAAACAGAACCTCACTGTGTCTGCCGCAAGTAACTAACAGGAATAACCAGCACCAGCCCCATCACGACAGCCATTCCTACCCTCCCTTTACAAGGCACCTCACTTTTTTACGTGCTTGGTTTACTCCAATTTTACATGGTGAGATTTCACAGATACCCCATGAAGCCTGAAGTCCAAAAAATGATACTAACAGACAGAAAAGCAAATGACCTGCAGGGAACGTGTCATTCAAAAGGAGATTTTCGGGGGGGCGGGGGGGCAAAGTAATAATGTAGAAAGGAAGAAAAGCTCAGGCATTTTTTGAGTGCCTAAATTTGTAAAAGCAACTGATGTTTAATTCTTTTAACCCACATACAATTTTACAATTGAGGAAACTGAGGTTCAGGGAGGCTACTTCACTTGCCCAGGGTCACACAATAGAGCCAGAATTTGAATCCAGTGTTGTTCAACTCCAAATCTTTCCATTAGAATAAGTTACAAGAAGAAAGAGAAGCTAAGGAGACTCTGAGAGTTAAAGCAGCATTGCATCACATGAAACAGGGGCAAAAGGAAAAATAAAAAGTGAGGGATATGCAAAGGGATTCAGTACACTACAGAGATTCTGGGGGAGGGGGAGGTGGTAGTGGTGGTGTTAAAGAGTTCCCAGATGGTCTAAAACAGTGTTCTCTAACTTAGTGTGTATCAAAATCACCTGGAGAGCTTGTTAAAAATGCAGATTGCATGCCCCCCTACCCCAAATTTCTGATTCAGTAGGTCTGGAGTGAGCCCAGAAACTTGTATTTTTTTTTTTTTTTTTTTTTTTTTTTTTTTTTGTTAATACTTTTAATTATGTGATTATAATTATACAATTTCCACATTGTCTTGATTTTTTTTAATTAAAATGTATATTTCTAATCATATTTTATAAAGCTGAGAGAACTGGTTGAATGATTGTTTATTTTTCTGAAGGTATTTTTAAGATAAAGCTTCCTAATGGCCTGTAAACTTTGCATATCTATGTAGTTTGATACGTATTGTTGCATTTGAAAATCTTGTGTATTGTAACTGGTTTTATACAAAATATTGAAACTTGTATTTCTAACAGGAGAAGTTGATGTTCCTGGTCTGGTGACCACACTTTGACAACCACCAGCCAAAGACCTCACAACAAACACATTCTGATATATCTACCTCTTTCTTTCTGACCCTATCACATCCAAAATAGTACCATCTAACAGCTGCCAAATTTAGTGGCTCTATGAGGGACTAAAAATTCAGCAACTCTACTAGGAATAAATATTACAGCAATGGTCCTTTGCCTTCAAGGAGCTAACAGAAAACAACCAGCTCAGCTTCTGCCTCAATTCTTTCTGAAAACTCATAAGAGACAAGTATAAAAAGTAATCAGAAAAGCACGCAGAGAAGAAAGAGTACTGAACTGGGAAGACACTAAACTGGAGAAGTTGAAAGAAAAAAAGAGTTAGTTGCCTCTTGTTTTAATTTTAAAAGGGTTACATGTGCCAGAAAGGAAATTAAGAAAACAATCCTATTTACAATAGCATCAAAAAGAATGAAATACTTAGGAATAAACTTAACCAAAGAGGTAAAAGACTTGTATACTGAAAACTATCAACTACTGCTGAAAGAAATTAAAGAAGATACAAATAAATGGAAAGACATCCCATGTTCATGGACTGAAAGACTTAATATTGTTTAAAAAACTTAATATTGTTAAACCCAAAGCAATCTACAGATTCAGTGCAATCCCTATCAAAATCCCAATGACATTTTTTGCAGAAAGAGAAAAAAATCCTAAAATTCATATGGAATCTCAAAGGACCTTGAATAACTAAAACAATCTTGAGGAAGAAGAAAAAAGCTGGAGGCCTGACATTTTCTGATTTCAAAACATACTACAATGCTACAGGAATCAAAACAGTATGGTACTAGCATACAGACAGACCTATAGACCAATGGAACAGAACAGAGAGCCCAGATATAAACCCTTGTGTATGTGGTCAAATGACCTTTGACAGGGTGTAAGACTACACCATAGGGAAAAGATAGTCTCTCCAACCAACAGCACTGAGAAAACTGGCTATCCACAAGCAAGAGAATGAAGATGGGCCCTTATCTTACACCACATATAAAAATTAACTTAAAATGGATTAAAGACCTAAACATAAGACCTGAAACTATAAAACTCCTAGAAGAAAACAGAGGGGAAAAGGTTTATGATATTGGAATGGGCAATGATTTCTTAGGTATGACACCAAAAGCACAGGCAACAAAAGCAAAAATAGATAAATGGGACTGCATCAAACTTAAAAAACTTATGTACAGCAAAGGAAACAATCAACAGAGTAAAAAAGCAATCTACAGAACGGGAAAAAGTATTTGAAAACTATTTATCAGATAAGGAGTTAATATTCAGAATATAGGAAGAACTCCTACAATTTAATACCAAAAAAACAAATGACCCAATTTAAAAATGGGCAAAGGACTTAAACAGACATTTATTCAAAGAAGATATACAAATGGCCAACAAACACATGAAAAGATGTTCAACGTCACTTATCATCAGGGACATGCTAATCTAACCACAATGAGATATCACCTCATGCCCTAGGATGGCCACCGTCAAAACACCAGAATATAACAATGTCGGTAAGGATGTGAAGAAATTGGAACCCTTGTGCACTGTTGGTGGGACTGTAAAATGGTGCAACTGCTATGAAAAACACTTTAAATGTTTCTCAAAAAATTTAAAATAGAACTACCATATGATGCAGCCATCTCAGTTCTGAGTATATATCCAAAAGAACTGAAAACAGGATCGCAAAGAGATATTTGCACACCCATGTTCACTGCAGAATTATACACAGTAGCCAAGATGTGGAAACAACCTAAATGTCCGCTGACAGATGAATGGATAAAGAAAATGTGGTATATACACAAAATGAAATATTATTGAGCCTTTAAAAAGAAGGAAATCCTGTCATACGCTACAGCATGGATGAAGCTTGAGGACACTATGCTAAATGAAATGAGCCAATCAGAAAAAGACAAATACTGCATGATTCCACTTATATGAGGTAACTAAAGTAATCAAACTCATAGAAAAAGAAAACAGAATGGTGGCTGCCAGGGGTGGGGGGGAGGGAGAAACGGAGAATTGAGTATAGCATTTAACTCAAGCAAGAAGAAAAAGTTCCTGAGATCTGTTGTATAACTATGTGCATACACTTAACAATATTGGACATTTAAAAATTGTTAAGAGGGTAAATTTGTGTTATGTGTTTTTTATCACAATAAGAAAAAAGATTAAAAAAAGAGGGAGGGGGAGTACATTTGCCATCAGAACAAAGAAAGGAAAGGATAAAAGCCACCTTGCTGAGGTGAAATAATCCAAGGAGACAGCAGGGAGATAGAGGAAATCTGAGAACCTTATGTGAACACGTGTAGAGGAGGAAAAAAGTAAAAGAGGCAAAACGATTCACACTCATACCCTCTGATGCAGCAAAGGGAAAGTGCACATTTTAAGAAGCTGCAATTCTCTATGACAAGTCCTACTTTCAGCCTTTGATTCCTTTATTATCACTATTTTCTACTCCAGCTCTAACTTGATTCTAATTTTCTGGCAGGTGACACCCAAATCAAGTGCCATTTTCACTGGAACTCACCCCTCTGTCCAAGGCGCTCTGCTCACAGGGAGAGGTGCAGACATTCTTCTCCAAGATTTTACCTAGTCCATCATCAAAGGAAGGTTGCTTTCATACTGCATAACCTGACATAGATATCTGCTCACTCAAGTGTGCCCCATCCAGCAAATAAGCCTGGCACCCCCACTTTCCCTCTTTGGAAAACGGAGGAGGAGTTTATTAATTGTTGCTATGAAAAAGTCAGGCAGCTTCTCAGGCGAGGGGGCTGTCAGCATGTCAGCCTACAGCCAGCAGGGGAGCCCCTTGTGGGTGAATTCCGCAGGATGGGTGGAGTAGAGGAGAGGGTACTGCAATGTCCAGTGCCTCCCCCTGGTGGAGGCGAGTGGTAGGGCACTTAGGAAATACGTACTTGCCTACACATAGCCATCAACACATTTCGCATGAGCTAACACAACGGTAAGCAACACAAAATTGGAAGTAAGTAGGAAACATAAATGGGTGAAGTCAGCCCAGTACAAACTAAAGCAGGAACAAAGTCCACGCCTTGACTAAAGGGGCAAAAACTACTCATCTGCTGATTGTTATGTGGGAAAGCAGGCCAGAACTTCTCATTTTTTTCAATAGAATGCAGAAATCTGAATTTATGTGGAAAAAAATGAAATTTTAAGAAACACTGTAAGGGCCAAACAAACATACCTGAAGGTTATTTTGCAATCTCTGGGTTAATGTAACAGGCCCACCCATTTAAGCCAAATTTGCTCATGTGAACACACTGTCAGGAGTCATCTTAAGAAGAAGTAAGATGTACTGGATGCTCCCCCTCCCCATAAATATATAAGAAATCCAAGAGGAGGAGGAGAAGCTACCCGCATAGCTCTAAAGGGCTGGGACCGACTACAATAAGCAAAATATATTATGCAAACAGAACCCAATACACCTGGTGTTATTGTCAGTAAAACCTCCAACGCACCCTTCAGAGCACTGCTCTGAACAGATAGAGCAGAGGAGGGGATCTGAAGGGGGAAGAATGAGTACATGGGAAATTGCTCCAGTGTATCTGCAGCACACATATAGGTCCCCTTGTAGTCCCTGTAGCACTCCAACACTCGGAGCTGACAGAAGCGATTACATCTTTTCAAGTTCTCAGTGTGTACACAAAGCACACAGCCATTCAGCCCCAGAGGAGAGATGATGGGGGATAATTTAGATCAGCCTAACAGGTGCTAATTTGACCTGCAGTGGGGGAAGGGCTGTCTGTCAAGCATACTGCCTGGAGGCTCACACTGTCGCCAACACCCGGGCAAGCCTCCTCACTACAAACAATTCCCAAGACAGATACAGAGTGAGGCTGGAAAACCTTGCTTCAGGGCAGGCAGCAGAGGAAACAAGAAACTATGCACTTATACCGGCTCTTAACTGTCAAAGAATCTTACAGGAGCCAATACACAGGAGATTTAGTCCCAAGTACAGAGAGAGAGAACAAGTGCAGGAGCCCCCACCTACCTCTTCCCGGCCCTCATTATCATAACACCTTCTATTACCACAGCACCTGACTCTTCCAAATCAAGTTCACATTTTAAAGCAAGGATTGGCAAACCACGGCCTGTTGGCCAAATCTGGCCTGCTGCCTGTTTTTGTACAGCCCAGGAGCTAAGAATGGTTTTTATATTTTTAAATAGCTGAAAAACATCAAAACAAGACTATTTCACGACATGTGAAAATTATGTGCAAATCTCATTGTGTCCATAAAAGTTTTATTGGAACACAGCCATCCTCGGTCACTTACATACTGTCTACAGCTGCTTTCGTGCTTCAACAGCAAAGTTCAGTTGTTGCAACAGAGACTGTACAGCCTACAAAGCCTAAAATATTGTCTTGCCCTTCACAGAAAAAGTTTGCCAATCCCTGATATAGAGAATATAGCCAGGGATCACAGTCAGAATTTAAAAGAGGCTCAAGAATGACCTAGTTGGACAGGTGAGCAATGAGGTGAAAAAAGATTAACAGCAATGGTATCTCTCTTCTACCCTATCCTCACCCTCATATTGCCAAAGAGAGAGAGAAATGGGTTTTCTAGCTATCCCTGAAGACAAATAACTCAAAAATCTAAATGTTACTGCCTTATGATGGGGCAAGAGATGCCTGGATTTTCCCAATCATTTAACAAGACCCCGAAGACTATGTGGCCCAAAGCTAGTAAGCGATTGTCAAAGATGGAACCAAGGTTATGTCCCCCTCATACAAGGCTGTTGGGAGAAGAAAAGTACACGAACACCTCCAGGTGGCAGATATTTAAAATTAATAAAACAGAACTCCTTCTCAACCTTGAGGAGCAGGTTCCTGAAAAACCCAGGGGTAGCAGAATTTACTACTGAGAAATTAAGACCTTATGGGAGAAAAAGAAAACAGTATTAGGCATCCCAATCTAAAAAATTATGAACATCTATGAAATTATGTTCACTAAAATAAATTAGGAAACAGAAAATATCATTTTACACATCTTAAATTAGCAATAATGAACACTACACAATTAATTTTCATTTATCATGAACAATGTTCATACTTTTCGGCCCCAGCAACTGTACTTCTAAAAATTCATCCTCCACTAGAAACACCTGCACAAGTACACAAGATGCTGCAGCACTGTTTCTGAAAGCAAAAAAAGAAACAATCCAGATTCCATCAACAGGGGACTGGTTAAATTAACTATGGTGCGTCCAATTGTTGGAATACTATGCCACTGTTAAAAAGAAGGCAGCAGATCTATATATATCAACATGGAAAAATGTCCATGATATATTAAGCAAAATATGTAAATGGTGGAACAGCAGATTTAGTATGATTCCATTTTTACAAATAAAGAAAAAATGTGTTTTCATTTGCATAGAAAAAAATTCTGGAGTTAACACACAAATTGTTAACAGTGGTTAGCGCTGCAGAGGACATTCACTTTCTGCATCACACATTTCTATGCTTGAATTTTTATAAATGAATTCGTATTAGTTTTGTAAGCGGAAAAAGTGGGCACCTCAAAATTTCCATTTATGATCCCTTTGCTACCTATAAATTTTTCAGGCTCTCCCTTCCTCACAGTTTCAATAATATGCCATCATGGTTTGTAGGGGTGGGGGATGTTATTGGCAGGGCTTTGTTGCAGATCATATGCCTGCTAAGAGACTTTATGTCTTTATTTCTTTAGCAATTTCTTCATCCAAACATTTAAGGCATTTCTAATTCTGACACAATCTTGACTCTCGCCTTCTGGTTTTCACCACAGTCTCAAGACACACATTAATCTAAAAGTGTGTGGTGATGGCCTAACTTTAATTTACCCTATTTAGCAAAGCCTCTTCAGTCTATTCTCTGTCTGCAGCCACAGCGATCCTTTTAAAATATAAGATCATGCTACTCCACTACTGATGGCTTCCCAAATCACTCAGAGTAAGAGGTAAAATCCCTTAAATGGCTTAGAAGGCCCTGCATAAGCTGGTCCCCATTACCTCTCTCACTTCATCTTCTATCACTTCATCCTTTGCTGTGCTCCAGCCAGGCGGCTCAGGGATTTTGCATTTGCCCTTCTCTTTGTCTAGAGTGCCCTTGCCCCCAATGTCTACAGAGTTTACTCCCTTACTTCCTTGAGGTCTCTGCTCCAATGTCACCTTATCAGCTTCCTCTGATGACACCCTATTTAACACTGCAAACTTCCACCACAGCAACCCCTACAATTTTTTTTTCTTTTTTTCCCCCAAGAACTTATCAACACCTGGCAAACTAGCTATTTTATTGATTTGTTTATTGTCTTTCTCCCATTAGAATGAGAGACTTATTGCTGGTGCTTAAATAGCATCTGGTATACAGTAGGTGCTTAGTAAATATCTGTTGAATGAATGAATGAATGAATTGCTCCATCAGAGTAATTATTTCACCAGCCCAATTCCCAGGGTTATAAGTGCCATTCTCACGCGTGGGCAGCGCTTGTACGTATTCCTCAGCTCCCTCCTCTAAGGCCTGGGTTTACCTTCCCCCAGCTTCCCTTACCTCTCTTAAAACTAAGCTGCTTAATTCCACCATCAGCTTTGTCTCCTTTTTGATTTCTCAATACCTGGTTCTTTCTTTTCTTAGAAGGAACAAGTCATGATTTGCCCATACCACAAACTAAATTCTCTTGGTTGAGGATTCTTCCCCATTCTTTGTCCTCAAATGCCGAACTTCTGAGAACTCAAAATTTAGGAAGGGTTTATCGTAACCTGAATACCAAAGACAATAATTCTACCAATTTTTTAGGAGCATAATTAGAGGTAAAGCAAAACTCTCTCTTAATATAAGGAATCTGCTCCACCCCCCAAAAAAGAACCTAAAATCATCTCAAAACTAAAAAAGATTCATTCTAATAATGCTCAGACCCCAAAACGAAAAAAGGTGAGAGCAACCACTTCCTCAAGCCCAAAACATCCTACTTCTAAGCAAATTCAGTGAAAGCCTTCCACAGAAACTAAAAGAAACATAAAGCACCAACGGGAAGCAGAACCTTCAAATTTAATTTGGCTCATTCACATCTAATTTGGACTTTATCAAGACCAAGTATTCTATCATTGAGACTGCGAAGAGTCTTTAAAGAGAAAAAAACAAAAGCAGCACTGACTGGCAGAGATATTAATATTACTGATATGCCAAGCCAAAGACCAACAAAATGATCTCAAGAGTAAGCTGCATATGACGCCAGCGCATTCAAGGACTGTGCAGGTCCTGAGTCGTCAGCGGGAGACAATATGAAGGACAGCTGGTCAGGCGCATAAGACTTACCACAGGCTGCAGGACAACCAACACCCAAGTTAGAAACATGGCACAACAGTGAGATATTAAAGGAACAACTTGCAGGTCGCCCGAGCTCAAGTCATGGAAGGTGTCTTCCACATACAACTCTAGGTAATGCTACTTCGTTTGTTCAACAAGTACTTATTGAGCCAATGACTCTCTAGAAGACTAAAGGATGTAATATAATAATGGGTCTTTTTTTTTTTTTTTTACAAAGAAAGCCAAAAAGGATATACACTGCATACTGAATCACAGAGGATGTAATTTCAATTCCATTTGTTCAACTAACGTTTATTGAGCACCTACTATGTGCCAGGCAGTGTTCTAGGTAGAGTAGGGATATAGACACAATCCCTGCCTTCAGGGAGCTCACTGACAGAAGGGAAACAAATTCTTTTCTGCCATGGGTGCAATATTACAAGGAAGTATCTATATCTAGTACACAAGCAGCAAAGAAGAGAAAGCGATTATTTGGGGCAGTCAGGGAAGGCTTCCCAAAGGAAAAGGTGATTGCTGTGTTAGGTTTTGAATAATAAATTGAATACACTCCCCATCCAAAGCAAACAGGAGCAATTTTAGATACCTAAACCCTTTAGGCCCAGTTAGGTCAGTAGCACAGAAAAACTACTAAAGATGGACCCCTCTCTATATTATAAGCAAGCTGGGAAGACCGGTACTTTCCTAATTTCCAGGTTGCTTTCTCCCACTTATGGACCTATGACTAGTCCTGTAGACATATCCATTTATTTCCCTTCATCAATGATGTTTCTGCTGAGGGCTCCCTAGAGAATCCCCATGTGACCAGAGCTGAGGCATCAAACAAGTTGGCCCACGAAGCCTCTGGCCCACAAAGCCTCAAGAGGCTTCAGATTGCTCCAAACTCCAAAGCAATTACTTCAAAAAGTCCAGAAAAACTTAGAAATCTAATGAGGGCTTCCAATTCTAACCTTCGATGTTCTGAGCCAAATTTTATGCTATCACCATCAATGTTTTCCCCAATCTTCATATTTCATAAGGGAGAAATACAGATCAAAAGACATCAGTTCTGGGCCGGCCCCGTGGCTTAGCGGTTAAGTGCGCGCTCCGCTGCTGGCGGCCAGGGTTCGGATCCAGGGCGCGCACCGACGCACCGCTTCTCCACCATGCTGAGGCCGTGTCCCACATACAGCAACTAGAAGGATGTGCAGCTATGACATACAACTATCTACTGGGGCTTTGGGGGAAAAAATAAATTATTAAAAAAAAAAGACATCAGTTCTCAGAACACACTCAATCTGACTAGATACTTCAGGGACAAGGCCTCGTTACCTATCTGGAGAAGGAATGTAGAAACAATTTAGTTGGGGAAGATTTAGCCCAATTTTGATCTCCCCATTATTGAGATTTTAACAGTAAACTTTTCTAACTGGGATCACTTTAAAAGGACTAATCAATGCAGTTCTACAGGCAAGCGACTAAAACAGTTTCTCAACATGAAAACACGATGTAATCTATGCAGAAATAGAAGTATAATGATGTACACCTGAAATTTATACAATGTTATAAACCAATGTTACTGCAATAAAAATAAAATAAAATGAAAATAAAACAGTGTTTCTCCTGTATTGCTAGCAACATTGTGTTGATTACATTTCTACCCAGAAACAATAATTACAAATGATCTATCAGACCTTCAGTTTCTCACAGAGAGCTGACTGAACAGCTGCCTTAGACAATGATCTACAGGAGCAACAGAGGTTTTGATGGAGAAAACTGACGTGTGAAAACACTTATTTCAAATGGGGAGGAAAGAGTGCCCTCTTTAAGACCGAGGGACTCGAATCCTGCCTTTGCTACAAGTACCTCTTAAAAAGTCACTTCTCTCTGCATCTAAGTTTTCTCAACTCTTAAAAAAAAGAGGCTGGACTAAATAAACTCTAGGTTTTTCTCTAGTTTTAAGATGCAATTTAAATAATTTTCTCTTTTTCCTAATACCAGCTTTTCAAGGCCACGGGGACTGCTGCTGCAAGGAGCCACAATACCCTGATCTTCTCCTGCTAGATCCTGGGCTAGCAGACCCCAAAAGAAGTTTCTCGTGGTAAAGCTAAAGGCCTGCCATCGATGTTATAAGTTGTAAGCTGGAGTCAGGCTACACAGACAGCTCAGGCTTCAGTGCCTACAGGCAAAAGGAGACAAACTGTGAACTGGTCATTACCGCTCCGGACAACACAGAGCTGTACTGAAATACACACCTCTGCTTAACATTCTCACTACTATCTGCACACACTAAAATTATATCAGCAGCACCAAGGATCAAAACATGCCTCCTTAGTCTATCTCCCATACAAGACCAAAGAATAACCCCCCTCCCTTCCAGCAGACGTACACATACACTAAGGACACTCTGTCTTCCCTGCCATCCTAGCCTAGTGGCAGCAACAGCCCAACAGTGACACCTGCTGGGGAAATTCAAGCAAGGGCCAGCTCATCAGCTAGAGAACATTGGCCCCTTTAGAAGGCAGCAGAAGATGCTGATTAGCACCTGTTTGTATTAGTGATTTACACCAGAATACAGCCACCCAATTTACAGGGAAGTGGTAGATCATCAATAAAGAGTGTGCACTTACAATATTTTACAATATACCTCATTTCTGAGTAGGCTGTCAGCCCTCCTGGTACACCTCAACCTAGCTCATCTAAAAATGACTCCAAAAATAATGTAACTACTGTATTAATATACTATTTTACAGTGAGAACCATGCATTTGTATATTTTAAAAGAAAAAACATATATAAAACTGTTTAGAGCAAGATGACAACGGACTTCATTTTCTACAACATACATTTCTAAAATCTTGAATTTTTTTTATTTAAACCACAAACACATGCTACTTTTTGTCTACAAAAGTTTTTGGTAGATCCTTAATAGTTTCTGGGTTTTAAATGGCCTACTTTATCAAAAAGGGATTATTAATATTTTAGTCACATGTGGCTATTTACATTTAATTAAAATCTAAATTTTGTGAGTATGTGAGAAGATTAGCCCTGAGCTAACATCTGTTGCCAATCCTCCTCTTTTTCCTGAGGAAGACTGGCCCTGAGCTAACATCTATGCCCATCTTCCTCTATTTTATACGTGAGACGCTTGCCACAGCATGGCTTGACGAGCAGTGCGTAGGTTTGCGCCTGGGATCTGGGCCTACAAACCCCAGGCCACTGAAGCAGAATGTGAGAACTTAACCACTATGCCACCGGGCTGGACCCATAAAATCTAAAAATTTAAATGTAGCTCCTCAGATCACACTAGCTGCATTTCAATGCTCAACAGCCACCTGTGGCTAGTGGCTACCATATTGGATAGCACAGATATAGAACATTTCCATCACTGTAGAAAGTTTTATTGGACAGCATTGCTCTAGAGAAACACACTGGAGTATTTTCAGGTGAAATTATATGATGTCTGGGTGGGAGGAGTGGATAGGGGATATAGACATAGATGAAAGAAGGCTGGCCAAGTGTTGATAATTTTTGAAGTCAGGTGATAGGTATATGGGAGTTCATTTATTATACTTCTCATTTTTATATGTTTGAAGATTTCCATTAATAAAACGTTAAAAGAAAAGAAAAATAAATAAAAATTGATTCACCTAAAAATGAGGTTATCACATTAAGGAATACACCAAGGAAGGCAGCTTGGAAAAATCTTCAGTCACACAGACCAGAGTTCAAATCCCCACTCAGCGACCTACTACAGGACCTTTAACAAGAAACTCGACTTCTCTGAGCCTCACTTTCCTCAGCTCTAAGATGGGAAATTTAATACCTGCCTTGTACAGAGCCACTGTGGAAATTAGAAATAACTGATGCAAAGCAAGAACAGAGTCCCTAACACACAGGCAGGCCCTTGTAATTGGTATCTCTAACATCAACAAACAGTAGAGTTTACTTTAAACCACTCAGGTATTTCTCAGGACAACACATGAAGAGGTACTGCTAGAACAGGATGGACAACAGCTGACCAGAAGCCCACTGGTACCATGGAAAAAGGCACTGGTAGGCTTTTTAGAGCAGTAATTGAAGACAGTCCTTCTATGGCTACCTTTAATAAACTTCTTGAATGCCTACCATATGTCAGGCATTGTGCTTGCTGCCTTCTCACCTCTCTTGACAAAGAGGAAGAACAGAGTCCCAGGTTCCTGATGTGGGCTATTATGCAAGGCAAAATATTCTAAAGCCAGGAATTTAGGAGATGTTAATCCAGAACTGATCTCAATCGTATGGGCACAGTAACAAATTCTATTACTTTGTCTATCTTTCACATCCAACCAAGTCTCCCTCTGTTCCCCTTAGCAACTGACCTTAGTAACCGCCGACTGTCTTACATACACCATGCCTTTTCCTCCCTTAGTATGTGCTGTTCCCCTAAAATAAAAAGGTCTTTCCCTCTCTAAATCCTACCCATCGTTTAAGACCTGATTTCGTAAAGCCTTCTTTGATGATACTTCCTTTTCTCTGAAATTACACTACATTTAATCTCAGTACCATACAACGAAGCATCTGGGTCATGTACATTTTTTATGTAATTGCATGTGACGAAGACTTGCCTCTACAATAACACTGTATATTCCCAGTGGGCAAAGACCAGGTATTACACTTCTTTTGTATTCCCCACAGTGCCTAGCACAGTGCTGGAAAAATTGTAACCGTTCAACAAATACTTATTAACTGGGTAACTCTCTAAAGCATTCTCCCAAAATAACAAGTACATTATGTGCACAATCTATATTCCCCACCCTTGTTAGAAGCTTATGTCAGAGAAATTTCAGTTGCTTCACCAAAGGATGTAATGCAGAGCAATACGCCGTTTGGATCCAACAGGCATATTCTGGGAGTTGGTGATTACGCTACATTTGACCTTTACAGAATTACAGAAAGAAGTCCCTAATAAATCAAGATAGATGCACACATAGCCATACACAGAACATGTGGTGGCCGATCAACTACACCCACTCAGTTTCTTCCACAAAAGAGTTGCCCGGGATGCCAATCCAAGTATGGACAGGCCTTCCTTCTACGAATTATTCTTCTTCCAAACCCTGAGGTGAATGTCCATCTGGAAGATCTACTCAAAGAATCCTAACTAAGCAAATACCCGGCTGTCCAAAAAATACGTATCTCTAAGAAAATATGGACTTTCCTTGACATGTATATGTATTTTCCCCTTTGTCAAGCTGCAATGTTCCAAAAAATAAGGTTTAACAGGTAAACACGTTGTCCAAAGCAACACAATTGAAGAAGAGCCAATACACTAATCTTACCGAAGCAGGACTCTCTCTTACTACTTATTCCTAGGCACTGTGGGACATTTTCCTGTTTCACCATAACTAGTTCTGCAGATACAATCCTTCAAGAAGGTCAAAAAGCAGAACAGAGGAAGTCAATGGTTCCACATCCTCATGCCTCTCTAACCTAATCTACACTCTCCTTTAAGGCTAAAAGTCACATGAGCTTAGCCAGAAAAGGAGCTAGCAGAGCCAACTGACTCATACTGCTAGGCCCTATCCTCTCTCTGCCACCAGAGCCAGATTTTCCAAGAAGATGCAATAGAAGCTAGGGAGATCAGAACCAGATGCGTGGGTCTCAAACACTCCAGATCCAGCCACAGCATCTACATGACTGAAGGAAGAGACATAAGGAGAAAAGTAAAGGATGCAGAAGACAGGAAAGCCCTGCTCACCTCCTAAGTGAATCTTCCTCAGAGCTTTCCTCAGGCATATCCTGGTGTAAGGCCTCCTGTGATACAGTTCCAGATCTGCTGGACTGGGTGTAAATTCTTTCCCAGTGGCCTGTCTCCTGGTTGAAGGCCACCCCCACAGTCCTCTCCTCCTGCGGACTAGCAGAGCTGCTCAACTCCAGCCTGCTGGAGCTGGGCGTTTGGCCCTCAGTCCGCTCGAGAGGGGGCAACTGGCTGCCACTTGACGACATGCCCTCAAAGGTACTGGGGACCTGCCAGGAGGAGCTGGCCTCGCCAGAGGAGTAGTTAGGTGTGGTTCTTTCCCAGCGCAGCGTATCGTTGTTGAAGGTCAGGAGATTGTGGCAAGCACGGCAGCGATTCAGGTGGCCACGGGACAGGTTGGAGTTGTTCTCACTGCTGTGTGGGGTAGGCTGGTGGGAGGGGCCTGGCCTCTCAGATTCAATGTTATTGTTGAGCATTTCCTGGGCCTGTTGGCTCTGGGGGGCTTCCCCACTCAGGCTCTGGTCCAGCTCCTGAAGCCGGTCATACTCCAAAAAGAAGCGTCTCAGGTCACATTGAAGCTCATGGCGAATGCTGCCTGAGTTGTTTTGGCTGGAACCATTCCCTCCATCTGACTCAGCTGCCAACCCTGAAGCTGGAAACCCCCTCCCTTCTGTGGCTGAAGTGTACACAGATGCTTGAGAGCCACCTTCCTGCTGTCTCAGCACAGACAGCAAACTCACCGAAGAGGCACTGGTCCTGGGCGGGGGCATGGATTCCGCCTCAGAGCGGGAGTTCAGACTGAGCACTGTCCGGGTCCACTCAGATCCTGTCAGCCCGGGAGCTATTTCTCGATGATACCTAGAAGGGTGGCTAGACAAAGGGCCTCCCAAAGAGCGACGGGTGGGACCCAGACTGAGGTTGCGGAGCGTGTTGCCGGCAGTGCTGCTCTGGACTGTACTGAAGGCAGACGGCCGGTTCAGGAGGCCCTGGTCCTGCTGCGTTGACGAGGCCTGCTCCGGGGGATGGAAGGGCTCGGTCTGTACAAAAGAAAAGGAAGGAGTAGTAGCCCTGGCAGAAGCAGGGGGAACACTGTCCTGGTGTGGCAAGAGGGAAGGAACTCGAGTGCCAGAGCAGCGGCTGCAAAGGCACAGGATCCCAAGGTGTTGGCAGCACTCAGCTGTGGGGTAACTGACCCGCTGTCGGAGCCGGATGTAAGCGGAAGTCCTGGGGCGCTCCGTGGAGGGCTGAGGGGGAGGCGGTGGGGGTGAGGGGGTAGCAGAATCTTGCACTGTGCTTTGCTCTCCCACCTGGATGCCAGAGGAGCGGGAGGACAGCATGTGCAGGAAATTGTGGAGGAGAGGCGTCCGGCGAACAGGCTGTGATTGCAGGAGGGCACGCTGACGGTAGTGGGATAATTCTGTTCCATCTATGGGGATCTCTGGTTCATCATCACCCTGCAACGTGGACCAAGGTGGGGTGGGGGTAGAGCAAGGCAGTTAGGTAGAACCTCCAGGTAAATCAAGAAAAGCTACTGATAATTATCCAAGGAAAACCACCTTCATAGATAGGCAACAACTCTAGCCCTGAAGCACTGAGAACCAACTGACTTCAGATTCAGAATGATCATGATATTCACTTCCAATTAGCAACATTTCCAAATGAGTACAGCTGGCAAACCATTTCTCTTAGAAAAGGCATCTCCACGACATGGAAGCAGTGAGGGGAAGCAAAACGTCAACCAGCCAGAGGCACATGAATGACAAGCTATCCAGCACCGCCTGGTTACTTCTAATGAGGCAATCATTCGGGGGTTTCGAAATTGATGCCCCTGTCAAGATTATGGCTGTAACTCTGAACACACAGTCTGAAGCTAGTTTTGAATCTTGACTGGAAAGAAACACTTGGGCACTGAAAATGAAAGTCCAATATAATCAGAATTAGAGCACTAGTTCAAAAAACAACCCACAGTTTAGATGGAGTTGGAACTGCTGACTAACTTACCTGCTGATTAGAGGGGTTAACAATTGCTGTGAGTAAGTAGTGTCCAAGAGGATCAAATCTCACTAGACTGAAAACATAGAAGAAAAAAGAGACAGACACACACATAGAGAGATTATGTTAACCGAGAAGAGGAAACATGTTCAAATTTATAACAATCATTACTGATAACTGTGGGTTTATCAATGTATCTACTGCATGCTAGAGACTTTCAAAACTTTCAAACAGATTAAAATAGTAAGGCTCAATACTTCTTGTTACCACCTCACACTTGCCAGAATAAGGCAATATTTATCACAAAAATAATTTGAAGAAACATCTAGGCTTCCATCCCAGGAAACATCTACATCAGGCACACATTTGCTCATATCTAAGAGCTCATCATAACAGTAAAGCACAGAACACTCCCATCCTCTGCCACAGGTTCAGTGCTGCCCTCACAATGCAGCTACACTGGCAAGGAGCATGAATTCTGGTGACAACAAACAATCTTAGCATCAAGTGCCATAGCTGAGACTAGAAAATTAGCCTGTATCCAATTGCAACACCAAGAGGACAAAGAAAAACAACACATCAACTTTAATTCAGGCAATGTGTGTTTCACCTTGAGGGCTAAATATCAATTAGCAGATTTCATACACACTTACATCTCCATCTTTCCGCTTAATAAACACAGACGTTCAGGGATGAGCAATTACCCACCAAGCTACCCACCTTCAGGTTTCCCCAAAAAAGGGTTCTATCTCAAACCGAGATAGCTTTGAACCCAAAAAAGATTCTAACGACCCTGGTCTACAGAGACCAGAAGGGGAGGCCAATAAGTAACAGCTAAAATGAACAAAATGAACTGCCTCTTAGCTGATTGGCCAGCTGCTTAAAAAGTAGCAGGAGCCGTAGGAATAACAACCTGCTCTGAGCAGGGATAACAATCTGTCTCCAGAGGTGACAGCAAGTGTAAATGTTGTCTACCATGTTAGTTCTATGCCAGACATCGCTGGTGGGCAGAGCACTCACCGGACCCGTTCCATCTCGCTAGCTGTCTTCACCACAGCAAAGGGCTCCCGTCGACTCCAATCCCAGAAGTGGATCTCGTTGGCAGTGGCAATCAGCAAGAGCTGAGCCGTAGGGTGGAAAGCCAGAGAGGCAATGGCAATGTTGCTATCTGTGAACCAGCTTTCACTGCCACCCTACAAATGAACCAATCCCAAACAGTCTCAGTTTACAAGCTGCCAGCAGGCTAGGATGTCAATTTCATGAAACATCCATTTGAGGTAAAATGACTACTTGAAAAGCCTACTTTAAATATGTCCTCTGTAAAACAATGTAGAGTATCAGTGATCTGGCAGTATCACCAATTTATTACAAAAATATTACTGTCAGCTCAGTTCTCCAAGTCATCTATAATCCACAAGCAATGAGCATCCACACAGGCTGTTTCTGAAGCCTGTGAAAACTCAAGCTTGGTGCATGACATGATGCACAACAACCCACTAGCTGGTCACCAGGACAAGGAACAATAGATGATCGTAATCAGAGTACAGTACAATCCATGCTCTACGACAACAGAAATCCATCCTGAACACATCTTAGAGCCTCCTGCACTATGTCACAATGGGCGGATGGAAGAATAGTTAGAGTGTCCATCTTAGAAGGGAGGACTATGGGCGAGACTTCCTATCAATTAAGTGGGCAACAACTACCACTTACTCAGACCTAGTCCTAAGAACCTGGCTAGTCTCTCCTCCAGAGTTAAGAACCCAATGGTAAACAAGTCTCTGCATTTAGAATACCAAAGAAAAGGAAATACTTACATGTAAATCCCAAATCCTAACCTCCCCATCTAGGCAGCCAGAAGCAATAAGGCCTGAGATGGTGGGATGAAAAGTGACACACCATGGAGTGCGGCGGTGTCCAATTAGAGAATGAACACACTTGCCAGTCTTCACCTCCGTAATATAGATATTATGGTTCACGTGGGTGGAGGCCAAGAGAGTCCTAGGGAATCAAAGAGTAGGAAGTGAATGCAAAGCATGTGGGAGGGTAACAAACTTTAACAGCTTTGGACAACAGAGAAAATTGATACTATTCCCCATCCCAGCATGAAAAAAACCACACCTTTGGCATTAGAAACAACAGAAATGTTCTGATCTTTAAAAGCTTTTGGCTTCTCCACACTGTCCCCAAATGACACATAATCCTTCAGAGAATATTTTTTCCAGCTGGGAAAACTATCACGCCATTGGTGGCCTCTATCACACAGGCAAAGGATTATTATTGAGAAACTTTCCAAGTTTTGATTCTCGATGTTCATAGTTTTCTTTGCTTATTCCCATTATTTCTATGGTTAGCACTGCTCATCTACTTTCTTTCCCTTTCTGATACACTGGCAAAGCTCTGTTCATACAATACTTCAAAGAGAAGTATTTGAAGGGATTTGACTTAGAAGATCAAGCCAGGCCAAATATACAGAAAGCAATGCTATCACAAGTCTTAGGTTAAGTTATAGATAAGTACTACATACCTGTCTGGGCTGAAGGCCAGTAAGAAGGTAGAGCGTGGACTATCTGGCAGTTCAACCCTCTGGGAAACCAAAAAAAAAAAAAAAAATTTTAAAATACATTATTTATAAACTATAGCTCACTGTATGTCAAAAGCACACAAATCATTCTAGATTAGTATTCACAGTGTAAGCTTAAAAACTGGAGACAATGATCAAGCTACAAGTTGAGAGAGGTAAATCTAAATGACCCTTAGGAAAAATGTCTAGCTCTAAAGGAAAAAGATATTTCTAGCCCATAAATTCTTCCAAATTTGTAGGAAAAACTCCCTAAGTTAGATATATCAACTCTCCTACACAAAATAAATTACACCCCAACTCTATGTCATTAACCCATTCTAAGGCCCCATTCTACTGTCCCTTCTACATAATCCTATGTCAAAAATATCCATTTTTCTTACCTTGCCCTCCCATTTCATCCACCGAGTTTTATCTTCCACCAGCTCCTGCAGAAGCCGCTGAGCTCCAAAGGCTCGAGTGCCCCGTTCTCGCCCCCAGAGTATCCGGACAGCATTCTTCTCTGGAACAACCTTCATGGTGCTCAGTAGCCACTGTCACACCAGGCACGGGAAGAGAAGAAGCAAGCAATAGCTCTGCACGCTGAAGCAGCTAAAATGAGGCCATTCAGATCCTTGTAAGTTGTCTTCATGGAAACCTGAGGTATGGACATTAATGTCAAAGAACAATCACAGAGGCTTCCCGCTGCAAATACAATTCTAGCTCAAAGAGCCTTCTCCCAGTACTTTTCTTCCAAAACATATTTCATCCTTAAATTCCTCTCATATCCTCCATAGCTCAGCCTCATATCTGAACAGACCATTTTCTTTTTTTTTTTGCGAGGAAGACCGGCCCTGAGCTAACATCTATTGCCAATCCTCCTCCTTTTTTTCCCCTTTTTCTCCCCAAAGCCCCAGTAGATAGTTGTATGTCATAGCTGCACATCCTTCTAGTTGCTGTATGTAGGATGCCGCCTCAGCATGGCCGGAAAAGTGGTGTGCTGGTGCGCGCCCGGGATCCGAACCCGGGCTGCCAGTAGCAGAGTGCGTGACTTAACCGCTAAGCCATGGGGCCGGCCCCTGAACAGACCATTTCTAAAGCAGTTATTCTGTTATTATTTTATCAGCAGGAAGAACTTTTGCTACTAATAAAAAGGTCTAAAAATCTGTCAAAACAAAACATAACACCACACCTGCCCTCCCCCCTTCCATGCCATGCTGCTTGCCTAGTTGCTGGCACCCCTCATCACTTGGGCAGCCTACCAAACTAAAGGACAGGTAACTGATTTTGAAAGGCTATTACTTGGGGCCAGCCCCATGGCCTAGTGGTCAAGTTTGGCGCGCTCTGCTTCGGTGGCCTGGTTCGGTTCCCAGGCGCAGACCTATACCACTCGTCAGTGGCCGTACTGTGGCAGCGACCCACACACATAACAGAGGAAGACTGGCAGAGATGCCAGCTCCACAAGAATCCTCTTCAAGCAAAAACAGGAAGATTGGCACAGATGTTAACTCCAGGCGAATCTTCCTCAGCAAAAATAAATACATAAAGGCTATTATTTGAGGTATGGTTCTTATGTAGCAGCTTCAATTCTATCTCCTACCTAAAAGCAAGTACATGAGGACTACTTTGGGGTGCCTTTCTCACTCTCTTCTTCTCTTCTCCACTAACATTCCAAAGTAGAGAACAGAGGAGGAAAGAGAAGAAAAACATTTCATTTCCTATTTCTCATCCACCACAAGCCTTAAGGGCATAAAACCGTCACAAAATAAAAATTCTACTAAAATATCAACTAGCTGCAAAATAAACACACATGCTACAGTTAAAGAATTGTGGTTTCTCTATACAATGGAATATGTGGCCCAACAAAATGGTGTCTCCAAAGAATACATATGTATATATTATTCCTTGCAGCATTGTTTCTTCAACTCTATTAGGAAAAATTTCAAATATACAGAAAAGTTGAAAAAACAGTAGAATATATACACACTATTTACCACTTAGACTTAAGAATTGTTAGTATTTTGTCGAATTTGCTTTATCTATCTCCATGGATAGAGATATGGCTATATATGGGTTGTTTTTAATTTTTTTTCTGAATCATTTCAATAGGCATCAAGACACTGTAACCCTTCAGGGCCGGCGCCACAGCTTAGTGGTTAAGTGTGCGTGCTCTGCTGCTGGCGGCCCGGGTTGGGATCCCGGGTGTGCACCGACGCACCGCTTCTCCGGCCATGCTGAGGCCGCGTCCCACATACAGCAAGGATGTGCAGCTATGACATACAACTATCTACTGGGGCTTTGGTGGGGGGGGGAGACACTGTAACCCTTTATACCTCACTGTGCATCTCCCAGGAATAAAATAAGGACATTTGGCTTCATATCCACAATTCCATTATCACACCAGTTATCATCTAATATTCAGTCCTCACTCAAATTTCCCCAATTGTCCAAAAAATGTCTTTAATAGTTGGCTTTTTAAAAAAAAATCCAGAATCCAATCAAGACTTAAGCAATGAATGTGGATGTTATGTCTCTTTAGTCTCTTTTATTCTAAAATGGCCTCCAAGTTTTGTTTTGGTTGGTTTTGTTTTTATTTATTTATTTACAACACAAGCTTTTTAAAAAGACCAGGACAGTTGACTTGTAGAATGTCTTACATCCTAGTTTTGTCTGATTGTTTCTTCACAGTGCCATTTAGCTTGCCTCTCTATCCCTTCGATTTCCTGTGAGAAAAGGCTGGGTCTAAAACACTGATTAGATTTAGGCTAAGTGTTTCTGGCTGGGATGCTTCATAGGCCATGCTATCTACGTATTTCATGATGCAGCACATCAGGTGGCACGTGTGCTCAGACTGTTCCCCTTAGTGGGACCTGGTAAATTATGTGATTACTTGGCAAAATATGATCACTTGGTTGAGTCTGTAACAGCCAGAGCTCTCTTCATAAAGGTATATTTCCCCCTTTACAATTAGCAATCTCTGGCTAACATGTGGCACCATGTGAATATCCTATTCGTCCTCAACCTTTTGCTTAACAGTTTAGCAGTCACTGATGATTCCTTCTTAAATTATCTCATTTGGGGGCTGAAAAGTGTTGAATTTCTAATTCCATCATTATTTCCACATTTATTAGCTGGCATTCTTCTGGAAAAAACTTTCCCTTAATAACTGAAGCAGGGTAAATGCTTAATTTTTTTCCTTTAATTACAACTTCTGTCTTACTGTTTGTAATAGCAAAAACTGGGGACAACCCAAGTGTCCATCTGAAGGGGACCGGATGACTAATCTATAGTAAGGAAGAGTCTCTGGGTACTGATAACAAGAGATCTCCAAGATATATTGTTAAGAGGGGGAAAAAGCAAGGTACAGAACAATATATATATTAATGCTACCTCTTGAATAAGAGGAGAAATTAATAGTCACTTATTAGGGACTGAAGGGACAAGGTGAATGGAGACAAAGATGAAGCAAGACTTTTCAGTGTTTTTATTTCATGTCATTTTTATTTTTGAAACGTATTACCTACTCAAAATTTATTTTTAAAATATTTAATGATGTGAAAAAAGCAGAATACAAAATTATATATACAGTATGATCTCAATTTTGTTTAAAAAAATCTTGGAGAGGGGGCTGGCCCCAAGGTCAAGTGGTTAAGGTTCCGTGTGCTCTGCTTCGGGGGCCGGGGTTCAGATCCCGGGCACGGACCTACTCCACTCATCAGCCATGCCATGGCGGCATCCCACACACAAAGTAGAGGAAGACTGGAACACATATTAGCTTAGGGCTAGTCTTCCTCAAACAAAAAAAAAAAAAAAAGAGGAAGACTGCCAGGGGATATTAGCTCAGGGTGAATCTTCCTCACACAAAAAAAATCTTGGAGAATAATGACACAAAAGAAATATATGGAGCCGGCCTGGTGGCACAAGTGGTTTAAGTGCGTGCGCTCCGCTGCGGCAGCCCAGGGTTCGCCAGTTCGGATCCCGGGCGCGCACCAACGCACTGCTTGTCGAGCCATGCTGTGGCAGCGTCCCACATAAAGTAGAGGAAGATGGACACGGATGTTAGCTCAGGGCCAGTCTTCTTCACCAAAAAAAAAAAGAAATATAAAAAATACTAACCATGGTTGTCTTTCAGTGGTGGGATTATAGGTAATTTAATAATTAGAAAAGGCAGTGGTCTTTTCACTTTTTACATTTAAAAAGTAATAAATGCTTATTTTAAAAAGTCAAATAACAATTGGCTCTTTACATTTCACGAAAGGTGGTGATCTAAAAAGTACCCAACTAGATGTATCCAAATACAGACAGGAGAAATATTCATAGCATGGGCTGAAAGGAGTTTTCTTCCTGGAATATTTATATGTTAAAAAGTCAGAAAGATTCTACAGAAAGACACAACTCCAAGTTCCTAGTCGCACACAGCACAAAGTTCCCTAAGCAGTGACAAATGAACAAACTCTAGCCTGTATCCTTAAGGTACAGCTCTCACGCCTCATTAGTGCATGATATAAATATGTACACACTGAAAATGTCAATATGCTGCAGGCCAACCTCCTGAATAAACTAAGGATGAACTAACTGGAAGGAAATAATCTCCTTGGTGACCGTGACAACTCATGGTTTAGGACCAAAAGTCTGGAAGTGAAACTACCACACAGCTGAATAATTACTAACCAGGAAGCTGCCAGAAATACAGTTCCCATTAGTTCACCTTAACCCTTTACTGAGTCTGTAATTTTTTTTAAACAACTTTATTCTTTTTGTGTGTGTGTGAGGAAGAGTGGCCCTGAGCTAACATGTGTTGCCAATCTTCCTCTTTTTGCTGAGGAACATCGGCCCTGAGCTAGCACCTGTGCCCATCTTCCGCTATTTTGTATGTGGGACGCTGCCACAGCATGGCTTGATGAGTGGTGTGTAAGTCTGCCCCTGAGATCCGAATCTGTGAACCCTGGGCTGCTGAAGTGGAGCACAGTGAACTTAACCACTATGCCACCAGGCAGGCCCTGTAATTTTTTTTGAGCCTATAATTCTTTTACCTAATATAGAGATGTTCAGAAGAAATGAGTTTTGAGGCTCCCTCATCCTAACAATGCAACATAAAAGTACTTCCAAAGAAATATATTTCAACCATTTATAATCTTAAAACGTGTGGTGAAAATAGCAGCAGTCCAATTCCTAAAAAAAAATCTGACCCTCTGATCTCGTAACTCAAGAGGAAGAAGAAAATATAGGTCAGAAACATCGTATGATTCAGAAAACTGTGATGCAACCTGAAGTTCCTACAGGAATCAGAAGGAAAAGGAAAGAGCTGCTACAAATACCAGTTATCAAGAAAACTAGTTACACTAAAGCTCAGGATTACTAAAGAGCTTGTCTATCAATTCCCAGGGACCTAAACACACTAAAAGTTCAAACAAGAGAAAGTCCAACTGATGGCAAGAAGTCAAAGGGACTAAAACAATTGCACAGTCCCTCTTTTGTCTGAAGAAAAATATTTGCTCTGTTCCTTTAAAAGGATATGGGACTTCTCTCCTGATAGACTCCTTACAGCCACCTGAGAAGAGATTTGTACTTGGTTCCCTATAAAGAACAAAAGGAGCTAAATCAAACTGAAATCAGACAGGCCTGTCGCTGAGGAGGAAGTGCCAGTCAAGCGTGTTTTTCATTCCTCTTTTTAAAAAGGAGGAAGAAACAAGTTTCCCAATCTGTCCCTTAAACCAGACTGAGACAAAGGGTGCCAAGAATAGTCTTTGTGATGCCATTACACAGTCCCCAGAACCAGTTCTCAATCACCAAAAGCCTTATGCAAGTAGAAGCAAAGGATGCAACTGGGATATGTACACAACACAAACGCCAAGATTCTACCCCATTTCCAGCCCCCGGCCCCACATAATACGACTGATCACTCTACAAAGATGGGAAAATAACCACCTTTAAAGATTTTCTCTACTTAATTCTAGGACATAATTATATTTAACAACTACTAATGATGTCTACTAATAAAAATCTAATAAAAATCACCTAGAGAGTATGCCACAATCCGGTGGGACCTACAAGCCAGATTTACAGGTTCCCCTTGCACTTTGATCATCTTATGCCAGCATTTACTCCACATTCTAGCTATATGACTTGGGGCAAGTTACTTAACCTCTCTGAGACTTAGTTTCCTCCTTTGCAAAACAGGAATCACAATATCTGCTCCACCAGATTGTTGTGAGGCTCCAATAAGAAAAGAGTGGTGGAGTGTACTGTTGTCATTAGTATTGAATCCTCTTTGGGGTTCACTATGGTTTCTCTCACCAAACAATACAGCCAACTAAAACCCCAGAGACCCAAGACGGCACAATTCCCAAGAGGAGCAGATTTCTTTCTTTTTTTTTTTTTTTTTTGTGAGGAAGATCAGCCCTGAGCTAACATCCATGCTAATCCTCCTCTTTTTGCTGAGGAAGACCGGCTCTGAGCTAACACCTATTGCCAATCCCCCTCCTTTTGTTTTTTCCCCAAAATCCCAGTAGATAGTTGTATGTCATAGTTGCACATCCCTCTAGTTGCTGTATGTGGGACGAGGCCTCAGCATGGCCAGAGAAGCGGTGCGTCAGTGCACGCCTGGGATCCGAACCCGGGCCGCCAGTAGCAGAGCGTGCGCACTTAACCGCTAAGCCACAGGGCCTGCCCATGGGGAGCAGATTTCTAAGAAACATTTCAAAGCTGCTACCAGACAACAAAGTAAAAAGTATTCAGGAAAATCAAGTATATTTGTGTGGCAAAAAAAAATTAAATGAGATTTGGCAAAAATAAATTAAATGAGAGAATTAAAAAACAGAACCAACAACTTAGAGCTATATCTGCAACCTAATAATTCTGACCCCAAATCCTCCCTTCCAATAGCATTCCAGGGGTGTGAATCAGAAAACAATTGGACCTGGAAGGGACTGTTAAAATGGAGTCCAATCACCTCATTTATTTGAGTAACTGCATTCCCTCTCCACGTCACTTTGCCCACACAGGTGAAGTCTAAGAGTCAAATCATCTACGTAATACCAACATACATTCCATAACATACAGGATCCAACCCAAGGGGAACTCTTTAAAAGAAAAAAATTCTTTAAATACTAAATCTAGGATCACTTGCATAAGTAAAGTTGTCCCAGCAACTGGAAAATTAACTACAAAATGTCAGGCCATTAATTAGAGGCCTAAAAGTGGCCCAGTATTCTTTAGAAACTCCATGTGGGTGGAAATACACAGGGTTTTCTACAATTGGCAGCTTTGTTTTCATTAACAGGACTTTCTACAAGGCATTTCAGGACACTTCAAATGACACCATCTAGGATCCAAGTTCCAAACGTGAGCACCACAGCCAGCAACCATACCTGCCTCTCCCAGTTCTTGTCTGTTTCCTAGACAAGACTGAACTTAGAGGGAGACAGGGAATTTGGGGCAAAGCATCACAAATCTAGAACTGTAAACAGGTAACACATTCTGAAGACAAACACATCTGGAAGTAGAAAAACTTCAACTATTACCTGAATTGTGACTCTACTGTGTGCAGACTATTAAAGGACAGCCTAGGATATGCTAACTGTGGTTAAATCTAGATAGAGAAATTTTAAGTAATGTTTATTTTTTATCCATAATTTCTAAGAGATAGTATAGTATAGTAGTTTATGGGCCCTGAAATGAGACTGGCTGATTCAATCCCAGCTTTGACATTTTCTTGGTATATGAAGGTTTCTTGAAATAATTACTTGACCTCCCTGTGCTTCGGTGTCCTCATCTGTAAAATGTGACTATTGATAGTATGTACATGATAGGGTTACCATGAGGATTAAAAGATTTACCATATGAAAAGTGCTCACTATTATATAATTCCAATGCTTATACTAGAAGAATAATTTCATTCTGTAATAAAGAATTCAAACTAAAATGGCAATAAGAAAAAATTTGCGGGGGGTCAACAAAGTCCTGTAAACAATCAGGCAAATTAAATTTGAGACAAATTCTTCTAGGCAAAAGGAGCCTGTCCACTGTAGAGGTCTCCACACCATTTCATACAAAAGATCTTACCACCACCACATTTAAAAAAAAATAAAATAAAACCATGAGATAATGGTTAAAATAATAATAACTAACACTTTCATAGTGCTTTTCATGCCCCAGGCACTGTTCTTAGAACTTTATATGCAGTAACTCATTTACAGTTCTCACAGCCGCCCCATCAGGTACATGAGGTCCCGGAGGGAACAAGCCACACTACCAGCGGTGGATTCAGGATTCAAACCCAGGCAGTCTGGCTCCAGAGTCTAGATACTTAATTACTGCAGAAAACTCCCTAATGCCTGAGATAAAACCTCCCATAGTGTCTCCTTCCTATTTTCATATGCTAGTCTCAAATGTATTAGGCCCTCAATCAATGTTCACTACCTTACAATATCAACTGGGAATCTGCTTGCTTTGTATTTTTAATGTTCATTTCCTCAAAGGTGAAGAAATTAAAGAATGATGCTGAGGGAAAATGAAAAAAAATTCTCCTTCCTTTATAGTAACTATTTTTAACAATTTACACAGTTTTTGAGAGAAAACCTCTGACCAGAAATAACTCTGAATTTCATCAAGTACCAAATGAGACTATATCATGAAATTCAGCTACTATGTATTTACCCTACAAAACTACCAACTCCATCAAAATAAGAAAAATTACCTATCAGGAAATAGATAGTAAATTTACATTTTTCTGGCAACTAGCACAGAACATAAATCTTAAAAAAATATAATCAGCAGATGTGATTGTGCACACTCCATCAAATTTGTGTATACCCTTTTGTCAAACATGAAATATGACATAAACACACTTGAGTCTTCATATAGCTTCATGCCAACCCTTTCTTATCCACACAGCAAACACAAGTGCTACTGACCTCCCTGTAACTGCCAGAGTTGGTCCCAAATCAGGATTCTCTATAACTAACTTAGTTTACCTGCCTGGGCTAGATTCTCTCCAGAGATAGCTGCCATCAATTCCTTCCTATCCTACTCCCATACTGCTCCACCCATCAAGAGATGAAAACATATTTCTCTCTCCTTGAATCTGGGCTGACCTCATGACTTGTTTTGACCACAGAATGTGGCAGAAGTGATGATGTGCCAGTTCCAGGCCTGGCAGTTTCCACTTTCACTCTTGGAAGAGAGTTGTCAGGCTGTAAGGAAATTCAGGATGTCCTGCTAGAGAGAACAACCTGGTAGAGAAGCGCTGGATGCTAACACACCACTTGGAGAGAGAGAGACCACAGGGAAGATTATCAATGAGCCAGACCAATGAGTTGAAGCCCTACTGAACCCTCTAACCCAGCCCAGCCATCAGCTGAAAGCAGACAAATGAATGACCCCAACTGATGCGACACAGAGCAGAAGAACCATCCAGATGAGCCCTGCCCAGATTCCTAACCCAGGAATTCAGGATTGGATACATTCTGAGAAATGTGTCTTTAGGTGATTTCATCATTGTGTGAACATCAGAGAGTACTTACACAAACCTAGATGGCATAGCCTACTACACACCTAGACTGGTAATAATCTTAGGGGACCACGGTCCTATGTGTGGTCCTTTGTTGATCGAAATGTTGTTACCTAGCGCATGACTGTACATATTTAGTCTTCTTCCCCATTCCAGGCAAAAAAACTCCTAAAACCCTTGGAATTTCCTGAGGGATAGGAGCATCTTTTGTCATTCATAAGAAGCCCCCTTCCAACTTATGCTAAAGAGGTGACTTAGGGTGGGGTCCCTGATAGCCTCAGGATGGGGATGGTCACCAGAAAGACCAAGTGATTAGAGGATTGGAACTTTCAGCCCCATCCACTGGCCTCTGGGAAGGGGACGAGGGCTGGGGGATGCCTATAGATTTAGCTCTATAAAAACTCTTGAACAACAAGATTTGATGAGCTACCAGGTTGGAGAACACATCCACACGCCAAGAGGGTGACGAACCCCAGTTCCATGGGGACAGAAGCTCCTGTGCTTGGGACGGTTCTGGATCTTGCCCTGTATACCTCTTCATCTGGCTGTTCATCTGTATCCTTTATAATAAACTGGTAAACATAAGTAAATGTTTTAGTTCTGTGAGCCACTCTAACAAATTAACTGAACCCAAGGAGGGAGTCATAGGAACCTCCCATCTATAGCCAGTCAATCAGAAGCACAGGTGACAACCTGGAATTTGGGGAGAGAGGTGCAGTTTTGTGGAACTGAGTCCTTAAACCTGTGGGATCTGACACTATCTCCAGGTAGATAGTGTCAGAGCTGAGTTAAATTGTAGGACACTCAGTCAGTGTGTGCTGAGAACTGGGAAAATGCGTGGTGGTGTTGGGAAAAACACAAACTAGAGATGGTTTCTGCACAGCAACAGATAACTAAAACACTACCCACCTAATAGCCAGTGTAATTCCTTGTTGGGACTCTTTCTTCCTCACTAGACTATTAAGCTCTGTGAGGACAAAAACCATGTCTGTCATAGTCCCAGTACCTAGCACAGTGCCTAGCACAGAATAGAATGAATATGTATATATATTTATATTTAGTTATGATGAAAACCCAAAACAAACCCCAAACTCTCATAAACAGCAACATCTAGATGACAAAAAAATGTGGTCATTTATGAGGTGGTGCAGATCAGTTCAAGGTCGTTAAGTTCAATTTCCACAAGTCAAATGTCACTAAAAAGAGAAAACTTGGTACCATTACCAACCTAATCTCAACCAGTCATTTCATTATGCACATGTCATTAATCACAAGGCCAGGCAACAGAGTATGCCCAGGGCAAATCCATCCCCACCACTACCACAGAGGAAAAAAACCTAAAGAGTTACATGCCTCAGAGATGGCAGCAACACTCTTTTCCTCATGTTTGAAACCCAGCATATTTAAAACAATGTACAGAGGCAGGGAAGGGAATATGGGATATTATATCTTTAAAGCTTGAGAATGCAGATATAAAAGTGATGTGATTTAATGAGTAAAGATAAGACTAAGAGGTAAGAAGCTTCGATGACTGACTTCTACCACTGAGTTGTTATATAATCTTGGACAAATCACACTCTTGCTGAATTTCAGGTTTTCCTCCACATATAAACTGAAAGTAATAACACCCTCTTTCTACCTTATAGGGAAAATGTCCTTGAAGTATCTTAGAAGAAACGAGTTACAAAAAATTCAAGGCAGCATCACTACTTTTCAAAGTAAAAGCCAAGTTAGGAACCAACAATAACCAGAGTACACAATAAACGGGAGTTCACTCAAAGAAATTTGGCACTTACAATTCTGAGAGTGCAAAGGAAACGACAGTGGCTGTGAAGCAGAATCAGAGAGTACCTCTAATTAACGACCTGACAAACTGAAAGCAAATAATTTTATAGAATCAAAACCAATACAATTAAAATTATACAAAGTCCCTTTATAAGAAGTCAGAAACCCAGAAATAAAATGCTAACGGACAGCAGCTGCGCCTCTATCTCAGCTACACACAGCATTGATGTTCAGAATTACAAATACTCTAAAATACAACTGGTCTCAATCTAGACAGTCAGGCTGAGGTAATTACGAATCAAGTACCTGGTACAAAGGCTGTCAGCCCAAATTTACCAAGAGATAAGCAAGCAATCGAAGTTCTTTTCTGTTCTCATGTCCACCCCCCCCCCCACGCCCCCGCCAGGTTCTTCATATGCAAACTCAGAATAAGGCAGACTTCTACAGGGTATAGATTAAGAACTTTCCAAAATGCTTTGAAGACACAAAACTAAGTAAATTCTAATTACTGTTATAATAATAAAGGGCAGGGAAAAAAGCTCCAGCTTTTCTGCTACAGATTTTGCTTACTAGGGCTTCCTAAAGTAACTCACAACGATGTAACCTAATGTCTGAAACACAGGCAAGTTTGTGCTCAAAAACAAAGTGTGAGCAAAACTGGAAAGAGAGAGCCGTAAGTCCCAAATTTGAGACTGACAATCTCTTTACTCCCACTTACCTCAGAAGGATGAAGAAAAATAAATGAAGTTTTATCTGCAAACTATTCTGGGGGAAACAGCTTGCTGAGAACAAAAGAACCCCCGAAAACTAAAGGAAGAACAAGGAGGAAACCACTGAACCAAGAAGAAATTGAAGCTCAATGTTTAAGTCCCAAGCTATCAATAGAATAAAGAAAACCAGGAAGGCTACCCTTAAGTGCACAAAAATGGCAAGAGATTTGCTATTAGCAAGCAAAGAAAAAAGAGTAGCTTTTGATGGAAGAAATTTCACAGAGGCACAAATAGCTTAGCCCCATAAATGGGAACTGACCCCAGCTGCCTCAGGCAAACAGGCCTAATGACTTTGGCAACAACATACCTTTCATCCACCAACAATATTAGGAGGCAGAAGTAGAGCAGATTTCAAATCACCGAGGATTATATCTTTCTGTTTTCTGTAGTCTTTGGGAAAAACAGTCCTACTCTCCTCCCTGGAGCACTACACTGCCCCCAATAGTTCTTGGAAACCCCTGGAGCCACTGCAACAGTATTGTGAAAAGCTTCGAGAACATTAACCCAGGAATCCTCACAAGCCCCAGCACAGACAAGATTACTCACCAGACAAATAAGAAAAACAAAACCTGGAAGAGGTTAAGAAATTCATCTAGGGGGCCAACCCCATGGCATATAGGTTAAGTGCTCACGCTCCGCTGCTGGGGGCCCGGGTTTGGATCCCGGGCACGCACCGAGACACCACTTGTCAGGCCATGCTGTGGCGGCGTCCCATATAAAGTGGAGGAAGACCGGCACGGATGTTAGCCCAGGGCCAGTCTTCCTCAGCAAAAAGAGGAGGATTGGCATGGATGTTAGCTCAGGGCTGATCTTCCTCACAAAAAAAAAAAAAGAAAGAAAGAAAGAAAGAAAGAAATTCATCTAGGTTTGCAGGATGAGTCAGTAGTCAAAGCAGGATTTGAATTCAGGCTTTTCCTTCAGATAGTATCAGAGCCTGACTCCCAGTCCTTGGCTCAGCAGATACTGTGTTCAGTGTTCTCCAGTGTTAGAGTCAGCCCAGGTCAGGTTCTTGGCTGACTAGAATAGGGAAAGGAAAAATTTCCCTCAAGGCTTCAGAAAATGGAGAAGTCAATTTATTAAATGCAGAGCTCTTATGCTAAAAGGTCCAGATGCCCCTCCACCTTGCCAATCACATTTCTCAGCCAATCAAAATAAGGCACTGGATTTAAGAACCAAGTCGTTTTATGCTCTGAGTAGAAGCCGGATTCCATTTCCCCAACTTTCCAAATAAACAACACTTAAGGGGAGGGGAAGGATGCAAAAGTAATGACAGACAGCCAACAACGTTTACTAAACATCTACTACGGACTCAGCACTATTCTAGGCACTGGGGATACCACAGTGGACAAGAACACTCCTGCCCTCAAGAAGCTTATGTGATTATTTTTGTAATTAAAAACTGATAATACCTTCAAGTACTAACAAATGCTAGGAAGAAAATATGGAAAGTGATGTTTTCGGGGGGAGCAGATTAAAGGGAGGAAATCAACAGTTTAGAATCACTTCCTAATTTTCTGCGAATATGAGCCTGAGAAAATATGAATAACTCAGGAGAAACTTTAAAATATTTTCATATAAATGCTATAATAAATATAATCTCACATTACTTCCTTTTTTTGTGTGTGTGAGGAAGATCAGCCCTGAGCTAACATCCATGCCAATCCTCCTCTTTTTGCTGAGGTAGACCGGCCCTGACTAACAGCTGTGCCCATCTTCCTCTACTTTATATGGAATGCAGCCACAGCATGGCCTGACAAGTGGTGCACCGGTGCATGCCCAGGATCTGAAACCCGGGCCGCCAGCAGCGGAGCTCAAGCACTTAACCACTACGCCACAGGGCCAGCCCCATTACTTCCTATTTTTAAATAATTAAGACTAAATTTGAAACAGCATTCAAAGAAAGTATCCTTATCTCAAAAGTAACAGCAATCTTAAAGTTTTGTAAGTACATGGCAGAAAAATCCCAATATTTATCCAATTATCCGCCAACTGATAGAAACAAGTGGCAGAATATAACACACTTACAGCAATACTTTTATCTAATATTCACTGAACATTTGCCATATATCTGGCAGTGCTAAGTGCTTTTCCACACATTATCTCATTTATTTCGCAAAATGACTCTATGAAGATAGGCACTACCATTATTTCCATTTCACAAATCACAAAACTGAGGCTTAGAGAAGTTAAATGATTTGCCCACGTGGAGGAAAGACTCAAAATCAGATCAGCTGCCAAAGTGCATGCTCTAACCACTATACATACTGCTTCTACAGAACAGGCACTAAACCTCAGATACAGAAAAAAGCCCTTTTCATGTCCTCACACCTAGGTCATAATTATAAAGAGTTGATTTAGGAGACAGAGAGAGAGAGACAATGAATAAATCCAAATGCATGTGAGTCAGAACACAATGACTCATGCTATAACCTTAGGCAAATTCCAAGACATCCATGCCCCAATCTACTATCTATAAAGGAACTAACCTCAGAGCCAACCATTACTTGCCTCCTAGTGGGTTGTGAGTGTTAATTAATATCTGTAATATATACACAGATCATCAGATGAAAGAGACAAGGAAAACCATAGCATTATTATTATTATTGCTTTGATGCTAGAGCAAAGCACCAGAAATCAAGGTAAATACGGTATGTGCAAGAATGTAGGGTTTGAGTACTTTGAAAATGAACCATATAATTTACTTTTAATTTTTTCCTTTTTTTTAATTTAAAAAAGCAATACACACCATATGACCCAGGAATTGCGCTCTTAGGCATTTATCCCAGAGAAACGAAAAACCTACATTCACACAAAAACTTGTATACAAATGTTCACAGCAGCTTTATTTGTAATAGCGAAGAACTGGAAAAAACTCAGATGTTCTGCAATGGTCAAATGATTAAACAACCTGTGGTCAATCCAAACCATGGAATACTACTCAGCAATTAAAAAGAAAGTAACTATGGATACATACTATTGGAATGAATCTCTAGGGAATTATGCTCAGTGAAAAAGCCAATCCAAAAGGTTACATACTGTATGATTCTATTTACACAACATTCTTTTTTTTTTTTTTTTAAAGATTTTATTTATTTTATTTTTCCCCCCAAAGCCCCAGTGGATAGTTGTATGTCGTAGCTGCACATCCTTCTAGTTGCTGTATGTGGGACTTGGCCTCAGGATGAACGGAGAAGTGGTGCCTCAATGCGCACCCGGGATCCGAACCCGGGCCACCAGCATCACAGCGCGCGCACTTAACCACCAAGCCACAGGGCCGGCCCTACACAACATTCTTGAAGAGACAAAGGGAGACAGATTAGTAGTTGCCACTTTTACAGATAGGGCTGGGGGAGTGGGAAATGCGTCACCTCCCCCAGTGGGTATTTCCCTTTAACTCTGTACAAAGCTTTATTGCCACTTTACCCACTGCACTGCCCAATCATTATGATTTGGGGGTGGGAGTGGCTATAAAAGGGCATCAGGGGAGATCCTTACAGTATCTTAACTGTATCAACAGCAATACCTTGGTTGTGATAGTGTACTATGGTTTTGTAATATGTTACCATTGGGGGTAACTGAGGAACTGGCACACAGGATCTCTCTCTCTCTCTCACTATTCTTTCTTACAATTGCATGTAAATCTACAATTATCTCAAAGTAAAAGGCTTAATTTTTTAAAAAATAGATAGTAACGGGCCGGCTCCGTGGCTTAGCAGTTAAGCGCGCGCGCGCTCTGATGCAGGCGGCCTGGGTTCGGATCCCGGGCGCGCCCCAGGGCACCGCTTCTGTGTCCAACGCGAGGCCGAGTCTCACGTGCAGCAACTAGAAGGATGTGAACCTATGACATACAGCTATCTACTGGGGCTTTGGGGGGAAAAAAATGAATAAATAAAAAAAAAATCTTTAAAAAAAAAAAATAGATAGTAACACATGTTCCTTGTAACAAGTAAAACTGTCTGTGGTCAGTCTCACTCCCAACCCCTCCCATTCCCACCCTCTTGAGATAACCATGCAAACTCACTGCTTATACAAACACATAGGCCTGTAATAGTTTTTGTTTTCTGTATCAAAATGGGATCATATATACTACATACTACCCTGCAGCCTACCTTCTTCACGTATTATCACTATATCATAGAGAGCTGAAAAAAAAAAAAAAATCTTTAAGCGCCAAGCAGGATGGCAGGCATAGAATATTTTCTGACTGGGCCAAATCTGACAAATGTTTACCATGCTAATGTCAATAGCTGAGTCAGCCACATTCACTGTGAGTAAAAGAGAGAGAGTTCAATATAGAGGTAGCATTCTAAAGAGATCTGCAAAAATGCAAGGTCTTCAGCAGCTATTCTAGGCTCCCATTCCCCTCTATGCCTCCTCCATGGAACTATCCTGTGGGCCCACAGAGGAAGAAATGCTAAATGATTTCTTTTCAGCAGAAAATTGCAAGAGGGGATAATTCTCCCACGCACTCAAGCCACAGTAAACAAACTTCCCTGAAAATATATTCCTCCTTCAAGCAGAAGTGCAAAATGTATTGCTGATAATTTTTAAAACATCCATTTGCAATAACAGCTACTATTAAGTGCTAATGTTTTATATACTCTATCTCTAAAGTCCCCTCTTACCCCACTCTCATTTTACAGACAAAAACCTGGCTCAATGTGAAATTATTTGCCCATGATCAAACAGCCAGTAAGTGGTAAAGCTGGTGTTCAAAGCTACAAAACTACTACTTTTTCAGGTTTTTCTACATTATCACATGCCAACAGAAGAGTCAATAAATTTAACAAGTGTATTTAAGCAGAAGCCATTTTTTAAATATGTCTCCTGACTTTGATTCAGCTTTTTTTTCTCATTTAGCATATTTTGGGGGGACTATACAATGTGCCAAGCCCTATTGTAGGTGATAGGGACAGAGAGGTGAAAAAAAAAGAAAAAACAGAAAAGGTCTCCAACCTCAAAGAGCTTTCAGTCTAGCAAGGAGACTGCAATATGCTCTAACTATAACCACCACACTGAAATGTGGCCAGTGTTACCCTCAGGGAAGTACAATGTGCTATGGGTTTGAAGAATCCAGCTATCCTCCCAAAAGCAAATGAAAATCTCTCCCATTAGCTTCCTTACAATTGTTCTTAGTTTCAGTTCTGCTCCAATATTCTACAAGTCACATATTTCCTTCTTGATCCCTGGGCAAAAGGTCTGCAATGTCCTTCTATACAAAACACTGCCCTGAACATGCGCAACAAGTATGAAGAAGCTTGCCAGCTCACATCATCAGCATAAAGCTCCTTCTCCAAAAATAATCCTGCAATTTTTTGAAATTTTGGCAATGAAGATACAGTATCTTTAACCTTTTCAGTCAAATCATGGATGTACAGAGTTAAAAGTGACTGAGACATTATTTTAAACATAAAATCTGAAAAAGTTAAATTCACTTGTCCATTGTTACAAGACTCACTAAGGGCAGCTCTGAGACAAAAGCCCAGGTTTCTCAACTCATTGTATGGGGTTCCCTCCAACTACTGCTTCTCTCTTTTAAGTCCAATGAAAACTAACTTAAGTTCAAGTTTTCTCCTTCCAAAAATGATAGATGCATCCACTAATAAATAATCATGCACAGTTTAAAGACTAACTTTATCAAAAACAAACATGCTAAGCACCCATGATGAGGCACATACAGAGGTAAAGGACTGGCTATCCCTGATATGGCAGAAGCTCTTCAGGCATTTGGGAGGAAAATGTCAATACACTCTAAAAATTGCCATCAACACCACCATCATCATCTTAGCAACAGCTGGTGTTTGGTGGTGCCTGAGCCAGGCACTTTACCTGTTATTTCTGATCCTTCCACCACTCTTGAAAGATAGGTGTTATCACCACATTTGTGCACAGCAGTTTAAAGAAGTATCCCCAAATCCCACAGCTACCCAGGAGCTGGGCTAGAATTCAAACTCTACAGTCCATGCTCTTCTCCCACTATCCCATGCTCCTTAAGGACATAGTAATTGCACTGCGCACGTGGCTGTGACATCAAGTCACTTCAAACTCTGACATAATTTCCTGACTGGCAGTTATCTAATTTAGCCATCTTTTCAAACTTCATGCTGTTTTAACTAATTTTATTTCATAATTCCTCAGTGGTCTTCCAGGTTTTCTATTTTTTTTTTCTTTTTCTTTTTTTAAGAAGCAAAACCATTTTTTCAAAGTGAAATCTCAATGTGAAAACACTAAAATATAAAACAGATCAAAGTTGAGCTGCTCTGGTTTAAGCAGAGAGAGAACCAAAGCTCTTCCTTCCTCTCATGGCCACCCCTTAGGCACCTCCAAAGAACACAGTATGAAAAACACTAGCTTAAAAAAGAAAAATCTGCCTTTCTCCATCTCAGCTTTGCCATTCACCATATATATAACCTTTGGCAAGAAAAAAATTCATTTTTTCTTGTCCTTTACAATAGAGATACCACCAACCACTTTACAGATTTGTTATGAATATTACATGGAAGAACAAATATAAAATTCCCAGCACAGTAAGTATTCAAAAGTTGGCTCCCCTCTCTTTTATCCTGCAGTGGTAACAGTTGTTGCCAATTCAAGAAAGCTCAATAAATATATTCGATGATATTTTCAGTAGCAGAGAAGTGAACAAGTAAATGCTCCCATAGCTAAACTAAAATAAACAAACCTAACAAATCCTCCATTAAAGGTGCCAACGGTGATACTCCCTTCCAGCTTAGCTTCCCAGTCAGTCAACAACCCATAGACCTCAAAGCTCGATTTTGATAACATACAAGAAATTCCTTATGAGATACCTTAACACAGACCCTAAGTGTCAAGTGAATGAGTTGATGTTGTTCTAAATACCTTAACTTTGGCATTTCCTGAGCTGAGTATTTAAACTGGCAACTTGATACTACATTTAATGAGTATTTTTATGTTCATGTTTTACAACAGAATCTAATATTCATTTGCCCATCTTCTGGGCTTCTATTCCTCCAGACATCACAAACCACAAATATGTTTATGTCATGTGTACCTTCACCTAAGCAATTTTAACCTGGCCCTTCCTAAACTAGTCATTAAGAACCTATTATTGATAATGTGTTCCCATTTCTGCATGTGTAACAGGAGACCAAGTCAATTTTTACAGGAAAGAGATTCTCAGTGCCAATACAAGCTCAGCCAACAACTCTCGAATCACACACTCTATGGAAGCTGCAGACGTTGGCTTTGATCACTACAGGAAGGATCATAACAATAACACATCATACAGCCATGAAAAGACATTTACGATAAAGAACATATCCCTGAGCATTCAACACGGGAGCCAAGAAGACTCAGAATGTTAATCTTCTATTTTACCAGGAGACGTTGAACAATTCACCTACTCTCTATTGATTATTTCTTCATAAGGAAAATGAAAATATACTCATTAAAATGCCAGAGATACCATTTTGATTAACCATCAAACAACTATGTCCTGGGGTTACCAGGGACCTGAGCAAGTCATCTTTGTCATCTCCCTCATTTCTTAACAAGCCCACACCTAAATCATCCCAGAAAGATAGTTATCAAGTCTTTGGGGAAGATATTTCACAACAGCCTTTGGTAACATTCCTGTACCTTAAAGTTAGGAAGTTCTTTCTAATTTGTAATCTATATCCCTTCTGTTGCAATTAAAACACATTCCCTCTTGTCTTGTCCTCTATGTAAAGAGAAGATCTGCTTACCACCACCTGAACAATATCCCTTTAAGAGATTATAAAATATAGGAAGCCCATTTCAAACAGCTTCATGTGAATGCAACATGGCTTTAAACGGGTCACCCTAGACAATGAACATGATTAAGAGTCTTAAATTCCCAGTTCTATCACTGACTTGCTTTGAAGATGGTAGGAAGTTAAAACTATGCAAATGTTGTACTTCAATTATCCCATCAGTAAAATGCAAATAATAAAACCAGTAAGTTAGGAGAACTCAGTTCCTCAAAAAGTTAAACATACAGGAAAGATTCTCAACTCCAATCTAAGCCCAGCCAACAACTCGCAGATCACACACTCTATGGAAGCTGCAGATGTTGCCTTTGATCCCTCTGGTTCAGGAAGAATCATAACAATAATACATTACTATAGGGCCCTGCAATTCCACTTCTAGGTATATACCCAAAACAATTGAAAACAAGTACATGCACATGCATGTTTATGGTAACACTATTCACGATATCCAAAAGGTCAAAACAGTCCAAATGTTCATCAACGGATGAATGGACAAATTACGGTATATACATACACAAAAGGTTACATATTGTATGGTTCCATTTATATGAACTATCCAGAACAGATCAATCTATAGGGATGGAATGCAGATGGCTGGTTTCCAGGAGCTGGAAGGGGGAATGAAGAGAAACTGCTTAATTAGAAAGAGCTTTTACTTTGGAGTGATGGAAATGTTTTAGAACTAGAGAGAGGTGGGAGTTGCACAACACTGTGAATGTACTAAATGCCACTAAACAGTTCACTTTAAAATGGTTAATTTTGAGTTACGTGAATTTTACCTCAATAAATTACTTTTTTAAAAAAGAATGCTATGGGCCAGCCCGGTGGCGTAGCAGTTAAGCAGGCGCACTCCGCTGCGGCAGCCCTGGTTCAGATCCCGGGCGTGCGCCGATGCAGTGCTTGTCAAGCCACGCTGTGGCGGCGTCCCATTTAAAGTGGAGGAAGATGGGCACAGATGTTAGCTCAGGGCCAGTCTTCCTCAGCAAAAAGAGGAGGACTGGCGACAGATGTTAGCTCAGGGCTGATCTTCCTCACAAAAAAAATAAAATAAAATAAATAAATAAATAAAAGCCAATAATAACAAAATACACACCCATTAGGTAGGGAGGTGAAAACAGAAAAGGCTAACGACAGCAATGTTGAAAAGTACATATACCCTTAAATTCTGAGGCCACGTATAAAGACCATGAGAATCATTACTCTCACCATCTTGCAAATATCCTCATTCCCTCACCCCTTTCCCCTTTTATACAACCTCCTGGCAAGACACCAAGGCTAAGCAGCCAAGGACACAAAAATGAAAAGGTATTGTTCCTATCTTCATGGACCTTATTATATTACTTCTGCTTAAAGAATTACTTCTGGGCCGGCCCCGTGGCTTAGCGGTTAAGTGCGTGCGCTTCGCTGCCGGCGGCCCGGGTTCGGATCCCGGGTGCGCACTGAGGCACCACTCCTCCAGCCATGCTGAGGCCGCGTCCCACATACAGCAACTAGAAGGATGTGCAGCTATGACAGACAACTATGTACTGGGGCTTTGGGGGAAAAATAAATAAATAAAATCTTTAAAAAAAAAAAAAAAAAAAAAAGAATTACTTCTTATGGGGAGGCAGACATGCTAATAATTAAAATACACAGACCATTTCCACTTCCTCGCTTTCCACTTCTTAAACCCACTTGAATCTGGCTTCTGGCCCTACATTCCTCCAACATTGTTCTTGCTATGATCATCAATGATCTTTGTTGCTAAGTCCAACAAAATACAGGTGATCACTTCCTTCTTGAAACATGCTCCTCTCTCAGTTTCTGAAATTCTCTCTTATTACACTCCTTGGAGTTTGGTCCTGAGCACTCCTCTCCTCCCCTTCCTCTAGGTAATCTCACCCATTTTCCTTGGCTATAAATACCACCTATATACCAAGAGCAGTCAGATTTATTTCCAGTACCACTTTTGAGCATTAGCTCAACGACTGCGTACTTGATGTCTCCTCATGCATGTTTTCACAGACATCTCACACTTAGCATGACTAAAATTGAGGTCTTCGTTCCACTCCCCAACTCTAGTCAAAATCTGCTCCTCCTCCAATGTTTCCATCTCCGAAATGGCAACTTCATCTACCCAGATGCTCATGCCAGAAATCTGGGAATCATACTTGACACCTCCCTCTTCCCACATATCTGAGCCATCATTCAGTCTTGCCTGTCCTAATTCTAAAATATGTACTAAATCTACTTCCTTCCATCTCCACTGCCTACAGCCTAATCCAAACCATCAACATCTCTTGCCTGGACCACTATCGGACATCCTAATAATTATACTTCTCCCACTTCTTCTCTCTCCAAATTTCCCACAATTTCCAAATTTTTTCCAACAAATTTCCACAATGTAGCCAGAGTAATCTTTTTAAATCATATATTAGGTCACAACGCTCATTCTTAAAACCCTCAAAGGTTCCAATTATACTTAGGGAAAAAATCCAAAATCCTTGACACAGTCCTAAGTCTCTATCCTCGTCCTATGCCCCTCGCCTCCCTCACCTGCTCACTATATCCCAGCCACACCAATCTTCTTTCACTTTCTCAAATGTGACAAGTTCTTTCCCACCTCAAGACTTTGATATATGCTATTCCCTTTACCTTTCCCTTCATCCTTCTCATCCCTGCTTATATATATACCACTTCTTCAGAGAAACCCTCACCAAAGCTCCAATATAATTCAGGTTCCCCTACTATAATCTCTTTTTTCCTTTTCCATCACAGGACTTTACACACATTACAATTATACATTTATTGGTGTATTTTTTTGTTTACTATCTCTCTCTCCTCTGGTCTACAATCTCTATAACAGCATGGACAACGTCTATTTTTTCACTCTAGTCTTAATATAGTGGCAGTAGCTTAGAGAGTGTAGAACTGTTTAAAGTAGTTTAGAATCAGTATAATTTAGGGATTAAGAGCAGGGGACTACGGAGCCAGGCTGCTTGGATTCAAATCCTGGTTCCGCCACTTACTAGCTCTATGACCTTGGGCAAACTGCTTAACCTCTCTGTGCCACAATTTCCATATCTATAAAATGGGGAGAATAAAAGTAGCTACACCATAAGGTTGTTACAAAAACGAAAAAGAATCAACGACACAAAGCACTTAGTACAGTACCTGGCACAAAGCACTTCAATAAGTACTGGTTCTGATCACCTCTTACTATGGTCTCCTCACCACGTACCACAGAGGTAGACATTCAATAAACATTTACTGAATGAACGACTGAAAAGAACAGACTCCACTATCATTAAACAAGTTTTTTAAATGACAGAGCAGGAATATTATAGAGATTTAGAGAAGAAAACATACACTGTTAAGGCAAAGACTGAAGCAACCCACAACTTACGGCATAAAGAGATAAGAGTAATGAAAAACTAACTCTACGAGATTCTTAGTCTTTACCACTATGCAAAAAACATGTTCACTCTTCCAGAAGTTTACTCAAGGTGATTTGGTAGCTTTAACTTTTCCCTAAATATCATTCTTTTTCATGCCTTTAATCAACAACTTCGAAATCCTTCAAGCACCAATCACAGTTCAAATACATGGCCAAATTTAGATGCTAACATTTTCTACCTGCTTTGCGAAGAAATGTTCTCCTGTTCCTAAAATAGCTCTGGCCTGTTTTGCTACATATATTACAAAATCTTCAAAATTTTGCCATCTATCTTATATTTGGAACTCTTTCAGACACTGTTGCTTTCTAGGTTTCTCTTTCTCAGTAAAGACTCATCCGCTTACTTTAATTTGAAGGGCACTGTGGGGAAGGAGGGCTAAAAATGCTGCTTTAACAGCCTATTCTCCATTCAAGTTTTCTCAAAAGACCCTAAATTTCATTTTAAGCATCACAATTTTTTTTTTTTTTACACTTTTCCAACAAGTATTTATTATTAAGCCATGACTCAGGATCCCAGGGTAGGGATCACCATGTACCCAAGTCCCCCTTCACCACCCTGGGAGAAGCACAGAGGACAGAGGAGAAGTGGAGTGGAGCCAATTCAGATCTTCCCAGGAAACATGCCTTCTGCCTGGCGGTCGTGCCAAGGCTGACACCCAGGATATGGGGCAGAGGGATCTGTACACATGCCAGTACCATTCGCACACGGAGACATCACTATTATTTGTTCTCTTTTGAAGAACAATCTTTATCTTGTTATAAAATAATATTGAAATGATAACAGCTGGCATATATAGTGTTATGTGCTGTTAGATGCTTTACATATATTAACTTGTTTAATTCTCACAACTGTGTGATATTCTACAGGTGAGGAGAGGCACAGAGAGGTTAAGTAACTTGCCCAAGTCACAGAGTAGTGGTGCTGGGATATGGACCCAGACTGCCCGGCTCTAGAGTCAGTGCCACTATGCTGTTATTCAAGAGTTTGGGAAGACGCATTTTTCTGCCCTGTTTTCACCAGTCAACTAGACTGAAATACTCCAATTCTCTCCCCAAATCAAACATGCATATGAATCCTCTCCAACTCAGCAAAATTTCATAGGCATATATACTGAAAACAAAGTAATTTTGGTTCATGGGAGAATATATGTTCTATCCTGGGAAGCAGAAATAAATGATGAAATCATGAAATGTGAAATTTGCCCCAGTTAATTCTACAGCTAGAAATATGATTCCAATAAGCACTAGTAAAAAATGTTCATAAAATACTTTTAATTTCTTAAAAGAGGGCCGGCCCCGTGGCTTAGAGGTTAAGTGCATGCGCTCCGCTGCTGGCAGCCAGGGTTCGGATCCTGGGCGCGCACCAACGCACCACTTCTCTGGCCATGCTGAGGCCGCGTCCCACATCCAGCAACTAGAAGAATGTGCAGCTATGACATACAACTATCTACTGGGGCTTTGGGGGAAAACTAAATAAATAAATAAATAAAATGATAATTTCTTAAAAGAAAGGTACCAAACAAGACTGTAGGCATTATATCACACTCAGCAGCAGCCTACATTTTCCCTCTCAATCTCACAATTCTCCTAAGTCTCTTCCTTTAAATAAGGCTAAGTACTTCAGCTTATCCCCTACTACACATACACCTGAAGGCATGTACCCAGTGTTCAAATTCACCGAGCTCAACTTCCAAAGAATAGTTATTTTGGAAAAAAAATTAATAAATGAGAACTAATTAAATTCAGGTCACATTAGAAGTAAGAAGTTAAACTCATTAGTCAAGCATATTTGTAAGTCATAGTTATCCTTTACTATGTCAAATCCAGTGTCATCATACATTAAGTAACAGACAAACATTACACGGAGCAATCTTTTTTTTTCCCCTTTTTTTGTGAGGATGATCAGCCCTGAGCTAACATCCATGCCAATCCTCCTCTTTTTGCTGAGGAACACTGGCCCTGGGCTTACATCCGTGCCCATCTTCCTCCACTTTTATATGGGATGCCGCCACAGCATGGCCTGACAAGAGGTGTATCAGTGCGCGCCCAGGATCCGACCCGGGCGGCCAGCAGCGAAGCGCACGCACTTAACCGCTATGCCAGGGGGCCTGCCCCACATGGAGCAATCTTAAATGAAGACTTCCATTGTGATGGCAGCAGAACTTTAATTTACTGAACCATGGTATGTTGTGATTGCAACTTTTTAGGGGGATTAAGGATGTCATAACTGAAGACTCCAATCCCAGTGAACACCTAGTACCTTCCTCAGTCCTTCATCTCTCTCTGTCAGTCCTTGTTTGCTTCCTTCAGAGCGTAGCCTAAATTTTAATATTTATCAGATACCTGATCAACTCTGCTTCCCCAGTGGAATAAACTCCATAAGGGCCAGAACACTGATGTCTACCTTTGTACCCCAGCATCTAATGCACATTCAATAAATATTTGCTAGGGCCGGCCCGCGGCTTAGTGGTTAAGTGCACGCACTCCTCCACTGGTGGCCCAGGTTCGGATCCCAGGCGCACACCGACGCACCACTTGTCCGGCCATGCTGAGGCCACGGCCCACATACAGCAACTAGAAGGATGTGCAACTATGACATACAACTATCTACTGGGGCTTTGGGGGAAAAAAAAAAGGAGGAGGATTGGCAATAGATGTTAGCTCAGAGCCAGTCTTCCTCAGCAAAAAGAGGAGGATTAGCATGGATGTTAGCTCAGGGCTGATCTTCCTCACAAAAAAAATAAAATAAATAAATAAATAAATAAATATTTGCTAGATGAACAAAAGTCTGAAAAGATAAGGGCTGAAACACAGCGTCACAAGCAAGAAATAGTTCCAAAAGGTCTGAGAGGAATATTTCATGCCTCAGGAAAAAACACAGTACAAGAACAATACTCAATGAAGAAAGGAGAAAGTTTAGGTGGAGAAGTAGAGATTATCAACTCTAAGAGCAAAGGAAGAGACAGAGAACAAGTTAGAAAAGATCCTTATTACACTAATCTACAGACACACAAGCCAGGACTAACTGGAAGCGAGAGGGTAAATAACCTTAGTCTCCCCCCATCTCAACACGCAGCACCTAAAACTCGGCTTTCACTAGCATTTCCAAGCACTCACTCCTTTCCACATACATGTGAGTAAGCTCCTCCAATGCTGGTTTAATGTTTGTCACCTCTACCCTCCATGACTGTCAGGCATAATGCTGCCTTGAAAGAAGTAAGTTGTCCAAGAACCTAGATGACATCTGTTCATTGTTGCTGTAAGGTAGCATAGAAGTTAACACTTGAAGAGCACTATATCTTTTTAGAGCAGCTTCATGTACTTTTTCTCAACGGAAGTATTACGATAGAAGTATTACCTTTCTCATTCTTTAAACGCAGACCCATAAAAGCATTCAAAGCCTTGGATTCAAATACAGCTCTGCTACATAGCGGCCGTGTGAACCTTGTCAAATTATTTACTCTCTCCGAGTTCCGTATCCATGGGGAAAATAATATCTACCTTAAAGGACTATTATGAGTGTTAAATGAGATAACACATGTAAAGAACATGACACAGTAAGTGCTCAATAAAGGACAGTAACCTTCCCCATGGCCTCCTTAAATAATTTGTACAAGATTTCTCGGCTAGTTAGATGGTAAGCCTAGGACTTAAACCCAGGTCTCCTGATTCCTTAATCTGTTTTCTTCTTACCACATCACTTTGGCAGACTGCCACATACTACTGGGCACATAAATACATTCTGACAATAACTGATCACAAAATTTTTATCGGCAACTAATTTTAGCTTTGCGAAAAGGAAAAAAAAATAGATCTATTTAACTTGGAGGGAGAAGGGGTTTGAAAATACAAAATATAAATTACCGCAAACCGCAGGACAGGTTGTACCCTAGCACTTTTGTACAAACAGAAATTATGACAAGAAACAGAAAGTTCTCTCTGGGTTTATGAGGAACAATTGGAGAAAGAAACAAGAATGACTATGATTAAAGGAACTTAAGGGGTTTTTTTGGTAAACCAAACCACTGGGCAAAAAGATTTGTATTCCATTCCAAAATAAGTCTATCAAGGCTGAGACATATCTTAAAGAACGAGACTTCAGTGTATTAACAACAAAACTTTTTCTTCAATTCCTTTAAAGAGTGAGATAAACGGGAAGAGCGAGAAAAATTGTCAACAAAAACTGCCAATATTCATGAAGATCCTTGAAGACCATAAATGTTTAGATCAGTATTAATAAGGAGCATGATCAAAAGAAAAAAAGTTTCATAAGTTTTCTAACATGTTGAAAATAGTTTGAAAATTATATGGTGTAAAATTAAGTTATTACCATGCTAATAAAAATAACCAACTGTTTTCAAGTGATATGCATAACTAATTTTTTTCAAGTGATATACATAACTCCTTCCAGGACAAGTTCTAGAAAACATTCAAACAAGTTCACATCTTTAATAATCCCCAAGAACTTTCTTACTAAAAGAGAAGATAGAATAATTCAGTCACATTCTGAACATGCAAATTTCGGAAAGGAAATGCCAAATGAGAGCTTGATCTGACACTGACAGAACACAAGATTTAACCAAGAAAGGTAAAAGTTGAGTGAATTTCTATCACAAAGCAGGTGAGAAGCTGATAAGAAGCTGTATCCCTGTAACCTCCCCCCACTACAACCAAATTTCTTATCCTCTTCAATTCAACTTAAACCTCTGCTAATTATTTCCTACAGAAACATAAAATGTTCCTAACATTTCTTTGTGACACTCATAGCAAACTCCATTTCATTAGGAGCCACTGAGATACTAACTCTAAATTCTATGCAGAATCTATCCAACCCCAGGGGATAATGTGCTTCCTTCTCTAAAGTCTCTCCTCTGATATAAATTCTCTTCTATCATAAAAAATCTTTCAGAGAACACACATTCTCAGCCTAACTTCCCAATCTAGATTCTCCATAAAGATAGTCTGATGGCTCTTCATTAATCCCTTTCTGGAAGTACTGAGGTCCTGGTAACTAGGAAAAATCACTCATGATCAAGGGCCCTTCATTTAAATCTTGCTGAATTCACCAAAAGAAAAAAATTAGAGGAAAAATAATCTTTCCAAAACTCATATGAGAATTCTAAAATTATTAAAGGAACATAGATTTGTATAGTTTCCATCCAAGGACTAGGAATTTAGTCTGTTCTCCCTTAAAACCATTCTCCTACTGATTCTACATACCATGGAAATACTTATTCAACCCAGAATGACCTCTAGGCTGATTATTTTTTTCAACAGTTACACGAATTAGGATCGTGACACTAAATCCAATGAAAATAAAATGAGTAAGAACACTTAGTCCTCCAAGTTTCCAAGTTGGGAGAGAAAAGGAAAACATACTGGAGTTCCCAGAATATTAACTTTCAATTTAAATATCTCAATATTTGAATGATTCCTACACACAGCCTTTTTAACTCTAATACACGCAGTAACTAAGCCACTAATTAAATATGATAAATCTGTTCCAAAAAAGACTCCTTAGGTTTCCTTTGGATTCTTCCTAGAAAGCAAACTCTCTCAGGACAGATATCTGACTTCAAAATTTGACCATCCTCTGTTGGACATTAACTACTCAACAGCACAGTTGAAAGATTTTCACTGAAAAACAGGCTGAGGAGAAGGAAGCGAAGTATCAACCAGAAAGCAAACTGGACAGCAAACTAAATTTTCTATCAACAAAGAAAAAGAAATTGTCATTGCTACTCTCGCTAAAATGATACAGACTTTAAAAAGCAAAACCAGCCACAAGATCACACGGTCTCTTTACTTCTGAAGTCTCCAGTGACAGAATCTATATTCCTAAGGAGGAGGGAACACAGATAATCAAAAGGCAAATCACTGCGTGCATAAATTGACTGGTAAAATGGAAAAAAAAAAAAAGTGAACGGGCAAAGGACAAAAAAATGACTTACGGTGCAGTTAAAGATGTGTCGGGGATACGGGGCAAAGCCACGTCCCAGACCTCAGCCTCAGTTTCCCTACCCGAAAAAGGGGAGAACACGACACCTCGCTCAGAGGAGCCAGAGGGCCTTGTTCCACAAGCCTCCACCTACTCAAGGGTCCCTTCAAAGGCCGGACTCACAGGGGGTCCCCAATGCAATTGAGTCATGACACCCAGAGCCTTGAGGGCGGGGAGGGGGGAGAAGAAAGGGAGGGGGGTCAAAGCGCGCAAAGCTCTATCCGTTCCTTGAAAGCGATTTTCCCCACACTCTGGGGGTGCGACACCCACCCTAGACCCAACATCCCCTCCCTACCGAACCACACTGGGCGGCCCCAACATCTTTTCCTCTCTCCGGCTTCTCCCTCAGTTCTCCGCCGCCTCTCCGACCGCGCCCCCGAACCCAGCCGGGTGGCTCCTCCTCTGGCCGTGTCTTCGCGGCCGACCCGCGCGCCCACCCCCCGGCGCCAAGGTCTTCTCAACCCGGCGGCGGAAGGATGCCGGGCCCGGCCTCCCAGGCTCCTCCAGGCCTACCTGCAAGGCGGGCGGGGAGTCAGTTTGCTGCCCAGTGGGGGGACTGAGCCACAGAGAGGAAGAAGAGGCAGGAAGGTAGCAAGGGATCCGCTCCACCGACCAGCGGGAGAAAGCAGCCTGAGCGCAGGGCCTCGCAGAAAAGTCAGCCTTCGACCCGGCGCCGCCGCGGCTCAGGAGACATCAAGCAAGAAGACGGCGCAAAAGATCACCGAATACACGAACGCCCCAGACATCAATGGAGGAGCGCGCACGCGATCGTTCAAGGAACTGCAGTCGAGCACCGAAAAACAGCTCCGCTCCGACTCAAGGTCCGGCTCCTGTCCAAGGCATAAATAAACAAACCCAGATCATAAGCCATGGAGTAAAGGAGTCTGTGCTTCTGCCATTTTCTGTGTCGGTTGCCGGCTGTTTTAGTTATTTAGGGAGCCGGAGTTTTTATTGAAAGTGTTGAAGATCAAGTCATAGTACATAACACTTGTTGTCTAACTATAGTTCAGCGACTACCTTAGGGGCTCCCGAAACTATCCCATTGAGCAAATTTGACTCAGTTTTCGCACAGTGAGTTAGTGTAGTGAGTGAGTTAGTGACTCAGTTTCTCACAGAATGGTGAAGCGAATAAAGGATATATATGTGATAGAGGCACAAAGAGAGAATCCAGACTGAGGAACAAAGTGAATAATCTCTATTTAAAGCTCCAATTTAGCTCCCGTAAGCATAGCATAGAGAAGCTGGGAAAATTCAGGGTTGTGTAGTCTGACCTTAAGGCAGGAAAAAAAGTAATATACGTACTGCTTTTCTCTTTTATTTTCTTCCAAAGGCCTAGAACCACAGGTGTGCTTACTAAATGAACAAAAGTCTCTTTGGGTTCAGAACCTGTCAAAGTGTGTTGACATTTTCTTTCTCACAATAGCCTCTTTCTGAAGTCTCTTAGTAGGCAACCTAATATGCTTAGCGCAAATATGGATTAATATGTGCGTCCTAGGGACAATTCAATAAATCACATAGTCAGATCACTACAAATATGGATTACCAAGTGTGAGCAATAACACAGTTGACCGTACCTCCTCCTAAGGAGGGGGGAGACTTGCAGAGTAAAGATGTAAAAAGGAAACAAGATAGTCCCAGCCCTTAAAGAGCTTATAATCTAATCAAAGTGAAAGACGCCATCCTTACAACATTAGCTTTATTTACAATTTATTGTAATTATTTTTACTTGATTTTTTCTTTTTTTGGTGTGGAAGATTGGCCCTGAGCTAACATCTGTTGCCAATTCTCCACCTTATGTTTTTTTTTTTTTTTTTGCTTGAGGAAGATTGTCCCTGAGCTGACATCTGTGTGAATCTTCCTCTATTTTGTTTGTGGGACAGACGTCACCACAGCATGGCTTGATGAGCAGTGTGTAGGTCCACAACCAGGATCTGAACCTGTGAACCCTGGGCCTCCGAAGCAGAGCAGGTGAACTTAACCACTGCACCACCAGGCTGACCCCAATTTATTGTAATTTTTTTAAAAATCTCCTCCTGTAAGTCCGTGAAAATACTGAAGGGACAACTCATATATATAATGGAGGATAAGACAGCATCCATAATATGAGGACAAAACACTGGGCTTTTGTTGTCTACCACTGTTTTAGGAGACTTTTAAAATCAGTAAACATTATAGCAACATTTACGAAAGTCTAAAACTAAAGAAAGAATTTAATAATCTGCATCCAAAACACAAAGTTTTAATTTGTTCATGTTCCCATGCAGTCCTTGGAAATATCCTACATAATTTTTTAAAGTTTAAGCAGAGAGGGCCAGCCCCGAGGCTTAGCGGTTAAGTGTGCGCCCTCCGCTACTGGCGGCCCGGGTTCAGATCCTGGGCGTGCACCGCCGCACAGATTCTCCGGCCATGCTGAGGCCGCGTCCCACATACAGCAACTGGAAGGATGTGCAGCTGTGACATACAACTATCTACTGGGGCTTTGGGGGAAAAACAAATAAATAAATTAAAGTTTAAGCAGAGATACAACACTGTTATTGTTTTGCATTATATTGTTTCCCTATTAAAGTCTTTAGTAGTTGTTATTTTTAACAATTGCACAATATTCCATTGAGAGGATATACTGACCATGAGCCCCATTGTTGAATTTGTATGTTGCTTCCAAACGTTTTATGCATAATAGGTATTGATGCTCTTGGAAAGAGGCAGTTATAACTTTATTATTTATTATTAAGACCTATTGCACAGGGGCCGGCCCTGTGGCTTGGTGGTTAAGTGCGCGCGCTGCGATGCTGGTGGCCCGGGTTCGGATCCCGGGTGCGCATCGAGGCACCACTTCTCCGTCCATCCTGAGGCCGAGTCCCACATGCAGCAACTGGAAGGATGTGCAGCTATGACATACAACTATCTACTGGGGCTTTGGGGGGAAAAAATAAAATAAATAAAATCTTTAAAAAAAAAAAGACCTATTGCACATAAACAAAAAGAGTAAGGAAGCAAGGTATCGGTTTATTTCTCTGTCATGTAAAAGAAATCCAGAGATGTACAGCCTACGGTAAGGTGTGGCCGTTCAGTGTTAGGGACCAGGCTTCTATCTTGTTGCATTGACATCTTCAATAAGTGGCTTTCATCTCAGGTCCAAGACAGCTGCTCTAGCTCTAGACGTCTACATTCCACCCAGCAGGAAGCTGAAAGAGGAAAGGCATGTCTCCTAGCCATAAGGACACATCTTGAAAATAGCACAGGACATTTCCACTTATATGCCGCTGGTCAGAATTTAGTCACACAGCCACACCTAACTGGGAGTTAGTCTTTATGCCGGGCAGCCATGTACCCGTAAAAGTCAGGGGCAAATGGAAAAGAGGACAATTAAATAAGCAGTCTCTGGCACATTCCTGGAGCCAGATGAGGAGTGCGCAAATAGACTTTCCTTTGCTGTCATCCCAGGGCTGAGTTTCTACTCCTAGAACACAGGCTTTAGAGAAGCTTCCTTCTTGGAGAGGCTTGTGGGGCATAACTTTGTAGAGTTACAGCCTCATTCAAATTTGACCCAGATAACGACATTATTTTGAAACCTTGATTTCAGTGAGAAAAACTAAAGAAACTAACTTCAAGGCTACAAGAAGTTGTTGGTTTTTTAAATGCTGGAGGCTTTTATTTTGGGGAAAACACCTGAAGGTTATGCAAATGTAAATCCAAAATCATCGTCTGAAAATGGAGATATTTGAGAAGCTTAGACTAGCCTGTGAAACCATGGAAAAGACAGCTCATTCTGCAGGCAGAGTTGCATCTCTACAGATAAATTTCTTTAGAGAACTCTTTCTTTTCTAGTGTGGATTTAGACTTCAGTGTGACCACAAACTACTGCTTGTTCTTATGGAGAAGTCTATCTGGACAGAAGAGTAGATCAACAGATCAGGAATTGAAACCCTCAAAGCTACAGGAATCTCCTCACACAGGAGGAAGACTTGAAAAAAAGGAACCAGGTGGGCAGAAGTAAACATAATCCTGGGATGTACCACTGATGCCTACATATTGGTATTAAGACTCAATAACTCATTATTATTTTGATTGTTGATTATTGTATTCTGATAAGATTCTCCTCTGGGAGCTATCCCCTTGGAGGTAAGATCACACTTCCCCTGAAGTAGGGTGACCAACTGTCCCAGTTTGCTGAAGACTAAGAGGTTTCCCAGGACACAGGACTTTCAGTGCTAAAACTGCGACAGCTCTGGGCAAACTGGGACAGTTGGTCACCCTAAGAATGGATCTAGCCACTGTCAATCACGTGAAAAAAATTTGGAAAGTCTAAACCAGGAAAAGAGGATTGGGACATGTTGACCTGGGAGAATTGCCTGGGATGAAGGGTGAAGAGAGGGGAAAGGAGAGAAGGGGAGAAGTCTGTTCCTTATCTTGGCTCTGGGAGCTGAGAAACATCTACCACACTCTGGGTGGTAGAAATCAGGCCTGAACCTAGGATGAGGTAACTCTGTAGCAGTACCATGAGTCATCTTATTAGGAAGTCCAGGAAGAGGAGTCAGGCCTCAAGCAGCCAAAATGATGAGCCAGTAGCAGGTTTTGCTGTTGCAATTCTATTCTGTTCTTTTGTAGCCTGGTCTCCTAGCTCTGTGGGGTAATGTACACACTTTGGGCTGGCTGGGAAAGGTGGAAGCAGTCTAGTGATGTAGGAGAAGCCCAGGGAAGGGAGGAGATCCCAGAACAGCAAGTAAGCATTTACAGTAGAATGATAGAAGGCTCTTCCTTCTTTGGAATTATTGATATAGGATAAATTTCCAGTGGTGGGATTTATCACTGGATTGAAATGTATGAACATTTTAAGAGTCTAGAATGACCAAGAAATCAGCCCTTCCATAAAGATAGGTGTATATGTAAGGATTAGAAAAGTCTCAACAGAATGATAGATCTTTAATGTTTGGCTGGGTAAACATGGAGATTCCTTTCAAACGGACTTTTTGAAATTTACTAACCTATGATTTCAAGGTCTACTTTTCGTGCTCCTGTTTAGCATCCAGAGATTTTCTCTCTCCCATTTGATTATCACAAAGTGGGTCTTAGATTGTAGTCACAGAAAACAAAAAGCCTGTGAACTTGATGTTAGGGAACTGGGGTGTCCCCAGCCTCCAGCAAGTGTTTTCCCTTCCTTCCGTCATTGCCATCCTTACAACCAACACAGTCCTACTTAATTTGGAGTCCCTGACCTCTTATACCCACAATTTCATAAAATCTGGGTGGGATCTGTAGAGCACTATGGGTCCTAAGAATATGTGCATGCACAATTGTTAAGATCGCTTGATTCCTTTCTTTCTTGTCCTCCTCCTACCTTCCCTTCCATTGCCAGGGAAAGCGACTGCGGAGCCCAGTCTTTGAGTTGTTTTCAGTTTATTGTTTCAGGTAGGGATACAATCGTAGTATGTCTATTATCTGTCTAGCTTTTATTTTATCCCTCTCCCCACCTTTTATATGTCTTCACTCTGTGACTCCATTCAAATTGTGTTTTGTTTTTTCTCCCTAAATTAATTTGCTCTATATCCTCCACAATCCAACGATCAGGAAAGGAGCTCCATCTCTGTTCAGTTCATTTTATTTATTTATTTATTTTCCCCCAAAGCCCCAGTAGATAGTTGTATGTCATAGCTGCACATCCTTCTAGTTGCTGTATGTGGGACGCGGCCTCAGCATGGCCGGACATGCGGTGCATCAGTGCGCATCAGGGATCCGAACCGGGCCGCCAGCAGCAGAGCATGCGCACTTAACCGCTAAGCCACGGGGCCGGCCCTGTTCAGTTCATTTTAAACAAAGGATATGTTTATGGTCCCTCTTTTGTATAATTTGGACTTGGTAAACCAGTGATGACCCAATATTATAGTTTTCCCTTAATATATCCTGGGATTTTGCTGTCTTGAAACATCTAAGGGCAAATCTGGAAAACTCCTATGCTGGCCAGATGGAGTCATCTATGGGAAGATGAGGCTTACATAAGACAGGCAAAATCCTTGACTCTTTCCCAAAATGGTACTAGGAAAACACTATAAATCCACAATAAGGACCTCAAGAGAAGATTTCTCAGGCACTTATAAAAAGCCCCTATAAGCAAACCTTTGGCAATTTGGAAGTATAGACCCAATCCCTCCCCTAGATCATTTTGGGGAAAGTATAAGTATGGACTGAAAAATCCTGGCCTGTAAAAATCCAGGTCAAAAGGAGATTAAAGGAATAGATTTGAACAGTTATTCTGTGGAATTATTAGGAAAAAAAACACTGCCAGTCATTGGTCAGTCAGTTTAGAAATTATCTTAGAAATTATCTTTGGTGTGCAAGTAATAGACTTGAAATTGCTTTTGAAATCTCTCCAAGACTGTCCCTCCCATTCAGGCTTCATATCACCATCTAGTGATTTAAGTTGTGAAAACTCCAATTTTCCTTTTAGTCTTTTTTTTTTTTTTTTTTTTTTTTTTTGGTGAGGAAGATTTGCCCTAACATCCTTTGGCAATCTTCCTCTGTTGTTTTTTTTTTTTTTGGCTTGAGGAAGATTAGCCCTGAGCTAACGTCTGTGTCAATCTCCCCCTATTTTGTATGTGGGATGCCTCCACAGCATGACTGATGAGTAGGTCCGCACCCGGAATCAGAACCCCTGAACCCGGGCTGCCCAAGCTGAGTGCATGGAACTTTAACAACTCGGCCACGGGGCCAGCCCTAACTTAGTTTTTAAGGCTAAAATGCTAGGCACTTTCCAAAATCACCCTCCACCTTGCCACTTATGATACATGGGTGGCAGTAGCCCTTTTCTCATGCAATACTCATAATAGAACCAAAACTTTATTGGGAAAAATTCCCATCTCAGGAAACAGAAAGACTGTAAGAGTTAAAATATTGCCTTAGGAGGGAGACAAGGCATACTTGGGTCACAAGTTAAACTTTACAAAAAAATAAAAGGTAACAGGGCACCTCTGTTGCACAATGAATAGAGCTCAAGTTTCCAGTCACCTCTTCATTGTTCACTCCTATCTCAATGACATCATTGTACATATTAAGCTCAACCTCCTACCAAATGGACCCACTCTTTATAGAGTAGGATGATGATGGGAAATAGCATTTGGAGTAGAAATAAACAGCAGATAATAATCCATAATTGTTTTTAATCTTGAGGATGAGTCACCCCTAATTTATTTCCAAATTTCTTCTGTCATAAGCTGTTCATTTCTTCACTTTGAAAATCACCAGATTAACACTGCCAAAGGCAGGTAGGAAATCATCCAAGAGGACAAGTCAGAGGTATCACATGGTGAGTGGCTGAGAAACTGGGAACAAGACAATCCTCAGGAAAGTCTCTTTTTTGTCCCAGCAAAGGCACCAATGTGTGAACCTAATTCACACTTTCATTATTCCAATCAGGTTATTTTTATATCAGTATTATTTTAAAGATTTTATTTATTTATTTTTTTCCCCCAAAGCCCCAGTAGATAGTTGTATGTCATAGCTGCACATCCTTTTAGTTGCTGTATGTGGGATGCGGCCTCAGCATGGCTGGAGGAGCGGTGTCGTCAGTGCGCGCCCGGGATCCGAACCCGGGCCGCCAGCAGCGGAGCGCATGCACTTAACCGCTAAGCCACGGGGCCCGCCCAATATCAGTATTATTTTAGAACAAGACTTGGTGGGGGTTGTTTATTTCCTAGGAAATTCTGTCCATCACTTTGCACATAAGATATTCAAGTAGGTCTAACTCCAGAATTCATTTAAACCAAGGAATTATATTCCTTTTACCTCTCCTTTTTAATATTTTCACATACTTTCTTTAGTCCTAAATCTTCCTTCTGTACAAGGAATTTCAAAGCAGAAAGGTCAGACAGACATTCTAACATCATGATCATAAGAAATGGGATCTATTTAGACGTGAGCTGTCAAAAGCTGGGTGAATCTCCTTTGTCCATCAATCTATCAGGGTCTTTAGATCTCCTATAAAGTGTAAGCTTGCTATTTTGTTTATATCTGACTTGTCTTCTTTAAGTTGATTGGGTTCTTAAACCCATTTAGCCTCTAACTCCTACTCAGGGTTGGAAATAGGAGACTGGGGTCCAGATGTTCTCCCTAGGAACTAGGCCCAAGTCATAATCCAGTTATTGCAGAAAGACTAAAGATGAAGGTTTCAGATTGTCCCTAATATTCTCTTAAAAACACAAAGCTTCAAACTCATATTGGTAGCCATTTACTTATGTCAGACCATTCCCCAACTTAAATTTACTCTTTTTTATAATTTTATTTATTTATTTTTTTCCCCCCAAAGCCCCAATAGATAGTTGTATGTCATAGCTGCACATCCTTCTAGTTGCTGTATGTGGGAGGCGGCCTCAGCATGGCCAGAGAAGCGGTGCGTCGGGGCGCGCCTGGATCCCAACCTGGGCCGCCAGCAGCAGAGCGCGGGCACTTAACCGCTAAGCCACAGGGCCGGCCCTAAATTTACTCTTTACACTTGCCTCAGATTATGCCTACATAGGCAGCACAGTAGAAAAGCTAAAATACTATCCAAATAATTCAGGACAAACAAATATTATTTTCATTTGAAATCTCTAGATAATTGAAACAAAAAGTGTTCTGGCTAGATGCCATTTTCCCCTTTGCTTTGATTTTATAGGCACAATCATAAATGTCTGCAACCAGTGAGCTTTCCAATGAGTAGCGCTCAGCCTGGAGTTCAACAGATAATAGGGAATTCTTGTCTTGGTTTTGGTTTAGTTAATAAATTTGCAAATGAATCAAGATATTCTGGCACAGCCCCAACCCTTCTAAAACACACAGATTAAATGTCAGTTTGTGACAAGTGTCCACACACTCAATCACGCTAGATGATGGAACTGTGTAGGGGGTGGTGGAGGGGGAAAGTTTGTCACGACTCCTTCCGAAAGTTTCCCTCCTCCCCACCTTCACATTAGCTAAAATGAGTGAGCATCAGCTCCTGACGCATGCGGTCAGCCTCTAGGTCCAGGGACTCCATGTGCTCATATTCTTCCTCAGGAGGCTGTTCCATGGGTCCTGTCATTGGAGAGGACCAAACATCCATCCCATGCTCCAAGGAGATGTTGTGGAGGACACAACAAGCCAAGATGATGTGGCTGGACTTCTCGGGTGAGTACTGCAGAGCGCCCTTGGATCCATCCAGGCAGCGGAATCGGGAGCAGAGGGTTCGGAAAGTCTTCTCAATCACACTGTGAGTTGCAGAATGGGCCATATTATAGCGATATTCGGCTGGAGTTTCAGGAATGTGAAGTGGGGTCATGAGCCAGGTACGGAGAAAGAAGGAACTGTCTCCTGTGGGGAAGGCCCAAGGAAATCATAAATGATTATAATTGGAATACAAACAAAAAGGAAAATTCAGGAACATACACAGAGAATGGACAAAAAAATGTAACAGTCCCTGGAGCCAAAGTGTACCAGAAAAACCAAAAGGGAAATGCTGTGGTAAAGAGAAGGCATGCCAGTGTCATGGGCAGGAAGACATGAGTCTTGGCTGGAAATATTTTTGGTTAAAACCAACAGAGAAAAAGGCTGATAGCTAAAGAAAGCCAAGTCTGAAAGAATGTAGGAAGGAGATGAAGGCGCTGGAGGAAATAAAATCCCTGGGTTTTCTGAATTCAGAGATATTCTTCTTTAATAAAAGGTTAGTAAAAACTATCACATAATAAGCCAACCTTCAAAATCTCTAAAGGGCAAGAATGCAAGAGAGAAAAAGAGAATTCTGCCAGGAGATCTCAAACCCTTGGGAGGAAAATTTCTGACTTTACCATTAAAATGTCAGGTCTGAAAGCACTACCTAGGGATTTCAGAGTATTTCATGGACAATAATCATTCATTCTCCCAGTACTAAGAAGAATAAAAGTCTCAGCATCTGTGACAGAGATCAGAACTCAGGTGTTCTGCCTCCCTAGATATTACTTTCACTAGAACCATGCCTTTGTAATAAAGGAGCTGGTAGAATTTCACATGAACAAGGACAGCATAAATATAATGATGCAGGGGCCGGCCCGGTGGCAGAGCGGTTAAGTGCGCGCGCTCCGTCGCTGGCGGCCGGGGTTCGGATCCCCGGCGCGCACCGACACACCACTTGTCAGGCCGTGCTGTGGCGGCGTCTCATATAAAGTAGAGGAAGATGGGCATGGATGTTAGCCCAGGGCCAGTCTTCCTCAGCAAAAAGAGGAGGATTGGCATCGGATGTTAGCTCAGGGCCGATCTTCCTCACAAAAAGAAAAAAAAAATATATAATGATGCAAATCGTAATAGTCAGTGATAAGGAAATAAAATCAGAAGTCAATTAAAATAATATACACGAGACGTTTCCCTTAGGCGACTTCCTTATCAAATGATCCTGGGGAGTGCTAAAAACAAAACAAAAACTGGGGTGCAATGTCCTATTACAACAGTATAATGTTTCTATAATGTTTAGTTTTCCTGACACTACATCTGGCAGACGAAATGTCTCACACAGAGGCACAACCTCCTAGAAATACAAACAGGCCCTAGGAGTACCAACTTGCACAATCACCATCAATTCAGTAAATAGTTACGGTCTGTTCAGAGACTGCTAGGCGTTATTCCAAAACATATAGGACTCCTTTCTTTTAGAAGGTTACATTTCCAAGAACTGGATTAATTTTAATTAAAAAAAATTATTTTATTGAGATGTAATTGACATATAACATTGTATTAGTTTTAGATGTACTAGATTAAGTTTTTTTTTTTTTGGTGAGGAAGATTAGCCCTGAGCTAACATCTGTCGCCAATCCTCCTCTTTTTGCTGAGGAAGACTGGCCCTGGGCTAACATCTGTGCCCATCTTCCTCCATTTTATATGGGACACCACCACAGCATGGCTTGACACGCAGTGCGTCGGTGCATGCCTGGGATTCGAACTCATGAACCCCGGGCCGGCCCTGTACTGGATTACCTTTTTTTTTTTTTGGCAGGGAAAGATTCACCCTGAGCTAACATCTGTCGCCAATCTTTCTCTTTTTTTTGCTTAAGGAAGATTAGCCCTGAGCTAACATCTGTGCCAATCTCCTTCTATTTTTGTATGTAGGTCGCCACCATACCATAGCTGACAAGTGGTGTAGGTCCACGCCCAGGATCCGAACCCGCAAACCCAGGCCGCGAAAGCAGAGCGCACTGAACTTAATCACTATGCCACAGGGCCAGCCCCTCTTTTTTTTTTTAACTCCCCAAAGCCCCAGTACATGGTTGTATATCCTAGTTGTAAGTCCTTCTAGTTCTTCCATGTGAGCCGCTGCCACAGCATGGCAACTGACAGACAGGCGGTGTGGTTCCATGACCAGGAAATGAACTCCGGCCACTGAAGCAGTGAGAGTGCGGAACTTTAACCACTAGGCCATCAGGGCTGGCTCTGGATTAACTTTAAACATCTAAGAAGTCTCACAAAGTTTTCAAATTTTATTTTCAGCTGACTGCCTCCCCCAAGTACAACCTATTTTAATTGAACTCACCCCTACTAAATATTGAATTTAAGAAACTGATGTTATAAATAATAATGAAAATAATATCTATGACTCATTGAATACATATTATGTAGCAGGCACTGTGCTGGGCACTTTAAAAATATTATCTCTTATTATCCAATCCCAACTCGGCCAGGTTAGATATTATTGAACTCATTTTACAAATGAGAAGATCAAAGTATATGATCCTTTGATATGTCAGGCAAAGGAAGAAGGAGCTAGTCACTAAATGCTAATGTCAGACTCAGAGTTGCTAAAACAATGGTGTAATGCTGTAAAAGAGAATAATACAGACATTTAAGATCAATGCCAGGGCCGGCCCCGTGGCTTAGCGGTTAAGTGCGTGCGCTCCGATGCAGGCTGCCCGGGGTTCGGATCCCGGGCGCGCACAGACGCACTGCATCTCCGGCCATGCTGAGGCCGCGTCCCACATACAGCAACTAGAAGAATGTGCAACTATGACTTACAACTATCGCTTGGGGCTTTAGGGGAAAAATAAATAAATTAAAAAAAAAAATTTTTTTAAGATCAATGCCAAAGCACAGAGATACTAAATGATATTTGTTAAACATTTCTCTAAGAAACAGTATGGGCCTTAAATGGGGAAACATACAGGACAAGCTAGTCAATGTAGACCTTTTATAAAATGCTCCATCGTCATTAACTGGTTATAATCCAAGCACCACTGGAAGACAGACACTCGGGAGGGGATTAGGCTCAGAATTGCTAAACAGATTACAATTGCTTACACGATCAGTTATCCATAAGACATTCTGGCAGATCTTACCCAAAGCTGCTTAACAGGACTAGGCCAAGAGCTGAAGAAATAAGCATTCAGGCTGAACTGTTTGCAGAAACAGGTACATTTAGAGAAGGGGAATTAGGTAATGCACTCTGAAGGGACAGATAAGAATGAGGACACAAAGGGACGACACCTATGGTGAAAATATGCTAAAAAAAACAAAGAGGATGGGCCTGCCCCGTGGCTTAGCGGTTAAGCACGTGCGCTCCGCTGCTGGCGGCCGGGGTTCAGATCCCGGGCGCGCACCGACGCACCGCTTCTCCGGCCATGCTGAGGCCGTGTCCCACGTACAGCAACTAGAAGGATGTGCCACTATGACATACAACTATCTACTGGGGCTTTAGGGAAAAAAAAGGGGGAGGATTGGCAATAGATGTTAGCTCAGAGCCGGTCTTCCTCAGCAAAAAGAGGAGGATTAGCATGGATGTTAGCTCAGGGCTGATCTTCCTCACAAAAATAAAAAAAAACGAAGAGGAATCACAGCTAATTCTAGATTTGGCAAATCTAGAACTATTCCACAAATCTAGTTGTGTAAAGATACAATCAGCCATCTTCTCTCTCTCTCTCTCTTTCTAATATCTTATCATTCTTCATAATCCTGCCAATCTTCCCCTGCATTACCCCATTGTCCACACATTCTCTAGAGACCAGTGTTTTCCAGACTTATCTATTTGTACAGATCATTTAGGGCACCTGTTAAAAATGGATGTCTAGATTCTTTCCTTGAAGATTCTCATTCCCAAAGTTTGAGGTGGGGCCCAGTGATGTACATTTTTAATAAATTCCCCAGATGAGTCTTTTGATCTGGAAAATTTATGAAACACTATACTAGCTCAGGAGTCTTCAAACTAGTTTTCCTGTTAGAGCTCATGGAGGTTTTCCAAAGGGTATGTGCGAGAACTGACAGTACTCAGGGAATCAGTTTCCACATGTGTATACTTTTCCAGCATCCTTAGTGCCTAGCATGTGGCCTGGTACCAAAACTGGCCTTAATCAACATTTGTTAAATGTTGTTGCAATATCCATCTCTCCCAACTTCGACTCCTCCTGTAAAGAGGGGAATCAGAAAAGTATATAAAAATTTGTCACAGCTTTTACTGATTTTCAACTATGTCCTGTAAACAACTCAAAAAACTTTAAAGCCATAATTCCAACTGAATCTGGGGTCCCAAGGAAGGAAAAGAAAATCAGTAATTCCTACATGGCCTTGAAGTCTTTAACAAAAGGAATATTTGCCAAATAAAGTAACTCCTCATATATCTAGTTTTAAAACTTAAACACAAATGACTTAGATATTCTGTGCCTTAATTTCCTCAGCTGTAATAATGTTGAGAATATTAGTATGTAACTCCTTAAGAGTATTTATAAGGATGAAGTGAGATAATCCAATGCAAAGTGCTTACAACATCGCCTGACAAATTCTATGCGCTCGGTAAGTTTTAGTGGGCTTTATAGTTAGGGTACCCAAGTGATTTCATGAGAAATGAGCTTGGAACCCGAGTATTCCTACAGCTGCAGAAGTAGCTAGAGGAGACACTTGCAAAACAGATTTTCCTTCACTTCTTAGTGTGAGTTGTATGAAAATGAAATTTGACAGTTCAAAGTGGGTACGAGGTGTGATTAAGATAAAGGTCCAGTAAATAGAAGGTGAAAACGGTATGTAGAACCAACAACTCAAGAAACTCACTAAGTTCCAAGACGTCACACATGGCACCCTGGGAGCTCTAAACCAGTGTGACAGCAGTCTCTTGGAACAGGGGACGATTCAAGTGCCAGTAAGCACATTAAAGAGAAATAATTCCCAAGCGTCTACTACATGTTAAACACTGTTATGAGCATGTGCAGTGCAGATATGATTAGTGGTTTTGAAAGAGAGGTCTTCCAATCTTTAATGCATCTTTTCATCTTTCAATAATATGTTGTATACAAGATAACCCTTATACGGTTGCTCATATAAGAGTAGCACTTTAAGAAAAAAAAAAAAAACCCTAAGCGGTCAGGTTCAAGGGTTTTATCACTGTTAACTAACTGTATTCCTCACAGCTCTACAGTCACTCCAGTTTGCACTATTCTATATTGAATGGGTTCTTGTCCTACTCATATCACTAAGCCAGGCTTTGCAATGGCACTTGGGCAGATTTGTGAAGTGAGTTTCTATAAGAACTGTGTAAGTGCACTGTCTGCTATCATTTTCATATAGACATCAAAGTGACAATCACCAACGGCAAAAATCATATCTCATATTTGTACTTTATGGTGAACTTTCATATACATTAGTTAATCTTAACAATAGGTATTACTGCTGTTGGCCTTATTTTCACCATTTTAGAGATGATAAAAATTAAGGCTCAACTGTATGGATGTACACATTTAACCAGATCTCTACCAATAAGTATTTCAACTGTATTTAAGGGGAATGTTTTTGTAGGGTTGTCGTTTGCAACTACAAAACACTGCTGCAATGCAAATTTTTCTATGTAATTTTGTTTTATACCACCGATGTTCATATTTATGAGCATGTACTTCCAAGATAAATTCTTAGAAGTGGAAGAGCTGGGTCAAATAATATGTTTTTAAATTTTAATAATTAAATGTCGATTAAAAAAAATCAAGGCTCAGAGAGTGCTCACCTGAGGTCTCATTAAAGAAAGGATAGGACTTGGGGCTGACCACATGGCCTAGAGGTTAACCTCAGCGTGCTGCGCTTCAGCAGCCGAGGTTCGATTCTCAGGTGTGGACCTATATCACTTGTTGGCAGCCATGCTGTGGCAGTGACCCACATACAAAAAAGAGGAAGAATGGCACAGATGTTAGCTCAGGGAGAATCTTTCTCAGCAAAAAAAAAAAAGAAAGACAGGACTGACACTCAGGTCTATAGACTCCCTTATTTCATTCTACTCTGCTACATAATTTTTCTGTGGCTATAAGATGAAGCATTTATACATCTGCAAACTTACCAAGAAGCCAGCTATCTTTGTGCATTCCAGCTTCAAACTGACTTCTGAGAGAAGACTGCTGCAGCACAGCATAGTCCTGTAGGCTACCTGGCCAGTTTGTCTCCACGGTCATCAGTGCCCCTCTGATGTCACACACCATCAGGCAATTTAAAGAATGCAGACCTTTGCGGTTCACATAGGAGAGGTCTTCAGCATTTGGTGCCTTGATTGCCACATGGATACAATCAACCACTCCTATCACCCCTGGCATCCCTGCCAACCCATAGAATTCATCCTTCAGAGCCTGCATGGAGGCTTCATCAGCTGGAAAGTGAATGAACTGCGAGGCTCTTTCCACAAGTGCTTCCGTGACATTGGCAACACATCGACTCATAGATGCCTGACTGATACCAATAGCATCTCCCATTCTAGTCTGGAAAGAACCTGAGGTATAAAAGCCCAGTGCTGCAAGGATCTGTGTCTCTGGGCTAATAGCCCTGGATCTCTGAGTAGGTCTAGAAAGACTTGCCCCCAAGAGCTCCACCAAGTAATAAATGAACTGTCGAGGAAACCCATACATGGACATCAAGTATTCATCGGTCACATCATCCAGCTTAAAGCGGTCCAGTGTCCGGTGACCTCGGCCATATAGCAAGAGATCACAGTCAAGCACTGTTATTGGTATAGCCATGGTACATGTAAGTGTTGTCTCTCCTTCCCTCTGCTACTTTTCCTGAACTCTTCCCAGTGAAGATGTTGGTGCAAGAAGATATGTAAGGAAGTGTCAGAATTCAACAGCTAACCATCAGTTAAATGGCTCTGGCATTTATAATCTTCTCTCTGTAAAGGTTAAAAGAAAAAACATTAGAAACCTACCAAAGACTTTAAAGTGATTCAAAGGCTACACCAGCTCCTTTTCTCAAATTTTCATTTGGTTCAAGCAAGAGGTACAATACCTGTAATCTGGGTTTTTCTCCAACAACTCATGGCCTCATGACAGGCTTGCTTTGGCTTAAAGGATAATGGGAGTTGAATTTCGGTGGCTCATTTAATGCCTGGCATTTGAACTGGGAAGAGCAAAAGATTAATGGAGGTGATGGCATAATTATCAACAAAGTAAAAGAGGTCTGCTCCTAACTATACAGGCCACCAAGCAGCTGACATAAGTCATAACTACCCGGCGCAGGGATTAGTCATCGCGAGTTTCATTATCCAAAGCCCTCTGGCTCCACCTGATAAGTACAAGACGGATGTAGGGGGTGCTCAAACCAGTCTAACAAGGAAGAAGGGGGCAAAAAATGCCCACGACTCAGCTTGGTGTACGTAGATGGTGTGCTCTAACAAGTTTTCCTCTCATCCCAGGAAATCCAAATTGTGAGGCTATGGGCTAGGAAGAAGGAAAGATTAGACAGGTTGGAAGGAAGGCGCGAAAGAAGAGGCTGAGAGAGTAAGGGTTAGGAGGCGACTCTGCCGCTTTTAGAAGGCACCTTAGAAATGGATACGGAAGTCTGATTGCGCCGGCCACTCAAGTCAGGCAAGGCCGGTCACCCACCTCTCGGCGGCAGCCAGGTTACAAGCCGCACTCCCCGCCCACCTAGCAGGATCCGCCCTCCTCCGGAACCGGCGGCGGCGCACCAGCTGCCACGGCACTCAGCAGGGCACCGCCCCTCTGCGTCAGCGTCCACCCCACGCCGCGTCCTCGCTGCCGCTGCCGCCGCCGCCGCCGCGACCTGCGGTTCGCCGGCGCACATTCCACATGCGGCCCAAACGTTCTCGCTCTTCAAAAACATCCCTCTCTACGCCTTTACTTTCTTCTGAGGTGCTTGGGAAAATTGGATAAAAAGACTTATATGGAAAGGAAGTCAATTTTTATGGGAATGTAGAAGAGGAAAGAGGCTAAATACGGCGTCCATACTGTAGCGAAAGTGCGGCTGAGGTTAGGCAGCTGTATTTCCCTCATGGCCCTCCCCCTCACCCTCCGCCTTCACCGAAGCGAATGAAAACAAACACTAATGATGGCGGCGCCGGGAAGCGACCGGCTGCTGGGTCTACAGCAGGAGTGATCGCTTGAGCTGTGAGGGGAGCCTTGAAGAGCGCTGGTCGACGGGAGTGCGACAACTCGCGCGGTCCTGGAAGCGAAACACCTGGGGCCTGCGAGCCACGAGCGTCCTGAGGCGTGAGGTTATCTGTCTGTGACCCGTGCTGTCACTGCAGCTCCGGAGCGCGGAGCCCTCAGCCAGGAGGCGCAGCTGGCCGGCCCCAGGCCCCGGCCTCCGTAATGAGAGCTCCGAGCCACTCTCTGTGTCGCAGCTTCGCAGGTACTAACTTTAGGGGGGATACCCCCAGATCTCTCAGCGCCCCCGGGTGGGAGGCAATGGATCTGCGGCCTGTCGGGTACCTCCTTGTGAAGCCGAAGCCGGCTAGCCACAATTCAGTCCCTTGAGCTTTCTTGGGGGAAGGCGGATTGGTGTAGGCCCCATTGGCCCTTAATTGTTTCCATTCTTTACAAAGATCCTCAGACCTTTCGTCTTTATTTTCTTAGCTCTTTGGGTTAAGTCGCAAGGCTTTTGGAGGTAATTTGTGGGGCCATAACTCCGGGGTTGGGTACCAATATGAGTGAGGTAGGTTTTCATTCAATCAAGATTTGTTGAGTGCCAAATATGTACTCCGCGTGTAGGTAAGGGTGACTGTTGACTAGTGAAAAAAGGGACACAAGGTTCACGACTGTCTTCTTACTGGCAGTGGAACGGCCTGTGGAAACCTGCGATCCATTCTCATTAAATAAATCTCTCGGTGAGTGGCTAAGCACCTTCTTGGGTTCATCAGTAACTCATCTCAGTTTTCACTTGCCCGGTCAGTTAGTTCCCAGTTTGCCTGGTCAGTTCAGCCTAGCATTTCACTTTTAGTATGTCTTTCTCTTCTGGCCATCCCACAGCTGGAGAGAAAGACAGAGAGAGAGGCTCAAACTCAATAAATTAACTTCCAGGTTTTTGTGTATTGTTTTATGAGTATTAGTCCTTTTCATGTGTGGATATGTGGCTCCAACTAAATTACAAATTATTTTGTTTTCGACTCCATTTTTCAGCTCAGCAAAGTCTTAAATGCTTGTGGAATGGAATCTTGACTTAATATTTTTAATACACAGTGCATGATAAATAGGTGTGGAAGCAAGTGTCACATATACTGATCTGTATAGTAAGATGTGTGTAGTTAATTCATGCATTATTTTCAAATTGTATGCCTTTGGGTATAAGCTTAAGTAGGCTAGCGCAACTTTCAAGATTTACATTTCATAAAAATTGCAAACCACTGGATTTTCCATTACTGTACTTACACCTAACAGTTCTTATTGTATATTTGTATTTTTTTCCCTCAAGCGTAGGTATTAAAATGGAAGCAAAAACTACAGATTTTCAGCTACTAAACAGTCCAACTTATATTGTTTTATTTAAGGACTACAAATCAGCTGGACATAGTGGAGTCCTACCATATAAGCATACTGGAATTGTCCTGTGTGGAGGTGGGGGCAAGAAATCTCTTTTTTTCCATTATCTTTCCTGCCCAAATCTGCCCAACTGCATTAGCGTATGACCTCCATGACTCAGAGCAGGGTGTGTGTGGCCTAAATGCAAAAAGAAGCCTGAAACATTAATTTTTGAGCTTCCAAGACCCAAGTCTTACTATGTAAGTGATTTTTCAAAGATAATTTTGACTATTCAGAAAATGCAACTACTGCAGAATTTATGGCACCCACTCAAATAAGGTGCATTCCCAATACTTTGCAATTATATTTTGCTCAAGTGGGAGTGGAAGATGTTTATTTCAGAATCTTTATCTAGAGAGAAGTTATTTAATCCTAGAAATCCCTAAAACTTTCATTTTAAAATATTTCTTTTGCTTTTTAAACACTTTTTACTTTGTTATAGAAGAGATGAGTAATTACATTCATAACACTCTGGTTGAAGTGCTGTGTAGAGAATGAAGAGTACACCTAGGGGCCAGCTCCGTGGCTTAGCGGTTAAGTGTGCGCGCTCTGATGCTGGCGGCCCGGGTTCGGATCCCGGGAGCGCCCCGAGGCACCACTTCTCCATCCAACGTGAGGCCGAGTCCCACGTACAGCAACTAGAAGGATGTGAACCTATGACATACAACTATCTACTGGGGCTTTGGGGGGAAAAAACTGAATAAATAAAATCTTTAAAAAAAAAAAAAAAAAAGAGTACACCTAAAAAATTTCTCACTGTTATGACCCTTTATTATTCAACTTAAGTTTTTTTTTTTTGGGTGTTTTTGTTTGTTTGTTTGTTTTGGTGAGGAAGACTGGCCCTGAGCTAACATCTGTGCCAATCTTCCTCTTTTTTGTACGTGGGATGCCGCCACAGCATGGCTTGATGAGTGGTGTGTAGGTCCCTGGTATGTAGGTCTGTGCCCCAGATCTGAAATAGGCAAACCCTGCCTGGGCTGCTGACGGAGAGCTCGTGAACTTAACCACTATGCCACTGGGCCGGCCCTTGTTTTTTTTTTTAATGGAAGAAAAGTGCATATAGAGGCTTGCTGATTAAGAAATGCGGACTATTCAGATAATATTCCAGCTAGCATATTGCTTAAGACATTTTTAGCTTGTGTGTTGAGATTCTTACAATATGTATACTTTACTAAAAGTTTATTCTTGAAGAAAGCTTACCTAAACTTTATGTGTGGATGATTTGGAAGTAATTTCTAGCTTGGGGTGTTGAGCTCAGTAAGATAAATATCCATAAGGCACCATTTTTTCATACATGGATTTAGTAGAGGAAATGGGGCATGGGATTATGTTGGTCCTTGCTTGGTCTCCGTCAAATTGCAGAGACCAATAAGAACTGCAAGTAGTCCCTGATAGGATAAAGGCAGTGTCGCCAGAAAGAATGCTAAGGAGGCTATCTAGTCCTTACTGCCCAGGGGGAATTAAGAAACTTTTCTTTCTTTTTTTTTTTTTTATGAGGAAGATCAGCCCTGAGGTAACATCTGATGCCAATCCTCCTCTTTTTGCTGAGGAAGATTGGCCCTGGGCTAACATCCGTGCCCATCTTCCTCTACTTTATACGGGACGCTGCCACAGCATGGCTTAAGCGGTGCATCGGTGCACGCCCGGGATCCGAACCTGTGAACCCTGGGCCGCAGAAGCAGAGCGCGCACACTTAACTGCTGCACCACCGGGCTGGCCCCAAGAAACTTAAAGTTTGGGTTTTAGATCTTAAAAGGATTTTAAATCCTTAAAGCGATTTTTAATTAATTTTAAATAGTTGTTTTTAACCATAGAGTAAATGTGGTCCAGTTTATTAGAAAAATCCTCTAAATGTCAGTGTAGGTGGCACAGGAAATTTGTCTTGTGCTAGTGGTGTCCCCCATATACCCTTGGTTACAAGAGAGGGGATAGGATTGTGAATCACCACTACTTAGAAAAACAATTAACATATACAGTTGACTGTTGGTCAATAGTATCTTCTTAGTAAAAGTAAAGGTAAATAAACAACTTATAGAAGTGGTAGCTTAGTATTGTTATTTTGGAAAATACTGCTTTCATTTTTGACTTTTTTTTTTTTTTAAAGATTTATTTATTTATTTTCCCCCCAAAGCCCCAGTAGATAGTTGTATGTCATAGCTGCACATTCTTCTAGTTGCTGTATGTGGGACGCGGCCTCAGCATGGCCGGAGAAGCGGTGCGTCGGTGCGCGCCCGGGGATCCGAACCCGGGCCGCCAGCAGCGGAGCGCGCGCACCCAACCGCTAAGCCACGGGGCCGGCCCTCATTTTTGACTTTTGATTCATACAAATGTGAAAGAAATACAAAGTTAAAAATCATTTTATATTCTTTTTATTCTTAAGGTTTATTTTTTTTTCCCTCCAATTCCTTCTGTATTGCCCATAGCTATTAGGTCAGTAGGAGAGAGAGAATGTTGAGAAATACTTGTTGAAATTTAGATGTCCTGTTTAAAATATAAGTTTAAGGGTGTTTTTTTACCCCTTATAGTATTTCTGTTGGAATTTTCAAGAAACCAGATATTGGCCTGATTTATTCTTTGGACTGGTTTTTAAATTGTTCCTGGTTAATTAAGAAGGGCTTTTATCTTTATTCCTGCCTCCCATTTTCTTTTATTTTACTTTCTTGTTTCTTAAGTAGAAAACTTATGTCTTTTTTAATTATAAAGACATTTAAGGCTATACATTTTCCTCTGAATTCTCCTTTTGCTGTATCTTACTTGTTTTGATGTCAAATAGTCTCCATTTTGTTAATTTCTAGATAATTTGTAACTTTGGTTTTTATTTCAGTGTTTATTACAAAAAGCTTCTTAATGTATACATGGTTAACTTTTTATTATATATTTCTAGTTTGCTGGATTATGGGCAATGACATCTTGGATTTTTTTTTTTACCGTCAAGAGCATGATCAATTTATAGTGTCCCTTGACCCTGAAAAGAGTGTGAAAGTTATAGATAGATAAATAAGAGCTTTATTGAGGATCTCCTGTGTGGCAAATACTCTTTATGGGAACTATCTCATTTAATCTTCACCCCAATCCTGTGAGGTAGGTATTATTTATTGCCATTTTATAAGAAAGGGATCTGAGGTACAGAAGGATTGACTTGCCCTATATACCCTTACATATATATTAGACTTGGTTTTGTTATTCAGATTCTCTATAATTTTTATTTATGTCTACTTGAGCTTTCAAAGAAGTATGTTGAATCTTCAGATATAGTTTTGGTTTTATCAAGCTCTCCTGGTATCTCTAGCAATTTTTGCTTCATGTATCTTATTGCTATATTCCTTATGTATAAAGGTTTATGGCTATTATATTTTCAGATTATTTTATCATTGCTCAATATCTCTTTTAACCTCCTTTCATCACTTTTGGCCTGAAATTCTGTTATAAATATTGCCACTTCTGCTTTCTTTTTCTTTCTTTCTTCTTCCTCTTTTTTTTTTTTTAAACTGAGTATATCTCTGCTTATTTCTTTATTTTCAAACTTTCTTAGTAACTCTATTAGGTAGGAAGACTATTTCAATTGTCTTGTCAACAGAAAAATTTCAGCTTTTCTATTCTGTTTCTCATTTGTCTACAAAGAACTTTCTAAATGGAAAAAAGGATCTTTATAATTTAATAATAACTCTGATGCCTAGAAAGGGGCAAAATTACTATTTTGTTCTATTTGCAGTTGAACTTGTACTTAACTATTTTTTTCTTGTTAACTGTTCCTAATTTTCCACATTGAGCTTTTAAGCCTGAATCCAAAACATTAAAAAACTCTATGTTAAAAATTGGAAAACATAGGGGCTGGCCCAGTGGCATAGTGGTTAAGTTTGTGCGCTCCGCTTCGGCAGCCCAGGGATCACAGGTTCGGACCCTGGGTGCAGACCTACACACCGCTTATCAGGCCCTGCTGTGGCAGGCGTCCCACATACAAAGTAGAAGAAGATGGGCACGGATGTTAGCCAAGGGTCAATCTTCCTCAGCAAAAAGGGGAGGATTGGCAACAGATGTTAGCTCAGGGCTAATCTTCCTCACAAAAAAAAAAAAAAATTGGAAAACATAGAAATTATTTTTTCAGTAATTGTTGTTAACTTTTCCCAGTTTTAAGAGCTAGAGGTATTATCTGGAGTCATTTTTATATGATCTCTTGCCAAATTATTCAGTTGTTTCTTTGAAATTATTTGCCCTTTGCTTCATTTTTTGACTGTGTCACCTTAATTCACTGTTATCACCAACTCCCATCTGGATTACTGAAATAGCTTTCAGCTCGTCTCTCTGTTTCTAGTCCCTTTGCTTCATCTCCCCCTCTCTATATTCAGATTAATGTCCCTAAATCTTTACCTACAGAAGAATCTGCATTGACTCCCTGCTAATCTACTATTAGAATCTCTTTTGCTCACTTTCCTGACTCCCTAGTAATCGGGCCAAACCATACTTATCCACTTTATTTTTCTTTACCCCTTCACATGAAAATTCTCAGCTATATATTTCCTAATTTTGCTTCCCCGCATTCTTTCTCCTCTCCCTCTGGGACTCCAATTACACGTATGGTAGACTTTTCCCTTTGTCCTCAATGTCTCAGGTACCTCATGTCTCATTTTGTACCTTTTTTCACAATGTGATTAAATACTTTAAATAGTGCCCTTTCACTCTCAAAAGTATCCCAAGAATGTATAGTCATTCCATGTCTCTTGTACACTTTTTTCTATTTTCCATCTTTTTGCCTCTCTGTACTTTCTTCTGGAGATTTTCTTTTGTCCTATATTCCTTTTCAATATTTTTATCTTCTGCTAGTTTAATCTGCTGTTAGACTCAACCACTGAGTTCTTAATTTAGTGTTTTTTGTTTTTTAGTTCTAGAATTTCTATTTGGTTCATTTTATAGTTTCTAGTTCTCTGCCAAAATTCTTAATTTTTTGCTTTATTTAATTGGACATATTAAGCATAGTAATTTTGAAGTCTGTGTCTGGTAATTCTATTAATATGTTTCTAATGTCTGTTGTATCTGTTGGATTTTGGTCATATGGGTTTGCCTCCATGAATGCCTAGTTTATTTTAATATGTACTAGATATTATATATGAAAAATTGTGGAGATATTTTGTGGGCTAGGATGACATTCTTTTCTTCCAGGGAGAAATTACATGTTTCTGGCAGAGGCTAAGGGCAGACATTATCCCACATTGTTGAAGCTGCATGATGCTTAAAATTTTTCATCATAAAAACTTTTAAAAAGTTAGCTTGAAGTCATATAAATTACAACTACATTTATTGTTTTCTGAGCAAAAGAAAATATATCCACTGTTTTTGTAAATTAAAAAATTTTTTAAAAGAATTCAACAATATGGGGCCAGCCCAGTGGCTTAGCGATTAAGTGCGCGCGCTCCGCTACTGGCGGCCTGGGTTCAGATCCCGGGCATGCACCGACGCACGGCTTGTAGGGCCATGCTGAGGTGGTGTCCCACATACAGCAACTAGCAGGATGTGCAACTATGACTTACAACTATCTACTGGGGCTTTGGGGAAAAAAAATGAGGAGGATTGGCAATAGATGTTAGCTCAGGGCCGGTCTGCCTCAGCAAAAAGAGGAGGATTGGCCTGGATGTTGGCTCAGGGCTGATCTTCCTCACACAAAAAAAGAATTCAACAATAGCATGTTTATTGGGGTTATATATTATGGATTAAAAGGGAAAGGAAGAGGCCGGCCCCGTGGCTTAGCGGTTAAGTGCGTGCGCTCCGCTACTGGTGGCCCGGGTTCGGATCCCGGGCACGCACTGGTGCCCCGCTTCTCCGGCCATCCTGAGGCTGCGTCCCACATACAGCAACTAGAAGGATGTGCAACTATGACATACAACTGTCTACTGGGGCTCTGGGGGAAAAAATAAAAATAAAAAAATAAAAGGGAAAGGAGGAACAGAGAAGGACTGTGAAAAACAAAGAAATACTTAGAGACAAAGGAAAAGAAGAAAGACACATAATGTCTGTCATCTCTATCCCTTTCATCCTCATTTTATATCCTAATCTTTTTTTTTTTTTTTTGTGAGGAAGATCAGCCCTGAGCTAACATCCATGCCAATCCTCCTCTTTTTGCCAAGCAGGATTGGCCCTGGGCTAACATCTGTGCCCATCTTTCTCTACTTTATATGGGATCCTGGTACAGCATGGCTTGACATGTGGTGTGTTGGTGCACACCCAGGATCCAAACCTGTGAACCCCAGACCCCCCGCAACGGAGCGCGCACACTTAACCGCTGTGCCACTGGGCCGGCCCCTATATCCTAATCTTAAAATTTAACCCATTACCAAATGTAAAATGGTATGGCTACTTTGGAAAACAGTTTAGCAGTTCTTCAAAAAGTTAAGTGTTGAATTACCATGTGACCAGCATTCCACTTGTAGATATATACCCAAGAAAATTGAAAACATGTTAACACAAAAACTTGTATGTAAATGTTCTTAGCAGAATTATTTATAGTAGCCAAAAAGTGGAGACAACTCAAATGTCCATCAGCTGATGAAGCAGTAAACAAAATGTAGTATATTCACGCAATGGAATATCATTCAGCCATAAAAAGGAATGCAATACTGATACATGCTACAAGATAGATTGAACTTTGAAAACATTATGCTAAGTGAAAGAAGCGAGTCAAAAAATGCCACGTGTTATATGATTTCCTTTATATGAAATGTCCAGAGTAAGCAAGTCCCTGGAGACAAAGCACATTAATGGTTGCCTGGGACTGAGAAGAAGGGGAAATGGGGAGCGACTGATACTGCTTGTGGGATTTCTTTTTAGAGTGACAAAAATGTGGTGATGATTGTATATCCTTGTGAATATACTAAAAATAATCAAATTGTACACTTTAAAATGGTGAATTTTATGGTATGTGAATTATATCTCAGTTTTTTGTGTTTGTTTTCTTTTTTTTTTTTGGTGAGGAAGATTGTCCCTCAGCAGATATTAATCTGTGCCAGTCTTCCTCTGTCTTGTTTGTGGGATGCCGCCACAGCATGGCTTGATGAGCAGTGTGTAGGTCCGCGCCCAGGATCCGAACCCACAAACCCCGGGCAACCAAAGCAGAGCACGCGAACTTAACCACTATGCCACCGGGCCGGCCCTTGTAACTCAGTTTTTAAGAAAAACTATATAAAGTGATTAAAAAAAAAAATTCAACTCATTGCTGGTCTCAACATCCTCAATCAACTCTGCCTCTCCAGTTCAGAAGCTCTAGGTCTGTGTCCCCTCCTTTCCAGTTACTCTCCATTCCTAGTACTGTTCACCTCGTAGTTTTCCAAATCTTCCTCTCCTTGCTACCTTATACTCAGGTATTTACAACTCTGATTCTTTCACACTCACACTGACTCCTGATGATTTGGGCCTTAGTATTCTGTAGCTGCCATAAGTTCTCTTTTACATGGTTAACAAGTTCACAAATAAACATATTTCCTCTTGGCTTGCCCATTCTCCTATCTCAGATGTGTAGTCTCTCATATTGTCTTGTTCTTTTGAGTTCTTGTGTTTCATTTGCATTTGCAGCCTGTAAATTTTTTTTTTTGTGAGGAGATCAGCCCTGTGCTAACATCTGCCAATCCTCCTCTTTTTTTTTTGCTGAGGAAGATTGGCCCTGGACTAACATCTGTGCCCATCTTCCTCCACTTTATATGGGACACCGCCACAGCATGGCTTGCCAAGCGTGCGTTGGTGCGTGCCCGGGATCCGAACTGGCGAACCCCAGGCCACCGCAGCAGAGCGCGCTCACTTAACCACTTGGGGCACCAGGCCAGCCCCAGTAAATTTTTAAATTATGAATTCATCTAGCTAAAAGTTGGGAGGAAGGGTTATGAGTGTAGCCTGGCAGCAGACTGTTGATGATATCCAAGGCTGTGAAAACTTCTCCCAAGGCTCCTTGAGGCTTGCTTCTGCCTGTTTCTAGGGGATTCAATGGTTCTAGACCAGACTTTAGGTTAATTTCTTGGCTTTTTGTTTCCTTACCATGCATATAGGTAGTATAAATTTTGGATCTTTTATCTATGTACTTTACTGACTTATGCTTTTGAAGTTTTGAGAGTGACTTGCCCACCTCTCAACCTTACCATGATAGATAGCAAACCTCCTTATTGCTTCTCTGGGATTCTTCTGGCCTCTGTGATGAAGGAGCACTTGGCTCTGGGGTTTTATGCAGGGGACTGGGTTTCTACCTGCCCCTAAGATGGAGGTCTTGTCCCTTGTCCCCACTCTTGTTCCAATGTGTTTATTAGAAAAACCTGACCTTGCTCCCCATAGGCTTCAGCTTCCTGGCGTCAGCTTCCTTACATCTATGGCTTTGACTTACCTTTTTTTTTTTTCTTGCTGAGGAAGATTCGCCTTGAGCTAACATCTGTGCCTGTCTTCCTCCACTTTATATGTGTGTTGCCACCACAGCATGGCTGATGAGTGGTGTAGGTCCGCGCCCGGGATCTGAACCCACAAACCCAGGGCACCGAAGTGAAGTGCGCTGAACTTAACCAGTACGCCATGGAGCCGGCCCCTGACTTACCTTTTTTCCAGAACCTGGGATTTCACAATCTTTCCAATTTTGCTGTGTATCAAAACCTTTTTATTGTCATATTTTATCTGCATTTTTCTGTGCTTGTAGTGAGAGGGGGTACTGACAACATCAGTTCAGTCTACCTTGTTGCTGAACGTCCCCCTCAGAGATTTTGAACTCATGTTTATCATGGCCCAGTGCATTGAACTCTCCCCCTACTTCACTCTAAGGCAAGGACATCCTGTGATGGGATCTTGGAAGCACAGCTAGAGCAGTCATTCAGATGTTTGGAAAATTGTATTTGAAGTAGGTCTACAAGGAGATAGATCTAATTCTAGAAAATTTTTATGCTAGGTGAAAATCAGTTAAGTTCTCCACCCTGCTATAGACCATTTGATGAGAATGGATTTTGTCTGTTTGTTAAACATTTTTTTTGAAAAATGTCAGATCTACAGAAAAATTGTAAGAATATTACAGTGAACTCGTGTATACTCTTCACCTAGATTCACACATTGTTCACTCTTTGCCACATTGCTTTATTTCTCTCTCTATATATCATACACTGTATAATATATTAATATATGATTTCTTCTTTTTTTCTGTTTTTTTTTTTTTTTTGCTGGGCGCTTGAGGAAAGTTACTTGTATCTCTTAAGAACAAGATGTTGACCGAAGTCCAATTGTATCAAATTCAGGAAATTTAACATTGATACACTGCTGTTACCTCTGTACAGTCAGTGTTCAAATGTTGCCAATTGTTTCAATACTGTCCTTTATAGCAACTTTTTTAAATGTTTCTTTTAATTTTTTATTTTTAATTGTGTGTGTGTGTGTGGAAGATTAGCCCTGAGCTAACATCCGTGCCCACCTTCCTCTGCTTTATATGGGACGCTGCCACAGTATGGCTTGACAGGTGGTCCATCGGTGCGTGCCTGGGATCCAAACCTGCGAATCCTGGGCCACCAAAGCAGAGCACGCGCACTTAACCGCTACGCCACCGGGCTGCCCCTACAACTTTTTTTTTAAAAGTCTGGGATCACGCATTGCATTTAGTTGTCCTACCTCTTTAATTGCCTTTATTCTAAAACTGTTCTTCAGCCTTTTTTGGTCTTTTCATAAGATTGACATTTTTGAAGAGTACAAACCCATTATTTTGTAAAGTATCCTGTCTTTTAATTTAAGCTCGTCTCATTGCTTCCCTGTGGTTAGATATGGGTTATACATTTTTAGCAGGAAAACTACATAAGTAATATGTCCTTCTCACTACATCACATTAAGCGGGATATAATATCAGTTTTTCAGTTGTTGATATGTTTCTTTGATTACTTTATTGAGATTATGTCCACCAGACTTCTCTTTGTAATTATAAGTAATCTTCGAAAAGATTGTGTAAATATCCCATTTGCCAACAAACTTTCACCTAGTAGTTTTATTATCCACCTACGATTTGCTTGAATTATTTATTCCTATAACGGTTGCAAAGTGGTGATTTTTAAAATTCTGTTATTCCTTATGCATTTGCTAATTGGCAGTCTACTGTGAGGAAGTATTTAACCTTCCTCCTCCCATTTATTGTACAGCTGCCTTTGAAGCCAGTGTTGGGGAAAGTGTGAAAATCCTTGCTATGGAAAAAATGTCTATGGCAAGATTGTGGCAAAGATTGTGCTCCTCCACTGTTAGCTGGAGAAGCAAATGTAAAATTATCAGTTTTAATTTCAGTGCTCCCCAGACCTACATATTCTTGCATGATAAACATGAGCTTAAAAGCACTTTGTGGGTACAAAGTGTTATTTAAATTCCTATTGATCTTGAAAAATAATGTTTGTCCTGAGCATTTGTCAGCAAGTTTTTTTTTTTTTTAAAGATTTTATTTATTCATTTTTTCCCCCCAAAGCCCCAGTAGATAGTTGTATGTCATAGGTTCACATCCTTCTAGTTGCTGTACGTGGGACTCGGCCCCGCGTTGGACGGAGAAGTGGTGCCTTGGGGCATGCCCGGGATCCGAACCCGGGCCGCCAGCATCAGAGCGCGCACACTTAACCGCTAAGCCACGGAGCCGACCCTTTTTTTTTTTTTTAATTGCAGGCAAAATATCCTATTATCTCTGTAATAGTTTTGAGGTGACTATTTTATAGAGTTTCTGTGGATAGAAATAGGCATTATACAAATGTGAAAGCAATATTAATAATATTTATTGTCAGGAACTGCTACTCAAAACAACTGAATTTGGTTAATAATATTCATGCTTAAAGCAAGGAAATGTTAACTGTTCAATATTAGATTAGTTTCTAAAGATTTTTATTTATTTTATTTTTCCCCCCAAAGCCCCAGTGGATAGTTGTGTGTCGTAGCTGCACATCCTTCTAGTTGCTGTATGTGGGACTCGGCCTCAGGATGAACGGAGAAGTGGTGCCTCGATGCGCACCCGGGATCCGAACCCGGGCCACCAGCATCGCAGCGCGCGCACTTAACCACCAAGCCACAGGGCCGGCCCAGATTAGTTTCATATATAAATTTGCTTTTCAAAAAACCTAAGGTTATCAAGAGAATTAGAACACAGGCCACAGACTGGGAGAAAATATTTGCAAAAGACACATTTGATAAAAGACTGTCATCCAAAATATACAAAGAATTCTTAAAACTCAACAATAAGAAAACAAACAAGTCCATTAAAAAACGGGCCAAAGACATTAACAGACACCTCACCAAAGATATAGAGATAGCAAAGAAGCATATGAAAAGATAGCATCATATATCATCAGTGAAATGCAAATTAAAATAACGAGATACCACTACACACCTATTCGCATGGCCAAAATTCAAGACACTGACAACACCAAATGCTGACAAGGATGTGGGGCAACAGGAACTCTCAGTCATTGCTGGTGGGAATGCAAAAGGGCATAGCCGCTTTGGAAAACAGGTTGATGGTTTCTTACGAAACTAAGCATACTCTTACCGTATGATCTAGCAATTGAGCTCCTTGGTTTTTACCCAAAGGACTTGAAAACTTGTTCCCAGCAGGAGGTTGGCGACTTCTCTGGAGAAATTTGGTGTCCTCAGAGGGAAAAACCTCTATATACTGACACTTGAGGTCTCTTTCTGAGGAAAAAAGATGGGGGGTGGGGCGGGCAGGTTGTTCCTGACGACCCTCTGTAAGCCCCACAGTTGACCAGCCTCACTCACTTACCCTGAGTTTCTGTCTTTTTGTTGCCTCATGCTCAAGTGTGAATGAGCCAGCCAAGGATCACCAGTCACTTGATGAAAGCCTTCAATATGGTTGCCAGTGTTTTTCAAGCTAAGTGAGGAAGGGGGCTCCAGGGGTGGAAGTGGGAGTGTCTCACATAGACTTTGATAACTGAAGTCCACTGTGTTTTTGATTCAGTGTTTCCAAAGAGTTAATCTCCAGTTTTCTAACATTAGGGAGGAAGGGCAATTCTGGCCTGAGTCAGGTCATGGAGGGGGTATAGGGCTCAGAGTGGGGTCTGACTGCTTCTATGGACTTTCAAATAATCCTCCTGTTTTCAGCCTAATCTGTTACCCTACTTTAGGAGATATCTGATACCTCTAATTCCTTAGCTTTTCTTGGATTCTTTGGTTCAGATGAGCTTGCTTTGTTTAGGGTTTCCCCCACGGCTGGCTTGGATATCAGCTCTGCTCTGCTCAGTCGGTTATCTATTCCTTCAGATTCCTTTCCATCTTCCAGAACTTTGATGCTGTTATCTCTATGCCTGTTCTTGTCTCTGTATGTGCTCACGTGAGTGCGTGCTTTTTAAAATCCCTCCCCTTTTGTGTCATTTTAGTGATGTTTTAGGAATGAGCAGAAATAAATATAAACATTGAAACCTTGATACTTAACCAGTAGTTCACTTTTTTTCTCGGTATTTTGTTGACATCTTTCATTTGTTATTTTCTCTTCTGGGTTTATTTGTCACTTTTATATTTCTGTGCTTTTAATTGAGGATTGGGAAGATAGTTAAGATAAATGTTTTTTATCTGCCTATTTAAGTAGAACTCATATTCTTTCATTTAAAATTAGCATTTCAGGGGCCGGCCTGGTGGCGCAAGTGGTTAAGTGCGCGTGCTCCCATGCAACAGCCCAGGGTTCACCGGTTCCGATCCCGGGCGCGCACTGACGCACTGCTTGTCAAGCCATTCTGTGGCGGTGTCCCATATAAAGTGGAGGAAGATGGGCATGGATGTTAGCCCAGGGCCAGTCTTCCTCAGCAAAAAGAGGAGGATTGGCAGATGTTAGCTCAGGGCCGATCTTCCTCACAAAAAAAAATACATAAAATTAAAAAAAAATAAAACTAGCATTTCAGTATGAACATAAGTAAAAGATCTAGAGAACCTGCCTATCCAGTTAAGTGTACTTTTCCCTTAGTTGATTATATCATTTGCACTTGAGCAGTGTTGTAGAATCTTCTGTCTAATATTTGGATGTTGGTAATTATCTACATCCATTACATAACAATGGGAGAATTTATTTATTTAGTGGTATCTTTTTGTTGTTGATGTGTTAAAACACAAATAACATAAAATTTACCATCTTAACCATTTTTAAGTGTACAGTTTAGTGGTATTAAATACATTCACATTGTTGTGCAGCCATCAACACCATCCATCCCCATAGCTCTTTTCATTTTGTAAAACTGAAACACTATACCTATTAAACAATAACTCCCCATTCTCTCCTCCCCCCAGCTCCTGGCAACTACCTTTCTACTTCTGTCTCTATGATTTTGACTACTGTAAGTACTTATATAATTGGAATCATAGTATTTGTCTTTTCGTGACTGGCTTATTTCACTTATATAACGTCCTCGAGATTCATCCATGTGTCAGAATTTCCTTCATTTTTACGACTAACTAATATTCCATTGCGTGTATATACCACATTTTACTTATCCATTATATTTTCAGATAATTGTTTAGAACATTTTAGTATGGTACAAATCTGTACATGTTCTAAACACATTGGGAACCTCGAAGAGTTATTTGCTGTTACGAATTTCTCTTAATGAAAATGATGTGCAGAGAATGTTGCTAAATTGAAATTGCTATTTAAGGTCCAGTAAATAGTTTTTGTTATTTGTTAAATATCTGAAGTCTTGAAGAAAGGCCCTAATTAAATGGGATTGTTTTTCAGACAAGAAAAGCTACAAGTGGCAAGTCTGGGGAAAAGAGGTGTTGATGAAGCTTGAAGGGACAGAAATGTTTGTGGGAGTATTATGATGTATAAATATATTTTTGACCTAATTAAGTCATTCTAGAAAAGGTGACGCTTGATAAATTTAATCAACTATATGTGGGTGGGAACCACATAGAATTTTTTGTAAATATCTGAAATTATGCATGCTAATTAGGTTATGTCTCCCTATTTTTTTTTTTTTTTTTGGTGAGGAAGATCAGCCCTGAGCTAACATCTGATGCCAATCCTCCTCTTTTTTCTGAGGAAGACTGGCTCTGAGCTAACATCTGTGCCCATCTTCCTCTACTTTATATGGGACACCGCCACAGCACGGCTTGACAAGTAGTGCGTTGGTGCACGCCCAGGATCCGAACCAGCGAACCCTGGGCTGCCAGAGTGGAGTGCATGCACTTAACCGCTTGCGCCACCGGGCTGGTCCCCACGTCCCCCTAATTTTTTAGGGCAAAAAATTAATAAGGAAAGTAGTAAGTAGCTCTGATGAATTTACATATTCAGCATCTTATCAGGAAAGAGACAAGAAATTTGAAAGCTTGCAGAAGAGTTTGCAACGTAATTGAGAGACTAGAGTGCTAAGAGGGAAAATGGCCTTGACTGAACTAGAAAATGGCCTTGACTGAACTAGGTGTTAACCTAAAAGCCCTGCTTTGGCTTAGTCCTCCAGTCCTCCTGATGTGTTGCCTTAAAACCTGTCCTATCAGGGTGTCTCCACCCTTAATGTAGACAGTCATTTTAGCAGTTATAACATGTTGGTGACAATGACTAATATGGTCAGTGGTCTACAAAGTCTAAAGAAAAGAAAGTCAAATACATACATTGTCAGGTGAGAAGGCTGTCTAGACTCTTGGTGGCATAATTCCAACTTGCTTGCCCCTGAGGTAGAGAAGGATATATGAAGCTCGTAGATAATACCAGCCAACCTTCTGCTGTGCTTTTAGTTTCCCAAAATGGTCTCCTTTTGGGGAAGGCAACCTATTGATCACTTGATGCTCTCTGTCTACTTGGCAGTTGTATTTCTCAATTAACAAATTGGATTTATGGTATATAAACTGTCTCTTATAACTGAAGTTGTCATCAAAACCTTGACTGAACTAATAAAATTAGTTTTCTGAACATGTATATCCAAGGACTAGACCCTGGTCTGGGATCACCATTAATTTTCTAGTTTCAGTGACCAAGGTCTTTACTGAAAGTGCCAGCAGGCTCTTTTGATTACCTTTTAAAAATCACTTTACCTATTTTCCCTGCTGACTTTGTGTGGACAATCTTGAAGATCAGACTGAGGAGTTTGCCAGAAGTTCTGGAGCATAGGAGCAATACGATGGCTTAATGCTTTACTGAGATTAGTCTTTCAGTGGTATACCTGAGGTTTACAGTATAATCTAGAAGAAGTTGTTGGGGAGGAAAACATTTCCTGTACCTTGTTATATTCAGTGTCTGGGGGCCTGCAAATTAAACTGACAAACGACAGATTAGCAACAGAAAAGACAGAGTTTATTAACACCTGCAAAATATATACCACAGAAGGGCTCAGTGATTAATAACTCACAAAAAAAGGTTAGAATTTGGGACTTATATGCCTAACTTAGTAGGAGAAAGGAGTGGAGAGAAAAGGCTTTTATGGGAAGAACAAATAAGTTTCTTTAGGAAAGACAAATCGATCTTTAGGAGAACAAATGGAAGCTCAAGTTTGTGATATTATGTATTTGTGTAGGTGCGAGTGGTTTTTCATCCTCATGACCGTGAAACTCCCCGAGAGAGGGGATTTGTGGTAGGTTTACTCTTGGTCTCTCTCCTGGGAGTAGAAGCCAACCCAAAATGGGAATTTATGGCAGTTCTCATTTCTCAGAAGTTTCTGCTTTTAGTTGGATAAGGGAAGCTCTGAGAAGGTTTCTGTCTACATCTGTTGAATCTCAGATGGCTTTAGCTTAAAATAATCTTTATGCAAAAGTGGCATATGTTGGGATGGCATATCCTGATCCTTTTCAAAGGTAAAGTAACAAACCAAGTGAGGCTCTTCCAGGTAAGAAATGAGACCTGGATTAAGGTGGTATCTATGGAAATGATAATGCACCAACTATGAAGGATTTTGTATAAGCAAGAGTTTGAAGGATTTAGTAACTGTCTACTATAGTAAAGGGCAGAAAAAGGAAAGAATTCAATTGTAGATCTCTTTTTAGTGTTTGTACCAAATTTCCCTTTATATTCTCGGAGTACTCAGAGAAGGAATTTTGCAAAGAGCAAAGCATAGGGTAGACCTTACGTTACATTTATGTTGAAAAGGATGAATTAACTGCTTGACAGACAGACCTAAGGGAACAACAAGCTCTGATGCCTGAGATAACTTTTTCCCCAGTAAAGACCTCACCCTTTTTGGCTCAATAACTAACTCTAGTTACATAATCCTTTTAGTGCTTCCAGTGGTACAAAAAGTCAGTCCTTGTGCCATTATAATGTCTGCATTGGTAGATGTTCTGGTGGTGGGAACACAATTCCCCACCTCAGTGTAAAAAGGGGCAGCACAATCCTCCGGCACTCATCTTACCTCAGATCTGTTGCCTGATGCTTCAGGACCTTGAGTTGTTTAACCCTTTAAACCCTTTAAAAGATCTCTTTATTTTTACTTTAACATTTTTTGGTGTTCTTTTTAACCAAAATTAGGAAGGTCTGAAGGTGGATATACATTTCAACTGCTGGCAGACATACAAACAATAGGTCCCAAATGATAAGTCCTTTATAATTTGGATCACTTTAGGCTTTAACCTGTTCTTGATCACAGTGGCATCTTATTCTGATAATTATTTCTTGTTTTATTTCTCCTTCATTGGTTTCTTCACCCTCCCTGTAAATTTGCTCAGATATCCCTATCCTGTCAGTAAAAGCCTTTTAACAGAACAGCTTGAACTCTTTTCCTATCTAACTTCTCAGAAGTAGCTGAAGCTGTTCCTCACTACCACTCTAGGAAACCATCCTCTCAAAGGTTATTAGCAACATAATGCCAAGTCCAGTGGCCTTTTTCTCACCTCTTGAGAATGAAGAAAACCAGAATATGTCACCCCAAAATGTGCCTCTTTGACATAAAAATTATATGGAGCTGAAGGCAATTAAGAAGCAGCAAATGTAGGAGAACCTCTCTCTACCCTCCCTTTTCTACCTAGAGGCAGGGTATCAAATCTCTTTTTACTGGAGACAGACTCTTATCATCCCAGAGAAGGCACCAGAGGAATCTGCAAACGAGCCTTACTCCGTTAGTTTGCTCCCATAGATTTTCCTTCCCACGGTTTGCTGCCCTTGGATGCCTACAGCTGCTTTCCTTTGTCCTGTCATTTCTCTACAAATGTGTTGTTCTTTTTTGAAGATCCCATATAAACCACAGTTCTAAGCCACAGCTTTGAGTTATTTTTCTTTGAGGTTTCACTCACCTGTATGATGTACACTGCACATGTTAATAAACCGTTTCTCTCTCTCTCTCTTGTTTTTGGTGAGGAAGATTGGCCCTGAGCTACCATCCATTGCCAGTCCTCTTTTTGCTGAGGAAGATTGGCCCTCAGCTAACACCTGTGCCAATCTTCCTGTATTTTGTATGTGGGACGCTCCCACAGCCTGGCTTGATAAGCAGTTTGTAGGTCTTTGCCTGGGATCCAAACCTGTGAACCCTGGGCCACCAAAGCAGAGCCTGTGAACTACGCCGCCAGGTTGGGCCCTGTTTTTCTCTTTTTAATCTTTTTGTTAAAGAGGCCCAGCTGAAAACCTAAGATGGGGAGAGGTCAAGTTTTGCCCCCTCCACAAGAACTTTATGTTGTTTGACCATCTCTTCAATTTTGAAACTTTTATTTCCCTTTGATTTCAAATGAAAATTGCTCAGAAATCATTTTGCCTATTTCTCTGATTAGTTCTTATGTTTTTTTTTATGGTTCTTTTATTTAGATATTTTCCTAGGGTCTTTGTTATTTTCTTTTTTCTATCTCCCTTGGTGCTTTCGTTTATTGCTATCTTTTAACTATCCCTTCTTTTTTGAAAACATCCACTTCTACCTCCAACTTTTACCTCAATCTTAACCTTTTCCATTAATTTCAAACTTGGCATTTTCAGACAGATCTTCTGGTGTTTCTAACTCAAGCTATTAAGTAAACTGAACTGATTGGCTAAAAATAATGAACCTCGATCCTGAACTTATACCACATATAAAAATTAATTTGTGATGGATCATGAATCTAAATGTAAAAGGTAAACAATAATGTTTCTAGAAGAAAATGTAGGAGAGTATTTTCATGACTTTGAGACTAGCAAAAAAAAATTTTCACAGAACACAAAAAAGTGCTAACTATCAAAGAAAAAGTTGATAAATTGGACTTAGTAAAATTCAGAACCTCTGATCATCAAAAGACTTCATAAGAGGATACTACTCAGCGATAAAAGAAATGAACTATTGACATAGAATGCAGCATAGATGAATCTCAAAATAACTATGCTGAGTAAAAGAAACCAGAGTACATACTGTATGATTTAATTTATATAAAACTCTAGAAAATGCAGATGGGGATCTATAGTGATGGAAAGCATATCAGAGTTTGCTTAGGGATGGGGGATTGAGGAGGGTCTGCAGGGAGGGTTTACAGAGAAACATGAGGAAACTTTTGGAGAGTAATGAGTACGTTCACTATTTTGTGGTGATAGTTTCATAGTTACAAACGTATGTCAAAACTTATCAGATTTTACACTCCCATATATTGTTTATTGTCAGTTAAACCTCAATAAAGCTGTTTTTAATGTGGAAATAAACAGATGGCCCAAATGAGCACAGGTGAAGACCATTTATTCAGAGCTTGTCATAGCAGGGGAGTCAGCCACCGTCACTTGCGTTTCCCAGAGGCTCAAAGGCAGGAAGACCAGTGGGAAGCTTTTTAGGGGGGCAAAAACGGGAGGCTTCAAGTGTGTCCTGGTGGGGGGCTATTGGCATGGGGAAGCTGTAGGCAGCCTAACTACACGTGAGGCATCCTGTGTGATTGGTTAGGGGTACGTATTTGACTTCCTCTGAGTGGTCCTCACTTGGAAGCAGGGACAAAAATTAGGGAAGCTGTCAAATATTAATCAAGTCCTGGCTGTTTGGGGCCAATTTTTATAGGGGTTATTGTTTGGCTTCCTGGACTAATTGCTAGAGATAGTCTGACTTCCTTGACTGGTTACTTTAGATATTAGCTTGGCTTCTTGGGCTAGTTAATGGAGATATTAGGTCAGCTTCCTGGGCTTGTTTCTGCAGGTTGTGGGTCAGAGCTCCATTTTTATATGTGTAGTCTGCCCAATGTCCGTTAGTGTATTCAGACTCATGAAAAGAAACAGATTCCATAAGAAAGGCAAGCGACAAACTGGGAGAAGATACTTGCAGCGCATATCCAACAAAGTACTTATATCCACTATATATTTTTTTAAAAGTCCTACAATTCAGTAACAAAAAGACAACCTAATTTTTTAAATGGGCTAAAGACTTGAACTAGCACTTCAGGAGAGAGGATATCCAAATGGCTAATAGACATATGAAAGGGTGCTAGTAGGGGAAATGCAGACGTCATTTAATCGCTAATTTAACCATTAATGATTTAATGCAGATTAAATGAGATACTACCACACTCCTACCAGGATGGCTAAGAGTAAAGAGTTAGCAGTACCAAGTGGTGGTATAAATGTGGAGCAACTGGAACTCTCATACACTGCTAGTGGGAGTGTAAATTGGTTCAGATTCTGGAAAACTGTTTGGCAGTGTCTGTTAAAGCTAAATATACGTATACTCTGTTACCCAACATTAACACTCTGGGCTTTACATCTGATAGCAGTGAGTGTTGATGTCCACCAAAAGACTCGTACAAGACTATAATAGCTAAAAACAGGGAACAACCAAATGTTTATCAACAGTAGAATTTATAAATAGATCATGATATATTCATAAAATGGAGTGTTACATAGGAATGAAAAAGAATAAACTACCACATGGCAGTGTTATAAGTGAATCTTCCAGACATAACGTTGAATAAAGGAAGCTACATGCAAAAGAGTTAATACTGTTTGATTCTATTTATAAAAAATTCAAACAGACAAAACTAATCTACGGTGATAGAGGTCAGAATAATGGTTACCTTTTGGTGGGTTTATTGACTGAGGGGACACAAAGGAGCCTTCTGGATTATTGGAAGTGTTCTATAACTTGATCTGGGTTGTAGTTGTATGGGTTAGTAAACATATAAATATTTATTGACCTCTATCTCAAGATCTGTGCATTTTACTACATGTAAGTTATACCTCAATAAAGAACAGTGGGTTGTTTTTTTTTTTAACTTGTACAGTCATGTGCCATATAATGATGTTTTGGTTAACAGTGGACCACGTATACAATGGTGGCCCCATAAGATTAGTACCGTGTAGCCTAGGTGTATAGTAGGCTATACCATCTTGGTTTGTGTAAGTACACTCTGATGTTCGCACAATGAGAAAACCACCTCATGACACATTTCTCAGAACATATCCCCGTCGTTAAGCGATGCATGCCTGTACTAGAGCTTTAGCCTTGACCCCAAGCCCGAATTATTGCCAAGGACCTAATTGGTTTCCCTACTTTTCATACTCAAAACTATTCTACAGCATGCCAGCAAAGCTGTCTTTCTAAAGCACCATTCGGATGATACCAGAACTGTGATTGTGTTACTTCTTCTCCTCAAAAGCCTTGAGGGTGCTCCCATTGCTGGAGTACTAGATGCAGATCAGGCTCTGGCATTGCATTCAAGACTCTCGTGGTCTGGCCCCAACTAGCCATACTGCTTCCCCTAGCCATACTACTTCCCCATCCATACACAATCCTTTAGAAAACTGGAATACTTAATAGTTCCAAACCCATTTTGTTCTCTATTGGTTATACCTCTTTGTTCATACTCTTCTCTCTAAATGCTTTCTTCCTCATACCAGCCCCATCTCAAACCATTTCCACCTTGGGGGGATTGTTATGACATGCCTCATGAAATCCATGAATGCTCTGAAATTATCTCCAAATTTTTCTGTGTACATTTTTCTGGAGAAAGCGCTTGTCTTGACATCAGATTCTCAAAAAGGATCCATAAACCCCCAAAAGTTAAGTTGATTTAGTGGCCTTTTAAAGGAATGTGAATTAACCCATTCTATGTTTTAACAAAGTTTTTGTCTCATTAAAAGTTAGTTCTCAATGTACTGGGTCATAAAACATTTTTTAAGTAGACATCTTATATTTAAAGCTCAGAGTTTCAGATTCAGTCAGAATGTCTTGTCCTCATCTATTTTTTAGGTCTCTAGATTTAGCTCTTTGTGTGGAATTTTTTTTCCTTAAAAGATAGTATCTAAATATTTTTCAGGTTGGTATCTTTAGTTAGGGGAAAAATTATTTTCCCCTCCCGCATGACTATTTGTACAGCTAAGGGACAATACCATCTCTGTATGCTTTGATGTAGCAATCTGTTTTAAAAGATATTAGTCACATTTTTCAACACTTTTTTTGTTTGTTTGTTTTAGATACCTATAGGCAATGGAAACTGATCTCAATTCCCAGGACAGAAAGGACCTGGACAAGTTCATTAAATTTTTTGCCCTCAAGGTAACCTGTCTATTCTCTTGAGCCTAGAACTGTTAGAAATAACTTCCGTGCGTCTCTCTTTTTGGAAATACAGCATAACAGCTTGCAGCTTGCCCATTTTAAGGGATACTTCTGTCTGTTGTAAACCAAACTGTGAAGTTCGGGGGCGGTACTGGGGGTGTAACTAAAAAGTAGCTTCCAATTTTCCACAGCTACTTGTTCAAAAAGAATTTTTTTTGCAAGGCTGTTGGCAGAAATGTCAAACAGTTATGCCAGGATATTGGCACAGTATGTTCCCTTGGGGTGGGAACAAAGACGCTGGACTGGAACGGACAGCATTTTGGGCGTCTTTCCCTAAGCATCAACCAGCTCCGAAATGTCTGACTTTTCATTTATTGTTCCCTTCTGGCTAAATGAGGAATTAAAACTGAATTTCGAATGCTTTAAAAGTTATGTTTTCCTAAATCTAAAAGTCATTTCTACCTCTATCACTCCTTCGTTTCAACTATTGCCATGTAAGAATAATCCGTGCAGTAGATTCTGGTTGTAAAATTAGTTGGAAGACTTTTACCATATGGGCCAAATGATATGAATAATTGTGGAATCCTTGGTTTAAATCTACTATGATTATATAAGTGTATGGCAGTGAATATTTAAACCTACAGTTGGACTTGTTTCTTTATGAAAGTCAAAGCTACCACGTGCAACTTTCCTTCTGCCATGTGAGAATATTACAGAGTCCAAGCCTCAAACTATAATTCCTCATATGGTTGACGCTTTGCCCTCAGGGATAGTTACAGTATTATTTTTGTGTAGTGTTTTTTCTATCTGTTCTTAAACATTTTAAATTCTACCCTTTCCTGAAGTATAGTTATGATCATTGGCATCTTTTTAACCTTGCATTGGGAGGGTTTTAACCCTGATCAGGAGCCAAATCAGTTGAATAAGGCTTTTCATCTTTGATTTTTTGTTTGTTTGCTTTTTGTAGACTGTCCAAGTGATTGTCCAGGCTCGACTTGGCGAGAAGATTTGTACTCGTTCCTCTTCATCCCCAACGGGTTCAGATTGGGTAAAATTCCTACTCTTTGCTAAGGGCTATACTGTAGTGTTTGTCACAAAGAATCACAGTGCAGTAATAAGGAATACTATTTATAGTATTACTAAATCATGACATTAAAATATCTAATTCCATTTGATCCATTCACTTGGAAAGTATGTTCTTCATCGAATGTTAGTTCTGTATTTATTTGGTTCTTGACTTTCTGCTGTGATAGGCGAAAAGCTTAGTCTTTACAAGACAAAAATATCTTGTTAACTAGTCTTTGTAATAGGTCATTAGCTTTTTCATCCTGAGTTTTGGGGCTTTGATGCAGGGTGTCTCTTATGTGGATGGGAGAAGTGAAGGAATGTCCGTAATCAGTCAGATCAGTGCCTGCGTTACCCAACATACAGTCTTACTATTTATGTTTCCATAATGTTCCCTGTGGTTGTTTCACACAAAGTCCCTTTTGTTTTCTAGTTCAATTTGGCAATCAAAGACATCCCAGAGGTTACACATGAAGCAAAGAAGGCGCTGGCAGGGCAGCTGCCTGCCGTGGGGAGATCTATGTGTGTGGAGATCTCCCTTAAGACTTCTGAGGTAAGGTTGTGGCCAGGATGGTGTCTTAACTTGGCACTCAAAGGTCTTCACACTCTCGTTCCCACTCATCCTTATTCCTGCCCCTTCCCTTCCTGAGCTTATCATTCTCTAAAGAGGTCGTGGTTTTTGTACTTACTACAACCACTTGGAATATGCTCTTTGCCCTCATATGCTCTTCTCCCTCATCTTCATGTATATTAATCTATATGTGATATGTTCCTACTCTTCCTTCAAGACTCATGTGCCCTAGAAAATCTCCCCTTTCTAGTGGGAGAGGTGACGACTCTCTTTAGCATTCCCATGTGCTTTGTTTATGTTTGTTTCTAGAGTATAACTTGCTGTATTGTGTTTTTTTGTGTATGTGTGAGGAAGATCGGCCCTGAGCTAACATCTGCCAATCCTCCTCTTTTTGCTGAGGAAGATTGGCCCTGGGCTAACATCCACGCCCATCTTCCTCCATTTTATATGGGACGCCGCCACAGCATAGCATGACAAGCCGTGCGTCAGCGCGCGCCCGGGATCTGAACCGGCGAACCTCAGGCCGCTGCAGTGGAGCGCGCACACTTAACTGCTTTCGCCACCAGGCCGGCCCCAGTTGTATTGTGGTTTCATTTAAATGTCTTTTTGTTCACTTTATTCCACGTTAGGATTAAGGCAGATATTGTTACTTGTATGTTTATTAATCTGTTTCCACTACAAGATTATGAGGCTGCACGCTGTAATAAAAGGCAGACAGAGCTTGGAGCTATGCAGACCAAGTTCAGAACCCGGCTGAGTGACTTTGGCCACATTACTTAACCCCACCCCCACCAACACCACCAAACTAACACAACGTTTCACAGGACTATAACCTTTTCTTATTTAATCCTTATTTGTAAAGTACCTCACATAACATATAGTAGGTGATCACCATGTGTTCCTTTTCATACTTTACACTTTTGTTCTTGAAGTCAGCAGCTGTGCCTCATCTTACTTATCTTTGTAGTTCTTCAAATTCTTTTTGAAATGGAGCAGGATATACATAATCATCTCTGTGCCTAGCACAGTGCCTGGGATGGCACATAGTAGGCTCTCAATGACTTTTGTTGAATGAATGATGTCAATACTTACTCCATGGAAACCTTAGCACCAAATAAAGCAAAACTTCCTATTCTTCTTTATTGACTCACTAGTTTATACGGTGAATTATTTTCCTTAGTGTTCCATAGGGAGTCCAAAAGGAATCCCTAGAAGAACTCTTTCTTCTCCCAAGCGTCTGTGAAATCTGACTATAAACTGTCGTGATTGTCCTAGAGAAGCCACACCAGCTTGTCTCGGATGCTTCCTACTATCCAGTCATGTCTTGATTTTTGGGGGGGAAATTAAAAATTCATCATGTCATTTAAAAGTGAGAGTATGATGAGAAGGATGTATTAAGGATACATATTTAAGTTTGATCTAGAACAAGTAACATTTAGTTCTCTGTTCCACAGACTGACCTAAGCTTACTCCCGGGCCTAAAAGAATAGCCCTCTTCCAACTGATTAGTAAAAGGTTACTTGTGCTCAAAAGTATGTGACTGTCCTTCTCACTAAGTGACACAAAAGAGTGTTACAGGGTTGAGGGATTCTCGCTTTAATCTTTTTTTCTTCTTTCCCACCCACTAGGCTAGGTCTGTTCAGAGTAACACATAAAGAGACTGAACAGTTTGGCTAAAGACATCAGACAGCTAAAAAGATTTTTAAGTAAGGAGCTTATGAAGGTATTCTTTAACTGTGGGTGTCGCCTAAAAATATACCCTACAGAATTGGAGGGAAAGGCTCTCTTCGTCACTTGAAGTGTTGGCCTTTCTGAAGAGCAATTTGGATATTCATCGTAAAAGTCTTAGAAGCATGAATACCCTTTGATCTAACAATTCTAATTCTGTTGCCTTAAGAAATTAATTCAGGGTGTGTACAGGGTTTTAGTCTCAAGGCTATTTATCACAATGTTGTTTGTAGTAGTGAAAAATTAGAAACAACCTATATGTCCAAGTATGGGGGGCGCTGATTGGACAAAATGATAGCCACGTGGTGGCATACTATGCAACCATTAAAAATAATGTAGAATTTTTTGCCAGCCCCGGTGGGCTAGTGGTTAAGTTTGGCATCCTCTGCTTCAGCGGCCCAGGTTTGGTTCCCGGGTGCGGACCTGCACCACTCATCTATCAGTGGCCATGCTGTGACAGAAGCTCACTACAAAATAGGGGAAGATGGGCAACAGTTGTTAGCTCAGGGTGAATCTTCCTCAGCAAAAAAAAAATAATAATAATAATAAATTAAAATCATGTAGAATTTTTAATTATAAGGAAAATTCCATGTTGTATTTATTAATAGAAAAGTAAGTGATAAAAATAGTATATATAGTTTGACCTCACTTTTATTTAGAAAAGTGGCTGATTGGATTATAAATTGATAATCTTTTTTCTTTTTGCTTATTTATACTTTCCAGTATTTTTATAGTGACTATATAGTGCTTTGTAATAAGAAAAAAGATGGTCCTTAAAAAAAAACAAAACTGAAATATCTTTCAATTGTTCCATCTACAGGGAGATTCCATGGAGCTAGAAATTTGGTGTCTTGAAATGAATGAAAAGTAAGTCCTCTGTGTTAGGATCCTTGGTTGTGGTGGCTGAGGATAAAGCAGATGACATCATATGAAAAGCAGGGCTTTGTTATCATTCATGGAGGGTGTTCTGACCACTTAACAAAGCCAGTAGGTCTTTGCTACAATTTGCTTCGTGCTTGGCTGCCAGCCCAGGCACAGAGATGACCTTCAGAGGGAGAGTCACTCCAGAGAGACTCAGACACCGCAGGGAAAGGAGCAGAGAGAAAGCTGAAAAGGATTTGTTGTTTTCCCAGAGTACAGATAGTTCTCTGATGAAATCCCTTGTGAGCTCTTATAACATGACTACTCTGTTTTGTCTGTTTCCTGTGAGGCAGACATCCAATAATATTTCCCCTTGCTACTCCTTTTTACACACTGTGTTGGTCATGGATTGGAAATGCATGTTATTTCCCTCCTCCATTTTCTTCTTTCAAGGCAGATTAGCTTACTTCCTGCCTGAAGCTTCAGTTTTCAAGAAGAGTATATAGAAAATTGAGGAAATAGCAACACATCAAAAGAAAAATCTTTGTAATAAGTGTGTGTGGTGTGGGTGTTATTTTTCTTTTTTAAGTAGAAAGCAGTTGCCAGGTTATAGTCCAGTATTTTAGTACCAAGCAGACTTTTCTGCAGATTTCTTGTTAGAGAGGTAGACAGCTCATAAGATAGTACATTGAAATTGTGTTTGCACCTTCAGTAATATAATTGCAATATTGAATTACTGTTTTTAAGTGTGTTGCTTTATTTCTTACAAAGATAACTGGTTCAAAGCTAGAAAAAGATTTACTGGGTGCCTTTTGGTGCCCTTCTGCCTGTGTCTAGTGCCTGAGAAAGTGAAACTTTGACTTACCTCAACAATCTGTTGATAAACTGACAAAGAACTCTAATTACACCTTTAGTTCAGAACATGTTTTAATAATAAATTTAATCTTATACGGCTGCTTAATTTGCAGCCATCTCTGTTGACTGTAATATTCTGTGAATGGTGTATTTGGACTGCAAACCAGATTTTATTCTATCAGAATTTATGAATAATGCTAACAAATTAGTCTCAGTCACTAGATGGAACATAACTAATATCTCCATATCCATTGCATTTCTATTCTTTGTTTTCTGTTAGTCAAATAGGAGAATGCTGATAGTGTCTGTGTGCTCCTCAGGTGTGATAAAGAAATCAAAGTTTCCTACACGGTGTACAACAGACTGTCGTTGCTGCTGAAGTCTCTCCTTGCTATCACTAGAGTGACACCAGCTTACAGACTCTCCAGAAAACAAGGGCATGAATATGTCATATTGTACAGGTAAACAGCATAGCTGCTCACCTTTGTGATTCACTCCTCAGCCTCATCACTCTGCACATTGTCTAACCAGCATTCAGGTATTCTGTGATTAATTTTTGGACAGATGGTTGATTGGCTAGTTGGTGCTATAGCTGACTATGATTGTCTGTCCATCCTCCCTTATGAACCTCAGCTTTCCAAAGCTACCAAGTTGTTGTTCTTTTGTCTGTGCACAGCCATGATTCCTGTGGGATGGATTTTGAGGTCCTACTGATATACATCTCAAAGCTGGAAAAGGAGCTTAAGACTTTAAAAAACAGGCTATCCTAGCAAACTGCTAATTCAGTTTGTTTTTAATTAGTTGTCTGGGGACAGTTGTCTGGTCAACAGTTCTTTGAGTATTTTCCTTGGAGTATTTCACCTCAACATGTTATTTATTGAGTGCCTTTTTAATGCAAGCATTATGCTAGGGCCAAGGAAGAACTATACAGAGGCCCTGCCCTACAGATGTTTCTAATCTAATGGAGGAAACAGTTTGGTACATACATAATTATAATAAAAAGCAGGATTTGAAAACTGCATAGCAGTATCAGGAAAAACGTACTGAGAGAACACAGGAAGGGAAAATTTGTTCTGGTTGGGAGAAACAAGACAGGCTTCATGGAGAAAGTGGCATGCAAGCTAGCACTTGAGGCAGAGAGAATTTCAGCTGGTAGAAGTGAAGGAGAATGATCCTTTCAGGTGGGGAATACAACAGATGGCAAGACACAGAAGTGGGAGGCGGGGTATGAGCTGTACTCAAATTGTCAAATGGACCAGAGTGGTGGTGTAGAGGATGTGTCAGAAAGTGTGAGAGCAGGGCCAGCCCCGTGGCTTAGCGGTTAAGTGCGCGCACTCCGCTACTGGCGGCCCGGGTTTCGGATCCCGGGCGCACACCGATGCACAGCTTCCCCGGCCATGCTGAGGCCGCGTCCCACATACAGCAACCAGAAGGATGTGCCACTATGACATACAACTATCTACTGGGGCTTTGGGGGAAAAAAAAGGAGGAGGATTGGCAATAGATGTTAGCTCAGAGCTGGTCTTCCTCAGCAAAAAGAGGAGGATTAGCACGGATGTTAGCTCAGGGCTGATCTTCCTCACAAAAAAAAAAAAAAAGAAAGAAAGAAAGTGTGAGAGCAGAGCATGGAAAGCCAGCAGTTCCCAAATCATCCAAGACTCTCTTCTTTCATAGTAGTGACGAGCCATTGGTTTTAGCCTTAGATTTACATATATAGAGCTGATTTTGAGAAGAATTAGTGTAGCAGGATGGAAGGATTAAGGATTAGAGACTTAACTAGTTCTGTGGAAACAATCTAGTGCCAGAGAATAGTTATCAAGTCATTCTTTAACTTTTTTAGCAATAATCTAGCAACCCTACCCAGGTTTATTTTTCTAAGTCTTTAATACATTTTTGTTATCTTCTCTATAGTGTTCCCAGGTTTCAAGTTGAGTATTCCATTTGAAAATTACTGGACTTTTATTGAGATGTAACAGAAAGATTACTTTTTTTTTTTTGAGGAAGATTGGCCCCATGCTAACATGTGTTGCCAATCTTCCTCTTTTTCTTTTTTTCTCCCCAAAGCCCCAGTACATAGTTGTATATCATAGTTGTAGAGTTGTAGCTCTTCTATGTGTGGGATGCCGCCTCAGCCCGGCTGGATGAGCAGTGAGTAGGTCTGCACCCAGGATCCAAACTGGCGAACCCCGGGCCGCTGAAGCAGAACACATGAACTTAGCCGCTATGCCACCGGGCTGGCCCCAGAAAGATTACTTTCTCTTACCTCTCATTTACCTATGCAAGTCCCCTTAACTTTGGTTCTTTTAAAGATTTTATTTATTTATTTTTCCCCCCAAAGCCCCAGTAGATAGTTGTATGTCATAGCTGCACATCCTTCTGGTTGCTGTATGTGGGACACGGCCTCAGCATGGCCAGAGAAGCGGCGCGTCAGTGTGCGCCCGGGATCCGAACCCGGGCTGCCAGCAGCGGAGCGCGCGCACTTAACCGTTAAGCCATGGGGCCGGCCCTACTTTGGTTCTTTTATAAGTAGCCATACTCCACTGCTGGTCATCAGCTTAGTTAACTAGGACTCCTAGTGTTTTTCATACCAGTGTTTAAAGTCTTTCTTTATCCTGTATCTCTGGAGTAACATAGTGTTTATTGCTCACTGTTTGTTTGTCATTTAGGAGTGCTTTTGGATGCAAATAATTTAGGTTTAAACTATAGAGAAGTGGGTGATCTCAGAGGTAGATTTGGCCCTTTTTTTTTCTTTTATACTGTTGTTAACAGGTTAATAGTATAGCCTTATCTCATTAAAGAATAGCCTTGTCTTTTTTTTTTTTTTTTAAGCTGTATTATCATTTTTTCCCTGGCCCTGTAGACTTCATCATGTCATTGTAGAATAACGTAGTTATAAAAACTGATTCTGCATTTGTTGTTCATCAAGACTGAATTAAAGTTTTATCGTCTACTATCTGTGAAGAAAACTTTGGCTTAGCGCCTTAATGGCATAAAGAGTATAGCCAAGGGCCGGCCCCGTGGCTTAGTGGTTGAGTGCGCGTGCTCTGCTGCTGGCGGCCCAGGTTTGGATCCCGGGCGTGCACCGACGCACTGCTTCTCCAGCCACGCTGGGGCCGCATCCCACATACAGCAACTAGATGGATGTGCAGCTATGACATACAACTATCTACTGGGGCTTTGGGGGGAAAAAATAAATAAATAAAATCTTAAAACCCTGAAAAAAAAAAAAGAGTATAGCCAAGAAACAGTTTAGTATAATTAGCTTGTTTTAAGCACTGTACCAATATACAAATGAGTAGTGAGCTGATTAAGTATCAGCTTTTTATTAGAGGGTACCTGGCAAAATCTCTTTTGGCAACACTTTATTACCATCATTCCTGTATTACTTTAAGGCAGGAGTCAGCAAACTATGGCCAGCAGACCATCTGCTTATTTTTATAAATAAAGTTATTTTAGAACACAGCCACACCATTTGTTTACGTATCATCAGTGGCTACTTTTGCAGCACAGCAGCAAAGCTGACTTGTTGCCACAGACTATATGGCCTCTGAGCCTGAAATATTTACTATCTGATCCTTTTAACAAAAGTTTGCTGAGCCCTGCTTTAGGGTGTCTCTCACTTTTGTGCATGTATTTCAGATATTTATATACATGTCTTTTCTCCCATACCAGACTATAACCTCTGAGATCTAGGATTTAGATTTATCCTGAATCTCATCCCTGTCTTATCCTTATCTCATCCCTAACACCTAGCCACAGGGCCTTGTACGTTGTTAGAGCTTAGTTTTTATTGAACAAACCCATGTATGTGTTTAATTTTTAACAATATTGCTTGAAAAATATAAAAATACATTTTAAGTGTTTTGTAATTCAGAATTCTAGCTATTATAGACTGGCTTTCCCAGGGAGATTTGTGGAAAAGTTCTGCTGTTTATATTTTTATATTTTCAGAATAGTTGTACCTAATTATTCTATGGTAGAAAAGATTTTCTAATTTTCTTGACCACTTTACTTTGGAATGACTTGTGATAATCACAGAGAGCTCCCTTTAATTGAGGACCACTCTTCAAAATCTTGTACCTTGTGTTGCATATTTGAAAGTTGCTGAGGGAGTAGATCTTTTTCGTGTGTGTATGCGAGGAAGATTAGCCCTGAGATAACATCTGCTGCCAGTCCGCCTCTTTGTTGAGGGAGATTGGCCCTGAGCTAACATCCGTGCCCATCTTCCTCTACTTTATGTGGAACGCCTGCCACAGCATGGCTTGATAAGTGGTACATAGGTCCGCGCCTGGGATCCAAACCTGCAAACCCCTGGGCTGCCTAAGCAGAGCATGTGAACTTAGCCACTACACCACTGGCTCTACCCCAGAGAGTAGATCTTAAAAGTTCTCATCACGAGAAAAAAAATTCTATAACTGTGTATGGTTATGGATGTCAACTAGACTTATTGTGGTGATCATTTTGCAATATATGCAAATATCAAATCATTATGTTGTACACCGGAAACTAATATAATGTATGTCAATTATACCACAATAAAAAAAATATCGAGTACCTTGTAGTAGTAGTCCCAGATCTCTTTGCCAATTTTATTTATATATTCTTTATTTCCCAGTGGGTATACTTTAAAAACACATTGCAGGAATGGGAAGAAGAGACTTAAATAGCAGTTTCTACTTAATTATTATTTTCCTCATTTCTTAACCAATCCTCTCCATATACCTCCCCAAGCCTGCAGCTTAATTGAAGGGGTAGCATTATCATTACCTTAGAGGAGACGTTCATGCAGATAAGAAAAGAAGCATTTGTTTTGTTTATTTTGTTTCTAGAGAGTTTGGCTGTGGAGGCTCTTAGAATAAAGAATCAGGTAACATTTCTTTTTCTTTCTTCCCTACAGGATATATTTTGGGGAAGTTCAGCTGAATGGCTTAGGAGAAGGTATGTATTAAGGTTGAAAACATTTGTAGTGTTAAGAGTGCTCCTGACTTCGGAGATGGGCTTGGATGCTGCCTGTAATAATACGTAGCTTGTGATTTTAATATGTATGATACAGAGTAAGGGAAAGACAGGTAGGTGGTCCAAAGAGCTGCCAGGGAATGACTGAATAATTTTCCCAAAAGTCCCAGTAACTCAGTATTCTTTTTTACTGTTTATACATTTGTCTGTTTTCCTAATTTTCTACAATGAGCATGTTAAATGTTTTTAATGAGCATCAACAATTTTGAAAACTTGGAAATGAAACCAAGAAAACCAGGAAAGCTTTGTTGGAAGTATCACCTGCAAGGCCCTGGCTCTTCTATACTTAGTTCTGGAGTGGCAGCTTGGGTGGGAGTGCAGTTACTTCATAAATTGAGGTGTTCGTGTGATCAACTCTTTGTGCCCTTTTACTGTCTCATTGGGCATGTGACACATCTGGGCAGCGTTGGTTAGGACTTGCTCAAGCTTTAGGACTAATAATTGTTTTACCTCTTTGAAGGTAATTTTAACTGGAAATAGAATGCTGTTTCTTTTGCCAGTATTAGCTCAAGAATAAATTGAAAGAAAAAAATATATATATACATACATACATAGACACATATATATGAAATTGAGGCTTCTGTACTCAAGGTGCTAAGTGGGTGTCAGAAATTGTACAATAGGCTGAATGATTCAGGAAAAGACAGACTGGGGGCAGTGCCAGTATTCTCTGGGAAAGAGCTGTTTATTTGTCTTTTCTCCTAGGTTTCCAGACAGTTCGTGTTGGGACAGTGGGCACCCCAGTGGGCACCATCACTCTTTCTTGTGCTTACAGAATTAACTTGGCATTCATGTCCACCAGGTGAGGAAAGAACCTTGGAATCCAAAAGAACTCTTCCAAAGACATTGAAGGATTTTTTTCCAAAACTCTGTGGCTAAGCCTACAGTTCAGCTTTGCCATTGCTGAAATCAGTCCCCTTCTGAAGAATGAAATCAAGAGAGAGACCAGTTTCCAGATTGGAGAATCTGAATGTCCCAGAGCCAACAGTGTAGAGTTGGTTGTTTATATTTAGGGATGCAATTGTTAAGGCTCTACTGGTTCCTGTCAATAGATAGAAGGTGAGGGGCCCTCTGAGGACTTCAGAGGTGCTAGAAAGGCATTCTAACAAATACTATCATCTGCTTATTGCATTACAGGCAATTTGAGAGGACCCCACCTATCATGGGGATTATCATTGATCACTTTGTGGACCGTCCCTATCCCAGCTCCTCGCCCATGCACCCCTGCAATTACAGGTGAGGAATGTGAAAGGCATTTCCCCCAACTGCAGCTTGGCAGAAGCATCCATCTTGCACAGGTACATAGGGCACTTTTATCAGCACTCACCGACGGGCAGGGGGCACTGATGGAGACCCCACATGGAGAGAAATAGAGCGGCTAGCTTCCCTTCTTGCTGCTGCCTGTAAGGTACACCAAGACTTGAGGTATACAGAATATGTCAGGAAATTATTGGACGTTTCGGATCTTGATGGTAGTGATTTGACTTTTGATTTGATTTTACTTAGAGACTACAAGAATGGCAGTAATTTGTGGAATGTCCTTCACAAATTAATGGTTTTCAGGTCACCGTTGGCACAATTCAGTTATACATCAGAATCAAATATCACCAGGCCTAGATCCCAGAAAACAGAATTCTCCAGAGGCTGGAATAGATGTGTATCAGGGATACTACCTTTATGTGAAGGACTTGTAAAGTTGGATAGCTTTGTCTTTGGAGTCTAGACTTTTTTTTCACCGCGTCTCTATTGCTGACAATTCTTTGGCCCCGACACTGGCCAGGCTTAAGAAAATGCTCTCAAATGATATGTCAGGTAAGATGTTTGGGTTTAAAAAAAAAAGAAAGCCATTGTTAGCCTCTAAATGCTGCTCTCTCTCTCTTGCCGTTATGAACTCTGTCTGAATTCTTGTCACAACTTTCATCCTTATCGCACGTTCCTTTGTATCCTTTCGGAAATTGAATGCTATACCATAACATTCATGATTTCTTTTCTCCTCACTGTAGAACCGCTGGTGAGGACACTGGAGTAACATATCCTTCTGTGGAAGATTCTCAAGAAGTGTGTACCACTTCTTTTTCCACCTCCCCTCCATCCCAGGTAGGGAAGACAGCTTGATACAGTCTTGTTTGGTGGTGGTGGTAATTGTTTCGAGGGGGTTATTGTGAGGGATGAGGAGAGCCTTCTTATCCAGCAAGTGATAATGCAACATTCTAGTTGTAACTATTCTTAACCCACAAGATTTTATGTAACCTTTACCTTCCTAGGGACATCTTAAATTCCCTAGAAAATCAGTGACAGAATTCCAGATGCATTCCTTTTTTTCCCCTCCCCAAAGCCCCAAGCATGATTGTATATCCTAGTTGTAAATCCTTGTAGTTCTTATATGTGAGCCACTGCCACAGCATGGCAACTGACAGATGGGTGTGGTTCTGCAACTGGGAGATGATCCCCAGCTGCTGAAGCGGTAACCACTAGGCCATCAGTGCTGGCTCCCAGATGCATTCTGATACCAGAGAGGTACTCTACCCTACACTTGTTAATTTGGTAGCTACTTCTCTTTTGAAGTGGTAAATATGGTTCCTAAAAATGGAAGGAACGTAAAAGGAGCCAATAATGATTTAGCATAAAGTGCCAGTAAGAAACCAGCAGTGCAGTTTTTCTTAATAGTTGACACAGATTTCTGCCCATTGCATTCTCTATCTGAACATTTTTAACCATTAGCTTTTCCGCTTGAGTCCATCTTCAGTGTCAAACCCAGTTGTAATAACACATAGACTCCAAACAATGTTCTTGGCTTCCCAGGAAGAAGTGCCTGTATGGCCTTGTTGTATAATGCACATGGTACTGAGACTACTTCAGCTAAGGAGTCATTTTTGCCAGCTGACTGAACTTCAGAGCACATTTCTTCCCTCCACCCTAAGTCGTTCACCTTCTACCTCATTGCCTGCAGATCCCTGCTCTACCTGCCCATCATCTCTATTATTCCCCTCCTCATTGACTTTCACATTAGTTTCATCTGGACCTAACTCAGTTCTACTTTCTTTCTTTTTTTTTTTTTTGTGAGGAAGATCAGCCCTGAGCTAACATCCATGCTAATCCTCCTCTTTTTGCTGAGGAAGACCAGCTCTGAGCTAACATCTATTGCCAATCCTCCTCCCTTTTTTTCCCCCCACAAAGCCCCAGCAGATAGTTGTATGTCATAGTTGCACATCCTTCCAGTTGCTGTATGTGGGACGCGGCCTCAGCATGGCCGGAGAAGCGGTGTGTCGGTGCGCGCCCGGGATCCGAACCCGGGCCGCCAGTAGCGGAGCATGCGCACTTAACCGCTAAGCCACGGGGCCGGCCCAGTTCTACTTTCTTTTAAACTAGCCCCAGATTATCCCTTTTTGCCATCTTATTTTGGGAACCCAGCAGATTAACTGGCTATCCATAAGTTTTTATTTTTTGTTTTCTTAATTAAGAAGAAATTTTTTTTTTTTGTGAGAGTGATCAGCCCTGAGCTAACATCTGATGCCAATCCTCCTCTTTTTGCTGATGAATATTGGCCCTGGGCTAACATCTGTGCCCATCTTCCTCTACTTTATATGGGACGCCGCCACAGCATGGCTTGACAAGTGGTGCGTTGGTGCGCGCCCGGGATCTGAACCTGCAAACCCTGGGCCGCCAAAGCGAAGTGCGCGCACTTAACTGCTGTGCCGCCAGGCTGGCCCCTTAAGAAGCAATTTAAATTTATTCCATCCTGTGTTGATAGGAAATAATGGATTAAAATTATGGTTCTAATCTGTTTGAAAAGCATAAATTAGGCGCAAAAGCTAACCTAATGTGTGTGAAGGATGTTACAAAATCCGGATCACTATTATTTCTATTGTCCCAATTTAGAGTTAAAGAGGTTTTTGTTGTAAAGTTACCTAGATGGTTTGGTTTGGTGGTGTGAGAATTGTTATTCTCCTCCCCCCATTAATATATGTAGGCCTGAGTGTCGCCATTGCTCTGGGAGGGGGTAGCTTCTGGTATACTTACTGACACAGAGTAATACCAAAAATGGGAAGCCCTCTTTCTGTTGTTAGTGCTGTTGAGTCGATTCCGACTCCTAGTGACCCTGTGCACAGCAGAGCAGAACCCTGCCCGGTCTTTTTGTGCCATCCTCTCACCTTCTGGCACTCTATCAGACAATGCTCCCTGCTATTCATAGGGTTTTCATGGCCAGTTTTTTCTCAAGTGGGTGGCTAGGTCCTTCTTCCAAGTCTGTCTTAGTCTGGAAGCTCCACTGAAACCTGTCCACCATGGGTGACCTGCTGGTACTTGAAATACCAGTGGCAGAGCTTTCAGCATCCCAGCCACACGCAGCCACCACAGTGTGACAACCGACAGACGGGTGGTGTGGTTCTCTGACCGGGAAATGAACTGGGCCACAGTGGTGAGAGCACCGAATCTTAACCACTAGACCACTAGACCGCTTTCTCACTAGTGCACATTAGTGGGAGTAGATTATTTTTTTTGATAATCAAAAAGTGAATTTGTCAATTTTAATGTTCATTAAACAGTTTTATTTTGTTTTACAAGTGATAAATTCATAAAGAATAAATAAATTTATGACTTCAGAGATATGAGAGATGGTGAGGCTGGGCCTTAACAAATCAATTTGTTTCTTTCTCTGATAGAGTGGAAATTTGACCTGACCCCAAAAGTAAAGGAAAGTTAAGTAGTTTCTGCCCATGATGTTTGCAAAAATGTTTGTTGACCTGTGTAAGGAGAGCCTATGTTTTTTATGGTATCAGTTGCCTGTTTGTCTTGTCACAGTTTACAAGTAGATCACTACACCAAGATCTTATCAATACTGAGCAACCCATGGGCGAGCCCTGTCACTACTCCCTGAGTACCTCTAATCAAGGCTGATACGGTTTGGTGTAGAAATACTCATTTTGAACCTTGATGGTAGAACAGAGAGAAAATCATTTGCCATCAGGTCTCCTCATTCCTGTAAATACTGAAATAGTTTTTTCCTTGGTTTAACCTAGGGAATTGCATAATTGTTCAACAACTTCTATTTGAGCTTTTGCTAGAGTCCAGTAAATACATGTTAATGTGGTGTTTGTTTTGCCAACAAAAAAAGGATCATTGTGTCATTTGGGCCCGGAGTTGAGTCAAGAAATAGTGGTGACCCTGAACCTGCTAGTGTGACTTAAGGTCCGACCTCCAGTTCTAAGCATTAATTAGCTAATTGGTGAGACTTAAAGATGGAACAGCAAGACTCAAAATAATCTTCATGCCCATAATTAGCTTTAAAATCATAAGAATTTTGAAAGTGCCACAGCTTTTACTCCATCAAGTTCTCCAAAACCATTAGGGACTATAAGAAAACACACACACACACCCTATGCATACACCTGCACACACCCACTCATCTTCCCTAGGATACTAACACACACACATACACACACACACACACCCTGTGCCTACACCTGCACACACCCACTCATCTTCCCTAGGATAACACACACACACACACACACCCACACCCTCTGCCTACACCTGCACACACCCACTCATCTTCCCTAGGATAACACACACACACACACACCCCCACACCCTCTGCCTACACCTGCACACACCCACTTATCTTCCCTAGGATAACACACACACATACACACACACACACCCCCTATGCCTATACCTGCACACACCCACTCATCTTCCCTAGGATAATGTAGGAAAGTGTGCAGCTGGGTACCTGAGCAATTTAAAGTTCCAACCAACAAATGTCAACTGTTTAAACCTGTCCCTGCAGATTCTGGGTCCCCAGAAAAAGGTCTTCAGCCTAACATTTTAACCTTAGTGTCCTCATTCATCCTCAGCACACCTTGTGTCTGCTCCCAGGCCCTTTGTTTTGGAGGCTGTTCTCTAACATCCTCCCACCTTCTTTTGACTAAAGACTGACTAATGCTTGGTTCAGGTTTCCCTGTTTTGCCAAGTCACACCAGCTTGACTCAGCTTTGTCTTCCACCTGCTCATCAGGGAGACAGGCGTGCAGTGGAGCCCCCTGGGATAAACATCTCTTCTTCAGACTCTTCAAGTGGTCCTTTTGGGAAGGCAGTCATGCAGCTTTTCCCTGCTTCACCCCTGACTTCCACTGTGCATTTCAGCCTCTATTGCTACTGCTCCTTCTGGAGTTTTTTTCACTTCTTTCTCAAGTCCCTTTTCTTTTTTCTTCCCTTGTTTCTCCTGTCTCTGTGTGTATCTGTGCACAGTGTGTGTTTACTGTCACAAAGGCACATTTTCAGACCCCTACTCCTGTGGTGATGGACACCCTGAGGGTCCCCATGGCAGGACTGGCCTTTTCCCATCAAGTGAGTCCATACTGGGAAGATGGGGATATAATCAGATGGCATCTTTTTATTTAAAAATTGTAAATAAAGTAAAGTACAGGGTATAGCTATTTAAATGTCCCCAAGTGTTCTGTGGGTTATTTTGAGGCTTGATAATTGATTTTTAAGAGGACATAGCCATAGCACACCAGCCCAAAATAGGGTTTCTCATTTGCCCCTCCTCCCACCATTGATGTGAAAAATACTTGGAGTTATTTATATCTTATTTCCAAATAAACAATCCAAGAGTGGTATTCTTTCTTTTTCAATATAAATAGGAACCCTCCCATACCCAGGGGTAATGGAAGGTATGATTAGAGAAGATGCCCTATGTTTTAAAGGGACTTCAGTAGGACAAAGGAGAAATTAGAATGACCTGGGAAAAACTGATGACTGGCTCCAAGTTCTGCCCAGGCTTGTGCTCCACAGATCACCTGGGCTGGAAACCAAAAAAGTTAGCTGAGCCCCTGGGAAAAGGGGGAGCGGGAAACTCTGGAGGCCTTTGGAAGGGTGCAGAGCTGGGAATCTCAGTCCCGCTGCAAACAAGTTTCTGTTTCCTTATCAGAAAGTAATAGCCTGGTCTGTCTTTAACCCTTCCATCAGGCACCTGCACCATGAGGATGAGGGCTGGGATCCGTTTCTTACCTTTCTGCTGATCTTGATCGTTAGTCATACTCTAGGATGGCCTATTTTTTTCTCCTCCTTTCCTCTGCCCCTCTTTGTTTTTCTCTTGCTTAGCTCTCAAGCTCTCGCCTTTCCTATCAACCTGCTGCCCTGGGCGTTGGATCAGCTGACCTGGCTTATCCAGTAGTGTTTGCTGCTGGCTTAACCGCCACACACCCTCACCAGGTATCTCTGAAGATGGGGAGCACCCTGGGGGTTCCTATGCTGCCTCCCCTGCCCTGAGGCAGTTGAGGGGCCTCTTGATACACTGGTATTATTTTAAGTGTTCTGAAGCAAAGTTCTGCTGTGACTTTGGAGGACTAAGGTGACTGAGAGGAAGGGGCTTCTTAGACTTCAGAAAGGAAGGAAGAGCTTCCCAGGTGTTTTCTCCCTCTCTTTCCTTCTCCTTGCGTAGTCCTTATCTTGCATGTCTCCCATTTACTGAATCCTAGAGAGGATAAAGATCCAAGGTTTCCTGCCCACTTGGTGGCAGCATTGGTGATGGAAAAGCTCGAAAGCAGACATCATCATGCTAGGCCGTGAGTTTCCCCTCCTGCCTGACACTGCCCTGAGTCACTGTATTTTTCCGTTCTTCCCCACAGCTAATGGTTCCCGGGAAGGAAGGTGGGGTACCCCTTGCTCCCAACCAGCCTGCCCACGGTGCCCAGGCTGACCAGGAGAGATTGGCAACCTACACCCCTTCTGACGGGGCCCACTGTGCTGCCACACCTTCCAGCAGGTGAGTTCACGTCTTGGCTCTGCCACTGCTCAGGCCAGCCAGGGGGCCTGTCCTGCCTGACACATGTGCTTATTTGGTATCAGGAAAGAGCAGCTGTCAGCGTTGGCTCAGGCTTGGCATTTGCACCCAAAATGTGGAATCCTTCAAGTTCCTGATAAGGATCTTATGTTGCAGCTGGTATGTAAGGAAGCTGGCCCTGGGCTTCACTGCCAACAGCAGGGACTGGGCTCTTATCACCCTCACACCTTATCACAGTGAAGGGGTTTCTCAGACATTTTTCTCTGGCCCCGAGATTTATTCCCTTGGAGTCGGTCCTCATTTCTCCTGTAGAACGGGCTGTTTGCCGTCACCCTGGAGTCTGGGGCCACAGTGTATCTTGGTGGTAGTTAGGATTGATTTTCTCTTTCTGCTATGTTAGCACCACGTGGAGATCCTTTAGAAACAGCTATTTTTCCTCATTAAAGTTTTTTTAAAATCTTTGTCTTTTCTGATGACAGAAATGATACATTCTGTAAAATTCACATTATGAAGATGTTGATTAGGTAGAAAATGAAAGTTCTCATAATCCCACCCTGCAAAAATCACCACTGTTACCTCCTTTTCCAAGACCACAGGATCTCAGAAGCATTAAGTAATTTGCCCAAGAGCACTTAGCTCGCAAAATGGCTGGGCACACGCCCAGCTCCTCGGACTGCAAAGCCCATGCTCTCTCTTCCATTCCACTCAGAGTTCTCCCATGGGAAGCTGAGGCTGTGTTGACCTGCTCTGCCCTCCCCTCCCTTGACTGGAAGGCCCCAGAGACAATGACGTTGATTGCCTCACCACATCTTAAATGAATTTTCGGATAATAGAAATTCCTGGCATTTTTTTTTTTTCATTCCCACAGTGGAGTGGTGGGAGGGGAGTTGTTTGGGAAGATCTTTTTGTGCCGTCCATCAGGAAAAATAATTACTTTCATTCCTGGCTTCCCAAATTTCCATTCTCTTATCCCTCCCCCTGTTAGATAATCAAAAGAAGATCTTGTTAGTCATTTTATACGCATTTTCTGAGTCTCGATGCCTGGGGCATGTCCAGGAGTAGCTAAAGAGAGAAGCCCCTGTGAGGGGATTCTTAAATAAATCCAGGTCATCAGAGCTCAGGCCTTTCTTCAGTGCTGGCTGGAGTCCAGAGGCCACTTGGACTGTACAGTCCTCCTCCCAACCTTGGGCCCCTGCTTTTGGCCAGAGGACCTTTCCTATCCCCCGCAGCTTGCAGGGCTGTGACTACTAGTCTGACAGCCACAGTGTGTGCCCCTGTTTCTGCTGCTTGCAGGCCCCTGTCATCCGGGTCATCACCAGTCTGGGGGTCTGGAGAGGGGGGGAGTGGGAGCAACCCAACTGAATGTCATTGAAAGACCTTGCTGAATGGAGGGATGATTGCGGGCGAGGAGAGGGGAGGAAATGTGGTACGGAGCACAGTGGACCGCAGCCCAGCGATTTGTCATGGCCAGAGAAAGCTCTGGCTAACTAGACTCAAATTTGGGACTCTTGACTTAGAATAATGGCAATGTCTCTTGTGAGGTAAGGCATAAATTGAACATTGTACTGTAAACCATACGGTCTTATGGTATTTTTAGATAAAACAAAGAAGATGGAGAAGAGCTAAAATCTTGAGTCTCGCTATGTAAAAGATTAATACTAAAGTTACAGTTGTTTATGAGAGCTGCTTGCCTATACATATGATTACTCTATGCATGGTAACTAATGCTTATTGGTATTTCAGCTTAAATTTTATGTAAGCTTTACACAATTGTAACGCTATATGCATAATTTTGAGTTGTTCTAGGAAATGCAGTCCTCTGCTCTCAACTCAAAAGGGAAGGTGACAGTGGCAGCAGCCAGACGCTTGTTGCCATTTCCCACGTGGGTGGGCTGGTGGGGGACAGCTCCTGCCCTAGGCTGCAGCCCCACCGTGTAGGCTCTGCTGTGGTTTGAGAGTGAGTACCAACACTACCTTTCTTCTCTAGCGAGGATACTGAAACTGTATCAAACAGCAGTGAGGGACGGGCCTCCCCCCATGATGTCTTGGAGACCATCTTTGTCCGAAAAGTGGGGGCTTTTGTCAACAAACCCATCAACCAGGTGATTTTTCTGCCACTGCCACCTGTGAGAATGTCTGAGCCCTTAGAGTGAGGCCTTAAGCTGAGATCTGTAGGCACCACTGAAATTGCATGCAAAATTGTGTATGGGTGAATTTTTGGTGAAGAGGGTTAGTAACCTGCCACACCCCTCTAGAAATAGTTAAGAACTACTGTTCTGTGATCTTTTAAGCCTCCCATAGGAGAGGGAGACTAGACATCCTTTAGTACAAGCACATTGCATGGGAAGTGTCATTGTCTCAGCCTAACTTGAAATAGGAAGTTTCTCCTCAGCTCTGTCAGTGAAGAACAGTTGTTACTGAATTACTGTGGGTCAAGCTTCCAAAGCTGAATCTCCAGGGTCCTGGGGAGCCCTAACCCCTGTCTATGCTGTGGGCATGCGATGGGAAGTGGGGGAAGTGGGGGGGGTCGGTCTCCAACAGGACAAGGACCTGAGGGGTGGTGTGGTCAGCCTAGGTGTGCAGACTTGCTGGACCTCCAGGCTTCTGGCAGCCTTTAAGGAGGCACATAAGCTGGGGGAGGGGCGGGCACTAATACTTTGTCCTGTATCCCTTCAGGTGACCCTGACCAGTTTGGACATACCTTTTGCCATGTTTGCTCCCAAGAATTTGGAGCTGGAGGATGCTGATCCCATGGTGAGTCCCCCGTTGACTAACGGGGACGTCCAGGGAGATGGCGCTGTAGTCGTCGTGGTCCTTCCCGGGCGAGGCACTCTTCCTCCACAGACCATTAGCCATGCCCCTTGCTTTATGGATTTGCAGCTCACGTTGGGTCCCTTACAAAACCCTTGATTGTTAATGGTAACTTGCACCCAGTGCACAGAACCAGCCCCTACCTCTGCCTTATTCTGAAACAGGTGAATCCTCCGGATTCCCCAGAGACTGAATCTCCTCTCCAGGGCAGCCTGCACTCTGATGGCTCCAGCGGCGGCAGCAGTGGCAATACTCACGACGACTTTGTTATGATTGACTTTGTAAGTTGCCATCGCCTTCCTTGACTTTTGCTGCCCCAGGGAAAATAAACCTGGAAGAATTTGAACAGGACTTCCTTCACAGGGATCACATGGGCCAGCATAGACAAAGGGGATGGGGCAGGTGGGTGCCCGGCGGTGCAGTTTATGTGGGGAACCTGCCCTCATACCCTGCTTGGGGAGGCATTTGGAGACCCATGAACAATAAGGCATTTTGTGCCATGTCTTTGGTTGAAATTCATAATGAAATCCAGCTCTAAATGGGGATTTCCCAGTGGTATGCATGTAGGTCATATTCATGCCTGAGTGGATAGCCCTTTGCTGAGGAAAGGTGTTTGAAGGAAGGAGACAGAAACCTAACCAGGGGAGAAGAGTGTTACCACCAGGGTTAGAATTCAGCTGCCCAGAAGAGAAAGGTATAAAGATGCTCCTCCTAAGATAAGCCTGGAGGAACCTTTTTTTTGACAATTCCTGGAAGGAAAGAGTGTTGTTCGTCGCTTAAGTCCTCTGATTTTCCCCTGTGGTCCAAGGCAAGCTAACCTGAGTCTGTCTTATTTTTGAAGAAACCGGCCTTTTCTAAAGATGACATTCTTCCAATGGACTTGGGGACCTTCTATCGTGAATTTCAGAACCCCCCTCAGCTGAGCAGCCTCTCCATAGATATTGGGGCACAGTCCATGGCCGAAGACTTGGTATGGAAACCCCTTCCCCCACCACACCCCTTTGATGGTCATTCCTGCTCCACAGGCCTAGAAATTTCTTCCTGTTACTCCTCCTACCCCTCTTCTCCCATCTTCCCTATAACAGGAAAGAGATACTTTTAGACCATTATCTTCTTTTGATCACACTTGAGATTTGCATTGTGCCTGGCAGTCGTTATCTTGAATTTGCTTGCGCTCGCTTCCTCTTTTTCTCTGCACACTCCCAGCAGTACTGACACACTCCTGTTGTTTGGTGCCCAAGGTCTTCTACTTGCTGATGCCACGAACCAAGCTGCTCCAACAGCTCTTGCCTCAGCTGTTTAGCTTGCCAGGCAGATGCCAATGGTCCAGGGCAGAAGAAACGTGAGGCTGACTCTTGGTGTTCTTGCCCTTTCCGCAGACAGCCCGTCCCTCAGCTAGCGGTTCTCATGCTTAGCCAGATGTCCTGGTACTAACTGTAATTACCACATCTCCACCTAGGCTATTTCCTATTTCCTGCCTCGAAGGACAGAGGACCGCCCTGCACAGCCAGAAACTCTGGGGCCCCACACCACGAGATGTCGGGGTCCCTCTGCTTGAGGTGGGACTATCATCTCCTATATCGAAATTAGAGGAATGGCTCAAGACATAGGAATCTGGGAATAGCTGCCCTTGATTTCTTTAAACAGAAAAGCGTGCACAGTAATAATAACAATAGAGTAATAATGTCATTACTATTATTAAGATTTATCGAGGCTTTCTAGGTGCCAAGCATTTTTCTAAGTGCTTTACATGAAGCTTCAACAACCCTGAGAGGTAGGTTTTCTTATTATCCCAGTTGACAGATGAGAAAACCAACACTGAACAGATAACTTGCCCGTGGTCACACCAAGCGGGCAAAACAAAGCTTTGATCCTGGAGAGTCTGGCTTCTGATTTTAGGCTTAACTACTGACTCCCCAGACTCTCATTTGAAATGTGCTTGGAAGGAACTGAACTCTGAAGGCTTTCAAAGTGACGCTGCAGCCGGTTGCCCCAGCCTCCCAGACCTGCCGGGCTGTCTGGTATGTCCAGGCCATGTTATAGGTTCTGAGGCAAGAGAGTGTCCCACCTTCCAAGTATGTTGTGCCTGTCAGGGAGTCTGCAGATGCAAATTCATCAGTGGAGACAGACCGCCTGATTAAGGTCAAGTCTTTTTGTGTGTGTGAGGAAAATCAGCCCTGAGCTAACATTCATGCCCATCCTCCTCTTTTTGCTGAGGAAGACCAGCCCTGAGCTAACATCTATTGCCAATCCTCCTCTTTTTTTTTCCCCCTTTTTCTCCCCAAAGCCCCAGTAGATAGTTGTATGTCATAGTGGCACATCCTTCTAGTTGCTGTATGTGGGACGGGGCCTCAGCATGGCCGGACAAGCAGTATGTCGGTGCGCGCCCGGGATCCGAACCCAGGCCGTCAGTAGCAGAGTGTGAGCACTTAACTGCTAAGCCACGGGGCCGGCCCCAAGGTCAAGTTTTTATTAAGAGTTGATTCCTGTGGGCAGTTAAACTTAACTCCTCATGGTTCTGTTTTCTTCTCTTTTTTTGTTGTTCTCTCTCAGCCCCCTCTCACCTCAGCTGGTGTAAAGATGCAGATTCCTAGGCCTCCCCACAGACCTGCTGAGTCAGCATCTCTTGGGCCTGTGGTTAGGGCTCCTTATCCATGTGCCTGAAGGGGGTTCTGGTGCCCAGCACAGGATGTGAAGAAATCTTTCAGAACCTTTCCTTCATTTGTAGCACTCTGAACCTATTGTTTTATTCTAGTCAGTCTAATTGTGCCAACGATATCTCACGTGTGATTTCTCTATCATCCTGTTGTCCTCCATTTCTCTGTCAGCCTGGTCCTTTTCTATCTCGTTAAGTGTGTGGCCCACTTGGAGTTCCTAGGCTGTTCTGTCAACCCTCCAGCCCCAACAAAACCCTGCTGGACATAAGCCTGCTGTCCAGTGCCTGCTCAGCTGCCCTGCCTTCTCCTGCTCTCCCAGCTCAGCCCTGCTGAGCCAGCTCTCTGCTGCGCTCCCTTCCTCAGCCCAGGGTGACTGGGCTAACTGCCTCATCAAAGCCCTACCTGAATAAGCAGCTTTTCTCTCCCCTCCCGGTACAGGACTCACTACCAGAGAAGCTGGCTGTGCACGAGAAGAATGTCCGAGAATTTGATGCCTTTGTAGAAACCCTGCAGTAAAAGTTGGTGTCCTCGAGTACCAGCGTCCCCTTTCTGTGGTCCCAGGAGACAAAGAGCCTCTCACTCATCAGCTGCTCCCATCCCTGGTCCTGCTCCAAGCCAGGTGGAGGGGAGGCTGGGGACCCCGACATCCCTGCTCTTGTACCTCCTGGAGACTCCATGGCAGCAGTCAAGCCCAGTAATAGCATTTGAGAGGACTCAGCCTCTGGCCCTGGAGATGGGAAGACCTTTTGTAACAAAAGGGCCCTCCACAGGGCCATCTGCTTACACCGCCCATCAGCGTCTGCTTCACAAAGGTTGTCATCCTGTTCCTCCTGCTGCCGGCCCCCTGCCCTGGGGCTGCCCTGCAGCTGGCCCCTCGCCTGCCTGCCTTTACCATCACCATTTGACATTCCAGCTGGTGGCCCAGAGCCTGGGGTGGTGGCAGAAAGAGGAAGGAGTCGGTGCTGGGAGGAAGAAGGAAGGACTCCTTCAGGCTTTCTATGTTGTTTCCCTTAGTTCTGGTATCTTCTTCCTCTCTCTGCCCCTGTGCCTCTACTTTTGGCAGTATGACAGGCCTCCTGCCCAACTCCAAAGTCAGCCATTCCCCCCTTGAAGGTGTGCCAGCTCATCCCTTAACAGAAGGTCTGAGCAGCCCTGGTGGCTGCCTGTGCTCAGCTCCTCAGCTACGTGGAAACACAGTCCTGTGTCTCTAGGATTCTGTCATTAGGCGTCACAGCAAAGGTTCTTCTCTTTCCTCTCCTCCCTCCCCATTGCTGCTCCTTGGTTATAGAACACGGTAATTATTTATTACTTTCAGAGAAATCAGATATTTTATAGAGAAAATATGTTTGAGGTTAGATGTTTTCACTTGGGGATGGTGGAGGGCCTCTCCCTGGGGCAGAGCCTCCTTCTGTGGAGGTTCCTCAGATTCTGGGTTGCTGCTCTGAGGATCTTCCTTCCCATATATATAGGGTAGGATCCAAGAAGATGGCTGGCTGAGGGCAACAGAACCTCCCAGAATCTCTGCATTTGAACTGACAACAGGCTTTACCTTGGACACTCACATATTCCTGGTGAGAGCCTTGAATCTCTCATAGCTTCTGCACAGTGACTGACTCTGTTCTGGCAGCCCAGGAGGTCTTGGGTGCCAAGTGTGTTGACTCCCCAGGTTTGTGCCACATACAGTGCCCAAGGGGCATTGTGTGTGCCCTGCTGTGGACCCGGGGAAGGCCAGACAGCCCCTCCTTCTGGGGTACTTGTTCCTGTTTCTTGGGGCTGAGTTATGGGCTTTTTCCTCTTTCTGCCTGGGCCTGGCTGCCACCTTCCTTTAATCCCGGGGTCTGTACACTGCCCTGAGGTTTACTGGTTGGACTGGTTCCTTGTTAAGAAACCAAAGCTGGGCATATGATTGACTTAACCCTTCAGGTATTGTTACTTGAGTAAGTCAAGTGCCTAGCTTCACCCACCTACCATTTGTCTCTCCCGGCCTAACTGGTAGTCCTGGCCCCGGAAAACGAGGCCTGCCCCCTTCCTCCTGGCCCACCTGGGGTATTCATTGGCAGCAGCTATTGTTCTGCTGTGGAGCAGGTGGCCCTCAATTGCTTGTTAGTAAATGCATGTGACATTGTTCCCACCTACAAGGCTGACCTCTGAGGGCCGGAGTAGGCTCTGATGCTGTCTCAGGCTGAGCCCTGCCCCTGTGCGTGCGTTCTGCTGCCGCAAAGAAGTGTTCCCAGCAGTGGTGTCTAACTGGCCCTCCTATCTTTGGGCCAAAGCACACCGATGGCCTGCTAAACCAATCCAGATTTACCTGCAAGGCCCCAGCGCTGAGAGGGGTGAGGGCCCTGCAAGTTTGATTGCCTCCCCCACCTGGCCCCAATAGCTCAGCTGCTGCCCTCCTTCCAAGGCCAAACATGGAAAGGCCTGTTAGCCATTGTCCTCTTTGACTCCCAACTGTTGGCCTCTGCAGGCAGCAGCCTTTCTTCAGGACCCCATCAGTGAGGCCAGGGAGGCTGAGCCCTGACTTTGAGCTGAGCCTGGGAGGAGCAGAGCAACTGTCAAGGCCGGCCCTTGCCCCTCAGCCCTGTACAATAAAAGGTATGAGCCCTAAACTGATGCCTGCAGCCCCCTCGGACTGGGACCAGTCATCTGTCTCCAGGTGGCAGAGTCCCTCCCGCTCCTCCAGCCTATCTTGTTTGGAAATACTGAGCTAGCCTTTAAAATGTATTCAAGAGATTTCCAATAAAATTTTTTCTGTACTTTACAGCCTCCTGTCCTGCAAGTCGTCTAAAATCCTAGCCAGCTCCCTCCCACTTCTGCAGGCCCAGGTCACCGGCAGGCTCTGTGGAGGGGGAAGAGCGTGCCGTGTGAGGCACAGGCGGGCTTCAGAGTCAGGCAGGCTGTTGGAGTACTGGGGTTTGGCCACTTCCCAGCTGTGCAACCTTGGGCGGGTCAGGAAACCTCTTAGAGCCTCCTCGTTTTCCTTGGTTGTAATGTTCCCGTTTCAGGGGCTTGTATGCAAATACTCAGTGGGATGATGTGTATGAAGTAGACATGCATATGAAGTACAATCGTAGTAAAATCTCCAAAAATGTAGGCCATTATCATCAGCTCTTTTTCCCCCTTTGCAACACAGCTCACCACTCAGCCTGGAGGCAATCGCCTTTGGCTCTGCGGAAGGACAGTTGACAGGTCTCTGCCATGTTTCCAGCAGAAGCTGAGCGGGGAGTGTACTGGGGCTCCCCAAGCTGCCGGGGATCTGTTTGCTGATCTAGTGTGAGGGCTGTGGCTGAGCAAACCAGACAGAGGAAAGGGGCTGAGTGAAGCAGCAGGAGTCAGGGGCCTGTTCAGGTTTGCTTAGCTGCCCTGATCTGACAAACAGCTCAAGCCAGGGCCTGGGGGAGTCTCTGAGGAGCCTTGAACAGTAGAAGATCCCCACGGGGATTATTCCTGTGGCCCCCTGCGGGCTTCTGCGGCAGGCATCTCAGTCTGGCAAAGCAGCTCCTGCCTCCTAGTTTGTGCCTGCGGTGGAGGAAGGGAGCTGAAGGTAGAGCCAGCGTCCCAGAGGCAAAGGTGCTTCTAGAGGCTGGAGACTGGCTGCCTGACAGCCCTGGACAATTGCAGTCTGGGTGGCTCCCCACCCCCTTCAGGCTGAAGCCAGGCCCCAGGACAGAAAAGGGCTGGTTAGAAAATTCTAAATTCAGGGGCCGGCACGGTGGCTTAGTGGTTAAGTTCGCCCTCTCTGCTTTGGTGGCCTGGGGTTCGCAGGTTCGGATCCTGGGCACAGATTGACACACAGTTTAAGCCATGCTGTGACGGTGTCCCATATAAAGTAGAGGAAGATGGCCACGGATGTTAGCCCAGGGCCAATCTTCCTCAGCAAAAAGAGGAGGATTGGCAACAGATGTTAGCTCAGGGCTGATCTTCCTCACACACACACAGAAAAGAGTATTCTAAGTTCAGCCCAAACCTGGGGCTGAAAAGAATGGAGCCTGCCCACTGCTGCCATGAGGGGCCCTGGGAGCCCTTGCTTGTTAGTAAACTGCACAAGACATTGACCATGATACCCTACCACGCAGCCAGTCAGGACAGAGTTGTCCAACCCCTGGCTCAGGAATGGTGGAAAGACTGTCCCTGGTGTCCTCACTTTCAGTTGGGATCCCCAAAAGCAAAGTGTTCGGTTGCCCCATGCCTGACGACGGTGTCCCACCTCCTTTAAAGCATCTCCCTACACGTGGCCCCCAGAGGCCTGCTGTTGCTAAGGCAGGGCAGACTGGCTTTTGAGTCACTCAGCAGAGGCCCTGCCAGGAGCCCAACCTAAGTAAACAGCTCTCCCTGTTTCCCACTCCCTCTCTTGTTATTGCCCTGGTCACTGTCCCTCTGTTGTAAACAGTCACCCAGCTTGGAGCTGAGCAGAGCCAGGGGGAGAGAGAGGCCGCCCGTGCCTTCTGTTTGAGCTGCCTAGATGAGGACCACAGTTGTGCAACAGGACCAGCCTCCTGGAGCTCAGTGCCTGTGTTTGTGACCACCATGTAACACCACCACTTGATCCTGCAGCTCTGGCCTGGCTCCCTCAGCCCAAGCAAGTGATGAGGAGAAAAAAGAAGAGGCCTGATAGGCCACCAAGGCCTCCTGATTGCAATCAGCAGGCAGGCGGCAAACAGCTGCAACTTGACCTTGACCACTGTGCCAAGTGACATTCTGACCGACTCTCCCAGTGATAAACGATTTTTAAAAATTGTGGTAAGATACACATCACAAATTTTACCATCTTAACCTTTAAAGCAAAGCAAAACCTGCTCAAAAGAGGAAAGGAAAACTGGATCTTTCATAGCCTCCGTGTGACTAAGTGGCAGGCTCTCAGGCTGAGGGGAGGGAGGAGGAGCAGAATGGTCAGGAGAGGAGGGTTCCAGTGCCGGCTGCTGCACGAGGTTGGGACTACCACTCGCTCATCTGTGAAATGATGGTCATTCTAGTTACTGCTGGGTACTTGCTCCATGTTATGTACTGTATACATTATTTCTGATCCTCAGAGAAATGAAGAACCAGTCTCAGAGGTGGGGCCAATTACGCGACTAGTACCAGTTAGAGCTAGTGGTGAATGACGGAACTAGGATGCGAACCTTGGTCTGACTCTGAAGCCCATACTGTCGTCCACCACAGTCCACTCCATTTTAGAGACAGAAGAGGCCCTGGTCATCAGCCACAGCACTTGGTGGCCAGTTGGAATGCTGCAGGTGCAAAAAATGGAAGGGGACTGTCCACACTTCTAAGCCTGGAAGATGGTCAGAAAGCTGGCTTCATGCCCACTCACAAGTGAACACGAAGAGGAAGGGGGTCAGAGGGACTGGGGAGGGGACTTCCTGAGGCCCCATCTGCTCTTCCGGAACCACACCACACTTCCCACCAAGTTCTGAACCTCCATGCTCACTTCCTTAACAGCCAGATGGGCAGTTTCCATCTCCATTTTTATTGAAATACAAAAAGTGCAAAGGTGAAATACATGATTGGTGCCAAGGAAGTCATTAAGTGTGAATGTGACCCCTCGATTCACAGCACAAGTGCCGCCCACCCCCCTCCCCAGGTACAGACCAGATAGATCCGCAGGCTCCCCAGTAAACGGGGCTGTGAGCAACACCTGATATATGAAGGAGGGCAGAAAGCAGAGGCCCAGGCCCCAGCTAGGGACACAGGGATTGATGGAGCCAGCAGCCACGCCAGGCCTGGGAGTCCTGACATGCCAGTGCCCTGGGGAGAGAGCCCAGTGAGGTCAGGGCAGGCCCCACCCGGCCCCCAGATGGAGCTGGGCTGGACACGCTACAGGCTCTGGCCAAGGCTGCGGGGCAGGGCCACTGTGCAGGTACTTCCCTGCTGCCAGGGGACCAGGTTGCAGGAAGGGGGGGCCCCAGGGTTCACCAGGAAGGAGTGTAATTCTAAGGGACACAGCTGGAATGAGGGATATCCATCATCATCAGGGTCCAGGTTTTCTGAAAGACACCAGGGCCCTGGGGCCCCACGCTCCTTGGGGGAGGTTGCTAGAACTCATCTGGCAGGGGCCAAGCTAATTAGCAAAGTCTCTGCCCGGCCCCCCCAGGAGCCCCCAGCTAAGGAAGGAGCCACCATGGATCCTGAGGCACTGAGTCATCTCTGGCCAGAGCAGGGACAGTGTGTCTCCACAACACACATGTCCCTAAGAGCCTCAGGCTGAGGATCTGTCCAGGTGGGAAGGGAGGCAAGGCATGGGGGGCTGAGACTGCTTGTCAGTGGTCTGACCAGACACCAGGGGGCTCTCGGGGGTTATTTCAAATGGATGCTGGGACTCCGCCCTGTCATCCAAGCTGCCAGTCCTGGCAGAACCAGGGGGTAAGGACATCCTGAGGGCAGTACCACTTGGGAAAGGAGGACCCAGGATGTGTAGAAGAGAAGGCAGAAGTAGGAAGCCAACTCCGGCCTTGTCGTTCCTTAGCTGTGGAAATACCCAAAGCTGAGCCATTAGAGGCGAGGACAGGAGCAGGATGCTTGCACCCAGGCCTTCACCCAAACTGGGGAGCCTCAGCAGGGCCGGCCAGCTCAGCCTTTCATTCCCCAGCAATCAGGAAGGGGAGGACCAGCCCCAGCGACCAGCCCAGCCGGCAGTGATTTTGGCATCTGCAGTTGCCAGGGAAAGAGGCAGGAGAAAGCCAGAAAGGGGGTGCCAGGGCCAGTCCTTCTGCTGGAGAGCCAAGGCCAGCTCTGCAGAACCCGGCAGGAGCCAGGGATCCAAGGAGGCAGTGAGAAGTATAAGGCGAAGAAAATGTCTTGTGGTTACAGCAAGGCCTCCAGGGCCGGAGACGTGGGCTGGACAGAAGGAGGAGGAGGAGCTGCCCAGTTGGCTGGCTCCAGCTTCTATCTCCCGGGGGCCTCATGGCCCCTTCCCGGGCAGGAGTCCCGGGCTCCTGTAAGGCTGATGCCAAGAGGAAGATTCCAAACTGGGGCTATCAGAGAAGGGGGCTGGTGGGGCAGGGGCTAGTTTCAGAGCCCCTTGGAGTCAGGGCTAGGGAACAACTCCCACTGATGGTCCAGGAGGAACTTGGTGAAGGTGTTGATGGGATTAATGGCCTTGAGTGTGATCGCAGCATCCTTGGCCCACAGCAGATTAGGGCCGAAGACGACAGCCAGGTTAGTATTGGTCATTTTGTTGTGGTCAGAGTGGGCAGAAATCTGTGGAGGGAATCAGGGGGCTGCAGCAGGAAGCCACAGACCCTGCCTCCTGCACCCATGCCAGGGAGCAGCAGGGGCGGCAGCTCCTCCTCCCTTCCTCCCTCCTCCAGGTGAGCAGTCCAGCTGAGGCCGAGGTCTCACCTGCACCAGGAAGGCAGTAAGGAACTGAAGCACCTGGTAGTTCTCCTCAGGCAGCGTCCGGAGGACCTGCAGCGTCGCCTCCACTCTCTGGCTCTCGTCAATGTCTATGAGGAATGGGGGCCCAGGTTACAGGAGCCGGGGCCGGGGCCGGGGCCAGGCTGCTTCAGGAGGCCTTAACACGAGGCTAGAAGGGAGACCCCAACCAGACTTTCCTTGGAGGATAGGCCAGACCCACCTGCTCCGAGTCCAGCCCCAACCCGGCAGAATAAGCACAGAGCTGAGGAGGGAAGAGAGGGGTGGGCACTCACTGAGGAAGCTCACAACATGGGGGTAGAGGTCAAAGGTGAGCAAGGGCTCAGGAAGCTCCCGGAGGAAGGTCTTGAGGATGACCGCTGGCAGGTGCAACTCGTTGTACTGGTCGAAGTCCACAGGCAGCCCTGGGGGTGGGGGCGGGGGGAGGAGGGATGGAGAGGAGCTGGGCCCCGCCTGGAGGCCTCCAGCCCATCCGGAGGCCAAGTAGGCGCCACTGCCTGATTTCGTCCTCAGCCACAAGCCTCCTCCTCCTCCTCCCAGGGAGCTTCCTCTTGCACCCGCCTTCCCCTCTCCCGCTGTGACAAGGGGACCCAGATTCAGGCCATCCGGGTGGAGTGGGGGCCCCCAGCACACACTAGTTGTTCCTCGCCTCTGAATGAACCTGAACCCAGGACCCAGGAGCCTGACCAATGAGGGAGCAGGCCCAGCACAGCCAGGCAGGAGTGGGACCCATGTAATTATGCCAAATGCCACAGAAACCTCTGACAGGAACAGAATCTGGGACCCTTGTTTTCAGGGCAGCAGAAGGCAGAGAAGCCCCCAGCAGTCACACACATGCCCCCAACCCCATCACACACACACACACGCGCGCATGCGCACACACGTGATCTGTACCGGCCCTCTGGGCCTGGACGCATCCCCCGGACCACTCACCCATGTTGTACTTCTGCTGCACTTCCCGTACAATTTGGGTGTTAGCCGACCGCCGGAAAATCCCCTCAGTGGTGAGAGCTGGGAACAGTGGGGCTGGTGAGTCTCAGAGCTCTGAGGCACTGTGGAGACTCCCCACCCATTCTATGTCTTGGGGTTCCAGTCAGGTCAGTGTGGGTGCTGACGCACGTGAGACCTCTCAGCCCTGCCCAGCTGAGAGGGGTCAGGGCTGAAGGGGAGGGCTGGACCCTGGCACTCACCGTGGGCCTGCAGGTAGGCAACGGTCTCCCGGATCACGAGCGGAATGGGCTCATGATCTGGGTTCTTGTCCCGGAGGCTGTGGGGACAAGGGCAGTGAGCTGGGTCTGTGGCCTTCCCGGTCCCCAGGCCCCAGGCCTGCCCACCTTTCATACTCACTGCTGCAACGAGACCCCAAATTGCTGGTTGGGCAGAGGGGGCCGTGGTGGCATGGGCTTGGGGGCTGTGGCAGGGCTCTTCTGTGTGGACTTGAGGAAGTCATCATACCTGGGGGAGCAGATGGGACCCCAGCTCTGGTCACCATGGCAACCTCTGTTTGTCAGGCACTCACTGGGCTATTTACACGGGTTACTTCATTCAATCCTCATAGCAACCCTGCTTCACGCATGAGGGAGTACAGACTTTAAAGAGATTCAGTCATATAGCTTTTAAGTGACAGAAATGGGATTTGAACTCGCCCTCTGACCCCACATGCCTTGGTACTCTTCTTGTACCTCCAGAGGCAGAACGGGAACTGAGGAGTGGGCATGGGAGGACAGGCACCGAGCTGGGTTCTGAATCACTACATTCGCTTCCTCTGTTTATCCGGGGGTTCTCAAGGCTTCCTTTCCCCTCGGCCGGCATGTCCTACCCCACAAACATGAGCTATGTGGCACGCACAGCCCCTGCCCCCTGCCTCACTTGAGCACTTGGCGAGGGATGCCCAGCTGCTCCAGCTTCACGTGCTCGCTCAGCTCACTCAGGTAGTTCACGTAGAAGATCTTCTGCCCAAACTTGAAGCTGCCGACGGAGGAAAGGGCACGGGTCGGGGAGTTGGGCCTGCTTCGGCAGGCCTCCACTGTCCCCTCAGCAGCCCACCCAGATCAGACCGAGGCCCAGCCCCAACTGGTCTATCCCCAGGATGCTTGGCCTTCTCAGGTTTCTGCTGCAGAGTTCAAGGGAAAGCCCGAGGAGACCACTGGCCCGCCCTCGGCCTGCTCACCTAATGATGGGCTTAAAGAGGATGAGCAGGGTCTTGATGAACATGGTGGGGTGCACGATGTACAAGGCCTTGATATTCTTCTTGTACCTGCAGAAGCAGAACGGAAACTCAGGAGTGGGCGTGGGAGGATGGGCACAGAGCTGCGTTCTGAAAGGATGTTTTCTGATTGGACTACTCATGGCAAGCCTGCGAAGTAAATGCCATTGTTGCCCCGCTTTACAGATTAGGAAACGGAGGCCCAGAGAGGTTAAGTCACGTGAAGGGTCACAGAGCGAGTAAGTAGAGAAATTGGGATTCAAGCCCAGGCTGTTCCGACTTCAGACTCTCTGTGTTTACCCAGGCGGGGGCACCTGCTTCCCCCTGGTATGGAATAAACTCCTGCCCAGGTGGAGGGCAGCCTGGAATCTGGCAGAGAGCTGGCTCCAGAGCCACCTGCCCCCAGGCCCCAACCCACTTGCGGTCAAACTCCCTGTAGGCATCGCGGAGCCAGCTGAGAGAGGGCTTGTTGTCACTGGTCAGGCCGTGGTGCAGGTAGAGCAGCGTGTAGTCACTCTCCACATACTGGTCCAGGGTGTGCTTCAGGTACCTTCGAGAGAAAAGCCCTGCTCAGGCCTGCCCTGCGCACAAGCATGGCCCCATTCAGACAAAACCCAGCACCTCAGGAACCTCCTGCTTCTCTTACACCCCGCCCCATGAGCCCCAGCCCTGCCGTCTCTATTCTGGCTGCATAATCAGTCGCTATGTTGTTGTGGAGGAGGTACAGGGTAGTGGCTGGGCTGGGCAGAGGAATAACAATAATAATATCAACAACAACAGCCCTCAGTTTCGAGCACTGACTAGAAGCCAGGAGACTAGGATCCATCTGGAGCCCTTTCACATACCTGCAGAAAAAATGGGAATAATACTTGCTCACAGGATTGCCCTGAGTCAATAATAATGACGAATCACCATTTGTCAATATTAAGGTTTTAGAGTCCGCCAAGCACTTTGCATACATTATCTCAGGACTTCCTGGTAACAATCAAGGCTGATATTATCCCCTTCTCATGAGTGAGGGCAATGAGGCTCAGAGAGGTCAAGTGCTTATCCAAGGTCACACAGCTTGTGGTAGAGCCTGGAGGTGAACTAACTCCAAAGTTTGTGTTCTCGACCACAGGACAGCTCTGTCTTTTACACTCGAACTGGCGCAAGCTGTAAAACACTGTGCCTGTAGAGGGGATCGGGGTGGCCAGAGGGTGCCGTCCTCTGCTCAAGTCACTGGGCTTTTCATGGGCTGAAGAGCCATATCTCTGGGTCCCTATGCTCACGACATGATACCTAGCACCCCAACACAAACACAGCCGGTGTGGAGCCCACCTGAGCTGGAGAAGTAGGGAGCGATCGGACAGGAATTCCAGAAAGGGAGAGGATCCAGTGGAAAGCCCTCTTTCTGGTTAGCCGGCTCCCAGGCCCCAGCAGGATCACCACTCCAGGCTGAGAGGCTGGGCAGGCAGGAATGCTAAGGGCTTCGAAGGGGAGGCAGGGAAGGAGGGAAGGAGCCTTGAGAAGTGCCCAAGGATTGGACTACATGCCCAGATACAACCTCACCTGACCCAGAGAGGGTAACCTAAACACTGGTCCGTGGGTGCTGGGCCAGGCCAGTACAGGTGGGCATGTGAAGTGTCGACAGCTGGATTATTAATGTGATTCCAACTGTTATTAACTAGGCAATAATTTATGCCTTACACACATGGAGCGCTTTGCAGTTTGCAAAGAGCCATCACATAAAAAGATGGCATTTTGGGCCGGCCCCGTGGCTTAGTGGTTAAGTGCGCCAGCTCTGCTGCTGGCGGCCCAGGTTCAGATCCCGGGCGTGCATCGACGCACCACTTCTCCGGCCATGCTGAGGCCACATCCCACATGCAGCAACTAGAAGGATGTGCAGCTATGACATACAACTATCTACTCGGGCTTTGGGGTAAAAATCAATCAATCAATAAAAAAAAAAAAAAAAAAGATGGCATTTTGCAATGACAAAATAGCAAAAATTGTAGTGAAACTCACTCATTCTTTGATGGACCTTTTGGAGGATGATCAAGTGATGTTTATCAGAAGCTATAAAATGTCCCTACTCTTTGACCCTGTAAAAATATGGCCAGGAATTTACCCTAAGGAAATAATCAGATGAACAGCAACATTTTTGTGGAAGGCTGTTTATTGCAGCCTGTTTTATAATGGAAAAAAAAAATGGAGCAGCAAGTTTGTCCAACAACAGGGAATTGGTTAAATAAATCACAGGCCATCTATAAATAGAATACCTCACAGGATGTTTCTGCAGACAGAACCAATCTGTGAAGTCAGAGGTCAGAACAGTGGTTACTCTTTGGAGAAGTTGTTGCAAGAGCAAAGGGAGGTTTGTGCAGGTGACGTGGTGTGTTCAGTTTTGAAAACCGATCAAGCAGTATACATAATCTGTTCACTTTATCTATATTATATGTCAATAAAATGTTTTTTGAGGATGTCCTTAAAGAATGTTTAATGCTCAGAAGATAAAAACGTTTGTAAGATACAAAGCTGACTAGAGTTCTGTATATGTTAGGGAAAAAATAGAAAGTGAATGGGCTAAAATATTAACAGTGGTTTTCTCTCTGGGTGGTGGTTTTATGGGAGAATTTTTTTTTTATAGTTGTCTATATTTTTTCTTTATAGCTACCTACATTTTTCTAAATTCTTGAAATTGTAATACTTTACAAATGTATACAATGGCATTTCACATATATTATCTTACCTAAACCCCACACGACCCTGTGAGGTGTGCACAATTCTTATTTTTATAAGGCTCAGAAGGGACCAGCCCCCAAAGCACACAGCTAGTAAGAGGCAGAGCTGAAGTTTAATCTGTCTTCTGAATCCAAGCTTCAGGCACTTTCTATCTCAAGCCCCCAGATCTGGGTGGACAGCTGGGAAAGCAAAGTCTGAGATAAGCTGACCGAAAACAAGACGACTGGACTGATCCATGCTGGCGGCGCCTCCCTGCTGCCAGCAGAGACTGTGACCAGGCCAGGCGGGGGTGGGGCACCTGCCCAGGAAGGGACGGAGGACAGACAGGATGGATGGCAGAGGGCTTCCTGAAGCCGGAGGAAGCCTCGGCGTGGGGCGGCCTCACTCAGCAAGTTTTTTCCTGAAAACTGGGTGCTTTCCCATCGCCATCCTGACTTCCTCCCACTCGGACTACTATCTGGCCAGGAGTCTGTCACCTGCCTTGTCAGATGTGACGGAACCAGTGGGGAGGGCAGGTGACTCAGCCATCCTCAGGCTGCGCTCCTCGGCCTGTTCCCGGCAGGGCCACGTGGGGGGCCTGGGCAAGGCTCTGCCTGCCTGTCTGAGGCGCGGCGGGAGGAGGGCTCAGGTGGCCAGGGATAAAGAGCTCACACGAGGCAGGAGACTCAGCCCCGGTCCTGGCTCACAGGGACCACAGAGACTCTGCACACAGGCCCTTCCCCTTCTGCTGACCCCCTGCCTGTCCCCGCCCCCCCCCGCCCCCCACAGAACCATTCGGGATCCCAAAGAGCTGGTATGGGCAGTGCAGACATTTTCAACTGCAGGGAGTGCTTTAAACTGGTCAGGAAAGAGGTGCAAGATGGCAACCAGACACACACCGAGGAGCATCAGGAGGAAATCAGTTATGGCTCTGCCTCCATGGGGGTCCTATCCATGCTGTGGGCCCAGTGCCAGCGCACTGGTGGCTCAGCAATGAATGTTTATCGGAACAAGGTCTGTCGAACTCCCGCTTTCAATCAGCCTTCGGACTTGCATCGGGAGATTTCTAGACCAACCAGAGCTAGTGCATATATTTGGCTAACAGAACCCAGATAGGTACAGAAGTCAATGGCACCAAATTTGGCACAAAATAACACTAATTATCCATACAAATGATGAATGACTGCAGCCACATCAGACACCATATCATTATAATAATTAGGCCTCACATTTGAGCAGTATTTTACTTTTCAAAGCATTTTCATGTGCAATATCTCACTCCTACGAGGAAGAAGGGCTATATGATTATCCCTTGTGAAAAGTGAAGAAAAAGAGCCTTAAAGAGGTGAAGGCACTTGCCAAGGTTACACAGTTTCCAGGACTAGAACCCAGGTCTGATTCCTGGCCCAGTGCTCTCCCCTAAATGTAAAATAGCTCCCTCAGAAGAGGGGAGGCACTGAGGCGGTGGCCTGGCACCCCCGGGCAGGGAGGGACAGTAAGGAAAACGGCATCAGGTTCTACTGGGCATAGGTGCCACCACCTTCCCCATGGGTACTCACCCCAGGAGCTTGCTGTGGTCCAGCTGGTGGCTTGGGGGCATTCGGCAGGCACTAAAGACAATGATCTTCCGCCCATATTTGTCATCTCCTAGGTGTGGAGAAAGATGGAGCACGGTGGGTGGAAGATGAACCGAGAGAAGCAGGGAGAGAAACTGAAAGGTACCGGGCCCGGAGACCTGGACCATGGAGCACAGGAGCCAGAGTGGCCCGTGCAGATCTACCTCTGGGCAGCTGCCTGCACTCACGGGCGTGTCGCTGAAGGAGGGACAGGTTGCTCTCAGGGCTAGTCTGCTGGGGTATAAGAAATACATGACTTTTAAAAAAGCCATTCCTGGTAGAAACAACTCAAATGTCCATCCATGGATGAATGGATAAGGAAAATGTGGTATATCCATGCAACGGAACATTGTTTGGCTATAAAAATGAATGAAGTACTTACACATGCTACATTGTAAATAAACCTTGAAAACATTATGCTAAATGAAAGAAGCTAAACACAAAGGGCTACATACTGTATGATTCCCTTTGTATGAACTGTCTAGAATATGTAAATTTATAGAGACAGAAAGCAAATTAGTGGTTGCCAGGTGCTGGGAGGAGGGGAGAATGGAGACTGACTGCTTATGGGTACAGGGTTTGCTATGGGTATGGATGAAATTTTGGAACTAGATAGAAATGTACAACATTGTGAATGTACTAAATATCAGCAAATTGTACACTTTAACATGGTTAATTTTATATTAGGTAAATTTTACCTCAATTTAAAAAAAAGTCACACCCACCAAAGCAATTGTTATCTTGCTAAACAGTTATCTAAAAGTCCACGCATATTGCAGAAGCACCCCCTCTGAGCAGCATGTATTTGGGAAACTTCTTGAAGCTACCTTCTCAGCAAGTCTGAGGCCACTGAGGAAATCAGTCTGATTCCTACTTAATACTCACGTCTCCTTTTTGACCTCTGACAACGCTTTCTGATTTTATTACTAGAGTTATTGATCACACTTGGCTCTGACTGAGTTCTACACATTTCTAAAAATCGTATCCTTTCCCATTAAGGATATTCTAAAGAACATGGAGTTCAGAGGAGTTTGTAATGCTGTGGGACAATGCTCATTTAGGTGTATTCTCTCAGGGATGTTTGTCCAAAACTAGTCACAGTTTGGTCTGACCATCTGGCTTTGTCATAAAGCCGGGCACTTCCAAGACATATGCTATTACCCCCCAAAGTGAGATGTTCTTCCAGGGTCAGTGTGGATCAGGGACCCCAAGAAAATCCCGATGGGAACAAGACCTGGTGCCCCCTGCCCCGTGTCCCGGGGACCTTCCCTTTATCTCTACCCTCATGCCTCTCCAGAGACACCAAACCACACTTGCCTAATTCCGACTGCTTCAGAGGCGAATAAAAGACCACTTACACAACCCGTGAAGTGCAGTAAGTCTGGCCTCCATCTCCCTCTGAGCATTAAGGATCCCCCCACGCCTTGCTGAGTGTCTCCTCCACATTTAATAAGCCATGATCTTGATGATTCTTCTTGGTTCATGACTTTACCCAGGAGTCAGTGCTTTTCTAAGTGGTTGCTAAGGCTCTGACTCTTCTCTAGGGCTAGGGCACGGCTCAGTGGAGAGGCTGATGGAGGCTCTGGAATGTGGGCAGGGTGGCTCCCATCCCTGCTGGCTGCACGGCTGGGTGTTTTGGCCTGAGTTAGCACCTCGCTCCCAGCAGTCTGCCTCGTATCCAGCCTCTCGATCAGCCCCTCCAATCCTCCATCTCCACCCAAAACACTGCCTGGCCTCTGTTGGCCCTGGAAGGTCCTAGCCAGGACCCTCCAAGAATTCCCTGGGTCAGGGTCTGAGCCCAGCCCACCAAACCCATAGAGAGGCTGTTCTCCCATGTAAACTGCCCCAACTTCTAGCCCTGGAGAATTATAAACAACTACCTGCCCCCAACTCTCCTGCCTTGACTCCTCCTTTCCTCCTGAACCCCACCCCAGACATACTCTCTGGGCCCCCAGTCCTGTAAACGGCTCACAGGACTCTCCAGGCTTGGCCCTGCTTCTCTCCAGGCTCACACCACACACACTTCCAACACAGAAGTGCTTACAGCCCTGTACACATCAGGCCGCTTTGAGCCTCTGCTGTTTCTCACACCAGACAGAACTTCCTCTAGACAATTCTGCTCCCCTCCTCTAGGCTAACTCTTTGGAATCCTTAAGACTCATCCCAGGCATAACCTCCTCCCAGAAGCCTGTGTCCTCTCCTCCTTCCCCCAGACAGGTTAGCTGCCCCTTGTCACGGCTCCCAGCCTGAGCCATCATCCATCTGTCATGACACCTGGACTCCTGTCTAACTGTTTATGTGCCTGTCTCCTCTCCTGGCTTATGAGCAGCTCAAAGACAAGGACTGTGTCTCATCCATCTTCGAATCTCCCGTGCTGGTCCAGAGGCCAGCACGTGGCTGGTATTCAATAAATGTTGGTAGCCTGCACAAAGTCACAGGTCAGCATTACATGGTATGCTCAGCTCTATTTCTGAGTTTGTTCACAATGCTATCTAGGTTATGAGACTGCTTTAGACAGTGAGTTTCCCAAAGCATGGGACAGACTTTTCCAGACTTACAAGTCCACCTTAAAAGGTCCAGCTCCATCCAGCAGCAGGTCTGTTTTGAAGGACCAGGTGCCACCCGCTCTCTTTCATACCCTTGCCTAATCCTGATGTCCTGGGTTCCTTCCAGGCCAGCCAGGGGTGGCTCTGGGCCTGCTCTGATTCACTTCCCACGGGCTCTGACAGGAGAATGAAAAGCAGACCGGCAGGCACGAAGGGTTAGACTGGCAAGCACAGCCTCATGTACAATCTGGAGCTCAGAAACCCCCGGGCCTCCATCCACGAGTGTGTGAGGGGAGGGACGTCATCTCCCTCCTCCCCTCTAAGCAGAGGAAATGCCCAGGATGTAGGACAAAAATACCGGGAGGAGCATGGCGGATTCCAAAAGATTCTTTCCATCCCTGACCCTAACAGTAAGGCAGCCCTCACTGGCTTGCAGATTTGAGGACTCAGGCAGGGCAGAAAGTCTGAGCTCATGGGGCTCTGGAATTTAAAGAGCTAGTAACTGGTTAAGCAAGCAACTGGGGTGAGGGGTAGGGCCTGTGGTTCCATCGCTCAGCTGGCCCCAGCACCTTGTAAATGAGAAACTTTGGCTTCTCAACCAGGGCTCCACAATGGGCATCTGCCAACGCCGTGATGTTACATGAAAAGTATGACAAGTACAGGCACATGTTTTCTAGTGGAAGAGGTCCCACCTTTCATATTCTCAGAGAGGACTCGGACCAGTTTTAAGCACCACTTTACTGGACTGTATGCTCCTCGAAGGAAGGAATGTGTGTTTTTCCTCACTGAATCCTCAATGCTGACTACAGGGCTTGTTCCAGTAGGTGTGCTATGAATGCATTTTGAACGAAGCCCGGGTGGGGAGGGGGGGCAAAAAGAGGATCAGTGAGGGGCTGGATGGCAAGACTCCCAGACAGGCGAGCCATGAGATACGGGCAACACCAGGCTCTAGCCCTGCCCTCCCCTCCTGGAGTGGAGTCCCAGTGCCCAAGCCCTTGGGTGGCTTGGGCATTTTCCAGCAGGCAGGGTGACTGCTTCTAGAAGAAGCATTTGTAGAAAGGCCCGGAACTCCTCTCCTGATCTCAGAAAAGAACAGACTTCTGCCCTAGAGATTGAAGGGAGAGAAGGAGCTGGTAGGACTGGAGTCTCAGTCCTGGGGGCGAGGCTCAATGAGGATGAGGCACAGCGTTTGTGGAAAGCCCCAGAAAAAGAGCAGCCACCAGAGAACGAAGCCTCTGCATTCCCCAGATACCGATCAGGAACTCTCCCAGGGAGGCCTGCGTGTTAAAGTGAAGCGTAGCTACTCCAGCAGGCATGCTGGGAACCCCAGTCCAGCCACCCGCCCTGCCCACAACCTGCAGAGCAGGCCAAGGAGATGGGAGGTGGGGGCTGGGGCAGCATGCTGGAGCCAGCTCACACAATTGTTAAATTGTTAAATTGTCAGGAATATTGCAAGCCAGTTGACATCATGTGGTAGTCTGAAATCTGCTGTGGTAGAAATCGCAAATGCAGCAAAAAACAGCTTTTTTTTTTTCCTTTTCTGGAGGGCCAACTGTTAAACATTTACCAGAACACCACTGGAGAGAACCCACTTGGACTGGGTCAAATTTGACTGTGGAACGTGACAGCCACCACTGGCAAGGAGAACAGAAGCTGCAGAGGAGTTGGGGACATAACCTGTCCTCCCTGCCAACGTGTGCTCTTTCACTGGTTTCTAATGCCAGGAAACTGGCCTCTTGGGACATCACCGTGGTCTCATCAAACGAGTCTCACTCTGGCCGTGTCAATCCAAACTCCTCTCACCAGTCAGAGGGGCACACACATGGGGGGCAGCCCCACCAGAGGGGCCCTGAGTCAGCACTCAAGTCGGGCATTGCTCACAGCCAGCACCCCCCACCCTCCATGGACACGGCCCCTCCTTCCCCCGGCGCTCCTTTCCCTTTGTGCTCTGAATGTGTCCACACACAGTCCCCGCCCCATCAAACTGCCCATAAATCCTTTGCTATTTCCGGCTCCCAGTCACTGCCAGCTCCCAGCTCCCCAGAGTGGGGCTGCAATTAAGCCGGCCCCACTTGGCCTCCACCGAGAGCCCTTCCTGATTCACAGCCCAGAGGCCAAGCACAGAGAGCCAGGAGCGCACCTACCTGGCTCGGCCTCCTCAGGCCCATCGCACCCTGGGGAAACAGAAACATGTTGCAGCTCTGCTTGCAGAAGGAAGAGGGGTCACCCGGGGGGTGCGGGTGGGCCAGCCTCCCCTGCTCTGCCCTGTGACTTGGCCACACAGGCCTGGAGGATGTCAGGATAGAGACTCCTTCACATTGGACACCCACCATGCCCCAGGCAAGTCCATCTTTGGGAGAGAGGAGAGAAGGTTCTGAACCTTCAGGTGACTCTCCTGTGCCGAGGTCACGACTAGGCCAGGAAAGAACTCTCAGCCTTGCTCCTGCAGGGGTGAGAAAGGCCACGGCCAAGGCCCCCAACCCAGACCAGGGCAGGCTCCAGGAACACAGATGCCATGGAAACACCTTTGACAGTAGGGGCAACCCTCTCAACTGCCCCATCCCTCTCTGAGCCCAGCATTCGGGAGAGATGGAGCTCCCTGCCGCATCTCCATGGCCAGATGCCTTCAGACCCCTCAGCCAGCACCACACTGGGCTCACGGGACATGTGCTACCAGGATCTCTTGCCCACCCCAATGCCTCAGAGCAGGACCATGCTGTCACCCTTGCTTCTAGCTGCCTGGCCTCACCAGTGAGGACAGACAACCATTCGGGGAAAGACAAAGGATCCTACAATTCCAATTTCCTCTTCGAGCAACAGGACCCTAAAGGCAGCCACCAGGTCATCACCAGCCTTGCTACCTCCTCCACTCCTGGAGTGTTCTGGGTCCTGCCTTATGAACAGGAGGTGGGAGCTCACTGAGCTGAGACCCAAAGGGGGCTCTGCACCTGTTCTCAGCCAGGTAGCGCATCTGCCAGGACCCTGATGCTCCAGGGGTCACGTGGCCCCTAACTTCTGGAAGGAGGCTCTGCCATTCCAGACTTCCTTGGATGCAGGGGATCCCAGGAGGGACTGGGACCTCCCTGATCCCCAGTAACTGATGGGGTGGAAAAGCTGACATGCAGGCACAGGGAAGGGAGGTGAATGACCACTTATTCAGGGCCAACTACGTTCTGGCTCCGGGCTAGGCTCTGACATACATTCACTATTATAATCCTCTCAGCAACCCTGTGAGGAAGAAACGAGTTCAGACAGCAGAGCCGGAAATCAAACAGGCTTTCTGACTTCAAAGTCACTAGGCCACAGTGCCTCTCACACACCGTCTGCCAGTGGAGACAATGGGGTCACAGGTCAGGATGTGGTTGCAGGTGAACAGACCAAGAGGCCATCACAATCAAGCCTGTGATTTTAAAGACTGGTACATGTGCTCAGGAGTCCCAGGGTCAGGGGTCAGACCTGCCCCTTTCCCACAGCCCTCCCCCCACCCAGGAGGAGCACAAGGGGCTCTCTTCCTCGTGCCAGGAGTGCAGACTGTGAGGAAAGAGGTGCAATACTGGGTGTGCTCACCTGCCACCTCCACAATCTGGTGCCGGGCGATGTCATAGTAAGGGTCGTCCCACTTCAGGTGTGTGACAGGTTCCGGGGAGCTGCTTTTGGAGTCATCTGAGGAACACAGCAAAATCAGTGGGTCATCTGGGGGCTGGTACAGTGTTCTCCCTGAGAGTCGTGCTCTTTGGTCCTCCCCCTAGTAAGGCTTGTGCTCCCAGCCCCACCCTGGGACTGGTCTGCTTGCCCCCATCCTGCCCTCCTGGGGTCTTCTCCTCTAAGGTGCCTGAGATCTGGCGGTGCCCACCTGACTTGGGAAAGTCGGGCATTTCGTCCGAGGGCCAGTTCTTCTCATCAATGGAGGCTAGCTTCAGCTGATTCAGAGCCTGGCTGGCGTCATCCAGGGTCAGGTCGTCCTGAAGATCTGAGAGTGGGTCCATGGCCATGCCTGTTCCCCACAGCCTCACCCCACAGAACCTGAAGAGAAACCTGGGAAGGGGGGGTGGCAGGTCAATGACCCCCTCTTTTCACCTCTAACTTCTACAGCAAGCCCTCCTGCTCCCACTCGTTCTTACCCCAAGCTCCCTTGTTCCTATTCCTCAACACTTCTCATCCTTGCCAAGAGCTCCATATAGCTCCCGGTCCTCCTGGCTCTACAGTTTTCTGACACGTTGCCAGAGAAGGCAGCTGGGACAGAGGATGGCACAGCTCAGTGCCTGCCTTCGGGTCCTCCAGCTGGATAGCCAAGAGCCGTGCCAGGCCCTGTGCTGCCCACTGCCCAGCTGGTTCAGTCATGCAGTCCCAGCTGCAAAGGGTAGAGGTCCATGTCCCTTTCCACATGGGTCATAGAGCACAGAAGCTTCCCAGGCCCCAGCAGTTAGAAGGTAGAGATGTTGCAAGAATCTTAGGAGCACAGGGATGCTCCAAACCCCATGCCTGAAAAAGGTCAGCTGTGGCCTTGGCCACTCCATCCCTGACCCCTGGCCTAGGGAAGAGGAGGTGGCCAGAGACCACAGGGTCCCAGAAAAAGGCCATGGCCGAGGGGCCCAGCTGGGTTTGCCCCAGGACAGAAAGCAGGAGCAGGGGACGGGATCTGCCTGCCAGTCATAGCAGACAATCTGCAGGCTCCTGGGGGCTCCCAAGCTCACTCTAATCTGTGGGGAGCTCCTGACGCTAGTTTCAAGGTGGGAAACATCAACAGACTGCGCCAAGGATTGGAGGGCACAGATGGGAAAGGGGGCAGCCCATGACATCCAGAGGGCTGAGATAAAAGGAGGTGAAAAACAGAATAGCAGCTACAGCAGGCTGAGAGGGAGAAGAGCCGACTCTGAACCTGGGTTTCCCCAGGTCTGGGGTCTGGCTGTAAGGATGTGACTGCATGCGGCCTGGGGGCAGCACCTTCTGTCTTCAGCCCTAAGGGGAAGCCAATCCCTCTCTCATCACGAGCTCACCATCTGGGTGAGGGAGGGGAGTTTCAATTCAACCCACTCAGTCCAACCGCAGAGAAGAGGCTGCTCTAAGCCCGCTGCATTCCTGAAGCCCAAAAATGACATATATGGTCAGAGAATCAGCAGAACAGATAAGGAGTGCAGACAAGACCCAGGCGTGGGTAGGAAGAAGAGAGGAGAGCTGCCAGCAGAGATCCAGACCCTGAACACCCCTGGGCTCTGAGGCTACATGACAACCTCTTGCACACATCACAGCCCAGCCGAGGACTCTGGATGGTAAACTGGCTCCCTGTGCCTAGCAACAACCACCCTGTTACCACGGCAACCACACTGCTTCCGTGGCAAAAGCTGTTTCAAGCTCCTGAGGCAAAGCCCAGCAGCTGAACAGCCAAAAAAGAATCTTCTTCTTCCCCTTCCTCTCCTTTGGCCTTATCTGCTACTCTTACTCATTCCCGCTGCTTACCACCAAAATATAAGTCCCTTCCCATCAACACAGAGAAAGACGACCCTCTCTTATTTGGGAATGCACTTCTCTCAGGAAGTGCTGCTGAGCCCCTCACCCCAGCTCCCTCCTTCCCCTTCAACCCTCCAGTGCAGGCAACCCTCAGTCTTGAGGAATCCACTCCTGATTCATCTACATGTCCCATTCAACAAGGAGGCTGTGAAGGCTCCCCAAAAGGGGACCCCACTGGGTAAGAGGCACAGAATTCAGCTCAAAGTGACTCTCTCTAGGCCTGAGTCTTCTCTCCGTCTCTTCTCTCTGTCACTGCCCAGGCACCAAGTGCTCCTTCAGCCCTGCCCCTAGCTATCCCAGAGAAGTCTTTCTGCACACAGTGGGCGCTTGATGCAAAGAAAAAGGCATGGGATGAGGTATATGGAGAACTGGATTCTAGTCCTGCCTAACCCAATGAGTTGCAAAGATGCTGGGCGATTCCTCTTCCTATCTGGGCCTAAATTTATTCATCTATAGAAGTGAAGGCTCCTCCCAGAAATAGAATTCTCCAGTGTTCTAAAATACTTGTGCTGAAGTGAACAACAGAATTAGAAGGAGCAACTGGGAGCTGAAGTATATGTGAGGGAGGGAGAGAGATACCCTCTAAAAGGGAGCCGAACTTGAACGCCATCTCTTTTCCAGTAACTCCTCCTCAATTTCATCAGTTCTTCCAGGACTGACCCCTCCCCCGCTCCATGACCTCCTTTTCCAGAATAACTAATCACAGTCGTTCCCACCTCCCCAGACAGACTGGCCTCTCACACCACCCTCCAACCCAGCTGTTGGCCTCTATGAGCCCAGAAGCTTAGCTCCCATTCAGCGGGAGGGTGAGGGAAGCTAGTGTAGGGTAATTCTAACATAAAGTAGTGGAAACGAAGCATCCTGGCTGCCTAAGACTCCAGTCACCTACAAGCCCCGCTCCACTCTGTGCAAAATACTCCTTACTTTGAGATTAATTTTTCCCTTCTCAGTAGGTAAAACGTCTACCTTTACAAAAAGCTTTGAGAATCACGTTAGGCGGAGATTTAACCTTTGGGAAGTCCTGGACCTCTCTGAAATTCTGATGAAATTTGTGGCCTTTTTAACTAAGAGAAATCAGCACAAGCATGAAATCTTGCATGCAATGTTAAGGGGTTCACAGGCCCTCTGAGAATCACTGTTTAGGAACCCTGACCTGCACATATGTATGCTGATGGATGGCAACTAGACTTTTGGTAGTGAACACAATGCAGTCTATACAGAAGCTGAAGTATAATGATGTATACCTGAAATTTACACAATGTTATAAACCAATGTGACCTCAATAAAATAATAAAAACGTGGGAGTCTGGGGGGAAAAAGAACCCCTGAACTAATGAGAATTACATCTGGCACATGGCAGATGTTCAATCATTTGTTGAATGACTGAATGAATTAATTTATCTCCTAAGTCGAGAAGAGAACCAACATTTGTTGAGGGTCTATATAGCACCATCAACTGGACACACAACTTCACAACAGCACCAGTGAGGCACGTACTACTAACCCCATTTTACAGTTCGAGGAAAGTGAGGACCAGAAAAAATAAGCAAATTGCTTAGGGTCATACAGCAGAGTCAAGATTTTAATCCATGTCTGTCTAAGGTGGTCTCTGTGCAAATCAATCCCTCAATAATTCTCTAAGTGACTGTCATTCACGTGATTCTCGAGGTTCAGAGAGGTTCTACAAAAGGGCAAAGTATAGCCTTTCTCCTAATCTCCTCCGTGAAGAACTGAGATAACTCAAACTCGCATTCTCTGGTGTTGGTTGGGATCGCCTTCCTACTTGGGGCTCCAGAATTTCAAAAGCGCAAATCCCAAAATACAACAAGACTTTCAACTACAATCTCGTTTGCATAGAGAGGTTTACAAAACCCGAATGTTGGGCGTAATTACTCCATTTCACAGATTAAGAAATACACATGAAAGCGTGGCCTAATAAGTAGCAGGGTGGAACACTTCCCCCAAATTTCTTGTTCTTTGCGCTTCGCCAGATCAGACCAGGGAGACTTCTTCCCATGGGCTTTCTCTACGACAGCGATGTGACCTGCACTCTGCCCCGGGGGGAGCAGGAGGAAGGCAGCGAAGGAAGTGAAGTTCTCTCACTGCAGACCCGGGAGAGGGGCAGAATCCCCGCAGCGGGAGGGCCAGGTTCTCAGGCCCCATCCCACCCCTGCTCCTTTCCTCGGATCCGCCTAGATCCTCCCCATCCGGACCCCATCCCTTCAGATGACCTGGACAGTCCCCTCTCTTCCCCCACCACACCCAGGGAGACCCCGCGCCCTGCAGCTCACCGTGGTCAGGCACTGCTCCCTCTGCCACGCCTGTCAAAGCTCGGCAAACATCCGGCTCCGCGGTAGAACGGGTACCGCCTACTCTCTGTCTCCTCGCTCCCCAACCACTTCCGCCACACCTCCAACCCACTTCCGACCGGCTGCCAGGTCCAAACATGGCCATTCCAGGATCCCCGCCCACTTCCTTACGTGCCGCGCCCACTTCCTGTACGTGCCCCCCTGAGGAGAGAGACGGCATAACTGTCCGACTCTTCCCTCCTGAGAGGAGACGCTTGGAACACTTTGTTCCGCTTTCCCTGACTCGATTCTCTGGTGGGCCTCCGGAATCCTAGGCTCGTATTGTTCTCGCCCAGAGTTTTGCATCACCAGTATTCCCAAACTCCTGGTCCTGTGCACCAATGAGCTCTGACTCTTACAGTTCTTTCCTGAGAGGAGATTTGGAAGGCAATGGCTGTTTCCGGGAGGAGCTGAGAAGGCGACGCTCACTTCCGGCGGAGGGAGGCTTTCCGACCCGGGATGGAGGAGGCGGAGGGGCAGGTCTCGGAGCCCGAGGGACTGCAGGCGGGTGAGTGACCTGCGATGTCCCCGACCCCCGGCCCTGGCCAGGATACACCTAACGGTCTCTGGTCAGCTCTCTCCCGCCGACCGTTTTCCTCCCGAGCCCGGGATCCTCCTCCGGTGCCTTTAGAGTTTCTGGGCGCTTCTTAAGAGCCCTCGATCCCCTCCAGCCTCTCAGGGGCCGCCCGAGAGCCCTTCCAGATCCCTCAGACTCCTGAGGCCTAGCTGGACCTGCGGTTTCCTCCCGCACCTTTCCCCACCCGCGACCGCTTGGGGACCCTCTCTGTCTTCCTGTCTCCCTGCAGGCCCCGAACCGCGCCTGGGCCCGGCCTCGGGATGGAGCCCTTGCGGAGAAGGCCGTGCCCCCGGCCTCCAAGACTTCCCGCCCGCGCCGCCCCGGGCGGTCCGCGCTCTCAAGAGCCTCCCCCGGGGCTTGGCCCTCGGCCCCTCCTTCGCCAGGGACCGGCGCCTGGGGGTCTGGTGTGTCGGAGAGCCCCTGCAGCCGGGACTGCTCTGGGGGCCGCTGGAAGAGGAGTCCGAGCAGAGGGGCGAGGGAGTGAAACCACGCCAGGAGGAGGTATTGTGGGATAGGGCTTCTCCTCTCCGTGATTGAACATTTGGAAGAGCCTCAGACATTCCCGGACAGTTCTCCCGTTTGTTAAAAGAAGCAGGATATTTCAAGAGATAGGAGGTGGTTTTGTCTCTTCTCTCCAGGACTGCCTTTTCCCTTCGCTTGCAGTAGTTAAGGAATCGAGGTGCAAAAAGTTGCTAAAAGCTGAATTAGTATAATGTTAGCAGTGGTGAAGGTTAAGAGCAAAGGTTTATGGAATTAAAAAGCCATAGGATCAGATCCCAGCCTTGTCACTTAGCTAGTTAAATGGCATGCCTCACTTAACTCATGTAAAATTTTAAAAAATGGCTGTTTCGTTTATTTTACTCCTCCAGAATTATTTGGAGGAACACATGAAATAATGCAGGTAAAGGATTTCATTGCATAATAAGTACTAAAAAAAAGGGTTGATATTCCTCTTACTGCTTTTTCTGTTTAGTATTCACGGGAAGGCAGTAATGTGTTTGACGGAGTAATTCTCCACACTCTTGGGAGGGAGATGAGGAGACAGTCTTTTTGGTTTTTACTGAATGAAAAACCAGACAGTACAGTCCTGTAGGAGCAGAACCAGAAATGATTAACCTTTCAGGGGCTTCATCTTAGATCTCTCTTAGGAGAGGTTTCAAACAGTTTGTTTTTTTTTCCACCTTGGCCCCTCAAACACGTGGGAGAAGAACTCACTGATTTATTTCAGGACGTGTCACTAGGCCCGTGGGGAGACGTGTGTGCTTGTGAGCGGAGTTCAGGCTGGACCAGGTGAGTTACAGGAGAGTATGCGGCGAAGATGCTCCTTTGAGGCTTGCTTTTGTGGCTGGGATGGAACCCGAAGCGGAGTGTAATTCCCTGATCTTTTGGACTGAGTGCTCCAAAGGCCTGGGGTCCTTTAGGGGTTTTCAGGGAGGGCCACTTGAAGAGGGTCTCCTGAGCCAGCTCTTGCTCTGCTTTGCAGTTTGGTGCAGCAGGGCAGGCTGGAGGGTGAGGGAAACGTGGCCCCGGTGTGGATCAGCGAGAGACTCCACCTGCAGGTGTCCCGGGTCGTGCTGCCAGGCTTTGAGCTGCTGCTGCGGCCCCCGCCTCCCTCTGAGGGCCTGAGGCCTGCCCAGCCCAGGCTAGAAGAAGAGGCAGCGGTGGCTGTGGTGACAGAAGTGGAGTCTGCTACACAACAGGAAGTGGCCTCGCCTGGGGAGAATGCTACAGAACTTTGCACAGGTATGTGTCGGATAAATGCTGGCCTCCCAGATTACTACCAAACCTGTTGATAAGACAAAGCAGAGCGTATGGCTCAAGAAGGTAAGGGAGAACCCTATAGAGTCTTAGTAGATTTTCTGAGGGGGAAGGGCAAAGCCTGGATATTTATGGAAATTTTGAAGTCTAGTATAAGGTGGATTTTTCAGTGTGGGATGGGGGCAGGACTTGATTAGGATTGGGTAAGGATCATGACATACTAGTTTAGGATTCATGGACACAGCAAGGCTCAAATTTTCAGGCAAGAGGTTCAGAGAGTCTTGAGGTGTAAACTGTCATTTGATGCTTTTTATTGAAGATTGATGGGTCTTTTCCTTAGAATGAACAATATACATGTTGGCAACTTTTATCTTCCTGAGCAAATTTACTTGAATAGTAAGGTTTTGTTGATGAACACAGCAAGTTATATATAAGGTTTCCAGTTTCTTTTTCTATTATTATTATTTTGTTTTATTGAGGTTACGTTGGTTTATAACATATAAATTTCAGGTTTACATCATTATATTTTGACTTCTTTATAGACTCCCCTTTCCCCTCTGGTAACCACCAATCTGTTTTCCATATCTATGTGTTTGTTTCTCTTCCCCATATGAGTGAAATCATACAGTATTTGTTTTTCTCCACCTGACTTATATCACTTAGCATAATACCCTCAGGGTCCATCCATGTTGTTGAAAATGGCATGATTTTGTCTTTTTTAATGGCTGAGAGTATTCCATTATATATGTATACGCTACATTTTTTTTATCCATTCATCCATTGGTGGGCACTTGGGTTGCTTCCAAGTCTTGGCTATTGTAAGTAATGCTGCAGTGAACATTACGAGTTGACGTATCTTTTTGAATTAGTGTTTTCGTATTCCTTGGATAAATACCTAGAAGTGGAATAGCTGGATCATATGTTATTTCTATTTTTAATTTTCGAGGGAAGCTCCATACTGTTTCCCTAGTGGCTGCACCAGTTTGCATTCCCACCAACAGTGTATGAGGGTTCTCTTTTCTCCACATTCTCTCCAACACTTGTTATTTCTTGTCTTTTAATAATAGCCATTCTGACAGGTGTGAGGTTTCCAATTTCTTATGTTTCTTCTCTCTGGGGTAGGGAGGGGGGTTCCTTTATTTTAAAGATGAGCTAAGGAGAGGAGGTGGTGGTCTGCACTCATTCTAAGTGCCTGTCTCCAGAGAGAGAACAGGGGGGTCTCAGGGATGGCCTTGCTTTAGGGATTATCCAGATGTATGGGGGCACTGTGGTGCCCAGGAGTGCTTCCCCAGGAGGCACCTGAGACTGGACAGGAAGATAAACAGAGTGTGTGGCTCATGCTCCAGAGAAGAGATTGGTGTCATTGCTCCCACTGAAGTTCAGGGGCTGCGTAGGAGAAGACACATATTCCTATAACTTCCTGGTGACACCACCATCACCACCTGCTACAAGCTCTACTGACCCCAGCACCCCACTCTTGCCTTGCAGATCCTGGTCGCCAGTCACCCCTCAGCATCCAGGCAGAGAGTATGGTAAGCCCTGGACTTAAGGTCCAAACCCAGGAACTTTTGAATGAGAGCCAACCCCTTGGCCCATTGCTTCAGGATGGCAGCATGGACGTGGAGGACCCGCCCCAGACACAGATGCCACCTGAACATCAAAGCAGCTTCGCTACCCAGAGAGTCCCAGAGGGCAGTGAGGCCAGTTCCCCATTTTCTGCCAGGGGCGCCCAGCTGCATGCTTTCCTGGTCAAGAAGTTACGTAGTCCCAGTGATCAGTGCCTACCCAGAGCAAAGACCTCAGAGCCCGGGGCCCAGCAGGCTGGAGAACACCAGTGCCCCAGCTTCCCTGCACACTTGCGGAGCCCTCCTGGCCCGACAGGAAGCTCTCCGAAACAGGGTCGACGGTACCGGTGTGGGGAGTGTGGCAAGGCGTTCCTACAGCTGTGCCACCTGAAGAAGCACACATTCGTGCACACGGGCCACAAGCCCTTCCTCTGCACTGAGTGTGGCAAGAGCTATAGCTCAGAGGAGAGCTTCAAAGCCCACCTCCTGGGCCACCGCGGGGTGAGGCCCTTCCCCTGCCCACAGTGTGACAAGGCCTATGGCACCCGGCGGGACCTCAAAGAGCACCAGGTGGTTCATTCAGGTGCCCGGCCCTTTGCATGTGACCAGTGTGGCAAGGCCTTTGCCCGCCGGCCCTCCCTGCGGCTGCATCGCAAGACCCACCAGGTGCCAGCTGCCCCCGCCCCGTGCCCCTGCCCTGTGTGTGGGCGGCTGCTGGCCAACCAGGGCTCCCTTCGGAACCACATGAGGCTCCACACGGGGGAAAAGCCCTTCCTATGTCCACACTGTGGCCGGGCGTTCCGCCAGCGGGGCAACCTGCGCGGGCACTTGCGGCTGCACACAGGGGAGCGCCCATACCGCTGCCCGCACTGTGCTGACACCTTCCCCCAGCTGCCTGAGCTGCGGCGCCATCTCATCTCCCACACCGGGGAGGCCCACTTGTGCCCCGTGTGTGGGAAGGCTCTCCGAGACCCACATACGCTGCGTGCTCATGAGCGCCTGCACTCGGGGGAGAGGCCCTTCCCGTGCCCCCAGTGTGGCCGTGCTTACACGCTGGCTACCAAGCTGAGACGCCACCTCAAATCCCACCTCGCCGACAAACCCTACCGCTGCCCGACCTGTGGCATGGGCTACAACTTACCCCAAAGCCTCAAGCGGCACCAGCTCAGTCACCAGCCTGGGGGATCCTCCAGCCCAGCCTGTGTGCCTTCTGCTGCTTCTGAGCCCACTGTGGTGCTCCTGCAGACTGAGCCGGAACTGCTGGATACATGCAGTGAACGGGACGTCTCTGCAGCCCCAGGCGTCTTTGAGGTCACCATTTCCGAGAGCCAGGATAAGTGCTTTGTGGTGCCAGAGGAGCCAGGCCCCACCCCCAGCCTGGTGCTCATCCATAAGGACATGGGCTTTAGCTCCTGGGCAGAAGTGGTGGAGGTGGAGACGGGCACCTGACAGCCTCGCCCTCCCCCAACAGAGCTCTATATAAAGACTAGTGTGTTCTAGCTGCTAGGTGTCTGGATCTTCTTTCTCTTAGGGTTGGCTGGTAGAGACTAGAGTCTACTATAAGGAGCAGGTCAAGGACTTCCCTTCCTGCTAATGGACCACCAGATTGTTTCCCAAGACTGTAAGGTAAACCCCGTCTAGATTTGAGATCTTTTTACCAACTTCTGGTAGAGCTTGTTCTGCCTCCTTCGCTGGGAACTGCTCAAGGTGCTTGTTCTGTAGACCTTGTGCAGTGACCCCGCCCAGGGAGGTAGTCGGGTAGCTGGCAGCACTCCTGCCCTGCCGGGGTGCTTGGTGCTGGGAGAGTCACTCCCTGAGGGACAAGCACTTCTACTTGGAACCAGCTGAATGACTTCTGAGGGTTAAAAGGCCAGAGGCTGAGATCAGCTCACAGCTCATGAGTCTCTGTAATGCAGGCTGTGGTTATCGTGGCAGCTTTTCTCACCACCTGAGGGCTGTGAAGTTGGTTTTCGTGCTGTACTGAAGGACGCCAGACTCGCTGGAGGTGGCTAGGGCCAGATCTATACCCTTCTGTGTACCTGGCCAGAGGCAGCCCTGTTGAGGGAAGGAGTGAGGAATTAACACGTGTTCTGCATCTGCTGTGGGCCTGGACTGCCCTAGGTGCTGGGGACGCAGCTGTGAACAAGACAGAGGCAGTGCCCTTTACAGACCTCATGATCTACGGGGCAGACGTGCTGGATGACTTCACAGAGAAGCACGACCCTGTGCTGTGGACGTGTTTAATGGGATGGTTTAACTTGGTCTATGGCATCAGGGAAGGTGTCCCCAAGGAATAACAATGATAATAAACCCTCAGCCCTTATTGTGGGCCAGTCTTTTATGTGAGTTTATTTATATAATCCCCATAGCAACCCTGTGACGTAGGTAGCGTTATTCTTATTTTACAGATGTGGAAAGAGGAACAAAGAGCTTTAAGTATCCTGCCCCAGGTGACAAAGCTACTAGGTGGCAGAGCTGAGATTCAAACCCATGTAGTCTGGTGCTGGAGTCAGGCTCTTAACCTCTGCACTCCACTGTCCCTTGCTTCAGCTGCAACCTGGATGCATTGATGTGAGAGCAGGTGGGGCGTGGGGAGCTGCTTGTGAAAAAGCCCTGTGGTGAGAGCCTGGTGGGTGTGAGCAACTGAGACCAGCATGACTAGAGCAAAAGGAAGGGGACAGGGGCAGGGCCAGGTCACACAGGCCTTCTTCATGAGTTTGGGCTTTATTTTCAGGACATCAAGAAGCTCTTGGAGGAGTTTTGAGCAGGGGCATGACATGATCAGGTTTCTGTATGAAGAGACCACTGGAGAATGGATTGGGGGGCGAGATGCAGTTGTGGGGAAATCCATGAGGAGGCTGCTGAGGTGGCTGGGAATGGAGTGATAGCAGTGGAAATGCAGAGAAATGGAATCACTGATCCAACAAATACTGAGTGCTTCCTGTGTGCTGATTGTTAGGGATGTAACAGTAATAACAGTCTCTGTAGTAGTTAAATTCTTATGTAGTTAAATTCTAGTGTGGGAAGACAGACAGTAAACAGATAGATGTCAAGATGATGGTAAATGTGATAAAACTAATGCGAGGGAGAGATTAAAATGGGGAGTGTGATTTTACAGAGGGCAGTCAGGGAAGGCCTCATAACGACCTGAACTACGGAGGGGAGTGAGCCAGGTTGATGTCTGTGGAAGGAGCTGGACTCCCAGCAGAAGGAACAGGACCGGCAAAGCCCAGCGAGTTCACGGAAGAAAAGGAGCAGAGTGGCCAGGGCAGAGCGTGGAAGGAGGTGAGGGCAGGGCGGGGGCTGTGGGCCGGATAAGGACTTTGGGTGGATACGTTCTCTGGGAGGTGTAAGTGACAGAGTTCAGAGGCTGAGTGAATAGGGAGAGATCCGACTCATGCCTTCCGACTTAGCAAGTGTGGTAGCATTGGGGTGGGAGCAGGGCAGTTATGATTTTGGTTGGGGATGGATTGAGTTTGAAGTGCCTGTGGGAGAGAGCTCAAGAAAGCAGTCAGAAATAGTCACAACCTGGGGAGAAAAGCCTGGCTTAGAGGGAGAGTCACTGGAGGTGCTAGTAACTAGGTGGTCACTGAAGCTGTGGGAGTGGGGAGATGACAAGAGGGGAGGAGGCCAGGACCAAGGCCCTGCGTAGGTTCACTGAGAGGAGGAAGGCTCCTTAGGGGAGACTAAAGGAACGTCCGACGGAATAGGCAAATCTGCAGAGTGTCTCACAGAAGCTGATGGAAGCGCATTTTGACATGAAGAGGTGGCAACAATGTCCATTGCTATCGAGTGGGTTGAAATTTGTGGAAGTCACTGGCGAGCTGAAGGAGAGCAGTTGGAAGCCAGACTGGATTGCTTTGAGGAGAGGGAGGCAAGAGAGACAGGAAGAACATATATTGTTCATCCTTCTGTCCTGCAAGATAGGTGTTGTGATCTCTGCCTCACAGATGAGGAAACTAAGGTTCAGAGCGGGTAAGTAACTGACCGAGACCACACAATCGGTAAACAGCAGAGCCAGGATGGAAATGTGATGTGTTTTCTGGCTACCCAGCACTTGATCCCAATGTCATAAACAGCCCCACGTCTCCCACATTGCCACTGACATTAACCCAGCTGCCTACCCAATCTGAATAACTCCTTGGCAAATTCTGAAATTGTCTGAGGGGAGGGAGGACAGCAGGAAATCATGGCGATCTATGAAGAGAAAGGCCACACCATCCAGTGCCTGAAAAACAGCTGCTAATATTAGTTTTCAGTCAGCCTGTTTCTTGGAGCCTGGATGAAGCTCAGTAGGTCCTATTCTTTTCCAGCTCCTGCTTCAGGCAGGGTTATTTCAGCTCAGATGACTGCTCAGCAGTGTCTGCCCAGCGTTGTTAGGTATCCTGGGACATACTCTGCTTGAGATCGAACTGTGCAGGGAAGTGGGGAAGCTTTGGATTGCTGGGGAAGCCTGTCGACACCCCACAACTGTCCTCAGGCCAAAACCTGGGATGCTCACACCATGTTACCACATCCCCCACACAGAAGGACAACTTTCCTCCCCGTTAAGGCTGTCCCTGGTGATGAGAGCAGGGTCAGATCACAGCCAACAAATTCAAAGGCACCTGGTTTGGGAGCCTCTGCTCTGCCAGCACTCATGACTCAAGTGAGAATGGGCATCAGAGGGGATTGTCCAAGCTCTCGTTACAGATGAGAAAACGGAGGCCTAGAGAAAAGGCACTCGCCAGGGCATGAGACTTGGTTTTGTAACTCGTGTGTCTGTGTGTGTGAGGCGATCAGCCCTGTGCTAACATCTGCCAATCCTCCTCTTTATTTTTTTGCTAAGGAAGACTGGCCCTGGACTAACATCCGTGCCCATCTTCCTCCGCTTTATATGGGATGCCGCCACAGCATGGCTTGCCAAGCAGTGCATTAGTGCGTGCCCGGGATCTGAACCGGCAAACCTCGGGCTGCCGCAGCTGAGCGTGCACACCCAACTGCTTGCACCACCAGGCCAGCGCCAGGTCTTGTAACTCTTAATTTCATGCTCTTCCAATTAAAATAAAATGCAATGACTGTTCTTGGAAAGACTGGCCACTGGAATATTTTTTTCATTGAGAAAATATTTTCCCCCTTATTTGAGAATCTTGTTCATCGTAATGTTGAAAGTCCCCTTATTCCCATCGTTTCCTCCATCCCCTGATCAAGTCACTTTCGACAGTTGGGTGTATTGGGTACTGAATCTGAGTGCTGCTGCTTGCTCTAGGGCTCGGGTGCCGTGAAAGCGTTGCCAGGCGCCTTTTCACGGATGCAAGTTTAACCTCGCGACGTCGATAGCCGCTGACCCAGACATCAGAGAGCGCGGGCGATAGAGGATCATTTGCCCTGATTTGCAACTTTCACAGTCTGAGAAAATCTTACAGTAGAATAAAATTGGAATCACGTGTAGTGACCTTTGAACAAGGCAAAGCGTCATGGACTGTGAAGAGCACATCTCCGGGTTCGGGTGTGGGTCGTGACCCTGCCCTTGACTAGCTGCAAGAACTCAGGCAAGTTACTTAGCTTCCTTGTGCCTCAGTTTCCTCATGCATAAAATGGGAATAAATATATACCTGTCTCATCGGTGCTGTGTACCTGGCATGTGAACAATTATTGAATTGGAGCTGGTTGTTAATAGTATTGTAATCCACCCAAGATTAAGGTATGTACGTGTTTCCTATAGGTTTTGCTTGTTTGGGGCAGGCCAGCTTCACTTACACAATAGATATGTACTTGGCTGCATGTCCTCTGGGTACACTTGATAGTACAGCGAGGCTGTACTCTACTGGAACGTCAGGGGACAAGGGTCATGGGAGGAGAAGAGCGATGGCCTGAGGGAGGAGTGTGGGTCCTGGTCCTGGCTTTACCACCGATTCTCTGTGGGGCCTTGATTGATTAGCTTCCCCACGCAGATCCCTCCATCTCCTCGCAGTGACATGGGGAAATTGGGCCACATCAGTGGTTCCCGATCTCTGCTCCACCCTGGATCCCTTTTGCTAACATTATTTCTTCTATGGATCCCATATTTTAAAAGATTTCTATTGAGTAGAAACAGACTTACTCATATTTTTTTATCAAAATAGAAAACTGCTGATCATGTAGAGAAAAACAAGGTAATTAACCATCTGAAGAGAGATAGTTTTAGTCAAAAGGAAAAACATTATTTTTGTCTTATGGTAAATTTACAATTTTTGAGGGTTTTTTTAATATGCAAAAAGGTAAGACCACCCTGTAGTACATGCACAGAGCCCCAGGCTTTGAAGTGTCCAGATTTAACAATATTTGATCTTGCTTCCACCTCTGAAATTCTCGCTTAGAAGATAATTTTACTGTTTTCAGTGATTATAGAGCTTTGCTTTACAGCGTAGCATTGGTCTTGCCCACGATTTTGTTTGATGCCAGCTTGTTGGGCAGAAATGCAACCCCTCAATATGGCCTTGTTCTTAGAGGCAAATATGATCTGCTTTAAGTGTGCAGGTACGTGTTTGTGGTGAGAAGCAGGAATGACAGGCTTAGCTGCATGATACTCACTGGGCCCAGAGAGTTCCAAGGAGAACAGTTCTTGGAGGCTGGGGCTCTCCTGGTGGACCCTGAAGACTAGGGGTGTGCCGGGTCCATTGGATTTCTGTACCCGTGGTGGTGCCACCCTGGTCTGGCAGAACTTTTGGATCCTTCCAGAGCCACTCACAAAGGGGATGCTCTCCCTAGATCTCTGCAAAGTAGAGAGGGTGGGTGTGGTCTTCTGTTCACCCAAGAACGTGTGAAGGCTGTCTAACTAGAATCCACTTACTACTAGCCTCCATTTATTAAGGAATTAAGTTTACTTTTCATTGTGAAATTTTTCAAACACAAAAAATTAAAAGGGATAATATAACAATCCCCTAGTCACCTAGATTTAATGATTGTTAGCATTTTGCCGTGCTTGTTTCATCTGTTTGTTGTAAGTTCTTCAGTATAATCTATAACTCATAAGTTATATAAAACTATAACTTATATAAAAAATATAACCATGTGTCATATAATACTTATCAAATGAACAATAATTCTTTCCTTTGAATGAGAACCTAATCTATATTTAAATTTTCTTGCTTGTCCAAAAAGAGTCTTTTTACAATTGATTTGTTCGAAAGTCTAAACCAATCATGGTAATTCTGTTTCCCTGGTGCATTTGGTTGTTAGTTCTCTCTTAGGTTTCTATTATTCTGGACAGTCTTTCCCACCCACCCCTTTTATTCTATGTCATGAATTTGTCAGAGAAACTGGGGTCATTTGTCCTGAAAAATGTTGCTCATTCCTTGTGGTGTCTAACTTATTCCTTTATCATCTGTATTTCCTGCAGACTAGTAATTAAAGTTAGAGGCTGAGAGGCCGGCCCAGTGGCATAGTGGTTAAGTTCGTGCGCTCCACTTCCATGGCCTGGGGTTCACAGGTTCAGATCCCGGGCACGGACCTACACACCGCTCATCAAGCCATGCTGTGGTGACGTCCCACATACAAAATAGAGGAAGATTGGCACAGCTGTTAGTTCAGCAACAGTCTTCCTCAGGCAAAAAGAGGAAGATTGGCAGCAGATGTTAGCTCAGGGCCACTCTTCCTCACCAAAATAAATAAAGTTAGAGGTTGATTAGATCCAGATTCATTATTTTAGGAAAAACTCTTTATAGGCAGCATTGTGTGTTGCCTGTTGCAAAATAGCATATAACTGCTGTTTACTGAGTGCTTACTATGTGGCAGGCATTGTGATACTTGACGAACATTATAGTATGTTCTGAGGGTAGTTTCGTTTTTGTTTCACAACGATAAACTTAACTCTGAATCCAACTAGACCTGAAGGGAGACGAGATATATGAAATACAAGAACTGCAGCAGGAGAGAACACAGAGGTTACAGGGTGTGAGAGCTGGGGGCGCTGTCCTCAGGGGCAAAAGGAGTGGTTGGGTATAAGATAAACACAAGAGCAAGTTCGTCAGAAGGGCCCAGAGTCTTCTGACTGGTCTTGCCATTCCTGGACCCAGCATGCCCCGTGGCTTCCACAATATTCATGCCATCTCTCTCCTTGCCAGAGAGCCAGTGCTTGCCATCCAGCCCGTCAGTCTTAACCGTGTGGATGACAAACTGGGGACCAGTTGGGTTGGCTCCAGCATTTGCCGTGGACAAGATGTCAGGACCATATTCAAAATGAATTTCTCATCAGCAAAGTTCTCCCCCTGCCAGTACTATTGTGGTGTGTAAATTCATCACCTGACACATAAATCCAGGAGTAAGTCTGGGAAAGCAGGAACCCGTATAACCAAATCTCGTCTTCTCTGTGTTCAGAGAACTGAAGTTTTCTGCTTTGGAACGTTGTCTGCAAACAGCTTGAGGAAGACATAGCCCAAGACTTGCTCGTTAACAGCCATGTCTGCGCATGAGCATGCCCTGGACTCAGCAAGGCTGCGGCTCCGAATAAGAGTCTGCAGTGAGGCCAGAATGATTTAAGTTTTTCAACAACAGCCATGTGAGCTGAATATTGTTAACATTCTGATTTCACAGATGGTGAAACCCAGGACTGGCCTCCCCAGCCAGTGCTCTTTCATGCTGTGGTGCTTGTCTGTCATGACTGGGGGGTCCTGACAGCGGGGGAACAGGGAGCAGTCAGCAGGCCCCTTGTTCCTCAGTAGAAGAGGTGCCGTGTGTTAGGTGATCTCTCCTCCTGCCGACACCCCCTCCTCTCGCCTCTTCTCCCTTTCCAGGTTGAGTCAGCACTGGCCCAACCTGGTCCCCAGGAAAGGGAGGATCACCTGCCTCGAGGCAGGAAGGATGAGGCCACACCTCTCTTCTCTCCCCTTCTCAGGAGCCCTACCCCCTTCCCTTACTCAAGATGTAATTTTTTAAGAAATTAGTGAGGTGATGGGCCGGCCCCGTGGCTTGGTGGTTAAGTGAGCGCGCTCCACTGCTGGCGACCCGGGTTCGGATCCCGGGCGCGCACCGACGCGCTGCTTGTCCGGCCATGCTGAGGCCGCGTCCCACATACAGCAACTAGAAGGATGTGCAGCTATGACACACAACTATCTACTGGGGCTTTGGGGGGAAAAAATAAATAAATAAAATCTTAAAAAAAAAAAAAAAAAGAGTGAGGTGAGATCTTTGTACCATTCCACTCCCTTCCCTCCCCAAAAAAAGAGTAGGCTCAGTGTCATTAGTCAACAGGGAATACAAATTAAAACCACAGTGAGACACACCTGCACATCCATCAGGATGGTTGATGTGAAATGGATGGACGATATAGAGGGCTGGGGGGGACGTGAGCAACCGGGACTCTCCAACATGGCTGGTGGGAGCGTAAACTAGTAGAGCCACTTGGGACAACTGTTTGTCTCAGCGACTTCAGCAAAACATGCCTGCCTTATGACCCAGCAAATCCTGGGCGTGTAACCCAACAGAAATAAGTGCTCATCTACACCCAGAGACTTGTGCACGAATATTCATAGCAACGTTACTCATTATAGCCCAAACTGGAAACTAATCCAAATGCCCGTCAACAGGTGGATGGATAAAGAAAATGTGCTCCATTCATGCCGTGAGACACTACGCAGCTTCAAAGGAACATAACATGGATGAATCTCAGCAACATGCTGAGCGAGAGAAGCCAGACACAAACAGGTATATGCTGTAGGTTTCCATTTATATGAAGTTCAGAAGTAGGCAAAACTATCTGTAGTTAGCATAGCGGTTATCCTAGGGCCTATTGGGGCTGGAAATGTTCTCTCTCGTGATCTGGTGGTGGTTACATGGGTGTATGCATAAAAATTTGAGTTAAACACTTAGGATTTGTTTTAACATTATTGTATATAAATTAAACCTCAATTAAAAAATATATATATAGAAAAATAGGAATATATAATATAAATATAAATATATGTAAGTATAGGAACTGGGCCACCCAGGAATTAAGCTGATTCTTGGTCCCCCGTTCTCTGCCAGCCTTCTCTCTTCCCTGCTCTGCACCAGGCCCCTCCCTGCGATCTCAGACTGTACACGACCGCAGTCCAGATGCCGAACGGCCAGGCCTAAAGGACGGCGAGGCAAGAGCCTGCGCTCCCTGTGTTCCTGTTCTTTGTCCCTCTGTCCTAACTAGACTAGGACTAATATTTACCTTGCGTCCTGTAAACAGGAAGTGGAGGAGGGACGGGAGCCGGGCTGGCTGAGGGCAGTGTAAGACAGCAGCCTCTCTAGGCCCGGCCCAGGGCAGACAGGTGCAGGGAAAGGGGGTCCCTGCCGTGGAGACCCAGGGATTTGGGCTGCCCCTGTTCTGGGGAGGGCAGCAGTCCTGGGATGACCAGAGGCCCAGGAAGCCCTGGACCTGGTTCCTCCTCCCGGGGAACACTACACACAAACACACCTCCACAGCTTCCCGGATGGGAAAGAGGGGAAATGGGACCCTCCGTCAGGGGCTGAGAGGCTGGGGTAAATGTTGGCTGTCCCTGCCCCCAGTGTGTCATTGGGCAAGGTGGGCAGCTCTAATCTGGCGATGCCCTTGTCTCTATTCTCTTCTATCTATGTGTTATGATTACACGAACCTCCCGGTTGGTTTATATCCGTGTATCTTCTGATTATTAAGCCCTCACTGTGTTTCATGGGCTTTACATTCCTAATCTCCTCTAGTCCTCATAGCAAAGTACTATTCCCACTGTACAGATGAGGAAACTGAGGCACACAGAGATTAAAGCAACCATCATCATGTGTTGGAATTGGAAGGGGCCTTAGGAACTGGTCCAAGTTGACCCATGTCTTAGGGAAGGAGGGGCAGGACGATAGTAGTTACACTGATTTTCCTTTGTGACTTCCTCCCAGACCATCCATCCCTGGTCGCAGGAGGACCTGTACCCCCAGATGGTGGGGGTGGACTATCTATCCACTTGTCCCCACGGCCCTGACCTGCTGACCTCTGCCTCTAGGCTGATTTCTTCATGTTAGTTCAACATTAACCCAGAGGGGTCAGGACGAACTCTCAGAGTCCCAGCAGCCCACACACTATGGCGCACGTCCGAGGCCTGTGGCTACCTGGCTGCCTGGCTCTGGCTGCCCTGTTTAGCCTTGTGCACAGCCAGCATGGTAAGGGGGCTCGGAATCCCGCACAGACTGACAGACCGGGATTCCACCCGTGGAGGACACAGGGCCGGCCCCTAGATGGGTCAGCCCAAGGTATCTAGCTTAGGGAAGGAGCCGGGTGCTCAGGGCCGGACAGACAGTGACCGCTTCCCTCTTACAATTGGGGAGTGGGCTGGGGGTGACCAGTGAGTGGAGGGGAGCTAGTGGGCTACCCTTAGCAGCTTCCTGAGTCCTGCTGCCATCCTAGACATCCCCTTTCAGAAGCCAGCAGGGCAGGCCAGGCTTGCTTCCTGCCCCCACGGTGGCCAAGATGGCCTGACCCCCTGAGGCCACTGTCCCACACCCCTCCTACTGCAGTGTTCCTGGCCCCTCAGCAAGCACTGTCGCTGCTCCAGCGGGTCCGACGCGCCAACAGTGGCTTCCTGGAGGAGGTGCGCAAGGGCAACCTGGAGCGGGAGTGCATAGAGGAGCAGTGCAGCCGCGAGGAGGCCTCAGAGGCCCTGGAGTCCTCCAGCGCCACGGTGAGGCTGGGCTGCTCGGAGGGAGGCCGGGGCTCCCCCGATGTGGGCCCACCTCTAGGGCCACAGATGAGAGGAGCCAACATCACAGCTCCTAAACTGTTGACAACTTGATTTCGTCTCTGAGCCCCATTTCACTGGGCTGCCAAGATGAGCAACGTCAGCCTTTCTTGGGGGGACCCAGTGCCTGGGCTGTGTCAAGGTCCCAGGGACCAATGAGGCTCCAGGACGTCACGGGGCCTCCTCAGTCTTCAGACATCTGTCTACACTGGGGTCCCTGGGGCCCCTGGCCCACTTGGCCTCTCGGCCTCAGCTTTTCTGATACTCCTGTGCCGCCTGTGGGAGGTGGGAGTGTGGTAGGCTGGGAGCCCTGGGCCAAGACCTTAGCGTTCCGCGGACCCTGTGCAGCCTTTCCCTTCCACGGGGCTCTGCCTGGGCCCCACACTCCCCTCTCCGCCAGTCTTCCGCACCCAGGGGAATCCCTGTCCGTCTTGGTTGAGGGAGCCCCCCACTCTTCAAATACTCTTCTGAGCGAGCTGGGTTTTTGGAGCAAAAGTAGGAAACTGTGCCACAAACGTCCCCAGAGCCTGCCCCCTGCGTGACCGGGGTAAGGAAAAGAGGGAAGAATAAGGAGGAGACATAACGTTTACTAAACAACAAAACCAAACGGGATCCTGCCACAGCCTCATGCCAGCCCTTGTTTTTCAGGATGCGTTCTGGACCAAGTACACAGGTGAGCCCTGGGAAGGGTGTGCTCCAGGAATCCTGGGGACCCCAGTTAGAGAATCTTCTGGTCTGTCCTATCACTCACCTATCCACCCAATCTCTTTTCCTCCTTCCTTCCATGCATCTATCCTACTCTGTTTCTGAATGTCGTCCCACCCTCCTTTTACTCAAGCCCATCCTGTCCCTACCACAATCCCAAAGGTGTTTCTGGGTCTTTTCCAGCTTGTGAGTCGGTGAGGATACCTCGAGAAGATCTCGTTGAATGTCTGGAAGGTGAGGAACTGGCATGAGGGTGGGGGCCAGGATATGAGAGGGGCAGTCTGGGAGAAGAGCAGAGTAGGGGTGGGTTAGGGGCTGTGGCCCAGCAGCGGTGGCCCCTAGCATCTGACATTGCCTTGCTGTTCCTGCCCTCGAGGTTGTGTCTTTGCCCCTGGCTCTGTACCTGGTGGTCACTAAGATGATTAATGTTGAAGGAAGAAGTAAATGGATAATGAATTAACATTAAGGCCTCATTCTCATGAGCTCCTGCCCACGCCAGTTAGTCTTCCCCATGCCCCCAGGGCAGAGCTCCCATGACATCACTTTCGTTCTCCAAAACCTTGAGTGGCTCCCCATTGCCCCCAGAATAAAGCACAGGCTGCTTAGGCTGGTGAACTTGGCAGCCTAACCTTAACCTCCCCTTCTAGCCTTCCCTCCTGTTGCACCAACCATGAACGCAGAGCCCGAGCTACTCTGACAGCCAGCATTTCTCTAAACATGCCAAGATGTTTCAACTGCCTGGCCCTTGCTTAATTTGTCATCATCCCCTTAAGCAACCATCACCACTTACTGAAAACCTCCCTATCCTGCACGGACTAGTTCAAATGCCACCACCTTGCTGAGCCTTCAGGGAGCCCCCTCCCTCCTCCACAGCGTCCTGAACACACCTTTAGTATGACAACAGGCCCCACTACAGGCAACTCGTTGATCACTGGCCATACTTTCACTTGTTAAATAACTTATTCAATAGACATTTCACTAAGTCCCTGCTATGTGCCAGGCACTGTGTCAAGTTCTGGGGGTTTAAGAGAATCAAGGAGCTCACAATCTCATAGGAAAACAAAATGACAAAACATCAAAGTGATGGCTGGCAAAGTTCTGTTCCAGGGGCCAAGAGAGTGCCAGGAGGAGGGGCGTTTAGTTTGCTGGCAGGATCAGGGACAGCTGCCCAGAAGAAGTAGAGTTTTACCTGGATTTGTGGGATGTGCTGATGAATAAACAGGAGAGCATTCCAGGCAAAGGAAACAGCATGTGCAAAGGGCCTGGAGGAGGAGGAGGCATGAGGAGCTAAGAGAACAGGACGGGTAGACCAGGGACGGATTAGAAGGAGCTTGTTCATTTTATCATCCTGCTCGCCATGAGGAGCCACTGAATATAAGCTCCATGAGGGCAGGGACCTATGACTGTCTTATTGACTGTGACTGTCTTATTCATTGTTGTGTCCTTAGTACCTGGCACAGTGTCTGTCACATGGTGGACACTCAGTGAACATTTAGTGACTACTGTTAAATGGACTGGGGAACTGCTGGGTGCAGAGGAGGTGCCGAGTAAGTGCAGGTTAAGGGTCATGGACCAGAGGGAGCTTGGAGGGGGTGCACAGACAGAGCTTTGCTAGGAGAGAGGGACAAATCCTAGGGGGAGTTGCTAGTGGGGGAAAATTCTCAGGGTAAGAGATCTGGGCCGGGATCTCTGCAGGTAACTGTGCTGAAGGTCTGGGTGTGAACTACCGAGGGAACGTGAGCTTCACCCGGTCAGGCATCGAGTGCCAGCTGTGGAGGAGTCGCTACCCACATAAGCCTGAGTGAGTGATGGCAGACCTATCTGATAGTGGGCTGAGAATGGGGGCAAGGAGACACTGAGGGGCCAGGGTCTCCTGCTGAGCAATTTCCTATTCCAGAATCAACTCCACCACACACCCTGAGGCCGAACTGCAGGAGAATTTCTGCCGCAACCCAGATGGCAGCACCACGGGGCCCTGGTGCTACACCACAGACCCCACCGTGCGGAGGGAAGAGTGCAGCGTCCCTGTGTGTGGTGAGCTGGGGGCGACTAGGCAGTCTGTGGCCAAGGCCCAGCCAGGGGTCTTCATGGGGCCTGGCAGCCTGGGACGGAAACCAAGATCCTGGCTCCCTTCAAGAGGGGGTTATTCAGGGGCCGGCCTGGTGGTGCAAGCGGTTAGGGCTGCGCGCTCCGCTGCAGCGGTCCAGGGTTCACAGGTTCGGATCCCGGGCGCGCACAGACGCACTGCTTCGCAAGCCATGCTGTGGCGGCGTCCCATATAAAGTGGAGGAAGATGGGCATGGATGTTAGCCCAGGGCCAGTCTTCCTCAGCAAAAAAAGAGGAGGATTGGCAGATGTTAGCACAGGGCTGATCTCCTCACCAAAAAAAAAAAAAAAAAAGAAAAGAGGGGGTTATTCGTCTCTAACATATTTCAGCCTGTTGCTCAGTAAAGTCAAGAGACCAGAGAGAGTTGGCTTCCAGCCTCCTCCTTTCCCTCCCCAGTCTTTGCTTCCTTGTGATCCAGGCTGTGGCTCATTCCAACATGCTCCTGCTTCAGACACTCTTCCCTAATCATTTCAGTCCACACGCCCTTTTCTGGGCACCACAGAGCAAGCCTCATACAGACCAGCCCTGAATGATTCTGTCATTGTTATTTCCCGTGATGTATCAGTTAGCTATAGCCACAATGATGCTGCAAAACCCACAAAATCACAAACAACCGCAGAAGCTCAGGGGCATACGCCAATAAGCATTTATTTCTTATGTGTCTGAGGGTTGGCTGGGGCGGCTCTGATCTCGGCTGCACTTGCTCATGTGTCTGTGGGCTCCACTGACGTGGGCTGAGGCTCTGCTTCAAACGATGAGTCCAGCTGAGCTTGGCTTCCTGTGCAGGTTGGGTCCAGGTCTTCTCCCCATTGTACTCATGCTGAGGCTGAAAGGCACCATCTTCCCGTGGTGACCGCAGAAGTATGACACAGTGAGAAGAAACACATGGCGTGTCTTAAGGCTGAGGCTCAGAACTGGCGCAGTCAGTTCCGCCCACGTTCCATTGGCCAGAGTGAGCCACATGATCAAGGCCAAAGTCAAGAGGTGGAGAAGTACACCTTTGCCTGTAAAATCACAAGGCAAAGGATGGGGATACCGGCAGGGGTCAAGAATTAGTGACAGTAATCAACCTGCCAAATATGGGGTGGGTTCTTTGTCCTTCAGGCATCTCTGTTGGACCGAATACTCCTGGGCCTGATCTTAGAGCAAGTCATCAATTGTGGTGACAGAAGCAGCTATATTTACCAAGCCCGCCCCTGCATACACGTGTACACATACACACACGCCGATGATAAATGTATGTGTGGCAGGCATTCTGAAATTGACCTACTGCCTGCGTAGATATCCTCAGTCATCCCAGCTATTTTTTCTGCTGTGCCCCTATAAAAACACAGAATCTTTCTTTAAAAACTCCAGGCAGTCACTACCGATAGATTACAGACAGTCCAGGAAGTGAAACCTGGTTACTGTCTCTGGCGTATGATGCACCCGACACTTGTGGTGTATATTTTATTTAAATCTCGCAAGAACCCTGCGAGAACGGCATTAGTAACCCCTTTATAGGCAAGCAAACTGAAGCTCAGAGAGGGTGAGCTACCTAAGGTCACACAGGAGGAAGGCGGCGAGGGGGGACTTCAAATCCCCTCCGTCTGGCTCTACTTGTGGTCCCACCTGCTGCTCCTCTGCCTCTTCTCCCACCAGGCAAGGGCGGCTTCACTGTGGAGCTGACCCCACGCGCCAGAGGCCCCACGGGCAGTCTGTCACCTCCATCGGAGCCGTGCGTCCCTGATCGTGGCCGGCAGTACCAGGGTCGCCTGGCGGTGACCACACATGGGACCCCCTGTCTGGCCTGGGCCAGCAAGCAGGCCAAGGCCCTGAGCAAGCACGAGGACTTCAGCCCCATGGTGCCACTGGAGGAGAACTTCTGCCGCAACCCAGACGGGGATGAGGAGGGCGCATGGTGTTACGTGGCCGACCAGCCTGGTGACTTCGAGTACTGCCACCTCAACTACTGCGGTGAGAGGGCAGGGCAGGGGGCCTGAGACAGAGGACAGGGCCTGGAGGGACTGACAGAACAGTGCCTTCCCTGGTCTAAGGCTTACACACGCACACATCAACACATTCGTCACAGTGTCACGGTAACCGGGTGGGGGCAGTCCTAGCCCCATCTTACAGCTGAGTAAACTGGGGCCCGGGAGGCTAAGTTCCCTGGTAACCCAGGTGCACTTGGCATCTTAACCTCTGCAACACATGGCTTCCAAGGCCGGCTGGGCGCTTGGGGAGCTCTCGGGGGTGGGTGAGGAACCGCCCAGCCCAGCCGCAACCGGTGCCTGGGTCCCTGCAGAGGAGTTGGTGGACGAGGAGGCGGGAGACCAGCTGGGCGAGGACCCGGACAGGCCTATCGAGGGACGCACCACCGACCAGGACTTCCAGCCCTTCTTTGATGAGAAGACCTTCGGCTCTGGGGAGGCAGGTGAGGCGGCGGGCAGGTGGGCGCGGGGCCTCAGGTTAGGGGTCTGCGCTCGGCCCCTCACGGTCTGGCTTGCTCTGCAGACTGTGGGCTGCGGCCTCTGTTCGAGAAGAGGTCGGTGCAGGACAAGACGGAAAAGGAGCTTCTCGATTCCTACATCCATGGGCGCATCGTGGAGGGCCGTGACGCCGAGATTGGCCTTGCACCCTGGTGGGTCTCAACCTGGTGCTACATTCACTGGCTGGGGGGCCTGCTGCCCACCCCCGCCCCGAGCCCTGGAGAATTCTCTGACCTCACAGGCCTAGCTTCACAGCCACAATAGCGGAGCACCAACATCTCATCAAATCCTCCCAGCAGTCTTGAGATTGGGTTTCTTACTTCTCATATGCAGATGGCAAAGCTGAGGCTCAGAGAGGTTAAGTAACTTGCCTAAGTGGTGGCTTGCACAGCAGGACTTGAATCCAGTTCTGACCCCAGGGCTGTGCTAAGCTGTGTGAACTCTGGACTGGAAGAAGCTGGGGAGGGGTGCAAAAAGCAGGAGGCAGCCCCTCGGTGTCGTGTGTGTCTCAGTCCCCAAAGGCGGCCAGGTCAAGCTGGGGTCTGGGCCCAGCAGGCAGCTCTGCCCAGTTAGTTCTTAAACGTAAGGACTTTCTACTTCTAGGGCCGGTGGAGGGGCAGCCCCCCAGCTCCTAATGCTTCCCACTCTCCCTCCCAGGCAGGTGATGATTTTCCGGAAGAGTCCTCAGGAGCTGCTGTGCGGGGCCAGCCTTATCAGTGACCGCTGGGTCCTCACCGCTGCCCACTGTCTCCTGTACCCGCCTTGGGACAAGAACTTCACTGAGAGCGACCTTCTGGTGCGCATTGGCAAGCACTCCCGCACCAGGTACAGAACTGGGGGCCCCTGGGTGTCTGGCAGGGGTCTGAGTGCTCCAGAGGGACCATGAGGGGCTCTGGTTGCTCTGGGGCATGTGGGAGATGTCTGTAGCAAACCCAGCAGTCTCTGCTGAAAAGTCCATTTGACCACATCCTGATCAAGGCTTGGAGCTGGGGACAGAGAAATTAAGACTTTGCAGAGAGCAAAATCCTGGGAGCAGGGCACAGCCCAGGTGTGACTCTGAGTAGAGGCTGTTTGGATTAGGGCCCACAGCCTGCGTCCCTCCCCTACCTGCCTGGGCTTGTGATTCCAAAGCCCCGTGCAACCTGAGGCTGGGAAGAAGCTGTAAGGGGTCTGCCAAGGCAGGAGCCAGACCTCCCCCCTCGCTGGTGGCCCGCAGCTCCGTCTGACTCCCAGACCCTGAGGGCAGGCAGGTTCCTTCCTCAGGGAACTGGCTGCCCCGCACTGGGTGGCCTACAGCTTCTCTGTTTCTCTGTTGGGGTCTGCGCAGGTATGAGCGAAGTGTTGAAAAGATCTCCATGCTGGAGAAGATATACATCCACCCCAGGTACAACTGGAAGGAGAACCTGGACCGGGACATCGCCCTGCTGAGGCTCAGGAAGCCCATCACCTTCAGTGACTACATCCAGCCTGTGTGCCTGCCCGACAAGGAGACGGCAGCCAGGTCGGGGGCCCGGGAGCCCTGGGCTGAGTTCTGGGCCTGACAGACACTGTGTAGCCTTGCGGACATTCCTTCCCTTTCCAGGCCTCAGTGTCTCAGAGTAAACCCAAAAGTTCTCTCTGCTCTGGGGTTCTAGATTCAGTCTCTAACGGATGGCGTGGGCGCCGGGAGGCTCCTGGAGGGCTCAGTTCTCACTGGGTCCTTCTTCCTTCCCTGAAGTTTGCTACAGTCTGGACACAAAGGCCGGGTGACGGGCTGGGGCAACCTCAAGGAGACGTGGACGGGCAGCGTCGCCGAGGTGCAGCCCAGCGTCCTGCAGGTGGTAAACTTGCCCATCGTGGAGCGGCCAGTCTGCAAGGCCTCCACCCGCATCCCCATCACTGACAACATGTTCTGTGCTGGCAAGTGCCCCGGGCAGGGCTCAGGGATGGGGGACGGAGACGTGCTAAGAGCGCAGAGCTGTTCAAGTCCTGTCCAGTCACTTACGAGCCATATGGCTTTGGGCAAAGTCGCTTACCCTCTTGGAGGCTGTTTCTTCCTCTGTGAAGTGGAGATAGAAGCCTCTATCCCATAAGGTTGTGTGAGGATTAAAGGAGATGGTGTACATAAAGTGTTAGGCGTGGTGCTAGTCACGGGTTAAGTTGTGGGCATATGTGAGCCCAGACGGCAGCTTCTCCTCCCTGGGTGGAGAAGAAGCCATTCAGTCATTTAGTCATTCAGCAAATGTTTATTGAGTGTCTACTGGGATCCAGGCAGTATTCTAGGGTGTATGACAAGGACCAAAACAGACAATGCCTGTGTCCTCAGAGAGCTTCCTTCCTAGAAGGAGGGAGTGTCGGTAAACAGATCTAAAATAGCCATCACTGCTAGGGAGGAAAATGAAGCAGACTAAAGGAGAGACAGATGGGGCCAGGGGTGACCTTCTTCTTCTTTTTTTTTTTTTTGAGTTCCTTTATTTATTTATTTATTTTTATTGCGGTAACATTGGTTTATAACATTATATAAATTTCAGGTGTACATCATTATATTTCAATTTCTGTATAGATTACATCATGTTCACCACCCAAATACTCATTACAGCCCATCACCACACACATGTGCCTAATCATCCCTTTCCCCCTCCGCCCCCCCCCCCACTTCCCCTCTGGTAACCACCAATCCAATCTCTGTCTCTATGTGATTGTTTTTTGTTGTTTTTATCTTCTACTTATGAGTGAGATCATATGGTATTTGACTTTCTCCCTCTGACTTATTTTACTTAGCATAAGGTCCATCCATGTTGTCACAAATGGCTGGATTTCATTGTTTCTTATGGCTGAGTAGTATTCCATTGTGTATATATACCACATCTTCTTTATCCATTCGTCCCTTGATGGGCACCTACGTTGCTTCCATGTCTTGGCTGTTGTGAATAACGCTGCAGTGAACACAGGGGTGCATGTATCTTTACACATTTGTGTTTTCATGTTCTTTGGATAAATACCCAGCAGTGGAATAGCTGGACTGTATGGTAGTTCTATTCTTAATTTTTTTTAAATAATTTTTTGTGTGTATGTGAGGAAGATTAGCCCTGAGCTAACATCTACTGCCAATCCTCCTCTTTTTGCTGAGGAAGATTGGCCCTAGGCTAACATCTGTGCCTATCTTCCTCTACTTTATATGGGACGCCACCACAGCATGGCTTGATAAGCGGTGTGTCAGTGCCTGCCCGGGATCCGAACCTGCAAACCTCGGGCCACCAAAGCAGAGCGAGCGCACTTAACCACTATGCCACCAGGCCAGCCCCCTATTCTTAATTTTTTGAGGAATCTCCATACTGTTTTCCATAGTGACTGCACCAGTTTGCACTCCCACCAACAGTGTATGAGAGTTCCCTTCTCTCCACATCCTCTCCAACGCTTGTTATTTCCTGTCTTGTTAACTATAGCCATTCTGACGGCGTGAGGTGATATCTCATTGTAGTTTTGATTTGCATTTCCCTGATAGTTAATGATGTTGAACATCTTTTCATGTGTCTGTTGGCCATCTGTATATTTTCTTTGGAGAAATGTCTGTTCAGGTCTTTTGCCCATTTTTTAATTGGGTTGTTAGTTTTTTTGTTGTTGAGATGTATGAGTTCTTTATATATTTTGGATATTAACCCCTTATCAGATGTATGGTTTGTAAATATCTTCTCCCAGTTGTTAGGTTGTCTTTTTGTTTTGTTGATGGTTTCCTTTGCTTGTGCAGAAGGCTTTTTAGTTTGATGTAGTCCCATTTGTTTATTTTTTCCATTGTTTCCCGTTCCTGGTCAGACATGGTATTTGAAAATATGTTGCTAAGACCGATGTCAAAGAGCGTACTGCCTATGTTTTCTTCTAAAAGTTTCAGGGTTTCAGGTCTTACATTCAAGTCTTGAATCCACTTTGAATTACCTTTTGTGTATGGTGTAAGATAACAGTCTAGTTTCACTCTTTTGCATGTGGCTGTCCAGTTTTCCAGGGGTGACCTTCTAAATAGAGTGGCTGGAGAAGGCCTCTCTGATAAGGTGATGTTTGAGCAGAGATTAGAAGAAGCGAAGGAGTGGGGGCCGTCCCCGTGGTGTAGTGGTTAGGTGGGCACGCTCTGCTGCTGGCGGCCCAGGTTTGGATCCTGGGTGCGCACCGATGCACCGCTTGTCAGGCCATGCTGTGGCGGTGTCCCACATAAAGTGGAGGAAGATGGGCACGGATGTTAGCTCAGGGCCAGTCTTCCTCAGCAAAAAGAGGAGGATTGGCATGGATGTTAGCTCAGGGCTGATCTTCCTCAAAAAAAAAAAAAAAAAAGAAGTGAAGGAGCGACCCACTCCAGGATCAGGGGACAGCAGGTGCAAAGGCCCTGAGGTGGGAGCCTGCTTGGCCTGTCTGAGGAAGAGCAGGGAGGCCTGTGTGGCTGGAGTGCACTCAACACAGGACTGGCAGCAGTAGATGAGGGGAGAGAGATGAGCAGGAAGAGGATGCGCACTTACTTCCCTGAGGGCCTTGAAGAATTTTGACTTTTATGGGATGAGATGGGAAGTTACTGGAGGGTTTGGGGCAGGTGAATAAATGTTCTAACAATTAAATTATTCTTTAATTTTAGTATAATTTTAGACTCACAGAAAAGTTGCAAAAATAATACAAAGAATTCCTGTATACCCTCACCCAGAGTCTGTGCCCCTCTTTGTGTGTGTGTGTGTTTTATATACAGACACCGTTTGAGAGTAAATTGTACATACGGTGCCTTTTTACCCATATACTTGAGTTTTCAAAGCAAACAAGAATGTTCTCTTACATAACTACCATGTAATTATTAAATCAAGAAATTAATAATGATATAATGCCATTATCTGATTTGTAGAGCTTATTCAAATGTTTTCCAATTGTCCTCCTTACTGATGTCTTTTTTAGCAAAAGAAAAAAAATGTTTTTCTCATCCAGGATTCAATCCAGGATCACGCGTTATACTCAGTTGTCAGTCTTTCTGTGTCTTTCATGACCTGGACGTATTTGATGAGTACAGGCCAGTTATTCTGTGGATTGGCCCTCAATTTGGGTTTGTCGGAGGTTTCTTAATGATCAGATCCGGACTAAGTGATGTTGTGTCCTTCTCAGCCTGTCTCAGCAGGCACGTGGTGTCGACTTGTCCCGTAACTGGTGAGATTAACTCTGACCTCTTGGTTAAGGTACTGTCTGCGTCTGCCAGGTTTCTCACTGTCAAGTTCTGTTTTTCAATCTGTGACTAATACATATCTTGTGAGGAGATACTTGGACACTGTCTATCCTGTTTCTCATCAAATCGTTCTCCCAGCCATGGTGGCTGCCAAATGGTGATTTTCTAATTCTGTCATTCCTTCTGTAGTTCTAAAATAGTTATTGTTTTATCGTAGGGAAGACTTTTCCTCTCTTTCATTCTATCCCTGTGGACTCATGGGTCCTTACTTTATTCTAAGGGTTATAATGTGTTAACAATCATTATTTATTTTGATAATTTGACTTGGGATAATTTGAACAATTATCCCAGGCTTGGCCAGTAAGAGTCCTTGCAACCTGGCTTCTGTGACTTTGGAGATGTCCCTGTCATTCTCTGAGTCCTTTCTTACTCTTGGCACAAGATGTTCTGGGTTCATCCTACTTTCCTTCTAGTGGAGAATGGTATTTAGAAATCGAGATCTGGATGGTAGGGGTGCACATTGCTCCTGGGGTGTCATTGCTTCTAGCTCTCTCAGTGGACAGAACTAGGATATATGTGTATTATGCAAACACCAACATCTATATCTTTTTTCCTATCTATTTATCTACCTACCTACCTACCTAGCTATCACCATGAGTTCATACTGAAACTTCCCATTGCAATCCAACAGGATGAATTTTAGTTTCTCTCTTCCCATACCTATAACTCTATTGACCATGAGAAAGCTGACTCCCATTCTCTGTAATATATTTGCTTATTTGATCAATACTAGAATACACAGTTTCAGAATCACTCATCTATAGCTGTGAAAAACAGTCCTACTAACTGGAGTTCAGCATTTCTGCACAGTTGTTTCTGTCTGTAGCCTGAGGATATAGAGTCAAAATACTGTGTTCACAAGTAATTTGGGTTAGTTCTTTTCTGTGTTATTCTCTGTGTTATTTATTTAAAATACTGTTAGGCTCATTTGTTTCTGATTGTATTCAATTTTGGGCCCCCTTTGCCATCTTTGTTGTTTTTATTTATTTTTTATTTTTTTTTTCTTTCATTTTTTGATGCCCTTTTGTGTGTGAGGAAGATTGGCCCTGAGCTAACACCTGTGCGAGTCTTCCTCTATTTTTTGTATGTGGGACGCCTCCACAGCATGGCTTTGACGAGCAGTGTGTAGGTCCACGCCCAGGATCCGAACCTGCAAACCCTGGGCCGCCAAAGCGGAGTGCACGAACTTAACCACTATGCCACCGGGCCAGCCCCTATTTTTAGTTAATTTTTTTATTGAGGTAACATTGGATTATTACATTATATAAATTTCAGGCGCACATCATTATATTTCAACTTCTGTGTAGACTACGTCATGTTCACCACTCAAGATCTAGTTGCCATAAGTCACTGTACACATGTGCCCCTTTACCCCTTTCACCTTCTCCTTCCCCCCTTCACCTCTGATAACCACCAGTCTGTTCTCTGTATCTGTGTGTGTTTGTTTATCTTCCACATACGAGTGAAATCATACGGTATTTGGCTTTCTCCGTCTGACTTATTTTGCTCAGCCTCAGCATCCATCACGTTGTCACAAATGGCATGATTTCTTTTTTTTTTTTTTGGCTAAGTAGTATTCCATTATACATATATACCACATATTTGTTTATTCTGGAGAATTAACATGGTTCTAAAAGTCACACCCTTTAAAACAGGTCCACTCAGAGAAGAGACTCTCCTCTCTCCCTCCTGTCCTGTTCCCACCCCCATCCTTTGCAGTTCATTTCATCCAGGTCCTGTAGTTAACCACTCTGGGGAGTTTGTGGTTTATCCTTCCTGGATTTCTTTTTGTACAAATGAACAGACATATGTATATTTTCTTATTTCCCCTTTCTTACACACAGGGTGGCATACTATAGATATTCTTTTGTACTTTGCTTTTTTCACTTAAGGTATCCTGGAAATTCACTCCATATTGGTTATAGAGTTTTTCCTTATTTTTTAAAAAAATTTTAGGGCCAGCCCTGTGGCTTAGCGGTTAAGTGCGCACACTCTGCTACTGGCGGCCCGGGTTCGGATCCTGGGTGCACACCGATGCACCACTTGTCGGGCCATGCTGAGGCAGCGTCCCACATACAGCAACTAGAAAGGATGTGCAACTATAACATACAACTATCTACTGGGGCTTTGCGGAAAAAAAAGGAGGAGAATTGGCAATAGATGTTAGCTCAGGGCTGATCTTCCTCACAAAAAAAAAAAATTTTAATTATATGGATGTACTGTAGTTTATTCAACCATTTTCTGCATATGGGCATTATATTGTTTCCAATATTTTGCAATTGAACATCTTGTCATATGCTTAGTGACCACTTTTATATCATATTTTAATGAATTGTCTGTTCATGTTTTTGCCCATTTTTTCTCCCTTTCCCATCAGTTTTTAAGAGTTCTTCATATATTAGTGATATTAGGCTTTTATTTGTCATATACATTGCAATATGTTCTCCCAGTTTGTTAGTTTTTCAGCTTTATAATTATTTTGCCATTCAATTAAAATTTTTTTATGTATTCAAATTTATTAACATTTTATTTTATTGTACCTGGATTTTGAGTAAGAGTTAGAAGAACCTTCCTTATACCCAGGTCATAGAGAAATTCACTCATGCTTTCTTCTAGTACTTGGTTTCATTTTTCTATACTGAGATCTCTGAGTCATTTGGAGTTTATTCTTGTGTATGATGTGAGGTAGGATTCTAATTTATCGTTTTCCAAATGGCTAACCAGCTGTCCCTACACCATTTATTAAAAATTCTGTCTTTGCCCCAGTGATTTGAGATGTCACCTCTATCACATACAATTTTCTCTGTGTACTTAGTCTGTTTCTATTCTAAGACATTCTATTTGGTTCTCCTGGTCTGTTGTCTATTCTATTAAAACACCATCTTGTTTTAATTATAGACTTTTGAGTATGTTTTAGTATCTGGTAGGGCTTGTTATTTCTTGTAGTTTTTCTTTTCCAGTGTTTTCTTGGCAATCCTTGCATGTTTGTTTTCCGTATGAACTGGTATCAACGTGTCTAGCTCCATGAATTTTTATTGGGATTATGTTAAACTTATAAGTTAATTTAGGGAGAACAGACATCTTGATGTTGAGTCGTTCTATCCAAGGACTAGAAATGTCTTGCCATTTGTTCAAGTCTATATTGTATCTTTCTGAAGTGCTGCAACGTATACTCTTTTTTTTTTTTTTTGTGAGGAAGATCAGCTCTGAGCTAACATCTGATGCCAATCCTCCTCTTTTTTGCTCAGGAAGACCGGCCCTGGGCTAACATCCATGCCCATCTTCCTCCACTTTATATGGGACGCCACCACAGCATGGCTTGACAAGTGGTGCATTGGTGTGCGCCCGGGATCTGAACCTGCGAACCCTGGGCCACCGAAGTGGAGCGCACGCACTTAACTGCTGCGCCACCGGGCTGGCCCTGCAATGTATACTCTTATAATTTTCTTTTTCTCCTTGTCACCTTATTTTATGTATTTGTGTTTTCTTCCTCATTTTTCTTGAGTAAATTAGCTAGAGGTTGCAAAAAACAAATAAAAAGTACCCAGGAATTTGACTTATTAATTGGGCCTATTGTTTTTCTATTCTGTACCTCATTAATTTCTGCTTTTATCTTCAAAAATTTTTTTCCTTATGCTTTCTTTTGGTTTACTTTGCTGTTTTCTTTCTAGCTTTTTTTAATTTTTTGGCTGAGGAAGATTCACCCTGAGCTAACATCCATGCCAATCTTCCTCTATTTTTCAGTATGTGGGCTGCCACCACAGCATGGCTGCTAGCAGAGTGGTGTAGGTCTGCCCCTAGGGAACCGAACCTTGGCCGCCGAAGCGGAGCACGCCTAGTGGTTACTAGGCCACTGCGGTTAGCCCTCTTTTTTGAGCTGACAGTTTGGTTAATTTATTTATTTTTTTGTGAGGAAGATCAGCCCTGAGCTAACTTCCAATGTTTATCCTCCTCTTTTTGCTGAGGAAGACTGGCCCTGGGCTAACATCTGTGCCCATCTTCCTCCACTTTATATGGGACGCCGCCACAGCGTGGCTTGACAAGCGGTGTGTCGGTGCATGATTGGGATCCAAACTCATGAACCCCGGGCTGCCGAAGCAGACCGCGTGCACTTAACTGCTCCACCACCTGGCCAGCCCCATGAATTGTGGCTTTTAGCATTGAAAGTGTCCTTCTTTAAATTATTTTCAATTTCAGGATCACCATCTCTGCTGTCTTTTTATCTCTACTCACTTTACATATATACCTTTACCCATCCCTGTAATTTTAACCTCTATGAATCACTTTGTTGTCTCCTATGTAACATAGTGGGGTCTTGCTTTGTGAATCAATTTAAAAATCCTATCCTGGGGCCGGCCCGGTGGCGTAGTGGTTAAGTGTGCGCATTCCACTTCGGTGGTTGGGGTTCGCCAGTTCGGATCCTGGGCGCGGACCTACTCACCACTCATCAAGCTGTGCTGAGGCGGCGTCCCACATAGAAGAACTAGAAGGACCTACAACTAGGATATACAACTATGTACTGGGGCTTTGGGGAAAGGAAAAAAAAGAAAAAGAGAAAGATTGGCAACAGATGTTAGCTCAGGGCCAATTTCCTCAAAAAAAAAAAAAAAAAAAGATTTACCAAAATGTAAAAAAAAAAAATCCTCTCCTTTTTTAATAATTGAGTCAAGCCCATTCATATTTTTTGATATGATTGATAGGATTAGTATGAATTCTCCTGTTTTTTTGTAATTATTATGTGTATTATGTTTCATTTGCTATGTTTCTTCCCTGTGTGATCTTTTCTTTGCTTTTTACAAAAATTTTATATATTTGGGAAGGTTTGCATTTTTGTTCTACTGATTATCTTTGGGCTTACCCCTTTTTGAAATGCCCATAGTTCCTTATTTCCTTATATAACCTTTTAATTGTTAAGTCCCACCTATTGGCTACACAACAATCAGTGAGTTTCCTTTCCTTTCCTCTTTCTCTTCTCCCCCCATACTTTTAGTTGCATTTTTTCGACTTGTCAGAACAGTTCATCAGTCCTTCACTGAAGCATTCATCTCTTGGTTGGATGTAGCTTGGCCCCTAGTAGATTCTTCAAGAAGGGGTATGGGTGTAGGATTTCCTGAGTTCTTATATGTTTAGAAGTATTTTTTTGTAGCCTTGACACCTGGAGGTCAGCTTGGTTGGAAATAAAACCATGGTTCACATTTTCCAACCTTGAATTTTTTTAAAATACAACTTTATTGTTGCTTGCTTTGTATGTTGTTGTTGAAGTCTGATGCCAGTGTAATTCTTTGGACCTTGTAAGGTATTTGGTGTTTTTGCAGAGGCTTTGAGGGTGTTTCTTCATCTTTGGAGTCTAACAGCTTTATTAGGATATATCTCAGAGTTGAGTGTTTCAGGTCAGTTTTGCCAGGTCCCCAGTGGATCCTTTCGATATGTACATTCAATCTTCTTTTACTTCTGTGAAGTTTTCTTGGGTTATATTCTAAATATTAGTTCTGTTCCATTGTTTTGTTTTTCTTCTTGAGGGACTCAAATTTCATCCTTGGTCTGAGTTCCGTTCCAGCCACTTGCTGCTTTGCATTTCTTCCCTTTCTGTTTTGTCCAGTTATTTTTACTTTTTGAATTTCTGATTCAAGGTGTTTTGTCACATCCCAAAAGTTTGCTTGAGAAAATTTAATTCAGTTACAGTGTTCTTCTATTTTGTGGTTGTGTTTTGGGGGAGAGTTTTTATTAGCTGAGGTGTTTTTAACTCTTTTTTTTGTTTTGTTTTTCTATAGTATCTTTGTATGGATCTGTTTAATTTTCATATTCATTTTGTAGATTTGGGGTTATTTACAAGATTCCTACTTCAACTGCACCCACTTCTTTGATCTGGTAGACATTTTTCCATCTTCCTCTCCACATAAGTTTTAATATTAGGTGTACAATTAAATATATTAAATTGATTTGAAGTTTGGGTATTCTGTATTCTAGTTATGTTGAAGATTTTTAAAAAAAATTTTTTATTGATGTCATAATAGTTTATAACATTGTGAAATTCCAGTTGTACATTATTATTTGTCAGTCACCATATAAATGCGCCCCTTCACCCCTTGTGCCCACCCCCCAACTCCCTTCATCCTGGTAACCACCAAACTGTTCTATCTGTCCGTGTGTTGGTTTATATTCCATATATGAGAGAGGTCATACAGTGTTTGTCTTTCTCTGTCTGGCTTATTTCACTTAACATAATACCCTGCAGATCCATCCAGGTTGTTGCAAATGGGACGAATTTGTCTTTTTTTATGGCTGAGTAGTATTCCATTGTATATATATACCACAGAAGATGTGTTTTTTTGTGTGTAGCTTTTCTCATTGTTAATTCTTCATGTTGTTGTGTATTGTTTGTGGAGGATATGTGGGGAGATTTGGATAAAGGCAACTGCCATTATCCTCTGCTACCTGTAAGTCTAACATATTTTTTGTCATTCTGCCTGTTGGATGGAGAATGGATTGTAGGTGGGCGAAAGTAGGATTAGAGGAAACTAGAGGTTCAGGAGAGGGTATGTGTGACATGACCAGGAGTAGAAGTGGTGAGAAGTAGTTGGATTTGGGATATATGTTGAAGATGGAGCTGACAAGATTTGCTAAAGGATTGCATGTGTGGGGTGAGGCAATGGGAAGAGTCAAGTATGACTAGAAGGGGTCCAGTGGATACTCACTGGCAGTCTCTCTCGAAGGGAGCTGGCTGGAGACTGAGCTATGCTCCTGAGTGCTGCTGTCTCTCTCAAGGTTACAAGCCTGAAGAAAGGAAACGAGGGGATGCTTGTGAGGGCGACAGTGGGGGACCCTTTGTCATGAAGGTAAGTTTCTCTAAAGGCCAGGAGCTGGGGGGTAGATCTTCTGGGGGGTGGCGTGGGTGAGGAGGGAACCCCAGTTTTCAGAAACAGTTGCCTGACAGGGTAATACTGACACTGCCTTGGACTTGACTCTATTGGAAATCCCATGTTTCTTCCTCAGAGCCCCTATAACAACCGCTGGTATCAAATGGGCATCGTCTCGTGGGGTGAAGGCTGTGACAGGGATGGAAAATATGGCTTCTACACACATGTCTTCCGCCTGAAGAAGTGGATAAAGAAGGTCATTGGTCAGTCTGGAAGTTAGAGGGCTACCCACATTCTAGGCTCCTCACTGCAAAATGACAGAAACCAATCCAAAGAATTATTTTTGTGGTTTGTTCTTAAAACTATAGTTCTCAATAAAAGTGACTTTCTCAATGAGCCTCAATGCTTCCAGTGCTGTTCACGGGCAGCTCAGGAAGAGCAAGTACCACTACCGGGTAAACAGCACTTACAGGATCCCCACCTCCTAGAACAGGGCTGGGTGAGCGGGGAGATGGCAGCCTGAATTTATGAGCATTTAAAATGTTCCAGACTTGGGGCTTTAATGGAGTATCTTATTTAATCCTCACAAGAGGCAGGTGAGTAAACTGAGACTTGGAGAAGTACCTTGTTCAAAGTCACAGCTAAGAAGGGTCAAAGTCGGACTTGAAACAGAAGACCCTGAGGCCTGTGCTTTTAGTTGCTCTGCTGTGAGGGCTGTAACGAGCTTGTGCCAGGACTAGAGAAGAGGCAGGAGGAGGGTAGGGGTAGGAGGGGTGAGTAGATACGTCTTTCTCTTTACCTCAAACTTTCCTAATAAGTCCCTACATCCTTCCTCATGTCATTAAAATGTCAGATTTATGGCCCCCAAAGGCTCAGTGTTTTTAAATGTCTTCACTTCAGAGTACTGTGGGATATAGTGGTTAGCAGTGTGGGCCCTGGCATCAGGCTGCCTGGGTTCATATGCTGGCTCCAACCTTAAAAGGGATACCCATGGTTAAGTCACTTGACCTCCCTGGGCCTCAGTTTCCTTTTATATAAGATGTATATAATGACATTACTTACCTAATAAGGTTTTGAGGATTAAACTAGGTAATTTGCATAATGTACTTAGCAAAGCGCCTGTACTCGCTAAGCTCTCCACAGTCACTGCTGCTCTTATTCTCATTGCCTGCGTGGTGCAAGTTCCTCTGCCACTTACCACTTCCCTGCTCTGGCTCCTGCAAATAGCATACTGCTGGGGTTGTTGCTTCCTGGAATTTCGGCTCACACAGCAGTTATCAGACTTGAGCAATTTGTTTTTCTACGAAATGGGACCTAGAGGGTGTATAAGTAAGTGCATTCATAAAGGGTTTGGAGAAATGTAAAAAAGTCATGAGTCATAGAACTTTAAAGATGCCCTTTCACAGCACATTCTTCAAGGTTACCATGGGCAGAGGTCACTGGAATGGGATGGAGCATGGCTCACACACGCTGCCCTTCCACGGAGCTCCACCCAGTTTCCAGCCGTGCCAGGGCCTATGGCTGTTCCTGTTAGGGTATTTATGACTCAGGGGGAACTAGGCACTGTGGCCTACAACAGGTATGAGAGTCAGTTTCAACTGGTGCGAAATGCTCATCACTTGATAAGCCTCTCATCCCTGAGCTGGGAGGGGAACTGTGAAGACTGAACGTCTGCCTTGGGCACAGGACAGAGGAGTGGAGCATGGATGCCACGTGGTTACCACTCTTGGCCTGGGAGCTTCAACCAAGATCTTTAAACTTCCTGGTTTAAAGCGGGAAGGGACCTAAGGTAGGTATTTTCACCACCTCGCCCCCTCACTTTTGTTTTCCTTCCCATTTTCCAACACATCAGGAAACAGAGAATTAAGACTGAGTGCCTTGCCCCCATTCTTTGGTTGTGGTTGACCAGAAAGCAGGGTAAAAACTGGGACTTCAGTGAGCTTGTAGGATCTTGGCAACCTAGAGCTTTAACCAGAGCAGGGGGAAGGGATTAAGAATGTTATAATACCCCAAATCTGCTTTTTAAACAGGGGCACACCTTCTCACAAGGCTGCTTCCCTCCAACATAGCTGTCAGCATCGTAAGCTCGGCACTTGGGTTTTTCAAATTAGCTGTGCTAATTCCAGACCCAAGCACAGCCATGCTCTCTAAATATGTTCTTCTTCTATAGCAATGAACTCCCCCATCGTCCCTCCAGTGGACGCCTACTCCCATGTTCCCATTATGAGGAGGAGAGGCAAGTTAATTTCAGGCAGTGTGGGGGCCAACTGAAGATCATGACTGGAATCAATAGAGGGTTCATTTTCTATCAGGCTTTCAGTTCTTGAATACCAGCTGAGTACAAGATAGCTAGAAAAGTTCCTTTGAACTCAATGATTGCCCAAAAAGTCTCCCAACAAATTCAGAACCTCTTAGTCTTGAAGAGTTTTTTTCACTATGGAGGGAGGCCCTGTGGAATTTACTCCAGAAGTGAATTTTCAGTTTATTTTCTGGTCCTCACTCAGACTGAATGTGAAGCAACTGTTAGTCTGGACTAAAAGACCCCAATAACCAGGCAGGATGCTCATAAGCACTCCCATTCTCCTCTAGTCAAATGACCCCAAGTCCAGTCCAGTGGAGAACCACGGTAGCCTAGCCAACATGGGGGACAATCTCGTGTATCTGGGCAGCAAAGTGGTAGGAAACCTCAGAACTCCTTGGAAGCATGGCCATGATGGGAGGAACATCATGACCCAAACCTCCAAACAGGGAAGAATGAGGTTTCTTTGCTCCCCTTGGAGCTGCAGTGGGAAGCAGAGAAGGTGGGGTCCTCTTATTCCCAAGGAGTAAAAGACAGCACCACGTCTGTGAACCCAGGAAAGGTGGAGCTCTCTAAGCAGTAATCATTCACCTTTCTCCAACGGGCTGCATACCCACTGGTCCTGAGAACAGGTGACAGAAAGAGCTGCCCAACACTCCCAGATACGGAGCATCTTGGGAGACAGTTATAGTTAATGCAAACTTTATTTATAAAAGACTCTTAAATTAGTTGTATCATGCCATGCATTCATACAGAATACAGTGACCCTTCAGGGCTACAGGGAGAAGAGCTCACAAACTCAAAGGAAAACTAGTAAAGAGTTTCTAATAGTTAAAAGCTAGGAAAGATTAGGACGACTTTACAAATGAGCAATTAAAAATAAAACAAAAGAAAAAGGATATGGAAATTAGTCTGAGCTGAGAGGAGGGCAGCTGTTTACAAGTCTGTACACTAAACTAATCCACAGACAGTCTTCTAGAGGCAGGGTGCTGACGGAGAGAAGCAGAGTATGTACAAACACTTGTGCCACAGCGACTCCTCCCCAGATCCACGGTAGGATACATACAACCAGGTTGTGTACACTGCCCAGGCCGCTTGTAACTAGGAGGACTTCTAGTTTAGTAAACTAAAGCTGCAGGGAGCCAGGGGAGTAAGCAGCTTCATTTGCGACTGCTCTTTATTCTCTCCAGTCTTTTTTTCAAGTCATCAATATTAGCTGTGGAGGAGGAGGATGTGGTCACGGTTCCTGACGAGTGAGTCTGGTTAGAATCCAGGTCTGAATGCTGGTGCTGCTCCCGGGACTCCCGGAGCTGAGAGAGTTTGCTGTGCAGCATGTCCGTGGACGAGGCAACGGTAGGAACTGCTGGTTTGGAGAGCAAAGAGGTCAGCGGAGGTCGGTCATCTTGCTGTCGAGAGAAGAGACATTGTCTCAGCAGGTCAAGAGGCAGCTCTGGAACAACACATACCGAGACTGGGCTGCCTCCCTGGGCCAGCCTGTCCCTGAGCGGCTTCTCCTTGCCCTCCCTGACCCACACAGAAGAAAGGAGCAGTACCTTTGTGTTGTCCAGACCACATCGCTGTCGGAGGATTTTCAGCCTTTCCAGGTAGACAGACGGTCCCACCTCTTCTCCATTTGTGTTGCCTATGGAGGACATTGTGCTTGTGGGAGCGGGCACACAGGTGACCTCCATCTGAGGGGAGATGCCTAGAGAGGAATGCAGAAAGAATCTTCAGGTATACACAGCCCACTTCTAGACTGCCCTGGCTAATCTGCCACCAAAGGGAACAATCTGGGGCTTAAACACCGCCACTGTACTTGAAGACTAAAAAGTCCACAAGGATCCACCTGTAGTTGGTGATCAAGGGTGCTCTGAAATACACTCAAGGTAAGTTTAGTGAGAACTTCACGAACTGATACAGAAGAGCAGAATGTAAGCTGGGCCACGCAGGAACATCCCGGGCACTGCAGGAGTTGCACCTGTAACCCCACAGCTGGCCCGGGCAATCCAGAAAGCCCAAGCTCCCCCTGCGGGTATGCTCGGTGCCCAACTGAAGGACCTAGGACTTGAAACATCTGCAAGAATTGACATAGGGGAAAGCTCTTCTTCAAACCAGGGAGGACGGCAACGTGCTCAAGGCTACAGTGTACTCATGAAGAAGGGGGGAAACTGAGGTGCCCAACAAACACCCAAAGAACGACTAGAACTGGAGCATCTGTAACCCCCAGCACTGAGACGGGAAAACCAAAACAAAAAAATCCCTCAGTTCTTAAATTTCTGAGAAGGAATAATCACAAAATGCAGGCATTTAAAATACCCAATTTGATATCAATGAAAATGCATTACATTAACCAAAAAGATAAGGTACTGGGAAGAAAAACTCCCTTATGGTAAACAAAACAGGTTACTCCAGGGCAGAAGGAATCCCTTAATGTAAAGATGAGGAGAACACTCTGAGAGGGTGAAAAGTGAATGAAGAATAACGTAAAGCCAGCAGTAAGGGATTTTGAATACTCTAAGGCATGAAACATTCAATGAGCAGTGGGGTCACATACTTATGTTGCAAATGTGCTGTTTAGGCCAAAAGTACCAATTAAATTTTGGCCATCACCAGAAAGTACTTTAGAAATGAGAAAAGGAGGCCTTGCCCTGATCACCCAAACCGTGTGTGTCCACATGCAGCACGCCGTTAGACATTCTGCTCATTGCGTGTCAAGAAAAAGACGCCTAAGGTCTTGGCGATGGGTAATTTAAGGTGTTAAAAACAAATTTAAAAAAATGACTTAAGAGAAAACAATTGAAATGAAGCTTCAGTGTAGCAAGATACACGAGAGAGAACACGATTGGAATCTGAAAATCACAAAGGAATATGGTTTTACAGGCAAACAAATTCTAAACTGTAGGAGTAGCTGAGCTTCACTGAACTCAGAAAGGACAAATGTGCTCTACTCTGCACCATGAGAGGGAACTTCTGCAGCTGGGTCTTTTTTTAGTTTAAGGCTCTTGATGGCTATTTTATGTAACGGACACCTTCTAAGTCTTCCTTTTGTTTCTAGATCCTGTGCACAGAAATTCTCAGATATTGGCTTTTTCACTGTGGGGACAGTAATATTTCAGCTTACCATTAGGACAGGCATTCTTTCACATCATTCAACAAATACCTACTGAGAGCCTACTATGTGCCAGGCAACAACACAGACAAAAATCTTTACTCTTGTGGATTTTAAATTCTAGCAGAGACAGACAGACATCAAACAATTAACCTAATAAATACTACATTGTATGCTGTGTTAGAGGTAGTTAAGTGCCATGGGGCATAAGCGGTAGGTTGCAAGTTTTAAATAAGGTTTCACTGAGATAGCGGTGTTTGCACAAAGATCCTAAAGAAGAAAGGGAGCTCGCCACAAGGCTGTCGTGGGAAGAGCAATCTACAGGTAAGAAACAGCCAGTGCAAAGGCCCTAAGAAGGTGCACGCCTGGTACCTTCCAGGAACAGCAAGGCGGCTGGGGGGGCTGGAGTGGAATGAAAATCAGGGAGAGTAGGTTCTAGAGCTATCAGGAGGCCATATGATGTAGGCCCTCATAGACCTTTGTAAGGTTTTTTGCTTTTCTGAGTGAAAGGAAGAGCCTTCGGAAAATGTTTGAGAAGCATTGTTTCGATGCTGTGTGCAGAAATGAATATAGGGAGGCGAGAGTGGAAGTGGGGAGGTCAGACAGGAGGATAGTGCTGTAATCCAGGTAAGAGATGATGATATGCAGCCCAGGGCAGCAGCAGTGAAGGTGATGAGAAGTGTGGTGGATTCTGCGTACAGTTTGCAGGTAGAGCCAAAAGGACTTCCTGACAGAGAGGAGGAGAAGACTCAAAAGCTTTGGGTCAGAGCAAACTAGAAGGTCGAAGTTGCCACCAACCAAGAGGGAGAAGAACGCAAATGGAGCAGGTTCGGGGGAGTATCAGGAGCTTAGTCTTTGACACGATGAGTTTACAATGTCTAGTGGAAACCCAAGTGGAGACGTCATGCAGGATGTATCAGTTGACATCAGGAAGGAAGTCGAGCTGGACATCAAACAAAATTGGCCTTGTTGGCATATAAATGGTATTTAAAGTGATGACAGTAGATGCACTAGTTAAGGGACTGAGAGTAAGACAGAAGAGATAATCATGGACCAAACCCTGGGGAATGCCAACATTAAGAGTTCAAGGAGAAGAAGAATGAGTCAGAGAGGCCAAGGAGGAACAGCCAGTGAGGGAAGAGGAAACCAAGAGAGCATGGAGAACCAGAAGCCCAGGGGAGAAACTGTTTCAAGGGCAGGGAACATTGTCATTGTCAAACACCGATGATGGGTCAAAGGCAGGTGACTGAGGGTTGACCACAGTGATGTTCACAACAATGTGAACATCACTGGTGACCATTAAGTATTGAGGTGCATGGATATAAATTGAAACCAATCAAAACCTCCAGTTCCTGAGCTGGGAGCTATTTTGAGCTTACTCTTGGAGTAACTAGAGGAAACCATACCTGTTGAAGGGGGAATACGGCTTTTGCCCTCCCTCTCCATCTCAATCACCCGAAGGCCTCTCTCAACATAGCTCTGGAAAAACTGTGAGGAATTCTTCAGAAATGGTTCAATGTCAGCATCTGAGTATTTCTTTTTATATTCATACAACTCTGCTAGGCCCTGGTTCACAAGAAAAAGGAAGAGCGGGGGATGGATGTTAGTGACCCTTTTCCATGAAGCAGACCCCCCTTTGGCTCAGTCTTTCCCTCTCACCTCTTTAGTGTTCTCTTTAGAGCCAATCTTCTTAAAAATCTCAGCTAAGAAATCATTCACTTTGGCCTTTGATGATTTTTCATCCTGAAAAGTTGAAAGACACAGGAAGGACTGGTTGGTTAGATTTGAGTTATTAATTAGGAACAATGGTTGGATAAGAACTGAAAACATCTCAAGATCCAGACCCTCCTGGTATGATCTTGCAGATAACAGAAGCACCGACGGTGTGGGGTCTGCAGCAGCAACACTAACACTCTGGGTTACTCAATATCTCCAGTCTCAGGATTTCAACTAAACTTGATGAGGAAGGACCTGGCCCATTCCTCCCTAATTAAAAAGAGCTCATAGTGGATTTATCGGGTAACCAGTGCCTTATGCACAGGCACAGAAACCTTTCTCAAGAACCAAGAAGCATATAGTTATAAACAGTTTATATTTGAAAATTTCACGGCAGAAATGGTTACAGCACTATAGCAGGAGAGTGACTGGACCAATCCCTGAGCCTTCACCTCAGGCCCTCAGAAAGACAGGTTCCAGTGGCCTTCGACAAGATCACTTCCAGACAACCTCACTTCCCTCAATCTTTCAAATCAGGACACTCACTATTCGAGATGCTCCCTTTTCTGTTTCCTTATCAGACTTGCTCCCGGTCTGGTCCATACTGTGCTTCATCATCCGGCAGAGGTGGGCCTCCAGCTCAGACTCGTTCTTGTTGTCAATCATTGTTAGGTGGTCTAGGATCTGAGGGAGACACATGCACATTCAAATGGTAGCAAGGCCACTTCCATGATGTCCTCTCAAGCTTCCTCAGGGACTGGGTGCTGTTCTCACCTTGGGCCCTTTTAATTTGCATAAAGTGTGCAGCAGAGTCTTTAGGGTCCTTATGGGAAATTCACTTTTGCATTGTTTCAGTTTCTCTTTGGGGAAGACCTTCATGAAAATGTGTATATCCAGAAGAATTCTGTCCAGATTAATGCTGTTGATGGTTTCAGGCAATAGTCGAACCATTCTCCAGAGACACTATTGAAAAAAGAAACAAAAGTTAGAAGGAGTGACTGAAGAATGAGGATAGTTTCTGTCACCATTCATCTTCCCTAAGCTCTGGGATCACTTCTAGATGATGGTCAGGGATACACATGTGGCACATTATATCTTTCAAGTTCAGTTGCCAAAACACGAATAATTTTACTCACTTCAACCATGTCACTGGCTAAAATGGGACAAGTCATCTGTCTAATCATCTCTACTCCTCCTTCCCACCTCCTAAAGACAGGGGTCTTAAATGATGAGAAAATGTGGAGATTCTGTCTTGGGTTTGCTTGGTACCTGAGAGTAAAGTAGTTTACATTGCTTAACCAAATCTAACCAAGGAGACAAAGTATTTTACACCATTACAGTGTAATAACACTTTTATAATGTTATAGATATGTTCATCTGGAGTCTTCTATGAAAGAGACCAAAATATTATAGGGCTATACATATCTTTCTTCCAAAAAGAAATGACATTTGTCTCACCACACTTCTTGACTTTTGATTCCAGGAAAATTGGTGAGATATTTACAAAGAAGCTCTTCCTTTTCACTGTCTGAGGCCAGGAATTGTTTAGACCTGAGCTTGGGGTATAAATTGGAGGAAGGGAAAATTGGAGACCAGCTATATTTTTCAGGTGTGTCTTGGTTAATTTGAATCTATATCTTAGCTCCAACTCCTCTTTCCCCACACTTTAACAAATTATTGCATCTTTGAAAGAGAACAAATTATTTCAACTTAACCTTCATAACAAGCTCTGAGAATTTGGGAGAACTGGCTGTTGCTAGCAGGCTGTCTTGGAGCAAAACAAGTAGGGCACTGGATAAAAACAAACATAACACAACAGCATTAATAAGTTTCAAACCTGCATTCCTATTAAAATCAGTAATTGAAAGGCTAAGTGTAAATACTCTCCATCCATCTAATCAACTGACAGCTCATGGATCACGAACTGTCTTTGATTACTTGACATTCAGTTATTAAGAAAATAAACATCCATCATTTAAGCTTCTTATGTTACTACTTGGTACATGGTAAGGCTTGTCACTCTATTTTTCATGTCACTGATAGCTGAGAAAGAAAGAAATGTACCTGAAATGTAAATGACAGAGGTGGCAGCTAACAAACTTTACAGTTCTATTCTAGAAAACTCATATTGGCTGGCTTACTGATGTTGTTACTAGTTTTACCTGCTGTCTCAGGTTGGAAACCTTTGTTCATGAGGAAGTGAAAAATAATAAATCAACTTACAGGCAAACCTAAAGTTACAACTGATCTAGCAACTTCTGGTTTCTACGGGTAGACAAAAGAGAGGCTGTTCCAGGCTCTAATGCTGAGAGTATAGATATACCTCAGGATGTTGGTCTGGTCTGACTTCTCCAGAACTTTCACCACCAAGAGGTTCACAGAGCGGATCACCTGTTGTCCTTCTTCCAGATCTTCAATTCGAGAATCCAGCATTAAGGTGATGAGGCCATGCATCAGGTCTTTCAGTACTCCAGTGGAGGCCTCCCGGGCTAGGCTCTCTATCTGAAACAGCTATCCAATCATAACTGTGTTAGGGAGGTATGAAACTCAATATACAGAGCAAGGAAGATGAACACGGGTGGCATATTCTAGTAAACAATTATATTGTATTTTTTAAAATTCAGAGTATTAGGAAAAAGCAAAAATCACCACACTCCCTCAAACCTCCAGTAACAGCCAAAAGTAATCAGTGTGCTTCTTTCCTGTTATAAAAGTATTTTTAATGTGAACAGTTATCTGTGAAAAGCCAGTCAGGGCCCACTATGCCTGATGAAGAAACCGACAGGGGGGCCGGCCCAGTGCACAAGCGGTTAAATGCGTGCGCTCTGCTGCGGCGGCCCGGGGTTTGCCTGTTTGGATCCCGGGCGCGCACCAACGCACCACTTGTCAAGCCGTGCTGTGGCAGCGTCCCATATAAAGTGGAGGAAGATGGGCATGGATGTTAGCCCAGGGCCAGTCTTCCTCAGCAAAGAAAAAAAAGAGGAGGATTGGCAGATGTTAGCACAGGGCTGATCTTTCTCAAAAAAAAAAAAAAGAAAAAAAAAAGAGAAAGAAACTGGCAGGAAGCAGAATTCTAGGTAGTATGTAAGCATTCTACTTTGTATCCTAACAATAAGGTAAGCTGGAGTGTTGCCCAACATCCAACAGAAGTAATCAATAGCTTGCATATAAAATTCTACAAGTGTCATAGGACTCACTGGAACATCTACACTGGTTCAAGCTTTAGAAGCCGGGTGGGATGAGAGACTTAAGGGAAGCTCATGATCTGCAGAGATGCCCTTACCGAAATCATGTTGCCAATGATACAGCTATACAACTTGATGATCTCATCCTTCTCCAATTTCTCATCTGCCATATGTGTATTGTAGATGAGTCTCAGCTGCATGAACGTGGCTATCAGAAACTGATCAATATGGCCAGACATAGCTTCGGCTTTGTCTTCCTGTCTCAGGACCTCATCGATCTGTTAACAAAAATCCAAGATGTATTTTCCAAGCTTCATACTTGTAAGTAGAAGGAAGACATTACAAGGGACGTCTCTGTAATATTTATTAGCAAAGCACTTCCAATATCCTACTTGGAAAAAAACCCAGTCACTTTACATATAAATAACTAGTCCTTGGGGATTCAATCATTCAACAAATATTTACTGAGCAAGATACTGTTAGGTGAATTTGTTGCAAATCTTATTCCGAGACGCTCACTGTCTAGTTCAGAGAATAATCCCTGTTTAAATGTCTAATTTATTAAAAAGAGTGTTTTTAGACCCATTATCTCATTTGATCATTCCAACGGCTCTGGGAGGTAAGACAGAGCTGAGAATAAGATCTGTTTTTACCAGATGAGAAAAGTGAGGCTCAGAAAGATCAGGTTTCCCACATCTTGATGCAGTGTTCTTTTTGGTTCAGTACACTGCTTGTCAGTAATGGTAAAATTTTACTATGGGAAAAACATGTATTTCCTATTCACTACTATAAAAAGATCTTTTATTTCTTTTTTTTATTGATGTCTTAATAGTTTATAACATTGTGAAATTTTGGTTGCACATTTTTGTTTGTCGATCACCATATACATGTCTCCCTTCACCCCTTGTGCCCACTCCCCACCCCCATTGCCCCTGGTAACCACAATACAGTTTTCTCTGTCCATGTGTTGGTTTATATTCCACATATGAGTGAGATCATACGCTGTTTGTCTTTCTCTTTCTGGCTTATTTCACTTAACATAATATCCTCCAGGCCCATCCATGTTGTTGCAAATGGGACGATTTTGTCTTTTTTTATGGCTGAGTAGTATTCCATTGTATATATATATACCACATCTTCTTGATCCAATCATCAAGCGAGGGACACTTGGGTTGCTTCCACTTCTTGGCTATAGTGAATAATGCTGCAATGAACATAGGGGTGCATAAGCCTCTTTTTGGATTGTTGATTTCAGGTTCGTTGGATAGATTCCCAGTAATGGGATAGCTGGATCATAGGGTATTTCTATTTTTAATTTTTTGAGGAATCTCCATACCGTTTTCCATAGATGCTGCACCAGTTTGCATTCCCACCAGCTGTGTACGAGGGTTCCTGTTTCTCCACATCCTCTCCAACATTTGTTGTTTTTTGTCTTGGTGATTATAGCCATTCTAACGGGCGTGAGGTGATATCTTAGTGTTGTTTTGATTTGCATTTCCCTGATGATTAGTGATGTTGAACATCTTTTCATGTGCCTATTGGCCATCTGTATATCTTCTTTGGAGAAGTGTCTGTTCATTTCCTGTGCCCATTTTTTGATCGGGTTGTTTGTTTTTTTGTTGTTCAGTTGTGTGAGTTCTTTATATATTATGGAGATTAACTCCTTGTCATATATGTTTTGCAAATATTTTCTCCCAGCTGGTGGGTTGTATATTCATTTTGGTCCTGGTTTCATTTGTCTTGTAGAAGCTCTTTAAAAAGATCTTTTATTTTTATGATTACATAAATAACACCCTGAGACAATCATGTGAATCTTCAGTGACCACCCTTTCATGCAGGACTGCCATACCACATAACTCCAGGGGGCACCATTTATACAGACTACAATGTGAATGGTGCCCTTGGTGTTGAGGAAGCCAGTGGTCCTACTTTCATTTATCTCTTTATGCATGTATACCCCATAAGCACATATAATTTTATACAACTGGGACTGTTTAACAATGCTGTTGCAACATGGACACCATAAAAAAAAAAACTACCTCTTTTTTTTTTACTCCTCTTTTTCCAAGGTAATTAACATTAACAACCCGGTATATATTCTTTCATGTTCACAGAATCATATACAATCACACATACACACATACATAGGGTCAAGGTTTAGGGCACTGTTTATTTTACAAGAGGATTATAGTATATACACTTTTCTGCATCTAGCTTTTCTAACTCAACAGAAAATTACGAAAAACCCTAAAGTCAATAGGTAAAGACTGCATAATAGTCCACACATGCACGTACCAAAATTTACTCAATCATTCCCTTACTGACAAACTTGCAATGTGTTTCCAGATTGGTTATTTTGTCCACTATAATGTTACAATAAACATCTGTGTGTGTGTGTGTGTGTGTGTGTGTGTGTGTGTGTGTGTGTGTGTGTGTGCGTATATATATATATATCTCCTAATGTACTTATTTTCTAAAAGAGTCTCAAGAATATAATTTTCTTTTTAATTTTATTTATTTATTTTTTTTCCCCCAAAGCTCCAGTAGATAGTTATATGTCATAGCTGCACATCTTTCTAGTTGCTGTATGGGGGACATGGCCTCAGCATGGCCAGAGAAGCGGTGCTTTGGTTCGCGCCTGGGATCCGAACCAGGGCCGCCAGCAGCGGAGCGCGTTCACCTAACCGCTAAGCCACGGGGCCGGCCCAAGAATATAATTTTTTAGTCTGAAGGATAAAAGCCTTTTTAATTATGCTATAATAGATATTACCATATTGCTTTCATTAAAAAGGCACTAACAATTCACATTTCTCCATTTAATGTATGAGAGTATTGTTTTTCCAGCATCTCTATCAACTGTATGTGTTATTACTCTTTTTACTTTTTGCCACTCTGATGGTTTAAAGAGATATCTTATCGTTACTTTAATCTGCCCTTCTGTGGCGGGGGGGAGAGGCTGGACAGCTTTTCATGTGCTTACTGGCCATTGGATATCTTCTGTGATGTGCCTATTCATACGCTTTGGTCATTTTTCTATTGGGTTCTCTTTTTCTCAAGAGTTACTAAGAGCTCTGTTTACTGTAGCTATGAATCCTTTATCAGTTGTTTGGGTTGCAAATATGTCACTTGTTTATTGACAGTATATGGTAAATTTCTCCAGATTAAAATCCTAAAATTTCATATGATCAAATTTGTCTTTTCTTTTTAGGTTCTGGGTTTCCTTCCTTATTTTTTTTAATGGTCTCCCCAAATTCCCTGCTTATTTCAAAAAATTAGGGGGGTGGAATTAGTTGTTTCAAGTTTCCATTTAGGGGTATGTTTCATACTTTCCAAGTAGCCAATATTTTTTGTGATATTATTAATTAAAAATTTTGTTGGGTCATCAGCAAAGAATTTGGTCAGTATATCTTTTACTTTTTGCACTTGTTAAGGTTTTCTTTGTGCACAAATATATGATTTACTTTTTTGAAAATGTTTAATGAACATATAAAAATATAAATTATCTTTTCAGAGATTGTAAAATTCTCTATATATGCACATATATTCATTAAATCTGGTTTATTGTTTACTAATATTCTTTTTAATTGAGGTTTAACTTTCATATGGTACAAGGTACAAATCCCAAGAGTACAACTTAATGAAATTCTGTAAGCGTATACATCTGTGTACCTGCCATTGGGAACAAGCTATAGGACATCCAAAAGGCCTTTTTCTGCCCCATCAGGTTGGTACCCTTCCCCCCACCAGGGATTACTACTCTTCTTTCTGGTTTTCTTTTTTATTACTATTCTGACCTCTAAACTGATAAAATTATTTAATTCTCCTACGTTATTTTTCATCTACTAGATTTGTCCAATTCTCTCAATCTGTAACTTGTCTTTTCACCTTGTTATAAACAAAATATCTTCTGATGCACAAAAATTTAAAAAATTTTTAATGTAATGGGCCGGCCCCGCGGCTTAGTGGTTAAGTGCGCGCGCTCCGTTAGTGGCGGCCTGGGTTCGGATCCCAGGCGCCCACCGACGCACCGCTTCACCAGCCATGCTGAGGCTGCGACCCACATACAGCATCAACTAGAAGGATGTACAACCATGACATACAACTATCTACCAGGGCTTTGGGGAAAAAAAAGGAGGAGGATTGGCAACAGATGTTAGCTCAGAGCCGGTCTTCCTCAGCAAAAAGAGGAAGATTAACATGGATGTTAGCTTACGGCTGATATTCCCCACACACACAAAAAATTTTTAATGTAGTAAAAAATTTTATTTTTTATTTATTTATTTTTTTTGAGGAAGATTGGCCCTGTACTAACATCTGTTGCCAATCTTTCTCTTTTTTCTCCCCAAAGCCCCAGTACATAGTTGTATATCATAGTTGTAGAGTAGTAACTCTTCCATGTGGGACGCTGCCTCAGCATGGCTTGATGAGTGGTGCATAGGTCCACGCCTAGGATCTGAACCCGCAAACCCCGGCCCACTGAAGAGGAATGTGGGAACTTAACCACTATGCCACTGGGCTGGCCCTTTATTTTTTCCCTTATTTTTTGTGTGTGTCTAGTTTAAAAAGAAATCCTTCCATACCTTAAAGTAAAAAATGTTCTAGGGGCCGGCCCCATGGCATAGCGGTTAAGTGTGTGCACTCCGCTGCTGGAGGCCTGGGTTTGGATCCTGGGCGCGCACCTACTTGTCAGGCCATGCTGTGGTGGCATCCCACACGAAGTGGAGGAAGATCAGCATGGATGTTAGCTCAGGGCCAGTCTTCCTCAGCAAAAAGAGGAGGACTGGCATGGATGTTGGCTCAGGGCTAATCTTCCTCAAAGTTCTCCTATAAATTTGCCTTCTCACATCTAGGTTTTTAACCCATCTGAAATATATTTTGATGTAGGAAATAGCATCTAATTATATTGTTGATCTCATGGAAAATAACTAGTCCTAGTACTAGTTACTGATTAATCCGGTTTTACCAAGAAATCTTTAATGTCTCCTCTGCTTTAAGTTTCCTATAGATGTGAGTATTTCTGGGCTCTCTGTTCCATCCTAGTGGTCTATCTCCTTATCCCTGGGCCAATATTACCCTGTCTTAATTACAGTGGCTCTGTAATCACTGTTGATATCCAGTGATATAAATCCTCTTCACTGTTTTTTTTTTTAAATGTCTTAAAAAAACACCAGAACTGTCTTTGCTATTTGGCCCTTTGATTTTCCATATAAATTTTAGAATCAGGTTCTCAACTGCAGAAAAAACTGTTGAGATTTTTTTGGAATGGCAATGAATGCATAGGTTAATTTGAGGAGAATTGGCATTTATAATCCTGAACCTTGTGAACATAGTATATTTCCATTTATTTGGAAATTCTCTAATGTAATTCAATAAAGCTTTACAATTTTCTCTGTAAAGGTCTTACATATATACTGCTTGGTTTATTCCTAGGTACTTAAAATTTTTCTTGTGGAGAGTTTTATCTTTTATCTTTTACATTTCTTATTATGGTAAAATATATACAACATAAAATTTACCATTTTAACTGTATTTAAGTGTACAATCCAATGGCATTAAGTATAGTCACAATGCTGTGTAACCATCAACATTTTTTTTTTAATAATTTTTATTTATTTATTTATTTTTCCCCCCAAAGCCCCAGTAGATAGTTGTATGTCACAGCTGCACTTCCTTCTAGTTGCTGTATGTGGGACGCGGCCTCAGCACGGCCGGACAAGCGGTGAGTTGGTGCACGCCCGGGATCTGAACCCGGGCCGCCAGCAGCGCAGCGCGTGCACTTAACCGCTAAGCCATGGGGCCAGCCCACCATCAACATTATTTCCAGAAATTTTTCATTATCCCAGACTCTGTACCCATTAAGTAATACCTCCCTATTCCCCTCCTCCAGCCCCTAGTAACCTCTATTCTACTTTCTGTCTCTATGTATTTGCTTATTTTAGGTACCTCATATAAGTGGAATCATACAATATTTGTCCCTTTGTGCCTGATTTATTTTACTTAGCATGTTTTCAAGGTTAATCCATGTTGTAGTATGTATCAGAGTTTTATTCACTTTTATGACTGAATAATATTCCATTGTATGTATGTACCACATTTTGTTTAACCATTCATCTGCTGATGGACATTTGGGTTGTTTCCACCTTTTGGCTATTGTGAATAATGCTACTATGAACACTGGTGCACAAATATCTGAGTCCCTACTTTCCGGGGAAAGCTGGATCTTATTACAATTCTGTATTTAACTTTTTGAGGAACAGCGAAACTTTTTTCCACAGTGGTTGTACCATTTTACGTTCCTGCCAGCAATGCCTCTGGGTTCCAATTTCTCCACATCCTTGCCAACACTTATTATTTCTTTTTAAGAAAAAAAAATTCTAATGAATGTGAAGCAGTATCTCAATGTGGTTTTGATCTGCATTTCCCTAACTGACTAACGATGGTGAGCATCTTTTCTTGTGCTTATTGGCCATTTGTATATCTTCTTTGGAGAAATGTCTGTTTAGGTCCTTTGCCCTTTTTAGAATTCGGTTGTTTGTTTTTTTTGTCATTGAGTTGTAGGAGTTCCTTATGTATTCTGGATATTAATCCCTTATCAGATATATGATTTACAATATTTTCTCTCATTCTGTGGGGGGCTTTTTCAGTCTCCTGACAGAGAGCACAAAACTTCATTTTGATTCTTTTGTTGCCTGTGCTTTTGGTGTCATATCCAAGACATCACTGCCAAATCCAATATCATGAAGATTTTCCCATATGTTTTCTTCTAAGAGTTTCATAGTTATAACTCCTACATTTATGTCTTTGATCCATTTTGAGTTAATTTTTGTACACAGCATAGGAGTCCAACTTCATTCTTTTGCATTTGGATATTCATTTTTCCCAGCATCATTAAAGACTGTCCTTTACCCATTGAATGTCTTGTCATCTTTGTCATTCAGACCACTAATTTGGTTTCTGTAGTGATCATCCTCTCCTTTGATTCATCTATTCAATTTTAAAATTCTAAAACCATGTTTTTTTTCCTTGGAAGAATCTTTGAGTGTAATAATAAATTCTCCTTAAGTACACTTTCTGCACTCCACCCTTCCCCCTGTGATCATCTTGTCTCCTTCAGCAGTCTCATTTTGCCAGGAGAGTCCTGTTCTGATTATTTCCTTTTATTCTTCTTTCCAATTACTGGGTCTCTTCAAGTATGTCATTATTCTTTACCTATTCAGGATTCACTCTTGGGTATGCCTTTTGGCAACCGTCAACAATGGCAATCTGAGAATGGAAGATACAGCAGTTTCTGCAGTTGTAGGCTTGTGATATTGCAGCTGGCAAGCTGTCAATCATATGGCAAAGCACCAAGAGCAGGCATTTCTGCTCTTCATTCTCTGAAGGTACAAAAGCCAGAGACTTCCCGGCCTCAGAGAGTGCATCAGCCTTTTTGTTCAGCTCCCTGTAGTTCCTTGGAGGCCAGGGAGAACACCAGGTCCTCTTACTAACACTCATGTAGGCCACAGTTACCCCTCCTTTAGGGGATCTGGCGATCTCCATAGATGATGAGAGATCTCTCTCCAGGATTTCTGGTGTTTTGATCCTTTCCCTGGGCTCTGCACTATTGACACTCAGGTTCTCCTTAGGCCCACATGGGAAAACGTCTTGTACAAGATAGAGCTTGAGACTTGCTTACACAGTTCAGATACTAACTACCTGACCCAGCAGTACCTCTGCTCAGAAAAGGCAGATGGGTTTGGATTGAAGTTGATAGAGAAAGGCAACAAGGATACATGCATTCAAGTCACTATTTTCCAGAATCCTCTCCATTTGTTTTCTTCCAATATCAAATTAATAGGATACTGTTAGTCGGAGACTATTTGTCAAACAACAGCAAAATTCTTTTTATTTCTTATTTTATTTATTTTCCCCCCAAAGCCCCAGTAGAGTTGTATGTCATAGTTGCACATCCTTCTAGTTGCTGTATGTGGCACACGGCCTCAGCATGGCCAGAGAAGCAGTGCGTCGGTGCACACCCGGGATCCGAGCCGGGGCCGCCAGCAGCGGAGCGCGCTCACTTAACCGCTACGCCACGGGGCCGGCCCAACAGCAAAATTCTTGTGCTAGGATTCTGGTTCTGCCCTTCTACTCCTAATCATCTGTCTTCATGGGGATGTCTAACAGGCTGCTCAAACTTAACACAGCAAAGACATCTCTCTTGATTTCCAACCTCTCCAATCTGCTCTTCCCCAGCCTTCCCCCCTCAGTACACAGCACCACCACACACCCAGCTGTTTAAGGCAAAAATCAAGGAGTTACTCGATTCCTCCCTTCCCTTACATTTCACATCCAATCTATCACCAAGTCCTGTGGACTCTACTTTGGAAAGATACCCTGAAACCATCACTTTTCTTCCTCTCCACCATGATCATCCTAGTGCACATGATATTATTTTTCATATAAATTTTGGCCGTAGCTTCCTAACAGATCTCCCAGAATCCACTCTTGCCCTGCCTTTAATCTGGTCTCTACAGAGTGGCCAGAGTAACTCTTTCCCCAATAAAAAAAAAAGTTCAAACATTATAGAAATGTTGGAAGTATAGTAAAGGAAACTTTTTTATCCTGAATCATTTGAGAAGAAGCTGTCAACCTGATGCGCCATGCCGTTCTGATACTTCAGTGTGTATTTCTTCACAACAAGGACATTCTCCTTCATAATCACAGTACAAGGACCAAAATCAAGAAATTAATACTGATGTTACTACCATCTAATCCTCAGGCCTCATTCCATTTCTCCAGTTGTCCCAATTATGTTCTTTATAGCCAAAGACCAGTCTAGAATCATTTGCTGCATTTAGTTGTCATGTTTCTTTTTTTTATTTTATTTTTCTCCCAAAGCCCCAGTAGATAGTTGTATGTCATAGTTGCACATCCTTCTAGTTGCTGTATGTGGGACGCGGCCTCAGCATGGCCGGAGAAGCGGTGCGTCGGTGCGCGCCCGGGATCTGAACCCGGGTCGCCAGTAGCGGAGCGCGCGCACTTAACTGCTAAGCCACGGGGCTGGCCCCTGTTGTTGTCATGTTTCTTAGTCTCTCTTTAGTCTAGACCAGTTCCCTCAGTCTTTCCTTGACTTTCTTGACCTTGACACTTTGTAAAATGTCCCTCAGTTTCATTTGTTTGATGTTTCTTCATGATAAGATGACATTAAGAATGTCAGCAAAGTGATGCTGAATTCTCACTGGATCCTATCAGGCGGCACATGGTTTCATTTTGTCATATTATTGATGATGTTCATTTGAACACTCTATTAATAATAGGTAGTGTCTGCTAGGCTTTTCTACTGTCATATTACTCTTGGTATTTTGTATTTTTTTGGGTACTTTTTATATATCTGTCCTTTGTATTTTATGGGGAGGTATTATGAAACTATGTAAATATCCCATTTCTCTTCAAATTCTTAATTAATTTATATGTGCATGGACTTGCGGTTTCCTATTTTATTAAATTCAATAAATTTAAGGAATTTTATTCAGTTTACTGGGTTATAACTCATTACTATCATTATTTATTTTGATGCTCACAATGTCCCCATTCAAACACAGAAAGTCTGTTCTAGCTGGCCTCTGTGTCCTTCTGACATGTTCTTATCACTCTTTGAGCCTACCCTTGTCTGCCACAAGATGTTCCAGGATCATCCTGTACTTTTCTTGATTCAGCCTTGGAATCAACCACTTTTCTAAGGAGGCTTCATTCCTTTTAGAGGAAAATGGTATTTAGAAGACAAGATCTGGGGGTGCTCATTACTGCTGAGGTGTTGCTGTTCTCAGGTCCTCTCAGTGAAAAGAGTATATGGATGTTACAGGGAATATATGTATATTATCTATCACATACATGTATACCACACATATACATACACAGATACATTTACACTGATGTTTATTCCTATATCTATATATTGAAAACCATGAGTTCATACTGACGCATCTAATTCTAGTCCAACACCAGAGTTCGCTCTGCTTTCCTTCCATATTTGTGTCGCCCTTCTCTCACAGTGAGAAGCCTGGCTTCCATTTTTCCTATTATATTTATTTGACCAATCCCTTTGTAGGTAACCAATCTCCCACTGCCACCAGCACTTCCCCATGCCCACTTTTCCTGCTTCAGCTCTGACTCCCCATTCTGAGCTACCTGCTCACACACGTAGAGGATATATATACCGCTCCCCTGCCTGGGGTCCTCACCACGCCAGGCTGGCTCCCCATGTGGACATCCTCTTCATCTTGCTTGGGCTCTGACTCCTGACCCCTCTCATATGATGTTTGGGCTCCTTCCTCACAACATTTGGGCTCAGAGACCCTCAAATTGGGCCACTAAGGCCTTTGCCACAATGTAGATGCCTGCCTTGTTCTACCACCTATTGGCTTTATGACTGGAGTGTTAGGGAAGGGAAGCAGAAGAAGAGAATGATTTTTAAAAAATATATAGTTTTCTTTGCTTAAAAATTCTTTAACGGCTTAAAATAAAATCCAAACACTTACCCTGGGGCTTTCAAAGCTCTATATGGTCTGGTCTCTGTCTGATCTGGTCTCTCAGATCTCACTCTGTCCCATTCTCCCCCTTGCCCACTATGCTCCAGGCACACAGGCCTGTACTGTTTCCTTGAACATATCAAGCTCATTCCTACCCTAGAGCCTTTGTGCTAGCTGTCCTATACTTGAACCCCTGACCACCAATCTAAGTAACTATTTACTTCCTCTCTCCCATCACCACATTTGAGTTGTGTTTACACAGTAGTTACTCTTATCTGATATTTTCTTGTTTACTTATTTGTGTCTGTCCACTTAGCATGTCTGTCCACTTGTTTCATGAGAGCTGATCCCTACTTACTCACTGCTGTTTTCCAGCCTCTAGCGAATGAATACAATTATAAAAAGCAAGATTCTATTACAGCTATAGCCTGTGAGGCAACCGATGACTGTGAGTGGTCCCTGTGCACTTTTTTCTTCAGGACAGCACTGAACACTGCCTGCCTCCTTTAATGCTATGACCAGTGTGCAGCCATCACTCTTACAGCCTCTATATCCATCAACAGAATTACTGTCACGGGTAATACCCCCATTACCTGTGTCAGAGCTTGGATGCTCGTGTTGATGTCACCACTGGCTACTTGGGAGATAATGAAATTGATTGTGGATGCTGTATTACTGTGCATGTCATCGAAGTGTGGAGAAACTGCCCGGATCCTAGGGAGCAGAGCAAGGGGAAAACTTCAATCTTTGTTACAAGACATCCCAGCGAGTTGGAATTACGCAATCCCCACTAGATCCAGGTCTTAGTAAAGAACTGCTATCAGACAGATAGTAATTAGTTCTAAAAAGTTCTAATTGCACAGAGAGCTCTTTTTACATATGCACTCTGATGATCACGTACTGCTTATACTTAAATGAAAGAGGTTAACTTACTTGGGTTCAGGAATAAGGACTGGTTCAAAAATGTCATCCAGTTTGTGCTGAACAAGTTCTGGCATTTCACATCGGACCGTACCATTGTCATTCTCAATCTCATCTAGATCTAGCTGGAATTCTCGGCGAACCATCTGGGCTGCCTCAGGATGCCCACTCATGCTTCGGGCTTGGCTAAGGGAAGCAAAAGGAGGCTCCTGAGCTAAAAGAGACTTCTTGACGAAAGGGCAAGAGTAGCACTGCCAGATGCCCCAAAGCTTCAAGACAGATGTTCAACTTCTGGTTTCAACCCCCCTGAATGATTTAAGTCCTTGAGTCTAAGCAGGTGCCTTCAACAGGCAATAGCACTGGTTCATGAATATCCTAAGAGTGCAGATTACTTTAACTTGTACTTACTGAACCTGCCAAGTTATAAGTATTTTCTTTAGTTCATCATCAAAGCTAACAAACCTTCCACTGCTATTCCAGATGGGGCAGATAATAATAAAGTATACTTATAATGACTCAAAGCTCACTACTTCTGGGCAAAAATTTAAGAAGAATTTAGACAGGCTTGTTCTTTTTCACCCAATTAACCAGTGTTTAAGTTTTTCTGATCATAAGCATCATTCCATGCAGTGTTCAGTAAATTTTATACTTGAGGGACAGTAAGTCACCTCTTTTTAGGAATATTCACTCTTGATAGGTCAGGGCCAGCATTATATCCAAGCAATAGGTGTTCAAAATTTCCAGATTCAAATTGGTTAAAATTATGCTCATGATACAACTCAAAACAGAGCTGTCTTGCTTATTAGAAGGCAGTATTTTGAGTCCCTAAGCCAACTCTGGGTTGCATGCATTTTACTTAGTCTTATCTGAAGAACAGGAACCTGAGCAGGACCAAATATAACACAAGGAAGAAGGTGAGCCAATATTTTAGCCACATGACATTGAGTTGCCACTTCTGCTAGCCAGTGGACTTCCGGGGAAGGCTTGATTCATGGGATACTTATGGACACCCTCTACCCTGGTTATTAACTACCCCCTACCCTGGTTATTAACTCTAAACCAATCGCCCTCCAGAGGGGATGAATCCAAGTCAGAAGTTAGAAAGATATAAGGGCCCTGCTAATGAGCAATTAGCAGGCAGTACTTACATCCTATAAGTGCGATACATAATTCTGTCCACGGAAAAGCAGTGAAAGAAGGCACAAGACTATTTAGAAGTGGTTTTGAGACAAAGACAAAGACAATGAAGACTGAAGGATTAAACATTTGGTTATAAGACATTTACCCAGACACTTTGTCATGCATGATAATGGCTACAAAAACTCAAGATTATGTTACAGGATAAGCTCTGAGTGCACAAGGCAGAGTCCACAGCAATGCTCTCAGACAACTATCTCCATTTACATACTTGAGTTTGGAGGACATGTCCTCAGTGGGTCCCCTGCGGAGCACGTTGGCGTTGGAGCTAATGTTCTGTGCGCGCTGAGGTTTCTCTTCCACCTGTTTTATTGGTGCGGCAGAAGGTCTCTTTGCTGACCGCTTAATCCTCTCTTCAAGCATGCTCATATCCTTTTCAGAAAGCTGTAAAAAGAGGCCAAATTTAATTTGTCAGCATACTCCTCTAGTAGAATATGAGGAGAATTAGAAACCTAATTGGAAGAATTAAGAATTAATATTCATTTTTACATTGAAGCAAACAGAACCTACTATGTTAGGGTAAGTTTACTTTCAAAACACTACATTTTATTTTATTTTATTTTATTTTTTTTTAATTTTTTGTTTATTGCAGTAACATTGGTTTATAACATTGTAAAAATTTCAGGTGTACATCATTGTACTTCTATTTCTGCATAGATTACATCATGTTCACCACCAAAATACTAATTACAACCCATCACCACACACATGTACCCAATTATCCCTTTCACCCTCCTCCCTCCCCCCTTCCCCTCTGGTAACCACCAATCCAATCTCTGTCCCTATGTGTTTGTTTATTGTTGTTATTATCTACTACTTAATGAAGGAAATCATACGGTATTTGGCCCTCTCCCTCTGACTTATTTCACTCTGCATCATGCCCTCAATGTCCATCCATGTTGTCACAAATGGCTGGATTTCATCGTTTCTTATGGCTGAGTAGTATTCCATTGTGTATATATACCACAGCTTTTTTATCCATTCGTCCCCTGCTGGTCAAAACACTACATTTTAAAATCAACTACTGTTGGGCCGGCCCCGTGGCTTGGCGGTTAAGTGCGTGCGCTCCGCTGCCGGCGGCCCGGGTTCAGATCCCGGGTGCGCACCGAGGCACCACTCCTCCAGCCATGCTGAGGCCGCGTCCCACATACAGCAACTAGAAGGATGTGCAGCTATGACAGACAACTATGTACTGGGGCTTTGGGGGAAAAATAAATAAATAAAATCTTTAAAAAAAAATAAAAAAATAAAAAAATAAAATAAAATAAAATCAACTACTGTTAAAACCTGCCTTGCTATAATAAGAGAACACATGAAAGAAAGAAAGGATACAAAAGGAAAGGCTATTAAGAACTACAAATAAAAAGGTCAAAAATTAAGTCAAGCTTCCTCATTTGTGCTGTGTCACCACTAACTAGCTGTGTGACTACGGGCAAGAAGCTTCCATTTTGGTCATCTGTAAAATTCCCATCTGCTTTATCTCCTTCACTGGCCTGTAGTGAGGATTTAATTAGATTAATACAAGTAAAAATATATAAGCACAGTGTAAATATATGTGATACTAAGAAATAACAGGCGTGAAGAACTAAGTTCCAGCCACAATAGTGACAGGCTCAAGGGAAGTAAGGAGTCAGAAGCAGAACCTAATGTGCCTGGAGAGTCTAGCTCACAGCTGTAGCTCAACTCTTTGGATTTGACAGGTACCAGAATCCACATTATACACAAGTGAGTACTTGTACTAAATGCACTAAAAATTACAGAGCAGATTGCTAGGCAGAATTTAAATTCCAGACTAGCTCAGATTTCTTGATTCAAAAATAGCTCTCAGGGGGCTGGCCCAGTGGCACAGTGGTTAAGTTTGCACACTCCACTTTGGTGGCCCAGGGTTCGTAGGTTTGGATCCTGGGCACGGACCTATGCACCGCTTATCAAGCCATGCTGTGGCAGCTGTCCCACATATAAAGTAGAGGAGGGTGGACATGGATGTTAGTTCAGGGCCAATCTTCCTCAGCAAAAAGAGGAGGATTGGCAACGGATGTTAGCTCAAGGCTATTCTTCCTCACCAAAAAAGAAAAAAAAAAAAAAAAGCTCTCATTTCTGAAGCAAATTGCTATGAGTAGAATGCTCAGCAAACAAGATCTGATTTCCAGTAAAACACAGCCTAAATGTCCTACAATAATCAGAGACACCCTCAAGGGTTTATCTGGATTCTAGGACACATTGATAGGTTGGGTTTAATAAACAGTGGTAGAAACTTAGCCGGAGTTCAGATGGCATGAAACTTGACACCTAAGTGATCTTCTAATTCACAACATGCTGAAAATGTTCAGAGAAAAGTCACTCACGGTTCCAATCAATTTGAACACTTGATCCCCATGGACGTTGTACACTGTGACGATGGTGTTGAGGGCAGCATTGCGCACAGCGTTGTCACGGTCTCCTATGTGAATCGCTATCTCCTTTAAGGCTTTTCCTGGAGTTGGTTGGCAAACATTCATGCCATAAGACTCAACAAGACACCCTAGTTCTTCCAGGCACTCTGATGGGGGAGAAAGGCTGGATTAACGAGACTCAACACACATTTGGCAGAGACCTATCTTGACTAGATAAATTTTCCTTGGCATATATGAAGGACTAAAATCTTATTCCGGCTCTGCCTAGAATTTTTCCTTGTTTACTGCCTTATTATAAAACACACAATGAAACAATGGTGTTACAGCAAGTGCTCCTGGAAGAAAGGAATGCCTGTGAGTCAGATGGCCCCTGTGCACTTGATTTTGTCACCAGGGTGGTACTGAGTGATGCGCATATCACCTGATACTGTGGCTCCACCAGTGTGCAACTCATCACTCTCACAGTCCAAATCAGAAGGTTGGAATCAACCACACAGACACTGAAGAAATTCCTTGCTCATCTATAAACTGTTTCTTTTAGAGGTCACTGTTGCACAGACTCACGCCTCAATTTAAATTGTTGCTTCACCTGCTCTCTGCTTAGAGTTTTTGGATTTGGTTCCTTCCATGATGAAGGGGAACAACTTGCTGGCTGGGTAGATAAGGCACATCCGGTTTAGGATGGCACGGACGTCTTTACGAATGACATCCTTTGGTTCTCCAACCTAGTCAACAAGGGAAATAATGATTAAGTGAGGCCTTTTCTGAGTAGCAAAGGTTCTCCCCTATGCCAATACGTCTTGAAAGAATAGGGGCATGGGAATGAGCAGTGGAAGGTATCATCATTTAAGAAATGAAGAAGGGAGAGGGAATAAAAGTATAGGAATTGAGGTCAGCTGGGAACTTGAGCAGTCCTCCACAGTGAGAACAACACATTACCTTGAGGATGAGATAGGGGATGAAGGAAGATGCTTCATTCTCAGTAAGATGATACTCTTCCTCACTTAGCAGGGTGAAGAGCAATTTTAAATATTCTAGGGCTTTCATTAGGACACTTGTATTAGTGTCAAAAAACCGCAGGGTAAGCCACTTTAAGATAAGATCCAGGCAACCAATGACACCCTCTTTTTCACTCTCCAAGTGCTTAAAACAAAACAAGACAAAAGCACCACAAATAAGACCATATAAAAATTTAAGTTCTATTAGGCAAGGACCTCTTAAATTTTAGAGTCCAAAAAGAAAATGATAAATTTTTAAGCCTCTGTTTTAAGACCTAAAACTATAGACATACAGTCATTTATTCTACCAAATAATAAGAAAGCTGTAAACACAGAGAACACGGTGTATTCTCAAGTCATGCAAACTTCCGATTATTTCACAGGGCTCAGTATTTTCACGTGTCTGAGATATATGCATATTTATCTACTGCAAACTTACATCAACCATGACAGCAAGGGCTTTGTTATGATGCTGAAAGTCTGAATGAAACATCTCATCTTGTAACCATTTAGCCACACAGCTAGACATCTGAGTCTTTAGTTGTTCAATGTACTCATCCCGTGGAGTAGTAAAATTCCACTTCAGCACCTGACAAAAACCAGCAAAAGGGGCTTGTAAGGTGTTCAACTGAAATGACGTAGAGAACTCTATTTAAAGCAGCTGCAGGAATCTATTTAATAGGATACTTTCCAATTCAACAAGATTAATTTGTAATTAAACATGAATGCAAAACATACTTGTAAGCTGTCATACTTCTGGAAGCCTAACTCTGAAAACCTTCTGGGAATAGAATTTTCAGCAATTCTTAACAGAAAAATCAGTGCTCTATTATTATATAACACGGTGGACAGTGTTGGTACAACTTTAATAAAGGGAAAATTTGAAATATCAAAATTAAAAACACACATACCATTCTAGGAGTTTAACATAGATATACTCACATAGGTGCACAAAGACCTATATTCAAAGATGCTTAATGGCAGTATAGTTTATATAGTGAAAGACTAGAAGTAACCTAAATGTTCAACATAGTGGGCTGTGGAAAAAGAAAGATACATATATATATGATGAACCAATAAAAAGAACGAATGCATATATGCATGCAGATGTGGAATGGCCTTTATTAAAAGAAAAAACAAGACACGGAACAACAAGTATGGCATGTTTCCATTTGTGTAGAAGAAGGACCACATATTTATACATATATGATTGTACAGGTATGGAATAATATTTCTAGAGTCATATACAAAAAACGTGATAATAACATCCTCCCTGTGGAGGGAGACTGGAATGGGACACATGCTTTCATACTATACTCTGCACTTTTTGTACTGCTTGAATTTTTTTTTAAACAACGTATATATATTTTTTAAAACAAATTTTAACTGCCTGATAAAACCAAAACAACATCAAAAGAGAGATGATTGAACTAGCCATATATAGTCACCAAATCTGTCTGTTAAGGTATCAGGTTCAAGAAGGATTTAACAAGTAGCCTACTACATATGAGTAGTTGACAAAAATTAACGAATATTTTCCATTCTTTGATTCCAAAAATTAAAAAAAACCAAAAAACTTCTATTATTTCTATTTGGGGGAAAAAATAGGCAATAGCTCCATTCCATAGATTCTTTTGTAGGAATTAATGCTCCCGTAAAGTAGTCTTAGAGAAATAAGATATAATTTATAAGCAAAAGATTCAGTTACTTACTAGATATTTCACAATGATAAGAATTTCAGCAGCAAAATTATTCTTGATTACAAAACTAAATAAAAACAAACAAGCAAAAAACTCCTGAGGATTCTTAACCCTTCCTTACCTTTAATCCTTTTTCATCTTTCATTCTTTGCTCCTTTCCATTTGGAACAACAATAAAAATAGGACCAGATTTGTCTTCATCCTCCTTTAAGCTGGTTTTGCTCGGCACCTTCTTCCCTTGTGCGCTCTGCAGCCAGGGTTCAGGGAATACTGGTTAGCTAGGCTACTGCTCCTGGGGAACACGATGCTGCTACCCAGGTAAAAGGGTACTATATAAGCCAGAGACACCTCGCTACATTATATTCCACGTGAAAGAAACAGATGAGCCACAGAATCTTGCATATACTATGTTTTGTAGAGGTTTTCTAGAAATGTTCCTAATAGCATTCTTTTTTGTGTGTGTGTGAGGAAGATCGGCCCTGAGCTAACATCCATGCCAATCCTCCTCTTTTTGCTGAGGAAGATCAGCCCTGGGCTAATATCTGTGCCCATCTTCGTCTACTTTATATGGGACGCCGCCACAGCACGGCTTGACAAGCAGTGTGTCGGTGCGCGCCCGGGATCCGAACCTGCAAACCCTGGGCCGCCGAAGCAGAGCACGTGCACTTAACCACTACACCACTGGGCCAGCCCCTCTAATACCATTCTTAAGTAGCTGTTGGTTAGTCCTTGGACTGGCACGTAATGTAGTTGGAAAAGCTCTGATATCTGTCATTGGTCTGGATCACAAACAACTTTTGTTTATTGGATAGATCTTTTCTTTCTTGAAATCTTCAACACCATTTATAGCTTTCCATATTAATAACGTTTTGAATGGCATTCACACATTTCACATCACTTAATTGAGAAAGATTTTCTATTTCTCTCCATATAAAATACACCTCTGTCACATCACTGTAACTGGAGACCATTTGAATCTGTTTCTAGAGAAAGTTGCCAGAAACATTTTAAATACTTAAGTTACTAAAGTGGTTTTTAAAAATAATCCAAGGGGCCGGCCCCGTGGCTTAGCGGTTAAGTGCGCGCGCTCAGCTGCTGGCGGCCCGGGTTCGGATCCCGGGCGTGCACCGATGCACCGCTTCTCCGGCCATGCTGAGGCCACGTCCCACATACAGCAACTAGAAGGATGTGCAGCTATGACATACAACTATCTACTGGGGCTTTGGGGGAAAAAATAAATGAATAAATAAAATTGTAGAAAATAAAAAAATAAAAATAAAAATAAAAATAATCCAAGATTTGGAATCTTTGTATCAAACAGAAAGAAAATAGTGAACATTTGGTATATATATTTAAGGTAATATTTGGTTTTTTTTGTGAGGAAGATCAGCCCTGAGCTAACATCCATGCTAATCCTCCTCTTTTTGCTGAGGAAGACCGGCTCTGAGCTAACATCTATTGCCAATTCTCCTCCTTTTTTTCCCCACAGCCCCAATAGATAGTTGTATGTCATAGTTGCACATCCTTCTAGTTGCTGTGTGTGGGACGCGGCCTCAGCATGGCCGGAGAAGCGGTGCGCCGGTGCGCGCCCGGGATCTGAACCCGGGTCCCCAGTAGCGGAGTGCGCGCACTTAACCGCTAAGCCACGGGGCCGGCCCTAAGGTAATATTTGAATTTCATTACTGGAACTATTATTATTATTATTATAAATGTAGCAAGAGTCTACTACTTCTAGTAGGCCAGAATTTCTTTCTAGTTCAAACACTGAAGTCATTCAGTCAAAACAAAAATTGCTTTGTAAACTGCAAAAGACTGAAAAAAAAAAGTATGGCATTAAGAACAGAGTCAAGGCCGGCCCCGTGGCTTAGCGGTTAAGTGCGTGCGCTCCGCTGCTGGCGGCCCGGGTTCACATCCCGGGCGCACACCGACGCACCGCTTCTCCGGCCATGCTGAGGCCGCGTCCCACATACAGCAACTAGAGGGATGTGCAGCTATGACATACAACTATCTACTGGGGCTTTGGGGGAAAAAAAAAAATAAATAAATAAACTTTAAAAAAAAAAAAAAAAAAAAAAAAAGAACAGAGTCAAAAATAATTCAAAGCACTTGTGATCAAAATACTAAAATAAGCACTTGTTAAATCTGGGATGAGGACGGGGGGAGGACAAGAACAGAACAGCTACACTGGATAGTTCAGAAGATAATTACCCATTTAAATTAACTCACTGAGTTAAAGGACCTATGCATAGGGAAGGAAAACAAATAACTATAATATTCAGACAAGTGGCCACACAGCGCCATTCTATAATGAGCATGTAATAATAAATGCACTGGGTAATAAAATGGTTCCTAGTCTGACTTTTTTTCATCAGTTACATACAGTTAATGAAGTAGTTTCCTCTATTTATATTTACTATTAGATTTACTACTGATTGCACAGTTCTGTAATTTTCCTTTTGTAAGTATTAAATAATGAATACTCTGAATACAGTGAGAAGCTCTAAATCCTAATATAGAAACTGAGGACAACCTGTTGTGATTCAAAAACTTACAAGAAAAAATACCCAGGTTTCTTTAAATGTTCAACTCTGTATGGATGCTAAAAGGATTGGTGATGCATCAAAATAAGTCCCACTGTGTGGGGACAGAAGGTATTTCCTTGTAGACTCACCAGAACACCTTCTGGTATGATGACTTAACTGTGCCAAACATGAAAGAAGTTGATTACCCTCCTTCTCTCAAATCAAAATCAGCCTAAAAGATTCTTCTGCCAGAGCTACATACGATTTCCCTCTCTCTTCACTACCGCAAACTTTCCCCAAAGATCTGCATGACAGAAACCATGGCAGCGCCTCTTGAGAGCAGGCTGTCTCTGTTTTGAGGACTTATTAATAACGAGCCACAGAAACTTGTATAAATAAATACTTTATAATTTGATACTATCAAGAGTAGTAACGTTCTTTCATATATAATATGATCTTTCCTAACGGCATGACTCATTGTATAAAACACACTTAAAAGCAATTCTGGGGCCGGCCCCGTGGCTTAGCGGTTAAGTGCGTGCGCTCCGCTGCTGGCTGCCCGGGTTCGGATCCGGGGTGTGCACCAACGCACCACTTCTCCGGCCACGCTAAGGCCGTGTCCCACATACAGCAACTAGAAGGATGTGCAGCTATGACGTACAACTATCTACTGGGGCTTTAGGGGGAAAAAATAAATAAAATTAAAAAAAAAAAAAAAAGCAATTCTGTGTCTAAGGATGAAACATTAACCTACCTTTGCTTTAGAGGAAACTCCTAGAGCTTTGGCCTTTTTTGGATCTTGCTTGGGTTCTACAGTATTGGAAAGAGAATCTTCAACAGGTGCTTTGAGAAAAAAAGCATGTACATACTATAAATATAAACTCGAACAAATATCACTTTATTCTGGGCAGGTTAAATATACAATGATGAGACAGCCTGCAGTTTTAATGTATCAATTTATAAAGTGTTTTCAGTTAGATTTTTTCCCTAACCTTTTTCTTCCTGAATTCCTCTTTAAGCATAACCTCAAGAAATTAATTCAACCAACCTGCATCTGCTTTACTAACATTTCAACTGCAGTTTTAAAACTATTTTCTAAATAGCAGTTAAAAAAACCTTTTGCTAGATTGTTACTTCCTTATGGTAGGGTCTGTCATCTTTGATACTCAGTATTTACTACATAGCAAGATTCCAATAAATGTTATAATTGAATATATACTTTGATGCCAACAATTTTACACATGTGAAATTTCTAACTTCATAGATTAACAATTTCTATTCCACTAAACAGAACAACATTATTTTGTTTAAGCAAAAGTCTAGAAAAGAAGTGGTTATAGGTTAGAGTTTTATTTATACATGATGGAATTTTAACATCAGGATGAAGAAATCAAGAATTTTCTCTTAAAGAAGATAAGTAAATGGATCAGCAAACTGCCTACTGTAGGGGAAGGAGAACTCATTTGGGAGCGAGTACGTGGAATTCGGTGCTCGTTCAGGCACTGGCTGTCTGTCTGACCTCATGCAAGTCACTTAACCTTTTATGGGTTTCCTCATCTGTTAATAAAGGGGATTAAGCTAGATGGTTCCAATTCCCTAACTGTAATATTCAATAGCAGAAAATAGTTGTGGAAACCTTAAAAACAAGATGGAATACTTGCTTTCTGGAGTATTTCAACCTGCTACTCCAAAACTCTTTTTTGGACTTGGAAACCATATTAGCCATCTTTGTACCCTCAGCACAGTTCCTAGCATAAAACTTGACAAATGTCTGTGGAAGGAGGGTAAGGAGAAAGGGAGGAAGAGCTTGGAATCTAAGTTGTGAGGAAATATGCTAAAAAAATCAAGGCTGGATTTTTTTTTGAGTTCCCTTGGGGCCTTTCCTTCCCCATTAACCCTCTCAAAATAGAGTTACCTGAGGCAGGCTGGAATTTGGCTGGAGCTGACCCTCCCATTGGCTTGGAAGTTCCTTTAGCAGGTGCAGCAGGCTTGGCTGGCATGTTAGCTTTGGCTTTCTCTAGCATGGCCAACACCTGATCTTTAGAAGTTGGCTAGGAGACAGTATAACAGAAGAAGTGAGAGGCCACATAAATGATACACTCACAGTGTGCTTACTAACAGATCTGCTGTCAAACCATTGAGCTCCTAGTTTTGAAATACCAATGAAGTAAGGGATGCAGCTCACAGTGCAAGAGAAGTAACACACATTATGAAGTCACACTAAATTAGTTACCATTCTAGAAGGTCAGTTTTCACCTCTGCACAGTCAGCAGGTTCTTTAGAAGTTCTACACTGCTAAATGTTGCAGTTTTGCTCTCACTGGGATTTCAAGTTGAAACTCCTAGGAGGTAATATGATCTTTTGCCTATATAAATTCACATTCAACATTTCTCTAATGGCTTTTAACAACAGCAGCAGCAGCAGCAACAAGAAGTAGTACCTTTAGTTTCCCAGTAGCCTTAGCCATTTTCTCATATCCTAAATGCATCATGAAGAATGGCAAGGCATCTTGGGCCTTCTTTCGCACATCTCCATTGCGATCCTCTAGGCAGGAGTAGAGATGAGGAACACAAAGGATAAGGTCTGTGGGGGTAGAACGAAGAGTCGGTAGTTTCTCAGCCAGCCAGCCCAGAAGCTGCCAAAAGAAACAAAGAGTAGTTACACACTTCAAGTGGAAAATTGTTATTTATGACCTCAGGCTTAATGATTTCATCAGTACCAAACACTGAATTAGTTCTTACACTACAACTTTCTAATTTGAAATCAATAACTTTCATTGTTCAAGAACTGTGTTGGGGCCGGCCCCATGGCGTAGTGGTTAAGTGTGCGTGCTCCCCTGCGGCGGCCAAGGGTTTGGATCAAGGATGTGCACAGATGCACCTCTTGTCAGGCCATGCTGTGGCAGCGTCCCATAATAAAGTGGAGGAAGATGGGCACGGATGTTAGCCCAGGGCCAGTCTTCCTCAGCAAAAAAAAAGAGGAGGATTGGCATGGATGTTAGCTCAGGGCTGATCTTCCTCACCAAAAAAAAAAATAAAAGTAAAATAAAAAAATTGTGCTATATTTAAATAACATATGCAGAGAGGATAATCTTCTTTTAGATAAGAACACAGTTCTTTGGACCTTATGTGGGCATTAAATTATTAAGCTTTAATAGTTCTTAATGCATTTTAAAGATGACAAACTTTCATTTATCTTCTTTTTTTAAATTCTAAGAACTATTCAGCTAGAGAAGACGCAAAACACATTTGATCAGAAGACAAGTTCTACCAGCACTCCTGTTTTCAGTCTTACATCGACAGTTTTTCTCCATACCTCTAAAATCATTACTATCTGTATTTCTTTTTTAATTGAAATTTTTATTGAGATGATTGTAGATTCACATGCAGTTATCAGAAATAATACAGAGAGATCCCATGCACCCTTTACTCAGTTTCCCCTAACAGTAGCACTTCACAAAACTATACTGTAGTATCAGAACCAGGATGCTGATGTTGATACAATCCACTGACCATATTCAGAATGCCCCCGCAGTTTTACTTGTGCTCATTTGTGTGTGTGTGTATATTTAGTTCTAGACAATTTTATCACATGTATGTTATTACATCTGCTGCCACAGTCAAGGTTTGGAACAGTTCTATCACAAGGATTCCTCGTGTTGCCCTTTTTACAACCACACCCATCTTCCTCCTCCTTCCCTGCTCCCTAATCCTTGGTTACCACTAATCTGTTCTCCATTTCTAAAATTTTGTCATTTCAAACATGGTTATACAAATGGAATCATCGAGTATGTAACTGTTTGGGATTAGTTTTTGTGACTCAGTATAATTCTTTGCAGATTTATCTAAATTGTTGCATGTATCAATGACTCATTTCTTTTATTGCTAAATAGCATTACACATATGGACATACAACAGTTCGTTTAACCATTCATCTGTTGAAGGATATCTGGGCTGTTTCCAGTTTTTGGCTATTAGGAATGAAGCTGCCGTGAACATTTGTGTATAGGTTTTTGTGTAGACATAAACTTTCATTTTTCTGCAATAAATGCCCAAGATCACAATTGCTGGGTCATATAGTAACTACATGTTGAGTTTTTAAGAGACTGCCAAACTGTTTCCCAGGGTGGCTGTACCATTTTACATTTCCACCAGCAGAGTGTTCAAGTTTCTGATGTTATCACTGTTTTTTATTTTAGAAATTATGATAGTTACATAGTGATATGTCATTGTAGTTTTAATTTGCATTTCCCTCATGGCTAATAATGTTGAACATCTTTCATGGGCTTATTTGCCCTCTGCATATCCTCTTCAGTGAAATGTCTGTTCATATCTTTTGCCCATTTTCTTGTTAGATTTTTTTTTTTCTTACTGTTGAGTTTTGAGAGTTCTTTACATATTTTTGATAATAGTCTTTTATTGGATATAGAGTTTGCAAATATTTTCTCCCACTGTCGCTTCTCTTTTCATCTTCTTCACACAGTCTTTAGCAGAGTACAAGTTCTTAATTTTGATGAGGTCCAATTTATCAATTTTTCCTTTGACGGATTGTGGTCAAGTCTAAGAATTCTTTGCCTGAAGATTTTCTATATCCTGAAGGTTTTCTCCTATGTTATCTTATCAGTTCTATAGTTTTATGTTCTACATTTAAGTCCATGATCCATTTTGAGTTAATTTTTGTGTAAGACGTGAGGTTTAGGTTGAGGTTTATTTTTTTGTCTATGGATGTCAATTGCTGCAGTCGTTTGTTGAAAAGGCTATCCTTCCTTCCTCCACTGAATTACTCTGGTAACTTTGTCAAAAATTAGTTGATCATATTTGTCTATTTCTGGGTTCCCTCTTCAGTTCCACTGATCTGTGTCTATCCTCCCCATCCCATCCCCCATTATCACAATGTCTTGATTACGTTAGCAACATAGTAAGACTTCATATACGGTAGAGCAATTCTTTCCATTTTTTCCTTCTTTGTCAAGATTGTTTTAGCTAGAATTTACATTTTATAATAACCTTATCTTTGTCTATAAAAAAAAACTTGCTGGAATTTTCATAGGAATTACATTAAACCTATATAGATCAATTTGGTGAGAACTGACATCTCTACTATGTTGAACCTTCCAATCTACAAACATGGCATGCCTCTCCATCTATTTGGGTCTTCCTTGAATTCTTTCATCAGCATTCTATAATTTCCCATAAACATATTCTGTATTTGCTTTGTTAAGTGTACATCTAGGATTCATTTTCTTTGGAGTGACTGTAAGTGGCACTGCGTTTTTAATTCCAGTTTCTACATGCTCACTGTATTATAAGGAAATGTGATTGATTTTTGTGTGTTGATTTTGTATCCTGCAATCTTACTGAACTCAATTATTGGTTCTAGGAGATTCCTTGGGATTTTCTATGTAGGCCATTAGGGATAGTTTTATTTATTCTTTTTTCAATCTGTATGCCTTTCATTTCTTTCTCTTGCCATACTGCAGTGATTAGAACTTCCAGTACTATGCTGAATAATAGTAGTGAAAGTGGACATCCTTGCCGTGTTCCCGATCTTAGGGATGGGGCATTTAGTCTTTCACCATTAAGTACGATACTCTCAGTAGAAGTTTTTTGTAGATGCTCTTTATCAAATTTAGATAATTCTCTTACTAACTCGCTGAGAGTTTTTATCATGAATAGGTGTTGGATTTTCTCAAATCCTTTTTTTGTGTCAACTGACATGATTATATAATTTTTCTTCTTTAGCCTGTTGGTATGATGGATTACACTGATCGATTTTTGAGTACTGAACTCTATTTTTATGTTCTGATTAAAACCTCTTCTCATACCATTTAAGAGCTCAAAAAAGGAGAAAATTTCACAAAAAGACTAGTCCTTTAAAAGGTTTATTGTTTAAAAAGGAAAAGGAAAAAAAAGAAGCACATGAATACAAAAGCTCCAGGAATTTGGTTTCATTTTATTAACTATTTTATAATGAAGCTCATTCTGTCCATACATGTATATTTATTCATAGGTCCAAGCCTCTATGAAGATAAAAGACACAAGTAAAGCACATATTTGTAGTACTAACCTCTTGCCTCAAGAAAGGATTTTCCTTTTTGAGCTCTTCAGAAAGATCTTCTCCCTCCAGCCATTCCTTCATGCCAGTCTGCTCTGCCCAAGCATTCACAGTCGCTAGGGCAGCAGCTCGAATATTGTTCTGAATGGATGAGAGATCAGTCAAGATAACATCAATTATGGTTTAGAGGTAGGGAATGAAAAGCTTGTTACTTTGTGAACATGAGTAATGGAAGCTTCTCTAAGGTTCACATTAACATATTTCGAACTATCTTCTGAAACAGAATCTAGATCTATGGTTGCATTAAAACTCCAAAGTAAAGTAGAAACATAAAACTCCAAATTGTAAAGATCCTGTACTCAGTTAATTAGGCAAAACAGTGACCTGGGCATAAAATATCATGTAAGGGGAATAAACTCTTAGGTTTTGTTTCCTGAATCTCTGGGGGCTCTTATGTCCATGGTTATCTGCTAAAGAATGTAATTCTACATGTTAGAGGACTCATAATGGTTAGACTGAAATTACTAATAATTTGACTGAACATTTATGTTTTTATATTAATTTGCATTCATAGAACGAGAAGGATTTATTGACACAAAAAATATTAAAAGAGCCCAACTCCTCACATTAAGTAAATTACAAAAAAAATAAAGAGACACTCAAGTATTCAATCTAGGGCTAAATATAAGAGGCATGGAACTTTCAATGAGATTAATTCTAGGACTGTGAGACTGCAAATATCCTCTTGAAGTACTAGAAGATCCTGCTCTAGCAGCTCAGGGAAAAAGGTACAAAATAAATACATGATCCAAATATTCATACATTTATTCACTCTTTATACCAATGCTTTTAATAAGGATATCATAATCATAATAGCAACCATTTTTTGAGTGCATACTATATAATAGGTACAGATACCCTATGTACAGACTCTAATTCTGTAAGAATGAAATTTCACAGATAAAGAAACTGAACCTCAGAAGATAAATAATTTATGTAAAGGCCACAAAGCTACTAAGTGATATATCTGGTCACCTTAATACTGCCTGGAAGGTAAAAATGTTTACTATTTTCCTCCTAATATTCTCTTCTCTACAAAGTTTATAAACTGTTTACATGTACTCTTACATGTGAGAAGAGAATTATTCTTAGCCCAGGAGTATGGCTGGCCCATTCCAGAATGGAGCAGTGGTGAGGTTTACCTTGCTGTCTCCAAGGACTGTGATGATAGGGATGCCTAAGTTCTTCACATGTTGCTTGATGTTTGGGCCCATGGCTACTGCCAGTTGCTGGAGGATGTTCAATGTCTGCTGCACCTGAATGGAAAGAGCCAACGCCATGTTCAAATCATAAGCAAGCTGCGTCCAAAGTTTTGCAAGTTTGCTGCTATACAGTCAATGCAGTAGGAAGTTTCTGGCCTACTTAAGAGACAGGGAAATTGGCTTGTTATGATGCTATTCTAATTAGCTTATGAATAATTTTTAGGCAGCGGCCTCTCCTTTTATATCAGTTCATAAAATTGGAGTATTAGAATTTTAGAACAGAGATTATACTGCTTTATAATTTTAAAGTAAGGTAAAGCCTAGTTTAAAAAAATCCTGACATAAAAATCCAAATTTAAAAATTAGAAATTAAGCATGTTTATGTGTTTTACAAGTGGTTTTTATATAAAGATATTTAATATTAGAGTCTTGTAAAATGCAAATTTGAGATTCAGGAAAATTTGATTAATAAACCTGCCGTCTACCAACATATCTTGAAGCACACTTCAGAAATTAAAGGAAGCTATTTCTAGTTCAAAGCAAATAAAGTGACCACTCATTGTTTTTGCTGGTGAAGGTTCCATTGAAAAGGAACCTCCTGCAGGGGAGAGGGGCGGAGAAAAAGAACAGGCATATGTTGTTCTACGTACCAAGATTTTATTTGAATCATTGAGACGACCCTTCAAGGCAGTTGGAAGTTCACCTATATTCGGTTGGATAAATTTTGCTTCATTGATAATACCTGCCACTTCATCTAGGCCTTCTTTCCTGATCTTCCAATTTTTGTCACCAATCTTAGACACCAACTCGGAAGTGATTTTATCACTGAAAAACAGAAGACAGAATACTTAATTCCAGACTCCTAAAAGAATAATGATATCACAGAAGTACCCTTGACTGAGAAAGAGAAGGTGCCATTAAGAATTCAGTATAGGGCCGGGCCCGTGGCTTAGCGGTTAAGTGCGCGCGCTCCGCTACTGGCGGCCCGGGTTCGGATCCCGGGCACGCACCGACGCACCGCTTCTCCGGCCATGCTGAGGCCGCGTCCCACATACAGCAACTAGAAGGATGTGCAACTATGACATACGACTATTTACTGGGGCTTTGGGGAAGAAAAAAAGGAGGAGGATTGGCAATAGATGTTAGCTCAGAGCCGGTCTTCCTCAGCAAAAAGAGGAGGATTAGCACGGATGTTAGCTCAGGGCTGATCTCCCTCACCAAAAAAAAAAGGAAATCAGTATAATAGATCAAATAAACAATTTGCCACAAACCTACCTGATTTCTGTCCTTGGCAAAAGATCCACAACATCATTGCCCCCATCATCTGGTTCGTCTCCATCTTCTCCTTCATCTGTACCACTTGCGCTATGTTTGGAAATCCCTCTGGTTGGAGCAGGTGGGCTTTGTCCCTGCATCTACACACAAACAAATAAATCAGTGAGACTAATGAACTTGATGAAGATTATGAGAGCAAACAAGTTAGATAATGGTGCCTGTGTCAAACTTTCATATTCCTTTATAATACACAGGACATATTTTAATTCCTATTTAGATTCCAATTTTGAGACTACATGGCAAAATGTAATTTTACACAAACCTATTTGAATCTGACTTCTCAATCATGAAGCTGCCTTTTCACTTGTGTGCCCAAGACAATACAGAGCAAGTCTGGCAAAACTTATCAATTTTGATTAGAAAGTTTATTCAAGGAGGGTCAAGTTTCCTTATTTAAAAACATCTTAAATATTACATTTAATGTACTTTGTGAATAGGTCATACTTTCAAAATTTTTGAAATTCCAAGGGTACAAAGGGTATAAAGAGGAAAATCTCCCATCCTATACCCCGTTCTCTTCCTTACAAAGTCATCAATTTCTTATGAACTCTTCCCAAGGATACTTGATGCATATAAAAGCAAATACATACATATTCTTCATTCCAATGGGTTAATATGAGCATTCTCCAGCCCACCAATAGATTGTATCATTTGTAGAATCTTTACCTTCTCAAATTCTGCATCTATCTGGGATAGGAGGGCAGGCTTCTCATCCTCAAAGAACATTCGCAAAGAAGGACCAACATACAGATACATCACACCAAGCAGGGTGATGGCAGAAGTCCTCACAGCCTGGCAGACAGAACAAAAAGAACTTTACAAATCAGAGCAGAACCACAAAGATGGCTGTACTCTTCCTATATATGCTGGTATGTACTCACTGGGTTTGTTGCAGCAAGAGCTGTCTTCACATTGCTAATGAAAGCTTTCACATTCAATCTAGAAGAAATAACATTTAGAATTAAAAAAAAATGAAACCCTCAAAATACACAATAGAGTTTTATGAAGCCCGATTCTAGAACTGGCTCCCTTTGGATATGTCCCCGAGTCTCACCTATATGCTCTTTCTACATTCATCTAAAGTGAGCTTTACATACTATCTATATGCTAATTACTCCTAAATCCAGTGTTGACTTCTCTCCTGATTCCAGATTCTATACCCAACTGCCTTGTGACATTTCCATTTCTATGTCTACTAGATGCCCTATATCTGTCAAAACAAAGTCCTGATTGTCCACAGCCCAACCCCAAAACCTATTCTTCCCAGTCTTCCCTACCTCAGTAAAGAGCCACATCATTCTTCCAGTTGCTCAGGCCATCCTTAGCTACACTGAGCCATCCTTGACTCCTCTCTCTTATGCCTGATATCCTGTTCAGTTCTACTTTCAAAATATATTCTGAGTCATGACACTTCCACCTCTACAAACTATGTCTGAACCACTATAATTTCCTGACAGGATTATTCTAATAGCCTACTAACTAGTCTCCCTGCTTTTGCCCTTGATCCTCACTACCTGTTCTGACTATAGTCAGAATGATCCTGTTATTTTTCTGCTCAAAATCCTCTAATGGTTTCCCAACTTATTCAAAACTCTGAGGCACTAGATGACCTGGCCCCCTATTCTTTCTCCGATCTTATCTCCCACCACTCCCAACCCCTCACTCATTCCACTCCAGCTACATTTTGAAGAACAAGCACTCCTTGCTATTTTTAAATACATCATATATGCTCCTACCACAGGGCTTTTGCACTTGCTGTTCCCTCGGTCTAGAATGTTCTCCCAGATTGTCACAGCTAGCGCCCTCATGTCCTGAAGGTCTCTGCTCAAATGTCATTGGTTCAGGAAGGACTCTTGTTTTACCCTATAGAAAATAACACCACCCCAACCACTCCAAGGTGATACCACCTAACCCTTTATCTTTATTTTTATTCTATTTTTCACACCTCCTGATATATTTTTTACTGCTTATTGTCATCTTCCCTTACTCAAATATAAGTCCATTGAAAGCAGGAATTTAATCTTGTCCATCATGTATTCCCAGGGCCTAGAACAAATGACTGAATATCACAGGTGCTCAGTATGTAGTTGTTGAATAAATGAATAAACGAAAGATCATGCATGAATAAAAAAGAGGAAAATATTCACATGGCTTTTATGTCACACCAAGAGATTAGTTTTACATCAAAGACTATAAAATTAAGAAGGGATTATAACAATACCCTCAACTATGGGAGGACACCACAGATACTGACATAACGATTCTTTGCTTGAGTGACACTTGAATGATAACTTCTACAGTAGTAGTTCTTCATTTGGTAGAACTCAAAATACTGGTTTGCAAGATATTAAGAGGCATGTTGTGAAAAGCAGCATGCCACAGAAAAAGGTAATATAGTATAGCAGTTATAGTATCCTCTCTTGGAACCAGAATGCCTAGATTCAAATCTTGGCTTTGTCACTTCCCAGCTGTGACTTGGGCAGATTATTTAAGCTTTCTGTGCCCTAGTTTTCTCATCTATAAAACGGGGATAACAATACCTCACATGGTTTTTATGAGGATTAAATCGCATGAATAATTATTTAGAAAGTACCTGGCATAAAGCAAGCTCTATAAAATTTTGTTAAATAAACAAATCTGTTCAAATGCAAATAAGTTTGGGCAACAGTGGATTGAACAAGGTTAAACAAGCTTCTCTACTGCATGACCTTGAGAGCCTTTAATTCACAGATGTGCACAATAGGTCTCCAAACAAATGTGATTATACGTAGCAACTGCCAAATATATTTGACTAGAAATCTTTGGAACTGGCTTTTCTGTGGGACAGTTATTAACACTTGAGGAATAATAACTTAGGGACAGCTAATGTTAGTGGATACCAAAATGGAGCCAAGCCAATACTGACTTTTGAGGAACAAAGGTGGTTTTGTTTTATATAAATTGGACAACCCAGCTCTGGCTTCTCAGAAAAAAGCAGAATTAGCTACAACAAATATAATCACCTGTTAGAGACTGCAAAGCATTTAATTATTTTGTACTTGATTTCTTTCTGACTTACCCAGAAAAACCAAATTCTTTTATTGCATTTGATAGCCAATTCAAGGTTTCTGATTGATTCTTGGGATTCTTCTGTGAGAAAGCCATTGACATAACCTGGAGCAAGAGAAAACAAAAAACAATAGATCTGTGTTTACGCTCATATTTCCTCATAGAAATATAGCACGTCATTAAGGCAGGAGAATATTAAGCATGGTTTGTCTGATGCTAAAACAACTGCAAGAATGCCTTAGGAATGAAATATTTAACTTACACAAGAAAATGAGATAAGTGACAGTAGTATTAAAAGCATTCTGGACTATTTACAACTTTTCATTAGTGATCACTCTGGATTATAATGTCTCAAGAGAAAATTACTCTCATCTTTAATAGAATATTCTTGACTAAGATAAATTTTAATTATCAGGCAACAGGGTATTATTAAAGGTAAAAATAAACATGCAGTATCAAAAATGGTTTTACCTGAGAAGAAAAGAACAGAACTAAAGTTTAATTAGTAACCTTAAATTAAAATATGGGAAAACTTGACAAAGACAGCTCCATGTCACGAACCTGTTCAGCCGTCCATGGCAACATACAAGCTTCAGCTATTGCTGTCATAGCTTCTTTTGCATTGTTCCCACATTTCACATCCCCAATCTTGTCTACAAGGCCATCTAAGACAATCTGAGCTGAAGTTTTGGAAAAATTTCCCTTCTGGGCAATCAAAGCAACTATGTGAAGCTTCATCTGCATCACCTGAACAAGGAGAAGTATCATAAAGTTATGAGTAAGCCAAAGATATTTATTTTTTTACTTATTTTGAAAGCAGGCTGAAGATGTCCCATAGTTTGGGATGGCTGAGAACACGACCAAACTAAAATCAGAATTTTAAACAAAGAAACAAAATAATTTTATCCTTTAATTGTTATCAAAGTTGCTAAGTGACAGCTAAGAGAAAAAAAAGCCAAACCACTCAATGTTTTAAAATATTAACAAACAATGTTACCACATGGAAAGTTTATGAAGTAAAAAATTTAATTTCTATATTCTCCCTCTCTTATAATTATTTGCATATGGTACTAAATACATCCTGAAATACATAATAAATGACCATACTAACTGCACAACTCACAGTTCCTACTAGAGTTGCCCACAAAAAAACTACAACCCAAGGGCTGGCCCCGTGGCTTAGCGGTTGAGTGCGCGCGCTCCGCTGCTGGCAGCCCGGGTTTGGATCCCGGGCACGCACCAACGTACCGCTTCTCCGGCCATGCTGAGGCCGCGTCCCACATACAGCAACTGGAACGATGTGCAACTATGACATACAACTATCTACTGGGGCTTTGGGGAAAAAATAAATAAATAAGTAAAATTATAACAACTACAACCATCATGCACATACACACAACAGGACTTGAGAGATTTAAAGAACTTGCATATTTTTAAGTGGAAGAATGGAAAAAGCTGTGGAAAACAATTTAAAGACGTTAATGTGATCATGGCAGATGTATGGACTTGGGGCCTCTTTGCCCATAAATATTTCTCTTTGTCCTGTCTGAATATTTAAATAACAAGTATGGGCGAGGATATAAAGGAATTGGAACTCCCTTGCACTGCTGATGCGAATGCAAAATGGTGCAGCCACTTTGGAAAACAGTTTGGCAGTTCCTCAAAAAGTTAAAGTTACCATATGACCCAGTAATTCTAATTCTAGGTACATACCCAAGAGAATTAAAAACGTATTCACACAAAAATCTATACGTGAATGTTCATAGCAGCATTATTCGCAATAGCCAAAAAGTGGAAACAATGCAAATGCCCATCAACTTATAAATGGCTAAACAGTGTTGTATATCCATACAATGGAATATTATTTACCAATAAAAAAGAATGTAAAGTTGATACATGCTATGATGTGGCTGAACCTTGAAAACACTATGCTAAGTGAAAGCCAGACACAAAAGGCCATGTATTATATCATCCATTTACATGAGATGTTCAGGAGAAGTAATCCACAGACACAAAAAATAGATTAATAGCTTGCCAGGGACTGGGGATTTGGGGAGGAATAGTGACTACTAATGAGTATGGGGCTTCTTTTTGGGGTGATGAAAATATTTTAAAACTATATAGTGGTAGGAGTTGCATAGCTATGTGAATGTACTAAAAACTGCTGCATTGTACACTTTAAAATGGTGAGTTTTATAGTCTCAATAAAGTTGCTACAAAGAAAAGATATATATATAAAACTATCCCTTGTTATGGATCTAACACACAGGAGGGAATTAGCTCAAATCAGCTGTGCTTCTTTCATCCATCTGAGAAGCTGCATAAAGAGGAATTTTAAAAGTGATGCACGGGGGAAGAGGCCAAACTGTCTGTGTTTGGCCTAGGAAGGCTTTGTGGAGCTGGAACGTATGGATGAGGTGCTGGAACAGAGTGCTAAGGCAACACAGTGTGCAAAGGGGCTAAGGATCCTAAAGACAGAACACGAGGTGGCAGAAGATAAGCAAAAAAAAGAGACTAGCAGGATGCCAAAATTAAACCTGATAGATTTCAAACTTTTGTTTTACATAAGGTCTATGTATGTCTAGAAGAAGAGAAGGAAACTCTTCTCCTTTTCCTTCCTGTATCACTTTCCTATACGTTCCTTTACATCTACTTTTTAGACTAAATAATAGCACTACTAAATTTCATCTCTATTAATGAGTTAAACTGACTATGTGGTAATTTTTCATTGGCAATTTAAAGACTGCCTTTATTTATTTATTTTTTTTGGTGAGGAAGATTGGCCCTGAGCTAACATCTATGCCCACACATCTATTTTGTATGTGGGTCACCACCAAGATGGCTTTATGAGCGGTGTGTAGGTCCACGCGTGGAATCTGAACCCACAAACCCAGGCTGCCGAAGCAGAGCACACCAAACTTAATCACTACGCCACCAGGCTGGCCCCTGCATTTATTTTTTATCCAAACAAATAAGAAAGCTATTTCACTGTTTATCCCTCCCTTGAAAATGTAAAGGTTAGAGTAGAGGGCTTCTAGGCCTAAATAATGAGAAGAAAAATGCATACATATGAATTACACAAACAATATATGTAATATTTATTTATATATATATAAACTCCTAATTGCACAAAGTTATAGGTATGTGTTTAACCAAAACGCAAACATTCCGCTGTTCATTTAAAATTAGATGACGCCTTGGCTGAGTGATTAAAAAAAAGACAAGCTAAAAATCATTACCAAAACCATACCTCTTTATTATTCTATTCGATGATATAATGGAAATTACTTCAATAAAAGACATTACACCTCCAATTAAAAAATACCTGAAAATTAGTTTCTTTCCATCCAGGTTTCTTGGCCAGCATCCTCACTAATGCCTGGCATGGCATTTCAGTTCGGTCCATTAGTTCAACAGCCTTGAAGTAAAACAAGAGAGTAAGAGAGTTAAGGGATTAACAGTTAGTTCCAAGGAAAAGTATATACCAAAATTAAGTAAGTGGTTACCTCTGAAAGAGGTAAGGGGAATGGAAATGAAGGTTATAGAGGGAGCTTACACAGTTTCTATTATAATGCTTTGTTTCTTAAGTTGGATGTTTGGTGCATGATTGTTATGTTAATACCATTGAAATGTTTCCCCCCCACATTTCAGGAATTCACAAATAATTTGCTCCAAGAAAAGTAACAGAAACAGTTTTCGTTTGCCTAGTGTGTGGCAGAAACTGCTTATACATATTTTGACTTATTTGACTAAACACATAGCAAAGTAGGGTAGAAGTGGTTAAATATAAAATTTCAAAGACGCACAACTCAGGTCTAAACCTGATGCGTGGCAGATGCAGGACTGGAAGCCAGGTCTCCTGCCTCAAATCCCAGTGCTCTTTCAGTTTCTCCACGCTCCTCCTCATTAGAATCACAGGGTTTATGCCAAAATGAACTACCAACACAGATTTTTGAAAGGAGCTTATCACATTAAGTGATAATGTCTGTTCTTCCAAGAATCATGACAACAAAGAGGGAAACATAGAAATGTATGAGACGTGGTTTAAGTGGAGAGATGTGTTTGCCTAGTAAGTTTAATGAACAAGTACCATAATAGTAAAATTCATCCAAACCTTATAATTCAGAATAAATGTAATTTTCTTAAGTACAAAGAAGCCATAGAAAACAGATGTTGAAAGATAAACATTACACAGCTAAGCAAACAAATAAAAAAGCCCACCTCCTCTTTAGTTAACACCCTGGAACATGTTCACCTGTTACAAAACACAGCAATTAGGACAAGTCCTCCACTTGTCAATTTCCTCACTTCTATGTAATGTAATTTTCTTTCATGCTCAAGTCATCCGTATGCACCTACCTTCTGGAACTCTTCCATACAGGCCAGCCTTTCCTTCCAGTTACTGCTGTCTAGAAGCTGTATACAGGTAGCGGGAAGGACAGCTGAAGCTTTTTCTTCACATACTTCTATCTGTAAGATACAAAAACATTTACATTAAGAATTGTTGAAGGAGACAGATGGCAAGAACATAAAAATACCCCAGCCAAAACTACAAGAACACTCCTATAGCTATACTATAGTATCTGAGGCTTCTATTATACTACCATAAAGGCGAAGTTTGGCCAAGGGACAGTTTCAATAAACCAAAAGATATCAGTTAACTATATTTTGTAGAACTCAGGAAAGAACGAACTCAAATCTTCTCATAGCTATTAACTTTCCATGGTTTTATGAGTTTGAGGCATACTGTGTAATACTGACCGAGAGCTCAGGCTCCACTATTTCTTTGGTCTCCAATCCTTTCTTGTTCTTGGTTCCAGTGCTCCCTGTGCCTCCTGGCGCAGCTGGTTTCCCCTTCTTAGGTGGCCCACCAGCCTAAAAGCAATTTAAAAAAAAATTAAACCACTTAAAGATTTAGAACAGTGGTTCTTAAACTTTTTTGGGCCAGATATTCTTTGAAAATTTGACTAAAATGAGGGATCACCCAAACAACAAAAAATAAACCTTTTTTGTGCCCACAGAATTTAGCCGTTTCAAGGGCAGACAGATCTCCTGAAGACCATTTACGGGACCCACATTAAGAACTTCTAATTCAGAATGAGCTAATGAGATAAACGAAATCAAAATGATGGACTGGAATTATACTACATTTACAGATTAATTTGAGAATTAATGTTTGATGCCTTTAAATGTCTCTAAATCTTTCCTACACTAGTAAAGCACGGTTTCTAAGCTATAACATTTACTCAATACTTAACGGAAAGGTACCCGAGTAATAGGAGAATATATTATTACTCATTGTAGAACTATCTAATTTTTGAAGGAAAATAGGGCTTGTTATGGCAATCTCAGTGAGTGTTCTGGTTATGTTGAAGATGGCCATCTCACTGAATCTTTTTATTGTTTTAGTAGTTTTTCAACTGACTTGCTTGGGTTTTCCAAGTATATGATCATATAATTTAGAAAAATGACGATTTTGCCTTTTCCTTCCTCATATTAACACCTCTTACTTTATTCTTTTGTCTAACTATATAACATTATTAACAATAATGGTACCAGCAGGCATTTTTTGTTTTACTTCTCACGTTATAGGAATACTTCTAGTATTTCATCATTATTAAGCAGAACAGTGACTTTTGGTTTGTTATGTCTACTGCAATCTGTAGATGTATCTCTATATACTTAATCTTGTCAACATATCCATCCATTTCTATGTGGTTAAGAATTTTTATCAAGAAGCTATGTTGAAATTTATTATATTCCTTTTCACTGTCTGAAATTAGATTTCTTTGATCTATAAATTTAGTAAATTTTCTAACATTCATATTAAAACATCCTTGCAATGCTGGAATAAACTTCAGTTGGTCATACTTTTTATTGTACCCACTGGGTTCTATCTGCTAACATTCTATTTAAATATCTTGGGGGCTGGCCCCATGGCGTAGCAGTTAAGTGCGCATGCTCCACTGGTGGCGGCCCGGGTTCAGCTCCCGGGCGGGCACCAATGTACTGCTTGTCAGGCCATGCTGTGGCGGCGTCCCATATAAAGTAGAGGAAGATGGGCACAGATATTAGCCCAGGGCCAGTCTTCCTCAGCAAAAAGAGGAGGATTGGCATGGATGTTAGCTCAGAGCTGATCTTCCTCACAAAAAAAAAACAAAAAACTTAATTTAAATGTATTTCACCCCAGCTTTGAAAGGTCACAAGAAGACAGCAGTTTATCACAAGGTACACAGCCAAGAGCAGTAACATTAACAGGGCAACACATATCATTGTTCACATCATTCCTTCTACCTATTCTGGATATTTGTTAAGCAATGCCCAAACCTAAAAGAAGAGATAAAATGACAGAGGACCAAATTAGTTCTTCAACATCCAGATCTGTTCTGAGACCAATGTTATATTGAATCTATTTTGAACTTTTAAGGTGCAATTAGCAAAACAAAAATGCTCGTTTTAAACCATATGGAAACTGCTAATACCGCCTGGTTCATTTCAGCAGTATGATTTTGTTGGTTCCTAATAACAATCCCATAAAGAGAGATTTAATTGTTTTCCAACTCTAAAAATAAAAAATTCTATACTCTTTGATTAACTAGAACACCTCTTCTGGATCCTTTCCTGTAATAGCACTCTCTATAGAGAGGTACCTCAATTAACAAATCTACTTACCTTTTTTTTTTTTTTTTTTTTTTTTTTACAGACATATATGTTTCTTGGCTTAGGTTTTCAAAAGAGGAAGTGAAGCAGGTTGACTCCCCACCTCCCATCTATTTTTTTTTTTTTTTGTGAGGAAGATCAGCCCTGAGCTAACATCCATGCTCATCCTCCTCTTTTTACTGAGGAAGACCGGCTCTGAGCTAACATCTATTGCCAATTCTTTTTTTTTTCTCTTTTTCTCCCCAAAGCCCCAGTAGATAGTTGTATGTCATAGTTACACATCTTTCTAGTTGCTGTATGTGGGACGCCACCTCAGCATGGCTGGACAAGCGGTACATCGGTGCGCACCCGGGATCCGAACCCGGGCCACCAGTAGCGGAGTGCACGCACTTAACCGCTAAGCCACGGGGCCGGCACCCTCCCACCTATTTTTTAAGAAAAGATTCCTCATAAGAGAAAGCCAGCTAGCAAGATAAGAAGAGGTCTTAAGGTGTTGTGCCCAGGTCATTGTCCAGGGAGGCAGCAGCTGGTGAAAAGGGGGGAAACAGCTGCCAACTCCCTGTACTAGAATGCTGAAGAAACAGCATCACATCAAAGAAAGTACACTGTCTCTGTAGCTCGAGATACTTGGGTTCAAATCCCAGCTCTGCAACTCTAGTCATTCAACAAATATATGTTGAGTTCCTGCTATATGCCAGATCCACTTCTATGTACAGGTCATCACGCAGTGTCAATGTCTCCATCCTTTAAAGTTTACTATACAGTGTGGGGAGACAGTAAACAAACAACTGAACAATAAAAATATCAGAGTGAATTTTAGAAGCATGTGCTGGACACTTAACCTTGCTGAGCCTTAGTTTCTTTTTCTGGAAAAACAGGGATCACAAAACACTCACCTCAAGGGTTGTTATGATGATTAAATGAGATTATGTAGGTAAATGCTTCATCAAGTGTTGCTCACTAAATATCAGTTCTCTTCCCCTAACCCCAGGCTCAGGTTCAGGGTGGGAAAAGAGAATCACACTTTTTGCATCTGCAGTAGATAACTCCATGCTTAAGAGAGTCCACAGGACAAGTGTTCACTAAAAGAATGCCATATTTGCCCCTGGGCATTTCTCTCTTCTACACTGTACAAGGGTAACAAGACCTGGACTGGTATGGAGACTTGGTGATGTGATTCAGCAGCATTACCAACTAAATGACCAAGGTGTGTTATTAACGTTAAGTGCCTTGCCACATTTTATTTCGTTATTTAATGATAATTTCTGATGACTTAAAATGCACTCCTATACCTTCATTACCATTTTTATCTCTATTAAAGTTTCAAAAAACCAAAAGTATTGTTGGAACACTCTGTTAACAGATGCTGTTCTGTATTTTGAATGTGGTAATGAGTTCATTACCCAAATGAAATCATATTGGAAGGACAACAAAGAACCTGAGATTCAGATCCTACCTTACTAAATTCTAATTTTTAAACCATATTTTCCAAGTCATCTATTAACCTTAGAAGCAGGTGCCTTTTTTAAGGGTCCTGGTTTGGGTGCTGAAATGTCTTTTGTGTCCTTATCTCCTGCAGCCCCTGAAGCAGCAGTCCTTCCCGGCACAGGCTTCGATTCCTTCTTATCAGCTGCTAGTACAGCTTTCTTACCATGTATTAGCTCTACTTTTTCTGAACATTCTTTGATCTGGAGAATAAAATTGAGATGAACATCATTAACCCCACCTTTGAAACATAATCACTACATTATTACTTAATCAGTCATCTAAACCACAACTACATGAGAATTCAGAGAAAAATGTTTCCTTTTCAACACAGATAAATTATCCATTCTTTATGATATTTTATTTCTACACAAATTAGAATTAATAAACTTACAATAACCGCATTTTTGATAGAAGACACATTCATATTTAGAAAGATAATTTTCCAGATATTAGAAACAGATTTATCTTAAAACACTGTTTTCACCTCCTCTACAGATTGGTAACTTAGCTTTATTTTTTTGTTTGTTATAAGTTGAAAGATATTTCTACTAATATCACCATTGTAGCTTGGGAAGAAATTTAAATCTTCAAAAGCTATGTTCTCAAACTCTAGGTCTGAATCACCAGTGGCGAATGAAATAAATTTCATGAGTTGATATGAGCATTTTTAATGAAACAGAATAGACAAAACTGAAATAAAACCATTATGCACAGAGACAGGACTGTTGTTCAATTTCATTCTAATTCATTACTAACCTACCTTATCAAGCTTGAGTTTGTCCACATCATTTAGGAATGGGTTTACTGCTTTCTCACCAACCACCTTCAAAGCAGTACCCAATGCTTCAAATGCAGCATCTCTGACTTCAGGAGCAGAATCATTGATGTGCTATAGTCCGGAAGTAAGCCAAATTATCTTAATACAAGGTACTTTAGGCATTACTAATTTTAATTCAGACTGGTGGTTGTTGGATAAAGAATTTGCCTTTTACAATTCACTAAAGCTAAATGTAGCTTTCCTTTTGCCAATTTACAGTTACTCTTTCATAAATTCTTTTTGGGTGAAGGAAACCTCTGGTAGTCCACTCAGCAAGTAAGTGCTTCCTTTTCCTTCCACCTTCTGTCTAAAATGCCTCACACACACACAATCTTCAAATACTCAAAACTGTATGCCTGTGCTTGGCCAGATCAGCTGAACACCAGTATATGGGCCAAATAAGAAAAAAAATGTTTAGCTATTAATGGAATCATAAAGCTAACTTGTGCTTTTCTTCAAGAATAGGAACACAAATAGTACAAGAATGTGGATTCAGTTTCTAAAGCTGCCGAGGGTCTGCTCCTCAAAAGACCATAATCTACTGTCTGAAAGTCAAGTAGTCACTGTACATAATTAGTAGGAAAAAAACCCTTCCCTAGGTATAAAATATTCCCCCAATTTCAAAGAAAGTCTATACCTTAAGTAGAGCAGCACAAAAGGGCTTTAGCAAGCTCTTTGGCAGGGTAGAAGCAGTGCAGTGGCGGAAGCTTCTTGCAATAAAAAGAGATGTCTGCTGCTTGATGGTTGGATTTTTATTATCCATTACTGCTAAAACATCCTCACTGATGCTCTGTAGTGTGGTCTTTAGAAAGAAAATGTGGTCAATGAGCTTTTCTCAGCCGTAAAGAACAATCAAAATATTACACTGACAAAATTTACTTTAGACAAAAGTAAATTGTTGTCAACTCACAGTCAGGAAGATTGCATCAATCGCCTCCTGCAAAGCTTGTACCACTTGAGGCTTCTTCTCTTTGAATTTCTCCAAAATGGTTGGCACAACCTATAAAAGTGAACAGCTGGAATATTATTCACAACAAAAAGGAATGAAAGAACGAAACATGCTACAAACATAGATGAACCTTGAAAACATTATACTAACTCAAAGAAGCCAGCCACAAAGGACCACATATGTATGATTCCACTTATATGAAATGTCAAATCTATAGAGACAGAAAGTAGATGAGTGGTTGCCAGGGTCTAGGGGGAGGGGAGAATGGGGAGTTACTAATATATAGGGCGTAGGGTTTCTTTCTGGGGTGATGAAAATGTTCTGGAATTAGAAAGTGGTATGGTTATACAATCTTGTGAATATACTAAAAACATGGAATTAGACACTTTAAGAGGATGAATATAATTTATAGTATGTAAGTTATATCTCAATAAAGCTGTTATTAAAACAATGTTTGGCTCTACCAAAGCAAACAAAACAAATGAACACCTAAGTTGGATACAAAGTCATTTCCTTTCTTGAAGGATACAAGAATCTTACACTGGAACAATTGAGGGTTCCCATTCTATACCACCATAGTAGTACTTCTCAACCTTCTTTCTGCATCTATACCTTATATGCAATCATATAAGCATTTCTATCAATAACATCTCTCATTAGACAAAATGATTCCCCTAACGAGGTGGATTTAGGGCAGGGAAACAGGTATAGTATACACTTCTTCCTCCCCACCCAAGATTCTGATATACCTCACTAGACTGGGATGTCTCCTACCCCTTCACTATACTAAAGAAAGAGTACCAGAAATTATAGCAATTTTGATCAGAATTGTATCTTCTTATTCAAGTACTAAGTTTAGATCAGTAAAGTTGGAATTTTTATTTTAACTTGTAATTCATCACTAATTCATTAAATATTTATTGAATGCCTACTATATCTACTGAGTGCCAGGCACTGTGCTAGCAGGCAAATTAAAGTTGTTTTTTTTAAGGTCCAAAAGATACAGCAAAGCTCAATGGCATCCAAAAAAGTTTTCTTCCAAGATTTCACAGAAGTAATACAGACCAGAAGGAATGCGGTTCCCATGGAGAAATAGACTTTTTAATATTAGCAGTTAGTTATAAACTTTAAAATCAAGATATTTTAATGGCTATAAAGTTAAAGTTCACTTTTACATATATTGCCAAAAAAGATAGTTTACGAACAGCTAAAGAAAACAAAGCTGAACCACTAACATGCTTGATATCAAACACTGTATATATGATATAGTTTTAAGGGGGGGAAAGTAGCCCAAACCATAAAACACTGGAGACATTCTTTAAGCCGCACAACAAAATGTCGCAAAGCCCGAATCAGAACTCAAACTAGAGGGCCAGGTAATCATCCAACTATAATTTAGTATGTATTAAAATGTATTTTAAAAATAGTTTTCTAGAAAGCTTACAAAGTTATTCCTAACACAAAAGTAGAAAATATTCTAATAAGTAACACAAAACTGACCAAAAGTTAATTAATACACTGATAGCAGACACACACACACACACACACACACACACACACACAGATATTATATAATAAATATTGTTATAAAAATATTGATTATAATTTTACTCCAATTCCTGATTTACATGTCTAAGAGTTTTATAGACTCTTATTTTTATTTCCCTGGTAACAAGCTAGTCATGATTTATTTTTATTTGGAAGGTCCTCTTTTTTTCAGTTAAGTTCCCTGAAATTATTTTTAATGTTGTGAGTAAACAAGCTCCAAATACCATATAACTGAGGTTAGATATTAGCTTCACCAAATAAAACTGACACATGACTACGGACTATTAGGAGACTCTTTTTTTTTTTTTTAAATGGTTTCTTTTTTTTTTTTTTTTAATTTATTTATTTATTTTTTCCCCCAAAGCCCCAGTAGATAGTTGTATGTCATAGCTGCACATCCTTCTAGTTGCTGTATGTGGGACGCAGCCTCAGCACGGCCAGAGAAGCGGTGCGTCGGTGCACGCCCGGGATCCGAACCCGGGCCGCCAGCAGCGGAGCGTGCGCACTTAACCACTAAGCCACGGGGCCGGCCCAAGGAGACTCTTAAGTCAACCTAGGGAATCAAATGATCAAGTGGCTAGCAAGTTAAACCTGCAAGTTCAGTATGGGCAATTTTCAGGATGCTGAACCATTCTAAGTAATTCAGATCTGATTTAGAGGCCAACAAACAGATGCCCCAGTTAAAGAAAACATCTCAACTTATTAAAACTGTTACTAAACTTGATTGCTTCCAAATTTACACAAAGAAAACAGCATATTCCACAAATGTCTCCACTCAGATTTTCTTAGAATAAATTAAACTGATATATCACCAAAAGTGTAACCTATGTAAGTGTCTCAACTATATAAATTATTATTTTAAATAGGAAAACACTATAAAATAGATGTTCTATATTAATATCACTTCCACTGGTTTTTTGTGTGTGTGTGTGAGGAAGATTAGCCCTGAGCTAACATCTGTTGTCAAACCTTTTTTTTTTTTTTTTTTTTTTTTGCTGAGGAAGACTGGCCCTGGGCTAACATCTGTGCCCATCTTCCTCTACTTTATATATGGGACACCACGACAGCATGGCTTGATAAACAGTGCGTAGGTCCATGTCTGGGACCCAAACCCACAAACCCCGGGCTGCTGAAGCAGAGCATGCAAACTTAACTGCTATGCCACCAGGCCAGCCACTCTCACTTCTGGTTTGATACTGACTTTCCTACTTTCATTTTTACTTTGTCCTGGTTATTGTAAGTTTTATTTCATCCTGTTATATTGTAATAATGGTGGAAGAACAAAGCAAGATATTAACAAGTAAATAAGTAATAAGTAAATCAACTCAACTAAGTAATTTAGGCCAAGTGCCTGATTTCCTACATAAAGCTAATGAATTTAGTTATAAGTGACATCTTTATTGACATTTTGTGAGGAGCTTTGCTCCATATTAATAAAACTTAGTGAGAAATATACTTTGCCCAATATATAAAGATCTGCCAAAGAGTTGTTTTAAAGCATAAAGCAAACTAGCCCGACATTCTTGATAATGCTCTTGATTTGTATCCAAAAAAATCTGTTACTTACGTGTCCTGCATATTGTCCAAATTTCTTCCTTAGCCCAACAGCCAGGCCAGTAAGACATTTTGCCGCCAAAGCCACCAACATCACATTGGTGTCCTTTCCAACAACCTACAAAGGGGGAAGAGGAAGGGAAAATAAAACAGTCACAGCCCTGTAGAAGGGAATTGAAAATTTATTCTTAAAAGAACGCTGAAAGCAATTATGCTAACGGATAGCAAATTTTGTTTCCTATATAAGAGGAAAGATTCTTCTTTGACAATATCAAACTTGGGAGCTTCCCTTCATTATGTTTAGTCTCCTATCTTAAAGTTCTACCAATAAAATATGCATAAAACCACAACTTCAAATTGCTAACTCTCCATTAGTGGTAGTCTGGACTGTCAGCACTGCACAACAGCGCAGGAGGTGACTCTGATAATGGCAGAGAAGCTGGAGGCGTGCTGACTTTGCTTTGGGGGGCAGGGACACCACAGGGCAGCAGCTCTAACATTTATGTCCAAGGAACACCAGTAGAAACTGCTGGAGGCACCTTCAAGAAGCCCATGGGGACTCTAAATTACAAATGCCATTACAAGCATTCCTCCGAGGGAGCTTCTGGCCTTGCAGCTGCCAATGTAGTTACCTAATGATCACCAAGCTTGCACTTCGAGTCTCCTAGCAGAGTCTCCTCCAGCACTATTTATACTACCAGCCTCCCATACTACACCCCACAAGGCCCAGCACTCATCAAAACTCACAGGTAATAGATGCATCTGTGTCAATTTAGCACGACAGTGACTATGCCTGGGTTCCTTCATTGTGGTATACTGCCCAAGTCAGCTGGTGTTAAAAAACTGCTTTACTTTTAAGTGCCCCAACCCCTTGTTTTTTCACTCTTTTCCCAGATAGAAGCAATGTTTTCATTCTACTTTGGATTTTATCTACTCTCTGAGATCTGGTATTCCATAAGCAGAACACTTCATCCCAGATTCCCTAGGAAACAACCCATAACACACAGCATGCAAAGAAGTTCTGGCTGGCACCTACATGCACTCCCCAAGTGCTCAGGAGTAAAAATTAAGAGATGAAACTAACATTTATTAAAAATAAATTAGATGTCATAATTTTATAGGTGCTTTATAATCCTTATTTCATTTAATTTTCACCCAAACCCTATCAAGTAGGTACTATTATCATCTCAATTTTGCATATCTCAGAAATTAAATAGAGATTAACTTGCTCAAGGTTACAGAGCTGGCCAAAGGTAGTGCGTGATTCAAACCGAGGTCTGTTTTGACTCCAAGGCCTTTGCTCTCTTTACTAAAGCATATTCTCCCCCTAAACTCATGTTATGGCAAATACACTTTCCTCATGAGAAGAAGAGATCAGGGTCCTAATAAACATTTTGTTGAATCTCTAATTACTATAAATCTACAGAGAAAAAATTCCATTCAGTTCTGTACTGAACACTATTCACATCTGTAAATGTTCCGATTATTTTTCCTTGACAAAATACCTCTCAGGTATTATTTAGATGCTAGAGTTTATATTTAGCATCTAAATATATATTCTAGGGATGGTCATCAAAAACATGCCAGACCCCATTCCAAGAAATCCTAGTTCAAGAAATCTGGATGGGATTTGGACATCAGTATTTCAATATAGCTCAAAAGATGATCTTGTTATGTTTCCCCAATTAAAGGCCATTATTCAATCCCATTCTTAGGAGAATACCTCTCCCTAACCACCATTAGAGCAGTAACCAGTGGGAGCTGAACCCGAAACACTGAGGTTCCTAATATAAAGTTTTGAACAGGATCTTGTGAACCTATTATAGTTCCAGCAGGTAAAGGACTGAATGAACTTACAGGTGAGTGATGGACCAGGTACTTGGTACACTATCTGCCTATCAATACTCATTGTCACACATCCCAGTTTGACTAAACAAGTTGTTCTCAACTGGGAAATGGAGTGGGGAAGGTGGAGAAGTGTTTCTTCTTAAGTAAAATTGTGTATGTGCAGGGACTCCATTCCAGAGTTGAGAAAAACTCAGCGACTATGTTCTAGACTGGGCAAAGGAAGTTTTAGCTCATTGTTAATTTAATCTAAACAATGGGAAATATTCTATAATTAAAAATTCTGTCACTTCTCCCATAAATCTAGGCCTACTATGTGATTTTAAGTAATTATCAATTAGTATTTATCTTTACTAATGTAAGCCACTAGTTAATAGAAATCAAAACAAAAACACTGTTAACAGAGAGAGAAATCAATGAAACCCAACATGATTATTGTGTTTAGAAAACTACAATGAATACAAGCAATAATTAAGTGGAGAAATGTAGAAAGACCAAGTGAAAAAAGGTTAATATCACATAGAAAGTCTAGAGATTAAATGATAAAACATCTTGAAAACTCAAATTTTAATCTAAAGATTAAAAAAATATATATATATCAACCAACATCCACAGGTAATTGGCAAAGTCATGGAAGCTATCTGGGGGGTAAGAGGGAGGGGGAGGGGAGAAGCCATCTTATAAATGAAAGAACTATATAACCTGTGAGAAGAGGAAAGCCCAGAAAAGATGCTAAGTCAGGTGACAACTCAAAAGAAGACAGTTTAAGAAATAATTTCAGGAATACCATAAGGAATTTCAAAACAAATAGCTCTTTACTACTTGCATTAAAAAAAAAAAAAAATGGGATATTAGTGTGATTACTGGATACAGACAATAGAGAGAAGAGACTATGGAGGGAGGAAGGATCGGTCTGTACCCTATCCTTCAATCTCATTCTCTTCCATTTTACCATTTCCCCATTTTTGATATGTCTCTGTTAAGTCAACATACAGTAGTCCCCACCCTTATCCGTGGTTTTGCTTTCTGTGATGTCAGTTACCCACAGTCAACCAAGGTCTGAAAATATTAAATGGAAAATGAAAGAGACCACATCCACATAACTTTTATTATAGTATATTGTTATAATTGTTCTATTTTATTATTAGTTATTGTTGTTAATCTCTTACTGTGCCTAACTTATAAATTAAACTTAAATTAAATCATAGGTATGTATGTATAGAAAAAAACAGTACATATAAAGTTCAGTACTATCCACGGATTCAAGCATCCACTGGGGGACCTTGGAATGTATCCACTCTGGTTAAGTGGGGGACTACTGTAACATACATAATGAAGTTTGTTTATTTGTGTTTACATGTAAGTAAAATCACATAAAAAGTTTTTAAATGTCATGTTAATTTATACAACTGAGGTTAACTTTTCATTGTTTTAAATATTTTAGCCATAAAACAAAGTTTCTTTTTACTTGTTTGTAGCCTTTAATTGATTGCTCCCACTCCACCACGTGAAGAGGGAAAGAAGTTTCTCCTGCTACCCTAGATCTCACTGATATCTATTGTCTATGTCTACCCAAATATAAAATCCATCATCCTCTCTATCATAGAATACAGCGAGAGATTACATTTATATTCAAAATGCCAATGGAAATCACAGAACAGTTTTCATTTGAAAAGCTAATATCCTAAGAAAATGCATGAAGAGAACATCAATTAATATTCTTTATCATTAGATAAGGAAAAATAAAAGGTTTGATTTGAGGCATTGAGGATTCAGTCACAGAGCAATAAGATTCCTGAAAAAAATTATATGCTAGAATTTACAGAGAAGCTAAAGTTTTGAAGGCCACTAGAATCTCACCTCCTCTCTCTCTTTTTTTTGTGTGTGTGAGGAAGATCAGCCCTGAGCTAACATCCATGCCAATCCTCCTCTTTTTTTTTTTTTTTGCTGAGGAAGACCAGACCTGAGCTAACATCTATTGCCAATCCTCCTCCCCCCCCCCCCCTTTTTCTCCCCAAAGCCCCAGTAGATAGTTGTATGTCATAGTTGCACATCCTTCTAGTTGCTGTATGTGGGACATTGCCTCAGCATGGCCAGACAAGCACTGTATTGGTGCGCACCCGGGATCTGAACCCGGGCCGCCAGTAGCGGAGTGCGCGCACTTAACCGCTAAGCCACCTCCCCTCTCTTAGTGCCTTCTACTCTTCCTCTTTCCTCCCAGGCTCTTGTTGGTGAAACCTCTTCCCTCAGGGAAATTCCCTTTTAATTAATCTTGCCTGGGTCTGTGGCTTCAAGATGAAGATTAATGACTAAACAAGATTTTGACAAATCATATCCCTGCCTCCAAATCCCACTTGGAGGAAAGCTTAGGAAGGCTGACTGTGAGAAAACACAGTCCATCCTCATTACTCACGGATTTCGTATTTGCAAATTCACCTACTTGTTCAAATTTATTTATAATCCCCAAATCAATACTTGCAGCACTTTCCTGGTCATTCACAGACAAGCACAGAGCTGTGAAAAATCTAAGTTGCCTGATGTGCACATTCCCCGCTGAGACCGAACAAATCTGCCTTCTTCCAGCTCTCACAGTATAAACAAGCAACTTTTTCATAGTCTTAGTGTCACATTTTTTTGTACTTTTGTGCTTTTTGTTGGTGCTTTCACTGTTTAAAACAGCCCCCAAGTGTAGTGCTGAAGCACTGTCTAGCATTCCTAAGTGCAAAAAGGCTGTGATGTGTGTTACATAGAAATTACATGTGTTAGATAAAGCTTTGTTCAGGCACAAGTTATAGTGCTGTTAGCCATGAGTTCAATGTTAATGAATCAATAATATATATTAAATAAGATGTCTTCAAACAGAATAAAACAAGGTTATGTACTGACTGGTTGATGAATATGTTGTGACCAGAGGGTCGCAGGACCCTAACCCCATATGTCCCTTAGGAGCAGTGGTTCAATATTTGCTAACTCAGTGTTTGTGGTGACTTTACAGAATATAACTACCAAGAAAAATGAGAATTACTGTATTTATATGCGTATATAAATAAAGATTAACCTTCTCCCCGCAACATTCTAACCCTATGTAATTTCAGGCTGAGAAGCAAAACAAAGTTTTCAACCTTGCAGTATTCAAGAAGATGTCTTCAGTTTGTTCTTAAGCTCTATAACTATATCCACAGTGTTTGATCTATACTTTCAGATTTTACGAAAAGCCATTACATACAAAAATAACCACCCCAGCACTCAACTTGGTTGGACCTAAGTGATACCAAAGGAGTGTTTTCTAAAAATATTTCTTTCTTATTTAGTACTTGCTTGCTTTATAATTGACCACATATCCCTACATCCTTTGCTTTACATGCTGATACAATACAGTGTGGCATCACCCGCCATCTAACGAAAAAACATCTTTCATATTTAATATTTGCCCCTTAAACAGAGCCAATTTAAATAGTTCATTCTACAGAATTATAAAAGTGGACTATTTGGTTCTAGATCAGCAACATGCTACCAAATACATGCTATCAAATAGCATATTTAAAGTCAAAATGATAATAAAGAAAGATTGAAAACCAATCCCTCCAAACTAACATAGGACAGTCATTTTATTTTATTTTTTTTATTTTCTTTTTTTTTTTTTAATTTTCTTTTTTTTTTTTTTTAAGATTTTATTTATTTTATTTTTCCCCCCAAAGCCCCAGTGGATAGTTGTGTGTCGTAGCTGCACATCCTTCTAGTTGCTGTATGTGGGACTCGGCCTCAGGATGAACGGAGAAGTGGTGCCTCGATGAGCACCCGGGATCCGAACCCGGGCCACCAGCATCGCAGCGCACGCACTTAACCACCAAGCCACAGGGCCGGCCCAGGACAGTCATTTTAAACAATCCCCTTTAAGAATGTATGCTTAGAGCCGGCCCCGTGGCTTAGCGGTTAAGTGCGCGCGCTCTGCTGCTGGCGGCCCGGGTTCGGATCCCGGGCGCGCACCGAGGCACTGCTTCTCCAGCCATGCTGAGGCCACGTCCCACATACAGCAACTAGAAGGATGTGCAGCTATGACATACAACTATCTACTAGGGCTTTGGGGGGAAAAAAATAAATAAATAAAACCTTAAAAAAAAATTAAAAAAAGAATGTATGCTTATAATTAAAAAACCATCAATACTGTTCTTAAATGGCAATGTAGTTATGATAAAAAAGGATGACTGATGAAGAGAAACTCAAAGGCCTAGTCTGTTGCTGGGACACGAATGTTGAAACTCCTTACACTTACTTTCTTTAATGCTTTTACTAAATCCACATAATCGCCAGCTTCCAGTTTGGGGTTTTTCACTAGTACTTCTACAGCCTCCAGGGCTTCCTTTCTCTCCTGCCATTTTTTTGCCTCCTGCAAGACACAATATGAGTCACTTGTAGAACAGAAAATAAGAGAGCAAAATAAGTCTACTTCTTGCACACTACTAATTCAATACATAATTATTTTGTTTTTAGAAACTTTTTCTAAAGTTCATTAAACAGCAAAATTGCAAAACTGTGCAACCAATCAGAATGTTTTGTTCATATATATAAAATTTTGTTCATATATAAAAAGTATTTTCACAACATTTCATAACTCTAAAGTTCTATAGTAAGTAAACCAATCAGATGCCATAGACTTTTCGTTCTCATTTTCTAGGCAAATGTTAGTAAGCAAGTATAACAGAAAACATTGATAGAAAGCGTTTCTAGCATATCTCACTGTGGCACAACTACAAGAGAAAGGAATTTCCATATTGACATTAAAAAGACAAGAAAAAAACAATCACATAACCAACCACCAAAACTGTTCTAATATTGGAGATTAGCTTTCCAGAGTGGGGTACAACGCTAATCCTTCTGTTTCATGGCCATAAAGTAGAATATACTTCACTAGAGATCAATCATTCATTCAATAATTTGAATATCCACAATTTGAAAGAACTGGAAATATAAAGAAGATGACAAACCCATCACCCTGGAGAAGATTACAGTTCAATTTATCACATATTTATTTGTTAATCAGAAGTTAATAGGATACTCAAGGAGCTGATAGCAGAGCTAGGAAGATCTTCAATAAATAACTACCAGGTCATGACCACTATGAAAGAAGCAGTACAAGCTGCTCTGGTAATATAACAAGAGGACTTAAGCCAGTTTACGCTGTCAGGTAGGATCTCCCCTAAAAAGTGATGCTAAACGTGAGATCTAGAAGATGAAGAGGTATTATGAAGTGAATGGGGGAGAATCACGTCATAGGCAGAAAGAACAGCATATGTTAAAGCCCAGAGTTTAGGGGAGGAAAAAGAAACTGGCATATTTCATTCTGGGAGAAGTTCAGTATGAACGGAGCCTGCAGAGTGAGAGCAATTAGAGATGCAGCCAGAAAGTAAGAAGGGGCCCCAAAAGTGCCATAGACGGCCTCAATGACCACAGGATGATTTCAGACATCATCTTTTTTTTTTTTTTTTTTTGTGAGGAAGATCAGCCCTGAGCTAACATCCATGCTAATCCTCCTCTTTTTGCTGAGGAAGACCGGCTCTGAGCTAACATCCATTGCCAATCCTCCTCCTTTTTTCCACCAAAGCCACAGCAGATAGTTGTATATCATAGTTGCACATCCTTCTAGTTGCTGTATGTGGGACGCGGCCTCAGCATGGCCGGAGAAGCGGTGCGTCGGTGCGCGCCCGGGATCTGAACCCGGGCCGCCAGTAGCGGAGCGCGCGCACTTAACCGCTAAGCCACGGGGCTGGCCCTGAGACATCATCTTAAAACTCGTGGAAGCCACTGAAGGGTTTTAATGGGCAATGATATGGGAAAATTTGCATTTTCAAAAATGACACCTCTAATTACACTGTGAAATATGATAGGAAGGAGGCAAGAGCAGAGACAAGGAGTCTTATAAGAAGACTACTGCAGCATGTAAGGGAAGAGATGATGGTAGTGGTTGTTTCTCAACTGGGGATAATTCTTTTTTTTTTTTTTTTTTTTTTTTTTAAAGATTTTATTTATTCAGTTTTTTCCCCCCAAAGCCCCAGTAGATAGTTGTATGTCATAGGTTCACATCCTTCCAGTTGCTGCACGTGGGACTCGGCCTCACGTTGGACGGAGAAGTGGTGCCTCGGGGCGCTCCCGGGATCCGAACCCGGGCCGCCAGCATCAGAGCGCGCGCACTTAACCGCTAAGCCACGGAGCCGGCCCCAACTGGGGATAATTCTGTCTCTTGGGGTACACTTGGCAAAATCTGGAGGTATTTTTGATTGTCATGACTTGGAATGCTATTACTGATATCTGGTGGATAAAGGCCAGAGATGCTGCTAAACATCCTACAATGCACAGGACAGCCCCCTAAAACAAAGACTTATCTGGCAAAAAAGGTCACCAATGCAAAGGTTGAGAAACCCTGGGGTAAAGCAGAGGCAGTGGGATGGATAAAAGGGGATGAATTTGAGAGATATTTAAAGGTAAAACCAGAAAGACAAGAAAAAGGGAGGAGTCAAGAACAATGTCCCGGTTTTTGGCAAGACGTACAAAAAAGTGCTATAGTAGGCACAAATACAAAGTAGTATGAGAACAAAGAAGGAGCAACTGACTCACTCTATGAGGGAAGATTCGAGGTAGAAAGGGATGCACCAGGAAAGAACTCAGCAGAGCATTCTCTAATTATACTCAATCATTTAAAATGAAATAAATGAAAAAAGTTCACCATTACTTACAATTTTGTCATAAAAGTCTTTGGGAAGTTTAGAAAGAATTTCTACCGCTTCCAAAAGCTCATAAGCATCTATCTGTGGTACCTCATCACCATCATCACCACCTTCCAGGAGTAAAACAAAACAAACCTTAATTATTTATCAAACAGTTACCAGTCCTGTCACACTCCTGATGAAACCTTGATACAGAAGGGATCAGAGTTATTAATGCTATAAACAACTTACATTTCATTAAAAGGCAGTCCTACAAAATACGCCTAGTGAATATAGGTTCTGGTGGTATGGCCCATTCTTGCTAATTTTTACAGAAACCAGTATTTAAAATCGGCTTACCTCCCTCAGCATCTCCACCAGCAGACTGTTGCTGTTCCAATTTAGCTTCTAGTTCTTGCTGGGAACGCAGAAATCGACTTGGTTTAGGAGCACCTGTTGGCAGTTTGACCCATTCTTCTTCTAGTTCTTTTAACTGCAAATATCATAAAATATTTTAAACACATATCTACATCTCTGCCATTAGAGAACATAACTTCACATTTATATTTACTAATATATCAGAACCCAATTTCTTATTTATGTGGCTCTAACAGGGCAAACAAGAAAAGATAAATTTAAATTGTATACATTTTGTAGCATAAGTCAAACTGACATATTTACTGAAGTCATACACTGAAGATGTATGACTAAGCACTTAGAAAAAGAATAAAATCCACTTTTTAGGACACTCTCATTAGTTCATGAATTCAGATATATTTATATCAGATAAAGTCTCCAAAATCAATTGTACTAAAAAAACCCAGATAAAATGCATTTTGTCCAAACAGATATTAAGTCCTGCCACCCAACTGCACTATAAAGGAATCTCTTAAACTGCTACAGATTCAACACTAACATACTGGAGGCACTGAATGCATGGTATTTAACGTGAGAGGACAAAGTAACAGCAGAGACAGCTATGCTCAGAAAAATCAACTGATTTCAAAATTAACAATGAAAAATAACTATTTGTAGGACAGAATATTAACAACGACAGGAAGGAAATATCTTCATATTACGCAAGGACAACCAAAAACTTTGTTCCTCACCTGGACAGAGTTTATATTTTGTAATGGGGGTCTCAGAGCATCCCGAATCCATCTGTAAATCTCCACAGCAATTAGTTTGGCTTCATCTCGAACAGCCTTCTCTCGAGACTCAAAGAGTTTTGGCAACACTTTGATAATTGGCTTAAGCAAGATGATTTTGGAACCAAATTCACTAGAAGTAAAAAATTGGAAAAAAAACTGTCAACATGCAATATGCTTGGGTAAAGTGTTAGCTTTCATTCACTCAAACATAGTTCCATACCCATATATTAATAGAGTTATATAGGTTAACTTTTTTTAAGGCAGCAAAAAAAAAAGAACTCATAACCACATCTATGTTCAGATGTCATTCTTCCAAGAATATTATTTAATGTCTAGGGTCCAAAATAATATTACCATCTTAAAGCTAACCAGACTAGAAATAATTCAAATCTATAAAGGACCAATACTTTTGTAATATCTTAAATATATATGTATATACACATAAAAGCTTAAAAGTATAAACAAATCAGTTTATAAATATTTAGATAAGTGAAATCTACTTTCAATAAACTTTAATAGTTCTTATAATTAAGGTAGTTCACTCAACTCAACAGATCACTAATCCTGGCAGTGTGTGTTTCATTCCTGACGTCAAAGCTATCAGCCTGTAACTCCAAGCAACTTAAATCTCTCTTTGCTTCAGTTTTCCATGGGGAAAACAGGTGCATTCTGGCTTCTTTTAAAAAGGTAGCACATTGTATTTTTAAGTTCCCAACTGGCCAAATTTAGCCTTCTGATTCACTGCTAACATTTCTGAATAACAAATTCTGAAGCAAGAGAGATTTAGCTATGAAAAAACACAGACATTGTGGAGCAGGACCGATATATACTATTTATCTATTATCTGAAGTATACAAATTTCTCTCATGTGCACAAATGCAATAAGATTTTTCAGTAATAGCTACTGACATGTTCCCACAGGTAAAGGAGGAGACTGTGAAAATACTCTCCCTAGAAAGCGATATTTAACACCCGACACCTGGTTGTGTAAATATAGTTTACTATATTTTTAATAATATAATATAGTTTAAATATAGATATTACAACATGAAAATAAACTAGATGATCTCCAAGATTTCCTTTAAAATCCCTTTTATTTTAATAGAAAAGAACATTTTAACTCGGTTCAGTCGACCTTTAAGACCAAAGGAAAAATAAGAACTTATGGGGATGATAACCCATTCCATTTAAGGATACTCATCATGGTGCTTGAAGAACCTAATATTTGGGATCTCTTCATCTTCCTTTATATTACTGCTGTTTCATCTGATTTTTTTTTGTTTCTCTATCTTGGCCTACTTTTGAAAGATATCAAAAAAACAGATGAAACAGGTCCACAGGGAAAATAGACACCTAACAAAACAAAACCTAATTTTGATACTAAGCAAATTACTATAGAAAAAAAAGGATTTTAGAAGCCCGTTTTAGGGGCCACAGAATATTTTTGGTCTCCTGAAGCTATCACTAATATAGATAGCTTGAGGAAGCTCTGGAACCTAGGATTGAACACTTCGGCCCAAAGTTCTTGAAGGTCCCAGAGAGCTATTTAGTTCCACTATACATTCTGAGATGCTTTAGGACAAATAAAGAACCACACAAGGATGGGACATATATCCCTAACTTGTTCTTTTTCTACCCTTATTCTCCCAGTCAGCCTAAAAATGAAATAACCAGAGTTTACAGCATTCTAGATTAGAAACTTCTAATTTCAAAGTAGAAGATTATAATATATATTTTTACTAAGAGATCCAACACTAAGGACAGATCTACTGAGACAAGCACAGTCTTGATAATCAAGTCAATTCACTAAATTTCTAAGATGCTAGAAGGAGCATACTATTTACTACTCATAAAAACACATGCCTACTATACTGTAATAGACTAGAAACGAGGAAAAATTTATTACACAGAATCTAAGTGAAAGTCAAATTTTACAAAAGAACATTATGAACCAAGTGAAAGACAATGTAAAAGTTTAAGACTTAATTGAGGATAGTTTAACAAAATTTAAAAATTTTGATACTTTCACATAAGATAAACACCAAAGGAAGAATTTTCTCCAAGAAGTAGGTGATACAGAAAATCACAAGAGAGCTGAGTTGGGAAGATCTTCACTTCCATAGGTCACACATTCAGGATTTCACTAGAGCTGCTTTCTAAAGTATCTCATGTGGATATAGTGGGGACAGGATATCAGATTAGAAGGACTGCCAAATCAGAACAAACTAGTGGTTTGTCTAATTCAGACTTCCATAGCAAATTACAGCCACTTGTTCCTGAAAGAGATCCCATTCATGAAAAACTTCACTGCCAAACAACGAGAAATTCCAGGGTTGAAAATAACTTATTACATAATAGTAAGAGTTATTTTCTATTTGCTGTTGCTGTGCTTCTGTTTAAAGGCATATAGCACTTGCTTCTACTTTACTAAAAAGGCACCTAAACAAAGACTTGCTTTAGCCAACAAACCATGTTTTTAGCCAACACTTCAAGTCATAAATTTATGCTTGAGGATAACAAGAGAAAAAGAGCTGCTTAAATACCCTAAAGGGTGCTTTTCCATGAAAAGGCCAATTCATAATCTGAGAACAGGTCAGAAACATCCTCTGCTCATCTTCATTAGGAAGGGATTTAGATGATGTAACTATGCAACACATTGAAGGATAAAATTACTGAATACAAAGTGCCACATTTGAGGAATGACTTTAGTTTTTCCAGGTCACTTTCCTGGTTGGTGTGGCATGCCAAGTTACGTCCAACAGTTTTCATTTCTATTTAAACCAAGAACTCAAACTCAATTGAGAAATTCTAGTTAACAGAACTAAAGCAAAAAGAAAAAGTCTTACCTTAAGGCTTTCCTCAGTGTTTCTATACAGGCCACTATGATCTTGGGGTTCTTATTGTCCAGGCCTTTTAGGAGTTCTTCTTGCACAGCCTCTCCTTTCTCAATCTCTATGTACATCAGACAAATCTCAATGCCTAGCTCCTTGGCTTTGGCTTTCGGTTGGTTGAACACTTTACTTACGACACCGGACACAACTTCTCCCGTGGTTCTGTAATATAGATTATAAACAACCACCCCACACACAAAAACACATTTTAGTAGAAAGAGCTGGAAAAAAGTCACGGAAAGGGGGGAACAAACACTTTTTAAAACGCTTAGAAATAATTTTTTTTTTTTTTAGTGAGGAAGATCAGCCCCGAGCTAACATCTGCTGCCAATTTTCCTCTTTTTGCTGAGGAAGATTAGCCCTGAGCTAACATCTGTGCCCATCTTCCTCCACTTTTTTTGTATATGGGATGCCACCACAGCATGACTTGATGAGCGGTGCGTAGGTCTGCGCCTGGGATCCAAACTATGAACCCTGGGCCACTGAAGTGGAGTGCACGAACTTAACCACAACACCACTGGGCCAGCCCCAGAAATAAATTTAAAAATTAGAGACTCATTTACAAGAACATCAAAAAAAACCTCATGCAAACCATGAAAGCTTAAGACATGTCACATCAGACAATGACACAGAACCACAGTTTCTGTTTATAAATATAGAAAATTCAAACAAGAAAGCAAAAATCCCTTGAAATCCCACTACCCAAAGAAAATTACTTTTAACTTTTTGGTATCCATCCTTCCAGTCTTTCTATATGTATATAGATAGACAGACAGATAGACAGACAGACAGACAGATATATTTTACCAAAATAGGACTACAGAGTTCTCGCTTTTTTGAAATTTTTTTAAAAAGTCATTTTAAACACTTCTTAGGACAAGAGAATTTCTTCACAGAGGGAATAGATATATACCTTTAATAAAAAAAGGCTGCTCCTGACTCCTTGGAAAGACTTGACATTAACTTTATTGCTTGAGTCTCTTCTAAATTAAGTAAAACCTGTCTACTGGAAATTAGAGGAAGTGAGTGGGTTGGATTACATGCAGCATTTGTCAAAAAAGTTTCTAGTATCAGAGGAAAAATGAAATAAAAAAGCAACGGTCTCATTAATGGCAAGGGCAATTTGGTGATGCTGGTTAACAAACTGTCAAATTAATGATCGTCGTTATCGGTATAATCTTTGAAGTAAGTCAAGTATGTATTTCTTGTGCAATTAAGTCAAGCCCCCCCCCCCCCCGTTTTTTTCCCTATGGAAGCCTCCTTTCAATGACATAAAGAGTAGTGTTAGAAAAATCAGGATTATGAAGTATGGGACAGTGGGGTGATTAGAAACCTCTATCATCTACAGCTCAAGTCAAACAGGGCAAGAGTCACAGAAGTTGTTTAGTTAGCATTACCTCTCATAGTAAGAGATAAAAATGCCTAATGACCACAGGGAGAAAGATGTGTTTCTAAGATCACCTACCTGGGAACCCTTGTAGAAAAAGATTTTTGTAATGCCCAAATGTTTTCAGTGAAATTCTGGTAATTCCTTTGCTAACAACCTCAGTTTCTTCTGAAAGTTACTAAAGATTTTCCCTCTTAGTTTAGAGTAATTCCCATACAAAAGGTTCAAAAGGAAAATCACTTGCTCATCAAACATTAAAGTAAAAACTCAAGATTTGATTTCTAATTTGCTCCTCTTTAGAGACCTCATATACCATTTAGACTTCAGAGAGCAGATAAACACTGAATGAAAAACAAGTATCAAGGAGCTATGAAAGTAAGAAAATAGTATCTTCTAAAAGTGCTAATACCTAAGGACAGTGATCCATCAACACACATAAATTAATCCCTGTAGTACCAGACAGGGTTTGTACCAGAATAGTTGGAAAGAAACCACTTACTTTCCTGCTACATGGGCATTTTCGACATAAACAAGTGCAGCTTCTAATCCTTTCAATTGAACCACAGCATTGGAATCAGTCACAAATTTTTTGATCAATCCTAAATATTTGGACCATTCTGGGCTCTTTTCATCCTTTATTTTCTGGAAGATCTTCAGGGCTTCTTCATACCCACTTAACCTTGCTTTCCATAGCTAAAAGAAAAGTAGTATTTTGAAAAACAAAATTTAATGATATTATTATTAATTTGGGGGTGGGGGGCTAAAAATGACTACCCTATACCAGGCAATTTGAACCAAGGACCCCATGATTAGAAACAAGAAAAGAGTTTAAGAAATTCAGATCGTTTTCAAAAAAGATTAGCTAATAAACTTTTAATATTTATGATATTCTACCAAGGCCATCTAGAATTCATTACAGGCTACTAAAAATGTATCTCACTTTGCATCCAAGTATTAGTAATTCCTTCTTTGTAATATGGCATTAAACAGGTAACAATACAAACATGAGAAATCATCTTGCTGAAACTGCCCAATCTCCCAAGTATGTTGTTTTTCAGTTGTATTGTGTAATCATTAGGCAGCTTTATACTAACCTATATAGTATACACGCTGATAAAACAAGCCAATGACACTGCGGTTTGAGTTCCAGAAAACTCTTACCTTGTGTTCACATTTCTGATCAACTGGCAGTTTCATCCACTCACTGTCATCTCCCATTGTGCTTCCAGTTTCTCCTTAGAATTAATAATAATTTGTGGTCAGATAAAAATTGATACTATTAACTCTAGCAATCAAGCAGTCTCTTGAGACAAAATAACTTATCTGAGATTATTATTTCACCATGCATGTACCAACAATTCTTTGGTCAAATGCCCATTTAATTCCATTAATAGAGCATTTAAAAAGTAAAAGAAAAAAAGTCAACCATAATATATAAAGAACTCACACAATTGAACAACAAAAAAACAAACAACCCGATCAAAAAATGGGCAGAGGAAATGAACAGACACTTCTCCAAGGAAGATATACAGATGGCCAACAGGCACATGAAAAGATGCTCAACATCACTAATCATCAGGGAAATGCAAATCAAAACAACACTAAGATACCACCTCACGCCCGTTAGAATGGCTATAATCACCAAGACAAAAAACAACAAAAGTTGGAGAGGATGTGGAGAAACAGGAACCCTCATACACAGCTGGTGGGAATGCAAATTGGTGCAGCCTCTATGGAAAACGGTATGGAGATTCCTCAAAGAATTAAAAATAGAGATGCCCTATGATCCAGCCATCCCACTACTGGGAATCTATCCAACGAACCTGAAATCAACAATCCAAAGAGGCTTATGCACCCCTATGTTCATTGCAGCATTATTCACCATAGCCAAGAAGTGGAAGCAACCTAAGTGTCCCTCGACTGACGATTGGATTAAGAAAATGTAGTATATATATACAATGGAATACTACTCAGCCATAAAAAAAGACAAAATCGTCCCATTTGCAACAACATGGATGGGCCTGGAGCGTACTACGTTAAGTGAAATAAGCCAGAAAGAGAAAGACAAACACTGCATGATCTCACTCATATGTGGAATATAAACCAACACATGGACAGAGAAAACTGGACTGTGGTTACCAGGGCAGTGGGGGTGGGCACAAGGGGTGAAGGGAGTCATATATGTGGTGATGGACAAACAAAAATGTACAACCCAAAATTTCACAATGTTAGAAACCATTAAAACATCAATTAAAAAAAAAAAAATCTAAATGAATCTAGAAGGGACAGATACTTGTTTAAAAAAAAGAGAGATACTTATATATTTTCCCAAATGGGAATTTTTTAGATATATGACAAAGTTAGAATAAAAACTGAAGAGCTGAGCTACTTGCCCTTTTAAAAGGGCAGGAAAAGAGTTGTTTTTTTTTTTTTTTTTTTTTTTGGTGAGGAAGATCAGCCCTGAGCTAACATCCATACTAATCCTCCTCTTTTTGCTGAGGAAGACTGGCTCTGAGCTAACATCTATTGCCAATCCTCCTCCTTTTTTTTTTTCCCCCAAAGCCCCAGTAGATAGTTGAATGTCATAGTTGCACATCCTTCTAGGTGCTGTATGTGGGACGCCGCCTCAGCATGGCTGGAGAAGCGGTACCTCAGTGTGCGCCTGGGATCCGAACCCGGGCCGCCAGCAGCGGAGCGCGTGCACCCAATCGCTAAGCCATGGGGCCGGCCCAAGAAAACAGTTTTAAAGAAAGTCATACTTTTAACTGTTAACCTAAACCACCTTACAGAAAATCAATACGGAAAAATCTTGACGCTACCCAGCTCTCTACCTAATTCTGGTAAATACGCCTCTAGTCAATGTTAACATAACCTAGCAAAAAACTAAATCCCTAAATAAACTATTCCTTTATAAACTTGAAACCACTTTTTAGTTAGTGAGGTTTATAGTCAACATTCCTTTAACAACTTTATGCTATTCATTTAGATAACACCTTTTTTTCTGATTATAAAAGTAATGTATGTTAAATGCAGAAAATCTGGAAAGTACAGAAAATACATAGGAAGGAAAGTATTAAAACACAATTTCACCACCAGTTACCAGGATGAACAACGAAGTGTGTATACATTTGAATCCTTCCAGATTTTTTTCAATGTACATGCAGTATATAAATTATATGAAAAAGACAGGGATAACCCTCTTGTAATTTTTTTCTTATATGGTCACATTTTCCCATATTTGAGAACATGATGTTTATTTAAAGGCTGCATAGCACTCCATCTTATCAACGTACCATAATTATCAATCCTAGCGTTGGACATTTAAATTGTTTCCGATTTTTCAAGATTATAAATAACATAGAAGAGAACCTGCTTATCTCTCTGTCCCCAGTCCTGGTCTGATATAAAATACATCTTCAAAAAATACTTGTTTAATGAATATATACCTTGATGGTGTCTACTATGAATCAAGTACTGTACTTTGTACTAACAACAACTACATGAAAAATATTCTCCCCACTTTATACACTAGGCTCACAAAGTTTAAGTAACTTACCTAAAACAACAAAGCTGGTAGGTAGTGAGATCACACTAAGATGCAAAGTCTCTGCCTCTCCCTTTACAATTTATTCCCTCCTATCAAAATGTAGGAAATATCCCAGGGAAATGTATACACTCAAAGACTGAATTGTAAGAGTTTATTAGAGTAAGTGGAACTCTCACTAAGACTTCTCTCCAAAATCCCCAGGACCCTATGAAACAATAGCAGTGTGTTTTAGAGCAGGAGTCAAACCTTAATAGAGAATCTACAGGAACTCGAATACAGCAAAGGTGGGAGATAAAATAGTACAACAGTTTGGAAAATAGTACTCCGTTACTTAAGTTGATGATGCATATGCTCTACTATCCAGCAACTCCATTTCTAGGTATATGCGCCAGAAACTGATGTCAACTGCACCAGAATACCTATAGAAGGATATTCATAGCACTGTTGTTCATACAAGTCAAAAGACAGAAACATTCGATAAGTTCATCAAAAAGAGAATAAGTTCATCAAAAAGAGAATGAATAAATAGTGGTATATTCACTGAGTGCAATACTATATAGAAATGAAAACGAATGAACTATGCAGTACTTCTCAAACTCTACAGTGAAGGACCAGTCTTTTTTTTTTTTAAACTCAAATAATTGTACACTGATATATTTATCAAATACAATAAAAATGATCAGATCTGGGGCTGGCCCGGTGGCGCAAGTGGTTAAATGCGCGTGCTCCGCTGTGGCGGCCCGGGGTTCGCCGGTTTGGATCCCAGGCGCGCACTGAAGCACCACTTGTCAAGCCATGCTGTGGCGGCATGCCATATAAAGTGGAGGAAGATGGGCATGCATGTCAGCCCAGGGCCAGTCTTCCTCAGCAAAAAGAGGAAGATTGGCATGGCTGTTAGCTCAGGGCTGATCTTCCTCACAAAAAAACAAAACAAAACACAACAAAAACGGCTAATTTTATGTTATGTGAATTTCATCTTAATTTTTTTTTAAGTTCCCAGGTGATTCCAATGTGCAGCCTGCGTTGGTCTAAAGTTACTTTCTTGGAACAAGTTTGAGTTGCAAAAGCAATCTTTCCTGACTGTTTTTCAAAGAGAAATACTCAATGAAAGCTTTTAAAACCTTTTCCAACCAAGAGAATGTGAACAATAACATTAGATTCTCAGTATTCTATGAGTTCACTGCAATACTCGTTTTTTTGTTGTTGTTGGTTCCTTTTAGAAACATGAAGAAAAAGGCTATCCAACCTAACTGCCTCGTATAAAATTTAGATGCCATTGTGCTATACTTTCTGAAATGGCTTCTACTACTTTATAGCCTGAGTTTTAAAAAATCGGTGTTTAGGATTTTGCTTCTTTCTATTCAAAGGAAAGGCTTTGCTGCATACCAACACTTCCCCAGCCATTGTAATAATGGATACAGTGTTTGTGTATACATGTGACACTGGGGACTCTTGCTCTGTCTTTGTGTTTTCTTCTTCCAGGATTGATATACTAACAAAAAAAGGACTGCTCCACTAATTTTCCCTCATAATCATTTTAATTTTAGAATTTTTTTTACATATACAAGAAAATATGAGTTATAAAGCATTACAATAAAATTGACAAGTTGACTTGCCCCCAATCTAAAAATTAGAACACTACCATTTTATTACTTCACCTGTGCATTTCTTTCCTACCCCACCCATCCTTCTTCCCACAGAAGTATGTTCCTGAAGTTTGCTTACTTCTATGCCAGTCACAGCCACATATTCCTAAACAATAAAATTAATTACACTTATGAGCTTTAGAAAAATGTTATCATACTGTTTGTAGTCTTCCGTAACTTGTTTCATTCAATATTTCATTTGTAAAATTCACCCATGTGGTTTACTATAGTTCAAAGCTACTCAAAGTGTAGTGCCAAGACTGGTACTAGTTCACAAACTTATCATTCAGAGATAAGTATAGAAATGGAGATAAGCATTCAGAAACTGCCATACACCTCTTCTAACTTCTTTTATTATGGTGGTTTGGGGAAATGAAAAAATTTCAGAAAGGCTAAAGTATAAAATGCAACAAGGAAAGTACAGGGATGCAGAGTCAGCCTAGAAAGTAGTCAAGATCAGGCCCTGGAAGGTCTTGTAAACAATGTTAAGGAATTTGGACTTTATCCCAAAGGTAAAAGGAGACCTTGAAGGACTGTAAGTAGGAAAATTACTTTTCAAAGACTATGTAATGTAAATGTAAAAGCAATGTAAAGAATGGCTTGGAAGGCAGCAACAATGGAAGGAAATCAGTTAGAAGGCTGTAGTCTAGGGCCGCCCCGTGGCTTAGCGGTTAAGTGCGCGCGCTCCGCTGCTGGAGGCCAGGGTTCGGATCCCGGGCGCACACCGACGCACCGCTTCTCTGGCCACGCTGAGGCCACGTCCCACATACAGCAACTAGAAGGATGTGCAGCTGTGACATGCAGCTATCTACTGGGGCTTTGGGGAAAAAAATAAATAAATAAAATTGTAAAAAAAAAAAGAAGGCTGTAGTCTAAATGAAAGATGATGATAGCCTGGACCTACGGGTGGTGGCAATGGAGACGGAGAAAAGGAGATAGATCTTAGAGCTATAAGGAACGTCAAAGAATGTCTTCACTGAATGAATGTAGAAAGGGTGTAAGAGAGAAATGAAGATGAAGTTTTGGACAAGCTAAGTTTGAGATGCACGCTAGACAAGTATAGATGTGAGCAACAGTTGGAGATTCAAGCAAGAGAGAGATCCGGGCTAGAGACAAAAATTTAAAACTTATCAGTAGATAAATGTAATTAAAACCAAGGAGATGGATGACAGCACTGAGGGAGAATACACAGTGAGAAGAGGGCCCAGGATAGAGTTCAGATGAAACCAGCATTTACAGGACAGGTAGATGAGCCACTCAGTGCACCATATATGCCTGGCACATATAAAATGATCAAGTGAGGTCTGCTGAGGAAGCAAAAATACCCACAATAATCCAAGAAGCAGTAACAGTCTTATCAGATTTGAGTTTTTGCTATTTGAGAAAAATTTTATTACCTTCTATTTCTGCCTGCGAACCTAAAAAATTTAAATTAAAAAGAAAAAAGAAAGAATTCTCTATCTTCAAACTTGAAGTGAGACCTTGGGTAAGTTACTTAGGCAAAGCCTCAGCATGCTTGTGTGTAAAGTGGGTTCTTGTATAGATTAAATGAGTTAGTACACGTAAAACTCTTAGACTAGGTACTTGGCATCTAACAAAGGCTCAATAAATGTTAGCAATTTACTATCATTATCAGTGTTCGTTGGCATTCCCAATTTGAAAATATTTATTTCATTTCTAAATTACAGTTGACTTTATTTTGGAATTTTATAGGATTAAAAGAGCAAACATAAATACCCAAAACTGAATTTAGTTAAGACATTTTACTTACAATAGTTACTTAAAAATGATATTAATACAAGTCATAAATTAAATATTTGAAAGAGGGCCTGGCCCCGTGGCTTAGTGGTTAAGTTCAGCGTGCTCCACTTCAGCAGCCCAGGTTCGTGGGTTTGGAACCCAGGCGCGGACCAACACCACTGGTCAGTCATGCTGTAGGGGCGATGCACATACAAAATAGAGGAAGACTGGCACGGATGTTAGCTCGGGGCTAATCTTCCTCATGCAAAAAAAGAGGAAGATTGGCAATACATGTTAGCTCAGGGCCAGTCTTCCTCAGCAAAAAAATAAATAAATATTTGAAAGAGACTAAAATACATTACACATAACACACAGACCTCCTACAATTTTACTACAGCTGCTTTACCTTCTTTACTTTTATTCATGCACTGACCAAATAAAGAACTGAAACTATGGCTTTTGCTTTTTTTTTTAAATTTGGACTGGTTAACACTTGAGGGCAAGACCACGTCTCTCTCTCTTGTTCCCTCAAATATAAAATGGAATTAGTACCATTTACCTCCCATTTTGCCTTAAGAGTCTACAAAATGGGTTCTTTTTTGTGCCATAAACCCCTGGTGAAGTCTATAGACACCAGGGGTTGTCTATATTCTGAGGTCTATATTCCTCAGAATATTTTTAATGCATAATATAAAATATTTAAGATTACATTAAATTATGTTGAAATACAGTTATTAAAATATTTTTACATGTGAATATATAGGCTTATTCATTAACACATTAAATAAAATCTAGCAGCAGGTTTTTTTGTGTGTGTGTGTGAGGGAGATCAGCCCTGAGCTAACATCTGTGCTAATCCTCCTCTTTTTTGCTGAGGAAGACTGGCTCTGAGCTAACATCTATTGCCAATCCTCCTCCTTTTTTTTTTTTTCCTTCCCCAAAGCCCCAGTAGATAGTTGTATGTCATAGTTGCACATCCTTCTAGTTGCTATATATATGTGGGACACAGCCTCAGCATGGCCGAAGAGGCAGTGTGTAGGTGCGTGCCCGGGATCCGAACTCGGGCCGCCAGTAGCGGAATTTAGCCACTTAACCACTAAGCCACCGGGCCGGCCCTAGCAGCAGGTTTAATAACTACTGTAATTCTGAAGTTATGATGATCAAAAATATTTTGATATATCACATAATGTGATTATGAAAATGATTTCTACTGCTGACAAAAGCATGAGTTCTTCTACTATTATTGTGGTTTATTGCCTACATTCTTAACTGAAGAAACTGTTAAAATTTCAGTTAAAATGTTAGTGAAAATAAAGATGTGATTATTTTTCCTTCCAAGTTGTCTACAATCATTTTTGTCTGTCTGTCTGTGTGTGTGTGTGTGTGTGTGTGTGTGTGTGTGTGTGAGAGGAAGATCAGCCCTGAGCTAATATCCATGCTAATCCTCCTCTTTTTGCTGAGGAAGATTGGCTCTGAGCTAACATCTATTGCCAATCCTCCTCCTCCTTTTCTTTTTCCCCAAGGCCCCAGTAGATAGTTGTATGTCACAGTTGCACATCCTTCTAGTTGTTGTATGTGGGACGCGGCCTCAGCATGGCCAGAGAGGCGGTGCGTCAGGACGTGCCCGGGATCCGAACCCGGGCCCGCCAGTAGCGGAGCACGCGCACTTAACCGCTAAGCCATGGGCCGGCCCCCACGACCTTTCAAATTCTATGAGTACATGAAGATTCCTTACTTTCAAAGACTTTAGGGTGCTGTTTACAATTGTCCCAAAGTCCCTACTTATAACAACAGTTAATACCAATCTTATACTTCAATAGCACTTCATATTTTACAAGTACTTTTACAATCATTCTCTTATTTGAGAATCTAGTGATGAAGACATTTAATCCCTTCTATGTATTTCATAAGGTAAATGCAAGCACACTGTTATATTATCTCATTCTGGTTTCTTTTTCTTTTTTTGTATTATCCTTAGTAATGCAACTCTTACTGAACTATAAGATTCTCTTGATTAAGAGCTTTTTGTCTTATTAATCTCTATCCTCACAAGGCTCAAAAAAAAGAAGTAGGATAAAGCTAGTATCACTATCTTCCTTTTACATATGGGGAAACAGAGGTTCAGTGTCTTGCCAAAGGTCACTTAAGTAGGAGAGACTGGTCTAGAAGCGGCTTCTTGATTCCTAGTTAGGTGAAATTTACCTACATATGGTTTCTAGATTATCTATAGTGACAACTATTCACACTTTATCAATAATAAGATTTATTCGGGTGATTACCTAACTCAATAAAAATATAAGGGGCAAATGAGAGTATGTGTGAAAGACAAGTTTATTTGCCTCTAAAAGGATTTAGGTAATTTAGAGAAATTTAAAATACAGTTAGTTGGTAAGGGAGAATCATCCCTCAGCAGCAGCTGCCTAATAATCAAGCCTTAAAACACTGTTAACCTGCTCTTGGATAAGAGACGAATGACTACGATTTTAATTGTAATTTGGGGTTATCCGTGCAGTCCAACACTTTCCCCCGGCAACCCTTATTCCATTGAAAGTTGAAAAGGAAAATCCTTCTGTGAGATTAATGAAAAATGAAAGGGTGGTAGACTATGATCTCTATAATTCATATTAGTTCTAAATTTCTGTCTATAATTCTAGAACATTTTGGGGATGGGGCATTAAAGTGACCACTTGTTTGAAAGCTAAACTTTGCCTCTACCTGCAAATTTTAGCTAACCATTATCACAAAGGAAAGTAAAAGCCTGAGGAACATTCAGAACATATTTAGGAAGCAATGAAGAGGAACCTCAGAGTCAGTATAAAATGGAAGGTGTGTAGAATAAAACTGAATTTCATGAAAAGTCACACAAGTTAAAAGCCTGAATGATCTCTTTAGGAAAATGTAGTATTGTTTTCAATATACACAGCAAATTAAAACCAAACTAACATTCATAATAGCCAAAGAGTGGAAACAACCCAAATGTCCATCCACTGATGAAAAGAATAAAAAAAAGTGGTAAATCCATACATGAGAATATTATTCAGTAATAAAAAGAAATGAAGTACTATAAAGAACTCCTAAAACTCAACAACAAAACACCAAGCAACCCAATTAAAAAATAGGCACAGGGGGCTGGCCTCGTGGCCTAGTGGTTAAGTTGGCACACGCTGCTTCAGTGGTCTGGGTTCGCAGGTTTGGATCCTAGGGATGGACCTACACCACTTGTCAGGCATGCTGTGGCAGCGACCCACACATAAAATAGAGGAAGACTGGCACAGATGTTAGCTCAAGGCTAATCTTCCGCAAGCAAAAAAAAAAAGAGGAAGATTGGCAATAGATATTAACTCAGGGCAAATCTTCCTCAGCAAAAAAAAAAAGGCAAAGGACTTAAATTAACATTTCTCCAAAGACATACAAATGGCTTTTAAGCACACAAAAAGATGCTCAACCTTACTAATCACTAGGGAAATGCAAATCAAAACAAACTATAAGATACCACCTCACACACAATTAGGATGGGTACTATCAAAAAAACAGAAAACAACAAGTGTTGGCAAGGATGTGGAGAAATTGGAACCCTTGTACACTGTTGGTGGAAACGTAAAATGGTACAACTGCTGTGGAAAATAGTATGGCAGTTCCTCAAAAAACTAAAAATAGAATTATCGTATGATCCAGCAATTCCACTTCTGAGTATATGCCCAAAAGAACTGAAAGCAGAGTTTTAAAGAGATATTTGTACACCTATGTTCACAGCAGCATTATTCACAATAGCTAAAATGTGGAAGAAACCCAAGTGTCCACTGATGAATGAATGGATAAGTAAAACATGGAATACACATACAATGGAATATTATTCAGTCTTAAAAACAAAAGAAATTCCGACACATGCTATAACCTGGATGAAACCCGACACTATGCTAAGTGAAATAAGCCAGCCACAAAGTGACAAATACTGTGTGATTTCACTTATGTGAGGTACTTAAGAGCAATCAAAATCATAGAGACAGAAAGCAGAACGGTTGTTGCCAGTGGATGGACAGAATGGGGGAATGGGAGGTTATTGTCTAACGGGTATAAAGTTTCAGTTTTACAAGAAGAAAAGCATTATGGAGATGGATGGTGGTGATGGTTGCACATTATGAATGTCTTTAATACCACTTAATTGCACACTTAAAAATGGTTAAGATGGTATGTGTTATGCGTATTTTACCACAATAAAAAAAAAGAAATGAAGTACTGATACATGCTACCACATGGACGAACCCTGAAATCATTATGCTAAGTGAAAGAAGCCAGTCACAAAGCACTACATACTGTATGATTCTATTCATATGAAACGTCCAGAATAGGCAAATCTATAGAGACACAAAGTAGATAAGTGGTCGCCTAGGACTGGGGTGTTTGGGGATATTAGAAGTGTGACGGTTAAGGGGTGTGGCATTTCTTTTTGGGGTAACGAAAACGTTCTAAAGTTGACTGTGGTGACGCCTGCACAAATCTATGAATATACTAAAAGCCATTGAATTGTACACTTTAAATGGATGAATGGTATATAAATTATATATCTCATTAAAACTGTTTAAATAACCAAACTAACAAAGTTAGTTAATAATAAGGAATTACGCCATTCTAATTTTACCTATTCATTCATTGAATTTCCCTATGGGTAAACCATGACATGCCCAAGGAGTTCACAGGAGTCCAAGTAAGAGGTGTAAACAAATAATCATAATACAAAATATATGCCATGTGGAAAGTGCCCTAAGCAAGGGACAAATAAGGGTTATGGGAGTTCAAAGACAGGATTAACCATCAGTGAGTGAGGGACAGTCAGTGAAAATCTCATAAGAAAGGATGGCATCTAAACCCAGTGATGAAAAAACAGAAAGGGAAGAGTAGATGTTCTAGGCTGAGAAAACAAGAAAAGCAAAGTCTTGAAGGTAGGCTGAGCATGTTTAGAGAACAGTGAATGGCTCCATTTATTGGAGTATAAGACCAGAACGGTAGACTAGGGTCAGATCATGCAGAACCACGAATATTAAGTTAAACAGCAGACAATGCCGATGAATGGAAGCAGGGTAATGACGTGATCCTCTCTACTTTAGAAAGATAAATCCGTGCAGAACGAATTGGAAGCTAGAGAAAGTAGAGTCTTGATAGGAAATTATTGCAATACTCCAGGACAAAGACAAATAAGGAGCCAGAACTAGGGGTCTTGGCAGTAGGAACAGAAAGGGTGGGCAGGAGAGACTAAAAGGAATTACATTAAAGTAGAATCAATAAGCCTTAGCAACTAAGTATGTGGGAGTAGGAAGAAGAGTCCAGTAGGAGGCTCCAGTCTAGACAACTGAGAGAACAGTGGTGCCAATGACAGAAAAATATGTCTGAACGAAGTTCTGGGTTTTTTGTTTTGGGGGAGTGGAGAAGAGGTGAGGATTATGATGAGTTTGGTTTTAGACTTGAGAAATACGATCTTCAAGTGGTTGGAAATGTGGCACCATTGATGAACAAAGGGTTCTGAATTTTATAAACATACACATAGGAAACTAAGTTTTCATTACATAGCAAGGTTTGATGCTTTAAGAGTGAATAAAACTGCCAACAAAGAGAAGCATTAATAAAATTAATTTGTTTTTTGTTTTTTGTTTTTTTTTTTTTAATTTTTATTTATTTATTTCCCCCAAAGCCCCAGTAGATAGTTGTATGTCATAGTTGCACATCGTTCTAGTTGCTGTATGTGGGACGCGGCCTCAGCATGGCTGGAGAAGTGGTGCGTCGGTGCGCGCCCGGGATCCGAACCCGGGCCGCCAGCAGCAGAGCGCGCACACTTAACCACTAAGCCACGGGGCCGGCCCAATAAAATTAATTTGAACTATACATGATGCTCGGTATGGTTCATTCAATCTAGTCCATACTACAAACATTCAGAAATTTCAAATTATTCAGAGTTCCCAGGAGGTTTTACCCTAGCCCAAAACAGAGGGAAAAGCAAGGAGGCCAGCTAAAATAAATCTGTTCTACAGAAATATTATAATCTCACATCACTGATGTATCTAAAATGTCTTCCAAAGAGCTCAAATACCATATAGTCCACACTATTCCTGAAAAAGGTTTAGATGTAATTGTTTATTTTTAGACCAGAGGTTAAGAAATGTTTCCAAGGTCATACACAAAAGCAGAACTTAGAATAAATTTCAAACCGTCTGGTTTTTCAGTTTAGTATTCAATTAAATAACAAATTACCTATTAAGTATGCATTACATACTATCATAACATATAGACCCCAGCCATCTATGCATTTTCTCATTTATCAACCAGCTAAAAGTAAGGCACCGAGAGACTGAGTCATGAGTAATGTTACAGAGGTGGGCCTAGAAGCTGTCTTGCATATCTGTCAGTCCACCACTCTTCCCCACCACCCAAAGGTCCAAGTGTGGTGTCTTTCTATTTTAAATTCCTGTACCTTGCCAGTCTATAAGAATAACTATATAGCTACTAAACAGACCGTTTTAGCTTTCTACTTGGGAAGAAGCTACAGCAGTGAAACTATTTTATGGCTAATTCCCAAGCCCTTGACCTACAAAGCTCTTCACTATCACAATACAAGAAATCTGGATCTGATTACCATTCCTGGACTCTCACTTCTGGCTAAGGAAGCATAAAAGGAGTCTGAGGAAAGTTTGAGGAAAATTTCTGCCCACTCAAAAGGCAACCCCTTTGAATGATGAATGAATTGTGATGATAGACTCACTCAAAAAAAGAAAATAATTATAAAACACAATACATACACATGCTCAGAAATCTTTACTCAAACCATGTCTAGGAAGGACAACTGGATTAAAGAAACACAACAATTATTTAACTATCACAGAAAACTTAAGATTTTACTATGTGGCCAAGCCAGACAAAAGCTCATCTCTAAGCGACCAGTAACAAAAACGACAAGCCTTTCCCTCTAATTTAGAAAACCTCACTGACTCCAGGTAATTCCCATTAACAAGGACAATTGTTATCCTCTTGCTGGAGCATTATCAGGAGGCCAGAAATCTGAATTGCTTCTCTAGCAAGTTATCTCAACAAACTTGGGTGTGCTTGCTGTCCTAGTCCTGGGATGGTGGCCTCCCACAAATTCCTTCAGAGAGGGGGATGGGTAAAGAGCTGTCTCTTCCACATCATGTTATTCATACCAGCAGGAAAGAAGGTTAACTGGCCTCTCCTTAATAGATGATCACTGTCCATGTCTCCAAAAGGGAGACCTGACACCAACACAGGCCTCTGGGGAGATGAAAAGCTAAACCCGGCTGTGAATTAGGTCAACTTGGAGAGTTACTGCTCAATTGTACCAAGGTAGCAAAAAATCTACTGCTTACTCATCCCGAAGCTACCTAGGTCTCCAAATCCCAGGCTAAGGACCTAACGCCCAGGGCGCTAGATCCAGCTCCACCCATCCAGTTCAACTGGGTTATACTCTGGTAAAAGCAATCCTCTCCTCACCCCAAGTAGGAACCAGGCTGGGACAAAGCCAGATCGTGGGCACCACTCAACCACTGCATCTCCAAACAGGCACCCTAGGGCCGCTGTCACCACCCAGTAGTAGAGCAGATGCCCCAGGTTTTAGCTCACTGCAGCCGGCATTGTTTACGCTCTTTCGCCGCCTGACTCTCTGATAGGCCAGGAAAAGTCCCCTGTACCGTCCACCAGGACTTCCGGCATGGGCACAGGACGCTCGACCCTCGCCCGCAATTTGACACTTACGCTCCCCTGTCAGGGAGAGGCCGGGGGCCCTACCGTCTGAGCAGAATCAGCAGGAATACCAGGCGGGCAGGCGGCGGCATTGGGCCGCCGGGGAACGCCTCCTCCGGGGGCGGGGCCCAGAGCGCACTGTCAGAGTGCCCGCCCACCTCGGCCCCCCTCCCGCACACACTGCCGGCTTAAAGGGGCCTCCACTAAACCGCAGCGTACCTTCGCGGAGAGGTCTGCAAGACGTAGGGCGCTCCTTCCGCCCACAGGGTTTCCAAGGTAAGAGGCAAATGAAGAACCAACTAGGAAGACTCCGCCGCGGTTGGGTGGACCTCTTTTTTGGTGGCAACACAGGTAATATTCCAGTAACAAAGGAGATGACCAGTTTCTACTATCACAAGCCTAATCTCTCCTCCAGGTGCGAAAAAAATTGCTGCAGGGAATAGCCAAAGCCTCAAGGTAAATCTATAGCCCCATTATGTAAGCTGCTTAGTCCATTAACTTGAGCCGTTAGCGTTCTTGAAATGGCAACTCAAAGGCCCAGAAAAGAATTCTGGCAGCCTGCATTGCTTCATCTCACCCTCTCACTGACTTCCTTCTCTTCTCTACAACACGAGGAATTCCAGACAATGATAGAAGATGGGTAGGAAGGTAATAGGAGGATAATAGAAAAATAGAAATAGAAAATAGAAAAATAATATTCTCCTTCTTGTAACATGTGATCGTCCAAAAATTGGCCAAGAATTCACTACAGGTATCTGTAGATGAAAAAATCTTGCATGCAAATACAAGCTGCAATGCACAGTTATCTAATTTAATATGAAGAGTTCTTGAAAAAATTGTAGCAAAAACTGGATTAATATCTCAAGAAGGAGTTAAGTAATGGTCTCTGAGCTCTCCATAGGTTATCAATGAGTTTTAATTTTCTTTTCATAGGAGGAATTTTTCTTCAATCTCAGCTTACAAGTTTTGACTGCATTGTGTCTCCTTCATACTGTCAGGAAAGAGATGTATGTGTTTATTAAGCCTGTATTCCTCTATCTATTCTAGATGAATAAACACACCTTACTTTAAACCACCGCCAGACCAGTGTGGGAATCAATTTAGTGAAGCTGAAGACCATCTATAAGTGCCCTAACATCTTCAGTCCTGAACAGCGGTTTTCAAGTGGAAATTTAGATTCCACAGAACAGGCATGAAGACTGCACTAGCAGGTTACCCTTATTCTGAAGGTCTTAGAGAATTATAGGTTAAGGCTGCTACAGAGAAACTGATTCAGATTAGAATAGTCTGATTTTGAACTGCCCACTAGCAATGTACGAAAGTTCAAGTAATATATGAGAGTAACTGGATTATTACTTAGTACTAATTTCCAGTATTGATCTGTATTTTTATACCTATGAATTAAAGCCAGTTCTTTCTGCAGTTTAGTATTAACGGTTTGTAATGTACTCTTCTATTTACAAACCGGTCATTGGTCATTTGGTATGAATCTTAGATGCTACTTTTATAACACTTTCGAAGGGAAATATCAATCCAAGAGTAGTCAAACCTGGTCATTTTGTCTGGATCAACAAGCTATAAGGATAAACAAAAAGTACTCCTAGTAAGTAGAACAAATCAAAACATATATTACACATCTGTCAGACTGGCTTTCCAACATTCAGATAAGTTTTTTCAGAGCCTAAATAAAATTCCTCAACAATCTCTTTACATAGCAAGTCATATTAAACATCTTTTATCAAAAGTATAATTCTCTTGATTAGGAAGCAAAAAGAAGCTTACAAGAAAATATTAAGAAACTTATTATAAACACTATTCCAATATTACAAAAAAATGCTTTTAAAAAAGGGGTCCATGGGGCCAGCCCGGTGGCGCAAGCAGTTAAGTGCGCGCGCTCCACTGCGGCTGCCCCGGGTTCGCCGGTTCGGATCCCGGGCGCGCACCGACACACCGCTTGTCAGGCCATGCTGTGGCGGCGTCCCATATAAAGTGGAGGAAGATGGGCATGGATGTTAGCCCAGGGCCAGTCTTCCTCACCAAAAAAAGAGGAGGATTGGCAGATGTTAGCACAGGGCTGATCTCCTCACAAAAAAATAAATAAACAAATAAAAAAGGGGTCCAGAATTTTTGTACATTGGTGGTGGGCATGTAAACTGGTATATCCATTTTGGAAAATGTTTGATATTAACAACCCATTCCAAGAGAACTGAAAGCATATGTGCATACAAAAACTTGTACATAAATGTTAATAGTAGCATTATTCATAATAGCCCCAAAGTAGAAACAACCCCAAAACCCATCAACTGATGAATAGATAAACAAAATGTGGTATATCCATACAATGGAATATCATTCAACCATAAAAAAGAATGAAGTACTGATACATGCTACAACATGAGTTAACCTTGAAAACATTATGCTAAGTATTTGAAAGAAGTCAGACACAAAAGGCCATATGTTATATGATGCCATTGTATGAAATGCCCAGGTTAGGCAAATCCACAGAGAAAGAAAGTAGACTAGTGGTTTCCAGGGGCTGGGGGTAGGGAGGGAAGAAAGAGGGAATAGGATTGACTTATGGTATGATGTCTCTTTTTAGGGTGATGAAAATGTTCTGGAATTAGATACTGGTGAGGGTTGCAGAACTTTGTGAAAATGTTGACAAGCCACTGAATTGCATGTATACTTTAAAAGAATAAATTTTATGGTATGTGAATTATATATCAATTTAAAAAAACCCATTGACAGGAGAATGAATAAACAAGCTGTGGTATAGTTACAGAAAAGATATTATACAGCAGTGAAAACAAATGAAGACAGCTATTAGCAAAAACCTGGATGAACTTCACAAACCTTGCTGCGAGAAAAATAGCTAGTTACTGAAGAACACACAGTATGATTATACAAACCCCAACAATATACTGTTTAGGGAAACAGATATTTTGGTTAAATCAGAAAGACAAGTACGAGAAGGATATACTGAAAACTCAACATAGTAGAAAAGGCAGAGAAGACAATCTGGGATATAATCAAGGAGGGTTGCACAGGTTATTGCTAATGATTTATCTTAAACCGGATAGTAGGAACACGGGTGTTTCCTTTTTAAAATTTATAACATAAATAATTACTTTTAAAATATATTAAATATTCCATGAGTTTAAAAATTAAGGAAAAAAAACCTCTGCCTCTAGCTAGATTATAAAAAGTTACATACTGGGGCCGGCCCTGTGGCTTAGCGGTTAAGTGTGCGTGCTCTGCTACAGGCGGCCCGGGGTTCGGATCCCGGCACGCACCAATGCACTGCTTGTCCGGCCATGCTGAGGCTGCGTCCCACATACAGCAACTAGAAGGATGTGCAACTATGACATACAACTATCAACTGGGGCTTTGGGGAGGAAAAGGGGGAAAAAAAAAAAAGGAGGAGGATTGGCAATAGATGTTAGCTCGGGGCTGGTCTTCCTCAGCAAAAAGAGGAGGATTGGCATGGATGGCATGGATGTTAGCTCAGGGCTGATCTTCCTCACAAAAAAAATAAAAATAAAAAAACAAAAATAAAAAGTTACATACTATAGTGTTCAAGCAGAAGTGTAGGAAGGCACTTTTTTTTTCTAATCTGAGAGGAGCACTGGGCTAGAAAGAAGAAAATTTACATCCCCAAGTCCCTGCTCTGCCATTAACTAGCTGTGCAACCTCAGAGAAGTCATTTAATCTTTGGGGGCTTTACTTTTCTCATGCATAAAACAAGGAGTTTGTATTAACAACTCTCCCACCTCAAAAGTTTTATGCAACAGTATTCCACAACTATTTATATATAATAAACAGCATGCTTGCAATTCCAAGTTCTTCAGTACTAAGATATCTGCAGCTAATGTTAAATGTTTGGAAAGTGCTTCTACTTCAGTGGTAAAAATCTCACAGTCCCATTCTCTTTGGCCCTTGGTTAAATTACTACAAAGGAGTGATAGTTGGCTCTATGCTAGTATCACAGATGTAGTTAATAATCCAAAAACCACAGTTTGCATACATGTGGGTCTGTCATCATTTTCCTTTTTCAGGCACTCTAACCCTGGTAGAATATATTTTGTCCCCAGGTCAAAAAGTAGGGATTCACACAAGCCACTCAAAAAGCAAAATTTTAATTATCAGCCTCTTACACCTGGCAAAGAAAGTAATGTGGTAAAAGGTAAAAACGGTGAGTCAAAAAGTCAGAAATATGAATTGTATTTCCTTCCCCATACACATAGTACTGAGAAGGACAGTTTCTGAGTCATCTAGTCACATCTAGCACAATTTGAGGCATGAAGTAATATCACATTTAGAGCAGGCCTTCCTATAGTCTGTACTCAGGGCACCACACCCAGCTGAACATTCTACTATCAACCATCACTGGAAACGGATTTAAAAGTGATACATTAAAAGCCCAGGACAGATGGCTTCAATGGAGAATTCTACCAAACATTTAAAGGAGAATAAACATCAATCCTCTGCAAACTCTTCCAAAAAACTGAAGAGGAGAGGGCCGGCTCCGTGGCTTAGCGGTTAAGTGTGTGCGCTCTGATGCTGGCGGCCCGGGTTCGGATCCCGGGAGCGCCCCGAGGCACCACTTCTCCGTCCAACGTGAGGCCGAGTCCCACGTACAGCAACTAGGAGGATGTGAACCTATGACATACAACTATCTACTGGGGCTTTGGGGGGAAAAAACTGAATAAATAAAATCTTTAAAAAAAAAAAAAAACTGAAGAGGAGAGAATACTTCCAAGCTCATTCTACCGAGTCCAGAATTACCCTGATACCAAAGAGAGATAGAGACATTAGAAAAAAACTACAGACCAATATCGCTCATAAATATTGATGCAAAAATCCTCAACAAAATGCTAGCAAGCTGAATCCAACAGCATCTTAAAAGGATTACACATCATGACCAAGTGGGATTTATTCCTGGAATGCAAGGATGGTTCAACATACCAAAATCAATCAATGTAGTACACCACAACACTGTCCTTCATTGAAAGAATGAAGGACAGGGGGCCAGCCTGGTGGCGTAGCGGTTAAGTTCTCGCACTCCGCTTTGGCAGCCCGGGGTTCGCAGTTTCAGATCCCGGGCACAGACCTACACACCACTTATCAAGCCATGCTGTGGCAGAGTCCCATATAAAGCAGAGGTAGATGGGCACAGACGTTAACCCAGGGCCACTCATGCTCAGCAAAAGAGGGTGGTGTAGGTTCAGATCCCGGGCATGGACCCAGGCACCGCTTGTCAAGCCATGCTGTGGCAGAGTCCCATATAAAGTAGAGGAAATGGGCATGGATGTTAGCCTAGGGCCGATCTTCCTCAGCAAAAAGAGAAGGATTGGCAATGGATGTTAGCTCAGTGCTAATCTTCCTCACAAAAAAGAAAAGAAAAAGAATGACAGACAAAACCCACATGATCATCTCAACTGACACAGTACAAAGCATTTGACAAGATTTAATACCCTCCAAGATCAAATGATCTTTGACAAGAGTGTCAAGACCACTCAGTGAGGAAAGGACAGTCTCTTCAACAACTGGTGTTGGAAAAACTAGATATCCACATGCAAAAGAATGAAGTTGGATCCCTATCTTACACCATATACAAAAATTAACTCAAAATGATTAAAGACTTAAATGTAAGATCTAAAACTATAAAACTCCTAGAAGAAAACATAGAGGAAAAGCTTCATTACATTGGAATGGGCAATGACTTCTTAGATATGATGCCAAAAGCACAGGCAACAAAAGCAAAACACCACTAGGACTGCATCAAACTTAAAAACTGTTTTGCATCAAAGGACACAACAAACAGAGTAAAAAGGCAACCTATGGAATGGAAGAAAATATTTGCAAATCATATACCTGATAAGGTGTTAATACTCGGAAAATATAAAGAACTCCTACAACAGCAAAAACCCAAATAACCCAATTAAAAATTGGGCAAAAGACTTGAATAGATATTTCTCCAAAGATGATATACAAATGGCCAACAAGCATATGACAAGATGCTCAACATCACTAATCAGAGAAATGCAAATGAAAACCAGAATGAAATATCACCTCACACCCATTAGCATGGTTACTATCAAAACAACCCAAGAAATCAAAAAGCCAGAAAATAACAAATGTTGGCGAGAATATAGAGAAATTAGAATCCTTGTGCAGTTAGTAGGATTGTAAAATGGTGCAACTGCTACGGAAAAGAGTATGGAGATTGTTCAAAAGATTAAAAATTGAATACCATATTACCATATGATCCAGCTATCCCACTTCTGAGTATATATATATCCAAAACAATTGAAAATTGGTCTCAAAGAGATTTGTAGACCCATGTTCAAAGCAGCACTATTCACAACAGCCAAGAGGTAGAAGCAATCCAAATGTGCATGGAAAGATGAATGGATAAACAAAATGTGGTATATACATACAATGGACTATTAGCCTTAAACAGGAAAGAAATCCTGTCACTTGCTACAATACGGATGAACTCTGAGGACATTACACTAAGTGAAGTAAACCAGTCACAAAAAGACAAATATTGTATGATTCCACTTATATGAGGCATCTAAACTAGTAAAATTCATAGAAACAGAAAGTAGAATGGTGGTTTATCAGGGGCTGGGGAAGGGGGGAAAGGGGAGTTGTTTAATGGATACAGAGTTTCAGATTTGCAAGATGAAAAAATTCTGGAGATCTGTTTCACAACAATGCGAATGTACTTAATTAAAAATGGTTAAGATGGTAATTTTTATGTTATGTGGTTTTTTTACCATAATTTTTTTTAAAGAGTGAGACACTCATCTATTCAACAAATGCTCTGCAGGTATTTAAAGAAAAAAAAAGATGAAGCTTAAAGTATACATTTCAATACTGATGTGGAAGAAATCCATTAAGGTTTTTGTTGTTGCTGTTGTTTGTTTTCCTGATGAGAAAGATTAGCCCTGAGCTAATATCTGTTGCCAATCCTCCTCTTTTTGCTGAGGAAGACTGGCCCTGGGCTAACACCCATGCCTATCTTCCTCCATTTTATGTGGGACGCCTGCCACAGCATGGCTTGATAAGCGGTGCATAGGCCCGCACCCGGGGTTCCGAACCTGCGAAACCTGGGCCGCTGAAGCGGAGCCTGCGAACTTAACCACTACGCCACCAGGCTGGCCCCCATTATTAAGTTTTAAAAAGAAATTTGGAAGACAGTTTATAAAGTCTAATTCCTTTTTTGTGTTTATTAAAAATATATAAAGAGGGACCTAAACATTTGTAGTAGGCTGGTAATGATGCCCAAAGATATCAGGCTGTAACCACTGGAGCCTGTAAATGTTACTTGGGCCGGCCCCGTGGCTTAGCGGTTAAGTGCGTGCGCTCCGCTGCTGGCGGCCGGGGTTCGGATCCCGGGCGCGCACCAACGCACCACTTCTCCGGCCATGCTGAGGCCGCGTCCCACATACAGCAACTAGAAGGATGTGCAGCTATGACATGCAACTATCTACTGGGGCTTTAGGGGGAAAAAATAAATAAATAAAATCTTAAAAAAAAAAAAATGTTACTTTATTGGAAAAAAGAGTCTTTACAGATGTGATTAAATTAAGGATCCTGAGATGGGGAGATTATCTGGGTGGCCTCTAAATGCAATCACCTGTATCCTTATAAGAGGGAAACAGGGAAATGTGACACACACAGAGGAGAAAGCAATATGAAGACGGAGAAGGGCCGGCCCGGTGGCACAAGCGGTTAAGTGTGTGCACTCCGCTGTGGTGGCCCGGGATTCACAGGTTCGGATCCTGGGCATGCACTGATGCACCGCTTAGTAAGCCATGCTGTGGCGGCATCCCATATAAAGCAGAGGAAGATGGGCACAGGTGTCAGCTCAGGGCCACTCTTCCTCAAGAAAAAATGGGGAGGATTGGCATTGGATGTGAGCTCAGGGCTAGTCCTCCTCACAAAAGAAAACAAAGAAGCTGGAGAAGAGCAAGATTAGAAGAGGCTGGAGTGATGTGACCACAAGCCAAGGAATGCCAACAGCCCTCAGAGGCTGGAAAAGGCAAGGAAGGGCTCCTCTCCTAAAGCCTCTGGGGGAGCGTGGCCCTGCCTTGATTTTAGCTCCCATAAGACTCATCCTAAATTTCAGACTTCTGGCCTCCAGAACTGTGAGAAAATAAATTTCTGTTGTTTTAAGCCAACAAGCTTTTGGTAATTTGTTACAGCAGCCATAGAAAACTAATACAGCATTGCACATGTTTGAATGCACATAAAAATTTTCTAGGCTTCATAGAAAACTGTTAACCATGGCTACTTCTAAGAAGTTTGTCTAAGGGGCTGGCTGAAGAACTTTTACTTTTCACTTTAATACCTAGTCATGCCTTTTTTTTTTTTCCTTCAAACAACAAGCTCCAATAATTGTATCATAATGCTCTAAAAACTCTAAAACTTTAAAATTCCAGCTTGGAAACTTCAAGTTGGTTCTGTCTAACTCATCCCATAAGCTAAGCCTCATTTCTCTCCCTTAACACTTTTTGGGCACCATATCTCCTTTGAAAGAAGGAACTTAGTCTTATTTATTACTCCAACATCTAGCCGAGTGCTTTGCACTCAAATAATTCCTAAAATGGTACAATTTCATTAAATCATAGAAGTCTTAAATACACAATAAATGTGTTCCTTGAGTTGTTTATAAATAAAATTTTGTATGTCGAATGTGTATTTCAAATGCGTCAGGAACATGCGATATATTTAATGGAATTCTGAAGTAAACTCTTTCAAAGTGAAAAATTGCTCAGTTCATAGAACTTGAAATTTTATAGGATTTTTGCCACTGTTTTCTTAGTTACCTACTTTTTCATTACAAAATCCATTAAAAGAGAATAATTTTAATTTTAGAACCTTTCACTTTGGCAAAAAAGGGCAGTAGAACAGTTGCTTGCAGTAAATCTCATTGTAGAGAGCTCTAGTTAAGTTCAATCTAAACCTGTCGTGTTGGGCTCTGGAGTTAGATCTGAGTTCTAAAACTTTCTCTGTCACACACTAGCTAAGCCTCAGTTTCATCCTCTGTCCTAACAGTGGTTCCTAATCTTCATGTGGTTCCTTATTTAAAGATTTTATTTATTCAGTTTTTTTCCCCCCAAAGCCCCAGTAGATAGCTGTATGTCATAGGTTCACATCCTTCTAGTTGCTGTACGTGGGACTCGGCCTCGCGCTGGACGGAGAAGTGGTGCCTCGGGGCGCTCCCGGGATCCGAACCCGGGCCGCCAGCATCAGAGCGCGCGCACTTAACCGCCAAGCCACGGAGCCGGCCCTGGTTCCTTATTTAATACACACTTCTGGAGCATTTATTATGTGCCAGGCACTATTGTAAGCACTTCACGTGTACTAACTTAATTCTCAAAACTCTCAAGTTGATACTATTATCCCCATTTTACAGAAGAGGAAACTGAGGCATACATGTTAAGTAATTTGCCTAAGGTGATCCAACTAATTGTTAAGATTAAATGAGATTTTGCCTTACATGTTAAGAATCCCCCCCAAACATCCATATTATTCCCCTGCCCCACAAGTACACTTGTATTTGTTAGATCATGTCAGGCTAGTCTGTGTTAGGCACTCAGCTATGTGCTGAGTATAGGTTGTGCATTACAGTGGTGAGTGGGGAGGGAGGTACTATGAGGGTGTAACAGAGGCACCTAGTCTAGACTAGAGGGTCAGGGAAGGTTTCCCTGAGAAAGTGACATTTAGGCTGAGAACTAAAGGAAATTAAGAGGGATTAGCCAGGCAAAGCCATAATGGGTGGGGACAACAGAGAATGTTACAGGCATATGTGTAAAAGCCTGAAAGAGCTTAGGCAAGCGTAAAGAATAGAACTATAACTCATGTGTGGACACACAGGGGTTGAGAGAGGGGGGCAGACTGAAAAGCGCCAGATCATACGAACCCAGTGGCTTTATGCAAGAAAGCAGTACTAACAGATTGCCTAGCAAATACCAAGCACTCAAGACACGGTAGCTATCATTACTGTGTTATTATTATTAGCATCATCCCAGGGTCATTTAGGGATTTTAGACAGACTTCAGACTTAAACAAACCCACATTTCAGTCCTCTGGTCCAAGAAAGGCCTAAATTAGCTTAGAGCTCTTAGGACTGAGTAAGGCAAGTCTTTTCTGGTCTAAAACAAACTGCTTCTTTGGGTGTACAAGCAATCTATTCTTTTTTATCCTATAGAAAGCAGATTTACTATTAGTTAAACAAGTAAATACCACTTTGTAATACTCAAGGGGACTGTCCATATTTTGTTTGGAGGAATCTCCCATATTAAACATTGCTCAAAATAAGCAGACAGTCTCTAAAGTATAAAAACTTTTTTATTTACTGCACAGAGATTTCTGATCTGGGATCTGACCTTCACTCCCAAGTGAAGCAGTCGCATTAGTTCTAGACTAGGAGGTTTTCATGAGACTTTTTTTTTTTAAAGGAATGTACCACATTAAAAAAAAGGACCAAAACAAAAGTGTGGAATTACAGTACTGAAAAAATTCCTAAAATCCACAAATGAGAAACTTCCTACTGCAAGTGGATAAGGACATGAAATGATAAAAACAAGCACTGCAAGTAAATACAAAAAATAAACAATAAATAAAAGAACAAAACTGATGAGGGAATGAGATGTTCTAGATTGCCAAATTTGCCAGATATCAGAGATTTAGCCCTGAAACATCAATTATTTTATGTAACTTTTTTCATATAAATCTAAGAAAATACATAAGCCAGCCAGTTGTCTTAAAGTATACTGATAATCATTTAAATTTTTCAGGATAATCCATCTGAGCAATCAATGCAACCATACTTTCAAGATCTACTGCCACAGAAGTATGAGGGGCTCTTGCACCAAAACTAAATGGTTCCAATGTTGCTTTTTAAAATTTTACTGTTTTATATTTTGTAGCTTTCCTTCCTCAACCTTTGTGATCAAGCTAACACTGCTAGTTAGCTTGTAGCATGCTGCCTTTCTAAATTTAGCTCTTGATTTAAAGCAGGCTGACATTGTGCATAAAGAGGGAGTAGGATCTACTGGAAGAAAGTCAATAAAATTTGTGATACCTACTGAGGCTGCCGAAAAGACATTTTTGGTTTATTTCCTGGTAGCCGAGTTTCAGAGAAATAAAATGCTACCTTAGGTCTTATGATTGAAAAAAGAAAAGAAGATATCCACATTAAACAAATGAATTTCATTTCAAGAAATACTTGAGACTACTCAACTTATTTCTCATCTTTATAGAAAGGATCTAAAAGTCACTTTAATTAGTAACAAACCTCTAAGAAATATAATCAAGATATCAAAGAAGCAGGTTTTTTTCTCTCTTAATAAAATAACAAAAATCATGTTTGAAGAGACACAAGGTCACCACAGCTTATCTGACATCACGTCTATACCAAAAATGTTATGATCATTCCAACCAAGTCAGAATTTATTGCTTTGAATGTATCTCTAAACAAAGGTCATATGCCAGAAACAAACAACTGTTACCAAGTTAAGGAAAATGTTTTCTGTGGCACTTAAAAAGTGTTATCAGGGGAAAAAAGTTAGATCTCAGTAAAAAGCAAATCATAGGGGCTGGCCTGGTGGTATAGTGGTTAAGTTCGTGCGCTCTGCTTCGGTGGCCCGGGGTTCGCAGGTTCAAATCCTGGGTGTGAACCGATGCACTGCTCATCAAGCCATGCTGTGGTGGCGTCCCACATACAAAAATGGAGGAAGATGGGCACAGATGTTAGCTCAGGGCCAATCTTCCTCAGCAAATCACAAAGAGGACACTTGTTTGGAACACAGTTTCCTCTGAAAGTTGGAGAGAACTGTATGAATTCATGTTTAGCTTAATATAAATACAGATGGAAAGATATAGAAACAATTACATGTATGTGCAAGACATGGGTTAGCATACATACATACATCACCTAGCTCTGTCCATTGAGAGGGCCCAGGAACAATGACACCCCAGCAATGAGCAAACCTTGCACCTAGATCTTGGTTTCTAAAGACCACTGTCCCATAAAAGGAACTAGGGCTCCTTGGAAAAATGGCTGGGGCAGGGAGAATATAAGATGAGCCTGAAGCATCTTGTAGCACCAGAAAATGAGGAAATGCTCAAAAAGAAAAAAAGATGGGAGCATATAAAATGGACACAGAAGCCAACCTGAAAGAGCTCCCAATGGTCAAAGCTGGAACAATTTGAGCAAAAAAATAAATAACATAGAATCAGATTACAAATCAAAGTACAAAACAGGTATACATACTGATATAGATAAATGGTTGAATAAAGAAATACATGGGGGAGAAGAGACAAATCTTCCTTATAAAATATCAGATAATATATATAGATACTGTTTCCTCTGGGAAGTGGAACTTAAGCCCTCCGCCCACTTGGAGGTGGGGCAGACTTAGTGACTCACTTCCAAAGAACAGGTATAGAAAGGGAAAAATAGTAACTTTACTACTTAACCTGGCAAACACTACCTTAACCAAGTGATCAAGGTTAATATCATCAGTGATGTTATGTGGATATCATATGTCCCCTGAAAATGAAATGATGGTATTCTGTGGCATTCTTTCCAAAAACACATAACCTTTGTCTAATAATGAGAAAAACATCAGACAAACCCAAAAGGAGGCACATTCTACAAAATAACTGACTAGTACTCCTCAAAATTGTCAAGGTCATGAAGACAAGGAAAGACTGAAACGTCAAAGACCAGAGGAGACTAAGAGAGATGACAACTAAGTGCAATAGGTCACCCTAGATTGGATCCTGAAAGAGAAAGGTGATATGAATAGAAAAACTGTAGAAATTCCAAACAAAGAGAAACAACAGAAAAAATAACCAAATGGGACTACATCAAACTAAAAAGCTTCTACACGGCAAAGGAAACCATCAACAAAATGAAAAGACAACCTAACAATTGGGAGAAGATATTTACAAACCACACATCTGATAAGGGCTCAATCTCCAAAATATATAAAGAACTCATGCATCTCAACAACAAAAAAACTAACAACCCAATTAAAAAACACACAAAAGACCTGAACAGACATTTCTTTAAAGAAGATATACAGATGGCCAACAGGCACATGAAAAGATGTTCATCATCATTAACTATCAGGGAAATGCAAATCAAAACTACAATGAGATATCACCTCACGCCCATCAGAATGGCTATAACTAACAAGACAGGAAACAACAACCCTCATACACTGCTGGTGGGAGTGCAAACTGGTCCAGCCACTATGGAAAACAGTACAGAGATTCCTCAAAAAATTAAGGATAGAACCACCATACGATCCAGCTATTCCACTGCTGGGTATTTATCCAAAGAACGTGAAAACACCAATGCGTCAAGATACATGCACCCCTGTGTTCACTGCAGCATTATTCACAATAGCCAAGACTTGGAAGCAACCTAAGTGCCCATCAAGGGACAAATGGATAAAGAAGATGTGGTATATATACACAATGGAATACTACTCAGCCATAAGAAATGATGAAATCCAGCCATTTGTGACAACATGGATGGACACTGAAGATATTATGCAAAGTGAAATAAGTCAGAGGGAAAAGGTCAAATACCATATGATCTCACTCATTAAGAAGTAGATAATAACAACAACATCGAGATAGAGATTGGATTGGTGGTTACCAGTGGGGCAGGGGGAGGAGGGCAAAAGGGATAATTAGGCACATGTGTGTGGTGATGGATTGTAATTAGTATTTGGGTGGTGAACATGAGAACATGATGTAATCCATTCAGAAATAGAAGTATAATGATGTACATGTGAAATTTATACAATGTTATAAACCAATGTTACCACAATAAACAAAAAAAGAAAAAAAAAGAAGAAAGAAATCCAAACAAAATCCGGAGTTTGGTTAAAAATAATGCATCAATGTTAGTTTCTTAGTTTGACAAATGTACCATGTAAGATGTTAACAACAGGAGAACCTGGGTGAGAAGTATATAGGAATTCCATGTATCATCTCACAACTTTTCTGTAAATCTAAAATTATTACAAAATAAAAAGTTCTTTTAAAAAAGATTCCTCCAAAACATCCCATCATTTCTCTCCAAAAAAGTCAATGTTATGAAAAACAAAATTTTAAAAAATGTTCAAAAGGGAGCACTATATACTTACTAGAATGGCTAAAATCCAAAAAACTGATAAAACTAAATGCTGACAAAGATGTGGAGCAAAAGGAACTCTCATTCACTTTTGGTAGAAATGCAAAATGGTACAGCCACTGTGGAAGACGGTTTGGCAGTTTCTTACAAAGCTAAACATTATCTTACCATATGATCCAGCAATCACACTCCTAGGTATTTATCCAGTTGAACTGAAAATTTATGTCCACACAAAAACCTGCACATGAATGTTTATAGCAGCTTTGTTCATAATTGTCAAAAACTAGAAGTGACCTAGATGTCCTTCAATACGTGAATGGATAAACTGTGGTACATCCATACAATGGAATATTATTCAGCAATAAAAAGAAATGAGCTATCAAGTCACGAAAAGACATGGAAGAACCTTAAATAGATATTGTTAAGCGAACGAAATCAGTCTGAAAAGGGTACACAGTGTATGATTCCAATTATATGACATTTTGGAAGAGGCAAAACTATGGAGACAGTAAAAAGATCAGTGGCTGCCAGGGGATGGGGGAGGGAGGAAAGGACGAATAGGTGAATGTACTTTTTTTGAATAGTGGACTTTTAGGGCAGTGAAACTATTCTCTATGATACTGTAATGGTGGATAAATGACATTATGGATTTGTCATAGAAGTTTACAACATTAAGAGTGAACTTTAATGGATGCTGATTTTCAAAAGTAATTTAGGAGGTTGGGGGATCCCAGAAAAGAATGCAGACTGTGACAAGAGAATTTAACTGTACTACAAATGTGTGAAACAACCTCACTGAAGGGGGTGGGGAAAAGATGCCGACCTAGGTAACTTCGGAAATGAATAAAGTCTGTAAGACTAAAGGCAAAGGAACTGTACATGAGCATTGCACTTCTAGTTGATAAAACTGTTTTCCATGGGAGCACAGGTTAACAATTCTGATACTGCTATACATGTATACCAAAATTGAACAATTAAGTGAATGAACAGTGGATGGTGGAAGCCAAGTTTCTCATTGTTGAAGTGGAAATTCACAAATCAGCAAGGGAGGAGGCTAGAATGATCTATGTGGTAATGGATTCGAGTTGGAGATATCAGTAAGAACTCATGTTTAACTTAATATAGACACAGATGGCTACATATAGACATATTCATAGATATGTCTATATGTATAAGTTAGCATACACATATGTATTTCTTTGCTTTGTTCCCTGAGAAGGCCTAAAAGAAATGACACCCCAGTAGCAAGGAGAACATTTAGCCCCCAGATCTTGGTTTCTAACACCATTCTCTAATAAAAGAAACCAGAGATTCTTGGAGAAATGGCTAATTCTAGCCCTATGACAAGAAATATACCAGATGAGCCTAGAGCATCTGTAGTGTCAGAAAGTAAACAAGTGCTCAAAAATAAATAAATAAAACCACACACACACACACACACACACACACACACACACACAGATGTAGGTATGTTAAAGGGGCACAGGAGCCAACTGAAAGAGCTCCCAATGGATAAAGCTGGAACAATTTGAGCAACAAAATAAAGTAGTATTGGAATAAAACTCAAAGTATAATATAAATATCCTTCAGTCTATACTGATATAAATAAATACTTGACTAAATGAATAAATGGGGAAAGAGACAAATCTCCCACACAGAAGAAATCCAAATAAATTATGTAGATACTCCACCCCAAAGGACAGGGAGCATCACTCCTCACTCTTGAAGTGTGGGCTGCACATAGTTACTTTCTTCCAAAGAGGACAGTATGGAAAGGGGAAAAACAGAGTAACTTTACAGCGCAGACACCTGACCAACACTGCTTCGGCCAGGTAATCAAAGTCAATATCAACAGTCATAAGGCATGTTGATAGTACCCTTCATATGATGTGATGAAAATGGTACTTTATTTCTATGATCTTCCTCCCCAAAACTCGTAACTCCAGTCTAATCATGAGAAAAACATCACATAAATTCCAAAAGAGGGACATCCTACAATATATTTGACCAGTACCCCTACTATAGATTTGAAAGTTTTTAAAATTTGAAAAAAAAAAAAAAAAAAAGGTGGTGGTGGGGGCGTCACATCTACCTTCCTCCCCAGTCAACACAAACATAAAACTATCATTTTTCCAAGATTCTTAGTTGAAGACTTTCCAAATCAGTCTGCTGAGATATTGCTCACACCCAAAGACACAGTAACTCAGCCAACTGGTTAGTTATGGAGTCACGCACCGCATGACAACCTTTCGGTCAATGATGGACCACACGTGGTCCCATTAGATGAGTACCATATAGCCTACGTGTGCAGTGGGCTATACCATCTAGGTTTGTGTAAGTACACTCTATGACGCTCACACAACAATGAAATTGCCTAATGACGCATTTCTCAGAACACATCCCCACCGTTAAGCGACACATAACTGTATATTGTCTTTATCACATAGAGAAGACTATACCAGTTTTGGCCAACAAATATTTTTTGACCACCTTCTTTGTTCCAAGCATTGTTTGAGGCACTGAGGTAACCTCACAGAAAAAAATCTCTGCTCTGCTTTCACTTCTGTGAGGACACCAGACAATGTACAAGCAAACAATAAATGACCTATCAGATAGCAATAAACGCTATGAAGTAAATAAGAAAGGAAAGTGAGGTAAAAGTGACCAAGAGGGCTACTCTAATTGGGAGCTTAGAAAATGCCTCTTTAAGGAGATGACATTTGAGTTGAGACCTGAGTGGAGCCTGCATACAAAGACAGGCTTGAGGTAGGGGTAGAGTGGGGTGGGGAGTTCCAGGCAGAGAACAACACACCCAAAGGCCAAAAGAATAAGCTCAATGTGTTTGAGATTTATCAAGCAGGCAGGGCAACTGCCCTGATAGAAATGAACCAAGTAACATATTCTACACTCTGCAGGTAAGACTACCAGAATCATTTAAGAATCTCAAACCCCTCCAACACTGACCACCAGGAATTCATCAATCATAATTAGATCAAGATCTTAATTTTATGCTCTCCCTGAGCCCCTGCCCCGGTCACAGCTGTCCCTCTCCCATATGGTAAACAGCATATTTTTGAACCTCTTCATCTTCCCTCTAAAAACTATGCCTATCATTCATATTTCATCATGTCTCTGATAGAGGTATAAAAAAACAAAGGAGAGTCTACCCAGAAACTGCTCCTGAATTCTAACAGATCCCATTACTTCATATAGTACAACCATAGGTTAAGCGCAAAGGCCCTGAAGACACACTAACTTGGGTACAAATTCAGGTTCTATCAGTTGTATGATTTTGGGCAAACTGCATAACCTTTCTAAGACTCGGTTTCCTCATCTGTAAAAAGCCGTGAGGATTAAAAAAGATACAACGTGGCACCCAGTGAGTATTCAATAAATGTTAGCTACTGATAGTAAAGTATTTGAGTGTTTATTTTGTTCAAAGACCAGAGCTGGGCCACAGGGATTACAGAAACTACAATTAGCTACAGCAAATCGTTTGAGAGATAAAATTGTCAAACTCTCTTAGGTCAGTGGCTTTGTCTTTTTCTGGCTCACTAGTGCATTCCCAGAATCTAGAACAATGTTTAACACACAGTAGGCATCAATCTCCATATTTGTTGAATGAATAAATGAGACTCCATTATGTCAAAGGAGCACAAGAAAGCCTGGCTTTACCTCAATATAAAGAAAAGCTTTCATTCCCCATCAAGATTTTTAACAATATCCTATAAAGCACTCTTAAAGATGTTTATTATTTTTAATTGCCTCACCAAAACCTAGGACAGTACTCATAATATTAAGGTACTCAAATCTATTGCAATTAAAACTCTGCTACTAAAATTGAGCTGCCAGTTGTAGGAGGCTATACCACTGTTCATAATTCAAAGTTGATGGTCAAAACTTTAAAAGTAATAAAGTGTAACATATATTAATTGTTATGGAATATCTTTGCTTGCCACTGCCTGAATGAACAGGCTTTAAAGCCTTGTGTAAAATTTTTTTCTTGTGAGTTTACCAACTAGGTTTAATTTATGCTGGCAAAATAAATTGATTTCACTTTTCTCCAGATAATTAAATTTTATAAAAACAACATATATGGTTTGTCCAGTCACTTAAGAAAAGTCTAAATCTTTCATGATTTCTTAAAAGTTTCCAAAAAATTGTTAGCTTAATTTATGGGCTCTTTAGGCCAAAGAAGGACTTTTCAGGGTGATGAAAATGGAGAAAGGAGGAGTTCACCTCTCTAAAAATGAGTTTTCAATTACTATAATTACGCATAAAATAAGACAGGCAGCATTTCTGGGCCAAGATTTGATGCCGTGGTTCCCATGAGAATTAAATCAGAACCATGCATAAATTTGGGGCAAGTTCTGCAAAAACCACTTCACCCTCTATTGATGCCGCATGAAAAACTCATTGTTGAGATTCATCAAAACGAATATATTTTCTAACACCCAGTAGCCACTCTGGCAACATCACTTTCATCCTTTTCTATCCCAGAAACGAAACGGGAGGCATTTAAATTTTGCCTGACAATGACCACGATTGCAGGGTAGCTATCTCAACAGCCAAAGAGCTTAGCGTAAGAGCTAAAAAGTAGGAATCTAGTTTACCGAAGCTCCACCTTAAAGAAGCAAGGCCTGCTTAACCTGCTAACTATTGTATTGGCCCCCAAAAGCTTCAGAGCTGGAAAAATACCTGAACTCTACTGACACCTTTTGAGAGAGAAAGCCAGGCGTCAGGGCGGAGCGGTATGATCTGAATCGTTAAAATCGCAGCAAGCCGGCAGGGAGACAGGTGCGCGGGCAGGCCCCGGGGCCGCTGTCCTTGTCACGCTCTGAGGCGACCAGGCCCTTCACCACCCCCACAGCCCTCACAGGCTTTGATTCCCTCATTCATTCATTTGACAATTACGCGAGGGGCACCGTGGCAGGGCCGGCTCGCAGGGCCCCCGCCCCAGTACCGGAACACCCTCAGCCGCCGGGCGCGGCCCTGCGCCGCCCGCCGGCCCCCTGCGCTGCCGCCCGCCCCCGCCGCGGCGCGCTCCGGTCACCCGGATCCCAGCCCCGGCCTCCGCCGCACGCGAGCGCCCACGCCCCCCGCCCTCCCAGCAGCGGGTGCCCCGGCCTCCGCCCCGCTTCGCCGCCTCAGACCCGCCTGGTTCGTGGGGCGAGGGAGGCGCGCGTCCGCGGACGCCCCCCGCCCGGGGTTCAGGGGCTCTCCGCGCGCGCGACGCCTGGATCCGAGGGCCTAGGCGGGGTAGGTCGGGCCCACCGCCCACTCACCTCCGCCGGGTCAGAACCGAGGGGCCTGCTCTAAGCCGTTTGAAACCGCTTGGGCCGCCGCACACCCCGCAGTGTCCTCGTTGTTTATTGGTTCTCGACGGACCGCCCATCGCCCTCTTATTGGTCCATTTGAAAGGGCTGTGGGCACGCGCCGCCCGCAGCCTTAAAGGGGCCGCACGCAGCCGTGTGTCCCTCAGGACCCGGCGCTCCTGCTCGGGTGGGGAGAGTGTCCCCGGAGTGAAAGCTGCTCACGACCCCGGAAAGAAGGGCAAGAGGTGTGTGGAGAGCTGTGCATCCCCGGGCGTCAGCATGTTTGCTTTATTTAATAATGGATATTTAAGCTGCTGTCAACGCCTGACAATTTTTTTGAGTCATTTCATTCACCAGATATTGATAGTGCAGCTAAGGGCGTGACGGAAACAAGAGAGGCAGCTGGGATATAGTGGAAAGAGAGTGAATGGAGCCAGGACGCTGGATTCTGGTCTTGGACCTGTTCTGAGTAAACCACTTTTCTCAGTAAATCATCTGCAGCTTAGTTTCCTCATCTGTAAAACGGGATAACAATGTTTCCCTTACAAGCTGAATGTGATGATTTAATATAACTAATTGAATGTCTAGGAAAGGCCTTTGAACAGTAACACATTCTGTAAATGCTTAATACTCCTGTTATAAAAATGAGAGGCTTGGTTAATATGATCTCTAAAATTCTCGTTTAGCTCTACATTCGTTGTTTCTTATAAGGTCCTTACTTCCGAAGAATTTGCAAACTACAGTGGTCAGAGGAATAAAACATAGAGACTAGTCACTAAAATTCAAAACAGTATAAGAACTGTATAAAATAAAAGCTATAGATGCTTAGTGAAGGGAAAAATTTGGTGAGGAAGGATCTGTAAAGGGGATGGACTTTTAATCTGGGATTTAAAGGATATGTAATTACCAACAGGCTGAAAAATGGAGAGGGGACGGGTAAAAGTAATAAAATAATTTTTTTTTATTGATCAAATTGGCAAAGATTAAAAAGTTTCACAACCCTTGCTTGGCCAAGAGTTGGAGAAATAGATACTAAAACTCACTGTTGGTAAGAGTATAATTGGTGCAAACTTTTAGGAGGACAATTTAGCAGTTATTAAAAAGTAAAATGTACATAATCTCTGGCCCAGTAATGTCACTGTTATGAATTTGTCCTACGGATCTATGCATGTAAGCATAGAAAAATGTACAAAGACATTCACTGCAGCACTGATAGAAAAAAAAAACAACCTGGAAATTACATATTCATCAATAGGGCACTTGTTACATAAATTATGGTATATCCATTCAACAGAATACTATGTAACTGTTAAAAAGAATGTGGTTAATCTATATGTGCTGGTTAGAAAAACACACAAGCAGCTAGAAGGATGTGCAGCTATGACATACAACTATCTACTGGGGCTTTGGGGGGAAAAATAAATAAATAAAATTATAAAAAAAAAAAAGAAAAACACACAAATTTTATTTAATTGAAAAAAGGCCAGTTGCAGAAAAGCATATATGGAATGATTTTATTATATATGGTTATAAATGTATGTGTATTTGTGTTCATACCTGAAAATGATTAGAACATTCCTGGAATTTCAAGAAATCAATAGGAGTGGGACTCACTAGGGAGGGAAATGAATTATTTACCATTGACATGTTAATATTTTTTAATAAAAGGAGCAGGGAGAATGTGTAGTAGCAGGAAAAGTATGGGCAAAGGCACAGAGACAAGAAAGTGCATTGTGTGTAGGGAATTGAATATGTGGGTTTGATTTTAGAACAGGGTTCATGTTGGGAAGTAGTGGGACACAAGATTGACAGAGAAAGTTAGGAACAATTCTTGAAGAGTATTGAATACTAGGGTAAAGAATTTATACTTTAAGTAGGCAGTGGGGAGCTATTGAAGGTTTCTGAGCAAGGGAGTGACAAAATCAGAATTACACTTTAGGAAAACTCATTAGCTTGATTGTCTAAAATAGGTTCGAGTTGGGAGCCCAGTTTGGAGTCTCATATGAGGTAACAGCAGTGGAAATGATGAGAACAGATTCAAGAAAGAGTGAAGGATTTGGCAACCGACTAGATTAGGTACAAAGAGGGTGGGGCCCATTTAGGGAGATGAGTCAAAGAGAGTGCCAGGATTGGAGCCTACGGACTGGGAGGCAGTGATTGCCCAAATGGAAGTAGAAAGTCAGGAGAAGCCAGTCTCAAAGGGAAGGCAAGAAGTTTATTTTAGACCTGTTTACTTTTAGGTCCCAATGAGACATTCAAATGGAATCATCTAAGTAGGCCCAGGAAATACAGGATGAGAGCTGTGAGAAGAGATAGGACTCAAGTGATATAGACTTAGGAATCACCTCCATAGAGTGAAAAGATGAAATGGTAGTAGACCACAGAGTGGGAGAGTGGAGAGAGTGAAAAGATGGGAGATGAGGACAGATCCATAGGTAGGGGAAGGAGAAAGGAACCAGTCAGAGCAAAAAGTTCACAGTGACCTTTTGAGAAATGGATTAGGAATATATAGAAATAGTCTTCTTCAGTCATTGGTCATTGGCATGTTTACTTTATTTAAATATTACCAGAAATAAACTGAAGATTACATTTAAGGAGAGGGTGATGGTAACCTGGAATTTGCTCAATAAAGGATGTGTGGAGTCTGGATCCTGGAGAATTTTAGAACAAGATGGCAAAATCCCTTTTTGTCTTATATGGTTTAGATGCAGCCCTACTAGAAGGTGGGCATGAGATGTCTGATTCCATTCATTTATTCACTCATTCATTCAACAAATATTTATTGGGCACCTAGTATATGCAGGGACTGTTCTAGGCACTTGGGATAATCAGTGAACAAAACAGACCAAAAAAAAAAAAACCCCTCCTTTTATGGTACTCACTTTATAGTGAGGAAACGTAGACATTCAACACATAAATAAATTATATAGTATGTTATTAGACAATATGTGCAATAGGAAAAGAAAAAAGTATAAAACAGGGTAAGAGGGATTGGGAAGTACAGTTGGAAAGAGTATAATTTCATAAAGGGTGGTCAGAGTAGGTTTCATTAAGATGACATTTGTGCAAAAACTTGAAGAAAGCGAAGGAGTTAGCCATGAGTATATCTAGAGGAAGAAAGTGCCAACCAGAGGGAACAGCTATGCAGAGACCCTAAGTTGGGAGCATGCCTGGCAGGTTTGAGAAACAGGGAGAGGCCTGTTTAGCTGGAACAGAGTAGTTGGCAGTAGGAGGGTAATAGGAGATGAGTTCTGAAGGATAATGGAGGGAGGGGATTGGCAGATCCTGTAGGGCCTTGTAGAAACCTAATATAGTACCTTGCCTGTAGTGGGTTTCCAGTAAATGTTTGGCCAGTCATCTTTTGCAGTCCAGGATTATCATCAAATAGCATTCATCTCTGTATTTATTAGAGTGATATATGTGGCTACTTTATTCCAGGGACCTCTCAATAGTTCTACATAAGGAAGGTATTAATAGGGCAGTGAAACCCTTGTGGGCTTAGAGATTAAAGTGAATGCTGTATTTTGCAACGGGAAGCAGGAAACAAAGGCCAAACACTGTGGCTGCTGAATAACTGTGCTGGGCATTTCTGAAAAGCCTGCTAGGGTTGGGACAATGCTCACGCCCTCATAATCACAAGCTGCATTCTGGTTGAAACATCTCTACCATGAGATATGGATCCATATTTCCAGCCTAAGAAGAGCAGCATCAATGGTTAACTTCCTTTCAGCTTTCAGTCCAGGTACCCTCTGCATTATTACCTGGATTTAGCAGTGGTGACATTAACACAGATCTCAAGTGGCTGTGGGTCTTAGTCCCTTGACCGACCTCCAAGACTGCAAAGCCTATTCCAGCTTGCAATGGTTGCATTTAATAGGTGCTGGTTGAATGAATGAAGCCTTCTTTTCTTTTCTCATAGCCCATTTTCCCATAGTCCCCAACATACAGGCTGTCCAAGAACTGACCACAGAAGCATCAGCCCCACCACAGAGGAAGCAGGCAGAAGGCAGAGATAGGGACCTCGTTAGCAGGCTGTCAACAGGCTTTTAGGGGCTGGAGGGAAAACCACTGAGAAGGGCAAGATAAGTGTGAGTTCTTGGCTCTTTGTGTCTTGTAAAATGAAATAAGAAGATTGTGTAGCTTGGGGCTAACTTCAGCTTGGGTTTTTTTTTTTTTTTGTGAGGAACATCAGCCCTGAGCTAACATCCATGCTAATCCTTCTCTTTTTGCTGAGGAAGACCGGCTCTGAGCTAACATCTATTGCCAATCCTCCTCCTTTTTTTTTTTTTCCCCAAAGCCCCAGTAGACAGTTGTATGTCATAGTTGCACATCCTTTTAGTTGCTGTATGTGGGACGCGGCCTCAGCATGGCCAGAGAAGCAGTGCGTCAGTGTGCGCCCGGGATCCGAACCCGGGCCGCCAGTAGTGGAGCGCGCACACTTAACCGCTAAGCCACGGGGCCGGCCCCAGCCTGGGTTTTAAACTCAGACCCTTAATTAGGCTGTCTGGATCTGTTTTAACGTCACGTCAAGGAGTCCAAAGTTGTGAGTTGGAGCCTTGACTGGAAATAAAACTCTGTTCCCTGTGCTGAGCTCTGCTTAGCCTCTGCCAGCTGGTTAACAGGAGAATGATCTGGAGAGAAAATAAATGGGCAAGAGAGGGAATGTTTCAAAACAAAGGTTGCCTGAAACATCCCCAAACACACATTCTTTTAAGTGGATTAGTTGAGTCATCTTCACATATGAAGAAAAGACATACTTATAGACTATTTCTTAGCCTTAAAAAGGGCTCAACCATGTTTCTTTAATCGTTATGTCCATAAGTAGAAATAACTAAAGCTTACCGGACGCCCTTGAATGTCAGTGCATTAGAACCTTGTGCACCCTCAGCCCTTGTAGATGCTTTTTCTAAGTTCCTATGCAGCATGGACTTTCTGTTTTCTGCAGGCCTAGGTTTTGGTGAAAGCTTCAATTCATGCCATGGAGACGTTTCTATGGGCCACAGAGATCTTTTCATCTTAGGTTCCACAGTTGGTTCATACAATATAGAAAGAAGGACAGTGACTATATTTTGAACGTAATTAGTTTGCAAAAATATGTCCAGTTTGTTAGAATTTGACTCATCATCTCCCTGCTTATCATAAGTTGCAAGTTTTATATCCAGAGAACCAGACAAGGAACTCTCAACCCTCATTTCATCCCCAAGATTTCCTGGAAGGAAGATAAATACAAGTTTCGGGCTAGAAATGACCTTAGCAATCATCCGGTTCAGCTTTTTCATTTTACTGATCAGGAAACTAAAAGCCAGTGCATTTTCATAACCTAAAAACAGGGTGCCAGTCCTTGGTGCTGTTACTAAATACTCATTTGCCAACAGCTGCATTCTTGTCAAGAGCTGAGCCATTGGGCCCAGCCCTGTTCTCCTCTCCCATCTCCTGCTGAAGTGACAGGACAGTCACAGGTTAGCAGGACCTCTAAGGTTCAGGCAGTGAATGCCTGATTAAACTGGCTGACGTGGTCACAAGGTGGCAAAATGCATTCACCCAGAAACATCTCGTTTTCCAAGCAAATGGTGTGTGTTCAGTGCATTCATTTTTTCTTCCCATTTGAAAAGTTCTTCCTGGGTTTCCAGCTCAGGTGGTCATTGTTCATGGCCTGGCCCATAACCCTGAGGCTTTGGGAGGGGGCACTTCCTACAGGGATATAGGCTGATGCTTTAGGCTGAATTTCACTGCTTAAAACGTCCTTCTTGGGGGCCGGCCCCATGGCTTAGCAGTTAAGTGCACGTGCTGCGCTACTGGCAGCCCAGGTTCGGATCCTGGGTGCGCACCGACACACCACTTATCTGGCCATGCTGAGGCGGCATCCCAAATACAGCAACTAGAAGGATGTGCAACTATGACATACAACTATCTACTGGGGCTTTGGGGAGAAAAAGTGAAAAAAAGGAGGAGGATTGGCAATAGATGTTAGCTCAGGGCCAGTCTTCCTCAGCAAAAAAAAAAAAAAAAAAGAGGAGGATTGGCATGGATGTTAGCTTAGGGCTGATCTTCCTCACCAAAAAAAAAAAAGAAAGAAAATGTCCTTCTTTCTCTGTTGTGAGTTTTTTTTTGAAAAAAGAATGGTGGAGTGAGGGGATGGTTGTCCTTGGCTATTCCACTTGTTTTTGTTCTAGCACACCTATCCCTCACCAAAGTTGGAAGAAATATACAGTGTCATTTATACTCAGATCTCTTGTCATTAAATACAAGAGTCTTCAGTCTTTCTTGCTTTCTTTTTCTTTGTTCTTTTTGGGGGTGGTGGTGTTGCTAGACTCTAAGCTCTGTTGTCAGGCTTGGGCAGTACCTGGGCCATGGTAGGCAATGAATGAATGAATGAACGAATGGGAACATTATTCTATGAATGGTGTGTGGTTTAGAAAGTCAACTATTGAGCCTTGATGTCAAATTCTATATCTGGCATTGAGACTTGCATGATTCCCACTCTTCATTGAGAGGTATCATGTCCAGAGAACCTGAGAAGGGAATCCCCAATTCCTTGCTCTAGCCTTGAGATGTAGTGGATGAGCTCTGAGAAGATAGCTTTTTAAAAATAAAAGGAAATTTAGTGTTCATTTGATCCATTCTCAGAGTAACTATGAAACTTGACAAAGAGAGCTAGTGGCAAATCTGAGACTGGAATTGGCTCTCCTGGTCCCCATTCTGGTACTTCTCTTACTACATCAGACAGTTTTGCCAGTGACCATCAGTGCAAAGCAAATTCAAGTTCTGTGACACTGAAGCCCTCATAGACCTAGCACAGGAATAGAAGATGTATGGTATACATGCCATGACACTTCCTTCCAGAGCCCAAAGGAGACGTCACTATTGATCATAACACTTTTCCCACTGAGTCTGGACAGGACCCTAGGCAGCCGCTACCAACTATTCAGAGTTGGCACTCGTAATGAAATCTCTAGAGGAAGTAAGGATTTCATAAGCCAATGAACTCTGGTCTTGACCTATGTTCTAAAGATGAGCTGAACCTCCAGCCAGGAACCTCACTGCCTGTATTGTACTTCACTGTCCCCACATCCCCAAAGGACTTAGAGGTGATGTCTGCAAGCAGGTGGGTCTGCCAGACAGAGCAGGTGCAGTTATTAGTCATGACTCCAAGCCAGGCAAGGTGATTAACAAAAGCTAAATTTATATTAAATTATCATAAAGTCCTAAAATACTGAACATAGTGGTTAAATAACTCCAGAAAGTCCAATCTCTCCAGTGAGTAACGTTAAAACCATTACACATGAGCGTGGGAGAATCACTTCCATTAGTTTAGGACAGAGAGATTCTGCTTTTTACATAGTAAATCAGTGCTCAAATAGATATTTCTTCAAATATGTCCTTTCTACATTCTGAGCAGCCCAAGTGCAATAAGATCTTCCCCCTTCCCAATCAAGAAAATGCCACTTTTCTGCTTTCCCCCAGTCCCCAACCGTGAGTCTGAAGACTCTAAGTGCCCCTTCTTTTACTGCCCTGTCAAGTGTCAAATGTCCCCCTCTCCTCCTGGAAGTGGCACCTCACCTTTCCCACTTCGTGTACAGGAAAAGCCTTCTTGGCCTGGCCTGGCTGTCCCGTGTAGGCCCAGACCTGGGGCTGACGACTGAGAGCAGGGCTAACGGCTTCGCACCTGTCTCTAGCAGTCTTAGAATTGACCAGAAAAGGTTTGTTCTTATCCTCCTTTCTCACTCACATGTTTGGTAGCTGATTTCTCAATACCAATAACCACAGATGTTTCAAATCAGGAAACTTCCCCTAGAAACCCTCCCCTTCATCCTCAGCCCCTGTTGTCCTCTTCTGTCGCTTCCGATTCCGGGGTGGGAGAGATCTGGATCTGCCCTGGGCTGAGAGGGCTTCATCAGGGGTTCTCTCTGCCTTTCTACTCCTTGCCCCCCACTTTGCATCTTTATTTAGCCCTCCTCACCACAGGTGCTACAGGGCTAGGTCAGAAAAAGCAAATTAGGCCAAAAAAAAAAAAAAAAAAAGAGCTAGGCAGAAGTTTTAAGACAAAAAAAAAGTCTCAACTCTCCTGATACTAGTATGAGACACGTGCCTTTTGTGGGAATAAGCATGACCCAAGTGATGGCATCTCAGCATGGAAAGCAAGTCACTTAGCTGAGAAGAGAGCTGGAATGGGAACTTCACCACGCATAGCCAAAGGCTCCCTGTCCACTAACTTAGATCCCTGAGCACTTGAGAGAGAACACAGGAGGGTCAACCTCATGGATACTTCCCTTTAGGCCCTGGCTACCCCAAGTCTCTGACCTGATTGCTCTTCCTGACCGTTTATGAAAACTTCCAGCCCGTCTTTGAAAAGCTGTTTCAGGATCTCTGTGCTCAGAATCCCAGAGGAGGAGGGAGAGAGGGGCAGAACACTAGGTTCAGGTGATACGTGGCGTGTGGTCTCGGCAGCGCTTCTTAGATGTTGCAGAGACTCCGTCCTTGGGGCCCCTCATTCACTCAAGCCACTAGCTCACAACCTGGTTACTGAGAGTCAAAGACTTAGAAAAGGTACTGGCCAGTGGTGGCACCAGGAGGGAATTCATATCAGCCAGCTGCCATGTGATAGGGCCCCCAGTTGTCTGAAGGCAGAAACGGCTCCAGACATTCTAGCAGAACAGCTTGAGCCACACCCGGATCTCACCAGTTGAAAAAACAGCAACTCTTAGAGTGAGAATAAGATCCATTGCCAGCAATGGACAGGACATCCAGGCCCAACTACCCCTAAAAGCTTTTTCATATTACCAATGCACTTGAGGCTGGAGGTTTCCCAGATGCCCATACCAGCTGGGCTGACTCCTCCTCCTCCTCCCAGCCTCTATCCTTCATCTCTCCCTTTACCCTTGACCCCCTGCCCAAGCCCCTGGTGGGCAAGTTCTCTCAGAGAAGCAGTCAGGCCAGCTCCGATCGGGGAGAGTGCAGTCTTGGGTCATTAGCTCTTGTGGAGCAGGCACCGAGGGTACCAGGGGAAGGGGAGGTGGAGCTGTGTACTGATGAGGAATCATTACTGAGCCTAGTTTCAGGGGGCTCAGGACGGAGTGCAAGAGGCGAGGTTCACGGTAAAATCCAGGTCTAAGTTCTTGGGATGCGCCATCATGTCTTGTGCACAGGTGGTTATGGACTCAGGCGGAAACAACTCCCGTGGAGGGCTTGGGAGCGGTTATGGGGTGGGAGGAGGAGAAGCAGGACGAGCACACAGGAAGGAGGCCTGTTGTATAAGCGAGCACAAGGACTGAAGTCCATACAGGAGAAGGAACAGGCAGGGAGGGGAGGGAACGTGGGCCTTTAGACCTGGCTCTCTGAGGAGAGCTTGCGTTCATGTTTCCAGCCTGTGTCTGGCAGAGAGCCCCGTCTTTCCGGAGTGGCTGTGGTATGGACACTGCTACACTCAGACTGCTCTTCCTGCAACAGCTGCTCCGTCTCTGTGTCATCCAGGGAGCCAGAGCTGGCCTGGATGGACACTGTGTCTGTCTTCATGCATACGTGATCCCGAAGAAGGCCCCCCCGTGAGCTGCGCAGTTGCTTGAGGTCATCCCACTCTGCATCATCCCCAGACAGGAGACAGATTCCCTCTACAATCTTGATCTTCTCCTTGGTATAGTTATGGTCAGGTCCACCCTAGGGCGGAGAGTGGGGAGACATGGTCAGTTGGTTGGTTCTCTATAAAGGATCTCATGGTGAACGAAAAAAGGAAATGGATGGGGTAAGAGTGGGTGTGAAGAATGCAAAGATCCCACAAACAAATGGGGAAACTTGGTCAGCACAAATATATGAGGCTTAGTCTAAAAGGAGAGGAGCAGTAATAATTATTACTATTAGCATACAGGGAGGAGGGAGAACCATGGCTTCCAGTCCTGCATCAGCCACTCACTGGCCATGTCACCTTGGGCAAATTACTTAACATCTCTAAAACTCGGTCTCCACATCTGCAGTGTGGGGAGAATAACAGCATCCATATATAACCAACTGCTGTGAGGGTTAAATGAGGCCATACATGGAATGCAATTAGTAGGTGCTTGACACATAAGAGGCACTAAATCATGTTAGCTGTTGTTACATTGTTATTGTGGTTTGTTTATTTATTGGTGAGGAAGATTGGCCCTGAGCTAACATCTGTGCCAATCTTCCTCCATTTTGCATGTGGGTTGCCACCACAGCATGGCTGACGAGTAGTGTAGATTGTGCCCAGGCCAGCCCTGTTATTGTGGTTTATTAATGGGACATCATGCTGATATACATAATCAAAAGCAATTGACAAAAGCAATTAAATGTGCATTTATTCAGGATTTTAAAGTACTTTTGTGCTATTTTATTCTTAATTCTCTTCTTTCTAATTTTGTTAAGGAGAAAAGTTTTGGGAGGTAAGACAGGCAGGATCTAGAAAACCCTCTTATTTGGGTTCTACGTGTCAGCCACAGGGGTCCTGTAACCTATAAGCTTTTGTGGGAGGTTATTCTGGCTCTGCTCCCACGAGCTTTGGGGCCATTTCCAAGCAACCTGGGATGGTTCCAAGGACAGCCTTAAGTTCTACTCAGCTTTCTCCCTTTATGGATTCCTCAAAGGGTAGCCTTACTCCTGGTTTCTGGGGGTTACCAACCAACATGCCACCACTGCCAGGAGAAAATGGGCCAAGGCTTGGGTTCTGTCCCTGGGACAGCATCCCTGCCAAGAGCCCTGCAACTGCTGCCCTATTTTAGTAACAATTCAATTCCACAGATATTTATTGAGCCCCTACATTAAGCAGGACACTTGGATGATTACACAGTATAAAACATGATCCCTGCCCTCTGGGAGTGACAGCTCCCTCCATCAAGTAGAAAGAGACACAGACAGCACACAAGCACCCATGCACACACATACACGTGCCCAGTCACCCAGCACACCCTCCAAGCTGAAGTTAGTGTAAGAGCAGATGCAGGCTACTCAGAGTCTTCAGCACCGAGACACACTAGGTAAGTTAGGGAGAGGTGGGGGACATGGCACTAGCAATTCGGGGGACACCACTCCCTCTACAAACACACAGGTACCTGAAATCAAGAGGAAATCAGAAGAGAAAGGGTGAAAGACTATCAGAGGGGTGAAAGAGCTGCTGAGGAAAAAGCATACAACAGAAGAAACAGGTCACATCGTTTTAAGTTCTAACCTGTGGCTCTTACTGTGGTTCTTTTCTGGGGCATTGGACACTCCAGGAACCCAAGAGTCTTTCTCTCAAAGATATTAAGCGAGAAGGAGTCTACCAGCCCTAAAACTGTAAGCTGTCCTTGCAGGTTCTGTTCTGGCTTGTGGTGGAAGTTTTTCATAAGGGAATTCATGGATCCAGAAAGCACATGATTATTATGTAAGGTGTATTCATTATGCCTAGGAGCCCTGGAGGTGTGAGGGCAGGTTCTGACTGTGCTAGACAGGCCAGGAGAGGAGACTGATTGGGGTCTCATAAGGGGTAACTTCTGAAGACAGGGTTACAAGATTTTAGAAAAAACGAGGGCCACATCAGACTAGGAAAATCTGAAATCCCAGGCTATAGATCCTGGTGGAAATGGGACTAATTTTTATGCCTAAACATTCAGCAAATAATTTTTCACTGAAGCAACAAAGGAGTTAAAAAAACAAAAGCACATAAACGTTCAGAATTCTAGAGAAATTTCTTAAGACTCTGTGATAAGAGGAAGAATAGCAAAAAGCCAGCCATTCCCAGCCATAGGTGCCAACAGCTTGGATCAGAGGTTAGAAAAGGGAGAGTCCAGGAGCTCTTGGGTTTTTGGGTGTTGTCTAGGAGTCCAGGGTTGTTTCAGAGGGGCCACAGCCTCACTGCAGGGGAATGACAACTCCAGGGGGGAAAGAATCTCTAAGCCTGGGAAAATGTCCCCTGGCAGGGAGGTGCCCACTCACATGCCTTCAGACCTAAACCTTCTGGAATCTGCTTTCTAACCTTGCTCTCACTGGGGTCCCTCAAGCTGGTCCCTCAGAGATTCAAGACCTCTCTAGAAACCCAAACCACATTCAGTTCTTCTGTTCTCTAGAACTTCCAAAGTGGTAGATGGGACTACCCAGTATCCCTTACTGATCTATTCAGGCAACTGAAGAATAATCGCCCCAGCCCCACCCCCAAAAACCTTGAAAATAAATTTTAATTTTTACCTCTTTCTTATAGCACAGTTGATTGTACATGGCTGGTTTGGGGATTGCTTCAATTTTCACTTCCTGAGTGGAAGTTCGGTAGGAGGGGTTGCTGTAGGTCAGGTTCCCCATTCCTGGATCAGTTAACTTGGATTTTTTATGTCTTTAGGAGGAAAGGTGATAGGAAATTAGTTCAGATCTTTTGGGGGGTGATATCTAGGGAAGTTGTAACACGAGTGTGGTAGGCAGCCTCTAAGGTGGCCTCAGTGATCTCCACCTCCCAGTACTCACACCTTCTGATTCCTCACCCCTCGAGTATGGGCTGGATCTGGTGACTCACTTCTGATGAACAGAATATGCATAAGTGATGGATACTAGATTAGGTTACAGAGAAATTTGTGGCTTCCGTCTTAGGCTGCCCTCCCTTCCTCACTCTCTCTTCCTCTTGCTCTGGGGGAAGCAAGCTGCCATGTTGTAAGTAGTCCTATGGAAAGGCCCACAAGGCAAGGAACTGATGAGGGAGGTCTCCAGTCAACAGCCAGCCACAGCCTGTGAGGAACTGAATCCTGCCAACAACTACATAAGTGCTCTTGGAAGGGAATCATTCCCCAGCCAAGCCATGAGATAAGACCACAACCCTGGCTGATACCTGGATTGCAGCCCAGGGAGAGACTTTAAGGCAGAGGCCCCAGCTAAGCTGCATCCAGATTTCTGACCCACAGAAACTGTGATATAATAAATGGTTGTCATTTTAGGTTGCTGAGTTTTGGGGTAATTTGTTACACAGCAATAGATAACTAGTACACTGAGCTTTAGAGTCAAGACAGATCTGTGTTTTAATCCCATCTCTGTAACTTACTAGGTGGGATCTTGGTGGACATAAACTAAACTTTCTGAGCCTCAAATCCTCATCTGTAAAGTGAGGAATAATAATCACTGTATTACAAGGTGGTGGTGATGTTGATATATATTCATTAAATGGTAACTATTATTGTTATTATTATTATTAGCAGGAGCCACTGTAGCAAAATCCTGACATTTTTGCTGCAAGCTCTGTTTAAAGCATTTGGGGGAAAACAGATAGAGAGAGGGTCATAAAAAGAAGATTCTAGGGTCGGCCCCGTGGCTTAGCGGTTAAGTGCGCGCGCTCCGCTGCTGGCGGCCCGGGTTCGGATCCCGGGCGAGCACCGACACACCGCTTCTCCGGCCATGCTGAGGCCGCGTCCCACATACAGCAACTAGAATGGATGTGCAACTACGACATACAACTATCTACTGGGGCCTTGGGGGAAAAATAAATAAATAAAATCTTTAAAAAAAAAAAAAAAAAAAAAAGAAGATTCTAAATTGAAAATGACACGCTTCACCTTCCCAGGATGATCCATACCGAGCAATGATAAATCAACCAGTATTGTAGTAAAGGGTTGTGTTTACGTGAAGAGAAAATCATTTCCAACTTCAATGGTTTGAGGTAGTGTGGGGCAGTGGAAAAAGCAAAGATGCTAGAGTGAGTCCCAGCTTTGCCTCTTCCTGTGTGATTTTGGGTAACACCCTCTGTGCCCTCAGCCCTAGTCTATAAAGAACATCCCAAGGGTTGCTGTGGTCATGAAATGAGGAAGCCATTTGAGCTGTCACTGGGGAAAAAAAGTATTTGGGTTTCTGCCCCTCCCTTCTGCTGCTCTGACCAGGGACCCAAGGGTCAGAAAGTGACCCAAAGTCCTTGAAATTAGGCTGGTCAGAGGTCAAATCTGTGGATATTCAGGAGATCTCAGACAGGCTAATGAGAACCAGTGAACACATGGCCCCTGCAGCAAGGTGGAGGTTACCTGTACAGCATCAAAGCTGCAATCACCACCAGAATCAGCAGAATACTGAGGAGTCCACCGATGACATAGCTGACATGAAGTCCTTCCCCTAGGAAGAACAGAGAGATAGTAGTGTGAGAAGTGGGAAAATGGAGGGCTCCTTTTGTAGGTGTTGGATCCCACACCATCTGAGGATAGCTGAGGCCTCCTTCTCAGAGGAGAGGCCACAGGAGGCGGGGATAGAGGACTGAAAAGAAACCTATGACTCTGTCAGCATCTCTAATCCCAGTTCCACTACTTACTAGCTGTGTGACTTAAGGCAAGATGCTTAACTTCTTTTTTTTTGTGTGAGGAAGATCAGCCCTGTGCTAACATCTGCCAATCCTCCTCTTTCTTTTTTTTTTCCTTTCTTTTTTTTTTTTGCTGAGGAAGACTGGCCCTGGGCTAACATCCGTGCCCATATTCCTCCACTTTATATGGGACGCCGCCATAGCATGGCTTGCCAAGCAGTGCGTGGGTGCGCGCCCAGGATCTGAACTGGCAAACCCCGGGCCGCTGCAGTGGAGCACACGCACTTAACTGCTTGTACCACTGGGCCGGCCCCAAGATGCTTAACTTCTAAGCCTAGGTTTTCTCATCAGTTAAATGTAAATAATAAATTGCTCATAGGGCTGGTAGAGGTTAAATGAGATGTGTATATATTTATACATATACGTACACACACATGCACACATATGTGGCTCAACAAATGCCTGGCATGTGGAAAGCACTCCATAAGTGACGGTTAACGTGATTATTCTTTCTATGGATTTAGTCTCAGAAAAGGGTTCATCAACCCCAAAGAGTCGCCATGAAGGTTCTGGAAGCTATCAGCGGAGACTTAGATTCCTTCCATCTTCTTTTTCAAAACAGTTGGGCACTCAGAGCTTACCTGGAGCAGCAGGTATGGCCGCATTGGAATGTGCACAAAGGCCCAGCTGGGCATCCTTTTCGGAGCATCTGTGGGGCACAGAAAACTGAATGTGAAGCCTACTTGTATTTGACAAAGATCTTGCCTTGCTCCAGGAAAGCGGGAAAGTCCTGTGATCAGGGTGACAGGCCTGGGAGTGGGGCTTTCAGATGTGAGACTGTACCAGATGGGAGGTACCAGAAGCACGGAGAGAGCAGGCCCAGGAAACACAGAGAAATCAGCATGAGTCACTGTCTTCAAGATGCTCTATTGTGTTTCAATGGATTTTAAAATATGTACTCTTCAAAAAGGAGAAACAGGATTAGGAGTGAGCTGGAAGTCTGCTGAAAGAATACTCAGGACATTAAGAGTAGGCTTTATTCAACTACCAGGAGGAGTTGGAAGAAGCTACCAGCCAAGCAAACCTGATTGGATAAAGATCGTCACAAGATCTAATTAGACCTCAAAAAAAAATTGTTTTTCTTCCCTTCATTCTTTCACAAGGGAATATGCAAGACATCCAGAGGGAGAGCCCAGAAAACTAACCTTAAATGCTAAGAAAGCAACTTCTTTGTGGCTCATTAGGAGCAGGCAATTAAAGGCATCTCCTAAAAGGCTAGAGAAAAGCTACTCGCAAGAGCATTTGAAACCACAACGTGTCGAGTGTTCAAATAGAACTCTGACAGCAAGAAAATATCTGAGTAGGGTTCAAAAGTTTTCTAAACAAACCTAAAGAAAATCAGATTAATAATGATTGACAGTACTTAACAGTTAGTGAGAAAGGTACATGTTTCTATCTGGGTGTTTGCTTTTCTATATAAACTCTTCTAAAAAAGAGAAAATGGGGCATATAGAATGAATTTGATCATGTGCATATCTTATAATTTTAGGAACATGAGTCTAGAGTTCTTATTTGGGATTATTAGTATGTTTCTGCTTTCAGAATTGAAATCAAGTGTGAACTATCTTTTGAGTTACAGTTGATATTAAAAGTAAAGAGACCAATATATTACAATGAAAAAAAATTGTTCTAATAGAAAAATGTCTAGAAAGATAGATATCAAAATAGTAAGAATAGGAAACAAAAACACTATCTTGAAAAGATATCTGCACCCCCATGTTCAATGCAGTATTATTTACAATAGCCAAGATATGGAAACAACCTAAGTGTCCATTGATGGATGAATGGATAAAGAAAATGGAGTATATGTATACAATGGAATATTATTCAGCCATAAAAAAAGAAGGAAATCCTGCCATTTGTGACAACATGGATGGACCTTGAGGGCATTATGCTAAGTGACATAAGTGAGACAGACAACGACAAATATTGTATGATGTCACTTATATGTGGAACTGAAAAAAAAAAACACAAAACCAACTCATAGATACAGAGAACACATTGGTGGTTGCCAGAGGTGAGGGGTAGGGGCTGGATGAAATGAGTGAAGATGGTCAAAAGGTACAAACTTCCAATTATAAGATAAGTAAGTCCTGGGGATATAACATACAGCATGGTGATTATAGTTAATAATACTGTATTGCCTATTTTAAAGTTGCTAAGAGAGTAGATCTTAAAAGTTCTTATCACAAGAAAAAAAATTTGTAACTATGTGTGGTGATGGATGTTAACTAAACTTATTGTGGTAATCATTTTGCAATATATATGTATATCAAATAAAAATATTGAGTAATTATATATGGGGATATGGGTACTTATTTCTTCTTTATTCTTATCTGTATTTCCAGATTATTTTTTGTAAAGTGTAAATAAAAAACATAGCTATAGAATTTCTCTAAATTGAATGTAACATCCTATTTCATCAATTTTAAGATGTGCATTTTTTCTATATTCTAACATCTCTGAAATAGGAATGTGTCTTACAATCAATGGCATCTCACAATTGCTGTTAGTCATGTTTTCAGTTTACTCTCTTAAATCAGGATGCATCTTAAATGGATAGCACCTTCAGTTTAATGAAATATGATATTTTACACTTGATTTGAGAACCGTTCATGGGTATGCTTGCTTATTTAATAATGGTGTGTGTGCATGTGCACACACATACATGCATGTGTGTCTGAGTATTAGAGGTCATTATAAACTAAGGCCATCACATCCCTAGGGATGTTCCAAGTCATAAAGCCACAGCCTAGAGACTACTGTGGCTTGGTGGCTTCCAAGTAAACTGTAGGGCAAGACCATATACTAAACCTATTATGTGAGAGCAAATGTCACAGAAAGAAAGGAAGGAGGAACGCCATGTAGGAAACTCCTGAGTGATTTCTCTCTAAAGCTGCTCCTAAAGCTTCTTGCCCTCAGAGCTAAAAAGAGAATCACTTGCAACAATCTACAAGTCTAAATATCATCTCCAGTCCCACATAGCAGGGACTGATGGCTAATGATGTGATCTCCCTCCCATCTGCCAGAATGATCAAGCTAGGACTATGGTCTTCTGCTGGCAGGAGATGGTGATTTGAATCAAAGGGCCCTAATCTCATTCTGAGCCCACCTACCTTCCTTCCACCTCCTCCAAAGATGTGCGGGTCCGGGTGGTAGAGGAACGCAAGGTGGTAGGTAGTGTGTTGGGTAGCACTGGGCTCCTTTCACTCATGCTGGTAGCCCTGGGAGCTGGGGGCACCAGGCCAGGTACTGGAGAGAAAAAGAGGACTGGAGTGGGCCACTGGGGCCCAAAATCTCTATATATGGTCCAAGAGTAGCATCCGGAGAACTTGACGAAGCAACCTTTTAGCTGCCCTAATCCTAGGCGTCCTCATTAGAGAGGCCCTTCTTAATACTGTAAATAACAAACTCACTGCTCCCAGTCACTCTGCTATAAGACCCCCTGAGGGAGATCCCACTGGAAGGACAAAGCTGAGGCTGCTGATCCCCTGCCCTTGCAAGGGCTCTGCTGTTCCAGGGAGCCATTCATTCCAGCTTACCAAGGGAGCAGGGCTGGCCATCGGGCTCATCAGGACAGGCACACACAAAGTCTGAGGCTCTGGCAAAGCAGAGGTGAGTACAGCCACCATTGTTCACACCACAGGCATTGGTCCCTGGGGGCAAAGCAGATGCTTGTCTGGTCTGGGACAGAATCAGGTCTCCCAATTTGACACTTCTCAAAGAAGAGGAGATTCAGGGCTACCCCGCTCCCAGGGACAGTAGGGGTATAACCACAGGGGGCTGAAAAGGTCTAAGAGCTTAAAATGTGAACCAAAAGGCTCTCCCGTGGCTCTAATTGTCTTGGTCATTAACAGTCCTTGGGGTGACCAACCAATCCCACTGATGGAAAGGAAGCAGGCTCAGGACCCAGGAGGCCACCTGTCTGCCGTTGAGGGGAAACCACAATGATATCCATGAGTCCTTCCACATTCGCCAACACCGTCTCCTTGTTCCGGCCTGAGTATTTGTCAACACGCTGGATTGACTTGGTCTGCCAGTCTGTCCAGTAGATCCACCTGTCCTGCTACTCAATAGAGAAACCCAAAAAAGAGTAAATATTATTCAACAGTCTGACTCCGGTACAGCCTCTGTGCCTCAGCATGTGCAGTTCCTCTGCCAAAACGCCCTCTTCATCTCTTATCCACCAGGTCAACTTCTGTGCATCCCCACATAACATATGGTCCAGGAAATCTCCCTTGATCTATGTAGAGTTTACCATTCTCTCCTGCTTGCTGTTCTGTGCCTTGTCCTCACTTCTACAAGTGAGTTTTGACACTTGATGGTCATTTGTTTACGTCTGTCCTCCCTGCCAGATTAAGTCCCTTGAGGACAGAATGTGTCTCATTCATCTCTCTATTTCCAGCACCTAACACTTAGTCCTCAGTCAGTTGACAGAGTGGCTCAATGAATAAATGAGTTTCATGCCTAGCAAATAGGAGTAAATTGTGGGGTCCTTCTAGGGTCCATGTTCTTCCGGGCCCTTCACTCAAAGCCCTGACCCAAATCCTCTGATTACTTCTGTGGGCAGCTGCCTTCTCATACAGTGATCCTGAGATTCTCAAGCAGGGGTGGGAAGGGGCAATGAAAGTGGTTCCCCTCCTGCCCTCGGGGTATACATCAGCAACCCCAGGGGAAACTTGTAGATTGAAAAACCATATTTAATATTATCCTGTAGTTGTATATTTGGAGTATGGGAAAAAAAAAAAGCGTATCATTAAGTAAAGCCAGACAAAATCTTATTGGCCAGTAGGATATAAGACAGAACATACATAGAGTGGATATTTGTCAAATAGGGACAAAGATGTTCAAATGATTGAGAATCCCCGTTTTGGCCCAAGGCTTGGTAGATCTTTTTTCCTTCCCCAAGTGATTTTACAGAGTTAGAACTCTCAACAATGACAGCTAATATGAATTAAAATGGTTAGAAATAACATGAATGGAGTGTCAGATACTGTGCTAATGCTTTCGGTATATTTCAGAAGGATACAATCATTAAACTCATTTATTTTATAGATAATAAAGCTTAGAGAAGTTCAGCATCTTGTCCAAAGTTACACAGTTACTTAATGACAGAGGCAGAACTTGAAGCCACAGAGCTGGCATGTTGGAGGTACTCAATCAATACTTAGCAACTGGCTAGCTGCCTCAAGACTCTGGCTCTCAGCTTCTCTATCCTACCGCCACTACATGAGCTGCCTGAGCTCAGATATTGGGACCACAGCATTAGGATCAACAGGGGAACTTCTTAAAATGCATTCTCCTGGGCCCAACCCTCATGAAGCAGATTCTTTATATTCAGGGCCCAGGAATGTGCATTTTAGCAAGCTCCACAGCTGACACCGTACACTACTGACAGCCGTCCTTCGAATGCTAGAACTTGGGAGTGGGGGGGCAGGAGCAGCAGGGCATGTGGTGGCAAGGCTTCAGTGTACAGGAAACACCCCTAAAATGAGCTTCCACAGCACATCGGTTCAGTAGCACCTAGGGCTGAGGCTGCCCACTTAGAACCCCAAGAAATCACCCCCATCAAGGAGGCTGAGTCACCTCTCTCCTGAGCCAGTACCTGAGTGAGGGCAAAGGGGTGGGACACATGGCTGACCAAGACCTGCCGTAGCTTCCCATTGAGGTCAGCACTCTCAATCCGGTCCAGATGTGCGTCTACCCAGTAGATCCTGTGAAGAAAAGGAGAGAAGGGTGGCTGCTCGAAACACTTGCCAGGGAGCCCAGCCCTTCCCCCTAAGGAGCTCTCTGCCCCCTCCTGAGCTGAACTGGCAGGTGCTGTGAGCACTCAAGGCACTTGAGAGGTCACTGTGAGTCCCAAAGCTTAAGAGGGGAATTTGGTGACTCCTAAATGGGGAGGCCAGGGCTGTTCCGGGGAGGGGTAAAAAGTCTAGTGACTTTGTGGGAGCCACCACCCTGTCTCATCTTCAGCAACTTGATTATTCTTTGACTCCTACCCAAGAATCCAAGCCCAAATTCTTACAAATGCTCTTTAAGAAAAAACTCAGTCTACAAGGACCTCACTAAAGGGAAAGAAAGAGAGCATTCTGCCAACTCTCCAGGTGACTTTGATTCCTTTCCCTTCTTCTGAGGACAGAAAGGGGAGCTGACTGCTTCAGAGCCCCTTTCACCCTCTTCTCCTGCCCTCTAGCAGTTTTTATCTAGACCAAGAGTTGCCAATTTCAGTGCCTGAAAGGATCAGGAGAGTAACAAACGTGAAGAATCAGCCCTTAGATGGACGGGGGTGGCGCGACCAGTGGCCCAGTCAGAGGATGTGCTCTGCTGAAGGCACTCAAGTTAAAAATATGTAAACCAGACAAACAAAACCCACCTGAGGGTGGAGGGTTGGATTCAGCAACCCTTGCCCTAAGAATATGTTCCCTCACTCTTCTCACTTCTTTCTCTTCCCCACCTACCAAGGAGCCTCCTGTCTTTTTGTTTTCACTGCTTCAAGCTCAACCACCCTCTCCTCTGCCCACTGATTTCCAGGAGACTGTTGGGAAAGGGGGTCCCACCTGCGGGTATCATAGTCCAGGGTAAGGCCGTTGGGCCAACCCAGGTCTGTGTTGATGAGAACCTTCCGCTCAGAGCCATCCAAGTTTGCCCGCTCAATCTTGGCAATGTGGCCCCAGTCTGTCCAGAAGAGGTACCTGAGAAACAATAGTGCCATCATCACCAAGGCATGGGAAGATGGCTCCCAGAGGATGAGAGAATCCAGGGGACACATGGATACCGTTAACATACAGGCACACTTCAAGGGCCTTTTCAGCAGGCCCTTCTCCCCTGGGTCTCTTTTCTGCTGGTCATGAACTTACCCCTTCCTGGGGAAAACAGCAATGGCCCGAGGCTCATCCAGGCTGTTGTTGATCAGCACTTTGCGGCAGGAACCATCTAGCCTTGATGCTTCGATGGTGTTTCGGCCTGTATCTGTCCAATACAGATTCCTGGCCACCCAGTCCACTGCCAGCCCGTCGGTGGTCTTCAGCCCACGCCCAATCACTGTCTCCATGTTGCTGCCATTCAGATCTGCTCGCCTTGGGGAACAGCCCAGGGTTGGATGGCTGACCAGACTGACCAGCAATAGACTGAAATCCCTTTAATCCAGGTTCCCATAATTGGATTCCCCTACACTGTAAACTTCGTAGGGGCAGAGAGCAAGTATCTATAAGTACATCCCTCAGTATCTAGCATAGTAGGTATTTAAAATATTTGCAGAATTAATGAATAAATTCTTGGCAGGACAGTGTTTTCTGCTGTAAATGCGGGGCATGTGGGCCCACGTCTTGCCAGAAGACAGGTTAATAATCCCCCTATACCTTAAGGAAGAGACAAAGATTGCTACGTGGTGATTACTACAAAAAGGCAGATTTTTCTGGGGCCAGCCCGGTGGCGCAAGTGGTTAAGTGCGTGCGCTCTGCTGCGGCGGCCCGGGGTTCGCCGGTTCGGATCCCGGGCGTGCACCAATGCACTGCTTGGCAAGCCATGCTGTGGCGGCATCCCATATAAAGTGGAGGAAGATGAGGCACGGATGTTAGCCCAGGGCCAGTCTTCCTCAGCAAAAAAAAAGAGGAGGATTGGCAGATGTTAGCACAGGGCTGATCTCCTCACAAAAACAAAACAAAATAATAAAAAAGGCAGATTTTTGAAAGCTACCTGTGTGATTTCACAGAAGTCCTATACCAGGGAATTCAACCTCAGGATGGGGGCATGTCACAAACACGTGGGGGACTTGTCTAAACCACATATGCCCACCTGCCCCCACCACAAATTCTAATACACCTCTCTCTCTCAGAGAGAACCAAAGGGAGTGCCCTTGTTCTTCCACCTGAGAATCTCTGCCGTGGCAAACCCCTCTTACTGGTGGCAGGGCATCACATTGCTCAGCTGTGCTGGGGTAAAAAACTGAAAGAACTGTGGCTGGCCCAATGGTGTAGCAGTTAAGTTCGTGTGCTCCACTTCGGTGGCCCAGGGTTCCTAGGTTCAGATCCCGGGTGTGGACCTACGCACTGCTTATCAAGCCATGCTGTGGCGGCCTCCCATATAAAGTGGAGGGAGATGGGCACGAATGTTAGCCTGGGGCCAATCTCCCTCGGCAAAAAAGAGGAGGATTGGCATTGGATGTTAGCTCAGGGCTAATCTTTCTCAAAAAAAAAAAAAAAAAAGAGTAATAAAAATTAAAATAAAAAATATTTTTTAAAAAAACCATGACCTTGTGAATAACAATAAGCCTTGGCATTTGGCCAGGGTTCCTGTATTATATTACAGATACATGGTTTAGCTACATGGCCGACTCATCAATGAGTCTTAGGAGATCCTTGGAGCTCCCAAAGGGCCCAATGGTAGGGGAAGAAGGCTCCAGGTCCCCAGCATGACTTTATCTGTTCGTTTGTTTTACGTACTGAGCTTCTATTAATCTTTAAATAAGCAAAAAAACAAAAGTTTGAAACTCTGCCATAAATGATAACATTACAAAGCTAACAAGTCAAGATCAGAACTCACTATCCAAGTTGCTGCATCACTGAGTCCACTTAGAGGTCAACACAGACCATGGCCTCACCCATCAGGGATCGGAAGCAGGTCTGTGTCCTCTAGAGGTTTCAGGGACACTCATACCTGATAACATCCAGGAACACATCTGTGTAATAGACCTTTCCATCCACACTGTCATAGTCCAGGGAGATGACATTGTTGAGCTCGGGAACAGGGACGTGCACATCTGTGTGGTCGCTGGTGTCCAGTGAGATACGCCGGATGGAGCCACGGCTGGAGAAGAGCAGGTAGGTCTCAGGAGAAGGATCACAGGTCTTCCCATCTCCCTTTAGTTGGATGCCAGTGGGGCAAGCACAGGAGAAGCCCGAGGGCCGAGGTAAGCAGAGGTGGGAGCAGCCACCGTTTCTTGAGCCGCACTTGTTAAGACCTGGTGGTGAGAGAGAGAGAAGTATGAGCTTGGACACCCAGCCTGGAATATTGTCTGAATCTTACAAAGGCTCTAATGTCTTGTGCCTGATTCTCAGCTGTTCTAAAGGACAGGATTTGATGCCTGGCAGGGATGAGGTAGAAGGAGCAGGGATGTCTCCAGGAGCCCTTTGAAGGTGACAGCATCATGCAGTTGTAATGCCAGCCATACCCAGAGGGAACACAGCCTGATCCTGGAAGGGGGCTTAGGCAGGGCCCTATCTCTCTGACTGTAAAGGAATCTCTGCACTCTGGCTATATCTCTGATGTTGAGAGACTCCCAGAAAGCTAGAGGCTCTGGCTCACAGCCCAAGGGGTCTTTTTACCCAGTGGCTGTGCCCGGTCCACAGCCTGGATGTCCATGAGGCCTGGCAGGTTGGACCTCACCAGGATGACATTGCTGCCAGTACCCTTGTCGGCACGGTGGATGCTACGGGTCTGCCAGTCCGTCCAGTAGATATAGGAGTTGAGTAGGGTGAGGCCATATGGGTGCTGCACAGGTGACACCAGCGTGTGCCGATTGGCACCATTTAGGTCAGCGGCCTCAATTCGCTGTAGAGGAAGGAGAAGGCAGGGGTGGCTATCACCGAGGGTGGGAGCCCTCAGTGGAGATCCCAAACAAGTCTCTCCCATCTTTGCAGGGTTCTGGGAAGCAGCGGGACCCTCACCTCGGTGTGGGCATCAGCCCAGAGCAGTTGAGAGCTGGCCTTGTCCACAGTCAGTCCATTGGGCCATCCTAGGTTGTTGTTGATGAGCACCGTACGGTCTGAGCCATCCATTCCAGACCGCTCTAACTTGGCATTCTCCCCCCAGTCAGTCCAGTACATGAACCTGGGCAAGGAAGAATACTAGGGGGTCATTCCCACAGCTCCTGTATACTATGAGTACTTACAATATGCCAAACACTGTGAAAAGTGTTTTATATGCAAAAAGGGGGAGTTGCTGTTTAATGAGTAGAGAGTTTCAGGTTTGCAAGATGAAAAAGTTCTGAAGATCTGTTTCACAATAATGTGAATACACTTAACACTACTGAACTGTACACTTACAAATGGTTAAGATGGTAAATTTTGTTATATTTTTTACAATTAAAAAAAAAAAGTACTTTCTATGCATTCTCTCACTTAATCCCTGCAAGGGCCACAAGGTGTGCCTTTTCACTGTCACCTCCAGTTTACAGGTAAGGAAGCTGAGATCAGCGAGGTTAAATGCTGGACCTAAAGTGACAGATGCAGCTAATAAATGGTGAATCCTGGATTTCCTACTCCAAGGCTCATGCTTTTAACCTCTACACTACACTGCCACCATGAAGGAAGTCACAAGGGAGTGGAACAGTCCCAGGGAGGTCAGTCTCAGTGTTCCTGTGAAGCAAGCTTGCTCTCCATTGCCCACCTTCATCCCACCCATAGCCCCAGCTGAGCTGGCCCATCCTGCTGCCCAGAGCCACAGAGCCATCTCTCACCCCATCTCATGGTACAGTACAATGGCCCGGGGGCTGTCAAGGTTCTGCCACACCAACACTTTCCGCATGGACCCGTCTAGGTTGCCCACTTCAATCCGGTTGGTTCCCGTGTCTGTCCAGTACACTTTCCGGCCAATGGCATCCACTGCAAGCCCATCCGTGGTTTGCAGCCCTGTGGGAAGTCAAGAGAACACACTGGCTCCTGCCTTAAAACAGATGGGCTTTTTCCCCAGCTATGTATCCAGACAGGTGGTCCCCGGGCTGGGAGGAAGACCTACCTGTGGTGATGATGTCCTCATGCTGTGAGCCGTCCAGATTGGCACAGCTGATCCTGTGCAGGGTGCTGTCTGACCAGTACACTTTTCCTGGAAAGGAAAGGCTTGGCTCACCTGGACCCTTGCCTCCCTCAAAGGGACACACAAAACTGACTCATGCCCTAAGACACCAGGGCATATCTGAGAGCCCAGTACCCCACTGCAGAGGAAATCAAGGAAAATGTAGAAATATCATAACAGGATAGCTCTTGGCAGAGATGGAGAGGAAGACCCAAACCACGCCCTCACAACCAAAGAAATTGCTGAAGAGACAGGGGAAGGGGCTGTGCCAGGGGGAATAGGGAGCCGCCAGGCTCTTAGCAGGAGGCAAAGGTGGTGGGAAGGGAAGGACAGCAATTGCTGTAGGGCAGGGACAGAAGGCCAGGTGGCCTTCTGGGGTGGGGAGGGGGGCCACACACACCTTCCTGGGGATCCACTCCAATGGCAATGGTGTTCTTCATGGTAATGTTGATTGGTACTACCACATCAGCAAAATAAGGGATGTCCAAGGACACCATGCGTACGTCTATCCTCCTGGCGAAGATGAGGAAACTGTTCATGCCTGGCCAGGTGGGGAGAGAAGGAAAGAGGACAGTCAACCTAGCATAGCCATTAAGAGGATCTGGAGTAAGGCAAACTGAAGTTCATGCCCTGGCTCTGTTAGTTTCTAGTTATGGACCCTGGGCAAGTTATTTAAATTGTTTAAGCCTCAGTTTCATCATCTGTAAAATGGGGACAATAACAGGGTAGCTGTAGAATTAAAATTAAGGTTGTTACATAGGTTGTGCTGGTTGTGCACTCATGAAAGTGCCACATCCAATGGGGGTACCATGACACCGTAGATATTATATGTTTTAATATTTACTATACCAATTTGGGGCAGATGGAACTAAAGTGACTTGTTCTAACCAAATCAGTATATTGTGACAATTTTCCAAGAGATGAAAGTATAATGTCTGAGAGAGGAGCATCTTTTTCTAATATGCATGAAGACACCATAAGAACTAGCTGGACCCTGCCTCTGATCCTGTCTACCTGCTCCCCTGGGCCTCTCCTGGACCTCTTCTCTTTTCTAAAAGCTCTGTCTCTCTCCTAAGCCTCTAGAAGCACCAGGACTCATGGTTTCTCAGACCACATTGGAGTCCGTATGCAAGGAAGGAAGAGAGCCACTGCCCCTCCTGGAGAGGCTCTAGCCAGGTCTCTGATGCTTATACTCACCTGGTGAACAGGTCTTGCCATCAGGCATTAGGTTGATGCCCGTGGGGCAGGTACAGCTGAAGCCCCTTGGATTTGGGGATCGAAGACACAGGTGGCTGCAGCCGCCATTCTCCGTAGCACAAGGTGTGGACACTGGGTAGAGAGGAGGAGTAGAGTCAATGGGGAAGAGTACAGCAGAGCAAGGCTGAAGAGAAGCCAATGAGGGCCCAGGGCTGCTCACCTGGGGGCCGCCGGCGGTGGAAGACGTGGATGTCCATGAGGTTCTCCAAGTTCTCCTGCAGGGTCTCCCGGTCCAGCCCCGTCAGCCGGTCGGCGCTCTGTATACTCTTGGTCTGCCAGTCAGTCCAATAGATGCGCTCTCCGTAGAGGGTCAGCCCAAACGGGTGGGGGAGCTGGCTTCCGATCAGCACCTGCCAGGGCCCCAGCACTTGAGTCATCTCCCGTACAGAGCAGTGGTCGAGAGCTTGGGCGTGGAATCAGAATGCAGCTCTGCCACCACCACCTGCTGTGCGACCCTGAGCAACAGCTGGTTATAAAATCTCTCTGCGCCTTGGTCTGCCAATCTGAGACATAACTGTGACAGTGCCTGGCTACTAGGGCTGTGTGATGATTGTAAAAGATCATGTATTATTTACATAATCTCAAAGCATATCTGCACAAATTACCTATTAATTACAAAAGGAAAAATAGCAACTTTACAGTGGACACCACCTTACCACGCAAAGTTAACAACACAATAATGGGACAAGCCGACATCTGTGCCTACTGATGAGACACACTGAGAACTCGGGACACGACTTCACTTATTGTAGTATTTCTGCCCTAGACACATAATCTTAATCTAATCACATCAGACAAATTGGGGGACACTACAAAATAACTGGCATTTACTCCTTAAAAATACAAAGGTCAAGAAAGACATAGAAAGGCTGAGGAAGTGTTCCAGATTAGAGGTTAAAGAGACATGATTACTAAACACAATTGTGATCAGGCTTGGATCCTGGACTAAAAAAGAAAAAAAGAGGAAAAAAGCTATAAAGGACATTATTGGGGCAACTGCTGGTGAAATCAAAAATGGACTATGGATAGTAATATTGTATCAATCTTAAATTTCCTGATTTTGATCATTGTACTGTGGTTATGTAAGACAATGTTCTTGCTCTTAGAAAATATGCACTGGAATATTTTGGGGTCAAGGACAGGATGTCTCCAATTTAATCTCAGATGGTTCAGAAAAATAATCATGTGTATGCGTGTGTGTGTGTGTGTGTGTGTGTGTGTAGATAGAGAAAGAGACAGAATGAGAACGATACAACAATGTGGCAAAATGTTAGCTATTGGTTCTTGGAACTATTTTTACAACTTTTCTGTAAGTTTGAAATGATACCAAAATAAACAATAACAAAAACAAAGAGACTGATCATGGGCCCAGTACACAATTGACGATTAAATAGTGTTAGTTGTGATGGTTATTTAGTAAAGTCTGTGCACTTATACCCCCTAGCCCACAATCCACACGATTCCCTAGTTTCCTTTCATCATCAAGCAGCATCAAGGGCTCTGGAGGGCAGCCACAGCCTCAGAGAAACACCACATGCCCCATTCTGGTGCCACCACGCCTGGGTCCCCACAGCACCTGTCAGCTGCCAGCCAGGGAGTGACGCCCCTGGAGGCTGTCAGGGCTGTGCGAGGACACCTTAGCGCCATCCTTACCTTCCTCTTGCTGCCATCCAGTCCAGCAAATTCAATCGTCTTCATGCCGGCATCAGCCCAGTACAGCCGCTGGGAACTGTAGTCAATGGCTAGTCCATTAGGCCAGGTCAGGTTAGAAGAGATGATAACCTGGCGGCTCGAGGCATCCATGCCAGCTCGTTCAATCTTGGGGCTTGCACCCCAGTCAGTCCAATACATGTACCTGGGCACAGGCAAGAGGGTCTTACAAGCCTTCCAGTTAATACCCAGTGGGGACTCAGGGTGCCTAGGGTTTCAGGGTTTCTGCTTGCAATAGCTGCCCCACCCTCCTGCCTCAGTTTCCAGCCCCGTCCTGGGCTCAGAGCTATCTCTGAAGGTCTTGAGATAGACCTTTTAGTCTATCAAGAGGTACCCAGAGTCTTAATAAAGGCAGAGCCCATGGCTCCAGGAGTGCTCAGCAAACAAAGCCTATTTGGGAATACAGAAAGAGGGGAAGTGAGAATGGAGAATAAGAAATGTTTCCTTGACTGGATGGGTTAAATAATTACGGTACATAAATTTAACAGAATTCTATATAATCATTAAAACAAGGTAGATCTATATAATCAAATGGAAAGATATCCAAGATATATATAGCCAAGGGAAAAAACCAGGTTACAAAACAATATGTCATTACTGTAAACCCAAAGCCACCATCACCACCAAATGTATATATACATATAGAAGAAAATCTGGAAAAAAAATACCCTAAACTGTTAACAGTGGTTATTGCTGGAGAGTGAGATTACAGGAAATCTTCACTTTCTACAGATTTACTGATTTATTTATTTTTAAATAAGTTATTTTTGTAAGCAGACACCCGCCCCCCCCACCAAAAAAAAGATGAAAAAATTTAAAAGGTTCCCTTATCCATGGAGGAGGCAGAGTTGTCACTATGCTCTGTGCTGTCTGCAGCTGCCCTTGCTGCCATGGTGTGTCCATCAGATCTGGCCACTCTCGCTAACCTCCAGACTCCTCTCTAGGGCTCAGGTCTGGGGGGTGGGTGCAGCTCGTTCCAAAGGAGCAGGTGCTCACCCGCCCATGGGTTCCACCACGATGTCCCGGGGACGATCCAGGTTCTCCCAGATGAGTACCGTCCTCATGCTGCCATCTGTGTTGGCCACTTCAATCCGGTCTGTCCCTACCAAGAAGTAGGGGGCAAAGATATTAACTCTAGTCTCGGTCACTTACCCTCTTACTTTCCATGCCCAGCACAGAGCCTGGAATGCAACAGATGCTCAAGTAATATTTTGTGATAGATGCACAATGGATATTTAGTGAACTGAACCTTGAGAAGAAATTCAAAGAAACGATCAGGTCCATTTCTTCAAAGAGCAAGGCCTCCCCAACCCAAGCAACCCACTCTGTTCTATAATTTAAGGCACTGCTTCCCATACTTTAGTGTGCATTAAGAATCAGGAGAGCTTGTTAACATACAGAGTCCTGAACCTAACCCCCAAAGATTCTAATTCAGCAGGTCTGGGGTAGGGCCCAATAATATGCAGTTCTAACAAGTTCCCAGGTGATGCTGATGCTGCTGGTCCAGGGACCACACTTTGAGTAGCTCTGGTTTAAGGCATTTCCCTTGCCTCCCACACTCATCTGGCTAATAGAAAATGCCTGTTTTACCACGGCAGCGATGGCAGGAAAATCATAGGGCATAGTTTCCTTATCTGAAATGCCTCAAAACATTCTCAAGCATTAGCTACACAGAAGTAGCTGCTATTTGATTGGCAAATGCTCAGATGTGAATTTCTAGCTTCAGCTTGGCAGCAGCCCCACCACTCCTGATCCATCAAGGACCTCAGGTCAAGACAGAAGTGGTCTAGGAGGGACACTGGGCCCCTTCTACCTGAAGCCAGGATTTTAATAAGAGGAATCCCAGAGTGTCAGGCCATGGCTGCCCTGTACACACCTGCATCTGTCCAGTACAGCTTGTTGGTGACCCAATCAATGGCCAGGCCTGCTGGGCTCTCCAAACTGGTATCCACTACCACCTGGGCAGGAAGCAAAGTTGTTATCACCAACTGGACTTGCGCCCCAGCTCTGGAGCCACCAATCCTCAGGCTGGCAAAGGTACGGGAAGCCCTTACCCAGGAGAGGGTGCATTCCACCCCTCAATCTCTGCCCTCCCCAGGGGCCTGGGCCCGTGCTGGGCCCTACCTCCTGTCCTGTTCCATCCCACTTGGCCCTGCTGATGGTGTCAGTGCTGACATCTGTCCAGTACACGTGGTCATCTCGGGAGTCCCAGTCAAGGGCCACAGCACTGCGCACGTCAGCCAGTGGGATGACATCATCGGACAGGTCCTCTGTGTCGAAGCTGATCCGACGGATGTCCATCCTTCGGGCAAAAAGCAGGAACTTGTCAAGACCTGATCAAAGGCCGAAAGGGGTCTTCTTTTAATGCTCTAAATCCAATAACAGTGACAGACACAGATGCTCACTTGTGTGACATCTGGTTCAATCATACTTCCTGGGATCTGGTGCCCTCCATCCCCTACTTTCACATCTCAGGTCCCCTCTGGCCACTGGGCAGCTCGTGCTGGCAGAATCAGACTTTAGGGTCAAAAGGAAATAGACTCTACCCAGGGCCCAGAAGTGCATCCTGTGTAAGTAAGTGTCTGTCAACTTCATCTCAACTTTTCTCTCCTCTTACTTCACTCGGTCTCCTCCAGTGCACTGGCTAGAACCTATCAACCCCTACACTATCCCTCTGACTTCCATGGCTGCTTCAGAGCTTCCGCTGCTCCACTCCGTCATCTGGATCCCTTCTTCCTGCTCTTCTCTCCACAACTTTAGCCGATAATGACTATTTACGGAGCACTTCTGGCCAGGCAGTGAGCTTGCTGCTTTTCTTCCTTGTCTCCTTTTCTCATAACAACCTTTTGTGGTTCATCTTATTCTTATCCTCATTTTCTAAATGAGCAATCCTGAGGCTAACAGAGGCCAAGTAACTGGCCCAGGATCCCAGGCTACAAAGCACCAGAGCAGGGACTTGAACTCAGGTCTGACTCCAGAGAGGGCGGTCTGGCCACTCCCCTACACAGCTTCTCCCAGCTGGCTCTCCTCCAGCCCCTGCCCGTATTCTGGTCTGTCTGAATACTTCCCAGTATACTTTTCTGCCTGGAAAGGCACTTCCTACCTGACTTTACCAACTGTCTTCTTTTAAGCTCTGAGAAACCCTTGAGGGGAAGCTCCCTGCATCTGATTAAGACAATATGGGAAGGGCTGGGCACAAAAGAATTCAGGGGAACTAGGTTCTCAATCAATGTGTGGCGAATGATAGTGCCCCTGTTCCTCCGAATATTTTCCCTAATCTCACTCTCCAGAAAGGATCCAGATCTCAAGAGAAATTTGATTTGAACCAGAGATAAGAGGGTCAGTGGGTACCCAGTGGTAAATGAGAACAGCTGCTGACATGTGAGGAATTACCCTAGGCCCCTCACTGGCTGTGCCATACAGCACTGGCTGTGCCATATGGATTGCTCCTTTCTGGACTATTCTTAGGAAAAGTCACCTGCGGCTCTGAGCTAGCCAGGGCCAACCTCTCAACGCAATGCCCCTTTAGGAGCTCAAAGGAAGCCAAAGAAGCCATTCAGGGAGCAACCAGGGAACCCCATTATCTTTCACTCATTAGGCACATATTTATCCAGGGCCTATGTAAACAAAGCATCATCAGAAGTCCTAATCTTGGCTCTCTAGTTTAGGGAAAGAAAGAAAGTCTTTAACAGGGTGAAGCTAAAGGTAAAGAGGTAGGAAACCATTCCCCTGCTTCCTAGAAGGGCCGGGAACCCTCTTGCTGCCTAGAGATACAGCATCCTACCTTGTGAAATGATACTCAAGCCTGGTTGCAAGTGTTCATACTCGACTGTGTGTGTCACTGAGCCTTGAGTGACTACTCCTGGGCCCTTAGCCCTCAGCTTTGATATAGGAGCCCTCAGCCTCTTACGTTGTTCCTCTCCAGGGGCTACTTGAGGAGCCTGGCTCTTCCCCACAACAGGCAATCCCCCAATCTCCTATCCCTTGTTCCTTCCACCCACCCTCACAAGGCACATCCATTGAGGCCGGTGCCCCAGACCCACTTACTCTGGGCACAGGCGTGGCTGCTGATCTTGCGGAAGCCAGTGGGGCAGGCACAGGTATAGTTCTGGCCACTGGGAAGGCACAGGTGGGTGCAGCCTCCATTGTTGTCCCCACAGCGGTTTTTCCCTGCTCAAAGAGCCCAGAGTCAGGTAAGACCGAAGGTTGGCAGAGGCAGTCCCAAGGCTAGTGAGTAGAGCTTTAGCTAGGATGTGAGCTCCCCAGAGGGAGGAGCTATGTCTTAGGATATGTTTTATAACTCCCCCAACTTCAAGCACAGTGAATATCTGACACACAGAAGATACCATATAAATGTCTGAATGAGAAAGGGGACAGTGAAGCTGGATGAGTCTTTCCTGCGTCTCAATGTTGTACCACCCTAAATGTCCAGCAGAGGGGGGAATTAGCCCAAGTCAGCGCCAATCTCAAATTTCCTGGTGAGAAACAATGGCAACCATGACAGGTGCAAGGAAGGTCTCAGTGGCACCAGAGGTTTTCCCGGTGGGCAGTTTTTTACCTGCAGGCTGGCGCTGGGGGTGCAAGGTATGGATGTCCATGGGGAAGTGGAGTTTGTTGCGAATGATCTCCTGGTTCTTGCCAGTAAATTTGTTAGCGCTATTGATGCTCTTGGTGTGCCAGTCTGTCCAGTACAGGCTGTCTTCAAACACCGTGATGGCAAAGGGGTGTGGTAGGCCTGGGGAAAGTTCAGGAGGACCTCAGTCCAGACACGGCCTGCCATGGCTCCTGGGCCTGAGCCTGGCAACTGTACAAATCTCACCCGCTGCCAAGGCTCCTGGGGCCCAGGATGAGGGAAAGAGGATGAGAGATGAAGGATAGTGGAGGAAGAGCCTCACCCTGGCTAATGACAGCCTTTCGGTGACTCCCGTCCAGATTGGCCCTCTCAATGACGTGGTGCTTAGCGTCCACCCAGTACATACGGCGCCCAGCATAGTCAATAGTGAGGCCATTGGGCCAAAAGAGATGGGTATCGGCGATGATGCGGCGCCCAGAGCCATCCATGCTGGAGGCCTCAATGCGAGGGGTGTTGCCCCAGTCTGTCCAGTAAATGGTACTAGGAAGAGAGAAAAGGAAATTGAGAGGCAGGCAGCAGAGGGCGGGTAGGTAATCGGGACACTAATCAGGCAGGGGGCTTTTATCCACTTAACCCAGGGGACTCCAACTGGTAGGAGACACATTCTGTTTGGTCCACAGAGTTTTTTAAATGTCTCCAGACAGGGCATTTATTCATTTAACACTTTTTGTTTCTGGAGTATCTGCTACGGGCAGGGCACTATTCCTAGGCATTGGGAGTGCAGCAGAGAACAAAGACAAAAATCCCAACCCTCGTGGAATTGACAATAAAGTGTAATATTAGTTAGGACGAGAACTTTCTTCTTTGTCACAATCTCTGCCACTGCCTTTTGTATTTTACACACACACACACACACAGTGTTTTGAAAACAGCTGATCTACAACTGCAACATCTTAGAGGACACCTCCCTCATCTGACTGCATTGAATTTTTAAAAGCCAGAAGCTAAAAACTTCCATTTCAGAAGACTTTTCTTCAATAATAAAAATTCTAAACATCTACAACTTAGCTAATCGTATTATGCCAATGAAAATGCATCATCTCATTTAATCTTCACACAGCTCTAAAATAGGTATGTTTCTTATCACTAATTTAGAAGTGAGTAAATGGAGGCAGAGAGAGATCAGCCTAAGGCCACACAGCCCACTACTGCAGAGCCAAGACTCAAATCCAGGTGTATTTGGGTGCAGAGTCCACGCTGTTAACAGCACACCGTGAGAATGTCCCCTCCATAAAGCCTGGCCCAGGTGGCCTGGGAACTGTCCCTAGACGTTGTAAGAGGGATTTGGGAACTTGAGACACAACTCACTCACCCCTCCATGGGGTGTAAGGCGATGGCCCGGGGCTTCTCAAGGTTCTGCCAAAGCAACACCTTCCGGTGGGCCCCGTCCAGGTTGGCCACTTCAATCCTTGACGTCCCCGAGTCGGTCCAGTAGAGTTTGTCATGGACCCAATCCACAGCCAGGCCCCCTGTTGGAAAGAGGCAGTGGGAAAGTGTCAGGCATTCAGCCCAGGCTCCTCTGTGCCATAGTAACAAGAGCAAACTCTGACATGAAGCAGTTTCTCGAGCCAGGCACTGTTCGAATCACTTTACATATATTAATTCACTTAATTGTCAGAACTCCATGAGCTAGGTACTATAATCCCCATGAAGAGGAAGAAACTGAGGCACAGTGATGTCAAGTAACTGTCTAAGGTAATGCATTTCCTCCCATATTCCACCATAGCCAACCATATTCCACTTCGTGAATTCTGGCTCCCTGACCCACACCCACGGCCCCTCACTGCACCGGCTCAGGGGTTTGCAAATTGTGGCTTCAGGGTTTTGCAGAGGCACTCGGGAAGTGCTGTAAGCATTTGAGTCAAATGTGCTCTTTACCAAATTCTAACTCACTTCACCTGCTTGTAGAATAGTCTGAAACTGCAAAGTGAGCTGTTGTTTTTTCAATCTGTAAACATTTGGATATATTTATCTCGGTTGATCAGAATATTCTTAATACTAAGCAATCAAAACGAAATTCAGAATTAAAATGGATGCAAAGACTGATAGAGAACTGTAACTGTCATCCTTAAAGCTCTGATTTCAAATGATTACATTCATCAAAAGTCTCATTATCCTCACTGACTGAGCTCAAAACGAGCAAATGTTATAAATCTAATGAAATTAATGTATACTAATAAATGTTTTCTTTATTAAAGCCATCCAAGATTTCACTGGAAGAAGATGTTCTGCTGCCTAAGGTTTGCAATCCACTAGCCTGTTCCTTCCAAGGGTGCTTTGCACATGGTGTGGCCCTACCCCTCCCCAAGGGGCCTTATTCCCTACCTGGGCTCTCGAGCCCCGTAGACACAACTTCCTCCACGTTGCTGCCATTGAGGTTGGCACGGAGGATCCGGTCCAGGGTGACGTCTGACCAGAAGACAAGCTCGCGCCGGTGATGGAAATCGAGGGCAATGGCGTTCTCCAGGTTGTTGAGCAGCAGCGTGTACTCGGAGCGGTGCGGCAGCACCTGCCGGATGTCGATGCGATTGGCGAACAGTAGCACAGGCTCCGGCCCTGGGACATGGTATAGAGATGGGGACCCCACTGGCCTCCAGAGCTGCCCCATCAGCATGCACTCCCAGCAACTCAGCTGACATATGGGGCCCCTTGTCCACTAGGGCACGTCCCGAGCTGTCGGCATCATTACTAGTGGGAGCTTCCAACATAAACTCCCCCACCCCACCCCACCCCAGCGGGGTTTTTCTTGGGACCCAGAAAGCACCTTGCAGCTCCATTTTACTGAGACAGTTATCTCCCCACCTCTCAGCAAATCTCTGAGCCCTGGAGAACCTGGCTGTCTCCGTGCTCAGCCCTTTGCTCACCCAGCCAAATGCCAACATCCCTTACCCAAAGCCTTGCAGCTGCGCCGGTCGGGCCGGAGTTCGTAGCCTGCTTCACACCAGCACTGGAAAGCCCCTTCGCTGTTGGTGCAGCCCTGGCTGCAATACCCCTCCTCAGCACATTCATTCACATCTGTGAGGACCGGACAGGGTCAGATCTCCCTTCTGCCATCCTCCCACCCCAACTCCCCCGCTGACTAGCTGCCTTCCTGCCCACATTCCCATCTATTTCCCAGGCTTAGTGGGAAGGCTATTTAACAAGTGGTTAAGGGCTTCGAGGTCATGCAGACCTGGGCTGGAATCCCAGCTCTGCTACTCACCAGCTCTGTGGCCTTCAGTAAGTTACTTAACCTCTCTGAGCTTCAGTTTCCCCATCTGTGAAATGGGAGGGATGATCCCCACTTTCTAGAGTTACTGTGATGATGAAATGAGGTCATGTCTGTCAAATGCCTCACCTATAGGAAACACAGCTACCTGTCTGCTGCCCCTGCCCAGCATCATGGTCCTGCTCCAAACCGGGCCCCAGCTCACCCTGGCACATGCGACCATCCTCTGTGAGCCGGTAGCCCGTGTGGCAGGTACACTGCACTGCCCCCCGCACCATCTGGCACTTCTGGGCGCAGCCACCGTTGTTAACATTGCAGTTCTCCTCACCCGTCCGGGGCCCTGTGCCAGCCAAGCCAGAGATGGGAGTTGAGCCCAGAATCCTCCCCCAGATAGCCAACTTGGCATTCCACCTGGACCACGAAGAACAGCTCCCGAGGCTGCGCGAGTCCCTAGGGAGGATTCTCTTTGAAACTTATGGGTGGGGTTCAGCCACAAACCATGGGCCAGGCCCGCCCACTGGGGACACTCACGGCAGTTCTGCTGTGGGCTTTCATCGCTGTTGTCACCACAGTCATTGATCCCGTTGCACAGCTTCCTCTGCCCAATGCAGCGCCCATTCCAACACAGGAACTGGTCCGAGGCACACTGGGGGCTTCCTAAAGAGGGAGGGAGAGTCAGGTCACAGCCGGGCAGGGCTTGGGTCAACAAAAGGATAGGAGCCTGTCATTTTCTAGGGCGAGCTGGAGACAGATGAGACTCAAGGTGGGAGGTTGGGGTCCAAGGCAGGAAACAGCTCAGACAGGGCTGGCTGAACGTCTGCATTCGTTTTCTCCCCAAGACACCACAGTGAGATGGTGAGGGATGTGGGACAGAATGAGAGAGGGCATCCGTGTGTCCGGCACCCGGTGTGGCTCGGGGAGTGGGCGTGGGGGCTGTCAGCCACAGACAGCAGTCCTTGCTCAACAGTCCAGAGCAACAGGCACTGGTTGTGTGTGAGTTTGAACGTGAGAGGCAACTGAATACTGTATCCCAGGCCATAAGGCTGCAGGTCAATGGATGCACCTGGATTTGACACCAGTAACTGAGAAGGGCAGGAAAAACCCAGGCCACAGGCAAGATCTGACTAAAGCATCACCTTGGCCCAACTGGAACAGCAGCAGTGACACCCTCTTTCCCCCTGTCCTCCAACCCAACTCTGGGTGAAGGGGCCTGGGGACCCCTGGGAGACTCTACCTGTGTTCTCACAGTTTTCTTCATCACTGTTGTCGGCACAGTCATCCTCCCCGTCACAGCGCCAGGACAGGCGGACGCAGCGGCCTGACCGACAGCGGAACTGTTCTGCTGTGCACATTGAGGTGGCTGTGCAAAGCAAAGATCTAATGAAAGGCTGGCCCCATTTTAGCCCAAAACTCCACCCTGCCACCCCAAACTGCACTTTCTGCCAGCACCCATGCACTCTTCTTGACACCAGTGTCCCAGTTCGTCTGTATTGGCATCTTTGTGTGAATCAGAAAAAGGTGCCCTTTTTTCAAAACACTTGACCGCCATCTGCTGGAAAACTGCTGAGATGAATATATAAATCTATATAATTATAGAATATATAAGTCCATTGTGTGACTGGCATCCTTTTGCACATAGTGCCTCTGTGCAGTGCCCAACCTACACAACTGTATACAGTGGTCCTGTCCAATCTGTCTTCAGCCTTTATCAGTGGTGGCCTTTTTGGCTCCACAGCCTCCTTCCCTACTTCCAGCCCAGACCTTTGGCACTGTCCCCCACTCACTACAGTTGCGCTCATCAGATTGGTCATCACAGTCCGCGTCGCCATCACAGCGCCAGCCTGCGTTGATGCACAGGCCACTGTCACACATGAACTCCCCGGAGCGGCAGGGCTGGTGGGAGGCTGGAAAAACACAACAGACTTCTGTCTCTAGCCAGCGTACGCACACAGCGTTCCATGGCAGACCAGAAAACCACAGCCCCAGCAGCCCGGCCCTTCCATCTCTGCCCAATAGGGACCATGAAATTCGGACACCGCTCCCCTCAGCTCCTACCCCAGCTGGCACCTGTGCCTTGCCATCCCAGGAGTTCCTCCCAGCCAGGCCTCTCCCCCTCCTCCACCCAGCTGGCCAGAGCACTCACAGCAGTCAGACTCGTCCGACCAGTCTCCACAGTCATCATCGCCATCACAGTGGTAGATATCGAGGATGCAGCGGCCGTAGGCACACTGGAACTCCTCCAGGTTGCAGGGGGGCGCTGGCACAGCGGAGGCTGGAAGGAAGGCAGGTGTGGGGAAGGGCATACACTCAGGCCTGGATAGAGGAGAGGGGCCCAGACTCCTCAAAGGGGCAAGATGCTCAGGCAAGGCAACCAGGCTTCATTTGGGTCGGCCCTTAGAGACTCCCATATTCTGTCGGATCAAAGGGAAATCTCCCTTCCCACCTGGGGAACCTGCCCCCACCCCAGTTCAGCCTAGGGGGAGCTGCTTCTTAAGAACTTGCCCTCCCTGCCCACGCACTCCTCAGCCTGGCCCTCAGCCCATGGGATGGAGCCCTCTGCCTCATCCCAGCCCAACAGCCTGAGTTCTGGGGCCACTCACGACAGCTCTCCTCGTCAGACCCATCTTTGCAGTCGGTGTCACCATCGCAGTACCAGTGCTCAGCAATGCAGCTTCCATCACTGCAGCGGAATTCCTTGTCAGAGCACTTGCGCATGTCTGGGGGTGCAACGGGACAGCAATCCTGCAGGAGCCCTACAGGCAACCCTCCCACAGTCCTCCCTGCCTCCCACCCTCACTGCCCCTGTGGGAGTCTGACACAGCCCCCGTAAGACACCACAGATTCGGTGCAGACTCTCCGGGGAAAGCCAAGGCCCTGGAGAGACTGGGCCTCAGGCTCCTGTTCTGTGGTTCCTGGGGTGTCTTGACTGCTGTGCCCCTCCTGCCTTCCCCCCAGCCTCTCCAGACACCTGGGCAGCACTAGAGCCATTGCTGGTCTTTCCCCCCATGGCCAGGCCAGCCACCAGCCAGCCTGCCTGCCTCCCTGGAGCACCACTCACCACACTGCTCATCGCTGTTGTCACCGCAGTCATTGTCACCATCGCAATGCCACAGGCTCCGGATGCAGTAGCCATTCTGGCAGGGGAACTCGTCTTCCTCACACTCCCGGGGGGCTGTGGGCACAGAGCAGTCAGGCTGCCGCAGGCAGTGGGGGCCAGTGCCTGGAAGCCCCACAGAAAGCTCTGCGGAGCAGAGCAGTCAAGCAGCTCCAGTGCTGCCCCGAGGCATCCGAAGCAGGTGGCTGTTTTTCAGGGGCTTATCGGACCGAGAGAAGAGGTAACGGGACAGGACAAAGAGCTGAAGACCCAAGGGCTGACGTGGGCCTGGGGCATCATTTTCCAATTGAAAATCCTTTCCCAACAGAGCCTGATGGAGCCTGCCTGGCCCTGCCAGCACTCACGACAGTCCTGCTCGTCCGAGTCGTCCTCACAGTCGTTGTCCCCATCACACACCCAGGAGCGGCGGATGCACTTGCCATTGTCACAGTGAAAGTCAAGAGGGGAGCAGGTGGGCAGCACTGAGTCCCAGGAAAAGAAAGGAAAAGGGAATGAGGCTGGTATACTTACTCAGGCAGGCTCAAATCCAGCCAGGCCAGAAATCCTTTCCCAAGACCCCTTGTTCCCCGTCTCCCCATCTGAATTATGGTCCTCCCAGATTCCTATGCCTGCCCCCAGCTGATGGAGAAGCTAAGCAGAAAATGGGAGAATATTAGAAAGGAATGATGGTGAGGGGTTCACAGGGCAGAACAGCCCAAGGAACTCAAAACCACTAAGAAAGCAGTAAGAAAAACATGAGCAAGAGAAAGAAGTGTACTTTTTTTCTTTGCCTCTTGTTAAATCATGACTAACACATGCGGGCTCAATTTCCAGTTCTAGAACTCATTACTTATCACGCTGAGCAAGTCAGTTACCTTCCCCGAGCTGTAGGTTCTTCGACTGTACAATGGGGATAATTACACAGACTCACAGAAGTCTTTTGAGATAATGCATATGAAAGTGCTACATGAAAGTGAGCCATTCCCATCAGCACAATTAGCTGAACTGATTAGGGTTAATAAGGTCCACCTTGTAAGTTCATTCTTATTAGACTAATTAGCCACCCTCAGACACAGGTGCTGCAAGTTGGAGGTTGCACCCCTAAACCCAGACAACTGGCTCAGCAGTGGTATTTCTATACGTCCAAGACAGGACACTCTAGCCCATTGTGCATACATTACTAGACTAGGGGAAAAGGGAGATTTTAAAAGAATATCAGAAAAATAAATAAATAAATAAATAAAAAGAATATTAGATTTCTCACAAAGTCTATGTTATTTAAAAAGGTGTAATTATACAGAATGCCAGTATAAGAAACACAGAAATAATCTGTTTCCATGTATAGTATGCACATTAAAAAATAAACAAATATGCAGCACAAATACACAAACACATATTCACATAAATACAGAGAAATCTATTTAAGGAGACTATCTGTAGTTTCAAGGGTGTTTTCTTCTATACTTATTTCCAAGTTTGTTTTATTGGACATATATGCATGGAAATACAGGAAACACAGGAGGGTTGAAGCCATATATATTGTGGAAAAAACACCCATCTGTCAATATTGGTCACCCTCGCAAGAGTCCAGTGCTCAGAGTCTGACACTGCTGATGCACGGAGCACTCCATCAGACTTGTCCTCACCCCAAGGTCCCTCTTCTACCACTTCCCACCACCCCACAGGGAGGGGAGCTTCTTACTACATCCGTCCTCATCGCTGTGGTCCCCACAGTCGTTGTCTCCATCACACTGCCACTGGGCGGGGATGCAAGTGCACTCGCCGAGGGCACTCACTGCACACGTGAAGTGGCTCCTACCACAAGCACACTGAGGGCTGCTGGCTAGGCCTGGGCAGAGGGAAGAGAAACCAGTGAGGGTTCAGCTCCCGCCCAACCAAAGCCCATTCCAGGGGGCAAGGTAGAGGAGCCAGGTCTAGGGGCACTGTCACCCAGGGAGCCACGGTAACACTGCTGGGAGATGCAGAACATGTAATCGTGCCTACTCCCTCCTCCAAAGTACAAATGGTCAAGAAGGTACCCTCTGGGGCCGGCTTGGTGGCGCAGTGGTTAGGTTCGCATGCTCTGCTTTGGAGGCCTGGGGTTCGCAGCTTCGGATCCTGGGTGCAGACCTATGCACCACTTAGCAAGCCATGCTGTGGCAGGCGTCCCATATATAAAGTAGAGAAGGATAGGTTTGGCCCAGGGCCAATCTTCCTCAGCAAAAAGAGGAGGATTGGCAACAGAAGTTAGCTCAGGGTTAATCTTCCTCAACAAAAAAAAAAAAAAGGTACCCTCTGATTTTGGGCTCACAAATAGTCCAGGTACCCCCCTCAATGACCGGGCTTTTTGGCAGAGCACCCCTAAAGGCCCAGAGACAAATGATGCCACCTGGACAGCTGGTGCTCTTGAGGAAGGGGAGCAGGGGACAGAAGGCATGGTGCAGAGAGGCCTCCATATCCTTCCCTCCAAAACCAGGTTGAGATATGGATGTTTTTGCCTCTATACGGGGCCAGGCCTTGGGATGCTGGCCAGGGAGGGCAAGAAATAAGAGTGGAATTGAAGTGCTGGAGCCCCTTTAGGGATAAGGAATCCACCTGGGGGAGCAGGAAGCAGCACGGGCTGCTGAGTCCCCCAGTCAGAACTCACTTTTGAGGACGGTGACTAAGGAGGAGTGGGGCCTGGGGGAGAGGACCAGGCCACTTCAGGGCAGAGTGACTGGGACCAGTCAGGGCCTTCCGGTCTGTGGGACAGGCCGCAGCCTGGATGAAGGATGGCAGAAGCAGCCCCTCCCCCCAGCCTCAGCAGCTCACAGCTGGGCTTCCCTATTGAGCATCCAGCTATCTGCCTGGCCAAGTCCCATGACCGAGCTGCCGTGCCCCCTCCCCAGCGTGCCCAGCAGGATGCCCTGGGATGGCGTGTGAATGGCTCAGTGCCCCCGCTCCAGCCTCAGCTGGAACAAAGGGTTCTGCCAGGGTCACTCTCCCCCTCCCAGCATTCATCTAACCCGCTGGGCTGCTGCAGCTGGGAAAGGGGGCCACCGCTCAGCACTCCCCCTTGCTTTCCTCTCCCCTTCCTCGCCTCAGGCTGGGCTGGAACAGGGAAGGAGCCAGCTCCTAAATTACCAACCCTCTTCCTTTACTATTTACTGAGCCCAGCTTCTCTGTCTTGGCTCATCTCCTTGACGTACATCTTCACCTCACATTACAATTACTCAGCCTGGCTTAGGGCTTAGGGCCCGGAAGGAAAGGGTACACTGCTATCCCCTCCAAAAGCAAGGAGAGAGCCCTAGATCCTTCCCTCTCCAATTTAGCCCCAAGGGTAAGTGTGAGTAAAAGGCAGGGGTTCCTAACCTGCAGATGAATGGATGGATGACATGGGGATCTGTGAACCCCTGAAATGACATACAAAATGGACATTTCTGGAGTGAAGGACTACAGCTTTCACCAGTCCTCAACTAAGGCCTTGCCCTCCCCCTCCACATGCTAAGGGAATCAGCTGCTCTAGAAAAGATGCAGGATTTCCTGCGGAAGCCAAAGGAATCTGTTTGACAGGTGCAGCATCTCCATACCTCACAGGAAGGCCCTATTCCAAGCCCTGTGCTCCTGTCTCTCCAGGTCTCTCTGCAAGTGCAGGACAGAGGATTCTTCCCCAGGGAAGCACTGAAGACCCAGCTGCCCCAGCTCCAGCCCCACCCTCTTGGGCCTGTTCTGAGAGCACTAAGAAGGGATGGGGGCTTTTTTCACTCAGACCCTGGGCACCAGAGCCTGAGGAACTTTTGTAGTGTGGCCAGCTCATCACAGCTATAGGCACTACTTTAGGGAACTCTGGCTGATGAAACAGCAAAGACTAAGTATTCCAGAGGATTCCGTGCGGTGGGGCTCCCCAACACGCAGATCCCCTTCATGGGGAGGATGGTGAAGAGGAAGGATAAGGCTAACTCAATGGTTCTCAACCAGGGATGCTCTTTCTCCCCAGGGGGCATTTGGAAGTGTGTGATGACATTTTTGGTTGTCGTGATTGGCGGCACTTCTGGCATCTAGTGGGTAGAAGCCAGGGATGCTGCCAAATAACCTACAACGTACAGGACAGGCTTCCACAACAAAGGAATTATCCAGCCCAAAATGTCAATAGAGGTTGAGAAACTCTGCTAGCCACACACAGCAGGGACCAACGAGGAGTTCAGAGTAAATGGAGTGACAAGAAGAGAGAGAAAGAAAGAGCGAACTAGGGGGAGGCGGGAGAGGAAAAAGCACTGGACCCGGAGTAGACAGATCTGGGTTCCCCAGCTATGCGACCTTGTGCAAGTCACATAGCTCCCGAAGCCTCAGTTTCTTCATTTGTAAAAAGGGCCACAAGGATTGGAGGAGATAAATTGTAAAAAGCTAACCTCGTGCCTTGGCACACCAAAGATGCTCAACAAATGCAGGATGAGAGTGTGCAGGGATAGGGACGCAGGGACTAAATTTTTCCGAAAGGCCTTGATTTTAAGAACCTGAGTACCAGGATTGGGAGAGCAAGAAGCATGCAAGTCAAAAGGAATACTGAAGGTAAAGAGGAGGCTTCAGTCCTGTGTGTGTGTTTTTTTTAGGGCTCCACCCCCGCCTTTGGCTGAGTGATAAAAGAAGTCTTGATTTTCCCGTGCGGCCTTCAGGAACAAAGCATTCCATCGAGTGGGCATCAAGTTCGTTGCAGGCGGCTGAAGAGTCACAACTTCCTGCATGTCAGAGCGACATCTGAACATCAGCGTGTGAAGGTCAAGCAGCCACTGGCGGGCAAACCCCTGGCGTGGGCTTTCATACAGTAAACAGACACATTATACTCCCAAAAGCCAGCTCTTCTGGACAACTGTTGCCCCTCTGGGATCCCCGGAGGTGGAATTCTGCCTTTTCACTCAAGTCCTGGCTGTGATCATAAAGGACGGCTTTTAACCCTTTTTAACTAAAAGAATGGTGAGTGAAGAAAGGAAACAAATGGCTGCGGGTGGCGAAACACAGTCTTCATTTTAAGAAATGTTCAGTTAGAATACTCAGCTACGCTACTGGCCTTGAAAGCTATTTGCCAGCCACACTGCAAGCTCCCTCGGCCTCTAGGCGCTTGGGCCTTTCGACCTAATGCAATTCAACAAGGAAAAGATCTCTCCCCGGAGTGTTTGCTCTCCCTTATTATCAAGTCATCCAGGTTGGGAGTTACATGTTAATGTGCTCACAGGGTCTTCCTGAGAGGTTAACCAAACTGTCACCATTTACACCTCACTTCTCTCTCCTCAGCCACCTTACCAATTTCTCACTGCTTTCTTTCTTTCTTGTTTTTTTTTTGAGGAAGATTGGCCCTGCACTAACATCTGTTGCCAATCTTCCTCTTTTTTTTTTCTCCCCAAAGCTCCAGTACATAGTTGTGTATCACAGTTGTAGAGTTGTAGCTTTTCTTTTTTTTTTTTTTTAAAGATTTTATTTATTTATTTTTTTCCCCCGCAAAGCCCCAGTAGATAGTTGTATGTCATAGCTGCACATCCTTCTAGTTGCTGTATGTGGGACGCGGCCTCAGCATGGCCGGAGAAGCAGTGCGTCGGTGCGCGCCCGGGATCCGAACCTGGGCCGCCAGCAGTGGAGCGCGCGCACTTAACCGCTAAGCCACGGGGCCGGCCCGAGTTGTAGCTTTTCTATATGGGACGCCACCTCAGCATGGCTTGATGAGCAGTGAGTGGGTCCACGCCCAGGATGCAAACCGGAGAACCCCAGAACACCGAAGTGGGATGCACCAACTTAACCTTTATGCCACCGGGCCGGCCCCTCACTGCTGTCTTCTGAAGGAAGGAAGGGAAACACCCATCTGGTATACCGGACACAGTGTGCCATGGTAGTAGAGAGCATAGGTTTTGGACTCAGAGAGATGAGTTCAAATCCTGGTTCTATCACTAACTCTACAAGTTTGAACAAGTTAATTAATGCCTCTGAGCCTCAGTTTCCTCATCCATAAAATGGGAATAATAATATTAATGCTAGGGCCGGCCCCGTGGCTTAGTGGTTAAGTGAGCGCACTCTGCTACTGGTGGCCCAGGTTCACATCCCAGACGCGCACTGATGCACCACTTCTCCGGCCGTGCTGAGGCCATGTCCCACATACAGCAACTAGAAGGATGTGCAACTATGACATACAACTATCTACTGGGGCTTTGGGGAAAAAAAAAAGGAGGAAGATTGGCAATAGATGTTAGCTCAGAGTCGGTCTTCCTCAGCAAAGAAGAGGAGGATTAGCATGGATGTTAGCTCAGGGCTGATCTTCCTCGCAAATAATAATAATAATAATAATGCTACCACAAAGGGTTTTGTAAAGATTAAATAATCCATGTAAACTGCTTAGCACAGGGCTGGCACACAGCAAAAGTTTCATAATAATACAACCATCATTTACTAAGAACTTACCAGATGCCCTGCAAATACTTTTCTAAGTGCTTTTCATATGCTACATCACTGAATGCTCTCAACAACCCTAGGAGGTGACAGTGTTATTATTATCACCACTTTACAGTTGAGGACACCGAGACACAGAGAGGTGAAGTCTGTTCATAGGTCACACAGGTACTAAGGGTTGGAGCGAGCATTCACATCCAGGCAGGCCGATCTCCGAGTCTCTGCTCTTAATAACTTCATTACACTGCCTCCCAATAAGTAGGACTGCTACTATGAGAATTTCCAAAACCCTGAGGTCAGAAAAGGGAATTTACAGGGCCAGCCTGGTGGCGTAGTGGTTAAGTTTGAGCACTATGCTGCGGCGGCCCAGGGTTCGCAGGTTTGGATCCCAGGTGCGGACCTACACACCACTTATCAAGCCATGCTGTGGCGGCATCCCATATAAAGTAGAGGAAGATGGGCACGGATGTTAGCCCAGGGCCAATCTCCCTCTGCAAAAAAGAGGAGGATTGGCAATGGATGTTAGCTCAGGGCTAATCGTTCTCAAAAAAAAAAAAAAAAAAAGGAATTGACAACACTGGGACCTCTGGGTCCCTCTCCTTTATGCACTCTCGATCAGCAAATACGCGGTGAGTTTATGGATCTCAAGCAGTGACCTCTCCTTCTGGTTACTGCTAAAGCTAAAGACCAATTTCCCTTGCCCTAGGGTGAGGTGGTGAGGCAGGGACAGTCTGGAACTCCAGTCCTTTGACCCAGCACCTCGGTGTTGTGTTGGTCTAGGAAGGAATGGGGCTTCTGACAACAAATAACTATATTTTGTAGTTTCTCTTTAGAGTTTGCAAGCTACTTTTGCATACACATTTGCATTTTCATTTAATCTTTAAAATAACCCTGACTAGTTACTGTAGTGCCCATTTGATAGGTGAGGTCATCTGCTTTGGCCAAGGTCATGGGGTAAGCAGGAGAGCCAGGACGGCAGCTCCATTCTGACGCTTAGGCCAGTATTCTTCTCTTAGTCTGATCTCCGAATCTGGACTTTCAATAAGCTTCTCAGGTGACATGGATGCACACTCAAGTTAGAGAGGCACTGTCTTCCACCATCCCATAGAACGCTCAGCTGAAAAGGGACCACACCTTTCACTTGGAGGCCCAAGGTGGACAGTGACTGTACACAGCTACAGAGTAGCTTTTTCTTTTTTTTTTTTAATGATTTAAAAAAAATTTTTTTTAATTTTTATTTTCCCCAAAGCCCCAGTAGATAGTTGTATGTTATAGTTGCACAGCCTTCTAGTTGCTGTATGTGGGACACGGCCTCAGCATGGCCAGAGAAGCAGTGCGTCGGTGCATGCCCGGGATCCGAACCCGGGCTGCCAGAGGCGGAGCTCGCACACTTAACCGCTAAGCCACGGGGCTGGCCCCAGAGTAGCTTTTTCAAGTTGGACCAGAAATGAGAAGGCTTAAGGAGTGTCCTGTGAGTGCTGGGATATGACGGCCACGTCAGTGTGAAACGGGTTACAATGGGAACAGGAAAAATCATCACTCACATAAGTGAAGGATGTTTTTCTTACAATATACCAAAGGTTTCCTCTCTCCTCCTGCCAGTGGTGGCAATAGTGAGGATATAAACCTTATTTAATGAGAATAAGTTACTTGAAATGACCCTAAACTACATCCAGGCTAATCAAGGGACCAATCCACCGATTTCAGCTCCCTGGGCAGCCTACTCAGTAAGCGTCTCTCACTGAAAGGGATGTCCCTGTAGCAAGACATAACTGACATAACTGAAAGGAGTGGCAGCAAGGAGCCACATGGAAATGGATCTAACTTCATCCAGGAGACCCCTGGAATCTGGAGGGACCTGGGTGCCTATAAATAGCCACTGCTGGAAAAGACAGAGCTTGCACAGAAAACATCAGAACCAAGACCAAAAAAGGTAAATGGTTGGCAGCAGAAGGAGGCCAGGAAGTGAACCCTTTCCTGATGCTGCTCCACCTGGACCCATGTGGCACCGGCTGAATTGAAAGCCCCTGCTCTGTGCCCCCAGAGGCCCTTTGTGCTTCCTCTTACAGTAGCATTTAGTCCACTGTGGGATCACTGTTCACTTGCTGGACCATAAGCCTCTTGGAAGTTGGAATTATATGATATAGGGCTTTGTATTTGTATTCACAGTGCATAGTTCAATGCTTGGTGTGTAGCAGATGATCAACAGAAGTTTGTAAAATGAACGAATGATACATTCCTCTAGAGTCTTGCGAGAGTTGGAGTCAAAGGAAAAGAGAGGCCCACAATATTAGAAATGAAAGTTATTTCCTATCTAACCCGCAGTCAAGAAAACAGGAATCTTTTTTTTTTTATTGATGTTTTAATGGTTTTTAACATTGTGAAATTTTGGGTTGTGCATTTTTGTTTGTCCATCACCATATATATGACTCCCTTCACCCCTTATGCCCACCCCCGACCCCCACTGCCCCTGGTAACCACAGTACAGTTTTCTCTGTCCATGTGTTGGTTTATATTCCACATATGAGTGAGATCATACAGTGTTTGTCTTTCTCTTTCTGGCTTATTTCACTTAACATAATACGCTCCAGGCCCATCCATGTTGTTGCAAATGGGACGATTTTGTCTTTTTTTATGGCTGAGTAGTATTCCATTGTATATATATACCACATTTCTTAATCCAGTCGTCAGATGAGGGACACTTAGGTTGCTTCCACTTCTTGGCTATGGTGAATAATGCTGCAATGAACATAGGGGTGCATAAGCCTCTTTGGATTGTTGATTTCAGGTTCGTTGGATAGATTCCCAGTAGTGGGATGGCTGGGTCATAGGACATCTCTATTTTTAATTCTTTGAGGAATCTCCATACCGTTTTCCATAGATGCTGCACCAGTTTGCATTCCCACCAGCGGGGTATGAGGGTTCCTGTTTCTCCACATCCTCTCCAACACTTGTTGTTTTTTGTCTTGGTGATTATAACTATTCTAACAGGCGTGAGGTGGTATCTTAGTGTTGTTTTGATTTGCATTTCCCTGATGATTAGTGATGTTGAACATCTTTTCATGTGCCTATTGGCCATCTGTATATCTTCCTTGGAGAAGTGTCTGTTCATTTCCTCTGCCCATTTTTTGATTGGGTTGTTTTTTTGTTGTTCAGTTGTGTGAGTTCTTTATATATTATGGAGATCAACCCCTTGTCAGATGTATGTTTTGCAAATATTCTCTCCCAGCTGGTGGGTTGTCTGTTCATCTTGATTCTGGTTTCATTTGTCTTATAAAAGCTCTTTAATCTGATAAAGTCCCACTTGTTTATTTTTTCTTTAGTTTCCCTAGTCTGGGTAGGCATGTCATCCGAAAAGAAGGAATCTTTTTAAGGTGGCTTCCCAGTCCTATCCAGGTTAAGTTCACTCCCTTCTCCTACAAGGGTTCCTTTCACTCGCTGTGACACTGACACTCCATGACTCTACTTATTCCTGTCCCTAGAGGCCAGCCTTATCTGGTTTGAAAATCTACCTGGTGAAGTCTTCTCCTAGTGGGCCCTCTCAAAAAGGACACCATCGGGCACATGATTATTGGTCCCAACAAGTTTAGTCCTCTTTTGCCACTCTTTTTGTGTGTGTGTGTGTGTGAGGAAGATCAGCCCTGAGCTAACATCCATGCCAATCCTCCTCTTTTTGCTGAGGAAGATTGGCCCTGGGCTAACATCTATTGCCAATCCTCCTCCTTTTTTTTTTCCCTTTTTCTCCCCAAAGCCCCAGTAGATAGTTGTATGTCATAGTTGCACATCCTTCTTAGTTGCTGTATGTGGGACGCCGCCTCAGCACGGCCAGACAAGCGGTGCGTCAGTGCGCGCCGGGGATCCGAACCAGGGCCGCCAGTAGTGGAGCATGCGCACGTAACCGCTAAGCCATGAGGCCGGCCCCTCTTTTGCCACTCTTAAACACAGAAAAGTTCTTAATGGTCAGCCTCCAAAGTTATGAGGCAGAAGAGCATAATGTTAAGAACATGGGAACAAAACTAAGCTAATTCCTGGCTGTCTGACCCTGGGCATGTTATTTAATCTCTTTATACCTTAGTTTCTCATCAGAAAAACTGAGATAATAAGAGCCCTTATCTCATATGGATGTTAAGAGAATTAAATTAGTTAATTCATAAAAAGCACTTCGCACAATTCCTGGCACATACAAAGCTCTCAATAAATGATAGCTCTTGCTATTACTATTACAGAATTTGACTCACCCCAAACTGTGTTATCTAGCTTGCCCATGATTAAGCCTTGCTATTTCAGGGCTTGAGCTGTCTAAAAACCCTACTGTGTGCTGAGCTGCAGTGCCACTCCCATGGATTAAGTTGGTGGCATGAATGACCACAGGAAGAGATGGAAAGGGCTATAGCACAAGTCCTGCTTTATTGCCTTTCTCTGGAGGAACTCGAGGCATATAGGAGCCTTTATCCTTGCTTAATTTATCATCAACCAATTCCTGGGAGGCAAGTATAGAAAAGAGCCTTCAGAACCTAAGTTACAGAGCAATTCAGAAATGGATTATTTTCCTCTTTTGTAAAATGGAGGTAATAATAATACCAATTTCATAGGGTTGCTGGGAGGTTTAAATGAAATAATACATACGAAATACACAGTAAGCAGCTATTCTTATTGTTGTTGTTGTCATTAACCCCATCATCTTCATCTGAATGTGTCCTCCCTCTCAACCCAGTAACGCAACTATGACACTAGGCTGTCTCAAAAGTCTACTTACCCTGCCCAGGAGCTTAGTCAACAGATCTCACAAATCCAACAGGGCTTGAATGTGGCTGTGTCCTGTGAGGGGCTGCTTCAAATACCACTTTCCCCTGCCCCTACATCTCAGAACATAAGGCCCACAGAGTAACACGTGGCTTTAGGGAGCAACAAACCACATCTCCCCTTCTGGGAGCTTTTTTAAGCCTCCCTCCACCAAAAAGCACTTGTAAAGTAATTCTTTACACACTGGGATTCCCTGAGAAGACGAAGACTGAGAACAGAGAGAAGTCGATCTAAGAAAAAATATAGACAGCCCCAACCTAAATCTTCTGGTATAGCTTGGCTATAAAATATCCTGTTCTCAAAGAGGTAATACGGGTTAGAAGGTTAAAAGCTTAGGCTCTGGGTTCAAATCCTGGGTCAGTAACTCACTAGCTGTGTGACAGCAAACTGCTCTGAGTCTTAGTTTCTCATCTGTAAGATAGGAACCTAACAGTACGTACCTCATAAGGATACTATCAGGAGTGATAATACACTCGAAACACTTATCACAGGGCCAAGGATATAGCAAAAGATTCAAAAATGTTAACTGCCCCAGAAGTACATTTGTATTTTTTACACCACGTGTCCCACCAGTTCTTGGTGCAAAAATGGTCACCAGAGATCATTCCCAGAAGAGCAGAAATTCTCATCTGGGGGAGATACATTTTAGAGCCATTCACTCTTACTGTCTCTCGGAACCTGTAATTGAGACTTCTTGTTTAAACCGCCTGGGATGGGGAGGGAGGGGCATGGAACGAGGAGAAGGGAACTTCTCTTTCTTATTTGTTAGGTTTATGGATATTATAACCTACATCTGTGTTTGGTTTCCAGAAGGCTGTAGTCAACCCAACAGAGAAACTATCTCCTGTCCTCATGTCTGCCTGAAAGGTGGTGGCAGTCGGGATCCCAAGGCTGGGGCCAACGAAGGGAACATTTAGAGCACTTCCTCCACCCCCCTCCCTGCAGGCCCAGCAGGAAGTGGAGCTGCCTAGCTTGGAGAGATCACTGGAGGCACTTACAACCTCGAAGCTTCTTGATTTCACGTGCTAATCAGGTGTCTCTCCCAATACTCTGCTCTGTACCTGCCTGGCCCTACACCCAGACCGGGGGAGGGTCCCTCTCCCCCAAAAAAGTGCTGCTTGGAGCCAGGAGCTTCCCGGCCCCAGAACAACCTCTGGTGATAAATTATGCAGCAGCACCTTTGTGTCGCTGCCTCTCAGCCAGATGGGAGGTTTGCTCCCAGTCTTTTGTTTCCGGCTTTGCTCGCAGCTCTGATCCTCAGCTCTGCACAGAGGTGAGGGGGGAGCTCCCTTTGGCCAAGTCAGGGCTTGCAGCAAGTCCCAGCAAGGCTTTCCCCAGCTGGTCTCAGGCAGCGCCCTTCCTCTCCTCATTCTAACCTGAATGAGCAGAGAAGCAGGGCATTAAGAGTGAATCCACTCAGCTGTGAGCAAGGATGGGAATGCCTACGTGCAGTAAAAGAATGAAGTTTGTTCACAAGGGCGTAAGAGGTGCCCAAGGGCACCTAGGATGTTTGCTTCTTGCTAAATCAAAAACGCAGAACAGAAAATGGAGTCAAACAACCACCAGGAAAGCTAGAGAATCAGCTCTTTTTAAACGCTGCTCTTGGTTACGGTCAACTTTCTGCAGCCCCCAAAAACATCACATCACTGGCACCAACTTAAAAGGAAGAAACAAAGAGACAACAGGGGTCAAACTTTGGGGTGGAGGAGCTGGGAGTTGGGGGCAAGTCGTGGGCTTGAGACCCGCATCAATTATCCCTGCACACTGACAGGATTCCTGATTGAAGACGGTAGTCATGAAGGAAGGCGGCCCACAACAGCCCAGCCCCCAAATTGCAGCAATTACTACCTTATGAGCTCTGGGGCCTGACTCCTTTCCCAGGCCAGTGGGTGGGAGAGCTCGGAATTCTAAACTGTTCCAGCTACAAGAGACCTCAGCCAGGACCTCTCACCCCGGGGGTCACAGCAACCTCAGAGTGAGATGCCTGGCTACATCCCTGACCACAGGGAAGCTCTCAGAGGAAAGCCTCATCTCCCAAGGACCTCTCCCAGGAGAGCTAAGGTAGTCTGGGCTCCCTAAACTCATGGTATAGCTTAACAGATCTCTTTTCTGGAAGTGTGGACAGGAGGGAACCATGCTTAGGTTTCACTAGGTTTTCAAGGGGAAAAAGAAGGGGCAAGAGCTTTAAAAGAGAAAAACAAAAACCAGCTGAAATGAATGAAGGGCTGAGCTCCATTTCAGCACATGACACTGGTATAAGGATTTGTTTACCTGGCTTCCACGGTCCAAAGGCAAGAACCATCTCTAATCCACTTACGCAAGCTCGCCAACAGCTAACATTTATCCAAGCCTATAGTAACACAGTTGTTGTCAGGCTCTGCACTGAATGGTTTGAACATACTATTATCTCATTTAATTTTTTACAATATTCTCACGTGATAATTTATTACTACTCCACCCCTCCCATTTACAGATAAGAACCCTCAAGTTGAGGGAGATTAAGTGTTTTTGCACAGGGTCACAAAGAAACGCCGACGCCAAGATTCACACCCAGGTCTACCTGTGCTTCTTACTCACTGAGCTATGTCTGCGGCAATTAGATTAGTGCTTGACAAATGTGTGTTTGCTGAATGAATGAACAAATGAATGGGTGCAGAGCCCAGTTTGGGGAATGCTTCTGAGTGTACTGGGGAGAAAGAACCTGACCCTGCCAGCTCTAAGCTGGAGGGAGAGCGGCAAGCACAGGCATCCATCAGAGCTATTTATAGGGCCAAACCCTGGCTCTGCCAGCCAACCAGTCAGCATGAAGTGTTTCCTGGGACACTGAATCCTACCAGGCTGAAAAGGGGAGAAGGGCTTCTGATGCTGAAGATGAGATAGTAATCCAGACACAGTCTGGGGCCCAGATGCCCCATGCCCAGGCAACTGTGACAAAACTTGTGGATAAGTTTCATCAAGGAATGTAGAGACTAGGCTGGAACAGGCTAACAGACCTAGTCGACCAAGGGCATGGAACTGTCTCATAATTATGAGATGTGCCCAATCATAAAAAAAGACAGGACTTCTTAAAGTAGTCCTCGAAATTCTGTTCCTATTCAGGAAGCTCCTAGTATTGATCTTCTCTTTAAAGGAGAAGCAACATAGCCAAATCCCACCCATTTTCCTTCTTCTTAGGGCTCAAGCTTAGCAGTCAATCAGTAGAAAGAGTGAGCAAAGATCTATAAAACACTCTGTCCTCTGTGACCTCCTGTCTTCTTTGCTGGCCCAGAAGAAGGACATGCCAATGCGCTCGGTCAGTCACAGCCAGACTTGGTTCCTTTGCACCTGTCATTCTTAATACCATGTGCCAGTCCCAAAGATGTTATCTGATATTCAACAGGGGACATAAGAGGAAATCCAAAATCAGTGACAAGCCAAGCATCTTTCCCAAGTCCAATAAGATCAAGGACAAGGTCAACCAAGCACCACGACAACAGCCAGATGGAAAGGAGACCAGTCTCAGCTCTACTCATTTGCATTCATCCTCAGAAACAACCCTCTACCTACCTAAGCACTCCTGGGCACAATTTTCAACTTTTTGCTTATCTGGAAGAAACCTCTAAGACAAACATGGTTTCTACTCTTCAAATGGTGGTAGATTGTCGGAGGCCTCACCTCACCCCTCAAGAGGAAGATACTCAGGGCTGTTACCAGCAATCAAGCTTCCTTCCAAAATCTTTAAGGGAGGAATGTTATGCAGGCTCAGCCAAACCCGTAGGCTCTAGGAAAAGCCCAAAGGACTAGCAGCATCCATATAAGCACCTTAAACTTTAATGTCTGGAATTCACTCCTAGCTGAGTCAGGTCTGCCTAACTGATCTACTATGACACATTGCCTTCTCCCTGAGCCCCTGGAGCATAGTGTTAGGGACCCTCGTGGTGATATTTTTGGTTGAGCAACTGCTCAGTCTCACTAGTGAACCATGACTCTGTCCCCTCCAGGCCTCCAAGGATGGCTCAGTATCACTAGGCGAAGTTTAGATCTCAATGCCACTGAGTCTCCTTACGTACGTGCACAGAAAGCCTCCCATGCTTAGAAGTTTCTGTTCCACTTTTTGTCCTTAAAAAGAACCCTAAAGAGTTACCAAGAACCCTCCCATCCTTTTTCTATGAAGCATTAAATACACGCAATTTTCTACCCCCATTCCCAATGCAGATGTAGTGTGTGCAGTTTTGACAGCTCTGGAGCAATAATATCCTCTTGGCCAGTCTCAGTCCGGAAACTTCCAGCTCCCCTTTCCCTAGGGCAGAAGGAGACAACCTCCTCTCTGGCTTTGTTGGTATCCGTTCTAGTCCTTTTTTTTTTTTTTTTTTTTTCCCCCGGTGTCGTGCCATTTCCCTTGATCTTTTTCAAAACTTCCTCCAGGGGGCCGAGAGGAAAGTTCCATCCCCTTCCCCTGCAGCCCGAAGGGGGAAACCCCCCAAAAAGTATAGCTGTCCCTTTAAGGGGCCCATGCGGTGGGAAGAGCAGCTACATTCCTACCCCAGTAGGGCCGCTGTCCCGACACGCCAAAGAGGCTACAAATAACCTTCTAGGAGAGAGCCCGGGAGGGGGAGAGCACAGTGCGAAGAGGAACGCGGGTCGGCCAGGCTACTCCTCGGAGAGGAAGAGTGAGGAGCGGAGAGAAAGAGCTCAGCCGGCATTAGAGAGGGCTTGGAAAAAGCCATTTAAAACCCACGGGTAGGTTAAACAACAGACATGAGAACTCTGTTTTGGATTTGGGAGGTAAACCAATCTTTAAAACAAGTGCCCAGGCATCTCCACGCTCTACCAGGCAAGTTCCGAAATCTGCACTGACACTTTCCACACGAGCTCCCTACGTTAAAGAAAGAACCGGTGCAAGGCCGGGGTCTGCAGACTCCTCCATTCCGAAGCCCACCCCCTCATCCGGGCTGCGGGGAGAATGGGAAGTTTCGGATACCGCCGCCCCCCGCCCCCCGGTGGAATAGCGGTGAGTGAGTAAGGTTGGGGTTCAGAGATCAAAGTTCTTTGATCTTGGGGCACAAACTAGAGGCAGCTGCTAAATCACGGGGTGCACCCACAGTCCCAGGCGGCTGGGGAGAAATAGATTCCACTGGAGACCTAATCACACACAACAGTTGCATACGGGCACCAAACAAGTTATTAATAAGGAGCAGATGAAGCAGGAGTCCCGCTGCCATCCGTCCAGCTCCCCCGAGGGCCACGGCGCGGGCCGGGAGGCTGCCTGCCGAGGCTCTACCCGCCCCCCGCCCCCCAACCCAGGCCAGGACAGATCTGCGGGAGCCTTCCAGCAGTTTCTTCCCTCTGTCCCTCCTCTGCCCCTTTTCCAACCCAGCTGCCCCCTCCCCCGCTCCGAGCAGGATCCAGGGCAGGAAGCTGATTGGTCGCAGCCAGGAGAGGGAACCCAAAACACCACTAAGGGGAGATGCTGCGAGCAAGCAGTGCCCGAAGACCCTCGGTGGGAGCAAGGTCTGGGTCCGAGGAACTGTTCCTCGAGTAGAGGCATCCCCAGAGCTCAAGTATTCAGATTCCACTGGGGCCCCTCTCTGCAATTCGCCCGAGACCCCCGGCCCCTGGAAGGAGGGCTATTTACAATTTATGGTTTAGCGACCATCCTTCCCCGCCTCCCTTTCTTCGCACACATTCACTCGCACCAAGGACACAGAGACTCTGTCTTAACCCGAAAGGGAAGCAGCCCCCAGCTCTTCAAAGAGCAGCGAGGGAGGGCGAGCCGGCGCCCCGCCTCGTCCCCCAGCCCGACCCAGACCCGAGCCCGGGGGAGCTCCTCCACCGCTGCCTCCTCTCGGACTGGAGGCGCTGGGGGAGCTCCCGACCCCCTCCCCGGCATGCAATCTCAGGGCTACGGCTTGGAGTGCGGGCGAGGGGTCTCAGGCCCCAGCCTGCGCCGTCCGGCTGTCGGGAGGTTAGTCCTGCAGCGGCGGGACCCGGGGACAAACTTTCCCGGCGGGCCGGTCGGCGCGGGCGCGGCGGCGCCGCTTACCGTGTGCGCAGAGCAGGGCGCCAAGCAGCAGCGCGCCCCACGGCCGCCTCATGGTGCCGCGGCCGCCGCCGGCGCTCCCTGCCGGCCGGGGGTCCCGCCGGCTCCCGCGGGACGGCGCGGCGGAGGGGGGCGGCGGAGGGTCCCCGAGGGGAGGCGTCCCGGTCCGCGGCGGCGGACGCGCCCCGCAAGTCGCCGGTCGGCCGCTACTGCCTCCAGTGCTGCCGGAGCCGAGGCCGCCCTGCCAGGGGACCTGGAGGGGGTGTCCTGGGCCCGGCCGCCCCGCCCCCCGCGCCGCAGCCCCTGCCACCGCCACCGCGCCTGGTCCCGCCCCCAGCGCCGGCCCGGCCCCTTCCCGCCCTCGGCCTCCGCCCCCCGGCCCCTGGACCCCACCCGCCCGCGCCTCCTGCGCTGGCCCCGCTGCTCTTGAGGCCGCCCCCACATTCCTAGCCCTCGAGAGAGCCCCCCTCCCTGTCCCCATTACTACTGCTTGAATGTCCCTAACTTAAAAATTATCCTAGCGGCCGCTCTCGGATCCCGCTCACTCTAGGTCTATGCCAAAGAGGAGCACCCGGGCTGACCCAAGTTGCCTGGACGTGACCCCGGCCCCCCTACCGGCCCCAAGTCCAGACTTTATTGATGTCTCAGAATTCGCAGGGCTTGCTAATGCGTAATCCTCTAGGTCTTTATTGACATCAAACAAGAGACATCAGGGGGCCTGGAGTGCTGTATCTTAACTAGCATTCTCCCTGTCAAAATTCCTTTTCTGAGATTTTCTTCTCGTTCCACTCCCCCATTCCCCGCCACCCCGATCTAGGCAGCGTTGTTCTAGGGCCAAATAATTCCACGACCTCCCCTTTTCATTTACTCATTTCCTGAGGTGGTTGTCTGGGTCCTGTCGCCCCAGCTCAGACGTCCAGAATTGGCCCAGACAGACTTAGTTCCTCCTCGCTGTCTTTGTAAATCAGCGTTGTTAGCCTCTTCACCTTCTTTGACTTTCCGATCCTGGCAAGGAAGGAAGGGGGTAAGGAAGTAAGTCTTGACTTCAGTTGCACTTTCCCAAAGACCTCAGCCTCCTCCCAGCTTCAGTCTGCAGGGTCTTCCAGCAGTATTTAACTTTTGAGTTACTACATAAAGTTGTAACTCCTCTTTTGTCTTAGCTTTGTGCCCTATGCCTCTCCCCAGTGCAGATTAATAATATGGGTTAATTTTGTTACCACCTTCTATTTTCTAGGTTGAATCTTGTCTTGGTACTTTTGTGCAAGTCCCCAACTTCTGTCCGGTCCTCTGTACCACTCTTCCCTCCAAGCTGGTATGCTAACATTTCCTGGCTTTGGATCTTCTGTGACATTTTGTTAAACCACTTTCCTCTCACTAGTAAATTGAGTCAAGAAGACCCAACTGCCCCATGTTAGCTGAGAGGAAAGTAATTTGGTGTAGTGCAAAGAGGATATTAGGAGATTTCTCCAATGGATTGGTTGACATTTCATCCTAGCTTGTTTTTAACTTTTCAAAGGCTTTCACTTCAAATTACCATCTTTGACCAAAGCTAACGTTAACTTTGCAACAGCAACCAAAAAACATGAAGTTTTAACTCTTTCTTAGCCGGTACTTCTCTATACCGTTGTTTTGCCTGAAATTTTTACATGGATAACATGTGGTTGAGCTAACATCGCCATGGTAACTAATATTGAGGCATTTTCTGTGTGTGTAGTTCTCCTTGCTGACTGAAGGCGGCAGTCGAATCAGGTCAGGTTTACACGATCTTACTGCAGGCCAAGAGAGTCGACCTTTCCGGCCTATGTCACCTTAGCCTAAAATCCAAGGAGAAAAAAGTGAAAACTGGAGGCCTATTCTCAACACACATACACCCCTGTGAATGTTTTTGATACAGCCTTGGTTGGTCTCAGGGTTTCAATATATTTTGCTTGTGAAGATTTGCTTTTCGACCTGTGAGAAAGACCTTATGATTCTGGAGACCATATTTTTTTTCCACATAAAAACTAAGGACATGTGGTATAATGAATACATTTGTCCCAAAAAATCCAGGACAGGCGGTTACCATACTTTCAATGTCAGGGGATTAAGAATTTATAAACAGTTTCCACTCTGTATGCAAAGGACAGGTTCCTTTCCAGAAGGCATGATTTGTGTTGTTTTTTCTGGGATTGAGGAGGAAAAGGGGAGTCTGGCTGTCCCTTTCTGACTCAGGCTCGAGAGACTGCGTTTTCTGTGTGCATCCCAGGTCCTCCTCTTCCGTGGTTCAGCACAGTTCTGGTGCACAGAGCCATCCCTGGCTGCTGTGAGTCACTGGGAATATCAATGGGTAGAAACAAACTTCGTGCCTAGTCCCTGCCTGGGTCACCCCCTAGGGTGAGTTAAGTCTTGGCTGTCAGAAACTACTCTTGTGCCAGGAGTGCTAAGCCATATTTATTTTTACCAGGCCTCTCAGACTTTCTTGTGTGGAGTGAGAGATCCTGAAAAGCACGCCAGAATGGGCTGTTTGTCTCCCTTTTATTGTCCTCTGGGACATGCCCCTGGAAAAGTTGTGGGGGACTGCCAATTCCAGAGGGGTCTCAGAGGCATTGGTTTCCTCAGAAACACCACCCCTTTCCTTCATCCTTCCAGGACAGACCAGGGAACCGAATTTCCAAGATCAGAATATTGCCCTGAATTAGACCATCACTAATGGCCTTTCAAAGGAAACACAGGGAGCGCTACAGAAACAAGATAGAAATGAGCATTATTTTGATCCAGTTAAGGTTGGTAGAATTCTCTTGTAACCCAGGCATCGTTCAACAACCTGAATTTCTAAACATAATTCTTCTAAAAGAGTAAAAGGCCCGAAGTTTCACACTTTAAAACAGTGGTTCTCAATCAGGAGTGATTTTGCAGACATGGACAATACCTAGAGTGGGGAGTGGGTACTACCAGCATATAATGAGTAAAGGATGCTGGTAAACATCCTACAAGGAGCAGGACATCCCTCCCCCAAACTAAGAATTATCCAGCCCCAAATGTTAATAGTGCTGAGGTTGAGAGACCCTGATTTAAAAGATGAAGAACATTAGCCTGCAAAGAATTGCTCCATCTTCTCTCTAGAATCACTTTCTTGTGAAGGCAATGGGAATGGAGTTCTTAAAGCTATTGAGGGGAAAACAAGAGAAAGCATAGCCAAAGGAGCTGAAAGAGTCCCCTACCTATCTGCCTACGGAGCTATTTCCAGTATTCATTCACCTAGTGAGAGTAAGTATTTGTTAAGTGTGTATTATGTGCCAGGCACTGTAGAAACAGTGGTAAACAGATATGTCGAGTCCCTGGAACTTACAGTCTGATTTGGGGAGGCTACAAGTATGCAGAGGCATTAAAAGAATGATCTCACGAATGAATTTAAAACTACAAATGATAGGCGTACTCAAGGAAAAGTACAGGGTTCCATGAAAGGAGAGACTTAATTTAGATTTATTGGTTCAAGGAAGGCCTGTCAGAGCACCGACACTTAAGCTGAGTAAGAATCCTCAGGCTAAGAGTAGATGGGGAGGGTCTTCCAGGCAGAAGGAACAGTATGTGCAAAGGCCCTGAGCCAGGCAAGAGTCCATAAGATTTATGGATAGGAATTATTAACTTTTAGCAATGGGTGTGCTTTTGTCTAGGTTCAGAGGGCTGCTCCTAGAGACTGGGGAAAAAAGGAAAGTATCAGAGAATAGTCTGATTTGCATTTCTATGCTTTCTTTAATTGCAACCCCTCCACACCACTATTCCTAGTGCCAACACTTTTCATGTTCTAGCTCAGCAGTGGTCCTTGCGTCAGGAATAGGGGTACGATGGCTGATTCAATTCCCTGGCCTAACTTGGGGCACACTCTGAAAAGTGGGACTTTCTAGCACATTTTAATCTCCTGAAAGCTTGCTATTCACACATTTGGCACATACACGTAGAGCTTTTGCAGCAAAAATCTCAGTATATCTTGCTTATTTCAGCAGCAAAGATAAATTTAGAATGGTGGATCAACAAATGAATCAATGAGTAAATACTCATTTAATAACAAACATGAATCATGCATCTATGTAAACAATCTCTGTTTCCACACTTGCCTCTTTATAATTCATTCTCTATACAGCAACCAGAGTGACTTTTTAAAAAACGTGAATCAGATCGTGTCATTACTACGCTTAAAACCTTCCAATGGCTTCCTGTTGCACTTGGAATAATACCTATACTTCTCACGTGGCCTTCAAGGCCCTTCATGATCTGGCCTCTGCCTACTTCTTTGCCTACTTGTCCCCTTACTCATTCTGAGGTAGCCACACTGGCTTTCTTTCAGCTCTACAACATGCTGTCATTTCTGTCTTCCAACTTCTCATGAGCTGTCTCCTCTACTTGAATGCTGTTTCCCCAGACCCTTCCATGGCTGGTCTCAGCTCAGCACTGCAGTCTCAGGGAAGCCTCATCTTACCACCCTAAAGTTGCCTTGTTCTCACTCTGCCTTTGCCTTATTTTATTTAGGAGATTGGATAAGGTTTCATGGAGGTGGTGGCATTTTGCCTAGGTCTCATAAAATGTGTAAGCATTTACTAGGCAGAAAATGTGGGAGAGGTACATTCTAGATGGAGAGAAGAGCTTATGCCAAAGCAAGGGGATGTGAAACTGCTTGGTATGTTGGGAATAGCGAGTAGGAAACTGTGGCCAGAGTATTAAGTATGTAGGGAAGAGTGAATGGGAAGCTGGCTGGAAAAGTAGGTTGGGGCCAGACTGTGAAGGGATATACGCCAGCATGTTAAGGAATTTTGCTTCATCCTAGTAATGGTGAGTCAGTAACACTTTCTAAATAAGAAAGAAGCAAGGTCAAATTTGAATTTTAGAACAATAAACTCTTGTAACAATGTAGAGGATGGGTTGGGGGAGAAAAAATAGACACAGAGACTGCAGCTTTTTGTCCTAAGATTCTGAAACTTGGGAACTTCCAGTTTATATCCTAAGTTTATTTAGTGATTGCTAGTATATCACTTCTCATCCTCCTGAACAAATTCTCTTAGCTTGTCTACTTGCCGCCTTGTCTCGACGCATTTTGTTGAGTTAGTTCCTTTTTCTTGGGGCCTTTCTTAAGATATGGTGATCTGTCACACAGGTATTTACGCGCAGGAAGGATACGCCAAGGCTTTCTGATTGATTTTTAATGTCCTCAACGATGCCTTGCATTTTGCTGGCCTTTTTGGTTAATGAATTTGTTTCATGAATTGGTTCCTATGAGGCAACCATAAATCCTATGGATTGGATAACCTTCATTTTCTAGACTTTTAACTAGAAGGGAAAAAGAATCTATTCAACAGGCATTTATTCTGTCAGGCACTGTGCAGGGTCCTAGAAATTTAAAGATGAATGAAGACTGTCTCTGCCCTCTGGAAACTCACGATCTATAGGAGAATTCAAAGAATTGTGTGTATGTGTGTATGTGAGGAAGATTAGCCCTGAGCTAACATCCGATGCCAATCCGCCTCTTTTTGCTGAGGAAGATTGGCCCTGAGCTAACATCTGTGCTCATCTTCCTCTATTTTATATGGGACCCCACCACAGCACGGCTTGATAAGTGGTGCATCAGCGCACGCCTCAGATCCAAACCTGGGAACCCCCGGCCGCTGAAGCGGAGCGCGTGCACTTAATTGCTATGCCAGTGGGGCGGCCTCTCAAAGAATTTTTTGAAATGACATAAATGCTTATAAGGTGCAGACTCTAGGACAGAGGAAGTCATAGCTAATTTCTGTGGGCTACCAAGAAGGATCAGAAAATCTTTCTCCCTTTCAAACTATATGAAAGTGTAATTCCCCACTCTTTTGCAGTATTTGAAAATATCAAATAACAAAGTACAAGTCTGTAATCACCTTTGAGCTCTTCTAATTCAATTTAAGCCATGTCCTCCTAACCACTTTCTTATAATGCATTAGTTATTCTTCACTGTCAAAGAGTTTGTGAACACTTCTTTTTCTTTGCAAATTCTCACAAAGCTCTGGTCTGTTGACCTGTGGCAGTCCAAAATGACTTTTCTGTAAATAGCATTTTTAATTTAAACATGTTAATCCCATACAGTGGCATCACACTTAGTTTCTGCTTTGCTGTTATGGAAGATAAATCTTTTAAGAAGAGTCTAGTAGCTCGGCATGAATTTCATGACCTGCATTTCTTAGTAGCTACTTTGCCTTTAGCATCGTTTCTGCTTGATGAGTTGATAAAAGCTTGTCCTAGTTTCTTGAACCTGTTTTGTAGCAATAATTCAGCCTGCATTTTTTCTTTCCTTATTGTTTCCTTGAGGTTTAAAATTATTGAGTACATTTGTGTTTGCTTTTCTGTAGTTTTCAGTTCCAGGGAGAATTTTCTTCCCTATCAATCTCTTCATAGGTTTTCTGCAGAGCCAGAGATGTCTATTAAATTTTCTCTTTATAATTAGGAATTATAATCTGATAAATTGATGTCTCAACATAGCATCTCTCTTGTGGGTGTTTTTCCTATTGTTTTGATTTTAATGTTTCCATTCTTTATGCTGTAGTACTGCCTTTAGCATCTCATGCCCTCTCTATATTTTGATCAATTTCATATCACTTGCTTATTTTCAGGATTGTGGAATTGTCTTCTGATCTACTAGTTTACCTGGATGATTATTTGTCTGGGTAAAATTTTTAGAAATGCTTTATGATAATTTAAGAACCTGAAAAACCCATCTAAATTGAGCTGACATTTTTTTCTTTCCTTAACATTCAACAGGGTCACAGAAATACCCTTGATTTTGACAACTCTCGTGTACTTCCACTCTTAAGACCCATGTTGTGTATGTTTCACTGAAAAATTTCCGCTGCCACTGATGTGTTGCCAAAATCTATTATCATGTAATCTATGGCAGAAGAGAAATCTAAAAGTAGTGGTTCCTTCTTGGGAAAAACAAACACTAATCTGGAAGTTCCTCACTTCTGCTTGAAAATATTTTAAAGATTTTCAAGCCACTCGTTTATTGTTTGTTTTCAAGTTACAATATATGCCTATTATAGAAAATTTTGAGAATATATAAAAGTATAAAGAAGAAAAATGCAAACAGTCAGTAATTCCACCACTAGTAAGGCTACCTGTTATTTCTATGCAATCCCAAATTTTCTTGAAGCCTTAGTCTAGCCACCTCCTACCCTTTTATGTCTTCCTCCTCAATAGACTGTTCAGGACAATAACAGTAGAAGACTGACTTTAAATTTAAGCGTCCTTAGGATTTTTATGGAAGGGATGGAGCTGTAGGAAAAACCTACAAATTGCTCCCGAGATGACATCTTGTTCTTATTTAGCTTTCTTTGAGTCATTAACAGTCGGGCGCCACTGGTGGTGAAACTTATCATTATTATAACCGCAAATGGGTTAATGCCCAAACAAAACTATATTCTTGGGGCTGGTTCCCAGCTCCACCACACAGACCCCAGCAGCAGCACTCTCCAAGTCCCAGGATAATGCTCCAAAAACAAGAGGATGTCAAATGTTCAGCCTGGACTCCAAATTCTCTTCTTTTATCTGGGAGCTTCTAGTTGTTGGCAGGGTAGAGCAAAAGGAAAAATAAATAAATAAAATCCAAGCCAACAAACCCTAAAAAAAGAGGCTGTGTGGTTTAGTGGTCAGACCACTAGCCTGGAGGTTGGGATAGCTGAGATCCATTTCCAGCTCTCCCACTGATGGGCTGGATGATAACAGACAAGTCATTTTTCTGACATGTTCCTCAGTTTCCCTACTTAGAAAAGGGAGAAGTGCCTTAGAAAGTTTTTATGAAGACAAACGAAATGATCTGCAAATAGCTTCAGGTTGCTTGGAAATAAAATGAAATTGTAACCCTTTATAAGTACTATCCTATTACTTTATTAACAATATAGTAATAAGCCATAGGTGTGAAAGTTATGAAACTCCCATACCCTCAAGCTTCATTGGGGGAGGGGAGCGGGAGGCGAGGGCCGGGGAAGAAGGCAAATATTTTTATCAAATTTGCAGGACTTCATGGGCTGGCCCCGTGGCTTGGTGGTTTAGTGCCCGCACTCTGCTATTGGCAGCCCGGGTTCGGATCCCGGGCGCGCGCCAACGTACCGCTTCTCCGGCCATGCTGAGGCCACGTCCCACACACAGCAACTAGAAGGATGTGCAACTATGACATACAACTATCTACTGGGGCTTTGTTGGGGGGGGGGGGAAAGGAGGAGGATTGGCAATAGATATTAGTTCAGGGCCAGTCTTCCTCAGCAAAAAAAACAGGAGGATTAGCATGGATGTTAGCTCAGGGCTGATCTTCCTCACACACACACAAAAAATTGGCAGGACTTCACATCAAATACCAAATTAGTAAATTCGTTACCTCAAGATAATAAATGCTGTTCTTAGTTTGGCTCTGTCGTTTTATCCTTACCACATCCAAACTCAGGGTGACTCACAGGAGCCTAGAAATGAGACACATACACAATTTTAAGGGAAAGGGAGAATTAGGAGGTTTGAAGCTCCTGCTAGAGGAGGCTAAGAATAGACCACTCAAAACACAAAGAGAAGAACCTCCTCTTTCCTTTTCCTCCCAGTGTAGGTGGTCCACTGGTTTCCCAGTCACTCCTTTGATAGCATGATTTTTGTTTTCTTTCTTTTCACAAAACCTCACCTTGTTGTGGGGGGACTAATTAAAAAAGTGAGGACAGTGTGGCCTTTTCTACTAGGTTTGAACTGTGTGCAAGTACTACAGACCCCTAACCTGTTGTTGGGAGTGGAGAGGAGCAAAAAGAAAAATATCTGGGAACTTGAAAACCAATGAATGCTCTCCCCTCTTAAAGGAGAAATGAGCAATTAGGCATATGAGGAAAAAAAATCCAGTTAAGTGTCCTTGTTTGTGCACCCCATCCCCTCAAGAAATGAAGTGTCTTGGTAGGAAAAAAGAAAGACACTTGGGAAGGGTACCAAATAGTAAGGGATAGGACCAGGAGGAAGGACTAAACTTCAAGAGGAATTTGAGAGGAAATGTCAATGAATTCATAGAGGATTTAATGAGCACCTCAAGGAGCAGCCAAGACATACGCACGTGGAAGCACTTTGTAGCAATTTAAGATAGTAGATACAGTAATAAAGAGATAAAGACAGGTAATGGGATATTAAGTATTTATGGGAATTTAGGGGTGGGAGCTATTATTGTGAGTTAGGATAACAGCTGTATAAAGCAGGGATAGTTATGAAATTCAGAAATTGCGGATATGGAGGGCTGGCAATAATTCTTCGACACCAGGAAATATGATGGATTCAAAACCCTCTCCACCTCAAATTCCTCTAAAACCAACTCCTCAAGAAGGGGCGTCCAAGATGCGACCGCTCCCGGAACTGGTGTGGCGAGCCTGGCGTTGCGATACGGAGAGTGTTTGCGTGACACCCCGTCCGCCTCCCGCCTCTCCTCCCGCCGCGTGGGTGCCATGGCAACCGAGGGAGCCGGCAACCTGGCTTCCGGAAGCTGGAGAGTAGAGCTTGGAAGCTGCGCCGGTCAAAGGATGCTGAGCTCGGAGCGCCTAGCCCTACCGGACTACGAGTATCTGGGTAGGAGCTTCCTTCAGCCTCGGGGATGAAGAGAAGAGCAGGCGAATTAGGCCAGGGTCTGGGGAGGAGGCGGGGCGGGATCTGAGTGGGGACGGGTAGGGGTGGGATGGGGAGGGGCGGGGAGGGGGGCGTTCCAGGGCCTGAACATGTAAGGCCCAGCCAGGAGGAAACCAGCAGCGGGGGAGTCAAGGATGCCTGAAGTGTGCGGGCTGGAGCTCAGGCAGTGTGGACTGTGTTCCACGTGGGAGAGGTCGGAGTTGAGAATTTGGGGCCCTTTTGGGGTATTCTTGATATGCTGGTAGTGGAGTAACCTTGGAACCTGAAGTGCCCAAGCAGTCGTTCCCTGAATAATCATTTTACCGTTATAGCGGCAACTAACGTTTTTGAGCGTTTCTCTTTTACATTAGGCACTGTACTAAGCATTTTACATGCATTCTTTATTGAATCTTCACAACAGCCCTAGAAGGAGATACTGTGTTTTTCTTCCGTTTTGCAGACGGAGAAACTGAGGCTGAAGAGGTAACTTGCATAAATAAGGCCACACAGCTAGAAAATGGTCGAGCTGTCCGAACCTAATTTGCCCACCCCAAAGCTTGAGCCCTTGACCACTAAGACTGCAGCTGTAGTACTTTATTGAGCACCTTCAGTGTGTAAGGCATTTTCTGGATGGAAAAAGGATGTATACATATAAATATATACACACATACATGTATATGCACACTTTTTATTGATGTCATAATAGTTTATAACATTGTGAGATTCCAGTTGTACATTATTATTTGTCAGTCACCATATAAATGCACCCTTCACCCTTTGTGCCCACCCCCCACCTCCTTCCCCCTGGTAACCACCAAACTGTTCTCTCTGCACACACATTTTAAAAAATTAATACTTTATTTTTTAGCGCACTTTTAGGTTTACAGAAAATTGAGCAGATGTGTGAGCCTTCCCATGTACTCCCTCTCTCCCTTACTCAGTTTCCCCTCTTATTAACATCTGGCATTAGTGTGATAATCTTTGTTACAATTGATGAACCAGTATTGATACGTTATTATTAACTGAAGTCCATAGTTTACATTAAGGTTGGCTCTGTGTTGGACAGTTTTATAGGTTTTGATAAATGCATAATGTCATGTGTCTGCCATTATAGTATCATGCAGAATAGTTTCACTGCTCTGAAAATCCTCTGTGCTCTACCTATCCATCCTTTCCGCTGCCCCCAGCCCTTGTCAACCACTGATCTTTTGACTGTCTTTGAAGTTTTACTTTTCTAGAATGTCATTTAGTTGGAGTCATACAGTATGTAACCTTTCAGACTAGCTTCTTTCACTAAGCAATATGCATTTAAGGTGCCTCCAGGTCTTTTCCTGGCTTGACAGTTCATTTCTTTTCACTGCTGAGTAGTATTCAGTTGTATGGACGTACTATACACACTTTTTCTTTTTTTTTTTTTTTTATATAGTTTTTAAAGATTTTATTTATTCATGTTTTTCCCCCCAAAGCCCCAGTAGATAGTTGTATGTCGTAGGTTCACATCCTTCTAGTTGCTGTACGTGGGACTCGGCCTCGCGTTGGACGGAGAAGTGGTGCCCTGGGGCGTGCCCGGGATCCGAACCTGGGCCGCCAGCATCAGAGCGCACGCACTTAACCGCTAAGCCACGGAGCCGGCCCCTATACACACTTTTTCATGGAAAACAATACTAGTTTAAATTTTTGAAATGGTAATATGGAATGATTCAAAATATAAGGAAGTTTATAGTGAAAAGTCTCCTCCCCCTCCCTTCCCCCATCTGCCCATTTCCCATCCATCCTCAGCCCCCTACCGGTAACCACTATTACTGGTTTCCTGTGTATCCTTCCAGAGTGTATTTTATTATGTACATAAGGGAGAATACAGTGCACTCTTTTTTCATTTAATATATCTTGGAGTAATTTCTATATCATTGGAGAGCTTCCTCTTTCTGTTTTTGTTTTTTTAGCTAACATAGTATTTAAATAATTTATTTAACCAATTCTCTATTGGTAGACAATAAGTTGTTTTTAGCCTATTTCTGTTACTAAAAATATTACACAGAATAACCTGCATTTTTGTTCCTTTCCTAGTATATCTGCAAGGATAAATTCCACAAAGTGGAATTGGTGGGTCAGAGGTATATGCGTTTTAAATATATATTTAAATTTTATGTATAGAGAGAGATTGAGATTAAATGATCACATCCATTAATCAGCCAAAAGGGGATATTTATATCACAGATAATTTTGTATCTGATTAATAACAATATCAATGCCTAGACTTTTGCTAAGGATTTAATGTATTTTATCTTATCTACCCAGTACTCAATGAATCTATGAAATATTTGAAAAGCCTAGTCTATTTTTCAGTCCTTTGGGTGTTTGCTGTTTGAATTATATGTCTCAAAGGCTTGGCATATTTAATATACTGGTGCTTTGGTGAGTAGAAGTTGGTGGTACCTCCCTAAGTGGATTTTTCAGGAAGACTAATTCAGTGGCAATGTTGATAATGAATCTACAAACAGAATCAGAGTCTCAGGTTGGTTGAAAAAGCTTCAGTGTTCATATAGTCCAACCACCCACCTAATGCTTGAACCCTGGGCAAGTGCTCCTTCAGGCTCTGTTGCATATTTAAGTGTCATAACTGCCTGTCCTAATCACCATCTGGACGTTCATACTGCCCTAAGCAGGGTCATATTGCTCACTGGCTTCCTCATAGCTCTTGTCTTGAGTTGAGAACAACCCCTGCACATTACAATTTGGTCGTGCTGTTTCAAAGCATTCACCCTCAATTTAATTACCGTTTAAAACCACTCCCTATAGATTAACTTAATAAAATACTTCTCAATTTAAATTTTTAAATACCTATGGAGGGTTTTGTTTTTTTACAATTATTAAGTCACTTGCATGTGTAGACCTAGAAAAGAAAATACATGTAGAGAAAAGAAAATTGCAGAGACAGGAAAGCTCCAGGCATTCAGTGAAACAGAAAAGCCAAAGCTGAGTACCCCTTGGGAAGTGTATCTGGAGATCTTTTTAGTATTGTGGTAGAAACTACAGGGATACCTATTCAATGAATATCTATATATTTCCCTTTCTACCTGCTAGCCAGGGCTTATATTTGCCTTTTTGACTATTAGTGAAGGAAACAGTCTTTCATCATGTTGGGTAAGCTGATCTTTTCCCCACTGATTTTGTGAATTAGGAACCTGTAATCATGGCCTGGAATGGCTTAGGATCTTAAGATCATCGTTACAGAGTCAGCTCAATGATGTTCATATTTGCAGTCATCAGAATGTAGTGATAGAAACTGTGTTAATGCCCAGGCCTGAATAGAGAGAGGAGAGTCTGGTAAGGAGAGGAAGTAAGTATCGAACCCTTTGTGTAAGACTAATGAAAGATTTTCAGCCTTATGAAAGCTACTTGTTGGAAGCTTCTGCCGGAGGCTGAGGTGTGTCTGTGTATACTTGGTTGGGTGTGGAGAACTCTCTAGAGCCGAAGGGCAGCCTGTTCTGGTCCTAGGTTTGCAAAACTCACCACCTACGTGCTGACCTGAGCATAAGCATGAGGGTGTGAGGTTTATTTTTTACTCCACCTAATTTGGTGAGGTGCATGCTTACATTCATGCTCCAAGTTGTCTCTTCTGTTTCCATGGAACATACTTATTCTTACCAAGGCTGGTAGTGGGTTGGCGTAATGGATAACTCTAAGAGGTGGTCTTTCTCTTTTGAAGGCTATACTTTTAGAACAACCACAATAAATTGGATAGTTTTTTTTTTTTTTTGGTGAGGAAGATCAGCCCTGAGCTAACATCTGCCAATCCTCCTCTTTTTGCTGAGGAAGACTGGCCCTGGGCTAACATCCATGCCCATCTTCCTCCACTTTACATGGGATGCCGCTACAGCATGGCTTGACAAGCAGTGCGTCGGTGCGCACCCGGGATCTGAACTGGCGAACCCTGGGCCGCCGCAGCGGAGCGCGTGCACTTAACCGCTTGCGCCACCGGGCCGGCCCCCTGGGTAGTTTATTTTATTTTTTTAATTTATTTTTGTGTGTGTGAGTAAGATCGGCCCTGAGCTAACAGCTGCCAATCCTCCTCTTTTTACTGAGGAAGATTGGCCCTGGGCCAACATCCATGCCCATCCTCCTCCACTCCACATGGGACGCCACCACAGCGTGGCTTGACAAGTGGCGCGTCGGTTCGCGCCTGGGATCCCAACCAGCGAACTCCTGGCTGCCGCAGCGGAGCGTGTGCACTGAACCGCTTGCACCACCGGGCTGGCCCCTGGATAGTTTTATTTATTTATTTATTTATTTATTTATTTTCCCCCCAAAGCCCCAGTAGACAGTTGTATGTCATAGCTGCACATCCTTCTAGTTGATGTATGTGGGACGTGGCCTCAGAATGGCCGGAGAAGCGGTGCGTCGGTGCGCGCCGGGATCGAACCCTGGGCCACCAGCAGCAGAGCGCGCGCACTTAACCGCTAAGCCACGGGGCCGGCCCTGGATAGTTTTTTTTAAGCTGTAGTTTTTGAGCCCTTCATATATGCTTAGCATCATGCTTTATCTCATTTAATCTTTACAACCACCGTCTGAAGTAGGTATTATTATTAGTCCCTTTTAGTAGTTATTAATATCATGTCCTCATTTTACAAATAAGGAAACTGAGGTTTAGAAGGGTAATTGATTTGAACAAAGTCACATGGGTGATGATGCATAGCAAAGCAGAGTTTCAAACCCAGATTTGTCAGATTCCATAGCCTGGTTTTTTCTCTCCACCAAGAAGATAAAAACAGAGCAAAACAACTATTGCCTGCAAAGGGCAGTGATCCTTGCTTCCCTGTTAAGGATGGAGCTCTTAAACAGTTCATTAGGTGCAAATAATTTTCTCAACAATAGGAATTGTATCTTACTCATCATTGTATACCTACCTTTCACAATGTAGACACTTAATACATACATATATGTTAAATTGAATGTGAATAATGCTGACTTTAGGGTTTCCCAAATGTGAGCAGCTAACAAGAACAACTAAGACTTATTAAGCACTTACTATGTACTAGGTAACATTTTAAGTGCTTTACGTATATTAATGCATGTGAAGATAGTTTCTTTTTTTTTTTTTTTTTGTGAGGAAGATCAGCCCTGAACTAACATCGAACGCCAATCCTCCTCTTTTTTGCTGAGGAAGGTTGGCCCTGGGCTAACATCCGTGCCCATCTTCCTCAACTTTATATGGGACGCCGCCACAGCATGGCTTGACAGGCGGTGCATCCCTGTGTGCCCGGGATCCAAACCTGCGTACCCCGGGCCGCCAAAGTGGAGCATGCACACTTAACCGCTCTGCCACCAGGCTGGCCCTGAAGATAGTTTCAATTGTTATCTCCATTTCACAGATGAGAAAACTGCAACACAAAGATATTAAATAACTAGTTAGTGAGTTATGGAGCCAGAATTCTAATCCAACAATCTGACTGCAGAGTCCACACCGTTAAACTCCAGGCTATAAATATCTTTAGCCACCCCCAAAATGAGGCTGCAACTATTGCATAGACCTTTGCATGGATCCTGGAGTAAGCTCAGGTGACTCCAAAGGCTTAATTCAACATTTCTGCCAGGAGGGGGCATCCTAGGAATCAGGATGGATCAGGGAATAGTAAAATTCCAGTTCCCTCTTGCCACTGGACTCATCTCGTAGAGGCAGGCGATGAGGAAGATAACATCTAAAAATAAACCATTTGGGAGAGTTTTATTGACAATAATCTATGTACTCTGGGTAGCTGTGTGACCTTGAAGAAGTTACTTAACCTCTCTGTGCCTTAGTTTCCTTATCTGTAAAATGTGAGTAATAATAGTACTTATCTCATACATGTAAACTTTTAGAGCAATGCCTGGCTGCTACATTGTGTCTACATTGTGAAAACAGGGTATACAAAGATGAGTAAGCAATCTTTCCTTTTAGAGCATCTGGGTAGGTCCTCAATAAATATTAGCTGCTATTATTATTACTATACTTTTATAAAGATGGATAATACATCTGTGGCAGCCATGAAAATGTGCCTCTCAGATCTCCTACTGTGGGGAGGGGAGGGTAATTGATTCCCAACTCCAGCTCTGAATCCAACAATGAGGTCACATTTCCCACAGGCTGCTCCCAGCCAATGACTGGCTGGGACAGACCCGCTTGTATGAGATGTGTGACTCCTCTGATGGTGACTTTGGCTTGAGGACTCCCACTGCACCGCAGTCTGATACTTTCACTCTCTTTCCTTTACAAGGGTCAGCCCTGCGTTGTGGTCTGTCAGCTCTTCCAGGCTCTTCTGGCTCCCTCCCCGTTTTCCCCCATGGGCGTTTCCCCAAGTATATTTCTTACATGTCTGATCCCGTTTGGGTGTCTGCTTCTCAGAGTACCTGGACCACGACAGCATCCCACAGTCACGGATATAGTCCCTTTGAGCCATGAGGTTAATACAGTCTCTTCAAGCCTTGGCAACAGTTCTGACATACGACTCTTAGTGGAAGACTTTTAAGTGTTACTAATCTTCTTTTTTGTATTTGCTGATATCAAAGCACATGATATTTACTTGTCTTACTGCCAGATAAATTTTTTTTTTCTTTTGGTTGAATCCTGATAAGAAAGCTTATTTTTGTTTGGATTTAATAGCGAAACTTCCAAACCCAATTCTATGCTAGGAAACAGTGCTATTTACAGTAAGTCAGCAGAAATTCTCATAGGACTTGAAAGTGCTTGGGTTGTTGCAGAAAGGAAATGAAATAAAATATTATAGATGTTACACTGACTTTCCAAATCTTTGGAAACTAGGTTTATAATATATAAAACTGGTCACTTTAAAATAGTTATGAACATATTCACAAAAGCATCTGTTTCCTTTCCTCTTCCCCCCTTCTCCTTCCTTTCCTTTCTTCCTAATTGTTCCTCTCCTCCTTCCTTCCTGATACCCTCTCTGTGTAAAGCAAGGCATGAATATAAAGTGTCCCTCCACACAGGAGACTTAACGCCCGCGATAGATGGGAGACGGGACATATTTATAAATGACTATAACACAAGGTGACGGTGTGATAAGTGCCGTTGTAGCGTGGGTGAACTTGGCGTACTGCAGCTGTCTTGGCGCTCTCCCAGTTTGGTCGGCAGCTTTTCCGTCATGGCATGGGCAGCCATTATCTTGTCCCATTATCATGGCATGGGACAGCCCAGTTCTGGGATGTGCCTTTGGGAATTGTTCCTGGAAGTTCAGCCTAGACTCTGGTTTCTTCTGCCTTTCCAAGGATTCTGTAAACTATTTAATAAATATCTTTTTGTTGCGGGGAAAAAAAGAACAATTGAGTTCTAAGGTGTGTTGTTCCTAACTCTCACACACCTCCATTTCTCCAAGGTAACTAAATTGCAGGTGATCTCAGAGTTATTCTAGGGTTTTAAAGTAGTTCTGTAAATTTTCGACCTGGCTTATTTATATATTCAAGTAATCTTAAAATCTTTCCTTGAAATGCTGTCCAAAAGTCGGGGATCACTTTTATTTGCACAAATACCATGTTTGCTAAATGAGTAATTTTAGGAGGCTGAGTAGATAATTGAAGTTTTAAGAAGTAATAATAATAGATCAGAAGAGACAAATAATCCATTAGCCTATCTCTAATTCATTATCCTGTTTATATCCTTCTTAGCACTTATCTTGTTTATCTATTTGTATACTTGGTTATTGTCTGTTTCTTACTAGGATGTGGGCCTAAGAGCAGGTTTATTCTCTCAGTATCTCCAAAATCTAGCACAGTGCTTGACCCAGGTTAAGTGCTCAATTGTTAAATGAATGGTCTGCTTTTTTTGTGTGTGTGTGAGGAAGATCAGCCCTGAGCCAACATCCGTGCCAATCCTCTCTTTTTGCTGAGGAAAACTGGCCCTGGGCTAACATCTGTGCCCATCTTCCTCCACTTTATATGGGACGCCGCCACAGCATGGCTTGACAAGCAGTGTGTCAGTCTGTGCCTGGGATCCGAACCCGGGGTTGCCAGCAGCAGAGTGCGCGTACTTAACCGCTACGCCACGGGGCTGGCCCCATGAATGGTCTGCTTTAAGTAGCAGAATAAATTTTTTAAAAATGGGAGAAAGGAATCCAGTTCAACAAATAGTCATTGAATTCCTACCATGTGAGAGACACTACACTTTTTTTTTTTTCCTCCTTCCATGGTTTCCTCCTTCCACTGATTAAAATCTGCCTTGGATCCTAGTTTTAAGCTCTGATCATACCTAAGGTTAGTTTCTTGGTTGCTATGTTTTGGTTACACAACAGTAAGATTTAATCTATTCTTTTAATGATAGTTTAAGAAGGAAGGAAATTTTATACAGTTGTGGGGCATCTCCATGAGATCCTATCCTGTAGTTGGCCAGAGGAATATGCTCTAAGACTGGAATTACCCTCCTAAACTAATTCCCGGGCCCTCTGTGTTGGATTTGCCCTTGCGCTAGTTCCCCAGGGGCCTGAGGAAATAGCTCATTCTATGATTGGAATTTCAAGTCAAAACACATTTATCTGAGCAGAATTTTAATGATTTATCAAAGAGCGGAGGGATTTTCCCAAACACATCTGAACTTACCAAATTACTGGTGCCATTAGCTATGTATTCTCTTAAGCACCTTTCTTTAAACAAAGCAATTACTGCTGAAATCATCAAATGTATTTTTCATAAAAGCTTTTGACTAAGTTTTGTTTGATTAGCAGGAACCCAGTAAAAGTAAATATTGTTTGAGAAGGCACTTTCAGAGCACTTTCTTTTTCTTCACTGAATTAGCTTTTTAAAAGTGCTGTTCTTGGGAGAGAGAGCCTTTTTCCAGCTGTCCTATTGTGTAGCTCAAGGTCTTGTTAATACTATTATCTGGCCCTAAGATTACAGGTACTTGTGATAAAACACAAGCTTCAGTTTCTGTAATCTCAGACAGAAATCTGCTTGTGCCCCAGGACTTCGTATCAGGTGTTTGTTAAATTCAGACTTCTCTCCCCTGGGGTAGCCCCACTGGCTCCTGGTAAACAATGTCTGGGAGGGATAGGGCTGCGTTAGCGCCTGTTGCCTTTTTTTTTTTTTTTTTTAAATCATGTGGCAGGACTCCTCCTGTGGCCAACTTACATACAATATGCGTTAACTGGGAAAATTATATATTTTAAAATAGGCATGTTTGAAACAATAACACTTTTGAATGTGAAATGTACCAAAGGCCACATGTCTTTGGCTTTGCTTGTCAAATGGAGAGGCTGCCAGAACCACTCGGCTCCATGGTTCTCATGCCCCCAAGTCCTGCAAATTGACACGTAAGTAGGCAACACACAAAGAAGCTCAGCCCATGAGAAAGTGAGTGTGGGTGCTTGGGCTGGCCTCCTGTCTCTCTGTGTGCAGTTCTTTCCAGCTTCGCTTGTTCTGTCCCATCTTAGTTCTTCAGAAAGGAGAGATTCAATGTGTCTGGTATTTCAGTGTGTTAACTGCACAGGCAACATGAGGCTAGCACTCAGGCCACTGTTCAGCCTGTCATATGGAAGGAATTGCTTTTCAGGGGAGATTATAATTGTGTATGTAGCCACACAAATGCACATTCTGCCTGGAGGAAAATGCACTGAAGAGGAGGCCTGGTGCTGCCACTCAGGTCTCTTTGTGGAGGGCTGCATAAGAAGCCCTTACATGGCATCGTCAACTCTTTTGGTCTTAATGAGTCATCTTTTTGTGTGATGCCTACTTCAAAAACAAAAAAGGAAGAAGAAGAAATGCACTCTTCCCAAAGTGAGTTGCTTTTATTGGCTCTTCAGCTTTATCTACGAGTTTTGTACATTCTTGATGACATCATTTACAATGCTAGTGCACAGACAGTAAACAAAAAATAATTTAACTTTCAGGCATCTAGACAAAACTTAATAGTCCAATTTAGAGAAATGATAATAAGCTTTATAAGCAGTAAGCACATGAGCTGAAACAACAAGCATGACCCCAATCCTTTTTGGAATGTGATGTGTTGAAAGATAGCTGTAGAGAAAACTAGGAGCTTGACACTCTTGAATTACGTGCTGTTCAGACTTGAGTCCGTGGTCTAGTGTTAATTCCAAGCAGTGTGTGCTAGTTAGTGGATAAAATACAGGCTACCTTATGAGTAAGCCATTAAGCAACTTGAGCCATAGCATTTCACCTATAAGAAAGGAAAAGGTAATATTGCCACCTACCTCACAGGAATGTTAGAAGATTGAGAAGATAAACAGGTGGAGCTCTTTACGAGAAAGGTATTTTGTAAATAGAAAATACTATTATTCTCCTTGATCAAATTTCCCCAACAAATGGAGTTGATAAAAGCTACCTCACAGGGGGTTGAGAGGATGAATTAATTAATATATGTCAGGTATCTTAAAGTAAACTACTTAATGAGACCTAAAATTGATCGTCTTTCTTGTAAGTCTATAAACCACCAAACCTAATGTTTAGATATGTGATTAACTTATAGGTTAGCATGGTAGAGACTGGAAAATATATAGGTAAAAGAAAATAGGTTAGGTCTTCAGAGAGAATGGCCCTGCCTTTTTTCTCTTCAAGGTTATGCCTACGAATAGCCTTTGGAGTCTTGCTAATCTTTGTTGCCGTGTCTGAACATAAGGACTGTTTTGACCTTTGCTCTTCCAGTAAATATTTGTTTTTGATTTCATATTTCTAAAGGAGAAACAAGCTTATAAAGAAAAGAAGGGGTTGATTTGTCTCACATTGTGAAATTTTTCTTATCATATTTCCTAGTAGTTAAGAGAAAATAACTATTGTTGAAGGACCTGGCATCAGGCTCCCTCACTGGAAAGTTCTTAAACTCAGACAAGTAATAAAAACAGATTTGGTTGATATCTTTAGAGGAGAAGGGACACCAGAAAATAATTTCTCTATATATATATATTTTTTTTTTTAATTTTTATTTATTTATTTTTCCCCCAAAGCCCCAGTAGATAGTTGTATGTCATAGCTGCACATCCTTCTAGTTGCTGTATGTGGGACGCGGCCTCAGCATGGCTGGAGAAGCAGTGCGTCGGTGCGCACCTGGGACCCAAACCCGGGCCGCCAGTAGCAGAGTGCACACACCCAACTGCGAAGCCACAGAGCCGGCCCAATAATTTATATTTTTAAATGACAGGATTATCACTGACATCTCCCATTTTTGTTGGTATTTTCATAAGATTTTAGGTAAAAATACCTGAGAAGACCCCTCAGGTAATTTTACAAGTTCAGAATTTCATCTTTTGTTTCCAAGTATAGTAGCATTTAGATAACTTTACTTTGCAGATTTCATTTTCTGTTAGATAACACAAAGTGGGAAAACTATTTCATTTAAATTCTAAGTCATTAGACAGAGGTCATTTTTCTAACTTTTTTTTTTAAAGAGAAATAATATTCCAACTTCTAAGTTGTATAGCCCCCGAATACTGCCTTAAGAGAGAAATGTATTCAAATAGATGTTCTTGGTATGCCAGCTAGAGTCATTCTCATATCCAGAAGGACTAGAGATAGACAGCAATCACATCCAGTCCTCACAAGAGATTTGTGAGGTAAGCACCAGGGTGATCCCCACTTTTCCATGAGGAAACTGAGATTTAGGTTATGTAACCTGCCCAAGGTCACTGAGCTGATAAATGGAGGTGAAGCTTGAATAAAGTTTATCGGACTCTAAAACCTGTGTTGTTAGCTGCTTTGCTTTCTTTTAGGTCCTGTTATTTCTAAAGACCCTCTTTCCTATTCAGTTTGGTAAGGATTTATGTGTCAGAACTTAATATTTTAACAGAAATTTCTACAAAATATATGATATTCCCTAGAATCTTTGGTATAATATATAGAACATAATTTAACATTTTCTTGGTGATGTGGTATTATTATTTTAGACATTTATTATGTTGTGCTGTAGATATGTTATGACATTTACTTGTAAGGGTGGATGTTAGGAAACAGGGGCCTAGAGAACTTACATAAATTTTCATTTACATAGATAGCAGTTGGTGGAACTAAGATTTGACTCCAGTTGTTCTGATTCCAAATTTAGTGGTCTAGGTGCCACTCAGTCAATGTTCATTAAATCTGACTTTATAGCTATTAATTACTGATAAGAACTTCCCCCTATGCTTACAACTCCCCTCTCTCCAGGCTAATGTTTCCTACTGGATCACTAAGCTGTTGAGATATACTGAGGTTTTGTACTTTAGGTGATTTTGTGCCCCTGATCTCTCAGGGTATTAATTAGGGTGATGGCTGAGCTGCTGTTATAAAAAGGTCCCATCCCCCGTGTCCCCCCACGCCCCACTGCAGTGCCTCATACAAGAGAGAACCTTATTTCTAACTTAACCTAAGTCCAGGATGTGGAAGGCAGGATCTGCTCTAGGAAGCCGTCATAGGATTTCAGACTAGCAGGGCAGCCATGCTATTTGAAACACGTGGTTTCCGAGGATGCCTTGGTTGTAGCCATTTCCAGCCAGTAGAAAGGAGAAGGGAAAAGAGTGAGTCCAGGGCAAACATCTTTTAAACAAGTAAGGCAGAAGTTGCAAGCATCACTTGTGCTTACATTTCATAGGTGAGAACTTAATATAAGGCCCCTGCTAATTGCAAAGGAGCCTGGGAATTAAGTCCAACCAGACAATCATGTGTGCAAGAATAGGAGCACAGATTTTGGGGGTGCAAACAATAATCTGCCAGACCTAGTATGTACAGTGGAAATGTCTCTCCCACTCAGGTGAGGTGTATTGTGGGTAGCTGCTTGCCCTTATTCATAGGCGGAGCACGGATGTACGATGGCTGTTGGACTTTTCCTCCCTTCTGCTCTCAGAATACAGAGGTATTTCATCCCTTGTCCCTGTTCTCCACTCTCCTCTTGCTACCACTGAGCTCAGTTGCTCCTTTTTTATTGCTTTCTTTCTTACCTCTATGTCTCCTGTCATTTCTCTTGTATCACTTCTCTGTCCTTTGTAAACATTTCCAACTAATCAGGATAGTCCTTTTCTACACTTTAGTGTGCACATGTAATGTTAGGGTTTTAGTTCTTTATAATTGTGTTGGTTGCTGGGTGTTGGAGGTTACTTTGCTGCCAAATAAATTTTTTTTGATTGGGAGTTAGAGACCCATTGTAGGAACGTAAATCTTGTCTCCAGAGAGCTAGCTTTACAATAAATAAAGATATATGTCTTCCTAGACTGAGAGTAATTGGTAAGACATTTAGGAGAACAAGGAAAAGGTGGTGCCACGGAATCTGGGGGAGGAGTGAGTGTCAAGGTGGAAAGAGTGTTCAGTGATATCAGTTGTCTCGAGAGGTTGATAAGTGCTGCGAAGGAGGTTGTTGGTGGCATTAGGTGAGCAGTTTCAGTGGAGTAGTGTGGCAGGATGCCCGATTTTCCTAGATTGAAGAGTAAATGGGAAGGGTGAAGGAGTTGAGACAATAGGTAGGTTAGATTTGTTTCAAGAAGTTTGAGGAAGTTGGGGAAGGAGAAGCAGGGGGGGTGATAGCAAGAGTAGGGAGAATTTGTGGTTGTTTTTAATTTTTTAAATGGGAGAGACTTGAGTATGTTTATACACTGGAGGAAAGGGAGCCAGGAGAGGGAGGGAGGGAAGATCCAGGAGAAGGAAAGGATGGTTAACTGATGGAATATGTTTTCAGAAGACGTGGGAGGGAATTCTGGGATCAAGGGCAGAGGTGCAAGGTTGTTTTGGAGATGGGAATTAGGGCCATGTTTATCCATTAGGCACTATAGGCATTGTGCCTAACCTGTACACTGTTTTGAGATCTTTGAAAATATTTGAGACCTAAAAAAAAAAAACCTTACTGGCCCTAAAATGTGGATAAATGTTCAATTATATATTTATGAAATGTAATATGATGTCACTTCATTGTTACATTTAGTATGGACATACATTTTATTGTATTTGAAAGGAATTTATAGGGAGGATTTTTCTCAGTTAGCAGGAATTCCCAAGTGAGAAATCAGATCCTAAGATGGTCTTAAAACAACTCTACAAGGATATTATTCAGCAATAAAAAAAAAAAAAAGAAGGAAATGCTGCCATTTCAACAACATGGATGGACCTTGAGGACATTGATATTCTTTACCTGAACACCTCTTCTTGGTCTTGGACGTAATAATCAAAGTTATCTCCTTAGAGTTGGGGAAACAGAAGTAAAAGACTTAGAGGAGCAAAGAAAGTTTGTATTAGTTGCTCTGGGAAAGAAGAAAGCTTGACTAGGGACAAGTACAGGAATTTTGAGCAGCATGAAGACATTTGAAGTAAGGATACATAAATAAATCCATTGAAAAAAGAAGCAACAAAGAACATTAACAGGAGCGATGTTGACTATGTAAATTGGCAAAAGAAAAAACTACAAATGTATTACAAAGTAATAATTAGGGGAAACAATTGAAAAACTGTTTTAGGAAAACAAGATGTCACAAATAATGAGTAAAGAGAGGGAAGATCCCTCTCTTCCCTCAAAATAGCACAAAAAGTTTTTTTTAATTTAATGTTTATTTTTATTAGCTACACAATTTTATTGGTCAAATAGATGTATAAGAGTTTTAACAAAGCCCAGCAGTACCATACCCTACAAACTTCTCACCTCTAAGTCCCACCCCTCAGAGGAGACCACTTTCAATTTTTTTTACCATTTCTTTGATGTTTTGCTGCATATTTTAAAATAACATACTTAAACTGCTCTTCTTGATTTTTCAGTCTTAGATATTATCTAATGACTTCCTATGATGGATTTATCACTTTTATACCCCCTAATTTCCCTTCCTCCTAGCCTTCCAATAAAATTATGATTTTTGATTGTCAATATTCAGTGTTTATTATGGCTATGGAAATGGTATGTATATATTAGTCAGGTAGTGTACTATGATTACATTTCCCCTTTTTATGTAGTTTTTTTTCTTTTTCCTGGAGTTAATAATTGCCTTATCTTTTGTTTGGTTGATTGTCTATGAATTTGTCTCTAATTTATCCCTAATCTCTCCAACCAAAACATCAGTCTTCTCTTAGTTTGTGCAAACACATTAGGTATTCTCTAAGTTTCTGTTTATTTTCTTCAAGATAACTCTCCTGGAGTACTCCTTCCCCTAATTGGTCCTCCTGCTCCAATCTGGCCTAGTTGCTCTCAATCTTTTATCCTTATCATTGATATTACTTGTCTTTCTTAAGTTATATTCCCAATTTCCTGAAGCCTATGTTTTCCTTTTTCCTTATATGCTCCTTTTTGTTAGGTTGCATCCACCAGTAGCTTTCTGAGAAAGGGTGCATGCAAAATAAAATTTGGGGGATCTTATGTCTCTGAAAATGTCTTTATACTACCCTTACACTTGATTGATGGTTTGTGTAGGTATAAAATTCCATGTTGGAGATGTTTTTCCCTTAGAATTTTTAAGGCATTTCTCCCTTATCTTTTAGATTTCCATATTGCTGTTGAGAAATCTAATGCCATTCTGATTTGTGATATTTAATAAAATGTCCATTGGTGTGTATCTTCTTTCGTTCATTGTCTTGAGATTCTTCCAATGTGGAAATTCATGTCTTTCAGTTCTGAGTTTTCTTGAATTACATGTTTGATATTTTCTCATGTCTGTCTCTGGAACTGGTGTTACTCTGACATTGAACCTTATGGATTCATGCTCTAACTTTCTTGTTTTTCTCTCTTTTCCATATTTTTTGTTTGTTGTACTTTTTGTGAATATCTTCAACTTTTCCAATTCTGTTGAATTCTAAAAATATCTACTATTATATTTTAAATTTATATTCACTCATTTTTTGTTTTCTAAAATCATGAATACATGATTTTATCTTGCCTTTCTAAGAATATTAATTATGATATTTCTTGTTCTGTTGTTTTGTGTTTTGTTTTGCTTGTGCTTATGTCTCCTGCAGTTTTTCTTTTTCTTCTCAGTTTCTTTTTTTCTGTTTGTTATTTTTTTATGTGTTTTTCATATAAGAAGCTTTCCTCAAGCTGTGGGAGCTTCTTGGATGTCTGTTCAAGTGCTGAGCAAGGGAGGGTCTTAGAAATCAGTGTGTAGACTTTAATGTAATCATCCTGTTTTTAGTAGGGCACCTCTACCTTCAACTGTTCCTGGTGTCCCCAAGTCAAAGTGCTAATGATTCAGTCTCTTAATATGGATATAGCTCGTTTTGTTTATTCATTCATCAGTTGATGGATATTTGGATTGTTTCCACTTTTTGGATATTATGAAAGTGCTGCTGTGAGCAGCTGTGTACAAGTTTTTGTTTGAACACCTCCTTTCATTTCTTTTGGGTGTACGCCTAGGAGTGGAATTGCTGGGTCATAAGGTAACTCTTTGTTTAGCTTTTTGAGGAACCTGCCAAACTGTTTTCCAAAGTGGCTGCTCTATTTTATCCACCAGCAATGTATGAGGGTTCCAGTTTCTCTACATCATTTCTAACACTTATTATTGTCTTTTTGATTATAGTCATTCTAGCAGATGTGAAGTGGTACCTCATTGGGGTTTTGGTTTGCATTTCCCTAGTGAGTAATGATGTTGAGCATCTTTTCGTGTGTTTATTGGCCATTGGTATGTCTTCTTTGGAGAAATGTCTAGACAAATCCTTTGCCTATTTTTAATTGGCTTGTCATTTTATTGTTGAATTGTAACAGTTCTTTACATATTCTGGATACTAGACTCTTATCAGATAAATGATTTGACAATATTTTCTCCCATTCTGTGGGTTGTCTTTTCACTTTCTTGATAGTGTCTTTTGGAGCACAAAAGTTTAAAATTTTTATGGAGACCAATTTATCTATTATTTTTTCCTTTGGTTGCTTATGCTTTAGGTGTTATATCTAAGAAACTGTTACCTAAACCAAGGTCACAAAGATAAACCTATTTTTTTATCCTAAGAGTTTTATAGTTTCAGCTTTTACATTTAAGTCTTTGATCCATTTTGAGTTAATTTTTGTATATGATTTGAGGTAAGGGTCCAAATTCATTCTTTTGCATATGGATATCTGGTTTTCCCAGCACTGTTTGTTGAAAAGACTATCATTTCCCCTTTGAATAGTTTTAGCACCCTTGTCAAAAATCGTTTGATCATATATGTAAGGGGTTATTTCTGGTGTCTCTATTCTATTCCATTGGTGTTTTTGGTTGTCTTTAAGCCAGTACCACACTGTTTTGATTACTGTACCTTTGTAGCAAGTTTTGAAATCAGGAAGTGTGAGTTCTCCAGCTTTGTTCTTCTTTTTCAAGATTGTTTTGGCTATTTAGGGTCCCTTGAGATTCCATGTGAATATTAGGATGGGTTCCTGTTTGTTCAGGGTTCTGCTCTGCTGTCTCCTCCTCCAAGTGGCCTTTTTTGGTCCTTTCTGTTTGGACTAGATTTCTATCTTATATGTATATCTTTACCATGGTTTTCACTATACTGTGTTGTAATTGTCAGTTTGCTTGTTTGTCTCCTTAAAGACAAAAGACATGGTTCTATTTGTTTTCGTTTTTCCAGTGCCTAGCATATACTAGATAGTCAATATAATGTCTAAAGGAGTGAATAAGTGAATAAAGCATGAGCCTAAACTAAACAAGTATTAGGTTACATTAAAATGCATTAGACTATCACCAAAACATAAACAACTGATACTTGGGTAGAATTTTATTGTTTATAAAGTAGTTCACGTATACTATCTTATTTGTTTTGTTTTTTTTCCAGTTTTATTGAGAAATAATTGACATACATCACTGTATAAGTTTCAGGCATACAGCATGATAAGTTGACTTACATATGTTGTGAAATGATTATCACAATAGGTTCAGCTTACGTCTGTCATCTCATATAGATATAATATAAAGAATGGAAAGAAGAAAAAAAAATGTTCTCCTTGTGATGAGAATTCTTAGGATTTACTCTATCAAGTTTCCTATATATCATACAACAGTGTTAACGATAGTCATCATGTTGTACATTGAATCTCTAGTACTTGTTTATCTTATAACTGGAAATTTATACCTTTTGACCACTGTCCTCGAATTCCCCTCCCCCTGTCCTCCCTGTCTGCTAACTATGTCTGATCTCTTTTTCTATGAGTTCAGGTTTTTTTTTTTTTTTTTAAGATTCCATAAATAAGTGAGAACATATGGTATTTGTCTTTCTCTGACTTATTTCACTTAGCATAACGCCTTCAAGGTCCATCCATGTTGTCGCAAATGGTAGGATTTTCTCCTTTTTTATGGCTGAATAATATTCCATTGTATATATATACTACAACGTCTTTATCCATTCATCCATCTAGGTGGACACTTAGGTTGTTTCCATGTCTTGGCTATTGTAAATAATGCTGCTTTAAACATGGGGGTGCAGATATCTTTTCGAGTTAATGTTTTCATTTCTTTTGGATATATTCCAAGAAGTGGAATTGTTGGATCATATGGTGGTTCTATTTTTAATTTTTTGAGGAACCTCCATACTGTTTTCCATAGTTGCTGTACCAATTTACAGTCCTACCAGCAGTGCACAGGGTGTCCTTTTTTTCACATCCTCAGCAGCATTTGCTTTCTCTTGTCTTTTTGATAATGGCTATTCTATAATTTTTATTTATTTATTTATTTTTCCCCAAAGCCCCAGTAGATAGTTGTATGTCATAGTTGCACATCCTTCTAGTTGCTGTATGTGGGACACTGCCTCAGCATGGCCGGAGAAGCGGTGTGTCGGTGCGCGCCTGGGATCCGAACCCAGGCCGCCAGCAGCGGAGCGCGCGCACTTAACCGCTAAGCCACGGGGTCAGCCCCCATAATGGCTATTCTAACAGGAGTGAGGTGATATCTCATTGTGGTTTTAATTTGCATTTCCCTAATGATTAGTGATGTTGAGCATCTTTTCATGTACCTGTTGGCTTTTCATATATCTTCTTTGGAAAAATGTCTATTTAGGTCCTTTGCCCATTTTTTAATTGGGTTATTTGTTTTTTTGATGTTGATAGTTTTTGATATTTCTTCTTGATATATTTTGGATATTAACTCTTTATCAGATAAATGGTTTGCAAGTACTTTTTCCCATTCCGTGGGTTGTCTTTTAACTTTGTTGATGGTTTCTTTTTTGCTGTGCAGAAGCTTTTTAGTTCGATGTAGTCCCACTTTTATTTTTGATTTTGTTGCTTGTGCTTTGGGTGTCATATCCAAAAAATCATTACCAAGGCCCTTGTCAAGGAGTTTTATTCCTACATTTTCTCCTAGGAGCTTCAGGTCTTATATTAACTCTTTAATTCATTTTGAGTTAATTTTTGTTTATTTGTCTTAACTAAACTGTGAAGAAAGTATGGTTAGTATCACTTTTTGATAAATCTGAGCATTACAAACAATAAGAGAAAAAACATTTAGAAGGACTAAATGGGAAAATTGGGGAATTAAAAAAAATGTGAATCTTTTGCCAACATTTATCATATACAAGGTACAGAGAAGTTTTTGGTAAATAAAAGGCAGAAATTATATATATTCTTCTCAAACTACAATGCAATAAAATTAGGTATACTGAAAGTATAATTTAAAAGTACCTAACCACAAGGATATTTTACTTTCCTTTACAGCTGGGTCAGATAATAAATTCGAGAAATAGCAATAAACAATTTTTTAACTCCAGCACAATTAAAATCTATAGACATTTCCCAAAGCAATACTTAAAGGAAAAGTTATTGCTATAAATATCTAGATTAATAAGAAGTAAAAAGATAATTAAGTCTATACTTAAAGAATTTACAAAAGGAGCAAAGTAGCAAACTAAAGAAAGTAGAAAATAGAATTAAATAATAAAAATAGAGATAAGCGGGGGGCCGGCCCAGTGGCATATTGGTTAAGTTCGAGCACTCTGCTTCGGGGGCCTGGGGTTCTCAGGTTAAGATCCCAGGCACAGACCTGCACACCACTCATCAAGCCATGCTATGGCGGCATCCCACATACAAAAAATAGAGGAAGATTGGCACAGATGTTCGCTCAGGAGCAATCTTCCTCAAGCAAAAAGAGGAAGATTGGCAACAGATGTTAGCTCTGGGCCAATCCCTCACCAAAAAAAAAAAGCAAGATAAAAATAGAGATAAGCGAACAAATTTACTGGTGATTTTTTTTGAATTTTCAGAAACAAATAGTTCATAAATTACAATGTTTATTAACCCCCAAAAACTTTGATCTTTTTTTCTTTCTTTCTGTCAGCTTTATTGGCGTGTAATTTACATGCAATAAAAATCATTAGGGCCAGCCCCCATGGCCTAGTGGTTAAGTTCGGTGTGCTCTGCTTCAATGGCCCAGGATTGATTCCCAGGTATGGACCTACACGACTTGTCTGTCAGTGGCCATGCTGTGGCAGCGGCTTGCATACAAAAATAGGAAGCTAACAGATGTTAGCTTGGGGCGAATCTTCCTCAGCAAAAAAAAAAAAAAAAAAAAGACAGGCCGGCCCCATGGCATAGCAGTTAAGTGCACATGCTCCGCTGCTGGAGGCCCGGATTTGGATCCTGGGCACGCACTGATGCACCGCTTGTCAGACCATGCTGTGGCGGCATCCCACATAAAGTGGAGGAAGATGGGCACAGATGTTAGCTCAGGGCCAGTCTTCCTCAGCAAAAAGAGGAGGTGTGGCATGAATGTTAGCTCAGGGCTGATCTCCTTCACAAAAAAAAAAAAAGAAAACCATTAATTTTAAGGGTAAAATTTAATAAGCTTTGATAAATGTATATAGCCGTGTAATCACCACCCCAATCATTATATAGAACATTTTCATCACCTGAAAAAGTTTCCTTATGCTCTGCTATTGACTGAATGTTTGTGTTACCCCCAAATTCATATGTTAAAGCCGTAATCCCATGTGATAGTGTTTGGAGGTGGGGCCTTTGGGAGGTAATTAGATGATGCAGGTGGAGCCCTCATCATGGGGTTATAAGAAGAGATGCAAGAGAAATGATCTCTCTTTTCACCTTATGAGCATACAGCAAGAAGGCGGCCATCTGCAAACCAGGCAGAGGGCCCTCAGCAGACAGCAGACCACCAGCACCTTGAATTTGCACTTCCCAGCCTCCAGAACTGTGAGAAATAAATGTTTGTTGTTGTTGTTGTTGTTTTTTGGTGAGGAAGATTGGCCCTGAGCTAACATCTGATGCCAGTCTTCCTCTTTTTGCTTGAGGAAGATTGTCCCTGAGTTGACATCTGTGCCAATCTTGCTCAGTTTTGTATGTGGGACGCTGCCACAGCATGGCTTGATGAGCGGTGCTTAGGTCCATGCCTGGGATCTGAACCAGCAAACCCTGGGCTGCCGAAGTAGAGTGCGTGAACTTAACCACTACACTGCGAGGCTGGCCCTGAGTGTTTGTTGTTTAAGCCACCCAGTCTATGATATTTATTATAGCAACTCAAACTGACTAAGATAGAAGTTGGTACCAAGGAGTGTTGCAACAAACACCTAAAAATGTGGAAGCAGCTTTGGAACTGGGTAACGGGTAGGGCTGGAAGAGTTGTGAGCTGCGTTCTCAGAAAAGCCGATATTGCTGGGAAGGGCCTGTTACAGGCGATTCTGGTGAGAACTCAGAAAGAAAAGAGGAGACCTGGAGAGAAAGCCTCCATCTTCTTAGAGATTGCATAAATAGTCGTGAACAGAATGTTGGTAGAAATATGGATGGTATAGGCCATTCTGATGAAGTCTCACATGGAAATGAGAAACATGTTATTGGAAACTGAAGGAAAGGCGATCCTTGTTATAAAGTGGCAAAAAACTTGGCTGAATTTTGTTCATGTTCTAGTGTTTTGTGGAAGGTAGAATGTGTGAGTGATGAAACTGGATTTTAGCTGAGGAGATTTCTAAGCAAAGTGTTGAAGGAGCGGCTTGATTCCGCCAGGCTGCTTATAGTAAAATGTGAGAAGAGAGAAATGAATTGAAGACAAAATTGTTAAGCGGAAAGGAATTAAAACTTAAAGATTTGGAAAATTCTCAGCCTGACTGCTGAGCTGGAACACCAGTCTCCTGTTGCCCTTGGACTGAGACTTACACCGTCAATGCTCCTGGTTCTTAGACTTTCAGACTTGAACTGTTTCTACTGTACCAGCTTTCCTGGGACTTCAGCTTGCCAGCAGCAGATCATGGGACTTCTCAGCCTCCAAAATCATGTGAGCCAATTCCTCATAGTAAATTTCTTTCTCTCAAAACCTCTTTCTCTCTCTCATATGTATATATTATATTATTTCTTAAAAATATATATGTATTTCTTTTTTTTTTAATGCTTGTGGTGTTTTAGTCTCCTCTGATTTTTTTTTTTTTTGTGAGGAAGATCAGCCCTGAGCTAACATCTGATGCCAATCCTCCTCTTTTTTGCTGAGGAAGACTGGCCCTGGGCTAACAGCCATGCCCATCTTCCTCTACTTCGTATGGCCGCCACAGCATGGCTTGACGAGTGGTGCATTGGTGTGTGCCTGGGATCCGAACCTGCGAACCCGAGGCCGCCGAAGCGGAGTGTGCACACTTAACTGCTGCGCCACCAGGCCGGCCCCTATATATGTATTTCTTATTGGTTCTGTTTCTGTGGAGAATACTGACTGATACACATTCCTTTGTAGTCAAACCTGTTCCCCAACTCCCTGGCAACTACTGATCTGCTTTCTGTCACTATAGTTTTGTGTTATAAATGAAATCATACATTATGAAGTCTTTTGTTTCTGGCTTTTTTCACTTATCATAATACTTTTGAGATTCATCCATGTTGTTGCTTGTGCATGTTTTTGCAATAATTTGTTTCTTTTTATTGCTGAATATTATTCTATTACAGTCACGTTGCTTAACAATGGGATATTTTCTGAGAAATGCATCGTTAGGCAATATCGTCGTTGTGCGAACATCATAGAGTATACTTACACAAACCCAAATGGTATAGCCTGCTACACACCTAGGGTGTATGTTACTAATCTAATAGGACCACAGTTGTATATTCAACTTGTCATTGACCAAAACATCGTTATGCGGCATGTGACTGTATACGGATAGCCACAGTTTATTTAGTTTACCAGTTGAGAAACATCTGGATTGTTTCCAGTTTTTGGTTATTATGAATAAACTTGATATGAACATTTGTGTACAAGTCTTGTATGGACTTAATGTTTTCATTTTCCTTGGGTAAATACTGAAGGAATAGAATGGCTGGGTCATCTAGTAAATGTATCCTTAACTTTATAAGAAACTGCCAAACTGTTTTTCAAAGTGGCTGAACCGTTTTTCTGTCTCATTAATAATGGATGAAAGTTGCATTGGCTCCACATCTTAGCCATTTTAGTTGATGTATAGTGCTATCTCATTATGTTTTTAAATAAAATTTCCATAATAACTAGTGATATTGAACATCTTTTCATGTATTTTTGTGTCATCTGTGTATAATGATGTATCTGTTCAAATCTTTTACCCATTTTTTAATTGGAAGGCTTGTCTTGTTGTTATTGAAGTGCAGGAGTTCATTATATGTTCTGGATGTAAGTCCTTTATTGGATATATGATTTCCAGTTATTTTCTCCCAGTCTGTGGCTTACATTTTCATTTTCTTTATAGTATCTTTGGAAGAGCAAGCATTTTAATTTTGATAAAGTCAAATTTATCAATTTTTTTCTGTAATAGTTTATGCTTTTTATGGCCTATTTAGGAAATTTTTTGCCTAATGAAAGTTCACTAAGATCATCTTCTGTATTTTCTTCTAGAAGTTAGTTTTAGCTCTTACATTTAGATCTTTGGCCTTTTTGAGTTGATTTTTTTTTAATGGTATGAGGTAAGGGCCAAGGTTCATTTTTTTGCCAATGAAAATCCAATTGTTCTAGTACCATCTGTTGAAAAGATTATCTTAAATGAATTTCCTCGTCACCTTTGTTGAAAATGAATTGACCATGTATGTGTGTCTATATTTCTAGATTCTCTCTTCTATTCCATCAATGTATATATTTATCTTTGTGCTAATGCCACACTGACTAATTTAATTACTATCTTTATCACAAGTCTTGAAATCAGGTAGAATAAGTCCTCCAACTTGGTTGTCTTTTTCAAAATTGTTTTAGCTATTGATATTTCTTTTTTTTTTTTTGTGAGGAGGATTAACCCTGAGCTAACATCTGTTGCCAATCCTCCTCTATTTTGCTGAGGAAGACTGGCCCTGGGCTAACATCGTTGCCCCATCTTCCTCCACCTTATATGGGATGCCCCCACAGCATGGCTTGACAAGCGGCGCATTGGTGTGCACCCGGGATCGGAACCCTGGGCCGCCGCAGTGGAGTGCGTGCACTGAACTGCTACACCACTGGGCTGGCCCCACTATTGATATTTCTTAATAGCTATGTAACCTTGGGCAAATTACTTGTCTCCTATGTGCTCAGTTTCTCAATTTGTAAAATGAAGAGTAGTAATAAGACTGTTATGGGATTAGATAAATAAAACTCTTAGAACTGTTCTTGGCACTTTGAAAGTACTCCATAAATATTAATCTTATTTTTTTTTTCAGTATATTTAATGAAGTAATATTGTGTTGATCCTCAAATCTGGCAAAAATAATCCCGAGAGAGGAAACTATAAACTGTTTTAAGATACAGTAAACAACATGTGCAAGTCCCTTAATAAATTTCTAACAAACAGCCTGACATATGTTTATCCCAGACATGCAAGACTAGTCTTATTTCTAATATTATTTATTAAAAATAATAACTAGATATACCCTTAGGAGTATATTAATAGATATTAAAGGCATTTGATAAAATTAATTATCTAACTTTTTGAAGTATCTAATCTTGATCAACTCTCAAACAACTAAAAATAGAATGTTTCTAACCTCTGTTAAAATATTTATTTAAAACTATGAGAAAAATTTGGGTTATGTTTCTTGAAAAACAGGAACAGAACAAAGATGTCTCCTAGAACCACTGTTACTTTTTATAGTATTGGATATTCCTGTCTTGTGGTAAGACCTGAAAAATTTTTTTAAAAAATGAATATAGGCCCACAAATTGTAAATGGTAAAAGTTTTTTCTCCTGCATTGCTTATGGTAGTGTAAATTGGTATATTTTGGAAAACTGTTTGGCATTATGTACTAAAGCTGAACATACTTATCCCCTATGACCCAGTCATTTACTTCTAGTCACAGAACCAACTGAAATGTGGGCATATGTTTACTAAAAGACTCATAGTAGAATGCTCATAGTGATACCGTTCATAATAGGCCCAAACTGGAATCTAACAAATGCTGTCAACAAGGAAGTTGGTGAATAAATTGTGGTATATTTAATAATGGAATATTATGCTGCAGTGAGAATTAATGAACAACTACTTACAGGTGTATGGATGAACTTCACAAACATAATGTTGAATGAAAGAAGCCAGACACAAAAGACTGCATACTGTATGATTTCATCTATATCTCAAAAACAGGAAAAACTAATCTATGTATTTACCCTTGGGGGGTTACAGCTCGAAGGAAGCTCTAGGAGGTTTTTCTAGGATGCTGATTACAAGTGCAAATTCTCACTTCTCTGAATGTTATTATACTTAAATAGAAAGCTTTAAAAAATGTATATTGGTTAGTTTTTAACTTAAAAATAAGCAAGTGAAATAGACTTGAGATCCTAGAAATAGATGCCAAAGTACATATCCATTTAATTTGTGACAAGCTAAGTGTAACAAAATAATGTGAAAAATTCATTAGTTGAGATAATTGGAAGGAACATGGAAGGAATACATTTAGATTTCACACCTCATACCATATGGTACAGTGAATTCTAATTGAATTAAAATGTTAAAATACTTTTAAAACTGGGAGAATATGATAAAGTATACTTATCCTTGAGATAATTTTGTGACATAAACCAATAGTAGATATTTAAGGGCAAATGGATGTGTAGATACAATTTTTTTATTTTAATTTCTGTAGGACAGATAACAAAGATAAAAGGAAAGTGACAGGATGGGGAAAATTGTGATGAGTATGATAAAAGTTAACATATGGCACGTAAAGAAAATAAATGGTAGAAATTTATATCACAGTACGAAGCCCCTTCAGGACAAGTGGTGAAAGGAAATGATTCAAGAGTTTGTTCATGTGCAGTATTCTTTGTAAAAGTGAAAAATTAGAGTTAATCTGCATGCCTACCAATAAGGGAATGGTTAATAAATTATGGTATTTCTAGACTAGATATTACTATGCAGCCATTAAAAAGAATGAGTTAGATTCATTAATATGGAAAGATGTACATGAAGTATTAAGTGAAAAAATAAGTTACAGAATATGTACAATGTGACTATATTTTTGTAAAAAAAACAAGTTAATGAACGTTGCAAATATGTATGATCACACAGAAAAAGTTCTGGAAGGATGTAGAGCAATCTGTTAAGAGTGAATACTCTGGGAAATTGAATTGAGAGCTTACAAGTGACGAAGGCTTCCTTTTTACTTTTTACCCTTCTGTATTATTCTATTACATTCGTGTGTTGCTTTTACAAGTAAATCTTGCAGTCCATATAAGACGGAAGGTAACTAAATAGTTAGGTTCACCAGTAATTTAAGCTTTGCAAATTAAGGCCCTTTTGAGTTTGTTAAAACAAAAAGCTTTATCTTGGGATGTCTGCAAAGAAATTGGTTTCCTTTTCTTGAAGTCTTTGTGGAGAGCAGTTTGGCAATACATAACAAGAGCCATAAAAATGAGCATATCTTTTGATCCTAAAGCCCTGCTTCTGGGAACATATGCTAAGGAAGTAACTCAAAAGAGAAAGTAGTTTTTGTAAAAATGTTTATAGCCACATTATTTTTAATAAAAAACTGGAAATAGTCCAGAAGCAAACTGAGGTAAGTTAATACAGCGGAATATTATATCATTATCATTATATTAATTCCTAAGAAGACTTTATATATATGTGAAAAACGATGTAGGAATGAAAGTTTTTTAAAAAATAGAACTCCAATATAAACGTATGTATACATTGATGAAGATGAGAAGGGACCACAGAAATATGTAAATTCTTGCTGTTTTAAGATAAAGGAATTCTTCTTCTTCTTCTTCTTCTTCTTTTTTTTTTTTGCTGAGGAAGATTCGCCCTGAGCTAGCACCCACTGCCAATCTTCCTCTTTTTGTATGTGGGCCGCCACCACGGTACAGCCACCGACACACAAATGGTGTAGGTCCGCGCCTGGGAACCTAACCCGGGCTGCTAAAGTGGAGCATGCCGAACTTAACCACTAGGGTGCTGGCCCAAAGGATTTCTATTTTTAAGTAATGTTTTAATATGTGATAACAATATTGATCTTCTAATTTAAAAAAAAGTGTTAAACTAGATAACCTAATAAGACTGCTGTCAGCTCTGTGCTTTTATAGTCCGAAGAAATAAAAGTGAAAGTAACGTTGCTTTGGTCTTTTTCTTCTCCCTCCAGCACCATTCAAATTCTCCTCCTCAGTTTAACATTTTCCTTAAATAGATGGTTAATGAGGTTTCCGTTCCATGAATAAGGTTTTCTACTGGCTCATTTTGTTTTGGAAAGACAAAGTATAAATTCGGAGAAGTAGAAGAGAATGTAGTAATTCCTTTCTTTGTATCTATTTACATTAAACGTTGTAAAAGCAAAATGTTCACTTATGTTGAATCAGGCTTCCAAATAGTTCTAGAGAATAAATTGTCCTCCCCAGTAATCTAATGAGGAAATTAAGTTGGGGAGTTAAATACCTTGCATAGTGTCCCAAGGAGCCATCTATAGGACAAGGATTAGAAACCAGGTCTCATATAATGAGACCCCCTTGCTTAGGTTGTGGAGCCTGGGTGCCTGTCTACCGGATGGCAATGCAGGGCTGGGATCAATTCACTGTTGAAGAGTTGGACTGAAGGTCAGTTCACCTTTCCTTGATTAGTCGGATTATTTGAGCAGTATAAATTTTCTGAAGAGAGATTTCTGGAAGCAATTGCAGCAGTGTCTTATACCACCAACAGGTAGAACTGGATAGCATCCTCACTAGGTTGTCCAAAGGGAAGTGGCCGTTAGAGAGAAATTCTTCTTCCTGTTTCTACCTCTTACCTCATGTGCTGCCCCTCGGTTGTTCACTTTCCTCTCTAGTGCAAAATGCAGGATCTGAAGAGGAAATGGTGCTGTCATCAGTTCTAAAATTGAACAGAATGTTTCCTCAGTAAGTGGAAAAATTAATTTTAAAAAGTCTTTATGTAAGTTCTGTGAAATACCAAGACATTTGTGGTCTGTTTTGCAATCGTGATATTTATGTTTATATCAATTAGTTAGTATTAATCATGGTCATTTTAAACGTTCTAAGTTTCTCTAAGAATTATCCTAATTCTGTGATTCAGTGGAAAATATTTACACTTATGATATTAAATTCAGGTTTTTGCCCTACTGCTTGCAAGCTGTATGACCTTGGGCAATTTCCTCATTTATAAAATGGGAAAGTCCCAGCCTTATCTGACTCCTAGGTTGGTTGCAAGGTCAATGAGATAATGTTTGTGAAAGTATTTAGTAAACTTTTAGGGGCATTACAAATGTTATTGTTCAAGTTATGAAAGTCATTAACACTTTACCCTGTTTACAACAATGGTAAGCATTGAAGATAACGGTCCATCTCTTCAGATACTAGGATGGTGTCTGGAAATACTCTATCCTATCCTAGCATGCACTAACCTAGATCGATGAACAGACCAATGAACATTCTGATGGGTACATTAGTTTGATCCCTTCATTTATACTTTTGGCAAAATGTATAGATGCTTTATGTTAATATTAGGTTTGTCTGGATAACAACAGAAAAACCTAAAATAACATGGCTTAAACAAGTTAGAAGAGTATTTCTCTTTTGTGGAAAAGAAGTCGGAAGATAGGCAGTCCACGAGATGTAGTCAGGGACTCAGGCTTCTGTCTTTTTGCTCCAACATCCTAACCGTAGATTCCATCTTTTACCTCATGATCCATGAGGACTGAAGGAGTTCTCTATATTATCCTCTAGGGAAATAAGGGACATCTTTCAGCTGAATCATTTCTATTTAAGTACTTTCTAGAAGACCCACACAATATTGTGCGTATATTTTATAGCTTAATCACATGACTAAAGTCTAGCTGCAAAAGAAGCTGAGAAATATGATCTTTATGTCAATGGCTATGAGCCTGGGTAAAAGTTGGAGTATGTTTCTAAGGAGGAAGAGGTTGCTGGGTTGGCAACTAGCAGTCTTTGCTGCAGCATTATATAAATAGATAGATTTTTTCTGTTGTAAACTCCCGTCCCCAACACATGCACACACACACACACACACACACACACACACATACACACACACACCCCTCACCTTCACATATGCACTGCCTGTTTCATTTTTTTTCCTGGTTAAATTAGTCCACTTCAGTAATCCTGTGTCCAGGAATTCTTTCCTGGTGTCAATGCTTGGTGATTAATCTCAGCTTTAGGAGAGTGACCAGTTGAAGTCATTAAGCTAAAGGCTCTGGTCTTTTTTCAAGACAGCCAGTTGGCCAAAAGAATGAGTTGACTATGTGTATGCTCAGCACTAGGCTTGGTACTGTAAAAGATACATAAGGCATGTAATATAGACTCTTCCTCCTGTTTTTGGTCTTAGTGAATGGAGCGATCATATTCCCAAATGCCAAAGAAAGGAACCCAAAAGTCGTCCTAAATTCCCTCCCATCCTGTACCTCTCATATCCAATCAATTACCAACTTCCATTGATTGTCCCTCTCTTGTTTTGATCTGTTATTCCCAGTGCTCCTTCCCTAATTCAGGCCTTTTTTATTTTTGGCCTGGACTATTTCAACAACTGCTTTAGTTGTATCTGTACCTCTAATCTTTCTCCCTCCAGTCCTTCCACAGTGCTGCCAGTGATCTTTCAGAAATAGTGATCTGATTGTCACTCTTGCTCAAGATCTTTCAGTGGTTTCCCAAAATCTGTGCTCCTAATAAGACCCTTTATGATGATAATGTTGTCCGGCCTTATCTCTTAGCAATACTGACCGATTTTTAGCTTTCCAGATCGACTGTGCTTTTCTTCATGCTTCTGCACGTGCTGATATGTCTGTATTGAATATCCTCCCTCCACTTGTTCACCTGGCAAATTCTCACATCCTTTCTCAGCTTAAACGCTCCTCCTTCATTGAAACTCTTTCTCCCAGGCAGACATAGGTACTTTTTCTCTTTACACTTTTTACACACATCATCTATAACAATTATTATACTATATTTTTATTGTTAATTTGTATGTCTGCTTCTCCAGTAGATGGTAAGCTCCTCAAGGGCAAGGACCATGCTTAGGCATTAAATAATTATTAAACAAATCAAGGAATGTCTTTGGTTGTACTGTAATTTCGTCGAGGACACTAACAGATGAAATAAGGGGAACACTTTAAGTCAGCATTCAATCAAGTGCTATGTAATAAGTGATAGGAGTTCAGGAAAAAAAGGAGGTCACTGGAGATTGGGGGAATTAGGGAAGGAATCGAAGTGGATGATATATCTCCATAGGGAGACAGCAAAGTGATTTGGGCAGGGAAAACTAAAAATTCTATGGACATATTTTTATACTCGGCAATGTTTGTAGTATAAAGAAATATTTATAATGTCAAAACAAAGTACTCCATTAAACTTTGAAAAATATAATATTAAGAAGACAAAAAAGGAGGGGCCGGCCTGGTGGCGTAGTGGTTAAGTGCGCACACTCTGCTTCGGCAGCCTGGGGTTCGCGGTTTCGGATCCTGGGCACACACCGATGCCCCGCTTGGCAAGCCATGCTGTGGTGGCGTCCCGTATAAAGTGGAGGAAGATGGGCACGGATGTTAGCCCAGGGCCAATCTTCCTCAGCAAAAAAAAGAAGAGGATTGGCATCAGATGTTAGCTTAGGGTTAATCTTCCTCACACGAAAAAAAAGAAGACAAAAAAGGAAAGAAAAATGAGAAAGGAAAAACCCTAGAAAAGACAAGGGATATATTGATTTAATTTTGAACCCTCTTATCTATAAATGTCTTTAGTTCCTTTTACTTTAGCTTTTTCTCATCTCTGAAGAAGTCTAAGTCTTATTGTATAAATGCTTTATTAATACTACTGTATCACTTGTAAGAATCCACATTGTCTCAACCCGTAATCTTTTAAAAATATGTGTGTACATACACAGTATTAATATATATATTACTTATATGTTATATTATATATACTTTGACTAGGTAACACATTCATAGGTTCAAAAAATATATAGTAATGTATGATAAGGCATACATTGAGAGGAACTGTTCACACCCTGTCCTAATTTACCCCTTTCCCCCTCCTCCTGTGCCTTTAGACAACTGCTTTCATTTTATTCAACCAGCTCTTTTAAATCCATATGATATGATTATGTTTTGGTTCTCCAAGTTTTCAATACTGTTGAGCTTTGTCATTTTTCTTTTCTGAAATAACCTTCTTTATTTTTTCTAGAATACTCTCTTTTTCTGCCTTTTATCATAAAGGCAGGTAATAATTTGCCTTCTCTGGTTGTCTCCAAATTAAGGGCTCAGCATAATTCAGTAATCTGGTTATTAGTACTTAGATTATTGTCCAGCCAACTGTTATATTAAAGAAAGTTAACACTTTCTTTATTATTCTTATTTATTACAGGACAAAAAAGAATTTAATTATAATTGTTCCTGGATTCTGATTGGCACCAGAGACATGAATGGACTGTCAGTAGGATAAAAGATGCCTGGATAATATCATTTGACTATTCCATTTAAAAAGTTAGGTCCATATAGAGAATATGAAAAAATATTTGAAAATAATTCAATTGTCATGATTTATTTTGCTTGCTTTGTACAAAGAGAATTTGGCAAAGTGGTTATAGATGGAAATATGGAGAACTTTAGGACTGCATTTGAGCAGGCCCAAGAACTTTCCATCACTGAATCAAGAGTGAAAAGAATGAGCAAAGACTTCAATTTCTTTATATGTAAAATGGTAGGAATTGATATATGATCTTAAAGTTCTTCTACTTCTTAAGCTTTTGTAATTCAGGAGTAGTGGTGAGAATAGTAGTGAAGTGCCTGGCTACTGGTTCCAAGTGAAGTACAACCAAGAGAGGCCAATGGGACAATCTGTGGGAGGATATAGTATTTTCAAGTCCTGGTGAAGAGGAATAGAGTGTGTTCAGTGGAAATTGAGGAGGGCCAGGAGTTTTCAGGTCAAGGGATTTGATGGGTTATCACTGTGAAAGAAAACCAACCATGTACTCCTGGGAAGAGAGATGTAGGTTCTGGTTTTTTTTTTTTTTTTTTTTTAACATGTAGGCCATGAACTCTCAGGGGAGCTATAGATGAACCTTAGGAAGTTCTTGAATGCTCTAAAATTATACACAACATTAAATTATATACGTTTTTCTGAGAGAAAGCATTTGCAGCTTTAGATTCTTATCATGACCTCACCAAAAAAGCCACTTACTCTTAAAAATGAATGATAGAGCCAGCCCTGATGGCCCAGTGGTTAAAGTTTGGCGCATTCCACTTTGGTGGCCTGGGTTCAGTTCCTGGTCGTGGAACCACACCACTCCTCTGTCAGTAGCCGTGCTGTGGCGGTGGCTCACATAGAAGAGCTAGAAGGACTTACAACTAGAATATACAACTACATACTGGGGCTTTGGGGAGGAAAAAAGAAAGGGGAAGATTGGCAACAGATGTTAGCTGAGGGCAAATCTTTCCCAGCAAAAAAAAAAGAACAATAGGGGCTGGCCTGGTGGCGCAAGTGGTTAAGTGCACACGCTCCACTGCGGCGGCCCAGGGTTCACCGGTTCGGATCCTGGGCGCACACCGCCACATTGCTTGTCAAGCCATGCTGTGGCGGCGTCCCATATAAAAAAGCGGAGGAAGATGGGCGTGGATGTTAGCCCAGGGCCAGTCTTCTTCAGCCAAAAGAGGAGGATTGGCAAATGTTAGCTCAGGGCCAATCTTCCTCAAAAAAAATAAATAAATAAAGTGGAGGAAGATGGCCACAGATGTTAGCCCAGGGCCAGTCTTCCTCAGCAAAAAAAAAAAGAGGAGGATTGGCAGATGTTAGCACAGGGCTGATCTTCCTCACAAAAAAAAAAAAGAAAAAAAAGAATCATAAAGACTCCAAATTATTAAAATGGAGAAAGAGTGACACTTCGGTGTTCCTGCGGTGGATGAATACAGTCATTGTGATATTTTCAGAGTAAGCTAGGTTTATCACGAAAGACACAGAGAAGTAAGGGGTGAGAAAATAGAATGGAGAGGAATTTGCCACCAGACAGTTTTGAGTCTTGGCTTGCCGGTATTAGCTCTGTGACCTTGGGTAAGTTAATAACCTCCCTAAGCCTCAATTTCCTCAGCTGTAAAATAGGGATAATAAGTATCTGCCTTCAATGGTGGTTGAGAAGATTAAATGAGAAAACACAGATTGGGCACATAGCACATAGTAGGTGTTTGGTAAACCTCTCCCCTCCCGAGGTTTTAAATTTTCTATGTTTATTTTAAGCCCTTATTGTGTATTTCACTTTGAAAGACTGGTCATGAGTAAGTCCATCTTCAGAGAACTACTCAGTGATGCTCCCACTCAAGAAGATCACATCTTATTAAGTGGTTACTTTAGAGGTTCTTTCCCATGCAGATCTGTAAGCCGGGTGTGTGGAAATCACCCACTGGACTTGTTGCCTGGCAGCACGTGTCCCTGAGTGGTAGTACATGGCTTGCATTGTAATGTCATCAGTGCAGGGGCCAGCTGGCTGGACATGTACTGCCACATGGGCTAGGAACTCCATTCCTCAACAGAATAGCAGCCAGCACTAGGGTTAACAGAAAATGACAAACCAGGCATGGATGAGGGAGGCGCCAGCAGAGCAGCAGGATGTCCTCTGATTTGCTTCTGTTATTTGCATGTCTTTCTTGTGATGTCTGTGAAATGTTCAGAAACAAAGTTTTTAAAAGACCTGCTGACTCCCCCTGAAAAATGTGAAAACCCTGTCGTTTAGAGACCTATTATGTCCAGCTAGCCTGCATTTTCTATATCTTTTTCTTCATTTTTTATTAATGCAAACATTTGCATGAAGACAGAACCTTTGTTTCTTAAAGAGTTCATCTGCCCCTGCTGCTTACTGGCCCTTCCATGCAAGAGCACAACAGAACCTTTGTTACGCTTTCAGCAAAGCTGTTTATGAACGGTGGCTTACTGAGGACTGCTTCCTGTGCTGTGTGCTTCAATTTTGTCTAAAAAGAGAAAAAGAAAATAGTTCTTAGGAGTGAAAGGAATTTGGACTTTCTTTTATTCAGGTCTTGGATGTCGAAATGACAAGTAGCCCCCAAATTTGTGAGGAACTGGTAATTGCATTGAATGCGTTTTTTCACTTTACATTGAACATAATGAGGCTCTTAGTAACAATAGAAGGAACAAGTGCTTTCTCATTGGAACAGAGAGAAGGAACAGTAAAAAGGCAACAGAAAGAGGGATTGAGAACAGGAGAAAAGTGGTTTCCTGTAAGAACCCTAATGTTGTAACAGAATGTGTTTTGGTACTTAGTGTTTCCCACCTGGGAGGCACAGTCCTGAAATGATTGAGTTGAATAAAGAATAGCACCACAGTGTATAAATAGTGATGCGGTCTATGTATTCACCCAGTAAATATTTGAATGACTGGTATGTGGAAGACACCGAATGGTCCTGAGTGTTAAAGGGGATAAAAGATAAACCAGTCACCGTACCTATCTGTCTTTAAGAGTGGGAAGTCTAACAAAGAAAATAACACATGTATAACAGAAATAACTATATATCAAGGTAGAAAATGCCATTGGAAATATTTAAAATCGGTGTTTAGGGACTTCAAGAAAAGGAAGACTGCTTCTGGCTGGGAGAGAATCAGGGAAAGCTTCGTGAAGCAGGTGGCAATAGAGTTGGGCCTGGCAGGAAAGATAGGCTTGGACGTGGCAACATTCCTAAGATTGATAAGTCAAAAATTATGTTATCTGGTAAAATGGATCCAAAATATATTTTGATAGTGTACTTTGGTGTTTTACACCATTAATTTAGATGATATGTTAAGTGTTGGCATGAGTTTTCTGTGTAAACTAAACTAGAGCCTTGCTGTGTAGCCTCTGCTAGACATGTCTAGCCCATGTTCGAGTCATTCACCCCATATGGCTTTTGTGCACTTTGGCCTAGGCCTCTGGGGCATTTATAAATATCTACAATAGCATCCTTTACTTTCATTACAAAAATAGAAACTCAGAGGGATTATTGAGCATTATTACAGCCATATCCCATCAGCAGGGTGTAGACATAGTTCCGAGCGGGGATTTGACATGTGAGACTCTCATTTGAAAAAGAATCTCCACCTTCATACAGAAGCAGTATCAACCAGAAGAGAGAGGATTGGAAATTCTAAGCCCGTGAGTTTTCAGCTGCCTCAAATTAGAACTCTTCTGTATCTTTCCACCGTTAGATTAAATGAGATCCTGTTACTGTTATGTGAGTTGTTGTGATTGCTGACTAATTTTTATGAAATAGTTTGAATGTAAAATGCCAAGTAATTGATAAGTTATTGCATTAGTATCTTGTTGCATTAATATCGTTAATCTGTATATTCACAGTTAAATTGCATATTACTGAATATAATTACTGATAATCTGTAAATGCATAGTTTGCGCCAAAGGCTGCAACCTTTGATGATTATATAGCATAATTAATTTTCACCGTATAACTTTAATACTTCCATTATGAGTGGCACATGATTTATTCCATGTTTGCCAATTTACAGTCATGAGTCAGTCAGCGATGGGGATACATTCAAGAAATGCGTCATTAGGCGATTTTGTCATTGTGTGAACATCATCGAGTGTACTTACACGAACCTAGATGGTATAACCTATTGCTTCTAGGCTACAAACCTGTACAGCATGTTACTATACTGAATGCTGTAGGCAATTGTAACACAATGGTAAGTATTTGTATATCTAAACATAGAAAAGATACAGTAAAAATATGATATAAAAGATTAAAAATGGTACACCTGTATAGGGCACTTACCATGAATGGAGCTTGCAGGACTGAAAGTTGCTCTGGGTGAGTCAGCGAGTGCGTGGTGCATGAACGTGAAGGCCTACGACATTGCTGTACACTACCGTAGACTTTATAAACACTACGGTATTTATACTTAGTGAGTTTTCTATTTAAAAATTTTTAAATTTCTTTTTACTTTTTAAACTTCTTTTGTTAAAAATGAAGACACAAACACACACATTAGCCTAGGCCTACACAGGGTCAGGATCATCAATATAATTGTCTTCCACCTCCACATCTTGTCCTGTTGGGAGGTCTTCAAGGACACTAACACACATAGAGCTGTCATCTCCTATGATAACAATGCCTTCTCCTGGAATACCTGCTGAAGGACCTGCCGGGGGCTCTTCTTGAGGAGGGGTCACTCTTTTCAGAAATATGTCCATGGTGGTTTGCTTGGTTTGTTTCTTTTTTTCGTCATAGGTTTGCGCATAAGAGATAATGCCCCATGAACATTCCTCTCTATTAATGAAAACCTTTTGGTTTTGGGATCCATGTTTTCAAACATTTTAAGGAGCTGGTTGAGGTCTGCAAAAGCTTCTGCTAAACCTGTCACTGAATTTTCTTGGGGGTTGTTCTCTTTCTTCTCCTGCAGTTTCCTTTTCTCTGCGTCTTCTTCAGCTGTGTGACATTACAACAGGTATGATGTCACTAGGCTGTAGGAATTTTTCAGCTCCATTATAATCTTATGGGACCACCGTTGTATATGCAATCCATCAGTGACTGAAACGTTATGTAGTGCGTGACCATATAGGTTTTTTTTTTAACCTGGGGTGCTTTCTGGAAAATAGTTTTGTGACTGTTATGGAGTTGATTTGATAACTGTACTGCTCTATGAGTAACTCTTTTTGCAAAGCTGTTGTCATGACAGTTATTACTTGGGTTCTTCATGTGTCCCATAGATTGTAACTCTGGGAAACTTAAGTGCTGCTTTAGATTTCTCTGACATTCAGGCAGTACATTTTGTTATAGTCAGGTAGCTGAGTGCTTTAAGTTTGGACCTCTGTAAAAGCCTCCTGGAAAAAAAAAAAAGATTTTTGTAGCTTCTGACACTTGAAATTACAAGACTCTGGCCTACTAATTCTGTATTATTGGATTTGGGCTGGAAATACTGAAGCAATAGGATTTAAGTACTTAGCTTTAATTGACATCCCAAAAATATAAAAAATCACCAGTTTTAGGAAGGAGAAGGGAAGAGGGAGGGATTAATGGTTGACTAGAGACTATTTGAATGTCAAGGCACTCAGCTTTGCACAGCTGTTAACTATTCATTACCTCTGTTGGTTGAGGGAAGTAGACTTTAGTTTTTGGTCCTCTGCTTTACATAAAGATCTTTAGTCACCTTTTGTTTTCTGGTTGTCACAAGTGATGTTAACATATGTGTAATGCTTTGTTTGCCCCTGGAGTGTCGTTTAGTATTTGAGTTTCACTAGCTGTATAGCAGAACTCTGGTAGTTTGGATGCCCAAATGCAGTGTATTAGCTTTGTCTGTTTTATAATTAACTACTAATATAAAAGGTCTTTCCTTAATTTGTAAATTTGTTCTTAGAAAATTCCACTTGAAACATGTCATGCCACATAGCTCTTTAAGGCCTGCCATATAGTGCAGTGCAGACCAAACGCCTGGATTCAAATCCTGTCTCTGCTACTTACCACCCTAACATTTAGGTAAATTACACGTGTGAGTCTTTCTTTTTTTATCTATAGTAATAAAATAAAAGTACCCATCTCATAGGACTGTTGTGAGGATTAAGTGAATTAATAACCATAAAATGCTTAGAATACTGTCTTGCACAGAGAGCTTAATAAATGTTAGCTGTCATTATTAATCTATTTATAGATTTAACTACCATTAAGCAAACCCTGTAATGATCAAGAGCTATTAAAGTAGAGAGGCCTCCTGCATTTATATCAAGGATGTTTCTCAGGATATTGATCTGCAAGGTGTGATGCATTTACAGTTTTTTCTGGGGCCCAGAGTTAAACTTGACGCACAGCTGTTTTATATTCAGAGCTAGTTAGTGTTTAGAGAGGCCTGGTTTTGGGTTAACACTTTTACTTTATTTTTCTCCACTGCAAGTTTTAAATTTCTTTTTGTATTACACTCACTGTATTAATTGTGAACTCATAATTATGGTAAGGGATATAATTAGCTTAAACTAAAGGTCATACCAGGACAAAATATAGGATGATAGGTTTATTCACTTGGAGTAGAGAAGGCCTGTTTGAACAAGACAGAAAGCTCTTACAAAAGCCACAAATACTTTTGACTCTATCAACATTTAAAATTTCTGTACAATGAAAGACACCACAAACAAGTTAAAAGAAAAGCCATAAGGTAGATGTATATATGTGCAACATATATAGAATTAGAAAAAACTACAAATCAAGAAAAAAAAAAAAGACAACCAGAGAGGAAAATGGGCAAAGGATACTAGCAGATTATTTGCAGAAGAGATACAAATAAACATGAAAATATGCTTAACTTTATTTGTAATTAAGAAAACTAAAATTAAAACAACAGTGAGAAGCTATTTTATAACTGTTAAATTGTCAAAATTACAAAGACTTAGACCAAAGATAGTGAAACCATATTTTTACAGCTGGGAGGAGTGTAAATTGGAATAATCCTTTGTAAAGCGATCGTCTGTATCCAGTAAACGTGAAGATGTGTGCATCCTGTGATATGCCAGTTCCATTTTGAGGCGTCTACCTTAGAAAAACTCTTGCACATATGCACAGGGACACATGTACAAGAATGTTCAACACAGCACAGTTTGCTATAGTGAAATTACGGAAACAATCTAAATATTTATCAATAGAGAAATATTTACCATTGAGAAATATTGAAATGGTGAATTGTTTCCATACCGTTTAATAAAAGATCTCCAGACATGGTTGAGTGAAAAAAGCAAGGTATAGAAAAGTGTGTGTCATTTACTTAAAAACAAAACAAAACTAAGCTCACAAACTGTGTATTTCTATATTTCTTAAAGTGTGTATACCAAACTGATAACAGCTGTTATCAGTGGGAGTTGGGATTGGTTTTTAACTTTTTCTGGATTGTTTGAATCTTTAAAAATAATTACATGTGTAATTAGAAATAAACATTTTTTAAAATTTATAAAGATCATGCCAATACTTTAACTCTCTGGTTTACCAATTTAAGCTTCTTTTCTGGTGTTAACAATAGAAAGCCAGCAATTTCTGGATAATACAATACAATGTGTAAAATGGAGCACATTGTGGGTTTTGGGATTTTTCTTATTTTGTTTTTGTTTTTGAGAGGTAGTGGATGGTATTGGAAGGGAATAGGCTTTGGAGTCAATCTAAGTTTGAATCCTAGCTCAGCCATTTATTAAGACTTTGAGCAGGGTCTTAACCTCTCTGAGCTTGAAAAAAGTCTATTACTTACCTCATTATGTTGTATAAGAATTGAACATGCTAGTTTTCCTCATTTCCCCATCTCCTTTGGTCAAAGGAAATTGGTCTAGTGTGGTCTAAGATCAAAGATGGTCTTGTATAGGTGATAAAATATTTCACCAGAGCATACTGTATCTCTGGATCAGGACATACCAGTAAGGATGGAGAATGTAAATAATTAATTTTAGAGGTCTATTAACTTTTTAAACCGTTAGGCTATCTATTTGTACTTCACAAGATCAACTACTGTATCATGTTAGTGATTTATAAATGATATTGAACTTGAAGCTTCTAAACAATTTACATGACAGGTTGTTGGTTAGCAAAGTTACTTCTCATGTCTCAGAGAGCAGTCTTAATTTAATTCAACATGTATTTGTGCTAGCCAGCATCTGAATCTCAAGAGGCTTCAAAGACCAAAATGTGTAACAAAAGGCAAGGGAGGAAAAAAGTCAGATTTAAAGTTGAGGGGCTGGCCCCGTGGCTTAGCGGTTAAACGCACGCGCTCCGCTACTGGCGGCCCGGGTTCGGATCCCGGGCGCGCACCGTCACACCGCTTGTCCGGCCATCCTGAGGCCGCGTCCCACATACAGCAACTAGAAGGATGTGCAACTATGACATACAACTATCTACTGGGGCTTTGGGGAAAAAAAAAAAGGAGGAGGATTGGCAATAGATGTTAGCTCAGAGCCGGTCTTCCTCAGCAAAAAGAGGAGGATTAGCATGGATGTTAGCTCAGGGCTGATCTTCCTCACAAAAATAAAATAAAATAAAAAATAAATAAAGTTGAATATATGTATATACTCTGCTTTTTACTTACACTGCTATTGTTCTCATGTGTATCTATTAATATCACATATAGTAATCATGTGAATATTTTTCTAGTGAGACTTGTTTATTCTACTCTGTAGAATATACAGAGTATAGCCACTCTGTATTAATAATAATAATAAAATGAGTGGTCTAACTAATGTAGGTGGAAATTCTAGGCCCTAAAGCAAAAATTTCCAAGTGGGACCTCTTATCATTTAATTGCAAAACAAACAGCTAATACTTTGATGGTATTTATGCTTGAGAAGAGAGTAAAAAGAAATAGTTTTGGACTTTCCCCATATAAATTAAACCTTCTGAGTAATTAGCAGTTAATAAGTGAATGCTTCCCACAAGTTTAAAGGCTATAGCTGAAATGGGTATATGATTATGTGTATTATTATATGTGTAGGGTTTTATATAGCCCAGGAATCCTTGAAGATAATCTGTAAACATCCTTAGTTGGATGAGCAGAACTTGAAATAAGTGAGTAGGGGGCTATAGTAGGTTGGTCTCTCGGTGTTCATTAGTGTTGAAACTCTATTGTCTTGTAAGTTTTGCAATGTCTGGGAGGGGGACTCCCTCCCCCTATGTAATTACAGTTACATAGTAACTGTAATTATAACAACAATAATAAAAATAATAGGAAGTATTTATTGCACACATACTATGTGCCAAGCACTATGCTAAGATTATTACATACATTATTTTATTTAATCCTCACTACAACTTCAGGTAGTAGGTACTATTCCCCAGTTTTACAGAAAAGGATGGAGAGATCAGGTAACTTGCATAAGTCACACAGTTAATAAGTGCCAGAGCTAGAAAGCAAATCCAGGTCAGCCTGACTCCAGAGCCCATGTTCTTAACCACTGCAATAAATTGCTATGTCGTTTTAATCTGTAGAATCAGTATGTAGCAATAATAATAAAATCATTAATATGTTACCTTTTTGTTATATATCAGATGTTTTCTAAAGAAGTAGTTTATTATTAGACATCTCATTCTTAGTATCATACTCATTTTAGAGCAGAGGTGACTGTGATATAAAGAGATTAAGCGATGAGCAGGAGGTGTTTCAACAGAACCAAGAAGTTTCTGGTCCATAATTGCCTTCACTTGCAAGGTTCATTTAAAGATCATACCGTGTATACTTATATTTCACTTAGGTTTTTCAGTGCGGCATGTTGAAGTTATATGTGCTTATCTCAGGCAGCGATGCTATCTGAGCAAGACATGGACACTTGGGCCTTAGTGTGGATTTCAGAACAATAGAGCCTCACATGGACCTTATTGGTACATGTTAGAAAACTTAATCCTGGCCTTGTTGTGGAATCATGGCAAAGCAGAAGAGGAAAAGCCAATCTGAATGTTTTTCCTTTTCCAGGAGGGCAACTAAGGTGCCCAGATATCTTGGCCCTCAGGGGGTGCAGGTGTGCAGTTTTTATTCTTTAATCATTCACATAAATTAAAGCCTATTCCTTTGCATTAAAAAAATATATATATAAAACGACACTCTCCACGTTTTATTGCCAGGCGAGAGCTTTGAACTTCTGTCTCATTGAAGTTTGATAAACTGCAAGGATTTTCCAGGGTTGGGTGGTGCACTTAACCACATTGGACTGATAAGAGCTGCAGGTGAAGGAAACCACCAGGGAGCAGCAATTAGAGAGAGCTCTTCCCACTTGGCTTATGTGAAATTCTCTGCAGGGAGGAACTTTTCCCTACTTCTGCTGGCTCTTAGCTCCTTCCTTCACCCACAGATAAAAAGAACACCAGGGCTTTCTGTTTCCGCTTTGTGAACTAGGAATGGGTGGGGTGAATACCTTGTGGTGGGGTGGTTCTTTGTAAGAAACTTTGAAATATGGGGACAAGTTCTAACTTCACACAAATGCTGATTGGCAGGCACACCTATGCAGGTGGGGACAGGATATACACACACAGACATGTGCGCGCATATGAATTCACATGGACACAAATGGACCGCATCTCTCAGATGATTTTACTATCAGCGTACACCACTGATGCAACCCCATGTTGCAGCCCAGAGACGTGTCCTTTGTGCTTTGTGTAAAATAAAGATCATGTTTACTTCTAAAACTTGAGTCTTGGCTTCTCTTCTTACTGTGTGATCTTGAGCAGGTTACTTTAATTCCATAAATCTCAGTTCTCCCATTTGTAGAATGGAAGTAATCAAAATGCCTATCATAGAATTGTTGTGAAGACTAAATAAAATAATGCATGTAAAACATTAGTGCAGTATCTGGCACACTGTTATTCAGTAAGTTGCACAGGTGCTCCGAATTGGTGGCTGTTATTGTTATCATTATTATATGTAATATTAAACTCGAAACATCTGATTGGTAGATTAATGTTAAACAGGTATAGTCCTTTATTTTCTCTCTCACCCCCCTACCCCCCTTTTTTGGTGCAAAGTCTGTTTTCCAGAAAATTCCTCCTCTTTTTTTTTGAGTAGGACAAAAGTACTTTGATTCTAACTGCTCTGAAAACATTTCTCCCTTAAAGGGCTTTGACTTTTAGTCCCTGAAGCTAGGGAGGAGAAGCAGCAGCCTTTGCTTCTAAGTAGAGCTCTTTCATTTCTACCATCAAAAAAAACCCCCAAAAAAACAAAACCCAATCCTGTACTAGCCTTAGGTAGATCTAAGTCACAATAGCCCATATAGCTCAAGGAAAGAATCTTTTTGTAAGATCAGGATAAGTGGGTGGAAGAAGGAAAAGGAGGATACAGAGGTGAAAATATAGCTGATTTTAATGTTAGTTTGGCCATTTTTCTTCCCAATTTAATATATACTTAATTGTAAAACAATTAATGCCAGAAATTGGCATTTATTATCTCACAACTTCACTCGCAGTTTTGGCCATTTCTTTCCAGCTGGATGAACTGTTGATGAAGTACTGATTCTGTTTTCACATCTTTTGGGGGAGTAGGGGCCTGGAGAATGTTTGCAGTGGTTGATAGCTATTAGCTTTGGGAGCCACTTATATCGATAGAATAAGTCACGGAATGTGAACATGTCATTCATCTGGGCTTGAGGCTGGTGCAAACATGGTAAAACCCTAGGTCACCATTGTCAAATGAAGACTCTCTTGCGTACAGCTTGGGTAGATAAACATATTTGCTTTATAAATTTCACTAGACTACCAAGACTTCAGGAATAGTTTTTTGAAGTATGCATTTTTATAAATTTTAGGTAATTCCTCCATATTTTCCTGAGGGATGAAAGAGGCAAATGTCCATCTTGGTAGCAACTTCATGGAATTGCTTTTTGGCAGGATATTCATTACTTTTGGGTTTTTTGTTCTCACTGCTCCAGAAGAAAGTGGGGTTTTTTTTGTTTGTTTTGTTTAATTTTTGGATGGTAAATGGAAACACTGAGTTGGATGTTTCTATGCCAGGATACCCTTGTTATACCTAAAGACAAAATTCAGGGAAGGAGAACAAGCATTAGTTGAGCATCTGCTGTATTAGAAGTCCTAGCCTATGTTGTTTACTGAAGTAAAACCCCAATAGCCCTTTGAGATGGGCTTTTAAGAAAATATATTATCAAGTAAACCAGACACTGTAATATTTTATATGCATTATCTTATTTAATTCTCATAACCCTATGATGTAAGTATTAATAGTATTATTATTACAAATAGTAATAGTATTAGCCACATTTTACAGTGGGGAAATAGGCTTGGAGAGTAGTGTGCTCAAGGTCACTCAGCTAGGAATTAGTATGGCTGAAAATGGAACTCAGTTCTCTCTCAACTCCAAAGCCCAAGTTCTTAACCAGTGGTTCTTAAACTTCAGGGTACATAAGAAGCACCAAGGATACTTGTTAAAAATTACTGGGCTCTGGTTAGAAATGTAAAGTTACTACATCTGGGATGGTGCCAGATTATAAATATGCATTTTAACAGGGTGTCTCAGGTGATTCAGATCAAGAAGTTGAAGGGCCAGCCTGGTGGCATAGTGGTTAAGTTCGCACACTCTGCTTCAGTGGCCCCGTGGTTTGCGGTTCGGATCCCAGGTGCAGACCTCTACACACTGTTCATCAAGCCATGCTGTGGCAGCGTCCCACATACAAAATAAAGGAAGATCGGCACAGATGTTAGCTCAGGGCCAATCTTCCTCACACACACACACAAAAAGAAGTTGATTGACCATATTTTGAGGAAGAGTTAAATTATGTTTCTTTCCACACTTGACAAAGAAGAAAACAGGTGCAGATTAAATAACTATGCAAGATTAAGCTACCCAAGACAGAGCTCCGATTCAAACCCAGGTCTGTCTAATTCCAATATTCATACCCTTTATTACAAGCCTATAATTAATTCACACATTTACCAGTCACAACAAATGCAGAAAACATGATTTCTGATAAGCCACACAGATTTTATGGTCTTATTATTTACCAAGGTTAATACCTTGTAACACCATTACTAAAATTTTCATGGTCCTTAAACTTTTTCAGTGACTTTTATTAAAGAATTGAGTTTTCTTTGCAGTCAGATCATCCACACACCAAGCATGGAATCATTACTCCCTGGAATAAGTCTCTGAGAAATGCAGAAGTGAAAGAGGGTGGAAAGAGGTGGGAAGAAAAGAATTTTCAGGTGGATTTGCTAAATGGTGCTAAAGCTACTCACCCTCATCACTGAAATGAAGAGTGAAGGGTTAATATTAATACTAACAGCCAATCAGATGGCAGTAGGTCATGTTCTACCTCATCTCCCATTCTACCCTTTGAGACCATAGCTCACTTAGGGCAGGCAAGTTTGATTTGCTTATTCCAGTCCACTTCCTAGGGCAGAGCCAACACTTTGACTTTCATGGCCTCCTACTGGGATTGGGGGGACTCTTTTGTCTCTCTCTCACTTTGTCTTTCTCTCTTGCTTTTTTTTCCTGCAGCCCAGCGACATGTCCTCACATACATGGAGGATGCAGTGTGCCAGCTGCTAGAGAACAAGGAAGATATTAGCCAATATGGCATTGCCAGGTTCTTCACTGAATAGTAAGTATGTGAGTGCTTTGCCAATGGGGCGAATGCAGAGGAGGCACTTGGAAGCAGGCAGGGTACATGAAAAATAAAGCAGGACAGCGCTGATTACATAGTGGCAGTGAATGCTCAGTTTTAGTAGTTGGTTAAGGGCTGCCCAAACGTGTTTTAGAACATGCCTTTGGTGGAGCTAGTTTTGTCCACTGATAAGTCTCATGAATGGTCATGACTACAGAAGCTCAACAAATGCTTGTTTGATCTGTTAGATCTGTTTCTTTAGGTCTCTCTTATAATTTTTAACTTTCTCCATTATTCAGAATATTCACTCTGATTTCCTCTAGTCAGTGTTCCTTTAGCCTGTGTTTTTCATCGCTGACTTTTCTAATGGAAATGCTTAGGATGATGTTCCTCTGCAGTTTTCTTTCTGCAGGATGCTGTGTCAGTCACTTAATGATTTAAGATTATTTCTAGAAACAGGACATCTTTCATAGATTATATCTTTGAAGGATCGTGCTTCTTTGTAAAGTATGCGTGGAGTGGGTAAATGATTGCTACTTTTTTAATATCACAGAACTGTTTTTAGGCTGAGATAATCAGTTTAAAATGCCTTGGTCTTCATGAAAGGATGTGCTAAAGAAATACAAAACATTATTTTTATTACCAAAATGCCATCACGTATTTATATAATCATTTAGATTCTCTTTCCTTTTTTTTTCTGATTTATTGGGAGCATTCTAAGAAAAGAAGAATAGCCTCTTACAGGCTTCTATTTAAGGTCAATCATGAACTCAGTTCTACCTTCCTTGAAAACAGATTTTTTCCTTTCTATTCTCCACAGGTTCCTTGGAGATCAGACAGCTATTCTAATGGCCTAAACTTGGGTTGCTATTAGGGGAATTTTTGACTCTCCCTAGCTCTTTTGCTGAGCTATAGGTCTTGCAAATGAAATTTAGATTTATTATGGATCAGAATTTCAAGTTCCTAGGAAAAACAAGCTTTGCAGGAGCACAGCTGGTCCCTTCTCCCAGTCTTCTAAAGGAGGATGAAGTACAGAAAGGAATCTTACTTGTTCTCGTGGTATGAACTGAAGCAGTTGAGGTGAGCAGGGAATAAAGACTGAGACTGAATATCCTTGCTTGCTTTCACACTACCGACAAGCCCAGGGGTCAAGTTTCTAGGCCATTTAATCTGTACCAGCACTCTTGAGGCTCCTTGCCAAGTGAAATATGATGCTTCTGGGGGCAGTGCTTCTTCCTGGCTTTTTTCATTTTACTCTACGCCCCCCCCCCCCACCGCTCCCCATCTCCTTTATAAGTCTTTTCCTTATACTGGTTACTTGAAGATAGGCATTATTTCTTCTTCATCTTTGTATTCTCAGTGCTCAGTGCCTGGCATGATGCTTGGCGTATAATAGATGTTAGGTAAATGTTTGTTGAATCTACAACTGTATCTATATTTTAAGTTACTGCATACTATCTACTTTTATTCATGATCTTGTTACTAATAAGGACTGTCTCTTGTTTTTTCTCTCTTTTTTGTTGATTCTTTTTGATAAAGCTCTATATTCTGCCATTTAAGAGGCTGTATACCATGTATGTAGCACTCCAAAAGTGAACCCCACTGGTCCATGTAACTGATACTGAACACTAGAAAGCCAATAGTAAGGCTTATAACTGTTTCAGAATGCCATTGACTGTAGCTTTTATCTACCAATACACTGTTGGAAAAAATCTTAAGATTTTTCACAGTGCTAATAGAAATCTAGTTGCCAAGTGAGCTGTTTCTTGTCCTCAGGAAACTAAAAATTACATAATGTGTGTGAGTGGCACGTACCTGGTACTTCTATAACTCTAAGGCAAGTTATTTTGAGAAGTGAACTAACATCAAAGCTCAAAAATCCTTTAAAAAAAAAGATTTGAAAGATGTGGATTTATGATGGAATGGGAAGTAGCATTTGGTAGACAATGAGACCTGAACGGTAGAAGCTCCTGATTTTACTTTGAGTGCGAACTTTATTTATCTAGTGAAAATCCTTCTTTCTCAAGCCTCGGTTTTAAATTTTTTTTTTTAACTTTATTTATCTATTTTTTTCCCCCAAAGCCCCAGTAGATAGTTGTATGTCATAGCTGCACATCCTTCTAGTTGCTGTATGTGGGACGCGGCCTCAGCATGGCCAGAGAAGCAGTGCGTCGGTGCACGCCCAGGATCCGAACCTGGGCCGCCAGCAGCGGAGCGCGCGCACTTAACTGCTAAGCCACGGAGCCGGCCTCTCAAGCCTCGGTTTTATATTGATTCATAGAAGTATAATGAAATGAAAAGAGCACTGCTCTAGGAAGAAGAAGAACTCCTTATTTTTATAAGTCCTCGCTCTATAATATTGGGCAAATTTCTGAAAGTTTCTGGGCTTCGGTTGCCTCATCCATGAAATGTGTATAATAAAGTCTTACAAGCTAATAATAATATAATAATTATATGTTGTAATAAGCAATATTTTATTAAAATCATACTGTATCTCAGCCACTATAATTCTTTGCAGTGTAGGTACTATTATTATCTCTATTTTATAGATGAGGAAACTGAGGCTCGGAAAGGTTAAGGTAGCTTCTTTACGTTCACAAGCTAATCCGTGTCAGAGTTAGGAATCAAGCCTCATCTGCAGCGTTACAAATGCCACTCACTGTTCTCTACTGGCTCCGAGTCACTGTACTGCTTAATGTTGCTGGAGGCCTAACTTGATAATATTTTGAGGTCTCTTCTAACTATAATTTCTAAATTCTTTGAAATTTCCCTTATGAACTACATTTCACCAAGTTTATCACATAGCTTTGACCTCAGACATTGCCATTTAAGCGTTTAGTAGTGGCCTTTTGCGGGGATACAACTGGAGTTGTCCCTAAGCAATAGGAAACGTGATTTTTTTTTTAAATATGTTAACTGTACACGTCCATCTCTCAGTATCAGGTTCATACCTTGAGATTTTCATACCTTTAATGATGGATGATTTATTTCTAAACAGTGATAAAAGTACTCTTCAGAATTGTTTTTGGAAGGCTTTCCTGCTGCTTTTCTCCTGTGGATCTGCTTGCCCTTTCACCTGTGCTGTCACTCCTTGGTTGTTGGTGTTTTTCAACAAATCCATGATTGTTCCAGCAAATCTGGTTAAGCTGTAAAACATGAGTAGCTGAGCTGTTCTGTGCATGTATGTCTACACGACTGTGAGCTCTTTGGATCATATTCCTCTGGACATTCTTGAAAGAAGGATACTAAATCCCAAAGGATTTTCTTTTATGTTGTATGCAACCTCTACCTCTGAATGTTGTCTTTCAACCCGTGAAAGGCAAAAGGAATTAACTTTAGAGGTGCCCCTCTAAGAATAGACCAAGTGTCGGCACCAGGTCAGGACCTCTGAAGAAGTACATCCAAGAAAATGAGGCCACAGTAGCTGTAACTTAGAAACCACAGCAGAGTGTGACCAGGTTCTCGTGGTAAAGATAAAATGAGAGATGTCGTTTTTTAAGACATTGGAAAATAATGATGAGAGAAAAACAGGCTGAAATCTGAGAACTCCTATCAGAATTGGGAACCATTCTTCACAGGCTAAATTGCTAGTTACAACACTGTGGCATCAGGGAGCTTGACCTCCATGTACTAATATAGAAAAGAATGATACTCTGTGGTCTTGGTCGGTGGGCCCAGGAGGGCTCTTTCTTATGATCAAGTGTCTTGTTTTTGTTTTTTTTAAATGATGATTTTAGCTTCTTGGGGAAGTTTTCATGATGACGGTTTTGGTTGCAAGTACACAGGTTACCTTCATTGATGGAGATTTATTTTAAGGATATATGAGAATATAAGACAGCATTCATTCATGAATTTATTCATTCAGTATTATTTTTGAGCACCTACTATGTGCCTATGTATGTAGTAGGCAATGGAGGTATAGTGGTGAACAAGACAAATAAGGTAATTACTCTCATGGACCTAGGGGTTTACTGAGGGATAGTCAGTAAATGAGTAGACTGATGATGACGGCAATAGCTAATAGTTAATAAATACTTGCTATGTGCTAGGCACTGTTCTAAGCGCATGACATGTGTTATCTCATTTAATTCTTTTTTTTTTTTTTTTTTTTTTTAAAGATTTATTTATTTATTTTCGCCCCAAAGCCCCAGTAGATAGTTGTATGTCATAGCTGCACAGCTTTCTAGTTGCCGTATGTGGGACACGGCCTCAGTGTGGCCGGAGAAGCGGTGCGTCGGTGTGCGCCTGGGATCCGAACCCGGGCCGCCAGCATCAGAGAGCACGCACTTAACCGCTAAGCCACAGGGCCGGCCCTCATTTAATTCTTATAATACTGTGAGGTGGGATGTTAGTATTATCTTTGTTTTACGTATTAGGAAATTCAGGTACACAAAATAACATTCCCAAGGTTACACAGCTGATGACTGTAACGAGATAAATAGCACGGAAATAACCAGGGTAATGTGATATATAGGATGGCCAGGAAGGCCTCTTGTAGGAGATGGCATTTGAGGGCTTATCCCATCAGAAAGCCAGTGAATTAGCTGCTCAAGTTCTCACCTTCTCTTTGTCCACCTTTATTACCTAGGCTTTCTGTGTCCAAAAAAGAGAATTTTATTTTATTTACTGCTACTCCGAATGAAATACCTTGAATAGGCAGTGGTCACAGAAAGCCATCTTATGAGTAATTGGCCTCCCTCATGCACTGCTCACATATAATAAGTGAAAATAATAAAATAATTAGTCATAGAAATTATTTGTTATCTAATATAGAGTATAAATATGGAGATGGAAATCTTTGTCAGTTTTAGAAAAGGAACATTAATAATTCCATTCTGATATATATTAATTATCAGAATTTAGTTGGGAATTTGGAAACCTTTTTTTAAAAAAATATTTTAATAGTTTATAACATTGTGAAATTTTGGGTTGTACATTTTTGTTTGTCCATCACCATATATATGTCTCCCTTCACCCCTTGTACCCACCCCCTACCCCCATTGCCCCTGGTAACCACAATACAGTTTTCTCTGTCCATGTGTTGGTTTATGTTCCACATATGAGTGAGATCATACAGTGTTTGTCTTTCTCTTTCTGGCTTATTTCACTTAACATAATACCCTCCAGGCCCATCCATGTTGTTGCAAATGTGACGATTTTGTCTTTTTTATGGCTGAGTAGTATTCCATTGTGTATATATACCACATCTTCTTGATCCAGTCATCAGTCGAGGGACACTTAGGTTGCTTCCACTTCTTGGCTATAGTGAATAATGCTGCAATGAACACAGGGGTACATAAGCCTCTTTGGATTGTTCATTTCAGGGCAAACCTTTTTTTTTAATATATACCATTGTAGTAAAAGGTACCAGCATCAAATTTCCTTTTTTATTGTTTTGATTAGAATAAATCCATGAAATGTGAACTTCATTAATTCATTCTTGGAGGAAAAAAGGAGGTTCCAATAGTGCATATTCCTGAATCGCTTAAAATGTAACTCTAATGAAAACAATCTATGATTATAAAATATGTGTAATTATTTCTTTTTTAAACAGCTTCTCTAAGCCCTATGAAAAGATGACCCACTTCTCTCCTGAGTAATCTAGAACAGTCAGAGTATAAACTTTCAGTTCTAAAGTTGGCAGATTTTTTTAGGCTTTTCCACCATCCAGCATTTAAGTAATGTTGTTTGGGGTTCTTCTTGTGCCCATGGTAACAGAGGAGCAGGGCTTTGGAGCAATAGGAGACACATCAGAACAAACCAGGACTTTACTGATTTCCAAGCTCATAGCTTTGAATGAGGGATGGACTGAGACTTCTCTGGTCCATTTCTGCTCCATGTTTTCCCTGCTTATTGTTGTTAAATTGAGCCAAAATGTGGTGTGGTCAAGTAATGGTGACTAATCCTATTATAGGCTTCTTCAAAAGGGGTAATGCTTCTCTCCCCCACCCCCTGTCTTTTTTCCATAGTTCACTTCTTAGCTAGAGTTGACACATTGTAACAGAAAATTACCCATTTCTCATTGTCAGCATCTGGATTCTCACAGACTCAGATAATTGCCAGGAATAGATTTTGCCTTGAGCTAAAGCAATCCTATCCTCACTGTGATTGGCCCAAGCAATTCTGTTAAGCTGTCATTTGAGAACTCTGTAGAGGATTCTGTTTCTTTTCTGTATTACCAGAGGTTTCCTATAGCAAAAGGACTGCAGGGAGACATATTGGTGAGTTTAGAGTCACCAAAATTTATTCTGAAACTTCAAAATCCAGGTTCATTGAAGATATGAGAAGCTGCTTGTTTCCTTAGACTCCATCTCTCTTCATCAGTCAGTTCGTGTTTTGATTACAGGAAACCGTTCAGCAGCACTTGACCTGGTAACTGAGGAAGCCATTTCACAGGCCACTGGCCCCCTGACTCATTTAGAAGTTGGAGTCAAAGGTTATGGAAGTAATAATTGGGCCCAGATTCTCCTTGTCAGGAAAGACTTTACTTCCCCATCCCCTCCCTTCTACAAGTTCAGAGAAACTTAGCTGTTATGAAACTGTTCGGTAAGAGGAAATGAGGAACTCCATCCTTGGCTGAAGTATTCTCGACTCTCTGATATTATTTGTTTTCATGGGAGCCACTTTTACAGCTAGCTAATATAAAATTTAGGTATAATTCTCCACATTAATATATTTCCCTAGAGAAATTACTTGATTTGTTTTGATCTGTAATAATATAAAGGGTCTTTATTTGGTCCAATCCAAGCCATGATATTCCTTCTCATACTACCAGTCTGATAATTCCCTGAGTACTCCTCTGGCAATCAGGTAGACACACACAAATCTGAGTTAATATATCAGTAGTGCTATTAGTAATGTAAAATAGCTCATCAGAAGTTCAGAAACTTTACTTCATCAACAATAGAACAATTTAAATTCATCAGTGCTTTTAATTTCTTCCATAATTTGCCCAGAGCTCTAGAAGATCTGTGGTACTGGCCGCACAGGCCTGGCACAGGAACAAGAAAGAGTGACACAAGCTGGCACCTTTAACCAGAAGGTCTTTAATGAACTGGGATGGGGGTGGAGGGGATAGGGGGGAAGGAGGAGGGACAGTTAGGATTTTGGCAGCCACACAAAGGTTCTTCTTCCCTGAGAAAAGTGAAATGAAAGTCAAATGAAGCTTCTCTCTGTTCCTATGATTTGCTAAGATGTTTGTCTGTCTCTTTGCTTCCAGCCCCATGGCAGGTGCATCTTTACAGTCAATGACTTCCCCACAAAACAAATTGTTTCTCAGGATCCCTCAAGTGGGGTCATGTCCAACCAATTTCCTGTCTGAGGTCATAACTGTGATTCCTTTCTTCATCTATCAGATGCAGTTCTGACCAGCACAGTGGAAACTCTCTTATCAGAAAATGTCATGAGCGTATAAATTTATTTTAGGACACGTGGATCCGGGATTGCTGAGTTCTGGGGCTGTAACAGTAGGTAATGCTGTTTCCGGAGTGGCCAGAGAAGCAGCCTGGAATTCATCCCTTTGTTGTTAAATAACATCAAAAGCAAATGTCTTTGTTAATGTCCTTGTGTTTTATTTTCCAAGTCAGGATCATTGCTAGGGATGATCATACCCATCTCATAGGGTTGTTGTGCAAATCGAGTGAAGTGACATGTGTAAAATGTCTGGCTGTGTATAATTCATTTTCATTATGTCCCATTTAGCTCCCGTTTTCTGGGATTTTTGCTTCTCTCCTACTTCGTGGATCTCTTGGAAAGGGATAGTCTTTGTCTTCTTTTTCTTTAAATGATATCAGAGTTGAAGATCTTGAGGATCTTGAGATCTTTTTAGTCTCTCTTGTTTTCTGTAACACTTTTTGCTTACCCTGCATTATGTGTACTTTTTTGGAGATTAAAGACATCTGATGATTTCCTGTGTGACTGTTAGCCATTTAGTGTTAGCCACTTCACTTATCATTTAGTTCATTCAAGAATAGCCTAAGACAGCTTTTCTATTTTTTTACACCTATAGCCATTTCCTCACTTCTTGTTTATACCCTCTTTCCTCCGGCTGCCAGAATTTAAAAATTCAAGGTGTAATGGGAGACCTGAGCCAGTCAAATCTATCCAACTTGTATTGTTCCTACTCTTAGCTCTAGCGGTACAGTGATGTGCTCAGGGTAATGAAAAGCAGACATTCTCTGCTGAGGTCATTGCTCCTCACACTGGCAGCCTGCTCCAGGAAGCTGTTTATCTGTGCTTGCTGAGCCAAGCTCCAGCCTCCGAACAGTTGGAATGTATTGAGAAACCACAGAGCCCGACGAGGGAATGTTACACAGGCAGTTCCAGGCGGGGAGAGTATATTTACACCACACAAGCTGCAGTTGACATGTGTAGGGATAATTGTTCCTCTGCACACTCTCATACTTCACCTTCTATGCGATATATATGCCCTCTCAAGGGGGTTTAACCAAGAGAACTGTACTGCTATGTCCAAATTACCCTGAGTATCCTTAACTTGCCATAAGGAAAAAAGGTAGTGTAGAAAATTTGATGTAAAAACCACCTTTTTAAGGTAGTGTTTTTCGGGGTCAGATTTGATGTTTAGAATCTTAAACCATACAGGCGTGATCTCTAAAGCATCTTAGAACACTATTCTTTGCATAGTTTTTCCAACTAAATATCTTTCTTCATCCCTTTACTGAAATATCAAGTGTCTTTATGGAGCTTCAAATGTGGCCTAGTCAATAGGAATATGAGATATGGTCACTTGCCTATAAGAGGATGTAATCTGATTGACACTGACTAATACAACCTGGAAAGCTGAGTAGAATTTGAATAAGCAAAAAAAAAAAAAGAGGAGAAGTATTTTTATGTGACATGAAGGCACTGTAGCATAGTGGTTAAGAACACAGACTATGGAGTCAGATCTATATTTGAGGGTCTGCCACTTACTGGTATGTGATCTTGGGCAGGTTGCTTAGCCTCATCTATAAAATAGGGAGACTCATGAAATATAAAATTCCATGTTACATGATTATTGGGAGGATAATGAATGTAAAGTGCTTGCTATTTTACCTAAGATATGCTAAATTTTGAATAAATGATAGCTACTGCTACTGTTGTTATTCTTTCATTTAACAAATATTTACTGAGTGTCTTTGTCTTAGTCAGTGTCCTAGACACTAGGGGATACAGCAGTGAGCAAAACAGGTAAGAAATCCCAACTTTCATGGAGCTTCCATTCTGAAATTAGCTTTCATTCTGAAACTATCTTTATTTCACCTTTTTTCTCTTATAATAATTTTAGACTTGGAAAAAAGTTGCAAAAATAATATAGAGTTCCCATGTCCCTTTCACTCAGCTTCCACTAATGTTAACATATTCTATAACCATAGTATAATTATGAAAATCAGGAACTTAACATCGATTGAAAACTAGTAACTATTTGTAGACTTTATTTGAATGTTCACCTTCATTTTCGAAGGGCAGTTTCTTCTGGTATAAATTCTAGGTTGGCAATTATTTTCCTTCAGCACTTTGGAGATACCATTCCATTCTCTTATGGTTTCCATTGTTTCTGTTGAGAAGTCGGCTATCAGTCTTATTCTTACACCTTTGAAAATAATCTGTCTTTTATCTCTGGCTACTTTTTGGATATTTCTCCTTGGTCTTTGGTAGTTTTACTATAATGCACCCAGGTTTGCTTTTCTGTGTGTTTAAACTATTTGGGGTTCTTAGTGATTCTCAAACCTATAACTAGATGTCTTTTATTAGTTTTGAAAAGTTCTCAATTTTTAGCTTTTCAAATTTGCTTCTGTTCCACTATCTTAACTCCTTCTGGGATTCCAGTTACACAAACTTTAGACTTTTTCATGGTATCCTCTGTCTCATGCACTTTTCTGCATTTTTCACCATTTTGTCTTTTGGGCTTCTTCTGGATATTTTTTATGACTTATTTTCCAGTTCATTAATTCTTTTTTCATTTATGTCTGATTTGCTGTTAAACCTATATACTGAGTTCTCAATTTCAATTATTGTTTTATTTTTCTGTTTTTTTAATCTTATCCATGGAACATTTAATCACTCCCTTTTAAATACAAAAGAAGAAAAAAAGGAAATTGTGAGCTGGGGAAACTGTGAATGATTGAAAGTTAGCTTGAAGAAACCTTAGGATTTGTTTACTAGTGTCTCTTATACTTCTCTTAGTCTTGCCCCCACAGTGCATCTTCATTCTTCCTTCTTTTTATTCCCAGCAGCAAAGAGGATTTTAAAGATTTTATTTATTTTATTTTTTCCCCCCAAAGCCCCAGTGGATAGTTGTGTGTCGTAGCTGCACATCCTTCTAGTTGCTGTATGTGGGACTCGGCCTCAGGATGAACGGAGAAGTGGTGCCTCGATGCGCACCCGGGATCCGAACCCGGGCCGCCAGCATCGCAGCGCGCGCACTTAACCACCAAGCCACAGGGCCGGCCCAAAGAGGATTTTAATTAGCTTTGCTTTCTACAGTTTATTCCTATAGTTCATTATGAAAACTTAGGTAGTTTAAATATGCTTTTTTTGTCTGTTTTTTAAAGACTTTATTTTTTTAGAGCAGTTTTAAGTCCACAGCAAAATTAGGAGAAAGGTAGAGATTTCACATATACTCTCTGCCCCCCAAAATGCATAGCCTCCCTCATTACCAACATCCCCCATCAGAGTGGTACATTCATTACAATTGATGAACTTACATTGACACATAATAATCACCCACAGGATAGTTTACCTTAGGGTTCATTCTTGGTGTTGTACATTCTGTGGGTTCGGACAGATGTATAATGACATGTATCTATCATCATAGTATCATACAGAGTATTTTCACTGCTCTAAAAATCTTCTGTGCTTTGCCTGTTTATCCTTTCCCCTCGACCCCAACCCCCAGCAACCACTAATCTTTTTACCATAGTTTTACCTTTATCACAGTGTCATATAGTTGGAATCATACGGTATGTAGCCTTTTCCAATTGTTGCATTTTTTAGTTCAAGAATTATCATTCCATTCTTTTTTTATGGTTTGTATACTAGATCTTATCTTTCATTTGCTTGAACATAGTAAAACATGGTTATTAAAAAGTCCATAATTCATTATCTGGATTCCCTGTGGGTCTGTGTCTATTATCCATTCTATCTCTTGGGTTTTTCCTCCATTGTCTTATTTTGTAGCATCCTTTTTTTCCCCTTGGTTGAGTATTGTGCATTGTATATGAAAAATTATAGAGATAATGTGAGGCCAAAGTGGTATTATCTTTCTTTAGTGAGGATTTACATTTGCTGCTGGCAGATGGCCTGAGCACTAGCAATCCTAGATTACCTCAATCCAATCAGGGGTTGAAATCATTTGAAGCTAGGCTTAAGTATCAAGGAGGGCTGATATATTTCCAGATATAGCTTTTCAGTGTGCCAACCAGAGCCTTAGGGATTTACCAGAGTCCCTCTCCTTAGCCTTGGTGGGTTCTGAACTCCAGCTTTCTGACTGCCAATCCTCAAGAGTCGTTTGTAAACACAGGAACTTAACATTAACTCAAAACTATTACCTGCTCAGTCCAGCTGCCTTTCGGGACTGGCAGAGGCCCCTGGGACTACTACTAGGTGTAATAATACCTTATTTTTTAAATGGTGATGAGTATAAATGATAAGGTGAGATATCTGGTACAACTTGAATGTGATATGAAAATATCTGAGATTTCTATTGTTGACACAATCACAGGTACTGCTAATTCTACTATGTTTACATTCATAATTGAAGGAAATACTAAATTCCAGTTAGAAGTTAGTAACAATTAAGATGTAATTTTTTCTTATCCAAGTTTGTGGATCCCTTGAATTCAATCCATGGCCCCTTCTGTTTAGAATTCCTGCCTATGAGGGAAAGTGGCACTAAAAGCTAGGCTCACCTCTTTGGGTTTTATTCTCCTCTCATAACCTGGCCTTGTCGTTCTTCATTTGCCTTGGTGGCTCTCTGATGACTTCAAACACATGCTTTTAATAATTTATCTAGTTTTTCTCAGCTAGGAGGGTTAGTCTAAATTACTTAGTCTACCTTTTTTGTAAAAGGCAGTATTTTGGAACTTTCATTCTAGTGGAATATCATTATATTAGCAGAAGTAGAAAATGTCATACACTGCCAGGGGTCATAAAGGAGTCTAACTTGACTTGGGGAGGACTAGTACATGTTGAAAAGCAACAAACAAGGAATATATAATTAGGATAGGGCCAGTTTGTGGAAGAAAGGCACAATTATGTTCAAATAAAAAGAAAGACAAAGTAAAAGACAGTACCTTGTAAGGCTAAGAAATAAACTCACTGCCTAGTCTTCTTTTTCTTTTTTGCTGAGGAAGATTCACCTTGAGCTACCATCTGTTGCCAATCTTCCTCTTTTTGGTTGAGGAAGTTTTGTCCTGAGCTAATATCTATGCCAATCTTCCTTTATTTTGTACATGGGGCGCCACCACAGCATGGCCCCTGACGAGTGGTATAGGTCTGCACCCAGGAACCAAACCCAGGCCGCTGAAGGGAGTGCCGTGAACTTAACCACTAGGCCATGGGGCTGGCCCATGCCTGGTCTTCTTTTAATTTTTAAAATTCAGTAACTATTTATTAAGCACCTACTATATGCCGATTACTGTGTCAGACATGGTCCTCAAGGAATTCACTATCATTCTAATGGGAGGCAGAAATAATGGCAGTTTACATACCAGAAAAACACTATTATTCTACAATGTTTGTGAACCTAATATATGCTAATAACCTAATAGACACCATGCTAGTGAAGGATAGAAGATGAATAAGCCAATTGAACTCAAGGAACTTGTGAACTCAGGGAGAAAATCAGATGTAAGCATGACTATTATGATGTTATTAACTAAGTACCAAGTAGAATTTCAGGCAACATGTTTTGGGATAAGTGCAAGGAGAGTTTATTCTGACTATGAATTTTGAGGTGAGGAAAGCTTCATGGAAGAGGTAGTACTTCCAGTTGTCCTCAGAAGATGGATAATAGAGAACGGGAACTGAGTAGGGAGGGCATCTCTAGTCAAGGGAACAGCATGAGCAAGGGCACAGAGGATTGGTGTATTCAGAGAATGACAGAAGGTCTATAGTCAGTGCATTAGTCTGTTCGAGCTGCTGTGACAAATTATCATTGGCTAGGTGGCTTATAAACAATGGAAATTTATATCTCACAGTTCTGGAGGCTTGAAGTCCAGATCAAGGCTCTGGCAGATTCTTTGTCTTTTTTTTTTTTTTTTTTTTTTTTTAAAGATTTTATTTATTTATTTTTCCCCCCAAAGCCCCAGTAGATAGTTGTGTGTCATAGCTGCACATCCTTCTAGTTGCTGTATGTGGGACGCGGCCTCAGCATGGCCAGAGAAGCAGCGCGTCGGTGCGAGCCCGGGATCCGAACCCGGGCCGCCAGCAGTGGAGTGCGCTCACTCAACCACCAAGCCACGGGGCCGGCCCAGATTCTTTGTCTGTTGAAGGCCCACTTCCTGGTTCACAGATGGCTATCTCTTTGCTGTATACTCACATGGCGGAAGAGGCAAGGGACCTCCCCTGGGCCTCTTTCATAAGGGCACTAATCTCATTTATGAAGGCTCCACTCTTATAACCTAATCACCTCCCAAAGGCTCTACCTCCACATACTATCACACTGAGGATTAGGTTTCAACATATGAATTTTGAGGGGATGCAAACATCAGTCTGTAGCAATGAGGTAATAGAGCTCAGGAGGATATGTAAGTGAGGGGTTAGAAAGATAGGTAGTCATAGAAGTTTTCTACCCTATGCAACTGGTAGGATGTTGGTGCCGTTGACTGAAATCATTCAATTCAGGAATTATTTCTTACATACCCTCTGTATGCCTGGGATTCTGTCTTGGTCTCTGGGAACTTGCTTTTCAGACATTCCCTCTCAGGACACCCCCTCTAACTAGCCAGCTGCCATGCTGTAAGAAGCCCAGCCACGAGCCTGGTTTTCAGGTCATCCCAGTTTAGGTGCCCGACACGTGAGTGAAGAACTCCAGATGATTCCATCTCCAGCCATTTGAGTCAACCCGAGGTATTCAAGTCTTCCCAATTCAGGCTTCAGGCGTGGAGTAGAGACAGCTATCTTTGCTGCACTCCATATAATTCCTGACCTACTGAATCCATGAGCATAATGAAATTGTTGTTTTTTTATGCCACTAAGTTTGGTGTGGTTTGTTATGCAGCAGTAGATGATTGGAACAAAATTTGTTACTGGAAGTGAGGTGCTGCAGTGACAAAAATCTAAAATGTGTGTCATTGGCTTTGAGACCAGGCAGCAGGCAAAAACTGGAAGGACCTTGAGGAGACTGTAGGTGGAAGTCTGATGGGCCTCAAGGAGACTATCAATGAAGGCTTAAAAGAGAGTGAGGAAAATGTTATTGGAAATTGGAGGTAAGAGGACCCTTGTTATGTAATGACAGAAAGTTTGTCAATACTGTCATCTTGGGTAATGTGAAAAATAGGGAATGTACCTAGTGAACACAATGATCCAGCTATGGAGATTTCTGAGTTGCCTGTCTTTCTAGCTGTCTACAGTAAAATGTGAGAGAGATGAACTAAAGAATGAACTATTTTACTTTTGATAGAATTTAGAGGAAATGTAGAGAGCTCAGGACAATCTTTCCAACCGGCAAAAAGTACTCCAAGTAAGAAAGTGCCTCAGGACAAAGATCAAATCCAGAGTGCTGTCAGGGAAATATGGTCTTAGGGTGTTAAGACTTCAGAAAGATTTCAGGGTGGAGTCACAGACTTTCAGATAGACAAAAGGCCTAAGGATGTTAAGGGTTTGTTCCACGGCAGCTTCATAGGGACCCCAAATAGAGAAGGGCCTGTCTGAAAGAGATTTGTGGGTATAGCTTTTGTCCAATGGAGTAAACCCCAATAAAGTTAATAGAAAAACTATCATGTTTTTGACCGAATTGTATTGTTGGAAGCACCACCAGCTTAGACTAAAGAGGATATAGATAATATAAAATAAAAAGTGGCCTTTGGACCCCCAGACTTCTATGGTAGGAAGCAAGCTGAGAAAGCTACTCAGCTGTAAACTGAGGCTACATTTTATGGAAATCAAAGTATGATTCAGAAGGTGGAACCAAAAGCCCAGAGTATAGAGTCAAAAGCCATGGAAAATCATTACCAGGGAGAGGTACTGGGCCCAAATCAAGGAAATAAGACATGTGCCTGGATGGATTCCAGAATTGCAATGGATCAATGATTATTATATTGCCTCCCATTCTCCCTCTTTTTGAATGGAATTCTATTGTGCTTATCCTATCCTTGTATCACCATTGTACATACTGGGTGTGTGGGAGCGTATAACTTGTCTCTTTAGTTTACAGGTGTTCAGAATGAGGAACCAAACTTGAGGAGCTATACCCCAGAAATTGCACTTGAGGAACTTCATCTGTACTTGGACTTGATTTGTATGACAAGATCCTGGAGTTTGGGTTGATGCTGAAATGGAATTAGACTTTGGGGGTCTGGGAGGGCAGGGTGTATTTTGCATTCGGGAGGAATGTAAATTGTTGTGGCCAGAGGGCAAATGTGGCGGATTATATTTTCCAAAGATAGCCACACCAATATTTCCTATCCTATGTGCACTCCTACAAAGTGATCTTGCCATGCCCCCAATAACAGGGGGAGTCTCATTTTTCACAATGAGGTCCTTGGTGTGCATCTGTATTCACTCATTGTGCTAGACTTTTAAGGATCCTTTCAATTTGAGGACTCATGTCTTTCATTTCTGAGAAATTTTCTTCAATTTTTTTTTTCTTCCTTCCATTTTCTTTCAAACATCTTGTTTACTTACATATATACCCATGGATGTATAGTTTTATATAAATGGTATCATACTACACATGCTGTTCTGTATAATGAATTTTATTTTTCAGATTACATAGGCTGTATATCTTTTAAGATTTATCAAATAACATGACATTTAATATTTATCAATTAATATAGCATTTAAACATACCCAATCTTTATATATATATATATAATATTTAGGCTGTTTCTCACACCTGGAAGTGGCCCACACATCAAATAAAAACTTTTCAGACTGTATGTCCCAATTGGAACTCCTGAAAATATGCTCACCAAATGCTAAGGCATGAATTGGAAATGAGCATGGTGTTTGGGGCTCTCCATTGTTCCCTTCCTACATGATGACCCCATCTGAAACGAAACAGAGTCTGCATACTGGAAAGCAGTTTAGAATTGCAATATTTTTTGGAAACAATTATCTCTAATAACTTTTTGTAAAAATAATATGTTTATTTTGGAGTCTTAAGCCTAGTGGTGATGCAAAACTTTTTTCTTAGGAATCCAGATTTTCTCTTTAATCAGCAAAACCCTTTAATTTGCTAAAGATCAGTTTTGTGCCCTGTTGACCACTCAGTGGAACAAGCAAGTGTTAGAGATCCCTTGTGTTTTTTCTTTAGTTGTGAATTCCATCAAGCTAGCCCATTAATTACAGTGAATGAGAACTGGAAAGCTGTTCATCTGGCAATTAGCAAAGGGTGCTGGAGGAGAGAAAAATGTCTTTCTGATATTTTTGCTTAGGAATTTGGGAATTCAGAATTTAGTCGTAAACAACTAGATTAATGTGTTTAAATACCTTGAATCACTCTTAAATCATTCTTTGTTTTGTAACATATTAGTAAGATCTTAGAGATAGCTAAAACAGTGGTTGGGAAATTCTGTTGGATTTAAGATCCTCCAAAAGCATCTTCTGCTAATGGGCAGAGTGTTTGGGTGATAGATAAGCAAACATGGGTTAGCTAATAGAGTAAGAAGTTCTGTGTCCTGTGGTTGCCTCTCTGTATCTGAGGAGGGATGGCTTTTGTAGGCAAGAGGCGATTTCTTAGGGGTCCACTGCCTCTGTTTTCCAGGGATTTGTTTTTATCCCATCGTAGAGATAACATTAAGAACATTCAGTGGCACTAGATGGTATTCATCAGGAGTTTAGGGTGTTAATATGTTAGGTTGTTTAAAACAAGGCAGAAAGGGTTCCTTTTTGCCAGCGGCGTCGTTCCTGGCAAGAGCTTACTGCTTTGCTGCTTGTTTTGTTGCTGTTAACCCACTAGGGAGACTACCCACTGTATTGCTTCCAGCCAAATCTTTGTCATCATTGGCCCTAAAAACCTCTTGGGGACCGAAGAGCACTTGGCCATTCTGAAAGCCTCTATCCTCAGTGATTGATGCTCATCTCTACAGGCTCCCCAAAGCCCTCCTCCCTTTTTTCTGAAGCACCTTCAAGCATTTCTGCATGGCTACCCACTCTCTTCTATTATACTTCCTCCTCCTGCCTTACTGAATACTGGATTTCCCGGCTCACAACTCTTAAGAAGGAGCTTTATTTCAGAGTAGAAAGGGGCCCCCATATGTGGCCTATTATATCCATATCAACTTGCTTACCCTTTTCAAACAGCTATTGTCTTTTAATAGGGTCCTGCCTGGCAGGGGGAGTCCTTAATTCCTGCCATATAAGAATGAGGAGCTTGAGTTACAGCGAACTGCAGTTTGGTGCTCTGATCAAAAGGCCTCTGTTGTTTTTAGGGTTTTTTTCCCCTCTCTCTCTCTCGCTTTCTATATCCTGGGCTAATAATTCAGCACAGCGAGGTCATTACAGGCTTTGAATTGAGAGCCGAGAGTGTTAAATTACTGACCTAGAATAAAAGAGATCTGGGGGGCTCTCAAGAAAGATAAAAGGATTCCGGATAGCAAAGTGCAAGCCCGGCAACCTCACTTCTTAACAATATTATTTTTTTTAATCCTCTCTGTCTCCAGAAGTCTTTTCTGGGACAAGGAAAGATCTCCTGCCAGAGAAATTAGGTTAGGAACTCAATGCCATCTTCTGAGAGTCGTGGCCTGGGTGCTAGCAGTTCATGGGCGCCTGTGTAGCTGGCCTTTTTGTCTCCCCACCTTGTCAGTATTTCCCTCTCTTCCACCTTGCTCCCTCAGCCAGATATTTGGTCCTTTATCACATAAGTCAAATATATTTGTGATATTCCAGCTGAAAGTTGCTCTCCCACATGGGGATTTCAGACATGTGAACAATATACCGCTCGGCCCCCAAAATATCTTAAAAAATATGACATTGTCTCATTAAAAGCTGCTTCCATTTTATTTATATTTTGTAAATAATGTTAGCCTGGTCCTCCCATACTTTAACAAGAAAAAAATTGCCCCATTGTGAATGAATTTGACACCTCTACTCTACTTACTATATTGGGTCTTCTGAAGAAAGTATTTCTATTTCTTCACACTGCCAAGACTATTATCTCCCATATATCCTTTTTTACAATTATCTTTTAAAGCCAGGCACCATTCTTATCGTCTGGAAAATATTGACTTCTTAAGTCTACTATTTTTGGAAAAGTCCCTGAAATCAACTTTCATAGATTTTCTGCCCAGCCAAGTAATAATAACAGCTAGTAGTCCCTGAATGTACCAGGCATTATACAACATGCAGTGTTATCACATTTAATCTCTGGCAACCTTATGTAGTAAGCATTCCTGTTATCATCGTTTTACAGATAATAATTGAGACACAAAGTGGTTAAGTACCTGGCCCAAAGTCACACAGCTAGGAAGTAATAAGATTTGCCCAGGCTAGTGCTTCTCAAACTTTAATGTGCGTGTGAATCACCTGCGGATCTTGTTAAAATGCAGAATCAGATTTAGTAGATTTGGGATGGGGCCTGAGATTCTGATTTCTGACCGGCTTTGAAGTGAAACCAATGCTGCTGTCCTTGGTCCGCACTTTAAGAAGCAAGGCTGTAGTCATTCTTATTTCAAAAACCACTCTAAAAAATGTTTTGGTTATAACTTCCAATTTCTCATTCCATCAGGCAATTCTATAAATATACATAATGGATATGTTGACACCAATATCTTACTGTATTTAATTTTTATTGTTATAAAATATATATAACATAAAATTTACCTTTTTAACCATTTTTAAGTGTACAGTTCTGTGCATTAAGTACATTCACATTGTTCTGAAACCATCACCACCATCCATCTCCAGAACTTGTTCATCTTCCCAAACTGAAACTCTGTACCCATTAAATACTAACTCCCCATTCCTTCCTCCCCGCCAGCCCCTGACAGCCACCGTTCTACTTTCTCTTTCTATGAATTTGACTACTCCACGTACCTCATATAAGTGGAATCATACAATATGTCTTTTTGTGACTGTCTTATTTCATTTAACATAATATCCTCAAGGTTCATCCATGTTGTAGCATGTATGTAGAATTTCCTTCCTTTTTTGAGACTGAATAGTCTTTCATTGTATGCATATATCACATTTTGTTTTTCCATTCATCCATTGATGGACGCTTGGGTTGCTTCCACCTTTTGCTTCTGTGAATAATACTGCCATGAACATGGGTGTACAAATATCTAAGTCCCTACTTTCATTTCTTTTGAGTATAAACCCAGAAGTGGAATTGCTGGATCATATGGTAATTCTACCGATATCCTACTTTCTAAGATAAAAGTTTACGTTCAAGTTATTGTTGGTGTCCCTCTTGTTTTTTTTTTTAAGTAAATATTTAAAGGTTTGGCAGGAAAAGTGAGTTTTCAGTACAGATTTTCATTAAGTTCTATCATCTATAGCTGCTTTTTGATTTTCAATCAATCACGAAAGAATATTGAGAAATGTCCTTTGGTCCTTAGGAGAGTGGTAGTTGGTTAAATGGCACTACATAGAGAATTAGAGAATGTTCGTGTTCTAAAATAAATCAATATTAAGAAGGTTTATGTCACAGAGAAAGTTTTGTGTGAATGAATTCAAGACTTCACCTGACAAACAGGTGTTCAGAGAACAGGGAAGCAGCTTGTTAAATTTTTATGTTCTTCCTTTAAGACTTCCTGGAACAACTATCCCAGGATCTTTAGAAACTTTGTGGCACCTCTTTCTCTGAGGTCTTTAACCAAATAACACGTTAGATTCTCATGTTTACAAGAATTTGGTGCAAGATCCTACCTACTATCTAGAGTTCTTCCCTCATATATCTTTAGAAATAAAATTCTCTGTTGGAAATAAGAAAACAAATCAGAGTGACATTGAAATCTGATGAGTTAATAAGAAAATCTGAAGGGATTTTTATAAAGGTATGAGGAAGAAACTGATTTTTTTTCCATCATAGACTACCGAATCATTAAGACTACTTTAATCATGTGTGCTTAGAGCTCTCTTGTTTTAGGAGTTCCTAACTAATGCAAAAAGTTGGGAAGAATGGACTTGAACTTGGAAAGATAAAACAGCACAAAATAGCTTTCAACTAAAGTCATTTTCCTAAAGAGGAAAATGAGTGCTATAAAAATATACATGGATTTATCAGTAGCTTTAAAAGATAAGTATACATGGCTACTGAAGGAAACTGCATTTATTTTCTAAAAAGTGAAACCAGCTTTGGAGGTAAAACAAAAAAGAAAAAGAAAATGACTCTGGAAATAATGGCAGTAACGTTATCACAAGACATGATAAGATCATAACAACAAAGAGAATGGAATCAGCAGCTGCAAGTCTGGTGTGTGTGGCTCTAAAACAACAAATCCTGCATCCTAGCACCCCTTCAATTTTATTATCATTTTGAATTATGATCAAGTCCAAGAAGATTTGGCCTATGACTAAAGCATTTGTATGAAGCATTTCTTTTAAACCTAATTCATATCATCTTAAACAAGAACAAAGGATGATGGTTTGAGAATTACTTGCTGGACTTTGAACCAACAGCGTTGATGTAACACCTCCAGCTCTTAAATGGGGTGGTACCGAGGAAGGGATTTGTAACATTTACAGGACCCATAAAAATAGTGTTGAGTTTTCAATGAAATCTGCAGGTGATACTATTGGGAACATTTTGGGGATCCTAGTGAGAACAAAAGGATGACTTAAAAGGACCTAAAAGCTGTAGCTGTAGGCAGAAAATAAAATAGAATTTACCTTAAAATGTTGTTTAGTGCTATACAAAGCACAGATGTGCAATGGGTGGAAAAAACCTGGAAGGAAATTAGTATTGAGTTGAAAAAGCTAAAGAAGCAAACTGACAAGAAATTAGATGAGAATATGATATGTGATCTGGCAGTAAAACAGACAAAAGCTGTTTTGAGGTCTGGAGGTAGAGAGGAATCACATTGTGGGGAAGGAATGGCAGGATCTGTTTGCGGATGATTGAAGGGAGCCCTACCTGCAAAACTAAATTCAGCTTTAGTAGCAGAACAAAATAGTGTAGACGGGTAAGCCAGTTGATAAAAGAGATGGAGGTTGAAAGAGCTGAAGAGAAAGAAATACGTAACAGATAACAGGTTTGGAGACCACATGAGAAAGAAAATGAGATGTAACATGTGGCAGGAGGTGAGCTATAACAGAAATACTGCCACATTCTAAAGAGGAACATTCTTTGTCCAGAAACTTCTCCTGAAAGGCTAGGGGTTGTTTCCTCAGAGAAACCATGAAAACACGATTATTCTGGATTTCAAGTGAAATTAGGCAAGCTCTTGGAAGTTCTGCTATTAAGACCTCTGTTTAGAGGCCTTGTAGAAATGAAACAAACTAGAGATTTATGGTAACTGCTGTTTATAAAAATTTTTTATTACAAAAATTTAACATATAATAACATTGCAGAATATTTGGAAGACAGAGGAAGAAATCAATTGTAAGCCAACAACCCTAATACAGTTAGTAAATACTATCGTCTTTTAAAATTAATCATTTTCCTTGTGCAGACCTTAATATGGTTAAAATTATAATATACACACAATTTTGTTTCCTGTTTTTTATAGTGTATGAAAAGCATTTTCTAATTGCTACACTGTTGTTTTATAATTTTATTTCTAACCTGCCATAAAGAGTATGTAGGTAGTAACCGTCTCCCAGTGCTCTGTGCATTGGTTTCCCATCCTGAGGTACATGTATGTGCCTGTTTCTATTGGCATGGAGTAAACAACCTTATAAGAGCGATGTTCCTTCACACTTAAAACTGCAAGGGGTAAGCAGATGTTAATAAATCATCTTGCTTCTCCACTGATACTCGGTGAGTAAGGAGCTGATGTGCAATTGGGGGTTTACCAGAGCGTGCCAGGCCTTCAGCAATAGGTTTTGAGGTTCCAAGCCTTGAAAAGGGAGTTTGAAACATTTTTTAACTCTGGCAGGAGGCCTAACTGAATGATAAACAAAGACCCCGTGGAGAGCAGTTTACTTTCAGAGAAACAGCACAGGAGAAGTCCTTTACTTAGCCATCTTGGGAGGAATTGGCTTGGTGATCACCTTATCTGGAAACATTCTCCTTTCCCTTTAGCATCAGCCCAGGTGGAGAAGTGCTCTATTCCACTGCTTTAAGAAGATTCTCTCTGGGGTTTGGTGACAGAAGAGCACTTGGTGCAGTAACCAAGGAAATAAAACTCAGCATTGCTTATGCTTCCCATTGCGGAAGGTTTTCACAGCTCTCAGGGCCTGTGAGGCTGTCTCGTGAGTCTTTCTCTTCATAAGGCAGTAAAATATGACCTTACTGATGTCATAGCCTGAAAACTAGCTCTGCTAATGCTACTAGCATTACTCAGTCAGGCAGAAAAAAATCTCGGTATGAAACGCCAGTGCTTAAGGCATTAGAGTGAACCAATAAGCTTCTGATAAGCTTAGTTGTTTTGCTGTTGCAGAAATTACGAATCCTATCCACCAGAGTGGCCGCTCAGTTCTCACAGATTGGTTCACCTATCCCTGGAGAGTGACTGAAGGCTGATTAGTCCCTGTTGGATTTCTTCCTGAAGCTGGGACTTTTTTTAGAAGCCAAAGGTCTTGGATATTCTACTTCTAATTTAACCAGTGCTGGGAATGAGAAGATGAAGAAGATTGTGAGCAGCCGCTGGCAGTGTGACTGATTTCTATTTTCTATACTGCTTACGCTTATTTCTTCCTGGCCAGCAGAGAGCCTACAATTGAGTCACCTGATGTATATCTATGGGCAGAACCTTATTCCAAGTGTACCGGATATTAAAGCCACACTTTGTCAAATTTCTCCTTGGATTCAGGATCATATTGTTCACATACTTTATCCTGTAATAGGTACGTGTATGTTTGAACAATAGATAACAAAAGCCCAGTAGAGAGTTAGAAGTTCTTAGAAATTCTACATTAAACTTTTGTGCAGGGGCCAGCCCTGTGGCTTAGCAGTTAAGTGCGCGCGCTCCGCTACTGGCCGCCCGAGTTCGGATCCCGGGCGTGCACCGACATACCGCTTCTCCGGCCATGCTGAGGCCGAGTCCCACATACAGCAGTTAGAAGGATGTGCAGCTATGACATGCAACTATCTACTGGGGCTTTGGGGGGAAAAATAAATAAATAAAGTTAAAAAAAAAAACAACTTTTGCACAGAAACTTCTTTGTAGCACTACAGTATAAAAAAGCAATCAATGTGGACTATAAACCAACACATGGACAGAGAAAACTGTATTGTGGTTACCAGGGGCAATGGGGGTGGAGGGTGGGTGGGCACAAGGGGTGAAGGGAGACATGTATATGGTGATTGACAAACAAAAATGTACAACCAAAATTTCACAATGTTATAAACTATTAAGACATCAATAAAAAATTTTAAAAAAATAAAAAAATATTAGTAGTAAACCAATCTTAAAAAAAAAAAGAAAAGAAATCAACATGAGGCAACTTCTGTTCAAGTGTATTGTCTAAACAACTTCAGAGTTCTGCAACATAGACCAAACTGACATGCTTTGCTGATTTCTCTCATCAAGTTAGCATTGCCAGATTCTGTAGCAGATAGGCAATGGAAAGAAAACATTTAAGGGCTTTAGGCTTCATCTGAATTTCCCAAGGAAAGAAAGAACAAATCCAGGGATTGTTAGTTCAGGGGCCCAAATCATGCCACAGGAATATATCTTTAGGGTTTGGTGACTTTTTACAGAACAAAACTCCAGTCTGCTAATTTTGCCAATCCATTAGTGGGAAATACGCCACAAAAGTCTTCTATTCGTCTTATATGGAATATCTTTTTTCCTTCCTTTTGTTCCTAGGAGCAACGAAAGGTTACTTTAAATCATGATTCTTTCTAAGATGTTGTGGATCTTTGATCTTTTTATTTTTCAGAGGCTGATTCGTATTCTATGTTTTTATCACCCTGGTGCAGCCAGTTTGTGCTGCATAATTGGGTATGATCTGTTCTCATATTTTGCTTCTTTGGTACATCTGTTTAGGATTCTTTGCAAATAAAGCTCATCTCAAAACAGCAGAAGACAATCCCAATTCTAATAGAACATAGTCTACTCTAATGAGCTGGCCTGGTTTTAGAAAGAAAAAAAGAGATAAGAGAATGGCCTAAGAAGACTGAACTGCTACCATCCAATCTCCCTGTGTAGGTCCAGGCTCACTGGCCATGTTCATTTTGAGTAAGAGCGAGGAGTAGCTGGAAGATACATAGTGTTATAGGAGCTTTGAACTTTTGCCTCTGGGCACACTGAAAATGAGCTAGAATATTTTAATTTGGTCCTTTGCTCTTTGTTATTTCAATATGTGGAATGTGAATGGCTATGTATATAAATCTACTACAATTACATTTATATTTAATTCTTTCCATGGTAGTCCTTGACTTACTAGCCACTTCACCAAAGTAATTTAAATCAACTCTGGCTTTTTGCTTTTTAATATCTAAAATTAAGGTATTTATATGGAATTGACATAAGCAAATTCTTAGAACTTACTTTAGTTGTTTTTGTTTATTTGTTTTGGTGAGGAAGATTAGCCCTGAGCTAACATCTGTTGCCAATCCTCCTCTTTTTGCTGAGGAAGATTGGCCCTGGGCTAACATCCGTGCCCATCTTCCTCTACTTTATGTGGGATGCCACCACAGCATGGCTTGACAAGCGGTGCATCGGTGTGCGCCAAGGATCCGAACCGGCAAACCCTGGGCCGCCGCAGCGGAGCGCGCACACTTAACCACTGTGCCACCAGGCCAGCCCCAGAACTTACTTTAGTTTTTCAGGAAAAAACAGATACTACTTTATAGAATTCTGTATGACTTTTTCTGTATAAACAGCCTTTGTTATTAAATGAGAAAATGAAATTGTATCAAAAACTCACACTACTTAACATGTTTAAAAATGTCTGATTATAAAATCATTAATTTTAACAAGTTCCTGTTGCATTTTCTTGATATGTTACTCTAGAGTTAGTTAAATAATAAGCTAATAAAATGGGAAAACTATGGAATTTAATTATTGTTAAAATCAATGAGACGTTTATACTCAGATGATTTCATTTTTAATAAATTTATACCTTTTAAGATAAAAAATATATAATTCACAAAGAAATTTTAATTTTCATGTCTCTGGTTCTCTTGTCACCAGAGAATCCAAAGAGAGATTTCCTAACTTCTTATTCATGACAGCTTAAAAAGAAATAATTAGATCCCTATGAACTGGACAAAAGAATATCTGTGTTATACTACCTTTTGTGTAAGAAAGAAGGGGACATAAAAATATATACATGTATCTACTTTTTATTGTAGAAAGTCAACTTGTAAATATGGATAAAACGACGTAATTAGGGGGAAATTGCCATTTGGCAAAACCAACTTAATTGTTATTGCTCCTGGCGAGAATTATCAATAGATGCTGAAAGTAGTAAATGAAAGTTTGAAGAGTTAACAGTGTGTTTCCAGAGCCTCAAAGTATCTTCCCACAGATACTTATTAATTACAAAGGGTGGGCCGGTCCCGTGGCTTAGCGGTTAAGCGTGCGCACTCCGCTGCTGGCGGCCCGGGTTTGGATCCCGGGCGCGCACTGATGCACCACTTCTCCGGCCATGCTGAGGCCGCGTCCCACATACAGCAACTAGAGGGATGTGCAGCTATGACATACAACTACCTACTGGGGCTTTGGGGGATAAATAAAATAAATAAATAAAAATAAAAAATTAATTACAAAGGGTAACTTTACAGTCGGTAAACCTGGCAGACACGGCTTTAACCAAATGGTCCAAGTTTACATCACCAGTAACTAGACTAATCAACAGCAAGTGTCTCCTGATATGATGCACTGAGAAGCACTCAGCATCGCTTCTGTGATAATTTTACCAAAAGGGCATAACCTGAATCTAGTCATGAGGAGACATCAGACAAACCCAAATTGAAGTGTCATTATAGCGAGTAACCTGTACTCTTTAAAAATGTCAATGTCATGAAATACAAACTCAGGAACTGTTTCAGATTCAAGGAGGCTAAATAGTCGTGACAACTGAATGCAGTGTATCATCTTGAATTCTCTTTTGCTGTAAAGAGAGCATTATTGGGACAAATGGTGAAATCTTAATAAGGTCTGTAGATTAGATAATAGTATTGCATCAATTTTAATTTCCTGATTTTGATCTTTTTTTTTTTTTTTTTGATTTTATTTATTTTATTTTTTGCCCCCAAAGCCCCAGTAGATAGTTGTATGCCATAGCTGCACACCCTTCTAGTTGCTGTATGTGGGACTCGGCCTCAGGATGGACAGAGAAGCGGTGCCTCGATGCGCACCCGGGATCCGAACCCGGGCCGCCAGCATCGCAGCGCGCGCACCCAACCACCAAGCCACAGGGCCGGCCCATGATCATTGTACTATGGTAGATAAGAGACTTCCTTATTTTTTAGAAAATACACACTGTATTTAGGGGTAAAGGAGCATCATGTCTACGACTTGATGTCTATGTCTTAAATAGTTCTGAAATATATGTGTATATATAAATATCTATATATGCGTATATGTGTGAGTGTGACAGACAGGGAGTAGAGAGAGTGAGAGAGAAAGGGAGAGCATTCAAATGTAGTAAAAGGTATTTGAGAATTCTTTGTGCTATTCTTATAAATTTTTTGTAAATTTGAAATTATTTGAAAATAAAAAAATATGACATCTCAAGGGAAAAAACCAAACAACTTAAAGAATGAAAGAATTTGCTCAGTGAAGTTTGAAAACTGGTTTTGCAAAAATCTGTTTGGGGTAGGCATATAATATACTTCTGTATGGCCTTTGAGATATTTTTAGGAACTTTTTTGTTTGATTTTAGGGGTAAGTTTGATGTATATTAAAGAACATTTTAGTTTAGTTAAATAAAATGAAAAATTAATGAGAATGTACATTTTTATGCAGGTAGAAAGTTTGTTTAGGATTTTTGGTCATAATGGCTTGCCGTGTTTGTGATTTGGTCCTCTATCTATTCCAAACACATGGTACTGATACATAAAGTTTTCTAAGAGAAAACTTAAAGGAAATAGCCATGTGTAAAATCAGTGTAAAATCATCTATGGACCAGAAACTAAACAAAATTACAGTGCTAATTGGGCTAAAACCACAGGCCTCCTGTGTTCTGGGTTCAGAAACAAGCATTGGTAACTGAGAGCTCATTTCTTATGGAACAGTAGAGACTAAAATTGTCACACTCTGGGCAGGAGGCTGGAGCCAGCCTCTTCCACCTGTACCCCTTTAAAGAGATTCAAAAAAGCTATAATTGCTACATGGGAAAGGGCCTGTATAAACCTGGGAGTATGAGAGGAAGCAGACAGCCTTGTAGCCAGGACTTAGTGGTCCAAGCTGCTCATGGGTTCAGTGACAGCCTCTGTGATATCCCCAACATCATCAGGAATGGAGCCTTAAGTCATTTAATATAAGACCTGACTCTGGACTGGGACCTGTCCCCAGGAGGGAGTGAGGGAGTAAACAAATGGCAAGAGTGAAAACCTCCACCTGAGATGAGTCTGCACACTGAAATTCCAAAATATATGGGGAAAGCCAGTGCTAAGAAAGACAGCCAATAAACCCAGGAATTGAAACATAAATTTACTGCAGAGAAAATGAAACTAATTAATTATTTTAAATTGACTTTGAAATAAAGTTTAGGATCCTCAGGGAGATAAAGAAAGGAATAGTAGTTATTAAAAAAGAGAACAAGGGGCAGTCCCAGTGGCGTAACGGTTAAGTTCACACGCTCCACTGTGAGAGCCCGGGGTTCACAGGTTCGGATCCCAGGCGCGGACCTACACACTGCTTATCAAGCCATGCTGTGGCAGCGTCAACTATAAAGTAGAGGAAGATGGACATGAATGTTAGCCCAGGGCCAGTCTTCCTCAGCAAAAAGAGGAGGATTGGCAACAGATGTTAGCTCACGGCTAATCTTCCTCACACACACACACACACACACACACACACACACACGAAAATTGGGAAACAGAAACAGGCAAAATGAAACAAAACCATGTGTATACCTTAGAAGACCAACTAAAAGTTCTAGAAATAAAAATGTTACTGAAATTTTAAAAAACTCAACAGAGAGAATAAACTCTAGACCAGACATAGTAGAATAGAAAATTCATAATTTGGAAGATAATACTACGAGTTTAAAGATAAACAGATAAAAACTATGAAATCACAGGTAAGAGACAGTGAGAGGCTACAATGTGTATCTAATAGAAGATTCAGAAGAAAAGGATAGAGAGAATGGCAAAGCAGCAGTATTTTTAAAGATATCGGCTGAGAATTTTCTAGAATTGACAAAAGTTATAAGTCAGATTAAAGTGCTGTGCAAGATAAATAAAAAGAAACCTACATGATAGACACATTGTAGAATCTGCAGAACATTAATGATAAAGAAAATAGCTCATATGAATTATAATAATGATTAACTCCTTTAAGAATGGCAGGAGTTTGATAGCTGGCTTCTTGACAACAATGATAGGTGCCAGATGACAATGGAGCAGTATCTTCAAAGTGCTGAGAGAAGATAAGTAGCAACCCAGAATTCCTCACTTGGTTAAACCATCACTCCAGAGGGTAAAATAAAGATACTTTCAGGCAGATGAAAACCAAGAGCATTTATCACTCACAGGCTTTTGTGAAAATGACTGGTCTGTGAGTATTCAGAAATTCACAATTCGGAAATCAAAAAAGCTTAGAAAACTGAAGTTGGTTTTTGGTAAGTTTTCAGCAAACTCATTTGGGAGCAGACTTGACCTGAACTAGTTTGTGAGGCCAATTTTGGTCTTTATTTATCCTACTTAGTGGGAATATACGTTTCACTGTGGAAATTTTAATATGCTTGACTGTGGGCTGCTACCCCAGTCCCACTGGAAGTGTTATATCACATCTGCTTTGTGCAACATACTACCTTTATAAAATAAAAAAATTTGCCAATTCCAAAACAGAGAAGTCTCAAGGATTTCAGATAAGTGGTTGTAGACCTTTCTTTATCTTGAACAATTTTCTTTTTTTTTTAATTTTTTTTATTTTTTATTTTTTCCCCCAAAGCCCCAGCAGATAGTTGTATGTCATAGCTGCACATCCTTCTAGTTGCTGTATGTGGGACACGGCCTCAGCATGGCCAGAGAAGCGGTGCGTCAGTGCGCGCCGGGGATCCGAACCCCGGGTCGCCAGCAGCGGAGTGCGCACTTAACCGCTAAGCCACGGGGCCTGCCCGATCTTGAACAATTTTCAACTTTATTTTTTTTCCAGTTTTATTGAGAAGTAGTTGATATACAACACTATATAAGTTTAAGGTGTGCAGCATAATGACTTGACATGTATATATTGTGAAATCAGCCTTTTTTTTTTTTTTGCAGGTACATGAAATTTCCATTTTATGGTACAGTTTCATATCATACTAGTTCAAATGCATTTCTCTATAACAACTCCAACATAGCTCCTTTGGAATTATTTCAGTCATCCTTAACATGTGACTTTACCAAAGATTTTGAATCTAAACAAATATAAAATTTCAAATTATTAACTTTCAAATGAATGGGATAAGAAATAAAGTCATCAGATGATGGTTGGGGCTGTTAATTTTCCAACAAGACACTATGTAGAAATATTTCTTCTGATACAGCAGTTATAAATTAGAACCTTCAAAAAACAAGGGCAGAACGGAAGTACAATGAAAGAAGCTTCAGCACTTTAACCTCCCATGTTCCTAAGCCTCTGACACAAAGCAAAGCATCTTTCCTGCAAATTAAGTGAGTTTCCAGTATTTCCATGCAGTTGAGCTTTCACTGACAGATGCTCGAGACATATCATTAATATACATTTATATATATATATACACCATCTTGGCTCTGGCTGCATTAATTTTGCCTGAAGAGTTTAATACCCATCCAAGTCCAAACGTGGAAGAATACATAAACTGGTATGGTAATGGAAGAATACATAAACTGGTATGGTAATGGGCAAGAGCAGACTGTGAAAGCACAGGCTGGTGGTGCTAGTGCAGCCCTGTGGGAAGTTTTCTTCCACAGAGGCCGAGTAGAACAGTCCTGCTAAAGAGACCAGGGGAATAAGGACAGTCAGTGTAGGAAGAGACAGAAACATTCTTCTCCCCCACTTATTACCCGTACCCGCCACCCTGACTTTTTAAAAGGTGGAGGGTATTTAGTTGGCGTGTGTGTGGTGGTGGTTTTAATTATAATCTAGTGCTGCTCCATTTCTTCTTCCTTCTTATTTCGATGTGTCATCCTAGCTGCCTGTGGTATCATATTAGGAATCCCATCAATAATTGGATGGGCTATTCCCAACTCTTCATTAATCAATTCATTTGTTGATGCTTCACATCTGAGCGGCTTCTTGGAGAGCGGGCACACCAAGAACTCCAGCAGCGCCGGGTCGAAGGCGCGGGCCGGCTCCTCCGTCCTCTGCGTCCGCTCGCTCTTGTCCGCCGACCGCCGCGCCCCGGACGCGCGCAGGCACCGACGGACCAGGGCGGACGGCGGCGCGCGCGCGTCCCCCGCAGCGCCGAGGCGAGCCGGCCGCACGCGCCCCTCAGCATGGTCCTGCGGCCCGCGCTTCTCCGCGCCCCGCCCCGCCCTCGGCCTGCCCCCGCCGCTCTGAAATCAGCCTTTCTTAAAGGCTGTACTTTAGCAAGAAAATAATTGAACCAAGAGAGAAGGCACAAAATGCAAGAAACAGTGGTGAGCATGAAAATTGGTATGAAATGTTGTTAAACTTAGCTATTGACTTTAAAAAGTAATAAGTATTTTTTACATTGAAAAAGGTAGAGTCAAAAGAAATAAAAGACATCCAAATTGGAAAGGAAGAAAAATTATTGCTGTTTGCAGATGATGTTTGTATGTATAGAAAATCCCTAAGAATCCACAAAAAAGCTACTAGAGCTAATAAATCTGGCAAAGATGTAGGATAGAAAATCAACACACAAAAATCAGTTGTGTTTTTATACACCAGCAATCAACACCCAAAAAGGAAATAAGGAAAGTAATTCCATTTACAATAGCATCTAAAAGACTTAAGTACTTAGGAATAAACCTAACCAAGGAGGTGAAAGTCTTGTGCACTGAAAACTACAAAACACTGCTGAATAAAATTAAAGAAGACGTAAATAAATGGAAAGACCTCCTGTGTTCAGGGATAGGAAGGCTTAACATTGTTAAGATGGCAATACTACCCAAGGCAATCTACTGGTTCATTATAATCCCTATCAGAATTCCAATAGCCTTTTTCACAGAAATGAAACAGCTGATCCTCATATTCATATGGAATTGCAAGGGGCCCTGAATAGCCAGGACAATCTTGAAAAAAGAGGAATAAAGTTGGAGGACTCAAACTTCTCAACTTCGAAACTTAATACAAAGCCACAGTAATTAAAACAGTATTGTACTGGCATAAGGACAGACATATAGACCACTGGAATAGAATAGAGAGCCCAGAAATAAACCCTCACATGTATGGTCAATTGATTTTCAACAAGGGTAGCATTCACTGGGGAAAAGACTGTTCAAAAAGTCTTTTCAACAAGTGGTGCTGAGAAAACTGGATATCCATGTGCAAAAGAAGGAAGCTGGACTCTTACCTTACACCTTGTACAAAAATTAACTCAAGATAGATGAAAGACCTAAACTGAAGAGCCAAAACTATAAAACTCTAAGAAGAAAACAATCCAATGTCTTCATGACATTGGATTTGGCAATGATTTCATGGATATGACACCAAAAGCAACAGGGAGCAAAAGAAAAAATAGATAAATTGAACTTCATCAAAATTAAGGCCTTTACTGCATCAAAGTATGCTGTCAAGAAAGCGAGAAGACAACCTATAGGATGGGAGAAAATATTTGGAAATCATATATCTGATAAGGGATTCATATCCAGAATATATAAAGAATTCCTACAACTCAACAACAAAAAACCAAACAATTCAATTCAAAAAAGGGCAAAGGAGGGGCCGGTCCAGTGGCGTAGTGGTTAAGTTTGCACACTCTGCTTTGGCAGCCCGGGGTCCTAGGGTTGGATCCCAGGTGCGGACCTGCACACCGCTTATCAAGCCATACTGTGGTGGCATCCCGTATAAAGTGGAGGAAGATGGGCATGGATGTTGGCCTAGGGCCAATCTTCCTAAGCAAAAAAGAGGAGGATTGGCAACAGATGTTAGCTCAGGGCTAATCCTCAAAAACAAAACGGGCAAAGGACTTAAATAGACATTTCTGCAAAGAAGATATACAAATGGCCAGTAGCATGTGAAAAGATGTTTAACAGCATTAGTCATTAGAGAAATGCAAATCAAAATCACAATAAGATACCACTTCACACCTACGAGGAGGGCTATTAAAAAAAAAGAAGAAAATTACAAGCATTAGCGAGAAATGGAGAAATTGGAACACTTGTGCATTGCTGATGAGAATGTAAAATGGTGCAGCCACTGTGGAAAACAGTTTGGTGGTTTCTCAAAAGGTTAAACATAGAACTACTATGTGGCACAGCAATTCCACTACTAGGTATGTATCCAGAAGAATTCAAAGCAGGGACATGAACAGATATTTGTCCACCGTTGTTTGTAGCTGCATTATTCACAGTAGCCAAAAGGTGGAAACAACCCAAGTATTCATAGACAGATGAATGGATAAACAGAATGTGGTATATATATATATAATGGAATACTATTCAGCCTTGAAAAAGAATGAAATTTGATATATGTCACAACACGGATGGACCTTGAAAATGTTATGCTTAGTGAAATAAGCCAGACACAGAAGGACAAATATTGTATGATTCCACTTATATGAGGTATCTAGAATAGGTAAATTCATAGAGACAGAAAGTAGAATAGAGGTTACCAGAGTCTAGGAGGAAGGTGGAAGGGGGAGTTATTTTTTAATGGATACAGAGTTTTTATTGGGGATGATGAAAAAGTTTGAGGTATAGATAGTGATGATGGTTACACGAGATTGTGAATGTATTTAGTGCCACTGAATTGTAAGCTTACAGTGATTAAAATGATATATATATTATGGTTAAAATGATAAATATGAATGGTTAAAATGATAAATATTATGTTATATATATTTTACCACAATAAAAAATGTTTTTCAGGGTCCGGCCCCGTGGCGTAGCAGTTAAGTGTGCACGCTCTGCTGCTGGCGGCCCGAGTTTGGATCCTGGGCGCGCACCAACACACCGCTTGTCAGGCCACGCTGTGGTGGCGTCCCACATAAAGTGGAGGAAGATGGGCACGGATGTTAGCTCAGGGCCAGTCTTCCTCAGCAAAAAGCAGAGGATTAGCATGGATGTTAGCTCAGGGCTGATCTTCCTCACGAAAAAAAAAAAAGTTTTTCAGTTAAAAAAAAGGTAGAAATTAAATTCTAGAAAATAGTATCAGAAGATGAGAAGATGCTAATAAGTTATTTAGAGTGTGTTTGGTCCTTGTCTTGTTTTGGAGAATGATAAAGATAATGAGTAATTGACATTTTAAAAAAATGTGTAACTGAATGTATGTTAACTAATGTATGTTAAATTTTTAAGAAGAATACTGAAAGATTACAGATTCTGTCGTAGCTTCCAAAAAAAAAAAAAAAAAGACAAAATAAGACGGCAGAAATTAATCAAATATATCAAAAACTCACTTTTTTTTTTTTAAGTGAGGAAGATTAGCCCTGAGCTAACATCTAACATCTGTTGCCAATCCTCCTCTTTTTGCTAAGGAAGATTGGCCCTGGGCTAACATCAGTGCCCATCTTCCTCTACTTCATATGTGGGACGCCTGCCACAGTATGGCTTGATAAGTGGTGCATAGCTCTGCGCCCGGGATCTGAACCTGCAAACCCCGGGCCACCAAGGCAGAGCACCCGAACTTAACTACTACACCACTGGTCCGGCCCCAAAAACTCACTTTTTAAAATACAGAGAATGTAAGGTTGGGTAAAAAAACCCGAAAATCCGGCTATATACTACTCATGAGAGAAATACCTAAAACAAAATGACCCAGAAAGATTGAAATTAAAAGCATAGAAAAAGATATGCCGGGCAAATACTAATGAGAACAAAGCCGGTATTGCAATGTTACAGTACTAATATCAGACCAAAGTCCTGGACTTTTAAAGAGTTTATAAAATGTAGACTTGTGGTATTTCCACTGTTGCTAGCTGCAAACATAAATCCTGATACGTACTTTCTACCTGGTATTAATTATCTATTTCTTCTTATCTTTCTAAATCAACCACCACAGACATTTATGGAGGAGTATCTACTATGTGTTAGGTAATGTAATAGAGACGAAGATGAATACAACCTAATTCCTTACTCGGTAGAACTTACCGTCTAGTAGGGGAAATAAGTCCAGTAACTTTAAAACAAGGCAGCAAATTGTGAGTACCACTGGAGAGTTATAAATGAGATATGATGGGAATTGGGCATGGGGGGTGGAATCAGAAAAAGACTACATGCAAAACATGGCATTTGAGATGGTCCAGAAAGATTGGATAGAATTCTAACAGATGGAGGTAAGAAAAAGATATTTTAGCTTGAAGAGAAACAGTAAAGCTTTGAGCAATATTGTGTTTTCTGCTTTTTCATTATGGCCGTTAGATTTATCTAACGGAATTTTCACTGATTAAATTAAGATCATCTATTAACTCTTTAAGTGATTATGAGCTCCATACTGACCATCTGCCACCCAAATCAAACATTTCTCATTATTTTTACTTTTAATTAAATGTGAATTTTGTTGGTATGGATTATCTAAAGGCAGTAGGATAAATACAATTATAAATCATTTTATATTCACTGTTATATGTCCTTGCAATATCAATTTGTTTTATAAAATTCATATTGTGTAAATTCTTACTTATCTGTACAGTGAGGCTCAGCCAGATCCTTCAGTGCATAAATTATGGCGTAGTTTAAAAAAAGATGTTTTTAAAAAGCTACACTAGGGATATAATTTCACTGGTATTAGTTCCTTTACAGCTTAAACCGTGACCTAGACACCAGCTCTTTTCCCTTGCGGGGTATGAAGCACACTTTGGAACTGATTCTTTGCTGGATAGCTTCATAAATTTAGGCTAGAATGTTATCATTTTAGACTTCATTTGCTGGAAATGTGGCCTCCTCCATTTACCTGTAGCGGCTCATTTGCTTTATTTTTCATTTTCCTTTGCTCAAGACAACAGCATTGCCACAAACTGTGTGGTTAGGTTAACGCTTTTCATTGCTTTTTAAAAATCTCTCTTCCAAGCTAATCCTTTGCCAGATGTTGTCCTCATACTTCCTCACAGTGTCTTAGAAGTAGATTTCTGCGCTAGTTGTCCATGGGGGAAGAAGAGTATGTGATTTGCTTTAACAGGAAGAGGCTAATTTTATCTGAAGTGATAACATACTCTATGTGAAAGACAGGTTAGACACTTCCCTCTGAACTTGGTCAGGGAAAAGGAAAATGGAAAAGATGGCTCCTGAAATTTTTTCCTGTTTAGTTCAGAGATTTGGGTTTTTTTCCGCTTTAAATGGCCAACAAATGAAAAGTGGCATTTGGAATTACCACTGTCCCTCTATTGCTTGCCATCTTCAGTTTCATGTCTGCTTCTCTATAAAGATTAACACATTTTCCACTCATGATTTACTTGTCAGGGAATTTAGGAGTTTTCTGGAACCTGAAGTCTGCTGTTGGTAGTGATGATTACTGGATAATTGCCTATTCTTTGGTGGAATTTCCATTTTTAGATTATGCCTGGCTCTACAGCCTTTATTTCTTTGGCAGAAGAACCCAAAGGCAATGGAGTATGTTTTTTCCCCTTCCCCGGCCCAGCTTAAACAATGACTCACTTGGGCCCTGGGGCTTTGCCTCATGCTCTCATTCAGGGGCCACTTTCTACCCTCGTTCTATCTGTTTGCCTTTAGTGTTCTGTTTGGAACATTTTATATCCTTGGGCACGTGGGTTTGCCTCTGAGGTTATTGTCAAAGAGGTGTACTACCCCACTCCCAAACTGGAACAGACAGTCCAGTTATGTCCCCGTAAGCCATGCTGTTCTTATGGCAGCTGATAAAGGTCAGAGAGTACAGAAAGAGTATCTTTAAGGAAACATAATTTCAAAAGAGGTAGGGGGAGAAATATTCTTCAAAAAGATATGAGTGCCCATGTCATCCAGTTACAGACTGAAAGATTTCCCTCTATATGAAACGCTCCAGTGGCTGATTTAAACTTCCTCAGTGTATATATGTGGGAGGTGGGAAGCATTCAGGAATTGCACTTAATTTGACTCAGAGGGATATGGTTATGTGAAGAGACTTCCTCATAGTTCAGAGTTTTGTCTAATCTATAGTTCGGAGTATTGTTGGAGAAAAAAGATTTTCCCCCTATTTGGCAGTGGTTCTATCTGGTCTTGATTTTTCCTTCTGATTCCAGATTTCCAGAACTACCCATCTAATGATGATTTCTTGATTTTTCTCTTCGCAGTTTTAACAGTGTATGTCAGGGAACTCACATTCTCTTTCGGGAATTCAGCTTCATCCAAGCCACCCCTCACAATAGGGCATCATTCTTACGGGCCTTCTGGAGATGCTTCCGAACTGTGGGCAAAAATGGCGGTAAGTCTTCCCAAATTCTTTTCTTGCCTTCCTTTCTTCCTTCCAAACTTCTTTCTTTTGTTCCTATAAATACTGGTTGAGGGTATGCTGTTCAAGGCTCTCAGAACACCTTACTTTTGAGGTGCTATCCATCTGTGTCAGAGATACTACCAACATTACTACCACCATCACCGTTACTAATGATACTTATTAAGAGCCAAGCATAGCTTTGAGCGTTTTACATGTAGTAATTTATTTAATCTTCACAACATCTCTCTGTGGTAGATAGGATAATCCACATTTTATAACTAATGAAACTGAGGATCAGAGGGGTTAAATAACTTGACAAGGGTACACAGTAAATGCTGAGGCCAGATTCATACGCAGGCAGTCTGGATCCAGAGCCTTTGCTCTTGGCAAATATTAAAATGCCATCCATTAAATTCAAGGAATGATGTGAATACAAAGAAGGAAACTCCTGAGTGTGGGGGGTGGGATGGGAATACTATTGTTAGAGAGGGGGGAGAGCATGGATCAGAGAAGGTTCTCCTGAGAACTGGCTGTTTGATCTAAGTTGGGAAGGAAGAGTAGGAGGTATCCACGTGGATAAAGGAGCGAAGGGCATTCTGGGTAGAGCATGTGCTATGGTGTAGAAGCATAAAAGAACCTGGAGTAGTTAGGAAACTGAAAAGATCAGAATGGCTAGAGTTTGTGAAGAAAGTTATAGGAGATGAGCCTGTAAAGGAATAAAAGAAAGAAAATCAGGTCCTGAAAGACCATTTTTTTTGCCATAAAAAAGAAGTTGGGCTTTATTCTGTAGGTATTATTTGAAGGATGTTAGACAGGAGAATGATGTGATGATATCTGAGTTCTAGAAAGATCATTCTAAAGGCAGTGTGGAAATGGCTTAGGGGGCGAGCCTGGAAGCAAGGAGCATAGTTAGGAGACTTGCAGGAGTTAAGGAGAGATAACAAGAGCCAAAACTAAGGCCATGTCTGTGGACATGGAAAGGGCGCCTTCAGAGATAGAATCCACAGGATGCAGTGACTGGGTTTGGCATGTAAGGTGAGTGAGAAGACCAGTGATAAATTTCCAGGTAAGTGTACAGTTCTGTAGCATTAAGTACACTCACATTATTCTGAAACCATCATCACCATCCATCTCCAGAACTTTTTCATCTTCCCAAACTGAAACTCTATATCCATGGAACACTAAGTCTCCATTCCCTCCTCCCCCCAGCCCCTGGCAACCACCTTTCTGCTTTGTCTCTATGAATTGGACTACTCAAGGTACCTCATATGAGTATAGTCATGTAATATTTATCCTTTTGTGAATAACTTATTTCACTTAACGTAATGTCCTCCAAGTTCATTCATGTTGTGACATGTCTTAGAATTTCCTTCCTTTTAAAGGCTGAATAATATTCCATTGTATGTGTATACATTTCATTTATCCATCTGTCATGGATACTTGGGTTGCTTGCACCCTCTGGCTAATGTGAATAATGTGATATGTTAAGTTTTTGAAAAGTTCACATTTCTTAGTGACAATTAAAAACCTTCATTAAGCAGCAGGAAATACTCAGGTTCTAGAAACATAGATTTTGCGGAGTAGAATAAAATTTACTAAAGTAAGATTTTCATTTCACCTTAAAACCCTTGAGAGAGAAACTATGGCACTGGAAAATGCAAGTCATTTTTATATTTGCATATTGTTGGTTTGACATCTTATGATTATATTCCAAGGAAAATATTAAGAAAAACACTGATTAAAAATGTCTTAATTGAGACTTTATCTTGGTGTGAGGTAAAGGGCAAAAGATACCCATTGGAAGCTTCTTTTAAAAAATGGCACTAGGTTGTTACATTCAGAACACTAAAATAGGTTAAATTATCCAAAATTTTCAGATTTAGAATCTCTACATCAAAGTCTTTGTTCACATCTGTTTTCAAGGGCCTGTTCTCATTCCTACCTTTATATTATGTGTTTTTCCAAAGAAGTATTGAATACCTTTAAGACTATAGTGATGTCTAACTTATAGTTTTCTACAGTGGCCCTAACTTAAAGTAGAGGAAGGCCTAAACTATTTCCTCATTCATTCAACAAATATTTCTGGTAGCCTTACCGTGTGCCTGGCACTGGAGTTATAGTAAGTGAACAGATACACTCCCTGCTTTCATTGAATTTACAGGATCCCCCACCCTGCTCTATTGGAGGCTACTGCTACTTTATATAGATACTGAAACTTCTTTTCTAAAACCCCTACCTAGTGTCTTGTTAGATCATTTCCACTATCCTAAGAAATAGGTGAGGTAGGTATTATTGTGCCCATTTTCTACTTTTTTTTTTTTTTAGGAAGATTGGCCCTGCACTAACATCTGCTGCCAATCTTCCTCTTTGTATTTATTTATTTATTTTTTTCTCCCCAAAGCCCCAGTACATAGTTGTGTGCCATAGTTGTAGAGTTGTAGCTCTTGTATATGGGACGCCGCCTCAGCATAGCTTGATGAGCGGTGAGCAGGTCCGCACCCAGGATCCAATCCGGTGAACCCCGGGCCACCAAAGTGGAAGGCACGAACCCAACCACTACGCCACCGGGCTGGCCCCATATTGTGCCCGTTTTGTAAATAATGAAATCATGGAACTTGCAGAAGGATTGCACAGTGGATTAGTAACAAAATTGGAAATAGAACACAGATTTACTAATATGCTAATGTACTATTTCTACTATTCCAATCACAGCTTCTATGACATGTAACTCTAGAGATCATCCATCTCAATTACACTGTTGTGCAACAAGTACTTAGCGTACTGGGACTAGCATCATCTTCTTGACAGAATATATGCTCTAGTGGGCAAAAATGAATGTAGACTCAATTTTAAGTGAACTACGTCAGAAAAACTAACCTGTTGGTTTCTACATGAACAAAACTGGGAGCTATGAGTAAAAAGGTGAAGTTTGTACAATTTCATCAGAACCTGTCTGTCCCAGTCCTTTCCCAGTCCCTTAATCAGTCAGCAAATATTTAGTAAATACTCACTGTATTGAAGAATGGTGCATATAGCTAGAGCTGGTTTCTGTGAAATAGCACATGGAGATAACTATAGAAAACAGCCTTTAGATATCCTTAATTCTTTTCTTGATTTAGAAGTGGGGCCTCTTCAGGAATTTATTTACTATCACAAGGGATCCATATAGCATCTGGACTCTAAGCAGATGTGGGTTTCTTTATCTTTCTTATAGCAGCTGCCAGTGATTCATCCAGCTGCTGAGAAGAAGCAGTTCCAAGTTCTCCCTGTTTCTCCTGTGCCATAAACAAGACCTAGATTTTATGCTGGATATTTATTGTTATGCTTCTTAATCAGACAGCCTCTGATTTCTTAAAGACCAGATGCAACATTTGTGTCTAGGTGATCCAAAAATCTTTGGTTGAATAGTTTTAATATATTCTCAGTTTCTTCCAGGAAACTTTAGAACATCTTTCAGTCCCAGAATGTGTCAGTCCCCAATTTTAATCCAGAATGAGCAAAAACACTCAGAGGCAAGGTTCCAAAAGAAAGTATTTATTAAGCCCCGTTTTTTCAATTAGAATGCCAAGTACCAGACTCCTACTCAGTGGAGCTGCTACTGTATTATTCTCCTGCAGATAACTTCCTTGGAACGTCGTGTACATATTTTAGCATTATCAGGAGGAAACTAACTCTTCTGGGAGGTAGCAAAAGAAGAGCAGAGTTCCAGCATAACATATCTAAAAATGAAGCCACCTGTGGAAAACTAAGGACCTGATCCCTTCTGGCTAGAAACATTTTATCCCGGTTTTTAGTGAGTACAGGGATGCAGTGTCATTTCTGGATGACTGAGTATTGAATGATGCTAATTTTCCTGTGTCTGAATTTCAAATAATCTCATAAAGACTATAGTGAACCTCTTGCTATCTTTAGACTATTAGAAGCAAAAAGATCTAGTCAAATATAATAGCCTTTAAAATTCAGCCTCTCACTTTGGTATTTCTTTCAGTGTAGAAAGATTAATCCAGATTTTCCAAGTCTGGCAAAGATTGAAATTCTTTTGAAGTAATCTTCCCTTCTGTTTAGGGATATTGGTTCAAAAAAGCTTTTGTCCAGTTTATTTTCACAGTTTATTAGAATGTAATTTTGAGCTTTTTGCTTTTACCAATGAATATCTATATTTCATTTAATAAAATAATGATAGGTACTTCTTCTTCTACCCATGAAGAAGTACCTTATGTACTAAAGGAATTGCCCTCCTGGCATAAACAACTAGAAAATCATTGTTTCAGACACTGGACAACAGTCAATGTGGCACTGTGGTCCCTGAGAGGCAGCTACCAAGAGACAGCACAGGAAGGGAGATTGTCAAAGAGCCCAGTGGTCTTACTGAGTTGAGGAGGCAGAGACTGCGGTTTAGGGAGGCCAAGTGGCCAGAATTTGCAGGGCTGAGTACCAGAGATGAGGGAGTTGCCCAGTAAGCTTCGGAGAGCTACAAGTGGGTATTTGAGTCCTTAGCTTCAAACTCTGCACGTGTGTGGGTTGGAAAAAGAACCACCAGAAGACAGTAGGCCAGACAATTCCTGGAGTATACGCAGGGCTGGGGATAGTTCACTCTTCTACCGTCTGGAGTGGAGAGACCTCAGAATACACAGGGCATTGGCATTGAATAGAGTCCTCAACAACTTAGAAGCAAAAAGTATTAAACTGATCTGCAAGTAACTTAACTGTATACCAGAACAAAATTCAATACTCCTTAAAGAAATTCAGTAAAACCTAGCACTCAACAACGTAAAATTCACAAAGTCTAGCATCCAATTAAAAATTACCGGACATTAAAAGAAGCAGGAAGATATGACCCATAACCAGGAGAAAAATCAATCGATAGAAACACAAACCTGAAAATGACAGAGATGACAGATTTAGCTAACAAGGACCTTTAAACAGTTATTTTAAATCATGTAGATATGTTCAAGTATGTAAAGAAAAACATGAATATGATTAAGAGATAAGTGGAAGATGTTAAACAGATCCAAATGGAATTTCTAGACATAAAAAATACAATATCAGAAATGAAAATAATGTTAATAATAATTAACATTTATTAAGTGCTTCCTATGTAGATTCTCGTTTTTCTTCACAGCAATCCAATGTATTAGGTAGATACTATTATTATCTCCTTTGCACAGAAAATCAAAATGAGATTTAGAAAGTTAAATAACTTGTTCTAGGTCACACATCTAGTAAGTGAAGAACCTTGTCAATTTGTGTGGTATTTTCACATATGACACTGGCAGAAGCATGGAAAATAGAACGGAAGGCAGGTGGTAAGACTGAAGACCAAGACCAGTTAGGAGCCGATTACAATAGAACAGGAAATGGCATGGAATTGAAAAGCTATTTAAGGAGTTGGTTTGACAGGACTTGCTGACTGACTGGGTGTAGGGTGTGGGAGAGGAGTTGAGAATGAGTGCCAGGATCTAAAGTATTGCTAATTTCATCCCTCCCTCCCTTTTTTTTTCTTTCATCTTTTGTGTTTTACTCTGAATTCACTGTGGTTTTATCTTCATAGTCTAGGTATATTCATTCATTCATCAAACATTCATGTATCAGTTGCTAGTGATAAAGCAGTGAGTGGAACAGACAGAAATTCCTGCTCTCATGGAGTTTGTGGTCTGATAATCAGAGATTTGAAAAAAAAAAAAACTCCCTGCTTTTATAAAAGGAGCTCACATTCTAGGAATCAGGAAATTACAGTGGGTCTGTATGATCGTATGATAAAAATTGTTACTTTTTCCTAAAATGTCTCAAGTTATGGCGGGTGAAGTGATCGCAAGGGAAAATGCCAACAATTTAGGCTGAAATTAAGCTTTTGGTCTGACTTCTCTGTGTAATTGCCTCAAACCTCCACTTGATTTTGCTTGTCACTAATCCTCATCCTCACCACTAAAAACCATTCTCTGAGGATTAGCAGTGCTGACTTCAGGAGTGGGGTGGCTGTCTTGTTTGAAATGTTAAAGAGCGTTTGTTACATTTGTAATTTTTTAAACAAGCAAAAATCCTTCCATGTAATCTCTTCACTCCTGTGGTTTCCTCTAGCCGGGCATCTTCACTTGCTCCCACCAGCGCTTCACCTCTCCTGATTTTCCCCGGAAACCCGATGTAGCCAATAAACAATTTCTTCAACCTCAAGTTCTGTTTCCTGTCTTCCATTTTACTTGTTCTCAATTCCTAATTTTCCTTTTTTTCATTTTTACTTCCTTCTTCAGAATCTTTTCTGCAGGGAGAACATTGACATCTGATGTCCCCTCAAATCTTTCACCTCACTACCTCCAATAACTTTAATCTTTCCCTCTATTTAAGTTTCCCTTTTTTCTATTTTGGTTATTTGGGGCTGTCACACATGTCACACAAGCATTCCTGGAATGCTGTTGTCCCCACCTCCTCTCCCACCCAACCCTCCTCACCCTCCGTATGTAATACCCTTAGGTTGCTAACCTCTCTCTCTCCTTCTGGGTCTTAGTTTAAAGGTTAGCTCCTTAAAGGGGCCTTCTCTGTGACTCCCTTCCTCATCTGAGTTAGATCCCTTCATTATTCTTTTTCAAATCATCCTATAATTTTTAGTCACATCATTTATTACAGTTTCTGACTAAATATTTTTTGGATGACATTTTACTCAGTGTCCATCTTCCTTATTAAATTGTAAGCTTTATGAAGGCAAGAACCTTGTTTGTTTTGCCAATAACTGTATTCCTAGCACCTAACATACATAAATGATTTCTTTTTTGTTATTTAACATGAAAACTCACCATTTTCTATTCCCTGTGTGGAGGATAGATTATTGAATGGATTATAGTATCTTCTCTTTTATTAGAGGGTAAGGTTGGTTTTGAAAATCTGCTTTACACTAACTTTTCAAAATTATATAGGAGCCTGGATTTAAAATAATAATAGCTACGATTCATTCACCATCTACTGTATACAAGGCAGTAAACTTCATGTTCAAAGTGCCCCACTAACAACTGGCCCACTGTATTAAGTGACACCTAATTAAAATAATATGCAGTCCCCATTGGTGCTTCCAAACAAGAATTAGAAAGATTTAGATCATGATCTGTATGCAAACTTGAAACATTGGTGAGGATCTTATAGTAGTACCTTCTTTCCTTCTTTTGTTTTCTGGGTCCAGCCTTTATGCTGTGAAAGAGATCACAAACCAATGGCCTGATGAGTACGTGTGCCTTGGCCTGCAGATATGTTCTTTCCTTTTTTTTTTTTTTTTGTGAGGAAGATTAGCCCTGAGCTTACATCTGTTGCCAACCCTCCTCTTTTTGCTGAAGAAGATTGGCGCTGGGCTAACATCCGTGCCCATCTTCCTCTACTTTATATGTGCGACACCTGCCACAGCATGGCTTGATAAGCGGTGCGTAGGTCTGCGCCTGGGATCTGAACCTGCAAACCCCGGGCCTCCGAAGCGGAGCATGCAAACTTAGCTGCTATGCCACCGGGCCAGCCCCTGCAGATATGTTTTCTTTGGCTGCAGTGTTTAAAAGAATTTTTTTAAATTAAATGCCAACATTTAACATAAAAATCTCAATTCATTTTCACTTAAAGAATGGAAAATCCTTCCAATACCATGCCCACATACCAACATAAAAATCTCAATTCAGTTTCACTTAAAGAATGGAAAATCCTTCCAATACCATGCCCACATTCCAACAGAGAGACAGTTCGCCGGGGTGGAGGTGCAGCTGCTCTCTTTAGAGAGGTCGTGTGGCCTCAGCTTAACCACTATCCCCAGCTGCCTTGCTTCACCTGCTGACGTTTCCTGCCTGGCCTCTGAAGGCATTTGAGTTTGCTACCATTGCTAGAACTTCTTGGTCCATTTATAATCACTTGAAAGGTAGAGTTACACACTTAATTCAGAATGAGGAGTCAGGAGCTGATTCCTCAACTAGATTCTCTTTCTCTTTTCTCTTTGTTATCATGATGTATCAAAAACTTTTAGAATTAGAAGGGACCTTAGAAGTCATCTCGTTTTGAAACTAGGTCTAGGAGTTTTTAATATATATATATATTTCTCTTTATTGTGGTAAAATATACATGCCATAAAATCACCATTTTAACCACTTTTTAAATGTAGAAATCTCTTTTTGTTGGTAAAATATAAATAACATAAAATTTACCATTTTAACCATTTTTAAGTGTGCGATTCAGTGGCATTAACTACATTCACATTGTTGTGTAACCATCAACAGCATCCATCTCCCTAACTTTTTTCGTCTTCCCAAACTGAAAGATTTTTTTTTTTTTTGTGAGGAAGATCAGCCCTGAGCTAACATCCATGCTAATCCTCCTCTTTTTGCTGAGGAAGACCGGCTCTGAGCTAACATCTATTGCCAATCCTCCTCCTTTTTTTTCTCCAAAGCCCCAGTAGATAGTTGTATGTCATAGCTGCACATCCTTCTAGTTGCCGTATGTGGGACTCGGCCTCAGCATGGCTGGACAAGTGGTGCATCGGTGCGCGCCCGGGATCCGAACCTGGGCCGCCAGTAGCAGAGCGCGTGGACTTAACCACTAAGCCATGGGGCTGGCCCTGAAAGATTTTACCTATTAAAAAATAACTCCCCATTTCCCCCTCCTCCAGCCCCTGATAACCACTGTTTTTACTTTCTGTCTTTATATATTTGACTATTCTAAGTACTTCCTATAAATGGAATCATACAATATTTGTCATTTTGTGTCTTATTTCACTGAGCATGGTTTTTTCACAGTTCATCTGTGTTGTGGCATATATCAGAATTTCATCCCTTTCTATGACTGAATAATATTCCATAGTGTGTATATATCATACTTTGTTTATTCATCTGTCAATGGACACTTGGGTTGTTTGTACCATTTGGCTATTGTGAATAACACTGCTATGAACATGGGTGTACAAGTATCTGTTTGGTTCCCTGCCTTTGATTCTTGGATATATATTTAAAAGTGGAATTGCTGGATCATATGATAATTCTATATTTAACTTTTTAAGGAATTGCCATACTATTTTTCACAGTGGCTGCACCATTTTATATTCTCACCAGCAATTCACAGGGTTCCAGTTTCTCCAGATCCTTACCAACACTTGCTATTTCCTGTTGTTTTGTTAATAGGCATCCAAATGGGTGTGAAATAGTATCTCACTGTGGTTTTGATTTGCATTTCCCTAATGACTAATGATGTTGAACATCTTTTTATACCCTTATTGGTCATTTTTATATCTTCTTTGGAGAAATGTCTATTTAAGCTCTTTGCCCATTTTTGAATTGAGTTGTCTGGTTTTTTGTTGTTGAGTTGTAGGGGTTCTTTATATATTATGGATAAGAATCCCTTATTAGATATATGATTTGCAAATATTTTCTCTCTTTCTGTAGGTTGTCTTCTCACTTTCTTGATAGTATCCTTTGATGCACAAAAGGTCTTAATTTTGATGAAGTCCAATTTATGTCTTTTGGTTCCTGTTGCTTTTGGTGTCATATCTATGAAATCATTGCCAAATCCAATGTCATGAAGACATTGGATTGTTTTCTTCTAAGAGTTTTATAGTTTTAGCTCTTAAGTTTAGGTCTTTGATCCATTTTGAGTTAATTTTTTTATAAGGTGTAAGGTAAGAGTCCAGCTTCCTTCTTTTGCACGTGGATATCCAGTTTTCCCAGCACCACTTGTTGAAAAGACTTTTTGAACAGTCCTTTCCCCAGTGAATGGTACCCTTGACACCCTTGTTCAAAATCAGTTGACCATACGTGTGAGGGCTTATTTCTGGGCTCTCTAATCTATTCCAGTGGTCTACGTGTCTGTTTTTATGCTAGTACCATACTGTTTTAGTTACTGTGGCCTTGTATTAAGTTTCCAAGTTGAGAAGTTTGAGTCCTCCAATTTTATTCCTCTTTTTCAAGATTGTCCTTGCTATTCAGGGCCCCTTGCAATTCCTTATAAATTTGAGGATTGGCCATTCTATTTCTGTGGAAAAAGCTGTTGGAATTTTGATAGGGATTGTGTTGAATCTGTAGATTGCTTTGGGTAGTATTGATGTCTTAACAATTTTAAGTCTTGCTATCCATGAACATAGGATGCCTTTCTGTTTATTTAGGTCCTTAATTTCTTCAGTAGTATTTTGTAGTTTTCAGTATGCAAGTCTTTCACCTCCTTGGTTAGATTTATCCCTAAGTATTTTATTCTTTTCATGCTATTATAAATGGAACTGTTTTTCTTAGTTTCCTTTTTGCATTATTCATTGCTAGTTTATAGAAATGTAATTGATTTTTGTATATTGATTTTATATCTTGCATCTTTGCAGAATTTGTTTATTAGTTGTAACAGTTTGTGTGTTTGTATAATCTTTAGGGTTTCCTATGTCATGCCATCTTCAAATAGAGATAGTTTTACCTTTTCCTTTCCAATTTACAAGTCTTTTATTTCTTTTCCTTGCCTAATTGCTCTGGTTAGAACTTTGTGTTCTATGTTGAGTAAAAGTGGCAAAAGCAGCCATCCTTGTCTTGTTCCTGATGTTAGGGGAAAGCTTTCCAGTGTTTGGTTTTAAGATAAAAGCCTGTTAAGAAAATTGTGATTCACACAGATAAGTAGCTTTAAATACTGATAGATTTGTTTTTAACATCTTGACATCCAGTCAATTTTGTTTTTTAGTTATACTGATCCAAATATTTGAAAAAGGAGTGATAGTAAATTTTTTGTGTCAAAGCTGAGTTACTAATGTACCTGACAATTGTTCACATTCCTAAGTGATGAGTAATCACTTTGGTGAAATCAATGAATGGTTTTCTCAGCTAGTTTAAAAACTTCATTGTTTGGGCCGGCCCTGTGGCTTAGCGGTTGGGTGCACGCGCTCTGCTGCTGGCGGCCTGGGTTCGGGCCCCGGGCGCACACCGACCCACCGCTTCTCCGGCCATGCTGAGGCCGCGTCCCACATACAGCAACTAGAAGGATGTGCAGCTATGACATACAACTATCTACTGGGGCTTTGGGGGGAAAAAATAAATAAAGAAAATCTTTAAAAAAAAAAAAAAAACTTCATTGTTTGGAAAAAAATGTATCTTATAGCATCATCTATGAATTGTTCATTGATGCTATTTCTTTTCTTTTTAATTGATATCATAGTAGTTTATAACATTGCGAAATTTCAGTTGTACATTATTGTTTGTCAGTCCCCATATAAATGCACCCCTTCACCTCTTGTGCCCACCCTCCATCCCTCTTCCCCCTGGTAACAACCAAACAGTTCTCTCTGTCCATGTGTTAGTTTATCTTCCACATATGAGTGAAATCATATGGTGTTTGTCTTTCTCTGACTGGCTTATTTCACTTAACATTATACCCTCAAGGTCCATCCATGTTGTTGCAAATGGGACAGTTTTGTCTTTTTTTATGGCTGAGTAGTATTCTATTGTATATATGTACCACATCTTCTTTATCCAATCATCAGTCGATGGACACTTGGGTTGCTTCCACTTCTTGACTATAGTGAATAATGCTGCAATGAACATAGGGGTGCATAAGCCTCTTTGGATTGTTGATTTCAAGTTCTTTGGATAAATACCCAGTAGTGGGATAGCTGGATAATAAGGTATTTCTATTTTAAATTTTTTGAGGAATCTCCATACTGTTTTCCATAGAGGCTGCACACTGGTGCTGTTTCTTGAAAAGATCAGATACCTCAGAGGTTTCTATGGATTGCATTGTGTCCCCCAAAATTCATATGTTGAAACCCCTAACCCCCAATGTGACTGTGTTTGGAGGTGGGGCCTATAAGGATGTAATTAAGGTTAAATGAAGTCATAAGAGTAGAGCCCTGATCCAGTAGGATTAGTGTCCTCATGAGAAGAGACACCAAAGAGCCTGCCCCCTTTCTCTGCCATGTGAGAACACAGTGAGAAGGCGGCCTTCTGCAACCAAAGAGAGATTCCTCACCAGACGCTGACCCTGCTGGCTCCTTGATCTTACATTTCCAGTCTGCAGAACTGTGAGAAAATAAATTTCTCTTGTTTAAGCACCCAATCTGTGGTATTTTATTTATTTATTTATTATTTTAGTTTATTATTATTTTTTTTTAGTTTTTTTTTTTTTTTGCTTGTTTGTTTTTGTGAGGAAGATCAGCCCTGAGCTAACATCCATGCCAGTCCTCCTCTTTTTTTTTGCCGAGGAAGACTGGCCCTGAGCTAACGTCTGTGCCCATCTTCTTCCACTTTATGTGGGACGCCGCCACAGCATGGCCTGACAAGCGGTGTGTCGGTGCACACCCGGGATCCAAACCCGGGCTGCCAGCAGCGGAGCATGCACACTTACCTGCTACACCACGGGACCAGCCCCTGTGGTATTTTATTATGGCAGCCCAAGGAGACTAATACAGAGGCCATTTTATTACTCACAGTTTCAACAAAGAAAAATTAATTTTGTTTTGCGTGTTGAGTCCAAATCCTGTTTTGATTCATCACTTAACATTTTATCTGAGGTTGTAAGTATGGCTGTGTTGTAAGCCTAAATTGAGCCATTTGATTTTTGTAGAATATCAGTAAAATTTCCAAGTTGATAATCCCATATTTAATGGATTTACTTGGGCCGGCCCCGTGGCTTAGTGGTTAAGTGCGTGCGCTCTGCTGCCGGCGGCCCGGGTTCGGATCCCGGGTGCGCACCGAGGCACCACTCCTCCAGCCATGCTGAGGCCGCGTCCCACATACAGCAACTAGAAGGATGTGCAGCTATGACAGACAACTATGTACTGGGGCTTTGGGGAAAAATAAATAAATAAAATCTTTAAAAAAAAAAAAAAATGGATTTACTTAAGGTAGAAATAATAATAATTTCTTATTTTATTCGACTATTATTCTGACAACTGCCTTATGTCAGAAAATTTATGTGTATATGTATATATGCTTATATATATAAGTATAAAGAATAAATTCTGGTATAACTACTGATAGCTCTGCAAATAACTATGAAAGGTCTGCGATTTAAAAGCCTCATTCTAAATATTGATAGGCTTTATCAATTTGTGTAACATTATCCAATAGTGTTTTGAAAAACGCTTGCATAATTTTAACGGCTAGTACTTTCCTACACAACATCTGGTGATGTGTTAAGGCCGTTTCTTTTATATGATCCGCTACTTCATAAATCTTTTCCGCCATTGCTTTTCCAGTCTCAGTACAGAAACATCTGCATCTTTACCACTTTGTTATGGCTTAACACTTAAAGACTTCTATTTTATAATTATGAAGATTTTGTAAAGTGATAAGTCTACTCGATTTGGTTCCATAACCACATCCTGTAGAAACAAATGAAAAGAGAGCTTGATAACCTCTGTGCTCTCACCCAGTAGAATGTAAAGATTTTATGTAATCTCAGCCCTATGCCAGTATGGCCCTGGATTAAAAAGAACAGAAAAAGACCAGAGCAGATAAAAGCCTTCCTAATCACATTTAAAACATATTTACAAGTTCAAAAATATATCTTTGTGAAGCAGGAGAAGCTCCCCAATGAGTTAACCTGAGAGCACAGGTTGATAGTATCTATATATTAAAATTTACTGTGTAACATATTTAGTGTGCATTGTTTTTCTTATAGATTTCTTATGTTTTTAATAAGAAAAGTATTAAAATTAAACATCTGTTGGGCCGGCCCTGTGGCTTGGTGGTTAAGTGCGCGCACTGCAATGCTGGTGGCCCGGGTTCGGATCCCGGGTGCGCATAGAGGCACCACTTCTCCGTCCATCCTGAGGCCGAGTCCCACATACAGCAACTAGAAGGATGTGCAGCTATGACATACAACTATCTACTGGGGCTTTGGGGGGAAAAAATTAAATAAATAAAATCTTTAAAAAAAAAAAATAAACATCTGTAGAACCTTACAAATGCCTCTGATAAGTTCTAGGCTTCTGGTTTGAAAACTACTTAGATACTTCAACGCTTCCCCCGTTGTATCAAGTTGAGGCCTGAGGTCTCCCAGCTAGTTGGTAAATTCAGGTCTTCTGACTCTGTCAGATGCTCTTTCAATTAACATCAACTGCTCTTGCCCTGATGCTAAGTGAACATAAATATATTTTATGTCATTTAGTCTCTGAGATCAATGTATAATTTTCTAGCACAAAATATAATCCAAGTAGTTAAGGCATAAGAATGTATTGCAATTGGCTATGATTTTATATCTTATTTCATTGCTTTACAGTTGGAGGAAAGGTACCTACAAGTTCTTTAATTTTAAGTTCCATTTTATCTGTCTTCAAGAGAAAAAATAAAGTTATTCCATCTTTGTTTAAAATAAAGAATCATGATTCTTATTATTGAGGGAAGTATAGTACTTGCTTTACTGCATATTTCATGCTTTGAAGGACGTAATAAGCAGAATTTGGAAGTTCTTTGAAAATACAACCAAGAGTTTTTTAAAAGTTATGCTGAAATGAGACTTTACCATGAGATGTTATTAAACCCATTCTCTAAAGTAGATCTACCAGAAAACGGAATGGTGTCTCTTAGGCTTCTGAAATCCCTTGCTCTCGTGGTTCTATTAGAAACAAAAAGTAAATGACTAAATTAAAGTTTACAGACTATGAATCAAAATAAAACTACCTTATGTTAAAGATGTAAATTTAATAAACTGTACTCAAATTTGGTTGTTTTGGTGGATTTTAAGCTGGAAGTATATAAAAGCAAGTATAAGGAGTGTTGAAAATTGAATCTTTTCCAGTTTTATTTTGCTTGGCATAACCTGCTCTTCATGCCCACTGCCACACCTGACCCTAATTTTAGAACCCTAATTAAACGCTTCGGAGAGGTTGTCAAAAAGACAGATTCCTTGATCCCATCTCCAACCTACTGAATCAGAGTTAGCAGGGAAGGGACCTGGGAGTTCCTTGTTTGACAAGTGTTTCAGGTGATTTTTATTGTTGCTCAAGTGTGGGAAACAGTGAGTAACTTTTTTTTTTTCTTTGCTCCAGGCCTTGCTCTACATCAGCAGTTTTCAACCCTGGTTGCATGTCAAGTTAGCTTAGGGAGATTTTTGAAAATACTGATGCCCAAGCCCCATCCTAGACCAATTTAATCAAAATCTTTGGGTTGGGACCTACGCATTTTTTTTGGAAATGTTTTAAGTAAAAAAAATTTTTTTTTTTGCTGAGGAAGATGTGCTCTAAGCTAACATCTGTTGCCAATCTTCCTTTTTTTTTTTTTTTTTAATGTGAGCCGCCACCACAGCATGACCACTGACAGATGAGTGGTGTGGGTCCACACCTGGGAACCAAACCTGGGCTGCTGAAGCAGAGTGTGCCGAACTTAACCATTAGGCCACGAGGGCTGGCCCTAAGTAAAATTTTTTTATTGCAGCATAACATATATAGAGAAATGTGCAAAATAATAAATGTAGAGCTCAATGAATTTCTACAAAATAAACATACTCATGTAATATCCATCCAGATAAAGAGAGAACATTACCAGCACCCCAGATGCCTCTCCCAGCCCCCTTGCAGTCATTACTCCTCTCTAGGGTAACCACTAATCTACCTTTTATCACCATAAACTAGACGTGCCTGATTTTGGACTTCATGTAGCTAGAATCATAGAGCATGCACTCTTCTGTGTCTGGCTTCTTTTGCTCAACATTCTATTTCTGATTTGTTGTTGGGTTTTGCTACAGTTTGTTCTTTTTCATTGTTGTACAGAATTGCATTTTATGTATAAACCACAGTTTATTTATCCATTCTACAGTAGGTGGCATTTGGGTTGTTTTCAGTTTGGGGCTAGTACAAACAATGTTGCTATAAACATACTTTTATATGTCTCTTGGTATACGGATTTCTGTTAGGTAGGTACTTAGGAGTGGAATTGCTGGAAATGTGCATGTTCAGCTTTAGCACATATTCCCAGATTTCCAAAGTGATTGTACAATTTTCCACATTTAGCTGCAGTTTATGCGAGTCCCTGTTTTTTGGAACTTTTTGGGGGGCCCACGCATTTTAAAAGCTCCGTAGGTGATTCTGATACGCACTGAAGCTTGAGAACTACTGCAAGATCTTTTATAAATATAATTCTCTAAAGCACAGCCCTGGCCTTGTCACCCTCGCTTAGAACGTCAGTGGTTCCGTATTGCCTACATTTGAAGTATGAATTCCACTGCCTTACACTTTAGGCCACTCATGATCTAACCTCGGCTCTTCCAACCACTGCTCTCCTGATCATAGCCTACACTCTCACCACACAAAGATACTCACTCTCCCCAGACACTCCCTAAGCTTTTCTCCTTACACACACATGTTTTTACTTTTCTATCTGTGTGGAAGAACTTTCTTGCATGGCTGTCACAGTCCTGCCCATCCTCAAGTAGACCCAGTGAAAGTAACACATCTTCTGAAAGTCCTCCTGATTCCCACTTCCTCCCCTCCTTGGCCTCCCTTACCTCCACCCAAAAGTGATCTCTCTTATGACACAAACTCTGTCATACCTTATATTTAGTTATCGGCAAACATAATCTGTTTCCTAAGATATAACATGGGGTTAAGAATAAATCGATTTCTATGTCTTTCCTGTCTCCTCATCTAGATTGTAAGTTTGTAATATCAAGCTCCACGTGAAGCACTAAAGAGAAAGACTTCAGAGTCAGGTGGCCCTAGGTTCAGGTGGCCTTTTTATCGGATGTAGCTGTGTGACCATAGTCAAGTCGCTTTTTCCAGGCCTTAGTTTTCTTGTCTGTAAAATGGCGAGTATACTACTTCAGTGTTGTGAAAGCTAAATGAGATAATGGTTTATGCCAGTTGCTTGTGTCATTGTGATAAGTATCATTGTTAGCTCTCTTGAGGGCAGAGACAGCATATTTTATCTCTGGATTCCCACTCAGTGCCTTTGCTTGTTGTAGATGCAACTACAACTGAGTAACTAAGTTAATGAATGCCTGCTGGACGATTGGATGGGCATGCTTATTTCTAGTCCATTTCCAATAAGTTCAGCTTTCAAGGAGCAGTTCAAATTTCAATTTAACCATCAGACATAGACAGAAAGTAGGGTTTCTACTAGAAACTTTAAAAACTGTATTAAAAAGGCCAAATCCCCAGTTTAACCACACAACAGCTGCTCTCCTGCTGCTGCCAGGAAATAGGGAAAACCCTCCAAGAGCTATTTGCTGTTTGTTTGTTCATCTCCTGATAAACATGTCGTGACTTGGGGAGAGCACACACTTCCCCTGCAGGCCAGCGCGGGTTTGGGAAGTTGCATGCAGCAGCAATAAGGAAGGAATCACCCACTCTGTGGGAGAGGTTCCCGCAGGGGCTCAGCTAAGTCCGTTTGCAGTTTTGCTGAGTTATTTACTAAGATGAAGGGACTGGGTGTGGCTGAGATTCCTCCTGGGAAGTCACTTCAAGAATCTCCCTAATTTTCTCGCCCTTCATCTTTGTTCTCTGGCTTTGGTGCAAGGGTGCAGTCAGTCGCACCCAGTTGGCTGCTGTTCCCAGCACACTGAATTCTTTGAAGCCGGCTGTTGCAGCCAAGGATTCCCTGCCCTGTTCTTTTCCCCTTGCTCTGATTTAAAAAACAGTTCTGGAAATTGTCATCTGGCGTGGAGATTGATGAGAAGGAACTTTGTGGGTTGCATGCTGTTTTTCTAGATACATAGGACCAAAAAGGACCTTTAGAGCTTTAAATTTTCATTTCTCGAAAACTCATTATTGATGAATTTTACATGAGCAAATTATACAAAGTAGGCCCTGCCATCACCACTATCATTTAATAGTATTTTAGTGCTAAGAGGCTGTACAAGTGAGACAAAACTGATACTGGAGAGTATTTATCATCACCCATGTCACTTACAGGAGGAATATAATGTATTAACTGATTGAAACTTCAGGAAAGATGTATAACAAAACATACAAGGATTAATGGGTAGTCCACAAAAATGTTTACCACATGACCAATATCTTTTAAAATATGAACAAATAAATGAATTTAACCATGTTATAATCACACTGGGTCTGATGACAAAAGATTCTGAAAAATATATTAAAAGAATCTGAAAAATATGTAATTCCAATGTTCAAAACCTTATTTGTCATGCTAACTTGCCAATAACTCTTTGGAAGCACATTTCTACTTTTAAAATAAAATTAAATTCAGGAAGCAATGATGGACAAGGAAGTGATAAAATTCTAGGCAGACATTTAAAATCTACATTTATTGCCTCAAGCTGCAGAACAGCATGACAGTATAATACTATTTATATAGAATTATATATTTTTATGTCTGTATATGTTTATATGCATACAGAAATGTTTGGAAAGAGGTTTACCAAAATGTTGTTGGGATTTTACTTTTTTCTTCAAACTTTTCTATATTGTTTGAGTTTTTGTTTGGTTTGGTTTTGTTTGTTTGTTTTTGTTGAGGAAGATTTGTCCTGAGTTAACATCTGCTGCCAATCTTCCTCTTTTTTTCTTGAGGAAGATTTGCCCTGAGCTAACATTTCTGCCAGTCTTCCTCTATTTTGTCTGTGGGATGCTGCCACAGCATGGCTGACAAGTGGTATAGGTCCGCGCTCAGGATCCAAACCCAGGCCGCCAAAGTGTAGCATGCCAAACTTAAGCACTAGGCTGGAGGGCTGGTTCCTGTTTGAGTTTTTTAATAATGATCATGTACCATTTTTATAATCACAATAAAAATAAAGCTATTTTAATTTGAAAAAAAGAAAATTTTGTTTGAGCATCTGCTATATGTCCAAGGTGGTCCTAGGAGTTCTGAGGTATAAGAAAAAAGGCTGTGGCCTGGCCACCAAGATGCTTACAATCTAGATGGGAAGACAGCTGGAGGATGGTATAGTGTAGAGTGTAATCAGATGTCAGGATATGTGGTTCAGAGAAGTGCTGCAGACCACCAGGAAGAGGAGAGGGCATGTGGAAGCTTCCATTGAAGAGAGGAGGCTCAGGCTGGACCTTGAAAGAAGGGCAGAATTGGACTAGCAAGAAGGAGGAGAGCATTTTAGGCAGCGTGAGCCCTGAAGTGATGGTAATAATGGTTCTGAAAAGACAGTGAGGAAACCAGTTATTAAGTAATAAGCAAATATGATTTGTGGTAGAGAAATTTGCTTTATTGCCAGATTTATTTCATAATATATCTTTATTTTGATATATTTAAAACTATATTTTAGTGTACTTGAGCATTTTAAAAAGCAGATCCTAGGGCCAGCCCCGTGGCGTAAGCAGTTAAGTACACGCGCTGCGCTGTGGCAGCCCAGGGTTTGCCGGTTTGGATCCTGGGCATGCACCAATGCACCACTTGTCAAGCCATGCTGTGGTGGCGTCCCATATAAAGTGGAGGAAGATAGACATGGATGTTAGCCCAGGGCCAGTCTTCCTCAGCAAAAAGAGGAGGATTGGCAGATGTTAGCTCAGGGCCGATCTTCCTCAAAAAAAAAAGCAGATCCTAGAAAAATAGGTATAATTATTCTGAATATTGACTCTATAAAGTGATGTAAAAACTATGACTGCTATGAACATTTCATTATTTTAGTGTATTAAGGATGGAAAACTTCAATACATGTGCTCTGTAATCCTGTCATCTCTGTCCATAAGCTTGTTCTCAATTCAGCCAGTAGCTTTTTGTATAGTCTTTTAATTTATGATTAATATGTCCCCACGTTTTTCTTCTATTAAAAAATCAAAAAGTGGGGTGCGAAGAATGGGAAGCAAAACAAACAAAAAATGTATATTAAAAAAAGACATTAAGATTGAGACTTTTCTTTTTTTTTTTTTTAATTTTTATTTATTTATTTTTCCCCCAAAGCCCCAGTAGATAGTCGTATGTCATAGCTGCACATCCTTCTAGTTGCTGTATGTGGGACACGGCCTCAGCATTGCCAGAGAAGCAGTGCGTCTGTGTGCGCCTGGGATCCGAACCCAGGCTGCCAGCAGCGGAGCACACGCACTTAACCGCTAAGCCACGGGGCCGGCCCAGATTGAGACTTTTCAAACAATTGAGTCAGGATTCACTTTCAGTACTTACTTGGTTAACATGACTACATTAAATTTGTAGTATACACCCTAAGTACTGTAGCCATGTAAACTATACTTATCATGCAAACAAGTTTTTCTAGGAATCATATATTTGAAATTTTAAATACAAAATGTCAACCATAAAGCTTTTCTTTTAGAATTCATGTATTTATTAAGTGCTTTTAGTGTTCAAAGCACTGTGCTAGTGATGAAAGGTATGCAGAAAACTCATTCATTCATCCATTCATTCATCCAACAATATTTGTTGAGTATGTCCTCTGTGCCAGGTATTATTCTAGGTGCTGGAACTAAAAGGATAAGAAGGATATAGTTCTATTTGGGGGGGGGGGTGCGAGGAAGATTAGCACTGAGCTAACATCTGTTGCCAATCCTCCTCTTTTTGCTGAGGAAGACTGGCACTGGGCTAACATCTGTGCCCCTCTTCCTCTACTTTACATGTGGGACGCCTGCCACAGCATGGCTTGATAAACAGTGCATAGGTCTGCACCCGGGATCCAAACCTGCGAACCTTAGTCCACCAAAGCAGAGTGCGTGAACTTAACCACTATGCCACTGGGCCAGCCCCTATAGTTCTATTTTTACGGAGCTCATAATCTAGTTGGAGAGAAAATGGACATGTAAATAAACAGTTATAGACCACTGGTACAAAGTGTCAGGTCAAATATGTATGTTTATTTCCTCTCTCTGTAGAACACACTAAAATTATAATAAAGGGGAAAAAAGATTTAAAGCCAAAAGGACAAAGAGAACAAGAGAAGAGATGACAGTAAATGATAGGTGTCAATCAAATTTTAGAAAGGGGATAGCAGATGGATAAGTAGAAACTGATTTCACAGAGAAAGCTGATGACTAACTACTTACAAAAGAGAAAAGTATCTGTTTGTGCCACAGAGGTCTAGAAGGATTCAAGAATTGGAGGTGTCAGGTACTCTAAAATCAGTAGTGAGAGGAGAGTAAAAACAAGAGGATTTGTTGAAAGTCTTTATAAGGAGCAGATAGATCCCCACATCCCCTCCCCCACATCAAGCATCAAGGTCAGTGCCCTTCCCCATCCAGTAGAAGATTGGAGAAATAAACTACAGGAGCTCTTGACTCAAGAATACCAGGCTTAGAGCAGAGGTTAGATGGGCTAGTGAAAACAGGAGATTAAGCCAATGTCCAAATGCTGAATGTTGACACCCTCTTCCCTTCCTTTCCTTTCCCTTTCCTTCCCTCCCCTCCACTCCCGTCCCCTCCGCTTCCCTTCCCTTCCCGTCTCAGAATGCTGGCTGCCAAATGGATATACCCCCAAGCACAAGTCTGGAATATTTTCTGGAGAAACTGAAGTAGCCCCAGAAAAAGTCCCTGAAAATCTGACCTTTAGGAGTTCTACAGTGAAATAACCAGGTTTTGACCTATTCGTTCTACAACAAAGCTCAGTGTCAACAGGCTCCATCCATTCAGATAACCAGCTTTTTAGTATCTCATTCTAAATAGGAATGGACATATTGAAGGATCACCAGACATTTGGGGGAAGTATCTGACATGATAACCAGAAGCCAAGACAAAACAAACAGGGTAGAGGAGGTGGGAACTTAGAAGAAGCAGTGACAACACAAGGAGCAGAAGAAGGCTATTGTTAATATCCTCAGGGAAAAAAGAGAAGATATTGGATCCAGTAAATAAGACTAGGCTGCTATAAAAAAGAGCAAGAAAGAGTTCTTGGATATTAAAAATATAATAGCAGAAATAAAAAATTCAATAGAAGGGCTGAAAGGTAAAGTTGAGGAAATTGCCCAGAAAAGGCAAAGAAATAGAAAATAAGGGAAAAAATACAAGAAAATTAGAGGCCCAGTCCAGGAGTATAACATCTAAAAAATTGGATTTCCAGAAAGAGAGCATAGAGGAACTACAGTGCCATCAGGCTTCCCAAGAGCTGCACTGGAAGCTAAAAAACAATGGAGCGATGCTTTCAGAATTCTAAGGGAAAATTGTTTCCAACCTAAAATTCTGTACGAAACCAAACTATGAATGAACTATGAGAAAAGAATATAGATTTTTAGGTGGGCAAGAGCTTATAAATTTGAACTCCCATTCAGCTTTTCTCATGAAACTACTGGAGGACATATTTCACCAAAAAATGGGAATAAATCTAAGAAGATGAAATTATGGGATCTAGAAACAAGGGATCCAACACAGGAGAGAGGTAAGGAGAATTCTTAGGATGATAATGAAGGATAGTCCCAGGACAACCATTTGTGCAGGAGAGCTAGAAAGCAACCAGTTCAGATTAGAGCAGTAGGACAGAAAGCTCCAGGAGAAACATCTGCAAGAAAATTTAGAAATAGAACTGATAAAACTGTTGTGTTAGATTATGTTCAGTTGGAGAATTAGAGATTAATGCTTCAGTTGAAGAAGTAGTGATTGTTACTTAGAAACTCCAAGCAAACCAAGAAAGAGGTAATTATTCCAAGAAAAATAAAAGATTGTATAAGAAAGAAAACGTAATAATAATATAGCTGTGGCTTGGCTGTGAATAATATTTATGTAGTCATAAGAATGTAAATCCAGAAGAGTTTACGCTAAAATTAGTGCTGTATCTATATTTTAAGCTAAATTTAGTACTATATCTATTTAAAGATGGAGGGATGGGAAGTGTGTATGGGTGGTAAAAAAGATAATTCATCGTCTTCAACTAAGAATCCAAAGATAATGTCTAAAATTTAAAAATCAAGAAATAGGAGCATAAAAGCCAGCCCTGGTGGCCTAGTGGTTAAGTTCCATGTGCTCCACTTCGGTGGCCCAGGTTCGATTCCCAGGCATGGACCTACACCACTCATCAGTGGCCATGCTGTGGCAGCAGCAGCCCACATACGAAATAGAGGAAGACTGGCAACAGATGTTAGCTCAGGGTGAATCTTCCTCAGCAAAAAAAAAAAAAAGAAGAAGAAGAAGAAGAAAAAAAGAAATAGCATAAGCATATTATTTAAAAATGCAAAGTGAAAAACAGAAGAGTCAATGTCTTAGGTGGAGTTGGTTAAGAGTTACTACTGTAGTTTGGTTTGTAGTCAATTGAATTTGAAAAGCCAGTGAACCTCTCAAATGAACTTGTCCAGCAGGGATTCAAGACTCATACAGAGATTGGAAGTGAAAATATAGTTGGTAGTTAAATCATGTGAATGGGTGAGATCACTGAGGAGTGAAAGCATAGCGAGAGAGAGGGATAAGGACAGAACTTTGGAGAATGCTTATGTTTAAAGGTGAGAGAAGGAAGAAAAATCAGGGAAGAAAAAATCAGAATGTAGGAAGAGAAATAGCACAATATGACATTACAGAAGCCAAAGGAGAGTTTCAAGGAAAGGACGGGCGACAGTATCGTTTGTCACAGGCAGAGAGAACTACGAATAGGTCTTTTGAATCTATGGTGATTGAGAGATCATTCATAACTTTCAAGAGAACAGTTTTAGTTGAGTGAGGGAAGCAACAGTGACGGGGCTATTGAGTGAATGAATGGATGTTAAGAAAAAGGAGATAATGAGTATAGTACACTCTTATGAGAAATTTGGCTTTGAAAAAGAAAGAGAGAAGAAAGTAGCTTTAGTGAGTAGTCTATGAAAGATTCTTTAGATTAAGGGACCACTTAAACATGTGTGGGTAGATGGCAAGGAGTTAATGGAGAAGGCAAGATTAAAGATGCAAGTGTAAGGTGGATAATGGATAGAGCAAAGTCCCAGAGAAGCTGAGACAGCATGGACTCAAGAGCACAGATGGAGAGATTAATCTTAGTAAGAGAAGGGACAGATTTCTTTCTCAGACAGGCACCACATGATTTCACTCATATGTGGAAGACAAACTAACACATGGACAGAGAGAACTGTTTGGTGGTTCCCAGTGGCAAGGGAGTTGGGGGGTGGGCACAAGGGGTGAAGGGAGGCATTTATATGGTGACTGACAAACAATAATGTACAACTAAAATTTCACAATGTTATAAACTATTAAGACATAAAAAAAAGATTTCTTTCTCTGAGAAAGGGAAGGAAGAGGTGAGGATAAGTGAAGATGCAGAGAAATATTAAGATATAGAGGAAGGAAACTGAAGGATTAAAAAATCAGATGGCTTCAATCTTCTCAATAAAATGGGCATTCTGCTTAGAGTTGGGGGTTGGGGCAATGGGTTAGTTTGGAAATTTGAGAATGGAAAATGTCTGGGGCAGCTGCTATAAGGAATGCAATACAAAGTTAAAAAGAGATGACTAAAAGGATTACCCAGTAGCTGTGAGCATCCAGTTGAGGTTAGATAGTATGAATTTGTAATAAAGCCAATCGATATGGTTTCTGGACTTCCTCCAAGAATGCTGTATCTCCAAAAGTTGGAATAGTCATCATTTTGGCTAGAGAGGGGTTTCCATGGAGTGTCTTAGGAGATATCCTAGGGTTCAAAAACTTTAGAAAAATACTTGTTCAAGGAGAGTTAATGCTCAGGAGTACTGGAGAGCAGGTTTGCTTGTAAGATGCTTCCATCTGTGGGTTGTTCAGATGTCTTGTGAGGAGAATCATGGGCAATGGAAAAGAAATATACTTAAGAGACTAAAGAGAAGCAAAGCAGTTTGGTATCAAAAAGATCTATAGCTGCCTGGCTATCTAGATACAAATCTGAGGGTGGGAACATATTTGAGAACATCTGGATTCAGATAAAAGAAGAGCAGAAGAGAAGTGACATCATTGTGGGATTACCCTGTAGACTACCTAGCCAGATGGAAGAAATATATAGAGCATTCTTGATGCAGATCACAAAACTGGCCTGAGTCAGAGCATGCTGATAGGGATTTCAGACGTCAAGACATAAGCTCCAAGTCGCATTCAGCCAAAAAGCAGTATACTTGATTAATTTTTTTTTCCTGTTTATGTTTTTCTGATCATTAAAGCAACACTTGCTTATTGTAGGAATGTAGTAGTACAGAAAAGTATAATGAAGCAGAAAAATAATCACCTATAAACCCACCCCTGACAACACTAGTCATTAATATACTTGCTAATTATTTCTAGGTGTTTTTTTTTCTTTTTTTTTTTTTGGCTTACACAACAGAAAATTATTTTCTCGCAGTCCAAATCAAGGTGTCAGCAGGTTTGGTTTCTCCTGAGGCCTCTCTCTTTGGTCTAATATTTTTTATGCATTGTTATTTTTACATAGTAGAGATTATGCTGAATATACATTTGTATAACCTGTTTTTTTTAACGTACAAGCTTTTTCTCATGTATATTTCTCATATATATCTTTATATATATCTGAAATTCTTTTTAAATTTTAAATCGTTGGTTTGCCTTCATATTACATTCATCCCTCAGGAAGAGGAAATATGAGATAGGAGTTCTAGATATAAAAACAATTTCACTATTTACTGTTTGCTACCATTATCTACATTGTTCCAAAGATACCAGTCAATACTATTAGGCAAGAGAAGGAAATAAGAGACATAGAAATTTTAAAGAAGGAAAAATTACATTATTTGCAGGTAATATGATTACAAACCTGGAAAGCCCAAGATAATCAAAGTGAAATCTATTATAAATATTAGGAAAATTCAGCAAGGTGGTTGGGCACCATATACTAAAACCAGTAATTTAGTTTAAAAATAATAGCCTTTATATATTCAAGCAAGAAGAAAGTCCCTTTTTATAATAGCAAAAGAAGATAAAATACCTAGGAATAAACCTAACAAGAATATGCAAGAACTATCTGAAGAAAGCTTTAAAACACTACTGAAGAACCCAAAAGAAAACTTGGGCATATGGAAAGGCGTACTATGTTCTTAGAAAGGAAGACTTAAAAATCATAAAGCTGTCAGTGCTCCCTAATTTAATCTATAATTAGCATGATCTCAGTAAAAAATACCAACAGGATTTTATTTTGTTTGTTCGCTTATTTTAAGACAAGCTGATTGTAAAGCTTATACAGAAAAACTAAATAGACTAGAATAACCAAGAATATCCTGAGAAAGAAGAGAAATAATGGGGTACTATCTCTAGCAGATATTAGAATCTATTATAAGGCTTATAATAATTCTACTAATAATAGCTGACACAAAACACTCCCTATGTGCCAGACACTGTTCTAAGCACTTTAGATATAATTGTTTAATCTTCACAACAGCCTATGGAGATTAACTTGCTCCAACTCATAGAGCCAATAAGTGGCCGAGGTTGAATTTCAACTCAGGTACCCTGGCTCCAGTGTACATGCTCTTCATCACCACGCTTTACGAACATTCATTATCGAAATGTGAATAGACAGGTAAAAATCAGTGGACCAGAATGCAAAGCCCAGAAATTGACCCAAATATGAAAATGCAACTAACCTACATTGGGGGAGGGAGGGCATTTTAAATCAATGAGCACAACTAGTAGCCATCTTAAAAAAAAAAAAAAAAAAAAGTTGGATTCCTTCCTCACACCTTACATGAAAATAAATTCCAGATGGATCGAAAATTTCAATGTAAAAAATGAAACCATAAACATACTCAAAGGAACCACAGGAAAATGGTGCGATTTTTAAAATGTGAGATTTTTATAATCTCACAGAGAAAAGCCTTTCTAAATATGACTGATAAGGGCCGGCCCGTGACTTAGTGGTTAGGTGCGCGCGCTCCGCTGCTGGCGGCCCGGGCTTGGATCCTGGGCGTGCACCGAGGCACCGCTTCTCTGGCCATGCTGAGGCCGCGTCCCACATACGGCAACTAGAAGGATGTGCAACTATGACGTACAACTATCTACTGGGGCTTGGGGGTGGGGGGAAGTCTTTAAATATGACTGATAAAAAACCTGGAAGACAGAAAAGAAAAGATTGATAGGGGCCGGCCCCGTGGCTTAGCGGTTAAGTGCGCGGGCTCCGCTGCTGGCGGCCCGGGTTCGGATCCCGGGTGCGCACCACGCACCACTTCTCCTGCCATGCTGAGGCTGTGTCCTATATACAGCAACTAGAAGGATGTGCAACTATGACATACAACTATCTGCTGGGGCTTTGGGGAGAAAAAGGAGGAGGATTGGCAATAGATGTTAGCTCAGAGCCGGTCTTCCTCAGCAAAAAGAGGAGGATTAGCACGGATGTTAGCTCAGGGCTGATCTTCCTCACAAAAAATAAATAAATAAATAAAAAATAAAATAAAAATAAAAGATTGATATATTTCATTAGATAAAAAGGATGAAAAATGTGCTTGAAAAAATTTTATAAATAAAGACAAAAGATTAACAACAAACAGGGAGAAATATTTGCAACTTATATCACAGATGAAGGGCTAATTTCCTTACATACAGAATTCCCAAAAATAATAATGAAAATACTAAAAACTCAGTAGAAAATTGAATGAAGGAAATGAATAGATAGTTCACAGAAAAGGAGTTTATAAATGGTACTTAAAAAATCTTTTAATAATAGCATGATTGAGATATAATTCACATGCCGTACAGTTCATGTATTTAAAGTGTACAGTTCAATGGTTTTTAGTATATTCATAGAGTTGTGCAAACATCACCACAATCAATTTTAGAACATTTTCATCACCTGCCCCCCTAAAACACCCCATACTCATTAGCAGCAACTCCCCTTTTCCCCCACTCACCCTCTTCTAGCTCTAGGCAACCACTAATCTACTTTCTGTCTCTATGGATTTGCCTATTCTGGACATTTCATATAGATGGAATCATGTAATGCATGGGCTTCTCTGTCTGGTTTCTTTCACTTAGAATAATGTTTTCAAGTTTCATCCATGTTATAGTATGTATCATATCCCTACCTTATTCCTTTTTTATGGCCAAATAATATCCCATTGTATGGATATACCACATTTTGTTTATCCACTCATCCACTGATAGACGTTCGGATTGTTTCTACTTTTTGGCTATTATGAGTAATGCTGCTATGAAGATTTCCATTCACGTTTTTGTGTGAACATATGTTTTCATTTCTCTTGAGTATATACCTAGGAGTGGAATGCTGGGTCATATGATAATTCTATGTTTAACTTTTTGAAGAACAGCCTGACTCTTTTGCAAAGTGGCTATGCCCTTTTGCATTCCTACCAGCAGTGTCTTAGGGTTTCAGTTTATCCACATTCTTCCCAACACTTGATATTATCTCTTTTTTATTGTAAACGTCCTAGTGGATGTGAAGTGGTATCTCACTGTGCTTTTGATTTATATTTCCCTGATGACTAATGATGTTGAGCATCTTTTCATGTGCCTATGGGCCATTCGTATATCTTCTTTGGAGAACTGTTCATCCACATTTTGGTATATATTAGCACTTTGTTCCTTTTTTATTGCTGAGTAATATTCCATTGTATGAATGTAGCACAGTTTGGTTTTTGTTCACCTGTTAATGGACATGTGGATTGTGTAAAGTTTTGGCTACTACGAATAAAACTTCTAAGAACATTTATCTATAAGTCTTTTTGTGCACATATTTTTTCCTGGCTTTAGTGAGATATAATTGACATCTAACATTGTGTAAATTTAAGATGTACAACGTGATGATTTGAAACATGTATATATTGCTAAATGATTACCGCAATAAGGTTAGTTAACACCTCCATCACCTCACATAATTATCTTTTTTTTTGGTGGTGAGAACATATAAGATTTACTCTCTTAGCAACTTTCAAGTATATAACACAATATTGTTAACTATAGTCAACATGTTGTGCATTCCATCCCAGAATTTATTCATCTTATAACTAGAAGTTTGTACCCTCTGACTAACATCTCCCCATTCCCCACCCCCCAGTCTACTTTTTATTTCTGTGAATTTGACTTTTTGAGATTCCACATATAATTGAGATCATACAGTATTTGTCTTTCTCTGACTTGTTTCACTTAGCATAATGCTGTCAAGGCCTATCTATGTTCTTGCAAAAGGTAAGATTTCCTTCTTTTTATGGCTGCAAAATATTCCATTATATATGTATACCACATTTTCTTTATCCGTTCATCTGTCGACAGACACTTAGGTTGTTTTCACATCTTGACTATTGTAAATAATGCTATAAATGAACACAGGAGTACACATATCTCTTTGAGGCAGTGATTTCATTTCCTACAGATATATACCCAGAAGTGGGATTGCTAGTTCATATAGCAGTTCTATTTTTAATTTTTTTTTTTTGTGAGGAAGATTGGCCCTGAGCTAACATCAGCCAATCCTCCTCTTTTTGCTGAGGAAGACCGGCCCTGCGTTAACATCCATGCCTATCTTCCTCCACTTTATATGGGACACTGCCACAGCACGGCTTGACAAGGGGTGTGTCAGTGCACGCCCGGGATCCGAACTGGCAAATTCTGGGCCACCGCAGCAGAGCGCGCGCACCCTAACAGCTTTCGCCACTGGGCTGGCCCACTATTTTTAATTTTTTAAGGAACTCGGTCCTGTTTTCCATAATGTCTGTACCAGTTTACATTCGCACCAACACAAAGGTTCCCTTTTCTCCACATCCTTGTCAGCACTCATCTCTTGTCTTTTCTATAATAGCCATTTTTACAGGTGTGAAGTGATATCTCATTGGGGTTTTGATTTGCATTTCCCTGATAATTAGCGATGTTGACCATCTTTTCATGTACCCATTAGCCATTAATATGTCTTCTTTGGAAAAATATCTATTTAGGTCCTCTGCCCATTTTTTAATTGGATTATTTATTTTGTTGCTATTGAGTAGTATGAGTTCCTTATATATTTTCAATATTAACCCCTTATCAGATATATGGTTTGCAAATGTTTTCTACCATTGTGTAGGTTGCCTTTTCATTTTATTGATTGTTTCTTTTGCCATGTGGAAGCTTTTTAGTTTGGTGTATTCCTACTTTTTTTTTTTTTTTTTTTTTTGCTTTTGTTGCTTAAGCCTTTGGTGTCATATCCAAAAAATTGTTGCCAAGACCAATGTCAAGGAAATTTTCCCTGTGTTTTCTTCTAGGAGTTTTACAGTTTCAGGTCTTACATGTAAGTCTTTAATCCATTTCAAATTAATTTTTGTGAGTGGTGTAAGATAGGGGTCCAATTTCATTCTTTTGCTTGTGAATATCCAGTTTCCCAGCAACATTTATTGAAGGGACTATCCTTTCTCCATTGAGTATTCTTGGCTCCTTTGTCAAATATTAGTTGACTGTATATGCATGGGCTTATTTCTGGCCTCTCTATTCTGTTCCATTGGTCTATGTGTCTGTCTTTATGCTAGTACCACAGTTTTGATTACTAGAGCTTTGTAATATAGTTTGAAATTAGGAAATGTGATGCCTCCTGCTTTGTTCTTTTTCTTCAGAACTACTTTCGCTATTCAGGGTCTTTTGTGGTTTGATATGAATTTTAGGATTGGTTTTTCTATTTCTGTGAAAAAATGCCATTTGAATTTTGATAGAGATTACATTGAATCTATAGATGGCTTTGGGTAGTATGAACATTTTAACAATATTAATTCTTCCAATCCATGAACACAGATATCTTTCCATTTGTTTGTGTCTTCTTCAGTTTCTTTCATCAAAGTCTTGTAGTTTTCAATGTATAGATCTTTCACCTCCTTGATTAAAGTGATTACTAAGTATTTTATGGTTTTTGATGCTATTGTAAATGGGATTTTTTTTTTTATTTCTTTTTCAGATAGTTTGTTGTTAGTGTATAAATATGCAACTGATTTTTTAATGTTGATTTTGTGTCCTACAGCTTGACTGAATTCATTTATTAGTTCCAACAGTTTTTTGGCGGAGTTTTTAGGATTTTCTGTATATATATATATGGCCATATATATATATGGTCATATTATCTGCAGAGACAGTTTTACTTCTTCCTCTCCAATTTGGATACCTTTTATTTCTTTTTCTTGCCTAATTGCTCTGGCTAGGACTTCCAGTACTATGTTGAATATGAGTGGTGAAAGTGGGCACCCTTGTCTTGTTTCTGATCTTAGAGGGAGAACTTTCCACCTTTCACCATTGAGTATGATCTTAGCTGTGGGCTTGTCATATATGGCCTTTATTTTGTTGAGGTATGTTCCTTATATACCCAGTTTGCTCAGAGTTTTTATCATGAAAGAATGCTGAATTTTGTGGAAATATGTTTTTATTTCTCTTGGGTAAATATCTAATGGTGGAATTGCTGATAAACTGTTTTTCAAAGTGGTTGTACCATTTTACATTCCTACCAGCAATGTCTGAAAATTCCAGTTATACATCCTTGCTAACATTTGATGTTGTCGGTCTTCTTTCTTCCCCCAGCTTTATAGAGATATAATTGACATATAACATTGTGTAAGTTTAAGGTGTGCAATGTGATGATTTGATATATGTATATATTGTGAAATGATTACCACAATAAGGTTATTTTTTAAAATATGGAACACTTTACAGATTTGCTTGTCATCCTTGCACAGGGGCCGTGCTAATCTCTGTATTGTACCAATTTTAAATATGTGCTACCAAAGCAAGCGCGTCTTTTTAATTTTAGCCTTTCTAGTGGGTATGAAGTGGTATCTCACTGTGGTTTTAATTTGCATTTCCCTGATGACTAATGATGTTGAACACTTTTTTATTGCTTATTGGCCATTTCCTTTGTGAAATGCCTCGTCAAATCTTTTGCCCATTTTTTAGTGGGTTGTTTGTTTTAATTATTGAGTGGTAGGAGTTCTTTGTATATTCTGGTTGCAAGTCGGATATGTGTATTGTAAATATTTCTCCCATTCTTTGGCTTATTTATTACCTTAATGGTGTCTTTTATTGAGCAGAAGCTTTTAAAGTTCATTTTTTCAATTTTTTCTTTTATGGTTACTACCTTATGAGTCCAGTCTAAAAAAATCTTTGCCTACCCTAAGTTTATGATAATATTACTGTAGATTTTCTTCTAAAAGCATTAGAAATTTAGCTTTTATGTTTAGGTCTATAATCCATCTTAAATTAATTTTTGTGGGTGGTTTGAGGTTAACGTCAAGTTTCTTTTTTTTTTCCATATGGATAGCTAGCTGTTTGTTCCAGTGCCATTTGTTGAAAAGACTTTACTTTTCCTACTTAATTGGGTTGGTTGCTTTGTAAAAAAAAAAAAAAATCAATTGACTATGTGTGGGTGAATTTCTGGATTCTCTATTCTGTTTCATTGATCCATTTGTAAAACTTTAGTCTTTATTAGGTTAGCTTTATAGTAAGGTAATGTATGCCCTTCAACTTTTGCTTTTTCAAGATTGTTTTGGTCATTAGAGATCCTTTGCATTTCCATTTAACTTTTAGAATAAATATGTCATTTTCTACAAAAAAAGCCTGACAAGAATTTGATGGAGATTTGAAGAATCTATAGATCAATGTAGGGAGAATTGTCATCTTTACAATATTGAATCTTCTAATCCATGAACATACTACATTTTTCCTTAGGTCTTCTTTGATTTCTCTCAGCAATGTTTTATAGTGTTTAATATACAGGTTTTATACAATTTATTAAATTTATCCCTAAATATTTCATTTTTGCGGTACTGTTGCAAACAGTATTATTTTTAAAATTTGTTCTCTTTACCAACTTTTTATTGCAAGAATATGGAAATAAATTACTTTTTGTATATTCCTCTTGTATCTTGTGACTTTGCTTAAATTCATTTCTTAGTTCTCCTGGTTTCTTTGTAGATTCCTTGGAATCTTCTATGTACAAAACCATGGCATATGCAAATAGAGGCAGTTTTACTTCTTGCTTTCTAATCTCTTTGGGGGTTTTTTCTTTTTCTTTCTTTGTTGTAGAGTAGGACCTGATTACAATGTTAAATAGAAGTGGTGAAAGTAGATATCCTTGCCTTGTTCCCAATCATAGCAAGAAAGTTTTCAGTCTTTTGAATTAAATATGAGGTTTTTCATGGATGCCCTTTATTAAGTTGAGGAAGTTTACTTTTATTCTTAGTTTGCTGAGAATTTTTATTGTGAATTGGTATTGAATTTTTAAAATTGTTTTTCTGCATCTATTGAGATGACGTGTAATTTTCCCCTTTATGCTGTTAATGTGGATAAATCCGCCTTAGTCACGATTTATTATCGTTTTTTATATCATTGGATTCCTTTTACTAATATTTTGTTAATGACTTCGCATCTATCTGCGTGAGGTATTTTAGGCTGCAGTTTCTTTTCTTTTAATATCTTTGTATGGTTTGTCAGGACTATGCTGGCCTCATAAAATGAGTTTGGCAGTATTTCCCTGTCTTTTCTGAAAGAGTAATATTTCTTTTTTAAATGTCTCTTTTTCTAGGAAGACTTTTCTGAACTTTTAAATTAGGTTTAATATGCTTCTTATAAGCTCTTTTCCTAACACTTACCATATATATAATTATTTGCTTAAATTCTGTCTTCTTCAATAGACTGTAAGCTCCATGAGAATATTTATCCATCTTGCTCACCCCTGCGCTCCTAGCGTCTAGCCAAGTGCCTGGTTCAAAGTACATATAAATGAGTATTTGCTGAATTGTATTAAATTAAAGGGAAAATAAGAGACTAGGAAAACTGAGAATTGTGGCAAAATACTGAAGATAATATAAAAAATCTTTTTTAAAAAATTACATCAGAGCAAAAAGAACAATGAGGCCCAGGTGGATGGTATAATGTTAATGAATGAGAGAAAGAAAACAGAGCTTTCAGCCCCTATTTTGATTTAGTCTTCTCAGTCGAAGAGGATGCTCCTTGGACTGGAAAAGATAAAATAAACACTGGTTCCAGGGAATGAAATCAAACATAGCTGAGATCTTGTAAGAGATCACGTAACTGCTTTAAATGAGCTCAAGTTTCTGGGCCTAATTTTCATTCCAGGGTACTGAGGCCTAGTAGATAAGCTGGCTGAACCACTGCTGGCAGTCTTTGAGAAACTTGAAAGTGTGCATGTTGTGGGCAGGGGATACGGGGGATGGAGAGGAGAAGTTCCAGAAGATTGGAGTCAGGGAACCAATATTCAGAAGGTCATTTCAGCAGACCGAAAGCTAGCGACCTTGACATCCATCTTGGGTGATATTCTTCAACTATTTATTTTAAAAAGAATAAATTATAGATATTCAGAAAAGGAAGTTGTGAGCACTGTAAGCCTATCAGAATTTATTGAAGAGGAAAGGGGCTTGAGGTGACAAGGGAAATCTGGGGCGGGGGGTGGGGGGAGAGGAAAGAGGGGAAGGAAGGAAAAAAGAAAAAGGAAAAGGACCCAGGTTTGGTGGGTAAAAAAGGCCTAATTTCAACCCCCGCTCTTTTACTTCTTAATAAAATGACATTGGGCAAGTTATTTAATTTCTATAAGCCAAATTTCCTTATTGGTAAAATAGAAATAATAAGAGTACCTACTTCGTAGAGCAGTCCTGAGGTTTAAATCAAATAATGTGTATAAAGTGCTTATTTATCGAAATCAGTGATAACTGTGAAGGGAGTGATAATGATGAATGATGGTAATGGCAATAATACTGAAGGAGGAGGAAGTGAAATAGTGAATGCAAACTTATTCCTTATTTTCTTTTTGAAGGAATTGCTAGACTGGTAAATTGGGAGAAAGCTGTGTTTAGTATAGCTATATTTATTATATTTGTTTACTTTAATCGGGTTTCAACAAGACCTTGACAACATCTCCATGATATCCTTGTGAACAAGCAGAGGAATATAGGCTGGGTGATATATAATTAATTGAACAATCATACCAAAAATGTGCTAATTAATGGGTTCATGTCATGCTGAAGGGAAGCCTCTGGAAGTATAATTCTGGATATGTCCTTAACCGATCTTGTTTTTCCTAATCCGTTATTTGCAAAGAATGTTGATAGCAAGCTAATCAAAGTTGGGAGAGAGAGCTAATAAGATGGCTGAAAGAAACAGCTGCTGAAAAGAGACAGTATAGTATAGTGCAGAGAATATGGGCTGGGTATCTTGGGTTACCGCTGGCTGTGTGGCCTTTACTCAACCACTGGAGCCTTTGTTTCCTAATTTGTGTGGAGATAATACCACATATTCCATGGTGGTTGTGGAATAAAAAAATGATATATATGTATTAGTTATCTATTGCTGTGTAATAAATTACCACAAAACTTGGGGACTTGAAACAATAAACATTTATTATTGCACAGTTTCTGAGGGTCAGGAAACCAGAGCAGCTTACTTGGGTAGTCTGACTCAAGGTCCCTCATAAGGTTGAAATCTAGATTTGGGTTGGGGCTGCAGTCATCTGAAGGCTTGAGTGTGACTGGAAGATCTGCTTCTAAGCTCACTTATATCGCTATTGACAGGAGGCCTCAGTTCTTCACCACATGTTCCTCATGGTGAGGTAGTGGCTTCCCCAGAACAAGTGAGCTCAGAGAGAGAGCAAGCAAGCAGGAAGCCATAGGGCCTTTTACGACCTAGTCTCTCAAGTCACATACTGTCACTTTCATTTTATTCTGTTCATTAGAAGCAAAGCACTAAGTTTAGCCCATACTAAAGGAGAAGGGAATTAGGATCCACCTCTTGAAGGGCGGGGAGTATCATAGAATTTTGTGGATGTATCTTAAAACCACTACAATATAAAAGGTACTCTGTACAGTGCTTGGCACATAGTAGGTACTCCATAAATGGCAGTTGTTATTATAATGTTATTAATATACATCTAACACATATGGTCCTTACTATAAAGCCATAGTGGGTAGGATGAGAAAAACTCATGGTTTTTCAGATTCCTGGAAAATACAGAGAAAGAAGCATCATATATCACTATATTCATTACATCTATTTTGTAAACTAAAATGGACTGGTTTTTTTTTTTAATTTTATTTATTTATTTTTTTCCCCCAAAGCCCCAGTAGATAGTTGTATGTCATAGCTGCACATCCTTCTAGTTGCTGTATGTGGGACTCGGCCTCAGCATGGCCAGAGAAGCGGTGCGTCGGTGCACGCCCAGGATGTGAACCTGGGCCGCCAGCAGTGGAGCAGGCTCACTTAACCGCTAAGCCGTGGGGCCGGCCCTAAAATGGACTATTTTTGTACAGCATATGATGTATTGAGAACAGTACTAATAAAAATAAATTTCAATAACACTTAATAGGCGTACCTAAAATGTATAGTCAGCCTGCAAATACCAGTGACATGGATAATTTGAATGACAATCCAAAAATTGATTTTGTTAAGAGTTTTATACTTACTTTTTTTTTTTTAATAATTTTATTTATTTATTTATTTTTCCCCCAAAGCCCCAGTAGATAGTTGTATGTCATAGTTGCACATTCTTCTAGCTGCTGTATGTGGGATGCGGCCTCAGCATGGCTGGAGAAGCAGTGCATCTGTGCGCGCCAGGGATCCGAACCCGGGTCGCCTGCATCGGAGCGGATGCACTTAACTGCTAAGCCACGGGGCCGGCCTCTATACTTACTTTTAAATGTGTGTGTTGCTCATATGAGAATTCATCGAATTTTAGCTGTGTAATATACCAGCTTGTCTTTCTGAGTATCCTGCTCTCCTTTCCGTTTAAAAATGGGCCACAGCTAAGACTGACAGAGAGGCCCCAGTCTACAGCAAAGGTAAGAAGAGTCGCTAGTTCACACACCTTCCCTGAGGGCAAGGAGTAATTCTGGGGGGAAGTGAACCAACAAACAAAATGTATAATATAGGGGCCGGCCCGGTGGCGTAAGCGGTTAAGTGCGCGTGCTCTGCTGCGGTGGCCCAGGGTTCGCCGTTTTGGATCCCAGGCGCACACTGACCTACTGCTTGGCAAGCCATGCTGTGGCGGCGTCCCATATAAAGTGGAGGAAGATGGGCACGGATGTTAGCCCAGGGCCAGTCTTCCTCAGCAAAAACAGAGGAGGATTGGCAGATGTTAGCTCAGGGCTGATCTCCTCACAAAAAAAAAAGTATAATATCAACAAAGGGCTCGGTTACGCAGGAGAGTTGATGTTGACAGTAAAAATTTAGAAGCAAGAATAAATATGGCCAAATCACTGGGTAATTGAGATTTCCTCTGTTTATGTATATATTTGCATACATATGGGTACATAATGTCCATCATTAGCCTCAAGGATCGTCTGATGTTCATTGTAAACAAAAACATAAGGAGTTTTTTTTTGACAAAACAGAGTAATTTACTGGGCAATTTTGGTAAGATAAAATCATTAAATTGAAGATATTGTCACACCTTAAACTGGTTAACTTACTGGTGTTTTGATTTGCATTAAACATTAGACAGATCCTCGGGCTAGTGTCTGACATGGTTGAACTCTCCCTAGTATCTCACCAACATAGCAATCAAACTTCTAAGATGTTCAGAATATAGTCACCAATTTGAAAGTAAATAAAAATGGTCCCTAAGGAGCCAGTGTTTACAGAGTTCATATGTGTCTTTGTAGGCGAGGCAAGAAATCTCCCCCAAGTTTCACAGGGAGCCTCTTCACTTATAAGTGCATAACGCTCAAGTGCTGATCAGGTCAGCTGTGGCAGATAAAAAGTAGTGAGGAGGGCCAGCCCCGTGGCTTAGCGGTTAAGTGCGCGCGCTCCGCTGCTGGCGGCCCGGGTTTGGATCCCGGGATCGCACCGACGCGCCGCTTCTCCGGCCATGCTGAGGCCGCGTCCCACATACAGGAACTAGAAGGATGTGCAGCTATGACAGACAACTATCTACTGGGGCTTTGGGGGAAAAATAAATAAATAAAATCTTAAAAAAAAAAAAAAAGTAGTGAGGAGGTCTCACAAGTGTTGCTAGTCTTCGCTGCACACTTGACAGTTATAATAAATGTTATCAGAAAAGAGAGTCACTAGAGATCCAAACAGTGAAGAGAACATCTGTATTAAAAAGAAACAAACAGGTGCCTGCCCAGAGGTTAAGTTCACATGCTCCACTTCACTGACCTGGGGTTTGCATCCTGGGCGTGGACCTATACACCGCTCATCAAGCCATGCTGAGGTGGCGTCCCACATAGAGGAACTAGAATGAGGTACAACTAGGATATACAACTATGTACTGGGGCTTTGGGGAGAAAAAAGAAAAAAAAATTCTATCTCCTTAACTCTTTCTCTCAGAGTCTTAAGGAAACTTCTCTGAACCCTCTCTTCTCTCTAAAAAAAAAAAAAAAACAGTATTGTAGAGTCATTGATCGTGTAGGGGAAATAAATGGCTTCGTTAATCTTTTTGTTCTTTGAGGGTATCTGTCTATTATGGTCCAGGACAATAAGCAGTATTCATAATGTTGAACCAGAGTTAATAAACAAAAAGTAACTTATGTTCACTATCATCTTTATAATAAGCCAAGGAAGTTTGTGATACAGTTTAGAGATACTTCTACCAAATATGCTTAAAACAAAGAAAAAGTTTTGACACTCAAGTAAGCTTTACTTATTGTCTTATATAGAATGTACACAGAAGAAGAGGTCACTAGAGGCTTCTGGAAATACTGGGTACTGATTCAGCATCATGAGGGTTGCATAGCCTGTTCTATGAATAATAAAATTATTATTATAATAGCTGTCACTTAATGAGTACTTAACCATGTGTCAGGAACTGTGTTAAATCTTTACATGCATCATAGTATTGAATCTTCTCAACCACCATTTGAGTAAGTATTAACTCCATTTTAAAGATGAGGAAATTGAGGCATTGCAGTTAAATAATTTGCGTGACATGTTCATATAGTAAGTGCAGAGCCCAGAATCAAACTGAGGTCTCAGTCTAAGTGTTTTATGGTGATAAGGGATATCCTTTCTGAGAAGGAATGATATTGTACCTTCTAACATTCTTTTCAAGGAATGACTGAGGATCCCGTCCTTTATTTCTTACTGATTCACGTGACCCTTTGTTTTCTCTCACCCTGTGGTAGGCTCCCCAAAGATATGGCCCCCAAAGATATCCAGGTCCAAATCCCTGGAACCTGTGAATGTTATCCTATATGGCAAGAAGAACTTTGCAAATATGATTAAATTAACAGGGGAGATTATCCTGGATTATCTAGGTGGACCCTAAGTGCAATCACACGTGTCACTACAGGAAGCAGACTGAGAGACATTTGATGACAGAAGAGGAAAACAGCAATGTAAAAACCGGAAACAGGCCTGGGGGATGGTGATGTGATATGGGGCCCAAGCCAAGGAATGAGGACAGCCTGTAGAAGATGGAAAAGGCAGGGAAATTCTCCCTTAGAGATTCTCCCTTAGAAACTCCAGAAGGAAGCAGCCCTGCTGACACCCTGATGTTAGCCCTGTAAGACTCACTTTGGACTTATGGCCTCCAGACTGTAAGAGAATAAATTTCAGTTGTTTCAAGCCATCAAGTTTGTGGTAACGTGTTACAGCAGCCATAGGAATCTAATACATACCCCGTATTACTGGCTTCATGGCTTATTTGCTTCATACTTTGTCCTTGTATTTTTCCCGTACTTTGTAATTATTTTGTTACTTTCCTGAGTTCAAGTGTAAAGTGTGTAAGTAACATATGTGAAAGCATTATTTCAGATCAAATTTAAGGAAGAGAGTCAAAGGTTTGGCCAAGCTATTCCATAGTATTGCTATCTTGTCATCCATTTTGTTTGGCCAAGAGGCCTGTAGGGACCTTAAACTGATGCTAGTCCCCTCATGCGAGCACATGCGCTATATAACAGCCCGCAGAGTCACAAGCAAATGTAAGTTCCTGATATGACTTCCCCAGCAGTCCTTGTGATCAGCAGTCACCCCTACCTCCCAGGGTCTTTCCCTATGCACCCCTTAGATAAGATCCCCATGGAGCTTACTAAAGCCCCACTATTTTGGTTTGAATTGACCTATCTGGCCTCAGCCTGGGAACCGCAAAGCACTCCACCCACGGACCCTTGTAAAGGCATGTTGCCGCAGATCCTGTCACTCTGTTTGTCTGCTCTGTGCCTTGACCTCCCCATGTAGACTTATATTGAGTATTGGGCCACAGGTGATGTGACTGTTAAGATGCTCAGTTAGCCTTAGGTTAACACAAAAAGAACATAGGCCATAAGCAGAAGGTGATTATTCTGCCCTATTTATTCATTCTTTCATCCAACAAGTATTTATTGAGCCTACTGTGTGTCAGGCACTGTTTTATAGATTCTTGAACATCATCTTTTTTAACCATGAAATAATAGTAGAGAGACATTCACAGTTTCATTTTGGAATAAGGGAAGGTAATTTTCACAGAAATAAAACTATTGTGCTATTTGGAGATATTTTTATTTTATTGATTGACTTAAAATTGCTTCTTTTCAGCTCATCACTCCAATTAGAGAAATAAATTTCTGAGGGGAAATGGCCTAGCAATGGCATGACCAAGACAAAGTGCAGTAATCATTGCATCTCTTTCTGGAAAGAACTTTCCGTGATTGTTTATTTCAGCCTGAAGAGCCATAGGTGACATTTAAAAATCACTGAGTGGGGCCGGCCCCCCTGTGGTGTAGTGGTTAAGTTCGCAGGCTCTGCTTCGGCGGCCCAGGGTTTGCAGGTTTGGATCCCGGGTGTGGACCTATGCACTGCTTATCAAGCCATGCTGTGGCAGGCATCTCACATATAAAGTAGGGGAAGATGGGCACAGAGGTTAGCTCAGGGCCAATCTTCCTCAGCAAAAGGAGGAGGATTGGCAACAGAAGATAGCTTGGGGCTAATCTTCCTTACCAAAAAAAAAAAAAAAATCACTGAGGGGCAAAAAGGGACTGAGCCGAGTCAGTTTTTTAAAGGATGTAGGGGGTGAGTCTTGTTTCAGTTGCCAATGTTAGACAGGATTTCATCTATGAACTTTGTTCTCTTGTCCAACTCCAGTTTCTGCAGGTTTCTGTTCTCCTTTGCTCTCTAGTCAAAAGGAAAATACTCACGTGATTATTAGAAATACTGGAGGGGCCGGCCCCTTGGCATAGTGGTTAAGTGCGCGCGCACCACTGCTGGCGGCCTGGGTTCGGATCCTGGGCACGCACTGATGCACCGCTTGTCAGGCCATGCTGTAGCGGCGTCCCATATAAAGTGGAGGAAGAGAGGCACAGATGTTAGCTCAGGGCCGGTCTTCCTCAGCAAAAAGAGGAGGATTGGCATGGATGTTAGCTCAGGGCTGACCTTCCTCACAAAAAATACTGGAGCAGTAAAGTGAGGGACTTGAAACACCCTTTTTTCTCTCCCTTCAGAGCCCTAAATGGTACTTGCTTCATTGAAGCTTACAGATCATTAAAAGCAGGCCTGCCAGGGTGATGCAATATATGTTTTAGCTTCCAATAGAAGAGAAATCTCTACCAAACTAATCTTTGAGTCATGCAGAATTTTTTCTTTTCTAATTTTAGTGTTCTTGGGCATTCTAGCACCTTTTACCACCTGCCGTATACAAAATTCCCATATCTGCCTTGAGCCAAAAATGAACCTGGTATCACCTCTAACAACTGCGATTTCCTAGCCCTTTTCAAATATGTTACTGTTTACCCATTTTATTCATTGCAGAGCAGCTCCCAAGCACTAGTGATATAGAGAAACAAAAATAACACAGTAGAAGAGCAGTAGTTATAGGGACATCAAGAGTACCATTGCAAACCTGAATTTTTTTTGCATCTGTGTGGCTTCAGTTTAGAGTAACAATAGATTGGCAGAGGCCACACCAATGGTTGACCTTTGGTTAAGCTAAAAACTACATAACAACTAAGGATACCCTACTTCCTGTTACTTGCGGAGAGAGAAACATAAAAGGGCCAGACTAGCAAGAAAACGAAATAACATTTATTGAGTGCCTACAATGAAGTGAGCATAATTCATACAGTATCACATTTAATCCTCATCACAACCTGCAAGGTATTATTATCTCTATATTATAGAGAAGGAGACTGAGACTCACACCTCATTTGTTCAAGGCCGTATAATCAGTAGTGGAGAAGAGATTCTAAAATAATTCTCTTTGGCTTCAAAGTTATGCCCGTTCCACTACCTCCTTCTTCTACTTCTCTGACCAGTCTTCCTCAGCATTCTTCACAAGTTACTCTTCCTCTGTTCTTGTCTGAAGTGTTGGTATTTCCCAGGGTTCTGTACTTGGCTCATTACTTTTCTCACTACAGTAGTTACTGAGCACTCTTGTTTCGTTTGACTTTTCCTGCTACCTTAGGCAAATGGCTTCTAAATCTATATTTCTGGGCTGAACCCCCCCTGAGTACCAGACCCATACATCCAGTGGCCTATCAGCCTCGTACATCTCTGCTTGTATGTCTGCCAGTCCCCTTGTTTTCAGCATGTCAGAAACAGAACTCACCCTCACCCTTGAATCTGCCTCTCCCCATATCAGTTCCCAGAGTTATTCTCTACCATTCTAGACTTCTCTTTCCCCCTCACCCTTCACATGTAGTCAGCTAAAAAGTCCCACTAATCCTACCTTCAAAATAGTTCTTGAATCCCTGACCTTCCCTCTTGATTCCTGTTATCGTAGCCCCAGTTCTTACTCGAACCTTTGCAGTCTCTCCCATCCATTTTGCTCCCGGTAGAGTCAAGTGATCTATATACAGAGAAAATCTGACTGCGCTGCTATTCTTCTTTGACTTAAAACCACTTAAAGTGCCCCCATCATCTACAGAATGAAGCACACGAGGCCTTCTGTGACCTCCCTCTTCAGCCTCACTTCCAGAAACTCCTTGCCTTAAAATCTACTCTTCAGTTATACTGAACTCAAGTACTGGTAGTTCCCTCATCTCACATGTTTCCCATCAGGATGCCTTTGTTCAGGCTCTGCCTGTAGCACTACCACCCAATCTTTTCACCTGGATAAACTCCCACTTCAGTGCTCCTCTCAGGGAGCACCTTCTCTAGAACACCTTCCCTCAGCAATCCTCTACCTCAACCCACCAAGTGGGCTAAACCCTGTCCTGTGTGTTCCTCAGCTCCCTGTCATTACATTATCAGCACGTTTTGAAGTCAGTGGTTTGTCTTCTCCATTAGACTTTAAGCTCTTTGGGCACAGAGACCACGCCTCATTCAGTTCTATAATCCTAGTGCCTAGCCCAATGCCTGGTACAGAGAGGGCTCTTAATACTTGTTGCATGCTCTCTCTCAAAAACATCTATGTCAAACCAGACCCTTCTGTATGTAAATTAAATCTGACAACTATTAAAACACAAGGACATCAACCACCAAAAAAAAAAACCCGATTAAAAAATGGAGAAAGAACTTGAATAGACATTTCTCCAAAGAAGATATGCAAATGACCAATAAGCCATGAATAAAATGAAAAGATGCTTAACATCACTAATCATTAGGGAAATGCAAATCAAAACTACAATGAGATACCACCTCACGCCAATTAGGATGGCTACTATAAAAAAAAAACAGAAAATAACAAGGGTTGACAAGGATGTAGAGAAACTGGAACCCTTGTGCGCTGTTGGTGGGAATGTAAAATGGTACAGCTGCTGTGGAATACAGTATGGTGGTTCCTCATAAAAATAGAATTACCATATAATCCAGCAATTCCACTTCTGGATATATATCCCAAAAAAGCAGGATCTCAAAGAGCTATTTGTACACCCATGTTCATAGCTGCATTATTCACAATAGCTAAAATGTGGAAGCAACCAAAATGTCTGTCAGTTATCAGATCAATGGATAAGCAAACTATAGTATATATATACAATGGAATATTGTTCAGCCTTAAAAAGGAAGGAAATTCTGATGTATGCTGCAACATGGACCAACTTTGAGGACGTCATGCTGAGTAAAATAAAACAGTCACAAAGTGACAAATACTGTATGATTCCACTTATATGAGGTACTTAGAGTAGTCAAAATCATAGAGACGGAAAGTAGCATGGTAGTTGCCAGGGCCTGGGAGGAGAGGGGAATGGGGAGTTAGTGTTTAATGGGTATAGAGTTTCAGTTTTGCAAGATGAAAAGAGCTCTGGAGATGGATGGTGTGATGGTTGCACGACAATGTGAATGTACTTAATACCACTGAACTGTACATTTAAAAATAGTTAGGATGGTAAATTTTTTGTTTTATGTATTGTACCACAATAAAAAAAACTGAAAAACAAAAGAAAACACAGGTCAGGGGAAGAAGTCTAAGGGTTAGTAAGCTTCCTGGATTGGCAGCACTGTGGCCCCGATATAGACAGCATCCAACCATCTCTTCATGATCCTACCTTAGGACCCAGTAGTTCTCAAATAGTCAGTCTGGGGTATGGCCAGAGAATCTATAACTTTAATAAACACCCCAAATGATTCTGATGTACAGACAAATTCAGGGAACTGCCTAGGCCACATTATTGTAAAGGAATGATTGAAGAACGCTTTATCTGGATATTTTTTAAAACAAGACAGATCGTTTTTTTTATTGTGGTAAAATATGCATAATAAATTTACCAAATTAACCATCATAAGTGTACAATTCAGTGGTATTAAGTACATTCACAATGTTGTACAACCATCACCACTGTCCATTTCCAGAACTTTTTCATCATCCCAAACTGAATCTCTGTACCCATTAAATAATAACTCCTCATTTCTTCCAACCCCACCACCAGCCCCTGGTAACCTCTATTCTCCTTTCTGTCTCTATGAATTTGCCTATTCTAGGTACCTCATAAAAGTGGACAGATAATTGATTTTTAAGGAAAGTTTAATTGATTTCTTGCCTGGAGGCATGAGTCTGGGTGAAGGAGAGCAAACATTAATTGGGTGCCTTGACATGACAAGCCAAGGTCACATTCGGACTCACTGGATTTATCTCAAGCAATAGAAAATTGTATTTACAGTCATGTGTCGCTTAACGACGGGGATACGGTCTGAGAAGTGCGTCATTCGTTAGGTGATTTCGTTGTTGTGCGAACCTCATAGAGTGTACTTACACAAACCTAGATGGTATAGCCCACTACACACCTAGGTATATGGTACTAATCTTATGGGACCATCATTGTATATGCGGTCCGTTGTTGACCAAAACGTTGTTATGTGGAGCATGACTGCATAAACTTTGGTTTCATGGAATCGTAGAGATTCCTTTTATCCTAATTATTTTTATCATGACCTATGTGTTCATTATAAAATCTGTTCGTTCAAGATGGTTACTGACTAGTTGGTGATATTCAATCTGATTTTCTCATAAATATTAATAGGCATCTTAAAAAAAAATCTCTTCTCAATTATATCATTCCAAGCTTTTTCTTCAATGTCAAGACCTATCGGAAAAAAATAAGTTATGATTAAAATGGTTCCAAAGTTCAAAAGCAGAGGAATTAGGATTTTTTAGTCTCTTTTTATAAATGGCATCTACCTCAAGCCATCACAAACTTGAAATTTCAAATCATCCTGTCCACAAGATTTAATGTTTAACTATAGCCCTTTTGGCTTCTTCTAGATGTCCCAATGAAGCAGGGAACTTCTTCAGTGCCCAGTGTACTACTCTGGGGAGAAAGTCTCTTCATCTTGTCCAGAACAGGACAGGACTTCAGACATTTGTGCCAGAGGCCTAGGAAAGCACCTGCCACTGGAATATAGTACACAGGAAATGATTATTTTGTTTATTTTAAACCATATTCCTCAAACTTTTAAGGCCAACTATCTGTGACATACTCACCACCCTTACTGCCTGACAGTATAAGTCTGACCCATCAGTAATACAGTATGACAGCACCTAATTATGTGTTTTGTGCAAAACTATGGAACAAATAGTACTACCTGTTACTTAAACCTATACATTGTAGGGCCAGCCCCGTGGCTTAGCGGTTAAGTGCATGCGCTCCGATACTGGCGGCCCAGGTTCGGATCCTTGGCACGCACCGACGCACTGCTTCTCCGGCCATGCTGAGGCCGCATCCCACATACAGCAACTAGAAGGATGTGCAGCTGTGACATACAACTGTCTACTGGGGCTTTGGGGAAAAAAAGGAGGAGGATTGGCAATAGATGTTAGCTCAGAGCCGGTCTTCCTCAGCAAAAAGAGGATGATTAGCATGGATGTTAGCTCAGGGCTGATCTTCCTCACCAAAAAAAAAAAAAAAAAAACCTACATTGTAATATTGTTTTCGATATCTGTTCCCTTGAGGTTGGACCACTATATCATGGTAAACCCTTGGATTAATCAGTCTTCCTACCCATTCCTGTTATACATTAAAAAAAAAAAAAAAAAAAACTTCTAGCTTCTAATTCTCAAACCTCTAGGGGGTCTTCTGATAATCTATATCTATCACTGTTTAAAGTTGACCCCTAAATTCTATAAGCCTCTTTGTCACAGAACTACTTTTTAACTTTGAGCGAATTATTTATCTTAAACTCTTAACTTTCCATGCCACTATTCCTTGAGCATAAAACCAGGATAATAATACCATCTCTAGAAAAAAGGAGTAGTGAGTCAGTGGTTCTGTTTCTTTACTCATATCTGGATAGGAAAATGCCTTCTAACTGTTCTTTCTGAATTCTCCCCTTTGGTCCCTGGCCCAAATGAAGAGTTGTTCTTCTTGGCAGCATCCATGGCTGCCAAGGAGAACTTTACTGCACTGCCTTTGAAGTGGTGGAGCAAAGCCTTTACCACGTGCTTGGAGGATCTGGCACCCTGGAGAATCCTAGGAGTCCCCACTCATACCCTCTTTGGGAGGTTCTTTTCCGAAAGTTGTATCCTTCAGACTTACGTCAATATGCAGAGGAGCCATCCTTCCTACAAAAAGCTTGCTTTTCCTCCCACAGCTGTGGAGAAGGTGGTGAAGGGGAAGTGGGAACTGAGTATAATATTAGCAAATGTTTTGAGCACTTCAGATAAAAAAGTTTGATAAGTATAGTCTTGTTTTTATTGCCTTATTATACTGCTTGTTGGAGAATGTGTTTTCTTTGGTCACCTTCCAACGAAAAAGATTAGCCTTTTCCTGAGTCTAGGATTGTTTCTTTTTTTTCCCCCCCCCAAAGCCCCAGTAGATAGTTGTATGTCATAGTTGCACATCCTTGTAGTTGTTGTATGTAGGACGCGGCCTCAGCATGGCCAGAGAAGTGGTGCGTCGGTGCGCGCCTGAGATCCAAACCCGGGCCGCCAGTAGCGGAGCACTAGCACTTAACTGCTAAACCACCGGGCCGGCCCTAGGATTGTTTCTTTAACTACTTATGTTGGTAGAAGGAGAGAGACAAATGCTGCTGAAATTAACAAATCAAGATTGCAGCACAGTGATGCTCATTTCTGCTCCCTGCCCTTTCCAGTTCATTGACAGCTGCTGCAACCAATAGGAATGTGGTTTTGGTGGGGCTTGCTTTCTCTCCTGACCTAGGAGTTTGTTGGAGTATTTTCAGTTTAGTTCCTTTGCTCTGCATGTCCAAGACTCTAACGGATTTGCCCTCCTATTTGTTCCTATTTTATGGCATCTAGTAGGAAATGGTTTTTAATTTAAATACCTCTTCTGTAGGAGAAGAGTTACTTTTTACATTTCCATACCTTGTATTTTCTAGTTTCTATTTTAGTCAAGAATAGTTATAGTTTCATTTTCCCAGAGGCAAAGTGTGAAGTTTGTTTTTTTCCCTCTTCCAAATTTTTTCCTAGTTTACAGCAAAGGAAGCCACTAGCATAACATTTCTGTTCCAGAAGCTAGTTGAGCTAAATGTATATACTTTGATCTTCACCTTAATATGTTTGCATTCATCTAGGGTGTATCTTTTGGCTCTAGGCATTCTGAATTAAAGTTAAAGCCTTTAACCATCATTAGCTCATCTCCACCTCTTCAAACAAAAAGGAAACGAACTTCTATTGCAGTGTGAAGGACTGAGGTCACACATGAGGGCAAATTTGTTAGAGATGATGTTATTCAATGTCATACTGGGTTTCTTTTTTTTTTTTCGTATCTCTATGTGTTTGTTTATTGTTGTTATTATCTACTACTTAATGAAGGAAATCATACGGTATTTGACCTTCTCCCTCTGACTTATTTCACTTTGCGTAATACCCTCAATGTCCATCCATGTTGTCACAAATGGCTGGATTTCATCGTTTCTTATGGCTGAGTAGTATTCTGTTATGTATATATACCACATCTTCTTTATCCATTTGTCCCTTGATGGGCACTTAGGTTGCTTCCAAGTCTTGGCTATTGTGAATAACGCTGCAGTGAACACAGGGGTGCATGTATCTTTATGCACTGGTGTTTTCAAGTTTTTTGGATAAATACCCAGCAGTGGAATAGCTGGATCATATGGTAGTTCTATCCTTGATTTTTTGAGGAATCTCCATACTGTTTTCCATAGTGAATACACCAGTTTGCACTCCCAGCAGCAGTGTATGAGAGTTCCCTTCTCTCCACATCCTCTCCAACACATGTTGTTTCCTGTCTTGTTAATTATAGCCATTCTGACGGGCGTGAGGTGATATCTCATTGTAGTTTTGATTTGCATTTCCCTGATAGTTAATGATTTTGAACATCTTTTCATGTGTCTATTGGCCATCTGTATATCTTCTTTGGAGAAATGTCTGTTCAGGTCTTTTGCCCATTTTTTAATTGGGTTGTTAGTTTTTTTGTTGTTGAGATGCATGATTTCTTTATATATTTTGAAGATTAACCCCTTATCAAATGTATGCAAATATCTTGCAAATATCTTCTCCCAATTGTTAGGTTGTCTTTTCGTTTTGTTGATCGTTTCCTTTGCTGTGCAGAAGCTTTTTAGTTTGATGTAGTCCCATTTGTTTATTTTTTCTATTGTTTGTCTTGCCCGGTCAGACATGGTGCGTGAAAATATGTTGCTAAGACCGATGTCAAAGAGCGTACTGCCTATGTTTTCTTCTAGAAGTTTCATAGTTTCAGGTCTTACATTCAAGTCTTTAATCTAATTGGAGTTAATTTTTGTGTATGGTGTAAGGTAAGGGTCTACTTTCATTTTTTTGCATATGGCTATCCAGTTTTCCCAACACCATTTGTTGAAGAGACTTTCTTTTCTCCATTTTATGTTCTTGACTCCTTTGTCAAAGATTAGCTGTCCATAGATGAGTGGGTTTATTTCTGGGCTCCATTCTATTCCATTGATCTGTGTGTCTGTTTTTGTGCCAGTACCATGCTGTTTTGGTTACTATAGCTTTGTAGTATATTTTGAAATCAGGGAGTGTGAGACCTCCAGCTTTGTTCTTTTTTCTCAGGATTCCTTTAGCTATTCAGGGTCTTTTGTTGTTCCATATAAATTTTAGGATTCTTTGTTTTATTTCTGTGAAAAATGTTGTTGGAACTTTGATAGGGATTGCATTGAGTCTATAGATTGCTTTAGCAAGTATGGACATCTTAACTATGTTAATTCTTCCAATCCAAGAGCACGGAATATCTTTCCATTTCTTTGTGTCTTCTTCAATTTCTTTCAGCAAAGTTTTATGGGTTTTGGTGTACAGATCTTTCACCTCTTTGGTTAAGTTTATTCCTAAGTATTTTATTCTTTTTGTTGCAATAGTAAATGGGATTGTATTCTTCATTTCTCTTTCTGCTACTTGGTTGTTAGTGTATAGAAATGCAACTGATTTTTGTATGTTGATTTTGTATCCTGCAACTTTACCGTATTCATTTATTACTTCTAAAAGTTTTCGGGTGGATTCTTTAGGGTTTTCTGTATACAAAATCATGTCATCTGCAAATAGTGACAGTTTCACTTCTTCCTTTCCAATTTGGATCCCTTTTATTTCTTTCTCTTGCCTGATTGCTCTGGCTAGGACTTCCAGTACTATGTTAAATAGGAGTGGTGACAGTGGGCATCCTTGTCTGGTTCCTGTTCTTAGAGGGATAGCTTTGAGTTTTTTACCATTGAGGATGATATTAGCTGTGAGTTTGTCATATGTGGTCTTTATTATGTTGAGGTACTTTCCTTCTATCCCCATTTTATTCAGAGTTTTTATCATAAATGGATGCTGTATCTTGTCAAATGCTTTCTCTGCATCTATTGAGATGATCATGTGATTTTTATTCTTCATTTTATTAACATGGTGTATTACGTTGATTGATTTGCGAATGTTGAACCATCCCTGCATCCCTGGAATAAATCCCACTTGATCATGGTGTATAATCTTTTTAATGTATTGTTGTATGTGATTTGCTAGTATTTTGTTGAGGATTTTTGCATTGATGTTCATCAGTGATATTGGCCTGTAATTTTCTTTTTTTGTGTTGTTCTTGTCTGGTTTTGGTATCAGGGTAATGTCGGCTTCATAGAATGAGTTAGGGAGCTTCCCCCGCTCCTCAATTTTTTGGAAGAGTTTGAGAAGGATAGGTATTAAGTCTTCTTTGAATGTTTGGTAGAATTCACCAGGGAAGCCGTCTGGTCCTGGACTTTTATTTTTGGGGAAGTTTGTGATTACCGTTTCGATCTCCTTACTGGTGATTGGTCTATTCAAATTCTCTACTTCTTCTTGATCCAGTTTTGGAAGGTTGTATGATTCTAAGAATTTGTCCATTTCCTCCAGATTGTGGAATTGGTTGGCATATAGCTTTTCATAGTATTCTCTTATAATCTTTTGTATTTCTGAGGTGTCTGTTCTAATTTCTCCTCTTTCATTTCTGATTTTACTTATTTGTGCCTTCTCTCTTTTTTTCTTGGTGAGTCTAGCTAAAGGTTTGTCAATTTTGTTGATCTTTTCAAAGCACCAGCTCTTGGTTTTATTAATTTTGTCTATTGTTTTTTTAGTCTCTATTTCATTTATTTCTGCTCTGATTTTTATTATTTCCCTTCTTCTACTGATTTTGGGCTTTGTTTGTTCTTCTTTTTCCAGTTCCTTTAGGTACATTGTTAGATTGTTTATTTGAGATTTTTCTTGTTTGTTGAGATAGGCCTGTATTGCTATAAACTTCCCTCTTAGAACCGCTTTTGCTGTATCCCATAAATTCTGGCATGTCGTATTTTCATTTTCATTTGTCTCCAGGTATTTTTTGATTTCTTCTTTGATTTCTTCGTTGAACCAGTCGTTGTTCAGTAGCATTTTGTTTAATCTCCATGTATTTGTGGTTTTTCTGATTTTCTTCCTATAGTTGATTTCCAGTTTCATACTGTTGTGGTCAGAAAAGATGCTTGGTATTATTTCAATCTTCTTAAATTTATGGAGACCCGTTTTGTGGCCTAATATGTGATCAATCCTGGAGAATGTTCCATGTGCATTTGAAAAGAAAGTGTATTCTTTGGTTTTTGGATGGAATGCTCTGTATATATCTACTAGGTCCATCTGTTGTAGTGTGTCATTTAAGGCCAATGTTTCCTTATTGATCTTCTGTTTGGATGATCTATCCATTGGTGTAAGTGGAGTGTTAAAGTCCCCTACTATTATTGTGTTACTGTCTATTTCTCTTTTTATGTCTGTTAATAATTGCTTTATATATTTAGGTGCACCTACATTGGGTGCGTAGATATTTACAAGTGTTATATCCTCTTGTTGGATTGTTCCTTTGATCATTATATAATGCCCTTCTTTGTCTCTTTTTACAGTTTTTGTTTTAAAATCTATTTTGTCTGATATGAGTACTGCTACCCCAGCTTTCTTTTCATTGCCATTTGTATGGAGTATCTTTTTCTATCCCTTCACTTTCAGTTTGTGAGTGTCTTTAGGTCTGAAGTGTGTCTCTTGGGTCTCAAGACCCATATATATGGGTCTTGGTGTTTTATCCAATCAGCCACCCTATGCCTTTTAATTGGGGCATTTAGTCCATTGACGTTTAAAGTAGCTATTGGTAAGTATGTACTTACTGCCATTTTTTAACTTTTTTTCCTCAGTGTTTATGTAGTCCTTCTCTGTTCCTTTCTCCTTCTATACAGAATTGATGGTCTCTTTAGTTTGACCTGTGTCTGAAAGCTCTACTCTTTAACTCCCCTCCTCCCTCCTTTTATGTTTTTGATATCATATCTAACCTCTTTTTTGTGCATTTGTATCCATTACCCTCTTATCCTGGAAATAGATAATTTTTCCTATTTGTGGTCTTCTCTTTTCCCCTTAAATCAGTCCCTTTAACATTTCTTGTAGCACTGGTTTCTTGGTGACAAACTCCTTTAAAGATTTTATTTTTATTTATTTTTTTCCCCTTAAAGCCCCAGTAGATAGTTGTATGTCATAGCTGCACTTCCTTCTAGTTGCTGTATGTGGGACGCGGCCTCAGCATGGCCGGAGAAGTGGTGCATCAGTGCACGCCCAGGATCCGAACCCGGGCCACCAGCAGCGGAGTGCGCGCACTTAACCGCTAAGCCACGGGGCCGGCCGACAAACTCCTTTAATTTTTGCTTGTCTGGGACATTTTTGATCTCTCCTTCCATTTTGAATGATAATCTTGCTGGGTAAAGTATTCTTGGCTGTAAGTTTTTTCCTTTTAGCACTTTAAATATATCTTGCCACTCTTCTAGCCTGTAAGGTTTCTGCTGAGAAGTCAGCTGATAGCCTTATGGGGTTTCCTTTGTATGTAACTTGTCTTTCTCTGGCAGCTTTTAGGATTCTCTATTTATCTTTAATTCTAGACATTTTGATTATGATGTGTCTTGGTGTGGGCCTCTTTGGGTTTATCTTGTTTGGGGCTCTCTGTGCTTCCTGTACCTGGATGCCTACTTCCTTCCTTAGGTTAGGGAAGTTTTCATCTATTATTTCTTGAAATAGATTCTCTGCCCCTTTGTCTCTCTCTTCTCCTTCTGGGACACCTATCACACGGATGTTAGTGCGCTTGATGTTGTCCCAGAGGTCCCTTAGACTGTCCTCACTCTTTTTAATTCTTTTCTCTTTTACCTGTTCACCTTGGGTAATTTCTTCTAGTCTTTCGTCCAGCTTGCAGATCCATTCTTCTGTATCCTCTACTCTGCTTTTGAGTCCCTCTAGCGAATTTTTCATTTCCAGTGTCATATTCTTCATTTCTGATTGGTTCTTTTTTATATCTTCCATTTCTTTGTTGACATTCTCACTGAGTTCATCTATTCTTCTCCCCACATCAGTGAGCATCCTTAACACTCTTAGTTTGAATTCCCTGTCGGGTAGGTTGCTCATTTCTGTTTCACTTAGTTCCTTTTCTGGAGTTTTGTCCTGTTCCCTTACTTGGAATGTATTCCTTTGCCTCCTCATTTTGCCTCTTTCCCTGTGCTTGTGTCTATGTATTAGGTAGGTCAGCTACGTCTCCTGCTCTTGGATAGGTGACCTTATACAAGTGATGCCTTAGGAGTCCTGCAGTGTGCTTCCCTCAGTTCTCAATGTTCCAGGGGTGACCCCTATGTGGGCTACGTGTGTCCTTCTGTTGTGGCCTGTTTGCTCTCCCTGTATGCGTCCAGGTAGGCCGAGTTATGCTCCTGGTCAGCTGTTGTAATACTCAGCTGTTTGTAGTTGTTATGGGCCTTCAGTCTCTTTATCAGGTGTGGGGAGCCCCAGCTCAGTTGGCCGCAAGTTCTAATACCACATTTCTGTTGCAGTATTTCTTTTAAGTGAGTAGGCCCCCAGCATGGCAGGTTGTTAGGCTCAGGGGCTTACAACTGCTATAAACCTCCAGCCTTTAGGTCTCTTGTCAGCTCTCTGAGGATTGCAGCTGGGTGGATCTGGCCTCAGGCACAGGAGCACCCAATTGTTCCAGGCTTTGGAAGGTGGGGCAAACCCCCTATGTGGGTCTTTGAGAAGCACTAGTCTTCTGCAGCTGACAAGCCCTGCCCCCCACAGGTCCCCACACACAGTCAACACAGTCCTGCCCCGTGTGTGCCCCGACCTCCCGACGTGGACCCAGTCTCTCCACGGCGGGAGCCCCACACACTCCACCACTGCCCCACACTCTCCACCCCCTCCTTGTGCCCGCCCTGCCTCACTGAAGTGGGCTCAGTTGCCAGGCTGCAGAGAATCCAGTCACCAATCTATGCAGGCCCACAAGTTGCCTGAGGGCTCGTTGTTGGGTGGGGCCAGTCTCTAGGGTGGGCTGCTTGCCCTGGCTGAGCTGGATTAAATCGGTGCTCTAGCGGGTGGGGCAGACCCTGGGCCAGCAGGCCCCAGGGAGAACTCCAATGGCGTCTGCGTCAGTATGCCCACACCAGGCCACAACAATGGCCGCTGCCAATGTCCCAGTCCCTGGAGAGATCTCACCTCTCACCGAGATGCACTCAGGGCCTATCAAGTGAGTCTCTTTTCACCAAAGCACTATGCACCTTTCTTTCTGGTGATTTTAGGATGCTTTCTGAAACGGGTGAGTTAGCGCATGGGCCCTTTAAGAGCCGGTTTTAATTTCTTTGTGAACCAGGTTTTCTGGGGGTACTCCCCAATGTTTTAGTAACAGGCAAAGTCAGATATTATGCCACTGGTCTCCATTGTGCTGGGTCCACAAAATGCCCACAGCGGGGGCGCTCCCGGCTCAGGGCCCCACGCCTCCAAGGAGGCTGCATACCTGTGGGCTGCTCCCAGGCGGCAGTGAAGCTGGCAGCTTGTGAAGGCATCGTTTTTCCTCTCCAGAAGGGAGTCTCTGCCTCTTCCACCTCAATTAGGATTGTCCTTTGTTGTAGGAGTTCCTCTTATCCAGTTTTCAGTTCTGTCTCAGGGGTAATTTTTACACGAGGAGTTGTAAATTGGCTGTGTCCGCGGGAGGAGGTGAGTTCAGAGGCTGCCTACGCCGCCATCATGACTTCTCTCCATACTGGGTTTCTAAGCAATGTTACAGAATATCCTTCCCTGAAGTTCTTTGTTTTGTTTTTAATAGAATAGAGTCTGGTGTTAGCTTTGGGCCAAACTTCCTCAGCAAAAAGAGGAGGATTGGCAACAGAAATTAGCTCAGGGCTAATCTTCCTCACCAAATAAAAAAAAAAGATATATATTGATATTTGAAAATCAAAACCATATTTTACATTCATTAGGTGGTTTACTGTTTTAAAGAACTCTGGTGAATTTTGTTGTAAATCATGTCAATTTTTTTGTAATCCAAATTATTTCTCCCTAATGTATCTTAAGTCTGGAAACTTGAGTTCTTATAAAATTCTTATATTGTGAGTGCTAAAAAAAAAAAGAATAGAGTCTGGTTATGAGGAATGGATTGATCTACTTGAAGACATGAGATGGACAAGTTATCTCTTGAAGTCACTTTAGAAGAAATAAGTTGTATTTTGTTCTCAGGGAATGTTCACACTGATTCAATTGGAAGAATTAAATGAACCTGAGGCTAGTTTACAGCGAAGAGCCCTTTTAAATATTATTTTTTATTTGGTTTGCCAGTCTCTAATTCCCATTCACTATGGTGAGTTTCAAGTATGGATAGTTCTAAGACGTGGTCAGTTTCTGTGACTGCTAAATAAAATACGAGTTTCTCATGTTACTGGAAGACTCTTTGTGGAAGGTCTTGATTTGGGTCTTTGCATCTTCTGAGGAGCACATCATGATTTAGTACCTCTCATTTGAACCCTACAAAGATGATGATATTCATCTTAGAAAAGAAAAAACTTGTGTACCTCCCTATACAGTGTTCAATGCTACCTAAGCCCTTTGCTTGTAAAACAGTAACCTTTAGGACAATAGCCTGAGTTCTTGTCCTTTCTGTCAGCCAGTTCTTAACTGTTAGTGCCTTCTTTCGCTTTTCTGCTGTTAGATGGAGAAAAGGAGTTGGCAGAGGGAGAACCCTTATACACTTTTCTCCAGCAGAGTACCATGATCCTAGATTAAAGTAGGAACCAGGAGACATAAGGTCTAGAAATCCTCAGAGTGACCTTGTGTGACAGATAAGATATTTATATGAAGAAACATCAGTCCCTGTGACCTAAATTAAGCTACCTAAGCTCTCAGTGTCATCCTTTCTCTGCTTATAAAAGGGGAATAGCAATACCAATCACTATCTGCCTCTGGAGTTTGGGAGAAATTTAATGAGGTAATGAAATTAATTCTCTTACAAGGGAATATATTGTTGACTTGAGGAGCGTGAACTATGTGGGGGTCCCTAAGGGACCTGACAATCTGCTACCTCTTCCAGCACTCGAATAGAACTATTGTAAAAAGTTAATCCGCTGCCAAAAAGTAAGACATTTATTCTGTGGATAGATGAGGTCCAGTGTGAAAAAAGGATTTTGATCTCTTCTTTGGAAGAACTATCACTAGATAGGCACAAAGATGTTCTTTTCTCTTTCTTTCCTTCTCTCTTTCTTTCTTTTTTTTTAAATCAGAACAGAAGTATAATTGTGTTTGATGGTTCACTTGGGGAGAATGCTGGGTTCAGTCTTGGAACGCGTTAAATCAGATGATATACGTAAAAAATAGTCTCTAGAACATGCGTTCTCAATGGGAGCAATATTGCCTCAAGGGGGTGAATGTTGGTTCTTTGGAAGGCAACAAACATTAGATGTTACAATTGTTTGTGGCCCTGGAAGGAAAAAAAAAGATACAGTGTATCTATGGCATTAAAATTTCATGGGCGGGTGGGCACTTGGAAAAAAATGCCTAAAAAGCCTGAGGGGTCGGGAGAGTGAAAGAAAAACAAGTTGAGAAACACTGCTCTAGTCTGGAACAAACATATAGTTGGCAATAGCTTTTCCAGTCATGTTTGTCCCTGAGTGTAGATGAGCTGCAGATTGTCAGGTCGAATGTAGGTTGCTATTGATTCCTTCAGTCCAACAGGAACTGAGTTCATAGAAAACTTGAAAGGGATGAAATTCGTACCCTAAGGGATGATGATCTCAGACAGACAACTCAAACATAAAATCTACCCGTTAGAACTAATACTTTGTACTTAAATAAATGTGGTTAAATCTTTAAGGTAAGAGATTCCTTTTTTTTCCTGCCTCTTTAGCCTTCAGAAAGGCACATCAAGGGTAGGAATGATCATCAAAGTACTTCACAGGAAAAGCCAGATTGGGAGGAAGGAGCGGGTGTGGACTCCACAGGCAGGAAGAGAATAATTGTCTAAATACTAATAATGTAAAGTGCAAAGCAGCTAAGACAAGAAATACAGTGGGAATTAGCATTTAAGTATTTAAGAAATTTTGTTTGATGTTGCTGCTGATATTAAGAAACATTTATATATCGAAAATATTTTCCTTTCATCCCCCTCATATGTCTTATATAGTTCTTGAGTACATTTTGAATGGATGGGATGACCCCAAATTGCTTGCTATGTACTATGAAATTTGGAAGAAGCCCTGTGTTCTGTTAGGCTCAGCAGCCCTGTAACAATAGAATGGCCATATTTTTAAAAAAATATTTTTCCTCAGTCTCTGACTCCTCCTTGCTTAATCATCCTGTTCTTTGATACACATAACCATAACTTGGAGGAAAGAGGAACAGTGATTATTCCTCCCTGCTTACCCATTTCACAGTGACGCTGTGGACGATGAGTACTCTTTCTCCAAGCCAAGCATTTGCTAAGCATTAGTTGCTGTGAGCATTTAACTGCCTTACGGAAATCTACCGCAATCCCTTTTTATTGATTTCTTAAGATCATAGAAGAAAATGAAATGAATTGGAGAGAAGCCTTCAAGCCACCTGACACTCATGGGGCCCACTCATCTCAACCCCCAACCCCAATTCCAATATCCAACATATTGTCCCTTTCATAGTTCCTCGGATCCCCACCCTCCAGCTCCTCTTTGTTACCCACTGGGTGGGTGTAACCAAACCTCAGTCACACTGTGGCCCCAGCAGCTGGGCTTCTCTCTCTGCCCCATCACATTGCAGACATTCTTTTCACATCATTTTGTCTTCTCTGCTGCATTCCCTCCATTTGGCATCATTCCCTCTGTCCAAACTTCTGTTTCAAAGGACAGGAGTTTGCCAAGGAGATGCTGGCAGAGAGGGTCCAGTTCTCTCTTTTCTATCTGAAGAGCCCAGTGTCACTCATTAGCATTTGAGAAGAATGGTTGTAAATAAACCTCAAATGAGGTTAACGAGCCGCAGCTCATCAATATTAATGAAGTCCACCTCACAGCCTTGGGGCAAGGTACTGATGGCTCTAATCACAAGAAGCAGTTTTAAAAGGCCCCAGTTACAGGGCAGGAAGGGTTCGATTCAGGCTGTTGGAATGTTTGTCATTTTACAACCCCAGGAATGCTGCAGAGAAGGACCATCTGATACCAGATCTGTGCTTTCAAGACCCCTCTTGTGTTCAGATTACATCTGTTTGTCTCAACAGGTGGAAGCCTAGAGGAAGAAGGCTGTATCTGCTAAGCCACACTCTGGGGTGGGAGAGCTCCAGGTCACTCTGCAGTTCCCAAGTAAAAAATGAGGTCCCCAAAGTACTAAGATTTGATCTCTCATTGCCCTTTCATCCGTAACACCATGGAACCCAAACTCTTGTCTCCAATGTACTGAGGGAAGATCTGGAGACATTCTAAGCCCAGCCTAACACAGAGATGAAGAAACTCCCATTTCATGTAGCTCATGTGCCAGCTACCAATTAGGTCCGTCCACAGAGCCATGTTTGATTCCTGTGCCTATATTTAGAAGATTCAAAGAGTATTAAGTACACCTATCATTTATTGAGCACTTACTGTGTCGCAGGCACTGCACTAAACATTTTTGATATGTTATATAATCCTCACACTAATCCCATGAGGGCAATTCCTGTTTTACAGGTGAGGAAATTGAAGCTCACTGATTTTGTGGGACGTGTCTAAGATCACACATGTAGCAAGGACAGCTCTAGATCTGTCTGTAAGGCCCATGCTCTTAATCACTGCACTGTGACATCTCAGAATCAATCACATACAGTATGTGAGCTTTTGTGCTGTTCCCTCTCTTTTGTAAGATGCGTGCCTTTTCTTCTCTCATTCAAGAAACCAAACACAAAATAGTTCTCTGAAAGTAGAATCAGAGGACTTCAGAATTAATTTTTTTTACATCAAAGCACTACTTTGAAATTATTTTTAGAAAGGGAATCTTTCACTTAATGTGTTTTCCTTTGTATATAAATTTGGTCAGTGGGATATGTGCTTTGAGGTTGTGTGTGTGTGTGTGTGTGTGTGTGTGTTGGGTAGCAGTGATACTGATTTATCCACCTCGTCAGGCCAGTTCCTTTTCTGATTAAGCACACATCTTGCATGAGGTCAGTGACTATGGAACACGAAGAAGCCCCCTGGCTTCCGTGGCTGATTTGAGCCTAGCTTCAATCACCCTGTTTCAACAATTGAACCCTGGTTTATTACTTAATGTTCATACTATTAGCTTCTTTATCTATGATTTCCTTGGAGGTGAGAAGGAGAACCTGATGCTTCATCAAATGGTTTTTATCACAAAAGCTACACCTGATTGTTTGTAAAGCGCAACGCATAGTGCAAGGATCTGAGAGTGAAATAACCACTTATCTTTCTTCTCCTTTCCTCCTTGAAGACTCAGGGACCTGACTTGGTAATTTTTACTTAGGCAAAATGCCCAGGAATGTTTCCACAGAATAACACCAAAAGCCCACCCATGCAGGAGCCCTTCCTGCCACCAAGGTAACCAGGACTGGGAAGCAATTGAAACTGGGCCTTCCTTTCCCAGGCCTGTGGCTGTCAACTTGGCTCAGAAAGAGATAGACTGATGACTTTGTCTCCTCACCCAGTCACACTGCCACACAGTTCTCATTTGTGCCTGAAGTCACATGCTTATGCTGCTTATGGCCAAACAAGGATGTGCTGTTTCCAGTTCTTTGCACCCTGGGTTGGGCCTGGGCATCCTTGTTGAAACCATCAGGGCTCCCCAACGCTGAAGCTGTTCCAGGGGCAAATTGCATGCAGTGGTGGAGAGGAGGAGCTGAGCTGTGCAGGGGAGCAGCAGAGGGTGTGCAGTTGAGATGTCTGCCAGAGCCAAGGGGTTAGTTCATTGTTGCTTTGTATACTCAGGCACAGCAGAAAACTCAGATTAATAGGCTGTTTATTCTGCAGCATGTTCCTTGAATCAAAGGCTCTGGATGGTATTATTAAAGAGTATTTGTGAAAGCGCCCTGGAACACTCCTCCTGGGCTCCGCTCACTGAAGAGAAACGATTGAGTCCTTTCATTTCCTGGGCAGCATCCCTTACACTCATGGCTCCCTGTAGGATAAAGGTCTGCAGAACCTTTGTTAGAAACAGTCTTTTGTTCTGTCTTGATGAGGTCCTGTTACCTACAGCACCTTGGTCTGTGAGAGTCTAATTATTGAATGTTCTTGTCTTTGAACTACGTGAGCCCAATGAATGCAGTCCACTGTATCTCAGGAGGTTTTTTGTTTGGGGTTTGGGGGATTTTTTTGGTTTTGTTTTGTTGGCTCTCTCTGGCACCAGTTCTCTGTTTGGGCAGTATTGTCATCTTCGTTTTCATGGCTGTTTAAAGAAATTTTGCCAGGAGGGAAGAAAACATCCACCTGAACCCTATTCCATAAGGCAAATGAAGATTTTTTTGGCTATTAGAAGATTCCCCTGAAATGTGATGTTTCTTCACACCTTGGAATTGAAATATGTTGAATTATGAAAGAGTTACTTCCTCCACCACCACCCCCTGCAGTACAGATTTATATTGGAGAAGGTCAAAAAGTTAGGAGGGAAACTGCTTCTCCACTCCCCTCCCATGTGCTGTCACGTGAGTGGTCACTGTACCCTGTTCCCTCTGGCAGGGAAATATTATATTTCCCTGTGGCCTGTAAAATATTGCATTTCAGGCCTTCTACAACTTCTGTGCACGCGCACGCACACACATACACACACATACCACAACCACACCCCTCGTGGGCGTGCCTTTAATGCAGAGGCATCTAGCATATTGCAAAGGTGCTCAAAGCTGGGTAATCACTATGGACAGTGCAGATGCTCAGCACATTACAGGCGCCCATATATATCAAACAAACCCAGTACAAATAATAAGCAATAGTTTTGAATCTGGCACAACCCTTAATTACCACAGCCAGAGGCCAGAAAATGAAATTGGGGTCATATATCTGGGGCTATAACTCTAGAAACCATCTGGCATCCTGTAGCCCAAGGTTTCCCCAGGGAGGTGCACCTTGGAGCAATGGGAGTCCTCTCATCCCGGAGATACTGTCCCCTCACTTCCCTCCAAAACCAGCACAGCTGTGTGGATCAGGACTATTTGCCATATATACACTGAGACCAAGATATATATACACGCTCTGGCGTTCCGCCTGATTCCTTCCATGAAGTCCATCTGTTTATCCAGTTCCAAATCCCAGAAGGCAGTCACCAAAAAGTAAATAGTGAGAAGGGACAGGTTTTTTTCTTTCTTTCTAGATAAACATGTTCCAATGAACAAAACAGATTTTGCAAACACATTCCATCTAGTAAATCTTACCTAACAGCTGTGTGAGAAGGGCTTGGAGGAAAGAAGGATGAGGCATGGGGGGTCTCAGGACTTGATTAGGAGAATTAGAAAGTTCAGAAATCCACAAGGCAGGGGCAGTTCAGTACTATCCACTTCTTGTTAGATGGAAATTGGCTTCTTTCCTTCATTCTATCCCCTCATCCCAAATCTGGGATCTGTGGTGGGCTTGGCAAAGATAAAGATCTGGCTGTAGATATCAGCTTCTTCAGCTGAAAAACCCATCTATCAAAACTTTATCTTTAGAGCCCATGTCCTGTGTGTCTGACAGTACCCTCTTCCTCTCCCGCTGGCCCTGCTCTCATCCACTCCAGCTGTAATGCTCTTCTGCAGTCGGACGATGGAGGATTGCCCTAGAGCTGCCCATCCGGCCCATCTCTGCTTCACATCTATGCCTTTGGCAAGGAAAATGAGGGACTGAGCATAGATCAAGAACTTGGATCCTGAAGATCAGGGACAAGCACAAGAAATTGACCTTTTGCCTCAGAGGCGGCTGGATATTTGTGTCTCTCTGTTCAATGTCGAATTGGCTCACTGTACCATTCCAGAGTTGTTTTTTAAAAATGTTTTCCTCACTCCTCGTTTGTGGGTCAGATACTTTGGATAATCTAGTGGAATTCTCTCTGCTTCACTGCTGGTTGCTGCCAGACACGGAGTGCTAAATCCTGTCGGTTGGTGACTTGAAATGATGATGTGTGAAACAGTGCTGCGATTTGGACATCCAGCGCTCTTTCACATGGGCTGCTTTGCCAGCTAACCACAGTAGTGAAATGCAGCAACAAAGAGAAAAAAAGCAGTTTCTACAGCCCTTGCCTTATTTTTCCTCTGGGATCAGAGTACTTGCTTATGCTCCCACCCTCCCACAATGCCAATATGTGTCTCCAGTAATCCGTAAGCCTTGGAATTCTGTTTCTTTCAATATTATTCCTTTCCCAGGCCTCGTAGAGCAATTTCTTTAACAGATTGTAACATGCCAGAGAGAGAGAAGTAGCATTTGTGTGCAGAATAGGAAAGTGGGAAGCAGAACACTCTTGCTGCTGGTTCCCATCTTCTGGGCTTTGCATTTGCTGTTCCTTCTTTCCCCAGATTGCATGCTTGTCTCCTTCTCATCTGGTTAGGTCTCAGCTCAAATGGACACCTTCTCAAAGAGGCTACCTTGACCCCCCCATCTAATGTCCCACCCTCAGTCACTCCATATCACACCACCCAGTTTTACTTATGTCATTGCCCTTACCACTTTCTACAAGTATTTTATTTATTTGTCTACTTGTTTATTGTCTATCTCTCCACCCCCCCATACATACTAGAATGTAAGTTCCATGAAAATGGGGATTTTTATCTGTCCTCTCCATTGCTATTTCCACAGAACCTAGCATGGCCCCTGGAACACAGTTGGCACTTAATATTGATCAACTGAGTAAATAGGTAGGAATGTAAGAACTCCCAAGGCAAATAGATATATAGATATAGATATAGATGTTACTTTCAGGAGATGGTAAAGGCAGACAGACAGATAGTTTGAGGAATGGAATAAAAATGCAAGGTTTCTCATATTGGTTTTCAAAATGGTTTTAATTACAAATTGAATGTATTGAGGCGAAGATCACATAGATTGAGTCTTCATTTCTTCTGACTCAGACTAAACTGCTGCCTATTGAATAAGTTAAGTCAGGGTCATGGAGACCAAGTACTACACTCTTCCTTGCCAAGGGGACATAATTGAGGCCACAAAAGATGCCCACTTCCAGATTTCCACTGGCCAGTGCCTGGCTTTGCTTTCCCTAGGGCAAGTGCCAGAAGAAACCGGCACAACAATTTAAAGCAGTTTAAAGCCCAGCCTAGGTATCTTCATCCAGCCTTTATTACATTTTTGCCTGTTTCCAGTTCCCAAAGAGACCACATTCCTCTCCGCAGCTCAGGGGCCCTGCAGCTCTTTGCCTTGTGAGAGCTGTGGAGGGTGAGTGGGTGTGTCTTGGCTCTGACCTGCCCAGTTGTGAGACAGGATGACTGAGAGAACTCTTCCTTTTAGCCTGGCAGACACATGGCACTCGTCTCCTCAGAAGTCCTTCGCCCAGATGAGAAGTATTATCTTCTCAGAAATGATCCTTTGTCTTGTTGGGGCGAGATCAGTGCCTAGTGTCAAGAGAGAGAGATTAAAGATTAAAGAGCCTCCACCAGGAAAGGGGATAGTTTTGCCTGAATCTCTTAATTTGTTTTTTCCCCCATACAAGTGCGTTCATGTTGCTGTGCTCCCTGGCTTACTCCCCGGCGTTTGTAGTCATTATTCTCATGACTCTGTGGTCTCGTTGATATTAGAATATGTCTCAACTGCTGTAGGTGACGCTTCCACGCTCCACTGCTGTTTCTCTTTTGTTGCTAGACTCTTCTGTTGGTTTCAGCCTTGAGTCAAGCCCACCCCATCCACACCCGACTCCTTCCCTGTCTTTTATTGATGCTATGTTGACTTTGTGTGTCTCTGTTAGTTCAGTTTTCTGAGCACCTGCAGAGAATTAACCATCTCTACTTGCTGCTGGAGATCACCCAGGCCTTTGATCTGTTTGATTTCTATATTCTTGGAAATGTTGAAGGACTTTATAGCCCCACCAAAGTACATAAAAGGTGCTATAGTCCCTCGAGCCTGACCTTCCAGACCAGCGCTGCTTAGGGATGGGAAGATGTTAATGTAAATACAGATGTAGATACCATCCATTAAATGTTTACTATGTACCATCTACTGTTCTAAGCACTTAACATAACTATCTCATTCAATCCTTACTTGTAGGCCTAAAAGGCTGTACATGAACTGGCCCCAGTTATTTTTCTAACCTCATCCCTTATTCCTTTTCTTCTCATTCTCTTGGTTCCAGTTACACTGGCTTCTATGCTGTTCCTCTTATCCAATAGGCATGCTCCCTCCTTAAGGCCTTTGCAGTGGCTGTTCCCTCTGCCTGGAATCTTCTTCCCTCAGATGTCTGCCTAGGTTCCTTCTTAACCTCCTTCAAATCTTTGCCTAGCTGTTACCTTCTCCACGAAACCTATCTAGACTACTCTCTATAAAATTGTACCACCGCCTCACCCTCCCTATCCAAATTGCTCTATTCTATTCTTTTTTCCATTATACTTATCGTTAACTTACTATATAGTTTACTTGTTTATTTTGTTTATCATTTATTATCTGTCTTCTCTGATATCAGGTAAGCTCCATGAGGGCAAGGAGCATATCTATTTGTTCCCTAACGTATCCTAAGCACCTAAAAAACGATATCTGGCACATAGTAGATGCTCCATAATTTCTGGTGAATGAATGAACTTTGTCCCTTCAAAAACTCGGTGAGGTAGGTGTTTCTGTTATCCCCCTTTTAAAGATGAGGGAATTGAAGCTGGAAGAATTTAAGTAACTAACTTGCCCCAGATCATTCAGCTAGTAAGTAGTGGAGCTGGGATCTGAACCCAGGATTGACTAACTCCAAAGAATGTGCTTTCAAGCACTGGGTCAATAGTTCTCAAACTTTAGTATACATAAGTCACCTGAGGTATTTGTTTAAATGCAGGTCCACACACCCTGATCCCGATGATTCTGATTTGATTCTGTAGGTCTGGGGTACAGATGACCCATGAATCATGCTTAGAGATACATTGAGATGTACTACATTGCCTTTAAGGATTTGGGATCTACATAGGGAGGCATAGAGATAAAGTCCATTGAACAATTTTTAAGTGCCTACTATGTACCAGTCCCTGTGGCCTATAAAAGCAACTGAGATGGAGTCCTTACTCTCAAGATGCGGTATGTTGGTGGTGGGGGGGCAGGCAGACACATATATCATAATTAGACCATCAGTAAATCATGGAATACTTAAAAGCACATGCTTTGGATTCAGGCAGACCTGTAGTTCAAAGCCTGAATGTGCTACCTGCTAGTTATGTAACTGGGCAAATGACTTAACCTCCCTGTGTCTACAAGTAGAATGAGAACAACAATATTTACCCAATAGGACTGTTCTGAGGGATTAAATGAGGTAATGGGTGTACAGCACTCAGGAAGGTAGCTTAAAAACAGATAACCAACACCAGGAGGCAGTGTATAAAAGTGATAAATAAGTGGCTTAGCGACAGTAAATATAGAAAAACTCAGAAGAAGAGCTTTACAGTTTTACAGCCTACTGTTTTATAGTTAAAGTTTGGGTACCAGTTTTTTTCAATATAATTTACATGGAAATATTTTCAAAATATATTTAAATATACATATAATCCCCTTCCTTGCATTCTTAAATATAATTTAACTTATCTTGGCATCTAAGTATCATCTTTATAAACATAAATTATTTTATTATGCTGGAAAACACTATTTCTCTCAGAGCTTATGGAAGTGTACCCTAAATGCACGTAGATTGTATTGTAAGTTTTTTTTTCCTACTTCTCTGTTTCTATCATGCTGTTAATGCCTAATTTCTCACTGCTGTCCTTGTGCCTCTTATAGTTCCTTTTCGTCTCCCAGTTTACTTTGTCTAATCTGTAGTGGGCTTAGAAACTAGACGGCCAAGCTTATTAAAACTATGAGTATAATAAGAGCATATCTCAGAAACCTGTAAATTGACCACATAAACTTTTGTGTGTGACCTTTGTGACATCGGTTTTGCCTACTTAGAGACGTACTGGCATTTAGATATTTGAGATTAAAGTTTAAATACGTTAGGCCTTATTTTGTAGGGTACAGACACCTGAACAAATCATTTTCATTGTTCTCAGCATTGGCAGTTAGTCCATTTTGTGGCTCCACCACTTGAGGCTTGGGAATCACAGGGTCATAGAGCTGGGCTTTTGCTTGCCAGTAGATAGTTGATTGCTATCTCCATTTTCAGATGAAGAAACTAAGGCCTAAAGAGTAAGTAGCTTGCTCAAGTGAAGTAGTCTGGCAGAGCCAAGGCAGAGTTCCAAGTCTTATGAGCCTTCTCTTCTGCTCACCCATACTGTTCCCAGAAGGAAACAGAGAATTATCTTAGGCTGTGGAAAGGAAGGAAAACCATCAATAAATATGATTAAAGATTATAAAAATGAAATCTGATTAGTTAGTATTGTAACTAATCAGTTTTAGCCCTGACTTGATAGGTGTTATTCCTCCCAACCCTCCCCTCATTTGAAAGGATCTGTAACCTTACGTGCCCCCACTGAGCCTGAACTGTGAGCATATATAAGGAAGGACCAGGGGTGGTATAATAAGATCCAGAAGCATATAAAGGATTATAAAAGATAATTATCAGCTTTGCACCCACTTTTCATCGTGAACAAAACAAGGTGATTTAGAGGGGAAAGATGGAACCACTGAGAATGAGGGACATGGAAACAGGTTTCTAAAGGAAGGTGCAGCGTTGACAGTTTCTCTCGGTGGCTTGCTTGATTGCTTTGACAGCTTTATTGATATATAATTTTCATACCATAAATCTGGGTGGCTTTTTATTAAATAAATTTTATTCTTCTGATTGCAAAACATACACAAGTCATCCATAATCCCCCAACCCAGAGTTAACCACCATTATTAACACGTTGGTGTATTCTATTCTTTTTCCTATGCAAATTTATATCCTTTTTTTTCTTTTAAAGCAAAGATGAAATCATACTGTATACAATAATTTTTATTTTGCTCTTTCCCCTTAATATCATGAGGTCATCTAGTTTATTTCTTTTCATTTTAAACTCATTTAGTCAGGTGAATTAAATCTTTATTGTAAATGCCTCCAGAGAGAAATTCTACATCTCGGGTTGAAAATTCAGATGTCTGCAGTGGCCAGACAGGTAATGTAAGAAGCACAGGTGTGGGGCCAGCCCCATGGCCTAGTGGTTAAGTTTGGTGCACTCCACTTCGGCAGCCCAGGTTCAGTTCCCGGGCACAGACCTACACCACTCATTGGTGGCCATGCTGTGGCAGCGACCCACAGACAAAATAGAGGAAGATTGACACAGATGTTAGCTCAGGGTGAATCTTCCTCAGCAAAAAAAAAAAAGCACAGGTGTTATTCGTGGGATGCAGCGGGGACCATGGCAACATGTCAAGGGCGTCCTCTGCCTCAGCTCCAGCTGATTGTGGCCATGCAGGAATGGTGCCCAGTATTGCCGGGTCTTCTCATTTTTTTAAAAAGAGATATCTGAAATCTAGATTATATTGTGGGAAATGTCTTGTTTTTTTTTTTTTTTTTAATGTTTTAGCTCAAAATTTAAAAAATACACTTCAAGCCAAACAAAACCTGTCTGCCAGCTGTATTCTATCTCAGAGAGTGAGTGCTAAGAGCTTTACAGGCATTGCCTCACTTAATCGTTACAGCAGTCCTGCTCTGCTAACAATTATTTATTGAGAACCAACCTTGAATAAAAGAGTCAAAATCTTTGCCCTCTTGGAGCTTATATTCTAAGTAGAGAGACAGGTAATACAGCTAAAAATTATTCAGTAGGTCATATAGTGATAAGTACGATGGAGAAAAATAAAGCAGGAAAATGAGAAACGGCGTGGGGGGAGAGTTGCTGTTTTAAATACTGTGGCCAGGGGAGGCCTTACTGGTTCAATGGCATTTGAGCGGAGACCTGAAGGAGGTGAGAGCTATGCAGGTATCCAGGGACAGAGGGAACAGCAGGTACGTAGCCTGAGACAAGAGCATGCTTGACATATTCAGGCAACAGCAAAGCCAGTGTGTCTGGAATGGTCTGAGCAAGGGGTGCATAAAGGAGATGCAGTTAGGCCAATAGCAGGGGCCCCCATTGTGTGGAATCTGAGAAGGAGGAAGTATTACCCCATTTTACAGATGAAAAAACCGGGGCTCAAAGAATTTTGCCCATGTCACGTAGCTAGGAAATAACAGAGGCATTTTGAACCCAGGCCTGTCTTAATTCCAAATCTCATGTTCTTAGCTATTATGTGTGCTACACTAGAAAGCTAGAACATGGGTTTCATAGCATTCCCACTCTTCTAGCAAGTTATGTGCTACCTGGATTCAAATTATGTCCTACCTAATTATTATGTTACTGCCTCAACCACAGAGAATTACAATTAAAGAATCCTAGAATTTTAGACCCAAGTAGAACGCTGAGGATTATTGCGACAAATTTTACACATTTTTTATAGTTCTGAATGGTCTTTTTTTGTTTGTTTGTTTGTAAGGAAGATTGGCCCTGAGCTAGCATCTGTGCCCATCTTCCTCTATTTTGCATGTGGGACACCGCCACAGCATGGCTTGATGAGCAGTGTGCAGGTCCGTGCCCGGGATCCGAACCTATGAACCCCAGGCTGCTGAAGTGGAGCGCATGAACTTAACCACTACGTCACAGGGCCAGCCCCAATGGGTTTGTATTTTTAAGACCCGTTGATGTCTTCCCACTGCTCATACTTTCGGTTTCTTAATTTTTTAAATGGGTTATACATGTGACAAAATTTAAAAGGTCAAAAGGTATACAATCTTACATACTTTACAATATCTTTAACTTAGTATAATCCACCCTGATCATTTATATGTGAGGCATGACAGAGGAAGAAACTGAGGCATGAAGAGTTGGTGCCCAGTTGAAGGCCATCTGTCAGTGGGGAAACCAGGTGCCTTATCCAAACTCCAGTGAGTAAGACGAGACTTTGTCTGTTAGAACACTTGTGCAAAAAAGAAGTTGGGTGGGTTTGTCCTTTGATGCCACTGGAATATTTTCCATCTTTTTGCTTTCTTTTTGTATGCCTGCCAGTCCCGCTGACAGATAAGGATCAGGGTTCAGAAAGTCTAACCATTGTGTCATTTCCCGGGATGGAGAGCCACTATCATTTGGTTCACATTTTTATTAAAATAAGATGAGTGATTCACTCACATTACAGGCAAAGAAGCTTTTACCAGGAAACCCATACTTTGAAAAACAAGGCGGATGGCTTTAAGGAACAGTAACTGCTAACATCCATTTCCTTTCCCATCCAGTCCCAAAAAAGTCAGACACTCTTCTGTCTCTAGCTGCCTCTTTCTCTTACCCACACATATACATATAATTATAGATATGGTACATTATCTATGCCCACAAAAGACAGAAAACAGCAGGAAAGACAAAGGTGGATTCATCTGAAGAGATGTATGTGTTTATATCCACCCCTCTTTCTGGTTCCTGCTGTTTTTGTTTCTTAGGTCTATTTTTTTAGTTGATGGGTAGCCGTAAATCCATCATCATTGGTGGAAGTTAGTGGATTCTGACGAGAGAACAGGCTGTGGTCTTTATAAATACGCCTACATGCTGGCACCAGCTTTCTCCTGCTCACACAATCATCGAGAACCAGGGAACTTAGGTTGTTTTTTTATTTTTAATCTGTCTTGGTTCAGCTCCCCCTCAATGAGTAACTCTGTAAGCCACTGCTTCTTTTTATATTTGTTTAGAAAAGCAGGAAAATGCATTTTAAGCAAATAAAATGCATAATCTGTTCCACTTCTTGTTTATGCTATGGCTACTTTGGACAGTGGAAAGCCCAGAGAAATAACTTTTATTGGTTTTTGTTTTCTGTGGCTGGCTTTCTAAGGCAAGTCCTCGTCAGATAGTTTTGCTGATAACTTATAAAATTCCATCCCAACTATCAGCCTGGTTTTAAATTAGAAAGGAAAAAGGTAGTTGGAAGTATCTTTTAGGTACATTAAATATACTTTTCTCTTGCTAACCTGTGTCTAGTCCTGTTAAAATTGCAGAGACAGGCTTGTAAGGGCTTAAAATATTTATTATTTTTATCTCTTCTCTGTTTTCTTATAGAGATTAGCAGCAAGTAACCTAAAGTAGAAATGGTCTGCCAGTTAGTTTCGGGGGCAGCAAAGAAGCCAGGAGCCAGATAGACTACACCTGACCCTGCAGCCAGCCTAGGAGAAGAATGATAGGAAGAGATGGAATAGCTGGTGGCAGATTTAAATATTAACAGTACAGTAATAATAGCAGTTGCAGCTAACATTTACTGCATTCTGATTATGGGATTCACTATGCTAGGTGTTTTTCATTCATAGAAGAAATAAAAGCAGGCTGAGTTCCCAGGGTTCCAGGGACCACGTGGCAAGAAAGAAAAGGACATCGCAGGGAACCGGGCTGTGTAGTCGAAAGAGGCCTTGCCCTGGAATGAGGTTTTTTTTTTTTGTGAGGAAGATCAGCCCTGAGCTAACATCCATGCCCATCCTCCTCTTTTTGCTGAGGAAGACCGGTCCTGAGCTAACATCCATTGCCAATCCTCCTCCTTTTTTTTTTCCCTTTTTCTCCCCAAAGCCCCGGTAGATAGTTGTATGTCATAGCTGCACATCCTTCTAGTTGCTGTATGTGGGATGCCGCCTCAGCATGGCCCAACAAGCGGTGGGTCGGTGCGCGCCCGGGATCCGAACCCAGGCCGCCAGTAGCAGAGCGCACGCACTTAACCACTAAGCCACGGTGCCGGCCCCCTGGAATGAGAAGGCTTGATTTGTTCCTGCCTCTACCATTTACTTGGTGATTTTTGTCCCTTGCTGGGGCTCGTTTTCCTTGTCTTTAAAAATGGGAATAATGCCATTATCCTCTCCCTGCCCTACAAGGTTCTTAGGGGATAAAAAGTGATAATGCAGGGGCCGGCCCGGTGGCGCAGGCAGTTAAGTGTGCGCGCTCTACTGCAGCGACCTGGGGTTCGCTGGTTTGGATCTCGGGCATGCACTGATGCACCGCTTGTCAGGCCATGCTGTGGCGGCGTCCCATATAAAGTGGAGGAAGATGGGCACAGATGTTAGGCTAGGGCCAGTCTTCCTCAGCAAAAAAAAAGGATTGGCAGATGTTAGCTTAGGGCCCATCTTCCTCAAAAAAAAAAAAAAAGTGGTAATGCATATGAAAATGGTTTGCATAATTATACAGTCTCTCTACCAATATGACTCATAGCACTTTTAATAGTGAGATGATAGAGGATCGGCACTGCGTTGATTATCAAGGAAAGAAGTGTGCACCTGCCTTCAGGCAGGAAGTCTGTTATTCACTCATCAATAAGAACAAAGGCAAGATAAAATAATCATGAGATAAGGAATAAGATTGTTTTAGCCACCTACTGGCTCAAGCTGGAGAACTTGGATGAATTGTGCCTTTTGTTATGCAGGTGCCATCCCACCTGTGTGCCTCAAAAGCGAGAGTAATCACCAGAGCAGGTACTGTTTATTGAATGCTAGCATTCAATAGCACTAGCTAGCTAGTCTGCTAGCACTTTAAATTTACTCTCTCTCTTTTTTTTAATCATTTCTTTTAATTCTCTCAAAAACTCTTCATGATTAGTATTATCATTATTCATACTATTATAATCATTAGTATTAGTATTAGTCTTCACTCTCATTTCTAATCGGCTTGCTCAATGTCACATGGCTAGTTAGCTGAAGAGCCAGGGTTTGGATCCTCGTTGGCTGATTCAGGAGCCTGCAGTCTTAACTGTGCACCATGTAAGACCCATGTAGGGGTTAGGGCCAGAGATTTTTAAACGTCCTCTGTAGAGCCCTAGAGTTTTAAAGCAGTGCCTCAGACTTTCTCTCCCAGCCACCTCATCCCCCGCACCTCTACCCTGGGTGGGTGAGGGCTATTGAGGAGAAAGTTGGGTAAGAAAGGCTTTGTATTTATTTGTGTTATATGTGGAGGTTCCTTATAAGATTTCCATTGAAAAAAAGTATGTCTACTTAAATTTTTTTTCAACCCTCACATACCACAACTTCCTGATTTTACAGGTGAGAAAATGGAGGCCCAGGAAAGTTGTGCCCAGAATAATGTAGTTAGTTCTTTGCAGAACTCAGATCAAGTTCTTTTCTCTATATCATGATGTATCTCTGTGGTAGAACAGACTTCCCCCCCGTAAAACAACAGGAATGCCCTCATTCTGGCCATAAACACCCATGTAAGAAAATTAAAAATACTGCCTCTTTTTCAAAGGTTGAGTGAGGTATTCCAGATCCACCACCATTGAGAGGGCAGAATGTTCCCTCTCACCTTTAGTTACCATGCGGAGGGGTTAAAGTTCATTCTCCACCTGAGTTCTTGTGCCTGTTTAACCACTTCTGTTCAATTAAGAAGAAGAGTGTGGGGCAAGCCCCATGGCCTAATGGTTAAGTTCGGCGCTCTCCACTTCGGCGGCCTGGGTTCAGTTCCTGGGCGCAGACCTACACCATCAGCAGCAGCCATGCTGTGGCAGCGACCCACATACAAAAATAGAGGAAGATTGACACAGATGTTAGCTCAGGGAAAATCTTCCTTAGCAAAAAAAAAAAAAAGAACAAGAGTGGGTCACAGGAGTTTGTGACAGCACCTGCTTCTTCCTGGATGAGAATTACACCTTGACTCTGAGGTCTGTTTCAAAAGGCACACTCTATCCTCTTGTTTCCAAACAAAAACGTGAAGTAGCAACACCTGGTCGAGCTAGACTAGTTGGTCTCTGGATTCAAATGAATGGTGGTGCAAATGCTGGGCTTGAAATAACTTCCTTGACGGGCTGCTGGGCCCTTTGGGAGCTTATGGTGCCAAGATCCTGCTCCACATTTTGGTGTTCAAAGCTGCTTCCCATTTCCTGAATAAATGGTCAGGAGACTGTGCCCGTGCCAGAATAGCTAACCCTGTGGCTACTGGAGAGAGGCTTTCTTTTCCCCTGGCGCTGGTTCCTCCTTCCATGATGCCATATGGCTGCCCACCCTGGGCACGTGCAGCCGGTTTTGTTTCATGTCTTCAAAGCTAAGACAGTGACCTCCCCCAGAATTAAGCCTTGCCTTGGTCCTCCAACTCTTAACAGTCCCATCATGGTGGACAGAAGAGAGAGCAAGACCCCAAGGGTCTGACTCAGTATAGGGGCTTCTTATCATGTCAGACCAGGCCACTGGTTCAGTCCCACAGTGGCAGCTAGGGATAGCCACGGTTAACCTAAAAACCTAATCAGATTGCCATGATGTGCCACACATGATCCCTGGGAAGAATTTCAGACCCTGATTAGAAATGCTCACATTTCTTTAAATCTTTGTATATTATAAACAGCTCTTGAGGAGTTGCTTTTGTTCATTCTAAAAATTGCCATGAAATTGTTACTACGTCTGATTTAATACTTTGCCTAGAACCTATATACTGGTCAAAGAGAAACAGTCACTTGATGTTGGCTTAGTCATAATAAAATATAAAACTAAGGAGTCTGGCTTTCTGCCCCTATTTGAACACACTGAATATGCTCTGGGGAGTAGTGAGTTGGCAAAGGATAGTGTTAATAATGGCCCAAGTACTTTACCCCACAGGTGTCATTGGAAGCCATTGCTTCTCATTCCTTTTGTAAGATTATTTCCCTTTCAGTAAACTATCATTTCTCTCCATTTTATAATATAAGACAACAGTGCTGTCAAAGAAGATGAAATTTAAGAACACAACCTGCTCTTCTTCTGGGCTTTGCTTGACAGGAACATAGCCCTAAGATGTTAGAATCTTCCTGCGACTTGTGGTACCAAGTGCTACATGGGGAGTGAAGCTGTCAGATGTCCTGCCCCCTCCCTCTCCTTGCCCCCACTCTCCCTCCTTCCCCCCCCCCTCCTTGGAGAGTAGCACTGAGGAGTATTTACTCAGCTGGGGACTGGTACCAAAGCCTCAGTGCCCTGGGGATTGAAAGGGGTGGTATGGTCATGCCCCGAACTATCCATGTCCTTCCGAGCATCTCTTGGCAGAGCAGCCTGGCTGAGGGTGAGTGTCATTTAGAATGAGCCTTCACAACCCCTGCATAAAAGAGCATAAAAATAATTGCAACTGAAAATTGGAGAGTCCACTCCTGGGCTGCGGTGTTCTCTGGCCTCTGTGGTGGTTCCTATTGAGATCATGCAGCCAACCAATTAGAGGCTGTTCAGTCCTCTGGGATTCCCCATGGCTTGGTAGCATTTCATTATCTCCGGTTCTCGTCCCAGCACTAGCTCCCCTGGCCATCAACATGTAGGCACTCACACAAATGAATTCAGACTAAACCCCATTACATCCTCCTTACTTTTGGAGCTAAAAACCCCTTGATTCAGGCTTTGGGGAAGGCTTTCTCTGAGTAAAGGACAAAGATATGGCCCTAGTTCCTTCTGTCTGGTACTCCTCCGCTGATTTCCTTTAGTGACCCTGGAAAAGGCACCATTTGCTGGGAAGAGCCAAAAGAAGAGCGTTCCCAGGAAGAGCTCTTTTCTCTCTCCTCTTTCTCTACAGAGAGAGATGCTCTCTCTGTGTAGCATCTGAGTCGACAACCACACATTGCTGTAGTTCTTCTGGGCAAATGTTGTGGACACACATGGTGGTCTGCGAGGAGTTTTAGAGATGACTAAGCTGCCCCCACAGAGCTTCAGGAATTTCCACAGCAAGAAGGCAGACCAGATGTAGACAAGACAAGAGAAGATCTTCCTCCTTCTTTTCCAAGAAAAGAGGAAGTGAGAACGAGTTAGCCCTTGCATATATTGGGCATCAGTAATTTCTGACCAGATTAATTTTCTTGGCCAAAATAACCTCATCTATCACTTTCTAGGATTAGAGTAGAGATAACAAACAAAATATTTTGAGTCGGGGCTGCTTATCTTGAAAACTGAAGTATTCATGCTAGAGCTGTAACAGTGGTAAAGTGAATTACTAGGAGGTAAACCCTAGGCTTCCTCTGATTTTCAAGGTAAAATTGGTGATACGTTTTTGTGAAAATAAATACTCAAGCTGATTAAATTGAGCACTTGATGAGAAGGTGCTAGGAGTCAGCAAGCCCATGAGATCTAGTACTCCTGCCATGATTTATGTGTTTTCTGAGAGTTATGGTACCTACCAAACAGGAGAGTTTCCATTTCCAGCACTTTCCAGCTGCTGGCATCTCCTCACACCCCCTAACTTTGTAAACATGTCTCCTGTGCCTGGACATTCCCCATCTCTGTGTTCACAGTGACCAGAACTTTGTGCCTCCAAATTTTCATCTGGGTCACTATGCAATGCATGTTTTTATTCATTCATTCCTCAACAAATATTTACTACTATGTGCCAGGCACTGTGCTAAAGGCTTTAGGTAAATCCAAAGATTCCTCAGTTTTGGGACTTCAAGTTTTAATCAGTTAATAATTATAAAATAATACTACCATTTATTGAGCACTTCACGAATTTTTCAGAAAAGCGCCTTATGTATAAATGACCTCATTTGATTTTTACAACAATCCCATTAGGTAGGTACTGTGGTTATTCACATTTTTAAGATAAGGAAGCCAAGGTTCAGAGAAGTTGTATAACTTGTCCAAGTCATACTGGTGGAAAGTATTGGAGCCAGGTTTTGAAGCCAGGTCATCTGACCGCCAAGTCTAGGCTGTGCACTAATACACCTGCCCTGCCCGACTGCCCTGCCCCTTTAATGTGGCCACCTGGAGGGGCTCTCTGTTTAACTTAGATACAAAGTCTGTCAGTCACCTGGCGTGAACAGTCTTATCATCAGAAGTCAAGTCCTCCGCAAACCAGCTGGATCCCACCTGCTAGAGTAGAACTTGGAGCTCGGCAGGCTTAGGTATGAATCTTAGTCCTCCCTCTTCCTCCTCCTCCTCCTCCCCCTCCTCCCCCTCCCCCTCCTCTTCCTCCTCCTCCCCCTCCTCCTCCTCCTCCCTAGCTCTGCTTCCTGGAGAAAGTAATCAACCTTAGTTAAAGAAACCCTAGTTTCTTTATTTCTAAAACAATAATGGCAAATACTAACAGCCATTGATGGGCCATTGTTCTAAGTACTTTCCATTAACTCACAACAACTGTATGATGTTAGTACTATCATTATTCCCATTTTATAGATGGGGACACTGAAGCATCAAGCGCTTAAAGGTCAAGTAATTTGAAATCAGTGGCAAAGCTTGGATTTGGACCCAGGCAGTCTGACTCGACAGTCCACGCCATCAGCACAGTGCTATACTGTGCTGCCTCTCAAGATATAGGATCAAGGGTGTAAACACCTCTGGTCCAGAGCCAGGCACACAGTCGATGCGACTATTGCAAGGTTTAGAATAAGAAAGTTTAACAGCTCTGACCACCCGCAGAAAGAGAAGCACCACTTTATGGAGAGTGTTCTGATTTTGATCTTATCCCAACTCCTTCTTATGTCTTTGCCTTTGAACTTTCAGGACCTGCTAGCTGAAGCTTTCCTAATTATGGGGGGATTCCTTTAGAGAAGGCATCTGTTGGTATACACCACTTAGCTTCCCTGCACCTGCCAGGACGCAGAGCTGCTGGCAGGTGGGCAGGGATGAGAAATGGCGGTGTAGCCACAGCACAGGTGTACTCATCCCCACCCTCCATGGCCTCCAGCCCAGCCAGGCTGTGGTGCTGGAGCTGCAGTCCTTCCTGTTGACGGTAATTAGAACCTTTCAGACTCAATTTCTTACATGAAAAAAATCCCAATTCACTTGCATTGTCTCCTTGATCCAGTTCACCTGGAGCTATTTAGTTCCTGCAGTTTGTTTGGAGGGGAAAACAAGCTCTTAAGCCTTCACACATTATGGCTGATAAGATCAAGGTGCTGAAAATGTTAGTTGGGTAAACTTTGGAGCCAGACTGCCTGGGTCTGAGTTTGAATCCCACTTCTACCTGTTATGCGTGCACAATCTGAGTTTTTGGGTCTGTGAAATGGGGATAACCGTACTGAAGACTAGATAAGGTAACACACGTAAAACCCTTGGAAGAAGAGTGCCTGGCCCAGTGTACATGTTCAATAAATGTTAGCTGTTGGTATCATCATCATTAAGCCCATTGGCCCTCAGCACTCCTTTCCCTCCCAGCCTGGGATCGTGCTCTGGGAAGCCAAGTCTCCCTCCTCTTCCCCAGGCTCTGGACCCTTCTCTCCTCACTCACCAGATTATTTCATCTCTCTAAGCCTCCATCCATGTCCTTATCTGTGAAATGGGACTGGGAATAATGGAGTCTACTTCATAAGGTTGTTGTGAAGGCTAAGTGAGCTAATAGTGACTATTCATCTCATTACTGTTATTCTTGAAGCACAAAGGGCTGCCTGGAAGGGCCTTTGAGACTTTGGAGAGCTCTAAGAGCCAAGGGGCCCAAAGTAGACACGAGCATTTAGAGTGAACTAATTCCTGAGTGTAAGCCTCGAGAGCTAGGGGGACTGTTGGCCTGTTCATCATGTAACACTGTGCCTGGAACCGAGGAGGCACATGGTAGTGTTAAAGGAACTACAGAAGAGTATTCAAAAACAGGTTTGGCTCAGGCAACTTGACAGAATTTTCCAGGCAAAACCATCCTAGGTGTTTAAGCGTTTAAACTCGGCAAAAAACACCCTCCTCTTCTCCTCTCCTGTCTTTGCCCCCAGGATTTAAAAACAAAACCAAAATAGCTCCCATTGTTTGGTGTTACGGGGTTCTAGACATTCTAAGTACTCTGTAGACATCATCTCTTTTAATCTGACTTCAGCTCTGAAAGGTTGATATCATCATTCCCATTTTACAGATGAGAAACTGAGATTTAGAGAAATTGAGCAATTCGCCCAAGGTTGCACGCCTGGTAAATTACAGAACCAAGATTTGAACCTTAGCCTGCGGGACAGGAAGGGGACAGCTCCCATTTGTTCATCAGTGGTCTGATTTTGGTACAAGTCTTACCATTCGCCATTTTCCCAAGCACACGCTGTACAACTGAGGAGTGTCTCCAAGTGGCAGATGCCTCTCCTTTGAAATCATCTGGCCATGATATCATCTAGCCACTACTTTAATAAAAGTAGAACTGCTGTCTTCCACAATTAAGGTGGCAAAAATTGTTTGTTTGCACTTTCATTCCTCTCTTTATGTGACTCTCTTCCTCACTTTACATTTGGGACAGTCAAGCTCCAGAAGTGGTGGACAGGAAGTATTCTGTTTTGCTGATGTATTTAGTATTTCCAAGAGCCTGTTGTTTCATTAGGGAAGTAGAAAATGATTTTTGTAAATCATTCTTCTGTCTTTGAGAAGCAAGTATTGAAGTACTTGAGTTAGAATATCATCAAGAACCTAGAGAGCCAAGGGTCTGTAAACCAAGAGGCTGATTGATTCCCAGCCTTGTCTTCCTTGATTAAATGTGGGGGTTACACAACTGTCTCTCTAGGCCTCTTGTTTTCCTTCACCCTGTTTATCTTCCCAAGGATATCTTGTAGGTAGTTTAGGGGATAAAGGTGAATTCCTGTGAAACACTTTGACTCCTGTAAAGAAGGTATCAGGTAGGGGCCAGCCCAGTGGCGTAGTGGTTAAGTTTGCACGTTCCGCTTCGGTGGCCCGGGGTTCACCGGTTCAGATCCCAGGCGCGGACCTACTCACTGCTCTTCAAGTCGTGCTAAGGCGGCATCCCACGTAGAAAAGCTACAACTCTACAACTATGGTACACAACTATGATACTTCTCCTCAAAGTACTGGGGCTTTGAGGAGAAAAAAGAAAAAGAGGAAGATTGGCAGCAGATATTAGCACAGGGCCAATCTTCCTCAAAACAAAAAAAAAGAGAAGGTATCAGGTACATCCACCAAAGTTTAGCCTAGAAAAGCAAGATTCAAAGAAAGAATTTTCCTTTATTTACTTCCTGCCAGAAATTACTCCTCTCTATACAGGGAATTCTGGTGTGAGAATAAAATGGAAACACGTTAGGTTCGGTGGCTTTTCTCCCTTCCCTTTGCCTTTCTTGTCCCTCACCCCAAATCTGTGAGACTAGGAGTGGCTATTACTCCTTCCCTTGAAGAACAAAACCTCCTATCAAGCTGTGCCCGAGGTCAAGCGAGTGAGGAGAGGGAAGTGCACACCCCATTGTGGCCAAGACGAAGGCCACAAAAGCCATCTTGATCCTTTGACCTACATTGACGCTGAGTCTGTTCCTTTGGTGTCCCTGACTTTGACAGTGTGGTTAGTCTAACTCTCTGCCCCCACCTTGAATTGAGCTTTGATGAAAAAGTAGTAGGAACCCAGGCCTGTCCCTGGAGATTTGGGGTTTTGTCTTGGAGAAGCATCAACCGAACTAGCAGGGGCAGGAGATCTGGATTCCTGTGGCTTGGGCTAACTTAGGTCCAAAGAAACCAAGTGCCTATGATCATCATCTTCATTCCCCAAATGTGGCCATGCCCTCTGGATTCCCTTCTCGCACTATTCTCCCAGTTAGGATGGCTTCCGGGTAGCTTGCTCTTGCTTTCCCATTCTCCTGTCCTTCCATATTCGAAATGCTTTGGTATATGGAGTATTTGCAGATTGCTGCTGCCTGCTGATCTAAAATCTTTTGGCTTTAGTACATGCAGTAACAAAACTACTTTTAAGCATCAGTGTATGTCTTCTCCCTGGGGATCCCATAAACCTCTCCAAGATTTGCCTCTCTGGGTTTTCTGCTGGGCCACAGAGCCTGGTCCTGGCTCATCTCTCCCAAAGCACTGCTTCTGTATATCAGGAATCATTTGGTTGCCTTGATTATATATCTTGGATCTTTTTCTTGGCTTCCTATAATAGGATGACCAGATTTGTGTGCAGACATCTAAAACAAGCCAGCCTGCGCAATACTGGATGACAGAGTAATAAGGTCTGTGGGTTGCTCTGCTGTATTCTCCTCCATACATTGCAAGGCTGAGTTTGCCTTAGTACTGCTTCCAGATATTCTGTGAATGATCTTTGGGCATGTTGTGGTGAATGTTACCATGCCAGAGAATTTCAGCAGATCTAACCAGCTTTGAAATGACTCATTCTTGCCGCTTTTTATGCACAAGGAAAACCAAACTAAGAAGGCTGATAAAGGAACCCCTCTTGTTCCCTCTTCTCACCTGACCATTTTTCAAACTAGCAAAGCTCCTTTGTCCAAAATGTTGTAGCTGGGTGCCTCCCACTCAGGAAAAGCTTTGTGGAAATACTGATCTTAAAATCTCACCCCTGGAGGTTAGCGGCTAGCACACCCTTAACCCTGATGCACCTTTGAAAGAGCAGCTCTACCAAGACTAGGTCTGAAGCCTCTGAAATGAGCAAAAAGAGAGCAGTGACTTCCCGTGCAGAGACCTAATGTGTTCCTCTCCATTTCCGCTTCAGATTTGCTGACCATGAAAGAATATCACTGTTTGCTGCAATTACTGTGCCCGGATTTCCCGCTGGAGCTCACTCAGAAAGCAGCCAGGTACGTCTCCTGGGCTCTTGAGGCCAACTCAGCCCTCTGTGGGCAAGGGCTTCTTTTGGTTTTTATACCTGAAATGTATACAAATAAATAAACCATTAGGGAGGAATAAAACCATTAGGGAAGAAACTGGCATTTGGAGAGGGGTCTATGTGGGATTTGCCCAAAAACGTAATACTCACTTTCTGCATTTCCAAAGGGAAGCCAAATGATCCTTTGTGGTTTCTGTGGGGAGCCTTAGGGTCTGCAGATAGAGTTGGGGGGTGGTGAGATGAAGAGGCAAGCACACACACACATACGTACACATACGTGCACACGCGTGCACAAAGAGAAACTCCTAGAGGATATTCTGAGAAAAGAAGGGGCAAGAGTTGGCAGCAACTTGTGATGAAGGGGCTTGAGGTTGGAGACTGGAAAGGCGTGAAGGTGATAAAGCCCAACTGAGGGAAGGATAAATTCTATTATTTATGCTAAAAGAAGGTTTTCAAGATTACTCCAGAACCAGAAACACTTGGCAGAAATACTTAGAACCCCCTAATTTCTGTGTTTGGTTTCACTGTCATTCACATTTTTTAACCAAATGAGGTAGTTGGACTGTGCCTCAGTTAACTTTTACTTATTTAACACAAAATCTGAGCCAAGGTAGCAAATGGAAGTATAGCAAAAATCGTGCTTTCTGAAAAATGCCAGAACAGGGGATTTTTAGGAAAATATTCTGTTATACCATACACGATGGATGCAGGGCATTATACATTTGTCCAAACCCGTAGAATGTACAACACCAAGAGTGAACTGTAATGTAAACTATGGACTTTGGGTGATGATGTGTCCATGTAGGTGCGTTGGTCGTAACAAATGCCTCACTCTAGTGGGGGTGTTGATAGTGGGGGAGGCTGTGCATGTGTGGGAACAGGGGGTATATGGGAAATCTCTGTACCTTCCTCTCAATTTCACTGTGAACCTAAAACTGATCTAAAAAAGTAGAGTCTTACTAATAATTTTTTAAATGGCCAGCTTCCCTAAATCATAATGAATGCATTTCCCTTCACTGTTTCATTTAAATTCATTTACCTTAATCATTTGACTTAATCCTTATAAAAACTGTTACTTCCCATTTTACTGAAGAGTAAACTGATATATCTCAATTTAAAAAAAGAGGAAACTGAGGCTTAAAGAGGTTAAGTATGTTGCCTGAACTTACTGATGGCTTGTCAGGAGCAGAGGCATAACTTGAACCCAGGGCTGCCTGATTCCAGAGGCTCAGCTCACCCTCCGCGCGCTTCTGCCTCCCTGTGTCATGACATCATTTCTACTTGGTGGTTTGACCCACTGAAACCAAAGCAGCATTGGCTTCACTGCATCAAGAACCGCCTGACTCCTAAAACGAGCCAACCATCTCCTCCGCCGACTGGAGAGCTGGGAAATCCAGCACTGTCAGCAGCGGACACACTGGGGCAGGCTGTTTTGCAGTTCACGGCTCATGAACTAATTTTGCTGATCGTGTGCAAAACCTGTTTAGTGATCACACACCCAAAATTTTGTAGATTTTTTTCCTTTCGTTGTTCAGTGGATTCTTACCTTCTCCAGTGGCAACCAGCCACTGGTAAAAGCTGTGGTTCAGGTTTTATAATTTTAACTCATCTGCTATCTAAGGGAGATTTAGATTTTTTTTTCTTAGTTGAAAAAAATGTGTGGGAGATTATCTCTTATAATTTAAAAGCAGCCACGTGGAGTTATCACCAGATTTCCAATTGTAGTTCTCCTTTGGGGTCGGGTCATTTTAAGGAAGATTCAGCCTCAAAATTTGGGGGGAAAAACTCAGCATTCTTAAAAATTTAAGATAATACTTAATAATAAAAATCAGCTATGATTTCTATATAGCTGAATAATAAAAAAAAAAAAATTCTCTAGGATCTCTAGAGAATTCCTAAAGAAAAGGAACCATAAGTGTGAATGTGTGTGCTCCGTGAGGGCAGGCAGGATCTATCCCAGGCTTGTTTGCTGCTGGATCACTGTCGCTTAGCATGGAACCTAAGACACATGCTCCGCTCCGTAACTGTCTCCTGAGTGAGTGAACAGATGAATGCATATTCCTTGTCTGGCATTTTATACATTCTAATAGTCCATGCTTCTGAGTAACTCTAAGAACGAAAGTCAGCACCTATATCCTATATTCATTTGTTCATTCATTTATATATTAATCAAATACTTCTTTTTTAACAGCTTTTTGGGATAAAATTCACATACCATCTAATTCACCCAAAGTATAAAATTCAATGGCTTTTGGTATATTCACATCCATGACCACAATCAATTTTAAAACATTTTAATTACCCCAAAAAGGAACCCTACACCCCTTAGCCTTTACTCCCCAGTCCCCCATCCTCCCCAGCCCTAGGCTATCACTAACCTACTTTCTGTTTCTATAAATTTGCCAATTCTAGACATTTAAAATAAATGGACCACATATAATATGTGGTCCTTTGTGACTGGTTTCTTTCACTTAGCATGTTTTCGAGGTTTTTTTCCATGTTGTAGCTCATGTCAGTACTTGATTTCATCAAATATTTCTTGAGTGCCGATTTTGTGCTAGGAGCTATTCTGCACACTGAGAGTACAGATCTGGTTCCTGCCCCTCAAGGGGCTTGACGTTTGGCTTAGAAGAGAATCTCTTGGGTACTGGTCACTGCCTGCCACCACTTTGTGACCCTTGCAAACAGTTTGATAGATGTAAGCACTGCAGGATTAGGGTAGAAGTAATATAATTCTCTAAAATTCACAGATTCTTACAATTATTGATACCAAGGGGCTTCTGGAGTGATATTCCCCTAGCTGTGGTCAGAAGCTTACCCCCTCCTCATCAAGAGGCCTACTGTTTGATAGAAACTTCAGACCTTCAGTTTGAGGAGGAGGAGGAAGCCTTGTAGCCAGTCCATGTCAACGGCAGGGTGAGGGAATTATGGGAATGCAAGTATAAACAACAGGCCCAGGGTAATCCTCAGGATGCTGGCTGTGAAATTAGGGATGAATTCAGAACTAGGGGCAGTTTGTTTTCTCCCCGTGCATGAGCATCAGGCTTCTGTGGCAACCCCACCTCTCCAATGCCATTCTGTCCCCCCTCCACCCCAGCTGGTGTGTGTGCAGAAAAATTGCATATATCCCAAACAGTGCACTCTGATTGTTTAAGCTATTCTCATTTTGTCCTGGAGGTCAGGATCCCAAGTTCCCCCCACACAAGCCCAGGCTTCTGACCAGAATGGCACATGGGGGTGGTTAGGCCTCCAAGGCAGTTTCTGTTGCCAGAAGAGGCACTGCCCTCTCCCGTCTCACTGCCGGGCTTGCTTTATTCAGGGCCCTGAGGTCTGGGGACAGGCTGCAGAAGGAGGCTCCCGTCTGTGATGATGTGTGCATAAAAGAATGTAATCCACACGCAGCTGTACGCCAGAGCCTGTTCAGGGCCATGGCGCCTCGACATGCGCTTGACTTATGTGCTGCAAGCACCGTGGCCAGGCCCTGGGGCGGCAGGTGTGCGCTGGAAACACAGGAAAGGAAAGAGCAAACAGACCCATGACAGCGCCCAGCCAGACATCCTCTCCACCTCACATATTCCTGCAGCAGTGGGAGGCGTTAAGTAATTTTACCCCTACATGCTCACCATTGCATCTCTGTCTCCATCCTCTATGGACTGGGAGGCTTTCCTGACGGTTAAGAGCATGCAGTTGGAGCCAAACTGCTTTTTTTTAAATTAATTATTATTATTATTATTATTTTTTTTTTTTTTGGTGAGGAAGATCAGCCCTGAGCTAACATCCATGCCAATCCTCCTCTTTTTGCTGAGGAAGACTGGCCCTGGGCTAACATCTGTGCCCATCTTCCTCCACTTTATGTGGGACGCCGCCACAGCATGGCCTGACAAGCGGTGCGTAGGTGCGTGCCCGGGATCTGTACCTGGGCTGCCAGCAGTGGAGCGCATGCATTTAACTGCTACGCCATGGGGCAGGCCCCTAATTATTATTTCTTATTGAGGTATAATTGACATATAACTTTATAGTAGTTTCAGGTGTACAACATAATGATTTGCTATTTGTATATATTGCAAAATGACGACCACAATAAGTCTAGTTAACATCCATCACCATACATAGTTACAAAATTTTTTCTTGTGATGAGAACTTTTAAGATCTACTCTTAGCAACTTTGAAATATGCAATACAGTATTATTAACTATAGTCACCATGCTGTACATTGCATCCCCAGGACTGATTTATTTTATAACTAGAAGTTTGTACTTTTTGACCCCCTTCACCCATTTCGCCCACCCCAAAACCCCTACCTCTGGCAACCACCAATCTGTTCTCTGCATGAGCTTGGTTTTGTTTTGTTTTAGATTCCACATATAAGTGAGATATTTATCTTTCTCTGTCTGACTTATTTCACTTAGCATAATGCCCTCAAGGTCCATCCATGTTGTCGCAAATGGCAAGATTTCATTCTTTTTTATGGCTGGATAGTATTTCATTGTGTGTGTGTGTGTCTGTATCCCACATTTTCTTTATCCATTCATCCATTGATGGACACTTAGGTTGTTTCCATATCTTGACTATTGTAAATAATGCTGCAGTGAATGTGGGGGTGCATATATCTTTTTGAGTTAGTGTTTTTTGGATAAGTACCCAGAAGTGGAATTGCTGGATCATATGGTAGTTCTATTTTTAATTTTTTGAGGAACTTCCATACTATTTTCCGTAGTAACTGCAAGAGCCAGACTTTTTTTGTGTGTGTGAGGAAGACTGGCTCTGGGCTAATACATCCATTGCCAATCCTCCTCTTTTTGCTGAGGAAGATTAGCTCTGAGCTAACATCTGTGCCCCTCTTACTCTATTTTGTATATGGGACGCCACCACAGCATGGCTTGATGCGTGGTACACTGGTCCACACCCAAGATCCAAACCTGCAAACCCTGGGCCCCCGAAGTGGAAAGCACAAACTTAACCACTACACCACCGGGCTGGCCTCAAGAGCCAGACTTCTTGAGTTCAAATCCTGGTTCCACAATTTGTCAGCTTGTGCCCTTGGGAAAGTTATTTAATTTCTTTGAGCCTCAGTTTCCTCATTTGTAAAATTGGAATAATAATAGTTGTAATAATTGAAGAAGTATGTAATGCACTTAAAATCATGCCTGGCACAGAGTAAACTTTCAGTGTTAGTAATAGTAGTCTTAACCTTGACCTATGAGAGCACAGGCATCATAGGGTTAGAAAGACCCGGATGTACATGGCCGCTGTGCCCTATTAACTGGATGACCTTGAGGATCTCTCTTAACTTCCCTAAGCCTTGTTTCTATATCTGTAAAATGTAAAGTCTGTAAAATAATAGTAACTAACTCATAGGGTGGTTGTAAGATTTCAACAAAAAAATATGTAAATTGCTTAGCGTATTGTAGACATTCAATAAATAATAGTTTCTTGCTGTTAAAATAACGTTGGCATTATTATTATTACCAAACTTTAAAAAAATAAATGAGAAGTTCCTGGGTTCCCTAAGGCAGTGCTTTCTGGCCTTTTTTCGCTTCACAACACTCAGAAAATAATATAGAACACAAAGTAGGGTAAAGACAAGACTGCCTGTGATTAGCCCACAGGCTCTGGCCTCCTCCCAGCTGGGGCAAGGGAACCATCAAACCTGTAGCCCATTCAAGGCCCAAGTGACACAGGGCCGGGAAGCTCCATCCCAAGGGTGAAGATTTAAAGCCGTAGTTCTCAAACTTGAGTGTGCATCAGAATCACCTGCAGGGCTTATTAAAGCACAGATGGCCCAGCCCCATCTCCAGAGTTCAGTGGGTCGAAGGTGGGGCTCAAAAATTCATAGTTCTAAAAAATTCCAGGTGATGCTGATGGGCTAGGACCACTCTGAGAGCCGCTGATTTAGAGCATTGCACGCAAATCTCATTCTGGCATTTTAAAATTGATTGCATTAAAAGGAATTACATTTCCTTCTCTTGTCATCTGAAACACTATTTAACTCACTTCTCCCTCACTGAAGGCCAAATTCCCTAGTGAGTAATATATGTTTAATAAGAAAAGCTCTTTTATCATGGTTTATGCTGCATACATATAGTGCTTCGAAAGCACGTACGCTCCTAAGGAATCTAGTTTTAGACATAGCAATTCACCTCGATTTAATAGAGTCACTTTTCGGCTGGTCCCTGTGCCACGAAGGCAGGACAGCCTAATGGTGAAGGACTCCAGGGCTGGAGCCAGACAGCGCTGGATTCAAATCCCATTTCCTTCCCTTACTGGCTTGTGACATTGAGCAACTTCTCTAAGCCTCAGTTTCTTCATCCGTAAAATGAAAATAATAATAACACCTGCCTTATAGAGTCGTTTTTAGGATTTAATGAGATAATGCTTGTAAAATCCTTGTCACGTAGCCCTTAAAAAATATTACCTATTTTTAAAAATTATAATTAGTGAATGGGGAGTGATGCTTCATTCCTGTATTCATTTTCCAAGTGTTCACTGAGCATCTCCCATCTGCCAGACCTCATGCCGTGCGCTGAGGAGACAGCTTTATGCCTTCGTGGTGTCTTTCTGTCTGTGTGCCTCTCCCCTGCAGCGTCCTTCTGCATAGATGTCCTCCCCAGATCTGACTTGCCATCTAACAGGATCACTCTTGCCCCGAAAGGTCTTTCACCAAAACAGACTATCCTCTCTTTCCCCTTTTATTCACCAAATATTTATTGAGTGCCTATGTGCCAGTCACTGTGCTTGTGGAGGGGCTATGACAGTGAGCAAAATAGATGTTCTAGCCCTCAAGGAACTTAAAAACTGATAGAGCAGCAGACTAAATAAATGAAGTGCCAGGTGCTACAGAAACATGTAAACAGGAGACCCAGCCTAACCTGAGGAATCATGAGAGGCTTTTCCATGAGGAAGAGATGTTGAGTTTGGGACCTAAAGGATTAGTAAGAGATGGACTTGCCCCATCAGCTATCTAGACTTCTAAGGCCATCATAATGAAGATAGTTTAGTACTAGAATAAGGATAGACAAATGGATCATGCTAGACAGGCCAGAACAGACCCATACATTTATAAAAACTTGATACATAAAAGTAGTACTGCAGAGCAGTGGGGAAAGGGAGGATTCAATGAGTAGTGGTGGGGCAATTGGTTATCCACATAGGAAAAGATAAAATGAGATCCCTGCTTCATACCATATTCAGAAGTCAATTTCACATGGATTATAGACCAAGTGTGACATGCAAAACCACAGTACTGGTGGGAGTGTTAATTGGTACAATCACTTTGGAGCAGCTTGGGCAAATCTAAAAAATTCAGAGGTGTATTGGTTATGAGGAAACACGCAGCATTGTTTGTAATAGTCACCCTTGGAACAATCTGCTTGTCCTTCTGCAGAAGAAAGGAGAGTGTGGTGTCTTCATACAGTGGAATGCCATACAGCAGCAAAAATGAATACAGGGAGACAGATGCATCATTACTGATAAATCTCAAAATATCAAGTTACAGAATGACACATAGAGATAGAATTTGAAAACAAGCAAAACAAAGCTAGATAATGTTTTAAGAATGTAGGTATTTGAATGAGTTATTTAGTATAAAAACATGCAGAGGGATGCTAAACCCCCAAGTTTCAGTAAACAAAGGCTAAGCCCCCAAGTTTCAGTGGTGATCTCTGAAGGGGGTGGGGGGACATAGTATGTGTATTGAACAGTATGTGTAATATTTTACAAAGCTTTTAAAAACTGAAGTGAGGATGGCAGAATATTAAGGTTGGATGAGGTTGGCTAGTGGGTACATAGGTGTTTGTTATGTTATTCTGTGTCATTTTCTGAAGTTTTAAATACTGCATTTAAAACAAAAAGTATGGGTAGGATTTAGGTAAGGAGCAGTGAGAAGGAAAAGCAGTCTAGGGAAAGGAAGCAGCCTGGAAAAGAAGCCAGGCTTTCACCAGTGATGACCTGGAGGAACTTCGAGATGCCAGTGGGCCTGGAATTTGAGGAGTTTGGGAGCTGGGAGAGAAAAGGATGGCCTCACAGGCCATGCATTGGGTTTGGGTATTTATCCTAAGAACATGGAACATTTCCCCCCTAGCTGTAAGGCTTCTTGGGAGGGACCAGGATAATGGGCTTTAAATGGCTGGGCTGGAGCCTTCGAGCTGTCTGCAGGAAAGAAGCGGCTGTGGGGGCCCATGCTTCCAGCCCACCTGGGGGCAGTTGCTGTACACTGATAATCACCAAGTGTGGGAGAAGGGACAGCGCCACCACAGGGAGGTGTTACTGCCGCCAGAGAGCTCAAAGCCAACTTTTTCTTACCAGGCGCAGCTGCAGGTAGTCCAGGAACTGTGATTAGAGTCAGAGAGACCTGTGTTTGAGTTACAGCTCTTTCACTTCTGCCTGTAACCTTGGTCAAGGTTCTTAATCTCTCTGAACCTCTGTGTTCTCAGTAAAGATATTCCCTGAGCTTAGCTCGTAGGATTACTATGAGAAGAAAATGAAATGACGGATGTGTAGTGCTGACAGAGTAAGCCCCTAATGAGTAGTAACCGTGTTGTTGTTGTTGTTATTGCCCACACTCTCTGGATCAAGCTTCTTAGGCACTACCGGGCAGGTGGGGTTTTGGTACCCTGGAGGTGCAGCTTGGGGCCAGGGGAGAGCAAGGACCCGGGCATCCCAGCTGCCTTGAGCGCCTGGACTTGTGGCAGCTTGTACAGCCCAGTCCAGAAGAGGGGCAACCCTAGCAAGTGTCCCAGGAAAACTAGACAGCAGGCTTTCTCTCCCACCTGCAGAAAGTAGCCGGGGTGTAGTTTCCCTCTCACTCAAGGTCGCAACGTTAAAACAGCCTGCCGAGGTGCGCTGGGAGCCCAGCAGACTTGGGGACACGCTTCAGCTGCACCAGGAAAGACACTGGCCATGTGACCTCCCCAAAGAAGTGCAGTCATGGAAAGTGGCTCCTCTTTCTGGCCCTGGCTAAGGCCTGGCTTCCCCAAAAAGTAGACTCGAAACAAGATAGCTAGCTTCCGCCTGAGAGCCTCGGCCTGGCTGGGTGCTGGCAGCACCTACTTCCTCTGAGCTATATTTTTATTTGCTATTTTGAGCTCTTCCAGCACCTTCAACCAGCTATAATACACTTACTGATAGCAACTAACACTTATTTTGCATGTTTATTATACACTAGACACAGTACATCATATTGACTCTCCACAAGAATCCTGTGAAATGGAAACTATGATTATCTCCTCTTTACAAATGAGGAAACTGAAGCTCAGAGAGAAAAGGTGACTTGCCCAAGAAAAGGTGACTTGGCCAGTGAGTGGTGGATCAGGGATTTGATCCCAGGGCTGCTCAGCCAGACCTGCAGGGACATGGGTACAGCTCGTGCCACTAGACCAGGGACACTGACCCTTAGGCGTGAATAGGAAGTTGGCGAGTCAGTAGGTTCCGACTGGAAGCTGTTACTTCCTTGGCACCCACTTAACTCTCAGCCAGCCAGCCCGCCCACCCCAGCTGTTGGAAGTCAGCAAGGGAGGGAGAGAAGGGCCAGCCCCCTCAGGATTAGCTCGGACCCTGCCAAGTGCTCTTTCTTCATTCCAGTCGCCTGCCCTGGTCTCCACCCTTCACATGGTTCTGCTCAGAGCCAGCCTGAACCGGACTGCCTTTACTTCTCCCCCAGTCCCTCTCTCTCGCCCTGAGGCCTGGCCTGCAAGGATCCCTCTGTGATCCAATAGATTTGTACAGACTCTTGTTGGCAACAGCTCCTGTTGGCTCCACTTCAAAGCATGGGCGGCCAGCCCCTCCAGGTGTCAGAAGCAGCTGGCACGTTAGCAGAAGGCCTCTGGCAGGAAGGGTGTTGAGTCAACCGCCATCAACTGGAAAACAGCACATGTGGATGACCTCGTCTCCAAGAGATTCCTGCTTGAGCCTCTGGGGGTGGTGACAAGTTTGAGTTCGGGGTGAAGGAGCTGTCTGTGGGATGTAAGGCCTACAACCTGGGGTTATCCTTGTCGCCAGAGGCAACAACACCCCTGTAGCTGCCTGCCTGTCTTTCCCACAGTCTGCCAAGAGTCCAGTGCCAGATACCCAGACCTTTCATGGGTCAGAGCATTAGTTTGGAGATGGACAATGCAGCACATGATGTTTCTGAAAAGCACCTTTCTGTAAGTCTTTCAGACTTTCTGTAGCCACAGTCCTCCAAACAGCAAGCTTTTTCCCCAAAACAACCAGCGCTAACAGGAAAAGCTGTTAGTTCTGTCCACCCTTGGGAAAACACTGTCAGAACTGGAAGAAGCTCTTTCATACTTTTGGGAAGTACATGCCTTCTGGCTTCTGCTTGAATATCTCCAGCGAACAAGCAGCTCACTCCTTTACAAAGCAGCCATAATCCCAGAGCTGGGCAGCTTGAAAAGGTCTTCTAGAGCCAAACTCTAGATCCCTGGACATCTCCCTCGGAGGCAGCCCTTCAAGGGTCAGGTCTCAGCCCTCACTTCCTCCTCAGTCTTCTCTTCCAAGCAGAAGGATCTAAATGCAGCCATTTGTCTGATAGCATGGTTTGCAGACTCTCCACCGCTCTGACCCCCTGTTCCGTGACTCCAGTTTATTTCTCTTAAATGGACTGACCAGAGCTGAATGTAGTGTTCAGATGTCACCTGGCCAGGGGCAAAGAAAAGGGCACTGTGGCCTCTCTTACACATTTCTCCATGCTCTCCTTCATTCAGCAAATATTTACTGATGGCCTACTGTGTGCCTGCACCATCCTAGACCTTGGAGTGAAGCAAGAGGCAGAGAGACAGAGGTGTCACCTGGGGGATCTGAACGTCTTGGGGTAAAGACAGACATGAACAGTGTGAGGAGGTCGCAGAGGAAGCCAGTCGCAGGGAGGCCTACCCTAGTCTGCAGTGGGGCAGGCTTCCCAAAGAGGTGCTGTGTAGGCTGCAACCTGAAGAACGAGCAGGCATCGGGTAGGTGAGGATAGAGGCATGAAGGGCGGGGAGCATGGTAGGTAGAGGGCCAGAGTGGCTAGCCTGAAGGGCACGAGGAAGGAGGGAGCGTTGGGAAGAACTGAGGATCAGTGTGGTTGGAACATAGTGAGGGAGCCGCCTGTGGCCTCCACTGAGTCTAGAGAGGTGAGGGGAGGCAGAGGGTGGGTCATGTGGGCTCGTAGCTAGGATGAGATTGGGGGCTCCTGCTAAGGTCAGGGGGAAGCCCGGGAAGGGTTTTAAACAGAGTTGTAAAATGGTCAAATTCACGTTTTAAAAAAGATCTTCCTGACCGTAGTATGGATACTCAGAAGGCGGCAAGAGTGGTTGCAGGAAACTAGGTAGGAGGTCATCCACTCGCCCAGGAAAAAGAGGTGGAGGTGGGCGTCGGATGGTGGCCGTGGAAGTGGACAGAAGTAGGTGGATTCACGAGAAATGACAGGACAGGATTGATAGGACTGGTGATTGATGGCTGTGGGGCGCGCAGGCAGGGAGTCTCCAGGATGTCAGGAGGACTCCCAGGTCCCTGGTGAGCAGAGTGGTGGGTGGTGTTGCTGGTAATGAAAGCCGAGATCCAGTTGGCTCTTGTGGCAGCCAGTCCCACTGCTTGCGATTAGGAAAACCCCTCTGCCTTTTGCACACGTGCTGCAGGGATCCAGCCACATGTCCCTCAGCAAGAAAGCCCCTGCACCGTCTGCCACCCCCAACTATCCTGCTGGTCCCTGCTGACCAGTGTAAGTTTCAGCCCACCAAGGAGCAGAGGTCAAGACCAGAGCCCACCCAGGGCTGCCCTGCTCCCACAGAGACAGCCACCCTTACGCCGGCGGGGCTCCTGCCCTCTGACGGCTGTGCTCTCGCGCTCCCCCAGCTGCCCATCTTACAGGAGGGTGCTAACGCTCACAGTCGAGGATGGCCCCTGGCAGAAAGCCGCGGGCCAGTTCCGAAGCTGGAAGGGCAGGTCCTGCTGCAGCTTCCAGGCCTCTCTGTGGCTGCGAGAGGAAGATGTTGATGGCAGTTGGCTTCGACACCCTGGTGTGGCAGGGCCTGTCTCAGGAGCATGCTGATTAGCAAGAATTACAACTTCTGGAATTAGACAGTGGTGACAGTTGCACAACTCTGAATAGACTAAAAAACACTGTACACTTTCAAAGGAGTTGAATTGTATCGCAATATAAATAAATGCATAAATAGATAAAGAAATAGTAAATGGAGGTTAGTGCTATAAACAGGAGCACAGGGTGCAGGTTGATAAACAAGAGAAACCAAGTAACGTCTTCACAGGCTGTGGCTGCCCTTCCTGGGGTCCTGCTTGGGGATCTTCTCAGGCTGGCGCTCTTCCGTAGTAATTAACTTCAGGCCACTCTTAGCTGTTCTTAGCTGTCTGGGGAGGAAGGCAGGAAGCAGAGGTCACTGGTTTCTCTCCTCTGGGCCTCTTCCTTCTCTGCTGAGCCTGGGAAGGAATAACTTTGGGTGCTGGTGGCTCTTCCTCCCTGCGTGCTCCTGGGAGAGCTAGCTCTTCCGCTGTGGTTTGGGTGCCACCCTCCCTGCCCTCGCCTCTCCCTCCCCATCTAGATGTCAGAATCCGGGCTTTGTGCATGCCCTTTTGCGTTTGGCCTGTCTGGGTTCTCAGGTTATGAGAAATGGGGGTAACTACTTGGCATGGGGCCCCGCGCTTGCTCCCACACGCCACTGATGGAAGAACCAGGGCGCCCTCCTGTGGCCTTCGGCAATATTGCTCCTTCCCTCCCTCTGGCCTTGAATTTTTTTCCAGTTGAAATTTTAATGTTGAACTCTGGTAGTTGAGGCGGATTTTTTCTCCCTCAAGAGCTACATGAGAAACAGTTAAGGCCTTAGGTGAGAAGAGGGCCCAGCCTCGTGGCTGAGTGGTTAAAGTTCTGCATGCTCCCCTTCGGCAGCCTGGGTTCACAGGTTCAGATCTCGGGCGCAGACCTACTCCACTCACCAGCCATGCTCTAGTGGTGTCCCACATATAAAGTAGAGGAAGATTGGCACAGGTGTTGGCTCAGGACGAATCTTTCTCAGCCAAAAAATAAAAAAAGTGAGAAAAAAGAAGATAAATTAGCCACAGAAACTAAGAAATAAAACGTTAGTGTTTGTTTACTGTAACTTTATTTTAAAAGAGGCAGTATGACCTAATGGAAAGTACAGAGCCTGTGGAGTCGAGCAAACTCACCAGCTGTGTGACCCTGGCAAGTTGACTTCTCTGAGACTTAGTCTCTTCACCTGTAAAATGGGAGTAATAACAAGACCTACCTCGTAGGGTTGTTGTGGGATAAAATTTAATCAATATAGGTTAAATACCTTGTACAGTGTCAGCCATGAAGTAAGTACCCAGTAAATGGTGCCTGTTTCCATTATCATTATTACAGCTAAAGACTAGATCTAGGAACCCTTTTCTCTCTTTGGGGAGATCTGAAACCAGGGCCAGCTGCCTTGTACAATCCCCAGGGCGCCACTCACGTTATATTCTCTCTAAAGCTTTCCCAGAGGTGAGCAATGTTGGCTCTGTCTGGAGCTGATCCAGCTTCAAGTTTGGGGACCCTCTGACACAGGGAGGTGGAGAGACATTTAGAAAAATACACAAGACAGCAAAATAAAACAATTTTTAAAAAAGAAAAGATAAAGCCAGAAGGGCCCAGTCCAAAACAGATGGGGGCCGAGCTCCCCTCCAGTAGATGAGTTTGGCACCCTGCCTGGCACATGGACGGAGCCCAGCAAGTGCTAATTTCCTTCCCTTCCTGTCTTCTCTCCGATGAGGCCCTGAGCAGAGTATGAATATGGCCTGGGTCGGATCCCTTTAGTCATCACATGGTTTTCTTCCTGGGGTGGGGGGTAGGGGGGTGCGTAGTGGGAGGGACGAGAAAGAGGAAAAACCAGGAGGCAGGCAACTTGTGAGAGTGGACAGCAAGGAGGAGCAGGGGCCGCAGTGGCATCACAAGACGGGGCGTAGCTCTGCACCCTCCTCCCTTGTCTGCCATCTGTGCCCGGGGTGGAGGTGCCTGTGGCTGTTCTGGCCCTTGGTAGCTTATTAAATCTCAGTACCACTTGCCAAGACCCCTGTAAACCTCTTGGCTGTTCTTTTTGCCTTTTCTGATCAGCTGTATTTATTCTGAACTAAATGGTCCTCACTGCAGGATAAAAGGATTTACTGCTTAAATATATGAAAAGAAACCTTGGCTGCATTACAGTTGCACCCTCTTCTTCCCCCGCCTCCCTCCCCATGCTCCATCCACTAGCTGGTGCCACAGAGACAGAACTGGGAGCCTGCCCTTGGTAGTACCTAGACACACACATTCTCTCTCATTTTCTCTCTTTCCCCCTCAGGATTGTGCTCATGGACGATGCCATGGACTGCTTGATGTCTTTTTCAGATTTCCTTCTTGCCTTCCAGATCCAGTTTTACTACTCAGGTGAGAGTCTTCCAGGGCCCCATGTGGCTCGTGTCAGGACCATGTCTCCCTCTCCTACCCTGTGGCCCTTTCCATCTGTGTGCCTGGCACACACCCTTCTCTCCTCCCCTTCCTTGGGTGGTGTGCTGCACCGCGGGTCACTAACAGGATGTCTAGTTCTTGCTGGTGGTCACAAGATTCATTCTGCAGAGCCTACTCCCTCAGCCTCCTCAAGACATAGAAAACCACAGTGCTTCCGGTCCACAGCACAACAAATCAGTTTAAATGATAATGACAACAACAGCAATACATGCTGTTATAACAATACATGATAAATCCACTATTTATTGAAAACTTACTATGTGCCAGGCATAGCACTAAGCACTTAAATCCTTGCAACAACCCTAAGAGACAGGTCCTTTAAGAGAGAAGCTTACCGAGGTAACGAGCCAAACTCGCAGAGCTAGTAAGTGGCGGAGCCCAGACGAGAACAGCGGGCTCACCCCAGAGCCAGTGCTCTCGGCCCCTCTGCTGTGTTACTACCATCGAAGGTCTCTGCCCTGGCCCTGACCATATGTGTGGGCGCACATCTTCCCATCCACACAGCTTCTAGTAAGCACACACCAGTCCTATCTCATACTCTCCCCTGCTCCCCATTTCACACCAGCTGTGCCCTTAAATCCCTTCTGGAATCAGGTGGAATAAAAATAGAAGAATAAATCCAAATGCACATCAGCACACACACAGCAACATCAAATGGAATGTTGGGTTTGGAAATTGCTGACTATGTCCATAAACAAACTTGTTTAAAATGGGCTCTTCCAGTAAACAGAAGGCTGTCCTTGGAGCCTGGACATGGCCTTCCTGCCAACTGGTAGCCCCAGCCAGCCCGGACCTCACTCAGGCGCCACATTTTGTTTCCTTGACGATAGCCCAAGGGCCTGGGCAGGCTGGGGCTGGAGCCTGGGGTCTGGCCACCTGCTCTTAGCAGCTCCAGGCATCTATTTCCCCTTTCTCTGAAGCTCCTGGGCCCTAGAGGAGGAGCAGCCAAGTTCGGGAGAACCCTTTCCCCTTACTGCCTCCCAGGCCGTCTCCTCGCAGTGCTCCCAGGACGGGGCACAGCGTCGGGCCCAAGCATCACTACTGCACAACAGTGTGTGTCAGGCAGCTGTGGACAGGCCATAGGTCACTGCTCACTAACAATGGCTCAACTACTAACATTTGAAAACAATTTCAAATGTTTATTAATTAAGTTAGCAGCTTGCAGGCTTTTTCTTCCTCACTGATGTTCCAACATGCTTTCTTGAATCAGGGAGGCAGGTGGCCTCACAAGATGGGGTTACCAGTGGGAGCGTATACATGTTCACTCTTTCAAAAAATATTTATAGCATTTAACATGTGCCAGGCACCGCGCTAGGTGCTGGGAAGGAAGACGAACAAGGCATAATCCCTGCCTTTGTACAAGGATCTTCCATTCTAGCAAGAAGACAGGGTGAACAAATAATTACACAGGAAATTCATCGTTGGGTAAGTGCTACAAAGAAGTACAGGGTGCTCTGAAAGTATGTAATGGGGGATCTCACCTACTCTAGGAGCATCTACCCAGAGGAGGGGACATGGGAGCTGAAACACATATTAGTGTCATCTCTCATGAGTGTGGTGGTCACACAAGGTCGAGGACTCCTGCTCCCAGGACACCATGCACTGAGCACAGAGGCTGGTGTGGAGCTGAACTAACAAACACAGAAGGGAGGACACAGTGAAGGGATGAGGTATGTCCTCCCTGCCTGACCTGTGGCCCCTCCACCCATGGTACCCAGAATTCCTGGAGAGCGTGGCTGCCATCTATCAGGACCTGCTGTCAGGCAAGAACCCCAATGCAGTGATTGTGCCAACGTCGTCCAGCGGGCAGCACCGCCAGCGGCCGACCTTGGGCGAGGCCGGCATGCTGGAGGGAGTGGAGGCGTCGCTGTTCTCCCAGTGCCTGGAGAACTTGTGCGACCGGCACAAGTACAGGTGAGCAATGGGCCCGCAGACCCCGCCTCAGCCCCAGGGGTGTTCTGATTGGTCCCGGCCTTCTAGGGGCCTGGAAGGCCATAGCACAAATTAGAGCAGTGCCATTTGCTCCAGACCAGGCTGTTGACTGAAAGGCTTCCCAGGTGGCTCACACAGGGAGGATTACGTCCACTTGGGCAAGACCAGCTGTAGGTGACCAGCTTGGCCCCCTTCTCCTTGCCACGAGATAGACTGGCCTTGACTTTTTAGAGAGAAGGAAAAGACATTCACTGTACAAAGAATTCACTGTACAGAAAGGGAGAGTTAAGCTGTCCTGTGTGGCACAAAGTCCCCTTACTAAGTCAGAGAAGCCAGTTTTGGCCTCTTCCAAGAAGAGGCTGTCACCTATTGCCATGTCCCCATCCCCTCCCTCCCACTGCCCCCTAGTGAAAGCACCAGTTAGTGAACATGCCAGCCCCTTCTGTCTACAATCAAGGCCTTGCTCCTAGAGATCTGCTGTGCTCTCTCAGGGTCTTAGGGCCCCCAAGGCAGGAAGTCCCTCGGTCTTGGCTTTGGGCACCTCCTAAGCCTGACATATGGATGAAAAGATGGCACTCAGACTTGCTGAGTATCTGTATTCTCCTTTCTAGCTGCCCACCCTTAGCCCTTGTCAAAGAGGTCCTAAGCAACGTTCAGAGACTGACCTTCTATGGATTCCTTGTGGCTCTCTCAAAGCATCATGGAATCAACCAAGCCCTAGGTAAGCCAGAGCTAGCTGTGGCTAGCCTCTCCTGCCCCCACCATACAAAGCCATGCAGGAGCTGGCCTCTGTTGGCAGACATGGTCCCATAGGGAGGGGGCATCACCGTCCCTGCCTTGACTTCTCAGGGCCAGACTCTGAGACCTAGGGAGCTGGAATGTGCACAAGACCATGCCCTCTTAAGCCTCTCACACTCCCGTGGTAAGGGACAGCCTTCCCTGCTGAGGCCCTGCCCCAACATGAAGCAGCCTCCCCAAGGCAGAGGCGTGCCCAGCCCCTCCCCATAGAATCCCCAGTTCTGCTTTGGGGAGTGGCCAGCAGGTTGGGCAGACACAGGGCTATTTACTCAGTGGCTCTGGAGATTATATATCAAAGAGACCTGAATCCCATTGGTAAACAGAGCAAAGGTGTGTCTGGGGAGGCCTTTTATCTCAGCTGGAAAAAAACAAGTCTGATTAATCTGAACGGGATAAAAAAAAAAGTGGGGAGAGGCCTGCAGTGGCCCAGTTTTTCCTGTCCCTTGTTTTATTCTCACTGGTTGGCCTCCTCCACCTACCTCGCTCTTCCCCCTCCCACACCCGTTGCTCTCCTAGGGGCAGAGCCACCAGGCCACCATCCACCGGAGCTGGAGAGGTATCCAGGTGTGTTTGGGATCCCAGCTTCCTGAGTCTCAAAGAAGAGACACACGGCATTCCCCTGCCTTGTGCCAGTTAAGGGAATGGGGTCAAGGGAAGGATATTCAACATTCTTTAAATGCCAGCCACAGTAGGCCAAGTACTGGCTAGATGCTTTAGAGCCTACACGATACAGAGCCTGCTGGGGGTGCTCTGGGGTACACGGGAGCACAAACTCCAGCAGGAGTGACTGAGGGCCCTCTCAGGCAGGATGCCACCTGGCAGCCTCGTTATTCTCAATCAGTGCTTAAGACATGCACAGGGCTGAGAACCCCTCAACTAAGTGATGTTGGTAGGCAAGGTCACCGGCTGGACGAGGACTAGAAAGGAGGCAAATAGGAGTCAGAAGTCAAGAGTAAGGGGGCGGCAGGTGGGATCTGCCTAGGTTTTCTGTCGTGCTCCTAGGTAACTGGCTGCCCGCCCTTCCTTTCCACCAATCAGCTGCTAGGAAGGAAAAGGAGTGCTAACTGGCATCTGGCTCACCGCCTGGACTAACCTCATGCCCTCACTTTTTCTAGGGCCTTTGAAAAGAACACTCACTCATTCAACCACTTTTATGGAGCACTAATGCTGGGTCGAGTGGGAGATAGAAAGAAGCATATGGTCTCTGCCCTCACCTGTGTCTCCAGTGTATGAAATAAAGATCTGGAGATACCTGGCTGCAGCCAGTTTCCTGCCAGTTGTGGCGAGGGGTTGTCCTGTTCCCTTAGTCCTCAAGACACACACACGCGCGCACACACACACACTGAGAGGCTTCTGTGGGACACAGTTTGAAAACCACTAACATAGAGCAAAAGGGGCCGGGAGGCATCATCTGGAAAAGCTTTGGAAAAGTCGAGAATTAAACTAGAGCCAGATGGGTCATTTTAAGATTGAGGCTTTCTAGAGACCAGCATTGTTAACTGCCAAATCTAGGTTCTGACCCGTAGTAAGCTCTCTTCCCTCGACAGGTTGCTGGTATCTTTCTGTCTGCAGGCTTCAGCTTCACCCTCCCTCCCACTCTTAACAGCCCTGGAGAGTATCCAAGACTCCCTCCTCTTACCTTGTCCCAATATCAGAGAATTACCTCCCTTAGTTTATAGCTGAGGAAACCGGCTCTGAGAGGTTTGTGGCAGAGCGGAGGTGGGACAGCGCCCCCTCCTGGCAGCTTCTGGCCACACAGAAGAGAGTTTGGTCTGATGCTGATCCAGCCTTCTCCTCTCACCCATGGGACCCTCCCTGGAGGAGCTGAGGCAGCATTTTTGACCATTCTGTCTCCAAAGTGGTGTCACCCTAATTTGGGGGCACAAAGCTAGATAATTTCCGGTCTTTGGGGTTAGCCTGGGCCATATCCTCTCTTTGGCTCCTTTTCAGCCCAGTACCTGGTTGCTCAAGGAAGAACTAAACCCCCAGCACCAGCTCAAAACCCACCATCTAGTCTTGGAAGGGGATTGCCCTGTTTCTGCAGTGACCTTGAGATGTGGGGATGTCTCACAGCTGTAGTCTCTGCCCAAAGTCGGGAAAGTAGGCAGCGGGGTTCACTAAATTTACCCAGCAGTACCCAAGACTTCCTGCCCCCATTGCGGTCCTCTTCAACTTCTTTTAAGAGCTCTTCCCCAAATCTCTTAGATCAGCCTTCCCAGGGTCAGCAAAAAGGCAGACGTGAAGGTGAGGGACATGGAGACATCTGCTGTGAATGGGGCTGTCTGACTGGAACATGGCTGAAGAACCCTCGGATTAAGTTTTGTGCCCCTCAATTATCTCCTAGGAGCTCTGCCTGACAAAGGGGACCTGATGCACGACCCAGCCATGGATGAGGAGCTAGAACGGCTGTAAGTGTCAGGTGGGAAGATGCCGCCCCCTTGTGGGAGCCAAACCTCAGTTGGACATGGCAGTGCCCCATCATGGGTCACACAGCACTTGTCCATAACACCCCCCATCCATCAGGGAAGGGTTGGGGCCAGCAGAGGCCTGAGGTATCCTGAGTCCTTTGGGAATACAGCCCATGGTTTCACCCAAATGCGAGAGTGAGTGTGGAGGGGCCGGCCTGGTGGCACAAGCGGTTAAGGGTGCACGTTCCACTGCGGCGGCCCGGGTTCGGATCCCGGGCGCCCACCGACGCACCACCTGTCAAGCCATGCTGTGGCGGCGTCCCATATAAAGTGGAGGAAAATGGGCATGTATGTTAGCCCAGGGCCAGTCTTCCTCAGCAAAAAGAGGTTTGGCAGATGTTAGCTCAGGCCGATCTTCCTCACAAAAAAAAAAAAGTGAGTGTGGAGGTCCTGGTCTCTGGACAGGAGGCATCTCGCTGCCCTCTGGGCTTCTTCCCTCCTTCAGGCTGGCCCAAGTCCCAGGCCTGGTCAACTCGGTCACTGCCGGTTCAGAGGCCAGCTGCCTGCCTTCCAGGACCCCTCCCCGGGTTGGCTCCCCCTGGAGACCCCTCCATCACATCCGCAAAGTGGATGCAGAGAGCGATGGCTCCACTGAAGAGACAGATGAGTCTGAGACTTGAGGAGTCTGAAGGGTTCTGTCTACAACACCCTGTAGCCTGCTCCCACCCAGCCCTTGGGACTCTCACCCCACCTCCTCTCCCATGCCTGTGCCATGCTGCCCTCTGCTGGTGAAAAGGCCCGATAAGGGCCCTAGCCCAAAGACCTACCAGAGGAGTTCTGATGATCAACCAAACCAAGCAGTGACCCTAAAAAGTTAAGAGCCTTCTCTCCCTTGCCCTGTCAGCCTTTGTGCTTTAGTCAGGCCCCAAGCTGACAGCAGATTGAGCGGAGGCCACGGGGAAAGTGACTTGGCCTCAGCTTTTTGCTGACAGCTCCCACATAAGGGTCATCTGACAGCAACTCCAGGAAGGGGGAGACCCTGAATAACCGTGCAGAGCCTTGCATGATCAAGGGTGACAATACAGTGATGCAAGTAATGGGAGGACACAGCCACTAGCCATGACAGGATGAAGGGTGGGCAAGATGACAATTTCACTTTCAAAATCTGCTTCAAGTCTCCTGTGTCTAATACTTAAGTATGTGAAATGAATAAAGTCCCTTGTCTGGTAAGTGGTGAGTCTAAGGCCACTAGACGGAGGAGGGGGTGAAGGGAAGGGGCGAGTTTGGGTTTTTGGTGCTCAGTCTCAGCTTTTCTGGCAGGACTGGGAGGTGGGGAGGACCTCTCAAGCCTGGAGACCTGCCTCAGATAACGAGCAGAGGGGCTTACCTCCTGCACATGACAGCAGCCTTTCAAAGGAAAGGTGCTCACAGCTGGAATGGGCCTTCAGAAAACAAGCTCACAGGGTTCAAGGCTGGGTTCCCATAACTTTAAAGACACTGGCCACAGGGCCGGCCCCGTGGCTTAGTGGTTAAGTGAGCGCGCTCCACTGCTGGCGACCCGGGTTCGGATCCCGGGCTCGCACCGACGCGCTGCTTCTCCGGCCATGCTGAGGCCGCGTCCCACATACAGCAACTAGAAGAATGTGCAGCTATGACACACAACTATCTACTGGGGCTTTGGGGGGAAAAAATAAATAAATAAATAAAAATAATAATAAAATCTTTATAAAAAAAAAAAAAGACACTGGCCACAAAGGGTTAGCACTGCAGAGCCTTCTGGCTAGTTTCATCAAACATTTGCCAAGCACCTGCTCAGGATCAGGGCAGTGGGGATGCAGCTGTGAACAAGACAGGCCTGAGGGGTCCAAGCTTCCAGCTAAGACTGGAGGAAGGTAAGGACAGGCGGTCTTCAACTTCCTGGAACGGGGCAGGGGTCCTCCAGAAAAGTAAAACCCATCTAGGGACGCAAGCAGAAGCAGTCTGCCTCCTCCAAAGCCAAAGAGGTCACCATCACCAGGCACATACATTTCCCTGGGCTCACCCCTGCCCAGCCCAGCCCCCCTGGACAGTTAGAGCAACTGACTCCCAACGCCCGGCAGTGCCGGGTCAGCACTGGACGTTCCAGTCCTGCCGAAGCTCCAGGCCACATGGTGAGCTCTCTGGGCCCACAATCATTTGCAACTTCCAGCTGATTGAGAGCAGTTCGAAAATCCTGGCACACACCAGAATCACCCGAGGAGCTGTTTACAGTGCATATTACCAAGCTCCAGTTTGGGATGGGGAACAGAAATCTGGATTACGTCCATAGCTGGAAGTCCCAGGTCCACACTTTGGAAATCACTGGCTTAGAGCCCCACGGCTCTCTCCACTCATCCTAATCATCCATCCCCAGACCAATGGCATACAACTATACCCTGAGGACGCCTGAGGTAGCAGAGAGATGTTCCAGGAGCCCCTAGAGGGGACGGGGCTGCCAGGCCAGGAGTTTACACACACACACACGTCCTTTCTTCCTGGATTTAAAAGGGTTCCATTAAGGTCTTGTTTTCCAACTCCACTGAGAACCGCGTCCCCAGACAAGCCTACTATTGGGGTGAGGTGCATGGCTGCTGAGCCTGCTCGCCTGCCTGCAGCCGTATGGCTCAGAGGATGTTAAAGGTCCAACTAACACCAGCTCTTTCCTCCGCGTGCAACAGGGTGGTGAGGTCGAGGCTGCACCGGACCTCGCGGCAGCACAGGGCCGAGGAGCCAGGGGCCTTTGGCTTTCAGAGAAGAGACAAGCTGGAGGCCCCGGAGAGAGTGCCCTCAGCTTCGGCAACAACGCCCTACCCCTATCGGTGGGAGCCCAGAGAGTGAGGCGAGGGGCCTGCACTGGGCAGGGAGGCAGGATCCAGAGGACACTACTTCACTCAGACCAAGAGGGGCCTGGGGCCCCATTGGGGATTTATTTGACACCACTTTGTTTCAATACAAACAGTCCAGAAAGAAAGTCACATCCCTTTGGGGGAGGGGGTTGGGGGAAGAGTGGTTTGTTGCTTGGGAGCCCAACCCTCAACCCACAGGGGGTGGGGTGAGCCCAGACTGCCAGCACGGCAGGGAGAGATGGCACCAAGGATGACACAGTGCCTGGCCCAGTGGCCAGGGGCAGGCCTGCAGCTCTGTAGGCGCCTGAAGCTCTCACTGGTGGGGTGCTGTCCAGGCCCCTCTAAGCCCAGCATGATGCAGAGGAAGAAAGTTGAGCCCCAGGAGCCTGCTTCTGTCCCTCATGTCCTCTGCTTCCTTGGCCAGCATTACACTCACAGCATCCGGAGCAGGGCACAGGGCAGATGAGACCCACCAAGCAGGGGAAGAAGGGACAGAGTCTCAGGAAGGGACAGAGGGTCCTGTGGTCCACAATGGATGGTACAGAAGGACTCCGAGACACCCAGGAGGAGAAGTAATCCTCCAAGTGATCACTGTAAAAAGGGGTGATGAGACAGAAGATCACTCGGGCCTCCAGTCTGATCCCAAATGAAACCTTTAGGTACCATGTCAAATTTCTAGCCCTTACTAAATAGGGCCCAGATGAAGGTCCTTCCCCTTTCCTGCCCTCTCCTGGTGCCCAGAAGAGGCCACTGGAGCAGCAACAGCAGCAGCCAGTCCAGAGCCTCCCTCCCCTGGGGGCTGGTCTACAGCAGAACTCTTTCTAGACCTCCCCACTGGTGCCAGAGGATGGGGGCCAAACCCCCAGATGACCTGGAAGGATCCTAGAGCCGGCAGAATAGCCCTACACTTTTCCCTCTCCCTACTTGGGGAAGGGCTGGACCCAGAATAAGCCATCCTGAGGGAACACCCCCCCTCCCAGTGCGGCAGGACAAGTGAGCAGCAGCTTTAGGGGCAGAATTGGAAGGACAATAACCTAGCACACAGAGGGGTGGGGGGCGGGGGATGAAGAGCTCCATCTGCAGGCAGAGGTCAAGGGCTAGCACTGCCCATCCCCTCACCCTAGATCCTCAAAGGCCACCCCGCTCCCACACCACACATACAGAGTATCAGTTCCTCCCCAGCTTCCACAAGGCAAGCATCCCTGCGCTGGGAATCATGGGGGTTTTGCTGCCATCACCACCATGTGCCTGAGCCATGAAGCATGGATCAGTAGGAACCATAGCGATCCTGGGGATGGGGAAGAAAAAAAGAAAGAGAGTCAGAGTCTCTAACCCACAACACCCTTCCCCCAACACACCCCGCAGGACTGGGGTACCCAGGGGAGGAATCAGGCACCAATCTCACCATGGCAGAGACTGTTTTATATTTTGTTGTGACCAGATCCCAAGGGGGAAGCCCTGCCTGATCTCACAGAAGCTGGGGCAGGAAGAAAAAGAGTAGTACAGGTGACAACACTAGGGGCAACATCAGTGCAGACATGGCATCACCTTAGGGAGAGGCCCAGCCCTGGTACCAAGCTCAAAGGAAGAAAGCTGCCCCTCCAGGAAAAGTAAATGCTCTTTCAGGCTGAGGGGCTACCCAGCAGCAGTGTCTGGATGTGGTGCTGAAGACCAACTCCAACACTGCTCTTTAGGCCCCTCCCACCCCAGCGCAAGCAGCCCCAGGCTCACCTGCAAAGAATTCATCACACCATTGGCTAGCACAGCCATCTTCCCAGCCACAGACTTGACACCCTGCTTAAACTGGGCGATGTCAGCTGTGGGGAGCACATTCCCCAGAGACACGCCACCTGTAAAAGCAAGGGGAGGGGTGACCCAGAACCCTGCAGGAAGCAGCCCTTCCCAGTCCACAGGGCCCTCCAGCCCTGCTCACAGGCCTCGCCCGGTGCCAACCACACCACTGGGGCCCTACCTGCTCCATGAGCTCCGTCCACGTCCCCAAAGAGGTCTGAAGAGCTGATGGCGCTACTGCCTGAGAGCTGCTGTAACCGAGACCTGGCTTCATACTATGGTGAAGAAAAGGCAGGGCCTGGGGATCTTCTGGCCAGTGACCCAAGAACTCATATAGGCCAAGACACCCTGGTGCTAAAGCCCAAAGGAGTAGCAGGGATGAAGCTCTTGCTTCTACCTGCTGCCTCCAGGCTCAGGGTGGACAACTACTTACCTCAGCATCCACCTCCCGCCCAAAGAACATGTCAGACGAGATGGCTTTGGCTCCTGCAAATTTCTGACGTGCTTCACTGGACTCGAGGCCTGAGCTCCGGCTTTCTACTTCCCTCCGGTTTGTGACTCTACAGGGTAGACATGGGACAGTATCCCTGACCTTTCCCATTACTATCAGACACCAAAAAATGCAGCACTGGCCCCATGTGGCTATAGCTCTGGGACTCAGGGGCCCTCTCGCCCAGATGAGGGCCCTCCCTTCTCCACATTAAAGCCGAGGAAGAGAGCTTATGTTACCTCTGCTAGGCAGCATGGAAATATGGTTTGGAGGGACCTAGGCATCTGCCCCAACCACTCCAGCTTCATCAAGGTTCAGGATGTTATGTCACTCCTGCTACTCTATCCCTAGTTACAACTGGCCTAACACTAGGGTGACCATATGTCTCCGTTTGCCGAAGGTTTATACCTACTCTCCTGGCATAATTATTAATACTACCCACCTTTTACTCTCAAAAGCAACCCAGTATGGATGAAAAGGCGTATGGTCACTCTTACCTAGCACTGATACACACAAACACTGGGCTAGGTGTTTTATAGTTCCATTACATTTAATCCTTCCAGCAGCCCTGTGGAGTCATTACTTAAGTCCCCATTTTACAAATGCATTATTTGCAGATAATTTATCAAACAATGCCCAGATTAACATGGAATAAGCTTTTAAAAAAATAAGTAAGATGAGAGCCAGAAACCCAGCTTGGGAGGACAGGAATGAAGCATAAAATCAGGCCCCTCCTTCCAGAGAAATGAACCTCGAGCAAAAGAAGCTCCTAGGCCTTCTGTGATGATAAAGCACAGCTCAAACGAAAGCCTGATTCCTGCACTGTCTAGTCCGGTAGCCACTAGCCACATGTGGCTATTTAAGTTACTAAAATGAAATTGACAATTCAGTGCCTCGGTTGCACCAGCCACATTTTAAAGGCTCAGTAATCACATATTTAGTGGCTACCACATGGGACAGTGCAAATACGGAACATTTACATCACCACAGAAAGTTCTACTGGACAGTGCCGCCCACGACCACTCCACCTTTCTGAGATAGGCCGGATGCTTGAGATGGTCACTTCTGGCTCCTTCTCCTCCATCCTGTCCATACCCCAGGAGGCATCTGTATCCCAGCGGGAACCAAAACTTTCCCCCAAGGAAAAGGGGTTGTCCTTGTACCTAGGGTGACAGTAGAGTGGCTCAGAGAAGCCTGAAGATGAACATGGTGACCAAGTCTGCACCCCAACAATAACCTTACTTTGGGGGTCCAGAGGCGAAAGTACCAACATCATCAAATAAGTCCAGCTGCGAGCGGGAAGATTTTGCACTCACTGGGGTTTCCTGCTCGATCACCTGCATCTCAGACAGCACTGAGTGGGAGACGGAGCTGTGGAGAAGAGCAGAGCCGCAGCAGGAGAGCAGTGGTGAGCAGTAGTGTCACGACACATGAGAAGAGGCCCGGTGCTGGCATAAACCTGGCTTCTCCTTCCCTGGGCACCACCAGAGCCTCCTTTCCCGGCCATGCACAGAGCTGGGCCGGACCCAGCAGAGAGTGCTGGGACCCAGGTCAACTCGAGTGTCGACACACCAACTCTGTTCTCTCAAAGCAGCGTTTCCCTGGCAAATGCCTGTTTGCCTGCTGTAATTTTAATAATAATGTGCGCCAAATGGTAGTGCTCTCTGTCCTGGAAAACAACTCCCAGACTTGCTGCCCTAAGAGCCACATCCTTCAGCAAGATGGCTACATACACACAAAAAGGGAAAGATGAAACATGCCCAGAACCAGAGAAAGGAATCTAATAGCATCAAAGGATGAGTTCTTAATTATCCCATCACCCCCGCTGCCCTGCTTTTTGTTTACAGGTGGCATTTCAAAGTACAGAGCCCCGCTTTATGCACTAAGACCTGGATCTGCTGTCTGGATTCCCAATGAGAAGAGGCCTTGAGTTGGGCAGCAGGACCAACTCTCAATGCCTCTCTTTCCTCCTGTGTCATGCTCCACGGAGGCATTTTAAGGATTAATTTCATTTAAATAAATTTATTTAAAAATATCTATAGCTTTTAGATGGCAGAACCCCAAGGAGTGAATATTTTGCAACAGAGCTTTAAATAGGGTGGGCTGGGTTCAAAGTAAAAGATTCTTCTGCACTACAAAAAAGAAAAAACAGCTGAAAAATGGTTCCTACCCTTTAACCCAGTAATTCCTGTGACCAAAACAGAGAAGGGGAGGAGACCTAAAGTCCTTTTTGGGATTAAAATGGTATGTTTCCGATTAGCTGTGGGTTACACTAGTAGCATACAGACTGAACAGGAATAACTTAAATCCACCTGGCACATGTTCTGAAAGATTACATAGAAATATCCAGCCTTATCTTCTTGCAGAGAAGTGAGCATAATGGCCACACAATCTGAATTTGGAATCAAATAGTTCTATGTTCAAAACCTAGTTGTGCCAATTACTAGATCCGTGGGCTTCAGAAAAGTTGCTTAACTGCTCTGAGTCTCAATTTTCTCCTCTATAAAAAGGGGTAACAACACCTCCTGCACAGGACTGCTGTGTTTAAGTACATTAGGCCAATGACAGAGCTCACGCCCCCCTCTAAAGGAGCAGCCACCACTCAGCACAAGCTAACTGTAGCCAGGATTGCTGGCCCCAGTGCTGTCAGATATGCCAATTTTCAAGCGAGATCAAAAATCTAGTATTACTCTAGAAATCTCTAGATGTTAACTCAGTGTAGAGCACACAAAATGCAAACAAGAACTGGTTTGTGGCCCTTGTTTTTAAGAAAACCACAGCAACACAAACCCAGTGGCCCTGAAACAGGAAGGATACCACCCAACCAAAGGGCATTTGAATGTCTGGGGGCATTTCCAAGTGGGATGGTGTGTGGCAGCACAAAGGGCATTTAGCAAACAGAGATTAGGGATGCTAAAAGCCCTGCAGTTCTCAGGGAGGTCTTGAAAAGCAAAGACCTGTCCCACCACTCAAAATGCCATTAGCCTCCCATCAAGAAACACCACCATAGTCTCTTCGATATATTGAAAGAGCACCTGATCCTATTTCATTCTTTCAACAAATACTTAGTGAGCACACACCTACTATGTGCCAAACACGGTACTAGGCACTTTAAGACAACAAGCAAAGCCATCTATTCAGCCCCAGAGGGAGACTAAACCTAGAACCCCAAACTGCTAGGAAGAACCTGCAATGGTTCCCAAAAGAACAATGGCATTGCCCGGCCACACCCCAAAGCTGAGCCTCACCTTCGGGATACCAAGCCCATGCCCAACCTCTCTGCCTGTTCTCGCTTCTTCCCTTCCAGATTCTGTAGCTTCTTCTCCTCCTTCTTACGGTCAATTTGGAGCTCCTGGTAGGCTAGACGCATGGAGGCAACCCTTGGAGGGAACAAACGTGTCAGAGGCCAGCATCCTTCGTGACCTGTCCTGCCTGCCCACCCAACCCCATGAGCTGGGGCCCTCCGGCAAACACTCACATGGACTCCTCGGCCTGCTTCTTGGCATCAGCCACCTGCTGCTCACGGAGCTTCTCTGCCACCTGGGCCTGTCGCTCAATCTCACTGAAGCTCTGGCTGCTCACCTTCTGGGCCCCTAGGCCTTTCTTGGCACCCAGCTGGAAGGAGAAGCATGTGACAGAGGCCTTGCCAACCAAAATGTCCTCCCTTCCCTCCCAGGCATTGGTACTCCAGCCACACCCACAAGGAAAGGGGTCCTTCTTTAGGGTAAAAAACAGGAGCCCAGTCAGCATGGTGAAGGGAGAACAGTGGTTCTGCTGGAGGGCATGAGGTGGCCCACACAACCCCAGCAGAGGCCTCAGGGCCTGAGGACAGCAGCTAATGCTGACCAGGATCAGAATGTGCCAAGCACTCAATGCGCATGATCTCACTGATTCCTCCCAGGAGCCCCTTGAAGATGGGCATCTTGACAGCCCTCCCAGATAATTTTCAGAGAAGTTAAGTCCCTCTGCCAAAGTCATACAGCCAGTTTAAGTGGTAGGGTCAAGGGGTGAACCCAGGCAGTGGGACTCCAGCCCCTAACCACTCTATCATACTGCCTCTCCCCACCTACCCCTTTCTTGGCTGCTGCTGGCTTCTTCTTGCCAATGAGGGAGGTTTTCAATTCTGTGTGAGAAAGAGGGTGCATGAGTGAAGACAAAGCGGGGTCAGAGGCAGCAGCTCAGTCCACACCATGCAGCTTCCCAGCAAGAGCATCTAGAAACAACAGCCTCAGGCAGGGGAAGGCAAAGCTGCCACCACCAGTTCAAACCAATGGCGTCGGGACAGTCCAAGCCAGACAGACAAGGTTAGGGGAGGTTACTGACTTCCAGCAGATTGAGACAAGAACCTAGACCTGTAGCACCAGACGGTCAAAGTCCCTGAACCAATAGGAAGATTGCTAGGCAGGGGGCTGACGCCAAACACCAGCCTCAGCTCCTAGAGCAGGGAGCTGGCGTACAAAGGGCTGGGCTCCCCAAGCCGCTGTTGATTACCTCTGGCAGGAAGGGCCCCTTTAGGTGACAGACACATGGACTCTGGAGAGAAACAGACTTGTGGCTAACAAGGGGCCCACCCCAGAGCCTCCGTATAGCTCCCACGCCCAGACGCCACAGTTATCTTCAGAGGCCTCCACAGGGCCCCACTTTAAACCAAACCATGCCAGCCTTCTCATGGGGTCAGTCTGACAGTCATTCTGCTGGCTTTCTGTCCCAAGCCCCAAGGGTCAACAAAACAAACCAAGGTCAACATCTGGATTGTTCACCCTGAACCAAGTCTGAAGGACACTAAGGAAGGAGAAGAAAAGTGCTGAAAGATAGGCCAGGGACTGACTGAGAAAGCACAACGTCACCTCCGGCCACGGGCAGCTCAGAGCTGTCCCCCCATCCCATGACATGGACTGGACAGGCCAATCCTGCCTCAGACCCCAGGGTGAGGTGTCCAGTCTCATGCTGGCCTCCCAACACTTTGGCTAGACCCCGCCCCAGCCACGGAGGCAGACCCCAGGCCTTGCAGGCCAGCCCACCCAGGTTCATCAATTCAAAGGGCCTGGCTCTAACATCCTGGCAGTTGACGATGCAGCCACGAATTCAATCCCAATCCCCACTCCAGAGAGGTCAGATGCTTGCTCTCCTGGGGCCTCAGTCCACATGACCAGGCAGCAGATCTGAAAACAGCCCTTGAGGCCCACCCCCTCCCAATCGCCCCACCCCTGCCAGCTGGCATACTGACCCAGAGAGGCTTTGGGTGAGGTGCCAAGCAGGTCTGTGTTGGGGCCATGCTCCGGCTCTGTGGACACAACAGTGGGAATCAGGTGTAAGGCTCAAAGCTTCCTGTGACCTCCCCTTAAGGGAAATGATGGGACAAGAGTAGGGGGCACTGGCTTTCCTCAGCTTGCTGAGGCCACCAAAAGATAAAAGGAATGCCTACCACTTCCTCCACGGGACTGAAATGAATCCCAGCCCACCCAGAGATACAGAAGACCTCCCACTCCTATTCCCTTGGCCAGGTGTCCCCTTCCTAGCCCCAAGTCCTCTCCCAGGACCAGGGCACTTGATTGGAATCCAGGCTCAACTCACGTGCCAGGCCACTGCTCTCTGATGGGGCTGGCTGCTGGGTCTCTGCTGGGTCAGTGGCTGGTGCATTCCAGGCAGGGGGCTGAAAAGGAGGCCAGATCACAGAAACCTAGATGAGTCATTCCTGACGGCAGGGAGCACCAAGAAACTACAAGAACTTTGGGGAAACAAGACCCTACTCCAAGCCCATGAGGTTACTGACTCAAATTATAGTTGCTATTCACTATGGAGAAAAGAAGCAGGAAACGAGCAGACACCTCCACTACCTACTTAGAGCCAGAGCCCATTCCTCTAATTTAATAACCACTAACCACTACTGGATACTTACCATGTGCCAGGCACAAGTCTCAAGGGTTTTCACATATAAACACATTTAATTATCACAACAAACTCAATGAGGTAAATATATCTCCACTTTAGAGACTGAGGTTTTGACAGGTGAAGTGACTTAGCCACCATCCTAGAAATGCTAAGTAGAGGAGCAGGGAATCAGACTGAGACAGTCTTACTACAGCACCCAGTGCCAGCAGAGGGGAAACCTCACAGCAGGGGGCTGCTAGGGAGGGGATCCTTTCATTGTCCCCAACCACAGTGCCTTTCATTTTTTGTGTGTGTGAGAAAGATCAGCCCTGTGCTAACATCTGCTAATCCTCCTCTTTTTGCCAAGGACGACTGGCCCTGGGCTAACATCCGTGCCCATCTTCCTCCACTTTATATGGGATACCGCCACAGCATGGCTCGACAAACGGTGCGTCGGTGCACGCCCGGGATCCAAACCTGTGAAACCCGGGCCGCTGCAGCAGAGCGCACGCTCAACTGCTTGTGCCACCGGGCCAGCCCCCTCACAGTGCCTTTCTTATAGGGAAAGAATCTGGGAAAAGTTGTTTGAGGTTCCTGACACCTCTTGAGCCTTCAAAGAAACTTCTCCTCCCTAACATCCCAGTTTACAGGGGTCCGTTCCTAGAGAGGGCCACACTGCATCCCCACTCCTGGGAGAAGGAAACACCCGGGCCTACCCAGCAGTGGGCCCCAGACATTCCCTGTCTGAGGTATCACACCAAGGCCAATGGAATCCACACCCATGATCGCAGAAGGCCTTGGCCTGGGTAAGTGAATCACCTGTCAGGAACAATAGTGGGAAACATTCCTTGTGGGCACTCACTTGAGTGTGTTCTGTGAAGAAATCAGAGTCCTTCTTCTCCGGGGAGTGACTGGAAGCACTACTCATATTGTCTATCCAAAGCTAGAAGAGAGAAGACAGCCTTGAAACACAGGGCTCTGAAGATTCCCACTCACCCCACTACCCCAGCCCCAGGGAATAGGCACTTACATCAGTGCCATGCCTAGCCAGGGCCGCACTCCCCAGCTGTCGGATCTTTTCCCGATACATCTGGGCAGCTCGGCTATTATATTTGGTGTTGGCATCACTGGCTGTGCATCCATGTTGGCGGAAGAAAGCTGTCTGGAGAGCAAAGAAGAGAAGAGAGCATGCTACAGGTGATTCTCCCCAAAGCAAAAGAGGCACCCCCTTACAACAGCCTGGTTATTAATTATACAGGATGATGTACTCTATTGATACCAGCAGTTTTTCATAGAAGTAAAGTTACTCAAAAATTCCTGCAAAGAACACAGCCTCCCACCCTCTGAGATGGCTGATTGAAACCCAGCCCTCACTCAACCTTGCCTGAGAACAGCGTGCCATACCCACTCTGCCCATCCTTCATCCAGGCCCACAAGACCTGGATGACTGCAGAGGCCCCAACTCCCCTGGCCTTTCCCCCAAAAAATCTATCCAGATTAGTCTGAATCTGAAGCCCCTTTGGGAAGAACAGTAAGCCATTTCCAAGTTTAGAGAACAGTGCAGGGTTGCTATAGGCCAGAGAACTCTCTGAACAGACAAACTGAGAAGGCCTCCTAAAAAGTCATTGTAAAATTAGTCTTTAGTACCCAGGCAGAAGAATGGGGCGGGAGGATGGTAAGAAGGAACTTTACCGCATTGGCATTCCCGCCGACCTGCATACACCTTAGCTGGAACCAGCTCCAGTTGGAATCCAACTCTGTGGACCTGTGTGCAAGGGCTGCGTGTCACCCACCAGCGGATACCAGGAGACCCTTCCCTGGCAGACCCAAACCTGTCATTTGGCCTCGGGCTGCAGTAGGCGCCCAAAAAAACATTAATCAGCCACCACCCTATTCGTCCACTCGACCCTGTCCAGGAAAGCTTTGCTCTTCAACTCATCTAGTCAAAAGAGTACTAATTATTTTCCAGATCCGAAAAGAGATGAAATTCTCAGGCACTCAAGCTTGGATTTGGCTTCCTCGTTAAGGACAGCCACAGTCTCACTTCAAACGTACTCGACGAATGTACCAGCAACGACAAGGTCAATGCAGCTAATTTCTCCCTCAAACTAACGCTCAAAGTGTCAAGTTTGACGGCCAAGAAAAAAGGGAGTTTTGACCCAGACGCGGAGATGAACCGCCTATGTGGCAAGGGGCTCGCACAGGCGGCTCCCTCCCGTGGGCGGCTACCGTACCCCCGGCGGGGAGGTATCCGAACACCGAATTAGGGCGGTCCCAGGCGACGCAGCCGCTCTCCCGTGCTGAGCTCACAGCCCCGGGTAGCAGCACACCAGGCGCACGGAGCCCCCACCTGACGAAGCTGAGATGGACGCCCAGGGAGCGGTGCACCCCCGAGCAGTCAATGCACAAGAAAACGCCGTATGGGATGCTGGCCCAGCTCGGATTCTTGGCGCCACAGTCGAAGCAGGCCTAAATGGAAGAGGAAATGAGCGATGATCAGGGTTCCCGAGTCGAGGCTGGGTGCTGACCCCCCAGGAAAACAGCCCACGTCGGCCCCTCTCTCCCTCAGGCCCCAGGGGAGCCAGGAGAGGCTTTCTCGGCTGGCGCAGACCCCGCGCGCCTCCCGCTCACGCACCTTGTTCGTCGGAATTGCGCGAAGCCTCTTAAAAAGAGTCTGGATTTCCGTCTTGCTCGGCTCCGCCGCCATTTTCTCTCCTTCCCAGACACCACCGCGACCAACAGGTCCCGTCACGGGCCAATCCGCGGCCGGGAAGGCGGAGTAACCGGGTTGGTCTCGGCAGTGCCCTTGCCGGCCGAGGGGTGGGGGATTTGTCCGATCTGCACCAATGAGCGGCCGGCGGAACGACGTGACGTAAGCAGCCTCGGACTCTGCATTGGTCCCCCGAGTCAACGCTGCGCTGGGCCGGGGCCAATCCGCAGCCAGGACGGGGCCAACCCGCAGCCGGGGCGGGGCGACGGCTCGCGGGCTAGCCCAAACCTTGCCGGAGCGCTGCCCGGACGTCTGGCTGTCCCCGGAAGGTGGAGCCAGTTCCCAGATGGCGCGGGCTGCGAGGCCGGGGACCGGGGCCTTAGCTCAGGCCAGTTCCCGATGGATGAGTAATGATTAACAGTCCTACCAAGCACTCATGGTCCCACTGGCCTGAACGGGAAGACAGACTGCCCTGGCTCCCGCCCAGCTCAGAATTCGGCGTGCCTCCAGCCTTGGCCGGCTTACACCAGGCCTCATCCCGAGTCCCTTCCACCCCAGGTTAGGGTCCTGAAGTTCCAGGGCAGGTACCAAGCTGGCAAACCTTGCCCAACCCCCGGCCCCATAACTCGAGGCCCGCGGACCTCCTCTCCCTCGGTGCCTCTCTCCAGATGCCCTCTGGAGGCCTGGTATGGGTGGAGTATCAAAAAAGACGCACACAAGCCTGACTGCTTTTTTTTTTACCCCAAGTTTAATACACACTAGAACAAGCCACAAAAGAGGGTGCTGCTAGCCCAGAACTACACTCACCCCAAGTCCACCCCAGGAACCCTAAAACACAGAGACCAGGTACTAGGTGCACGGCTCCTGGGGAAGCCCAGGCATCCCTGAGCCCTTCTGTCACCTCCTGACTCCCCCATCTTACCCTCAGCCTACACTCCGCTGGCCCTTCCCTACCAGTCCCTTCCTAGACGCAGGCCCCTCCCCTCCCTGGGTCCCAGGACTTCCTCCCTCCTCAGGGGACAGAGGGGCAGCAGCAGCACGATGGTTCAGGGCCCTCAGGTCCGGCTGTCCAGAAGAAGCTGGGCTCCGACTCAGGGTGGAGAAACATTGCAGACCGGCTGTGAGGGTAGGTCAGGCCCCCACACACTCCACGTAATTGGCAGGATACAGGCCAATACGGCCACTCTGTAACTGGCCTTGGCACCAGCCCTGCTCATCCTCCTCGCTCATCTTTAGCAGCTCCTCCCCTGGGGGAAGGGGGATAGGTCACTGCCAATGACCCTGGCCTGGCCCCTGTTCCTGCAATTGGGTCAAGGACTGAGGGGGAGGGGATAGTACGGGAGCCCAGCAAGGAGAAGAGACATGGCTCAGGCAGAGGGAGGTCCAAGTCAGGGAGCCACTCCACCCCAGACCCTGAATGCAGCAGTCAGGCCCCAGCTGGTGACCCTGAGGGGCAGGAAGACACTCTGACTCTGACTCCCAAGGGCTGGACCCAGAGCAGCCTACGAGTCAGAGAACTGGCCCTTCAGAAGTGGGTATCTGGCACCTCTTTTTCACATCCCTGTTCAGGCTAACAAAGGGGGCGGGGCAGGGGGCTGAAGCCTGGAAAGGAACAGGAAAGGGGTCCCAGGGTACCTGCTCGGAAGCTCAGCTCATCAGCTTCCTGGCCAGCGTAGTCGTAGAGTGCCCGCACCCGCACCCCGGCCGCAGCCCTCCGGGAACTCTCCTCATCTGACCACTCCTCCTCGTGCCCACCACTGGAGAGGGAGACACAGGCGCAGGCTCAGGGCACAAGGAACCCCTTGAGCGAGAGAGCCTAGGACTCAGGGCCAAGGGCTCACGCCCTGGAGGGAACCCTGGGAGAGGCCTGTGGGGAAGAACTGGAAGATTCTAGTCTGATCTCTGCCATGCAGGCCTGTGGGCTCAGATGTGCTTCCTGCCTGTGGGCTCAGGTGTGCTTCCTGCCACACACAGCTGACATGAGCAGTAGATGAAAAATCTGGAAAAAAACTGGAAAATCTAAACCAACATAGTATCATTACAACTACTAAGTAGGTCCTAAGGTCTCTGGCCCCGATTTGCAACCCACTTTGGGTGTGAAGGGAATGAAGGGAAGGAGACAGCAGAAAGGAAGGTAGGGCAGGGGTGTTTCCTTCCCACAGCTAGGTTCCTCACTCTCACCCTGGGGACCCCAGGGACTGGGGTGGGGGCACGGCGCCATCTCTTGTGGCCACGATGCTAGTCAGAGTAACCTCATCCGGGCTCCGGCCACCCTTCTCCTTCCGGCTGATTGTCCTCTGTGTGTCCAAGGACCACTCCTGTGGGGACAGTGCTTAGGGTCAGGCTGGGCTGGAGGCTGTGGTGGCAGCCAGGTCATCCAGACGCCCTTCACTTACTTCATCCCAAGCCCTAGCCTAGCCTCGCCTCCCTCCTGAGGTCCAGGCTGAGCCCAGGGGGAGCCCACCCCACCTCCCAGCCCCAGCTAGCCGGGAATCCGTACCTCAAACTGCGGCCAGTTCATGGCCATACCCGGCCCGTGGGTGCTACGCCACCAGCGCAGATCCTCTTCATCACTGGCTGCCTCGATGCTCTGATGCAGGTCACGGTGGAGTTCATGGAACCTGTGAGCCAAGGCACAACCTTCAGACTTGGAAGCCCTGGGTCCCTGCACCCCCCAATCTCATTCAGCCCAGCCAGAACCCGGGAGAGATGGAGGAGACCCAGCATTACCCCAGATCTCCACGCCCACCCCGCAGGCCATACCTCTCGCTGCTGGAGAGGTCGAGGTGCTGATGTAAGGTAAGCAGCACATCCTTGAAGAAGAGGAGCCGCTGGCGCTCCGCGGCCTGGCAGGTCTCGAAGGCCTGCTCCATGTCCTCCATGTAGCGTGGGGTGTAGCGGTGCAGCTCTGCCAACGTCTGCTCGTACTGGGTTTTCACCTGGGTGGGAGAGGAGGGCGCCTGGTGAGGGCGAGACTTTCTTCCACTCAGGACTCCGCTGGTGTTTACTGGGCACCTGCCATGGGCTAGACCCTGGGCGAGGCACAAGGGGCCATCAGTCCCAAGACCTGGCTCCTGCCCTCAAGGACCCCGCAGCCTATTAAGGGAGGTGACATTTGGACATGCAGCTTTAAGAGTCTGATGAGTGGAGATTGAGATGAGGTCAACCTATGGGGAGGGGTGGGAGAAATCAGAACAGGCTTCCTGGAGGAGGTGGAAGCTGAGCAGAGGACGGGGAGGATTTGGAAATGCAGAGCTAGAGGAAAGGGCACTCTGGCAGAGCAAGTAAGAGAAGACATCCCAGGTGGTACACGGTGAAAGGAAAGGAGCTGGGAAGGTCTCAACTGCTAAAATTATCCCAGTGCCTGAAATTGCACCGTTTCTTCCCCTGGGTAAAGCATCATCTTTTCTCAGGTTCCTCCTTTAAATGATAATGTGGAGAGAGGGTAGCAGGTGGGGATTAGAGCCATAAGAGTGCTGGGCACTGGAAAAGGCCTTCAGGAAGCCCTGAGCTGGGCCGGCCGTCCTGCGGCCTGTACCTTCTCGGCCTCCTTGGTGCAGCGTTCCACCCGCTCCTGCAGCTTGCGCAACTGCTCCTGGGAGACAGCACTGTCTGCCTTCGCGTGACTCTCCCGTGTCTGGGCAGTCTTCTCCTCCTTCCGGGCTGCATGGTAGCTCTTCTTAGAAGCCTCAACCTGGCATACACGGGGACCACTCTGGAGCCTGCATGCACGCCCTGGCCCCCTTCAGCCCCGTGCAGGCCCAGCAAGGGGCGTGCCTCTGATGCCCATCTCTCCCAGGCTCACCTCCTTCAGCCTCTTCAGCCAGGGTTTCTGGGCCTTGCGGAAGCCGTCCTCGGCAGCCCGGCTCTCTCGGAAGCCACCCAGCACAGGCCGGTGGAAGGCCCCCCGCTGCCAGGCACGCACACGCTCACTGTCCTGCCCTTGCAACTTCTCCCGAACCTCGAGGTGCAGCGCGCTCAGCCGCTCGGCCGCCGTGAAGAAGGCGTGCCAGGCCTTCTCCAGCGTGCCATACTGAGGGCCTGCAGGGAGGGACGGGGCTTGGGCCAGGCCAGGGACTCCACTGGAAACAAGCCCAACCCCTCTCAGTGGGTGCTGCTCTGGGTGCCAGGCACAGAAGGGGGACGCAAAGATGAAAATGATGTCAGGTGCTGATTGAACACCTACTCTGTGCCTTGAGATCTCACTGAATCCTTGCCTCATCCGCCACCATGAAGCAGTGTCAGGATCAACATTTAACCAGCGAAAACACGGAGGCCCAGAGAAGTGAAGTGAATTGCCCAAAGCATTCCAGCTACAAGTGGATCTGAGATTTGAACCCAGGTCTGTGACATAAACCACTACACTCTGTTGCCTCAGAGGGAAGAACCAGTGTCTGTCCCCGAGGAAGGCAGCTTGGGAAAGATCCCAAGCACCTGAGTCAGAAGGATTGGGCTTCAGCTCTTCCTAGCTGTGTGACTTCAGGCAAGTCACTTAGCCTCTCTGAACTTCCGGATTCTCCTCTAGAGAATGGCTAGAACAGGACCATCTCCATCAAAGCGTTGTTAGAAATATCAAAATAGGGGCCGGCCCCGTGGCTTAGCGGTTAAGTGCGTGCTCTCCGCTGCCGGCGGCCCGGGTTCGGATCCCGGGTGCGCACCGAGGCACCACTCCTCCAGCCATGCTGAGGCCGCATCCCACATACAGCAACTAGAAGGATGTACAGCTATGACAGACAGCTATGTACTGGGGCTTTGGGGGAAAAATAAATAAATAAAATCTTTAAAAAAAAAAAAAGAAATATCAAAATAACTCATGACCATACATTGCAAACTCCAACAGGACGACAGTGAGAATAAACAGGAGGATCTTCCCTCTTTAAAGGGAAGGCGACAAGAGGTGCAAAAAGAAGCCACCCTGCCTGGTCTTCCCACCCTTGGCGGCCCTCTGCTCCTGGCTAGGCCCAAGCGCTGGCTCACCCTTCTCCACGGCGCCCCTCCATTTGCGGGCCCATTCGGCCAGCTGCTGGGCATAGGCCTTCTCGATGCGGGCACGCTCCTGGAAGCAGCTGACCAGGTCCCCGCACAGCCGATGCCCATCCTCCACCCGCTGCACCGTCCGCCTGTAGTTGCCGGCCTGGGACACACACAAGAAGGGCAGCGTCACTGGGGAGAAGCTCCCTCGAGGGCTGGGACTGACAGCCAGGCTCCACCCCTGGACAGGTGGCTGGGCCCAGGGAGGGGTGGGCGTTTCAGTGCCACCCCCGAACCTGGGACCCAGCTGCTCACCTCCCAGAAACTGCCCTCTAGGGCCTCCCCTCCAGCGTCTTCCTCAGGAGCCATGGTGTCCCTGCAGCACGGAATGGCGGCGGGTTGGGGCTGTGGAGGGCAGAGGGGTAAGCGGGGAAGCCGACATACACTTTTGAGGATAGGAAAAGACCCTCTCCTATCCCTGGGCTTTGCCCCCACTGCTGTCCCCACCACCTAAGGACCCAACCACCAGAGCTAGGACTTAGCAGACAGGGGTCTGGAAGTCCCGAGGAGGGGCGAGCAGAGGGGCGAGGATGGCAGTTTCAAAGCTCCTCCTCTTAGCTGCGGTCTGCCCTTCCCCTCCACCTCACCCCGCATACCTGGGGCCTAGAGATCACTTCAGGGACCTAGGTGTCCACCTCTCAAAGCTGCCGCTGTGATTATGCCTTGAAGCTAACAAGAGCAAAGGAGGGGGTGAGGGCGGGGGCCTGGAGAGGCCAGGGTGGTGCCCAGCTCCCCCGATATAGCAACTGCTGTCAGAAGCGCCAAATTCCAGCCAGGAGAATGCCAGGCGGGTCACACGATCCAGCTGGGGATTATATGGCAGGCGGGGGTGAGTGGTGGGCAGAGGGCCCCACTCCCCCGACTGCAGATGAGAGAAGAGGACGCCTACCCCAGCTGGGGCCCCATGGCCTTTCCTTGAACGACAAGGCGACCCTTTACCAGACCAGGCCAAGTCAGAGGGTGCCCAGCCACACCCCAGAGCTCCCTGTGCTGGCAAGAGCAGACTGGAAGCCAGGAGGCCTGAGTCCTCTCTTGGCCAAGAAGCTTGAACAAGTGCATTTTACTGTCCTCAGCTCCCTCCAAAGATGGAAATTCCGCCTCCTGGTCTGCTTTTGTGCCAGGACTAGTGTAAGACTCAAACCAGGCAATGAGCGAGTATGTGATGGGCCCACCAGTCACAAGGAGACACTCATCCTGTTCCGCAGCATCCACTGAGGTCCCACTGGGCTCTGTGGGTAATGAGTAACTCAGCTCCGCCCTCAAAAGCCCAGAGTCTGGGGCAGCATGGGGGAGTCGGACAGGTGATCAGCCAGTGTTCTCCAGAATCACGGAGGAGGGCAAGGCAGATTCCAACCCCAGAGCCACCACTCCAGGGGCCAGAGGACATAGTAGCATGCGGCCGCTCCCCTCCTGCCTCTGGGCAGGGTCTCAGCTGTCCCCAGCACTGACTCAAGCCCCTAGAAGGAAATTGCTTCCTCTTCTGAGCAAACCCAAGGGCTACCGCTAGGCCTAGGAGGACAGCGTGTGTGCCCCTTGCCCCCAAAGCAATTACAATGCGCCCCTCCAAACTGATGAACCTCTCCCCATCCTTCAAAACTCAAATAGGCATCTTCTCTACTGTCACCCCCCCATTCCTCCATCCCCATTCCCACGGCCCCTTGTGACCCCTGTATATCCCCCTGGGTGGTGACTGACAGGACAGGATCTGTCCTCAGTCATTGACAGAGTTCCTGGAGGTCCAGTTTGTGTATCTCCAGGCACTGGAGTTAGTAGTTGAATGAAAAAACAAATGACATCCACCTGAAGACCAGGAAACCCACTGGCTATGGCAGCTGTGAGAAAGCTTGGCCTGAGTGGGCTTCCACCCCTCAGCTAACAGGAGGGAGAGCTCAGGCCAGCAATGGAGGTGCCTGGGCACAAGCAGGAGAGGGCAGAGCAGCTGGCCCCACCAGGGCCCTCAGCGCTTCACCTTGCTTCCTCTCAAAGTCTGCCCCATTTGCCCAGAAAGGACTCGCCAACCAGATGGAGAGAAACAGAGCTGCAGCTGTAAATCCCAGGCCCTTTGGAGCTGTCCCAGTCAGGCATCCAGGGGCCTGGGCCCCCTGCCTGCTCCAGCCTCCAGGCTCCGGGCTCCCGGGAGAGCTGTCCCCCACCCGTTCCCTCTCTCTGGCCTCAGAACAGAGCGAGCTGTGTGTGCAGGGCTGGCACTGCTCCCTCCGGCCTCCCAGAGCAAACACAAGCCCAAGCCTCAGGCACAGCCAGGCCCCATAGCCCAGGCTTGATCAAGCTATGGGGGTGGGCCCTGCGCCTTGGCCCCTGTTGGGAAGGGCCCACATCCTGTGCTCCCTGACCTCAGCAGAGACCCAGATTGGTCCCAGAACACACTCCGCCACAGGCAAGAGCTCAGAAAGCAGATAATGAACGCTCCTCAGCCCAGGGAGCCAGCACCTACGAGGCCCTGAGGAGTCTGCTGAGGTTTGGCAGGGTCTCCCCAGAGCTGCTTGGGCCAAGGTAGGGAGTCCTGGGGTTCAGGGAAGAACCCACTCACCACCTGAAGCTGGTAGGTACCCCTGTCCAGAACAGCCCACACCCTTCCCAGAAGCTGGGGGCATGCCCCTAGGAGGGAGCACTGCCATCCTGCCCTGCCCACCCTCTGTCCTGAGTCACAGGCTGCGCCCAAGGGCCTCTTCTCCCAGCAGCCCCTCCTGGTCGGCCCACAGCCCTAGGAACTGAAGGTACAGGAGGGGGCAGTCGGCTGGTCCAGAGAAGGGCACCAAGGCTAGAGCGGCTGGAACCAGCAGCCAGAGCGGCCGGGGAGGCTGGGGGAAGGGGTGGCGCGGGGGAAGGGGAGGAGGCAGGGCCAGGGAGGGGCATAACAAAGGGGCACTTTTGGAAACCCGACCTGCCGGCTGAGGTGCCTGCTCCCCGATGACGCACTCCAAACCTGGAGCCTCCACACCAAACCTTGGAGTCCAGGGGCTGCCCGTTTCCGGCCTCAACCCTTGTGGACGGCGCCCTTCAACCAGCCCCTCTGGCCGGCCTGGCGCTGCACAACTCGGAGCCCGTGGAGCCCACGCGGAGCGGCCGGGCCAGGCCTAGCCATGGAGGCTCTAGGACTTCTTGGCCAAACTTGTTGAACTTGGTCTCGGCGGGGGTGGGGCCAGGCGATCACCGCTGAGGGGAGGGGGTGCACCCTGCCTGGGCCAGACCGGCCGTGGACTCCAGTTGGTGGCCCCAGGAACTGGAGCTCTTTGCAGAAGGCGAGAGGTCGCCGGGGACCGAGGCCCCTTTTGGGACCCCCCGGCGGTTTGGAGCTTTTGAGGGGCCCCAAGGGATGGTGTGGCTCTCCGGCCCCGACGCCCCCTTCCCCCCGGCCGGCCAGGGCAATTGCGGGGTGCTCGGCGCCGCAAATAAGACACCCCCTCGGCTCGCCTACAGCTCTTCCCGTCCTCGCGCAGAGCAGGGTGGCGGGGGGCTCCCGGGGCGGGAGTCGGTCCCATTGCAAACTTCAGGAGCGGGAGGAGGAGAGGGCGGGCGCGAGCCGCGGCTCCCGCCGCCGCCTCCCCGCGGTCTCTGCCGGGCAGCACTCACCGCGTCCTCCCTGCGCGCCTCGGCGGGTGGGGGTCCGGCCACGCTCCGGCCCGAGTCCTGCCGCTCCCGGGCCGGGGCTGCCGCCTCCCGGAGCGCGCCGGGCCCTCCCCCGGGAAGCCCGGCCCTCGGCCCCGCCCTCTCCTCGCGGCCGCGGCCCCAACCCCAGCGGCCAGCGGCAGGGGCGCAGGGGCTGCAGGCATCGCGCCTCGCGGCGGCTCCCGGGGCGCGGGCCGTGGGGTCTCGGCTCCCGCCTGAGAAGCGCCAGAGCCGACTCCCTAGGGTGGCGCCGCGCCGCTATAAGGCGTCAGATGCCGGCTTTGCTCCTCCCCGGCCTTTGCAGAGCCTGGGAGACCGGTGGAAGCGGGAAGGGATCGGGCCTGCACGGGCACCCCTTGGAGGGCAGTTTAGGGGCTACACCGCCTTACATGTTTTTGCTGAGCACAGCTTTCTTAGAAGTTAGCTCCCGCGAGGCTCACAACCACCCCCTTGTAAACATTAAGATTCCCATTGTACAGATGCGGAAACTGAGGCTCAGACATCTTCAGCAGCTTGGACAAGACCTGTAGCCGGGCAGGACCGAGACTCCAAAGCCCGTGCCCTTTCCCTGCCGAGTCCTGCCTGCAAATCTGGGGGCGCGTTCTGAGGATTCGGTCAGACGTGTGGTGGGGGTGGGGCAAAAGCCATGAGCTCCAGCCCTCCGTGTTCTTATTCCCAGATTTTGTACCACGATTCATTCTTAAATCCCTTCGCCCCTCCACCCCCTGTGTCAGTCACCAGCTTTAGGAGATTTTTCCAGATCACCACGATCCCACCCCACCCTTAATAAATCCCTTCTCATTCACCCTCTTACCCCCGCCCAGGGGATTTTTCGGAGCCTGCCGGTCTGTTATTTATATCCACTGGAGCGGTCCAAGAATGTTCCGAGGCTGACCTAATCGCCACCTGCTCGGTCTTCCCGCCCCTCCTGTTGCCTCCCGGGGCGGGCGACCTGGCGGTCTTGCCCTCCGCCTGGGAGGCGAGAGGGGGCGCGGGTCGGCTGAGTCCGACGCACAGGGCGCTCCGAGGGTCCAGATGGCGCAAATTCTCTCGAGGTTGGAGAGCCCCCTGCGCGCCGCGAGGAGTGCGCCCCCAGGGGGCGGCGCGGCGCTCTGGGAGGCCAAGGGCCACGCGGCTCTCTCTGCAGCGCTTACTCTTCGTTCCCACCCTCTACAACCACCCCGCACTCCCTCGGGAGTACTTGTGCGCGGATTTTTAAACGCCAGCTTTAAAAATAGCGAAATTAGATTGTTTCTAAATCCGAGAGAAGTCACTGCCGCGTTCTTTATGCAGATAAATCCGCTCATAAAATGGGAAAAGGGGCCTGAAGAGAATGAATGGGGGGTGATTTCGGGCGGTAGTATTAGCTGCTGAGGGCTGACTTGCTCCGCGGTCCTAGTGGGAGGGCGAAACTACCTGTGGGCACACAAGACGCACCGCGAATCAAACCTGGGTAGTGGATCCTTGCCTTGGCGCTCGCAGGGTGTGTACCCGGCAGGATATGGTTTCTGAAACCAGTTTCAACACCCACTCTTTGTTGGGGCTTGGACGAGTCCCTTTTCTCTATGTCTCTGTTTCTACCTCTATGAAACATGACAGGTGGCTGGGCTGACCTCCCAAATGAGCCATGCTCCCCAGCTAATTAATGGTTGTTAAACAACTGCAAATGAGAGGAGCTGGGGTAATGTCTAATGACAGCCATAGTGTTTTGTATTATTTTAAATCAGTTAACATCCTACCTAGTGCCTAGGGGCCTCTGGGCACCTAGACAGAAAGCGTGAAAACACTAGAATGAAATTGATTACAGGAGGCACGTATTAAAACCCCATTAAAAATAAAGGCTGCAAGCCAAGCCATAGAGAGACACAGAAAACAGGGCTGTTCAATAGACCAGAAGGAGAAGGGGATGCCGAGTGGAAAACATCTGGCTTCCTTTGGGTTCAAATCTGGAAGCAGAAACCAGCTGATCTTAATTGCCCCTAAGTTACTATAGGGGGAAAAAATAAAGCAAAACCCAGAGCATACTGAGCTGCTTCAAAGGTGAAAGGAGACAGAGCTGCCCTTGCAAAGCCAACCCCGTTAGTGCTGCCCCCAGGACTCCAATTTCTGTGCTCTATGGCCAGAGCCCCTACACGCTCCCACGGCTCTATCAGTGCGGTACCCAACTCGAACAGAGTTCAAGATGAGATGCCCGAGGTCAGAGAGCTGGCTAGACAGAAACCTAGAGAGGCGGCTTGGCTCGGGGCACCAGTTGGCAGATTGGTCCAAATCCCAAGCTCACAACACTCACAGACTCACTCACCTTGAGCTTCTGGAGCGTCCTAACCACTGTGCCTTCATTTGTTTATTTACTGATTCATTCATTCATCCAGTCAAGAAAACACTTGAATTTTTGCTCTATGCTAAGCCCTACGCTAGGTGTTGGGAATACAAAGATAAATAAATCAGAGCCTTGAGTGTACGGGAATAATATAGTGTGGATATGAGGTACTATGGGAAAACAGGCAGAGGAGACCACCTTTCACCAGACCACTGGCTTGGTCTGGATGAGCAGGAATGAGTCATGTGGAGAAGCATTCTAGGCGGGAACACCAGGGTGTGCCAAGCCCCAGAGGTGTTAGCATATGACTTAGTGACCCAGCAATTCCACTTCTTGGTATCATTCCTAGACAAACATGTGTACAAGTGCAGAAAAAGGTACAAAGATGTCTGCAAATAGTATTGTTTGCAAAAAAGCAAAACCGGAAAAAAATGTCCATCAAGAGGGCAATGGTTGAATAACCTAAAGTTCATTCATGCTATGGATTACTCTATAACGCTCAAGCACAAGGTAGACTGAGATATGCTCTTCTATGAAGACCTCCAAGACACTGTTGAAGGAAAAAAGCAAACTGCAGACCACACAAAATATTCAGAGAGAATGAATATACACCCAACTGATTTTGGTGATTATCTCTCAGGAGAGATGTAGAATTGGTAAAGGAGATTTTTGTAATGTTAGAAAATTATCAATGAGAATGTACTTATGTGTAAATTGTCTAATTAAAATAAAGAGTTTTTTAAGGAGATGGGGAGTGGGTCTTATTGTCTAAAACAGTGCTGTCCAGGGGCCAGGCCAGGTGGTGTAGTGGTTAAGTTCACAGGTTCCACTTCAGCAGCCTGGAGTTCGTGGGTTCGGATCCTGGGTGTGGACCTACATACCACTCATCAAGCCATGCTGTGGTGGTGTCCCACATACAAAATAGAGGAAGATTGGCCCAGATGTTAGCTCAGGGACAATCTTTATTTTTTTTCCCCCTTTTTCTCCCCAAAGCCCCAGTAGATAGTTGTATGTCATAGTTGCACATCCTTCTAGTTGCTGTATGTGGGACGCGGCCTCAGCATGGCCGGACAAGTGGTGTATCAGTGCGCACTTGGGATCCGAACCCGGGCCACCAGTAGCGGAGCTCATGCGCTTAACCGCTAAGCCACAGGGCCAGCCCCAGGGACAATGTTCCTCAAGCAAAAAGAGGAAGACTGGCAACAGATGTTAGCTCAGGGCCAATCTTCCTCACCAAAAAAAAAACAGCAGTGCTGTCCAAATAGAATTTTCTGCAATGATGGAAACATTCTATAGTTGCACTGTACAATACGGTAGCCACTAGGTAAATGTGGCTATTGAGCACTTGAAATGTGGCTAGTGTGACTGAGGAACTGAATATTTAATTTTAATTAATTAAAAAATTAACAGCCACATGTGGCTAGTGGGGACTGTATTGGATAGTTCCGGTCTAGAATATCTGGAATATTGAGTTCAGGATGGGGTGGAGGCAGATGGAAGATGAAGCTGGAAAGATGGGTTGGAATTGAAAGGTGAAGATTTGCAAGGTGGGCTAAGGAGTTTGGACTTTATCCTATAGGCAGTGGGAAGTGTGAATGGGAGTGGCTAGATCAGATTTATCCTTTTAAAAGATAACTCGAGCTCCCTGCAGAGGGTAGATTAGAGCTGGCAGAGTTTGTATCCTCTGCAGGCTGCTGTGTCTCTCTCCGTGGCCTCTGGACATTGCCCCAGCATTCCTGACGGGCAGCTGAGTAAAGTATTCTGATTCAACAGCTATGTTTTTAAGATCTCAGGCAATCCCAGGTGGAAAAACTAGTCTGAGTTAATGAGAGAGGTTAACCTCAGCGGGGGAAGCTGTTTCTGGGTTAGAACGCAGGAAGAACAGCAGATGGATGGCATTAGAGCGAAAATGTGTAGCAGGTTTCAGAGTAGGGTGGATAGAGAAAGATTTTTCAGGGTCAGGAATTTGCCCCAGGCAGATTCTTTGGAAGATACCACGAGTTGCCACTGCATAGTTGAGATTTATTTCAGCTCCATAGGCCGGAGGAGGGTTCTGCTCAGGAAGGCTGCCCTGGTTCATGTGGGTCCTTCCCCGAAGTCCACTGGAGGCCTCCTTATTGATGATACAGTAGCTGTCATGGAGAATCCATTAATGTAGCTGAGTTTCAGGGAACACCCACTATGCCAGACACCATGGTGGGTACTTGGTCCTCTATGCAAACGAAGCAGACATGGTCCCTGACTTTGTGGAGTTTTCCACTAAAATCAAATAAAGGCTTGAATACATTACCAATTGTGATAAGTGTTTTAAAGGAAAAAATATATATATAGGGCTATGAGAGAATCATAGGAGGAGCATAATTTCAATTGGGGGAGGGTCAGAGAAGACCTCTCTCAGGAAGTTTAAGCTTCTCTACCCAAAAAGGCCCAAAAGAACAAAAAGACCAAAGGAAATGAGCTAGGTGAAGAGGGAGGCTAGGAGAGAGCATTCCAGGTGGAAGGTCTGATGTGTGCAAAGGCCCTGAAGTGGGAACTTGACTTTCTGGGAAGAAGGGTAGAGCGGGTAGGTGAATGAGGGTGAGAGGTCCAGGGTGAGGTGGGAGGAGCAGGCAGCGCCCAGACACTGCAGGCTCCATTTTATTCTGAGTGCAGAATTTAAGCAGGAGAGAGATCTGAGTGGCTTTCCAAATGTCGTGTGAGGAATGGCTTAGAGCAGAGGATCAGCAAACTGTGGCCTGGACAGCCGACAAGCTAAGAATGGTTTTTACATTTTTAAATGGTTGACAAAAAATTAAAAGAAGAATACTATCCTGTGATACATGAAGGTTACAGGAAATTCAAATTTCAGTGTCTATAAATAAAGTTTTATTAGAACACAGCCACAGGGGCCGGCCCCGTGGCTTGGTGGTTAAGTGCGCGTGCTCCGATGCTGGTGGCCCGGGTTCGGATCCCAGGCGCGCACCGAGGCACGACTTCTCCGTCCATCCTGAGCCCGAGTCCCACATACAGCAACTACAAGGATGTGCAGCTATGACATACAACTATCTACTGGGGCTTTGGGGGGAAAAAATAAATAAATAAAATCTTTAAAAAAAAAAAAAAAGAACACAGCCACACATTTGTTGACAAATTGTCTATGGCTGCTTTCACACTGCAATGACAGAGATGAGTCATTGCAACAGATATTGTATGGCCCGCAAAGCCTAAAATATTTACTCTCAGGCCCTTCACTCAAAAACGATGCTGACCCCTAGATTAGAGGGAGACAAGAAACAAAGGAGACCAATTAAGAGGTTGCTACAGTCATCCAGGGGCGAGAGGGCAGTGGTTTGTTCTAGCTGGTAGCAGTGGAGGCACTCAGTGCATGAACTGAAGAAGTATGTGGGGGAATGAATCGATAGGACTTTCTGATGGGTTAAATGTGGATGGTAAAGGAGAAGTGCATTTCAAAATGGCTCCCAACCTGTGATCCTGGATTCTGGATTCTAGATTAGGACATGAGTGGGGCACTTGGCAAAATTTGAATGAAGTTTGTATATTAGACCATAGTGTTATTAGTGCTAATTTCCTCACCTTGATAATTGTATTGTGGGTATGTATGATGTTACATTTGGGGAATTAGGCAAGAGTATATTGAAATTCTTTGTAGTCTTTTTGCAACTCTTTGTAAGTCTGAAATTATTTCAAAATGAAAAGTTAAACAACAAAAAGAAATGAAAACAAATGAAGTGAAAATGACTCTCTGGTTTTTTGCTTGAAGTGCCATTTACTGACATGGGGGAAAACGTGCAAGAGGCACGAGAAGAAGGGAAGATCAACACTTCACTCTTGGACATGTTAGGTTTGAGATGCTGAGGAGACGTCCAGGTGGATGTGTCAAGAAGGCGGGGCCGGGCACTATTTTGGACATCGCTGATGAGCCAGAGACTCAGAGGAAGGTACAGAAATCATGGAACTCAACCTCTGAAGGGGAGCTCTGCACCTGAGGTGAGGCAGGACCGAGGTGGTGGAGGGGAAGCATGGGAGTACACCACGTGTATGTGTCACTCTGCTCTGCACTGTGTCACCTGAGCCTCGCAACAACCCTCTCCAGTAGGACTTATTCTGTCCAGTTTACAAAGGAGGAAACAGAGAGGTGCTAAGATTTGCTCAAGGACACACCCAGGAAGTGGGAATGTGATGGCTGTCTGACCCCAACACCCGTGAACAATTTTCCCACTTGGTAATGCTGAGCACCCATGGCAGAGACTGGGTGTATTAGTTTCCTAGGGCTGCCGTAACAAATTACCACAGACAGACTGGGTGGCTTAAAACAACAGAAATTTCTTCTCTTACACTTCTGGAGGCCAGAAATCCAAAATGAAAGTGTCGGCAGGGCCACACTCCCTCCCCAGGCTCTGGGGGAGACTCTTTCCTGGCTGTTCTCCTAGCTTCTGGTGGCTGCCGGCAATCTGGCAATCTTTGGCGTCCCTTGGCTTCTAGCCATAACACTCCAACCTCTGCCTCTGTCTTCACAACATCTTCTCTGTTTCTCTGTCTGTGTCTTATCTCCTGCCTCACTCTTATAAGGACACTTGCCACTGGATTTAGGGCCTACTCGGATAATCCAGGATGATCTCTTCATCTTAAAATCCTTAACTACATCTACAAAGACCCTTTTTCTAAATAAAGTAACATTCACAGGTTCTGGGGATTAAGATGTGGGTATATCTTTTCAAGGACCACCGTTGGACCCACCACACCTGGCTAGAGGTGGCCACAGCTGTTAGCCTTGGAAATCTGGTAAAATACTTCTTGAACTTAAAAAGCAGGCTGCCGGGGCCGGCCCCATGGTGTAGCGGTTAAGTGTGCGCGCTCTGCTGCTGGTGGCCCAGGTTTGGATCCCGGCCGCGCACTGACCCGCCGCTTGTCAGGCCATGCCATGGTGGCGTCCCACATAAAGTGGAGGAAGGTGGGCATGGATGTTAGCTCAGGGCCAGTCTTCTTCGGCCAAAAAAAAAAAAAAAAAAGAGGAGGCTTGGTATGGATGTTAGCTCAGTGCTGATCTTCCTCATAAAAAACAAAAAGCAGGCTGCCTTTCAGAGTTTTTATTCATCCAGTTTCACAAATGTGTCTCATTGCAGAATGGATCAGCAGCCTAAATGCTGCCAACACAAATGTGGCTTGGTCTTCTCAACTGCTTATAATTATGACAAAACTCTCAGATTCCGGAGCCTTATGACACACGGATAGTCAAGCACAAAGCAGAATGTACAGTAAACATGTCTGCAAGGATGCCCACTCAGAGTTTGGCGTGTTGGGGAGGATGTGTGTGGATTTGTACCAAGATACCTCCCCCTACCAGGCTGTTGGCTTCACCAATAAGAACCACAGTTACCCAGGCAGCTCACTGCCTTCCTCTACAGGGAGAAACTTAGCTGGGGTTCCTGGGGCAAGTTTTTTGTCACATGCTCCTGGAGTTACAATATCATAGTAGGGACAGGAGCCAAAGCAGGGCAGTGGAGAGGGGAATGTAAAGGGATGTAAATGTAGTCCTCCAGGTCCCAACTAGCATGTGACTCATCCACTCATAGGGAACTGGCTTGGCCGTAACTACAGAGAGAACCATTTTTATTTCTGCCACTTGGATTTTGGCAGTCCTTGGAAGAGACCTCTGGCGTCAGAAGAGGGAGTAGAAGGCACTGCCAGAACTAAACCCCTGGTTTCTGATTCTCCGATCTGGCTCTTTCCGTGATGGCTATCTGACTGGTGAGAACTCTTGAGAACAGCAGAGAGCTCCTTCACCACCTTTATCAGATGTCATCAGTAAATAACATATTGCCAGGAGATTATATAACAACGTCTATTTGTAGAACACTTTACAGTTTGCAAAGCACTTTCACATATATGATTTCAGCACTCTGGCAATTGCCCTGCAAATCTGGCTGTCTGGAGAAGTTTCCTGGCATCCTGTACCTATGGTATGTCGTGACAGGATATTGATTTAGTCTGTGGATGGTGCCTCATCCCCCACAACAAAGACAGAAGGTGGGTTTTTTTTCTTTGGTATTTACACAGCTGTCTGACACTTCCAAAGCTACCCAAAATTGTGTTTTGGAAAATGGATACTATTCCCAGAGGGTAGGAATCGAGCCTTCGTTTAGCATTATTATGAATTTATTCATATTTGGGCATTTAAATATGTACTGCAGATGCCAAGCAACAAGGACCCTGGATGCTGTATTCAGTCTGTTTCCAATCCTTTAGGAGAAATTTAAACTTCAGTTCTTTGCAAGCTCTGCAGAATCCTTGAGGCTGTCATTTGCAAACCACTGGATGCAGTCAGTGTGTGTGGGAAGCCTGCACACACCATCCGAGTGGATTATGAGTGGTTTTGCAGACTCAGCAGAACATTTGGATCCATAGACAGCTTGATCAGAATCAGAGTCGTGTACCAGCCTGCACCAGGAAAATGATTTCTACTAAATGGAAACTTCCCACAAGGAGGCCAGAGGTGAAAGCTGTCACTGGTTTCGCTGCTTTAACAGCAAGTCACAGGATCACAAATTTTAAAACTGGAAGGGATCTGACAGACCACCTATTCCCTCCCCTTCATTTTATGACAGGAAACTTAGGCACAGAGAAGTGACACGATGGACCCAAGATCACATAGTCTAAGAACAATGCTCTTTCCACTGTGCTATATTATTCGTTCCAGAAAACACCTAAGCCACGTATTGTTTTACAGATCAAAGAAAGTGGCGTTATTTAGGGTCATGCTCATGGTCTGCCCAGCACAGTGTGAACACGAGACCTTGATTTGCTTCACCAGCAGCTTTTGAATGAACTGCCTTGTGATGCCTTACATCAAAAGTAGTGTCATAGATAGAACCAAAACACCTATAAACAGGGTTTCATGGCACAGCCTCCCCACGGCGTGAAACCGGAGTGATGCTGCACCGTTCACCTCATTATCAGATTAGCAGCATCAAAAAATACATATTAGGGCCGGCCCCGTGGCTTAGCGGTTAAGTACCCGAGCGCTGCTGCTGGCGGCCTGGGTTCGGATCCCGGGCACACGCCGACGCCCGCTTCTCTGGCCATGCTGAGGCCGCGTCCCACATACAGCAACTAGAAGGCTGTGCAACTGTGACATACAACTATCTACTGGGGCTTTGGGGGGGCAAGAGGAGGATTGGCAATAGATGTTAGCTCAGAGCCGGTCTTCCTCAGCAAAAAGAGGAGGATTAGCATGGATGTTAGCTCAGGGCTGATCTTCCTCACAAAAAAAAAAACAAAAACATATTAAATGCTTTTGTCCACCCTGCACCTGATGGTTCATCAGACAGGAATGGATGACATCAGGTCCCTAGGCAGCTGTTTGGTGGTGAAACAAAGTGAAACCCAGGGTAAGGATGCCCTAAAGCACAACCTGAAACAAAGCACGTTACTAGCATGTGCAAGGCAGGTTTCCACTGCTCACACGTGGTTTTGTGAATCCACCACGGAAAACTCCCCAGTCCTGGGGCAGGCCCTGTGGCCTAGTGGTTGAGTTCAGCATGCTCTGCTTCTGCGGCCTGGTTTCAGTTCCCGGGCACGGACCTACACCACTTGTCAGTGGCCATGCTGTGGTGGCGACTCACATACAAATTAGAGGAAGATTGGCACAGAGGTTAGCTCAGGGCAAATCTCTCTCAGCAAAAAAAAGAAAGAACGAAAAAGAAAACTCCCCAGTCCTAAAAACGGATTCTGGGGAAACCTGGCATTAAGCAGGACATGACCTTTGCTCATGAATCCATCATGGCTAATCATTGCCTTCCTGCCTTTCCATTTCCTTTTTTTTGTTTGTTTGTTTGTTTTTGTGAGGAAGATCAGCCCTGAGCTAACATCCATGCCAATCCTCCTCTTTTTGCTGAGGAAGACTGGCCCTGAGCTAACATCCATCACCAATCCTCCTCGTTTTTTTTCCCCAAAGCCCCAGCAGATAGTTGTATGTCATAGTTGCACATCTTTCTAGTTGCTGTATGTGGGACGTGGCCTCAGCATGGCCGCAGAAGCGGTGCGTCAGTGCGTGCCCGGGATCCGAACCCAGACCGCCAGTAGTGGAGCTCGGGCACTTAACTGCTAAGCCACGGAGCCGGCCCCTACATTTCCTACTCCCTTTTTCCTGGAGCACTCTCCCCTTCTCCCCTCCCCTCCCTTTCCTCAATCTCTCAAGATTCAGCTTAAGTGTCAACTTCTTGGGGAAGACTTCCTTGACACTATCTCTTCTTTACCCCACGCCAAGTTGAGTTAAAGTGTCCTTATCCTATGCCCCCTACCCCACCAGAGCCCAATGCTTCCTCTCTCACTAAACTTATCACACTCTATTGTAGCTGTAGGTTTAGTTGTCTATTAAAAGGCACACTCCATGGGGGCAAAGAGCATTTTTCATTTCAGCATTCCCTTTGACTGGAATAATGCCAGGATCAGAGTAGGTTTTTGATCAATGTCAGTAGAATGAATGAAATGTGAATTCTTCTGCCTGCCATTCAACTTCCCCCTTTATCTGGCCTCTCTCACTTTGCACAGATCCTCAATGTGGTCAATTTTCTCCTCTTCAAGCTGCCTCCTACCCTACTCATAAATGTCAATGCTCCCAAGCCAAACACCATCAGGGACTCTCCTATAGCTCAACTTCGAGTCTATTGCTCATTGCAACAGAGGATGCATACCATGGGGAATGGTAAACATCTCTGTAAGAAGGTATGAGAAAGAACTTATAGGATTGGCTTGTGTTAGATGATTTGGATAAGGGTTCAAAGAAGTGGAGCTTTGCTCTGGATTGGAGGCTGTCAGGAAATGGCGGTAATTCTATGATTGAGTATCAATACATCTTGTCTATAAGGTGGGAGGAATGAAGCAAAGCTAAAGCTGTGATTGGCAAAGAATCTGCAGTCATTCATATTAGCCAAAATAATAGGGAGATGTTCCATCATCTTTGTGATTTGGACAACGTTCATACTTTTGCCTGTGTTCAGACATGAGTGATCCCGTTTTTGTTGATCTCTCAGGGTCACACAATGGCCTTGTCTGGTGTAGATATTTTGTGAGATTGTTTACTTTGACAGAACACCAAGACCTAGCTAATAGTACCAGGCCAGCTGCCAGATGCCAGGGGCTGCTTTTTTTTCTCATAACCCACACCCATTCCTAACTTTTATCAAGCTGTTTCTCCTCCTAGGATGTTCTCCCTCCCCCAGCCAGCTCCACGAAATCCCATCCTCCCTGAGTCTTTCTTAAATACTTCTTTCTCCGTTGGATTATCTTTTCTGAATGCATCTAAATGTCTTGGTTGGCATACCACAATTTGGTACTCAACTGTGTTCCATCTTGAATTGTTTGAGTTGTTTCACATGTATTTTTTCTCTTCTCAGTAGGTTGTAAACCTTTTAGAGGTAGGGTCGTTTCTTATACTTCAGGATCCCCCAGAACTGAGCACCCTACTGAGGTGAAACTAATGGCCGGTCTGAGTAAGAGGGGCAGCTTGCTTCTGTAACACAGCCCTGAAAACACAGCTACAGGCCAGCAGGGGAGAAGCCACCAGCTTGCCTTTCCCACTAGTGGTTGCCATTTCTAACATGCTGGGCTGATCTTTCCACCAAGAAAGCATTTTCCAATTTTTCTTTTGGAGCATTCATTTCCTTCCAAGAGTTCTGTTTGTAACTGTCTTTCGTCCCTACCTGTCTGAAAGCTCCTCGAGTGCAGGATCTACCATTAATGCATTTTTGTCCCCTCTCACCCTCCCAAAGCGCCTGGCACCTGGCTTAGCCGGTGGAAGGAAAGGACCAGCTGTCCAGACTAACCCCAGCTCCTGCCGGGCTCGTCGCAAAAAGTAGGGTGCATCCGAACTGTCTCCTGTCGGGCTACCTATGAGGCTGGCTGCCTTGGCCTTTGGCTGAAGTCAGGGCACAACACCTCAGCCCCGTCAGTTAGCCTCACGCCCTCCGGCCCATGACTGCCCCAGGCTGCTCCCTAGGCAGACAGCAAGTTTGGGGAAACCTTAAAAAGGTGCGCATTTCAACCACTCTCCACAGAGCAGCTGAGATTCGACGGAGCTGGAGAGATATAAGTACTACTCGACATCTACAACAACGCTGGCCGATGAGAAGTACTCGCTTTCCTTCACAAGGAACCTGCCAGCTTTCTACAAAGCCGCTTCTCTCCAACTGTACCGGATCAGCCAATCACAAAGCTCAGGCGGGCGTGGCCACCAATTAGAAGGTAGAGAAGGTGGAGCCGAAGCCTTGATTGGCACCCGGTCTCTAGAGGACGCGCAAAGGCCTGGCAGCGCCGCGTCTGAAGAGGCTTCAGGTTGGGTGGCCTAGGGCGGGTAACCATCTTTCTTTCTGGCGGGTCAGCTGACTTGGACCAGCTCAGGCCCAACACGTAGGCGATACATCATTTCTCCAGGGAGCCGGTGAGCCCCTCCCCTGACACACTTCCCGTCTCTCCGCGCGCGCCCCCGCCCTCGCGGTGAGCCTGTTTGGCGGGAAGTTGGCTTAGTTGGCCTACCTGTGGCTCAGCGGGTTCTCTGGTCTCCGCCTTGTTTCTCCCCAGAGGCTTCTCAATCTTCCTTCTATGATCTCGGCATAGAGCACAGTACCCCTTCGCACGGAGGACGCGATGGCTCCCAGGAAACGCCCAGAAACCCAGAAGACCCCCGAGGTGGTTGTGCGCCGCAAGAGCAAGAGGAGCAGAAGCCCCAGGGAGCTGGAGCCCGAGGCCAAAAAGCTCTGTGCGAAGGGCCCCGGTACTGCCTGCGCCTGCTGCTTTCATAATGCTGCCATGTGGGGTTCTCACGCAGGAGGCTGGAGTGGGGGATGGGTGCTCCTAAATTCCTGAAGCTGTCCCAAGGGTTGGACGCCTCAGGCTATGCATTTTGTCTGCAGGTCCTTTGACACCCTAGAGTTTGGGCTTAACTCCCTTCAGGTGATGGCAAGAGGCAGATGAGCTCCATTACAACAGACACAACGGACTTGGCAAATTCCTTGTTTGTACCGGGATTTTTATACACCGAGGACCGCTTAAAATAATCTCCCTTGCCTGGTGGTGTGTGCGCGCTGAATTTCGATAGTCACGCTTGTTAGCAGTATGTTGTTGGTTTCAGCTGTGAGAGCCCTCCATTTCCTTCCTTCCTTCCTTCGAAACTCATTCTCGGGGATTTGTCCGGGCTTGAACCTGGGGCTATGAGGAGTGTGAGGGACTCAAAAGACTAGAGTAGGGAGTTGTTGATTAAGTGGTTTTTTGTCCATGAGAAGAAAGAATTTGGTTGTCAAGAGGCGGGATTCATAGAGATCAGATCCTCAAATACTTGTTGGTAATCCAGACTTGCTTTATTCCTATTCTAGGTGGATCTACCTCCCCAAAAGTAGCCTGGTTAATTTAGAGCCCTGCCAGACCCTCTGGATCCTGCTGGTTTTCAGGAGAACAGATTGGATTTGGGGACACCAACGGGTCACCTCTACATTATTTTAGTATAGGATTTAAAGATACTGCTTATCCCAAACAGTCACTTCTACTGTGCTGTCCTAAAATCTTTTTATTGTGCATTTTATGTGATTTTAAAATTGTCACCTGACCCTATCACGAGTTTCCAACCCAAACTGGGAAGAGTTCTGTAGTATACTTCATTGTGTTTTTCTTTGACTCATTTCTCAGGAACCCTGCAAGATCGTATATAATTTTGCAATGACTATTTTGGGGAACGGGCTGAATTCCTACTCACTATTTATTTCTTGTACTGGATGAGACTGAGCCAACTATGGAAAGGCCTTAGGAGGTGATGAGAGAAATTGGCCATGCTGAATGAAACAACAGGCTTTCTGGGATTTCAGCAGAAAAACCTTTCTTGAGTGGGTCGGAGAGGAAAATATGTTTGTTCTGCTTGGCAGGTTCTAGCAGAAGATTTGACTCAAGCTGCCTTTGGGCGGAGTTGGCTAGTCTGCAGGTCCCGCCACCATGCAGCAGCATCGTCAGGGCCCTCCACCAGCATAAGCTGGGCAGAGCTTCCTGGTCATCGCTACAGCAGGTGAGGCGCTTCCTGGCTGAAGTACTCAAGGGTTTGCATGGTGCCTTTTTCCTACTGGATGCTCCAAAGTTAGATGCTAGGTTGGTTCAGCGGGTTGTCAGAGTGGTCAGATCACCCCTATCTTGGTGACTGGCCTACGGGCACTCAGCCAGGTAGAAGTCCTATGCCATAAAGGTCCCAGCTGGAATGTACTCTGCCCCTTTGCTTTCGAAGGTTAGTTCATGTACTTTGCAAATATTTCCATGCACAGGGCCGGGCAGTTAGTTTTCCTTTGGTGGGAGGACTTGGCCCTGGGGCTTATCTATGGAGGAGGCAGAGATTGGCAGTTTATCCAAGACTTGGGTTTTAATTCATCTTAATTCTTTTCTCTCTGTGTCAGGGTCTCCAGCAGTCCTTTTTGCACTCTCTGGCTTCTTACCGGATATTCCAAAAGGCTGCCCCCTTTGACAGGAGGGCCACTTCCTTGGCATGGCACCCAACTCACCCCAGCACCCTGGCTGTGGGTTCCAAAGGGGGAGATATCATGCTCTGGAACTTGGGCACAAAGGACAAACCCACCTTCATTAAAGGGGTGAGCAGTTCCCTGGGCCAGATGATAGTGCTGAAGAAGTGTTTGTTGAAGGAATGAAAAGTCATCCAGTAACAAAGATGATTGGGATCAAAAGTAACCGTGGGTATTTTCAAACAAGTAAATGGTTGTGATACTCAAATCTTTATTGAATGCCTGCCCTTAAAATATTAGGTAGTATAAAATATTTACCACCCTCCAGTAAGTCACCACATGGAATAGAATCTAAGCCCCCTCTTACCTCCTTGACCTTGACTCTTACACTGCTGTCTCTCCTCACTTCCTATGCTTTAGCCATATTAGCTATTTCTATCCCTGAAACTGAGTCCTTGCACTTGCTGTTCCCTTTGACTGGACTGCTCTGTCTTTGCTCATGGCTGGCTCCCTCTTACCATTCAGGTCTCAGCTCAATATACTTTTTCAAAGAGGCTTTCACTGACCATTTTGCCTAAAGTAGCCCCCATCCCACCCAGTCACTCCCTATCTCATTACCTGCTTCACTTTTCCCCCACAATGTTTATCATATCTAAAATGTTTTACTTACTTGTATGTCTTTGTCCCCTGGAAAGTAAGCTCCGTGATGGCAGGGACCTTGTCTTTCTGGTTCACCGCTGTATCTCCAGTGCCTAAAACAATGGCGCAGGGTAGCTGCTTTATATTTGTTGAATGAATGAGAGGCTTGAAGTGTAACTAGGTAGATGGAATGTATACATACAAGATAACTAGCAGTATGGATGCTAAATGCTACAGAACACAAGAGAAGGAAGAACCTCTTGCGAATTAGAGTCGGTAGAGAGGGCTTCATGGATGAGTGAGGAAGAACAATATTTAGATAAATGGAGAGAAAGGGGGAAAGGCTGTTTTGGGGCAAGGTTTGGCATAGAATTTATTAGGGATGGTCTTAATCGTGCTGGGGTTTATCATCAATTGCCAAGGGGTGAGGGTGTTGGCCCCTCCACCAAAGACCCGTAGCTTGTCCAGCTGGGAGCTAACATTGGAGGGTAGTGTACAGTCATGTGTCACTTAACAACAGGGATACGTTCTGAGGAATGCCTCGTTAGGCGATTTTGTTGTGTGAACATCACCGAGTGTACTTACACAAACCCAGATGGTATAGCCTACTGCACAGCTGGGCAATATGGTACTTATGTTATGAGACCCACCGTCGTATGTGCGGTTCATCATTGACCAAAACGTCGTTTTGTGGCACATGACTGTACTGTGAAAATGACTCTCTGGGTTTAGAGCAGGAGCCGCAAACTCACCATGCCTAAAGAAGCCAAATAGATAAAAGAGAAGAATGATGTAGTGGGGTGGGGTCAGTGGTAAACTGAAAATTGTTGATAAGCAAGAATCTAGGTCCTGTGGTGTCAGATCTGATTTTTTTTCAAATGAAGCCTGAAATCCTGATTTTTTTTTTACATGAAAAGTTCTGATTTTTTTAAAATTGTGATGAAATACACATAACATAAAATTTACCATGTTAACCATTTTTAAGCGTCCAGTTCAGTGGCATTCCATACATTCACCTTCTTGTGTAACCAATCTCCAGAACTCTTTCATCTTGCAAAAGTGAAACTCTGTACCCATGAAATACTAAGTCTCCATTTCTCCCTCCCCTCAGCCCCTGGCATCCATCCTCCTTTCTGTCTCGATGGTTCTGACTACTCTAGGTATCTAAGTGGAATCATACAGTATTTGCCCTTTTGTGACTAGCTTATTTCACTTAGCATAATATCCTCAAGGTTTATCCATGTTGTAGCATGTGTCAGAATTTCCTTCCTTTTTAAGGCTGAATAATATTCCATTATATGTATATATCACATTTTGCTTATCTATTCATCTGTCAATGGACACTTGGGTTGCTTCCACCTTTTGGCTATTGTGAATAATGCTCTTATTAACACGGGTGTACAAATATCTCTTCAAGTCCTGCTTTCAGTTCTTTTGGGTGTATACCCAGAATTAGAGTTACTGGATCATATGGTAACTATTTTTAATTTTTTGAGGAACCCCCATACTGTTTTCCATCGAGGCTGCACCATTTTACATTCCCATCAACATAGCACAAGGATTTCATTTTAAAATATCCTGATTTTTAATGTTGGGAACTAAATAAAATTAAACATGCTCTGTAGCTAAACAAAACACACCTGTGCTCTGGATTCCCCTTCAGCTCAGTTTTTCCATCTCTGGTTTAGAGGTAGAAGAGGCCAAGGGTGCACCCAGGATGAGTTCTCTTAAGCGGAAAATTTGGAAAGCAGCCCATCAGAAAAGGCCAGTTTAGACAGGCTTGGAGATTAGGATTCAAGGTATGAGATGAGTGTTGAAGAAAACAAGTGCCTGAAGCTAGAAGAAAGGCACAGGGGAGCGCTGGGGACAGAGCTCCGTGGGCTTCCTGCCCGGCTGGTGAGACAGGCGACCACCAGGAGGGGCAGCTTTTTTTTTTTTTTTATAATTTTATTTATTTATTTATTTTTTCCCCCAAAACCCCGGTAGATAGTTGCATGTCATAGCTGCACATCCTTCTAGTTGCTGTATGTGGGATGCGGCCTCAGCGTGGCCAGAGAAGCCGTGCTTCGGTGCGCGCCCGGGATCCGGGTCCCGGCCTCCAGCAGCGGAGCGCGCGCACCCAACCGCTAAGCCACAGGGTCGGCCCAGGAGGGGCAGCTTTAAATCGAAGTTGGAATCCAGAGCCCACGCAGAAAGAGATTTGTTTTTTTCTAGAAATCCAGGAGATAGGAATAGAGAGATTTAAGAAGTAGCCTAACAGTGTCCTAGGGGAAGAGCCTCCTGACCAAAAGGGGAATGAGAACTGCTTTAAACAAGTGCCAGGCTGAGGCTGCCTTTGGTTTCCATCACCCTTTATTATAACGTGCATTTGAGTGAAGTTTCCTTACATGATTGTGGAGATTGTTCTGGGCCTTTGAACTTCGAGACTGGCAGGAAGCTAGGTTGGAGCAGAAGAAGGGTACGGTGGTCTGGGGAACCGTCTGTGTTTTACTCCCAGATCCTGACAGTGGTTGATTTGAGACTAGTGCCTGGGGGAGCAGCAGTGCCTCATTCTTTAGTTATCTGACCTTGGCTCTGATCTTTACATCTTTCAGCCCCTTGGCAAGGGAACGTGTATTACATTTTCAAAATGAAGATAACTTTATTTTATTCTCATTATAAAAATGACCTGTGCTCATCATAAGAAATTCAAACAATACAGAGAAAAGTATAAAGTAAATATTACCTGAAATCCCATTTTGGGCATCTTTCTTTGTATACACTGTTATACACACCCATACTTCTACTTAGATTATTACATAAATATATCATCCTAGAATCTGTTGTATTTTATTTATTATATCAGATATTCTAGTTTAATCATATCATACCAGATGATGATCACTTAAAAATATGCTGTAATTTCCTTTTTTTGTAATGCCTTTGGTTTTGGTATCAGGATAATGTAGACCTCATAAAAAGTGTTTGGAAGTGTTCCCTTCTCTTGTATTTTCTGGAATAATTTGTGTAGAATTAGTACTATTTCTTAAATTTTTCATAGGATTCACTAGTGAAGCCATCTGGGCCTGGAGTTTTCTTTGTTAGAAGGTTCTTAACTATATATTCAATTTCTTTAATAGATATAGGGCAATTTAAGTTATCTGTTTCTTCTTTAATGAGCTTGGTGGTTTGTCTTTCAGGTAATTTGTCCATTTTATCTAAATTGTTGGATTTAGTGGCATAAAGTTGTTCATAGTATTCCCTTAGTATCCTTTGAATGGCTACAGGATCTATAGTGATGTCCCCCTCATATTCTTTTTTTTTTTTTTTTTTTTTTTTTATTTATTTTTTCCCCAAAGCCCCAGTAGATAGTTGTATGTCATAGTTGCACATCCTTCTAGTTGCTGTATGTGGGACGCGGCCTCAGCATGGCCGGAGAAGCGGTGCGTCGGTGCGCACCCGGGATCCAAACCCCGGGCCGCCAGCATCGGAGTGTGCGCGCTTAACCGCTAAGCCACGGGACCGGCCCTCATATTCTTGATAATAGTAATTTGTGTCTTCTTTTTTTCCTGATCAGTTTTGCTAGAGGTTTATCAAATTTATTGATATTTTCAAAGAACCGGCTTTTAGTTCCATTGATTTTATTTTCTCTGTTGTTTTTTGTTTTCTTTTTCATTGATTTTTGCCCCGTTATTTTCTTTCCTGTGCTTTACTTTGGGTTTAATTTGCTCTTTTTCTAGTTTCTTAAGATAAGCTTAGATTATTTGAGACCTTTTTTCTTTTCTGATATAACCATTTAATGCTATAAATTTCTCTCTAAGTATTTCTTTAGCTGCATCTCACAGATTTTGTTGTGTTTTTGTTTTCATTCACTTCAGATTATTTTCCAAATTCTTTATGATTGATTTCTTTCTTTCTTTCTTTCTTGTTTTTTTTTTTTTTGGTGAGGAAGATCAGCCCTGAGCTAACATCCATGCCAATCCTCCTCTTTTTGCTGAGGAAGACTGGCCCTGGGCTAACATCCGTGCCCATCTTCCTCCACTTTATGTGGGACGCCGCCACAGCATGACTTGATGAGTGGTGCGTAGGTATGCGCCTGGGATCCGAACCCAGGCCGCCAGCAGCAGAGCACGTGCACTTAACTGCTACGCCACGGGGCCAGCCCCTATGATTTCTTCTTGACCTCTGGGTTATTCTGAAATATGTTGTTTAATTTCCAAATATTTACGGATAGTTGAGATATCTCTCTATTATTGATTTCTAGTTCAATTCTGTTATGAACAGAAAACATCCAGGCCTTTTACATTTTAAATTTGTTTTATTGCCCAGCATACAGACTATCTTAGTAAATGTGCCATGTGCATTTGAAAAGAACATGTATTGTGCTGTTTTGGGGTGGATTATTCTCCAAATGTCAATTAGGTTAATTTGGTTGATAATGTTATTTAAATATTCTATGTCCTTATTGATTTTCTGTCTTTCATCAATTATCGAGAGAGGAATATTGGAATCTCCAACTATAAAATTGTTGATCTGTCTATTTTCCTTTACTTTTGGAATACAAGCAGTGGGAAACTCTGTTATTAGGTTCTTACACATTTAGAATTATGTCCTTTTGATGAACTGCCCCCTTTGTTATTGTGAGGTGTCTCCTTTTATCCTTGGTAATATTTCTTGTTCCGAGATCTTTGTTTGATGTTAATATAGCCACTCCTGGGCCGGCCCCGTGGCTTAGCAGTTAAGTGCGTGCGCTCCGCTGCTGGCGGCCCAGGTTCGGATCCCGGGCGCACACCGAGGCACCACTTCTCTGGCCATGCTGAGGCCGTGTCCCACATGCAGCAGCTAGAAGGATGTGCAGCTATGACATACAACTATCTACTGGGGCTTTGGGGGAAAAAAATAAATAAATAAATAAAAATTATAAAAAAAAAAAAAATATATAGCCACTCCAGCTTTCTTATGATTTGTGTTTGCATAGTATATCTTTTTCCATCCTTTTATTTTAACCTATTTGTGTATTTGTATGTAAAATTGGTTTCCTGTAGACAGCATTTTTAAAAAATCCAAGCTGATAATATATGCCTTTTAACTGGAGTGTTTGGCTATTTACATTGAATATTATAAATATGATCAGGTTTAAATCTGTCAACTTGCTGTTTCTGTTTGTCCCATCTCTTGTTCCATTTTCCTTTTTTCCTTGCCTTCTTTTTGGTTGAGTACTTATTATGACTCCATTTTATCTCCACTGTTGGATAATATTAGGTATACTTCTCTTCCTTTTCTCTCTTTTAGTGGTTTCTCTTGGGTTTATGATATACGTCTTTAACTCATCAGAGTGAACCTTCAGATGATATTATACCACTTCATTGTAAGTGGTATTGTGAGAATCTTACAACTGTATATTTACTTCCATTTTCTTCCTTTTCTCCTTGTCCTACGTTACTTCTACATATATTATAAACCCCACAATACATTAATATTTTTGCTTTATATAGTCAGTTATCTTTTTGTTTTTTGTTAAATCTTTATTGAGGTATAATTGATATGTGATAAATTGCACATGTTTAAAGTGTAGAGTTTGATAAGTTTTGACATACATATACAACCGTGAAACCATCACTGCAATTATAATAATGAATATATCCGTCTCCCCCAAAGTTTCCTCATGCTTCTTTGTAATCCATCCCTTTCTGCCCTCTGTCCTGTTCCCTGAAAACCATTGGTCTACTTTCTGTCCCTATTGATTAATTTGCATTCTCTACACTTTTGTATATATGGGTACATACAATATATACTCCTTTTTTTCTTGGCTTTTACTCGGTATAATTATTTGAGATTCATCTACATTTTTGTGTGTATCAATTTTTTTTTCTTTAAGTAGTGTTCCAATGTATCAATATACCACAATTTATTTATCTGTTCACCTGCTGAAGAACATTTGGATTTTTTCCAGTTTCTGACTATTGGAAATAAAGCTGCTATGAACATTCATGTACAAGTCTGTGTGTGGATATATGTTTTCATTTTTCTTGAGTAAATACCTAGTTGTAGGTGGCTGGGTTGTAGAGTTAGATGTCTTTTAAAGATATTTTTTATTTTTATTTATTTATTTATTTTTTTGTGAGGAAGATCGGCCCTGAGCTAACATCTGCCAATCTTCCTCTTTTTGCTGAGGAAGACTGGCCCTGGGCTAACATTCATGCCCATCTTCCTCCACTTTATATGGGACGCTGCCACAGCATGGCTTGCCAAGCGGTGCGTCGGTGTGCGCCCGGGATCTGAACCGGCGAACCCTGGGTTGCCGCAGCAGAGCGTGTGCACTTAACCGCTTGTGCCACCAGGCCGGCCCCTAAAGATATTTTTTATTTTTTTATTTTATTTTATTTGTGTGTGTGTGTGAGAGAGAGAGAGGAAGATTGGCCCTGAGCTAACATCTGCCAATACTCCTCTTTTTTTGCTGAGGAAGACTGGCCCTGGGCTAACATCCATGCCCATCTTCCTCCACTTTTATGTGGGATGCCGCCACAGCATGGCTTGACAAGTGGTGTGTCAATGCGTGCCCGGGATCTGAACCGGCAAACCCCGGGCCACCACAGGGGAGCGCGCGCACTTAACCGCTTGCGCCACCGGGCCTGCCCCCCCTAAAGATATTTTTTAAATGAGAAAAAAAAAAAACTTTACTATTTTCCCAGATATTTGCCATTTCTAGTGCTTTTCATTCCTTTGGGTAATCCAGATTTCCTTTGGTAACATTTTCCTTCTGCCTGAAGAAATTCCTTTAACCTTTCTTATAATGTAGGTTGGCTGGTGATGCATTTCCTTTTGTATGTCTGAAAAAGTCTTTATTTTGCCTTTTTGCAGGGGGAAGATATTTTATTTAGCTGGGTATAGAATTCTAGGTTCACAAGTTTTTTTTTCCTTACAGTACTTTAAAGATGATTTTTGATGTGAAGTCTGCTATCATTCTTATGTTCTTCTTTACATGATTTTTTCTTTTTTCTTCTGGCTGCTTTAAAAATGATTATGATTTGCTTGGTGTGTTTTTCTATATGTTTCTTCTGCTTGGGGTTCGTTGAGCTTGGATCTGTGGGTTCATAGTTATCAAATTTGGAAAATTTAGGCCATTATTGTTTCAAATAGTGCCCCCCCCCCACACTTTTTTCTGGGACTCCTATTACATATATGTTAGGCTACTGAGCATTGTCCTACAAGTCACTGATGGGTTGTTCATTTTTTTATCTTTTCCCCACTCTCTCTTTCATTTGGTATAGCTTCTATTGCTATGTCTCAAGTTCACTGATCTTTGCTCCTGTAATATCTAATCTGCTATTAATCCCATTCAGCGTATTTTTCATTTCAGATACTGTATATCATCTCTAGAGATTAAATTTGGGTCTTTTTTATATCTTCCATTTCTCTCTTCATGTTCATTATTTCCTCTACTTTCTTGACCATATGGAGTATTTTCATAATAGTCATTTTAATGTCTTTGCTAATTCTATCATCTGTGTCATTTCTGAGTCTGTTCTATTGATTGAATTTTTTTCTGGTTATGAGTCATATTTTCCTGCTTCTTTGCCTGCCTGGTAATTTCTCATTGGGTGCCAGACATTGTGAGTTTTACATTATTGGGTGTTGGATTTTGTTGTATTCTTTTAAATATTGTTGGGCCTTCTTCTGGGGTGCAGTTAAGTTACTTGTAATCAGTTTGATACCTTCAAGGTTTGCTTTTAAGCTTTGTTAATAGAGTTAGTGTATTAGTTTCCTATTGCCTTTATAACAAATTACCACAGACTTAGTGTCTTAAAACAACACAATTTCATTCTCTTACGGTTCTGGAGGTCAGAAGTCTGAAATCTTTTCACTGGACTATGGTCAAGGTGTTGGTAGGGCTGGTTCCTTCTGGAGGTTCTGAGGGGAGAATTTGTTTCCTTCCTTTTTTCGGCTTCTTGTGGCCACCTGAACTCCTTGGCTGTGGCTCCTTCGTCCATCTTCAAAGTGCATCACTCCAATTTCTGCTTCCATCATCACATTGCCTTGTCTTCTGAGTCTGACTCCTTCTGGGTTCCTTTTATAAGGACCATTTTGATTATATCAAATCCACCCAGATAATCCAAGATAATCTCCCTATCTCAAGATCTTAACCACATATGCAAAGTCCCTTTTGTCATCTAGGGCAATAATCACAGGTTCCAAGGATTAAGGCGTGGACATCGTAGGGGACCATTATTCAATCTACCTCAGTTAGCATGGGTCCAAGGCAGCCTGTAGTCTAGGTGTAAATTGGCCTCACCCTGAGGCAGCACCTTTCTGAGGAGTCAATGTTCTGTAGATTAAGAATCTTTTCATTCTGGATTTTCAGATTACAAACTGTTCTGAGGATTTCTCCTCCTTCTCATTTCTGGTGTTTTCCCCCCATAGCCGTGGATATTTTCCTCATGCACATTTACACAGTAATACTTACTCGAAGACTTGAGAGGGCCCCTCTGAAAATCTACAGAGTGCTCTCTCTGTGTGTCTCCCTCCTCCCCTGCATTTTGCCCTACAAATTCTTGCCATGTTGGCTTTCCCAAACTCTGTCCACTCCGCTCAGTGAGACTGCTAGGCTGTTTGGGTCCTCACTCCCTATGGTGCAGCCTGGAACCTGTATCTAGGCAGGAAGCTGCCCAATTGTGGGGCTACCTCATTTCTTTCCTTCCTGTCTTCTGCTGCCTATTGTCCAATGTCTGAAAACTTAATTCATGGGTTTTGTCCATTTTTCTAGTTGTTTAAGGCATGAGGATATATCTGGTTTCTGATACTCCATCATAGTTGGAAGCAGAAATCCACACTTAGTAATTTTAATAGTTTATCTGAAGATTTAAATTTTTTTCTTACACAATCCTGTCATCTAAAAATAATGAGAGGGCCAGCCCCGTGGCTTAGCGGTTAAGTGCGCATGCACCGACGCACCGCTTCTCCGGCCATGCTGAGGCCGCGTCCCAAATACAGCAACTAGAAGGATGTGCAACTATGACATACAGGTATCTAATGGGGCTTTGGGGGAAAAATAAATAAATAAAATTATTTATAAATAAATAAAAATAATGAGAGTTTGATTTCTTCCTTTACCCATACTTCTTTTTTGACTTATTCCATTGGCAAAGACCTCTAGTACTTTGGTTTTTTTTAAAGAAACCAGCAGCCTACTTTTTTTTTTTTTGAGAAGTTTGGCCCTGTGCTAACATCTGTTGCCAATCTTCCTCTTTTTTTTTCTTTTTTCTCCCCAAAGCCACAGTACATAGTTGTATATCCTAATTGTAGGTACCTCTGGTTCTTCTGTGTGGGACGCCGCCTCAGCATGGCTTGATGAGTGGTGAGTAGGTCCTCGCCCAGGATCCGAACTGGTGAATGCCAGGCCACCAAAGCAGAACGTGTGAACTTAACCGCTACACCACTAGTACATTGTTGAATATTGGCTATAAAAGACATCCTTGTCTTGTTCTTGATCATAGTAAGCTTTTATATTATATCATTAAGTATGATTTCTGCTGCTTTTTATTGTAAGATGTAATTTACCATTTTAACGTGTACAATTCAGTGGTGTTAAGTACATTCACATTGTTTTACAACCATTACCATCATCCGTCTCTAGAACTTTTTCATTATCCCAAAATAAAACTCTGTACCCATTAAACAATGACTCCCTATTACTCCCCAGCGCCACTAATCTGCTTTCTGTCTCTGTGAATTTGACTGTTCTACGTACTTCATGTAAATGGAATCATACAATATTTGTCCTTTTGGGTCTGGCTTCTTTCACTTAGCATAATGTTTTCAAGGTTCATCCATGTTGTAGCATGTATCAGAACTTCATTCCTTTTTATGGCTGAATAATCCACTGTATGGATATAGCACATTTTATTTATCCATTCATCTATTGATGGACATTTGGGTTGTTTCTACCTTTTCTGTCATGAATACACCTGCTATGAATGTTCATGTACAAGTTTTTGTTTGAACACCTGTTTTCTGTTCTTTTGGGAGAACTGAAACTATATGTCAGAGCTTATTTATTTTTAAAACATGTTTGTTTTTAAATACCTCTTATCAGATTGAGTTCCCCTTTTATTCCTAGTTTGCCTGAATTCTTATCATGAGTGATAATTGAATTTCATCAAATACTTTTTTGTTATCAGCATACGATTTTTATCCTTTATTCTGTTAATGTGGTAAACTACACTGATCGTTTTTTCTTTTGGTTTATTAGTTATATTCCATTTTCTCATGCAAATTTTCTCTTTTGGGTTGGCCCAGTGGCATAGTGGTTAAGTTTGTGTGCTCCACTTTGGTGGCCTGGGGTTCGAAGGTTCGGAACCCCGGGTGCGGACCTACATACCGGTTATCAAGCCATGCTGTGGTGGGCATCCCACATATAAAAAATAGAGGAAGATGGGCACAGATGTTAGCTCAGGGCCAATCTTCCTCAGCAAAAAAAGAAGGATTGGCATTGGATGTTAGCTCAGGGCTGATATTCCTCACTAAAATAAATAAATAAATAAATAAAATTGCTCTTTTTCCCTTCTTTTTTACCTTTACAATTATATCTGTAGCAAGTGATACTACTTCTTTTAAAAATTGTAGTGAAAGCACACAAGATAAAATTTACCATTCGAACCATTTTTTTTTTTTAAATAATTTTATTTTTCCCCCAAAGCCCCAGTAGATAGTTGTATGTCATAGTTGCACACCCTTCTAGTTGCTGTATGTGGGATGTGGCCTCAGCATGGCCAGAGAAGCGGTGCGTCGGTGCGCGCCCGGGATCCGAACCCGGGCCGCCAGCAGCGGAGCGCACGCACTCAACCAATAAGCCACCAGGTCGGCCCCCATCAGAACCATTTTTAAGAGTACGGTTCAGTAGTATTAACTTTTCACATTGTGCAACAGATCTCTAGAACTTTTTCATCCTGTAAAACTGAAACTGTATATCCATTGAATAACAATTCCCCATTTCCTCCTCCCCCCAGCCCTTGAGAACCACAATTCTACTTTCTGTTTCTATGAGTTTGAGCTACTTTACCCCTAAGTTTTGATGGTCTTATTGTGGTTATGCAAGGAGATGTTCTTTGTAGGAAATACACAGTAAAGTATTTGAGGGTGATGAGACATCATGTTGGCAATTTATTTATTATCAAGTGGTTCCAGAAAAACAATTCTTTGTGCTATTCTTGCAATTTTTCTGAGTTTGAGATAGTTTAAAAATAAAGTTAAAAAAAAACATTGATATTATTTCTTCCTTAAGTTTTTAGTATATTCACCAGTGAAGCCACCAGGATCTGGAATTTATTTTGCAGGAAAGTTTTTAGTTGTGAATTCAATTTCTTATAGAAATCAGACTGTTAAGATTTTCTCTTTCATCTTCTGTCAGTTTGGCAAGTTTGTATTTTTGTGTGTGTGTGTGTGTGTGTAAGGAAGATCAGCCCTGAGCTAACATCTGCCAATCCTCCTCATTTTGCTGAGGAAGACTGGCCCTGGGCTAACATCCATGCCCATCTTCCTCCACTTTACATGGGATGCCGCCACAGCATGGCTTGACACGCGGTGCGTCGGTGCGCGCCGGGGATCTGAACCGCTGAAGCCCAGGCCACCACAGCAGAGCGCGCGCACTTAACCACTTGCACCACCGGGCTGGCCCCAGCAAGTTTGTATTTTTCTAGGAATTTGCCCATTTCATCTAAGTTTTCAAATTTATTGACGTGAGATTGTTTATGATATCCTCTTATTATCTTTTTTTTTTTTTTTTTTTTTAAAGATTTTATTTATTTATTTTTCCCCCAAAGCCCCAGTACATAGTTGTCTGTCATAGCTGCACATCCTTCCAGCTGCTGCACGTGGGACGCGGCCTCAGCATGGCCGGAGGAGCGGTGCCTCGGCGCGCACCCGGGATCCGAACCCGGGCCGCCGGCAGCGGAGAGCACGCACTCAACCGCTAAGCCACGGGGCCGGCCCTTATTATCTTTTAAAATGTCTAAGATTTATGTTGATGTTCATTTCCCCATCTGTTAAATTGGTTATTTGTGCCTTCATGTTTGATCAGTCTCACCAGGGATTTATCAATTTTATTGATCTTTTCATGGAACCAACTTTTGGCTTTGTCCATTCTCCCCACAGTATATTTGTTTTCTGTTTCATTAATTTCTGTTTTTTATTTTTTCCTCTACTTTCTTTGGCTTTAGTTTCCTGTTAGTTTTACATCTTCTTGAGATGGATGTTTAAGTCATTAATTTTAGCCTTTCTTATTTTATTATGAATAAAGGTGCTATGAATATTTGTGGACAAGTTTTTGCATGAACATACATATTCATTTCTCTTGGATGTATATCTAGGAGTGGAATTGCTGGGTCATATAGGAACTTTATGTTTAATTTTTTGAGGAACTGCCAAAATGTTTTCCAAAGCAACTGCACCATTTTACATTCCCACCAGCAACGTTGGAGGGCTTCACTTTCTCTGCATCTTTACCAACACTTGTTTGTTTTTTTTCCAGCTTTATTGAGGCATAATTGACAAATAAAAATTGTATATATTTAAGGTGTACAATGTGATGTTTTGATACATGTATACATTGCAAAATGATTGCTACAATCAAGCTAATTAACATCTATCACCTCACATAGTTACCTTTTGTGTGTGTGTGCTGAGAACACTCAAGATCTACTCTCTTAGCAAATTTCAAGTATACAACACAGAATTATTAACTCTAGTCACCAGTTGTACATTAGATCTCCAGAACTTATTCATCCTGCATGATTGAAACTTTGTACCCTCTGACCAACGTCTCCCCACATCCTCCATTCCCCCAGCCTTGGCAACCACCATTCTACTCTCTGCTTTTATGAGTTCAACTTTTTTTATTTTTAATTTTTATTTTTTTTTATTTTTTTATTTTTGTGAGGAGGATCAGCCCTGAGCTAACATCCATGCTAATCCTCCTCTTTTTGCTGAGGAAGACCAGCTCTGAGCTAACATCTATTGCCAATCCTCCTTTTTTATTTCCCCAAAGCCCCAGTAGACAGTCGTATGTCATAGTTGCACATCCTTCTAGTTGCTGTATGTGGGACGTGGCCTCAGCATGGCCGGAGAAGCGGTACGTCGGTGCGCGCCCGGGATCCAAACCCGGGCCGCCAGTAGCGGAGCGCACGCACGTAACCGCTAAGCCACGGGGCCAGCCCTCAACTTTTTTTAGATTCCACATATAAGTGAGATCATGCAGTATTTGTCTTTCTGTATCTGGCTTATTTTACTTACATAACCATTCCTCCAGGTTCATCTGTGTTGTTGCAAATGGCAGGATTTCTTTCTTTTTGAAGGCTGAATAATATTCATATATGTATACATATCACATTTTCTTTATCCATTCATCAGTTGACTGACACTTAGGTTGTTACCATATCTTGGCTGTTGTAAATTAGGCTTCAGTGAACACAGGAGTGCAGGTATCTCTTTGAGATACTGATTTCATTTCTTTTGGATATGTACCTAGAAGTGGGATTACTGGATCATAAGATAGTTCTATTTTGAATTTTTTGAGGAACCTCTGTACTGTTTTCCATAATGGCTGTACCAATTTACATTCCCACTAACACAAGGGTTCCTTTTTCTCCACCTCCTTGCCAATATGTTATCTTTTGTCATTTTGATAATTGTCATTTGATAATTCTAACAGGTATGAGATGATATCTCATTGTAGTTTTGATTTGCATTTCCCTGATGATTAGTGATATTGAGCACCTTTTCATATACCTGTTGGCCATTTGTATGTCTTCTTTGGAGAAATGTCTATTCAAACCCTTTGTCCATTTTTAAATTAGCTCTGTTTTTACTGTATATCAATTTCAGTTATTATTATTATTTTTTAAAGATTTATTTATTTATTTTCCCCCCAAAGCCCCAGTAGATAGTTGTATGTCATAGTTGCACAGCCTTCTAGTTGCCGTATGTGGGACACGGCCTCAGCGTGGCCGGAGAAGTGGTGCGTCGGTGTGCGCCCGGGATACGAACCCGGGCCGCCAGCATCAGAGAGCACACACTTAACCACTAAGCCACAGGGCCGGCCCAATTTCAGTTATTTTAAAGTGTGTTTGGTAGTTCCAATATCTGGATCTCCTGTGAGTGTCTTTCAGCTGTTGTTTTTTTTTCTTAGTTATTGGTTATCTGGTCTTGTCTCCCAATATGCTGGATAATTTTAGATTTAATATCAAGCATTGTGTATGAAAACTTGTAGTGATAATTTGAAGTTCTGAGTGGTGTTATTTTCCTTCAGAGAGAATGAATTTTTTTCCTCTGGCAGGTGGGTATGGTGGAAGCAGACCACCATAATGTGATTGGAGATTGAAATTATTGGAATCTGGACTTCAGTCTTTGTGAGGGATGGTCTATTTCTAGTTTGCTCTTATTTCTAGGGTGTCAGGGGTCCTAACTAAAAGCTGGGTTTTTCCCACGATCTCTCCTCCTCAGCAGGTCTGAACTCCAGTTTTGGCCGCTCTCGCCCTGTGAGGCTGACAAAACCTCTGCTCGGCTTCTCAGACTTTAAGCCACCACTTTCTATTCCGCTTATAGGCAGTTTTCCTCTCTGCCTCTCAGCCGCAGCTCTCTAATCTGCACATGCCTCCACAGGAAAAGCAGCTTGCAAATGTCAGGCTCACCTTTCTGCTTCTCTCCTCGCTAGGATCTTGGTCTTCAAGTCCTTGACGCCTCAATAGCTCTCCGTTGACTTCAAAACCCTTTCTTTAAAGACATATATTTTATCTTCCTTTTCTACTTGTTCTCAACAGAAGGTTGGCCTGACACGAGCTACCCCACCATCACTGGAATTGGAAATTTCAAATATATTTATTTTTTGTATTTTTCCCAGGTTTTATTAGTCCTTCTCAGTGCAAGAGTTGGTCATAACCACTTAGTCTACCCTTGCTAGAAGAACACTTGTGCATTTTAACTTGAAATGTTTATGTATGTGTTTATTACTAATGCTTTGACATAGGGCCAGTCCCTTTCTTGGACTAACGGTCTGCTGATTAGGGTTCACCTGGTCTGACATAAACCACACCCATAATGTATTCTTTATAGGGTCTAGTTTCTATTTCCCTAAAGTGGAGACATAATTTAAAGATAGCTGTGAAGCCATCTGATTGCAGATTCTTTTAAACTTTTTAGCATTTCGTACCCTAATCATTTATAAGTATCGTACTCATGCTTGATTTGACAACTATTATTTATAGTTGTTATTATTTATAGATAAAACTTTTATCTAGTTTTTCCAAAGCATTCAACATGGCTTTCATAGAAATAACAGTGGTCTTTCTTTTTGCATTTATTTCATCAGTTTCATTAAATTACATTTAATTAAATGTTTAAAGTTTAAATGTTTACTAAATAACATGTAATTAAGTTATATGTTTAATTAGATTACATAATTACAGTGGAAAGTACATCTGGCATATACAGGTTTAAGAACAAACACAACTAACCCTTGGTAAGCATAGAACTCAGCTGGTGGGAGCAGATTATCTTACTAGCAGCAAGGGTTTGGCAGACCATGGCAATTGGTTAGAATGTTTTAGAGAGGAAATGGAAGGTGCCAGTTATTATGTTGAGCGAGTTAAGTGAATGTCGTGGAAGAGGCCCCGTGGAGGTCTGTGAGGCTGCGCTAGCAGCAGCACAAGGAAGAAGTGGAATAGGAGCTCTTGGGGATGTCAGGTTCTTCAAACAGTGCCTGATTCATAATAATCACTTAATAAAGTTACGTTATTGATGTTATCATGACTATTTTCATCATCCTTGTCTGGGATGTCTCGAAAAAGTAGGAAGGGGCTCAGATCTGACTCCTGCCCTCCTAACCCAGCCACTAGTCTGAGCTGAAGCTCTTCTAAAAAGAGCACTTTGTGGTAAACTATGGTACATCCACACAAGGAATACTTATCAGCAATAAAATGGGACGAGCTATAGATACACACAGCAACTTGGATGAATCTCAGGGACTTTATGCTTAGTGAAATGAAGAAGCCAGTCTCAAAAGGCTGCACACCATATGATTCATTTATATGACAGTCTATATAAGGCAAAACCATAGTGATGGAGACCAGATCAGGGGAGAAGGTTGGGGGCAGGGTGTGACTACAGTGGGAGAGCATGAGGAGTTTTAGGGAGTGACAGAACTGTTTTGAATCTTGATTTTGGTGGCGGTTATTCAAATCTATACATGTGTTAAAATTCATAGAACTGTATACCAAAACAACCAAATTTGCTGTATGTTAATTTAAAAAATAAAATTAAAACTAAAACCTTAAGAAATAAAGGGCACTGTGGAGAGCATCCTAGTGTCTAGGCATCTAAGCTGGCCTGGCCCCAAGTGCTGGCTGCCTGGCTCTTCTTTTGGGGCAGAGCATGTGTACCCAGGCCTCGTCCTCTTCCGGGGCCTTCATCACTCACTGGCTTTTTTCTTCCTCGTGCTAGATTGGAGCTGGAGGGAGCATCACTGGGCTGAAGTTTAACCCTCTCAATACCAACCAGTTTTTCACCTCCTCAATGGAGGGAACAACTAGGCTGCAAGACTTTAAAGGCAACACTCTCCGAGTTTTTACCAGCTATGACACTCTCAAGTGAGTAGTTAACTAGGAGGGAAAAGGGCTTCGAGGCTCTTGGTGTAGTTCTGGCGAGAGCACCCAGATCCTATTTCTTTTACTCAGACCTGGCACAGGGAAGAAAGGAAAGGTGTTAGCCACTTTTCACCCTTCCCTCTCTTTCTCAAACTCTTTCTTTAGCTGCTCTTACTCTGGGCCAGGTGGGTTACTGCTTTGGGGAGGGGTTCCAGAGCCTCAGCTCTTCTCAGCAAGGGAAGGGCTGAAGCTCTTCTGTACGTCATTCCTATATTAGACTGGACCTTGATTCTCACTAGATAAGTCAACATGGTGTTGGCCTCAAAAGCCACTTAAAGGTTGGAGCAGGAACTAAGAACTTCAGATTTTATTCCCTACATTTGCTGGGGTGTAATGACCCAACCAGGTCCTTGATGGAAGCTTAAATGGATAGAATCATGTCCATAAAGCACTTTGGACTCCCCAAGAGCAAGTGGCTGGAGAAACTACAAAATGCTTATCACTTTGATTTCTAGCCAGAGACACGACTAACTGCTCCCTAAGGAATTGAGGGTGTGGGAGTTTGACTAGCACTGCATGTCATCCTGGGCTGCCCACGGGATAAGAAACATCCGCGCAGTCAGGACAGGTGACTGGACAGACTCAGCTCCAAGTTACTCTTCCCCAAGAAACCCTCCCCCTCTTAAAGATGTTCATAGGGGATACAAAAGGCAGTGTAGCAAGGATTTGAGGGTTTGACAGAAAAATGTGAATCTGAGCTCTCCTCGCTGGGCATCAGGATCCCTGAGCACCCCCTATCCAATCCCTTCGTCCTCAAGTAGTCTGAGGGACAAAAGAGCAAGACAGAGCTTCTGGGTTGTGTGTGCTTTTTTCCTTCAATGCTCAGAAGGGGGCAGAAGTTCCTTTCTAGCACGCTCTGTGGAACAAAACTGGGCAGTCCCTGTTTGGTTTGTCATCTTTGGCTCACAGGTGCAGAGTGAAAGGATGAGAGCAATAAAGGAGTCTTTCTCAGAACCCAGGGCTGTAGGGGGCAGGCTAGGACTTGCCTTATGGCTCTGAGGTTTGGCTGCTTCAGGGACTTTTACTAGCTGAGGATCCTGGGCCCAGCAGTAACTGCACAAATTTCTAAGCCCCTCACCCCCATACCCTCTGTCTGGTGTGGATAAGTCTGAGTGTTCCTCATCGGGAGTCCATAGCAGGACAGGTTCATTCATTCATTCAACAAATATTGAGTGAATATTGACTATGCGTTAGACACCAGAGCTGCAACAGTGAATAAATGGACCTTGCCTCTGTCCCCAAGAATCTTACAGCACAGTCTTTCCCTCCAGCTTCTGGTTTTGCAGCCTTGATGTGTCTGCCCAAAGCCGAATGGTGGTCACAGGAGACAACGTGGGGCACGTGGTCCTGCTGAACATGGATGGCAAGGAGGTGCGTTCTCTGGAGCCCAGACCCTCTCTGTCCCTCCCATACCCCCAGCCTCGGTTCTGTGCCCCTCCTGAACCGAGCTCTTCTCTGCAGCTTTGGAATCTGAGAATGCACAAAAAGAAAGTGACCCATGTGGCCCTGAACCCGTGCTGTGACTGGTTCCTGGCCACAGCCTCCGTAGATCAAACAGTGAAAATCTGGGACCTGCGCCAGGTTAGAGGGAAATCCAGCTTCCTCTACTCGCTGCCGCACAGGCATCCTGTCAACGCAGGTGTGATATACCAGACTTCGTCCTTCCTGCAGGCTGCCCACATGACCGCTTCTGGGGTTTTCCCTCCAGTGTAGAAGCTGCTAGGTCAAACCTCGACCCCTGAGAGCATCAGCCAAGCTGATGTCTTGGGACCTTTCTGACTCTAGCTGCCCCCATCAGCTGCTGAGTTTCTAGAATGTTTTTGTTCACAGCCCAGGTTCACCTCCTCCTTTCCACCCCTGTGGAGAGAGGAGCAGGAGGGAGGGAGGCCCTGCAAGAGAAGGCCTGTGAGGGGCCAGGACAACAGGGGGCTGTGGTTTCTTTAGCTCAGGGGCTTTTCACTTTGCCAGCTTGTTTCAGTCCTGACGGAGCCCAGCTCCTGACCACTGACCAGAAGAGCGAGATCCGGGTTTACTCGGCCTCCCAGTGGGACTGCCCCCTGACCCTGATCCCACACCCTCACCGCCACTTCCAGCACCTGACGCCCATCAAGGTAAGTGATGGAGGGAGGGGAGCTGTGATCACGGGACAGATTGGGTCTGTGCAAGGTAGGGAGAGGGCAGATATGGAAGCCTTTAATCCCAGATCTCTTCCTGCCCTGACACAAAGCAGTCTCATCCCCTCGCTCCTCTGCTCCTTTGGTCCCACTTCTGCAATCCCATTTGCAGAAGTTTGCTGGGTTTTCTGTCTTTCTGATAAGCTATTTTCCTGTTATTTCAGCCCAGCCCCGATCTCCTCACTGGGCATTCTCTAAGATCTCAATCCTCTGTCCTGCCCTCAGCTGCAGTTAACTGTGTGTGTAGCTGATCCAAAGCTAACCTTAGCCTTCTCTCGCCTCATTCCCCAAGGCTTACAGTCTTCAAGTCTTGCGATTCCTTCCTGCCCATGCCCCCACGCAGTCTGACTCTGCCAGTTCTTCTGCTCTCCTAGTTGATATTCTTTTCCAGAACCACAGCCCCACAGCCCCTCTTCAGATCTCCAAGTTTCATGCTTGTACTTCTTTGGTCAGTATAGCATAGTGGTGGGGGCACTGGCCTCAGACAGGCAGACACCCCTGGGTTAGAATCTTTAGGCAAATGACTTAAATTTTGGGTTTCAGTTTCCTCATCTATGAAAAGGGAATAATAGTATCTAACTGACGGGCTGTTGTGAGGATGAATGAGTATACTTAAAGCACCATGCCTAGCACCTGCTGAGTACTCAGTAAATGGTGATGTAGTGTTAAGAGTGGCCTCCACATACCTCAGATCACATCCAAGCTCTTAATAACATCAAGTCCTTCACCGTAATAACCTGGTCCTTCACCAGCTGGTGTTCCCATTGACTCATCTGTCCTCATCCCCCACTTCATATCCAGCCAGGCCAACTTACAGCTTCCCAGGACTTGTTAGTGACTTATTTCCAAACCATTGCATGCACTACTTCTTCCTTCCTGCTAACCATGTCTATCCTCCTTCAAAAATTCCTTGAGAAGCTGTCCTAGGATAATCCCATCTGATTCTGACATTCCATTATAACTGCCAGATAGGTTATGGGTGGGGTAATCTGGGGAACATAGGTTTCCTACCCCTTTCAGCCACTAGTCATTTCATACTCAACTCTTCGTGGATGGAGGAGGGACAGTAATGGGGTTACTTCAGAACTCATGTCCTGTTTGGTTTTGGTTACCAGAGGCTTTATGCTTACCTCTGGTTAATATCTGGGTCAGGCTGATGTTAAAACATTTATCAGGGGCCGGCCCTGTGGCTTGGTGGTTAAGTGCGCGCGCTGCAATGCTGGTGGCCCGGGTTCGGATCCCGGGTGCGCATCGAGGCACCACTTCTGCGTCCATCCTGAGGCCAAGTCCCACATACAGCAACTAGAAGGATGTGCAGCTATGACATACAACTATCTACTGGGGCTTTGGGGGGAAAAAATAAAATAAATAAAATCTTTAAAAAAAAAAAAAAAAAACATTTATCAGTTCATATGATCTCAGGAAATGCAGAAGAGAGAGAAGGCCTTGAAGGTGTCCTAAGGGCCAGGGAGGCCAGCTGGGGGTTTAAAATTTGCAATGGTAGATGTACACACAATTGAACCATTCTTGTAGTTTCATATAGGTCTTGTCTCCATTATTAAATTGTTGGCAGTTGTATTAACAATTGTTGTTAGTGGCAAAGAATACTTTTGATGTCCCTCTTGATAGTGTTCTGCATTTACTCTCATGACCGGCCTCTCCATCTCCCAGGCAGCCTGGCATCCTCGGTACAACCTCATTGTTGTGGGCCGATACCCAGATCCTAATTTCAAAAGTTGTACCCCCTATGAATTAAGGACGATCGATGTGTTTGATGGAAGCTCAGGGAAGATGATGCATCAACTCTATGACCCAGAATCTTCTGGTATCATTTCGGTGAGGCTTGGGACCTCAAATAATGATGGGAGGAAGTAGGGATTTAACCTACCTTATTGACCAAATATAACCAGAAATTAGTCCTTGGGTGCTCGTCTTTATCTCTGCCAATACCTTCACCCCCTCCTCATCTTATCCCCTTGTCTCTGCAGCTCAATGAGTTCAATCCCATTGGGGACACGCTGGCATCTGTGATGGGTGAGTGAAGTAGGTTGTATCTCAGACTGGCCAAGCCCAACCCACTCCTCAAAGTTCAATGCAGGCTAACCTCAGCTTAGCCCTGCTACCCTGCCACATTCACCCCAGGGTAGTAGTCAATAAAGAAGATAACCAGGAGACAGTGGTCTCTTTGGTCTAGGCCCTCCATTCCTCTTGCTTTGTCTTGGTCATGGCAATGCCTGGCTGCTGTCCAATTTCCTGGTATTTCCTTACCAAGTCCTAGGTTCCCTTGGCCAAGCCCCAAGCTCTCAGAGACTGATAGTGGAAGGTTTGAATCAGACTGGTCTCACTCCTCCTAGGTTATCACATTCTCATTTGGAGCCAGCAGGAAGCTGGGATGCGGAAATGAGAGACATTAATGAAGGTGTGGGCCAAGCAAGGCTTAGAGCCACAGGAGAACAAGTCCTGCGAGAAGAGGCGGCTATGTGTTCAAGGGCCAAAGGTATCCAAGTCTTAGGGTTGAAGCAGGGGCACTGTGGCATGGAACACTGTGGGACTGGGACACTGGCATGTTACTGTTCTGGACTCAGCTCCAGAAACTTCTCTAAAGTTGGCGACCCAGCTGCTCTAAGGGTCTCTGCTGTATATAGCCTAGAGCCAAGCTACTTTTTTCCTCTGACGTGCAGTGGCAGAGTGATCAGGAAGTGGTTTCCGATGTGTGTTCACTGTTGACATGGCAATAAAACCATACCTAGCTGAGCTTCTGAGTGGATTTTCCAGCACCAACCTGGTCAAAGGGCTCCTTGGGTCCCCAAAATGAAGAAAAGGCACAGTGCGCCAGCCCAGTGGCATAGTAGTTAAGTTCGCGTGCTCTGCTTTGGTGGCCCGGGGCTTGTGGGTTCAGATCCCAGGTGCAGACCTACACACTGCTCGTCAAGCCATGCTGTGGCAGTGTCCCATACATGAAATGGAGGAAGACTGGCATAGATGTTAGCTCAGGAACAATCGTCCTCAAGCAAAAAGAGGAAGATTGGCAACAGATGTTCGCTCAGGGTGAATCTTCCTCACCAAAAAGAAAAAAAAAGGCACAGAAACCACACTAAGTGTCCAAAACTTTCATTCTCTGGAAGCTGCCTCAGCCCTATTCTGGGCCACAGTCAAGAGCTGTCCAGCTCACAACCTGCATTTACCTCAGGACCTTGGAGACCCCAGCCCAGCTGAGAGGGATAATTTCATGACTCCACCATAATTCACTCCCCACTCCCCTCCCCCGACTCCCTCCCAAGTACAAATACCCTTCCGACCTGCTCAAGCTGCAGGGGTGACAAAGCTGCCTGAAGCATTATGTATGACTCTAATGGTGACTTCAGCCAGACAAAGGAAAACTTGGTTGGTTGGCTGTTGGGTGATATGGTTCTTTGGTGGCCAATGTTTGTATCCCCAATGTTGTGCAATTTTTCCCACTAAAATAAGCACTGAGAGGCAAGACTGTGTCCTCCGAGCCATTTGCCAAAGATTCCAGGCTGGAAGAAAGAGCGCAAGGCTTGGTGAAAGGGCAAAGCAGATCAAGTACCCACTCCTTCAGTTTTTTTATCCCAGGTCCTGAGTGAAACTTGAATACTTGTCTACGTTTCAGGTCCTTAGGGAGCAGGGAGGAGGCAAATCCTGTTTGGAGAAAGCCAATGTCCAACTGAGTACTTGGTAAACATCGGGCACATGAATGCTAAGTGACAGGTGTCATGGGCCAAGCCGAGTCCCACTTGTTCATTAGGTTGGGGTCATCAGAGGGAGGCCCAACCCAGGGTTTCCTGTCCATGGGCTGGGGAACAGCAGCAGTCAGGAGTAAAAGCCCAGCCCACCTCCCCTAGGAGGCAGAGGGAAGGGGGCTGAGTGGTTGTCAGGCATGATCCTCCCCGTCTGCGATGTGGCGGTAGCCGGGAGGCTGGGCCTGCATCCGGAAGAGGACGGTGAGGAGCAGCACTATGAGAAGGAAGAGGATGGAGCCACATACAGCCAAGGCCACGATCACCTCTGGGCACGGGGAGGGGGAGAGAAGGGTCATGTCAGCGTTTGTTCAACAAATATTTGAGTGCCTACAATATGGCAGGCGCTGTTCTTACAATGGGGATATACACAGGTGGCCAAGACAAAGTCTCTGCCTTCATGGATTTTACATTCTGGGAGTGGAGATCCAGTAAACAAGCAAGTGATAGGAGTGACAGGTTAGTGACAAATGCCATAAAGAAAAACAAAGGGGAAAAGGATGGAGAGGTAGGTCAGTCAGGGAAGGCATCACTAAGGAAGTGACAGTTTGAACAGAGACCTAGAGTCACTGAGACATAACAAAGATCTGAGAGAAGAGTGTGCTGGGGTAGGGGGTGTAGACAGGAAGGAAATGCAAAAGGCCCTGATGTGGGAATAAGCTTGGCATGTTCTTCAATCAGAAGAAAGTATCACTAGAGCAGAGTGAGGGGCAAGTGGGAGATGAGGGTGGAGGACCAGACCAAGCAGGGCCTGGAAGGCCATGGGAAAGAACTTGGATTCTCTTCCAAATGTGATGGGAAGCCACTGGAAGATTCTGAGAAGGGTAGTGATGTGAACTGTTTTATGTTTTTAAAAATTTAACTCTGTGTGGTAGGGACAAGAAAAGAATCAGAACATTAGGAAGCTTTTCAGTAGTTCAGGCAAGAGACGGGTAGATTGGACTAGGGAGCAAGAGCATGTGTTTTAAAGATTGAGCTGATAGGATCTGCTAGTGGATTGGATGTGGGGTCTGAGAAAGAGGGTATTCAAGATAACTCCTAGGGTAATACTATGTAACTAGGTGACTAACATGGCATTTACTAAGATGGGGAAGCAGATGAGGAACAGCAGATTTGTGGGGAAGAGCATTTGGTTTTAGACATATCAACTGTGAGATGCCTCAGTTGACATCCATGTAGAAACCTCAAGTCAGCAGCTGGATATGTGAGTCTGTAGCTCAGAGAAGAGGTCATGAATCTGTGAGTCATACAAAGATGGAAGCTAGCATGGAGATGGTATATAAAGCCAAGAGGTTGGATGAGATCCCCTTGGGAATGGGCACAGATGGGGAAAGGGCCAGAATGAGCCCTGGGCTATCCATTGTTTAGTGGGGAGGAGAAGTCAGTAAGGAGGCTGCCTGTAAGTTAGGAAAACCAGAGAAGCCAAGCAAGTGTTTAAGGAAGGAGTGACCAATTAGGTCATAACGCTGAGAGGTGAGAGAAGCTGACTAAGAATTGGTTACTGGTCCCTGACAAGAGTGGTTTCAATGGAGTGAAGGATGACACAAGACTGTCTAGTAAGTCTCAAAGAATGGGCAGTGAGGAAGCAAAGTCAGAGTCTAAACGACTCTTGGAAAGATTCCATGGGAACAGAGAGACAGAGTGCTAGCTGGAGAAAGATGTTGGCCTAAGAGGTTTTTGTCAGGCTTTTGAGATGGGACTGATCCAGTAGACAGGAAACAGTGAGGCATCAGAGGTTCTCGTGGAGGTGAGAAGAGATGGACCCAGAGTGTAAGTGGAGATGGTGGCCTTCAGGAGCAGCTTATACCAGCAAGTAAGCTGGAAGATCTGGTGGTGGGAGAATGAGACAGTTCTCTCCTGGTTGCTCTTATTTTCTCAGTGATACAAGAAGTGAGGGCATCACCTGAAGAGTAGGGAGAAGGGGTACAGTGGACTCGAGGTGGGAAACTAAACTGTCTAGGGGCGTGCAGTAAGGTGGCTGCAAGTGTGCCAGCTCTCGAGACTTGTGGATAGGACTTTAAAGTGGTTCTGGGACATGAGGAGCACAGAGGCAGGCAGCCACTCACCTGTGTCTGCAGGACTGCTTGCCAGCTGGCACTCCTGCTCCCAATCCTTGGGCACGACAGGCTCTGTGAGGCGAAGGAAGTCTTGCAGTGGACAGCGGTGAGGGCAGCCAGGCAGGATCAGTGGCCAGGGGACCTTGTTACTCTCATTCCGAAAGTACATCTCCACTGAGAAATTCCTGTGGGTTGACAGGAGACAAGACAAATTTACAAGCTCACCAGGCTTGTAATGGAGTCCTTGGGCTGCCCACAGCCACCATGCGAGTGCCCCTCCAGAGGGCAGACGGGTAGGTCCACTCACCCATTATCATCCTGGTACAGTTCAAATATGTGGCAGGAGGCGTAGGGAGCTTGTTCACCATTGTAGACATCCAGTGCCATTTGCAGAGCAACCAGGGTGGTGTCATGCTGTAAGGGAGAGGGGCTCCCCATCAGCACTGCTCCCCTGCACCCCCAGGCACTGAACAGAGAAGAAACCCAGCCCCTTGCTTGACGTTAGCACGCTAGGGACTAGGGAGCTTACCGCGGAGTAAGCCAGCAGCTTAGGGAGTTGGGAGGTGGTTGCCATCAGGGTCAGGTTCTTCCGTATCTGAGCCAGCAGGACTCCTGAAGGAGAACAGTCCTCAGGGTCAGTGACTACAGCCATCACTCTCTTCTCCTCAGACCTGTCTGTGGTCCTCACCCTCTGCTAGGCCTGGGTCTGCTCACCAGCACAGAGGACTCCTTAGGTTCATGGGAACCATGTAGGAACTCTGCAGCACCCCCTGCTCTCTAAGAACTTTCAGATATACACAGGGAAGCAAGGCAAAACAAGATATCTACCTGTATTTCAACACAGACCTAGAAATCTGGCCATTTATAAATGAGCTACGAGGCCCTACCCAGGAAGAGTTACTCGTTTGGAACAAATATAGACTTAAGATTGCTCAGGGCACACAAGATGGTGGCTTCAGGCCAGAGGAATTCTGCCATTTGCAGACTCTGAAAACTATCGTGATGTCAGAAAGGTTTGACAGCTGGCACTCCCTTGGGGGCTCAGATCAGAAAACTGACAGGTGTATTACTCTGAGCCTTCTGTCAAAGCAGCTCCCAGGGGTTCTCTGCAGGGAGGTCTTCATTTAAGGGGGGGGGGTCTTCTGACACGGGTGCAACTTAAGAATATAAAGGGCAGAAAAGAAGCGTGCAAACCTAATTGTGGTCATTCGTACAAAGACAAACGTGCTAAGCATTTGGAGAGTTGGGGAGACTCTGGGGACTAATGAGATGACTGGGGGATTTGGTTTTGAAAGAGCAGAAGACATTTCAGGTAGAGAAGTGAGTGTGTGAGAAGCTCCCAATAGCAGATTTTTAATGCTACAGGTCCTGAGGAGGGGAGTGACATGCTGCTCTTGTCACTCACCCCCCTGAAGCCGAGCCTTCTCTGCCTGCTTGTAGATCCCGAAGAGGAAGCGGAAGCTGAAGTCCTTTAGCCGCCTCAGACGCTGCATGGTTTGGGGTGAGGCCCAGGCTGGCAGGATTAGCCTGTGTGTTTGCTGTGTATCACAGTGGGCAGGTTAGCTCCCCAGGCCTAGGCCACAGCCTCTCCGGGGGCAGCTGTCTGCCCCAGTGGAAGGGTGCCTGTGTGTGTGGAGGGAGGAAGAGCACAGGAGCGGGGGGCAGATGGAGAGGAACCAGCAGATATGGCGGACAGTGTTGAGGCTGCAGGGCAGAGGAAGGGAGGCTCAGCACAAAAAGCATGACTCAGCAGAGTGGAGCTGGACACCACGAGGCTCTGGGTGGAGAGGAGCAGGAACTGCTGACATTAATAAACTATTTCCCACTCTGAGGTTCTTTTTCACCCGTGAAGGAAGTTCCCTTGTTTCACAAGCAGCAGCTTGCCTGGACCTCCTCAGTGGGAATGGGATCCAGGCATTGTGTTCTGCTTGTCCTGGTCACCTGGGCCTGCTGAGGTGTGAGAGAAGTCACACCGGGGACCCTAAGCGGGCTCACCTCACAGAAGAGTGTGTCATAGACATTCCAGACGGTCTCCAGCGTCAGGTCTGTGAGCCCTGTCTCGTTGGCCACCATATCCAGAAATTGCTATGGAAAATGGATCAGGGAATCAGTCCTGCCCTGGGGGAAAGGACAGTGTGATGACCTCCACCTCAGCCCCACTCACTGTATTCTGAACACTCTCATTCTGATACTCGGGTGTCTGCCGGGTCTCGTTCTGCAGCTGCTCATAACGGGGACATGGGCCCAACGGGAACTTCAGCAGCTGCAGACCAAAGAGGGGAAGCAGAGGTGGAGAAGGCAGTTGGGGAACAGCAGGCCCATGGCCAGACTTGTCCCTCTCACCGCCTCCAGGGAAGGGCTGGCCAGTCTTACCTTCTCCTCGGCGACAGGCACAGTGTGGACGGGGATAGGCTGCCAAGAAATGTTTGGGTTGAAATGCTGCATCCCGCTGGGAGGGAAGAGTCCAGCCAGATTGGCCTCAGCACTCATGAGAGTGCGGTCAAAGTCTGTGCTTCGCACATAAACCTGCAGAGACCGCAACACGAGTCTCGCTGTGGGGGTGGGGCGAGGGAGCTTTGGCCCCTCAGCGGGGCCCCAGGGGGAGAACCTGTTATTGATGGTTACCCAGCAAATTGTAAACCTGCCATGCATCTGGCCCTTCTCCATCCTTCCTCCCAGCAAAGGCCCAAACATTCCGCTGGGGGCTAGCTGTCACCACTCTGTGAAGAACTCTGGGAATGAATGGCTCTAGTTCAAATGCCTTTCCCAGTCTGAAGTGCCTAGTCAGTAAGGCTGGGTCCATCTGTCTGGTTTTATAACAACGCCTGTCTCCCTATCTAGACCAGGGTCTTTGAGGGCAGAAACTGTCTCCAATCACATCCCCCTTGATAAAGCGGCTTAGAGACCAGGGATAGGAAATAAGAGAGAGAACAGAGAGAATTGCTTGGGAAAAGGGAGGAAGACAGTGTGGGGAAAGGCATGATCAGGAGAGAGGTGGCCCTCAAGGGAACAATAACAACATCTACAAACTCTTGAGACAGCCGTGGCTGAGAGTCGTAACCAGCGGAACAGCTGTCCCCATCCCTGGGGTGGCGAGAGAGCCTCAAGGAGCCAGCACACTTGCCAGTCTTCCCTGACATGCCCTCTCTACGTATGTCTTCCCTGCTACCTTTATCACCTGGCCCTGTGTGGTTTATCATCTCAATAAATGTCTTGCATGGAAAATCCGAGTTATTTCACAAGTGTCAGAAACTACTTTGCCAGGCCTTTGTAAAGTCTGAGCCAGGATACTTGATCAATTTTGCCTCTTCCCAGCCAAGCGGGAGCAACTCAGCGTCTAAGGCTTTGTTTTCAACAGCTCGTGGATGTCTTGTCCTGTAGCTATAACCAAAACGCCTGGAGGGAAGCCCGAGCACCCAGACTCACCCTTAGGCTCCCAGGGTGAGGACAGTAGACCCCATTCCCCTTGCCTCTTGAGCTCCCAGCCTTACCTCTTGCCGGTGGTAAGAGGCATTGAGGAACCCATGGTAGCGCTGCCGCAGAGCCTGGCCCAGCTCCCAGTGCTGTAGCATCCCCTCCTGTAGGCAAACCCAAAGGTTAAGAAGGTCCAGAGGGAAGAGATGGCTCTTAAGTCCCACAGGGTTTAGGCACTGTTGCTTTCTAAGTTTACCCCTGGCTGGAAGGAGGGGTGGGTTAATCTGATCCTAGAAGTCATTTATTAAGTGGCCGATTGTGCATGGCGTTGTGTGTGCCCATTTTCATCCGGGCACAGAGAAAGTAAGGCTAAGAAATCTGATCAAAGTCAGCACTCACATGGGAAATGGCAGTTTGGTGGGGCCCCAAGTTCTGTAGCCTGCTCTAGAGGTCACTCATTCTACAGCTCATCCTGAGGGAGGGCTGGCTTTTGACCCACCTTGGTTAGCTGACCAAATCCCTGGGGCCATTTGTCTTCCTGATAAGGGTCCTTGGGATATGTATTCACTGGCGAGCGGTCTCCATGTCGGTACACCTGAGGAGGAAAATGATTTGCCTACAGGTCAGAAGGGTCTCTCTGATAGGGACACAGGGCCCACCTCTGCCCTATGTTGGGGAGGGAAGCTTCACTCTACCCACTGCAAAAGACCCCAACTCAGAAGACCTATCCCATGATACAGAACTCCTTACACTCTGCCCCCCCAAATACCCCAGGGCTCCACAAAATTGCGAACCCGGGCCCCCAACCCCGCAGGCCAACGTCTCCTCCTAAACCAGCTCCTCCTCCTCCAGACCCCAGGGCCCAGCACAAGCCCCACCCCTCCCTCCACCCGCAGGCCTGTGCCCTTCTAGCGAGCCCTTTGGTGACCCCGTCTCTCATTACCAAGGTAACGAAGCGCAGACTGCGGGCCTGGGTGAGTGGCATCACCAGCAAGTTCACGCCAAGAAGGAGCTGGAGAAGATCCGCCCGTCTCCAGCCCAACTGTCTGCCCGCCATCACCGCTGTAGTCTATGCAGCAAAGAGGCTGGAACCCGTTGCCTGGGATCCGCAGCAGCCGCCCGGACGCCCCTTTAAGGACACACGCCGGAAGTGGCCCGCCGCCATCTTGCTAAAGGACGGGCCGGGATGGTGGGAGAAGGAGGAATCTGGGAGGGAATGCGTGTAGGAGGTTCGCGATCCGGCTGTGGCGGAGCAGCGTGGGAATGTAGCGCGACCTAGCCCGGTAGAAAGGGCTGGAAGACCTCGTCTCGGTAAAGAGAGCACTGAGCTCGGGTTTGCCTCTGCCCGCGGAGGGCCCGTACCGAGGTGGCGCCTGCACTGGGCGGTATGGTGGCTGGGAGAGCGAGCGCCCAGCACCTGGAACCCAGGTGCTGCCGGGCCTGAACCCGGAGCCAGAGCGGGGGCAGAATTGGAGCGAAGGGTAGTTTAGAGCTCCCCTCTCCACGCCGCTGCCTTCGGGTGGAATTTGAGCCTTGGCCCTGGCTCTGGTCCCCGGAAGAGGTCTTGTTTGGGGTGCGGGGCACAGCGTGTAAACAGCCCTTTGGACTCCCTGCGTCCTTGAGGTTGGTCCCAGTGTAGCTTGCTGCTCATGTCCTGAGCACAGCTTCAGGAGCCTTCTCACTTCCGCTTCCAGGCCTTTCCTTGCCCTCCCACTTGTCCATTTCCAAGTTTTAGTTAATTAAAATGAAGATGTCATGCCTTTTCCCGAAAGAGTTGGGTTGCACAGGATGTTCAGACTTTGCAAAACCAAAGCAATGAATCGCTAGGGGAGGAATTTCAGACCAGCGGGGAGATATATAGGGGGAAGGGGAAGGGGTATATCAAGTGGGAGTAGGTGGGGATTCCGCAGAATCAGAGGCCCTCTTGGCATTGACCATTAGGATCCGGTGCAGCCAATTTGGCCTCAGGGCTTTGTGACTCTGAGGTTGGGGTGACTTACAGCTCCAGGAGGTCAAATCAGTAGGTCCTTGGGATGCTTTGATTGAGATCTGTCCACTAGGAGCAAATTACCTCAAATCGTTGGGGAAATACACCCTGATCAGAACTATATGGGAGGGGGCCGGCCCCCTGGCTTAGCGGTTGCGTGCGCCTGCTCCGCTACTGGCAGCCTGGGTTCGGATCCCTGGCGCGCATTGACGGGCTGCTTCTCCCGCCATGCTGAGGCCGCGTCCCACACACAGCAACTAGAAGGATGCGCAGCTCTGACATGCGGCTATCTACTGGGGCTTTGGGGGAAAAATCAATCAATCAATAAATAAAAAAGAACTATATGGGAGGAAGCAGAGTCATTATGCCCTAGGACTTCAGATTCAATTATTTATGTATACCTCAGGATCTAAACTTGCTTCCCGAGTTGTTATGGAGGAATGAATAGAATGAGAGCTGAAGCCTGAGTATCCAAATAGTTCTTAACCTTCTTGTTTAATCACAAGCCCCTTTATGAATGAGATGGAAATTTAGTCCCCTCTCCTCCAGAAAAATATTCACACGCATAAAAACACATAAATGGAATTTTGCATATAATGCCAAGAGGTTCACAAAGACTCCCCATAGGCTTCATAAATCAACATCTCTGAATCCCTGATCTAGCCTAGTCCGCTTACTTTTTGGATAAGGCAACAAACCCAGAGAGAGGAAGTTACTTGTCCAAGGTCACACAGTTTAGGAGAATGGATTAAAACTCTAGTTTTCTGATTCCCAAATAGACTTTTTTTGTGTGTGTGAGGAAGATCGGCCCTGAGCTAACATCTGCCAATCCTCCTCTTTTTGCTGAGGAAGACTGGCCCTGGGCTAAGATCCATGCCCATCTTCTTCCACTTTATGTGGGACACCTGCCACAGCATGGCCTGACAGGTGGTGCTTTGGTGCGCACCCGGGGTGGAACCAGCGGACCCCGGGGCGCCGCAGCAGAGCGCACGCATGTAACCGCTTGCGCCACCGGGGCAGCCCCCAAAATAGTCTTTATAATGGGCTGTTTCTTGCAGGCTGCTCAAACTGCGTTGCTAACCTATATTCGGTGGCCCCAAAATACCTTCAATAAAGAGATTTCTAACAAAGGAAACCTTTTCACATTGGTGGGGTTGAATGGGGCTTGGCTAATTGGTAAAATACTGTGTATTAGTGGGAGTTTTTGAGTGTTTTGTTTTAATGTTTCTCCTACTCTCCTTGCAAACTAGCCAGATCGTTGTGATTTCAGAATGTAAATCTTGGGCTCATTAAATTTTGGCAAGTAGAAGAAAAATCCCTCAAATTCATCTTTTGCTTTTCTTCCCACTTGCTCAAGTATGTCTGTATTCTTTGTGCCTGCAAGTATCCCATGTAGGAGGAATTGATGGAGCAGATGTTATTTCAGTTTTTATAGTGAGAAGCAAATCCAGGAAGGGTGAGAATTACACCACAAGTACATGGTACAGCCAAGAGCTGAGCCCTGGTTTCTTGACCTCCAACTTCCACATATTTTATACCAGATGATTTTGTGGTCCCCACACATTGGTTCCTAATTACAGATCCAAAAGAAAAATAGACATGTAGATGGATGGATAGATAGATATGTGGGCCTACCCTAGACCAAATAAATCAGAATCTCTGAAAATGAGGCCAGGTTTGGAAACCACTGCAATACTGTGTGTTGGCGGATGTGAACCTAAATTCAGGTGAGTTAACCATTTTTCCCATCTGGGGAGGCAGTTTTGTGTAATGGAGTGAGGTGCTTTGTTTGTTAGTCTGAGTTTGAGCTTTTGAGTCAGCTCTTTGATATTTGTCCCCTTGCTAGTAACCATCTCCTAGGGTTACATAGGAGGGTAAGTAAAATAATACACAGAAAGATAAATGTATGTAGTAGGGCCTATGTCAATGTTACTTTTCTTCTTCCTGCCTTCTGTATCATCTCCGAACTCAGGAATTCCTGGGTTCTTCTCTATCTTGTGGTTGGGAGGTTGGGCAGAAGTCACTGGAGTGGCCTGCAAGATGACCACCACACCTTGCACCTTTCCAGAACGGTGAAGGAGGGAGCAAGAAGCAGCTGTCCCTGTCCATCCCTGCAAACCGTACCTTGTGGCCTGCTTTATGGGAATTCGAGTGCTTTCCGGGAGGGGAGGGGTGTTATCCAGTAGCGCATACAACCTTGGGCTGGTGAATGCTCGTCTTTTTGCTTCAAGGTTCCCCTTCCTACAAGGAGAAGTCGCCAGAGTTTCTGGGGGTCAGAAATGTGACTTGGAAGATCCCCAAAGATATTCCCAGGCATGTTGCCTCCTCTAGGAGCCAGGGACACATAGGAAAGGCCCCATGGGACTGAGAGGCTTTCACCTAACACCTCTTGTGGGCTGTTGGGGGTGGATCTGGCAGAGTGGGCCATGTGATTCCAGCTGCAGATCACCTGCCTATTCGACCGGGCTCGAGGGAGAAGTCCCATGGTTGGTCTCCAGAAACTCTATGGAGATATCACCAACAGATTTTGGTCTTCATGTGGGGAGGCTCCTGAACCCCTGTAACCTGAAGGGGTGGCTCTGACAGTAAAGCACTGGTAATGCTCCCTTCTCCTCTACTTAAGGCTGAGAATGACTCCCTGGCTTGGGGAAGATGGCGCCCTGACCCACTTACTTGTTCAGCAGCTGGCTCTGGCTTGGGTCAGAGGGCTCCAAGCTTCTGTGTGGTCCTGGGCCCTGGGCTGTGGGGAGACTAGAGTGTCAGGAGGGGATGAGAGAGGCTTTTCCCAACACCAGAAGATAGGTCATCAGACCAAGGTTACATCCTAAGTTCCTTGTAACCAGGTGTTTCAGTGACATCTGTGACTATGCTTCTGTGTTGGAGCTGCTGGGGATGGGGACAGGCGAAGGAGGGAGCTGGGTCGATGATGTGAGCGCTGGGACAGAACAATTCCAGTTTCCCAGGGCCTGGAGTCCCTGGTTTCTACTTTCCCAAGACATCTGGGGCCTTGTGAAAATTGGGGGAGGAACACATGTAAGAGGAATGGAGAGCCTTGTGCTCATGACTCAGAGGTGCCCAGACCAGGGTGGGGGCCTCGTGAAGGGATGACCTTGTGATGAGAGGGAACAAGAGCAAAGCTGGAGGCAGAACTTGGAGATGGGGGATGTCAAGAGGGGCTTTTCTGAAATGTGAAAATGAATACATGGGCAGATTTTGCAACACCACCCAGCCTGCTGTCTTCTCTAGTCTCTGCTCCCCGGGGCCCGCCTGTTCCCCCTGCCCCTCCCTGTGCTTCCTCCCATCTTTCACGAAGCTCCTTTTCTATTTCTGCTTTCCCTTCCCTTCTCCTATCCTGTTCTCGCACACCCTCTGTCTACTCTTTCCTGTTCCCTCTCTTCTCCTCTTCCCTGGTGCCCTGTTCATCTCTGTTTCGATCTCTCTGGCTGCCTGCCCTGGCCCCCTGTCCTTCTATGCTTTAATGTGGGGCCCATGGGAACCGGAGTTCATAGCAAAACAGGAAGAGCCTGTGAGCAGGAAACTGGGAGTGGGGCAGGGGGTGAACAACCAGCAGTAACCTTAGCTCCTCGCCCCCCACATCTGAGCTGAAGCATCCCCAGGGCTCCCTGCCTCTCCCACTGCAGCCCCCCAGCCCCAGCTTCTTCCGTCTCAGCACTTCACTGTTCCAGCAGACCTGAGAGGCAGCAAGACACGAGTACCCTGGACTCGGACACAGGAGAAGCAAAGAGCACAGGCACTGGAGTGAGGACATCTGGATTCTGATCCCAGCTCGGCTACTCACTGTGTGCGGTCCTGGAAAAGGCTCTCCCGGGAGCTTAGTGTTCTCTGTAAAAGAGAGCTTATGATATTTACCCTGCCTCCCTCCCGGGGCGGCTCTAAGGATAACAGAGATAGTGAGGGGTCTGTGTATGGAAACAAGCACTCGGAAGATTAACAACGCACAGATTCAAGGTGACAGGAAGATCCGTAGCTGAAAGGATTGGAAAGGTAGTAACTGCCACCGTTTCTGGAACACTTACTATGTGCCACACATTGTACCGTGATATGTTTTTTAATTCTCATGACAACCTTATGTGGCAAAAACCATTATTATTATTCCTGTTTTAGAGATGGGGAAACAGAGGTTCAGAGACATTAAGTAACTTGCTTAATCAAAATCACACAGCTAATAAGAGGCAGAGGCAAGGCCAGCATTTGAACCCAAAATCTAAGCCCAGAGCCGAAACGCTAAACCAACATTGCTGAGATGAAATTGACTGGAGCTAACAAGTATAGGATAGAAGAGGATCATATTATTTTTCTTGTTTAGTTATTCATTCAACAAACAGGACCCCAGTACCTACTCTGTTGCCTACTCTATGCCAGGCCCTGTTCCAGGGGCTGAGGGGGAGATGAAATCAATAAAATGTGGTGTCTACATTCAGGGATGGATCTTATGTTCCAGGCAACGGGGCAGGAAGGCTACAGCTCTAGTCTCAGTAGCTGCTGGATAGAGCCCTCCATCACTGCAAATGGAACCATTTCCCAGGTGAGGGAATCTGCATACCTTCGCAGGTCCATCCTGGGCTGGCACCTGGGTCTACAGTCTTCACCCCGACCCCATCTAGGGCCAGCCATTGCTGATAGCCAACTGCTTACCAGTCCCTCTCTCTCTTGGCCTCCTCCAGTCTGTGTGGCCCCCGCAGGGCACCACATTCAGAGACTCCTTAGAAGGCCCAGCACCTGCCTTTCTACTCCCCTGGACTTCTGCCAGTTTGGCTGAGGCCTGGGGCTAGTGGGGAGAGCTGCCTGGCCCATTCCCAGGGGCAGGGGAGGAGTAGGGAGGCTGGGAAAGCAGGCTGGGGCTCAGTGTTGCAATTCCAGGCGCTGCTGGGACCTTTGCTCCGCGAAGTGCCTATGGAGGGGAGGGAACAACTCTGGAGGCTGCCGGGATTGGGATGGGGGTGTCTGGGAGGCAGTCCTTTTGTAAAAGCAGCTAAGAGCCGCCGGGGTGAGGAGAGGAAGGGGAGAGATGTGGAACTGGGCAGGGAAATGCAGACTGTCGTGGCTGGGGGTAGGGGGGCAGGGGTGGTGCTGGGCTGAGGGGGTGGCCGGCTGGGGAGGAGTCAGCGTGGTGGGGAAGCTGCCCCGTGGGCGGGGGCAAGGAGGCCAGGGCTCCAGTCGGTCGGCTGGTCGGCTCCGGCTCTCCGGTCCGCTGGGCAGGAAGGAGAGGTGGCCCGACCCTTTGGGAGTCCCTCCCCTCAGCCTCCCCCCCTCACACACATTACTTCCCTGGGCTCCGGCCCTTCTCTTGCTCAGCTCCGGCTCCTCAGCTGCCGAGGCCTCTGGACAAGGGACTGCACCATCCTCCCTTCCCAGCAAGGGGGCTCCAGAGACTGCCCCAGCCAGGAAGTCTGGCGGCCTAGGCATTCGGTGGGTCTGCTCCGAGCACTGGCCCGGGGCTGTGTGTGTGTGTTTGGGGTTGGGGGGGTGTCCTATGGCTCTTAGAAAAGGGTCTCTGGGGAGAAGTGAAGGATGATGATAGTGATGGAAGCTCAGGCAGTGACAGGATTCTATTTAGGTTCCAGAATAACTTCTGAGGGGGGCTGGCAGAGGAGGTCCTGTGTGTGAATTGGGGTGACTCTTGGAGGCAAGAGGTTTGTGCTGGGACCCTGGAAAGTGGCAAGAGTGAGGCTGTCTAACAAGTAGTGTGTCTCACTGAGTGGAATGAGCCTCGATTCCATGTCCTGGTCCTGGCCAACTCGGGCTGTCCCCAGTGCTGGAGTGAAGGGGAAGGGGCTCTGACAGAAGTGGGGCAGATGTGCCCAAACATTCCCTCATGCCCTGGAGGGATCCCTGGGGAGAAAAGGTGCCATGGTGGTTGAGATCCTGGTCTTTGGAGTCAGAGAGACCAGAGTTGGAGTCTTGGCTCTACCACTCCCTAACTGTGTGGCCATAGGCAGTTTACTTAATCTTGTTGAACCTCAGTTTCCTCATGTGTAAAATGGGCTTAAGAATAGACCTGACCTCATAGGGATATTGTAAGGAAGGCATGTAAGGCCTTAGCACAGGCTGATATATATATATATATATGGCAAGTAAATGTTAGCTGACATGTTAGTACTGATAAAAGGCAAGATCAGGAGGAGAGGGTTGCTGAGGCCAGAAGGGAGCCCAGTTCTGGACGAGTGTAACCTGGGTCATTCCTGCAGGACAGTCCCTTGGTAATGTCCAGGGCTCCGGGAAGAGATGTCATTGTGGCTGAAGGCCCCTGTGCCTGATGTTTCTCCTGGTAAGCTTCTTCACTCCAGTCCTCTCCCCTGAGCCCAGGCCCCAGCTCCTCTTCTCTTACAGAAATCAGCCTCCTTCACTACCTCCCTTCTGCCCTCCCCCGGAGAGCAGTCCAGAGCCATTCTTGGTATTGCTTGCCTCCTTCTGCCCACACCACCTCTGCCCAGGTTCTGGTGCCTGGCCCTTATGGACACCAGCCAGTCCTTCTCAATCATCTGGGCTTGCTGCTGGGGAGGGTTGGCATGTCCGGTACTTGCCCAGCTCTGGCTTTGAAGAGTTCTGTCTGATCTCTGAAATAGTTGCACGTCAGCCCCTCAAGGGGACAAAGATTGACACCCTCATTTAAAATATTGAGGTGCAGGGGTCTACAAGTGACTAACCCTGGAGCCCACACAGACCCCCGGGTCCCAAACCCTGAACCAACGTTTTGCTGCCCTCTGGGGGTGGAGATAAGTTTGCAGTTTCCCAGGAGGACACCGGAAAAGTGGATGAGGAGGGACCTGAGACTCCCTTGTGCCTCTCTTTCGGGGCTCAGACTCTGCAGTGGAGCTGTGGGAGCCAGATGCACAAGATGCAAGTGGCCAGGAGCTGGGAGGCAGCAGCTGCAACCTCAGGGAGGAAGCCAGCATGCCTCAATCTACTGGGGGCACTTCGGGGGTGGGGCTGGAGGCAACAGAGCCCACAGCCCTGCTCCCCGGGGTGGAGGCCCCTCCAGAGTCCACAGGTGAGGAGCTGCTGGATTTGGAGGAGGTCAGGGCTCCCTGGATCTGCGGGGGGGGGGGGGTACCTGGGGGCTCTTTATAAGATCATGGTTAAGTGAAAAGGCTTTGGCGTCAACTAGGCCTGAGTGATGAGTGTAAATTTTCTCTCTACGTTAGGCCTTTCTGAGCCTGTTTCCTTATTTGCAAAATGGAAATAATAAATAATAGTACCTATCTCTTATGGTTGTTGTAAGGATCAATGCATATAAAGGGCTCAGACAGTACCTAGTACATAATGGCACTTGGCATATGAGCGCTACTTTCTTGTAATAGAAAGATTAGACTTCATATAATGAAGGGAACGAAGGTCACTGAGTGCCCAGGGCCGTGGCTGACTGGGCACCAAGCTTTTTCCTTGGAGAAGAACATTAAGGCTCTTCCCTGCATCCAGAGCTCCGTCCACAAAAGCGGAAAAAGGGGCCAGCCCCCAAAATGCTGGGGAACGAGCTGTGCAGTGTGTGTGGGGACAAGGCCTCCGGCTTCCACTACAACGTGCTGAGCTGCGAGGGCTGCAAAGGATTCTTCCGCCGCAGTGTCATCAAAGGGGCCCGCTACATCTGCCACAGCGGGGGCCACTGCCCCATGGACACCTACATGCGTCGCAAGTGCCAGGAGTGTCGCCTTCGCAAATGCCGCCAGGCCGGCATGCGGGAGGAGTGTGAGTGTCTGGGGACAGGAGTCGGGGAAAGAGGGCACATGTGGGTGCCAGGGTGTGAGGGTAAACAGGCAACTGAGCCTACAGGGCTTTCCAACACGGGACCTAAGAGTGGATTAAAATCTCTTCCTTCCTTTTACCCAATGCTCTCTGCTTTCCTGGAAACTCAGACTACCCCTCTGCCCCCTCCTTGCTTCCAGTCTCTCCCTCTTCTCTCCTCCTCACATCTGGCTCTGTCCTTAGGTGTCCTGTCAGAAGAACAGATCCGCCTGAAGAAACTGAAGCGGCAAGAGGAGGAACAGGCTCAGGCCACATCGATGCCCCCGAGGGTGCCCTCAGACCCCCAAGTCCTGCCCCAGCTCAGCCCAGAGCAACTGGGCATGATTGAGAAGCTGGTGGCTGCCCAGCAACAGTGTAACAGACGCTCCTTTTCTGACCAGCTTCGAGTCACGGTAACTGAGGGACCTGGGGAGAGGTGGCTGTGCCCAGAGCACCAGCTGGCTTCTTGATATCCGACTCCGAGTGGTTTGTTCTTTCCCTCCTTGCCCTTCTGGGTAGCCTTGGCCCATGGCACCAGATCCCCAGAGCCGGGAGGCCCGGCAGCAGCGCTTTGCCCACTTCACGGAGCTGGCCATCGTCTCCGTGCAGGAGATCGTCGATTTCGCCAAACAGCTGCCTGGCTTCCTGCAGCTCAGCCGGGAAGACCAGATCGCCCTGCTGAAGACCTCTGCGATCGAGGTGGCAGGCCAGGCCAAGGGGTGAAGGAGAACCAGAGCGGGATTGTCTGTGGGAGGGGCCTGCAGACAGCCAGCTGGGGAGCCAAAGCCACCAGGAAGTAGGGATGAGGGGCTTGGCCTTCCCTCAGAGTCCCTATTTGAGGTCTGCTACCTGTGTGCAGGTCATGCTTCTGGAGACATCCCGGAGGTACAACCCTGGGAGTGAGAGTATCACCTTCCTCAAGGATTTCAGTTATAACCGGGAAGACTTCGCCAAAGCAGGTAAGAACTAAGATCACAAAAGAATTGGGTGGGATGGACAGAAGCTTTTTGTCGTGGGGCCCATAGTGACGACAGAGCCACAGGTCCAAGGTTTGGGTGTCTGTAAAGGGAAGGTCCCACTTGTTTTTCCAAGACAGAAAGTTGGAATGTTGATAGGCCCCTCTCAACTGCTCCTAATAGACACCTGTCCTCTGGTGCATTAGGTCAGTGGTTCTCAAACTGTGTTCCAAGGAACCCGAGGGGGGAGTTCCACAGAAGTGTCACCTTAGAGGAGAAACAGAGAGGCACAGAAATGTCCTTTATTCTTACTTTAGCCAAACAAGAAGCTCCATTTAAATCTGCATTATAGAGTGTGCTTCTGTGTAACATTTTGCTTGAAGGAAAGATTTTACAGCTAGGAAAAAAAGCTTGAAAGTCACCTCCTTGAGCTTTGTAGTCAATAACAAATCTTTCTCAGACGTGCTCTTCAAGGCTCACGTGGACTGATTTCCCCCTTCTCTTTTTCAATTGCTCTTTCTGATCAGCCATGCAACCAGAGCTGAAACATGGCAGACGTGCCCAGATGGGGCAGCTTTAGGATAAGAGTGACTGCTTCTGTCCCCATCCTGTACCTGGAGTATTTTCTCCAAGAATTAGTTCACATTGCTGCTCTCTGATACTTGCTTGCAGGCTAAGCAGTGTTGGTTTCCTCCTATTCAATTGCTGGTAATGTTTGTGTTATGGGAGCAGGTTTGGGAAAGGATGGAAGGCTGAGGGTGTTTTGGAGGGATTAGAACTAAGGTTCAACAGGTGAGCAAGGAGTCTAACAACTGTAGACCATGGCTGATGCTGGCTCCGTTCTTGGGGCTAGTAGGTCCTGGTTTCCAGAGCAGAGCTCATAAAGTCTTCTCTGGTTTCAAGTGACTCAGGCCAGCTCAGGTGCCTCTTGTTGTCCCAACACAGGCCACTCAGTGAACTTTCTAGGAAGGCCTCCCTTAACTATAGGGCGTGGTGAGGCTGTGTTGGCACCTCTTGCCTTCTCTAGTGCCTGGTGTGCTGCCCGAATGTCTGGGCACCTAATAGGGGCGATTTAATGACTTTTTCCTGCTTTAAAAGCCCAGCCCTGCACCCTTTCTCTACCAAACCCCTTTTCCTGAAATGGTTATTATCCCAGTCCTTCTTAACCATGGCCTTTTCCTCCTTCGTAGCATCCTCCTTTCTGGAGCCTTCCCAGTTCTCATGTCTGCATGTTGCTTCAGCCCTTGTGGACTTGTGCTATCTGAATCTGTGCCTATTTATAGATCCATTTATATAAGCAGTTCTGATGCCTCCTGTTTGCCTTTCATTTCTCATTCTGTTGGTGAGGTCTTGGGGAGAAGGAGCAGGGGTGCTCTTTTCTCAGGTCTCCCTCCCCCTCTGCATCCACTACCACATGCTGCATACGGTGGGTGACTAATGATGTGGCCTGATCGCAAGGGAGGCGTTATTCAGCGAGCAGTAGCAGACCCTGTCAGGGTGCATAACCCAGCTCTGGGACCTTTGTCCTCTCTCTCCAAAGGGGCTGGTCGGCACAATTCGAGGCTCAACACCTCACCAAGAAATGCTTTATCAAATGGGGCTTGTCCATGAAATGGATCAACACACACTTGATAAACATCAGGGTGAAAGTACAGGAAGTGACTAATCAAGAGGCCTCGAATGGAAAAGTTAGCAGATGGTTGCTAAAAGAAATCTGAGAAAGCCTAGGCGGCGTGGGGTGGGGAGATTTTGACAGAGTGTATGGGAGAAGTGTTCTCTAGATGTCTTGACTTTAGGTCACGGTTTGTTGCACTTCAGTCTCCTCAGCAAGAAGATTGGCTCTATTTTTTAAAATTTATTATTTATTTAACAAATACTTATATGTTAGTTACCATATGTTCCACATATTATTCTAAGGACCCATTATGAGGTAGATACTATTATTATCTCCATTTTACAGATGGGAAGACCAAGGCCCAGAGAGCTTAAATAACTTACCCAAGGTCACACAGCCTAATAAATGGTGGAGCCAGGACTCAAACCCAGGCAATCTGGCGCCAGAGTCCACACCCTTAACCAAATTGCTATGTTCCCCTTGGAATGTGAAACATGAAATGTATCTCTAGTATTCAAATAAGTAAGGTCAATTGCCAGTGAGTCTTCTTTATAAACAAAAATAAGAGGTGCCTTTATTTCTAGTAATGTGGGGCCCTCAAGAATTCTAATAAGAAATCAGAATTCTTATTATCATTTACGTCAGCACCATCTATGTGCCACGCCAATGCTAAGTGGTGCTTTATCCTTTAACCATCACAACAGTCTTATAAGTTCAGATATGCTTCCCATCTCACAGATGAGGCTTAGAGAGGTTAAGAAACCTGCCCAAAGTTACACAACAGAGCCCTGGAGACTTCTTATTGAGTTCCTTGACAAGCTGGAGGAGAGAAGGAAGTTCCTGCTGCTCATGGCACATGTCCCAGCCTCTCTTCTTCCTCCCCAGGGCTGCAGGTGGAGTTCATCAACCCCATCTTCGAGTTCTCCAGAGCCATGAATGAGCTGCAACTCAATGATGCTGAGTTTGCTTTGCTCATTGCCATCAGCATCTTCTCTGCAGGTGTGGAGGAGGGGCAAGAGGGAAAACGAGCACGAGACTTGCACCGAGGAGGGCTGCGGGCCCCACAGGGCAGGCGTTGTGGGAGTGGAGGCCCTTGCTCTGTTACTTTGGGATGGGAGAAGTTGGGTGGGGCAGGTCCCTCTTTTTTGGTTCTGATTCGGGGTATGCAACTGAGACCCTGGCCAGACCTGCTCCTCAACTCTGTTGGTGACCTATAGACCGGCCCAACGTGCAGGACCAGCTCCAGGTAGAGAGGCTGCAACACACATATGTGGAGGCCCTGCATGCTTACGTCTCCATCCACCACCCCCATGTGAGTCTCCCCATGGTGCCTTTTTTCCTCCTCTCCACAGGCTCATTCCCTGACACACTTACTTTCCCTTCCAGAATCCCTCCCGAGTACATCGTGCACAGATAATTCTCTACCTATTGCACAACTCCCCTCCCCTTGCTTCTCTTTTCTGGGGAGAGACAAAGGTGTACTTATCCCTCTCCTTTCCCCAGGACCGACTGATGTTCCCACGGATGCTTATGAAACTGGTGAGCCTCCGGACACTGAGCAGCGTCCACTCAGAGCAAGTGTTTGCACTGCGCCTGCAGGACAAAAAGCTTCCACCACTGCTCTCTGAGATCTGGGATGTGAATGAATGACTGTTCTTCCCCCATATCTTCTGTTTTCTGGGCTGCATGGCTGAGGCCCCATGGCTGCCTCCTAGAGGAGGAGCAGACTGAGAAGGGCAAACATTCCTGGGACCTGGGCAAAAGAGATCCTCACATGGCATTAAAGGAGAGTCAAAGGGTTGGGAGTTTTGTGGCTGCTGGGCGGTGGGGGTCCTGCTAAAGCTGTGATCCATGCGGAGACTGTACTGACCCCACAAAACGGACGAACCTGGGGGCTACTTTGCACAAGGTTCTCCAGGGCCCTGCCCATCCTGCCTCCACCACTTCCTATTTTCCCCACAGGGCCGCAAGACAAATTCTCTGCTGTCACTCTGCGGCTTGGCCATACATGCCTCAGGGCCGCCTCACTGATAGGTCTGGCGCTGTTTGTGCAGGAAGACCAAAACGAATACAGGATAAGAAACAATTTCTGGACTGGGGGTGAGGGCCGGGCATTGAGGAGGGAAGCCTGCGTCCTTTCAAATCCGCCTCCAGACTCAGAGGAGGGAGGCAAGTCAAATGACAGCCTTGGCAGTGAGAGGGCACCTCCGTGAGGGTAAATGGGATGCTGAGGCTAGATGCCCCCTCCCCCCTGAATGATCCGAGTGCGATCGGGTTATCTTTCTGTGGGGGAGTCGGTGTCGGGTTTTCAGAACTAATGCCTCAGCCATGCAATTGTATGCGTGCCTGCGTATAATGCCTTAGTTTTTCCATTGGCATCTGAAAAAGAGGCCCTTTTCCCGGCCCCCACTCCCTGTGGGACAGGAACAAAAGTCCCATGAGGCTAGGTGGAGGGTGCCCTGACTCGGGTTTGGCCTCTCCAATGGGCTGGACTCCATTTCCCAGCGGGCACCGCGGTGCCACTCCCGCCCCCTTTCCTCGGAACGCTCCCTGTGTAGGTGATACCGCGGCCGCACCTTCCGGCCTCGAGTCCCCCCGCTGCCCCTGAATTGGTAGGCTCCACCGCCGGGGCGGCCGGCTTTCCAGCCCAGCCGGCTGGGCACTTCCAAATCGCGTGCGGGGGGAGGGAGGTGCGATGTCGGGGGACAGTCGGAAAGTCTCAGGGGCAGCTGATCTTGAGAAGTCGCATCCAGATTAACCCACGTTTCGTCCAAATGGACTCTATTACCACGTCGAATTAAAGTCTGTTTGCGCAACCTAAACAAAATGTATTCTTTTGGGTCCTCCCCTTGGCACGCAGCGGCGCTGGGCTGGCCCAGCGCTCCCCAAAGCGTTCCCACTCCCACACGGATAGGTGTGTGCGTAGCCGCCCTTCTCCCGAGGTCGGCTCCACCGGTTTGGTGCAGCCCTGTCCCCCCGGGGGTGAATGGTACGGCCTCCGGTCCCCCCTCCGCCTGCCCCCCCTCCCCGGGTAAGAGTGGTACGCGCCCCCCGGTGCAGACGCGGAACTGGCGGGCGCTCGCAGCGGCGCCGGGGAGCGACTGACGCTCAGCTGCCGGGGGACGTCCGGCCGGGCCTGCCCGGTACCCCGAGGCTCGGGAGGTAGGAAGGTCTGGCCCTGGGGGCCCTGGAGGGGTATTTGGGACCGGGCTTCTAGGAGCACTCCTGCGGCCCTGAGAGGAAACAGGAGCTCTACGGGAGAAGGGGCCTCTGAGGAGGCCCTAAGGCAGTGTGAGGGGGCGTGGGGTCTCGTGAGCGGGTTGGGGGGGGGGTCCGTAGGGAAGGAGGCGGGGCTAGAAGTCGGGGCGCACCGGGCCGCCGAGGGTGTGCGGGCTGCGGGCTCCTTGCCTGCGGGGTTGGCGGGCGGCGCTGGTTCCGGGATTGGGGAGAACTGTCCAGCAGGTGAGGGGGCGGGCAGAGCTGTCCAGCCCCGGGCCCGAGCCAGGATAAGCACCTCGCGCGTGCGCGCGCGTCTGCGTGTGTGTGTGTGCGCGCGTGCGCGCGCCTAATTTTTGATTAGGGTTTGGAGAACCACGTTTGGTTCTTTAAAAAAATTGTTTTCTTTTTTAATTTGGTGTTTCATAATTGGCTTGTTGGAGAGTGGAGACACCGTTTAATCTTTCCTGCAACTGCTTCCCTCCCCATCCTCGTGCATCTCTAAATTCTTCCTCCTTTGCCTGCCCTTCCCTCTTCCCCAACCCTGCCTATGGCCTGCCTCCTTGCTCTCATTCTCCCCCGCGCTGGACCAGTTTGTGCTGATGCGCTTGCAAGGTCACTGCCTGGGGAGGGGGAAGAGGGCGAGAGTCTCCTGTTATGCTCACGTCAGCAAAGATGTCATATCGCTCTCCGGTTCCTGTGGTTTTACTATGATATCCTGCCCAAAACGAGGGATGAATCCAAAAGATAGGTTAACGTGGCCATTTGTAGGTTGAAAAGACAGAGATAACTTCAAGGTCTGTGGATTCTAAATCGGCATCTGGATGGTGTGGATGGTGATGTAGGACTTGAGCAGATAGGTATGCGTTTTGAGCTTGATGCTTTTGCAATATAGGAGCTAGGAGCCGGGGGCTCCACGTTAGGAAATATGGTTGAGGCAGGAAGCAGAGTCTGAGCCTGGGTGGATACGAAGATGGAGTGTGAGTTGTAGGTGGTGTTAGAGGACTTAGGGTCTTCATGAGGAGGAAAGGGGGAGAGAAGGGGAAGAAAAGCCTTGGTTATCTCTGCAATCTGAATAACTGAAGGCACTGGCTATTAATGAGATATGAATTGTGGCTAAAAATCTATCCTATCACTAGTGGCTAGAATAGTCACGAGATCTCAGGGTCGTTGTGGCTCTGGAGGGAGATCAGCACTATAGAGGAGGATAATGACTTGAGTTTTATCAAATAATTCTCAGTGGAGAGAGGCTGAGATCCCACCAAGAGTAGAGTCTGATGCCTAATGTATTAGAAGATGCTTTGGGTGTGATCTTTGAGATTTAGGCAAGAAGGGGCTCCTGATTTTCAACGTAAAGAGATTTCAAGGCTTAGCCTTGAGCTCTGGTCCTGTAAATTCTGTTTTATTTTAAGATACTTTGGCTCTCACCCTAGGCATTTTCCACATAATTGTTTATAGAATGAATTTTGCTTTTACCAATCTCCCATTTCATTTCTGTGTTTCCCTCCCCTTCTCATTCTGCCTGGGAGGAGCTGAGCTCAGCTCTGTAACAGTGCCCTGCCTTCTGCAGGATGCTCATGACTCCACAGAAGTGGAGAGAACCAAAGGACTTTTTGGGTGGTAATGATGCCTGGAAATGAGCATATGGCATGCTTGGAAACTTGGTTTTGGTTGTGTGGAAAGGAGATATCTCTGTCAAAATCCAGAATTAGGACAAAGTGCAAACTAAAGACAGAAGAGGGAGGAGATAACCTAATAATTAGCAGGTGCTGTCGGTGGAAGAGGTGTCTCCATATCCAAGGAGAATGAATTGTTATGGGCCCTGGCCTACTCTAGAGTAGCAGCTGCTAGCACTTTGCGGTCACCAAGCAGGGGAGGAGCTGTGGCTCTGCTATAAATAGTGCTGGGAGCCAGAGTCGCTATGGAGACAAAACTGAATCCTATTACCTGCAGGTCCTCTACTGGGAGCAAGAGAAAGGAGGGGGCAGTATTTTGAGGATTTGAGAGGTGTGTAAATAGGTCTTTTTTATTATTAAGTAGAAGAGAAAAAAGATAGAACTTCTACTCGTTATCTAAATAGAACTTCTACTCGTTATCTAAATCAAGTAGGGCCTTAAGCATACAGGGAGCGTGTATGTCTGTGTGTATGGGAGTGCACGCAGCAGCAAAGAAGGGAGTGGTGTGTGTGTATGAGTGTAATGAGAGTCTCTCTGTGTGTATAGTGAACAAGGTCTTAGTATGGCTGTGTGTGGAGCTCAGAGGTGAAATCTTAGAAGCACTGAAAATAGCCTTATAGTTGAGTGAAACATTTCATTTAGAGAAGTGTATGGAGACCTGATAGGAAATAAATTATAATTCAGACCGTGTAAGCTTTTCTTAATTTTTGGATTATGGTTTAGAAGTTTTTCTGAGCACCTCTCCCTGTCCTTGCAGAAATCTTGTAAGATATAGGACAAGGCCTCATCTGTGTGTATTGTGTTACTGATTCCCATCCTGGGAACAGAATAGAGGAGAAAGATGGATTCAGCACCAAGGGCAGAGCTAGTAGCAGTAGCCACTGGGCCCCTTTCTTGCTTGAAAAGGGGAGAAAAATGGTTTAGATGAAGCAATTGGGGCATAGATATTCTTCATTTGAGATTGCACGGGGTAGAGTAGCCAGCTGTCGTTATTGTCTGAGTGCAATTAACTATACAATCTATGTGGTAGTTTCACATCAAGCTGAATGCAGAATGTTGAAACAGAGAATAATTAGGTTTCCATCTAGAGCTAGGAGTGCAGATTAGTGCTGATTAGAGAGTCTGGTTTGAGCCTGATCCACCCTGCAGCAATCCTGAAAATGACTTAATTTTTGTTATCCTGAGGACCGAGTCCAGATTAGGCTAATTGGGCCTGTTTTTCAGAAACAGAGCCCCAGGGGTGAGGCTGGAAATGAGCTGGTTTGTAGGGAGGGGGAGGTGAGCCGTTATTTGTCCTACTTCTTGACATTTGACTCTGTGAGCTCATAAACCTGGACTGAGCTCCAGGCTAGGAAAAGTGTCAGGTTCTCCTATCTTTAGTACTAAAATGGAAGACCTTCTGACTTATGCCCTTGGCTGGGATGAAGCTGAGAGGGATGTGTCCCTTGTGCACAGCAGTGGATCTTATCAGTGCTTTTTTCCTTTTAGACTTAGATTTTCAGATAATATCAGAATTCCTCCTGGGAACATTGACTCCTTGCTTGGTGCCTTGAAGTTTTTCTGAGATGAACTGATGAATTGGAACCATGGTGCAAAAGAAGAAGTTCTGTCCTCGATTACTTGACTATCTAGTGATTGTGGGAGCCAGGTAACCAAGAAGAGACTAATTTTTGTCTTGTCATCTAAGGTAGCCACAAAATGTGTAATTATTCCCCTTCCCTGCTTCCACATTGCTTTGCATGTCTCATTCTTCGCCTATTATTTTACCCTGATAGGAACCTTGATGCCAGTAGTGAAAACAACACCGTCAGGTGGATTGAGAGTATTGGGGTGAAGGAACAGAGACAGAGCAAAATTCTGCTCTTAAGTAGCATCTTTGTGATTTGAGCAAATATACTCTGTATCCCCCAGGTTTCTTATATTGTAAAAAGGAAAAGTACATTGTGTTCCTTCTCTACCTACCTATGCTCTTTTGGTCATTCATTAGCTAATACACCTTGAAAGGTGCTAATCATCTTAAGGTGTTAGTGATCGTTTTATTGTTGCCGTTTTCCCTTCATTTCCGGATAGGTGTCTTCATGACAGTGCAGACTTCATTTAGCCTACCAGCTAAATGTGGCCAGCAGCACTCATGTTTTCCAAGGTCCTGCAGTTAGGTTACTCTATCCTACACTGTATTTTGAGATTTATTTCTTGACTGTGGTTTACATTTGAAAGAGCGTCTTGTTCCTTCAGGCTGCTGAATTTGTCTTTGTATTCTCAGGCACCCGAGCAGCGATAGCGTGGCCCAGACTCCTGAACTGCTGCGGCGATACCCGTTGGAGGATCACGCTGAGTTTCCCCTGCCCCCGGATGTGGTGTTCTTCTGCCAGCCAGAGGGCTGTCTGAGTGTGCGGCAGCGGCGCATGAGCCTGCGGGACGACACTTCTTTTGTCTTCACCCTCACTGACAAGGACACTGGAGTCACACGTTATGGCATCTGTGTTAACTTCTACCGCTCCTTCCAAAAGCGAATGCCTAAGGAAAAGGGGGAGGGTGGGGCAGGGTCCCGTGCCAAGGAAGGACCCCGTGCTGCCTGTGCCTCAGAAGAGGTTGGCACTGAGAGCTCGGAGAGTGGCTCGTCCCTGCAGCCTCCCAGTGCCGACTCCACCCCGGATGTGAACCAGTCTCCTCGGGGCAAACGCCGGGCCAAGGCGGGGAGCCGGTCCCGCAACAGTACTCTGACATCCCTGTGCGTGCTTAGCCACTACCCCTTCTTCTCCACCTTCCGAGAGTGTCTCTATACCCTCAAACGTCTGGTGGACTGCTGTAGTGAGCGACTGCTGGGCAAGAAACTGGGCATCCCGCGAGGCATACAAAGGTGCGGTTTGCCGCTGACGCTGAGGAGAGAGGGGAAGCGTTTAGAGATGGGGTAACATTGGTCTGTGAGGGGTGCAGGAAGTTGCCTCTAAAACCTAAGGTCCTTCAGACCTATTTAGGCATATTATATCAGTCCTCACTCAGCAAAGACTGCTGCAGGGTTAGACCTCTTACTATAATTGTGTTCGGAGGGATGCTGGGGAATTGGATGTTTTGTGGCGGGCGGGATGATAAGTCCTGCTATGTATACATTTTTACACTTATTCTTCCTCTTGTATATACCTCTGGTCCTAGCTGAGCCCAAAGAGTGAGCTTTTCCAATTGTCATCATTATATTACATTGGGTCACAGTGGGGTATCAGCTCCTGGTACTTAGGTGTCTGTTTCCTGCGGTCTGCTCCTCAGAGACACCATGTGGCGCATCTTTACTGGATCACTGCTAGTGGAGGAGAAGTCAAGTGCCCTTCTGCATGACCTTCGAGAGATTGAGGCCTGGATCTATCGGTTGCTGCGCTCCCCAGTACCCGTCTCCGGGCAGAAGCGAGTAGACATTGAGGTCCTGCCCCAGGAGTTCCAGCAAGCTCTGACCTTTGCTCTTCCAGACCCCTCTCGATTCACCCTAGTGGATTTCCCGCTGCACCTTCCCTTGGAACTTCTGGGTGTGGATGCCTGTCTTCAGGTGCTAACCTGCATCCTGTTAGAGCACAAGGTGAGAGGGCCAGCTTTTTAGACCCTTCTAGGGAAAGGGCTTTGAGATCTGGCAGAGGCTGGACCATGAGCTCTTTGAGGACAGGGACTACATCTTTTTCATCATTTTGTCTCCGGGAGGTAACACAGTACCAGGTATAGAGCAGCTACTCAGTAGGTGGGGATTGAATTAAGGGACTGGTATCATGTGGGATATATTCAGAGGGCTTGCCACTCAGTTGAATTATCCTTAACTATGCTGACCTAATTCTCTGGAAGTACCAGTAGTTCTGTTCTGGTGAGCGGTCCTGGGGTTGGGGGTGCAAGAACTAGGAAGGTAAGGGAGTGATTCCAGGGAGGCTTACTACGGTGCTTGAATTGGGAAGTGGCAGGCAGAGTGGCATGTGGGGCAGTGGGAATTGTGGAAATTAAACTACTGGAGCCATAGACGGTGAAACAGAAATTAAATTGTGGTGTTGGAGCTGTTTTGTCATAACCTTTATTTATGCTGTTGAGTGATCCTTATGGTGTTGCTCGTGGCAGGTGGTGCTACAGTCCCGAGACTACAACGCGCTCTCTATGTCTGTGATGGCGTTTGTGGCAATGATCTACCCCTTGGAGTATATGTTTCCTGTTATCCCACTGCTGCCCACCTGCATGGCATCGGCAGAGCAGGTGAGTCTCAGGGTGTCTTCCGGCTTTGTCACCCTCTGTCTTACAACTCAGTCCAGCTCCAAAGGAGAAGGCTCAGTGCCCAAAGAAGTTGTAAATCAGTAGTGGTCCTCAATCCCTTATCATAACTTATTTGTCTGTAAAATCTGACCTGACTCGAACTGATCTGATGGCAAAACTTACGCTATTTATGGTTTTTATTTATCACAGTTAATGTTAGTGATACTGGCTACAACACTGCAGGTGTTACATAACGTACAGAATATGACTGTTACCTTTCTAAAATCTGAGAAATCCTGAATTTTGAAACACGTCTACCCTCGAGGGTTTTGGAAAAGGGATTGTGGACCTGCATTTCCTTATCTAGAAAAACGCTGACTCGGTAAGTGGTCACAATAGGTTTTGTTTTTGTTTCTTATCTTCTTTATTCTTTCTACAGCTGCTGTTGGCTCCAACCCCATACATTATCGGGGTCCCTGCCAGCTTCTTCCTCTACAAACTGGACTTCAAAATGCCTGATGATGTGTGGCTAGTGGATCTGGACAGCAATAGGGTGAGGTTCTTGGCTGAGGCGTTGTAGGGTCTAGAATAGGATTGAGTTCTGTTTTTCTAGATTACTCCTAGGAAGGTCCTAAGTTTGTGGGTGATTTCTATTGTGAGACTCATTGAAACAACTTTCTTTTAAATGCTGTTTTTACTTTAGTGGCTAAATAGGCCCTTGGTTAGGACACAAAGAGTTACAGAATTTGGCCCGGCCCCGTGGCTTAGTGGTTAAGTGCGCGCGCTCCGCTGCTGGCGGCCCGGGTTCGGATCCCAGGCGCGCACCAAGGCACCGCTTCTCCGGCCATGCTGAGGCCGCGTCCCACATACAGCAACTAGAAGGATGTGCAACTATGACATACAACTATCTACTGGGGCTTTGGGGGTAAAATAAATAAATAAAATATTTAAAAAAAAATAAAATAAAAAAGAGTTACAGAATTTAGTTTTGCCAGAGTTAAGTGCTCCGTCACATCTTGCAAGAGCAGTAGGGTAGTTGTGGTTGTGGGACCATTACATATGGTGTAGATCATCTGATGGTTTTCTTGGAATATAGTTTTTAGTAAGAAACTGTCTTTCAGTGCAGACTTAAAAAAAATGTATATTAACTTTCTGCAGCGTGAGTACATTCAGACTTCCATAGGAAGCCCTTATATGTGTTCATTGTAAAACTTTAGAAAATACAAGTAAGTATAAAGAAATAAATAAAAACCTATTATCTAGAGATAGTCACCAATAACGTTTAGGTATATTTCCTTTCAGGTGTGTACGTATATGATATACATGTGTATATGTATATCTTCTATATGTGTGTATATAATGTATGTATTCACCTGTAAATAATAACATTGTGTATACAACTTCCTATTCTTCTTACTGACCCTTATGTAAAAGAAACTCCTGAGCAGTTAATTCTAAGGTCATGCCTGTTATCTTTTTTCTGGTGCAGGTGGTTGCCCCCACCAATGCAGAAGTGCTGCCTATTCTGCCGGAACCAGAATCATTAGAGCTGAAAAAACATTTAAAGCAGGTAAGTGAAGAAAGAAGAAAAGGAGGAGGAGGAGCAGTGGCTGCTGCAGGAGGCAGGCAGCTGTTGTCAGGGCCAGTTTCCTTTCAGACCCCAGTGGAGTACATTTTCTTAGCCTGGGGTGGGCTTAAGAAGAGGTGTATTCCATTTCTGGGTGGCAGGGTGGATCTCAGAAAGGGCTTTTTAGATTCCTTCTTATTCATTGTTTGCCCTCCCACCCTCTAATGCTTATAATGTTGTATAAATCAGCCCTTCTCTTTCTGTTTCTTGTCACGTCTGCCATTCTTCATGGCCTTGGATTGTTCTCTGAGTCTTATAGAGAGGGAGGGAGTTAGTGGCTTAGACAGTCTGGCTTGTTTTATTTTTTCCTCTTGAATTGATTCCTAAGTCCCTATAGAACCCTTTCTTCAAAAATTCCTTTGAGTAATCCTTTAAATGAATTTTTCATTGATTGATTTTCTTCTTCTTCTGCATGCTGAACACAGTACCTAAAGGTAACACACGACGAGGCCCCCCTTCCTTTGCCCTGCTGTGTATGTGATGTAGGACCCCTGTAGATAGCTCTGTATTTCTTTTCAGGAATCCCTGCTCTCATGTGAAGGGTCTTCAGGAATCTCTGTCTGTGTTGTCTGAGTTACTTAGCAGTACCTCTGGATGATGTCTATTTGGGTTTAAATGGGTCATTTTGTATCATCCCTCTCACTTGCTTCCTCAATGCTGATGTAATATGATATCTTGCTGCTGCAGAGTCTGGTGAGGATTGCAAGTTCAGAAAGTTCTCTAGCTGTCTTCCTTTGTGGTGTTTTCATTCTTCATGACTGCTTTAGTATGACTAATGAAATAGGGAGGTTGATATGTGGAATTGTACTTTAGTGTTTGTAGGAGCTAAAATCCTTGGGCTCATTGATCCTGTGTTCTTACCCCTGCTCCTCAAAGTGTGGTCCATGGACCAGCAGCATTAGCATCACCTGGGCTTGTTAAAAGTGCAGAATCAGGGCCGGCCCTGTGGCTTGGTGGTTAAGTGCGCGTGCTGCGATGCTGGTGGCCCGGGTTCGGATCCCGGGTGCGCATTGAGGCACCACTTCTCCGTTCATCCTGAGGCCGAGTCCCGCATACAGCAACTAGAAGGATGTGCAGCTATGACATACAACTATCCACTGGGGCTTTGGGGGGAAAAAATAAAATAAATAAAATCTTTAAAAAAAAAAAAAAAAAAAAAAAAGTGCAGAATCACCCTAGACATGCTAAATTGGAATCTGCACTTTAACCACATCCACAGGTGATTCCTAAGCCCATGAACATTTAACAAGCACTGCTGGCCTAGACCAGGGGTTTTCAAACTACCCCATAGAGCCTCTTAGGGGCTGATCATGTGAGGCTCTGGGTTCCTTATGTCCTTCAGAGCAGCTCTACTTTTACACGTTTCAATTGTTTGTATTTCCACATAGATTTCAATAGAAAAACAAAATTTTGTGGCTAAAATAAATTTGAAAACTATTGCCTTGGACTTCAGATTTAATCAAGTTGCCTTGAGCCAGGTTGGCTTAAGCTGAAGATCTACGTAATTCTGATTATTTTCTAAAGGTTAAAATATTTGGATTCTTATTTCAAAGATGAAGCCTCTTTCCTAGGAGATGGGATTGGCTAGCTGCCTGGGAATCTGCCTTCTATGAGGGATTTCTTGTTCCGTAGGCCCTCGCCAGCATGAGTCTCAACACCCAGCCCATCCTCAATCTGGAGAAATTCCATGAGGGCCAGGAGATCCCCCTTCTCTTGGGAAGGCCTTCGAATGACCTGCAGTCCACACCTTCCACTGAATTCAACCCACTCATCTATGGCAATGATGTGGATTCTGTGGATGTCGCAACCAGGTATGACCAAGCAGACTAGACGATCACGAGCCCTTAAATTGGTCTCTGCTCACTCAGTGACCTTGGGGCAGACTACTTTCCTGAGCCAGAGTTTCTTTGTATATAAAACATGTATAATATTTGGTTATATTTGCTGCCTTAGTGAAAGCAAAGAGAAGAAATAGTTCATCAATTTTACGCCTTGAGTGAAGAAGGAGATTGATGATTCTTTAAGATCTCTCTCCCCTTGGTGTTGGAAGCTGTTAAATGATGACTTAGGGAGGTGGTGCGAGACCTTGGCGCGTAGGAATCCTTACTCTGCAGGGTGTGGGACGCGGATTATCTCACCATCCCCTTCTTCCCCAGAGTGGCCATGGTCCGTTTCTTCAACTCCCCCAACGTGCTGCAGGGCTTTCAGATGCACACACGTACCCTACGTCTCTTCCCGCGGCCTGTGGTAGCTTTTCAAGCTGGCTCCTTTCTAGCCTCACGTCCCCGGCAGACTCCTTTTGCTGAGAAATTGGCCAGGACTCAGGCTGTGGAGTACTTTGGAGAATGGATCCTTAACCCCACCAACTATGCCTTTCAGCGAATTCACAACAGTGAGTCCGCCTGCCCTCTGCTCTGCCTCACCTTCTGTCTTTGTCCTCCGGATGGCTTCTCCCTTTACGATTTCTCTTTCTAATCCTTGGCCTGCCCCTTTCATTCTTATTTTGCTTTAGACTTTTTCCTGCCTTTCTTTTATGTTTTGCTTGCTTTTTTTCCCTTGTTGCTAACTCCTCTTTTTTCTCCTTGGGTAGACATGTTTGATCCAGCCCTGATTGGTGACAAGCCAAAGTGGTATGCTCATCAGCTGCAGCCCATCCATTATCGCGTCTATGATAGCAATTCCCAGCTGGCCGAGGCGCTGAGTGTGCCACCAGAGCGTGACTCTGACTCTGAACCTACCGATGACAGGTGAGCAGTCCCTCTGGCAGCAAACCAGTTTTTTAAGGTAAAGAGGCTCTCATTAGCCCTTATTTAGCACAATGACAAAATCTCATAGGATTTAGACATCAGTCTTTGAAGCCTTGAGTTATGTTTTGGTTGACGGTTTTGTGTTAGTTTCCTTATTTTATCTCGTTCCCTGGCCTTGAGTTAAGAATGCTCCTCTTTCTATTTCTCCTAATGCTGATTCTTTTCCCTGCCCCTTCTTTCTGTTTTATTTTTATTTTTGTGCTCTTCACTCTGCAGCGGCAGTGATAGTATGGATTATGATGACTCAAGCTCTTCCTACTCCTCCCTTGGTGACTTTGTTAGTGAAATGATGAAATGTGACATCAATGGTGACACTCCTAGTAAGTACACTTGGGGAGAATGGCCAGCTCTGGGCAGGGTTTGGGGTTCTGGGATGGTGTTGTCAGTACCTGCCGCCCTTGGGTTTTGGCAGATGTGGATCCCCTGACTCACGCGGCACTGGGGGATGCCAGTGAGGTAGAGATTGATGAGCTGCAAACCCAGAAGGAAGAAGAGGAACCTGGCCCAGACAGCGAGCACTCTCAGGAAAACCCGCCACTGCGCTCCAGCTCCAGTACCACCACCAGCAGCAGTCCCAGCACTGTCATCCATGGAGCCAGTTCTGTACGTGAGGACTTGGAGGGGTGGATAAGTGGGAACTATTATGTGGGACCTCTATTAGGAAAGCTGGGATGGAGCTATTCATTTAATTTGCTTCTTTCTTCACAATCTCCCATCTTCCCTTCCATCGGTCCTAGAGCTTAGAGCCTATGAGATATAGTTTTGACCCCAGAAGGAGGTCACCGGGCTTTGTTCAGGGTTCAGCTAAGATCCCCCTTGTGTGGTTTGTGAGGACAGAGAATGGGGGTGTCACAGAGATCTTTTCTCACTCATTCCCTAGGATAGGAATCTGACAGGCCTGACCCTGCCCAAAGAAGAACTGGGCAAACTGAGAATGCCAAACTGAGAATACAGGAAGGCATCACTGGGCACCAGGTGATGACTTTTTATTTGATATGACCTTTAGGAACCTGCTGACTCAACAAAGATGGATGATAAGGCAGCAGTAAGCGTCTCCAAGCCCCTCCCTACCGTGCCTCCCAGCATTGGCAGATCGAACATGGACAGGCGTCAGACAGAAATTGGAGAGGGGTCAGTGCGCCGGCGAACCTATGACAATCCGTACTTCGAGCCCCAATATGGTTTTCCCCCTGAGGAAGATGATGATGAGCAGGGGGAAAGTTACACTCCCCGATTCAGCCAACATGTCAATGGCAATCGGTGAGAGCCTGGGGGTTCCTTCTAGATGGGTGACTGAAGGATCTCCTACAGTGGACCCTGGGCGAGGGTTAATCAGAAAGTCTGAGAAGTCTGAATGCTCTCGTGGTCCTGCCGTCCCCAGAGGATGGTGCTTTGATCCAGGCATTTAGGAATTGTGGGAAGGGAGCGGTGACTGCAGTGTAGCGTCAGGCCCACACGCCCAAGGTTAGGTACCCCTGCCTGGGGCTCATAGGTGCCACTGTGCATTCAAGGGCTCAAAAGCTGCTGCGGCCCAACAGCTTGAAACTGGCAAGCGACTCAGATGCAGAGTCGGACTCTCGAGCGAGCTCTCCCACCTCCACCGTCTCCAACAACAGCACCGAGGGCTTCGGGGGCATCATGTCTTTTGCCAGTAAGTGCCTTCAGCTCTCTCATGCCTCTGTTCCATTTTCTCTCCAGTAGGGCTTGGCCACTGCAGATGCTGCTTGGAACTTCCGACGTTGGGTTGGGTTGGCATTATCAAGCCCCAATTCAGGTCATTTGGGTGATACTGGACAAGGTATTTTCAGGAGAGGTCAATAAAAAACAGAGACAGGATTAGTCGTTATCTTTATACCTGGTGGTTTCAGTCTGTTTCAGGTAAGATAGCTGGTCAACTGAAAAATAATCATTATATTAAAAATCATACACTTGTACGTATATTTTGTGGAAATATTCTGGTCAGATTTGACTTGGGTATATCTCTTTGCCTGGTGAAGGACGTTTTTGCGAACCTGCTTTGAAATCTATATGAGGTTGACTTTTAGAGAATATTTCCAGAAATAAGGGGTGGTGTTGGTTTAAGATTGAAGCCAGACTGGGCACCAGAGAAAGCCAACAGCGGGGATAATTGTGGTTGTGAGTTTTTTAGAAGCCAGGGAGGAACAGCACCAACTTCAGACCAGGCACTCATTAACTGCCAGCTTTCATGCTGAGTTAGCAGTGGATGAGAGGCTTGACTATTGTCATAGGAGATAGTCAGAGAAGGTTGTTATTGGGTTTTGAGCAATCCTGGCAGTGGCCCCTTTGTTTGCCCTCAGTTACACTTTGTCTTGTGAGAGATAGATCAGAGGCACTGGGATGCTGTTTGAAAAGGAGGAAGGTGAAGGTGATGTGACAGTCATTGGAGTATAATGCTTTGATTCCTTATCCCCTAACTCACTATTCTCGCACCCTCCCCTTGATAGGCAGCCTGTATCGGAACCACAGCACAAGCTTCAGTCTTTCAAACCTCACACTGCCCACCAAAGGTGCCCGAGAGAAGACCACGCCCTTCCCCAGTCTGAAAGGTAACGACAGCCCTCCTTTTGCCAAACCAGGATTCTCTGGGAAGTATTTCAGGCCTCTAAGTCCTTGTCAGGAGCCCCGTGTATGATGAATTATTTGGTCTGGCTGTTGCCTCTCATATTGCTTCTCATGGCTTTCACTGCACATCATGGGCTCTTGCTGGTTTTCAGATGGAAACTGTCTTTGTAGCTAAAGAGAAGGCCCTGAGATATCATTCAGGATAATAGCAACTGTGGGATTACTGCTGCTTCTGGGGGAGCTTTGTCAGAGAAACATAATTAACACGGGGATCCCCAGCTGCCACCAGTGATCTTCCAGGTTCCTACTGTGTGAACTTAGGACGAGCTCCATCCCAAGGATCTGGCCCACCAGGGATGGTTGTGAAAAGCCTGGCAGTGTTTACAGAGTCAAGAAGCCTCTTACTTTGGCTTCATGTCAACTGTAGGGCCTGTGAGTGGGCCAGATAGTATTGGTTGGCTTCTAGGGGCAGTTAAGACCCTATTTGATTTTCATTTGTGGTCTCTGACAGTTTGAAGGCCTGTTCTGAATTTATGCTGACTTTTTTTTGTTCTCTCTGGATGTTGTGCTGAGATATTTAATCTCAGTAGAAAGCACAGTGAGAAGCAGCTCCATGTATTTTTTAACTGACCTCTCTTCCCACTGATTAAAAATGTCGGAAATCTAAGGAATGTTTGGTAGGGATGGGAACATAAGCTAGATGGACAAAAAGGACATCGTACCTGGTGGGGTAGGGAACTAGCTAGTACTGTAGAACGAATCCACACGTGGCTCCGTAGGTTAGGGATGGAGAGGTGGTAGCATCCCTGGCTTTTATGTGATAACGGTGAAGAGGAGAGCAGTTGCAACGCCTTCATTGCATGCTGATGCTTCACTTCATCTGCTGCACTTGTCACTCCCATCCACCTCCCATCCTCACACCACCACCCCACTTCCCACGACAGCATCTGCAAGATGGGTCTCTTCCCTCTGCACAGCCGCAGGCCCTCTGGACCCCTGTGCTAGATGTTTCATGAAAACCAGTGGTCCCTCTTTCATGCATGTGCCTGTTTAGTACCTGAAGGCTCCTTGTGTCATTTTCCCTGCCCCGGGCTTGGAGAGGCCATAGTCTTAGGGATCGTCTTTCCTAGATAGAGCCTTAGTTGTCTCCTAGTCACTTGGCTTCCAGCTCCGAGGTGCCTAAGAACCAAGGTTCTGTGCACTAAGCTTTGGGAGAATGCTCACATTGTCTGACTTACAGCTCCATTGAGGGATATAAGGGTTGTGATATCGTGGTGCACCTACTAATTGTGTATTTTGTGTCCCAGTATTTGGGCTAAATACTCTAATGGAGATTGTTACTGAAGCCGGCCCCGGGAGTGGTGAAGGTGGGTCTTGCCTGTGAGCTGTGCATGATCTTTTTCTCCTAGCATCTTCTGTGCCTGCCTGAGGGCCATCCTCCTCATGGAGCAAGCAGCATCACACGAGTGACCTGCCTTGTCCGTCCCCTGTGACACCCATGCTTGCCCGTGGGGCGTGCTGCTGGTGCATGTGGAGTGGCCTGAGTCTCCATCCCCACTTCCTCCACGTTGCCATGGCTGGTTTCTACCTATATGTGATGGCCTGGTGCCACCCTCACCCAGCCCTTCTGGGGAATGGGTATGGGACATGGCTACCCAGGGCTATGCTGACACTAGCTACGGGACTGCAATAGTGATGTCTCTCATTCCTACCTTCCCGGCTGTAGGAAACAGGAGGGCCCTAGTGGACCAGAAGTCGTCTGTCATTAAACACAGCCCAACAGTGAAAAGAGAGCCTCCATCACCCCAGGGTCGATCCAGCAATTCTAGGTAATAAATGGCAGAGCTGTTTTAAAGGTTCTCTGATAGAGGTAGCAATTCCTGCACCAAACTTTAGGGATGCTCAGGAGTGGGAAAGAAGCTATCAGTTGGGTAGATGAAATCAGTTCTTGCCATCACTTCCTATTCTGACTCCATCCGCGTGCAACAGTAATAGCTCATGGCGTGGGGGAGAGTGCAACAGCAGTGGTGGGTGCTTGGGCAAACCAGGCTATCTGGAGAGCGGGGCGTGCAGTGGACTTGGATATTGGGAGACTTGGCTTTGTGTCTTGCCCCTGGAGGCAAACAGTTAGTCTGATGAAAGGGGGGATGCTCTGCAAAGAAGCTGATGACCACAGAAATGGTGTGTGGACCCCGTAGTGAAAACCAGCAGTTCCTGAAGGAGGTGGTGCACAGCGTGCTGGATGGCCAGGGAGTTGGCTGGCTCAACATGAAAAAGGTGCGACGGCTGCTGGAGAGCGAGCAGCTGCGAGTCTTTGTCCTGAGCAAGCTGAACCGCACCGTGCAGTCAGAGGACGATGCCCGGCAGGACATCATCCCAGATGTGGTCAGTGTTGGGGGTAGGAGTTGGAATCAACTGGGAAGAGGGACCTGGACACCAAAGGCAATTTTATCAACTCTAGCCCCTGGGTCATTGTTGCAGGAGATCAGTCGAAAGGTGTACAAGGGAATGTTAGACCTGCTCAAGTGCACGGTACTCAGCCTGGAGCAGTCCTATGCCCACGCAGGTCTGGGTGGCATGGCCAGCATCTTTGGGCTTCTGGAGATCGCCAAGACCCACTACTATAGTAAAGGTAGGGATCGTCCCAGCTGGGAAGCATGCCGTCCACAACTCTCCCACTTGTCTCCGAAGAAAGTGAGCCTGTCCCCTTGACAAGTTTCTCAATGCCGACATGCTTCTCATCGGGGGCTTCGGGATTTTATTTTCTAATGCATGTTGATATGTGCTGGGTATTTTTCTGTCATGAAAAATAAGATGTCAGCTTTTCTTTCCTTGCTCTTCTTCCATTCCACATCCTCCTGTATCCTTGCTTCTCCCACCTCATTTCCATACCTTGATTCCTGCTCACTATTTCTTTTTTTTTTTTTTTTTTGTGAGGAGATCAGCCCTGAGCTAACATCCATGCCAATCCTCCTCTTTTTGCTGAGGAAGACTGTCCCTGAGCTAACATCTATGGCTATCTTCCTCCACTTTATAAGGGGTGCTGCCACAGCATGGCTTGACAAGCGGTGCCTCAGTGCGCGCCCAGGATCCGAACCCCGGGCTGCCTCAGCGGAGCACATGTGCTTAACCACTACGCCACTGGGCCGGCCCGTGCTTACTATTTGTTTTGACCTTTTCCTATATTTGATCTTTTCCTCAGAACCAGACAAGCGGAGGAGAAGTCCAACAGAGAGTGTAAATACACCAGTTGGCAAGGATCCTGGCCTGGCTGGGCGGGGGGACCCAAAGGCTATGGCACAGCTGAGAGTTCCCCAGCTGGGACCTCGAGCACCAAGTGCTGCAGGAAGGAGTCCTAAGGAGCTAGACACCAGAAGTTTAAAGGAGGAGAATTTTGTAGCATCTGTTGGTATGTATCACTTGTTTGGTGTGGTGGAGGGGTTCTGCCTTCTTAAATATCCCTTCCTCCTTTCAATTCATCCAGAATCCCACCTTTCTCTTCCCCATGCTTTGCTTTCTGGAGAGGGAGATAGGTCTGTGTCCATTTCTAATGGTATTTCTTTATACTTCTCTATCCCTTATGCTTCATTTCCAGCCACCCCCACCTACATGTTAAAGGAAGGATGGAATTTTGCTTAGAGGACCCAGTGAGGCTTAGTGCGGGGAGTCTGACCTGTACTCCTAGTCCCATTTTTATTTACATCTGGATTTCTGCACATAGTGGAGAGGCCACGTGGGCTCCTGGAAGCTATAAGGAAGTTGATAGATGCATCTTTGGGCTATAAAACTGTAATCATCTGGGTCTCTCAAGCCAATTTCCCCCATCCAGCCATTACACTGCCCTCGAATTTGCTCCTCTGGGGCATGTCCGGCAACCCCATTTTCCTGGATTCTGGACCTCGAGGTGTAGATTTCTGAGTCAGCTTTTCTTTAAACCTTTCCCTACTGGACTTGATTAAGAGCTTGCTTACATTTGGTGTTTCTCCATTTCCACTAAGGCAGTGCCTTAGTGAGCTCTCTGGGTGTCACCTCTGTTTGACTAACTCCCTACCTGACCTTGAGTCATCTAGGTTGTATCTTTCTTTTTCTGGTTCTAGGTCCCTGGGCAATATGCTTCTAGCTGATGCCTCTCGGCCACATCCGTTAGCAGTTGCCTTATGCTACCATAAATGGTAATGAAGGACCAGTTTCCTTTTTAGGGGAGCTACACTTCTCTGGCCAGCAGAATATTGTCCTAGAGGCAATCAACCCTGCCTTTCTCCTGCCTGATGTGATGTTCTAGGAAAAGTACTGACCTGCAAGTCTGGAGGTCTGGAGTGTTAGTCCTGTATCTGACCCCAACTAGAAATACGACTTGGGGCAAATTGCTTCCCCCCTTAGGCTCTCTCTGTCCTTGTCTGGGAGATGAGGAGATTGGACTGAGTAGACTAAAGTTCTTGCAAAAAAAGAGTTGCTATGATCAGTATTCTCTCTTCTTTACCTCTTCTAAGATTCTATTGTTGACCATTTAGTGTTGTCTGTTACCTCTGCTGGAAACATTTTCCCAGATGACTGGCTAAGAAACGGTCTCTTCGTAGGGCAGGCACTGATTCTGAGGGTGAGTTGGGGTTTTTGGTAGCAACAAGGAAGGCCCGCCTACTGCCTGCACGGGTGGCCTCTGTCCAGTCCAGTGAATCAAACAGATTGTGCTCATGCTTCTGAAACCCTTTGGCTGCTTGAGGTGATCATCTGTCTTGTCTGGAATCTTTAAAAATTGCAGTTGCCCAGGTCATTTGGTAGAGAGCACAGTGTGGTGGAAGTTTAAACTGATCCTAAGGTCCGGAATCCTGAGCAAGTGCACCAGCCTCTTGAGGATCAAGAGTGAAGGAGCTTGATTGAAGGCTCTTCCAGCTTGAACATCCTGCAGGGTTTTTACTCCCACACTGAGGTTAGGGTTAGGAATTTGGAATTTAGTTCGTGAGTTGGGGGGAAGGCGTTAGCTCTTTTGATTTTTAACCCCCCAAAAAGAAGATCTCTTTTTATCTCTTGATTTGTAATCCTGTGCCTGAGACTGAATCGCCTTGGGTGGGGGGGTTTCCATTTCGTCTGTCTGACCAGCCTCTGACTCTCTCTGTCTTTCTCTCCTGCTTACATTGCATCTGGGGTAGAATTGTGGAACAAGCACCAGGAAGTGAAAAAGCAAAAAGCTTTGGAAAAACAGAGTAAGGAACTAATGCCCCTTCCTGTTCCCAAGTCCCCCATACCTGCCAACTCCCCAGGCCCAGTTGGGGCAGGCTCCCTTTGTCGGCCCCACCCCAAATTTCCTCTGGGGGGTATTTGGAATGAACACAGGTAGGTGGTATGTGACTCATAGGTATGTGGCTTGTAGGCTGCTTCTCTTCCCCTCCCCTCACAGCAATCAGGCGTAACAGGGTGTCTACGGAGTACAGTCCCTTAGAACTTGGTTCTCTATTGCTGCAGAGTTGGTGGGGAGAACCTCATTGGCTGATACCTCCCTCACCCATCAGAAGGCCTGTGGGCACAGTTGGCAGAGATGGTTGCTGTCCCTCCGTGTTGAGTCTGTAGCTGCCCAACTCTCTCTGGTGGCTTGCCTAGGCACGCTTTCTTGCTTTCTGTCATTCTGTCCTTCTGCCATACCATTGTGGGTGGGTGGGGAAAATGGGGGTGGTTTTATCTCAAATGTAGAAGTTGTAAGGTGGGGGTAGGCCGTGTCCACTGAAACAGCTTGGTGTTTCTTTATCTCATTGGGCACATCCTTTTCTAGCCCCTTTAGACGCATTTGTTTGGGGAGCCCTGAGTGACCTAGGGACCCTTAAATGGTTTCAGGCACCAGTGAAGCTCTGACTCTGAGTGCAGTGGAATGTGGTTTAGACATTTGTTTGTGGAGCCTTTCTGTTTTAGGGTGATTTGCTCAGAATTTTCTCAGGTTGGGAAGATGGCTACAGAACCCCTTGAGACCAGGTCTCATTTTTCCTACTTGGTTCTTAAGGTGTCTGGGGGCTTCTTCTTCCAGTGGGGCCTGGGGTGGGGCAGTCCCTGGAAAGGTGACTGGGATGTGCTGAACAGGTCTGGATCCAGGCTGTGCTGCTCTCCCACTGCCTTCGCCAGCCTGCCCCCAGCTTCTGTGTACTGAGTAACAGAATCTTCCCCTACCCAGGGCCTGAGGTAATCAAACCTGTCTTTGACCTTGGTGAGACAGAGGAGAAGAAGTCCCAAATCAGCGCAGACAGTGGTGTGAGCCTGACATCTGGTTCCCAGGTTTGTGACAGCCTTGTTGAGAATTGCAAGCATTAAGTTTGCTATCTCAGAATCCTTCTTTAAGTTCAAAACAAAGCAAAACAAAATGACAACCTTGAAACAACATAAGTACCCGAAAATAGGGGAATGATGAAATCAGTATAATATATCCATGTAAGACCGTGTTGGTATCCATTAACAGCTGTATTTTCCGAAATTCGGTGACGTGGGAAAATGTTTACAAAGCTATATACAGTATGACTCCAATTTTATTTTTAAAATTTATACAGAAAAGGCTGAAAGGAAATATGTAAAGGCTTAATAGTGATTAATGTAGGTGCTAGGTTTATGGTTTATTTTTATTTCCTTATTCTTTCATGCATTTTCTACAGTGAGCGTGTATTTCTTTAATGTTTATTATTTTACTTATTATGTAAATCATATGTATTTTATATTGAGGAGAAAAATGATTTTCTCATGACTTGTCTAGGGATGATAATAGAAGAGTGGAGATGGGGAGAAGGAAGAAGATACGGTATTTCTTAGGGAAACTGCGAGTAGATTGGACACCTCCCCTAATGTGTCTGAGCCCCTGTGTCTTGTTTCAGAGGACTGATACAGACTCTGTCATCGGTGTGAGTCCAGCTGTTATGGTGCGAAGCTCCAGTCAGGATTCTGAAGTTAGCACCGTGGTAGGGGAACACCACACTGGCATCTTGGTGGGTGGGGTGTGGGTCCCTTTGGAAGAGGGTCTACTTTCTCCTTTGGAGGCTGTTCTTAGTCTCAGGTCAGTTTGGTTCTCATGGTGGAGACATCTGCCTGTCCTAGGTCTTTATACAGGGGATCAGACCCCAAGATCTCACCCAGGGCTTCTCATCTTGTAAAGAAGGTACTTCCAGAGGCTGTCTGACTTACCTGTGAAACTCGATACTTTTGATGGTCTCAGAGAGCTCCAACAGTTTGGCATTTCTGTGAACCTTCCCTGGGAAATATCCCCTACTACTTCTTTTCCTTTCCAGGTGAGTAACAGTTCTGGAGAGACCCTTGGAGCAGACAGTGACCTGAGCAGCAATGCTGGTGATGGACCAGGCGGCGAGGGCAGTGCCCACTTGGCAGGCTCTCGGGGCACTTTGTCTGATAGTGAAATTGAGACCAACTCTGCCACCAGTGCCATCTTTGTAAGCTTTGTTTACTAACAAAAGGAGACCATTTCTTTAATGGACGGGGAGTGGGTTAGAAAAGAATGAAAAGTTAGAAGGAAAAGAGGAAGTAAGGAATGGATAATCCTCGTATATTTGGTTTTAAAGAAAATGTTTCTTAAGGCTTTTTTCAGATTCATTTGACTTCATGATCTAGGCTTTTAGAATTCTCTCCCGAATCATTGCTGAGTTACTGCCCTGTGCAGTCAGATAAGGGCTTTGAATCCTATGTAGCAATAACCCCCATGTTTAAAACAGACAAAGCAATACCTCTGTGGCAGTGTCAGGGCAGTTACAGCTCTCATTTGTACCAGTCTACCCATTTCTGTGGACTAGGTGAGTTTTATTCTGGTCACTGCTCTATTTATATAGCACCTTAAAATAGCATTTCATTTTAGTATATTCCTAACAGTTATTTGAAGTTTTCATCCATTAATAAACATCTCTTAAGTGATTTACTAAATGCCAGATTCTGTACTAAAGAAAACAGGAATGAATAAGGCATGAAGCCCACTCTCAAGAAGTTTGCAATTCATTATATTGCTGTGATTAATCTCTTCTGACAGGTGAGAACAAAGCCTTAGGGAAAAAAGAACTTGCCCTAGGTCACACAATAAATCAATGATCAGTTGGAATTAATTCTTTTTAGTCCTTGCCTTTAGCACACTGTTTTTCAGTGTATACATACCTCTTTAGGCAGCATTAAGCACTTGGATACACTTGCTACTTTGTTAGACAGAGTTGAGAATGAATATTACAAGAGCTCATAGGTCTTTATCTTTGGTCTGTGGGGAAAGTGGAAGATGAAATTTAAATGAAATCAATTATTTAACAGTGGTAAACATTCCCACCCCCAGGGCTTTCTGTCTGTGTGTTTCTAATAGAGCAAGTGACATCGCCGAGTGAAGGTAGGGAACAGGATTGAGAGTCAGCAGAGCCATTCAGGTTAATGGGCCTTAACTCTCCCTGAGTCTAAACAGACCATTTTAATAAGGGTTTTTTTAATCCTTCAGTGTGCTTCCATTCTGGAGATTAAGATACATGTTATGGAGTAGCAGTCTTGGCAGAAACCATTCAGCTGTGTGCTACCTTTCCTGGGACAAATTCTTACTTGACCTGTGCTGGCGAGCAAGGGCTCTTTGTACAATTGAGTTGCTGAGAGCAGTTACCCAAATTTCTTGGTTTAAAAAAGGCTGTTTTAGCAAGAAATAAATTAGATTAAGTCAGTATCGGGCCGGCTCCGTGGCTTAGCGGTTAAGTGCGCGCGCTCTGATGCTGGCGGCCCGGGTTCGGATCCCGGGCGCGCCCCGAGGCACCACATCTCCGTCCAACCCGAGGCCGAGTCCCGCGTACAGCAACTAGAAGGATGTGAACCTACGACATACAACTATCTACTGGGGCTTTGGGGGGAAAAAATGAATAAATAAAATCTTTAAAAAAAAAAAAAAAAAGTCAGTATGGTTCATTGAACAGGTATTGCGCTGTGAACCAGGAGCCTGGCGTTTAGACACACTAATTAGGTATTACCTAATAACCTTTGATCAGTTGCTTCTCTGCTTACGCTGTTGCGTGTGTTGTGAAATGGGCATGAAACCTACCTCTTACTCAGTTGAAAGTCTTTTTTGAATGAATAGAAAGTCTAATATTGCCAAAGTGGCAGATAAAGTTAGTGATATTTCTAAGGGGCAGATATTTTTAAGGGGAAAGAGGTAGGAAAGAGGAAATTAACATTTATCAAATACCAGCCGTATGCCAGGCACTGTTAAGTGCTTTGTGTGTATTTTCTAATTTAATTCTTGTAATATCCTATGAGGTAGGTATTATAACCTTCCTTTTACGGGTAAGGAAAATGAAACTCAGAGAAGCTAAGTTTTGTGCTTAAGGTCACACAGCTAGTAAGAGGCAGGGATCTGAACCTGGGTCAGTCTGACTTCAAACCCAATGTTGTTTCTACTGCATCATGCTGCTACAGAGAATTTGCCTTTTTTTTTTTTTTTTTTTTTTAACAGCAAAGAGTCTTAAAGAGGTTAAAGGGTAAAGATAAGTCAAAATGAAAACTCGATTGCGTGTTTTAGGAGGCAGTAACAGAAAGCAGGATTGTCAGATTGACTTCTGGTCAAATCCTTGAGGCAAGCAGCATAGCAGGAGCAGGGTTACTGGAGTATATGTTGCTCACGATGGTGACAGTGTGTGAGCCTCTTAATGAGCTAGTTGATTTACTTTGCCTTGACTCCTCGGTACCTCGGGCTGCTGACCTGTCCCCTCTTCTCTGTAGGGTAAGGCCCACAGCTTGAAGCCAAGCATAAAGGAGACGCTGGTGGGCAGCCCAGTTCGCTCTTCTGAAGATGCAAGCCAGCGAGTCTACCTCTACGAGGGACTCCTAGGTGAGAAGCAGTCTCGGAAGGCCCCCTGCACTGGAAGAAAGCCGGACTCAGCCAGGGGGGAGGGTGGCACTGAACAAGAGGCTGCTTGGCGTTTTGCTGATCTCAATGCTGATATTAGAGGGCATTTTTATATCTGAAGCAGGCAACTTACTGGGTCTGGAAAAAGCAGTGGGTGAAAACCAGAAGAGACTGGATTTTGGTATTAATCAACAGCCTCTATCTTTCTGTCTGTCTGTCTGTCTTTTCTTGCTTCCACGGTCCTTCCTGCCCACAAATGGCAGGAAGGGACAAAGGATCGATGTGGGACCAGTTAGAGGATGCTGCTATGGAGACCTTTTCTATAAGTAACCACCTGTCTTTGTGTGCCGTGTTCATCCCTCCTCCTCGGGAGGGACTGGGCCTCACTTGGAGGCAGCAGGGGCTGGTGGCAGGAGTGTTAGATCTGGGGTGGAGAGGCTCATGTTTCCTTTGCCCTGGAGTTTGTAATGACTCCCTTTTCTTTGGAGTTTACTCTGTTTTGGTTGGCAGCTATATTCTTTATATGTATACGAGCCTCTAAAAAAAACTCTATTCTACACAGGCAAGGAGCGTTCTACTTTATGGGACCAAATGCAGTTCTGGGAAGATGCGTTCTTAGATGCTGTGATGTTGGAGAGAGAAGGGATGGGTATGGACCAGGGTCCCCAGGAAATGATAGACAGGTATGAGGCTTAGGAAACCCTTGGGAAAATGCAGATTCATCGTCATCCCAGTTGGTTCTGTGGTCTCCGATCTGCGGGCTGACTTGTCTCTGGTCTGCCACTTAGGTACCTCTCCCTGGGGGAACATGACCGGAAGCGCCTAGAGGATGATGAAGATCGTTTACTGGCCACGCTTTTGCACAACCTCATCTCCTACATGCTGCTGATGAAGGTAGTGTTGGTTTTGCTTACACCCAGTTACTGCTGATGCTGGAAGGCAAGGCTTGTTCCTACTGCCTAAATTCTGGCGCAGTTGGGAAGCTGTGAGAGCATCTTACTAGGGCTTTTTCTGATTGAAAGTCCGAGGCCTCTCTACAGCTCACACATGATCCTCTTATGTGAAGCTGCCAGGCTGTTGTGCTAAGGAACGTTGTAAAGGTGATTGATGATTCCATACCATTTGTTTATTTTGAATTTTAAATGGGCTTCCTTTGCTGAGTAGTTTTAGGATACCAATAGAGCTCCCCACAGAATATGATGAATTTCAAAAAAAAAAAAAAAAATTTTTTTTAAGTAGTAGGTTCTAAAACCTTAGAAAGGATTCTCAGAATTCACTTTTCAGCACTAGCCCTTTATCGTATAGAATTTTCCATAGATGTAAAAGGAGCTACTTATTAAAAAAGTAATGTTATGTTCTAGTTTGACTTGGTTGTACTTGGTCTTTATAGCTGTGGAAGAAGTATGTTACCAAATAGAAGAGTCCTTCTCTGCAAGGGAAAAATTTTGGATTTGGTGGATAGAGAACGTTGTTTTGAGAAGAAGCCCCTGGGTTCCTCCTCCTCCTGTTCTCCCAGACTCTCTAAATGTGAAGGGATTAGTTGATCAAATGCAGTGAATGCCCTGCAGGCCCACTTGGTTTGTTTCATTTTCTGTGGTAGGGTTCACTCTGTTGAACTCCAGGCATACCAGTTAACTCTGGTTGGAAAAGGGTGATGATCCTTAATCCTAGGAAGGTGTCTCAGCTACACTGAGTCCAGAATGTTGCTACTCTAAGTCATTGTTTCTGAATTATATTCTGAGGAGCCCCAAGGGTTTTTAGGGCCCCTTTAGGGGTGAATGTTATGGTATTGGTTAAGGGTATGGAGGAAGTATCCCCTTGAACCCCAGTTCACTTGAAGCAGAACTGCTCTAAGAGCCACTTTTCTGCAGAAGCCACCTACAGTCATAGCCAGAGCTTTTCTTCCCAGTCTGTTGGCTGAATATGCAGTTGAATGTTTTCTCTCATACTCAGTGATATGGTCTTTTAGAATTCCACTTCTCTCAGATAGTAGGAAACTTACTTGTACATTCTATCCACCTCAGTTGAGAGGAGAGCAGATCCCTCATTAAGATGCTGTTTGGCTTTCCAGGTAAATAAGAATGACATCCGGAAGAAGGTGAGGCGCCTAATGGGAAAGTCCCATATTGGGCTTGTGTACAGTCAGCAAATCAATGAAGTGCTTGATCAGCTGGTGAACCTGGTAAGCATATTTGGGCCATCCTTAGGCTCCCCTTCCACTGCACTTGTCGCCTCCCACGCTTGGGCCTCGTGGCCTAATGCAGAGGCTTCCCCACAGGTCATTTCTTAGCGTGTTTCACTGGGCAGTCCAGTTCACTCCCAGATGAAAGTAGGGCAGTAGGTGAGGTGAGGTTTACCCTAGGTGAGGCGTTAGCCTTTCTGTTCTGTGGTAGGATTCTCTGCTCAAAAACCATCCTAGTGCAGCCATTTCAATGTGTGGTCTGTGGACCCCTGAGGATCCGCAAGGTGAAAACTGTTTTCATAATAATACTAAAATGTTATTTGCCTGTTTCACTGGATTGGCATTTGCACTGATGTTGCAAAAGCAGTGGTGGGTCAAACCACTGGCGCCCTAATGCAGTGAAGACAGTGCACCAGACTGTGCTGTGGCCACTGTGGTCCTCACCTCCATGCACTCTCCGTTAAAACACTCATGAGTGTCCTTGATGAAGCAGTTAAAATAATTAACTTTATTAAATCTGATCGTCGATTAAATACCTTTTTAATATTCCATGTGACAAAATAAGAAATATAGATAAAACATTTCTGCAAACCAAAGTATAATGATTGTTTCCAGAAAAAGCAATTTGTGACCGTTTGAATTGCAAGGTGAACTGGCAGCTTTGTTCTTGGGACATTGGTGTTTTTTTGTGCAGATCAGGCCTGAGCTAACATCCATGCCAGTCCTCCCCTTTTTGCTGAGGAAGACGAGCCCTGAGCTAACATCTACTGCCAATCCTCTTTCTTTTTTTTTGTTCCCTTTTTTTCCCCAAAGCCCCCCAGTAGATAGTTGTGTGTCATAGTTGCACATCCTTCTAGTTGCTGTGTGTGGGACGCCGCCTCAGCATGGCCGGAGAAGCAGTGTGTTGGTGTGCGCCCGGGATCCGACCCTGGGCTGCCAGTAGAGGAGCGCGCGCACTTAGCCGCTAAGCCACAGGGCCAGCCCTGGGACATTGTTTTTACTTGAAAGAATGACTAACAAATTGGTTATTCAGAGTTAGGTATTTGGCAGACGTTTCTCTAAAATTGGTAAAGTGAGCCTGTTGTTTCAAGGGCAGCAACTGACAGTATTTGTTGCCAATGATGAGATACAAGCTTTTAAGTGAAAATGCAAGTTTTGGAAAAATTTTGAGCTTGATATTTAAAGACTTTTCTAATGAGATTGATGATGAGATTAATGAATGTGATTTTTTGATATTGTGTAATGAAATGTGTCAACATGTGGAAGAGCTGCATAACTCCGTGAACCAGTATTTTCCAAATGACCAATGTGTCATGTTACAAATTCAAATGTGGTAAAGGATCTATTCAAAGTGTAGGCAGACAAATGGATTTTAATGTAACAGTACAAAATGTGCATCGATCTGTTTTCAGATGCCACATTGCAACTGACTTTAAGAAACTGCTGCTGCTTGAGTTTTGATATAGTATCGAAGAAGAATATGCATGTTTATCTGGAAAGGCTATTAAAATACTCCTCCCTTTTCCAAGTACATGTCTGTGAAGCTATATTTTCTTTCTATACCCCAGCCAAAGCAACATATCCTGATAGATTGAATGCAGAAGCAGATATGAGAATTCAGCTATTTTTTATTAAGCCAAACATTAAAGAGATTTGCAAAAATTTAAAACAGTGCCATTCTCCTCATTTTTGTTGTTTTAGGAAATAGTTATTTTACAAAAAATATTAATATTACCATGTAATGGATTTATTAATGAATTATTAATTTCTTTTAAATGAATTAATAAACATTTAAAATGGTTTCAGTTTTAATTTCTAGTATGGTAAATATCTATAAATATAACTCACATAAAAATAAGCTCTTGCGGGTCGTCATCAATAATTTTTAAGACATATAGGAGTCTTGAGACTGAAAAGTTTGAGAACACTTCTTTGGTGGCCAGTGGCCGGCAGATGGCACTGTGCTAAGGAAGCTGATGTGAATTTAATTGCTGAATGGGGAATTCTTGGCCCAGCGCGCTCCGTGAGAGGGATGTATGGATGTCCCTAAAAGATCCCTCTTTCCTCAGAATGGACGTGATCTCTCTATCCGGTCCAGTGGCAGCCGGCACATGAAGAAGCAGACATTCGTGGTACATGCGGGGACAGACACAAACGGAGATCTCTTCTTCATGGAGGTAGGTGCTGGTTCATGCTAGGGGCCCAGAGGAACATTTGAGAGTCACTAGGAACTCCCAGAACTGATGCCAGAATGTTTTACCATTTATCTCATTCATCTTTATGGTCTATTTATCGTTAAATTGTCAGGCTCTATGTAAATAAATGAATACAAACAGATGATTCCCCATCATTTCTTTTATAGATGTGTGTTGACTAGATGCTATAGTCACTCACTCCATAAGTCAGAGCAACATAAAGTGGTGTACACTGGGAAGTCTTGCTCTCATTTTTACCCCCTCCACTCCATTTCCCATCCACCTCACCCCTTCCTCTTGTAGGTAACCACTTTCACTGGTGTTGTTTGTATCTTCCATTGGTTTTTTGTGCAAACACCATAAAATATGAAGATACATTCTTATTTTTCTCCTTTCTTGCAGAAAGGTAGCACATTGTATCTACTGATCTGTACCTTGCTTTTGTCACTAAGCCTATTCTGGAGATCTTCTGTCTCAGTACAAAAAGAGCTTTCTCATTATTTTTACAGCTGCATAGTATTCCACTGGGTGACTGTACCATAGTTTATTTAACCCATCAGTATACATGTACCCTTGGTTTTCTTCCAAATGTTTGCTGTTGCTGATAGTGCTACAATGAATGATGCTGTGCCTGCTTCATTTCATACGTGTGCAGGTTTATCTAAGAATTCCCAGAACTGGGATTGCTGGGTCAAAGGGAAAATGCAAGTATAATTTTGGTTGATATGACTCTGCAGTATCTCTTAACATAGAACAGTCCCCATCCCATTTTGCCGTTTATTTTGTTGAAGAAATTTGCCCTGTGGAGTATCTCACATTCTAGCTTTTTTGCTGATGGCATCTCCTTGGTGTTATTTAGCATGTTTCTCTATCACTGGTATTTCTTATAAACTAGTAGTTCAGTCTAGAGGTTTGATCAGTTTCGGATCCAGTATTTTGGTAAGAATACTTCATAGATGGTGCTGTTGCCTCATGTGGTCTTTTCTCTCCTAGTGGTCAGTGGGTTCAGATGTAGAGGCAGCCTGTTCCATTCACTGTGAAGTCCCTCATCGGTCTTCTGATTTTGCTTATGGTATTTTTTGCCATGCAGAATTTTTTTACTTTTATGTAGTTGAATTAATCAGTTGTTTCTTTTATGGCTTCTGGATTTTGAGTCATAGTTAGAAAAACCCTCCCTTACTCCAGGATTGTAAGGGAAATTGGCCATGTTTTCTTCATTTCTGTGTTATTAATTCTGAAATGGATCTCTTCTAAGTAATTGTAGGGGCCAAATACAACTTCTGTTTGAAGTAGTCAAATTAAATAATTTTCATGAGTATTCTGTTTCCTTTTGGTTTAGCTGAATTTGATTTTTACATTCACAGCATTTTGAAGAGGTGGTTTATCAAACACGGGGCGAGAGGTCTGCTCTGAAGCAGAAACATACATGTCAATGTAGCTGAGAAGGGAGTCATTTTCGTGTCACCCCTGAAGTGTTCGAATTTGGCTCCGTGTCTCTCAGAGCTGAGGGCTAACTTAGGACATCTACACTTCGGTGTAGGTGGCAGGTGATTCTTACCCTTTCCTTTTCCTTTTAAAAAATAAATCCCTCCTGAAGATTCCTTGAAGCATAGGACTCACTGTCACCACTATGCAGGGGAGCCTCATACCAAGTCCCTGGAGTGTGGGATGGATCCATCACCTTATAGATGCCTCTCCCTCGAAGTACTGCTGTGCCAAATAAGAGTGTACCTCTCTCACTCTCTTAGAAAGTGGCTACTGTGAGGTTATCTGATTTAGCCTTTCTCAGAGCACAGCCTGCTGGCTGCATGATCAGCTGGATAGCAATTTTAAAATTGAATTTTTAAAATCATGTTTATTGCCTTTTTTTTAAATTACAAAAGTAAAGCAGTATATGCTGTAAAAGTTTGAAGCCATATGACAGTAAATAAAGTACAAAGTAAAAGTTTCCTTCACTTCCTTCCAATGCCGTGTCTCAGAGGTAACCACTGTCAGAGTTTGGTGTGAATCCTTTCAGATTTTAAAAAATGCATGTTTGTATAAATACAACTTAATTATATAGAATTTTGTTTTAGTGTTTACAAAAGTTGCATCAAACTACAAATATTGTTATATAATTTGGGTTTTTTTTCACTTAATGTATCACAGACATCTTTCCATGACTATGTATTATATAAATCTGTCTCTGTGTTGTAAATGGATGCTTGGCCATTAGGTGTGATATGGATGTACCATAATTTATTTAACTAGTCCCTCCCGTTGTGTTTTTTAAAAAAAAAAAACAATGCTTCATTGAGTATCCTTGAATATATATTTTTGCACACTCACATGAGAATTTCTATAGGATAGATTCCTAGTGTGAAATTTCTGGATGAAGCTTATATTCATTGAAAATTTTGATTGATTCTGCCAAATTGCCATCCCAAAGACTATACCTGTTTACACCTCCTGGTGCAGCATAGGCGAGTATGACACATTATTATCGTCTCTCTAGCCTAGAGAGCATGAAGTTCTTAAGGGATTATGGAAAGTGGAGTAGTATTCCCCATTTTTCACACGGAGAAAATCACAGAGTCAGATTGGGGCAAGAATTCAAGCTTCCAAATTCCTACTCTGCTACGTTTGCCCATTTGTTCATAAGGCTTTTAGAACCCCAATAAACTCTTAGGTAGTAGACTAAACCTGACAGTCTTGTGTATTCCTTACTCGTTCACCTAATATGTATGGAGCACGTATCATATGGTAGGCACTCTGCTGGGTATGGGGCTACAGCAGTGAAGAAGGGAGACATGGTTTCTGTTGCCCTTTCAGGGTTGACAAGCCATTGAAGAAGTCAGATAATTAAACAAGCAGTGTCATGACGTATGACGATCACTGTGAGAGAAGATGCTCGGGGGCAAGTGTTATGGGAATACATAGCAAAGAGTCTAGGAGTTGTGGATGATCCCTCAGAAGTGGGCTTCGAGCTTAAACTTGAAGGAAGAGTAGGTGTTCATGGCTGGAGTGGGGAAGAGGAAGAATATTCCAGGGATATTTGAGGTAGAATGTATGGGACTCAGTGATGTAGTTAGAGTCTTGTGTCCCTCCTTCATTTCTGGCTTGGGCAGCTGGATGGATGGTGATGCCATTTACTCAAACAGGGGACCAAGAAGGAGGATCTGCCCAGGAGGAGATGTTGAGTTTAGATTTGGACATGATGAGTTTGAAGTGCCACCTGTGTGAGGTTCAGGAACTCAGGAAGATAGGTCTCATGTGGAGAAAGATTTGAGAACTGTCAACATCGTCACAATAATTATTATATTTCTCATAATTATTTGTTGTTATAGCAGCTAACTCTAGAATACTTTCTGTGTGCTTCACTTTGTTCTAAGAATTTTACGGACATTAACTTACTTCTCATAAACTCCAAGAAGTTATTACTGTTACCATCCTCATCTCACACACAAGGAAATGTAGACGCAGATTAACTTGTTCAAGGTGACATAGCTAAGTAACGAGACAGCCGGGCTCTGAACCCAGGTGGTCTGATCTCAGACCTATGCTCTGAACCGTTGTGCTGTAATGTCTCCCGTAATAATTGAAGCCGTAAGAGTGGAAGCTTTCACCTGAGGGAGAATATCGAACAAGAAGAGGATGTGAAAGGGGACTTTGCCTTTTAATTTATATCATCCTGTATTGTATAATTTTTTCACAATAAGCATTGCCCAATTATCCCTTGTATAATTAATTTTTAAAAAGATTTATGTAGAGGGCCGGCCCCGTGGCTTAGCGGTTAAGTGCATGCGCTCCGCTACCGGCGGCCCGGGTTCGGATCCCGGGTGCGCACCGACACACCACTTCTCCAGCCATGGTGAGGCCGCGTCCCACATACAGCAACTAGAAGGATGTGCAACTATGATGTACAACTATCTACTGGGGCTTTGGGGGAAAAAAAAAAGGAGGAGGATTGGCAATAGATGTTAGCTCAGAGCTGGTCTTCCTCAGCAAAAAAAGAGGAGGATTAGCATGGACGTTAGCTCAGGGCTGATCCTCCTCACAAAAAAAAAAAAAAAAGATTTATGCAGAAATAGAGCCAAGCCAGGATTTGAAAATGCATTGGTTCCATTTTTCTCATAGGTTAAGTCTGCCATAGTCCCCCACCTTAGTACTTGTCAGCAGAGATGATTCTTAAGGTTATAAGATGGAGGCATGAGCTGTCCTCTAAATACTTTAAGTCCAGAACATATAAGAGGTAATAAACGTTTATTGAACTGAAAAGTGAGCCTCCTTCCTGCTAACAGGGTCTTTTCAGTGACTCCTTTTCTTTCAACAAACCTTCTAGTGGACAATATGTCCAGCAGTTCAGTGTTGTGTCTCCACCTAAGGAAGACTATGAGCATAAGGCAGAAAACCTTCAGTGGGGATGCCCCCAGGACCATCCTTCCCCTGTGGGGAACAGTGTCATGTGGCCTGGGATGGGCAAGATTCCGAGAGAGCAGAACCACTGAGCTGCTCTGTGCACTTCTTCAGGTGTGTGATGACTGTGTGGTGTTGCGTAGTAACATCGGGACGGTGTATGAGCGCTGGTGGTACGAGAAGCTCATCAACATGACCTACTGTCCCAAGACCAAGGTGTTGTGCTTGTGGCGTAGAAACGGCTCTGAGACCCAGCTCAACAAATTCTATACTAAGAAGGTACCTATGAGCTCTGTTTGGGTTGAGGGTGGGCTTTGAGAGCAAAGTGTTGAGTTTCTTGAAGAGAAGTTAAAATTTCAAAATCCATGCCTGGAGCCCCACTTTGCCTCTGGCTGTTGTGTGGGATGGGTAAAGCTGTCGCTGAGGTCCTGGCATGGGCCCAGGCCTTCAGCAGCCACCGCACAGCAGAGGCCGGGAACTCAGGACAGCTCTCCCCCATGTGCTGCAGTGTCGGGAGCTGTACTACTGCGTGAAGGATAGCATGGAGCGTGCTGCCGCCCGACAGCAGAGCATCAAACCTGGTGAGCAGAGGACAGTTCCCTGAGCCAGTGCCTTCCGTTTATTTCCATCAGTCCTTCTGAGCGTAGGGGCCTGGCGAGGATGTCAGGCGTGGGAGTCCCACCTCCCCAGTTAGCTGACGACCTCCTCCCTCACTGCAGGACCTGAACTAGGTGGCGAGTTCCCTGTGCAGGACATGAAGACTGGTGAGGGTGGCTTGCTGCAGGTCACCCTAGAAGGGATCAATCTCAAGTTCATGCACAACCAGGTGGGTGCAAGTGGCAGCACAGGCTTCCTAGCCCTGTTATTCCATCTGCCGTTAAGGATCGGTGTCCAGGTCCCCACTGCTTTCCCAGTGAGCGCGAGAGAGGGTCTCTGGGGCTAGTGGGAGAATTGGAGCAGCTGGACCAGAGAGAGAAATCAGAGGGGAGGCACAGGGACATTGGTGACCACTGTGAACGTGCAGCAGGGAGCCTCTGCAGGAGGCTGGCAAGTGAGGGAGCCATGGTGGCTGGGCTGCCTCGTCCGTTAGACTGAGCACAGTGTGAGTGGGAGCGTCTCACTTGGCCCTTCTTCGCACAGTGTCTGCCTTCCCTTATCCCCAGGGTGTGCTTTTGCTTGGTGGTTTTGCTTTGAGAGTCTAGACTGGCCCATCTCCTCGTGTGTTTCTCGTGTGCGTGAAGCTTGTGTGTGTGTGAGCAGCTTGTGTCTGTCCTATCTGGAGTGTGTGTGTTTATTTGCCTTTTTCTCCTGCTGATTCTTCTTCCTATTCTTTTCCTTCCTCTGAATGTCCCCACTGTCCCCTGCTCCACAGGCCCCACTCCCCTTCTTTGACTGGGGAGCACTTCAGGATACATCTTTCCCTCCTCGTGATTCCACCGTAGAGCTGACTTTTTTTTTTTCTCTTGGTCTTTTAACACAGTGTTACTTTTTCTCTCAATGGACATTCCTTAAGCTAATTCCTTTCTGAGGCCAGCGCATCATCCCAGGTCCGTTCCCAGTTTTGACTCTTCACACAAGTGCCTTCCCTACCCCTTCCCTGATGTACTGGTTCCTCCCCTCAAGGCTGGGAGCCAGGTCCACGTGTGCGGAGCACCACAGCCCCTGGCCAGGCAGCAGATACTGGGGGGGGGTGGTGAACGTCTGCGCTCTGGCTTTCTCCCTCCGCTTGCCATTTTAGTCCTCCTTTCAGGAATCTAGCTAGGCAATTTGTTGTGACGGGAAACTGCTGCCCAGGTATCCCTGCAGAATATTTTCAATAGAAAATTTACTGTTAGTAATATTAATACACTGCATAGTGTATTTAAGACCTTAGGGTCAGCCCAAAGAGGGCTTTACTTAAGTACTTTTCTGGACCATGAAGGTGCCAGCCCTTCTTGGCGAGCAGGCTTCTGAGCACATTTTAGTGCTGTGGCCACCCCTTCTGAAGAAGAGGTCTCATTAAACAACACCCAGATGCCCTGCCTCTTCTGGATCCCACCCTCGGTGTAGCCCCTTTGGACTGACCGAATCGTCTAACAGTTACAAAGCATGTATCTGCTGGTCGGTAGTTTCAGGCTTTGCCCCAGAAGAGAGATCCTGCAGAGAGGGGGGTCAAACCCTGGCTTACAGTCTGATAATGAGATAACAGCCTCGGGGTCCTTCTTCTACCACGTAACAGTCAGCTGGAGTTGGGGAAGCCTTGGCAGAGTTACGCAGTGTGGGGTAACAGGTGGGAAAAGCCTGGGTGTTGGAGTCAGGACATAGTGGATTCGAAGCCCAGCTTCGTTATTCATGGCCAAGTGAACTTTACAATCCTCCGTGTCCTCACCTATAAGATGAGGGTCATACTATACGCTGTGCCACACAGATGGAAGGATTACAGGTAGTGTTTGGAGAATGCCTAGTAGGTGCTCACAATCTGTAGCTGTTACTGTTATCAGCACGTACTTCTTGGGAGAGCCTGGATCCTGTTTCAAGGAAGATACCCACACCTCCCAACCCAAGGACAGTCTGAGGGAAGCTTTGTGCCCGTGCCAGCCCTCTGCGCCGGAGGAGGATGCATGGAAGGGGAGCGAGCTGATGGGCCGAGTGAGGGGACCCCTGGGGCACAGTGTCCTACCAACGCTGCCCTGGGCACAGGGATGGGCAGGCAGCCCAGGCCAGCAGAGGGGCCTTTGGGTTGGGTGTGACCATTAAAACTAACGCCTTCATTTCTCTCCCATGCTTTCTCCTCCGGCCAGGAGCGGAAGGTACATGCCCTTTCTGCTATCTTCGCTTCTTAGCGCTTTTGAGTTGTGTGTGTGTGGATTCTTCTGTCCTCCCTTTGGGAAGTAGGTTTTCTGTGTGTGGGTGGGGCTGTAGCTGGGAGAGTGGGCTTTGTGGGGCAGTGGGGGAGCCTCTGGGCCTTACCCCACCCTCCCTCCCTCTCTTGCAGGTTTTCATAGAGCTGAATCACATTAAAAAGTGCAATACAGTTCGAGGCGTCTTTGTCCTGGAGGAATTTGGTAATTACACTATTTTGCTCTTAGGTCTGGACTCACATGGCAGTAATTCAAAATCTCTGAGCTCCAGAGGAGGGACTAGCGGCAGAGAGAAGAACCTCTGCAGAGAGGTCAGGAGGAGCAGGAGTGACAGGGAAGAAAAGGGAACCCTGAGATGAGAGAAAGGAAGGAGAGACAGTGGCTGCTAGGGAGTGGGTCGCAGAAGAGCAAGTGGCCTTAGGCAGGGTTAGAGTTTAGAGATGGCACTAGAGAGGCTCAGTGAACTAGCACTGCCTCCCCTTGCTTGGCCAGCTGGTGGTCAGAAAGTTCTGGGGCAGAGCAGACGGGCCATCCCCAAGCTCTGCTGTGTTCTTGTTGCTGCTGCGATCCTTCTAGCAGCCAGCACTCCATCCAGCCACCCTGTGCCACTGTCTCCGGAGCCTCTCTGCTAGAGAAGGGCGTGTGGCGGAACAGGCAGACTTGCTCTCCAGGCAGAGAAACCTAGTGGGCCTCAGGGGCAGATGGGCAGGGGGAGCTGGGAGCCAGATCCGGCCTCCCCAAGCAGCGCGCTGATGAGTGGTGTAGTGGGTTCTCACCCCGGGGCTTTGAGTTCCTGCTGTGTTTGTGCTTCATTCTTTTGTGCCCCCATCGCTGCTATGAAAACCTTCGTCCTCCAGCAGGTAAAGTGACCTCGGCTCGGCTGGTGCCGCCACTCCCCAGGCCCCGCCTTGGGCCCTGCAATGGCTGGGGCCAGCTCCCTTCAACCAAACCAGCTGCTCACATTGCCAATTTGTCTCTTCCTTTCTCTCCCCACCCTCTTCCTTCCCAACCTCCCTCCACCCTCGTGCTGACTCATGGTTCTGAGTTTTCTCCCCTTGTGTGCCCCCTTCTCTCTTCTGCCAGAGAGATATTTGGGGGAATCTTCCAACTCAGAAGAATCTGGGCTTGTTGCTCTACTTCGCTGAGTCTATTCCCTGTTAACCCTGGGTCCCCGGAGTCTACCTCCCAGGGTCAGAAGAAGGTGTGGCCAACCCTCATCCCACCTTTTCTGGCCTCCAGGGGGATGCTACGCCCCTCTGCTCCCCATCCCCCGGGGCCATGATGATGGCTGAGCTGGGGGGCCTTACTCCTTGCTCTGGCCAAGCAGATCACCTGCATGGCTGGGGCAGGGGTCACTCTTAGTCTTGCATTCCGGGCTGTGGACACGTGTGTATTTTGCCTGATGCTCCCTGTCACCTCCCTCCCCGGGTGCCGTACTCGCCTGTCTCTTCTGCTCAGTGTGTCTGCTCCAGAGCCCTCTGACGCTCTCCCTCACACAGGCAGGCCCGGGCCTCTCCTGCCACTCAGGGAAGGAAACTTACGAGGCTGGTGGGTTAGTGTCATGCCACTTCTTCATCCAGCCTCAGGACCGCCTGTGCGGGCTGGGGGTACAGGGAACCATGTTTATTTAACACGACCAGAGTTTCGGGCTGGTGCCAGGGATGAGTTCTTGGGCATCTCAGCAAGGTGAGGCACAGGCTAGAGACAACTCTCTCTCCCAACCCGAATCTGGGGCTACCCCACTGCCCTCCTCAGCGGCCCTGGACAGGAGCAGTGACCAGGCTGGTGGAAGGCTGGCCTGCTCTCTGCGGGGGCTCTCAAAGGAGTGGGTAGAGACACAGCCATTGGGCAGGAGCCACTGCAGACCTGAGAGGTCTGACTGAGGAGTCTGGGGCAGTGTCCTCTCCTCCAGCAGGGGCTGAACAGAAGCTATTGTGGCCTAAGCTGCTGCAGCCACTGGGAGAGGCCACAGAGGGGAAGGGGACCCTGGTGCCGGGCGCTGCCGCCTGGGGGAGCATGGCACTGTCGCTGTTGGTTTTGAACTTTCTGTTTTGTTTCTTGCCCGTCCGGTTTTAGTTCCTGAAATTAAAGAAGTGGTGAGCCACAAGTACAAGACACCAATGGTGAGTATGTCTCCCAACCCTGACAGGCCAGTCTGCACAGGGCTCCCTGGGGACCTTCGAACAGGAGTGGGGTGGGCCCTCTGAGAGCGCAGGGTGATGAGGAATGGTTTGAGAGGCAAATTTGGTCTAGATGCCAAAGATTCAACTGAAGCTGAAACAGGTCTTCAGCCCTGGGAGAGAGACACATACTACTCCCCCCCTCCCACTGGCCAGCTCAAAGGCCTTGCCTGCAGCTCTTTAGCCCAAGGGCTGTGCCCAGTGCCCAGTGTTAGGGCAGGAGTTTTCTGCTTGGCAGATCTCCCCATGTGAGGATGTAGGACACTCAGTGATGTTGATCTGTCTGGTTTTCTCTCCCCTGTAGGCCCACGAGATCTGCTACTCTGTGTTGTGTCTCTTCTCGTATGTGGCAGCAGTTCGTAGCAGTGAGGAAGATCTCAGAACCCCACCCCGGCCCGTCTCTAGCTGATGGAGAGGGGTTAAGGCTGCCCCAGCCCAGGAGAGGCCCCTTGCCTCTTGCTGTTCCCAAGTGCACGATGCTGCTATGACTGAGAAGTGGATGATGCGTGAATGTTCTTTGCAAGCCCCTCACCGTGGCTCAGTTGGTTCCCAGTTACGTGTCTGTCTCGGTGTGTCTTAGTGTGTCTGTCACAGGGGCTGAGCTAGTCTCTTCCACCTTCTCCCTCTCCACTGCCAGAAGACCAGCCTGCTGTCCCCTCAGGGCTCGAGAGTGTGTGTGTGTCTGTCTGCTGGGCCAGTGGCTTCTAAGAACTCAGTACAGGCCAGTGTGAGCCCACTATTGCGTGTCCTTGAGACACTTGTGTTGTGGTTCCTTGTCCTTGGTGTTATGACCCTCCAGTGCAGGACCCCGGCTCTCTGTCTTCTGTGATCAGGCATGACTGGGTGCCTGGAGCATCCCACGCTGTGGGGAGTGAGGGAAACTTGAGGCCTGTCCTCCCAGATGGGGGGTGGGCAGAGAAAGGAAGGGAGAGTCAAGGGGCAGCAGAGTGGGGGCAACCTCTCTGCTTCCTTACGAATTTCCCAAGCTGGCAGCTACTGCCCCTGGGCCACAGGCCTTGCTGCTGCCTTCCAGGCCTCCACTGCTGCAGTGGAGCAGCACTGAGGGGCTGCTTTTGCTGAGCAGCATTTCCCTATGGTCTGCCTTGCTTTCGGCATGAGAAAACAGATTGACTGGAGCCAGGAGAGTTCCAGGGACCACTGGCTGCCATGCCTAGGAAGCTGGTGGGGTGGGAAAAGGCCAGGTTCAGTGTACACATCTGTGCCTGCAGACAGCGTCTCCTAGCACTGGGTGCCAGAAGGGAGAGATGGCCTGGGAGTGGGCAAGAGATGATTGTAAATATTTCAGCTCCACGTTATTTATAGAAAATGTACAGATGTGTCAATGTGAAATAAATGTCCTTAACTCCCCTTGGGCTCCTGGCTGCCTTGCATTAAATGAATCCTCCTCTCAGCCTGGGCCTGAGGAAGGCTGACCCTGGACCCTACAAAGGCACCTCTGGCCTGAAGGAAGCCGGGAGGTGAGATCATGCCCATCCGAGCTCTGGCCCAGCGGGGTCCTCACCATGCTTCCTGGGCTCCGAGAGAGGCTATAGGAGGGGGACTTCCTTCCCTGTGGCCCTGAGGTCCCACAGAGGGCTGCTGTGCTATGAACTGGCCGCTAGAAGGAGCACCAAACTGGGCTTTGACTCCTGGGCAGAGATTAATTCAGCAGTGGAGGAGAAACCGAGGCTCCCCGGGCCCCTTACGGGTGTGGTCCAGAGAGGTGTGGTGACTTGGCCAGGGGCTCCCACAGGGTCTGGAGGCCCAGGCTCTGGGCTCTCTCCTGGAGTGCCTTGGGTTGGGTAGAACTCCAAGAAGCAACTCTGGGACCAGCCTTCATGGAATTTTTTTCTATGCCGTGGAAAAACCTGGTGTTTCCTGGGCAGGAAGGACCATCTACACTCGGTCAGGGCACCTCTGAGACCTGCTGTCTTCCTCTTCCCAAAAGGAAAGTGGTGATCAGATTTAGGCTCCCCAGAGGGGGAAAAGCAGAGTAGGGCCCTGGCCCCTACATCTTCCTGGTTCCCAGTGTCTTGTGCTAGACAGGATCACTCTCTCCCAATGGGATACGGGTGTGGATGGGCTGTGGGCTTGTTACCCACTGGGACCCCAAAGCAGCCGGGTGCAGCTCCACTCCAGGCCTTAGGGGCATGGAACCACACAGATTCAGCATTGCCCCACAGACATCCAGGGTGCTGTGACCGTGGTCACCAGGACAAAGATACTACTGAGCACAGGGACGAGGCGGGAGAGCCTTGGGTTTCTGGCTCTGTTGCTAATACACTTTCCTCCTCAGTTTCCTCATTTGAAGAGTGTCTGCAGTGGGGGAAGACTGAGGTTCTTTCTGCGTTAATGTTCTGTGAGTTTAGGATTCCACTCTGGGCCTCATTTAACTCATCTGGGAGACAAAATACCTGCATTCAGTTTGCTATGAAGGTCAAGTCTGTTTCCCTCTGCTTTTTATGAAAACAAGCACGTTGGACAATGAGTCATTTCCCTGACTGCACTGGTCTTTATTGCCCGTACAGCTGAGAAGACATGGCAGGCCGGAAAGGTCTGTGCCCAACCATCAGTTCCTGAGCCCACCCACTTTTTGCCCCACAGATCTGAACTTCTGGGAGCTCTGACAATTCAGTCTGAGCAGAGCCCCCCCCCCCAAGCCCTGCTCATCATAACACACTGCCCTGCTGATGCTCCCCCAGCCCCAGGATACACACTTGCACCCACACATCCGACAGCAGGAAGGTGGCTTGTCCAGCTTCCTTCCAGGCTCCTGGCACATGGGCTGGCATCTGGTTTCACCTGTGACACAGGTTCCCTTGTAAGTGAGTTGGACTGAAACCTTGCTAAGAGCTACTTGCACCCTCATTTCCTGACGGTGCCCCCGAACCTGGGCACAGGGCTCAGCCTCTGATTTGGGCCCTGGGTGTCAGGGTGGTGCAGAGTACATACCTGGCCTTACCCAGGGAGCCAGCCCGGTCACTGAGGCACTGCAGGAGACAAAGAGGCCGTGCCACAGGTGTGTTGCACCTCCCAGCCTTCCGGAAGGCTTGGGGGAGCAGCCCTGGCAGCAGAGCCCAGAAGCCAGTACCCGTCTGGACATGAGGGTCATTGCAGCTGCTTGGGCCCAGACAGCAGAGTCCCAGCAGGTGCCCTGCCTCCTCCACACCCCCAGGCCCTGGCCCCACGCGTTCCTCACCTCGCACCTCCAGGCGGCACTGACACTGTGCCTCGCCTTGTAAGTTGGTGGCCCTGCAGACGTAGACGCCCCCGTCAAAGGGGCAAGGCTTTCTAATTTCCAGGGTCAACACTCCCTGCTTGCTGAACATGCGGAAGCGGGCATCTTGTCGCAGGTCCACGCCATTCTTGAACCAGGAAATCTTGGGCTATAAGTCAGGTAATGGGAGGGAGGGAAACCATCAGGTTGAGAGGAGACCTAGCAGGTTCCTAGAGAGACTGGCGTTTGTGTTTCTACTCTGAGGGCTCCCACTGGAGTCCCAAACTGTGCCCGAGGCTGAGAGTGAACAGGCAGCCAATGGAGAGTGCTGAGGCCCTGTGTTGGGAGAGGAGCCTGGCCCTGACCCCAAGAGGTGGAGGGAAAGCAGGGGGACAGGTTAGGGAGAGGACAACTCAGTGTTGGAGCCTCCGAGCCCTGCCTCCAGGGTCAGCCTGGATGAGGGCCCGAAGTTCTCTACCTCCGGGCTACCCCGGACGGCGCAGCAGAGGGTAGCGTTGTAGCCAGCGATGACTGAGCGGTTCACCAGGGGGCGGCTGAAGCTTGGGGCCTCGGAGAAGTCCAGGGCCTTGTAGGTGGGACGCTCATATTTGATGCCTGTTGGTGACAGGGCTTTCTACCTAGGGTGCCACACCAAGCTAGGCTCCCCTCCCTGCTCCCACTGCCTCCCTGCCCCAGCTGGCTCCCGGGGGTGGGAGTGAGGGTACAGCACCTGGTCTGGGGATAAAAACAGGCTCCTTGGTGGTGGCAGCTTTGTCACTGGGCCCCACCATGTTATGGCTGAAGACCCGGAAGTAGTAGCCATTGCCAATGATGAGCTCTGACACCACGCAGTGGGTGTGGCGGTAATGCTCTAAGACCGTGAACCACTCCTGGGGGGTGGAGGAGAGGGAGGGGTCTCTGGGGGCCAGGCCCTACTCCTGCCAGGGGCTCCTCTTGGGTACCCCTGGTATCTGCACCCCAACTGTGGAGGGACCCAGATCAGGGAGGGAGGATGAGAGGCGGGCCCATTTTAAGGACAGGGAGGGGCAGCTGGGCCCAGGTCTCCCTGGCCCTGGGGAGGGTGTGAGTGGGGGGCCCAGGACCTCGGGCTCACCATGGTCTTCTTGTCAGCTTTCTGGACCGTGTAGCCCCAGATCTCTGTGTTGCCATCATCTTGGGGTGGCTTCCACTCCAGGGCCACATTGAAACCCCATGCCTCAGCGACCTGAATGTCCTGGGGAGGACTTGGCTTGTCTGCAGGAGGTAGACCAGTTGGAATACCATGTCTCCCGATGCTGCCTGAGTAAGAGCAGGGGACGCCAGACTCCGGGGCCCCTCACCCCGCCAGCCTGGACCTGGCCTGCCTTCTTCAGCAGGCCCTGGGCAACCCAGAGGAGGGCCCGGGACTGAAGCTCTGGGCTGGTCCCCAGGCTTGGTCCCGGACCCTGGCAGCCCAGCTCAGGGCCTGGAAGTGAGCGGGCCCAGTGGGAGGCCCCAGGGCCACGCACCAACGATCTGCAGGACCAGCGTGGCCTCATCCTCCATGTTCTCAATGCGCAGCGTCACCTGGTAGGTGCCAGAGTGGGCGCGGCGAGCGGACCGGATGAACAGGATGGTGTCTGTGGGGCTGTTACGGATGCTCACCTCCTCGCCTGCCAGCGGCTGCCCCTCCTTGGTCCAGGTCACCTGAGGCCGGGGCTTGCCCTGTGGGGAGGGACAGCTCACTTGCGAGCCTGGCTCTCCCTGAGGTCCGGCCACTACCTCAGCCTCATACCTGGGTGAGGCCTTAGGGCCTGGTGAGCCCAGAGCACATCCAGCCACTAGTCGTGGACAACATACAGGGACAGGGAAGGGGAACAGGCCTACCTGGAATGGAATGAGGAGGTTCACGTGCTCCCCGACCTGCCTGTAGATGGTCTGGCGCAGGTGCCTGGGCAGCTGGAGCCGTGGCCGCTCTGGAGGTAGAGTGGGCGGCTCAGCGACGCCTCACCACGGCCCCAGGCCTGAGGAGCACCACAGCTCCATTCGCTCTTGTGGCAGGCCCAGAGAGCTGCGGCTAAGAAAAATGCTGCCTCCTGGGCCCTCCCCTCCTTTAGCTCCCCCTAACCCCAGCCCCAAATGGTTTGCAAAGCTCTTGCTTCCACCTGAGCCTCACCACACTGCTTCAAGAGGCAGGGATCAGAGAGGGTGAGCAACTTGTTTGAGGTCACACAGCTACTAAGTCACAGGCCAGGATGCAAATCTAGGCTTTTAGACCCTATGCTGTTTGCACCCCAGTTTGCTGCCTCTTCCCAGTTTGAGAACCAATTACATGATTGATCTTTGTTGGGAATAGAGGAATTCGATCCAAATGGGCCAAGCCGACCCCAAAGTGGCCTCACTGCTCAGTCCTGGGCAAGTGGACAATACCTACCTGTTGGAGCTGAGAGACTCAGAACAGAGCTGAGAGACGATGGTATAATGACCTACGTTTTCCCTGTTCCAGAACTGGGAGTCGACATGGAAAAGCCAAGAGGGCCCTCTCAGCACGTTTGCCCTGGGCCTGGGGCATGCTCTGTTTACCCCTCCCTCTAGTAGGGTCTTCCTGACTGTCCCCACTTCCACTGGAGCCAAAGGGCAGCGTGTCAGTGGCAGGTCTTGTGACGGCACGAGGGGCACTCACGCAGGATCTCCTGCACCGTCACGGCCTCCTTGGTGGTGACGGGGGCCCCAGGCCCTGCCACATTGTGTGCCCGCACGCGGAAGAGAAGCCGGGCCCCCGTGGGCAGGTCCTTCACCAGCATCGACGTGTGCTCCGTCAGCCCCTGCACGGCAGCCACCCACTCTGAGCCTGGGCAGGCGGGGAAGGCACAGCCATGGGCAGCGTCAGCATCGACACGTCCTCCTGCTGCCCCCCTCTCTGGTGGCTGTCTGGGGCCTCCACTGCAGATAGGGCCCCAGCAGGTGACAGGGGCCTGGCCTGGGGGGAGGTTCAGAGAAGGTGCCAGGAGGAGGGCCAGGGCTGGGGGGCACTCACAGCCCTCGCGGCAGTACTCCACGCTGTAGCCGTCCAGGCCCCCAGCTCCCACGCGCTCTGGGGGCCGCCACTTGAGGGAGACCGTGGTGTCGGAGACATCCTCCACCGCCAGGTGGGTGGGCTCGCTCGGGGGGCCTGGGCGGAGGGGAGGTCAGAGAGAGGTCTGCAGGACCATGGCCCAGACCCTCAACCACCCGCCAGTCACAAAGGGAGGAGCTGCCCTTTGACTGGCTTTCAGGCACTTTAAGAGAGATTTCAGCTCCATTAAAAGACATGTCTCTAGAAAGGCTTAAAAACAAACAGCAGTTACAAAAGAGAGATCTAAATAGGGAAAGGTACCCAAAAGAACACAAGCACACTTAGAAGGAGCCACTTCTGTCAGATAGCATGGGAAATGCTATAAAGGTAATTTAAGGGGAAACTAGCCTACAACACGGGAATTTCCTGGCACTATATGATTAGGTGAGTTGACTAAGACCTGAGGAAACTGGAAGTCAGTCCCTGAAGAGAGCAACTTGGACCCTGCTCCCCACAGGCACCCACTTCCTGCCGTCTCCCCAGGCTGGGCCCCCGCCCTGTGTCTGCCCCTGCCGCAGACTCTCATGTCCTGGTAGGAGAGCCGTCCTTGGGAGCCTGCCACACCCTCGGTGTCTGTTCTACCCTCTCAACCCCATTATCCAGATGAGAAAACTGAGGTTTCAGGGAGGGAGGATGACTCCAGATGGCCCTTTTGGGGACAAAGGAGCTGGCTCAGCAAACCCAATCTTGATTCCTGGTCAAGGGCCCTTTCCACAGACAGACGCCCCTTGGACCCTCAGGCACCCACTGCCCTCACCCTGTGCCATACGTGACAAACCCTGGTTGAAGGGAGTGGGGAACAGGGGACAGTTAACATTTATTGAGCACCTGCTCTATGCCAGATGCTCTGCCTACATTATCTCATTTCATCCTAACAACAGTTCTGTGAAGCAGATATTGTCATTATCCCCATTGTACAGATGTGGAAAGTGAGGCTGGAGAGGTGATCCAAGGGGCAGAGTGGTCTCAGCTCCACCCCCTACTAGCCAGGTACATTGAGCAAGTTATGTAAACTTCTCAGAGCCTCACTCTCTTCATCTGTGAGATGAAGAGGATTAATCCCGGAATGTGGATTCAGGGAGACCAAGGACGTAAATGCCTAGTGTGGTGGCCGCCCATGGAGCAGCTGCTGTTATTGGGGCCCCTTGACCGGGGACAGCGTGGGGGCAGTGCCGGGCCAGGCAGGCTCACCGATAGGCATGAAGGGCTGGGAGGCAGGGCTGGGCCTGGACATGCCGATGGCGTTGACCGCATAGACACGCATCTCGTACACCACGCCCTCGATCATGCGCTTCGCCTCGAGGCTCAGCTCCCGCAGCAGGTCGAAGTTGAGCCGCATCCACCGGTAGCTCTTCTTCTTCTTGCGCTCCAGGATGTAGCCTGACGACGGGGAGCGGGGAGCTCTGGTCTGGGGCCCAGGCACTGCCGTACCCCCGGCCCTCGGCTCTGCCCCCAGTGCCCTCGACTCACCCAGGACAGGCTGCCCGCCATCATAGGCGGGCGGCTCCCACTGCACCGTGCAGGAGTCCTCGCCCACATTGCTGATCTTGGGGGCTGCAGGGGCATCTGGCACATCTGTGGGGGGTGGACCCACATCAGCCCTGCCCGGGCCCGGGGCCAATGTGGCTCATTCCCTCATCACCCCAGCCAACAGCTGCAGGCTGCCCCCACCACCCCCAGAGCCATTTCTAGAATGCAGTTCTGATCATGTCACCAGCTTGCGATCAACTCTTTATGGCTCCCCACTGCCCACATTCACCCATGTCCCAGCCCCAATCCTCTCCATGGATCCAAGAGCAGGCCCCGGAATGTTTGTTGAGCGACTAAATGAATTAATGGATGAGCCCACCCTGGCTGCCCCTGTCTTCCCCGTCCGGACCCGGGCAGGCCGGCCTCACCGATGACCTTGACTGTGAGGTTGACCTGGTCCTCGCCCACGGGGTTCTTCACTGTGACGATGTAGACACCCTCATCTTCCTTCTCTGCCCCCTCGACGGTGAAGATGCTGCGGTCCTTGGTGGTCTCCACTCGGACCCGGCCCTCCGTCTCACACAGTAGCTAGGGGGCGACGGGAAGCTGGGAGGAAGGGCCCAAGTTGGACCCCAGAGGCTTCTACAGCCTCTGCAACGGCTGAAAGCCCAGAGATGGGAACGGAGCTCAGTGCAGGGTCCATGGGGAAGATGCAGTCTGAGTGGAAACTGCGCCCACGTGAGCGCCTAGTCCCAAACCCTTCATTTAGCACCCGCGTTAGGCGAGGCACCAGGGCAAGGACCTCAAGCTCTAGCTCTAGCTTTGTGATAGAACTTCAGGCAATCACCTATCCTCTCTCTGCCTCAGTTTCCTTATCTGCCGAATGGGAATAACATGACCTCACAGAGCTATGGTGAATTTTGTGTGTCTGTATCTTAGTCTCAGTCTCTCTCACTCTGTCTCTGTCCTATCTCTGTCTGTGTGTCTGTCTCTTTCTGTCCATCTCTGTCCATTTCTCTCTGCAAGACCTTGGCTGGGTAGAGGAACCAGCGGTGCACGGAGGAGGAGGAGCTGACCTGAGCGGCGCCCTGGGCAGCAACTCTTACCGAAAAGTGCCGGGGAAACCCACGCCCTGGATGGGAGGAAGCATGAAGTGGAGGTCGGCTCAGGAAGATGGGAGCCAGGGAGTGGCCCAGTCATGAGGGCTTCCTGGCAATGTTGAGGGTGTGAACACATGCCTGACTGAGACGTGAGGGCCCCGTGGAGACTCTGCCTGGGGCAGGAGCACACCTGGCCAGATGTGGCACCTTCTTGAGATGGATATCCACCTCGCCCAAGGCTGGATACCACGTGGGCAGAAAATGATGGAGGCAAACAAGCCATGCCCCACTTTCAGCCTCACTCACCTTCCTGTCAAACACCCACTCGTCACTGGCATCTGCATCCCCTGGGGCATCGGGGGCTGGCCCAGCCCGGACCTTATTCACCTGGGAGCATAGCAGGAGGCAAGTAGGGGACGAGGAGCTGACTCAGCGTGGAGGGAATCTCTGCCCAGCGGCCCCTCTGCTGCCCACCGGGCCCACCTCCCAACCAGCTGAGCCTCTGTGCTCCCAGTTGGTGGCCCGCTGTAGGGTGGGCACATGTGGGCTGGGGGTGGCGTGGGAGCAGGTCCCAGGGCTCATTGGGTCCCACGCACCCATTTTACAGATGGGGAAGTGGAGAAGGGATCCACAGTACCTGTGGGATGGTCTTCTGCCAGATCACAGTGGGAGCAGGGTCCCCAGAGATAGGGACATCCAGGCGTAGCTTGTTGCCAGCCACAACCACGATGGTGTCTGGCACGCGGCCTGGGCAGTCCAGGTGGATCTTGGGAGGTTCTGGGGGGAGATGGCATAGGTCAGAGAAAGGAGAAGGGACCCAACGCCCAAGAAACAGGGAGAGCCTGGAAGGAGCTCGTGCCCCTGGTTGTTTGCTGTATTTTTAACCAGTTTTATTGAGGTATAATTTACACACAATAAAATGCCGAGTGTGAGCATACAGCTTGATGAGTTTTGACAATGTATACACCTGTGTAACCACCACCCAATCAAGATCTAGAACATTCTCATGACCCCCGAAGTTCTCAGGAAGGTTTGTAACATCAGGTTGCCTAGTGCAGCATTTCTCAAACTGTGTTTGGGGGAACACCGATGTCCTTCCAGAAGGAAGAAAAAACGGTTCCAGGGCTAAATAAATTAGGAAACCCTGGATTAAACAAAGTTAAGCAGGTTTCTTTACCATAGGATTTTTCAGAGCCTTCGACATCCCAATGCACCTTCTGAATCAGCGAGAGGTGGACCAAGTGTTCGGTGTTTCCCAAACTTATTTCACTACGGAACCCTTTCTAATGGAGCATCCTATGAAGTGAACCCAGTTTGGAAAGCACTGACCTAGAGCACGCCTCAGCCTGGACTACTCTCCTGAAGTTAGGATCCTAAAATGCCTGATTCAAGTTTAATGTAAAAGCAGGAGAGGTACTTCTAAAGGCAGAAAAGATTTAATAATAAGATTTCACATTTGTGACGCCATTTGACAGCTCACACCATCTCATCTCATCTTTCCTACAGCCCCATGGAGGAGGCACGGCAGGATTCCCATTTTAGAGATGAGGAAACTGAGGCTCAGAGAGTTTATAATTGGCCCGTGGTCACAAGTGCCAGAGCTGGGGCTGGTCTCAGGGTCCCCACTCCTGGGTCTTGCTGTTCCCTCTGTGAGTAGAGGGGAGACACAAGCAGGGTGGGGTGCAGGGAGGCAGCACACAGGGGCCCCAAGACTCACCCTGCCTGGGCACAAAGTCAATCTTGACCTCTGCAAGAGAAGGGAGAGCAAGTGGCACCAGGGCAAAGGTGGGGCCGGGCAACAGGGGCCCACCCCGACGTGGACGCCAGCTCACCCATGAAGTGGAGCTTGGCCGACAGGTTGCTGGCGAAGCCCTCGGGCACAAAACTGTAGTCAGCCTCGTCTGCAGGCGTGACGTCGTCAATGGTCAGTTTGTGGACCCTGCGGGGCAGCGGTGGCTCAGGGGGACTCCACTGGACCACACATCCTTAGCCTCACCCTAGCCAGGGCTCCAGGGGGCCCTCACCACATCCTAGCTCACTGGTGTTCTGGTGTTTTAAATGCTTTCTTTCTCTATTTTTGAATTTTCTAGCTCTTTCTCGTGTTGGTAGGGAGCTAGAGGTGGTAGGGAGCTAGGTAGGCAGTGTAGAGGTGTCCCCTTGGCTGGGCCTATGGAGACTGGGCAGGGACTGGTCTCATTAATCTCCGTGACCTTGGGCCCAGCACGGGCCGGCCCAGATGCCCGCAGCATGAGTAAGAGTGTGGGGGAGAGTGAGGGCCCCTGGCCAGAGCTGACCTCCTTCATGGCCTCCCGCCCTGCCCTGGTCACGAGTCTGGGGGAGGCGGCCGGGGGGCTCCCAGCCTGTCTCTCTCTCTCACTGCTTGTTCTTCGTGTCTGTCTCCATCCTTTTCTGTCTCTGATGGACTCTCCTTCTCTGTATGCTTCTGTCTCTCCTTATCTCTCTGTCTCTGTCTGTCTCTGTCTCTTTCTATATAATCTCTTTTTCTTTCTCTCTATTTCAGTCTCTGTCCTGTCTCTGTCTGTGTATCTGTCTCTTTTTGTTCATCTCCATCTCTGACTCTGTGTGTCTGTATCTCAGTCTCTGTCTCTCTCACTCTGTCTCTATCTCTCTTTTTCAGTCTCTGTCCTATGTCTGTCTGTCTGTCTCTGTCTGTTTCTCCCTCTGTCTCTCTGTGTCTGTCTGTCTCTGTCTCTCTCTCTGTCTCAGTCTGTATGTGTGTGGGTCTCAGTCTGTATGTGTGTGTGTCTCTTTGTCTCTGTGTGATGTCTGTCTCTCCGCCTGTCTCTGCCTGTCCCATCCTCCTGCCCCCATCTTCACTGGGCTGAGCCCCGCACACTCACCGCCCGATGTGGGACACCTTTATGCGGCTGTCGGGCACCAGCTCCTTTCCGTTCTTCAGCCACACTCCCCGCACGTTCTCGTCCGACACCTCACACTTGAACACGGCCTGGTCCTTGGCGCCCACCGTCAAGTCCGCAATGCTCTGGTAGACCTCCAGCTTTTTCTCTGGGGGGCAGGGCAGAGCCAGTGAGCTGGGGAGGGTGTGTGTGGGTGTGGGCGTGAATCCCGGTAGAGATCACACGGGCACATGAAAATACATGCATGTGCATGCATGAGCGTGACAAGGAAACTCGTGTGTGTGTGTGTGTGCGTGTGTGTGTGTGTGTGGCGCTAACCAGGCCCATCTGACCCTCCCATACCCTCTGCGATGGCCACTTCAGCATCCCCATTTTACAGACGAGAAAGGTGAGGCTCAGGGTGTCAAAGTGACTTGGCCAAGGTCACACAGGCCTCGATCCTGGGTTTGCCTGATTCCCGTACGTGGCTGGGGGGTCCCAAGTTCCTGAAGCCTCGTGTGCTCCCCCCTGCCCCCGTGGGCCTCACCTTGCACAATGAGCTCGGCCAGCGCCTGGCCCCCGCTGGTGCGCAGCTCGTAGTGCCCGGCGTCCTCCAGCGTCGCCTCGTTGATGATCAGGTGGTGTCTCTGCCCGTCCTTCTTGAACCGGTATTTGAAAGTCTCCTCCCGGGTCAGCTCCACCCCATCCTTCAGCCTGGCCAGTGTGGGGGCAGTTAGTGCTGTGGTCTCCTCTGGGGATGCCCCCCGGCCCCCCAGCCCGGCCCCACGCCTCTGGCACTCACCACTTGACCTGGGCCCCCTCCTCGGACACCTCACATTCAAACTCCACCCGCTGTCCCACCATCACCAGCTGGTCCTCCAGGGGCCGCGTGATCAGCACAGGGGGCTCTGTCAAGGCAGAGAGAGCATGATGCCTGGGCCCCTCTGTAGCCCTCCCCTCCCAGGGCCCCAGGGTCCTAGGGTCCCGGGCCCACCTCTGACGAAGAGCTCCGTGCTGCACTTCTCGCCGCCCACCACGCACTGGTAGGCCGCATCGTCTGCCAGCGAGCACTGGCTGATGGTCAGGGTACGCTTGGCGCCGATGGACTCGAAGATGTACCTGGACGGGGGCCGCGGGGGAGTGACGGGAGAGCCATGGACTCACCTCCTGGGCCCCGGGTGCCTCCATCAAACCCGCCATCAGGACCCCCGTGCCCCCACCCCAAGCCTTCCAGGAGCTGGGCCTTACTTGCTGTGAACAGAAGGGGCCATTGGAGCATCCCCGATGGGAGGAAGCGAGACCGAGAGGAAAAGAAGAAGGAACAGAGACAGAAAGATGGGAAATTAGACCCAGAGGGAGAGAGGAGTGGGGAAAGATGGAGAAACAGAGATGGAGAGAGAGGCAGGGAGAGCAGAGCTGGGGAGCAGCCGTCTCCCCTGAGGGCTCCCCCACCCCAGGACCTGCTCCCCGCCCCGGCCGCACCTGCCACTCATCTGGATCTCCTGTCCGTTCTTAAGCCACTTGACCTCCACGTCGGGGTTGGCCAGCTCCACGGTCAGCCGGATCTTGTGGCCCTTGCTCACCTGGTAGGCCGGCTCCAGCTTCTTCTGAAAGGCTGAGCGCCACCCCTCAGCCCCCGCCACCCCACCACCTCTGTTCCCGGGCCGGCCCAGGCGCAGAAGGCTCACCCCCCACCCGACCCGGCTGGGGCAGAGGGCCCGGGTCTTCCCTCCAGCCCCTCCTTGCTTCCCCTTTCTCTCTCCGTCTCCGTTGTGACTGTTTCTTTATCTCTGTCTGTTCTAGGTGCCATTCGCCTCCTTGTCTCTCTCTTTGTCCCTGTCCCCTAAGTCTATCCCTGAGCTGAGCAGATGGGGTCCTCTCCACCTGCTCAGCTCAGGGATAGACTTAGGGGATTCCAGAAAGACAGAAGCTTGGCAGGAGAACAAGTGACAGGATGAATGGACCTTCTCTACCTCTGGACTCTGTTTTAAGAGCAAGCCCCGTTTTTCTGCTCCTGCTGGGTGTCCCCCACCTAGTGGGCAGGCGAGGACCCTGCTTTCCTGGCTCACTTTCCGGGGGCTCATGTCCACACTGTGAACCCCTTGATGGGAAAGGGCTAGCCTGAGCCCTCTCCTCTGACCGGCCTTGGGGTGGGAGCTAGCCCTGTGCAGCTGTTTCATTTGTTTTGTTCTGTTTGCCTGTGAGGAAGATTAACCGGGCTTGTCTCTCTTCCCAGGTGAGGGTCTCTAGACTAAACTGGCTTCTTCCCTTTTTCTTGGATGTGGCCAGGGTTAAGCAGGCTTCTTTTCTTTCCAAGGGCGGATGAGGGAAGCAGGAGTTGCCTGGTTTTTACTCCGTGAGGAGGGCTAACCTGTGCTCTCTCCTTTTCCTTGTGGTATCCCAGGGCTAACCTTTGCCCTGCTCTTTTTCTGCGTGGAAAGGGGCTAACCTGGGCACTCCTGTATTTTCCGGCACAAGAGGGGGGTTAACCTGGGCTCTTCTCCTTTCCTGGGTGTCTCTGGGCTAAACTGGACTCTTCTCTCTTTCTGTGTGTGTGAGGGGGTGGGGCGCTAACCTGCACCCTCTCCTTTTGCACAGAGGGGGAGGGCTAACCTGTGCTCTTCTTCTCATCGCGCTTCATGCCCTTGAGTCTCTTGAGCATGCCGCGCAGGTCGGTGATGCCGTGCTGGAAGGCGATGCGCTCGTATTCGGACGGGGGCGCCTGCCGCAGGATCTCCCACACATCCTCCTCGGCCGGGGCCTCCAGCCTCAGGTCCCTGTGTCCCGCAGTCCATGCCCAGAGGCTTCAGGGGATCCCGGGGGCCAGGGCAGGACTTCAGCCCCCTCCCCACCCTGGGGTGGGGCTTCCTGGGGCCCAGGACCAAGGAGCTGTTGCTGCCCCTGCCCCTCTGCCCTTTCCCTTCTGGTGGGGCCGCTTCAGCCCGCATTTGTCGGGGCCAGTACCGGGGATCAAGGGGGTTTAAGGTCAGTAGGAGGGTCAGGGTCAGGGAGGGGTCCTGGCAGATGTAGAGGGTGACGGGTGCTGAGCTTCATCGGGCACTCACCGCGGGGGCCGTAAACTCCTGCTCCGGGTGGGGCAGAAAGGCAGTGGACACATTAGAGGCGTGGGCCACCTCCCCCCAAAGACCTGAGACGGCAGCCCCTGGGGCCTCACCTCATGCCTCCTCCCCGCACCCACGCCCCTCCATTCACGGGCCACCTATGGGGCCCCTGCACAGTCGCCGTGCCTGTTCCTCCTGAGCCTGGCAGGTGGGTGTCGGGAGAACCTGTGGCTCGGCGACTTGCCTTCGTCAGTGGGGATCGTCACCCAGGCCTGTCTGACCCCAGCCCCATCTCTCACTAACTCACCGTGGCAGGGATGGGCACGGGGCCACGCCAGCGCCCTGCTACCCCAAAGCCCCCCACCCCGATGCTTACTCTCTGGGCAGCAGCAGCATCGGCAGTAATGCAGGGTCCAGGAGAGGGAGGGAGAGGGCAGAAAGGACATGAGTCAGCTGGGCTGGGCTGGGTGGGCAAATCCTGTGGCTCTGGGGCCCTCTCGCAGCTTCTGCTGGGTCCCCAGAGCCTACTGCGGTAAGCTATCACAGACTCAAGCGTGGGGTGGTCGTGGGGGACACTGGGAGGATGTCAGTTCACAGGACATAATGTCCACAGAGCCCTCTGACTCTTGCCAACACCAGGATCGTCCCATTTGACAGACAAGGAAACCAGCTCAGAGAGGTGCAGTGACCTGCTCAGGGCCACACAGCTGAAAAAGCGCAGTGCTGGGATTTGAAGCCAGCTCTCACCACCTGCCCCAGGAGCTGCTACCCAGGGGCTCACCTCTTCTTCAGCAGCGAGCTGAAGTCCAGTGTCCCAGCGTCCTCGTGGCTGTCACTAATGGAGAGGGACCCCCAGTGAGGGACCCCCTAGTGGAGCCAACTAGAAGGGACTTGGGAGCTGGGAGGGGGTGGGTGGGGGTGGGTAGAGGAAGAGGAAGAGACTCTGGCCAGATGGGGGCTCCCTGCCCGTCTCAGACCCCCAGGGCCTGTGTATGGGGGAGGTAGGGGCCAGGGGAGGAGTACCTGATCCGCCGACCACCTCCAGCCAGGCTCCTGTGGGGGTTAGACCCGGTTCCTCACCTGCCCAGGGGAGCTTGCTCTCCCCCATTCCCATAAACTTCTGCTCTGCCCCCCACATCACCCCCAGCCCTGACCCCCCACATCACCCCCCATCACCTCCAGCCCTGACCCCCTCGTCACCCCCCATCACCTCCAGCCCTGACCCCCAACCCCCATCACCTCCAGCCCTGACCCCACATCACCCCCATCACCCCCAGCCCCGACCCCCACATTACCCCAGCCCTGAGCCCAAGGGGCCTCAGACCCCCGCACCGGCCTCCCCCAGGCCCCGAGGAGAGATGGCCACTCACGTGCGGCGGAAAGCTGAGCGGAGGTCCAGGTCTCCGGGGCCGATGGCCTCTGGGTTCAAAGAGGAAGATGAGGCAGGGAAGGGGGCTTCCCAGGGGCCATCCCAGAAGCCCTGTCCTGGGATCTCTGAGTATCGCAGACCTGCCCACCCACAACCTCCTGAGAGTGGGCTTCTGCCCCAGGCCCCCACAGTCTGAGCCTTTCCAGGGACGAGGTACCAGGGAGGTGGGGCAGGTTATGGTCCCCAATCCCTTAGAGGTGGTTGATCTCCCACTCCTCTCTCGACTTGCCCTTCACCTGGTCACGTGTGCCAGGACCCCGGACACCAGGATGATTAGACCCTAGACAACATCCGGACTTGGCCGTCAGACCCCACCCCACCCCTGGACACCTCCTCGGATTTCCTTCACGGCCCTGCATGAGCGGCATTGGGCGTGTGGTCAGCAGTTGTCTGGCCGGGACTGGCACCCTCCACAGTGTTGGGAAATGGAGGCAGGCGCGGGGACCCGTGGGGACCCCGAGCCCACGACAGACACCAGGGCCCCCCTCACCGTGGACGGTGAGGTTGAAGTTGCAGCTGTCAAATTTGTCCTTGGTGGACACCTCACAGCGGTAGCCGCCAGCAAAGGTGGCCTGGGCATCTGTGATGTGCAGCTCAAACAGGTAGACCTGTGGGGGTGAGGTGTCAGGGAGACGGGGGCCAGAAGACAAGGCCCTTCACCCCTAATGCTGGCTAATGGCCACCAACATTTTTACCCCTCAGGGTTTAGTTAACCCGTACAGTTATATGCAAATAGAAAATGGAAGGCCTTCTCAAGACACATGACTGCCATCTGCTGGCACAGGGTGGTGATAAAATATAAATCTGTGATGACTCCAAGGCAAACGGCATTCACTTAAGATGATCCACTTTTGTGCAGTGCACTGCCCACACAATCGAACAGGTCGGCCCTGCCCTGCCAGAGGCCCCCTTGCCTGAACCAGGACTGTGCAAGAGTGAAAGGAGCAGAGGCTGGGAGTCAAAGCACAGGTTCTAGGCCTGGCTCTGAGTGACATCAGACCAGCAACAACAACCTTGAAAACTTTGGTTCATCTGTATAATGAAGAATTGTTCTGGTTGGTCACTGAGGGTCCCTTGAGCTCTGATACCCATCCATCCAGGGGCTTTCTGCTCTCACTGGCTGGTGCCCCCCATGCTTCACGATGTCCCCCAGCCTTCCCGACTCCCTGGGCCCCCAAGCCCCGCAGGTCCCCTGAGCCTCCCCATGCTCCCCGTGTGCCCCTGGTGCCCCAACCTGCTTCCCAGGCTCCCCATGCCCCTTCTTTGCTCCTCCTGTGTGCCTCTGGTCTCATGGTGCCCCTGTGCCCCCCGCAGGCTCTCCGTGTCCCCTTTGCACGGGGCCCCTGAGCCTCCCGGTGCCCCCAGGCCCCACCTTGCTGGCCCGGTCGTAGCTGTCGTGCAGCTGGAGGTGCTGGCCCACCTTGCTGCTCAGGTCCACCCACTTGCCCTTGAACCACTTGACCACGGGCGGTTTTAGGAGGCTGGCCCCGGCCACGCGGGCTGAGAAGGTGATGTTGCCGCCTGCAGGAGAAGGGTGACAGGCTGGGCTTGGGGGATGCCCTGCCGCCTCCCTCCCCACCCCACTCCTGGGTGCAGGAGCCCCACACTCACCCACGGTCACCTCGCCATCCTGTGGCCGCATCACAAAGAGGCCGATGGGGTCGTCAGGGCCATCAGGGGCCGCTAAGCTTGACCCTGGGAAGAGAGGCCTTTGAGACCTGCCCTGGGACACCCCCACCGCTGGCTGTGGCCCTCCCTGCCCACCCCTCTCACCTTTGGGACTCGGGGAGCCTCCTGCTCCCTCAGTGGCTGAGGCCACGGCTTCTCCGGGGACTCCAGGAGCCTCGGCAGGGGCGGGAGCAGGGCCCGGCACAGGTTCTGCCTTCTCTGGAGGGGAATCAGTGGTGGGGGTCGTGGAGCAGCTTCTAACCAGAGACCCCTCCTCTTGTTCCCGATCCCTCCTCAGTCTTTTTTTGTGTGTGAGGAAGATCAGCCCTGAGCTAACATCTGCCAATCCTCCTCTTTTTGCTGAGGAAGATTGGCTCTGGGCTACATCCGTATCCATCTTCCTCTACTTTATATGGGACGCCGCCACAGTATGGCCTGACAAGCGGTGCATCGGTGCGCGCCCAGGATCCGAACCCGCAAACCCCGGGCTGCCGCAGCGGAGCGCGCGCACTTTTTTTTTTTTTTTTTTTTTTAAAGATTTTATTTATTCATTGTTTTCCCCCCAAAGCCCCAGCAGATAGTTGTATGTCACAGGTTCACATTCTTCTAGTTGCTGTACGTGGGACTCGGCCTCGCGCTGGACGGAGAAGTGGTGCCTTGGGGCGCACCCGGGATCCGAACCCGGGCCGCCAGCATCAGAGCGCGCGCACTTAACCGCTTGCGCCACCAGGGCGGCCCTCCCTCCTCAGTCGTTGCAGGCTCATTAAATACTCTGTGTGTGCAGAGCACCATCTGGCCTGCATCTCGCCTATCTCCTCACCCTCGCAGACCATCTGTGCCCACGTCCCGGTGGGTCTGCCCTGAACAGCTCTGAGGTCCATCCCTCCTCTCCTTCCCCAGGCTTCGGTCGTGGTCCAGCCCCCAGGCTGGGCTGGAGCTTCCTCCGCGCCCACAGCTCCCGGGGCTTCCCTGCCAGCGCACGTAGCCCGCCAGGTTCCCAGTGTGCGTGGGTCCACCAGGAGGGCAGTGTTATGCCTTGTGCACCTCTGAATTTCCCCACCTCCGCAAGGGCTGGAACAGGCCAGGGAGCCACATGGGGGCACTCAGAGAGGCCCTGCTGCAGAAATGGGGAAAAAGCACTCCTGGCAGAGGTCATGGCCAGAGCAAGGGCGAGAAAACAGGAAAGCACCTCTTACACCTTGGGCAAGGGAGCGGTGGTGGGGCTGCCCCTGTCCCCAGAAGCTCAAACCTCAGGGAGGGCTGACTAGGGTGTTACCTGGCTCTGTGACCTTGAGCTCAAACTTGACCTTGGAGGAGCCAGCGATGACTGCATAGAACCCCTGGTCGGCAGGGCCCACATCCCGCACTGTCAGTGTGTGCCGCGTGCCCTCGGCTGCCAGGCCGTACTTGTCGCTGGCACTGATGTCACTGCCCCTCCGCTGCCAGCGCACTTTCAGTCCTGCCCGCTCTGTCTCGGCCTCGAACACAGCAGAGCTGCCGGCGGCCACCTCCGCTGACCGTGGCTTCTTGCTGAAGGCTGAGACTGAGGGGACAATGGAGGCTGCAGGGGCCTCTGGCTTGCCCACGCATCCCGCCCCTGCAGCCCCTCTTATTAAATATAGTGATAAGCACTTGAATGCATCACCTCATTTAATGCTCCAACAGCCCTATGAGGTAGGAGTGGTTATTATGGTGGTTATTATGCCCATTTCTCAGATGAGGACACCGAGGCTCAGAGAGATTAAGTGACCTCACAAGATCACACAGCCAGTAGGCAGGAGAGCCAGGGTTGTGGTCCTAACCTCCACATGAGAGTTTTGGTAGGTGAGTCCCTGGATACCCACCCTCCCTGCCCGGGGGAGCCCAGCCCCTTTCCCCCACCATCTGGGGCCCTTGGCAAGGGACGAGTACTCTGCCTATTTGGATGTGGCTAAATTTGTCCTCCAGGGGCCTTAGGCTGAGAATCAGCAACTGAGATAAAGCTGGCGTGGGAGGGGGCTGGGGGCTGGATGCCTGCCCTGGACAACCTCAGTGAGGGCACAGGCCAGGACCAGGCTTCTGAGCTGTGACTTTCTCTGCCCTTGGCCGGGTCCCAGGGGCCCCTTGACTGTCCTTTCCCAGAGCAAAGAGGCTGAATGACCTCAACGGGGGGGCCACGCCTGGTGTGGGGGCCACAGGGGTACAGAGAATCTCGCAGCTGGAAGGAACCAACCCAAACCCTCCTCGTACAGATGGGGAAACTGACAGCCAGGGAGGGAGGGACTTGTCCAAGAGCGTTCCTGAGCCTGGCTCAGGTCTAGACTCAAGCTGGGCTCCTGCCTGCAGCCGCCTTTTCCCAAAAGGCAAGCCCAGGCCTAGCCTTGCTGCAGAAGGAGATGGGGACGGGGCAGGGGAGGCGGCCCCCTGTGTCCTGAGAGTGGGGTGACGGCCCTGGGGGCTTCCTGCCTGGCTGTCTCCCCTCCCTGTGCCCCTGACCCTGGTTTACCCTCACCGGAAGGAAGGGAAGGAGAAACCAAGAGTCAAAAAAAAGACCCCAGAAGGACAGTCTCCCTGCTCTGGGGCTCAGAGGCCTCGTCCTCACCAACCCCCTCAGGAACTCGCTCCGAGGCCTGCCACCCAATTGTAGAGCTCCCTAGCCCTCCCTGCCCCATACTCAGCCTCAACCCCAGGCCTGAGCTACCTGGCTTCTTCCCTGGTTCAGGCATCTTGAGAGAGGTCACGCCAGGAACCGAGCAGGCACAGGCCACCCAGGGAGGATCTGAGCGGGGACCCGACCCCCAGCACTATATAAGGGGCCCTCCCCTCTCCAGGCTCTCCTTATCTGCCTCCTACCCAGCCACCTGCTAAATATAGACAAATTCCAGAGAGCCAGGCTCTCCAGGAGGAGGTGGGGCTGTGCGGTTCCTGGCTGGCCCCTGTCCCTTCCTCCGCCAGCCCGGTATGATGGCTTCTGTCCCCCCAACCCTTGGGGAACCTCAGGCCCTGTCTGTATTTCCTTCTGACAGGCAAATTGTGCGATGGGAGTATGCTGGGCCCATAAACCTGAGGCAGATGGACCAAACGCATCCTTGCCAGGGGGTGTGGATGTTGGTTACGCTCACAGGCCCTGGACCAGGCGGCCACGAGTCCTGGCACCGCCACCCCCTTAACCTCTCAGGGCCTTAGTTTCCTCATCTGTAAAATGGGGCTGCACCCGCTTGACGGATAACAGCGCCCACTGCATAAGATTGTCCCATGTACAAAGTGGGTATATAAATGAAAATGCTACAATGACGCCAGGCACACAGAAGATGCTGAACGAATGTTTGCTCTTATTTTCCGGCCCCTAGTATCGCAGCTCACAGGATGCTGGGTTGGCCTTGTACTGTGGAATCCTGGGTGGGCTTAGTCCAGGGCCAGGGGGGAGGGGGTGGCATTGGGGGTTGACGTCACCTGAGGGGAAGGGCTGGGTGGGCCCGTAGGTGAGTGCGTGGGCGTAAGTCTCTAAAAAACCCCCAAAGTGGAAGCCAGAAGCAGAGCTGGCTCTTGCCAAAGTCACAGGATTCACACAAAAATTACTGCCAGAGCGTTCTGAGTCCCCTCATGCCCCACTCACTGCTCCTCTGTGACTTCTGCCCACTCTGAGTGCCCCCCACCTCCCACCCTCATCACATCAGGGGCATCACTGCTACATAGAAAGAAGCAAATTACATGTGACCCCTCCAAGTAGGACCCAATATCAGGAAAGGTCATTTGTCCCCTACGGTCAGGAGGAAGGAATGCTATACACAAGCAATGTCCCCGTGGTCGAAACTAACCATCCATTTAAACACCGAAATCCATTCTTGAACCATTTTTAAACTGCAGCCCATGCTCCTGAACCTTCTTTAAAAGAGGACTGAGCACCATTTACCCTCTCGGGGCTCCGAGGACCATGTAGGGAATGTGGTGGTCGGGCTTCCCCCAGCCGGAGACCCCAGAGCAAGGAGGTTGCGGGGTGTCTGCCCCGATGCTAATGGCCCCAGAACCTGGGTTCTCTGAGGTCTGCAGGCTGCTTCGGGAAGTTTCCACACTCCCAGCCTCTCTGAGCCGCTTCCTGTTATTGGAAGCAAGATGCTTACAGGCTGCCCGGCTCTTCTGTCTCTGTTTCTCCCCTGCTGTGGGCTAGAAGCCAGAGAACACAAGACACCGGCCTACCCACGAGAGGCTCCTGTGCCTTGGTCCTGCCAGCATGGATTCGGTGAGGACGCCTTGTGGCCGATGGCAGCTCTGTGGCTTAATCCTGCTCCTTGCCATGCTGAGCAATACCCCCTTCCAGACACAAGAAACTTCCCACCTCACTGACGTGGCAGCCCACGTGGAGCAGGATCCCACCTGCTCTTTACCAGCTGTGTGACCTTGGACAGATTATTTGACCTCCACAAGCCTCAGTTTCCCAGTCTACAAAGTGGGATAATATTAAACTCCATTTCTCAAGGTTGACATGAAATAAATGGCCAGAAAAGGGTTGTTGCCATTATTATTATCACTGGGGTCATAACCTAAAGATTATGAGTTTAAGCCTCCTTGAGGCTTTAAAAAAACCCATTTATTGTGTGTGGAGGGCTTTTTAATGACTTATTCCCCTAACAACTGAGGACTCGTCCTTTCCGCCAGCTCTAACTCCTGGTCAAGAGCTGTGTGTCATCTGTCTTCACGTCCCCAGCGTCCAGCTCAGGGTAGGGTCCTCAGTAAATGCCCGATAGACAAACGAGAAAAAGAGAGATCGCACGAGGAACCCCGACAGGGTGCACAAAAATTGTTTCAAAAGACTCTGAGCTGTGAGAGGACTCACTGAAAATAACTTTAATAAGTGGTTCTTGAGGAAGCTAACGGAGGAGAGGTGTGGGAAGGGAGAGATGCTCGGAAAGGAGGGTTCCATTTACATGAACGTGATGGCTTCGATCTCCCAAGGAAGCACCCCTGGTTGTACTAAGCAAGGCTGACCCCTCGCTGGGGGCAGACGCCCAGGCCGCCTTCGGGAGCCGGGGCTGGAGTCCTGGTGGAAGGCGCAGCAGGGCTGTGGGGAGGGGGTAGAGGAGAAGGGGGTGGGCGGGTGAGGCGAGGCCTGGCCCGCCACAGTCCTGCCCTTGGCCCCTGGGAGCGTCCCTCCCTGTGTCCGGGCCGGGCGAGGGTTAATGCTATGGCCAGCGGGGAGCCTGGCGGGCCGGCGCGTTCTGCCAGCCTGGGCTCAGTGGGGCGGGTGGCGCCGCTCGGCCAGGCCCCCGCGGCCCAGCACCTCCCCGCTGAACTGGTAGGTGAGCTTCTTCTTGACCTTCTTGACCTCGCCCGTCTTGCCGTAGTTGCGCAGCGCGCGGGCCATCTTCTGGTAGGTCATCTTCTTGCGGTTGCCCTTCTGGATGCCCCAGCGGTGCGCCAGCGCCTCCTTGTGCTTGGACGAGAACTGGAAGGTGCCCTTGTCCTTGTCCACCCACCAGATGCTGTCCTTCATGTCGCCGCTGCGGAGCAGGTCCAGCAGGAACTGGTACAGGCGGATCTTCTTCTTGCTGCCTGTGGGCGGAAGGTGGTCAGATCCCCAACCCGGGGACCCGCCCCCGCCTCCCCTGGATGTGGGAGCCCCTGGGGGGAAGGATTGGGGGTGGGGGAGGGGTCTGCAGGGGAACCGGCCCCCCCCCCCGCCCCGTGCCTGCTGCGCACACTCACACCCACTCACACCCAGCACAGAGAGGGACAGAGGGACACAGAGCCTCGCACGGTCAGTCACAGAGCTGCCTGCGTGCACTCACGACACACGTGCTCGTAGACACAGGCGTAGGTATACACGGTCATGAATGCAGCAAACGCTTCGGCAAGCGTTCACACACCCACAGACGCACACCGCACGCTCAGCTCTGTGGCCTGACCACCACGTCAGTCAGCCTTGGCTGGGGTGGGCCTGGGGCACAAATATGGCTGGGCCCATGCTGGGTCGGGGGCTGGGGCTGGGCCGGCCTACCTGTTTCCCCGTGCAGGAGGCCAGGCCCCGGCTCCAGGCCATCGGCCTCCCCGTCAGACACCTCCAGTGGGGGGCTCTGCCGCTCGCCCTCCTCCTCGTCCGAGCTGGGCTGGGCCGGGGACAGGGAGGGGTACGGGAGGCACACCCGGGGTAGGTAGGAGACCTGGGAAGGCGGGGGAAAGAGGGTTGAGGTCAAGGCTCCGGGCTGCCGGGCAGGGGTCAGCCGAGTGAGAGAAGAGGGCGTACTGAGGGCGGGGAGGTCAGGCGGGGGCGGAAAGATCTGGGAAAGGTTGGGGAAATTGGAGGTTAGTCAGGTTACAGGGGTCAGGCAGGGTCACCACACACAGGGTACAGGCTGTGGGGACGAGGGGCTGCTGAAATCCTGCCAGGCTGGGCCCCTGGTTCAGGGCCGAGTGGCCTGGGGAAGGGACGCCTTTTTCTCATACGCACAAAGGCGCCGTGGGGACGTGCCAGGGCCCTGGGGTGAGAAGTGGGAGTGAGGAGGGGCTGAGGAGTCGGGGGTGAAGGGGGTTTAACAAGTGGGTGACAGTGAGTGAAGGGCAGTGGAGGTCAGTGGGGGGTGGGAGAGGTCAGCGGAAGTCACTGGATGAGATTAGGGTTCGTGGGCTGAGGAGGGGCAGTGAAGGGGGTCAATGGGGGTTGCCACCAGAGGTCAGTGCTCGGTGTCTTGGAAGCAGGATCCATGAGGGGCCAGTGAATGGGGGTTGCAGCCAGTGAAGGTCAGGAGGGCCCACGCCAAGGCCCTTTGGGGTCAGGCAGATCATGGAGGGGTTGGTGGGAATTATCTGGGCCCTGTCCACTGTGAGGCGAGAGGAGATAAGGGGTGTGGGGTCACGAGGTCAGTCGGAGGGTCAGGAGGCAGCCGTTGGGGCTCCGGCCGCCGTTGGCACTGAGGGGCAGGAAGCCGGGTTGAGTAAGAGCCTGTGTCAGCTTCCTGTGAAGCGCGGGCCCCGCCACAGGCCGCGGCTGCCGCAGGACAGGCCGCTGGCCGCACGCACCTGGTGGCCGAGGCCGGCGTGGGTGGGCGCCATGGGGGTGTCGAGCACGTGCATCTGCTCCAGCTCCATGTGGCGGTAGAGCTGCTGCAGCTGGGGGGGCTGCACGCTCTGCAGCTCCGTGAAGTGGTTCTCGGCAAAGCTCTCGAACTCACCGTGCACGTGGTGCGGGTGGAAGTCCCAGTAGTGGTCTGTGGGGGACAGGCGGGTGGGGTGGTGAGCCCGGGTGGGCAGGGCAGGAAAAGGTTATCATGATTTTAAAAATCATGGGGTCAGCCCGATGGCGTAGTGGTTAAATGCGCACACTCTGCTTGGGCGGCCCAGGGTTTGCAGGTTTGGATCCCGGGTGCGGACCTACACACTGCTTATCAAGCCATCCTGTGGCGGCGTCCCATATAAAGTGGAGGAAGATGCGCACGGATCTTAGCCCAGGGCCAATCTTCCTCAGCAAAAAGAAGAGGATTGGCAACAGATGTTAGCTCAGGGCTGATCTTCCTCACCAAAAAAAAAATCATACTGCCAGGCCGTAGCAGGCTATTCCCACCGTAGGGGCCAGGCTGGGCTACAAATTCACATTAGTCATCTCACCTCTTGCCTTGTTATTTTATGACCCCATTTTATAGATGACAACACTGAGGCTTGGAGAGGCTACAGAACACGCCCATGGTCAAAGGCCTCATCAGTGGCAGAGCTTCGACCCAGGTCTGAAGCAAAGCCTGTGTTATCAACAGCCATTCTATTCTGCCTCCCATGTGGTCACAAGGACAGGGGCTTTTGAGCAGAGTCTGAAGCCTGGCTCTGCCATTTACTTTCCGTGTGACCTCAAGCACAGGTATGGACCTCTCCGGCCTCAGCTGACTCACCTGGAAAATGGGGATCATAGCTGGGGGACGACACAAATGAGTTCACATTTGTGCAAGCTCCTAGCCCCAGAGTAGGCCCTTGGGGAATGTTGGCTCGTGTCCCCTCCCCTTGAAACCTCCCTGTGGTTCCTGAGCTGACAGTCACACAGATACGGCCTTGTCACATGGCCAAGGTGTGACTGCAAAGTCACAGGCTGACATTCCTCACACACGAGCCCTTGTGCTCCCCTCAAAGCTGTGCCCTTGGGCAGCTGCCCCTGCGCCCCAGTGAGGTGGCCAGACCCAGGGCTTTCCGGGAAACCCCCTCGTGGGGGCTTTCAGAGTCTGCGGTGGGTGGATTCGAGTTTAGGGAACAGCCACATGTCCTTGGGAGCCCTGTCTTGGGACTGGGGCAGGTGTTCCACATGGTTTTTCTGGGCACCTTTTCTAGGAACAAAAACTTCCCCATGTCTGAGGACTTCCTGGGTACAATTTGGGATCCAAAAGAAGAGGTAGTGATAAAGTGACAAGAGGGATTTTCTCATGTGACCCAAAGAGGGAGTGGACGAGATACCAGGCCAGGGCAGCGTCTCTGGGACAAGGGCACAGTCCTGCAAGCAGTCCACCACCAGCCCTGCCTCTGTGTGTGTGTGTGTATGTGTGTGTGTGTGTTTCTCCGTCTCCCTCTTTCTTTTTCCCTTGTGCACAAGCACACACCCACTCACTCACACATACCTAAGAAATGACATGTGTTGTTTTTGGCTCGAGACTAGTTATCAGAAGACTTGCTTTCTAATCCTGCTCTGCGGTGGCTTTGCCAGACAAGACATTTTATCTCCCTGAACCTCTGATACCCCACTTAAAAGTCAGAGACCGAGGGTATTATGCTGAACGAAATAAGTCAGACGGAGAAAGACAAATCACGTATGATTTCACTCATATGTGGAAGATAAACAAACACACACATAGGTAAGAGGAACAGATTAGTGGTTACCAGAGGAGAAAGGGATGCGGGGAGGGTGAAAGGGGTAAAAGGGCACATATGTATGGTGACGGATAAAAACTTGACTGTTGGTGGTGAACACGATGCAGTCTGCACAGAAACTGAAATATAGTGATGTACACCTGAAATGTACACAATGTTGTAAGCCCATATCACCCCGATAAAATAATTTTAAAAAAAAATCAGGGCTGGCCTGGCGGCGCAAGCAGTTAAGTGCACACACTCCGCTGCGGTGGCCCAGGGTTCGCCGGTTCGGATCCTGGGCGCACACCGACGTACTGCTTGTCAAGCCATGCTGTGGCAGCATCCCATATAAAGTGGAGGAAGATGGGCATGGATGTCAGCCCAGGGCCAGTCTTCCTCAGCAAAAAGGAGAGGATTGGCAGATGTTAGCTCAGGGCTGATCTTCCTCACAAAAAAAAAAAAAAAAGTCAGAGACTCAACTAGGTAGTTACTGAGGTCCAATGATGTAAACTCATTGGAACCCACAATCCAGTCTCCCACCTCTAGGATGCCACATGGCATAGAGAAGAGAAAGTACACGATTTGGGAGTCAGGTGCAGCTGGGTTCAAATCCCGACTCTGCCATTTACTGCTGTGTGACACTGACCAGGTCCTTTCACTTCTCAAAGCCTCAGTTTCCTCATCTGTAGGATGGGGCTAATAATTACACCCATGTCATAGGCTTGTTGAGAGGATTAAATGAGCTAATGCCTGCAAAGTGCTTAGAAGAGAACCTGGGGCCGGCCCCGTGTCTTAGCGGTTAAGTGTGCGCGCTCTGCTACTGGCGGCCCGGGTTTGGATCCCGGGTGGGCACCGAGGCACCGCTTCTCCGGCCATGCTGAGGCCGCGTCCCACATACAGCAACTAGAAGGATGTGCAACTATGACATGCAACTATCTACTGGGGCTTTGGGGCAAAAAAAAAAAAAAGAAAGGAGGAGGATTGGCAATAGATGTTAGCTCAGAGCCGGTCTTCCTCAGCAAAAAGAGGAGGATTAGCATGGATGTTAGCTCAGGGCTGATCTTCCTCACAAAAAAAAAAAAGGAAGAAGAAGAGAACCTGGCACAAAGTAAGACTCAATAAACATTAATTATCATCATCATTATTATTATTTTATTCTAAAGAGCCTGGATTAGCACTTGAACAAATAGCACATGCTTTAATATATGTTTATTTCCTCTCCTTCCCCTTTCCCCCGCCACCTTAGTGGCCCAGAGAAATAGTTGTAGGGGCCCTGGCCGTCACTGTCTCCCAGAGGCTGGAGTTGGGGCCGCACCATGAGGGCAGTGACTGGTTTTGTTCACCTCGTATTCCCAGTACCTAGATGCATAGTCACTCAACAAACATTTCCCGAATGAATGAATAAATGAATGAATGAATCCTAGCCTCTTAACTCTCTCAGGCTCCTCCACAAAATTATTTAAACCCGAAGGGAAAACAAAACCAAACAACACTTCATTTGTGCTTTTTCATCTTGCAGTGAGTTCACAAGCCCCAGAAATTCTCCCTTTGCTGTGGGAGAGTTGGCTCTGTTGTTTAGAGATGGGCTGTTTGTGGCTCTAGGATTTGGTGGGTGGATCTGGGTTCCTCTTCAGCTGCGGATCCGCACTCGACCCCACTCCTGGTCCTTCCCATTTTGCCTTCCCCTGCCCAGGCTGAAATGCAGAATGCCTCATCGACCCTGCCCACCACCCCCATCCTCGCTCCTACTCCAGTTCTGGGGTTCGGGAACCCTGAGTTCGTGGAGCTCTCCAGTGTGGAGTGAGGGGCCCCTGATCACTCTCTTTCTCTCCTGCTCTCCACCTCTGTTCTAGCTCCACATGAGACCCATGAGCTCACTCTGGTGATCTCAGCCCGAGGCCAACATTTCCCAAAACGGGTCTCAGTACAGCTTCATCAGAGTCACTTGGGGGGCTGGGAAAGCCTGCAGGTTGGGGGCCCACCAGAGACCCACTGAATCAGAAGCACTGAGAATCTGGACTCTAACAGGACCGTAAGGAGCTTCCTTTGCTCACTGAAGCTCTGGAACCCTGCACCGGAGTCCCCTGAAAACTGTCACAGAGGCTCTCGTGCTACAATTAAGGTTTCAAAAGGCCCAACGGAAACCTCGCCTTCACCCTTGATTTGCGTGCTCGAGCAATTATGTAATAAACGCTGTCTGTTTGGTAGCAGAAATGTTCCAAGCATGGGGCCCTCTGAAGGAACCCGATACAAGGAGGCTTTCACAGAGCAAAGGTCAGCGCTTCTGGGCTATTTGGACCTCATTTCTGGGTGACTGTTCATGAATGTATTGCTTTATCTCTTTTCGTCCCTTCAATGGGTCACCCAGGCCATCCTGCAATTTACACCCCCTTAGCATGACTCTCTGCTCCTCCAAAGACTATAATGTCATTTGCATATCTGGAGGTAGCTCTGAACCCTCCCTTCTATAGCCTGTTAGGCACCCAACACATAGTAGGCCTCAAGCAATATTTGATTAAATGACCAATAAAAATTAACTTTTAATGTGTTTTTTATGTACCAGGCACAGTGCTAAGTACTTAATCCATATTATCTCATTTAATCCTCACCTTAGCTCTGAAAAGGTAGCTTCTATAGTATGATCTTCCTTTTGCCCCTGAGGAAACTATGACTCAAAGAGATTAAGTCCCCTGTCCACAGGCAGTCATCGGTAGAGTCAGGATCCAAACCCACCTGTGTCTGACTCCAGGGACTGAACTCTTACCACAATGCCATACCACCTCTGAGGAACAAGACTGTTAAAAAAAGCTTTAAGTAAGACCCTGAGAGACTTTTTTACTGGCTGCTCATATCCATCTGTCTGTCTACCATCATCCACACCTCATCAATCATTCATCATCCATCCTTCATCCATCCACATTCATCCATCCACCCATCCATACATCCATACTACCATCACTCACCCATCATCCACTCATCCATCATCCAACCATCATCCACCCATTCATCATCAATCATTCCATCCATCCATCCAGCCATCATTGAACTATTATTCACCTATCCATCCATCCATCCATCATCCAGCCAGCCAGGAATGACTCATTCATCTTGATCTCTCATTTCCTCCCTCTAAACCAGCTCCCAATCTGAGACCAAAGTCCTACCCACACATCTCTATTCTTACTCAGTTTTTTGATGTCACTAATACCTGTATGTCACCAGGACAAAAATAAAATGATATTCAAAACAACCCCACACACAAAAAATTCAAGCCTTAGGTGTCATTCGGTTGACCTTATCTCCTCGGAGCAGAAACCCCAGCCTGAAGACAGGGCTCTCCCCAGGGGAGCAGAAGTAAGATCAAGACAGAGAAGGCAGATGAGGAATTAAGAAAGCAAGGGCTGAGAAGAAACCTCAGGAAATCACAGACCTTGGACAAGAGTTCCTGCAGCCCAGCCCTCCTGCAAATTGTTCATATGTGGAAACTGAGGCCCAGAGAGTAGAGAGCTCCAGGCCTCATGGGTACTTGTTACTCTACCTTGTATCCTAATTATTAAGGTTTTAGTTATTTCCCTTGTTACGAAGATAAATCTGGCAGGACCTGTGTTTTATTCACCTAGCAATGTGCCTGGCATATAAAAGATGCTTAGTATGTATTTATTAGATGGATAGGTCAGTGGGAGATGAATGGAGGGTTTGGAAGGTGGAGGGAAGGACAGCTGGAAAGGTGAATGAGTGGATGACTAGATGCACGTGTGAATAGATTGGTGGGTGGTCAGTGGTATGAAAGGATGAAGAGCACATGGACAGATGGATGGATGGAGAGATGGAGTCACACCCTGGAACTCTATTTCCTTCACCAATCCCATCACAATGACAATATTATCACACCCATTAGGGTGACTATTATCAAAATACAGAAAATAATAAGTGTTGGTGAGGATGTGGAAAAATTGGAACACTTTTGCACTGTTGGTGGGAAGGTAAAATGGTGCAGCTGCTATGGAAAACAGTAGAGAGGTTCCTCAAAAAGTTAAAAATAGAACTAGCATATGACCCAGCAATCCACTTCTGGGTATATACTCGAAAGAACCGAAAGCAGGGACTCAAAGAGACATTTGCACACCCATGTTCACAGCAGCGTTATTCACAATGGCCAAAAGGTAGAAGCATCCCATGTGCCCCTCAACAGATGAATGGATAAACAAAATGTGGTATATACATACGATGGGATATTACTCAGCCTTAAAATTGGAGAAAATTCTGACATAGGCTGCAACATGGATGAACTTTGAGGATATCATGCTAAGTGAAATTAGCCAGTCACAAAAAGAAAAATACTGTATGATTCCACTCATATCAGGTACCTAGTGTAGTCAAATTCATAGAAACAGAAAGGAGAATGGTGGTTGCCAGGGGTTGAGGGGACAATGGGGCGTTAGTGTTTAATGGGTACAGAGTTTTAGTCTTGCAAGATGAAAAGAGCTCTGGAGATGGATGGTGGTGATGGTTGCACAATAATATGAACTTACTTAACACCACTGAACTGTACGCTTAAAAATGGTTAAGATGGTACATTTTATATCACGTGTATTATAGCACAAGTGAAAGTAATAATAATAAATAGCAAATTCTATGAGCCCTACCTTCAGAATCTATCCCAAATCTGTCCCCTCTTTTCTGTCTCTATGGCCACCACTCTTGTCCAAGCCACTGTCATCTCATGCCTGGATTATTCAGTATTTTCCTACCTGTGCTTCCTCCCTGTTCCTAGTCTCTCCTCCTCTCCTTCTATTCTCACGGCAGCCAGAGCAATCTTTTAAAAAGCTTATTCAGTGGAACAACTAGGTATTGGAGGAAGATACTAAGAACTTCTAGAGAGACCAAACACAATTAAACAGAAAAAATAAACAAAACCAAAAATAGATTATATTCAAAAAAGAGGACATAGAATGGCAGCAGATTTCACAAGAAAATTCTAGTAACCAGGAGACAACAGCAAAATGCTTTCAAATTTCTAAGGGAAAAAATGATTTTCAACCTGGATTGCTATACACAGCCAAACAACTATTAATCAAGTGAGAGCAGAGCATCAAGACACGAGGTAAATGAGCCAGCCCTGAAGGCCTAACAGTTAAAGTCCAGCGCGCTCCGCTACGGCAACCCGGGTTTGGTTCCCGGTGGAGGAACCACACCACCTGTATGTCAGTTGCCACGCTGTGGTGGTGGCTCACATAGAAGAACTAGAAGGACCTACAACTAGGATATGCAACCATGCACTAGGGGGTTTAGGGGAGGAAAAAAACGTTTTAAAAAAAAAGACATGAGGTAAACGAACAAACAGTAAAACTGTCCCTCCCACACACTCTATCTTCTCGCTACACTGCCCCCCAGAAACACAGGGACAAGAAGGTACAGGTAATCCAGGGACCCTGTGTGGCTCAGCTGTGAGTAACATTCACATGGTCATAACAATGGAAAGTTCAGACACCGATTTAACAAAAGTTACTATACAGAGAAGGACAAACACCATATGATCTCATTTATATATGGAATCTTAAAAAAAGCCAAACTCAGACAAAGAGATCAGTTTTGTGGTTACCAGCTGCAAGGGGTGAGGGGAGGGAGAATTGGGTGAAGGTGATCAAAAGGTACACTCTTCCAGTTATAAGAAAAATAAGTACTGGGGATGTAATGTACAACATGATGACTATAGTTAATAATACTGGATGGTATATTTGAAAGTTGCTAAAAGAGCAGATGCTAAAAGTCTTCATCACTAGGAAAAAAAATTTTTGGTAACCATACGAGGTGATGCATGTTAACTAGACTTATTGTAGTCATTTCACAATATCTATGTGTGTCAGGTCATTATGCTGTACGCCTTAAACTTAACACAGTGTTGTATGTCAATTATTCAATAAAATTGGAAAAAAGTTACTATATAATTATTTTGGTATATGTAGAGAAGTGTGTGTGTGTGTGTGTGTGTGTATGTGTGTTGTGAATGATTATAGAGAGTCAGTCTCCTCTTTCACAGTACAAGTGAATAGATAATATCTCAAATTGAAAAATCAAGCTAGATTCATGTCTGCCTAGCATATAGAAAGTGCTCGATAAATGTTTGTGAATGAATGAATGAATGAATGAATAATGTTCTAAGTCTCTATTTCAAATCTTCCTTTGTATATTTACATGGCACTGTGATAGAAAGACTGGAAAATTAGCTTTTATCTATCTCTGATATGCTACGTATGTCATGAAGAAATGTCTGTGATAAGTTTAAGTAAAAAGTAGCACATTGCAGAACAGCGTGAAACTACAATTCCACTTTTGGATGAGTAGACTATGCACGTGTGTATGTATATATTAGCAAACATTCAGGACTATATGCGTAGAATAAAATGCCTGCAAGGATAGACTAAGGTGCTCTCAGAGGGGAGTGAGATTGGGAAGTGGGAAATACTTTACTTGATGTGCTCTTGTATTTTTAAATTTTTTGCAAGGAGTATTTGTTATTTTAATAATTAAAAATTAAAGAGTTAAAATTTCTTTAGATTTTCACCAAACACACACACACACACACACACAGTTATTCAGAGTGTGTCATTTCCCTGCTCAGACCCTCCAATGGCTTCCCGCTGTTCGTTGGATAAAATCCAGACCTCTGCCGTGGTCTTCAAGCCCCCTGTGATCCACCTCCTGCAGACCCCTCTGGGTTCACTTTCTTTCTACTCCTGCCGTGCTCACTGGCCACTCTGGTCCTTGGCTGAGGTCACGCCTGCGTTTGCATTTGCTGCTTCCTCTGCCTAGAACCCCTGCCCCCACCTGCCTTTGCACGCTCATCCCTTCCCTCTGAGTTCAGCTCGGCTGCCACCTGCTCAGAGGCCTACCTGATCACCCATGTGAAAGCAGCCCCCACACAGACACTCCGCAGTACACTGCTCTGCTTTTCACAGGACTCGTCGGTACATGTCTGCTTATTTGGTTGTTTACTGTCTCTCTCCCTCTCTGGAATGTAAGCTCTATGAAAGCACTGGCCTCGTCTGGCTTGCTCATCATGGAACCTCCAAGGCCTAGAACAGTGTCTGGTACATGGCATATAATCAGAGGCTATTTGGTGGATAGACAAATGAGGGGATGAGTGGATAAATGGATTGGACAATAAGTGTTGAAAGGATAGCTGGATGGCTGGGTGAATGTGAGGGTGAGTGTATAGATGGGAGGGTTAGTGGATGGGAGGGTGAGTGGATGGGAGGGTGAGTGGATGGGAGGGTGAGTGGATGGATGGGAGGGTGAGTGGATGGGAGGGTGAGTGGATGGATGGGAGGGTGGGTGGATGGGAGAGTGAATGGATGGGAGGGTGAATGGATGGGAGGGTGAGTGGATGGATGGGAGGGTGAGTGGATGGGAGGGTGAGTGGATGGATGGGAGGGTGAGTGGATGGGAGGGTGAGTGGATGATGGGAGGGTGGGTAGATGGGAGGGTGAGTGGATGGGAGGGTGAGTGGATTGATGGGAGGGTGAATGGATGGATGGGAGGGTGGGTGGATGGGAGGGTGAGTGTACGGATGGGAGGGTGGGTGGATGGGAGGGTTAGTGGATGGGAGGGTGAGCGGATGGGAGGGTGAGTGGATGGGAGGGTGAGTGGATGGATGGGAGGGTGAGTGGATGGGAGGGTGAGTGGATGGGAGGGTGAGTGGATGATGGGAGGGTGGGTAGATGGGAGGGTGAGTGGATGGGAGGGTGAGTGGATGGATGGGAGGGTGAATGGATGGATGGGAGGGTGGGTGGATGGGAGGGTGAGTGGATGGGAGGGTGAGTGGATGGATGGGAGGGTGAATGGATGGATGGGAGGGTGAGTGGATGGGAGGGTGAGTGGATGGGAGGGTGAGTGGATGATGGGAGGGTGGGTAGATGGGAGGGTGGGTGGATGGGAGGGTGAGTGTATGGGAGGGTGAGTGTATGGATGGGAGAGTGAGTGGATGGATGGGAGGGTGAGTGGATGGGAGAGTGAGTGTATGGGAGGGTGAGTGGATGGATGGGAGGGTGAGTGGATGGGAGGGTGAGTGGATGGGAGGGTGAGTGGATGGATGGGAGGATGAGTGTATGGATGGGAGGGTGAGTGGATGGAAGAGTGAGTGGATGGATGGGAGGGTGAGTGGATGGGAGAGTGGGTGGATGGGAGGGTGAAGGTATGGATGGAAGGGTGAGTGGATGGATGGGAGAGTGAGTGGATGGATGGGAGGGTGAGTGGATGGGAGGGTGAGTGGATGGGTGGGTGAGTGGATGGATGGGAGGGTGGGTGGATAGGAGGGTGAATGGATGGGAGTGTGAGTGGATGGATGGGTGGGTGGGTGGATGGGTGGGTGGAGGTGGATGGGTGGCTGTCAGCTGAGTCAGTGGAAAATGACCCAGTTAATCCATCACAGAGCCCTCTGTGCTTCTCCCACTCACCCAGCTGCTTCATCTCCCCTTCCTGGGAGGATGCAGTAAAGTTAATGTCTTGAATGTTTACTGAGCCTTGTCCTCAGTATGTACCTCATCCATTACATGCATTACCTCATTTAATTGTCACAACTCTTCGAGGTAAGTATGATCATGCCCTCAGTTTTACAGATGAGGAAACAAGGGCTCAGAGAGGTTAAATCATTTGCTCCAAGTTACACACTGGTGAGTGATGGAGCCAGGACGAGGCCCAGGTCCGACCCCAGCACCTTTTCACGAAGCTTCACCACCTAAAGATGTAGACCCAGAGGACATGCAGGAACTGGTTGAAGGATGTAGGGGTATCTCCACTCCCCGGTCTTCAGGCAATACCTTCCAACAGGTATTAGGAAGGGACAGCACGGGGATGCCCAGATCAGCAATGATGGGGGGGAGGGACTGTGACACGTGGGGACACTGGAGGAGCCTCTGAAGGAATTGGGGCTTCATGACCAAAACGGGGTGCTCAGGCATCCAAGCAGGAGTCATTCCTAGAGCCCCACCCCAGACATAATGGACTTGCCTGGGCACTGAGCAAGGAAAACAGACTTTCTCTGAAGTAGTGGCTTAGTCCATCAGCCAGCCCCTGGCCTAGCTCGTTTCTAGATATGTGGACGGCACCCTCATATTACCGTAGGGGAAACTGAGGCTGTAATAGATCCAAAGGCAATGTCCCCAAACCCAGTGAAACTGAGAGGCGTCAGGCCAAGGAAAGGGTCACAGGCAGCTTGCTGGGACCTGAGCCGTCCTGCTGCCTGGAGCCACTAGGGGGCGCCGGTCTCAGGCCCAGGGTGACCTTCTGAGGTCCTGAACCGCTAGGTGGAAGGGTGTGCAGGTGGTCTCTGGACCGTGGAGACCAGCCCTTGATCCTGGCTGGGGGAGCTGGGATAGAGTGCAATGAGGGAGATTCTCTCTAAATTGTCTGGATTTTCCACAGAAAGGATGCATTTCTTGTAGAATTACAAATAAGCTTAAAATGATGAAAAAGAGGATATTTAAAAACCTTTCTAGTCCTGGGGTTCTGAAAGAAGCCTGTGTTCCCAGACGTGGCCTTGAGGCATATCCACCACCTGCTCCCAAAACACAGCTTCCAGGTATAGTCTTTATAATAGTTGCCAGGTGTGAGTTCCAGGTGACGCTGTTTGCAGATTGGGCACCCAGATGTGAGAGCCCTAAATAAAGACTCATGGCATGTGGCATCATCGGACATGGCCATCAGGTGGGGATGGCCGTAGATGTGCCTGCAGAATGGAGCTATAGGTGTGACTGGCCCCCAGCTGTGGACTTCAGGTGTGAAAGCTTCCTCAGCTGTGGTCCCCGGCGTGCTTCTCCCTCTGGGGCTGCAGACACCCCAGTGTCTGGCCTGCACGGGTCTCAGACCCCCTGGAAGATCCCCCAGTGAGGGCCCATTCACCAGGCCAACTGGCCTTTGGTTCAGAGGTGTCCACATCAATATGCCAAGATCCACTTCAGGGGACCCCTCTCAGCCTCCTGCCCAGGTCCCAGGCACCTAATCCTCTCTCTGCTCCCCAACACTTGCTCCAGGACCAAGGCTGGGCCCTGGGGTGGGCAGTTAGACCCAGACAGAAAGATCCCCTGGCCCGGGTCCCATCCTCACCCCCACACCCAGCAAACTGGGGGCTTCGGCGCCTGCTGAATGAGGGGTCCCCAGAGCCTTTCCCTTAGCCTAGCAGTTCTCAAATAGAGGTGATTCTACCCCCCAGGAGACATCTGGCAATGAGTGGAAATGTTTTTGGTTGTCATGATTGGTAGCGCTACTGGCGCCTAATGGGTAGAAGCCAGGGATGCTGCCAATTATCCCATATTGTACAGGAGAGGCTCCTACAATATAGAATTATCTGGCCCTAAATGTCAATAGAAACTCTGCTAGCCACACACAGCGGGAAGCGGGGCGGCACCAATGAGGAGTTCAAGGTAAAGGAGGTGACAAGAACAGAGAGGAAGAAGGAGAGACCTGGGGGGAAGGGTGAGGAAAAGGCACTAGACCCGGAGGAGACAGACCTGGGTACCACTGACCAGCTGTGCGACCTTGTGCGAGTCACATAGCTCCCTAAGCCTCAGTTTCCCCATTTGTAAAAGGGCCACAAGGACTGGACAAGAAGTTAAATGTGGAAGAAGCTAATCCGGCGCTTCGGCACACCAAAGAGTCTCCAGAAAGGCAGGACGGGGGTGTGGGGTGTGGGAGAGCGGGAGTGTCGGGGTTTGGAATAGTGAATTCCCATCCCCTGAGAACTAACTCATCCGATTCTCAGAATTCCTAAGAGGGCCTGGGAACACATCTTCTTTTTCTCTCTGCAGACCCAGGAGTGGCTGGGTGCCCGGGCCAGGCTGGGGGTGGGGGCAGGGCGGGGCCGTGGACTCACCGCTGTGGCTTTCTCCATCACTGCTGAGATACGGGTAATACTCATGCGTTTGGCGTTGGTACAGATCCGTGTCGTAGGGAACCAGGTCTTCTGATGGCTGCTGAGAGAGGGGGGTGTCAGGACTCAGATTGTGGCGGGGAGACCCCAGCCAGGGTCGTAGCCCCCAGTATCTTGGGTCCACACCACCGTCCCAGACTGAGCCACTGAGGAGCTGCATCCCGCCTGCAGCCGTCTCTCTGGTTGGAACTGGGAGAGGCCACACAGGGCGGGAGCAGGGGACCCAGGAGAGCAGGAGCCTTGGCTCCCGCAGAAAGGGGTCCTCAGTGACCCTGGAGGTCAGAGGTCAAGAGAGGACCAGGGCTGAGGGGGAGAGTACGGCCTCCCTCCCTTCCCTTCCCCACAGCTACCTCACACTCACACTCACACTGCATGCCCCGGTCCCCAAGTCATGTACTCGCCCTCTCACGCCCACCCTGATACGCCTACAGCCCCCAAACGTACACGTACTCCCTATGACACACTTGTGCCCACACACCCACTTGTGAACTCACACCCACACGTCCACTCACACTCACTCTGAGGGTCACTCACATTCACACACGTTTGTGGCCACACACACCATTATACACTCACCCTGTAGGCACACGCAGTCACTCGGACTAACACATGTGTCCACACTTGCCTTCAAGCCCATTAACACTCACTTTCAGACCTGTACCCTTCCACAGTCACTCATATTCCACTTGCACACTCATCCGCACAGCGCACACGGTTGTCCTCCCTGCCAAAGTCTGCAAAGCCTCCACCCCAGCCCCCCGCTCTCCTCACAGCCTGTGCCCAGGCCCTAGGCAGGTTCAGGGCCACCACGATGACCGGTGGCCAAATCCACACTGATGGGTTTGACAGCATTCACCCAGGAAGGCTTTGGGGGCCGTGGGACAGCTGGAGCCCTGATCCTCTTACCCTCCCTCCTCCATCCTCCTCCGGATACCCTCACTGAGGTGCCCCCTTCTCTTCCTCCCTGCCCTCCTCCCCTTCACCCTCAGCCCTCACCCCTCATCCTCCTCCCCACACCCCTTCCTCCTCCCTTCCCTTCCTCACTCCTCCCCACTCCTCCCGGTCCTCCTCATTCCCTCCTCCTCATCCTCCTTCTTCCCTCCTCCTCCTCCCCCTCCTCCTCCTCACTCACTCGCACAGACACAGGGACATGCACACCCGGAGCCTTCCCAACAGTCATCAGGCCTCTCCCCACCCCCGCAGCGTGTACTCAAGGATTGCACAACAGTTACTCTGGCCCTCAGGGCTTGGGTTGGGGGCCAAGGCTGCCTTGGGAGCCCACCCTCCCAGGAGTCACTCAGAGCAGCCCCGGGCCTGTGGAGCGGGGCTGAGGGGTTTGGTGTGGGAGCCCAAGAAGATGCGCCTCCTGCCTCACTCTCCCTGGAGTTCAGGGTGTGAGAGGTCAAGGATCAGAGACAGTGTGGCCAAGCCCCCCCGGCTCTTCCTGGGACCACCTCCATCACCCCTTGCCTGCCGCCCACCTTCTTGGTCCCAGGTCGGGGAAGGGTGGGCCAGGGCCAGGTAGGGGCTGGCTGGCTGGTCCTGTCTGTGTCTGGCCGAGTGAGGAGGCCAGGAGCCCAGCACTGGGTTTCCGGGCAGCAAGCCCAGTAGTGGGACGTCAGGCCTGGGGTGCTACCCCGGGGCTCCAAGGCCGCTGGGGGAAGGGAGCTGCCTCTAGGCCGGGAAAGCTGAGTCAGGTGGCCAGGCCCTGCCAAGCCCTTCCCGGCTCCCCTCAGGGCTCCCCACCTCTGCTGAGTGGGGATGGGGTGGGGAGAAGGAGAGAGGTCCTTTCAGAGCGGGCCAGGTCTGACACCTGCCTAAGGCTGCAACTGTCACCGAGAGCAGGAGCTTGGTGGCCTTCCCTTCCTGGGGTCCCCTGAGAGCCCTGCTTCTTCACCTCCAGCCTCAGTCCTGTCCCAGCCTCAGCCCCTGCCCTAACTCCAGTCCCACACTTGGCCAGGTCCTACCCCAGCCCCAATCTCAGCCCCAGGATGTCCCCAGCCTGGTCCCTGCCCTCCTCGCCCCAACCCTAACTGCCACCCTAGTCTCAGCGCCACTCTCTGCTCCAGCCCTGCCCCTGCCCCAGCCTTTCGGGGACCTGCGGGCTCAAGGCCCAGACCCTTCAGTCAACAACCATGTCCTCTGTGCCAGGCCCCAGACTGGGCGCTGGGGAGCCAGACTTGAAGCAACCTCAGTCTCCAGGAGCACCCAGGCCATGGGCCACGACTCTGGCCTGTTGCCTCCTGCCCTCAAGCCTTGACTGTCCTGGGGACCGGCTTCCCCCAACACCAGTCTCCCCATCTCCTCCCCGCCACCTCTCTGCCGCCGCCCTCACCATCCTCACCCAGCACCCTGCCCTGGAGCTCGGCCTGCCACCCAAGCCCCATCTATAAATAACCGTTCAGGCCCCACCGATCACAGCCCCACCGTGGGCCCAGCCCTCCGCCCGCCAGGGCATGCTCCGAGGAAGCCAATGGCCCCCTCGCTGGGTCTCAGGCCAGGGGCTCCAGGCAGGAAACACCAACTTCCCACTGATAGCGAGCCAGGAGGGCAGCCGGTGGGCTGGCGGGCTGGTGGGCAGGCTGGCGGGCGTCCGAGGGCCCCGGGCTGGGCTAGTGGAGGAGTCCCGGTACTCACAGGGGGGACGAGGGGAAACCCTTCCATTTTGCACGCCTGTAACATCCAGCCGAGCTCCGAGCCGGTCAGGTCCCCTGCCTCGGTGGGGGCCAGTGAGGAGCCCCTCGGCATGGGGCGCCCCGTCCGGGGCTGGAGGGACTCGGGGCGGGCGCAGGGCTCAGGCCTGCCCCTGAGCTACAGGAGCCCTGGGTGAGCCCCCTCCCGTGACATTGCAGGGCGAGCGCAAGTTCCTGATTTTATCGAAGGGCCTGCCACTGGGAGATAGTCCCCTTGGGGTGACATCACCGCCCCAGCCCGTTTGCATAAATCTCTTGCACTACAGGAAGTCTCTGGCCGGCTGGGGCAGGTGGTGCTCCAGGGGCTGGCCTGGGAGGCCATGGGGGCCAGGCCCCCTGCCCAGAGGAAGCTGGGACTGTGAGGGGCGGCCTCGGGGGCTAGGCTAGAGAGGAAGAGTGGGAGGGAGGAAGGCTAGCTCTACCACCTGGAGGACTTTGCTGCCCCAGGGCCCTGATGAGGCTCTCAAACCCCTAACCCCACACATGCCTACTTCTCTTGAGACCCCCACGTGGCCAACAGTCACTTCCTTGGGGTAAGAGTTGGTATGGGTGGCCTCGTGGGGCCTCTACTTTCTGGGGTCAGCCTGACTGGCTGAGGGCTCTGATCCCGCTGACTGCCAAGCCTGACTCTTTCTGGGCCTTGGGCACCCAATGCCTAGAGTCCACTCAAGCTGGGGCTGGGCTCAGGGGCAGGGTCCTCAGCACAGTGCCACTTGCCCCTTTCCTCTGAGCCCCTTCAACCTGGCTTCCCTTCCACCAGAGGAGAGTCCTAGGTTCTTATACCCTCCCCTCACAGCTTCCTAAGTGACCACTGCTTCTTCCAAATCCCTAGGGGTTCTATTCCCAGCCCACATCTCTCAGTTTCCCCACACCTTGCCAATGCCTGAATATCAATATAATCTCCTTGTTTACAAACCTGAGTTCTTGTCTGTCCATCCATTCATCTATTTTCCCATCTATTTTTTTTATCTATTTGTCCGTCCATCTATCCACCCATCAAGCCAGCCATACATTCATCTGTCTATTTATCTAACTGTCCATTCATTCATCCATTTATATGTTAGTCCATTCATCTATCCACCCATCTGTCTATCTACTTGTCCATCTAGCCATCCATCTGTTATTAATCCACCAGTCTATACTTCCATCTGTTCATCCACTCTATATCCAGCTATCAATCTATTCACCCATGAATAGATTGGACCGTCCATTGGTCCATGCATTCATCCACCCATCCATCTACCCACCCATCCACTCATCCACCCATCCACCCACCCACCCACCCGCCCATCCACCTATCCACCCATCCATCCATCAATGCATCCTTCCAATATTAATTGAGTTCCAAGCTCTATGCTGAATACTGGGAAAATAGAAAAGTATTAGACAAGATCCCTGCCTTCAGAGAGCTCCTAATCTAGTCTGGAGGGCAAATGGATGAATGGAGACATTTTTTGATCCAATGATCTCTGGTGAGTTCACTCTGTGAGGGAGAAACTTCTTGAGCATTCAACTTCCTCCTCTATGTAGTCTAACCCTTTGCTTTGTACCCCTTTCCCACTAAGACCTGCCTCCTTCCTGTCAGTGGAATCCCAGGTCCTTAAGTGTTTCTTCACTGGCGGCAAAGACCAGGGATTCACAGATCTGGGCTCACCACTAGATCTGCTTCACTTCTATCTTCACTGACTTTTTGTATCTGCACTTGGGACTCTCCAAGGGGTCCAGGTCATCAGTTCTCAGGACTGCCTAGGAACCTGACCAAGGCTCCTCCCCAAGAGGAGAGGATAGGTAGGCTGACTTGGCATCAGCTCCATCCTTGCTCCCCACTTCCTCATCAAGAAGGCCAAGTCCCAGCTGACTGGATGTGTGTGGGGGTGAGTCTTGAGAACCAGGGTCCTGCTTGATGTACTCATGCATTCCTTCATTCATGCATGCATGCATTATTGTCTTGGTTTAGTTTGTTTATGTGTTTATTTAGCTACTCATTCAGTCATTTAATCATTGACGGTCTTCCATGTGCTGGGCCTGGTAAGGGGGCACAAAGATGGATGAGGCATGCCTCGTGCCTCCAGGAGCTCACAGGCCTGCAGAGAGAACAGACACGGAATCAGACAGTATGGTTTTCTGGGGAGGTAGGGGCACAAGAGAGGGAGGTGCCGGGTGCATTGGGGAACAATTAGTTTGGTCAGGGCCACGGGAAGGAAAGCAGGCAAGGGAAAAGGCATGTCTGACTGAGGAAGCAGCTTGGGCAAGGGCAAGGAGGTGGAAAAGAACAAAGGGACAGTGAGCCGCCATCCTTGAGGCTGGAAGCAAGACAGGCCGGGAAGGTAAAGAGCCTTGAGTGTCAAGCCAAGGAGCCTGGGTTGCATCCAGAGGCGACTAGGGAGCCTTTGCTGGTTGTAGCAGGGAGTGTAGTGCTCTTCTCCATGGATGCAGGCAGCAGACCAGGTCGACTAGGTGTTCCTGAGGCCTAAGTCTCAAGAGGCCCCAGGAGAGGAGAGAGATTCCATTGTCCCAAGTCTGGCCAGGCCCAAGGGGCCTGGGTAAGGAAGCTCAAAAAAGACCCAGGGCTGCAAATCTCTGGAAATGGGCAGAATGACTCTCGCTTTTGTGTAGTACCAGCGTCCGTGTCCATTCACACACCGAGTCCTCCCCATCCTTCCTCCCACCGTCCCTCCTCCCAAAGTGCACCAGAGGCCTCTTCCCGAGACCTTCGGGATAGTAGGATCCGGGTTCTAAGCAATGTTGAGCAGAGCAGGAAGAGTCCGATAACCCACAGCCCCAGGGCTAACAGCTCCTTTAAAAGAGGGGCAATTATTTTCTGAGTGCCCAGCATTGTGCTGGGTGCTTCTGCCCTTGTGATCACACATAACCAAGACAACCAGCTGTTACACTGAGCCCCAAGAGGGCAGGGACTCGCCCAGGGTCACATAGCTGTGAGTGGAGAGCTGGGGCATGAAGAGCCTTCTGGGGCTGTAGGAGGGGCTGGATCCTAGTGGGGAGGAAGGAAGCAAGAAGAAAGATTGAGGGGCTGGCCCCATGGCATAGCGGTTAAGTGCGCGTGCTCCGCTGCTGGCGGCCCGGGGTTCGGATCCTCGGCGCGCACCGATGTACCGCTTGTCAGGCCATGCTGTGGCGGCATCCCATATAAAGTGGAGGAAGACCGGCACGGATGTTAGCCCAGGGCCAGTCTTCCTCAGCAAAAAGAGGAGGATTGGCACGGATGTTAGCTCAGGGCTGATCTTCCTCACAAAATAAATAAATAAACAAACAAACAAACAAATAAGAAAGATTGAGAAGCCAAGTGTGGAGAAGCAGGAAGGGCAGAGACGGGGGGGAAAGCAGCGAGGACTGGTGAGGAAGGGAAAGAGAAGAACACTAGGAGAAAGAGTCAAAGAAGGGAGTAGAGAGAAGTGGGCAAGAAAGAGAGGCCAGGACGAGGACGGCGGGAGAGGAGGACAAAGCAAGGGAGAGAGGAGACGGGACAGCCGGTGGCTGGGAGGCGATGGGACCTTAGAGGAGCACGTGCCCAGCCTCCTTCTTCCTCAGCAGAGGAAACGGGGCCCAGAGAGGGTTCCCGACCTGCTGGGGGTCGCCACGTGCCTCATGCCTGGGCTGTGGCTCTCCTGCTTGTCGCCAAGAAATTGGTTTGAAACCAAAAATCTTGGGGGCTCCAGGAAATGAGAGGCCAAAAAAAATTTTTTTAATTATTTTATTTTTTGAATAGGTAATATATACATAAGGTACAAAATCCAGAAGGTACAAAAAGGGAAACTGCCCAGTTCGCCTTCCACAGAGTACCCCTGTTACCAGATTCTTGTGTATTTTTCTAGAAAAAAGTTTAAGCAGACACAAGCATAGAGGCAGATTAATTTTTTTTTTAATTTTACACAGAAGGCAGCATACTAAACACATTGTACTTCCCTTTGGGGAAGTTTTTCCCTAAATCCATTCCATGCCTGTGTGTATAGAGTTGTCTTAGTCTTTTTACAGACTGTATAGTATTCCACTGTTCGGATGGACTGTGATATTTTTAAATCATAAGAGATCTCATTCACACAAAAGAGTGTACAGAACATTTATGTACAGTTCAAAGAATAATTATAAAGCTAACATTTATGTAAGCACCATCCAGGTCAAGAACTAAAACATTGCCAGCACTCCAGAAGCATCTCCCAAATGTCCCCTGACAGCCCCTTCCCTCTTTCAAAGTAACACCATGCTAACTTTTTCAGTCATTATTTCTTTCTTTATAGTTTCTCTATAGTTTCACAACTCATGTAATCATCTCTAACAATATGGTTTAGTTTTTATCTTAATAGATTTTAATCTTTACGTAAAGAGAATCTTAGCGTAAATATTCTTTTGGGTCTTGCTTCTTTATCCCACCATGTTGTCACATGTAGCTGTGATCCATTTTCATTGCTGTATAGTATTCCATTGTCAGAAATTCTATGTAACCAGTCTCTTATTGATGGACATTCAGATTCTTTCTAGTCTTTTGCTACTACAAATAATACTACAATTGATAAAATTTGCTAATTTATATATAAGCAAGTGTATGTCTAGGATAACTTCCCCAAAGTTGAAATGCTAGGTCAAAGAGCAGTGCTTTTTTTTTTTTTTTTTTCGGGGAGCTAGAGGGGAGCATCCGATGGAATAGTTGGGGGAGATTTGAGTTAAACGTCACTTCCTGGGCTAGATGGACTGCAGTGCCAGCTCAGGGTGGTGGTTCTCATGCTTTTACGTTTGCTTGTCTCTAAAAAAGCCTCCTTCAACAGGGAAGAACAAAACTTTTTTTTTTTTTTTGCCTTAAATTAAAACAATACAGGAGGAAGGCCTACTTCTGTGGAAGTACAGCACCTTCTGTATCCACATGTTCCACACTCGTGGATTCAACTAACCGCGGATCACGTACCTACCATGTTTACACGTACAATGTTTACGATCCGCGGGCGGTTGCACCTGCAAATGCAGCACCCGCGGATCCGGAGGGGCAGAGGACTTGAGCATCCGTGGATTTTGGTTACGTGCGGGGGTTCTGGAACAAATCCCCAGTGGATACCGAGGGACAACTGTAAATGTCTGAGGGGAAACTAAAATACTATAAACTCTCCTTTTTCTAGATTTAATTTTTCAAGGCTAATCTTGACAATTAAGAGCTTCATACCGAAAAGGAAATCAACACAACCAAATACAAGCTGAGTCAAAAACCCTTGTGCACCTCCCTACAGACATGAACAAATAGTACCAGAAATTACCTAAAATAGAAATTAAAAGTCCTTAAATTATAAGTAATAGTGAAAATGACATATCTCTATCCTAACTCATTGGAGAAGAGATCAGATAATTTACTTAGATTTTATGACATAAGTGCACAGGAATTTTTGACTCAACTATTTTTAATGTCAGAGATGTATTTTTTTATTGAGATGTAATTGACACGTAATATTGTATTAGTTTCAGGTGTATTGCATTTAAAATTTTGAGATAGATGATAGATAGATAGATGATAGTCACATTGCCCTTGATAAAAGTTGTACCAACTTAACCCTCCTACCAGAAGCACATGACAGTGCTGTCTCCCCACCCTGCTGGATAAGTGGGTGGCCTTGTAGGGCTGGGCCCTGCAGAGTGACAGGGAGGCCAGGCAGGCCTAGGGTGGTGGAGGGATGGGCAGCCCTTTGCCCCCACTGGGCTGGGCAGCTGAAGGGGGTAGGCTGGGTGCTATTGCAATTGCAGGGTAGGCAGACAACAGGAAATGTGGGTGCTGTATCCTCGAAGCTGAGTCCACAGAGGGGGACACTATCCCTGAACTCGCAGACCCCTCAACCTCAGCCCCAAAGAGCTCTAAAATAAGAGAACGCCCCTCTCTCACTTTCCCAGCCACCAGTCTCCACGGGGCATGTGGGAAAACTCGGGCCTCAGACCAAGAGCTGGGAAAGATGACGAAAAAGAGCTGAACCCGTGTACAGAAATGGCTGTCTTGCAACTTCCTCTCACAGTTGAGACACTGGGAGAGGCTCCTTGAGCCCCAGCCTGGGTCGCCTGGGCCCCTCACAGCTCCCCGAGTCTGGTCAGAGCACTGGGCTGACTCTTTAGTGCATTGGGACATCCAGCAAATATTTACTCAGGGCCTCCATGGGCCAGGAGACCCAAACAGGCAAAGATCCCTGTCCTCCTCGTGGGTCTTGTTCTCGAGCGAGCGGGGAAGACAGGGGATAGCTTAGTAGATGAGAGCATGCACTGTAGGAGAGAGAGCGTAGAGCTGGGTGAGGGGGGTCCCGGGTGGGGGCAGAGTGGGGCAGCAGGGGGCAGTCTGCAGTATTAAAGAGGGTGGGCAGGACAGGTCTCCCTGAGAAGGGGATGTTTGAACAGACTCTGGAAGCAAGTAAGGGAGAGAGCCGAGCATATATCTGGGAGAGGAGCTCCAGGCTGGGGACCAGCCAGTGCAAACCCAGGAACCAGCAACAGCGAGGGGGCCGGTGCGAGCAGAGCCAGGGGCAGGAGGTGAGCTGAGAGCGGCGAGGGCCAGGTCCAGCAGGGCCGTGGGGGCAGTTGTGTGGAATTTGGTTCTGATTCTGAGACAGGGGCCCATGGCAGGGCACATTCTCTCTTATTCAAATCTGGAGTTGGTGCCATTATCATCCCCGGGGTACAGATGGGGACACAGATGAGGCTCAGAAGTGGCCCCTGACTTGCACAGCGTCTGTGGTACAGCTGAGGCTCAAACCCAGGCCTACTTGGGGACCCCAGCTTGTATGCACAGCAGGTGTTCATAAAGTGCCTGTGGGCCATGACAACGGCAGGGGGAAAGGAGCGGGCACTGGTTGAGCCCCTACTGTCTACCTCCGTTAACTCACTCCCCTCCCACAATTCTGTGAGGCAGGCATTTTCTTACCAGTGCATTTCACAAGGCGGGAAATGAGGCTCAGGGTGGTGAGGGGTTGTGCCCAAGGACACACAGCTGTGAGTGGGGTGAGAGGTGACAGCAGCTCTGAGTGGTGCTGGGGCCTGAGCTTCCGCTGGCCCTCTCTGGAGTTTCTCCCATGGGTATTTCCCTACCTAAGAATCTTCCTGAGCTCTCGCTTGTCCACAGGCTGAAACCCAAACCTCTGAGGCCTGTGCTGGAGCCCCCTACACCCACAGTCGGGTCAGCCTCTCCATCCTCCCCCACCCCAAGTGGACCAGCCCCACCCCCACCTCCAGCCAGAAGACACCACTCAATATTCCTAGAACCCGTTTCTCAATCCCCACGGCCTTTGCTCACAGACCCACCCCCTTCCACACCCTCAGGCCTCTGTCTTTCAAGGGCTCGCCTCCTCCAGGCTGCCCTCCCAGACACCCCCTCCCGGTTTATCTTCATCTCCCCCAGCCCCCCGAGTCTCTCCTCTCCCTCTGCGCCAGCTCCTGCCCCTGCTCCCCAGCACAGAGCTCCAGAGCAGCCAGACCTCCTCCATGCCCCAGATCCCGGCCACCCCACCACACACTCGGCCCCCGCTGACCAGGCCTGCAGCGGGGAGCTCACCTCCTGGCCACATCACTCAGCCTCCGGCACCTCAAACCCACCGCCACCCACAGTGACTTCCTTCTGCTCACCACGGGCACACCCCACCACCTCTGCTCGCTCACTGAGGACAGGACGGCTTCCCCCCGGGCCCCCTCATCTGTGGAGCCCCTGACACCATCCTCTTCTTTTGAGGCACCCCTGGATCCTTCCCCATGATTGGCTCTGCTGCCTCTGGACTAGTTCCTTCCCCTCGTCAAAGCTCAGAGGCTTCCATTCTATAGCGGGGTTGAGACCCACCTCCCAGCATTGTTCAAAGGACTGACGGAGATTTGTCAGCCTTTACCTGGTATACAGTAGGGGTTCAATTAGTGCACGTGTCCCTCGTTGCCCTCCACACATGCTTACTGAGCCTTGTGGAGGTTAGGAGTGTGGCTCTGGAGACCTTGATTTGAATGCTGTCCCTGCCCTTCATTCGCTGTGTAGCTGAGGACAAGTCACTCCTCAGGGCCTCAGTGTCCTTATCTATAAAATGGGGCAATACCAGGATGCACCTCGCAGGTTGTGAGAATTAGACGAGGTAGCATGTGTGATGTGCACGCCCAACATCCCTCAGGAAGGAGGAAGGCTCGGCCCTGGCCCCGAGGGCTCCGGATCTGTGCAGCCCTCAGCCCTCAGAGCTCCCAGCCCCTGGCCTCTCCACAGCCTCCTTGGAAAAACTGAGAAACGCAGGGAGCTGGGAAGCTGGCGGAAGAGGCCTGAGACAGCAGCATTCCCCCCTCATCTGCCCTTCTCGCACTTCTCTCACCCTCCCTGTCTGAGTGCCCAGCCCTTGAGAGAGGAAAGCCAGAGGGAGAAAAGGGGCCCAGGTCTGGAGGGGGGACCCTGTGATAGGATGAGAGGGGCGCTTTGAGAAGAAGAAGGAAAAGTAATCATATTGAGCTCCCACCATGGGCCCAGCACATTGGATTGTTACAAGGTGTGGGACAGGAATGATCTCCATTTTAGGATGAGAAATGGGAGTCAGAGCAGACACTTGCACTGCTCAGGGTCACAGAGCAGAAGGAGCCAGAATCAGGGTTGGACCCAGGCTTATCTTACTCCAAAGCCCGTGATCTCAGCCCAGAGCTGCCTCAGGGTGTGTGCCATGCGCGCTTGGACAGGGGTCTCTGCATACGATGGGAGCGAGACGGCCCTGAGGGGGCCAGTGAGTGACCGGCTGACCTTGACTTCCAGGCTGGGAGGCCCAAGGCCAGTCTGAGGCTGCCCAGGGGTCCCAGGCAGGGATGGGGGGCAACCCAGGGTGCAGGAGCAGGAGGCGCGGGCCCAGAAGGAGTTAACTGCATGAGGGGCCTGGGTGAATCAGAGGCTCCGCAGGCTGCGATGGAAATTCCCTGTGCATGGCGTGTGGTCACCCAGAAAAGGGAAACGGTGCTTTTCGGAGCAGGGGACCGCGGGGGCTGGAGCCCGGGAGCAGACGCCTGGCCCCGGGTGGGGCTGGTGAGGGCATTGTGATCAAGGAGGCCTTGCCTCCGGGTCTGCTCAGGCCCTGGGTGGGCAAAGGGAGGTGAGGAGCCACCAGGCCAGGCCAAGCCTGCATGCTATGGTGTGTCCATGGGCCCTGCCGGATGGGTAGGAGTTCACTAGGCCCAGAGGAAGGAAGGGCACTTGGGCCATGGGAACTACTGGAGCCAAGGCACAGGGGTGTGACTCAGCATGGAGAGCCAGTCCCCCTGCTTTTGCTGGGGAACTCTTTCCTGTCCTTCAGGATCCATCCCAAGTGCCACCCCTCCCCATCCCAGGAAGCACTCATTACTCCTTCTGAGTGTCCCACGGCCTCAGTTTCCCTCTCAGAGCTCTCAAGTAACTCATCTGCCTTCTCCACAGGACTGTGGACAGGGGCTGTGTCCTAGCTTTAGAGACAGCTTGCACCCAGCATAGGGCTAGCATGGAGTAGGTATTCCGTGTTTGTGAAATGAGAATTTCGCAGAAGAGGATCCTGAGGTTCAGAGAGGTTAGGTGAAACTCAATCAGCCAGCTGGCTGTGGCTCAGTGGGGCTCAGGCCAGAGCTTTTGCCTCAGCTGGGACTTGGTAGGAAGGAAGAAACAGGGCAGGCAGATCCTTCCCTGGGGACAGGGCAGGGGACACTGGGCACTGACGGCCCGGCCAGGGATGGCCATCTGACGACTCTGCTGTCGAAGGCCCGCTTCCCCCTCAAGCTTCAGGCCAGCCCTGCTTCTGCTCTCGTCACTGCACTGGGAAACTTCCATCGTCCCAGGAGGCAGGTATAAGATGGAGCGAGGAGCCATCAGATGGAGAGAGAAGGGAATTGAGTGTCAGGAAATCTCCAATCTCAGTCCACACACTTTCTGGCTGTGTGACCTCAGACATGTGGCTTCCCTCTGAGCCTCAGTTTCCACTTTATGACGGAGATAGTAGGATAGGCTTGTTCTGGGGACAGAAAGAACTGACCCATGTAACTGTAAACCGCTGCACCAACGTGATGGAGTTTGCCTGTTATTAGTAATGAGTCTTAATTAAGTCGCCTGTTGTCTCTCCCGGGAGCAGCCTCCTGCTGCGGCACCATCCACCCTGCCAGCTTTCGAGCAGCGTGTGCCGCTGTCGGGGCTCAGCGTCTGTCTGTCCCAGCTCAATTCTGCACCGCACAAGGGCCTGTGAGCCACACCAGCCTGATGAGCGGGCCGAAATCCACTCGAGGAGAGTGATGGTTGGGGCCTCTTGCCCAGAAACTCGCCCCCGAAGGCCCCAGGTGCCCCAAGTCCCACCGCAGCCCCTCAGCTTCCTTGGCCCCTGTGAAGGTTGAGGGAGCCCAGAGAAGCCGTCCTCAGGGAGGGACGGGCAGCACCACGGCGGCCATCGGTGTTGGAGCTTTTCCAAGCACGAAGGGGAACTGAGAACTGTGGGAATGTGCCTTGGGCAGGCCAGGGTGGGCTGGGCCCAGCGGGAGGGGGGCTGCTCCAGGGAGCCCGGACGGATGGGGTCCTGGGGGTGAAGAGGAGCAGGGGACCCGCAAGCTGGCAGCCATGGAGTTTGGGGGTCACCGTGGGGTGCCGGCTGGTTGTCCAGAGAGAGCTGGCCGGGCAGTGGGAGGCTGGGGAGCAGTGTGGGGAAGGAAAGAGGAAGCCATGGGGAGAGGGGGATGGGGCTGCCGGGGATGGAGTGGGAGTGGGGGCTGGGGGCCTGGAGCCACTCCGGCCTCAGCTACTTCACTTCTCCCGGTTTCGTTTTGTAAATAGCTGCCGGCTCCGTGCAGGCGGGATGGCCCTGCCCCTTCTGTGGCCTGTGTCCAGGGAGGCCCAGGTCTGAGCATCTGCAGAGGCTCGAACCCCGGATTTGGGGACCCCAGGAGGCATCAAGGCTGGCACCAGGAACGCCGGCCTGGCCTCTGGTCTGGGTGGGCGGGTTCTGGTGGGCCCAGCTCTGGGCAGCCCCAACCTGTGGTCACTGAGGTAATGCAGCTGAGACAGAACTTGATGACTTGGCCACATTGGGCTTATTTATAACTGGGCCTCCGTGGGCAGAAGCAGCTGCTGAGCCGCCAACTCAGCACTGAGGCCGGCCCAGGGCACCAAGGCAGAGGACAGGACGGCGGGGGCCACGCTGGCCAGGTGGCCCCTCAGGCTGGGCCTCCAGGTCTTAGCATCCCTACACCTCTTTGGTGGAGCCAGTCCTTGTGCTGTGATGGGCAGGCCTTAAGATTTAGGGGGAGCTACATGTGGGGCGGGCATCTCAGAACCTCCTGGCCCAAGGGGGTGGCTGAACTCAGTGTTCCGGTCAGTTCCCAGGGGGCTTGGCCTTCCTGCAAAGAAACTCTTCCTCCAGAGGTCAGAGGCTGTCAGCAAACTCAACAAGAAGCAAAGTCATCTCCCCTCCCCTTCTTGCAATAGCAGCTTAAAAACAAAACAAACACGTTCGGGAAGAGGGTAAGCAGATTCCTAAGGCCTGGCCGTAATGGCGGAATCCAGACACCTGACCGATGGGGGAAGGTACAGGTCCCCCTGAGGCTCCTGCCTCATACCACGTGGTCACCCATCTCCTTGGTGGACGGGAAGGGCTCGCCCTGGCTCCCACCCTCCAGATGAGGGGTGTCAGAGCCTTTCTTAAGATTTGCAGAAATAAAGAGATTCCTAAAATCTCTCTCCCACTTTTGAATACTTCCGGATCAACCGTGCCACCTACCACTCTCGGACTGTGCCATCGACACCCTGTCTCCCAAACTTGGTCCTGGCCTTCCCACCTCTGAGACTTGTTCCGGTCTGGCCCCCCGCCTGGCATGCCCTTTCCTTCCCGCCAGTCTCTCCAGGTCCCCTTTCTATCAAGCCCCACTCTGAGGGTCCCAACCTCAATGCTCACCCTCTCCCCAAAGCTGAGGCTCTTGGGATGTAAAAATCAAGGGATGTCAGAACTGGGGCAGAAACGAGTGAGGGATTTTAGATCATGGGTGCCAGGATCGCTACACAAAAGAGGAAACCAAGGCCTGGGGTGGGTCAAGGATGGCCAAAGGCACTCAGTGAGCCAAGGATGGAGCTGAGGCCACAGGCCCTGACCCCTGGCCTAGAGCTCTCACCCCCGCCCTCTGACCTCCTGGACCACCTGCTCAGCCTTGAGCATCAGGCCCTGCATGGCCCCTTCCTCTTGGCAGAAGCTGTTGGGGATGGGAAGGACAGGGGCCTGGTGTAGGGGTAACTCAGGCCATCCACTGCCCCAGTCAGGACCCACTTAGGCCCCTCTGGGCAGGGTCGGGGCGCCCAGCCCGGAGCCGCCCGGGCTGCAGCTGCCCCTGTTTCCACATCGGCAGCAGCAAGTCCGGCGCCTGAGAAAACAGGAAGCGCCCAGTCACCACAGGAAGCATGTGTGTGCAGCCTCCCCACCCCCAGCCCATTGCAAAACGCCAACAGCCCCATTACCACAGGCACCGCACAGCGGCGGGCAGAAACGCTCCGGCCGCCGGGCCTGCCACCGAGCCGGACAGACAGACACCAGCCCTCGCCCGCCAGGGCCAGGCCACAGGGTGATGTCCACCTGCGACCTTGAGGAGCCCGGGGTCTCCCAGTCTTTGGGCCTCATGCCTTCTCCTGGGTTCTCAGCCTAATCCCCAGATGGGCCTGAGCCAGGCCTGCTTTGGCCATCCTTAAATCACCATATGGGGTCAGGGGTCACAGAGAAGCCATTTCTCTGAGCTGCTCATTGGCATTTGAGGACTCTGTGCCCAGCCTTCAGACCCTGACAGGGCCCGATCCCCGAGCCTCACTGAGGCCGTTGGCCCAGAGCACGCCACCCCCACTACCCCAGGGAGCCGTCTGCTGTCGAGTCCACACCTGCCACACCCTCTGCCCAGCCTCAGCCCTTCCTAAGCGAGACTCTGCCGGCCCCTGGGGTCCTGCCCAGGCTAGCCTTAGGGAGCCCGGGTCCCTCCTCATCCCGCCCGGCCTGCCCCGACTCACCTCCCATTACCAGCCCCCCGGGCTCAACTCTTGGAAGGAGATGGCAGTCCAGCGAGGCCGAGGCCCGGTGCCTGGGGAGGCCAGTGCTCCTCCAGCCCCGGGGACAGCAAGGAAAAGAGAAGAGAGCAGAGCATTTCATGGCTATAATAAATCAAAGGGGGAAGTCGAAGCAGGAGAAATAAGAAACTTCCCTACCCTGGGCACAGGGACCTGCCAGGCAGCAGCCCCCGGTGCCCCGCAGCCTTCCCTCCTTCCTCCTGCCTCCCTGGCCGGGGCCCAGATCTACCACCCTCTCCTCAGGCCTAGGCACTCCACTTGCCTGGAGACCCCCTTCTCGCTGTGCACCCTGGGGCTAGGCACCTCTCGTCTCTGGGCCTCAGTTTCCTCCCCATGGGCACGGAAATCCCCAAGTGGTGTGCTGGACTGGGGAGGTGAACGGTCGGGCTGCCCAGCAGAGAGGGCTGAAGATGGGTAGGTCCTCTGTGGACAAGGACCCTCAGGGATGATGAAGGGATGGATGAGACATCCCGAGAATTCCTAGTGGGACAGTCGGGTGGAGATGCACAAACGTCTGTGAGAGCAGACAGGAGGGCCGAGGCAAGAGGCAGGCACACAGAGCAGAGGTGGGGAGAGCCCAAGACCGTGAGAACAGGCGGGGCCTTGACCTCAACTCTGCCTCCGCACTCGCTCAAACCAGACCAAGGGCCCAGGGCCTGCGGTCCACAGCGTGGGCCCTGGACATACCCGGCCCCTGGATGCACCGTGCATGTCTTCCCGGAGTGTCCACTCAGGTAGAGACTGAGAGGGGAAACATTTTTTTAAAAAAGGGGGAGAAAAGCCCACATTTGACAAAGAAGGTTACAATCTGTATGAATTTTTAAGATAAAATAAGGAATTTCAGAAATATTTTGGCTAGTTTGGGGGCCACTCTGAGCCATGCCCCCAGACGCCCAGCAGACCTTCCTCCAGCCCCTTAGCCATCGTGGTGCATTGGCAGAGACGCAGATGCCTCTCCTTGAACCCTCCTGAAACGGTGTGCTCACTCCCTTACTCCAGGGGTCTCTGCTCTCCTTGTGAGCAAATTCTTCTCAGCCCCAGCCCCAGGTCTCCTGGAGCTGTTTCCTGGACAGCTGCCAGCCTGGAGCTCAGGGCTCCTGGGAGAGAGCGGCGGGGCCCAGGATCCCTCTGAGCCTCTGAGATCACGCTGCTTCACTCACAACCCCGTCAGGCAGATAAGATAAGAAAGTGGCAGTGACTGTTGGAATCCAGGCTGCAAAGCCAGACAGATCCGACAGCGTGTAGTGTGTGACTGGGCAAGGGATCTCACCTCTCTGAGCCTCAGTTTCCCCATTTGGAAAATGCCTACCTTGAAAGTTTGCAATGAAGGACAAAGGAGGTCATGGAATAGGGCTTCGGGCTGATTGTGTGGCCAGCATCACATGGGGGCTGCCACTCCCGTCTCCTCCCAGAAGCCCCCACTTCCTCCTTTCTTTCCCTTTCACCTGCCTGAGAACCTCTGCTCCCTGCTCTTCTCTGCGCCCCCAGGGCCCCTGGCCTCACTCTGACCTGTCCTGATCTGGGAGAGAGTTGGAGCTGGGGTTCCCAGCCCTACCCCAAGGCACTCCCTCTCTGAGACGGAGACCCTGGAGGGCTTAACTGCTTCCCTGGCACGACTCCTCACTTGTGCTCACACGCCTCCCGCCCTCACAAGACACCCCTTCCACCCTCAGACAGCCACACTGAACAACTGCTGGCATTCACACACCAGCCACTTTACAGGCACAACATCTTGTAATCCTTGCAGCCCCCGATATTCGTATCCCCATTTCACAGAGGAGGAAACTGAGGCCCAGAGGGGAGGAGTGACTGGTGCAAGGTCAGTTGGCTAGAAAGGGCAGCTCTGAGACGTGAACTTAGTTCTCCTGACTGCCAACCCAGTGGAAATTCTATGCAAACCACGAGGCAAAGCAGCACCTCTTCATTTAGAAAAAGACTTCGAGCCTTTGGGGGGGTCACTGCTGCCCAGGCCCGTGGTCCTGCCTCTTCCCGGCTCCCCTGCTCTGTCCCCATCACCACAGTCTCCTGCTTCTCCTGGTCCAGGTTGTAGGATGTCAGAGTTGGCAACTTCCAGCCGCAGGTGCCCATGAGAGCAGACAGGTTATATAATCCAGAAGGTGAGCAGTTTCCTGAATCGAAAGCTCCCCTTTGCTCCCTGCCCTGGCCATGCATACCTAGCTGTGGCACTTAACTCCCCGGGGACACAGGCCAGTGGGGCAGTGTTCTCTGGTGGTTAGAACCAGGGCGTTGGTGCCAGACATTCACAGGTTTAAATTTCAGCTCTGCAGCTGAGAGACCACCCCCTGGGGAAGTGACTTAAGCCTTTTAAGGAGAGAAAAATGCCTCTCCTGGCCTGGAGAGTTCACAGAAGGGAAATTTGTTTCTAAGAGCCAAAGGCTCAGACTTCTCCACGCATGATCTCATTTAAGCCTCATAACAGCTCTGATGAGTAGGTACTATGATTACTCCCGTTTTACAGATGAAGAAACTGAGGCGAAGGAGTCTTCCCAAGGTCCCACAGCCTTGCAGGAGCTTGAACACAGGCCCTTGTGACTCTAAGTCAGAGGCACTTAACACTTGCCCCAAAGAGGTCCCTCTTCATTTTCTCCCAGGAATTGTTCCCTACCCCTGCCAGCCCACAGGGTCAGAGGCCCTGAGCAGCAAGCTGAACCATGACTGGATGGGACTGGAGGGACTGGCCCTGCCCAACTGTGGTGTGGTCCCCAAATGCCTGATTGTCCTCGCTCTTGGGTTGGGCTTGCAGACAGCTGCCTGGGCATGCAAGGGGTTAAGACCAGCTGCAGTGGGACCTCTTCCAGGTAGTTCCCCTGCCATATTGTCTTGGGCCACCTTACCCTGGAACCACGTAGGTGTCTGACCTTCTTCTGTAAGAGGGGTGTAAGTCCTTCCAGGGAACCTGTGGGATGGGGCCAGGAAACTGAGAAGCTGGACTTGAACTTCTCACTTGCTTGGGCCCCTTCCAAGGTCCTGGGAGACGCCTCAGCGGATTTGTATTTGTGATTTTGTAATCTTTTTCTTAAAGAGGGCCCCCAAATTATATCAACATCAGGCTCCACAAAACCTAGCTCTGTCCCCTGTCCCTAGTTTGGGGGCAGTGGAAAGAGTTCCATCCATCTCCCCACTTGCTTTGGTGCTTGCTGGCTCTGTGACTTTAGGCAAGACCCCCCACTTTCCCATCCATACAATGGGGATGAAGCCTGGACAGGTAGGTGGGTACAGCCGGCGCAATGAGAGGAGGTCATTGTAAAACCATCCTTTACAAGAGGCGCAAATTCAGAGGGCTGCCACCAGCCTGCACTTGTTCCATTCCCAACAGTCTTGTGGCGTAAGTGGAGGCTCCCACCCCCATTTTCCAGCTAATCGAGGTTTGGAACTGAAGGAGCAGGCTGGAGCCCCATCCCCCACTGCTCCCTGGGGTCTCTACCCAGGATGCCCAGCCCCGGGTTGGGGGGAGGGGGTCCCCGGGACAGAGGGTGCGGGGGCGGGCTCGGCGGAGGCCGGGGGAGGAGGCAGCGTCCCGCACCGTCTCACCGCAGGACCGACCTCGGCCCTTATCTGCTCCGGCAGTTTCCGCCGCCCACCCCAGCCCCCCGCCGCCGCAGGCCTGGCCCCGGCCTCCGCCTCCGCCTCCGGAGGGGCCGGCCCGAGCGCCCCTCCCCCGCCGCCGCCCGCCCCCAGGGAGCGCCCGAGCTGCCGCAGGCTGCTGCCCAGCGGAGCAGAGAGGGGCCCGGCCCCCCAGGTGAGGAGCCGGAAGTGATAAATAACTCCTGGGGGGGGCGGTGGAGGCAGCGTCGCAGTGAGGCCCTCCCTGCCCCAGCATGCCCACCCCAACTAGAGAGGGGCTCCCCAAACCGGGCCACCGCGGCCAAATCTCGGGGGGGAGACTGGGAGGGAAGAGGAGCCGGGTCCCTTGAAGTCCCAGGGAGCAGGAGGAGCCCTGGGGTCGGTCTACACAGGGTTCTGAGAGACACGAGACCCCCCACACACACGCACACGCACACACACTAGCAACGCCGATGGGCGTCCCTCGCACAGGTGTGGAAGGGAAGAGAGAAGTGTAGACACCTTAGAGAAAGTGAAAAGCAAGCCACAGAGTCGGGGAGACGTCTGCCGGGTACAACCGGCAGAGGATAAGCATGAAAAATACATCAAGAACGCTTGCAGATGCATAGGAAAAACACAACAAAAGAAGTAATCCAACAGAAAAATAGATAAAAGACATGAACGTGCGCTTTTACAGAAGAGGAAACACATTCGTCCAATGACCACCTAAGGGATGCTCGGAGATTATTAGTGATGAGGGAAATGCAAATAAAGACCACAACGCGATGCTATTTTACACCATTTGAAGGGCAAAAATTAACAAGCCTGACAGCACCAAGTGTTGGAGAAGAGGTGGAGCGACGGAATCTCCAGCGCATTGCTAGTCAGAGTGCAACTCGATAGAACCGCGGGGGTGGGGGGGCGGCGACGGAGCGACACAATCTGGCCTTATCTTATAAAGATGAGGCACAGCTCGTCCCCTCTAGGCTTAAAATCAAGAGAAACTTGGGCACGTGCTCCAAGAGACGTGAACAAGAACGTTCAAAGCTGCACTGTTCTTAATAGCAAAAATCTGGAAATAACCCAAATGCCCACTGACAAGAGAATGAGTAAATAAATAAATTACAGTGGATCTCTTCACAACAGTGGCCCATCATTCAGCAGTGCAAGCAAATGAACCAGTTTCACACATATCACGAGTGAATATTAGTGCCATGTTGTTGAGTGAAAAATCCAGTCCCAGAAGACAAATACCCTTGCTGTGAAGTTCAAAACCAAGCCAAACCATATCTCTACAAATAACAACGTTGGTTCCTTCCTTCTAATACTTTTGTTATTAGGAGATGACATGATTACCCACCCAAAGAGACGCAAAAGTATACTCAAGACTCAAGAATAATACTGAGAAATTATTAGAAGCGGTAAGAAAATGTAGTTTGTTTAGCAGGTATCAAAGGAATACATAAAAATTATCGGCCTTCCTGTGCACTAATAGCTTCAAAATGTAATGGGAAATATCCTATTCAAAATATCCACCAAAATGTAAAATACCTAGAAATAAACTTGTTAACTGTTATGCAGGGCCTATATGAAAACAATTGTAAAAATCATTGAATAATGTAAAAGAAAACCTCAAAACAGCTTTTTTCCCCCGTATTTTAAAAAAAAGCCAGATCAAACAGAATATTGTCTAGGTGTATATGTATATGAGAAAACTCTTTATTGAAAGAAAAATACTGATCACCACAAAATTCAGGTTCCCTGGAGAAGAAGGCAGGGAGATGGGATGGGGGGGTAACAAGTAAGCAAATATATCAATAAACATATAAATTAAATAAAAGAGGGCCCTGCAAAGGCTCAGATGACAGTGCCTAACGCACGAGGATTTCGCCCCAATTTGCACTTCTAAGGTAGGAAAGGGGGAAAGGGAGACACTAGATTCGTTTGCACAGACTTTTATTCAGAGTATAGGCAAGAGCTTGTCTTTCTTTCCAGGAGCCCACATGGGACGTGGGGGTGGGGAGGCCTGTGTGTGTATATAGGGGACAGAGCTAAGGGTCTCAAAGACACACAATACTGAGGGCCTTCAGACTGGACAGATCCAGAAGGCTTCGGGGACCAGGCGGCCTTGTAAACGGGCCCGTATTTCAATTGACAGAGATGGTGGGAAGGGAAGAACATGCCGGGCCTGCCAGGGGTGGGGTGAGGGTTACAAAGGGGGTTGTAAAGGCAAAGAGGCCAGACAGAGAGTAGTGAGGCCTGAGAGAAAGCACCCAGAAACTCTGGAGGGAGCTAAGGCTGCTCTGGGAAGAACAACTTAAGAGAGGGTTAAGGGCAGGTCTGGTTTGGAGAGGCCCCTGAGACCTAAGAGCAGGGGCCCCCTGGTGAGCACCTGGCTGGGCCTGTCTTCAGCTGTGACCTTGTGCAAGTTGCTCACCACCCTGAGCCTTAGATGCCTTTCTACAAGAGATTGCTGCCTGCCTGCAGATCCCACAGAAAGCCCTGAGAAGAAGGCCCACTTTCTCCCGGAAGGCCACACTCTGGAAACAGCAGAAGTGCCCATCCACCCCCAGCCCACAGTCTCTAGCCCTGCCCTGCCGGAGGAGGGGAAGGGAGTTAGAGCATCGGCAATGCCAGGCCATGCTGGTCTCGCGGCCACTGCTTGGTCAGCAGGCCCAGGGGGCAGTCCCACCTTCTGGAAATAGAGAGCTGAGGCCTGGTTGCCGAGAAAGGCCACCAGTAAAGTTACCAGAGCCAGGAACAGAGTGTTGCAGTCAGACCCTGGGCAACCCCAGTGAAGTCAGAGAAATGGGTCTGCAGACCCCAGTCCCAGACACCTCCCAGCTACTGAGAGACAAGCCAGGCCAAGCCTGCCCTGCTGAAGTCTATCTGCCCAGCCTCCAAACCCACTGATAAATGTGTTGGAAAACACTCATCTGTGCTCAGCAAGGGGAGGAGAGAGGGTGGCCCCCACCCCGTGTCTTTATCTGTTCTTTTCATTGCTGTAACATTTTCTTTATACCCATGTGTCCACATAATAAATAATAATAATACCTAACCCTTAAGTAGAACTTCCCGTGTGCCAGGCATAGTTCTAAGTGCTTTGTGTATATTCATTCATTTAATCCTCAGAACAGTCCAATACCGTAATCCATTTTGCAGGTGAGGAAACTGAGGCATAGGGTGTTAAGTAATTTGCCCCAATCTGGTTGTCTTAACCATCAAGCTAGAAGCCATCATATATATATATGTATATATATAAATTTTTACATAATGGCATAAATGTGATCATATATATGTTTTAATGTGTTTTTAAATTTTTCTTTTATATTTTTCCTCCCCCCACCATGGAATCCTATGTTATCACCCTAACGTGTGATCTTTTATATTTTTTATTTCTTCACAATTATACATAGACATATATACCAGTAGCTATAATCACAGGTACATATACAAGGTCCCTTTTTGTCATTATTTTAAAATAGTGGATCGTATTAAATAAATATTTCTGCATCTCTCTTTTTTCACTCTATATCTGGAAACCCCTGGCAGATCTAATTCACTGGGAGGGGTTTTTTGTTTTTGTTTTGGTGAGGAAGATGAGCCCTGAGCTAACATCTGTTGCCAATCCTCTTCTTTTTGCTGAGGAAGATCAGCCCTAGGCTAACATCCGTGCCCATCCTCCTCTACTTTATATGTGGGACGCCCACCACAGCATGGCTTGACAAGCAACGTGCAGGTCTGCACCAGGGATCTGAACCTGCGAACCCCAGGCCGCCAAAGCAGAGCACGTGAACCCAACCACTACACCACCAGGCCGGCCCTGTCTAATTCACTGTTTTTTACTTTTTTACTTTTTAATTTTTTGTGAGGAAGATCAGCCCTGAGCTAACATCCATGCTAATCCTCCTCTTTTTGCTGAGGAAGACCGGCTCTGAGCTAACATCTATTGCCAATCCTCCTCCTTTTTTTTTCCCCCCAAAGCCCTAGTAGATAGTTGTATGTCATAGCTGCACATCCTTCTAGTTGCTGTATGTGGGACGCGGCCTCAGCATGGCCGGAGAAGCGGTGCGTCTGCGTGCGCCCAGGATCCGAACCTGGGCCACCAGTAGCAGAGCACGCGCACTTAACTGCTAAGCCATGGGGCCGGCCCTAATTCACTGTTTTTAACAGCCACGTATGGTACCTTGTGTGGTACCCACCCACCCACCGTGTCCTTCCACCTGGCCCTCCCGCTGATGGTCATCTTCTAGAGTCCCATCACCACCCCCAAGGCGCTTGTTGCTTTAATCTATTTGGGAGTCTGATGGTGAAAATGCTAGGCCAGCTGAGAGGAAAAGGCAGTAAGAAGGCAGCAAGTGGCATTTCTGGCTGGGTCTTGCCCACTCCCTTGCTGGTGGCCAGCAGCCCTCTGTCCCCAGAGGCGGGAATGCTGACTGTGTTATTGTGAAATCATTTGTATATTGTGAAGTCCTTTGCATATGATGGAGTGATTTGCATATAGGGGTGGGAGTGGGGGGCCGGGAGGGGGGCGGATCTTAGAGATCCCAGAGCAGCATCCCTGAATGTCTTCCTCCCTTTGCAAAGAAACCCACCCCGGCTTCCACTTCAGAACCCATGGAGGGGCACAGGAAGGCGTCCTGGCAAACCTATGGGCCTGGTGGGGTGAAGCAGACATGGGGCTTTCAGAGGAAAGTGATCCCACCTGGAAGGAGTTGGGGGTCTAGGAAGGGCAGACATTGGAGTGCAAGATGGAACAGGGCACCGGGTGCGGAATGGGAGACCCGAGTGTGCCCTCAGAAGCCCCAGGACTGGAGGGCAACACAGGACAATGAAGGGAGCCACATGGAGGCAGATGAGGGTCAGAGGCTTGGAGACCCCCACTCCTTCACAATCTCTGCCCAAGTGAGTGCACATGTGCCCCTTCCTGAATGTCATACGGTTCTGGCTGATTCCCAGAGAAGTATGCAAAGTGGAAATGTGAAGCCAGACTCCCACGACCCTATAAGAGAGAGGTGCTATCACATGCTCTGGGTTCAGGGGCATCCAGGTTTGAATCCTGGCTCTGCCATCTGTGCCATTGCGTGATCCTGGGCTAACAGTGCCCACCTCAATGGGACAGACTCAGGATTCGGTGAGACAATGCAAGTAGAGTGAATGGCACGTAATACGCGTTCAGTAAATTGCAGGTATAATAATAATGCTATTGTTTCCTGCCCTAGTCTCAGGCGAGGGAAGCACAGAGCCCTTGCTCCCGCAGGTTTGGAGTTCTGAGCAGCAGTGTCAACCATGCATTGGACCCCAAAGGGTTACAAGTCCTGGAGACAAAGGCCTGAGGTTCCCAGTGAAAAACCAAAGCATAAAAATAATTCGATGAGTAAGAATAAAATTCCCTCTTCTGAGGTTCCCGGGGTTAGGCCCCTCCCTGCGGCAGGCACTTCCCCTTTCCCTTGCTCATGGAGGAGCCAGGCCGGGCTGACTCAGAGCAGGAGCGCCGCAGCCACCCTCCCACTCCGGACCCTGGCCCGGCTCGGCCCAGGGCTGCGCTGTCTGGCGGCCGAGCGCGCCCCCGTACGGCCGCGGGCGGGACTGCAGCCGGAGAGGGGAAGCGGCGGCCAGACCCGCAAGCCCAGCCACCCAGCCGCTCGCGGTCCCTGCGGGGCCGCCGCCTCCGCCCTGCCCAGCCCGGCTGAGCGCGGCGCCCGACGGGCTCCCACTTCCGGCCGGCCCTGCCCGCCGCCCCAAGTCCGACCCGAGCGGAAGTGCGCCCACCGCCCGGGTCCCCCACGGCCGGGAGGCGGAAGCGCGCGCCGACCGCCGCTCCCCCCGAGCGCGCGGCGCGCGGCGCGTCGGGTTCCGGACGGGTCCCTTGTGACGTGGCCGCGCGCCGGGGGCGGCTCCGGGCCGGGGGCCGGGCGGTCGGGCCGGGCGGGGCAGAGCCGGGGCGGGGCGCGGCGCCGCAGCTGGATGGCCGGGGCCGCCCGGAGCGTCGCCGCCGCTGCCGCACGGTGAGTGACCGCCCGGCCCTCGGGGCCGATCCCCGCCCGGGGGACCCGGGCCTGTCGCCCGGAGCCCGGAGCTCCACTTCCCTGGGCTCCTCTCTCCTGGCGCCCCCTCGTCCCTCCCCGTCTCTGCCTCGGCGCCCCTCGGCGGCCGCTCCTCTCCGGCTCGCTCACTCTGGACTCTCCCCTCTGACTCTCTCGGCCCCCCTCCCCTCTCCCAAACCTGCGGTACCCTCCCCTCTCCGTGACCCCCGCGGCCTCCAGCCCCGGCCTGGCCCAGTCCTGCCTTCCGTCCCCAGTGAGCCCAGCTGGTTTCATCAGGGTCTCCCAGTAAGGCCTGAGAGCCTAGACGTGGGCTTCCTTTCCCCTGCCAGAGGCAGCTGCCTTCCCCCCCGGCCACCTCCATCAGCAGATGAGGACACTGAGGCAGGGACGCCGGCTCAAGGTCACAGCCAGCATGAGGCAGGGCAGACCGCGTTTCAGCCTCACGCCTGAGTTTCCAGATTGAATTCTCTTGGTTGACTCACTTCCACGTCCTGTGCTCTGCTGGCCAAGTACCTCGCTACTGCCTGGTGCTCCAGGCACCCCCAGCAGAAGGAGGATTCCCTGCGCCTCCTCCCTGCCAGGCACGTTCGCTTGCATTAGCAAGCTCATCTCATCTTCACAACCATGTGGGGGAGGCAATACATTCTTTATCCTACAGAGGAGGAAACTGAGGCTCAGAGAGGGGGCTTGGAGGACTTGCCCTCAGTCAAACAGCTGTAAGCGCAGGGCACCAAGTCAACTGGGGCTCTGAGCCTGTGAGGCAGCTCCCAAGGGAAGGATCCTTTCTCTTCAGTCCCACCTCCTGTCTGTCTCCATGCCCCAGGGGCCCTGGGCTCATTTCCTAGGAAGAAGCTCTGAGGGTCCTTTCCTAGCTCTGCTGCTTGGTTTCCCCACCTGCACCTCCTAATGTCACCCCATCAAGCTAGACAGTGCCAGCCTCAGTCTCTGGGTGTCCTCACCGGGCACATCCCGGCAGCAAAGCCTCCCCTGGCAGTCAGAGAGACACCCAGCTGGGCAGGGCCTGCCGGTGGCTTAGGGGAACCCAGCCAGCGCTTATCCTGTCATTAAGGAAAGTTTAGCCTCAGGCGGACGTGCTGACACACAGTCTGGGCTGGCTCACAAGGAAACAATGTGTGGTCCTTGGGAGTGGGGTGTAGAGGAGCGGAGCCCTTGGTGTGTGAACCCACTGTTCAGATCCTCAGAGGCCCTGGGCAGGGCAAGCAGGGGGGCAGGCGACATAGCCAATTGTGGGGGGGAGGGATAGAATGCCACGTCTCCTAAGCAGGTGTGCGGCCAAGGATGGCAGCTCACGTAAGTGGCTTTTGTGTTTTTCAGCACGTGGTATGCCTGGATGTCCCTGCCCTGGTTGTGGCATGGCGGGCCAAAGGCTCCTCTTCCTCACTGCTCTTGCCCTGGAGCTTCTGGGTGGGGCTGGGGGTTCCCAGCAGGCCCTCCGGAATCGGGGGGCTGCAGCTGCCTGTCGCCTGGATAACAAGGAAAGTGAGTCCTGGGGGGCCCTGCTGAGCGAGGAGAGGCTGGACACTTGGATCTGCTCCCTCCTGGGCTCACTCATGGTGGGGCTCAGCGGGGTCTTCCCACTGTTCGTCATTCCCCTGGAGATGGGGACCACGCTGCGCTCAGAAGGTGGGTGACCGTCCTCTGGTGCCCAGGGGCAGCCAGCAGTGCGGGAGACATGCTCCCCCTCTTCCTGGGAGAGCTCAGTCGCACATCTGGGATCACAGTGTGTGTGAGGCTGAGGGTGGGGATGGAATACAATTTCTCACTTGGGTCCTGTGAGACCAGGATGCGCCACATTTATTTGTTCATGCGTTTGTTTATCCTGAAAGAATAAAAGTCAGCAAATGTTCACCAAGAAACAGTATGGAGGGGCCAGCCTGGTGGCGTAGTGGTTAAGTTCTCATGCTCCGCTGCGGCGGCCCGGGGTTCGCAGGTTCAGATCTACACCGCTTGGCATCCATGCTGTGGCAGCAACACACATACAAAATAGAGGAAAGATTGGCACAGACGTTCGCTCAGGGCCAGTCTGCCTCACCAAAAATGAAAGAAACAGTATAGAGAGTGGTTGGAAATACAGATGCCAGGCTACCTGGGTTCAAGTCTTGCCTCTGCCACTTACCATCTGGGGGGCATTTGGCAAGTTACTTCCCTCTGCCTCAGACTCCCAACCTTAAAAATGGGAATAATAATAGTATCTACCTCACAGGTGTTATTGTGAGGAGTAAATGAACTAATATAGGTAAAGCATTGGAAGACAGCCTGGTGCAGGGGAAAGGCAGCCTGTTCCTGGCTCCCGGGCTAGGTACCGGGATGCAGTGGTGAGCAAAGCAATGCATCTCCCTTCAGTCTTTGCTCCAAGTGCAAAGGGGCTCTCGAACCAAGTGCCCCAAGTCAGCCTCACCCAGGTTACACGAGAGGCTGGAGCAGGCCTGCGTCTGGGGAGAGGATCTGGAGGGGACGCAGGTGTGGACAGAGGCTTTTCCTCGGCTCCCCTTTTGTATCACGCGCAGGTACTGTCTATCCACAGATGACATGTTGTCATGAAAAATACAAGATCAGATGGGGAGCTGCTAAAAACGCAGGTGCCTGTCGCCCCCACCCAAGAGTATGACGTAGTAGGTCTGGCCCGGGGCCCCAGGAATCTTTGCAATGAGTGCCGCAGGCATTTCTGCAGCCTGCCAGGCTCAGGAACTGTTCATTCAGCAGATGGTTAAGAACACAGCCGTGCCAGGCCCTGGGCTGAGGGCTGACACCGCAGCTGTGAACAAAGCCCTCGTGGGGCCCACCGTCGTGCCTATGCACCAGCTCAGCCCCTCTCATGGCGTCCCTTCAAGGTCACCGTAGGGAGGACTTGGATTACAGGCATACCTCGCTTTATTGCCCTTCACAGATACTGCATTTTTTACAAGACCCTCCACTAGCAAAAAGATTGAGTCACTGAAGCCTCAGATGATGATTAGCGTTCTTTAGCAACAATGTATATTTTAATTAAAGTATGTACATTGTTTTTTAGACTTAATGCTATTACACACTTAATAGGCTACAGCATAGTGTAAATATACTTTTATACACACTGGGAAACCAAAAAATCCGTGTGATTCGCTTTATTGAGATATTTGCCCTATTGTGGTGGTCTGGAACCGAACCCGCAGTATCCCCGAGGTATGCCTGTGTTAGCTCCCTTTTGAAAATGGAGAAGCACAGGCACAGAGAGGTTCTTTGACCAGCAGAAGTCACACAGCCTGGAAACAGTAGCTTCTCCTGGAATCCCACCCCACCACCAAGCTACCACTGCCCTCTGGGCCTCAGTTTCTCTTATCAAACCAAGGGTTTGGGCATGGCCCCCTGAGGGCACTTCCAACTCAACGCTGCAAATCTGTGCAAGTCCCGGAATCTCTGCCACTTTTCTGAGAGTAACAGTTGCTGAGAAGAGACAAATTCCCATTTAATGATCGCTTGCTGTGTGTACTGTCATTTAATATCCTCGAGATCCCTATCAGATAGATACAGTTATCCCCGGTGTACAGCTGGGGAAACTTAGTCCCAGAAGTAATCTGCCCAGGGGCACCAGCTGGTGGGCTGGGAAGCTGGGACCTGTCCAGCTCCCACGCCCAGTCTCTTAACCGTTAAGCAGTCGTGGCTCCGCAGTTGTCCAGCAGGTCGTGGTGTGTTCCTGCCAAGCACCCAGCCCCTGCTGGGCCTGGGAGCGGGGGACCCAGGGGAGGCATCCGCCCATCCAGCCTTCTGGAGGCTTGCAGTCTGGTGGGGCAGAGGTCAGGCCAGGGACTTTGGTGGGTCCACCTCCAGGCCTGGCATCTCTGCCTTGTAGCTGGGGCCCGGCGCCTAAAGCAGCTGCTCAGCTTTGCCTTGGGAGGACTCTTGGGCAATGTGTTTCTCCACCTGCTGCCCGAGGCGTGGGCCTACACGTGCAGCGCCAGCCCTGGTGAGTGAGGCCGCAGGCTGGGGCGGGAGGGGGGTGGGGATGGTGCCCATGCCCCATGGCGGCCTAGGCCCAGCCGGCTCTGCCAGGATGATGGGAGAGGGGTTCTGGGCATCTGACAGGGGACTTGTCCTGGTCCCAGTGCCCTGGCCCCCGTGGGAGTCTCTGGGGCCCGGCTGTTTCACCAACCGATTCGGGCCCTGTGCCCTTGACACTGCGGTGGACTAGGTCCCCCCTTCTCCTGGCCTGGCTTGGCTTGGCCTGGCCTGTCAGTGCTGCCCCCTACAGGTGGTGAGGGGCAGAGCCTGCAGCAGCAACAGCAACTGGGGCTGTGGGTCATTGCTGGCTTCCTGACCTTCCTGGCGTTGGAGAAGATGTTCCTAGACAGCAAGGAAAAGGAGGGGACCAGCCAGGTGGGCCCAAACCCCAGGGCCTGGAGGCCCAGGTTCTGAGTTGAGCCCTGAAAAGAGGGTCTCTGGGCCCTTTCCTGGGAGCTCTGGGAGGCTGGGCCAACTCGTTTGGGAGGCTCTGGAGAGTGACAGCATCACCTCCTGCTGTGGCTTGTTCTCATAGACTGATAGTGACAGCCATGTGGGAGGCAGAGGGTCTGCTGAGTTTGGGGGCACTCGGCTGATTGAGCAGCAGAAGAGTCTAGCTAGATACAAGGGGTGTTCCCCGTCTCATTTCTCCATCTCCCGCTCCCCTTCTGCATCTACCCTGGCCAAGTCAGGAGCATCTAATGTCACCTCTCCTTCTCCTGGCCCTAGGCCCCCAGCAAAGACCCCGCTGCTGCCGCCACGCTCAATGGAGGCCACTGTCTGGCCCAGCCGGCTGCAGAGCCTGGCCTGAGCGCTGTGGTCCGGAGCATCAGAGTGAGTGGCCCGCTCAGGGTCCCCTCCTCCTGTAGCCGCCCCACCCCGAGTGGCTAGCCCAGCTCAGGCTTACCTGCCCGGCTCAGCCCGGCTTTCTCTCCCCTCACCCAGGTCAGTGGCTATCTCAATCTGCTGGCCAACACCATAGACAACTTCACTCACGGGCTGGCTGTGGCTGCCAGCTTCCTTGTGAGCAAGAAGGTGAGTGGGGGTTGGGGCGGGAGGGGCCCAGGCAGTTCTGATTGATGGTGCCCGTGTTGACCAGTTGGCTCTACCTCCAAAATAGGTCCCCAGTCTATCTACTTCTCGCTCCCTCCACAACCAACACCCTCATCTCAGCCTCCAGCACTCCCTGTGGCTCTTCTGGAGGCAGCCTTCTTTTGCCCCAAGCCCCTGGTCTGTTCTCCTTGCTGCAAACACTCCTTGTTGGAACATGTGTGCAGTTCGCCATCTGTACACATGCCTCTGCCAGGCTGCCAGGCTTAGCCCCTGCCTGCTTCTAGATGCTTCTTCCCCACTTCCCCCGCTGTACTCTGGCCCCAGTGGTCTAGCTGAGCTCTTTCCCCCATCATGGCCTCCACCTCACACTATTCATCTGCCTGGAATGTTCTTCCTCCCACTCTTTGAACCACTGGCTCCTCATCCTTCAGGCCTCAGCTTAAATGCACTTCCTCAAAGAGGCCTTTGCTGATCCCTCATCTAAATTAGGCCCCCGTTACTCATGCCCCATGGCACCCAGTTCATCCTTTCCCCCACAGCAGCTGTCACAGTGTGTAGTCACACAGTTCTTTGTGTGTTTATTCAATCCTTGCCTCTTCCCTCCAGACTGTTAGCTTCATGAAGGCAGGTTCTCTGTCTGTTTTATCCGCTGCTGTATTTCTAGTAGCCAAATGGTGTCCAGCCAGAGCACTCAGAGTAAATATTGGTAGAATGAGTGGACAGTGGGTGCCCTGGCCCTCGGCACAGACCCCAGACTCCCCTCCCTGCAGATCGGGCTCCTGACCACCATGGCCATCCTCCTGCACGAGATCCCCCATGAGGTTAGTGCCAGAGGGTTTCCATGGTCAGCAATGTGGGCATGGCGCTTGTTGGGGGGCTTTGGGATGGGACTGCCCGCCAGTGGCAGGTTCGGGAGCTGCACTTCGGAGGCCTGAGCCCAGCACCAGGCTGTAGCCACCTTCTCAGCTGTGCTCCAGCTTCCTTGGGACTGGGGTCCCAGCGAAGGGGATGTGGGCTGGGGGGCCCAGCGGCAGGGCTGGTGCAGGGGGATTGGTGTCCACACCTGAGGCGCTCAGGGGGTCCAGCCCCACTGGGGCCCAGAGTGATCAACTGGACCTCCCCTCAGGTGGGCGACTTTGCCATCCTGCTCCGGGCCGGCTTTGACCGATGGAGCGCAGCCAAGCTGCAGCTCTCGACGGCACTGGGGGGCCTGCTGGGTGCCTGCTTCGCCATCTGTACGCAGTCCCCCAAGGGAGTAGGTACGGGCGTGGTGGGTGGTGGAGGCAGTGGCGGTCCGCAGAGGGGCCCACAGCCAAAGGGCACAGCTGCCCTGCCCTGGTGTCCAGGCCGGGTTCTGCCCTGTCTGCCCTGCGGGGGGTGGGGTGCAGTCCACACGGCTCCCCTGGGCCCCCAGCCAGTCAGGACTTCTCCCTGCTATAGAGGAGACCGTGGCCTGGATCCTGCCCTTCACCTCTGGCGGTTTCCTCTACATCGCCCTGGTGAATGTGCTGCCTGACCTCCTAGAGGAAGACGACCCATGGTGAGTGACCCCCCCTGGGCCTGCCACACGCAGAACCCTTAGGGGCTCGAGGGGGAGGAGCATCCGGCTTCTGCCTCCTCCCCTCAGCCAGTGCCACCCGCTGAGCCCTGGCCCCCTCTCCCCACAGGCACTCCCTGCAGCAGGTGCTTCTGCTCTGCACGGGCATTGTGGTGATGGTGCTGTTCTCAGTCTTCATTGAGTAACCATTCCTGATGCCCCGCCCCCCGCACAGCAATAAGAGACTCGGATTCACTCTGTGACCGTGTGTGAGGCAGAGAGGGCGAATGCCCGTGAGAGCGAGCCTCCGACCAGAGGATGATGTGCGTGTGTGTGTATGTATGTGCATGTGTGACCAGAGGTGTGTGCGAGACCAACACTGTGATCCCTCGTGCGCTGGGCCCAGGACCTAATGCCCGCGCCTCCCGCAGCCATGCTGTGGTCCTCTCCTTGCCACTCTGTCATCTTGCACTTCCCGGAGTGAGCAGTGAGGAACAGCAGCACCGGTCCCAAGCAGAGGCTCTCCCCACTGGGACCCCAAGAGGAGTGAGAGCAGCTGAAGGAGCTCAGGGCTGCAGGAAGCCCCGAAGCTGTCTCCTGCTGGGGCCTCATGGGTCCCTGGCCTGAGGGAGTTAACCCCTCTGCTCACGCGCCCAGCCCTGGGCAGCCAGGGGCAGAGGCTGGGGCGTCTTCTCTCTGCCACGTTCATTGTGCTGGCCCTTCCTTCACCAGCTCTAAGGCCAAAGAAAGGAGAGGCAGGTGCTCATAGCCCCCAGCCCCACTCAGCACTGACAGTCCTGTCCCTCCCAGCGTGGAGCTGGGAGATGCTTCCTAAGACCTTTTCCTCACGGCTGCCTGCCCTGGGCCAGCTCCCGTTCCCCCAGTGAATGCTCCCTGGCAGCGCCAGCAGCTCTCGCCACCTCCAGCTGCCAAACAGCAGCCTGCAGGGCAGCACGCAGCCCCGGGCCAGAGAGGCCTCCCAGTCCAGCTCAGGGATGCTCACGCCAGCACAGGGTCCGGGCAGATGCTCTGGGGGTGGGAAGAGAGTCAGCCATGGCTGCCTCCCCTCCCCTTTTCCTGTCCCACTGCGGGTGGGGGTGCAGTGGGGGTGGCGCGGGCTCCACGTTGTCAGCGCTCAGGAATGTGCTCTGGGAGAATGCTGAAGCCATAATCCCCAGCTATTTCCCTTGGCTGACGCCCAGGTACTCAGCTGGCCCACTGCATGGCCAGACTCCAGCCCTGCTGCTCGGCCCTGGGAAGTGGCCATCAAGGGGCTCTGAATGGTTTTACAGCAGTTTTGCTGTGGTTCCGTTTGTATCTGTAAATACCTGTTCTATAGATGAGATGCAAATAAATATTATACACAAACCGGCTGGCTCTGTTCGGCACACCAGAGGCCAGGGTCCAGCAGGGCTTTCCTGGGCCCCGTGCCCCAGCCAGGCTGGCTGCTGTGCAGGCCCAGCTCCCGCTGGCCGCCCTGCAGTCTCCACAGGCACCCCCACCCCACCACTCCCCAGCCCTTCTGCTTCGTGCTCATCTCTGAACCGTTACCCTCGTGGTGCGTCTCAGAACAGGGTGCCGCATTTCACGTTTCCCTGGCGTGTTTTGTTTTTAGCTTTCTATCCCCGTCAAGCAAGCCTGGCACTATGCTGCTGTAGCCCATGTCACACCAAGGGCTGGGTCCTCATCTTATAGACCCACAAGCTTTGTCCCAGCCTGCCCCTGAGTAGTTTAACCAAGGAAGGGAGCTCCATCCCCAAAGTCATCTCCCAGTTTGGCCTCAATGAAATTAGTTTTCATTAACAAGAAAGAAAAGAAATACAGGATCCTTATTCTACACCCCACAGCCTCACCTCCTCTGAATGTGCTGGATGTAAAGACAGCATCAGGCACCGGGGGGCACTACTTCCCCGCAGTGCTATTAGGAAAAAGTCCTAAGTGCTATTAGGGAAGTGGAGTCCTAGTCTCTCCTCTCCAAGCCAACCAGGACAACTTTCAGTAGCCTCTTGGCTGAGAGCAGCATGTCTGCGCCACGTCAGAGTCTGGTACACAGGCTGTGAAGCCCAAATGGGCTGCATCCTCAGCTGAGATGCTTGGCTCTCAGTATCTTATCAGCAAAAAGGGATCCGCTTCACCTGTCTGTGACATACCCAGGACCTGGTGGGTCCAGGCCTGAAAGAACTAAGTAGGGAACCCAGGGCTGTCTCGCCAGCCCCCACCCTGACCTCAGCAGGCACTGGGGCTCCTAGGTGTGCCGAACCCCTGCTGGGTGGCAGACACACATGCAATCGTGGCACTCAGCCTTCTGAGGGAGGCAGTGGGACCCCATTTAGGGATGAGCGAGCCAAGGTGGGGGTGAAAGTAGTGCCTACAGGTTCACTTGCCACGGCCAGGTGAATGCCCCGACTGGTTAGAAGAGGGACTAGGGAATGCAGGAGTGGGGGCAGCTGAGCCCAGGGCAGGGGACAGAACCAGCACACTTCAGAGGCTGTGCTGGGGCTCCTCGGGTAGGGGGTGGGAAGTCAATAGGAACACCAAGGAGAGCGCAATGGGGGTGCACCTTGGAAGGCCAGCCCGGAGGTGGTGGACTAGAGGGGAGAGACTCAGAGATGGGACAGAGCTGAGCCCTCCCGACAAGCCTCCTTGAGGGAGGGGACTAGGGAAAAACAGGGTATAGGGGCTTTGGGACTGAGGAAAAAGGATGTAGGGGCTTTTGCCAGAGGGCAAGTGAGAGCTGAAAGAGTTCTGAAGGGCTGTTTCCTTGAAAGGCCATTCAGGGGTACAACAGCACAGGGGAAAGCAGACAGGCTTTCTTCTCAGCCCTGGGTTTGAATCCCAGCGATGCCACCTAAGACTGTGCAATCTTGGCCCAGCTGCTTAAATGCATCTATAAAATATAGTGAGGCTCCCCTACTGGTGGTTATTGAGATGACGAGATAAAACTAGGCACAAGGCGCATAGTGCACACGGCCCAGACTAAGCCCTTGACGAGATAAAACTATGCACAAGGCCCATGGTGCACACGGCCCAGAGTAAGCCCTCGATGAATGGTAAACCACACTAAGTGAACCACAACCAGGAAGGCTGGGAGACAGGAGGACCAGCGAGATCCTCACAGAAACTGTGACAGGATCTAGGGCCCGACAGGGAGTGGGGCTGACGGCAGAATGGGGGGTGGGGGAGAACACAGCATAGCCAAAGGTTAGGCCTGGAAGGGCTCTCAGAGTGGATCTTGCTCAACGTTCATTTTTCAGCCAGAGAAAATGGGCCAAAAGAGCTCACGGGGACATGTGGAGAAACAGGAGGTCAGGGGGCCAGGAAACAAGGGAGGAGTCCTAAGGAGCAAAGACCCAGGGCCTGGCTTTACGAGGAGGCAAGGCCGAGGGCCAGAGCACCGACATGCAGAAAGGAGAGAAAGGCTGACCTGTCCAGGCCCTTCACGCTAGAGCCGCAGCGCCACAACCTCTAATGCTCAGCGGTGGGGCAGGGAGGGGAGAGGGGCTGGAGGGACACGTGAGGGAGGCCAGAGGACCCCAGGCGACAGCTGCAGACAGCTGCAGCACGCGCCCACCCCTCCCCGAGGGCCTCACCCTGACAACTGGTTCGAGGCCCATGGCTGTCCTGGGTTTCCAGGCAGCCGCACCTGGGGAAGGGGCCTCCTGCATATGCCCCACTCTTCCACCCAGGGCCCAGGGGTGAGACAGACAGGTGGCAGGGACCCGAAACCATCTTTATTACGAAGTTTAACCAGCCAGAGTCCAGGGAGCAGGCGTGGCGGGCGACCCCCTAGGCGTAGTACTGCAGGTTGGCTTTCTTCTTGGCCTGCACCTCCAGGATGCCCTCCATGTAGTCCTCGTGGGTGAGCTCCGTGGCGCCCCTGCGCAGTGCGATCATGCCCTGCACCAGGACAGGCAGGCTCGAGGGTGCCTCTCTGCACCCTGGCCCGGCTCCTGAGGCCTCAGCCTTCTCAGCCTCTTCCCCTCAGCAGTCTATACCAGACAAACGCCCCTGTCCTGTCCAGGGAAGGGAAGCAAGAAGATACGAAGCACCCACCCACCCACCTCACCCTGCCACTCACCGCCTCCACACACACGGCCTTGCACTGGGCCCCGTTGAAGTCATCCGTACAGCGGGCCAGCTCCTCGTAGTTCACATCAGGACTAGGGGAGGACGGACATCACAAGGCTCAGCTCCTTATGGGGAGGGGGCGGGAGGAGCAGGTGTCCTCCCACAGTCCCCCATCAAGCAGCGAGGGCAACTCACCCTGTGACCATAGGTAAGTCCCCTCCCCACTGTGCCTCGTTCTCTTCTCGGTACAAGATGGGGAGAGGAAAGGATGTAGGGCAAAGCAGGTTAGACCAGGTTAGTTCTAGTGTCTCCTGAGCTCCAGCCTTCTAGAAAGCTGCACCTGAGACTCCAGGGACTGATTCAGCCTGACGCAGGGGAGCAGGAGGTCGTGGACATAAAGATGGCCCTCTCCCCTCTCCTGAGCAGCGCAAGCCGTCCATCAGCACAGCACTGCTGCTGCCACGTCCTGTCTCACGTGCAAGCACTGTGCCTGATGTTGCCACAACCCCATGAGGTCAGTGCCATCAGCCCCACGGCCCAGATGATAAAATTCAGGCTTAGAGAGGTTGCGCCACCTGCTGAAGGTCACACAGATCCGACCCCAGGTCCATCTGGCCTCCAGCTGGATTTCCCTGGGCCATGTTGGACTGTGCTGATCTGCTGAAGTGGGGGAGGCCAGGAAACTGGGGGCCTCTGGGCTGTGTGCCTTCCAATCATGGGGGAGGAGTGGGGGTGGATTCCAAGGAGGAGAGCACCCAGAATTAGAGCCTGGGCCCCAGCAAGATTCTATCTCAGGCACCTGGGGAGAAATGGAGGCTGGCGTTTGGAATAGTGTGTGTGAACGGGAGGTGGAGAGAGGTGGGCGGAGACCTGGGGAAGCCTAGCACAGAGAGAAGAGATAGAGACCGCTCTGCTGCTGCCCCTTCGGGTCTCAGCGCCTTGCTGTGTCCTCGCTTACCTGACGTTCATCTTTCGGGAGTGGATCTGCATGATTCTGGCCCGGGCCTCCTCGTTAGGCATCGGGAACTCGATCTTGCGGTCCAGGCGGCCTGAGCGGAGCAGGGCGGGGTCCAGGATGTCCACCCTATTAGTGGCTGCAATTACCTGAGCAAGGGGAGAGGCAGCACCTTGAACTGAGGAGGACGGTGCACAGACAGGCCAGTCACGGCCAAGACAGGCAGGGAGGCAGCCCACAGTCCAGGTGAAATAGCAGGGGATGTTCTAGACAGACCCCAATTCTAATTCTAGCTGCAGGAACTAGGTGACCGAGAAGGTCCCGACCTCTAAGCCCCATGTCCAGCATCTGTAAAGCGATGACAATACCCACCTTGACTTGGGTGTTGGGCTGGAACCCATCCAGCTGGTTCAGGAGCTCCAGCATCGTCCTCTGCACCTCCCGGTCCCCAGCCTTCTCACTGTCAAAGCTGCGGCAGACAGGAGGCCAGGACACTGATAAAGCCACGGCTCGGGCAGAGCCCTCCCCTCCTCCAACCACTGGAAGCCCAACCCAACCCGACCAGGGTGGGAAAAGTCTTGCTCAACTTGTGGCCCCCGGCCCAGAGACAGGCACAGAAAAGGTGTCAGAGACCAGACAGGCTCGTAGGATCAGGTGCCGGGCTGAGGATAAAACAACAAAACCAGCCACTGCCTGGGCTATGCCCCGATGAACATGCCATTACAACCTGAGCTAAAGCTTAGAACACAGGGATCCGGCCCAGACTCAGTGCATAAGGGGGAGCCCAGGCAGGCCTCCCTGAGGAGGTGTCCCTCAGGCTGAGATCTGCAGGCTGAAAACACATCGGCTGGGCAACCAACCAATGGAGAACAGGAGAAAACAAATAGCACATTCCAGAGAGGGAACAGCAGGTGCAAAATCTCTGCCACCACAGAGCCAGAGTGGGCCTGCAAACCGAGGGGACACTGTGGAGGGAATCCAGAGGGAGGGGGAGGCAGGGGCAGGGACGGGATGAGGCTGGAGGGGAGCAGAGGCAGCCACACAGAGGGCCTTGCAGGCCATGGCAAGCCCAGCATTTATCCCAAGGAGCAACGGGAAGGCCCAGAAAGGGTCTTAAGTAGGATCGGTTTGTGTGACGGACTGTAGGTGCATGTGAGCGAAGTGACCAGGTTTCTGTTTTGAAAGGAACGTGCTGGCACCTGTGAGGAGAATGGATGGTCAGGGAAAAAGAAGAGAAGCAGGGAGGCTAGTTTGAAGAGAATTTAAGAAGTAGAACCACAAGAGTAGAGCTGCCACTGTCCGGGGGGAGGAGGGGACAGGGTGGGAGAGTTGGAATTGAGAACAATGCCCTTGGTGGTACCAAGCATCCCCTTACCGCTTGGTGCCGATGGCATCCAGCTCATCAATGAAGATGATGGACGGAGCTTTCTCCTTGGCCAGGGCAAAGGCGTCCCGGACCAGCTTGGCACCATCCCCAATGAACATCTGCACCAGCTGGGGGCCAGCCAGCTTCAGGAAGGTGGCCTGGGGTGGGGGAACGGTAACAGTCAGGCCAAAGGCACCACCAGAGGCCTCCAGAGACCCTTTGAGCCCGCAGAGCTCAGCTCCCACCCACTTCCTCCTCATCCCTCCCACAGCACTCACCTTGGTCTGTGCAGCACAGGCCCGAGCCAGCAGGGTCTTCCCTGTCCCCGGGGGCCCATACATCAGCACCCCCTTTGGAGGCTGGATCCCCAAGTTCTCAAACTTCTCCTTGTGGTTCATTGGCAGGACAATGGCCTCCACCAGCTGCCAGGAAGAAATCCTGGGTGAGGAGAGTGAAGACCTGAGGGTTCCTACAGCCCAACTTTTTTTTAAAATAATTTTATTTGACTTTCTAAGGTCTTTCCATCTTGCTTTTTTTTTTTTTGCTGAGGAAGATCTGCCCTGACCTAACATCTGTTACCAATCCTCCTCTTTTTGCTTGAGAAAGATTTGCCCTGAGCTAACATCTGTGCAATCTTTCTCTATTTTGTACGTGGGTCACCGCATACGGCATGGCCACCAACAAGTGGTGTAGGTCTGCACCTGGGAACCAAACCCAGGCTGCTGAAGCAGAGCACACTGAACTTAACCACTAGGCCATAAGCCAACTTTTAATGGCTTCAACGCCTATCTCCAACCTTCCTACTCTAATTCAGGGACAGTGCCCTCTCCTTCCCCCACATAAAGAGGACACAGAACGCTCTCTCCCACCAAAACTAGCTATACGGTCTCTCCAGGAACAGCAAGATATGCTAGAAAGACAATGGGCGAAGAACCAGGAGCCTGAGTTCCAGTCCTGGCTCTGGCCCTAACCTTCTGTGACTCTGGGCGAGTCACTCAATCTCTCTGGATCTCAGTCTCCTAAACCGTTTCATGGCACCCTCCTTGCCTCCCTACGACGCTATGAGGATAAGAGGCACACTGGGAGAAGAGCTCTGGTCAGTGAAGGAGAGAAACACAAAAGGCTGCCGAGGCTGCTGGTGGCTGCCGTGCCTCCCTCACCTCCTGAATCTGCTTGTCCAGGCCCCCGATGTCACTGTATTGCTCTGTGGGCCTCTCGTCCACCTCCATGGCCTTCACCCGCGAGTCGTACTCTGTGGGCAGGGTCTCCAGGATCAGATAGGAGTCTTTGTTCACACCCTGGGGACACAGCACGAAGCCTTCAGATTTGTCCCAGCTCAAGGCCTACCTAACTGGCTGGGTGACGGGTGTCTGTACAGTGAAAGGACAAATATAGGACTGGGCAACGCAAGAATCAAAGAGCAGGTCGACAGGATCAGACTCTCCGGGCTGCTCTGCCGAGATTCAGGGCCAACAGTGACCTGGGTGTGGGGCAGGGGGTCAGCTAGTCAGTGGGAGAAACCTCACTGGCAAAGCCCTGCCTGGGCCCAGGGACACCACTCACCACCAAGTCTCCTGGCTTCAGCTTTTCAGCATCCACCAAGCCAATCACAGGCAGGAAGTATGTCTGTGGGAAAGATTCCAGGTGCAGCCTCAGTTACTGCCCCCAGGAAGGCTCGCCAGTCCTGTCCCATATCTACCCCTCACCCTCTTCAGCTCTTCTATCACCTGAGCCGCCTCACCTGGCGTGTAGAGGTTTTGATCACTGCACACTTGCCCTTCCTCTGGGAGTCCAGGTCAATATTGGCACCATCCTCCTCTTGGTCGTTGGGATCAACATCCAGAAGCTGGGAAGGGAAAAAGCTCAGGTCGAGAAGCCCTGCTCAGCCCCCTGAACTCCCCAGAGCCCAGCGCTTCCTGGGCCAAGACAGTCCCAACACTCGCAGGGGCCCTAGGAGAAGGTGAGCCCTAGCCATTCCTGCCTCACTCCTCTGACTAGCCCTCAGCCCAGCAAAGGTGCGGCTGACAAGCCAGGGGACTGATAAAATCTGTTTAGGTGTTGCTTCTCTGCACAGACAGCATCCACTCCTGAGGAAGAACAACCACTAGAAAAGGAGGCATCTGAGGCTTCTGCGGCCTTTTTCAGGCCCTGCATATCCCCCTGGAAATGCACACTAGAGAGGGAGCCCTAGGAGATGTAGCTCTCAAACGCAACTTGGGCCTCAAAGCTTCCACCCACTCTTTCCCCAATGGCCCCAGCGGAGGCTGCCTCCAAGCCCTGCCGACCCCACTCTTCCCCTCCACGTACACACACACCTCGATGACGTTGGAGACAAGGTACGGCAGGGTCTTGTTCACTTTGATTTTCTCACTGTTCTCTTTGATCTTGTCCTTCATGGCCTGGAGCTCATGGGTGACCCGCAGCACTTCACTCTTCATGATCTGGGGGGAGGGCGAGTGGAAGTAACTGCTCAGCCTGGGCTCAGCTTCTCCTGGGGCTGGTCAGGTCCAGGCTGCCCCGGGGGACCCTCCTGCGTGGGTTCACTCAGCTCTATGGCTCTCTGAAGGCTGAGCCTGACTGTGACCACGTCCAGCAGAGGTCAAGACAGGAGGCCAGTCTGGGAACCTCCTGGTGAAGCAGTTGTAGCAGAGGAAAAAGAGCGGGACTTTGAGTGAAGCACATGTACCTTTTAGGTTCTGCCTCTTAAGGGCTGGGTACTCCCCCACAGTAAAAAAAAAAAAACTCTCTGAGCCTCAGTTTCCCCATCTGTAAGATGGGGATTTCCTAAAAGAAGGATTCTCAAAAGGAATAGTTAAACATGGCATTGATGATTCCCCCTCTCAGACCGGGTCTCCCACCACCCTGTCCCTTTTCTGGTCCTTTTTAAGGCTGCGTTTTCTTTTCTCTTTTCCTGGTTCGAGGAGGAAACTGCAGTCCCCATGCCTCCCCTGGGGAGGTCGAGAACGACGTGAGAGGCCGCGGGGATCGCCAGGGCCTGCCCTGAGGGGGCTCCACTGCCCACCTTGATCTCACTGTCCAGCAGCCGTGTGCGCTGGATAATCTCTTCTGTGGACATCTTGAGCACCTCCTCCCCGATGCCATCTTGCTGTTAAAAAAAAAAAAAAAAAAAAAAAAACTCAGGGCAGGCATCTCGCTTTCTCCGAGCCCACTCACAGCCTCGGCTGCCCCGCCGATAAAGCCAGAATGAAGGAGTCGGGACCCTTACCCACATCCCAAGCAGCCCCGACCCCAGGACCAGGCCAGACTTTGACCCCCAGCCCCCTCCTCCCCTCCCGCCAAGGGCGTCTCCCCGCTGGTCCCGACCCTAGGACCCCCTACTCTCCCAGCTCGGACCTCAGCCTCATCCCACACGGTCGCCATCTTCTCCTGCCGAGTCACTGGGCTCTAGAGTTTCGACAGCAGATTCATTTCCTGGAGGAGAAGACCGAAGATAGAACTGGGCAGAAGCCGTGATAGGAGATTAATACTGTCTTTCTTAATGCCTGTTCCTGACTAATGGCAGACCTCTTTCTCCAAACCCTGACTCCTGACCGAATTAACTCCTGCCGCCTTGTCACAGCGAATCTGCTTCTCCGATTTCAAAGACGAAGCTCGGGCCACAGGCCCCGCCCCCGCGGCTCCTGAAACGTTCCCGCCCTCGTCCTGGGTATGCCGGGCGCCAGGGGTGGATGCGTTACAGGCCGGCGCGCGCAGCGGGGCGGGGCCTGGATGTAAAACCGGAAGGGGTGGGAGAAACAACGGGAGCCGCGAGGGCCCGTGGGAAATGTAGTCTTAATCTCGCGGGTAAGTGAAAGGGCGCTTTGGAAGCAATGATTCAACCTCCGAATGTGGCCCCCGTTAGGAATCATGGGATTCGCACAATGGCTCTGCCTCCCGTAAACCGTAAACTACATACGCCAGTCGTGTGCAAAGGGCCAAAAAAAGGGCATGACACCTCAGACTGCATTTTTATAATTAATATTTATTATAAGTACAAGCTGGCCACCCAGGGTTCCTGGAGAGAATCGTTAACCAGTTTTAAAGATAGAAATCTCTGCTGCCACTAACTTCACAGCAGGCACCCCAGAACTGCCCACGTGGGAAGAACTCAAGTGACAATCAGCCGATACAATTGAAAATATTATGACTCACGTCTGTGATGGTTTCTTTTCATCTCATTGAGAAGGGCAGATCACTTTGGATCATATGAGACTCGTACCTGTGTCCTCTGCCCTGGAGCATCTCTGCTTATCACTCTGAGGTGACGTCCAGGGCCCCCCTAAAATGAACTTCATGTAAGCCACGTAGCTTATATTTTAAGTCAAACCATCGCAGATACCCGCTAAACTTGGTGAAAATCTGTCCGGTGTTTTTTGTGGAATGCGGTTGAAGGCATTTCATTTGCAGCTGCTCGCTTAGGCTGACAAAGCACCCCCGTGGGTAGCAGCATTTACTCCATCCCCTCAACAGCCCTGCCCTGTGGACAGATTGAATTATCAGTCTCAGTGTTAGATAAGGATGGGGGATCAGAGAGGTTAAGTGACTTGCCCAAGGTTGTCCAGTAAGTCAGTGTCAGCACTTGGGCTACTGACCCCAAATTCACACTTATCAGAGTTGCCTGATAGGAGTCAAGAAGCCCAGATGAGGAAGGAGCTGTCCTGTCTGTGCTGGTCCCACCACACCCGGGACAGGTGGGTCCTGTTCTGGGACCTACATTTGGAGATCCCAACAAATAGGAATATGTTATAGAAAGTCTCCAGCCTGGGCCGGTGATGGGTGGTGGCAATCTCTCCCTGACCAAACCTTAGACAGGCTCCTCTGAGCCCTCTTTTCCACTAGTCCTGGTCATTGGGCCCTGTCCTCAGCCTGCCTAGCCTAGTTTTAGCAAAAATCCTGTTAAGTCAGTTTATCGAGACCCCCTCTCCCTTGATATCAGATCAAGTTCCTCATCCCCCACCTTTGATATATAAATCCTTGGCCTGCCTTTAGCAGGAATACTGTTAGGCTAGTTTAACAAGAATCTCCCTCCTCTGATGTCTCCTCTTAGTAATTTTTCATCTATTGACCCCCTTACTCTGCTCGTTGGCGATAAATCCCCAGCTGTCTTTGCTGTATTCGGAATTGAGTTCTGTTCTATACTGAATTCTTGTTCCTTTATTGCAATAGTACTGAATAAAATCCGTTTTTACTGCCTTGAACTAGTGTATGGCTCTATTTCTTTTTAATAGTGTTATGGAACCTGAAGTGAGTTTGCTCACCCATCACGCAGCAAGCCAATCTCTTACACTGGGTGTAGTGGAAGAAAGTAGGAATCGTATTGCAAAGCACTGAGCAAGGAGAATGGATAGCTAACGCTGTAATCCGGAACTCCCCGCAAAGCCATAAGCAAGGGTTTTTATTTAGGGTTTTAGGTAGGGGAAGGAGAGCATGTGGCCTTGGAGGCTGAAATTCTAACAGTCTTCCGCGTAGGCGCAACTGTCCTACGTGTTGCATGCGGTGGATTTTTAGTCTGTGACTCTAAAGTTTACACTCGGTCATTTTAGCTTCTCAACGCTCCTGCGAGATGCTTAGTCAGGCTGGGGGGTGGGGGGCGCTGTCAGCAAGTTCCTCTCTTATCAGCCATCCTCCTGCTGTTCTGCAAGGCAAGCTCAGAAACTTTGGTTATTTTGTTTCCCATGTTAACCTTGTGGGTACATGGCACAGTTTCACCCTAATCCAGGGAAATTTTAACTCCTTCATCCTCAGTTTCAATAGCAGATACTGACAAGAGTAGTCTGGTGCTCAGACTCAGTGAGCAGACCAGATGGGGGCTTCCTTTATGTCCAAGAGATGGCTAAGGAAAAGAGCCGGACTCAGCCTCAGCGCGTCCAGAAGTGGAAAGAACTAGGACTCTACTAGCAGGAATTTCAGGGAGACTTATTTCGGTCAATTCTTAAGTCCAAATTCCTTCTGAAATGGAAGAAGCTGCCCCAGGAGGCAGTGAGCTCCCTATCATAGGAAAAGGGAAGGCAAATGTGGGACCACCACCTGGTGAACGCTTATAGAGGAGACTCCTGAAAGGGATGGAGAAGGAGGATTGGCCCATGAGGCATTTCAAGGACTTCTCTAGGCTTAGAAAACAAATGACAGGCCAGAATGACAGAGATTGATTACCTTGGGAGTCTACTCCTATAAGGAGCAGGGATGTCTTAGGGGAGATAGGAGAACAGTTAATGAAGGTTCAGGCTGCTCAAGAAATCAAAGAAGTACCAGGAGGTCAGTCCCAGCAGGGAGCTCAGAGCCTGGGGCAGAGTGTGTCCTCAGGGATTGGGACCTCTGGCCCATCCGGGCCTCTAGAGAGGAGAAGAGATGTAAGCCAGGCCTATAGCAGGGTGGGGCAGGGGGTCCTGGGAGCCAGGACCTTCATGTGTCAGTCCCGAAGCCCTCCCTGCCCCAAAAAGACCAGGTCAAGTCCTCTTGCTCTTTCCCACGGCTCCCGTGCTTGCCTCTCGGGACACTGACTAGACACATCTGCTGTGATGATCTGGTGGTCTGTCTCGCCCTTCCCTGGATTATAAACTCCATGAGCACATGTATTTGATTTGTTCATCACGAGTCCCCAAGGGCCTAGGAAAGTGCCTGGCCCACAAAAAATATTTTCAAATGAAAAATTAATTAAATCCCAAATCACAGCTGGACAATTTCCTTGCTGAAGCCCCACCCTCTCATCCCTGAGCATTCCCTTAAGCCAGGCCCAGCAAGTCTCAGCCCCTGGTGGGGAGAGAAACAAAACACCAAAGGCTTTACTCTGGGTCCTTCCAGTTGCTCAGGTCAAAACCTTGGAGTTGATGAAAATAGTAAGTTGTTACATATTGAGGTATAGAGGAAGCCATGCTGGTTTAAATCTGATTTGGCCTAAAACTTTGTTTTTCCCAGAGCAGCCTGACTTATGGCCTGCCAAACATGCATTGTACATCTGCTTCAAAGATTTTCCCAAAGCAAAGAATGCACTCTTTAATTTTTTTTTTTTTTGAGGAAGATTGGCCCTAAGCTAACATCCATTGCCAATCTTCCTCTTTTTGCTGAGGAAGATTAGCCCTGAGCTAACATCTGTGCCCATCTTCTTCTATTTTGTATACGGGATGCCGCCACAGCATGGCTTGAGGAGCGGTGTGTAATGTCGACCAGGGATCCAAACCAGCAAACCCCGGGCCGCTGAAGTGGAGTGCGCGAACTTAACCACTACACCACTGGGCCAGCCCCAGAATGCACTCTTTAAAGATAGGGATGAATGTCTTCCTTTCTCTGATGCCAATACCAGCACTTCTTTGAAGATAAGCTTTTCTTCCCAGAGAACCAAGGTTAAGTTGCTATGTATGTGCTAAACTGCGGCAAAACATCTCCTTGTGACTTTCGGGGGGAAAATTGTATTCCTGTCATGCTTGATGTACGTTCTTTGTTCTGAAACGGTGTATAACCATGCTGTAAACCATGCTTTCTTCCCTGGTGGAGGTTGCACTTCCAGGCTAGTCCTCAGCTGGGGTCAATAAATATCACCGTATCTTTCTTTTTTTTTTTAAAGATTTTATTTATTCAGTTTTTTCCCCCCAAAGCCCCAGTAGATAGTTGTATGTCATAGGTTCACATCCTTCTAGTTGCTGTACGTGGGACTCGGCCTCGCGTTGGACGGAGAAGTGGTGCCTCGGGGCGCTCCCGGGATCCGAACCCGGGTCGCCAGCATCAGAGCGCGCGCACTTAACCGCTAAGCCACAGAGCCGGCCCCACCGTATCTTTCTTATCTATAGATTGATTATCGATTATTTGCGTCAACAGAGTCATCCTTGACTTCTCTCTCCATACACCACATCCAATCCACCAGAAAATCCCATTGATTCTACCTTAAACAAATATCTGGAATTCTGAATGATAAAATCTGAATCAAAATAATCCAGCGGAGGTGTGGAGCTGGGGGAGGAGGGTATAAATGAAACAAGATTGTCTATGTGCTGAGTATGGATCCTGTTAAGGCTGAGATGGAAATTCATCGTACTAGTCTCTCTATTTTTATTTTTTTGTGAGGAAGATCAGCCCTGAGCTAACATCCATGCCAATCCTCCTCTTTTTGCTGAGGAAGACCGTCCCTGGGCTAACATCTGTGCCCATCTTCCTCCGCTTTATATGGGATGCTGCCACAGCATGGCCTGACAAGCAGTGCATCGGTGCGCGCCCGGGATCCGAACCCGGGCCGCCAGCAGCAGAGCGTGCGCACTTAACTGCTACGCCACGGGGCTGGCCCCATCTCTATTTTGTATATATTTGAAATTTTCCAAAATAATATATTTTTTTATATATAAAAGGTGTACATTATATATTTTTTTTACATGTATATAAAATATGTATCTCCAGAATATGACACTTCTCACCATCCTCAGGGTCTATCACCCTGGTTCAAGCCAGCATCCCGTCTCACCTAGTTGACTGCAGGAACCTCTTCTACTCTAACTCTTTTGTCGTGGTTAATTTTATGAGTCAGTTTGACTGGGCCGTGGGGTACCCAGATATTTGGTCAAACATTTTTCTGGGTGTTTTTCTGTGAGGGTATTTCTAGATGAGATTAACATTTAAATCAGTAGACTGAGTAAAACAGATTGCCCTCTCTAATATGGGTGGGCTTCATCCAATCAGTCGAAGGCCTGAATAGAACAAGAAGGCTGACCCTTCCCCGAGATAGAGGGAACTCCTCCTGCCTGACTGCCTTGAGCTGGGACATAGGTCTTTTCCTGACTTTGGACTTGAATTGAAATATAGGCTCTTCTTGGGTCTTGAGCCTGCCAGCTTTCAGACTAGAATTTACACCATCAGTTCTCCTGGTTCTCAGGCCTTCTGACTCAGACTAGAATTAAACCATCAGTATTCCTGGGTTTCCAGCTTGCCGACTCACCCTGCAGATCTCAGAACTTGCCCACCTACATAATTGCATGAGCCAATTCCCTATAATAAATCTCTTTACATTTATTATATATATATTTATATATATAATCTCCTATTGACTTTGTTCCTCGGGAGAACCCTGACTGATATGCTTCCTAAAGTCTGTTATTTTGAAAAATGTTAAATATATTAAAAAGTTGAAACAATAGACAATGAATACCTGTATACCTTTCACTAGGATTCACCAATTGATTACATTTTGCCACAACTGCTTCGTGCGTGTGTTTTTCCGAACCATTTCAAAGTAAGTCGTGGGGCCAGCCTGGTGGCGCAAGCAGTTAAGTGCACGCACTCTGCCGCGGTGGCCCAGGGTTCGCCAGTTCGGATCCCAGGCACGCACTGATGCACTGCTTGGCAAGCCATGCTGTGGCAGCGTCCCATATAAAGTGGAGGAAGATGGGCACGGATGTTAGCCCAGGGCCAGTCTTCCTCAGCAAAAAAAGAAGAGAATTGGCAGATGTTAGCACAGGGCTGATCTCCTCACAAAATAACAAAAAAAAGTAAGTTGTAGACATCATGAGGCTTCACCTGTAAAAATTTCAGCCAGTGTCTCCTAAGAATAAAGCCATTCTCCTATGCAACTACGGTACATTTTAGTACAATATATTTCGCACCTAAGGAATTTAATATTGATACGATAATATCTAATATATAGTCCATATCAAAATTTCTTCAGTTATCCCCAAAACATCTCTTATAGCCTTTAAAAAAAAAAATCCAGTATCAAGTCAAGGATCACACATCGCGTTCAGTTGTCACGTCTCTTAGCCTCCTTTAATCTAGAACAATCCCCCAATCTTTTTTTTGGTCTTTCATGACACTGACATTTTTGAAGCATCCAGGCCAGTTGTCTTGTGTAGTCTGTTCTCAACGAGCAACCAAAGGAATTCTTTTAAAACCTAGTCAGAGCACGCCACTCCTCTGCTCAAAACCCCACAGCAGCTGCCCATCTCACTCAGAATACAGTCCTTGCAACGTCCCACAGGGCCCTGTGTGTTTTCAATCGCCCACAGTTTCCTCCAGGACCTCAACTCCCTCTCCCTTCCTCCTTGCTCAGGGTTCCAAGCCTCCTTGCTGCTCTGTGGCCAGACCAGTCTCGGACACTGTTCCCTTCTCCTGGAATGCTCTTTCTAGGATACTTTCTTGGTTCATTCCCTCACCTCCTTCCAGTCTTTGCTCAAATGCCTCCTTCTTATCCCGCCTTTTAATGCTGCAGCCTGCCCTCCCTGCCCCTCCCTACCCCGGCCCTGGCTTCCTTACCCCCTCTACTCTTTTTTTTAAATTATATATATATATTTTTTTTTTAAGATTTTATTTATTTATTTTTTCCCCCCAAAGCCCCAGTAGATAGTTGTATGTCATAGTTGCACATCCTTCTAGTTGCTGTATGTGGGACGCGGCCTCAGCATGGCCGGAGAAGCGGTGCGTCGGTGCGCGCCCGGGATCCGAACTGGGGTCGCCAGCACTGGAGCGCGCTCACTTAACCGCTAAGCCACGGGGCCAGCCCTAAATTATATATTTTTATTTTGAAAACAATCTCAAACCCAGAGAAAAGTTGCAAATACAATACAAGTAACTTTTTTCCTTGCACCATTTGAGAGCAAATTGCTGACCGGATACCACATCACCTCGAATGCTCAGGTGGGAATTTCCTACAATCCGGGTCATTTTCCTGCTTAACCACAAGACAACCTTCACAGGAGGAAGTTAACGTTGATGTGTTTCTACCATCTAGTCCTCAGGCCCCATTCAAGTTTCACCAATTGTCCCAATAACGTCCTTTACAGCAGAGGGATCCAGTCCAGAATCAAGACCAGACTCAAGTGTTGTATTTAGTTGCAGGCTTTAGTCTCTTCCAATCTGGAAACGTTTCTCAGTCTTTCCTTGGCTTCATGACCTTGACACTTTCGAAGACTACAGTTACTTTGTAGAATATTTCTGAATTCGTGTTTATCTGATGTTCCCTCATGATTCATCTTTGGCAGGAATAGCACAGAGGAGACGGTGAGGCTTTCACTGCATTGGTTCAGGCAGCACCTGATTTCATTGTGTCCCATTACTGGAGACGTCAGCCTTTCCCACTTGGTTAATCTGGTGTCTGCCAACCTTCTCCACTGTGAAGGTCCTCTCTCTTCCCCTTGAAATTAACAAGTATTTTGTGGGGAAGCTCTTTGGAACTATGTAAATATCCCATTCTTCATCAAATTTTTAATTTATTCATTTATTTATTTACATCAGTATGGATTGTTGTATTATCCAATAAAATCATTGCTATGGACTGAACGTTTGTGTCCCCCAAAAAGTCACATGTTGAAGCCCTAACCCCCAAGGTGATGGTATTTGGAGATGGGACCTTTAGGAGGTAATCAGGGTTAGTTTAGGTCACAAGGGTGGGGTCCTCATAATGGGATTAGTGGCCTTATAAGAAGAGGAAGAGATATCTCTCTGTCTCTCTCTGTGTCTCTCTCTCTCTCCTCCCAACCACAAGCACAGAGAAAAGGACACGTGAGAACACTGTGAGAAGGTGGCCGTCTACAACCCAAGGAGAGAGTCCTCACCGGATGCCAACCCTGCTGGGATCTTGATCTTGCACTTCCAGCCTCCAAAACTGTGAGAAAATAAATTTCAGTTGTTTAAGCCACCCAGTCTATGGTATTGTGTTATGGCAGCCTGAGCTGATGAGGACAATCGTTGTTTTTTTTTTTTTGGTGAGGAAGATTAGCCCTGAGCTAACCTCCGTTGTCAATCCTCCTCTTTTTCCTGAGGAAGATTGGTCCTGGGCTAACACCTGTGCCCAACTTCCTCTTACTTTATACATGGGACGCCTGCCACAGCATGGCTTGATAAGTGGTGCGTAGGTCTGTGTCCGGGATCCAAACCTGCGAACCCTGGACTGCTGAAGCAGAGCGCGCAAACTTAACCACCACGCCACTGGGCTGGCCCTGAGGACAATTATTATTAATCATTATTAATGGGACAGTGGGAGCCCATTCAAGCTGGTTCCCGTGTCCTTTAGAGTTATTCTCACCATTCTTTCAGCTTCCTTTGGTTTCTGACACATGATATTCCAGGCTCATCTTATACTCTCCCTGGTCCAGGCCTAGCACCAGCCATTTCTCCAAAGAGACTTGGTTCCTTTTAGTGGAACGTGGTACTTAGAAGCCAAGATCTAGGGCCAGCCCCGTGGCTTAGCGGTTAAGTGCGTGCGCTCCACTGCTGGCGGCCCGGATTCGGATCCCGGGCGCGCACCGATGCACCGCTTCTCCGGCCATGCTGAGGCCGCATCGCACATACAGCAGCTAGAAGGATGTGCAGCTATGACACACAACTATCTACTGGGGCTTTGAGGGGAAAAAATAAATAAATAAAAAAATCTTTAAAAAAAAAAAAAAAAGAAGCCAAGATCTAGGTGCTGGACGTGCTCATTGCTACTGGCATGTCACTCCCAGGCCAGTGCACACATGCACGCGTGCACACACACACACACACACACACACGTTTGTAACTATATTTATTTCTCTATTTAGCTATATATTTTGAAATCCAGGAGTTCATACTGATCCCTACAATTCCAGTTCAATACCACAGGGTCCCTTCTGGTTTTCTCCCTTTTCTTATTTGTAACTCTCTTCTTCAATAGTGACCCAGTTCCCATTACCCTTCACCTCTTTACTTATTTGATCAATATCCTCTGTGTAACCAAGTTCTCATTGCACTCCCTTCCATGCACAGATCCTTCTCCACTCCATCTTTGCTCGAACGCCCCACGTGCATGCCCTGTTCACTCCACTCAAGCTCTGACACCTCACACCTCACCTTCCCCAACTTGGATGCCTCCTTATTCTGCTTAGGCGCCAAAGACCCATGCCAGGCTGCCCTCCTTACCCGGCTTGGTCTCTGACATTCTGCACTGGGCCGCACCACACCCACCACCACCACGTGGATGCCCACCTTACTTTGCTCAGGCTCCAGATCCTGGTGCTACGCCTTCCTCCTCCGGGGTGTCCTCAGCACCCTGCTCTGACTCTGACACACCGCACCAGGCTGCCCTATGCATAGACACCCTCCTCGCCCTGTTCAGGCCCCAGCTCCCAGACCACACATCTGCGTGGACGTCCTCTTCGCCTTGCTTGGCTCCAATACCCAGCCCCAGGCCTTGCCCTTGAGTGACCTCCTTTCTCATCCTACTTGTTCTCTGACACTTCAGGATGAGGCACCCATATGTGTGGACACCTTTCTCTCTCCACGCAGCCTCTATCTGCCCCCACTAGGGCTTCCCCTGTGTGGACATCACCTCACCCTGCTTGGGTTCCAACACCCCACACCAGGCCACCCCTGCACATGGATGTCTATCTTGGTCTGTCCCACCTAATGGTTTTAGGACTGAGGAGAAGGGAAGGGAATAAAGATGAGGAAGAGGAACGCGGCTCTATTCTTTATTGTTCCAAAGCACTTGTCTCTTTTGTATTTGTCTGCTAGTTTTGCCATAGAAAATACCACAGACTGAGCAGCTTAAACAATAGAAATTTATTTCCTCACAGTTCTGGGGGTTGGGAAGTCCAAGATTAAGGTGCTGGAAAATTCCATTTCTGGTGAGGCCTCTCTTCCTGGCTTGCAGATGGCTGCCTTCTTACTGTGTCCTCACACAATTTTTTCTCTGTGCAGCACAGAGAGAGAAAGCTCTCTGGTGTCTCTTCTTCTTATAGGGACACTAGTCCTAACAGATGAGGGCCTCACACTTATGACCTCATTTAACCTTAATTACCTCCCTAAAGACCCTGTCTCCTAACTCAGTCACATTGAGGCTCAGGGCTTCAATATATGAATTTTAGGGGACACAATTCAGGCCATAACATTTCTCTAAAAGACTTTCTATGTTGCTTGTTTATTATGTTCACTGTTTATTGCATCCTCCTCCCGCCCCTGCATGTCAGCATCCCCTCACCGGCAGAGATCTTTGTCTCTGGCTCACTGTGGTACCCCAAGAACCTGGAAGGCCAGCTGGAAGCACTCATACATGCGCGCAGAGGGATGTGTGTGTCTAAGGAAGCTCACGTGGGGTGCTTCACTCCCACTCTCCCTGACCCGCTCAGACCACGGGACGGAAAGTCAGAATTGCTGGGACGAGTACAAACGATTTATTTTTCTATAAAGAGCAAAGTACAAAGAGGCAGGGGTGGGCAGCTGGGCCTCGAGGGGCACAGTGGGGAGGCCCTGGCGGCTGCCCCAGGAGTAAACAGGCATCCGAGGCATGGCAGGTCAGGAGTCTCCAGGGTGACGGTGGAGAAGAGGCAAGGTGGAAGCTTCCGGGCGGAAGCCCAAACCTGCTGACGGAGTCACACGAAGCCAGGCTTCAAGGACGAGCGGCGGCAGTTGGGGCAGCTCCGCGTCCCGTTGTTCTGCAGGCACCTTGGGAAGCAAAGGGCTCTATCCGCTCACCGAGCCAGTCCTTCCACCCTGGGACCAGGCTCTCTCTCCTCTCCTCCCCTCTGCAGGGGCTGGGAAGGCATCAAGGGAAGCGGATGGGCCCCTGCTTGCCCCTCGCACTCTGCCCAGGGGTGGGGGGACTTCCAGGGCAGAGCCTGGGCTGGGAGTCAGGAGGTCGGGATGGAGGCCAGTCTGACCCTGGGTGTCTGAATCCCACGACCTTTGAGAGGCTTCTCCGAATCCTCTTTGAGGAGAATAAGAAGAACGGCCTCCTCGTAGGGCCGCTGGGAGGATTCCATGAGTTAACACATGGGAAGCTCTTAGGATGCGCTTGGGACGCGGAAAGGACCGTGTAAGTGTCTGCTGTTAGCATGACCAGTGTGATCGGGCCTAGGGTACCAGAGAGGCCCCGTGTGCCCCCCGCCCGCCGCTGGGAGCCCTCACCGGAGGTGGAAGATGTGGGAGCAGGGCAGGGCCTGCAGCCGGCTGTTCCTCTCGCCTATGGACTCGCCGCACAGGCCGCAGTAGAGCTCGGTCTCCTCCACGCACTCGTGGAAGCGCACGACGTGGGCTCGCAGCTCCCGCTGCAGCCCCTTGCTGCGGTAGATGCTCTCGCTCAGGCAGTGCAGCTTGAGCTGGCTCAGCTGGGCCGGCGGGGACAGACCAAGTCAGTGTCGTGAGCAGCTATGCCGCTTCCCTCCTGTCCCCGCGGGGCCACCGGGCAGTCAGCACACACGGGGTCCAGTGCTGGCAGTGTCCCTGCCTTGCTGATGGACCTAGGAAAAACGTCCTGCCCTCTCTGGGCCGTGGTTTCCGCTCATGCAGAATGAGGTGGGGGGGGAGGTAAGTGGTCCTCACCCCTAGAACCGGCTGGGGACCCCATGCGTTTGAAGAATTTAATTGACCAAATCTGCTGCATTGATTCCATAATAATTAATTTGCTTTCCTGTTTTTGTTAATTAAATACACACAATAGCTCAGCATTTCTGATCAGCCCGAGATACTTGGATAAACCCGAGTGGCTATAATCCAGCCACAGGCATATCTATTTGGCATTTTAGTTGGACTGTGCGCCTGATCCCAGAGAAATGCACATCTTCTAGAAGGCTGAGAAACACTGAACCTATGTCAGCATTTAAAGGTTTGGATATGATTATTAAATTTGGAGAGGCATACATCTTTGGAGTTAAGACAGTCCAGTTACCAGGTGTGGGTCCTTGGGCACCTCTCTGAGCCTCGATTTCCTCATCTGTAAAATGGGGCTCCCTGGACCCACCTTGCAGGGAGACAGTGAAGGAGGAAGCGATACCTAGGAGAGCCCTGTGGTGCCCAGCTCTCAGCAAGTGGAGGCCACTGTTGGGAGTGTTACTACTACTGAGAAGCCTCTGAGGAATTCTGATATCCTTTGCGCTATGGATTTCTTGCCCTGCACTCCCAAGCGCTCTCTGGGTGGGAGAGAAACAGCTGGGGTCTGGGGATGGCAGAGGTGGCTCCTAGAGATCAGGAAGGGCTCAGGGCCTGAGTGGGCCCAGGGGGCCCTCACCCCAACTGAAGATCCCACCCTGGGCTCTTGACTCCAGATCCAGAAGACAGAATGCGGTCTGACCTTGTTCCCCACCTCCTCGGCCAGGTCCTGGGCTCTCTCGATGGCATCCAGAGCCTGGAAGGCGAGCACAGGCCAGGGCTGCAGGCAGAGCTATCTGATGAAGCCTTGGCTCATAGGAAAGGAAGGGGGGCGGGGCAGGACTAGGGAGGGTGACAGGGCTGGGCAGCGAAAGTAGCAGGAAGATTCTGGGGCGCAGTTGCAAGAGCTGTGTGGGCAAGTTACCTCCTGCCTCAGTTTACTCAGATAAAGAATGGGAAGACTATTCCTGTCTGGTGGGGTGTTGTGAAACCATGGGAAGCAGTTAGAACATCCTGAGTTCAAACCCCAGCTCTGGTCCATTACTAGCTGTGTGACTGGGCAAGTCATGGGCCTTCTCTGAGCCTGGAAAATGACTTGGAACGTCCTGGCCTCACGGGAGAGGGCTGAGGCTGATGTTAGACAAAAGTGGTTTAGATAGATTGTTTGCTGACATACTGACCCCAAAGGCGAGCACTGGGGAGAGCTGGGGCTGTAGGCAAGGGCCCCACCTCACCTTGTCCAGCGCCTTCCTGGCCATCCAACACTTGGCCACGCCCAGCAGCACCTGCACCTGCCCCAGGCGGTTTCCGATCTCGGTCATGATGCTCAAGGCGGAGTCGTACCTGGGGAAGGCTGTCTGCACAGCCAGGTGGGGGGTGGAGTCAGGCGGGGCGGGGCCTGCACACAGCCCCGCCCCACCTCCCAGTGACCTCACCTCCAGGTCCCCTCGGCTCCGGTGGATGTCAGCAAAGCAGAGCAGGCAGAGCGCCTGGAGTGGCCGGTCCCCATGCTGCAGCGCAATCTTCATAGACTCCTGCGAGGGACACCGGTCACTCAGGCCCGCTCATCTGCCCCCACTACTGGGGCGCCCTCACCCACTGGGCCCCTCTGACGGGCAGCCCAGGGATCACCAACAGCCTCAGAGCCCAATACACTTATCATGGTGCTTGGGCCCCACGCGCTGAATCACTGAGGCCTCGCAGCCCCAGTGAAGTGGAAACTGAGGCTCAGAGAGCAGAAGTGACTCGATCAAGGTCACCTGGCTCGTGAGTGGCAAAGCTGGGATTGGAACCCAGGTCAGCAGAACTCCAAAGAGTGGCTTTCTTCCTACGTAAAGTGCCCCACAGAGGGTGTGGTGGGGGGGTATGCAGAGGGAAGCCCCCTCCACTGAGAATGGACTGGAAGGGAGTGAAGTTTGGGGCAGGGGGGAGGGGAGAACAAACGCATCCTTCAGAGGCTCAACTACAGAGAGGCTGGGCCGGGGCAAGCCTGGGGGCCCTCAGTGGGCTGATTTGGAAGGAGGAGGCCCTGCTGCCCTCGGTCCCAGACCCTGGCCACACCACCACCCTCCACCAGCCCGCTTCCCTGTGCCCCACCTCACAGCACTCCATGGCACTGCCCAGGTGGCCCAGCAGGCGATAGGCCACAGCCACGTGGTACTGGCTCATGGCCCGGTACTTGAGGCTCCAGCCTTTGCCATAGTCACTGACGAGCTCTGCAGCCTTGCAGGGGAAGAACAGGGCTTTCTCGTAGTCCTGCAGGGACACAGGGAGGGGGCGGGATGAGCGGGGGGCGCTCTGAGTGGCAGAAGCTGCCCCTAAGTCGAGCACTCCAGGGCCTGGCTTCTCTGGCAGCCACAGGCCCATAGGCCCCACTGCGTGTTCGTTCATTCATTCTAGTATCCAGGGAAAGAGTGATCCAGGCAGACAGAACAGCCAGTGCAAAGGTGTGGGCTCCGTGGACACAGGGATTTTCATCTGGTTTGCTGAGTATCCCAAGAGCCTAGTACAGTGCTTGGCACTTAGTAGATGCACAATAAATATTGAACGAATGAACGAGAAGGCAAGAAAAGATAGTTGGCTTCTCTTCTCACTCAGTCCCAGTGGGGCCCCTCAGCTTCAGAGACACTCAGAGGGGGGATGTCAGAGCCCCCCACCCCCACTAGAGTTTGCCTCCTGGCCCCCAGCAGCAGCTGCTCACTGAAGGCTCCGTAACATTGCCAGCGCGGTCGGCTCAGAACATCAGGACAGACTCACTGCGGCAATGAAATCATTCTCTCATCCTCTCTTTCTCCTCAAACCTCCCAACGCCTTTTCTACCTACCCATTATGAACTGATGACCTCGCCTTATACGCCATTGTGAAAACAGGAGAAAATCAGAGAGGGGCTCCCTTATCCGTCTCACCAGATGTATATTCCCTGTCCCCACTCTGTGTCCCTCCTGCTACTGTGGAGGAGGGCTCCCTGCTCCTATCAAATGTGAGCCTCTCCACGGGGGCTCTGAACCAATCCCCCACACCCAATTCCCCATCTCTTTCTACTGAGTCTTTCCCATCAGCATTTATCACCTCATTTAAAAAATGAAAACATTTCTGTTTTGATTTCTCAAATCATTTTGATTTCTCAAAATCAAACAACCTTCTTTTGACCTCATGTCCCCTTCAGCTATAGTCCCATTTCTCTGTTCTTTCTCATAGAAAACCTATTCAATCTTCCACTTCATATCTAACAAGCACCCTTGAGCTAATATGAGCAAAAGAGAACTCTCAATAACCCCAATAAAAACCTGTTCCTAACATACTTTGTTATTTACTTTTTAATTTGAAGCCATGTAAATGTTTTACAGGTTTACAAAATTAAATTAAAATTTAAAAATCTTAAAAATAGAAAATGGAAATAAGTGACCCTAACTGCATATCATTATATTAATATTATATTATAATTAATAATAATAATTTTATATATAATAAACAGTTATATTATAATATATTAATGTTATATGTAATAACATTATAATATAATGCAGTAAAGTATTATAACACAATATAATATTATTGCATACTGTAAATAATATTACAATATATTATATTGCATTATATTATATTCATATAACCACACAGAAAAAAATAATTATTTCAAATGACCTTAGAGCATATACTTGGACAGTTTATCCATAGTGGAATATATTATAAAGACAAAGAATGGCAAAAAAAATCTTAAACTTCCTTCAGATGTCTTTTTGAGAAATATTGGTATTGTCTTTTGAAAGTATTTTATGTATTTTGTAGGATAAAGTAAATATTTAATTATGTTGTTAGAAACCAAGATCTTCAGTCTAGGAGAAAAGAGAATCAAATTTAAAATCAATTAAGGAAAATCCTGAAGCATTAGATTTGAATTGGAAATAGCAATATAAACTTGAGTTGTCCTGGCAACTGAAACGATGGAGAAGCAATGACCACCCAGTAGCAATGAGCAGCGTGAGAGCCTGTGTTTGGTCTTTAAATACCATTCCCCGCTAAAAAGAACCCAGAGAAACGGCTGCTTCCAGATCGGGGGCAGGGAATACACAAAATGAGCCTGGGCGAGTTTATTGTGCCAGAAAACAAGAAACCTTGCAAAGACTAAATGAAGTCTTCTCAAGAGGACACAGGAGCAATATGGAAGGGAATTCCATTGGCTAAAGTTAAGATAATACGAGCATCAAAAAGAACAACGATTGCAATTAACTGAAAAATACTAAATATAAAAAAATCCATGATTTCATAATGATACTCCAAAGAGAGACAGCAAAACAAATAAGTGTGGCCATTGAAGGCAGTTATTACATCAACTCCTTATTCTAAAAAGGGGTAATTAAAGGAAAGGGGAAACATACTTATTCTGCCTTTCTTTTAGGACCTGTATTTCAGAACAACCAACTAGCCCTAATTGATCAGGGAAAGTTCTTCCTTAGAGAAAAACCCCAGCTAATAATTGTAGAAGGAATGCTAGAACTTGGAAATCACCATTTCATTAGAATTGAAATGAAAGAATTGATTCAGGCAACAAACATCAATGGATGCTGAAATCATTACAGAAAATCTTGTTGCAGAACTGAATAGTCACAGGGTGCCAAAGTGTCACCCCACAAGTTAACCTGCTGGTCATGAAAGGAAAAACACAAACCCTAAAACAGAGGGATCAGGTTGTCACTCCCTCAACCATCCAATATGATGTAATATGAAGAACACAGCAACGCTTAGACAGTATTCTTACCAAAAATGTGTGACCTCAATCTTACCAAGTCATTATTTAAGTTCCAGTTCATAGGAAGTAAAAGAGATAACGGAACAAGTTACATGGTTCCTTGAGGAAGCAGTGAGACAATAAGATGGAACATTCTATAAGGCAAATAATCTGGCTTCTTCAATAAACTATGAAAAATAAAGAGGAGGGTAGGAATTTTCTATTGAGAGAGACTTAAGAGACATAATATCCACTGCAGTGTGTGACTCTTGTCTGTGTTCCAATTCAAACAAGCCGAGGGTAAACGCATATTCTCAGGATAAGTAGAGGAATTGAAGAGATAATTGCTCATATTGTGATTATGTAAGAAAGTGTCCTTATATAAGAAAATGTTCTTTTTTTTTTTTTTCCCAGCAATACATAGTAAACTACTTTGGGGTAAAACATCATGATGTCTATAATTTTATATCACAACACTCCAGTTAAAAATAAAGAAATCAAATATAGCAAAATATTAATAATGGTTAAATCTAAGTGGTGGGTATACTGAGATTTATTATATTATTCTCTCTACCTTCCTGATGGTTAATTTTCTGCATAATAATAAAAAAGGTTTTAAAACACCCCGTATCCCTCTTCAATCCTACCGCATCTCACTGAATGGCTTCCCTATACGTCTAGCTGCTGAAAACAAAATCCTCGGCGTCGTCCTGAATGACTCTCATTGTCTTGCACCCCACCTCTGATCCACCAGCATCGACACACTCATCTACTCCAAGATTTATTAAGCACCTACTATGTGCCATGCATCAACATCCCCTATGGGCCAAGTGCAGCCTGGATGCCTAGGGGGAAGGAGAAGGGATGCTCCTGACCAAAAGCCTATGGTCACTGGCCCCATCAGTTCATTCAGAATCTGACTTCTCCCCTCCCCATACCTCTCGGACCCACCACCTCCTACCTCCTTCTCATGCACCTGCTGCAGCCATGCTGGCCTTCATCCTTCCTGGAACATGCCAAGTGTGCTCCCCCAAGAGCAGAGCTTTGTTTTAGCTGTTCCTTCTTTTTCGCTCTTTTGCCAGATTTCTGTATGGCTCACCCTCTCATCTCCGTCAAGTCATCAGACATCCTCTCTATGAGGCCTCCCACCCACCCTGTTTGAAATTACACCACCTCATCCTCAGCACTTCCCACCCCCTTTAACTGCTTTCCTTTCTCCTAAGCACTTTCTAGCATGCTCTGTAATTGACTTACTGATTGTGTTTATTTGTTGTTCTCCCTCACTAGAACTCAAGCTTCCTGAGGCCAGGGACTTTGCTGTCATTTTCACTGCTGGCACCCCAGGCCAACAGCGCCTGGGATATAGTAGATGCTCAATAAATATTTGATGAGTGAATGCTGACAACCATGCTGTAAGGTGGGTCCTATTCTCCCTCATTTTACAGATAGACCTACCAAGGTTCAGACAGGACAGGTGACATGTCCTCACACAGATCACACAGCAAACCCGTGGCAGTGCAGGTTCATGGCCTGTCCTCACGCAGGAGCCTCCCACTCCCCCAGGAAGTCAGACAGATCAAGGTTTGAATTCTGGCTCTACCCTTCCTGGCTAAGTCTTTACCTTCCTGCGTAAGTCTTTTCCCTCTCGGACTCGTGTCCACCTCGTCCCTGCCTAAATGCGAGGACCAGACGAGGCAATGCAACGGGGAGCACGGCTCACGAGAGGCTCTCAGGGAGCCGAGCCCTCCATCGCCCTCCCCCTGGGGCCCGGGCCCACCTTGACCTGGGCATAGAAGCTGCCCAGGCTGCAGCAGACGCGGCACTCGAGCATGGCATCGTCGTTGTTGTGGGCATAGCGCAGGGCCTTCTCGAAGCTCTCCAGGGCCTTCTGGAAGAGGCTGAGGCCCAGGAAGGCATTTCCCATGCTCAGGCTGACCTGGCCTCCGAGCTGGGCACCTGCCCTGGTGCCAGGCAGGCCGAGGCAGGTCTTGCAGTAGGAGATGGTCTTGTGAAACTCGCACAGCTTCTCGTTGCTGCGCGCCAGGTTCAGGTAGCTCTCTAGGAGGAAGTTGGCATCCTCCAGCTCCCGCGCAGTGTCGATCTGTACCACAGCAAACTGCTCACCAGGGTGGTGGGCAGGTGGCTGTCAGCCTGGGCTCTGAGCCGCGAATCCGAGCCTCCACCCCTCCAAGCCTCAGACCCTGAGCTTCCACCCCCAGCCCCAGATTCATTCTCTTCTCCCCATCCCTATACTAGAAGCTTCACCTCCGGAGCCTCCACTTCCCAAGCTCAGACCCATCGCTTTCACCTGTCCACCCCCAGCCTAGATCTGCGGTCTCCACCACCCACCCCCAGCCTCAAACCTGGAGCCGGCCGCCCCAGGCTCAGACTCAGAACCCCCAAAAGGAAGGCTGGAACCCAGACTCCGAGAGCCGGTCTTGAAATTCCTGAACCCTGAGGCTGAGAACCTCAGTCTCAGAGCCTCAGACACTGAAGTTCAAGGCCACAGGCCTTGAACCAGAAGCCAAGACCCAGCATCTAGGACCCATGGCCTCAGATGTGGATTCAGAGTCTCAGGCCACGGCCACCAGCCTGTGAGACACAGGGAAGCCTCAGGAGGCAGGACGGGGGCCGGGAAGCACGGGAGAAATCCAGCCCTGGCCCCTCCTCCCATGCCCGCCGCTGGGCGCCCCCACCTTCAGCATCTCTTTGTAGCGGCCCATCTCCGAGTGGGCCGTGACCAGGCAGCCCAGCACGCGAAAGCGCCCCACGAGGTCTGAGCTCTTCTCCAGCACCTTCATCCACACCTGCAGCGCCTTCTCTGTCTGGTTAGACTGGTACAGCTGGAGCCCCTTCTCGATCTGCTGCTTTGCCTGGTCCTGCCCCATCCTCCCAGAGCCCCGCACCCCACGCGGAGAGACCCCCAGTGGCTCCGTGCCTCTAGGCACTCATGGCAGGGAACCCACAGTGCCAGCTGCCCGCCGAGCCCCCCGAAGGAAAGCAGCGCCAGGCAGGAGCCGAGCAGGGCCTGGATGGAGAGCGGGCGCCACCCTGGGAACAAAGCTGGTTCGGCCCCTGTCTGCAGCTGTCCCTGCCAGTTGGGGCCACGTGGCCGCTGAGGAATGTCAGCCACAAGGTCACGCGGGCCTCTGCCGTACAAATCCCCAAGCTGGGAGGTGGCTTCCCAGGGATGCAGGCACCCTGGCCCCTGGGCACCTCCTGGGGCATCTCTTGGGCACCTCTGACCTTGACCCCCCTGACAGGGCAGGCCATCCCCGCAGCCTGCCCAAGGAGCCACCTCCTGGGATGGGCTGAGAGCTGGGAGGAAGCAGAGAAGAGGCTGGGCACACAGGCATCAGGGAGCCTGGGGCAGGTGCCCAGCCCTGAGCCCTGCCTCTCCCCCATCACAACCTTCCCCTCCAGACCCACCCCTCCCCCCAGGTTTTGTTCCTGTGATTCACCCGGCACCAAGCTCACTTATCCGTGCACATGTCCACACCATTCCCAACATCTCGTCCTAACTCATAGTATGACCCAAGACAAGTCACTCACCTCTGGGCCCTAGTTTCCCCATCTGTAAAATGAGGATAATAATAGGCTAATAAACCCTAACTCACAGGGTTCTTTTGAGGCAGCAGAGTGGGTAACAGCGTGGACACTGGAGCCAGGCTGCCAGGGTTCAAATTCTGATTCCACTACTTATTAGCTGTGTGGACAGTGTGATTTTGGGCAAGAGAGTAACAGTACCCACCTTACTGGATTGTTAGGAGAACTAAATGACTAGCTGACAAGGACTTAGGACAGTGCCTGGCACCCAGGAAACCCTGTGTTGATTAGGAAGAGGTTAGCCCGAGCTGTGTCCATCTGTTCCTCGGTGAACTGCGCACCAGGGACAGAAGTTGACTCTTGAAGGTTTAAAAAGTGTCCCAATTCTAATCTTAATCCCAGTTTGAAAGAGTCCCTAATAATGAGCTTTAATGCCAGACATCGTGGACAGGGGCAAAGTCTTATGTAGGGAGCAGACACTTGAAGTAGTGGGGATCCTGGGGTTGAGAGAGAGGCCTTAGGTAACAGGGCCCCTGCCAACCCCACCAGCTGGTCTCACCCCATATTTCTCCTCCCTCTCTGCAAACCAGGTTCCTTCTTGTCCCGGGGCAAAGGTCATCCTTTCAGAGTGGACAGTGGTTTTTAGTACATTCACAAATTTGTGCATTGATGACCACTAATTCCAGAACATTTTCATCACCCCAAAAGGAAGCCCCATACTCATTAGCAGTCACTCCCCATTCCTCCTGTGTTATGGGCTGAATTGTGTCTCCCCCACCCCATTCATATGTTGAAGTCTTAATCCCCAGAACCTCAGAATGTGACTCATTTGGAGAGACTGTCTTTAAAGACGAAAAATAAGATCATTAGAGTGGGCCCTAATCCAATATGACTAGTGTCTTAAGAGGAGATGAGGACACAGACACACAGAGGGAAGGCCATGTGAAGACTCAGGAAGAAGATGGCCATCGACAAGCCAAGGAAAGAGGCCTCAGAATGAAACCACCCCTTCCAACACTTTGATCTCTGACTTCTGGCCTCCAGAACTGTGAAAAAATAAATTTCTAGGGGCCTGCCCTGTGGTGTAGTGGTTAAGTGTGTGCGCTTTGCTGCTGGCAGCCCAGGTTCAGATCCCGGGCGCGCACCGAGGCACCACTTGTGAGGCCATGCTGTGGCGGTGTCACATATAAAGTGGAGGAAGATGGGCACGGATGTTAGCCCAGGGCCAGTCTTCCTCAGCAAAAAAAGAGGAGGATTGGCATGGATGTTAGCTCAGGGCTGATCTTCCTCAAAAAAAAAAATAAATAAAAGTAAATAAATAAATTTCTATTGCTTAAGCCACCCAGTCTGTGGTACTTCGTTATGACAGCCTGAGCAAATTAACACACCCAGTAACCACAATCTACTTTCTATGGATTTGTCTATTCTGGACATTTTATATAAATGGAATCATATAATATGTGGCTTTTTGTCCCTGGCTTCTTCCGCTTACCACAACCTTTTCAAGGTTCATCCATATTATAGCGTGATTCCATACTTCATTCCTTTTTATGGCTGAATAGTATTCATTGTATGGAAACACCATTTCACTTATCCATTCACTAGTCGATGGACATTTGGGTTGTTTCACTTTTTGGCTATTATGAATAACAAGGCTATAAACATTCATGTACAAATTTTCATGTGGACGTGTTTTCATTCATCTTGGGAATGTACCTAGGAGTGGAATTGCTGGGTCATCTGGTAACTCTGCGTTCAACTTTTGAGCAACTGCCAACCTGTTTGTCCCAGGGCCTTTGCATGTCTTGATCCGTTTCCTCCTCCCTACCCTGACAGTCTGCCTAGTTGAGCTCTAGTTAGGGTGAATCAGCTTATTATAGTCAAAGAGAATTCTATTCCATTCTGATACAAGATTTATCGCTATAATTTTATATTCATTAATGAGGTTATTTGCTTAACGTCTGCTTCCTCCTCTCAAATGTGTGGGCAGGGACTTCGTCTCATTCATCACTGATGCATCCCCAGAGCAAGGCTTGGCACACAGTGGCCACTCAATAAATATGTTGAATGAATGGGAAAAAAGGGAGGAATGAAAGTTTCATTGTGAAATTTAAAGCTACTGCTAGAGGCTTAGCAGCCCATCTGCCATGTCCTGCCCCTTCCTGGGGAAACTGAGCACAGGCGGAGATGACCTCCTGTTTACTGTGAGCAAAACAGGTCCAGAGAGGGGCCATCTGGGAGTAGCGGGCACATAGCCAGCTCAGGAGCCATGCCCCAGGGTCACGGCTCAGCAGAGGCAGAGGGGGTGAAGAAGGAAGCTCGTGGGACTAGACAAGGCCACCAGGACTCCCCAGGGAAAGTGCCCTTGAACCAGGACCACAGTAAGCTGGGAAAGTGGAGAAAGAGGGGGATGTTCAGTGGCCAGTCGGGAGCCACTGGCACAGGAGAGTTGGCTGGGATCCTCCCCTCATCTGGGAAGGTGGGTCCTGGGTTGAAGTTAATTTTCAGAGGAGAAGGGAGGTGAGCCCACAGGGAAAGTGCTGAAGAGCCAGCACGTTCTTTCCCACTCAACAGTCCAGACACGAGTTTGCCTCAAATCTTCAGCAGGAAAGAAAGGAGATGGGCAGCCTGCACCTGTGACCACAGCCTTCTGGGTACCTGGGAACTCATATGATCTCGAAACTTGAAAACAACAGGAGAAAGGCTTCCTCCGCCCCAGGGTCAGCTCTTTGCTGACTACTGCACACAGTTAGGTCAAGGTCATGCTCCTTTAGGGTAAGGGCTATGGTCTTTGTACCACTACTATCTGCACAGCCCCTGGTAAGGTGAGAGGAGACCAACCGAAGAATGATAACAACTAACAGCTCCTGAGTGAAGCATTTCCTCCAGTTTACAGACAAGGACACTGAAGCACAGAGAGGTAAAGTGACCTGCTCAAGACCACACTGCCACCAAGCAGTGTGACTCTAGGGGTCCCACTCTTTTTTTTTTTTGGTGACGAAGATTGTCTTTGAGCTAACATCTGTGCCCATCTTCGTCTATTTTGTAGGTGGGATGCTGCCACAGCACAGCCTGATGGGGGGTGTGTAGGTCCACGCCTCAGATCTGAACCCACAATCCCTGGGCAGCCAAAGTGGAGTGTGCAAACTTAAAACTTAACCACTATGGCACCGGGCCGGCCCCTAGGGGTCCCACTCTTAACTGCGATACTGAGAGGAGGAGAGGGAGAAAAGTGAAGGGGAACTGGACACCGTTTCAGGAATCATAGTGACCTTTACCTGACACCCAACAAGCTCACTGGGCACGTTATCCAAGACTCTGGCCTGGGTGGGCAGCAGAAATGGATACAAAGATGGCTAAGGAGAGGGTGAATAGAGTCAAGTCTCGCTCACCAACGCCCAGCAATGAAGGCAGACAAAAGGCCCCCAGAGGTCGGGAGGGCGAGCCACAAAATGAAATGGTCTTTTCTGGGCCACTTAACCTGGGTGGTGGGACAGCGGGGGCCCGGGGGCTTTCCCCAAGTGCCTACCGTGTCAGGTACCAGCTACGAGCCTCTTGTTTTAGATCCTTGTTTTATTTTTTATTTTTTGTGAGGAAGATCAGCCCTGAGCTAACATCCATGCTAATCCTCCTCTTTTTGCTGAGGAAGACAGGCTCTGAGCTAACATCCACTGCCAATCCTCCTCCTTTTTATCCCCAAGGCCCCAGTAGATAGTTGTATGTCATAGTTGCACATCCTTCTAGTTGCTGTACGTGGGACGTGGCCACAGCATGGCCAGAGAAGCGGTGCGTCTGTGTAAGCCCAGGATCCGAACCCGGACCGCCAGCAGCGGAGCGCGCGCACTTAACCGCTAAGCCACGGGGCCGGCCCTAGATCCTTGTTTTATAATCAAACATAGAAAATGGTGGGGCCTGCTCGGTGGCGCAAGCGGTTAAGTGCGCGCCCTCCGCTGCGGCGGCCCGAGGTTCGCCGGCCCGGATCCCAGGCAGGCACCGATGCACCGCTTGTCAAGCCATGCTGTGGCGGCGTCCCACATAAAGTGGAGGAAGATGGGCACGGATGTTAGCCCAGCGCCAGTCTTCCTCAGCAAAAAAAGAGGAAGATTGGCATGGATGTTAGCACAGGGCTGATCTCCTCACAAAAAAAAAAAAAAAAAGAAAATGAACTTTGGACTCGAAGCAGAGGTCACAAACTGGTAGGCAAGGGCTACAGATTTCTGAGTTGGTTGGCTGCATTTGTTTTCTGGGAGCTTTCATATAGAAATCTGCATTTCCTGCTTCTCTTGGAGACCCGAAACTCAAGCAACCCTGGGCCTGTGATTCTGCATGTCAACCAGTCAAGTGGTCAGAGTCTGGCCCCAAGAGACCAAGAATGTCTCTCTTTTGCCCACAGCCCCTACTGCTTCCTATTCTCACCTTGACACTGAAGCCAAGTGTCACTTGTCATCCTAGATTGGCCTCCTTTCACACGCTTATGTCACCTGCCAGGCCCCTGCAGGCACCTGCATTTGCAGCCCCCGCTCCAGAAGCACGACAAATGTAACCAAGGGGACAGTCCCAGGCCCTCTCTGCCACCATTAGCAGGATCCTCAGGAAGCCTGTCCCTCTTGACAAATTCGTTTTCTTCGCTGTAAATGGGGTATCACCTCTCTATGAAAACCAAATGAGACGATAAAATAAGAACTTGCTTTGAAAACAAGAGATTGACCTAACACCTCTAATAGACCTCCCAAACCTTCCTTGAATTGGCGCTTACTGTTTATAATAGTGAAAAAATTAGAAATAACCTGTGTCCAACAGGTCGAGAAACCATGAAATGCTATGTAGCCTCTAAAAATGAAAGTTGTAGATACTGGTGTATATACTCAGATGGAAGGGTGCCCATGACATAGTAACTGAAAAAATGTAAGCTACGGAATGTTCTGTACATTATGGCATGCCTTCATTTTTATTAACAAAAATTATATATGTACATACTTTTGTATATATCAAGACAAATTCTGGAAGCATCCTTACCCCATCTGTTGAACAGTTATCAATGGGCCGTGGGATGGGGAAATGCTCACTTGTAACTTTTATGTACTTAGGGTTGTTAGCAACTTGAATAAGCACTTGCCAGGGACGGCACTGGGCCAAGCATTTGAGACGATCTCTCATCTTCTCGACTCTACTGGGTGGGTGTTTTCATTTCCATTCAGCAGATGAGGAATCTGAGGCTGAGAGATCAAGTCACTTGCCGAAGGTCACACAGCTGGTATTGTAACCAGATTAAGAGACTCCTAAACACAAGCTTTTCCCACCACACTCTAAGTCCTCTTCTGTAACTATATGAATGTTTGGCATTAAAAAAAAAACACCTAAAACTCTAAAATGACTTTTAAAATAGGTCATTGTGGGGGCTGGCCCCGTGGCTTAGCAGCTAAGTGCGCGCGCTCCACTACTGGCGGCCCGGGTTCGGATCCTGGGTGCGCACCGACGCACTGCTTGTCCGGCCCTGCTGAGGCCGCGTCCCACACACAGCAACTAGAAGGATGTGCAACTATGACATACAACTATCTACTGGGGCTTTGGGGAGAAAAAGGGGAAAAAAAAAAAGGTCATTGTGTCATGTAAGCCTCAGGCTCTGGGCACTCTCCACTTTAGGGATGACCGGGTCGGTGGCACTCTCAGGGCTGGAGGGCCACCAGGGAGGTTCCCCTCCCACAGGCGCCTTCCTGACTGCCAAAGGGGCTCTCGGCAGCAGAGGGCCCTGCCAAGCTGGGACCAACTTCCTCATGGGGCAGGGCCCCTGGGGAGCTGCCTAGGAAGTTGCATTAGCAGGATTCCTGTAAAGTGGCTCTAAGGGACTTGCCTGTCATTTCTGTGTCATGCCCACTGAGGGCCTACGGAGAATTCGGGTACTGGCTGGTAGCTTTGGTGTTAGTGCCGTTGAGTGGATTCCAACTCCTAGTGACCCTGTGTACAGCAGAGTGGAACCCTGCTGGTCTGTGCCATCTTCTCACCTTCCAGTGCTGTATCAGGCAATGCGTCACTGCTGTTCACAGGGTTTTCATGGCCATTTTTTTCAGAAATGGGTGGCTAGGTCCTCCTTCCTAGTCTGTCCTTGTCTGGAAGCTCCGCTGAAACCTGTCCACCATGCGTGACTCTACTGGTGTTTGAAATCCTGGTGGCAGAGCTTTCAGCATCCCAGCAACACGCAGCCACCACAGTATGACAACCAACAGACGGGTGGTGTGGCGTCCTAACCAGAAGTGAACCTGGGCTGCAGCGGTGAGGGCACCGAATCTTAGCCGCTAGACCACCAGGGCTGGCTACAGCTGGTAGCTAGCAATCTATAAACCAGATGCGAAAATAAGTTATTCCCTTTCTTCTTGAGTGGATGGAAATTTCTAAATAAAACTAATGTGGTTGGGGGGGGGAGCACATCAGGAAACTCTTGGACAAAGGCAACCGTCATCCTTTGGTATTTGTTCATTTATTCACTCACTAAATGTTTCCTGAGTACTTATTATCTGCCAGCCCCTGGGGCTCCAGTGAGGAACAAGACATACGTGGTCCCTGCCCTTCAGGAAGCTCCATTCTAGAGGTGGAATTTAAACCAGGACACCCAGGGTCCACCATAGATACTCCCAGAGGCATATGCTTTACAGGGACATTGGAGTCAGGTTGACCTGGGTTAAAATCCAACTCTCCTACCTATAGCCTCGCGACCGAGAGGCATTGCAGCCCTTCTGTGCTGCAGTCTCTAACCTCCTATGCTGCCAGCTGTGGAGTGGACTAGGACAGCAGCTACGACTCATAAATGGTAGTTATTTTGTTTTCTTAAAAGCAAAGTAACTGTCTAGAACAGTCCTGACCCGCATAACTGACCGTGATGACGGAAATGTTCTATGTCTTGCGCTGTCCAATACGGTAGCCACTAGTCACATGTGACTTCACGCTGAAACTGAGGAATGAAATTTTTAATAGCTACAGTGGCTAGTTAGTCATCGTACTGGACAGTGCGGGCAGGGCTAGGAGACTGTCAGATCCAGGTGAGGCAGACGATGCAGCAGGTAAACAAGAGGAGCTGGGAAAGGGGAGCGACAGGACGCTGCAGAAGCGTGGCTGGATTGCGAGATGAGCTCCGAACGGCTGGGAGTGGCAGGAGCAGGTGGTGCAAGGCTAGAGCTGTGCGTGGTTTTCAAGTAGGGGAGGAAAGGAGAACCTGGCCCAGGAGGTAGGCTAAACGAAAGGCAGAGACAAGAGGCACGTATTGTTCCACTACATTTATATGACATGTCCGGAACAGGCAAATCTACAGAGCAGAAAGATGAGCCGTTGCCAGGGGCTGGGAAGAGGGGTGACGGGTGAAGGGTAGTGACTGCTAAGGAGTATGGGGCTTCTTGAGGGGTGATGAGAATGTTCTAAAATTAGGTTGTGGTGATGGTTGCACAACGCTAAGAACCAATGACTTGTCTGTTTTAAGTGGGTGAATCGTACAGTATGTGAATTACATCTCAATCAAGCGGTTTAAAAACACCAAAACCTCAGGAGGCCTCAGGTCAGTGGGACCCCCACAGGGAGGGTGGGGATAGAGGCAGGGCCGAAGTCCTGTAGACTTGGCTACAGGGGTGTCTGGATGACCCTTCCCAGTTGAGATGTGTTAATTTCCCCTTCTAAGACTCTCAGATTAAAAAAAAACAAAAGCCCTCCCTACAGCTGGAGCCTTTATCAGTAGAGAAAGTCAATGTACGCAAAAGAAATTAAATACCAGATGGTGAGGGTTAGAAAGGACTCCTGAGAGAAGGAAGTGCTTGAAAAACGCAGAAGGTGCAGGCCAAAGCCATCTATGATCCCTCCTGGAAGGGCAATGTCATGAGACATTATTTTGACATTCTCAGAGGTAAAGAGACAAACCTGGTCTTCCATTTCCTTCCCAATATTGGGCTTTTCTTCATCAGGGACTGAGATGCTCAGGTGAGCACAGCATGTAAGGTACCCGGGAGAGTCAGGGAAGCTGTGTGCTGACCCAGAAAGTCGGTGCAGAGGCTGCCTCTGCAGTAAGCCGGGAACCAGGAGTGTGGCAAAAATTAGGTGCTGAAGAATCTATTCAAAAATAAAAGGTGACTGCATGTGGGTTTTTTAAAAGAACACAAACAGTTTAATTAAGATACAGCTATATGATTATAAAGAGGCACAAGCCTACATTTCTTTAAAAGGTCAAAAACAGTACCTTGGGAATATTCCCTTTCTTATAACTTTTAAAGAGAAACAATAGCCTTTAAGTATGACGTTACATTGGAAGATGTTCAAGTTGTACTTAACATTCTATTTTTATATCAAGTTCTATCTCTGGAACACAGAGGAGTCCTAAGGCAAAGACCTAAAGAGAAGATCTACCATCTTGACCTTGAGCTATAGGAAATATGTACAAGATGGGCGAGAACTTCAGGTTCAACTACCCTCTAATTACAGAAGAAACAGGTCCGGGAACGGAGTCCCTGGAGGAAGCTTGGATCTCCATCCTGGCCCAATTTTCCAAAGTGTGAAATGCAGATCTCTCTGAGAAGGCACCCAATGGATATTTTATATATATTGATGGTTATGTAACTTAATGTGTATTTTAAAACATATCATTAGGATATCAAACTTGTAATTTCACAAATATTAATGGTCAGAATGAGGTGAAGTTGAAAAAGGTGCATTTCAAGTTGATTTAAAACATTAGGTAGTGATGGTTGTACAACATTGTGAATGTAGTAATGCCACTGAACTGTCCATTTAAAAATGATTAAAACAGAAAATTTCATTACATGTATTTAACCACAATGAAAAGAACTGAAATAAACACCAGGTAAATAGTTTAGGTGGTACCAGATCCAGGAAAGCACTGAGTGGCAGGAGTGACGTTTAGGAAGCACTCCAGTCCTCACAGGAAGGGGCACCTCGCAGGAGCATGCTGGCCAATTCTTTGGGAGCACTGATTTAAGAGCGAACCCCTTACACACAGAGACAGCAGCTCTCAGGAGGGCAAAGCTGCAGTGATTCACCACTGGAGGGAGCCACGAGAGTTGCAGGGTCCCCAACTCCTCTTCACGAGAGCCTGGAGGACAGCGTGTGATGGGACTGCACAGGTTAGCTAATGCACATTTATTTGCCTTTCCTGAGTTATTTCTCCTCAGTAATGGTTAAGAGAAAGGGCTCGGGAGTCAGGCAGACCTGGTTTGATGCTCAGTGCGCAGCACTTTCTAGTAGGCAACTCAATTTCTTTTAAACTCAGATTGCTCATTTGCAAAATGGGATGGGGACAGTAGCTCCCTCTCAGAGATGTTATGAAGACTGGAACATAGAATGTGTTATCAAGTGTTTCCCACAGCACTTGGATCGTAATAAACTATCAATGAACATTAGCTAGTATAACTACTACATATTAATACAAAGTTCTGATTTTTAATGAATACAATTGAGGAAGCAATATTCCCAAATTTATTTGTCTTCAGAACCCCTACTTCACATAACATTTCATGGGCTAGTACTCAGTCCAACCCCACTGGGAAACGCTAGTCTAGACACCCCACGTAGGGGGACTCTGATGAGAAGGTTGAGGCCAGGCCCACCCACAGGCCTGTGCTGGCTGCACCCTCTAGACAGGCACCTGCTTCACAAGGGCTGGCCTCCTAGAGGTGAGGGGATGGCAGTGGCAGCAAAGGAGCAGACAAGCTTATACTTCAGCCAGAGGGCCTAAGACTCCCGGCCCAGTGGCTGAACCTGCAGTTCGCAGAGGTCTGAGGAGGGCCAGGTGTACGGCCTCACTCACCTGGAGAGTGATCTAGAACTACTGACTAGTAAGCCCAAGGAATCTTAGAGACGCCCTTCTGTGACCCTGTTCTGAGGTCAGAATGAGGAGGCAAGGAGCTGAACCACTCTGGGCTGGTGCGTTAAAGGCCAAGAGAGGACGAGGCCCACACTCTGAGGCTCCGTGCCGGTCAGCTGCCTCCCCGGGCACAGGACCTCTGCAGCCTAGGGAAGGGACTTGCACTCTCACGTCTGAGCAGATGTGGCAGTCGCTACTGAGAACAGAAGCAGCATAAAAATTAAAGCTGCCAAAAAAGTCTTCAGGTGCTTCCACAGCGGCAGGGATGTTGCAGAGGAAGAGAGGATGATGGCAAAGGCAGTTTTCTGGGAAAGATTACGTTCTTTCAGGAGCCTCTAGTGCACACCAACAGGCACATCCCAATGAAACCTTACCAGGGTGCCCACCCCTTCTTCAGGAATGCCACCAACCCCACCAGCCCCCAGGACCCACTGCCCACCCCCACAATCAATAACTCTGAAGACAACATCAGTTCTTCTCAAACAGTTTAATAGCAAATAAACAAAGGAAGGTACCACACTTGGCAGATACAAAATGACTTTTTGTCCGTGTGTCTGTGCAATTAAAACAGATTTAGGTTCCCCATTGGGACAAAAGGAAAAACACACAAAAAAAGGAAGGAGATTCCTTTTAAACACATACTCCCTTGCTCCAAACTTGTAACAATTTTTTTTTCTTTTTTAATCCACTACACAAACTCTGTGATCAGGTCAGAAGAGCGACAAGGGCTCTTCTTGCCTTTTTTTTTTTTTTAAACCATTAAAGTAAAATCCATAATTTTCTACATAGTACAACACAAGTTCACACAAAAAGACATTTTCTTTTGCAAATCAAAACAGGAAAGAAAGAAAAGCTCAAACAAGGTAAAGGAAAAGCATTTCTACGGCTGAATCACGACTTTGAGTTGATTGAATCCCGTTGTTGCTGCAGAACAGACTGTGCGTTTGGTCATAGTGGCAATTTTTTTCTCTTCACATTGTGAAATCACTTTACATCGTTTTCTAGTAGAAAAGGCAAAAAACTGTACAAAACCCCTAGTGTTAAATACAACGTTTGTACCAATAAAAAACTCACACAGGTTTGTCTCCAAAATGTAAAGTTTCTTTTTTTTTTCTTTTTAAATTATTCACAAAAAGCAGCTGGAAATCAGAAAGGCAGCTGCCGCTCCAGGGTCTCAAATCCATTAAAACCACCACAGAACAATTAAAACAATCAGAGAGAGAAAATGAAACAACGTCCAACGTTTGGCATTTGGTTTTATCCACAGGTTTTCCCAGAGCTCCTCTTGGAATTGAAAGCAAAATGTATTGGCAAACACGGATTCTGAACACACAGGAAGGAAGCCTCAGCGCCTTCTGCCAAGAGAGGTGGCTCTGTGCAGTCAGACTGTGGGGTGCACGGCAGTCTCGCTCAGGCTGGGGTTCCTGGCCTCTTTCCATCCAATCACCCCTTCCAGGAAATTAAGCAGCCTACCATACACTGGGCCTTCATGTGGCCGCCTTTCCTCCTAGGAAGAGTGGCCTCAAGCATAACACTAGGCAACCCGCTGGGTCTCAGAGCAGAAGTTCTGCTGGGAGCCCTTCCTTCATCACCCCTGGCATGGATGATGCTAACAGTGCTTCTACCTTCCCCACCCCCCTCCCCCCAGTCCCTCGGCTACCCTCTCCACCCTTCCCTGGACAATCCTACTTCCCAGCTCTCCCACCCACCAGCAGCTTAGGTGTGGGTGGGGACTACCTCAAACTCCTCCTCTGCAACCTCTTACCTCCCCAGATCCATCCTGTGACCTCTCATCTCCTGGCCTCTCCCTCCACCATTCACATTCTTACTCAAGTCCCTAAGACCCTGAGGCTGGATGGTGCCGCACGAGAGGAGAGCAAGTTCCCCTCAGGGAACCAAGGAACTGGCTTGCCTGGCACCCAGGGACAGTAGCTATTTGGCTCTTCACCCAATTTAAAAAAACAAATCCCGCCCTCACCCCCACCCCACTAGCTAAGCAAGAGCAGAGCTGTGGTGAAGAGCCAGTGTGGGGTGGGTGGTGCCCAGGGCTGTAAACAGTGTGAAGACTGTAGTATTGTGCTTGTCACCTAGGAAAAGCGCTGGCAGGTGTATTGCCGCTTAGTGCACAGATGGCCTCCTCCGAGTGGTTAAGAGCACCCTCCTTCTTCTGGGCCGAGGGATGCTCACTACCCCTAACTTGCTAAGCCTCTTGCCCACCCACAGCCACCTTCTGGGTTCTATCTCTGCTCCTCGTGCCTCTCTGGGCCGGCTTCCTACCCACCTCTGAGCAGAGCAGCCAGCCTCCCGGAGGCCCCACTGAGGCCTGGAGGCCACATGAGGTGACAGTCTAAGTGCACAGGCAAACGCTCTAAGGGCAATAGAGGAGAAAGTTGCCACTTCAAAATAAAACAATACAATCTGGAAAAAAATAATCAACCCCACAACAATTTAAAACAGCTTCTTTGAAACCCTTTTAAATCGGTCAGTTTTTGCACAAACTATAGAAAACAGAGAGGTGAAGGTGGTATATACGAAGGTGTGAAGAAACAGCAGGAAACATGCAAAACTTGTTTTTTCTGGGCATAATCTTAGTAGGAAAGGAAAAAATTCAAAACAAAAACACAAAAACAATACAAAAACAAAAAAATCAAAGCATCACATTTTGCTGTGGAGACTGTAGGAACAAGCATGGAGAGGGGCCGAGGGGAAGGGGCCAGAGGAATCTGAAGGCTCCCTGCAGGGTCGCTACAGGGAAGAACCACAAAAGAAAAAGGAAAAGGGCTGGCTGGGGCCCAAACTGCAGCTTGCGGTCAAAAAAGAAAGGGGGTTCAGGTGTTTTCTGCAGTTGAGAACTCAGAAAAACAAAAGAAAGAACACATGCGGCCTGGCCTCCTCAAGCCCCACAAACTATATCAGCAAAATGTGCTCAGGAGCCTCAAAGGTTTTAGTGACATCTTTTATTTCATTGTTTACTTCAAAGTTGTCTTTAAAACTAAGCACACAGAGAAACAAAGCCTAGAAACGGACTGGCTGTGTGTTCACAGAAATACAAACACCACGCGGTATGTGCTAGTAGGGCTGCTCTGAAGACAATTACAAAGAATTGGAATCACAAAATCAAGTGGTTATCTTATGAAGTTCTAGAAAAATAGATTTTTTTATATTCAAATGCAAGTTTAAATATTTCCCCTTCAGCAGTCGTTCTAGCAAAACCAATTTGGCAGCACAAAAGAAAAAAAAAGGAAAGAAAAAAGAAAAAACAAAGAAAGAAACAAACATAATAAAAATACACGTCAGCATCAAAGGTCAACACAAGGTCAAAGGTGAGAGTTCAAGCATCAGAGAAGCTGAAGAGACAGGGATTTGGACGATGTACTTGACGCCACATCGACATGCTTTAGGCACAACGATGAACTAACGGCAGGAATCTAGAAAAAAAAACAAACCAGAAAGAGGGAGACCCACTGAGTTACACAGAGCAATACATCCAAACGAAGAGAGAGAGAACAGGAACACTCACTGTGTACAGCCCTGAAATGAGCAGGCGGCGGGGCAGGGCTGGGTAATGACAGGGAACTTTCGCACATGCTAACAATGGACACAGGGAGAAGTCAAAAAGGACATGGAGGACACCAAGAAAACATCCAACTGCCAGAGACAGAGGAACCTAAGGCTTGGATTTCCCCTGAGGGCCAAACACCTCTGAGAAGAAGGTCTCCGGTGGAGCAGAGCCTCGGCCTCTCTCCCCACTCCCTGGTCAAGACCCAGGGAGAAAATAAAAGATGCTGTGTGTGGGGGGGGGTTCTTTAGGGGAGAGGGCCAGGATTTCTCCTCAATCCTATGGGGATGGTCCTTTGTTCCCAGAAATCCAAGCTCTTAGCTTCCACGCAGGCCCCGGCCACTCATGTGGGACCCAGGAGACAGTGTCTGGCTGCATTCAAGGCAAATCAATCGCATGATGAAACCCAAGTAAGAAACAAAACTACAGCAGGAAACACATTTATGTAAGTGAAACCCCCACACAACAGAAAAGGATTGCTTAAGACTTGACTGCGAGTCTCCACTCTCCGAGCTGAACCCTTTCACACCGTGAGACTTGTCGGGGAGCAGCTTCTTCACAACACCATCTTTGGCCTGGGGAGAGAACTGTGCTCAAGGGCAGTGCTGCTGTGCTCACTCACCAGGCAGGGAGAAGAGAACAGAAAGAAGCGCCTGGTCTCACCAGCTGGCCGCTGCGGCAGCCCAGGGCCCCGCTGCGGCACACGCTCCTTTTAGAAAGAGAAGCCACGAGCAGGGGTGAAACCTCGGGGGCTGGTATCAAAGGTGGGTTGACTGCACCTCTGCCTTTCATGTCAATCGGAAAGGGGTTTCATAAGGTCCCAGAGCCCAGGACAAACCCGTGGACAAATGACAGCGAAATGAGGGAGGCGGGAGAGAAAGGAGAGAAAGGAGTTCTGGGCTTGGAAAACCCCACGATGGCCAAGGAGGAAGACAGAACAGAAGGTTAGCAATCCCCACACCGGCAGCACCCTGGGGAGCACAGCTCTCTCCTCTGCCAATTCACAGCATTAACTCCTTCCCCCTCTGGCAGATTAGCTGGGCTGCAAACAGGCCACAGAAAGTCAGTAGTTTCAATCATACACAGCACCCTGTGTGTACAACAATCACATTCTGGATTCTACAAAATCCTGGCCTTTTCCAGAGATATAATTTAGGTAATAAATATTCTCCACCCCGGAGCTGTATAAAACTTCTATAAAAATAGAAACGACATTCTTGGTTCCAGCCGGTTGGGATTCAGAACAGCGCCTCCCCAACCTAGCATTTTTTTCTTTTTTTGTTTTCTTTTTTCTTTTTTATTTTTATTTTTTGCATTTATTTAAAAAAATCCCATCATGACCCTGGAAGCCTTTGGAACAGTTTTATCCTTGAAACACAGGACACATTTCTCCCAGTGCGCGGAATTCAAGTTTATGTGGTTCAGCTTAAGAAGTATGTTTCATGTTTCTTAGAGGACAACAGACCCAAGTTATCACTATGAGAAGGGAACAGCTGTCCCAGCTTCAGTGGGATAATCCAACACCACCAACTACCTATACAACAGCACGATGGTCAATCCCTGTCTGTGACCTAAATGGACAGCATGACAGGGAGAGAGCCCCCATTCAACTTAATAGCGAACCAACCCCTTTAATCTCATCTCTGCTGCTAGGGGTCAGGACTGATGTTTGTGAGGTTTAAGATCCCAGGGACCCAGTCCCTGGCCTTGGCTAAGAGTCATATCCTAACAGGGCTACATCTGCCCAGGTGCACATTCCCAAGAGCATGTCCCTTCTGGCTCTCCATCCCCACTGCATTTCTTGAAGCAGAGGCAGAGCCCAGAGACTGTGTGGGTCACAGGCAAGAGCTGGAGTGGGACCTGTGCAAGGCAGCAGGGAGCTCACTGTAAGCACGAGGACAAAAATGAACACAGTAATACTGAGGTAAATGAACACTGAATCCATGTGGATGCTGTAAACGTCCTGCTGTCTCCCCCGTCCCCAAGAGCAGAAGACGGGCTGGAGTGGTTAGAAGAGTGTCTTGCCTTGGTGGGAACACTACATCTGGGACACCTCAACCAAGGAGGCAAGCGTGGATTTCTCAATCCTTCTAAGTACTAAGTGCCGGCCACTGGCAAATGCAGCACTCTGGCTTAAAGGGACCTTCTGACTCAGGTACACCAAGGAGCAGGCTCCTCCTCCCCCAACTCGATGGCTTTTGATCACTCTGATCTGGAGAGATGGCCCCTTCAGCTAGACACTATAAGCCTTTCTGAGATCTACCCTCATGAGAAAACTGTGGCTAGGGATGGAAGTGACACTCCTTCCTGTGGGCAACTACAAGGAAGGAAACCAAACAGTGCCTTCCCTAGAGGCCTTCTTTAAAGGGACCTGTTAGAAATGGGCCAGGGTCTAATCATCTGGTGTTGAAATAAAAGCAACCTCTTTGACCAGCTGCTTCTTCCTGAAAGCCACCAGGCAGGCAGGGCCAATCCAACACCAATGGCTGGCTAGGAAAGCTGGTAATGGGTGACGTCTCCCTGCTTTTTGCAAATATCAGGCTAATTTAACAGGTGCTTTGTTTCCAGAGCATTGTTAGCCCCTTCTTGGGAAAGAGGGGCAGAAATCCTGGACAAGAATCTGAAAAACAGGTGGTAACAACTCAGTATTTCCAGAGAAAGCAGCTATGGAGGAGTTTCAGCCTCCAGTCCCCAGGGCTGTTGGGTGTCAAGTCACTCTCGCTCTCCTCCAAAGCCACCCCCACCCGTTCCACCCCCACAGCTCTTGGACGTCAGTTCTCATCTCGCCCACTCTCACACTTGGGGAGATTCTGGGGGTCAGTTTTTGGTTTCACTCAGTCCTCTCTCTTGGGGTAGTTTGGGGCAAGTTCTGATCTTTTTAAATGTTTCTCCATTCCCCCTCCTCCCCCAGGGTGGTTTGATGTTGGTCCTTCTCAACACACACTGGTTACAAACACAGCAAACTTTAAATAAAGAAAAAAACTCAGGATATGGCACCTAAACTCCAAAGTAAAACACTGGAAACCAAAGCACAAACTCGTCCTCTGTACGAAGCGAAACTCCCACAGAAGGCAGTAGCCGAGTCTTCAGGGCAAGCTGTGCCTGCGAGAGTGGCAGGGATCAGGGTCCAGGGCTGTCAACACACAGCCTTAGGGCTTCGAAACATTAAGGGTGCTCCTCCCTCACTTACCAGAAGACCCTCTCACTCCAGTCTCAGAGGGGAGCACGCTCAGTAGGGCTTGCTGTCATTCTTCGAACGTTTGAGCTGCACTTTAAGCCGCTTCATGCCAATCTGAAAGCCGTTCATGGACTGGATGGCAGCTTGAGCCGAAACAGGATTGTCATAACTTACAAAACCTGCGTGTCCAAGAGGAAACCCAGCTGAGGGACGCAATGAGGCAAGGAGATTCTCAGTCCTCCTTACGCAACAACTACCTGATGGGCTTAGTCTCAGATCCCAATTTTTCTCAGCAGGGACAAGAATTCTGGAAATTATGTCACATGAAATAAATTAGGTTCCTAACAGTACCACTTGCCATCTGCATGGTACTTTAAAGTTTTTGGCCAAGCCATCTTCCATACATTATTTTTACCCCTGGAGCGACAGTGTAGGTAGAAATCATCATTCCTACTACAGAAATGAAAACACTGAGGCTCAAAAAGAGGTCATGTAATCTGCCCAAGACTGAGGTAAAAAATAACCCACACTCAAATCCAGCTCCTTCTGCTATCAGCCCCTTCTCTTTCATTCTCCTTGGTAAAAGTACTTAAATCCCGACACCAGAAGAGAAGCCAACATACCAAAACACTTGCTCAGGTTTGTCTGCTTGTCTATAAAAACCTTGGCAGACACGACATTCCCAAAGGGCATAAACATCTGCAGCAGGTCCTGATCTCCAAACTCCTGGGGCAGGTGGTAGATGAACAGGTTGGCTCCCTCTGGACCTTTAAAATACGCAGTGATTGAAAAGTGTCAGTGACAAGCACACTCACCAGCCCCCACAACTGTCTCCATTTCCACCTGTGGTAAAACTGTCAGCACTGCAACAGCTTCTCCAAACACAAATACAAAGCAGGGACGTGAAGGGAAATCACTGAAAAAGACTCCTTCCTTTATGTTTAGCCATGCTCCGTCTCATTGAGGGAAATTAGAATTTAACCTTGTGGGAGGAGGGTGTGCTGGGACAATAAAATAGGCAGACTTGTGCGTGGAGCAATAAAACCAGAGACTAGACGCTTGTAAAGGAACACAGAAAAGGAGGTACAAAGAGATTATAAACAAAATCGGTTTCAAAATTGTGTCTTCAAACTATAGGGACAGCAAAGAGATTGGCAGTTGCCAGAGGGAGGAGGTGGGGTCTGGGAATGACCACAAAGGGACATGAGGGAATATCTGAAAGTGATGGAAATGCTTCATATCTATGGTGGTGGGTACACACTGTATGTGTTCATCAAAGCTCACAGAGCTATATTTCAAAAAGGGTGAATTTCACCATATGCAAATTGTGTTTCAGTAAAAAGAAATTACATTTAAAAAATGTGCCTATGATTAACTCTGAGCTCAAAAATAGCATATGCTTTCCTCTTCCAACCACTTACACTCAACGATTTTCTAACCAAAGAATAGTTTTATTACAATCGCAATCCAGCCATTCTCCAGCTACCTTGGGCCGCCTGCTGCTGTCAAAGACATTAGGGAAGACTGCTGCCTCAGGGTCTTTGTACCCGCTGCTCCTCTGGCCCATTACTCTTCTTCCTCTAGATATATGCATGGCTGGCTTCCTTACTTCCTTCAGGTCTCTGCTTAAACATCAACTTAGACCTTCTCTGACCATTCCATATAAAATGTTGTACCTCCAGCACTCCCTATCCCTCTTTCTAGGATCATTCTTTAGAGCATCATTTAGAACACCTCATGCTTTTACTTGTTTATTGTCTTTCTCCACAGTTCCATCGGTTCCCCCAGTACCACCTCCTAGGGTACATAAGCATCTGATTCAGAGGAGGTGAGGATGTACTAGACCAGGACTCCTTGCTGCTATGGCAAGAGAGCATACTTGTCTTCTTCCTGCATTAGTGCTTAAACCCTGCCAGCTCCTGGTTATAAAAACCAGTCAAATATGAATACAGAGGTGTTAGCAGGACTTTCTATTCATACAAATCACCTTTAGGCCTCTGTCTGCCTAGCAAGCCTCTCCTGAATTTAATACCATTTATGTCAAAGCACATACTTCCCAATCCTTCAACCCAGGGGCCATAACTCTTTCTGTCCCAACACTCTTCAGTATGTCCTCAATTAGGAAAAGCACAGATCAGAAAGTGAGGAAGATGCCAAATGATATAGCTAAAAGGGACACCCAGACAGAAGACATCCCTTGACAGATTTATAATCCACAGAGAAGACTTCCTAACAAAAACAGATTGTCAAATGGTGTCAGACACAATAAGGTCAGTATGTTTCATCTAAAAACTACAGCCCCATCCCAGGAGGGCGTACAGAGGTTCTGACCTGGGCGACACCCAGAACACATTACAACAGCAGATCACATCTGACAGTTTCTCAGTCTACCCGTGACACTGCCAAAGAAAAGCGTTGGCCTGACCACCGAGACGGTTCTCTTGGCCTTTGCCCTGCCTCTCAGCCGGTCCTGACTCCAGTCTCCCTTTGCACTCACCTTCCTTCTGGCTTCCCGCAGCACCAATACTTTGCTGGGTCAACAGATTCTGGTTGTACAGAGTGGGGAGCGCAGCGGCAGCATATTGCTGGATCCCCGAGTAGGCCTGCGTGAGGGCCTCCATGGTGCTCCCAGTGCCGTTGGAAAGGCCGCTGCTGCCCAGGCCACCATTTAAGGCAGCCATCCCTTGGTTGGGTGGAAGAGCAGGGTTAACAGACTGGAAAGATTCGACTGATTCCAAAGACGAACTTGAAAATTCTCCCTCTCATCTCCCCCTTAGCTCCTCCCTGAGGAGGAGTACCCATCTGGCTGGTCAGATTTCAGGACACTCACCAGGCCTTGCTGCTAACGGAGACATTAAAAAAATGCCACACCAGGTATGGCTCTCCCCATTACCTTCTTCCAACCCGTGCAAGCGGTGATACCACTTACACATGACTTGCCTCATTTCCTCTGCCTTTTCTGCCCCTTTCTCACACAGAGCTGGAACGTGGACTCCTATCATCAAAACAGCAGCTAACATTTACTGAGCACATCCTATGTGCCAGACACCATACTAAGCAATGTGCTCAGCACTTGACCTATGTTCTCATTTCACTTCTCAACAACTCTCAACGGATTCTATTCCCACTTCACAGATGAGAAAACGACCTTAGAAAGGTGGGTGAAAGTTACAGCTAGTTAAAGGGCAGAGGTGGGATTTAACCCAGGTCTGACTCGAAATCCCATGATTATTTCTCACTTCACTGGCCTACCCCAATCATTCTAACAGTGCCCCTACCAGGGTTGTTTAAAATGTGCTACCTGCACAAACAATGGCCTGATGACATCCAGGGGCTGCCCCTCACCTGCCAAAGAGCTGACGTTGAGGCCTGCCGTTGCTCCAGCTAATGTCTGCAGGGCTCCGAGGGAGGCGATGGGGTTGACAGAGCTGCTGCTGCTGGAGCTTGGTGAGGACCCTGCTACCAGAAATCCACGAGTTAAACTCAAGCCAACACTTGCCTTCTCATGTCCACAGGAACCAAAGCACAAGAGTGACGCTACTCAAGTATTCTCTTTGTAAAGAGGTTTTCAGTTATTGATTTTTGATAACTGTCCCTGCAGGACATAGAGTCAAATGATGGTTACAACAAACTAAAAATTATGAGATTTCTCTTAAGTCAGAAGATGGCATTTGAAAATTTATTGTTTACAATCTGATCTCTTTGGATCTCCAGAATGACATACCCCTCTCTTGGGATTCTGCCCAAGGCACAAGGGCACACTGGCCCTATTACACGCTTACCTGAACTGGTGAGTACGCTGAGGGGGCTGCTGGATGTAGTGAGAGCATTGGTACCACTGGGTGTGTTCTGAGCTGCGCTAGCTGCAGCAGCTAGTGCAGCCAAATTCTGTAACTGCATTGCATTTAACCCTGCAACATCCAAAGCAAGAGATCAGCCAGCAGATAAGGGTGTCTCATCTCCACTCCAGCAATGACAGTGCACGCAGCAGAAGGCTGGTCCCAAAGAGGAACTGTTGTAGATAAGCCTTAAAAACATTCCTATAGGGCTCCAAAGAGATTCAGACATCACTCAACTCATTAAGAAACTTGATACCGCTTCCTCAGAGAAGACATCTAATCCAATAGCATGCCACCCCATGTGAGCACTGATAAAGGGATGGGCAATCAGGAAACCAGGAAAGAGGGGTAAGTCTGTGGTCTATCATGGGGCCAGCTGTCCAAGAGAACAACAATGCCAAAACCTGCGGCACAGAACAGGGACTGCAACCGAGCCCCTCACTCATACGTTACAGGGCATTTTCTCCTTGCAATGAAGTGAACGAGCAGAAAACGTAGCAGAAGTCCAGAAGGCCACGGGAGGAACAACAGGGGAGAATACGACTAAGAACAGCAATGGGAGAAAGAATAAAGGAAAAAACCACCACTTGAATAGCAAGCAGATTAATCATCAGACAGAGAAGAGAAAAAACAGAGGGAAAGACTTCCAAGCGGAATAGAACCTAGGCAACACAGCTAAAAGGAAAGCAAGAAATTTGAAGAGCGCTGACAATGTGTTGCAAACCATTTACTAGATGATGGAAAGGCAGGTGGGTGGGTAAGGGGTAGAATTCAGGAGAATAAAAAACTACAACACAGGGCCGGCCCTGTGGCTTAGCGGTTAAGTGCACACGCTCCACTACTGGCGGCCTGGGTTCAGATCCCGGGCGCGCACCGACGCACCGCTTCTCCGGCCATGCTGAGGCGGCGCCCCACATACAGCAACTAGAAGGATGTGCAACTATGACACACAACTATCTACTGGGGCTTTGGGAGAAAAAAAGGAGGAGGATTGGCAATAGATGTTAGCTCAGAGCCGGTCTTCCTCAGCAAAAAGAGGAGGAGTAGCATGGATGTTAGCTCAGGGCTGATCTTCCTCACAAAAAAAAAAACAAAAAAAAACTACAACACAGATACATTTACAATCCAGCAACTTTCCAAAAACATAGCAAACTCTAAGTCCCTCGGACAAAGTGAACTAGTATCAAAAGTTTTCAAATGGCAAAATGCAGTTCACCTACGACTACCCGTTTCTCAGATGCACTTGCCTAGCCTCATCCCACTGCGGAAGGGGCAGGGGCAGGGGCAGAGGCAGGCAGCTCTGAACTGCCCACCTCCCTACCCTCATAACTTTTCTGATGGCCACTGCCTCAGGTTTGTCTGTGGAGCCCCATTTTGTTATAAACTCAGGTATCTGTCAATTAAGTTTCCCAGGCATATTAACAGCCATGAAAGGTAATCACCTAAGAAATAACATGCATAAGACACAGAGGTAAACTAACTGCCAGGGTTCTAGCAGCTTCAGCGTAAGCCATTTGCATGGAAGCCACCTTAAGCTTTTCTTCACAGAGTCACTGGAAAAGTCACTTTATTGTGGAAATAAAGAGTTCCTGCAATTTTCTCCTTATCAAAATGGCCTAGATAGTCCTCAGGTGCTAACAGTTCTTTTCCATCTTCTTCCTCAATAGAGACATAAAGGGGTGGGGAGCGGCAGACAACCCCAGAGCAATCTGGCACCAACAACTAATAGGGCCACCTTCTAGAGACAAGGCAGTTGAGCCTGGGATGTTCATCTTATGTCAGGCTTACGTAACGAATGGAAAAAATTTTTTTTTCTGCACAAATGGTGCAAAACTCTCAGACTGTTGTCAGCTGGGTCTGTTGGCTTGGTTGCTGCTGCTCCTCCGCAGCAGTGAAACACTTACCTCCCATTGGGTGGAGGCTGCTCAGGGTGTTGAGGTTCCCAGAGGAGGCAGTCTGCTGAAGGAGCTGCAAATAAAGCTAGACATTACACCAAAAAACAGAACAAGAGTGAGAGTGAGGGCTGGTTCTGCATCTGGGATAACTCTACAGCACAGCAAAGCAAAGAGTGCAGAGGCCCCCAGAGAGAAGAAAGTTGAAGACAAGAACTCAAGCCAACACAACAGAAACATGAAGCTTGTGACAGCACAGGACAATACAACACAGCTAAAGCCCTAGCCCAGACGGCAGTTATGTTCACTGAGTACTGAGCCACGCTCAAGGCTGGGCAACAGAATGCAGCACAGCAGAAAACAGAATAGAGCAGGGAACTAAGCTCAACCCAAGCAGCTATGCAGTCCACTGTGATGAGTGTCTGCATATGAATGACTGCCATTTCTAGTTCCTCTCTCCCAAGATCTCCTTAGTCAGGTCCACACACCTTATTCTGCAGATTGTTTCCAGCTGGATGCTCAATTTCTACTTCACACAACTATTTTAAATATCAAATGTGACGATTTCAGGGTACTTCTTGGAGTCATCCTTTACTGGTCACAACTGACCCATGACTAGATCAGTCTCTCCCATGCTACACATCCAGCCCCATTCATCCCCTCCCCTCCACACTGGTCTTCACTGTTGCAGATGACCAAATGATTGACGGATCAGTCCATAACAGTTCAGTGTACATTCTTTTTCAATGACTGTCCCATAATAAATAAAACAAGAAGACCTGTCCATGAGCTTATGACCTCTATGACTTTACTCTGTACCTTAAAACTGCAACCTTCATCTAACCAACCTGCCGAAAACCTTTGCTCCACTCAAAAACCCAATCACTGTTCTTTATGGACAACCGGTATTCTTATCACTGGATCCTTTATTCAACCTGTTGCCCATCCCCATAAATATCTGACTTGGTTCCTCTGTCCTCATGAATCCCTTTAGCCCATAAGGATTTCAGGAAGTCCACAAACCTCCAGAGATAGAATGAAAAAATGCACATACACACAACTTTTACCAGCTTCTCAAAGACGTCGACAACCCCACAAAGATTAAGAACCACTGCTCTAGTCCAAGAGAGATCAGGTTCAAGTCCATATACTTCAGAAAGAACTTCATAATTAATGATGATATACTACCGCTTACACAGTCCATTAGCACCCACATGCCTTCATTTTTCTTCTTTTAAATCTCTGGGCAATGTGTTCACTCCCAACTAGTGGACTCTGCATACTGTACTTGGCACTTTCATTTCCTCCCTAAATGAAAACAGCTCTTAGGGTGGGGGTCACATCTCAGTGAAACAAAGAGACCATAGCTCTCCACATACACCATCATGTGCTTGCTGGATGTGACAACGACAACAAAAAGGGGAGTCTTCTCTAAAAAGGGCTCCAAAACTCTCTAAGAAAAGCGAATGAATATCACGGAGATTATTTTCAAAGTATTATCATTTTGGTAGAAGACTAAAATCTCCCTGAATTTTCTGAACTTATAAGCAATGTTCTAGCACTAAGAAACAATTTAATCTGTTGAAATGCAACAATCATCTACATTTTTTGACTTTAGAGAAATACCTGCTGGGAAACTGGGATTTCTTCTAAGATTTTAGAAATTTGGAGACCAGGGGACATTCAAAGTAGCTAAAACTCAGTACTAGCAGACAGAAATCACTGCCTTTCTTCTATTTCTACAAAGAATAATATTTTAAAGGATGAGGAGTGAAAGATTATAATCATTCCCATGTGTATAATTCTCAACGGTCCATACAAATCTAGTGGTTTCATCATTTATTTTCCTTCACTGGTAGCTTCACAGATGACCTGTTCTTGCTGATTTGCACATGAGTCAGTTTGAAGTGTCTTGTGCTGTCTGCAATTCTTTTACAGGGTAAAGCAGTGATAATCCCCTGTAATATATATTGCAGACGTAGTAAATCTAAAGAATGAATTGGAGCCTGGCAGCCTGGCCCTCTTTTGGACTATGTGACTCGAATTCAACAAGAGAGAGATCAAATTAAAGGAAATCTATTCACGATGTAGTGAACTCAACATACACCTGTAATATTAATTAATAATGTCCATGTTAATCTCTTGATCTCTCAGTCAGTGAAAAGAAACATTTACCATACTCTTCAGGGAAGACTCAACGAGGATTTTAATGATGTCTTCCGTATCTAGTAGAAAGAAATACGGAGAAAGATATTTGGTAGTTCAGATTCCCTCAGGAATTTTTTCTTGGGGGCAGGGACACATGAGATGTTTCTAAATCTTTGTATCAGGAAATCAGGATTTCGCTTTAATTGTAGCAGAAACCTCAATATATACATAACCAAAGCTGTGTGATGAAAGAGAGAGAGAGACAGACAGAGAGAGACTAACATGACTTAAAGAATATCGCATTGCTTGAATTTTTACCTAAAATTTCAATATGCTAAAAGTTGTAAATGTCATTGTGTCTGCTAGCTAGGGACAGTGAAGAAGAAACAGCTGGGAGCTTGCACAGTCTGCAGAAAGCAAACCACAAAGACTCACTGCTAAATACTGGGGTCCAAGAGTATTTAGACCGGCAAGGTTTCCCCACACAGATGCTGCGCTGATTTGCTGCATCTGCTGCTGGAGCTGCTGGGCCATTCTCTTCTGTTCTTTGTCCTTCTGTGTATCAGCAAATTTTACCACCATGGGGGATGAGCAGCCCTATGAAAACACCAAAATCAAACGGTCAAACTCTTCCTTCTGGGTGAAGGAAAAATCCTCCTTCATAGTGACAGGCAGAATGCATTCTAATTTCATTCACTGCGAAATGATTCTCTTCCTGACAGACAAGTGGCAAAAGACAATTTAAAAGGGCCACTACTTCCAATATGTTAATTTTAAAGAAAACATCCACTTTTAACTTGAAGATGTTTGGCCTGCTTAACTTTTAGGGCAATCAGATACTGTATATGCTGCTGGGCTTTGATGGCCAACTGTCCTAGCTAGCACTCTTAGGCTAAGGAATTCCCCCCTTTCATTCATCTGCTCCCTACCTCCATGGTCTGTGCTTGGTGCATTGCCTTGATAGCCGTCTGTGCCATGGCTCTTGTTGTAAAAGTCACAAATGCACAACCTGGTAAGAGAAGGGTCAATAACTCATTCACTCATTTGCTTATTTATTCATCTGACAGACACTTCCTGAGCACCTACTACGTGCCAAGGACTATGCTAGTGATACAGACACGGTTCCTGCCTTCAGGGGTTCACGATATAGGGGAAGAGACAGGTATGTTACAACAGGGTGATAAGGGCTTTAATGGAAAACCAGGGAAGCACAGACAGGAAAGAAAGTGCTTGAGGGATAAAGGAGGAATCATATCCTCCAGTTTCTCTTGAGAAGGAAGTGTTTCCATTTTGGTATCAACAACCTCTCCAAGCACAGAAGGAGAGAATTTTAATATATGACACTTAAGTGCAGAATGTAGACTCCTTAGGGAGGCTGGGAGAATATTAAAGGGATTAATCAGTAGGAGCCGAAACAGGACCTAGATATACAACACCAAGCCCAACCTCTCCATCACGACAGGGCCATGTTAGATAGGGATCACTGGTTTCCACTGGTCCAATTAAAAGAGACTCCCAATTTAAGACAAGTCTTCAAAGGGTAAAAATGTACCCACCTCGGCTCAGGCCATCAGGTCCCCGCAATATCCTGCATTCTTCAATCTGTCCAAATGAAGAGAACATGACTCGGATGTCATTTTCAGTGCACTTCTTGGAAATCATACCAATAAACAGCTTCCTGTCTTCCACTGCTAAGAGAGTAAAACAGAGAAGGTTTGAACATTATTACTACAAGGGTTAGTGTAGCACAGATTCTGGGTTTGAATATTGGCTCTTGGCCTTTATACCATATTTTGTGGATTCTAAGACACATTTTTTTCATAATCCCGCACCTCCTCTTACAATCAGTGGAATCTTAAAATTATAATTGGAAGCATTTAGATGAAATATAGTAGCTGTGTGATATTGTGAAAGTTACTTAACCATTCTATGCCTGTTTCTTCATCTGATTAATCGGGATACCCAGGTTTACCTCAAAGGTAGCTTTAGCTAAGGCAAAGTACTTAGCATCCTGCCTATCACTCAGTAATGTGTGCTTTTACTAGCAATATTACTATACTAAAGAAGGAAGAGTTTTCACACTAATATGACAAGAGAAACAGAACACATCTTTCAGTGAGTGTAACCGTCCACCTTCCACTTCTCATTATTCTCTTAGGACTAAGTTCTCCTTCCTAACTTGTTCATCTCTCCCCTCAGTCCTGTCCATAAGAAATTATACTGTTAAAAGATATTCCACTTCATTTTAAAATGTTCTTGTAATGTTTCCCTAGAAACTCTATTTAACTCATTTATTTACCATACTTATTTTAAAGAAAAAAACAATTTAGATGACAGATTACGTAGAGCACTGGACCACTACCTTATACCATACACAAAAATTAACTCAAAATTGGGGCCGGCGCCATGGCTTAGCGGTTAAGTGCATGCACTCAGCTACTGGAGGCCCGGGTTCGGATCCCGGGCGCGCACCGATGCACTGCTTGTCCGGCCATGCTGAGGCAGCCTCCCACATACAGCAACTAGAAGGATGTGCAACTATGACATACAACTATCTACTGGGGCTTTGGGGAGAAAAAAGGAAAAAAAACGAGGAGGATTGGCAATAGATGTTAGCTCAGCGCCGGTCTTCCTGAGCAAAAAGAGGAGGATTGGCATCGATGTTAGCTCAGGGCTGATCTTCCTCACAAAAAAAAAAAAAAAAAAAAAAAAAAAAACTCAAAATGCATTAAAGACTTGAATGTAAAATCTGAAACCATAAAACTCCTGGAAGAAAACACAGGCGGTAAGCTCCATGACATGGGTCTTGGTGATGATTTTTTGGATTTGACACCAAAAGCAAAGGCAACAAAAGCAAAAATAAACAAGTGGGACTACATCAAACTAAAAAGCTTCTGCACAGCAAAGGAAACCATCAACAAAATGAAAAGGCAACCTACTGAATGGAAGAAAATATCTGCAAATATAATATACCTGATAAGAGGTTAATATCCAAAATATATAAAGAACTCATACAACTCAATAGCAAAAAAAAGACAATTTGATTTAAAAATGGGCAGATGATCTGAATAAACATTTTTCCAAAGAAGACATACAGATGGCCAACAGGTACATGAAAAGATGCCCAACATCAGTAATCAGGGAAATGCAAATCAAAATCACAATAAGATATCACCTCACACTTGTTAGAATGGCTATCATCAAAAAGACAAGAAATAACAGGAAACGTCGGTGAGGATGTGAAGAAAAAGGAATCCTTGTGCACTGCTGGTAGTAATGTATGGCACAGCCACTGTGGAAAACAATATGAAGGGTCCTCAAAAAATTAAAAACAGAACTACCATATGATCTAGCAATTCCACTTCTAGGTATCTATCTGAAGAAGATGAAAACACTAACTCGAAAAGATACATGCACTCCCATGTTCACTGCAGCATTATTTACAATAGCCAAGACACGGAAACAGTATAAGTGCCCATATCCGTTTATATGAACGGATAAAGAAAATGCAGTAAATATATACAATGGAATATTATTCAGCCATAAAAAGAATGAAATCTAGCCATTTGTGACAACATGGATGGACTCTGAGGGCATTATTCTAAGTGAAATAAGTCAGACAGAGAAAGACAAATACCATATGATCTCCCTTATATGTGGAATCTTAAAAAAAAAAAAAGAATCTGAGCTCATAGATACAGAGAACACACTGGTGGCTGCCAGAGGCAGGAGTAAGGAGTGGGCAAAACAGGTGAAGGGGATCAAAAGGTACAAAATTCCAGTTATAAAATAAATAAGTCATGGGGATGTAAGGTACAGCATGGTGACTACAGTTAGTAAGACTGTACTGCATATTTGCAAGTTGCTAATAAAAAAGTAGATCTTAAAAGTTCTCATCACAAGAAAAAAACTTTTTCTAACTATGTATGGTGATGGATATCTAGACTTACTGTGGTGAGCATTTTGCAATATATACAAATAGTGAATCATTATGTCGTACCTCGGGAACTAATATAACGTTATATGTCAACTACACCTCAATAAAAAAAAAAAAAAGATTACTTAGAGCACAATACGATCCAGATGCCATGAAAACAGCAAACTAGGAAGAAACCTTATACATGGAGAGTTTTATATGCTTGCTTACCATTGTTCTTCTCACTGTCAGCAGGTTTCATCTGTATAGGATGATGCATCTAAAAAGGAAAACATGAATATTATCACTATACACATTGAAGGCATTCAGAAATATAAACGAAGGCTCTAAAGGAAATACCAAAACTAGAGCCTCAAGAGTTCTTTCTGAACTCATGTCTGCCTCATGATCTTCCCCCACAAAAATATCAAAACAGAATGTGTGTCAAGAAGTTGCAATTCTCTTGGCTGAGACAGAACTACTTTCAGCCTATCTTTTTCAAAATGTTTCCTTTATGTCTTCCTTTACATCAACTCCTGTGGCAGTCATCCTTTTCCCCAAAACAGTTTTCAGTGTGTGCCTGAAATGTTTAAGTATGTCCCTATGTGTCAAAACCACCACAGTTCCACTTACTAGTAGGAGCTTTCTTACCCCTGGGAGGACCTTCATGTTGTGAAGAGCATTCTGGGCTTCTAATGCAGCTTTGCGGGTATAAAATGTAACAAAACAGCACCCTGCAATAAACAAGATTTCATTAAATCAAACCAGTCCTTTGAAAGCAGATAATTCCTAGAGCACTCCCTCCTTCACGGACATATTGAAACTTAAAAGAGAGGGCTGGGTTTATTAAAATTAGCCAAAAAAAAGGAGAGAGAGAGAATCTAGCAGAAAAAAAATCCCACATTATTTTCTATGCATTTTCTTTATTGTTATAGTGTCATAGTTCTATTAAGATTCTTTTTTAGCTGTTCCTTTAACTTTTCTGGGAAACATGACTTCCCTTACAAAGGTCATAGTACCATGCCATTCAACCCAGCCTACCTGGAGCACCAGGTAGTGTGCTGGGCAAGAAGTCACAGCCACAAACAAGACAGACAGGGTCTTGTACTCTTGCAGCTTATAGTCTACCAGGAACTCTTTCTTTCTCAGAATAAACCACACCTTACACTGTAGCCAATTTCTGCCATATGTCTCAAAAATAATTATCATTTATTAAATTATAAAATGAATTAAGAGCAAGAACCTCTTAATATCTTTTTTTGGCCTCTTGGTTCTCATCAAATATAATTAAGCTTCTAACAGCACATGACACTGACTGAGAAGATCTGTAGATTTTGTGCTTGTATCTTTGCTGGGGATAGGAAGGGGGACATGAGTCTTGTAAATCTTAGGCCTATAGTCCCAGGAGATACAATACAGATTTCTTTCAAAATCACTCTGCAATTAAGATTTTAAATTACTGCATGTGATATTGCCAGTATCTTCAGAAACTACAATACTTCATGTTTTTGGTTAACTATGCCACAAAGATAAAAATAATTCCTCTGCTTCTAGATCTTCTATTAATGTAGTTTCAAATATGACAATCATGCTTGCTCACATCTGCACCACAGAACAGCTTTCACCAAAAAGTACTCTGAAATCGGTCATCTGGAAAAATAACAGTACATCTATGCCTGTGTGTGTGTAGGGGCAAAGCTGATGTCTTATCTACCACCAGTCCTATAAAACTTCCACTCTGCAGGGTACTTCTCGAAGCAGCTCACCCTTTCTTCTCTCATTCATTTGTAGGCTACAACGAACAGGTTACCTACAAACAAGTCCGCCCAGTTGCTAAGCCATCCTGCAAGGCCTCTGTAACACTGACAGAATCCATGGGGACGTGGACAATCTTTCTTTTTCAGCTTACCCTAGTCAAAACGCTACAGAAAACCGTATGTGGGGGCCGGCCGCGTGGCTTAGCGGTTAAGCGCGCGCGCTCTGCTGCTGGCGGCCTGGGTTCGGATCCCGGGCGCGCACCGACCCACCACTTCTCCGGCCATGCTGAGGCCATGTCCCACATACAGCAACTAGAAGGATGTGCAGCTATGACATACAACTATCTACTGGGGCTTTGGGGGAAAAAAATAAATAAAATCTTAAAAAAAAAAAAAGAAAAAAGAAAACCGTATGAGGTTGGTTTACTTCAACTTTACTTTTGTCACGCTATTACAAAGATCAAATGAGACACTCATATGAATCTGTCTCTCGCATACAGAGCTCTCACAAAGGAATGCCCAAGATCCAATATACGAGTTATCCTCATGATGTCACCTTAACTTTTTAAGTCATTAAATGTGTTTGGGGGCCGGCCCCGTGGCATGGCGGTTAAGTGCGCGCGCTCTGCTACCGGTGGCCTGGGTTCGGATCCCGGGCACGCACCGACGCACCGCTTCTCCGGCCATGCTGAGGCCGCGTCCCACATACAGCAACTGGAAGGATGTGCAACTATGACATACACTGGGGCTTTGGGGGTGGGGGGGGAATGTGTTTGGGCTGGAAGATACAGCTACTGAAAATGAACAGGTATTTTCTCCGCCATATAACCAGAGGAGCATTCTGGCAATGACAGACAGCATACATGTGACAGAAATTACATGTAAAACCCAAAGCCCTTACCTTTGCTCTGAGGAGGGTTTTGGCTCCTATCCCTTAGGACGTTGATTTCATAGACAGCACCATACTGTTCAAAGAGTTCCCTCAAGTCCTTCTCAGACCAGGTCCTTGGAACCTGGCCCACAAACATCTTGATAGCATCAAGATCCGGTTGGTCTGGGTGGTCCAGGGTGCCGTTCATTTTCTTTGAGCTACGTGAAATAAAATAAAACTTCTATTATGTATTCATATTGCTTTCCAGAGGGAGTTTTCTTCTCTTTAAAGATCTCAACTACTTCTTGAAAAAGTAGGGGAAAAAATTCTACTTCCTTTCACTACCTCATTCAATTTACCAGAGTTCCCTGGTCCTCCCTCGCCATGGCCACCCCTTCCATTAGATCCCAAATTAAAGTCACCATTCAGGACACCCTGGGTTTTAACTAAGGAACTGAGTGTCACTCATTCCTTATCTAGCATAAGACTTCTCACAAGAACTTAAGAGGTAAAGTTCCTAAAGCAAGTTTTAATAATTTTTAAGCATAGTTACTATTTTAAATGTCCACAAAATCACAAAGGACTATTGATTATGTAATTAAGATTCAGGACTCTCAACGTATACAATGATAGGTGATAAGTTTTCTTTCAGTAGATGTTAGAACAGAAGCACTTGATTTCCAAGGTCTAAGCTTAAGAACTCATCAGAATGTTAGCCTTTGAATGTTGCTGTCTCATGTGTAATCCTGGTGCTCTTGACTAAGGCCCCAAGACTACAACAAAGCTTTGTCTCTTAAACTTTCACAAATTTCTGTTATATAAATATAAACAATAACGCCATCATTCTAGGGTTTTTTGTTTCTAAGTTATCCAATTTACTGCTATTTCTCCAAGACTTGATGAGCTAATTCCCTTAGGAATTGCAATCATATCGTCCATGAATTCTTCCAATCCTATCACACCAAACTTGTAATGCTCCTACACCTTCATTCCTACCCCAGCCACTGCCAAGAACCTAGGGGAAGACTCGCACCAGAGGGATAAATGTTTCTACTCAGAATGAATCAAAGTCCTTCTTCTCTACCACTGTTCCAAGATCTTACTCTCAGCATTTATCTAAACCAATAACAACTTAAATCCCAAATAGCTAGCATGATTAACTTTTCAGTTAGTGTTTGCTTAATCCAGAAATCACGCCATCATACTCAAACTAGCCATGCTCTAATATTCAATCCTAAATAAAATGCTAGTTTTGTTTAAAGGAAAAACAAGTTTTTTCTACTATCTTTTGAATAGTAGATAGCAGTACTATCTTTTGAACATACTTGAAGATCCTTGACAATGCTGAATCTACGAAAGTAGTTCAACGTGTCTTTTAATTCTTAAATCTCATGCAATTAAACACCCACAGGGGGCTGGCCCCGTGGCTTAGTGGTTAAGTGAGCGCGCTCCACTGCTGGCGACCCGGGTTCGGATCCCGGGCTCGCACCGACGCGCTGCTTCTCCGGCCATGCTGAGGCCGCGTCCCACATACAGCAACTAGAAGGATGTGCAGCTATGACATACAACTATCTACTGGGGCTTTGGGGGGAAAAAATAAATAAATAAATAAAAAACCTTTAAACACCCACAGGGGCTATTCTCATATCACCTTTGCTGAAAGTAGCACTAACTAAATAGCAAAAGCTATAAGACAAATGGCATATAGACCAACTCTCGTTGCTATGGCTGTGAAGGTTCCGTAAGCTCCTCCAGGTTAATTAGTCAGTTTCATCAGGACTCAGTACTAAATTTCTACTTTCATTAAAGTATTTACCACCTTTTAGCACAATCTGGCTGTACCTACCTCTCTCAACTAGACTGAGAGTTCCCTGAAGGCAGAAACTGTTTTATCTCCTATTCATTCTTATAGCCACACCTGGTAGTGCTTGGTTCTAAGTAAGTACTCAGATATGGGATGGGAGGAATTTCTTGTTCTCAGCAATTCCCCCTATTTAATCAACTAACCCTGATAAAAATGAATGCTGTGCACAAAGAGTGCTCACAAATTAAAGAGTAGCTATTATCTCCTATGATTATTTGATTGCCACAGGATCAACCTGACTTTTTTCCTTTAAGTGTTTTGGAATGCACTGTTTTATTGGTTTTCCTTTATTAATTTAAAACCATGTGTGAGAAGTCGTTGCAAAAATATACTGCAGCTACTTTTAGAAGCCTAATCAGAACATAATCAGAATGTTCTAACAGAAATCATGCTACCATGATATTAAAAAACCCCTCTGACTAGTGAAACAACGGGTGTCACTCCTCACAACCTGTCCGCAACTTTAATTACTAGCTTTAATATCATCTTATTAAAATGTTGTTAATCTTTAATCATATTTCTATTCTAAGGAGGGTTAACACAGAACCCAAATGGTGCTCAGAATATGTTTTAATGATAAGGAAGCTGACAGCTATTTCTGAAGAGGAAAGGGTTTACTGATTTGTATTACAATAGAGGCAACTGCTCTCAATTTGTCCCTTCCTTCTGTATTTGTGTACCATTTCTAAACTTTCTACATCGCTGTTTAGTGGAAAAGCATAAACATGGTTAATATATGTGGATTACAGTTTATCCAAAAGTTCAGTGGAGACTCAGCATTCCAGACAAATGCCCTTCCTTCCTCTTTCCAAATCCTGCATTTCTTCATGTCCACTTACTCCATGAACCACCCTTTCCCCCTGTGTATACTAATTCAGAAGCCAGAAGAATACCCTAGAGCAGTGCTATTCAAAGTGCCCAAGGACCAGCAGCAATCTTCAAACTTAACCCTTTAGAAACTTTTCAAGCAACTGGACTGAATAATTTTATATATGCTCAATCTAATAATAATAAAAATATACACAATATGCAAGCTTACATCTTATTATTTTGTTTTTCTATTAAATTGTTTTTATTGTATTTTACAAGTTGGGTGGTGGCGGGATTCACCAGTTTGAGAAGCACTTCTCGAGCATAGTCAATTATCAGGCCAGGCTCAAGATGCTGCGGACACGATGCAACTGGAGTTATGCACTGACTTATTCCTTCCTCCCATAAATACTGGGCACTGACTTATACAGGCTAGGCACTGTGTTAGATGTGGTAAACATTGGTGAATAAGGAAAACATGGGATATTTCTTTGGAGTGCATGAAGACAGAAATAAAGTGGCAATATCAGCTAGAGACAAAAGAGAGAGCAGCAACCAGATGTATATCCACGTATACATAATAAGCAATCACGAACTTTCTCATCAACTGTTACTGCATCTGAAGAGAAGGGCAACCACCCTCTTCCTCCATCCTCAACCTTCCACACATACTTCCAGTATGCACCCAGTCATTAGCTAAAAGTAACCACTGCAGGGGCCGGCCCGGTGGTAGTGGTTAAGTTCGCAGGCTCCGCTTTGGCGGCCCAGGGTTCGCAGGTTTGGATCCCGGGCTCGGACCTACGCACTGCTTGTCAAGTCATGCTGTGGCAGGCATCCCATATAAAGTAGAGGAGGATGGGCACGGATATTAGTCCAGGGCCAATCTTCCTCAGCAAAAAGAGGACTGGCAACAGATGTTAGCTCACAGCTAATCTTCCTCACCAAAAAAAAAAAAAAACAACAAGTAACCACTGCATAAAAGTCACCTGGGGACAAGTCTCCCAGTGTGATATCCCAAAGATTCCAAATCATCTAGGTATGGCATTTACTGTAAATATCACTAAATACATTCTAAAATTTGTGCCTTACCTCCCCATTGACAGAGAGCTCCTCAGAGTCAGTGATCATGAAATATATTTATTACATCCACTCCAGAACCAAGGAATTCAGCAGCCCCCTGGAGAAGTATCTATCCTGTCCCTGTCATTCCTAAGAGGCAAGACTGTGGAAATTCTTATCTTCTGTGGAAGTACTGACCTGGGAGTAGGATGGAGAGAGAAGAGCAGGGCCTGCAGCAGTGAGGGAAGAAGGGAAATGAGAAGGCCCCGAGTGTTTTAGAAGAGAAGCACGGCAACAACCCACTTCTTTTTATGTTTCTGCTTCTGGCAGCAACTGGCATCATTAAGAAGGAGAAACTGCGAGGAATCGAGACCAGAGGCTGCCCTGTCTATCTTGACTCCCAATGGAACACGCCACAAGAAAATGAAACAGAACCAATTTGGAAGAGAGATGGGAGGGAAAAAAAAGACCTTTATTTTCAAAGCACACATTTGTTCAAAATTCTTAAACCCTCTCGTCTCTTTCCTCTAGCTTTCTCTCTCAAAACTTCACTGCCCACGGCCCAGCTGAGAAGGCAGAGTTGATGTTCTGTCCCATTTGTTTCCCATCCCCAGACCCCAGCTGACAAGAACAGGGGGTGGATCTGTAGATCTTAACCCTACAAGCTGATCCATTGGCTGACCTCTTAGAAACCTGAGACCGTGACCTATGCTCAAAACAGGAAGTCAGGCCTGGCCAATCAAGTTCCTCTATAGCTTCAGGGAGCAAGACAACAGCCACTACCCACATGCGGCTATTTAAATTTAATTTTAAAAACCCAGTTCCGGGGGGCCGGCCCGGAGGCACAGTGCTCCACTTCACCAGCCCGAGGGTTTGCAGGTTCGGATCCTGGGCGTGCACCGACGCACCACTTGTCAAGCCATGCTGTGGCGGCATCCCATATAAAGTAGGGGAAGATGGGCACAGATGTTAGCCCAGGGCCAATCTTCCTCAGCAAAAAAGAAAAAAAACAAAGAAAGAAAAAAAAGGAGGACTGGCAAGGGATGTTAGCTCAGGGCTGAGCTTCCTCACACACGAAAAAAAAAAAAAACAAATTCAGTTCCCCGGTTGCACTAGCCATAGGTGACTAGTGGCTGCTGCATGGCACAGCAGAGATATAAAACATCTTTATCACAGCACTGCTCCACAGAATCTGGAACTAGTTAACAGAAACCAGGAGTTAATGGTGAAGTCAAAAGTGGAAAAGTTGCAACAAGAGATAGCGTGAGTTAAGCTGACATGATGAAAGGGCAGTGGCAAGAGATAACAGGGGTCATGCTAAGATACAGATGAAGATTGAAAACATTATGCTAAGTGAAAGAAGCCAATCACAAAGGGATACATATTGTGTGATTCCATTTATACGAAATGTCTGGAGTAGGCAAATCTATAGAGACAGGAAGTAGGTTAGTGGTTGCCTAGGAATAGGGACTGGGTGGGGGGTGGGGTGGATATGACTGCTAAAGGGTACAAGGTTTCTTTTTGGGGTGATGAAATGTTCTGGAATTAGACAGTGGTGATAGTTGCACAACTCTGTAGATATAGTAAAAATCACTGAATTGTGCACTTTAAAAGGGTAAATTTTATGTTAAGTGAATTATATTTCAATTTGAGAGAGGGAGTCAGAAGACAGGCTGGAAAGGCAGCAAGGCAAAGCCAGGCTGCAACCAAAGTTACAAGGCAGATGCAGAGTAGAAGCAGCAGCAGCACATGCAGGCGAGCAGAACATGTGTCCTATATCAGAAAGAGGGAGTTTCCAGGTCTCCCAGCTGTGGAATCCCTGATTACATTACAGTCCAGTCTGCATGTGATCTTACCAGGAAACTCTTTCATATATGCTAGCTTGAGTGGGTATCTATTCCTCGCAGCCAAACAGGCTGGCAAATACTACCTTCACATCTGTTCAAAGATCATTTCCAAAACCTTTCATTACTCATTTTTTTACTCTCTCCTTCTAACTACCTGTTGACCTCCATTTGTTCATTATACAAACAGAAAAATCTCAGATCCTTACCAATCCCTCCACCTCCCCAGCAGGCATAAATATCTGTTGCATCCCAACCTCCAGCTACCACCCACCCCTACCAGGTGCCTCTGGCTCACACACTGTGCTGTGGAAAAACCGGCACAGAAGAACATCAGGATAAAAACGACCCGGAAACACTGGCCTGAGTTACTTAACAGCTGTTCTTTTTTTTGTGTGAGGAAGATCAGCTCTGCGCTAACATCTGCCAATCCTCCTCTTTTTTTTTTGCTGAGGAAGACTGGCCCTGGGCTAACATCCATGCCCATCTTCCTCCACTTTATATGGGACGCCGCCACAGCATGGCTTGCCAAGTGGTGTGTCGGTGCGCGCCCGGGATCCAAACCGGGGAACCCCGGGCCACCGCAGCGGAGTGCGCGCACTTAACTGCTTGCGCCACCGGGCCAGCCCCCACTTAACAGCTGTTCTTTGGGGAGAACAAAACAGGATGAGTCTATATTGGATGGAAGAAAGTAATTTTCATTTGGATAAAGGGAGATCTTCCTTTAGTTGGGGTGTTAGGTACTAGAAAAAGCTATCAATAAAAGTTTTTAAGTCACCATTCAAAAATAGAACAGCTAGCAATCTGTGTGTGAAGGTTTTCAGCCTTCTTCCCTAAGGTCTGGAGAGATCTCATCTCAGTAATCATCTCTAATTGTAAAAAAAACCTCACAGGGTTTATCATTCATTCAACTGTATTGCCCAAGCTCCTATTATGTGCCAGATACTACACACTACAGGGGCTATAAAAGTGGACTGAACCACCTCTGTCCTGGAAGCAATGTCACTGAACAAGTGGAAGGACACAACTATAACACCCTACAAATGCTTTAACAGAGGTATACAAGTTCTGTGAAAATGGTGGCTACTGTGGTTTTACCTTATTTGGGAGAGGCGGGAGGTGTGTGCAGGGATTTAAGTCGAATGGACTACACAGCTGGGAAAAGTGCTATATAGCATGGAGGAATGAAAGCCTAAGGGGCGATGAGGAAATGTAAGGACTCGTGAGAGGAGAGTGAGGTAACACTAGAAAGGTAGCAAAAGGACTTGAGAGAGTTAGGGGAGAGAATAACAACATTTTAAAAGATTAGGGGAAAAAAGAGAGAAAATTTTAGAAAATCAATGAGAATAAAGAGATAATTTGGAGAGACTCAGTGAAGGGCTTTCCGCGTTGTACCGGCAGGCTTGGACTTTATTCCAAGATTCTTCAACAAGGAAGTGATCAGATTTGTCTTTTTTTTTTTTTTTTTTGGTGAGGAAGATTGTCCCTGAGCTAACATCTGTGCCAATCTTCCTCTATTTTGCATGTGGGACACCGCCACAGCATGGCTTGATGAGCAGTGTTCAGATCTGCACCTGGGATCCAAACCCGTGAACCCCAGGCTGCTGAAGCAGAGTGCGCGAACTTAACCACAATGCCACTGGGGTGGCCCCCAGATTTGTCTTTTAAAAGACATCTAGCAATAATCTAGAGGATGAAATAAAGTGGGGAAATATGGAGATGAGGAGGCTTTAGCACAAACTAGCTCCTCAGATTAGGTCCCGGTCTCAGGCAATGTTGAGAAATTTGGGAGGCAGGACCCACTAGGACTTGGAAATCACAAGATAAAGGAGATAAGGAAAAGGAAGAAGCTACTGATCACTCTTGTGTTCTACTTCAGACAACAGTGTGGAGTTGTTTTTGCGTGGGGAAGCCTCCAAATGGAGGCATTCAATGGGAAGATTTTAGAACAAAGTCACAGAGTTCAGGGGACATTTAGGGGATAGATCTAGAGATGTGAGAATCAGAGAAGCACATCAGTGCCCCCTTAAGCAATGGGAAAGCTAAGAGAAAAAGGCCTGAGATACAACTTTTGGAGAACGCGCATGTCCTGGGGTGCAAGCAAAGTAAGAGGAACCAGTGGAAGCTGAAGAGTGGCCGAGCGGAATCAAGGACAATTGTCACAAGTGAGAACAGGAACCAGGGCTCAGGTCCCCCAGCCCTTCCACAGCTCCTCCACCAATTCTCTGTTGTAAAGAAATCTGGAAATAAGGTACATTGCTAGATCACATTCCCAGGCAATATCAGTTCAGAGAGGAAACCACTGATATCAAGCCTCTCGCTAAAGTTCTTTGAGTGAAAAGGGCTGAGAATCCAAAAAAGAGGTAGCAAGCACACACCATTCTCAGGAACTTTCTTCTTCCCAATGTGGTGTTTTGCTGTATGGTGCCCTGGGAGTGGGCCCAAGGACTTGCAATAACAAGAAAAGTTGATGGGTAACTGCTCAATGACACCTGAGGCAGCCTGGTCTAGTAGGCAAAAATAAGAGAATGTCATTAAACTTGCATTTTAGGCCCAAAGTTGACACCAACTGTCCTCAGGCAAACCAGTTATAGCATCTGTAAAACAAGGCCAATAGCCCATGCCCAATTAACTTCACAAAGCTTTTGTGAAGATGGATAACTAAAACAAATTCAAATGTACTTGGGAAAAAAATTATATAATAGTCTACTCTCTGATTACCTCTACTCAGAATGACCTGTATTCAGTCCATTAGTTCTCAAACTTTAGTGTGCATGAAAAAACCACATGCAACATTGTTAAAATACAGATTCTTGGGCCCTATTCTAGCATAAGAATATCTGAGCATGGGTCCAGGGAACATGCATTTTTATGTTCCTGGTGACTTTCTTGCAGTGGTCCATGGTCCAGACTCCATAGGAATTTGAATTACTCCAAACTCTTAAAAGATGAGAAAACAGGCTGAGGAAAAATGCTGCGTTGAAAGGCTGAACACTAGGCAGTGGCAAAGCATAGAGAGAAAGTGTTACAATGAAAGATAATTTGAACCACAAAGTCCTAATTCTGCTAACTACATACATGGTACTTGGGAATATTTTCATTATGTATTAAGTCTTTAAGATGGCATTCATTGTGATTTCATCTGTTATCTACTCATAAAAAGACACATCTAAACTACTATTATTTTGGAGACTACAGAAAACGCATAGGATCCATTTCAAATGAGCAAGCCAACTAACTTTGAGGACCCCCCCCCAAACTACTCCACAAAGAACTATTCAGAATCTGCTATTACCCACACCTGTTACACCTAATCCTAGGGTAGACTGATTTGCACATGGAGGCCTCAACTCAAAGACCTGCCCTACCGCCTGTTATCCAGGGAATATTCTATCATTTAATATTCTTAGCTTTGAATAACCTAAGGCTCATTTACTTGAGGTTCCAAAATACTTTGAAGCCTGGTTAAAGTAACTGCAATCAGGAGTTAGAAACGTGTTCTTCTGTACAAAGCCCAGAATTCAGGGTCCCGGTAGCTACAACTCAGGCTAGCATTTTAGCTGTGTACAATGGCAGTGTCACTTCTTGAATAGTACTGCAAACTGATGGGGTATTCTCATTCCCATGTTCAAAATTTATTTGGGTAAACTTTCAAGCAAGATTGATCCAGTTTTGCTTTTTGGGGGAGGCGGGCATCTGATGGCCCCCAAATCATATATTGTTGCATTTTCAATTAGACTGGGAAAAAATCAAGGTCCAGAATTATAGTTTACATGTCAATACAGCATTCTGTATACACTACTAAATACACGCTTGCTACCAGTCTCCTCTGTGATATGAGCTAAGAATTTGATCATTAAAGATAAATAAATAAATAACTTCCCCAAAGATTATCTGAAATTGCATACCCAACACAAAGCAATAAAGCTACAGTTAAAATAAAATACCCTGGAATCTACCATATGGGAAAACACTACAGCTTGAAAGAATTAGAGCCAGAACACTTGAGCTGATGTTGCTGGTCATGTATCAAATGTACCCTTATGTACAGAACTTAGTTATAGCCTCGAGGAAATCAGCAATAATAAGACAGAACCAGACTATAATAGAAAATAACAGTGGTGTGGACTTCGGCTTCCTCACCCAATTTTTTTCTTCCCTCTTTTAAGGAAAGGGATCAGTTTCATCAAATAAAGACAACAACCCAGTTCCTCTGCTTATGATAAAAATTAGACAAAAATACTTACACGGGACTGGAATTCAAAGAGCAATGATCCACCATCATTTCTGGAAGGAAATCCAACTTAAACGCAGCCATCACCTCACTCTCCCCTTCAGAAGCCAATGATATTAACTTGCTGCACTTGTCTGATCCACAAATACACACAGCTTTAGCTTCCTGGGCTCCACAAAAAACACAAAGTGGAAACAGGAGCTCAGGGAAACCAGCAATAAGTGCCACAGAAACAGGCAGGACTGGGGAAGGGGAAGGGAGTACTGGATTAAAAGGGGGATGTGACCATGTGAAGGGAGGCTCAGCCCGGCACACAATGAAAGTGCTGATGCGCCAGGCTTGTTTTGTGTGATTTTCCCTGGCGAAGCAGTACTAAGTGCACTGTCAGACAAATAGAGTGTCAGATCCATGAAGATAGCAGTGGCTGACAGAGCAGAAGAAACACAAACTTGTTTCACATCTTCCAAACTCCTCCCTGCAAATCAGTTTTTAAGGGACCCCAAAGCCTGAAACTACCTGAAGCAAAAAAAGGCTCACCTCACATGGTCTGAAAATGTTTTTGGAAAGAACCGGGTTGCTAGCCTTGGTCTGAACTTAGTTCCATGTGCCAAAGACAGCAATGAGCACAGCGTTTGGGTCCAAACTAACCTCAGAACAGTCGCATAACGAGGAGCGGTTCAGGCCATCAGAAGCAGGCCAGAGGCCAGCTGGCTGAGGAACTGGCCACCAGAAATGAACCGCTCACATACTACTACCTGCACTGGACCTACCTTGCTTTCCTGATGGTGTTGACAGCAACGTGTGCTACCTAATGAAGGACTTCAAAAATTGCTGCTTCAGTGACATTCATTAGGTGGCACAAGGGAAAGCTTCTTTACTAACTCCAAATCTTTTCTCGCCAGAAAACAAAAAAAATAAAAATAAAAATGGAATAGTAATATTCTGCCTCTTCACAGAGTACCAAGAAATAATGTCTTTTCAGTGTTTGACCTTTCTAAAGAAACAAAAAACAAAAGCCACCACAGTGGTAATAATGAGAAAGAACTGGGGCCCACCAGGGACAAACACTCAAACATGTAAGGAAGGACACAGGAATGTAGACCAAGTCTCTTCATTCTCTGCCCTCCTTTAAACTGTTGCTAAAACCAAGATTACTGAATGCACACATGAAAAGTCTATTATGGGTGAGCAGTAGAGACGGATATACTTAGCAGTCAAGGCAGATGTGGTGCTCCTGTTCTCAATTTAGCTCCACATCCCTCCAAACAACAAATGGTGGCATTTCAATATTTAGGCAGTGACTCTAAAACTGTATCTCTGAAGGCTCCCAAATTTCATAGGCCTTCTTTCCATTTTTATCATTAGGGTTGCCTTACCTCAAAGATTTTGCTTCAATCAAGCTCAGTTCACAACACAGGGAACTTTGAAAAAAAGAAGTTATGTTCAGCCTGTAAAGAGGTAAACGAATGAACTCCGAAACGTAGCGAGTTACTTTTAAAAAAATAATGAAAGGCAGCACGTCATGGTATAGGCCTAAACCTTCTAGTCCGTGTAACGATGGCTGGTACCTGTCTGCATTTGACCAAGGAAGGTAGAAACTGTGTCTTCTGTCCCATATCCAGACATAATCATCCAAAATTTAGAACTATAACAGCAGGTAACTGCTTTTCTATTTTGTCAGAGACCCTAGCTCATTTCATCCACTACTTTAGAGACAGAAGTGGCAGGAGCTCTTTTCCATCCTATTAAAGGAGGAAGCAAAAAGAGGCTGCAACCAACAGGAGACTGTGCAACTGGTACACAGTATGCAGTTCACCAAGCCCTGACTGCCCGACAGGCAGAAGATGGTAACCCAAGCTGTGACTGGGTAAGTTACTGGTTAGGTTTGTCCTAGTTTCTCCTATGTACACTGGATCTGATCACATGCCTCTTCCTATAGAAAGTTACCTGGACCAAGGAGTAAATTTGTGAGGTCCATTAACAACCAAATTAGATTTTTAGTTCAAGGATTCCTTTATAAAAGAATCAACAAATTTGAAGGAATTCCATTGGTTACTGTTTTGCTTTTACTAGTCACTAAAAATACATTACATCTCTATTTTAATCAGAATCACAACTATAACGAGAGTACTTAAATGTGGGAGACATTACTGAGTAGCCAGGCACTGCTCAGTGTATGAAAGGATGCGCACTCCTCACAGCAATTTTAACCAAGCCAAAAGTTGGGAAGCACTGATTTAGAGTAACGGTTTAAAATCCACTTTACAATTTATAGAGCAACACTGCTTTAAAAATCTACAAGATGGGGGCCGGACCAGTGGCGCAAGCAGTTAAGTGCGCGCGTTCCGCTGCGGCGGCCTGGGGTTCGCCGGTTCCGATCCCGGGCGCGCACCGACGCACCGCTTGGCAAGCCATGCTGTGGCGGCGTCGCATATAAAGTGGAGGAAGATGGGCATGGATGTTAGCCCAGGGCCAGTCTTCCTCAGCAAAAAAAGAGGAGGATTGGCAGATGTTAGCTGAGGGCCAATCTTCCTCACAAAAAAAAAAAAATCTACAAGATGGAAATGTTATTACATGAAGGAGGGCACTTCTCTTTAGGCAACTCACAGAGTTATCTCAGTATAATTAAATTTAACATGCTTGTGGGAAAAGAAAGCACAGAAATTAATCACAAGTCACTCAATTTTAGAAAAAGGTTACAAAGTTAAGTGATGATAAAAACAATTATGGGAATACAAAAATGCAGATGTTAAGGGGAGATTAAAAAGTAGAATTAAAAGTTATTCCCAGAAAACTGCCCACAAATTGCTTTTAAATTTCTTAATCAGAAACACATTCCAGGCTTTTCCCACCAAGGATGTATTAGAAATAAGGAAATGGCAGAAAGGGTTGTAACTACGGGTCCGCTACAAAAGAAGGCCTTAACTTTCCCTCAGTCTCTTTTTACCACCTGTCCTCTCACTATGAATTTACACTCATGGTTTCCTCCTCTTCCCCTGGTTATCTCTCTGTCTCAGTTTTCTTTGCCTTGAATATTCTCTACTTCTTTTCTAAGGGCAACAATTCAAAACCTGATTATGTGAGGGTAGGGGCAATCAGCCTGCTGTAACATTAAGAACCCATATCATTAAAAGTGATCAGTAAATAAGGGAAACCCTCAAAATAGCACACCCTGCATTTAAAATGTCAGAATGGAATAAACCGTTTAAAAACTGGATTAGAAGAGAGAAATGCTAGAAATCATAGCATTTGTTTTGTCTAAAGAGTGAAAGAGCCAAGAAAAGCACAGTTGAGCAAGAAAGCCCAGGTGGCACATACAAATATCAGGGTGTCTTACCCTGACTAATGTAGCCAGGGAGTGCAACGACAGGCGAAGGGACTTTACACTTCCACCTCAATAATCTAAATGTGTTTTAAAGGGCAAAAGTGTGAAGTCTGGTTATATGAGCATAGAGGATGTTAGAGCCTACTACTAAATTATAAAAGAGAACCTACGTCATTAAAAATCACCACTGACTAGTCTATATAAGGAAAAGTGCAAAAAATCTAGGGAAAAGTCATAACCTCAGACAGTTAAGTGGACTGGATATTTTCCACCAGAGCTTCTGGTAGTTAGATGACATAAGGGATGTAGAAAAGAATATCACTTGATACCACTTGAAAATAACCAACCAAGAACAACTTAAAATTTTAGCTTAACACCTTATGGACTTGAATTTCACTTCAAAAATTGAGTACTTCTAATATACTTAGTGGGTGTCCTAGAGATCCCAATCCAGTACCTTGCATATGCAAAAATCTAGAAACCTAAATAGTATCTCACTTTGTGGGAGCTATTTTGCAAAAATGTGACAGTTAAGCATAATTTAAAACAAACCAAAAAACCTTTTTGAGTTTCCAATAAGAGTCTAGACAATGAAAAAAAAATTCTGAACTTGAGGACAGGGGAGTTTTCAAGTAAAGAAGGAATAGAAATATTGTAAAAAAGCTATTTCAAATCTAAAATCACTGTAACACAAAAAGCACTAAGTAGTAGTGACTGTTGTATGCAAGTTGGTTTGCCTGTAAGATTATCATATAAGGTTAGTGAGAGGATATGACAAGGGTGAAGGGAGGAAAACCACCACCGTTTTTGAAATCTAGAAAGTTTTCCATTTCTTCCTCCTGTCCTTAATCACTACTATCTCCTCCCCAAATCAGTGTCAAGGATAAGGACCAGCAGAAAGACCCTCTTCTGTGCTTAGCACTGTCAGCCAAAGTAAAAGCTGAGAGCCTCCCTTGGAGTTTCTGGGACGAACCCTAACCCGATAAATTGTCTTGTCAAATTGTGACCACTCTTCAAATCAGGTCATATTTTTAGATCCCAAACTAGTTCTGGAACTTAAGAGTAATTCTTTATTTAAGCTCCAGTGCAGATTAACAAATCACTATGTTGAAAAAATTCTGGTTCCAGGAGGGTAATATTATCTGTGAGGAATCCACTAAGTGCTGTCCTCATCCTTGTTCTAGTTTACTTGGAGTCTGAGGCTGGGTAGCCGCTGTGTGTAGAGTACTGCTCCCAACTCTCTCTCTTTCCTTCCCCCCAACCCCCCACCCCACTCTGCCCCCAGCTGTTAGAACTGGGCAGCAGCTAGTTCAAGTGGGAGATAAACCTGCCTTGGGAAATAGCTAAGGAGAAAGAGTTGATTAAAAGCAAGAAAATATTTCCAGCTTCCCAGGAACAGGAAATTATATCCCATAATGTAGGAAAAAAGCCATCACCTTTCTGAAGGCAATTTTTTCATATTTGCACAACAGGCCTCATGCAAGAAGGTTAAGAAGATGGCCAAGGAGCACACCCATCCAGCAGTTAGCCCATACCTGTAGCTTTACACCTCCCTCTCTGGACTATGTCTTCACTCTAAAAAACCAAGGAAAGAAAAATAAGTGGGCTATGTCTACACTTCTCGTAATTCCAGATCCGTAGCTTCTTTCCAAAGAAAAGCCCCCTTTGTCACCATGGCTGAAGATACTAAAAACAAAACAAAAACCTCCCTCTCCCATTTTTAAACTACACAATATCTTAAAGATAAATTGCATTTAACATATCAGAGCTAATTTAAAAACATCAACTTAAAAGATGGGGAACTAAAGTACTAAAAGGCTTAAAAGAGGCTTGCCCCCAAATGTCACAATAGCAAAACAATGACTAGGATTTGTGAGGTTGAATTTCAGTACATCTAGGTCACCAAAACAATCATTTTTAGAATCTGCTTTTGGATGGGAAACTACAATCAAGTTAAAGCCTGTATAATTCTTTTAACAATTAAGCATTATGTTATTAATGGGGAGAGTCCATGCTATTTCCCCAAAGCAACTTTCCTGAATAGGTAGGTGCCAGGCATAAAACTCTTCAAATGCAACCCAGTTCCTGCCTGTGTAAATGCATCTCGGCAGCCCCAGGGCAGTGGTGAACCACTGAAACCAAAAGAAATCAGAAGATGGAGGAGCTAATTGAAGGTAAAAGCAGACAGAGAGACCACAAAACCAATATGTTTTATTTTTAAACATTACTGAACAATCTTGCAAGTAAAGATTGATTCTATAAAGCTGCCCAAATTCCTCCAAACTTCATCTACAACTCCTGCCAGCTGTACTTGTGTCTGGTCTTGGCTCTAGAAAGAGAACTGCTGAAAGTCACTGAGGACGATGTCTACATTGGAAAGCATAAGAAGAATTCTCAAAGACAAGGCCAGATCCAGAACTAACTATGAGACACTACACTCTACCTACCCCTCTAAAGACAAGATGTTTCTTGACCAGCATAAAATAGGTGCTTAAGTACTTAATTTGACTTTTCATATGGATCTAACTGGTTTCCAATTTTGCTAATGAAGTAGTGATGCTTCCAAAGGCAAAGTCTATTCTAACAACAAAAAACTTCTAAAACCATTTTCTTGGACCTGCCTACATCATCAAAAGTTATTAAGAGGAAAGGAACTTACATTTACCAAGTTCACAATACCTCATCCAATCCTGTATTATTATCACCATTTAAGGTGGGGACTACTTTAAGGATTTATGTGCTAAAAAATTTTATATTCGGTTTTAGAATATATCTTGGAACTTATATATGATCTTGACACATTAAATATAAATGCTAAAACAATCTGCAGGAGGGATTCTAACCCCAGAGCCCATGGCCTGTGTTGCTTGAGAAATGTGACCATCATCTAGGAGGTACAAACTTTTATTAAGACAGTGTGTCTTCAGAGGGCTCTGGAGTAGTTGTCACCTTGGAGACAGAGAGCAAGTTAAATTTCCACTTGTTAGTTTTATTGTGGAAGATGTAAAGGGGAAAAAAAGGCAAGGAGTCATGTTTCCTTCCCAAAATGTTGCATTGGAACATGCATGGAACAGTTGAGAAACGCTGCTGCTGTGAGACTAGACTCAGACTGCACACTAGTCGGGGAATCGCCAGGATACAGAGAGCAAAGGGAGGCCTGGGGTTGTTAAGAAAGGCCAACGTACGAAAGGGTGAGGGACACAAATCTAGGTCCTAGAGAACACAGAAGCCCTACAGGGGCTGAGGAACACTCTAATTGCCCAACCAAGAGAAAGAGAATAATGAAGTCTTAAAAAGAAAAAGAGAAAAACACACATAAGTACGATATTAATCACCCTACTCCTAAGTCACTCAAAGACTTTTTAAAGGAAAACTCAAACACACAAAAAAAGGATCAACACTTTCTTCCTCCAAACAGGCCCTTGTCACTTGAAGCAGAACACTGGGAAACCTAATACACAAGAAGGTATTTTCTTTAAAAGCTTTATCTTCCCAGTTTTGCTTTTTCTATATTCTCTTGCCTAGTCTGTAAGAAAACAGAAATGCTCTGGGGAGAGAGGAAAGCCGAATGGAAACTAAAAGCTTTAGGTCTGAGTTTTTTACATCTTTCATTTTTGTGGGGAACCAAACAAAACACACAAGCTCTGTGAGGAAGCCTGAACTACATTTGTCCTATTCTTCCTCGGAGCTCCATAGAAGTCTGTTTCTATTAACATTATCTTCATCTTTCTCAACCACCATGCGGGGAGGTAGAAAAGTGGTTCCAAAGAGGGGTGAAAAGAGTCAAGGGGGAAAAGGAGCACCAAAAAGGTGAGTGGGGTGGGGTGGGGGGCAAGACGACAGAGGAGAGAAGGATGAAGGGCAAGCTAGCTCTGAGGGAAACAAGCAGTACTGTCTGCTTGTGATATGTTAAGATGTTCAAAATATGACCTCCTACGAAGTTTCAAAATTGTACTTGGAAAGTCAATGGTACAGGGGACTCTAGAAGGCAAAATGCCTATACCACAATTCCCCCAAGGGGAGATAAATAATCAGGAAAAATTTTTTATGTTAGGTTTTGGAATATATTTTCGAACTTATGACATGCTTCAAGAATGCAAGAGCAAATGAACAGCATCACCTCTCAGGACTGACACAAAAGCTCTCAGATCTCCTACACGTCTTCCTTAGTGTAAGGCAAGGTAATGAATCTTTTTTATTTCTCAGAGTCTTCTGCTGGCCTATAGAGCCTGTATGTAGGATAAATGACAAAATACTGTCCTTCCCAGAGAGATGGCCACGAACTCACTCACCATCGGCAGCTCTCACAGAGTATGCGCTGAATCACAAACTCCAGATACAGGAACTCCTTGCAGGCACAGTAATGCTCAATGACTTATATAAGGCCTGAACCCATGACCTTGGCCTCATTAGCAAGACTCACTCTTACTAACAATTGTTAGTAAGTGCCCTCAATACTCTGAAAAACGTTTTAGATATAAAGCAGGGTGCTAATGAAGAATTGAACTACTACCCAGATTAGAGGTTTTCAAACTTTTTATTTATTTTTTTGTGAGGAAGATCAGCCCTGAGCTAACATCCATGCTAATCCTTCTCTTTTTGCTGAGGAAGACCGGCTCTGAGCTAAGATCTATTGCCAATCCTCCTTGTTTTCCCCCAAAGCCCCAGCAGATAGTTGTATGTCATAGTTGCACATCCTTCTAGTTGCTGTATGTGGGACGCGGCCTCAGCATGGCCGGAGAAGCGGTGCGTCGGTGCGTGCCCAGGGATCCGAACCCGGGCCGCCAGTAGCGGAGCGCACACACTTAACCACTTAACCGCTAAGCCACGGGGCCGGCCCTCAAATGTTTTTAAAAGCAGAAGTGTTTTTACCCAAACATAATAGTGCAGCTGTTCGGGTTGAAGATAGAGGAAGGCAAGGCAGGCCCCACCGGTTTGTCTCTCCTGACTCTCAAGGTAACCCTAGGTCTCCTAGGAAATACAAAAACAGGCCTGGATAATTCAAAACAAAGGATAACACCGATTTTATAACGAGCTTTGAGATGAATAGTTTTTTTTTAAACAGCAGATTTTTCTATCTTTAGAATCTAATACGGGCCCGGCCCCGTGGCTTAGTGGTGAAGTGCGCGCGCTCCGCTGTTGGCGGCCCGGGTTCGGATCCCGGGCGAGCACCGACACACGGCTTCTCCGGCCATGCTGAGGCCGCGTCCCACATACAGCAACTAGAAGGATGTGCAACTAGGACATACAACTATCTACTGGGGCTTTGGGGGAAAAACAAATAAATAAAATCTTAAAAAAAAAAAAAAAAAAAGAATCTAATACATTACCACAAATCAAGGAATTTAAGATGCCACCAATGATAATAAATGTGTGCATACTCGAATTGATGGACTATGTTATTTAAAATTTGTAAACCTTATCACCTGAAAGTAGGGAGAAATGTCCAGACATTTACAAAGTGGCAATAACAATAAGAGCTAACATTTTTTGAGCATTTACTATAGGCCATGCAGTGTTTGGGTACTTTATATTTAATTCTCATACCTATCCTACCTCCATTTACAGATGAGAAAAGACCCCAAGAACCAAAGTAACTTTCAAGATCATGAATCCAGGCAATGAAGGAGTTGGAGTATAAAGCCAGGCAGTTCAACCTTTGGGTGAAAGGCTGACTCAGGTTATAAACTGTCTACAACAAAGATCATGCACACAAATCACAGAAAAGAATGTTTAAATGCTGAGGGCCATACAGTTGAGTCTGACCATTTTTCTAAGGCAAATCTTTTAAGTGGGTAAATGTCCAAAGTCTCAACCATCACGAGAGATACTGATTAAGGGTAATGAAAACCTACTGCTGTTACTCAGTAGATGTGTGACTTGTGAGCAAGTTAATTAACATCTCTAAGTGTTGGTTTCCTCACCAGTAAAAGAGAACTTAACTACAGATCTCAAAAGGAACCAAATGGATGCCCAGAATACAATCAAGCAACTGTACAAATTTCTAACTGGAAGAGGAAAGAGACAAATAACAGAAATGACTTGGGAAAGTTGTGCTCTTTTAAAAAAAATATCTGTTACCTTTTAGACTGCTTGCAACACCTTCACTTCTTTCTTTTTCCTCCTATTCTACGGCTGTCTCAGTAAGAAAGCTGGGCTTAGTGCTTTGGAAAACTGCATGTCCTCCCACCCCCAAAACCTAGAAAACCAAGTAACCAGACAAAAGGATCACCTGGGAAGATTTCCTGGCTAGCCCAGCTCATGTGGATGCAAAACTCCACCAGGGATCAGTGCTAAAATCCAGTCAAGTTTGCCTGGAGTAGCCAATCTACCCATTTTCCTTGGGAACCTGTAAGAGCGGAAAAGCAGTTGCCACCAGATTCTAATTTAGGATCCTGGGCACAGACATCGCAACTAACAGTGGGAAGAATCCACCTCAAAAGGCTAGTGTATTCAATGAAATAAAACGTGTAAAAGCGCTCAGCAACAAACAGGGGACCCATGACTGAACGATCGTAGAAACTAACCACTAACTGTTTTGCTCATCCGTAAAAGGGAGTGATTGGGTGGATTAAACAGATACACTGAAGCACACAGTAATTTCCCTTCTTCTAGTCCCATCATTCCCAGAGCATCTCCGTCCACTGTAACAAGTTGCTCTATGTTGAACAGTCCAGGTCCTGTATGGCACAAGGCTTAGTTCTGACTTGTCTTAGTCTGCAGGGATAAAACATCACTTTCTCTGTGGGGTGTACAAAAATCTTTTTTTTCCTCTGTGACATTTGCTGTGGCTACTATTTCCATGATACAGGCTTAGGTTTGGGGTTTCTGACTCCTTACTGACTGAGTCATCTATGTGTGTCCTCTCCCTGACCCTGGCAGAGACGTTTATAAACAGTTCTCAGTCTCATCTCCTCCACTGGCCAGTATGCTCATCCTTTCTTCACTGGCAATAATTCTTTCACAGCTTTCTTAAAAAACTGTGGTAAAAACACATACATAAAATTTACCATTTTTAAGTGTACAGCTCAGTATGTTAACATTGTTGTGCAATATGGCAACATTTTTTAAAACTTTCCTTTTTCATTAGGATTCTGAATCTGGGACCCTCAGATCTCTTCAAAGGCCATCGATGGGCTTTGGGCAAAGGGAAGTAGGTCTATGAACCCTATGATATTTTCTTGCTCAACTGTGTCAAGATGGACCCATGAAGTTTCCTGAAGAGAGACACTCCACAGATTTCACCGGATTCTCTAAGGGGCTCACAACCAGTCAGAATGGTCCCCTTTGACTCTCTCCGCTGCAAGGTAACAAAACAGTACATTAAACAAAGGCCAAATCTGATGCCATCTGTGTGATCTTGAGTGGGTCACTTTTTTCCAGGTCTGTTTCCTCATTTATAAAACTAGAAGATAGGACTAGATTAATCCAGACTATCACTAAACCATCTAAAAAAGCATCATTCTATTTTCTCCAAACTGATTTTAAACAGTTATCCAAAGTCTAGTTAGTTGCTACCACATATGAGACACACCTGGGAGAAACTATGTGTAAACCCCACTTCTAAATTTTTGTTAATGAAATATATTTCAAATGCCACCATTTTGTGAATAAGTAACGAGTCCCTCCTTCTCTTTTCTAATTATATCCCCAGGACACCTGGAATAAAGATAACACATATCAGACTGTCAAGTGATGCACTAAATTCCCTAGTTTACTCAAATTTATAAAATTTCCATTAACATTTTCTTAAATTGAGACATACCTACACATAAATATTTGCAATTTTTAGTAAAAAAAATGTCTTTTTTTCCCTTTAAATGGTGGATATTTGGGTTAAAGCAACATTGTGAGCAGCCTCTTCTTTTTTAACAGAAGTATATTTATTCATTTTTTTTAATATTTTATTTATTTATTTATTTCCCCCCCAAAGCCCCAGTAGATAGTTCTATGTCATAGCCGCACATCCTCCTAGTTGCTGTATGTGGGACGCGGCCTCAGCATGGCCAGAGAAGCGGTGCATTGGTGCGCGCCTGGGATCCGAACCAGGGCCGCCAGCAGCAGAGCGCACGCACCTAACCGCCAAGCCACGGGGCGGGCGCCAGAAGTAGTGTTTATTAAATATTTATTCCCCTTTAATTTTTCTACTTCCTCAATTAAAAAATTTTATTTATTCATTTTTACATAAAAACCACATTTTGGTTTTTTTTCTATGTATATTAAGATGCATTGGGACCGCCTGGTGGCACCAGCGGTTAAGTGCACGCGCTCCGCTTCGGTGGCCCAGGGTTCGCAGGTTCGGATCCTGGGCGCACACTGACGCACTGCTTGTCAAGCCATGCTATGGTGGCGTCCCATATAAAGTAGAGGAAGATGGACACGGATGTTAGCTCAGGGCTGATCTTCCTCACACACACACAAAAAAAGATGCATACGCACTCAAATACACAATTATAATTAAATATTGTACTCTATATACTACCACATAACCTATTTTTTCACTTAACAATTATAAACATTTTCTTGTGAGCAGCCCATGTTTAAGAATCAGAGTCAGAACTGGCCTAAAGTCCGACTTTGCCAATAGCATCCTTACCTATATGTCACAACCAATAAATATAACACCTATTTCACAAAGTCAATGTCATTACTAGATCCTCTGAAATTGCTACAAAAAAATGGTAAAGTTGACTGGGAGTGGGTGAGTTGGGCTCTTTGTTCTTCCTTTCTCTGATCTGCCATCTCATGTCCTATTTAGTTATATCGTCTTTCTACATGACTATATAGGCACCTAAACAAAAGGTCATCTCACCTGAGAGGCATCCATTTTGGAGGTACTCAGGTGAGGCAGATAGGGAATGCAAAATATCTTTTTAAAAATCCCTTTTCCTACTTCTTCCCAAAATGCCTATACTCTCAAAGCAATTCTCAAATCCCCATTAAGTACTCCCTCTCCTCCCCATACAGCTCTATATTGACGGGGGTGTGTGTGTGTGTGTGTAGGAATCTCATTCTGTCTTTAGCTCCTCCTGTTTCCTTGGCAGCACTGTCAGTACTGGGCAACAAATTGCTGGATACAGCAGTAGCAATTTACATATGGTAGCTAAGCTAATGTGCAGCTTTCTCTGGGCAGAAATGTTAACTCTTCTATGTATCTTTCCAGTTTGAAGCCAATGTTCCAGGCATATCAGTGTTAAATATTTGCCTAGTGGCTTCCACCTTCAAAGACACAGGGAACCATGCACAGAAGTCAGAGGCAGCAAAGGTTCCCCATCATGTGGAAGAAGTGGGGCCTCTAAAGACACAGAAGCGGCCTAGTTCCAGGGACTGAGACACCGGACAAAACACCTAAATCCAAACATGAGAGCTCAGTGATTCTCCTTTCTCATAATATGCATCTATCACTTGCTCAGATTTGGCATGTTCTAGGACCACCAGTTCCGCCTCAGCTTCACTGCCCTGCCATAAGGCCAAATCCGGCGCATCTAGTGAGTCACTCCTGCTCCTCTCTCCAACTGCATTTTGATTTCAGCCCACTTGTGCGGCTCATCAGGGCTGCACCATATGTTAGCACCATGTAGGCAGAATGTGACTAATTTTTTTCTGAAACACTGTCAGAGTTACTTTTAAAATTACCTTATAATCTTGATGTCTCTGAAGAGTCATCATTTCCATAATACATAACCTTCTGGAAATGACTTTATAATTATTTTTCTGAGTGCTCAAAGGAGATTCTTCAGCATTTTCACTCCCATTTTTCAGATGAGGGAACTAAAGTGAAGAGAATCAATTAGATGACCCAGGTTCCACAACCAGCCAGTGAGACTTGTACTTTCTGGAGTCACAGCACTTATCTGGTAAAATAAGTCAGTTTGTAAAAGGCTTTTTTGGGGAGAAAACTCAAAATATTACTTTGCTTTTCTTTTCTGAGGTGATTATTAAACTTTAGATATAACAACTATTTGTAATTTACAGGCTAATTCCGACACTAAATGGTCTCATGATATCCATCTGATAGCTTTAAGAGACAAGGACTGAAGGAGCCATGGACCACAAATGTTTTTCTAATTGGTAAAGATCATAAATGGGTGAAACTAACATTTTGAGAGTAAAAGAAAGATATATCTGACTTGCAGATTCAGCTACCATCACCAAATTCCCTAAAAAAAAAAAAAAAGGAGGGGCTACTCCTGCCTACTCTAGACAACTTGCCTCTTCTCCAGTAATTATGGTTGCTAGGTTTGATAATTAAGCTTATCTCAAGAAAGTTTCTTAAATCTTCCATTTCAGGTCATATGTTCACTCTAATAACTGTTTGGGGTGGTAGTCTAACTGCCATTGCATTACGATTTTTCTGTCCACTAATAATATTCTTCAGTGGATAATATCACTTGCAAAACATAAAAGGATCTTAAGTATCCTATCAATATTGAAAACCTCACATGCCCTTTGAATCCAGCAATTCCATTTCTAGAAATACAGCCTTCAAACAAAGTATGCAAGAACATAAGAACATTGTTTATAATAGCAAAAACTGGAACACATATGCCCATCAGTTGGGTGCTGGTTAAATAAATTACAGTATAGCAATACAATAGAACCCTCTGTAGCTATTACAGAGAGTAAGGCAGTTCCAATGCACTACTAAGGACTGGATCAGGAGGACATATTTATATAATAAGAAAGGAATTACACATGGTTGTATATAAACAGAATATCTCTGGTAGGATAAAGAAAAAACTGCTAACAAGGTTGCAGAGGTGGAATGCTGGCTGAATTGTTTATATATGGATATGTTACCTATTCTACATAAATCTTTTTAAAGAAAACTCTTGAAACTATGAGGGACAAAATAAAGAAAAATCCCAACTTGTGCTCTGTTCCAAAAGAGGCACTTTGTTTTTGTATTTTTTCCTGCTTTGCCTGAAACTTTGGTATGGAAACAGCCATTGTCCAGGTGAACCACATGTGAGCTGGGTAATTCTATTACACCGTTAGAAATTATCCAAGCAACTCAACTGATGTTTTTCATGCAGCCTGGACTGCAAACCTTATAGCTGGCCTATTTACAAAGTTCAGAGCTATTTTCAATCACTCAGCTGTATATCTGTGTGTACATTTTCTTCAATCAACCTTTCCTGCCAAGCAGAGTGCAACATTAGCTGGATTCCAGTAAGGAAGGCAAGGGACAGGGTGAGATAATATGTCAAAACAAGTTCTATAAATACAGCTTTTGGCCTAGTATCTCAAAAAGGAATCAAAACAGCTTCAAGCTTAAATAGAAAAATCCTACAGTCCTGCAATATCTTACTTGAAGGCTCTAGAGAACAGAAGAGGCCAGGGATCTGGAATCTTATTTCTTACACCACATCTTGTCTCCCTCTCCCTAATCTGAGGGGAGGTTAAGATAGAATTGCAGGTGTCATTCCAAGTCAGCATCTCCCTACTTCTTCCCTTATCTTACCCCACACTACCAGCATATCAATATCCTTTCACCGAGCTCACTCCACCTCTTACACAGACATGCCCAGTACACACAACATACAATAGCCCTTCCACAGCACCTAGCATCTAACTTCTATCTCCAAAACCCTTGACCAAGCAGCCAAGAACCCTGCCTGTACCATCTGTCCCAACCTCACCCCAAACACATGGGTACTCAAGCAGGATGCTTCCATATGGTCTTGTCTCAGGAGGTTTATCCTGTTCTGTTGAAAAGCAGGAAACTTTATTCAATATCTCTCTGTTCTTAATGTCATCATCCTACAAAACTAGAAACATCTTCTGTGGAGATGCTTCCTGAGATAGTTAGGTTATATGCCAGAAAGTATAAAAATTACACCTTTGCTCAGTCAATCAGGGAGTATGTTCAGCATAGCTTGATTCATCCCAAAGGATGCACAGCCCTAGGGCAAATTCTAAATATCTCTTTAATATTGTCACTTTTTTAAAAAGTGACTTCAATTATCATGCTTTCATCACTCTTGAATTGTGCTCCTAAAAGTGCTTCTCACATTTAAATACCCATTTATATGATCTCCGTCACCTCCTTCAAATCACTCCTAAAAAAAAAATCCCACTGTTTCACAAAATTAAACTTGTCAGGGCTTTGATTTCATTTTCACAAAAACAAGCTCTTTATAAAATGGCAGTTCTATCAATCAAAAATGCATGTAGAGAACATCTACTATGCACCTAGAACTAGAGAGGGTACAAAAAAGGCCCAATCCCTATCCTTAATGAGTTTATAGTCTTGTTCAGAAGACATGACTTACACTAGAAACAAAAAACACAGGACTGTATATATCCAAAGGAAAGCATATATGGCCAGGGAAAATCTGCCATCAATTTGAGAGAGACTAAAACCTCAGGAGAGCTGATTCTTATTTCCCTGTCTAAATCAAATTTTTGTGCTATTCAATCACATTTAGACTGTCTAAGACAGAATAACATTTTTGCTACCTTCCACTGAAATCACTCAGCCTACCAATAATTCTCCCATCACCATTTCTTTTGAGCAGATCTCCCTGTTATCCTGTTACACTCACAAAGATCAGAGTTAATGGAATAGGCGAAACTTGCTCATCTTCCCTTCCCATGCTCCCCCCGTGAAGGCATCTCCTGAAGACGTGTAGTACAGGGACCAAGAGGTAAAGAAGCCAAAATTAATTTTGCTTTCAATATATTCAGTAAACAGTCAGGCACCAGCAGAGATAAACTAGTAATGTGGGGGATGCTCCATGGACTTGCTATTGCCTTGCAGCTCTTTATCATCAATAAATGAATTAGTTGACAGTGACCTGCAAACCAGTCATACAGTCATTTTCATAAGAAAATTCTAAATTGAAACTTGGTTAAATTCAGACTGATTCACGATTCAGTAATCCCAAATAATACTCCGCATGTGTTAATAAAATTAATAGACAAATACTTACTGTAAGCGTACAATATACCCTGCACTCACTCTGAAGTCACATCACCTCCTAATCCCAGTTTTGCCTGCTTACTAGCCAGGTAACTTTGTGCAAATGGTTTAACTTCTTTATACCTGTTTCCTCATCTGGAAAATGGTTACAGTAACAAGTACCTACCTTACAGGATGTTTGTGAGAATTAAAGGATTTATATACATAAAGCATTTATAAAAGTGCCTGGATGGGCCGGCCCGGTGGCTTAGTGGTTAAGTGCACGCGCTCTGCTGCTGGCGGCCCGGGTTCGGATCCTGGGCGTGCACCGACGCACCGCTTCTCCGGCCATGCTGAGGCCGCGTCCCACATACAGCAACTAGAGGGATGTGCAGCTATGACATACAACTATCTGCTGGGGCTTTGGGGGAAAAAATAAATAAATAAAATCTTTAAAAAAAAAAAAAGTGCCTGGCACACAGAAAGTGCTCAATAAACATTTACTATCATTGTTATTCCAGGCACTAAGGCTGGTGCCTATGGTGGGAGAGGATGAGTCCCAAAAAGTTTTATTCTTTGAGAAGATGATTATCTCTCTTCAAAATGGAGTACCTAAGATTATTCAGAAATACCTCCTATTAGAAGGAGGGGAAGGGCTGGCCCCGTGGCTTGGTGGTTAAGTGCGCGCGCTGCGATGCTGGTGGCCCGGGTTCGGATCCCGGGTGCGCATCGAGGCACCGCTTCTCCGTCCATCCTGGGGCCGAGTCCCACATACAGCAACTAGAAGGATGTGCAACTGTGACATACAGCTATCCACTGGGGCTTTGGGGGGAAAAAATAAATAAATAAAATCTTTAAAAAAAAAAAAAAAAAGGAGGAGGGGAAGAGGAGTAGATAAGAAAGCAATGACTGGCTGACAGATCTTCAATCTCCAACTGTGCCTGTTAGTGTCCAGTGTAAGTGTAACCTTCATTATGAAATACTGAACCACTTGTTCTCAGAGCACTTATTTATTTATAAACATTTATTTATTACTCTCATCATACCAAAAAGGTTTTGGGGAAGCTTTCAAACCACATACAATGAAAAAATATAAACTAATAAAGTGAGACCAAGGAAACTATAAATTTTTTAAAAAGATGAAGAACAAAGGGAAAGCTGGAACAGAGATGTGTTAGCCAGTGTCCTTTCCTGAGGTTGAGCTGTAAAATCAAAGAGCTGCCACCAATTTTAGTCTCCAATGACAGCCCCTACAGAGGATGTATAGTGATTCACAGTATAAATGGGAAAACACTAGTAGGATGGTAAAACGAGATGGGCACTAAGAGTTACCAAGAAGGAGAAGGTGAAGCCAATTTAATGCCACACTCAACAGAATTTCAGAAAGTCATTAAGTACGCAGGACCCATCCTAGGACTGAGCACCAGGTCCTAGGCCCTAAACAAACACATACATCGAAGCCAACAATGGACAAGTTGCAGAACAGATTTCTAAGTGATTCAGAGCCAGAATACATCAGCAAATGGTCACATGGAACTCTGCAACCATACCACACAGCCACGCAGGCATACCAGGCACCACACATACCAGGCAACAAGAAGTTGCCTCAGGGAAGATGTTTCTCCAGCATTTAAAGTCCTTTTCTCTCCTCATATCGGCCACAGTTACAAATGTGCAGAGAACTGTCTCATCCCTACTCAGCTGACAAGTTCTATTCCCAACTCTGCATGCTTATGACTCATGGGGGGATGGGGGAGGGGGAGTAAAAGGAAAGTGTAAAACAAAGAAACAAACTTGAACTTAGACTTAAGTTCATCAAGAGTGAGGAATTCATTTCTAATTAGAACATCTTATAACAAACCAAGGAAGTATTCTTTAAAAATATAGTAACAAACCCAATACTCTTTGGAAATAACCTGAAATCTGTCTACATGTCATGTCCCCTACTATTCCTTAAATAGACATGACACCAAGAAACATTACAAGCCCTCTGTAACGCCAAACTCTACAAAGCACTCTGAATCAGCGCAAACAGAGCACAGGTGGCTGCCAAGTCCAAAGCAACAGGGCATTTCCCAGCCAAGGGCCAAGGCAAGAGGCTTAGCCCCTACTGCACTGTCTTCCAAAAAGATGTATATGAAATCATTCAAAGGGGAAGAGGCGCCTCAGGCTTTCTACACAAATCTTTTATCAGGAAATTTGTGTGCCAGGAAAGGAATCCATTTCCACCCCTAAAGACTGATCTTTGTGACCAGTAAAAACTAAAGGGAAAAAAACACTACTACTTTAATGACGTGAGTTTCTAAAAGAACCTAAAAACCATTTCTGACACTACATTTGCCAGTGTGGCAACCTCTCCTTAAAACATATTTTGTTAAATAATACAAATATTGCCTCCTCACCCCATGCCCAAGATTCTGAAATAGTCTCTACAATTTATAATTGACAAAACAAAACAAAAAAGACAAACAGGTCACCTCTTTAACTTGAAAACCTCAGTCCTCCACAGAAACGTATACAGACAGACAGATGGACGCACGTAAGAACACAAACGGTGGGCCCTGGCTAAGCCTGGAGCAGGCCTGAGCCAATCTGGGTGCACAGGGCAGCCACACGGCCTCACTAGTGGGCTGCTGCTGCTGCTGCTGTACAAATATAGACAGCCGAAAAGTGGAACAGCAGCTTCAACAGAACACATTCTGCTTCGTGCTCAGAGAGGGAGGAGCAGGGACCTAAACAGCTTTACCCATACATGGCTGCTGAAAGGGGGCCATTAGTGAAAGCCCAATTATCTCACACACATGCATCCTGTTCACAGGCTCCAGACAAAAAACAGAAACACATAGGCTGGTACTTGAAGAAAGGTTTGAGAGATTCTATTTCAGTCAAGGAACTTCCCAATAATTTCAGTCACTTACACCAAGAATCCCTCAGCCATGGGGAACAGAAAAGACACTGTGAAAACTTTACTAGGTCTGATTCTTACCAGATCAGCAGCAGCCGTGAGGCTTAATTTATCATTTAACCTCCAGAATTTAACACGCAAAAAAGATTATTCTCCATTTGTGTGAACAATCCTAACCTTCACTGCCCTTTGCTGTTTTCAGAATAAAGGTCTCATTCCAACTCTCAGACTATGTTTTGAGGTCTCTTTTTCTAGTTGGTACAAGTTAAAATAAATTGATATAATTTTTAAGATATATTTCCCAGGATGCTTGCTGGCTTATATAAATATATCAGAAGCGAAGTAATTGTGTTCCAAAAATTACTTTGCTGGGCCGGCCCTGTGGCTTGGTGGTTAAGTGCGCACGCTGCGATGCTGGCAGCCCGGGGTTCGGATCCCGGGTGCGCATTAAGGCACCACTTCTCTGTCCATCCTGGGGCCGAGTCCCACATACAGCAACTAGAAGGGTGTGCAGCTATGACATACAACTATCTACTGGGGCTTTGGGGGCAAAAAATAAAATAAATAAAATCTTAAAAAAAAAAAAAATTACTTTGCTTAGAACAATTCACTCAGATTCAGCTCAATGCGCAGAATATGAAAAGTTTAATTTCTGGCCAGGGTGAACTCTCCAAAGATAAGAAATGCACAGCTAATTGGCTCAAATGATTCTGTATTTTATTTATTTTTTGGTGAGGGAGATTGTCCCTGAGCTAACATCTGTGCCAATCTTTCTACATTTTGTATATGGGATGCTACCACAGCATGGCTTGATGAGCAGTGTATAGGTCCGTGGCCAGGATCCAAACCTGCAAACCCCGAGTCACTGAAGCAAAGTGCATGAACTTAACCACTACCCACTGGGCCAGCCCGATTCCGTACTTTAGCTTTTTTTTTTTTTTTTTTGTGAGGGAGATCAGCCCTGAGGTAACATCCATGCTAATCCTCCTCTTTTTGCTGAGGAAGACCGACTCTGAGCCAACATCTATTGCCAATCCTCCTCCTTTTTTTCTTTCCCCAAAGCCCCAGTACATAGTTGTATGTCATAGTTGCACATCTTTCTAGTTGCTGTATGTGGGATGCAGCCTCAACATGGCCCGACAAGCGGTGTGTCGGTGTGCGCCCGGGATCCGAACCCGGGCCGCCAGTAGCGGAGCGCGCACTTAACCGCTAAGCCACGGGGGCGGCCCTGTACTTTAGCTCTTAATGAATCCAACGAGTACTTACTGTGCACTGTCAATATACTTATTCAGTACTGTAGGGACTGTAGCATAAACATAAGCCATACTATCACTGACCTCCAATACTTCCAGTCCAGTTCTCAGATCTAAGATTGACACATGAGATAATAAAGGCTGATAGTATATGACCAGTGCTGAAGTATGAGGCACAAACTACAAACGCTATGCAAAGTAAGAGAAAGAGACTGAGGACGGACAGACCTAGACCTTCCACGGGTCCCACCTACCAGCACTCTTACTAAGGGCACCTGCAATTTTCTTAAATGTGAGGATATAGGATCTGGACTAGATGATTTCTGAGGTCGCGCCACTTCTGAAATTTTTTTTGAGTCCATAATTTAAAAATGTAAAGTAATTTAAACCTAAAATGTTTCACTGTAGTATGAGATTAATACCACACTGCTTATGGAAGCAAAGTTACAGGTTTTGCTCACTTTAGAGAAAATATATTCTAAAAAAAGATAAAAATTAATTCAGACCATAACTCAGCATCCACTCTAACATCTCTCACATAATACTTTCAGGAAAATATTGTTCCATCTCAGAAATCTCTGCCTAGCCTTTTGAGGAAATTTTACACCACCATGAAAACAAGAAAAAAAAAAAAAAAAAACCCTGCTACAGGGAAACAAAATGGTGGGACTAGAAATGCTGATGCTGATGTACTGAGATCCTTGATTATAAAACATTGCTAAGTCATCCAGTCATGAAGAGGAACTCCAGAGAAAAGAGCATTGCCCAGCTCCATGCCATCACTGAACGGTCTGGTGTACATGTGTACGCAACCCCAAACTTATGGGGCATAAATATACTAGATAGCCTCCCAGCAACACACTTTCCCTAAAACTTAAAATGCTTCAAATTCCTAAATATAATTGGTCTACCATAATTACGTACTTTAACATATTTTATCAGCAAATTAACCATCTGAAATTTTCTCTTTGCCTCTTATAGGCAATGCAGTAATGATGAGCAAAGGATGCTAAATGACAGCAAACTTGATCTCTCAATCCTACTACCTAGATCTCCTAGTGCAAGGGAGAGCCTTGTCCACACCGTATGATATAGAGTCATGTCACTTAACAACAGGGATGCATTCTGAGAAATGTGTCGTTAGGCGATTTTGTCATGAGAACACAGCACGTACCCACACAAACCTAGGTGGTATGGCCTACACCTAGGATATACGGTACTAATCTTATGGGACCACTGAGGTACATGTGATCCATCACTGACTAAAACGTCATTATGCAGTGCATGACTATACTGAAAAAGAAAAGAACACAGCAGGATTCCAGCAGAAGAGGCACTTTCATGTCCCACAAAACAGACATGCAAGTGTTCAACATTTTATTAAAAATCTCTTTTTTTTTTTTTTTAAAGATTTTATTTATTTATTTTTTCCCCCCAAAGCCCCAGTAGATAGTTGTGTGTCATAGCTGCACATCCTTCTAGTTGCTGTATGTGGGACGCGGCCTCAGCATGGCCGGAGAAGCAGCGCGTCGGTGCGAGCCCGGGATCCGAACCCGGGTCGCCAGCAGTGGAGCGCGCTCACTTAACCACCAAGCCACGGGGCCGGCCCCTAAAAATCTCTTAACTGTGTACAGTGCCTTATATATTTTCTGAGCAGCCTTGTTATAGAAACTTTGATTTCCCAAAGAGTAGCTTATTATGGATTAATATGCTACTTTTTGGGTAAGATCACAGCTTTAATTACCTATTATGTACTTTATTAAGACTACTTATGTGAAGGCAACTAAGTAAAAATAAAGAAGATAATGCAAAAGACCATAATTGTATACACCAAGGGTGATTACTTCAAGTATAACCTCAAAATCAAAATGGCTATAAACACCTATAGTATGGCCTTTGGAAAGTCATTTCTTTTCCATTTCCCATTCCCCCAAGAGAAAAATGGTACTGGACCAGATCAGGAGTCCATATGTAGGGTCCACAGATCTAGAGAATTCATGGATATTTCATGGATTCCCTAAACTCCCTCATGTTGTGTGCAAAATTTTACATATACATGTAAAATATATTTATGTAGTTATTTGTTTCTATTTATAGGGAAATGGGTCCATAGCTTTTTACCACATTTTCAAAGGGGAGTCCATGATCCAAAAAGGTTTAAGAGCTCAAGACTAAACAATATATAGTTTGATCCATCTCTAACATCCTATCATCTCCTCTTGTACTTCCTGATCCAAAAAAAAGGCAATCTTCACGACTAAATCCAGTCAAGAATAAACAAGTCACCCTGGCCAAGAAATTATTCAAAATAATGTATTCCAATTCAAGCTGAACCTGAATTGTTTTTAGATGACAGACTAACATCACAACACTTTTTTAAAAAAAAGTTTTCAAGCAAATTTTACTACAGCTCATCTCAGAGGGCTTCTGTAAGAACAGAATTCCTTAGGTGTGCTTGGGGATATCCCACCGGACAGCTCCTCTCTTACCCGGTGCACTTTTTAAAAAAGGTAAAGCTCCCAGTGTCCTACTTCTAATTCTATCCTGTAGCAAAGAAAGTAATAGGAGAGAAGTACAGAGGGGAAAAAAACCAGAGCATGAAAGACTGGAATGAAGGAGGCTGCTAACAGGCAAAGAAGTTACCCATCCTGTTAGCAAGAGGTGATATAGGAGAATGGCCACTGCCTAATATCTCAATTTGTAAAAAGTATATTAGATAAAAGAAAAAACTAGCCTACCTTTAAGACAATAAAAGAAAAAAAAACTTGTCTGTTACTGAACCATTTAAGCCTAAAATTTTAGGTTCTCATGGCAACCTAAGTCATCACACTGCACATACTGTATATACAGCGCATATTTAGAGGCTTAACTAGTAAACTCAAAATGTGACATATGTGCAATGTGGGCGACAACATTATTCTGGGAGCTTTAACTTTAAAATCTTCCAACTTTGATTTTGCAGCCCCAAAGATGATATAATAGTCAACTTTGCAGAAGGTGCAAGCTCAAGGAAGAGGTACAAAGAACATAAATAGAAGCAAAGAGATGAAAGACAAGAAGATTCAGGCTATCAGAAGTTGTTTCTGAACATGGCTCTCCCCCACTGTGAATCAACCTGTAAATGGAGGCTTAAAAAACAAGATTGCTAGTGAGGACATATATCAAGACAGCATTTGGGACACTCTTTAATGTGGGTCCAGTCAAAAGAGGACATGGTCATAGAGCAGACCATTTGGTAAACGTGACAGTGACCGCAAGGCAGCCAGGAGAGGTTGGTGTTCTCTCTCTTTTCTAGAATTTCACAGGATATGGCTGTTTAGAATTAAGAAGCAATATCAGAGCCAAAAGGATGGCTGTGGGGCATGGCAGTTGGGAGAGAGGGACCAGACTTCTGGGTGGGGGTGGGGAGCAGTCTTTTACGTCATGTTTCACTAGTGAACCAAATAAAGATGTAACATCCTGGGGGCCGGCCCTGCAGCCTAGTGGTTGGGTTCAGAATGCTCCACTTCAGTGGTCCGGGTCTGGCTCCCAGGCGCAGACATACGCCACTCGTCAGCGGCCATGCTGTGGTGGCGACCCACGTACAAAACAGAGGAAGACTGGTGCAGATGCTGGCTCAGGGTGAACCTTCCTCAAGCAAAAAGAGGAAGATCGGCAATAAATGTTAGCTCAGGGCTAATCTTCCTCAGCAAAAAAAAAAAAAGATGTAACATCCAGTTTTCTCATCAACTAAATGACCCGTGGGAGGGATACCTCCACCTGTCTGCCCATAGAAACTCCGTTATGATCCATGCATTTCTTCTGAAAGACTTGAAGATGCTATGAATGCCACCTACCTTAAAACCACATTTCCATGCCGCTTCTGTTAGGGTTAAATTACTCCTACTTTTCAATAAAAAAACTGGTAAACAGTTTAGGTAAGGTGCACAAGCAATATCAGGGCAGTTAAACAGATATGCCTACTTTCCTAATTCTCTCAAAGGTAAGAACTTCTAGAATAAGACACTGAATTTACATTACCGATTAATAGTTAAAAATTATACTATCATATGAAAGGGAGAAGTTACAAAAATAAATTATTTCATTATTGTACAAGACTGGGCCTCAATAAGCAAGAAAAGTACAGGAAAAGAGCACAGCATTTGGGGTGTGGACTAGTAGCCCAGCCCTGTCCTACCACCTAAAAGGCAGATGCACCAAAGAAGTTACTTTCCTCAGTGAGCTTCCTAACCTCAAGTTTCCTTGTCTACAAAATGGTAAAGGAGCAACCATCTCTCTCTCCCTCCCCACCTCTGTCTGTCTCCGTCTGTCTGTCCCACTGTCAATGTGAAGTCTAATTTCTAGTTTCTTTCATTACCATATAATTTGGCATACTTTCTTATCAAGGAAAACTTTGTACAATGAACTTCTGCGAAAAAATTCACTGGTCAGGGGCCGGCCCAGTGGTGCAGTGGTTAAGTGAACGAGGTCTGCTCCGGCAGCCCAAGGGTTCGCAGGTTCAGATCCGGGCACGCAGCAATGCACCGCTTGTCAAGCTATGCTATGGCGGGCCGGCCCCGTGGCTTGGCGGTTAAGTGCGTGCGCTCCGCTGCTGACGGCCCGGGTTCGGATCCCAGGTGCGCACTGACGCACTGCTTCTCTGGCCATGCTGAGGCCGCATCCCACATACAGCAACTAGAAGGATGTGCAGCTATGCCATACAACTATCTACTGGGGCTTTGGGGGGAAAAATAAATAAAAATGAAATTATAAAAAAAATAAATAAAGTAAAAGCTTTAATTAAAAAAAAAAAAAGCTATGTTATGGCAGCGTCCCATATAAAGTAGAGGGAGAGGAGCACGGATGTTAGCCCAGGGCCAATCTTTCTCAGCAAAAAAGAGGAGGACTGGCATCGGATGTTAGCTCAGGGCTGATCTTCCTCACAAAGAAAAAAAAAAATTTCAGGGGGCCAGCCCAGTGGCACAAGTGGTTAAGTGCACGTGCTCCCCTGCAGCGGCCCGGGATTCGCCGGTTCGCATCCCGGGCGTGCACCAATGCACCACCTGTCAAGCCATGCTGTGGCGGCGTCCCACATAAAGTAGAGGAAGATGGGCATGGATGTTAGCCCAGGGCCAGTCTTCCTCAGCAAAAAGAGGAGGATTGGCAGATGTTAGCTCAGGGCCGATCTTCCTCACACACACACACAAAAAATTCACTGGTCAAATTAAGAAACAGAATAATAACTAAATAACAAATACATTTTAGAGTAAATAAGGGAAAAGGGCACTGTGGATGAAACTAGCATTACAGATGTCCTTTAGAGCCAGGCTACACCTGCTAATGACTACAATATTTGATTACCTTAATTACCTTGGCTGCACAACAAGAAGTGCTGGTGATCATGAAATTCCAGAGTATTAAAAACTCAGCCACACTTTCATTATAGAATTCTCTACTGTGAAGTCAAGACAGCAAAAGACTGCCAACAGCATTTTCACTTTAATTTTCTGGTAAGACAAAAAGAAAAATTAATATTGCAGCCAAATTCTCCATTTTTAGGTCTGGTAAATTCTTCAAGGAAAAAATAACTGTGTTTATAAGAAACTGAAAACATTTCTATATATCTTATTAGAAAATATGCATTTGTGCTTTGCTTAAAAGGTATAAAAAAATTCTCAAACTAATAATCTTAAATATTTACTATCACTACCTTTCAAACAGTGTGGAAAGGGGAAAAGTGGAATAAAAGTGAAGCACTTACTGACAACGGCATTAAAGGACTGGCAGAGTGAGCAGCAGGACATCCCAACAATGGACCTAAAATCCTTTTTTTGGTATATGTAATTAATAATTACCAAAATAATGTTGGTTTTGAACCCAAAATCCACTTTTGTGTAAATGAACCTACTCTAAACATTCACACATGCACCATGAACAATACAAAACAACTTGCCTATTTGGCTTTTTTTTTTTTTTAAAGATTTATTTATTTATTTTCGCCCCAAAGCCCCAGTAGATAGTTGTATGTCATAGTTGCACAGCTTCCTAGTTGCCGTATGTGGGACACGGCCTCAGCGTGGCCGGAGAAGCGGTGCGTCGGTGTGCGCCCGGGATCCGAACCCGGGCTGCCAGCATCAGAGAGCACGCACTTAACCGCTAAGCCACAGGGCCGGCCCTGCCTATTTGGCTTTTAAACTATTTTGAGAGGCCGGCCCTGTGGCTTGGTGGTTAAGTGCGCGCGCTGCGATGCTGGTGGCCTGGGTTCGGATCCCGGGTGCGCATCGAGGCACCACTTCTCCGTTCATCCTGAGGCCGAGTCCTGCATACAGCAACTAGAAGGATGTGCAGCTACGACATACAACTATCCACTGGGGCTTTGGGGGGAAAAAATAAAATAAATAAAATCTTTAAACTATTTTGAGGCCTCTTTTGATACTCTTCACCTCACAATCATCTCATCTATTAAGCACATTTTAAAGTACTTTATTCTGAATACAGCATTTATCCTTTCTTTCCTCCCACCTTTTAAAGGAGTAGCTTGTTCCAAATATGGCATTATCTTTTCAAAGTTCTAGGGTTTAGGTATGACATAATTCTTTTAACAAATTACTGTCTTGTCATGACTGACAAGCATGACTTAAATGGAGATAAACAGACTAATGAAAAACTGGGATCTGATTTGCCATTGCTCTTTTGTAAGGGGAGAAAAACAAAGCATATGGCTTTAAAATGGGAAATCCATGTAAAACTCTCCTCTCCTGGAACTCAGGCAGTAGGGCTTTTGCGAACTAGATAGGTAACCCCCACCTGAAGGAGGAGGGAAGAGGCAGAGGCCACCTGCCCAGACTGCTGTAGAAGCGATTCCTTCGCTGGGTAGAAAGTTTCCCTGTATGACCTCTAAGGTCCTTTCCTACCCTTAGAAACTGAGACTTCATTTATGAAAAGCAGAGGTATGGTAAATGGAACGCATGAGTGGAGACAGCAGAAGAGTGTGCTGGAAAATCAGAAGCCTGGGCTGGAATCCTGCTTCTACTTCCATGTGAACTTAAGTATGGCATTTCACTTTCCTCATTTGCAAAATCAAAGGATTACAGAAGAAAAATCTCTGAGATTCTAACATTCTGAGCCTATGTCTTCCTCCTATGCCCACCACGGCCACCCACCACCTTCCCACTGCTGCACCTTACCATAATTAGGCAGCTTTTTAAAGCATCTAATTAACGGAACACAGAAATTAAAACCTTTAACTTTCTATTTCTGGCTTTTTGCAAATGTGCAACAGTATTTTATCAAGGAGTAGTTAATGCCACACAGTTCTTGATATACTGGCTTTTCTTTGAACCCCAGTGACAGTTACACAGTGACAAGTTGTAAGCAAGGAGGTTGTTACCATAGGGACCCACTAGGATTTCTGGGGGTGGATCCACCAGCCCTTTTTTTTTTGGTCAAAGCATTTTCTGGCTCTGGCAATTCAGAAAGCCTGATCTAATTTTTCTTCAGCAAACTGCCTTCAAGAAATATTACCATGTAGTATACAATTCCAAAGAAATATTAAAACTGTTTTAGTGACTCTCTCTTGCAAAAGAAGAGTTAAATATATTCAAGTCTTAATCTTTTCCCTCCCTATTCATGAAAACAATTAAATAAATATAAACTCAATGAAGTTTCAATGACCTATATATGCTGCCATTTCTTTCTGGATCACCATATTGCATAAATTATATTGTTTAGTATTTTTCCTATCAAGACTTCAAAGTCCTCCAAAGCAAGTTTTCTACTCAAGAAATTTCAGCTTCCCTACAAGGTTATGTTAGAAATATATCAGACACACAAAACAGAATTATAATAAATAAAATTGATTATAAAATAAATCAAACTGGACCAGAACGGAGAACTGTTAGTTTAAATCCCAAGTCTGCCTCCAAAATTACTGTGTGTGGAAAAGCGGATATAATTCAGGGAGATGACTGCCACTCCCAGCTAAATGTGTGCTGCCACTCAGCTCCCCTGGGACCCATTCTGTTAGAAGATACCTTAAGAAAACAGGTCATTTACAAGTCTGATCTGTGGATCTAGTGTTCAGAGAAGTGGAGCAGTCAGAATTCAAAAGAATACATTTTTTTAAGTCTCGTATGCTTCCTGGAACAGAGTGGAGTCTTTCTCTAGGTCTCAACACAGAGCAAAGTTAAACTAGATAGGGGCCAGCCCCGTGGCATAGTGGTTAAGTGCTCGAGCTCTGCTTGCTGGCGGCCCGGGTTCTGATCTGGGCGCGCACCCACGCACCACTTGTCAGGCCATGCTGTGGAGGTGTCCCATATAAAGTGGAGGAAGATCGGCACGGATGTTAGCTCAGGGCCAGTCTTCCTCAGCAAAAAGAGGAGGACTGGCATGGATGTTAACTCAGGGCTGATCTTCCTCACCAAAAAAAAAAAAAAAAAACCTAGATGAATGAACATTAATAAAAATAGCACTTGATTTCATAATAATAAGCTAGAACTTCAGCTATCCTAGGCTTGATCCACAATAACTTGAGAGCTAGAAGGTACCTAGAACAAAGCTCAAGAAGTGACCCTCTGCTCATAAAAGTCTTTCCTTGATTTCAAACTAATAATTAATTATTGAAAATACAAATACCACTAAGATAAAATGTGTTGAAACCAAATTCATAACCATATTATAAAACAGAGGCACCAGCCCTGTGGACTAGTGGTTAAGTTTGCAGTGCTCCATTTTGGCAGCCTGGGTTCAGTTCCTGGGCACGGATCTACACTACTCAGTGGGGGCCATACTGTGGCAGTGACCCACATACAAAATAGAGGAAGACTGGCACAGATGTTACTTGAGGGCGAATCTTCCTCAAACAAAAAGAGGAAGATTGGCAAAAGACATTAGCTCAGGGCGAATCTTTCTCAGCAAAAAAAAAAAAAAAAAGAAAAACAGAAATCGCAAATTTACAAGCCTAAAAAAAAAAAAAATGGATTTAAGGAGATAGAATATAATCAGCTAAAGGTAAGCAACAGGCATCAAGATATTCCATAGAAATACTGTATGTGGTTTTGATATATTGACTCACCTAAGCTTTTCTTTTTTTTGTGAGGAACATCAGCCCTGTGCTAACATCTGCCAATCCTTTTTTTTTTTTTTTTTTTTTTGCTAAGGAAGACTGGCCCTGGGCTAACATCTGTGCCCATCTTCCTCCACTTTATATGGGACGCCGCCACAGCATGGCCGGCCAAGCGGTGCATTGGTGCGCGCCCCGGATCCCAACCGGCGAACCCCGGGCCGCCACAGCGGAGCGCGCACACTTAACCGCCTGCGCCACCGGGCCAGCCCCCCACCTAAGCTTTTCTGTAGCAGGTCCAAAAGGGTTATTTTTAAATAGTTTCCCAATCCCATCACCACAATTGATAACCCAAATTACTTCAGTAAAGAAGTTGGCAAGCTTTTTTTTTTTTGCACTTGTAAATGTATCCAGAGGCTATTACACAGAAAAAGCATATGATAAAAACAATAAATATATAATAAACATGGTGTCTTTCCATGATTATTTCCCATAAACTCGAAAGCGGAAATGCGAAGGACAAGCCCAAAGCACAGTTCTGCCACATCAGTTTAAAGATTTTATTTATTCATTTTTTTCCCCCCAAAGCCCCAGTAGATAGTTGTATGCCATAGGTTCACATCCTTCTAGTTGCTGTACGTGGGACTCGGCCTCGCGTTGGACGGAGAAGTGGTGCCTCGGGGCGCGCCCGGGATCCGAACCCGGGCCGCCAGTATCAGAGCGCGCGCACTTAACCGCTAAGCCACGGAGCCGGCCCAACCACATCAGTTTAATATCAGATGGTCTAAAGACAAAAAGCAGAGACGAAGGCCACAGGACACGAGAGGAGACAAACTCCTGTGTGCTTTATTCATTTTTACTACTGGTTTACAATTTCCTTATTTTATTTTTAAATGCATGTCTTAGCCCAGAAAAGCAAGAGAACACCGACTGCCAGCAGTATCAGATTCTCCTTTTCTTATTCTCTGGAGGTATGGAAAACAGAGCTAGAATCAGGATTGTCTAGGAGCCTTCTGATTTTGTCCAGGCAATATACAATATGAGGTTTCAACATCACAGAACTACACAAAAGCTTTTATAGTACAAATCTTAGTCAACTTAATGTCTTTTAATGGAAAGCTGCTTACATTTTTTTCAGAAAACTCCTTGGAGCTTTAAAGTACTGATTATCTTCAAAAGACAATGATTGGAACAAACAAGAAATTCACAGAATTTCCGTTCTAAAAGGTTTTTCTCCTATTACTAGTCCTTAGTACTGAACTGTCTCAAAACATAAAATTAAAGTGCCATTTGACCAGATATTGAGTATTCAACAAATATTTATCGAGTATCTACTTTGTGCAAGGGCCCCATAGGAGGAAGCACTACGGACTGCAAGACTTCGTCTACGCACAGCATTCAGTTCACGAAGGCGTGACACTGCTTACGTACATATTCGTAACAATTTGGCCTCCAATATCAAATAATGTCTTCCAGCTTTCTCTACCCTGCAATTCTATTCCTTTCTAGTTGTATACAAATCCACGTTTCAAAGCTGGCTCTTCTCTCTTTTTAATTCCTGCTCATTAATAATACAGGAAATTTTACATTTCTCTGGAATAAAGTCTTTCAACTTAACAGAAACCAAATGATCACAGGAAGAAAAAAATCAAATTAGAAGCATTAAACTGTCTTTCTCAGAGCTTCCCTCTCCCCCTCATTAACATTTCTCAGAGAGAAAAACACCCCTGTGATGCTCCTATTACAGATCATTCATGGAATTACTAACTGAGCAGAGACCAGACAGACTGCATCAACTGGGCACACAGCCACTCACCATTACCCTTTGTTCAAAGTCTCAACTGCTGTTCAACCCACATTATTGTGCTCCACTCAAGTCCATCAACTTTTTTTTAAAACAATCAGTGTTACTTAACAAATGTGTTAAGAGGAAACAATCAGTGTGTTACTTAACAAATGTGTTACTTAAGTAGAAATGACCTAATCCACATGCCTCACAAAAAATTCTTTAAAAATGATAGCTCACTTAAGTTTCCTATCTGAAATAGCAGTATTATTATCAGTCTTACATCTCTAAAAGAACTAGTTATAAGCAAATAATCATTAAAAACTTGTAAAAAACAAAACAAAACCTCAATCTTGATCTGGCAAAGCACGAGAGAAAAGCACTCTACATACCAAAAGCAACAATATAGGTGAATGTCTACACTACAGACAAAGGAGCCAAGACCCCAGGCAGCCTAAGGGTCTAGAAGCTATTGAGGGAAAACGGGCAATCTTTCACAGAGCCATGATCCTAGGCTGACTATTCTAAAATTCAAATGAATTTAAGCAATGTTAGGCAGAGCTCTGTACTAAGTGTCTTATTCAAAGTTCTTCTGGTTGTAATTAAGAGAAACTCCTTTCAAACTAGCTTAAGCAAAAACTGGAATTTATTGAAAGGATACTCGACTATCTCAAGGAAACCCAAGGCAGAAAGTACAACAGGGCCACACCTGGAAAGCCTTTGTGCACCCAGGCTGCTCTTCTGCATGTGGATGTCTGCCTCTCTCTCTAGAGCTGCATTTCTCATCTATGCTTCTTTCTGGATGAATCTACTTAATTCTCCCTCCCTGCAGACTGGCCTTCACTGCTTCCACATGTATGAGCCTGAACTTGGCTGCACCCCAGCACCTGAGTTTATATGTTTCAAGTTCTCTGAATTCAGATAATCTGTTTGTTCCCATGAATCTCAGTTCCAATGTCAAATTCCTCAGAGAAATTGATTTGCCCAGCTTGGGTTAGGTGTCCAATCCTGGTCGAATAAGCTGTTACAGGCAGGGCTAAATCACAGAATATAATTAGGGTAGGGACTGTGTCTGACTCCTCAAAAGATATGTACTACATTAAGCAATAAGGCAGTCTCTACCCTCAAAAAGCTTAAAATCTTGCTGAAATGAAAAAATATATATCATTAATAAAATACTAAATAATATCCTCTGATACATATTGAAATGGACAGGAAAAGCTTCACGATGAAGGTTAGCTGTGCACTACACGACAGACAAACAGAAACTGAACCATGAGCAGGGAAGGGCTGAAGAACACACAACGCGATGCCTGCTCCCCCTGCTCCAGCCATCTAAGAAATAGAGACCTAAGGAATAAATAGTCTTTTACCACATAGCTTCCAATGAAATATCCTTGTTGAAAGCCTGCTATAAGGTTTAAAATGACTATATGACCCCAAAGCAGTACTGCTTCAATGTACAGTAATAACCAGCTGGCTGATGAATGTCAGTTATACATTTTCAAGTCATTTGTCACCACCCTGACTTCCTTTCACTCCCTGGACCGCCTAAGACTCTTGCTCAGACAGCAGCATTCAGAATCAGGCAGGCACCCAACAGGATGGCACAGGTGTTTCTCACTGGTAATGTCCCACCCAACCTGGAAAGGTAAGTCAGCAGCAACATGCAGACAGAATTCATGCAGGAGGGAAAGAAACATTAGCCAAGTTATGTCATGGTAGTGTGGAGGGAGGGGATCGGAGCAGAAAAGAGAACTGTTTCCAACACCCAAAAGCTACAGCACAAAGAAACTGGGAAGAGCCTATACAGTAAATTATCTGTACAGAACAGAAACTAGCAAAAACTTAACAGATGTCCAAATAATACTGGGTTAAAAAAGACAGTCTACTCACAACAGACTATTAGTTACTCCACATTATCACCAAAATATCACACATTCCCACAATCTCTGCAAGAGTTTGCTTCAGTCTCACAGGAAACAAAAAGGTAAAAGAACAATGAGAAAGTGGTGACAGATTCTAATTTAGCGATTCTGCTGCTGAAGAGTAGCAATGTTATGTAAATGAAAACTACTGACCTTTCAAAATTAAAAGTATAACACTATAAAATTACACAGCTTTGGAACCAAAAGACTTCATTTTGCATAAACCCCAAACTAAAGAATTTCCCAACTCAAAAATAAGTTTCAATGGAGTTGCAACATGGGGAAAAAGTGATATTCAACTCCATCTTGTCCAAGCCGAACACTGCTGTAAAAGAGCCAGCAGTCCGTGCAGGTCAGAAAGTTAGTGAACAGTTCTTTCTACAACCACACCCCACACCTACAAACACATCCCAAAAGGCATATTAAAATCAACTGAGATCCGTCAGATCGCGCTGCAGCCTCTAACCTCGAACTCACCATTCCTCTGTATACTTGGTGCCAGTATACTTGCTGCCATATTTTCTAAGAGGAGGAAGAGAAAAATCAAAGTGTTAACAATCCAAAAGCTGTTCTGAAAGTGAGTCCATTTCTTGTAAAGCGAGGAAAAGGTCAGCTAATTGAGGGTCACATCAGAACTTCACAAAGCTCTAAGAGTTAAAAAGCTTTAAATCATTTAAGATGATGAAATATCTTATACTCACATAGTCTCCTCTAACTAAGCTTTCTCATCCCCTGAGGAAAAAAGCCTAATTTTAATGTAACTTTCCATATTTATGAAATTCATGTTCTCTGTATAAAAATTTACAAACAATGGTAAGTATAAAAAAAAACACACACCCACGGGGGCTGGCCCCATGGCTTAGTGGTTAAGTGTGCACGCTCTGCTAGTGGCAGCCCGGGTTCAGATCCCGGGCGCGCACCGACGCATGGCTTGGCTGGCAATGCTGAGGTGGCATCCCACATACAGCAACTAGAAGGATGTGCAACTATGACATACAACTATCTACTGGGGCTTTGGGGAGAAAAAGGGGAAAAAAAAAGGAGGAGGATTGGCAATAGATGTTAGCTCAGGGCCGGTCTTCCCCAGCAAAAAGAGGAGGATTAGCATGGATGTTAGCTCAGGGCTGATCTTCCTCACACAAAAAAAAAAACCACCCATATCCCAATGCCCAGAGAAAATTCTAGTATTTATCCTTCTACCTGTGAGATAACGTTTTTAGGAGAATTAAAGATTTCCTTAGCAGAAAGAATATGTTAAGTCAATGTGGAGTTTATGATGGATGTAAAACATTCTTAAAAATTTTTACAGGTCTGGAACTCAAAGAAGTATAAAATAAACAAACATATGCCCATGGCCTCTACAGCATAGCAGAGATTAAAAAATAACTAAAGAACAGTTCTCATTAATCCTCTAAGGAAACCCCTACTTTAAGGAGATTCTGACAGTCAATTTCATGACAAAGACAAAGTTACAATTACAAAGATCTCATCAAGAAAACTGTCTTTAGCAAATTACAAAGCTCAGATAAGGATTCTTGATACAATATAGTTTATTAAGCAAATAGCTAAAACTAATTAACCCATTCATCTACATTACAACTCTAAATATTAGAGTCCTCCTTCCCTCCTCGTCTAAAACTAGTAACCTAATTAGGAAGAGACCCAGGTGTCCCTATTACAAATCCAATAATATACTAATCTGCATTTTTCAGTTTTCTATGAACACAGAAGACTCCCATCAACAGACTCTCACGTGACATATAGGCAGTGAAGATGAATCTAGGAAACCACATTATTCCACAGGGAACAATGAGCTCAAAGGTTCTATGGGGAAAGATGCCCTGCGTAGCAAAACATTTCAGATGCACAAATTGGACTTTAGGACACCATCTCATCCCTTATACCACAACAAAGGAAAATGCCAAACAAAATATACCCCAAAGGGGAAACGAAAGGAACACTGACTTAGTAGCTACTGCCTATGTATGGCACTGCTAGGCATTTCAACAGTGTCATTTTATTTGGTTGAAATGCATTACTAACCGACAAGGTAAGCAGTACGCCCATTTTTACAGATGGAAAAAGGAAATAGCATTATCAACACTGTACCAGGCACTGTTCAGTGCCTACCATAAGTTATCTCAATTAATTCTCAAATTACCATTCCACGTTGGTACCTCCATTTTAAAGACCAGAAAACAAACCCAGAAATGTTTAGGTCACACAGGGATGGTACCAATTTTTAAGCCCATTAGCCAGAGCTGTCACACCTATTCCTCCCAAGCTATGCTTATAAACCCCATTCAAGTCACATCATTCTTTCAAACCACAAGTTTCCATTTTACGGGCCGGCCCCGTGGCTTGGTGGTTAAGTGAGCGCGCTCCACTGCTGGCGACCCGGGTTCGGATCCCGGGCTCGCACCGACGCGCTGCTTCTCTGGCCGTGCTGGGGCTGCGTCCCACATACAGCAACTAGAAGGATGTGCAGCTGTGACACACAACTATCTACTGGGGCTTTGGGGGGAAAAAATAAATAAATAAAATCTTTAAAAAAAAAAAAAAAAAAAAAACAAGTTTCCATTTTAAGGACTCAAAAATCAAGGAATCAACTCTCAATTATAGGAAGACTAATTCTCCAGGTTTTGTTAAAAAATTTCTTGTTTCTATTTTACTTGCCCTTTGACAATTTCATCATGCCATAGCACCTCTAGGAAGGAGTGTGCAGATAAATACAGGATTATATTAATAGCAACCAACTTTGGGATTTGTTAGAAGTTCCACTCAGAAAGGCTACATAGAAACATAGTTAATTCCCGGTTCAAATTATATTTCTGAAATACTTAAACTTCCATGATACATTCTAACTATTATAAAAAATAACCAAGAATCAAGGAATAGTTTTGAACAAAAGAATGGTTCATGTTATTTGAAAAAAAGGTATATATATCCTCCCTAACACTAAAATAAAGTCCCATGTGTTAAGTACTATGAGGGCTGTAATACCTCTTTGGGACAATACGGTTGACTGAATAAAACTGCCAGTTCATCCCATGCCCCAAGGATTAATATCAAATGCCCTGTATTACTGGAGAAGAGGAAAACGGAGTGGGAGACTAGGTCCAAAAAGCAAGAAGAGGAAAAGTAGACAATCAAGCAGATCAAAATCAATTATGAACCTCCAAAAAATAAGCAGAAGTCCATCTTAAGAAGAAAGCATTTCATGCATGAGTATATTCTGAATAGCTTTGTTCATACTGAAACAAGCTGAGAGACCTATGATTACCTTCAAAATGCCCTTACTCTGCAAGTATTACTTATTCTAACTAGGCCATTAAATGCCAGGTTTATAAACTTATCTCTATACAATATGGAATACCTGGAGATCAGTCCACCCCTCTAACAAAAACCACTCATATATTATAGTTAGTTGTAATGCAAAGGCAGAAATTTGCCTGTTATTGTTCTCTTCATGTGACACTTTTTCTGCACACAACCCATGTTATGAAAATGCTGTACATTCAAAGATTGGAAATTATGATTAGATTAGAAATTAGAAATGATGCTGTTAACTGTGATTTGGGTTATTGTTATATACTTTTATGCACACTGATATGTTTGAATTTTCAAGAGATTGGAGCTTGTCAGTGGACATTCCTCTGTGACTGGCAATCCACACGAAGAGCATGAATTCTAATCAGTTCAACAGCCTTTATGGAGCTCCAAAAGATGGCAAGATATCAAGATGAAAAACACATACCTGACCTCAAAAAGCAGAGGAATTCAGCCACAAAAAGGAATGAAATCCTGATATATAGCACAACATGGATGAACCTTGAAACATCACGCTAAGGGCTGGCCCCGTGGCATAGCAGTTAAGTGCACACGCTCCGTTACTGGTGGCCCGGGTTCAGATCCCGGGTGTGCACCGGCGCACCGCTTGTCAGGCCATGCTGTGGCGGGTCCCATATAAAGTAAAGGAAAATGGGTACAGATGTTAGCCCAGGGCTAGTCTTCCTCAGCAAAAGAAAAGCAAAAAAAAAAGAGGAGGATTGGCAAGATGTTAGCCCAGGGCTGATCTTCCTCACAAAAAAAAAAAAAGAAAGAAACATCACACTAAGAGAAAGAAGCCAGACACAAAAGGACAAATACTGCATGATTCCAGTTACATGAAATATCTAGAATAGGCAAATTCACAGAGACAGAAAGTAGACTGGAGGTTACCAGTGGCAAGGAGGAGGGGGAATGGGGAGTTATTCCTTAATGGTTACAGAGTTTCTGTTTCCAGTGAAGAAAACATTATGGAAACAGATAGTGGTGATGATTGCAGGACACTGTGAATGTACTTAATGCCAATGAATTATACTCTTAAAAATGGTTAAAATGACCTAAACCTAAAACTATAAAACTCCTAGAAGAAAACACAGGGGAAAAGCTTCATGGCATTGGACTTGGCAGTGATTTCTTGGATAAGACACCAAAACCACAAGCAATAAAAGCACCAACAGACAGACGGGACTACATCAAACTTAAAAACTTTTGTGCATCAAAGAACACAATCAACGGAGTGAAAAGGCATGGGAGAAAGTATCTGCAAATCATATATCTGACAAAGGGTTAATATTCAGAATATATAAAGAACTAAAACAACAAAAAAATCAAATAACCCGATTAAAAAATGGGCAAAGGACTCAAACAGACATTTCTGCAAAGATAATATACAAATGGCCAACAAGCATATGAAAAGATGTTCAACATCATTAATCAGAGAAATACATACCAAAACTACAATAAGGTATCACCTCACACCCATTAGGATGGCTACTATTTAAATCGAAAACAAAATAAAATAAAATAACAAATGTTGGTGAGGATGTGGATACTGGAGCTCGTGAGCACTGCTGGTGGGACTGTAAACTGGTGCAACCACTATGGAAAACAGTATGTAGGTTCCTCAAAAAATTAAAACTAGATGGGGGCCGGCCCAGTGGTGTAGCAGTTAAGTTCTCGCTCTGCTTCGGCAGCCCGAAGTTCATAAGTTTGGATCCTGGGGACGCACCACTTGTCAAGCCATGCTGTGGCAGGCATCCCATACAAAGTAGAGGAAGATGGGCACGGATGTTAGCCCAGGGCCAATCTTCCTCAGCAAAAAAAGGAGGATGGGCAACAGATGTTAGCTCAAGGCTAATCTTCCTTACACCAAAAAAAAAATTTAAAACTACAACTACTATATGATCCAGCAATCCCACTTCAAAAGAATTGAAAGAAGGTTCTCAAAGAGATATCTGCACACCCATGTTCACAGCAGTACTAATCACAACGGCCAAAAGGTGGAAACAACTCATGTGCATCAAAAGATGAATGGATAAACAAAATGTGGTAGCTACATACAACAGAATATTATTCAGCCTTTAAAAAGAAGGAAATTCTGTCACATGCTACAACATGGATGAACCTTAAAGATATTATGGTAAGTGAAATAAGCCAGTCACGAAAAGCCAAATACTGTATGACTCCACTCATATGAGCTATCTAAAAGTAGTCAAATTCATAGAAACAGAAAGCAGAATGGTAGTTACCAGAGGCTAGGATGGGGGAGATAAGGGGAGTTGTTTAATGTATAAAGTTTCAGATCTGCAAGATGAAAAAGTTCTGGAGATCTGTTTCCCAACAATGAGAATGTACTTAATGCCACAGAACTGCACATTCAAAACCAGTTAAGACGGTAAATTTTATGTTATGCGTTTTTTATCATATTAAAAAAAAAAAAGGTGCAAACAAAAAATTGGTTAAAATGGCAAATTTTGTTATATATATTTTACAATTTTTTTAAATTAATAATGTAACATACCAAAAACCACTGAATAGTATAGTATGTGAATTACATCACAATGAAGCTGTTAAAGGAAAAAAAGCAGAGGAAACAGCTTAACCAAATCCTATCCTTCACTGGTTTAAAGAAAACAGAGCAATCTGTTGGAAGTACCCAAAGCCTTGAGCAGACAGGAGACTCTGCCTCTATTTCCTCCAACTTCTTCACCCTGGCTTTCAGGTGACAGCTCTTCCTCTCTCCCTTTCCAAGGCACATCACCTTCTAACCTCCCACTTCCTTATTAGGTCCAGCCTCACAGGAAAATTCAGTTCAAGAAGCTGCAGTGGCAGTCACAGGAAGGGGCATGGATTCAGGACTCACGCTCTCCATTTAGCAGCAGAGTCCAAATCTTTATTAAAAAAAAAACACACACACAGTAGATATACAATAAATGTTAGGTCTCTGCCCTTCCTTTCCTCCTCTTCTTCCAGCCCCACATATGTTTAACAGAGCGACTTCTCTGCTCCTTTGGGGGGATATCCACTGGTCTACCTCACATGAGCTGGAGTTATTAAATACACAGCACCATTTAAAACGTGGTTGTTAAACCGTGCCTACCACGTATTACTAAATCTTAAAAACACACCACAAAACTGTGACTAAGATAAGCCTATTTTGGCAAAATAAACATTTCTATAGCATATAAAAAGGATGCTAAAATAAAGACCAAAGATTAACTAATCACCTCTGAGTGGTGAGACTAAGGGCGAGTTTCTTCCCTTCTGGCTTATCTGTATGCTTTATAATGAATCTGTAACTGTAATAAGAAAAGTAAGTGGAAATCTTTAGAAAAATAAACATCCTTCTGGCTCAAAATTTCACTGCCTTTTATACCACAGGCACTTTCACAAGTTACTGCACTGAAGCTGAATTAGCACCATGTGAGACAGACACTATTTCCTCCATTTTGCAGGTAAGAAAAAACCGAGGTTCAGAACAGTTGAGTGACTTGGCTACGGTTGCACAGCTAGTGACTGACAGAGCAAGGATTACAATCCAGGACTTCTAACTTCAAGCCCAGGGCCCTTTCCATTCCCTCACATCTTAAATGGCAATTTGCATTATAACTTATGATATTGTTTTAAAAAAAATGTCTGTTTTGATACTGTTTTAAGAGCACTTGCTACCTAACCTTGGGCAAGTAAGTCACTTAACCTCTGGGGGCCTCAGTTTCCTCATCTGAAAAAGACATTCTATCTCTAACAGCCCCTCCTGCTAATGGGTGTTAAGTCTAGATACTATCTTAGGAGAAGCAAGCCCTATGGGCAAGAACGACCGCTTGGAGAGAAGTTGAGACCTATGCTCCAGCCCAAGAGCCATTCTTAATGGAAACAGGTGGTGGATAGTCAAGAGGAAAGAACCACTGGGGGAACCATAAACTTCCTGGTTAAAGCAACAGCTGAAAGCTCCAGCTTTGCTTTACTAACAGCAATGCTTCAGTCTTGGCTAACCATAATCAGAAACCACATAGTGTAAGTAAAGCCAGGAGAATACAAAAACCGGCAGGGGGAGGGGCGAACTGTAGCAAGAGTTCATGCGTGCCCTGGTAACTCCATGATTTTCCAAGTGGACACATTAATGTTAAACAGAAAGAACCCTAGGTCACTCTAAGCGGAGACGCCTTGTTCCTCACAATATTCAAGGAGAAACAAACTTGCATAGCACGCTGCGAGATTCACACTTGTGGAGAAGAGCCAACCCAATACTTGAGGAAAAGGGGAAAGAATGCAATGAAAGCCTCTCCAATCCACAGAGAATCAGAGACAGCGAAAAAGACCTTCAAAAGGTGAAGTTCCTGTAAAGGATTCATTGGGTATCTGTAACCTCTTTATGCTGCAGACATTATAAGGCACTCCCGCTACTTAAAACGGTTAGACAGCCTTTCTTCTCGAGGGTAATAAAAAAGTACAGCATTAACTCCGCTGATGAGAAAAAGATTCCATTTTGCTGAAATAGGCTCCGACCAAAATCTCGCCACCTTCCCCTCAACTACGGAGATGAGCCTAAAACCAACGAGAAGCTCCTTAAAGCCATGCAATAATCTTAGAGAATTAAAACAACACCCTGTCCCAAGGACCACGACCAAGAAACCATCGGCTTTAAATCCGAAGCCAGGTCCCCGGCGAAGAAAGCTCTTCAATGTGCTCTCCGCGCTCTCGGTGCGAGTTTGCAGCCCAGCCACTAGGCCACGACTGGGTGAGCACCTGATGTGGGGGGAGGGCGAGCCAAGGCCCGAGCGGATGTGGGGCGAGGGACGGGGGGCTCCCGAGGCTCTTGCCGGGAAGCGCTGCCCTCCAGAGGCTGGGGTCCCGGGGCCCCCCAGGAGTAGGCACTGAGAACACGTGGGGCGACAGGAGCTGGGAAGGGGTGTCCAGGACAGGCAGCCTGGGTCTGGCACGGAGGCCGGAAAAAAGAGAACGGAGCTACCCCAGCGCAGGGCACGAAGCCCTCCGGGCCCGCGGGGCGAAGGCAAAGAGCGCGGGGCGAGGGGACAAGGCCACGAGGAGGGCGGGTCTCCCCGGGCGCGGGGGCACGCGCCGGGCGAGCGCGGCGGGACCCGGAGAGAGCGCAGGACCTCGACACGCGGGAGGAGACCGCAGACCTGCCCCGGGGCGCGGGGAACGGGGAGCGGCCGCGCCCGGGGGACCCTGTGACCCGCGGCCGCCCGGACCGGACCCGCCCCGCGGCGCCTCCCTCCTGCCTCCTTTCCCTCCCTCGCTCCCTCCCGCCCTCCCACCCGCGGCCCGTTATCCCGCGGCCGCCGCACTCACCAGCGGCTGCACCTGAGCCCGCCGCTGCCTCAGCTGCTGCCTGCACCTCCGCAGCCGCCGCCGCCGCCGCCTCGCTGCTGAGGCCGAGTCCCGGGGGAGCCTCCGCGTCCCGCCGCCGCTGCCGCTGCCGCCGCCGCCAGAGCAGAACACCCCAAAATGGCGGCACTTCCGGCACCTACCACCGGCGGGGAGGGCCGAGGAGGAGGGGGAGGTGGCGAAGGGGAACGTACCACCGCGGAGCCGCCCGCAGCGCCGATCCGAGCGGAGCGCGGCGCAGGGGCGGGCCGAGCGCCCGGCGCTGCAGCGCCCCCTCGGGCTGGGGAGTGGAGAAGCAGCCGCGCCGAAGCCCCCGGGGCCGCGGGCGGAACCCTCCGCCCAGGGAGCGGCGGGGGTGCATCTCTTTGTCTCGGAGCTCCACTGGAGGGAAGGGTGGGAAGACCCAGTCTGAGAATCTGAAGTTCTTGGCTCTGCGAACCGCACCCACGGGAGTTCTGGATGACCTCGTGGGCAAGGACCTCGGCTTGGCACTGAATATGCGCATAATAAAATATTTGATGAATGAATGAATGAATGGAATGGTGCTTGGCTCTCACTGGGCACATGACACACCCTCCTTTCTGCCCCAGCAGACAAGCAACAGGATCCAGGCCTTCTTCCTTCTTTTCCGAGAGGCGGAATGTGAGTGTATTGCAAGCTTTCAGAGTTAGGGGAGTGCTTTCTAGTAGGATGAGCCGCTTTGTGAACGCACAATTTGCAAAAATCTCTGCAGTGCTTGGAAGCTCATAAGGGTTCTATTAAGAACTGCTTGCCCAGTCCTGCTTCTCCCAGAAAAAAATTTTTAAACAACCCAGGTTACGTCCTGGAGACCTCCTTCAGAGTGACTGAAGAATCCCGGGACTAGGTGGAATGCAAACAGTACAATAGTTTGTTTGTTTTTTAAATAGGCCAACGTCGTTTATTCTGCAGGTTCTACACCTTGTGGGACAGTAAAATGCAGATAGAGAAAGAAAACTTAGTTCTGGGACCTTTTGGCCCCAGCAACATGCAAATAACTCATGGGTTTGCAAATGATTTCTCTGTAACATCATCTGGCTTCCCAGAGCAAATAATTCTTATACCCACAAATACTGATTATACCCTACCTTACCACAAAAAAATAAGTGGACTCCCAAGCAGAAGCCTCAAGGGTTTTCCCATGTGTTGGAAGCACTTCTTTCCCCCTTGGGGGAAAAAGGAAAACTAACCACAGACTTTCCGGTACCATATAGACTGGAACAATCAGCCCCTAAATTGTACACTATCGTATTCCATAATTGTACTGCATAGTTTATCATTTTATACACATTTATAATGTTGATATGTGATCTTGTTCTTGTTAATAGTTCTATGTGTAATTTACTGAAAACATCCTATTTTAACAGACCATTATAGCTTATAGAATGTTGTCACGTACATTACCATAATTTTGTATTTGTCTCCCAGCTGCCATAGATTGTGGAAACCTTTTAAGCAGAGAATCTGTCTGGTTCTTTTGTGTGCCATGGAATCATCCAGATATCCATGTGGCTGGCTTCTTCATCTCCTTCAGGTCTTGACACAAATGTCAGCTTCTCTGTTGGGTCTTTCCTGACCACCCAATTTAGAATTACACACACATACACCCATGCTTCCAATCCCCCTTTCCTGCTTTGTTTTTATCCAAAGCACCTATCACCATCTAACATAGTATGTTTTCTTGTTTTTTGTTTTGTTTTGTTTTGTTTTGTGAGGAGATCAGCCCTGTGCTAACATCCGCCAATCCTCCTCTTTTTCTGCTGAGGAAGACGGCCCTGGGCTAACATCTGTGCCCATCTTCCTCCACTTTATATGGGACGCCGCCACAGCATGGCTTGCCAAGCAGTGCGTCGGTGCGCGCCCGGGATCCGAACCAGCGAACCCCGGGCCGCCGCAGCGGAGCGCGTGCACTTAACCGCTAAGCCACAGGGACGGCCCAAGACCGTCTTTTCTATACTGAGATTTGCAGTGAAGGCTTTCTTTTTCTGAACTCTTATATATTGTTGGTAGGTATGAAAATTGATACAACCACTTAGGAAGACTTTGTATGCACTAAAGCCAAACAGCTAAATGGACTTATCCCCTATGATGCCACAATTCTATTCCAGATAGAAATGAGTAACTTATTTCCACCAAAAGAATGGTTTATACCACCTTTATTAATAATAGCCTAGGGCCAGCCCGGTGGCTTAGCGGTTAAGTGCGTGCGCTCCACTGCTGGCGGCCCGGGGTTCAGATCCCTGGCGCGCACCCACGCACCGCTTCTCCGGCCATGCTGAGGCCGCGTCCCACATACAGCAACTAGAAGGATGTGCAGCTATGACATACAACTATCTACTGGGGCTTTGGGGGGAAAAAATAGCCTAAACTGGAAATGGTAGATAAATTATGGGATATACTTATAATGGACTATTTATATAGCAATGAAAGGGAACAAATTGCTACCACATATAACAACATGGATGAGTTGCACAGACACAATATTGAGCTAGAAAAAAACATCATATATTGTATGGGCCTATTTAATCGAAGTTTAATAATGGGCAAAAATAATAAGAAAAGTCAGAATCAAGGTTACTTTTGTGAGGGAGAGGGAACTGACTATTGACCAGGGGAAGAATGAGGGAGCTTTTGGGAGTATTAGAATGTTTTATATCTTAGTATGGGTGCTAGTCACAGGAGTGTATACATATGTAAAATTTATCAAGCCATACACTTAGAATTTGTGCACTTTCTACAGCCAGGAAGAATAACAACAAAGAACCCATTAGACAAATGAGCAAAGGAAATGAATGTGAAATTCATGAAGAATATGAATGTCCAATAAACATAAGATGTTCAATCTCAACTCACAAATAATTAAAGATATTCAAATTAAAACACAGTGGGTGATTTTTTTACTGTCAGGTTGGGAAATAAATTAATTAAATATTAAAAGTTGATAAAGTGAGAAACAGGCACTCTCAATGAATACAGATATAGCCATATGGGAGGGAAATTCAACAATAGTCATTAAAATTAAAAATATTGGGCTGGCCCCGTTGCTTAGTGGTTAAGTGCGCGGGCTTCACTGCTGGTGGCCCGGGTTCGGATCTCAGGCGCGCACGGATGCACCGCGCACGGATGCACCGCTTCTCCGGCCATGCTGAGGCCGCGTCCCACATACAGCAACTAGAAGGATGTGCAGCTATGACATACAACTGTCTACTGGGGCTTTGGGGGAAAAAAATAAATAAATAAATTATAAATAAATAAATAAAAATATTCACATCTTTTATATAAAAATCTAGAAAATGATAATTAATCTATAGTGAATTGGTGGTTGCCAGCGGTGGTGGGGTGTGGGCAGGAGAGTTACAAAGGGGCAGGAGAAAACTTTTGGGGGTGATGGATAAGTTCCATTATCTTCATTGTGGTGATGCTTTCACAAGTATATACATATGTCAAAATGTATTAAAGTGTGTACTTTAAATATGCGTGTTTAGTGTATGTCAATTATACTCGACAAAGCTATAAAAAAAATCTCCATGACCCTCTTAAAAAGATGCTCATATCCTTTAATATAGCCATTGTATTTCTAGAAATGTTTCCTTCAGAAACACAAGTGGGCGAAGCACGTACAAGGGCATTTTCTGCAGCATTCTTTGATTCAGCAACTAGTCTTTATTGAATGCCAACTATTTCAGACACTGGGCTAGACAATGGGGTTACAGGCATGAACAAGATAGACAGGGGCTCTGCCCTTATGAAATGGACTATATTTGTTATTGGTAAAAAAAAAAGAAAAAAAAATAGAAGCTACCCTGTTGGGTTCCCTATCCATCAATAGGGAAATGGTTAAAGAAATGATGGTACAATTAATTGTTGGCATATCAAAAGCTATTAGAAAAAAATATACATAGGGGCCGGCCCAATGGCATAGGGGTTAAGTTCGAGTGCTCTGCTTCGGCAGCCCAGGGTTGGCAGGTTCAGATCCCGGGCGCGGATCCACGCACTGCTCATCAAGCCATGCTGTGGTGGCATCCCATATGCAAAAGAGAGGAAGATGGGCACAGATGTTAGCCCAGGACTAATCTCCCTCAGCAAAAAGAGGAAGATTGGCAACAGGTGTTAGCTCAGGGCCGACCTTCCTCTCACACACACACACAAAAAAGAAAAAAATATACATATATATATATACTGACTGACAAGAAAAAAATGTTCAAAATCCATGGTTAAGTGTCAAAAAGCAAGTTACAAAATTCTCACTGTTGTTTTTAAGAAAAAGACAAATATATACATACATACATATACATATATATATATATAATGTTAATTCTTCCCTGTTAACTAAGAAAAGAGATGTAGCCCTTGTAGGAGGCAAATACGGGGAGATTTGGGCCTGGGAAGGGATGATGAATGATAAAAAAGTTCTGGCGGTATTTGAGTCCCCAGTTCCCCTGGTGTCTGTTGCCATTTGCCCACTCGCCATTTCTGAGGTTTGGTATATAAGTCAATAGATCATCCCTTTGCCCAGGCTAATTAAGAGTTGGGCTTCACAACCTAAGTGTTCATCAGTGGATGAATGGGTAAACAAAATGTGGTATATACATACAATGGAATATTATTCAGCCTTAAAAAGGAAGTAAGTTCTGGGCCCTGCCTCGTGGCCTGGTGGTTAAGTTTGGCGTAAGACCCAGGTTTGGTTTCTGGGTGTGGACCTACACCGCTCATCAGCGGCCATGCTGTGGTGGTGACCCACATACAAAATAGAGGAAGATTGACACAGATGTTAGCTCAGGACGAATCTTTCTCAAGCAAAAAGAGGAAGATTGGCAACAGGTGTTAGCTCAGGGCGAACCTTCTTCAGCAAAAAGAAAAAAAGGAAGGAAGTTCTGACCCCTGCTACAACATCAATGAAACTTGAGGACTTTATGCTAAATGAAGTAGGTCACAAAAAAACAAATGCTGCCACTTATATGAGGTACCTAGAGTAGTCAAGGTCATAGAGATGGAAAGTGGAATGGTGGTTGTGAGCCTCTTCAGGGAGGGGAGGATGGGAAGTTGTTGTTTAATGGGTACAGAGTTTCAGTTTAAAAAGATGAAGAAAGTCCTGGGGACGGATGATGATAATGGTTTAACAATTATGTGAATGTACTTAATGCCAATGAACTAACTGTACATTTAAAAATGGTTAAAGTGGCATATTTTATAGTATGTATATTTTACTATACTAAAAAAAAGTTGGGCTTCGGGTTGCAACTGACTAATGCACACATATTAGTTAGGATAGGTTAAAACTACTGTAACAATTAGACCTAAAATAATTAGCTGAAATAAAATGGAAGTTGATTCCTCTCTGCCTTAACAGACTAGAGTAGATGTTCCTATGAAGAGAGGTAGCTTCTACTCTAAGTAATTGTTTAGTGACCCAGATTAATGCGGACTCTGCCATCTATAGCCCATTCCTGCTCAGATGATTCCAGCTATCGCCATCACCATTCCAGCCCACAGAAGAGAAAAAGAGGCTGGAGGAGATTCATGGAGGATTTATGAACTGGGCCCTCTGGTCCTCTGATGCTTTCACACATCACTTCTGCTCACATTCCAATGGAGATAACTGAGTCCTATGTCACCTCTAACTACAAGGAACACTGAGCATATGGCTGCTCAGATAGTATAGAAGAAGTGGATAAAGAATTTTGATGGACGGTTAACAGTCTCTAAAAAGAAAAAAAATCCCTGGGAGAATATGCACCTAACACTAATAGTGATTATCTCCTGAGGTAAGATTACAGGAGACCTTCACTTTTTACACTATATAATTTTGAAGTGCTTGCATTTTTTATAACAAGCATATGTTACTATTATAATCAGAAACTACAAAGCAAAACCAGAGGCAGGGGGAATAACAATAAAAGATTTGACTGCATAGAAGGTGAAACCACTTACTGATACATTCTTAATTGATAAGAACAGAAACCAACTGAAATTTTCATCACAGGAGAACAGGTAAATAAATGAGGATATAATCATATAATGGATCATTACACAGCAGCAAAAATTAATGAACAATATCTACACACAACAGTGTAGTTGAATCTTTAATGAAAAAGTCATAGAAGACTATTTTCTGTATTTACCATTTTTATTAAGTATACATTTATGTGGGAGAAACCATATTGTTTTTTAATTTTTATTATGAAAATATTTTTTAAAAAGTAGGCAGACGGGAATAATGAATCCCCATAGAACATCACTCAGATTCAGCAATGATTAACATTTTACCATATTTGTCTAATTTGTCTTTTTTTCTTGGTACAATATTTTGATGCAAATTCCACATGTCATTTATGTCTGCATACTTTACTAAGCATAAGTAAATTTATGGACATTTTCCTACCTAGCAACAAAGCCGTGACCACACTAACAAAATTAACAATTAAGTATTATTTCAGTCCATAATCAAATGTCTCCAATTGTTTCAAAAAATGACTTTTAATAGCTGATTCAGGGCCGGCCCCATGGCTTAGCGGTTAAGTGCGCGTGCTCCACTACTGGTGGCCCGGGTTGAGATCCCGGGCATGCACCAAGGCACTGCTTGTCCGGCCGTGCTGAGGCCGCATCCCACATACAGCAACTAGAAGGATGTGCAGCTATGACATACAACTATCTACTGGGGCTTTGGGGGAAAAATAAATAATAAATAAAATTATAAAAAAAAAATAGCTGATTCATTTGAATCAGGATCCAAACGGTTCACATGTTACTTTGGGTTGTCATGCCTCTAGGATTCCTAATCTGAGGCAGCTCCTCTCCCATTCTATTTTTGTACATGCTTTTGACTTATTGCATAAACTGAGTCAGTTGTTTCTGTAGAATGTCCCATATTCTGGATTTGTCTGTTGCTCCCCGGTGATGACATTTAACTTACCCCTCTATTGCCTATGTTTCCTGGAAATGAAAGTAGGCTCATGGGCCGGCCCCGTGGCTTAGCGGTTAAGTGCGTGCGCTCCGATGCAGGCTGCCCGGGTTCGGATCCCGGGCGCGCACAGACGCACTGCTTCTCCGGCCATGCTGAGGCCGCGTCCCACATACAGCAACTAGAAGAATGTGCAACTATGACTTACAACTATCGCTTGGGGCTTTAGGGGAAAAATAAATAAATTAAAAAAAATTTTAAAAAGAAAAAAAAAGAAAGTTGGCTCTTGAGGCCTGGTTAAATTCAGGTTTGATTTTCTTGAGGTTGGTGCTATGAGCATCATGCTGCATCACAGCTGGAGGCCTATAATGTCAGGTTGTCCTGCTTTTAGTGATTCAGAGATTAATCAGCGTTTCTGGTGGCCTCAGCCTGATCTTCCCTTGGTAAAGTTTCCTATCAGTGTTTCATTGAATGCTTTTATCCATTAATGACCATTGACTGGATCAATTATTTCACTAAGGATTGCAAAATGCTGAGTTTCTAATTCTATCATTTGTTCCACATTTATTAGCTGGAATGCAAAATACTGAGTTTCTAATTTTATTATTCCTTCCACACTTATTAATAGGAAGGCTGCTGTAAAGAAGAACTTTCCCTCACCAACTGGGGATATTTGGTTACCCGAAAATACAGTTCACACAGAAAAGGCAAGAGAGGGTGGGAATCTTCATTGATACTGTGCACTGATGTGTCCAAGTGCTGGAATATTGTCTGGAATATACAGGCCACCCAATAAATATTTTTGAATTGAATTGATATCCATATATTGGAATACAATGTAACTCTTTGAAAAGGATAAAGTAAATGTACACCTATCTATATTGACATGGCATAATACTTATATTGTTGAGAGAACAAAGCAAATTACAGAACAGTAAATATAGAATAAGTGCATTTTTATAAAATATATATATTTTAAATGTATCAAAAATAGGATGGATTAATGGGTGACTATGTGATAAGACAAAAAATAAAATGTTAATTATAGAATTTAGATGGTGGCTATATGGGTTTTTCCTGTTCAATTTATTCAGTTTTTTATTATGAAAATGTTCATCACGAAATGTTGGGAAAATATGTGTGTAAAAATCTGTATTTCTAGGGGCTGGCCCCATGGCGTAGTGGTTAAAGTTCAGCACGCTCTGCTTCGGTGGCCCAGGTTCACGGGTTCGGATCCCGAACCCTACACCTACTCATCAGCCACGCTGTGGCGGTGACCCACATACTAAATAGAGGAAGATTGGTACAGATGTTAGCTCAGGGTGAATCTTCCTCAGCAAAAAAAAGAAAAAAGAAAAAATCTATTTCTGAAGAGTGGGTTTGAGGGTAAGGATGGAACTTTTCAGGTTATATACTTTATATAAAGCAAAAATTGTAAATGATCCTTTGACATAGTAATTTCATTTTTAGGAACCTATCCTAATACAGTAATTCTAAACATAGAAAATAGAATTTTTTTTTTTTTTTGGTGAGGAAGATCAGCCCTGAGCTAACATCTGTGCTAATCCTCCTCTTTTTGCTGAGGAATACTGGTTCTGAGCTAACATCTATTGCTAATCCTCCTCCTTTTTTTTTTCCCCAAAGCCCCAGTAGATAGTTGTATGTCATAGTTGCACATCCTTCTAGCTGCTGTATGTGGGACACGGCCTCAGCATGGCCAGAGAAGCAGTGAGTCGGTGCGTGCTCGGGATCCGAACCCGGGCCGCCAGTAGCGGAGCACACGCACTTAACCGCTAAGGCACGGGGCCGGCCCAGAAAACAGAATTAAATATAGAAAAAACTTTTCATGCTGGAAATATTTTATAATAACAAAAATTTGAAAATATCTTGAATTTTCCTGTCTAATAACAGGAAAATGATCACATTATAGTGTAGTAAATAGGTTCATTATAAATGATAAAGACAACGTAAAAATACAGAAAGTGCTTATAGCACAACATTTAGGAAAAAAAATCGTGATACAAAATTTTATTGACATAATTACAATGGTTTTTTAAAATGGTACACACAGACCACATAGTGTTACCATATGACCCAACAATTCCACTCTTCGGCAGGCAGCCAAGAGAAATGAAAACTTGTGTCCACACAAAAACTTGTATATGAATGTTCACAGCAGCATTATTCAAAATAACCAAAAAGTGGAAACAACTCAGATGTCTATCAATTGATAAATGGAGAAACAAAATGTGGTATATCCCTACAATGGAACATTATTTGGCAATAAAAAGAAATACAGTACTGATACCATGCTACATGGATGAATCTTGAAAACATTATGTTAAGCGAAAGAAGCCAGTCACAAAGGACCACATATTGTATGACTCCATTTATCTGAAATGTCCAGAATAGGCAAATCTATAGAGATGGAAAGTAAATTAGTGGTTGTCAAGGGCTGGGGGTTGGAGGGAAATAGCACGTGATTACTAATGAATATGGGGTTTTTTTAGGGGGGAATGATGAAAATGTTCTAAAATTGTTTGTAGTGATGGTTGCACAACTCTGAATACACTAAAAACCATTGAGCTATACACTTTAAATGGGTGAATTCTAGGGTAGGTGAATTATATCTCAATAAAGCTGTTATAAAAAATTTTTAAGTGGTACACATAGAAAATTGGAGGAAAAAATAAATATGTTTGAGGTGGTAGGGTTATGGGTGATTAAAGTAAATTCTACTTTCCTGTATTTTCCAGTCGTTATGAGTATGTATTACTTTTACAAGGAGAAAATAAACCTTTTTTAAAAGCACCAGATGCATGTTTCAGAGAACTATTTAAATGTAAATAACCAGCATTACATCCATTCCTCTTACCTCTTTGTAGGTTGTGGGTTTTATATTTAAGCTTATCATATTTTTAATGATTTATTAATATATTTTCATAATATATTATAGATATATTTATTTATTTGTCATAATAAGTATATATACTGCGGTTCGGTCAGGAGGAGGGAGCCATGAATTCAGGCGGATGGGGGTGTAGGAAGGGCCATATCAACCCAGGTCCCGTTTGCCCAGGATCAGGCCCAGGATCAGAGGGGCAAGGTGGCCCCTCTGCTTAAAAGCCCAAAGCCCCTTCCACTCTCCCCTCAGGCCCCTACCAGAGTCTCTTCCTGGTCTTGTCTCCCCTTCGATGGGGTCACATCCTCACCTGGGGTCACAGCCACCTCCCTCTGGTCGGGGGTTGGGGGAAGTGTCACAGGCCCACTTGCCATGGGCCAGGGCCCCGCCTCCCTCGGCCGGGGTCACAGTTCCACACGCAGGGGCCAGAGCCCCCCTCACCTGGGGTCACTGGCCACAGGCAGGGGTCACAGTTTCACATGCGGCAGAGTCACAGGCCTCTGGCCCAAGACGCGCCCTCCCTCGGCGGGGACTCGGTTTCCCGCGCAGGAATCCCCGGTCCCTCCCCCGCGGTCGGCGGCCCCTCCTCCTGAGCCATGGTCCCCGCCCCGGGGGCCCCAGGCTGTCCCGCGGAGTCCCGGGCGGCCGGGCCCCAGGTCCCGGCGCCTACGCGGGAGGCCGCGGACGACTCGCCGCCTCTCTGGGTCTCCTCGCGGCCGGGGACCGCGAGCCCCGGGGCGGGCGGGTCGGCGCTGCGCTACGTCGAGCGGGGCAGGATGGCGGCGTTCCTGGAGGCCGGCCTGGCGCGGGTGCTCTTCTACCCGACGCTGCTGTACACCGTGTTCCGCGGGAAGGCGCCGGGCCGCGCGCACCGCGACTGGTACCACCGCATCGACCCCACCGTGCTGCTGGGCGCGCTGCCGCTGCGGAGCATGACGCGCCGGGTGAGCCGGGCCGGGAGGCCGGCCTGGGAGCGGGCGAGCGCCGCCCCGGCCCCGCGGCCCTGTCTGAGCCCCCTCTTTGCCTCGGCAGCTGGTGCAGGACGAGAACGTGCGCGGGGTGATCACCATGAACGAGGAGTATGAGACGAGGTTCCTGTGCAACTCCGCCAAGGTGAGAGGCCGGGGTCGGGGCGGGGGGGCAGCTGGGGAGGGGGCGCAGCAGGTGACCGTGACCCAGAGACAGGTGTCCCAGGCTTTTCTGCCTCCTCAGAAGGAGGGTCTGGTCCTCTAAGCTTAAATGGCTGCGGCTGGAGGTAGAAACTAATTGTGAAGTAGAAACTGATGTGAGAGGCATTTACAAGTAGAGTTGACAAAGTCTGACTACTCCTTTGTGCACAAATGTACTCTTAATTTCGGTAACTCAAATCAGTAACCAAAATTGAAAGGCAGCTTTTCTATGGCTTGCTGATTTCATTCATTCAGCACTTACTGAGCACTAAGTATGGATCAGGCCCTGCCACAGGCATTCAAGATGAAGGCCTACAAACTGTGAGAAGAAAAGATAACCCCCCATCCCCCCCACCAGATTAAATTTATCATAAAACAAACCGTTGAAAAACTGCATAGGGTTCATTTGGCTCTGATTTGAGGGAATTATTATTCATATGTTAGAGATATAGTGGAACTCTAAAGCACTGTCATCCAAAGTTCAGGCCTAAAACATAAGTTTCATTAAATGTGAATGCTTGTTTGTGGAACTCACCACAATGGTTATTAGACATTGCCAGATCTTTATAGTGTCTGACATCTGTTAGCACTACACAATTATCTTTCTTGTTTACTGTATTGATATAGCCTGATGAAGATGCTGTTGTTTCATCCAGTAGATTTTTGGAAATCTTAAAAATATTTGTGACTCACAACTATCTCCTGGGGCTTTGGGGAGAAGAAGGGGAAAAAAGGAGGAGGGTTGGCAACAGATGTTAGCTCAGGGCCCATCTTCCTCAGCAAAAAGAGGAGGATTGGCACGGATGTTAGCTCAGGGCTGATCTTCCTCTCACACACACACACACACACACACACACACCCACACACACAAAATATATATATATATATAGATTAGTGATGGCATACATTTTTAAGGAATGGATAATAGTTCCTTGGATTTCCCAAAGTACTTTGCCACAAGGCAAAGTTATTAGCCAGGAGTTATTGGAGTTATTAGCCAAAATGGTAAATGTTCCTTAGTGTGGTCCGTTCTGCAGAGCAAGAGGAGTCACAAAAAGTGCTTGGTCTCTGAATGTGAGGCTTTGACATTTGTACCATGTGACTATATTATCCCACTAGCCGAGAGAAAAGAAGTCTCCAAGGCAGTGGTTCTCACATTTTAATATGCCTACGAATGATCTACGAATGGCAGTCTTGTTCAAATAGCAGATTCCTAGGTACAACCCCCGGCGATTCTGAGTCAGGAACTTTAGGGTGGGCCTAGGAATCTGAATATTGATCAGGCTCCCCTGGTGTTTCTCGTGTAATTGATGCATAAGCCACATGTTGCAAAACTGCTGTTTTTTGTTAATTTCATGAGGAGTATAAAATATTGACCTTCATTCAGAGTCATAAAATCTCTGGTTCCAGCTAAAGAGATTAATAAGAGTAGCTGGAACCCATATGATGTCTTTTTTTTTTTTTTTTTTTTTAAAGATTTTATTTATTTTATTTTTTCCCCCCAAAGCCCCAGTGGATAGTTGTGTGTCGTAGCTGCACATCCTTCTAGTTGCTGTATGTGGGACTCGGCCTCAGGATGAACGGAGAAGTGGTGCCTCGATGCGCACCCGGGATCCGAACCCGGGCCGCCAGCATCGCAGCGCGCGCACTTAACCACCAAGCCACAGGGCCGGCCCTCCCCATATGATGTCTTAAAGCAAAAAAAAACAATTGCCCATTTACCAGAGGCCTTATTTCTCTTATTTCTTCTTCTTCTTAAGTGATAGTATTGCACTAACAAAGGTAGGTGTGTTTTAATTTTAAAAATAACTATTTTCTACCACGTCCTCTCAAAAAAAAGTGGTAAAAAAGAGGAGACCTGTGGACAGAGAAATAGAAAGCTCTTGCAAAATACCGTAGCCCAACCCTGCAGCTGAATCACTGCACAGGTGCCAAGATTATGCAAAAACAGTTACACAACCTTTGTAGATGAATTTTATACAGGTAATATTTTTGCAGCTAAAGATTCAAGTACCCAAAGGGTACTTTAAGAACACTTTAAATCTTGGACATAATTCTAACTCAGCAGCACAACTGTTTGGTGAAAGACCAACCATGTAGGTCAGCCATTTTAAAGACATTTCTGTAAGAAGTTTCTTGTTTAGAAAACAGTAAACTGTATATTCACATTGTAGTAAACCCTGAAGCTTCCTTGTTGCTTTGCTTCCTCTTGGGAGCCCATCTTCATACCACTCACATTAGGCTTTTTTCATTCTCTTTGTTTTGCTGGTGGACCTGGTTCCAGGAGTGGAAGAAAGTAGGAGTCGAGCAGCTGCGGCTCAGCACAGTAGACATGACTGGAATCCCAACCTTGGCTAACCTCCAGAAAGGAGTCCAGTTTGCTCTCAAGTACCAGTCGCTGGGCCAGTGTGTCTACGTGCATTGTAAGGCTGGCCGCTCCAGAAGTGCCACTATGGTGGCAGCGTATCTGATTCAGGTAGGAAAGGTCTTTCCGGTCCCATTTATAGCAGATTTCCAGAACTTCAGTAGCATGGTCTACTGGCCAGCCTTGCTGGAAGGAGCCATGTCCCCAACTTCAGGCTGTTGGGAGGTGGAAAGCACCTGAGCTTTGCAGATAAGCTGACCCCTGGCTTTGCCACCTACCAGTTGTGTGACCTCAGGCAAAAGTGGCTTCCCCTCTCTGATGTTCACTTTCCTCAAGCTAAATGTGTTATGAAGCTTGAATAAGAAAGTCTGGCAAGCACTGACCTACAGCAGGCACTCACAAAAATGGAGTTGCAAAGGATGTTAACACCAGGAAAAGGGGCCGGCTCTGTGGCTTAGCGGTTAAGTGCGTGCGCTCTGATGCTGGCGGCCCGGGTTCGGATCCCGGGCGCGCCCCAAGGCACCACTTCTCCGTCCAGCGCGAGGCTGAGTCCCACGTACAGCAACTAGAAGGATGTGAACCTACGACATACAACTATCTACTGGGGCTTTGGGGGGAAAAACATGAATAAATAAAATCTTTAAAAAAATTAAAAAAAAAAAAACACCAGGAAAAGGCTAGAAACACTTGTTATAAATAGCATGTCAGGGAATCTAGTATTGTAAATAGTGCTGATCACTTACAGCCCTCGAGTACTCAGATTTCTTCACGTATTTCAGAGTAAAGTTCTGGACACTGGCTTCTAGAAACCGAAGATCCAATGGAATTTTGCTTGTTAATTTGTTATGATTGGCAGATGAGATGCTTTTAGAAATCTTTAGAAGCAAACACTGTCTAGTTGGTCATTCTGTTATATGCTGCAGCTTGACTCATTTTTGTTACCTGTCTGGCCCCTTCAGAGCATTTACTAAGTCATGTGGATAGTTTAAGGAAAAAGGAAATGTCAAGATAGCCAGCCTGGCCTTGTTTGTGTTACTGTGGACTGCTGGGCATATGATTTAACAATACTAAAGCTTTGGTCATTAGGACTCTGTTTGCTGGAAACAGGGTCTCAGGAGGATATTTTGGGCCAAGTGAGAATTGAACCAGCAGGCTAGAAATCTATATTTTCCTGGCTCTGTTGAGTTCTAAACCAATAACTATCCTTAGGACACAAAGATAACCCTCCTAGTTAAATTTAAAAAGTGCTCTGTTTTTCTAGCCATGGTAGCAAGTTGCATAAAAACATCTACTGTACAACTAACTCTTTCCAGGAAACTTGTACCCAATGGTTCCTCTCAGAGAGGACATCTAGTAGGCCTAGGCAGGCTTGAATCTAGGATCTCAGCCTCACATGTTCAACTTTCTTTTTTCAGGATTTGGCAAAGCAAGAATTAGGTAGAAAGACTGCCTTGTGCCCCAGTCTGTTGCATGATACTGTGCAACTGGTTGACTGAGGGGTTCAAGTGCTCTCCCATTTATAATATATGAGGCAAGGCTTTTAACTCCCCAAAATGTAGGTTTTTAAAAAATGAAATTGTGGGAGCCCTTTAGCACTTGTCATTAGGTCAAGAACCCCTTAACACCCGCCCCTTTCTTTCTCTGCTTTCCCACCCCTGTTCTTCAGGTGCACAACTGGAGCCCAGAGGAGGCTGTAGGGGCCATCGCCAAGATCCGGTCACACATCTACATCAGACCTGGCCAATTTGAGGTTCTCAAAGAGTTCCACAAGGAGATTACTGCAGGGGCAGACAAGGATGAGACTTGTCACACATCAGAGACATGAAGTACGCGGATACGTGGATTAGAAAGAACTCAGGACAACCCTGCTTGCTACAGAATAAAAAAGTTTAACAGGACCAAAGGGACTTGAGCCCAGACTTGACATAACAGAAATGTGTTAAGTAATGGATAATTTTACTTCCTTTGTCTTGTTTCACTTGCCTGAAATAACACTGTTGTATGGCTAGAAAGATTCAGTGTGGCTTCTATTCACGGAGTATGGGGATATGGGAGAGGGATGAGGGTATTTCTTGAATAGGGTCAAAGAAATTATTGTGCATCTAATGTTGTGCCTGGTGATATTTAGCACCATAACTCAGAGACATTTAACACGAGGCAAAGAGGGGAGAAATACTCAGCTTGGGCTCTTCGCCACTGTCAGAATCCCAATTCACTGGCCCTGTCGGGCTCTCCTCACTTTTGGAGCAGTGATCCTGTACGTAGAAAAGGAAGTATGGGATTCAATCAAGATTGTGGCTGATGTAGAAACGCGTGGGTATGTAATTAGTTTCCCTTAGGAAGTCACCCCTTCAGAATTCAAAACAGACACACATATCCTTTGAAAAACTTTTATTTGTATGAACAGTTCCTAGCTCTTGACTTAGCTTAGAGCTTTTACAAGAGTAGAGAGCTTATATATTTGAGTTTGAAAAAAGTTTCTGCTATTAATCAGAAATAATCCTCTCTGCTTCTTTCTGGCTTACTCCTTGGAATAAGCCAAAAATAAAACCAAAGTATGCATTTCCTGACAGGTAGATGAGAAAACAATAGACGGAACGTCCTGAATTCTAGAGTTGACTTGCTGGTGAAGGACACCTTCAGCTTAGTCCATTCTCCCAACCACTCTAACACCTAATTCTTTGTGGAAAAATTACCAACTAGCCACTTTGCAGGCTACAGAAAAACAGGAAGACTGGGCATCTTTCCTTCTGTCCTGGGATCAAGGTGCTTCTATTTAACAGTGATCAGGTAAGGAGGGGAGGCTGTGCCTAAGATCTGAGAAGAGGCTTGCTCTAAGCAATCTGTAGTGAGGCACAGGATTACCAGGGGAGAGCAGGGAACAGGCTCGCCTACTCTCAGTTCAAGCAGCCAGCTGAGTCTAGAAAGCCCCAAACGGAACACCCTATGGGTTCAGGGAAGGGCTAAGGTGCTGCCTTGCTAACATGTGCCAAGAAATAACACAGTACTGAGTTAGGACCTTGGGGACTTCCAGTTTGGATGGGTAAGGTGCTGGAAAAGGGGAGGACAAAAGTCAGCTGCTCTTCCCCCCTAGAGCCTTAGGCCAACACAAACTGCAAATTGGTAAGCAGCACTTTAATGCCTCTGGTGACAGTTACAGCTGAAGTGGCAGGGTCAAGCTTGTAGGTGTTGGCATCCCCCTTTTTATATCGGTCCCGAAAAACATAGATGCTCCCGTTACAGCTGGCGATCTTCCAGAGGGATGGGGCAGAGCTCCAAGCCTCAGGAAGGCAAAGCCGGGTAAAGCTGTCTAGCAGGGGATTGTAGCACACCAGGGAGTCCCCTTCAGCCACGATGAACACCAGATCCTTGTGCACAGCTGCGTGCATGCAGCCTGCGAAGGGCAGCACATAGGGCTTCACGTGGCACTTGTCTGTCTCTGTGTCAAAGCACTGGATGAGTCGGGAAGGTTTGGTAAAGAAGTCCAGGTCATTCTCCTCCCCCCCTAGTAAATAGATGATCCCGTTGAGGTTGGCACCAGCGGCCCCTGACACAGCCACCTCTAGCTGGGTTGTCTCTGTCCAAACGTTATCACCTACCCGGTAATAGATAACTGCATTGGAGAGGGTATCCTGCAGTGTCTTGCCACCCAGTGAATAGATGGCATCTTTCCCGGGCACAGACACCAGGGTGTGCTGCAGCCGGTCCCGGGGCAAAGGCGCACACCACTCCCAGTCCACGGTGGCATTGTTGCACTTCCACATGCGCCGTGCGATGGACCCTCCCACCACATACAAGTCTCCACCGTGCTTGCAGGCTGCAGTGATCTGGTGGCACAAACTGTTTTGGCCACTTACACTGATGGAGTCATCTTCCGCACAGTGCAAGGACACAGCCAACGAGTGGGTACGAGATGACCCTTTCCCGATCAGGTAAATGTGCACATTCTCCCCAATTTCCTATTGGCAAAATTAAAATTATAAATGATATCTAGCAGTTCTAAGCTAAGGCTCAGCTGAGACACATATCCTTAAGGTCCTGGACCATACATTTGTATCCTGTGCTAACTTACTCCCCTTAGTTACTACATGTCATCCTGCCTCTCCTCCAACCACTTTCTTTCAGGCATTTTGTGCTGGGGCAGAGAGTCTGTTGCACTCATCCTTCTAGCTTTGTTAAAACTGTCATGAGCTGGTGCTTCAGACAGAGGGTGTTGAGGATTGTTAACGCAACGATGAAAGCAGTTCTGTCAAGGAGCTTTGGAGCTCAGAGGCTGGCGGCTTCTGGGCTCACGCACACATTCTCCTCCCCAGCTCTTATCAACTTCAAGCCAGAGACGAATTACTTACCGGCCATCAAAGAGGCCAGGCCAATTGACGGCTGGAATGCATGGATATTATCATGTCCCAACCATAAAGAAATCTGCCTTACCTTCAAGCTAGTCCTGAGTGACTCTGCAAAAGCCTCTCTTTCCTCTTTATTAAAATTGATCCAGGCTTCTATTGCCTCTGTTGGGTTCTGGGAACATGGAACTCCATCTGTGAGAGCCAGAGGAAAGGCACGGTCAATGGTAATCCGACAATCCGAAAGAGAAATTTACAGCCAAGGGCTTTAAAGCCATGAACCACTTTGTTCGACTACCACCATGTATGTATATGTATGTGTATGAGAAATTAACCTAAAATTGCCGTGTTTCTTTTAGTCAAAATGGATGCCTTATTACGCTCCCATTTGCCATGGGAGCAATCTACTAGGCTACAGAGCTCACACCTACAGTGTGATTATACCTCCCTTGCAGGGTCAGGATTTTACCTAAAGTTGGCCCATCACTTAACAAGTTTTTTAGATATCCTGACTCATCATCAATTGACTTAGCTAACTAGTCCCACAGGTATGTGCAAATTGCAGGACTGAGAACACTTATGCACATAAATACAAATAGCTCCTCACTACCTCTTGTGGGTTAAGTGCTGTTGCTTTTATTTTCCTGGCTTCTTCCTCTGCGAGGCACTGTGTCTCTGAGAGCAGCTACACGAAATGTCAACTCAATCTCTCTCAGAAAGTTTCTAAATTCCTACCAGGAATAATGGAAACTTACACCAGGAAGCCTGAAGGTTCCTTTCTCCTGAACTAGAACATCCACTGAACATCACACCCCTCCCTCAACTTACCTGAGATGATATCAGTGAGGAGATGGTGGGGCAAGTGGAGAAATTCCTCTGTGCTCTGCAGCTGGGCAAGGTGGGCCTTGGCACAGTGCTTGGCAGCAGTGTAGAGCTCAGGATCACTGTGCCGATCTGCCAGCCACATCACCTGAAGACAGTTCCCCACCTGCACTGTGCGCGCCAAAAACCGAGAACATTCCTCAAAGAGAGATGTCAGCTGATACATGTCTGACACCTCATAAATTTCCTGAAGCTCATCAGCTCGGAGTTTCACAGTCCCGTGGTAGATATAATCAACCAGGAGCTGGAAAACAGACTCGCTGACATCCTGCAGCACAATCATCCGGTTGTGGGCCTCCTTCAGGTTGGAACTGAACATGGACCGGAAGAAGCAGCTCTGAGCTGAGAGGACCAGCCGGTGGAGCTGAAACTCCCGGCCTTCCACTGAAATGGTGACATCAGCAAAGAGCTCTTCCTCCAGACACAGTTTCATGATGCCCTGAGCCACACGGCCTGAGTGTGACCGATCTTTGAAAGTGTAGTTCACAAAGTAGTTCTCATCCATAGACGCTCCAGGCTCCTCTGGTGACTCCATGGTGGCCAGCTTCTCTCTCTGCCAGCTGTCTGCAAAGCAACACCACCCTGCGTAACTTGGGGAATCCACAGCCACAGCTGATGAAGCCAACTGTCCAATTCAGGGAGGGAGAAGGGAAAAGTGAGAGCAAAGTGGGTCCAGACTGGCCTTAGTCCTGGCTCTGCCAAGAACATCTCTGATGCTCTCCTTCAACAAAAGCTGTGTTCATTCTCCTGCAGTGGCACCCCATCCCTAATGAAATCAACAAAATGTCCTACTCTGGACGTTTCCCTGAGAAAACACGGAATGTTCCTCTCCATGACGTAACAAAAGATTGGTATTTAGGTCAACACATGAAAGCAAGGGGCTGGAAGCAGCCTGTTATCTTAAAAGCCTGGCAAAAAGCCTTACTAAGCAAACAACTACTGGGCATAAAACTAGTGAGGCTCGGGGCAGTAGAACCAGACCAAAAAGACCCCTATGTCCTTGTGTCCAGCCCCTCCCGCCCCCCACGCAGTACGGACTTTCCAGTGGGAGGATTGGCCTGGGACATGGGTCAGCCCACACGCTCGTTTCTGAGCTTCTCCCCCACTCGCCCTCATCACTCCCCAAGGCTGCGTCCCAGAACTCGAGACAGGCCGCCGCCCCCAGCCCGGGGGCCGAGGAGGGCTATCGCCCAGAGCAGAGTCCCCGCTCCACCAGGAGTCGCCTGGGAAACGGTCGCCAGGGAAACCGTTCTCCTCCACTCCCCCAACCCGCCCTGCCCGGCGGCCCTCGTCAAAGCTTAGCTCAGGGAGCGGGGGAGGGGTGTGGAATGTGTAACCCAGAACCCTCGCCCCTTCCCCTCTTCTCACCCGTCCGCTTCTTTAGGATCCTCGCCTTCTCTCCAGGCTCTGTCACACCAAGCTAGGGCCACGCTCACCTCACGGTTTCCCCACCTGCCCGCTTCGCTTTCTCACCTGCGTTCCCTCCTTTCATTCCGAAGCCCGGAATCCGGAACCTTTGCTTCCGGCCCCACGTCCGCCCGGAAGAGGATCGGATGCACACTTCCGCTTCCGGTCCGTGCCCTTGGGGCTCCGTGTCCTGTGAGTCTTGCCGCGGGTGCCTGGTCTGCGTCTGGAGAACATGGCGGCGGCGGCGGTGGCTAGGGGCTGGTGGCGGGGTCTCGTCGGGGCCGTGGCGCTGGCCAGGGGTGAGCAGGGTTCAGTCGACTGAGGCCTGGGGCAGGAGCAGCGGCGCGCCCAGCGCAGGGAGACCCTCAGGCCTCACCCTCGCTCTTGTGCCTTTTCTCTCCCGGTGCAGCGGCCAGGCGACCCTCGGTGCTGTTGCTGCCAGTGAGGACGGACAGCGCTGCGGCCGACACGCGCCGTGAGTATGTGCGGGCCGGGCCCCTCTCGGGACTACAGACGGGGGCCCCTTTGTTCCCTCCGTCCGATGTTTGTCCTTGCTCTGGGATGCCCTTCCCTGCATCCTCCTGGCAAATCTCCGCTTGCCCTTGGAGACCTGACTGCAGTGATTCTCCCTCTGCAGGCGGAATCGGGCCTTCCCTGGGCCCTTACGCCCTTTCGCTTTTCTGTTATGACCCAGATTGCCCCTGGTCCATTTCCATGATTCCCTTTTCTTTTGATTCAACTGTCAGCTCTTTGAGAGCAGGAAACATAACCTTTGGGCTTCAGAGCACTGTTACAATAGTAGCTCAGGTTAATTGAGTGCTTATTGTGTGCCAGGCAACTTGCTGAGCGTTTTAGTGAATGATCTTATTTAGTCCTCACAACAGTCTTATGAGGTAGATAGTGTTATGCTTTTTGTGGTTCTTAAAAATAAAACAGCCAGTTATTTTACCAACAAAATGGGTTTATTTGGGAATGGCAGAGGAATTTCAGTTCGGAATGTGCAGTCCATGGCTGAACCATAGGCAAGTCACGTTGGGCAACAAAGGAGAGAAACTTTATAGGGAAAAAGGAGGGAATTGGGAGGGGCTGCTTTAAAGCAAAGTCCATTGGAGGAAAGCTGACAGTTCAGGGTGGTGATGGTTTCTCATTGGCTGAGCTTGTTGCTGGGCAAGGAGAAAGTCTTGCTTCTGCTGGAGTAGTAAAGTAAGCTTCCTGTCAGAGATGCAAAGAGCCTCTCTTCCGGTGGGGGTCTGCAGACAGCAGAGAGTGGTAGCTCATGAGAGCTTCCCCTACGGGGCTTGCTGACTCCATTTTATTTTATTTTATTTTTTTTTTATTTTTTTTTTTTTGTGAGGAGATCAGCCCTGTGCTAACATCTGCCAATCCTCCTCTTTTTTTGCTGAGGAAGACGGCCCTGGGCTAACATCCATGCCCATCTTCCTCCACTTTATATGGGACGCCGCCACAGCATGGCTTGCCAAGCAGTGCGTCGGTGTGCGCCCGGATCCGAACCAGCGAACCCCGGGCCGCCGCAGCGGAGCGCGCTCACTTAACCACTTGCGCCACCGGGCCGGCCCCGCTGACTCCATTTTAAATGAGGTTTCTTTCATTAATTTTCACATCTTCATACTATACATCAGGAAACAGTCCAGAGAAGTAACTTAGTCACATTATTAGTAAGTGACAGAGCAGGCCTGCCTGCTGTCAAAAGTGGAGAACACTTAACCATTACTCTGCAGTCTATGATGTGTGGGTGCCCAGTGATTTAGGGTCACATGAATGAGTTAACATGAGTTGACTGGGAATCAGGAGACCTGGCATTTCTCCCCTTTCTGGGCCTCAGTTCCCTCATCTATGCGAAAAAAAAAAAATGTTTCAACTACATAATGTTTGGGGGCTCTTCAACCCTGAAGTTCTTAGCTTGAGAACTTGCTATGAGCTAGATGGTAAGGAGATACAGAGAAGCAAAAGTTCTGGTTCCCCGCTTACAGAGCTCCTAGTCTGGTAAGAGAGCTGAGACGTATGCTGTGTTAGCAGAAACACAGGCACTGTGAAGGAAGAACCATGGGGTAGTTTTGAGAAGAGGCAAACACCCCAGCTGCAGTAATAAGAAGAGTCTTTTTGTATTGTGTAGGTGGCATTTTCCCTAAGTTTTCATCACTTCCTATTCCCTGAAAGAGGAATCCTCTGGCCTCACCTTTCTCAAGGTTCTCAGGGAGCCCTGCTGGGAGACTACACCCCTTATAAGCTGAAGAGAGTGGCTGCAGGGCTGGGTGCTGTCTTCTCTGTTCCTTTGTTAAATGTGCCTTCTCCTTCCAGCCACTGTCAGACCACGGAATGATGTGGCCCACAAGCAGCTCTCAGCTTTTGGAGAGTATGTGGCTGAAATCCTGCCCAAATATGTCCAACAAGTTCAGGTAATATTCACTACTGTTGTTTGGTCCGGGAAAGAACCATGTTCTCAGGGCTTGGGGAGTGGGCAGCCTGGTATCAAAGAAACCACAGACTCCTCCATCCCAACTTGGGCTTCTTTCTCTGCCTGAAACCAGGAGAATCCAGCTGAACGTAGCTGCTCCCTCGGGAGCTTTCTGCTCTCTTTTCTCTCCCATTCCCTGTCTGCAGGTGTCCTGCTTCAATGAGTTAGAGATCTGTATCCATCCTGAGGGGGTCATCCCAGTGCTCACTTTCCTCAGGGATCACACCAACGCACAATTCAAATCCTTGGCTGACTTGACGGCAGTGGACATCCCCACCCGGCAGAACCGTTTTGAGGTCAGTCACAAGATTTGAGAAGGTTTGGAGAGTAAAGGAGAGGGGACAGAACAGTTTTAGGGTGACAGCTACCAGTGGGAACCATAGCCTCCTTAGTTTCAGTTAGTTTCAGTTAGGGTCAAATAATACAACACAGCAGTTAAACCAGGGCCTCAGAATCAGGCAGACCTCGAGTTAGAACCCTGGCTCTGCCACTAACAGGCTGTGTGACTTCAAACATTTTGTTTAATTTTTCTGAGTTTTAGTTTTCTTTTTTTATAATTTTATTTATTTATTTTTCCCCCAAAGCCCCAGTAGACAGTTGTATGTCATAGTTGCACATCCTTCTAGTTGCTCTATGTGGGACGCGGCCTCAGCATGGCCGGAGAAATGGTGCGTCGTGTGCGCCCGGGATCCGAACCCGGGCCGCCACCAGCGGAGCACACGCACTTAACCGTTAAGCCATGGGGCCAGCTGTGAGTTTTAGTTTTCTTATGTGCAAAGTAAGTATGCAGTTGTCCGTACCTCATAGGGTGGTTGTGGAGGAGTAAATGAGGTAGTACAGGTAGATTGCTAGCACACAATACATTTAGCTATTGATATTTACTGATCATCTATTGTTGGCCAGATCCTGGCATCAAGAGAGAAGTAACACCCAATACCTGCCCTCCCGGAGTCTCCCACACTCTAGTAAGGGAGAAGGACATGTGAACATCTTATTGTAATAAAACATAACACAGGGGATGATAGAGAGATGCTGTCAGAGCACAGGAGGGGCACTTAGCCCCGTCTGGGATGCTCCTTTGAAGGGAGAAAGAACATTTGTGCTGAATCTTAATGAAAACCAGGAGACCAGGAATTAGCCCAGTTAGGATCAGGGCAAGGGGAGGGGAGGGTCAGGAGACATCCCAGACAAAGGGAGTAGCATGAACAAAGACGAGCATGTGACATGCTGGGCTACCATGTGGCTTAGGCCTTTGGAAGTAGTTGTTAAGTATAGGAGGATCTTAAGGTTTTGAGCTTCAGGATAGAAGGCAGGTTCACAGGGTGGAACCCTAACCTACCCTATATCCTCATCATTGATGCTCACCCTCAGGGACTCCCACCCCAGACCCCTCAGCGTGTGGCCATCCTGGTCCTCCAGCTCCCTGTGTTCTCCCTAGATTGTTTACAACCTGCTCTCCCTGCGCTTCAACTCCCGGATCCGTGTGAAGACCTACACAGATGAGCTGACGCCCGTCGAGTCCGTTGTCTCTGTGCACAAGGCAGCCAACTGGTATGAGAGGGAGGTGAGTTACTGGACATGGTGGGCCAGAGTTGGGGAACTGTTTGAAACTACTGGATGCAGTGCAGCCCCTCAACCTAGTGTTGGCTGTGATGGACTGGTTGCCTGAGGGCCTCCTTTTTCTAGATCTGGGACATGTTTGGAGTCTTCTTTGCTAATCACCCTGACCTAAGAAGGATCCTGACAGACTATGGCTTCGAGGGACACCCTTTCCGGAAAGACTTCCCCCTGTCTGGCTATGTGGAGGTAGGAGCCTTGGAACTGGGGCAGCAGCCACAGGGAGGGACTGGCAGGGAACCTAGGGGATCCTGGGTGTGGCAGGAAATATGGTCTGTGGATGGTGGTGGTTTAGGAGCGTTTGCTCTGATTCAAATCTTAGCTCCACTTGTGTAATCTAGGGCAAGTTACTTGGTTTCTCTCTGACACAGTTTTCTCATCTGCAAAGTGGGAACAATAATAGTACTTAGCTTATAGATTTGTGGTGAGCTAAATGATGTGTGTGTAAAGCCTGGTGTATTGTAAATGTTCAGTTGATGTTAACCATTATTGTAATGGTCATTTTAATGACCAAGGTAGTCTTGAGGACACACTTAGTCTGTCCCCAAGGTCTGAAAGTGGAGTGTCATTTTATCCTGCCCTGGATCTTGGAGAAGGCAGCTGACAGGGAAGACACTAAATGTTGAGCCCTTGAAAATGGCCAGAGGCAGAAGCGGTAACATGACTAGAAGGGCCTTATAAAAATTTCAGTGCTTTCCTTTACCACCCGTGTGCTGCAGGTTATTAGCCGGAAGATGGTCTATTGTATACATACACACCTGATTTTGTAGCAAAGTAACTTTTTGGAAATGTTGTGATAGTGGCAATCCAGCGCTTCTCTTCAGTGCCCAAGAGCTCCTGTTTTCTTAGTGTTGAGCATGGTCCCATTGCCAGCACCTGTTTATCTTCACCTTATCCAGCTGATCCTCCAATAACAAGAAAAGCCATGCTAAAGCCACTACCTTGCATCTCAATGGTGATAATGCCAAGGCCACAGGACCTGAACTTGAGTGCTTGCCAGTTTAGATTTAACTCTTTTCAGCCACTGACTTGCTCCCTAATCCTGGCAGATGCTTACCATTACCTTATAAGAGCGTGTGGATGAGTGAGCAAAGTCAGTTCTGCTAGAAAAGGGGCTCAGAGCTCATGACGTGGGGATGGTGGGCAGGGGAGCTTAACTAGTAGTGGCAGGGCATGAGGTGGAGGCCATTTTGGACTGTGGTTGGGATGTGACCTGATGGGTAACACAGATGTGGATAGAGACTTACTGACAGTGGCTGGGACAGGAGTCAAGGTCAGAGAAGTAAAGGGGAAGTTACCCAGGGCTTTGGGAAAGTGGGCTCCTCAGTGGCCGTAACAAGGTCTTGCTCAGTGCTCAAGCCTGCCTTTTCTTCTGCAGCTACGCTATGATGATGAGGTGAAGCGTGTGGTGGCCGAGCCGGTGGAGCTGTCCCAAGAGTTCCGCAAGTTTGACCTCAACAGCCCATGGGAAGCTTTCCCTGCCTATCGCCAGCCCCCTGAGAGTCTCAAGCTTGAAGCCGGAGACAAGAAACCTGAAACCAAGTAGCTCCAGGGAAGGCATGTGGATCCTAGACAGCGCCTTATCTATAATTGATTGTCCATGTAAATAAAATCCTACTTAGACTCACCACTTCCTGTGTGCTTATCACGGGGAGAAGTGAAGCTGACTCAGGAGAGAGATGCAGGCAGGGGTTTTTCCCCCCCGCTCCCTTAGACTCTGCCAAACGGGGAGTCTTATTTTAATGGGACTAAACGGTGCAGTTGCAGACATGGTGACCTGCAGGCCTGGATGTACTTCTGAAAGAGGGATTCTGGAGCTGAAATTCAAAGTTCTTATGGTCCACAGGGCTCAGGATGGGTGTGGCATGGTCTCTCCTGAGAACTGGAGGGGTCTCAACTGCTGGAGGAAGCCCTTCCTCACAGCAGACTGTCTGGTGGCAGCTGATGGAACCAGGGAAACCCCCACCCACCCTCATCGCATCCAAACATCCACAGGGTTCCATGAGCCAACAGGAAGGGCCACAGCTCATTTCTGAGTCTTGACCTCTGCATCCTGCTCCCCGCGACCTGACAGCCCATCACGCTTGGGCTAAGGGAATCTTCCTGGACTCTGACCTGAGCTGAGAATGTTGTCAGCAAGCAAAGGTCCCAGGGCAGGGGCAAAAGACACTCAGGAGCTGCAGACCTGTCTGTTTTCCAGGGGACAGGACTCCTTACCCCTGCCTGTCTGGGGTCTGTTCAGCTGCTGGTCGAGTGCCTGAGGTGGAAGTGCTCGCCTCTGCCTGTCTGTTGGGCCGCCCAGCCAGCCCGCCCACCATTTGGAGGGCTGGCTGATGCTCTTGGCTGCTGAGGGGCTCCCTGGAGGCTGGGCTGGGCTGGGTGTCAGGGGCTGGGCTCAGCTGCAGGATGTTTTAGGGGTGAGGACAGATAGTAAGGTAGCATTACTGCCTGGGCTCTTTCCTACCTCTTGGGAGGGCCAAGCTAGAGCTATTTGCTACCGAACACCTTTTTTTAATTAACTAAACATCCCTCCCATCTGGGCAGGAACAGGCTGATGGCCTGACAAGCAGGGAGCCAGACTCCTACTGCCAACAACCAAAGATTCCACATTTCTATGGGATGGAAAGAGCCCCTGGAAGCCAGAGCTAGCCCCTCCCTGTTTAGCAGTGAAGACTGACACCAAAAGCAGGGAACGCCGGAGAGCAGCCTGCAGTGGAAAGTTGGAGCTGTGGTGTGTGGCAGGCGATACGGCAGCAGAGAGAGAGTAAGACTCTTACTCTCCCTCTGAGCAGCTAGGGAGACTAAGACTCAGGACGTGGTGCGGCATGGCTGGGACAATGCAGCTCCTGGCTTGGCTAATGGTAGCCATTTGCCTCCTCCCAGGGGTGACTACAACCCGGCACTATGCAGGTACTGGGGCTTCAGGGTGGGGTGGATGGGAGCCAAGGAAAGCTCCCAGTTGATAGCAATTATAGTTGGTTCTATCTGAGCCTAGCAGGGCCTAGGTAGGAACTGTGGGTATGGTAGGTACCAGGCTCACCTGTGCCACGGGGGTGGGGGTGGGGGGGTGGAGTGTAATAGTGTGGGTCCCACCTCCACAACCAGACAGGTCCAAGTGAAGCAAAGGGAGACGGCCCTAGGTGCCCTCAACACTGGCCCTAGACAGAGCTGGGCCCTGGGCTTATTTCAGATGATGTGCAAAGCAGGACCTCTTGACCTGCCCCGGGCTTGGGACAGTCATTCCAAGGGCTGTGCAGCACCCCAGGCTGTGGGATGAAGGAGCTGCAGCAGACATCCTGCCTTGCCTGGCCTCCCTGCCTTGCACATGATCACTACTGAGAAGCAAGGAAGGAGTAGGTTCCTCCCAAAGGGTCCTCAACCTTTTGAGAAGGGTCACTGGCACTGTTTTAGGTCACACTGTCCCCAGATATAGGGAGGGGAAGTGGGAAGTGAAGTGTCTTGTGACCCGTTGGCCTGGAGCTCTTTGCCAAGGGAACTGTAGAAGTTCAAGGAGGAGTCCTGGATATTTGCCGAGGTGGCATCTTGGGTTTGGGATGATGATTTTGGGATCACAAGACCTATGCCTGGTCGGGTGAATGTCAATGTGCATGTGTGTGTAGGGGGAGGGGGCATGGGATGGCATTCCTGCTCTTTTTGTAGATAAAAGATCTCTAGGCACCCCTACCAGGCAGCTGAGGGACACTTCTGGGAGGCTGGGGTGTTCAGGGTGGAGCTTGGCAGGGGCCTGACTCCTCTCTGCTGCCCCAGGGCAGCCCATGAACAGCGCCAGCGTGGGAGGTGGCCTGCAGGAGCCAGAGGTCCCGGAAGTGATGTTTGAGGTCTTTCCTCCAGCCTGGGACATGGGGGTGGGAGTGTCCAGAGGTCCGTAAGCTCAGGGTTGGGAAGGGGGACGTCTCAAGCTGGGCCTGCTGGGGGCGGGGGGCAACCCAGCATGGGTCCTACTGCCTGCTTACGCCCCCTGGCCCACTCTTGCTCCCTGCCCGGCCCCTTAGGCCCCAGCCCACCCCTTACATGGCTCCCCTTGCAGCTGCTCTGGGCTGGGCTGGAGGTGGATGTCATGGGGCAGCTGTACATCCAGGACGAGGAACTGGCATCCACACGTCCAGGCCGCCGGCTCAGGCTCCTCCTTCAGCGCCACGTGCCCAGTGACTTGGAGGGTGCCAAGCAGCAGCTGCAGCAGTTCCAGAACCTGCGGAAGGGGCCTCCTCTTAGCCCTTGGGACTTTGAACATCTGCTCCTCACAGGCCTTTCCTGTGTCTACCGGCTCCACAAGGCTAGCGAGGCTGAGGAGAGGGGTCGCTGGGCTGAGGTTTTCGCCCTCCTGGCACAGGAAACACTCTGGGACCTGTGCAAGGGCTTCTGCCCCCAGGGCCAGCCCCCTTCTCTGGGGCCCTGGGCCTCGATCCTTGCTTGACTCCTTCCCCTGACCCTCCCCTTTCACATCCCACCCCAAGCCAGACCCATCCTGGGCAGAGGCTTCCAGCTGGCCCCTGGTTCATCCCACTGTGCTCAGGCTTGTACCCTGGACCCCAGCTTACCCCTCCCCCATCTTCTTCCCTGGGCCCTGACAGGCTAAGAGGACAGGCTCTGGGTCCCAGACAGCAGTGTGAGCGTGCGTGCGCGCAGGCTGTGTGTGTGGGTGTGGGTGTGGGTGTGTTGCGGTCAGGGTTAAGATTCGGAGATGCTGAAAGGGAAGCTGCCGTGTGTATGGCTGGGGTTGGGGTTGAGAAGTGTGTTTAAGAGATGCCGAAAGGGAAGCTTCCCCCAAGTAAAGCCAGGTCAGACCCTCAAACTACCCCCCTGGCAGTCCATGAGTGATCCTGTGGCATCTACAGGACCTTGTAAATGCACAGCACCCAGTCCTAATTTAGATACCCCTTTTAAGCCCAACCACTGCTCTGCGGTCCCTGAGCCTCCAAGTTCCCCATATGGACTAGGAAAATAGACTGGATGTCAGTTCAGTCTGTTGGAGGAGTGGAAGGAAGAAGATGGAGGACATGTTTTTTGGTCCATCTCCACAGGCTCAGAGGAACATCTCAGAGGAGGGAGCGAGGCTGGCAGGGGACTGAGAGAGACAAGCTGAGGCTGGCTGGTGCAGCCCTGCTCCTGTGTAGCTGTCCCATAAAATGTTCTCTTCTGGCCTCCTGGAGCCTGTGTTCTTCTATGTCAGAGTAAGTTGTCTAACACCTGCCGTGAGCAAATCACCCTCCCTAACCTGGGAGGGCGGAAGTCCGACAACCAGGTATCAACAGCTCATCCCACTGGCATTTCCTGCTGGAAGAGGAATGTGCTGTTTCCTTGAACCCCAGGCCCCCAGAGAGGTAGGAGGGTGTTGCCCCCTGTCAGGAAAAGGAATCAGCTGGGCCCAAAGAGTGACGTCATAGGCCAATGAGGAGGAGTTAGACAGAAGGGACTGACTAGAAAGGGACACGAAGGGGAGGCCCACAACGGGTTAGGTGAGTAGGGTACAAATTCCCACCTCCTGGCCCTCCCAGGGCCTGATGGAACCTGCCCTCTGCCCCCCGACCCCCACCCCCCGCCCCCAGACAAAAGTGTCGCAGACAAGACAGAGCGCAGGACCCCAGGGGAGACAGGCGCCGCGCAGGCCCACTTTATTGGCAGAGTCCAGTCGCGCTGGGCGGGCCGTCATGGTCATGCTCGCGCCGGCCAGACGTTCGGGCGGCGGCCCTGGCTGGACATGCACGCCCCGGGCTCCTCCCCAGCCGGGGCTCAGAGCTCCGGGGGCCCGAGGCCCGGCGCGCCGGCGGGGGCGAGGTCGGGGTAGACCAGGAAGCCGGAGAAGGTGATGTACTTGCCGTGGTTGCTGTAGGCGCCGTAGCCGTCGTGGTCGTGGCTGAGCAGCCAGACGGCGTCGCCGCGCTGCAGCGCCAGCATCACGCTCTGGCTCTGCATCTCGCGGCGCCGCGACGCGCCGTCGTCGTAAATCATGGCCTGCACCTCGTCGCGGTTCTTCATCAGCTTCACCGACAGCGTCTTGCGCGGCAGCTTGCCCAGCGTGAAGGAGAAGAAGTAAGCGCCCGGCAGGCGGCAGCGGAACACGCCGGCCGCCGCGTCGAAGTCGCCGCCGATGTTGACGAGCTCCGTGTCGAAGGCCAGCGGCCGGTGCCGCGGCCCGGAGCCCGCGTCCGAGCCCACCAGGCTGCGCGTGCGCGCCGCCGAGAAGGCCGAGCGCGCCTCGGGGGGCGCGGGCGGTCCTTGCGCAGGCGCGTCGGCGTCGGCGTACACCAGGTAGCCGCTGAAGGTGGCGCCGGGTGCGCCGAGCGCGTACTGCGGGGCGCCGTGCAGCCGCAGCCACACCGTGTCGCCGTAGTCGAGCTGCAGCATGGCGCTCTGGCTGGCGGCGCGCCGCGCGCCGGGCCGCCGCTGCTCGTCGAAGGCCAGCGCCTGCACCTCGTCGCGGTTGCGCACAAGCATCACCGACAGGCTCTTGTGCGGGGCCTTGCCCGCCGTGAAGGAGAAGAAGTAGGCGCCGGGCACGCGGCAGCGGAACTGGCCGGTGGCCGCGTCGAAGTCGCCCCCGATGTTCACGTACACCTTGTCGAAGGTCACCGCCATCTCCGACGCGCCCTCCAGGGGGGCGGTGCGTGCGGCCGAGAAGGCTGAGCGCAGCTCCGCTGAGCCGGGGGCCGGGCCCAGCGCCCAGCAGGCGGCCGGGCCCAGCAGCCCCAGCAGGAGCGGCAACATGGCGCCTGGGAGGGGAGGCAGAAGGGGAAGGAGAGGAGGGTTGGGCAGGGGCCGCCCGCAGATGCCCGGAGCCCCTGGACTGGGAGACGCGTCCTCTTCACAGCCCTGCCCTTGAGCCACAACTAGGACTTAGTTTCCTACACACTTGGACCAGCTCGGTGGTTCTCAACCTTCAGCGGGCCACAGTGTCACCTGGAGGGCTTGTTAAAACACGCCTTGTTGGGTCCCACCCCCAGAGTTTCCATTCACTAGGTCTAGGATGAGGCCTGAGAATTTGGATTTCTAACAAATTCCCGGGTAATGCAGATGCTGCTGGTCCAGGGACACATTTTGGGAACCATTAGATTGGGCCCATGACTCTCCTTTTTTTTTTTTGTAAGCACCGCACTCCTCTCTTAAGGGAAAGCTCGCACACACAGGCCACAGACACAAGCAGAAATGTTCCGGTTGAAGGGGCCTGTGGCCCTGTCTGCTGGGTTTACCCATCCCCTCCCCCTTGGCACTCAGGGACCCTGGGAACACAGCGGGTGGTCAGGGGGGTCTCTGAGTTTCCTTCAGCCTCCCGTTAGCTGCATTTTCCTGTGGCTCTTCTATGGTCCTTGGCCTGCCCCTCACTCAGGCACTGGGTCTCTGTACTGATGGCCTCCATCATGGCCACTGTTTCAGCCTTCATCTGGGCAGGAAAGGAAATAGCTGCTCCCTGACCCCTTTCCTGGCCTCTGACCCCCTCAAGGGTCAACTCCCACCCTGAACCTCTGGACTCCCCAGGGGCCCTTCTTGCACTAAAGAGGCCAGAACAGTTGGGCTTGGAGGTAGCTGCCCCTCAGAAATCAGAGGAAGAGATAGTGACTCCCTCCCCTGGGCTTGGGGGCTGGTCATTGAGGGGGAAGAGAGAACCGGGGGCTGCTGGGGATAGAGAGAGGGAGCAGCAATTCCAGCAGGGACCATGAGGTCAGCAGCTTTGTTCCTCAGTAGCGGTGAACTGGAGAGGACAGACAGCTCCACCTGACTCTACCACATACATGCTCTGAAACCTTAGACAAGTTCCTAACTTCTCTGGGCGTGGCTTCCTCTGTGTAAATGGGGAGCAGACCTGCCTCACAACTTACTGTGAGGATGCTCTGAGATAGCAGGTGTGAACACGGTTTATGAATGGCAGTGCTGCCCAGGAGTGCAGATGCTTCTGCTCTTGGCCTTGAGAAAAACGATCTGATCAGGTCCTTAACTTAAGGGATTAGGGACTCAGTAACTCCTACCCTGGGACCTTGGCTGCGTAACTCAAAGGAGTCACTCTCCGATGGTGGGATTCCATCCTGCTTCCTAGTAGGGCATAGGCTTTAGGGCTTGAATACCCAAAGGCTCTGAAGTGGAGACAAAGCAGAAAAGAAAATGAGCTGGCAACAGCCTAGGATGTGTGCTTCTACAGGAAATATCCCGGGAGGGTGTGTAGCTTTGTGTCTTAGAGACACTGGGGTCTGCTGGGAAGGGTTGCCAGGTGCAGCTGTGCACATGTGCCCCCCCACAACAAGGACATTCACCTGGGGGAGGTGGGTGCTGGAATCTAGCCCAATTTCTACTTGCCCAGCTGTGTGGAGCTGCTGCACCTGGGGAAAAGTGTGGCTTTTTCTAATTCTCTTCCTCAAGACCCTAAGTCCCTAGCCCAGCTGAACACTCTCTCCCTCCAGAGGAGGTGACTTGTCTAATTCTTACAAAGGTGCTGCATGGGCTAGCTGACATCCTGGTGAGGGCAGAGAGGAGGAAGGGGGCTCGTCTGCAGTGGAGCAGATTATACCTCGTGAGTATTCAGTGCATTCCTTTTACAAAACTCTTGGTTCACATCTGGTCTCACAGCAAACCTGAGAGACAGGTGGGCCCTCTCCCATTTTATAGATGAGAAAGCCAAGGCCGAACATGGGGAAGCATTTGGGTCCGAGGTCACCCATGGAGCACTGAGGCAAGCCTCGAACTGAGATCTTTTGGCTCCAAATTCAGTGTGCCTTCCTCACCACCACCTTTTCCTCCTAGACACAGATATTTCCAGCCAACCTGTCCCCTGCCTCAGTTTCCCTTTTTGCAAAAATAGGAGGAGAGACAAGTGGAATGAGTCTTAGGATCCTGGGTGAAGGAGAAAGAAGGCAAAGCCAAACAAAAACTCGAGTGTTTTGCCTTCTGAGAGTATGGGAACGTCTCACTCACTCTCACCAGGCTGCCTTCCTAGCAGGTCCTGCCCCCTGCAATCTCCCTGCCCTGCTGGTGCACCCTGCCAGTGCCAGAGGGTCCTCCTGTGTGTCCAGTACCCAGCCTCCGTTTCACCCACCCCTGCCCATTTCCCAGATCCCCCTAAACCCCCTTCCCTGAGCAGGGCAGAGGTGGGAGGGTGTCAGGTGGGCATCAGAGTTCCAGGGAAGGAAATGGTTGTTCATAGCTCTGTCCAGGTGGGGCTCAAAATAGTCATCTTCAAAGAGAAAAAACTGGGACAGAGATTGCTGGGCAGACCCAGAGCCCCGGAACCAACAGGGACGGTGCAGCGACGTCAGGCTACGGGCATCTCAGAGACCCCCTCCCCGCCAAACCCCCTCCCCAGTTACCCCCTCCCTCAAGCCCTGCCAGAACCCCCCTCCCCACCTACCTTGAAAGCCCCTCATGCTCCCAAGAAGATAAGTCCCCCTTTCACAGAAGAAGCCAATTAACCCTTTCTCATGAAAAACAGAATCCGTTAAAAAGGGGTACCCCAGACCCTCTCTCTCCAGACCTTCGTTCATCCATCTCCCCTTCGGAGTAAAAGCCCTTGAGCCTCTTTCATGAAAAAATGCTCCCAGGTCCTCCTTTCAGAGAAAAAGCAGCCGAAGCCCCCGCGCCATCCCCGGCCCCCGCTTCCAACAAAGGAGAAGCCTTGGCTCCCCCCGTCCGCGAGCTGCCCTCACCTGGCTGCGGGCGGCGGTCGGTGGGGTTCGCTCCGAGCCCGCGCTCCGGCTCCGCGCTCGGGCTCCGGGGGGTGCCGGGCTGCGCACTGACCGCCCGCGCTGCGGCGGCCGGGCCTGGCGGGGGCGGCGGGGGCTCGGGCCGCTCCTCCGGGACCGAGGCGGCGGCGCGGCGCTGGGACCCCCGGGGTGGGCGCGGGCCAGCGAGGCGCGGGGAGGCGCGAGGCGAGAGGACAGCTCGAGAGCGAGCGAGCTGACCGGCGGGGGGAGAGGCGGGGGAGAGGCGGCGAGGGGGAGAGGAGGAGGAGAGGGAGGGCGCGCCGAGGAGGGGGAGCCGAGCCGCAGGGCCTCGGGGCACCGCACCGAGGAGGCCCCTGCGCAGGCTGCGCCAAGCACTGCGCCCTTCCTCATCCGTGACCTCCCTAGAGCTTCGTCCCCAGGGTCTAGAGAGCAGGCATCATTAATCCAAGTTAGCAGATGGGGAAACTGAGGCCTGAGGCAGAGGCCAAGCTGGGGGTGGCCCAGGGCACTCTACAGACCAGCCTCCTCCCTGGTGTGAGGAGAGGGGACTGGAGCAGGACACAGAGGCTGGACTAGCCTCTGGGCTGCAAGGACAGTGGAAGGTGAGATTGGGGCTGGGACAGATGTCCAGGCTGAGTGGCATTGGGGGAGGGGGCTGAGGAAAGAGAAGGATAAATGGGTCAATGTTGCCAGTAAGGAAAGGGCTTAAAGTGGCCTAATTTTGCTTCCTCATCTCCAGATCTGAAAATGCCTATAGTTGGTTAGGAAGGAAGGAGGAAGCCAAAGCCCCCAGACATGAGAGGGTCAGCCTGGGCCCCCTGGGGAGGGGGTGAGGAAGGAGGGGAGTCCTCGAGGCAGAATGGAGTTTGGGCTAGACAGGCTGCTTCTGCAGTGCCTGTAAGAAGGGAGAGGGTTGAGAAGGGCAATGGGAGGGCTGGAAGGGCCTGTTTGCAGAGGGACACCGACACGGGGCAGCAGGATCCAGCAGGACATCAGGGCTGGGAACTGCTGTCTTCCCGCCTCAGTACTCACCAGAGGCCCTTCCCATGGCCTCCACTCTGGGCTTTGACCCACCGAAGGGAGCTCGGACTCCTTTCTTCAGGGCTGCTGTTCTCATGACAGCTGTGGAGGTGGCAACCTGCCTCGCATTCAGGAGATGAGTGGATGGCTTTTGAAGAGCCCCACTCTCAGCTGCCAGGACTGGTGCCCTCCGCCTGCCCCTGGTTGACTCTGGAGGCCTGGCCTCTTGTCCTGCTTCTGCCACAGACCCTCCGTGTGGTCCCTGAGAAGCCTCGTGCCCTGTGAATCCCCTTGCTCTCTGGAGCTTTCCTTTTGGAACTCTCAAAATTTACGTGACCCTGGTTAATCTTTTTTTTTTTTTTTTTTTTGGTGAGGAAGATCAGCCCTGAGCTAACATCTGCCAATCCTCCTTTTTTTTGCTGAGGAAGACTGGCCCTGGGCTAACATCTGTGCCCATCTTCCTCCACTTTATATGGGACGCCGCCAGAGCATGGCTTGACAAGCGGTGTGTCGGTGTGCGCCCGGGATCTGAACCCCGGGCCGCCGCAGCGGAGCGCGCTCACTTAACCGCTTGTGCCACTGGGCCGGCCCAACCCCTAGTTAATCTAATACGAGTTAGTCTTCCTGAAGGTGTGCATAATGACGATGGGCTCATTAAGTTTTCTTCAGGGTGTCAGGTGAATGAAGACACGAATGAATGAATATGTGCCTTAATGGAAAGGAATGAATGGAGGCATTGCAGGCTGGGCACGGGGTGTTTGCAGGCATAGGGTGGAGTGCCTGTCTAGCCCTGTCAGATCACGACAGTCTCCTTCACCAGCCTGAAAAGGCCTATGGGGAGGACATGGGGCAGGGTGAGGGTGGGATGAGACACACACGGATGTAGCAGGAAGGCTGGGGAAGGCAGGAAGCTGACCTGTGGCAGCCACAACCCTTCTTAGGGCAGTGGTCCTATTCTGGACCAGGAGGGCAGGGCTGCCATCTTGACGGTGCCTTCTGAAGGTGCGATTCCCATGGTGGGAGCGCAGGGAAGAAAGCAGGCCTCTCCAGGCAGGACAATTAAATCCCAGTGGGGGCCTGGCTCAGGCTAAAGGCCATTTGACACTTTCTCTCGGTCCACCAAAGGTTTCACCAGAGAAGTCAGAGTCCGGGGTGGAGACAGGCGGCTGAGGCAGATGACAGTAGGGTTTGCTTCAGGGGATCGGGACAGGGTAGAGGCCACTGGGAAAGGGATATGGAGAGAGAGGATGCCACGAGCTGCTGGGTGTCTAGGGCAGGCTGGGGTGGGAGTGAAGGGTGGGCCAGAATGGAAGTTAGGAGGCGATGGCACGGGGTTCAGAGGAAAGAGCCCTAGGCTAGGGCGTCCTTCTTGCCTGCTCCTACCTTGTGCAGCTACCACAACACAACGGTAATTGTAACAGCAAGTTACTGAGTGCGGTAGATGCTCTCGAAGCCCCACCCACACCCCCAGGCCTGCCTACAGACGGTTCCTGCACTTGCTTCCTGTGTCTCCGCTGAGACATTCTCAGCTGTGGAAGGGAGTGTGGGCAGGCTGGAAGTGCTAGGGAGGTAACACCCCAGAGCAACCCTCAACCAAGGAGGGTCCAGAGTGTGTGGATAAATACTCTAGGTTTTGGTCCCAGGCATGTTCCAGTCTCAGAGAGACTCCGGCAGAATGAAACCTAAGCTGTCCAAGGGGAAAAGCTGCTCAGGTCGGGATGCTTTATTTGCTTTCCTCCCTCCTTGTCTCACTTCCTCACCCCCTCCCTCTGCTTCTTGGGATCACCTCCTAAATAAACTACTTGCACCCAGATCTTTGACCCAAACTAAGACAATGAACAATGACTGTGTCTCAAACTGTGTTAAGTGCTTTTTCACATCCATTACCTTATTTCATTGTCTTAACATCTCCTGAAGTAGGTATCATTAACCGCCCCCGCTCTTTTGTTTGAGGAAGATTGGCCCTGAGCTAACATCTGTGCAATCTTCCTCTATTTTACGCGTTCGTCGCTGCCACAGCATGGCCGCCAGTGAGTGGTGTAGGCCCGCGCCCAGGAACCAAACCTGGGCCGCCGAAGCGGTGTGCGTCGAACTTAACCACTAGGCCACGGGGCTGGTCCCTCATTAACCCAATTTCACAAATGAGGAAGAAAGAGTTAATGCGGGGGCAGGATTCAAACCCAGTCTCTCCAGCTCCAAAACCTGGTCCTTAGCCACCATGCTCTGCAGCCCCCCTAATTCTCGGATCCTCTCTAGGCCATTCTTTCATCTGTAAAATGAGGGATGAGCTCTTGAGTTTGAAGGGAGGCAATGTACCCAGTTTCTCCTGCAGCTAGGCACTGTCAACGACATGCAAGCAGAAATTATTGGGAGAGAAAGTGCTTTAAAGGGACCGATGCCTCAGAGAGACCCACTCTTTTTGCCCTCCCTCTTCTCTTCCCTCTTCCTGGAATGTATACATGAAGGCTGGAGCCCCAGTTGCCACTTTGGTCCAGGAGACAATGAAGTGTTCTAAGACATAGTGTTAGGTAGGTGCTCAGGAGGAAGGTGAGATGAATAAGACCTAGAGACCTGCCCTAAAGGAGCTAATAATTTAGTGAGAGTGGCTGGGTGTGGACATAAAGAACCACAATAAGTGGAAGGAGATCAACACCAGGAGAGAGCTGCAAAGTGCTATGAGAGCTCAGAGAGGGAGAAATTCCACCTGCGGGGGATCAGGGAAGGTGTCACAGAGGAGGCTACTTCTAAATAATGGTGAGGATTTGACATAGTGAGATGGAGGAGTGCGGGGGTGGGATCCAGTTAAAGGTAAGACTATGAACAAAGGTGTGGAAGTGGCATAGACGGGGTTTGGGGAAGGAAATGCACATGGCTCGGTTCACGAGGGAAGGGCTTGTGAAAGGAAGTTATGGCGGGTAAAGTGTGTGAGGCTTAGGCTGAGCTATGGAGCTCGGTTTATCCTGCGGCAGAGGGGAGAGTGCTCAGAGCTGTATTTTAAGAAGATTACTTTGGCTGCAGAGTGAAAGATGGGAGACAGAAGAGTGGAGAGGCAGGGAGATCTGTGAGAAAATACTCCGTGTCCAGATGAGTCTGAACTACTACGCAGGGCTAGTAAGAAAGGAAAAGAAAGGGAAGCGACAGACACGAGACAGACCGAGAAGAGACTCAGAGATTGACAGAGAGTGTGTGCACAAACTCACAATTTAATTAGCTTCCTGGTTCGCCGGTGGATTACAGGGGAATTAGCAGAGCTCAGAGTCCGGGGACCTTGCTGGGAGTTGAGGGGAAGTTAATGAGAAAGACAACAACAGGCCCCAGGGAGAAATGAAAGAGGAGGAATCATTAGCCAAGCAGAGATGCCTGCAGGAGAAACAGATGTCAGGGCGCTGAGTCTCTGCCTTCCTCGGAGAGTTCAGCTCTCCAGGGGAGGAGACGTTGAGAGCTCCTGGTCTGCGCTCCTGGCACCATCACCCCAGGTTACAATTCCTCTGAGCACTCGCTAAATGACCCAGGAGGGGAGAGCTGGGGGTGGCTGTGAGGACCAGTTCCTAACTCTCCCTTGGCCCTTTTCCCAGAGGGGACCTGAACCCCCATACCCCTTCTGTAAATGGAGAGGTTGAGGCCAGGGATGGGGAGATGACCTGCTGATGATCAGATGTGGCAAACTACATTTTGCAAAGACAGCTGTGACAGGATCTCCCATCCCACATGCTCTTCCTACACTAGGATCTTGCCACTCCCCTCTAAGAGGAGGACTTAGGTTGGGTCATAAAAGATGATACTGCTTATGCCTTCCTCTAGCTCTTGAAACTCACACTTGGCGCCCAGCCATCATGATGGGAGAAAGCTCAGGCCACATGGAAAGGCCACGTGTAGATGTGGTGGCCAACAGCCCCAGTCAGGACCAGCCACCTAATTTGCAAGGTCCAGTGCAAAATGAAAATGTGGAATTAAGAATTTAAATGGTGACGGGGCCAGCCCCGTGGCTTAGTTCTTGGGTGCGTGTGCTCTGCTACTGGCAGCCCGGGTTCAGATTCCGGACGTGCACCGACGCACCGCTTGTCCGGCCATGCTGAGGCGGCGTCCCACATACAGCAACTAGAAGGATGTGCAACTATGACATACAACTATCTACTGGGGCTTTGGGGAGAAAAAGGGAAAAAAAAGGAGGAGGATTGGCAATAGATGTTAGCTCAGGGCCGGTCTTCCTCAGCAAAAAGAGGAGGATTGGCATGGATGTTAGCTCAGGGTTGATTTTCCTCACAAAAAAAAAAAAAAAAAAGAATTTAAATGGTGACAACAGAGCATTAAACCAAGCATGGGGCCCTTCTAAGTGTGGGGCTTTGTGCGGCTGCTCAAGTTGCATGCCCATGAAGCTGGCCCTGACCCCAGCTGAGGTTCTAGCATTAACTGCTCGCAGTATGAGTGAGGAGGCTGTCACAATGACCCTGGGCCCAGCCACTGTCTGACTGCAACTGTACGAGGTCCCCTGAACGAGGACCACCTAGCTGAACCCAGCGCACCTTCAGACCCACAAGGGATAGAAATGATTGCTGTTTCAAACCAGTAACTTTTGGGTTACTGCTGCAATAGATAGTGGGAACACTGGGGGAACCAGAGCTGGTCAAAAGTGGAGTGAAGATACAGGACAGTCGCCAAGTTTCTCCCCAAACCCAGGCTCATTCCCGGAGCTATTGGTGCAAGTTCTCCTTGGTCATGTTGGCAGAGGAAATTAGAGGCAAAACAACGCCACACTGTCAGGAGAACCAAACCCTATGTCTGACCACAGAATGCTGTATGTCAACACCATGATTGCCACATCCTTGGGCGCAAACATCAGCTTTTCAATTGGAGGAGGCTGGGAAAAGACCCACTCTTCCGTGAGCTGAAACAGTGGTGGCAGCGGCCCTGGCAGGAGACAGTGGTGAGGTCTCTGTGGCCTGCAGGAGTCTCAGGGAGTGACAGTCCCTGGAAAAGAGGAGGAGAGAGAAGAAAGGAGGGATGTGTCCTGCCTACGTGGGTAAGGGAGAGAATCTTGTGGCCCCTCTGGCATTTTGATCCTTGATTCTGACAATGAAGAGTGTCCTTTGATGACTGGCATTGCATTCTGATTCTGAACGGTATGTGTGTGGGGGGAGTTGAATCACTTGGCTTGTGTTTCCCCCAGTGCAGTGCCAGCCAGCCGGCGGGTCAGAAGAGTCCTGAGTGACTGGGGGAGAGAGCGTGGGATGTAAACGTAATCCACAACCCAGCTGAGTGACTGCTGGAGGATGAGGGACGGGGACAGGGCATGAATGGCATTTAGCAATTTACCAGTGCCACCTCAGTTTTCTAAAGAGGAGCCATAATAAAAATGGTAAAGTGCAAAGGGAACACTGGGAAAAGAAATTAATTCTAAGTGGAAGGATCCAGCAAAGATTAATGAACGAAATGACACCTAAACGAAGTTGTAAAGGCTGCACTAGACTTTGACAGGTAACAGTAGATGGGAAGAACATTCTGGGAGAAAGAAGCAGGGAGCAGGGCATGGAGGTACCCCTCTAGGAGGCAATACAGAGTCACAGTGAAGAGCAGTGATGGACATCAGACTGCTGTGGTTTGAATCCCAGCTCCATCGCTAATGGTGTGACCTTGGTTTCCCCACCTGTAAAATGGGAATAATGAAAGTATCTATGCCTCACTGGCTTGTCACAAACACTGAAAGACATACGCGATGTAAAGCACGCAGCACAGAGCCTGGCATGTGGTAACCACTCAGTGTGTGCTGGCTACTGCTATTGCTTGGGGAGTTTGGAAAATGAATAATCATCTTGGTATGGCTGAAGTATGAAATCCAGGGATGTTTCCAGGAGACAGGTCCAGAAATCATGAAGGATTTCAAGTGCCAAGCTAAGCTGTCTAGACTTTATTCTGGAAGCCGATGGATCTCAATCCTGTCTCACCTAACTTCTTTCATAACAAGTATTTTGTACTGCCTCCTTTCCTATACTGAAATGAAATTCATAGAGAATGGAATTTACTGACACATAATTTCAAAAAATCAATATAATGCTCCAAGTCTGATATAAGAAATAAAAGGCAAGTAATTTTAATAAAATAATCTGCTTTTCAATATGTAAATACTTGGGCATTGCTACGCTAGAAGAAATAACCAAATAGAGAAGTTGGATGTTTATACTTCTATGCAGAATCACCACAAATACAACAGCGATACGAGGGCACGCTACTCGGAGCCCCAATACCACTAGGAGCATCGACGTTTAAAATAGTGAATGACTCTTGGTGAAGTTCCAAACACAACAAACACAATCTTTCGTCAATTTACAGGGAAGTTACATTCCTGGAAAGTTCAGTGTACATTAAAACCATGCAAAAAATAGTTTGCTTTGTATGTAAAAACAGAGCTGAGTTCTGATTTTTTCACCTACACAAATGTGAGGAATGGGAGCTAATGTTTCACTTAATCGACTGTCCTAAAGATTACAGGGTATCTAGCATCTCTGGCCCCTGTCCCCTAAATGCCAGTCGTGTCCCTCAATCATTGTGACAACCAAAACCACTCTCCTATATTTCCCAACCACCCCCACCTCCTGTTTTGGGCAATATGGAATTAGGAAGAGGCACACTCTCTTCTGGCTTTCACGTAATATTATGAGAGATGATACATGGAGCTACTGCCACCATCTTGCAACCATGTCGGGGAAAAGTGTGAGGACAAAAGCCACTACACTGGGGATGGCAGAATGGACAGATGGCAAGGATCAGGGTCCTTGATGTTACTACTGAGCCACTGGATTAACCCACCCTGGGTTTACCCTACCTATGGACCTCTTGTTATGGGTGATAATAAATCCACTTGTTGGTTGAGCCATTTTGAGCTGAGTCCTTTGTTTCCTGCAGTTAAAACCACTAATTTTTATAAGTTATTTCCCCCTGTTTGGGTCTTGGTTTCTTCATCTGTATCTTGAGAGGATTTCACGGTCTAGGGCCTGTGAGTCTATGGAGGGAAAATATGGAGGACCTGGGGACTAGAATGAGAGCAGGGAGTGGAGGAGCTGGAGGAGGCAAAAGGCGACTCCCCCTCTTGCACTGGCCATCTGGGGGGATGGGGAAGGAGGAGTGGCTTCGGTCTGGGTAAGAGGATGACTAGGTCCACGGTGGGCATCTAGATCACATTAGATTTTTTTTTTTTTTTAAAGATTTTATTTATTTTATTTTTTCCCCCCAAAGCCCCAGTGGATAGTTGTGTGTCGTAGCTGCACATCCTTCTAGTTGCTGCATGTGGGACTCGGCCTCAGGATGAACGGAGAAGTGGTGCCTCGATGCGCACCCGGGATCCGAACCCGGGCCGCCAGCATCGCAGCGCGCGCACTCAACCACCAAGCCACAGGGCCGGCCCTAGATCACATTAGATTTTGGGAATGGAAAATTTGACTTACATAGTATCATCTCCATTGGGTAAAAAATATAATTACATAGGAAAAGATTGGATAAACACCAAAATATTTAGTTATTTATAGTCAGTTCATTGATGATATTTATTTTCTCTGTATAATTTCTTCTGCTTCCCAAACTTTCTACAACAAATATTTATTGCCTTCCTTTGAAAACAATTTAAAATACCAATGAAAACTATAATTTTTTTCAAATGTATCAAAAGAAGTAGATCAATGGAACAGAATATAAAATCCAGTATTAGAACCAAATACATACTGGAATTAGAACATTATAGAAGTGGGATTTTAATTGAGAGGAGAAAAGATACATGATTTAATAAATTGTATGGGAACAAGTAGGTAGCCATCTGGAAAATAAATAATTAAGTTGGATCCATATGTCATGCCTTATACCAAAACAAATTCCAAATGGATCACATATTTAAATGTAAAAATGAAACCAAAAAAGTACTGAAAGAAATCACGTGATAATTTTTAAAAAATTTCAGAGTGAGGAAGCACTTCAAAGTATGACATAAAATCCGGAAATCATACAAAAACTGATGAATACATTTTACTACAGCTTAAAAGGAAAACATATTTACATGGCAAAATTGTCAGAAACAAAATCAAAAGACAAACTACAAACTGGAAAACATATTTGTAACTCATATCACAAAGAGCATATTTCTTTAATATATAAAGAGCTCTAAGAAAAAGACAACTCAGTAGAAAAATGGGTAAAGGATATAAACAGTTAATAAAAAAGAAAATACAAATAACTATTAGAATAAGAAAATTACAGTAAGATGCCATTATTTTTTACCCCTCAGGTTGTCAAAGATCAATAGATTTAGAATACACTCTATTGGTGAGGAGGTGGAAAAACAGACACCCATACATTGTTAGTGGGAGGGTCAATTAGCACGGTTGGGCAATTGGACAACATCTTCCAAACTAAAAAACGTGTGAGCCCTTTAACTCAGTGATTCCACTTCTTGCAAAGCTGTTCTTCACTACATGCCCACATGTTTGAAATGACATATTATTCACTGCAGCATTGTTTGTAATAGCAAAATGACAAGTTACCCATTGCAGCATTGTTTTTAATAGCAGAATATTGGAAACAATCTACACGTCCAGCAACAGAGGACACATTAAATACATTCTGATACATATATACAACAGAATACTATGCACCCTTTACAGTAAAAGAATGAGGAATCATTTCATAGACTGATTTAAAATAATCTCTAGGATACTATGCACCCTTTACAAAAGAATGAGGAATCATTTCATATGCTGACTTAAAATAATCTCTAAGATTTACTGTTAAGTGAAAAAAACAAGGTGTACAGTAAGCTACCATTTATGTAAAAAAAACAACAAAGTATGCATTTGCTTTTATGCGCCTAGAATACCTCTGAGAGGATCTACTAGAAACCGTTAACAGGAGGTGGTTTCCTCCTGGGAAGAGGAATCGTTATGGGAAAGAGACATACTTTCCACTGGTTCACCCTTTTGTACGTAAAATAAAAAGGGGCGGGGAGAACCGCTATCTTTCTCAGCAGCTGCTCCATCCCTACTGGCTTCTATTCAAGCTAAGGTCTGCTGAAGGCCCTCAGCCTCTTTCACGCACACACCACTGTCAAGCCAAACTTCTTTCGTCCTGTGCTTGTGCAGCTGATTAAAAAAAAAAAAAATCTAAATGCGGGTCCTTCCACGTCTTTTAAATTCATCCTGTTACTTTCAGCCCACTGTTTCAAGGCGGTTTAGAATTTTGATTCTGACATCCAAAATTAGCTTTTCCTCCCAACAGTGGTACCATTAGCAAACATGGTGAGTGTGGCGAGCCCTGATAACTAATGAGCTGCCCACATGCAGTCTAGAAGCATGGAACTCAAGATGACTCCCCAGATTTGCACCAATTGAATAACCAACTGGGGGCAAGCGGTACAGTGGTTAAATGGGCTATAAATCCACCCACCTGGGCAATTTCTGGGATCACAGTTTTCCTAGTTGTCTCCTCAATCAGGAGACATTGGATGTCTAACTGGAAACAAGGTACACTATGCCAAGGAATTTTCCTAGAGGCCTTCCAAATAAATAAATTAGATTATTGTTAGTAGTATTATTATTTACCGCTTCTTGTTCTTAGTGAAGTACCAATTCTTTTGCTAGGTGTTCTCAAACCCACAGTTTAATATATATTCTAGAATAAATTTGGGGGCCATTCACTTCAAATGTACCCACCTAGAGTTTCCAGAATCTACCCTTTCCTCTTTTCTGCATGGCAGAACACCTGCAGCCATTGGCATTGTGGTGCCTTCCCTTTTCTCCACGGCTTTCTCATCTACACTGGCAAGGGTTCCAGGATCTTATCCGCAAAGGTTTTGCAACTCATTTTAATTTATTTATTTTTTTAATTTTATTTATTTTTTTTCCCCCCAAAGCCCCAGTAGATAGTTGTATGTCATAGCTGCACATCCTTCTAGTTGCTGTATGTGGGACGCAGCCTCAGCATGGCCGGAGAAGCAGTGCCTCGGTGCGCGCCCGGGATCCGAACCCAGGCCGCCAGCAGCGGAGCGCGCACTTAACCGCTAAGCCACGGGGCCGGCCCTTGCAACTCATTTTAAATGGCTAGGTGCTCAGGTCTTCTCTTACCATCATCTCTTCTATCTGGGGTTTCAATTTCCTCTAAACCATGTTTTGCTTTACTCATCTCAGTTTAGAAATGCTTTTCCTCCAGGGAGAATAAAAACAATCGGGGTTGAGTATTCCACTTTCTGACAGCTGCTAACCTGACACCTTAATCTCCAAGGGGAACCCTATCCTCTCTATTCCTCCTGCTCTGAACGTAACCAGTGATGTCTTTTCTCATCTGCACCTTTCCCAAGTCTTAATTTATTAAGGACTTCACCCTTCCTTCCATCTCTTATACCTGCCTTTTAATCTGCGAGCCTATCAAAGAGCTCTCTCTAGAGCCACACTGGTTTCTTCAGCTGTCTGCCTTTTTTCTGCACAGGGATTTTCTGAAGATGGACTGTCCTAATTTTCTATTTTAGAGCTTCCTATTCCTCCTGTGCCACATTCCCATTAAAGTCTCTAAACGTGAGATCAGAACCATTCTCTAATTTTTTCAGATTATTTTTCTAGGACTATTTATTTATTCATTCACCCATTCATTCCAGGCCCAACATACCCTTCCTTCTTGATTCCCCTTTCTCCTGTGGTTCCTGTGACACTGACAGCACCAGACAATGCTTTCCTATGGTTGGAATTAAGTTTGGGGGAGCAGCTCCCTGTAGCTCTTTCATCCCACCCAGAGAGCAAACTGTCGCTGAACTGATGCAGGTGAAGAATTTCTCAGCTGCTCAGCTGGTACCTGTGCAGGACTCTGGTTGCCAGAGCAGGAGCCGTCTCCCAGCCTGGTGCCCTCCTGCCCTCAGAGCACAGCTGGGCAGCAGGAAGTGTACTTCCACAGGGACATGGCTTCCAAGTGCTCATTTATCAGTCTCACCCAAAGCCTCCTCGTGTCTGGCTCCTCCCAGATCGGCAGTGTGCTGCGGTGTAAGGCATGCAGGATGTGGAATCACACACATGCAGGTCTCAATTCTAGCGCCGCCTCTTACTAGCAAGTTGTTTAAATCTCTCAGCTTCAATTTTTCTCACTTGAAAAATGGGGATATTATCTGGTTGATGGGGTGGCTGAGATAATATATGTACATACCTGTGCAGAGGTTTCAATACACATCAACCCCCGTCTCATCTCAGGGTCATGGATTTTCAGAGGCTGTATGTTCTTAGTGAACTGTGTTGCTTTCTTCCTCTTTCTATTCAAGCTGTTTCTTTTGGACAAGTTGCAGTAAATGTCTTTGTCTGGGAAACCTTTCTTTGATGAGCCACGCCCCTCCAGCCCAATGTATATGGTTCCAGTGGGGCTGACCCCACATCCCGACCCTTCAGGCTGGGCCTGTGACTCAGGCCTGGCCAGCAGAGTGTAGAGTACTCCAGACACATGGAATGGCTTACAGATGGATGTCTGCTTCAAGCCAGAGTCGTCCAGGGGATTTTTGCTGGAGCTTCCCTAAGAGATATTGGCTCCTTCTCAGGATTTTACAAGCTCTAAGAAGCCTAAGTGAGTGGAGCTGCCATTTGGCATCTTGTTGCCACATGGAGTGAGCGTGACTGAGAGGGAAACCAGGCAGACGCAGGCGGACCCAAGGGATGAGGAGAACGGGAGTCCTGATGCCTTTGTCTGAATCACTGATTAACCACTGGCCATTGCTGTTACTTGAACCCAAATTCCGTTTCTTTTTTTTTTTTTTTTTTTTAATTTTTTTTAATTTATTTATTTTTCCCCTAAAGCCCCAAGCGATAGTTGTAAGTCATAGTTGCACATTCTTCTAGTTGCTGTATGTGGGACGCGGCCTCAGCATGGCCGGAGAAGCAGTGCGTCTGTGCGCGCCCGGGATCCGAACCCGGGCAGCCTGCATCGGAGCGCACGCACTTAACCGCTAAGCCACGGGGCCGGCCCTCAAATTCCGTTTCTTAACTAAGCCAGTTTGTTGGGCTTCTGATTATGCAACCATAATATAAAATGTTGACCCTTTCATTGTTATCAAATTATGCATTCTCTGTCATCAAGTTGCATGTTTAATTCCTAGTTTAAATCTGTTCCCCTATTTTTTTTTTTTCTGGTGAGGAAAATTAGCCCTGAGCTAATGTCTGTTGCCATTCTTCCTCTTTTTGCTTGAGGAAGATCGGCCATGGCCTAACATCCGTGCCCATCTTCCTCTATTTTGTATGTTGGACGCCTGCCACAGCATGGCTTGATAAGTGGTGCGTAGGTCCATGCCTGGGATCCGAACCTGCAAACCCCAGGCCACCGAAGTGGAGCGTGCAAACTTAACCATTACGCCACCAGGCCAGACCCATGTTCCCCAATTTTTATGCAGAAAAATAGTAGGACTCAATACATGTGCATGACATATTATTACAAATGCCCCAGACTTGTAGACCCAGGTCTGAATCCTGGCTTTGTAATTTACCAGTCTTGGGCAAATCAGTTAACCCTTCTGAGCTTCGCTTTTCTATCGGTAAAATGGGGGTAATATTTTGCTTATACAGCTATTTTATAGGTTGGAGCTAATGGATAATATGGGCAGGACATGTGGTAGGCCACCAATAAATACCTTATTAAGAGGCAGTAAGTACATTCGCGTTATCTCAGTAGGTTCTACTCTGTACCACTGTCTATAGATGCTGAATCCATTTATATTTCCCATACTTCTTTCCAGATCACATGTCTTAGCCACCATGGTTTCCAGGTTTATTGTGGCCTCTCCTTGGAGAGGGCAGAACTCACAGGCTTTGGGAAAAGATGGAAGATGAGGAGGTAGACAGGAATTTCAAAGCTCAAATGGAGGAGAGATGGAGTTCGCCTTGTTTAAAGCATTTGCGACTGCAGAACTTTACACCCACTTTCTATTTATGAATATCCTTGTCTCTCAGCTTGGCTCCTCCTGTACAAGGCTTCGGTGGAAGATGACAGACACAGAGCAGCTGCTAGCGAGGCACAAATGTGCAGAGCAGAGGAGGCCGGAGGAGGAGAACTGGAACTGTATGACTTGGGCTCAGGGTGTAAGGATTTAAGGATGCTAAGACAAGAAATCTTCAACTTGGGTCAGAAAGAAGTATTTTATCCTTTGCTGGAAGCCTGTGTAAGCACAGAAAAGCTGTAGCCATCCTCCACAGCCTGGTCATATCATAGAGCTCCAGGTTTATCGACTGCCTACTGTCCTGAGCTGGTGGCAGCAGACAAGATAGAAGGCTGCAGTGATAGCTGAGCAGAGATGATGCACCAAGGAGGTGGGGATGGGGGGGGTGGTGGTGACAAATCCAAGAGGCATTTCTGAGAATCTAGCAGTGACTTCTTGGAAGTAGAGGGAGGGGTAGAGAGGACTCAAAGTCATCTCCCGGGTTTTTAGCTTGGGAAACAGGGTGATAATGAAGTGTTTAATAAAGCTGGGAACACAAGTACCACCGCGGGCTTCGGGAGAGGGGCTGAGATGTAATTCAATTTGAGGATCCTGAAGGACATCCACTCATTCCACAAACATTTATTCAGTACTGTGTGTTAGTACTGTTCTGGGTGCTCATTATAAGGCAAAAATATACCTTTGAAGAAAGGTTAGGACCGTCAGAGATGCAATTCCACTCGCCCACAGCTCTTCAGTCTTTACTGACTCCATGACTTTGCCCATTTTATCTCTACTTGTAAAGAATCCCCTCCTCTTCTAATTCTTAAATAATAACAGCTACCACACACCAAATATTTACTGTGTCAGATACTGTACTAAACTGAATACTCTAAAGAGAGGAGTATTAGTCCCATTTTAGAGAGGAGGAGCCTGAGGCTTAATACAACCAAATAACTTGTCCAAGGTCATGTAGCTGCTAAGTGAGAGAGCTGGAAATTGCTCTCATTCTGCCATCCTGCCTCCCAGAATCCTCACTATCCTTAAAAAACCAACTCAGGGGGGCCAGCCTGGTGGCGTAGTGGGTAAGTTTACGCGCTCCACTTCAGCGGCCTGGGATTCACGGGGTCAGATCCCAGATGCGGACCTATGCACCACTCATCGAGCCATGCTGTGGCAGGCATCCCACATATAAAGTAGAGGAAGATGGGCACGGATGTTAGCCCAGGGCCAATCTTCCTCAGCAAAAAAAGAGGCTTGGCAACAGACGTTAGCTCAGGGCTAATCTTCCTCACCAAAACCAAAACCAAACCAAAAAACAACCCAACAGAAATGCCACTCCTTCATTAAGTCTTCCCCTAGATCCCCCAACTGGATGCGAGCTTTCCCTCTTGTGGATCCCATGGTGCTTAGTTTCAACTCCTCCAGGCATCTACTGCCTGGTACAACAGTCATCACAGCGAGGGCTTTGGAGATTCAGTGAGCACCCTCTTTCCGTGAACCAGGCTTTGCTGTTTTACATGTGGCTCCATCTGATCCTCCCAACACTCCTAGTCTTTATGTTCTTGTCATATGGCTTCCCTCCTTCAGAGCACCATAAACGTCACGAAGGACAGGGAGAGATTGATCACAGGCCTTTGCATCCTCTGCTGGCCCAGCACAGGACTAGCACAGGCTACACAATAACTGCGGGCTGTATTTATAAACTCCAAATGAGGGCCCCTCATGGGAGGAAAGGCATGAGATGCTGAATTCCAGTGGGAAGTGAGCAGCCTGAAGTGGGGTGCAGCTCTGCTGGTTCTGTTTTCACCCTCCTTTTTCGCTTCCAGCCAGGACATCCCCACCAGTTTTTTTGACGCCAGGAGGGCAGGGCCCCAGACAGGACAGAAAGCAAGTAGGCACAATTCTGCTTCTTGTCCTGATCTAACCTCTGGCTCCTCACGCTACTCCGTGTGGAAATAAACTGCAATACCTAACAGATTTTCCATGGAAATGCAGCATTACCAGAGAATAGTCCGTTCTTCTGGCTGCCTTAGTGAGGCAGAGGTGGGTGCTAGAACACTTTCTCTCTCTCACTGCGTCGTCTTGGAGACTTTGGGAGGGGGCAAGGTTTGTCTCATTCCTTGCTCTCCCTCTCAGGAACCTGGTGAGTCCTGAGGAGCAGCCCAGGTCACATCTCTGCTTCTCTCCCTTTCCCTCATCACTCTCTATCCAAAGTACCGTTCTCCAACCATATTTTGGTGTGGTACTGATCTGAATCTACTTGAAAACATTCTTCTTCAGGATTGCAGTAAGTTAGTTCAAAAACAATTGTGGTTTTAACACAAAATCTGTCTAATTGATCCCAGACAGGAGATTTGGGGCCTGGATTACAGAGAAATCCATTTATGAGACCAACGCAAAGTGGGTTTTTTGAGATTTCGTCTCATGGCCAGGGAATTATGGCAAACTAGTACAGTGTGTATGGGAAACTTAACTCTGCACTGCTAGGGGGCCTCCCCCAGACATGTCTTTAGGCAGCAGATGAGGAAGCAGATTCACATGGACAAAGTTGGTTGGAAGGAAAACACTCTCAGTTGCTTTAGAAAGTCAATCCCTGTAACCATCAAAGATATTCTCCTGAAAAGAAGCTATCTTGTGGGTTGGCTGGAAAAGAACCTTTCATTTGCAACTTTTCCTCTAAGACAAAGATCAGAGCGCAAGGATCTGACTCTCTGAAGTCTGAAGAGACAGTAAGATGAGGGATCAATAGAGGGGGAAAAAATAAAATGAGACGTCACACATGACACCCTTAAGAAGCCTAAAAATCTCTGCAATGGAGATAAAATATGTATCTTTGCCTATATTTAAAAAACAAAAAACCCAAAAGATATAAATTAGTATAGAACTTAGGCAGGCAGCCTGAATGAAGCCATCCAATATGCAAGGATGCTCTAGAAGAATCCATCACAGGAGTTGACACACAAATCACTTTCAAGAAATGACGTCCTTCAAATGTAGTACGAGTCCAAATAGACTGGACTGATGGTACTCCCAGGAATAAATCCTTATTGTACCATAACTTAGCTTTCCATCTGCATAAACCATCATAATAGTGTTTTCAGTTGCTTCACCTATTTATCATTCTGCAGAGGCAAGAACTATGTCTTTCCTGATTTAAGACCATTTGACTCGACTCTGTGGGAGGCCTGTTCTTTGGTTCACTGCTTTGATTAAAATGCAGGGCCTTTTTCCTCAGATGGATGAATTACTTATCATTTGGTTCACTGGCTACTTTTTTCTCAGCATTTCACTGCCTCCATGAAGCAGTAAACATGCCTGGGAATTCGAAACACAGGTTTGAATCCAGCTCTGAAACTTATACTTATATTAGCTATATAATTATGAATGAGTTGCTTAATCTGAGTCTCAATTTCTTTATTTCTAGAGCGGGATACCTACTCTACCAAAGATTATGAGAATTACAACTTACACAACGGGCTTGGCAGTCATTACTCCCGTCTGTTCCCTCTTCTTGCTCCCTGACCTGCCTCAGTACTTGAAACCAACCAACTTCGTGTACGGCTCCTTGACCAGCTGGTTTTTCTATAAAGCCCAGTGAGGCTGATGCTTTAGTGGATGTATTTCATAATTTTATTTATTTACTTTTCCCCCCCCAAAGCCCCAGTAGATAGTTGCATGTCGTAGTTGCACATCCTTCTAGTTGCTGTATGTGGGACGCGGCCTCAGCATGGCCGGAGAAGCGGTGCGTCGGTGCGCGCCCGGGATCCGAACCTGGGCCGCCAGCAGCGGAGCGCGCGCACTTAACCGCTAAACCATGGGGCCAGCCCTAGTGGATGTATTTTAAAGGGATAAATATAATTTTTTTCATAGATTTTCAAATCAGAGAGAAGTAATGCCACTGCTGTGTAAACCTTGAACTTGGTGCTGGATGTAGGTTAGTTTGTATTATAGTTAACGAGCTTTTGGGGAGGGGGAGTTTGAAGGCAAAGACCTCAACCAGTTGGAAGGACTATGAGTGACTTCCTATATGGTAAGAACTGACTCTTACCATACAGAAAAATTTCAATGGGGAGAGGACAAGGACATTTCTAGAGTAGGAAATTACAGCAAAGCCATGGTGTATTTAGGTAACAGTAAGAAGACGGGATATAGACGGCTTACATTTCAAGTTTCTTTCATCCTAAGGTTGCTTTTATACCCTGGTATTTTTACAACCACCCCAAAAGCTCCAGGAAACCCCAAATTCTTTTCTTCAATCAAGGCTTCAATGACCATCACACTCCCTCGCGGGCATATCTCCTGGCATCTTAGCACAGCACTGCCAAGGCAAAGCGCTTGCCCATTTTCACAGGTGCAGCTTACTAGATAACCCTTATCTAAGTTTATATTATTTACACATATAATGAGTCAGTTTCATTATTTCCTACATGTGTATCTTAAGAGTACCCACCTGCATTGACTAGCCCCTGAATAAACTACAGACTTTTGATTATGGCAGTAGTTTATAAAATTTTATGGAGGACCACAGGTATAGAACATTACTGGACCTGTCGTTCGGATGCACTTAGACTGACTGACGGGACTAGTACTTTGAACAATCCCCGGCTTTGGTGACATTTTTCAGCAGCCCAACTTGCATAGGCAAAACTGAAGCTTTGGCACCCTCTGGTGGTAGACTGGTTCTCACAGTCAGCCAAGCTTCTCAAGTAGGAATAAGCAGGCATGTTTGAGCACAGAAGCCACAGGATAATAAACATGGCACATTTTCCTAGATCATCTTTACTTGAAGATTTTTTTTGGTGGGGGAAGGCGGATAATGCAAAACATTTTTATATTAAAACAAATGCAGATAATATTTAATAGAATATAAAATTTACATTACTTTTTGAGACAAAGAGACATCAAAGACATTTCCAGGTAAGCTACTCATGAGCTTCAGGCTGTATTCCTAAACCCTGGGGAGGGGAGGAGACCCCTGCACGCGCACTCTCATATTATAGGTGCTGCTGCTTTGATGGCGAAGTCTGAGAAGAAGCAAATTAAGTGCTTACTGATTTGGCAACATCCCAGTGGATAATTTAAATAAGTGAAACCATACACTTTCTCATTTTAGAGCATTTTAACCTGCTTTTAAAAGCCCCGAATAAATAGGAGCTTTCTGCTTGAGCTGAATTTTATTTCCTCCTAAAGTAAATGTTGTTAACATGCCTAACAGAGAGTATGACATGCGAGGTGGTCGATATCCTAAGAATGCTGTGCACTTATGTCCACATCACTGGCTATAAAGTTACAAATACACTTCCCAAGGGTATCATTAGGAATGAAAAACAAACTACTCACCTTTTGCAACAACAACAAAAACGAAATGAAACAAAAAAACTGAAGAACAAAAGATTATATACAATTGGAATTGCATAATAATGTAATTTAGGGACTGGCAAGGACCTAGCTCTCAGAGAAGGGGGCTACTGCTGCACTATTTGCTTTTCATATTTTATAACAAGACTTTCTTATAAAAAAAAAAGCCATTATACTTTCTTTCCAAATCTTGCTTATTCTCTATAGTTCTCTTTATTTTTGTTGTGGGCGACAATTTATTATTTTGCAGTAATAGACTGAAGGTGTGGATGCCTTCTGTAGAGATTTTCTAGGGTAATTTAGCAATGTATTGCTCTTTTTTGAAGTATGAGAAACAAGGTCAATCAAACGTGCTTAGAAGCATACAATGTGAGGCAGATTCCAGTGGATGCTGCTGAGATTTTAGCATCTACTAAAGAAAAGGTAATTCATAACCTCCTATATAGTTTGCCTTATTAATTTTCTTAAGTTTTATAGAATTATTTCTCTTTCTTCTTGGGACTGTACCCTTCATTTTACAAAGCCTTAAACTGAGACTCAAATCACGTGACAACCTGCCTGTACCTTTAGGAACATGCAACTTTTTTTTTTCCGTTTAAGAAAAATAAAGAGTCCAGAGCAAACATGTCCCGTTTCAGAATAACCAAAGGGGAACATCAGTGGTAAATTATGTTGTGATGGGAAAAAAGAACAAATAAGGCAGACACCAAACACTTCCATTTTCCCAAGATTAAATGATTATTAAAAAAGCGCACCACACTGTATAGAAATCAACATTCTCTCCCATAATTCTGTGCATCTGGGACTACAGAAATGTCACTGTCCCTGCCCCACATCTTCAAATTAACATTCTCAGGTCACAACAATAAGTCTTCCCAAAGGGGACCTTCCGGAAAAACAAGCTATTTCCTCGGCTCATATTTCCCTGGAAAAAAAATAAAATAAATACAAATAAAGTCTAGCGTGAAGACAAGGTCGGCCAGTCCAAATCAGCAGAGAGATCCAAGTGGGCATGTTTCAAGGAGACAAGACTAAAATGACCAGGACAAAACTGGGACCATCACTACAGAGTGTCGATCTGTACTCTCTACCTCAGGCTAAGCTCTTACGGAACTGACTACAATTTTGCCCATGGATAAGGCAAGAATTTCTTCTTTAGACAGAATGCCTAGTTTGGATTCTGGCTCTGCCACTTGCTAGCTGGGTTATCAAATGAGTCAATATATATAAAGTGCTGAGAACAGTCCTAACATTCAATAAGTGCTACCTTTTATATTCATTTTTTAATGGAATGGTCAGGTCTCTAGGGAGTACTTACAAAAATCTTAACAATTAAAGTAATAATCTTGGGAGCCTAACTGAGTAGACTCTGAAGTTAGACAGCCGGCACACAAATCCCACTCTCCCAGTACAGGCTGTGTGACCCTGGGTTCCGTAGCTGGCGTTATTTAATTGTTCCAAGTCCCAGGGTCTTCATGTGAAGTGGGACGATGAAGAATGGTACCTATCTTCATCTGGTTATTTGGAGGATTACATGAGCCGATACATGGAAAGCTCTTGGCAAGATCCCCGATATACAGTAAGTGCCCAATCGAGATTTGCTATTGTCTAAGCACTTATAGGACCACCTGGTCCCTAGGTAAGGTGTCTGATACCCTAATGCATTTTCTATCTGCTTTCTTCCTATAGAAGGGGGTTAGTCAGAAAGTAGGGAAAGAAGGGCCATCTTTCCTTTTAAATGAGGACCACAATGGGAGACGTCCAATAGCGTGTAAAACTCAGAATGAAACCCAGGATGTTGTTAGGTCTGCACCAAAATCATTTAAGTGTTCTAGCCTGGATTCGCAGAGGGGCTTGCTGGGCAAAAGCAACCAGAGCACTCAGGCCTTTTCATTTGGAGTAGAGGCTGCGGAAGCCTGAGCTCTATGCACAAAGGCCTTTCTCATATAGATCACTAGGGCCATAATACAACGCAACAAAGACCTTCTTCATACACTTTCTTCTACAACCCTTTAAAGAGTGCTTCCCACTCAAAAACAGCTTTACACTGATGGCCATTTTAAGTGATCTTGTGTCAAATTCAACACACAGCCCATCTATTATTTTGGTTCCTAGTAAAGCTTTGCCTATATCGATCAAGAATTTTTGGTTGCAGATGATATACCTCAGAGCAATAACAAACAATAAATTGGAGTCTGGACAAAATCATCCACTAAACAAGACTCTAGTAGTAAGAGACCAGCTCTATCAACATCATTGTGACAAATAACGTCATCAATAAACAACTTCTTTCTTAGTTTCCTCTATACTATACTGTAGGAAAACACCTGAATACATAAGGAGATTCTGAGGAGTTAATGAAAAAAAAAATCTGAAATCAAGGCCATCATTTTAACAACAAGGATAACTGTGCATCTGGATCCTACATGTAATGTGAATGTGATCACTCACATGGCTTCTAGATCACATCTCAGGATTCTTCTTCATTACCCCTCTTGATGGTTTCTAAGCAGCACACTTCACTACTATGGCCGAGTGACATATGGAACATTGTAAAGGATACATTGATTAGTAGCTAAAGAGTAAGCTACAAGAGTTAACCTGGGATTCCAGAGACATTATTTAAGAAAACAAAGAAAAACAAAACAAAATAAAATATGGGGGTGGGGGGAGACAGAGATGGAGGGAGAGAAAGAAAGAGGGGGAGAGTGAGACAGAGAGGAAGACAGAATGAGAGAAAAGTACCTCTTTTTGTAGCATGCACCAGCAATCTATCCAAGAAGTATATATTGGGGAGTAAGGAAGGGATCCACCAGCAAGCCTGAAACAGGAAACAAGGTTACCTAATTCAAGTTACTATTTACAAAACATTCTCTCAGCAGTTCAGTACATCTTTGTCAAATAGTCTCCTAACTAGAAGGTTCCCTGAGAGGCAATTTTAGTTCTAATGAAACAAATTATATTGGAGCAGGGAAAGATCAAACATCCAAAAAAGGATTTCCCTCCCTTATATTTAGGTTTTGAGCCAAAAACAAACAGAAACTTCAATCAGTTACGTATTTTCTAAAACATCTAGGTTTTTAATTTGTGGACAAATAAAATTCTAGAACATAGCAATTATATGATTAAAGAGCAGGGAAAGGGGATTTAAAAACTAAGTGGTGTTCAAAAGAACCTAATTATAACAACGGATATCAACAGTAACGACTATATGCCCTTACTCAGATATAACCCATAATCACTTCCTCTCTAAAAAGCTGTAAGGAGTAATAATAACACATTTAACTCATCCTTCAGGTATGCTGTAGGCTAAACTGTGGCAGCTGCACTACAAAACACAAAAGGAACAGAATGTAACATGATATGGAATATGATAACTGATTAAAACTCCACACAGCTATCTACTCGGTATCTTGTTTGAAAACAATTACATGCCTTATGGCACACTGTGTCAGGTACTGTATTGGAACAGAATTTTGAATTAAATTAACAGGCAAAACTTCTGTCCAACTTGGTAAAGTCACTTGGCATCTACAAGTTGGAAATGGATGGTATCCACCATACCACCCACCATTCCCAACCAATACCGTGAAAGGTTAAGAAATTTTCCATGGACCAAATTTCCTACGTCTCTTTCTTTAAAACTCATTTTCTCCAAGAAGCCCCCAGGAAAAACAGGCATAGGTTGTCAGTCAATACCTGACAAACCTCTTGTAACTTCCATAAAAAAAGGATAAAGATTTAAAATAGAATAATTTCATAAATATCCCGCCCTTTTGAGGATAGGATCTATACTAGTGGCAAGTGCACATTATTTATAAGTACTTCAGAACTATTAATTATACCCTTCTCTATTTCAAAAACGGATATTAGGTATATAAATTGATGCTGCTGGTGCATTAGGGCATATAGAGAAAAAAATTAGGAAATCTAGTAATAATATCAACTGTATTTTAATTCTTCAAATTTCAGGACTGCTCTGCCTGTCAGGCATACAGGCAGCCAACTATGAGGATAAGAAATGCAAGGCACTTACCCACAGTTGTTGACAGCCATAAGATTAGAGACAAGCACAAAGGGATAGGTCAACATACTGGCAAAAAACTGTAAAATGGTAAAAAGACAGCTAAGTTATTAGGTCATTTCTAGTCTTCTTTATTCTCTTCTTTACTCTCTCTTAAAGGCCTACTGCCATTGTGGTCAAATATTCCAACATTGGTTTTGCTTTCTCAGTATCCAAGGAAAGACTAAATTTCTTTTCTTCTTCTTTTTTTTTTTCCTGGTGAGGAAGATCAGCCCTGAGCTAACATCCGATGCCAATCCTCCTCCTTTTTGCTGAAGATCAGCCCTGGGCTAACATCCGTGCCCATTTTCCTCTACTTTATACGGGACGCTGCCACAGCATGGCTTGACAAGCAGTGCGTCAGTGTGCGCCCGGGATCTGAACCTGCGAACCCTGGGCAACCACAGCAGAGCGCGCCCACTTAACCACTGTGCCACTGGGCAGGCCCCTAAATCTCATATTTTTGAGCCTGGAGGTGCTTCCTCTTCTGAACATACCACTACGTCTAACATTTTAACAAAACGCCAGAAGACTTCTTTTATTCCGTGATTGAGTCCTCATTGAAATAAAACTGAACTGCATTATTTAAGAGAAAAAGTAAATACAACTAAATGCAATGAAGCATTTCAAAACACTCCTGAAGAAAATAAGAAAACACGAGCATCCTTCCAAAGACAATGGAAACTACTTTAGAAGTCAACTACTGGAAGACTCCATAATGACAAAGAGGTGAAGTTCTCCAGCATAGGATCAGCAGGATGCAGCGAGAAGCAAGCCTGAGAATCAAGGCAGAGCTGTGAGGAGAAATGCCACACGCCCCCCTCTGAAAGCTGAACTGCGCCAAACCATGTGGGCCTGTTATGACTGTTACTGTGGTGCAGGAACTCCGGGTTATTCTGACCTCCGACAAACATTAACAAATTGGAGACACCTTCCTGCGACACATCTGGTTGCTTTAAAGCAATGATGACACAGGCCAAATTTAAAACAAAACACCATTATTCCTACAAGGTTAAGAGGATTTTAAAAAACTCGCTCCTGGGCCAGCCCCGTGGCTTAGCGGTTAAGTGCGAGCGCTCCGCTGCTGGCGGCCCGGGTTCGGATCCCGGGTGCGCACCGACGCACTGCTTCTCCCGCCATGCTGAGGCCGCGTCCCACATACAGCAACTAGAAGGATGTGCAACTGTGACATACAACTATCTACTGGGGCTTTGGGGGAAAAAAAAAAAGGAGGAGGATTGGCAATAGGTGTTAGCTCAGAGCCGGTCTTCCTCAGCAAAAATAGGAGGATTAGCATGGATGTTAGCTCAGGGCTGATCTTCCTCACAAAAATAAATAAATAAATAAATAAAAATAAATAAATAAAAATTAAAAACTCACTCCTGTGACTGCTTGGGAATAACTCTTCATTTCACTCATGGTGGAAACCTAAAAAAGGAAGAAAACCTTTATTAGAATGAGTAAGAAAATTAAGCTAATATTAACAGCTAACTGTCCCCAAGCATATCAATATATTCTATCTCTAAATTATTAGTTTCTTTGACAGCCTGAAAATTAATTTTGAGGATGAAAACATAAAATACCGATTACGAGCACAAAAAGGCAGTGGTCAAAACGATCAGCTTGATTCAACATTAACAGACAAATTCATATTAGATGAAGATGACTTAGGAATAAATGTAATAGCCTCAAGATTCCAAAAACAAAAGAAAATGAGATTGGTATCCTTTACCCACGTCCTAGAAATACAGTCCCTGGAAATCACACATACCATATATCTGAGGGACAAGTCACTACCTCTATATACACCTAGATGTGCCAGATGCTTTGGAGAAGATCAGCCTCTATACTCAAGAAGCTTACAACAGGGATTCAGTCCTGCCCCCTGGTGTGTTCTGTTCTCCACCATGCTATGGAGCTGCCCGTGTGCAAAGAGGCCCACGACTGCTGAGGCAGGGAAAACATTACTTCTAGGAAAGGCTGATTCTCAAAACCTCCCAGGCTGAGGTTTCTAGAAAGCCCAATACAGGAGTCCCCTTAACACTTCGGACAGACGAAACCCCCTGAATGTACCATAAAACCGTCCTGCTTCATGGTGTCCTCTCAAGCTGGGTGTCAACAGAGAAGAGATCTCCCGGCAGCACAGAGACAGGGCTAGACCTCTTGGGCTTGCTCTGCCATAGCCTAGGGACTTTAAAGGTGCATCTCTCTACGGTACACAGTATAGGTCACCCCATCAGCCTTTGAAAACGTGACTGGTTAATGTTTAACTATATAACGACGAGTCTGGCACATAACAAACTGCCATCTTCCTTTAAAGCTGACCTAGCTGCTGGGTGAATACAATAAAGTCAGCGCCAGCACATCCCATCAAGGTCACAACCTACCCCGCTGTCCAGTGCATAGGTATTGACGAGGTAGGCCAGTGAGTTACACAGCCACAAAGAAATGATGTCCCCTAGGAGGCGAGGAATAAGACCCCTGCATGAAGAAACAATAAAAATAAGAAGAACCAAGAAATGTGACCAGTAAAAAGATAATCCACTCAATACAAACACTTCTCAAAGAATTAGAGATTTCAACACATTCCAGAGAACTGAAAAGATATGGAATACCAGAATCTAGCCCTTGTAACTAGTTCATTGTAGTTAATATAACTGTACTTGAGACTAATATCTAATGACTTTCATTTGCATTTTTGAAATGCAGGTCAGCTATACCCCTCCAAGCTACGACCAACGGCTCACCTTAATATTAAGAACTATAAGCAGGGAGGCCAAAACTTTGCCTATTTCAGAGAAGACACTTAAATGTGGTTTTTGCTTAACTATTTGATATTCAAATTTGGGAGGGCAAAAGATGAGAAAAATTACAAAATGAGAATGGCCCAAACATAGATATAGGTGAGAGACATCAAAAACATGTTTGCAGGGCCTGGGTGACGTAGGTGAGGCAGCATGGACTAGGGGACCAACATTACCCCACCAAGTGAAGACCAAGGTTCAAATGCCACTTCCATCACGTATCACCTACATGGCCGGCAGCAAATGAACTTCCTGGAGCATCAATTTTTTAAAAATCTCTAAAATGAGAAGAATAATAGCTATCCTGCTTATCTCCCAGAGTATTTATGGTACTCAAATAAAATCAATTACGTGGAAACACTCTGAAATTAATAAGGACCATTTAGTTAATAATGCAGTTTTTGTTGTTAATAGAAGAATGAGGGTAGTAATCTAAGTTCTTCCCAAGTAAATTTAAGGGAACGAATACAGCCTTGCAAAAACGTATTCTCTCAGGGGCCGGCACTGGGGCTTAGTGGTTGAGTGCGTGCGCTCCACTGCTGGTGGCCCAGGTTCGGATCCCGGGCACGCACCGACGCACCACTTCTCCGGCCGTGCTGAGGCCGCGTCCCACATACAGCAACTAGAAGGATGTGCAGCTGTGACATACAACTATCTACTGGGGCTTTGGGGGAAAATAAAATAAATAAAATTATAAAAAAAAAACAAACGTATTCTTTCAGGATAAGGAAGATATATGTTGGGTGATTTTTCCACTTTCAAAAATTAATTTTCCTCATTTTATCAACTGTATATAATTGGGAACTTACTATAAGGATAGAAACTTAGAATGAATTTATTTGTTAAAAAACAAACAAAACCCTCATTTCAAACGTTTTAGATGTCTAGAAGCAAAAGTGTGACTCTTTACAAGAGAATTTAAGTCAGAGGGGCCTACAGAGAGCTTAACAAGAAGTAAACACAGCGAATACATTTTCCCCAGGGATTAAAGAAAGAGTCATGCCCTTCTTCTCATTAAAGCTTTCCACTCACACAAAAATCACACACACAAATCAACAATTTACTTACGCAAAAAATCCTAGGATGCCCTCTTCCCGGTAGATGGTTACTATGGAGTCATAAAGTCCACTAGGTACAGAAGCAAGAAAGGTAAAATATATTAAGATTATTCTGGAGCTACTAAAAAAACGTTTAATTATCACTTGACAAGGTCAAATTTACACCCTCCCCACCCCTTTTCTACCACCCTCATTCTGCAAAGACAGTTGAATCTGGAGATAGAAGTGGCGATATCACTATCTAAGGGTGTGGTCACATGGAGGCAGGGTGAATTTGGGCTTCAGTGTCCCTGCAACTTCCTCTGAGATCCTGGCTAAGCTCCTAAACCTGCCGGGGCCTTCTGCTTCTATTTCACTGGTTTTTGTACAGATCTAATGATGTAAGATATATGAATTTGTTCTGTAAACTCTAAGGCATCATTAAAATGTCAAGAACTAATTTCCTAATACTTTGGCTTCAACAGATATCCCTGAATATTTGAAAACAAGAAGACTTACCAATACTTGGATTCTCTGCCAATGAATTGTACCATCGACCTCAGAGTGATTACTGCAGAACACAGAGAAAAGATTTTTAAAACTATGTCGAGATAAATTTTGATAGCCCTGAAAAAAAAAGTTTTTCCACCTAAAGACACTATGCTATCTGGATAAACTGGATAAAAGCCAAAACAAGAAAGCAAACAAAAACATGCATGCAAGGCACTTTAGTGAACTCCCATGTCAACCTATCTAAGCCGTCAGGAGAGATCATGTTATAAAAGAGAGATAAGAAATCAGACTTCAGTTATCAACTGCAAACGTACCATGGAAGGGATGTGTGATGAGGGTAGCAGCAGACCGAGCCATCATCTCTCGAGTTGTCTAGAAACAATCAACACACACTTCTGAAATCTAAATAAACAACACTCAAATTCCTGGGAGAAGTAACGTGGCTGGATATTGTAGATTAAGAAAGTGATTGACACAGCTCTCCTCTCCTGGAGTCGGGAAGAGTAGCTTGAATACACTGTCATTCCATCATACCTTTCACTTAAGGATTTCAAGGCTCTGTTATAGTTACTTCTCAGAATCTCTCTGCAAAGCAGACTTCTGTTATCTTCTCAATTTTACAGATAAGAAAAACAAAAGCAAAGAAACAAGGAGGGTCACCAGCAAACAGTAACCAAGCGGGAATAAAACTTTGAGGCCTTGTATTTAGATTATTAAGTTGCTCTCTCATTGTGTGTGATTTCAGAGTCTCTGATATCTATGCTAGACAAATGTCAGGCTCTATTTAATCTGTGCCTACATCTCAGGGAGAACAGAACATCTCTGATTTGTTTTTCAACCACAACTCTATAATTCTACAGTATCTTAGAGCTGCTATATTTATCCTAGTTTATCTTTCTTGTCCAGGACTCTGTAAGAGTTAGTAAAAAGGGGCCAGCACGGTGTTGTAGTGGTTAAGTATCCATGCTTTGCTTCAGTGGCCTGTGCTTTGCAGGTTCAGATATTGGGCGCGGACCTACACACCACTCATCAAGCCATGCTGTGGCAGTCTCCCATATATAAAATAGAGGAAGACAGACACAGATATTAGCTCAGGGCCAATCTCCCTCAGCAAAAAGAGGAAGATTGGCAATGGACATTAGCTCATGGCCAATCTCCCTCATCAAAAAAAAAAGAGGTAGTAAAGAAAATTAAATTACAATACTTGGAGGGAGGTTGTAAATGTAGCAGGTCATATTTTTGCATTTGAACATTATCTTCAGTCACTTAGTTAAGACATCCCTCACCCCTACTCCAATGGTAGTTCTGAGAAGATCTTGTGGGACAGGATGGCTAGCTAAGGTTAAGAAAACACAAATGCATATTAATACATGTACATTTACTTTTAAATAAACTCACTTCATGAAAATTTACAAAAAGCAAAGTTGATTCATCTGCCATCCACATCTATAGTAAGGTTTGTTTTGGAATATATATGTTAGAAGGCAACATGTACTGGAAAACTGTGATCTCACCAAAGACAATTAGACAATGTACAGACTAAGAAATAAAAGAGGAGTTCTGAAAGCCATAAATATTAAGTCAGGCAAGAAATAAACTCCAATGGCAGAAGATAGGAGGGGGAAGTGGGTGATCAGGAACATTCCAAAGTCACAGTAATGTTGTGAAAGCATTTCTGGATATTTAACAGCCAACACACAAAGGGCCTGGCCACTATTCTAACACTTTTGCGCTAGAGGTTTTCAACTCTATTAGAAGACTTTCAGTAGAAACCACTTCAATTTTAAAGATGAAATGAGTCGGCAAAATTTGTTTCCTTGAAATGCACCTATTCCAAACAGCAAGCAATGCTTTTTTCCTCCCTTTTTTGTATGATACATGTAATAAAGCCCAAATTAAATTGAAGGTTTAATTTCATTTGGAACAGACACTGAACATACAGGCCTGATTCCCCAACTGCATACACTCTGATTTAGGGAAATAGCGTAGGACATAATTCATCTCTTACCTCCTTGATAATTCGGTCAAAGGAAGATGATGCTTCTTTCTGTACATTTCCAGGTCCTGACTCCTGGAAATCAAAGCGAAAGAAGACAGGTATCTTGATGGTTTTAAACAGAACTGTTCAAACTGGTTGCCACCCTGTATGCAACACACACTGAGATGAAAGGGAAATAGACTGCTTGTCCCTGCTCCTCAAGAGGACCGAAGAGCAATAACAACTCGCAAGGGAAAGGGCCCGTGCATACAAATCGGCTCCAACATACCTCAACTTTGTCACACTCCTGGTAATGCTAAAAAGGAAGAGAAAAGAAAAGAAAGGATGATTAGGGCTATCATAGTGTCATTGAGAGAGGACGTAAAATGAAAACTCTACTGGTAGAAAGTAAAATAGTTGCTTTTTTTTTTTTTTTTTTTGCTGCAAATCTTCAAGTAATTTCTATGTCTAATTAACTGGAAATACGTCTCTAAGATGATCTTGTTGCTGAGTTTAACATATTGCTCAGCTGGAGGAACAAGCAAATGCGCATGAAAACTCTTATCTGAAAGAAGAAAAAGGAAAACAAAACAAAAATCCAAGAACATTATTTGCTGAACATATACATTTAACAGAAAATAAGTTGGTAAAAATATAGCCAAAGGGCCAGCCCCGTGGCTTAGCGGTTAAGTGAGCGCGCTCCACTGCTGGCGACCAGGGTTCGGATCCCGGGCGCGCACCGACGCACCGCTTCTCCGGCCATGCTGAGGCCGCGTCCCACATACAGCAACTACAAGGATGTGCAGCTATGACATGCAACTATCTACTGGGGCTTTGAGGGGAAAAATAAATAAATAAATAAATAAAATCTTTAAAAAAAAAAAAAAAATAGCCAAGGACTAAGGCTATGGCAAAAGCCGGACCAATACCAAATTAGGGCAAGACTCTGTCTTCACTGTACAAAAGAACAGAGAATTGGTGCTGAGTCTGAATAGCTGAAATCACCTCACTTTTCCTTTTGTATCTGACTGTTTCTAAAACAAGCAAGAGAGAGGATTTTTTTCTCTTCTAGAGAAGAGAACATGAATACCGCCAGAGCTCAGAAGAGGAAATATATTTGTGGGATATTTCAGAAACAGAAGATGGGCTGGGTGAAATAAAAGAAACAGACAACTGAGTTCCTAGTCACACCAGATTAAAAAAACAGATAATATTTTCTTTTGTAAAAGAATTATGTTTCAAAAAAATTCAAAAAATCAGAGGCAAGAGAACAAACATCAAGATTAAGCAAAATGATGTTTTTTGGTCAAATTCCAGGTCTCTGGCTAGAATTAATTCTAATAGTTTCAGGCATCTTTAAAAATTCTCAGTCATTTCTAGACTTCGCTTTTTATTCCATTAGTAAAATTTTCTACCTGTCTCTTCTAAATTATTCTGAACAGATTTCCATTTAATTCTTGTTCAGATATATAGAACTCTTTCTTATAAAGGTTAACAGTTTCATCCGCCCTGAATTTGTCTTTCTTGACTGTATAAGCTGATTTTGATACTAAGTATAGTACCAATCCTCTGTTATAGTTCATTGGCTACATGTGAAACACACAGTCAGGGTGTCTGGTTACCTCAAACTTGTCTTACTTTTTCTTTACATAAAGGGACTTGGTCTTAAGCGGTAATTTCACTTTTGCTCTAAGTCTAAACATAAAGCTGTTTGACTAGATGACAACTGCCTTCATATATGTAAATCTCACTTAGGAAACAGCAACACTTTCTCTGAGCCCAGAGTAGCGTGTGGCTGGAAACGAAAGAGTAGAATCAATCCACCAAAAACATCAGCCCATTAAGCCTCCATCACTGACCACGGACCACGCAAAGCGGTGCTTCTAAATTCAGTCCCCAGGCGTGACAACAAGAGTAAGTGTAAAGAACAACAAAATGACTGAAGGGTGAAACAGCTTCCAGGTGACAAACTGTCTGGAAAACCTCTCCAGTTCAAATCAACGAAGACTGAAGAGAATTTAAAACCAATTAGATCATGAAATTGTTTAACAAAATCATGATTTGCTCATCAGATGATAAAACTTTAGAATTAGAGGCAACGTTGAAGGCTAAAAAAGTACATGGAGGGTTGTTCCAAATACTATTTAAGTAAGCAGCTGGCAAACGTTTGGAATTTAGCACACCTGATATATTACCTGATATAATATGAAAATATTATATGGATTTGGTTAGCATACCCTGGTACATTTTTTGAGTTACAGCACTAACATACGCTTGATGCCAGTAGGAGACAGAATAATGAACTAGAAAACCCGTGAGTTTCATATTCTCAACCACACTCATGCTGAACAACCTTCTCATGGACTGTTCCAAATGGTACAGAATTTGCATTCATAACACCTTTATAAATATAGCAAAGGGCAATGCTGTGTGACCTACATTGTAATTGGTGCAACGGAGAAATAAGTACAATCAAAATTATAAGCTTTACTACATGAAGTTCAAAGAAGCTGGCAAAACAAAAAGATCACTAAGAAAGAAATGTAACGATGTTTGGTTTTTTTTTTTTAGAGTGAAATAAATGCTTAGAAACTTTATTTTTACTACTGAACTACAGACCACATTAAGACCAGCTCTTTCTTATTTATTTATTTTTTTTTGTGAGGAAGATCAGCCCTGAGCTAACATCCATGCTAATCCTCCTCTTTTTGCTGAGGAAGACAGGCTCTAAGCTAACATCTATTGCCAATCCTCCTCCCTTTTTTTTCCCCCCCAAAGCCCCAGTAGATAGTTGTATGTCATAGTTGCACGTCCTTCTAGTTGCTGTATGTGGGACGCGGCCTCAGCATGGCCGGAGAAGCGGTGCGTCGGTGTGCGCCGGGGATCCGAACCCAGGCTGCCAGTAGCGGAGCGCATGCACTTAACCGCTAAGCCACGGGGCCCGCCCCTGTAACGATGTTTTTAAAAACATTTTACGAAACATCTCAAACGCACAGAAAATAATTCACCTATGTATCTACCAACAAGGTTAAATAAATGTTAACACTTTGCCCTTTTGCTTAAGATCTCTTGCCTTCTTAGAATAAAATTCCACACATACAGCTAAAGTTCCACCCCTCATCTCTTCCCCTCTTCCCAAAAGTAACCATTACCCTGCAGGTCATGTATACTCTGGTGAGGTTTTTTTAAAAAAAAACTTTTAAATTTATACAATATAACACATGTACAGAACCAGTACACAAAATACAAATGTACAATGTAATAAATGATTAAAAGGCAAACAGCCATGATCCAGGTCAAAGAAAATCATTTCCATTACCCCAGAACCCCACGCATGGTCCCCCTTTCTCTCCCCACAAATAACCACTGTCCTGACTTTTATGTTTATCTTGTTAAGTTTTTTAAAAAAATAAGTTTGTAACAGAAAAGATTTTACTAGAAATAACACTAGAAACAAGAGGAAAATAACTAAAGAAATATGTATGTTTTAATTAGCTTCCTTCCTCCTTCAAAGAAATAAAATGAGCAACAGGAGATCAAATAAGTGTATTTAACTTCTGCTCAGAACAACTGGCTCAGAGGAAGAAGGTTGTGTAGATCAAAATTGATTACTTCATTTTATACAAATTCCCCTTGCTTCCCAGGAAAGCATTAAGAATGGGTATTTCAAGTTAATGTTTTTCAAGAGGAAGAAAGGCCATGGTTATAAATATATCTTCGAAATTGCTCTTCATCAGTAGAACAAACTGCGCGTAAAAGGTAATCTAAATCTATGGGAAGATTAATTGATTTTCTTCTTACCTGTACAACTTTACCATGGACCACAGTTCCAAGGACTCCGGAACACAGTCTTGGAGTTAAGCCTGTGAACAACCCACGCTTCCCATCGATGCTCGCGATGTGCTGGGCTACGAACACAAGTCAGAGATTTAAATTCCAGTTGAAAGAAATGGTTACACAGAATTTCAAGGAAACACGCTTTCTACATAACTTCTTTCGGTAACTCCTGCCTATCACAGTCTTCAATGTCGTCTACTTCCAAATAAATCAAAGACAACTTACCATAACTAAAGAGACCAGGAAGCTGACATACTTGCCGCCCAAAAATATTTCGTCCTATTGTTGGAGGAAGAGGCTCATATCCCACCTTTAAAAACAAGAGAATATATCAATACTAAGCAATATTCCCATGATTGCCTTGGTTGCAAGGTCTTGAATAAAGAACAAATTAGGGTTATAATTTTTAACACAAGTTAAAATGTGGTGTTTGGGGCCGGCCCTGTGGCTTAGCGGTTAAGTGCGTGCACTCCACTACTGGAGGCCTGGGTTCGGATCCCGGGCGCACACTGACGCACTGCTTCTCCAGCCATGCTGAGGCCGCGTCCCACATACAGCAACTAGAAGGATGTGCAACTATGACATACAACTATCCACTGGGGCTTTGGGGGGAGAAAAAAAAGGAGGAGGAGGATTGGCAATAGATATTAGCTCAGGGCCAGTCTTCCTCAGCAGAAAGAGGAGGATTGGCATGGATGTTAGCTCAGGGCTGATCTTCCTCACAAAAAAAATAAAATAAAATAAAAATAAAAAAATAAAATGTGGTGTTTGTTTTCCAAGGCAACGACGAAGTATCATCCTTGTCAGTTTTTTATTCTGTCAATTGATAAGACTGGTTTCAATAAACTCCAAGTTTCCGTTTGGTTTGAATTCTACAAAGTATACCACATAGTGGAGATAGACTAATAGCTAACTGAAAATAAAATAAGGGAACTTTTGTGTTAGGAAAGCTACCATTTACTGAGGAGGTTCAAAAATATTTTCTAAAGAAAATCTAGTGCATTTTTTATATTTGGACAAAATGTGAAGACTCAGCCAGCACCAACTTCATGTTTGGTTAGCAAGACAAAACACTCAAAGGGACAAATGCAGATACAGCTGGATAATTCACTTGAGAAATAATTACAAGCGAAGTCCATGTTAAACGAGCAGTCATTAACAATCTAATGAAGGCCATTTTACAGTTAACGATCATCTTATTTCTACAATATATTTAGGATTTTTAGTGCTAAAGGGATACTTGAGAGAATGAATGCTGTAAGACGTGGTTTTGACTCTCTCTTGCTCTGATTATTAACCTGCTCAATGAAATAACTCCTGACTGAGCTCCGTGCATGTGAAGTGTTAGCATGCAAATATTTTTAAAACTGAGTATTTGGGAATTTCACCAAAACCCCTGAGACACTTGGCAACATAAGATGTTGTATAATCAGGATTAAGGATATCCAAGTTTTTGAGGCAAGAGCTCTGAATGACACTAGGAGAGCCTGCCTCCTGGAGAAGTACTGAGTAATGGGCTCATTTACTGCAAAATGCTGCCATCTTGGATACTATCTAGCTACTCATGTGCCAGTTCTGTTTTAGACATCATAGTACGTTTCAATCAAAGTCTGTGTTCTTGGTTCAAATAACTCATTTTATAAGAAGGCTTTTACACGTAGAATCTGAATCTACACCAGTCAACTCAGCAACACATAATTTGGATTAGCATCAACTCAAGAATAAGACACGGGGCCCTCCCTAGTGTCTTGCATATGTTTGACAGAAAGTTAGATGGTGAGGACAGGGATTCTAAAAACTGCTCCCTTCCTTGGCCACAAGGCATGATGCAATTATGTCAACTCTCAACAAAGGTTTAAAAAATGAATGACCTGTCCATCACGGGGAAATTTAGCAAGGCAACAGAAAATACTATCTAATAGTCTATCATCTGCTAAAACCCGGCCTACTCGCCTGTGAATATAAAATACCACTTAAGAATTATGTCACAGTAGAAGAGAAACTAACATATATGCTTCCACTCGCTAAAACTCTTTCAGCTGAACTGATTCCCAGCTCAGACAGATGTGATTTTCACTGTCAGGAGGTGCTGCTGGAGAGCGCTCAGTGGATCCCCAGGAATCTGACTCAGCGACCACTTCATTATCACATCTGAATGAGCTCCTTGTGTTTATCTGGGTATCTAGTGCTAAAATCTCGGAACAGAATAGCAGCTGTAACAGTAGCAAAAAAGAGAAAAAAAAAAAAGCTAATAAAATGTTGGCTCCCCTCTAATTTCAAATTTGTCTTCACCAGATTTCATGTCTTGCGTTTGCGGCGGGGGAAGAGAGATGAATGCTAATTTCAGGGGCGGGTGGGGAAGCCCTCGGTGGCGACCGGCCAGGATCTACCTCAGGGAAGAAAAAACAAAGTTCAGAGGAGCCACCGGGCAGGGCAGGGCAGGGCGGCGGTTGGCTAGGGAAAGGAGCGGGCCTCGCCGCCCGGAGAGGAGGCGAGAGCTCGGGAAGGGCCGGGGGCGGTGGAAGCCGTCCCTGCGGGGGAGGACGGGACAGCAGAGGAGCAGCATCTCGGGAGACCGAAGGCCCGGGAAGGCTGGAGCCGATCCCCAGGCGCCCCCGGCAGCGGCGAGCGAACAGGGCGCCGGGCGGGGAAGCGAACGGCGACGACTCATACCTGGATGAGCACCTTCACGTACATGAGCGGCTGGGACAGGATGGTGAGACCGGAGCCCAGGAGCACCTGACTGGCCGCGTCCGCCATGATGGCACCCGCGGACGGACAGACAGATGGAGCCACCAAGTGACCGAGCCGGTCCGGGATCACGTGCCAGGGCCGCCGGCTCACTGGCCCGCCCGCGGCGCGCGCGCACGCACGCACCGGCGCGCGCCTCCCCGCCCCGTCCCCGCCCACCGCCCCGCCCCGAGAAACGGCAGGCGCTCGCGAGCCGGCGCAGGGGGCGGGGCGGGGCTTACGGGCCAGGGGCGCATGCGCTTTGTAGGGATCGCGCCCTGCCTCAGGCACGGCGGTTTCTCCTGCGCTTGCGCAGCTCGGAAGCGCCCGGAAGGAGAATGGGCGTGACAATGGGGGGGTGTGACCGTGACCGCAAAGGCAAGGTCAGAGGAAGAAAAAGAATTGAAAAAGGTTCTTCGTTACGCTTTGCCTCTGCACTTGCCCTTTGGGCATCAGCAATAAAAGGTGCAAAGGGTATTCAGCGTCAGAACCATAAGCAATCTAATGGCTAATAAAAACTAGGGAAGTCTGATATCAAATAGTGCATCAGCGGCTTACTATTCATGCATTCATTCATTGAATTAATGTTACCTTCTCAGAAATGCCTTCTCTGACCTCTGTCTAAATTTACCTCCCCCTATTTCCTACCACGTCGTCCTGTAACACTTAGTGTTGTCTGAAATTTATTTATCTTTTTATCTCCTCCGCTAGAATGTGATCCCCGTGAGTTCAGGAACCAGGACAGCCTTTGTTCGCTGTATATTCAGTGCCTGGCACATACTAGATGCTCAATAATATTTATTGCATGAATGAACAATTACAGCAGTGCCCACCACGCTGCAGGCTATTAGAGGCAAAAAGACAAAGGCATCGTCCTTGCCCCTCAGCCCCCAGCTTACATGTTCTATATCAAACAACACTTAGTGTGGCAGAATGTGGCGCAGAGACTGAAGTACAGAGAGAAGACTTGCATTTGGATCGTGGCTCTCCAAATGATTCAGAAGTCATTTTATTTTCTATTTTCAGCTTTTGTGTCTAAATCTAAGTGTAACACTACTACCTACCTCTCAGGGTTATTATTGTGCATAGAATAAGATTTTTTTTTAACTGTATATTGAAATACAAATGTTCATTTTAATTAATATTGTCCTGCACTCAGTGCTAGGTGATATTGGGAGGCAGTTTACAGAGCTGGAAGGAGTGTGGACTTTGAAGTCCAGTGGACCTGGTCCAAATTCCAGCTCTATCAGTTATTAACTGGGTGACTTTGGGCTGATCCCAGGACTGCTTTGAACCTTAGACAAATGAGTATAGTCGTGTCTACTTCACACGGTTGTTGTGAAGATTGAATGAAATGGGCCGGCCCCGTGGCTTAGCGGTTAAGTGCGTGCGCTTCGCTGCTGGCGGCCTGGGTTCAGATCCCGGGCGCGCACCGACGCACCGCTTGTCTGGCCATGCTGAGGCCGCATCCCACATACAGCATCTAGAAGGATGTGCAGCTATGACATACAGCTATCTACTGGGGCTTTGGGGGGAAAAAAAAAAAAGATTGAATGAAATAATATGCCTACCCAGCTTGGCACACAAAAATATAATATCGAATTGTAGCTTTTAGAGTTGTAAGAAACTTACAAGTTGATTCTGTTTTTTTTGGTGAGGAGGATCGGCCCTGAGCTAACATCTGCCAATCCTCCTCTTTTTGCTGAGGAAGACCGGCCCTGGGCTAACATCCATGCCCATCTTCCTCCACTTTATATGGGACGCCGCCACAGCATGGCTTGCCAAGCAGTGCGTCGGTGCGCGCCTGGGATCCGAACCAGCGAACCCTGGGACGTTGCAGCGGAGCGCGCGCACTTAAAGGCTTGTGCCACCAGGCCAGCCCCTACAAGTTGATTCTAACTAAAGCCAGAAATATTTTAGACATCAATACAATTGAAGTCTAACAGCAGTGTCTAACCAGACAATGTCTGGTGTCTAACCATAGAGACCATTTAGCAAGAGGACTCTTTACTCATGGATTTGTGCATTGGTGGTGCCAACAATATCCACTGCCTCTGCCCCACTGATGCCTATGGGCGCTGAGAGGTACAGAGCCTCTTGCAGGGGTGGGTGGTTGGGGGATGAGGGTTGCTCCACTGTATCCTCCAATGGTGCAGGGTAAAAGCTGCTCATGAAGTTTTGGAGAATAATCCACAGAGAGGGAACTGAAGTCAGTAGCAGAGATAAGAGAAGTGCAAAAGGTCTAGGGCTGCTATATACAGCTGCCCAAGGTGTATACTGCACAACTCCAAAGGGTGCCGTTTACAAAGACTATGATCTGAATGAATGGTGTTCCCTGATATACTTTAATGTGGTGACCATAAGATGGGTTGTATTTGGTGACCCATATTCAAGTGGTGAGAGGAATAAGAAATATCAAAAGGGGCAGAACTAATTGGGAAGGGAAACAACTAGAACAGCACAGTGTCGCTGAAGTCAAGAGAAAGGTTTGGAAAAGGAAGGATAGTAATGTCAAAAGCTGCCAAGAGGCCAATAATAATAATGAAGCCCAGAGGAAGATGAGTGGATTTGCCAGTTACAAGACTCCTGGGCTGGGAGGCAGTCTGACCCGTGAGAGAGATCAAAGGTCCTGTAACTTTTTTCCCATTTTCCAATTCTAATTCTACCACTTGCTAGTTGACAATGACCTTGGGCAAATCGTTTAACCTCTTTGTGCTGAAGTTGGGGTGAATAAACCTTCCTTCACTGGCTCATTTTGATAAATTTCAAAAGCCACGTGGCATTCCCTCTCCCCCCTCCTCACTTTGTTTTTCTCCCTAGCCTTTATCGCCTTCCAAAGTATCATACAATTAATTTTTTTAAATTTCTCTCCACTCCCCCAACATACTAGAATGTGAGGTCCAAGACGACAGAGACTTTGTGTCTTTTTGTTCACTGCTGTATTCTCAGTGCCTAGAACGGTGCCAGGCACATAGTAGGTACTCAATAAGTATTTTTTGAAATAATGATTCCAGTGGAAACCTGGAATTTACTAGGGAGTGGATGAGTGTCACTTTTCCTTCCAGGTCTAGGCTGCTCATTGTTCCTCTGAGTTCCTTCATATTCCTCAGTTAACTATAGATGAGATTATATCTCTCACAGTACTCCCTCATATATGTTCTTTTTTAAACTGCCTTGGTCTCAACTGAAATACTCATCTGTTGTCTTAATTAGGACTTTCTGTGTGCAAGTGACATAAAATCCCACCCAAACTGGTTTGGGGTGGGGGTTAGGGGAGGAAGGGAATTTATTGACTCATGTAAGTGGATGGGCTTCAGGCATGGCTGCATCCAGGATTTTAAAGGACATTACTTAGACTGGGCCTCTCTTTGTCTCTCAGTTCTGCTTTCTTCTTTATTGATTTTATTCTCAGATACGATCACTCCTCAGGGATGACTCCTGCACCTCCCACCTTATATTGTCACAGTCCCAAGACCAGACAAAGGAGCTACTCTCAACCCAAAAGGCCCAACAAACATCCTGGGGTCTGGATTGGTTTGCATACATGCTCCTGAACTACTCACTGTGATTAGAGTGATGGGATATGCAGCTTGGCTGAGGCAGAGGCCACATGCCCTCCCTTGGAGCTCGATGGAGCTTAGTGGGGGGCCCACCAAAGTACATGATTGAAAGTGGCACAATTTCCCCCAAAGGAAAGTTGGGGTGCTGATATCAAAAGAAAGGCAAATGACCACTGGGCAGGCAAAAATAGTATTGTATTTCTTACTACGATGGTGCTATGAGAGTTAACTTAGGCCTGGACATTGGTAGGTTTTCAACAAATGTTGCTCTTTGCTCCTGTAATCAGTCAACACAGTTATTGAACCTACTTTAATACCACCACGTCATATCTTTAGAACAGGTTATGAGCCAACCCTGATGGCCTATGAGTTAAAGTTCTGTGTGCTCTGCTTCAGTGGCCTGGGTTCAGTTCCTGGTCGCGGAACCACACCATCTGTCTGTCAGTAGCCATGCCGTGGTGGTGGCTCACACTGAAGAACTAGAAGGACTTACAACTAGGATATACAACCATGTACTGGGGCTTTGGGGAGAAAAAAGAAAAAGAAAAAGAGGAAGATTGGCAACAGATGTTAGCTCAGGGCGAATCCTTCCCTGCAAAAAAAAAAACAAAGAACAAGTTACAATTTCCAGTGCTGCTTCACATACGTGATTATCTCATTTGATTGTCTTCACAACCTTTTGAAGAGAGCTGGCAAGGGATCATCTCTGTTTTCAAAGATGGGAAGACAACTTCAGAGAGGTTAGCCACTCTACCAAGTCACACGGCTAGTAGGTTGTGGTCTTACAACTAGAAATACAACTCCCAACACAGTGTTGGGAACTGAATTTCATATCACATGAGTCCTGAAGAAGGTACAATCCAGTTAGAGACAGAGAGCTAAGATCGATGAAACTGTTGAGGACTGACTTTATCATAAATGCATAAGGAAAGCAAAGAACGGAGAAATCTGTGAGAGCAGATTTAGATCTGAGCAGGCTTCTTAAAGGAAATAGAAACTGAACTAAGGTTTGAAGCAGAGCAAATTCATTCATTCATTCCTTCACTCTCTCATTAAACGAATAGTTTTTGAGAGCCTTCATCTGTTGCTGAATCCTGGCTGGGGAAAACGGGAGGGGCAGTGCTTGAGGAGGCCAGGAGCATGATTTCAAGGGAAGGAAATCTGTGTAGCAGGGAGGGTTGGAATCGAGGTAGGATAGGTGAGGGAGGAAGGTCCTGGAAATTTTGATTGTGAGGCCATAGGAAGCCCTATAGCTTTTTATTTTTTTTATTTTTATTATTTTTTTTGTGTGTGAGGAAGATCGGCCCTGAGCTAACATCTGCCAATCCTCCTCTTTTTGCTGAGGAAGACCGGCCCTGGGCTAACATCTATGCCCATCCTCCTCCACTTTATATGGGACGCCGCCACTGCATGGTTTGACAAGCAGTGCGTCGGTGCACGCCCGGGATCCGAACCAGCGAACCCGGGGCCGCCACAGCGGAGCGCGCGCACTTAACCACTTGCACCACCAGGCCGGCCCCCCTATAGCTTTTTAAACAGGGAACAGACAGTAGAAATGGGAAGGCCACTTGGCTGTGAGTCAGAAACCCAGAAGTGCTGCTCTTATTTGCTTTATGACCTTGGGTTCATGCCCCTCTCCAGGTTTGAGTTTCCCCATCTGATAGACGAGGGAGGCTAAGGAGCTCAAGTGTGCCATGCAGGTGAAGATCCCTGTGTCTCCGTGGCTTCAGCAGAAGACAAGTCCTGGGCTTGTGACAGGGATGAACTGGACAGCCAAGATGCCATCTTGCTTCCTTCCTGCCACCACCCTCATCTACGTGCCTGCTTTCCAGCCCTCCTCCTCCCTCCCCAGACAGGAGCCATCCTCTACCTCAGCTTTGATCTTGCGCTCTCTCCTTCTCTCTGTCCCTTACTCTCTTTTCTTTGGGCTTCAGGACTCTCCAGGCCTTGACATTGTACTTTCTGCCTCAGGTAACACAAATCCTGATTCGGACTGGCCTAAGTAATACAGCACATCTTTATTTTGCATTACAGGAAGACCTGAGTTCATACAGTCTTCTGAATTGGATGAATCTGTAACTCAAGGGTGTTATCAAAGACTTGGATTTTCCCATCTCTCTGCCCTTCATCTTTAGGCTGGTAACAAGATGGCTGTTGCAGCTCTGGGCTTCACATCCAACAATAACACAGTCAGAGAAAGAAGAGAGAGGGGCTCTTTTTCTATCGCTCTCTTTTTGGAGAAAGAAAACTTTTCCCAGATGCCTCCCCCAGCAGACTTCTCATGAATCATTGGATGGAAGTGGGCCACCTGCCACCCCTTGACCCAATGGTTGGCCTAGACCTGTGGTTCTCAACAGGGGATGATTTTGCCCCCCGGGGGACATTTGGCATAGCAGGGAGACATTTGGCCCCCTGGAGACATTCATAGTGCAGCTGATGAGAAATCCTGGCCTAGTCTAAGGTGTGTTATTCTTTTAAATTCTCTTAGATTTGATTTGATAATATTTTATTTGGGATTTTTGAATTGATACTCGCAAGTGAAACTGGTCTATAATTTTCTTTTCACGTGCTGGCCCTGTCATTTGGTATCAATGTTATACAATATTGATTTTTTTTAAAAAAAGAAGCTATTATTCCTTTTTTAATCCTCTAGAACAACTTGAATAGCATTGCAATGATCTCTCAAAGTTTTGGTAGAATAACTCTGTGAAACTGTCTGGGTTTGGTGCTCTTTTGGCTTTTTTGACACTATTCCCTATTTCTTTTAAAGCAATTTGTTTCAATTGTCCATCTCTTTTGATCACTTATGTCGTCTAGAAAATTATTTATTTCATCCAGATTTTCAAATTCAATTACACAGAGCTAAGCAAACTAGCCTCTTATGATTCTTTTCTATTTATGCTGAATCTGTGGTTATTTGCCATTAATCATAGCTTATTTCGTGCATTTGTTTCTTCTTTTTTCCCCTTGATTAGATCAGCCAACATTTTAATTCTTTCATTGCTTTTTTTTTTCCAAATGATCAGTATACTGTTGGACAATTTCAGTGAGAGCAAATGAAAGCTCTTGAAGTTGGCAGATAACAAAAGTTTTAATGTGAAAGATACAAAAACTAGAAAGAAGAGAGTTAGGCAGATCAACCTGACAAGATGGGAGCCCATACTCCCAGCTCAGAAAGACAGAGACCACATAGCAGCAGAGAGTAAGTGGCACTTAGAAATCCTCTCGCAGCAAAGAGAGAAAATGCTTCTGCAGCCCATCTACTACTTGGGCTTATTATACTTTAGAGATTACAAAGGTGGCCAAGCTTGCCTGTTATATAAAAGATTTTCTTTTCTTTTTTTTTTTTGTGAGGAAGACCAGCTCTGAGCTAACATCTATTGCCAATCCTCCTCCTTTTTTTTTCCCCCAAAACCCCAGTAGATAGTTGTATGTCATAGGTGCACATCCTTCTAGTTGCTGTATGTAGGACGCAGCCTCAGCATGGCCGGAGAAGTGGTGTGTTGGTGCGCGCCCGGGATCCGAACCCGGGCCGCCAGTAGCGGAGTGTGCGCACTTAACCACTAAGCCACAGGGCTGGCCCCAGATATTCTTGTTTAAGAATATGCATTTTGTAGAGGAAGATGGAACACTTCCTAAATCATTCTACGAGGCCAACATCACTCTGATACCAAAGCCAGACAAAGACAATACAAAGACAGAAAATGACAGGCCAATGTCGCTGATGAACATAGATGCAAAAATCCTCAACAAAATATTGGCAAACCGAATATAGCAATACATTAAAAAGATCATACACCATGATCAAGTGGGATTTATACCAGGGACGCAGGGATGGTTCAACATCCGCAAATCAATCAACGTGATACATCACATCAACAAAACAAAGAATAAAAACCACATGGTCATCTCAATAGACACAGAGAAGGCATTTGACAAGATACAACATCCATTTATGATAAAAATTCTCAACAAAATGGGAATAGAAGGAAAGTACCTCAACATAATAAGGGCTATTTATGACAAACCCACAGCCAACATCATACTCAATGCAGAAAGACTGAAAGCCATTCCTCTGAGAACAGGAATGAGACAGGGCTGCCCACTCTCACCACTCTTGTTCAACATAGTACTGGAGGTTTTGGCCAGAGCAATTAGGCAAGAAAAAGGAATAAAAGGAATCCAAATAGGTAACGAAGAAGTGAAACTCTCACTATTTGCAGATGACATGATTGTATATATAGAAAACCCTAAAGAATCTGTTGGAAAACTATTAGAAATAATCAACAACTACAGCAAAGTTGCAGGGTACAAAATCAATCTACAATAATTAGTTGCATTTCTGTATGCTAATAATGAACTAACAGAAAGAGAGCTCAAAAAGATAATACCATTTACAATTGCATCAAAAAGAATAAAATACCTAGGAATAAATCTTACCAAGGAGGTGAATGACCTATACAGTGAGAACTACGAGACATTATTGAAAGAAATCGATGATGACATAAAGAAATGGAAAGATATCCAATGCACGTGGATTGGAAGAATAAACATAGTTAAAATGTCTATATTACCTAAAGCAATCTACAGATTCAATGCAATCTCAATCAGAATCCCAATGACATTCTTCACAGAAATAGAAAAAAGAATACTAAAATTCATATGGGGCAACAAAAGACCCTGAATAGCTAAAGCAATCCTGAAAAAAAAGAACAAAGCAGGAGGCATCACAATCCCTGACTTCAAAACATACTACAAAGCAATAGTAATCAAAACAGCATGGTACTGGTATAAAAACAGACACACAGATCAATGGAACAGAATTGAAAGCCCAGAAATAAAACCACACGCATATGGACAGCTAATTTTCAACAAAGGTGCTAAGAACATACAATGGAGAAAGGAAAGTCTCTTCAATAAATGGTGTTGGGAAAACTGGACAGCCACATGCAAAAGAATGAAAGTGGACCATCTGCTATCGCCATTCACAAAAATTAACTCAAAATGGATCAAAGACCTGAAGGTGAGACCTGAAACTATAAAACTCATAGAAGAAATATAGGCGACACACTATTTGACATTGGTCATAAAGGAATCTTTTCGGATGACATGCCTACCCAGACTAGGGAAACTAAAGAAAAAATAAACAAGTGGGACTTTATCAGATTAAAGAGCTTTTATAAGACAAATGAAACCAGAATCAAGATGAACAGACAACCCACCAGCTGGGAGAGAATATTTGCAAAACATACATCTGACAAGGGGTTGATCTCCATAATATATAAAGAACTCACACAACTGAACAACAAAAAAACAAACAACCCGATCAAAAAATGGGCAGAGGAAATGAACAGACACTTCTCCAAAGAAGATATACAGATGGCCAATAGACACATGAAAAGATGTTCAACATCACTAATCATCAGGGAAATGCAAATCAAAACAACACCAAGATATCACCTCACGCCTGTTAGAATGGCTATAATCACCAAGACAAAAAACAACAAGTGTTGGAGAGGATGTGGAGAAACAGGAACCCTCATACACAGCTGGTGGGAATGCAAACTGGTGCAGCATCTATGGAAAACCATATGGAGATTCCTCAAAAAATTAAAAATAGAGATACCCTATGACCCAGCCATCCCACTACTGGGAATCTATCCAACGAACCAGAAATCAACAATCCAAAGAGGCTTATGCACCCCTATGTTCATTGCAGCATTATTCACCATAGCCAAGAAGTGGAAGCAACCTAAGTGTCCCTCGACTGATGATTGGATTAAGAAAATGTGGTGTATATATATACAATGGAGTACTACTCAGCCATAAAAAAAGACAAAATCGTCCCATTTGCAACAACGTGGATGGGCCTGGAGTATATTATGTTAAGTGAAATAAGCCAGAAAGAAAAAGACAAACACTGTATGATCTCACTCATATGTGGAATATAAACCAACACATGGACAGAGAAAACTGTATTGTGGTTACCAGGGGCAATGGGGGTGGGTGGTGGGCACAAGGGGTGAAGGGAGACATATATATGGTGATGGACAAACAAAAATGTACAACCCAAAATTTCACAATGTTAAAAACTATTAAAACATCAATAAAAAAAAAAAGAATATGGATTTTGGGGCCAGCCTGGTGGCATATTGGTTAAGTGTGCACGCTCTGCTGCGGCGGCCCGGGGTTTGCAGGTTCAGATCCCGGGTGTGCACTGAGGTACCAGTTGTCAAGCCATGCTGTGGTGGCGTCCCATATAAAGTAGAGGAAGATGGGCACAATGTTAGCCCAGGGCCAATCTTCCTCAGCAAAAAGAGGAGGATTGGTGACAGATGGTACCTCAGGGCTAATCTTCCTCACACACACAAAAATATATGCGTTTTGTCCTTTACTCCCTTGCCCATCCTTGGCCACTGGCCCAGTAGAGGCTCATGAAATTGAAGAAATGCCTTGGACTCCCTGCCAGGTTATGAAGAACTCATTACAGTTCAACTAGCTCTCAGATGTATTGACTCCTTTCTGTTTCTCTCCTACTTAATCATTTTCTATTTCTATCTCTATTTCTAACTCCGTCTGCTTTCCTTGACCTTATTTGGTTGTGTTGTTTCTAACTTCTTAAGTTAGATGCTATATTCATTTTCTGTTGCTGCCCTAACAAATCGCCATGAACCTAGTGGCTTTAAACAACACAAACTTATTATCTCACAGTTCTGCAGGTCAGAAGTCCAGTAGGCTTGGGGCTGGTCTGGTGGCGCGAGTGGTTAAGTGCACGCGCTCTGCTGCGGCGGCCCGGGGTTCACAGGTCCCGATCCCGGGCGCACACTGACGCACTGCTTGTCGAGCCATGCTGTGGCGGCGTCCCATATAAAGTGGAGGAAGATCAGCACAGATAGTAGCCCAGGGCCAGTCTTCTTCAGAAAAAAGAGGAGGATTGGCATCAGATATTAGCTCAGGGCTGATCTTCCTCACAAAAAAAAAAAAAAAAAGTCCAGTAGGCTTGGCTGATTTCTCAGCTCTGGGTTCCACAAGGCTGACATCAAGGTGTTGGCCCACTGGGGTTCTTATCTGGAGGCTCTGGGGGAGAGTCTGCTTCCAGCCTCATTGAGGTTGTTGGCAGAATTCAGGTTCAGCCCCATATGGTTATAGGACTGAGGTTCCTGTTTCCTTGCTGGCGGTTGGCCAGGGGTTCTCAGCTTCTAGAGGCTGCTAACATTCCCTGACTCAGGGCCCCTTCCTCCATCTTCAAAGCCAGCAATGATGGGTCAAGTCTTTCTCACGCTTCAAATATCTCTTCCTCCTCTTCTCCTAATCTCTTTTGCTTCTTCTTCTATCTCATCTCTCTGATGAACTCACCTTCCTCTTCTGCTTTTAAGATTTTATGTGATGACACCGGGCCTACCTGGATAATCCAGAATAATCTGCCTACTTTAAAGTCAGCTGAATGGGCCAGCCCTGTGGCTTGGTGGTTAAGTGCGCGCGCTGCGATGCTGGCGGCCCGGGTTCGGATCCCGGGTGCGCATCGAGGCACCACTTCTCCGTTCATCCTGAGGCCGAGTCCCACATACAGCAACTAGAAGGATGTGCAGCTACGACACACAACTATCCACTGGGGCTTTGGGGGGAAAAAATAAAATAAATAAAATCTTTAAAAAAAAAATAAATAAAGTCAGCTGATTAGTAACCTTAATTCCATCTGCAAAATCCTCTCATAGCAGTACCTAGATTAGTGTTTGATTGAATAACTAGAAGACAGAAGACGGGAATTTTGGGGAGACCTTTAGAATTCTGCCTACTACAGATGCTTACTTCATCCATTGTTACCCGTTCTTGTTCATTACTCTAAGTATTTAAGTAGGAATTTCCATCTGAGCACTGCTTTAACTCATAGATTCTCATGTGTTCTTCAATAGTTAGCAATTTGGGTTTTGATTTCCTCTTTGACCAAAGATATGTTTGAGAGAGTTTTTTGATTTCTCAGTGGCAGTTTTCATTTTTACTTCCCAGATAATATTATTCCTTACTAGTTTTATGTTCAGAGAAGGTTGTCTTTTCTCTTTTGACTTTTTTGGAATTTTACTTATAAATTTATTTACTTGCTTTGTGGCTTAATATATGAGTGATTTTTGTGAGTGTTCCATGATCATTTGCAAAGGACGTGCATTTTCTATTTCAGGTTTTAGTGGTGTGTGTGTGTGTGTGTGTGTTTTTTTTTTTAAGATTTTATTTATTCATTTTTTTCCCCCCAAAGCCCCAGCAGATAGTTGTATGTCATAGGTTCACATCCTTCTAGTTGCTGTACGTGGGACTCGGCCTCGCGCTGGACGGAGAAGTGGTGCCTTGGGGCGCGCCCGGGATCCGAACCCGGGCCGCCAGCATCAGAGCGCGCGCACTTAACCGCTAAGCCACAGAGCCGGTCCTGTGTGTGTGTTTTAAGTTAGCTTTTATTCACTTGATCAAAGAAAGGTGAAATAAAATCGTCAATGTTAGTGTATATCTGTCTAATTCTCCTTGTATTTCTAGTAATTTCCTCTTTATGACTGTTGATACAATGTTACTTGGTTTACAGACTTTGTAACTATTAGAGCTTCATTGTATATTACACCCTTTCAGATAGTTTGTCTTGCTAAATGCTTTTGGCTTGAATTCTCTCTTATCTGATACTTAGATTATGGCCCCTCATTTCTCTCTGTTTGCATTTGCTTGGTGCTCCGCTGCCCTTTCTTTCATTTTAAGTCTTTCTTAGTTACTTTGTTTTAGATGTGTCTCTTGTTTATGCCATATAAGCGGTATGTTTTGTTTTGTGATTCCATCTGAAACTCTATTTTCTTTTAATAGATGAATTTAGCCAATTTATATTTCTTTCTTTTTTTTTTTTTTTTCTGTGAGGAAGATCAGCCCTGAGCTAACATCCATGCCAATCCTCCTCTTTTTGCTGAGGAAGACCAGCCCTGAGCTAACATCTATTGCCAATCTTCATCCTTTTTTTTTTTTTCCCTTTTTCTCCCCAAAGTCCTGGTAGATAGTTGTATGTCATAGTTGCACATCCTTCTAGTTGCTGTATGTGGGATGCCACCTCAGCACAGCCCGACAAGCGGTGAGTCGGTTCGCTCCGGGGATCCGAACCCAGGTCACCAGTAACGGAGCACGTGCACTTAACCACTAAGCCATGGGGCTGGCCCCCTATATTTCTTGATATGAAAAATATGTTTGGTCATGGTTCTGTTACTATACTTTACAAAATTTTTTAATAATATTTTTAAGTGCTTAAAATTTTTAAAATAACTTTTTGTTGATAGCTTAAAAACAAAATTTTACTATATGATCTATTTGCTTTGTGAGTGTGTGTGGGTAGATTTGAAAGGTTTCTATTTTATTTTATTTATTTATTTATTTTTATAATTTTATTTATTTATTTATTTATTTATTTTTTATCCCCCAAAGCCCCAGTAGATAGTTGTATGTCATAGCTGCACATCCTTCTAGTTGCTGTATGTGGGACGTGGCCTCAGCATGGCTGGAGAAGCGGTGCGTCGGTGCGTGCCCGGGATCCGAATCCGGGCCGCCAGCAGCGGAGCGCATGCACTTAACTGCTAAGCCACGGGCTGGCCCGAAATGTTTCTATTTTAAATACAGTGGTTCTTTTTGTAAACACAACTTTATATACTATACCTTCTTCTGTCTTTATTAGACATTATCTATTGATTCTCTACTCTGAGCAGTGTTGAAATAAATTTACATTCACTTCTTTTTTTTTTTTTTTTAATAATTTTATTTATTTATTTATTTTCCCCCCGAAGCCCCGGTAGATAGTTGTATGTCATAGCTGCACATCCTTCTAGTTGCTGTATGTGGGACACGGCCTCAGCATGGCTGGAGAAGCGGTGTGTCGGTACGCGCCGGGGATCCGAACCCGGGCCGCCAGCAGCGGAGCGCACGCACTTAACCGCTAAGCCACGGGGCCGGCCCTACATTCACTTCTTTCCCGCTCCCATCTCCATTATCTTCCCACCTTCCAGGTTTGACATAATTGTATTATTGTATTCCATAGTGTTTACACGTAGTGTCCGTAGTGTTGTATTCCATAGTTTTACATTTATATCTTTAAATATATTTATACTTCTATTACTTGATTTATCAACTTTTCATTTCTTTTTATGAAATCAGCATGGTCATACTGCTTTTCACTTTTACTCCTTCTCTCTCAACTATTATAATAAGTATAATTTATGTGTTGCTAGGTTTATAATATTTTCCTTCCATTATACAATAATAAGTAAAATAAAATAATAAACTTTAAAAAGTCCCAGGCCTTGAATAAAATAAAATGGCTTTAATACTCTCTATGAGTCCTTTCAGTGTGGTTGTCTCTATTCATCTCTTGGTTGACTAAAGCTCATCTTCTAGTAGCTTTTTCAAAAAGGATCATGGAAAATATATTCCTTCAATGTATGCATATTAAAATTTTTTATCTTTTTGCTAGAAGACTTAATTTAGCCTTGAATTTCAATAACTTTACTAAGGCATGACTTAGTGCAGTTTTAGTTTTGTTTTTGTTGTTAACTTTTCTGAGACAAGGTGTGATCTTTCAATATGCAAATGTAAGAATATTTTTCTTTTTTTTTTAAAGATTTTATTTATTTATTTTCCCCCCAAAGCCCCAGTAGATAGTTGTATGTCATAACTGCACAACCTTCTAGTTGCTGTATGTGGGACTCGGCCTCAGCATGGCCAGAGAAGCAGTGCCTCCGTGCACGCCCAGGATCCGAACCCGGGCCGCCAGCAGCAGAGCTCACCCACTTAACTGCTAAGCCACGGGGCCGGCCCAAGATTATTTTTCTTATGTCGGGAAGATTGATTGAGTTATCTCTTCTCTTTAAAATTTAATATTACATTTTTAATAGATATTATATTTACATAATTCAAAAATAAAAACAAACACGAAAGATGAAGACCGAAAGATGAAGAAAGCAGGTTATAAAACAGTATATACATTATGATCTCATTTTAGCAAAAAAAATATTTTTTTAAAGAGAAAAAGATCTGGAAAGATTAAAAACTGAAATGTTAACTATGATCGTCTCTGCGTGATGCGAATATTGTGTTTTTATTTCTTTATTTTTGCTTAACTAGTTCTCTAATTGTCTGTAATAGACCTATATTGTTTTTACAATAATAAAAGCTAAAAAATATCAAACGATTTTATTAGTTTCTTATTTATTCTCTCAGTGTTTCTTTGCATAAACACAAGCAAATGCAAACATATTCATATTCCATTCTTTCTTACACAAAATGTAGCATTTTATCATATGCACTGTTTTTCATCTTAATTTTTTATTTGAAAACATATTCTGTAGAATATGCTAGGCCATAAAATGAGTCTCAATAAATTTAAAAGGATTGAAATCATACAATGTGTAGTTTCCAAAATGGAATTAAATTAAAAATAAGAAACAAGAAGATATTTAGAAAATACCCAAATATTTGGAAATTAAATAATACACTTCTAAATAACCCATGGGTCAAAGAAGAAATGACAAAGGAAATTAGAAAATACCTTCAGCTGAATGAAAACAAAAACACAGTATATCAAAATTTATGGGATGCAGCTAATGCAGTATGTAAAGGGAAATTTATAGCTTCAAATATTTATATTAGAGAGGAAGAAAGAATTAAAATCAATAAGCTTTCGCCTCAGGAATCTAGAAAAAGAAGAGTAAATCAAATCCAAAGAAAGTAGGAGGAAGGAAATAAAGATCAGAGTGAAAACTGATCAAACAGTAAACGGAAACAAGAGAGAAAAATCAATGGAAACAAAAGTTGGTTCTTTGAAAAAGACCAACACAAATCTTTAGCTATCCAGACCATCAAAAAAAGAAAGAAGGGACAAATTACCAAAATTAGGAACGTAATAGGAGACATTAGCACAGACCCTGCAGAAATAAAAAAAGGTTATGAGGGAATATTATGAACAATTTTATGCCAACAAGTTAGATAATTTAGATGAAATGGACAGATTCCTATAAAGACACACATTATCAAAACTGATTCCAGTAGAAATAGAAAAACTGATTAGATGATAACAAGTAAGTAAACTGAATTAGTAATTAAAAATCTTTCCACAAAGAAAAACCCTGGCCCAAATAGTTTTACTTACAAGTTCTATCAAATATTTAGGAAAAAAATAATACCTATCCTTCAAAATTCTTTCCGAAATTAGTGGAAAGGAATACTTCTTAACTCGTTCTATGAAGCTTATATTACCTTGATATCAAAGCCAATGGATTCTGGCCAATGAGGCATGAGGGGAACTCCTCTCCAGGGCATGTGGGAAGGCTTTCCTGGCGTTGAAACAGACACGGAATCACCAGTGACGTCATGTGGACAGCAAGCACTCCTGGTATAATGTGATGAGAAGGGCACTTCACCTCTGTGTATTCTTTCCAAACACCTATAACCCCAGTCAAACCATGAGGAAAAACATCAGACAAACTCAATTTGAGGAACTACCTAATCGGTACTCCTCAAAACTGTCAAGGTCATGAAAAATAATGAAAGACTGAGAAACGGTCACAGACCAGAGGAAACTAAAGGGACATGACAAGGAAATGCACGTTCTGGATTGGATCCTGGGAGAGAAAAAGGACATTAAAGGAAAAACTGGTGAAATCCAAATGAAGTCTGGAGTTGAGTTCATAGCAATGTAGCAATATTTTCTTAGTTTTGACGAATGTACCACATATCATGTAAGAAGATAACGTTACGGGGAAACGGAAACTTGAGTGAGGGATATGAGGGAACTCTATCTTTGCAACTTTTCTGTAAATCAAAAATTATTCAAAATATTTAAAATATACTATTCAAAACCAAAATTAAAAGATTATTTAAAAAAAGAGAGAGAGAGACACAGGGACAGCTGTTCTCTTTCACCGGGCATTGTCAGATCTGGTGGTTTGCCTGGATCGGCTACAGCCATGCAGCCAAGTTGGACCAAGTTGGCACCGAAGGTGGCAGAGCCAGAGGACAGCGAGGCCTGGATCTCGGATGCTGCCAATGAGCTGCTGAATAAATTAACCAGACCTGGAGCTGTTCTTCCTCTGGACTTCCTGTTTATGTCAAGCAATAATTGCATTTTGTTTGAGTTTCTTTTTTCCCTCCTGTAGATTGTAGTTGAAATCATTCTAGTTAGGAAAGGCAGACAAGTAAAGGGATTGGGGCACTCAAGTGTGTCAAGTGCTGAGGTAGAAAGCTGTAGGAGGCGAAGGAAGGATGGGGGAGTTCTGCCTGGGAAACAGCATCAAGACCAGTTTGCCTAATAGGCTACTATTTGAGCTGAGTCTTTTTTTTCAATTGAGATATAATTGACGCATAACTGAGCTGAGTCTTGAAAGATGGCAGGTGTTTGCAAAGCAATGGGAGGGGCACGGAGGGAGCAGGGAGAGGCAGTTAATGTTCCAGATTCATAGGGAACAGGGGGAATTCAGAGTTGGAGGCTCAGGAGGCAGCAGGGCCATATCAGAGATGGGCTGTCCTGCAGAAGAGAGGCGCCCTGCAAGAGGACCAGCATGAGCAGATTTGCCTTGTAATGAGCTCACCTCGGCCGCTCTATCAAAGAAAGATCAGGATCCACAAGACTGGAGGCTGGGAGACCAGATTTAACAGTTTAGGAGAACAACAATAACCTGAATTAAGGGGGTGGAGAGTAGTTTGTGGATTTACTTAAGAGGCAAAGTCAATAGGATGTGTGCTCTGGATGTGGAGGTGCAGGGCAGGGGGACTCTAGCGATGCTGGGGTTATAAGCATGGTAGTGATGATGGAGGTACTGTTTATTGAGAGAGAGACTACAGAGAGAGGCTTTGGTTTAAGGAAAAGATAACAGAATAATTCCATTTGGGCACGTTGCCTTTGAGGAACAGAAGGGAACTGAGTGGAGATGGAGGGGAGACAGTTGGATCCATAGTCTGGGATGTAGGAGAGGCCTGACGCAGTGTCATCATGGCGTACAGGCGCCAAGGGTGGGCACAGCTCATGCAGGTAGGGTGCGTAGCGGGAGAAGCTCCAGATCCCGGGGACACATTCAGGGAGCTAAGTGGTGTCTCAGAAGACGAGAGGCCACATTGCATTGTGAGATGAATATTCTAGAACAGTGCTGTCCAATAGAAATATAATGCCAGGGCCGGCCCCGTGGCTTAGCGGTTAAGTGTACGCGCTCTGCTACTGGCAGCCTGGGTTCGGATCCCGGGCGCGCACCGACGCACCGCTTGTCCGGCCATGCTGAGGCCGCGTCCCACTTACAGCAACTAGAAGGATGTGCAGCTATGACATACAACTATCTACTGGGGCTTTGGGAAGGAAGAAAAAAAAGAAATATAATGCCAGCCACGTATATAATTTCAAAATTTTTAGTAGCTATATTAAAAGGTAAAAAGAAACAGGCAAAATTAATAAAATATTTTATTTCACCTGAAACATCCAAAATACTATTTCAACATATAATCAATGTAAAAATATTAATGAGATCTTTTACAGTCTTTTTTTGTACTGTCTTTGAAAGCTGGCGTGTATCTACACCTATAGCACATCTCAATTTGGACCAACTCCATTTCAAGTGCTCCATGGGCACCTGTGGTTTGTGGCTGCTGAATTGGAATGTTCTAGATTGAGGCAGACCGAAATTCAAATCCTCTCAGAGCCCCAGTTTTCTCATCTGTGAAATAGGGGCATAATAGCTATCTCCCATGTAAGGTAAAGCTCTTGACACATAGTGGGGCTACAGTAAATGGTGGCTATTATTAAGGGAGGGGAGAACTTATAGAAGGGAGCAAATGGAGACAGTAAAGAATGGAAGCTTTACGGGGACATGGACGAAGGTTCTGTGTTTTCTTGAAAGATGGGAGAGGCTTGGCCTGTTTTTAAGCTACAGAGAAGTTGCTGGTAGAGAGGGAGAATTACAGAAGAGGGAATAAAACAACGCAGAAAGTTTGAGAAGAAGTGGGGAGATGGAATTGAAGCATAGGTGAAGAGATCAGCCTTAAACTCAAAGCTGGGCATTTTTTTCTCTAAGAACGAAGGAAAGGAAGTCAGAGTGGGCAAGAGTCACGCCCACTGACCATTCCTGAGTGCTTTCTGTGTGTAGGCCACTCGACCAGGTGCCTTATGTGTGTTCTCTCATCCAATCCTCCCAACAACCCTGAAAGGTGGGTCCTGCTAGTGTTCCCATTTTACAGATGAGGAAACTAAGTCTTTGGGAGGGTAACTTGCCTAAGGTCACAAAACTAGTAGAACCAGCATTCAAACCCATTCTGTTGCCAGAGTCTAGGTTCTTCTTTTCGGTAGAATGTTCCTTATTTGGGCTTTGTCTGACGTTTCTTCGTGATTAGATTCAGGGTATGCATTTCCAACCAGAATCCCACATAAGCGGTGTGTCCTCAGGCAGCACATCAGAAGGCACATGATGTCTTTCTGCCCCTACTGGTCACTCAGTCAAGGTGTTGCCCAATTTCTCCATCATCTAGTTTCTATTTTTTCCCTTTCAACTAATAAGCAATCTGAGTGGACACACTTTAAAACCATGCAAATATCCTGCTCCTCATCGTATTTCCTCCTAAATTTAGCCTCATTGTTGATTCTTGCCTGATCCATTTTACTATGACGGTCACAAAATAATGACCCCCACTCCAGCGCTCCCTCCACATTCACCATCTGATTCTCATTCTACTTCAGCAAAAGCCCTCCTTTCTCTCCTCTCTTTCTCATCAAAACAAACTCACTGATTCCTAACTTTTCAATGGGTTATAATTTATTAATGTCCTGAATCATTTTGGTGCCTAATATCCCAGATTTGGCTGGTGGCAGCCCCTTCAAGCTGGCTCCTTTGTCCTGTGACATGCCTCCTACTTTTGTGTGTGTGTGTGTGAGGAAGATCAGCCCTGAGCTAACATCTGCCAATCCTCCTCTTTTTTGCTGAGGAAGACTGGCCCTGAGCTAACATCCGTGCCCATCTTCCTCCACTTTATATGGGACGCCGCCACAGCATGGCTTGACTAGTCGTATTTCAGTGCGTGCCCGGGATCTGAACCTGTGAACCCAGGGCCGCAGCAGAGCGCGAGCACTTAACCGCTGTGCCACCGGGCTGGCCCCACCCTGATTACATTTGATGGAGAATAGTATTAGAAAACAAGATCTCAGTGTAAAATGTGCTTATTGCTAATGGCGTGTATTTGATTTTAGGCCCTTTTAGTAGATAGAGCTGAATATACATACATATTTTTATATACACATATGAATATACACACTTACACATATTTTAGAAGTCATGAGTTCATACTAATATTTCTAATTCCAATCCATTTCCATAGGGTTTTTCCCTATTTCTCTCCATTAAATATTTGTATGCTTCTTCTTCCAGAGTGAGAACCCTGGCTCTTAACATCAACACATTTATTCATTTGCCCGATCATATAATACATTTCAAATAGTTTCAGAATCACTTTGCCAATATCGGTACATAAACAAACCTACCAAAGAGAGCCCAGAATTCATCTGCAGTTTCCTCCCTACTCCCACCCCACCAGAGCCTACTTCTTAACCATGACCTCCTACCAAAGTTGTTTGCTGGGAGGAAGATGATAGCAGGGAGGGAGCAGGGGACTTGAGGAAATGGAGAAGGTGTGAATAGCCACAGAGGGGGAAAGGTGAGGGAATTCGGTTTCAGAAGCAGAGGATAAGTGTCCCAGACTGGAGGAGATACACGAGCAGCGGCCCCGGTCCACTTAATGGCATGTTTTCCTGTAGCCATCTTGGTAGCGTGGGTGTAGGAGGAGAGAAGACAGATGGTTAGGGTGGCTGGACGGATCCAAAGTCGGGGAACTACCAGGTGGATGTGGCAGAAGGACAGAGGGTGAGGACTCTGGGGCGTTGGCAAGAAAGCGGTTGACGTAATGCACCCTGGAGTCTGGACTGAATGGAGGAGGAAGTGAAGGCAAGAAGGAGAAAGGGGAGTGATTGGAGCTTTGAGCTGGGCTGAGAAAGGGTTGTGAAGTGATTTCTGGTCACTGAATCCAACAGTCTAGGACCAGCCAGTTCGGGGGGTAGGGGGACAGATGGCTTGTACCAAACTGGGTTGGGGGAAAGACGGGAGGGGCTGTACTTTGAGCAATCAGAATCTTTATTTCCCTTAGGACCAGAGACAGAGCGAGAGAAGACCTAGCTGGCCTAGGCTGAAGAGGGAAGCTACTTCAGACACATTATTGCAACGTATGATCAATAGCTGCGAAAGTGTTCAGATAAATGTAATTTCGTAAAAATCAAGTGACCTTAGAAATCACTTCACCTGGACAGGCACTTCACTTCTAAGATCAGGAAATGAAGGTCCAGAGCCGTTAAGCAATTGTACCCCTGGCCCCCAGCCCGGGTGGGATTCAAAGGCGCTTTTTTTTTTGTGAGGAAGATCAGCCCTGAGCTAACATCCATGCCAATCCTCCTCTTTTTGCTGAGGAAGACTGGCCCTGAGCTAACATCCATGCTCATCTTCCTCCACTTTATGTGGGACGCCTGCCACAGCATGGCCTGACAAGCGGTGCGTCAGTGCGCGCCCGGGATCCGAACCCGGGCCACCAGCAGCAGAGTGCGCGCACTTAACCGCTATGCCACGGGGCCGGTCCCCAAAGGCATTTTAAATTTAAGTTGGTGGCTCTCTTTAACCTCCTAGAACGTTCTAAAGCTAGCGGAATGTCTTACTGACTGGTTTGTTTGGGTGCACTAGGCTTGGTTCTCCGCCTGGGTTTTTTTTTTTTTTTTTTTTTTTTTTAAAGATTTTATTTATTTTATTTTTCCCCCCAAAGCCCCAGTGGATAGTTGTGTGTCGTAGCTGCACATCCTTCTAGTTGCTGTATGTGGGACTCGGCCTCAGGATGAACGGAGAAGTGGTGCCTCGATGCGCACCCGGGATCCGAACCCGGGCCACCAGCATCGCAGCGCGCGCACTTAACCACCAAGCCACAGGGCCGGCCCCCCGCCTGGGTTTTAAGCACAGAGGTGGGAATGGAATCTCACATCATTGCGTTCTCCATAGTTCCCCAGTCAGTCACTGCTGAATGATGAATTTGTGGGAATAGCCAGATCTTAGGGTAGGAGTGTCAGCAGGGAGTCAGAATTTTCAAGAAGCATTACTTCTTTCTATATTCTTAGGGCTCTTCCTTTCTTTTGACCCTTATTAAGCAAGCATTGCTCTGGACATTTGGCGAATACTTCGTCACTAGAGCTTTGTCTGTAAACATACTAATTAAAACAATTCCTTGGGGCCAGCCCAGTGGCGTAGTGGTTAAGTTCACATGCTCCACTTTGGTGGTCTGGGGTTTGTGGGTTCGGATCCTGGGCACTGACCTACACACCACTCATCAAGCCATGTTGTGGCGGCATCCCACATACAAAATAGAGGAAGACTGGCACAGATGTTAGCTCAGGGCCAATCTTCCTCAAGAAAAACAAAACAAAAATACACCTTTCTGAAGCAAATTTCAGCTTGTTTCTCATAGACCACATGACTCAGTCGCACAGAGTCAAGGTGGAACCCACTTAAAGGAGAAAATAAATTCCGAGCTTCTTTTTAGTTGATCAGGCAGCATCAAGGTGAGGCAAAGGGGATAAAGATGTTGGACCTCAGCAAGCATGAACAGAGATGAGACTATCCTCCCCAGGAATATTCCACTAAGAAATGGACAGAAATGTCCCTGGTGGAATGTAGTTCAACGAAACCTAGCCATGCCGTACTGTGGTCTCTGTAGTTTAAAGGACAGAGGAGGCTTTGTAGCTTCAAAGGCATCCTGTGCAGAAGATGCCAGGTCTCTGTGCTCTGGACACATCTCTGCTATTCTAGGTAATTAAACCAGAACTAGTCTGAGAACAGCCTGGAAAATCAGAAGTTAGCAGTTCTATTTCTGCAGAGCGGAGCCTTTTGTGTGGCATTTTTGCCAATAGCTGGGATCAAATTAGGTGACAACGTAACTAAACCAGTGATCAATGGTAGTTTCAGAGTGGCCAGGTACCAACAGACCTCCAAAATTCTTGCACTATTTTAATGACAAATGGAAAAAACACTTAGAATTTCTGTTTTCAAGGAGCCTCTATGTCTATAGTATAGAGTTCCTATATTTAATGTTCCATCAAAAACTTCTGAGTCATGCGTGCTGTCATCACCTTACCTGTTTAGACTTGTTTCTACCACTTTCAAGAGGTGTTGTCACCTCTCCAAAAACAGAAAGGGGTATGCTGCCACCAGAGGGTAATAGGACCTTAGTTATGACCACGTGGTCCAAAAAGTAAGGCTTCTTAAGAAAATGTGTTCACCTCAAATCCATTTTGAATCTCAAAAACTTACTTCTATTAGTGACTATAAATTAAGTTTATAAAGAAAACAAAGTATAATGTACATTCATTATTTTTTCCCCTATATCTTAACCCTTGTTGACAACGGTTGAATATAAAGTTGATCTTGTCCTCTGACCCAATTAAAATGCTATTTCTTTCTTTTTTTTTTTTCTTGTGAGGAAGATCAGCCCTGAGCTAACATCCATGCCAATCCTCCTCTTTTTGCTGAGGAAGACCGGCCCTGAACTAACATCTATTGCCAATCCTCCTCCTTTTTCTCCCCAAAGCCCCAATAGATTGTTGTATGTCATAGTTGCACATGCTTCTAGTTGCTGTATGTGGGACGCGGCCTCAGCATGGCCGGACAAGCAGTGAGTCGGTGCGCACCCGGGATCCCAACCCAGGCCGCCAGCAGCGGAGCCCGCGCACTTAACCACTAAGCCACAGGGCTGGCTCCTAAAATGCTATTTCTTGACTTTTCCTTGATTCCATTCTCACAGTTCACTCTTAGTGATCAAGATGCTTCGGGCTGTTTCTCCTGCGGCCTGAGATTTACCATGTTCATACAGTCAGAATTAATCACCTTAGCTTGTCATTTGAAAGTTTCTAGCCAGAGTCACCACTCAGCCTCCTTCCAAAAGCAGAATGAGAAATGACAGGCACATTGGCTTCTAGATGCTGCAGCATGGAATTCCCTGTGGGGCCTTCTTCCTAATCCGAGCAGGAAAACTTGCCTCTCTTTTCTAAAGACAACAAATAGCTACTCCTTTACAGGACTGACTCTGAGCTGGGCAGGGCTCGGCACTCATTGGTCACGGCCTCTTGGAGGCTGTGCCTCGATCGCATGGGATTCTCTCCTTTTTGCCCCTTTAGTATCTTAGCATCCAAACCACATCTCTCAGGAAGCTTTCTGCTCTCAAAAAGCACTTTAAAAAAATCTGATCATGGGGGCCAGCCCGGTGGTGTAGTGGTTAAGTGCACATGCTCTGCTTCGGCGGCCCAGGGTTCGCAGGTTCAGATCCCGGGGGTGCACCGATGCACCGTTTATCAAGCCATGCTGCGGCGGTGTCCCATATAAAGTAGAGGAAGATGGTCACGGATGTTAGCCCAGGGCCAGTCTTCCTCAGCAAAAAGAGGAGGATTGGCAACAGATGTTAGCTCAGGGCCGATCTTCCTCACACACACACACACAAAAACTCATCATGTATTCTGATTTTTGATCTCCAAAATATCATCATACTGGGGTGCTTTTTATGAATTTCTTGAAAGTTATTTGGAGCAAAAACAAGTTATTTCTGAACAAACTTTCAAACAAGGTTTGCCCTCAGCAGTCTGTAACTGTTTTCGACTTGTCCTTTAAAGAGATCCTTTTAGGGACAAAAAGTGGGTTTGGGCTAGGTACTTTCTAGGTACTTAAAAGGCTGACTAATAGCTTTAGGGTGTGAGTAGGGTGTGGAGTAGGAGAAGGCCATTTGCAAGCTCCTAGGTAAAGAGCACGGGCAGATATCGTTCCTTTTATTTTTATTTTTTTATTTTATTTATTTTTTTGTGAGGAAGATCAGCCCTGAACTAACATCTGTTGCCAATCTTCCTCTTTTTGCTGAGGAAGATTGGCCCTGGGCTAACATCCGTGCCCATCTTCCTCTACTTTATATGTGGGATGCCGCCACAGCATGGGTTGATGAGCAGTACATAGGTCTGTGCCTGGGATCCGAACCTGCGAACCCTGGGCCGCCAAAGCGGAGAGCGTGAACTTAACCACTGTGCCACGGGGCTGGCCCCAACATCATTCCTTTTAAAAAGACTCACCCACTGTGTGTGTGGGGGAGGGCAGTATACGGGAACTTTGTACTATCTCCTCAATTGCTCTGTAAATCTAAAACTGTTCTCAAAATAATGTCTGTTAATTACAAAAACCACAGACACTGGGATTGTAATAAAATTTGTGTTGTCATGTGGTTCTCATCACTAGACACCCAGGTAGTGGTGGTAGCTGAAAGAGTTTAAAAGTGATAATAAAAACATACTAGGAAACTTTCAACCCAGTGTGACAAGAAGAGGGTAAAGTCAAAACAGGAGGCCTGGCATGAACTGGAGTCACCCTTCTTTAACACGACTCTAGCATGTCGACACGACAGGCGGTAGCTGGCAGATCATGCTTGGGGCTTGTGAGGGATATAAAACAAAACGTATTCACATAAGATTATGCAGTTAGCCAATCAGAGGAAACAACTGGTTAGAGAGGAAAAATTTTAATCAATGGGTTAAAAACCTTACATAACTGTGTTGAACATATGCCCCATCAAATGCCGGGTAATACATGAATTGTTTCTCTATGTGGGAACACTCTGAGCTAACCTGACAGACCACAGTCTGACTGACCGCTCATCGCTACAAAGCTTTGACACAAGACTTTCTTAACGGAGCACACTCCCAGAATGTTTTAAAACAGAGTTTGATCTCTTAAAATTGATTTGCATATAATTTTAGAGAGAATATCTATTGGTTAAAATGAGGTATATCTGTGTTGTAGTTTCACGAGCACATCAATTTCTGATGAAGTTTTTCTCTACATCATAATAAAATTTTATTCTATGAAAAAATAATTGAATTCATGAGGTACGCCTCTAGAGGGCATGCACACGGTGTAAGCACACAGTGTCAGGACACAACAGAGTATACCACAAAGGAACACAGTTCCCAATCACACAACTCCCCTCGGTACAAACATGTCAAAACACACCAGGAAGCGCCTGTGTGGCGCGGCCCATGCGCCTTAGGGGTATGTATACACGTGCAAAGACGGGTATGCCGCCATGGTGGCGCGGCCTCTCTTTGCAGCAGGATATCTGTTCCTGGACCAGGTGGGCTTCATATCCAGAGCTGGCTCTTGGCTGGGGTCTGTGCTTCTCTTCGGAGAGCACGATACTGTAAATCCGGGCTTCTCTCTCTGGGCAAACAAGACAGAAAAACTGAATCACTTTACGCTGCAATTTCTCAAGTTATAGTTAGGGTTGGGGCTGGTTTTACAAGGAGCTAATGAGAAGTAGTTGCGTTTCCCGCCAGACGTGAAGTAGCTGACGTTGTTAGAGGCGGATGTGAAACACGCATTAGCCCTGGTCCCTCAGATAGTTGAAGAAAGTTCCAGGGGCAATTTTTTTTCTTTTTTTATTGATGTCATAATAGTTTATAACATTGTGAACTTTTGGTTGTACATTATGGTTTGACAGTCACCACATAAATGCGTCTCTTCACCCCTTGTGCCCACCCACGGGAAATATTTTAATCGCCCTGAGAAGTTCAGGGACTGCATTTTACAAGCTGTCTAGAAACATTACACAACGGAAGAGAAGACCATCATCTATCAAGGTGGGAGACTGCCCTATGTCTTTCAGCTCTACTTATCTGACATGTCATGGAAATTAAATACCTACATCTCTGTTGGAGAACTAGTACACCAGAAATTTTAAGAAAATTAAGTAAAGGAAAAGGTGTGGATGGCATTCGCCCACTGTGCTGGGTTTACCTGACTCCCTGGTTACATGTTACAGCCTAACTAGCCTGCTTCAGCTGTGGGATGTGGTTTTAGCCACCCACCGCCTTGCAATGAATGCTGAAGGAGGAAAGAGGACAGCTGGCCACTTAGTCTGTCAGGACAGAGTCCTTTTTGATCCGGCTTGTTTCACTCCTCTCTCCATCGCTCTTCTGTTTCTGCTACACCAAGGCGGCTGGACTACGTGTCTTGTCACCCCTCCTCGAGGATCATCACCTTACAGGACGGGCCATGTCTGACAGTCCTCAAAGGGCCTGCACACACTAGGTTCTCCCTAAGCCACTGACGGATAAATGTGAGCATCAACCAGAGAATTCCCAAGAAGCAGACTTAGGAAGACGCACGGGCTTCAGCTTGGGAGAACTCTCCACTCTACCTAAATTAACCCAGCGGTTCTCAATCTTTGTTCCACCCGGACACACATGAGCAGCACACTCTCACAGACACAGCCAGGGCTTTTGAAATGACAGCTTACGAGCTATTTCTCCACTTCTTTGTCCCCCTCTCAGGAAAGATTATGCAAGTGCAAATGAGCAAGAGAGATGTTATTACAGGGATAAATATGAAGGCATACTAACTTATTCTTTTAAAAAAGCAAATCATTCCCAGAGCTCGGTATTGAGCCTGGATGTGAAGCACGCCCCACGACTGATGGCGGCACCCCCGTTTGTTCACATCCCCCGGGGTGGAGACTCGATACATCATTCACGGTCACTGTCCTACCTGAAATGGTGCCACAGAGCTACAAAATAATAGCTGCCTAACAAGTGTTGGTTGAAATAAAACTAAACTCTCCATGGCAAGCTTCTGGCTCTGGGTGGGTTTCCTCAGGTCCTGTGGGACCCGGCAGGCTGAGCCCCACGTGGTCAGGTGGCTTGTAGCCTGAGGGTGCAAACTACCCGAGATGTTCACTGGAGCAGAACAAATCCGAGAAGGTGACACTGGGGACTGGGGATCGCCACCCCTCCAGATCACATAACACATTTGAAAATCATATAAAATTAACTGCTGGCATATGTGTACAAAGTCGGTGAAATACCTGTGTTCTCTCTTTATTTGTAGTCAGAATCAAGGCAGTCATTTTTGATGGGTTCAGGGAGGTGCCTTTGTTTCTTCCACTTAACTGTGACTAAAATAAATGAACACATTCTCACTAAATTTCCACTTGGTCAAGTGTGATTATATAGAATACACATTATTTGAGTGATTTTATTCATGCATGTTGATTCATTATGATACTCTAACACGAAAGGAGAGGCAGGATACAAATGAATAAGAATTCGAAGAAAAGAAGGAAACTAACATTTACTGAGTGCCTACCATACGCTGGGCACTTTACACAGTTTCTCATCTAATTCCCACAACACCCTTATGATGTAGATTTTATTACCCCACATTTCAGATGAAGAAACTGAGTCCCAGGGTGGTTAAGTAACTCACGGGACATTACATAGTGGCGCTGGAATCTGAACTCAAGACAGACTTGAAAACTTGTGCCCTTGTTACTGTTACACCAGACACCAAACAGCCCTCGATGCCGAACAGGGCTGGCTGTGCTCTGTGGGGGCTCCTCAGTGTAATGCAGTGGTGCCTCATCATACCACTGTTCACCACAGGGTAGCATTTTACACGAGGAGAGCCCATTTTGCACCCTATCCACTAAGAATCAGCTACTAATGTACCAAAATCTATTTTTATACATAAAAGAATCAAGGATTTTACAGCCACAAAATTCCAGAGCACCAAAAGTTGGTTGGGTGCCTCTCCTCTGTGTTCTCACTGCATCCTACTCTGTGATGTAATTTCCTCCTTACTTGTTAAAATCCCCACCATACTTTAAGGTCCCTGGGCAGGGATAGTGTTTTGTTCAATGCTGCCTCCCCAGCATCCAACAGAGGGCCTGGCATGTAGTAGTTACATACATAACGCATTGTGTTGGATGGATGGATGGATGGATGGATGGATGGATGGATGGATGGATGGATAGATGGATAAAGCAGCTGGTTCTTATATTCTGGATATAAAACCACAAATCACCAATATTTGACATCAGACTTCAGTGGTGTTTAATCCAAAGCAGTGTCAGCGTCCCTACCAATTTTAACGTTCCCCTGCTCCCACTGGCACTGACAGGTAAAGGTGACATAGATGACTACTGCTCTCATCACCCTGTGGGAGAGATGTGCTGTTTGGAAAAATCAGAGAATCCGTGTGATAAAGAGAGAAGCATGGAACAGAATACAGAGCCCAGAAATAAACCCATGTATATATGGTCAATTAATTTTCAACAAAGGAGCCAAAAATATACAATGGGGAAAAGACAGTCTCTTCAATAAATGCTGTTGGGGGCCGGCCCCGTGGCTTAGCGGTTAAGTGCGTGCGCTCCGATGCAGGCGGCCTGGGTTCAGATCCCGGGCGCGCACAGGCGCACTGCTTCTCCGGCCATGCTGAGGCCGCGTCCCACATACAGCAACTAGAAGAATGTGCAACTATCTACTGGGGCTTTGGGGGAAAAATAAATAAATAAATAAAATTATAAAAAAATAAAAAAATAAATGGTGCTGGGAAAACTGGATATCCACATGCAAAAGAATGAAACTGGATCCCTATCTTACACCACTCACAAAAATTAACTCAAAATAGATTAAAGACTTAAATGTAAGACCTGAAACCATAAAATTCCTAGAAGAAAACACAGAGGGTAAGCAACCTGACATCAGTCTTGGCAATGATTTTTTGGATTTGACAACAAAAGTAATGACAACAAAAGCAAAAATAAACCAGTGAGACTACACCAAAGTAAAAAGCTTCTGTACAGCAAAGAAACCATCAACAAAATGAACAGGCAACCTATGGAATGGGAGAAAATATTTGCAAACCACATATCTGATAAGGGGTTAATATCCAGATTATACAAGGAACTCAGACAACTCAATAGCAACAAACCCCCAAATAACCCAACTAATAAATGGACAGAGGACCTGAATAGACATTTTTCCAAAGACAACATACAGATGGCCAACAAGTACATGAAAAGCTGCTCAATGTCACTAATCATCAGGGAAATGCAAATCAAAACCACAATAAGATATCACCTCACGCCTGTTAGGATGTCTGTTATTAAAAAGACAAGAGGTAACAAATGCTGGCAAGGATGTGGAGAAAAGGGAACCCTTGTGCACTGCTGGTAGGAATGTAAACTGGTACAGCCACTATGGGAAACTGTATGGAGAATCCTCAAAAAATACAAAATAGAACTACCATGTGATCCAGCAATCCCACTTCTGGGTACATATCCAAAGGAAACAAAATCACTATCTTGAAGAGCTACCTGTAATATGTTCACTGCAGCCTTACTCACAATAGCCAAGGTATGGACACACGATATCCTAAGTGTCTGTCGATGGATGAATGGATAAAGAAGATGTAATGTATATACAATGGAATATCATTCAGCCTTAAAATATAAGGAAATCCTGCCACTTGTGACAACATGGATGAAGCCGGAGGGCATCATGCTAAGTGAAATAAGCCAGACAGAGAAAGACAAACACTGCATGCTATCACCTACATGTGGAATCTAGGGGAAAAAAAAAGGTCAAACTCATAAAAACAGAGAGTCGAGGGGCCAGCCCCGTGGCTTAGCGGTTAAGTGCGCGCGCTCCGCTACTGGAGGCTCAGGTTCGGATCCCGGGCGCGCACCGACGCACCACTTCTGCTAAAGACTGAGGCCACGTCCCACATACAGCAACTAGAAGGATGTGCAACTATGACATACAACTATCTACTGGGGCTTTGGGGGGGAAAAAAAAAGGAGAAGGATTAGCAATAGATGTTAGCTTAGAGCCAGTCTTCCTCAGCAAAAAGAGGAGGATTAGCACGGATGTTAGCTCAGGGCTGATCTTCCTCACAAAAAAAAAAAAAAAAGCAACAGAGTAGAAAAGTGGCTGTCAGGGCCTGGAGGGTGGGGGACCCAGGTAAAGGATGGTAAAGGGTACAAACTTTCAGCTATAAGATGAATAAGGTCTGAGGATCTAATGTAAAACATGATGACTATAGTTGAACCATGCTGTATAATTGAAATTTGCCAAGATAGTAGAACTTGAATGTTCTCACCAAAAAAAAAAGTAAATATGTGAAGTGATGGATGTGTTAATTAACTCAATGGTGGGAATCCTTTCACTATATATATATACAAAAATATATACATCAAATCATCACATTGTACACTTTACATATATTACAAAAAACAGTTTTAATCAATTTTCCATGAGTTAAAAAAAAAAAAAAGTCAAGCAAAATAACTACCTCATTCAACCTTGGTTTTTCATTTTTCATTGTTGAAGAACTGGTATTTTCTGAATTTTTGAAAAAGGTAGGCTGTTTTGGCAGAGTAGAAGCAAACCCTGCCCTTTCCTAAAAGGATTTAATGCAAAGAGAATATTTTTCAATTGCTCCATTGCAACTGATCCACCCATAATTGACCCAATTTGCCCAGCAGTAAAACTCCCATCTTGGAAAGCATTTTCATTTTTAGAAAGCAGGGGCTGTACTGTGGGTGTGGCAGCCAGGAGAAAGAAGGGGAAGGCACTATCCAGGTGCCCCTAGCCCAGACCACACCTGATTCCTCAGCCACCACTTTTCCAGAACCACTTCTTTCCCCTGGAAATCCAGACTCGGTCAAGACCCAGACTGCTGGGCCAGACCATAGCACAGGATTGTGGGCCAACGCTGAAATCTGCTGAGATGTCCAGAGGACCCATGGAAGGCTCTGAATTCAAAACAGAGAGCTTCCCCCGTCCCATTCCCCGCTCCCTTTCTGGTTTAGGGGAAAGCTTAACCCCCGTCCTGCGCCCTCCATGGAACACTCTCTAACCAGACAGTAGAAGTAGGAGCAGAGTTTTCTTACTGGAGCATCTTCTGTTAACTTCAACTCCCGCATCAAATTATTTTTCTGATACTGCTCATTTCGCTGTTTCCTAGTCTGAAGTGGCTTCTTTTTTTTCTTCTTATGCATCTTCTTCTGATTCAACTATTCCAGAAAGTACAGAGAAACTGGTCATTGAAGATTCCAGAGCTACATCACCCATACGTGGCACTCTTTTCACACAACACTCAAGACACCATGGCTAGCCCAGTATGCACCCTTCACGGTGTTGAATTGTTGTTGGTTTAGAGAAGGAACAAACAGTTCAGTTACCTCCTTACCAGAGGCTGCTCCCCATTTAACACGCCAAATCCCACTATCACAGATACACAGCCAGAGGGGCGCTTATACCAATTACCAAATATCTATGATTTACAATATGAAACAGATTACTATGGCAATAATGTCAGGTACAGATAATGCTGATTATTAGATGTGTGGTTAAAAGATTTAGTTTGGTTGTTACCACAAGGTGGCTTTAATAATTAAGTGAGTGAAGCTCAGGACTAATTTTCCAGGTACCCATGAAGTGGTGAAACTTATACTGATGTTGCTGTAAATCCAGCTGAAGAAATTGTAGGGTCCAGTCTGATCCGCCTGGCTCCGCCTAACACAGCCTTAATCTCGCCCTCTGATGGAGATATATCTTAACGCAACTAGGAAATCATGTGCATAATGAACCACAACAAATATTTTGTTGTTTCTAAAGCTCTTATAGCATCTATGCAAGAAAAAGTCTGAGAACAGATGAGGTAAAAAAATTACTTAATACATGGGTCATTTTTAACAACCTCTCTCTTTTAACATAGTTTTCACTTTTGGTTAAACTTTTTTTTTCACTTTTAGTTAACTTTGGAATAAATATGGAGTCCTCAGATTTTTTCCCTTAGATTTTAAAAAGTAATAAAGGACAAAATGAAAGTCCCCCAGGGCAGGGGAACCAGTTAGGATGCTACTGTTATATTTTCTGCAGATCACAGGACAGTTGGAAAATTCCACCAAATTATGCAGGAGTGCTTCTTTCAAAGCTGCTACTTCCTGGGTAAGAGTCTACATACATTCTCACCTCATGTGCTATGTTCAGCAGGTGAGCAGGGAGACCCTCTGAGAAGGAGCTGTCAGAACCACTGGTGCTGTTTCCAAAAGGAAAGAAGAAAGGGAAAGACCTACTGTTAACCTCTAGGAAGGATAACATTTACCAGACCGGCCGCCCGGGAGCAGGATATCCAGTCCACTGTTTGCCTCCATTGTGTATATTTCAGTTACTAAGAATTCCTGACAGGCATATTCATTCATTCATTCTGAACATCCACTGCATGCCAGACAGTGCATCAGGCACAGGAGACAGAGAGATGACTGTGGCAGAGCTCCGGCCCCAAGGAGTTCACAATCCATGTGGCAAAGGAAATACTCGCCAGATGGGCAAAGCTGCCTTCGGCAGCGACTGTGAGAGGCTGCAGATTCTTAATGTGCAGCCCTAGAGGACACCAGGGCACTGTGATCTGCTTGAGAGCAGGGGCTTTGTCTCATTCATTGCTGTTTGGCCAGTACCAGTTCAGAGAGCCAGGATCCTACCAGGTACTCTGTACAAAAGGTGTTAAATATATAAATAAATAAGTTTAAGAAGAAGCTGTAGGTCAGAGACCAGGAGCGTGACTCCTATCACCCAGCTGTCCCTGCACAAGTTCTGGAAGCCCATCTAGACTGGTCTGAAGTCTCCCCCCACAAACCGTCCCCTCCCCTTTCTTCAAGGGCTGGGATGAACGAGACTCAGATAATCAATCCCGTCTTCCTTTATCATGTCCTCTGCTGAAATGCCACGTTATATTCTCCCCTTTCCTGGGCTCTCAGTGACTAGAACTGAGAGCCGTGCTCTATGACAAGGCCTCCATATATAAAAATGTCTTAGGCACAAAGCTCAAACCTCCTGGGAAAAGACAGCATTTCAAAGCATTCTTTTGCCCAGCCCTTCCATTCTGCTCATGCCCCCTCCCTCCCTCAGTGACAACAAGGAGTCCCACAGCAAGACAGCAGGAAGAAAGGCCTCTCTTCTCTCATCTAATTCCCAACTCCCTGTTCTCACAAGGCTCTTCCTGTCTGAGGAGTAGCCTTTGAGGCCACTTGATAACAGTCTCTGAAGCTCCTTTCGGAGATAACAGAAATCTTTAACAAATGAGATAAAAGCATTAGATGCAGCATGCCCCAGAAAATGTCGAAAATCACGTGTGCACACAGGCTGAGCAAACTGGAACTGGGCTTGCCCATTCACAGTCTGCTTTTCTGGGTAATGGCGAAAACAGACAGGTGGAGCCCCACGGAGGCTGTGATGGCCACTTCCTGATGAAGAGGCTGGAAAACTGGTTTCAATAATTCTTTTTTTCTTTTATTTTTGAGGCAGATTGGCCCTGCGCTAACATTTGTTGCCAATCTTCCTCTTTTTTCTTTTTTTCTCCCCAAAGCTCCAGTACATAGTTGTGTATCATAGTTGTAGAGGTGTAGCTCTTCTATGCGGGACACCACCTCAACATGGCTTGATGAGCGGTGAGTAGGTCCGCGCCCAGGATCTGAACCGGCGAACCCCGGGCCACTGAAGCGGAATGCGCAAACTTAACTGCTATGCCACCGGGCTGGCCCCTCAGTGATTCTTAACTACATGTATCCAGGTGTCCCTGCTGAGCCAACTAGAATGCAGTCTGAGTTGATTCTCCCTGGCTCTATATGTATGAGTTGATATGTGGGGGGCATTTTGTTTTTGAGGCTGAAAGGAGAGGGGTTGGTGCAGCGGTCCTGGAGAATTAGGCAAAGGATTCTGGGAGAGTGGAAAGGGCGACATGGTGAAGGGGGCACCCTACCTGGCCTGAAGGTCTGGTTTAAGGTTCTCAAAGAATCATTTGGGAGACTCAGCCAGTAGAACTTCTTTAGGGCCCAGGTGTCAAATGTGCCACACAGTGCTTAGGAGAGCCATCCCCTTCCCTCTGTCCAGCACAGCCCACAGTGCAGCCTCTGGCAGAAGACCCACACCCAGCCCAGAAACCTTCCAACTGAGAGCAACTGGGGCAGGCTTGTGGCACTTTGGCCAGTAAGCTGGAGTAGGTGTTTTCGCACACTCTTGCGATACCCACCCAGCTGTGGAGACTATGAGGGTAGGACTGAGATCCTACACGCTAAATTAATTCGACAAATATTTACTGAGCTCTCCCTATGTGCCAGGTACTGTTCCAGGCGCATGAGATACAGAGGTGAACAAAATAAAGATCTCTGACCTTGTGGCACCTACATCCTAGCAGGGGGAGACAGACAATATACAACAGACACAATAAAGATGTAAATGATATAGAAGGTAATAAAATAGTATAGAAAAAAGTAGAGCGCCTAAGGGGGATAGGTTACGGCAGGAGGGGGAAGGCGGGGGAGCCAGCTGCAGAATTAGAGAAATGAGAGTAGACCACATTGAAAAAGGTGACATTTCAGCACAGACTTGAAGGAGGTGAAGGAATTAGCCCTGTGAACGTCTGGGGGGAGAGCATTTCAGGGAGCTGGAATTGCTAGCGAAAGGCCCTGAGGCAGGAGAGGGCCTGGCAAATCTGAGGCAGAGTGAGGAGGCCAGTGGAGCCGCAGCAGTGTATGAGAGGGTGAGGGTGGAGGTCACAGAGGCATCAGGCAGCTAGATCCTCTAGCTTTGTAGGTCATTGTAGGGCCCTTGACCCCATATCTGAGTGAAGCGGGGGTGCCACTGAAGTGTTTTGAACAGAGGAATGACACGATCTAATTCGCGTTTTGAAAGGAATCACTCTCCTGGTTTTCTTTTGGCCTCGCTGGTCCCTTCTTAGTCTCATTTGCTGGTTCCTCCTTATCTCTTTGACCTCTTAAAGCTGTAGCACCCAGCTCAGACTTGGACGCCTTCTTTACTCTATCTGCACCAACTCCCTTGGGATCTCATCCAGTCTTAAGGTTTAAATATCATCTCTCCAATGATGGCTCTCTCTGAGACTTCTCCACTGAACTCCAGACTCAGATATCCAACTGCCTATCCAATCTCTCCACTTAGTTGTCTAACAGACATCTCAAACTGAATACGCCCAACCCTAGAGTCCTGATCTTCACCCTACCACCTTCTCCACCCCCTTGATCTTCCCCATCTCAGTTAAAGGCAACTCCATCCAACCAATTATGCAGTCATTCTCTCTTTCTCTCATGCCCCGTATCCAATCCATAAGCAAATGCTAATGTTTGTAACTTCAAAATATACCTAGAATCCAACTGATTTACACACCCCCAACCACTGCTACTACTCTGGTCTAAGCCACCATTACCTTTCACCTGTATTATGGTAAGAGCCTTTTAATGAGTCTCCCTGCTTAAACTTTTACCTTCTATTTTCCACATAGCAGCCAGAGTGTTCCTATTAAAACTAAAACCTAAGTCAGATCATGACACTTCTCTACTTAAAAGCTTCCAAAGGCTTTCCATCATCCTTCGTGTTCAAGACAAAGGCTTTACAATTGCCTAAAGGCCCTACACGAACTGCCCGCCCAACTCCCTAACTCCCTCTAGTGCCTGGAAAAGAGGCTGTCAAGGAACAGGCACTCAGTACACAGTTGCTGAAGGAATGAAGTGTATTTAAGTGTGCCATGATTTACTCAATGTTTGCACCTGAGGTTCAAAACCAACCAAACAAAACCAAAGCCAAAATCAAAACAGAGTGAACAAAATAACAAATAACAAAAAAAAAGAACTTCTCTGATTTTTCTTTGAAATGAAGTTTGTTACCTGGATTCAATGTCAGACAAGGAGATGTCACTCCAATTTCCTTCTAAATCCATATCTTGTCCAAGTTCATTGAATTTCTTATGGATTTCCTGTTGTAAGAGCTCTTTAAGCTCTGCCAGACACTGTGTGAACTGCGGAAGTGAAAAAAACAACTATTTTTGATAATTCATTTATTTATTCATCAAGTATTTACTAAGCATATGCTGAAAGGCATTTTATTGCTGGGGACATAAGCTGTAACCTCTGCTATAAGGATATGTTGACAGATAAATTACATGAGCTTTAGGAACAGACAGAAGTGTTTTTTAGGGCAGAACGTCAATGAACACTAGTTTAGCCACTTTTGCCTGGCTATAGCCAATAATAAACTTCTTAAACAAGGCAGTGGTCTGATTTATTTTATTTTTTTGAGTATCAAGAAAGGAAAAGTTAGAATGAGGTTACTCAGATTTTGGCCGATGGCAAGTATGATTTAAGAGGCCGTGTTGTGGTCAAATTCTCCTTTAGATATTTTTTATTAAACAGTTGCATCTAGAGTGGCGCGTATCACATGTTCCCAGGGCCCACATTTCCGAGGCGGTATGAGAAAGGTGTTAGAGACCATGAGCACAGACTCCTTTTTAAGAAATGGAGTGATAAAAGGAAATAGACATAAACTGCTGGAGAAACAAGACCAAAGGAAACCTCTGTCTGTGATTCAGCACAGGGGCAACTTGAGAACATCTGCGCTTGAGGGGAAGAAGTAAGAAGAGGGAAAAACTGAGGCCACAGAAAAGAGAGGAGGTAATAAATGAGGCAAGACTTCAGGGAGGCCGTGGGGAAGCTGGCAAGTGCACGAAGGGAGGATCAGTTTTGGAGAAGAGAAAGGACACCTGATTTTCTGAAATAGGAGAATGGAAGGTAAGGACTGGTGCTGCCATGGGTAAGCCTAGAAGGGAGGCGCAGCACTGAAGGAAAGCCAGCATGATGGCCTCCATCTTCTTGGTGAATTACAAGGTCTTCCTATTTGCTGGGAGTGTGCAGGCTGGGGATTTTCTTTGATTATAAAAACTTCAGAAAAATATTAAAAGGAGAATAAAGATTATGCATAATACCACTGGGCTGACTTCGGACCCATGTGAAACTGATCACAGTGGCATGACCACATTTCTTTTTTGTTTATTTTGTATTTCATTTTTTTGAGGAAGACTGGCCCTGAGCTAACATCTATTGCCAATCTTCCTCCTTTTTTCCTTTTTCCTCCCCAAAACCCCAGTAGATAGTTGTATGTTATAGCTGTACATCCTTCTAGTTGCTCTATGTGGGACGCCGCCTCAGCATGGCTTGATGAGTGGCGCATAGGTCCGCGCCCAGGATCTAAACCTCAAACCCCATGCTGCTGAAGCAGAGCATGCGAACTTAACTGCTACGCCAGCGGGCTGGCCCCCATGACCACATTTCTTGAGACCCCGTTTTTACCTTGGCTCGGTCAGGATCACAGAAGTCCAGAAGGGTGTCACAGACATGATAACCTAGAGACTTCAGGTCCTCAGTGGTAAAGTGAGTGTCTCTTTTAGTGCCTGGAAAAAAATCCATAAACATTTCTTATTAAATCTTAATGAGCAAATGCAAATATAACTTATGACTATCTCATTAAAAACACTACCTCTGACTCTAGAATACCATGCCCCTGGACAGGGTTTCTCTCCTTCTAGTGCTAGTTTGGTTCAGAAGAATCCTTGACAAGGAACAAGCTGACAGTCACGATGGCTATAATTACTGAGGTCTTCTTTGTGGTAGGCACTTGCCAAGTGATTTACATGCATTATCTCATTAAGTAGTACCTATCAAGCAGGTACTATTATTACTGCCAGCTAAAGGAAAATGAGGTTCAAAGAGGTTAAGAAACCTGCCCAGGATCATACAACTTTTAAATGGAGTTGAAATTCAAACCCAGATCTGCCTGGTTCCGGATCCTGAGCTACCACCAGGCTACGCTGCCCCATCAAGCACTACACTTCACACTCCTATTTTGGGTACTCAATTTCAGCATGAGGCACAGACAAGAAAACCCTCTAGGTCAATTACCTCCCCAACATTCAAAGGGATTTCATCTCCCCAATGCTTTGCTTGGCTTCCCCTGCCATGTTGCCTACAATATATGAAAGAGCGCTTACCCAGGGTGGAGCCGCCAAAGGTCGACTCCATGGTGTAGCTGTTGAGGATTCCCATCCGCCACATCACCACTCGTCCTGTTCCTTCTTTGCACTTTTGGACCTTAAAATTACAACTATGGAAAGAGAACTAAAGGAAATCCAAATCCTCTGTTAATCGTAAAGTGGCAAGTGTCAGATGTCTGAGATTCATTAATGTGATGCAAGAATGGTCCCTTTGGGGTCTATATATCATTTCCTAAAGTATGTTCCATAACATACTAATTCTGAGGGATGTAAAGAGGAAAAAAGGAGTTATGTGGGCGTGTTAGTCAGGGAGATGAAAGGTTAACAAAACTAAACAAGCTTCCTCTGCAGGACTTCTCAGAGCATTTAATATGCTACTGTAGACAGTGATCTTCCAAAGGTGAGGGAGCATATTCTGTTTTTCAAACCTATTTGCCCACGAACCCTTCCTTCCCGCACTCCCACCACCCCCCACCTCGTTCCCCGAGGGACATTTTGCAGGTCTAGTGTTCCCAGAACACTTGTTTAGGAATGCTGGCTTAACTTTGGCATTCAAGGCATTAGCCAACCTTTCTAAGACTCGTTTTCTACCTCTCCTGAACGTGAACCCTTGGATCTAGCGGGGTTTATCCTCTATATATGATTTGTGTGCCTCACCCCTATAATCTCCGCCAGAATTCTCTCGCTCCCGTACCCTAATCTTCGCTGCTTAGAGTTCAATATCCTCCATTGTCTTTCAGGACCACCTGAACCCTCTTTCCTCACTTGGAGTTTGTGACACACTTGGCACCTATCCCAACTATCCCATCTTGATGGAAATGTCTTACAGCTGGAAGGTATCTCACTATCTAGTGATTCCTAAACTGTGCTCTGCGGAACCCAGGGCTTCTGCTGAGGAGCCTCAGGGCATTCCTGCCCAGAACCAGAGGAGGAGGCAGAACGGGCAGGGGTCCACGCCCTCCACCCCTCTTCAATCAGGGTAGCTCTGCTTTTTTTTTTTTTTCTTTTGTGAGGAAGATCAGCCCTGAGCTAACATCCATGCTAATCCTCCTCTTTTTGCTGAGGAAGACCGGCTCTGAGCTAACATCTATTGCCAATCCTCCTCCTTTTTTTTTTCCCCCAAAGCCCCAGTAGATAGTTGTCTGTCATAGTTGCACATCCTTCTAGTTGCTGTATGTGGGACGCGGCCTCAGCGTGGCCGGACAAGCCGTGCGTCGGTGCACACCTGGGATCCGAACCCGGGCCGCCAGTAGCGGAGCGCCAGCACTTAACCGCTAAGCCACAGGGCTGGCCCCAGGGTAGCTCTGCTTTTAATTCATTCAGATACTGGGTTCTAGATGGGATCCCATTTGAAGAAAGAGATCCCTCCCGCTTTTCCTGCACTATCATTTAAATACTTCTCTAATCCAACCTCATTTCTTCTATCTAAGGACAGTTACATTTTGTGGATCTATTTACGATGACGAAAACCAGCTTCTAATCCAACGTAGACACTCTGTATATGCCAGACTGTCACAGACCTGTTATTCAACTATTCAAGACTTCTCGGTGGTTTTCATTAGCCCTTTAATATCTCACGGTTATCACTGACCTTGTATGACACAAAGCTTTCTGGGAAGCTCATATAACATTAGCATTTTGTTTGTCCTTTAATCCCTTCTTCCACTGCCAACCACAAGATTTAAAGATGATAGAAAACTCTACCTACCAAGAGTCTGAACTTGTGCCTAGGCCAAGCAGCCAGAGCAATTTTTAAAAATCATCTTTATTGAGATATAATTCATATACCATAAAATTCATCCATTTCAAGTACACAATTCACTGGTTTTATATTCACAGAATTGTGCAAGCATCACTACCACCTAAGTTTAGAACACTTTCATCACCCCAAAAAGAAACCCAGTATCCATTAGTGGTCACTCCCCACTCTACCCTCCCCCCTACCAGCCCTAGGCAATGAAGAAACTACTTTCCGTCTCTATACATTTGCTGCTTCTGAACATTTCACATAATGGAATCCTACAATATGTGGCCTTTTGTGTCTGGCTTCTTTCACTCAGCATAATATTTTCTTTATTTTTTTTTTTGTGAGGAAGATCCGCCCTGAGCTAACATCCAATGCCAATCCTCCTCCTTTTTTGCTGAGGAAGACTGGCCCCGAGCTAACATTGGTGCCCATCTTCCTCTACTTTATATGGCACGCCGCCACAGCACGGCTTGACAAGCAGTGCGTCAGTGTGCGCCCGGGATCTGAACCCGCGAACCCCGGGCCACTGAAGCGGAGCGCAGGCACTTAACCACTTGCGCCACTGGGCCGGCCGCTAGCACAATATTTTCATAGTTCATCCATGTCATAGTGTTTCAGTAGTTAATTCTTTTTATTGCCGAATAACATTCCATTGTGTGGATATACCACATTTTATTTGCTTTCATCAGTCAATGAACACAGAGTAATTCTTAATCACATCTTTCTAAATTCTTGAAGTCCAGGTTGCTGGGATTTACCCAAGACAATGAAAAGAGCTACAAAGTGGCAAATCAAACACTACATACAGGAAGCAGTGAATTCCCTCCTCCCTTAGTCAATGGACAGAGAATTACCTTGCGTGCTTACCTTATCTGGTGCATTTTTGCTTAACATTAAAGGAAAGACTCGCTCATGAAGCCAGTACTTGCGATTGTTGTTATTACAGCCATACAGGAAGATGTTATTCTTCCGGCTGTGGCCATGGAAATCACAATACAAGAGAACCTCCCTTTCTTCAAGAAGTCTAGTGAGGAGGGCAAACAAAGGGCTCAGTGTACATCCAAATGCATGCCAATAATCAAGGATCTTTTGGAGTCCCTTCCTTACGCATATCCATTGATACTTTCTCTCCTAAGAAAAATTTAACCTCAGGGCCGGCCCGTGGCTTAGCGGTTAAGTGCGCGCGCTCAGCTGCTGGCGGCCCGGGTTCGCATCCCGGGCGTGCACCGACGCACCGCTTCTCCGGCCATGCTGAGGCCACGTCCCACATACAGCAACTAGAAGGATGTGCAGCTATGACACACAACTATCTACAGGGGCTTTGGAGGGAAATAAATAAATAAAATTTAAAAAAAAAAAAAAAAAGAAAAATTTAACCTCTAACGGCATTCAAAGGACTCTATCCCCATCCTCAGCCACTGCTGTAAACATGTGACACTCCTTGCCCCTGCCAGTCAGAGGGACTTGAAATGGAAAAGTCCTGATGTGGAAAGGGGTGGTGGGTAGGCCTTGAGAAAGTTGACAAGGAAGTGGAGAAAATCTATGGAAAGAAAGCCAACCCTGATGCAGACCTGTGGAAAGAGGGGGAGAGGCAGAGAGGCTGTAATTGCAGGGATGAAAAAGACAGAACCAAAGAAAGGCTAGCTCCTGTATGGCTCAGCTCTTCTTTGTCTCCTGATCACCCAGGGCACCTATTCAACCTTCCAAACACGCTCACCTTCTCCATGGTGATGAGGATAGGATGACGAGGATAATAACGATAACGCACACATTTACAACGTGCTGGGTACTATGCTAAATAGATTACATGGATTATCTCATTTAACCCTCACAGTAACCACTCAAGGCAGATATTATTATCCCCGTTCTGCAGATGAGAAGGCTGAAGTGCAGAGAGGTCGAATCACTTCCAAGGTCACAGAACCAGCCAGTAGTCAAAGCAGGTCTCAAACCCAGGCCGGTCTGACTCCCTAACATATGCTCTTAGCCACTTTGCCTACCAGCCCAACACTACCCCCACCCTTTTACACAGATACGTTAGAAAGTGTGCATTCACATCTTCTTACATGCGGTAGTTTCATTTCCAATGAAATGGAAGCTCCTTTAAGGTGGATGCTGTTACATCAGAGCCTTCAACTGCTTTTACACAGGCTTGGAAAATGCTAACTGATTTATTACTCCTTTTTCACGAGAGGCAATGTATGACAGTAATTAGGAACTCAGACTCCGGAACCAGAGGGCCTGTGTTCAAATATCTACTCTGTCACCTTCTAGGCTGTATGACCTTGGGCAAGTTACTTAACCTTTCTGGGCCTTAATTTCCTCATCATCTACAAAATGGGGACACTGATTGATTACTGAAGGGTTAATGTGAAGATTAAATGGGTCCTAGGTGTAAAACACTGAGAATACTGGCTGTCACCTCATATATAAGCACTGACTAATTGTTAGATGCTATTATTATTATTATTACACAAGTCTGATCAGGAAGACCTATGATCTCCTCTGACTTCCGACCTTTTCCATTCAATCATTTCACTTATAAGTGACATGCCTCTAGCTGAAATGTTGCATGTTCAGTTTCAACCCAAAGATAAGTCATGATTTAAAAGTTTGAAAATGGGGGCTGGCCCAGTGGCGTAGTGGTTAAGTTCACATGCTCCACTTTGGCGACCCAGGGTTCGTGGGTTTGGATCCCAGGCATGGACCTACAGATTGCTCATCAAGCCATGCTGTGGCAGTGTCCTACATACAAAATAGAGGAAGACTGGCATAGATGTTAGCTCAGGGCCAATATTCCTCAAGCAAAAAGAGGAAGATTGGTGACAAGTGTTAGCTTAGGGCCAATCTTCCTCACCAAAAAAAAAAAAAAAAAGTTTGAAAATGAACAAACCCATGTGACTGCAAAGAGAATGGTAAAGACTGTCTCCAAAGCTATACCCAATTCCTACAACATCAGAAGAGTCCTCACACCCCATCAGATAGTGCTCACAGCATTCAGAGAAAGACCAACAGATAAAGGGTCTCACCTCTTGATCATGTTTCTGGTGTACCAGATGCAAGGGAAAGACTCCTTAAGAATGGTTTTATAATGCCTGTTCAAGTCCCTTCCAGCCAACGAACACCGATAATTCCCCACAATTACTCCGTCTGGATTTAACATGGGAACCACTTTGAAGACAAAGATATCTCTGAGGAGCTGGGCATCTGGGGAGTCGCTAAGGATGAAGTCCAAGAAGCCTTTCATGATCCAGGAGCCGTTACTTTCCCCGGGGTGGACTCGGGCGCTCAAGACCACGGCTTTCTTTGCAGCTGCCTCTTGGGGGGTCCGGGATGGGTTGGTGATGGTGAGCAGGTAGACGGTGTTTCCTGCCAGGCTCCTGCATAAAGTTCGGAGCTTGCAGAACTGAGACTGGACAGGGTTGTTTGCCACGGACAGGAGGTAGCACTGCAAATCCGTGTACGTGTATGGGTAGAAGTGTGCAAAGAAACAGGTGTCCTGGTCGTACGGAAACCGAGTGGTCCACGTGAGACAGTAAAAGGCCTGCTGCCCATCATCCGTGTTGTTCCTGTAGTACTTGATTTCATTTCCTTCTCTCCTCCAGCCAACGTTGCGGGTGTTGGCATCCAGTTGGGAGTACATGAGGGGCTTCATCCCTAGAGTATAAAGGCTCTTGGGTTTTAGCAAGTTGACGATGGTGAAGCGATAGGTGGCATCTTTTCTGGTGTTCTGAACTCGAAAATAAAACCACTGAGTGTGTTTGGTCGTGTAGAGGTCAGTTCGCAAGGTGAGTTCATACTCATAGGTGTCTCTGTATCGGAGAAAACAGAAGAATATCTCTGTAACCCCTCACCCCCCTCAAAAAACAAATCTGGGAAAATATTGTTTTTCCCTGGTAAAAACAGATCTTATTACAACAGAGAAGCCTGATACATCAAACATGTATTTCCTAATCTACCTAGTTCTCCAACTCACATATTCGGCTAACAGGAACTTGGGGAAATACATTTCTCTGAAACACACTGAACAGTAGTGAAGCCAGAGCCCTCTGTTGGCAGCTCGCTACATCTGGACATCACCAGTGGGAGGAGACCCTTAAGCCTCCTGTGCTATTTTATCTCTGATCATCAATTATTCGAAGACGAAGGGGCATCTCTGGAATGCATCCACCTTGTAGAACAGAAGCAGAACTAACTTGCAGAAGAGGAACTACAAATGCGGAAACATGAAAAGATATTCACCTACATACATAATTAAAGAAATATAAATTATAATAGGATGTGATTTTTCCCTCCATCTCATCAACATTCTAATGTTGGGAAACAGTTACTCTCACACGCTGTTGACGGGAACTGAAATCACGCTGGAGGGCAATTTGGCAAAAACTAGCAGTACTTTATTCAAATCTTTTGACCCAACAATCTTATTTCTAGAATTTATCCCATAAAACACAAACAGTTAAAAATATAAACGCATAGTTAATTCTGTTAACTTGTTAAACAAAAAATGATAAACATCTTAATTTCCCATCAGTTGAGGACGGGATAAATAAAGTATGTAATATTCATACAATAGAATAACATGAATATTAAAAATAAGGAGACACATGTGTGATACTGCCATAGAAAAACAGCTAAAATGTATTAAGTGGAAAATAGCAATTTGCAAAACAGTATGTATACCATTATCCTATTTTCAAAAAGATATAATTTGTGTATATTACACATACACAGAGATAGGGAGAAAAAAATTAATGCATATACACTAAACTCTTAACAGGTGCTGCATCTGGGAGGTATGATTACAGGACAACTTTTTACGTTATGTATTTTTATTAAGACAAATTTTAAATGAGCACTAATTTCTTTTATAAGCAGAAAAAACAATTTAGATAAATTTTCATTCTGGGGAAAAATATGAGTCATAAATGTTCCATTCTTTATCATCCTCATAACCATTTCCCATCACCTCTCTCTTTTTCGAAAACTCCTGATGCCTGAAGACACTTCTCAGTCACTTCAATCACCTTCCCTCTGAGAAATTCCTCTGTTACTCACACTCTGACAGCTTTTTGCAGATTGCCACTCTCAAACCTTGATTCAAACAGTAGAGTATTATCTTCTGGTCCTTGCAACATGACGGCGAGTTCCTTGATAATTCGTTTGCCTCCCACTCTGGAACTGGTGAAGTAGGAGCCTTCAGCGGGCACTGCAGATGAGACAGACACATTTAGGTCAGGTTCCACTCAGAATCTATCCACCACCAAATATTATTATTATTGAGCCCCTTTATGGGTTCAGCACTATTCTAGGTTAACAACAATGAATATTCAAATTTGCAATTGTCCTTGAGAATTTTAATTTTAAACAATGTACTTCTTTGAAGACCTTTAAGTGGTTTGGAGCACCTCCTTTTGCTGCATAGCTACCCTTGGCATCTGAAATACTGCTTGTACCCACTAAAACCCTAATTTAAAGGATGTTGGCAAAAAATGATATCCTAAACAGAGGATCTGAAAACATTTGCACTTTTATTCTACTAAAAAAATGCAAATAGCACCTATTTATTAATTTGAAAAAGATAAAGGGGAAAACAAAAAAGAGAAAATAAACTCCATATCATTTTTTGTTATATCCTTCTAGATTTAAATATAACAAAAATAGAAGTTTGAGAAGAATTGGCATGGGTGAATCTGCCTAAGAGGGGAATCAAAATATCATAGTCATTAGTGAAAAGAAAAGGTTATGATTGAAATTTTATCTTTAAAATGAAGCTAAAACAAAAAATTATGAAAATTATTTTATCTTATTTAACAAAATTTAGATTATAATCACAATCTCTTTCTAATCCTTGGAGTAATAAAAAATCAATTGTTGATTTTGTTTTGGTGTGGCTGCAATTTTTCAGACAAATGCAGTGAGAGGGCCATATGACATCGCTGATTTTTGCAGTTACTTTTGCAAAACAATTTTAGGGCTTCATAGTTTTCCCAAGGACTTCTCTTTGTACCACAAAATTCTTATCATTATGTCCAGAAGAATCTATTTTGTCATCTTTTGTTGATTTTCTCTTTAATGTTAACTGATAAAAAATTTCTAGATTTTCATTTGTCAGTGGCTTTGCAAGTGATTCAAGCGATTCTTTAACATTCGTCAACTTCATAAAATCCTGCATCTCTTGTAAGGATCATCATTTCACTTTGCAATTAAGTTTTACTTTATTTGCATTATATTGTCAGATGTTAACAATATCCATCAATCAGCAAGTGACTGATATCAACAAAGATGCTGACCCTGGGACAGGATAGATGCTAGCATTAAACAGACAGTAAGGGCCGGCCCCGTGGCTTAGTGGTTAAGTGCGTGCACTCCGCTACTGGCGGTCCGGGTTCGGATCCCGGGCACGCACCGATGCACGGCTTCTCCGGCCATGCTGAGGCTGCGTCCCACATACAGCAATTAGAAGGATGTGCAACTATGACGTACAACTATCTACTGGGGCTTTGGGGGGAAAAAAATTTAATAAACACACAGTAATGTTTCTGCAGGGCCTGATTACAAAAGTAGTCAGTTCATAAGTAAACGTATTCATATTACGATGACTTTTGCTTCTATACACAACCTTGTGGAACTGTGGAGACTTAGATAATAAACATTTGGATAATAAATGAGAGCAAAGGAGAAAGCATGCATGCAGAGGTGAGTGAAAGAAGAAAACAAGCACAGAGGAGGAAGGAGCAGAAGCAGCCCCAAGAGTACACGTAATTCAATTAAGAGCTGGGGCCCCGAGTGGTTCAATCTCTTCATGGACCCGCAATCAAAGCACAGACCAGCAGCCAGATGTATAGGAACTGCATAGTTTGAGTCTCTCAGGTAACATTAAAGACAATCCAGTTCACAGCCCACAGTTATATTTCTCAAAAAATAAAACCTCTTTCCTTTTTCCCCAATCTTCTCATAGCATGTATTTGCTCTGGGGCCCCTAAACTGACAAACTCCCAAATTCTCTCTGGAGTCCCATCTTCTCAGATTTCTGTGTCGTCATCCCTCCAATAGGGTGGGCTCAATTCTCCTTGATGTACCCAAATGACAAGAAGATCAGGGCAGCTGCCACAACTGTGTGTTGACAGGACAATTACGACAATCACAAAAGCTGCCAAGGAGACTGGGCTCTCAGCCCCAGGGTTTCCTTCTATGCAGAAACATCTCTGAATAGAACAGATGAAGCAACGTGGATTCATGGTCATGTGGTTTATTGAAAATGACTACAGGGCCTGCCCCATGGTTTAGCAGTTAAGTGCGCGCGCTCCGCTACTGGCAGCCCAGGTTCGGATCCCGGGCGCGCACCGATGCACCGCTTCTCCGGCCATGCTGAGGCCGCGTCCCACATACAGCAACTAGAAGGATGTGCAACTATGGCACACAACTATCTACTGGGGCCTTGGGGGGAAAAAAAAAGGAGGATTGGCAATAGGTGTTAGCTCAGAGCTGGTCTTCCTCAGCAAAAAGAGGAGGATTAGCACGGATGTTAGCTCAGGGCTGATCTCCCTCACAAAAAAAAAAAGAAAATGAGTACGGCCAAGTAGGTAAGAGGTAAAACAGGTTTATAATCCCAAGAATTTCTTGAGGTTGTAGGAGCAGTACATTCCCTATTATTCATAACCCATTTACCCACTTATGATCTCATACTTGAATGTCTCCCAAACTCCTCAGACATCCCATAAGGTGGAAGTAGGTAGATTGTGAGTTGCTTCACTTTATTTACTTCACTGCATATAGCTTTTTCCACCATAATATTATTAACATGAGGAGAGCTCATAATCAAGGCAACTGGGAGTAGAGCAGGTGCAATAACATCTCAGCTGGGCCCTCTGGTAAAACTGGCTCATTTTATTCTTCTAGTTGTAGGAATTTAAACACACTGCAGTCCATCCCTCCGATTCCAGCTGTTTCTCCAAAAACTTCCCTTGATTTCACTGACTCAACACATTCTATTTTTACTAACTAAACTTGGTACATATCCCTCCTCCAATAAAATAGATTTCCTTTCTGATAATTACTATCTAGCAGTGATTGATTTTCAAACTATGAGAATATTTTTCTTGCTCTCTATTTCTTGAATACAGCATTTCCCAACTGCAGAGAACTCTTTTTTTGTTTTTCTTTTTTGTGAGGACGATCAGCCCTGAGCTAACATCCATGCTAATCCTCCTCTTTTTGCTGAGGAAGACCGGCTCTGAGCTAACATCTATTGCCAATCCTCCTTTTTTTTTCCCCAAAGGCCCAGTAGATAGTTGTATGTCATAGTTGCACATCCCTCTAGTCGCTGTATGTGGGACGCGGCCTCAGCATGGCCGGAGAAGTGGTGCGTCGGTGCACCCCCAGGATCCAAACCCGGGCCGCCAGTAGCGGAGCTCACGCACTTAACAGCTAAGCCATGGGGCTGGCCCCTAGAGAACTCTTTTTAAAAAGTTCTGATTAGCTCTGGTACCTGTGTGTGCAATGAGCATCAGATGATTTTTGGTGATGATAAAGGATGCCCTTGTTGGCAGCTTCTCTACCTCCCCATGTCTCTCCTTTATTAACTCAAAATTTACTTCCCTTTCCTTGGGAAGGTTCATATTACATTTCTTGGCTCATTGCTCTTTAACGTTACCTTTCCTTTCTATCTTAAATGTTAGTATTACCACCTGCTCCACATGCTCCCCAGCACTTGTTATTGTCTGTATTTTTATTATAGCTATTTTAGTGGATGTAAAGTTGATCCATCTTTTCCATAAATACCCTTTATCAAGCTAAGGAAATTCTCTTCTATTGCTAGTTTTCGGAATGTTCTTATGAAACGCTGGATTTTGTCAAATGCTTTTTGTGCATTGAGGTGATTGGATGATTGTATGTTTTTGCCCCTTTCTTCCATTAACATGGGGTGTTGCATTGGTTTTCCTATGTTGAACCACCCTTGCACCCCTGGGACAAATCCCTCTTGGTCAGGGTGTATAATCCTTTCACTATGCTGTTGGATATGGTTTGCTGGTATTTTGTTGAGGATTTTTGCATTTATATTCATAAGGAATATTGATCTATACTTTTTTGGGGGTCTTTGTCTGGCTTTGGTATCAGGGCAACACTGGCTTCATAAAAAGAGTTGGGAAAGGTTTCCTCCTCCTCTGTTTTTGGAGTTTATGAAGAATTAGTACTATTTCATGTTTAAATGTTTGATATCATTCAAAAAAAACCCTGTCAAGCTATCGGGGCCAGGGATTTCTTTGCAGGAAGATTTTAAATTACTAATTCAATTTCTTTATTATAATCTATTCAGACTTTTTATTTCTTCCTGAGTCAGTTTTGGTAATTTGTGTCTTTCTACCTGTTCATCTATGTTGTCTAATTTGTTGGCATAAAGTTGCTAATAGCACTACCTTATAATTCTTTTGATTTCCATAGAGTTGATGTTGATGTCTCCTTTCATTCCTGATTTTGCTAATTTGTGTCTCCTCTCCTCTTTTCTTGGTTGGTCTAGCTAAAGTTTTGTCAACTATGTTGATGTTTCCAAAGAACCAACTTTTAGTTTGATTTTCTCTATTATTTTTCTGATTTCTATTCTTTGTTATTTCCTTACTTCTGCTTCCACTGGATTTAGTTTGCTCTTACTTTTCTAATTTATTAAGGTAGAAACTTAGGTAACTGATTTGAGATCTTTCTTGCTTTCAAATATAGGCCTTTAACACCACAAATTTACCTTGCCGTGCTTTAGCTGCATTCCATAAATTTTGACATGTTGTTTTATTTTCACTAAGTTCAAGATATTTTTGAACTCTCCTCACGATTTCTTTAACTCAGGGTTACTTAGAAATGTGTTATTCAGGGGCCGGCCCCGTGGCTTAGCCGTTAAGTGCGCGCGCTCCGCTGCTGGCAGCCTGGGTTCATATTCTGGGCGCGCACTGACGCGCCGCTTCTCCGGCCATGCTGGGGCCGCGTCTCACATACAGCAACTAGAAGGATGTGCAGCTATGACATACAACTACCTACTGGGGCTTTGGGGGAAAAAAAATAAATTAAAAAAAAAATTAAAAAAAAAAAAAAGAAATGTGTTATTCAATTTCCAAATATTTGTAGATTTCCCAGATTTCATTCTGCTGTTGATTTCTAATTTATTTTGTTGCGGCCAGAGAATATATTTTGTATGATTTCAACCCTTTTAAACGTATTAAGACTTGCTTTACACCCAGTATACCGCGTATCCACGTGCCCTTGAAAAAGAATGTGTATTTTGTTGTTGTTGGGTACGGTGTTTTGCACATTTTTAGAAAAGACATGGCTTCTACCCCTAGGAAGCCTGCAACTTAATGCAGGAAACCACACAGTAAATGACAGTCAAGTGCACATGCCACAAAGTAGTCACTGAAGTCCATTCAGGAGGTGGAGAAAAGAAGAGCAAGTTCCCCAAAGAGCCAACATCTGATTTTCAGGAAGGGGAATAACAAGGGAGATGCTATAAAATGGACTTAAAACTATTAAGAAAAAGGTACTGTCATTTTAAAAAACAACTGAAATTTCAAAGCTGATTGGTCATGAATATCAGGGCTCCCATTCAGGTTGTTCTGGAAAAGATAGTTTATTTATCACTAAACTATGGATTTTTTTAAAAATCACATTTATTATAGAAAATGTGCTTATTATAACTTTGTCATGATTAATTACCCACTGTCCAGTGTAATGACAATACCTGAATCTAATTGATAGACAACTGTGCCTTTTTCCTCTCCTACAATTTCTGGTAGCTTTTCATTTCCTGTAGGTTGATAGAAATATTCCGGTTGAGGTGGAACCCACTCTGAAAGAACACATTATAGAAGTACAAAATAAGAAATAATAGAAAAGGCGCTTTATCAGAACTGATATAAAATAATAATTATTATTCAAATGGCTAGTTGGTTGAATCAAATCAAATTCCCACCATAAGTTTCCAGTGTGTTATAAATTAATTATGTCTTGCTTCTTTCTATAAAGGCTATGAGGAGACTTTTTTTTTTTTTGGTGAGGAAGATTGTTGCTGAGCTAACATCTGTGCCAATCTTCCTCTACTTTACATGAGACGCCACCACAGCATGGCTTGACAAGCAGTGCGTAGGTCCGCGCCCGGGATCCGAACCCATGAACCCCAGGCCACCAAAGCAGAGAGCACAAACTTAATCACTATGCCACTGGGCCGGCCCTATGAGGAGACTTTTTTTTTTTTATTGATGTCTTAATAGTTTATAACATTGTGAAACTTTGGTTGTAAATTTTTGTTTGTCAATTACCATATACATGTCTCCCTTCACCCCTTGTGCCCACCCCCCACCCCCACTGCCCCTGGTAACCACAATACACTTTTCTCTGTCCATGTGTTGGTTTATATTCCACCCTATGAGGAGACTTTTAAAAAAAAGGATTTACAACAAAAGTATAAACTTTAAATAGAAGACTTTAAGCCAGAAATGTCAATATAGTTGCTGTAACAACTCTTTAAAATTTGACCCTGAGCTTCCTTTTAAAGTCAGGAAAATACGATCAGCTACAGACTGTTTATTACTATAGAAAAACAAGTATATCAATTGTTTCAGAGGAAACAAGGCTTTTTCATTAACACTCAATTCTAAAAGATTTCTCACATGGGACTTGGGCAACTTCTCAATATCAGTTTAAGTACAGGAGCCACTGATGAAAGCCAAGGGCACATAAAGACACAACACAGTGAAAGACAATGCTACCGTCTGTTCTTTTCTTTAAGGCGATGGGGAGTCATGAGGCTTTGACAATTCGGTTTAAATAATAAGGTGCTTGGTGTTAAATTTCTTTGAAATTTTTAAAAAATTGCTTTTTTAAAGACCTAGTGGTTTAGGAGATCACCACTGCAATAACTTGGAAATTAACTTCCAGTTTCCCATTTTTTCCCCCCCTCTTGGAAGTGAGTCTGAAATCCTCACAGGAATTCTCTTCGTCTATTTTATACAGGGAATAGCAAAATCCTATTGTCTGGCCAGATCAACTTGGACTTTTATCTAAAAATTACACAGTGTAGGGATAATTGACCTCAGGACTTCTCAGCTATTGTGCCAACTCAAAATGCACCCCTCCCACCCATTTCCCAACACCCTAAGAGCAGTCCCACCCCCAGTTAAGAACACTAACCCCATCCTTGTAGCTCCAGCTTCACCTCTGGTCTTTCACACTCAATGCTCCATGGCTGCCCTAACACGCCAGGCTCTTTTTCTGCTTCCTCTAACTGGAATACTTTTCTTTGACCCTCTCAACTGGCTCCTTTTTTTTTTTTTTTTTTGTGAGGAAGATCAGCCCTGAGCTAACATCCATGCCAATCCTCCTCCTTTTTTGTCCCCAAAGCCCCAGCAGATAGTTGTATGTCACAGTTGCACATCCTTCTAGTTGCTGTATGTGGGACGTGGCCTCAGCATGGCCCGAGAAGCGGTGCGTCAGTGCGCGCCCTGGATCCGAACCCGGGCCGCCAGTAGCAGAGCTCGGGCACTTAACCGCTAAGCCACGGGGCCGGCCCTCAACTGGCTCACTTCTAACCCATCCTCCAGATTTCACCTTACATGTCAACTCCTCCTGGAAATCCTCACTGATCTTCCAAGCTGGTGAGGTTAAGTGTTCCCAGAGGAACCAAGCTCTACGCAACTGCCTGGTTATATCTTTAACTTCCCCACTAGTGTGTGAGCTCTGTCTCCATCTTACTCCACTGTATTTCTAACACAAAGCACTGTACTTAGCATACGGTAGATACTTAATAAATATTTACTGAATGAACATTATACAAGGGAAGTGAGAAGATAAGAAACATCTAGTTGTTTACCTAGCAGTCTAAGGCAGAGACACGTTTAGTAGACATTAAGTGTTCCAGCAATTAGAAAAGTCCCCACTTTTCAGTGCAACCTACTTCTGAAAACGCTTCATAAAATGAATGCTAAAGATTGCACTTGCACTTCGGGCTGGCCCGGTGGCATAGCGGTTAAGTGCGCGTGCTCTGCTATGGTGGCCCGGGGTTCAGATCCCGGGTGCACACTGACGCACCGCTTGTCAAGCCATGCTGTGGCGGCGTCCCATATAAAGTAGAGGAAGATGGGCATGGACATTAGCCCAGGGCCGGTGTTCCTCAGCAAAAAGAAGAGGATTGGCGACAGATGTTAGCTCAGAGCTGATCTTCCTCACTAAAAAAATAAATAAATAAAAAGAAAGGTCATCTTTAAAAAAAAAAAAAAAAGATTGTACTTGCACTAACAGCTCAAAGATATGACCAGCAATGTCATTAAAAAAACCTCAATTTGGCCAGCCCCATGGCTTAGCGGTTAAGCGCGTGCGCTCCGCTGCTGGCGGCCCGGGTTCAGATCCCGGGCGCGCACCGACGCACCGCTTCTCCGGCCACGCTGAGGCCGCGTCTCACATACAGCAACTAGAAGGATGTGCAGCTATGACATACAACTATCTACTGGGGCTTTGGGGGTAATAATAATAATAAAAAAAAAAACCTCCACTATTCCCATAAAAAACTCCAATAAACTCAAAATATAATTAAAAACAGTAAAAACTATGTTCTGACATATATGGTGGTCACCAATTATACCAAGGCTGGTAAAAACTTTTATAAAACTCAACCAAGCATATTAATACCAAGATGGGAATAATCTAGAAAAGAGATTTAAGTATTAATATATTTTGGCCTCTAGAAAGGTATCCTCCCATCCCAATAAACTCAGAAGCCTTCTGGTTTCCACATTAGTGTAACTTTTGACTTCGGTGAGTGTCTATCAGATTCCCAGAGCTTAATCATTTCAGGGTAAGCTAACAGATTTTGAATCTGTACGGCCTTGTACTTCAACACGCAGGACTTGAAACTGTAAGGTCTTGTAACAAAGTCTGTCAGGAGAGTAAGACCAGGATACGTAAGTCACATTACCAATATGATGAATGTTTTCCTTGATGACCTCACATTCCACTGGCCATCTTGGAGCCTGCAATGCCCCGCTGCTAGACAAAAAGGCAAAGAGATCTCGGGGCTCTCGACGTTGTGGGTTTACTTTGCCAAACTCATCATGAAGAAGCCGTCTGCTCTGGAGAAGTGGTGACTTCAGCATAAGGGAATCTGTCAAAAGGAAAGGGAGTAAGTGAATAGCATCCTTCTCCTCCTGGGGAACTTTACTGCTCAACATAACAACCAAGTAACTTTTTTTTTTTTAAATAATTATTTATTTATTTATTTATTCATTCATTCATTCATTCTTTCCCCACAAAGCCCCAGTAGATAGTTGTATGTCATAGCTGCACATCCTTCTAGTTGCTGTATGTGGGATGCAGCCTCAGCGTGGCCAGAGAAGCGGTGCATTGGTGCGCGCCCGGGATCCGAACCCGGGCCGCCAGCAGTGGAGCGCGCGCACTTAACGGCTAAGCCACGGGGCCTGCCCACAACCAAGTAACTTTAAGCACTGTATTAAAATATGAGCACAGATGTGCAATCCTATGACATGTTTCTCCTTCAAGAAGATTTAGTCCAGGATGATGGCATCGAAATTATAAAATGTTAAGGTAAAATTCTGCATAGTCTACTAAATATTTAAATGTAAAGCTTTAGAGTAAGTTAGAAGAAACTTTATTTTTTAAGTCAAATGTCTTAGTGGGTCTAAGACATTTCAGTAGGTTACAAATGAATAAAAAGTTACTTCATGTATTTTATTATTTTTGATTAAAGAGAGGCAACAGAAGGAACTTTCAATTCACCCATTAGCATTTTAGAAAAAAGCACGGAAAACTTTATTAACTACAGTGAAACAATCCACAAATCACATTTCAAGTTCAGAATATAACCATTCAAAGGGCAGAGAGACTAATAAGACAGAGGATGGAAAGGGGAGGGGCAGAGAAGGAGGGACAAGGGGCAGAAGAGAGAGGAGCTCTTGGGAAATAGAGAATGAGAAAAAAGGGAGGGAAAGAAAGACTCTGGGGAGCAAGATAAAGAAGGGAAACGAGAGGAAGAACATTAAGGAAGGGAGTGAGTGGGGAGGACAGGACGCAGGCTGCTGTGGTAATTGCCGGCTCTGGTGGGCAGAGGAGGTGAAGACACTTCCACAAAGGAGTTGTTTTCTGGTCCGGAAGGACATGAGATACCTCTGCTCACAGCTTCTATCTGTCTGTGCACAGTTGAGTATCGACAGGTGGGCCCTAGAGAGAGGAAGAAGGCATGGTTTGTCCTGAGGACTTTTGTCTTTCTTCTTCCTGCCCTCTTCCCCCATCCCTTTCCATCCCCACCCCAGCAATGCACCCCTGCTTTTCTATCTCTAAATCTTTCCCCTAATATTTTTTTTTCATAAATTTACCATTTTAACCATTTTATTTTTTTTTATAATTTTATTTGTTTATTTATTTATTTTCCCCCAAAGCCCCAGTATATAGTTGTATGTCGTAGCTGCACATCCTTCTAGTTGCTGCATGTGGGACGTGGCCTCAGCATGGCCGGAGAAGCGGCACATCGGTGCGCGCCCGGGATCCGAACCCGGGCCGCCAGTAGCAGAGCGCACGCACTTAACCGCTAAGCCACGGGGCCGGCCCCTCCCCTAATATTTAAGGGGGAAAAAAAGCAATAAGCATTTGATAAGATGGTAAAGCTGCTCAATCTCACCCACAATTAAAGAAATGTGAGGGCCGGCCCCGTGGCTTAGCGGTTAAGTGCTCACGCTCCGCTGCTGGTGGCCCAGGTTCGGATCCCGGGCGCGCACCGACGCGCCGCTTCTCTGGCCATGCTGAGGCCGCGTCCCACATACAGCAACTAGAAGGATGTGCAGCTATGACACACAACTATCTACTGGGGCTTTGGGGGAATAAATAAATAAATAAATAAAAAATAAAGAAATGTGAATCAAAATGATACGGAGATACCAGTTTTTCACCAATTAGACAGGAAAAACATTTCCATTTTTTCACACACATCCTGGTAAAGATGTAAGTAAACAGCTTCTCTCAGAACCTGCTGGCAAGAAGGCAAATTGGTGCAACCTTTCCGGAAAGCAGTTTGGCAGCATCTCGTAGATTTATAATACATATACCCTTGATGCAGTAATCCCACTGCTAAGAGTTTATTCTTATAGATTTTCTCACAAAAGTTCATCAAGATACATATACAAAGCTGCTCACTGCAGCAATGTTCAAATAACAAAAATGTGGAAACAACCAAAGCGTCCATCGAAAGGGAAGTTGAAATAATTATGACATATTAATGAGATGGAATACTGTAGGTGCCCTTAAAAAGAATAAAGTAGATTTTCTTTTGTGCTCATATGAAAAAGCTCTCTAAGATATATTCTTAAACAAAAAAAGTAAAGATTGTGTATAGGATCCCCTGTGAGCAATTAAAAGAAAAAATATAGACACACGAGGATATACCTTGTTTTCCTAAAAAGAATGATAATAGTGGCTGTATCAGGGGTGGGGCAGGGAGGGCTTTTAGTTTTCCTTTTGTGCTTTCTTCTAACGTGAATTTTCTAACATTATACGTATATTCCGTCTTTCTTTTTTTAAAACAAGCAGATTGTAACTCACTCTTTTCTACCTTTGTACTTTTCTGATCAAAACAAAAAACTCAACAGTTCACAGGTTTGGATCCCGGGCGCAGACTGATGCACCACTCATCAAGCCATGCTGTGGCGGCATCCCATATAAAGTAGAGGAAGATGGGCACAGATGTTAGCCCAGGGCCAATCTTCCTCCCACACAAAAAAATACCAACATAATAAATGCTTTGCTACAAAGACAAAGAAAAAATATGTTTCTCATGCCAATGATCAAAACAGGAGGGGCCGGCCCCATGGCTTAGCGGTTAAGTGCACGCGCTCCGCTGCTGGTGGCCCGGGTTCGGATCCCGAGCACGCACCGACGCACCACTTCTCCGGCCATGCTGAGGCCGCATCCCACATACAGCAACTAGAAGGATGTACAGCTATGACATACAACTATCTACTGGGACTTTGGGGGGAAATAAAATAAATAAATAAAATCTTAAAAAAAAAAAAAGAAAGAACACTGTTGTGTGAAAAATGCAGGAGAAGAGGGCATCATGGAACAAGAGAAGAAGCCAGGAGACCAATCACTAGGCTATTTCAATAGTGAGAAATGGTGGTAGCCTGGACTGGGGCGGGAAGGATGTGGAGTAAAGAGAAGTGGATTGATGTTTGGTTGGATATGTATTGAAGGAGAAATTCAACTGCATTCCGCCCTTGGATTCCAGAAGAAACCTGTGGAATCCCCATGAAAAATTATTTTTGCTTAAGCTAGCTGGAATTGGTGTCCACTACTCTTATGCAAAGAGCCTAAAAAAATATATCCATCAAAATCGCGTGAAAAATCAATGTTAGCCTTGACCAGAGAGTCTTACCAAATTTTCCAGCAATTTGGAGGAAGATAATCCAGAATGCACAGTATCTGAATTTAAACCTACAATCCAAAGGAGATCTAGAAAGAACATTTTTGAGAGATGTCAGAAACAGTGGCCAGGGCCTGGCCCCGTGGCTTAGCGGTTAAGTGCGCGCGTTCCGCTGCTGGCGGCCCAGGTTCGGATCCCGCCGCGCACCGACGCACCACTTCTCTGGCCATGCTGAGGCCGCATCCCACATACAGCAACTAGAAGGATGTGCAGCTATGACGTACAACTATCTACTGGGGCTTTGGGGGAAAAAATAAATAAATAAAATTATAAAAAAAAAAAAAAAAAAAGAAACAGTGGCCAAGGCTGCTCCCCTGGCTTCTCCCACGTTAGGCCGTGTTCTCCTGAATACCTGGAGCAGTTGCTCAAGGCAGTGAGGGTTCCGGGGGGTCATACACACTGATTATTACTTACATAGAAGCTTCTCCTTTTGCAGAGGGTCTGGTATCAAATCATCTCTTTCTCTAAAAGAGCCACTCAACAGGTATCGAGGATTATTCTTCCAAACACGCTGGGGCGTCGCAGAGCTTGGCAAACTGCCTCTCTGAGCTAAGAATAGGCAGTTTAATTAAAGGTGCTGGAAGGCTAGTTCATCACCTCTAGCATGTAGGTCAATACCAAAACCACACCACCAAACTGCCACGACTTCTGTCACCGCCCACCACCACAGGCCTTTCCAATGAATATATTCCATTTTCCAAAGAGCCTTCACATTTCAATTTACATGCGCTGAGCATCATTTTCTCCATTTTAGAGTGAGAAGACTGGAGAACTAGTACGGTACAGTGGAAAGAGAAAGGGCTTAGGAGGCAGAAAGACCCAGTAGCTACAGCAGCAGCCAAGAGAGCCACAGCCAAGCGGAGGCAGGTACTCAGAGTGGGAGGGGAGCCCTGACGCCCCAGGCTGCTTTGTCCTGAGGGCTCTGCTGAATCTGGCAAACCAGAAATTCAGTTTTCAACAAATTAGTAATCACTTAAAAAGTGAAATGTTAAGAAAGTTTAACAAGGTTGGTAGAAATAAAGTCAATATGAAAACTTAATTTTATCTCTATCAGGAACAAAGCTAGAAAATCAAAATTTAAAAAGCTACCATTTATAGTAGCATAAAAATATTAAGTTCTATGAAAAAGTTACAAATCTTTATTGGGAGACATTAAGGAAGACCTAAGTAAATGGAAAATTGGACTACGTTCATAGATTGGAGTATTTAGTATTAGAAAGTTCTCATTTGTTGTGAAATTCAATCTCTAGATTCAATGCAATCTCAACAATTTTTTTTTCTTTTTTGTGAGGAAGCGTGTCCCTGAGCTAACATCCGTGCCATTCTTCCTCTATTTTGTGTATGGGACGCCGCCACAGCATGGCTTGACAAGTGGTGTATAGGTCCCTGCCTAGGATCCAAACCCATGAACCCCGGGCTGCCAAAGCGGAGCATGTGAACTTAACCACTATACCACCAGGCCAGCCCCTGCAAATAATTTTTTTAAACATCACAAGCCAATTCTAAAATTACATAAAAAGACAAGAATAGCCAAGACACTTTTGAAGAACAAGATGGGAGGATATATCTTTCCAGATATCAAGACTATTTTAATGCCATATAGTATAATCAAGAAAGGGTAGTACAGCTGCAAGGATGGACAAACAGATCCTTGTATCCATGGACACTCAACAGAGGTGACACAGCAGATCAATGGGGAAAGGATGTACTTTTCACTAACAGTGCTGGAAAAATTCGTCATTAGTTTATCCAAGCGTAACTTTCCCAGTTAATCAAACGATTTATTTCATGAACCCAGGAAAGGTGATGCTAGATAAGAACAAGGCATTACCTTTAAAGTAGCCATAGTACCGGAGGTGACGGTACATAAAGTCTTCATAGGGATCAGGAAGAGTCTGTAAAAGGAAAGGTTATCGCAATGAGGAAAGTCCTTCCAAATAATACTCAACTCTTACCAAATCGTACAGAAGCATTGTTGCAGAGGACAATATACCTGAGGGCTTCTGTAAACAAACCAAGTGAAGGGCAGTCACGCAAATCATTCTACCTTGGAGATCAAGATCTCCAGCAAGAGAAAGGTGCCAGCAGCATACAGCTTCTGATCTAGTGTTGGATTTCTGGGCAGATCCTGGAGAGGGGTGTGTACGGACCTGCTTTAGCTCCTTTTCCAATGCTGGGAACATGTTACTTCTGCATGATACGCTGAAGACCCGTCAGTGACACTGGCATCCAGCCACGATACCCGCGCAATTTCCAAAAGGGCAACTGGTTACACAGGAGGAGCTAAAAGGCCAGAACAGTACAACTGAAAACACTGCCGATATTTACCAACACCCCCCCACACACACACACACACACGCGATTTTAGGAAAACCTGCCGCATCGCTCCCCTTCCTGCCAACCCAGCCTCTCAGACAAACAAGGACCGGGCTGGTGGTTCCCACTAGGAGGCACCTGAGGAATTAGGGAGGCAGCCATGTCTTCCGGCCTCCTCCTCCTGAGGCTCCAGGACCCTTGCTGGCCCCATGCTTCCCTCTGCCCGAGGAGGGAGATGCCCACCACCAGGACGCCGCAGGAAGGTGAGAGAAATGGGGACGGAGGGATCAGGCGGAATTGTCTCGGGGTAGATGAAAAAGAAAGGTCAGGGGCCCGGAGAGTGGGCTCTGAAAACGGAATTCAGGGGTTCAGAGCTTCCTGGTCTGGGGCAAGGCGGTGAGGGGCGGTTTCCCGAAGGGTCGGGGCAAGGGGCGTAGAGATTTCCTAGGAGGGCAGAGGGAAGGGCGCGGCCGCCCCGCGCCCCGGCTCGTCGCGGGCAGCAGGCGTGGGCGCGGCCTCCGTGGCGGCAGAAGAGCCGCCGGCGCGGCAGGTACAGAGGCCCGGACCCGCACGGAGCAAAGGACGCGCTCACCACGTTCACCCGCCACCGCCTTCTGCAAGGACCTCGGTGGCCTAGCAACCGCGAGGCGGAAGCGGGAGGGCGTGGCGGCCAGGCGCTTCCGGGGAGCGAGGCCCCGCCCCCAAAGAGGGGGTGGGTAACCTGGGAAGGGCCTAGGAGCCGCGTTGCTGCGGCAGCTTCCTGCGTGCATCCAGCAAGCAGTACAGCCCCGCTTTGGGGGACTCGAAATCGGATTGATGAATACAATGCCAGTAGTCCTTAACATATTCAGAACTTCTTTGTTGTTCCTTGGCTTCTGGTAACTGCTAAGTATTGCTCAAAGGGAGCTGCTTCCCCTCTCCTTTCACCTTCTCTCCGCCCCATAACTAGAATTGAAAAATTACCTTCTACGTTGAAAAAACACAAGAAACAAAGTTAGTAAATTGAAACCACACATTTTGACTATCAAATTGTCAGGTTTTTAAGAACGCTCCATTCGTGTAGGATAGTGACAAGGGCACTGGTGCTCTGCAGCAGTTCCTACAAGTCTGGAAGACTGTTAAAGCAAAAGCTTTAATGGCTAGTTGATAGCCTTTATTTCCAGAAATTTACTCTATGCAAAATGGTCACCCCAATATTTGTATAATGGTAAATAAAACCCAAGGCACTAGCGTATACTCATTAGGTAAAAATTTAAAATTATATACATATATGGGCCTCCCCAGTGGCGTAGCAGTTAAGTTCGCCCTGCTCCGCTTTTGTGGTCCAGGGTTTGAGGGCCCACATGGCGAGCATGGACCTATGCAGTGCTCATTAAGCCATGCTGAGGTGGTGTCCCACATAGAGCAACTAGAAGGATGTACAACTATGACATACAACTAGTTGTACAACTAGAAGGATGTACAACTATGACATATTTACTGGGGCTTTGGGGAGAGAAAAGGAAAAAAGGAGGAAGATTGACAAGAGATGTTAGCTCAGGGCCAATCTTCCTCAAAAAAAAAAATTATATGCATATAAACATACTGGAATAAAATTCAAACTATTAATTGTCTGGTTAACTTTATATGAATATAAACATAAGTATATATTACTTTCATAATCAGAGGGAAAAAAGCTATAAAACACTTTTTTTCAAAATATTAGCCACATTACAGAACTACCAGGATTTAAGTAGGTCAAACAGTAGCTAATATTATAGAGTGCAAGCTCCAAAATGTAAGTCTCACAGCATCCTCTGGTCCTGGAAGCCCGTCTAGCCGTACCCCACCTACCCTCCACCCCTCCCCGCACCCACCTCAAGATCTGGCTGCTCGTTTTCCTGAGAGCTGTTCGTCAGTGTTGGCACATGCCTTATACCATATGTGAAACAATGAAGAATTGACTTAAGATAAGTGTTGGTTACAGAATCATGGAGGAAAAGGCTTAGAAGAGCAAAAGGATAACCAATCAGAAGTATAAAAAAAGCTTTATTAGTGCATATATACAAATTTACAAGGTCAGAAACTGGAGAAATACAAACAGAGCTTTAAAACACAATTTGTCTTTTCTTCAGTTTAAAGTGACTTTTACCTGATTGTGATACAACAGAAGTACAGAACAGTAAACTGCTTTTTAAATACTGGAATTTTATGGAGAATACATTCACATATAAGGGAGGTGAACTTTCGAACAAGGTAAGACAACGGAGACGTATCAATACATACAGTGGCTCTTATGACATTTACTGCCACATACGTGAGGGGAAGTTCTCAAAGTCAAAGACATGAACACCTTCTGCTGCCTGTACTGAAATTTAAATACGCCACACCACCTAGCGTGTGAAATGACGGAGCTACCAGTTCTACAATTTGTGAGGAAGAAGACTCTTAGAGTGTGGCCATCTGTCAGCACAAGGTAAACAACTTGATATTCCTCAGCACTTCCGGGGTGGCAGACTAGAGGAAGAGGTCAGAGATTCCAAGATCCCGGTTAAGCCAGGTAGAACACAGAGCTGCCTTCTTAATTGCACTTGTTCTGGAGGAGTTAATGAGAGAGCCACACTAGGAACTAAATGAGCCTCTATTAGGCAGGAAAACCCGTCACTTGTCAGTGAGTCCTCTACAGAGGTGTCATACTTAGGAGCCGCATGTTCCAGACTGATAAGGTTAATGTACCTAACAGGCTGAGTTTGCCAGTGTGAGCAAGAATAAAGGCAGCCAGGTCAAAGCATTCAGTCACCTCACCCTTCAGCAAAACAGAAAAATTACATTTCACAAATGTGAAAACTTTGTACGTGGATGCTCTTGCCCAGGAAATTCATATGCTCTCCCTCATAGCACTTACAGTTTATTGACAATAGTAAAACTAGTTAAGACTCTGAACTAAATACAAAAAAAAAAAAAAAATCAATAACAGAAATTTTAAAAAATTATTTTTTTAAAAAAAACTATGTGTTTGGAGCCATTTTCCTTCTTTTCAGTCTTGCTCGCCAATCCTCAGGAAGGGCTTCAAAATTTGCATTCCTCTCTGCCATGCCACTGTGAAAACAACACACAGATTACTTCACCGGAAAGAAAAAACGAGGGCAATTGTTCATTTCCTAGCAAATAAAAACCTCTAACTGAAAGTCTTTTTTTTTTTTTGTGAGGATGATCGGCCCTGAGCTAACATCTGCCAATCCTCCTCTTTTTGCTGAGGGAGATTGGCCTTGAGCTAACACCCGTGCCCATCTTCCTCCACTTTATATGGGATGCTGCCACAGCATGGCCTGACAAGCGGTGCGTCGGTGCGCGCCCGGGATCCGAACCGGCGAACCCCGGGCCGCCGCAGCAGGGCACGTGCACTTAACCGCTTGCGCCACCGGACCGGCCCCTAACTGAGTCTTATCCATCACATCTATGTTCATGAAAATGCTTCAAGTTTCTCAGCTATCAGCATATTCTTCAAATTTCTTAATTATGGGTCAACCAGACATACACTCTTCTCTATAGCTTTATATATACATTTAAGTACTTATTTATTTTTATATATCTCCAGTAATCATTAAAGCCACATCGAAGGACCAAAACACATTCTTGTAGAACTTTTTCTTGGTCCCTACGAGTTATGATTCTTTAAGGAAGATATATTTAACCTTCAATATACTATCAGGAACCTCTGGACCTAATGTTTTTGAGATTCTCTTTTGATCAATTCTAACTATTTGTAAGGACTGATATCTCATGGCTTATTCAATCATTTTAAAAAGACTGATTAAAACTCAGATTCTATCTTGCAATTACCAGAATGGGTGCACTGATTCCTTTTATAAATCTGAAATCATCTAAGATAAATTACATGATCTTTGTGATTCCCCCCCATCATCCTGAAATAGTTTGCTCTTTCATCATTGTAGGAATTAATCATTACTCAATTCTCAGCAAAACTAAATAAGACTAAAATAATAAGAAAACTGAAGAATAATGGAATCACCTAAAAGGATGATGCAAAAGTGAAAAAATGGGTCACTAATACCATCCCTCAGTTTATTATTTTGCCCTAAACAGTGCACCACCTTTCAAGGAAATAAAAAAGTAGTCTGGGGACACCTTCACAGTCTCTTTTCCCCCACAAATATTAAAGAAACCAGAAGATCAACACAAAGAGACAGACAGCGACACTATAGACTCTAATGATGATGGTAAAATTGACTGGATTAAAATCTCAGACTATGAATGTTAAGAGGACCAGAACCTAGATGAATTTTGCTTAAATTCAAGATTGACAAGTGAACAATATGTTTCTAAGGACAAAAAGGAAATAAAGTATTCTCATCCAAAAGGAATGAGAATCACTCAATATTTTCTAACAAGAACCTGGACCATCTCATTTTTCTGAAAAGACGTGTGAGAGGAATCTTTCAGGTTTTATGATGCTTTCTGCTAAAATTTATTTGATCAAGTTCATAAGTGGACAAATGTTGAAAGCAGGTATATAGTAACTGGAGACAAATAGATATTTTTAAGAACAAAAAAATTCACTGGAATGATATTCTAATTATATCTAAAAATGAAAATGTTTTGAATTATGAAGCAAATATGGATATCCTCCCAAATGTTTTCATAAATACTGTATTTATGGATGTTGCAAGTGCAAGAACTGGAAGTAATGATAAGCTGGAACCCATCAGAGATGAATTTGAAATCTGGCATCACTATATATGAGATGAGTATATTCCAGGTTATACATGACAACTGAACAATTAGCTGCATTCAAAGAATGCTGCTCATTTCAGTATGTATATATTCAAAACCAGCAAAATAAAGAATAAAAATTTGGGTTAGCTATGTTTAAATTCTTGTTAAAATTCTAATGAAGCTTTCTCCCCTTCCCTTTATCTTTACTACTGTAAATTATTTGTAAAATAAGTTAAAAAAAATATATATAAAAGGGTCTATTGGATCTAGATGGTAAATGGAGATGACTATTTCCTGGTATGCTGAGGGTTAAGATACTCCTTTGCCTAAGATGAACACTCAGTGGGAGAAGGTATTATAGCTCTGATATTTCTGATTTTGAAAAAGGCTAGACTTGGGCCAGGCCCGTGGCGAAGTGGTTAAGTGCGCGCTCTGCTGCTGGCAGCTTGGGTTCGGATCCTGGGTGCGCACCGAAGCACCACTTGTCAGGCCATGCTGTGGTGGCGTCCCACATAAAGTGGAGGAAGATGGGCACGGATGTTAGCTCAGGGCCGGTCTTCCTCAGCAAAAAGAGGAGGATTGGCATGGATGTTAGCTCAGGGCTGATCTTCCTCACAAAAAAAAGAAAGAAAAAAGAAAAAGGCTAGACCATAATTTTTATAGGGAAATATATATGAATATAGGGAAATAATTCTATGAATTAAATGGTTTTAGATAAGTTTATAAAGAATACCAAAAATTAAGGGCTGTGTTTTGAAGAATAGGACTGTTCTAAAAACAACAACTACAACCACCACAACCCACCCTATCTGGCGTCTCTTTTCTTTACCTGACCAGCTGCTGCTGTTTCCACTCTTCAATTCGCTTCTGTGCAGTTGATTCCCGGTCCTCTTCACTGGAACTAGAGTTCTCCTCTTCATCTAACTCACGCTGGATACTCTGCCACTTCTTTACCAGGGATGGCATTTTGGTTTTACTCTTCTTTGCCTATAACAAAGGTTAAAGGTCAGAAGGAACATAATACATAAAATAAGGAAATGAGTCCCTCCACATGAGATCAAGATCTTTCCCTAGTTCTAAGGAATAAGCAGACTTTAAAATCAAAAGAAGTGAAATACAGAAAATAAATGCCATTCTAAGTTCTTGCCAGAAATTTCTGCCAACTATAAACCTAACTCTTGGTTAAAAATCTAAAAACTGTAAATATGGTTATGTTATGAAATCAGGTCAGAAAAATTTCCTTTAGCCTCTTTATTCTACGGAATTCAAAACTGTTGCAGTTATCTCATCTCCTCAGAATTACAGTGTTCCCATTACAAATTTTAAATAGATGCAGTGTTCAAATCAAGTGAAAAAACAGAGCTGAGAACCAAATGACCAGCTTTTCTGGAGAAAGCCAGAAAGTGAATGGCAACTATTGAATATGAAACAGGCAAGGAGATGCAGCAAAATATTAATGATGAGATTAGTTCTAAGAAAACATATAAAAAATTTTATTTTTCTTCTTTTAGCTTACCTTCATTTTCTAAATTGTCTAAAAACATGTACTTTTGTAATAAATACTTGTGGTGCTTGCAAAAGTAGCACTATATACCCAACATGGCTTGCTCTATCACTGTTTTCAGGTTTCTTTTTTTTTTAAGGAGATTGGCCCTGTGCTAACATCTGTTGTCAATCCTCCTCTTTCTTCTCCCCAAAGCCCCAGTACATAGATGTGTGTCATAGTTGTAGAGTTATAGTTCTATTATATGGGACACCACCTCGGCATGGCTTGATGAGCGACAAGCAGGTCCGCGCCCAGGATCTGAACCAGCGAACCCCGGGCCGCCGAAGCAGAACATGTGAACTTAACCATTACAGCACCGGGCTGGCCCCTATTTTCACGTTTGTGATCAATGGCACTCTAGCAAAGAGCACGACCTCCCAAAGACCACTTTCTGTCCTCTTACACTGCTTATTTTTTTTCACTGCATTTTAAAACACTGAATATATATTTATTTGCTTATTTTTTTCACTGCATTTTAAAACACCGAACATATATTTATTTGCTTATCTGTCCCCCCAACCCTGTCCCCCTCTCCCGGAGCCCGCCAGAAGGGAAGTTCTACAAAAGCAGAGATTTGGTTTGTTTGATTTACTCCTAAATCCCAACCTCCTAGGGATAATGCCTGACAAACAGTAGGCGTTCAAAATACGCCTGCTGACATCTGTGCTTAGTTATGTGAAATCAGAGAGCTGCTGTATTAGACGCTGATAAAATCAATTTTTATCCCTATGTTTTTGAAGAGGAGCAGAGCTGTGAGCTCAAAGACGTGACCAGGTTTCACTGTAAGCACGACAAGCAGGCAGGCACTCCAGTGGCTGCTGTGACTGAGTGCTGTGCTTGAGTGAGGACTGCGTGTGGGGCCCACGCTCTTTCTCCTGCCAGCACTTCAGACAAACACGATTCTTGATTAAGTTCCCAAAGACATGAGAAAATCAGCTTGATATTTCCAGTCTTTTTTTTATTACTTGGCTTCCTGCTTGATAACCTATTTTGACTGTCATTGACAGTCCTTAACTTTCCAAGGAAGTCAACGCCCATCTACTGTGCTTAGACCTTCAGCTCCACACACTTCCCACATTCCCTTCTGTCATTTTACCTGCAGTACAACCTGACCCACTGCATACACACCCTTCCACCAAGCTCCAGCATAGCCCATTTTGGGTTAGCATGGAACCAATTGAGTAACAACACGGATTAATAATGATCTCGTGTGCATAGAGGGCTCACTGGGGTATAACCTCTCACTGAACATCTGTGAACATGATTAAAAACCACAAGATTGGGCCAGCCCCGTGGCTTAGTGGTTAAGTGCATGCGCTCCGCTACTGGCGGCCTGGGGTTCAGATCCCGGGCGTGCACCGACGCACCGCTTCTCTGGCCATGCTGAGGTCGTATCCCACATACAGCAACTAGAAGGATGTGCAGCTATGACATACAACTATCTACTGGGGCTTTGGGGGAAAAAAATAAATAAATAAAAAACCACAAGATCTAGGTAGCATCACTACTGTTTCACTTTAACTTCTATAGGGTTTCGTGAATTTTTAGCATATTTGATTCCTATTTGTCATGGGAAAATAAGCTATGTTTTAGAAGTTATATATTGTCTATCACATTGGAAACCATGGATATAGAGTTGCACTGGACATTTGAGCACATTTTAGGGGAACAAAGGAATAGTGATTAAATGGCTAAAACACCTTTTTTCTAGTTTATTTTCTAGTAAGCTGCACACAAAACTTTCAGCACAAAGATTGAAAATATATATTGGTCTCCAAAATATTCTTGAACATTAGAGGAATTAAGTATGTATTTTATATTCTTTAAACATGGCCTAGGGCCGGCCCTGTGGCTTAGCGGTTAAGTGCGCAGGCACTTAACCTGGTGGCCCGGGTTCAGATCCCGGGCACGCACTCACGCACCGCTTCTCCGGCCATGCTGAGGCCGCGTCCCACATACAGCAACTAGAAGGATGTGCAACTATGACACAGAACTATCTAGTGGGGCTTTGGGGAAAAAACAAAAAAAGGAGGAGGAATAAATAAAACTGTAAAAAAAAAAAAAAAAAAAAAAAAAAGGCCTGTTAACAACAAAGAGATCGGTCACTGTCTGTTTTCAGATATCAGTTATATAAAAATGATTATTAACTTAGAATTCTTCATTTTTAAAACTATTACTTCTAAGACCTTAAAAGCATGATTGGCTAAAAAGTTACTTGTTGAATGAACAGAGGAGGAAGTAATTACCTCTCTTGGAGGACTGGAGGAAGAGTGCCAAGGATGTCTTTATAAAAGAAATGATTCCTGAGCATTGGCTGCTCTAACGTTTGTAAAGAATGAACAGTAGGGGGACTGGTGGATAAAGTAAAGACATGGAGGTTGTAAAGAGGAGGCTGGCTCAGGAGAACTGTACATGCTATGGTAAGCAGACTCACAACAGTCCATTCAAAACATTGTCCTAATTGTCATTCTTGATTTTTATAACATTTACTTCTTTTTCAGATAATTTATGGAACCATGATACCAACTTGGACAAGTGGTCTAATCCAGAAATATCTTGTCTATTTTGTGTGAAGTCAAAACTCATTCAGGAAGGTTCCTTGGACCATTCTAAGGCAAATGAATTTGCCCTGCTGACCTCTGGGGCCAAAGATTCTAGTTAAGGTAGAATGCCAACAGTGGGAGGAAAAGCTGATGAAAAAGTTTCTTTGGGTAATTAGGGTATTCAAAAGTGCCTATGAGGGTAATGTCAGAAAGATGGCGGACTGTGAAGCTCCAAGCCCTTGTTCCTCCAAGGAAACGTTGTGTAAACAAACACAAACTGACTAAAATGGCTTTGCGGGAACTCTGGAAGCCAGTCAAAGATCTGCAGTGTGGGGGATCAGAATTGGCCATCCCAAAATGTGTCTCTTTGGCTTGATTATTTTTAAGAACAAAAGACTCTGAAAGAAACTTTGACCTCCCCCGCAACTGCCTAAAAGAATTTAAAATAGAAGGGCCTATTCTAGGAAACAGCTAATAACATAATGTAATGTAATGTAAAACATGTCTCTCACATCACATTGTCTGTAGTTGGCCTATTTACATTTCCATCTCCATGTAAACTGCTTTCCTTTTTTCTCCCCCTTGAAGTCGGAAACCACTACCCCCAACATCCTCCTTTGTCTTTGGCTGAAGATGATATTTAAGCTGGCAGCTTGACCATTTTGGTGAGTTACTCTGCTTTCCTGGGTTTCTCCCATGTATACATGTTATAAAGCTATGTTTGATTTTCTCCTGTAGATATTCTGTCTCGTGTCAATTTAATTCATAGCCCAGCCAGAAGGACCTAGAGTGGGGAGAGGAATTCTCTTCCTCCCTTACAGCAACTACCCAGAGAACTCCCAATCGAGAAAAAGCCACACTCAAAACAGCAAGAAATTTCGCGGCTGTCTGCTTGCTCTTGTACCACACCCCTCCCCGGTGTGGTTGGGATGAAGTGGCCCAATTCTCAGTCCCCTCCCTCAGAATGGAAGGAAAAGAGTGGAATGTACAAAATGTTCTAGCCTGTCTGTGGCTGCCTGAGGGACTGGTTTCTGTATTGCTTGACTTTGAGCTCAGGTGGGAATGGCAATGTATTTTGGATCTCAGGTTGGAAGCCATGAAAGGCAGTGGCAGGTGTGGACGCATGTGACAACCACAGGGGGACTGCAGTCATGTGGACACGGGGGGGGGGGCACAGAGGAATACAAAAGAACATCTAAGGCTCCTAGAAGAAGCAGGTGTGAGACTCTTAGGGAAATTAAAATTAAATGTATACAGGAGAATGGGAAAAAATAACAAGCACAAGTACAGGGAACACAAATGCCCAGAAAAAGCCTGAAAAGATCTTGAGCCTTCATGCTGGGCTTATTAGTGAAGATCTTCCTCCATAGAGAGCCAATGTGCAAAGACTAGAAGAGGTGGCTGTTTTGTCAAATGCCTGAATTTCAACGAAAGATCACAAAACATACAAAGAAACTGGGAAATATGCCCATTCAAAGGATCAAAATAAATCTTCAGAAACCAACCATAAAGACACACGTTTCAGACTTACTAGACAAAGACTTTAAAACAATTGCCTTAAATGTGCTCAAAGAGCTAAAGGAAAACACAAGTAAAGAACTAAATAAGGAAAATGATATATAAACAAAATGAGACTATGAGACTGTCAACAGAGATAGATATTATAAAAAAGAACCAAACAGAAATTCTGGAGCTGAGCGGCTGGCCCCGTGGCTTAGCGGTTAAGTGCATGTGCTCCGCTACTGGCGGCCCGGGTTCGGATCCCAGGCGCACACCGAAGCACTGCTTCTCCAGCCATGCTGAGGCCGCGTCCCACATACAGCAACTAGAAGGATGTGCAACCACGACATACAACTATCTACTGGGGCTTTGGGGAAAAAAAGGAGGAGGATTGGCAATAGGTGTTAGCTCAGGGCCAGTCTTCCTCAGCAAAAAGAGGAGGATTAGCACGGATGTTAGCTCAGGTCTGATCTTCCTCACAAAAAAAAAATTAAATAAAGATCCATATCTAGGGCCGGCCCCGTGGCTTAGCGGTTAAGTGCGCGTGCTCTGCTGCTGGCGGCCTGGGGTTCAGATCCCAGGCGTGCACCGACGCACCACTTCTCCAGCCATGCTGAGGCCACGTCCCACATACAGCAACCAGAAGGATGTGCAGCTATGACATACAACTATGTACTGGGGCTTTGGGGGAAAAAATAAATAAATAAATAAAATTATTAAAAAAAAAAAAAAAAGATCCATATCTATAAACCATTACACCCTCATTAAAAAAAGAAAGAAATTCCGGAGTTGAAAGACACATCAACTGAATTGAAAAATTCATTAGTTCAACAGCAGACTCCAATAGGCAGAAGAAAGGATCAGCAAATTGATGATAGGTCATTTGAAATTATTGAGTCTGAGGAGCAAAAAGAAAAAGCAGCAAAGTAAACAGAGTCTAAGTGACTTATAGGACACACTCAAGTGGACCAATACATGTTTTACGGGAATCCCAGGAGGAGAGAGAGAAAGGAGCAGAGACCTTATTTGAAGAAATAAATGCCAAAAACTTCCCAAATTTTAGGAAAGACATGGATATACATATTCAAGGAGCCTAATAAACTCCAAGCAGGATAAAACCAAATAAGACCACACTAAGACACACAATCAAACAGTCAAAAACCAAAGAGAGATTCTTGAAACCAGGAAAAGACAAGTGACTTGTCATATACAAGGGATCCTCAATAAGATTATCAGGATTTCTGGCAGAAACCTTGCAGGCCATAAGGCAGTGGGATGATATTTAAAGTGGTCAAAGAAAGGGGCCGGCCCCGTGGCATGGCAGGTAAGTGTGTGCGCTCCGCTGCTGGTGGCCTGGGTGTGGATCCCGGGCACGCACCAACGCACCGCTTGTTGGGCTGTGCTGTGGCGGCATCCCATGTGAAGTAGAGGAAGATAAGCACAGATGTTGGCCCAGGGCCAGTCTTCCTCAGCAAAAAGAGCAGGATTGGCAGATGTCAGCTCAGGGCAGATCTTCCTCATACATACATACATACATACATACATACATAAATAAATAAAATGGTTCAGCCGCTATGGAAAAAGCCTGGCAGTTCCTCAAAAAGTTAAACAAAGAATTACCCTATGACCCAGCAATTCCACTCCTAAATATATACCCAAAAGAAATGAAAACAAGTACTCAATACGCATATGAGCAGTTGTGCTATTCATAATAGCCAAAAAGTATAAAAGGATCCAAATGTCCATCAATGGATGAACAGATAAACAAATTGTTGCAGTATATACACACAATGGAATATTATTCAGCAATAAAAAGGAATGAAGTACTGATACATGCTACAACATGGATGAACCTCAAAATCATTGTGCTAAGTGAAGGAAGCCAGACACCAAAGTTCATGTACACATGATTCCAGAATAGGTAAAGCAGATGGGTGGTTCTCAGAGGTTAGGGGAAGAGGGTGATGGGGAGTGATTGCCCAATGGGTACAGGGTTTTCTTTTGGGGTCATGAAAATGTTATATAACTAGAGAGAGGTGGTGGTTGCACAACACTGTGAATGTACTAAATGCTAATGAACTGTATACTTTAAAATGATTAATTTTATATGAATATCACCTTGATAATAAAAATTTTTTTCAATAAAAATTTAAAGAGAGAGATTTACTGTACCTTATCTTTCTTTCCTTTTTTCGACTTCTCAGGGGGTGGCACTTTGGGAGCTGGTGGTGGTGGAGGTGGAGGAGGAGGAGGAGGAGGTGGTGGTGGTTCTATAATGGCACTGGTAGGCACAGCACCTCGGGCCTGGACCGGCTGCAGTGTGGGAGCAGTCACTGCCATTGGGACAGAACATTCAGCATAACTCATAATTGCAGGAGCTGAAGCCAGTCCGAGGTAATTTGACTGTAGGTTCATTCCTCTGGCCTGATGACCCATTCCTGTTGCTGGATGGCTAACTGATATTGCCTGGTGTCCAATCCCTGCAGACTGATGTCCAATCCCTGTCGCCTGGTGACCTAACACAGAAGACACAAAATGAAACTATAAAAAGGACATTGTGACAAAGCCAAAAACAAGGAAAAGAAGGAAAAGGAAACTGAGACTTAGATCACCTACAAAATGATTCCAATACACCTTTTCCTAAAAAGAATACAGCCAAATTTTCTGTTAGCAAAATATTAATTTCTGAATACTTTAGCATTAAGGTACTGAAATATCAAAATCACTGATGTTATATAAATGCACAGAAAACAACCTGGAAGGACACATGCCGAACTGTTAACAGTGGTTTTTAGAGACTGAAAGAAACGCAAATAAATACTCTTTGCAATGAAAAGCCTTAACATTTCTTCAATTTATGACACCTAATTCTGGAAACAAAGATATAATACCTTGAGGAAAACACATTTTAATCACAATGCTTACCTGCAGCTATAGCTGACTGGCTGTAGAGGACTGGAGAACTACCAATGGTAGCTGATCTCTGAACTACTGCAGTACTAATTTCTGTAGCTTTTCTCTTTATTGCTTTAGTGGAAGGAGAAGTAGAGACAGGAGCATCACCTGAACTCTGAAACACAGAGATTCTAGTCAGTGGCTAAAGGCCCTGGTTAAACATCCTCTTCTACAATAAAACAGGGTGTCAATCATACCCCAGTCCCCAAAACTCTTCAGAATGCCAAATGGCATTTCTCACCTGGCTAGTTACAACCGTGGCTTGTGTGGAAGGTTTCAATGGAGTATCCTCCTCTGTTCCTGGGGCAGGTGGCTCCTCACTTCCCTCATCCTCCATCTCTACCTCCTGAATCTCACCATCTTCTACAGGAGGAGGGGGAGGGGGAGGAGGAGGAGGAGATTCTGGGGGTGGAGGTGGGGGGGGTGGCATTTCCAAAGGTAACGGAGGTTGAAGCACAGGCACATTTGACTGAAGGAGGGTCCAGAATGGAGTAAGTGGCATGAGTGATGAAGAAGAAACTTGGCCAGAAAAGGACTCTTTACAAAGAGAACCTACGAAAACAAATAGGAGTCAGGGAAAAAGCAAGACAAAAACTCCATGGCGTATATTCACAGAAACGTTCAATTGATAGGTGAGACAAAATCTGACCCACAGGCATTGATTCACACTGATGTCACTAAAATAGGAAGCTCAGTTCAAAAATGACGTCCATGGAGAGACACGTTTATGAACCTCACAGCCAGCACTGGCCCCAGCCATGCTACACTAGTCTTGTTCTTTGGGTCCAGATTGACAGCTGAGTAAATGAAGCACATCACATCAACTCAATAAAACATTTGGTCATCTGAACCTGAAGTTTTTTATTTCAAACATTCACGGTTTCAACATACACAACTAGAAGGCAATACCCTGGGGTCTTTTTTATTTCAAAAGTGAAGAGGTGAGTGAATAATGTGCACTTGTGATACTGATTCCACGTATTTTATTTTTTAGTGAGGTAGGTAAATAACTGAGGATGACCAGAGAAGCACCCACTGAAAACACTCACACAAATCCTGTTTTAATTAATTTGGGTTACTAAGTTTAAATAATCCATTTGCAAGGTGCTTTGTGAACCCTGTCATTCCTTCACACCTTTGTGTGAATTATATTCATTTGCTAAATCACAGCAACACATATCAGGGAGAGTAATTTATTATTTGTGATGAGAAAATGGAAATTTAGGAGAATAAGTCTTCAACGTAAATGATAACTCAGGTACATATAAAAGAGATGTTTGAAAATACAGAGGATTTGAAATTGCGGTTGAAGTCTGAGCTAAGAAACTATAGCTGAAAAGCTGCAGGATCAGCCTTCCTCAAATTTAAGCCACAGTTAATTACCATCCTTTCTCTCCTAAGAAAAGCTTTAAAGATTAGATAAAATAGGAGAATATACTTACTTGTAGCCTTCCCCATCCCTCTTTATCGTCAATAGGGAAGTTTCACAATATATGGGACTATTAGATATATATCCCAGGAATGTTGAAGGGGATTTTCTCCCTAAAAATCATAGAATTTAGGAGTAGAAGAGACATGAGAAATCATCTAGTTCAACCCTCTCATCTTAAAGGTAATGAAACCCAGGAGGGAAATGACTTGCCCAAGATCATACAGCACTTAGTGGCCAGGTCTGACTCCTATCTAGTGCTATTTTACCAAGATGTCCAGTGAAATATCAGGAGTTCAAGAGCTTTAGAAATCTCAGTCAAATAAATCTCACTTCTCATGGAGTAGAGATCCAGATGCAGTCACCTGTTAAAATTCATGGTCCAAAGCAGTGGATTAAATAAGGGCTCTATTACAAAAGGCTCTAGAACAAGGATGAGGCCTTTCTTTGAACTTACTTTGCTCAAATTACACCACACCGGCACTCAAAAAGGTAGAACCAAAGCGACCACGAACCATCTGGCTTTTAGAATAGCTTTAATTTTTTATGGAATAAATAAATAATACATTATGTAAAAGATGTGAAGAACATGATTCACCTGGCTACTGTAATTATTCTGAGAAGGGCACTGAGAAAAACTTCCCCAGAAAACAGGAAGTCAGTTTTCCAGCCAAAAGACTTCAAATATCTAATAACTTTTGTATTTGGTCACATCTAATATGAAATTTTTTTTTATAATTTTATTTATTTATTTTATTTTATTTTTTCCCCCAAAGCCCCAGTAGATAGTTGTATGGCATAGCTGCACATCTTTCTAGTTGCTGTATGTGGGACGCGGCCTCAGCATGGCCAGAGAAGCGGTGCGTTGGTGCGCGCCTGGGATCCGAACCCGGGCCGCCAGCAGCGGAGCGCGCACACTTAACCGCTAAGCCACAGGGCCAGCCCTAATATGAACTTATACACTAACTTTTAGACAAAGTCTTGGTATGGCCAGGCAGTCTGTTACGTTACATAATATTACACTCAACATGACTTCAGGACTAAGGCAATAAACAACGAAGATGAATAACTTACTGAAATTCCTTCTACTAAACCAACCACAACATATGGTAGGTAAATAAATATGTCAGATTTTGTATTTTGGTATATTTCTCCCCTAGTAGCATAACGCAATACCGATACATTATGACGGTTTTACGCAGCTATGTGGAGCAACTCAAGGAAACACAGCAGGTTCAAGGTTAATAACGTGGTTTATAACACCTCCAGCAAAGCTAATCAGAATTAAACTTTGTGTAATAGAAGATAAACTAGACTCGATAAATTTAGCAACTAACAAGGAGCACTTTTAAAGATTTTATTTATTTATTTTTTCCCTCCAAAGCCCCAGTAGATAGTTGTATGTCATAGCTGCACATCCTTCTAGTTGCTGTATGTGGGACTCGGCCTCAGGATGGACGGAGAAGTGGTGCCTCGGTGCGCACCTGGGATCCAAACCTGGGCCACCAGCATCGGAGCGCGCGCACTTAACCACCAAGCCACGGGGCCGGCCCTACAAGGAGCACTTTTAGAGTTAACATTTGAATCCATAACTAAGCTTACTCAAAACACGAAAGCCATGTCTCAAGATTGATAATTATCTCCTTTGGCTTAAATACAAAGAATTTCAAGAAATTCTAGTTTGAATATCCATGGATGTCATCTCACATGACGCTTCTCTTTGTTTCCAAATTTAACCCAGTTGGTATATTTTACCATTTAAGAGAATATTTGTCTGAAGTCCAAGGAGAGATTAAAATGGTATACGTAGCTTTTTTTATGAGCTAATAGATTAAAAAACCACAAGCTTAAAGACAGAATAGTGTGGAGATAAAAATTTTGAATTCTTGAAGAACATATTTTTTTTTTCTATGAATCTTTATTTCAACTTATAGGCAGGCTTCCTTTTTTTGTTTTCCTATACTCCCCCAAGAGAAAAGTTTTGCTTAGTATTTTAAGCCAAGTGGCCAGTTTAGCAATTTAAAGCAAGAAGTTATTATATAAATAATAGTTCCATAGAGACTTTATTGAAAAGCAGCCAAATTGAACCTAAGTGAGAAAAGCCCAGAAAGACAGACATATTGGATATATCCTGAAACATCACTTGTCTTTAGAGACATGACGTTAAATTCAAACAATGAACAAGGATTGAAAATGAACAGAACTTTGAAACTTCCTTGCTCCTTACAGTACAGTAGTTTTTCTTCTTTAAAAAATGCTTTTGGGCCAGCCCCGTGGCTTAGCGGTTAAGTGCACGCACTCCGCTGCTGGCGGCCCAGGTTCGGATCCTGGGCACGCACCGATGCACCGCTTCTCCAGCCATGCTGAGGCCGCATACCACATACAGCAACTAGAAAGATGTGCAGCTATGACATACAACTATCTACTGGGGCTTTGGGGGGAAAAAATAAATAAATAAAATCTTTAAAAAAAAAAAAAAAAAAAGCTTTTGGGACCGGCCCAGTGGCATAGTAGTTAAGTGTGCGTGCTCCGCTGCTGGCGGCCCGGGGTTCACATGCTAGACATGCACTGACGCACAGCTTGTGAAGCCAAGCTGTGGCAGCATTCCCCTACAGCATCTCCCTATAAAGTGGAGGAAGATGGGCACGGATGTTAGCCCAGGGCCAGTCTTCCTCAGCAAAAACAGGAGGATTGGCATGGATGTTAGCTCAGGGCTGATCTTCCTCACACAAAATTAACCACTGCTGGGCTGATGAAGAGCATATATTATATAAACTTTATAGGCTTCAAATAGTGATCAGTATTGCTCTTGAATCCCAAAGACCTTAGTATAAGATTTGGATTTTATTTAGATCAAGTTTATTGTGTGGCTTTAATGGCTCTTGATAAAGAGGCTTAAGACTATATGCTGAGGGCCGGCCCCGTGGCTTGGTGGTTAAGTGCTCGTGCTCTGATGCTGGTGGCCTGGGTTCGGATCCCGGGCACGCACCGAGGCACCACTTCTCCGTCCATCCTGAGGCCGAGTCCCACATACAGCAACTAGAAGGATGTGCAGCTATGACATACAACTATCTACTGGGGCTTTGGGGGGAAAAAAATAAATAAATAAAATCTTTAAAAAAAAAAAAAAAAAAAAAGACTATATGCTGATTTATCAGTGGCTTTTTCCTACAGCATAACTAGTTTTATTTAAGCAGACAGGAATGTCTTCAGGTCTTCCCTTTACCTGACAGTACCAACTGTGTGTGTACTCAACAAAGAGGGAAAATAACTTAATACTTAACTCTAAGGTGTTCACAGAACACTCAGAGTTGGCAATTCTAGAATATTCAGCTTTGGAATATACAAGAAAGGGACATTAGACAGAGGTCAGGAGTGGAATCACCTACCCAGAACCATCAAGCCTCTTCAGTTCACTAACTACTAAAAAGCAAACAAACAATAAAACCAACTTATTACACATCTCCATCATTGCTACCAATAGAACGGGGAAAGGAATCAAAAGAGAATCTCTTCTTGAAAATGTTAAGTATCCTATAACTTGAGAAAATATATCTCTGAAGTATGAAGTAGAATTAAACCACCCTTTTGCTAGTTCTAAAACTATCACTGCAGTCACCATGTGGCTTTTTATTTAGAGTGATCTGACAGTGATTCCTAGGCTGTTTAAGAAGTTAACAAAATCACTTGGTACATGACCAGTTTCATTTGGTACCTTATCAGAACTCTTCTACTGGGATCAGGGAACCAGTAGAATACAAAGCATCATTTTTCATAAGCAGAGGACAAAAGGGTTCAGCTCTTCACTCCCTATCTTACCAAGAAATTCTATGTCTTTTTATCTTCAAAGGTTTATTACTTTAGAAACCACTCCATAAACTCTTGGCTTCATATGCCATCATTTTAACAAACAGCCACCAATTCTTTAGATCAAAAGGTTGTTAAATCATAGTCTTGAGTATGCTTCAATATTTACTTATTTTTGTCAATCCAAGAAAGATGGACTTAGAGGGAAAAATATGTATCTTCTTCCATAATGTGGAAATCAAGCCATGGCTCTTCGGAAGAGCTATCAGATTCTCAAGAGTAACTGAAAAGCTATGAAAACCTTCATAACTAAAGACCTCTAAGAGTACCTTAAATGGGTTGAGCCATCTTCTTTGTTGTATACTAGAATATTGTTGGCAATTTGCAATGATCAAACTCTGAAACAAATATGGTCCTAGTTTCATAGTATTTGTTCAAATCATTTTGATTTGTAACAACCATACTTCTTATAAGACTAGTGGAGTTGAAAAATGAGGTTGCAATGTCAAAGATTAAGTGTTCTACAGAAAGGTGGAACAAATTTCACATTATCATTCCACACAGATATTGACAATTCAACTATCTAGCTCCTTAGCACTAATTAGCATTCCTGTTACATACTGGAAATTCACAGCTTTGTCTGTGGTAGGACAGAGTAGTTATAGGACAATCTTTTTAAACAAAATATATTGGCTCATCATTTCATTTTTTAGCAGAGTCTGATATCAATAGTATGCTGATTTCTAACCAGTCACTGCCTTAGTTTTCTTCAGTATTAACCCCTGCATTCTTTTTTTTTTAGGTCAAGCCACTATTTTTTAATTAGAAATTTGTTAATATGATTTAGATTATTTTCTTATTTTATGAAATCAATCAATACAAGTCTTTTTCCTCTAAAATCATTTCTCTCCAACTGGTACAGAGTAAACTGTCCCACCTGCGGAATTCTCGGAGGACTCTGTAGAATTTGAATCAGTGCCAGCTTTGTCTTTCAAGGTCTGTTTAGGAAGAGTCTCATCTCTATTTTCTTGTGCTTGGCTTTCTTCCTCCTCCTCTTCACCATCTGGGAACTCCCATTGAGACTCGCCCGACTGTTCGTTTACATAGAAATATCGTCTATGATCCCTAAATTACAAGAAAGAAAACACAGGTTTTAAGACCCATTCTCCTACAAAGACACTTCCATTTGGTCCTGTCCCAGGACAGCAGTCTGCTCTCACAGGGACGAACCTCTTCTTAATGGACTGCTATTCACAAAGGCAACAAAGAGCTTTGACAATTGAGAATAGAGAACCAAGGATAATTCAAAGCTATTTGCACTGCCAGCAGCTCTGTGAATACAGCCCTGAGCCCTCTCACTTCAACAGATGACTTAGAAAACACCTCTCACATCTTTTTTTTTTTTTTTGCCAATGCTTAACAGGTTTTCAAGTTTCATTAATGGAGGGACTCAATCTCCTAGAACACTAATTTCCCTTCCAAAGAAGAGAACAACGAAGTTTGCGAAAGGTGACTCTTCCCCTCTTGGACCGTGGAATTCACATTTCATACTCTTGATATCAAACACAGTGAAAGCTAAAGAGAGGGAGAGGATCTGGGAGCTGAAAAATAAAAGAGCAAAGATTTCAAATAACGAAAAAAAAAAAATCAAGAAAAGCCAAATATAAAAAGAAATGTTTTCATCTGACCTGCTGGCAGAAGATAGTAATCTTGTTCTTCATTCACATCTTCAGCCACGAAGCTTTCCTTAACTTCACCGAGGTTAATCAGGAGTAGTTGCTTCCAGAGGTCCTGTAAAGCGCACAGAGCTCTCGCATGCGCTTAACCCCCAAGCCCGCCCTACTCCGTGCAACACTCTGGAGAGTAAAAACCAGCTTTGTCCAATCTTGGGAAAAAATCCGTTACATGGAACACTTTAAACATTGCTTTTTGTTTCTCCAACGTGTGGCTGGCCCAAGCTCTGTAAGTGCGTGCGGTGCCTGGCCTGCCCAGCACCGCTAACTGCAGCTGCTCTCAGTCTCCAGACAGGCTGTCATGTCGTCAGGTGGTGGCGATCACAAATCATGTCTGAGATGTCAAAGGTGAAAGGTGAAAAGGGGAGAAGAGTGCGTACCTGTCCCAGTGGCAGGACCAGCCTTTAGGAGTGGCGTTTATTTCATACTGTTTTAGTTGTTCTGCTGCATCCTGAAGTTTACGTTTAAGGTAGTTTCCATTAAGAGCCCCTTCCCGCCAGTCTGCAATCCGAGTCTAGAATCAACAAACAGCAATACGTTAAAGACCTATTTTTTATGTCAGAAGGCAGTGGTAAAAGGGACATAAGTCTTCTGGTCCATGACTATATTGCTATACTCTGGCAGGCGAGTAGACCAAAGAGGAAAAGAAATCCCATCTTAATTTCACAAAAAACCTTGTCTGATCTGCAGAGTTCTGAAAAGTGAGACTAGACCCTGTATATTTTTCCACTGCCAACTCTGCAATATCTGTGAGAATGAGTAGAAGTAGTTTTGTTTTCCCCTTTGGCCTATATTAAGATTGGTTCCCCAGTAATTTTAGTTTTTTTGGGTAGACAGTTAATTCAGTTCAGTAATGTTACTAATCAAAATTAAAGATTCAGTTCTTAGGGAAATCAGTCAAGTTCCTAGGAGTTCCCTCCCTAATCCTACCCTGCCATTTTGTAAAGTATGCAGGTTACAAACAGGACTCTGAACTTCCCTTTTTAAATAGATTATAATGCTTTAATACCTATAAAGTACTTTCAATATTATATGGCCTCATCTGATTCTGAATAGAATTTTAATTTGTTGCAAAAAATTTATATTAAAATATATCCCTATTGAAGATGGTATCATCATTATACACACTTTTTTTTTTTATTCATTTATTTTTCCCCCAAAGCCCCAGTAGATAGTTGTGTGTCATAGCTGCACATCCTTCTAGTTGCTGTATGTGGGACATGGCCTCAGCATGGCTGGAGAAGCAGTGTGTCGGTGCGAGCCCGGGATCCGAACCCGGGCCGCCAGCATCAGAGCTCGCGCACTTAACCGCTAAGCCACGGGGCCGGCCCTCACTATTTATCTTCATGATTACATTTTGCTTTGGCTAATACAGTTTTCTTTCCTGGGTTGGTGGTTCAAATATGCATCAAAGTTAAAAATTTAAACTTAGGATTAAAACATAAACAACACATATTCCTCACACACATAGCATGTCATTCAAACATTGACTGTTTATACCAAAAACGGCTAAATTACCTCAGTCTGTAAGAGCAGCACATGAAAGTTGGAGATGGACTGTCTATTAATGCCTAGGAATTCAAATTTACTTGTCAGGGTATTTGCCAGTTCTCCAATCTGGAACTGTAATGCAGGAAAGAAAAAAAGGAAAAATAAAAACAGAATTAGCAATATTTTCTGTATTATGTGAAATCTTTCATTTATTGTTATAGATACTAGGAAAATAGGTCTGCCTATAAACAGCCTTCCTCAAACCGCTGCATCTAGCTATATAGAAGATAAAATGCTAATTTATAGTGAAATAATTCATATAAGAGAGTGACAAATAATGACAGATGGTCTAGAGAAATTAAACGCAGCTGTACTCTAACACAACACGTAATTCAACAGCTGAAAACAGATGCTAAATGATGAAACTCCTAATATTGTCCAAACTATCACTCATCCATTCTCCTGGTCCCTTCCACATGGTTGTACACCAGCTAGTGATTGGATAACCCAGTCAAAAGAATATGCTAAGTGGTTTTTCCAACAGAGTGCCCTTAAATAGCCACATACTTATATGGTCTGATTCTCCTCACGCTATTAGGTTAGAAACGAAATTGGAACCAAATTTGCCTTTGTGTAAGGACAAGTAGTTCACGCAGGAATTAAATTTGTAACTTTTAGTCTCTTTAATACTTCCAGAGAAGCTTGTATTTGACAAGCTACTGCTTCCCAATGGATGTTCACTTGTAAGAAAGTAAGCATTTAGAATTTATTTTTAGATAATTTCTCTACATCAAGTCAGACTTATAATTCCTTACTTCAGCCTTAAATATGACCTTTTCACCTAAGTAAATGATATAAATTTGGAGACAGTTAACAGTACTTTTACTATTTGCTAGTAGAAAAAGTAGTTTACTGGTTGGCCAATTTAAAAATACTTGTCAAGTTGCATTACGTAATATACACACTTTCAAATCCTGTTCCTCTTCCACTTTAGGTGCTGTTTGTACTTTTATCTTCTCTGGGGATTCTTCCACTTCCATCTCTTTGTCTGAACTCTCATCTATTTTTTCTGAATTTTCAGCACCAATTGCTGCAAAAGAAAAGACGTGAAATTAAATCAAAAGGACCAACACTGATAGAGCCCCATATACACCTTCCTACCCGTGCAGTACAGATATCTGACAAAGGTTACTAGTTCTGTTTCCTTTGCCTGTGTTTTCCTTACTTGTTAAAGAAGCCCTAATGACTTATCAACCTGTCTTTATGAAGCCAAAAAACTTTATCCTTTGTAATCACCTGCCTATAAATAAAATTTGTTTTACCACATTACCCTGTAGTTTCTGCTTTCCCTTTCTCCTTTATCTGCTAATCTTTCCTAATCTTTTCTTCCAGAATACCTTTGTTTCAATTACTTACAAACGCTAGATATCAAACTTGGGATATATAGTGTTCTTGTATCAAGTGGATTTTGAAAAAAAGGCTTTCAAAATCAGAGCAGCATTAATTTTAATCTACCTGATTACTTCCGTGCTGAACTGGTGAAGACCTGTAGACAGTCTATACTGGACCCACCTACTCTTCTGGTTGGTGCTGATGTCTGTTGGTAAGGGACTCTCCAAAAGAGAATAGGTTTACCACCAACTTCAATGGAGTAAAAGATAAGAACTGTTATGTTTGCTTCTTACCCTACTTACCCAACTAATCCACATATACAATGTAAATCATCTGTCATGAGGAAATCAGATTCAAAAAACAAAACAAAAGGAATTCAAGTACCTTTTCTTAACTCTGGTTAATCCCTGACCTAAAGCAGAAATGGGACTTTAACATCACTTTCAATAGAGCCGGCCCCGTGGCTTAGCGGTTAAGTGTGTGCGCTCCGCTACTGGCAGCCCCAGTTCAGATCCCGGGCGCGCACTGTTGCACCACTTGTCCGGCCATGCTGAGGCGGCGTCCCACATACAGCAACTAGAAGGATGTGCAACTATGACATACAACTATCTACTGGGGCTTTGGGGAGAAAAAGGAGGAGGACTGGCAATAGATGTTAGCTCAGGGCCGGTCTTCCTCAGCAAAAAGAGGAGGATGGGCATGGATAGCTCAGGAAGATAGCTCAGGGCTGATCTTCCTCACAAAAAAGAAAAAATCACTTTCAACAGCTTTTATCAGCCTTAAACTTTGTATCAAGTACTTAACTTTACCATATAATGCCTTGCTCTCTTTTTACTTGATCACTAATATTCCTTCTGCATTTTCAAATTTTCTGAAACCAAATCTTTCTACTATCTCACTTATTAGTTTATAATTCATTGGTATATTAGACATCTTACATTTGCTGGCAGGTACAAGAACTCAACAATTTTAAGCACCTCTAGAGCTCTAAGACTTGAATATTTTGGAGGGCAATTAAATTAAAATGCACATACCCCTTAATCTAGCAATATACTACTAGGAATCTATTCTATAGTGATACTAAAACCTGCATAAAGATATATGTACTAGAATATTTATTACAGTATTGTTTTTATTGTCAAGTATCATAAGAAATGTGTATAATAAGTATAGTTTAAAAAATAAAATGGGCACTCAAGTAACTACAACCCAGCTTAAAAGAAGACTATTACTGGCACCTCTGAAGCTCCCTGTGCCTCTGCCATCACGCCCACACCAGACATAACCTTTACCCTGATGGTGTTAGTAACTATCTTCCTTTAGTTTCATCATGGAAAGATCTTTAAGCACAGTATTCTTGCCTATTTTACAACTTATATACATAGAATATTAACATACGCATTCCTCTGTGGCTTTTTAAATTCAAAGTTATTGTTTCTGAGACTAATCCACGTTGATGCATATAACTATGGATCACTCATTTTTCACTGTTATTTAGTATCTGACTGTAAGAATATACCACAATCGGGCCGGCTCCGTGGCTTAGCGGTTAAGTGCGTGCGCTCTGATGCTGGCGGCCCGGGTTCGGATCCCGGGCACGCCCCAAGGCACCACTTCTCCGTCCACCCTGAGGCCGAGTCCCACGTACAGCAACTAGAAGGATGTGAACCTATGACATACAACTATCTACTGGGGCTTTGGGGGGAAAAAAATGAATAAATAAAATCTTTAAAAAAAAAAAAAAAAAAGAATATACCACAATTTATCCATTCTACCTTTGACAGACATTTGAATGGCTTGCAGGTTTCTTTTGATAATACAAATGCAGTATTATTTTTTTTTTTCCTGAGGAAGATTTGCACTGAGCTAACATCTGTTGCCAATCTTCCTTTTTTTCTTTGTGAGCCACCAGCCACAGCATGGCCACTAACAGACGAGTGGTGTGGTTCCATGCGTGGGAACTGAACCCAGGCTGCCGAAGCTGAGTGCACCGAACTCTAACCACTAGGCCATGGAGGCTGGCCTAAATGTAGTATTATTTTTAAGAGTGAAATTTGGACACAACTTAAATGTCTAGCGATGTAGGAAGAGTTAAATGAAGTCATCTATACCACTCAGTGGTTGAAAGCAATAATTTTCAAAACATGTTATTAAGTGAAAAGTGTTAAGTGAAAATTGGCCTAACAACCCATACCATTAATCTCATCTATGGTAAAATTTACATATGCACATGTACACACACCACACACAACTACAAATGTATATAAAGATAGAGGAAAAGGTCTAGAAGAATATAAGTAGATAAAGGATACAGAAAATGCATCTCAGGGGTAGGGAATGAGAACAGGGAAAAGATGAAGAGGGACTTTTAGAATTTTACTTCATATTCTTTTATATTATTGATTGAAAAGAAAAAATTCCAACAAAGATGTTTGCATTTACTTATTACCTAGTTTTTGTTTATTTGTTGTTTTTTAACCATAACCTATAAGATGTCCACTGCTAGGTTTACTCAACTAAGGTTTGGTGTTCAAATTTTACTGCTAACTTTCCACTACAGAATTAGGGCCAAAGAGAGATTAGAATATTATTTCCGATAACAGATTGGAAAAATGCAGCAGGGTCTCCTCTACATTACTCTGAATGGGGATAACTTGGGTCCTCATGACAGGACCAAACTATCTACACACTCAACCAGAGGCTGGGCAACTTGTACACAGAAGGAACAGAGATGAGGCTGGGCTTGCCAGAGGTGGTCCTTGCCTGCCTTGCTTACCGTCTGGAAACAGTACGCTAAGGAGAGCCCATGGTCTTTATACAGATCAAGACAATTATAGTGGCAAGTGATAAAAAATAAGAGTCAATCTTGTTCTGCTGTTAAGGGAGAAGTAATCCCTAATCAGTAGCAAATACACAACCCAATGGATGCCAGCCTCTCAGACTCTTACTCCCCAACTGGAGGTGGAGAGAAGTGAAGGCAAGCTTCCCTCCCAGGACTTCCCTAAAAGGGTAAAAGTGCGCTCTCTCTCTCTCTCTCTCTCTCTCTCTCTCTCTCTCTCGGCTGAAGAGGGAACAAAAAAAAGGGAAAGATGGATTTCCCCTCTACATTTTTCAACTCTAAAGTTTAATGTAAAGCATGAATTACCAGTTTCTCCATTTTCTGGAGTCTCTCGTCCAGTTTTGCTAGAACTGCGGCTGGTAGATTCTGGACTGGTAGCTCGAACAAACATCTTCCATTTCCCTCTTTTAGACATAAGTCTACGCATTCCATCTTGAGATGCTGGCTGGCTGATATCAGAACATGGACTAGACCCTGACACACTACCATCTCCTTCCTCCAAGGCTCGCAACTCTGCCTACAATGAACATGACAATAAAGTTAAGAGTGTCATTAAGTATCAACATTTGAGCATTTGTGAGTAGCAAGAATGATACCCATGTGTTCCTCGAATTTAAATTCTTTGAGGACAGAAGTATTTCTTAACACGTTTTTTTCCATCAGAGCTGAGCATTATGCTCCATATTCTAGTGTTACTCAATAAATGTTTATTCATGATTATAGTTAACAAATATTGATTTGAAGGAGATAGATTCTAGAGATCTAATAGACAAATTTTCCAATACATGTACACAACAGATAAAGCTTAACTTAGCTAGTCCCTCTCCACAGCTTCAAATTTTTCAAAAGTGGGAAAGATTCAAGGAGATATTACTATTATAACACCTATTAAGATTTTGCTTCATATTGAAGGTAACAATAGACAAAAAACTGTTCCAAGAAAAATCAGTGTAGAAATCACCTTCTCAATCAGGAAAGTTTCCTGTGGACCACCTTTTTAAAAAGGAAGGCACATGCAATTATGGGTTCCTCTTAATTCTTATCTTACAAGGCCCATTTAACTATCCAAACAATGCCATAGCTGATCACTGGAAGTCAACTTGTACTTTAATTGTTGGGCTGAAAACTAAGTTATCACATGAATTTGCAATGCTCATTTGTTAAGAAGCTAACTCAAAGATACATTACTCATTGTAGCTCTCTTTAAATGAGAACCATGTCAGTCCTTACTGGTTGTCAACTACCAAAAGCATCATCAGGGACCAAAAGAACTACAACTCCATAGTTCAAGACTTTACTGCATAAGCTTAAACACTCTTAAGTGAAAGGATAAGAAAAACAAAATCCCAATAATGGCTGTACACTGAGCACAATGATCCCAGGGTATGACAGTACTGAGGGAAGAAAATGTACTTTAACACTTCAAAAACTTACTTTTTTCCTTTCCAAAACTAGCTCCAGCTCAAGGGTATCTTGTTCCTCTTCTTCTTCACTTTCTCCAGATTGAACAACACTGCACAGATCCTCCTGGGAAGGGTCTTCCATACTGTCCAATATAATTTCCTGTGGCTTTACTACTGTTGCTGCTTCTTCTACTGTCGTACTTGTTTCTTTCACTTCTGAAACTGGCTCTACTTCTTTACAAATTACTTTTCTTCTCCATCTCTCTTCTTCCTCTTTTACTCCCTCAGGCAGTAAAGGAGCAAGCAATGATGCTGCCACCCCTTTCTTCTCCTCCTCACTATTTGAGAGAGCCTGAATTCCTTCATTTAGTTCCTATAAAGAATAAAATCATCTCACTTAATTTTCAAAGAAATCTTACCTGAATATATATTGAATTGTTCATGTTAAAAATGACTATTTTTCAGTCACTGGACATTCTTAAAAACCACCAGTTCCCAACAGATTAGTATATGTAATTATTAAGACACACGAAATAACAAATTACATGTGTATTATAATGGAAACACTGTTACTTTAGGAAGGCAGGGTTTGAACTAGAACCTAGTTCTGGGTGGAACTCACACTATATATCCTCCCCACTCTTCTCCATATATGAATAGGCAGACTAGTAAGAAGTAGAGGCAGATTTAAGTAAGATTTAAATAAGAGTTTTGTCAGCTAAACACATGACTGGATAAATCTTCACCTTCCTCTTCTGTATGCGATACTTCACAGGTATGCTGTGAAGGTGATTTAGAAGAAAATGAAATGTTTCTAAAACGAAATGTATGATTATACTTATCTATAAGTGTCTATTTCCTCCGTTGGGATAATATTTATTCTACATCCCTCCTGGAGTTGTAAAGAGTAAATTATTGGGCCGGCCCCGTGGCTGAGCGGTTAAGTGCGTGCGCTCTGCTGCTGGCGGCCCGGGTTCGGATCCCGGGCGCGCACCGACACACCGCTTCTCTGGCCATGCTGAGGCCGCGTCCCACATACAGCAACTAGAAGAATGTGCAGCTATGACATAGAACTATCTACTGGGTCTTTGGGGGGAAAAAATAAATAAATAAAATCTTTAAAAAAAAAAAAAAAAAGTAAATTATTCTAAAAGTACTTTCTGATATTAAAAAACTCCCCATTTGGGGCTGGTACGGTGGCACAGTGGTTTAGTTTGTTTTGGCGACCTGGGGTTCACTGGCTCGAAGCCCAGGCGTGGACCTACACAGCGCTCATCAAGCCATGCTGTGGGGGCATCCCACATACAAAAAATAGAGGAAGACTGGCACGGATGTTAGCTCAGGGACAATGTTCGTCAAGCAAAAAGAGGAAGATTGGCAACAGATGTTAGCTCAGGGTCAACCTCCCTCACCAAAAAAACTGAAAAAACAAAAAAAAAGCCTCCTCGTTTGAACCCATCATTTAAAAATTCAACACACTCTCTCTCTGTAGACTACAACTTACTTTTCTTACTGATGAGGCTACAGAAATGTTCGTTTCACTAGTAGTTTTTAACTTTTAAGATAGCTGACCTTTTTATTAAAAAAATTATGTGGCATCCCCAAATACAACTATTCTGAAGTAGAGAAGGGGACCTGAAGCCCTGCTTGCTTGGCTGCTCCCATGTCCTTCCCAACGACCCAAGAAGCCTCTGTGGCACCCTAAAACTCCAAAAGAACCACTGAACTGGATAACTGCTATAAAGGCAACATAATATATAGGAACAGATCAAGTAAAATTTTAAGAAACAGAATTTATCCTATTTCACACCTGGTTGTAAAATATTAACAGAAAGCTTCTATACTTGAGTCAGAGTAACATTCGAGTTCTTTAGATTTGAAAATAAGCAAATGAGGTAGTTGTAACACTGACCTTTTTAACTTCTCGCTTGGCTATGACTGGTCCACTTTTACCACCAGAAACAGAAATATTTTTCTCCTTAGTATAAATGTCTGTATTTACCACAAAACTAGTTTCAGCACCTGTTACAGAACTAAAAAAATATATACTTAGCAAGAGAAGCAGAAAGCAAATATTATCAGCAAAGGTTAAGACTCCAATCTCCTTCTAGGTAATTTCTTTTTCAAGTCTATTCTTACCTGGCTTGGTAATGTTGTAATCCCTGTACCTGGGTGGCAAGATACTGGGGCAACTCCCAAGTCACTTCATTTGTTTGTGTGTTCCAATAATAATAGCATCCTGTGTTCTCATCCCAGACTTCTTGCCAATCTCCCATCTCAATTCCAACTAGAAGAAAATAAAACAAATTTTAACAGGCACAAATTCCTCCACAATTCTGACCTTGTATCTCAAGTCAGCTCTAAAGCCCTTAACAGCCCAACACAAGGTTTCTCAACATCAGCAGTGCTAACATCTGGGCAGGATAGTTCTTGGCTGGGGGGAGACAGTCCTACGTAGTGTTTAGCAGCATCCTGGCCTTTACCCACTAGATGCAGTAACACTCGCCTGTCCCCTGTTGTGACAACCAAAAATGTCTCCAGACATTGTCAAACATCCCCTGGGGGGCAAGTCCTCTCTCCCAAATCATCTTTGCACATATGGTTACAAAAAGCAGTTTGACAGTCCAAAAATGTATTTTAAACCTCAAAAGGCTTTTTAAAATAACAGCTTTGGGCCGGCCCCGTGGCTTAGCGGTTGGGTGCGCGCGCTCCGCTGCTGGCGGCCCGGGTTCGGATCCCGGGCGCGCACCGACGCACCGCTTCTCTGGCCATGCTGAGGCCGTGTCCCACATACAGCAACTGGAAGGACGTGCAGCTATGACATGCAGCTATCTGCTGGGGCTTTGGGGAGAAAAGGGGGAAAAAAAGGAGGAGGATTGGCAACAGATGTTAGCTCAGGGCTGGTCTTCCTCAGCAAGAAGAGGAGGATTGGCATGGACGTTAGCTCAGGGCTGATCTTCTTCACACACACACAAAAAAAGATTGTACTCTAGATTTCTTTAAAAATCAAAGAATCAAGCTTACCTCCAGCAAGTGAACACTGAGTATCATACTGCCACCCTGATGCTTGGGTTGAGTCTGTTCCATTTGAAGTAGTGGAAGAAAGGGCAGATGTCACTGATTCCTTTGGCTCTGGTCGGGGTGGAGTTGGAGGTGGAGCAGAAGCTCCTACAGGAGCTGCAGGCTGAGGAGCTGTTATAGCATCAATCTCCTTTAGAATGAAAATAGTAACAAATGCATTAATCATACCAAAACCAGAAAAGCGAAGAAATGAAAATCACTTAAAAAAAAATCCTACACACTCAGTTCTCAGCTTCTCAAATCAAAATCTTCATCTTCCAATTACACAAGATCCCCAAACCCTTCTATTTTCCATTTTTCTCCTTACAACCTTTACAAAAAGAGAAGAGGGAGAGCGATGGGGAAGGACCAAGGGGCAGAAGAACAGAGGGAGGGAGACACTGAGATTGACAAGTAGGCTAACCACTTGAGATCCAGGTCCCAAAGTGTCTTCAATAACTAAAAACCCAAACGAAAGCAACACTAACCGCCAGGAAGTTGGCCAATGTACTATCAATATCAGTTGACTGGTTTCCATTTGCCTCTTTAGATTGTGCTGATCTTTCTGAAACATCACTCTCGTCATCATCACTGTCAGCATACGCTCCAAGTAAGCACAGACCTCCTAGAAACAAAAAGGTAAACAACATCAGTACAATGCCAATATGACCAAGAAAAAATATAACGTGACTCTTCAGCCAGGGTTTACATTTAGTTTACAGATTAGAACATAACCTCAGAGGCTGGCCCAGTGGCGCAAGCAGTTAAGTGCGCACGCTCTGCTGCAGCAGCCTGGAGTTCTCGGGTTCGGATCCCGGGTGCGCACCGACGCACTGCTTGGCAAGCCACGCTGTGGCGGTATCCCATATAAAGCGGAGAAGATGGGCAAGGATGTTAGTTAGCCCAGGGCCAGTCTTCCTCAGCAAAAAAAAAGAGGAGGTTTGGCAGATGTTAGCATAGGGCTGATCTCACAAAAAAAAAAAAGAACATAACCTCAAAATAACTCATCACTGAAGCACCACAGAGAGATATAAATTACATTACGCACTTAGAGTTAATAAAATCAATCTGCATAGCTACCTGACATCCTTCTCAAAATACATGCTCAATTATTCAACCTCATACTCCCTTGGGCAAAATAACACACGCTATACCCTGATTTTAGAATTCGAAAATTTATGCATCCATCTCAAACAAGTAAAAGCCAATTCAGGGTTAGTAGATGAAACAAAGAGATTTTCAAAGTTAAAAGCAAAGCTTTTTTCCAATGATTTTTCACCAAACGAGAAGTGATGAATAAAAATGAAACTCAAAATGCCAGAACAAAAACAAGAAACAAACAACAACAAAACACCTAGAACCAATTATCAATGTCTTCCTCAAACTCAGATATCAGGTATGACCTCTGTATGCTGCTATGCTATTTCCTTTTGTATCACCTGTGGCTACTCTAATGTTACAATTAATTATTATCTTTGCATATAATTTTATTATAATAGGTATATGAAACGTTCACGTCTAGCTAGACTTTTCAGCTATGAATAAGACTAAATTTCCCAGTGCCTGGCACATTCTATGTTCTCAATAAATATTTGATAAATGAACAGATTTATCAGGAAGTAAAATCTAGGTTTCTTTGCCATAATTCCATAAATGAATTTATGGGTTCATCTAAAAAGTAAACATTAGGGCCGGCTCCGTGGCTTAGCGGTTAAGTGCTCGCGCTCCGCTGCTGGCAGCCCCGGTTTGGATCCCGGGCGCGCACCGACGCACTGCTTCTCCGGCCATGCTGAGGCCGCGTCCCACATACAGCAACTAGAAGGCTGTGCAACTACGACATACAACTATCTACTGGGGCTTTGGGGGAAAAATAAATAAATAAATCTTAAAAAAAAAAATAAAAAGTAAACATTAGCTTCATTTATCCTACAAGACTTCACATTCAATGCTTTAGCCATATAAATCTTGCCTTAGTTATTTTTTAGTATATAGGTAAGTTCTTACACTAAATATCAATTTCCAAAATATTATTTTAAACTGATTAGATTTTAAGTGGACATTTGACAGTGTTTCCATTTTCCAGTTACCAAATATTTTCTCTCATTGTCTTGGGGCATGTCAATTTTCCTGATTTTCTGAACAAGAAGTAATAGCCTTCTAAGTGTAGAGTAGGACTACAAAAGGACACATTTCCGTATGGAAAAATCTGCACTTCAGTATTCAGCGCTGACGGTTTTTTGAGGGAGGAGGAGAATGGGAAATTTATATTTTTACATAAAAACTCTTCTTAGTTTAGAGATAATCATAGATATAATCACCCAGGTCATCAGCCTTAATTCTGTAACCTTTGGTAAAAGGTTCCAATCAGGTGAGCTGCATGGAATGTTGACAAAATTCCCCAAGCAGGGGTAATTCCCCAGGCTCAGAGTGAGTCTCACAGGCACCAGGTTTAGCCAAAGCTCCACCTGTTTCCTTTTTTCTTCCCCTCAGAGCTTTTCATAGTACACACATCAAACTTCTTCCAAGCTCCTAATAACATAATGACTATTAAATAGCAAAGTAAATGAAAATGATTAAATATTTGGGGGAAACAGTCATACTTAATATTGTTAGAGACACTATAGATTCAGTATTTCTTAACAAAACTCTTCAAGTTTCTCTTAGCTAGGTAATCCCATCTTTAGGAATATAACCCCAAGAATAATTCAAAAGAATTTTTTTTGCACAAAACTTCTAGTAGCCTTATTTAAATAACTGAAAGCTGTAAACAACTCAAATGCTCTCAAATAACGGACAAAGCAAATTACAGCACAGTACGTGATGCAGTATTATTTTATGATTACTCAGACCATTATAGGATTATAGGAAATAAGCTAAGGAGACAAAAAAGTAATCTTAAAGATTAAAAGCAAGTCATGAAACGCATATAAATTCTAATTACACCTCTGCAAATTTAGTCCATACATTGATAAGGGACAGGCATGAATTCAGAATAACACTGAACATAAATGTTCACAATATTATGTAAAATTGCTTAATCTTAGAAAAATAAACAAAAGCCTCACAGGACCATACCCTAGACTACTACTGAGATGATGCTGCTTCTTGAAACCAGAGGAAGCAAGACCACTCTTCAGAGCCACAGTCCTTAGCAGTCTTTTTTTGAGGGGTGCCAACTCCTCAAACCTCAGTTTGCTTACCTTAAAAGATGGTGCCATACAATTTGCAAATCAACTAATTATATTAGGCAGTAAATTATTTCTTAGGTATGTACCTTACTTTCCTAATCAGCTTCCAACAGTAACTTTCGGTTACTTGATCATAGAAACAATTAACATTCAATAAGATAAAAGCTATGGACCCTCTCCCAGGAAAACATACTTTAGTGTGCCATTGCAGGGATTCAGAGACCTCTGACACCCATCTGTGGAAAGCTAAGTACCCTTTTCTAGAAGATGCTTAAATACTGTTGACTATCATAGTCGTCTATTGACCTAATTTAATAGCTTACTCTGAATTTTTCCTTAAATAATTTCACATGCATACACCATAATATTTTTCACCATAATAATATGCTTGCTCTACCATATTTATAAAAGCATACTTAACAACTTAAGACCTTTATTTCATTTTTGTGGAAAGAAATCTGGCATGTTTCTAGTGATGAAGATAAAATCCTTTAACTAAAATCATCTTAAAAAAATAAGGGCCAGGGCCGGCCCCGTGGCTTGGCGGTTGAGTGCGTGCGCTCCGATGCTGGCGGCCCGGGTTCGGATCCTGGGCGCGCACCGACGCACTGCTTCTCCGGCCATGCTGGGGCCGCCTCCCACATGCAGCAACTGGAAGGATGTGCAACTGTAACATACAACTATCTACTGGGGCTTTAGGGGAAAAATAAATAAAAAAAAAAAAAAAAATAAGGGCCAGCCTAGTGGTGTAATGGTTAAGTTCACGCCCTCTGCTTTGGCGGCCCAGGGTTTGCGGGTTCAGATCCCAGGTGTGGATCTATGCCCCGCTCGTCAAGCCATGTTGTGGCGGCATCTCACATACAAAAAATAGAAGACGACTGGCACAAATGTTAGCTCAGGGACAATCTTTCTCAAGCAAAAAGAGGAAGACTGGCAACAGATGTTAACTCAGGGCCAATCTTCCTCACCAAAAAAGAAAGAAGAAAAGAAAAAAACAGTCAATTCTAGAGTATCTACTCTAACAGTTACCCACTATGCAAATAATGGAAATTGTTTCCCTTTGATTTTTATTTGACAAGCTTTCTTATCTATTATACCAACTGGCAGGTAAGAACTGAATAAAGCCAATACATTGTTCTGTTGCAGGATGAAGTTGAACAGAATGAAAACATTCTGTTCACAAGGCATATAAGGGCCTGAAGCACTCAACGACATGGCAATCATGGAAATTTCTCCAAGGAACATTTAAATTCTACCCATCTTACAGGATTCTTAGAAGAGTTTAATGAAATAATATATGTCGTTTACAAATAGAAAATGGTATTTTCTCATTCTGAAATTTCTCTCACAACCAAGTTTTAGCTTTTCTAACCCACACTGGTGTTTTTGTTCTGTTTTGTTTTTTCAAGCGGCAAATTGAAGGAGGGGAGAACAAGCATTTACTATTTCAGGTGTCATGTAGTATAAAAGTACTCCAAACTAAATAGAATAAAATCACTACCAATTACAGAATATTTGTATCAAAACATATTTTAATCTTTCAAGATCTTTAAAGAGTAGAGAAAACTAACATTCTTGGACTCGCTGTGTCAGAACGTTGCACACACTATTCAATTTAATCTTCAAAATAACGTAGGGCTGTAAAATCCATTTTACAGATGAATGAAGTCCGGAGGTCTTAAGAGTGAATGCTAGAGTGGTGATTTGAAGCCAGCTTTGTCTATAACACCACTACTGACAATATTCCTCCATGCTTAAAAAAATATTTAATAAGAGCAATATTCTGCTCCACAAACATGTGCCAAGTAATAATCAAAGCAGTGTGTTAGAAAAGAAATGGAATGAGAAGACATCGCTCGTGTCCCTAAAGAAAGCCAAGCTAGCTGGGGAGCCAGAAAACTAGTTATAAAATAGCATTACAAGAAAAGACAGTACAAAGTGCACTGGGTACAGAGAAAAAGCAACCACAAATTTTACACTGGTCAAAGTGTGTGTACTAACAAGCCCTCACAAACAGAAAGATTTTAAATTTCCATTTAAAATATAACAAACGGGCCGGCCCCGTGGCTTAGCGGTTAAGTGTGCGCGCTCCGCTGCTGGCAGCCCGGGGTTCGGATCCCGGGCGCACACCGACGCACCGCTTCTCCGGCCATGCTGAGGCCGCGTCCCACATACAGCAACTAGAAGGATGTGCAGCTATGACATACAACTATCTACTGGGGCTTTGGGGGAAAAAGTAAATAAATAAAATTATTAAAAAATAAATAAATAAAATATAACGAAATTTATTTATATTCCAAATATAAATCAGCAACACTGAAGCATTCGACAAAAACACTATATACAAACCTAAATATTGGAGAAAAGATGCAAAAAACAAAACAAGCTATACCTGTTGCTTTGACGGCTGTGGGTCTGGTGGTCATGGCTGGTTTTGGAGGATTCTGAACAACTCTGGGAATCTCCACCACCACCTCCTGTTCATCTGGATTTAAAAAACGAACAGAAGAAAACTACCGTCAGACGATGGACCCGAGACAACACTACAGGTGACAAAACAATCCTTGATTTGACCTTTCAAGTTTAGATGCCATCGATTGAAAAACAAGGTGTATAATCCATCAGTGACCCAAATAATTGGGAAATGATAAACAAGTAGCTGGAATCTTCCACTTCGTTAGGGACTTCAAGCATCTGAACAGCGCATATAAAAATTCCATCTGAAATAATTCAAAAAAAAAAAAAAAAATACACACACACGAAAGCTCCAGGCTGCCATCGGGCCTTGACAACAGGCAGGGCTGGAGCATTTTTCCCCGCAAGAGCTACCCAACGTGGTTTGTTTTTTTTATCAGAAATGGTCACAGCGATGAATAGTTACTCTTAACGCAAGGACCATTCCGCAGAGAAACACACAAGGACTCGGGACCCCAGGAGCTCCACTTCTCCAGGAATCTCGGGGACAGCTGTCCATTTGGGGCTCCTTATGCTCTGGCTGGCATAATCAAGAGTCCGCTCACTTCTAAAGGGTCTCTCTCAGTTTCGACAAAAACGAAAGGAAGAGCAGGTGACGTGTAGAAAGGGCCAGGGTCCTCTGTCACCAAGCCTCGGACGCGGAAGCTCAGCCCGTCACACGCACCCCGTAAGTTACCCCAAGGCGCGCGCGGACGCAGAGGAGACCAGGAGACTCGGGCAACCCCTGCAGCAGAGATGGCGGCGCCTCAGGGTCGCTCGCGGCGGCGCACACGGCTCCGCGGCCCCTTCCGCCGCCCTGGGGCCCACAGCCGTCGTCCCGCAGGCCCCGCGCAGCAGGCCGCGGGCGCGGACGCCACCCCGCCCGGGCTTCTCTTCCTCCCAGGGCCGACCCGCGAGGCCTAGGCCGCAAGCCCCGAGTTCGAGTTTCGGCCGCCCCACTAGCGGCCGGGGCCTCTGGCGCACCCTCACCTTCTGAAGGCGAGTCGTCTGGGGCCGCGGCGGCAGTCACCGCGGTCGTCGTGGTCGCCGGCGCCGCCGGGGCTGGCTGGCTGGACGCCGCCGCCGTCGAGTCCGGCTCGGTGTCGGGTTCCGGCTCCGGGTCCCGGCCCGGCGTGCTGCTCCGGGGACCCGGCGGAGAGAGCTGCAGGATGGGCCTGCGGCCGGGTACCGCCCGGGACTTCTTCCCCATCGCGAGCCCGAGCGCGAGCCGCGAGCGTCGGGCAGCCGAGAGGGGCGGGCGCTCGGCACGGCGCTGCGTAATCAATATTCATGCGCCGCAACACCGCCTCCAGCGACCATCCGCTTTTAACCGGCCGAGCGCGCGTCCGCGCAAGCGCCTTGAGCCCCCCCATGCTCTTCTGGCTCCTCCCCCCGAAGGAGAAGGGCGGGCTTTACCTACGGCGCTAGGCGATTGGCTATTTTGACCCATGGAATGAGGCAGTAGCCAATGGAATAGGAAAAAGAATGAGAAGCAAGCCAGTAGTGCGGAAGGGCCTGAGTATACAATGGCTGCCTCGTTACCTCGGGCTCCACCCATGCGTTTTTTGCGGAGTCTTCTCTTTATCTCCTTGTCGTCCATCTTGTGTCTGTTCTCGGCTAACTCTTCATTGTCGTTTGGCGTCTTGGTTGCTGTGCTGCTTCCCCGGCCCTTCCGCAAGCTTCGCCCTGGTTATCGTGCCTTACTTTGTGTATAACACTGTATATTAGATAGAATAGTGGGTCTTTTATGCGTTTGCAGATTTTTTCTTAGAGCACAAAGATGATGTCTCGTATTATGCTGCTTATCAGCTGGAAAAAAATCACTAGACATTATACTGCATCTGAGGAAAAAGCCTAAGTTGTTGCGAGGGGATGCAAGAGCCTTCCCAATCTGGCCCTCTGGTATCCCCAGCCTGCTTTATTAGATTTATCTTCTTTTAGCACTCTCCCCGGCCCTGCTCCCCTCATCTCCCCTCTGGAGCCGGCCACGTGGAGCATCATCTCCCGTCTTCAGTCCTTCACACTAGCTGAAATAACTACTGCATCACGTGGCGAAATAATTCTCATTCCTCAAGACCCGGTGCGGTCATTACTTTCTGAACCTAATATCTCAATGCCAAGCCCCACCCCAGCCCTTGAGCTTAAGAAGAAATCCAGTGGGAGTCAACAATATTGTAATAACTTGTTGTGATGACGGATGGTTATTAGTCTTATCAGGGTGATCATTTTATAATGTAAATAAATGTGAAATCACTATATTGTACACTTGAAACTAATATGATGCTGTATGTCAACTATACTTGAAAAAAAAATAGGAAGAGGAAGAAATTCAGTGGTATTTATTTTTATATCCCCAGTGTCTAATACAGTTCTTACTAGAGCATACTAATAATATCTAACATTTATTGAGCACTTACTGTGTGTCAGGCACTGTCTTAACGCTTTACATGTAAAATTGCATTTGATTCTTACAACAACCTTGTAAGATAGATATTATCCCTAATTTATAGATGAGCCCTCAAATTGGTTGTTGGATACAAAAGCCGTGAAAGCAGAGACTTGTCTGCTTTGTTCTCTGTATATCAAATGCATTTTCTGAAACATAAGCACTTGAAGCTGGGTACCTGAGGGTCACGGTAGATACTCAACAAGAAGATGATTGCCAGGGCCAGCCCGGTGGCGCAAGCGGTTAAGTGTGCGCGCTCCGCTGTGGCGGCCTGGCGTTCGCAGGTTCTGATCTCAGGCGCATACCCACGCACTGCTTGGTAAGCCACGCTGTGGTGGCGTCCCATATAAAATAGAGGAAGAGGGGCACGGATGTTGGCTGAGGGCCACTCTTCCTCAAGAAAACAAGGGGAGGATTGGCATCGGTGTTAGCTCAGGACTAGTCCTCCTCACCAAAAAAAAAGAATTTGATTGCCTTTCGACCATCTTCCCAACATAGACGTAGATGAATTTTGTCAAATTGCTGTTTTCTTGTTTAACCTGAGGGGTGACTTAGGGGTCTGGAGGATTTGTGCACTTGTTTTGCAGAAGAAAAAGAATGCCTTTGGGGAGGTTGTGATCGCTGATCCCCAGATGACCAGCCCCCAGCTGCCTTTGATGGCCAGAAGTCAGATTGCCCAAGGGCTTCTCTGGAGTGAAAGGTTACCCCTTTGTTTCTCTGGAACTCCTCGTGCCAAGCCCCTTAGCTCTACAAACCACCCCCCTGCTTTCTTCTCTTGTTAAGGTGGATTTGAGAGACCCCATCCTCCCGCCTTCCTGTTTTGGCCAGTTCCAATAAAGCCTTTTTCCATCTCCAACCACCAATGGCTCAGTGATTGGTCTACTGCACATTGGGCACACGAACTTGAGAATAAGTGGTTCAGTATCACCCAGAGTTTTTAAATGAATATAGTGTATGAATATAGTGTATGAATATATACAAACTTGAAATAAGTAGCAAGAGTTCTTTCCTATGGGAAGAATACCTGGATTATGTCCTGAGATTAGACTCCTAAGATTTCTGAAAAATTAACAGCTCAAAGGGGAGGGACAATTTGCTATTTTGAAGCCATTAGCAATTTTCAGATTTATTTCTTGAAGGGAGCGGCATTGAAATATGGTAGCTGTGCTTAGGATACAGCTGTGCATCAAACATCTGGATTCAAAACCCAGCTCCAACACCTTCCAGATATGATTGCTTGGAGAAGTTTCTTAGCATCCCTAAAATTGTTTCTGCAACTGTAAAATGTGTTAGTAACAGTATTCACAGGGTTGTTGTGAAGTTGAAATTAGATCAAGTTTTAAGCTCTTTACATTGCACCAGGAACAAAATGAGCAATCATTATATGGTAGCTATTATTACTTTTTTTTTTTTTATAATTTTATTTATTTATTTTTCCCCCAAAGCCCCAGTAGATAGTTGTACGTCATAGCTGTACATCCTTCTAGTTGCTGTATGTGGGATGTGGCCACAGCACGGCCAGAGAAGGGGTGCGTCGGTGCCGCCCGGGATCCGAACCCGGGCTGCCAGCAGCGGAGCGCGCGCACTTAACCACTAAGCCACGGGGCTGGCCCAACTATTATTACTATTAATGAACCTTTTGTTTACACAAAAGTCCAGATGCTGTTATAAAGCTGACCGGAACCAATTTGACATTATGAGCTAAACCACAATGCCTAGAAATGTGAAAGACTGTTTTCCTTGGGGGAAACTTAAATTTCTGGAGGTGACTGTTATGTTTATATCCAGGGTTCTCAACTCTGGCTGTTCATAGAACCACCTGGAGACCATTAAAGCAGTATAAGAATCTGAATCGGTTGGATTGAGGGTGGGAGTGCAAGGCCCATATCAAATTTTTTTTTTTTTTTGGTGAGGAAGATTGGCCCTGAGCTAACATCTGTTGCCAATCTTCCTCTTTTTGCTTGAGGAAGGTTGTCCCTGAGCTAACATCTGTGCCAACCTTCCTCTATTTTATATGTGGGACGCCACCACAGCATGGCTTGATGAACAGTGTGTAGGTCTGCCCTTGGGATCTGAACCTGCGAATCCCGGGCTGCCAAAGCGGAGTGCGTGAACTTAATCACTATGCCACTGGGGCAGCCCCCCAACATCAATTATTTTTTAAAAAGCTCTTTAGGTTATTCTAATGTTTAGCCAGGGTTGAGAACCACTGGCTTTAGAGGGAGACATATTTTGCTGTTGTTGGCCTCAGAGAAGGCGTTAGGGATCTGGACCAGGAGTGAGCAAATTATGGCTAAATTAGGCCTACCTTTTAAAGAGTTGTACAGGGCTGGCCTCGTGGCTTAGTGGTTAAGTGTGCGCGCTCCGCTGCTGGCGGCCCGTGTTCAGATTCCCGGGCGCGCACCAATGCACCACTTCTCCGGCCATGCTGAGGCTGCGTCCCACATACAGCAACTAGAAGGATGTGCAGCTATGACATACAACTATCTATTGGGGCTTTGGGGGAAGAAAAAGAAAAATTTATTAAAAAAAAAAATAAGGGGTTGTGGGCCGGCCCCGTGGCTTAGCGGTTAAGTGCGCGCGCTCCGCTACTGGTGGCCCAGGTTCGGATCCCGGGTGCACACCAACGCACTGTTTCTCTGGCCATGCTGAGGCCGCGTCCCAATACAGCAACTAGAAGGATGTGCAGCTATGACATACAACTATCTACTGGGACTTTGGGGGAAAAATAAATAAATAAAAATTAAAAAAAAAAATAAGGGGTTGTACAAAGAAACAAACAAACAAAAAAAACAAAGAGTATGTGGCAGAGACCATATGTAGACTACAAAGCCTAAACTATGTATTATCTGGCTCTTTATAGAAAAATTTGCCTATGTCTAGACTCAAAGTCACTCCCTTTAAAGAAAAATCAGGCCTGATCCGTGATTGCCAGGGGCTTGAGCACTTCTAGAATTGCTGAGGGTTTGTTGATTATGATGATAATGTTGTCTCAGTAAAACTAAATTATCACGGCTGATATTTGACAAGTCAAACCTGAGAAGAATAATTATTTGAATAAACATGTATTTTCAAATATATTTAGTTATAATCATATGGTGGGTGATGTCTTTACTCAGGATTTGATGTTAATTTCACAAGCTGACTTTCCTGGGGGCCAGCCTGGTGGCATAGTGGTTAAGTTCGCATGCTCTGCTTCGGCAGCCCGGGGTTCACCAGTTCGGATCCCGGTCTCGGACCTATGCACCACATATCAAGCCATGCTGTGGCAGGCCTCCCACATATAAAGTAGAGGAAGATGGGCATGGATGTTAGCCCAGGACCAATCTTCTTCACACACACACAAAAAAATAGCTGACTTGCCTGAATCCATTTTAAAGCTCTGGCTTTTGGAACTCCAAGTCACCTGCAGAGGTGATCTGTCCACATAAGTCTCAGCTTCAGTAGAGTAGAATGAAGTTTTATGTTTGTGTGTGTGTTGATTTATCTAAATTTTATCACTTATTTATTATCTTACCCTCAACTGGGCGTTCTTTGATCAATTCAATTCTGACAATAATCCCTGGAAGTTAGCATCAGACCCTACAGATTGAACAGCTTAGTCCCCTACAGGACTGAGATGAAAACAATAAGAATATAAAGAAGTTATCACATATTGAGGTATGCAGGGAAACCATTCTGGTTTAAATCTGAGTCAGCCTAAAACTTGTTTTTCCCAGAGCAGCCTGACTTATGGCCCACGAAACACGCATTGTACATCTGCTTCAAACATTTCCCCAAAGCAAAGAATGCACTCTTTAAAGAGGGATGACTGTCTCCCTTTCTCTGACACAGATACCAGTACTTCTTTGAAGATAGGCTTTTCTTCCCAGAGAACCAAGGTCAAGTTGACCTGCTGTGTATGTGCTAAACTGCAGCAAAACAGCTTGTGACTTTGGGAAAAAAATTGTATGCCTGACATGCTTTATGTATATTTGTTCTGAAATGGTATATAACCATGCTGTAAGCCATGCTTCCCCAAGTGCTTTCCTCCCTGGGGAAGAGAGCACTTCCGGGCTAGTCCTCACATTAGCTCATTAAATATCTTTCTTACCTACAGATTATTGATTATTTGTGTTGACAACTGCTGTTACTTCAGAAGCCAGCTCCAAGTGAGGTCCCCAGGCCACCCACACTTCTGACTGGCTATAAAATTGGGGGTTTGCGTGACCGCCTCAAGTTTGATAATTCTCTAGAACCATTCACAGAGCTCAGGAAAGCACTGCTCTATTCACAGTTTTATTATAAAGGGCAAGGTCTGGGAGGGAGCAGGGAGCTCTCATGCAGCCTCCCTGTGGAGTCAGTGCAGGTTGCCCCCCCAGCACATCAATGTGTTCTCCAACCAGGATGCTCTATCCAGCCTTGGGGCCCAGTTTTTACTGGGACTTCATACATAGGCATGGTTGGTTAAATCATTGACCACTGGGGGCTGGCCCCGTGGCTTAGCAGTTAAGTGCGCGTGCTCCACTACTGGCAGGCTGGGGGATCCCGGCCGCGCACCGATGCACCGCTTGTCCAGCCATGCTGTGGTGGCGTCCCACATACAGCAACTAGAAGGATGTGCAGCTATGACATACAACTATCTACTGGGGCCTTGGGGAGAAAAAGGTAAAAAATGGAGGAGGATTGGCAATAGATGTTAGCTCAGGGCCAGTCTTCCTCAGCAAAAAGAGGAGGATTGGCATGGATGTTAGCTCAGGGCTGATCTTCCTCACCAAAAAAAAAAAAAAAATCATTGACCATTGTGCCTGTGATTGAACTCAATCTCCAGCTGCCCTCCCCCCACCACACTGTCCTCCCAGGAGGTTTGGCTGACCCAAGGTTCCAACCCTATAATCACCATCACAGGGTTGGTCTTCCTGGTGACTGGCCCCATTCTGAAGCTATCTGAGGGCCCCGCCCAGAGTCACCTCATTAGCATAACAAAGATCTCTATCTCTCAGGAAATTCCACAGGTTTTTGAAGCTCTGTGCCAGAAATCAGGGACGAAGGCCAGATATATTCTTTATTATACCACATTATTTGACCTTGTATGTTTATGGAAGTTCATTTAAACCATGAAGCCTCATTTACTGGAAGAAATACCATAGGGACCATCGTAGGTCATTTCAACAATAAACTGGCCTTTTGACGATAGTTCTGTGCAGACGCAGAAAGCTATATTCTTATGGCTTGGGGTTAATGAGTTACTTATGATATTAAGGACTCTCTTAATTTGAGAAAAAACAATAATATAGGCCTGTCCTTGTTTTTAAGTACAGACAAAATTGGAAACAACTGTGAAACTTAAAGGAAACTTTAGAAGTTTCTATAATATATACTGTTGTAGTAGAAAAAATGTATCAGGTTGAGATAAATTAGGTTAATTCTGTTACTTAGACTGTGTTCACTGATAGACCTTTCACTTGTTGACTAATTAAATATAAATCCCACTTATATTTACATTCCCCTTAGTGAGAGGAATGTCAGTATCTGCCACACCAGAGCAGGCTGGGAACTAAGTGGTGGCCAATAGCAGAATCTGTGGGGATAGGCAGTCCCTGGTTTCTATAAGCTTCCATTATCTTGTATCCAGTTTTTAAGCTTTTGTTTTTCTTTACCCCTAAGTGTTCAGTGAAGTTTTAGGAAACAACACAGCCTGGACTTCAGGAGGGAATCAGAATGGGGAGAGAAGAGCCAGTAGTGAATTGGTGAGAGCTGATCCCTAGGGCTCTGGAGTTTTACTGATGAGGGCTGGCAGAAGTGACTAGACACTGATATGATAGCTTTGCAGAGCAAATTAACTTTCTGGGAAGGTCACAAAAATCATAGTGATGAACTTAAGTGAGAATGGTCAGTCTGAGACTCAGTGTGTCATAAATTCTATTAACAGAAATGACACCAACTTTTATTGTAGGAACCTTATCAGTTACATTTTATCAAATTATTTAATTATTATGAAATTAAGTTTTCCTCTAAGAGTCATACCTTTATTTAATGGTAGTTAAATACTAAAAAAGGGGGGAGCCCTTTTAGTAACATTTTGTAACCAGAAAATTGCCAGAGTTGGAAAAAACAAGGAATAATGATTCTATTGTGGACTATTAAAATATCACATGGTCCAGAGAATAAAAACGCAGACCCACAGTGGTGAGAACAGTGAAGTGAAAGAATGTGGGCACCTTCTCCTCCGGCTGGGAATCAAAGTGAGGGAGGGGGAAGGAAAAGCACAGAAGAGCTGGGCTGGCTCCAGCATGGGTTCTGGGCCTGGAACCAAAATAGCGAGGACTGGAGAAGCTGGTCGGTGTCTCAGGAACTGCCCCCATGGAAACCACTGCTTTGACCAGCAACACAAATGGACAGGTTCCTGCAGCAGGGCCAGTCTCACGCTACTGGTCCTCCAGAAATGGCCACAGCCGAGTTTGATACTTTTCAGAGCCACATTCCTATGATGGAGAAAAATGAAATGTGGTCCCATTAGTCACTCATGAAAACATCAGCGTACATAGTAAGTGAGGATACCTATTTTGTGAAATCTTTCTTTGGATTATATACGTGTATATAGGTCAAAATGTACTTCTTACTGCAGTTGGAAGCCAGGTTAACAGAGCTAGGAGGGCAAGGACTCTCCCAGTCACTAACTGCCGCAAACGTCTCACATTAACCATGGCAGAGCTAGGGCTGGCCCTGTGGCTTGGTGGTTAAGTGCGCGCGCTGTGATGCTGGTGGCCCGGGTTCGGATCCCGGGTGCGCATCGAGGCACCGCTTCTCCGTTCATCCTGAGGCCGAGTCCCACATACAGCAACTAGAAGGATGTGCAGCTACGACATACAGCTATCCACTGGGGCTTTGGGGGGAAAAAATAAAAATAAATAAAATCTAAAAAAAAAAAAAAAAACCATGGCAGAGCTAAAATGAAAAAAGAGCCAATACTTCAATATCTACCAATAACAGTACCACAGGGAAACTCGCATTGTTATTTAAAATATATAATGTAAATATGGTATTGGTAGTATAAAAATTAAAGGCTTATGAAAAACTCAAAGGTCAAAAGGCATACAAGCAAGTAATATACAGATAGTTTCCTTAAAAGATAAATTTTAATATACAGAATAAAATCCAAGATTTTATTTTTCACTTTCCCCCAAATTTGTGCACAAGAATGATTCTGAATCTGACCAGGAAAGTTTATATTTTGGTCGAATACATTATTAGACTAACTGTAGGATCAAGTCCGGCTTGATTATCATAAATCATAAAGTTAACAGAATTTGCTTTGAAAATCTATTACTTTTGTAGATTATGGATTTCCAATTTTTTCTTAGCTAAGAGTTTACTCAACTTTAGCCTCAGAACTAGATTCAAAATAAGATATCTTCTTTGACAGCTGGTCATCATTTTAGGCTTAATCTAAGCAAATTATTTAATACTTTATTGAAGATCATACAAAAACTCCACAATAAATAATGAAAAGAGTACGCAAAATCATTAGCTTCTGTTTGCAATACAGAAAATACACGTCAGTTCTGGACCAAAATAATTCCATTGAAATACAAAAAGTGATAGGGAAGAATGAGAGGATTTGCAGTGACTGCTTTTGGTGTCAGCTACAATAAGCCAACCACCACCAGCTATTTTGGAAAGTGAAGGTGGGTTTTAATTAGCAGATAAAGAATGTCTTCGGTAGTTTAAAAAAATATAAACTCTAAAAAAGCTTGTGAATCATATACAAAAGCAGCTGTTTGAGACCAAGGTTGAAAACCAGAAATTGTGTGTTAGCACCGCCAGCAAGCACAGGTCCTGTGGCCCATCTGCCCTCCTCTCTTGTGCAGAATGCAGACTTGAATGTTAATACGCATCATTTACAGGTATATAAAAATCAGCCTGGAGGACAGGGTTCCTGCAGGGTAAAGTCTTAAGCCCTAAGAGGCACCAAGTGGTTACAAAGGCTAGGCAACCATCTGGATCACAAGTTCCGACGATATAATAAATCCCGTGTTGCCTTATCAACTTTTTGCTGGTAGTCCTCCAATTTGTCAAGTATTTTCTGGGACAGCTGTGGGAGAAAAGAAGAGAATCATTACAGAATAGGTCAAGGACTGAAAACATTGAAGTTATTAATCACTTTGACTTCAAAGTTAAGATGTTAGCTACTCTGCTTCATTTAATCACCGTTCACTAGAGGAGTCTGTTTACCCTGTGACTCAACTGATAAACCTGGACTTCTCTGTTATATACATTACTCCAATCTTGTTTTCCTAATGAATTTTCTAAATATGCAAATCAGACCAGTTATTTTTAATAAAAGTGTTACTAGCTTTCTTCCCAGAACCACAGAGGCTACATCTGATTTAACTAATCATTTCATAAAGGGATTCGGGCACCATGTTAATAAATGGCTTCTGTCCTCCCCTTAATCCTTGAGAAATGAAGAGCAAGCTTTAAGGTATAACGACTAGTGCAGGGCCTTATAAAAGACGTCTACTTACTGCGATGTTGTGACTGTTGGCACTGTTCTCTCCCAGAGCCTGGAGAAGCTGATCAATGGAAGAGTATGGGAGCCACACCATAGGAGCTGTTGCAGACAGAGGAAACTGAAGGGAAAAACATCTATCATTTGATGAAAATCTGCAAAGTGGACCATTTCTTCTGGGTAGTTACTTTTATAGGCCTCGATAACATAAAATGCTTTACTTATTTTTTTTTTTTAAAGATTTTATTTATTTATTTTTTCCCCCCAAAGCCCCAGTAGATAGTTGTATGTCATAGCTGCACATCCTTCTAGTTGCTGTATGTGGGACGCGGCCTCAGCATGGCCAGAGAAGTGGTGCCCGCCTGGGATCCGAACCCGGGCCGCCAGCAGCGGAGCACTCGCACTTAACCGCTAAGCCACGGGGCCGGCCCAGCTTTACTTATTTTTTTGCACAATAAGAAATTGTGTATGTGTGCATGTGTATACATATGCTCACACAAAATTGGAAGCCCCCTGCTTCTCTTTTCAACTTGGGAACTTGTCCTTTTCTCAGTTAAAGCAAATGTGTTTTTAAATTCATGTCATCTCTTACCTTAAAGGAGCCCTCAGGCCTATTAAGGATAAACACAATCAACAAAACTCCTCTAAACTGTCAACGAGGCCGGCCCTGTGGCTTGGTGGTTAAGTGCGCGCGCTGCGATGCTGGTGGCCCGGGTTCGGATCCCGGGTGCGCATCGAGGCACCACTTCTCCGTCCATCCTGGGGCCGAGTCCCACATGCAGCAACTAGAGGGATGTGCAGCTATGACATACAACTATCTACTGGGGCTTTGGGGGGAAAAAATAAAATAAATAAAAATCTTTAAACTGTCAACGAGTAACACTACCTCCAGCCTGAAATTTAGATTCAAATTATCTGGAAAAAAAACTTGGGAAAAGGAAAGCTCAACTTTCGAAGTTCTGAATACTTTCCTGAGAGTTTAAGAGCTTGGCTCTGTAGTTAACTAGACCTGGATTTTAGACCTGGCTCTTCTATTTACCATGTGTGAGCTCTGGCAACTTACTTAACCTCTGAACCTGTTTCCTCATGGGTAAAAACAAAGGATTAAAACCGTCCCTCATAGGCTGCTGGAAGGATTAAGTGAGAAAACACGTGTAGAGACTCAGCACAGTCCCTGCACACACCAAATACCATTTTGTTCTCATTTACCTCACTCCTCCAAATACTAACTAAAGCCACATTCCTATGATGGAGAAAAATGAAATGTAGTCCCATTTTATAAACAGGAAACTAGAGACTCAGAGAGTACCAGTCCCTGATCTTGGAGAAAACTAGTTGCATAACTACAAACAATAAGGTTAAATCTTATAGTTCAATTGACTTTCAGATCCTCACCACATGTAGCGGGATAACACAGAATTAAAAAGAAATATGTAGGGGCCAGCCCCGTGGCGTAGCGGTTAAGTGCCCGGGCTCCACTGCTGGTGGCCGGGGTTTGGGTGTGCACCCATGCACCACTTGTCAGGCCGTGCTGTGGCGGCGTCCCATATAAAGTGGAGGAAGATGGGCACAGATGTTAGCCCAGAGCCAGTCTTCCTCAGCAGAAAAAAAAAAAAAAAAAGAACGAACGAAAGAAAGAAAGAAATATGTATACATGCCTACCTCAATTCCAAAGTACTGATGTCCTTTTCCCAATACAGCATCCACATATTCTGAAACCAAATCCACGGCTTCTTCTAAAAGGTCATAGTTCAAGTACAGACGGAGCAACTCAGCGGCATCCACCTTCTGTAAAAAGTCAGTGATTAAGAGCATCTACCTATTTCCATCTTACCCGGGCACTGACTGTGCAAAAGACGCTGGGTGTCCCTGGCATTTACACTCCTCAATATAAATAAATGAGCGCCTCAGTTTACTCCTCTGCATCTTGGATTCCCAAGAGCCCAGTTACTACCTCTGAGCACCTTGTGGGGCCTCCTCATCTGTTAAGTGCCCTTCCTCTTCTGTTTTGTGATCTAAGACACTTTTTATCTTCTACTTCAGTTTCTACAGTAGTAAAAGTCAACAAAGCTTCCCAGAAATACTGAGTACTAACGAGACAATATATTCACATTAATTCTCAGAAACATATGTAGGATAAATGCAAAAGAAATTAAAAGAATCACCAATTTTTAAATGCATGAATTAAATTTAATTCAGGGTGAGAGAAAAGTGAATAGAGTCTCAGTTTGGCAGCACTTTACGAATTCTGTTAATTATGCTTTCTATATTAGGATTTGATCACTATTTTAACCATTACCATCTTAGCTGCTTTCTCTGCCTTCTAACTTAAAAAAACAGATCAACTTTCTTGATTTTAAGCTTTAGATTCTCTCTTTCCCTACTCAACTGTATCTGTGTTTCAGATACAGCAGTTCTCAAACTTAACCATGCATCAAATCAAATTAGGAACTTGTTAAAATACTGACCCTGGTTTCTAGCAATCTATATTTTGAAGAAGCCCACTACCCAAATAATAACAAGTGACTTAAAGAAACACTGTTGTAGTATTTGAAAACTACTCCACCCACTCCTGCGAATTTTTTGAGTAATGAATAGTAAATACCATGTCATGCATATACGCATTGTTCTAAATATATATTCATTGTTCAGTGAGCACACAAGCAGGCATTAACTTAATTACTAACCTGTAGAACTTGAAACACTCAGTACTTCATATGGAACTGAAGTTAAATTGTTCTTAGTGTTTTTAGCTAAGACTAAGAAGCTGCCCAAAGTATGTCAGTATATTTCCATGTTATCACACTATTCTTTTCTTTTTAATCATCTCATGAAGTTATTTAGAATGATAAAGATTAGCTTCTTACTCTCTATAAGTTAAGATACCACTTACCTTGTAACTGTTTATAAGCCAATTAGGCAGAGGCACTCCATGAGACAAGAGCTTGTTGATTACACAGTGGTGATATAAATTGTTCTGGACTTTGTACCTTTCCAGGTAAGTTGATAATAGTCGCCATGCTTCATCTGTAGCACTTGATAAAAGCAAAAGGACTAATGAGTTCCAGATTCTTAATAGCTATTTATGGTACCATTCAAAGCATGTATACGCAAGGAAAAAATCTTTAGAAGCTCACAACTGAATAGATAATATAGCTAAATGGCGACTAAATTATTATTAGGGTCAACGTGACTTAGGCGTAGTACCAGAAACTAGATACTTGGACTTTTGTATTTCTCTCCCACTAACCATACATTTACTTGACTATATAATTCACTTACTTTCTTTTTTCCAGATTTCTAAAACAAAGAGATTGGCTCAGATCACTGTTTCCAAACCTGATCAAGCATTAGAATCATGTAGAAATTCTGATTTAGAAGACTAGAGTGATAGCTTATAATGTGTTATTTTAATGGTAATTCTGGTGGGCTAATTTAGGGGTTGAAAACTAATGTCAGAGGACTTCCAAATTGTAAGATGCTATGCTACAATTCTAAAGTGCTAAGCTGCATTATACAAATTGTAAATGCAATTCAAGGATGGCAGGTTTACTGAGGGCTAGGGTTGTCAGAGAACGATTCTGAAGAAGACACTGAAGTACACTCGGGTAGACATTAACTGGGTGCACGAGGGAAGTATATGGAGACAGAAAATCTGAAGAAGGTATGGTAGAGAATGGGGGTTGCTGGGTGACAGACTGCTAAACAGTAGCCAGAGATGAGCTGTAAGACGACACTGGGATGACAACCATGCCAAGTTGGCACAGTGGAGGAATGGGGAAAAAAGGAATAACACTCTGAAACCCAGTAAATATAGACTTTTGCCTAGAAGAGTACCTTTTCTTGACGATATAATATAGTAAGTCTTTCAGGAGGGGGATATGGAGGAGATAAAAATATCTCAAATATAGTCAAAGATGTCCTGGTTTGGACAAGAGATTACATGATATGACCATTATAAACTCTCTAGCTTCTACAAAAGCTTAGACCCAAGAAAGAAAAAAAAAGTGAAATGATCAGGGGATGACAATTTAATCAATGACAATTTGCCAGCTTTGAGACGGGCAAACCCTCGTGGGCTGGGACAAGCACGAGGGCGGTACCTGGACTCCTTAGTGGTGATGACCGAGGAGAGCTGATTGGCTGCCAGCCAGGCCCAGGCTTCTGCTTGTGCTGCCTCTCCTCCAAACTGCAATTTGATGCATCTGCAGTGAAAACAGTTCCACACAAAGTCAACTAATTGGCTGAAAAGCACCACATTATTTTGCTACTAAAACTAGAGAGATAAGACAACAACTTCCGCTCTAGTCTATTGTTGAATTTGCGACTGAGGTATTGGCTCTTTCCTCTCCTCACAGCCACACAACTGGATGACCCACAAGGCTATCAATAAGTGTTAAGAGATAATTTACTTCTAAGAGAAAATTGATGATGAAAAATTCTGAAAGCTTAAAAAATATTTCCAATTCACAAAGTACTTAGATATAAGGCAATTTCAGTAAGAAGTACTTTTTAATAATGCCTACAGTGGACAACAGATGTCCTAAAGGACTGAAGAGAACATAGGCCGTGTCTAAAATGGACACCACTATTTAACCCAGGTTATCTATCGTCATGTGGGAATGCGGACCCAGGAATGCCAGACCTTCTGATTTCTCAAGAGAAGCTATAAATCAAGATTAAAAAAAAAAAATCACAACCCGCTAATAAAAATCATTGTGTGGACTAAACAAAAACACTTCTTTAAAGCACAACTGGCTTATAGGATACTGGCTTGTGTGACCACTGCTTCACATAAAGCAAGAGTATAGTATTTTTGCATTAGAAAATTAAGACTATAAAAGGACAATTTCAGACATACTTGAAAGCAAGGCCCTCAAAGACTGGCGTTAAGGGAAGCTTAAAAGTCTGACAGAGTGATATGGCAGTGTCAAAAAGGCCAGCCTGAACCAAGAGAGTGACCATCTCCTCTGCTGACGAACTTCCTGTGGAAAGGGAAAAGGGCGATTTAGTACAACCAATGGTATATGCAAATAAGTCCCTAACTGCTTTGCTGATGAAATCTCAGAATAACAACGACATGCTTTATACCCATCTAGCATGCTATGTCCACTGTCTGGCTCTGACCTGTGCTGGGGGTACTGACAGAATGCTGACTCCCTACCTGCAACCGCAACTGCTGATGGATCGTGTTGAGCCAAAGTGAGGCGAATGCGAGCCAGGGAACACTCTTTCTCCAGATCTTCCAGTTCGAGGATTTCAATTTGCCGATTTGCTATAAGTCAAAGAAAAATATTTTCAATTCCCAAAGTACAAAAGAAGTGCCTATTAGATTAATGGAACCTGTCCATTTCCACTACACATTAAGTAACTTTCAATTTAATTTCCAAAGGCATGAAGATGGAGGAGAAAACAGGGCTCAGTAAAGCTAACTTAAAAAACAAAGCAACACCCCTGCTTCACACGGGCAGTGGAATCAAATCCAAGTGCTCTAATAGCAAGAGCTACAGTTGAGGGGTCGCTTACAAGGCATTTTACATATAATTGCACTGAACTCTCACAACTGTGAAACACTGTTATCTCTACCAGGAAGAGAAGCACATGCCCAGAGTGAGAGAGGCAGAATTAAAACCAGGTGTGTCCAGGTCTAGACTCCCCACCCCACTCCCCCCACCCCCCACCAGGCTCTCTGGAAAGACATCACGCCTCCAAGAGAGACATCATGCCTCCACGGTAATATGAGAGGAGCCTGATTAGACAAAAGTTGGGTACTAAGCTGGTTTAAATACAACAAGCAACAGAAACAAACACACTCTTTTTTAAACACTTTCATTTCTCATGCTGCCATACAAAGTTTTCAAAGGGCTACCAGACAACCTTTAGCAGACTAAAACACCGGAAATAAACTAAAAAGAACGAACTTTACAATATTTTTACAATATAATTAATATATATAATGTATACAGTATACAATATAACTATATATAACATTACAATATAACTACTACCTATATTATATATAACTACAACATAGTGTATACATAACTACTATATATAATATATACAACTATACAACTCTCCCTCTATATATATCTAACTATAATAATTTAACAATATAATTACTGTTCGGCAAAGAATCAGCATGAGACTCTCTCCCAACTCACTTGGGGCAGCTGTGCATTCTCCATCATGATTCCTCTTAGGGGATGCTCCAGGGCGATCATACTGAGAAGAGAAAACAAGTGATTCAACTATGAAAAATTAGTGTTTTATTTTGATACCATTAACTGCAACCCAGAGCTTTAATGCTTAAATTCTCTCGACATAAATTATGTTTATTTCAACGAGCAGAGCTCTTCTTACAACGGCACTGCAACTATCCGACAAAGAAGCGGGGTTGTTTGCCAAGTTGGCTCACTTAGTTATAAGATGTTACTGAGTCCAAGGACATGGATTTGATCTCCATATAAACTGGCTGACTTTCCTTGGTTCCAGAGTTATATTCTCCACCCACAACCCTGGGGAACAGCCTGGTAAATGAAGGAACTATGCAATATAAGTAGCTGGGGATACATGACCCCATCAGCACAGCAGAAAAAACACAAAGTGCACGTCCTTTAAAACAGTTAATTGTAGATTAACAATGAACAAAAATGAATGATATAAAAGCTGTTACCCCTCATTGGGCACTTTTTGCAGGCCAGGCACTGTCACTGTTCTAAGCAATCTACATGAATCAACTAATTTAAAACCCAAACAATCCCATAAGGTAGACATCATCATTATCATCATCCCTATTTTATGCAACTCCAAAACCACTCTGCAATACTTCTTTCCTACAATAACTCTGAACTTGGGAACTAAATTGAATTCCTGCAAAAACAGATTAAGTTCACAAACATCTCAGTAGAAATCTTAAATGAAATGAAGAAAAATGAAGTAATGGTTTTGAAAGGACCACGCAAAATAAATTAAATGTTCCCCAAATTCCGGGATGGAAAGTTTTCATACCACTGCACCAGAGGCTGGCTGCACAATCCACGCATATTCTGGACGAATAAGTCGTAAACAATTAATAGCAGCCAGATAACAGTTGCCTTGCTTCTCAAGTCCCCGGAGAGTTCGAACCTCTCTGCCAAGACGCATTCCGTACTCAAACATCACTGTGCCAGCTATGAGGCAATAACAAATTAGACATTAGAACTGCAAAAATGTGTTAATTTAGAGATACACAGAGAATCTGTTACACTTATCAAATACTAAAATTTAAAACAAAATTGAGTTTAACTTAAAACCACAAAAAATCATGTGTTAGTGGGGATGTGGAAAAATTGGAATCCTTGTGCACTGCTGGTAGGAATGTAAATTGGTGTAGCCACTATGGAAAACATGGTAATTCCTCAAAAAATTAAAAATAGAATCATGATCTAGCATTCCACTTCTGGGTATATATCCCACAAAATCAAAAGCAGGGTCTTAAAGAGATATTTGTAAACCCATGTTCATAGCAGTATTATTCACAATAGCCAAAAGGTGGAAGAAATCCAAGTGTCCATCGATGGATGGATAAACAAAATGTGATATATATATAACGTAATATTATTCAGTCCTAAAAAGGAAGGAAATTCTGACACATACTACAACATGGATGAAACTTGAAGACATATGCTAAGAGAAATAAGCCAGTCACAAAAAACTCACTGTATGATTCCAATAGCCAAATTCACAGAGACAGAAAGTAGAATGGTGGTTGCCAGGGGCTGGGGGAAGGGGGGAATGGCAAGTTCTTGTTTAATGCGTATAGTCATGTGTCGCTTAACAATGGGCTACGCTCTGAGTAATGTGTTGTTAGGCAATTGGTTGTTGTGCGAACATCATAGACTGTACTTACACAAACCTAGATGGTATAGCCTACACACCTAGGCTGTATGGTACTAATCTTATGGGACTACTGTCATATATGCAGTCTGTTGTTGAACAAAATATCATTATGTGGCACATGACTGTACAGAGTCTCAGTTTTGCAAGATGAACAGTTCTGGAGGTTGGTTACATAACAATGTGAATGTACTTAACACTAGTGAACATTTAAAAATCATTAAGATAGTAAAGTTTAAATTATGTGTGTTTTACTACAATTAAAAAAAAAAATTAAAAAAGCCTTGGGCCGGCCCCGTGGCTTAGCGGTTGAGTGCACGCGTTCTGCTGCTGGCGGCCCAGGTTCGGATCCCGGGCGTACACCGACGCACTGCTTCTCCGGCCATGCTGAGGCCGCGTCCCACATGCAGCAACTAGAAGGATGTGCAACTATGACATACAACTATCTACTGGGGCTTTGAGGGAGAAAAAAAAAGCCACAAAAATTCATGGTATATCTTACTTTTGACTGTTAGATACTGCACTCCCAGGCAGTACAGAAGACTAGTTAGAGAACTAGTCTCAGCCACATTGTCTACCTATCTCCACCCAGGATTCTGAGACCAAAAAATGTTTGGATGCTCTGCTCAAAAACATTGACTTATTTGTAAAAGACTTTAGTTACATAGGTTGAATGAGATGCTGAAAAATACATTGTTTTGAGACAGCATGGGACTCCAGAAACGAAACAGCACTTAAAAATTGTTTCAGTTTTCATAATTTTATTTATTTATTTATTTTTTACCCCAAAGCCCCAGTAGATAGTTGTATGTCATAGCTGTACATCCTTCTAGCTGCTGTATGTGGGACGCGGCCTCAGCATGGCCAGAGAAGCAGTGCGTTGGTGCGCGCCTGGGATGCGAACCCGGGCCGCCAGCAGTGGAGCGCGTGCACCCTGCTAAGCCACGGGGCCAGCCCTCAGTTTTCAAATGAAACAATCTATTTTTCATTCTAACAAATATTTTTGGGTGCCTGCAATATATAAGACATTTCTTAGAACATGGCCTTGCTTCAGAGAGACCTAAACATCCATCTAGCTAAACAGGTCTCAATTAGGTTGCTGTAATGGATGCTGTTACTGTGAAAGCAAACAATGAGAGATCTTTAATAGTCTATATGTCCCTTCCTGTATGATTCAAGATAATAAAAAAATAGGCAGACATGTTTTAACATTAGCATATTAAGAACATGCCTATGAATTACCTCCTTCCATTCTTTCCAATGAATATCAGCAAGAAATGTAATGAAAAATTTTCTGAGTGAAGATAGTATAAAAATGTGAGAAGTTCTAAAGGGGAACCACAATGGTTATCTTGTAAAACATGATCTTAAAACAGACATGTAATCCTTTCATTTTAGCTGTTCTGATAAAGACTTCATTAGTCATCCTACAAACCCAAATTAAGATACATTCTACAAAAGTAACCAGCCTGTACTCTTCAAAAATATCAATGTCATCAAAGGCAAAGAAAGCCTAAAAGAAGTGCTCCAGATTAAAGGAGACTAAAGAGATATGACAAGTAAACGCAATATGGGATCCTAGATCAGGGGCTGAGGGCAGTATAGAAGGAATGTGCTATCGAAAACCATTATTATGGGGGGTGGCCCGGTGGCGCAAGCGGTTAAGTGCGCGCGTTCCGCTGCGGCGGCCCAGGGTTTGCTGGTTCAGATCCCGGGTACGCACCAACGCACCGCTTGGCAAGCCATGCTATGGCGGCGTCCCATATGAAGTGGAGGAAGATGGGCATGGATGTTAGCCCAGGGCCAGTCATCCTCAGCAAAAAAAAAAAAGAAAAGAAGAAAAAAAAGAAAAAAAAAAGAGGAGGATTGGCAGATGTTAGCTCAGGGCCGATCTTCCTCTCACACACACACACACACACACACACACAACCATTATTATGACAATTGGCAAACTTTGAATACGAGCAGCATATCAGATGACATTACATTTAAATTTAATTCATGAGGGCCGGCCCCGTGGCTTAGTGGTTAAGTGCGCGTGCTCCGCTGCTGGTGGCCCGGGTTCGGATCCCGGGCGCACACCGACGCACCGCTTCTCTGGCCATGCTGAGGCTGCGTCCCACATACAGCAACTAGAAGGATGTGCAGCTATGACATACAACTATTTACTGGGGCTTTGGGGGGAAAATAAATAAATACAATTATTTAAAAAATAAATAAATAAATTTAATTCATGAAATTAGTTACATTTCCTTAATTTGATAATTGTATTGAGGTTATATAAAAAAATGTCATTAGGAGATGCATCTGAAGTATTTATGCATTAAGAGTCATGACGTCCGCAACTTAGCCTCAAAAGGATCAGCCAAAAAAAAAAAAGGAAAGGGAGAAGGCCAATGGCAAAATGGCACAGGAACTCAAAACCAGCCACAGGAATTCAAGGGGCCTCTAATGAAGGTAGTTTCCTTTATAATTGGACAGAAGATACACAGAGCAGGCCATCTCACTGAAATGTCTCGAGAATGTTCTAGAATGGGAGTAAGTGCATTTCTTTAAGGCTAACAGGTAATCTTCAAAAGGGTGAAGCTAATCTTGTACTTAAATATAATTTCCGCAAATGCTCGTAGAGAACACTCGCCCAATGTAAAAATTACGTAAGTCAAACAAATAAGATTTTTGTAAAATATGATTAAACTAATAAGGTTGCCTCCAACAAAGACTGTCTGCTTCAACTGCTCACCCTTCCGGTAATTGTGGCGATAGATGTGAAAGGCATAGAGAAGCTCATAGTAATTGTGAGTCATAAGGTCCACAGCTCTCGCACGTGATTCAATGATCCCCACAACCTAATGAAGGGAAAACAATCAGATATCAAAGTTAGCAGCCATCATAAGAACCATCACAGTCGTGTCCAGTCACCAGTGAATAAATAAAATTACCTCATTGTGCAGATTCACGTAGGGAAACTCTACAAGATCCTGTAGCTGTGAGCGTTCGCAAAGAACTACCACCAGCTGCCGTAAACAATCTAACTGCCTAGAAGGAAAGAAAGGGATACGAGGGTCAACTGTCTCAGTAGATTAAACAAGGCTGGTAAATTGCTTTCTCTAAAAAAGACTATGTGAGATTGACTACCTGCTGGAATCAGGAATTTGGGTTAAGGCTTCGTATGCTTGGTTATTGTGACCCAAATCCAAATGATGTTTGAAAATGCATGTCCTTAAAGTAGCCTGAATATGAAATACAGGGGAAAAAAGGACAATAGAAATAAAAATCTACATCCATGACAAACCTCAAGGGAAGTAACTAGATCGCAGTTAGTTCTCACCTGAGTTTTCCAGTCATCACCTGCTTCAGTTATCGCTGATGTAGCCAACTGAATAACCAGCTCAGGCAAACCCACAACATCCAGTAGACGCAAAATCTAAGGAGAAACAGAAGGCATTTCCATTAAAATTAATATGGTGGTGCACTTCACACTGAAATAGGATTTTAAACCAATTAGAAAGATAACTAAGCAAGATAAAGATTAAATCAAATAAGATGGACAGGATTATTTGGTTAATACTAAAGATTTTTCCTTTAGATTTTACTTTTTTTTTTTTTGGGTGAGGAAGATTAGCCTTGGGCTAACATCCATGCCCATCTTCCTCTACTTCATATGTGGGACGCCTGCCACAGCATGGCTTGATAAGCGGTGCATAGGTCCACGCCTGGGATCTGAACCCCAGGCTGCCGTAGTGGAGTGCATGACCCTAACCACTATGCCACTGGGCCAGTCCCTAGATTCTACTATTAAATAACAGGCTTGTTGTAAAACTTTCTATTGGCCGTTTTTGTTCACAGCACTACCGTCAGTGTTTAGTACGCAGTAGGCTCTCAGTAAATATTTGCTGAATAAAGGAACAAATAAAATTTCACTACTAACTTTTCCTACTAACTGTTTAGGTCATAGATGAATTTAAAGCCCAGTAAATAAACTAACACTATAGCCTTATAAAAACCCTAAAGAGAGGGGCTGGCCTGGTGGCAAAGTGGTTAAGTTCGCATGTTCCACTTCAGTGGCCTGTGGTTTGCCGGTTGAAATCCTGGGTGAGGACCTATACACCACTCGTCAAGCCATGCTGTGGCGGCATCCCACCTACCAAGTGGAGGAAGACTGGCACGGATGTTAGCTCAGAGCCAATCTTCCTCACCAAAAAAATAAATAAAAATAAATAAAATAAAATAAATAAAAACCCCAAAGAGAATATGCTAATGTTTGACATAACCCATTTCTAACACAACAGAACAGTGCTCTTCAAACTTTTTTGATTGTCTACCCTATTAATAATGTCTGTGCACACTCCTACAGACATGTGCACATGTATATTATATACCCACATTTCTCTAACATATATGTATAACACACTCAAAATACAAATTTATAAAGGATGAAGTAAAGATAGATAAAAATAGTTTAAAAATTATTTTTATTTTTATTTTTCTTGTGAGGAGATCAGCCCTGTGCTAACATCCGCCAATCCTCCTCTTTTTTTGCTGAGGAAGACGGCCCTGGGCTAACATCTGTGCCCATCTTCCTCCACTTTATATGGGACGCCACCACAGCATGGCTTGCCAAGTAGTGCGTCGGTGCGCGCCGGGATCCGAACCGGCAAACCCCGGGCCGCTGCAGTGGAGCACGTGCACTGAACCACTTGCGCCACCGGGCCGGCCCCTAAAAATTATTTTTATTAGTACTTATTTATTTTTTGCTTTCTTTTCTTTAACAGTACAAAAATCTTTTTGTTCTGGATGCTTAGTTTTTTTTTTTTTTTTGTGCGGAAGATCAGCTGTGAGCTAATATCCATGCTAATCCTCCTCTTTTTGCTGAGGAAGACTGGCTCTGAGCTAACATCTATTGCCAATCCTCCTCCTTTTTTTCCCCAAAGCCCCAGTAGATAGTTGTATGTCATAGTTGCACATCCCTCTAGTCGCTGTATGTGGGACGCAGCCTCAGCATGGCCGGAGAAGTGGTGTATCAGTGCACGCCTGGGATCCGAACCCGGGCCGCCAGTAACGGAGCGTAAGCACTTAACTGCTAAGCCACGGGGCCGGCCCTGCTTAGTATTTTTTTTTAAGGTTATACTTTTTATTGAAGTCTAACATATATTTAGAAATGTACAGGGGCTGGCCCGGTGGCGTAGTGGTTAAGTTTGCTCGCTCTGCCCCAGCAGCTGGGGGTTTGCGGGTTCGGATCCCGGGTGTGGACTTACGCACTGCTCATCAAGCCACGCTATGGCAGCATCCCATATAAAGTAGAGGAAGATGGGCACGGATATTAGCCCAGGGCCAATCTTCTTCAGCAAAAAAGAGGAGGACTGGCAACAGATGTTAGCTTAGGGCTAAACTTCATCAAAAAATAAATAAATAAATAAAATAAAAAGAAATGTACACAGATCCTAAGCACATAGCTGGTTGAATGTTCACAAGTAAACACATCCATGTTACTAGCACCCAAATTAAGAGTCATAAGACAGCAGCATTCCAAAGCCCCCATGACTCCTAGCAGACACTACTGACTTTTGACAAAACAAATAGTTTTGTTTTCAATTTCACAGAAACAGAATCTTATGGTATGTATGTTTGTATCTACCTTCTTTTGCTTAACATGTTTGTAAGAGGGATCTAAGATACTTCATGCAGCAATTCATTTCACTGCTGTGGTGTATTCCATTGAAAGAATATGCCATAATTCATCGATCCATTCTGTTAATGGACATTTGGGTTGTTTCTACTAGTATATGAATTTTATGAATATGCTGCTTGAAACATAATTATACATTTCTTTTGGAAAATATGAATGTCTTTCTGGATATATTTAGAGGTGAAATTCCTGGGTCATAGGGTATGTCAGCGATTGGAGTTAGTGGTTGTAACCAGTTTATATGCTACCACACATGATCAGGATGCACGATGTCTTAATAATTCTCATGGTGTCATACCATCTTGAATTGACATTTCAATAGAAGGTACACTTAGATTCTAAAATAGCATTCCTGAAAAGTTCAATTGTTTTTGGCTAATTCTTGTCAAATCTGACTATAGACGGTCACTGTTTTCACCTTGTGATATGGCTGATGAAGAGCCTCTATCAAAGGTAGACATGTCAGCCCGATCTTTTCCTCACTTGCTTGTACTTTCTTTGTTAGTCTTATCTTCAGTCTGCCTTCTTGGCAGGAATTTTTAAAGGCCAAGTCCATATTGTGAAGGTGATTTCCATTAAAATTAAGCAATATATGTAAATCAATTTAACCCGGTAAACAAAACCTCCTGAAATGAAGTGGACAGGTAAGGGCACCACTCTGCACCTGCTCCTAATTGTGACACTCCCACTCTTCCCTTAGACGCCTACCTAGAGACTAAGTGACAAATCACCCCCTGGTAGAAGGACCAAGTAAAGACATGGAGTCAATCTTTTTTTTTTTTTTTTTTTTGTGAGGAAGACCAGCCCTGAGTTAACATCTGCCAATCCCCCTCTTTTTGCTGAGGAAGACTAGCCCTGGGCTAACATTCATGTCCATCTTCCTCCACTCTATATGGGATGCCGCTACAGCATGGCTCGACAACTGGTGCATCGGTGCATGCCCAGGATCCAAACCAGCGAACCCCAGGCTGCCGCAGTGAAGCATGCACACTTAACCGCTTGTGCCACCAGACTGGCCCCTGGAGTCAATCCTTATATTAAACATTAGCACATTTTAATTTTTCTTCTGTTAAGTGAAAGTTCTAGTATTTTCTTTCCAAGTCCCACTTTCAGGACCACTGGAGCAGTGATTCTTTTTTTTTTTGCTGGGGAAGATTTGCCCTGAGCTAACATCTGTGCCAATTTTCCCCTATTTTGTATGTGGGTTGCTGCCACAGCATGGCTGCTGATGAGTGGTGCAGGTCCACGCCTGGGAACCAAACCCCGGCCGCCAAAGTGGAGCGCGCCGAACTTAACCACTAGGCCACGGGGCTGGCCTGCAGTGATTCTTAATGTTTTTTGACTCAATGAGTTTCTTTTCATGAAAGCCATGGAGCCCGTCCACAGAAAAAATACAAAGATTTTGCACACAATTTCAGGGGATCTATTGATTCCTCAAATCTTTCTGGCCTCAGATTAAAAATCCTTACTTAGAATGCAAAATAATTTTCTCATTAGAAGGATAGTAGAGGGTTATTAAGAGCTACAAATCTATTTCAGTAGAAATTCATTTATCTGTTTAGCAAGCAAAGAAAACAGTGAAGACTGCCCTTGTTGCATTTACTTCTTGGTGGGAAATCCAGATATCAAATAACACATAGATATCTAAAGCATAAGATCAAGCACAATCAAATGCTATAAAGAAAAATAAAGCAGGGCAAGGAGAGAGACTGCTCATGGTGCCTCAATCTGAAAGCATGCACATAAGGGAGAGAGGGAGCGAGCGTGCGTAAGAGCGTGAGCACAACAGCTATTCTACACAGGCGAGGCAGGAGGAACTCTCTGAGGAGGTGACACCTGAACAGAGACCTGAAGGAAGTGAGGGTGTGAGAAACCTGACTACCTGGAGCAAGGGCATTCCAGGCTGAGGGTATAGGAGGCAGAAGGAAGGAGGATGTGCTTGGCTTGTATAAGTCAGTAACAAGGCCACTGTCATTACAGCTGAGTGATCAGAGGAAAGAGTAGTAGGAAAAAAGGTCAGGAGGGGTACCCAGGGCCAAATCATAAACTAAGGCTAAATACAGCATTACTAGTTAATTCGTGGAGATGCCAGCCAGACTAATAAAACAGAAATTAAGCAATAAATTTCTAACAATGGTTAAGCTAATAAAATGATATCATGATGGGAATTTAAGTTAAAAAATTTACTAAAAATGTACATTTCTTCAATTTCTCTAGGCAAGTTCATTTTTCTCTTTACTTAAAAGTTCAGGGAACAAGTAAACTTTTATTTTTCTCCCAAAATACCAAAGCAATGTATTTCAGATACATTTTTACACAGGGTGGTTTAAGAAAACCAAACCATGACATAACATACCTTATCATAATACTGCAGCCTGGGGGTGGACACAATTTCCCCATCCTCTGAACGAATCAAGCGATCCAAGAATTCCTCTTTGCCCACTTCAGATGCTGCCTGGCAAAAGCATTCCAGAGCCTGTAGAAACAAAAGAATGCAAAATGACTTACAATAAATTGTTCCAATTCTCGGTGCTCTAAGTTGGGGGTTCATATGCTAAGGAAGCCAAAAAAGCAAAAATTACTTAAGATCATTGACTACATTCACAATTTCTGCCATTCTAAATTCTATCTGATGCACTATTTACTATTTTTCTTTAATTTATCTCACTTACATGTTATTTTTTTTCACTTAAATGTTATTAATTAAAAAGCAAACTTTAATAAGATAATTGATGGATAGATAAATATGTAATAAGCAAGTGTAGTGACATGGTAACATTTGTAGAATTTGAGTAGTGAGTATATGGTTGTTTACTGTAAAAGTCTTTAAACTTTTCTATTTGTTTGAAAATTTACTTATTAGGATGTCAGGGAAAAAAATCAGAAATGTTCACACATCTATGGACAGCTAATTTTCGACAAAGGAGCCAAGAACACACAATGGAGAAATAAGTCTCTTCAACAAATGGTGTTGGGAAAACTGGACAGCCACATGCAAAAAAATGAAAGTAGACCATTATCTTACACCATACACAAAAATTAACTCAAAATGGATTAATGACTTGAATGTAAGACCTGAAACCATGAAACTTCCAGAAAACACAGGAAGTACACTCTTCGACATTAGTCTTAGCAACATATTTTCAAGTACCATGTCTGACCGGGCAAGAGAAACAACAGAAAAAATAAACAAATGGGACTACATCAAACTAAAAAGCTTCTGCAGGGGCCGGCCCGGTGGCACAAGTGGTTAAGTGCGCGTGCTCTGCTGCGGCAGCCCGGGGTGTGCCGGTTCGGATCCCGGGCACCACCGATGCACCGCTTGTCAGGCCATGCTGTGGCGGCGTCCCATGTAAAGTAGAGGAAGATGGGCATGGATGTTAGCCTGGGGCCAGTCTTCCTCAGCAAAACAAAGAGGAGGATTGCCAGATGTTAGCTCAGGGCCGGTCTTCCTCACTAAATAAATAAATAAAAATAAAAAGCTTCTGCACAGCAAAGGAAACCACCAACAAAAAGAAAAGACAATCTAATAACTGGGAGATTATTTGCAAACCATATATCTGATAAGGAGTTAATATCCAAAATATATAAAGAACTCATACATCTCAACAACAAAAAAACTAACAACCCAATTAAAAAATGGGCAAAAGACTTGAACAGACATTTCTCCAAAGAATATATACAGATGGCCAACAGGCACATGAAAAGATGTTCAGCATCATTAACTACCAGAGAAATGCAAATCAAAACTACAATGAGATGTCACCTCACGCCCGTCAGAAAGGCTATAACTAACAACATAGGAAACAACAAGTGTTGGAGAGGATGTGGAGAGAAGGGAACTCTCATACACTGCTGGTGGGAGTGCAAACTGGTGCAGGCACTATGGAAAACAGTATGGAGATTCCTCAAAATATTAAGGATAGAACTACCATACGATCCAGCTATTCCACTGCTGGGTATTTATCCAAAGAAAATGAAAACACCAATGCGTAAAGATACACACACCCCTGTGTTCAATGCAGCGTTATTCACAATAGCTAAGACTTAGAAGCAACCTAGGTACCCATCAAGGGATGAATGGATAAAGAAAATGTGGTATATATACACAATGGAATACTACTCAGCCATAACAAACAATAACATCCAGCCATTTGTGACAACATGGATGGATACTGAAGATGTATTATGCTAAGCGAAATGTCAGAAGGAGAAGGTCAAATACCGTATGATCTCACTCATTAAGCAGAAGATAAAAACAACAACACACACAGAGAAACAGAGATTGGATTGGTGGTTACCAGAGAGAAAGTGGGGAGGGAAGACGGTGAAAGGGATGATGAGGCAGACCTATGTGGTGATGGAGTGTAATTAGTATTCGGGTGGTGAACATGATGTAAACTATGCAGAAACAGAAGCATAATGATGCACACCTGAAATTCACACGTCATAAACCAACAAAACCACAATAAAAAAAAATCAGAAATGTAAACTACTATAACTGGGGAAAAAACAGCATAAAATTTTTAAAAAGATATAACGAAGACAATGTTAAGTAATAAATTTGATGTACAAAAATGTATCCTTAGGGGGCTGGCCCGGTGGCGTAGCGGTTAAGTGCACGTCTGCTTCAGCGGCCCAGGATTCATGGGTTTGGATCCCAGGCGCGCACTGACGCACCGCTTGTCAAGCCATGCTGTGGCGGCATCCCGTATAAAGTAGAGGAAGATGGGCACAGATGTTAGCTCAGGGGCCAATCTTCCTCAGCAAAAAAGAGGAAGACTGGCATCGGATGTTAGCACAGGGCTGATCTTCCTCACAAAAAGAAAAAAAAAAAAAAAAAAGAAAATGCATCCCTAAAACCAGACTATTGGTGGTGAAATGATGTAGTCTATACAGAAACTGATATATAATAATGTACACCTGAAATTTACACAATGTTATAAGCCAATATGACCTCAATAAAATAACTAAAAAAAAAAAAAAACCATCCCTAAAAATACCTGCACAGGGGCCGGAGGGACTTAACGTTTTCTTCTTCATATTTTCTCATGTCCTAACTAATCTACAAAGTACATGAAGCTGAACAGTCCTCACAGGTATATTATGCTCCTCGCTGGCACTAGTCTTTATCCTTATCTAGAAGATTCCATGCCTTCCACCCCACCCACCAACCCAGTTAGATGCAAACTAAGTGTCACCCTTCACTAGAGTTTGTTCATCATTTAAATGCAGTTTACCTTTTGTCCCTCTCCTGTAACCAGGTAACACCGTCCCAGCATAAATCGACAGGAACCAACATTGACTTGACACCAGGGATGTAGTAGTTGAATATAATCCTTAAAGGCATAAAAGGTGCTTTCTGATTAGAAAATAAACACTACTTAAGGAGATACTCATTTCCAAGTTCTTTACAGAGCGAGAGAAGATGGTGGTCAATCAACACAAAAGTTGTATTCCCTAAAATCATCTGGAGATTAAAACCTAATCCTGTTAATCTATTCTTGTATTAGGTTAGACACTGTAAGAAAGCAAACAGGACTCCAATAACACCAACTCAACGTAAACACACATACACTTTCCATCTTGGCAATTTTCCAACTTTTGGTATTTACTGGTTCAATGACTAGATTCCCATAAAGGATTTCTATGAAGACAATGGTACAGAAGTCCCCCCTTATCCACAGGGGATATATTGCAAGACCCCCAGTGGAGGCCTGAAACCGCAGATAGTACCGAACTCTACAGCATGTTCATTTTACTATAAAAAGAACCTAATGGAGAGAATTAAAAAAAAAAAGAGAGAAAAAATTGTGCTAGGAATGATACTGTCAAGAAAGAAGCGAAGACTATCTTTCTGGGGTATGTTTCGGTACAATCAAGTTTAAATTATTGTGGTTCTTATTATCAGCCCAATTAAAATGCAGGGGGGGCCGGCCCCGTGGCGTAGTGGTTAAGTGCACACGCTCCGCTGCTGGCGGCCCGGGTTCTGATCCCAGGTGCGCACAGACGCATTGGTTGTCAGGCCATGCTGTGGCGGCGTCCCATGCAAAGTGGAGGAAGATGGGCACAGATGTTAGCCCAGGGCCAGTCTTCCTCAGCAAAAAGAGGAAGATTGGCGGGCCAGCCCGGTGGCCTAAGTGGTTAAGTGCACGTGCTCCGCTGCGGCGGCCCAGGGTTCGCCGGTTCGGATCCCGGGTGCGCACCGATGCACCTCTTGTCTAGCCATGCTGTGGTGGCATCCCGTATAAGGTGGAGGAAGATGGGCATGGATGTTAGCCCACAGCCAGTCTTCCTCAGCAAAAAGAGGAGGATTGGCAGATGTTAGCTCAGGACCAATCTTCCTCATAAAAAAAAAAAAAGAGGAAGATTGGCATGGATGTTAGCTCAGGGCTGATCTTCCTCACACACACAAAAAATAATAAAATAAAATAAAATGCAGGGAACATTTACAAGGAAAAAAACTTCAGAAATCCCATTCTTTACCAGAATGATTAAACCTGATGTATTCATCAGTACTCACCTGCAACTGTACATACTGACAATTTCCCATCAAACATTCTAGAAAGAGACAACCGGGATTGCTAGGCCATCTAGTCATTGGATAAGGAGATTTTTTACTTTTTTTGGCAAAACTTCAACATACTCACTGGGCATCAAACTCCATGAAATGGCTTAATTTTTTAAAAAGAAAGTAAAGAGAAGGAGGCAGAGCACATGTTCTTTCCATACAAGTATATAACCTTAAGATTAGATAAATACAGTGAAAAGGGTGTATACTAGGAGCCTAGTCACCTAGCCTAGAACTCAATTAATTATGGGCTAACGCATGTATTTCATCCCTGCCTGGTGGTTTCCAATTCTAGCTGGTATATTTCTCAAGCATACTGTTGGTGCCAGTGGACTCCCAGCACCCTACATAGTGCTGGCATATAGAGCCACTCAATAAATATTTGATGAATGTACAATGTTCAAAAAGAGATCTAGGTATTAAATGTGTATGCAGAAATAAAATCTGACTCAACTCCTGAGCAAAAAAACAAAATAAAATAAAAATTGGGATTGTATCTGAAAATAAGTATTATCAGTACCTGTTGGGGAATAAGCACCTAACCTCATTAAAAATCTTCATTACATAGGCAGAATAAGAGCCTTAGACTATTTAGATAGAAGAAATCTTTCAACTGGCTTTTAAATAAAAGGATACAAAAGTTGCAATAAGTAATTGGTAATTGCAGTAATCATCTCAGGCCAATTCAACCCAGTTTGGCTAAGAGGTGCCTTTGGTTGAGAGAAGAGATGAGATATAATGTGTTTCCTTGCAACTTCATGGAAGAATAATTCCACAATTGTCTGAGGGCTAGATACTTAAAAAGAAAAAGTTATGACAATCACCAACTTGTGGCAGTAGTACCAATTTTCAATTAAGACAGTCTACCAATTCATTTAACACCTGTAACAAAGAACATTTATTATTTCAAAATATAAAATGCATAATGGGTGTAATCAATGGCAATATAAACAAAAGCAGTTTGTAACCTGTGTAGCACTACATAAACGCAAGGAAAAGCCACTTAAATCATTAAGCCATTAAATTGTAGTTATTTCTTTTCACTAATCTCACTACACCTAAGTGTCTTCTCTAGAAGGTATTTACAATAAATATAGTTCCAAGATTCCAAGTTTTATACCAAAACAATACAAAATAAATTCTCCAGAATGGTTCTCAAGCACGAGAGGGCTCCTTTTGAATATCTGTTCATTAAGACAGGATCATAGAAGCTACCATGAACTTAGTAAATTTTAAAAATGATTTTGCTGAGCCAGCCCTGGTGGCCTGGTGATTAAGGTTCAGCGTGCTCCGCTTTGGTGGCCCGGGGTTCGGTTCCCAGGCTGCAACCACACCACTTGTCTGTCAATGGCCATGCTGTGGTGGCGGCTCACATAGAAGAACCAGAACTTACAACTATACACAACTATGTACTGGGGCTTTGGGCAGGGTGGGGAGGAAGAAAAAAGGAGTAAGATTGGCAACAGATATTAGCTTAGGGTAAATCTTCCCCCAGAAAAAAAAAAAAAAAAGATTTTGCTCAATTAATCACTGGAGCATCAATATATAATGGAAAAGCAGTTATACAGATTCCTTGTCACAACCAGAGGTCGCAGGCCACAGCTTGCTTACCCTCTCAGAGTGAAAGCAGAGCCTAGCCAACCTTTCCACAGCAAAAGTGGCAAAAGACCACTTTAATGAATATGCAATAAATGCAAAATTTAAAATCATATGCATACACAATCCAGTCCTTACCAAACTTATTTGCCAATAAAGCACCAGAGTCACTTAGTTCCAGTACTGACAAGTGTTGGAGATTAGATTCCCTGTGAGAAAAGGCAAAAAGACAGCTTAATAAATTCTTCTACAAAAACATTACTTCAATAAGTTAAGCTATCAATAGCACTGTCAATTTAATTAATGAATTGCATATAAAAGCTCCATTGAAAGCACAAAAAACCCCCTGGAAAACATGTCATGGTTTAGATGATTGCCCATCATATCACTCAGTGATCCTTCAACGAGAAGCCAGAGCAGAAATTTCTCTTAGACCTTCATGCCATGAAAAGCCTTACCTTGCCAGAGCAAACAGGATGGTTTATCTTACGGAAAATGTGAATCTTAAGTATTGGATTTTCTTTCTTCTCTTGGTTACAAAGAGGCTCAGCCTACCTTTAATAACTAGTACATTTTTGTGTGTGGTCTAACTTTCCCTGTAACCTCATCTTATTATTGTGCCTTCAACAGGATTTATCTTTACATTTTACACATACATATATAATAATAAATAAATATTTGTACTTTTCATTCTTGTAAGTTGCCTTCAACCTTTAGAAAATGAAGCACCTAAAAGCTCTCTGAATTTTAAAGGCAAATCACGTTACAGCATTATATTTATAATTTTCTTCTCTTGAAAACAATGAAAAAAATAATTAAGCTCACAATTTACTTTAAAATAATTAGAATAATGAAACTCACAGTGTGTCAATTGGAACATCAGTTGCCAAGCATTGACTTCCCCACTTAATGAGGTAATAAGATAAGAGCAGGGGAGCTGTCCGATGCAGTAGGTCTTGCTGAGCTTGAAAGAGCTGACCAGCTCCCAAAATCACCTATTCATGATGGGCGGGTAGACGAGACAGTAAGCAGCAATTAGTAATGATAACTCTTTTTTTAATAATTTTTATTTATTTATTTTTTCCCCCAAAGCCCCAGTAGATAGTTGTATGCCATAGCTGCACATCCTTCTAGTTGCTGTATGTGGGATGTGGTCTCAGCGTGGCTGGAGAAGCGGTGCGTCGGTGCGCACCCGGGATCCGAACCCGGGCCGCCAGCAGCGGAGTACGCGCACTTAACCGCTAAGCCACGGGGCTGACCCAGTAATGATAACTCTTAAGGCTCAGGTGGAGGTAAAATAAAATAAACACAGTTACAAAGGGCATATAAAAAAGCAACATATATACACTAAAAAAAAAGCTGCACACCTATTAAACTATGAGGAAGCAGGTGGCAAAAATATCTATCCACACATTTAACAGTATGAAAATAATCAAAAACAGCTCACTAAGTCATGGGAGCTGATGGTGAAAAAGAAAACAACAAAAAGCTCAACTTTCATTAAATCTATGGGTTCAGAATTCAGGAAGAAGAACAGGGAAATCAACGTCCTTTCTTATGTTTCCGGTCTTGGATAAAAATAGGTATGACCATTAGAGAAAAATTTGGCAATACCACCAAAAAGCCATAAAAGGTATATAGAAAGTTACAGCTATAAGGAAAAAACTGGCAACAACCTGCACGGCCCCAAATGGGATTGGCTGAATAAATTATAATTTTATTTATTTATTTCCCCCCAAAAGCCCCAGTAGATAGTTGTATGTCATAGCTGCACATCCTTCTAGTTGCTGTATGTGGGACGCGGCCTCAGCATGGCCGGACAAGCGGTGCGTTGGTGCACACCCGGGATCCAAACCCGGGCTGCCAGCAGCAGAGCGCGCGCACTTAACCGCTAAGCCACGGGGCCGGCCCCTGGCTGAATAAATTAAAATTGCAGTAGGCAACTATTAAAAATAATGCTGTAGAAGAATACTTAATAACATATGCAAATGCTGAGATGTACGAAGTGTTAGGATAAAAACAATCAGATTACAAAAAACACTATTAAGTATATCCTAATTTTATAAATAAAACAAGAAAACTATTTGCATAGAAAAAAAGGGTGTACACCAAAATGTGAGTAGTGGTTATCACTGGGTAGAAGATGACAGATGATTTTTTATTTTCTTTTTGTTTTCAGATAAAGGCTTACATATAAAGGTTCTACAATGAACATCTATTACGTAAGTGTTTAGAAAACAACAACATTGGTTATAATTAAAAAAAGAAAGAAAAATCCTGAAGAAATGCAAGAATCTACAAAGATTGAAAAGAACTTAGTAAGGGCTGCCCTGAGTGACAGACTCTCAGGAAAGGTTCCTGTTTTTCCTTGGGGGTCCCAAACAAATCATCTTCCTAAATGTTCTTCCTTATTTTTACCCGAAATTCTACCATTATTAAGGTATTAGAATTAGTAAATTCTTTTTTTTCAAAGATTTTATTTATTTTTTTTTTTTCCCCCCAAAGCCCCTGTAGATAGCTGTATGTCATAGTTGCACATCCTTCTAGTTGCTGTATGTGGGACGCGGCCTCAGCATGGCCGGAGAAGCGGTGCCTCAGTGCGCGCCCGGGATCTGAACCCGGGCCGCCAGCAGCGGAGCACGCGCACTTAACCGCTATGCTACGGGGCCGGCCCCATATATGTTCTTAATTTGTAATTTTATCTTATTTTAAATTTTTTTTTTTGGTGAGGAAGATTGGCCCTGAGCTAACATCTGCCAACCCTCCTCTTTTTTTTTTTTTTTTGCTGAGGAAGCCTGGCCCTGGGCTAACATCCATCCCCATCTTCCTCTACTTTATATGGGACGCCGCCACAGCATGTCTTGACAAGTGGCGCATCGGTGCACACCCGGGATCCGAACCGGTGAACCCTGGGCTGCCACAACGGAGCACATGCACTTAACCACTTGCGCCACTGGGCTGGCCCTGCTTAATTTGTAATTTTAGATTGTGATGTTGACTCATTCTTAATTCAACATATATTTACAGAGCACCAATACAGGCCAAGCATGGGGGACACAGCAGTGACCCAGGACAAAAGTCTCTGCTTGTGGGGCTGACATTTTGTAATATGCTCAAAGGTCTAGACCTGGTTTTAGATTTTACAAGTTTTCCCTCAAGTAGTACTTACTGCATCTCCTAGCCGCATTAATAGCTGCTGTAAGATCAGAAGGTCTCGGCAGATGAGGAAGCGAGTACTGGCAATTTTACACACAGCTCTGCATACAATAGACCCTGCTGTGCTACTACCGTAGAGCTGGGAAAGATTCATTCGAATATTCAAAGGCTGAGCTGTAATTAAAAAAAAAAAAGAAGTTGAACGTATCACTGTTTTCTCTAAATCCTAGAATCACATCTGTGGTTCTGTCACTCACCTGGATTGAAGCCCTTTTCCATTTCCACTTCTGTTTCATAATCCATTTCCCGTATAAGAAGTCCAATGGCATGGATTGGGTTCCTAATCTCTTGCAGTTTACTACAAATATCCTCCATCACATTTTCTCTATAAGGACAATTAGAAAACTCCTACTACTACCAAGAATACATAAGACAGACTCTATATGTCCTGTAAGCTAAACGCTCTATGAAACAGGAAAACCAGCCACATACTAAAGGAGTGGAGATCGTCACTGTGGCATACAAGGTACTTTCACTTCACGTAGCAAATTTTCCTACATTTTTTCAGAAATGACAGACAAAAGGAACATCAGAAAAATACTTTTATGTTTTAGAATTTATAGCTCAATTAACAGTTACTAGGTAGACCATAATTGATGAGTCTGTTTCCAGACCTGAATTCATGTGTTAGATTTTCTGTTTAGCTGAAACACCTATTTAGAATCACGGCAACTCACTTTAACTTTAAGCCACTACTTTGTACATACTTGAATGTACATTAAACACCTGATTTTGGCACTAAAAATTACTAAATTTCCATTACGAAATGGACTTTACCCTAAATTCTCCTTACACATCAATAGTGATCAAATCTTCCAGAATCTGTTCTGCAGTCTTTTCTGGAGACTGGAGGTTGTAACAACTTGTTTCCATCATTAATGACATATCCATAGTTACTGACTCGCCAATCAGCCGAAGGCATTTTATAAGACAAATGACATCCCGGGCAACATCCACATCTATGAGTAAGAGAAAGTTAACATTCGTGTCTCAAGCCAATGAAGAACGACTGATTAATACTATACTAAAATCAAATATTAATAATTAAATGCCAAGGATCTATCTGAGGTCTTGGAGATGCCTTGGCCTCTTGAGTTTTCCTTAAAATATCCACAACATGGTAAATTGACCAGGAAGGGTCACAGTGGCAATCAATGTTTTTTTGCATCCATTGAAACAAAGCATAGGGTTCATGTAGGAAGGGCGTAAACATGAACATAACAATTACGATTACCATCAGATATGGTTGTTTCATCCTCCGTCAAAAGGTTCTCATCAGGCAGGAGATACAAATGATCAACTAGGGAGGAAGGCACAAGGAAAGACAGGTACCCCTGGAAATACAAATCTTCCAGTTACATTTTTTCCAGTGAATGTTTGATGGTATAAAATAATCGAGACCTGAATCTTATCATGAGGAAATACCAGACAAATCCAAATTGAGAGACATTCTACAAAACAACAGGTATACGCTTCAAAAAATGTCAGTGTCATAAAAGACAAAGAAAGGTGACAACAGTTCAAGATTAAGCTAAAGAAACATGACAGCAAAATACATGCAAGATCTCGGATTGGATCCTGGATCAGGAACAAAAACTTTGTGCACAATTGGCAAAATCTGAACATTAACTGTATACTATTATATCAATATCAAATCACTTGATCTTTAAATTATGCTGTGGTATGTAAGAACACCCTTGTTCTTAGACTCATGCTAAAATATGCAAGGAAAAAGGGGCATGATGTCTACAACTAACTCTCAAGTGGCTCAGGAAGAAAAAAATATATTTATAGAAGGAAGGAAAGCAAATGGAAGTTAATAAATGACGAATCTGGGTGAAGGGTATACAAAAGTTCTATGTGCTGTTCTTGTTAACTAAGTTTGAAATCATTTCAATATAAAAGGTAAATAAAATAAAATGCAAAAAAGTATAAGTAATGCAGAAGACTATCTAATACAAATGAATTATAATTTTAGCAAGAAAACAAAATACAAAGTCCTAAAAGCTAACTACAACACACAACAGACTAACATTCTGGAAGACCCACTGAACTGTCTAAAGGAATTCTTCCGTATGCTTCAGCATCCTTACTTTTTTCAGCAGGCACACCATGTTTGTGTGTGGATTCAAATGTAGGGCAAGAGGATGAGAGAGGGCCTCTTGATACTGAAGACAACAGGCATAGAACTTGCACCAGAATTCCTGTTGTAAATTTCGAAATTCTTCCTGGGAAAATTCATACTCTGTTACACTTCCTTGGAGCTGGCAAAGAAAAAAAAACAAACCTCTTGATACCATTTGGGCTCTTTCTTCCCCCAAAACATAACTGTCTAATATCATTTTACTAAGCTAGAGCCAAAGGAATATTCCATATGCATTACATGCCATAAACTATATAAATACATATCTAGTTCTTTAATTAAAAGGTTTAAGCATTTATACTTCCTACTAACAAAGTCCAGTAAACAATTTTTTTTTTTTTTGGTGAAGAAGATCAGCCCTGAGCTAACATCCATGCTAATCCTCCTCTTTTTGCTGAGGAAGACCAGCTCTGAGCTAACATCTATTGCCAATCCTCCTCCTTTTTTCCCCCCTAAAGCCCCAGTAGATAGTTGTATGTCATAGTTGCACATCCCTCTAGTTGCTGTATGTGGGACGCAGCCTCAGCATGGCCGGAGAAGTGGTGCGTCGGTGCACGCCCGGGATCCGAACCCAGGCCGCCAGTAGCGGAGCCCATGCACTTAACGGGGCCGGCCCCCAGTAAACAATCTGAATAATTCCTCAGTACCAATCTGCCCTATGTCAAGATGGAAGAAATTATTCTTTCTTTACCCAAACCTTACCTCATTTTCAACAGCTAAAGTAATTTCTTTCTTTAGTTCACTCCAGGAAAGATCTAAATTCCTCTCAGTTCCTCGACAGAAAATCTAAAATTAAAAGAAACATTTTAGAGTATTATCCAAAACTTAATGAAAAATACTCCAGTTTAGAAGGCATTGAGGCAATATGCAACTATACAATAGAGACTGGACACACCTGGAATACATATTTACTCCTAACACTGTGCAAATAATTTCTGTAAGTGAAATCACAGCCAGTTTGAAATAGTTTCTATAGATCAGAGTAAACTATAGAAATTCATAAATCTGAAAGAATTATAATAGGGTACATCTGGATCATTACAAAAAGTAAAATGCAACAGAATGGTTATTGCTCAGCCAGAAAGAACATACAAGACGATGCTAAACATGCTCATCCTGAGACTGACACAAAGGTAAGCTAAAGTAGTGACGTAGCTGGGTCATTCCACTGGGAATGATTCTCCTGAAGGAAAGCAGTTGATAAATGCCTTAGTGAGTATTTAATATCTCAGTGTGCAAGAGATATCACAAGAAATATTATCACACATTTGATTACTGTTATCAGGGAAGAAGTGCTGATAAGATGAAAGAAAAAACACCTTCGGAGAAAGTGACCATGTCATCCTCAAGTTTTATCAGAGAGAAAACAGAAAACACCCAATAGCCAGATATTCAAGAATGTACCCAGAAGAAAAGTCAAGGGTCTGGAAACTATATCACCTGAGAGAAAGTTAAGGAACTGGGTGTATTTAGTCTGGAGCAAGAAAACATGGAAAGAGTCTTAAAATATTTGAAGGGTTGCTTTATAGAAGAAAGACATGTTCTATGAAGTTCCAAAGAAAGAAGCCACTAAAAGGATGGAGGTTAAATTTGATCCAATACTGGGATGAACTTCTAAATTACAGAGCTTGGGAATAATAACTCACACAAGAGCCAGTGAGAAACCTGTCACTAGAGGCAGAGACAACTAGAAGCTGAATAGCTGTCTATCAGAGAAGACTCAGAAGGTATTTCTGCTCTGTGTGGGAGGTCAGATCAGGAGATTCTAAGGGATCTTTTTAATTCTATGACTGATTATTCTATTTTAAACACACGAAACTAAGTGGCAATTTAAAATGGAAGTCTACGTGACTTTAAAGAATCCTTTTGTAAAGTGTTAAGCAATTCTTAAACCATGTGACTTTGAAGCTTAGATTTTTTAGTTTTCTTGACCCTGAACCAAGTCAGATCCTCACTGTACTAACAAAAGGGTAAAAACACAGTACCATCAAAACTAACTAAGAAAACATTTTAAATTTCTTTCAAGTATAGAGATTATATGCAGTGTAGCACTCCTACACTGCATAATGACATTTTGGTCAATGACACACCACATATACGGTCCCATATAAGATTAGTACCATACGGCCTAGGTGTGTATAGGCTATATCATCTAGGTTTGTGTAAGTACACTTTATGATATTCCCACAGTGACAAAATCGCCTAACGACGCATTTCTCAGAACATATCCCTGCCATTAAGTAGCGGATAACTGTACGGTATCTTTTTACAATAGTGTAAGCACAAATTTCTCTTTTTACTACTGGCATGCTTCACTAGTCATTGGGAAAGTACCCCCAACTCTGCCTCCCTGCTGGGAGTCTTAATTAATAGAAAAAATGTTTAAAAAAATTACAATAGTATTTATACACACATGTATATGCAATTGCAAAAACATATTCGGTGTTTAGCATGTGCAAAACAAAAATTAATAGTAATCATTAATTACACAATAATATAATAATATAAGAGATAGTCAAATAAATATTAAATCTTTTCTTGCTGACCTGTAAAGCTTTACATAAAGCTGCATTTATGAATCGTCCTGGTGTAAACAGACTCCGCAAATACATTTCCTGTTGGAACATTAAAACAAAAATGAATATCAATCTAACAAGATAAAATTTGGAAGAATTTGAAGGAAGAACTCAACACGTTAGCACCAAAGTTTGAGTGTCTATTATATGAACGTGGTCCTCCTACATTTGAGCAATAACAAGTAGTAGAGCAGTTCCCCTTTTCACACTGAGGTGAAGACTGCAGTGTCTCTGAGTCAACTAGATGTACTCTACTGAAAATGCTGCGCCCCTGATTGGATTCCACCGGAAAACACAGCTTGTCAAATGCCAATCTTAAATGGAAGAGGCTAATCTAGTTTATTGGTGATATACTCTGGTAAGAGAACAATTAAACTAACCTGGTTTCTACACCATCCACAAAGTATTCATTTTACGGCTCACGTATAAAAGAAAAGGAACCAAACATAGGCATTATATGTAAAAAACAAAAAAAAAACTGCAATAAGCTCTCACAAGTAGAGAAATGAAGTAGAGAGAATAAAATGGAAAGTCTCATATTCCTCATTATTTTGACCAAATTTCATAAACTAGATTTGCCAATAAGTAGCAAACCTGACTGACTTTTATTCAAGTTTCCTTCCTTTACTAAGGTTCTAGGAGATGATAAAATGACCAAAATGAAGGAGAAAAACAAAGATTTTAATAATCAGCATATGATTTTGGCTTTTAGACAAAGTCAAGTGCCAATAAACTCCTGGGATTAAAAATTTAGCAATATTCAATTTCAGGTATTTAAAGTGGGTTTTCCGGGCCGGCCCCATGGCTTAGTGGTTAAGTGCACGCGCTCCGCTGCTGGCGGCCCAGGTTCGGATCCCGGGTGCGCACTGACGCATCGCTTCTCCAGCCATGCTGAGGCCATGTCTCACATGCAGCAACTAGAAGGATGTGCAGCTATGACATACAACTATCTACTGGGGCTTTGGGGGAAAAAATAAAGAAAGAAAATTATAAAAAAAAAATAAAGTGGGTTTTCCAATCCTACGAATAGTCATTGTTTCAGACCCAGAGCCCACAATCTCTAATCTCATTTTAACATTAATGCATTAACTGAAAGCTTTTTCTTCCATTTATCCAGAGGATATCCCTGAAAAACAGGGAGATTGGCCTATTTTGCTCTCTACTGAATTACCTTTTATGGTTATTTTCTTCATAGCATATACCTCTATCACAATTTATCTGATTTCTAGTTTATACGCATGCACCAACATGGTTAATATAGTGGACACCTAGCGCCTGTGCCTGCCCAGAATCCATTTCCCTTTCTTTTACTAACAAATCCCTTATCTTTCTCTGGGGAACCATTCCTTCCCTACCCATACTCGACTGACTTCACCACAACATTAAGGCCCAGGCTATACATGTTTTTCATGCCAAGTCAGAATATTCTATTCCTTCTGATCAGAGTGACTATGTCAGGAATTAGCACATGACTCAAGCCAAGCCAGTGAGTGTCAACTCTAGGACCTGGGACAGAGGTGCTCTCTTTCCTCTGAGGTGATGTTGCTAACTCTACAGAATACAAGCTCTCCCAGGGAGCCTGCCTGACAATAAACCCAAAGCAGAGCAGGAAAGCAGAACAGAAAAAGGAGAGAGCAAGCTTAGAAGGCATTGTTCCAGCCATGGCTGAAGCCAGTTAACTCTGAACTTCTCAGCTGCCCAAGCCAATACATTCTCCTTTTATGCTTAAGTCTGTTTGAGGGGGTTTCTTTCACCTGGAGCTGAAAGACTTCAAACTAATACAACTGGTTCTTCTCAAACTAATGATCTGGGTAAATCATCCTCTTACATAAGACTTGAGCATTGCTTACTCTGGGGTCTTGATCATCTCTGATAATAATCTCTTCCTCTGGCAGAGGCTGCATAAAAACTGGATTCCACTGACCTGCAATATTACTACAGAGAAAAGAAGTCCATCAGTCAACATAACAATGATGAGGGCCAGCCCCATGGCTTAGCAGTTGAGTGTGCGTGCTCCGCTACCGGCAGCCTGGGTTCAGATACCAGGCGCGCACCAATGCACTGCTTCACCAGCCATGCTGAGGCAGCGTCCCACATACAGCAACTAGCAGGATGTGCAACTATGACATACAACTATCTACTGGGGCTTTGGGGAGAAAAAGGGAAAAAAAAAACGGAGGAGGATTGGCAATAAACGTTAGCTCGGGGCTGGTCTTCCTCAGCAAAAAGAGGAGGATTGGCAGGGATGTTAGCTCAGGGCTGATCTTCCACACACACACACACACACACAAACCAAAACAAACAAAAAAAAACAACGATGAATACAAATGAAGCTTATGTTGTTGGCAGTATCTGAGCAGGGAGGGCCCCATCACTAAATCTTTGCAGCAATGGCTTGATCAATTCTATTAAACCAAACACTTATTCTTAGCAGAGTCTGGTTTTACAGAAGTGCTCTTAGCAGTTTTAACAGGCACTTTCCTGAAATTAAAACTCTAAACACAAATCCACAAATAACAGCTAACTTTTATTCTGCATTTACTACATGCTAGACATTATGCTAGTGCAGTTCTAGATACTATTCACGTATGCCTTGTGATAACTCTTCAAAGGATGTATTACTCTCATTTCGTACACGTGGAAAGTGAGGTTTAGGGCATCTCACACCTAGTAAGTTGCATAACAGGATTAAATCTCTCATCCAACCAGATTCTTTGCTTTTTTACCACTTTGCTTGAATGCCATCTATAGGAGTACTCTCGTATTTCCTGAGGCGTGGCTTAGGGTCAATCTGGCAGCAACCACTCCTAGAATTCTCTTTTAGAATATAGGGCTATTGGGGCTGGCCTGATGGCGCAGCGGTTAAGTTTGCGCACTCTGCTTCAGTGGCCTGGATCCTGGGCGCAGACCTATGCACCGCTCATCAAGCCATGCTGAGGTGGTGTCCCACATACAGCAACTAGAAGGATGCACATGTATGACACACAACTGGGGCTTTGGGGGGGGAAAAAAGGAGGAAGACTGGCAACAGATGTTAGCTCAGGGCCAATCTTCCTCAAAAAAAAAAAAAAAGAATATTGGGTTATGAGGTACCTCTAGGCTTTTTTTTTTTTTTTAATAATTTTATTTATTTATTTTTCCACCAAAGCCCCACTATATAGTTGCATGTCATAGCTGCACATCCTTCTAGTTGCTGTATGTGGGACGTGGCCTCAGCATGGCCAGAGAAGCGGTGCGTCAGGGCGCGCCCGGGATGCGAACCCGGGCCGCCAGCAGCGGAGCGCGCGCACTTAACCGCTAAGCCATGGGGCCGGCCCCACCCCTAGGCTTCAATTAGTTTAGTTCAGGGATGTCAAGCTATGTTCCAGAGAATCATCCAGAAGTATTTCAAGGGTTACACAAGTGTTGGATTCCAAACTATTTTTAATGTATTTTGTAACTACTAAAAAATTTTAAACTAATATCATGTATATTAAAAATATTAGATACTAAATATATCTAATATTAGAGATTATCAACGCATTAAATTGTGTTATAATTTTATACTTAAAATTTCAGTTTCGTTATATATTAGAGTTCATTATCTCTTGAAAAAAAGTGTTTACTGTTTTTAAAAAAAGTTTGAGAAGTACTGTACTTGTCTAATCTATTTCTTAGGAACCTGAGGACCCAAAGGGGCCACAGCATCTTTTGGAAGTTGGGGGTATCAGAAATAGTCTTTGCTTAGAAGCAAAGAGAACTCCTAGATTGAAGTATTTTGGATATGTGCCCTCTCTCCCAAAAATATGGTATTTTCCTTAACTCATTCCAACCCTAAAAATCCTCATTTTGTCCTAAAACCAAAAGATAAGAAATAACATAAAATGCTGAAGAAGATACTTCAGAGAAAAGTGAACAACAGGCAAACCCAGGGCTGAATCCTTTAAGTGCAAACACTTGACTTTGGTTCTACATAATAAGCTCTCGTCTTCTCTTAATATATCAGTGCTTGTGGTAAGGAAGGATGACAGATACGTGGCCCGTACTGTTCAAAGTTGATGTACTTCACGACCGTTTGGTTCTCAGCATCATGCCACAGGGCCCAGATATCAGTAGAGGTTAAGGCAAAGTCAATCAGTGTCTCCTAGGAGGAAATACAGAAAAAAAAAAAGTTAAAATAAGCAAGAAAAGGTAGTAGTTTATGGCAATTTAAATTTTTATTGGTAGAAGTAAATGCATAAAAACAAAAGACGGTACCACATGGACTTGGCAAAACCCAAATGAAATTCTGTTTGCATACATCATGAAACATTCCATTTTAAGAGATCAATCCCATTACAACATAGTGAAGTTAGCCAACACTTCTTTCTTGAACTTGTGCAATAAGCAAGGCATGATCCAACCTACCTGAGAAGTGAAGAGGGAGGAAATGTGGTCTAGACTGTAGCGATTATTCTCAGTGCTCACCAGCTGGAAAACGCAGAACTGATAAAACACAAGTTGAGAATTTATTACTTAAAATAATCAACATGCTACTTTTCTAAACAAGAGTTATTATCATTCAGAAACCAATTTTTTTAAACGTATGGTAAAATACGCAGAACATTTACCATCTTAACCATTTTTAAGTGTATAGTTCAGCAGTGTTAAGCACAGTCACATTACTGCGCAACTGATCTACAAAACGTTTTTCATCTTGCAAAACTGAAACTCCATACCTATTAACCAACTCCCCATTCCCCTTTCCCTCAGCCCCTGGCAACCACCATTCTACTTTCTGTCTCTATGAATCTGACTACTCTAGGTACCTCATGTAAGTGGAATCTTACACTATTTGTCTTTTTTGTGACTGGCTTGTTTCACTTAATGTCCTCAAGGTTTATCCATGTTGTAGCATGTGTCAGAATTTCCTTCCTTCCTTTTTAAAGCTGAATAATATTCTTGAGGCCGGCCCCGTGGCGTAGCAGTTAAGTGCGTGCACTCTGCTGTTGGTGGCCAGGGTTCGGATCCGGGGCGCACACCTACGCACCGCTTGTCAGGCCATGCTGTGGTGGCGTCCCATATAAAGTGGAGGAAGATGGGCACAGATGTTAGCCCAGGGCCAGTCTTCCTCAGCAAAAAGAGGAGAATTGGCATGGATGTTAGCTCAGGGCTGATCTTCCTGTCTCACACACACACACACACACACACACACACACACACACACACACAAGCTGAATAATATTCCATTGTATGTATATACCACATTTGGTTTATCCATTCATCTGTCGATGGATACTTCGGGTTACTTCCATCTTTTAGCTATTGTGAATAATGCTGCTATGAACATGAGCGTAGAAATATCTCTGAGATCCTGATTTGAATTTTTCGGGTACATACCCTGACGTGGAATTGCTGGATCATATGGTAATTCTACGTTTAATTTTTTGAAGAACATCCATATAGTTTACATACTGGCTACAGAATTTTACATTCCCACCAGCAGTGTACAAGGGTTCCAATCTCTCCACATCATTGCCAATTCTTGTTATTTTCTTTTTTGATAGTAGCCATCCTAATAGGGTGAGGTGGTATCTCATTATGGTCAGAAACTTATTACTAACTTTTTTTGTGTGAGCAAAATTAGCCCTGAGCTAACATCCATTGCCAATTCTCCTCTTTTTGCTGAGGAAGACTGGCCCTGGGCTAACATCCGTGCCCACCTTCCTCTACTTTATATGGGAAGCCACCACAACATGGCTTGACAAGCGTTGTGTCGGTCCACACCCGGAATCTGAACCTGCGAACTCCAGGTCGCCAAAGCAGAGCGTGCGAACTTAACCACTACGCCACTGGGCCGGCCCTAGAAACTTATTTTTAAGTTTCTATTTTTATCAAAGTACCAGAGACCACTTAAAATGTACATACAATACAAATCAACTTAATATTTATTAAAAATAAGACACTATAAAATAATTCATGTTTAGTATTTAACTCCACTGCCAAAACAAAAAATTTCAAACACAAAAAAATAACATTTTTAATAACTTTTTTGACAAAGAAAATTCACCATAAACTGATAGAGTGACGATGATTCTATCCTTATAACATAAGCAATTGTTCACAGGGAAGTGCTAAAAGAAAACAGTGAAACTACCTTTTGAGAAAAAAATAGGAGTGTATGAAAAATGAAAAATATATGTAGTGCTCATATGCATCCTAGCCTAGAGCTATGTTTTACAAGCTGCAGATCTCAATCCATTAGTGGGACGTAAATCTATTTAGCAGGTCTCAACCAACATTAAACAGAAAAAAAAAGAAACATAAAGAAAGAATCAGAGTTCATCAGTTCATCACTCCTTGTAAAAAAGTAAAATATGTTTTGCGAAAATTTTTTTTCTGTTGTATTGTCCATCATTACATATGTGTATACTACGTAGTAATACAAAACATTTCTTATTGTAGATTCCTGCCAAAACACAAGCTGGAAAAAACTGGTCTAGTGCAGTGCTTCTCAAACTACTTGTGGTAAAGGACTAGTTTTTTTTTTTTAATTTCCAATCCATTGCAGACTGATACTTTTACGAACTATAGAAACCTCAAATGTAGATGTCTGTGGCAATGTCAAATCACCATAAAAGTTTCTAAATGCTTTCTCTCACTTCCTGTACTTATCTAACTGCAAACTGATAATGAAGAATTTGTGGCCCAGGACCATTCCATGGACCACACCATAGGTCTACAGGACTTCTATTTGAGATTTTCATTAGTGTCTTAGATGGAAACACAGATGGCATCCTTATAACGTCAATGAGGACATGATGCTGGGGACGACTGAATTAATACACATAACAGAATTAGAATCCAAGGGACCAAAAGAAAAACAAGAAGAAACAAATGAAATTAATAGGAATGGATGTAAAATATTACAGAGATTTAAGAAAACCACAAAACTTCAAGTGTGCACACTAGGGAGAAAAAAACACGCTGAAGAGTAGTTTTTGTGAAGAAGAAAAAAAAATACCACAAGTTCATTATAATCTAAATAGGCATAAGTGCCGAAAAAGCTTATCTGATTTTAGGCTTCATTAATAGAACCATAATGCTCAAAACAAAGGAGGTAATAGCTCTGCTCAATTTGACACCACTCCTACACTTAATTTCGATCTAACTTTTAGAGCAGTGGTTCTCAAAACGTGGTCCACAGACTTCCAGAGGTCCCTGAGACTGTTTCAGGGGGTCAGTGAAGTCAAAACTCTTTTCATAATCATACTACAACATTATTTGCACTTTTCACTGTGTTGATATTTGCACTGATGATGCAAGAGCAATGGTGGACAAAATTACTGGTGTCTTAACGTGAAGTGGCACTAAACTGAACACCCTTCCATGATACAAACACTCAACGAACTAGGAATAGAGAGGAAATTCCTCAACATGATAAAGGGCGTTTATGAAAAATTCACAGCTAACATCATACTCAATGGTGAAACACTGAAAGCTTTCTCCCTTAGATCAGGAACAAGATGTCAGGTCTCATCACTTCTATCCAACATCGTACTGTAGGATCTACGCAGGGCAATTAAGGAGAAAAAAAAAAAAAAAAAAAAGAAACAAAAGGCATCCAGATTGGAAAGGAAGTAGTAAAACTATATCTTTGTTTGCAGATGAGATTATCTTCTATAAAGAAAGTCCTAAGGATTTCTATAACACTATTAGAACTAATAAGAGTTAGCAAGGTTGCAGAATACAAGATCAATATACAGAAATCAACTGTATTCCTAGCAACTTGCAATGAGCAATCTGAAAATGAAATTAAGAAAATAATTTCATTTACAACAGCATCAAAAGGAATAAAATACCTAGGAATAAACTGATTAAAAAGAAATTAAAGAAGATCTAAATAAATGGAAAAGTATCCCATGTTCATGGACCAGAAGATTTAATATTGCTAAGATGGAAATACTTTCCAATATGATCTACAGAACCAACACAATCTCCACCAGAATCTGTGAAATATTAAGAAATATATATATTAATCTCTGTCCCTGACTCCTGAGACTGAGCTCCTAAAACCCTTATAATTTCCTGAGTGGTGGGGGTGATAGGAGTGTCTTACACAGAGCTCCTAAATCCCTTGGAATTTCCTGGGTGACAGAATGCTTTTTGTTCTCATGAGGTGACTCCTGGATAGCTTCACGATGGGGGCTGGTCACCAGAAAGACCAAGCCATGATTACAAGCTTGGAACTTGCAGCCCCAAACCCGAAGGGGGAGTGGAGACAGGCTGAATATTGAGTTAATAATCGATCATGTCTACGTGATGAAACCTCCATAAAAGTCCCTAAAGTGTGGGATTTGGAGAGCTTCCGAGTTGGTGAATACACCCTTGTGCCAAGAGGGTGGCATGCCCCAAAACCATGAGGATGGAGGCCCCTGCACTCAGGACCCTTCTGACCTCGCCCTGTGTACCTCTTCATCTGGCTGTTCATCTGTATCCTTTACCATATAACAAACTAGTAAATGTAAGTGAGTGTTTCCCTGAGTTCTGTGGGCCATTCTAGCAAATTATTGAGCCTGAGGAGGGGGTCGTGGGGTGAATCAAGAGCCCAAGGAGGTAAAAAGAACATCCACATTTGGGAGTTGCCTGGCATAGGGTGTAGGGGCATGAGTAGGGTGAGTGGGCTTCCACAGGAATGGAAGGCCTGCAGCAGGGTGGGAACTCAAGCAGGATGAGGAGGGTGTCCACAGAGCCGCGGTCCGCACCAGGCATTAGAGCCCAAATAGGTGAGGAGAGTGTCCACTGTATGGGGGTGGCCCAGTGCAGACTGTCAGGGCCCAAACAGGGTGAGGAAGGCATCCACATGGAGGGGCACCCAGAGTGGAGTATCAGAGCCCAACAGGAGTGAAGAGGGCACCCGGGTGGGGCAGCACCCAGCATGGGGAATCAGAGCTCCAGCAGAATGAGGAGGACAAACCCTACCTCAATGGAATGTTACTAGGATTAAATTGATAATATGTGTAGTGTGTGCGCCCAGAGTAAGCACAGTCCAAGCATCTATTAGTGTACATAAAGGGCCTGGCACCATGCCAAACACACAAGACTAAACAAATGGCTGTTTATTATATGATTATACCATTGTACTATGTCCTAAATACCTCACCGACATACAACAGTTAGTGTTTGGATGACGAGCAAAATTATTTCTAAAAATTAACTTCCCTGCGACCACTTAATAACACCTACATCCCTTTCATAACTCCATTTTTTCACCCAGACTTCCAAATTTGCTCTTTCTTGTTTAATTCTAGTTAACTTATCCTTTCATATTCCTTTAAACTCTCTACTCCCTTTCATCCTGACTTCTCCTTCAAGATTAAGTCACATATTAGCACAAAACCCACCATTCTCTACGAACATAACACATGAAACATCTAAGTTGGTGTGAAGAGCTTAAATACCCAGTGAGCCTACAGCTACTTCTCCATCAGTACATACAGAATAACTTGATACACATCTTATCTGTTTCATACCTGGCCTCGTTTTGGTGCATGCATGTATATCCCTAGGTAGAGTCCCAAGGAAGGGGAATAAGCAAGTCGTAACTTGTGTCCAGTCCCAGCAGTGAGCCGAAGGTCTTTGTTCACAGGGACATACTCCAAAATGTCGGCTACCATCAGGCACATCTGGTCCTGCCCAAGATAAGAGTAAATTAGTGGTATCAAAGAATATTCAGGTTAGAAAAACAAACCTTTTCCTCTTTTAAAGGATGCACATCCATTCTGTCTAGCACTCTTTAGTTTATCCGCTGAGGGACTCTCCAGGTTTTTTTAACGGCTGAGATGAAAATCTCTCTTCAGTCTGATACATAAAATCATCAACCGTTTTGCTTGTGAATCTTACCTATTTTACCAACTAGCATTTTAAAAACACATTTGTTCCTGTTTTTTTTTTTTTGTGAGGAGGACTAGCCCTGAGCTGACATCTGATGCCAATCCTCCCTCCCTTTTTCTTTCTTGAGGAAGCTTGGCCCTGAGCTAATATCCGTGGCCATCTTCCCCTACTTTATATGGGACTCTGCCACCGCATGGCTTAACAAGCGGTGCATCAGTGCGCGCCCGGGATCCAAACCTGCGAACCCCGGGCCGCCACAGCAGAGCGCACGCACTTAACCGCTTGCGCCACTGGGCCAACCCCAACACATTTGTTCCTTTTAAGAGTATACCCTACTGTTTCAACTTTTCTGTAGGATTCATAAATTTCAAAATAAAAAGACAAAAAGTTAGGGGGGAAATGTATAAAAAATAAAGCTAAATGAAACTCTACGAATCTGGAAATGGTCATAATTTCCAAACTAGGCAATCTGATAATCTTTAAGAGAAGCAGCAAGACTTACTTCAATTCTCTTACAATTCACAATCCTATTTTAACTTATAGTAACTATAAATGTAGCATTTACCTTGTAAGACCACATTCGTAGTTTATGATCCTGGCACAGAGCAAAGATGAAGGCATCATGCTCGACGCAATGAACAGCAAGACTGAGGGGACGATCTGAAGGCCCCTGATCACCTCTAAAAACATTAGGCCGAGTTTTAGAGTTATACTGTTACAAATCATCTGGTCATTAGAATTTGCAATTAAAGAGATAAAATAAAACTGTAAATGTACAACCAATCAACAGAATGAGCAGGAGTTTATATGCTGGTATAAGACAACTACATTTTCTATTTGATTTATAACCAATTACTATGACAAATTTTAAAAGGCTCTATGTAGCAATGGAATACTGTTCTAACCACTGAAAATTTTCTCCTTCTAATTCTACACAAAATTGGATTTGGTAAGTCAGGGCAGAGCACCCAAATGGATATTGTGAGAATATATACAGTCAGCCAGTTTTTGCTGTCAAGATGTCCAATCCCAAATGAAGCGGGCTCTGGAGTGTGGCTTTCCTCAGACGGAATGTGAGGTTGTGCAGACTCCTCCTTCCAAATTAGAACGTTTATTTGCCTTGGAGTAAGACTGGAAGCACTAATAGGTGCTAACCAGAACAAAAAGATTCAAGTCTTGGGCCTCTGACTTACCTGCCAGACACCACTCACCTGATAGCTGTTGGCATCCAGCCTATAAGCAATCGTTGCATTACTGAACTCTGTTTCAGTTCCACAACTGACACCATCCCTACAAGATTGAAAACAGACCAGTGATATCCAAGGCACCTCTGGATCAGACTTAAAAGAAACCCAAAGGCAAGAAGGATGCAACCATGAACAAGGTCTTTATAACAGGTGACAGGCTTCTACATTTCTATACTAAGAAAGTTTTAGGATGTATCTTTCCAAATATATCACACCTAAAATATTTTGAATCATTACTGGGTCAATAAAAATAGGACTAACACACTCCTATGGAAAATTTTTGCCATCTACAAACAGTAACCCATACTGCTGCTCAGAAGAATCACTTCACTCTTTCCAAAAGAATCACTGGGTACCTTTCATATGCCAGGCACAGTTCTAGGTGCTGGAGATATGGCAGTAAACAAAACAAATTAAAAAAAACTCCTGTCCTCAGGGAACTTACATTCCATTGGGAGGAAGGGAGAAGCAGAAACAGTTAACAAATTAAGTAGAATGGTAATAAGTGGAGAAAAATAAAACATGGAAAGGGGATAGAGTGAATGCTGGGGGGAGGGAGGGTGTGCAATTTTGAAAAGGGTGGTCAGGGAAGGCCCCAGTGAGGGGGCACTAAGTAAAGACCTAAAGGAGCTGAGTGAATGAGCCAAGCTGAGTAGCTGGGGAAAGACTATCCCAGGCAAAGGCCCTGAGGTAGGAGTGTGCCCAGGATGTTCGAGGAATTGCAAGAAGGCATGTGGCTGGTGCAGAGAAGGCGAGAGGGAAAGAACAAGAAGCTGAGGTGAGAGAGGCAGCAGGGGGGCACTGTAAGCCACTGGAAGGACTTGGGTTAATTGAGAGTGAGCTGAAGAACAACCCTCATTCGAGGGCTTTGAGCAGCGGAGTGACATGACTTATTATTCGTTTTTAAAGTACCATCTGCCTGAGAAGTTTCTGTAGAGGGGTAAGGATAGATCTGGGGAGATATTTGGGAAGCAAATGCAATAATCCAGGCAAGAGATAGTGGTGACTTGGAGCAGGGAAGCAGCAGCCGAACTTCCTTGTTTCAATTACCTTATTTTAGTTACAGGACCTCAACCTGAAGGCAGCCAACCAGTCAACTCATCTCTACTAGAGGCCTTAGAATAGGTTGCCTTACAGTAACCTATTTCCCATATTCCAGTAAGCTTTACAGTTCCTCATCCACCGTACAAAATCTCACCTTCTCGGAAAAAAAACAGTAAAGCATTAGGGACTCACAAGAAGCATGTGCTGCATTGGACGATGGGTTTGGACTGCCAAGGCCTGTTTTAATGCCAACATTCCTTGTTTAAAGTTAAACCCATGCTCGGTTCCCATTCTTACCAGGTATGTCGTAAGGAGGTAGTTTAAGAACAAAGATTCCCCCAGAAGCAGATGGCAGAGCAAACAGGGCCTCCCCATCATTGCTAAGCCAGGCTGCCGAGGTGGTCGAATTAGGAGCAAGTCCAGGTACTGTTGGAATTAACTGGTAGTTGCAAGGATCCCTGAAATCAACTTTCCCAATGTCAGTGAATATTGACTGCATCTGACTTTCAATCACCAACTCCTGTGGAGTAATTAAAAAGAAAAATCTGTTAAATCAAAATACGCTGAATTTTGCTCAGTTCCTTTCAACTGCTATAAAAACTTTTAAAGTAAAAAATTGTTGAACTTAAAAAGAAAGCTATTCTTTTTAATGAAAACTATTTCTTCCACTTAAAACATGTCTGATCACTTTAAATATTAACTATCAAAGTATGCTCTTGAGGGCTAACAAGGAATCCAAATTTCCTTCAATTCCCAAGAATACTGCTCCAGCACTAAATTTGGGACAGCCAGAGTAATCTGGGGAATAAAAGATATTACACTTAACCAACTTACACTCCTATACATCCGAGAAGGGTGTGGTAAAAGTAACCTGTGCACTGTTTGATTGGTTAATATCAAGATTATCACATGATTCTGAGTCTCAGAGACATGAACTCCTCCGGGTAAGAGGCTGCAATTTTGGAACTTGAGGCGAACTGCATTATTCAACAGATTTAGGTCCAGTGACTCTTCCACCAGCTCCAATGAATCTCCAGAGGTCTTCCTGCAAAGAAGAGACATTTGTTTAAAAAGTTTATGCTTCTCTCTAATTGATTGTTGCACTGAAATATATGGGAATAGTTTCCAAGTGAACTCTCTCCAATTGAAAATTTGGATAAACAAATGCAGACCACATTTTACAATCCAAACCACCACATTATGTAGATTTTCTTTTTTTTTTTTTTTAAAGATTTTATTTAGTCATTTTTTTCCCCCCAAAGCCCCAGTAGATAGTTGTATGTCATAGGTTCACATCCTTCTAGTTGCTGTACGTGGGACTCGGCCTCGGGTTGGACGGAGAAGTGGTGCCTTGGGGCGTGCCCGGGATCCGAACCCGGGCCGCCAGCATCAGAGCGCACGCACTTAACCGCTAAGCCATGGAGCCGGCCCTGTAGATTTTCAAAACACAGAATAAAATTCAAATCTTATATGATTCTGTTTTTTTTTTTTTTTTTTTTTTGTGAGGGAGATCAGCCCTGAGCTAACATCCGTGCTAACCCTCCTCTTTTTGCTGAGGAAGACCGGCCCTGAGCCAACATCTATTGCCAATCCTCCTCCTTTTTTCCCCCAAAGCCCCAGTAGATAGTTGTACATCATAGTTGCACATCCTTCTAGTTGCTGTATGTGGGACGCCGCCTCAGCATGGCCGGAGAAGCGGTGCGTCAGTGTGCGTCCGGGATCCGAACTCGGGCCGCCAGTAGCGGAGCGCGTGCACTTAACCACTAAGCCATGGGGCCGGCCCTGATTCTCTGTTAAATGGAGGCATTTCCAAACTTGCTAGTCCATTTATTTAGAACAATATTCAATGCAATTAAACTCCACTTTAACGAAAATTCACACCACACACCCCCATTACTTGTAGTGGAATGTGGCCTCCACATATATTACTAGTGTCAAACTACAGTGACCTTAATGAATGTGGGTATTTCCCCTTCTATTACTTCTTCCCGCTAGGATGCAGGGCAGACTCTTCTTCAGGTGCAACCCTGCCATGTGGTAGCTTTAGAACCATAGAAAGCTCCATGGTGGGAATGGTGCTAACTTCCTATCACCTCACCCATCGTATTACCCATATCTTTCACAAAAGAACAAGTCTCCTTCCAGCAGTTAAAGGCCAATCTCTGACTTTCTCAAGTATATACCTCCTGCATTTGTGTCTTCTTCTTCCAAAGCCTTCCACTGACATTCAAATATGCTCTTCCCTGGCCTCTCCCTTTCCATCACCAGATTCCAGCCTCCCATCCAGCAATCACATCCTCTCCACGCCCCTCCATAGCCAGGCTTTCTCTATTTCCTCACCTCCCTCATACTTTTCAACCTACCCTCTTCTTACCTAGGTCACTAGTCGAATTCCAACGGACTCTTCAGTCCTCCTCTTACTTGATCTCTTAGCAGCATTCCACAGACTTCACCAAGCTGTCCTTCTTAAAACTCGCTTCTCTTGTCTTCTCCGACACTACCCTCTCCTGGTTTTACTTCCACATCTCCAGGCATTCCCTCTCTTTCTCCTTGACCTGACACCTACATGTTAGACTTCCTCAAACCTTGATCCTGGGTCATCTTCTCTGCTCACTGTACACATGCTCCCAAAGCACATCTCATCCACTCCCAAAGCTGTTAAGCATTTGAACTCTGATGATTCCCCAAAGCTACTCTGCTTCTGGTAACTCATGGTACGTCATCAGTACAATTTTCTGGATCGACCTCATCTCTCGACAATCGCTTCACCTTCCTGCCTTACGGTTAAAGTTGGGTCCTGGATCTTCCCTGAGGACATCATCCCCCAGAGCCCTCTCTAACGGTGGTAGCTTTCTCTACCATGCTCCTGGTAGTGGGGCCTCAGGATAAGGCACAGATGTCCTGCTTGCTCCTCATCACCATTCCAGGCCATTGTTCCTCCCTCCCTGCCCAAACCACTGAGCTCTGAAGCTCATGCAATCAGATACCACGTGCTACTCTCGCTCATTACAGTTATCTAGGGCTCTCTCTCAGTCCTTGAAGACTTGAGCTCCCGGCTCACTATCACTCTCCCCTACACTTCTGCTACAATTCTTAATGATTTCAATACCCAGGTTTTTTCTAATACTTCACTTTTGCAGTTTCTTCAATTCCTCTCCTCTAGTGGTTGCCCTTGACTGCATATAAATATACTGTTATATTTCCTCTACACTCCTCCATCGCCCTCCCACTACCACTGGACTTCTCCGCTTCCCTTACAGCACTGCTCCTTGACAGAGTTGTTCTAGATTGACAATTCCTCTCCTCTTCTCTCTTGAACCCACTCCACTTGGGCTTTTGCATCACTATTGGAGCAGTTCCTGACAAGGTCACCAATGACCTCCACGATGCAAAGGTCAATTTTCATTTCTCTGACTTACATGCAGCATTTAACAGTTTTTCACCCTCCTCCTTCTTGAAATATTTCCCTTAGCTTCTGTGACACCACTCTCTTTTTGTTCAACTCTTATCTCACTAGCTACTCCTTCTCAGTCTCCTTTGCTGGTTCCTCATCTTCCTCAATATTGGAGTGCCCCAGGGTTCAGTCTTCAGACCTCTTCTCTTCCCACTACACAAGTGGTTTTCAACTGGGGGCCATTCTGCCCCACTCTCCAAGGACATACAGCAATATCTGGAGAGATTTTTGCTTGTCACAACTTGGCGGGGAGTGGTTTCTATTGGTCTGTAGTGGGTAGAGGCCAGGGATATGCTGCTCAACTCCCTACAATGTACAGGACAGCTCCCCACAACAAGGACTTATCTGGTCCCAAATGCCAATAGTGCAAAGGTTGAGAAACCCTGATTTCTATTCATTCGCTAGGTGATCTCATTCAGTATAACAAATGCCATCTAATGCCAACAATTCCCAAATCTGTATCTTTAGCCCAAATTCTCCACTGAACTTCTGACGACTGCCTCAATACTTCCACTTGGATATCTAAGAGGATCTCAAACTAAGCTTGTCCAAAACAGAATTCTTGGACCCAGAAAACTCGGACAAACAAAGAAACAAAAATACCCACTTAGTTGCATTCTTTTCCAACTGAAATAATGGCACCTCTATAACTTCTGGTTGCTCAAGCCAAAAATGTGGGGGTCACCCTGACTATTCTCTTTCTGTATACCCCACACGTGATCCAATAGTAAATGCTAACAATTTTACCTTCAAAACATATCCACAATGGGAACATTTCTCACTGCCTCTACCGACACCATGCTGGTCTAAGCTGCCATCTTCTCTTGCCTGGACTGTGGCACCAACCTCCTAATCAGTCTCCCTGCTCCCACTCTTTTCCCACTACACTCTGTTCTCAACCCACAGCCACAGCAATCCGTTAAAAACATAACTTAGAGGGCCCAGCCTTGTAGCTGAGTTGTTAAAGGTCCACATGCTCCACTTCGGTGGCCGGGTTTGGATCCTGGGCATGGACCTACTCCACTCACCAGCCCTGCTGTGGCGGTGTCCCACATAAAAAATAGAGGAAGACTGGCACAGGTGTTAGATCAGGGCTAATCTTCGGCAACAGATGTTAGCTCAGAGCAAATCTTCCTCAGCAAAAAAACAAAAAACAAAACAAAAATACCCCACAACTTAGATCATGTCATTTCTCCATTTAAAACCTTCCTATCTCACTCAGAGTAAAAGTCAAAGCCTAAAATAACTGACAAAGCCTTGATCTGGCCCTGGGCTACCTTTCTTATTATCCTATCCTTTCTTCACTCAGCTGCAGACTCCTGGCCCCTTGCCATTCTTTGAACACAACAAACAAGCTCCTGTCTCAGAGTTCTTTGCACTGTTGGTTCCTTTTTCTTGAAAGTTTCTACCTGAAATTCTTGTCCCCCAAATATCTTTACTTCCTCTGCTCAAATGTCAACTTATCCCTGGGTATTGCCCGACTAACCTATATAAAATATTAACATCCATAGGCGTTCCCCTCCCCTCTTATCTTGCTTCCCCATTCTCTATTCCACTTATCACCTGACAAACTATATTTACATGGTTTCTTTGGTTATTGTTTAGTGCTTGTCTCCCTCCATGAAAGCAGGGACTTTGTCAGCTTTGTCCCTCCCCTATACCAGTCCCTAAACATTAACTAGAATTCATTAGGCACTCAAAAATATTTCTTAAATAAATGAGATCTGTATCTCTAACACAGGCCTTTCTTCTGAGCTTCAGTCCTGTAAATTTCAACACCTACTTGACATTGCCAAAGGGCTGCTACATAGATACTTCAAATGTAGTACATCTAAAAGCATTATTCACATCTCTCCAAACTCGTCTTCTGCATCTCAGTAAATGACAACTGCTCCACCCAATATCTGACTGGCCACATGAGACACCAGGGAGTTGCCCTTGCTCCCTCCTTTTCCCTTACCATCCCCCACCCCATATTCAATCTATCACCAAGTCCTAGTGAATCTACTTTCTAAACGCATCTTAAATTCATCTATTTTTCTTTTCCTAACCACTCTTACAATTGGGTCACCAGCGTCTCTTACTTGGGCCATCATAAAAGCAAACTGTTCTTTTGTATTATACCCATTCAACCCAAATCCACTTTCCACAAAGCAGACTGATTTTTTAAAAAATACAACGTTGATCATGTTAGTAACCCTTTAAAACCCTTCAATGAGTGCTCAATGTACTTAGGATAAAATCCAAAATCCTTAAAAAGGACCTGAGGGTCGTTCATGATCTGAGTCCTGCCTACCTCCCCAGTCTCAGCATCTTTCACATCACTTTCCCTTTCACCCACTGCACTCAAGCCACACAGACCTTCAGTCAATTCCTCAAACCTGCCAAGCTCTTTCTACCTCACCGACTTTGCATATGGTGATCCCACTTGCTGAATTGCTCTCTCTCCCAACCGCCTGCCTGGCTACCCTTCCATCCTTCAGATCTCAGGTTAAATGTGACTTCCTTAAAGGCTTTCCCAGCCCTACCAATAAAATTTAGTCCTCCTATTAGCCTCTCATAGTCCCTATACTTTTCCTTTGAAGTAAGCATGAAAAGTTTGTATTTGTGTACCTATATTGTGATCATCAGTCTTTTTCTTCTTAAAACTGCCCCACAGGGCTGGCCCCAAGGCTTAGCAGTTAAGTGCGTGCGCTCCGCTGCCGGCGGCCCGGGGTTCGGATCCCGGGCGCGCACCGACGCACCCCTTCTCCGGCCATGCTGAGGCCATGTCCCACATACAGCAACTAGAGGGATGTGCAGCTATGACATACAACTATCTACTGGGGCTTTGGGGGGAAAAATAAAATAAATAAGTAAAATTATAAAAAAAAAATACTGCCCCATAAAGGGTGGGTCCACATCTATCATTACACTGCTACAACATCTTGCACGATGAAAATGGTGGTTGTTTTTGTTCATCACTTCATCCCTAGTACACCTAGGAATGCCTGATGTATAAAAGCTCAAACATATTTGTAGAGTGAAGAAAGCCGTGACGCACTATAAAAACATAATGGGTCCATGTTCAAAACTGGTCTTTGAGGCTTTATCCTCTAAGCTACATTTCCTCTGCTTTTACTGCTGCCTGGGAGGGTATCTCTCCTAGAATTGTGTGTCTCCTTAATTTTCTCCTGATTCAGATATGAATAGAAAACAGTTTTTCTCTTTTCCGATCGATTACCGTTTCGGAGAATGACACTTGGGGAACAGCCACGGAAATTCAAACGCCGAACAACCCTAGGGGTTTGGCGAACACAGTACTTACCAATGGATGAACCTGTTTCTGGTGACGGAGAACAACTTGCCACTTTCCACATAGTAGAAGCCTCCCGCACTCTCACTGTATTTGACTGCTCCGGCCAAGGCATTTGCAGTCCCTGCAAAAGGAGAGTGGTCAGCCACACACGTGGTTCTCGGGGGATGACAGGGACTGATGGCGCTGAGAAAGCAGAGGGTAACAGATTGACAATTCCTACAAAAAGAAAGGGAAGAAAAGAAGGAAGACACTAAGGGAGCTCTGCACCCGGAGCTACAGGCATGTGGATTCAGGAAGATGAACTAGGGGTCAGAGATTTGGGGACCCATGAGGGGAACCCGAGGGAAAGGACAGGATCGCGCCCTCCTTGGCTGCTTCCGTACCAACGCCGCAGACTGTGAATTCTCGAAAGTGCCTCGGCCTTTCGCGCTCAGCTCCGCTGAGCTCCGCGAAGCTCCGTTCTATGGCTCCCGCCGCCGCCATCTTCCCGCCGCCGCCGCGAGGCCCGACGGGACACTGGCAGGCCGGGCGGCTGTCGTCACTTCCGGGGGCGGGGCGGGGAGACGCGCACAGGTGGCGAGGCCGGGGGAGCAGAGGGGCGGGGTCGACCCGTCGTTTGGAGGCTTCAATGGAGTTGGCGGGGGTATGAGGGTGGGCAGCGAGGAAGCCAGAAGAGAAAGGGGCGGGGAGCCGGCCCTCCCTCCGGGGACCTTCGCGTGGCCGGGTGGGACGCCTCCGGGGGGCGGTGCCCTCTTCCCGGCCGCCTCAGGCAGGGGGCGGGGCCGGGCTTGTTTCCAGTTTGAAAACGCCGCGCGGGCGGGGGGCTGAGCCTCCCGGGAGGGGCGAGGGCCGGCCAGGCCGGGCACATGGGCGCCCCCTGCCGGATTCCGAGCTTGCGGTCACCTCTCCCTGCGTCGTGGTGTCGGCCTGCGAATCTCTCCTTTTCTTCACCCTTCAGCGACACGTGGGATGGGGGGGAATGAAGAGGAGAGTGGCTTTCCGTGTTGGAATTCTTGTATAATGAATTCTATATGCTCGTATAATAAAACATGATGTGTGCAATTAAACATGGATGCCGCAACCTGCTGAGATTCCCTAAATGCTGTTCCTTTACATACCTGAAAGGAATTTGCCTTTGTTCCACCTGTGATCTGGATGTTTGGAAGATACTGCAGCTTTACCCATGTCTAGAGCAGAGTAAAGCTCAATATTGAGGAAAATGCTAATTTTCAGGGGGAAAGGTTTTTTTTTCCCCCTTGATGGTCAACGTTTGTTAAGCACGTCTGTTATTACTTCTTATTCATTACCAATGACCGAAATCCTTCCTTATCATTCTGTGTTCCATTCAACCTATTCTGACCACTCTCCCATATCTTTCCAGCTCAGTCTTTCTAGGACACCACCTCTAGCAAGGGAATCCCTCCATTCCAATCCATTGTTTCTACCACCTTTTCACTGTCCCTCACTTCCTTGATGTTTCCTTCTTGCTCTGCTTATATTCCATTTAAATTTAGTCTCTTGCCTAGCTGTCTATCTGCATTCTCCAGTAAAAAAACACGACTTTGATTAACTCCAAATTGGCAGCTGAACAGGCCTGGAGACCAGCCCCCTATGATCGGTATTTTAAGTCACTCGGCCATGGGACCAGCCCCCTATGATCGGTATTTTAAGTCACTAAGTTTTTCGGTAGTTTGTTAGGCAGCAATAGATATCAGGAACTTTTTGTTACTGCACCAGGTCCATTTTTGCCAGCCACCCAGAAAGCCAATCACCGAGACAACGAGATTGCAGAGAGAGGGGATTTAATCACAAGGCAGCCAAGTGAGAAAAACGGGAGAACAAGTCTCAAATCCGATTCCCCAAAAATAGGGGCTCAGGGGTATTTATGGGGAAGGGGGCAATGTGGTCGGAAATGATTGGAGGTGAGGAGAGATGAGGTCATTAATGATCTGTGCAAGCGTAGTCAGCCTTCATGTTTCTTCGTAGGACACATGGTCACAGAATGGCGGCGTTAACATGCCCTGAGGGTGGAGTTCCAACCTCTTGCCATCAAAAGGGCCCAGTTGATGGGTTGGTGGTCTCAGTCTGGCCTGAAGTGGACAAAGGGCTCAGTTCCTGAAAAAAAATAGCTCAAACACCCATTACCATGGTAATCCAGTGTGGGAGATCAAGATTTGGCCACCCTGAAATATATCTCTTTACCTTGATTGTTTTCTCTGAAGGACATTTGACCTCCCCCACTAACTGCCTAAAGAATTTGACATGGTGGCTCCTTCCTGGAACAGATCTTCTATCATGATGGCTATAAAGATAATGTAAAATAGATGTTACAATGGGAGGGGCACCAAGCCCCTTTTATCAAAAAACTCTATCTCTCCCTGACCACATTATCTATAGATGACCCTGAAAAGAATTGTCCTCCTGCCCTCTGAAGTCCCAGGCCACTACCCACCCCCAACACGCTCCTCGCCTTTAGCTGCAATACTTAAGCAAGCAGCTTAGACAGAGGGACGAGTTGCTCATTTCTGAGTTTCTCCCATGTATACATGTTATTAAACTTGGTATTATTTTCTCCTGCTAACCTGTCTTGATTATTTGGCCAGCCAGAAGAACCTTAAGGAAAAGGGCAGAGTGAGATTCTCCCTCTTCCCCCGACACCAGGCTCCAGGGAGATGTCATCTATAGGAACCTAGTGGGAGTCAGATAGCATATTGCCCAAACAGCACAGTTAACAATGAATAAGTTTATCATGCAGATTTAAGTCCTCGCCTTCCATTCTGATAAGTTTCTAGGTAAGGCCATCCCCCCTTCTTCCTGGTGCAGGGAAGAAGATACCTTTACAAATGGAGACTTTCTTTACCAATGTAAATGTCTCTCATAAAGGGTTACTAGAACTAAGGATGGGTTTATCACAACCCACCCAAGTACCCAGAGATGTCTATAGTAGTGGCCTTTTCTGTGGGCAGGTCTCCCATTCCAAACTCCTTTGGTCAGTTAGTGGGGGTGGGGGTCAAATGTCATTCAGGCAGAGACATATTTTGAGTTCGCAAATTCCAATCCCCCATAGTTACTAGCTGTTTAATCATCAATGGCTGTTTGCCTGTTTCATTTTCCTCCTACAGTCTTCCACATTTCCTTCTCAGATCACTGAAACAACTCCCTATTGATCTTAATCTGTTCTTGCTCTCCCTGCCTCTTCGTTTTACAAATACACTGTGAGATAACAGTTCCTATTCATCGCTTATATTGTTGTGTTTCTTCTTGGAATGCTGTAACAAAATGCTAAAGGCTGAGTGGCTTCAACAACTAACATTTCCTTCTCACGGTTTTGGAGGCTAGGAAGTCCAAGATCAAGGCACCAGCAGATTCAGTGAGGGCCTGCTTCCTGGGTTATAGCCAGCCACCTTCTTGCTGTGTCCTCAAATTGTGGAAAGGGCAAGGGAGCTCTCTGGGGTCTCTTATTAGGACACTAATCCTATGCATGAGGGCTCCGCCTTTATCACCTAATCACCTCGGTGATATTGTGATTTATAATGAGAATATTATATTTGGTCTTCGTCCCTGTTCCTGGCGCAGAGCTCCTAAAACCCTTGGAATTCCCTAAACATGAGAGAGCTAAAGATGTCTTTTGTTACGTTAATGAGGTAACTTTTGGAAAGTCCCTAGGTAACCTAAGGAGGTGGCTGGTTGCCAGGGGAACCAACCACGTGATTAGAGGGCTGGAACTTTAAGGGAGGGAAGAGGGGCTGGAGATTGAATTCAGTCACCAATGGCCAATGATTTAATCAATCATACCTATGCAATGAAGCCTCCATAAAAGCCCAGAGGGGGGAAGTTCAGAGAGCTTCCAGGTTGGTGAACTAGGATGCATCCGTGTGCCAGGCCCTAAACTCCACAGGGACAGAAGCTCCTGCATTCAGGACCCCACTCTGTGTATCTCTTCATTTGTCTGTTCATTCGATTCCTTTGATATTCTTTTTTTTGTGTGTGTGTGTGACGAAGATCGGCCCTGAGCTAACATCTGCAAATCCTCCTCTTTTTGCTGAGGAAGACTGGCCCTGGGCTAACGTCCACGCCCATCTTCCTCTACTTTATATGGGACGCCACCACAGCATGGCTTGATGAGCAGTGCGTGGGTGTGCGCCCGGGATCTGAACCAGCGAGCCCTCAGACCTCTGCAGCAGAGCGTGTGCACTTGACTGCTTGCGCCACCAGGCCGGCCCCTCCTTTGATATTCTTTATAATAAACTGGTAATCTAGTAAGTAAATTGGTCTCCTGAGTTCTGTGAGCCCCTCTAGCAAATTAATTGAACCCAAAGAGAGGGTTGTGGGAACCTCCGATTTGTAGCCAGTGGGTCAGAAGCACAGGTGACAACCTAGACTTGCAATTGGCATCTGAAGTGGGGGCAGTCTTTTGGGACTGAGCCATTAGTCTGTGGAATCTGATGCAATCTCCAGGTAGATAGTGTGAGAATTGAGTTAAATTTGTGGGACACTCGGTCAGTGGCCGCGGGGAATTGTGTTAATTGCTTGGTGGTGTGGAAAAAACCCACACACTGGCCCGCCCAAAGAGCCACCTCCAAATACCATCACATTGGGATTAGATTTCAACATATGAATTTTGGTGCTATAGACAAACATTCAGTCTGTGCATGTCTTAAAAACTTTCAAGGGCTCCCCGGTGCTCTGACTTTCGTCTTTGTCTCTATTCAATTTTTTCTCCTTTCTTTGAATTCCTGAAGCTCCTTGAAGGAGAAACACTTATTTTGTCCCAATTGTATACTGCTGTCTTCATATAGTGGGAGTCCTAATTTGAGTCCACGTGGGATTCAGTCATCTGGGAACATCTGTAAACTGGTGTGATGGACATGCCAGAAACCTACTGGCGAGGGGACTGAAAAGAGTCTTGGGAAACAATTTTGCCTTAGAGGAGGAGGAAACTGTAGCAGTTCGATGCCACAGGACTTAGTTGTGGAGGGATCCCTCCAAATATGGTGTGATTTGTCTCCCTCCTCTGCTCCCATTGGACTTGCCTCTGAGGCCTATGGAGAGCAGAGTGGGAGACTATAATGAAAAAGAGGCCAAGGTCATTACAAATTCTATAAAACCTTGAGAGTCAACAAGTACGGCATTGAGGCTGCTCTCCCGGAGTGTGCACAAAAAGAAGCGAGCAGTATCCCCTGTGTGCAAATGACCCCAGAGCAGCTTTGCCCATATACAGGCTCCAGCACATTGGCAGCGGTTATTCCCAGAAGTCTGGTCACCCAAGGGGTCGGGTAAGTACTTGGCAAGGACTGGTGTCCTGTAGAGCAGGGGTGGTCCCCCAAGAAGACTTGAGCCTGGCCAGCACAGCAATTCTTAACAGTTTCTTTGTGGAGTTACCTAGATTACTTGGAAATGGATTATTTCATAAGCAGATTATTTCATGAACACAGACACCTCTGGGTACTCCCAGAAATGCTCGAGGGACTCTAGCAGGGACTGAGAATCTGCCTGAGGAGGTGGGGGCAGAGGTCAATGGAATTTGTTCATGTTTTTAATGTAACTGTGCTTTTACCCATAGGTTAGGGAAATTGGGGTTTTACTGCATTGAACTATTTCACTTGTATATGTCATCCTCCTATTAGACTTCTGTGTGCTTTATTGTATGAGTTTTCTGTTGTTGCTACAACAAATTAGCAGCGATTTAGTGACTTAAACAATCCTAATTAATTATCTCACAGTTCTGTAAGTTAGAAGTCCAACACGGGTCTTATTGGGTTAAAATCAAGGTGTCAGTGGGGCCCTATTCTTTCTGGAGACTGTTGTACAGGAGAATCCCTTTCTTTGTTCCAGTTTCTAGAGGCCAATACATTGCTTGGCCCGTGGCCCCCTTCTTTCATCTTCAAAGCCAGCAATGTCACATCTCTCTCTGACCTCAGGGACAAGTTCTCCCCTTTTAAGGACTCATGTGTTTAGGTTGGGCCCACCTGGATAATCCAGAATAATATTCCCATGTCTAGATCTTTAAACTTAATCACATCTGCAAAGTTCCTTTTGCCAAGTAAGGTAACATATTCACAAGTTCTAGGGATTAGAATGTGGAGATCTTTCTTGTGGGGAGGGCATTTTTCTTTTTCTTTTTTTTGTGAGGAAGATCAGCCCTGAGCTAACATCCACGCCAATCCTCCTCTTTTTGCTGAGGAAGACCGGCTCTGAGCTAATATCTATTGCCAATCCTCCTCCTTTTTTTCTTTCCCCAAAGCCCTAGCACATAGTTGTATGTCATAGTCGCACATCCTTCTAGTTGCTGCGTGTGGGACGCGGCCTCAGCATGGCTGGAAAAGCGGTGCGTCGGTGCGCCCAGCATCCCAACCCGGGCCGCCAGCAGTGGAACGCGCACTTAACTGCTAAGCCACAGGGCCGGCCCTGGGGAGGGCATTTTTCTTTCCACCATATTTATGATTTACTAAAGATGTCACATTCTAATTTCATCCTCATAATATCCTTGTAAGGTAGTATTATTCGTGTAAGGTAGATAACTTTTCTGAAACGCTTGTTAAAAATATAGTTTCCTGGCTGGCCCCGTGGCTTAGCGGTTAAGTGCGCACGCTCTGCTACTGGCGGCCCGGGTTCGGATCCCGGGCGCGCACCGATGCACTGCTTCCCCGGCCATGCTGAGGCCGCGTCCCACACACAGCAACTAGAAGGATGTGCAACTATGACGTACAACTATCTATTGGGGCTTTGGGGAGAAGGGAAAAAAAAAAGGAGGAGGATTGGCAATAGATGTTAGCTCAGAGCCAGTCTTCCTCAGCAAAAAGAGGAGGATTAGCGTGGATGTTAGCTCAGGGCTGATCTTCCTCACAAAAAAAAAAGAAAAAATATGTATATATAGTTTCCATCAATTGTCACCATCTTAACCCGGAGTTCATTCTTAGCATCTCTCACTGATAAAGACAACCAGATATAAAGTGTCTCCTGGTATGATACAGTGTGAAGGATACAGCATCATCTGTAAGCCATTTTTAAATAATTTTATTGTTATTCACATACCATAAAATTCACCCCTTTAAAGTGTACAATTCAATGATTTTTGTACATTCACGTGGTTGTGTAGCCATCATTGCAATCTAATTTTGGGACATTTTTATCACCCCAAAAAGAAATCCCACGTTCATTAGCAGTCACTGCCCGTCCCTCCTCCTCAGCCCGTGGAAACTACGAATCTACTTTATGTTTCTAGAGATTTGTCTATTCCGGACATTTCATATAAATTCAGTCACACATATGTGGTCATTTGTGTCTGGCTTCTTTCACTTAGCATAATGTTTTCAAGGTTCATTTATGTTATAGCATGATCTGTACTTCATTCCTTTTTATGGCTGAACCGTATTCCATTGTATGGATATACTACATTTTATTTATCCATTCATCAGTTGCTGGACATTTGGGTTGTTTCCACTTTTTGGCTATTATGAATGATGCTGCTGTGAACATATAAAGTATTCTTGCCAAAAATGTTTAATCCAGGTTGTGATAGGCAGAATAACGGCCCCCTCCAAAGATAACCTCATCTTATCCCTGGAACCTGTGAATGAATATGTTACCTTATATGGCAAAAGGGACATCGTACATGTGATAAGGCTAAGGATCTAGAGATGGAGAGATGAGCCTGGATTATGCAGATGGGTCCTGTCTAATGACACAGTCCTTAAAAGCAGAGAACGTTTCTCTGCTGAGGTTAGAAAGAGACATATGTGAGGACAAAAGGAAGGTCAGAGATATGTGACATTGCTGGCATTTAAGACGGAGAAAGGGGGCGTTGAGCAAGGAGTGTGGTCAGCCTCTAGAAGCTGGAAAGGGCACAGAAACAAATTCTCCCCTGGAGCCTCCAGCATGGATGGAGCCCTGCCAACACCTTGATTTTAGCCCACTGGTGGTTGTTCTTAGCTAAAGGGAGCTGCCTTGCCTGTGGTTATGCTCCCTGCATCTAATGAGTGGTCCATGTGGAAGTCTAAAAGTCCCCTGGCTTTGATCTAGGTCAACTGTGAAGGATCATCTCTGCTCCACAGCAGTTTGTGGGATCAGCTGAGGCCTCAACTTCCCTTTCTGCCCAATCCTGCCTCTCCTAGTCCCTTTAAGGTGCTGTTCCTGAGACCGCTCTCCAAAAAACCTCCTCCATACAAATCTGTCTCAGAGTCTGTTCCTGGAGAATCCAGCATGAGACATATACACATGACATCTTGGCTAAGGATGGGCAGCCAGCTGGGAACCAGCAGGAAAAAAGAATTCGGAAAAGGAAACAGTGCAGGGGAGGACCTATTCTAAATTCCAAAATTGATGATACGATATTGGAAAGAACATCAGCTGGCGTTAGAAGACTTGGGTTCAAATTCTAACTCTGTCTCCACTAATCTGTTGTCACTTGGCAAACCAACTGGCATCTCCGTGCCTCAGTTTCTCAGAAGAGAGTGTTATATTTATTGATCTTCAAGCTCTCTCCTGGCGTTAAAGCTCTAGGGTCTATGGCCTAAAAGCCAGAGACAGGCTGGATCTTCATCTTCATCTCTCCCTAATTTCTAGGCTCGGAACTGAGCCCACCCCAGAAGCTCCCTAGGACTGAGGACTAGGTGTGTCCTCCCTGAGTCAAAATTGACTTTTTTTTTTTTTTTTTGGTGAGGAAGATTCACTCTGAGCTAACATCTGTTGCCAATCTTCCTCTTTTTTTTTTTTCTCTTGAGGAAGATTAGCTCTGAGCTAACATCTATGCCAGTCTTCCTCTATTTTGTATGTGGGTCACCACCACAGCATGGCTTGACGAGTGGTGTAGGTCCACGCCCAGGATCTGAACCTACAAACCTGGGCCATCAAAGCAGAGTGCATTGGACTTCACTACTACGCCATGGGGCTGGCCCCCAAAAGTGACTTCTAAGTCACATGACCTGTGACCTTTGTCATAATATCTTAGATGCTTGTCTGTCACAATGCTTTCCATACACAGTATTTTCTCACTTCTGTGATGTACACTTAAAATTTTTTTCTGGGCTGGCCCTGTGGCTTAGCGGTTAAGTGTGCATGCTCCGCTACTGGCGGCCCGGGTTCGGGTCCCGGGCACACACCGACACACCGCTTCTCTGGCCATGCTGAGGCCATGTCCCACATACAGCAACTAGAAGGATGTGCAACTATGATGTATAACTATCTACTGGGGCTTTGGGGAAAAGAAAAGGAGGAGGATTGGCAATAGATGTTAGCTCAGAGCTGGTCTTCCTCAGCAAAAAAAAAAAAAAAAGAGGAGGATTAGCATGGATGTTAGCTCAGGGCTGATGTTCCTCACAAAAAATAAAAAAATAAAAAAAATAAAATAAAATTTTTTTCATGTATGAAAAATAAGAATGTATCATGCATTCAATGTGCATATTTAATGTAGTCATGTTTCTTTTCTTTCTTTTTTCAAAAAACGTGCTTGTTACACTGATGGGGCATCTTACCATTTCCTAGGAACCCAAGAATTTAGAATTTTTCACAGCGAGCCATCTCATTCCTCTTCTTATCTTCAACATCCATCAGAGTTCTTTTTTTTTTTTTTTTTAAAGATTTTATTTATTTATTTTTTCCCCCCAAAGCCCCAGTAGATAGTTGTGTGTCATAGCTGCACATCCTTCTAGTTGCTGTATGTGGGACGCGGCCTCAGCATGGCCGGAGAAACAGCGCGCCGGTGGGAGCCCGGGATCCGAACTCGGGTAGCCAGCAGTGGAGCGCGCTCACTTAACCACCAAGCCACGGGGCCGGCCCTCCATCAGAGTTCTTAAAACTTAAAAGTTCCTAATAAATATTTGAAGGAATGACTAAATGAATGAATAAATGCACATATGCCTTCATAGAAAACTCAAATACTTTTTGAACTATTAATATGCCGATATGGTATGATTGTAACATAAATGGAATCATATTGCCATCTAGTGGTTAGGTGGTGACTTCATTTAGAAACAAAAGGCAGAATGTTACTGAGGTTATTGTTTGAGCAGCAAGTTTTATGTACAGATATTTTCAGGAGAAAAATATTTTTATTACTTGACACTATATTCTGAGAATGTTTTCATTTGTCAGATCTCCAATAATGGGGAAATATAAGGGAACAGTATTGCAAATTGAACTTTAAAGCAGATTTTCCTAAACTAACTTAATAGCTATTCCTTGAAGGAAGAATTCAGTGGTTTAAACAAATCTGGGAAATGATGATAAATAAAGTTAAACATATTTCTTTTCTGCAGGACTTTTCAGAGACACCAATATGATAGTGTGCTTCGTGAAGCTCCAAGAGATGCTTCAGCATGATATGTTTTCCAGACTCTTCAGACTCTTTTCAAGGAGCAACTCATTGGACCATTGTTCTATGGGAAAAATTTTGGGAAACACTGCTTTATTGTTATTTTTCCCATATGTTAAAAATATCTATTAGTGCACAGTATTTTCCTAACTACAAAGCCTTCTTTGACCTTCATATGCATGTTCTAGACACAGCGAATTCAAGGAGCATCATAATAGGTCAGTAGTCCTACCTTACATTTACATGGATTTTAGTAGGCAATAATTTCTTTCTTTCTTTTTTTTTTTTTGTGAGGAAGATCAGCCCTGAGCTAACATCCGTGCTAATCCTCCTCTTTTTGCTGAGGAAGACCAGCTCTGAGCTAACATCTATTGCCAATCCTCCTCCTTCCCCCCCCACCCCCAAAGCCCCAGTAGATAGTTGTATGTCATAGTTGCACATCCTTCTAGTTGCTGTACGTGAGACGCGGCCTCAGCATGGATGGAGAAGCCGTGCGTCGGTGCACGCCCGGGATCCGAACCCGGGCCGCCAGCAGCGGAGCACGCGCACTCAACCGCTAAGTCACCGGGCTGGCCCGGTAATAATTTCTTTAATTGAAATTAGTATTATTTCACATTGAACACTTTTTACATAGTCTATTTTCTTTGGGTTTTAGGAATGTGGTCTCCTGCCGTTTGAACAGTTGCTTTCAATCATTGCTGTTAGCAGTAGCAGAAATGACTTAATACAACCACAATGCAAATAACTTAAGATTTTTTATTTCTGTAGGTTATTCTATTGCCTTTTACCTGTGTCTTGTTGTGTTAATCATAGAGACTAAATTTCCAATTCTGGCAGGAGCTTCATTTATCCTTCATTTATTCTTTCAGTCTTGATCGAATGCCTACCACATGCTATGCACTGGGGTTGGAAAGATCCCTCAGCAAGGAGCTCTATGCAATCAGGGGTCTTGTCTGCCTTGTTTTCTGTCTAGTGCCTGGGTGACCACCACTGACTAGGTGTTCATGAAGTACTTGTGGACAGAATCAAAACTTCACCCTCACTGCTTTTGGGGTTCTCCCAGACAGACAAAGGAGAAATACAGATAACAGTAAAATATGGTAATTATTATAAAAGAGATACGTACAAAAAAGGAGGAGAGCATTTCAGGCAAAAAGTCTTTTTTTTTTTGGTGAGGAAGATTGGCCCTGAGCTAACATCTGTGCTCATCTTCCTCTATTTTGTATATGGGATGCCGCCACAGCATGGCTTGATGAGCGGTGCATAGGTCTGAGCCCGGGATCTGAACCCGCAAACCCTGGGCCACTGAAGTGGAGCACGTGAACTTAACCACTACACCACCGGGCTGGCCCCAAGTCTTGAAAGCATGGAGAGAACGGCGGGGGCGGGGGGTGGGGGGGTATGAGGAGTGGTTGAGAAGCCTGGAGTCCTATTGCAGAGAGCTTTTCCTTTCTTGCTAAAGAGTTTAGATTTACTTAAATGTCTTTCCTTACAACTCAGAGTTAAAGTACTAAATAAATTCTTTTTTGTTAATGACTTCTCAAAAGACATGTTTGTTAAATGGATATTGCTTGTTTTGTGTGTGTGTGAGGAAGATCAGCTCTGAGCTAACATCCATGCCAATCCTCCTGTTTTTGCTGAGGAAGACTGGCCCTGGGCTAACATCCATGCCCATCTTCCTCTACTTTATATGGGACGCCGCCACAACATGGCCTGACAAGCGGTGTATTGGTGCGCGCCCGGGTTCTGAACCCCGGGCCGCCAGCAGTGGAGTGTGCGCACTTAACCACTACACCATGGGGCCGGCCCTAAATAAATTCTTATTGTAGATTTGGTATAAGAATTTTATTTTATCTCAAATCAAACTTTGTAAATAGTTAAACATTTTTTTGAAAGGTTGATCTGACCTCAGTACAGAGAGCCTTAACATGTCTGGGCCTTCAAGAACCTCACTGAAAGACAGTAGACATCCGTGTAAAGTTGGTAACTCATGGGGAAGCCAGGATGACATTGTAGATACTAAATAATTGCTCAGACATGCTGTCTATAATTTTGAAATTCTCCCCAGGAAACCCCCAGAGCAGAGCCCTGCAGGAGAAGGTTCTTTAAAAAGCAAAATTGTGGAATAAATGAAGTATGTCGGTGACTTCTCAGTTCCCTTTTCATTATCCTTTCTACCCACTTAGGAAGCCACCTTGACTTCAGACACCAGGCCCCTCTGATGGCCCCGGAAATCCCAGGGTTCCCACCCAGACCTGATGTTCCTGTGCTTTGGACTTATCCTTGGGGATTTTTTTCATCTTTAATGTAATATTTCCCATAAATTTCAATATGTTGTGATTCATTACATGCTTAATTAAATGTTATTTTTATATCCTTGCAAGAGCTTGCACATAATTTAATTCACAAAAATGAAAAAAAAAAATCCTTGCTTGAACCATATGCCCTGAGTTTTGCTTCTAAAAATATATGCTATACCGATCAAACCCAGCTGCGGAAATGATCTGACATGGATTCACCGTGAGGCGCCAATGATATATAAAAGCTTAAGAAGTTGCCCTTCCCAGAGGTATGGGTACTGCAACACGCATTGCCTTAACCGGCAGACACTAACACTCTTCCCTCTCCTGCTCCTCTTGTTAATCAGTTGTGGGAGTCCTTTCCTACCTCAATATCATTTTCAACACGATGATTCGGATAGCTGCTATCAGTTGACTGGTACTGGCATGTGGCATATAATCCATTTAGCATCTAATTCAAAGGAATGGAACTCTAATAGTGGAATTGGAGGCATCAACAAGGAACCAGCTGTTTAGGCAGCCTTAATAGGGGCAGTTAAGTCATCTCAGTAAAATATAATTAATATTGACCTTAAAAACTAAGATCAAAGCTGATCCCGTAAAGAGTTGTTATTTGCATATATAGAGCCCAGAGCTGCTTTTTCATGCTAAAGCACACAATACAATTAAGAAGCTAGAGATTCAGATTTTTAAATATGGAAGATTCTCATTTAGAGCTAGACTCTTGTGAAGCTGCACCAGCTTCAGATGCTCCCTTCTCGTTCTGTCCTTTCTAAAAACCTCAGGGCTGTCACTTTTTTTGTTGCTGTGCAATCATCAGCAGTGCCTATTAACCTGCCCATGTCTTTGTGTCTTCCTCTGCAAAATAAGGATGGCGATAAATAACAATTGAGAGATTTTTTGCCATCTGTTTCATTGTTTTCTCTTGTCGTCTGCTCCTGAAAGTTCTCTCTCTAACGTCTTTCTCCCATTCTCCTCCTTCAAAGAGTCAAAATGTTCAAATCACAAAAAAAGGAAGAGCTTTTAGTAGTACCCCTTCCTCATTTTGCCTGCCGAGTTTCAATTTGCTGCAGGTGCTGGCAGATAATTATAGGCAAATAAAATAAGTCATTTCCATATCGCAGGGCAAGGATCCTCATTGACCTGAGTAACGGTTAGCACTGTGATTAGAGGCTCCAGCTCGAGGTCAGAGGCCGATGCTTTTCTAAATCTCAGACTTTAGTTTTGTTTTAGCTCGCCTTTGTCATTGTCCAAATCTTGCAAGAATGTCTGGAAATTAAATAAGTCAAAACGTACGCCTGCAGTCTCGGGCCTGGCAAAGCTTCTATAGGCAACCACAGGTCCGCACCCAACAATTGTTTATATTTCTCTTGCATTCTCCAGGATCCTGCTTACGCACCAGTTTCTGTTGAGTAACAGTGCGGGGAGCCAAGTCGGGAACGGTAATGTGCCTTGTCTGCCTTCTTGGGCTACTCCTGACGCTGTCCCCCAACAATGCCAGGCTCGGGAACTATTTGTTTCTGAATTTCAGCCAAGAAGTCTAACAATTCTCTCCCTTCCTTTCCATTGCCCTCTTCTTCCTTACCAATGCCAAGTCTGGGATTTTCCTTGTCTAGAGACCATACAGGCAAGGAAATGAACTTTCTTGGGATACGACATACCACTTAAGAGAAAATGTGCCCTTTGTTCTCAGTCAAATGCCTTTTCCTTAAATGACATTTCTCTCTAAGGCCTCTGCAGATATAGCCACACTAGTTACTTAATTTCTTCAAGGTTCCTGTCAGAAGACTAAGAAGTGGGTGTTGGAATTCTGATTGAGAAGCAATAGCTCAGAAAGGAAAAATGATTTGCCTGGGGATTTAGTCAAGCAGTTCTGTTAGTTGTGTCCGAATCCATTCTTTAAACTTATTTAAAAATCCTTTTAACTCCTGGCAACCACGTCCAAGACAAAGGAAGCAAACGCTTGTACTTAGCTACGGAAAATAGAAAGACGCAGGTCTGGTTGTGGATAGCTGATTCCACCACGAGTCAGAAAATTTTATTTCATTTGGACACACCCGGGGACAGCCCAGCGGAGACTACAGTCAACAGGGATGTGGGTCCTATTTCCCGCTGTTAACTACCTGCTTGACGTTGAGCAAGTCACTTCACTGCTCTGGGCCTGGGTTTCCTCATCTGTAAAACAGGGCAGTTGGGTTTCATCATCTCTTAGGTTTCCTTCCAGCTTTAGGAGTCTACAACTAGGAAAATGCTGAGATAAAGGCATAAGGCTAAATAATCTTTAAAAAGTCAGCAAAACATCTTTATATATAACACTTTAAAGGAATAATGTCTGGTAAATAAAAATGTGTATACACTTTGACTCAGCAATTTCACTCTTGGAGCTTTATCCGAAGGAAACAGTCAGAGATGTGCTTCAAGATATGAGGATGACTGTCACAATGGGTTTTTTTTTTTTAATAAACTTTTAACTTTAGGATAGGTTTAGATTTACAGAGAAGTTGCAAAGGTGGTACAGAGAGTTCCCATATACTCCATCTACCCTCCCTCTCCATTTCCTCTATTATTAACAACTTAATTAGTATGATACTTTTATCAGAACTAATGACGAATATTGATACATTGTTATTAACTAAAATCCATACTTTATTCATATTTCCTTAGTTTTTACCTAATGTCCTTTTTCTGTTCCAGGATTCTATGTGGGACACCACGTTACATTTAGTTGTCATGTCTCTCTAGATTCCTCAAGAATGTGAGCATTTCTCAGATTTTCCTTATTTTTCATGACCTTGACAGTTTTGAGGAGCACTGGTCAGGTATTTTGTAGAATGCCTCTCGATTTGGGTTTGTTGGATTTTTTTTTTTTAAAATCGTGATAGACTGGTCTTATTGGTTCTTGGGAGGAAGATTGCAGACATAAGGTGCCATTCTTGTCACATCATATCAGGGGTACAAACTGTCTACATGACTCTTCACCAATGATGTTAAGCTTAATCACACAGCGGAGGTAGTGTTTGCCAGAGTTCGCCATGCTATTGTTTAATAATAAAAGTTCTCAAATAAGCTAGAAGTCAATAATAGGACTGTGGTCTCCATGAAGGAAAGGACTTGGTGTGTTTCACTCACCACTGTGCCCATGCCAAGCACAGTTCTGACACATAGTAGGTGTTCAATGAATAGAATTTGTTGAATGAAAAGGAGTTCCGTTTAGTAAATTTTTAAATTTTTATTTATTTATTTATTTTTTGAGGAAGATTGGCCCTGTGCTAACATCTATTGCCAATCTTCCTCTTTTCTTTTCTTTTTTCTCCCCAAAGCCTCAGTACATAGTTGTATACCATAGTTGTAGAGTTGTAGCTCTTCTATGTGGGGTGCCACGTCAGCACGGCTTGATGAGCTGTGAGTAGGTCCGCGCCCAGGATTCGAACTGACGGACCCCAGGCCGCCGAAGCAGAACGCATGAACTTAACTGCTGCACCAACAGGCCAGCCCCTAAATAAATTTATACAATATGATGGCACACTAGCAGCCATCACAGATATTTGGTGATATGGAAAAAACGTTAATGATAAACTCAGTGAACAAAACAGATTAAAAAACAATTTCTATACCTCCTATTTTCTACAAAGTGTGTGTGTGTGTGCATGTATGTGTGTAGAAAAAGAGCTAGAAGAATATTGTCAAAATGTGAACAGTGGTCATTGATTATTGCTGGGTGGAAGGATTTTTGGGAAATTTTTTTTTCTTCCTTGTTCAATACTTTCAAAAATTTTAACAATAACAATGAATTACTTTTGAAATCAGAAAAAGACTACCATAAAAATGGAGAGGAGTTTTAAGCTTCAAAAAATTTCTCGACCAAGAAAAACAGATGTTCCAATACAGTGCCCAGCAACCACATTATTTAGCCATGTATTAGTATCTGCGAAGGAACTGAAATCAGTGCTGTGGTGCATAGAGGGTGTTGTCCTCAAAATTCTGCAGTTTCTAGGAAACAGGGTACACTAGGCACCATCTGTTTCTGATTTAGAGCATTAGAGTTGCAAGATCATGAGCTGTATCTTTGTTACTCTCATAACAAATTGTTTAAAGTTAAAAAAAAAAAAAAAAAGGAGTCAAGAGCAAAACCAAACTCACAGGATGCCAGAGTGAATGGCATTATTGTATCGTTTGCTTTCTCCTCCCTGGGGCTTTGCATTTTAAAAACACATGTTGTGGTTTTTCTATGATTATCTTCCCACTTCCTGTGTTGTATCTCCCTTACTGTAAATATCCTTTTGTATAGTCATGCTTCTCCTTCCTTGTGTCTTGCATGTGTGTCTTTCTTAATATTCACTAACTTTCTCCAAACTTCCTCTGCATATTTTTCCTAATACTAATTTGTATGAGTCCAGTGGTATTTTTATTCTCCCATGAGATTTTTAGAACGCTGGTTGCAAATCCTAGTTCTATTTTTTGTTAGCTGTGTGATCTGGGAAAGTCACTTAACCTCTCTGAGTTTCCCCCTTGGAAAATGAGGACAATATTATGTACCCACTGGGAGTATTGCAAGGATTAAGTGAGATTTAATATAAATATGGAGAGGATCTATCCTAGTGCTAGTCACAAACGGGGCACTTGTGGTCTCTTTTACTTCCTTCTCCCCTTCCATGCATACTCTAGACTGTGTCTCGTGTTATCTTGCCAATAGGTACTAAGGGATCAAGTCTAAACTTAGACTTCCAGGGTCTTCTGCAAATGAGCCGCAACCCATCTTTGTGGTCTCACTACCTTCCAGGCACATTCTATACACAAATTACACTCCAGCCACACCAAATTACTAGCTGTTGCCTAAATACATGTTACCCTTTCTTCCCTCCGTGCTATTATGCATGCTGTTTTCTGTGTATGGAAGTCTTTTGTGCTCCTACCTGACAAATTTCTTTGTGAAGCCTTCTCTAACAGCTTGAGGCTCCCCCATGCTCCCCTCCAACCATAGTAATTTATTCAGACGTTTATTAATGCAATTCCTTATTCAAGTGTCTATATCATTCACTCATTTATTCAACAAATAGTTATCCAGACCAAGCCAGGCACTGGAATGCAACCTCTGGTTAAACTGTGGATTCCATAAGGGCAGGAGTCTTGTCTTATTCCCCGCCCCAGTGCTTAGCACAGGAGAAAGCAAACACTCCATGTTTGTTCAATATTGGATAAAATTGGAGCATTTCTTTTTCAATAATCAAACTGAAGATCATAATGCTACCAAGCACTTCCTCATTTGCCCTTTAAAGGCAAAGATAAAAGACACATATTTTCTTTTACATGTAACATATTGTTATGCTTATTAACAATTCCAGGGGGCTCAGAAATATTCCTTTGCTTTGAGCGTTCTCCATCTGGAAGAGTTTAGCTAATTAAACCACAGGCTGCAGATGAGTTGGCCTCATTTATCTCCAATGGATGAAATCCTTTTCTCTCCAGAGGATTCCTCAGACAAATATCAAGGGTCATTGTTATTTTTAGTAACATATAGTTTTGAAAGTCTTTCAGAAAGTTTTTCAATTTCTAAATCTAGTAACATATACTTTTTAAACTCTTCATTTTTTAAAAAAAATTAAATTTACTAATGAATCTTAGCCTATATGAAAGCATTTGTCTCAACTCTAGAAGATGTTGAATTACCATACTGGAGATTAAGTTAGTCATTAACCTACAAAAAAGAAGTTAGAAAAAAATGTTTTCTCTTTCTCTCTTTTTTTTTTTGTAAGTGCAGGATTTCTGTTGGTGATGATATTCAGTGCAGGCTGAATGGTGATTCTGAGAAAGCTATTATTATCCTTCCTTTTGAGGGATTTTCAATTTTTAATGATTAATATTTGTCACTATGTCTGAGCTGTCATGCCCGTCCTTATGCTCTCCCCTTCTCCTCTCTCCCCTAGCATAGAGAAATATACAGGTCTTGTTTTCCTGGATTCATTTAGATCCCCCTTGCACACTTCACAGAACAATTATGAAAATTCACGTGCCAATTACATGCTGATTTCTTTGAACTTCAGAGTGAAAACACTTTATCACTTCTCATTAGCAACAGTTAAATAATGGCCACAAAAGCTGTTTTACTGATGTAAATTCGATACTTTTTTTCTCCAGTTGGAAATAATTTGTCCATCTCCTGGGTTATATCCTGAGATTTAAACTGATGGGCCCTGATAAGAAGGAGCTAACTCAGGTTTTAGTGAAAAAGATACTCAGCAAACTTTGACAGTGAATAAATCAAATCTAACGTGTAACACTACCATCCTTTACTCATACTGAATTTCATTAACAGCTAAAAAACAGAAAGTCAGCGTGGGGCCAAAAAACCCATAGAAGTTCATTCGGCCCTATTTAGGCAAGGTCCTCTTTCACATCCCTTCCTGGGGCCGTCCCTCAGCCTTTTTCAAGACTCAGACCTCCTCCTTTTCCACTCTTCCTCTGGGGGCAAGAGCCCAACAAGGGCAAGGCTGGGGGAGGGTGGCCTCAACTCAATTCAGATCATTCAGTTTAATGAAACAGATTCTTTGGTCATCACAGTCCCAAGTAATAGATTTGTTCAAGTCTTAGCTCCTGAGTGGAGTTTGGCATTTTACAGTGCCCTAAAAGTCAGAGGGCTGTCACCACTTTTCTCTTTTCTCTTCTCTGAGGTCCTCACAGCATTTCCATGAAGGTCATTACATCCGTCCTTCCCCTGGTAGCGTCAGAAGAGATTAGTCATGTTTTACAGCCTCAGATAGAAGTGCTTCTGTTAATTTGTGCTTTGGTATTATAAGGATGGCCCATGAAATCCTTCACTATGCTTTGAGAAAGGTGTTATTGGGACACTGTTCCCCAAACTCCTTTGGGGGGACCTACGGGAGACACTGCAGTTTTAGAACAGTTGTGTGCGCCCATGCAACCGGTGTGTTCATCCTTTAGGGACCCTGTACATCTCGTAACTCATCATATTTCTCTCTTTGTGCTGATTACCATGAGGCTCTGAGCCAACTTTGGTCCCATCTATAGCAAAGACTTCATGACTTGCATCTTATGCCTGTACCTCTGCCTTCCCTTTGCTGTATGTTTCTTATTTCAAATTTATTATATCTTGCTATTGTGTTTGCATTTTTGTAAACAGCCTAAAATTCTTCTTTGCAGGAAGACAGCTTATAGATAAATAAGTAAAATAAACCTTTGTGGGTATGAAAATCCAGAGAAAACGTGTTCTCTCGCGCCACAGACAGCTACACTGATAGGACCTAAGCCTGCCACAAAGTACCCACAGTATGGGTGCAGATTGTGCTCGAAAATGCAATGCCCTTTTGAGCACCGTGGAAGCCCTGGAGTATGGATAAATATGGCAATAGATGTGTGAATTGCACCCAAGTCATGAAGCCCAGGAATCCCCGAATGAATGGTGAAGCAGGAATCTAGGAAGATCTTTTCCAACTTGGTTGTTAAAAAAGATTAGATTCTCCTACAAGAGGAAAAGCTCAAGAGACCCAAAGGAACTGATTCATAGGGGACGAAACCAGAGAGTGGTGGCAGAAGGCTAAAGATGGTGTCCCGGAGGGAAAGTGGGAAGCGCCCGGCAGAAACTACAAAAAAATAAATCAACAAGCGTTTGTCGAAAGGCGAGTACATAAGCCGTCCAAACCGGGGTCACAAGCTCCCGGCAAAGTGGCTAAGATCTCTGCCTATGAATTGAAGGAAATTTGCAATAAGGAAAAATACACCCATCTGAAAAGAAATCCAGTTCATAAGGTCAGCTCAACCCAAAACAACATCAGTGAACAGGAATTTCATTCCCTGAACAATACCAGTCTCAGCCCCGCAGCGGCCAACTCATTCCTTTCCGAAGTGCGCGCAGCTCACGTCTATTTTTGAACTGAAAATTCTACAAAGAACCTTTGAAAAAAAGTCCTGGACAGTCAAGAACCATCAAAAAATGAGATTTTTGTTTCCTTGTGCAGCTGCGTGGTGGCACAGGTCTCTTTGACTACGACCCACTTCACTAGACTGCACATGTTGGGGTAGCGAGACTGCTAGTTACCTCACATGTGGAAACTCTCTCAGGGAAGGGAGACAATGTCACATTGTAACATTTCACACTAGATACCAGCAAATGACAAATGCCTACAGCCTCTTACAAGGACAAATAAATAATACCAACCTCTTTTTTTTTTTAAAGATTTTATTTATTTATTTTATTTCCCCCCAAAGCCCCAGTAGATAGTTGTATGTCATAGCTGCACATCCTTCTAGTTGCTGTATGTGGGATGCGGCCTCAGCATGGCCGGAGAAGTGGTGCGTCAGTGCGTGCCTGGACCCGAACCCGGGCCGCCAGCAGCGAGAGCGCGCACTTAACCGCTAAGCCACGGGGCCGGTCCCCAACCTCTTCTAGATATGATGATCATGACAATTATAATAGCTCGTACTTACACAGCGCCAAGCGTTTGAGATATATCAATTCATTTAATTTAATCTTCACAACACTTTCCTTTAAGGTAGTCACATAAGGTAGCCCTATAGAGACTTCACCATTTTCAATGTGTCTATACTTAAATGTCTCATTACCATATAATAGGTCAAAATTTCCCCTGAGCCTGAATATTTATCAGCCCCTTCAATTCCTTGGGCAAGTGGGGTAAGGAGGTACCAGACCGACTGTTCATTGAATCCTCCCTATTCTGTGCCCGGCTCTATGCTAGACACACACCTACGTCAAAGCACCAAATCCTCACGAGAACCCTTTGAGGTCGTTTCTATTATTAGCCCCATTTCCATTTGCAGGAACTAGCTCAGAAAAGTTAAGCACATACAGTCACTTGCTGAAGGTTGCACAGTGAGCAAGCGATAAAGTTGGAACTTGAACCCAGATTTGCTGAGCCCTAGAATTTGTGTTCTTAGCCAAGATTCTCTACTGTCAGTCTCCAAATGGGGGGGTGGGTATCCCAGTTGCTTTCAGGTTTAAAATTTTTAGGCATGTTGGCACCTCCAGATTTGGAGTTGACTGGTCTTAAGTCATGGAGTTGGGGGCATTTGCAGCTATTTTCATGGGAATAGAGCAAACATGAGTACCTTCCAGCAAGAGAGATGCACTGATTCCACCGTAAGAACCATGCGGATGAGGGCCGTGACCTAGTGGTGGGGCAGCCACAAGATGGACGGGCCTGGGCTTCTTGATGACTTTGAGGAATAGAACTGCTACACCAGCGAGGGAAATATATTCTTATCCTGTTTCAACCACGCTATTGGGTCTCTGTTACCTACAGATGGACCTAAATGACATACCCTCCAAAAATTAAACTACTTGTTTTGATCCCCTCCTATTCACCCTGTTGGGGAGGGAGGGATGCCCTGGCTTATGGGGATGGCCAAGCATATGACACTGGACACTGGACAGATGAGATGGACAGCAGTTCATTTGTCACATGTACCCACAGCCGGGAGGAGAAGATCATTGTGCCCCGTAGTGCCACACAGGGGTTGCATTTGAGAAAAGAGTGAACTACCAGGGGATGCAGGAGGCAAGTTTTGTAGTATCAAGAGAGTGAAGTGCCACTGATTCCTTAGAGAGAATGTGACTGACTCGTTTGAATACAGTCATGCACCGCATAACGACATTTTGGACAATGACGGACCGCATATACAACGGTGGTCTCATAAGATTAGTACCATATAGCCTATTGTGTAGTAGGCTATACCATCTAGGTTTGTGTAAGCACACTCTATGATGTTTGCACAACAATGCGATCACCTCATGGCACGTTTTTCAGAACGTATCCCTGTCGTTAATTGATGCATGACTGTAATTCAACGGGCTGGCAGGGCATTGAAACCTGCCACTCAGGGATAAGCAGGAATTGTACCTGGTTCATTCCATAAGGAGGGTTATTTGGCTAGGGTACCCTCTGCACGGGAGGAGAGTGGGGAGGGGAACTTGTGGTTAGGCTGTTTAAGGTCCTCCCAATTTTACCAGCCATCAAGGCAGCACATAATATTAATTTAGGCCTTACATCACACTACTGAAACATGTAATGGATCAGAGCTGGGTTATATAGCCCCTCTTAAAACAATAACATGGCTCCCAGGGCTTCAGTCTAAGCTGATTGAAAGACTTAAACAGAAATAAAGACTGTGTTAATTAAATAAAGATTTGATCAGATAAGAAAATAGAGCATTTCCTGCTCACTCAAGCACAGCCCAGGAAGACTCGGCCAACACACTTGCAGGACACTTGTAGGATTCTGGCCCCCTGTTGTGGAGAGGGATGCATCTGACTATCACGGCCTGATGCCACTAAGCTTTAAGTCCTTGTTCTCCACAGCAGGTCACTTCCTATTCATTCGTTCCCGCAGTCAACACTTAATTATCATTTACTGAGTCCTTCGGGCTCCAGGAGCTGTGGTTAGGCAGTAGATGTGCCCTGGAGAACAAAAAGGCTGACTGGTCCTTGACTTGATGGGGCTTCTACTCTAGACAGGGAGACAGATTTAAAGCACTTAAAGACACAAATAAATAAATGCTATGTAGGGAAACAAAAAACAGGGTTCTTTGAGGAAAGTAACAAGACCTACGCGATTTGGCTCCTGCCCACCTCTCCTGCATCATCTCATGCCATTGTCCCCTCTTCCCATAAGTTCCAGCCCCACGGTTCTGTACTTTGTCTTGGCCCATCGTTTGTGTCTTACATACACTTGTCACGGTTTATAATTACAGTGAGTTCTATCTTTTTTTTTAGGTATACTTGTTTTTTTAATGATCATCCTCATTAGGATGTGAGCTTCTCGAAGGCAGTGATTGTGTCTGTTTATACACTTTTGTGTCACTGTCACTAGCATACTCCTGGTTCCTAGGAGGTTCTGAAAATTATTTGTCCGATGAATGAAGACAGAGGACGACTTGGATGGGGTTGGGACGGACAGGGAGAATGTCTCAGACAGTTTCCATGCTCCACTTTGGATCTTCTCAGATTCTCTTGTCTCCTGTTCCAGCTCTGCGTGGTGCTGGTGATTTCACACAAGTACAACCGGACAGCACATCGCTCCCTGACTGTACCTCACATCTCTGGCTTCCTGCTCTGGTGCTGCGCTGTCGACGCTTCCAGGAGGCTTTCTCAGCACCCATGCTCACACATGCACAGCCTAGAAGGGCAGGAAAGTTAACATCCCACAGGTGAATCTTTGAGCATTGGGAGATAGGAGCCAGAGGGTAATATCTCCTCTTTGCTTGTCTCTGAAGGATGGTCCCAAGTCTATTCGACTTCTGGGGACACGGTCCTGCAGGTTAGGCAATCAGTTGCATTTGGAGACGGCCAGCACATCCTCACATTGACTCTTCTTCCTTCCGTGCTCCCCTCCCTTCCTAGTCCTCCCTCCTGCTCCCTGGGATTGTTCTATTAAAATAATAGGCAAGCAGCCCTCTGCCTTGGGCTTCACTTTCTGGGGAACTCAGGCTAACACAGGATGTGATATTTGAGCTGAGACCTGTCAAATGAGTAAGAGTTAGACAAAAAAAAGAAAGAAAGAAAAAACTGGAGGGAAGGGGGTGTGTCGGTTTCTAGGCAGGAAAAACATACATCGTAAGGCAATGGAGAGGCCAGAGCACTGGGCAACTGAAAGGCCACTGTGCCATTGTCTAGGAGTGAGGGAGGGGTGAATGGGGCAAAGGAGAGGTGGAGAGGCAGTGAGAAGTCGGCTCATGCAGGGCCTTGTAGGATTTGGGTTTTGTTCTAATACAACGAGAGCCATTGGAAGGTTGAAGCAGGGGCGTGGCAGAATCCCATTAAGATTTATTTTAAAAGTTCTCTTAAGCTGCTATGTGGAAAATAAGCCATTTTTAGTGTTGGGGAATGGGCAAGACTTGTGAGGTGGGGACACTAGCTGGAAATTTCTACAGTAGTCCAAATAAGAAATGATCATTGCTGGGCCGGCCCTGTGGCGTAGCGGTTAAGTGCACGTGCTCCACTGCTGGTGGCCCGGGTTCGGATCCCGGGCATGCACCGATGCACAGCTTGTCAGGCCATGCTGTGGCGGCGTCCCACATAAAGTGGAGGAAGATCGGCACGGATGTTAGCTCAGGGTCAGTCTTCCTCAGCAAAAAGAGGAGGATTGGCAAGGATGTTAGCTCAGGGCTGATCTTCCTCACAAATAAATAAATAAAAATAAAATGGTTAATTAAAAAAAAATTAAAAAAAAAAAAGAAATGATCATTGCTTGGACTGGGCTAGCAGCAATGGAAATGGAGAAACGTGGGTGCATCTGAAACATACATATATATATTCTTTTCTGCTGAGGAAGAGTTGCCCTGAGCTGACAGCTGTTGCCAATCTTCCTCTATTTTGTATGTGGGTCTCTGCCACAGCATGGCCACTGATGAGTGGTGTAGGTCCACGCCCAGGAACTGAACCCAGGCTGCTGAAGCGAGCATGCTGAACTTAACCACTAGGCTACCAGGCTAGCCTCTGAAATATATTTTTGAAATACAATCACTATAACTTGCATGTTGGTTGGATGGGGGAGAGAGAGGAAAGTATGGCTCCTGGGTTTCTGTTTGGAATGCTGGGCAAGAATGAAGGAGTACAGATTAGAGGAGAAGGTTAAGAGTTTAGGTTTGGATATGCTAGTTTTGAGACATCTTTAATCCACTTCTAAGTGGAGATGTCAAACAGACAGTCGGGTATATGAGACAAAGTGTTCAAAAGAGAAGTCCGGGGTAAAGTTACCCGTTTGGGAGCAGGGCCACCTACATAATTTGCAAGACCCAGTGCAAAATGAAAATGCAGGGCCCCTTGTCAAAAAATTATTAAGGATTTCAGGATGGTGAGAGCAGAGCATTAAACCAAGCAGAGACCTCTAACACGGGGCCCTCTGTGACCCACAGGTCACATGCCTATGATGCCCTCAAGTGGTATCGAAAGCCAAGGAAATGGATGAGATTACTTAGAGGTAGAGTTAAAAGGAGGAGGAAGGAGGACCCAAGAATGGACCTTGAAATTCTGTGTCTGTGCTAATGTCCCCCCGCTCCTGAACTCCAGATCATGTGTCCGCCTACTCAACATCTCCACTGGACATCTAACAGATACCTCAAACCAAATGTCCAAACCCAACCTTGATGTTCATGCTCCAACTTGCTTGTCCCGGTCTTCTCCAACTCTGTAAATGGCAGCTCCATCCTTCTACTTGCTCAGGCCCAAAACTTTGAACCATCTGGTCACTCCTCGTTTTTCTCACATCCCATATACAATCTGTCAACAAATCCTTCCTTCAGGACATATCCGCAGTTTTCTACTTTTTGTCACATCTACCACTGCCTCACTGGTCCACCTTCTTCAAGTCTCACCCAGATTGTTGCAGTAGCCTCCTTCTTCTATCCTTCCCTCCTATAGTCTATTCTCAACACAGCAGCCAGAGTGATCCTGTAAAGTATTAGTCAGATCATGTTACTCCTCTGCCCCAAACACTCTATTTGCTTCTTATCTCACTCAGACTAAAAGTGTCTCTCTGCATCCCCTCCCCATTGCCTCTCGGAGTACACGCTCTCCCCGGTCTTATTCTGCTCTAGTCACCCTGGTCTTTTTGCTATTCTTCAAACACATTAAACTCTATTCTGTCTCAGGGCCTTTGCACTTGTGATCTGCTTAGAAAGCTCTGTCATATAACAGCATTGCTTGCTTCCCTACTACCTTCAGTTCACGGCTCATATGTAACCTTACCAGACCATCCTGTAAAAAGTAGCAACCCCCTGTCCTTGGCTCTTCCAATCTCCCTTAGCCTGCTTTATTTTTTTTCTGTAGCTCTTACTACCATCTAACACACTATGTGTTTACTTGTTTATTTGTTTATAGATCATCTCCCATCCAGTAAGAATACCTGCTCCATAAGGAGAAACTTTGTATCTTTTGCTCACTGCTTATTCCAGCGCACAGTAGACACTCAAATATTTATTAGGGGAAGAAAGGAAGGGCTCCAGCAGTCCTCATTCAGGTAGAGAAGGAATTGACTAGGAGATTGACAAGTGGCCAGAGAGGAAGGAAAAGAGAAACCAGGAGCGTGAACTATGATAGAAGCTTAGAGAGAAAGTATTTTTTTTATTCTGATAGAAATACATAACATAAAACTGACCATTTTAACTATTTTTAACTGTACAGTCCTGTGGCATTAAATACATCCTTATTGTTCTGAAACCATCGCCACCATCCATCTCCAGAACATTTTTCATCAGAACTGAAACTCTATACCTATTAAACAATAACTCGCTATTCCCTCTTCTCCCCACAGGCCCTGGCAACCACCATTCTACTTTCTGTCTCTATGAATTTGACTACTCTGGGTACCTCATATAAGTGGAATCATATAGTAGTTGCCCTTTTGTTTTTTTTTAATAATTTTATTTATTTATTTATTTTCCCCCCAAAGCCCCAGTAGATAGTTGTATGTCATAGATGCACCTCCTTCTAGATGCTGTATGTGGGACGTGGCCTCAGCATGGCCGGACAAGCAGTGCATCTGTGCGCGCCCAGGATCCGAACCCAGGCTGCCAGCAGCGGAGCGCGCGCACCCAACCGCTAAGCCACGGGGCCGGCCCAGTAGTTGTCCTTTTGTGACTGGCTTATTTCACTTAGCATAATGTCTTCAAGGTTCATCAAGGTTGTAGCATATGTCAGAATTTCCTTCTTTTTTTTATGTGAGGAGGACTAGCCCTGAGCTAACACCTGATGCCAATCCTCCCCTTTTTTCTTGAGGAAGATTGGCCCTGGGCTAACATCCATGCCATCTTCCTCTACTTTATATGGGACACTGCCACAGCATGGCTTAACAAGCAGTGTCTCAGTGCACGCCCGGGATCAGAACCTGTGAAGCCCGGGCCGCTGCAGTGGAGCGCACACACTTAACCACTGCACCACCGGGCTGGCCTCCTAGAATTTCCTTTTTTTTTTTTTTGTGAGGAAGATCAGCCCTGAGCTAACATCCATGCTAATCCTCCTCTTTTTGCTGAGGAAGACCGGCTCTGAGCTAACATCTATTGCCAATCCTTCTCCTTTTTTTCCTCCAAAGCCCCAGTAGATAGTTGTATGTCACTGCTGCACATCCTTCTAGTTGCTGTATGTGGGACGTGACCTCAGCATGGCCGGAGAAGCGGTGTGTCGGTGCACACCTAGGATCCGAACCTGGGCTGCCAGTAGCAGAGCGCGTGCACTTAACCGCTAAGCCATGGGGCCGGCCCCTTCCTTCTTTTTTAAAGCTGAATATGGGGCTGGCCCAGTGGTGTAGTGGTTAAATTCACAAGCTCTGCTTTGGTGGCCTGGGGTTCATGGGTTTGGATCCTGGGCGTGGACCTATGCACCACTTATCAAGTCGTGCTGTGGCAGGTGTCCCACATATAAAAAAATAGAGGAAGATGGGAACAGATGTTAGCTTAGGGCCAATCTTCCTCACCAAAAAAAAAAAAAAAGCTGACTACTATTCCATTGTATGTGTATACCACATTTTGTTTATCCATTCATCTGTTGATGGACACTTTGGGCTGCTTCCACCTTTTGGTTATTGTGAATAATGCTGCCATGAACATGGGTATGCAAATATCTCCTTGAGACCCTGCTTTCAATTCTTTGGGTGTATACCCAGAAGAGGAATTGCTGGATCTTATGGTAATTCTATGCTCAAGTTTTTGAGAAACTGCCGTGCTGTTTTCTGCAGCAGCTGTACTATTTTGCATTCCCACCAGCAATGCACACGGGTTCCAGTCCTCCACATCCTCACCAAGACTTGTTATTTTCTGTTTTTAAAAAAATTTTGTTTGTAATAGCCAACCTAATGGGTATGAAGCGGTATCTCACTGTGGTTAGAGGAAAGCATTTTAGACCCGGGGGAGTGGTCAACCGTATCAAGAGCTGCTTCAAGATCTAGTAAAATCAAGACTGAGAGTGTCTGTTGGGTTTGGCCATGCGGAGGTGGTGGCGACTCCATCAGAACAATGAAGAGTCATCAGATCAGAGCAGGCAGAAGAGCAAATGGGTGGTGAAGAAGAAAGATGACTTGAGAAGCTTATCTGTGCTGAAGAGCCGAGAATTATTATTTATTGAATGTTTGTTATGCTCTGACATTGTGTGAGATGCCAGGGTCGGAGCAGAAGAGCCAACAGATGTGATTCCTCTCCTCAGAGCTGACAGTACAGCAGAGGAGAGACATGGTCAACAAATGATTATTCAACACCAATCTGATAAGCACTAAGAAATAGAAGCACAGGATGCTGTGTGTATATTACAGAAACAGGGCACCTGAAGAGGGGAAGGGAGGAGGAGATCAGAGAAGGCGTCTCAGAGGAAGTGCCTCTCAAATGGATTACAATTTGGTGTCCTCTGTGGGTCCACCTTCAGGAAGAGAATGCCCTGGCCCTGCTGACATGGGTGTTCCCTTGGCAATTCTTTCTCATTGCGTGTCACTCCCATCACCCGGCTTCTAGAACCAGAATATGCAAATGGCAGTCAGTTATATGTGCTCAAATTACACTGGCTACATGCTCAAGTAGGAACCACCTCCGCCGCTAAAGTATTTTCAAATAACTTCTGTGAGCCCTCGGATAAGTACGTTTCACATGCTCTCAAACCAGCCTGTCAGTCCGCATCTTCCTCTGTGGCTCTGGCTTCCATTTGTCCAGATCCCCCGCCCATGAAGCTGGTTGATGGAGCTTCACTGTGGCCAAAGTTGAAAGGTATCCATGTGAGGACACCCAAGTGTGTGCCAATGCCTTCTTCCCGGGCTTCTAAAACTACCTGTCTCCCGGGTGAGGAGCAGGGCTGGGTCTGGGTGGAGGTGTGGTGTTATGTGCTCTACCTGTACCTTAAAGCAGCAATACTTGTGCTCACAGAGTCTCCCATTCAAGTTTTCCGTCAACTCTCCGTCCTGTTCAACTCCAGTTCAAGGACCAGGTGGGGAGTAGACATATGACCTTGGGCAAAAAACTTAACCTCCTTGTGCTTCAATTTTCTCATCTGTAATATGAAGATAATAAAAGCACCTATTTCAGAATAAGTGAAAAAATTCATGTAAAGTGCTTAGCACAGTGACTACACATAGTAGGTGCTTGGTAAATGTTAGCTTTCATTATTACTTTTTTTCCCTCTCTTTTTTTTTCCTGAGTAGTTTTTCTGTTTTTTGTTTTTTTTGCAGGGAAAGATTTGCTCTGAGCTAATGTCTGTTGCCCATCTTCCTCTCTCCTTTTTTTTCCTCCCCAAAGCCCCAGTGCACGGTTGTATATCTAGTTGCAGGTCCTTCTAGTTCTTCTGTGTGAGCTGCTGCCACAGCATGGCAACTGACAGATGGGTGGTGTGGTTCCACGACCAGGAAACCAACCTGGGCTGCCGAAGCAGTGAGAGTACCAAACTGTAACCACTAGGCCATCAGGGCTGGCTCTTATTATTACTTTTAAAAGTTTGCTTATATGTGGGTTACATCTGGATTCTGAATGGCTAGGCTCAGGACAGATTGGCCTGCAGTATATTCCCCAGAGTAGTGAGGCTTCTTGGGAACTAGCTCACTGCCCTCTATCCTCAACCTCTCCATTATCTTTCCATTTAAAATCCTGCATTCTAATGCCAATCCTGCTTTTAAAATTCCCATCAGAAAAGAACATGTTTTTAAGCACAGTGATACCTATATGCCAAAGATTTCTAAATGTTTCACGAGTTCGGGGAGATCTTTTTTTTTTTGCACCACTCCTTTGCTTGACTCAGTGGGCCTCCCGTTCTCTTCCTCAGCCAGGCGATGTGATGCTGAGCAACAGAAAACTCCCAGGGAAAACCTGCCATAATGCAAAACCAAAGAAAAAGGATAAAGCAACAATTTTGGACCAGGCTGGCATAAACTGTGAGCCCAGTCTGCCATATTTACTTTTTCTTAATCTAAAATAACAGAGATAACGTACACAATGGACTTTCTAACTTGCCACTTTTCCCTTATCTTTTTTCCCTTTGTGAGCCTAAGACATCATGTTCTTTCATACAATCCCTCAAAAAAAAAAAGCCCTTTGGCCATTCCATCCCCTGCTCCCCATGGAGAAGAACAGACTCTATCTGATATTTCAGCTGGAAGGCAGGGGGGCAGATTCTTTCCAATGGGGTGGCGACTTCCTCCCTACTTTCAGAACACACCCCTTCCCAAAAATACGCCCTCCTGGGCAAGCAGCACAAAGGGAGCAGACCCAGCTCTCGGCGTCAGTAAATGCCCACATCCCTTCCTTTTCCTTTTACGCCCAGTGGCCTGGGAATGGCACAAGAGCTTGGGGAATCCACACCATCAATCTGTGTGTGGCCCCCTCAGGCCTGGAAGTGGCCTTGCTCTCATCTCTTGCCCTCCTGGTCCATCTTCCAAACCAATTGCCAGAAGTCATTGCCCTAAAACCTAAAACTGATCATTATTTCATTCTGTCTAATTAAGAACTTGCTGTGGCCTTTTGGCCCACAGCAAGGGGTCAATGCAAGATTGGTTCTAAAAGAATTGTTATATTAAGATGTAGTTTCTAGAGTTTGGGATAGAACCTGGGAATCTGTATATGGTAATCTGAATTCTTTAGGCTGAAAGTGACAGAACTCATGTCAAACTAGCTTAGATCAAAAAAGGAATCCATTATTTCCTCTGACTAGGATGTTCAGGGGGTAGAACTATCTGTTATATCTGTGGGATTTTACTTGATGAAGGTGACTGAGTGACGACATGCAGAGGCCAATACCATTGAAAGAAGAGTTTATTACTTATATTCCCCAAGAGAAGCGGGTATGCCATGCCACACAGGGCCACATGGGGAAGCACCAGGTGTGCCGGGAGGCAGAAAAGAGTGAGGGGGAAGACGTAGACCACAGCCTTTATTGGGGTTTCTGCAGGAAAGTCAAGGCAGGGCAGTGTAAACAGCTTAGGACTGGCTAGTTTGAATAATTCCAGTGGGCTTTGGGGCATAGTGGCTGTTCCTAATTATCTGATATGTGGCCCTGGGTTGATTTAGATCAGGGGAGATAGTGGCTTGGTGTGTGAGAGCTAGATAAAGGAGATGATTTTAGAGTATGGGCTTTGGATCTCAGGGGAGATGTAAACAACTTCAGCCATTAGTTTGACCCTGTGACTAATGGATGCCAATTAGACAAATACAGAATCTAAGAAAATACAGAACAAGAATAGGCTTCAGCAGGAATGGATCTGGAGCTGTGCTGTCAATAAAACAGCCACTAGTCACATGTGGCTATCGAACACTTTAAATGTGGCTAGTGCAAATTGAAATGTGATGTAAGTGTAAAACACATGCTGACATAGTATAAAAGAGAAAACTGTCTCATTAATGATCTCTTACATTGATTGTTGAAATAATCTTTTGGAAATATTGGATTAAATAAAATACAGCATGAAGTTAATTTCCTTTTACTTTTCTAAACATGAACACTAGAAACTTAAAATTGCACGTACAACTTGCATTTGTGTCTCACATTATATTTCTACTGGGCAGCATTGATCAGGATCAAATGATGTTCTCTCTCTCTTTTCTCTCTCTCTCTCTCTCGCCATAATTCGACTCTGCTCTCTTTTTACATGTTTGGAGTTTATTCTCTCCTGCTACAAAGTGTCTTCCTCTGTGTGTCCAAGGAAGATGGCTGCTGGTGGCTTACAGAATTCCTGCCACCTAAGGCCATCCAAAATGAAAATTCTTTCTTCCATTGTTCATGTATCAGTCTCAGGGAAAGATGCTCTTTGGCCCTGCTGATGTTATATTCCAATCTCCTTGGACAAATCACTATTGTCAGGAAAATGGGTTCCTGTCGTTATTCATGAATTGCGTGCCCATCTAACTAGGGGTGGAGTGTCCACATGGCTTGGGAGATGGGCAGTGCCTCATAGAATGACAATAACTCATAGTTAGTAATTGTATTTTTATTATGCTTCCCAGATGATTCTGATGCACAGTAAGGTTTGTAACACACCAGACTATGGAAGTAAAATCCGAAGGTGTTAGTGTGGTATTAATGTGGTAGATTAGGCCTTCTCTAGTCTTGTTTCATCCTAACTTTTTAAACTCGTGTTTTATCCCTCCTTCCCTTTCTCTGCTATATGTCAACACTGTATTATTTGCTCATTTAAAATTTCCTGAAGCTCCCTGAGTACTCTATGCTGAAAAAATTATTATAGAGAATTTCAAATACACAAAAGTAGAAGAGAATAGTATAATGCCACCTCCATATACCATCACCCAGCTTCAACAATTATTAATGAATGACCAATCTTGTTCCAGCCATCCCTCTACTACTCTTCCCAATGGATTAGTTTGAAGTAAATCTCAAACAGTGTATTACTTAATCTGTGAATATTTCAACAAGTATATCTATCAATTAAGGAATCTTTAAAAATAGATAACCAGCGGGGCCGGCCCGGTGGCGCAAGCGGTTAAGTGTGCGCGTGCTCTGCTGTGGTGGCCCGGGGTTCGCCGGTTCGGATCCCAGGTGCGCACCGAGGCACTGCTTGGCAAGCCATGCTGTGGTGGCGTCCCATATAAAGTGGAGGAAGATGGGCACAGATGTTAGCCCAGGGCCAGTCTTCCTCAGCAAAAAGAGGAGGATTGGCAGATGTTAGCTCAGGGCTGATCTTCCTCAAAAAAAAAAAAAATAGATAACCACCATACCTAAAAAAAACAATAGTTCCTTATTATCATCAAATAGCTAGTAGATATTCAAATTTCCATGATTGTTAGAGCTGGTTTCTGGTAAGTCTCTTAGATTTCTTTTAACTCATTGGCTCCCCCACCCTCTATTTTTTTTTGCTGGGAAAGACTCGCCCTGAGACAACATCTGTTGCCAATCTTCCTCTCTTTTTTTTTCCTCCATAAAGCCCCAGTACATAGTTGTAAGTCCTTCTAGCTCTTCTGTGTGAGCCACCGCCACGACACGGCTACCGACAAAGGAGTGGTGTGGTTCCGTGCCCAGGAACTGAACCCGGGCCGCTGAAGCGGAGCATGCCAAACTTTAACCACTAGGCCATCAGGGCTGACTCCCCACCCACTTTTTTTAACCTTGCCATTTATTTATTGAAGCAATTGGGTATTTTGCCTTGTAGAGTTATCCATATTTAAATTTTGCTGGTGGCAACCTTAAGGTGTTGTTTAGCAAGTTTGTCTGTCTCCTGAATTTCCTGTAAACTAGTAGTTAGATTTAGAGCAGTGACAGCCAATAAAAATATAACACAAACCACAAAGGTAATTTAAAATTTTCTAGTAGCTACATTAAAAAAGTAAAAAGCAAAAGATGAAATGAATTTTAATAATATATTTTATTTAACCTACATAACCAAAATATAAAAAATTTCAACATGCAATATATATAAAAGATCATTAATGAAATATCTTACATTCTTTTTCATATTAAGTCTTAGAAATCCAGCATATATTTTACACTTATTGTGTAACTAAATTCAGACTAGCAACACTTTAAGTGCTTAATAGCCACTTGTGGCTAGTGGTGATTGTTTTGGACAACATAGCTCTAGAGGTTTCATCTAAGTTAGTTCAATTTTGGAAAGAATACTTTGTAGGTGTACTTCCATCAAAAGCACTTGGTGATACCACTTCACCCCACTAGGATGGCCAAACAAACAAGCAAACAAAGACTGGAAAATAACAGGGTCGGCCTGGTGGCATAGTGGTTAAGTTTGCACGTTCCACTTCAGCAGCACAGGGTTTGCAGGTTCGGATCCCGGGCGTGGACATACACACCACTTATCAAGCCATGCTGTGGCAGGTGTCCCACATATAAAAAAAAAAAGTGGAGGAAGATGGGTACGGATGTTAGCCCAGGGCCAATCTTCCTCAGCAAAAAGAGGAGGATTGGCAATGGATATTAGCTCAGGGCTGATCATCCTCACCGAAAAAAAAAAAAAAAAACCTGGGAAAATAACAGGTGTTAACAAGAATGTGGGGAAATTGGAACCTTATACATTGCTGGTGGGAAAGTAGAATGGTGCAGCAGCTGTGAAAAACAGTTTGGCAGTTCTTCAATAAGTTAAACATAGAACCATCATATGACCCTGCAATTCTACTCCTAGGTATATACCCTAAAGAATTGAAAGCAGATGTTCAAACAAAAACTTGGGGGCCAGCCTGGTGGTGTAGTGGTTAAGTTCGCACGCTCCACTTTGGCAGCCTGGGGTTCACAGATTCAAATCCCAGGTACAGACCTACACACCGCTCATCAAGCCATGTGTGGCGGCATCCCAGATACAAAATAGAAGATGGGCACAGATGTTAGCTCAGAGTTAATATTCCTCAGCAAAAAGAGGAGGATTGCCAACAGATGTTAGCTCAGAGCCAATCTTCCCCACAGAACAAAAACAAAAACTTGTACATGAATGTTCATAGTAGTATTATTCACAATAACCAAAAGATAGAAACAACCCAAATGTCTATCAAAATGATAAATAGAGTAGAGAAAATGTGGCATATCCATACAATGGAATATTATTCGGCCATAAAAAAGAATAAAGGACAGACATATGGTACAACATGGTTGAATCTTGAAAACATGCTAAGTAAAAGAAGCCAGACATAAAAGGCCACATATTGTATGATGATTCCATTTACATGAAATGTCCAGAATAGCCAGATCCATAGAGACAGAAAGCAGGTTGGCAGTTGCCATGGGCTGGAGGAAGGGGAAGAGAAGTAACTGCTTAATGGGTATGGGGTTTCCTTTTGGGGTGATGAAAATATTCTAGAACTAGATAGTGGTGATGGTTGCACAACACTGTGAATGCACTAAATGCCACTGAATTATACACTTTAAAATAGTTAAAAAGGAGGGGCCGGCCCGGTGGCGCAAGTGGTTAAGTGTGCGCACTCCGCTTGTCAAGCCATGCTGTGGCCGTGTCCCATATAAAGTGGAAGAAGATGGGTACAGATGTTAGCCCAGGGCCAGTCTTCCTCAGCAAAAAAAAAGAGGAGGATTGGCAGACGTTAGCACAGGGCTGACCTCCTCACAAAAAAAAAGAACAAAAAAAGGTGAATTTTATGTTATGTGATTTTACCACAATTTAAAAAAAAGCACTTGGTGTCTGATTGTCTCTCTTTTAGCAGCCATTAATGATCACTGCCCGGCTCTGTTATTACATCACGGGTTTGAAGTTACGAAATGGGGGTATCCCAAATCTATAATTCCTCCCTCATTTTTTAGCTGGAATACTTCCATCCAGAGAAAATTTCCCTTATCGACCACTTGGTTTTCCTGAGGTACAATTTGTACCCCCTCGTCTCCATGCTTCTGCGTGTGGCAGTCCATCAGCCTGGAATACCGTTCCTCCTCTCTGCCTGGCTAATTCCTAGTTTAGCCAGATCCTCATGATCTAGCTGAACTGTTACCATTGTGAAGCTCTACCATCTCATCACAGCACTTACCGCCCTTTATTGCAGTTTTTTGTTTCCTCTCTCTCCTCCACTGTTAGCTCATCAAGGGCAGGTTCTGTCTCCTATTCCAACAGAAAAGTGGGTGCTCAATAAACATCGGCGAAATGAAGGTGAGCTTGGTCATTGCAAGCCATGGGCAAAGGGTAAGTGTTAGCTACCTACTTTACATAAGTGTGCTGTGAAACTAATTTCCACAAATCTAGAAGCTTAAAACAAAACATTTGTTATCTCACAGTCCTGTGTGTCCTGAGTCTGGCATGGCTTAACTTGGTCCTCTGCCCAGGATCTCATCAGGCTGTAATCCAGGAGGCAGCTGGGCTGCATTCTAATCTGCAAGCTCAACTAGGGAAGACTTAATTTCCAAGATCATTTGGGTTGTTGGTAGAATTCATTTCCTTATGGTTGTATGACTGAGGTCTCTGTTTTCCTGCTGACTGGTCAGGGGCTACTCTTAGCTGCTAGAGGCTGCCCACAATTTCTTGCCACGTGGCTGTCTCCATAGGTCCTTTTGCAACAGGTCGGCTTACTTCTTTCAAGCCGGCAATGGAGAATGAATCTCTCTAGTGTGTGCCAGCAGGTCGGAACCTTATGTATACAATTGTAACTGGAATCACGTTTACCACATTCTACTGGTTGCAAGCAAGTCAAAGGTCCCACCCCCACCCACACAGCCTGTGAACACAGGGGCCATCCTGGAGCCTGTCCTCCACAATTAGCTGTGACTTATTGAGAGCCTACTGTGTGCCAGACACTATACTAGGCACTTTTCATTAATTATTTCACTCAATCCTCAGGCTATCCCATAAGATAAGTACAATGAGAGCTATTTTACAGATTTGGAAATTGAAGCTCAGAGCAATTGATGTTTGACTTGTTCAAGGTCCCACCACCAGTAAATGACAAATCTAGGGTTCAAACCCAAGTTTTTTTTTTTTTTTAGATGTTCTATTTTTTATTTTTATTTTCCCCTCAAAGCCCCAGTAGATAGTTGTATGTCATAGCTGCACATCCTTCTAGTTGCTGTATGTGGGACGCGGCCTCAGCATGGCCGGAGAAGCAGTGCATCGGTGCACGCCCGGGATCTGAACTCGGGCCGCAAGCAGCGGAGTGTGCGCACTTAACTGCTAAGCCACGGGGCTGGCCCCAAACCCAAGTTTAATCTTAAAATCACCTTCTACCCATCAAATTTCACTTTTTAAATAGTTTGTCCCAGAAAACTCTTAAAAAATTGTCCCCTCCTTTCTCTTTCTCAAGGGTAACAACAGAAATAGTAAATACACATTCTTTGCTTCTTGGATTCATATTTTTAAGCATAGTCAAAATGAGTTCTTCCTGCTAAGAGGGAATGTTCAGATAGGAGCTGGCCCTTCTAGGAAATGTTATGTTGCAGAATTAGGCAGAATGCCAATGCAGGGAATGAGTCCTGACCTGGGTTTTCTCAATGCCATCAGACAAGAAATAATAATACCTCATAGTTATATAGTGAGTTATCAATTGCCATTTTATTTTATTCTCAATGTCTCTGTGAGTCAGCCAGGGCAGGGATTTTATATATTTTGTATAGAGATTATTCTGTACATACAATTTTGTATTTTGGCTTAAAAACTTTATTATGTTATTGCATGAACATTTTCCCATATTCCGATAGCTTCTCCCTAAACACGATTTTAAATGGCTGCTATATATTCAATTTAATGGATATATCCTAGCTTACTAAAATGTTTCCCTAATTTTGGCTTCCCAGATTTATTCTTATTTTTCACTATTATAAAAAGGATTGTGATGAACATCTTTGATGGTCAAAAACGTTCTCACATATACAAAAACACACATGCTTAGGATAGAGTCCCAGAAAAGAGCTGGCAGATGACAACCTCAAGGCTCTTCGTGCATATAGAGATGTGATTGAAACCCCCCATGTTTCCGATGAGGAAACAGACTTAGGATGAGACTTGCCCAAAATCACGTGGCTCATAGATAGAGGCACAGCTGAGGCTTGGATCCAGGTCTCATGCTTTCTAGACTCATGTTCTTTCCTTACAATTAGCTCCTCACAGCTCCAGGGACCAGCCCCATTGGTCAACCCTGGCAGAATGTTAGAATTGCATAATCTCAGGCCTCACCCAAGACTTTGAGAATCAGAATCTGCATTTACCATGATCCAGAGATGCCTTCATGCTCATTAAGGTTTGAGAAGCATTGCTTACAACACATCCTCCTCTATAATCCTGTGAAGTGCTTTGACATGAAGCAAAACACCACTGGCTTTGATATTCCCAGTTTTTTTTTTTTTTGGTGAGGAAAATTAGCCCTGAGCTAATATCTGTTGCCAATCCTCCTCTTTTTGCTGAGGAAGATTGGCCCTGGGCTAACATCTGTGCCCATCTTCCTCTACTTTGTACGGGATGCTGCCACAGCATGGCTTGATAGGAGGTGTGTAGGTCCACGCCCGGGATCCGAACCTGTGAACCCCAGGCCACTGAAGCGGAGCACACGTAGTTAACCACAACACCACCGGGCTTGCCCCCTCTCTTTAGCTTTGAGATACTTCTTCAACATTTCCTTGTTTAAGGGCTGTATGCAGTGTGCCTCCCTCATGATGGGATTCATTCATTTCACTGTAAAACTTCAGAATCTTTAACTCGCATCCACATTATCACTGGATATGACCAAACACTCCTGCTCAGAATCATACAAATAGCACTTCAGAATAATTTTTGGCGGGCCGGCCCAGTGGCACAAGCAGTTAAGTGCACGTGCTCTGCTGCAGTGGTCTGGGGTTCGCTGGTTCGGATCCCGGGCGCGCACCAATGCACCGCCTGTCAAGCCATGCTGTGGCGGCGTCCCATATAAAGTAGAGGAAGATGGGCATGGATGTTAGCCCAGGGCCAGTCTTCCTCAGCAAAAAAAAAGAGGATTGGCAGATGTTAGCAGGGCTGATCTCCTCACACACACACACGCACAAAAGAATAATTTTTACTAAGAAAGTATCATGGTGAGGGAGAAAGAGCACTGTACCAGGAGTTCTGGTCCAGGTTCCACCATTAACAAGCTGAGTAACCTTGGAGAGCCATTGAATCATTCTTTATTGAAATAGCTACTGTGATGTGAACACTCTTTGTATATCATAGAGCACTGAACACATCTGTGGGAGCCTATATTTAGACATCATCTTCCTTGTGAGAGAAATGAAGGCGTTTAGACCAGATGATCCTTAGGGCAAATATTCAGAGGACCAATCCTTCTAAGGAAGCCTATTTTGGGTTGGATTCCACCTGTGTTCTCCAGGGATACAATGACAGAGAGATATGAGTCGGATCAGGATGGATAAGAGTGAGATCCTGGAGGAACTGATCTTCAAAGTTCCTTTCAAATCTAAAAACTTCTGATCTTATACCATTCCAATGTGGAAAAAAATCAGAATCCTAGCATCCGCTGGTCATTTTCTGTAGCTACCTGTGAGAGTAGCTATTCTATTCTTCAAGAATTTGGATTTATTTCAAATCCCATTTCTGGTATTAAAGTATTTCTTTTTGTATGTGATTCGATTAAGTTCATTTGCCTTAAGCACATTAAGCCATCAGAGACCAGGCACAGGTCTTCCCAATCAGATGTAATTACCAACCTCCCTGATCTCCGGTCCGTTTTCCTTTTTTCTCTCCACACATTACCTTTCTTAGAGGAAGGAAGTTAAAACCTTTATACAGTATCTCCGTTTTGTAACCACATTCCTCAAACTTAGAGTTGAACGTCATTATGACTAGATAAGCAGCCCTGATTCAGCTTCTTGGAAAACCAGATAGTTAAAGGAATTTATATGTCACATGCAGCAGATTTCAAAAAATGGTCAATAGGGGCTGGCCCGGTGGTGCAGCGGTCTGCTGTGGTGGCCTAGGTTCTCATGTTCGGATCCCGGGTGCACACCGACACACCGCTTGTCAAGCCATGCTGTGGCGGCATCCCATATAAAGTAGAGGAAGATGGGCACGGATGTTAGCCCAGGGCCAATCTTCCTCAGCAAAAAAACAGAGGATTGGCATCGGATGTTAGCTCAGGGCTAGTCTTCCTCACACACACACACAAAAAGGTTAACAGTGGCCATTTACCCTGATCATCACAGTAATATCCTCAGAAAAAGGAAACAGATTTTTGAGACTAAAATCCAAAACTTTTGTTTTGATGTATTACATAATCTATTTTCTTTTCTTTCTTTTTTTTTTGTGAGGAAGATCAGCCCTGAGCTAACATCCATGCCAATCCTCCTCTTTTTGCTGAGGAAGACTGGCCTTGAGCTAACATCCGTGCCCATCTTCCTCCACTTTATATGGGATGCTGCCACAGCATGGCCTGACAAGCGGTGCCTCGGTGCGCACCTGGGATCTGAACCCAGGCCGCCAGCAGCAGAGTGCACACACTTAACCATTACGCCACAGGGCCAGCCCCATTCTGTTTTTTTTAATCAAATTATTTATCTTTTTTTCTTAGAGCTCCTTTGATATGGGCAGGGGCATTAAATTGAGCTTTTTGTGTGTGTGTGGGAGGAAGATTGGCCCTGAGCTAACATCTGTGCCAGTCTTCCTCTATTTTGTTTGTGGGATGCCGGCACAGCATGGCTTGATGAGTGGTGTGTAGGTCTGCGCCTGGGATCTGAACCCCGAACCTGGGCCGCCGAAGCGGAGCACGAGAACTTAACCACTAGGCCACCAGCCCGGCCCCAAATTGAGCTTTTCAATACTGAGAGGTCAGTATTTCTAAAATCCTCAGGTTCCAAGGAGAAAAAAAAGGAACAGAATATTTCTATTACTTTCAACAGCAGAATATTTGCACGAGGATCTATTACTTCATGCCCCTTACTTAGGCAATGGTGGGAAATTAACCACTCATTCATTTCACGCATATTCAGTAGAAACCTATTATGTGTCAGACACACTTAGAGATCCCAGATGAAAGATCTGGTTTCTGCCCTCAAGCAGCTTAGAGTGGAATTGAGCATTGGGCACTAGGATAAGAGTATGCACAGGATTCTATGGAGATATCAAGGACAGACGATTCTTCCTAAGGGGTTGAAGAAAGCTCCTTGGAAGAGATGTCCCTTGGATTGAGGAGAAGATAGCCAGGGGAACAACGGAGTGAAGGCTGTTTCAAGAAGAGGGAACAGAAAATGCAGAAGGTAGAGCAAATGCAAAGGTGCAGAGGCAACTGGGAGCATGGGAATTAAACACGACTGGATCATGGCAGATATGCAGAAGACTGGGGAAGATGCAGAAGTGTGTGGAAAGATACAATGTAGCGCTTGCTGAAATAAATCAGACAGACTGAGCCAAAGCCTCCGCTGTCTAAAGATTTCAGTGCAGAGTTATTTCACAAGCACTTTAGAAATAGTACCTGGTAGGAGTGAACTTTAGTTTGGAGAAGATACCATATCAAGAAATCCATTGGCATTACCCCAAAGTGGAGCTTATATTTTTCCTTTTGCCTGGGTTTACCCTACCCCCCTCCCCCCTGCCTTTGAATGTAATTGCTTCATCTTTCTTTGGAAGAAAATAGTCTCAGCGCAGGCAGCGTTTGATGCCGTGCTCATTTGATCTGGTTGATTCAGGAAACAGATGCATCCTCTTGGTCTTGGTACAAATCATTGGGGTTTCTTTTTTTTGATTCCACCAAAGCCAGATCTGTGTCTCGATCAGCACAGAGGAAAAAAGTAATTACCGAAGTATTAGTGTGATTATTATTTCCTGATATGAACTGCTGCATTCTTTACTTGTATCTGGTTCTCTCCCCAGGCTGGGGATAGGAAATTTAAGAACAAACTCTTCTTGGACAAAGCCTATATTAATTATTTTTAACCTTGTTTGCATTGGAGAACTCTTTGAGAATTTAATGAGAAAGATAAACCCTCTCCTGAGAAAAATTCATATTTTCTCGCGGTTACAAAATGGAACACAGTTTCAAGATGTTAAAGAGTCCCTTGAGGAATCTGTAGACCTTTTTAAGATCCGTAGACGTCTGGTCTATAGTCAAAAATAAAATGGAAGAACTGCATTGAAATCGGATTGTGACAGTTGTCTGCTAATTCTGGCAGCTCTTTGGGTAGTCAGAATAAACCCGAATTGCATTGGCCACATGGTCGCTCAAAGCTCTGCTACAACACTGATTCAGTGGGTGGACTTCAGTTTCCCCAGTGTCCCCACCTCCCTGCCAACCCAAACACGAGAGAATGTCCCAGAGACAGAAGGAGGCAGAGCAGGAGATCACTCAAAACTTTTCATTTTCTAAAGTTAAGTCCCCAGCCTTGGAGTTAGAAGACCTAGTTTTCATCTTGGTGCTACCACTTTCTGATTATGTAATCTCGTCAAGTCATTCTAATTTTTCAACTATCAGTTTCCTCATCTGTAAAATGGGGATAATTGTAATACCCACCTCTCAGGGCTATTGTGAGGACTTAATGAGATAATGAGCATGAAAGCATTTACCAGACATCTGGCTCAAAGACCGGGCTTGACAAATGTTAACTGAAATTCAGCTCTCTCAGGGCAGAGTAAGACCTTTTAGAGAGCTTCAGTACTGAAAAACTTATGGGGGGGGACTTCCAGGTTCCTGTCTGGCATGTAAGGAGCTTAGAAATTGGCACTCTGTCCTATCAACAAATAAGAAGCCAAACAAACTGAAAAGTAACAACTTTTCTTAGCTACATCCAAAAAGTGAGGACACAGGGCAAACAGCTGCCCTCAAAATTGGAAGGAGAGATAAGTGGACACAAAGAATCACAACTTACAGGGGCAAAAACTGCCATGCCAGCCAATGGCAGGTAGGAAAACCTGAACTGTAACTGACAAATGGCTGGAGGCCCAGTGTGGACAACTCTGAGAGTTAAAAACTCCAGGGGGACTTGGTCACAGGGCAACTCACCCACTTTTGTGAGTTTTACCTCCAGGAGCTCTACTAATATTCCTTACAGTGAATATTGGAGAAAAATACTCATACTTCCAGTAGGTGGAGGAGAAAAGGAACCATTCTGAAATACGTCAGAATATCCTGTTCTTCTTAACAAGACTTGCCCACAGGAGAAACTATTTTACCAGAGCTTAAGCTACTGGGGTTTTGTCAGAGCCTAACCTACCTGGGGGAAGGGAAATACCCAACTCCAGCCCCTCTAAGCCATCCCATCCCACCTAAGGTGGTGGAAAAACTGAGATGTGCTGGTGAAGTTCACAGTCCAGGGCACAGGCTCACCAAAAGACTGAGATCTAATCATTGGACTATAGAACACTTTCCCTCGCCCCCACCTCACCATCACATTTCTAAAGGCCTATTTACTGCAGTTCCTTTTACTCAGTACACCATGTCCGCCTTTCAAAAAAAATTTACGAGCGTACTAAAAGGCAAAAAACAGAGTTTGAAGAGACTGAACAAGCATCAGAACCGGAGGCAGATATGGTAGGAATGTTGGAATTATCAGACCAGGAATTTTTTAAAACTATGATTAATATACCAAGGGTTTTAGTGGAGAAAGTAGACAACAGGCGAGAACAGATGGATAACATAAACAGAAAGATGGAAATTCTAAGAATGAAAAAGAAATGCCACAGATGAAAAACAATGTAATAGAAATGAAGAATGCCTTTGATGGGCTCACTAGTAGACTGGACTTGGTGGAGGAAAGACTCTCTGAGCTTAAGGATGTGACAACAGAATCTCCAAAACTGAAAATCAAAGAGAAAAAGAGACTGAAAAAACCAGACAAGACTATCCAAGAACTGTGGACAATTATAAACGGTGTAACATACACGAAATGGGAATATCAGAAGGAAAAGAAAGAGAGAAAGGAACAGAAGCAATATTTGAAACAACAGGGACTGAGAATGTCTCCAAAATTAATGTCAGACACCAAATCACAGATCCAGGAAGCTCAGAGAACACCAGGTAGGATAAATGCCAAAAAAACTACACCTAAGGATATCATATTCGAACTTCAGAAAATCAAAGATAAAGAAAACATCTTGAAAGAAGCCAGTGGGAAAAAAATACCTTACCTAAAGAGGAACAGAGATAAGAATTATAACTGGCTTCTCCTCAGACACCATGCAAACAAGAAGAGTCGACTGAAATATTTAAAGTGTTGAGAGAAAAAACTCACCAACCTAGAATTCTGTATCCTGCAAAATTATCCCTCAAAAGTTAAGGAGAAATAAAGACTTTCTCACACAAACAAAAATTGAGAAAATTTGTTGCTAGTAGATCTGTCTTGCAAAAAATTTTAAAAGAAGTTCTTCATAGGGCCGGCTCCGTGGCTTAGTGGTTAAGTGCGCGCGCTCTGATGCTGGCGGCCCGGGTTCGGATCCCGGGCGCGCCCCGAGGCACCACTTCTCCGTCCAACGCGAGGCCGAGTCCCACGTATAGCAACTAGAAGGATGTGAACCTATGACATACAACTATCTACTGGGGCTTTGGGGGGAAAAAAATGAATAAATAAAATCTTTAAAAAAAAAAAAAAAAGAAGTTCTTCATAGAGAAGGAAAATGATATAGGTCAGAATCTTAGATCTATACAAAGAAAGAAAAAGCACTGGAGAATGAAAAGTGAAGGTAAAAATACAAACTTTTATTTTTCTTATTCTTAATTGATAAACAGATAATAGTTTGTTTAAAATAATAGCAACAACTGGGCCGGCCCCGTGGCTTAGTGGTTAAGTGAGCGCGCTCCACTGCTGGCGACCCGGGTTCGGCTCCCGGGCTCGCACCGACGCGCTGCTTCTCTGGCCATGCTGAGGCTGCGTCCCACATACAGCAACTAGAAGGATGTGCAGCTACGACACACAACTATCTACTGGGGCTTTGGGGGGAAAAAAAAAAAAAATAGCAACAGGGCCGGCCCCGTGGCTTGGCGGTTGGGTGCTCGCGCTCCGCTGCTGGCGGCCCGGGTTCGGATCCCGGGCGCGCACCGACGCACCGCTTCTCCGGCCATGCTGAGGCCGCGTCCCACATACAGCAGCTAGAAGGATGTGCAGCTGTGACATGCAACTATCTACTGGGGCTTTGGGGGAAAAATAAATAAAATAAAATTATAAAATAATAGCAACAATGTATTTGATTGTGTATCCTTATGTATGTATATATTCTTATGTATAAGTGAAATGAATTATAGCAATGATACAAGAGGTGAGAAGGAGAAATTAGGAATACTTTGTTATTATAAGGGACTTGCACTACCTCTGAAGTGGTATAGTGTTATTTGAAAGTGGACTTGGGGCCTGCCCTGTGGCATAGTGGTTAAGTGAGCATGCTCTGCTGCTGGCGGCATGGGTTTGGATCCTGGGTGCGCACCGACGCACTGCTTGTCAGCCCACGCTGTGGCGGTGTCCCACATAAAGTGGAGGAAGATGGGCACAGATGTTAGCTCAGGGCCAGTCCTCCTCGGCAAAAAGAGGAGGATTGGCATGGATGTTAGCTCAGGGCTGATCTTCCTCACAAAAAAAAAAAAGAAAGAAAAGGCTATATATTGTATGATTCCAACTATGTGACATTCTGGAAAAGGCAAAACTATGGAGACAGTAAAAAGATTGTTGGTTGCCAGGGGTTGGGGCATGGGGAGAGGTGAATACAGGATTTTTAAGGTAGTGAAATTATTCTGTACAATACTACAATGGTGGATACCCTTCATTGTAAATCTGTCCAAAGCTGTAGAATGTACAACACAGAGTGAACTCTAAAGTAAACTACAGACTGTGGGTGATAATGATGTGTCAATACAGGTTCATAGATCATAAAAAATGTACCACTTTGTTGCGGGGATGTTGATAGCGGGCAGATTGTGCTTATGTGAGGACAGGGGGTGTATGGGAAATCTCTGTACTTTCCACTCAATTGTGCTGTGAACCTAAAACTGCTCTAAAAAATAAAGTTTATTAATTAAAGAAAAAGGCAAAAAACATCGTGGTGCACCTCCACTCCCAGAAGTAATTCAAACTAAGACCAAGATATAATAAATAAACCTAAGGGAAAATACTATCTTTTGTACACTTAAAAAAAAAAACAAACTCTTTTTTCTCTTTCTTTCACGTGTATGTGTGTGTGTGTGTGTGAGTGTGTGTGTGTCTGCCTCACTGGTGTTCTAGGAACATGCTTCATCTTCTAACTGGGTACCCAGCACTGAGTCCTCAAATACATAAGTCATAACCAAGGTCATACAAGGAAGTCAGGAAGGAAGAGTCCCTTGGTGGGTGTGGGCATCGTAGTCAGGTTCACAGGCATGAGAAGGGTTTCCTCTAGGGTTCGTCATCAGGATTCCTGCCCAGGGACCACACTCCTGGCCAGGTTGCCCCTGCCCTCTCCCTGCCTCCTCTCACTGGCTGCACCAGCAAATGGAAAGGGTTCATACAACCCCGTGTAGCCCGCACTTGAATGTGTTGCTCACCTCAGGTCTCAAATGCCTTTTCTCTTTCTAAAGCAGAAGAGAAATTTCACCTGGGCAGTCAGCTCTAGCGACCACAGAACTTTCATTTCCTTTTTATTGTAGGAAGAAAGTTCTGAACACTATTATTTCACCAAGAGAAAGTAGACGCTGGGTGGTGAGTAGAGGCTGGGTGGGGGCTTGGTTCACACCTGTGGTTCCTAACCAGCAAATCATTGGAATCACCTGGGGGAACTTATTATGATGTAGATTCTTAGGCTTCACCCCAAATGGATGGGCATGGAGGGCAGGCGTCTGTAATTTCTCTCTCTCTCTCTTTTTTGTTTTTTTTCAGTTTTAAATCATTACTTTTTTTTCTTCCAATTTTATTGAGATATAATTGACATACAGCACTATAGAAGTTTAGGATGTACAGCATAATGATTTGACTTACGTATATTGTGAAATGGTTACCACGATAGGTTTACTTAACATCCATCATCTCATACAGATACAAATATATATATATATATTTTTTTCCTTGTGACGAGAACTCTCAGGATTTACTCTTACCAACCTTCATATATGTCATACAGCAGTCCTAAGTATAGTCATCTTGTTGTACATTACATCCCTAGGACTTATTTATCTTATAACTGGAAGTTCGTACCTTTTGAGCATCTTCATCTGAACCCCTCCCCTGCCTCTGGTAACCACAAATCCGATCTCTTTTTCTGCGATTTTTAAAGAAATTTTTTTAGATTCCACATATAAGTGAGATCATGCAGTATTTGTCTTTCTCTGTCTGACTTACTTCACTTAGGATAATGCCCTCAAGGTCCATCCACATTGTTGCACATGGCAGGATTTCCTCATTTTTTTATGGCTGAATAAGGAGTGCTCCTCAAGGGATTCTGAAGACCCTCTAGGCTTGGGAACCACTGGCACAGAGAAATAAAGGTACTTGCCCCTATCTGCCCAAGCACATTCAGTCTTCCCTAAACTGGCCATGTGTTTTCATGCCTCATCATCTTTGATCACATCTCCCTCTTGCTGCTCCCTCCCATAATATTCAAACATAACTTTATTATGTCACTTACATGATATCATGTGTGTTCCCATATTTCTTTCCTTGAGGAAAGATGAGCTCCTTAAGTGCAGAGAGCATGTCTCACTCATCTCTGAGTTTCCTGCACACGGGGTTGCCACATAGAGTTGAGCAGGTTATTCAAAGGAGCTTAGCGTGAGGGGTAAGTGGGGCTGGAAGTGGCACTGAAATCTAGCCTGACTCACCAAGCCATAAGCCCTGCTTTTGACTTCCAAACGTCTAGAGGAGAGGTGCCTCTTCTAATAGAATGAAGGTGCTGTATGGACTAGCGCTGATCCTGTCCGCACCTAGCATAACAATAGTACTACAAAGGCTAATGTTTACTGAGCATCTATTTCAAGAAGGCATGGATTTTAGTATTTTTTGTTAGAAGGTAGGTGATTAAATAGTATCTGCTAAAAGGAATTGAAAGCCTTCTTCCTCATCTCTCTCTCTCATCATCTTCTCATTCTGCAAGGCTCAGCCAAATAGTCCTTCTGCTAGGTGAAGACTTCTTCCAGCTTCCTCCTTGGAAACTCAGCAACAGCTGGTTTATATCTCAAGAATAGTACTTTCCGCGGCCTGACTTACACGGGAGTTGGTTTCCCCCACTGCTCTGTGAGCCCCTCATAGGCAGGGGCCACGTTACTCAGTCCTCTAGATCCTGGGTCTCTAGGCATTCTAATGAAAGTTTATTAAATGAACTAACACCCCAACCCCAAGTGGCCCTTTAGACTCTGGGTTTCACCTGATCCAGTAGAGCTGCAGTAGCTTTCTCCCTATCACCTGAAACTGGAAGCAAACTTTCAGAAATTAGTGTTAATTCAATTCATTATACACATGTATGAATATGTGTATATACTATATATGTATGTATATACATGTATATATACGTGTATCCATACACATATATATTAACATCAGGTTTGTGGGCAGCATGGAGCCAAGTTAAGCAGATGATTGGCAGACAATTCTGCTGATGATATTTGAGAGTGTGCAATGCTGGGATACAACTCTGTTCAAGAGTATCTGCATTTTGGACCCACTGATGCAGTAGACAGTTCTGGGGTTGCCCACATCTGAGATTTTAAAATAAGCCCTGCTCTGGGTTAATCTTTCTCCCTTTTTACAGGAGGGAGGTACAGAAGAGGGGATGACTCCCATAACTGCAGAAGTTCCTCCTCATTGACCTACGTGGATCCTGAGATGTACAAATAATGTGGGACATGCTAATGGGAAGTGAAATACACCCAATTATGGTTAAACTCGGGACGTTGTTAAGAAAGATCAGTGCCCACTTTCGGCACAGTTTTATTGATTAGATTACTCAGATTGAGGCATCAGGGCCTCTGGAAGTCAAAAGAAGCTCAGAATTCTTCTAGTTTTTTTTAGCTCTTGATAAATGAAAATATGAAGAAGGTCTAAAGCAGTGTGATAGAAATTGTGGTATATTTCGAACGTTTGCATTTAACAAATTTGTATTTTTACCAAAAAAATGTAGTTTTACACACGTTATTTACAAATTATAACAACGTTCTAAAGCAATATTAACTCAAAGTAGATTCTAAGTGACATGGTCCAGTCTCAAGTGTAATTCTGCCAGTGTAGCACAGTGACTCCAGGTGTAAGTTCTTTCGTAGATGATGCCGAAAGCTTGAGTTTGAGGTCTTCATCAATCTGAGGTCTGGATTAAATGCCTCTCATCTCGTTCCCCAACCATACTAGGTTTACCTAGCATCAAAGAGAGAATTTACGGCCTGCTGTAGGACCTGTTCATTGAATTAATGGGAGCTGAGGGTGTTAGATGTAGAGACTTTCACTGATGGAATCAGATTGTTGATAGGGCGTCAAAAAGGGCACACTGGGGAGGCCGGCCTGGTGGCATAGTGGTTAAGTTCATGTGCTCTGTAGCTGAGGGTTTGCAGGTTCAGATCCTGGGCACGGACTTGTGCACTACTCATCCAGCCATGCTATGGCAGCATCCCACATACAAAATAGAGGAAGATGGGCACAGATGTTAGCAGGGCTAATCTTCCTCAGCAAAAAGAGGAAGACTGGCAATGAGTGTTAGCTGAGGGCTGATCTTCCTCACACACACAGAATAAAAGGGTGCATTGGGTAGGGAAGCATGGGCTGTGTGACTGGAAGCCCTGACCATTCAAATTTGCAAATTTGCTTGGTCTTCCACTGGAACTGCAAGGACAGAGAACTTATTTCAAAGTCAGGCACAGTTGGGAAAGCACAGGATTCGTTTTAGAGAGTCATTTTGACTTTTGGACCAGGTGCCTTCTTGGGTAGCCTTTTCTTGAGTTAGATGTTACATACAGTGAATGGAATGTGCTGTGGCTATAGGACAGAGTTAATATGGCCAGTTTTCCAGCAAATCAAGCCTTTGTTTATGCACATTCTTCCCTTGTTTGGATATGAAGTCATATGCTTTTCTGGAGCCCTCTTTAAATCGTACCGGAAGAGGTGGAGACACATGGCAAAATTTGAGATCAAACAAAAGAAGAAAAGCCCTATGACAGAATTTATGGAACTGTAATCTTTGATAGCCCCAGATTGAACCCTGATCCTGGTCTCAGACTGACCCGTGACTTCGGCCAAAGATAGCAATCAAGGAGAAGACAAGTTAAGTTTATACTGTGGACCAGGGGTCAGCAAACTTCTTCTTCTTTTTTTTTTTTATAATTTTTATTTATGTATTTTTTTCCCCAAAGCCCCAGTAGATAGTTGTATGTCATAGCTGCACATCCTTCTAGTTGCTGTATGTGGGGCGCGGCCTCAGCATGGCCGGAGAAGCGGTGCGTCGGTGCGCGCCCGGGATCCGAACCTGGGCCGCCAGCAGCGGAGCACACGCACTTAACCGCTAAGCCACGGGGCCGGCCCAGCAAACTTCTTCTATAAATGGCCAGAAATAGTATTTGAGGCTTCGTGGGCCTTACAGGCTCCATTACAACTATTCAGCTCTGCTACTGTAGCATGAAAGCAACCATAGACAATACGTAAATGAATGAGTGTGGCTGTGTTCCAATTAAACTTTATTTACAAAACAGGGGGCAGCAGATTTGGCCCACAGGCTATAGTTTTCTAACTCTGACTCTGGAGTGCCACAAGCAGAAATCTGCATCTTCAAGAAATACCAAGTCGAAAATATGACTGAAGAGTACTCGACTCCATAAAAGGTACCTCCCAATTAAGTGGGCTTAGATCTCAGATCTATTAAAAAGTTGTGGGACTTTGGGGAAAACACATCTCTCTCATCTCAGGTTTCTCAACATTTGTCATACAGATATTATAAAACCTGCTCTGCATACCCTAGGATTATTGTGATGCTCAAATGAACTATAATGCATCAATAGAAAGAAGCTCTTATTAACGCTATTATGGAATTACAGGAACACCTTGTGAGTTAAAGATTAAAGCTCCTTAATGGAAGAGATAGTGCTTATTCACCATTGAATCTTTAGCACCTGCCACATATTGGCACTCAGAATAAATTTATTGACTTTATAAATGACATAGATAAAATATTTCCTTCTTTCAAATCAGCACGATACTATGTGAATAGGTTGGAGCAATAGATGCCCACAGTGAAATGATCTGAAAAAAGGACGTGGGCTATTTAATTTTTGGAGTTTAGCTACATTTGGGGAGTGTTTCTGGAGCAATTTGCCTAAACCACTTTGGACATGCAGAGAAGGGCTCCCACCAGGGCATTATATACACATTTCTAACTCCACTCAGATATACTGGAAGTGTTCCATAACTGAGGGAGGGTTTTCCCTCGGGCCTTTAAAAATTTCTCATCAGATGTATCCTCATCGCAAGAGAATCCTAAGCCATCTGACTGAGTACCCTGCGACAGCCACTTGCTTCAACTCCGTGTCCCATGGTTGGACACGACCATGAGCACAAACTCCTCAGACTCGTGATACCCAAGTTGAGGGTTTGATTGCTGGTTTACAGATGTGTCATTGCCAAAATAAAGGCTAAAGATAACAATCTATTATGAATACTCCTAATGCCAATAAAAAGAAAATGAAGCAAAAACCTTAGTTATGGCTATATCCTAAGTCAAGTGGAATAGACCCATTTGTCTTTCCATTTTGGTGGCAGCAGTAAACAGTGGAAAGACACGAGCTTTGAAGCCAGCCAGACCTGAGTTAAAATCATGACCATAGCATGTTAGAGAACCATGGGCATGCAGGGTTTACTTAATCTCAGTCTTATATTTCAAGGCTGTTGTGAAAATAAAATGAATCATTGTAAAAGAAAGTATCTAGCACAGTGCTGCTGGGACCTACTCTTGGGTGGGAGTGTGGGAACGTTCTGAGAGGTGGGGGTTTTTGTGGGCTGAGTAGCCTCGCCCATAGAGGTCTACTACAATGGCCTCCTTCCAGGGCTTTGCCTTCTGCACATCATGCTTTGGGTCAATGAGACCACTCTTGGCTGAGAGTAGATGAAAACCATTCCTGGTCAGGGTACGATGTGGGGGAAAGGCTCCTGGATAATCTTGAAAGGAGTCACTGAAAGACTAATGGGCAGGGAGAGAGGCCCTGAGTGACCATCCCAGGGGATGGAGCCACCACTAATGACTCTTGTTCATTCCCCATTAACACTTCCTTCCGTTAGCTCGTATAATAAGGATTTGTCTGCATCGAATGTAATGCAGTTGCCTTTGATGGCAATTTGAGAGTATGGTGTACTCATCAGGAGAGTAGGCTTTAGAATTATACTATCTATTGAGCAAGTTAGTTGGCTTCTCTGAGTCTCAACTTCCTTATTCCTGAGGGTAACAGTATTCATTCTTTACTCTCTGTGTCTTTTCCTTGCATTGTGGCTTCTGCCTCCTCATCACTGCAGCTCACTCATGCCCTTCAAGGTTAATCACGAGGTCTTTGGGTAGAGCTGTTCATTTCAGACCCCCTCAGAAGCTGCCGGCCAGCCTATAGTTGCCTGCCTTTGGGTCAGGTGCCCACCCCAGGTCTAATCAGCGTGGCCAGCAGGGAGACAGGGTGGATATGATCACATAAAGTAACTCAGAGCTGGCTGCTTAGCCAGGGACTGTGGATAGGGCCATTTCTCGTTCCCCCATTCCAGACTAGGAGATTGTGGGTGTGATGTGTACCATGACTGATGGCCAGGGCACAGAGATAAGACATAAAGCTTTAATGCAAGGTAGACAGTAGTAACTGCAATAAAAGAAATACTGACTGGGGCCGGCCCGGTGGTGCAAGCGGTTAAGTGCGCGCGCTCCGCTGCGGCAGCCCGGGGTTCGCTGGTTCAGATCCCGGGCGCGCACGGACGCACCACTTGGCAAGCCATGCTGTGGCGGCGTCCCATATAAAGTGGAGGAAGATGGGCATGGATGTTAGCCCAGGGCCAGTCTTCCTCAGCAAAAAAAAGAGGAGGAGGATTGGCAGATGTTAGCACAGGGCTGATCTCCTCACAAAAAAAAAAAAAAAAAAAAGAAATGCTGATAAAGAGCTTTACAAGCTCAGATGAGAAGGAACTTGCTTTCTAGCTTTCTAGCTAGGGGAGTAAGGCAAAAGCTCCATGGAGGAAAGGGCCTCCAGAGCATCTACTACCCTGGGTCAGCCAGGGCTCATCCCTGGACTTGAAGGCGGGGGTCAGTCCTACCCAAACCTCACGACTGGGAAATTCAGGGAGTTCCTAAATCAGCTTATCCTATCCCCCAGCCAGAAGCATTGACTCAAGGATGGCTGTATGACAAGTCAGGCCAGTCAGGGACAATGAGATCTACCAGGAAACAGACGGTCCTCTTCTCTGCTGAATTTGAATGTGGAAACACACAGCCTTACAGGCCACTGGCAGCTATCTTACAAAGACAAGGGGAGAGATTTCTGGGAATGGAACCCTCACTGAGGGACCAGAGCTGGGAGATAGAGAGAGAGAGAGAAACTGGGCTCTGGAGTCATCATTTTGGGAAAATATAAGGATAGAGGGATATAGGGAAAAACACAATTTGCTGGGAGCACTGGAGCAGGGGTGTTAATATTGGAAAGAAGATTAGGAAGAGGTAGTTGAGGGTCTGGAATGGGGGATGTTAAAAAACAAAATTCAGATGAGTAAATCTGATGATTTAATTGGCTTTATTCAAGGATTCATGAATTGGGCAGCATCCCATCTAGAAATAGAAAGGAGCTTTGAGGAGTTATACAAAATGGAAGGCTTTTATAGACAGAAAGAGAGTGGGACAAGGAAGATAAAAGAGCGGATTATTTCAGGCAAGGTTATCTTTTCTTAGGGGAAGGCAGGAGGTCTTCTCAGGCAGATCACCTCACTAGTGCTGACCAGGAAATTCCAGACTGATCAGTTTAAAGTTCCACTCCTGGGAGAGGCCAAAACTGCGATTAGGTTAGGTATTAAGTCTTGGTGGGGCTTAGCATAAGTGACTCCATTTTGGGCTTGTTGTTTCTTTTTAGCAGGGACAAGAGGCTTTTATCTATAGGCAATAGAAAGCTATTAAAAGTATTTCAGTACTGCGATATGAGCAGTGTTGTGGATAAATTAATCATCAATGTGAGCAAAACAGATTGGAATGGAGAGAGGCTGCAGATGGGGAGACCATTGGGAGTTTACTGCAATAATCAGAAGACCTGAGCTAGAGCAACTGCAGTGGGGCTGCAAAGAGGAGAAGGATGTGGAAAAATAAGACCACAGAATCAAGATTTTGTCATTTACTAAAGGCTGCAGGAAGGAAGGAAGGAGGGTGCCTACAAGCAAGCCAAGGCTGGAAGACTACCACACCTCAAGTACTTGGATCGCTCTTCTAGGCCAGTAGTTCATCACCATAAAAGATGAATGGAAAAGATTAGGCAACAGATTAGATAAAAGATTTTCTTTAGGTACACTGTCACAATGGAAATAGATCATTTTGAAATTTTACAACATTGCAAAACAGCCTGTGGTATTGACTCATGAGCCATACTGTCAGCAAACTTCAGGAGCTATTTATAGAGCGCTGGCAAAATAGTTTCGAAAGAGGTGGCATAAAATAGACATATCAGTTTGTTGAGATTTGAACTTTTTCTCTAACTAGCTGTGTGACTCTGAGTAAACCACCCTCTCTGAGCCACAGTTTCCTCAACTGTAAAAAAGGGAAGGATAGAGCTTCTTCCTGGGGTTGTGGTCCTCACCTCACCATCTCACAGGAAAACCTCTTGCCAGTTCCTAATAAATAAAGGGTAAACAGTAAACAAAAAGTGAAATAAGTAAAAATATTAAAAATAATAAATAAAAGGTAAATATATTTCAAACCTCCCTCCTTTCCTTTCTCCCTTTTTTTCTTCTTTTCTGAGTATGCTTTGTGTTTGCAGGCTGCCTTTCCAAGGTACTGTTTGTGCTGCCACACCTTGTTGATAGGTTTCATGTAGCTTTTGTGGTTGTCAGTCTTCTAGAGCTTAGTACCCTCTGCATTACAGAATCAGGCTGCCCTTCCTTGCCCTGTATTCTATACCCGAGGAATAACTAACACACAGTATCTTATTATGATGATTTGCTTAAGGAGCTAAAAACTATCCTTCACTTATAGTAGTGAGGGGGTGGGAAAAGTGGTGCTCTGCAGCAAGGGATTGTGGGTGTGGCAAGCACTGTGATTGACATGATGGTGCTCCACAGCAAGGGGCTGTGGGCGAGGCAAGTACTGTGATTGACATGCTGGTGCTCCACAGTGAGGGGCTGTGGGCGTGGCAAGCACTATGATTGACATGTTGGTGCTCCACAGCAAGGGGTTGTGGGTGTGGCAAACACGGTGATTGACATGTCTAGAGCAGGGGGGAAAATATGGACGGCTAAAGTGCGAGGGAAAGCGATGAGGGCCGCAGAAGGCGCATAGATGAAGCACCATGGCTAGGGGAGAGCCACTATTATGGATCCAGTGTCATAGATCTGTCACAGCTCCCCATTTCCCCTCCAGCACCATTTATTGAGTGCTTACTGTGTGCTAAGTGTTTATACTATGTCGTTCAATTTTTGAAATAACCCTATGAGATAGATGAAGCATCATTATCATGCTCATTTGACAGGTGAGGAAACTGAAGCTTAGGTCACTTGTCCAAGTTCACAAAGACAACTAGTAAGTGACAGAGCAAGGACTTGAACCTGGCTTTACTGATTCTAGAACCCAGGGTTTTGACTATTTTCCCAGATTGCCTGTGCTGAGATTTGCTGGGAAGCTCTCTCTTATCTTTTCTGTTATAGGCACATGATTTATATCACCCATCTGGAATGGGATGGAGTGAAATAGGGATTCGGGAACTATTTTCTCTCTAAGATTACTCAGCTCTTTGATTTCTCCCCGGGGAGCCACACTGATTGTCAGCTAGAAGGTGCTGCAAAAATGAGATTGCTCCAGGGTGTCCACTTGTATGCAATTTATTATTTCTAAAGATAAAGCTTCAAGAGACCTCTACAGTGCATTATATTTCTTCCAATGAATGAAAGCAGAAGGGCATCTGTTTAGCATTTGAGACATGCATCTGGCTCACTTTGGTTAAAAGAGAAAAATAAATACTAAAACAGTAATTCAAAGAATTACTCCCTCGGTGACTGGCTTGCCCTCTGCTTTGAGTATGGGACTCAAAGGTGATCATTTAAATTGGGGCTGCCGGAAAAGAATGTCCTTGCTCTTGATTAGTTGGGAAGACTAAACGTCTCCCAGGAGAGAGCTTGGATTCCCTCCTAAGGTCCCACCGTCCTAGGTCCTGATTTGAAGCTTGGAGAAAGTGCTGAGACTCTATCAGAGGATGAGATAGAAGGAGGCATCATTGCATTCTGTACCTTCCTTTAATTGTGGAAGACATGGAAACCCAGTGTGCTGGATACCTGCCAATTACCCCTCCAGACCTGCCCTCCACCATTTTTCACCCTGCGCTGTACCCTGGGAGGATGCTCTGTGTGGACTGCATCAATGGCTTCCCTTACCCTCTGGCTTCCAGTTTGGCTAGGCCAAAGGGAAGCACCCACAGGCAATCAGAGGGCAGAGGAGAGCAAGGTAAGGGTACTATTTCTTCAACTCCCTCCCTGCTAGATGGACTTTCCTGACAGCCACAACTCCTGTCAGGTGGCCCCCTCCATACAGCTGCCCTCTCTGGTCCTGACTGCCTCTCCCTCGCTCGTTCAAGGCCTGGGGAGTAATGAGGGCTCGTTGTGGTAACTAGCCCCAAGATACTGCACTATCCATTTTGTGCACACATTTTTTGTAAACAGCCCTGTTAATACACTCTAATCAAATTACTCAGTCTGGATGTGCCATCTGTTTCCTGCTGGGACCATGACTGATATACCCAGAGAGGTTTAACGACTTGCCCAAGGTCTCAGGAGAATTTGATTACATACCAGTACGTGCTAATAAAAAGAGATAACATTGGCATATTTTACAGTTTACAAAGCACTTTCAGAACCGTAATCTCGGGTACAGGAAGGGCAATACGCTTTCCATTTAGAGATTAGGAAATTGAATCTTAGAGAAGAGGAGGGATTCGCCACAGCTGGTGAGCATCAGAGCCATCCTCCAACTCAATACATGGGCTCTGCCAGTTATACCATGGCCCGCCTATAGGTCAGGACTGCATCTCGAATTCTTCACGAGCACAAGTCCACACCTGGAGCATCAGGAAAACAAACACACCCAGAGTTCCATCCTCCAGGCTCAGAGCGAATGATGCTACATACACCCAACAACCTTGGGAGGCGAGTGGTGTCATCCCAATTTTATAGATGAGGAAAGTGAGGCTCAGAAGGCTCAATATTTACTCAAAGTCATGCAGCTGGGAAGGAGCTGGAATTTGAACCCCGGCCTGGCTGCCTGCTCTTTCCACTTCCACACTGCCTCTGGGTGCAGAGATGTGGATTTCTGTAAGTACTGCGGGCTGCAGGCCTAGCCTCCACTGTATTTTCTCCCATCAAACCAGTCCCGGCTTGGCCTTCATACTAACTCTGGGACCTTGGCCTGGCTTTCCTGTTGGGCAGCCAAGGAGGCTTTTGTGGATAAAACATGATAGAAAATGGAGCGTAGCTGATTAAAACTAAGAGATAACAAGGCAAGGCCAGGCGGGCCCTTTGTCTGAGACAGCCTGGGAAAAATGCAGCTGGGGTCAGACCGCCTCTGCTGTTTCCAATGAGGCAGTAGGGGTGCCAGAGGGTGTTTTTCAGCTTTGACAAGCATCCAATCAGCAGGGCTGAAGGGTCCATCTGATCTACCAATTTAGGGGTAAAAAATTTCCCTGGGGCCATTAGCTTTCATGACATAAAAGCAGAATCAAGTGGTGTTATTGGCTGAGCATGTACCTGGGGTCACCCACTCGCTATGTGGCCCTAAGGACTCACTTCCCCAGTATGGGCCTCAGTTTTCTCATCTGAAATACAGGGGAGATGGGTGAATCCAGTGCTTTGTCACCTGTCTTCCTAATCTGTCGTTTATGGGTTTGGGAGTCTGGGGAAGTATGTCAGCCTTCCAAGACCTCCTCATTCACATGCCCCTACCCCCCATCCTGTCCCTTAGAAGGACATCAGGATTGTATTGTTGATGGATTTGCATCACTCAATTCACATTTTTCTCCCCTATTTACTCACATCTGTAAACACAGGCAGTGGCCTGTGGTATGTGGATCGAACTCAGGACTTGATCTGTACAGCATTTTCACCAGCTGCCAATCCTTGAGTGATGTTTTGCATTCTTGGGAAGTAGCATAGGTGAAGAGCTGGTCCCATTTCCCCTTACTGTATAACAGTGACAAGCAGCGCCTGGGATGAGAAGTGAGTTGCCCAAGACACCCGGTGGTCCAGTATTAGAACCAGCCCTCCGGCCTCTGCATGCACTGTATCCTTATCGCCAAAGAAAACCATTACTGTGCTGGGCGAGGGTCTCCATTTGAAGCTACTGCTTTGAGGACAAAACAGAAATGATAAACATCCAGTGTAGGGCAAAAACATAGAAAATGTAGATAAGCAAAAAGAAAAGATGTTCTGCTGTTTTGGCTTAAACAGAGCAGGGCTATTGTGAGATGCACTGGAGCCTGGCTTAAAACCCAACAGAGACTGAACTTCTCGTTCTTGTTGGCAGGTTTCAGGGCTAGTGGCCACTCTGCTTTCTGTTTTGGGAGGGCCCTTGGCCAGAGTTTCTGAGGACTCAACACAAGCCAAGTGATGAAGCAATTACCAGTAGACAGAGAAAGGGAGAGCGCTTCTGGCTGAGTGAGGAGGCAGGCTCCTTGGTGGTACAGCCCAGAGGATGGGGTGGCCCTGAGGCAGGTAGGCAAATCTACAGGAACATTTGCTCTGTAGGAAGATCTGCCTCCCTCTAATGCCCACCTTTGGAGGTTGGTCCTCTTGCACGTATCCTGAGAAATAGCTGCTTCCAGATGCGTTTTGGCACTGAAGCCTGTGCTTCCTATGGCTAATTAAGAAAACTCTATTCAAGGCTTAACATGTAGAATTTCATAGTGTCAGAGCCCAGAAGGACCTTAGAGCCCATCGAGTCCCAACCCACTTACTTCACACTTGGGGAAACTGAGGTTCAGAGGTGGAAATTGGCTTACTGAATGTCATGTAGTAAGTTATTGCCAAGCCTAAGATGTAGGCCTTTTGATTCCATTCTGTGTGCTCTCAGGCTAGATATCAATTTCAGACACATGGGAAATGTGTTCTCAGCCAGCCTGGGGTGGTAAAACAAAGTCAATGCTCATAAATAAGTAATTAGTAGGCTTAATTCCATAACATAATAATAATGAGATGAAATTTATTGAGAGCTTATTACGTGCTAGCAGTTTTATAGTCATTATCTCATTTAATGTCCACTGTAACCTATAAAGGAGATGTTATTATTCCAAGTTTTTCAGATGAGACAGCTGAGGCTTAAAGAAGTGACGTAACTTGCCTCAATTCACACAGCCAACAAGTTGCTGAGCGAGGGTTAGAACTGAAGTCTGTTTGACACAAAGTCCTGTCTCCAGGTCACTAGATTAAGGTAAAATGATCCTGTAAAATTTGGTCTGAAATGAGACACAAATTTTAGGCATCTTTTCCCTTTGTATTTGAATATTTTAAATAAATCCATATAGAACTGAACTTAATGGTTTAAAGCAGTCGTTCTCAAGCTCCAGTGGGCATCAGAATTTTCAGGAGAGCATCTGACAACCCAGACTGCTGGCCTCTCCCCCAGTTTCTAATACAGGAAGTCTGGGGTGGGGCCTGAGAATTTGCATTTCTAGCAAGTTCCAAGGTGACGCTGATGTTGCTGATCCGGCAACCACACACTGAAGAGTCACTCATTTAAAGGAATCATTAAAAGATTTTGTGTCCGGTTTTCTTGCACTGGGTCTCATTTTCCAAGAACTATTCAGGAGCAAAGCTGCTATGCCTCAGTGAAAGAGATTCTTGTCAGAAAATAAGGGAAACAATATTATCCCTTGATTTCCTAACTACCATCTTGAAAATGTTGCAGAGGGGTCTTGAGTTGGGATGAAATGTGAGAAAGCCTAAAGATTTAGGCTAAAGAGCATAGGCTGCTGCAGCAGAAACCAATAATAGCCATTTCGGGCCGGCCCCGTGGCTTAGTGGTTAAGTGCGCGCGCTCTGCTGCTGGCGGCCCGGGTTCGGATCCCGGGCGCGCACCAACGCACCGCTTGTCCGGCCATGCTGAGGCCACGTCCCACATACAGCAACTAGAAGGATGTGCAGCTATGACATACAACTATCTACTGGGGCTTTGTGGGGGGGGAAATAAATAAATAAATAAAATCTTTAAAAAAAAAAAAAAATAGCCATTTCTTCTGTCCCTGCCCAACTCCTCTCAAGATTGAGGGTCCTGGGGGAGAAAGTGGGACTGGCTGAGCTTAGGCCACATGTCCGTTCCTAAGCCAGTCACCGTGGCCAGGGAAGTGTGACGCTCTGATTGGCTGAACCTGAGTCACGTGCCCACTCCTAAAGCAGTAAACGAAATGAACTCCTGGAAATGAATTCCACTCAGGTGCAGAGCCTGAAAAGGGGGCCTGAGTGGTACCCTAGAGGGAGCCTGGGGATGAAGGTACCAGAAAGAAGGGTAAATGGATGCTGGGGGGAGTGGGGGGGTGGGGGTGGCACAACCACATATGCCCCCACATTTCTGGTTGCTAAGCAACCTTTTACATTTTATTTCTGGTTACTCTTCTTTCCCACTAAGTTCTTCTAGCATGAGGGCTGACCTTTCTGTAGATGGAAGAGGGCCAAACTCAGGAGGCCTTGAGTGAAGTGGGAGGAGATCTGGGCTGGAGATTTGCGTTTTAGTCCTGTTCTGCCACGCACTTCCTTCCCTCTGCGAGTCTGTTTTTTCTTCAGCTGTAAAGTGAGGAGACTGGATAGGATCTCTGTGGGCCCTTGCAGCTCCAATAGGCTGTGGTTCTGGGCAGTGTCACGGGCAGTGGGGCCCTCCCAGTGCCTTTCACATCATATCTCAGGAATGAAGCCAGCTTTCTCTAAACATGGGCGGTTCCTGACATGGGATGACATGGCCTGCTAGAAAGAGGCTCCGTCTTGGCATCAGATAGACTTGTTTTGATTCCTGATACCTCTATTACTTGCGTGACTTAGGCAAATTAGATTAACCTCTCTGAAGCTCCTTGTATAAAGTAGAGCTAATGATAATCCCTGCCTGATCTCAAAGGTTGTTGAGCGAATGAGACAACAGATGTGAAAGCACTTTGTAAGCCCCCAAGTACTGTGCAGATGGAGGGCCCACCCACCAGGGCTGCTGCCTTCCAGGCCAGTGTGGTTTAGGGACACGGAGCTCCTGAGAAAAGCTTAGTGCCCACACTCAATGAGCAAGAGCCTCCCACAAGGCACATGTCTGCTACATGTAGAGCATTTGTCCTAAACCTTGTTATTCTGCAAATGAGTGCCATGTCAGGGTGTAAACTGAAGCAACTGAGAGGGTGGGGCCACTGATGCTTCCAAGTCTTGCAGGGAGAATCTGTCCTGGACTCTCAGCGTGGGGACCCAGGACCCAGCAGCTGGCAGTGAGGGAGCAGGAAGCCAGGCTCTGCCCTTCTCTCCAGACCAGCCTGTCCCTCCAAGCCGGCCTTTGGACAGAAGCCTCCCTCTGACTCGCCTAGTGGGGAGTGGGATAGCCAGCTCCCCTCTGCTATCTCCTGGCATCTCAAATTAATATGTTCAGAATGGGTTTCTTGATCTCAGTCCCCACCTCCAAAATCTGTTTTCTCCTAATCTTGTAAATGTCACCTGCAGCCATCCATTCTCCCATGCCGGATACCTGTAGGTCATGACCCTTGACATTACTTTCTCTTTCAACCCCCTGCAATCTGTCATCAAATCCTGTCTATTCCTCCTTTAAAATATACAGACAGTCCCTGACTTCCGATGGTTCAACTTATGATTTTTCAACTTTACGTGGTGCGAAAGCAATAAGCATTCAGTATAAACTGTACTTTGAATTTTGATCTTTTTTCGGGCTATCGGTATGTGGTAAGATACTCTCTCCTTGTGCTGGGTAGTGGCAGCGAGCCCCAACTCCCAGTCAGCCATGCGATCACGAGGGTAAACAACAGATACATTTACAACCATTCTGTACCCATACAACCATTCTGTTTGTCACTTTCAGTACAATGTTCAATAAATTACATGAAATAGTCAGTACTTTATTATAAAATAGACTTTGTGTTAGATGATTTTGCCCAATCGTAGGCTAATGTAAGTGTTCTGAGCACATTTAAGGTAGGCTAGGCTAAGCTATGACGTTTGGTAAGTTAGGCGTATTAAATGCATTTTTTTTTTTTTTTTTGCAGGGAAAGATTCACCCTGAGCTAACATCTGTTGCCATTCTTCCTCTTTTTTTTTTTTCCCCCTCCCCAAAGCCTCAGTACATAGTTGTATTTCCTAGTTGTAAGTTGCTCTAGTTCATCTATGTGAGCTCCTCCCATAGCATGGCAACTGACAGATGGGTGGTGTGGTTCTGCAACCAGGAAGCAAACCCAGGCTGCTGAAGCAGTGAGAGCGCCGAACTTTAACCATTATACCTTCAGGGCTGGCTCTAAACGCCTTTTTGACTTATGATATTTTCAACTTACAATGGGTTTATTGGGTCGTAACCTCATCCTAAGTAGAGGAAGATCTGTATTTCATTTTCACTCACTTTTTCCTCATTCCTGCCACTACCACCCCTGTCTGAGACACTGTCATTTCTTACCTGCAGCTGCTTCCTAACTAGTTTTCTCATTTGGGGTCCTGTCCTCCTCCATTCCAGTGTACATATATCAGCCAGAATAAAGTTTCCGAAATGCAAATCTGGTGGCATTACTATCCCTCTTACAAGTCTTCAAAGACTGCCGGTTGCCTTTGGAATGAAACCCAAGGTCCCCAGGGGGCCTATGAAGCCCCACAGGAACCGGCCCCTGCCCACCTTTTCAGCCCCAAAGCCCTCTTCATTCTCCTCCTTGCTCTCTGGCCTTCGTCCAGTTCATGAACAAGCCAGGCTCCTGCATATCCCAACGTCCCAGTGTCCTTCCCCAGGATGTTCCCCTCTCTGGTCTGCCCTTCCTCCTTTCTTCACGTAGCTGCTTCTGTTCATCCTTCAGGTCTCAGCTGAAGGGTCCCGTTTTCAGAGAGGCCTCACCTAATGACCCTATCCAAGTCATCCCCCTGCCCCTCCCCACTTCCCACTTCCCACCACTTATTCTCTCTCTTGGCAGTTTATTTATTTCCTCCACAGCACTTTCCACTATTCATATTGATCATTGTGTTCATTTAGTTGCTTATTGCCCAGCTCCGTTATGCTGTAAGCTCATGGGGGCAGGGAAAGTGCCTTCCTATTGTATGCCCAGCACCTACGTGCTCAGTAAGTATTTCTTGAATCAAAGAACAAATGGAAAAATTAGAGGCCTGGCCCCTGTGACTTCTTCAGATTTTCCTCAAAGGGGCTACATTGTGAACCAGTAATTCTAGGCACCCTGGGGGAGCTAGGAATAAAGAGAAATGCTGGCAGTGCCTGGCTGTGCCCAAGTTGGTAGAGTGGTCTACCCTTTCCCTTGACCTTGGCCTTAACCTTGACCACGCCCTTTCCCTCCCACATGTCCACACGTGCAAGTATGTGTACCCTCAAGCTCTCCTAAAATGGCTTTCAGGAAAGGATCTGATAAACTCAGGCACACTGGCAAATGAGAAGAGACACTGCATTTTTCGCAACAAACCATAAGCCAGGATATTTGAGATGACAAAGGATTTTTGTGACACTTCCTGCAGGACTAACTATGTAATTTGCAGAGCCCAGTACAAAATGAAAATGTGAGCTGCTTGTTCAAAAATTACTAAAAATTTCAAGATGGCGACAGCAGAGCATTAAACCAAGGGCAGGGTCCCTTCTAAGCACGGGTGGCACACCCATGGAGCTGGCCTTGCTTGCTGCCTTCAGAGGCAGGCCAGGAGATTAGTTTGGATCCTCTGGGCTGGCCCTGCTCTTTGTGGACACTGCAGCTTCCAAGAGACCTTTTTCCCATCCCAACCAAGAATGATACGGGTTCAGGATATACCAGGAGCATAAGAGGCTGCGGCCACTACTTTACCCCAAATTTCCCCCATATTGCATGGTTTCTAGCTAAGCCTGTTGACTCAGAGCAGAGCCAAGTTTGTTTTCTTTAACTCGTAGCTTAAGGAAGCAGGAAAGTTGTTTTTGTAGAACTCCCTAGAAGGTAAACACGACGTTCCTTTATTCTGTTTACAGGAACACACTGGCATGGAGGGAATTTCTGTTGCCACCACATACTGCTGTTTACCTGTCCTTCACATACCTCCAGCGAGCAAGTGAGACAGCCTCCCGCTCCAACCTTCAGGAATTTGGCCTTATTTTGGGGGAGGAGAGAAGCAGGCAGAGGAAGAGTGAGGGCAGGCCTAGGGGTGTGGCCATAAATGTGAATGAGAATGGGAGGGGACACTAGCTAGCATTTCCTGAAAGCCACTTAGGGAAACTCTGAACTACATACATCAAATTATTCGATCAATATATATATTATATAAACAAATATAGTTGTGGATTTAATTGATTTTATTTTTGAATAGGTAATACATTCTTATGGTTCAAAACTCAAAAGTTACAAAAAGGTTTATAGTGAAAAATCTACAAGCTCCCAAGTAATCTAGTTCCCTGTCTTGAAGGTAGTCATTATAACTAGTTTTTTGGTACTCTAGTAGAAATACTGTTTGCATAAACAAGCAAATATGAATACACCCCCCCATTTGTTTTTTCACCAATGATAGAACAATTTAACACTGCTCTCTGCTTTTTTGTGTGTGTGTGAGGAAGATTGGCCCTGAGCTAACATCTGTGCCAATCTTCCTCTATTTTGTACATGGGACACCGCCACAGCATGGCTTAATGAGCAGTGTGTAGGTCTGTGCCCGGGGTTCCGAACCCACGACCCTCGGGCCGCTGAAGTGAAGCGCACGAACTTAACCGCTATGCCACCAAGCCGGCCCCTACTTTGCTTTTTTCACTTAAGATTATACCCAGGAAATCTTTATTTTATTTTATTGAGGTCATATTTGTTTATACCATTGTGTAAATTTCAGGTGTACATAATTATATTTCAGCTTTTGAATAGACTGTATTGTGTTTACCACCAATAGTATAGTTTTTATCCATCACCAGGAAATCTTTCTATATTAGTCTACAAAGAACCTCTTCCTTCTTTTATAGGTATGCATAGTCTCCTCATTGTATAACCGTATTGTAATTTACTTAACCACGTGGACATTTAGGTTCTTCCAGTCTTTTGTTATTACAGACAGTGGTGCAAGAAATTACTTTGACGATTGAGGTTCAGAGCTTCTCTTGGTTCCTTTAAGGAAAATGAAAGTCAGATTCAGCCTCTGGATCTCATTTGCAGTCGCTCTGAGTTGAGGGCGTGTGCATTGGTAAGTTTGATGGATGCTACCATACAGCCCTCAGTGGATTTCCACAAATATTTTTCAAGTACCCACTTCATGCTAATGCTGTTGCAAAACACTGAGGACACTGCAGTGCCATGACAACCCCTGCTCTTCTGAGGACACAGTCTGGTTGGGGACGGGGGTGGGGGAGGAGACCTATGATCAACAAGAACCCAAATGAATGAACAAGAGAATTTCAGATAGTGATCAATGCTGTGGGGGAAAAAAAAATCAAACCCAAGCAACTTGATGGAACTTGTGTGGGACGCCACATAAGTGGGGACCAGGGACAGCCTGTCTTGGATAACTGAGCTGTGCTTGGGGGAATGTTCCGGAAGAGGTAAAATTAACCCAGCACTTTAAACTGGTGTGATTTGTGAAGCTCTTTCAGACTTTCCTCATCAACTGGTTGCCTGAATAGCAAGGATTATTTTCTTGGGGTGGAGAAGTTAGAGGCATTTTCTTTTTTCTCTCTCTGTAACACTATTTTTGTGAAAGAGAAATAGTCTTCAACTATCCACTTGAAGGAGGGGTGCCCCTCACACTGTTTGAAGAGGACAGACCACCGAGTAGTGGCCTCGGGCCAGTTCCGGGGAGGCCTCGGCCTCAGTAATTCAAGCCACCTGAGCTCAAGGTTTTTCTCTCCTGCAGTGGCCTGCAGGCTGCAGGAGTTGAGTCTCGTGGAGGTGCCCATGGTGGCGGCGGCTCAGCTGTGGGGATCCACATCACCCCTCTATTCTTCAGGTTCACCTCCCTCAACCATCTTTTTTTTTTATATATATAATTTTATTTATTTATTTTTTCCCCCAGAGCCCCAGTAGATAGTTGTATGTCATAGCTGCACATCCTTCTAGTTGCTGTATGTGGGACACGGCCTCAGCATGGCCGGAGAAGCGGTGCGTCGGTGCGCGCCCGGGATCCGAACCCGGGCCGCCAGCAGCGGAGCGCGCGCACTTAACCGCTAAGCCACGGGGCCGGCCCTCCCTCAACCATCTTATTTGGATGCTCTCAGAGCCAGAAAGCCATGTATAGGAAACATCAACAGGAAATCTGGGCATGGAAGTTGGTAATCCTTCCTTCCGTTCAGGGATAATATTAAAAACTTTTGAGCGATCAGTCCAGCACCAGTCCTGACCACCGAGGCAGAAGTCAGCCGCTGTGCCAAGTGCGTGCATCTCTCCCACTACTTGCCTCTACACACATTTTCTTGCTGGACTTTTCGTGGGCAAGGCAGGCAGGCAGTTCCTTTTTGTTTCTGCCTTTTGAAATCCTTCCCATCCTTCAAGTCCCAGCTCACGTGCCCGTCCTCCATGAAATCCCCCCTGATGTAAAGCCTTCAGTCTGGGCAGGCATCATCCTTATTCCCTACAAGGTCCTCTGGGGCAGAAGCCTTGACACTCATGCCCACTTCTGTCTCCCCCAGAGCCTGACACAGTAGAGCCTTGTGGGTAGTAAAACCTCAACCTGTGCGTGTTGTCCGTGGAGTAAAGATGCTACCCCTGGTTTGTAAGGTGACACTATGTCTGTAAATGGGCGAGCTGGCGATGCTTAGGGTCGGCGATTAGCACATTGTTACTTGAAGTTGTTCTAGCAGGCCTATTTCCCATCCAACTCAGAACTCTCATGTTTTCTATTTTGGGTCCTATCTCATCAGAATAATTAAACGAAGGGGAAACCATCAAAAACCACAGCAGAGCCCGGTGGGGTGGAGAAAAAGGCAGAAATGAGCACGTGGGGTTGAGGGGTGGGTGGTAAAGACACAGTAAGCATGTGAGAGTCCTAGAGACGGGGCAGCCCAGACCAAAGCTGGAGCAAGCAGCGGATGCAAAGCAGGACCAGATGGCAGCGTCTTTGGGAAAGAGCTTTCTGAGAAGGGGGGCTGAAGTCCAAATAACTTCACCCTGGGAACCGGTCAACTGTCCTGACTTGTAAGAGAGGGAAGCCAAAATCGCTCCAGATTTTTTTTTTTTCCTGGAAAGAAGCGTGAACAGAAATTCCAGCAGAAGGGCCTGGCTCCCCCTCCCAGCTCTGTTGCTGGGGGCTGGGCACGCAGTTCCCCTCTCTGGAGAAGAGGAACCCCTCGTGTGCATTCGGCTCTGGGGCTGCTGGGAGAAAGGGTCTGGTCTCCCGCCTTCCTCCCCTTGGCGGAGGAGACCGACCTCGGATACTCCCCACTGCAGAGAGTGTGGGTCCCTAGTGGGTCACAGAGGGGGATACCTCGAAGTGGAAGAGACCTGATAGGAGCAGGGACGCACAGCCCCAAGGGAGATCCAAGAGCCTAGACTGGCCTAGGGCAGGGGCTGAGGGAAGGAGCCGGAATGAGGCTTGGTTGCTGCTGGAGCCTCTGCTCGTGGGAGCTTTTATACCAGCTCTTTTGGTCAGAGGCCCAAAGCTCCTTATTTGGCATCACATACCCCATACCCTCTCCTCCACCATATCCTCTCCTCCAGAGACCACAGAGCTGCACCGCAGCCACTTGCCACAGGCAGCTCTCTTTTTTTTTTTCAGAGCAAGATTGGCCCTGAGCTAACATCTATTGCCAATCTCCCTCCTTTTTTCCTTTTTTCTCCCCCAAAGCCCCAGTAGATAGTTGTATGTCATAATTGTCCATCCTACCAGTTGCTTTGTGTAGGACACCGCCACAGCATGGCTTGATGAGCGGTGCGTAGGTCCACGCTGGGGATCCAAATTGGCGAACCCCAGGCTGCTGAAGTGGAGCGTGCGAACTTAACCACTACGCCACTGGCCAGCCCCCACGTGTGGCTCTTGAGCATTGGAAATGTGGCCAGTCTGAATAGAAATGTGCATAGGTATCAAATACACGCTGAACTTGGAAGTCTTCACATGAAAAGAGCATGTAAAATATCTCACGCATCATTTTTATATTGATTACATGTTGAAATGATAACATCTGGATATATTGAGTTAAATAAAATATATTATTAAAATTAATTTCACCTGTTTCTTGTTTGCTTTTCTCAATGTGGCTACCAGAAAATTTTAAATTCCATATGTGGTTTGCATTCTATTTCTGTCGGCCAGTGCTGGTCTAGAGTGTCTGTGTCTCAGGCTGGGGGTAGGCCTGCAGGGGCCTGGGCAAGATTCAACTGGGAGGTGTCACTGGTTTAAATATTTTAAAAAATACATCATTTTACTGGATCAGTCACCTGTGACCAATAACAAAAATCAGGGGGTCATAGGGAGAAGGGGGTCCTGTCACATTTACTATGCCAGGAGATAGACCCCAAGTCTGGAAGCATAGGGCTCGATGTTCATTCTACATTTATTCAAAAATACATCCCTTGAGTGCTTTACTATGTGCACCTTCTAGGGGCTCGGGATCCAGCAGGGAACAAGGCAAAGATTCCTGCTCTCATGGAAAGGGGAACTCTAGACGGGAGAGAGACCACACGTAGTCAGAATGCATACAAGAAATGCAAGACAAGGCATAGCATGTTAGCAGGGGTAAGTGATAGGGAGAAAAGTATGGCAAGTAAGAGGGTTTTGAGTTTGAATATGGTGGTCAGGGAGGGCTTCCTGGAGAAGGTGGCATTGGAGCCAAAACTTAAGGAGGTAAGGGAGTGCACTGCGTAGGTCTTGGAGGCTGCAGTGGGTCTGAGATGTTTAGGGACAGCAAGGAGGCCAGTGTTGCTGGCATGGAGTGCACAGGGAGAGAGTAGGAGAGACGAGGTCAGGCAAACAGCAGAAGCAGACCGCTCGGGGCCTGGTGGGCCATCACAATGCCTCTGGCTTTGCTCTGAGTGAGAAGGGGCACTCTGGAGAGCTATGAGAGGAGGCGTGAGGCACTGACTTACTACACTTTAATGGGCTCAGTGTGGCTGCAGAGTAGAGAACAGACTCTGGGGGGCAGAGGTGGAAACAGGGAGACCATTCAGAAGACTACGCATCCGTTAGGGTGAGATAAAAGGGTGGCTCCACTGGGGGGTCAGGGTGGAGATGAATGAGTTGCCTGGTGGCCCTCTGGCTTTTCTTTGCTCACCTCATGGCTGAGGTGGCTCTATTCCAGAGGCAGGGACAGCTGGCTCTCCATTTCCACACACCCAGTGCTTTCCTCTCCCTCCTCCCTGACAGCTACACTGGCGCCCTTGCTGCTCTTCTGGTTCACCAAGCTCTGTCCCATTTTGGGGTCTTTGCACTGTCAATGCCTCTTCTCTCCCTGTGGCTGGTTCCTTCTCATCATTCAGGTCTAGCTCAAATGTCACCCCTCAGAGAGGCCTCCCCCAACCATCGCTCAAGGAGCCTCTTCCCCCTCGATATCTATATGACCGTGTTTTATTAACTTCTTTGCATTAGTCACTGGCTGAAATGATGCTTTTACTTATTTGCTTACTCCTTCGTTGTCTCTCACCTGCCTAAGGGTGGTGGCTTGGGCACAGTGTGCCCCCAGTGCCTAGGACAGTGCTGAGAGTATGACAGCACATGTCGCCTACTGCAACCAGCCAGAAGTCTGTCTGTCTTGTCCCTTATGCTTGAGATAAGGAGGCAACAGGCATGGTCTCTGGTGCTGGGTAGACTGGGTTCACTTGCTCGCCAGGTGACCTCGAGCAATTTCATCTCATTAAGCTTCAGTTTTACCATTTGTAAAATGAGGATAATACTTGTATTCACCTCATGAGGGTGTTTTAGGGATGAGTGAAGAACGCATATAAATTGCTTAATCTAGTACTTGAAACTGTTTTAATTATTAACAACTGCCTATTTACATCATTCTCATTCTCCTGTTGTCTACTTTTCTATCAAATGTTCTGAACTCCATTTCCTCTTAAATACTCTAGAACAGTGCTGTCCAATAGAACTTTCTTCGATAATTGACATGTTCTATGTCTGCTGTCCAATACGGTAGCCACTAGCCCCATGTGACTACTGAGTACTTCATATTGGTTAGTATGACTGGAGAGCTGATTTTCACATTTGATTTCATTTTGATTAATTTAAATTTACATTCAAATGGGCACATGGGGCTAGTAGCTACCATTTTGGACGGGGCAGCTCTAGAAACTATGAGTGATGGGAAGCAAAAACTTGCCTTCAGTGAGAAATGTCTGGGAGAATTTTAAATAAATGCAGTACTTTTCAAGGATTCTTTTTTTTTTTTTTTATAATTTTATTTATTTATTGTTCCCCCAAAGCCCCAGTAGATAGTTGTATGTCATAGTTGCACATCCTTCTAGTTGCTGTATGTGGGACGCGGCCTCACCATGGCCAGAGAAGCGGTGCGTCGGTGCGCGCCCGGGATCCAAACCCAGGCCGCCAGCATCGGAGCGCGAGCACTTAACCACTAAGCCACGGGGCCGGCCCTCAAGGATTCTTTACAGATTTAAATTCGCTGTATCTGATTTGGAATACAAGAATATATTATATAGACTTTGATTTGTTTATAAAATGTTGGATGTTTAAATACATGAAAATCTTTTTTTTTTTTTTTTTTGGTGGGGAACATCAGCCCTGAGCTAACATCCATGCCAATCCTCTTCCTTTTTTTTTTTTTTTTCACTTTTTTCCCCCAAAGCCCCAGTAGATAGTTGTATGTCATAGCTGCACACCCTTCTAGTTGCTCTATGTGGGACGCGGCCTCAGCATGGCCAGAGAAGCGGTGCGTTGGTGCGCGCCCAGGATCCGAACCCGAGCTGCCAGCAGCAGAGCGCGCACTTAACTGCTAAGCCACGGGGCCGGCCCCAAAATACACGAAAATCTTTAACAAAAAAAAGACATCTTTTCACTTTCTCTCTGCTCCTCCACTGTCTCCCGCCTCTTACTTCTTCAAATCCAGTTATTCTTCTTTTCTGCTTTTCTCTTTTCTTTCTGGGGCCTCTATTCTCTGACTAGAGCTGAGAGCAGTCTCAATGGATGGAGAGTTGACAGGGAGAAAACACCTTGATTCATTTCTCTTCTGTTGCCCAACCATGCCCTCGCAGCATCTCAGGACTAGGAGAGGGCTGGCATTTTGGTTGTCCACTAGATTCAGGTAATACAGAACAGCGCAGGACCATCCAGTTGTAAAATCGTGAATTTTTGAGCTGGGAGGTTCCTTAGAGATTGTCTGGTCCAATCCCCTCATTTTATAAATCAGGAAATAAAAACCCAGAGAGGGGAAGTATCTTAATTAATACGCAGGACTCCTGACCCCCAGCCCCGTGCTTGTTCTATAACCCACAGTAGACAGCCCACATATTTTTCCAATTCATTTTCTTAAAAGCAATTAAAACTCAACTCCACTAAACCAAACCAGACTTTTAGATTTTTGTTTTCCTACTCCTGAGTCTTTTAGACAGATCTCAGTAAAAATTTTTGGTCTTGATGCATGGGAAAAAATTTAAAGACATTCTTTGAGTTCCTTTTGAATAATGACTCCTTTGTAGAAATGTTTTTAAATATCGCATCACGTTTAAAATCCTCGTTGTAAATGAAATTACTGAATATCACCTACCTACAGTAATTTATTTTGTGCACTTGCTTTTTTTAGAAAAAAAGCACGTGCTTGAATGTTGGTGGAAAACTACTAACCAAAGTGTAGCAAGAGTTTTCATTTCATTTTCAAAGCTACTCACCAAAGCATACCGAGGCATTTTTCATATTAAACTTTCATCTGATGTGGAAAATAACCTTTAACAGACAACATGCAAAACAGCTGAATTTAGTGGCGTTTGCATAAGAGTACCTATTTCTCTAGCAATTAGATAATAGTGTACTTAGTGGTTAAATGTTAAAGTTTTAAAGTAAAATCCTTGCTCTGACACTTAGAAGCTGTTTGATCTTGAGTGAATGATTTAACCTCTCTGAATCTGTTTCCTCATCTTATAAAATGGGGTTCATAGTAGTACCTACCTCAAAGAGTACCAGTAAGGATTTAAAGAGAATCTGTGTAAAGCTTATAGCTTAGTACCTGACACAGAGTAAGCATTCAAGAAATTATTATCATTTACTCATTTCGACTATTATGAGATAACATGAGCTGTGCAAATTAAGTACTATGCAAACGAAAATGATTTTAATTATAGTGATATTTTAAAAGCCTTTTCATGATAAAAAAATACCTCAGATTCTTTTTGAATTTAAATTTAAATATAAAGGGCCGGCCCCGTGGCTTAGCGGTTAAGTGCGCGCGCTCCGCTACTGGCGGCCCGGGTTCAGATCCCGAGCGGGCACCCACGCGCTGCTTCTCCGGCCATGCTGAGGCCGCGTCCCACATACAGCAACTAGAAGGATGTGCAGCTATGACATACAACTATCTACTGGGGCTTTGGGGAAGGAAAAAAAAAAAGGAGGAGGATTGGCAATAGATAGCTCAGAGCCAGTCTTCCTCAGCAAAAAGAGGAGGATTAGCATGGATGTTAGCTCAGGGCTGATCTCCCTCCCAAAAAAAAAAAAAAAAAATTTAAATATAAAGAAAAGTGTGGAAAAAAATAAAGATCACCCATAATGTCACCATTCAAATGCAACTATTGACACTTTTTTTTGGTTTATTTCTTCTCAGTCTTTTTTCTAGACGCAGTGTATTTCACCTTGTGTATGTTGTTTTAAAGTTATGTCTCTGGGGCCCGGCCCCGTGGCTTGGCGGTTAAGTGCGCGCTCCGCTACTGGTGGCCCGGGTTCAGATCCCGGGCGCGCACCGACGCACCACTTCTCCGGCCATGCTGAGGCTGCGTCCCACATACAGCAACTAGGAGGATGTGCAGCTATGACATACAACTATCTACTGGGGCTGTGGGGAGAAAAAGGAGGAGGATTGGCAATAGATGTTAGCTCAGAGCTGGTCTTCCTCAGCAAAAAAAAAGAGGAGGATTAGCATGGATGTTAGCTCAGGGCTGATCTTCCTCAAAAAATAAATAAATAAATAAATAAATAATAAAGTTACATCTCTGACACTAATATTATTTTATGATCTTCATGTTGTTTATTAGAGGAAATTTATAGCCCACGCAAAGCATGCTTCTGAGACTTTATGCCTGTCTTCCTCCTATCGACTGTTCCTCCCCTTCTTCCAATTTACCTTATCTTATTGTATTTTTATGGATCTCTATAACGTGTCTAATAATCTTTTTGGAGTTAGCAGAGTAGAAATCAATTACTCTCAATCCTGATTGCACATTAGAAGCAGCTGGAGAGTTTTAAAAACTACTAATACTCAAGCAACATCCCAATTTAATCAAAATTTCTAGGAGTGGGGCTGGGCATCAGTATGTTTTAAAAGCTCCCCAAGTGTTTATTTATGTAAATGAACAAGTAAATACATAATTATAATAATTTCCTATATCATTATTGCATATCTTTCTTAAAGACATGCTACTTTTTTTTTTTTAACTCAAAAAACCCTAACCTTTCGTGGTATTGCTGCCAAAAATGCACAGCCAGAATCTAATCATTAAGAAACATCTGACAGGGCTGGCCCGGTGGCGCAAGTGGTTAAGTGCGCACGCTCTGCTGCGGCGGCCCGGGGTTCACAGGTTTGGATCCTGGGCGCGCACCACGCACTGCTTGGCAAGCCATGCTGTGGCGGCGTCCCATATAACGTGGAGGAAGATGGGCATGGATGTTAGCCCAGGGCCAGTCTTCCTCAGCAAAAAGAGAGGAGGATTGGCGGATGTTAGCACAGGGCTGATCTCCTCACACACACACAAAAAAGAAACATCTGACAAACCCAAATAAAGGAACGTTGCACAAAATATCAGGCCTGCGTTCTTCAAAAATGTGAATGTCTTAGAAGACAAAGAAAATTTTTGAAACTATTCCAGAGTAAAGGAAATTAAAGAGACATGACACCTGAATGTAGAATGGGATGTGAGATTTTCTTCTTCTATAAAAAGCCTATGAGATAATTGGAGAAATTTGAATAAAGTCTCAAGATTTGATAATCGCATCACATCATTGTCAAAAAAGTATTGAAGACAAAAGGGCTTCATATCTGTCATTTACTCTCAAATGATTCAAAAATATGTATGTATTACACATATATGTATGTATATATGTGTGTGTGTGTGTGTATGGAGAGAGAGAGAGAGAGACTCAGAGAGAGAGAGAAAAAACGATATAGCAAACGGGGTAAAATGTTAACATTTGGGGAATCTGGGTGAAGGATATAGTGTAATTCTTGTATTATCCTTGCAATTTTTTTGTAAGTCTGAAATTACGTCAAAATAAATAGTTAATTAAAAAAAACCCTAAACTTTTACAAGGTCCTAAAAAAGGAATAAAATACGGACAGAATTTTAAAATGCAAAAAAACCTCTTTTTTGTTTTTGTAAAAATAATCCACAGCTACATGGAGAGAGATGTTACTTAAGGAGAGATTGTTCTCAGAATGTAGGTGAGGGAGGTCTGGGCTTCTGTTCAAGCATCTGGTGATTTAAGGATCCAACAAATGATGGCAGAGTACCTCCAATAGAGGGCGGTGCAACATTACGAAGAGTAAATCACATCACAGGGTTTTGGGTAACATTCCTTACAGTGGCTCCTAAAGTTCTAAACAAATAGAACAGAGGCTTTGAGAAACTTAGAGCTGAATTCTCTCTACAACCCATTTTACAGATGAGCAAACTGAGGCTCCAAGAGGGAAAACAATTCGCCCAAAGGCATAGCCACAAGCGGTACAACTGTCTTGCAAATAATAACCAGAGCTGTGGTTCATTGAAGGTTTACTATATGCCAGGCATTGTGTGTATTAAGCACTCTATATGCATTATCTATTTAATCACACCTCCACCCTTTTTTTCCTTCAATTCTGAAGCTGACACTCAGAGAAGTCAGTAATTTGTCTGATGTCACTAATAAACGAGATTCTGGCTGTGCTCATAGCTAATGTGCTATTGTGTCCTGCAATTTTGCTGGGGTACCTATCCTTAAAGAATTGATCACCTCCTAGGGGAAGGCAGAACACAGCCAGAGAAATTTATCTCTGTGCCTACTGATGGATACACAGTGATGGATACAGTGTGATGGATACACACACGAGGGACCGGAGATTCACTGAAGGAAGATTCCAGGGACTAAAGAGAGCAGAAAAGGAAGCTGCCACTGAAATGGTGGGGCATGAGTGGCCTGTGAAGTGGTAAGTTTAGAGATGGTGAAGAGAAAACAGAGAGTAGAGAGTAGACGTAGAGAAAAAATAGGGGAAAAAAGCATAAAATCGCATGGGGAGGGCAGTGAGTCTAAAATCCTGACTCTTCCTATCCCTGCTACCCTATGTCAACCTCTAATGAATCCATCAGCCTCGTAGCTCTACTTCCAGAAACATCCATGATCCCTGCACTTCTCTCCATCTGCACTGCCACCTCCTGACTCAAGCCTCATCACCTCTCACCTTGACTCTTCAAAAGTCTCCAAATGGGTCCCCATACTTCTTGTACTTTCCACAAGTCATTCTCCACACTACAGCCAGAGTCATCTTTCTAAAACATAGCTCAGATGATGTCACTCTCCTGTGAACATCTTCTAATGGCTTCCCACAGATTTAGAATAAAATCCAAACTCCTCACCAGGCTCTGCTGGAGCTGGTCCCTGCCTACCTCCCTGACCTCATCTCCCACCAACTCCTTCCTTGCCCGTGTTGCTTTGGTCATACTGGCCTTCTTTCTGCCCCAGGGACACGCGGAGCCTGCTGCCGTTTTAGGGCTTGTGCCTGGAACACTCTGCTCCCAGCTCCCCACGTAGCTGCCCCTTCCTCTCACTCAGGCCTTCCCTAAGGGTGGCTCCACAGAGAGGCCTCCCTGACCACCGGATCTAAGGTAATCCCACCGCCTTTCTGGCACTGTATCCTGCTTTGCCTGTGCTATTTTATTGTATGTGCTGTTATCATAGCACAATAGTGATCTCATCCTCATCACTATTTGAAATAACCTTGTTTGCTTGTTTTTCTCCATCTTTTTCCCTCTAGAATGTACACTTCTTGAAGACAGGAACTCATCTTGTTCATCACAGCAGTGCCCAGAGCTGTGAGTGCCTGGCACATAGTAGGGATGTAATACGAAGTTATCGAATGAATGAGTTGAATTGATTGAACAGAATTCTGGTGCAACAAAGCAGTGCGGGTGGGGAGAGATGTTTGAAAGGGTTAGGGCAAGACTGAGGAGGGCCTCAGAGGGTAGGCTCCCCTCCAACTGTATTCTGTAGGCAGTAGAGAGCCACTGAAAGTTTTTGATTTCCTTAAAGTAAAGTTTGTTCGTTTGGTTTGCAAGCAGTGTGTAAGATAGACTGCAGAGGAGAGCCTAGAGATAGGCAGTTGAGTTAGGAGACTAGTGGAAACCCAGCCAAAAGCAAAGCAATTTGTTTGTTTTTTGGTGAGGAAGATCAGCCCTGAGCTAACACCTGTTGCCAATCCTCCTCTTTTTTGCTGAGGAAGATTGGCCCTGGGCTAACGTCCACGCCCATCTTCCTCTACTCTATACGGGACCCCTGGCACAGCGTGGCTTGATGAGCGGTGTGTAGGTCTGCGCCAGGGATCCGAATCTGTGAAGCCCGGGCCCCGGGGCGGAAGCACCAGAACTTAACCACTACGCCACCGGGCCGGCCCCCAGGGAGATTTTTTTTAACGAAGTAAATTGCCTGCCTTGACCCTATAACAACAACTACCACAACTCATCATTACGTAGAACTTACTGTGTGCTTTTGTTTGAGTGTCACAGCAGACCCAGCTGGAATGCCCCCGGTGGAGAGAGGTCTGACAAAGAACTGGAAATGGAATCCGATGGACTCAGGTTTCAGCTCATCCTGATTCTGCATTTATGGTTTGTGGGTACCATCATTTAAGTCTGTCTTTAAAGGGTTAACAGCCAGGTCATAGGATTTAAGAATTTAAAAGTCTTAGCCCCTGAAGGGACCCAGTCCACATCTTTTTGTTTTACAGATAAGGAAAAATGAGATTAGAGAAGGGAAGTGACTTGCCCAAGGCCAGGAGGCCAGAAGAACTTCCTCTGTCTTCCAGAGAGGGGAGAGGAGCTGGAATCGCCAATAGTGGGGTCAGAGAGCCTCTCAGAGAAGGTGACCCAGATTCTGGACTGCACCTGGCACAGCGAAAGGAGACCTTTTAAAAATTTATTTGTGTATTTATTCTAAAGAAATATATTTGTTTTTGGGTAGCAGAGTCTTGAGGGAAGGGCTGATTTTGCTAGGGTCTGCAGCGATGATCGTCTGACGCTGCGGCTTGGAGCCTGGACTGCAGAAATGAAACTTTTGTCATCAGCACTCTTTTAGACCATCAGATGCAACTTTCTGCTTCCTTCTTACATACCAAACCCAAGTAAAAGACTTCAGGGGTTAGCAGAAATAATTTGCATAGAGACTCATTCTTAAGCGTTCTTTGAGTAGTTTGGGAAGCGGACAGGAACCGCCATCTGGTTGAGTCATACTGTGTGCTAAGCATGATGTTAGGTTCCTAACTAGCCCGGCTCATTTTATCCTCCAGGCAGCCCTACGAGGGAGATTTATTTTTTTAACTAAAAAAAATTTTTTTTTATTGCGGTAACATTGGTTTATAACATTATATAAATTTCAGGTGTACATCACTATATTTCAATTTCTGTATAGATTATATCATGTTCACCACCCAAATACTCATTACAGTTCATCACCACACACATGTGCCTAATCATCCCTTTCACCACCCCCTCTTCTCTGTAACCACCAATCCAGTCTCTGTCTCTACGTGATTGTTTGTTGTTGTTGTTATCTTCTACTTGTGAGTGAGATCATACGGTATTTGACTTTCTTGAGGGAGATATTATTGTTCCCATTTTGTAGATGAGGAAACTGAGGCTCAGCGTGCCCATGTGACGTCAGCACAGCCAGGAAGTGACAGATCAGAGATTTAAACCCAGGTCAGCCTGGTTCCGCATTCTGTGCTCTCTGTGACGTCACAGCCCCTTCACGGGACTGAGAACTGAAGTGGTTTTGAACCAACTACTGAAACCTCTCCCAGAAGGAATTCAGAAATGACATAGTGCAACTCCTTCATTTTACCGATGAAATGAGGTAACAATATGTATGCCTGGTAGCCGCGCAGTGGATGTTGGTTTCTGTCTTTGCAGGTTGGAAACCAGAAGTTTAGAGAGATGAAGTTAACCGCCTGACATTACACGGCAGCTTAGCAGCAAAGCTCATAGTCTAAGGCAGCCTCGGGACTTCTGGATCTTTTCATTACCCTCTGAGCCACTTAAGGCTTAGAGGTCAAACGTTGAAGTGTCAATGACAAAGAGAAAGAGGAAGAACTGTGGGCCTACAGAGGCCCTGATGCCGTGTACACAAGACCCCACCCACAAGAGGAAATTGAGAAGAAACTCTAGAAGTCCCCCCACCTTCCCCCTAGATAGGGAGAGACGAGGATGCAAGAGAAAACCTCTCTGGATGGCTTTCATTCAGATTTACAGCCAAGCACTATTTATTCAGCCCTAAGGGGTGCCAGGCACTCAATCCCTGCCCCCCAGGCACTGGCAGGTTAGTGTGGGACAGATAAGCCAGCAGCCGCTGAAACCTGCCAAGGAAGCGCTACCACTGGGGTCAACATCAGGTGCTGTGGGGACTCAGAACGAACGAGGTTGAGTGGCAGGCGCTTCCCGTGATTCTTCACACGGTTATGTTTCTGGCAGAAATTCCCTGAAAATATCCACTCCTGCGTTTGTCAATGAGCAGTGATCTTTTAAGGCTTCTATAAAAATGATTATGACAGGAGAATGGCCCGGGTGGGTGGATGTAAGGAGCCAATCACAGGGAGCAGCCACGCGCCGGTGGGGGATGCTGAGGGCACTAGGGGATTTGGCGCTCGTGTTATGCTGCGTAGACACGCATCTGTTGTTACACCGGATTTGCTTTTCAAAGTGCTTTTCTTTGAGGGGCCGCCCGTGGCGTAGCGGTTAAGTGCTCGCGCTCCGCTGCTGGCAGCGAGGGTTCGGATCCCGGGCCCGCACTCACGCACCGCTCGGCAGGCCGTGCTGGGCCGGCGTCCCACACAGAGGGGAGGAAGATCAGCACCGGTGTGAGCTCAGGGCCAGCCTTCCTCAGCAAAAAAAGAAGAGGATTGGCATGGACGTTAGCTCAGGGCTGATCTTCCTCACACACAAAAGAAGTGCTTTGCTTTGAGAGGCAGGGTGGCGGTGGGCACTGAGGGCTGGCGTGTGGGCTGGTTGTTTTAGCTCTGCATTCACGAGGTGAAGAAACGAAATAGCAATAATAATGGCAACAGCTAACATGTAATGAGCCTACTCGCGCGGGGGTGGGGGGCGGCCTACATCTCTGGTGGGAATGGGGACAGAGTGTGTGTGGGGGAGAGAGACAGGGAGGGAGGGAGAGACAGAGAAAGAGAACTCTACAACATGGGGAAGCGGCTAAATCACGAGGAGACGTGGCTCATGTTTATTCAATCCTCCCAGTACCCAATCAGGTCACTCGCTTTTCCTTCCCGGTTCGCAGATGAGAAGGCAGAGGCTCAGGGAACTTCAAGATCACACAGCCAGTGAAGATTAGCACTCAAGTCCGGCTCGGCTCCGTTTCCCCATCTGTACATTGAGAGCGTGTGTGCTAGGGGGACCTTAATTCCTTCTTCTATTTTGATGAAAAAATGCCATGGGGTGGAAGGGGTTAGGGACAGGGGAGGGAGGGATGCTGGCACTTTCCGCTTCTAGGAGTAAAGGCTCCATACTTTTGGAGCTCTCTTTGTTTGGGAAATTTACCAGAATGGTCCTTTATACAAACATGAGGCAAGTCCGCGCCCATTGTCCTCGGGGAGGAGGGTGGGGTCGCCCCAAACTCCACACAGATGCAGCCGACTGCGTTTCAAGTTCTCTTTAACGATGGGAATGGGCGTCTTTCTAACGGACCTTGACCCTTGAGGAGCGCAGGAGAAATAGTCTTCCTGGAGAGAGGTTGCAACTCGACAGGAGGTGCCCCCCGGGGAGGTTATTGAAGATTGAATAATGCAGACTAGGAAGGTACTGTGGGCCCTTGTGACTGCCTGGTCTGAGCCATCAAGTCATTCATTCATTCATTCACTCATTCCTGTGTGTCAGGAGCTTGGCTAGCCTTTGGGAATACAATGGTGAGTTGCCCCCTGCCGAATTTTGGGGAGTTAGAGGGCAGCAAAGCAGCCCAAGATAGGGTAGCTAAGATTGGAACTGACTGTCCCACCTGGGGTCTTGATGTTAGGGTGGTGGGAGAATGGGAGGCTCTGAGTCGTATTAATATCTGACTATTTTCATATCAGGAAGATCAGGTGGGTGATAAGATAAATTTACAGTTAGAGTCTGGAATCCAGGAAATGCAGCTTAGAGATGTGTTTGTCTAGTAGAGACGATCTTTTAATTTGAATTTAAATGCTTTAGGTGGGGATTGTTCCCAACTTCCTTCGTTGTCACCAATCCCTATTGGCCCCATCTGATTCACGTATTTACATACAGGCCATCTGCCCAGCCCCTGTGGCTAACAGTTTTCCACCCTAACAGTAGGTGTCCCCAAGCTTTCGGACTCTATTTATTCAAGTATTAATGAACCAAAGGCAGATTTGCAGAATGTGGTATGGTTTTAAACTTTGAACCTCTCTCTGATTCTCACTGTAATAGAATAATCATGGTGATCTCTACCTGTGATCTTTTTTTTTTTTTTTTTTTTGCGGGGAAGATCAGCCCTGAGCTAACATCCGATGCCAATCCTCCTCTTTTTTGCTGAGGAAGACTGGCTCTGGGCTAACATCCGTGCCCATCTTCCTCTACTTTATATGGGATGCTGCCACAGCATGGCTCGACAAGCAGCTCGTTGGTGCTCTCTGGGGATCCGAACCTGTGAAGCCTCGGGCCACCGCAGTGGAGCGTGTGCACTTTGCTGCGCCACCGGGCGAGCTTTACCGGTGATCTTAATTGATAATGATAATTGGTGATGAATAACGATGAATAAGCTGACATTAATTCAATTCATTCCACATATGTTTATTGAGAGCTGCTGCATATCAGCACTTTTCTAGGTTTGGGGAATACAGTAGCGAAGAAAGCTGACAAAAATGGAACTTGAATTTCAGTGTGGTGGAGGGAGATAGACAATAGAGAAGATACATCATTAAAATACATAGAGCCAGCCCTGCTGGCCTGGCGGTTAAAGTTTGGTGACCTCCACTTTGGCAGTCCGGGTTGGGTTCCTGGGCGCGGAACCACATTACTTGTCTGTGAGTAGCCATGCTGTGGTGGTGGCTCACATAGAAGAACCAGAAGGACTTACAACTAAAATATACAACTATGTACTGGGGCTTTGGGGAGGAAAAAAAAAGAGAGAGGAATATTGGCAACAGATGTTAACTCAGAGTGAATCTTACCCAGCAAAAAACAAAACAAAACAAAAGATACATAGCACATTACATGGTGATAAGTACTAAAGAGAAAAAGTGGGAAAGAGGGTAAGAAGTGTTGGAGGAGGAAGGGTTAGAGAGGATGGCCATCAAAGGATTCACTGAAAAAATGAATATTTAGTAAAGACCTGAATTAAGTGAGAGAGTTGGCCATCTGGGGCAAAAATATCTAGGCAGAGAAAACAGCAGGTGCAAAGGCCCTAAGGTGGTACCAGGCCTGGTGTGTTGGACGAGCCCTATCAACATACCATGTGGTGTTCTAAGCTCTTTCACTCCTATGAGGGAGGTACTGTCATTGTTCCCATTTACAGATGGGCAAACTGTGGCCAGAGCATCTAAGAAACTTGCTCCAGGTTAAGTAAGAGGCAGAGCCAGGCTTCTAACTCAGGCAGTCTGAGTCCAGAGCTTGTGCTATTAAATACCAAACTATGTTAAAGAAGTGATTTCACTGGCCTGGGGAGACCCAGGTACCGAAGATTTACACCTCCAGCTCTGAGCAGCCTTCCTAGCCCTGGAGGAAAACGTTGGGTGTGGTGGTAGGGGAGGGAATGACTCAGGCCTTGGCTGGTTTCCTGCTGAGTCACTGCTGATGGGCCGTGAAGGGAGGCAAGTGGCGCTCAGGCCTCACCTCCTCACACTGGCAGGTCCCTGCCTTTTGGGAGAGATGCCTGGCGACAGGCCTTAGCCACACACCGTCAGTGGAGAATTCGTCTGCCTTTCCCAAGAGCTCTGTTGTGAAATTGTGGGTTGGCTCCATTTCCCGGGGTGGCCCCACAGCCAGCAAGAGGGAACAGCCCTGGAGGTCGCCTTTCTGCCCAACCTAGCCCTGCATTCTCCACCATGTCCTGAACGGACACATTCTGTCCCTTGTCAGGCTGGCTGTCTTTTGTCTCAAGTGAACTCTTCAAGAACAGCTGTGTGCTTGGCATGCCGCTGCAAAGAACAAGATGCAAAGGGCAGCCACACACACCACCCTGGGCCTCACGATGCTCACCCTCTTGACATATTCATTCGCAAATAGGGCAAGGAAGGAATGGGTAAGTGCTATGATATGTACATCAAGTTTGTTAAGATTTCAAAACAGGCATTAATGAATAATAATAGCCAACACGTATGGAGCACGTCCTACCTGCCAGGTTAAGTGTAAGCACTTAACCATGTTTTAGCTCATTTTCATAATTCCCACAACACATAATAAAGGAGGTACTTCCCATTTTATTGAAAAGAAAATGGAAGGTCAGAGAGGTCTCAGCTAGGAAAGGGCAGAAAGAATGGTGGGAGCACCATCCTGGAGTCAGGGAACTGCAGGCTGGATTGAGGGAGCCTTGAGGGGCTGGAGCGAGAGGGTGGAGGAGGGGTTACGGGGAGAAATGAAGCTGGAAGGACAGTGGGACCAGCCCATGAAGTCTGGGCTGGAGTTCACGGTGGCAGGGAACGGCTGAAGATTTTTCAGCAGGTTTCTCCTTGGTGCCCCAGAGCTGTAGCCCTTGTTGCTTTGGTTTAGGGTCACCTTGGAGCATGAGTAGTGGGGATTGAACAAAAACGGCAGGCAGAACTCAGACTCATTGTATGGTAAGGAGGCCTCTCCCTTGCTCCCTGCTCACCAAGTGTCCTCTGTATTTGTCAAACTTCTGCTCCAGAATCTCCTTAGATAAGAACTGTATGTTCCAGGAAATGTCCTGACAGGCGCTGTCCACAGCGGGCTGGTTCTCTCCTATCAGGTCACGCCCACCTCCCCTGATTCACCTCTTTTCCTGGCTGTCACCTCCTTGCTCCCCAGTTCCAATGTGCCTATTAATTGTTTCTGTCTGGCTAGCATTTCCCCTTCTCTTGCAAAACTTCTCCTCCCTGTTCTTATTATGTGATCTGGTGAGGTTGCCTCACGATACCTTCTCGTGGTAGACAACATTAGTTACCTACCCAGTCTAGTCTCTCTCCTTCCTGGCATAAGAAACCCCAATTTTGTTCAGTGACCACGTGGCCAGCCCCAGGTAATGGGTCATGATACATCTAAGCCAATGACAACCCTGTTTCCCACTTTGCCAGCCTCCCTGGCAGCTAGGGGTATCCACGTGACCCAGTTCTTGCCAATAAGACCTAAGGGGAAGTCTGCTCTGGGGCTTCTGAGAAAGCTTTTGATCTTTGGACAAAAGGGAACAGTCCCAGCATCCTCCCCCTGACAAGCCTGTCTCGCTACCCCCAACTTAAACACAGTCGTGATGGCTAGAGCTCTCTGTGGCTGGAAGGATGTCAACTGAGGGTTGTCAGCAGCCATCACTTGGAGAAAGCCTGCCTTCTAAGGAGAGAGTACAAACAGAGAGAAAAACAGGGCAGGGAGAGAGAGAAAAAGAGAGAAGTTGAGGCCTTGTTTGAATGTCTAGATTCATACCTGAAACCAGCACCACCTCTGGAATTCCAAGTTGTGTGAGCAATACATGCCTTTCTTTTCTTCCTTATGTTCGTTTGAGGTGGGTTTCCATTATTTGTAACCAAAGGCTCAGGTCTCCTCTCTTGATGGCAAATGTCTATCATGGCTCCCAACTTCCTCTGACTGCAAACCCGTGACCTTGACCGACTGTTAGGTTGTGTGTGAGGGCTCCAGTCACACATCATGCACCTGCCCACCCCCAACACACACACACACACACACACACACACACACACACACACACCATACACAGATATCTCCATCTCTACCCTCTTGGTCAAAAACTAGCCCAAGGGAATGAGGAATGAGGAAACCCAAGGTGTCACCATATACCAAGGTCACTTCAGCTCCACGATGTTCTCAGAATGCCCTTGCAACACTTTGTTTGAGAAACGCCAGGGTTAAGAAATGGGAGTCAAGGGGCTGGCCCAGTGGTTAAGTTCCCGCGCTCCACTTTGGCAGCCTGGGGTTTGCGGGTTCAGATCCCGGGTGCAGACCTACGCATTGCTTATCAAGCCATGCTGTGGCAGCATCCCACATATAAAGTAGAGGAGGATGGGCACGATGTTAGCTCAGGGGCAATCTTCTTCAACAAAAAGAGGAGGGTTGGCAACAGATGTTAGCTCAGGGCTAATCTTCCTCACCAAAAAAAAAAAAAAAAGAAAGGGGAGTCAAAACAAAGTGAGCTGGGTGGGCAGGGAAGAAGTGGCACAGAGTCTGTCTGATCTGGAGGGACCTTAGGATTCTACACCCATTCTTTCACTCATGTGTTCATTCATACAACACATTTTTTTGGCCTTTCTTTTTTTTTTTTTTTTTTTTTTTTTTAAGATTTTATTTATTTATTTTTTCCCCCCAAAGCCCCAGTAGATAGTTGTGTGTCATAGCTGCACATCCTTCTAGTTGCTGTATGTGGGACGCGGCCTCAGCATGGCCGGAGAAGCAGCGCGTTGGTGCGAGCCCGGGATCCGAACCCGGGTCGCCAGCAGTGGAGCGCGCGCACTCAACCACCAAGCCACGGGGCCGGCCCCTGGCCTTTCTTATTATTATCACTTGAGATATAATTGACACATAACATCATGTTAGTTTCAGGTATACGACATAATGATTCGATATTTGTATATATTGTGGAATGCTCACCACAATAAGTCAACATCCATCAGCACACATAGTTACAATTTTTTTTTCTTATGATGAGAACTTTTAAGATCTACTCACTTAGCAACTTTCAAATATGTGATACAGTATTATTACCTATAGTCACCACGCTGTACATTACATCCCTGGGACCTATTTATTTTATAACTGGAAGTTTGTCCTTTTTGACACCCTTCACCAATTTTGCCCACCCACCCACCCCCGGCAGCCACCAGTCTGTTTTCCATGCAACAGATTTTTTTGTTGAGTACCTGCTCCGTGCCAGATTCTAAAATGGTCCCCCCTTCTCTGCATAGGTGAGGAATTGTGAAGTCCAGTGCAGGAAAGATATAAAAGAAACTGACTGGTGCATTTCCATCTTCCCTCAGGCTTCTCAAAGAGGAAATGACCTTAAAATGAAACAGATGAAATCCAGATTGGCGATGAGAGAGCCTCACTCTTGAGCGGGATTTGGGATGTTAAAATGAGGTGTCCCACTGGGATGTAGAATCTTCTTTCCTGGAAACCTTCAGGGGTAAAGATCTAAACTACTGACTCATCTTTAACAGGCGGCTCTGGGGAGTAGGGGGCGGGTAATAATGCATCAAGCAACAGCTTCTGGGCCAACGGATTTAGGATTGAATCCTGATTCCTTTCTTGAAACGTGTGGGTTTTGACAAATTGCTAAACCTCTCTGAGTCTCAGTTTCCTTAGAGTTGCTGAGAGCATTGTATGAAGGTGATAATACTGTGCAATATTTTTTGAGGACTTACAATATTCTGGTTCTGATCTAAGCTCTATACATGTATTAACTCACTTAATCCTCACAACAAATGAGGAAACCGAGGCACAGAAAGGTCAAATACTTTGCTGGTCAGTTGCAGAGCCTGGCTTTGAACTCAGGGAGTCTGGCTCTGGAGCCTGTGCTTGTAACCAGTTCATTTGCTGCTGCCCTTATTGGGAACATGGAGCCCCCTCACTCATTTTAGTTGCTAGAGAGGATGGTGAAGCGGTGGAAGGCGTGGGCTCTGGAGCCAGACTGCCATGGTTCAAATCCCAGGTTTACCACTCATCAGCTGTGTGAGCTGAGTTATTACGAGCAGGTCATTCAACTTCTCCAACCCTGTCTTGATTTCCTCATCTGTAAAATGGAGCTGATAATAATATTCTTAGGGTTTTTATGAGGACAGAGTGAGTTAATACAATCAACTTAGAGTCGTACTTGCTACGTGGTAAGTCCTCCGTAAATGCTGCCTCCTGCCACCTTGGTGCTCTTCACTTCCCCAGGGAGATCTCCCCTCCCAATCTGAGTTATATTCCTCCCTGATATTCACCCTCATCACACCCTGTTCCCTTCCTGTACAGTGTTCGGGACAATGTGGGATCATATATAAGAGTAACCACCTCAATTATGTGAGTAAAGCACCAAACTTGGCACATATTTGGTTCCTGGCAAGTGCATATCATTATTATTTACACTGGGTTCCTGCCCTGCTTAAAATCACTGACATATCTACATATTGACAGTTTCACCACATCAAAGGCACCCATTGCCATTACTGATGTTTTTCTAAAAAATAGAAAACCATGAAACAAAGCTTTCCTATTGCTTAGAATTTTCATTTTATGCATATTGGAAGAGCTCTTTTAGGTCTTATTTAGGCATTGATTTTTTTTTTTAATAATTTTATTTATTTATTTTGCCCCCAAAGCCCCAGTAGATAGTCGTATGTCATAGCTGCACATCCTTCTAGTTGCTGTATGTGGGACGCGGCCTCAGCATGGCGGGAGAAGCGGTGCGTCGGTGCGCGCCCGGGATCCGAACCCGGGCCGCCAGTAGCGGAGTGCGCGCACTTAACCGCTAAGCCACGGGGCCGGCCCCTGGGCATTGATTTTTATTGTATATAAAGCTGCTCTGTTTCCTTGCCTTTTTAGGTACACAATGACTTTTCATTTCACTGCCAAATCAAATGGAATCTTGTTTTTTTTTTTTTTTCCCTAGGAAGATTGGCCCTGAGCTAACATCTGTGCCCATCTTCCTCTACTTTATATGGGATGCCGCCACAGCATGGTGTGACAAGTGGTGCGTAGGTGCGTGCCCGGGATCCGAACCTGGGCCCCCAGCAGCGGAGCGCGTGCAGTTAACCTCTTGAGCCACCTGGCTGGCCCCAAATGGAATCTTTTTGAAGACATTGTAAGCAGCGATTAAACTCAACACCTGTAGTGCGAACAATGCACAAGCTCAAGGGAAAGGATGACACGGGGGAGAGCTGTGACAGAGTTTGTGTGTGTGCAGTTGATGGCAACTACCTCACCACTATCGCCTGGCTGTCAGCGATTGGAGATACCATTGATCACAACACATGACCTTATTTCAGAGACGTAAAAATATGAAAAAAAGTGTGATACATTTGGTGAAATACAATATTAAAATTTAAATGTCCCCCCCAACCGTTGTATGATTCCTTGTTGGGTTTCCCAAAAGCCACCATGGTTTAAATCAAACCTATTTAGGTTTTCCTTCTCAGTAATGACTTTGTGTTGGTTAAAGCAATGCTAGCTGCTGTAAAAGATAAACCCCAAAACCACATCGGTGAACACTATACAGGTTTATTTCTTGCTCATGTAAAGTCCAAATTAGTTTCCTCATTGGCAGCAAGGGCTCTATTCCATGTAGTCATTCAGGGATCCAGCTACACAGAGATTTTGCCAATTTCAAGAGGTCATTTCAAGGGTTGCCCTGGGCCCACAAGCATAGAAGGTGGTGGCTTGCACAGCACACTTTTCTCACATTCCACTGCCAGAGTTCGATCACATGGCCACATCTAACTGCAAGGGAGGCTGGAAAATGTCCTGTAGAGTGTCTCCAGGAAGAAGAGGAACTGAGTTTGGTAATCAGGTACAAATTTCTGCTTCAAGCTTTAAAGGGAATCAAAGCTCTGTGATGGGCATGCTGTATAAGTTAATTCATTTCACCCACACATCAACCCCACAAGTGGGTATTATCTTCATTTTATAGATGAAGAAACTGAGGCTCAATGAGGTGAAATGACTTGCCCAAGGCCACATTGCTCCACAGCCATGGAGCCAGAGTTGAGGCCTTGTCTACCTATGTTCTTCTCATTACACCCACTTGCCTCTTTGAATTATACAAGAAAGGCAAGGGGAGAAAGAGAGAGACTACAGTCCTTTTCATACGGGGCTGAATCACATACAGTACAGGGTATCCTTTGGTTTTTTCCAAGGTCAGAGATTTCACCCATAGTCAGTCACCTCTTACCAGTGGATGAGAGGGGTCCAGGCTACAGCATTTGCTGCCCACTAATAGCCTGGGTTTCTTTTGGCTGCTCTACGATGTTTCCTCTTCTGGGTGTGCGACATGTGGGAGCAGTCATTTTGCCAATGAAGATATATCTATAGGTGAAGATGTGGATGTAGATACAGATATTAAAAAGAGACTTAAAAGTAGAAACAACCAGAGCCAGCCCTGATGGTCTAGTGGTTACAATTTGGCGCTTTCACTGCTTCAGCGGCCTGGGTTCGTTTCCCAGTCGTGGAACCACACCACTCGCCTGTCAGTTGCCATGCTGTGGCGGCGGCTCACACAGAAGAACTAGAAGGACTTACAACGAGGATATACAACCATGCACTAGGGCTTTGGGGAGGGAAAAAAAAAAGTAAAAACAACCAAACACAATGTATAGATGCTAATTGGATCCTAATTTGAAAAACCAGCATTAAAAAATATTTTGGGAACAATTGTATATATTTGAGTATGGACAGAGTGTTTGGTTATATTAAGGAATTATTGTTAATTTGGTTGAGTGTGATAAAGGTGTTGTGGCTAAGTAAAAAAAGTCTTTAATTCTTACAGATGTGTTCTGAAGTATTTAGGGATGAAATGTCATGATGTTTGTTCTTTAAAACAAATCAACAATAAAAACAGAACAATAGATGAACAGAAAAATAGATGAAGCAGACCTGGCAAAATATTAAGAACTATTAAATGTTGGTAATAGGTGTGAGGATGTTCATTGTATTATTTTTTCCTCTATGACTTTTACTGTTGGAAGTAAGACAATGGGGATATTTGGATGAGGCTTAAAAATGAATAGTGCTTATCACTGTCTGGTATTTTTCTTGTTATGTTTATTCATTGATTGATCAGTCAATTTTCTCTACCTCCCTCTCTGCCCCCCCACTCTTAACTGTAACTCCATGAAAACAGCGACCTTGCTAGTTTTAATTGTTTCTAGTGCTTGTATCCATATTAGGTGCTTTGTACCTAGTACAAAGTTGGGTTTAAAATTTTTTTTTTCCTGCTACACTCAGTTCTCACGGATGTTGTTGGCTCTCATCCATCATTGCCAGCCTTTGTTTTGGTTCTCTCTGGTTCTGGCTGCATATCTGGTTCCCCATGTTCCCCCATCCACATCCCTCCCTTGCCTTGTCTTAGACTATCCCTAGTTATAGGAAGCAAAAGGTTATATTCTCTTATAAGGCTATACCATAATTTGTTTAATTAGTCTCCATTGGTAGGCATTTAGCTTGTTTCTAATTTGCTACTGTACTGAACATGCTTGCATATATCTCTCTTTGTACACATGTCTGGTCATTCACTCAGCAGTTTTTTATCGAGTCCCTTCTGTGTTTCTTTTTAGGCTCTTTTCTAGGCAGTGGAGAAAAGAACAATAGTGGATTTTCTGGGGTAAAGATGCCTTTATTATTATTTTTTTTTCTTTTTTCTCCCCAAAGCCCCAGCACATTGTTGTATATCATAGTTGTAGAGGTGTAGCTCTTCTATGTGGGACACTGCCTCAGCATGGCTTGATGAGCGGTGAGTAGGTCCGTGCCCAGGATCCGAACCGGCGAACCCTGGGCCACCGAAGCAGAATGCGCAAACCGAACCGCTGTGCCACTGGCCCAGCCCCTATTATTATTATTATTATTATTATTATTATTATTATTATTATTAAAGACTTTTAATATATATCGCCAAACTGCCTCCAGAGAGACTGGATTGGTTTCCCTTCCCACCTGCAATGTGTGGGTGTCCCCTGCCCCGTGCCACCATTGTCCTTCAGAGCCAGCTCCAGACAACCTCTGCAGGGCCGTGTCCAGCAGTGTGTCCGGCATCCGTCCCCTGCCCTCCCCCTCCTTTGGGTTCTTTTCTTGGCCACACCCCCTGCCGTTTCAGTATCAGCTCTGGCCTTTCGTGTTGCCCTTCTCTGGCTCCATGACCCCAGCTTCCTGCCTGCCTCTAAGCAGGCCTTTGATTTTGAGGTTCCCTGCAGATATTGCCTCCACCTGCCGCTGGCCCATGCAGTGCTCCCCACAGAGTCACTCAGCACTCTTAGGCCCCCAGATAGAAGGCTCAGACAACCAGATGGCAAGAAGCAGGCAAGAGTCTGGGGCTGCACGGCTGAAGGCGGGTTGTATCCTTCCTCTGATTCTCTGTATAATTTCATAAATACCCTCAGGAACCAATCAGGGGATCTCCCTTGATCTGTATGTAGGAATAGCTAGAATGGAATCTCAGCCCTTGGCTTAAATCCTTCCAGGGCGCAGGGATGTCCCTTGGCTTCCAAGGATTAGTGCAGAGCGAGCAGCCATGTATTTGGATGTGGCTTTGGAAGCAGAGGGCTCAGTGGTCCTATGGAAGGGCATTCTGTTCTGAGAGGTTGGAGACTGGGGTCTGAGCCCCGGCTCTGCGTGTCCTGTGTGACCACTAGAGACAACCTTTGGGGTGTCTGCCCAGCTCACTGCCGCCCCTGTCTGTGCATCTGCCCCTCATTGGGGGAGATCTTTGGTTGCCACTGTTATATAATTTGACCCTGTCCCCTCAGCCACATTAATTGGACCAGAGGTAAGCATGGGATCCAGACAGGGCCAATCAGATTCCTTCTGGGAATTGGGATCTGAAATGGCCTAGGAGTCGCTGTCGGAAGCTGAAACAGAGGTGAGGAAACTGGAAAGAAGTGCACAGAGACGCAGAGAAAGGCGACCTGCAGGAGAGAAGCAAGAGGCAGACGTGCAGAGACAACTGGCCTGGGCTCTTGGTGGCTTTCCAGCGCTTGGTGCCAGGCCTGGCAGAGGCTGCTCTGTTCCTGCCTTGGGGGTCTGTGAGACACCCCCGTGTTCTCATCATTAAGATTTGCTCCATCTGTCTCTGTAACCCGCCAACAAGCAAACACAGATCTCACCTAAGATGGTGGACAGGGCTAAATGTCATTCTTTCTGGGCCTCCATCTCCTCGTCTGTAAGACGGGGATAGTAACAGAGCCCACTTCTCAGGGGTGTCAAGAGGGGCAAATGTATTAATGTTTACACGGGCGTCGGCCGGTGTCTGTCCTCCTTCATCAGAACTTGTGCCTGACGGGTCAAAATAGTTTGAGCATCATCCTCAACTGTATGTGAAAGAACTTTGTAAACTTTACAATGGTATGACATTGTGTGTGTGTGCGCGCACACGCGCGTGTGCATGCACGTGCATATATACCTCTCTATATATTCCACCTACCGCCCCAGTCCCCATTCTGACTTTTCCTATAAACTTCTCCATGGCTTTAGACAAGTCATTGTCCTCGTCTTGGGCTTCGTTTATTTATCAAAACCAGGGGTTGAATGCGTGACCTCTAAACTCCCGTCCAGCTCCGGGCGCGGAAGGTTGAGTTGGCTGGCTACCACTTGGGTATGGTCCAGGCACGCAGAGAACACACCTGCCTCGGGTTGGTGCAGAAGGCCAGGAGGCCCGGAGCCAGGGATCCTCCCAGGTAACAAATGCCAGGTTGAGTTAGGGAGTCAGGCAGGATCCCTTCGCCGCTCTGCCTTGTTTAGGTTAATTCTTCTGCTACGTGGATGTCTTGCTCCAGGCGTACAGGTCTCCAGGCTGTCATTGTCAGCAGGGTAAGGAAAATCTAGCTTTGCCGGAAAAGCCAAGACCTTGAGGACACCTGCCGCAGCCTTACCTATGCCGGGATCACCGCTGGTCTAGAACCACCTCCTCTCTGGTGAGTTTCTCTTCTTAGGACTATGGTCAAGTCACAACCAGGCCCAGGATCAGCCCAGCCCAGCTTGCTTTTCCAGGGCCCCGAGGCTCAAGGCAAAAATGCTTCATGTTCTGGATGTCTTTGGTGATTGCAAATGTCAAGGCTTGGCTAAATCAAGCGTACTGACATTTCTTAAGAGCTCAGAAATTAATGGAGGGTCATTTGAGAAGGGTGGAGGCCCAGAATGAGAGAGATCATATTTTCTTCCCTGCCAGTCACACAGAGGGGAGGGATCAGTGTCAAGAAAGATTGCAGGATGGAAGCCTTATTGCTAAAGCACTGCTGATATCTAGACCAGCTGTGTTACCATTCACAAGTCACTTAACATCTCTGAGCCTCAGTTTCTTCATCTGGAGAATGAGCAGGTTGGACTGGATGGCCTCCAAGGTTCTTTGTCGTGCATTACATTTTACAATTCCTTGAAACTCAGAATGCTGAACTCTGAGAGTAGCATCATCATCTTTCAATAGAGTGGACGCAAGGCGCTGAAAAAAATGCCTGATGAAAATGTTGATGACAGAGGAAAATGACAGTAGCAGATGAATAAGAATCAAGTGAGATGAGGAATTTGTCTATATGTCCCTGTCTTTTTTCATTTACTGTGTACACACAGGGAATTCTGGGGTGTCTGTATCATGCTGTCCTTGGCAAGCGGCTAAAGGTTAAAGAATAATGTAGGAGATGCTTAGGGTGGGGAATAATTCTGCAGAGGGACCTTCTTAGGTCAGGATGCCAGCCCTGGGAAGCAATCATGTAGTGGTTGACACAAGCTTTGGCTTCAGGCAGATCTGTGTCTGCCTCTTGGTTCTGTCTCCTGTGTGTCTTTGAGCAAGGTCCTTAAACTGAACCTGCTGTAGTTTCCCAACCATAAAATGGAGATCATGATAGAGCCTATGGTACGGGGTTGTGGTAAGGATTAGGTGAGATAAAGTGTATTAAGTAGCTTGCACAGAACCTGGTACACATTTAGCTGCCAATAATGGCAGTAGATATTATTACCTACGTTTTTACCCTCTCCCCAGCTTGGATTATAGTTTCTAAGTAAGTAAAAGGAAACTCTTTAAGGATATTCTGCTTATGTGTGGTAGTCTAGGCCTTTTAAAATTCTTTTTGTATCACAGAAAGAAAATTCCCAGAGACTCACAACAAACTTGCGAGTATTTTCTCAAAGTGTGGTGGGAGGAAGCCAAGAGCATTTGGATCACCTGTGTGCCTCCTAGTGCAGAGTCCTGAGCTCTAATTCTAACTAGAAATTACTAGAACCGTAATTCTGAGTCATAAGGCGGCCCAGGTATAGGCATGGTAACCGATGATAAAGGCACTGATAAGGGCCGAGAGCCAGGCTCTTAAGCAGCGTGCTGCCCTGCCACCCAGTAGACTAGGCCAGTACTTCTCAAGCTTTAATGTGTATAGGAATCTACTGGGGATCTTGTGAAAATGCAGAATCTGATTCAGCAGATGTATTAGGCAGGGTTCTCCAGAGAAACAGAACCAATAGGAGATACACGTATATATGTCATATACATAAATAAAATAAGGTATTGGCTCATGCAATTACGGAGGCTGAGAAGCCCCACGATCTGCCATCTGCAAGCTGGAGACCCAGGAAAGCTGGTGGTGCAGTTCAATGAGCCAGTGAGCTAATGGTGCAGATTCCAATCCAAGTCGCAAGGGCTGAGAACCAGGAGCGCCACGGCAGGGGAAGATCGTCGTCCCAGCTCCAAAAGTCAGGCAGAGAGAGAATTCAACCTTCCTCCGCTGTTTTGTTCTGTTCAGTCCCTCAGCAGATTGGATGAGGCCCACCCACATTGGGGAGGGCCATCTGCTTTACTCAGTTACCAATTCAAATGTGAATCTCTTCCGGAAGCATCCTTAGAGATACACCCAGGAATGTTTAACCATATATCTGGGCATCCTGTGGCCCACTCAAGTTGATGCATAAAGTTAACCATCATGGTAGGTCTGGGGTGAGGCCAGAAAGTCTGCATTTCTCACAAGCTCCCAGGGGACATCAAGCTGCTTGTCAGTGGACCACAGTTTTAATAGCAAAATTTCTGAGGCTCTGTAATCGTGCCCGTCATGAGGGCTGTTCACCAGACATTTCTCGCTCTGATTGTACTTCCTGGCCCCCTGGCAGTTGGGTGGGGCCATATGACTAGTTCTGGCTGATGATCTGTGTGCAAAAGAGATTAGTGTCACTTCCAGGACAGAGTATAGAATTGGCTGTCCAAGACTCTCCAAAGCTCCTTTCCTCTTTGTCACAGCAATTGGTAATGTTTCAGATAGTATCTGCTCCAGCAGACGGCTCCTGGGGTGAGGATGGCATGGAGCCTGGCCCTCGGCAGACCAGCGAGGACATGTAGTGAGCACAGGACATACATGTTTGTTGTTTTCAGTCATTGAGATTTGGGGAGTGTTTGTTACCGCAGCATAGCCTGACTGATACACTAATCTAACCCCCATTTTACAAAAGAAGAAACTCAGCCCAAGAGGAGTGACTTGTCCATGCTCCGACACCTGGTTAATGAAGTCTCAGGGCTCTGACTCCCAATCTCCTTCTCTTTCCATCAATTACTATGCCTCTTCCACTTGGTCTCTGGGAATATGTGCCAGGCACCTCACACGTGTCATTTCCTTTCATCTTCACAACAATGAATTGGCATCCTGTTCTTTATTTTATATATATATATATATATATATATATATTTTTTTTTTTTTTTGTGAGGAAGATCAGCCCTGAGCTAACATCCATGCTAATCCTCCTCTTTTTTCTGAGGAAGACCGGCTCTGAGCTAACATCTATTGCCAATCCTCCTCCTTTTTTTTTTCCCCCCAAAGCCCCAGTAGATAGTTGTATGTCATAGTTGCACATCCTTCTAGTTGCTGTATGTGGGACATGGCCGGAGAAGTGGTGCATTGGTGCGCGCCTGGGATCTGAACCTGGGCCACCAGTATCGCAGTGCTCGCACTTAACCGCTAAGCCACGGAGCCGGCCCCTAGCATCCCGTTTCTTATGTGAGGAAATGGAGGCCAAAATTGTATAGCAATATAGGATTTGAACCTAGGACTATCTGATCCAAAGAACGTATTCTTAACCCGGGGCTGCCAAAGCAGAGCGTATGAACCTAACCAATATGCCACTGGGCCGGCCCCCACATATTCTTTCTTTACACCACTCTGCCTCAGATCTGCCGAAAAGATATTTTAATAACGGCAAACATTTACATGGTATTTACTTTATCCCAGACAATATTATCAGTGCTTTAACTATTTTAATATTTATAACAATCCTATGAGGTAGATATTATCATCATCAACACCTTCATTTATAGATAAGGATATCGAGGCACAAAGAACTTAAGTAACTTGTCCAAAATCACACAGGTAATAAGTGGCAGGACCAGGATTTGAACCCAGGCAGCTGACTACAGAGTCCATGCTTCTCCCTCTACACTTTATTGCCATGAGCAATGCTCAGGCGTCTACCTACCTACTATGATATATACATACCCATGTATGTATACATCATTTATATACATAATTTAATTGTATGTAATTAACATATGTTAATTATGTTAACATAATTTAACATAATATTATACATAATATAACATAATTGCCATATACGATTTTTATTTGCTTATTTAGATGGCAGGGTATTTTTCTGCCTACTGGCGGGATTTCACATGGCACCATTGTTCCAAGTTGATGTCTTACTCTAACTGCCGGGCCCCAGGTGTTCGATACATCCAGCACAATGTGATTAAGATTTTTTTTCCAACTTGAAAAAAAAAGGAACATTTCTTTTCAAACCTGAAAAAAATTAATTTGTTTTTAACAAGCCCGGAAGGACCAGCTGCTGAGAAGCCCTGGGACTCTGGGCCCCCCTGCTCACTCTCGCTCTTTTCGTCTTTACACCTCTCAGCCCTTTCTTTGTCTGAGATGATGTTTCTGTTGCAAGCTTGACTGCTTCCTGCCCCCGGCCTGCCACTTGTGGTCTTTGTGCAGAAGTCATTCTCAAGCCCTGGACAAAAGCCCTTGTCCCCTAGGCCCCAAGTCTCCTTGTCACACACTCCCTGTGTTTCCAGGTACCCTAAGATCCTGGGTCCTGGGTCTGTCCTGCCAGAACATGAAGATCCTGGGCTTACTTGGTGCCTGACTCAGGCCCTAACAGCTGGGAGCGCAGAAGCCAGCGGGCTCACCCTGCGGGTGCCTCGACTTGGGGAAAGGGTGGGGACTCTTGAGATCAAGGGCTCCGTTTCTGCGCTCGCAGACCCTCAGGTGGCTTTCTTTCCTGCACTGAAAATCTGTCACATGCAACTGTTTCTTTGTAAGTCAAACTTTGCTTCCCATCTCAACACACATGCACACACCCACACCCACACCCGAGAGAAAAGAATTAGGAAAATGCTTAATGTTGCGAGTGCTTGAAGCCAGAAACAAAAAGAGCACTGCCAAGGCCCTCCCTGGTTTGGTGCATGGGCAGGTGATTCAGGCACTGAGATGTGGGGAGGAACTGAGGTCTGGTGGACAAACATGGAGTTCTAACCACAGGCCAGTTACTACTCCACGGGAAACATCCTGTTACTATTATAAAGATGAAGTGCTCCTTTTTTTTTTTTTTTAAAGAACTTTCTAGAAGTCTTCCTTTCCATTCTGATTCAGTTCAAGTCCGTGAGGCAGGAAGGTCTCAGGGCAGCCATGCCTGCAACATTAGCTAATCAGACTCCCAAGAAACATTCCATTCCGCTTAAGAGGGCTTTGGGGAATGGTTTGCTCATGGTGGCTTTTAAAATAAACTGAGGGTTGCCAGGCTGAATGGACTCCCTGCGGGCCTCATGACCTGGTTCCAGGCCGGTGCCCAGCAGGCTTGCCCTCCTGGTGGGATGGTGGACGTGTCATTAAACCCGGTTGCCTTGCCTGTTCCCTGTTCCTTGTACCCTCTGTCCTTCCCATTTTAAAATTGGGGAAACTGAGGCCCAGGAGAGTAATAATAAAAGTAATAATAACAGCCGCACAGCCAACACATAGAGCACTTAACTTATCCACAAACGTCAAAGAGAGGGGTTCCATGGCATAGTGGCAAGAAACATACGGTTTCAGATCCTGGTTTTGCCACTCTGAAGCTGTGTGACCTTGTGTAAGTAACTAAACCTCTCTGAGACTCAGTTTCATTGTTTCTAAATATTGATAATGATACCTATTTTACAGGGTTGTTGTAAGGAGTAGAAATAATGAAATACCTAGAGTTGTGCCTGGTACCTAGCAGGTACCTGATCAATGGTCTTTATTATTATCAGGGACACAATGCAGGCCAGTCACAGGATAAACAGCATTTTCCCATCCTGCTTGACAGTAAGAATTACCCAAGGAACTGGTTAAAAATACAGATTCCCAGGACTTCTGCACTCTATGGAAAGGCATGGGAATCTATGTTCTAATGAGGCACCGGGTGATTCCTATCAGGTAATTTTGGAACTCATCCGGGAACCCTCCACTCCAACGTTTTGGGTTGGTTCTTTTGTTCTCTGCGCACCTGGCCCCATAGCTTTTGCTAGAAGGTGGACATGATTAAAAGGTCAAATATCATTATCCATTGTCAAAGAGAATGTGCCTTGAAATTTGCACAGTGGACGTATCCCCAAAAAGCTGTTTGTAAATAAAATGTGGGGTGTATGCGTGAGTGTGTGAGAACGGGGACATATTTAATGCCTTAGTTTGCTAGTCAAAGGAATGCATTCAATTCAACTCAATAAGTATTGTTTGAGTGACTGTTATGTGCTGAGGATACAATGATAAACACGCAGCAGGGCCCGTCTTCAAGGGGCTTACTAAGAGTCCAGTGAGGAAGATGGTCAAATAAAGAGGTAAGTACAACATTGTGGTTAGATAAGTTTAGCACGGGGAGCTCAGAGCGCCTGGAAGGGGAAGCACACTCAACTCAGGGTTGGGGATCCGGGATGTCCTAGGGGAAGTGACATCTGAGGAGGAGACCTGTAAACTGGAATCTAGTCTCAAACCCTTTTGCAAAGTGAATGATCCTTCCCTAATTTATCCTTGCGCGAAAATGACCTTTCACATCCTGGTACCCCTCCATACATTTATACAACCACACAGCTGTACAAATATTGAGTTCCTGCCATGGGCAAGGCCCTGAGTGAGGTGTTGTAGGGCAACCCGGGGGAGGAAGCCCGGATCCCTGCCCTCAGGGAGTTTACACCACACCTGCTCTGGCTTAATTTCATTTCTCATATAGTTCATTAACCCAGTGTGATCTGTTTATGACTGAACAGGTAGGCTATTATTCAAGTCTTTGCTCCCTTTACAGAAAAGACTGTTTATTCTCTTTCATCACCATGTGATGGGGAAATCTGGTTCCAACCAACACTTGAGTGCGGACACACATTTCATCCAGGAGAAAATCAAGGTGCACGCTGAAGTTCCCAGAGTTATTTGCAGACCCAAGCCATGAAGCTGTGGAGGCCTGGAGGGATCTGTGGGGTCTGTAGGGTCTGCGAGTATCTGGGGCAGCATGCAGACCTGGTAGCAACTGCAGTAAGTCAGGCCTTCCTTCCCTCTGGGCATCACGGACCCAAAAGCCTTTCAAACTACCTTTTTCTGCCCCAAGAAGCGGAGGAGGTGCGGAGGAACGGAATTCCCTGTGAATTATGATAATTGCAGCATGTTTAAACAAAAGGTGGCAAGGTGTGTAAGTCAACGAGGTCCCCTTACCTTCTTTTTTTTTTTTTTTTTAAAGATTTTATTTATTCATTTTTTCCCCCCAAAGCCCCAGCAGATAGTTGTATGTCATAGGTTCACATCCTTCTAGTTGCTGTACGTGGGACTCGGCCTCGCGCTGGACGGAGAAGTGGTGCCTTGGGGCACGCCCGGGATCCAAACCCAGGCCACCAGCATCAGAGCGCGCATACTTAACCGCTAAGCCACGGAGCCGGCCCTCCCCTTACCTTCTGAGCTTGTCTGTGTGTGTGATCTGGTAGGATCCTCTTAGACCCTTTAAGTGAGGGTGTGTTTCCATCTCCCAGATGGGGAAACTGAGGTACAAGGGGTGCCTGGAGGTTTGCACCCTGGAGGTCTGCAACACCGGTGGTTTGCACTCTGCTGCACATAGAATCCAGCCCAAACTCATTATTCAAAGTCTCCTTCAAACATGAACCCCACAACCTCCCATTCCCTCTTCTCAGAAGGCCAAGCCCGAAGCACCTGCCTTCTGTTTTTTTGCCAAGTTGCTCCCACTTCCTGAGACGCTGCCCCCCCCCCCCCGCCCCCATCTGCCTGGTGAAATTCAACCCATCCTTCAAAGCCGAGCTCAGGTGTCACCTCTCCTCCTGGTTGGAATGCATCTCTCCCTCCCCACCACTCCTTGGGCCCGGCCCTGTGTCTCATTACTTCTCGTTGGGCAACTGGCTTAGCCTTAGTTTGACTAGCAAACTAGCCTCCGTCCCCTCCTCTCTGCGTGGGCATAGTAGTAACATCGGCGGTAATCTTTAACCCCTTTCGGGTTCGTGGACTTCTTTGACAATATGATGAAAGCGGCCAGAAGAGCTAATGTTTATTGAGGCCCATTGTATGTTAGGCCCGGTGCGTACAGACTTTTCCACCCATCATCTCATATAATCATCAGTCACGTCTCTCTAGCCAGGTACTAGTGTAATATTCATTGCATAGATGAGGAAAGGAGGCCCAGAGAGGTGACATGCCTCTCCAGAGGTCACACAGCTAGTACTACTAGCAGAGCCAGGTTTACAGTTTGCCGGAGCTGGAGTCCTAAGCTCTGGACCCGCTCCATTGCCGGCTCTCTGCCTCCTTGGCCCGGGGATGGAGGCGGGGAGAACACAACACACAGCATCTCGCCTACAATTTGGGAGTTCATGCATCCCCGAGCCCACCCACCGGCCTGGTCAATCAGGCCTTTGCTGGGTTGCTGCCTAGATGCAATGCTGGCTGTGCCCTCCTCGGCAGGAATATCGGTCAACATCTGGCGACCCAAACCCGGGCCAAGGAGCGAGGCCGCGGCTGGGCAGCTGCACCGAGGGGGACGCGCGGGCTCGCGGCGCAAGGACAGCGGAGCCGCGTCCTGGGTCCCAAGTCTCAGGAATGTGGGAGGGCTGGGCGGAGAGGGCGGGCGAGGCGGGGGCGCTTCCTCTGCCCGCCGGAGGGGAGCCTCCAGGGCGCGCGCGGGGCGCGCCGCCGCCCCCTCCCCGCCTCCCTGCCGGCTCGGCGAGGGCGGGGGCTGCGGCGGAGGGCGGCGAGGGGCCGCGGCGCTCTGCAGCCGCCTGGCCGGCCGGGCGGGAGGAAGCGATGAATATTCAGAGGGGGAGGGGGAAGGGAGGGGGCTGAGCGCTCGCCGCGGCTCCCTGCAGCCCGAGCCGCATGACGCGCGGAGGAGGCAGCGGGAGCCGCCGGGGCCGCCGGAGCCGGGATCAGGGCGCCGCGCGCGGGGGGTGGGCGCCGCTTGCTCCGCCCCGCGAAGCCCCTGCGCGCCCGGGGACGCGTCCCCCCCGCGGCCGCCGCGCCAGGCTCCGCCGTGTGGCCGCCGCCGCCGCCGCCGCCGCTGCCATGTCCCCGGGGAAGCCCGGGGCGGGCGGAGCGGGGACTAGGCGGACGGGCTGGAGGAGGCGGAGGCGGAGGCGGCGGCTGGAGGCGGCGACGAGGGCGCCCGGGCTCGGGCACACGGCGGGGCCCGGCTCGCGCGTCCCGGGCACGTTCCAGGGCGCGCGGGGCATGAAGCCGGCGGCGCGGGAGGCGCGGCCCCCTCCGCGCTCGCCCGGGCTGCGCTGGGCGCTGCCGCCGCTGCTGCTGCTGTTGCGCCTGGGCCAGGTGAGCCGCCGGGGGCACCGGGCGGGGGGGGCGGCGTGAGGGTGGGGGCGGGACTGGCATCCCCTGCACCTGCCCGGTGTGCCCCGCCTGCCGGGTTCGGGGGCGGTGGCGAGGGGCCCGAGTCCTCGGAGCCCCCGTCTTGGAGGGGGCTCGTGGGAACCCCGGCCGGCCTCGCACGCCCAACACCGAGCCCCTTCCCCGGCTGCCCAGGACCGGAGGGAGGGCGGCGGGATCGGGGTCCCGGGGTGCCCATCGCGTCCCCGTGGAAGCCCCCGCGCGGCTCCAGGCCGTCTCTGGCCCGGCCCTTCCCGGGGCTGGTCCCATCTGGCCGGCGTGGGCCCGCTCGCCCGCCCGAGGCGGCCGGAGGGGGCGTGTTTGCAGAGGGCTCGCGGCGCGGAGCGGAGCCGGCCTGGCCGACCTCCGACCCGGCCTGCAGGGGCCCGAGGGGCCGGGCCGAAGGGCAGGGCTGCGCGGTGGGCGAGGCTCAGGGCCTCCGGGCCGAGGGCACTGCTCTGGGGCAAGTTCCCAGCCCCGGGAAAAGGTGGCCCAGCAGGCGGGCCCGTCACCTTCCCAGAGAAGCTGCTGGCTTCCCCGGGTGTTTAATTCGTGCTTTGTGGGCGCCGGCGCTCCCCCCACCGCCCGGTTTTCTAGCTTCGCTTCTCGGATAATGCTGTGTTTGGCGTTTTGGTGACCGACCTTTCTGCAAGCTCCGGTTCCCCTTAATGATATTCCTCTTGGCGGTGAGGCCGGGCAGCTGGGCGATGTTTCCATTTCACAGATAGGGAAGTTGAGGGAAGAGAAGTGAAAGAGCAGAATCAATCTCCCAGCCTTTGCCACCGGAGCTGAGCAAGCGGATTCGTCCTCACAGCCTTCTAGGAGCCTGCTAGGGTCTTGAACCCTTAGTGTAAAGTGCCCTGGTGATACCTCTGTTGTGCATTTTGTCAATGAAAATCTTGCTTGTTTTGTACAGACAGCAGCTGTCAGGAGATGATGTGTGAAACCTGGGAACTGAGTTGTTGGCTGGGGATGGAACCTGGTTTCAGGAAAACTTTTCAAGCACAAATACAGGATTGTCTGAGAGCAGAAATGGCAGCCTTGGGGCAGCAATGCAGCCCAGCAGGCAGGACGAGAAGAGAGAGCTGGGTCCCCCGGGCTGAGGTAACTCTCAGCACCCAAGGTGGCTCTGGGCTCTAAGGTCCCCTCAGTTTTCCTCAGCAGGCTTTGAACAGGCTCTCCTGAGGGCCTGGAAGGCAGTGTGACCTCCTGCAGAGACTACTGGGTTGGGTGTCAGAAGACTAGCTCTAAGGCCTGGCTTCAGGGTTGGACTTGCTCTTGAGTCCCCTCCATCCTCAGTGAACAGCATTTGTAGAATGGGTGTACCACCACCTGCCCCGTAGAATTGTTTGAAGGGCTTCCACTGGCCGATGCCTGAAGGAGCTTTGTAAACATTGAAGGGTGTCCAGATGTGATTATCATTAAGGTACAGTGTGCATGGGCTGACTTCTCCCTTTCTCTGTAAGGAAATTCATGGAGAGCAGTCTGTGAGATTAAAAAAAAAAATTGCCTTGTAATTGAAGATCTCTTGTACCAAAGTTTGTGCTGAAGAAATACGTGATCTTCATTTATTTCTGGTTTAATTTGGTACATATATATTTTATTACATTATTTTATTTATGTTTTTGCACCAGCCATGGGAGTTGCTAGCTATGCTTTGAATCAGCGAAAAATTTCTTGGGTAAATTTATTTCTTGCCCAATCCTTCCTCGTATTTCAGTAGCATATTGCCACCCTATACTTGTCCCCTATTCAGATATTTCCTTCCTCTCTCACTTGTTCTGTAGAAACCCGAGGACTCTTTATTTCTTGTTTTTCGATACGTTATAAAATAGGAAATCTAAAAGGCTCTCTGAAAAAGCATTTTCAGAATCCACTTTTGACAGTTTATTTTGGTATTGGATATTTCAGGGAATCAGTGCATTTTTGGCTGGAGCAGACTTCCAAGATAGCTCAAACCTCTCGTTTTTTCAGATGAGGGTATTGAGGCCCAGACAAGACAGTGGTGGGGCTGAGATCACCCCGCAAGGGACTGGAGTGTGCGTTGCCTACTTGTGCCTAATATTTTCATGATGCTTTTTTTTTGGTCATGTTTTCACTTTCCTCTTACTTTTAACTATAGACAGCGTCCTACTTCACTGCGTACTCCTGAAACTGTGGGTGTAAATTGTTTTTCAAAGTTGAATCGTATTTGAGATTTTTGAAGTTCGTGCATTTAGCAAACGTGTGTGAAGGTATCTGACTACTTCCCTAACACTTGACTGCTTTTGTGAAGCTTGGAGTGTGTGTGGGTGTGTGTTTTTTTTTTTTTTTTGTGAGGAAGATCAGCCCTGAGCTAACATCTGCTAATCCTCCTCTTTTCTTTTTTGCTGAGGAAGACTGGCCCTGGGCTAACATCCATGCCCATCTTCCTCTACTTTATATGGGACGCTGCCACAGCATGGCTTGACAAGCGGTGCGTCGGTGCAACCCTGGGCCGCCGCAGCGGAGCGCGTGCACTTAACCACTTGCGCCACCGGGCTGGCTCCTGTATGGGTGTGTTTTAAAATGGAATCAACTGTAGCTGGTTAAAACATGGACAAGTCATGGAAAAGACAGCTCGGTTTGGGCATTAATGAGGACGGGTGTGGAAGCTGGAATGCTGAGATGCTGAAGACTCAGTACTTAGTAGGACCGGAAAAGCAGTTTTTGACCCTAGCATTTCATTCCCCTTCTCCAAGACAGGAAGGACTGTTGGAGATGATTCCAACATGAGGACTTTGCTCATTGCCATGTCCAACTCCACCCATTCTCGGAGCATTTTTTGCACACTAATTTTGGTCTATGTGTATGTTTTAGAAAATGTGACAAAGCATTTTTCATCTCCCTTGCCTCCTTCTCCTGAGAAATGATGTAGTCCTGACAGATTCTGTAAGATACCATCTTGTTAGTGGGCTGCTTTAAAATGAAAAAAACTGGCGACCGATCGCTGTTTTGTTGGTCTTATAGTGTTTTGGATTTGCTTTTTCTTGGCTTTCTTGTTTCCTGGTGAATAATAACTGTTTGTATTTATTATCTATAATAGCTAATCCTTTAGCCTGCTTACCTACCTGCTCATCCAGAGGACAGAAAATATTTTGACTCCTCTTTCAAGTGCTTGTTAAATTCTCATCCAAGTGACTTTAAATATTTTTGCTTTACTTCAGAACAACAACGGAAAAACCAAACGATTATGTTTTGTTTGCAGGCAGTTTAAGAAAACAGAGCAAATTGGTTTATGGTTAGACTGTGACTTTGAGTTGACTTCGAGTTTAGCTCCATGATAAAGATAACCACGGAATACTCAAGCTTTCCTAAGCAGAGAGAATCCTGGCTCCCGAGTGAGCAATTTCGGTCAGCAAAGAGGTTATTTAGCTCCTAAAAGTAATTTTTCCTTGGGGTTGAGGCCTAGGCAGAGTTGCTGAGTGACTGAGGGCCTGGGTTTAGCCAGCACATCATCAGCAATTACTTACTTAGTTCATTCACTGCTTGGCCAAGGGAATTATTTTGAGTGCAGGGTAAGAGGCAATTTTCTGTGTAGTTCGCTTCTAACATCATGCTGCTGATAATATTATAATTAATAGGTAACATTATACATGGCAGGCACTGTGCGAAGGGTTTTAATGCATTATCTCATTTGACCATTTCAGAAGTACTAAGAGATAGGTGCTGCTCATGTTCCCATTTTCTCTGAGGGAAAAGTGAGCTTCAGAACTTAGCGAAGATGCATAACTAGTATGTGGCAGAGCCAGGTCTGAGGTCTTCACTGCCCCAGTTTACTGTCCTGCGCGCTAAGAAGTAATGTGTGTTAGAGAAGGTCTTCAGTGTGCAACTAAGCGATGAGGCGACAGACTTTTGTGGCAAAGGACAGGCTTGTAGAGCCTGAGCTCTGATGGGGCAGGGAGTTATTTTGGGTTCTCGGCGTCCTACACCCCATAGGATCTGCTCCATTTGGAACATAGACAACCCGGGTGCCGTCTTTCTTGCTCGTGTTTCTTTGGGAGCCTGAGTTTACAGGCGAGCCTGGCGTAGTGGAGACAGAATTGGGTCTGGAGTGGAAAGACCTGGGTTCGGGTCCTCACTCTGCCCCTTAGGAGCTGCATAAACTTGGACAAGTCACTTAACCTCTGTGACTCCTCATTTCCTTATCTGGAAAATGGGACTAATACTTCCCATTTTATCCCAGAGGATAAAATGAAATAGAAGAGGAACTGCTATGTAAAATCCAGTGCACAACTCAATTGCTAGTTATGGCTGCTGCTGTTATTGGGGGAGAGGATTAGTTCATATAACAAATATTTATCGAGCTTTTCTCCCAGAGTGGTCCGGAATAACCATGGGGGTGTGCAAAATGAACTTAGCTCGGTCACAGAACATTTTTTTAATGTTAAGAATTATTTATTTTAGGGGGTATTTGTAAAAAAATTGTGAGTTGCGTGTCAAGCACATGATTTCATAGGTAGAGTGAGGCTAACTGCAGTTGGTATAAATGTAGTAAAAAGTTGATCTAAAGAAAAATATTGAGTAAATAATTATGTAATGATGATCTGGTTATGGCAAACTTGTAAAGGTGATAAATTGCTTAAGTTTGGGAACTACTAGAGGTGTGACAGGCACGGAGGGGAGGCCGTGGTGATGGGTAAGAGAGGCAGTCTGCCTTCGTGACTCTTACAGGCCATGGGAGTGAGACAGTCCTCAGATCAGCCCCAGCTAACCAATCACAAGTCGTGACATAGGCTATAGGCATCTGATGTCGCCGTGGCTTCCAGAGAAAGAGCTGGCACTGGGCTTGCCAGAGAAGGAGTGGTGATGAGAGGGTCAGAGAGTCTCCTAGTGGAGATCCCTAGAAGCCGCAGGTGTCTCAGACCAGGGAAGCCCACAGCAATTTCGCCACCACCTCGTATGGCTTTCCAGTGGCTTTTCTGGTGACCCCTCAGAGGACGGGAGCTATAGGAAATTTATTATTACTTCCTTATTAGTGAGAGCTGTGGTCATCCTATTGTCTCAGAATTTCGACGGCATGAAAATGCCTGGGTGAGGGGTGGTGGTACTGAGACAGCGGATGGGGGGCACTTTGAAAGCGAAGTAGTGTCAGCTCCTACAGAAGGTCTAATTTTAAACATGCAAATAATTTTCAGTTCCACTTTTCCTTCTTCCTGTTAGAGGGAAGCTGTACCCTGTTGCCATTTCTGAGGCTCGAGCAGAGAGCAGGCAATGTCGTTATTATGCCGCAAGCTATCTCCTTCTCCAGAGCAGGAACGGGGTGGTGTTTTTCTGGGTGCCTCTGTGGGGCCCCAGCCCAGTGTTATTTCATGGCTTCTGAGTAAATAAGTGAGTGAATATTAAACCTTAGCACCAATGTGGAGTCTATAATCAGTGGTTCTTAATCTTTCTGGAGAGGGGGAGGGAAAGACTCTTACAGAGTACATAAAAGGGAAGAACCCTCTCCCCCAAGGAAATGCACACATTTACCATTTTGTATCCAGTTTCAGGGCTGTCATAGACTCTTTAAAATAGCCCATGAGGCCCAGGTTAAAAACCCTCCGATCTAAAACTGTCTAACATTTACAAAAGTATCAGTCCTCTTCAAAGATAGCCCCTGTGGGTATCCTTGGTTTCCTTCCAGGAAAAAAATGTTTCTATGTAATGTGTACAAGTATCTATATTTATCTTTTTAAAAAGTTACATTAAAAAACATTCTATATACATTGTTCTCTACTTAGCCTTTTAATTTACTTAGTTATCTTGGAGATTATTTCGTATCTGTACCTATAGCTCTAACTCATTCTTTTAAATGACTGCCTAATTTTCTGATGTGTGTATTTACCGTAATTTATTTGACTATTCCTCTATCAATGGACACTTTAGTTGTTTTTATTATCTCCCCCCCCCCGCCCCTCCACAAAATCATGCTCCAGAGAATGTTTTTTGGTGCATATTTCTTGTAACTGTCACAAGGATAGCCATAGGGTAAATTTCTAATTTTAGGATTGCTGGAGTAGAGGGTACGGGCATTTAAAAATTTGATAGCTCTTGTTAAGTTGTCCTTCAGAAACATTGCCCTGGTTTCTACCTGCACCAGTAGGTTCAGAGAGTGTCTGTTGCTCCATACCATCAGTTGAATTGAGGATTGTTCAATTTTTAAATATGTGCCAGTCTGAGAGGTGAAAAATTGTATCCTGCTGCTTTTATTTATATCTTTAATTTTGAGTTAAGTGAGCATTTTTTTCCTTCCTTATGGGACATTTACATTTCTTTCTTCCCCCTTTTTTTTGTTAACCCCATTAAAAAAAAAGAAGATGGTCTTTTTGTTATCTATTTGTACAGGCTCTTTGGAAGTTAAGGAAGTTAGTCTTTTGGCTCTCATTTATGTTGCAAATGTATTTTTTTCCAGCTATTTTAGATGTAGCCTTTGTTCCTTGGGAACACAGGGATAAATAAGACACCTGGATGGTAAAGAGAGTGTAGAACTTAAAACCAGCCTGCCTGGTTAGAATCCTGGCTCCGCCACCTAATTAGCTGTGTGATCTTGGGCAGGTGTCTTAACGTTTCTGATCCTTGGTGTTCATGTCTCTAAAATGCTAATAATAATAGTAGCACCCGGGCCTGCCTGGTGGTGTAGCCGTTAAGTGTGCTTTCTCTGCTGCGGCAGCCCGAGATTCAGATCCCGGGCATACACTGACGCACCACTTGTCAAGCCCTGCTGTGGCGGTGTCCCATATAAAGTGGAGCAAGGTGGGCATGGATGTTAGCCCAGGGCCAGTCTTCCTCAGCAAAAAGAGGAGGATTAGCAACAGATGTTAGCTCAGGGCTAATCTTCCTCACCAAAAAAAAAAAAACAAAACAGTAGTACCTCTCACACAGGGTAGTTGGGTAAGTTAAGTGAGATCATGTTATGTTAACATTTCTTGTAAATGGATATAGAAATATAAGAACAACTTACAAATTTTCCATTTACTCAAGAGTTAGATTTTAAAGTTAGGGCATGATAATGAATTGTCGGAATTGTGTACAAAATCTTTTAAATTGGATTTAAGAGATTAAATCCACAATGGATTGTACATACATATCTATATATTAAAATGTGTAATGTGGAGCTTCAGGGAATGTAGGCTTCCCTGATAGCACAATTTAAATTATATTTCTCCTTGACAAGTGAATATAATTGAATTAACATAAGTTTAAATGACCACTGTGGTCCTAGCCCCAGAGAAGCCCAGGAATATTGACTAGGTCCCTTAAAAAAACAGGGTTCTGGGGCCAGCCCCGTGGCTTAACAGTTAAGTGTGCACGCTCCGCTACTGGCAGCCCGGGTCTGGATCCTGGGTGCGCACAGACGTACCACTTCTCTGGCCATGCTGAGGTGGCATCCCACATACAGCAACTAGAAGGATGTGCAGCTATGACATACAACTATCTACTGGGGCTTTGGGGAGAAAAAGAGAAAAAAAGGAGGAGGATTGGCAATAGATGTTGGCTCAGAGCCAGTCTGCCTCAGCAAAAAGAGGAGGATTGGCATGGATGTTAGCTCAGGGCTGATCTTCCTCACACACACAAAAAAACAGAACGACAACAACAAAAACAGGGTTCTCCTTGCATTGGCTTGAGCATTTCTTTTTATCTTGTGACCTGGCCAGCTCTGGCTGTGGCTGCCTTCTGTCTCTGTAGGGCTGAGAGGATTTATTTGATGCCACCAACTAGAAGTTTAAAGACATAATCCTTGGCTCTAATTGCAGGAGATGGGAGGCCGAGGGAGTCTGGGTTGGCTGTGCCACCTGTTTCCACGGCGGCAAGGTGCTCCTGCGTTTCCTGCTGCTGCCTGAGGGGCCACCGCGTTTGCATGTCCTTGTGTCGTGGGGGTCTTCCTTCCCCTCTGAGAGTGGACCACACTGGTGGTCCTGTTCTGAGGCCTGGAGATGGAGACCTACCAGGAGGTTGTTGTGGGTTTCAAGGGAGATTGCTGCCCAGTGCTTAGTGCACTGGCTTTGGAGTCAGACAGACTCAACTCCTCCACTTCCTAGCTGTGTGACCTTGGGCCAACAACTCTAATGCTCGGAGCCTCACTTGTTCTCATCTGGAAAATGGGGACAACAAGAATACCTACCTCATAGGGTTGTTGTGGATGACTAGATCGATCTGCATGACAAGTTCTTAGCATGATATAAACCTTCAAGAGATGTTGGCTGTTGTTTTGTCATCTTATTTTGCTGGGACACTGGCATGATTTACTACTTAAGAAAATTTAAAAATTATTTTTCCCTTATAGTTTACAAGGCCTTCCAGTGTCTATGAGCTCATTCAATCCTTACAGCATCTCTGTGAGTTTGTCATTGTTATTCTCGCTTAAGGTGTGGCTCAGACTGTCTCTAAGTGACTTGTGCAATTCAGGTGTCATCTGCCTTTTCACAAAATAATGTACATTCATAGCATAGCCCAGTTTTAAAAACTACTCAAATTTAGAATTAGCTTACAAGAGGCCAATTGGGCAGTTGAGTCCCCTGGTTTGGTTCATACGTAATTATTAGGTTGAACCATATGAAATTACTGTTTTTGGTCCTTTGACTATTGGCAATTGTATATGGTTTCACCTAATATGTTGCAGAAAATGGGCTTTTAAAGTGAAGTTCGGAAAACCAAATCATAGACTTCCATGTTGTAAAGCAATGTATTTAAAACTGTGGGTCATAAAATCAATTTAGTGAGTTATGGCTAGCATGAAAAAAATGATAGAATAGAACATATCAGAGTTGACTGTATGTAGGAAGGTTAAGTATTGTGTCATGAAACTTGGATATATGTGTGTGTGTGTATGTGTGTACTGAATTGCATATAAAATGAATTTCTTCTCATGGCTTCAGGCATTGCCAAAACAACTGGAAGCCACTATTATAGGGAATGGAGTGGTAGAAGGTGCTGGGTCGGGGGTGGAAGTGGGTTCTGTTTCCAGAGACAGTGGAAAACCAGTGTCAAGTCCCCAGTTATGCATCATCATTGCTCCCATATGTAGCTGAAAACCGTCACGCAGGGGCTGGTGCAGGCAGGACCAGCTTCTAGAGAGGTCCCTTAGGCAGAGAATGGGTTGACTGAAGGCTGAGGAAGTCTGCCCTTAAGTAGCTGCCCTTCTGGAAACTCCAGGGGGACCGGCCCAGGGGGACAAGCTGTTGGCCTTCCCTTTTGTTCTTGGGTAAGTGGATTTGATAGAGAGCGAACACTTACTGCCTACTGTGTTGTGTACTTTGAATGAGAACTTAGGACCACCCCTGGGGAGCTGGGCTCTGAGGGGTCGACACCCATCTGGTGAGTAGTGGGGGACTCAGCCTCACAGCCCAGACTTTTTCACCTTCAGGTCCTGCTGTGCTCCCCCTACTCGAGCTGATCTGACTCATGCTGTTCCCCCATCTGGGGGCTGTTAGCCCCATTGGCTGGAGGATCCTCATCCCGAGGCTGATTCGATTCCTGTAGGAGTCAGTTCAGGTTTTTTTTTTTTTTTTTTTAAATATAAAAATTTGAAAAAATAGATAGATAAGAAAGCAAAATTACCTGTAATCTCTACTTTCCCCAAATTAGCTCCTGGTACCATTTTGATGGGTGATCTTTGTCTGTTTTTTATGCATCTATTTATACTAAAATAGGATTACCTCCTACATATGCTTTGTAACTTACACGTTTTACCTAATTTTTTCTTTTTTAACCATTGGGGTAGATGCATCCCTAGGGATACCCCAGGAAGCCACAGCATAAACACGAGGCTTCTTCCTGGAGGATCACTGTTACTCAATGGAAAGTCTTTTGAAATGCTTTTTGAAAACAAACAAACAAACATGGACACTTTATAGATTAGATACCAAATTTGCATCCAGAATTTTTTCAGCAAATCCAGGAGACAACAAAGAAATCTCTACCTCACAGACCCTCCGGGCGTGTGAGTTCACTCTCCTCTGCAATTTTCAGGGGCAGTCTGTGAAGTAGTGACAATATGTTGCACACGTTTTCCCTTGCCAGTAAATATTCTTCTCTTGTATAACTTTTAGTTGCATCCTATTGCATTATATGGAGGTACCTTATCTTATTCATCTTATGATTTACTCTTCCAGCTGGTTTCCAAAATTTTTTGCCACGATGATCACTATTCAGATGACTTTGTGATAAATTCTCTGAACACATTTCTGATGATTGTCTTAGGATAAATTGAGAAAGTAGAAATAATAGCAGCTACCGTAGGTTGAATATTTATCATGAACCGTTGTCCGCAGTTTGTATGTGTTAATTCATGTAATCCTATGATGTCGGTACAGGGAGGGAAACTGAGACCCAGAGAGTTATAATCTGGTCCATGGCCACATACTGTGCCAGAACCTCAACCAGCTAGTTGTGGGCCTCCTTGGGGACACAAGGGGGACCTGGGCAGGATTGCCTACATGGGCCAGGTCGTGTGTGAGTCTTCTGGGAGGACAGCTGGGCTTGAGGGCCGTTCTCACAGGTGGGAGGGCTATCTTCCTGTGGGATGGGTGGCACATTGACACTTGCTGCTCAGAGCCATCAGATGGCAGGCGTAAATGCTTCCCAAAGCCACAGAAGATAAGAGTGTCTTTGCCATGAATTTTAGATCTTGGAGCCATAAGTGGTGAAGGCTGTCTGAAACCTTGGGTCCTTGGCCCTCATCAAATGAATGACATGATGCCATCTTGTTGGGGTCTTGGCCTTCCTATTGTGAATGAATTTGGATTTTCTAGGCTTGAAATTGGCCATGGATGACGTGACTTCAGGGTGTCCTGTAAGAAGAGGAGCATGGAAAAGGGCGTGGGCCTTGGATCCAAATCCATGCTCTTCTCTTACAGCCACATGACCCTGCCATCTGCCCAGGTACTTAAGCCTCTTGGAACCTGTTGTGTCATCTGGAAAATGGCTAATAATTGCCTTATTAGGATTAAATGAGGGAAGGTGTGTAAGGCACCTAATCCAGATGTGGCTTAAATATTTTTCCCAATTCACCCCTCTTTATTAACACAACACCTCCTGACTTTGGGGCTGTGGTTGCCATGCACTCAAGCTTCAAGGAGACTGCTCTGAAGGTGTTCCAACAACTTCTGCCAGCCTTGGTGTCCGGGAGTACTCTTGTCTAGAGTGGTCACCAAATCCTACTGTGTGAAGACAAATTGTAGGGGATGTGGGGGTGAGAGCTCTTATTTCAGGCGACAGGTTGGCACATCTGAAGATGTTGTCCTATACTCACTTTGAATCATAACTGTCTCTAAAAGAGGATAATGTTAATTAAGCTAAAGCAGGAGATCTCAAGATAGAGAGATCACATACAACCAACCGAAGCCATGCTTTCCTGGAGGAGAGTAATAATCCAACTTGCCTTTTCTCCCTGCTGGTGAGGCCATCCTATTCCATCAAATCCTTACTTCAGGCAGGAATTATTGAACAAGCACTAACCATATCTTTTAGATCTAGTACTTTCCAGTCTAGCTCGTCTCTCTTAAGTTCCTGCTACATAGAGCTTGCCCTCATCATCAAATGCCCATCTTCTGACTTCATATCTCACCCTATTCCTCAAGCTCGTCTCATCCTCCACACTACCTGATACCGCCTTTTCCCTTATTCCCTGATCCTGCCTTCTCATTACAGTTTAGACCTGATACTGAAATTATTTTCATAGCTCAGACCTGGGCTTCTCTAAAATCGATAATAACCTCCAATTTAGCTTCATTGTATGTGGCTACTGGGGCCCCCCATAAGGATGTGGGTGGGGCGTCCATCCTTATGATAGTGGACATGAGACAGCGTAAAGTCACTAGATTGATAGTCTCACTCTGGGCTTATTCATGGGACTGAGAGACAGTCTAGTGCAGTGATTAAACACAGGCTCTGGAGCTAGTTGCCCGGGTGGAAGTTTCTCGACCAATGTTGCTCAACCTTTCTGAGCCTCAGTTTTCTCAACTATAAAATGTGATGATAATATGACTTGGCTCTAGGGTTGTTATAGGAAGTAAGTAAAATAAGGTATGTATCACAAAGAATTTTTCAGTACATATTAAACATCAATACACATAAAAAAAAAAAAAAAAGATGACATGTTGAGTGGGGGTAAGACTCAGACCCTCAGCCTCTATCTGACCAGTCTTTTGATTTCTTCTGGAAGATGCACACGCAGCGCTTAGCCCGAGCTGTCCCCTGGAAGGTGGCATTTCGGCCCTGCAGCTGTCTGACAGTGTGGTTGGGGTGAGTGGGGAGGACTTCTTTTCCTTTAGACCAGCATTTCTCAACTTCACCACAGTTGACATTTGGGGCCTGATGAGTCACTATTTTGGGGACTGTCCTGAGCGCTATAAGATGTGTAGCAGCATCCCTGGCCTGTGCTCACTAGACGCCAGAAGCACCTGCTACCCCCCCAACTTTGTGACAACTGACAATGTCTCCAGATATTGTCAGTTGTCCCCTGAGCGGGAAAGCGCCCTAGTCGAGAAGCATCACTTGGGGCCATGCCTGTTTTGATGTAATGGTGTAGAGTGCCTGTGGCTGTCCTTCCGTTCCCACGGGAGCCTGTTGGTAGCCCACCTCCTCCCAGTGAGACAGTAGGTCCACCCAGCAGGAGCATTGACAGATGTCACAGATATCCAGGTTGCTGGGTCTCAAAGGAGGCTTCACATCCGACTCCCTGCTTGCTCAGGGAGAACTTTCTAGGGATGCTGTGATAGAGTAAGCATTGTGCTCTGAGTCTCAGCACCCGGGTGTCCATTCCTGTGCCACATTTCTCCCTGTGTTCCCAGCCTCAGTTTCCTTCTCCACAAAATGGAAATAACTGACACGTTTCCCACCCTCCTGGGGTGGGAAAGGAAGCCAGTGTTAATCTGATATGTGTGGTGCTAAGCTCTGTTGCAGGGGCTGTGAGATTGAGGGAAAGGCTATGTTTATTAGGAGCCATGAGGCCACATGTGCCAAGTTCCACACGGGAGACAGACCGGATCAGAGGGAGATCCCATTACAAAGAGATTCACTGCCAAGTTCCCCCTCCCACCGGCTCCCTGGAGCAATTTTCAGCTTTTCCAGTGTTTAGAGGCCCCAGGGCATAAACCTAGAGATGGTGCCTTCAGAGCTAGGGAGACCAGCAGGAGTGAAGCAGGAGGAGAAACCCAGGAAACCCACTGACACGGTGGTGCCAGCCCCGGGGCGAGGAGGGTTGGTTTTCTGAAAGCTTGGTGTTCACACTGCCTTTCAGGAATAGATCACTCTGGGAAGCTAAAAAAGGGCCTCTGGCTCAGTGTTGGTCAGACCTGGTTGGGACATATGGTCATCTAGGGGCTCTGGTTTTTTTTACCCAGATTCCAGCGAGTTATCCTGAGATGTCCACCCTGTGCGCTGCTCTCTCATTTCACTTTTCCAATGATCGTGTACATTTCAGGCATGAGACACAGGGAGGCGAAGGCCCTTGCCCAGAGTCAAGGATGTGGCTGCTCTGTAATCTCGCTTCTACTGCTTTGTGAGCAACAGCAGTTTAGTAGCTTTTAAAGCCTGAATTTTCTTTTCTTTTTTTTATGGATGTATTACTTGGTTTTCAATCAGTACCCTTTTTTTCTGGACATTTATCTTGGTCCCATCTTTTTATTTTTTATTTATTTATTTTTGTATTGCGGTAATGTTGGTTTATAACGTTATATAAATTTCAGGTGTACATCATTATATTTCGATTTCTGTGTCGACTACAGCATGTTCACCACCCAAAGACTAATTACCAGATATCACCACACACATGTGCCGTGTCACCTCTTTTGCCCTCCTCCCTCCCCCCTTCCCCTCAGGTAACCACCAATCCAATCTCTGTCTCTATGTGATTGTTTGTTGTTGTTTTTGTCTTCTTTTTATGAGTGAGATCATAGGGTATTTGACTTTCTTCAACTGGCTTATGTCACTTAGCATGATACCCTCAGGGTCCATCCCCGATGAATTTTCTCGTGTGCCAAATGGGGATAATAAACCCCTAAGGACTGTGACCAAGGTTCCATGAGAAAATGTCTGTGAGGCCCCCAGCGTGGTGCCTGGCATACAGAAAGTGCCCCATAAATGCCAACTGCTTTCATTATCATTGTTTCAACTATCAGTGATGGCACAGGGCGCTTGCGTTGCTGAGATTTTCCAGGAAAAGGGCTGGTTGGCTCTGATCTAATCGTGCGTCCATCTCAGGCCCTGTTCAGTAAATGTTTGGGGTGCAGCTGCCTGCGGATGTCACCTGGGGCGGACAAAGAGTCTGAGATTCAGGAAATAAAGCAAAACCCGCCCTCAGCGATGGAACATGTGATCTCATGGTCTGAGGGGCCTCGAATGAGTTGAGCTCATTGCCATGCAACGTGGTGGCTAATCATTGCTAGTAAGAAGATAAAAAGGATCCTCACCTCAAAGAATGTCAGAGTGAGAAGGGACCTTTGGGAGATTAGGGAAGACAAATAGGTTCCAGTTTGTGTCCATCTTCGAGTGATGGATAGTGGCCGCTGGGCACTGCATAGAGGGGATCATCAGACCACTTGGGATTGCCTAGCTCAGCAGGAGAGGGTGCTGGGATCAATTAGTGATGTCTGCTATGGTCACAAGAAAGGCAAGGGCAGCGGACGTGCTGTTTATTTGTGCTCTCTGGTTACAGTTGAGGACACTGAGTCCTAAGACTTCCCCACTGGAGGGTCACCCAGCAAATCATAAAACCACAAAAATCTCTTTTGGAAGCAATATTTTAAGGGTGTCTGATTCTTGAGTTTCATCTCTGAGAAAGTGGTTTTTGCTTGACTGTCTTCAGCGAGGAAGAACTCGCTGTCTCAAAAGGCAGCGCCTCCCGTCTTGGGGCACCTCTCCTGGGTAGGACTCACATCCCCGAGGGGGAGAAGGCCTTTGAAGCCCCTTTAGGTGGGCTCTTCTCAACCGTGGCTGCACCTGGGGGGAGCTTTTAGAAAATACTGATTGGAGGCCCACAATCCTGACTGGTGGGATTTGAATCTCTGGGTGGGTGGGTACACACCATCCCCAGCATTGTTGTTTTATTTTTATTTTTCTGGACTCACATGATATTGATCTGTAGCCAGGGTTGAGAACCACTGAGACCAAACCTTTTTTTGGAAACAGAGGCCCAGAAAGGGAGCATGATGGTCCAGAGTTGTGTGGGGTTAGTGGTACAAGGAGAAGGACACCAGGGGAAAAAACCCTTTATTGAGTGCCAGCCATGCACTAGCCTCTTTGACTTTCATGCAGAGACTCTTCTCGTCCCACAAAGTCGTGTTATTCCACTGCTTAAACCCTCGGGGCCTTCATGCTGCACTTAATATAAACCCGGATGGTGGTCTGCAGGATGCTGAACCTCGGATCTGGATGATGAGATCCCACCTTTCCCTCCCACCTCACCGTCCACCACCCCTTTTTACCGCCTCAGTCAGGTGACACTGGCACCCTCCTGCTCCCTCCCTCAGGGACACTTGCTGCGGCGTCCTCCCCCACGTCCTCCCGGCTCCTTCTCAGGCCCTACCTTGCCCTCTCCTGGACCCCTCTATCCCATGATTCTGCTTCATTTCCTCTGTCCTTACCACCACCTGCAGCTGTCTTATTAGTTTACTGTTTCTGTGTCCCCACCCCCTGGAATATGAGCTTCAGGAGGTAGGGGAATCCTATCCCTCTCTCTGTCTGGTCCTCTGCTCCATGCCTCATGCCTGGGACAGAGCCTGCCTCAAAAAGATGATTGTCAATGGATGAGTTGAAAAAACAACCCTGACACGGAGCTGGTATCCTCCCCAAGTTACAATCAAGTAGAACCCTGGTTTAGCCTTTCAGTCCTGTGTTATTTCTGATCTCATAATATTTTTACCTTTTGCCACGACAGCCCTAAGAGTGTGTGTGTGTGTGTGTGTGTGTGTTTGGGGGGATCATGGTAATCCTTTGTGTGTGTGTGTGTGTGTGTGTGTGTGGTTAGCTTGCTCTAGTAAAAAGAGCACAGGTTTTGAAGTCCTTTGGACTTGAGTTTTGAATCCTGGCCCTGCCTCTTACTAGCTATGTGATCTTGGGATATTACAGAACCTCTCTGAGGCCCAGTTTTTCTCGTCTGCAAAGTGGAATCATGCTATTAATGATTAACCGACACTGATTGACTGCTTTCTATGAGCCAGGCACCGCGCTCCGAGCCTTTTTGTGTTTCCATGGAGTGAATCCTCACGACCACCTAATGAGGTGGTTTTCTTCTTGTCTTCATTTTACAGGAGAGGGAAATGAGATAGAGAGGTTAAGCAACCGGCCTGAGGTCACACAGTGAATGAATTGAGGAAGCAGGGTTCAAACTTTGGCTTGGGTCAGGGTGTTAGGAATTTATGAAATCATGCCCACAGGGCCCCAGAAGAGTCGGTGGTGCAGAGACAGTAAACTTGAGTTCTCTTTCCCACTTAACCTTTACTCTCACACTGACGTCTAAGTGTTCTTACTGTTTTGTTCTCATGTTGGTAACAAAAGTACCAGTTTCCTTTCTGCTGGAGGTGCTCACTGCCAGACCTCAGGGAGCAGTGCCTGCAGGCCTGGAGGGATGTGCACGGTGCATTGGGCCCTGGCGCTCAGAGAGGGTGGGTGAATGAGTGCATTTTCCCATTTAAACCATTTCTGCCTCAAATATTTATCGAGGGCCTACTTTGTGGCAAGCACTGGACTGTGACCAGTGAAAAAATTAAAACAATAATTCTCAGTCCATCACCCCAACTCATCAACTTGTCATTTTCCACACCTGGTTACCAGGGACTTTCTTGGCTGTGGTTATTTTAATTGGAAATGCTGATTTGTGACTGTGATGGGCGTGGGTTGGGTGTCACTTTGCTGTGGCATTTTTGGGGAGGATTTGCCCTGTTTTGCTAAACGGAAGAGTGACCAGCCAAAGTCGCATTTCAAGTGGCTGCTTTATTTTGGGGCAGGCAGGCTGCAGTGATAATGCAGGACCCAGCAGCCTTCTAAATGAGTTGGTCTTTTTTTTTTTTTAAATTTATTTTTTTCCTAATTATATAAGAATGGTATAACAGTATTAAAAGAAATTTAGAAACTGGAGAAAGGAGAAAAAAATAGCCATATACACCCCCTCATCACAGAACTATTATAATTTTAAAGTAGTTAGAGCTACGATTTATTCCAGGTGGCTTCTTATTTAAAATGATTGTGATCACAGAGCACGGACAGTTTTAGATTCTTTAATGTCAAAAGACTAAATGAAGAAAACATTTTTTCCATGGTGATACGTGGATGATATAACCATAATTTTTAATAGCTACAGGATACTGCATGAGTGGATGTTCTGTAATTCACTTAACCTTTTTCCTATTTAGAGATTTAAACAGCAACCAATTTTTCACTATTATTAGTAGTACAGGGATGAATATCTTCGTGTATATAGCTTTTTCTGTGAAACAGAAATTGTTTCTTCTAGATTAATTTCCAGGCGTCTTTATAATCTCTGACACCACTTGTCAAATGACTTTCCAAAAAGGGTGCCTTGTTTACATTGCCATTAGAATGTATGAGAGTGTCTGTTTCATTATGCCCACACCGCCACTGGGTGTTATCGTTTTTTAAAAACAGATTTTAAATTTAATATTTGCATTTGCAGAATTACCAACTGGGCTGTGTGGTGGCTGCCTCAGACCGCTTTTTGACCATGTGTGACTCACGTAAAACCTGTTTTGTGCGATCTTTTTAAAAAATTCATTAATTTTTTTTTTTTTTATGCTCTAGGAAAATGTCAAGTCACTGTGTTTTGTACTGCAATCTGCACTTGTCTGGTGGGCTCTAGAAAAATTCTGGGTGCAGCCAGAAACCAGCCTGGCCTAGTTGTATGTTACCGACTGCCAAGAGAATCAGATGTATTCGTTTCATTTTTAGAGCTCATTTTAGGGGTGCCTGCTCTTCAATATCTAGCTTTAAACTCAAAATATGTGATGGTTGGATGGACATTGGCAGAATGAAACATTACTGAGCACCTACTGGGTATCTGGACCTTCCTGATTAGATCTCAGTGGCAGCAGGTGCCAGCACAGTGGGAAGAGAAAGCTGAGTTCAAATCCCAGCTCTGCCCCTTGCATTGTGACCTTGATCGGGTTCTCCCCTCTTCCTGCCTCCCCCTCCCCCACCACCTGCCTTTGTTTCCCCACCTGTCAGTCAGCCTGATGGTACCCTTTGAAGAGCGCTGAGGTCAGGGTTAAGAACATGGAGTTATCAAGGATTTAGCACACAGGAAGCCATGGGGATCCTGCTGTCGATATGGACACAACTGTGGCCGGAGGGGTGGGGACAGAAGAGGAGGAAAACAGGCCGGTCCAGATCTCTTTCCTTGAGGAGCTTCCGGTTTAGTTGGAGAGAGAAAATGGGCTAGCTGGAGACAGTTTCAAGTCACAGACAGTGCAGGCCGCACGGGAACAGCCGGGAGTTGAGACAGAACTAAGGCCAAGCGAGTCACCTTGGTTTCTGTTTGAGGTGAATGTTGGGCGCCAAGGGCCGCAGTGGCGAAGACTCATTCCAAGTGCGGTGAGGGGTCACGCCTGGCAAATTCAGAGTGTTGGTGGCAAGGTAGGGTAGGGCCTGACTGGAAGGTCTCGGCTGAGTGCATGAGTTAGACTCTGTCTTGTAGAGAATGAGGCATTATGGGAGGATTTTCTTTTCAGATTTTAAATATTAATCATTTCATTATTTTGTTATATTTTTTAAGGCAACTGAAAAATAACAGCTTTATCGAGATACAATTTACATACCATAAAATTCACTCTTTTTTAAGTGTACAGTTCAGGTGTTTTTAGTTTATTCAGAGGTCTGCAACCATCACCATTATCTAGTTCCAGAATATTTTCATTACTCCAAAAAGAAACCCTACACCTGTTAGCAGTCACCACTGATTTCCCCTCCCTCCAGCTCTGGCAACCACCAATTTGCTTTCTGTTTCTAAGAATTTGTCTGTTCTGTGAATTTCATAAGTGGAATCATGCGATGTCTGTGCTCTTGTATCTGGTTTATTTCACTTAGCATAACGTTTTCTAGGTCCATCCTTATTGGAGCATATATCAACACTTCATTCCTTCTTATGACCAAATAATATTCCATCGTAGGGATATACCATGTTTTATTTCTCCTTTCATGAGTTCACGAATAATGCTTCTGTGAACATTTGTGTGCGGGTTTTTGTGTGGACATGTGTTTTCAACATGGGAGGATCTTGAACTGGGGAGAGGTATGTGGAGCCTTCGAGCAGGGTGGGCTGTGAGGAGGCCTGAGGGTATATCCGCCCTTACCAGGCCGGTCCAGGGCAAGCTTTATGGGCTTTGTTTCTTTTAAATGACCCTATGAGGCAGGGTCTGTTTTTGTCCCCTTTTTACAGATGAGGATACTCAGGTGCAATGAGATTAAGTAAGCTGCATAGCTAGAAAATGCTAGATCCCAGCTCTGCCCAGCTCTTAGCTGGCCAGCGTGCCGCCTGCTCCCGGTGGACCAGGCGATGGCAGTGGCCTCACTGGGAGGGGACTAGAGGCTCAGTGGTGCTGTAGAGTGGCAGGAAGCTGGACAGAGTGCTCTGTGTGTGTGTACCCGTGTGAGTGGGGTGAGGGGGGATGTTTCAGAGCCAGCATTGGCAGGACCTGGTGTGCAGACGTGACAGTAGAAAAAAAACTGACTCAGACTTCTGAGAATGGACTGGATTCTCAGCATGACCTTTGTGACCTTGGGCTGATCTTATCTCCTTTGAGCATCACCTTCCTCATCTGGAACCTGGAACTCTTCTCCCAGCCTCCTGCCTCCCTCAAGGCTGATGTGACTTGGGAGACGGGGGTGGGGTGGGGAGGGAGAAGGCAGGGGAGAGGAGGAGAGAGACCAGAACCTGTTAGAACGTGCAGAGCTGATGATTTGGGGGGCAGGAGGGGCATGCAGCAGGTGCAGGCAGGTTCGAGCGGAGGTAGCCGCCTGGGCTGGGAGGACATCCCTGCCCATCTGGGGGAGTTCTGAGCCCCGAGAAAGCTCCTACCCAGAGGCCAATGAGCTGGTTATAATCCAGAGACTGCTGATTTTTCCTACTATTTGAATTTGAGCCTTTGTTTCCCGGAAGAGTCCGGTATTGACCCACCTGCAGCATCAGCAGCCTCCCCCAGCACATCCCTCCCTCATCCTGGCCAGGCATCACCTAAGACCAGTGAAGCCTTCCTGGGTCCTAGAGGTCACTCGAGTGGCCTTTCTTATCTGGGCTCATCTCTGTTCAAGTGGCAGGGCTCACTCTCCCCTTTATCAGTGACTGGCAGCTTGCCTGGGTTTTGTGAAAAGCTTGTCATTGCCAGTTAGGAAATAAAGACAGAAACCTCCCCTTTGGAGTTGGCGTCGCAATGACTTGCTCTCGTTCTGACTCCTGTATTTTGCTGGGTTGTTATGCATCAGTCACTTAATTTTTTTTTTGTGTGTGTGACAAGCACATTCATCTTAATATGAGAAGCTAGGCTTATGGGACGCAAGGTAGATGATTTTTTTCTTAGACTAAGTCAGAATCTTGTGCCTACCCCCTATCAGAGAGCTATTGGATGTGTTCTTCTTTATCTTGACCTGTGAGGACATGAGGGGACATCGATGTGAGATCCTTCCTCTGCGTGTTTCTGCTCACTTGCCTCCAGGCAGCAGCTGTTGGTCGGCGGCTGTACTTATCAGTTTGCATCATGATCTTGGTTACTGTTCATTGACAACATTGGGCAGGCCCACGGACCTCATTCAGAGCAGGAAAGATCATCTAATTCAAACCTTTCACTTCGCAGATGTTGAAACTGAGGCTCAGAGAAGGGAAGCCACTTGCCCAGGATCACACAGCCAGTCACAGTGTGAGCCCAGCTTCCGGGCTCCACCACTTTGTTCTGCCTGACACTCAAGTTCCAATAGTGAACGCACACCAGATTCGGGGAACATTCCTCTCTTTGCCCTGTTTCTAACAGATGCGGAATTGGTTTGCTGGGGTTGAATTTTCTGATGCGTGTTGGTGGTCTGCTGGGGGGAGATCCATTCGTTCTAGGGAGGAGTTGAAGGTGTCTGCTGGATTCTGGCATCTCTGCTGTTTTAGGCCATCCAGCGGGAGGGTGAGCGTGCTTGGGTCCTGGAGGTGTTGGCTCCCAGATGGTCCCCAGCGGCCACCCCCATTTATTACGTTTACATCCAATAGAGAAACCAACTCGGTAACCAAATGAACATATAGTTGGTAAAACTGGGAGGCTGTTTGGCACAGGGGTTGGGGCAGAAAAAGAGGAGGGTTCTTTCTATAATAAAACTTGCTGATAAAACGTTGAAAGTCATTGTCTTACTCATCCTCCTCCGAGATAAGTCATACAATGGGTCGTATCAGGGGGGCAGAGTCTCCCCCCATGCGAACACAGTGAGATGAACTTTGTGTGGGCTGGTCTGTTAAAGAAAAACAAGAAGCCATGGGTTGGAAACAACCTAAATGTTAAGCAGGGGGAGATTGCTTTAATCACGGACTACTACGCAGTCCTTACCAATGCTTTGAAAGAATGCTTAATGCTATGGGAAAATGTTCATAACATAAGACGTTTAAAGATGTGGCTACAAAATAACATAAAGTTTAAACCCAGTTGGGTAAAACCATCAACCAGACTTCAAACTCAAAAACGTATTTTGCATGGAAACGTGAGTGCACTAGAGTGTGGTATTTGTATACAAGTTAGGCAGACCTGGGTCAAGGCTGGACTCTGCCACATGACTGCTGTGTGCCCTTGGGCAAGTCGCTGGACCTTTGCAAGCTCAGGCTCCTCATCTGTAATAGGGGAAGAGCACCTTAGCTCTGGGTCATTGAGAGAATTAAATGAGATATCTGGGCCTTCGGGGATAGGGCTTCGTGCCTCCAGACTTGGACCCTGCAGGTGAGTCTTCGCAGTGTGGCTGAGTGATCAGACCAGACCACGTTATCTGCTGCTCCAAGCCAGTCAAAGCTCCCAGAGCCTTCTGGATTCTGGACCCACACACTGTGTGGGCTAACTACACCACATTTCTTGCAATGCCTCCAGGATGCCACGCCCTTTCTTTATACATGCTGAAGTGACTCTTGGTTTTTTTGTTTTCCTAAATAAACGGGATTTCCCAAGGGCACCATGTCATGGGGCCTGGTATCCAGTAGGTGCTCAATAAATGTTTGTCGAATGAATTGAAGAGGTGGGACCTAAATTGGGGCTTTAAATAAAAAGTGGGGCTTGGTGAGCAGGGTAGAGCATCTAGGAGGTAGGCAGGGCAGACTGGTGGTCACTGCCTCTTCAGGGACCAGACCCACTGGGCACAGCAGAGATCGACGTAGGCATAACCTGCTGTCATGCAGGAGTCACTGCACATTGTAAGACATTTACTCTGTAAGGCTTGATCAGTTTTGCTGCCTTTCATAGCTTGGGCTGTGTGTGCTTCTTTATAAGAGAGGCCCATCAGGACCAAGGCTGTGCAGTGATGTATGACGTATGTACATAGGCTGCCGGCATTGTGCTGACGGTAACACGAGAGCTAGACTTGGAGGCAGAAGGCAGCCTGGCTTCTGTTTCTGGCCTTACCACTTACTAGATTGATGATGTTGAATGGAGTGACTTCAGGAAGGAAAGTAATGCTTACAGAGTGTTCCAAGTGCTTTTCCACACAGTATTCTCACTTAGTTCTTATAGCAGGGTGTGCCTTGGAATGTGACGGTCCACACTTTCGTGATTGGTGTTAATGAGGCAATAGGGAGTGGTGGGGACTCCGGCAGACTAAGAAGACGTGCCCTGTTTGAAGGGGAGCGTCTCCCTCTCACCTTTTTAAATTAATGCAGTGATTTCAAATGTGTTAGGCACTGTTTTTTTTTTTTTTTAATGTAGTAAAAAATACATAAAATTTAGCATTTTAACCATTTTTAAATGTATAATTTAGTGGCATTGTGTACATTTACAATGTTGTGCACTCGTCACCATTATCCATTCAGGCAGTGTTTTTTTGCTTTACAAATATCAACACATTAATCTTCACTGCAACCTGAGAGGAACCTCCGATTTTTAAGCCTCGTTTGAGATTGAGGAATCTGAGATGCAGAGGAGTTAAGTAGTTTGCCCAAAGACCACACAACTATTTAGTATAGGAGCCCTGCCTGTCTCCAGGAGGAGTTCGGAGGATCCAGGGAGATAATATACACAAAGATCTTTTGTAACCTGTGAAGAGCAGTATAAATGTCAGACATGGGGTTAATAATAATAACTGGTCTGTATACTGAGGGCTTTTGATGTGCCAACCCCTGTTCTAAGCACTTTTGTTCTCGCAAGAACCCTCCGGGGTCGGGTCGTGTTGCGCATCTTTTGCAGATGAGGAAACTGAGGCACGGACAGGTCAGATGCCTCGTCTGAGGTTGACCAGCTGGGAGTGATGGAGTCAGGATTAGAACCCGGGCAATCGGGCTCCTGAGTGGGGCTCTGTCCACTGTGCTCATTGCCTTTGGGCTCTACTCTGGAGAATTACCAGGGAAAGGGAAGCCAGGGACCTCGGTTACGCCCTGACTGGTGCCAGACGCCGAGCTAGGCACTTTCTTTCACTTTATTTCATTTAACCCTCACAACCATCCCGAGGTTGTGGTGTGTTTCTTATTTCACACATGTGGAAACTGAGATGCAGAGAGGTCTAGTGATTTGCCAAGGTCACATGGGAGGGAGTGGCAGAGCCGGGATTTGAACTTGGGGCTGAGAGACTGCAAAGCCCACAATATTCTTTCCTCCACACCAGAAGGTAGTAACTAACTGATTTTCAGTTTTTTTTTTCTTAATGAGGAAGATTCGTCCTGAGCTAACATCTGTGCTCATCTTCCTCTATTTTGAATGTGGGACACCACCACAGCATGGCTTGATGAACAGTGTGTAGGTCTGCGCCTGGGATCCAAACCCTTGAACCCCAGGCCACCAAAGGGGAGCGTGCGAATTTAACCACTACACCACTGGGCAGGCCCCTGGTTTTCAGTTTTTTAAAAAATATCTGCTTAAGGGGAAAGCCCTGAGGAGTGTCGTAAGGAAGATGTGGGTCAGCTTTGTGGAAGTGAGTGAGAGCTACAGCAGTTTGTCTTCCTGCATATTTAGGTGGCCCTTTGGGGGTCACCTGAGTCCTGAGGGGAAATCCTGGCTAGCTCTGCCCCAGTTTTCCTCTCATTTCTTTTTTTGTGAATGCTTTGCTAGTAACCGCCTTGCACATCAGTTTGTTTTGACCCACACCCTGTGGTGCTAATTGAATGAAACCACAGCCCCCAGGTGGCGTTTTCAAGGTTGGTGTCTAGGAGGCTGTGTCGGAAGGTCTGGCCAACCAAAATGTTGACTGCCACTCTTGTTCACCCAGCATGGTCCCCGGAGCGCCTGCTCTGTGCCAAGCCCTGTGCTAAGTTCCAGGAGAGTAAGAATGGAGGATAATGTCCTGTATACAAGGACCTCTGATCTGGGGAGAAGGGAGGGAGAACTCCCCCCGTTGTAACAGCAGATGCAGCCTTCAGGGAGGACCCTCCAGGCGGCAAGAACAACGTGGGCAGATGAGAGGACATGGGAAGGGAGAGCAACATCTAGAGGGGGCCTTGGGAGAGAAGGCTCAGGGGTCTCATCCATCTTCCTATCCTGGGCCCCTAGCCTGGAGCCTGCACGCAGGGGCTGCTGAGAATGCATTTCAAGGTTGCATTCAGGATATCAAGCCCCTTGGAGCAGAAGGTAGATGATAGTGATATTAAACTCCATTTGGGCCCATGATCACCTAGAGGCCACTTTAATTTCTTGCAAACACTTGGAATAGGCGCCTAGAACCAGGAGGACCATGAATCTGATGGCCGTGTAGGTCCACATTAGGGGTGGACAGCAGGCCTGGAGCCCAGCAGCAGACAGGGGTCTGAGCCCAAGGCCATATTTGGTAGATACTTGATGACTGTTTCACAAATGAGTGACTGGGCACCAGGGCCTGCGGGAGAGTGATGGGCGGGGCTGAGGCTGGGAGCAGCCCTCTGCTGCCCGGAAGTGCTCAGTAAACACTCGTTAATCATTTCCTGCCTGGCAAGCCCTGTGGTGTGCCCAGGAGAGCCCTGGTTCGCGTGGGGGAGGGGTGCTAGTTTCGGATGGCTGACCTCCTGCCTGCCAGGCTCCCTGGGAGGTGGGGTGGTGGCACCAACCTGCGGAGGCGGCCAGCGAGAGCGTCAGCAAGGGGAACCTGTTGCCAGGCGGCCTAGGCTTAGTGAGCTAAACAGAAACACGTGACGCACCCTGCGGGCGGCCACCCAGGGACTCTGGGACGCTGGGGGCCTGACTCCGACACATACCCAGATCCCTCTTCTTCTACCCTCTTCAAAGAAAGTGCTACCCTCCCTGGGGGTGGTGAGGACCCTCCCCAGCCCCAGTCTCTGGGATCTTTGCTTTGACTTGGGTGTTCCCTTGCATGCAGGTGACCCTGAGCCAGGAGGCTGGGAATTGATGTTGCTGAAGTTGAGCTGAGCAAGCAGGTTCTGGAATGTTCGGGGGCAGCCAGAGTGTCCATCTGTCCAGACAAAGGGGGCTGTTTAGGCCTGAAGGATCCATTTGATTTTAAGAAATGCAGCGTGTTCCAGAGTTAGTAGGTGGTGGTGGTGGAGGGGGTTGGTGTGGAGAGTGGGGACGCTCTTTGTTCCTTGACTGTTGTGGGACCATCTCTTATCTCTGGGGTGGCCCCTTTTCCTTCTTGGGATCGGTTAGAGTCTCATAGGATCATGAGAACACTTGTGGGAAAAAGCAGGGGTGTTGTGGTCATGCACGTTTGGAGAACTCTGGGCTAACAAATGGACAGATGTCTTTCTTGTAGGACTTCTAAGAACTTTTGTATGCTTATGACTTTTTAAGATGGAAGGGACTATAAAACCCTTATTTTCCCCAGCTTTTCATTTTTCTCCATATCTCTCTCTCATTTTAGAAGTATCTCATGAGACGCGTTTTCAGGAACCTGCTGCAGGAAATTTATTCATTTCGTTCATTCAACAAATATTTATTGAGTACCTACTATGTGCCAGTGACCATCTAGGTGCCTGGGATACATCAGTGACCAATTCACACCTACAGCGCTACTCCGGAGGAACTTACATTCTTGCAGAAGCGGTGAACTGCTCTTGATGGAGCACCTGCTGTGTGTCGGGTGTGGCAGTCATCACACGTTATCCTGTTTAACTCTCCCAACTCTCAGATGGATGGACCATTTTACAGATTAGGTAACTGAGGCTCTAAGGGGTCAAGTGGCTTGCCCATTGGCTGGATTATACCTTTGAATTGCAAGAGGAGCTGGTGAAGGGAGGAACGCCTGGAGGAAACAGTAGGCTCTGTGGCGGGGAGGTTACAGGCTTGGCTGCTCTACTTGTCTCGAAGATCTGATGGAGAAACTTCTCTGAGGCTCTGAATCAGGCAGGGATAGCTGTGCTTCTCCAGAACATCTGGTTTGTTTTCATGTTCTGGGCACTGAGAATCTTGTGCCTGATCGTGTTTTCCTTTGACTTTGGTTACTAAGCACCTGAGAGCTAGATTTTCGGCCCATTTTGACACTTTTGCAGAAAGGGGCCATATGGTCCATATTTCTATGTGCCAGTCTTACCACTGGCTTTATTATTTTCCCTACACTTAATTTCTCTTGGCCTGATTCCCTTGACTGTTTATTTTATTCTTTTGTGTTGTTTGTATTATTCTAAGCCACCATAAATACTTGGTGGATGGAGCTGAGTATAACTAAATTTTAAAAATAATGGTGGGATGACTCGTGTAGGATTCCCCGGCTAGTCTGTGGTGAGGCAGGCCCCACCCTCCCTCCACCACACTACGTGCCTTTCCGGATTAGGATCCACCAGGAGACGGTCTGTTTGCTTTTGCAGCCACCGTTTTGTGGGTTCCACAGGAAGCTGGGCTGGCTGGATGGGAGGTCTGGAGTGACATAAATTGACCTGGATGTCACACAGGTGGTTTGAGCAAGCCTCTGGGCTATGGATTCCTTCTTGGTGAGGGCTGCTCAGTTTCTTCTTCCTGCTTGTGGTGCATAAGGTTCCAAGGGGGGCAGACAGGATGAGGTGTATGCTCTTCGAAGCTACCTCCCATTCATTATCCTCAGGGCAATTCTGGGGGGAGGAGAGAGGGAGCAGGTGGTATTGATGAAGAAACCGAGGCCTGGAGAGGTTAAATGACGTCCCCCACTGGATGATGCCTAAGCCTGCACCCCAACATAAAACCAGATGGCCCCAGCGAGAGCCTCTTGAACCCTCTATGGGGTAGAAGGTGGCATGGGAATGGGGAAGAGTTTAGGATTTGGGATTTGGACTATATAGGGCTTGAGTCCTGGCCACAACTGTGTGCATAGGGGTGAGTTATTTTTCTGAGCCTCAGTAGCCTCTTGGAGATGGGCACCCTAGTGCGCACACTCCGCTGCGGCGGCCCGGGGTTCACAGGTTTGGATCCCGGGCGCGCCCTGACGCACTGCTTGGCAAGCCATGCTGTGGTGGCGTCCTGTATAAAGTGGAGGAAGATGGGCATGGATGTTAGCCAAAGGCCAGTCTTCCTCAGCAAAAAGAGGAGGATTGGCAGATGTTAGCTCAGGGCCGATCTTCCTCACACACACACACACACAAATAAATAAATAAAATAAAATGGGCACCCTAATTCCTGCCCTGCCAGCCTCACAGGATTGTTGTGAGAAAATGAAGGCAAAGATGTGCGTGGAAGCCTTTGTCTGGTGTTAAGCACTGTGCCTGTGTGCTGTGCTCTGTCTGCGTTGTGCTGCTGTTGCTGCTGATGGTAATAATATTAATGAGGATGGTGGCGAACATTATAGGAACACTGACTTCTGTACCGGTCGCTGTGGTAAATGTTACATACATTATCTTAATGAATGCACAAAACAAGCACGTGAGTAGGGACTAATGTCGCCCCTTTTTACAGGTGGAAAAGATAAGTACTTTGCTCAAGGTCACAGAGCTGTTAGGTGGCAGAGCCAAGATTTGAACCCAGGGAGCTAACTCTACAGCTCAGCTTATCTCCACTATCATATAGAAGGCTGGGACCTTTTTGGGTGATGGCATCTCTGCGTATCAGTGTGGTAGGGGCAGTAAGGACCATCCGGGGCAGGGAGTTGGTGGGAGTGGTCCCTGGAGGGGCAGTAGAACCCGGGACTGGGCTGAGTAACAGCCCTGGGTGACTGAACTCATCTCTGAGCTTCAGGGGTCTCACCTGTAAGATGGAGATATAATAATATGCTTCTTGGGGTTAAAATGAAATAGGGGATGAATAGATGCTTGTACATTGCTGTAAAAATGTCTATGATATGTTAATAACATTCTGCAAACATGGAGAGTAGATGTAAATTAGTTAGAATGGCCACTTCTGTTTTTTAGAATCATTTTTCTGGCTGAGATGGCTTGATCACCCCCATTGGGTCATCTCCTGGCTAGGGAGCAGCATCTGTGTTCTAGCCACTCTGAGCAAGCCACGGACCCTTGCTGAGCCTCGGTGTTCTCATCTGTGAGGGGAATGCACACGCCCTTACCTGCATGCACCATGTCTGTGGACACACTCTGTTGGACATGGAAAGCACCTTGCAGAGAGCTGCCGAGGGCCTGCTAGCTGCAAAGTGCCTGGTTGGGGGCATGGACGAAGGACAAGGATGAAGACAGTTCAGTGTGTTGTGGTTTCTCATAGAAACCTGGGCAGAGATGCCAGGAAGCAGAAAGTCATAGGACCACCAATGACTCCTGGGAAGTTGTGTGGTTTTAAAAGTACTTTATAAACTGTAAAGCACTTTAGAAATGTGAGCTCCTGCACTGACATGAAACAAAAACAAAATGCACAAAAAATGATGGATCTACCAGGCTGGGATGGGGAGGTGAATGTGTATGCATGTGTGAGTATGATTATTTCTGATTTTAAAAATACTTCATGCTTATTTATGTGAAACTTGGAAAATAGAAAAAAGCACAAAATTGAAAATAAAAATCATCTATAATCCTACTGAGGAGCTATAACATTTAATATTTTAGTGTATATCCACCCAGTGCTTTTACTCTGTGTATCTGCAAAGGGTTTTCTAACCTTTTACGTTCTGGAAACTGTTCAACACTTCTTTTCTTCGTTCAATCAATTTCTTGAGAATCCATTTTGCAAAGTCCTAGCCGGGTGGAAGTGACACACCGAGGGCTGTTGCTGAGGTGGGGGACTTGGGGCAGGGGGGCCGTGGGTGGCTTCAAGCCCTGGGCCTTCCTTTGGGAGAGTGGGAGGAATCTTATAAGAGAAGTCCCTGGGATGAGGGAGGGGGATCCCAGGCTCTGAGGTGGGAGGGAGACTTCTCTTTTCATTGTTGGTTTCCATCTGTTTTCTTACCACGTACAAGTAATAATAATACTTAAAAAATTATGTAAAAAGCAGCTGGTTGAAAATATAAATACAATCACCTTGGAGACAGAAACAGGCACAGGAGGAACAGGTTAAGTGAGAACAAGATCCTTTGTAAGTGCCAGTGGGCGGGGGGGGGTGGGGTGGGGGTGGGGTTGGGGGGGGGGGGGGGTGAGGGGGGCTCGCGAGCAAATCTGTCACCTGAAGGGGGGGACAGGGTGCTCCCTTTAGTTAGACTTGATTAGCTTTAGGTTTGAGTAAGTGACAGCCCTTTTATTTCCTGCTTTGTTCTCTGCCAGGTACAAATTGACCTCAGTCTTCATTCATGCAAATAGCAGCTGGCAGCTGCCAGAGGGAGGGTTACAAACCTGGGAGGAGAAAGTAGAAGCCTTCCTTCTTCTGCCTCTGTGGAGTTACCCCTCTCTCCATGCTTCCTGGGTGTGTGTGTGTGTGTGTGTGTGTGTGTATGTGTATGTGTGTGTGTGTGTGTGTGTGTGTATGTGTATGTATGTGTGTGTGTGTGTGTGTGTGTGTGTGTGTGTGTGTGTGTTAGGGATGGGGAGTGGGGCCTATAGAAAGACTGGGCTAAGTGGGGTCATAAGGCTGTTGGTTCTGTCCTTCCAGGTTGCTGGGAGTTCAGATTACCACCTCCCAACCCCCGTCTTCTTTTCCTGCCTTTGGGACGACCTCTCTTTAGGCATGTGGGAGTGTCGGGTGAGGTGGCACGTGGCCTTTACGACAGCAACGGAGAAGGACTCTGAGTGGAAAGGAAGCATCCGTCTTGCTTCATCTTCTTCCACCTGACCCCTATGAGCAGATGCGCAGGGACTTGAGACCTCTCGCTTCATCAGTCTAGAATCTTCTCCTCCAGATAAAACCCCACTTCTCTGAGCCTGAATGGAGTTAATCGTGTTGCGTGGACCAAAGAGCCTTCAGAAAGGGGCCCTACTCCCTGCGTTGACTCTTCATCAAACTCATTTGCCCAAATCTACAAGTAAAATATGCTGACCCGGGTTAAGGGGTGACAAAATGTGATGGACATTTTGCAGGGTGCCAATAGCGTGTTACCTCTTCCAAGGCCTCACCCTGAGTCTTAGGAACATTGAAGTTTTCTTTTTCCCCCTATGGTGTTGAATGTAGCTTTTCCTTCCTAATTATTTATCTTAATAAATTATTTGAGAAAAGGTGATTTGCTTTTAAAAACCGATGTCTAAGCATGCCCTATCACACTGTACACAGTTGAGAGATTAATGCAGTTCTTTAGAATTCATAGCCTGTGTTGTGTACATAGTAGTAGACCTGGGTGGTGATTACGTGTGCAACCGGTGACAGAAGAGGAACCATAAATTTTGCAGGAAAGAATTTGTTTTGGTACCCTGCTCTATTTGCTTTGCATCACATATTGTTTAAAAGAGGGGTATTTTTATTAAAGGAAAAGGAACTGTGTATTTGAGATAAGAAGGTGAAGAAAGTGAAATAAATAGTTGGCTTTTGTCATGTGGGTATCCAATGACATGGTTTCTGAGATCACCCTGTTTCTGGACTGTTCCAATATTTATATGAAAATTAGAAAATACAAAGTATGGGCAGGTCCTGAGATCCCGGTTAGATTGTGATTTATCTAACGTTCTTTTTCGTTTGTTTTACGGAGCTGTTTGGTGAAATTTCAGGAGGTTTTAGCCAGTGGGAATCCAAAGACAATAAATATTGCTTTGTGGGGAGGTCTCCACCCCGGATCGTGTTTGGTGACCGTTAAATGGTAACCAAATGTCAGAATCCATTATGCAAATGTGAAAGTGGCCGGATTTGAGTTACCTCGGCTCGTGGCATGAAGTACCCTAGTTTTTGGTGGTGGTGGAGGGCGTTGGCATGGAAAGTGGGGATACTCTTTGTTCCTTGCTGCTGTGGGAACGTGTCTTGTTTCCTCCAGCTCCTTGTTTGGTGTGGCCCCCTTCCCTTAGGACATTTAGAGTTCCCTGGGTTGTGAGAATGCACATCTGTCCCTCATTAAGCTCACGTTTGGAGGTCTTGTAGCTGAGTGTGGTACAATCTGGGTGCACAGTGAATGCACCCCGTCACAGCCCAGGTGCCCGAGGTGAGTCAACAGCTGAGTAGGCAGAGGTTTCAAACCCTAATCAATCTACATGTTGGTTCTACCTTTGCCAGCCATTACCTTGGAGCTTCTGGAAGTACCATTAACTGAGTTGGGTCTCAGTGCTGGATGTCCCTACTCTGCTTCCTGCCCCTCTCTGGTGTGGATGTACCAATGAGCTCCAAAAAGATTGTGGGCAAGTGAAGGAAACAGGAAAGCAGCAAGGATCTGGACAGTTCACCTCTGGATTTTGAGGGGCACGTGCCAGAGTTGGGTGAAGAAAGATCCCCAGATAGAGACAGAGAAAGTTCCCCCAAAGGGCAGGCTGGCCACTGATGATTTTTTTTTTTAAAGAAAGGGCAGGACATTTTACTGCTCTCTGGTAGGAGGGTAGGCAGGCCACCGCTCTGAACCGTTAATAGGAGGTTAGGTTTTGTACGTGGGCCATTTCTAATTGTTGTTGTGGGGCCCAGGGCTTGGGGCATCAGGGGTGGAAATGAAACCAAAATGGGTATATGCAAAGGCCCAATGCCTTGAGAATAGGTGGAAAAATTAGAGGCACTGTGTAGATTAACATATGATTGCACCCCACCCCCCTGCCCCCCGCCAAGCATGTACCACTCTGAGAAAGAAAGCTGACTGAGATGCTTGAATGCAGATCTGGCACCTTTGGGCTTTCTGCAGTGTTGTTGTTGTTTTCATTTTTGTGGGTCTTTGCTTTTTAACAGAAACTCTGGATATATTTCATTTGTCAAATGCTTAATAACATAGTATTCCCTTTTCTGCCTAAAGGCAGCAAGTGATTCCTTCTGGGAAACTGCTTAAGAACCATGGGTGTGAGCCAGGCTGCCTGGGTTCAAACCTCAGCTCTGCCACTTAGCAGCTCTGTGACCTTGGCCAAGTTCCTTAATCTCTCTGTGCCTCAGTTTCCTGCTCTGTAAAATGGGGAGAATACGAGAACCTGTGTCATAAGATTGTTGTGGGGATTAAATATGTTAATCTCTGTTGAGGGCTTAGAGAAGGGCTAGGCCTCTGGTGAATTTTGTAGGAGTGTTGGTTACATGAGAAGATTAAGATGCAGTGTGAGGCAGTGGAAAGAGCACTGGTCGGGTGAGTCCAGAAACCTGGCTTCCAGCCTGTTTCTAACAGGCAGTGTGTCCTTGGGCCGGGCACTCTCCCTCTCTGGGTTTCTGATTTCACACCTGTAAAATGAAGAAATTTGACTTAACTCGTGCTTTTTTTGGACTCTATGGTGAGGGGTAGAGGTAGGGGGCAACCCCAAGACTGAGTGACAGAGGTTTGTAGACCTCCATCTTTGCTTCAGCCAGAGCAGCTTGGGTTCATTTCATTTATGGATTTTGGTTTAGGGGGAAAAAGAGTTCTTTCGCTTGTGTGTGTGTGTGTGTGTGAGAGAGAGAGAGAGAGAGAGAGAGAAACAAAGAAAGAAGTGTAGGAGTAGCTGAAACCAAAGACCCTTCTTGGGGAAGATGCAGGGGGCAGTGGGTGAGCCAAGGGGAAGTTGGTGGGGATGGGCCTGGTAGGTGTAATGGGGCCTGGGGAGAGGGATTCGAAGGCTTGAGGTCACATGGTACAAAATGGGACTATATACTGTGGGATGGAGAAATGTGGGAATGCTATTATCAATTTCCTCCAAGTGGTATGGGCTGATTCACTTATTGGGAAGGTACAAATAGCTGCGTGTTGTAAGGTGATCAGAGTTTGGAGGAGAAATTTAGGGTAAGAAAACTGAGAAAAATGACTGTTAAAAGTGTAGAAATTCAGTTTTGTTTTAGCTTAGTAGTTCTTGCTGGAGGTCATCCCAACTGGAACAAAAGAGTGGTGGCCTTTGCCAGAATTTAAACCTGCCGGTAGTTAATACCCTGGCTTCCTCCTCCCTCTTTTCTTTCCTTTCCATTCTAATAATCACGAGGAATTTCCCTGATACGAAGGCCCATTCATTCCTTTGTATTATCACTTAGAGATGAGGCGCTGTCTTGCCAAGTGGAAAACCCATTCACAGTCTACATCTGTGGCTTTCTGAACCAGTTCTCCCTGCGATTTTGAACTTCACTCTTACTAAAGTGGGATTTCCTGTCTCCTACCATTTCTTCAGTTGTAGTTTTATGAGATCCACAATTTTCTTTCAAAGGGAGGGCCTGAAGGTTGATCAAAAACAGGACTTTGGTTATTTATGCCCTCCTAGGCCACCTCTTTGGTTCAAAAAATCTTTCCAAACCCAGCTCTCGCGTCTCATGCAGCAGGCCCCCTACCCGGACCCCAGCCCCTGTTCACATTCCTCCCACACCTGTATTGGTGACTTCATTAATCTCGGGTTTGATGTTTTGACCCCCAACTAGACTGCTCATCAAAGACAGGAACCACACTTAACGTTTGTTTTCTATGTTTCTAGCATGACCAACCTTCTTTCTCTCACTCTGACTCTAAGATCAAAACAGTGGAGTAAATTTCCTCGCGTGTGTCACAAACAGCTGATGCTGATGGGAATAAGTGTTGGGGACCGTACATCCACCCTGTTCTGAAACACTGTGCCTGCTGCTTTATTTACTAGCTACTGAGGGTTGAACATTTGGTTGTGGAATGTACGTGGATTGCTAAGTTTCACGCATGAGCTGTGATGTTTTTTCATTCATCCTGTGTGGCGTCTCAGCCAGGGCTACCTGGAGTGTTTCCAGGTCCACCAGACCTGGCAAAGGCAGGAATCTCATCTTATTCAGCTGCATGTCTCCAGCCCTGCATAGAAGGCCTGACACACACTGGGTAATCAGGAGGAGTTGAGTTGTAGTAGAAGGGAAAGTGAAGGTATAGTAAGTTTCTTCTAAGCTCGTTGCCCGCTTCTCTTGAAGAGCCTTCAGATTTCTTTTAGCAGTGTCATCTGCCAGGGCCGGAGAGTATATGGGAAAAAGTGAGGTGCTGGGTCTTGTGGGTGGCCTGTGGGATCTGGGTGAGGGATTGGTACCAGGGATTGGAAGGATCAGGAATCTAGTAGGCCCGTAAATCTAGGCTAATTGTGGGAGGGTGTTGCAAACTCAGAGACCTTTGAGGGTGTGGTAGGTGTCCTGGTAAAAGATAAGTGGACAGTAGATGTTTATTCTGTCTTAGAGATTGAAAAGAGGTGACAGTATGGAAACCTGGAGTTTGCAAGCTCTGCCTAAAGGGTGCAGCTGCCAGTCAGCTTCTTTGTTGCAATGTAGAAGTGTAGTCCTAGAAAAATCCAGATTTTTTTATGCGATGTCTCCTAATTTTTAAATGTTGGCAACCAATTCAAAATCGTGCCTGCTGGCCTCTGAGTGGGAGGCAAGGCTGGTGATGCTAGAGGGCCACCAGGGGACACATGCATGCCATGAGGTCAGACTGGGTATGTGTTAGTCACCATCCAGATGGTCAGATACTGGGATTGCCACGGGAATGGACATGACATGCAGAGCGGGTGGGGCAGATGCCAAAAGTTGGCATCAAGGAGGCATTGATGACAAAGGCCAAGGTCTTTGCCCACCAGAAAGCCTTCTGTTCCTTGGCTCCTTCCCTCCTCCATGCTTGCAAGGACTCCTCACTGCTCCCCATAGTATAAGTCTGAATTTTCCAGTCTGGCATTCAAGGCCTTCCGTGTGTAGTTTAATGGAATATGCTATAAACAATGCCTCCACTTCAGTTGTGTGGCCTCAACTACCACTCCAGCATTCTCTCCCCTAAGTCCCTCCAGACTTCTCAGGCTGCAGCTGCCTCAGACTGCTGGGGGCTTCCGAGACGTGCCCACGGTTTCTTCCCTCCTGGGGTTTTACTTATGCTATTCCTTCTTCTGGGACTGCCCGTCCCTGCAGTTTATGGGAATCCTACTCCCCATTCATCCTTCAAAAGGCTCTGCTCAAAGGCACATTCTCCCTGAAGTCCGCTGCCCAACCCACCCTGTAAATTTGGAATAAATTGTATCTTTCTCTTAGCTTCCACAGCACTTTCCCTCCATCTCCACGACAGTCATTGGGTCACAGTGGTTCAGAGGTCTGTCTTCCATGGTAGATGATAAGATCATTGTGGGGCCGGCCCCGTGGCTTAGCGGTTAAGTGCGTGCGCTCCGCTACTGGTGGCCCGGGTTTGGATCCCGGGCACGCACCGACGCACCGCTTGTCCGGCCATGCTGAGGTAGCGTCCCACATACAGCAACTAGAAGGATGTGCAACTATGATATGCAACTACCTACTGAGGCTTTGGGGAAAAAAAGGAGGAGGATTGGCAATAGATGTTAGCTCAGGGCTGGTCTTCCTCACACACACACACACAAAAATCATTGTGAAAGGGTTCAAGCCTTACTCATCACCATATCTCTTCAGTGTTTGGCTCAGGGTAACAGTTGACAGGGGTTTATTAAATCAGAGACTTCATGTTGGGGTATGGAGAATTGGTCCTCAAGAGGAAGCTGCTTAAGATCTGTGGTGAGCATGGGAAAGGGGGGCAGCTGGCTGGGACAGAGGGTGTGGTGGGAGCAGGTAAGTCTGGATCTAGCTCCTCTTCAGCCTAAGGCAATACCCGATGCCATACCTCTGACTTTGGAGGGTGGTGTCCTGCGTGTCTTCCTTGATGTGGTGCTGAGCCCTGTGTTGGCCTGACTTGAATACTTGGATTTTAGGTCTGTCCTTGACACCTGCAAGAAGCTGAAGGCAGGGACAGAACCAAGCAGATCCAAGTCCATCCTTTCCCCCGCCAGGATGGCTTCCCCCTGAAGTGTACTTTCTCCTGCTCACCGTGACAGCCATTCTAGAGTTCTTTGAGGTGGCGAGGGGGTGGGAAGAGCTTAGGGGTTGTGAGCAGGTAGGGACCCACCTCTCAGGAGAGCAAGAAGGGGCAGTGTGCTAAAGGGAGAACCCTGGTTCTAGAGTGTGGAGAAGTGGATTCTAGTGTCAGATCTGCCTCTTCAGCTGGGTGACTTTCGGCAAGACTCGTAACCTCTAAGTTTATTTCCTCATCTGGTTTAGGCAGTTGCTAGGGTCCTTTGGGCCCTGACATCCCATGACTTAGGGTTTTGTTGGCTTAAGTGGTCGTCATTGTAGGTTCACGAACCCCTTTGTCATTCCCTGGCCCCCCTGCCACACACACAAAACACACACTGACCCAACACCGGAGTTACAGTGGGAAGATTTAGAGGAAAGCCTTTTTTAAAGGGTCCTTTTCAAGATTTGAAACAGGATTTCATGACAATGGTCCAATTTGGACGAGCCTTGAAATCCCCTTGAGATATCATAGCCAGAAAGGGCGAGGATGGGTGAGATCCCAGGACACAGAGTCTTCCCATAAAAGGAAGGGCCACCAGGCAAGACGTACAACTTGGTCCTGATATGGGTTCGGTTAGAATTCCCATGTCGTTGCTAAGAATGTGTAACTAAAACCCTCCTCCCTCCCAAAACAGGGCAAGTTGCTGAGAAATTTGGGACATAGGTGCCTTTGGCTTTGAGTTTCTGTGGGAAGGAATAAGAGACCTTCCCTGGATGATTATTTCTTCTGAGGTACGACCATAAGGCACCACGCCCCTCCCGGGCCACAGCCCTTCTCTGTGGCACTCTGTGAACGGGTCTTCAATTGATTGATTTCAATGAGAGCAACTGTTCTGGGTACCATTTTTCTCTTTCTCAGACCTGTTTGAGATCCTGTGATGAGGTTTTGAAATCTCCTTCTTGTGTCCCAGTTCCTGCCTACCAAGGACTGCTGTAGAAGCTTCCATTGGTCTGTTATCAGGCCAAGTCCAAGGTATTGTTTCTTAGTTGGCCAATAGGACTTGGAGATGGTCAGTGTGTGGCTAGGGCTGGGGGCTCTAGGAGGCAAAGACCCAAGAGTGACCACAGAGAAACACTATGGCCTGGGAGGGGCATGGTGCCTTATGGTCTTACCTCGGAAGGAAGAAAAATCTAGTATGTCCCCAGACTGACCAGGCCTTCCACGGGAGGCCATGTTCTCTGTTGCAAAGGGCAGTGATCTGCTGAACCTCATGTCGGGACAGCTCAGAATCCATTTTGTGAAGCTGAGTTCTTTCAGGCAGCAAAGGGAGTCTGAATGGCTGCCAGGGTTCACCCTCTGCTCTTGCCCCTGATTTCCACCTGTACCACCGACCATCCTCCACCCTGTCCCCAAAGCCAGCAACCTGTTGCCTCTCCAACTTACTGACAGTGACCTTGGGCAAATTATTAGCTTCTCAACCTCAGTTTCTTCATCTGTAGAAATGGGATGGATGAGACCTACATCATGAGGTTGTGAAAATGAAATACGATCACACAGGTAGCGCACCTGGCATATTGCCTGAGCACGGTGGGTGTTGAAGAAATGGCAGTTCCTGCCTCCTGACGTCCTGCCTAGCTCTCAGACACTGTATCATTCACATCTTTGTTCTGAGCATTTTGGTGACCATTCATTCAGGTATATCCAAAGGGCAGGGGGCAACCAGAAGTGTGGTGCATTCGCTCCCTAGGACAAGGCTCTGAGCTCTGTGGGGTGGCCTGGCTGCCTTCTCTGGGCTTGAGGCTGCTCAGCTCACTGTCTGGTCCCCCAGGCCGGGTCTAGGGGGCCTTCTGTGGCTCCCAGAATAAAGATAGGAGCCTGAGATTAGACATCACTTTAATACATCACTCCCTGTGGAGTTGTGGCCGCACATCTGGCAGTGACCTTTGAGTGTGGTCTAATGGTTTTTGCTGACTTCAGCGCAGGGGCTGCCTGCCCTCAAGGGGCTGCTTCCGTATTGTCGGGTTTGTTACTTTTTCTCCACAAAAGTTCCTCTTCAGAGAGCTGTTAGGTCCCAAGCTCGCGTGTATCCAGGGTCCAGGCAGCGAGTGGGAATGCGAAAGGCTCCCTGGGTTAAAGAAAAGCCCCCTAAGTTAATAGTATCTCTTCACAGCTGCACTTGGCTTGAGTTTAGACAGAAAGCGAAGGTTTCCCTACTACTCAGTCTTATGCTCTCTCACCTTTCCTGAAACGTAAGATCTTCTTGGTTTATTTTTCCACTTTGTGCTTTCAATAGAAGCATGGAGACCAAGAAGTGTTTCTCTTACGGTGGAGGAATAGGTTTGAAGATGGGCGATGGCCTCAACAGCGGTGGTGCCAGGAGAGGCTTGGGGAGCCCTCCATGCCTCTTTCCCCACACCGTCATCTCCCCTCATAGCCAGCCAAGTGTGTGGACCTACTGTTGTCCCATCATCCAGTTCTTCATGAAAAACTGGAAATCTGGGCTTTTAATGTGAAATCCCTTAATTGTGAAAGTTGGCTTAGGTTTGTTTCAAAACATTGTGTGGGTGAACCAAACTCATCTGGGAGCCTGATTCAGCCAGTAGCCCACCAGTTCTCCACCTGTGTTTCGATCCACAGCGGAGAGGGCAGATAAGGCGACAAGTTAGGACCCTGCAAATGAAAGGTAGTTTGGAGGTGAATCTAAGGAAAGAAAGATGATGTTCAGTTATGTGTGTGTGATTTCATACTGTGTTCTAGTGCTGTATGACACAGGTTTGTCCACGTGTTGTATGGTGGCTTTGAGCTCAGCATTGGTGGTGGGCTTGCTGTGAGCGGACCAGGCCCTCTGCTGAGAGCTGTGGATGTGCTGGGGAGCACAGAGGACATGGTCCTGCCTCATTCGGCATCCCTACCCATGCCCGCAGGCGTGGGCTCATCTTCTTGGGTCAGGTAAGCCTCACACCTGGGTTCGTTGCTTAGCCCTTGTGACCTTGTGCATATTGGTCCAATTATTTTTCTCTTTTTAGAGCCATGAAAAATAACTGTTTTATTTTTTGGTGAGGAAGATTAGCCCTGAGCTAACATCTGTTGCCAATCCTCCTCTTTTTGCTGAGGAACATTGTCCCTGCACTAACATCCGTGCCCATCTCCCTCTACTTTATATGTGAGATGCCACCACAGCATGGCTTAATAAGCGGTGTGTAGGTCCATGCCCGGGATCCGAACCTGTGAACCCTGGGCTGCCAAAGCAGAGCGCGTGAACTTAACCACTATGCCACTGGGCCAGCCCCTCTACTATTTTTTTAAAAGGAAACAGATGATCAAATAATGTGTGTACATAGTTGTATAAAATTTGGATTATATAGAAAGATATAAAGAGGGAAAATGACTCTTTGCTCTTTCCTCTCTTCCCCTCCCAATTATTTTAACAAGAAGAATGTCTGACTTGTTATGTCACCTCAGACAAATCCTTTAACCTCTCCAAACACAAGTTTCCTTACATGTGATGGGATAATAGTAAAACCTAGCTCATATTATTATTATTTTTTCTTTAGTGTGGATTAAGCGAGGTGATATGAAATCCCCCAAATCCTATACACACACAAGGGGTGCTCATAGAGCTTATTTTTCCCTTTTCTGTGTAGTCAGGGTTTCTTTGGCAATCTCTTTTGTAATTATTGCACGGTTTGTATTTGATAAACATACATATTTAGCTGCATAAGCGAAAGAATAAAAATATTAAAGATGAGTAGGACTGTTTTCAACTTGGAAGTCCTGTTCTGCCCGTCTTCCTCCCATGTGGAAGCTTAAAATCGCTTTCCGCACGCTCTCGTCCCCCGGACTCCTGAAGACCTCTGATGAGTGCCTCCTGGTAAGACCGGAAGAAATTTTTCTCTTAATGAGAAAAGGACGTAGACTCTTCATGGTATGTTCTTTGGAGCCAGTGATAGAGATGTTGGTATAAGAAGTTCTGGACATTCAAATGTAAAACAGACTAATTTGTAGGAATGTTCGATTTTTATCTGGACAGATGTTTTGCTTTTTATGGAGCTGGTTGGGAATAAAGAGGGGGCAGGGTTTTGTTGGCGTTTTATTCTTGCTTTGTGCTTATGTTAGTTAGAATTGGCTTTAGCTGCATACAACAAAAAAACAAAAAAGCTCTGATTAACAGTAGTTTAGAAGAGGCTTAAGGGATGTAAAGTTTTATTTCTCACTTACATAAAAACAAGTCGGAGGTAGGGGCCAGCCCGGTGGTGTACTGGTTAAGTTCCCACGCTCTGCTTCAGTGGCCCGGGGTTTGCGGGTTCAGATCCCAGGCGCGGACCTACTCGCTGCTCATTAAGCCATGCTGTGGCGGCTTCCCACATACAAAATAGAGGAAGATTGGCACAGATGTTAGCTCAGGACCAATCTTCCTCACCAAAATAAATAAATAATAAATAAAATAAAAAATAAGTTGGAGGTAGCAGTTCAGGGCTCTTAGAGTCACAGGGTGTCATTTGGGACCCAGGCTTCCATCTTCTTGCACTTGGCTGCCATCCTCTAGGCCACCTCACCGTCCCCAGTGTTCCAGCTCTCATGTCTGAGCTGTATGCTGGCAGAAGGAAGAAAGGCACAGGTCTAAAAGGAACCTCCTTCTCTGCTGAATCAGCTCTCTCTCTAAACTCTTTCCTGAAGAGTTTAGTTCATGAAACACTTTTGTGACATCTCGCTGGTTGTAACTTAGTTACATGCACACACCTAGCTGCAAGGGAGGTTGGGAAATGTAGCCTTGTAGTCCCAGGTACAATATATAATATTAAAACCAAGGATCTTTTACTAAGGAGGAAGTGGAGACTGGATGTTACGGATGTGGGCAACAAGCAGTGTTTTAAAGGACTTTAATAGATTGTAGAAATTTTTAAACTGGCCTCCTTCCTAACAAGGGTTATTGTGCTTATATCCAATCCTGCCCCTGCTCCCTGATGACATTAGAACCTAGCCCCCTGTTAGAGGCAGCATCCCTGTATCGTACAGTTGTCATGAGAATGAGTGTCCAGCTAGGTGCCCGGCACTTGGTCAAGGCTCAGTAAGTGACCGCTGTCGCTGCTGTGTCAAGCTGGCCAGATCAGGCCAGGCAACAGAGAGTGACTCAGTTCCCCAACCTCACTTCCTGCCCCTTACCTGTTCCCGCAGCCTGGTTCCTTTTTTTGTGAAATTCTCATCCCTCAACTCTGGACTTGCATGTGCGATCAGTTTCAAAACATTATGAAGTAAAATGTCGAGGGAGGAGGGGAGAAAAGACCCGACTCTGGCTGCTGAGTGCCTCCAGGAGACTCCTCGGCTGGGCTTCAAGTGCTTCTTCTTTTTTTTTTTTTTTTTGTGAGGGAGATCAGCCCTGAGCTAACATCCGTGCTAATCCTCCTCTTTTTGCTGAGGAAGACCGGCTCTAAGCTAACATCTATTGCCAATCCTCCTCCGTTTTTTTCCCCCAAAGCCCCAGTAGATAGCTGTACGTCGTAGTTGCACATCCTTCTAGTTGCTGTATGTGGGATGTGGCCTCAGCATGGCCGGAGAAGCGGTGCGTCGGTGTGCACCCGGGATCCGAACCCGGGCCCCCAGTAGCGGAGCGCGCACACTTAACTGCTAAGCCATGGGGCCGGCCCTCAAGTGCCTCTTAAAAGCTTTCAAGTGGCGCCCCAGAAGTGACTTTGTTTTTCGACCCTGTCTTTGTCTACTTTGGCCTCTAATTAATTAACCAATTAACGGATTCTTTCATCACACACAATTTATTCAACAGCTACTCTGTGCCAAGCGCTGTGTATGTGCTGGGGATATTGACGTAACCAAAACAGACCACGCCCCCTCCTTCGTGGAGCTTACATTTGGTGGGGAAGACAGGTAGAGGAGAGGGCTGTGAGGAGAAGTGAAATAGGGTAAAGGGATCAGCGTGATGGGGGCAGGTGCTATTTTCCGTATGGTGTTCAGGGAAAGCTTCTCTAGGGGGCATAGGAAACACAGCAGGTGCAAATGCCCTGAGGTAAGACTGATTGGCTTGTTTGTGGAGTAGCAAGAAGGCAGCTCTGTGGGGAGTGGAATGAACTGGGGGTGGGTGGGTTTTAGACTTTTGAACTTGAGATGCTTATTAGACAACTACGTGGAGATACTGAGCAGGTCGTTGGTAATGGGTGCCTGGAGCTCAGAGAAGACGTTGAGGATGGAATGGTAAATTTGAGAGGCGTCAGCTATGCGAAGCTGTGGGGCTGGATGAGCTCACCATCATGTTAGATTGGTGGTACTGGCTGAGTGGTGCACGTGTCCGGTCTTGGCGGATGTTCAAGGGATTCACGTGCCTGTCTACCTCGTTCGCCTTGGACTTGCATCTGGGCAGAGTGACCGAGGACCTGTCACTGTGCTGCTCTAAACCTGGTGTAGAGATCCCTCAGAATGATGAGACAAGTAGTAGTGGAGAAGAAGATAGTCACGGGTGAGTCTGGACTTGAGATCTGGCCTTGATGGCTCTGTGGTGGGCGGCACTGCTGATGGTGGCCTGTTGGGGTTGGTCAGTGGAAACAGAGCATTGGACCTGTGCTAGCCAGCCGAGTGTTCAGGAAATGCTTCGCTTACCCAAAGTCTTCTCTCCAAGGCAAACTGGGGCGTGTGAGGAGCTGGGACGCGGCAGGACTTCTCAGTCTGGGCTCTAAGGTGCTAACACTGTTAACAGTCGCCCAGTGGAGCCTTTCTCGCTTGGTTGAAGCAACATATAAACTTGGCCCGTCTCCCTTTTCTTCTCCTTCAGCCCATCCTGTCCTGGTGCTGGACGTTGGCTTGGACTTCCCCACTGGCCATCCCCTCAGGATGGCACGTGAGAAGGATGTGCTCGATTGGGAAGAACTTGGCTGTATAGGCAAAGACTTGAGCTAGAAAAAGAACAAATGGTCATTCATTCGGTGCTTCCTATTCACCAGGGCCTTTTTTTCCCTTCTTCTTTCTTAAAGGAACCTTTAAGAAAGGAAGATTCCCAGGCCATCCTTAGAATTTAGGTCCCGATTTCATATCATAGGATTGTTTTTCTTGGGTTTCGATTAAAGGCTTCAATAACATAGTGGATATGAAAACATAGTATAGATGTTAATAACTGTTGCTATTGCATTTAAAGACAGCCCTGTTCCCCAGCTCCCTACTGATTCATCTTATTTTTGTTTATATAACAAATCTTTAGAATAGTGCCTGGCATCTATCTATCTATCTAATCTGTCTGTCTATCTATCTATCTATCTATCTATGCATATATCTATCTATGCATATATCTATCTATACTGTATAAATGCTTTGCATGTATTAATTCATTTAATCTTCATATCAGCCCAAGGAGGTAGGTGCTATTATTTTGCCTGTTTTACAGATGAAGAAATCATCACAGAGGTTAAATAAGGTCACCCAGCTAGCAAATGGTAGAGCTAGGATTTGAACTGAGGGAGCCCGGCTAGCAAATGGTAGAGCTAGGATTTGAACCGAGGGAGCCCGGCTTTAGGGTCCAGGTTCTTTTTTTTTTTTTTTGAGGAAGATCAGCCCTGAGCTAACATCCATGCTAATCCTCCTCTTTTTGCTGAGGAAGACCGGCTCTGAGCTAACATCCACTGCCAATCCTCCTCCTTTGTTCCCCCAAAGCCCCAGTAGATAGTTGTATGTCACAGTTGCACATCCTTCTAGTTGCTGTATGTGGGACGCGGCCTCAGCATGGCTGGAGAAGCGGTGCATCGGTGAGTGCCTGGGATCCGAACCTGGGCCGCCAGTAGCGGAGCGCGCGCACTTAACCGCTAAGCCACGGGGCCGGCCCTAGGGTCCAGGTTCTTAAACATTGCACTCCAAGGCCTATTGGTTTTTCCACAGATCTTTACTAAAGAATAATGACGGCCACCCTGATTATCGTTGCTGTTTATATGCTGTGCCCTGTATCATGTATTTGAGACACATGAGTAAGAATCTTCATCCCTGCATGGTATTCAAAGCTCATTTTCTAGAGGGGGAAATGAAGGCTCTGAACAGTTAAGTAACAGCTCACAGTCTAAGGAATGGAGCCAGGATGCAAACTCTCGTCCGTCTGGCTTCCGAATCCTTCTGTTTTCTCAGCACAGTGACGGTCCTGCAAGGCCATAAGACTCTCCTTCCCTAGTGACTCATGACACCTGGTTACCTCCTTTCAGACTCATTTGTGGCCCATGGCACCAGCTGGGCCACAGGATGGGACAGTGGCCCATGTTTCTCCAGGCCTGAATCCAAGGCCACATGAGCCACCCCAGGGAGCCAGCAAAGTCGGGAGCTTGGATTTGAAAGCTGTTAATCCAGTTAGGCCCCTCCGCATCCCTTACTCCATTTTATTAAGCTCAGGGTTTTCCTAAAGCATCACAAATCTCCTTTCCCTGTGTGAAGAGATTAGGCCAATGTACACACACGGTAACGCGCAAGCGTCTAGTTTCTGGTCGGCATGGGGATGAGCAGTTTCTAGTGAAGTGTCTGGGCCTGGTGAACCCTCGGGAAGGGTGGGGACCATCTGTAAAGGAAATTGTGGTTTCTTTCTTTCCTTTTTTTTTTCTTTTTTAGTTTATGGGAAAGGAGACTTGTGTCTCAATCGAGTCTTTGTGGCATTGTATTACAGAGAGTCACAGAAAATGTTCTATGTAAATGACTGTGTGCCCTGATTGGAGCCTCAATGGGCGCCATTGTGTCGTATTGCTATTATTGGCGATTGCAGGATACTAAATGATATTCTCATCAGGCTGAAAAAGTTCAGTGTTAGCAGTGAAACTTGGGGTTAATTATCCTGCTCTGAATTAGAGCATAGAATTAAGTTGTAGGGAGAGTAGGGCTCTTACTTTCTCCGTCTGTCTCTTCAGGGTTGTCGCTGGGGGTTTGATCAGAGTATTATTTCACCATGTTCTAAATTTGTCCTTACTGGCATTTTGCTTTGCATGAGTTACTACCCCTTTTGGTGTTGGGAAACACAGGACCAATTTATAGGACAGTCGCAGAGGGGGAGAAATGATCTACTTAATAGTGCATTCTTCTTGGTCAATAGCTGCGTAAAAAATAGCACGAAGATTTCAGTCCTAGGGGCTTGCTGGAGTCTCCAGGGAAGGCCTCTTCAGTTTAGCTCTTGTCTCTTCTGCCTTTGAATTATCAGCGGCTCTGATCCTGCTCACCTGTTTGAAGAAATGACACACTGACCTACATCTCGGCTGAAACAGATAGAAGAGTCTACCTCTGTTATGCCTCTTCTTGGCATTCCCAACACCGCCTGCGAGGGAAGCTGTCTGAGGGCTGAGGCTGGCCTCTCCGGTTTCCTGCCATTGACTTCTCTGCCTTGTTTGACTTGCCGAGCTTGTAAACTTCCTGCATTCCTCTTGCTCATTTCTTTTGTCTGTAAATTACATGTCATGCCTATCATATCTGGTCTAAAGCTACGTTTCCCCCCCTTTCACGTTACATGGGCTGTGAATATAATTATTCTCAAAAACATCTTTGAAAAGTGATTTTTAGTGGTGGCCTCATAGTTTAGCGTATGTATATAGCATTACTTATTTAACTGCTTCACCATTTTTGGATGTTTAGGTTGAATCTTGTTTTTTCTTGCTTTTCTAAGTCATTATATTGGTAATGAGCCTAGGACAGAGTCTTAGGAATGAGTTTACTGAGAGTGTGAATCGAAAAGTAGAGAAAGGATTTAAACTCAGATCTGTCTTCCTTCCAATCGTTGTTCCTTCTGCTATTGTTACTTCTGTCTTTTACCTGTCAGAATTCCAAGCGCATACTGCTGTCTGTGAGTGAACTGCTTCTCACCTGGATGGTCCAGGGTCAGTTGGCTCTGAAATTCTTTTTCTTCTTCATCTTCTTTTTTTAAATTTGTCCATGGTGGGCCAGCCCTGGTGGACTAGTGGTTAAGTTTGGTGTGCTCTGCTTCGGTGGCCTGGGTTTGTTTCCTGGGCGCGGACCTATACCACTCATCTATCAGTAGCCATGCTGTGACAGCGACTCACATACAAAATAGAGGAAGATTGGCAATAGATGTTAGCTTAGGGCGATCTTCCTCAGCAAAAAAAAAAAAAAAAATTTGTCCATGGTGAACCGTTCTCTGGAGCGGCACCGGGTCAGCCAGCTCGTATGAGTCATCTCCTTTACCTGGAGTGAGCACAGGTTGTCATGCATAGCATATGCAAATACCCCATGTGAAACAATACCACATTGTTAAAAAAACATGGCACTTGAAAGAGTAAAATATAGCTTGGTCACCATAGTGAATGTAATTTAATTCTCCCGATTCAGACCTCGTGCAGAGTGCCTCCTAGTTCCTGTTTGGAAACATCAGTTATCCGTTTTGATCAGTGTAGTAAAATATTCTATATGATAATATACAAAATCGACTTTCTGAAGCAGAGCCCTGATCAACACTGTGCATTCTGTCAGAACCAGGAGAGAATATGAGGGAGGAAGAGGGCTCTTTGGTTGAACAAGCTGAGGGAAAAGCTCCCTTCTAGGGAGATTCCTGAAGCCCTTAAAGCTCTTGAAGGCTCAGCTCAGACACATGCTGTTGTCAGGAAGCCTGTTGATTCTGTGGAAGCTGGTTTGCCCCACAGACACATGTTGATATCTTGTGGGATAAGCAGCATGTGAATGATGCTGAGCTAATCGTTAAAGTCCAGATTCCTAGCTTTTAGGCCCTATGTGATGGCCCCATACCGCTGTTCCTTTTCCTTTCCTGTCCTTGGTCTCTGCGAATTGACATATGCCATTGTCTTTGCCCGGAGTGCCCTTCCCTTTATCTCCACGTGGCTAAATTCGACCCCTTTAGCAAGGCTCAGTTCAGATCATCTTTCTTTGCTTTATCCTTATACGTACTCCACACAACTGGCCTCTTGGCCTCCTCTACCCTTACAGCTGCTCTCTGTACCTGCCCAGTGGCATGATTTCCTATCTGGTATTACGCTTGTTTGTGTCCACGTCATTTCCTTGAAGACAAGACCAATCTTCCTGTCATCACTGCACCGTGGGCTGTCACGTGGCCTTCCACGTAGTAAGTGCTAAGTAAATGTTTGTTGAATGAATGTTCATAGTGTCAGTTAACACTTCAGTGGAGGAAGGGCCTGACGACAGCGCTGACAGGGGCGATGTCCCCACAGCAGTTTCTACACTGACCTCAAAAACAGGTCACTGCACGAGATGCAGAATCTGCCTTCTCCTCCATTCAGCCTCGCTGGGGAGGCCAGCTTTGCTTCTGACTTTTCTGATCAGTCACATGAAGGTTTCAAATGTAAGACTACAGATAAGAGCCTTCACTTTTGCCAGCGCTTACTACGTGCTAACTGCTTTATGCACATTCTCTCTTTAATCTTTCCGTCTACCCAGTGAGTCAGGTTTGGTTGTTCAGGCAACGTCAAAAACTATGGCCTGGAGAGGTTAAAATCTGGCTCAAGGAAGGTCATAGAGTAAACGGCAGTGCTGGGAATTCAAGTCGGGTCTGACTCCAGAGTCGTTACACCACGTAACTCTATTGCCTTTTGCCAAATACAACAAATACCGTGTGTGTGTGTGCGCGCGCCTGCGCGTGCATGTGGCATTTATTGATTTATTGAATTGATCCCGGAACCATCCCTCCTACTTTCCCTCCCCCTTTCTTTCTCTGAATAACACCCTTTGTCACCATTTCTTTTTCTTTCCTGGGCATGGCATCTGTGGATTTAAATGTGGCTAATTTAACCAGTTTTACAAGTTTCCTTAATTCTGTTTTTTCCTCATCCCTCCTATTTTTGCAGCTTTATTGAGAAACTGGCTGAGGGGAGGCTAACAGGCTCTCAGTGTCAAGTTTGACATTAATAGTTAAGTGTCTCCCTGGTCTGCCTTTTGCCCTGTCCTGGCATCACCGATGCATCCTGTCCCTGGGCCTTTCCAAGTTCCAAGTCTCAGATTTTTCTTTGGAGAGAAACTGCAGGTAGGTGTTGCTTCTTAACTGAAGTTCTCAGAGAACACAGGCTTCGCTAAACAGCAGCGTACCAGGAACTCTATCAAAGGACCCCACGGTGCTGTGTGTGTGCGTGTGTGTGCGTGTGCACGCCTGGTGAGATGTAAACGTTTCCGGGGAATAAAAGACGTTCTTTCCCCAGAGCCAAAAATTTGGATAGTCTCCTTATGTAACAGCTTTGACAGTGATTCCATATGTTTTGTTCATCTTTACTTTTTCTCAGTCCACAATTTTATTTTCCATACCACTACCACCAGCAAGAGAAATGTTTCCAAAATGCAGATCTGATTGTGTCATTCCACTGCTAAAAATCTTCTTTGGCCCCCTGGAGCCCTCAGGATGATCGGTCTGTTGGCTGCTCACCTCTCCATCTCCTTTTCTTATGTTCTTCATCTACCTGTGCTCCAGCTGTGGCGAACTCCATGTTCCTCTTGTGTGTGCATGGTTTTCTTTCTCTTCTCTAGGTCTTCCAGGTTGGCTGCACCCTCCATCTGTGTCGCCCTTCTCATCCTCCACCTGGCTAATTCCTCTTGGCTACTTCTGGAAATCTGTGCCCAATTAATCCACCCTAAGTCCATCCCGCCGTTGCGTCACTCAGCTCACTATGCTCGGTTTCTCCTCAACAAGACCATTCCCATTTTGCCTTCTTCGTCTCCGTGCCTCCGAACTCAGTGCCTGGCACACAGTAGGAGCTCAGTAACTGTTGAATGAAGGATTAGTCACGTGTTTATTTCCTGTGAAAATTCAGGGAGGTAGAAAATCTGAGCATCTGTTGTTCTTTGAGCACTCTCAGGGTTGCATAATAATGATAATACACACTACCATTTAGCAAAGGCCTACTGTGTGCATTCTGTGTGCTTTATACAGTTTATTGCTATCCTCGTAGTACTTCCATGTTCATAGTGTTATTACTAACTCCATCACAAAAATGAAGAAACTGGGGCTCTGTTCCTCAGATGAGAAGTCTTTGCTCCCGAATAGACCATGGCTTCTGAGCATTTCAAGGCACTTTCTGGACTTAAAGCTGAAAGCCATCACCACCGAGACTCGGGGAAATTGTGAAAATATTGTGACAATATTTCAGACAGAATTTTAGGTGCTTGGGCCCCAGAGTTTTCCACTTGCCAAACTCCTGAATGCAAAGAGAGAGAGACAGGGTTTTCTTTCTCAAATAGTTTGCATTTACATGAAGGCCAAGTTGGACTTGTTTATTGAATCAGTAATGATACTATCTCTGTGAATAATTCTGAGTCTAATATGCCTATTAGACTGAGTTCACCTTTTGTGAGAGACACAGGGCTGCTGCTGGGGGCATTGTGAGCTGCGGAGGCATGTTATAAGGGGTCTCTTCAATGTCTTCTTAGTCATATGAATTTTATTTTCCCAGTAGGACATGACTGAGCCTCTGAATAGTCAAAGAAAACATCTCTCTTATGTTTTCCTCATGAATAGAACACTCTGTGTCCTGAATTGTTGCTCCACTGGGGCCAGCACGTGGTGTATTTTCCTAACGTTGGAACCAATAGGCTTTTTCATGTTGGGGCAATCCAGGTAAAGATTTTCTGGTGCTCCTGTATGACAAGGAATGTGTGTCTTTTCTTCTCTCTTTCTCATCTGTCTCTGAGTTTGAAAAAGTATATTTTGAGTTACATGAGTAATCTTAGCATATTTACTAGAAATTAGTGTTCTGCCAATGATTGGAAATTCCTTCGTCTCCTCCTTTCTCAAATCAAAACAGTGCTGTGGATGGGAACTAGAGGGTATTCAGATCTGGAGGACAGCGTTTGAGAACACTGGAGACATTTGCAAGAATAAATCTGTGGCCCTGGGCTTTAACTCTCTGTTGTCTTGTGTGTGTGTGTGTGTGTGTGTGTGTGTGTGCGTGTGTGTGTATGACAGAGACAGAGAGAGACAGGGAGAGAGACAGACAAAGAGACAGAGAGGAAGATTAATTGATTAATTGATTAGGAGGGCATTGTTGCCCAGAGTAGAGCAGGGCTTCCTGCAATATAGGACTCAAAGAGACATCATAGATAACCGTGTTTTCCAGCCCTTGAATCAGGCTTAAGGCTAATAAAAGATTTTCTGATGATTTGTGAATCTGTTAATAGGAAAAGTCTAAAAAAAACTGTAAAAATGCAGCTAGTAGACTGCCTTATGAAAAAGAATAAACCCTTACAGAGAGAGATTGACCTATGAGATCTGGAACCTGGTATGAGTGCGGATAATGTCTTCACAGACTTTGATCAGCTCCATTTTGGGTGGAACCTTCTCTTCTAGTCTGATATTTATTTATTTATTTATTTATTTTATAATTTTATTTATTTATTTTATTTCCCCCCAAAGCCCCAGTAGATAGTTGTATGTCATAGCTGCACATCCTTCTAGTTGCTGTATATGGGACGCGGCCTCAGCATGGCCGGAGAAGCGGTGCGTCGGTGTGCGCCAGGGATCGAACCCAGGCCGCCAGCAGTGGAGTGCGCGCACTTAACCGCTAAGCCACGGGGCCGGTCCTAGTCTGATATTTATAAACGGTGTCACGTTTAATCTGAGGTCTTTTTCTTTTCCAGAACAGCACCATACCTCTCAGATCAGGAAGACCTAGGCGGAGCCCCTGGGGAGACCAGCACCTTTTGGCTAGAGGACTGTGGGAGCTGAGGGTAGACGAGTTCAGGAAAAACAGCAATTTCTTGTCTTTAGAAAAAGTTCAGTGTTCAGTTGACTAAAGCAAGTGCCACCTGTATGACCCTGTGGAAGCTCAAAGCAGAACAGGGAAGGAAATGGTTGAATAATTCTGTTTTTTTCCTTTCTTGAGTTTTTTTCCTTTCTCCCTATCAAGAGGGATATTTCAAAATTGGCAAGGTCCAATGAAATGGATCTTGGGATCTGTGGGGGTGGGATCTGCTCAGCTATAGTTGACTAATAACTGCCATTCACTGAGTGCTGGCTCTGTGCCAGCACTGTGTGCAAAACTCACAACCATCCTATGGGTTGAGGAAGTGGAGGCTTAGAGAGGGCAAGTATCAGTATCTCACAGCTAGTAAGTGCCTTTCGGATCCATTCTGGTTGGCAGGTGGGAGAAACCTTTGACGTATTCAGGAGGGCAATAGTGTAGCCCCTCTCTCCTCTCTGTGAAAGGAAACTTAATCCTTCACTGTTGCTTGATGCTCTGCAAAGTTCCAGAATGGGGTGATCCGTTTGCTTCAAGGGCTCCCCAGTGCTGTGCTCTTCCTCCTATAGGGGGGCCTGGCCGTGTGGGACAGGCGGGGGGAATCTGATGTGCTGGGCTGTGGGAGGCCTCCGCCTCGGCCCGCACAGCCTTCACTGGGATGGGAAGGTCCACGCTTGTACTCTTCACCTGTGTTTATTTTGAGGCATATAAGCTTCTTGCTCGGATGATGTTGAACTGGTTCCTTGCCCAGCTGGTCGTAGGGTTGACTTCCTCAGTGGGTCCCACCTGGGTCGTGGGAGGTGTGATCCCTAGTGAGGGCCACTGTATGGTTGGGCGGATTCACAGCTGCTCTGAGGTCAGGCATGATGGCTGGTGGGGGCCTAAGACGGGTTGGATCGGGGGACACTCGCATGTGATTTTCAGCATGACTCTAAGGGATCTCCAAAGTCAGTTGGCTTGCTAGTGACGCTGGACAAAGGAATAACTTATTTGCATAATGCTTTCGTATACATCAACTAGATTTTGGTTCTCAGAAGATGCTGGCAAGGTAGATAGGTCAGGTCAGGTAATTTTCGACCCCATTTCACCCATATGAAAATGGAGATCTGTTTAAGATCATAGAAGTAGTTACAACAACTACTCTCCCAAGTCTGGTATTCCTTCCACCACCCTGTCAAAGCCAGGGTGAGGACACAGGCCAAGTCAGGCCTTTAGCAACCAAAGCTGTAGGGGAGGGAAGGGCCAGCTGGACTTAGCAGTGACCAAGACAGAGTAGTAGAAGCCTTCAGGGTTGGGATTGGTCTTGCTCACTGCCCCTGACAGGGCTTGGCCATAGCAGTTTCTCAATAAGTATTTGCTGAGAATATGAAAGAATTTCTTTGGTGTCGGGGGTAATCTCTCTTGCTTGCTCAGAACCTTCCAGAATTTTCCCCTTCCCTTTGTGACCCCCTCTTCTTTCCTCCCTGGGTAACACTTCTTACCACCACCGGGAGTGGGGTGGTCTCTGAGCAGCACCCTTGAAAATCCCATCCAGCTCTTTCTTTCCCCCACAAATTACGGGCCTGGGGATTGTTCTTTGGGAGAAATAGATAACTTCTAGGTTCAGAGCATTGACTTGAGGCCTGGATTTTGTAGGTTGCTTCTGATGCAGATAGACCACTTTTGATCTGAAAGAGTGTCCTTGGAACCTCTTTATTTTGACACCTGGAGAGAATGGGTCCCAGAGAGGTTTTGGGAGCTGCCTGGGGCCTCCCCGTGGGCGGTGGCAGAGCTGGGGTTGAACCTGCGCCTTCATGGCCGTGCTTTCTTGGCGGTATTCACTTCCGCCCCACAATTGCGGTGAGTGACCTTGGGCATCTTTTGAGATTTAAGTCTCTCTGGTTTCTGCCACGTGCAGCTAAGTGGGAGAACTTTTCTTTAGTGCAGAATGATGCTGGGAGTGTCTCTGTCTGAGTAAAAACTTTGGCCTGTTTGCTCAAGACACTTGCAGCTCTCAGCTTAGGATCTCCCAGAGAGTCTTCTTTTGAGAGTTTGGTTTTCTCCCCTTCCTTTTGCCTCCCTTTTCTCTACCATCTTGTATTTTGCGCCCCTCATGGCTGCCAGGGGCGGAGACGGGTGATGGGGAACTAGTGGAGTATTTGAGTGTGGAGCCGGCTTCTCGGACCCTCTTTGGGTCGGTGGTGGTGGTGGGGGTGGTCGTGGTCCGGCTTGTGTGGCCTCGCGATCTGAGCTCTGCAGGCCATGCCCTGCCCTGCCTCCCCCAGGGATGAGGGGCTGGCCACCTGGCACTTACAAGTCTCCTTCTGTATGTTCCTGTGAATCGAGGAGAAAATGAAAATGCCACCTGATTGTGGGCACGTAGTGTGTGACCGTTTCATAGCCTAGTTCCGTTTGTGATCTCGTTTGAGGCAAACGAGGGGTGGATTACTACTTAAAGAGGACCAACATGGAGGCCCTGCGCCCAACACCTTCTCACATGTTAGCTCATTTAATCTTCACAGTCATGCAAGGGGGGTATCAGAAGGAAACAGAAACTTAGGGCCCTTTGCTTAGGGTTACTTTCATTCATCTGTTCTTTCAACAGGTAGTTATTGAGTGTGTGCTGGGCTCACCCCAAACCCGGCCTTAGTGGAGGAGACCGACAAGGTCCGTGTTCTCATAGAGCTGAGAGTCTGGGGATGGAGATCCCTTGTTAACATGTCTTTGGTGGTGGTGTGGGTGGGGAGTGGTGAGCAGGGATGGGGGGCTGTAGGAGAGAGGATTTTAGCCCATTTTACTCAAATGCTTTATATTGCACCATGTTACCATCCTTCTTGTGCACCCTCCCCTAATATAGATTATTAGCACAGTTTACATATGTGTAAATTTAGGCTCAGAGAGGCTGGGCAACTTGCCCAAGGTTGCACACTAGATGAGCTGAAATTTCAACAGACTCTAGATTGAGAGTCTATGCTGCCTACCTGTGAATAATGTGGTTTTTTTTTTTACTTACTACAATTTTTTTACTGATATATTAACATATTATTTTTAGGTGTACAACATTAATGTGTGATAAAAATAAAAAAATAAGCAGTTTGCGGGAGAATAATCCGTCGTTCTGTTAGCATTTTGGTGAACTCTCAAACACATTAAAAAAATTCAAAGTTGCTAATCAGTCAAGGTGAAGCCCTGTGTCTGATCTTGGAATCTGGGCTCAGGAGCGTGGGGTGTCTGCGGTGTGAGGCCAGAGGGGGTATCTGTCTGAAGGCACGGGCTTGGCCATCTTTCACAGTCACGTTCCATTTAGAGTTGGGGTAAAAAGTTCTTAAAATAAAGCCCTCATGTTTGTTGCCAGCATCAGCCTAGAAAACAGAAGTCTGGAAATTCCAGACTGAGCCACCAGTGACCTCCTACCTCACGTGAGCATGAGTGTGACATGGGATCGGGGAGGATGATGTGGCCTCAGGGCTGGTGCCTTGGTGGTTCTCTTTAGAAACAGAAGTTCCACTGCACATGCCTCTTCTGGGGCTTTTGTGGGGCTCTGAGCCTCCCGAGTTGGTTATTACTAATGTTATTTGGTTCTGGTCATTAATGGCTATCTTGGGGGATCCCTTGCAGCCAATGGGCATTTTGGGGGACCTGTTTGAGGCTCCTGAATTCCAGTTGTGGGTTCAGCATTCTCAGGTGTTTATTGTCGCATTATTTAAAGGACATAGTGAAAGGGGTTGTGGTTTAGTCTGCTGTTTTTTCCTTTGGGGTCTACAGAAGGACCCCTCATAAGTATCCTCTTTGACAGCATTTGCCCTCTGCCCGGGAGTGGTCGGGCACCTGGGCTCTTCCTCCTCTCTTCTTTTGCTTGGTTAGTCATTGCCCCCAGCTGGGACATCTTTGGGGATACAGGTGACCCAGGAATCTCTGCCCAGTTGTTGGTGTCTTTTGTCAGACACCCCTGAGCTGCCCCAGATCTCAGCACCCCCAGCGGCCCTGCCCCGCTTCCGATGCCTCCCCTGACGGCCGCTTCATGGTTCGTGGCCGTGATGGCTGTTACGGTCCAGAAGAAGTTTCCGCTTTGCTGACTGGTCTCTCGTGTATTGCAACGTGCAGGGCACGAAGCACTCTAAACCCTTTATGTGCATAATCTCACATCATTTTCACCAAAATCTTGGGAGGCAGGTATTTTTATTATCCTCACTTGACAGCAGAAGAAACAGAGGCTTGGATCGAGTAAATCACTGTCCCAGCTCACGCAGCCGTCGGTGGAGGGCTGAGTCCTCCCCAAAGGAGCACACTTCCGCTTTGGAATAAACCCTCACTCACAGTCCTGAGGCAGGAGTCTTATTGTAAGGCTCCCTCAGCTTTCGCCTTCTAAACTTTCTGGTTATGGTAGGGCCTGTCAACTGGCACTACTGATGTGTGGGGCCAGATCATCCCTTGCTGTGGGAGTGGTCCTGTGCATTTAGGATGTGTAGCCGCATCTCTGGCTTCTACCATTAGATGCCAGTAGCACCCTCCGCCGCCCCATACCCCACCTCGCCCAGTTGTGACAACCAGAAATGTCTCCAGACATTGCCAAGTGTCCCCTGGGGGGACAAAGTTGCACCCAACTGAGAACCACTGAGTGTGGCAACCATTTCAAACCCTAAACCAGGACATGCGGCGTATGGAGACAGAGCAAGGCAGATTTACAAGTCGAGACTGTCTGAGAAAATCTGAAACTGCTGTTTTAACTGTAGCGCTGTCTGTGGGAAGACAGACTGCCAATGGGCTTTATGTGGGGTTAACCTTTCATGATGTAAATTAAATTACGCTGCATGCCTCTTGGAGGCCCCATTAGGGAGCCCCCTTAAAATATTTTGTCTTTATGCCCTGGAAACTTGTGGGGAAAAAATCGTAGTCTTAGATTTATTGAAGTTGTATGGTTAAAGTGCTTTTTGTTGAAAAGAACCAGGTGAAAACAAGAAGGGCCTCTATTGAGTCTTCTGACACGTGGAGACTATACAATGAGTGGAACATTCCAGAACTTTCTGTAGTGCCCCCGGTGAACCTGCCTTTCAGGTTTCGTCTCCGCTCCACTCAGGTGGTTTGAGAGACGTGTGTTTTGTGGTGTGTGTACACAAGCCCATCTGAGTTTGTTTTCACACACGTGGCTGGTAAACCTGTCACGTTTTGTCAAATGTGATTTCTTTTCCTCAATGTATAGTTCCTGCTTGTTCATACATTCCTCCCTCCGAGTGCTTAAATGCCTACAATGCGCCAGGCTATATTTGGAGCCTCAGAGCAATTATTTGGAGAGTTCATTAAACATAAGAGGTGTAATTTGCCGAGATGCCTTGTACTGAGAAAATCCAATTTATAAAAACCTCATAGAACAGAAAATTAGAGAACACTTTTTTTCCCTGAGTGATACAATCAGATTATAAATCCATTTCTTGGATTCCGTGAAACAGAGCTCCCTCCTGTTATGTCATAAATAGGGTTCAATTTGCAACATCCCTTTACACACACTTTTTCAGCGACACATGTCTAAGCCGAGGTGGGAGGGATGTACTCATGGGCTAGGTTTAGTACATCTTGTGAGAGTGGCTGGTTTTCAGGAAATGGTTCATTGTCATTCTTGGTAACTCTAATAGAGCAGTTTTGCAAAAGTGCCTGATAAACATTTCTACCTTCTTCCAGTACAAATATAGCCTCTCAGGGGTGACAGATAATTAACTCATGACATCTTTTTATCCCATAGTATCCGTTATGTTTATTCCCAGGGCTTAACTCCCCCTCCAGTAATAAAAGTAATAATAATAGCTACCATTCAGAGTCCTTGCTATTATTAGTAGTTATTAACGAGGAGAAGTTAAACACCTGGTACAGGGTCACATAGCAGGTGAGAGAGAGCTGGGATTCCAACCCGTACTTACCCACGAGGCTTTCCCTCCTCTGATGGTCGTTGTAGACGCAGAACTGGGGAAACAAAGGAAAGTATAAAGAAGAAATAAGAATCCCTTAGTCTACTATCTAGCGATCAACATTGTTAACATTTTACTGTATTTCCTTATGACTTTATCCCCCAGAATACATAACCTTATAAAACGTTTCATATTGCACGTCTAATTTTCTCTATCTTGTCTGCCTCACTTAGTGTCTTATGTAAGCACTTTCTCATGTTGATAATTGTTCTTTTAAAGCACCAGGTTTGTTAGCTGCATAATGTTCAGTGTCCATTGTAATTGATTTTATTTAACTATTCTATTGTTGAGCTTTTAGTTGTTTCTGGTAATTCAGTATCATAAAGGGCTGTCACTACAGTGCTGCTCTGATGCTCAGGATGTTTGTGTGTGAGCGTGTACGTGTGTGTGTGTGTGTGCGCTTGTGTGTACACACACTGACTCACAGCATCAAAGTTGTGTGATGGGCCATTGGGATCCAGGCTTGAGCTGGAAGATTCGCACGTTTGACTTCCAGGCCAAGCTGCTTGTGGTTTTCTTTCTTTTTTTTTGGTTTAGAGGAAGTCGCTTGATCACATTTTCCCCCCTCCCATGGCATAAGGAAAATGGTGTTTATCTGTAAATGTGGAAAAACCTGCTCCTGGTTTTCGGAGAAGTTTTCCAGGTCACGATGAGGTAGGTCTCAACTGGACGGCCAGAATCATTATGCTAACAGTAACTAAGAGCAGCTGAGCCAGCCACTGACCTAACTGCTTTGCATAACTAGTTTCATTTACTCTTCACATCAGCCCCACAAGGAAGATGCAGTATCATTCCTTTCTTACAAAGGGATAAGGGCTGGGATTTAAGGCCAGGCCCATACCCAGGGCTCCTCTGCCACTTTGCGCCTCTTCTGTGACACCATCCTGGGCCCTGCCTTTGGTATGCTCTGTGGTTCACAACTGGGGGCGATTTTGCCCCCCTTGGGACATTTGGCAATATCAGGAGACATTTTTGATGTCATGGCTGTGGGGCAGAGGATTCCAGCAGTGCTATTGACATCTAATGTGTAGAGGCCAGGGATGCTGGTAAGAACCCCACAATGCACTGGATGGCTCCTCACAGCAATGAATAATGCAACCCCAGATGCCAGCATTACAGAGATCGAGAAGCCCTCTGTAAAGGGAGACAGCGAAGCAAATAGGCTTCTGGGGAGGCAGCCAGGAGGGAGTGGAAGAAAATGGTCCTGGGAATGAGACCTCTTCCTAGTTTTATCGCCTGGGACAAATTACATAAACGTTTTGAGGCTTAGCTTCCTCATCTGAAAATGGGGAAATGATGCTTCTCTGGCCCTTGCAGCATGGGTTCAGGAGTCAGACTTCCTGGGTTTGAATTCTAGTTCCCTTTATGACTCTGAGCAAGTCACTCTAACTTGGCTAAGCCTCAGTTTTCTCTTCTGTTCAATAGGCGGATAATAGTCCTACCAAAATGTGACAATGAGAGTGAAGTGCGTGACATACAAGCTAAGACAGAGTGAGGAGTCAGTGAATGTTTGCGCCTTGATACTGAGCACAGTAATGATGCTGGTGCTTAGCCAAGGATGAAGGTGAAGTGTCTATGCTTCTGAAGAGTAGGCTTTTATCTTGCTCTGTTCTCTCTCAGGTGTCTAGAACTGCCTGTAGGTTTGCCCCTGGATCCTGTCAGGATGGGGCTGAGTTTAGAAAGACGTGACATAGCACGTCTAAAGTGACGCTCGGCCTAGTATTATTCTTGGTCTGCAACGTAATAAAGTCATGATTCAACGGTGAGTGTGCTCTGGGAGCAGAGATGGACGATTATCAGGTTCTTGAAATGTGGGAATGTGGTTCCCTTGGGGCAGGCACTTGCCTCTTGCTCATTAATCAACATCCTTTCCCTGCCAGGACTTGGGGAAATGCTGGACATCCTTTGGAGCCCACAGGTGGCCTCCTGCCCTCCTGGCTTCAGCCTGGAATGGAGGGGCTCGCCATTCCAGCTCTTCGGTCAGTGTCAGAGCTGTGACGGCGAGGCCCCCCGGCACCTCCATTCCACTTGACAAAGGCTTGTAGCTCTGGGTGGAGGAACCTCTGAGGCCAGGCGAGGCTGCAGATCTCACGTGTCTACATCCCTTCATTGATACTTCTGGGGGAGCTGGCAACTTAATTAGTGGGAGCCCAGATCCTAAAGAGTGGGACAGATGGACTCAGGGCACAGAGAGGAGCCTGGGGGAGTATTAACCATGCTTGCTCAAAAGGGCTGGCTCCACATTACCATCATCAATGAAATGTCCTTCATGTGCCCTCCAGGTAACCGGGAAGTGGTCCCAAATTCTTACAATGCAGTAAAGACTTGGCAGAATTGTAGAAACTAGTCGTGGCTGACCAGCTGTGCCATCTCACACCACTTTTTCTACAACGCCTGGGCCACCAGCCTGCAGGGGCCTGGCAGCCACATAAACAGGGGAAGTGGGCTAAGGGCACTGATATTGAGTTGGAGGGGTCATGCCCCCAGAAGATTGCCAACACTCAGCCCCAGCCCTTGTTGTCGTGTGAGAATGTGGCTCAGTGTTGCCAGAACTTCTGAATGTTTTTCCCCCAAGAGAAACAGGAAATTATATTTTTATGGGAAATAGTCTTTTTTAGAAAGCCTCTAGCATGGTGCCTGGCACGTGGTGGGGACTCAACAGATACCACCCCCGAGTGGTCAGGACTTGGTGTTTATGGACTGTGGATTCTTTTGGTGGCAATGGACTGCATTTTTGCCTGGCTGATTTCCTGCAGGCATGGAGCTTTTGATGCAACAGTGATTCTTGGAGTCTGAGAAGTCCCAAGTCTCCTGCCAGATCTCTGAGGTTACCGCACAGTCAGCCTCTTGCTTTTCTGTCTTGGCCTCTGTTCCCTCTCCCCCTCCCCCCACCAGTGTGACAGTCACATCCTATCTAGAATGTTTCTGATGCATTCTGGCCTCCGGAGGTGTGAGAGCTGGTCTCATGACCGACATGTGAAAAACAGTGCCACCCCCACCCCAAATCCTCCGTAGGGCCCCTAGGCTCTGTACTTCAAGGCGGGTTAGCTTCCAAGGCATGCTGACAGATGCCCCTTCTGTCATTCCACATGCAGGCCTGGGGGCATGAGGGTCCCATTCCACCAGCAGGCCATCAGGGTCAGGTGATGAAGGTAGGTAGGTCCCTGAGGCCAGGTCCACAAAAGGCCACTGGGGCCAGCTTGTCTCTGGTCTGTGACATTGATCTCAGGATCCAACAGGACGCCGCTAGCTTGCTTGGCTCAGCTCCGCTAGTGCTGTGAATAATAAGCAGCATGGATGACGCAGTGCATTTCCATCCAAGGCACTCTGATCCCTTTCCAGGCGTTGGGAGAATGTTTTTCCAGCTCGGTTACTTGCTGGCACGCATGGGTCAATATACAAGGTGTTCTCGGAGAAGCTGGAGCTGGATGTTGACTTTTGCTTCCTGGGATGTGTTCTGGGGAGGAAGTGGGGTTTTAGGTTGTGGTGGGTATAGGATGTGGTCTGGGGTGATTAGGATCACACGCTGTGGATGAAGTTAACAAGAATTGGGGAACTTTGTTGTCCTTTTGTACTTTTGGGCTGAGCCGCCTCAAAAGGGGCTTTGTGTATCAGAGAGGTGCCCTTCGTGCTGCATGTATTTTTAACATTTGTATAGAAATTAGAAGCACGCAGGTGGCTTTATTTTATGCAGCAAATATATTTCTGGCAAATAACTGGGAAGACCTGAGTTCACTTCCTGACTTGGACACTTAGTAGCTCTGTGAGCTCCACCCAGTATACTTAAGCTTGCTCTCTGGGTTTCAGATTCCCGAGCGTAAAATGGAGATAAAACTCATAGATTGTTGTAAGGTTTCAGTGAGTTATTGCATGTAAAGCGCTTAATGTACAGTTCTTGGCACAAAGTATGCAGTAATGGTAGTTATTATCCTAATTATTAGATTGGCAGCTTGGTATGATAATAATCATAATGGTGATGATAGTCACTGAGTGCTTACTATGTGTCAGTTATTCTTCCAAGTACTTTGCGTCAATTAACTCATTTAATGCTCACAATAACCCAGCGAGGTAGGTGCTGTCATAATCCCTGTGTTCTAGATGATAAACTCAGGCACAGAGAGGTTAAGTAACTTACCCAAGGTCACTCAGCTCATAAATATAAAAGGAACAGGGATTTAGAATCAAAAGTCCTGGGTGGCATGTTTGCATGTCATCTCCTGATGGTGTGGCCTATAGCAAAGTACTTAACTCTCCGAGATGCCTTCTCAGCTGGAAAATGTGCTTAGGATATAGACCCCTTTCCCTTCCCCTACTCTTCATTGCTTAGTGTGGTGCTTAATGGTGAGGGCTTAGTAATAGGTGCTGAGGAATCATTTGCTGATTAACTGCCAATGTGAGGGGGTTATTATGAGGTTCCAGTGAGCTATAAAACTCTGGACCCAAGGTAGTTGTTATTTTAAATGCCCTGAGGTGCTTATTGTTGTGGTTTTAACAGCACACTTGTTTTTTAGATTTTGAGCCACTTAAGAGAGAGCACAGAGGAAAAAAGGTAGAGATCAAATTATCACCCTTATTACTGATAAGGGCTTGGTTGGAGGATGTGGCTTAGGTGTGCGACAGCATGGGTTTCCTGATAGGAACCCAGTATTGGGTGTACCCACCCAGTCACTGGCAGCCTTGAGCACCCAGTGGCCTCCTCACAGGGGATGGGGAAGTGGTGTTGGCAGTGGCAGCCCCTGTAAATCTTCCGTGCAGGAGCAGACCACCGGAACGAGAGAAATCACTTCTGCTCCGGGGGAGAACTGGGTGGAGAGGCAAAGGGAAGCCAGTTTTGAAGGAAATCTTTCTTTTTCGAAACCAGAAGTAGGGAAGTAACAATCGGGCCACAATTACTATTTAAAGAAATATTCCCTTTCCCCCCAAAAAAACAAACCACCACCCCTCGTGGTTCTACTCAGTTTCCCCCAGCCCGGTTCATGGCTGCTTTATCCTTCCACTTGCTCACACCCAAAACCTTTGAGGCATCCTTGACTCCACTCCCTCGAACCCTGTGTATGTCCACCTGCCAGTCTGTGGGCTCGACCCTCAAAGCACATCCAGAGTTCAACCACTTCTCTCACCTCCCTGGCTACTGCACAGGTCCGAGCCACCATCATCTCTCACCTGGCTTATTGTGGGGCCTCCTCACTGGTCTCCCCACTTCTACTGTTGTCTTTTTTCAGTTTGTTCTCAACGAGGCAGCCAGAAGGAGCCTTTTTAAAAACTGGAGTCGGATCACGCCCCTCCTGTGCTCCATACCCCCAGTGATTCCCCGTTTCGCTCAGAGGAAAAGGCAAGTTCCTCACAAAGGCCTGTGCGTCTGCCCCCACAGCTCTCTGACCCCTCACCTCTTCTGCTCTCCCCTTCAGCTCTGCCCCCTCTGCACAGCCACACGCACCTGCCTCTGGGCTTGGCACTGGTGGTTCTTCCTACTCAGAACACCCTGCCTCAAATAACGCACTTCTCCAGCTTCCGAAGAGGCCTGCAGCATCCCTGGCACTTCTGATCTCCCCTTCCCTGCTCTCCTTTTTACACATGGCACTTACTTCTGCAGTATGCTGTACCCATCCCTCCCTGAATCAATATAGACCCCCTGGGGATTCTTACCTGTTTTGTTGACTCCGGCCTCTAGGGCAGTGTCTGGTGCAAAGTAGGTCCAGAATACGGCCCTGTGACGAATATTGGAGATGGTGCTGTGTGCACTGGGCTAGAGCAGGAGCAAGACACACGCTGCCCCACCGTCACGGGGCAACGGTCTCTTGGGTGGTAAGGCTAGTGTGCACTTCCATAGCTCTCTCTAGGTGCCAGGCACAGCGCCCAGTGCCTCCTCACAGCCACCTGACAAGGCAGCTACTGTTACCACCTCCATCGTACGGGTGAGGGAACGGAGACAGAGAAGGATAAGTAACTGACCCAAGGTGACGCATTTGGCACGTTGTGAAGCTGAGCTCTGGCCCTAGTGTCAGCTCCAAGAGTGTGTTCTTGTTTTTTAGGAAGATTAGCCCTGAGCTAATGTCTGTTGCCAATCCTCCTCTTTTTTTGCTGAGGAAGATTGGCCCTGGGCTAATATCCACGCCCATCTCCCTCTACTTTATATGAGACGCAGCCACAGCATGGCTTGACAAGCGGTGCATAGGTCCGTGCCAGGGATCCCAACCTGCTAACCCCAGGCCGCCAAAGTGGAGCGCGCGCACTTAACCACTGCGCCACTGGGCCGGCCCCCCCAAGAGTGTGTTCTTAACCACCACTCCTTCTGCCTCCACCAGCACAAAACCGAATCACAGCGACAACCACCAAACTCGGTCTTGGCTGGGGCTGGACACGAGCTTGGTCAGTGGGGTGCTCTATGGTCAAGGGGCCTGGGAAGCCTTCTCTGTGGAGGGGATGTTTTGTAAACTGAAGACGCCCCTGGTAAATAGAATGAATGCCCCCAAATTAGCGTGCTTTTGGGTCAACTATAATACATCAGGCTTTTAAAAGCGGAGATGTGCCCATTCTTTTTTTCTCTCTATGTCTGGGAAGTAGATTTTTGCTATCAGTAAAATTTAAAATGACCAAGCCCTGGGGTTACTGAGAATTCAAGAGGTGGATGAACGAAACAACGTTTGAATGCAGTGTTATCTTTTGAAAAACATTTTCCAGAAGTCCTGGTTATAACCAGGAAGCAAGCTTCATGAAAACTCTCTTTTCCATTAAATTGTGTATGAAACAAAGATTGAGCTCCTGTGAGCTACTTTTTCCTAACTTATAGAAGCTATTTTTGTAAAAAGGATCCAAACTCATGTTGTCACACAAACGACAAAATAAACCAGCGTGTTCCAAGAACAAACATTTGCTTTACCCACCCACAAACTTGGAAAGAAAGATGCGGGATTGAAGGAGAAGTCGGAAGCCGGGGAGGTAATGCCAGATTCTTTTAGGGGTTCCTGTTACTTTTAGTAAGTCTGGAAGGAGCGCTTAAGCTTTTAAATATTTTTATTAGAACCACCACCTCAATGAATTTTTAGAAAAAGTGTTATTGTGGAGATTCATTGGAGTTTGTGTTCCTTGAGCAACTGGACGCTCCCAGCCTCTGAACAGGGAGGAAAGCTTCTACTCAGCCTCCCTTCCTCGTCCTCACTTTTCCAGAATGATGTATGGCAAAGGACCCTTTGAGTCCTATATGACTAGTGGCTTCTTAGGGAGCCTTAGAAGGGGGTGGCCGCTCATTGCTCCGCCTTTGCCAAGGAGCTCTCCCCTGTGGAGGTGTGTGCTGCGGGCTGCCTGGGGTCCATCCTGGCCCTACCCCCGTGGTGGACACTGCTGGTTTCCTTCTCAATTCCCAGTTTCCTTGTCTCCTTCCTAATTGAAGCCTGCTTCTCCCAGTGTCACTTGCTTGTAGGGGCGGCCACGTGACCACGTCCTGGCAAATGTTTGCACGTTGTCATCACTGGATGGGGCTCCGGGGAAAGCCCTGTGTGGGGCCCTGACTCTGTTTGCTCTTCGGCTGTGTCCTTCTGACCGGAGTGTAGATGCTCTGCTTGGAGGTTCAGCAGAAAGGCTGCTGCCATTGCTAATAATAATAAAAATAAATACTAAGACAGTACGTCTGTGTGTCAAGCGCTTTTCGGAGCCCCTTTTATTAACTCATTTAAGATGGGTGATGTAATGATCTCCATCGGATAGATGACGAGGCTGAGGCTGAGGAAGGACCGTGGACCCTCCCAGGGCCTCACACTGAGGAAGTGGCAGACCTGGGACCCCAGCGCCAGAATTTCTGTCCGTCACTTCTCTGTTAAGCCACCTGTCACAAAGATGCAAGTCCTGTCCCAAAGGATGTGAGCAGGAAGGAGCTTTGAGAAGCTGTGAGCGTCCCAGGCTGCCTGCCTCCTGAGTACTTGTCGTTTGAGAAAAATGAATCCCTCACTTGTTCCCAAGGGCCGAATGCTTTACAAAACTAATGGAAATACTCCGTGTTGTGTGACGTTGGACATGTTCCTTAACCTTTCTTTGTCTTGTCTTCTCGTCTGTAAAATGGGGATGATCATGGCCCCACCTTACAGGTCATTTAGGGAAGTGCCCGGCGTATACGCCTGCTCTGTTGTTATTGTTATATCATCGTCGTTGATGACGTTGGCAGTGAATTCAACAACTATTGATCTCCTTCTCTATACCAAGCTCAGTGATATGGAGACAAATAGCCTGCAAGGGATGGAGAAGGTGCTAGAGGAGCATCGAGAAAGAGGGATAAGTATTGACCAATAAGGCAGCTTGTCCTTGGACAGATTTGCTTCTGAAGCACTTTCTCATATATTTTCTCGTTTAACCACCCCCTCCCTGCCAACTTGGCAACAGGCACATGCCTACGTAGAGCTCTTCCTTAACAGTGTGGGGCTGAGATCTGATCCTGGGCAGGTTGCCTGTGTCTACACCTGGGTGAGTGCAGGGGCAAAGGGTTGGTGTGAATTCTGGGCTACTAGCTATGCAGAAATAAGGGCCAGATTTACAGTAAGAGCAGATTTACAGGCATGAAGGAGGGCGTGGGGGGAATGGCATTTCAGAGCCAGCCCTGATGGCCTGGCGGTTAAAGTTAAGCACGCTCTGCTTCGGCAGCCCAGGTACGGTTCCCGGGCGTGGAACCACACCACTCGTCTGTCAGTTGCCGTGCTGTGGTGGCGGCTCACACGAAACAACTAGCACGACCTACAACTCTGATATACAACTATGTATTGGGGCTTTGGGAAGGAAAAAAAAAAGATGTCATTTCAGTTGTAAAAACCGGAGAACTGATGCCTTTATTTAAAAATCCAACTTTGAAGAAAGCCTCCCCAAGGAGAGGTTTTTGTCTATTTTGTCTGCTGCTCTAAAGTAGTGACTGGCACATAGTAGGTGCTCAGAAATATTTGTTAAATGAGTAATGAAAGGAAACTGGCCTTCCTTGCTCTGTTCTCATAGAAAATTCTGGTTTTCACATAGAGGGCAGTGTCCTGGACACACTGCCAGAGGGTGGCTGTTTGTGATGGCCTCACCAGTCTTCCCTGACGGAGGGGAGTGCACATTTTTTAGCTACTTTTGCTCTGACTGATACACTTGGCTGCCTAACAAAAAGCCAGAGAAGAACCAAGATTTTTAGCATCATTCGAAATGCTTGCCATTCCTTTTGCTTTGCGAAATCGTGAGCTAGTTATTTCGAGTTCACATAAAGGTCAGAACTTGATCTGCAGGAAGGAGGTTCCCCTTGGTTTATGCTAAAGGAACTTTTTTCCCCTTCTGTTTATTTTACCCAAAGACTTCTGTTTTTCTCTCAAGCTAAAATCTGGCATTTGTTGTAGAAAGTTCTCAGCTTATGTGTGTTTTTTCAGAAAAAGAGCTCATGTTTTGGCTTTCGTTGGGATTCTCAGTGATTTTTTTTGCTGCCTAGGAGTTGATTTTCTGCTCCTTGGAAAGGCCAGCTCTTACGTGGGTGCTGAAGTTCGCTTTCAGTTTTAGAGGTGACTGAAAAATCCTTTTTCTAGGCTTTTGAAGTGTGGTTCCCAGCTATGTTTCCTTCTGTTTTTAGCTGATACGTGGGGCAGGGTCTCTCAAAGTGCGTGGGCTCTTCTCCCCACCCCTCCATCCCCCCCCCCCCTTTTTTTTTTTGTGAGGAAGACCAGCCCTGAGCTAACATCCATGCTAATCCTCCCCTTTTTGCTGAGGAAGACCAGCTCTGAGCTAACATCCACTGCCAATCCTCCTCCTTCCCCCTCCCCCCCAAAGCCCCAGTAGATAGTTGTATGTCATAGTTGCACATCCTTCTAGTTGCTGTATGTGGGACACGGCCTCAGCATGGCTGGACAAGTGGTGTGTCGGTGTGCGCCCGGGATCCGAACCCAGGCCGCCAGTAGCAGAGCACGCGACCTTAACCACTAAGCCACGGGGCCGGCCCCACCCCTTTTGTTTTTAATGACTGAGAGACAAGTGGGCCCTCTTTCTCCTTCCTGTGTAGTTTCTGGGGGGAGGTAGTGAAGGCCTTTAGGACCTGGCATTGTCACAGCCCTTCCCCTGGGGAACGGGAGGTCTCTCTCTTCAGGGCTGGGTTTGTTCAGAAAGTGGGAAGCGTTGGAGCTTTTTGTGGGGGGGATCCTGCAGGGGCTGAACGAGAGGCAGAGACTGGGCAGCAGCCTGGGGCACTTGTCAGCCCGCGTGGCCCAGGCGGCTCCCCGGGCATGGCCTGGTTGGGCGAGGCTGCCCGAGCCCTTCCTGCTCCTCCAGGATCCTCAGAGTGTTTTCCTACTGAGCAAGGGGTGGAGAATAAACCCCACGAGTCAGCCACTTTAAAAGAGGAGGGGGGTGGCCGGCCCCGTGGCTTAGCAGTTAAGTGCACGCGCTCCGCTGGTGGCGGCCCGGGTTCGGATCCCGGGCGCGCACCGACGCACCGCTTCTCCGGCCATGCTGAGGCCGCGTCCCACATACAGCAACTAGAAGGATGTGCAGCTATGATGTACAACTATCTACTGGGGCTTAGGAGGAAAAAATAAATAAATAAATAAAATTAAAAGAGGAGAGGGGGAAGGGGTTCTCCCCAGCCCTGGTGGGGCTTCGACCTGCTTCTCCCCGCTGTCTTGGTTTGGAAGGTAGCCCTTCCTGGTCCTCCAGGCCCCTCAACACATGTCCTCCTGGGAGGAGGTGCCCCTCCCAGGACCCCATGCCCTGCTGTGCACTCTTCTTATTTTCATTCTGTCTCCCTGTGGCACCCATCAGCTTTTCCCCATTACACAGATTTGCATTTACAAGTTCCAGAAACATCTGCAAGTCTTGTTCCTGTTTGTAAATTGTATATTTTCTGTTAGATTGTCAAGCTTTTCAAGTGTCTTTCTGTGATGCTGTGACCTGTTTGTTTAGCACATTACAGATTACAAAGTGCTCTCATGCCTTATCTTACTTATAAACAGTGACAATGGCAGACATTTATGTAGTGCTTACTAGGAGCCAGGCTCCGTTCCAAGAACTGTATACCGGCTAACTTACCCTCATACCACCCCGTTGTGTGATGATCACCCGGTTATATAGAGGGGAGAACTAAGGCAGAGAGAGGTTCAATGACACTCCCGAGGCCACACATATTAGCAAGCCGGATTTGGATGTATCACTCTTATTTCTCAGAAATGAAAATCTTTCTCTTAAAAAAATTGAAAGGTAATTGGAAAAACTTAAATAATGCAGATGCATAAAAGCAGAAAGCAGAACGCCCAGTCCCCCCCCACCCCAATGCTCTGAGATAGACCAAAGTGTTAACAGGGGATGTCTTTACAGACTATCCATTTGGAATCCTTATGTATCTTATACATTAAATATTATAATATATATAATTACGCTAATGGGCCCCCACCATCATCCTATAGGTGTTGGGACGGAAGCTCAGGTGTTAGGACGGAAGCTCAGGTGTTAGGTCTACTCTAGGGCACACAGTGATGCTAAGGAAGAGCCTGCACTTGAACCCAGATCTCCTCTTCCCACCGGAACCTGCCTCCTGGGAACTCGTCAGGAGCTGGTTTTATGTGAATCCTCCAGCCTAATTGTTGACAGATGGTCTTCGACATAGTTGTGGGCACCTTCCAGGGTCATAATTAAAAAGGGACTAGGCTTCAGGCAAAGACAGAATAATGCAAATCTTTAGTTTCAGTTTAGAAAATCTGAAACTCTGCGGTGGGGATGTAGAAGAATAAGGAAGTAGAATGAGTCTCTTTTCCCCCTCTCTTTTTTCTCTCTGCCAGAGAGAGAAGGGATTAGGAGGCCTCCTGGAAAAGAGTCCAGGAGAGTCCTTTCCTGTGATAAAACCAGCCCCTGCCCCTCCCCCAGGGCAATTACAGAGCCTCCTGCCTGGAACCGTCCTCACCAGCCTGGAGGAGACACCACTCTACAAACAATGAGGGGAAGGAAAGGAAAGTAATGCATTTGCCAATGGTGCGGATGACTTCCTCAATGTACGACCAGTTTGTGCTTAGAAAACCCCTACTTGCAGGTCCCCTGGTGGGACGTGCATATAGGATTTGCTTTCCCTCCCCACATCCTATTGCCCAGAAAGGAAAATTTCAGATTGTAGGGATTGGCCCTCTGATTGTGAATTCATATGGTCATTTGAAAATGAAGGGCACCTTATCCTAGGAAGCCTCTCTCTTTTTCTGGATTTGACTGGTCAGGCAACAGCAATTATCCAAACCACAGCTCTGCACCAAGAGGCAAACCACAGGAAAAAGAAATCTGAACAGGCAGTGAAAATAGAGGTCCCCCAAGCATGCATTGATGTTTTTCTCAGAGGGGAATCTTTTAATTCACGTTTTAAAGACTGGTCCAATAAATGTAGTTCTTTTTCTTTCCTATTCCACAGCAGATAAGCAGGAAATTAGAAGGAGTAGGGGAAGCCTACAGAATAAGAATGGATAGCCAGGGTGGAGATGGGAGAAACTGGAAAAGGAGAAGCATGAGCTTAAACACCTCTGTAGCCCCTGTGGACCCTTAAGTACTTGGTTTCTAATGAGAGTGCAGAAGGTCCATATCTCAACATGTCTGGAAAATATGAATCCAGCAGAGTGTGTACAGGCTGCTGATAATATGACTGGGCATCCTCAAAAGATGAAGTGATGACCAGGATAATATTATTAAACTCAGAGTGCTCAGTTTAAGAAGATGAGACAGTGTGATACATACAGATTTCCATCCTTTCATTATTCCTCATTGGAGAGGCAGTGCGGTTGAGATAAACATGTGAGCGATGGCTAGATTGATTGATTGTTGATTGAATAAATGGCTTGCTTTAGGCAACAAGAACACTGAATAAACATTGACTAAGTCAGCTGGTACAGGTCAGAAGTGTACAGGTTGCTGGGAATAGGTAGGTGAAAAGGCACGGACCTTGTCCGCAGGGAGTTTGCGCTTGAGTGGGATTGAGAACTGTGTGATCAGTGTGGAGGTGGAGGGAGAGCCCAGGCAGGGGGGCACAGAGCCAGGATGGGCGATGCATTGAAGCTGGCCCTGCTACTTGCCTTCTCAAGGAGTCCTGGCTGGGTCCCTCTCCTCCCTAATCCTCAATTTGCTCATGTGTGAAATGAGGATCAAGAAAGTTCTAACCCTTGGAGTTCTCCTGTGAAGATTAAGTGAGAAAAAGCTTGGAAAGTGCCTTTGCACACAGCCTAGCATACCCTGATTGCTACTCTCCTTATTTTTATTCTCCTCTCCTTATTTTTATGCTCCTTCACTGTCCAAATGTGCCCCAGAGGGAATTCCAGGACAGCTTTGGAGAAGAAGTGTCTTTGAACCCAATCTTGAAGTCACCATAGTAGGTGCAAAGGAGGTGACACCAACTGAGAATAATTCCAAATGGCTGTGATAAAAAGTGCACTGGCAGTTAATTGGTTTCTATGGAATGCCATGTTGCCTGATGATGGTGGGCAAATGCAACTTGAGTGTGTAATACTTTGATTTTAGACCAAGATCACCATTAATGATGCCAAGTGGAATCACACCTCAGTTGGAGCATAGGTTCTTGATCAAAAGTCAGTGCTGTGGCAGAAATTCTGTTTAGTCAAAATCGCAAATGAAAATCGTTCCTTGAGTCATCCCAAGATGCAGCGCCCAAAGTGGTGTTTATCTACCACATTGGGGAACACATGCCATCTTTAATAAGCCTCCCTCAGCTGCTTGTTCCTCCATGGTTGGAAAAGGTGCCATCTGTGGTTGAGCATCAGATAAAGTATTATATTTAGGGGCTACATCGTATGGAAAATCCTTAAACATTAGATCGCTATGAGGATGGTGAGAAATGGCGCATGGGAATTGGGACTCACTGAGGCCACAGTACATTTGGGTCTCCCAGCTCAGGTGTACTGTGGAGCGTGGGTGGGATAGTTGGTGCGATTTAAATTATTTTTCTTTCATTTCTCCCCTCCCTTCAGCGGGTGTAGTTTAATTCACCCAAGTAGTACGCTTATATGGTGGGACCTCCACATGGGCTTTTTGTTTTCGCTACTGCCAGTGATTGATTTTAAATTTTTTAAAATTTTTATTTATTTTATTTTTTTCCTCCAAAGCCCCAGTAGATAGTTGTATGTCATAGTTGCACATCCTTCTAGTTGCTGCATGTGGGACGCGGCCTCAGCATGGCCGGAGAAGCGGTGCGTCGGTGCGCGCCCGGGATCCGAACCCTGGCCCCCAGCAGTGGAGTGCGCGCACCCAACCGCTAAGCCACGGGGCCGGCCCTGCCAGTGATTGATTTTAAATATGAATACGTCATTGCTAAGAGTTTTTGTTTTATATATTATTCTTTGTGGAGAATTTCTTAATGTATTCTTCATTATTTATCCCCTGGCAATTTACAGTAGCAGCAAATATCATTCATTATTATTGTTTGGAGGAGCAGACTATTTTTATATTTTTCGATTAAAAGTGGCTTTAACATTTTCAACTTTAGAGGGAAATTTGACAATTTAGTGTTATAAGATAGCTGGTCTGAATGTCACATGACTGTGTTAACTGTCATAGAGGTATATTATTACCTGTTTTCTGAGGGGTAGAGGGACTTGGTTTTCCTGAGATTGCATAATTCTTGGTTCTCTAGAATTGCAGACAAGTTAAAAGAAGGGTTGGAGAGTGTCTAGTTCACCCTCCTTCCAGTGCAGGGAACTTTCTAGAAGGTTCTGAACAGATATAATAGGCCCTAATAACAATTACTAGAGCTCCATTGAGCTCTTCCTACAAAACAATGTGAGAAATACCATAGAGGTGGTAAGAAATATCAAAATACTAGGTCCTTGGCACTCTGCTTAGTACTGGGTGTATTTTTTCAACAATCCGAATGACCAGCCTGATAGCGACAGAGCTATATCACACCCATTTGCTGGTGAGGGAATGCACAGAATCAGGAGTTTTAACCTAGAATTGTCTAATTCAAAAGCCAACCATCTTTTGTTTTGCTTGACTTTTTCTGATCTCTGGTTCTAAATGTGGCGGTCATCCAACTACTGGTGTGCAAGATGATTTGAGATGCTATGCAGCTGAATATTTAATTTAATAGTCTATTTTAATATATATTATGAAAAACCCTGGAGAACCATGAACCTCATGGTTTCTTGAATAATATTACATAAGGCGATGCTAAATTGATTTCAGTAAAATATGTAGATCTATTTAAAGAAAAATATTAGATAGAAATGTGGTTGGTTTGTGACTATGGCAAAAATGATGATGGTAGTACTGAATAAGTGAACTAATTTCAGTGATGCATTTGTTCATAGATACAGTTCCATTGTTAATGTGGTTCTACTGGTCGGAAAGTTCTTACAATGTGGTCTCCTTGCCTGCACTTTTTGCCCACTAGTTGTGTTGGGTTCCTCTGGAGCCACACATAGGGAACCTGAGTACATCTGTCTCATTCCCTTGGGTAGTGTCTTGTCCAGATTAAACGTCCCCGCCATCTCAACCATTCCCCGTGTGACTTGGTCATTCCTGACAGTATTGCTTCTAAAACGTGGGTATCCTACAAGAGGTCAGATTCCCTCCTGGGATCTCTGGAAATGCTGCTTGTAAGATGGCAACCTTCTTCAGCAGATGCTCGAGGGCAGTCCAACCTTCCTCCTGTTGCCCCGCCTCTGGATGTTTTTCTCATGAACGGGTCACCTCAGTTTTCTCATCTGTAAAATGGAGAGATGACATGTATGTAAAGTGCAGAGCACAGTGTTTACTGTACACAGATTATTGTTGCTACTGTCAAGTCACTTCTTAGCTGCTCATGGGTCCTGTTCTTTGTTTATACCTCGTTCAATATGAACCAGTCAACTGTAGCTTGAAAATTTACAGATTTAGGACTTTTGGCCTCATAGTGAAAGGACCCTTGCCAATTCCCTCTATCAGTTTTTCTTTTCAAATTAAAAAAAAAAAGGATGTTTAACATCTTTTCACTTTCAAGTTCAGTTTCTCTCTTCTCCTTTTTTCTAGGTGATGGTTGAAGTTATTATATAAAAAAAATTTTATGTACACGTGATATAAAATACACCGATGTAGCCAAAAGTGTCCAAAAGGTTTTTCTTGCATTTTTAGTTGACTCGTTCACTTTGCAAGTCATTAGGATATTATATTTAAGAAAGCTTGCAGCATTTTCTGTATATTTTACAGGGTAAAATTATACTTACAATGTATTCAATTCTTATTAAACCATAGAGGAAAAAACTTTCCAAATTTTAAAAACGAGAAAAAAGTGTTTAAAGCACTTTAAACTTGAGAACTTTAATTATCCAAAGCACTTTGGACTTGAGAACTTTAGGTATCTTCACATATTCTGTGTTCCCAATTTATTTTCGTAGCAGTAATTATTTCACTGTCTGTAGTACTAGTATGTTGAACACTGGACGAATTCGTGCATGAGTGTATTTAGAGCCTTTTACTCAATAAGAATCATGTATATCATGCCTGAATTTGTAATTACCCAGTAGGGGACCCAAATTCTTATACAGTATTTAGTTTCCAGGCAACAATACATTATGGAAACTGGCATCATTTAGGTGGTGGCAAAGAGTCTCTCTCCACCTGTTCTGTGAACTTGGCCAAGATATGTAACCTTTCTGAGCCTTTGTCTCCTTGTTTATCAAATGGGTTAATTAGACCCTTTCTCCTTGTAACTCACAATGGTGTTAGTAAAGGTGATGTGGAAAGAATCAGTCACCGTAGCAATACAGTCTGGGCGAAACCATGAAGTGCAGTGTCAACCTGAAGGTTGTGGAGACTTTGAACCTTAGCCCTTAGGTCAATGCTTATAAGTATTTTTGACCTTGTTTGATGTTTTCTAAAGTGCAGTGTGGCATAGTTTTTAGCTATTTTTGAGAATACTAAAGCACTTGCTGGAATAATTGATGAGAATATGGAATTTCAACAAATTAAGGCTAGGAGTCAGTGATCAACATGAAGGAATCTCACCTATATATTTTATTTTATGCAGGTTTTGCACATTAAGCAAACACATAAAGGCACAGTGAGGGGAACAGTGATTGCTATCAGAGCTGGGTTTTCTCTGCAAATGAGGGAGCTAATGAGAGCATAGCAGATGAGGCATTAGCTTAAGGAGGAGAACTAAAGAACACTTGAGACTTACCAAGTCTCCAAGATTCTCTGGTCTTTGTTTACAGCTAGGAGCTATGTTCTAGCCTCTCAGCGTCTTTTCTGGAGAACTTGAGAAGAATGTTTTGGTGTATGATCGTGTCCCTTACCTGCTCTGAAGGCCTTGGTGGCTGTTGCTTTTGGCCACATTTCACCTTGGTGTTCTACACCCTCTACCGTGGCTCCTGTTCCAGCCTCACTCCCCTAGACATAGGCCAGGTTCTCATTCAACCAACCTACTTGTTTTTTCTGAGAGCCAGGTGTTCGGGCCTTCTACATAGAATATTCTTCCTTCCCAGCTATGTCTACTAAAGTCCTGGTCATCAGGTTTCCATCTTGAAGGCTCCTTGTTCATGAAGCCTCTCATGGTCTTTCCCCCTATCCCAAGCAGGCATGCTTTTTCTCTTCTTGGGACTACTCTGTGGGAAGAACATCGCGGCTTGACCTGGGTTCAAATTTCCCACCTGTGTGTTTACCTGAGGAGTGATCTTGTGGGGGGGTGGTGGTCAATTCATGTTCTCAGAGCCTTAGGATGTGGGGCAGAGAATACCTCACTTCCGTGAGACAGTGCAGCTGGAGCACCCAACACGGGGCCCGACCTTAGGTTCTCTCCAAGTGTTGGTGTCTTCCCTTTTCCATTTCCCTAATGATGGTGTTCACATTTTTTGTTGTATTAGAGTTTGTGTTTTTGTCTTATCCTGTTTTAATAAATTATAATCTTATGGAAGAAGACACTATCTTTTCTTTGTTTCTCCAGTAGTCCCTGGCACAGAGCTTTGTACATAAATGGGCCTTTTGCTGATTTCTATAGAATCAAGTTGGTCTGGCATTGTCCGGTTAAGGGATGAAATTGGAGAGCTTTTGTGTTCAAAAGAGCCTTCTTCTCTGTTTTCATCCTTGTATTTCTGTCTTCTCCCCATCTTTTAGCTTCCATTTTTACTTCCTTTAATACTGAGAAAGCGCCAGCTCACTTCAAAGAGTCGACTTCAAAGCCCCATGGCTGAGAATTGCTTGCCACTGAAGCCTATAGAGTTGGCGTCAATGGAAGACCTTGTGTTGGTTGCATTTAAGAGTTTTTTGGGACTTCTATTTTTGTAATCCTTTTAAACGGGAAGGGGGGAGGGTTACAGAAACATCTACTTCTTTAAAAAAATCAAGCATAAGCCAGTGTAGTTCCAAAAAAAGTTAAGATATTTAAAAAAAATGAAAGCAATTTTACAATTGGTGGAAAAGAACAAGTCTTTTTCTTAAAAAAAAAATCACTTTTGCTGTTTTGTCCTAGTTACAAGAGCTTAGAATGGAAACATAGTCTTTTAACTTATGTGCAACATTTTCTAAGATGGCTAAGCCGGGTTGCAGGTTACATAGCAGAAAAGAGGGCTTGGGCCTGGTGAGACCTCACACCCAGCTCTCCTTTGAGCTGTGGGTGTGGGCTGAACCAGACAAGAAGGAGATTAAAGACCAGTGATCTGCCCGCCGTGGACCCTTTGATGCTCTTGTTTGTTGACTTTTTGAGGCCTGGAGTGACTGACTTTTCCGGGAATGCGAATTGGAACCCTCCCAGTTTCTATGGTAGTCCCAAAATATATTTACTGAAGGCCTACTGTGTGTCAGTGACATGCCAAGCCTCCCCCAACAGCCTTACTGAGCATGCTTCTGAGCCAAGAAACTCTTCATGATCTGACATTTGCCTCCTGTCCAGTGGTACACCTCCTGTGCCACCCACTGCCTTTGCACAAAGCCTGGAATGCTTCTTTCCCCTGCTCCCAAACTCTTACAGTCTTATTGGCTTGATGAATCCTTACTCGCCCTTTAAGACCTGGTTTAAGGGTGAAATACTTTATGGAACCTTCTCCCCATTTTCCCTCAGTGAGTTGCTTTGTTCTCCGCTATGACCTTTTGAACACCGGTTAGGATGTTCATTTTACTCTTTGGTAATTATCTATTTATAATACCTCTATTCCTGCAAGTTGTAAGCACTTTGAGGGCTGAGTGGCATAAACAAGTGTGATAGGAGTTGAGACTAGGTTGAGGTTAGGTGATCAGGGAAGGTTTTAAAGATGAGATGAGTCAACTCTTTAAAGATGGATACAGGGGCCGGCCCCGTGGCTTAGCGTTAAGTGCGCACGCTCCGCTGCTGGCGGCCCGGGTTCGGATCCCGGGCGGACACCGATGCACTGCTTCTCCGGCCATGCTGAGGCCGCGTCCCACATACAGCAACTAGAAGGATGTGCAGCTATGACATGCAACTATCTACTGGGGCTTTGGGGGAAAAAAATAAATAAGTAAAATAAAAAAAAAAACACCCCAAAAATATGGATACAGTTTATTTGCAAAATTGAAGAGGATGGGCTTAGGCAGTTCAGGCTATTAGATGTAGGATGGAAAGGTGTCTTGGAACCTGAATGAGATGGGTCTCAAATACCAGCCAAGATGTTTGGCCAACTTTAGAAGAGGAATGAGATGATTAGGGTGGAATTTTTCAGAAGATCTGCCCGGGTAGGAGTGAGCAGGATGAAGTGGTAAGAGGTGGCAGGAAGACCAGGTAGGAGAACATTAGTGAGGTCTGGGAATGAGGTGACAAGGATGTAGACCAGGTCTGCCACCTGTTTCTGCACAGCCAGAGAGCTAAGAAAATATGTTGCGACCTGTGGAAATTACAGGAAATTCGAATGTCAGTGTCCATAAGTAAAGTTTTGTTGGAACACAGCCATCCTTATTCGTTTACATATTGTCTGTGGCTGCTTTCGCACAAGCGGGTCAGCCTTGAGTAGTTGCAACAGACACCGCATGGCCTGCAAAGGCTAAAATATTTACTATCCGGCCCTTCACAGAGTAAGTTTGCTGACTTCTGGTGTAGACCAACTACGGTGAGTGAGAGTATGAATGGAAAGGAAGGAACGGGCTGGATGAAAGGATGTTTTAGAGGAAGATGCAATATAGAAGAGTTTTTCTGAGTACTCGCTCTTCCCTTCTTTGTAATGGCATTTCTTGGTGGTGGCGCTCCAGATGTGGGCATGTTAGGGCAGGGAGTGTGCTTTCATGATGGGGGACTTGGCTAGTCTTAGAGTAAACCCAGAACGCCTGGGTGGCTCTGAGTCCCATGTGGGTCCCTTGTGCCTAGACCAAGGATGGCTTCCCGGCTGCCGATGGGGTGGGGTGAGACGGGATTGAGGCCGAGAGGCCCACACCTGACCGATTGAGGGCTTTTGGGGGCAACTGTGTTCTGAAGAGGGGGCAGGAGGAGAGCTGGAGGGGGAGCAGCCTCGGGAGGCTGCCTTCTCTCCAGCTGCAGCTTCTCAAGGGTGCTTATGTGTGTGACTTAAGCAGTTGGAGCTCTTTGTTTCTGGGCTGATGTTGATGCTTCTTTTCCCTGCCTTTGGGGATGAGAGAGGAAGCTCGATGACTCCTTTTAGCCCTGAGTGAGGAGAAGGCTGGGAGGTCAACTTCCCCACTGTCCCGTGCCTACTTGCAGGGGGAATGTCACCCACAGAGCCCTTTGAGTATGAAAAGACCCAAAGAAGAAGCATGGGTGAAAAGGGAGGTCCAAGACGAAAACAAAATACCCCCAGGCATGTCCCCAGCCAGGGAGCAGGCACGACTTTCACGCAGCCTTAGGAGTGCCGAATGGGCATCTCAGACCGTGAGTCAGAGGGAACATGCCATCAGTCCAGGACAGATCCTGGGGACTTTAAGTCTCTTACTGCTTTTAGAAAATGGAGTCTTATTGCTAGAAGAGATTTTAGAGAGGGTCTGGCCTGAGCGTCTCATTTTGCAGGTGAGAAACCTAAGGTCCAAGATGGATGGATTTACCAAAGCTGGTTAGTCATGGAACTTGGGTTTAATCTCAGGCCTTTTATTAGTATTATTACTAAACAATTCTTTTTTTTTTTTAATTGATGTTTTAATAGTTTTTAACATTGTGAAATTTTGGGTTGTACGTTTTTGTTTGTCCATCACCATATATATGTCTCCCTTCACCCCTTGTGCCCACCCCCCACCCCCATTGCCCCTGATAACCACAGTACAGTTTTCTCCGTCCATGTGTTGGTTTATATTCCACACATGAGTGAGATCATACAGTGTTTGTCTTTCTCTTTCTGGCTTACTTCACTTAACATAATACCCTCCAGGCCCATCCATGTTGTTGCAAATGGGATGATTTTGTCTTTTTTTATGGCTGAGTAGTATTCCATTGTATATATATACCACATTTTCTTGATCCAGTCGTCAGTTGAGGGACGCTTAGGTTGCTTCCACTTCTTGGCTATGGTGAATAATGCTGCAATGAACACAGGGGTGCATAAGCCTCTTTGGATTGTTGATTTCAGGTTTGTTGGATAGATTCCCAGTAGTGGGATGGCTGGATCATAGGGCATCTCTATGTTTAATTCTTTGAGGAATCTCCATACCGTTTTCCATAGAGGCTGCACCAGTTTGCATTCCCACCACCTGTGTACGAGGGTTCCTGTTTCTCCACATCCTCTCCAACATTTGTTGTTTTTTGTCTTGGTGATTATAGCCATTCTAACGGGTGTGAGGTGATATCTTAGTGTTGTTTTGATTTGCATTTCCCTGATGATTAATGATGTTGAACATCTTTTCATGTGTCTATTGGTCATCTGTATATCTTCTTTGGAGAAGTGTCTGTTCATTTCCTCTGCCCATTTTTTGATCGGGTTGTTTGTTTTTTTGTTGTTCAGTTGTGTGAGTTCTTTATATATTATGGAGATCAACCCCTTGTCAGATGTATGTTGTGCAAATATTTTCTGCCAGCTGGTGGGTTGTCTGTTCATCTTGATTCTGGTTTCGTTTGTCATGTAGAAGCTCTTATTACTAAACAATTCTAAACTTGTTTGACTGTGTGCTATGTGCCAGATGCTTTGTATGCGGGCTTAGTCTTCACTACAACCTTGGGAAGTAGCTATTGCTCCTGTTTTACAGATGAGGAAAGTGAGGTGTAGGAAGGCTAACTTGCCCAAGATCCAGAAACTAGAGATGGTAATCAGACCCTAGTCAGTCTCACTCCAGAGCTGGTTTTCTTAACCAGTAGGTGCACATAAGACTGTTCTGAGTGGCTTTCTAGCTCCTGTTCCCATAGTGTTCAATCCATCCTCTATTTCTGTTCATTCACTGACCTGGTACTAAGTACCTGCGAGAAGTCAGGGGGATACCAGGTTAGGCAAGGACAGGTAGGACGCCATCTTGGTTTTGGCCAAGCCAAAGGGAATGCGAAAGGCCAGGCAAGGTAGGGAATGATTGTTCCATAGCATCCCCCTCCCTGCCCTCTTGGCCTCATCTCCAAGATTCCCTCTTCTGTGAAGCTGCTCCTGACCCCGTAGGCAGAGTTGATTTCTCCCACCTTTGACCTCCCGTGGTACCTTGGTACCTCATGCTCTGTCTTTAGCACTTCACACTGTATCATGTCTCCCTTGGACTCTCAGGCTAAGAGCATGTGCCGTTTATCTTTGTATTCCTACCTCATGAGTGCAGTGTTTGGCATATTGGGGGCACTCAGCAAATGTTGTATGAGTGAATGAATGCAGACCCAGATTGTCAATGGTTCTCAAAATTTATTTTGCAAAAGAATCACTTGAGGAGCTTGTTCAAGATTCAGACTCCTGAGTTCTACCCTGGTGATTGACTCCTAGGTTTGCGGTGGGACCCCAGAATCTGAGTTTCCCTGAAGCACCCAGGTGTTTCTGATGCGGGTGGTCTGCAAACCACACTTGGAGCAGCTCTGGCACAGGTGCCGAGCCTTCTGGAATAAAGACAGGAACCAAACATTAAAAATAGCACTCCATTCATTTGCTTGTGCTGAGATGCCAAGTGCCCCCTCCTGCTGGTGACAGGTCCGGATGTGGGCCAGTTCTCAGCCCAGGGAAAATGAACAGTGTCTTCTCCGTGGTGCCCAGAACAGTCTGAGTCAGTGGAATGTGCCGGCCAGTCAGGCAGAAGGGAACTTCGACTTCTTTTTTAAACCTTGGTGGGAACTGTGTTGGCAAGACGAACTGGGAGGAGAGGAAGCTTGATGTAGGGCTTGGGGTTGGCCGATGTCGTGGGGCTGGCTGTACTTTGGGTGGCCACCGAGGGCCATTGCTATATATGCCCCTTTCCTCTTGAAATAGTCACTTCCCCGGCTGGGTTGTGTGTTGGTTGGCCGCCATGAATGCGTGGCTATTGTTCAAGGGGGCCTCCTGGGATGTTACAAAGAGAGAATTGGGCCGGGCTGTGGTCAGGGCTTTGCAGCAAGAGAAGAGAGCTGGCTTTGCGCCTGTCACACCTCTGACTCACAAATTGTAAGAGGGAGTGGCTTCAGGGCCCTGGGCTGGCTTTTCCATCTGTAAAATGGGTGGGGTGAAGGGGCAGAGTAATAAAGCTTATTTCTTCTCCTGAAAGGGATGTTTCGTGGCCAAGATTGAACACAGGGCTCTGTTGTTGGTCTGATGATATTGATGAAGGCTCAGGAAGCTTGAATTTTGAAATTAGTTCTTTTAGGGCATGTGTGGTGAATAGGGCCAAGTGTTTTTGTCCCTTTTGTGCTGATGACAGTCCACTAGGACATCAGCTCCAGGAGGACAGGGACATAGGCTTTCTGGCTTTCTTCTTCATCTGTCTCCCCCACTGCTTAGAACTGAGCCTGGCACGCAGTACGTCTCCATAAATACTTATAGAGCTAATAGCTCCCAATACTGGTGCCTACTGAGCATCAGGCCCCATCCCTCTTTTGTCTTCTTCACAGGTTTGACTTGCTGTTTGAGAAGGGGGGGATCTCATGAGCAGGACATTTTTGAAGGAAGCAACGAAGCTTATACCTTTGTGTTGAATGTTTCATCCATTTTCTTTTCCTTGCGTGAAGGAATGTCAGAGCTTAAGGAAATGGTAAAAACCTGTGTGGTGGAACGAAGCATGCAAAAGAATCAGGGGACTTGGGTTCAAGTTCTGCGCTCATTACTTTATAGGTGTGTCACTTATTAACCTCTCCCAGGCTCAGTTTCCTCATCTTAAAATAGATAAATAATATCCACCCCAGGCCACCTCTCGAGGAGTCGTGAGAGGCTCATACCAGACAGTGTATGTGAGTGTTCTGTACATGCCCAGGGCTGCAGGAGTGATCGTGTGTGTAAGCCGGAGGGTGTGATCAGCCCTTAGCCTCTAAGTGAGGTGCCTTCTGAGGTTTACCCCTCCTAGAGCGATTGGGAAGGAATCCAGCCTCAGTGGTGAGCTCTCAGCTCTTCTAGGGAAGGTCACCTCCCCTGCCCCCGCCCGTGTCCACAAGTATTTCGGTATTAAAAAAAATACCCCATATTTTATTGTGAAACCCTTAAATTAGCAAATCCCAGGCTGGTTGAATTAGGCTTCCCAGGCAAACCACATACCCATGTGCAAATGCCTGCTACGGTGCTTCGTTTCCCCACTAGCTCTCACCACCACCTGCCATTGGAGCGCACACTTACTTGTTTATTTGTGTTTATTTGTAGATCTCAGCGGTGCGAGGGTAGGGCTTTATTTTGTTCGCTGTGGAATTGCCTTCATGCAGAATGGTTGCTGGCATGTAGTGGGTGCCCAGTAAATATTTGTGGAATGAATGAATGAATACTGATATTCAGTGAGTGTGAACTTCTTTGACCTTAGTCTAGACCAGTGGTTCTCAAAGAGTGTTGCTGGGACCTCTAGGGGTTCCTGAGACCGTTGCAGGGGGTTTATGCAGTCAAAACTATTTTCATAATAATATGAAACTATTTGTCTTTTCACTCTCATTCTTCACGAGTACAAATCTCAGTGAACCAGTATTTTCCAAGTACCTGATGCATGCTGGCACAAAGCTCTGTAGGGTAAAAACAGCCATTCAAAGTGCAGTGGATGCATGGGGCTGGCCCCTTGGCTTAGCGGTTAAGTGCACGTGCTCCGCTACTGGTGGCCTGGGTTTGGATCCTGGGCGCGCACCGACGCACCGCTTGTCTGGCCATGCTGAGGCGGCGTCCCACATACAACAACTAGAAGGATGTGCAACTATGACATACAACTATCTACTGGGGCCTTGGGGAGAAAAAGGGAAAAAGAAAAAAAAAAGGAGGAGGATTGGCAATAGATGTTAGCTCAGTGCCGGTCTTCCTCAGCAAAAAGAGGATTAGCATGGATGTTAGCTCAGGGCTGATCTTCCTCACAAACAACAACAAAAAACCAAAGTGCAGTGGATGCAAAGATGAGTGGATTTTCCTGTAACAATATGAAAAGTTCACTGACATAGTTTCAGATTCCACATTGCAGCTGGCTTTTAAAAAACTACCTACCACTTGTCAAGTTTTGGTGTAGCATCAAAGAAAAATATCCACAATTACTGAAAAGGCTATGAAATTACTCCCTTTCCCAACTAAATGTTTGTGTGGGGCCAGGATTTCTTCATATACTTCAGTCCCCCAAAACCATCTTGTAATAGAGTGAATGCAGAAGCACAGATGAGAATCCAGCTATCTCTTATTCAGCCAGACATTAAAGAGACTTGCAAAAATCTAAAATAATGCAACCCTTCTCATGAATTTTTTTTGTATTGGAAAATATCAACATTTTCCATAAAGATGTTACTTTTGTTAACAGGTAATAGGTTTATTATAAACAAAAGCTCTTTGAGGTCCTCAATAATTTTTAAGAGCATAAAGGGATCCTGAGGGCAAACAGTTTAAGAAGCACTGGCCTAGACAGAGCCCCATGGGCTGTGGAAGGGACTGCATCCATCCTGTAGCTCATGCAGGATTCTTTTCTAGGCGGGCATTAGTGTTAATGAGCATCTCCTATATCAGGGTGCCTGTCTGAATGATAGGTTTGTGTGGCTCTGGGCAAGTTGCTGTCTCTCTGGGCCTTGGTTTTCTCATTAGTTGAAAACGAGGGGGCTGGCCCGGTGGGTAGTGGTTGTTTGTGCACTCCACTTCGGTGGCCCGGGGTTCGCAGGTTCGGATCCCGGGTGTAGACCTACGCACCGCTTCTCAAGCCATGCTGTGGCATGCGTCCCATATAAAGTGGAGGAAGATGGGCACGGATGTTAGCCCAGGGCCAATCTTCCTCAGCAAAAAGGGGAGGATTGGCAACAAATGTGAGCTCGGGGTGAATTTTCCTCACACACACACACACACACAAGAAAACTGGGGTAGATGGTAAGATAATGTGTTGGGTCTTCTCCAGCTCTCACGTTTTCATATTTAATTCTTGGAACCTTTTCCATGTGGTAGTTCTGTTCACCCTCTGGAAGAGGTGGGTGAGACCTGAAAGAGAGAGAGAAGGTTTCAGGGAAAAGCAAGGCTTAAAGCTGAACAAGGTTTGCTTGTGAGGTGGAGAGGACTTTGGATGTGGAGATTGTTGCACCTTGCAGATGGGCAAACTGAGGTTCTCTGAGACCTGAGACAAGTGACATGGGTGGAGGCTCGGTTATATTGGTTCTGGGTCCCAGACTGTCTCCAGCCTGGAGCCCGGAGCTTCTTTTCCTCAGTCTGTGGTGACAGCGGTGGCCTCACGTGGGGCCTTTCCTGGGATTTATTGAGCAACTGAGGTCAGTGGTCTGGGGCCACCTGTCCTTCCCGACTGACCAGCCAGTCTGCAGGAAGACACTGTGCGTGTGTGTTTATTTTTATTGCTCCTCTATAACTTCCTGCTGCTCTTTTCAGTGCAACAGCGCTTTTTAAAAGAGACCATGTGTGTGTTTCCCCATATTGAGCCATGAATACGTTGAAATCTGTTTTTTCCAAGCTGAAAATATTTCTATATCATTGTACCCACAGAGAATTGCACATTTTGATAGAAAATGGGTAAAAGTTGGATATGGAGAATTAAATGAACCAATGCATGCAAAGCGCTGGTCACTTGCTTGCCTCAACAACGTCAACAACAATAATAAAATTAAAGTAATACATTATTATTAAGATCAGTGTCATTTCTCTTTAGCAATCTTGATAATTGATTTGTACAGCTCACATTATACCAGTTTATTTTACAACAGAAATATGCTGAGTTTTTCCAGCGTGCCAGGCAAAGCAATGAATTTTATGTCCTGTGATTAACATGGCTAGAAATGCATATGATGGTGTTTCCCAAACACTGGTCTGCAGACTGACGCACGGCCTGTGAAAAGTTTCCAGTGGTCCATGTTAAAAAGAGAAAAATAAGGGCATTGTACTGAGATTCTCATGACACTAGCTAAGTTCAAAAGATCGTCCTTTCATCAGAATATTTCCTTCCTATATTTTTAGGGGGAAAGTATTTCCTTTTGTGAAACAAGAATGACAGTAGGTGGTAAGTACCCTTTATTTGGCAAAGTAAAAAATTGTAACCCCTCAGTCGACCCTTAATGTTTTGTGTGTGTGATGTTTGAAACTGCATTGATCCCTGAAATCTGAAACCCTGGTGGATAAAACTATGAGATGTCAGAGCTAAAAGGGACCTGAGGAGGAAACCATCTTCTCTTTGTCTCCCCTCCCGCCATTAATAGATAGATTCTTATGCCATGTCAGTGGGTGACGTCAGTCAGAAGGTCCCTGCATTTACTACTTGTGATTCTAATATATCCGGTTATGTGTGTTGTTTTTTCAGCCCTCTCTTGGTGATCTTTCTCTTCAACTGTTGAATGATTTCAAAGATCTAATTTGAACCTCCCCTCCCCAGCCTGGGCCGCCACTTCCGGGCACAGGTCCTAGGAGGGTGAGGTAGAAAGGGCTTGCCCAGGGCCCAATGCTATGCACGCAACTTGGGCACTCTTCCCTTTCTTGAGGGGATCTGCCTCCCCCTTGGAGTCCCAAGATGATTGACAAGCATTTTCTTTCTCATCTAGAGCGCTGAGAGGCAGCCTTTTAACAGAGATACCGCAGAGTAGCAAGCCTGCAGAAATTCTCATGACATACTGTTAGACTTAAAGACCACAGAACATCCCATGCTCCCTCTTGAAGCCTTGTAATAACTGACATAAATTATCTGTGGGAATGGAATGGCCCTGGCCTCAGCCGAGCTATACCACGCTCTCCTAGTGACAGTTTAGTGACTCCATATGTTCACAGATGAAGGAAACATGGTAACTTGGCAAATGGCCCCAGTCGCCTCTGGCTTGCTGCCACAGGCTTGTCCTGGAGACCTGGGCAAAGTGTTGTATGAGAAACCCCCACCTTTGTTCTTGGTGTCCAGTGGGCCCTCCGTAGGTGACAGTCATCCCCTCTGGGATTCCTGAGTGTAGCCAGTCCTGAGGTCCTCTCTCTACACGTTATTTGAGTGTTTTCTTCTCAGGTCTCTTGTGTCCCGCAGGATGGATGAATTAGATGCCCATCTGATGATGGGCCCATCTGTGCAGAAGGGCGGGAATCCCATGTGGCTTCTGTGCTCAGGCTTGCTGTGCTGGGCTTGGGGCGATCGGAGCAGATGCAATTTCCAGCCTGGCATGTCATATTAAGAAAATTTATGTTGTATTGGCTTCAGCCAAGTCAGCCAACATACGTTGCTTTAGTAACTCTGCAAAGAGTTTATCGTCTCTTGTTTATTCAGGTAGCACACTGTATCTCTTTTTTTTTTTTTTTTTATATCTTTTTTTTTTTTTTTTAAATTTATTTTTCCCCTAAAGCCCCAAGCGATAGTTGTAAGTCATAGTTGCACATTCTTCTAGTTGCTGTATGTGGGACGCGGCCTCAGCATGGCCGGAGAAGCAGTACGTCTGTGCGCGTCCGGGATCCGAACCCGGGCAGCCTGCATCGGAGCGCACGCACTTAACCGCTAAGCCACGGGGCCGGCCCAACACACTGTATCTCTTAATTTTGGTGTTGCTCCATCTGTCATCCCTGGTCAGTGCGTTGTGTAGCCAAGAGGGCTGTCTGCTATGTTCGAGAACCACTTTGAACATTTTTATTTCAGTGTTATTCATTCCCACATGTGCATTAAATGGAATTAAATAAAACTTCATTTTTTAATTGTCAAAGGAAGCCATGCCCTGTATGGAAATTATGGCAAGTACAGAAACATTGGAAAAATAGTATTGTCTATAACTGACTACCTGGGGAGACCACTGTCAATGATTTGGTGTGTGTCTTTTCAGTATTTTTTTTTTTAATGCATTAAAATAATTTAATTGATGTCATATTGTGCATATACAAATTCTTAAATGGAGATGATGCATTTAATTGAGAAGGCTATTTTGAGGGTTTAATGAGATAGCAAATGTGAAATGCTTAGCGTAGCGTTGGCACCTAGAGATGTTCAATAAATGAAGGAATTTTTATAGAGGATATAGAGCAGAGGGGGCTGGAGGTCCGGCTCTGTCACATCGTAGCTCTAGGGCCTTGAACCAGCCATAGAAGTGCACTGCCTTTGTTTCCCCATCTGTAAAATGGGGCTCATTATAGTCTACCCCCAGATATCACATATAAGATCGTGGGAGCTGTGCTGCCTTCTAGCCAGCTCACAATAAATATTGGCTGTTCTTATTTGAGAGAGATGTGGAAAACACATTTTTAAACAAAGCAGATGATCAATCTCATCCCACCCACCCCACTAGTCTTAGTGGGTCAAGGAAACTCTTCAATTTACAGTCTGTTGAATGGCCTGGTGTGAGCTGGGAGCAGCCCTTGAGGGCAGACAGCATACACTCTTTGTATCCCACTTGCCCAGTAGTTCCTGCCCCATGGTCCGTCTTTAGCTAGTGAAGGAAGGCTCCCAGATCCCTTGCATCTTCCCCTCTTTCTGACACACTCTTCTCTCCTCCATCCACTCCCTACCCAAGAGTCAGGGAGAAAGTAAGGTGGTCTCTCTTTCCCAGACCCTTGGCTCACACTGGCTTCCTTTCTTGAAGCTCCTGTCACCTAATCAGAAACTAGCCATCTGGCTTTCATTTCTGCCTCGTCCCCTCGAGTCACCCATAAGGAGAAGGCTTCGGTGTCGTGTCCCGGACCAGAGCTGAGCACAGCGGCCTTCCTCAGGGACAAGTTGGTGCACCAGGGTGGCCTCATGTGTCTCCATTGTCCTCACAGACCAGAAGTGGGTGCACCCTGGCTCCCAAACCCACACCCCACAGACCCACCAGGCCTTACAGGTTGTGTTACTGAGCACTGGAGTGCTGCTGTGATTCCTGACCCCCGCATCACAGTGTTCTGGAAGTCTGGTTCATGTGGCCAAGGATGCACCTTTCTTTCCTGAAAAGAGCACGGGCTCAGTGTGGGCGCATTCTGGGGGCCTGGCTTCCCACTCTGGTTTCCTCTGGTGCCCGCACCCCCAGAGCTGTCAGTCCTGTCTACCTCGGCTCTGCTTGGCTGTGGGCATGTGGCCAGCACTTTGCACTTTTGAGTCATTCGGGCCAAGTCTTGATGCTGCTGGCACATCCTCCTCATGACTTCTAGCGTTTTAGGAAACATGCCCAGGCTCCCCGACTCGGAGGGTGAGTAACTGGGGGTGGCTGTGAAGTGCTTTCCAACCCAAAGGCCGTTTATCAGACCACATTCCCAAGACTGACGCTGAGAGATCACAAGGGCATTTACCTGTTTGCCTTGGAGGGTACTCCTGGATAAAAGGTGGGAGGATGTGGGCTCTTGGCAACCAGTTATGCCTCGAGGAGGAAGGAGGAGGAAGGTGGGACTGGAGAAGACCTCCTGACTGGCTGCAGGCTAGTTGTAGTGTCTTAGGCAATTTGCTTCCTCTGTTTGGACCTCATTTGTAGAAGGGAGATGAGAGCATCCCTTATCTCATAGGAGTGTTGTTAGGATTATTGACGATGTTGCAAAAAATTTCCTGGCATATAGGAAGAGCCTGTAAATGGCTTCTGTTGGCATAATATTATCATCATATATTTGCATTTTTTGTTACTTTCCCGGGAGGTGTTAAGTGTGTGTGTATTTAAAAGGTTAGGCTACAAAATAAAACCCTATAAACCTTAGGGTGGGATGGGTCTTGCTTAGTGAGCAGGGTTTGGTGATGAGGGAGAAGTCACACTTATCACTGTTCTCTTCAAGGCAGGTCTCAACCGGCCTCCTCTCAGTGAAAAACATGTAGTTGTTTATGTGACTTTCTTTTCCCTTTCTGCTCCAGATTTGACCTTTTGTTCCTTCAGGTGATTGGAAGATTTCTCAGACACCTGCTTCCTTAGGATTGGTGTCCAGGCAAGACTAAGAGAAACAACCAGATGAGGCCAGCTCCACGAGCTCCCACTCTTTGCTCAGGGTTCTGATTTCAATCAAAGGATGATGTCCCCACCCCCAACCACAAGAAAAGTTGAAGCTTGCTTTCTGGGGCCCAGGGTGGGCAGAGTTTGATGAGGAGTGGAGTGGGGCCTGAAACATTGCCGATCTGTGGGGTGGAGTTGTCTCCCCCATGAAGCGTGTAGGTTGTAGTCTTTGGCAGCATACATCATTATTTCTGGATTCCTCTGGGTGCTGTTCAGAAATGCAGGTGCTTCTAGCCATTGCTGTGGGACAGAGAGGTCGTTGTCAAACTGAGAAGGGTGGCCACTTGCTTCTGAAAAGCTGTCTTAAATATGCACAAATATAGGAAAATTTTGTAAGTGTCATGTTTGAAGAGTGCAATCTGCAAAGGGCTGGTATGTGCCATCTTATTGGATCTTTGAACAATTCTGTGACATTAGAAGGCAGGAGGGACACATCGCATATTATGGACGAAAAAACAGAGGCCCAAACAAGGTGAGGCATCTTGACCCCAGGGATGGAACAGGTAGTTAGATGCAGGACTAGGATGCAGGTCTCCAGACCCACAGAAATAGTCTCCCTTTTCTCTTAGATCAGTTCTAGAGTTGGGGGGGAGGGGGTGGCCTCTCCTGTGATCTGTTACCATCAGCCTCCTGTACCATTCTGCTGTGACCTCATCAGGCAACCACCCAATCTAACCAACCCACTGATCAACCAGCCAGCCAGCCAGCCACCTCCATCTAGCTCCTGATTTCCTAATCCTCTCCCTTTCTCTCTTATTCTCTCTCCTTTCTTCCTCCTTTCCCTCCTCCCCTCCCTCTGTCTCTCTCTAGAATCCTGGTTCTCAGTAGTTCCCCGCCCCCACCCTGCACAGGCCTGTGACCCTAAGCCTGGTATAAACCTGCGCCTTTCCCTCCTAGTTAAGAAGGTCTGTTAAACCATACAAGTGATGGCTGTTGGGAGAGAGCTCTGAATTTGCTCTGCTTAGACAAGAAGTCAACCATTTGTAAGCTTCCTAGTAACAAATTTTGGGCAGTATTTCTTTAATTTTTTTTTTTTTAATTTTATTTATTTTTTCCCCCCAAAGCCCCAGTAGATAGTTGTATGTCATAGATGCACATCCTTCTAGTTGCTGTACATGGGACACGGCCTCAGCATGGCTGGAGAAGTGGTGCGTCGGTGCGCGCCCGGGATCCGAACCCGGGCCGCCAGCAGCGGAGCGGGCGCACCCAACCGCCAAGCCACGGGGCCGGCCCTGGGCAGTATTTCTTACGACTGATGGCAAGCCACTTTTCTGTTGCCACCTAGTCAACTGAGAGCCACTTTTCTAGAAGCTGATGATTAGCTGCTAATCGGATAAAGCAGTTGGTTAGAAAGTGTCCGTCAATGTGCGTGGGCTGCTTTATGATGATCCACGTTAAATGACAGAGCAGTTACTGTTGAGGTCCTGGTGTACTTCACTTAAGCTTCCAGCCTTCAGGTATTTGGACACCTACTATGTGCTAGGCACTCGGAGGGGAACAAAGGAACTGATAAGGTGTGTTCCTTAACTTGCATTGTAGTTGGGGAATTAAGGAAAACAGATACCCCCAGGCTGGTGTGAAATGAGGCCTTGAGCACCGTGGCCAAGAGCCAGGAGGTCTGGGTTTCTCTTCTGGATCTTGCCTCCCACCTGGCAGTGCTTCCTTGGACAAGTCGCCTGACTTCTCTGGTCCTTCGTCTAGATACTTTCAGCAGTGCCTAGCCTCCAGTGATCGCCTGATAAATGTTGGCTGCTGTCATGGTCATTGATGGTGATCACAGCAGATCGTGTCAGTGGTTTAAACATTTTTATCATGTAATATTTGATAATCGAAAGAATATAGCTGAGTTACAAGTACAATAATAAGGTATACACCTGTGACCCCACCACCCAAGTATTTCATTTACCTGTGTTCCTTTTTAGCCCATTGCTTGCCTACCCCCCAATGAGATCACCACTGTCCTGAATTATGTTTATCGCTTCTCAACATTAAAAAAATTTAAAAACATATCTGTGCATATACCTAAGCAGTATATTGTTTCGTTTTGCTTATTAAGGGTGAATCTCACACAGTGTTATGTGACTTGCTTTTTTCACTCAGTATTGTCTTTCTGATATTCATCGATACTGTGTGTTGTGTTAATTTAGTTTTATAGACGTAAACTGTTAGTTGGTGTGTTATTTTGCAGTTTATACATTCCCCTGAACAGTGGATATTTGGCTTTTCCCAGTGTTCTTGATCATTGCACATGATGTTGCTGTGGACATTCCTGATGTGGACATTCCTGATCTTGTCTCCTTGTTCATATGCAGTGCGAGTTTCTGTGTGGCTCATTCTTGTGAATGGAATTTCTGGGTCTTGAAGAATGCTGCTCATTCCTATGAGCGGAATTGCTGTGATGAAGTTTCACTTCACAAAACTACCAAATTGTTTTCCAGAGTGATTGTGCCTAATTTCCCCTCCCATCAGCACTGTATGAGTTCCTGTTGATCCATGGCTTCTCTGTTACTGGATATTATCAAAGTTCTTAATTTTTGCAAATTCAGTGGGTGTAAAATGATGTATTTTTGTGGTTTTCATTTAAGCATTTATATTTGTATTGGTCACTTGTATTTCTTCTGTGAAATGCTGTTCGGGTCATTCAGTCATTTTTTTCTGTTGGGTCATTTGCCTTATCTTATTGATTTATTGAAGTTCTTTATATATTCTGAAGATTAATTCTCTTTTGGCTATATGCATTGCATCTTCTCTCAGTTTGTGGCTTGTCTTTACTTTCGTTAAGGTATCTTTTGAGGAACTGAAGTTCTTAGTTTTGATGGGGTCAGATTTATCAGTCACTTTTTTTGTATGGTTATGCTTTTGTTTTGTTTAAGAAATATTTTCTTACCCTGAAGTTATAGATATTCTTCTCTATTTTATTCTAAATGTTTCAGGGTTTTGCCTTTCACATTTATGTCTTTAATTTGTTTGGAAGTGATTTTGGTGTATGATACGAGGGTAGAGATCCAGTCTTACAGTTTTCCATGTGGGTAGCAAATTTTCCAGCACAGTTTGATGAATTCTTCCCTCTTGCCAATGATTTTAGTGCCACAAGAGGCATATAACAAGGTTCCATAGGCGGGTGGATTTCTCCCTGGGTTCTTTATTCTGTTTCATTGGTCAGTTTGTCTGTTCCTGTACCAGCAGCACCCTGTGTTAGTTACTGTTGCATTATAATAAGGCTTACTAGGTGGTAGAGGAAATCCCTCCACCTCATTCTTCAGGAAGAGGTCTTGGCATTTCCCAGCTTTTTGCACTTGCGTTTAAGTTTTAGGATCACTTTCCTGGAAAAACCCACCTTATTTGGATTTTGGTTGGGATTGCATTGAATCTATAATCAACTTGATGAGAATTGACATGTTTCTTTCCTTCTTTTTTTAAAAAAATTTATTTTATTGAGGTCATATTGGCTTATAACTGTGTAAATTTGAGGTGTACATTATTATATATCTGTTTCTATATAGACGGGGCATCGTGTTCACCACCAATAGTCTAGTTTTTATCCAGGGAATTGGCATCTTTCAATATTGAGTCTTCTAGTCCAGGAGCATGGTGTATCTCTCCTCTTTTAAGTCTTTTAATGAAGCTTGATAATTATCTCCATACAGAGCTTACGTATCTTTTATTAGATGCAGTCCTAGTTCGGTTTTTGTTGTTATTGTAAATGATAACTTTAAAAACCTTACCTCTTCGAGGCCAGCTTGGTGGCGTAGCAGTTAAATTCACGTGCTCTGCTTCAGTGGCCTGGGGTTTGCGGGTTCAGATCCCGGGTGCGGACCTACGCACTGCTTATCAAGCCATGCTGGCAGGTGTCTCACATATAAAGTAGAGGAAGACGGGCACAGATGTTAGCCTAGGGCCAATCTTCCTCAGCAAAAAGAGGAGGATTGGCAACAGGTGTTAGCTCAGGGCTACTCTTCTTCACAAAAACAAAAACGAAACATTACCTATTCTGTTTGTGGCTGGTATATGGAAACACCATATTGTTTTTAGTAACTGTGATTTAGTAACATTGATTTAGCAACTGTGCTAAATTAAACTCTCTGATTATTTTTAAGAATGTGTCTGTAGATTTTAAAATTTTCTATACAGCCAGTCGTATTATCTCATTTTATGTAGGCAATAGAAGTTTCCTCCTTTCCAATTCTTACCTATTTATTTCCTTTTCTTGTCTGTTATGTAAACTGAAGTGGTGACAGTGAGCATCCTTGTCTTGGTCTTGATTTTTCTCCTCCGAGTTTTATTGACGTATAGTTCTGAATATACAATATTGAGGTATAGTTCCCAATTAATGTCTTGGTCTTGATTTTAAAGGGAATCCTCCTCAGTTTCACCTGGGTTCGGGATGCTGCCTGCTGTAACAGTTTGGTAGATTGCCACTGTTGAGTTAAAGAAGTTCCTTTCTAGTCCGAATTTGCTAAGAATTTTTCATGTACCAGTGTTGAATATTATCAAATGCTTTTTCTGCATCTCTTGAGATTGCCTTTTGGTTTTTTTCTTTAACCTGAAACCATAATAAATATGGTTATTTAATAAATATATATTTTCTATTTCTAAACTACTCTTGCATTCCTGGGATAAATCAACCTGGTCGTGATACTATTGTTTTTGTGCATTGCTGGATTTACTAATATTTTGTTTGGAATTTTCACATCTGTGATCTTGTATAACGTTGGCCTGTAACTTTGCTTTCTCATTTTGTCCTTGTCTGTCTTAATATCAAGATTATAGTTGCTTCATAGAATCAGGGACTATTCCTTCCTTTTTTTTAATCCTTTAGTAGAATTTGTCTAAGATTAGAGTATAGGTGAGTAGTTTAAAACTCCACCAAGGAAACATTTTTAAAATATTTCAGGAGTTAAATGTTTTGTCCAAGTTTCTTTTTTTTTAAATTTATTTTTTATTGTTTAAAACAATACTGTATTATATTCTTGAAAGTTGCTAAGAGAGTAGATCTCAAATGTTCTCACCACAGAAAAAGTTAACTATATGAGGAGATGGATGTGTTAACTAACCTTAATATGGTACTCATTTTGCAATATGTACTTATATCAAATCACCACATTGTACACCTTAAACTTACACAATATCAATTATATCTCAATAAAACTGGCCAATAAATAAAAAACTTTTCGCATTGGAGGCTACCCATATGCTCCATTGTACTGCCAGCTTAACTTTTTTCTTCTTTTTATGATGCCCTTAGGAATAAAACTTCTGCTCTCTGTTTAATTGAGATGAATTGTTAAACTTTTACCATTTGTAGCATTGATTTCTGTGCAACCAAATGAAATCCAGAAATGGGTGAAATGTAGCATATGATTTCAGATTTTTGTGTTTACCCACATTCCTGTTTTTAAAAAATAGATGGATGCTCCATAATAAGTAAATGTTATAAATTTGAACTTTTAAAGTTAAGGCTTACTAGTAATGTTATCCATCTTATCTAATTTTATTTGGGTTTCACATAAGACTTAATTTGTCAAGAGGATTTTGCTGTTTTAAAATAATAAAAAAAGAAACCACCGATTGCTAATGGCTTCTGCAGCTATGATGATCCATGATGAAGTGTTCTTTGATTGTATGTCAAGATGAATGGTGCAAACCTTTGACAGACACACGACTGTGCCTGGAGCGAGTCCGGCATTCACTGCTGACCTTGCCATCCCAAGTGAGCAGGTGTTGAATGAGCTTAGCTCCCTCTCAGCCCTTCTTTCTCCCTGGTGGGTCATTGGCTCCTGAGTAAGATAGACGCATGCAATAGACGAGCTGTTAATAGTATTTACTCTGTCTTAATCCTTTTTAATCCCATTCATATTTCAGTGTCCGAAACTTGGCAGGATGTCAGAAGCCGCAGTGCAAGCAGGGAAATTTTCCTCTGAACAGTGAGGACTGAGTGAAATAGTTTTCCTGGTATTTAATTTGTTAAAACATGTAAGAGTGGAATATTCCTTCTTAGATCTCAAAGAAAGTGTCACCAAAAGATCTTGCCAAAATGACCTTCCTGGAGCTGCTCATTATCTTTATTTTTGAAAATGGTCATTTTATCAAACTTAACCAAGTACCATAATGAGATATTCCTGGCATATTAAATTTACTGAATGGGGAAATAACCTTGACAGAGGTCGATGTCTGAAATCAAGTGTTGTCTCTCTGATGTCAAACCTGTTGGGAATTTGGACCTTCCACTCTTTGCTGATAAGACTTCAACCTCTGCTTGGGCTTGTTGGCCCCACCTTTAGATTAACAGGACCTGGCTGGTTCCTTGCAGCTCCGATATAAGGAATTTGGAGAATCCCAGTAAAATGATGGGAAGACTGAGACCCCGATCTCTCTGGAGATCTGTCAAATCTGAGATGAGGTGGGCTGGTTTGTGGGTCTACTGTGATGGATATATGTATGTGAAGTCCCTATGTAGCCCTTAAGGATGTTTTGAGAGTGCAGAAGTTCTGGGTAGCAAAGCGGTTCCCCAAATGCTAGATTCTGGATCAGACTTGGGGTCAACTTCAGGTTAACAAGAGGATGGATGCCCAAGAACATGTTATCTTTGATTTCCTGGCCTTCCTCTTCTGAGTGTTGGCCTTCCTCGGCGGAGATGGGTCTTGTCTGGAGAGGGAGCCCGTTCTGCCATTTGGATTCTTGCCCGGCCCTGGGGTGAGGGCTGGCTGAGGGGGGTCCACACCATTGTGGGAGAGAAGGCAGAAAGCTCCTTGAGGAACATTGGGGGTTTGAGTCAGTTGTGTCTTTGAAAAAATTTACCCATTTTGGACTTGTCTGTGGAAGCAATTAGGGAGATCACAGGACCGTTTCTGATTCCTGATTCTGTACAGTGTCTATTCAGAAAAATAGAAAACAGTCAACTGGAACAGGGGATTATTTGAGCACACACAGAGTCCTGTTGTCTCAGAGGCATGCCCTCAGACAATTTGCCTTTTAGTGAAGTTTAAGCCCATGAAAGAAAATAAAAAGTATTTTATTAGATGGCAAAGATGGACTGGACTTATGAGACTTTGAGAATTTTAGCTTTTTCTTTGTTAATGCAAAGTTTGGAAGAAAGTGACTCTTGATGTAATGCAATTTATTTGGACAATGTGGTAATTATTGTTAATAGTTAATAATTATCCTCAACTGGGTAAAATACCAGTGTATGTGTGTGTGTTTTGTGTATCTTTCGTTCAAAGCTAAATATTGTTACTTCTGAAGATGAGTGTACCTCAGGGAGCAACCTGCTAACATTTATTAAGCATCTACCTTGTACAAGATTTTGTGGAAGTTCTTGCTTGCCACAACCAGGGGGGGTCAGGCAGCATCATTTTCCCCTTGCATATGTGGAAACTAAAGCTTCAAGCGAATCGGTGACTCACCCGGTGTCATATACCTGGTAGGTGGTGGGGCGGGTATTCGAACCCACGTCTGACTTCCACATCCATTCTTCTTCTGCAAAATGCTGGCTCATTCACTTTAGGTCTGGCTGGAACCCAGCACAGCTCATTGAAGTTTGCAGAATATGTGTTTACATCCATCGTGTCTCTTGACTGTTGAATTTTGTTTTCTGAAAACACACAAGAAAAAGCAAGGGATGCACGCGTGTGGCAAATTATGTGTTGTGTGAACAGATGGGGCCAGTCAACAGGCAGGAAGAGGACTTACTAAGTGCAGAGTGACGGGATGGAGTGATCTTCCTGACCTTAGTATGAAAATATTTCAAGTTCTTAGTCAGTGAGGAAAATCACTTTTAGCCCAAATTCCTACGTAGGCCAATGGGATTACTTTCTAAGACTTGTTGGATGGCTGGATTTGTGGAAGAGAGAACTGGAAGAAGCTGCCAGAAGTTTGGAGTGCATCCGAGGGAAATGCTCTCTTAGCACTTTCTCCACCAAGTATAGTCTGGTTTTAGCTCAACTGGAACCTACTGGGCAAACTCAGCGTGGATTCCAGAAGACCAGGTCCTTCCCTGGGTCAAAGACCGTTAAAGGCTGTCTTCAGTTTATTCTGAGTTGAGTTTTCCTCCAACCAAACCAACTCCCAGCTCACCCCCTGGAGTTGTTTAGGGCTTTCCTGGGAGGTTATGGGTTATGGTTACTTCAGACCAGAGGGGACTCTCTGGTATACATAATCTTTTCTCACTGTCCCTCTAAAATACCTTAAGCCAGTGGTTCTCAAACTTTGGAGGGTATTTGAGTTATCAGCTCTCTCGAGGTGATAACACAGAGACCCAGGTCGGTTGAAGTAGGATAGGGCTGTGTTTTTACCACGTTCCCCGGATGGTTCTGATACCTACCAAAGTGTGAACACGAACCACTTTCGTGTGCTTGCTTGCTATTGTATTTGTTTTCTCATACTCTTCTTGGTTTGAATACTCTCCTTTGTTCTTTGCTGCTGTCCAGATAAAATCTGATTCTAGTGCCTAGACTCTCTCCCCACCTTCATCTTTTTAGTCTACCAACCTGTGTACCACCCAGCCTTCAGTGGTCATCAGGTCAGGCACTGTGCTAAGGGTGAGTTGTAGAGTCTTCAACCGCAAGGAGTTTCCAGCCGGTCAAATAGACAGTTACAGTCACGAGCGGTGAGAGGTGAGGCCAGGTGCTGAGCATGCCCGTGGAGGAAAGCTCTGGCGCTGCTGGGAGACAGAGTTTGGTGACGTCGTCCTGGTAGAAGAACAAGCAGGAATTAGCTGGGCAAAAGAGGGAGTGAGACAACTCGCGTTTTCTAGGTTGTAGGACCCACGAGCCAAAGGAGGGGATGACAGCACAGATTATTCAGGGAATTTGAGATATGTTGATACGTGGAAAAATGTACATGAAATGTGAGTTCTGCTTTTATGACTCACACTTTCCTTTACAGAAGGCATTGATTATATCTGTTGTTAAAAAAATATGTATGTTGAAAAGTTCAGAAGAAAACATAAAGTGGTAGGATGTATAATGTTGATATCCTCGCCAAATGAAATGGTTTCAGCTAAAGGGAGAAAAAATATCAGTTGTTTACTTCTTTGTCTCCCTTACCAGTCTTTAAGCAGCTTGACATTCGGGAACTTTCATCTCTGTGTCCCTAGAATGTCATAGAGCCTGGCATATAGAATGCAGTCAGTGAACATGGGGTGAATGAATGAGTTTCAGACCCGGGTACTTTGGACAAATCACTGTACCTCTCTGGGCCTCTGTTTTGTCAGCTCTAAAATAGAGGCAAATTGGTACAGATAACCCCTAAGGTTTTATCTTACTTTATGACTGACCACATATGTCCTGATTGCTTTCTCTTGGGGCCCTGAACATCACACACGTCTACTCAGCTTTACCCACTAACAGCCAGGCCAGCTCGGTTCCAGGCTCTGGAGATCAATTAAAATCTACCAATCAGGCAGTGCTGAATGAGCATGTGACAGGGAAGGCCATGTGCTGGGCACGGTCAATAGGAAGTGTGTGACACTCCTTACCTTAAGAGAGTTTATCGTGAAGCTAGAGAGGTAAGGGAAGCACATGGGCTTATGCTAATGCGAACAGAGAGGGTCAGACTGCAGATGTGCAGGGTACCAGAGGGGCATCTCTGAGAAAGCAGCTCTGTGGCCAATGTGTTTTGACCACCAGGCACCATCCTCTGTTGTCAATGGACCCATATTACAAGTTATTTTCTCTCTCCAATACCCTGTACTCATTAAGAAAAATTTAGTTCCTTCTCATGTCTTATCAGCTAAAGACTTCCAAATGGAAGTACAGACTAGCATCGTAGCGCTCCTGTGTTCTTAAACTGAGTTGACTGAAATCTAGCTAAAAGCAAAGAAACAATGGCAATAATCATAGAGTTACCCTCTCTTAAGCATTTACCTTGGGCCAGACATTATTTCATTTAATTCTCTTAATTGTTTGAGGAGAGAACTGTCGTCATCCTTATTTTAAGATGAGAAGGTTGAATTTCAGCTTAGTGCTCAAACCAGTAATTGTCGGAACCAGGACATAGAACCAGACCTGGACCACAGGCTCATGCTCTGACCTGCTGCAGGCCTGGCTCTGTAGCTCTGTCCAGGGTAAATATGTGATTGCGGGCAGTGGTTGGCAAACTGTGGTCCCTCGGGCCAAATCCAGCCCCTGCTTGCTTTGGGGTGACCTGTGAGCTATGAGTGGTTTTTATATTTTTAAACGATTGGGGAAAAAAAATCAAGAGAAGAAGAATATTTTATGACAGGTGAAAATTATGTGAAATACAAATTTAATGCTTATAAATAAAGTTTTATTGGAACACGGCCACAGTCATTAGTTTACACGTCGTCTCTGGCTGATTTCACACTACAACAAGCAGAGTCGTCTCGCCTGCAAAGCGTAAAATATTTACTGTCTGGCCTTTTACAGAAATAGTTTGCCGACCTCTGATTTAGGGCATTCATTAGGTTTTACGAGATGTTGAAAATCATCTGCTGCCTCCAATAGCTATCTTCACCATGCTCAGACAGGCTCTGCTGAGCCAGCTTTCCAATACTCCAGTATTTTATGTTGCGGAGTTCTCTTTGCGTTGCCTGGATGGCAAATAAAAGTGTCTATGTCGTGACATCCCTGGATTGATAGTACCTGCCCCAGGTGATTTGCCAGGGTGCCATTTATCAGAGGTCAGTCTCAGCGAGGACGGTGGTAGGGTTTGGCTTGAAATTTTTCTTGTTTTGGTGGTGGTGGTTGTATTTAGATTATTGTTTAAAAAAGCTGATTGGAGAACAGTTGAAGTTTCCTGTGCTGTCTGGATGTTTCACTGGTGCACTTTTTAACTGGAAGGGAACATTGTGGGCAGCACAATCTGTTTTCGAGCCCACCCTGAGACTGTCCTGGCACATGGGGAGGAGTAGAGCCTGGGTCCCGTGTCTCAGCTGGACTGGGCAGACTCTGCCGGCAGTGAGGGGAGTGAGGTTGACAGTGGGTTTGCAGAGAGCTTCTTTCTCTTTGGGCTGACGCAGGATGGTCTCAGTGTAGCTCTGGCTGTGATGGGGAGTGGGACACAAGAATGCAGCCAGTCTGAGAATTTTCGCCCAAGTTCCTCTCATCCAAGGTACCCACTTGCCGTTTTCTGCTGTTCTTGCTTTGCGTTAGCAGAAATACATTGGCTTTTTCTTAGTCTTGTTGCAAGACAGCTCATGTTCCCGTATGCTTCACCTCTTGAACCCTGCTGTCCCACCCAGCTCCTGCTAGTGGTAGTAATCCTAGTAATACCTAACATGTACTGGGCACTCACTGTGTGTTAAGTGCTTCACGTGGATTAAAACTTGTCATACCCATCCTATGAGGTAAATACCGTGTATACCATTTATTGTTTTAGTTATGAAACTTATCAAAGGTACACAAATGAACCCCCATATACCCATCTCTCAGGTTCAATACCTATCAATATTTCACCCCACCCTTGCTAAGGTAGGTGCTGTTATTGTTGCTGACAGAGGATGAGCAGCTTGCTCAGGTTCACGGAGCTGGTAGGGTTGGACTCCACAGCGTGTTCTCTTAGTTCCTGGGCTCTCCCACCTTGATGACTGATGTTCGCTGCTGTTGATGGAGCACCAGCTATGTGCTGCTTGATTCCCACGTCAAGCCTACAGAGTAGATGGTAACTTAACAGGCGAAAGAACTCAAGAAGTGCGACCACTGGCCTTCAGGCTCATTGGGAATAAGTGGTGGTGCCAAGATTCAAATCCAGACCTGACTCCAAGTCCTGTTGATTCTCTGCCCCACCCTGCTCTCCGTCCTCCTCAATTCCGCAGTGCAGGGGGAATTAGTGGGATGGTGGTTTGGCTTGGGGGAACTCTGTTTGCAAAGCCTTGGAGGAACACAAGGTCACTTCAGGCTGGTTCTCTGAGGGCGTGGAAAGCAGCTGGGTCTGTTGAAATCGCCACTGGCTCTTGTGGCCTTGAGATAGGATCTGCTCTTGGCTTTTGGGCCAGAGTGAATAGATAACGAGAGATCCTTTAGCTTTTTGTGGTCACTTGAAGGCAGAGCTCGTGAAGCTGGAATCTGGGGCCTGATGTTCTGTCCTCCTCTGGGAGGAAGGGGGAGGGATGTGGGAGGCTGGGAAGTCAGGAAGGCAAAGATTGTAGATACACCCAGCTGGGTGGGGTGGGGTGGGGAAGGGGAGGATTCCGCGAGGAGCTGGCCCTGAACTCAGCAAGCACTTAGTCAGTGGTGGCTATTAGTTATTTTTACCCATGCTCTAAGGTGGATGGTGGGTGCAGGAGAGCATTTATGGGATGGTTTTATTATTCAGATTCAAGGGCAAGAAATTGAAGTCTTCAACCGAAGAATCAGAACTCTCTACCCTGTGTTTTGCTCCTTTGTAGGATGGTGGCGGCGTGGGAGGGCAGGTCAGAGGATGAGCAGAGAATTTAGGGGCAGGCAAAACGGTGCATTTTATATTCATATTGTGCCCATTAGTCACATCTGACCTTGGCCAGAGATCTCTTCCTAAGAGAGAAACCTAGAAAGTAAACAGTTTGTTAATAATTGCAAGCTGTGAACTTTGCAAGGTGCACTTTATTTATTTGTTTATTTAAAAAAATTTTTTAATTTAGATTTTATATGCAAAAGCCCAATAAATTTGACTCTAGTAATTGACCGTGTAAAAACTTCAAATGCTACAAGTGTATCAAGTAAATCATCCACCCACTCTAAAGGCAAGCATCCTGAAGAGTCTGGGCATAGTTTGGAAACTTTTCTCTCTGTATATGCAAGCATAATATATGATTACTAATGAGTAAAAAGTTGTAAACATTTAATCCTTTTAAATGTCATCCGTTGAAATTTAATCTTTTGTGAACATAAAGGATTCTAAGAACAAAAAGTCTTTTTTTTTAATTTTCAGATTTTATTTTTTATTTATTTTTTTTTATATTTTAGATAAGTTTGTATTCATCAGCAAGTCTATTGTTTGAAGGCTAAAACATAAAGATTTATGTTTTAGCCTGCAAGGTGCACTTTAGTTAAAGGTCAGACACTCAAATGTTTTCAGGGGTAGTTGGGAACATAAATAAATGGAAAGGGCCAACTAATGAAAAGTCACACCACCTCTCCATCTTTCAGATGCTCACGTTTGATAGGGAAAATGAACAGTGTGGGTGCCGTGTTGTTTGGCCACTGACACTTGTCCTTAGCATTGAGGTGACAATACTGGGGAGTGGTGGTCAACTCCAAGCACATCAAAACGGGGAGCTGACACTCAGATCCAATTAACTGCTTGGATGTGGCCAGATAAGAAAGACAGATCTTCTTGGTGTGGTTTTTTTTTGAGAAGCTAAAAATCAAGATTTTTAAAATGCGAAGTCTCCTAATTTTTAATTATTTGCTCAAGATTTTAAAAACACTGTGGCAAAACATCACGTTTTACACCTTAAATATATATAATTTTTATTTGTCAATTATACCTCAATAAAATTGGAAAAACAGAATACAATGTGGGAAAATATGACAGTATTCTAATGGAGGTCAATTAAAAAAAGAAAGGAACACTGTAGATTGAAACGTGTCAGTGGGTTAGATTTGGACAGTGGAGCTCCAATTTAGGATCCCCAGATTTATCATATGATGTGGTTCAGACAGGGGTCTGGGGCTTGCCAACTCTGACCCTCCTCTGCCGAGAAGTCCATGGATTTATGCTTTAGTCTCAGTGCTGGATGGGCTGGGTCCAGTTACTGAACCACGCTGGGGACTTACTTTCTTCCTTCATAAAGTCAAAGGGTAGATAGGTCACTAGTTTTCAAACTGTGTTCCTTGAGGTGTGTCAGGGGGTTCCATAAGTGTTTGCTTTGAGTTTCATTAAAAATACCACCCCCCTCCAATTTGACTGTTTGAAATTGTAATGAAAACACTAAATTTTAATACATTTTATTCAAAATAAGGTAACTTGAACTTTAAAAAATATATGACAAAAATACTGCTTTTATCCGAGTACACGTATACACACGTGCACGTTCATACGTGTATAGATATGTATGAAATGTGGAACTCTGTGCATGTAGTTCTTCATAAGATTCTTTTTGAAAAAAATCCTGCTGCTGCTAAAAATACCCGTGGAAACTTCTGGTCTTGGATTTCCAAGGTCATCCTCAGCCCTGCATCTCGAAGTTCACACAGCCTCACCAAAATAGGCCCTCTGGTTGCTGTTTTCTCTGTGCATGCGAAGAGTTCATCATACCTCCAACTTCCCCAAGACGGAAGAGATGAGCCGGCTGGTCTTTGCAGGGTGGTTGGTGCTCATCCCTTCCATCGAAGCCTCACCTGGTTTTTGGGGGGCACAGAATTATAGATTAATCTGATCTTTGTCCACAATCCCGTTTGATGACAACATCAAGTTGTTATTTATTTGCAAATGAGGCAGAGTAAGCCAGCCCATTCTCACCTTGCTTTGCCTGATGTCTTGTCTTATGGGTACTGCATGTCATGCTGTCTGCTGGCCTGCCTGTCGCCTGCCTTTTGGACTCTAGGGTGGAAATGGATTCCAGGGATTCAGGCCACCCCACAATGCCACACCTGCCTTCTGGGAAGTTTCCCATAAAGGTGTTTATTGCGTGGCTTCTGGGTCCAGAGGGAGAGCTCACCCTGTCTACCATTTTCATGATCAATGATTTACAGGGGCCGGTTTTATAGGGAACTGTTGGATAATTTTCAGAAGGGTGATAAATGAGAGTTAAGAAGAATGATGGCCTTTGAGAATTGAGATCCATGCACACACCAAATCCCATAAAATGCTATCTGATTTTAAAAATTGCTTGAAGCAGTTCACATTTTGGTTAATTACGTCAGTGGGTAAAAATAACTATTGTCATATGGTGTGTGGGCTTGGTTTTAGAAGGACAAAGAGTCTATTGTTATCCATTGTGTTATTCAGTCCCTTATTATCCATCCCTGAAAACTGAATGTGTATAGAAAACCTGAAGCTTTGCCACTTGCCAAAATATAGGCGCTCTGTGAATTTACCCGCAAACTCTGCTCCTCTTGAGAACAGTGCAGAAGCCTTTTTAGTTCTGTCAACTTAAATGGGTTGAGAGAACCTGTCCCCAAGGCCCTGGACAGGCAGGGGCTTGTGACAGACAGCTCTGGAATTGCCTTTGGGTTCCATGGCCTCAGTTGAGATTTGTCAAGCTTCTGAGTCAGGCAGACCTGGGCTGGCATCTTCGACTTGCTGGCTGAAAGGTGCTGGGTTAGGAACTTAACTTTTCCAAGGCTTAGTTTCTCCATCTGTAGAATGGGGATAAACACAGTTCCTACCTTCTGAGATTGTTGTAAGGCTTACATGAGACGATGACTATAACAGCTGTAAGCACAGTGATTGCTCAATAGTTAACGGCTCAGTCAATGTTGTAACAAGTAGAATCAACTAGTGTTCAGGTCCCGTATGGGGTCACCCTTCAGGTGATGTTTTCTACCACTCTTTTCCTGCATGTTAACCTCAAGCCACCCGAGCCCCTCGCTCCCTGTCCCCAAGTTCACCGTGCCCTCGGGCACCCTCTGCCCGTTCAGCTGGGTGCTCTGGCTGCCTCTCCATGTTGCACTGTCATGTTCTTGGGTGCTTCTCTTGCCTGTGAGCTCCTGGAGAGTTGGAACCACCTCAAGTGCCCTCGGATCTTGGGCACCTCGCCCAGGGCCTGGCGCAGTGCGGGGCTGCAGGAAAAGGGCTGGACTGAAAGGGGCTCAGAGCCTGGAGAGCCCCTGGGAGCTGGAGTGGTCGCAGAAAGCCATCAAGTGAGCTGAAGGGTGGCAGTTTGGGAGGTTCGGTGAGGCAGGAAGAGGGCTGTTAGGCTGGGAATATAGGAACCTTGTTTTGTTTGAGAACTCAGACACGGGATCTGTACTGCATATGTCCTTCCGCTGTTTTATACTTGATGAACGCCATGGCTTGGTGAGACCCTCAAGTCCCAGTGCTCACAAGCATCAGGGACGTTGGACCTAAACCTCTTGATCACTGTGCTGGGCTGCAGCTACCAGATTCACAGGCTCTCAGTGGTGATGTGACGTGGATCTTGCGTGTACCCCTGCAGACCCCTGCCCACCCGTCTCCACCCTGCTCTGCCCACCAGGAGGAGGCTGACCTTTATGGTCTACGCCAGGGGGTGCCGTTGACCTCTGGCTTCCCGTTGGGCCGGCCAAGAGGAAGCCCCAGAGGGAGATGGGGGAGATGCAGTCCCTCAGCCTGTTTCCTTGTCTTTCCACTGCTGCTGCCTCAGGATTCTTGCCCGTCCCTTCTTGGTTTCCCTTAACCCCACCCACACCCGTGTAAACAGACCCTTTTCAACTCCCCTCAGTTACCTTGTTTGGGTGTGTCATCTGTCCCTGCCAGGATCCCGATGAATACTAGCATGTTTTAGAAAGAGCAGTCTAGGGCTGGCCCCGTGGCTTAGCGGTTAAGTGCACGCGCTCCGCTGCTGGCAGCCCGGGTTCGGATCCCGGGCGCGCACCACTTCTCCGGAACATGCTGGGGCCGCATCCCACATACAGCAACTGGAAGGATGTGCAGCTATGACATAAACTATATACTGGGGCTTTGGAGGGAAAAAATAAATAAATAAAATCTTTAAAAAAAAAAAAAAAGAAAGAGCAGTCTAGCAGTTCTGTTTATCTTCCACTGTGCATCGAAGGGAGAGACGAGAAGAGAGGCGGCCGGGTGTGTGGATGAAGGCACAGGGCCTGGCTCTCACCTTTGGTGGTCACAAAGGGCCTCACTTCAGGTCTTGGCCTTTTATATTCTAAATGAGGAATTCTAGCTGGAGTCACAGCGATGCTCTGACAGGACTGAAACAAAAATATACTGCAGCAGATAGAACCCTGCTCTGGCGCTTCTTAATTTCTCTTGTGTGAGTGCTGAGAGCTTCAAAAAATAAAAATGCAAATGGCTTGAATCTTTCTCAGCCTTAGAATGAGGCTGTTTCTGTTATTTAGGGCTGGGGATTGTGAGGACTTGGTTTACGGTGGCCACAGGCCGGAAGTGGGAAGTCAGCAGGTGTGTTGGACAAGGGAGCATCTTTAGGACGTGGCCATTGAGTGTGCCCATGAGGGATGAAGGGGGAGAGGAGTCAGAGGTTATGCCGAAGTTTGTAGACTGGGAGACGGGTTTAATGGGGCAGTCACAGAGGGACTTGGAGAGCCGGAAAGAGACTGTTTGCGAGTCTGTTTTGGTGTGTATGGAGGAGTAGTGTTTACATGTAGAGGAGTTGGGGAAAATTTAGAAGCTTTAGGTAAATGTGGCTAGTGAGATTCCTGTGACTTAGGTGTTGAGGAGGAAAAATCCATTGTTCAGAGTGGACCACTGGTGTAATGGCTGCAGCTTTGGCCAAATTGGGATGGCATGGAGGGCAGTGTTAACAGTTTTGTTTTCTCTGGGGCCCGGAGGAGGATCCTTGTGAGTGGAGCCACACTTTCAGGACTGATGGTGGTTCCCAAAGAGGGGGAGAGAGAATTTTGCTCATCAGCGTAATTAGAGGAGGTTGTGAAATGGGAACACATCTCTAGGGGAGGGGAATGATGAACAAGGCTGGAAGTCTCAACAGCGAGGAGCAGACGACGAGGGAGAGGACTCTACAGTGCAGTGTTGGGTGTTGTTGGGCACAGTTAATGCCCAGCCATCTGGTGGACCGATGGGTCTCTACTGCACCTGGGGTATCTAGGTAACCGGAAGTCCTTGGTAGAACTGAGGACAGTGTCATACTCTTTCTGCGTATGTCAGTGCGCCTTCCTCCTAAGTCAGTGAGCTTCATCTCTCATCTCAGTGTTTGCTCCTTTGTGCATCTCTGGCGGCCTGCAGAAGCCTTGGGTCATCTGTGTGGTGACCCTGCAGGGGAGTAATGAGAAGGAGGGTGAGCTATGAGTACTCCATCCAGGTCTGCATCTCAGGAGAGAAGGGGTTGGGGAAGCTTGGTTAGAGTGGTTGAGGTCAAGGTAGAGGTCAAGGTAGAGGTCCTGGGTTCTGGTTTTGGTGCTTCCTCCCTGGCTGTGTGTCCTTGGGTAAGCCACTTACTGTCTCTGGGCCTCAGTGCCCAATCATGTAACTGAGTGGTTGCTCAATTATCTAAATACTTTGGAGAGTATGAGTTTCAGATTGCCCATTGGTTTTGTTGGTAGGATCTGAGCCTTGGTGTTGTCATCCATATAATGGGGATAGAAGTATCTCACAGAGTTGCTGTGAAGATTTAAAGATGATGATGATAGCAATAGCAGCTAAATAGATGATTTAGTTTCATCCTCACTACAACAAGGCGGGTATGATTACCATCCCTGTTTAGAGATGTAGACACTGAGGGACAGAGAGGTTAAGCTACCTGCCCAAAGTCACACAGCCCGTAAGTGGTGGCACTGAATGGTTGCCTCCAGGTGATCTGAATCCAGATCCCATGCTTCTCTGACTGTCCAAATCCACTTTTCAAAACATCTTTATTTATCACCCCCCGGGCCATAGTGCTCCTTCAGGAAGCTTCCTTTCCCTCTGCCTTCCCAGTGGCTGATCTTGATTATCAAGTCACCCACCTATACTATCTTTGTTTAAAAAATTGAGGTGAAATTCACATAACACAAAATTAACCATTTTAGAGTGTCCAGTTCAGTGACATTTAGTACATTCACAATGTTGTGCAACCACCACCTCTATCTAGTTTCACATTTTTCATTACCCAAAAGGAAACCCAGGACCTGTTAGCAATCACTCTCCTTTTCCCCTTCTTCTGGCCCCTGGCAACTACTAGTTTGCTTTCTGTTTCTACGGATTTCCCTGTTCTGGACATTTCATATAAATGGAATCACACTATGTGGGCTTCTGTGTTTGGCTTCTTTCATTGAACTTAATGTTTTTGAGGTTCATCCATGTTGTAGCAGGTATCAACATTTCATTCCTTTTTATGGCTGAATAGTATTCCATTGTATGGATATACCACATTTTGTTCCGTTTATCTGCTGGTGGACAATTAGATTGTTTCTACCTTTGGACTATTGTGACTAGTACTGCTATGACACCCACTGTCTTTTATGCAAACACTGTGCCCTGAGTCAGTTTGGGTCCAAAGGTTGTGGCTTCTGGTGTCCCCTGAGTCCTAGCCACAGGATGGGCTCATTCATAACCCTCTTATTGCTGACTCTGCTGAAGCCAGGAGGGAAAAGGCTGGGAGCCTCAGACAGAGAAGGGAACAGACCTTGGAACCTGATGTGACCCTGGCACTGGGCTTGGCTCTGCATCCTTTATCTGGTTTAATTTCTGCCCAGGGGAAAGTAGAGAGTGGAAAGGGCAGGTTTGATCTCCAGCCTGAAGCACCTCTTTTCATCTCTCTTTCCTGTGCCTGGGCCACGTTCATTCTAGCCAGGAAACTCCTTAGCTCTGTGACCTCACGTGGTGTACTCTGACCCTCAGTATCCTCTTCTGTAAAATGGGGATGATAATTCCTATTTTACAGGGTTGTTGTGAGGATTAAATGAGATGGGGCCTGTGGAATGCTTGCTTCTTTCCCTACCAGGATGTGGAGCCACTGGGTTAGGGACCAGTTGTGGAAGGGCACGTACAAGCAGGACAGTTTCTGTGGAATCCTTCTGGATAAACAACCTCCAGTGCCTTTTTGAGTCCTCTTAGAAGGGGAAGGAGCTGAGGTTATTCTCGTCATCATGTTTAGCTGTCACTGCTGGAAAGTTGTCCCCAACTTCCTTTTTCTGCAGTTAGTTAACTTCAGTGCTCGGTGTATGACTCTGTGGAAACTGGTTTCCTCCCGTTTCACCCCCACGCACCACTAGGCTTTGAGCTGACTTTAGAAAGATGAGCTTTTTGTTGATTGTATCCTTTTAAAAAGTACTTATGAAGGGTCCCCCATGCTAGGTATCCTGGGGGATGTCATTTGCGAGGGTCTTCTTTCCTGTGGTCAGTGGAAGAGTTTGGGGGCCTGGCAGACCGGAACTTGCATCCTGGCTCTACTTCTCACGGACCAGCTCAGTGACCCTGGGCGACAGATTGTTGGCCTTTCCCTTTGTTTATCTGTAAAAATGAGGGTTAATCTGAAAATTACTTACTTTGCTTTGCTGTTGTTATTGTATCAACTAGTGTTCTCCTGGTTGTAAATAATAGACAACCCACAAAAATAGCTAAATAATAAGAGATGTTGCATCTCCCCAGGCAAGAAGTCTGGAGGTGGAAAGGGTCTAGGATTGGTCGATTTAGCAGCTCGAGGGTCCAGTTGTTTTCCCTCTTTCTCCTCATCACCCGTCCTCAGCAGGTGGGTGGTTTCTTCCCTCCTTGTGCTAAGCATTGGCGACAAGCAGTTGTGCCTCCTTGTCACACAGTGGCTGCAGCAGCTCCAGGCATCATGGGCAGACCCAATGAAATCCATCAAAGCAGGATGGTATTTCCTCCCATGCTTTCCTTTTATTAGTGAGGGAGCTCTTCCCCAGGAGTCCCCTTGCAAACTTCTCTTAGGTCTCCTTGTTTCATGTCTTAGTCTGGGTCCTTTAGGCCGCTTGGATCCTGAGGCAAGGATTAGTGTTGATGCTTTATTTGGAAAATCAGGCCCAGGGAGGTCACGATCAGAGAGAGAACGAACAGGGAGGCCAGGAATCACGTGAAGCCGTGTGATGCGGTGTGTTATCATGCTGCCTATTGTTTCACGATGAGCCTCAAGGAGACCCAGGCTGGTGTGTTCACATGGCGCGTAGAAACGGTACCCGGATTTGTCAAAGAACACTTTTACATTGCTTGCTGGATTTTTTGGAGGGTAGAGAGAAGAAAGGATAATATCTTTTGAAATTAATATTTAAACCTTCCCTAAGTCCTAGTACCTTTCTTGCCAGTTGCTTTACATTGGGAGGTAGCGTGACTGGTGGTTAAGAACATAGATTCTAGAATCAGATTGCCTGGGTTCAAATCCAGGCCCTGCAGCTCACCAGCCCACGAGGGACCTGTGCCTACCTTGTGGGCACAGGTCTCCAAACATCCTTGTTTGGAGGATGAAGTGAGTTAATATCTGAAAGCACTTGGAACAGTGCCTGGCACAGTCAGCGCCCTGTGCGTATCAGGTCAAATGCATCAAGAACACAGAGTCAGAGCTATGATTTCAATCTCTGGAAACTTGCCTTTTTCGCCAGGACGATGATCCTTGCGCTTTGATCTCTAGAACTCAGCGCTCTTTGGCACATTGTCCCATGTCATGACCATCAGCCCGTCAGTGTCTAGTGAGTGCAGGACTGTAAAGGATGCAGGCTGAAGTGCACTCACGCCCTTTGCCTCCATGGATGCCCTTCTCTGACTTCACGCAGTGAATGGTGCCTCCCCAGGGGCACCCTCCATCTGTCCTCCTGCGGTTGGGTTCACCTGCCTTTCTTCCTCAGCCGTGAGCCCCCCGTGTCATGGAGGCCGTCTGCTTTAGCCCAGTGCTTGGCACAGGCAGGTGATCGAGAATTGCTTGTTGAATGAATGTCAGCGCTTTCTCCTTTGAATGACTTATTCACAGACATGTCATTTCCTTTACTTTCCTGTAAACAATTTGAGGGCGGGACCCAGACCTTTAATGTTTTTAGGTGATATCTGGATGGATGGAGGACTGAATGGACTCCAGTTGAGGATACAACACGTAGATGCACTTACAAAGAGATAATAACGTCGCCAGGGGCTCGGACCTGCCATCCTAGAGTCACTAGGTTGTGTAGTTTAACGTTATCCAACTACTGGGCCAAAAAAATGATTTGCTGCCCTGAGCTACTTGCCTAGCAACCAACTCCTTGGTTGTCTCTCTCTCTCGTGGTCCATCCTGGACTATGTGGATTGACGCGTAGTGTAGATTGAGGGGCGTTGAGGAGGCAGGAAGATGAGCTGAGAACGTTTAGGCCTGGGATGATGAGGGCTCGCGGGTAGAGTGGGGTGCTGGGGATGGAAAGTTTGAGAGTGGGGGGTGGGTAGGGAAGGGGAATCAACAGGGCTTGGCCCCCCAGGCTTTCAGGGAGTGAGGAGAAAGGAAGAGCCCTGGATTCCTTTGAGGGCTGGTGCCTGGCCGCTGGGAGGCGGGATGGGGAACAGACCTTTCCTTCTGTCTACCAGACGCACGAGAGAAGAGATGTCGTCCTTGTCTTCTCTACTTGATAAGTGCAAATGGCTGGAGAAGTAGAAGGAATACCGGGCTGGATAATCAGCCTCCAAGTGTCTTTCCTTCAGTGGCATTTATTGACTGCCTGCTGTGTGCACCATTCTAGGCGTGGGGCACAGACGAGGTTTCTGTTCTCGTGGAGCATACATTTTGGTTGGAGGAGACTGACGATAGTTGAGGAAAATCCCTAGGAGAAAGCACACCAGTGATGTGATGGAGAGTGAGGGGCGCTCATTTCCATTGGTTGGTTGGCGAAGGACTCGCTGAAGAAGTGGCATTTTAGGCCATGCCATGGAAGGTCTGGGGCGGAGTGTTTTTGAGGAAGGAAAGAAATGTGTCAAGGCTCGAAGGGGGAAACCAGCTTCAAGAACATTGTGAAGGGCGCGAGGAGGCAATGAGGTCAGAGGGGCCACAGAGGCTGTGGTTAAGAGTTTGAATTTTATTCTAAGTGTGATGGGAAGTTGGAGGACATTTTTTCCACTAGAATCCCTTTTGATTTTTGTCCTCTTCATGAGGACCATACTTTGAAAAATACCATTAACTAAAAAGGTGTGTTTACTAAACAATAGAACACACAACCTTGGATTATTTTAGGTTTTTAAAGTATGAGGAAATAATTTATGGATCACGACGAATATCTCTGAGGACCCCAGGGATCTAAAGATGACAGATGTCAACTAAACAATCTTTAAGGTCCCTCTGTTTCAAACATTCATTCTTCCCAAAGCTGCATACCATACGATTGAAAAAAAAGATTACTGCCACCTACTGATAGAAGGAAGAAGATGCCTTTTTGCACAATGAAAATCCCAAACCCAGTGGATTTCTTCCGTGACACATCTGGCTTGACACTCTGCAGTCGCGACCTGAAGATGGCTCTGGGCAAGGGGTGTCATGGTCCTGCTTTCCTTTCTTTCTGGCCCAGAGAATCTCAACTCTATTTGTGTCTTTTGGCCTCAGTTTACGATGCACTGGCAGGAGGGAGTGACCTGGGGAGCTGCCCCAGTGTTGGACGTATCTGTGGGGAAAAACAGTGGGTAGTCAACAGCCTGTCGACCTCCATATAACCTAGTTAATCCATTGTTTGTAATTGACCCGCGGTTACACTGAGTTCCCCTAGTCAACGTCCCCACCCCCGGATCCCGGCCAGCAGGCCTTTGCTTAATGTGCTTCCTAACACCCCACCCCCGTTATTAAATTCTCAACTGCTTTATTTCTGATTTGCATTTTCCATGGCTGAATGAATCTGCTGACTTCCGTTTTCTTTTTCTGTTACAGATTGTGTGCGCAGGTGACTGTAAGTACCACTTCCCTCTCCTCTCTTATGTTGTTCGCTACCGCCCCCCCATGGACACAGCAACACTAACAGCCATGTGGAAATCAGAAAATGCTAATTTCTGAAATCCCGCTTAGTTTCCAATTTTTCTTTGGAAGTGGAGTGAGGGTGAAAACAGCAAGTGAAAGAAAGAACTTGATCAATTGTGCAACCCTGACAAATAAAAAATTTATATTTTCTGTGATTTTAATTTTCCAACCTATATCCATGAGTGACTTAAAAAAAAAAAAACTTGGTTGAAACTCTATGCAGTGTGATTTATATTTATTTTATGTGCCATTATTCTCTAAGTATTTTCTTGGGTTGATATATTGCCCCATGATTTTTAAAATGGTGTACGGGGTTTGTATAACCTTTGGAAAACCAGGCGTAGCCTCCTGTGTATTATTTTGGTTGAGTCCCAGTTGCTAGCTAGTGCTGGTCCATTGAATTCCTCCCTGGTCTAAAGTAAAATGGGGGGAAAAAAGGATATGGTAATAAGTTTTTAATGAAGGTAAATATATGCAGTTGAAAGCATCGTTTATTCTGGGATAATGTCCGTACTAATTTTTTTGGTCATAATTCGTTTCTATAAGAAATAAAGATAATAGTATTTGATAGTTTTTTTTTTTAATGTACCTTTTGGAAAAAATAAAAATTGCTAGCTTTTGTCTGTCCTTAAAATTTGGGGACTTTTTTTTTTTTCTGATTGGTAAAATCCCAAAGTCTGTGAACCACAGAGATAAAATAATTAGGATGTTCTCCCAGTGTCATATAAAGGGGGCAGATCTTGCTGAAACCTTCTAATAAAGCAAATCTCGGTTAATAACAGTCATTATGCAAAGCCTGTGCAAACAATGGGGAGAGTTCTGTAACTGCTTTTTCTTTCTTGTTAATCAGTTTGGTAAATAAACTGCTGGGTACCTTGTGCAAGCTTGAATCACTGGTGCCAAAGAAGAAAACACCTATGCACAGAGTTGAGAAGGGAAGATGAAGGAACCATTTAAAATTATAATAAAAAACTTGTTGCATAGCCAACATATGGTGGCAGGTGCCTTTTTATTAGTTTGCGTGTTTTTCTTTCCTGTGTTCTAGGCCCCAACTGTGATCTGGTTACAGTCATGTCTACAGCCACCAATATTAATATTAGTGAGGCCCCAGGAAACTTTTCAGTAGTAAATGTGACTGGTTTGGATGGCCAGATTCAGTGGCGTTCCCAAGGAGACGGTGACGGGAAGACTTCATTTGAGGGGCCGGTTTCTGGGACCAAATATCTTATCAGATTTTCAAATGGCTCTATTACCTGCTGCCGACACGTGCCAACAGGTGAGTGAGACTTGTCTTTTGGGATGGATCGCAGTGTATTTGCGATCACTTGATCTGAGCTTCAACAGTAAAAAGCCACTACTTCTTGTATCTCTCTTCTCTCCATTCTTGCCCTGTTGCCTGGCATGAGGGGTGTCCTGGCTCCTCTGACAGCTGCTCTAACACTTGTCTTTCTGCCTCCTCTTTGAGCACTCCTGGAGTGCTGTGGCACTGAAGAGCACAGACTCAGAAGCAGAGACCCAGGTTTGCTTCCTGGGTCTGTCAGTTTCTAGCTGTGTGGCCCTGGGCAAGTCATTGGTCCTCTTAGACCTCAGTTTCTTCATCTTTATTTAAAAAAAAAAATACATACATACGTACGCACACACGTATTTTAAAAGCATATTTTTAAATGTGTTTTATTTTCTGAACTGTTGAAACTTAAGAACTTGCTTTTCCAAAACCTTCCCAGAATCCCTGTGTGAATCAACAAACTTTAGTTCTCAACACGTTTCTCCTTCTTTAAAATGGTGCCATAGCCTTCCTCATGAAGTTGTTGTGAAGCATAAATGAGAAAATGTAGGCACAGCACGTGGTACTGGGTTTGGGTCATGATCAGGCTTAAAACAGGGCTGCTGCTGTTCTAGCTGTCTCCACCACCGTAAGCGTGGTTATTGCTTTGTTAATATCCTCTCACCATCGTCAGCATTGATTGTAAGTGGCACCACAGTAATAACCTGCCAGAAATGCTTCTCTGACACTGTGAACTTATCACTTTATAAAGAAGCTCAAGTCTGGAGGGCCTTCCTGGCATGAAATTTATTGAATTATGGGCCACAAGATTCTTCCCTGTCTGTTCCTTTTTCCTCTGTCTTGTTTCCTCTCCTGCCCTTTTTCATTGATTGGGTAAATGTTTGCATCTCCCAGATGCAGGTAAGGCACACTCTCCGTGCTGTCATTTGAAGGTCATGTGCATGCTGAGGTGGTGTTACCTGTACCGTCTTTACTCTGCTGGGGCCAATCCCTAGGTCCTCGAGAAGAAGGGCCTTACTCCCTGTGCTTACTCCTTTATTGCTAGTTGTTACTCCTCGATCTTGAGTGTAATTAGGATGCATCTTTTTGAAGTTATAGTTACTGTTAATAACCATAGTGGCTTCCGTTGTTTTAAGATCGTGTACATTTACCATTTGACAGATGATGAAAGTGAGGTTCAGAGAGCTGAGATGACTTTGAGTAAAATCACGTGGCTGATGACTAGCAGGATTGACTCTGAACCCAGATTTTTTTTAATGTCCAAATCCAATGACCTTGTTTACCGTATCATGCCTTAAAAATAATCCTTTGTGTTTAATATAGCATATTAGAGGTGTCCACAGAGGAACCTGAGACTGAGAGGTTTTAAGGGACTAATTCCAGGCCACATAGCTAAGGGGCAGAGCAGGTCCTTATGTCCGGGTCTGGATTCTGGGACCAGTCTTTCCTCCTTATGCTATTCTTTATGCTATGCTATTCTCTTTATGCTGCCATCTCTATGCTGGAAATCTATGGAAATGCCTCGTGATATCAAGGTTTGGCAAAAATGTTATCACATGCTTCTGCACCATGTAACACCTCTCCACATGCAGCATTTTCTGAGAATCAGGAGATAGACTCATTTTGCATCTTAGGTCTCTTTTTCTATCAGCTTCTATCAGATTTAACCCATGCTCAAGTCACAGCCAACATAGCCAACCTTTATCATTTTTCTCTCTGTTTTAAAGCCTTTTGTTTCACTAACGCACATGCATAAATGTGTGGATATGTGTTTAAAGGTATTTTGTTGGAAGGAAGTCCAGGAGGCAAATAAAGGGAAATGAAATTCTCTGATTGCAAATTTCACTTCTGGAAAGTAGACAGAGCAGTTCTTATTCTTACATTTCTTTTTTAAATATAATTTTTACTTCTCTTTCTTTTTCTTTTGGAAACAATATTAAAATAGAATCCAGTACTGTGTTTTCCACTGAAGCTGTTTCCATCAGTCCGACCAGTGTGACCTTAACACGGGAAAACGATGACATAGCTGCTTCTAACAACAGTGAGCCACCTCCAACGATGAGGAGTGAGATGGAAAATGTTGCATCGACGATCCCTGTTGCAAATCCAACAAGAAATGACATCACAGGTTTAAGTCCAACAGCTTCATATCCACCCTCCACCACTTCAGGAGTGTTTGACAAGACTAGCAGACGTCCGGTGGACATAAATGTTACAACAGGTGAGAGGAACAGCTTCCAGGAATGATCATGAACCATTCCTTTTCATCCTGTATCCTAGGACCTTGTCCATTCCAGTTGCCTGTTGGAAAGAGATCAATTTTCATTAACTATGGAAGAGGAGAAAAGATTCTGTGTTGTTTCAAGCCCAGAAGTTCAGTTGGCTGGATCATTCAGTATTAATGTTTTATCTGTTTGGGGATGTTTTAACTACTTCCAACTGTCTTGTTTAAAAAATCTTTTGTTATTATTGGTTAATACTTTTCTGCTAAGACTTGGGAGCAGAGACCCCATTAGGAATGTGTCTTGATGGTGTCAGAAATTACTAGGCTTCTTTTAAGCTCCCCAGGAAAGTTGATGCTGTGTTTATATTCCTAGGAGTTTCTGTTGGGCGTGAAAGTTTGGTATACTTTATAGAGGAATGTGTGTTTCAAATGCAATAAGAGCCCAGTGACATTTGATTAAGCTTAGATTTTTATTTAGCTTAGATATCAATACCCTGAGTCACCTGTTATAGCTGCAAATTTAGCTCTTTTTTTTTTTTAAGCTGAAGAGAACCAAAAATATAAAAAAGAGATGAGAAGCTCTTTTTAAGCTGAAAAGAACCAAAAGTTTAAAATAGAGATCCTCTGTTGGTTTTCTTATCTGGGCATGTGATCTCATTGGCTGGTGAAGGCCATAGAAGCCTGACCTATTGGAGCCCATGGCTTGAAGGGACCGCCTGGCTCAGCACCTTTTGCACATGGAGCAGGCAAAACTAAACCAGTGGTTTTCAACATTTTTTTTTTTTTTTGCCAGAAAACTATTTATTTAAACAAAATCTTGCCCAGAAGCCCAATAAGTAAAAGGAACTGGAGAGAGCAGGGAGCTATAGGGATGGGGTGTCACAGGTACCTTCAAAAAACTCCTGAGCTCCTCAGAGCACAATTTTAGAGAAAAATAAAACCCCACAATAAAGGTTTGCTGTATTATATTGTGAAAGAGAGTAGAAAAGAAGAAGAGGGCAGAGAGAAGATAGAAGAGTGTTAAGGAGGAAAAAGAAGATAGAATTTAGATATAGTGATGGGTACAAGGCGATACAGAATTGGTGACTGTTCTGGACTATTCGGGAAGCACCAACCCGGGATCAGAGTATCCCTTCTCCATCTTAAAGCCCCTGAGGACAAGGCTGTGTTCATCAGCTACTGTTTATGGAGCATGAACTATGTACTTAGCTGTCCCAATACATTATTTTGTCCCCACGTCAATCCTGAAGGCTACGGTGGAAGAAACTAATGCTGAGAAGTTGTTTCTTCTGAGGTCCCAGAGTTATTGAACATCAAGTGGTGGGAACCCAGGGAACCTGATTCCCAACCACTATAGTATAGTGATATTTATAACAGTTGCCCAGAGTCATTGAGCTGGCTAGTTTATTGGTGTTACATTTCTTTAAAACAACAACAAAAAAGACACATGGGTGACCCAATTTAGAAATCTTTGCATCAGAAACATTTGCTGTGAAGAATGGAATCATGGAGTAGATCAACTCACTTCAGAGCTGCACGGTGCCTTCCAGTCGCCTAGGCCAGTATCTTCGAGTTCAGCAACCTGCAGACCTCGGGCAGAGTTTTTGCTCTATCTGCACCGCTACCTGGGCTTCTGTACACTTAAACCTGGAGCCCTGGGTTCTAGTTTCTTCGATGCCACCAGTAGTGTGCGTTCTTGAGCAAGTCACTCCGCCTCTCTGTATCTCCATGTTCTCATCTCAAGAATGGACAGAGTGGATGTCCTTTTGGCTGAAATGATTTGACTTATGTCACTGACAGCCAAACAAGGTGATGGAAGGAACAGTGGGGGATAGTATGGGGAGATAGATGGGAAGGTAGATGGGAAGACTTCTGAAAAATCCCCTGGGGTTGGAACACAGGGATGAGCTTCTTAGTTGAAATATGTTGGTGCTATGAAATGATATTATTTGTAGTATCTTGAATCGAGACCTTTAGATGTAGCAAACAGCCACTCTATTTGATGTTTTGTTCCTGATTTCTAAAACAAATATAATTAAATGCTGCTGCTTGTAAGTGACAATTTAGAAGACTGTCAAATCACTATTGGAGTTAACTGTGTCGGATAACAGTACAGATCCTAAAAAATTTTGGCTTTAAGGTTTATTCTTTCTCCTCCTTTCTGCATAATGATATATTGTTTTTTTCCTGCTCTGAAATGCTGGCATTGCACTGGACTCTGGATATAAAGGAAGTATTTTTAGTGGGTCACGTTGAAACATCAATGACCCCAGTCATTCTTAATGCAAGGTGACTGCAAATATCTTGTCCTATCACTGCATATTGTGTGTTTTTAAAATAGAGCCCAGTCCGGTTTCTGCGGTTCGCTTTGCCTTGGTGGGTGTGACGGAAGTCTCTCTTACCTGGAGGAGTGGTAATGACACTGCTACCTGCCGGATGCTCCTTGAAGTCCTTGGAAGCCCTGAGGAGATGACTCAAAACCTAGCAGTCAATATTTCAGACCTGAAGCCGGGGAATCAATACAAGGTCACCCTGTATTTTTCAGAACCAAATGAGACACAGAGAGACCCCCTGGTTACAGAAGTTTGCTTAGGTGAGTTGCAGAAGAGTGCTTCTCCTCTGCCTTGTGGTTTTGACTTTCAGTAACTTAATCATTTAAAAAAAATATTGTGCTTATATATGTATAGTTTGAGACTTTATAGAGGGTTTGTAGTTTGACTCCACACCTGTTTGAGGAAGGAGAGGGAAATGTGCTTATTTTATGGGTCAGCACAGTGGGGTTCAGACTGGCAGTGGGGGTTGAAACTTTTTGGAGCCTGGCATCCAGGGAAGTAGCTGGCCCCTTTAGCTTTTTAAAAATTTCTGTCGAACAAATAACAGATGGGTTAACCCAAGTAGGGCCATTAGGGGAACTTACCACATCCGTTGAGAAAAGGGATGCTTTGCAGACAAATCTAGCAAACATCTTCTGTGGTGACAGTGGGGCAGTCATTTGCAGATTTCATAGCATTTTTAGAGGTAACCCTGTGGATTGAGAGGAACAAGTACTTAATCCCCATTTTACACATAAATACAGAACTACAAAGTGAGTGTTAAGATTCTTTTTTTTTTTTTTTAATTTTATTTATTTATTTATTTATTTTTTCCCCCAAAGCCCCAGTAGATAGTTGTATGTCATAGTGGCACATCCTTCTAGTTGCTGTATGTGGGACGCAGCCTCAGCATGGCTGGAGAAGCAGTGCGTCGGTGCGCACCCGGGATCCGAACCCGGGCCACCAGTAGCGGAGCGCGAGCACTTAACCACTAAGCCACGAGGCCGGCCCGTGAGCATTAAGATTCTTGATCGCCAGTGACAGAAACCAGAATTTAAATAACTTTGACTGAAAGAGCAGCTTATTGGCTCATGTATATTTCCTTGCTTTGGCTTGCAAGGCCTTGAAGAAAGAGACGAGGTGACTCTCATCTCTTCGTCTTGCTTCTTTCTTTTTATCAGCTTTGTTCTCAGAGTGGCTCCCTCCACACAACTCAAGGAGAAGTGGCCACCAGCAGTTCCCCTGTTTCACCCCCTATCAACAGGGGTGTGGTCCAGGGGAAAAATTCCTTGAGTTGGCTCTGATTAGCCAAGTTTGAATCATGTGGCTGTCCCTGGAGGACCACATTTGGTGTTGAGTGGGAGAAGATGATTTCCCGAAAGAAGGGGGAGAGATTACAAGTAGCTGAATTTGAAAGAGAAGCACAAATATCTGTTGTGCTACCTGGAATAAAAGTACAAAGTGCAATGATTCAAGAGGATGTATCTCTGTTTGGGGAGGAGGAGGAGGAAGGGAACAGATATTTGTGGAGTCCAACTGTGGGTACTGTCTTACGTGTCATCTTAATGGAGAGGAGGGCAGGGGTGCTGAGATAAGACAGGGATGTCCTTCTGTTGCAGTTAATGTCTTTGGCTTTTGTGTTTGAAACAGGTACCAACAACACAGACAGCTTGCCCCACCCACCTGAGAACTCCACTGCCCCGGTGATCAAACATTGCCTGGAACCAGCAGACCGATCCTCTGACCATCGTCTGACCCGAGGCACGCAAGTCCTGCTTTTGGGATTAAAGCCTGACACACAGTACAAGGCCACTGTTTATTCTCGAGCAACAGATGGCACAGAAGGAAAGCCCCGGACCATCGAGTTCAATACAAGTATGTTGAATTTTGTAAAATGGCTTCAGCCAGAGTTTTCTAGCACAAAGATTTGTCTTCTGTGATTCTAGCTCTGAGGTTATCTCTTGCTTCGTAGGTAGTTTTGTTGTCAGAGGGAGTTGCCTGGAAGAGATTTGGGACAGAGTAGATCCAGTAAGTTTCTTCTCAACTATGTAGCCAAGACACTTCTTTCCTTCAGCTCAGTAAACATATTGAGCAGCTACTCTGTGCAGATGCTAGGCGCTGCCTCATGTCTTTCTTTCGTATCTCTGCATACTAGCCAATGAGACAATACAATTATAAGCCAGTGTGTCATATTTTTCTCTTATAAATAGAAATTCATTTTGTCAATGTTGGTTAAGTGTTTTCCCCTGGAGATAAGAAAATGAGTTTTCTTTTTTGGCCTGACGTTGGAATGCATACTGATTTTTCTATGGAAACTTGTTGACGTGCACGTTGCTGCTTTCTACCTATAATTTATTAGCATGCCCACTCTGTAAATTGACCAATATTTGGAGGCTTTTTGGGTTGGTACTGATGAGGGTATGAAGAAATGCACAGTTCCTACTCTCAGAGAATTTCGGTGTAGATGGGGGATCGAGACAGACATACGTGGACAAATACATGCTCAGCTCTGAGGGTTCAGGAACAAACGCTACGTCATCGTAGCCCTTAAGGGCTTGGTTGCAGGCAGCACGAACTGACTCTGCTTATCTTATCCAAAAATATCTCTATTGGGAAAGGCTGTCATAGAAGTACAGAACAGAGGGAGTGGGGGCTGGAGGACCAAGGACAGAAACCTGACTAGCCTCCAGGAAACTCTGGAGGGCTGGACCACCCTGGACCTGGCGACACTCCCTCAGGATTCAAAGTCCCGAGACGGAGAGGGTGTCACATACCTGCTTTCTGGATGGCTGTGCTGGGGTAGGAAGCCCCTGTCCCCTCAGCTTCTATACGAGTGACAAGCACTTCCTCCCACCAACGGGGATTGGGGTGCTATTCAGAAGAGGGGGTTGGGAGCTGCACAGGTCATACATGGCCACTGCCCCCTGCAGCTGCTCACTAAGTGCTGTGGGCATTGGAGGGTGAGAGCAGGATCTTCACATCAAATCCCCAGGGAAGGCCTCTTCTACAGGCAGGATTTGAACTTGCTTTGAAGGGAGGGTAGGATCTGGATAAATGGAGAGGAGGAGGAGGACACGTCAGTTGAGGAAACATGAGTGAATGTGTAGATGACGGACACCGATGTATGAAGGTAGAGACGCATTGGGATTCGGTGATGTCTCAAGGACCCTGATAATTCCAGAGAGGTTGATTAATTCCTAGGGAGAGATTGTATGTGTGTTTAGAGCATAATCTCTCTCTCTTTTGGAGAGTAGGGGGCATGCTGTAGACTACTTGGAGGCAATAACCCCCCAGGCTGTATTACTTGCACAGGGCTAGAAAATTTGGGCAAGAAACCTGTCACAAGTCATGTCTGAAAGGAATTGTTGCTTTTGCTGGTATCCACGTTGGAGGAGGGTCCACTTGTGTCCTCCTTCCTTCTTTCCTCTTCCACTGGTGATGCTAGTGTGTGCATGGGGGAGGGGAGGATACAGCTGTAGGAAAGGCCTCTTGGCCTCTTGGAGCCCTCAGTGACCCAGCAGGTAGGCAAGTGGGAGGCCCGTGGGTGAAGAGGGCTTGGTGTCTAGAGAGTGGGTAAGTTTCAAGGAGGAGGAGGAGGCAGAGGAGGAGGAAGGGGCTCCTTCAGGCCTGCCATAGTGGGGGGCTGTCCTACACAGATGCTTGTGCAGGAGGGTGAATGGGGCTGAAATCTAGCCTGTGGGCCCCTCACCAGGCCATGCACCCCAGGGCTGGGTCCTTCCAGAGGAGGGGCCCTTTGCCTGATTTGCTAAAATGGGTCCTGTGGATTAGTATGGGCCTTGGGTTCCCTGCTTTTTAAAGCAACTTAAGCAAAACTGAAGTAATAGTCATTGCATCTTAGGCTCTTGGTCCTATGCATAGACACACAGCCTGGTTTGTGTTAAACTGTCTTAGTGCTTGATAATAATTATAGTAGTCTTAACCTTTTCTATATGGTGTGTGTGTGTGTGTGTATGTGTATGTGGGTGTTTATACATATACATGCACACATAGTGCACATGTATTCACACACACATACATATACATGCGTGTATCATATTAGGAATTTTTTGAGTGACTAGTTAGGTGGGATGGGGTTAAGGAAACCATCTGGGGACGTTGAGACGCCTGAGACTAGTCATGGTAGAAAACCACCTCTAAGGTTGAAGAGCAAGGGGGAGGTGCTGGTGTTTCTGGAGCCCAGTGAGGGCTGGGGCAGTGGAGGATGCATCCGTGCCAGAACAGGCAGCCCAGAGAGGAGGCAGTGGGAGAAAGACTCCACTGCTGTTTCCTTCAGCCCCCAGCAGCCTGCCCACATTGCCTATTGGCAGAACCTGATCCCAGGCCATCTGGCGGGGTCCTCCCTTGCCCCATGATGCAGTGTGCAGGGGTCAGCCTCTGGGGGCACAGAGCAGGCAGGAGAAGGACAGAGGACGGATTGTGAGAGTGTGGGGTGGGCAAGTGGTGAAGAACTAGCACTCTTGTGTTATCTTTACTTGAGGTTAGGATTGTTATCCTGATTTTAGAGATGAGGAAACTGAGCTCAAGTGATTTTCTTAAGATCCACCTGGCTATTAGAGCAGAGCTAACCTTGGAACCCAGACCTGCCTCATGCTAAAGTCTGTGATCTTTGACCACAAGGCATGGCATGTGAAGAGTCGGAGTTGTTCTTTGAGGAGTCCATCATCTCTCTAAAAGTCAACTCACAAGATGAACAAAGAGTAACTCTGTGGTTGCAATTGGCTAGGTTGTTTCTTCACCTAAGATGATGCCTGCCTGACTTTTGCTGGGACCCCCCATACATTTGCGTATGTTGTGGTTGTGGTTAAACGGAGCAGAATAGAAGGGAACGATCGCCAAGAGTGTTTCTTAGATTTGATGACATGTCCTGGTGACAGCTTGTCTCTCTCTCCCTCTCTGGCTTGGCCATTCAGGTGTTTGTTAACTCCTCTTGTGTGTTCACAGACTCCAGTCAGGTTTTTGACATCAAAGTTGTGAACATCAGTGCCACAAGCATGACCTTGACCTGGAAAATCAATGATAATAAGTCATCCTCTGTCTATACCTACGAGATAGAAGTTGCTACAGAGACCAGTTCCCTCAATCTCACCGTCAATGAGACTCGTGCCCTCATCGCTCCACTCAGCTCGCGTACCTTATACAACATCACGGTGCGTCCTTTCCTTGACAACGGTTCCAAAGGCATGCCGGGCTTTCTCCAAGTGTACACCCGTGAGTTCACTCTTTGCTTTGCCAACCTTTCTTCCCCGCCTGCCATGCGCCAGGCCCAGATACAATAAAAGCTCTGTTCCTGCCCTCAAGGGAAGCACAGCTCAGTGTGTGGGCCCACAGGGACTCTTACCTCCTTCGGGATGTGCGATGTAATAACATGATCATCAGTTGACCCTACCTACGTGCTGAGCATCATGTGACTTACTCTCCTTTCGGCATCTCATTTAATGTTCACAAATCTGTGACATGGTTGCCATTAGCCTTATTTCATGGATGAGGAAGCCAGGGCTGAGAGAGGTGCTGTAGGCTGGTGTCACACCTGGTAAGTGACAGAGGTGGGATTAGACAGCTGCACTGTCTTGACTCCAGCCTGTGCTTGTAGCAACCATTCTAGTGTGGTAGAGACCTAGAGCAAATTGATACATGGAGACAAAAAGGACCTGGATACTCACGTCCCTTTGTCCTTGGGATGCTGACATTATAATGTCTCATCCTTTCTCTGCTTAACTGTCCCTTAAAGATACGATGATAGGCAGCAAATGAAAGGCTTTTTATTCCAAAGAAGGTCCAATAATTTCAAATAAAACAATAATGGTGTATTACTAGTATAACGTATAACAGTATTGGTATCACACTGTGCCAGGAGCTTTACGTGGATTGCAGTGGTCTTCGTGGTAGGCGTTAGGATCCACTGTTTTACAGATGAGAAAACTACAGCCCAGTACAGCTGAATAATTTGTCCAAGACCACAGAGCCTAGCAAGTGGCGGAACAGGGACTTGAACCCAGGGATGCCTGTCTCTGGACCCAGGGCTCGTCCCACGAGAATGCTTTACTCGAGTGTCTGTTGCTTCCCAGGAAGCGCACCTTAGGCATTCTTACAAAAGTCTTCTGAACTGGCTCTTTGGGGTAAATGGAATCTGTTTTCACTTCTTCACTTTTTACTTTTTTTACTGTTTAATCTCTCTATTAGTTAGGATTAGTTTTGGCTGTGAGTAACAAAAAACTCACCAAGTATTGGCTTAAATAAGACAGAAGTTTAATTCTCTCTAATGGTAAAAGAAGCCCTCTGCTAGGCAGGATGGGATAGTAGACTGTCAGGGCTCAGTTGCAGGAAACAGAAACCGAGAGCTGTTTTAAGCTGAGAGGGATTTAGTCTGGGAATTGAGGGTTTAGAGAATCATTGGAAGGGCTGTGTATTAGTTTGCCAGGGCTGCCATAACAAGTACCACAGACTGGGGGCTTAAACAATAGCAGTTTATTCTCTCACAGTTCTGGAGGTGAGACGTCTGAGATCAAGGTGACGCAGGGTTGGTTTCTTCTGAGGCCTCTCTCCTCGGCTTGTGGATCGCTGTTTCTCCCTGTGTCTTCACGTGGTTGTCCTTTGGTCTGTGAATGTCTGTGTCCTAATCTCTTCTTCTTATAAGGACACCAGTCAGATTGGATTAGGGCCCACCTTGATGACCTCATTTTACCTTAATTACCTCTTTAAAGACCCTATCCTCAAATACAGTCAAATTCTGAGGTACTGGGGTTAGGTACCTCAAAATATGAATTTTGAGGGGACACAATTCAACTCATAACAACTGGAGAGCAGGCTTTAGGCTGGGACCCAGAAATGACTCCCAAACTAAGGGTACAGAATCCCCCATCTGGGGAGTCACCAGCTTTGTCACAGTCAGCAGCCCTGGCTGTGGGTGCTGGCTCCAGGAATCTGTGTTCTGAGCTGCAGTCCTGGGATCAGCAAGCTGCAGCTACCATCACAGGCGCAATCTTGGTTCTAGAGCTAGGCAGCCTGAGTTCCAGTCATTGTATCCACATTCCAGCTACAAGAAGGAGGAAGGGCAGAAGGTAGTGCTCCATGCTTTAAGGATACTTCCTAGAAGTCATACACTACCTCTGCTCACATGCCATTGGCTAGAACTTAGTCACATGGCTAATCTAGCTGCAAGAGATGCTGGGAAATGTAGTCTTTATTCCCAACAGCCTTGTACACAGCTAAAAATCTGGGGGTGTATGACTAAAGAAAAAGAGGGAGGGAATGGATTTTGGGGGTCAACAGCAGCCTCTGCTACTCCTCCCTAAAAGGAGGCTCTGGGAAATGTAGTAATATATTTAAGATAAAGCAGCCAGCAGCAGCCAGTCCTACTCCAGGGTCTGAGCCCTTGCCCATGGGGTTCCCACCTCCTCTCGTTTCTGTGAATGATTCTGTACAACCTAAGCGCGCAGTTTCTGCACTCTTGTGGCCAAATGTCCTCTCAATGGCCAGAAATACCAGTTTCTGAGGGTCTCATGTTGTAGGTTATAACACAAAGAAGACAGAAAGAGAGATCAGGTGACCCAAGTGTGCATTTAATCTCAGTGTAAATATTTTGTGAGATTCAGTCACCTTTGTTTTCTGGAGAAAGAGATTCTTTTTTTTTTTTCCGATTTTTTTTTTATTGATGTTTTAATGGTTTTTAACATTGTGAAATTTTGGGTTGTATGTTTTTGTTTGTCCATCACCATATATATGTCTCCCTTCACACCTTGTGCCCACCCCCCACCCCCCAACCCCCACCCCCCACCCCCACTGCCCCTGGTAACCACAGTACAGTTTTCTCTGTCCATGTGTTGGTTTATATTCCACATATGAGTGAGATCATACAGTGTTTGTCTTTCTCTTTCTGGCTTATTTCACTTAACATAATACCCTCCAGCCCCATCCATGTTTTTGCAAATGGGACGATTTTGTCTTTTTTTATGGCTGAGTAGTATTCCCTTGTGTATATATACCACATTTTCTTAATCCAATCATCAGTTGAGGGACACTTAGGTTGCTTCCACTTCTTGGCTATAGTGAATAATGCTGCAATGAACAGGGGTGCATAAGCCTCTTTGGATTGTTGATTCAGGTTCGTTGGATAGATTCCCAGTAGTGGGATGGCTGGGTCATAGGGCATCTCTATTTTTAATTCTTTGAGGAATCTCCATACCGTTTTCCATAGAGGCTGGACCAGTTTGCATTCCCACCAGCTGTGTATGAGGTTTCCTGTTGGAGAAAGAGATTCTTAATCTGATTGTTTACTTTCTTCCCTCAGCCCCTGGTCCAGTTTCCGACTTTCGAGTGATGAATGTCAGCTCCAGGGAAATTGGCTTAGCTTGGAGCAGCAATGACTCAGATTCCTTTAAGATACTTACCACATGGGATGGAGCTGGAACACCTCAGGTGCAAACAACAACTGAGCAAAGTATCATCATTCGTGGTTTATACCCTGGAACCAACTACAGCTTTGAAATAGTTCCACAAGGACCAAATGGGACTGAAGGGGATTCCCAGAGAGTTTACAGTAGAACTGGTAAGCAAATAGGGTAAGCAGATAGGATGTTTCTTAAAGGAAATCAGTATAATTTATAAATGTCAGGTTTTCCAAATATTGCTTTTTTAAAATAATTATCTAAGAAAAATCTTTAAAAGAAGTTATGACAGTAATGTATATTTATTATATAAAATAAGACAAGCAAAAAGAAAAAAAAATCACATGTAAACCATCAACCAGAGATAATGACTGATAACTTATGGTGTCTGATGTTTTACAATTTTAAGATATATACAGATATATATATATTTTATTTTATTTTATTTACAAACGTTGAATTCATCCTATACATGTGGTTTTATAATCTGCTTTTTTCCACTTACCAATTTATTATGAATATTCTTCCCTGTCAATATAAGTCTGTCTACAGGATAATTTTAATACCTGCCTGCCATTTGATTGTCTAAATCAGGGGTCAACAGATAATAATGGCTCATGGGCCAAGTCTGACCCACTGCCTGTTTTTTTTTTAATTGTTTTATTGAGGTCATAATGGTTTATAACATTGTGTAATTTCAGGTGTACATTATTGTTTATCAGTTTCTGTATAGACTGCGTCATGCTCACCACCAATAGTATAATTTTTATCTGTCACCATACATATGTGCCCCTTTACCCCTTTTATCCAACTCCCTTCCCCTCTGGTAACTGCTAATCTGTTCTCTTTATCCATGTGTTTGTTTATCTTCCACATATGAGTGAAATCATGTGGTGTTTGTCTTTCTCTGTCTGGCTTATTTCACTTAACTTCATACCCTCAAGGTCTATCCATGTTGTTGCACATGGGACAATTTTGTCTTTGTTATGGCTGAGTAGTATTCCACTGTGTGTGTGTGTGTGTGTGTGTGTGTGTGTGTGTGTATGTATATATACATACACCACATCTTCTTTATCCATTCTTCAGTTGATGGGTACTTGGGTTGCTTCCATGTCTTGGCTATTGTGACTAATGCTGCGATGAACATAGGGGTGCTTAAATCTCTTTGAATTGTTGATTTCAAGTTCTTTGGATAAATACCCAGTAGTGGGGTAGCTGGATTGTATAGTATTTCTATTTTTAATTTTTTGAGAAATTTCCATACTGTTTTCCATACTGGCTGTACCAGTTTGCATTCCCACCAGCACCCACTGCCTGTTTTTGTAAATAATGTTTTATTGGAACACGACCATGTTTACTTGTTCATATGCTGTCTATGGCTTCTTTTGTGCTAGAAATGAGTAGTTGCAACAGAGAAATATGGCCTACAAAGCCTAAAATATTCATTCTGTGGCCCTATAGAAAAAGATTGCTGACCCCTGGGCTAGATCAGTGGTTTCAAAGTGTGATCCAGGGATCTCTGGGAGTCCCCTAGATTCTTTCAAGGGGTCTGCGAGGTATTATTGTCATAATAATACTAAACTATTATTGGCTTTTTCACTCTCATTCTCTCCTGATGGGTGTACAGTGGAGTTTTCCAGATGCTATAGCACGTGGGGTGACACCACCACTCTGACGGCTAATGAAATATATGCTTGTGTATTCTTATGTTTTAAAAATTTCCTCATTTTTCATTTCTAATACAGTAAATATAACCTACATAAGCAAAAATTCTATGAGATCCTTAATAATTTTTAAGAGGGTAAAGGGGTCCTGAGACCCAAAAGTTTAAGAACTGTTGGTCTAGATGTATGTAAATTATTTAACTATTCCCCTGTTGTTGGACAGGTAGATTATTTATAATCTTTCAAAAACAATATTGTGATGCAATAGTTTTCTTAGTTCTGTAAGGCCAATTGATATTGACAAAAGTATTTAGCGAAAACAATTTAATGTTCCTTATTGTTTTCAAAATTTGAAATACAATGTTTTTGAAAACTTGGAAAACATACAATATTCCTTGATCTTTGATTGCAAGAGAATTGAAATCCTTTATACAGAGAGGAAGAATAAAGAAGTGAGATGATTCCTTGAGCTGCACATGAAATCAGTTGGGCTTTTGAGATTCTCCTTGTGTAGGTTTCTTCAACTCTGTTGGTTGGGTTAAGCATTGATAGTCACTTGAAAGATCTGCTTCCAGAAAAAGGGAATTGCTAAAATGCATCCCTCAGATGAAATGCAGTAATTCCTTTTCAAGTCTGAATTTTAGATTAGACTGTTAAGACAGGGTCTTAATAGCAACATATATTTCTTCTTTCTTTTTGAGAATGTTGATAATGGTAAGAGGATCCTCACTGTGGGGGACTCTTGATGGTGTGTGACTTGCTAATGCCCAGAACTTAATGTAGTAATGATATAATATATTGGGGATCTATAAAGTGCTGGGCTCTCATCCTGTATTTTAAAATTTTTAACACAACTTCATGAGCTAGGTACTCTTCTCATCTCTATTTTGCAGAGTATTTTGGGAGTTTTTTGAGGTTAAGTAACCGGCCCAGGTGGTGAACGGGCCTCTGTCTGACTTTGAAGACTGAGGTCTTAACCACAGGGTGGGCTGATACTTTGATATGGTGCAGCTGCAAAGTAATTGAAGACCATTCATGAGGAGAAGGCGTCTCTTGTTCTATAGCCTGTAATTGGGTCCCATTGAATGGAAGTCAAGAAGAGTTGTAATAAGCCACCAGCCTCTTAGGGAATAGCATTCAATTACTGAAGAAAGTTCATTATTATTAGGGAAATCAGTGTAATAGCATTAAAGGCAAGTTTGAAAAAGGGAGACAGATACCGTATGACCGAGAAATTCCACTCCTACATATGTATATTTCCAAAAGAATTGAAAACCAGGACTCGAACAGGTATCTGTACATCAGTGTTCATAGTAGCATTATTCACAATAGCTAAAAGGTGGAAGCAACCGAATGTCCATCAATAGATGGATGGAGAGACAAATGTGGTATATCAATACAATGGAATATTATGCAGCCATAAAAAGGAATGGAATTCTGATAACGTGCTACAATATGATGGGCCTTGAAAACATTATGCTGAGTGAAATAAGCCAGACACAGAAAGACAAATATCGTATGACTCCACTTATGCGAGGTACCTAGAATAGGCAAATTCATAGAGTCAGAAGGTAGAATAGAGATTACCAGGGGCTGGGGGAGGGAGAATAGGGAGTTGTTTAATGGGAACAAAATTTATGTTGGAGATGATGAAATGTTTTGGGTATAGATAATGGTGATGGTAACACAACATTGTGAGTGTACTTAACGCCACTGAATTTTACACTTACAAATGGTTAAAATGATAAATATTGTATATATTTTACCACCGTAAAAGGGAAGGGAAACCAAAATAACTTCACTCTTTCAACCCAAATGACTTCCTTTTCTGTGTCCACAGTCATATGTTTTATTTTATTTATTTATTTATTTATTTTGTGAGGAAGACTGGCCCTGGGCTAACATCTGTGCCCACCTTCCTCTACTTTATGTGGGATGCCACCACAGCACGGCTCGACAAGCGGTGTGTCTGTCTGTGCCCGGGATCCGAACTTGCAAACCCTGGGCTGCTGAAGCAGAGCGCGCGAACTTAACTGCTATGCCACCTCACTGGCCCCTACAGTCATACGTTTTGTTTACATCATTGTAATCATTATACAAATAATTGTATTTTGCATTTGAACTTTTTTTACTTAGTGTATACTATATCTTCCCTCCCCTAGTTAGTATGGTCTTCCTGTTTTTAGTGGCTGCAGAATATTTCATCATGGAGCCAGATCACGGTTTACACAGCCCTTCTTTTTTTATGGAATATTTGGGTTATTTCTAGTTTTTTGTGTGTTTATAGAAAAATGACTGCCTTTCACAGTCTTTTGTCTATGGAATCCCTTTGACATCAGCAATCTGGTGGTAGGGAAAGAAGACTCTCAAAGCTACCTCCCTTTAAGGAGAACTCCCTTTAAAAAAAGTTAATTTTGGAGTAGAAAGTACATGCATGTGGAACAAAATTAAAAACAAATATGAAAGATTTTACAGTGAAAATGTTTCCCTCTTTTATCCCCCGGTCACCCAGTTCCTCTCACTGGAGGTGACCTTGGTTACTGGGTCAAGAGAGAAAAGTTTGGAAAGCAAGGGCAGAAGAGAGACCCTGCTTATGTAGTTATTTCTGGGCCTTGATCATGCATTTATATTGCAACTGGCTCGATGTTTAGAGGAGAGATGATCCGAGGACAGACCCCAGAGCACTCAGGGGTGACTTCTCTCCTGACTCCCGGCTCTGGGGGTGGAGGGCATGTGTCTTTTTTCCCTCCTCACCCACCCCCCAGCCTCAAATGCTCCCACTTAGTAAATGTCAACTCCCCATTTCAGTTTTTCTCTTCAGTATGCCTGATTATGTTACAGGAAGATGTTTTCTTTTGAGGAAACGTTGATTAAAAGCAAGCAAACAACTTACTGAGATATAATGTACATACTGAAAAACACACACATCCTAAGTGCATAGTTGGTTAATTTTCACGAACTGAACCCATCCAGTCACCAACATGAGTGTTGATCTGAGATCAAGAAACTGAACATGATTTCCACTCCAGAAAACCCTCACAGGGGGCATTTTCATGACAAAAGCAAAAAACCAGAGAACTGGCATGATGAACTGGTAAGTATGTCTGTGTTATGGAAGAACCAAAATTCTTGAAAGAACAGAGCGTGTGTGTTTCTCGCCTAAGTTTTGGGGTTTGCCCTTTGTGAACTCATTTGAGAGTTTGATGGTAAAAGAGCAAGTTCTTTTGAGAGACACATTGAAATAAAGCTGGATGTTATGATGGTCATGAACAGACTTCCTTTTTTCCTCCTTTCCTCCAACCAGATGCCGGTGCGGTGTTTGACATCCGTGTGGTCCATGTCAACACGACTGAAATGCAGCTGGAGTGGCAGAACAGAGACAATGCTTCTGAGTACATCTACCATCTAGACATACAGTCTGAGCATGGCACTCGTGAGATGAACAGTTCTGACAGGGCAGCCACACTCACGGACCTGATCCCAGGCACCTTATATAACATCACAGTCTCTCCAGAAGTGAACCACGTCCGTGGGATCTCCAACTTCACGGCACAGTACACACGTGAGTGTCTTAGGATGCCCTCCTAAGGGAGTATTCTTCCTGACTTTCACTTGGAGGGTGGGAAGTAAGCATTGGTTAAATGATAGGGTCAGGGGCCCTGGTGTTTCTGGGCTCCAGGTAGAATATGCAACTACTTAAGCTGAAAACATTGGCCTCAGCAAAGGTCCTGCTGTTCTCATGGGGTGCTGGTGCTGAGCCATGTGAACTTGGAATTATCTTTAGAAGCAGAAAGTGATCCCATAAGCACAGAAACATAAGTGTTCCATCCTTCCCTTGGATATACAGACAAGAGGAGGTCCCCTTGTCATGTGGGCATTGGAAGATACTGCTCAAATGCGGAGCCCTGTGTGCAACAGGGAGGGAGCTGTTTTGCTAATATGTGACCTAAATATATGATAGAGATGGTAGTTTATAATATCTTTTTAGTATATATTTTCCCTTGCGTTAATTGGCTTTCAAAAACAGATAGGAAATTATATCTTGAAAATATATTTCACATAAATTTGAAGTATGAAGAGAAGCCGGAAAAACTAATTCTTTTGAGATTTAACCTGTATAATTATTTTCTGAATGTCTTCTTGGGAAGCCTTCCATCTTCTGAGCCAGCAAATAGTAGCTTTATTCATTCTTTCCCCAAAAGACTCAGGCTCTTTTTAGGTGCAATAAATAAAATAGTCCTGGAATTCAAGCTAATCCATACTTTTTTTTTTTTTTTTTTAAATCAAGGGCCCAACAGTGTATCTGACATTGAAATAAGTACCAAGACCACAGCAGCAACCTTAAGTTGGCAGAACTTGGATAAAGCCTCTTCTGGGTACACCTACCGCCTTCTTATTGGGAAGGATGGAAATTCTAGCCAAATAACAGTCACAGTCACTGGCATCACTTCTGCTACAGTCACCGGATTAATACCTGGCTTGTGGTACACAGTGGCGATCGTCACACAAGTGGGGAATGTCAGCGACTCACTGACACCTAGCTGGCAGTCATTCTGTACAGGTGAGTAGCCCCAGGTGCCTGTTGGGCTCCTTCCTGTGTGGTGCTGCCCTGGCAGGTCGGTCCGCCACAGGCTTTAGTTTATCAGGTTTCGTGTGGTGTGCAATAATGGACACTGAGCTCTCTGAGACACCCTGTTAGCTTATTAGTGCTGTCTTGTTGCCCTCATCATTTATTCATTCAACAAATGTTTATTGAGCACTTACTGTATGCCAGCCACTGTTAAATGACACAGACAAGTCCCTTCCTTCCTGGAACTTTTTTCTGGTGGGGAAGACATAATAAACAAGATAAATAAGTTATTAGAGGATTATTCCTGCTAGTGAGAGGGAATAAAGCAAGGAAGGGGAATGAGCTGTTTATCTAGGGTGCCCAGGGAAGCCCTCAATGAAAAGGTGACTTTTGAGCAAAGACTTGAAGGAGGTAAAAAGCCGGCCGTGTGGATATTAGGGCCTAGAGCATTACAGACAGAGGAGCAGCCAGTGCAAAGGCCCTGAGGCTGGAGTGTGCCTGCTGTGTTGAAGGAAGAGCAGGAGGCCAGGTGGCAGGAGTGGATCCATGGGAGCAAGAGGCTGAGGGGTGGGAGGTGAGGCCGGAGAGGTAACGGGCCGGGGCATGGATGATGTCCAGGCTTGTAGTTCATAGTTTGGCTTTTACACTGCAGAAGGTGGAAAGGATATTGTTAAGATGGATGCTCAGCTTTTTCACCTTTCTTGATCCTTATCTCTCAAGGCAAAAAGCGTGATAAAGAGAAGAGCCTGTGTTTAACTGAGGACTTGCAGAGAGGACCCCAGGGAATGTTAGCACACAGTTATGAGCACTTCAGCTCACAATTCTGATTGTGGTGCCTTTGTCACCGTGGCATCCATGTACCATCTTATCTTCCACCCTCTTTGCACCTACGTCTTCCCTTCTTTAGACTAAGCTATTCAAGTGTGTTCAGGCTGATTTGGAGAGGGGATCGGTCTCATTGGATCAGCCTCTTTGGTCATGTGGGAACCTCGATGACCTCTGACCTTTCACTTGGAGTGGCTAAAGAAATCCCTGCAGCTTTGAGTCACTTGCTACCTCAGGCTCCACCCACCTGGTCTAGACTCTGATCTTTGATGTTTGCGTGGCTTCCATTGCTGATACTTACCTTACCTGTAATTATTGCATCCTACGGCAAGAGAAAAACGTAGATGAGCATTTATGACTGGGGTGGATGGAAGGTGAGTGGTGGGAGAAGGTATGCACCGGGCGGGCTACCTTTCCAGACCTCAGGTAGAGAGTGTGGACTTGTACTAGGTGACTGTTAGCTTCTCCTGCTCTAAAATTCTGCGACATTAAAGTAATGACGATATTCTTCCCCAGCATATTTATTTATTTTTTGGTGAGGAAGATCAGGCCTGAGCTAACATCCGATGCCAATTCTCCTCTTTTTAGCTAAGGAAGATTGGCCCTGGGCTAACATCCGTGCCCATCTTCCTCTAGTTTATATGGGACGCTGCCACGGCATGGCTTGAGAAGCGGTGCATCAGTGTGCGCCCGGGATCCGAACCTGCGAACCCCGGGCCGCTGAAGCGGAGCGCGTGCACTTCACTGCTGCGCCACCAGGCTGGCCCCACTTCCCCAGCATATTAATACAGAGTTGTCCATTTATATCAGTTTGATGTTGGCCCTCAGTAAAACTCTCTTGGGCCTCAGATAGGTAGAGACAAATAACACCCCATTTTAAAGGTGAAGAAACTGATACCATTTACCACTGAATATTCAGCGTGTTGTGTGGGTAGAAAATGCCCTGGACTGGGATTCAGAAAACCTGGGATCCAGTTTTGGCTTTCCCACTTACCAGCCATGTCACATCTTTAGCAAGTTACTTAAGCTCTCCAAGCCTCAGTTGATTCGTCTGCAAAATGGGACAGTATTAACCCTTCTATTCCAGAAGGATTGTCAAGAGGGCCCCCAAATGAGATGACACAGGTGAAGAAGTTGCTACCACCCACGATATGATAAAGCTCCCTCTCCCGGAGCCCTGTTCTCTTCCAGCTCAGTGACTAACACCCACTGTTCCGTTTAATCCTCAAACAGTCCTGCAGCCGAGGCTCAGAGCAGTTGGGTGACTGACCCAAGGTCACGCAGTTCAGTAATGCCCAATTCTAGGTCAGCCTCTGCCTCTTCTACCATACCGCAAGACTCCCCATCACAAATGGGCCAGAATTCTACTGCTCCCCAAGGTTCGGTGTTTGCAAAGGCGGAAGTCGCAGAATCTCATGCTGTGCTATGCTTGCTTTGCAGATCCTGCACCAGTAGCCTCCTTCCACTGTGAGGTGGTCCCCAAAGAGCCGACCTTGGTTCTCAAGTGGGCCTGCCCTGCCGGCACCAACACAGGCTTTGGGCTGGAGATCAGCCGTGGAGCCTGGAAAAATATGACACACCTGGAGAGCTGCTCCTCGGAGAACAGCACCGAGTACAGGACAGAAGTCACATATTTGAATTTTTCTACCTCGTACAACATCAGCATCGCTACCTTTTCCTGTAACAAGATGGCACCCCCCACCCAAATCACCTGTCTCACTGGCATCACAGGTGGGTTTCGTGGCAGCAGGTGGCATTCTGGTCTCCCCTGGCGAGGCTGACCCAGTGGCTCTGCAAGTGTGGCATAGAAATCTATTTTTTTTTTTTAAATATATATATATTTTTGAGGAAGATTAGCCCTGAGCCAACATCTGTTGTCAATTCTCTTCTTTTTTTGCTCGGGAAGATTATCCCTAGGCTAACATCTGTGCCAGTCTTCCTCTACTTTATATGTGGACGCTGCCACAGCATGGCTTGATAAGCGGTGTGTAGGTCTGTGCCTGGGATCCCAGCCTGCGAACCCCGGGCCGCCAAAGCGGAGCATGTGAACTTAACCACTATGCCACCGGGCCGGTCCCTGTTTTGTTTTTGTTTTAGATTTATGCCAAAATATTTGTTTTTGTTGACGTGGACTGTTAACCTAATTCTATAGAAATCTAGTCTAAAAAAAGCAGAGTAAGAGGGAATCATTTTTTATATTCCAAAAAAGTTTCCTTTGCTTTACAGAATAAATCATTGCCACATTTTCTTTTAAGTAATGAGTTCCCTTACTGCATTAAAAAAAGCATTTTTATAGAAATATTCAAATATACACAAAAGTAGAGGACAGTGTAAGGAAACCCACATTCCCATCATCACCCAGTTGAACGTTTGTCAACGCTTGCCCAATCTTATTTCATTTATATCCATTCTCCCTCTCTGGATTACTTTGAGACCAGTCCTAGTCATTTTGTAATTTTATCTATAAATATTTCATTGTGTATTGCTGCAAGATAGGGACTCTTTTTCCCTTTCTTTCAGACATGACCACATTGCTATTAGCATCACACTTAAAAACTTAACAGTACTTTTGTTTACTGTTATCAAATATTCAGTCAAGACTCCTGTTTCCCTAGAGCCGTGTTTACAAGCTCCCCAGTGGTTTTGGGAAACAGGGTGTCACTCACTGGACAGGGGATCCCCCTAGTTAATCTTTTCATACCCATCTTTTTTTGTTTGTTTGTTTTTGGTACTTGGAAAAAATTGCTTCTGATAGCTTTGCTTCATTTTTATCTGTCTTTTGCTCCCATGTCTTTGCCAGAGTTATGTCTTAGATCAGCCTAGTTGAGTTGGTTTTGCTTTGTGCTTTTTTTTTGTGTGTGTGTGAGGAAGATCAGCCCTGAGCTAACATCCATGCTAATCCTCCTCTTTTTGCTGAGGAAGACCGGCTCTGAGCTAACATCTATTGCCAATCCTCCTCCTTTTATTTCCCCCAAAGCCCCAGTAGATAGTTGTACATCATAGTTGCACATCCTTCTAGTTGCTGTATGTGGGACGCGGCCTCAGCATGGCCAGAGAAGCGGTGCGTTGGTGCGCGCCTGGGATCTGAACCCGGGCCGCCAGTAGCGGAGTGCACGCACTTAACCGCTAAGCCACGGGGCTGGCCTGCTTTGTGCTTTTTGACTCCTAGGTATGTTTCCTTTAGGGTACCAGAATGTTTCCAGATAATTTCTAAAGAATTAGTGGTTGTAATAGTAAGAAAAAAAGGCCTCTTACTTCAGAGATTCGGACATGGAAAGTGGTCCAGGGGTTCTGTGGACAGAGCCTCAGACTTAGGCAGACTTGAGTTTGATTCTAAGTTCTGCCTTTTACCATCTGTGTGATCTCAGAAAAGTTACTTAACCTCTCTGGGCCTTGTTTTCCTTAGTTGTAAAAAGAGGAAATAATACCTACCTTCTAGGACTGTTGTACGATTTAGATGAGGTAATGTGTGTGGAAGGCCACTTCAGAGCTGCTATGTATGCCCGCTCAGGTTATGCACTGCACAGTTCCAGGGGACACCATTCCTATGGACTGCGATGTGCATGAGGCTCCTTAGAGTTGTGTAGTACACAGCTATACAGGATGGCCTGGGTCATACTCCTTTGGTTTCTGCAGCACTCTAGAACGTCATAGAAACAGTGACCCTTGTGGGTACTTTTTTGTAGTCCTCTGTTTTATGCTGTCATCTCCTCAGTGGGTCTAAGCTACTGAGGAACAGAAACCATGTCTGATTTGGTCTCTGCAGGGCTGAGCACAGTGCCTGGTGAGGAGAAGGAGCTCCTCAGAATTAGTCGTTTCTGAAGCTGAACGATGTGTGGAAGGGTTGGATAATGACCACTTATCATTTAGTCTGGTGATTCTCTCACTCTTTAGTCTGTAGCTGCCTTTCCTCAGGGGAATTTTTATGTACAAATTTCACATGTTTTTTTAATGTACAAATTTAACATGTTTTTGATTTAACAAAAATGTGGAGCTGCATTTTCTCTGAGACAGGTAGAGAGCGTTGGCGGGTGGGTAACTCTGGGAGAGTTGGAGTGATGGTCTTTTAGCCAATGTTTCTTGCTGCTTAGTGCTGGGGGTGGGCGATGGTGGTAAGGAACACTATGGCAAATAAGGCAGACAGGACCCCTGGAGCGCAGGGGTTGCTGGGAAATGTGTTAGGAGGCTGAGGCAGTTGATAATTAGACGTGGGGACAGCGCCCCCAAGTGGCCACTGCAACTTAGAGAGGTTGCTCGAGTAGGTTCAGAGCTGTGCTGTCCGATAGAAAATCATGTGAGCCTCATGTGTAATTTAAAATTTTCTAGGAACCACAATAAGAAAACATAAAAAGGAATAGCTAAAATTAGTTTTAATCATTTTATTTAACTCAATATATTAAAAATGTTATTTCAACGTGTAATCTGTATAAAGGAAGTTATTAATGAGATATTTTGCATTCTTTATTCGTACTAAGTCTTTGCCATCCAGTCTATATTTCACCCATATAGCACCTATGAATTTGGACTAGTCACATTTCAAGTGCTTGAGTGCTACCTGTGGTTAGTGGCTGCCATATTGGACAGTGCAAGTTTGGAGAATTGCACTGTGCAGTTCGGTTTTCTCGGCCTCTCTGAATCTTGAGTATAATAAGAAAGCACTCAAACTGTATGTGGGAGACAAATTTAGGTAGACAGAGAGTGTATGGAATCTTTAATTCAGCGTTTTCTTCCTTTTGTGTTAATTCAGAGAGTGGCTTAATGAGCCTAGCTTGGAAAGGCAAGGTACATCATCATGAAGGTCACCCATGGAACGTTCCTGGGTGGGCTTTTCTGGTTTCTGGCAAGCGGGTCTGTTGAGTTTCTCCAGGTGGTGTTTTAAACCAACTCCAGCAAAAATGAGGACTTGAGTGTGAAGGACATGGAGAAGGAATGCAGTCAGGTCTCAGGAGGAAGTGTGTTCTGTCTGTCCTCTTTGCTGCGTCATTGTTCTCAGTGGACTGACCAATCTGGTGCCGAGTCCGGGTGATGGATGGATGTCTGTGTACAGCTCCCAAGTCCCCACCTTAGAGTTCCTCCCACACAGTCTCTCTCTCCCTCTCCTTCTTCTTCTCCAGTTCTCAGGATAAGGAACCTGGCCCTCTGGGTCTCACCTGGGTTCAGAGGGGCCCGGGGAAGATAGGAAAGGCAGGTTGACTTCAACCAACAAGGCTGCCGGGAGCCTGTCCCCGGGGATACAGCTGGCACACTGAAGGGGCCCTTGTGAGCGAGGCAGGCTCCCCCAGGGATCTACCCTCTCTGCTCCCCACCAGTTCCCTGCCCTGCCCCTTGCTTCTCAATGTGCTTTGCATGAGCCCGGCACACAGCTTCCTGATCAAGGGCAGATCTTGAGGGGGGCACTGCAGCAAATTCTCTCCCTAATAATTTTGTTCCTGCTTTGGTTTTAAATGTTGGGTGCTCATGTTTTGTTTTCTTCTGTTTCAGATCCACCTGCTCCAGATGGATCTCCTAATATTACATCTGTCAGCCACAATTCGGTCAAAGTCAAGTTCAGTGAGTTTGAAGCCAGCCATGGACCCATCAAAGCCTACGCTCTGGTTCTCACCACTGGGGAAGGTAAGGAGGGGTCATGATGGGTTAAACAGCCAGTGAGTGACGCCCTGACCCGGCGCCATTTCTATGCCCACTGAGGCACATTTGTGATACAAATACGTGTCTGTTTTTACGCTGTAGCCCATGCTTTGGCATTCAGACGGGGTGGGAGGGGGTAAGCTATTTGCCTGATGATCTATGTCAGAGGTTGACAAACTTTCTGTCAAGGGCCAGATAGCAAATATTTTTAGCTTTGCCAGTCCTTCAGTCTCTGTCGCAGCTATTCAGCTCTGCCATTGGAGCGTGGAATAGTCATAGAAGATACATGAAGAAAGAATGTGGCTGTTCCAATAAAATATTATTTACCAAAATAAGTGGGCGGCTGGATTTGGCCAGTGGATCCTAACTTACTGACCTCTGATCGAGGGTTTTCATGTCTTTTACAACACAGAGTCTTTTATGTGGCAGGATATTAGTCATAACCAACTTTGTCACACACACACATGCACATGCACACATCCACCTCAAAGAGTGACTTTCTCTTGAAAGAAAACGAAACGATTTGCATTTGTGGCGAGAACTTGCAAAGAGCATCCTCACAGCTGAGAGAGGAGTTGGATGAAAAGCAGCCTTTCCTTAAAGGGCTCCCTCACACTCTTTGGGAGGAAGGAGGGGATGACTCAGGGGGTCTTTGTTAGCTGTGTGGATGCTTTGCACAAGGCCTGGGTTTAAAGTGCCAAATTTTGTCATTTTTGGTGATTCTTTAAACTGAATGTGAATATTGCAGCGCTGCCCAGTCTCCCAGCCTGTGACACTGTCCTCATCTCCTGTCCTCATCTCCTAGAGGACAGCAGAGATCAAGCCCACTGTCAGGGGTGTGGGAATCCTGGAAGATAAGGAATTTGCTGGTGTCGTAAACCTGCGGCAAAATTTCAAAAAGCAATATTGAGATCTCTTCTCTCTTTCTGTCTTTTTGTTTTGGGTCTGCTTCAAACACCTAATCATTTTGCTCTGAAGGTTTTCAGCAAATCCCAAGCTCAGACCTTTACTGAACGGGGGAGGCATTATTGCAGAGTGACCAGACTGACCCATACCAGCCTGTGATGGATGAGATTGCACGCTCCCAGTCCAGTGTTCTGGGTTAGAAGTACAACTCCACCATGTAGGCAGTGTGGCCTTGGGTCCTTTTAGCTTTCTGTGCCTTCATTTTCCCATCTGTGAAGTGGGGCTAGTAAACCTATGTGATGAGATTATCGTGGGGATTACATGAGTTAATGTCAGTAAAGCACTTAGAATTTATTACAAGTAAAGCCTGGCATAGAGAGCATCCTTGAGAGGTGGTACCTACATCGTCACCCAATGTCAACGTCATTGTTTAAATGCATGGGAGACTTACATCTCTGCCATCACTTTCTGATGACTTTCCTCCTGTGTCCCTTTCTTAGTTGTCCACCTGTCTGCAGATGTCTTGGGGTATACGTATAAAGAATTCAAAAAGGGGGCCTCAGACACTTATGTGACATACCTCATAACAACAGAAGAGAAGACGCGTTCTCAGGGCTTGTCTGAAGTCTTGAAATATGAAGTTGACGTTGGGAATGAGTCAACCACGCACGGCTACTATAACGGCAAGCTGGAGCCCCTGGGCTCCTATCGGTAAGGTCTTCTGGGTCTTTGTCTTTAGGGGCTGAGCCTCCAGTGTGCAAAGCTTCACGTGCCTGGGGCATCGGACACGTCTCAGCCACCTCTTTTTCCTCTTGTCACACCCCACAGGGCTTGTGTGGCTGGCTTCACCAACATTACCTTTAACCCTTCCAATGACGGACTCATAGATGGTGCCAAGAGCTACGTGTCCTTCGGTCGCTGTTCAGATGCTGTTTTCTTGCCCCAGGATCCAGGTAGAGGAAGAACCACAGCGCTGTTAGCAATTCCGTGGGTTTTTGCTTCCAGTGTCCACAGAAGGCCGGGTGTCTGCACGCCTCCCTGCGGTCCCCAGGAGGGTTGGAGAGCCTGGTCTCTCCTCTCAGAGGTTGAGATGTCACTTGGCCATCAGGGGCCAGCTCAGCTTCCTCTTCTGAGGTCCCAACACCCCCGTCCCCACACCCCCCCACTTCTCTGAATGCCAGTTGCACTTCTAAGCTGTAAAGACTATTTAGTCCTTTTGTCTCAGTCTAGTCATTTGCGTGCCCACGTGCCAGATGCGCAATGTGACTTTTAGTGCGTAGAACCCTTGAATATTAGGATCAGAAGGAGCCACAGAAATCATCTTGTCCAACCCCCCTTTCAGAAATGAGGCTGTCAAGGCCCAGAGAGGGGCAGTGACTTGCCCAGGGTTACACAGCAGCTTAGAGGCAGGCCTGTCATTCTGGTCTTGGACTCCTTTTCAAGTGCTCCTTTTATTACATAGAGCGAAGTGATTTAGGAACGTCAAGGAACCAAGGGGGTACATCCCCTACCTTCAGGCCAGAGACAGTTGACCAGCTGGTTTGTTAGTCTGTCTGGTTTTCATACCTGGTAGTTGCTGGCTGCAGGAAAGAATTCCTGCCCCAGAAGCAAAGTTCACGGAGTTCCTGCACCCTTCCCCAATAAACAAGTGGGTTTTTTGTCACCTGAGCCTGGTGCTGTAGGAACTGCTGCTCATATGTGGGTGTTAGTCTTAAAGAGTCAGAGCTGGCAGGAACCATGTGGAACATCTCGTCTGGTTGTTTTCAAACAGTGGTTGTTCCATCAGACACGGCTGAGTCCTGAGAGGTTCCTTGCTCCCACCCCTACCTCAACTAGGCGTTTCTGCCTGATTTACTATTTTTTATATTGGGCTGCTGCACGCAGTTTCCTCTGAAGAAAGATATCAGCAGGTAAAAACAGCCCCAGAATCACTCATCTAGGCTAGTTCCCTAAATTTGCAGTTGAGGAAACAGACCTGGGGAGGAGCAGGGACTTCCTCCAGACCATCCAGTGAGTGGTCGACTGGGAACAAGGAACCCACTCCCAAATGCACGGACTAGTTGTAGGTCCAAAGCTATTTAACTCTCCTCTGCTACACACACACGCATATGCACGTACACACACTCTCTCTGGTTCGAGGCTGTTCCTTTTGTTCGTGAGCACCTCCTGAAGTGCCTCCCATTTGGACTCTTCCCAGGTGTCATCTGTGGAGCGGTTTTTGGATGTATCTTTGGTGCCCTGGTTATTGTGGCTGTGGGAGCCTTCATCTTCTGGAGAAAGAAAAGGTGACTATTGCTTATGTTCATAATAAGACCCTACTTTTCAAGGGAGCTTTTTATTATGGAAAGTTTCAGATGTTCACACAACTGGAAGGAAGAGTGTAATGAGCCCCCATGTCCCCATCATCCACAGTCTTGACTCTCTGGCCAGTCTTATTTCATCCCAACCCCCAAGCTGGAGGATTTTAAAGTGGATCTCAGCCCTGACATCTGGTCATGGGTAAACCCTGCAGTGTCGGGTGCTACTGTCAAACGTTCCAGTTCACAAGTCAGTTTCATAGTGTGAAGAGGTTTTGTTTTAGAGTTGGTTAAGTTTGAACACATGCTCCATCTCTGACTGGCTGTTAGGGACCTTAGTCTTAATGTCTATGATAATCTATGATATGGGGATAATAACAATGCCTACTTGTGATGCCGAGGAGCATTAAAGTGCTTCGACAGTGTCTTGTACCTCATATGCTATTATTATTATTTAATCTCCACAACTGCCTTTTGGGGTGGGTAAATAGTAAAAATAGCAACTCTGTTTTGAGCACTTACAGTGTTCCTGGATTTGTATTTTCCATGAATTCTCTCATTCACGAGGCTGTGTGAGGTGGGTTTTGTAAGCCCCATTGCAAGGATGCAGAAGCTGAGTGTAGGAAGTGTGGAAGCAGACTTGAACCTGGTCTTTGCTCTTCATCGCACAGCCTCTCGCCTCACCGTGTGGTGTGTGAAGCCTGTGTGTCAGCTGGGAGTCATTCTCTGTCATTAGGTGCTGCCAGCCAGGGGATTTTCATCCTGGCCCAGGGTTTCTAACACGGCTCCGCCCGGTTCTTCTGCCGCGCTGTTGACAGGCAGTGCTGTGTTCCAGCTTTTTGCATTAGATTCTGATTTCTTTTGCATGGGAGGGGTCAAAAACAGCTTTATTGTTTCTTGTTAAAATAAAAGTAATGCCTGCTTATATAGAAAAGAAGAGCAAAGAAAATACATAACCCATAATCACAGCATCCCCACAAAGCTCCTAACATTGATATGATTACGAAACTCATGCACAAATGCACACACACACAAATGGAATCATACTATACATATGATTTTCTAGCCTGCGTTATTCACTTAAGACATTGTGGAGGCTCCATTTCTTTTTCATTTGAAGTAGCTACAGAGTATTCACTTGTATGGATGTTATTTAACCAATTTCCTGATGTTTTCAGTTTTTTTTTTTTTTTTTTTACTCATAGTTACTTATCCTTGTGCCTAAATCACTGGGCACATTCGTGATTATTTCCTTAGGCTAATTCCAGGCTGGGCAGTTGCTGGGTTGCTGGGGATGCGTGTTTTCAATTTTGTACTGCCAGATTGCCTTGCAGAAAGTTTTTTTTAAAATACTAATAAGGAGTTTAGCCAGCAGTGCAGGAACGTACCAGGTGCCCTACCACCTGCCAACACTGGATGTATTTTCTGGTTTGTTCCAGTAACTTATCAGAAAGCCTTCCTCAAAAGCAGAGTATGAAATGAGTCTCAATTTACAATATGATAATGCTGCTGATACATGTATTTGCCCAAGGAGATTTCTAAAAGTTGCTTAAGTAAGATTCTCCCATACTTTTAGATGGTATAAAAGAGAGTGACTTCACAGATTTGTCATCAGAGTTTGCTGATTAGACCATTAAGCTTAGTATCAGTGAGCAGGATTTAATGTTGTATATGAACTGATGTCCAGGGAAAATACATTTTGTAGATACATGAAAGGAACGAAGCACGGAATTAACCTTTGTTTGTCTAATGGGTCTTTTTTTTCCTTTCAACACAGGAAAGATGCAAAGAACAATGAAGTGTCCTTTTCTCAAATTAAGTAAGTCTCTCCAGTTACGAGCTTAATTTTAAGACATTTAATCCCCCCATCTGTTCAGTGACTACATAGGGGATTTTTGATGGAACTTGCTGTCATTTTTCCTGATTGACACATTTGGCCGTGATCATCCAGAAGTTCTTGCTGGCTTTGTTATTCTGTAAGGAATCTGTGTTAGGCTGCTGAAGCTAGCTTCCTGCCATATTCTATTATAGTTGTCATATTCTACCAAGAATTCTGCCAGTCAGTATATATATTGTGATTTAAAAAATGGGTTATCAAGATCTAGGAGGAGAGAAGAACTTGCTCAAAGTCACAAAGCCAATCAGTTACATAAGTCTAGAAGTCGGATTTCCTGATTCACATTTCAGTGTTTTGTAAATAACATTATACTGACCCCTCCCCCAAAGCCCCCAAATTATACTATAGTTTTTGTTCTTTTGGGAAGATGTTTACTATCATCTCCAGAGTCATGCTTGAGTTAGTTTTTCTAATTGTGTATTTTTTTTTCTTTCCCTTTCTATGATGAAGACCTAAAAAGTGAGTAACCTGTTGAATTTTTTTATAACTTGTATTTTTCTACTTTGAGTATGAACTTTATTGAATGTAGAAAATCCTAATACATCATTTTGTTTTCTTAGATCCAAATTAATCAAAGTGGAGAATTTTGAAGCCTACTTTAACAAACAGCAAGCAGACTCCAACTGTGGGTTTGCGGAAGAATACGAGGTATGTGGTTGTAAATATTGTGTTTTTAATTGCTTTATGTTTTTCCTGGAAGTTGGAAAACTGCCCATTTTTGTTTTATGGTGAAGCTTTGGGTAAGAGGCTGCCCTCTTGGAGGGGAGAGAGAAGCTCCTGCATGTTCCCCCAGGGGTCCCGCTGTTGCCGAGTTGGCTGTGAGCGCTAAGACGTCCCTTCCTTCCAGTGGATTATATGTCTGATCTTGTTGATACCTGAAGATTATCCAGAGAGATATAGAAGCTGGGATTTCAAGTTAGAGGGCTATTAACTAGAATAATTAGGAGGCTACATGAGCTGGAAAGAAACCAGAATGGGGCATTTAGGGGGCTGGGGCTTGATGACTGTGTGGTCCAGGTTGGCTCTTGAGGATTATGTGAGGTCTTACAGAAAGAGTTTCTGCTTTTCAGTCCCCATATGCTCTCCCCACTAAACCAGCCCAGGAACTGGCCCCACCCTACCCCCCCACCCCCAAAGGCCCTGCACACTTGCCCTCCTGCTGCAGCGTCTCTGCCTTTACTGAAATCCTCCTTACCGCTTGTGTTCGTTTCCGTGTGGCTGCCGTATCAAATTACGACAAACTGGAGGCTTAAAACAACAGAAATTTATTCTCACAGTTCTGGAAGCTATGCTAAATCCAAAATCAAGGTGTCAGCAGGGCAGTGCACCCTCTGAAGCCTTTAGGGGGAGTATCCTTCCTTGCTTCTTCCAGCTTCTGGTGGCTTACAGCGTTCCTCGGCTTACGGCTGTGTCACTCCAATCTCGGTCTCTGTTTTCTCCTTCTTCTCTCTATGTCTGTTCTCTGTGTGTCCTATATAAGGACACCTGTTATTGGATTTAGGGCCCACCTAGATAATCCAGGACGATTTCATCTCAAGATTCTTAGATTGATTACATCTGCAAAGACCCTTTTTCCAAATAAAGTCACATTCACAGGTTACAGGGGTTAGGATGTGGACACATCTTTTGGGGGCCACCATTCAACCTACTATGCAGGGTCACCTTCTCTGGGTCATTTTCTCTGATGCCAGCAGGAGGACTTGAATTCTCTGTCCTCATGCCTGTTTCACCTGTGACTTGTTGCTTGTTACTGATATTCAGCATTAATTTAATTCTGCCATGTTGTAAAGTTAGTTATTTCTGTCTACACCTCTCTCCCAGGTTGTAAGTTGCTTGAAGGCAAGGTTTCCCTTTTCTTTTAATCTCTGCATTAGTTTCTGAGGGCTGCCATAACAAAGCACCACAAACTGGTGGCTTAAAACAGCAGAAAAGGGGCCAGCCCCATGGCTTAGCGGTTAAGTGCTCGCGCTCCGCTGCTGGCGGCCTGGGTTCGGATCCCGGGCGCGCACCAACACACTGCTTCTCCGGCCATGCTGAGGCCGCGTCCCACATAGAGCAACTAGAAGAATGTGCAGCTATGACATACACCTATCTACTGGGGCTTTGGGGGAAAAAATAAATAAAATTATAAAAAACATCATGACTATAAATGTGAAGAAAAGGGACAGAATTTAAAAACAAAACAAAACAAAAAAAAACCGGCAGAAAATTATTTTCTCATATTGGAGGCCAGAAGTCCAAAATCAAGGTGTTGGGCAAGGCCATGCTCCTTCCGAAGCCTCTAGTGGAGGATCCCTCTTGGCTTCATCCAGCTTCTGGAAGCTCCAGGCATTCTTGACTTGTTGGCAGCATGACTCCCATGCCTGCCTCCATGTCCGCATGCTGTCTCCCCTCGTGTGTCTGTATCTCACTGTCTCTTCTCCTCTTATGAAGGCATCAGTCATATTGGATTTAGGGTCCACCCTACTCCTGTGTGACCTCATCTTACCTCGATTACATCTGCAAAGACCGTAGTTCCAAATAAGCTTAAATTCACAGGTCCTGAGGGTTAGAACTTCAACATATCTTTTTGGGGGACAGGATTTAATCCGTAATATTCCTGCATTCTCACTTTATTCTGTAATACTCTGTGTTCAGTAGGTGTAATATCTGAATACTAAATAAATGAAGAACTCACTTGTTTTATTTTTAGGATCTGAAGCTTGTTGGAATTAGTCTACCTAAATATGCAGCTGAACTGGCTGAGAATAGAGGAAAGAATCGCTATAATAATGTTCTGCCCTGTAAGTTGGTTTATCCACATTATCTTCCCTTTTTTTTTCTGTCATTGGCCGTCACAGCTCTAACAGTAGAGGGGGCGGGGCATCAATGGGACTAACCAGCCACTTCCACAACTGTTCATTAGTCACCTAGCACGTGCTAAGTGCTGATTCAGGCCTCTTCCGTTGTATTCAGCCCTCACGAGAACCTTATGAAATAGTTTGTAGAGTATCCATTTTGCAGATGAGGAAAATGAGGCACAGAGTGGGCGGCTGATTTGTTCCAAGTCACACAGATGTTTGTGGCAGGACAAGGTCTGTCAGTGTCATTCAGGAAGAAGGCCAAAGTCTGTGCTCTTAGCCCCTCTATCTTGCAGCCCCTTTATTTCAGTTAACATAGTTCTGGAGTGAAAGGGAACGGGAAGAGGACAGGCAGGAGTCACACTTTCTGCTTGTCCAGACACGTCTCTGGTTGGCTGAGTGCTTTCCACAGCTAAATATGAAGTATATTAGGATTCCTTCCTGTCGTTGAGAATTAACAATGTCTGTAGCCTAACCCACAGGGATCACACCAAATCGGGTTTAAAATGAGAATCATTTACTACATCATCCATTAAGACAAAATGTAAACCCTTGTCCATAGAAGGTTCTTTGCGGCTTCTCTTTTGGGTGGGAATTAGGGCACAGAAAGATGTGTCTGTAGATCGCAGCTTTGTTCTGATTTAGCCCAAATTTATAGGCTTTACTGATAATTTTTTATACCAGGACACTTGAAGACATTTTTTTTTATTTGAAGCTGTGTTTTTCTTTGCTGGCCTAAGACATTAATTCTGTCTAGATTCAGGATTTTCTAGCTCCTGCCTTCTTTCTGCTCATTTTCCCCCATGGTATTGACAGCAGGCATTGACCCATGTTCTGAGAGAAATGCTTGTAAAGCTAAGCTGGTGAGATGACATTATTTAGAAAACATGAGAATTTTATGTTTTAGATCCTGCCACTCAGTCATCTTTTACATTCAGTTTATTCTTAAGTTGGTACCATCTTTTTATAATAACTTTTTTATGAGAATTGAGAAAATGTGAAAAGGGTGGAAAGGTTAAGCTGGATGTCTACCTACTAGAACAATTTTATTTATTCCTAGTGGAAAGGCACTAGATTTGAATTCTGCCACTTACCAAATGTTGCTTGGAGAATTCACTTAATCTCTCTGACCCTCAGTTTCCTCATCTTTAAAATGGGCATAAAATCTTGTAGGGTGGTTTTGAAGAATAAAATTTCTTAGGGCATTCCATGGCTCAGGGCACGCAACCTAGGATGCTAATAGTAGTAGGTTTGTTTTGTCTGAGAAGGTGGTCTGGCGTGGTTAAGAGTTTGGGCCCTGGTGCCAGGCTGTTGGGGTTCAAACCTTGGCTCTGCCACTTCTAGCTCCGCCCAGGTAATCATGTACCTTCTGTGTGCCATGGTCACATATGGTGACTGCGAGGATTAAATAAGGTCATATATGTAAAATGCCAAGCTATGCACCTTCAAGGTGTGACAGAAGCCTCGTGGTGCCATTTTGTACTTTTTTCTCTCTTGTATGTAACTCTCCTAAACGTTTACTCCTAATAAGGACCTTTTTTCTCTTAATGTCATAGATGATATTTCCCGTGTGAAGCTTTCAGCCCAGAACCATTCAACTGAGGATTACATCAATGCCAACTACATGCCTGTAAGTGGGGAGATTCTCAGAGCACTGGCTCCTTAGGATGAAATCTTCAGAGCTCCTTTTTCCCTGTCTTTGAGATTAAAAATGTGTTGCTTCCCATTTTTAGGGCTACCATTCCAAGAGAGATTTTATTGCCACGCAAGGACCTTTACCCAACACCTTGAAAGATTTTTGGCGTATGGTTTGGGAGAAAAATGTATATGCCATTGTTATGCTGACCAAGTGTGTTGAACAGGGAAGGGTGAGTACCTTTTTAAGAAAGATTATGAAATGAATTAATTCATTGTTACCGTGGTGGAAGGGTAAATATCTTCAAAACCATTGGTCTTGTTAGAAATAACACTCCTTCAAACATTGGTACCTCTGTTCTTAGAAACTTGTTTTCAGTCTTTTTCTTCGCCGAGAGAAAAGTTTAAAATCTACTTTATTGTTCCCTTCCTTTGTGGGTAAATATCAATGTTCTTTGTTCATTAAGTCGCTGCTGCTGGGGTTATTAAAAAGCAGGAGTTGGGTGAGTGCAGTGGAGAAGCTCTCAGGCCTGGAGCAGGAAGATGCTGCTTATAGTGCTGCTGCATCCTTCATTAGCTCTGTGGATGGGTGCGCGCCCGTCGCATCTCCAAGCAACCAGCGTCTTCATCTGTGTGATGAGGGATTGGCCCAACTCGGTGATTTTCAGACTTAGTTTTTAGCGCTGGAACCCTTTCTTGACACCACACCTCAGACTTCTCCCCAGATAAGTCTCAGGAGTTCCCTGCCCCCATCATGGCCTGGAATCCCACAGCCACTTCCATCAAAGATAAGATTTCTTCTAGTAATAATAACCTATGTTTCCATAAATGGATCAAGGAGAATTGAAAAACGTGCTAAATTAATCAAATCTGCGCCTGAGGAATGCGACGCAATGTTGCTCTGTGAATATTTTCACGTAGGTTTGTTACTTGAGGAATAGGATAGGAGTCGAGTCCCTGAGCCAGTGGTTCTCAAACTTTACTGTGCAGCAGAATCACCTGGAAGGTGCTTCTGCCTCCAGAGTTTCTAATTCAGCAGGTCTATGGTGGGACCCGGAATTGCATTTCTGACAGTTCCCAGGTGCTGCTGCCTCTTATGCTCCAGGGTGCTCACTTTGAGTAGCACCGTCCTAGGGGATAGTGGGAACCCATCAGGCACCATTTCTCTTAATATTCTTTATTTTGCTTTAATTTAGCAGATGTTTATCCAGCCCCAAGTATGTGTATGGTCCTGTGCCAGGGGCTGGGGATGGAGGAGGGGGAGGTAACACAGAGCAGGAAGATATGGTCCCATCTTCACGTTACTTGTGATGCAGAAGGATGGGTTCTGCACCCACTTCTTTGCATCAGGAGAACAGGCTCTTAGACAAATGAAAGAACATTGTTTATGAACACAGAAAAATTTATGGCGCCATGGAGCCTGTGGCCTCACACATGGAACATTCTCAAAATATGTGTTAGACAAACAAAAATGACATAGTTAACAGAGAACAGGAAAGTGAATTTAGATGGACCCCTGTTCATCTTAAGTCAGGAGAGGAGTGGATGTTACTGACCCTGGGTGGAAGGGGAAGGGAGCCAGTGTATTTTCTGCACTAGATACTCTGTATATGTTATTTCTTTCTTATAACAACCCCGTGAGGTGTAATTATTTTATAGCTGGGGAAACTGAGGCTCAGAGAGTTTAAGAACTTGCCCACGAGGTAGCAACAACAATCCAGCTGGTTAGAGACCAAGCTGGGCATCAACTCCATGTCAGTGTGTGTCCCAGTCCCATGTTCTTTCTTGAAGCAGGGGTCCAGAAACCGGGATCTTTCAAAAAAATGCAGATCCCCCGCCAGAGTCAGAATCTCTGGGGGTGGGACCCAGACATCTGTTTTTAAAGCAAAACAAACCTCCCAAGTGAGCCAGGTAATCGATCAGGTTTGGAAATCGCCTGCAGTGGGGCACATCTTGGGAAGGGAGGTGTGTGTGTGTCTGTGTGTGCATGTGTGTTTTAAGTCATTTGCCAAATAGGGGTTCAGATATTTTTAGGGAGCAGTTGTTTCCTGATTTTCATCTCTATTCACATCTGCCCACTGACTTTATAAAAATCGAAGACTCCAGAATGATTTCATTGGGTCCTTTTATTGGTGTCTGTATTTGTATTGCAACTCATGTGTATCTAAAAGAATTGGGTAGAGTTGTCGTTTCGTCTGTCTAGTTGGGGTTATAGGTCAATCGGAGAAGTTTAATTCGGTGAATAGTTGTGGAGTGGCTACTGTCAAGGCCAGAGGGAGCTGGGTGGGCACTCTGTCCCCTTGCGAAGGGACAGTGCCTCTAAATCAGTTTTCATGTGGAAATGTGGGCTCCGTAATGGCCAGAAATTCTGATTTTTTCAAGAGAAGCCAGTAATCTGGATTTTTATGAAAACTCCCAATTTTAAGAGTTAGCAACAATTATAAATGGTAAACATATAAATTATGAATTAAAACTATTGTAAGCGTCAAAACAGAACCCAACTAAGGTACTATTCAGTTTTCAATATCTGGTCTCCTTTGTGAGGCTATAGTGATGGCAGACGGTGTGATCTGAGTCTTTGTATAAGAATCCAATTTTATCCTAGACCAAATGTGAGGAGTACTGGCCCTCCAAGCAGGCGCAGGACTACGGGGACATCACTGTGGCAATGACATCAGAAACTGTTCTTCCGGAATGGACCATCAGAGACTTCACAGTGAAAAATGTAAGTAAGAGGTCAAGATGGATAGGTCTCATATAAAATTACTATAAATTAATTTGGAGGTGATACTTTTTAGGTTGATATTAACCAATATATTCTTTTATGCATCAGGAAATATTTTTGCTCTCTTCTTTACAGAATAAAACAATCCCTTTCTACATACACTCTAAGGCAACGTCTTAGCTTTACTTTCTTAAGGAGAATTTCGTAAGTTATTCTTGAATAAAATGAATCTTAAGAGCATGGCTGGGCTGGCCCCATGGCTTAGCGGTTAAGTGCGTGTGCTCCACTGCTGGCGGCCTGGGTTCGGATCCCGGGCGCGCACCAAGGCACTGCTTCTCTGGCCAAGCTGAGGCCGCGTCCCACATACAGCAACTAGAAGGACGTGCAACTATGACGTACAACTATCTACTGGGGCTTTGGGGGGGAAAAAAAGGAGGAGGATTGGCAATAGATGTTAGCTCAGAGCCGGTCTTCCTCAGCAAAAAGAGGAGGATTAGCATGGATGTTAGCTCAGGGCTGATCTTCCTCACAAAAAAAAAAAAAAAAAAAAAAAAGAGCATGGCTCAACATCAGTAACTCCTTTCCTTCCACTCTAGGTGACTTGCTTGTGGGGTTTTTGTTAGAAACAAAGGCCTTTTGGATTATTTGGTTGGAAATATGGCGTTAAGAGTGGAAAATTGCTGTTGGGAGCAGTTTATGGTAACCGTTACATCAATAGGATTCCAGGGCACATACACATGGCCTCCCTTCCCCACAAAAGTTATGAAAACAAATCCAATTAAATTGTGTAGGCAATTTAACTGTCTGTCTAAACTGACTGTCTAGGAAGTCAGTTTATGTGTCTGTTTTCTTTTTTTTTGCAGCTGTTTAAAAACAGAAGCAGTGTCCTGAAGCTACATTGATATCTTTTGATGGGCATGTGTGTTGGTGTCACCTTTTGCAGTTTATATCGAGGGCTTAAAAATGTCCATTCCCCTTTGATCTGGTGGTTCCAAGTTTGAGAATCTGTCCTAAAGAAACAATCTGAAATACAGGAGAAGGCTTATCATTCGTAATGATGAATCTCAGCCTTATTTATAATGGAGGGAGAATTTGGCAACCATGCAAATATCTAGTTTTTGCAGATTGGATAACTAAACTATAGGTTATCTAGTCACTGTATCATTATTCAGCTATTAGAAATAATGACTATGTAGACTGTGTAATTACTGTGAGTGGAAGTTAGGATGTAATTAAGTGAAACATACTAGGGGAAAAAATTTTATGCATATTATGAATAATGCATCAAAGAAAAACCTGGAAGCAGATTCAGTGGAGTTGAATCTTATGGGGGATTGGTGGGTTAGGTTCTAGTTTTTGAGAATTAGCCTTGATTTCATAAATCATGGATAGAGTGTAGTGTATTAAGTATTAACTCTTTACTAATTGCTGAGTCTCAAAGGCTCTGGCCTCAATTAATATTTCAATTCCTCTCCTGCAGATGCTGTCAAAGCTGTTATCATGCACCGAATTGGCCGCATAAACAATGTGATTCACAATAGTTGAGAATCCCTTAAAACGTCATACTTATTTCTATAGATTTCACCCATTTTAAATGGACGGGTTGCTTTCACTGCTTGGCATTTGCCCTTGTGGAGGGGAATTGAGGGTGGAATTGTCCACGTCATTTAAAAAAAATTACTATTACTATTATTATTATTTTTTATTAACTAAACTCTGGACTTGATTCAGATTTCATGTTTTTCCACGAAAGCCCTTTCCTGTTCCAGGATCCAATCCAGGATGCCACATGGCAGTTAGTAAAATTTTACTTTTTAGTTACACAAAATGCAGGAATATATTTTCCTTTTTACAAGTGGGAACATAACAGATAAAGCTAAAGATTTCCTTTGACTGTTGCCCCTAATCTGGGCCCCTTGGCCCTTTTGCAGAGATAGTACTGAAAAGGCTGACTTCTCCCCTCTCTCTTTCTCTCTTATCTTTCATGGCTGGTTTCTTTCTTTGGACGACTGCTTTTGGTTACATTTGTGAATGTTAACGTTTGTGTATGATGAGGCTTCGTAATACCCTCTTCCCTCACTCTTCCTTTTTTTCCCTACTGTTTTCCACATTTTGAATAATGTGGATGCATTGCTTTTATAATGTAGATACATTTTTAAAAAATAAATAAGCATCGAAAGGTAGCTGTCATAAAGGAGATGGAAATGCCTGCTGCCCAGATGTAGGGAGACATGGGGAGGTCAGCCTAATGTGGGCTTAATGAGTACGCTTGAATCTGGGACAGGAGTGGCCCAGCCTGGGCGGAGTTCTGGTAATTAGAGGTACATGCTTCGGTCTGTGGTAGGAAACCAGTCTGTGTAATAACTAACTCTGTTGTAACAAGGGCCACTTTCTATTATCCGGCTGATGTCGAAATGGATGGTTTCTTTGGGGGCTCCTTTCTCAAAGCCATACAATTCTAAATATTTATTTGGTGCTTGCTAGTTGCCTGTCACTTTATTAGCTTCTCTGGAAGGTGTGAATTATGAAGACTGATTATCATAGTTGTAGTTGTGTAATTCACGTTTGGTTTTTTGGTTGGTGACATTCCCAGGTGGGCTCGGGGATGGGGTTTCTGAAGCTCTAAAGAGGTGCAGTTGTAAGAATGTGAGTACAGTATCGGCAGGCAGTTGTGGTGGAAAAGGAAGAGATCTAAACTCAGAATCAGAGGACGAGGGACTTCTGCTGCGTCTGAACGGAGTGTTGGCGAAGTCACTTCACTTCTCAGAAACTTGGCTGCCTTGTCTTTAAAGGGGGCTAATAAACTCTCCTTCTTGGGCATATTATGAGGATTTGATGAGCACATCCAAGTCTGTGCAAACACTTTCTCAGCTGTTGTACCAATGTAAAAGTCCCATGTTTCGTCGTCACCCCTCCCATGTAGCTGCCTTGCAGCTGCCCCGTGCAGTTCAGCACTCAGGGACTGCCTGATTTCGCTTGCCTTTCTGATGTTCTTAGGGAGCCTTTCTCTCTGCATCTAACCTCTTTTCTTGGCTTTTAGATCCAGACAAGTGAGAGTCACCCTCTGCGACAGTTCCATTTCACCTCCTGGCCGGACCACGGTGTTCCTGACACCACCGACCTGCTCATCAACTTCCGGTACCTTGTTCGTGACTACATGAAGCAGATTCCTCACGAATCGCCGATTCTGGTGCATTGCAGGTATGCAGATGACGCCCCACATGTGACAGATTTCAAACGTAATTATAGATATGGACACTTGTGAAAAGCAAAGCATAGGAGGGAATGCAACAGGCATTTATAAATTCAGGAAAGGTTTGGATAAGGGACCATAGACTTGTTCCCTAAGTCCTGAGACTTTAGAACAGTGCGTTGGCAAACTATAGGCCATGGGCCAGACCTGGTCGGCTGCTTGTATTTTTTTTTTAAACCATAATGTATTTTAATTTATTTCTTATTTATAATATTTTCTTGTAAAATATTTCAACCTTACAAAAATATAGAGATTAATAACAATTTAATAAAGCATAACATGAAGCCGTATATGTTTCTTTTTGTTCATATTACATTACGGATGTAATTAAAGTCTCTGCTTACTAGTTTCCCATCCCATTCTCCTTCTCATATAGGTAAACGTGGTCCTGAAGTTGATCTATATCACTCTCTTATATGCTTTTATAGTTTATTATATACGTATGTATCTCTATGGTTTTATGTAGCTTTAAACTTTTACCTGATTTTTATGATGTATACGTCATTCTGCAACCTGCTTTCTTCATTCAGCATTTGGTTTGGTATTTAACAATGTTGAAACACATAGCCCTACTTGATTTTATTTATGTATTTAAAAGTATTTTTTTTTGACATACAAAAAGCTATACATAATTAATGTACACAACTTGATGAGTTTGGAGATAGGTATCCACCCATGAAACCATCACCATGATCTCTTTGGCTGCCTATTTTTGTAAATAAAGTTTTATTGGAACACAGCCATGCCCATTTGTTTACATAATGTCTGTAGTTGCTTTCGTGCTACAATGGCAGAAAATGAGCATTTGGTCTGCAGAGTCGTAGATATTTACTATCTGGCCCCTTACAGAAAAAGTTTGCCACCCCCTCCCCTAGAACAGAAAGAAATTAGCTTTGAAGCTAAAGGAATTAATTTAGGACAGAAGAAAGGAGGGGCTTTGTGGCCCTATGGGGAATAAATTGATGAAATTTGCCATCCTAGGTTATGGTGGCAACTTGGATTGGACTGAGATTCAGGAAGCTCTAGCAAGATGTTTTATTTGTGGTGTTTGACTCAAAAGAATTTTAGGACTTGGGTCCCAGTCCCAAGCGAGTGTAGTCTGACTTGCTGAGGGTTCAACTGTGCAAATGTTTAAGGATCCTGGGCATTGCCCTCAAAGTCTGGTAGTGGAGGAGAGCAAGATATATGTACAAATGGGGAAATCTGAGAGTTTACAGTAGAGGTAACCCATGATGATGTGCTTGTTTCTCCTGTCTTCCAGCGCTGGGGTTGGAAGGACAGGCACTTTCATTGCCATTGATCGTCTTATCTATCAGATCGAGAATGAGAACACTGTGGATGTGTACGGAATTGTGTATGACCTTCGAATGCACAGGCCTTTAATGGTGCAAACAGAGGTGAGGCCAAGATCTGTGTTTGATATCCACCCTCCCCATCCATTTTTAAAAGGTTGCATCATGTCGCACATTTGTGTTAAAATATTTCACCCTTCCAGATCTTTCTGGCTTTTGGCTGTGAGGTAACACTAGATTTCTTTAAGATCCTAAACTGAAGTTGAATTGTCTGATACAGTGACAGAGTGGTGCTGATGTCAGCAATGGAGCTACGAACCGAGATAGTATCAGGATCCTAATCAAATAATCTTAGCAAGTCTCTGAACTTTGGCTTCTGGGTTTTAAACTCATAAAACTGGCATTTTCACTCTTTGTTTCTAAGAAAGTCTGATCATCTTTAAAATAAGCTAATGAAATGGACTTATCAAATATTAATGATATGAAATAGCATAATGCTGCTTTAAGCATTAATGCGGCAATGTGTCCTCACCCAGCCTTGTAAATGTTAAAAACGTCAATTAGCATAGCTAAAAAAGGATGGCTGGCCAATTCAGAAAATGAATGCTTAATATCTACAGTGTCATTTGTGTAAGACTGTTGGATTTGGCTTTCCCTGAAATGTTCCTGATAAACATTGTTTTCGAGGCATGTTCTCAACAAATATATTGGGAAACAGCCTTCCTCAGTGCTGTAGGGGTGACTGTGCCTTGACTGGGATGAGAGCAGAATATTAATTTTGTATCAGGCTGTCACCCTGTACCAATTTAGAACTCTATGAATATGTGCTGTGTTTTTGAGTCTAGCAGGGAATGTTTTAGAGGCCTGGGTACATTGTGTGCTTTGGGGTGAGTAGCATGGTTGTTTGGAAAGAGTGGAATTCACCTCCTGTGATGGTCAGAAGAGAGATTTTCTTTTTTCTGCTATGATTGTATAGTGTAGTAGTTCTCAATCTTTTATCTTCTTTTGAGAAACACAGAAATCTCATACCTGCTACAAATTCTTTTCTTGTCTCTTTTTAATTTTGAAAAGAGTACAAACCTGTTCATATTAAAAAACTTAGCAATACAGGATTATATGGAGTATATTTTTCTCTTTTGCTTTTTCTTCCCCAATCCCACTCTCTAGAGGTAGCCAATGTTTACGGTTTGTATATATCTTTACAGGCTTCTTTATGTACATTGGTAGAAAAACACATGTACATATACAGAGTATGTTTTAAAAATCGCGTCCTATTTTATATATAATGCTGCCCTGTGGTTTTTTTTCCCTCTCATTGCATCATGCACATCTTTCTGTGACAGCATGTACCTCTTCTTCCTCTTTTTGATGGCTACCTGCAGATTCTGATATGGTTGCCTGAAGGGTGGTCCTCACCCAACTCTACCCCCATCACCTGCTTAACCCACCCTCTCTGTTGAGAGTCACAATTTACTCCTTATTCTGCACATCCGCACTAGCCAAGAAAATCTTATTGGATTTTCTGTCGTTTGAATGTATCTGTGCATTATTTCTTCTACTCCTTTCTTTGCTCTTCCCCAAGATTCTGGTATTTCTCCTTGGAGAGCGAAGGTGTGGGGAGTCTGCCCCTTTGGTTGAGCATCACTGATGATGAGAATCTTGTTCTCTGTGCTGTCAGATTTCACCAGGATGTTGTTACCTTTTGACACATGTTAACTTGAAGTGTTCGCTGGTGGGTGGGATTGGGGGGTTGGTTATCTGTTTGAAAATAACCTTGGGTGCTGATCTCTGGCGCCTGTGCTCATTTGCTCTCTCTCTTTCCTTTTCTAACAGGACCAGTATGTTTTCCTCAATCAGTGTGTTTTGGATATTATCAGATCCCAGAGGGACTCAAAAGTAGATCTCATCTACCAGAACACAAATGCAATGACAATCTATGAAAACCTTGCACCGGTGACCGCGTTTGGAAAGACAAATGGTTACATCGCCTAATTCCAAAGGAAACCTTTCTGGAGTTAACCAGACCGTCACATCCACAGCAAAGGAACATGCCCCGATGTTGACATGTTTTTATATGTCTAATATCTTAATTCTTTGTTCTGTTTTGTTAGAACTAACTTGAGGGTGTGAAGCTGCACACGTAAAACATGACAAATGAGAAGTTGGGGCTGTCGGGGGCTGTGGATGGGTGGTGGGCAAATCAGTTCTATTCCTGATTACCACTGGGATCAGTTCACTTTTTTTGTTTTTTCTTGAGAATTCCGGAACACCAGGAGAAGTGAGCTATGATTTCCTTTTTCTTTTTCAAAACAGATTCTTTTTAAAAAAGACTATTTTATATGATTCACATGCTAAAGCCAGGATTGTGTTGGGTTGAATATATTTTAAGTATCAGAGGTCTATTTTTACCTACTGTATCTTGGGATCTAGCTGATGGAAAATACATAGTTGTGGATGATGATCATGTAGGGAGGGGTATGTGGTGCCTCTTCCGCCTGAGTTTTCTATTTAAACATGTGCCTTTTCTGAATTATGCTTCCACAGGCAAAACTCAGTAGATATCTATATTTTTGTATTGAATCTCATAATTGGAATATATGAAATATTTAAACAGTAGTTTAGTATCAGAGGTTCAGCCTTCTCAGTAACATTCCTGTTCTCAGTTGATTAGAGGAGGCCCCTCCCCCACTTCCCCCTTCCCCCATTTTGTGCTTTATTCTTTCTGCCCCTTTCCCTCCCAATTTGCCCCAAAGACACCTCTGTTGGCCACATTTTCAGCCCATTGGTTGAGTGACAGTAGAAACTATATATCACCCTGAGAATTTCTGGGGGAAACCCTACAGTGATGTAATCTCCATTTCTCATCCCTGTTTTATTTTTTTTCTCAATTCTCTATTTGTTAAGAAGGATTATTTAAAGGTGCAATATGTGACTTAGTGATTCATGAGGCTCTAGGTTTTTAGTGACGTTTTACTCAGGTTGGCATTTTATGTGTCTGTGTGTCCGTGTATATGTGTGTGTGTTTTTAAAAGCGTGGCAATCTGTGAACACTTCAGTGTGAAAACAGTGTCAAATTAATCGCTCCTTCCTCAAAGTCCACTGGCTTTAGTCTGTATCTGCAGTGACACATATTGGTATCTACTGTATAAATATATACTAAACTCTTAAAACAGTCATTCCTTTGAATTGAGGTGTACAAAGTTTGAATTTGTATCAAAGATGTAATTATTATTTTTAAAACCTCTTTTCACTATACTGCTGCTGTAATTACTTTGATTTTTTTTTTAATGTAGATTAATTTTTTTTTTGCTTCAGGTGTGTATTCACCAAGAATTTCAGAATTTATGTGGATTTATTTTATTGGTACATAATCTGTCAACTTCTCAAGGCATTAACATGAAAGGATTTGTTTCTTTTTATTTTATATTGTGGCTCAGGTTATATTTTGAAGAAGTTTTGAGTTTATCCTCCAATAGGCAATGAAGTGTACAAGGTCTTATGAAGGAATTACAATCTCTGGAGTCCTGTGGCCGTTTTCCACAGTAATGAATCCTGCTGTAAACTTAGGACAAATGTGTCCTGTTGAAAATGGGAGCGGGGACTTCTCTGAGGCCCTGGTCACTGTTGACCTGTGGGAGCCCGTCTCCTCACCCTGCCATGCTCCTCAGCTCGCCGGCACTTTGCTAACCGACTGGACGTGTTAGTGGGAGTTTTAGGGTTATGAAGGGTGAACCACATGTACTGAAAGCCCTTGATTTGGTTCCGAGGTTTCATGCTGTACGTCTTATCTCCCTTTCCCTTTGAGGTACTTAAAGGATTAAAAGGAAAGGTGGTGGTGGTGGTGTCATATTTTGGGAGAACCTTACTTCCCAAATGGAAATTGCACTTTTTGCTGGAGGCTTTGCTCTCTTTGGTAGTAAGCAGTTCATTCAGTATCAGGCCCTAAAGGAGTGGGCTGGCCTGGCCATATTGGACCCTCTTGACTCACCTGCAGAGGGGCCTTTGGCTCTGTAGGTCTGAATCAGGGAGGCCATGCCATCCCGGGCTGTTGAGTCAAGCTGGGTTTGGGCAGATTGCTTCCAAACCCTCACACTGGTCTGCCCCTCAGGGCATGCAGATCTTGGAGAGTTCCATAACTTCATTCAGAGGTCCCTGTTCAGGCAGCATTTCTGTGGGCCACACACCTCCCCACTCCAGTTTGTCAGGAAACCATTGTGATGGATGCCTAGGTGTCAAATCCCCATAGATGCTCCGCTCTGCCCACATGGCTGCCATGGAGAAGTCGGAGGGAAGGACTTGGCTCTAAAAATCCCTTTAAAAAATTAAAGCAACAAGAATTATAAACACTGAATAAAAATGCAAAAAAACAGAAACCCTCCTCCCTTCCACCTGGTATGGGCCTGGGAAATGGGCAGCAACCCCACAAGCCGCCCTTGGACATCATTCCCAATCTCAGGAGGAAGGCTTGTGGTGGAGAGGTCTGGATTCCAAATGGGCAGGTCACAGGAAGGTCACGATACTTCTCTGCATCCTGAAGAGGGCTGGGGACTGGGCTAGTGGGGGTGGTGAGGGTATTTATAGCACAGTGATTGAAAAGGGAAGATTAATGTGTAAATAGAAAGGACACACGGGCTGGGGGTTGGTCATAGAAAAGAGAAGGTGCTTTTGAGCTCCTGTTCCAAACGCTCCAGGAACGATGAACTAGGGAATGTGAGGAGTCCAGTGGAATGGAGGGGATGGTGTGATCGCCACTGCTTAGTATTTGACAGTTGCATCCAGGAAAGCAGTCAGGGGATTAGTTGAAAGGACCAAAGATTGGTGGTCAGTTGGTTTGGGGGATTTGGGCCATTGACATCTTCACCCAAGAGCAAGGACTTTTTGTCTCCAAAGTCAAATCTAGTGGTGATTGACACAAGTAGAAAATGACATGTGGGGTCTGTTCCCTGCGGCCATGTAGTGCCCTCCAGCTTGACTTTGGCGTCATTGACTCCACTGGATTTGGGCCCCATCAAGTCAGAGGCTCTTGGGGGGTGGGGCCAACCGTGCAGCTGACTCACATTCGTTTGTCATCTGGGATGGGAAAGGCTGGTTTTCTTTTCAAATGCTTGATTGTGCTTATTGAGCTAACAGGCCTTGGTGACTGATGTTGATTTGCCTCAAAGTCTAAGTTCTGAGTTTCCAGACTGTGTAGCAGCCGAGTGTTCCACATACTGTAGCTTTTTTCCCTGGGGGCACATATGGATAGGACATGTTGATGTGGACTCTAAAACTGTAATTTTCTTGTAACTATTTTGGAATGATGCATATTTCTAATGTTTGTTATACTTGTACAGAGTATTGCTGTCGGTTGCTTTTTTTTGTTTGTTTTTTAAGGAAAAAAATGGCCTGAAAAAATTTTTTAAAAAGACTTAACAAATACCAAATATAAAAAATGTCAACACATGATGCTTTTGTTTGTTTCTTTTTTTTCCCCTCCTTACTATATGTCCACACTGTTTCATCTACCAAGCAGTTTACAGGCTGCATTCAACTGGGGCATCCTTAACAAAAACACATTTCCCTTGGTGGTTTTCCACATTGGATTAGTTTGCTAGGGCTGCCATAATAAAGTACAGTAGACTGGGGGCCTTAAACAACAGAAGTTTATTTTTTCACAGTTCTAGAGGCTGGAAGTCCAAGATCAAGGTGTCAGCAGGGTTAGTTTCCTCTGAGGCCTCTCTCCTTGGCTTGTAGACGGCCGTCTTCTCTCTGTCTTCACCTGGTAGTCCCTCTGTGAGTTTCGGTGTCCTAATTTTCTCGTTTTATAAGGACAGCAGTCATATGGGATTACAGCCCACTCTAATGACCTCTTTTACCTTAAATTACTTCTTTAAAGACCCTGTGTCCAAATACAGTCACATTCTGAAGTACTGAGTATTAGGACTTGAACATGAATTTTGGGGAGACATAATTCAGCCCCAAACACACATCCAGGGTGGTTAAGTGGAAAGGAGACTTTGAAGAAGTGAGTGTGCCTCTAAGATGTGGCTGTGTGTGCTCTCAGAGGGTCGGATGCGTGGGTCTGCAGATGGACAGACACCCGCTTGGTGGTGGCAGACATGCCTTAGGTAAGTCCCCATGATTTTTAGAGGGTTTTTTGTTAATGGATTTGGGGAATCCCATTATGTCTTGATGCAAACTCTAGGCAGACTAAGATGATTTTGTTTTGCAATCTCTCTCATTCCCCTTGTCTGAGACTAATTAATTAATCCATTCAACAGCAATGGATTGAGTGCCTACTGTGAACCAGTCACTATACCTCAGTGCCTACTGTGCACCAGCCCTTACCTCGGTGCCTACCCTGCCCCAGCCACCATACCTCAGGGGCTGAGGGTTCAAAGGTGAACAAAACGGACAAAAATCTCTACCTCATGGAGCTTACGTTCTAAGGGGAGCCAGACAAACAACATATGTAAACAAAATAGTATGTTAGATGGTGAAAATTTGGAGAAAAATAGCATTTCACTCCCTGATGCACCAACTCGTCATTTTCACACGATAGGCAGTGGGGTTACACCGTGTCAAGGAGCTCTCCACACAGCCCTGCTTTGGGAGAGAATAAAAAGAGAGAGAGACTGTTAGGACAGCAGCAGGCCGTATTCCTCAGGCCCGTCAGGGAGACAAAGATGAACGCAGAGGAAGTCCTGCCCGTAAGAAGTGGGCAGTCCAGAGGGAGGGGCCGGGGGCATGTGGGAGGCCAATGCAAAATGAACCCTGCAAAATACCAGAGGAGGTTTAAAGGAACAGGTCACAGGGATCCCAGAAGAAGGAAGAGGGGGTGGTATTTGAGCTGAGTCTTAAGCAGAATTTTAGCAGGAGGATAAAAGGAGGGAAGGTTTGGGGCGTGCAAGTGCACGCTTTGCTTGGAGAATGGCGAGTGCATCAAGGTGACAGACTATGAGTGTGCTGGGAGGGGTGAGGTGAGGTGAGGCTGATGACCCTGTAAGGTAAGAGCTCTAGGATTGTGTGCACAGTTGACTGAAACTGTCTCACCTTTAAAACCATGTACCAGGCCTCTGTGTGTGTGTGTGTGTGTGTGTGTGTGTGTGTGCATGTGTGCAGACATTCACATACATACATACATAAACACATATACAGATACATACACACACACACACACACACAGTTTTACCTTCACTGTTTTCTTTGGAAGCCAGCCCTGTGTGGTCTAGTGGTTAAGATTCCACATTCTCACTGCTGAGCCTGGGTTCATTTCCAGTTGGGGAACCACCCCACCTGTCTGTTGGTTGTCATACCGTGGCAGCTGCATGTTGTGATGCTGAAAGTTGTGCCACCAGGATTTCAAATACCAGCGGGGTCACCCATGGTGAACGGGTTTGAGCGGAGCTTCTAGACTAAGACAGACTAGGAAGAAGGACCTGGCCACCTGTTTCTGAAAAAATTGGCCATGAAAACCCTATGAATAGCAGTGGAACATTGTCTGGTATAGCGCAGGAAGATGAGAGAATGGTGCAAAAAGATGGGCGGTCTTTTGCCCATTTTTAAATTGGGTTGGTAGTTTTTTTGTTGTTGAGATGCATGAGTTCTTTATATATTTTGGAGATTAAGCCCTTATCAGATAAAGAAGATGTGGTATACATACACAATGGAATACTACTCAGCCATAAGAAACGATGAAATCCAGCCATTTGTGACAACGTGGATGGACATTGAGGGTATTATGCAAAGTGAAATAAGTTAGAGGGAGAAGGTCAAATACCGTATGATTTCCTTCATTAAGTAGTAGATAATAACGACAATAAACAAACACATAGGGACAGAGATTGGATTGGTGGTTACCAGAGGGGAAGGGGGGAGGGAGGAGGGTGAAAGGGATAATTTGGTACATGGGTGTGGTGATGGGTTGTAATTAGTATTTGGGTGGTGAACATGATGTAATCTATGCAGAAATAGAAGTATAATGATGTACACCTGAAATTTTTACAATGTTATAAACCAATGTTACTGCAATAAACAAAAAATTTAAAAAAATAAAAATTAAAAAATTAAAAGCACTTCCAAATGAAAAAAAAATAAAGATGGGCGGGGTTCTGCTCTGCTGTACACAGGGGTGCTAGGAGTCGGAATCAAATTGACAGCACTAACAAGAAAAATTTTCTTTGGATGGGAACTGCATGGAGGTCACAAGGGTGACCATAATAGGATGGAAGGAAGGGCACCGTCAGACACTTGGCTGGTTAGTGGGAGTAGAGGATGTAATTGACCACACAGAACAGGTTACACTGTAGCACTTCCAGTGGGAGACACATTTCCCTGCCTTTAGGTCACAATAGGTTCTCAGCGGTCACTGATAGTGGGCAGAGCAGGCGGGGTCCTTTCAGGGCTTTCCAGGAGCTTGCCTTGCCTCTCTCTTTCTCCCCTCACTCTCTTTCTTTTTCTCTCTCTTTCTCCCATCCTCCTCACCTCTCCCAGCCATCTGGAGACTACAGCTAAATGTGACCTGCTTGCCAAGCGTAAAATAACTAGTGACAATTCCAGCACATTCCTGAGTTGTTTACTGTGAAAAACTGGGTAAAATAAGGTCAGTCTTCCAGGCATGGCGTCCCTGAGTACGCCCAGGTCTGCCCGAGGTCCGTTGCTGTATATATTCTCTGATCAGGCAAAAAGCACAGATCTGGAGCATTTCACAACTGAATTATTCCAGACACAAATACTCCCCTAGTTGAGGATAGAAAGTAGTTGCTTTTAAAAAGATGCTTCTGGACGTATAGTGGTACGAAGAACGGTGCAGGCCCGAACATTTGGGGTCCTGAGCTTTAGTTCTCCCCCTACCCAAATTGACTGAGTAGAAATCACAGAACCTTTCTACTTTTTTTTTATTGATGTTTTAATAGTTTATAACGTTGTGAAATTTTGGGTTGTACATTTTTGTTTGTCCATCACCATATATATGACTCCCTTCACCCCTTGTGCCCACCCCCTACCCCCATTGCCCCTGGTAACCACAATACAGTTTTCTCCGTCCGTGTGTTGGTTTATATTCCACATATGAGTGAGATCATACAGTGTTTGTCTTTCTCTTTCTGGCTTATTTCATTTAACATAATACCCTCCAGCCCCATCCATGTTGTTGCAAATGGGACTATTTTGTCTTTTTCTATGGCTGAGTAGTATTACGTTGTATATATACCACATCTTCTTGATCCAATCATCAAGCGAGGGGCACTTGAATTGCTTCCACTTCTTGGCTATAGTGAATAATGCTGCAATGAACATAGGGGTGCATAAGCCTCTTTGGATTGTTGATTTCAGGTTCGTTGGATAGATTCCCAGTAGTGGGATAGCAGGATCATAGGGTATTTCTATTTTAAATTCTTTGAGGAATCTCCATACGGTTTTCCATAGAGGCTGCACCAGTTTGCACTCCCACCAGCTGTGTATGAGGGTTCCTGTTTCTCCACATCCTCTCCAACATTTGTTGTTTTTTGTCTTGGTGATTATAGCCATTCTAACGGGCGTGAGGTGATATCTTAGTGTTGTTTTGATTTGCATTTCCCTGATGATTAGTGGTGATGAACATCTTTTCATGTGCCTATTGGCCATCTGTATATCTTCTTTGGAGAAGTGTCTGTTCATTTCCTCTGCCCATTTTTTGATCGGGTTGTTTGTTTTTTGTTAGAACCTTTCTACTTTTGATAAGCATTAGGTGGCAGGGAGCTGAAGTTTGTTTGGAGTGTCAGGAGTGCAGTGTCTGTGGCTCATTGACTACACAGCCCCATGTGCCTGAGCAGAGGTGGGTGCGAGTTAATGTCTTTTTGTTAAAGCTATTAACTTAAAAAGCAAATTCACCTGTTATTTTAGCCTCAAAATGAGTTTATTCAGGAATAGCCAAAAGAATCACAATTTGGGGTGTGCGTTATATGGTGAACCATATGCAAATCTGGAAAACAATGGAGGGGAGCTGCGTTTATAGGGAAAAAGGAGGAGTGGGGAGGATTGTTCTAAATGAAAGTCCACTGGAGGAAAGTAACACTTCAAGGTGGCAATAACTTCTCATTGGCTGGGCTGTTGCTGGGTGGGGAGAGAAATCTTCCTTCGGGACTAACGTAGTTTTACTTCCTGTAAGATGCTGGCCTCTATCTCTTCCTGTTTGATGTAACTGACGATGTGTGATATGGCGTGAGAGCTCCCCCTGGAGGCCTTCCCAGCTCCAATTTAATTAAGGTTTTTAATTAATTTCCACAAAGCTGAGGAAGTTTAGAGACTTGGGTCCCTCAGAGGACATTGTCCCATGGGTGTTTTGAGCCATGATATTATCTGGCCATCACACCTTCAACTGACAGGGGTCCACCCTCATGTCCTGGACCCTACCACTCAGCAGAGAGGGGGCTTCAGGGTGAGTTCAGTAAGAAAAAAGATGACAGGTACATTTCCTGCATATATGAGTGTGGTTATAATTGTGATGCTGTAGCATTGCTGAGACACACAGAATATTGCCTGGGATGTATGAAACCCCAATAAGTGGTAGCTATTCATCTATCAATTTATTTATTTATTTTTCCCACAGGGGAAGACTTGCCCTAAGCTAACATCTGTTGCCAATCTTCCTTCTTTTTCCTTCTTTTCCATCCCAAACTCCAGTACATAGTTGTGTGTAGTTGTAAGTTCTTCTCTGCGAGCCTCCACCACAGCATGGCTACTGACAGACGAGTGGTGTGGTTCTGCACCTGGGAGCTGAACCCTGGCCGCTGAAGTGGAGCCCGTAGAACTTTAACCGCAAGGCCATCAGGGCCGGCTCTCAATTTAAATTTTATTGATCACCTACTATGGGTTGGCCGTGGGCCCCAGATATGTACATTTGTGAACAAAACAGGTGTGATCACTGTCCTCGTGGAATTTAAGGGCCTATGGGAGAGGCAGGACATTAAAAAGGAATTGAACATGTATGTGCCGACACTTTGCAGCTTGGATGAGCAGGCAGCCCCGGAGGAAGCGGGCAGGGAGGGCAGAGTGTGCCACACCCTGAGGCAGCAATGAATCTGGCCCTTTGAAGAAGAGAAGACTGTGGTCTCTGGAGCATAGCTGGTGAGGGAGCTAAGAGCACAATATGAAGCTGGAGGGGTAGTCAGACGTTTGACTGTGTCAGGCTTCATAAGCCATGTTAAAGAGAAGGGACTTTAGTCTACGAGCAGTGGGAGGCCATCGGGGTTTAAAATGGGAGTGTCATGATTGTGCTGTCATTGTAAGGGGAATAGGTGGAAGGAGGGAAGACTAGAAGCAAGGAAGCGTGTTAGAGACTCTGGTTTAGCAATGGTTTTAGAAATAATTGACGGTAACTTGGCAAGGCTGGTGGCAGTGAAGATGGAGGGAGATGGGTGGACTTGAGGTATATGATGAGGGTGGGCTAATGAACTCCCCCTTTCTCTTGTCCTTGACTCAAGACAAGGCTGTCTGATTTGCTTTGGGCTGTGGATGTGGGCAGAAGTGACAGTACCAGTTCTGAACCTAGACCATAAGAAACTTCCCTTGTTTTGTTCACCCTTTTGTACCTCAACCATCGCTATGAAAAGAACTTCCCATGGGTGGCTGCTCCCCCATGAGCCTGGGCCCAGAATGAATATGTGTGGAGCAGAGCTGCTCCAGCCAAGCCCAGCCAGGCTCTCCTTGGAGCAGAGATGCCTGACCCAGCCCTGCCCAGGTTAGCCCGTTCCTAGCTGACCTGCCCGTCCATGAGAATAATTTATTCCATGAGAATCTATGACTTCGGGGTGATTTATTATGTAGCACTTTTGTGGCGATAACTAAAATACTTAGCCTCACAGCTAGTAATTGGTGGAACTGGGATTGAATCAACTCCAAAGCTTAGTTCCTAGTCATTTCTTTTAACAGTAGATGATTTTGTTTGAGAGAGTCAATTTCCTTCTTTCTTTTTTTTTTTTGTGAGGAAGATCAGCCCTGAGCTAACATCCGATGCCAATCCTTCTGTTTTTTTTCTAAGGAAGACTGGCCCTGGGCTAACATCCACGCCCATCTTCCTCTACTTTGTATGGGACGCCGGCACAGCATGGCCTGACAAGCGGTGCATCTGTGTGCGCCTGGGATCTGAACCTGCAAACCCTGGGCCCCCGCAGCGGAGCGCGCGCACTTAACCACCATGCCACAAGGCCGGCCCCAAGACAGTCAATTTCTTGACACAGGCAGTTGTGAACAGAACCTGGAGGTATCTATCACAAGAAAGAAAACAGTCAGGAGTTGCATACACCGCTATTCTAGAGGCCTTCACTGACGATCATGATGTAGTTAGTGCTCCTGGGCGTCCTGCTCAGAGACAACACTTGGGCTGGGGGAACATATCCATAGTCTTCACTCTTCGATTCAGGCCAAAGTTCTCCCAGAGTCCTCTGCATACACTATTGGTTTGGGGGGGCAGGAGGATGCAAGAAACCTTCACATTCCATCGCTGACCTGTTGTCAGCTGTGCACTTTTTAATAAACCAGGCTAAACTGCAAAATGGCTCAGCATTCAAGTGTCTTCTGCCCCTAGCATTTAGTTTGACGAAGACTACCCAGGTACAGCCAAGACACTGAGGCTTCATGGGAGATAAAAATCAAAGGCCATCTGTGCTCTTAGAATGTGTAAAGCTTAAGTGAGAAACGCAATTTATGGAACTATAAGTAGAGAATAATCCCATTAAAAATTAGATAAGTGCAGAAAAGGCAAGAAAGACAACTCCATAACAATGTAACGGTGGGATTATGAATGGCTTTTATTTTTATTTTTACTGGGCTAAATTTTCTAATTTCTCTCGAGGAATGTGGCATACTTCTTAAAAGTAATTAATTAAAACGTTAGCATTTTTTTCTCCTTGACTCAAAAATTGGAACAATATTTTAAAATATGTTTGTCATTTTACAAAGTTCTTTAAAATGAGTGTGAACTCATTTATTTTTTTTTGAGTACCTCCTGTTGCTGGCAGTTTGTTAAAAATGAAAGTTAAGTTTTGGATGTTAGGTTCTCAGCTGTAAAGCTGGAGGGAACAAGGGACCACCTTCTTGCACCTGGCTGCACGTGGGTCTGCCAGGGTCGAGGGCTGGTTGGCATCCAGGCAGCAGAAGGAAAAGGCAGGGAGAATAGAGATTAAGGCACTGCTCCCCAAAGTTCTGACAGCCCTCTCATCCCCTCTGGGATTTCACAATTCCTTTTGGGGCCGGATGTGGAAAATCCCTGGGATCTCTGAGGAAAAACATGAGACCCTAGGCTTTACCCATTACATCCCATCAAAGTCACCTTCCTGCACGCGGGTGAGGCCTTCACACCCAGATGTTGAGCAGCAGTTCGTTGGGAGCAGCAGTATTGAATGTGGCCACCAGATGGCGCCAGAGGCCTGGGCTGAGAAAGCCCAGGTTTGTTAGGCTGTCAGAGGGCGTTGGAGGAAAGTCGGACTGGGAAAGCAACTAGGCTGTTGGGAGGGGATGCTGAAAAATCAACACCAGGGCTAAGGAGGTGCCCTTGCCAGCAATCGATAGCTTTTTTCCTTATAATTTATTATATAATATCTTCAAGTTAAGAAATTTAGGAAATTTAGATAAGAAAAAGAAGGAAAAAAAATCCATTGTGTTCTCCAACTAGATGGCCCCCAATGATACTGCTTCCTGGGCTTCACACCCCCTGTTGTCCCCTCCCACACTGTACCAGGGTTGGGGTGACCAACAGAATACAGCAGAAGTGATAGTATGTTGCTTCTGAGATTAGGTTGTAAAAGACTCGGCAGATTCTCTCTCTCTCTCTCTCTCTCTCTCATGAGCAGCCCTGTGAGAGGCCCACGTGGTGAGAAACGAACCTCTTGCCAACAGCAAAGTGATCTTGGAAGCAGATTCTCCAACCCCAGTCAAGCCTTCAGATGACTGCAGCCTTGGCCAACAGCTTGACTGCAACCTCCTGGAAACCTTGAACCTGAACCACCCGGCTAAGCCCCTCCCAGAGTGCTGTTCCTCAGAAACTGCTTTAGGCTTTGGGGTCAGTTGGATCTGGTTTGTGTCCTAGCTGACCAGCTACTGGCTGTGATACTGCAGACAAGCCACTCCACCTCTTTGGGCCTCTAGTTCTTCTGTAAGATGAGAACAATAATAGCATTTACTCACGCCTTTAAATGAGATAATGTGTGCAACATTCATGATTAACTGCTAACTGCTTTTTTATATAGGCAGAGGCAGAAAGTTTCCTTGGAGTAGATGTCTTTGTTCTGAGAAGTTAATTGAGTGCCCTGATTAATAATGCAGATGTAGTGAGTGTAGGTACTTATCGTTATTATGTCTTTCCTGAGGCAGAGCAAAAAGGCCTCTCCCCTTGGTGTGCACAGTTTTCATACAGAGCAAGAGGCTTTCTGGGAAGGAAAGGGCTGAGACTCCCCAACTTTTGGTCTCTGAGATTTGCAATTAAGGAAACCTATTTTGGTGGTTCAGGGTGACATTGACCGTGATCCATCAGTGTAAAAGAATATTAAAAGCCCCAAAAGGGGGGCTGGCCCTGTGGCTTAGCGGTTAAGTGCGCGCACTCCGCTACTGGCGGCCCGGGTTCGGATCCCGGGCGCGCACCGACGCACCGCTTCTCCGGCCATGCTGAGGCCGCGTCCCACATACAGCAACTAGAAGGATGTGCAACTATGACATACAACTATCTACTGGGGCTTTGGGGAAAAAAAAGGAGGAGGATTGGCAATAGATGTTAGCTCAGGGCCGGTCTCCCTCAGCAAAAAGAGGAGGATTAGCACGGATGTTAGCTCAGGGCTGATCTTCCTCACAACAACAACAACAAAAAGCCCCAAGAGGGAGGCCATCATGAGGGAGAAGGGGACCTGTGTTAGGGATGTAGGTTCAGGACTGGGGTTTGTATGGGAGGCATATGTTGCAGCATGTGTCTGGGGCGAGAAGCCCCTCTGGATCCAGCCATCCTGGACCATTGTGTTTTGGGGGAGCGATAGCTGAGCACGTGAGGGTGAAGGATGAGAACCATGACCTTGGAGTTGTTCTGTGGAGTCTGACTCTGGCATGGCAGGGGTCTAGGCCTGCAGCAGCACTGCAGCAGTGGGCAATAGACCCATGCCCATCAGATTGTGCAGGACCAATGACACAGCAATGACCAAAGACAATGCCTGGTCAGATTTTTCATTCTCTTCCTACATGGCCTTTGGAAGCAGGAATCCAGTGGACTGAGTTCCTCAGAAGTTCTTGGACAATTTGAGGTGGAGATAGGCTCTGGAATTATGTGAGAGATAATAGACTTGTGCTATTAAGGCAGGTATGGTCTCGAGCCATTAGTTGGGTAAATAAAAGATGTGATTTAATTTGTATTTTCCAGATGGTGAAGCAGATTGTAGGAGTTGGGTAAACTAACTGCTGTTGTAACAAACAACACCCAGGTCTCAATGCCTTAATACCTATGTCACAGTTTAATGTTGCTGGCACCATTCAAGGACCTAGGCTGGTATAGGTTTCACCACCTTTAACCCAAACCTCTCAAGCTCATCCAGAGTGTCACCATCCAGCTAGCAGATGAGGAAGACACACTGGAAGACAATGTGTGGGAGGTTTCTGTGGGCGGGGTTTGGAAGTGACATATATCGCTGTCATGTACATTCTGTTGGTAGGAAAATAGCATTTTGCTGTGTGCCCAGGAAGAAGAGGAGAACCGTGGATATTGGTGGGCACTGGTGGTCTGGGCCACATTGGTCAGGCCAATGGATGAAGTGCTTAGCACAGTGCTTGGCACATAGTAGGGATTCCATAAATGGCGTTATCCTCCTCCCTTCCTCCCTTCCAGAGCCACATGTCTGGGGAAGGAGTAGATGGGAAAGAAAAGGCCTCTGTTTTCCTGCATTGGCATGGTGACCCAGCTACTTCTAAATGTCTTGTTTAATGGATCTAACAGGAGTACTGGGAGGTGTTGAGTCCTGATTTTGGTCCACAGTATGGTTACGGGAGGAACCTGCAACTGCGAGCTCTGGCTCATCAGCGACGTGCACCTTTATTGGAGATGTGTTCTTGCAGCCTCCAGTCATGCCTTTAATTACTTGCCTGAAGCTCCTGAGAATCTCAAAGAGGTGAAAGAAATCCTCAGCCAGCTCTGAACAACTCCCAAGGGATGACACTAATTTGCTTCTTTGCAAACTTTTCCTAACTCTTTGCCTCAGCTCCTTGGAGTATAATTAGTTGCCAAAGGCTGTCATCATGCTGTAGAGCCTGGAGTGGGCCCCAGAAAGCAGAGGACTGACTGATCATTGAACTCAGAACAGAGAACTAATTGGCTCTTTTTCTTCCCTTGATGATATTTGTAGCAGCAGAGAACTTTTTCTACTAAATGCGAAGAGGCCAATATCTGGAGGGCTAATGGAAACAACTGAGAATACATGAATTCAATCAACAAGTTACTATTTTTTTACATCTATAGTATTATGTTATGCATACTGTTTTTTGACTTGCTTTTTTTGTTTTTTTTTACTGAACAATACATTTTGGAGTTCTTTCAATATCTGTATATATATCATCAATATCATTTGTATCAGTTAGCTTGGGCTGCCGTAACAAAGTGCCATAGACTGGGTGACTTAAACAACAGAATTTATTCTCATAGTTCTGGAGGCTAGAAGTCCAAGATCAAGGTGTTGGTGGATTTGGTTCTGTAAGGGAGGAAGACAATTCCTCTACCCTCTAGGTCCTTCTGGCTGGCCTAAGAATTAAATTGACATGAGACAGAATAACAGGAGAAAATCAAACAAAGCTTTATAACATGTATACATGGGAGAAACCCAGGAAAACTGAGCAACTCCCCAGATTGGCTGAGGTTGCCACCTTAAATGCCATCTTCAGCTAAAGACAAAGTAGGATGTTGGGGGTGTGGGGAGTTAGTTATGGGAGATTACCAGAAAAAGCACAGTAAACAAGAGTAAGGTTATGTAGATTTAAGTCCTTGCCTTCCGCATTGATAAGAGTTTCTAGAGATAAGGTCATCCCTTTCTTCCTGGTACAGAGAGGGAGATACCTTTACAAATGGAGATTTCTCTTACAAATGTAAATGTCTCTTACAAAGGGTAACTTCCACTTGGTTTTCAGAGCTTTTGCCATGTCTGCAGTTTTTAAAAAAATAACCAGCCCAAAATAATCCTCCTGCCAGAGACACATCTTGAGGTGGCAAATTCTGCTCCCCTACAGTTCCCTGATGAGGGCTCTCCTCATGGCTTGCAGAGGCTGCCTTCTAGCTATGTCCTCACATGGCACAGAGAGAGAGAGGGAGCTCTTTCTCTCTTCCTCTTCTTACAAAGGTGTTAATCCCATCATGAGGACCCCACCCTTATTACCTCATCAAACCCTAATTACCCTCCAAAGGCCCCATCTCCAAATACCATCACATTGGAGATTAGGGCTCCAACACATAAATTTTTGAGGGACACAATGCAGCCCATAGCACCATTCTTTTTTAATTTTTTTATTTCAGTTTCATTGAGGTATAACTGACAAATAAAATTGTAAGATATTTAAAATGTACGTCACGGGGCCGGCCCTGTGGCTTAGCGGTTAAGTGCGCGCACTCCGCTGCTGGTGGCCCAGGTTTGGATTCCGGGCGCGCACCGACGCACCGCTTCTCCGGCCATGCTGAGGCCACGCCCCACATACAGCAACTAGAAGGGTGTGCAGCTATGACATACAACTGTCTACTGGGGCTTTGGGGGGAAAATAAATAAATAAATAAAATCATAAACAAAAAATGTACGTCATGGTGATTTGATACACAAATACATGGTAAAAGGATTCTCCCATCTAGTTAATAGACATATTCATCACCTCACAACCTCACATCCTGATCTTTTTTTTTTGGTGAGAACATTTGAGTCCTCCTCTCTCAGTAAATTTCAATTATACATACAGTGTTATCAGCTATAGTCACCATGTTATACATTGGATATTCAGACCTTATTCATATTATAGCTGAAAGTTTGTACCCTTTTACCAACCTCTCCCTAATTCCTCCAAACCCCAGCCCTGGCAACCACTTTCTATTCTTTGCTTCTATGAGCTTGACTTTTTTTTTTTTTTTTTTTTAAGAACCCACATATAAGTGATACCATGTAGCATTTGTCTTTTTCTGTCTGACTTATCTCACTTAGCATAATACCCTCAAGGTCCACCCATGTTGTCACAGATGGCAGGATTCCCTTCTTTCTCACGACTAAATAATAGTCCATTGTATATTACATCTTCTTTATCCATTCAACCATGGATGGATACTTGGGTTGTTTCTTGTTGGGAAGTCTTTGTTTACTGATTCAATCTCCTTACTATTAATTGATCTGTTTAGATTTTCTATTTCTCTAGGATTCAGTCTTGGTAGGTTGTACATTTCTAGAGATTTATCCATTTCTTATAGATTGTCCAATTTGTCAGCATATAATTGTTCATAGCAGTTTCTTATGATCCTTTGTATTTGTGTGGTATTAGTTGTAATGTCTTCTCTTTCATTTCTGATTTTATTTGAGTCCTCTTTTTTTCTTGGTTAGTCTAGCTAAATGACTTCTCATCAGAAACCATGTAGGCCAAAGGGCAGAGGGATTACATATTTGAAATGCTGAAAAAAAAAAAATAAGCCAAGAATTCTACATCCAGAAACACCTATCCTTAAAAATGAAGACAAAATAAAGACATTCCCAGCTAAAATGAGAGAATTTTATTTGTAGTAGACCTGGTTTACAGGAAATATTAGAGGAAGTTCTTTAGGAACTGATATGATATGGTAACTCAAATCCACATGAAAAAACTCAGGATTATCTGTAAAAGTAATTATGTAGGAAATCATAAAAGATAATGTGAATATATATTTTTCTCTTAACTTACTTAAAAGACAATTACACAAATTAAAAATTATAAAGTTGCATTGTTGGGCTTATAGCTTATAAAGATACGATATATTTTATAATAATAGCACAAAGAAAAGGGGAAGGAAATGCACCTATATTAGAGCAAGAAAATGATACCAGATGGTAGCTTGAATCCATAGGAAGAAATGAAGAGTAGAGGAAATGGTAAATATGTAAGTTAAGATAGAAGATTCTAAAAATATATTTTTGCCCTTTACTTCTCTTTATTTTAGAAAAGATATCCTCTAAAGTTATTCTTTAGAAGATATAAAATTGCATGAAGGAATAATTACAATGCCATATTATTGGATTTGTATATAATAATATATATGACATTAATAGCACAAAAGAGGCAGGAGGGAATGAAGCTATATTGTAGCAAAGCTTCTATATTTTCTGGAATTAACAGTATTAATCTGAAGTAGATTATGATAAATTAAGAAACATATTATAATTCTTAGAGCAATGACTAAATTTAAAAACCTCAAAAACATTAAAAAAATCAACCAAGGGATTAAGTGGTACACTAGTAAATATATATTTCACACAAAAGAAGGTGATAAAGGGGTAACAGAAAAAAAAGGATATGAAACATATCGAAGACATAGAAAAATAGCAGACATAAAGCCAACCATATCAATATTTAGCTAACATTAAATATAAATGGATTAAACATTCCAATCAGAGGCAGAAATTCTCAGACTAGATCAAAAAAACAAGATCCAACTGTATGCTTTCTACCAAAGATACGCTTAAGATTTAAAAACACAGTAAGTTGAAAGTAAAACGATGGAAAAGATATACCATGCAAACAACAACCATAAGAGAGACAGAGTGGCTATATTAATTTCAGACAAAATAAATTTTAAAGAAAGTCTTACTAGACTTAACTAGTCTTACTAGAAACAAAAAGTATTAGTATAGACAGAGAAAGATATTTTATAATGACAAAAGGACAAAATTCATCAGGAAGATCTAACAATTATAAACATCAGTAATAAACATATATGCACCTAAAAACAGAGCTCCAAATACATGAAGCAAAACTGACAGAATCGAAGGAAGAAATAGACAAATTCAACAACAAATCTGGAGACTTCAAAGCCCTACTCTCAATGATGGATAGTACAACTAGACAAAAAGTCATGAAGGACATAGAAGACTAGATAGTACTATCAACTAAGTGAATCACATTGGTATCTTTAAAACACTCCACACAATAGCAACAGTAGAAAACAAATTATTCTGGTCATCATCATGTCACATAATTATGGGCAATGAGATGTAAAGACAAGTCTGGTGGGTCCTTCTGAGCAAGTTTCCTTTCTTGATTCAGATACCGATATTTCCTGCTCATCACTTCCTTCCTCTTTCTATGTGAAATGCTGATGTGATTCTGGAAGTGGAGTAGGATCTTACAATCATGAGGCAACCATGAGGATTGCATTAGTCAAGGATCTGAGAGGAAACAGTACACACTTAGATGAGGTAATTGGGGATAACTTAATAGATAGACTAGTGTAGTAGACTAAATGGAAGCCAGCAAGGAATGGTGAAGGACCCAGGGCTAGCAATAGCTGGGATTCTTTATCACTTCTAGGCCGAAGGAGAAAGGAAGGAGAGAGAGTTGCAGCTGTAGGAGAGGGTTGATTGACAGGAACTGTGGACTTTAGAGCAATGCAGTCACTGCCAACCCACAGGCCTATAGGGAAGGTTGCAGGAGAATAAATACACCAGACTCACTCTCCTCTCGTGGTGATCCCATGCTGGTGCCCACCACATTGGCTAAACTTAACCAGAAACCATAGTGCAGAGGGACCCATTGAAGCAGTCCATGAAGGTCACCTTACAGGACATACAATAAGCTGAATAACAGTGGAAGTGGAGCTGGTGTGCAAACAGAGAATGTTCAGAAAAGTCACTCCTGATGCCTCTCAGTATCTACCCTTGTCCTCATTTTGTATAAAAAGTTTATGTCTGCTGCATAGGTGGTTTAATCATAGTTCCATGGGATGCTGTCAATTCAATCGTTATCCCATCTGAACTCTAAAGTATTAGCTACTACCCTGTTCTTGATATAAGGTAGTGGGAAAAAAGGGAGGCTAGAAGCAATCAGCATAAAACAATTTTGCTCCAGTCCCGGCTTCTGAAGCCAGTTAATAGGCCTAAACAGATATTCATAGCCTACACTGCCCTTAGACATAGGTATGTCGGGCCCCTACTCCAGGCCCTGTGCCTCAGGAAGCCCTGTGCTTTGGAGCACCTTGCTCGAAATTTTTTAAGTCCCCATCTAGCGCTTGAGAGAAAGCAGGGTCAACTTCTTTACTTACCAGGAGAGAAAAAGAAACGAAAACAAAAACAAAAACATTTACTTAGAACGGTTCCGATTTCTTGGGTTTCAGTCATGGGAGGTTATGAAGGTGTCAGGCAGCCAGATACAAATCAAATGCTTTGTCACACCTGTAGTTCAAGATTGAAAATACACATTTTGATTTATTCATATTGTTGTTAAACAAGTTTGGCAAGCCTGCTCAAAAGTTAGAACTCTCTTCTCTCTGAGTCATGCAAAAGGGATTTCAATTATTTTAATATTTGCATATATTTTCTCCTCTTTGATTAGAGACCTGTGTCAAAGGTTGAGTTCCCTAGGAAACACCCCTGAGATTGAGTTAGTGTGTAAAAGCTTATTGGGAAGTGCCCTTAAGATCAACACCTATAAAGGCGTGAAGGAAGCGGAATTGGGCAGAGGGAGAAGTTGAACTATGATGCAGAAACAAAAAAGGTCTTGGATGGTCCCAGAGGGAGCTTTAGAGCTGGATGGCCCTTTAGAGTTGTTCCAAGCTGAGGCAAGAGGCCCCGGCCTTTTTACCACCAAATTGACCAGTCATTGGCTGCAGCCTGCTGGAGGAGGAAGATGTGATATTGGTGCCTCCCTGGGGGAAGGCCAATTTCTTTGGAAGCAGCAACTGTGAGCTCTGAGCAGCCATCACTCCTGGCAGCTGAGGGAATGAGCAGCTTTATCCTGAAGAGGGATCTGGGTTGCTTACAACATCCACTACAAATCCTTTCCTTGTATCAGATATTCCTATAGGGAGCATGTTGTCTTTAATTCTGAGTCCAGGGTAGCTTCTGCTGTAATATCAACAGAAACAATTCCCATCTAAGAACTTTTTAAAGAGAATTATGTGAGAGAAACCCTAAACCTCAAACCAAATTCTTTAAATGAGAGTTGTCTGGAAGTCTGGAGTTGCCAGGTTAATGGTAACAACAATAACTTCCATAAATGCAGCTCCTTACTATTACTAAATGCTTTCACCTCCCCTTCTATCTCATTTGATTCTCTATATAACCCTAGGAAATGATAGGAAAAGTAGCTTTAACCTCATTTTAAAATGAGGAAATAGGCGAGGCAAAGGATAGTGAAATCCACTTTGGCATTTGTTTTTGGTGTCATTCCTTTATTAGGATATGTATGCCTGACGTACCACATCACTGAGACGTTATTGCTCAGAGACAACAGTACTATATGTTAGGAAACAGACTGTGTTTTGGCATCAGATTTCTCTGTACAACCATTTAATCCACTCAGGGCACCTGTAAGGGACTATCTTTTTGCCTAAATTCAAACTACTAGTAATTGGTAGAATAGGCCCTCCAGACTGGGTATTTAGACTTCAAATCCCAGACTCTCTGCTTTATTATAGTATTTCTTTGTGTGATAGGATTTAAGGTATGATACCTGACTTATTCCCAGCACCTCCTTTGGAAACTGGTACAAATGAGGCTGTACCAATCCCATTGAGCTTCACATCAGGGTCTCTCCTGTTTCTACCCAACCACCTCTCAATCCACAGTCTCTTCATGGCATTTTTCACCTCCATGTTTCTCAGCGTATAGATCAGAGGGTTCAACATGGGTGTGATGATAGTGTAAAACACAGCCACCATTTTGTCCTCAGCAAAAGTGGTGGAAGGCCTTAGGTAGACGAAGAGGCAGGGAACAAAAAACAAGATCACCACAGCGACGTGGGAAGCACATGTGGACAGGGCCTTGCGCCTCCCCTCTGATGAGCGGGTCTTGAAGGAAAGCAAGATGACAGTGTAAGAGCCCACAAGAATGACAAAGCAGCTTAGTGAAATCACGCCACTGTTGGCCACCACAATGAGCCCCACCACATACATGTCTGTGCAAGCCAGCTTCAGTAGAGGGTGGATGTCACAGAAGTAGTGGTCAATCAGGTTGGGGCCACAGAAAGGCAGTTGTACAGTGAGGATGGTCCGGATGAAGGAATGCACAAACCCTCCTAACCAACAGGTCACCACCAGTATGGAGCAGACCTTCCAGTCCATGATGGTCGTATAGCACAGAGGCTTACAGATGGCCACGTACCTGTCATAGGCCATCACTGTGAGGATAAAGATCTCTGTGCAGCCAAACAGATGGACACAAAAGAGCTGGACCATACAACCAACAAAAGAGATCCTTTTGACCTGGGCTTGGAAGTCAATAATCAGCTTGGGGGCTGTAACAGAGGAATAGTAGATGTCAACAAAGGATAGGAAGCTAAGAAAGAAGTACATTGGAGAGTTGAGATTTGGGCTCCTTTGGATAGTCATTATAGTGAAAAAATTTCCAGTCATGAGGATCATATAAAAGAGTAAGAACAAAAAGAAGCATAGTTGCTGCACTTGCTCATTTTGGGAAAGACCCGTGAGGATAAATTCAGTAACATTATTTTCCATGGAATCTGGGCAGTTCACAAGAGGAAAACACTGTCTGACTTTACCTATAGGAAAAACATATAAAGGCCAATTAGATTTGGGCACATGGTACTATCACACTATTAGTATTATTTTAAACAATTATTCACAAAATTTCTCACTTAGGGTATTTGTTTGAGTAAAGTCTGTTTCATAAGATTACCAGAGATTGAAAAAGAGGGGAGGGGTAGGGAGAAAGAGAAAGAGAGGGAGAGAGTGGTAGAGAGAGAGAGATAAAGGAAAAATTACAGTTTGATAGGCTTTAAACAGATTTAGGAATGCAGTCTAGGCTCTCCAGTTCAGCATCAGTTGTCTGAAGCAATGTTGCTCCAGAATTTGAATTAAGTCTCTCATTAAATTGAGGCTTCAAGTGATAACCTCCACTCTATTTACTCCAGGATGCTTTCTGCCTATTTTCCAGTTGATGTATGGGATCTAAGTAACCACACACAAACACACACACATTTGTGATCATAAGTATGTAAGTCTTAAAATGTACAACTTTGAGTCAGACCTGGGATATAACTAGCCTTTTATGTGACTCTTTGGCCTCCCAAATTACCAACAGCCTGATTGGTTTTGTCAATTTTAGGTTATACCAGGACTGCATTCTTTGTCACTCCTTATATGTCTAAAAGTTAGGACATGCATAGCCGCTTTACAAAAAGGAACTACCATTTGTAAGATGCTCATGATTTCAGATCCTAGTTAACATTAGTAGTTGTAGGACATGGGGAGAAAATAACTCTCAGCTAGGTTTAGTCTGCCTCTGACAATGACCAGCTGTGAGACCTGGGGCAAGTTGCCTACCGTGATAGAGATGCAGTTTCTTTGGCCATTGGGTTGGACTCTACATGAACACCAAGTTTTCCTCCAGCTTTAACAATATAACTTAAAATTTGGGATGATCTTTTCAATACAATGAATCACTGTCATTGAATGTGGTTTCTTTGTTTCGTTACCTTTGTATTCTTTTGAACCAAAAGACGTGCAAAAGTGGGGACAAGGTGTACGTTCTTTATTTTTGTATTGCCTGAGTACAAATACTGCTTCCATTAGTTTTGCAAGTCTTTTCTTATTTTGTTTTCTTTTGTTGCACAAACCCTTGTGTCCAAGGCTTTGGCAAGTCATTTAAGCTTTTGAGCCTCAGTTTCTTCATTCTTCAAATGGAAATGCTACTGACTTCTTTTGACAATTGTTTTAAGTACCAAACTTAGACCAGTATATAGTAAGTGCTCATTGAATTACGTCTTTTTATTTTCCAACTAGATTCCCAGTACTTAAAATATTTTATCATGAAAAATTTCAAACATATACAAAATGCAGATAATTATATTATAAATTCTCATATAATTATCATTTAGATTAAAAAATGATTAAAGTTTTACTATGTTTGCTTCATCAATCTCTCTTTTTCATTTCTTTTTTTCTTGCCAAAGTATCTTAATACAAATCCCACTCACCATGTCATTTCAACTTCTACTTGCTCTGGTGTCTGTGTCTCTAAAAATAAGGAATCTTCTTACATAAACACAAAGACATGATCACATATAACAAAATTACCAGTAGTTTCCTGCTATTAACCAATTCCTGGTCTGCTGGAGCCAAGTTTTGTTCCCATCTCTCCTTACAGTGCTTGGTTGAGTGCCTGCTAGGTCTGCTTGTTACCGTATGGTAGCTCACTGTGGCTACCGAGCACTTGGAATGTGGGTAGTGAGACTAAGAAACTGATAGCTAATAACTTTATCCACAGTCATGTAGGTGGTCATTGGTGGAACACAGATTCAACCTTGATATAGTCTCTTAGCCTGTACTACATTATACCATATATAAATATATAATTTCTATTGGCCTTTAAAAAATATTGATAATAGCTTTGGGATCCTCTTTACTGTTTTAGGGTCTCTGGGATAGGAATTGCTACTTTAATTAAGCCAAACAAAATTTAATTAACTATAATAGACACCAATACACTTTAATAAGTTATGGAGTCCTGATATCTATGCCCTAGGAAGACCCATTGGCTTTATAATCAATTGGTAATTTCTGGTATAGGATGGGCACAGTCTTAGAAAATGGTTCAGATTGTGGACAGGAATATTCAAACTCTGCCATTTCTCCTGCCAGAGTCTGGGACTCAGTAGGATCCTTTGTCTCACCTTCCCTCCCCCTACTGTCACCTGCCATATGGTGCTGGGACTAAGCATGAATTATTCTACATTCTGGAAGGCAATAGTACCTTTTAACATGTAGTTGAATAAGTAAAAAGGCAAAACCTATTGATGGGGCCTTAGGCTTCACCAAATGCTAAATTCCAATGCCTTAACTAAATACTGAATCACTGAAAAAATTTGTCAGCAGATTTTTCCTGAAAAAGGTGGGTTTGAAAAGTCTGCAGTAGAGGCATTTCATGACCCTTTAGGTATCCTCTGTTTATTTCTATAATATTTAAAATCTTTGTCTTTTAGACTACTTGTGTGTCTCCCCCTATAGAATGTGTGCTACTTAAATGCAGAAACCATTCCTATTTGTATGGATCCCCATCACTTGATCCTGAGCCTAGCAAATACATTAGGACTCAGTCAACTTTGTAGGAGGGAGGGATAGAGGGAGAAAGGAAATAGATTAACTGGTTTATGAATCTTTCTAGATAACCTGGTTTTAGCACTATCCATTGCCTTGCATAGAAAACTTGTTAAAGCACAAACTTTTATTAGATAGAGCTGGATTTTCAACCTCTGGCCCCACCAATTACCAGCTGTGTTGCAGTAACCAAGTAATTTCACCTATTTAATCATTGTCTTCATCTGTGAAATACAGATAACTACTTCCTGCCTCATACAGTTGATGTGAGAATTAAAATAGCTAATGCACATAAAGCTTAGCGTAGTGTCTGGTGCATAGGAAGTTCTTAAGAAATGCTAGTTATTCTTATTTTTATCCTGCGTATCACAAAGATGGGAAACATAAAGCAAGAAAGAAAGATAATGAAAGAGACTCACTTACCTGGAGAGTAGGGAAATCTTCCCATCGTTTCCCCGCTTCTGGGTCCTATGAATCCTCTACCCAGCTATGACCCCTCCGAACACTATTCCTATTCCAATAGTCTTAGATTTCTGTAGGTCAGAGCAGGTATGTTGCTTTGAAAAATAGTCTGTCCCTCATTTATTCCTTAGAATTGCTGCCTGGGTCGCAAAGCTGAGGTTATTTTGAATGCTGAAGCAAAGCGAAGATTCACATTGTTAAGTTGTTGGCAGGGGCTCAGTTAGCAGCAAGGACCGAGGGTAAATACAATAGAAATATGTGACTTTGGGACCATCCCGAAGGTTAACTTGCTCTCTCCCTGAGATCCAGAGCTGTCCTTCAGCTCAGTGTGAATTCGGTCAAGTCCTGGAAAAAGGCTCTTTCAAATCCAAATTTTGTGGCTTGGGAAGGAGAAAGAAAAGCCCCTTGATACCCAGAAGATGCTGTGTTCTCTCTCGCTGTCCTAAGTAATGAGCTCCCATGAGCCTTCTAGGTTGCTTCCTCTGTTAAAAATTCTCCCCAAAGATACAAGTAAGTTTTCCACTGCATTGGTCAAGTGTGGGGGCCCACTTAGGATAGGGCTTTTCAGAATGGATTCCTCTGGTTTTTATGGTTGCTGGATTTCCTGTCTGACATCTATCTTTTAATCTAATGACAATGGATTCCATTGATTAAACGCTTAGTATATGTCCTACATTATTATAAACACTTTATATGCATTCCATGGTTTCTTTTGTTTTGTTTGTAGGGCCTCAGTTGAATTGAATTGAAGCAATCATGATTGCTATATGGAGGATCATTATCATCATTGTTCCATGTGTGATGTACTTCAGTATTAATTAATTAGTTTAATAAATACATACTTGTAAGCTAAAACGTAATCCAAGTGTTAGATATTATGAACAACGTACACCTTCCTGTGTGTGCCTTCCCTAGCCCACCCCACTGCCTATCCTCAAATGCCAACAGATAACTAAATTCTAAACTGTGTGTATTTTACTGTGTTTTAAATTAGAAATTTCCTGAGGTTGAACATTTTTTCATGACTTTCATGCCATTTAGATAGTTTTTTTGTAGGATGTGCCTTTTTTGTGTTCCATTTTTGGGTTACCTATCTTTTCCTATTGATGTGTAGAGGTGCTTTTTATATAATCTGGATTTTATGTAATCTGGCTAAAGGTGCTTCATCATATCTGTATCTATGTCTCTATCTCTATCTCTACATCTGTATCGACTCCTCTCCTAGTTTTGTAGCTTGCTTTTTTTTCTCTTTTAATGGTATTTTTAATGAATAAAAGTTCTTTTTATTTTAATAAAATTTATTGATCTATTCCATTATGTTAATTGTTATGAATTGAATATTTGTGTCCTTCAAAATTCACATGTTGAAATTCTAACCTCCAAGGTGATGGTATTAGGAGGTGGGTCTTTTGGGAGGTGATTAGGTCATAATGGCAGAGCCCTCATGAAAGACCCTAGAAACCTACCTTGTCCCTTCCACCAAGTGAAGACACAGCAAAAGATGCCTTCTGTGAACCAGGGAGTGAGCCCTTAGCAGACACTGAACATGCTGGTGTCTTGTCTTGGACTTCCTATCATCCAGAACCATGAGAAATAAATTTCTGTTGTTTATCATCTACCCAGTCTTTGGTATTTTGTTATAGCAGCCCAAACAGACTAAGACAATAGTACTTTTTGAAGAAATTCTTATACAGTCAACTAATATTTGACAAGGGAACCAAGAATACTCAGCGGAGAAAAGATAGTCTTTTCAATAATGGTGCTGGGATAACTGGATATTCACATGTATAAGAATGAAACTGGACCCATATCTTACACCACTCACAAAAATTGACTCAAAATGGATTTAAGACTTAAATATAAGATGTGAAGCCATGAAAACTCCTAGAAGAAAACACAGGAATAAAGCTCCTTGACATGGGCCTTGGTAATGAATTTTTGGATATGATACCTAAAGCACAAGCAACAAAATAAAAAATAAACAAGTGAGACTACAGCAAACTAAAAAGCTTCCACACAACCAAAGAAACCACCAACAAAGTGAAAAGAAAACTTATGGAATGGGAAAAAATATTTGCAAACCGTATATCTGATAAGGGGTTAATCCAAAATATATAAAGAACTCATACAACTCAAAAGCAGAAAAACCAAATAACTCAATTAAAAAATGGACAGAAGACCTGAGTAGACATTTCTCCAAAAGAAGATATACAAAAGGCCAGCAGGTACATGAAAAGATGTTCGACATCGCTAGTCATTAGAGAAATACAAGCTAAAACCACAATGAGATATCGTTTCACTCCTGTTAGAATGGCCATCATCAAAAAGACAAGAGATAACAAACGCTGGTGTGGATGTGGAGAACTGTTGATGGGATTGTAAACTGGTACAGCCACCCTGGAAAACAGGATGGAGTGTCCTCAAAAACTAAAAATAGAACTACCATATGATCCAGCAATTCCAATTCTGGGAATATATCCAAAGAAAATGAAAACACTAACTGACAAAGATATCTGCATGTTCATAGCGGATTATTTGCAATAGCCAAGACATGGAAACAACCTAAGTGTCCATTGATGGATGAATGGATAAAGAAGTTGTGGTATATATGTACAATGGAATATTCAGCCATAAAAAATCAGGAAATCCTATCATTTGTGACAACATGGATGGGCCTTGAAGGCATTATGCTAAGTGAAATAAGTAAGTCAGACAGAGAAGAACAAATGCTGTATGATCTGCCTTATAAGTGGCATCTAAAAAACCAAACAAAAAGAAACTCATAGACAAAGAGATCAAACTTGTGGTTACCAGAGGCCAAGATTGGGGGGAGACAGAATTGGAGAAATGTGGTCAAAAAGTACAAACTTCCAGATATAAGATAAACAAGTACAGACTTATAATAGTTCATCTTACAATTTTTCAACTTTATTATGGTGAAAAAGCGATATGCATTCAGTAGAAACTGTACTTTGAATTTTGAATTTTGATCTTTCCCCAGGCTAGTGATATTCAGTGCTATACTCTCTTGTGATGCTGGGCAGTGGCAGTGAGCTATAGCTCCCAGTCAACCACTGGATCACAAGAGTAAACAACCGATTCTGTTTTTCACTTTCAGTACAGCATTCAATAAGTTACATGAAATATTTAACACTTTATTACAAAATAGGCTTTGTGTTAGATGATTTCGCCCAACTGTAGGCTAATGGTAAGTCTTCTGAGCATGTTTAATGTAGGCTAGGCTAAGCTATGATGGTTAGATATATTAAATGCATTTTTTTTGGTGAGGAAGATTAGCCCTGAGCTAATATCTGTTGCCAATCCTCCTCTTTTGGCTGAGGAAGATTAGCCCTGGGCTAACATTCATGCTTATCTTTCTCTACTTTATATGTGGGATGCCTGCCACAGCATGGCTTGATAAGCGGTGTGTAGGTCTGCACCCGAGATCTGAACCTGTGAACCCCAGGCCACTGAAGTGGAGCATGCAAACTTAACCACTACGCCACCGGGCTGGCCACTTAAATGCATTTTTTTTTTTTTGTGAGGAAGATCAACCCTGAGCTAACACCCATGCCAATCCTCCTCTTTTTGCTGAGGAAGACTGGCCCTGAGCTAACATCTATGCCCACCTTCCTCCACTTTGTGTGGGACACTGCTACAGCATGGCCTGAGAAGCGGTGCATCGGGGTGTGCCTGGGATCCGAACCTGGGCCGCCAGCAGTGGAGCGTGTGCACTTAACTGCTACGCCACCGGGCTGGCTTCTTAAATGCATTTTTGACCAATGATATTTTCAATTTGTGATGGGTTTATTGGGACATAACCCCATCATAAATCAAGAAAGATCTGTACTAGTGATGTACAAAATGATGATTATAGTTAACACTGCTGTAAGATATATAGGAAAGTTGTTAAGAGTAAATTCTAAGAGTTCTCATCACAAGGAAAAGTGTTTTTTCCTTTCTTTTCTTTTAATTGTATCTATATGAGCAGATGGATACTAGCTGAACCTATTGTGGTAATCATTTCACAATGTATGTAAATCAAACCATCGTGCCGTATGCCTTAAACTTATACAGTGATGTATGTCAATTATTTCTCAATAATTGGAGAAAAAAAAGAAATCTTTCCCTATTCCAAGTTCATAAAGATAGTCTCTTACATTAATAGCTAGATGCTTTATTGTTTTACTTTTCGCATTTACATCTAAAATCCACCTGGAATTAATTTTGGGATATTCTGTGAGGGAATATCCCTATGAAAAAAATTTCATTTTGAACTAACACCATTTATTGAAAAGCCTGTCCTTTATCCATAGCTCTTCTATGCACCTTTGTAATAAATTGAATGTCCACATACGTATGTATCTGCCTCTGGATTTTTACACTACACTATTGGTTTATTTGTCTATCTTTCTATCAATATCTATCTTAATAACTGTAATCTTGTAATAACTCTTTTTTTTTTTTTGGTGAGGAAGATTGGCCCTGAGCTAACATCTGCACCAATCTTCCTCTATTCTGCATGTGGGACACCACCACAGCAAGGCTTGATGAGCAGTGTGTAGGTCCGTGCCCAGGATCTGAAATTTTGAACCCCGGGCCACCAAAGTGGAGTGTGCAAACTTAACCACTACACCACTGGGCTGGCCCCTTGTAGTAACTCTTGATCATCAGTAGTGTAAGTCCACTAACTTTGATCATATTCAAGGGTAGTTTAACTATTTTTGACCTTTTGCATTTTCATGTACTTTAGAGAATATGCTTGTAAATTTACAAAAAGAAATACCTTCTGGGATTTTATTTACAATTGCAATGAATCTATTGATCAAGTTGGGAATACTCAATATTTTAATTAAGCTTAAATCTTAAATGATATATCCCTCAATTTATTTAGGTCTTCTTTAATTTCTCTGAATTCTTTCAAAATGTTTCCTAATTTTCAGTGTTGAGTCTTACACAACTTGAAGATTCATTTCTAGATTTTCTACTTTCTAGATTTGCCTAGGATGTAGAAAACCGGAAATGGTGTTGTTCCTAGCCTATCAACAGAAAAAATCTAGATAAATTACAAATTCTTAAATTTTTTTGAACTTATCAGAGAGTTGAGGTTGCAGAGTAACCAAATATCCTGAAATATAAGGAAACATAGACCCATACAAGCAGAGATGGTACACAAGCACTGGATCACTGTGAGAGTGTTGTAGAAAGAAATACCAAGAGCCACACAACTGGGTAAGAAAAATACAGCTAAATTTTAAGAACAAAATTGTATAAAGGCCAAATGTGGGCTAGCATGAGAGTATAGAATCCCCGAGAGCCATAGACCCAAGGGGACTTCATGCCATAAGGGGATCTTCTCTATAGGGACCTCCACTAGGTGTTCATGAGAAATATTGGGGACAGGGCAGGAGACTAGAGAAAACCTACATTGATGATACAAGCCTGGATGAGGAGAGCAGCTGCCACTGGGGGAAAAGCACATAGCCTGACTCAGACCCTTCTCTCTTACAGAACAAAAGACTTAGGCCTCTGAGGAAGATGCCTGTTTCCCCAGGATACATGTTAAGATCCACTGGGGCAGGGTGAAGGGTAAAAGAAAAGAACATTCTACCACTGAGGAGGAGTAGGAGAAAGGCCTGGACCCAGAATCCTATGCCAATACAATTTAAGGTCTTCTCTGCCTGGGGGATGAATGGTAAAATCTGCCATGCAAGACCCACCAAAGATACAAGTCAATATTTGGCTGTCATAACAAACATGGTAACAGATCACAGATGCTTTAGGTGGGCTCAATAGTAGACTTGACACAGCATAGGAAAGAATAGTGACTTAAAGATAGGTTAATATAAATTAGCAAACTGACATATAATAAACGGAAAAAAGAGCAGGAGAAAACCTGCGGAACAGAGTACCCAGGAACTCGAGGATGATATCAAAAGTCTTGAGAGAGAGAGAGAATGGAGCAAAAGAAATATTTGAAAGGATAATGACTAAGAATTTCCAAAAATAATGAAATAGATCAAACCACAGATCCAAGAATCTCAGGGAACTTGAGCAGGATAAACAACAATAACAACAAAAATAAATGAAAAGTAAAACCACACATTGACTCATCATATTCCACCTGCTGAAAATTAAAGACAATGAGAAAACCTTGAAGGCATCCAGAGAAAAAAGACACATTATATAGAAAAAGAAGATATGTATTACAGCAAACTTCTCATCAGAAACTATACAACCTAGAAGGCACTAGAGATGTCTTTAAAGTATTTAGTAAAGTAAAGCCCATGCCAACCCATAATTTTATGCCAGGGAAAATATTTTTCAAAAATAAAGGTAAAATAAAGATTGTTTTTGACAATCAAAAACTGAGGGAATTCATACCAGCAGACCTACGCTACAGGAAATATTAACATTTTTCAGGCAGAAATAATATGATATCTGGTAGAAACTTGGAGGTACACAAAGAAATGAATAGCACCAGAATTGTTAAAAAAGGGTAAATATAGAGGCTGGCCTGGTGGCTCAGCTGTTATGTTTGCGTTTTCCGCTTCAGCGGCCCAGGGTTCATCTATTCGGATCCTGGGCGTGGACCTACTCACAGCTCATCAAGCTGTGCTGAGGCAGCATCCCACATAAAAGAACTACAGCTCTACAGCTATGATACACAACTACATACTGGAGCTTTGGGGAGAAAAAAGAAAAAAAGGAAGATTGGCAACAGATGTTAGTGCAGGGCCAATCTACCTCAAAAAAAAAAAAAAGAGTAAATATAAAGGACTCTCTTTCTTATTTTAGTTCTCTTAAAGATAAGTAATTGTCTAGGGCAAAATATTGTGGGTTTATAGCATATGTGAAAGTAAATTATATGAAAACAACACAAAAAGTGGGAGGAAGGAATTGGAAGTATACTGTTGCATGGTTCTTAGAATATATGAAGTTGTAAAAAAATATTTAAAGGTAAACTGTGATTAATTAAATATATATATTATTTATCAGAGGGCAACCACTAAAATATTTTAAAAAGAAGTATAAATATTATCAAATAGTGAGGTACAAAGGAACCATAAATATTATGCAATTAATCCAAAATCAGGCAGAAAATGAGGAAAAAAGGAACGAAGACCACATGGAACAAATAGCAAACAACATATAAGATGTTTGAATTAAATCAAACCAATCAATAATTATACTAAATATAAATGGTCTAAGCACACCAATTAAAAATATTCAAATTCTATAAAATAACATTCTCAAATTTATCCTGCCTATAAGAAACCTTTTAAATATGAAGACATGCATAGGTTAAGGCTAAAATTATGAAAAAAAAATACAATAAAGCACTAATCAATGAAAGCTAGAGCAACTATATTGATAACAGACAAAATAGACTTTAGTATAATGAATATTACCAAAGATAAAGAGGGACATTGAATAAGGATACATGGATCAATGTACCAAGAAGACATAATAATCTTAAGATTATTTAACAGCAAAGCCATGAAAATACATGAAAAAACAACTGATTGAACTGACAGTATTTTTATTGATGTTTTCCCAGTCATCTTTTGGTTGGATGAAGCGCATCATGTAGTAGATTCCTCAGAAAGAGTGCTTACGTACAGTATTTACTGAGTTATTGCATGATCAAAAGTTTTCTTTATCGTCTTGTTTATTGAAAGACAGCTTGGCTGGGTATAAAATTCTGGTTTATATTTTCTTAATTTTCTTGACAATGCTGCTACACAGTTGCCTTGCTTTGTATGCTGTTTTTGGGAACTCAAATGCCACTGGAATTCTCTTGCTTTTGTAAGTTATTTCATCATTTTGCCTAGAATTCCTGAGAATTTCTTTCTTTATCTTTAATGTCTAATAGTTTTATTAGAATATGTCTCGGGGGTGATTGTTCTAGGTCAATTTTTCCTGGTATCCAGTGGATCTTTACAATGTGTAGATTTAGGTATTTAAAAATTTTTGGAATATATTTTAGATTATAGTTTTATATTTGGTTCTATTCCATTGTTTTGATTTTATTTTTTCAGGGACATCCCTTATATATATGTTGGGCCTCCTTTGTTTAACTTCCATTTCTACCTCTTTCTCTCTGGCTCTTTTTACTTCTTTTAAATCTCACTTTATTTCCTTTGGTGGATTATGTGATTTACATTCATGTCCTTTATTATTTTATTTTATTTTATTTTTAAAAATTTTTTGTTTATTGCAGTAACATTGGTTTATAACATTGTATAATTTCAGGTGTACATCATTATACTTCTATTTCTGCATAGATTACATCATGTTCACCACCCAAATACTAATTACAACCCATCACCACACACGTGTGCTGAATTATACCTTTCACCCTCCTCCCTCCCCCCTTCCCCTCTGGTAACCACCAATCCAATCTCTGTCTCTGTGTGTTTGTTTATTGTTGTTATTATCTACTACTTAATGAAGGAAATCATACAGTATTTGACCTTCTCCCTCTGACTTATTTCACTTTGCATAATACCCTCAATGTCCATCCATGATGTCACAAATGACTGGATTTCATCGTTTCTTATGGCTGAGTAGTATTCCATTGTGTATATATACCACATCTTCTTTATCCATTCATCCCTTGATGGGCACTTAGGTGGCTTCCAAGTCTTGGCTATTGTGAATAAGGCTGCAATGAACACAGGGGTGCATGTATCTTTACGCATTGGTGTTTTCAAGTTCTTTGGATAAATACCCAGCAGTGGAATAGCTGGATCATATGGTAGTTCTATCCTTGATTTTTTGAGGAATCTCCATACTGTTTTCCATACTGGCTGCACGAGTTTGAACTCCCACCAGCAGTGTATGAGAGTTCCCTTCTCTCCACATCCTCTCCAACACATGTTGTTTCCTGTCTTGTTAATTATAGCCATTCTGACGGGCGAGAAGTGGTATCTCATTGTAGTTTTGATTTGCATTTCCCTGATAGTTAATGATTTTGACCATCTTTTCATGTGCCTGTTGGCCATCTGTATATCTTCTTTGGAGAAATGTCTGTTCAGGTCTTTTGCCCATTTTTTAATTGGGTTGGTAGTTTTTTTGTTGTTGAGATGCATGAGTTCTTTGTATATTTTGGAGATTAAGCCCTTATCAGATGCATGGTTTGCAAATATCTTCTCCCAATTGTTAGGTTGTCTTTTCATTTTGTTAATGGTTTCCTTTGTTGTGCAGAAGCTTTTTAGTTTGATGTAGTCCCATTTGTTTATTTTTTCTATTGTTTCTCTTGCCTGGTCAGACATGGTGCTTGAAAATACGTTGCTAAGACCGATGTCGAAGAGCATACTGCCTATGTTTTCTTCTAGAAGTTTCATAGTTTCAGGTCTTACATTCAAGTCTTTAATCCATTTGGAGTTAATTTTTGTGTATGGTGTAAGGTAAGGGTCTACTTTCATTTTTTTGCATGTGGCTATCCAGTTTTCCCAACCCCATTTGTTGAAGAGACTTTCTTTTCTCCATTGTATGTTCTTGGTTCCTTTGTCAAAGATTAGCTGTCCATAGATGTGTGGGTTTATTTCTGGGCTTTGGATTCTATTCCATTGATCTGTGTGTCTGTTTTTGTGCCAGTACCATGCTGTTTTGGTTACTATAGCTTTGTAGTGTATTTTGAAATCAGGGAGTGTGACACCTCCAGCTTTGTTCTTTTTTCTCAGGATTCCTTTACTTATTCAGGGTCTTTTGTTGTTCCAAATAAATTTTAGGATTCTTTGTTCTATTTCTGTGAAAAATGTTGTTGGAACTTTGATAGGGATTGCATTGAATCTATAGATGGCTTTAGGAAGTATGGACATCTTAACTATGTTAATTCTTCCAATCCAAGACCATGGAATATATTTCCATTTCTTTGTGTCTTCTTCAATTTCTTTCAGCAATGTTTTATAGTTTTTTGTTGCAATTGTAAATGGGATGGTATTCTTAATTTCTCTTTCTGCTACTTTGTTGTTAGTGTATAGAAATGCAACTGATTTTTGTATGTTGATTTTGTTTCCTGCAACTTTACCATATTCGTTTATTACTTCTAAAAGTTTTCTGGTGGATTCCTTAGGGTTTTCTACATATAAAATCAAGTCATCTGCAAATAGTGAGAGTTTCACTTCTTCCTTTCCAATTTGGATCCCTTTTATTTCTTTCTCTTGCCTGATTGTTCTGGCTAGGACTTCCAGTACTATGTTAAATAGGAGTGGTGACAGTGGGCATCCTTGTCTGGTTCCTGTTCTTAGAGGGATAGCTTTCAGTTTTTCACCATTGAGGATGATATTAGCTGCGGGTTTCTCATATATGGTCTTTATTATGTTGAGGTACTTTCCTTCTATCCCCATTTTAAACAGAGTTTTTATCATAAATGGATGCTGTATCTTGTCAAATGCTTTCTCTGCATCTATTGAGATGATCATGTGATTTTTATTCTTCATTTTATTAATGTGGTGTATCACATTGATTGATTTGCCAATGTTAAACCATCCCTGCATACCTGGAATAAATCCCACTTGATCATGGTGTATAATCTTTTTAACATATTGTTGTATGCGATTTGCTAGTCTTTTGTTGAGGATTTTTGCATCGATGTTCATCAGTGATATTGGCCTGTAATTTTCTTTTTTTGTGTTGTCCTTGTCTGGTTTTGGTATCAGGGTAATGTCGGCTTCATAGAATGAGTTAGGGAGCTCCCCCACCTCCTCAATTTTTTGAAAGAGTTTGAGAAGGATAGGTATTAAGTCTTCTTTGAATGTTTGGTAGAATTCACCAGGGAAGCTGTCTGGTCCTGGACTTTTATTTTTGGGGAGGTTTGTGATTACTGTTTCGATCTCCTTACTGGTGATTGGTCTATTCAAATTCTCTACTTCTTCTTGATCCAGTTTTGGAAGGTTGTATGATTCTAAGAATTTATCCATTTCTTCCAGATTGTCGAATTGGTTGGCATATAGCTTTTCATAGTATTCTCTTATAATCTTTTGTATTTCTGAGGTGTCTGTTGTAATTTCTCCTCTTTCATTTCCGATTTTACTTATATGTGCCTTCTCTCTTTTTTTCTTGGTGAGTCTAGCTAAAGGTTTGTCAATTTTGTTTATCTTTTCAAAGAACCAGCTCTTGGTTTTATTAATTTTTTGTATTCTTTTTTGGTCTCTATTTCATTTATTTCTGCTCTGATTTTTATTATTTCCCTTCTTCTACTGATTTGGGGCTTTGTTTGTTCTTCTTTTTCCAGTTCCTTTAGGTGCATGGTTAGATTGTTTTTTTGAGATTTTTCTTATTTGTTGAGATAGGCCTGTATTGCTATAAACTTCCCTCTTAGAACTGCTTTTGCTGTATCCCATAAATTCTGGCATGTCGTATTTTCATTTTCATTTGTCTCTAGGTATTTTTTGATTTCTTTGATTTCTTCGTTGACCCAGTCGTTGTTCAGTAGCATTTTGTTTAATCTCCACATATTTGCGGCTTTTCTGATTTTCTTCCTATAGTTGATTTCTAGTTTCATACCGTTGTGGTCAGAAAAGATGCTTGGTATTATTTCAATCTTCTTAAATTTATGGAGACTTGTTTTGTAGCCTAATATGTGATCAATCTTGGAGAATGTTCCATGTGCATTTGAAAAGAACGTGTATTCTTTGGTTTTTGGATGGAATGCTCTGTATATATCTACTAGGTCCATCTGTTCTAAGGTGTCGTTTAAGGCCAATCTTTCCTTATTGATCTTCTGTTTGGATGATCTATCTGTTGGTGTAAGTGGAGTGTTAAAGTCCCTTACTATTATTGTGTTACTGTCTATTTCTGTTTTTATGTCTGTTAATAATTGCTTTATATATTTAGGTGCACCTACATTGGGTGCGTAGATATTTACAAGTGTTATATCATCTTGTTGGATTGTTCCCTTGATCATTATGTAATGCCCTTCTTTGTCTCGTTTTACAGTTTTTGTTTTAAAGTCTATTTTGTCTGATATGAGTACTGCTACCCCAGCTTTCTTTTCATTGCCATTCGCGTGGAGTATCTTTTTCCATCCCTCCACTTTCAGTTTGTGAGTGTCTTTAGGTCTGAAGTGTGTTTCTTGTATGCAGCATATATATGGGTCTTGTTTTTTTATCCAGTCAGCCACCCTATGCCTTTTAATTGGAGCATTTAGTCCATTGACGTTTAAAGTAGCTATTGATAAGTATGTACTTACTGCCATTTTTAAACTTTTTTTTTTTCTCAGTGTTTTTGTAGTCCTTCTCTGTTCCTTTCTTCTTCTATACAGAATTGATGGTCACTTTAGTTTGACCTCTATCTGAAAGCTGTACTCTTTAACTCCCCTCCTCCCTCATGTTTTTGATATCATATCTAACCTCTTTGTTGTGCATTTGTATCCATTACGTTCTAATCATGGAAATAGATAATTTTTCCTATTTGTGGTCTTCTCTTTTCCCCTTAAATCAGTCCCTTTAACATTTCTTGTAGCACTGGTTTCTTGGTGACAAACTCCTTTAATTTTTGCTTGTCTGGGAAATTTTTGATCTCTCTTTCCATTTTGAAGGAGCTGGGTAGAGTATTCTTGGCTGTAAGATTTTTCCTTTTAGCACTTAAATATATAGTGCCACTCTCTTCTAGCCTGTAAGGTTTCTGCTGAGAAGTCAGCTGATAGCCTTATGGGGTTTCCTTTGTATGTAACTTGACATTCTCTTGTGGCTTTTAGGATTCTCTCTTTATCTTTAATTCTGGACATTTTGAATATGATGTGTCTTGGTGTGGGCCTCTTTGGTTTTATCTTGTTTGGGGCTCTCTGTGATTCCTGTATCTGAATGTTTGTTTCCTTCCTTAGGTTAGGGAAGTTTTCATCTATTATTTCGTGAAATAGATTCTCTGCCCCTTTGTCGCGCTCCTCTCCTTCCGGGACACCTATAACACGGATGTTAGTGCACTTGATGGTATCCCAGATGTCCCTTAGACTGTCCTCACTCTTTTTAATTCTTTTCTCTTTTACTTGTTCAGCTTGGGTAATTTCTTCTAGTCTTTCGTCCAGCTCACAGATCTGTTCTTCTGTATCCTCTACTCTGCTTTTGAGTCCCTCTAGTGAATTTTTCATTTCCAGTATTGTATTCTTCATTTCTGATTGGTTCTTTTTTATATCTTCCATTTCTTTGTGGACATTCTCACTGAGTTCATCTATTCTTCTCCCCAGATCAGTGAGCAGCCTTAACACTCTTAGTTTGAACTCTCTGTCGGGTAGGTTGCTCATTTCTGTTTCACTTAGTTCCTTTTCTGGGGTTTTGTCCTGTTCCCTTACTTGGAATGTATTCCTTTGCCTCCTCATTTTGCCTCTTTCTCTGTGCTTGTGACCTTGTATTAGGTAGGTCAGCTACGTCTCCTGCTCTTGGATAGGTGACCTTATGTAAGTGATGCCTTAGGAAGCCTGCCATGTGCTTCTCTCAGTTCTCAACGTTCCAGGGGTGACCCCTATGTGGGCTACGTGTGTCCTTCTGTTGTGGCCTGTTTGCTCTCCCTGTAGGCGCCCAGGGAGGCCGAGTTATGCTCCTGGCCAGCTGTTGTAATGCTCAGCTGCTGGTAGTTGTTGTGGGCCCTTCAGTCTCTTTATCAGGTGTGGGGAGCCCCAGCACAGTTGGCTTCAAGTTCTAATACCACATTTGTGTCGCTGTATTTCTTTTAAGTGAGTAGGCCCCCACTGTGGCAGGTTGTTAGGCTCAGGGCCTTACAATTGCTATAAGTCTCCAGCCTTTAGGTCTCTTGTCAGCTCTCTGAGAATTGCAGCTGTGTGGGGCTGGCCTCAGGCACAGGAGCACCCAATTATTTCAGGCCTTGGAAGGTGGGGCAAACCCCCTATGTGGGTCTTTGAGAAGCACAAGTCTTCTGCAGCTGACTAGCCCTACTGCCCACAGGTCCACACACACAGTCAACACAGTCCTGCCCCCGTGTGCATGCCCCGACCTCCTGAAGCAGACCCAGTCTCTCCACGGCGGGAGCCCCACACACTCCACCACTGCCCCACACTCTCCACCCGCTCCTTGTGCCCACCCTGCCCCACTGAAGTTGGCACAGTTTCCATGCTGCAGAGAATCCAGTCACCAATCTATGCAGGCCCACAAATTGCCTGAGGGCTTGTTGTTGGGCGGGACCAGTCTCTAGGGTGGGCTGCCTGCCCTGGCTGAGCTGGATTAAATCGGTGCTCCAGCGGGTGGGGCAGACCCTGGGCTAGCACGCCCCAGCGAGAACTCCAATGGCATCTGTGTCATCACGCCCACACCAGGTCACAACAATGGCTGCCGCCCATGTCCCAGTCCCTGGAGAGGTCTCACCTCTCACCGAGATGCACACAGGGCCTATTAGGTGAGTCTCTTTTCACCAAAGCACTGTGCACCTTTCTTTCTGGTGATTTTAGGTTGCTTTCTGAAACGGGTTAGTTTGCACATGGGCCCTTTAAGAGCTGGTTTTAATATCTTTGTGAACCAGCTTTTCTGGGGGTACTCCCCGATGTTTTAGTAGCAGGCACAGTCAGATATTCTGCCACTCGTCTGGTTTGTGCTGGGTCCACAAAATGCCCACAGTCGGGGCTCTTCCGGCTCAGGGCCCCACGCCTCCAGGGAGGCTGCGCACCTGTGCGCTGCTCCTGGGCGGCCATGAGCCGCTGCGGCTTGTGAAGGCGGCGTTCTTCCTCTCCAGAAGGGAGTCTCCGCCTCCTCCACCTCAGCTAGGATTGTCCGGCCATTGCAAAAGTTCCTCCCATCCAGCTTTCAGTTCTGTCCCAGGGGCCATCCTTCCACGAGCAGTTGCAAATTGGCTGTGTCCGCGGGAGGAGGTGAGTTCAGAGTCTGCCTACGCCGCCATCTTGACTTCTCTCCTCTCCTTTATTATTTTAATTTGAATATTATCTCTTTGATACTTTAATTTTCACTACCGACATGATTTTGTATTTTTATTTTTTCTTGATCTTAATTAACTCTCATTTCATCCCTTCCTAATTTTGAAAATCCGTTTCTGTTGTTTTTTCATTTTTAATTCAGTGTTTTATTTTCATATCCATAAAAGTTTGAGTATATTTAATTCAGCATTGAGTACTATGTTGCAGATTGCTTTAGCTTTGTGGTTATGTTTTTAATGAAGAATTTTCAGCATTATCACCAGTAGAAGTACTCTGATTCACATTTTCAGATTTTTTCACAGTTTTGTTTGAATATAGTTTTTTTTTTTTTAAATTTCTATTCATTCTGTAGACACAGTTTTAAGTGTGAAAGTGATATAGTTCCTTCTCCTTTAGTCTCATTTCCACACTGTAGGCAGGAAGAGGAAGGAAGCGAGAAGAGTAAAGGATGAAGAACAAGGTGCTGACTGGGCACACCAATTAACTATGACCTCTCTAAAAAACTCTCCAAAAGCTTCACCCATTACCTTTGCTTACATTTCATTGGCCAGACTAGGATCATATGGCCATGTCTAGTTGCTAGGGATTCTGGGAAGATGACTATTTTCCTCTGGATAGGAAAAGAAAGGAGTAAAGACCATAAAGGTATTAGCAGCATCTGCCACCAAAGAGGAAGAAATATTTTTATCAGACATTTCTTTGTTTTGTAAAAGAAATAATGGTAATTATTTTCAGTGCTACTTATTAGATTTTAATTTAGTGCCCCTTCTCTTATAAAATTTGACTAAGACCTACATGTTAACTGGGTAGTAGTCCAACTACCCAATTTAAAAATCCTAATTAACATTTATGGAACACTTAATATGTATCAAGCATTGTGTCAGATGAACATTTTCACACAAGTTATTTCACTCCACACTCTAACAATCCTGAAATTGTGTACTGTTATCCTCATTTAACAGATAAGAAAGCTGAGACTAAAAGCTGTTAAGTAAACTGTCTAAAGTAATAAAGCTACCAAGTTGTGGAAACAGAATCTGAAAGCATTTTTTCCTGATGCAATATTTCCATTATGCTATGTTTTCTTTCAAAACTAAACATTTTTTGAAGGTCACTTTTAGTCATGACAATATATCTTCACTAGCATGTCAGTGCTTTTAATTTGTTTCAGAAGTTCCCTTTCCTCCTGGGTACAAAAGCTATCCCATACGGCATCTGTGATATTTCCCCAAGAATTGGCATCTACCTTTCAATATGTAATTAAAGTTAGAGAATGTTGCAGCTCAGAGAATTCATGAGACTATTGTGGTTGATATTTGTACCAGTCTGCAATTGCCAGAAACAGGTACGGGTGGAAAGAAATGGTCAGTGTTATGACCTCATAATGAAGAATCCTGTGAAATTTTAAATTATGTTTCCTTCTGAGTTTGCACAGGATAGTCTCCAAATCTGGAATTTAAGTTTATGATATCTCTGGGAGTCACAATTTTCTCTGTTTCCTTTCCTTTCCAAGGGCAGTTTTTCTTTAACTTAGTAGAGAGTGTTTCCTGAATATTTAGAAACAATCTATTATTTTTTAAAAAGATAAATTTTGTAATATAAATATTATAGATATTTTAGAAACATTTGGAAGCTACCAATAATAAAGAAAAACTTCTAAACACACTTATAATATAACTCCTAGAGATAAACACTAACACTGTTTCTGAGTACATTACTTGTGTTTAAATACATCTTCACTGTTGGACTTCAGCATTTTCATTCCCTGGTCTCACTTTTGTCAAAATATTTTTTGGGAAGTATAGATAGGATAGCTATAAACCCAACCATTGGGTAACCTTGCATAAATAAGTAGCTTCTTTCAGACTCAGACTGTCAATTCTAAGATGAAAATAATAATATTGTACCAGTCAGGACTCTTTATGATTCAACTGACAGAAAGTTCTATTCCATGTATTTTAAAAAACAATAGAATTTATTATCTCATGTAACTGAAAAATCCAGAGGCAAGGTAGGCTCCAGGTGAGACTTGATGCAGTGGCTCAGATGTTACCACTACCTGGTTTATTTCCTACTTGACACTCTTCTCTTTGTGATGCTGACTGCTTTTCTAGGTCTCACAGCGTGGCCCTCAGTAAGCTCATGATTCCTCTTTGTCACAAAGTGGCTGCTGCAGTTCTAGACCATACAGGCTTACTCAAAACTACTTAAAGCAAATGTTCCCCTCTCTTCTGATATGTTCTACCTAAGATAGAGTGTGCTTCTTACCTGTGAGTCCCTCAGACGCCTTCCTGTCTCCCTGACTGGGTTACTTTATATCCCTTAACCAATTTTGTGGCCAAGGAGTGGTTTATGTAGATCTGCTAAAGCCAATCAAGATCTATCTCTAGGTGATCAACATCATCCAAATTACTTGGCTGGGATGGGGGTGGTGTGGTTTCTGCAAAGCAATATATGGGTAGTTTTGACAAAAATAGAGGAAAATAGATGCTATGGAGGAAACAAAAAATGCTCAATAAGAAAATTTGCCTTGCAGGGTTGCTGTGACTATTAGAGACAATGGTTGCAAAATGTCTGCTATAGTGCCTGGCACATAGTTGGTACTCAATAAACGGCAATTATCGTTACTGTGATCATCATCGTTATCATCATCATCACTTATGGGGTGTTTAAGGCATCAGAGTCTAAGTGATCTTGAAGCATAGAATGTTAGAGTAAGAAGGAACATGAAAGATAATCTAGTCTCATTCTGTCATTTTGTGTCTGTAGAACTGCAGACTGTAGAGGTGAAGGGACTTGCCTAAAGTCACCCAGCTGGCGCCCCTTCCCCTGGACCTGTTCTCTCTTTCCTTCTCCCTTCAATCTCATGCTCCCATAGTGACTCATAAAATTGGGGAAAAAACACTCCCAATGTCATGTCTTTGGCTTCCCTCTCTCAGAGCATAAATACTAGATGTTTGTAATTTCTCAAAGTTCTCTAACTAAATTAACTTAAACACATTTTGAACCTTTTCTTAAGTCACAGTTTCTTGGCAAAGTTTCACACTGGAGACATGAAATTCCGTGGGGAATTTGGTCCCTTGATCACAGCGTGCAGTTCCGTTTATTTTAAATAATTCAAACTTCTTGATATTGAAAAACAATCCTTGGTCTTCTAGTGAGTGAGTGGGTTTTCTAAACTAAAAAACAAGATCTAAAACTCAATTGTCAGCTGTTTTCTGTAGCTACTTTTCTGTTTCTAAGTAGCTGATCTAAAGATCGGCCATAGGACTGATTTCCTGAATCCTTCCCTTTGTAATTTATCCACATCACCATAGGCTGCTCATTTTCTAACAGATCACAGGACACAGGGAATTTTGCTGTGTGGAAGCAAGACTGACACTGTTAACTGGCAATAATGATCAGAAAATCAAAATCACTAGAAAGGAATCCTAGTATCATGGAAACAGTGCCTCAGCAACTTGACCAATAATGAACTATGTGACTTGGAGAAGTCAACTAAACTCTCTGGCCCTTCGTTGCTTCCTCTGTAAACTAAGGAGATTGGAATAGTGGTCTACAAATTTCCTTTCAGCTCTAAAGCTTCCTCTGTTTCACCTGGTGCCTTAGCTGAGATGAAGTGGCTTAGCCCACTGGGGGCCTTTGATGCAGAGGAAGGAGCCCAATGGAAGAGTTTTGTTGTGAAGAGAGCCTCCTGTGTTCCAGGGCACACCACTTCAGTTTCCCCAGCCCAGGACATCCCTTTGAGAGATGAGCTCTTGCAACAGAGGAAGAAATTTTCCTGGGCCTAAGAAAAGCTTCAAGTTCCACTCTTTGCTCTAAAACTGAACATTTCCCAAACAAGGTAGGTAATGCCATACCTAGAGGATTTCTCAGGTTGACTGAATGTGAGAGGTTCCAAATCACTGTGTGAGCTAGGGTGAGTCACTTTTCCTCCCTGGGCCTCAGTTTCTGCCTCTGTAAATAGGAAAGGGCTGAACAGAATGTGTTCTGAAGTTCTTTTTGGCATTCACAGTCTGGGATTCCATGAAGTACCACTTGGGGGTCCAGAGTGTGTTGGGGGTCCAGAGTGAGTCATGGGAATGAGGTCTGTGTGATGTGACTTCCAGCTCATAGCAATAGGTCTTCCAGGCTTTCTATCACTTTATTATTTTGTCCTTGTCAGATTTCTCTCATTGGGGCTGTATGTCAGAGAATAAAATTCTACCTAGTTAGGGTTCAGATGATTATTTACCTATCCAGGCTTTTACATGTAATCCATGGATTACCTTGTGATCCATGATTCTAGGATGAGAGTTTTATTTGGGCAAGTTCTGAAGGGAAGAGGAGGTAGTTTGTTATCAACTAAGGGACTGTCTGTTGAGCAACGGGGAAAGAGAAAGCAGAAAGAAATGTAAATAAATACCAGGAAGTTTGAGTTAATAATAGCTACTATTTATTGAGAGCTTCCTATTAGCCAGGCAACCCTGTTAAATGCTTTACATAGTTTATCTCACATCTAATTCTTGCAACAACAATTCAGATGTGAATTGTTACCCTATTCTAAGAAAATAAGAAAACCTGTTCACAAGGACACACGACATGTGGGTGGTCGAGCTAAGAGTTGGCTGCCAACTGCAGTGCTCGCTCTCTTAACCACCGCTCTAGACCAATCCCTGAGGACAGTGAAAGGCAGCTCAACTAGCTGTCCTTGTTTTATTTTCTTCAGTCCTTCACAGGTCCATGAAACTGGAACTATCCCCTCCACTAAAAGGCAGGTCACTTGCCCTTCTGAGATTCATCACCTCCCTCTCTCACAATGATCCCACAAAATCATCTGATCTAATTGTCTTAAATTCCCCTGATGGATTTTTGTTTTTCAAAATACATATCATGTGGTCCTAAATGGTAATCTTCTCAACAATAAGACTCAGATATAATATGTGTGTGTATATTTGTGTGTGTATAAGAGATTTGGCCTTTTAAGAGAGAATTTGACAATTAAGTCCAAGTAATCACAGTAAGCAATAAAAATCTGTATAATAAAGTGTAACAAATTGCATGGTTTTAATTATTGGTAGTAGAGAATTTCTTCATTTTTTAATTCAACTCAATGAACATTTACTGAGCACTTACTATGTATCTAGTTCTGAAGATTCAGACATGAATAAACTCAGCAAGCGAGACACATACAGAAGTAATAATTATAACAAAATTTGCTAAATACTCCAGTAGAAAAAAGTAAAAAACATGGAAGAATTGTTGGCTGGAGTGGAGTGATGAGTGGTATTTGATCTGAGTATTAAAACAAGAATAAATGTTAATTAGAAAGTCAAGATGTACATACCAAGTACAGGGAACATCATATGCAGAGAGCAAGTTTGAGGAAATGATATAAACTTCAGAATGGCTGGAATATAGGCTCCAGGGGGAGTGATGGCAAGTGAGGCTAGAAAGATGAACAAGCTCCAGTTCTCATATGCCATGCTAATACTGTTAGCTTAATCTTGTGGGCAATGAGAAACCATTGATAGATTTTGAGTCAATGCGTAACTTGTTCAGATTTGCATTTTATAAGTGTAATGATAATAAGAATAAGAGCTTGAAATTATTGAGGGCTTGCTATGAGCTGAATACTACGTGCCTTACTGCATTTAACAGAAAGATCTCTGAAATGAATTTCCAGCGCTGAGAGCCGAGATAAATGAACTAGTGTTGAAGTAACCAGGGAAGGTTCCCTAGACAATGGACATCACAGAGTGAGTAGGACTTGTAAAGGGAGCAAAGAGAGGCAAGCTCACCAGGTAATGGGAAAAATAAAAGGGATGCTCTTGTGGTGTGTACCAACATGTACCCATGAGAAGGTGAGGAGACCTCTGAATGTAACAATCATATGTGTTTAGTGGTCAGTAACATTGATTTGAAGGAGTATGGGGAAGTACTTTAGAAGGTTCTAAAAGTCAGGTGAAGGAATTTAGGCCTAATTTCCAGGCAACAGGGAGACAGTGGTGGTTTCTGAATGACCCAAGCTGAGAGAGACTCAGGAAGAATTGTAACTTCAGTGTGCAGAATAAAGTGAGGGATGAAGACTCAAGACGTCTGGAGACAGATGGAGCACATAAAGGCTGTGGTAGTCCTCACGTGAGCTTATATCCTGCCTGAAGATGGAGGCTGCAGGGAGACAGAGGAAGAACTGGTAAAACTCTCAGGATGTGGGGATTGTGTAAACATGGGAAATGCAGGAGAGGCATGAGTTAGAGGCAACTCCAAGCTTTCAAGCCTGAGGGCGGGGGAGAATGGTGGTGCTGCTGTAAGACCCAGGTGTGAAGAGGGGTCTGTCAGTCACCCCTGCCAGGAGATAATGACAGATTCCATAGCTCAGGCTCACCAGCTGCAGCTCTCATCCCTGTGCAAATCCCTGTCGAGGGGTGGAGGAAGAAAGGGAGATCCCCAGGTCTCACACTCTGCTCAGTATCCCACATAGCTTCCTCGTCTCTCATGTTCTAGAGATGATAGCATTGAAACATTCCCAATAACTTGGAGTTTCCTGGAATGCTCCTGCTATTCACAGAGGAGGCAGAATAGAGAATTTGGACAAGTTTTGTATCAACCATGGGTGTTGATGTCATTTCGCTCAGGCGTGGGACTGGCTCACCCCTTTCTCCTCTGGCTGAGGCATGGTGGCTTTCCCTCCCTTTCCAGATAAGTGTGGGTTTCAGCTTTAGTTCAATCACTCACAAGCTGTGTTTGTTTGGGCAAGTTACTTATCCTCGCTGAGTCACAGTTTCCTCATCTATCAATTAGCTACCTTAAAGTGGTACAGGGAGAATTAAATGAGGGGATGACCGTAAAGTGCTTACCACAGTCCAGCACACAATGGATACTGAAAAAAGGGCAGCAGTGTCTGCTGTTGTGGTAGTTGGGATGACAATGAAAATGGTGAACATCAGGTAACCACATACTTTAGTGTCCTTCAGGTCACTAGACTATTGCACAGACTCTTTGGGTTGTTTTTGATGCCTTCCTTGTTTCCATTCCTCTGCACCAGTAAGGGAGCTTCATCTTGCTTCCTCTCTCTTGTTCAGTTGTTCTTCCTGGGTACCCTTATTTTATGCTGTGCAATCCCCCATTTCTCCTCCAGTTTCAGCCAGGTAACTTACTGAGGATTTTCTCAGCATATATATATATATATATATATATATATATATATATATATATATATATTTTTTTTTTTTTTTTGTGAGGAAGATCAGCCCTGAGCTAACATCCATGCCAATCCTCCTCTTTTTGCTGAGGAAGACCGGCTCTGAGCTAACATCTATTGCCAATCCTCCTCCTTTTTTTTCCCCAAAGCCTCAGTAGACAGTCGTATGTCATAGTTGCACATCCCTCTAGTTGCTGTATGTGGGACATGGCCTCAGCATGGCCGGAGAAGCGGTGCGTCAGTGCGCGCCCAGGATCCGAACCCGGGCGGCCAGTAGCGGAGCGCACGCACTTAACCGCTAAGCCACGGGACCGGCCCTCTCTCAGCATATTTTCACCTTGTGTATGTCTTCAAATTCTCACAATGAGAAAAACTGGCGAGGGGAGGTATTTAATCCATTTCAGTGTGGAAGCCTAAGCAGAAGAAGGAAAAATAAGAGGAATAAGAGATACTTCAAGTAATTTTAAAAGCAGAGAAAATCTTGAGAGTTTTCTCTGCCTCGTTTTATAAGTGTGCTGTTTGATTGCATGAAGTTTGATCTTCCTGAGTGAAAGCCATCTTTCCTTCTTCCTTCACGTGCCTGAATCACCTAGGCATATAGTAGGTGCTTAATAAAACATTTGGCCAAAGAACTGAATTGAAATAAATCCTAACCTGCTGCTAACAAAAATGTTTGCCAATGGTGGGAAAACTGGAAGACAGAAACAAACTAACTAGTGAATCCCCATATATTATGCTTGAATTATTGTTTGGTATTGAGCTATATTCTCAACAACTTCCAAATGTCCACTTTGGTCCCAGGTGTCAAAATTTTCTCAAAATGTTTGTAAAATTTCATGAAGCTGTGGGATTGGGTGAAACCACAAGGCTTGAAAGAATTCAGAAACTTATATAGTTCATGAAAGAAAAATATTGAAGACACTCTTTAGATAGGGAGAAAATATTAATGAGATCGACATTTCTGGGGAATAAATGCAGGAAACAAGGGATTCAGGAATGGAAGTTCACTTGAGAATCTATAACACAAAGGCATGATGAAACAACACTGAGATTGGGAGAATTGTTAGTAATTAACATAGATGGTTATTAATGCTGAAAATGTTGATTAGTTTTTCAGTGTGGTATACTTGAAACAATATACTAGTTGGAATAAAATTATCAGGTTCTTGTTCTGGATTCACTTCTTACTGGGTGGCTTGACTAATTCATTCCTCTGAGCCTCAGTTTTCTCACTTGGGATATGAGAATCACAGAGTTTTTGTGAGGTAGACCGAATAGTGTCTTATATAGAGTGGGCTATGAGCAGTGAATGGATAGACATTTGCTTTATTAACAAACAAAGAAACAAATAAACTGGTGAGATGTTAAGTGTGAAAGGGTTCCATCAACAGGCTAGTGCTAAATAAACATGAAGGATTGGTGTTATGATTGTGTTTGTTTTGTCACAGGGCTCTTCTCTGAGATCCAGCTTCTTCAAATGAAATCCATGGCCAGTACAAGTAATGTGAGTGAGTTAATTTTCACTGGCCTTTTCCAGCATCCGGGGGTGCAGAGAGTGTGTTTTGTGGTGTTTCTTCCCATGTACCTGACCACGGTGGTGGGCAATGGCCTCATCGTTGTGACGGTCAGTGTCAGTAAGAGTCTGCAGTCCCCCATGTACTTCTTCCTGAGCCACCTGTCCCTGGTGGAGATCAGTTACTCTTCCACTGTTGTCCCTAAATTAATCACAGACTTACTCACCAAGATTAAAACCATCTCCCTGGAGGGCTGTGTGGCTCAGATATTCTTCTTCCACTTCTTTGGGGTCACTGAGATCCTTTTGCTTGTGGTGATGGCCTATGACCGCTATGTGGCCATCTGCAAGCCTCTTCATTATATGAACATTATGAGCCACCAACTATGTCACGTACTGGTAGCTGGTTCCTGGCTTGGGGGCTTTATTCACTCCATAATTCAGATTCTCATCACCATCCAGTTGCCCTTCTGTGGTCCCAGTGTGATTGACCACTACTTCTGTGATCTCCAGCCATTATTCAAGCTTGCCTGCACTGACACCTTTGTGGAGGGCATTATTGTGTTGGCCAACAGTGGCTTAATTGCTCTGTGCTCCTTCCTCATCTTGGTGGCCTCCTATATTATCATCCTGGTCAATTTGAGGAACCATTCTGCAGAGGGGAGGCGCAAAGCCCTCTCCACTTGTGCCTCTCATATCACAGTGGTCATCTTGTTCTTTGGACCTGCCATCTTCCTCTATATGCGACCCTCTTCTACTTTCACTGAGGACAAACTGGTGGCTGTGTTCTACACGGTCATCACCCCCATGCTGAACCCCATCATCTACACACTCAGAAATGCAGAGATGAAAATCGCCATGAGGAGGCTGTGGGGCAAAAATGAGAACTCAGAGATGGAGTGAAAATGAGAAAGTGATTAAAAAAATGTATGTCTGATTATTCTCTGTTCTTGAAATGGATTTTGATTTTAGTGAGACATTCATGCATGGCAGAAACAAATATAAAGACTTAATGTTACTGCTGCTGTGATTCTCCTTAGTAACTGAAGACTCCCCGGTAATTTGTTATTATGTTTATGTAATGTTCCAAGGCCAGAGGTCAGATTTGCTTCATGATATCCAACAATATCATGGTATTAGGCAATGTGAAGACTCAAACTTAGTGCAAATGCAAAGGAGAACATCTTGACAAATGTTTTGTAGGTGATTCATTTCTTCTTCTCACCACCATCCATCCTTCCCTTTTCCTTCTTCCTTTTCTCCTTCCTGTTTCTCTCTTTGTTCAACCTCCCTCATGATAACAAACTATATCTCATTAAAAAAGGAAACCAAACAGAGGAGTTATTACGGAATATTTGGGAAGAAGGGTACCAATCTGATCTTCTCTTCCAATGTGGGCAGTGTCTTCGAAAACTGTGTCTAGGAATTTTTCTCTTCTGGTTGTTTCTTGGCATCTTGTACCATAGACTATTTGACTACAAATATCGGAAAAATCCCTGGAACAATTTCAGTTCTTGTCATATGTTGGCACAAAAGATAATCCTTCCATCTCCGTGGGCCCTTTCACAATGTCTAGCATCCATAAATTAAAAAAAAATATCAAAATAACATAGATTATAGCTAACAATAGGAAAAGATCAAGTCAAACATTTTAACAAAAAGGAGATCAGTTTCAGACTAATCAGATGTAAAAATAACACAGAATGTACAAAATGCTTTTTAGGCCTAATTTGAAGAATGAAGGGGAGGAAAATACCGTCCATGCATATTTCTACTCCAGACTTCTGTCCTTTATTCTCAGTGACCATGCCAACTCCGTATCTTTTCATGTCTATTAGTGTTTCTTGGTGAAGTGTGATGAGGCAGTCTGTGTCTATGACATTGTTTCAGTGCTCAGAATCTCTACCTCAACTCGCCGCCTCATATCATCGTGAACAAGTTAGAGAATATTGAAAAATTTGCCTGCTGACTTTGGAATTACACAGACTGGCTTTGCATTTGTGCTCTGTCCTTCCACCTCTCCTGCTGAGGGATGGAGCATCATAGGTGTGCTACAGGCTTTAAGGCCTTTTCCCTTTCTCCTTAGGTGCTGATTGAGCATGTAGGTGAATAGTGGTTTTAAAGGCACCAGGAAATCTCCCCCACTTCCCTTTAGTGTCCCCTCTAATTATGGCCATGGATGGCCATCATTAATCCCTAAGAAAATACCACTTCTGCCTGGAATGACTTTATCACCCTTTTCCATATGGCAAAATCCTATACATCCTTTAAGACCTAGGTTAAAATCATCTGTCTTATGAAGCTTTCTTTGACCCCCCTCCTCCTTGGGTTGAATTTGTGTCTCCTGTCCGTGGTTACTTTTACGTACTTTTATCATTGCCCTTATCAGTTTGATTTTATTATTTTATATGTGTTTCTCTCTCACTAGACTGTAAGCTCTCAAGTGTGGGACTATCCACTACTCTTCCTCTTCATTGCAGCTCTAAATATTATGCACATAGCTGGTGCTTCATACGTGCTTGTTGAATAAACAACATTTCAGGACCATGGACAATCCTTTCTAGATCCGTTCTTACTGATTCTTTCTGAACTTTCATGGTGAGGATCACATCTCTTCCTGTTAAAATTTGGAGAACTCAGTCTCTGAAATTCATCACACTGTTCCAATTGCCTCTCAGCCACAACCCAAGATACAAGCTACTTAACTTTTCTGAGACCCTGTTGCATAAATACAATAAGATTAACAATAGTATGGGCTTCATAAGATTATTCTGAATATTAAATAAGATAATATACATGTAAAAGTTTTAAAAAAGAATATGGTAGAGAGTTGTGCCATGGACTCAATCAATATCACTGTCATTGTTATTATCATTACTGCTGGTCATTAGTTTTCTTTTGCATGATGATGACCGCATGTCTGTCCATGCATAAGTCTTCTTTTAGTCCTTTTGAGCTACTCAAGATAGGCTTTGATTGCACTCCAATAGGCTTTTGAGCATTTGATGGCAGTTCAGTCTTTTTGTTTTGAGGTTTCTTTGGGCTAAATATTCACTGTTGTTTAATTGCTCTTGAGTGGAGCACACAGTACCTGGCGCATTGTAGGTGCTCAATAAATATTTGTTAAATAGGTGTTGACTGTAACACAGCCTCCTCATTATTTTTTATGCTGAATATACTTATATTTTTGTCAAGGTATATTTTAAGGCATTTGGTCCAGGACTAAACTCAGTGGAGCTACCCTTCCTTTCTCTGGATGCCTTGCTTATATTGTAGGAGCTAGGACTTCAGGATCCAGGCTGTGATGGGAGCCCCTTACCCATGTGCACGTTTGGTTTCCTCACTGAGAGCTACGGAAAGCACATCATCAATGAACTCCGAGTCACTGGATACTGCATGGCCAGATAACATCTACCCTAACTGCATTGTCAAAGCTCTCAGGGATCACCTCACCTACTGAGGGTGGGGACTTGGTGGGTCTATTGAGAGCTAATTACTCCCTTTGATCTGGTCTCACTGGAAAAACACAGGAACAAAAGGAAAGCATTTTTTCCATTGTTTTAAGAGATGTAGAATATTGTAACATTTTAAAAATGCCTACTGAATTCACAGAAGTAGTAACAGTCTAATTATGCCACTTACCATTGGAGACCATGTAGTTAGTTCTCAATTGTTGATTCGGTCACAGCATTAAACAAATGTATTTTTTTAGACAATAAATATAACAATCTCATTAAAGAAAAATTGGTAGCATGCTACAAACTACTTTGCGTATACAGTTTTGTATTTTTTCCAGTGTGTTATTTGTATCCTTTTAGGTACAAGTTTTATTGCATATAACAGAAAAAAAAAGGCAACTTATGAGATAGAACTACAAAAGTACAAAGGTGGAAAGTCCAGCACTGTTGTGGGGGTCCAACAATATCATTAGAAATCCAGACTCTGCCATCTTCAGCCTGTAGCTGCAACCTCATGACCTGAAAGGGTTGCTGGTGCTCCATACTGGTGCTGTCCAGTAGAACTTTATGCCGTGCTGGAGATGTTCTGTCTGTGCTGTCCAATAGGGTAGTGGCTACTGAGCAGTTGAAATGTGGCTAATGAGATCCAGGAACTGAATTTTAAATTTTATTTAATTTTAATATGTTTAAATTTAAATTCTACACGTGGCTAGTAGATGCCATATTGGACAACACAGCTCTAGCATTTCGTTTATGTTCCAAGAGGCAGAAAAGGGGAAGGAAGGAGGATAAACTGTTCACTTTCCCTTTTTGGAGATTTTCCAGAAGTGCCACACAGCAATTTTGCTTTCCTCTTATTTGATTGAAATTAATTACCCTGTCACCCTTAATTGAAAGGGAGCCTGGAAACTGTAATATTTTATTCTGTGTAGAATTGTGTTTAGCTAAAATCAGGTTTCTGTTCTGTTCCTAAAGAGGAAGGGGAGAATGGATGTAAGGATTGTCATATATTCTCAGGCACTCTATTACATACCAATTTCCTGAGTGATTAAAAATTTTCGTAAAAGTTGTTAGTGATTGCTTGGTAATATCACAGAGTCCAATTGTAGCATAATTTACTTACTCATTCACCCATTTCAAGGCTTTTAGATCCATTTAATAATTTATTCCACAAGACAATGTGTATGTACTATGTAGCAGGCATTATTCTAAGTGCTAGGGACACACAGTGGCACATGGGACAGAGAAGGTCCCTGCCTACTCTAGGTAAACATTCTGTTATCTGAAGCTGCTGAGGTCTAGATCAGCATTGCCAATAGAAAATTCTGTGATGACAGTGATATAAGAAAATTTTTATGTATTGAAGTACGTGGGGAAGCCATTCTGGTTTGAACTTGATTTGGCCTGAATTTTATTTGAACCGAAGAAGCTTGACTTGTAGCCTAACATTGTACATCTGCTTTAAAGAATGTACTCTTTTGAAGATAAGAATTAATGCTTTCCTTCTTATAACACCAACACTCTTTGAAGATGTCTCCCTTCCCAAGATGCCAGGATCATGTTGACCCACTGTGTATGTGCTAATCTGTAACTAACATCTTCTTGAAGCCTTACAGGAATGTACGCTTGTCATGCTTGATGTATTTATGTTTGTTTTGAAATGGTGTATAAGTACTAAAAATTGCTTTTCTCTGGAGCACTTTCTTCCCTTGTGACTGCTGTGACTCTCAGGCTATAGTCCTCAGTTTGGCTCAAATAGAACTCTCTTCTTTCTTTTTTGCGATAGAACGATTATTGATTATTTCTGTCAACAATGGAAATGTTCAAATCTATGCTAATACACGGTAGTCCTTAGCCATGTGGTTAATTAGTACTTGAAATATGTCTAGCATGACTGAGGAATTGAATTTTTAATTTTATTGAACTTAAATTTAAATAGCTACATATGGCTGGTGACTACCACATTGGATAGCCCAGGTCTACAACACTGCAGTGTTTACTTCTGCTGCAAACTTGCAGCTATTTCCCTGGATCAGGGGCAAGATTGCTCCTGTCCAGCAGTACCCTATAGGACTGTGGCTGACTACTTTTAAATCTCATCTCTCACTAACCAGTTCTAACTGTATTGCAGTTATAGTTATTTTTATACAATTGTTTTTACTTTTTTTTTTTTGTGAGGAAGATCGGCTCTGAGCTAACATCTGCCAATCCTCTTCTTTTTGCTGAGGAAGACTGGCCCTGGGCCAACATCCATGCCCATCTTCCTCTATGCCACACGGGATGCCACCACAGCATGGCCTGACAAGCGGTGCATAGGTGTGCACCCAGGATCCGAACTGGCGAACACTAGGCCACCGCAGTGGAGCATGAGCAACTAACCGCTTGCGCCACTGGGCCAGCCCCCAATTGCTTTTACTTTTAACTAGACCATAATTGATTTACATACCACAATTACAATGTTAGAGAATCTGACTTTGACTATATTTACATTTCTCAATGAGTTTTACACATTCATACATTTTTACAATGTTAATTAGTAAAATGGTAATTCATTTCAGCTTGTAGAATGTCCCTTAGCATTTATTGTAAGACATCTCTAGTAGTGATGAACTCTTTCAGTTTTTGTTCATTCTGGAAAGTCTTCATGTCTCCTTTATTTTGAAGGACAGCTTTGCTGGGTACAGCATTTCTGGTTGACAGGTTTTTTTATTTTATTTCAATTTATTAGAATATACTATCCATTAGCTCCTGGTCAGGTGTGGCTTCAGGCTGAACTCTCCAATTAAATGATGCCACTGGCTGTACTTTGTGTTTAGGTGGGGCCTCAGGCTGTTCTTTGAACTTGGGTGGGGCTAGAGATTGTGCTTCATGGTTATGTGAGGTCACTGTCTGGTTGGATGGGGTTGCAAGCTATGATTTGTGATTGAGTAAGGTCACTGGCTGGGTTCCTGCCTGGTCAAGGCTAAAGTCTGTGACTAGCAATCAGGTAGGCCTATATGCTGGGCTCCACTGCTGGGTGGGGTTGTAGGCTGGGCTCCATGGTTCAGTGGTACTGTAGGCCAAGCTCTGAGGCTGCTCAAGGTTACTCTTCATACTGGTTATGCAGGGCCAGAGGCTATACTCAACAGTTGGGCAGGGCTGCTGGCTTGGCTCCCTGCCTGGGCAGGCCATAGGATGTGCTCCATGGCTGCCAGGTGTCTATTGCCATGCTTCCCAGAGGAGCAGGATTGGGGGCTATGATCATTAGTTGGGTGGGACTGTGAATTTTCTCCTCTGCCTTGGTGGGCCAAAGGATGTGCTCCATGGCTACTGGCTGTCTGTGGCTTTACTTCCCAGAGCAATGACTGGAGACTATGCTGTGCAGTTGGGCAAGACTAGAATTTGCTTACCTGCCCAGGAAGGGTCATAGAATGGGCTCCCCAGTTGGTTTGGCCCAGTGGCTGGGGATCTGAATTGTGCAGAACTGCCAACTGAACTCCCTGGCCAGACAGGGCCACTGGCTTGGCTCTGCAGATGGGCAGAGCCACTGGCTGGGATCTCTGCTCGGGAGCCACTGCAAGCAGGAACTTGGTCCTCCAAGATCTGAATGCTGGTTGCTGTAAGCCCCACCTCTCTTATCTGTCTCTATGTGATCCCCAGTGGTTGAGCTATGCAAGTTCACACAGTGATTCCCATGAGGTGAGACCTGACTGGGCCTTCTGGGAAGTGTCTCACAAAACAGAAGAAGCTGGATATCCACCTTGGGTTCTCTTTTTCTCACTGGAGAAATTGTAGGCCTAGGGGGGCCCTCTCAGTGCAGTGCTGTGTTCGTTTGGGGATGGGGGGGGATGCAGTCAAAATTAAACTGCTCATTTTACCCTTCTAAAGCAGTGTTTCTTGGTCTCTGTTGTCCAGGGAGGGATGTTTCAGCCTCACCTTTGGGTTCTGAGATTTACACAATGGTGTCTTGTCCATGGATAGTTACTAGTTGGTCTTGTGAGGGGGACTGAATTAGGAATAACCTATGTTGCCATATTGATGGACTCTATTGGGAATTTTGAAAGGCAACTTCACTTAAAATGTCCAAAACAGAATTCTTATTATTCTCTGCTATTCTTGTTCTCCCAGTCATTCGTTCCTCAGTAAATGGCAACTCTGGTTTGATTGCTCAAGTCTGTTTTTTATATATATATATAATACTATTATTAATAATTAATAAAATAATAAATTATATAATTAATATAACATTAATAATAATTAATAATTTACATATTTGTATGTAATATATATTATATATTAATATATGTTAAATTAAGGTATAATTGACATAACACTATGTTAGTTTAGTTTCAGGTGTACAACCTAAGATTTGATATTTGTATATTTTGCAAAATGGTCACCACAATAAGTCCAGTTAACATCCATCACAGTGGTCACCATGCTGTACATTACATCCTCCAGACTTATTCATTTTATAACTGGAAATTTGTACCTTTTGACCCCCTTCACCCGTATTGCCCATTCCTCACCCCATGCCTTAGGCAGCCAGCAATCTCTTCTCTGTATCCTTGAGCTTGGTTTTTTGTTTTGTTCTGTTTTATTTTTAGTTCCACATGTAACTGAGATCATATGGTATTTATCTTCTGTCTGACTTATTTTACTTTGATTGCTCGTCTAAAACCTTAGTGATATCCTTGATTCTTCTAATTTTTTCTCTTTTCTCAATCAAAACATCAGTCACCTTCAAAATTTATCCAGAATCTGACCACTTCCTAAAACCTTTGTTCCTACCATCCTGTCCTAAGTCACATCATCTGTCTCTCTCTCTTTTTTTTTTTTTGCTGAGAAAGATTCACCCTGAGCTAATATCTGCTGCCAATCCTCCTCTTTTTCACTTGAGGAAGATTAACCCTGAGCTAACATCTGTTCCAATCTTCCTCTATTTTTTTTTTTGTCTGTGGGACACCACCACAGCATGGCTGGTGAGTGGAGTAGGTCCATGCCTGGGATCTGAACCTGTGAACCTGGGCTGCCAGAGCAGAACATGTGGAACTGTAACCACTCAGCCATGGGGCTGGGCCCCACATCATCTCTTGATGGATTATGTGATGTTCTCCTAACTGGTTTCCTTACAGGTCTCACTTCCCCTTCCTTATTCTCAAGAGAATACACAGAGATCTTGACAAGAGTTCTCTTTACTACCTTGTATAAAATAATACCCAGCAGCTTTCGCTATCATCGTTAACCTGTTTTATTTGTATTCAAGGACTTATTACTGTTTGACTTGCATATCAAATTTTGTGTGTTTATTCTCTTTTTCTACTTATATTGCCTGGTTGAGGATATGAAGGAAGAAACCTCCCTGAGTTAAGGACTTTGTTTTTTCACTACTGAGTCACCAACACCTAGAACAGTGCTTGGCATAATAGGATTCAACCCCATTTCTTCAATGAATGTGTGAATGAATGGATAGATGAATTATATCTCTTTCTGAGAAAGTTCTCACTATATTACATTATTATTACTGATATCATTATTGGTGGAGAGGCTGAGGCACAGGGAGATTAAATGACTTACACATGAATCCATGAGCGTCAGATGGAGGGTGCAATGGAGATAGTCTGGCCCAACTCTGTCATTTTATATGGAAGTGGGAACAGGGTAGGGTGAGGAGTGGGGAGGTGAAATACATGGCCTAAGTTAGATGGTTAATCAATTACTGAACCAGAGCTAGTGCCCAGGTGTTCTGGCTTCCTGTCCAGTCCTCTTTTTCTTCTCTATTCATTCTGTTTTTCATTCTCAGTAGTCAAGTGTGGAAAAAAGTTCCCTTTATGTTTTTCCTTCAATTTTCTTCTCTTACTACCTCATTATTGGGTGCAAAAACTTTATAGAAATCTCACTAAACTAATTGAGACAGATTTTAAACTTTTCCTAAGTCATAGTTTAATTGACAAAGTTCCACCCTAGAGAAAGGAAATTCCATGGGGAAGTTGTTCCCTTGATTATAGTGTGTGGGTTAATTTATTTTAAATAGTTCAAGGATCTAAGCGTTTAATCAGAACCCTTGGACTTTCAGTGGGTGGGCTGGTTTTCTACATCAAAATAAAGACCTTAAAAATCAACCCAGCTCAACATCCCCTAAATTTTCCTTTTTTTGGTAATTCATCTTAGCCATCATCTACTTCTTTTTCTAAGAGTTTCCAGGAACATTGGTAATTTGTTGTTGGTGATTCAAAGTCTGATCCTTTAATCGAGTAGTAACTACCACCCATCAGAAAACAGCCTTGTGTTATTGATAGAGCACACATTTCTGGGTTAGTAACCTGGGAAATATCTATTGTGTGGCCTGGGAATCCAATTAACTTCTCAGCCTCTGTCACCTCATCTATAAACAGAGGAGGTCAGAGTAAAAGTTCTCTAAATCTTTTCAGCACCACTCTTAACTGAGTGTGACCTGAACTTTACTCATTGGGGGCCTTCAACGAAAACTCAGCTGTGTGGGTAATATTAGGCAAGAGACCTTGCTTGTCCAGGGACCAGGATTCCCAGAGAGGAATCCAATGCTCCATCCCTCCCAGTTTTCCCAAACCAGATCATCTCCTTGAGTAATAATCTATTCCAGCAGAGTGGCTAACTAACTTCATGCCGAATTGGAGGCACTTAGGTGCATTTGAGATCCATTTAACCCAATTCCTTGTTCCAAGGCAGAACAAAACCACACCAGATATTCTGAACTAAAGGTAGGTGATTTGACTGGAAGTAAGGTGCAAAGTCTCTAAGCAGCCATAGGGCATTGGGCAAGTCAGTTACTCTCTTCGAGCCACAAGTGTTCATTCGTAAAATGAGTTGGTTGGATTTGAAGATTTTTTGCAGGGTAATGAATTAAATTTATTTATTTTTTGTTGTGGCAAAATTATACAAAATGTGATGAATTTAAAGTCCTTTACAATTTGGGGATTCTTTGAGATACCATTTGGGAATGTGGCAGCACATGATTCACTCTGCCATCGGTCACATCGGCACGTCAAGCTCTCTCTTATACTTCCTCTGGCCATTGCCTGCATCTATCATTATGCTTTGGTCTAAAGTCCAGCAGGTTACCTGATGGAGAGTCTATGTGCTCAAATTCTGATTTAGACTTTTACATGCTGGTCACCTTTTCTTTCCATGCTTCTAGATGAGGCAACATTGTGGGGAGAGAAGAGGTATTTCTTACCATCTAAGTGGGAGGGAATGGTGGGAATCATTGACGGCAGGTAGCAGACAGAGGAATAAATACAGAAAAGGTAGAGATGCCAGAAAAGGAAAATGTGGTCTTCAAAAAGGAAGACTATCAGATATTCCTTCTCAGGAATGAAGGCTGGAAAAACTGGACCCTTCCTTATTCCTCTCTTATCTCTGAGTGATCTCTCATATTGGTCCTAGGATATTTTGCTTAGTTTCTCTAATGGATCAAAAAAAAAAAAACAAAGAGTTCAGATTCATTAAGAAACATTTGTTTGTGTTGGTGAATAAATATACCTTGGACTTCTAACAAAAGGGCATATTTAATTTTAACTCTTCACTTATATGTTATATACCTAGAAATTGTATAGGGCAGTGGTTAAAAAGCATACGATCTGTGTTTATGCTGCTTGGATTGAAATCCTGACTCCACTGTTCTGTAACCTTAGGCCTGTTAATTCACTTAACTGTGCTTCTTTTTACTCATATTTAAAAAAAGGGGTGATAATAATAGTACCCACATCACAAATTTGTTCCTAAAATTGAATGAATTAATGTATATAGAGCACCTGTAAAGGGTGTAGCACATGGTTCTATTGAAATACTAGCTATATTATCAACCAAAATGAAATTAATAATAATGAATTAAGAAAAATATTAAACAGATAATTTTGAGTACTAGGATAGCATATTTCTTAGTAGAATATATGGACACAGAATTACAATTGTAAAGAATCTGTTAATTGCTAAAAAATAAGTATGATAAAGTATCGTAGGAGTACAAAGGAGAGAATACAGTATTCCTACAGTAGTGACAATCTTCATGCAATCTAGAAAGAAGGAATACTAAGCAGAGAGAAGGGAGAAAAGACACCCTTGGTTAGGAAATAGCTGTATAACATTCATTTAGGGAATGCAAATAAGGGTGGAAAGATAGGCAATGGCCAGTTCAGGAAGGACCTACTTAGAATATTGGAATTTATGCTGTGGGCAATGAGGAGGTGTTGATAGATTTTAGGTAGAGAAGTAACTTGATCAGATTTACATTTAAGGGAAATCATCAAAGTATTTACAATGCTCAGAGAAGACAAGATTCATATGGGTTGGAGTATTAAAGACAAGCTTCATTGAACACATAAGACTGGAATTGGGCTTGGAAGGCGAGTGGGGTTGAAGGGACAGGAGAGGGCATTTCTGGTGAAGGGAGGCTTGTGGCGGGAATGAGCAGGGTGGGCTTGTGGGATGGGGAGAGGGCCCTGAGTTGAACAGAGGTGAGGTGAATTTTAGTGGATAAGAGGGTGATTGTTGAGGTGGCTCAGTCTGCGATGGTCTTTAAAAGTGAGTCAGAAGAGTTCAGATTTTTCCCTGGTTATTCCCACACAATGGAGGATCTGAGGAAAGAAGGGTCAGGAAACAATTTTCTGGCTTCATATGCAGGATGGATGAGGTGGGAGCACCTGGAGACTAAGGTGCTTTGGTCATCTAGGCATCAACTGACAGCGTGTGAGAAAGTGGTGGCAGCAAGAATGGAGAGAAAGTGCCCACAGAAGAGAGGGTTTAAATGTAAAATTAATGGGATGTGGTGATGACTGGGTGTGGGAATGAATGGCGATGTGGGTTGTATATGACATCTAAGCTAAGGCCTGGGCAGCTTTGAGGGTGATGGGGGCTTCAGAGTATATTCCAAGTCACACTTGCCTGTAGGTGTCTTACTACTCCACAGCCTTGTCTCATCAGCTACAACCTAATCTCTGTCTAAATCTTTTCCTTGAGTTCATGAGAGAAGATGTGGTAAAAGGAGATTCTTGAGTTTCACAGAATTATCTTCTAACCATTCAGCTGCTTGATTTTTCAAGTTACTGAGATGGTGCCAGATATTCCTAATGACTGTGGGTGCCTGGTGCCTACATCACTGCTCCCATAGGAAAGGGCACCATGATATGAGGAATTTGGTAATATTGCTTGTGTTAGGTCATGGGTATTTAATGTAATTTCTCTGCTGCATCCACCTTCCTGGAAACTAGCTCTTAGATATGCAGTTTCCTTTTGCTTCCGTGGAGGGCTGATCTTTTCTTTTATTTTCTGCAGATGAACTTTAAATTATGTAAATTACAAAGAAATGTTCCATTGTATTTTGATTGAGGTTGCATAAATTTGTAGATATATTTAGGAAGAGTTGAAATTTTCATTGTGTTAAATTTTATAATTTAAGCATGATTTTGTAAGAATTGTTTTTTGGTAGATATAAGTATGGTTTCCCCCTTATACATGTATTTTCTCACGTTCCCTTAGTAGTTTTATGGTTTTCTCTGCATAACTGTATCACATTTTTAAGTGCTTTTTATTTAAAAAACTTCTTGGCTATTGTAGAAGGAATATTTTTCAGTTGGGTTTCCTAACTGGTAATGTATTTTGAACTTTCTTATTGTTGCTAGTGGTCTTCAGTTCATTTATTTATTTTTTCCTAGGTTTATATCTTAGGAGTTTTTGCTTGCAAGAAACACAAACACATCAACAGGCTTAAGCAAAGAGGAGAATTGATTTGAGGAATAAAGCGACTTTCTCTGGTACCCAAGTACACAAGGGACTGCACGAGGGATTGAAAAGTCAAGGATCCAGGGTACTGTCTACATCTCTGAGATGCCATGGTCTCTTTCTCTACTATTTTTCTTGCTTCAGAATACTAGTTTCTTGATTATTTTTAGGTTGAGTAATTTATTTAATCTTAAAATTTTTTTTCTTTAATAAAAATTGTATCTATTTAGTATTTACAGCTTGATGTTTTGATATACATATACATAATAAAATGATTACTACAGGTGAGCTAATTAACATATTCATCTCCTCATATAATTACCTTTTTTTTTTTGGTAAGAACACCTGTGCTCTGCTATCTTAGGAAACTTCAAACTTCAGTGTGTGTCCTCCCTGAAGAATTCTGACACATGCAACCTTGTTTTCATCTGTTCATATCAGTGACTTTTGTTTTCTTTGTTGATTCTGATCCTTGCAGTTCAGGTGCATTTTTACTTCTTTGAAATTATATTTCTTGAAAATTTCAGTATGAAATCAGAGATAGAGAGTAAAGCAATGATGATAAAATTTATAGCAGAGAATCAAAATGCTCATACTATTTCTTTATTGTTTCTCATGGACTATATGTGGTGAAAAAAATTCCTAATTGGCACCTTAATCTAAAGAATATTGTTTTGAATCACATTACATTTGTTAGCTTGAAAGTGTATCATGATCAATATTTCTTATGCATAGTTGGGGGTTGTGTATAGGTGTACAAGTGTGCTTAGTAAGTATCTGTTCCAGGGAAGTAACTTATTGAGAAATCCTCACTATTGTTATCATATACTTTGCTGCAGGCTACCCACCTGGAACCCAAACAAGCAGGCTAACAAGCCAAAACAATGCTCTAGAGGACAAGCTCTGTGATTCATGATGTCTCGGTAGTTAGAGCAGTGGGCCAAGAGGTATAAATAAATGTAATAGTGAAATGACGGAGACAAACTAGTAGGTTGAATTCTCTCCAGAGTGTTTAAGCATTTGTCACATAAACTTAGTTATTGAAGCTGCAAGACAGGCAAAGAAATCTGACCAGAGTAAGTTGAGGACTGGTATAACTAACTGAGTGAAGAAAACAGTACAGAGGACCTATTGGAAAGGGAAGAATTGTGAGTGGGAAGATGATTCCCTGAGGCAGAGATGAAGGAAAGAAGGAATTTAGCAGCAGAAGTGTGTCATGGGGATTCCCCAATAGGATAGAGCTGTCAAAATGCAATGAAGATAATAAAAATATGGGCTATGAATCTAATGGCCCCCAAATTCAGAATATCTGGTGGTGAATTAGAAAGAACCTTGGAGTGAAGTCAGAGAGACTGGTTCTGAGTCTGAAAATCCACCATTTTCTGGGTGATCCTGGGTAAATTACCATTTCTCTAAGCCTTCATTTTCTAATATATAAACTGTTGTTAAATTGCTAATATTTCATGCTGAGTGAGTACAAATTGGCTAAATGGATGACTTCATAAGTCTGTATTGTAAAGTGGTTTACACTAATGTGCTATAAATGAGGTGAATTGGTTAAAATCAGTGTTTGTTTTATTTCAGGTCTCTCAGTAGCTTGTGTCCGGCTCATCTGAAAGGATTCCATGGCGAGTAGAAATAATGTGACTGAGTTAATTATTGCCGGTCTTTTCCAGGATCCAGAGGTGCAGAGGGTGTGCTTTGTGGTGTTTCTTCCCGTGTACTTGGCCACGGTGGTGGGTAATGGCGTCATCGTTCTAACGGTCAGCGTCAGTAAGAGTCTGAATTCCCCCATGTACTTCTTCCTTAGCTACCTGTCTCTGGTGGAGATCAGTTACTCCTCTACTGTTGTCCCTAAATTCATCACAGACTTACTCACCAAGATTAAAACCATCTCCCTGGAGGGCTGTGTGGCTCAGATATTCTTCTTCCACTTCTTTGGAGTTAGTGAGACCTTCCTGCTCACAGTAATGGCCTATGACCGCTATGTGGCCATTTGTAAACCCCTTCATTACACAACCGTCATGAGCCGGCCTGTGTGTCACCTTCTTGTGGCTGGCTCCTGGCTTGGGGGCTTTTTTCACTCCATGGTTCAGATCATTGTCACTGTCCAATTGCCCTTCTGTGGTCCCAATGTGATTGACCACCACTTCTGTGACCTCCATCCCTTATTCAAGATTGCCTGCACTGACACCTCTGTGGAGGGGGTTTTTGTGTTGGTCAACAGTGGACTATTTGCTATTGTCTCCTTCCTCCTCTTGGTGTCCTCCTATATCATCATCCTGGTAAATTTGAGGAACCATTCTGCAGAGGGGAGGCGCAAAGCCCTCTCTACCTGTGCCTCTCACATCATGGTGGTTCTCTTGTTCTTTGGACCTGCCATCTTCCTCTACATGCGACCCTCCTCCACCTTCACTGAGGACAAACTGGTGGCCGTGTTCTACACGGTCATCACCCCCATGCTGAACCCCATCATCTACACACTCAGAAACGCAGAGGTGAAAATCGCCATGAAGAGATTGTTGGGCAACAAAGTGAATTCAAGGGTGGAATAAAAACAATAAGGTGAAAAAAATTAGCATGAACAGAGTGACCAAATATGCATTCTGATTTTAATCAACTATGAGGAAGAGAGCAAAAGTTAACCTATTCATATTTTTTGTTGTATTTTATTTATTATTTTTTTACAACACTGTCCTAGGAGAATGAATATTATTTTTTCTGTTTTCTTTAGACATCACCAAGAAATCTCAAAATTCCCTAGTACTTTGCTGCTGCCATCCTTAAACTCTAATATCCCACAGAATTTATGCTTGTAAATGATTTTCTATCTGACTGCTACCTTTTGTGTCAACGCTCTCTCATTCTATTTTTACCATCATTAAAAATACTAAAATATATAATTATTAGGTACTTTAGATATTTGTGGTTCTTTAATTTCTGTAAAGTTCATTTTATAAATAAGGATCAATGAGAAATTTACTGAATGGCTGAAGAAACTTCTTTGCAAAGTAGTCACTGGTCTGTTCCTGGGAATCCAAGCCAGCTTGACTTGGCTGGTCAGAGAGGGAATAAAGGCCATCCCTTCATCAGCCTACATGGCCTCAGACTTCCCTGGCAATTCCAGAGAGCCTTGGCTCCTGCTGTGTTCTAAACCTTCCCTATCTCAGTCTGTTCAAACTTAGCCTCCTTAAAAATTCTACCAGCCACCATTCTCTTAATAAAACCTTTGCAAGTTTGCCTGGGTTGCAAAGACTCACTTCACCTGAAAACTGACTGTCCTTTGCTCAAATGGACTGTTTCTTAGGGTATTTAAGACTTTATTTGAAACTATTGGTATTTCTGGATATGTGTACCCTGAAGCCTACTTGAGGGCAGAGTATTATTTACCTTTCTGCTCTAGTTCAGTGCCTAGCATACTTTCACACACATACTATGTCCTCAGCAAATGTTGGTTGAATAAATGAACACAAAATTAAATAAACTAATGGAAAACAGAATATACAAATGGCATATTGTCTGTGGTATCAAGGTCCTTACATGATGATGTGAAGAATAAAGAAGGTCCTATGGCCTCAGCATCCAATCCTAGGCTTCAATTTCTAGATTGTACTTTATGATTATTTTCTTTGCATGGAAATGATGAGATTTTCACTTTGAAAATCTCTCCAATTAACAAAAAACCCACATTAACTATCTTAATGTTAATAAATATTCCATCATCAGAGAATAGATCTCATTAATAAGCCTGAGCAGTGATGACAGAAGAAACACTGCTTAAAGACATAATTTGGGTGAGATTAAGATAGAAATGTCACTTTGTTAACATTCTGTATGAGAATCTGAGATTTTATTCACACCCAATATATTTTTGGTTTCTCATATACCACCTTGATTCAAGTAAGATCTGAGGAGGCGATGCCATGTTGTATTTTAGATGAGCTCCTTATATTCATGGTATCGATCATAGCCGTTTCCCAGCTGTCCCTATTTTGGACAATGTTGAAATTGAGCTACTTCCATCTCTTTGGCGATCCATAGCACCAAGTGCATGGACTTCAGAGAGGCATCACCTGGACTGGAATCCCCCTCTATCAACTTCTACCTGTGCAACCTTGGGTTCATTCACTTTATCTCTCGGTGTTAGCATCCTGTGGTATGTGGAAAGATTGTGATATTTGGAGACATAAATTTATGTTTTTCTTTTTCCCTCTTTATCAGTGTGATCTTGTGGGAGTCCCAGGAAGGCTTTCTACTTTGTTTGGTGTCCCCACCCCATTGATATGATTAGAATATCTGAAATTCCACAGTAGGAGCTTTATTTCACAGGAGTGGGCATTGTTAGAATGAAAATGTCTCTGGGAGTTGAAGTACAACAAAACTATTATTAACCATTAATATCTTAATCTGAACAATTTTACAAGACCCTTCCCCTTCTAGACAGTCAATATCTGGGTACTGAGGTTTGGGTTAAGCTACATCCAGCCTGTTGCCTGTTTTCGTGTGGCTTGCCAGCTAAAAATGGTTTTTGCATTTTTAAATGGTTGAAAAAAATCAAAGTAGAATAATATTTTGTGAAACGTAAAAGTTATATGAAATTCAAATATTAGTGTCCATAAATAAGGTTTTATTGGACTACAATCATGCCCATTACTTTACTTTTAATCTCTGGCAGCTTTCGTGGTACAGAGGCATAGCTGAGTAGTTGTGACAGAGACTGTATAGTTTGCAAAGCATAAAATATTTACTATGTAACCCTTACAGAAAAAGTTTGCCAACCCTCGGCTTAAGTTGTAATAAAATTTATTGTTTACTCTAGAAGAAGTTTGGAGTTCAGCGGTTCCAGTGTTATTTTATTAATTCTATGAGGCCAGAGCACCTGGTTGGTGTCTTTTCAATTCTCTTGGATGTCCCCTCACAGCTGCAAGATGGTTACAGCACCTCCAGGTATTATATACTCACATGAGGGGAGGGAGGGGCTCTCATTTTATTTTCTAAGAATCTCCCTAGAACAATTATTATTTTTATTCTCACCAACCAGAACTAGGTCACATGTCTATGCCTAGATGCAAAGGAGGCTGGGATAGTGAGTAGTGGCAAAGGGGAATGGGATTATATTATTGGCTCAGACCAGGCACTGTGTTTCCCCTGGGCTGGGCACATTGGTGCTTTAACAAAGTCAGGGTTCTGTCATTAGGGAAGGAATGTCTGCCGCAGGGAGTTGTGGTAAATGTGACATCTTCGAGGGTAGCGTACCTTGGCATAGTGAGGTGGTTAAGGGATTTTAATCTGGTGCCAGAGTGACAGACTGAACCCCAGCTCAACCACTTAGTGACTGTACAACCTCAGAAAAGTGACTAAAATTCTGTGATTCAGTTTCCTTGGCACGGAAGTTTGGACCAACTGCAAGAGCCATTTTCCTTAATGTCTCAGTTTTCCTATGAGGGCACCCTGCTTTAATTTCCCACTGGATGATAAAGGGGGCTCCAGGATATGAGTGATCTTATGGCATTTAAAAAATCTTTTATTACAGAAAATTTAATATATATACAGATGTGGTCAAAGCAGGGTAATGAACTCATATGTACCATAACTCCCGGTTTTTATCCCAATAATTATCAGTTTAGGACAAATTTTGTTTCATTTTAGCAGAGCATCTCAACAATAACACTATTGACATTTCGGTCACATAATTCTTTGTTGTTGGGAGCTCTCCTGTGCATTGTAGGTTGTGTCATAGCATCCTTGGCCTCTCCGCACTAGATGCCAATAGTACCTATTCACCACTCAAGTTGTGACAATGAAAAATGTCTCCAGATGTTGCCAAATGTCCTCTGGGGGGCAAAATCACCCCCAGTTGAGAACCACTGATCTATACCCTCTTTCTTACCACAGGCAAGAAGAAGTACTATTTCAGTTTTCTGACACTTGTGGCCCATATTCCTTGGATCCATCCTTTCAATGGTGTCATTTCATGTGTCGGGCGAGAGGGAGAATCTCCCTCTGCCGTTTTCCTTAAGGTTCTTATGGCTGGCCAAATAATTAACAAGACAGGTTAGCAGGAGAAAATAATGCCAAGTTTAATAACATGTATACATGGGAGAAACTCAGAAATGAGCAACTCGTCCCTCTGTCTAAGCTGCCCCCTTAAGTATTGTAGCTAAAGGCAAGGAAGGTGTTGGGGGTGGGTAGTGGTCTGGGACCTCAGAGGGCAAGAAGACAACTCACATGGAGATAGAAATGCAAACATTTGCCTGACAACTCTTCTCAGGGTCATCTATAGATAATGTGGTCAGGGAGAGAGAGAGTTTTTGATAAAAGGGGCTTGGTGCCTTTCCTGTTGTAACCTCTATCCTTCATTATCTTTACAGCCATCATGATAATAACTCCTTCCTGAAACAGATCTTTTGTTTTAAATTCTTTGGACAGTTTGGGAGGGGAAACTCAAATATTCTTCCTGAGTTCTCTGAGTCCCTATTGTCTTCAGCTCGAAATAATCCGCATACCAGAGTGGTGCCTCCTGGGGTAGCTTGCTCTGAGCACCATCACATGTAAAGCCATATCTTAGAGTTCATGATAAGCAGGAGCTATATCTAGTTGAGCTCTGAGTAGTATAGCACCACATATAGAGTAAGTGCCCTGTGAACATTGGGTGCATTTATTTTTTTTACATTTCCTATTGATTTCTGAAGTTTATGTTACCTATAAGGAAGTTTGAGGTTTTGGTATCCAGGTCCTGCATCCCATGAGGTAGTCAGCCCTATTAGGAAGGGAAAGGTATGGCTGTCTGGGGACCAATCTTCTCTCAACTGATCATCACACCTCCTCCCGTGGTATCTCTCAAGTAGAGTGAACTCAAGGCTGAGCTGCCAGAATTTTGTTTCTCTGTGGAACACTTGGGAGGCAAGTCTACTTTGCTCTTGTTTTTTTTTTTTTTTAATATTTATTTATTTATTTATTTATTTTTTAATTTTTTGTTTATTGCAGTAACATTGGTTTATAACATTGTAAAAATTTCAGGTGTACATCATTGTACTTCTATTTCTGCATAGATTACATCATGTTCACCACCAAAATACTAATTACAACCCATCACCACACACATGTACCGAATTAAATCACGCAGAATAGACACAGTGGCTTAGTCTTAGCATTCCCAAGCCTGAGGCTGCAGGGGGTGCAGATCCTCCATCTGGCGACTTGTGTGAAGTATGAACTCTGATTGGGAAGTTGGCCTTAATGCTAACTGGGGAACCTACATGAGCTGAGGGCTATTCTCAGGGCATTACTTGCATCTCTGTGGTGGGAACAGCAAAGCCACAGAAACATCTAGGTGAGTTTTGTTTTGTGAGCATGTGCTTCTTTTGCAAGATGATTACAATTCCACTTTGAAAACAAAGGGAATGTTGCCATGAAGCACAGGGCATTTTACAAAGTGCTCTCTCATTGATCTGGTCTTTGCCTGAGGCAAGCACAGTGCTAGGTATGGCAGTCAGGGATGGAGAAGTTGTGGTCTCTCAGTCTTTGGGGAACTTTATTCTTTCAATATTTACTGAACATCTACAGTGTACCAACTACTGTGCTAAGAAGTCTAGGGCAGATGTGGATCCCCTCTTCACTTGTTCTATTTATAATCATTGTATGCTATTTTGTGGAGGCTTTTCAGTAAGTGCTGGAGATGCAGTGGTAGCAAGATACAATCTTTGCCCTCAGGAAGTTCACATTTTAGTCGGGCAGATGGTCACATAAAACAATTACAATTAAGTGTGAAAAGTGCTGTGATTCCAAAATATCCTGAAAGAAGAGGGCCATGGACTGTAAGGGTCTGTGGATTGTGGAGATGGATTTCCTGTCTCTGAGATGACCCCAATATTGTGCAGAGGATGGGAACTTAAGTTGTCCTTGGATGGTCTGGGAGTGGGATTTATGGCATCCACCTGTGATGTAGGTATTATATCCATGCTACAGTTTGGACATTGAGACTCTGAGAGGTTAAAGAACTTTCTAGATATCACATAGATACCACCTGAATAAATCTGGATATAAACCCAAGACTCCAGACTGCTAGCAATGCTTTCTTCCGTGAATAGCTCCTTGGTAAAATTCCCCAGCTGATCTGAGAGTTTAGGGCTTGTCTCTGCCCTCCATTTGTCTTTGTAATTGTAAATTTTATCAGTGATTTCCTTCTAGCTCACGGTTGTCCTTAATCATCTGAGCCTGTCCTCAATGCCTACAGGAAAGAAGCTTGGTGGCATGAGTGGATGTCATGTGACTCTTAGTCTCAGGTGCCCAGGAGTCTCACTGTACAAGGGGCTGTGTTGATGCACACAGACCTGTCACCTTGGACAAAGTCCAGCATGGGTGAGGACAGTCTGTAAATCAGTCAATGCATATGATTGGTGATGCCCTGAGCTGTTGGAAGGTTAGACTGTGGAGAAGCTTGTGTCAGAGCATGAGTGGGCACCCTGGGTGGAGGGGTGGTTTGTATTTCTGTAGCTACTGGCGGGCATATCATTGGAGCAAAGGAAGGTATCAGTAGGCAGGAAAATTGTGCATGAATTGAGCTGGATCTTTAGAAAGGGACAAGATTAATAAGTAAATGGCAAGCCATAGGATATATTGGAGCATATGAGGAAGCCATTTGGTGTAAAATTAATTCGGCCTGACCTTGTTTTTCCAAAAGGGCCTATCACCTTTAAAACATGCATTGTGTATCTGCTTTACCATGTCTCAAAGAGAAGAGTAAATGTCCTTAAGATAAGGATGCAACTTCCCCCGCATTGGCATTTCCTTAAGGATAAGCATTTCTCCCTAGGCTAGGATTTGATTGCTGCACTCATCCTGTGACCCTCCAACTCAAGATGACAGACCTGACACCAGCCACACCCATCGAGACAGCAGACCTGCTCCCTGCTGTGTCTATCAATAGCTATTCTGGCAGGGCGATCTTGTGGCTGTTGTAAAAAGGACATTGCAATCATATGTGATACATGCTCTGACGGTATATAACCACTCTGTACACCCTACTTCTTTGGTGCCCTTCCTTCTTTAGGGAAGGAAGCCCCCGGGCTATGCTCTTCAAAAGTTGGGTCATAATAAACTCACCCCAATTTTGATTTATAGATTGATTATGGATTATTTATGTCAACAAAATCATCAAGTGACCAGGTGTTGAAGGATAAAATTAGGAAGAGCAAGCAGAAATAAGAGGGGGTGCTGAGTGTCACGGGACATCTCTTCTGAAGATTGTGAAGGGAAGTGGAGAGGTGAGAATGTTATTCTGCAAACCAAGGATGGAAAGTGAGCAAAAGAAGTGTGGTGAAGTCAAGCTGCAGACAAAAGACAAAAACATTCAGGCAGGAGAGAGATATCTAACATGGAGACAGCAACACAGTCCTGCTGCCCCATATCATCTGATGAGGCATTCATCTCCTAATAGATCTCCCCTCCTCTGGTCTGTTTCTACAGGTCCAATCTTTATAAACAAACGATTCTCCTTACAGTTGACTGACGTTCCTAATGATTCCCCATTATCTGTAGGATAAATCCCAAAATCCATAACAGTCTTCATGAACTGGTACTAGCCTCTATCTCCAGCTTTATCTTTGTGATTCTCTGGTTTACTCCAGCCACACACGGATCAATTTTTATAGCTTCGTATACTCTTCTACATTTTCTGAATGCTTTTCCCTTCTTGTACACATAACTAACTCCTACCCATTTTTCAATATCCAGCTCATAAGCTGCTCAGATATGCAAGGGATTATTATGTAATTCACCCACTTAATGAAGCAGTATTTTATTCTGTCTCATTTCAGATCGCCCCACCCCATTACTGCCTCCTGGTGGGGACCTCATGGCTAACACACGCAATGTGACTGAATTCGTTTTTCTGGGACTTTCCCCCAATCAGGATGTGCAGAAAGTTTGCTTTGTGATATTTCTGCTCTTGTACACAGCAATTGTGCTGGGGAATCTCCTCATTGTACTCACTGTCATGACCAGCAGAAGTCTTGGTTCCCCCTTGTACTTCTTCCTCAGCTACCTGTCATTCGTGGAGATCTGCTACTCCTCTACTTCAGCCCCCGAACTCATCTCAGATTTGCTGGCTGAAAAGAAAGCCATATCTCTGTGGGGCTGCATGACACAGATTTTCTTCATCCACTTCTTTGGGGGCACTGAGATGTTCCTGCTCACGGTGATGGCCTATGACCACTCCGTGGCCATCTGCAGACCCCTCAACTACACCACCATCATGAACCGGCAGGTGTGTGCTGTCTTGGTGGGAACAGCATGGGTGGGGGGCTTTGTACATTCCTTTGCCCAAGTCCTTCTCATCTTCCACTTGCCCTTCTGTGGCCCCAATGTGATCGACCTCTATTTCTGTGACCTGCTTCCTCTGCTGAAACTCGCCTGCTCTGACACCTTCCTCCCTGGTCTTCTGATCGTTGCCAATGGGGGTACCTTGTCTGTGATCAGCTTTGTGGTCCTCTTAGCCTCCTACGTGGTCATCTTGCTCCATCTGAGGACTCGAAGCTCTGAGGGGCGGCGCAAGGCCTTCTCCACCTGTGGGTCCCACATCACCGTGGTTGTCTTGTTCTTTGGGCCCTGCATCTTCATCTACCTGAGGCCTTCCACCACCCTGGCTGTGGACAAGATGGTGGCCATGTTCTACACAGTGATCACCCCACTCCTCAACCCTGTCATCTACTCCCTGAGAAATGCAGAAGTGAAGAAGGCTATGAAGATGCTCTGGATCAGGACAATGAAAGCAGATAAGAAATAGAGAACAAGTCTTGGTATTGATCCTTGGATTTAGAATAATGCTGAGTCTAAACCAATGGGGCAGAATGGGATGAAGAAAAGTTCACAGGACTTGTTAGTTCTAAAGTTATTCTCACTGGTTCACATCTTCAAAAACTTCATTCTAATCACTTGTAAAATATTTCCTCTTATGTATGTACTATAACTTAATTAACCATTTTCTGTTAGATGTTTAGATCATTTCTAATTTTTACTATTATAAATAATTCTGTGGTAACTATTCTTAATAGAAATCTTTATACACTTGATTTTCTTTCAGACTCACTTGCTGTAGTAAATTTACTATGTTAAAGCTATAGCGGCTTTATGAATAGTGTTTAATTGATTCTTAGAAGGGTTATAACAATTCACCTTCCTTCTGAAAGTGCTCTTGACAGAATTGGACACTGTCACTAAACATTTCCTTGAGGAGAAATAAGATTTTACATAGGCTCAAAGTATCTCCCTACAAGGTACTTATTAATGGCAAAAGGAAAAATGTAATTCTCCATTGGAGAAACCTGGAAGACACTTCCTTAAACAGCTACTCAAAGTCACCATCATCAGTATTGAGACTGGAGAGGCACACGATATCATTATTGTGGTATTCTTACCAAAAATATATAACCTGAGTCTAATAATGACAAGATATCAGGCAAACCCCATTGAACAACATTCTGCAAAATTACTAGCCTGCATTTTTCAAGAGCATCAAGACAAACAAATTGAAGAGTTTTTCCAGATTACAGAGAGAGGATAGCTAAATGCAACCTGTGGTCCTTGATTAGATCCCATACTAGATGAAAGTCACCAGAGGGCAAAAGAACTGAGATGAGAGAACAGCATTGTTTCAAAGTTAATTTCCTGATGTTGATAATTATAGTATGTTTATGTCAGAGAATGTCCTTGGAATGAAGAATTATTTACTAAGGTATTTAAAGGTAAATGGGCATTATGTCATCAACTTTCAAACATTTCAGACAAAAATTTGATCTACCTATCTATCCATTTATCAATTGAGAGAATGAATGATAATGAAAATGTGGTAAAATATTAATATTTGGGGATTGTGGATTAAGGGTACACAGGAATTTTTTGTATTATTATTACAACTTTTCTGTAAGTCAGAAATTATTTTAAAATATAAAGTTAGGATATTTTGCAAAATACATAGACATCTTGTTTAATTTGCATTTTTGGGTTTTTTTTTTGGGAACAAGGAGCATTATTTTAGTGTTTAATTAGCTTTGAGTCTTATATACAAAATTTTTAATGTTTAAAGCTTTATTTTTCTACATAGTAAAATCCATCGGTTTTTTCTTTTGATTCTTCTATGTGTCTGTGTTTAGATTGTTTTACATGATTAATTAAATTTATATTTTAAAATTATCTAAATTTTTAATTTAATTTTGTGCAATGGTGATATATTCATAAGGTTTTAAGAAAATCAGCAAAATAAAAAGGTACACAAATGCAAAGTTTCATTCCATTTCTTTCCCCATTCCTCCTTTTCCCTTTCCCATGTGCCCACTAGATAAACACTTCTCTCATTACTGTATTTCTTTTGGAGTTTCTTTAACCAAATATAAGTATAATATATATGTTCTCATTTATCTCTACCTTTTGCATGAACAATAGCATAGTATGTAAACAGATCTGAAACTTTATTTACATAACAATATATTTTGGAGATTTTTGTATATTAGTACAAGGAAAAGTTCCTTCTTTTCTTACGGTTTCGTGGCATTCATTGAATCGATGTACCATCATTTACTTAAGTAGTCTTCTACTGATAGATATTTGGATTGTTTCCAAATAGTGTTGCGATGAATAACTTTGATTTAAATACATACATCTAAACTAGGATATATCTCCAGAAACGAAATTGCTAGATTGTATGTACGTATTTGTAATTTCATAGCTATCACCAAATTGCCCTTCACAGCAGTTGTACCTGTTTGTACTCTCACCTGCAATTCTGTCTTTCCTGTAAAATATTTTATTAAATTTGGTATTTTGCTAATCTGATAATTGAAAAAATGGGAGGTCAAATAATTTTAATTTACGCTTCTCTTATTTCATATATTTAAAGTTCATTTGTATTTTCTGTAAACTATTCCTATTATTTTCTCATATTTAGATTATAGTTCTTTTTATTACATTCCAAGAACTAGTTATATATAAAGATTTGTCCTTTCTGATATGAATTGTAGATTTTTCCCCCGGCTTGTCATTTGTTTTTTTGACTTTATTGTATTTTTTTTTTTCCGATATACAGAAGTCTTTGGTTTTATGCAGTCCATAATTATCATTATATTCCTTTGTGGCTTCTAGAATAGCCAGGACCACACTGTTTCTTATTATGGAAGTTTTATGAATGTTTTAATATTTAGAAGGCTAGTTTCTTCTCATTGTTCTTCTTTTTCAAAGTTCTTCTGCATATTGAATTTTAGATAGATTTCTCTATATGAACTTTAGATTTAGTTTACTTCTCTTCCTGTTCTAGATCCTCCAAAGTACTTGTTATTATTTTGATTGATGTCACATAACATTTATAAATGTGTTTAGAAAGGAGCACCATTGTAATGATGTGAGTCTTCTCATTCAAGACCATGGTTTGTCTTTCCACTTGCTGACGTCTTCTTTTGTGTTCCTCAAGAGCGTTTTAAAGTTTTTAATAAATCTTTTAAAATTGTATTCTTTTATTTTCTGGCTGTTTGAGATATAATTGACATATAACACTGTGTGAGTTTAAGGTTGTACGGTCTGATGATGTGATGCACGTATATATTGCAAAGTGACTACCGTAATAGGAATAGTTAATATCTCCATGACCTCAGATAATTACCATTTTTTTTTTGTGGTGAGAATATTTAAAATCTACCCTATGAGCATCTTCAAGTTTACAATACAATATTATTAACTATAATCACCATGCTGTTCATGATTTTCCCAGAACTTATTCATTTTGTAACTGGAAGTTTGTACACTTTGACCAACATCTCCCCATTTTCCCCACCTCCAGCCCCTGGCAACCACCAATCTATTCTCTGTTTCTATGAGTTCAGCGTTTCTAGCTTCCACATATAAATGAGAACATACAGTGTTTGTCTTTCTCTGTCTGATTTATTTCACTCAGCATTATGCCTTCAAGGTCCATCTATGAAGTCACACAAGGCACTATTTCCTTCTTTTTCATGGCTGATTAAAAATCCATTGTGTATATATCACATTTTCTTTATCCATTCATCTGTAAATGGATATATAGGTTGTTTCCATCTTGCCTATTGTGAATAATGCTGGAATGAACATGGGGGTGCAGACATATCTCAATACACTGATTTCATTTCCTTGGGTATATACTAGAAGTGGAATTCCTGGATCATATGGTAGCTCTATTTTTAGTTTTTAGGAACCTCCATACTATTTTCCATAGTGCTTGCACAAGTTTACATTACTACCAACAATACACAAGGGTTCTCTTTTCTCCACATCCTTGCCCAATACTGGTTATCTCTTATCTTTTTGATGGTAACCATTCTAAAAGGTGTGAGGTGATATCTCATTGTGGTTTTGATTTGCACTTCCCTGATGATTAGTGATGTTGAGCATCATCCCATGAATCAATTGGTCATTTGTATGTCTTCTTTGGAAAAATGTATTCAGTTCCTCTGCTGATTTTTTACTCAGATTGTTCTTTTTTGATTATTGATTTGTATGACATTTATATATTTTGGATATTAATCCCTTATCAGATATATGATTTACAAATATTTTCTCCCATTCCATACGTGCATTTTCATTTTGCTTTTAAAATTCTCCCTGCCTTTGCTTTTAGACAGTTATATTATAATGGTCTTGGAGAAAATCATTTTGTATTGAAATTTTGGGATGACCTGTTATCTTCATGAACGTGGATGTCCAAATAGCACCCAGATTTGGGAAGTGTGTAACCATTATTTCTTTAAATGAGCTTTCTGCCCCCTTCTCCCTCTCTTGTTCTGGGACCCCAATAATTCACAGAGTATTTCTTTTAATAACATCACATTGTTCGTGTAGACTTTCTCCATTTTTTTTTCGTTTTCTTTCTATGTTTTCCCCTTACTGGATAATTTCAAAGGTCCTGTTTTCTACTTCACAGATTCTTCCTTCTGCTTGATCAATTCTGATGCTGATGCTCTCTATTGCATTTTTCTTTTCATTCCTTGTAGTCCTCAGCTCCACAGTTTCTGTTTGGTTAGCTTGATTGTGGTAATCATTTCACAATGTATTCATATATCAGAGTATCACGTTGTATACCTTAAATATACACAATTTTACCTGTCTACCATACTTCAATGAAACTGGTAAAAATTTAAAATAAACCCACTGTTAGTTATTTTCATTACATTTCTAAGTAAATTGTGGGTGTTTCTGTTTATGTGTGTGTGCACATGTGTGTGAGTGTAAGATAGGGAGGTGTGATGTGAAGCAGAAAGGAAGTGCTCTCTTCTTACATTCCTTCAGGCCAGCATAAATGCACACGTGGGACATTGTTTGTATTTCTTCATTCCGTTCCATCAGGGTATGCCCCAGTCTGCTTCTATTCTGTGTAGTCATGCTGCTTCTTCAAAGTTCTGTATCTTTGGCCAAGTAAATTATGAAACAATGGTATAAGTATAGCCTCTTCCTCCTAACCATAACCCATCTGAAACACTGCAAGAACTCAAGCATTTGCTACTCCTAAAAGTCCTTTCCAGGTTCTGGATATAAGCCAGCTGTTAGTGATACAGCGAATTGGCAAACCTTTTCCTTCTCTGGAGGATTTTTAGTGAGAAATTGAGAAAGGTTGAGCCTATAACAGTATCCAATGCCATTTAGTTTGAAACTAATATATTAGGGAGTTTTTGATGTATATACAGAAGGATTTAACATAGGTTTCCTTAAGTAGTGAGAGTTCCTGGGGCTTTAAAAATAGAGTTTCATAGTTTATTTGGCCAAACATACAGAACTTTGAAGAAGCAGCATGACTACACAGAGCAGAAGCAGATGGGGGCATATCATAGCTCAGTTTCCTACTGGCCTTTTTGCTTCCTAATGGGGCACCAGCTCCTGGTGACATAGTCTGTGTGGGCAAGAAATGTTGCACTTAGACATTCGACATAACTGGGCAATTTTTTGCTTCTATAGGTTTGAGGCATTTTCTTAATCTTCCTGAGCCCCAGTTACCTAATCTGTCAAGTGGGAATACTAGTTGCTACAGTTGAGTGTTACTTTGACTATGTGTGAGATGTTAGAAAGAAAAGTTGAAAGACATAATACTGCCCAACAAAATTGTAATTTGCTATTACTTAGGAGACTGTTCCTAACAGTTAGGGAACTCTAGTCTTTCTGAAGCCTTTGCCCATGAAAACCATGAGCTGACAATTTGCATAAAATGCTCAGAACTTTAAGAATGAGCAGTTGGAAGAGCCCTGCACCAGGAGTCAGGAAAAAGCTGGTGTAGCCATGTTATCAGCACGTGGGGTAACTTTGCCCAAGTACTTTTTCCTCTTTGGCTGTTTTCCCACCTTTAAGGCAAATGAGTTGGACAAGATGAACTTGAAGGCCCTTCCATGACTAGTCTTCTATGGTCAGATGACATGGAGTATGTGTATGAAGTGGTCCAGGTCCACTTGATTAAAGTTTCCCTGGACATCATTGGTGCAATGAGGAGTGACAGCAGAATAGGCCACCAAGAGCCTCTTGTGGATGTGTGTGGTGGAGCAGAGGGATGATGTGATATTGGATTCTCCTCTTTCACTTGCTTGAAAATGCAGAGGGAAACCTCTTGAGGCCAGGACAAGAGGGGGCTAATCATGACAGGGCAAGTAGAAGTCTCAACTTTATAATTGGATTAATTAGAGATCTGTTCCTTAACCTCTGAGGGAAGCAATTGGGAAGTTGACTTTTGATCTTCCTAGAAAATCCCCAGACAGAGGATGCTAGAAAAGTTCAGAGAATTCAATTCTCTGATCTCAATTTTCCATCTCATACACCTTACATGTTTCCAGTTTCACAGTCCAGCAAATAGTTTCCTCAATCCTCATTTTAGTAGGTTTTAGGGTAGACTGGCCCTATTCTATTCCCTTGTAGCTTTCTTCATGAGAAAGTCATTAAGTGCTGAAGATGGTGGCACACGGAGGTGGCAGCATTGGTGGAACCTGGTAAGTCAATAGGGGAAGATCAGAGTTAAGTAATGCCTTTATACATAGAACAGATTCTAAGTTAGTTGATTCATTGAGCTTTTGCCATGATTGGCAGACCCTCAGGTAGAGTCTTTCACACACATTGGCACCTTTCATTGGTGTTACTCTGGCTTCCACACACTTCTGTACATGGAGAGCCTTTCTTAGAATTGCTCATTCTTTCAGCCAATGGGGCCGACTTTAGACATCATCCTGTTAAAGTTTCTCCTGCCTATTTAAAGACAGGTGAGAAGTAACTCTGTAGCTTGGCTTAGAGCAGATGTTACAGTCAATCTCACCAGTGCTAGTTGTAACATGGTCAGTGTGCAGACAATTGCAAAGCTAATTTTCAACCAACTGCGGAGTCACGCATTTTTCAAAAATATTCTTTTGAAAAATTCAAGGGTCCTGGCTAAGACATTTTCACAACTGGGCTTCTCTGGTACAGATGAAGGCACTAGCCCCATTCGAGCCTAAATGGAGATTAGGCTATGCAGAAACCTAAATTTTGTTGAGGACCAATCTTGAACATAAATTTCCAAGTTTTAGATCAGTGAACACTAATATACTCTTTTTATATTTTTTTTGATCACTTTATATTTAGACTTTGTTAGTGAAACAAACATCTATTTTCCTGGGGTGACCTGTGCGAGTGAATCCATTTTGGAATTGTTTTCAAGAAGAGCTTATTTTTTTATACTAGATATCCCACATATACTTTATCCTCTGTACTGTTTATAGGATACTCGCAGTGATATCTTGGTTTTGAAATAGATGTAGTACCAGATGGAGGATTCAGGGATCAAACCTAAAACACTTGTTAACATCTACTGAGTTCCCCACCCTGTGCAAGCTGCCGCGGTGAATATAAGATAGACTTCAAAAGCCTTCAAAAAGTTACATTCTCTTTTGTTGGAGAGACCTGACAGATGTGTTTAAAATAGCTAGAGGATAATTTCAACTTGGATGACAAAGTGCTAGAGCTAGAGCTAAGATCTCAAGTCCCCAAGGCATATCTTGCAAAGGCTTCTTTCCCTGGCAGCCCAGTTTGCTGACTCCTGAACCACCCTCTCTTCTCCAGGTCCTCTAAGTTTTGCACAGGCTGTCTGGGCAGAAATTACACCTCAGGAAGGTGAAGAGGTGAAGTTGAGTCACATTATTGTTCATTTTCTCACTGTTATTTCTTTTAGGTCTTGAGTCTTCAGCTTTGCTTTGACTTTTGTTTATACGTTATTCTCTCCTCTCTCCGTGCTCTCTCTCCATTATGAAATCCAGCTTTGGGTGAGCACCAGGGGACGGAGTCGATGGATGTGATAAGCATTGAAGCAAATAATGGATGGGAATAGCCACGGAGCCTGGCCTAGTCCAGGCTCTGCACCAACCCACTGTGTGATTCTGGGTCCAGATTCCTCTTCTGTAAGATGAGGAATCTATGAGCGTACTTCTAAATTTAACAGTTTATGATTACCCGATGAGAGAAACTAAAATGGAGAAACCCTGCATCTGACTTCTTTGGTGATAGAGTATCTTTGGAGAAAAAGTGGGAGAAAAGGAAGGCTGGAAAAGGCTAGTCAGACCAATCTTTCTTTTCAGAACTCCACAGGACACAAAGTTCTATGATAGGAAAGGTATAATGAGAAACTATAAGGTAGGGACCGGATTCATTGTAAAGATTTGAAAAATTATCACAGAAGTTTTTATTAGGGCCAACCTATCTTAAGCTTCTATATTAATCCATTTTTTTTTTAGGTTTTCTTAACCACAAACCCTGGAACTGTGCAGTTACTTACTCTTTGCTAATAACACATACTTATCCTTCAGAGTCTCTTCCTTGGCCCTGACAATTATAAAGTCAAAATTAAAGTCACCCCACAGGTGACCTATCACTGCCACTGTCAATGGCTTATGGGTCTGATGACCTCTTTTTGAAATTATCTCAAATGTTTTCCATGTGTATTCAGAGTTTTCATAAATGTTAATTTTCTTTTCTTTCTTCCATTCTAAATCTAATTAATCTTAAGCTTTTTATTTATTTGTTAAAGTATAGTTGACATACAATATTACATTAGTTTCAGGTGTACAACATAGTGATTGAACATTTATATACACTACAAAATAAAATTTGATGGTTACACTGTATATACATCTTGCTCTGTTAACTTTCAACAGCTTTGGAAAGAAAAACACAACTAATTGTTTTTTTTATCTAAAAACTAAAAAGTGGTCCTTACAAATCCTCTGAGAGAAATTCTCCCACTGACACCCGAAATTTGGAGCAATTATAGAAACAAAGAGCATTTACTTTTAAATCTGAATTTCACAGAGATTATCCACCTAGTATCAGAGACATTTTTGCCATGAGAGTGAAATGTGCCTGTCTAAGATTCCCACTCTCTACATAAACATCCTGTGTATGAAACATTGGCACACAACAGAAAGATCAGCCAGGTACAGAGCGGAGCCTGATGGGGAGGTAAGGAAAGGGCACAACTATGAAAGGAATATGTTATGCTTATTTTATGGATAAAGAAACAGAGGCCCAGAGAGGATTAGTCACCTGCCCAAGGCCACACAGCTCGTATTTGAACTGAGGTCTATATTTTCCAAAAAGTAGGTGCTCCCATGATCTCTCTTACTTCTGAGGAATGCCTTACATTGGCTGCATAACAAGGATGTCATATCCGTCTTGCCTTACACCATAACGTGGAATGGGTTTTCTACAGCAAGTGCCAGAGTTTCTCAAACTCAATTATTCTGCATCCTCTGAAACTAACCAAGCTCCCTGATAGGCATAACGGGGAAGCTAAAAGGAGGAGGAGACAGGGGAAGAACAAAATTGACAAGCTTCAACCACTGTCCTTGGATATGGGTATGGAGAAGGGAAAATGTGAATCATTTCAGTTCACTTATTTATACATTTATTTAATTTTGGTAAAATACACATAACATAAAATTGACCACCTTAACCCTTTTTACATGTACAGTTCAGTGGTATTATAGTACTTTCACATTGTTGTGTAACCATTACCACCATCCATCTCCAGAACTCCTTTCTTCCTCCCAAACTGAAACTCTGTACTTGTTAAACACTGCCTCTCCCCCAGGCCCTGGAAACCACATTCTACTTTCCGTCTCTGGGAATTTTAGTACTCTAGGGACCACGTTAAGTGGACTCCTGCAGTATTTTTCTTTTTGTGACTGGCTAAGCATGTCCTATTTTATAATATGGCTGACTATTCCTTAGGCTTCTTGTGAGATGCTTAAATCAGAACCCAGGATGCTGCAAATCTACACAATGTTGGGCGTCAGGCCTGCCTTCTGAAGCAGGAGCACCTTAATGAGTCCCCATCACACTCAGCACTAACAGGGTGATAAGATGGAGTAAAAACATAATCAATTATACTCTGACACTCATCAGTTAAACTCAATTATTATTTGCTTTTAAAATTTGTGAGCTCGTTCAGTTGTCAAAACAGAGCCATGCAAATAGTATTTTTATTTCTGTTTTTCAGATGAAAATTATATGCTTGGAGGGATTTCTGTACTTGTTTAATGTCACACAGCTACTAAGCAGCAGTGCTGGGATTGAACCTGGTTCTCCTGATCCCAAACCCTGTGTTCCTGTCACCAGGTCACAGTTCCGCAGCTGCTCTCCCACACGTGGAGGGCTGGCCTGGATGCGAGCTGGCTGTGAAGTGTGTGAATATCGACTCTGGATATCTTCAGGTGTGCTGACAGGGCTTGTTTCGCTCTGAGGGAATGACCACTTCAGAGGCTGTGATTATGGCTTTTTTGTGTCTGATCACCCTTTGTCAGTCTTCACAGCCCTTTAGTGCATGTCTAGTCTCTTTAGCATGCCTCTGCTTCAGGAGGCAGTCCTGCCACCCATCTTGGAGTCTTCCCTTGTGTAGACTTGTGCTCTGAGGCTCTGCGTTGAGCATGCTATGACATCCTGTAGAACAATAGGCTGTTATAAAAGGGACTCAAATGACTTTTCGATTATTTCTTAGCCATTGGTCCCAGGACTATCGAGGCAGCCTGTTACATTCCCTCGTCTCCATCTCCACCTCCAAGGACTGTAGTTGAAGCTTGGTGACTATCCTTATCCCTTTCAGCTTCTGTCTTATGCCTCTTAGAGAGCCAGGTTAATTTCACGGGATGCAGAATAGTTGATGTTGAGAAACTCTACAATTCACTGTAAAAAATTTGTTCTACATATGATGTAAGGCAAGACTGATTGAAACTCTTATTATGCAACCAATATGAGGTACATTTCAGGAGCAGAAGATGTGGTGGAAGCACCTATGTTTTGAAAGATACAGTCCTCAGTTCAACTATGAGCTGTGTGGCCTTGAATTAGTGACTGAATCTCTCTGAGTCTCAATTTTCTTATGTATAAAGTACCCTCTCATTTTTGTTGTGAGGATTCATTAGCTAATGCCTGTGCCTGGATCAGAGAAAACACTTCAAAGCAGCATTGTTACAAGCTCAAATCCTATTTTGAGAATAATGTCAAGCAGCTGATGATTGTTGCTTTGTCCTCTTGTCTCAAGGAGAACATGTTTTGGAGAAACCCAGGCAGAGAGGGGACTCAAGTGGGAGCAAAATGACAATGGTCCGCAAGGCCTGAGAAGGAAGTTTCTAGTTATTGAAAGAGAATTCTTAGATTTTGGTGATTCCAGGCTGTCAACTCCTGTGCATTAAAACATGGTCGCGACAAGCAATGTGACTGAAATTGTTTTCTTGGGATTTTCCCAGAACCGACATGTGCAGAGGGTCATTTCTGTGATTTTTCTCCTCATGTACACAGCCATTGTGGTGGGTAATGGCCTCATTGTGGTGACCATCATGGCCAGCAGAGGGCTCACCTCCCCCATGTATTTCTTCCTCAGCTACCTGTCCTTTGTGGAGATCTGTTACTCTTCTGTCACAGCCCCCAAGCTCATCCTTGACTCTTTTATTGAGAGGACAATCCTTTCCCTCAAGGGCTGCATCACACAGATATTTTTCCTCCATTTCTTTGGTGGCACTGAGATCTTTCTCCTGACTGTGATGGCCTATGACCGCTATGTGGCCATCTGCAAGCCCTTGCACTACACTGTCTTCATGAACCGGCGTGTGTGTGGCCTCCTGGTGGGAGCGGCATGGGGTGGTGGCTTGCTGCATTCTGCTGGGCAAACCTTCCTCATTTTCCAGCTGCCCGTCTGTGGCCCCAAGGTCCTCGACCACTACTTCTGTGATGTCCACCCTGTGCTGAAGCTGGCCTGCTCTGACACCTTCCTCACTGGCATGCTAATCATCGCCAATGGCGGCTCCATTTCAGTGATCAGCTTCATGGTGTTGCTTGCTTCCTACGTGGTCATCCTGCACTCCCTGAGGAGCCAGACCTCAGAAGGCCGGCGCAAGGCCCTGTCCACCTGCGCCTCTCACATTACAGTTGTGGGCCTGTTCTTCATTCCCTGTTCCTTTGTCTACATGAGGCCTTGTGTCACCCTCCCTGCAGACAAGACCGTTGCTGTGTTTTACACGGTGGTCACGCCTCTCTTAAACCCCATCATTTACTCCTTCAGGAATACTGAAGTGAAAAATGCCATGAGGAGACTGATGGGGAGGAAAGTGGTTTGGGAAGAGAAATAGATGATTAGGTAAGGCAAAGAGGAGGAGCAAAGGATTTGAAATTGGGGCACCTGAGATCTCACTGTCTTTACCTTTAACTGATAGGGTGGCTTTGGGCTAGTTACCTTTTCTCAGTTTCAATTTCCTCAACTTTATGGGATTGGACAGCATTGAAGGGTCTCCAGGATGAAGTCTAGGAGGAATCTTCTAATGCTGTGCTTCCACATTTGACAGTGACCTGGAGGCAGATTGGCTGGTTTTGAGAGAATGAACTCTTCCAGAAAACCAGGGTCAATCTGGGAATAATGAAGGAGGAATTGGAAGAGAAGGAGGACTACCTCATGGAACAGTGGCCATATGTCCTTTATGTTTGAAAAACTTGAACTTTCGGGTTTTGGGAGGTGAAAGGTAGAGGGGGAAATAGTGATTACTCAAATACTTAGAAATTCTATTGACCTGACATACTGAGGATTTGCCCACTGTGTTCTGGGCTGCCATGTTGACTTAAAAGAGTTTGGTTCTCAGAACAGAAAGTGTTTTGACTCTTGACAGAGATTCACGTGAGCTCATGGCTAGCACTAGGCTCGGATTTTTCAGGAATCAAATGGAACCGCAGGGAGATTTTAAGTGACTTGAAAGCACGAGACAGTGGTATCTACTTTGTAGGTACAAGTTTTACTTTCCATGTATCATTAACATTTTGATGTCTAAAATTCTCTTCTGTTCACACCTGTCTGTCCTGTTTTTTCTCCTGTTTTCCCTCCTTATGCCTCTGGTTTTCTCTGTCTTCTGTATCCTGGCTTCTTTTGCTTCTCAGCCATTCCAACGAAACACCCTGATAACCTGCTCTCTTATACCGCCATATTGCCTTGACGCTGTCCATCCGTGAGCACTCCACTCCTTTTTATTCTTCACTCTGGGGCTGCCTGTTGATTAAAGTGTAGCTTTAACTGCCCTTGGGTCCTCACTGCTTGTCTTATGATATTTTAATCCTCTCCTTTCGAGTCCTACTTCATGTAGCCACCACCCTCTACCATAAGAATGTGCCTCTAAACCCTAACCACAGCACTGACCCTCACTCACAGCAGATAATTTTTCCCCACGTTTCTAGATTAATCACCTGAAAGCACTGCTCTGATTTCATCATTACCCTCCAAAAAATCTTCAATGGCTCCCCATTGCCTTCTGTATCAACCACAAACTCCTACCTGATATACAACACCCTTGAGGCATGACCGTCTCTTAACGTTTTATTTTTGTTTTCCATTACACTGTGGTCGAGCTCACTGTTTCCTGAATATCCTTTGTGCCTTCCGCCTAAAATATTTTCCTTATCTCTACCTGTTAACATCTTATCCACTTTCCAATGTCCATCTGAATTGCTGCTACCTTTAGGAAGCTTCTGTGACTATCCTACCTAGATATGCTCTTTTCCTTCTTTGAACTCCCATAGCACTCAGTGTAAAGCCTTTAAGGCCTCTGCTACCCATATCTCAGTGTTTATTTCCCCCACATTAGACTATTATTCTTTTGAGAATATGACCTGAAGTGTACTTATCTTTGTATCTTGTTGTAAGTGACATATAGTAAAACTTAATAAATATTTGGTCAGTTAAATTTGTGGAAGTCATTATTGCTTCAGATGTAACAATGGTTATTATATCTCTATTTTCATCTCAATTATCCAAGTAATATACCAGTGTTACACCACTTAATACAAACCTGTAATCACTGCTGATATTGTTTCTAAGAATAATATCTATAAATAAATAAGGCACATGTATGTTTGTATATAATTTACTATTAACCAAGAGAATTCATGTATTTTATCTCATTTGATCCTAAAACACTCAGGTGAGGTGAGTATGAGTTCCCTGTTTTACAGATGAAGAGACTAAATCTTTGGGTGGTCAGTGTCTTGACCAGGTCACACAGTTAGTAACTCACAGAGCCTGAGTTCAAATCTAGGTCTGCCTGATTTCTAAGCCCTCTCTCTGTACATTCCTCTACTTCTCTAAAGATCACCAGAACATAAATAGATTTAAGTCTCTGAATTTAAAATCTGAGGCCTAACACTCTCCTTATTGTCAGGTATTTCCCTCTGGAGTCACTTCAGAGTAAATAAAAAGTGTTTTTTAAAAAAATTAGCATGAACTGCCATGTGAATGTTAACAGGTATTCCTGGGTCCACAGAAAGCCAGTGCCTGAGACGCCAGATCTGGAAGTGGAGGATAGGGAAGCAGGAAGATATGACGATTCCGTCAGCTCAGGCTCCTCTTCTCATGTAGGCAACCTGGGCATTGAGCTGCACGAGTTAACTAATGCATGGGATCAATACTCAATGTGTCGGCCAAGAAGAGATTTTTTCTAGTGACATAATGCTGCAAATGGCAGCGTTCTTGAGAATACTGTGCAGATCAGAAAATGGGAAATAGGAATCAAAAGACTAATATGAAGTGAGCATCCATTAAATTTCCTGAAATTAAATGTCAGGAGAGTGCCACCCTGTAAGTGGGAGAATTCTCGCTTTGCAGTTGGGGAGACTGCAGGTCAAAGACTCTTCCAAAGCGTTTGATGTTTTTTCTACACCAGTTGTTTGTGAACTATGATTCACTGTCCAGAATTCTTCAGGTATCTCAGGGATCAGGGCAGAAGCAGAGCTGGAGAGGATAGGAAGTAGTCAAACAGGCACATGTGAACCTACAACCAAAACAGCTGATTATCTCTTTTAAAAAATCTTTTTAATATAGATTTATGTTGGTAAAAGTTATTCAAATTCTACAAAAACGCTTAATAACGACTATAATATGCTGTGCATCCATGTCTTTCTTTATTGTTCACAGCCAGGTCTTCTGTGGCTTGGTTATGGAGTGACAGACTTTAGGCAATGACCTCCATTCTGAGGAGAAGCAGAGCCAAACTTTCTTCTAAAGTTCAAGTCCAGAGAGTCAGGGCAAGAACTTCAATGAGAGTGAAGACATGCTTCAGAAAATATAGCATGCCCAATTGGGGTGAACGCTCTTGAACATATCATGTTGACTCAACTCCATCTGAAATTGCCTGATCTCTTGGGATGATGTAGCTACTGCATCTTTCTATTATGATTGCAGACTGTGCCATGAGACTTGTAGAATTCAGAGTATTCTTCACAACATTTTTTAAAAGGCATGGCTGGTATAGAACTAAAAGTTCTATGCTTTGATTGTTTATGTGTACAGTTAATGTCAAGAGAATTGGGTGAAAGTTATATCATTCCGAAATTATTCTGAGAATTCTAGGTGTTAAGGCTCTTTACGAGATTGAGAAGCCATCTCCAGAGACACTTCCCTGGTTTCCTCACTTCTTATCTTTGCTCAGCATCCACATTCAGTGACATTTCTGGGAAGCAGAGACATCAGATAGATAGAGATATGGCTTCTCTTGGAAAAGTCTGAGAAACCAGGTGTTGCAATGGAATGAAAAACGTAAGCGGTTATCGTGGTGCATCTTCTGGAAATGGTGGCTTTCTTGTGGGAGAAAACCTACCTTGGAGATTGACAGACAGTGCTGGAGCTGGCATAGTCATAGCTGTCTTATACAGGGCATCATGTAATGTGGGGAAGGTGTTATTACCTCTATTTCACGTAGATTCAGCTAATACTCAGTTAATTTTGTCTGAAATCACAAAGAAGATAGGATGAGTGGATATTTGATCTCACAGCCAATTAATTCTGGAAGCCATGCCCTTTTCATACCCAATACTTGCACCGTCAGAGGATCTAGTCTGCACCTTTTTTTCAAAGTAGCAAACTTGTATAAATCTTCAGTGCACCTGAGAATCACTTGATTATCCATTTTTTATTCAATACTAAAGTTGAAAAAGGGTTTCCTTTTCCTTTTTTTTTTTTGTGAGGAATATCAGCCCTGAGCTAACATCCATGCCAATCCTCCTCTTTTTTGCTGAGGAAGACCTGCCCTGAGCTAACATCTATTCCCAATCCTCCTCCTTTTTTCCCCCCCATTTTCTCCCCAAAGTCCCAGTGGATAGTTGTATGTCATAGTTGCACATCCCTCTAGTTGCTGTATGTGGGATGCCACCTCAGCACGGCCCGACAAGTGGTATGTCGGTGCGCGCCTGGGATCTGAACCCTGGCTGCCAGTAGCGAAGGGCGCACACTTAACCGCTAAGCCACGGGGCCGGCCACTCCTTTTTCTTTTCACTTATTAATTCCAGCTTTTTAAAGATACGACCTCCCAGATTTGCCTTGAACTTCTCTATTTCTATCCATAAAAATCCAACTCGAAGTCAGAATCCTTCAGCAGACTCTCCGAGACACCTGATTCCTACCTCTTTGTTTAGTGACCACCACTAGATATTACTTTCTTGATATTTTTTTTCTCAATGAATCAAGTCAGACGTGTGCTATCTCTTCTATTGTTCCTTTGGACTGTGATGTAAATACTTTTATTTGACTTAGACATGCTCATAGGCTGTCTTTCCAACTCAGTTGTAAATTCCTTGAAGGCAGGAACTATTTTGTTTCTCCCTCCTCTATTCTTCCTCTCCTTCCCTGTCCATTATATATTGATATATTAGCTAATCTTTAAACTGTAATCATACTGTATTGATTATTGTGCCTTTACAGTAAGCTTTGAAGTAAGGTAATGCAAGTCCTCTAACTATGTTGTTCTCTTTCATCAAAAATCCTTTGGATATTCTAGGTATTATTCATTTTCAAATAAATTTTGGAATAAATCTCAGTGTTTATAAAAAAAAAAGCCTGATGAGATTTTTGTCTGGTAAGTAAGTAGATTATGATCTACCTCAAACTGTAGATCTATTTACAGACCATTAACATGAAGATAGTATAGTTCTCCACCAATTTAGGTCTTCTTTAATTTCTCTCAGCAATGTTTTATAATTTTCAATGTAGGACTCTAGTACATCTTCTGTTAAATATTCTATTTTTTAGGCTTTTAGGGTTAAATATTTTAAGTTTTTGTTAAGTATTTTTATTTTTTTTGACATTATGGTTAATAGTGTACTAAATTTATAGTTGCTCAATTTTTATTTCCTAGTTTTTTGCTGCTAATATTTAAAAATACAATTGAATTTTATACATTGACCTCTATCCTACAATGTTATATTCACTAATTGCTTGTAGTAACTGTTTCATAGATTCCTTAGAATTTTCTACATACATAATCATGTCATCTGTGAATAGAGGCAATCTCATTTCTTCATTTCCAATCTTTATGATTTTTATTTCTTTTTCTTGCCTTATTGCATTGGCTAGGAACTTTAGTATAATGTTGAATATAAGTGGCGAGAATAGATATCCCTGCTTTGTTCTCAACATTATGGGAAAGACATTCAGTATTTTCATCAATAAGTAAAGTGGAGAAAGTTATCTTCTATTCTTAGATTGCTGAGTTATTATTACGTTTCAAAATCAGGAATGGGTGTTGAATTTTGTTAAATTATTTTTCTGCATCCATTGAAATTTTTATATGGATTTCCTCTATTTTGTTAAACTGGTGAATTACATTGATTTTTGTGAGGTTTTATCTTGTTTTTTATTTGGAACATATTCCTTTGCTTCCTCATTTTGCTTGACTCTCCACATTGGTTTCTATGCATTCAAACTGAGAAAGACAAATACCGTATGATTTCAGTCATATGTAGAAGATAAACAAATACATAGATAAGGAGAACAGATTGGTGGTTACCAGAAGGGAAGGGAATAGGGGGAGGGTGAAACAGATAAAGGGGCACATATGTATGGTGACAGATAAAAACTAGACTATTGATAGCGAACACAACACAGTCTATACAGAAGGTGAGATATAATAATTTCACCTGAAATTTGCTCACTGTTGTAAACTAATTTGACCTCAATAAAATAATTAAAAAAAATGTTTTTTGTTAAGTTTTGGTGCCAGAGTTATGCTGGTCTCATAAATGACTTGGGAAGTTTTCTCTTCTATTCTTGAAAACATTTGTGTAAATTTGGTGTTATTTATTCTTTAAGTGTTTGATGAAACCAATGAAATCATCCTGGCTTGGAGTTATTCGATGTGTGTAATGTTTGTGAACTATAAATTCAATTTATTTAACAAATATGGGGCTATTCAGATTGTCTGTTTCATTTTGCATCAATTATGTAAGTTGCATTTTTCTAGGAATTTACACTTTTCACCTAAATTGTCAAATTTGTTGACTTTAGGCCAACAAATGACATTGATATTCAAACTTAAGGTTGTTCAGAATATTGTCTCATAATATTATCCTTTATTTTCTGCAGATCGGTAGTGCCAATCTTTATCTTTCCCCAAGTTAAAAATTTATGCGTTCTATTCTTTTTTTCTTTAGCAGCCTATTTAGAGATTTATTGGTTTTCATGATATCTTCAAAGAACCATTGTCTGGCTGTTGTCTAAAACCTGTTCTCTATTTTTGTTTTCTATGTGATTAATTTATCTTATCCTTCTTATTTCCTTCTTTCTACTTCACTTGTGTTTAAATTTGCTCTTCTTTTTTAAAAATCTCTTAAGGTGTAAACTTAGTTCATAGATTTCAGACCTTTTTTCATTTCTAATGTAAGAATTTAAAACTGTAAAGTTTCTTTAAGCAATGCTTTAGTTGCATCCCATAAAATTTCACACACATTTTTATCACTATGCAGTTAAAATGTATTCTAATTTTTAAAATAATTTCTTCTTTGATCAATGGATTATTTACAAGCGTGTTGTTTATTTTCCAAATAATTAGGATTTTTTCCTTGATATCCTATTGTTATTGATTTGTAATTTAATTCCACTATGAATGATGTCATTCCTTTTACATTTAATAAAACTTGTTTCATGACCTGATATAAAGTCTATCTTGGTGAATGTACCACGTATGCCTGAAAGAATATGTGTTCTTCAGTTTTAGGATGTAGTGCTCTATAAATATCAGGTTAAGGTCTTTCATATGTTGTTCAACTCTAAGTTTTTACTGATTTCTTTAAATCTAATTATACTCCCACTTCACTGGGGGAGGCAGTGGTAGTGTTAATATCTCCAATTATTATTGTGGAATTGTATACTGATTTCTTTAAACCTGAGAAAGACAAAATTTCAGATGAGAAAATGGCATCCCAGAGATGTTAAGCCACGTGTTAAAGGTTATGTATCCAGCAGGTGGCAAAGTCAGCCTTTGAGCAGGGCAACTTGACTCCTTAGTCCATGCTTTTAAGCACCATATCATACTGTCCCTTGTCTGTCTTACCCTCCTCACAGGGTGGAAATACTTTTCAGAATACTATGTTAACATAAGGTAGTAGTCAAAGGGCTAATTTAGTTCAAACTTGTGCCTGCTATTTAAGAAGCAACAATGAAAAATGTAGATCAGTTCGTATTTAACACCAGCTTATTTCCCCAGATAGATGTCACAAAGCCATGCCCTGTATATAGTAGCTGCTTAATAAATATTGTTGAATGAATGAGTTTGGGATGATTCAGTAGAGAAATCCAAAGTCAGGATAAAAACAGTGGCTTCTTTGACCTCCAAAGTTTGTCTGAACCACTAAGTTAGTGTGACGGGGGGTGTGGCTGTCTCCACGGCCCAGTCCTCTAATTGGGAGGCAATGCCCATGGGGTCTCATTAGCAAGTCTCAGGGTGCTTTTGCTAACCGTGAATGTGCTATGGCTTCCAAAGCAGAGTTGTTCAAGTCTGGCAATGACTTGAGCTGGGTTGATTCCACATGAGCTTCCCCGAACCCTCTGCTTAAAAGTTTTCTTCACCTCTCTGGCCAGACTCCTTGGCTTTCATTGCTCAGCTGACGAGGGTGGAGCTCACAAGGTCAGTTCTCACATAGTCGTGGTCTTTGGGGGACTCTCTGGCTAAAATAATAAACTTGAGTCGACCGAGGACCTTTATAGAAAACAAAAGTCCTCACTTGCTTTGCTCTCCCTCTATTTTGTTCTCGATGCCCAGATGAAAGTCCTGTTGTACAATTATCTGGGTATTTCTAAGCTTCTTGCCTTCAAATGAATCAAGTGTGAGGTGACTTTTTTCAGATTTTCCTGACATCATTAGAAATCTTCTCCTTCAGCTTTCTTCTTGCTCATCTTTTGTCTGCTGAGGACATATACTCTTTGGGTATCAGATGCTCCTACTTCCCTAGTCAGGAGTGTTGTGTTGTGACTGAGAGGATAGCTTTGAAGCCAGGTACACTGGGTTGCATTTCTGGCTCTAACCCTTACTGGTGTGAGAACTTGGCCCAGTCATTCATTTGCTTTAATTCTCATTTTTCTTATGTGAAAAATAGGAACAATCATAGTAGCTTCCTCAAAGTGATGTTGAGTGGACTAAATTAGATGAAGCATTTAAAGTGCTCTGCATAGGGCCTGTCATACAGCATTGCTCAATAAATACAAGCAAATGCTATACTGCTATGGTTACTACTCCCTCTACTTGTGGAGATGTTCAAGCTCAGAGAGTGCTTTCACACGTATGTGATTATTTAGAGCCTTCCATAAGAATGTCCAGACCATGGCTGGGGCTGCTGAAGGCATAGCAGAGTGGAGGGATCAGAGTTGACAAAGCCTTTCCCATGGGCTGTCCTGGTGTGTGGTTCCTGGCACCACATTAACTTTTTGGAAATGAGAGCAATTCAGAGTGTATTTCACTGAGATAAAATCTTGGCGCTCTTTTCTGAAAGCCCAGAACTACCCGGAAATGTGTCCTTTCATGTAAATGAATCCTCTGATACCTGAAGCTTGAAAGACTCTTAAAAGACTTATTTCCATTTTAATCTTTTAAGGTAGAAGTGTTTCTAAATTGCATTACTAATTTTCTTTCTCTTTCAAGACAGAGATTGTATCTGAAAACTGTTGAGAGGGCAGGTTCAGTGTAAGGCACGGCAAACATGTAATGTGAACCTCAATCTCCCACCATTCCTCAGGCAAAGTGGTGAAAGGAATTAGTAATGATGCAAAGCTACTTATGTGCTTTCTGGTTACCTTTAAATTCACCAAATATTGTTATCATTATCAATGAAATTAATTTTTGGTGTATTTTTACTTGCCCAGTTTAGAATCACAGCATTTAGTCCAGCCATCACTTTGTACGTATTGGGAAACAGAGCACCAAGCAGAGGGAGGCAGATGTTTGAGGTTATTCAGTAACCAGTGACAAAGTTGGCACTAAAACCACCATCTTTTGGCTCCCAGACCAGTCCCCTTTTCACCGCGTCTTGCTGCCTCCTTTGGGCAAAGTCAAGTCCAATCTTAATCTCTCTGAAGTTTTTCAGTAGTGAGACTAGAGAAGGTAGGAGGGTGTAGCAAACAAGCATTGCAAGAGAAGGTGGTAAGAAGAGACTGTTGCAATAGGGGAGAGGGGACCACTGCAATAGAGAGAACTCTCTGACAATAAGATCTGCAAGTATCTCCCAGACTTGGCTGTAATTTCTGTTATGGCGCTTGCTCTCGGTGACCTCAAGCAAGTCACTTGAACACTAAACTTTTGGAGCTTCCTTTTCCTCAACTCTAAAGTGAGGATATTGATAGTCATCTTAAAGGGTTGTGATGAGTGTGAATTAGGATAATGTGTGGAGCTTATGAACTGTGTCTGACTCACAGCAGCTCCACATGGTGATGGCAGCGTGAGCTGCAGGAGGTGGGAAGTCCCTTTCCTCTCTATTCAGCCTTGGTCAGGTCCTCACAGACTGCAAGGTCCAAGGGTGTGTTTACGGCTTAAGGACGGTGTGAGGACTTTGGAGAGTACAAGAGAGGAGGAAACTAGGACAGAAATGAGTCCTTGGAGGAGAAGTTGAAGATGGTTGAGATGTTTAGGCTGGAGAAGAGCAGTCCGGGGTGGGAGTTAATGATGGGCCTTGTTTTATCAGTGTCTTCTCTAATTCCTGGAAGAGTAAATGACATTATCTTCATACTGCATGAGATTCTATCTGGACCCTAAAGGATGTTCATTCCCTTCACCTCAGCCTTCTCACTTTACGGAATTGATCTTAAGGAAAATTATCCAGAGGTTTACAGAGGAAGGTCGTGTCTGATAGTTAAGATAGGGGGTAACATAAAGCTTATAAATAGAGAAATGGTCAAATAAATTATGGTACTTTTTTATAATGCACCATTAAAAACCTCTTTTCAAAACTATGACCTTGCAGAAATGCTTAAATAAGGTGTGAAGGAAAAAAAACCTGAACATAAAACTACGTATACATTTCATTCAAAACTGTAAGAAATGTTTGCAAAATTGAAAGGAAACGACTGAAAGAAATCCACCATAATATTAATGATTCTTAATTTCTCATTGTATTTTCTCTACTTTTCAAATTATCTCTAATGAGTATGTATGAACTTAGGCCAACTACTTAATATCTCTAAGCCTCATTTTCCTTATCTGTAAAATGGGGGTAATAAATATTAAATACATAATAGGAATGTTTTGAGGATTAAATAACATAAGGCATGTATTATTTTATAATGCAAATCATAAAAGTAAAATGCAAATGATGAGGATGGTAATGCATTTCTCTGGAGAGTCTGGGTCAGAATAGAATCTCATGAATGGAGGGGAAGGGAGACTAAATCTTGACTTGGACCACCAAGCATGTTGTTCCCTCTTTATTTATAGAAGGATTGGCTTTATGAGCAGTTGGCTGACCATCTTGCCCACTAGGTATTCCAAGATTTATGATTCTTTGCACTTGAAACTTAAAAACAAAGTTTTGAAATGAGTAGAAATAGAAAATGTTGGGAAATAAATCCTATGCATTGCCCTTGTAAACCAATCTCCCACCTGAATCTGACGTGCAACCATCGAGATCTAATAATACTTGATATTTACTGAGCACCTACTAAGTGCCAGGCACTGTGCTACGTGCTTTTACATTATCTCACAATGGCCATCCTACGTAATTGAACCATTATCTTCATCTTACATATGAGGAAACTGAGTTTCTGAGAGGTCAAATAAGTTGACCAGTGTCACACAGCTGAGGAATAGCAAAACTGGGATTCAGTCCCACAGCATCTGAGTCCAGCACCTGTGGTCTTGCTGACTGTGATGTTGCCTCCTAGAGCAGTTTTCAGATGACAACCCAAACACCAACTGTGCAATCCCATGCAGGCATTTGATCTCACATCAAGATGCCCTTGTTGGTTCTTTCTGGAGTGTTACGAAATACCAGCTAGAAACATTGTGCATGTTTTACATTTACTGTAATTCTGAATAAAAACAAAATATAGTAGAATTTCTTTTTCTTTTTCATGAAAAAAAATGCTTATGTTATTTATCTGTTACCAATGTCTTTTTTGTGGTGTACTCAATGCCTATGTTATTTTTGGTTATAGCATTCTCCTTCAATGGCAGAAACTGGCTGGCTGTTTCAGGGCGATCTCTCCTCTCTATTCTGTGGGTAAATGTAACCATCTGATCAAACCATTTTCAGAATTTTAGAAGAGAGTAGAAGGAGAATTTTGCTGTAAAATACATATATTTCCTGCTAGGAAATTTCTGGGAAATGGGGATACTTCATAAGCCTGAACAGAATGTCCCGGGAGACGACAATCATTTCCTTGTTCCTGCCTCCGGCATTACCATTGGTTATCAGTCTCCTGCCTTTCAACTGCACACACCTTAATTTGGCTCCTCTGAGTGTAAGCCCTTTGGCCATCCTCAGTGGGACTATGCCCCAGGCCTTTCTATTCTTCCTCTCAGTCCTCTGTGAACCCTTTACGAGGATCCTAAGTCTCCTGGAGAAGCAGTAACTGGAGCTTATCTAAGTCCTTATAATATATGATGGAGGATCCTCTTTACTGTTCTGCTGTTAGCAAAAGTCATTTGCCTTGTTTTTCTGCAATCAAAGGAACAAAATGATTGTGATGAAAGCAGTGCTCAAACACAGTCCTGTGGGATTTCACTTCCTTTGTCCCCACTCTCTACCAACCTGCGCTTGACAATGAATCATTAATAACCATCCACCATCCTCTGGTTGTTGCTGATGTACGCACGGTAGACCTTACTGCAGTTTTGCAAGTTTATTGTTTGATGTACCAGAAGAGAAGTCCTGAAGCCCAGCTTCCTAATGTCAACATCTCTCTCCCCCTCTTTTAGAAAAAATCTTATTTTATCCTTAAAACAGCCCTGTTGGGAATGGCATTTGATATGGCCCTAGGCACTTAAGAGTCAGTGACAATCCTTGTTGGCACTTAGGAGGCTCAACAATCTTTGTTGAATTTAATACAATTTTTAATCTTACAATAATTTATTCACAAATTACTTAGAATCTTAGACATTTGTCTATTTATTCATTTATTCATTTGTTGAACATGTTTTCATTATTTTCCCAGGTCTGTGTCTGTGTTCTGACACTATATATGTTCCAGGGTAGACATTTGCATGGAACCTCATGATTTTTAGATAACAAAATGCTTTCCACACACTATATTTAGCTGTGGCATAAAGAAGGAGTTATGGGTATAAGTTAGGACAAAGTGTGACCTTGAGGAAGTAACTGTTTTTGATCCTGCCTATGTAATATGAAAGAACAAATAAAATGCGTTTCCAAAGGTGGTTGTATTGATTTGAGATAATGTAAGCAAGGAGCTTAGCTTGTGTCTGGCACATGGTAGTGTCAGTAAATATTAGCTCTATCAAATAAGATGAGGTGCAATTATAAAGTCCTATATATGTATACGTTGTTGTCATCAGTTTTGACCTCTATAACTATCACTCATTCATTTAATCAGCAGATATTAATTGAGTGCCTACAATGTGCCAGGCAATGTTCTAGGCACTTGATACATTAGAGAAGCAAACAGATGATGAACCCTGACTCATGGAGTTCATATTTTAGTGGGGGGGCAGACAATAAAATACAAATATAGTAAATTGTATAATATGTTTGAAAGCAATACGTGCTAGAGAAGGAAGAAAAAGCAACACAGGTTAAGGGGGACTGGGAGTGCTGAGAGGTTGCAATTTTAGTAGGGGATGAAATAGCCTTTCTGAGAAAATGTTATTTGAACAAAGACTTCAGGAAGGTGAGGGAATTAGCTAATAGTTATCCAGGGGAAGAATGTTCTGGGTAGAAAGAAAAACCAGTGCCAAGATCTCAAGGGATCTCAAGGTGGCAGCATGTGTGATGTGTTTGCTGAATACTAAGGCGGCCAGTGTGCTTGGAAAGGAGGGAACAGTGGGAAAGTGGGAGGAGAGGAGGTTAGAGAGGCCATGGGGACGGGATCACATAGGGCCCTGTGCATCATGGCAGAGGTCTGGATTCCACTCTCAATGGAATGGGCGCCCACTGCAGGGCTTCCAGGGAGCACTCTGGCTGTTGTGTGAGACTAGACTGGGGGTAAGGTATGTGGTAGGAGGAGAATTAAGGACACCACTTAGGAAGCCAGGGAGAGATGATTGTGGATCAGAACAGGGCGAAGCTGTGGAATTGTGAGAGTAGATTCTCCTTACACTGTGAAGGTAAAGACAAAAGGAGCTCTTAACTGATTAGATGTGAGATGTGAGAAAAGACTGTCAACCTACAAAACCAAAACCAGTTTAAGAGGCAAAGCATTTATTTGGGATCAAAAAATTGCAATTTGGGGAGCACAGATTCAGATAGAAACCCAAATGGTGTCCCGCGAGGGAGTAAAAGTCAGCGACTTTTAAAGGCAAAGAAGGGAGATTGTATTATCAAGAACTTTAATTGCAGTTGAAGGCAGAAGCTAGTCTTGGCTAAACATTGATTGACTATTGATTCTATCTTGAGAAAGTCCACAATTCTCAGTCTTTGTGATGGGGATGTCTATTCCCCTCCTGACTTCTCAAACAATTTCTTGTAAAACAATTGCTCTTTGGGTCCAGTCCAATGGTTTGGCTTAGTCCAAGGTTTAAGACAGCAAGGCAGTTTCTCCGGAAAGGCAGCTCTGACTCCATTTTAAAATGGCTCCACGAAAGTCAATTTTGACAAGAGGAATCAAGGATGACTCCAAGATTTTTAGACTGAGCATTCAGAAAGTTGGAGTTGCCATTAACTGAGATGGTAGGCTGCCAGAAAAATATGTTTTACAGGAAAGGTCAGGTGTTTATTTTTGGACATGTTGCGGTAGACTGGGAAGGTATTTCTTCATTCCTTTATTCCACAAACGTTTACTGAATGCATACCATGTGCTAGATATTAATCATTATCTTGACACAAGCGGTTAGGAGCCTTGCTATCAAGCAACTCACAGCCTAGTGGGGAGGGTAGACATGTAAATAAGCAATTACTGAATAATGTCATAAACATCATGATGACAGTGTGTACCAAGAGCAATGGAACACAGAGGAATTAACAGACATCTTTCTCTTTTTAAACTTTGAAACTGAGGTCCTGAAAAGTTAATTGATTTGCCAAAGTTCATAGTTAATATATAACACACCTAGGACCTTGTGATATTCTGATTTATAAGAAGAAGTATAGGGCCGGCCCCGTGGCTTAGCGGTTAAGTGCGCGTGCTCTGCTGCTGGCAGCCCGGGTTCGGATCCCGGGCGCGCACTGATGCACCGCTTCTCCGGCCATGCTGAGGCCGCGTCGCACATACAGCAACTAGAAGGATGTGCAACTATGACATACAACTATCTACCGGGGCTTTGGGGGGAAAAAAAAAGGAGGCAGGATTGGCAATAGATGTTAGCTCAGAGCTGGTCTTCCTCACAAAAAAAAACCAAAATAAAATAAAAGAAGAAATATATATTTGGTCTTCGTCCCATTTGCAGCACAGAGCTTCTAAAACCCTTGGGATTTCTCTATAGTAGGAGAGATAAAAGTTGTCTTTGTTATGTTAATGAGGTGAGTTTTTTGTTGTTTTAAAAATGATTTTATTATTTTATCGAAGTCATATTGGTTTATAATATTGTGCAAATTTCAGGTGTACATCGTTATATTTTGGCTTCTGTATAGACGGCATCGTGTTCACCACTAGAAGTTCAGTTTCCATCCATCACTGTATTTATGTGCCCCTCTACCCCTTTTGCCCTCCCTCCACCCCCTTCCCCTCTGGTAACCACTAATCTGTTCTCCTCTTCTATGTGTCTGTTTGTTTGTTTATCTCCCACGTATGTGTAAAATCATACAGTATTTGTATTTCCCTGTCTGACGTTTCTCTTAGCATAATATTCTCAAGGTCCATCCATATTGTCACAAAAGGCATGATTTCATCTTTCTTATGACTGAGTAGTATTCCATTATATATACACATACTACATCTTTATCCATTCATCCATTGATGAGCACTTGGGTTGCTTCCAAGTCTTGGCTATTGTGAATAATGCTGCGATAAACATAGTGGTGCATATATCTTTTCACATTAGCATTTTCATGTTCTTTGGATAAATTCCCAAAATAATAGCTGGATCATATGGTATTTCTATTTTTAACGTTTTGAGAATAAAATACTGAGGAATAAATTTAACCAAGGAGGTAAAAGACCTACACACTGAAAACTATGACATTATTGAAATAAATCTTTATGAAGAAGACATAAAGTAATGAGGTGAATTTTGGAATGCCCCTAAATCATTGAACATGGGGGCTGGTTGCCAAGGGAACCAACCCTGTGATTGCAGGGTTAGTATTTTCAGTCCCGTTCTTCAAACCCAGAGGAGGGAAGAGGGGCTGGAGGTTGAATTGATGGCCAATGGCCAATGATTTAAGCAATATGCCTATGAAATGAAGCCTCCATAAAAACCCAAAAGGATGGGGTTTGGAGAGCTTCTGGATTGGTGAACAGGTGGAGATTTGGGGAGAGTGTGCACTCAGAGGGCATGGAAGCCCCATGCCCTTACCAGATACCTTGTTCTATACATCTCTTCCATCTGGCTGTTCCTGAGTTATATCCCTTTATAACAAACCAGTAATCTAGTAAGTAAAATCTTTCTCTGAGTTCTGGGAGCTGTTCCAGCAAATTAACGAACCCAAAGAGGGAGTTGTTGGAACCTCCAAACATTAGCCACTAGATCAGAAGCACAGGTGATAACTTGGGCTTGCAACTGACATCAGAAGTTGGGGTGCAGTCTTGTAGGACTGAACTCTTAACCTGTGGTATCTGATGCTATCTGCACGTAGACAGTGTCAGAATTGTAGGACGTTCAGCTAGTCTCTGACAATTGCTTGTAGCTGTGGGGAACTCCTCTCCCCTAATTGAAACTGGGTGTTAGAATCATTATTAGACCTGAATACAGTTTTCTGACTCCCTAGATTTGGGGAACTTTCTTATATCATGGAATTTGTGTCCTTGCAGAGCTAACCACTTTGTCAGCGCTCGGGGCAGAGAATCCATGGGCATCCAGAACAACGTGACTGAGTTTGTGTTGTTTGGCCTTTTCCAGAGCAGGGAGATGCAGCATGTGTGCTTCGTGGTCTTCTCCCTCTTCCATGTCCTCACTGTCCTGGGGAACCTTCTGGTCATCATCACCATCAATGCCAGCAAGACCCTGAAGGCTCCCATGTATTTCTTCCTCAGCCACCTGTCTTTTGCTGACATGTGCTATCCATCCGCTACCACACCCAAGATGATCGCTGACACTTTTGTGGAGCGCAAGACCATCTCCTTCAACGGCTGCATGACCCAGCTCTTTTCTGCTCACTTCTTTGGTGGAACTGAGATCTTCCTCCTCACAGCCATGGCCTATGACCGCTACGTGGCCATCTGTAGGCCCTTGCACTACACAACCATCATGGATCAGTGGAAGTGCGGCCTGCTGGCAGGGGCCTCCTGGGTGGCTGGCTTCTTGCATTCCATCCTGCAGACCCTCCTTACAGTCCAGCTGCCCTTTTGTGGGCCCAATGAGATTGACAACTTCTTCTGTGATGTTCATCCCCTGCTGAAGCTGGCCTGTGCAGACACCTATGTGGTGGGGCTCATTGTGGTGGCCAACAGTGGCATGATCTCCTTAGTGTCCTTCATCATCCTCGTCATCTCCTACATGGTCATCTTACTGAACCTGAGAAGCCAGTCATCTGAGGGCCAGCTCAAGTCTCTGTCCACATGTGGCTCACACATCATCACTGTCCTTCTGGTCCTCGTGCCCCCCATGTTCATGTACATTCGTCCCTCTACCACTCTGGCTGCTGACAAACTTGTCATCCTCTTTAACATCGTCATGCCACCTTTGCTGAACCCTCTGATCTACACGCTGAGGAACAATGAGGTGAAAAATGCCATGAGGAAACTGTTTGGGGTCAAGGGGTTCTTGGGGAAGAAGTGACACTGCAGGAAACCTCATTCAGCCTGGAACTTGGGGGACTCTCATCTTGTAGCATCTAATACAGGCTTTGTAGCTCCAGTTTGAAGCTTGTAAGGACGACTGTCCTCCTAGCTCTTTTCATAATAATAATCCCACATGTTCCATTAATCCTTCATTCAGTAAATATTTATTGAGTGTCTGCAGTTAGTGAGGCACTGGAAATGCAAATAAAAGTAAGATGTAATCTCTACCATCGAGGGGGTCACAGTCCAGGAGGCTCTTAGTGTGATATTTAAGGGCTCATTCAGGAAACCTGTGAGAGCCTGTGAATGAGGGACCATCTTGGAAGTTCAGGTATCTCATCTACACAATGGGTAATAGCTCTAGATAATTCCCTTATGGTGGCATGCACAGAGCTTGATGAAATTCATTCTCTTCTCTGTTATGACATTCAAGTCACTTTACTTTTCTTGCTTCACTTCCTGCTTTCAGCAGGCAGATGAATAAGTAAATGTGGGGAGGTTAAATGATTTACCCAAAGTTACACAGTAAGTCCAGTGCAGGGTGGGGACTAGAATCCAGGTTCCCTAAGTCTGCTTTCAGGGCTCTTCCCACCTCAAGACTCCTTGAAAAAGTTTGAGTGAATGGACCAAACAGTACAGATGAGGATGTTTTGAAGGACCAAGGATTGACAGTGGCCTGAGATGATGGGGAGCAGAGCCAGGGAAAACAGTTTGTCAGCATTTTGTCCAGCAGTGCTGATTCCTCTCCAGCTGAGCAGGGACTGCTGCTCCCATCAATCCCCTTTACCTGGCTTTATTTTTCTGCTAAAGGGAGACAATTTGTGCAAGATGAAATTAGAAGAGCCAGATTAGACATTCTGCTTAATTAACTATTCATGTGTCATTTAACCTCGTTTGGTTTCAATTTTCCACATTTACTAATGGAGCCAGTAATAATATCTGCTTCAGAAGGTTGCGGGAGGATGGAAGGGACTTTGTAAAGTCCTATGTCAAAGTCTGTTGTGCAGAGTGGCTGCTGCCTCACTTTCTTTATAATGTCTTCTGTTCCCTTTTCTCATCCTATTCCCCACTTTGTCCCTGCCCTTTCTCCTGAAGCCCTTGTAACTATCAGATTGACTATTGACTTTTCACTCTTCATATGTGTACTGATCACCCAGCATGTGGTAAGTCTAAGTTCTTTTTTTTCCAGCTGGGTTGGTGTTTATTCAATACAGGTCCAATGCCCAGCCCTTCTCCAGCAGTGGGCTAGGGGAAGAAAACAAATTAAGCCCACCAAGGTCTGAATGTGGATTGGGGTGGAGCCTGGGATGATGTGAGGGTGTACATGAGACATTGGCCCCAACCTTGGCTGTCCACCACTGGCCCGCAACTCCTCACAGGCTCCAGGTGGGGCCAGCAAAAGTGTCTGTAAGGAACAGGTCTTAGATTTTCTGCCACCTCCAACTCCTCTTCCTTTCTGCCCTCTCTCCTTCCTAAGACAGCTCCAGAGAACAAACTCTCCACCTGGCTGGGAAGATTGGTGAAGGAAGGATGGATGGATGGGGCCAGTGTCCATGCCCTGAGGCTGTAGCCATGCCCTGATGCTTTTCCTGGGTAGGAACCGAAGGTACAACAGAAAAGAAGCAGACAAAAATCCTTGTACTCATGGAACTCACATTTAAGCGTGTGATAAATGCTGACTCTCATTGAATTCTTCCAATATGCCAGATAGTGTTCTAAGTGGTTTTAGTGAGCCTATGCCTCCCAACTGAATTTCACAAGAGTTTCTGAGTTTTGTCTTCTCCACCCTTAGGTGGGACTGCATGGCTACAGCTGACAGAAGTTGGGTGTTTTCCTTCCCCCGGGTCAGTTAGGCTCTGATGATACCCCAGTACCTTTGGTTCTGGTTAACTAGTTTCCCCTGAGTGCAGGCCTTGTTAAGAAGAACAGGTGTTCTGGCATATTTAAAAATGGTTCCTTTTCTGCCCCCTGCTGGAAGCAGGCCCAGACCAAAGCCACTAGGGGCCAGAAGTCATTCACAGTTTCCTGTAGATTCCACAGCCAGTACTGAAGCCCTCTACCTATTACCCAATGCACCTGTGGGCGAGACTCTTCCCAGGTTCCTTGGCATATGGAGCTGGGTCCCTCGTTTCCTGTAGAGGCACTTCTGTTCATGGATGGATGCTGAATTTTCGTTCTTGAATGGGGGACTAAAACAACGATTGTATTATGCCACCATGACGCTGATGTTACTCTCCATTTTCAAACATTTGAGGCAGTTCAATACTTTTGTTTTGAGGCTCCTTTGGGCTAAACATTCTCTGTTGTTTAATTGCTTTCATGTGCCAGGCACAGTACCTGACACACTGTAGGTGCTCAACAAATATTTGTTAAATAGATGTTGACCGTAACATAGCCTCCCCATTATCTTTTATGCTGAATGCATTTATATATTGTTAATGTATATTTTAAGGCATTTGGCCCAGAACTAGATTCACTGGAGCTACCCTCCCTTTCTCTTGATGCGTTGCTTGTATTGTAGGAGCTAGGACTTCAGGATCCAGGCTGTGATGGGAGCCCTGTACTCATGTGCATGTTTGGTTTCCTCACTGAGAGCTATGGAAAGAACATCATCAGTGACCTCTGAGTCATTGGATACTGTATGGGCAGATAATACCTACTCTAACTGCATTGTCAAATTTTCAGGGATCCCCTCACCTACTGAGGGTGGGGACTTGGTGGGTCTATTGAGAATTAATTACTTTGTTCTTGAATCCTAGAAAAAACAGGCATCAAAGGAAAGAATGTTTTCTTTGCTTTAAGTGACAGGGGTTGTTGTGAAATTTTTAAATTGCCTACTTAATTCAAATAAATAGTAACAGTCTAATTATGTCGCTTAGGATTTTGGATCATGTGCTTACTTTTCAATTGTTGATTCTGTCACAACCTAAAAAAACAAAAACAATTGTTTTTTTAGACAATAAATATCATATAATCTCACAAAAAACAATTGATAGTGTGCTGCAAACTACTCTCCATATACAATTTTGTATTCTTTTCCCATTTTTATGGGATAAGTATTTGTATCCTTTTAGGTATAGGTTTGACTGCATATAACAGAAGGAAAAAAAAACAACTTATGAGATAGAATTACAAAAGTACAGAGGTGACAAGTCCAGCACTGTTGTAGAGGTCCAATAATATTATCAGAAATCCAGACTCTGTCATCTTCAGCCTGTGGCTTCAACCTCATGACCTCAAAGGGCTGCAAGTGCTCCATACCAGAGCTGTCCAGTAGAAATTTATGCCATGCTGGAGATGTTCTATGTCTGTGCGGTCCAGTAGGGTAGTGGCTATTAAGCAGTTGCAACGTGGCTAATGAGATCGAGGAACTGAATTTTTAAATTTTGTTTAATTTTAATAAGTTTGAATTTAAAAAGCTCAAGTGGCTAGTGGATGCCATATTGGACAGCACAGCTCTAACATTTCATCTATTTTCTAGGAAGCAGAAAAGCAAAAAAGGGAGAGGGTAAACTGATCATTTTCCCTTTTAGGAGTTTTTAAAAATGCCACATAGTACTTTTATTTTACTCGATAGAAATTAGTCACATGGTTGCCCTTAGTTGCCAGGGAGACTGAAACTATAATCTTTTATTCTGAGTGGAATTATATTCTGCAGAAAAATCGGGGTTCTGTTGTGTTCTTAAAGAGGAAGGGGAGAATTCATGTAAGGATTGGCATATGTCTCAGGTAGTCTATTACATACACAATTTCCCATGTAATTAAACACTTTTCATAAACACGATTTCTAATGGCTTGGTAATATCCCAGAGTCCTATTGTGGCATAATTTACTTAATCACTCACCCATTTCAGGGCTTTTTGGTTCATTTAATGTTTTATTCAGCAAGACGTAATGAGCATGTACCATTTGCCAGGCATTGATGGAGAGGCTGAGACACCGGGAGACTAAGTGAATTACACGTGAATCCATGTGTGTTAGATGGATGGTACGATGGAGATAGTCCGGCTCAACTCTGTCATTTATATAGAAGTAGAAACGGGGGAGGGTGAGGAGTGGGGAGGTGAAATGACGTGGCTTAAGTTAGACAGTTAATCACTTTCTGAACCAGAGCTGGTGCCCAGTGTTCTGGCTCCCTGTCCAGTCCTCATTTTCTTCTCTGTTCTCTCTCCTTTTCATTCTCAGTAGTCCAGTCTGGAAAAAGTTTGCTTTATGTCTTTCCTTCAACTTTCTTCTCTTCCTACCTCGTTATTGTGTGAAAAAACTTTATAGAAATCTCACTAAACCAACTGAAACATATTTTTAACCTTTCCTGATGTCATTGTATATTTGGCAAAGTTTCACCCAAGAGAAAAGAAATTCCATGGGGAAATTCTTTCCTTGATTGTAGTGTGTAGCTTAATTTATTTTAAATGGTTCAAGGATCTAAGCATTTAATCATAACCCTTGGACTTTCAGTGTGTGGGCTGGTTTTCTACATCAAAGTCAGGATCTTAAAATCTCTGAGTTGGCTGCTTTCTGTGACTTAGGTATATTTCTTAGACAGTATAAACCCAAATAACAACCCAATCCAGATCTCCTGAATTTTCCTGTTTTTGTGGTTCATCTTATCCATCATCTACTTTGTTTTCTGTAAGTCCCAGGAATACTGGTGATTTGTTCTTTGGGTTTGATCTTTGAATTGCTGTAGCAACCACCACCAAGAGGGCAGCCTTGTATTATTGAAAGATCACTGCTTTCTGAGTTACTATACTTGGAAATATCTATTGTGTGGCCTGGGAATCCAATTAACTTCTCAGCCTCTGTCACCTCATCTATAAACAGAGTAGGTCAGAGTAAAAGTTCTCTAAGTCTTTTCGGCACCACTCTTAGCTGAGTGTGACCTGAACTTTGCTCATTGGGGGCCTTCAGTGAAAAATCAGCTGTGTGGGTAATATTAGGCAAGGGACCTTGCTTGTCCCAGAGAGGAATCCAATGCTCTCTCTCATCCTAGTTTTCCCAAACCAGATTATCTCCTTGAGTAATGATGTATTTGAGCAGAGTGGCTTACTCCATGGTGATTGGAGACACTTGAGTGCATTTTAGATCTATCAGATCCAATTCCATGTTCTGACGCAGAACAAAACCACACCAGATTTTCTGACCTAAAGGTAGGTGTTATGGCTGGAAGTAAGGTGCAGAGTCGTTAAGCAGCCACAGATGTTGGGCAAGTCAGTTCCTGTCTTTGAGCCGTGGGTGTTCATTTGTAGACAAGGTGCTTTGGTTTGGGGGGTGGACAAGGAATTTAATTTATTTATTTGCTTTCACGGTAAAAAATATATAACATTGAATTTGGTGATTTTTTAAAGTCCTTTACAATTTTGGGATCCTGTGAGGCACATTTGGGATTACCAAGTGAGAAAACATGATAGGGATGGAGGCTTCCTTACTTCACTCTGACATCAGTCACATTGGCACATCACACTCTCTCTCATATTTTCTCTGGCTATTGTTTGCATTCTATCAATATGCTCTGATCCAGAGTCCAGCAGGTTACCAGATGGAGCAGGTTACACTCAAATGCTGATTTAGACTTTTACATGCTGGTCACATTTTCTTTCCCTGCTTCTAGATGAGGCAGCATTGTGGGGAGAGAGGAGGTATTTCTTATCACTTCAGTGGGACAGACAGTGGGATTGCTGATGGCAGGTAGTAGAGATAGGAGTAAATACAGAAAAGGCAGAGATGCCAGAAAAGGAAAAAGTGGTTTGCAAAAGAAAGGCTATCAGGTATTCTACCCTTAGAGTAAAGCCTAGAAAAACAGGACCCTACATGATTCTTCTCTCTGAATGAGCTCCCAGATTGGCCCTATTATATTTTCCTTAATTTCAGGAACGGATAAAAAATAGATTGAGTTCATGCCCAGATAAGAGGTTTGTCTAGGCAAATAAATATACTTTCGACTTCTAATGAAAGAACATACTTAGTTTTAGCTCTTCACTTATGTGTTAGTACCTAGAAATTGTATAGGGTAACAGTAAAGAGCACAGGATCTGTGGTTAGGCTCCTTAGATTGAAATCTCAGCTCCACTGCTGTGTAACCTTAGGCTAGTTAATTCACTTATCTGTGCTTCTGTTTCCTCATATGTATAACAAGCGGTGATGATAATAATACTCACTTCATAAGTTTGTTCTGAGAATTGAGTTAATTAATGCATATAGAACACATAAACTGTGTGGCACATGGTACTATTGAAATACTAGCTATAGTTATCAACCAAAATGCATTTAATAATAAAGATTTAAGAAGAATATTGAAGAGATAATTTTGAATATTATTATAATATATTTCTTAGTAGGAGATACAGAGACAGAAGCTACAATTACGAAACAATCTGTTAATTGCTGTAAAAGATGTATGATAAAGTACTGTAGGAGTACAAAGGAGAGAATATATTATTCCCATAGTGGTGAGGATCTTCATGCAATCTAGAAAGCAGGAATACTAAACACAGAGAAGGGAGAAAGGACACCTTGGGTCAGGAAATAGCTGTATTACATTCATTTAGGGAATAACAATAAGGGTGCAAAGATAGGCAATGGCCAGTTCACGAAGGACCTGAAATCCATGCTAAAAATCTTGGAATTTATGCTGTGGAATTTATGCTGTGGGTGTTGATAGAGTTTAGGTAGGGTAATACCATGATTTAATATGCATTTAAGAAAAATCACCAAAGTATTTACAATACTTAGAGAAGATAAGGTTCATGTGGGTTGGAGTATCAAAGACAAGCTTCATTGAACACACAGGACTGAAACTGGGCTTGGAAGGTGGTAGGGGTGAAGGAACAAGGAGAGGACGTTTCAATGAAGCGGGGTGCTGTAGTGGGAATGGGCAGGGTGGTCTTGTGGAATGGGGAGAGGACCCTGAGTTGAACAGAGGAGAGGTGAGGTTAGTGGGTAAGAGGGTGATTGTTGAGGTGGCTCAGTCTGTGAACGTCTTTAGAAGTGAGTCGGAGGAGTTCAGGTTTTTCCCTGGTTATTCCTATGCAGTAGAGGATCTGAAGAAAGAAGGGTCAGGAAACAATTTTCTGGCTGCAGTGTGTTTTTTATGGATGTGGTGGGAGCATCTGGAGACTAAGGTGCTTTGGTAATTTAGGCATCAGTTGACAGCATGTGAGAAGGTGATGGCAGCAAGGATGGAAAGGGCACATAGGACAGAGGGTTTAAAGACAAAATTAATGTGATTTGGTGATGACTGGGTATGGGAATGAAAGATGATGTGGGTCACATATGACATCCAAGCTATAGCCTGGGTAACTTGGAAGGTGATGGTGTCATCAAGTATCTTCCAGGTCACACTTGTCTTGTAGGTCTCCTGCTACTCCATAGCTTTGTCTCATCAGCTGCAACCCTAATCTCCGTCTAAACCCTTTGCTTAAACTCGTGAGTAAGAAGTGGTAAAAGGAGATTCTTGAGGAGTCTCACAATCTTTTCTTTGAACCATTCAACTACTTGATTTTCCAAGGTTCTGAAATGGTGCCAGATATTCCTAATGAATCTGGGTGCCTGGTCCTCACAACACTGCTCCTATAGGAAAAGGCACCACACTGTGATGACTTTAGCAATGCAATTTCTCTGCTGTACCCACCTTCTGGGAAACTTTAATTCCTGGATAGGCAATTTCTTTCTGTTTCCATGAAAGGCTGATCCCTTTTTCTTCTGCAAAGAGCCATTCCTCTTCTTTTGATTGTCTTCCCAAGAAGTTATTGTTCTGATCTCTATTTGGTAGATAAACAATCCTACCACAGCTCTGATGGATATTTAGGTTCTTGTAGTTCTTTCGTTTTTGTTTTCTTCTCTTATAAAACTATTGTGGGAGACACCACTTAGGGGTTTGAGGAAACCAAATTATCTTTTTCCTGTATGAATGCTGAACAAAGCAAAAGCATAAGGCATTTGGGTGGAGGAAAAATATTACCTTTGTTATAGAAAAGATGATAATTGAGATTGTGGTTTATAATCTGGTGTAAGTGGCCTTCCTGACACTAAGCCCTAAATTTAGGCAAAGGTACCCACCCAGTCACGGCAGCACTGGACCTGCCCCGCAGAGTAGCCTGTCTCTACCCCACAGAGACAAAGGTTGCCCCTGGGGCAGAGTAGAAAATGTGATCTCTGCAGTATCTCACTCTAAGAAAAGGAGGAGAGAGAAAAGCCTATCTATGCGTTCCTAATCTCTCCTTCCAAATTCACTCTATCTCCCCTGCAGCAGGGTGGAAATAAGAGTGTTACGTTGCTGTAGCTTCTTCCATATGGAAGGAAACATCAGGAGTGAAGAAGTTAATGCTCTTCACCTCACCTCTAACCAGCGATGTGCTAATAAATGTTCAACACTGGCTCTCCTAAATAAACAGCCCTGATTCGTAGCATTTGCTGATTTCCAATGTGCTCCCACCAAGGCTGATTTTAAGCTACCAACTGATTGTGGAGTTGGGAAAAGATGAATATAACAGTTTCCCATAAACCCCTCTGAGCTGCCCCCAGACAGCACTACCTCCAACACTTGTGTACTTATCCAGTGTCTCCTTGGAATATTCATTGGAGGTAGAAGGTTGCACATATTTGTTATCTAGTTTGCTCTCCGGAATAGCTGTACTGATCTCCACTTCTACAACGGAATGCAGGACTGTTTATTTTCTCACCTTTGCCAACTATCTAAGAACAAATCTTTTATTTATTGTTAAAAATAATATTTCTTATGTTTTATGAACATTTATTTTGTTATTAGTGAGTCAAAGTAATTTCATGTATATACTGATATTTTTACTTATTCTTTGTGAATTGCATGTTTTTGTCCTTTGTTCATTTTCAGTTGGGATACTGCATATTTTTATAGATTTAGAAGATCATTTTTATATTGGGCTTATTAAGCCTTTTCGTATATAAGTATGTTCCCCATTGTAACACTTGTGTAACAACTTTGTTGATGCCTTTTTTATTGCTGATTTTCAAAAGATTTAGTTTTTTTGTGTAGTTAAATTTCTAACATTTTGACAGACGTCTAAAGGTCTATCTCCAAATTATGATCGTATTTGCTGATTCTGCTTCTAAGTAATTAATTATTTAAATTTTTACTTCTAAATCTTTAATTATAAATTAATTTTGAGGTATGAAGTTGAGAATCAAGTTTAATTTTTTTTCAAATGTCCACCAACTGTCCTAATATCTTCTTTTGAATTATTTATCTTATTTCCATTTACATATGATAAATTTCTATATATAATTATGTCAATTTCTGAAATTTATATAATTATCTAATCATGAAATAGTATCAAATTGAACTATAGTCGCTAAAAAGTCAATATCTAAAGGACAAACTGGCATCATTAACCTTCTTTAGTACATTTATAGGTGTTTTAGGATATGTTTATTGCAGATGAACTTTTAAATAATTTTGTGAAATTATAAAAAAAAATTCTGTTGGATTTTGATTGAGGATGCATAAATTTATAGGTAAATTTTGGGAGACGTGAAATCTTTATTATGCGGCATTTTACTTTTTAAACCTTATTATTTTGTAAGAATTTTTTGTGGTGAATATGTGTTTTTCCATTTACACATGAATTCTCCCCCCAGTTTTATTGAGATATAATTGACATGTAACATTATATTAATTTAAGGTACAACGTAATGATTTGATATATGTATATATTGCAAAATGATTACCACAAGTTTAGTTAGCATCCATGACCTCACAGAGTTGCATTTTTTTCCTTGTGATAAGAACTTTAAAATCTCTCTTAGCATCTGTCACATGTATAATACAGTGTTGTTAACTATAGTCACAATGCTGTACATTACATCCCAGAACTTATCTTATAGCTGGAAGTTTGCACCTTTCGACCAGCCTCATGAATTTCCCTCACCCCCCACCCCACACCTCTGGCAAACACCAATCTGTTCTCTGTTTCTATGAGTTTGTTTTTTTCAGAATCCACATTTAAGTGAGATTGTACAATATTTGTCTTTCACTCTGTGACTTACTTCAGTTATCATAATGCCCTGATGGTCCATATATGTTGTTGCAGATGACAGGATTTCCTTCTTTCTCAGGGCTGAAAAATGTCCCATTGTATGTATATATACACCACATCTTCTTTATCCATTCATCCATCCATGGAAACTTAGGTTGTTTCCATGTCTTGACTATCGTAAATAATGCTGCAATGAACATGAGGGTGCATCACTTTGGGACAGTGATTTCATTTCCTTTGGATATACATCCAGAAATGGAACTGCTGGATCATATAGTTCTCTTTTTACATTTTTGAGGAACCTCCATACTGCTTTCTATATCAGCTGAACCAATACATTCCCACCAACAGTGCACAAGAATTCCCTTTTCTCCACATGCTCACCAACTCTTGTTATCTCTTGTCTTTTTAATGATAGCCATTCTAACAGGTGTGAGGTGATATCTTATTGCAATTTTGATTTGATTTTCATAATAATTAGTGAGGTTGAGCATTTTTTCATGTAATTGTTGGCCATTTGTAAGTCTTCTTTGGAAATATATCTATTCAGTACCTCTCCCCATTTTAAAATCATTTTCTTTTCTTTTTCTTTTTTTGCTATAATGTTGAATGGGTTCTTTATATATTTTGGATATCAACACTATCAGGTATATGATTTGGAAATTTTTTCTCCCATTCTGTAGGTTGCCTTTCATTTTGTTGATGGTTTCCTTTGCTGTAAAGAAGATTTTACTTTGATGTAGTCCAACTTGTTTATTTTTGCTTTTGTTGTCTTTGCTTTTGGTGTCAACTCCAAAAAATCATCGTCAAGCCTGATGTCAAGGAACGTTCCCCTAAGTTTTATTCTAGGAGTTTCATGGTTTCAGGTCTATGTTTAAGTCTTTAATCCATTTGAGTTGATTTTTGTGTATGGTGTAAGATAGGGGTCCAGTTTCATTCTTTTATATGTGGCTGTGCAGTTTTCCCAACACCATTTATAGAAGAGATTATCCTATCCCCATTGTATAGTCTTCACTACTTTGTTGTAAATTAAATATCATGTGTGCATGTGTTTATTTCTGGGTTCTCTATTTTGTTTCATTCATGTGTGTGTCTGTTTTTCATGCCAGTACCATATTGTTTTGATTATTGTAGCTTTGTGAGATAATTTGAAATCAAGAAGTGTAATGCCTCCATCTTTGTTCTTCTTTCTCAAGTTTTCTTTGGCTACTCAGGGTCTTATTTATTTCCATACAAATTCTGGACTGTTCTTTATATTTCTGTGAAAAGTGTCAGGGAAATTATGATAGGAATGCATTGGATCTGCAGATTGCTTTGGGTAGTACAGACATTTTAGCAATATTAATTCTTCCCCACCATGAGCATGGAATATCTCCCCATTTCTTTGTGTCTTCTTCAATGTGTTTCATCAGTGTGTCTTATAGTTTTCAGTGTGCTGATCTTTCACCAATTTTGTTAAAATTATTCCTAAGTATTTTATTCTTTTAGATGCAATTGTACATGGGATTTTTTCCCTTAATTTCTCTTTCTGATAGTTCATTATTGGTCTAGAAATGCAACTATGGTATAGAAATGATTTTTGTATATTGATTTTGTATCCTGCAACTTTACTGAGTTCTTTATTAGTTCTAACAGATTTTTTTTGTAGAGTCTTTAGGGTTTCCTGTATATAATACCATGTCATCTGCAAATAGAGACAGTTTTACTTATTCCTTTCTGATATGGATGCCTTTTATTTCTTTTTCTTGCCTAATTACTCTGGCTAGAATTTCCAGTACTATGTTGAATAAAAGTGGTGAGAGTGGGCATCCTTGTGTTGTTCCTGGTCTTAGGAGAGCTTTTTAGCTTTTCCCCATTGAATATGATGTTAACTGTGGGCTTGCAATATATGGAATTTATTATGTTGATGTACATTCCCTCTGTGCCAGTTTTTAAATATTTTAATCATGAATGGATGTTGAATTTTGTCAAATACTTTTTCTGCATCTATTGAGATTATCATATGATTCTATCCTTCATTTTGTAATGTGTATCACATTGATTGATTTGCAGATGTTGAACCATCTTTATAGCTGTAAAATGAACCACACTTGAACATGATATATGATGCTTTTAATATATTGTTAAATTCAGTTTGCTAACATTTTGTTGAGGATGTTTGTATCTACATTCATCAGGATTATTGCCTGTAATTTTCTTTTCTTGTAGTGTCATTGTCTGATTTTGGTATCAGGGTAATGCTGGTTTGGTAAAATGACTTAGAAAGTGTTTGCTTTTCTTCTATTTTTTGGAAGAGTTTCAGAAAGATTGGTGTTAATTCTTCTTTAAATGATTGCTAGAATTTACCAGTGAAGCTATATGGTCCTAGACTTTTGTTTGTAGTGAAGTTTTTGATTACTAATTCAATCTCCTTACTTGTTAGTGGTCTGTTGAAATTTTCTATTTCTTCATGCTTCAGTCTTGGTAGCTTGTATGTTTCTAGTAGTTTATCCATTTCTTCTAGGTTGTCCAATATGTTAGCATATAATTTTTCATAGTAGTTTCTTATGATCCTTTATATTTCTGTGGTATCAATTTTAATGTCTCCTCTTTGATTTCTTTGATTTTATTTATTTGAATTCTCTTTTATTTCTTGGTAAGTTAAGCTAAAAATTTGCCTATTTAGTTTATCTTTTCAAAAAATTGGCTTTTAGTTTCATTGATCCTTTCTATTGTCTTTTTAGTCTCTTTTTCATTCATTTCTGCCTTGATCTTTTTATTTCCTTCCTTCTACTCAGTATTGTCTTAGTTTGTTCTTCTTTTATAATTTCTTGAGGTGTAAAGTTAAGTTGCATATTTGAGCTCTTTTTGAAATTCTTAATGTAGACATTTATCACCACGAGCTTCCCTCTTAGAATTGCTTTTACTGCATCCCGTACATTTTTGTATGTTGTATTTCCATTTTCATTTGTCTCACAATATTTTTTTATTTCTCTTGATTTATTCTTTGACCCAATGGTTGTTCAGTAGCATGTCATTTATTATACATGCATTTCTTCATGTCTTCCAGTAGAATTAAATGGTTTTCTCTGTATAAGTATTTACATTTTTAAGAGCTCTTTATTTAAAAAAATTTTTTTGACTACTGCACATAGAATAGTTTTCAGTTGTGTTTTTAACTGGTAATTGCATCTTGAACTTTTCATTGTTGCTAGTGATCTTCAGTTTTATTTTTGTTTTTTTCCCCTAAATTAACATCTTAGGGGGTTTTGCTTATGAGAAACAGAAGACCATTCAAATGAGGTTAGGTAAGAAGGAGTACTTATTTGAGGAATAATGGGCTTTCTCTGAAACCCTAGTACATAATGGACCAAATTAGGGTTTAAAAAGGCAAGCATCAAGGATACTCTGAATCTCTGAGATGTCTCTAGTATTTTCTTGCTCCAGAATACTAGTTTTTAAATTATGTTTAAGGGTCAATAACTTTAGTTTTAACTTCAACACATATTCTTACCTGAGGGATTCTGACACACACTACTTTGTTTCCAACTGTCTACATGACTAACTTTTGTTTTCTTTGTGATTATGGTCCTTGCTGTTTGGGTGTGTTTTCAGTTCTTCAAAAGTGCATTTCTTGAAAATTTCAGTATGAAATTAGAAATCAGGGGAAAAACAATGGGGATAACATTTACAGCAGAGATTCAAGATGTTCATACTTTTTCATCCTTATTTCTCATGGATCATATGTGGTGAAAAAATTCCTAATACTTAAATTAGAATGCATTGTTTTATCACAGGACATTGTTAGCTTGAGTGTGTATTGTGATCTGTGTTTCTTCTGTGTAGTCTGGTGGGTGTATAGATGTATAAGAGGTGCTCAGTATGTATCCATTCCAGGAGAGTAACTTACAGAGAAATTTTCACTCTCGTTATCATATATTTTGCTGCAGGCCACCAGCCTGGAACCAGAACAAGCAGGCTGGCCAGCTACAACAATGTGCTAGAGGACAAGCTCTGTGAGTTCAGGATCTCTCAGTATTTTCAGCTGTGGGGCGAGACGTATAAATGTAACAGTGAAATGATGGAGAGAAACTAGTAAGTTGAATTCTCTCCAGAGTATTTCTTCATTTTTCATATAAACATAATTATTGAAGCTGCAAGACTGGTGAAGGAATCTGACGTGAGTTGAGGACTGGTATAACTGAGTGAAGCAAGAATACGAAAGAAAGGGAAGGGAAGAAGTACAGTGGGAAGATAATTCCCTGAGGCAGAGATGAAGGAAGGAAGGCATTTAGGAGCAGCAGTGTGTCATGGGAACTCCCTAATAGGAGAGAGCTATCAAAATGCAATGAAGATACTAAAAATGTAGGCTATGAACTTGAATGGACCACAGCTTCAGAATATCTTGGGGTGAATTAGAAAGAACCCTGGATTGAAGTCAGAAAGCCTGGTTCTGAGTCTGAGCATCCACCATTTTCTGGATGATCTTGGGTAAATAACCATTTCTTTGAGCCTTCATTTTCTAATATATAAATTTTTATTAGATTTCTAATATTAATGCTGAATGAGTGCATATTTGCTATATAAAGAGTTTGTGAAAAGTGTATATTGCAAAGTGGTTTACACTCTCTAAAATGCTATAAATGAGGTGAATTACTACAAACGATGTTTGTTTCATTGCAGGCCTCTCAAGTATCTCATGTCCAGCACATCTGAATGGATTCCATGGCTAGTACAAATAATGTGACTGAGTTAATTTTAACTGGTCTTTTCCAGACTCCACAGGTGCAGAGAGTGTGCTTTGTGGTGTTTCTTCCCGTGTACCTTGCCACACTGGCTGGCAATGGCCTCATCATTGTGACGGTCAGCATCAGTAAGAGTCTGCATTCTCCCATGTACTTCTTCCTTAGCTATCTGTCCCTGGTGGAGATCAGTTACTCATCTACTATTGTCCCTAAATTCATCACAGACTTACTGGCCAAGATTAAAACCATCTCCCTGGAGGGCTGTGTGGCTCAGATATTCTTCTTCCACTTTTTTGGAGTTACTGAGACCTTCCTGCTCACAGTAATGGCCTATGACCGCTATGTGGCCATTTGTAAACCCCTTCACTACACAACTATCATGAGTCAGCCTGTGTGTCACCTTCTGGTGGCTGCTTCCTGTCTAGGTGGTGTAATACACTCCATGATTCAGATCCTTGTCACTGTCCAATTGCCTTTCTGTGGTCCCAATGTGATCGACCACTACTTCTGTGACCTCCATCCCTTATTCAAGATTGCCTGCGCTGATACCTCAGTGGAAGGGGTTATTGTGTTGGCCAACAGTGGATTATTATCTATCTTTTCCCTCCTCCTCTTGGTGTCCTCTTATATCGTCATCCTAGTGAACTTGAGGAACTATTCTGCAGAGGGGAGGTGCAAAGCCCTCTCCACCTGTGCCTCTCACATCATGGTGGTCATCTTATTCTTCGGACCTGCCACGTTCCTCTACATGCGACCCTCCTCCACCCTCACTGAGGACAAACTGGTGGCCGTCTTCTACACGGTCATCACCCCCATGCTGAACCCCATCATCTACACACTCAGAAATGCAGAGGTGAAAATCACCATGAGGAGGTTATGGGGCAAGAAAGTGAATTCAGGAGTGGAATAAAAATGAAAACGTGTGAAAAACTGGCATGTATAGGCTGACTAAATATGCATTTTGATTCTAGTCAACCATAAGGAAGAGATCAAATGTTAACCTATTCATATTTTTTGTTGTATTTTAGATGAGCCCCTTATATTGCATAATGTAAATCAGAAATTGTACAGCTGTCTGCATTTGGAGGATGTTAAAAATTGAGCTGCATTCCTTCTCTTCTTCAGTGGTTTATAGTGCAGAGTACATAGACTTCAGGGAGGGGTCACCTGGACTGGACTCCCACCCTATCATCTTCTACCTGTGCAACCTTCGGTTCATTCATTTTATCTCTTGATGTTAGCATGCTATGTGGGATGATTGTGATATTTGGTATGTGGGATGATTGTGATATTGGAGACAGAAGTTTATGTTTTCTTATATTTTTCTTTTTCCCTTTCTATCAGTGTGATCTTGTGGGAGTCCCAGTAAGGCTTTTGTACTTCATTTGGTGCCCGCACCCCATCAATATGATTATCATATCTGAAATTCTGTAGTAGGAGATTTATTTCTTGGGAGTAGGGCATTGTTAATTTGGAAATGTCTCTGAGAGATGACATACAATAAAGCTATTATTTACCAATAATATTTTAATTTGAATAGTTTTGCAAGAGCCTTCCCCTTCTAGGCAGTCATTATTGGGCACCGAGGCACGGCTTAAGTCAAATCCAGCTCATTGCCTGTCTCAGTATGGAATGCCAGCTAAGAACGGTTTTTACATTTTTAAATGGTTGAAAAAAATCAAAAGAAAATAGTATTTTGTGATACACGAAAGTTATATGAAGTTCAAATGTTAGTGTCCATAAATAAGGTTTTATTGGACTACAATCATACCCATTACTTTACTTTTTATCTCTGGCAGATTTGCAGTACAGTGGCATAGTTGAGTAGTTGTGACAGAGACTGCATGGTCTGCATAGCCTAAAATATTTACTATGTTAAGCCTTTACAGAAAAAGTTTACCAGTCTTGGCTTTAGTTGTAACAATATTTATTTCTTATGCAATAAAAAGTTCGAGGTCAGTGGTTGCAAGGTTGTGTTGTTAATTCTGTGATGCCAGAGCACCTGGTTGGTGCCTCTTCAATTCTCTTGGCTGTTCCCTCATGGCTGCAAGATGGCTACAGCACCTCCAGGTATTATATGTTCACATGATGGGAGGGAAGGGCTCTCATTTTATTTTGGGGAATATTTCCAAGAAACTCCTCAGAACCATTCTTATTTTCTTCTTATTGACAAGAACTAGGTAACGTGTCTATGCTTAGATGCAAAGGAGGCTGGGATAGTGATAAGTGGCAAAGGAGAATGAGATTATATTACTGGCTCAGACCAGGCGCTGTGTTTCCTCCGGACTGGGCACATTGGTGCTTGAATAACATCAGGGTTTTGTCATTAAGGAAGGAATGTCTGTTATAGGGATTTTTGGTAAAGGCGATATCTTTGTGGGTAGCGTACCTAGGCATATTGAAGTTGTTAAAGGATTTGACTATGGTGCCAGACTGACTGAAAGAAACCCAGCTCAAACATGAGGTGACTGTACAACCTCAGGCAAGTGACTGAAACTTTGTAACTCAATTTCTTTGGCATGGAAGTTTTGACCAAGTGCAAGAACCATTTTCCTCGTTGTCACGGTTTTCCTGAGAGTGCACCCTGCGTTAATTTCCCTCTGGAGGTCATAGGACAGGACCCTGGGATGTGACTGCCTGAGAGTTGTTAATAGGAACCAAACCATCCTTGGATTCCTTGAAGGCAGGAAATGGGTCTATCCCTACTCCCAGAGTTCTGGGCCAATTCACTGTAAATAAATTCCCAAGCAGCAATTTGCTAATACTGAAGTTTAGACTCATTGAAAACATATTTCTATTAACTCTTTATAAAATTACAGCACTTATGTTTTGCCAAGGCCTGCAATAAGCAACGTTTTGGGGGACATTTTCATGTATTTTCATTTTAGTTTTCTTGCCAATAAAGAATAGCAAGAATTTTACGTATGTTGGCTTCTCTCTTCCAATTAGTTTTCGATCTAGTCAACTGACTTTCCTACTGCTCTTCTTTCTTGGATTTACTTTGTCAAGAAAGGGATGTTGGCACAGGTAGCAGATGAGGTTGTGCTTGGGCATATTTTCACCTGTATTCACCAAGTCTCCATGTTTCAGATTGAATTATCGGTCCCAGATCTTTCCTGCTTCCTGTGTCTGTGCTCTTTTCCATGTAACTTTCTAGTTCTTCCCACAAAACATGAAATATACTTTTCCATTCTTTGACTTTGGCCTCAGCCATGTGACTCGCTTTGGCTAATGGAATGTATGTGGAAATGACAATGTGCCAGTTAGAACCTAGATCTTAGGAGGCCTTGTGTATTTCTGATTGCCTTTTGTGTCTTGTCACTGGCATGAGATGATGGGGAGCAGCGGCACCACAGCCTGGGCTGCAGAATGACACACGCAGAGCAGAACTTCTCCATCTGAGGCAGCAAACTACAGCCTGAGGCAGAGCTGCCCCAGCCAACCTGCCGACCCAGGAATGTGAGAATAAATGCTAATGAGGACTTGTGGTTATTTGTTATGCAGCACAATCTCACTAGAGTTGAACTGCAAACATTTGTTAAAGGAGCGCAGAAATGTTAGCGGATTGGGTAAAAATGGTTAATATTTATTATCCTTGGTATGCTTACTTCACATTCCTTATAATGATTTTCTGAGCATGGGCGTTGATGTGTCCTTCTTGCTGCCTGAAGGATTTTCCCTTGATTTGAACTAACTGGAAATTGTGTCTGCAAATTTCTGCCAGGTTGGCATAACTCAACTGCTGTTTTATTCTTTATGGATTTGTTTATGTATATTCACTAAATGTTGATTTTCTGTGTTTTACAATTCAAATATTTCAGCGCTTCATAACTAAAGGTGAAAGAAGTACAGTGGATTGGAAGTAGAAGTGAGTCTTTGGTGAATTAAAAATTCAATGTCTTGGTCATTTGCCTAACAAACAGTTAAATAGTTGAATTGGTTAATTCCGTGAATTAACCGTTGGCAGTTCAGTCATCTAGTAAACTTGTAGATGGTGAATTGATTGTAGGTGAATTGCTCTGCTTTACTACCCAGTGTGATGAGTGAAAGACGGTAGACACTCAACTAATGAATGCATAGAAGAAACAATGTGGTGTTAACATTACTTATCTTTATCATTTGGGAAAGGCTTGAGCTAGATGTGAGACAATTTGTACCCAGAGAAGAACTTGCTTGTGCATTACTTTTAGTTGAAATATAGAAGTGATGTTAATATATTATCCTGCAATAAAAAATACCAGCTTTCCAAACTGCATTGAAATGCCCCAAAACCATATTTGGATTTATTAGTAGGGCAATTTATATACCTTATATTTGAATAATACCTCATGTATATTTCAAAGCTCTTTCACACTCATTATTTCACTGGAGTCTTGCAAAAATCCTGTGATGTCAATAAAAAATGAATGAACTATTCTCAGTGTACATTTTTGGAGACTGAAACATCATTTAGATTAGGTTTTAGCTACAAGGAACATAATCTAAAACAAGATAGAAGTCCAGAATTAGTAGGGTATAGAAAGGGTCTTTCTCTATCTCGTTTCTCCATTTTTTATAGTTTCCATTCTCAAGTTTACTTCATGGCCCAAGATGGCTCCTATAGCTCCAATAATAACGGCAGCATTCCTGTAATTAGGAAAGAGAAAGGGACAAAATAAGCTCATGTCAAGGGAGGCTGGGTAATTTATTCCAGATAGGTAGGTGCCCAGATAAAAATTCAGAGGTCTTACTTACCACAATAGAAGACAGAAGAAGAAAATTAGCCTTGGGGAAAACCAGCAAGCTCTGCTCAGGAATAAATCAAGCACAAGGCCTGGGCCCAAATTCAGGTACTCTGAATCCCAGACCAGACGTCCCCTCCATTGCGGTCCCCCATCCCGGTTAAATTGTATTTTTTAATTGAGATAAAATTTATATTCAGTGAAATTCACAGACCTAAAGTGTACAACCCTATGAGTTTTGATAAATTTATATACCTGTGTAGCCAACATCCAACCAAGATGTAGACTACTTCCATCACCCCAGAAGCTTCTCTCCTAACTCCTTTCAGGCAATCCCCATTCCCCCAAGCAACCACTATCCTAATGTCTATCATCACAGATTAGCCAGTTCTTAAGCTCGTATAAATGGAACCATAAAGCGTGTACTCTTTTGTGTCTGGCTTCTTTCACACTACATACAGATTTTGAGATTTATCACATTGTGGGTTACAATAGCTTGTTCTTTTATTCTGTGAGTAGTATTCCGTTTCATAAATATACTACAACTGAAAAATTCTAATTTTTTGTTGATAGACATTTGGATTGATTTCTGTTTTCAGCTGTTATGAACAAAATCTGCTATAAACATTATTTGATATTCTCATTTTTTTTTTTAAAAAAGCTTAAACTGACAGTCATTTATCAATTTTATGTGCAAAATAACATTTTGCACGGAGGACTGTGTATAGATATATTCCTAATTCTACAAGATTCTGTACATCATTGTAAGGTGGGGTTTAATTAGAACTAGAGAATTGAGTCCATAGTCAATGGCTAATCTTCAACAGAGTAGGAAATCAACCTCTTACGACAAACGTAATTTATAACTTTGGTGAACACAGTTTTATATCACAAATATTTTAACAAATGTAGTTTCCTATGGCAAACATTCACAGGATCACATTTAAAAAGCTATCTTCCTTAGATTTATTAAACCAAATATTTCAAAATAGAAAAGATTTTGACTGACAGACTTTATAGACACTCAGCTTCATGTGACAAGTTACAGAATAAATACAGGTTTTAGTGAAATATGTAGAGCTATTAAGTAATTATTTGTTAATTTTGCTGTTCTTTTGTTTCTTTCTATATAAATAATAATGCTCAATTCAGTGTGTTTGTATTGTCAAAAACAATAATATTAAAACCTTTTTAAAAGAATCTTAAAATGTCTCTGTAATTTTCTTATTAATCATTAGTTGAAACTTGGCATCCTGTTTCAACTCTAACGTTCATCAAAGCTGAATTAGTGACATTTGTGAGTAGCACTGGTGTAGAGCACATTTATCTTACAAAGTGCCATTATGGCATTTGTAAAACCTTTTACCACAGATAATTTAATATATACTTATACAGATGTGGTCAAAGCAGGGTGGTGAACTTACATATACCCAACACCCAGTTTCATAATGGTCAATTTAGGGCAAATTTAGTTTCATCTTATCAGGGATCTCAACAACAGCACTATCGAAATGGATCAGATAATTCTTTGCTGTGGGGCTGTCTTTTGCATTGTAGGGTGTGTTATAGCATCCCTAGCCTCTATCTGCCAGATGCCAGTAGCACCTCTTCTCCACTCACTTTGTGACAATGAAAAATGTCTCCAGATATTGCCAAATGTCCTCTGGGGGACAAAATCACCCCTGGTTGAGAACCACTGATCTATAGCCTCATCCATACCAAAGCAAGCGGAAGTGTTATTTGAGTTTTCTGATACTTGTGGTCCATATTCTTTGGACCCATCCTTTGAATGGTGTCATTTCATGTAAAGCCACATGATTGAGTTCATGATAAGCAGGAGTTATATCTAATTGACCTCTGAACATCACATAGCCCCATACAGAGTAAGTGTCCTGTGAACATTGGGTGAATTTAATTTTTTCATATCTCCTATTGATTTTTGAAGTTATGTCACCTACAGGGAAATTTGCGATTTCAGTGTCCAGGTCCTGCTTCCCATGAGGTAGTCTGCCTGATTAGGAAGGGAAAGGTATGGCTCTCTGGGGACCAATCTTCTCTCGTTTGGTCATCACACCTTCTCCTCTGGTATCTCTCAAGTAGACCGAACTCAAGGCTGAGCTGCCAGAATTCTTATTTCTCTGTGGAATACTTGGGAGGGAAATCTACTTTGCTCTTTTTTAAAACCAGATGGAACAGACCCAATGGCTTAGTCTCAGCATTCCTAAGCCTGAGGCTGCAGGGGGAGCAGATCCTCCATCTGGTGACTGCTGAGAAGTAAGAGCTCTTGTTAGTAGTTGGCCTTAATGTTTTCCGGTTGGCCATCTGGAAAGACTGCATGAGCTGAGGGCTGTTCTTGGGGCATTATTTGCACCTCTGTAGTCAGAACAGAAAAGGAAACTGCGGTGAGAACAGCAAAGCCACAGAAACATTGGGGTGAGTTTTGGTTTGTGAGCATGTGCTTCTTTTGCATAATGATTACAATTCCACTTCGAAAGCAAAGGGAATGTTGCCGTGAAGCACAGGGCATTTTACAAAGTGCTCTCTCATTGGTCTGGTCTTTGCCTGAGACAGCACAGTGCTAGGTATGGGATCCAGGGATGGAGAAGATGTGGTTTCAATATTTATTGAATTCCTAAAATGTGCTAAATACTGTGCTAAGAATGCTAGGGTAGATTTACATTCACTCTTCATTCGTTCTATTTGCAATCACTGAAAGCTATTTTGTTGAGTCATTTCATTAAGTACGGAGATGGAGTGGTAGCAAGATATAATCTCTGCCTCAGGAAATTCACAGTTTAGTGGGGCAGACGGTCACATAAGACAATCACAATTCAGTGTGAAAAGTGTTGTGATTCCAAAATGTCCTGAGAGAAGAGGGCCACTGACCATAAGGGTCTGTGGATTGTGGAGATGGATTTCCTGTCTCTGATAAGACTCCAAGGTTGCACAGAGGATGAGAACTTAAGTTGTCCTGGGATAAGCTAGGAGTGGGATTTATGGCATCTACCTGTGGTGTAGTTATTATCTTCATGTTACAGTGTGGACCTTGAATCTCTGAAAAGTTAAAGAACTTTCTAGATATCCCATAGATACACCCAAAGAAACCCGGATATAAACACAGGAGTTGGAATGCTAGCCGTGCTTTCTTCCATGAACGGCTCCTTGGTAAAATTCCTCAGTTGCTCTGAGAGGTTAGGGCTTGTCTCTGCCCTCCGTTTGTCTCTGTAATAGTAAATTTTATCCGTGATTTCCTTCTGGCTCATGGTAGTCCTTAATCACCTGAGCCTGTCCCCATTTCCTGCAGGCAAGAAGCTTGGTGGCATGAGTGGATGTCATATGTCTCTTAGTCTCAGGTGCCCGGGAGTCTCACTGTACAAGAGGCTGTCTTGATACACACAGACCAGTCACCTTGGACAAAGTCCACTGTGGACAAGGATAGTCTTCAAATCAGTCAGTGCTCATGATTGGTGATGCCTGGAGGTTTTGGAAGGCTGGACTGCAGAGAATATGAGTCTGAGTATGAGTGAGCCCTCTGTGTGGAGGGGTGGTTTGTATTTCAGTAGCTACTGGGGAGCACATGATTGGAGGAAATGAGGGTATCAGGTAGCAGAAGAATTGTACATGAATTGAGCTGGATTCTTGGAAATGGACAAGATCACCAAGTTACCAGGTGTAGAAGCAGAGAATTAGGAGGAGAAAGCAGAAATAAGAGGGAGTGCTGAGTGTCAAGGAACATCTCTTCTGAAGACTTTGAAGGGAAGCAGAGTGGTGAGAATGCTATTCTGCAAATCAAAGATGGAAAGTGAGCAAAAGGAAGTGGGATGAGGGAAAGCAGCAGACAAAAGACCATGAAAAGCATTCAAAGACAACAGAGAGACATCTAACGTGGAGACAGCAACACTATCCTTGCTGCCCCACGTTGTCCAATGAGGCATTCATCTCCGAATAGATCTCCCCTCCTCTGGTCTATTTCCACTAGTCCCACCTCTATACAAAGTGATGCTCCTTTCCAGTTGACTAACATTCCTGATGATTCCCCATTGTCTACAGGATAAACCTCAAAGTCCGTAACAGTCCTTCATGGATTGGTACTAGACTCTATCTCCAGCTTTATCTTTGCCATTCTTCCCTTTACTCCAGCCATACATGGATGAATTTTTATAGCTTTGTGTGTTCTTTTGTCTATTTGGATTGCTCTTCTCTTGTATACATAACTAACTCCTACTCATTTTTCAATATCCAGCTCATAAGCTGCTCAGATATGCAAGGGATTATATAATTCACCCTCTTAATGAAAGAGTCTTTTATTTTATATCATTTCAGATCACGTCACCCAAATTACTTCCTCTTGGTGGCAACATCATGGGTAACACACATAATATGACTGAATTCATTTTTCTGGGACTTTCCCCCAATCAGGATGTGCAGCAAGTTTGCTTTGTGATATTTCTGCTCTTCTACACAGCAATTGTGCTGGGGAATCTCCTCATTGTGTTCACTGTCACGACCAGCAGAAGTCTTGGTTCCCCCTTGTACTTCTTCCTCAGCTACCTGTCGTTCGTGGATATCTGCTACTCCTCTACATCAGCCCCCAAACTCATCTCAGATTTGCTGGCTGAAAAGAAAGCCATATCTCTGTGGGGCTGCATGACACAGCTTTTCTTCATCCACTTCTTTGGTGACACTGAGGTGTTCCTGCTCACGGTGATGGCCTATGACCACTCCGTGGCCATCTGCAGGCCCCTCAACTACACCACCATCATGAACCGGCAGGTGTGTGCTGTCCTGGTGGGAGCAGCCTGGGTGGGGGGCTTTGTACATTCCTTTGCCCAAGTCCTTCTCATCTTCCACTTGCCCTTCTGTGGCCCCAATGTGATCGACCACTATTTCTGTGATCTGCTTCCTCTGCTGAAACTCGCCTGCTCTGACACCCTCCTCATTAGTCTGCTGATCGTTGCCAATGGGGGGACCATGGCTGTGATCAGTTTCATGGTCCTCTTAGCCTCCTTTGTGGTCATCTTGCTCCATCTGAGGACTCGAAGCTCTGAGGGGCGGCGCAAGGCCCTGTCCACCTGTGGGTCCCACATCACCGTGGTTATCTTGTTCTTTGGGCCCTGCATCTTCATCTACCTGAGGCTTTCCACCACCTTGACTGTGGACAAGATGGTGTCCGTGTTCTACACAGTGATCACCCCACTCCTCAACCCTGTCATCTACTCCCTGAGAAATGCAGAAGTGAAGAAGGCCATGAAGAGGCTGTGGATCAGGACAATGAAACTAGACGAGAAATAGAGGCTGAGTCTTAGCATTGATCCTTGGGTTTAGTGTGATGCTGAGTCCAACTCGAAGGATGGAGTGAGGTAAAGGACAGTTCACAGGACTTGTTATGTCTAGAGTTAATCTAACTGGTTCCCATCTTCAACAGCTTCATTGTAATCAATTGTAAAATATTTTCTTTTATGGAGGTACTATTAATTAACTAGGCATTTTTCTGTTTGATCATTTTTAATTTTCTACTACTATAAATTACACTGTGCTAAGTATTTGTGAATTGAAATCTTTAACTATATTTCTGATTTTTTTTAAAAGCTCACTTGCTATAGTAAATTTACTGCATTAAAAGTATAACAAGTTTTGACACAAGTGCTAAGTTGATTCTCAGAAGGGTTGTAACAATTCACTTTCCTAGTGAAAGTGCTCTTGAAAGAATGAACATTGTCATTAAACATTTTCTAGGAGAGAATAGGAATTTACATAGTCTCAAAGTATCTCCTTATAAGATACTTACTAATTGCAAAAGGAAAAGTGTAACTTTATAATGGAGAAATTTGGAAGACGCTCCATTAAGCAATTACTCAAAGTCAACATCATCAGTGTTGAAACTGGAGAGGCATGCAATGTCATTTGTGTGAGATTCCTACCAAAAATACGTAACCTGTGTCTAATTATGAAAAAATCTCAAGCAACCCCAATTGAAAAAATTTTGCAAAATTACTAGCCTGCATCTTCAAAAGTATCAAGACAAAGACTGAATAAAGAATTGTTCCAGATTAAAGATGGACCATAACAATGCAACCTGTGATCCCTGGTTGGACCCTGTACTAGATGAAGGTCATTAATGGGCAAAAGCTCTGTAAATGAGATAATTGAATTGTATCCAAGTTAATTTCCTCTATTTGATAATTGTACTGTGTTTATGTCAGAGAATGTCCTTGAATTTAGGAATGACTCACAGAGGTATCTAGAGGAAAAAGGGCATTATGTAGGCAACTTTCAAACATTTCAGAAAAAATTCTGTTTATCTTTTTATCTATTGAGAGAATAAACGATAAAGAAAATAGGGCAAAATAGTAATATTAGGAGAATTTGGATTAAGGGTAATCAGGAATTCTTTGTATTACCATTGCAACTTTTTTATGTCAGAAATTATTTTAAAATATTTTGAAAATTTGATAGACTTCTATCTTACTGTAATTTAACTTGCAATTTTTTTGTGAGGTGGAATGTTTTAATATTTAATTAGCCTTTAGTCTTATATACAAAGGTTTCAAAGTATAAAAGCTTTACATTTTTTTCTCCAGTTTTATTGAGATACAATTAACATACAGCACTGTATAAGTTTAAGGTGTGCAGGATAATAATTTGTCTTATTTATATTGTGAAATGATTACCACAGTAAATTTAGTTAGCATCCATCATTTCATACAGATACCAAACAAAGAAAAAATTTTTTTTCTTTGTGATGAGAACTCTTACGATCTACCCCCTTAAGAGCTTTCAAATATATCATACATCGATATTAACTCTAGTCATCACGTTGTACATTACATCCCTAGTAATTATTTATCTCATAATTGAAAGTTTGTGACTTTTGACCACCTTCATCCAATTACATTCCCTGCCTCCAGTCTCCTCAACTTGGTAACTGTAAATCTGATCTCTTTTTCCATAAGTATGTTTTTTTAGATCACATGTATAAGTGAGATCACACCCAGTATTTGTCTTTGTCTGACTTATTTCATTAGCATAAAGTCCTCAAAGTCTATCCATGTTGTCACAAAAGGCAGGATTTTCTTTTTTATGGCCAAATAATATTCCATTGTGTGTGTGTGTATATTTTTATATATATATATCTCACAATTTCTTTATCCATTCATTCTTTGATGGACACTTAGGTTGTTTCCATGTCTTGGCTATTGTGAATAATGCTGCTATGAACATGGGGGTGCAGATATCTCTCCAACATAGTGCTTTCATTTTCTTCAGATATATTCCCAGAAGTGGAATTGCTGGATCTTATAGTAGTTCTATTTTTAATTTTTTTGTGGAACCTCTATACTGTTTTCCATAGTGGCTGCATCAATTTATAATCCCACCAGCAGTGCACAAATGTTCCCTTTGCTCCACATCCACTCCAACATTTAGTATCTCTTGTTTTCTATTTTTTTTTTTTTTGGCTGAGGAAGATTTTCCCTGAGTTAACATTGGTTGCCAATCATCCTCTTTTTGCTTGAGGAAGATTAGCCCTGAACTAAGATCTGTTGCCAACCTTCCCCTACCTTGTATGTGGCGTTGCCACTGCAGCATGGCTGCTGACAAGTGGTGTAGGTCTGTGCCTGGGAGTGGAACTCAGGCTCTGAGAGCAGAGCACGCTGAATCTAACCCCTAGGCCACAGGACCAGTCCCATTTCTTGTTTTTTTTTTTTGATGATAGCTGTTCTAACAGTTGTGAGGTGATATCTCATTGTGGTTTTGATTTGTTTTTTCTCATGGTTAGTAATGCTGAGCACCTTTTCATGTACCTGTTTGCCATCTATATGTATTCTTTCAAAAAATTTTATTCAGGTCCTTTGCCCATTTTTAAATTGGGTTGTTTGGTTTTCTTTTTTTTTGCTACCGAGTTGTATGAGTGCTTTATATATTTTGGATGTTAACGCTTTATCAGGTATATGGTTTGCAAATATTTTTCCCAGTCTGTAGGTTGTCTTTTCATTTTTTTGATCATTTCTTCTGCTGTGCAGAAGTTTTTTAGTTTGACACAGTCCTGCTTGTTTGTTTGTTTGATTTTATTGTTTTGCTTTAGGTTTTAGATCCAGACAATCATTGCCAAGACCCGTGTCAAGGAGCTTTTTTTATATGAGTTTTTTTTCTGGGAGTTTTGTTTTTTCCAGTCCTACATTTAAGCCTTTAATCCATTTTGAGTTAATTTTTGTGACTGGTGTAAGATAGGGGTCTAGTTTCATTCTTTTAATTTTTTTTTTGACATACAGAAGTCTTTGCTTTTTATGTAGTTAATTATCATTATTTTTTATGACTTAGAGAATAGTCAGGGCCACATTATTTCTTATGATGGAAGCTTTATGGAATGTATTAATATCTGGAGGGTTAGTCCCTTCTTGTTGCTGTTCTTTTTCGAAGTTCTCCTGGGTATTGTTTCTCCACGTGAACTTTAGAATTAGTTTTACGTCTCTTCCAGCTCTATATCCCCCCAAAGTAAACTGCTATTATTTTTATTGATATCATGTTACATTTACAAAGGTATTTAGAAAGAATCAACATCTTAATGATATGAATCTTTCATCTAAAATCATGGTTTGTCTTTCCATCTGCTGACATCTTCTTTTGTGTTCTTCAGTAGAGTTTTAAAGTTTTAAAACTATCTTTTAAAAATGTATTCTTTTATTTTACAGCTTTATTGAGATATAATTGACAGAAAACATCGTGTAAATCTAAGGCGTACAACATGATTATATCATACAAGAATACATTGCAAAATGATTATCATAATAGGGTTAGTTAACACCTCTATCTCCTTATATAATTACCCCCTTTTTTTTTTGGGTAAGAATATTTGAGGTCTCTTCTCTTAGCAAATTTGAAGTATATAATACAATATTATTAACTATGTCACCATGCTGTACATTAGAGCCACAGGACTTATTCATCTTATAACTGAAGTTTGTACCCTTTGACTAACATCTCCCCATTTCTCTCTTTCCCTGGCCCCTAGCAATCACCAATTTACTCTCCGTTTCTATTTAGTTCCAATAATTCACAAATTATTCTCTTGATCATATCCCCTAAGCTCACATAGGCGTTCTTCATTCTTTTTTCTTTTGTTTTCCTCTGACTGGATAATTTCAAATGTCCTGTATTTTACTTCTTGGATTCCTTGTTCTGCTTGATCCATTCTGTTGTTGTTGATCTCTATTGAATTTTTCATTTCATTCATTGTATTTTTCAGTTCTGGAATTTCTTTGATTCTTTTCCATAGTTTTTATCTCTTTGTTAAATCACTCATTTTGTTTGTGTATTGCCATCCTGATTTTGTTTGTCTTTCTCTGTTTTATTTGTAACTTACTGAGATTCCTTAAAACAACTATTTTGAATTCTTTGTTGGGTAAATCACAGATCTCCAGGTCTTTGGGGTTGGCTTTTGGAAAATTATTGTGCTCTTTTGGTGTGGTCATATTTTCTTGATTATTCCTGTTGCTTGAAATCTTGTGTTATTGTCTTTGCATTGACCTAACAGTCATTTCCTCCAGGCTTTACTGATTGGATTTGGGAGAGAAATACCTTCCCTCAGCTCTGCCAAGAGTTCTGAGGCTTTCTCAGACCTTTTTCTTTGGTTACACCTGCCCCACACTTCTTGTTCCACTTTTTATTTTCACTAGAATATCTTTTAATCCTTACCCCCAGAAATAGAATAATTTTATCCAGTATCCGAATCAGAAGCTTCAAGTTCTTGTTATTACAGTAACTCCTGATAGCAGACCTTGCCTCCTCCCACCTTCAGTACTGTCGACTCCTTGCAAAGGGACCACAAGGTGCACGGACAGCTAATTGCTCAGATGTCACCCACAGCCATGGCCCCATGCTCACCCCTTGCTGTGTGCACAGCCTCCCTACTTACACGCCAGTACATGTTACATGGTATATTTACTGTGTGTGTGTGAAGCCCAGCCTGGGCTGCATCTTCATGCAGGGTCTGCCTCTTGGTCCCAGGGTCCCAGGGTCTGAGGGTCCCAAGGCTGCTCTCAGCCAGCCCACTTGTCTCAGTGTTTGATCTCTAGCATGGGGCGTTGTGGTCCAGGATAGCAAGGATAATCTTGTCCATGTACTCCCTCAGCCAGAGATTGATCTCCTCCTGCTCCTTTAGCGCTTCCGTGAGCTCTTCATGCAAGGCTGTGTGTATTTTCACAGCCAGAGACTGGGCTTTGGTCTGGGTGGCAAAGAGGTTCTTTGTTTCATAGAGGCTGAGGCTCAAGATTTGTCTCTTCAGGTCATCATTCTGATCCCACAGCTTAAGTATTCTTAAGCTTGTATGCGTTCTTTCAATTCTGCGAAGCCAGACAGCATGCTGACAGCCTCTCTTTTGCTTTCTATAGGCCTGTGCTGAATGTTCAATTTTGTGATTTCTTCCAGTCAGACCTGAAGATTCAGGCAACTTTCTGTGTATGCTCACTAGCCATCTGGAAAAGCTTACTCTCACCACCACCAGGAGCATGCAAGAGCCAGTCATGAGGTAGGGGGTTGTGTCAGTGAGGCACTCAGAGCTCTGGGGGAGACTCTGGGCACTATGTCGTCATTTGGGGGGCATCCACAGGTGAGGTGTCCCCACTGACTTGTGGGTGGGGAACCCGATGGAGTCTGTGATGCAGCTTGTAGAATCCACGTCATTTTGATATGTTCTCTTATGAGCCCTGGCTGCTCTTCTTCCAGCCACTCAGGCCCTCTCAGTCCTGCAGCTCATGACTCAGTACTCTCATAGGGTGAGAGAGAAATGGGCCTCTTTGGCAGCTTCCTGCTCAGATAGGGAGGCTGGGTGCTCACTCACATACTCTCACTTTCCTCTCTTGGGCTGAGAAGGGCTCTCTCGGCACTGAGCTCTGCCACCTTGGGGAAGGAGTGATTTGGATAACATCAAACTGTTCCTCTTACTCTCTCCAATGTGTCCCATCTTGGATTTTTTTTGCTCTGACCTTGTGCTGTAATTTCTCTACTGGACTCCCGGATCTCTACAAAGGTTCTCTCATCCATAGGTGATTGTCTAAATCAGTGTTCTCCATGGGCTCTTGCACCACAGCCAAGAGGTCCTGGAGTCAATTCATGGGTCACTTCAGGGTTCCCAGTCTGGACCGAGTTCTGTATGCCTATTATGTGATGCATCTTGGGCAAGATTCCTCCCAGGTCCCGTGGGTACAGTGTTGGTGGCAGAAACAAAACCAAACAGGCTGCAGTAATTATTATGGTTTATAATGTCTTAATATCTGGTAGGTCAAGTGCCTCTAACTTGTTCTTTTCTTTAGCAATATCTTGTCTGCTTTTAATTCTTTCTTCTTTTAGGCAATATTAAAATTAAATTGTCAAATTCCTCAAATTAACTTATTGAGATTTTGTTTGGAATTTTATTGTGTCTATAGATCAATTTGGGAAAAACTTACATTTTATGAGATTGAGTCATCATTTTCATGAGTATGAGATAACTCTGATTTGGCTAGGTGTTACTGGGTCATGAAGTCCTTTGAAAAACATAAAGGCATAGATTTTTGTGACTGATAAGTGACTAATTAAAGAAATGTTTCTGGGGAAATGATAAGGGAGTAGAGGAAGTAGGATGGGAGGGAGAGAAATCTAAACAAAGATGCAATTTCAGGTAAATTCCAGCCAAGTGTCACTTGAGATTGATTTTGCAGGAGAACTCTGGAGTGTAAATTATGCCTGGAGCTTTGATTTGAAGCAAGAAAGTGGAGCTGTCATATTCCCACATCATTTAGACATTAGCTAAGGGCTTCTCTGGGGTTGGGTTGGGGTAAAAATTCCAGACCGCTTTTGTCTTTCCATTAATGTAGGGAAAATTGACTCCAGTAGCCCAAAGGCAGCAAGTGCTTGCTGTTGGCAGTGAAAATACATAAAAACCATGGGTTAAAAAATAAAAAAGGGATAGGAAGAGATTTGGACAGTCCTCGACATTCCCTGCCATTCTCTCCTTTTATTTTAGTGTTCTTTAACATTTTTAAATCAAGTCGATAAATTTATGCATCCAACTCCTTTGATTAAATTTATTCTTAGGAACATTATGCTTTTGTTGTTATTGTAAATAGTGTCTTTAGTGAATCTTATAAGTTGTATCATACAGAAATGCAATACTATTTTATCATTAATTGTATAGCCATCTATATTACTAAACTCTTATTATTGCTAATAATTTTTCTGTAAGCATTTTTAGGCTGCTGTTGGTGTTGTATCTTCCCCTTTCTTCATTGTTTTTTTTCTTTTTACATTTCTTGGTAGGAATTCTAGCACAAATTCAAATATAAACCATGATAATAAGATTTTTGTCTTGTTCCTGATTTTAAAGGGAATGTTTCTAACTTTCCCCATTAAGAATGATGTTTTATGTAGATTTTGGGTAGACATACCCAAATCTAAGAAATGAACTTAGAACTTTCTTAGATGAAGAAAATTCATTCTATTCTTAATTTACTAATAATTCTTATAGAAGTTGAGTGTTATTATTTTCCTTTAAAAATTGCCCAAACCAACAATTGTATGAGGAAATTTATAAATGCATATTAATGAAAATTTAAATATAAGACAGTGAGATATGAGCTACATCTAGCACACTAGAAAAAAATTCCTTTCTGAGAATATTTTAGACTACTGATTCAATTACTCTGGTAGGCATAGGACTATTAAGGCTTTCTATTTTTTTTTGAATCAGTTTTAGTAAAAGATTATATATGTACATTGTAGTCAATTTCATGAAGTGTTTTGAATTGATGAAATATATTAATATTTTAATTTTAGTGGTGGAGAGGGGAATCCTTGGAGATCTTCCCTTACACTTGAGAGACCAGCAATACCTAATGAGTGTGTCCTAGTCAGGGTCTGCTTGTTCTGCATTGAGCAGATTTCTCAGGTAACCTAGCCTCCTATAATGCTCCTCTAGTGCCATGTTTAATTTATAGATTGACACTGGAGACCTTAGTTGATCTGTATGTCAGAGCTGCTATATAACATGAAAGGTATTTGAGATATTCTGACAGAGGAGTGGGAGCTCCATGTTGTGGAAAAGTTAATGACGAACTCATTTCTTTGCTAAGTTTTGGCATATTTTAGTGAGCTGCAGTTTATGTGAATTTCATTTAGTGGATTAAACTGTATTCTAGTTTAACCATCTTGAAATGGACACAGGTTTAAAAAGTTTCTTACAAATAATCCTCAGATTTAAAATAATATCAATAAGGTAAACACACACACAAAATCCCTTTTAGATGATGATAAATCTCATCCATAATGTACATTTTGTTCTATAGCATAAAGTATAAAGCCATTAAAGTTAGTAATATGTTTTAAAACATTTCATTTCATATTTCTCATTCTTTAAATTTTTTGATGTATTTAAAAATACACCAAATACTTGTTAGATAAGCAGCACATGTAGATGATTTATAAATGTATGGATAAATCAAAACTTTTTAGAAGAGAGGTAGATTGAGGAGTTAACAGATTACTGCTCTATTACCCCACTATGTTTGTTTTCTTCCTCAAGCTCATACAATGTTTAGTTATTTCCATGTTTCGTAGTCTGTTTATTGTCTCTCTCCCACCAGATTTTAAGCTCCTTGAGGGCAGGGACTCTCTTTGTCTTGTCCATCATAGTATCCTTAGCACCTACCACAGTGTCTGGCACATAGTAAAAATGGCTCACGTTTAGTGAGCACATGCTATGTGTAAGGCAGTGTTCTCTACTTTTTACATAGTCTCTCTTTTTTTTTATTGAGGTAATATTTACATAACATAAAATCGACCATTTAAAAGTGTGCAATAGACTGAATTTATTTTAATCACATTGTTGTGCAACCATCACCTCTATTTGGTTCCAAAATAATTCACCATTCACCGCTCCGAAAGGAAATTCTATACCCATCAAGCAGTCACTATCTATTCCCCTCGTCCTTCAGGCCCTGGTAAAGATTAATCTGCTTTCTGTCTCTCTGGCTTTATCCATTCTGGATATTTTATATAAAAGAAATCATACAATATGTGACCTTTTATGTCTGGCTTCTTTCATTTAGCATAGTTTTTCCAAGGTTCATCCACACGGAAGCTTGTGTCTTTGTTTCATTCATTTTTTATGGATGAATAACATTCCAGTGTATAAATATACCACATTTTGTTTATTCAATCACCAGTTGTTGGACATTTGGGCTGTTTCCACCTTTTGGCTACTGTGAATAGTACTCTATGAACATTTGTATATAAGTGCTTGTCTAAATACCTATTTTCATTTCTCTTGGGAATATATCCAGGAGTGGAAGTGCTGGGTCATATGGTAATGTTATGTTTAATTTTTTGAAGAAACATTAAAATATTTTCCACGGCAGCTGCACCATTTTACATTCTCACCAGTAATGTACAATATGTCCAAATCATTGCAAGCACGTTAATTTCCATTTTTGATTATAGCCTTCCTAGGTGGTGTGAAGTGGTATATCATTGTGATTTTGATTTGCATTTCCCTAATGACTCAGCAACCTGAACCAGGAGTGGGGTTGCTGTTTCCCTGGCTGCCACAGTTCTAGGGTGTGGGGTATGGTGGGCAGGCAATTGAAAACTCCACAGCACTCCCTTACTGCAAAGCAGCTGCCTCATTCTTCGCCAAGCCTTCCCCTCGTTGTTGTTAGTTTTTGACTAGATTCTAGGGTTCTGCAAAAGTTGAGTCTGACAGTTTTTGCCAGCTCATTAGTTGTTCCTGTGTGTGTTGGGGGTGGGGCGTGGAGCTCTGGAGTTCTCTACTCTGCTATTTTCAATGCTGCTACTTCCCCATTGTCTCTCGTAATGATCATAATTCTCTGAGGTAGATATCAATGTTATTTCCATTTCAAAGATCAGCAAACTGAGACACAGAGAGGTTAAGTAGCCCAAGATCATAGAACCGTAAATAGTGGAGTCTGGATCCAGAGCATAGAATCTTCACTGCACTGATGTTAGTAGGTGCTTGATAAATATTTATGGCTAGAATACAGCAGAATATGGAAGTTAAACTTTCTTTTAATGTGATAATGATTTGGACTCTGGTTTTAATTAGATTATGAAGGACTACTGAGAGTCAGAAGCTTCTTGAGTAGACTGATAAATAGTCTTTGAAGGGAAAACTGGAGGGAGAGAGGCCAATAAATGAGGAAGTATGGTTCAGAAACTGCAATGGGTTTACCAAATCATTTTATGTTTTTCTTCTGGGCACACAGAGTGCATTTCCTAGTCCCTTTACATCCATGTGGAGTCTTGTCAATAGTGGGTGCAAATGATGTACCCATTTAGGTTTGGTCCATAAAATGTCCCCAGTGATCCTTAATCTCTCTTTGGTCATTGGCTAGCTGTGTGCCGATGACCCAGTAGATAGTCCTGAAGCCCCAAGAGACTGGAAGCATTGCAAGATGTAGTGGACCTATATCCAGGAGTCACAGCGTGGTGGAGAGCTGCCCACAAGACCTGCCTGATTAGGCAAATCTGCGTCGGACTTAGTGTGAATGAGAAAGAAACTTTTATTGGGATTAAGGCCCAGAGATTTGGGGCTGTTTTGTACTATAACACCATTTATAACCCATGCCAATTAATACAGGGGGCTAATAGATAGAGTTACTCATGAATTTATCCAAGAAAATGAGGAATTGAAGAGGTAGGGATGAAGGCACCTAGGAAGGGCTGGATGAATAGACCATTCTGAGGAGCACCGTTCATGGGATCAGGAGCTGTCCTAGGTAGAGCCCTTGCCATGCTGTCTGTCCCTCAGCACTGCACTGATCACCATCGTTTTAACCCTGTGGATAATCGTCCACAATGCCCCCAGCCACCTGGAGCCCAGAGGATGACCTCTACACAACTCTTGGGTTGGTGGTGGAGGAACATCACAATGTTACTTGGGGATATTTCTGAACTGAGCAAACTTGAGACCTCTGAGCTGGATGAGTGGTTAGTGGAGCAGCATTGCCTTACAGAATAAATGAATGTAAAATACTGACAATCTCATCTGCCCTGCCTCATACACAACATTCTGATGAACAAAAGTGTTAATGGATGGGAAAATCTTTTGCAAAATTTAATGCACAAGTAAGAGAAAGCACAATTCTTGCTATCAACTCTCTTTGACTCTAGGCTGCCTCTCTGTTCTGTTGTTGGAAGTACCGAGAAAGCTTCCTGATCCCAAACTACGCCCCCGAAATGAGTCATATCTACTAGATTGACCATGCCATGAGGTAAGCAGCTGTGTTTTGTGTCTTTTGTTTTTTAATTTGACTCTCTTTAATCCCCAAACCCACTGTGCACAATGTCTGGCTCAAAGAAGTCAGTTCCTCTTGGATGAAAGGATAGAGAGATGGACTGACAGCCAGAGAAGTGAAGTAACTTTGTCAAGATTATAGATTTTCTGAGATGAAATTTAGCTCTTGATTCTCACCATTTCCCCACCCTTTCACTAAATTTTCTGAGCTGCTATTTTCTTTTTGTCAAAATGAGAGGTTAGACCTTTACAAAGTTTTGATGTCCCTAGCAGAGTTTATATTCCACGATTTCAAGAAAAATTTAATAGGTTGCCTAGAATTTCATTTTTACAGTTCCCTTATGTACCCCTGGTAACAAATGACCAGGGAGAAAAGGAAATAGACATATGCATGAAGCAGGTGACACCGTGTGACAGCAAGCTTAAAGTTTAGAGCCAAGCCTTACAGAGCAGCATTTGAGAGTAGGGATGCTGAAAAAGTCATAGAGGGAGGAGGGCCACTGGGTGCCCTGGGGAACATAGTTAAGGTAGGTGAAGGGAAAATTTTAGAAGATTTTTGGATTCACTTTAAAAAATTACATTTGTGTCTTTCAACATACTGATGATAGCAGAATTCATCTTTGGGGTGACTACTATTGCTTTTTTAGGTAAACATTTTCCTAACCATCTGATTTTTATAGAGGCAAGGTCCTGAGTCTCTGGCGAGGAGAAGTTGAGGCAAAGAAGAACTGAGATTCTCTGCTTAGTAGTATGTGGTAAAATATAAAATAATAAAAGTAAAAAGGTGACTCTCATGGTTGGAGAAGTTATAATTATGCACACAGATTTTTGATTTCTCCAAAGGGCCGGAGGCAGACATTTGGGGTTCTGGATGGGGGAAGAGAACATCTGGCAGGTGGGATGAGGCCTGCCAGACTTGAGCCCTGGGCCACACTCAGTAGACTTGGTAGCCTCTGAGACAGCATCTCACAGGACTATGATATTTAAATTCCTGGTCCAGTGCCAACTTCTTCCAGCTGGCTAGGAGGAGGGAGTTGTCCCTTTCAGGAGCTAACACTCCAGCTCAGACATGCAGGGAAGTCACCTTCAACTTGTCTGACCCTTCAGGGCAAGAAGGACAATGGGATTAATGTGTTCCCAGTCTGGTTGGGTCATATATTTAGTGATTTCATCCCAGAGGCCTGACATCAGGGCTTTAGAGCTGGGATCATCCAGGAGTTGGAGTAGCCTTCTCTCCCTGTCACCCTCCTCCCCCTCTGACTCCAGAGAGCCAGCAGGGACTCAGGACCAGCTTTAGGTGAGCTCAGCGCTGTGGTGGTTGCAACATGTGTCATGCTGGGAACCGCTCTTACAGGCAGAATCCAACATTTCAACTGGCATTTCAGAAATTTTCAATCCTCCAGACTTTTTCTAGAGAAAATATCCAAGCAAGAGAACAAACTATATATTATTCAAGTATTTCAACTTGGCTGTACAAGTAAGTTTTCTTTCATTGTTGGTGTCTTTTCTATTAAATTCAAATTTTCTATCATTTCCTATGTAAAATAACAATGAAATAACCTATTTGACTCTTTGTAATGACTCTAAGTCCATTCCTCTCTTTTCTGAATTTTGATAAGTTTCCAAAATCGTATCTTATACCGAGCATTAGGGTTTTAACTGAGAAAAAAAAAGATGTATAATTAATAACAATTAACAATCCACATTTTTCCTGCTACAACGTTGTAGTATCTATAATCTGTTCATTTATTTTCTCATCGGATCTTCTCCACACCCTTCAGAGGCAGGAAGAAGAAGTATTGCTATTTCTATTTTATAAATGAAGAAACTGAGACTCAAACTGGCTGAATTGAGGAGCTGGGACCTCCATGGTTTGATGGCTATTTCAGAATCTCAGGATCCAATAGCATTAAGAATAAGCCATCAGACCCAGACACAGAAAGTCCCAATCCAGCTCAGCGAGGCCCCCACCCATTTGGAATTGTGGTAAACATTTTTTGCATGATTTCCTCACCTGTCCTCTACCAGCTCCTTTTGTTTCGTAAGAATACAAGAAGACAGATAATAAAGAATTTTCTCAAGCTCTTTCCTGAAAAGACTCAGCTTCTTTTTAATCTAAAATATCTTTTCAGCCATCTCCATTTGTGAAGATCAATGGATTTACCTGGAAATTCCATAGCACCTTCTTCTGCAGCATTCTGTAAAAGAAATCCTTTTGACTCTTTTCCTTTCTTTGTTTATGATGCTCACCATTATGGTTGGAGGCTGGAAACATCAGCAACGGTCAGTGTGTTGAAATTTATGAGCCTTAATCAACAATTTGGGTGTCAGGGTTGGAGCTTAGATATAAATGAAGGCATTGCAGAACTTATAATAAAAGGGATCCAAGGTTAGGAGGGCTGGGATGGGGTGGAGAAAGTGGTGGGGCACAGGCAGATGGATGAGTATACCTGAGGGGTTATCAGCCAGGGGACATGAGGTGGCAGCGGGAAGGGACCCAGGTGAGAGCTGAGTATATCTATGCATTGTGAGACTGAGTGCATGGTGCTGAGGGAACTGAGTTTAGTATTTTATTTATTTATTTATTTCTGTGAGGAGATCAGCCCTGTGCTAACATCTGCCAATTCTCCTCTTTTTTTGCTGAGGAAGACTGGCCCTTGGCTAACATCCGTGCCCATCTTCCTCCACTTTATATGGGACGCCGCCAGAACATGGCTTGCCAAGCAGTGCGTCGGTACGCACCAGGGATCCGAACCGGTGAACCCCGGGCCACCGCAGCGGAGCGCGCGCACTTAACCGCTTGCGCCACCAGGCCAGAGTTTAGTATTTGTGAGTAGATTTAGGGTGGTTTCCCACTCTTTGCTTCCAGGATGGGATGGGACTCCTCCTCATGCTCATACAATTCCTTGAACAAATTTCTATCATGGCCTGAATTCCATGCATTCTGTGAGGATAGGGACCAAGCTTATTTCCTCTTCTGCTTCCCCAGCAACAAACCCAATACCTGGCATAATACCTGTTGACTGAATGAATGAGTGAATGAAAAGAGAATTTAAGGCTCTTTCCTACATCTCAACTCCATTTTAATTTGATTTGATTTTATTCTAGGAAGTATTCTAGTATTCTAGTAATTCTAAGAAGTATTTATTGATCCACTGAGGGTGTGAGGCTCCATCAATATGAAAACTGATCAGAAAGGGACCAGGGATGTGAGGACCACAATCGGGGATTTTGAAATACACTGAACTGCTCTTTCCTAGATTAACACTGTAATATTTTCTTTCTTTTTGAAATAAAAATATTCAAACGGTCACTCATATCTGTTAGTATGCCAGAGGTTTTTTTTTTTTTTTTTTAATTGGTTTTTATTGTTATTCCTAGCCAACCACAATTGACCATTTATTACTTCAGGGTCATTCCTTTCAAACTCCTGGTGTTAAAATTCATACTGGACCACTTACTGGTGGTGGGGAGTAAGTTTGAGAGTGCTACTTACCTTCTCTTTGATACAACTTCTTTATTGTAAAGATAGCACCCCTCTTTTTAGGATTATTGTGGAGACTGAATGAGATAATGCGTGGAGTAAGCTAAGTACAGAGCCTGAAGTGGATTAAACATCAATATGTGTTTGTTTTCATTCTCTTTATTAAAAAAAAAAAAAAAATTCCTTGGCTGTTCTCTTTCTGACTCCTCCTCTCCAGAGGCTCTTGTTTGCAGGTAACACTTCTCTTCCCACCATCCTTTTAGTGAGACTTTCCCCTCTTATCTGTAAGTCAGAAAATTTTTCTACAAACGACCACAGAGTAATCTTTGATGCTAAACCTTGGCTGAATGAATGAGGCTTTCCTGATTTAGGAGAAATTCTCTTGAAACACCAACCAGGGGTTATAGCTTTCCTCGGTGGGTGGATTCCCTAAAATCTGTCTCCTCATGACCAAGATACCGCAACACAACCAGGAGATGGAAATACATGTTTGGAGGCCTAGACCCAAGGGTCCTGACTGTTAGCTTTTTTCTGTGCTATAGGTTGATATGTCTGCAAAGAACTTGGAACATGCAAGACGAATTCTCTCATTGCTAAGGTTGCAGCTAGGTCCATTTTCTTCCCAGCTCCCAGGGGAAGGTATTTTTGTGCAGAATAATTGTGGGTGGAACTTTCAAACCTATAGGGAATCCAGGGAACTGTGGATGAACTCCAACTTTATTTAGCTCACAAATAATTTGAATGTTATATCCCCTTCATGGTTTTCTGTAGCACATCATTCAACATACATGCAGAATGTTTAGCATCCTTCCTTCAGACTTGCATCTGCTGAGATAAGTAAGTTTGGAGATGCACAGGCCAAAGCTAGTGGGTTGGTGGCCAGGTCTTAAAAGAGAGATCTGGATCAGAGGGGTCCCTAAGGTTTCCTAAGGGGATAACTGGGGAAAAATGTGAAAACAGATTTTAATTCTTTAGATAACACACATTAGAGGAAACTGAGGCATAAAGAGGTTAAAAACCTGCTGAAGATCACACCCTTAGTAAGTGGCAAGGCTAAGATTTAAGCTCAGGTCTCAGATGATGATGAGGTTGTAACATGAGAGCAGTGGCTCACAAACGCAAGGACATAGTTCACTTCACTAACAGACCCCGTGAGTTATAGCTGATAACACTCTCTCTACTTCCAGCTTTCCTCACTTCACAGGTGAGAACACTACGGCTCAGGAAGCTGAAGTGAATTTCCAAAGGTTTCACAGTTCCCCTGTGGCAGAGTTAGGATGGAGAAAACAGACTTCCTGACTCCTAGTCAGACACTATTTCTACCAAATTGTGCTGCCTAGGAAAGCAAGAATTATGACACTCTCAGGCAATTTGACTAACCTAATAGAAGGATGCAGTGAAAAGCATGTGGGTTTGACATGGGATATAGCTATGGTTAAATTCTGTTTTACCACTTACTAGCTTTGGGATAATAGATATGAGAAAAAAATTCACTGACATTTAATTTTATCATCTATGAAGAGTAAAATGCAACGTACTTTTCAGTCTCATTGTAATGATGAAACAGTATGGTGCGTAATAAAGTGCTGAGTTATACATTCGGATAGACCAATTAGGTGGACATAACATTTTCTCTACCACTTCCAAAAACTGTTTTGGCAAGATGTCTCATGAGGCTAGGACGCTGAGATTGGGAAACATTGATTATCCAGTAAGGTACTTCTAAGTTCACTCTAAATTACTTTTTATAGCTTTAACAATTTCCAAAAGAGAGAAAATATTGGATAGAAAAACATAGGAAGTTGTTCAACATCAGCAGTGGTCAAACAAATATGAATTAAAAAAAGAAAGATTAAATTTAGCAAAAAAAAAAAAATGCCTGTTATCCATTACTGGCTGGGGTGAAAGAAAAAATTAATTTACTACATTTTGGTGATAGCTATATACATTGGGACTGCCTTTCGGTGAGAGATACCAAAAATCTTTATAATATCTATACCACTCTGTTTAGTATATACAGCTGAGAAATTATCCTGCAGACCCAGAAATAACTTAATGCGTGATGAGATTCTTTGTGGTATTAGAAACTATGACTCATTGTTAGATACATACACTTCACAGGATAATATGCAATCATTAAAAACAATGCTTTTAAAGAGTTTATAATGATATGAGACAATGTTTGTTATAATATTAATCAGAATAATAAATTAAATATATGGTATAGTTTCAAAAGTATAAATGAGAAGTGAACAAAAATCTACATAAAGAAGAAAGAATGGAAAAATACATTAGAAAGTTTATATTTTCTTTCAGGATACCAGCAATAAGAGTAATTTTTTTTCCTCCTATAAATATTTTCTAAACTATGTCTAATCATCATGAGTTATCTTTCTAGTTTCTTTTTTCCCCTTTTCCTTAGAGGATATGCTGCTACACAAATTTGCCAAAAACCAGAGCCAGCAACTTCGTCTTCCTTCTGCTACCTTTGTCCTCTCCATGGGCTGAGTAATCTGGGTTCTGAGAGGACGTATTATGGTGCAGGAGGGGGTTACAGGCCAGGGAGTCAGAAGATGTGGAGTCTGTGTTCAATCTCCCACAACTTAGTTTCTGTGACTTGGGCTGGCAACTTAGTATTTCTAAGCCAAAATTTTAGCTGTTTTAAATCAAAGATGTTTGTACCAGATTATCACAAAAATCATTGTCTTAATGATTCAGTGGCTTTTTAGCAAAGCAAATGGAAAGTGATTGTTCAAGAGGTGCCCTGTACCCATAAATGGAGGAGATCCCTTGATCAGTTTTTGAGCCCAGATCACTTAAGATTATGGGAGATTTCTAAATCAGAGAAGAGATTATGAAACCATACAGTTTCTCACTGCATTTTTTCCTTCCTGCAGGAACTTTCTTTAATCTTATCTGGGCATTTAACACACACATCATTCAAAGCAAGGGAAGGAAGACCAGATGATGCAGAAGGATGGACACGATGACCTGTTAAGAATCTTATTGATTCTATCACTCTGCCATGTTATAATGTAATAAAAATTCTGATAAGAAGATATCAACATCCTTAGATCCAGGTATTGTAAGTTTCCTTTTTTTTGGTTTGTTTTAGTCTTTTATTCATTCAACAAATACTCATTGAGCACTGGTCTAGGTCTGGCAATATGGATATTAAACACAAAAAATTTCTGCCTTCAAGATACTCCAAGAATAAGGTAGGAGAGTGGAGGGAGACCAATACAACATACTGTGCAAACAGCTAGGATGGAGATGTAATCTGAGAGCTATAGGAATACAGTGGAAATCCTTACAATTGAACCTAGGATCTGGGAAGAGATCATCTTCCTTGTGGAGATGATATCTGAGCCTAGTTTTGAAGGAAGTATAAGAGTAAGCCAGTAGAATTGGGAAAGTGTGTGTATGATAGGGGAATAGCATGTGGAAGGCAGTGAGGTATGAGTGAGCATGACTTGATCAGGGGGGTAGTTTAATATGGCTAAAACACATGGGGTGGGAGCTGAAAGACAACATGAATATGTCAGTAGGGTCCAGGAACTCGTAATGAGATTAAAATGCTTAGACTTTATCTTGAAGGTAAAGAGGATCCTTTGAAGAATTTTAAACTGGGTAATAACATGAATGAATGATTAAATTTTATAAATATCACTGTGGCCACAGTGTGAATGATTAAGCAGATATGAGGCAGGCGAGACCAGCTATGACGTTGGAGCAACCATCAGCTTATTTTGCTAATTGATCTAATTCCCTCCACTCTCCGACCTTATACTTGGAGTATCTTGAAGGCAGGAAATTTTTGTGTTTAATATCCATATTGCCAGACCTAGATCAGTACTCAATGAGTATTTGTTGAATGAATAAAAGACTAAAATAAAAAAAAAAAAAAACAGGTTGGTTGAGACGTGGTAGATGCTCAAAAATATTTTTGGAATAAATAAATGAATGGATAGATGGATGGATGAAGCTTAAGGATTTGATAAGATGTGGTGGGTACTTTTGGAATTATGAGATAGACTAGTAAAGGGAGAAGTCAAGGATGACTCCCACGTTTATGGTGAATGGTGGAGGAAACATAGAAAATATAGAAGGAGGAGCAAGTGAGATGGGGAGAGATGAGGAATTCAGTTTTTGAGGAGATGCCCATGTGCATTGAGAAGGGCAATTGGGAGTTGGAAGTGTGGTTCTAAAAAGGCAACTGTAAAAAATATTTAGGGAAATTATTTTCCCGTAACTGGTTATTTTTAATGAACTAAAGTTTATATATACAAAATTATAATTTTTATTACAAAAAACTCCATGAACATATTTTCAAGCTGAAAAAAAAAGAATTCATTCTTATTGGTTAAAATGAAAGACGTGAAATATTTTGGGAATTGTTTATTTTATCTGTTATTTAACTTTGTACTTTGTCAAAATTACTAATTAGAAATACAGAAAACGATTTGCATTATTAGCAGATCTTTGCTTTGGGATTCAGGATTTACGTTAATTATATTCCACAAACACTAATTTCCCCCAATTTCTCGAAATGTCTCGAAAGAGGTAGTAACAATTTTTTCCTGGAAATTCTCTTTTCACCTACATCCTTGCTGTAGCTCAGGATTCATGGACAATCCACGAAACATCACAGAATTTTTTTCTGCTGGGACTCTTGCAGAACCCGGAGATACAGAGAGTTTTATTTGTGCTCTTTTTGGTCGTCTACCTGGTCTCTGTTGGGGGAAACCTACTCATCATTCTCACCATCATCTTCAGCCCCACCTTGGGCTCCCCTATGTACTTTTTCCTCTCATGTTTGTCCTTTATTGATACTTGCTATTCCTCATGTATGAAGAACTCATAAATAAAATCAAGCTGGTTTCTCAATGAAAAACAACCCAGATACTGTCCTAGATGCTGTGGGCTCAGCACTGCATAGGATTACACTAAAATCCTATCTTCCAGGAATAACTTAGTCCCTGGAAATTCTTCTGGGTGAGAGACGTCCTGGCAGGGGATTTGGTCTGAGTATCCAAAGTTCATATTTTATGTGTCCTCTTTTATATTAGGTAACCCACAAAGGGTTATCATAAAGTTGATTTTATGAGAATCGTGGGAGAGATGAGAGAAAAACAGGTAGGCAGGTTTTTTTTTGGAGAATATAAGCATGAGAGATTTAAGGTTTGTAGGTTTTGATAGTGTTCTCCTGAGTGAGAGACAGGAGGTGCCACCTCAGCTCCCATTATGTTTTGTAGTTAGTGAGTTAGGAGACGTAGCTACATGTCTATTTCTTATCAGCAGAGATTCTTCACCCCAGTTCTTCATTCACTTTTCTTTTGGTTACATTGCTTTTATTCTCTTTGCGTCCTCCTGAATCTTGGCCATTGACACAGACTCAGCTGTGGGAAGCGTGCAGCACAATGAGAAAACTAAAGCCAAGTTTCCAGAGGCAGAAAGCAGCAGGGATACCAAAGAGAGGAGGGCACTTAGGAAAGTCATCCCATGACGTTGTGTATGAATTCCAGGGCCCACTTCTGAGCTGGAAGTGTGTGGATCTGAACTTACACAACATACCAGTCTTTGAGATTGACATTACAGGATTATCACCACCAAGTCCCAGACTGGCCACTGGGTGGCAGACAGGTCTGAATAACACTGCAAAACATTTGATAACTGAACTGACATTGGAATTGCAGCCCACAGAAGGTAGTTTGGAAATTGCCACCTGCAACTAATAAGGTTAATTGCCTGCTAAAACTAAAAATTTAACATTCTCCTTAATTTAAAAAGATCTGAAGTATCATAACATAATAGTCACAATATCCAGGATACAATCCAATGTTAGTATACAAAGAAGCAGGAGACCTCAACCTGCAAAGGAAAAAACAATCAGTAGATGCCAATCATGCAATGACGCAGACATTGGAATTTTCAGACATAGACTTTAAAGCAACCATTATAACCATGATCCCATAAGTAAGGGAAAGCTTACTTGAAACAAATGATAAATAGAAAGTATCAACAAAGAAACAGAAATTATAAAGTAGAATAAAATTGCAAATTGAGAACTAAAAGATACAATAACCAAAAGTAAAAATTCACTGGCTGAGCTCAATGGCACAATGGAAATATAAAAGAAAGAGTCAGTGAACTTGAAGATGGATCAACCAGAGAGAGAAAAAGAATAAAAAAAAAAAGGATAGAGTCTCAGAGACCTGTGGGGCAATACCAAATGTCTAACATTCATGCTATTGGAGTCTCAGAAAAAGAGAAGAAAGAATGTAGTTCAGAGAAAAATAATGGCTGAAAACTTCCAAATATTGGTGAAAGATACAAACTTACAGGTTCAGGAAGCTCTGCAAATCTCAAACCTCATGAACTTCAAGAAATTTGCCCCAGACACATCATAATCAAACTATTAAAATCCAAGACAAAGAAAAAAATATTTTTGAATTGTAAAGTGGAACACCTATATATCCACAAACCATGTCAAAAAGTAGAAGATTTCTAGCCCTTCCAGAACCTATTATATCTCTTCCCAATCACATCTTTTTCTCCTCCATCAACGGCCAATGCTAATCTGACTCTTATGACAAAACTTTTTTGCTTTTCTTTATACTTTTACACATTTACCACCTAAGTACACACCCCTAGATTGGTCTATTTTAAAATTTTAAATAAATGCAATCATACAATATATAATCTTTTGTTTATGGATTCTTTGGCTCCACATTGTGTTTGTGGGATTCATTCATGTTTTTATGTGTACCTATAGTTCACTTATTTTCACTGATCTGTTAGTCCATTGTACGAAAACACCGTAATTTTTTTATCTGTTCTATTGACGATGGACATTTAGGTTGTTACCAGTTTTGTGCTATTACAAATAGCACTGCTAACACTCTCAGTGATGTGTCTTCCAGTGCACAGGTGCACACATTTCTTTTGGACTTACACCTAGGAGTGGAGTTTCTGAGTCATATGTTATATGTATATTTGATATTAGCTGACAATCTCCATTGGTTTTCCAATATGTACTTGGAAAACAATTATACATCTCCACGAGCAGCATATGAGAGATACTCTTCCTCCATATTGATGACAAACATTAGGTACTGAGAGTCCTTTTAATTTTAGCCGTGTAGAAGGAACACTGCAGTAGTGTTTTATTGTGATTCTACATCATAGTTCTCAGATGATTAAAGAAGTGAGCCCCCTTTATACTTTTGCTGGCCACTGGATATTTTCTTTGTGAAGTGCGGTTAAAACCTCATGTTCAAACCTCTGTGTTTGTCTTACTGTTTTGTAACAGTTCTTTATACATTCTATATCAGTCCTGGTTCTCTGAGAAGTGGAAGCTAAGACAGAGTAGATGTATGAGAGATTCACTGGGGGAAACATTGCTGAGGGGAGGTGGGAAGAGGCACCAGAAGTGATGCAGGTCTAACTCCAGTGAAGCAGAGAAGGATAAAAGGAAGAAAGGAAGGTCATAGACTGCAATGTAGTTCTAAGAAAGTTTTTCAGACTTCTTAACTCTGAGTTAAAAGTGAAGAATAGAAATTTGAGATTGGGGAGAGGAATTTTGAAGAAATTGAAGAAGCTTTTAAATGGTTCTTGAGGAGAATAGGAAATATGTGTTGATTAAATAAATATAGTAGGATTGCTGGGCCATGGTGATGGGCCTTTTGAAGTTGGTGACATGAATTTATAGTGGACTAAATCCTCCCTATTTTGTGAATTTTTCTAGAAGTTTTCAGGGAACAGGTTTGGAGAAGGATTAGAATAAGATTCACTCAGTACTGAGGAATTGCTCTACACATGTGCTGAAGAGGCAAGAGTTTTGTAAATGTAAAAGGTTGCAAATTTTATGGAGGAAAATTTGCTGCATATATCAATAAGTATTAAAAATGTATATCCCTGTCAATATTTATCAGCGTTAAAAATATATATAAAATATATGAACCTATCAATCCCATATATTTGATTTTGTAATTGTTTATTTGTTTATGCCCTTGCTTTGTTTTGGAGGTGGCTAATGCCCCGTTTAGAACATATGCTCCAAGCTGCCAGGGACGATGTCTGTCTTATTCACTATGGTATTCCTGGCATTTAGCAAAGTGCCATATTTTATTAGGTGGGGCCTGAAAACGTACTTATTAAATAATTGAAACCGTGAAAGTGTAATTTCAATTCAGGTTATTCTGACTCTAGTTTTCTTGATCTTTTAGCACACCACACAGTGGAGGTGTGGATAAAGGACAGTGGTACTTTTCTTTCAGCTTTGAGGGGGGGAAATGAAAGAGATGATGTATATGAAAGGGCCTAGGATCCGTGCCTAGAACACAGAAGATGCTCAATACATGCTGTTGATTTTTGTTGTTGTTCAGTCAGCAATTTCCCTAAAGATGCTTACACTTCAATACCAGTTCCTGAAATATCCTAACTCCCTTTTCCTACAGACAATTTATGGTCTCTGTCTAGACCCTAGAAGGACATTGGGCACTTCTAGGAGGCAGAATAGAAGTCAGTTCCTTGAGACCAAAACTGTATTCAAAGGGACTAATTAAATGATGGCATCAACGCTGTTCTAACATGTGACGAGGTGAAAGTTGGTTCCAAAGCTGCTTCAGCAAGTGATCCTGTGAGGGGAGAATCAGCCTCCCTTGGAGAGGAAGAAAGCACATAGCATGGATAATCCCTACGTTATCACTCCCATCTTATAAAAAACATTTCCAGTGGAAGGAGAAAGATTCTTTGAGTCTGTGCTGATGGGCACTGTTAGCAGAAAGCAGAGCTAACAAGCCAGCCACTCCTTCTGTGAGGCTTTCTTCCCTAATAGCAGCAGCAGTGCTTCTCTTCTTTCTACAGAGAAACTAGACACGGGAAGGTGGAGATTATATTGGAAAGGGCATGGGCTGGAGTGACAAGTGACCTGGATTCCAGCTGCACCTCTGCCATGAACCACCCATGTGACGTTGGACCAGCTGCACCTAATCTCTCTGAGTCTTAAATCCACCATCTTTAAAATGGAGACAAATGGAAAAGATGATTTGCAGCATCATGGGGTTCTTCAGCAAATAAAAGGGAAATGGATAATGGAACGAATTTCAGTTGCTTGTAAATGAATGACTCTCTTTTGAGATTTCACCTGGTACTATTCTGAGGAACTTTCAGCTCAGATGAATTTCTGTCATCAAAAGCAATTGCCCAGTCTGTGCTTTGCCTCAATGTAAAAAACAATTCAAATCTCGTCCAGGAGTTTAATCACGTGAAAGAGTGAAATTTGCATGCTACTCTTGGAACTGGCCTAGATGACCCTCTAAGAACTCTTTCAAGTCTACCATTCCATGATGTTAGGATGTGAAAACAAAACACTGGCAACCTGTTGGTGTTCTCAGATCCAGTCAACGTAAGTTTTCTGTATCTATTTTTAAAATTAAATAAAATAAAAATGCGACTCAAATAAAAATGTGGTGGAATAATTTTTCAAAAATTATTTTAACTTTCCATGAAATAATTTTGTTTCTCATGGATAACTCAAACAGGAGACTTCTTTTCTTGACTAATTTTTAATAATTTATGTTGCATTCCCACAAATTTGAATCACAGAGATAAATCAGCTTATCATTTTTATTTTGGGGCATATAAATCCACTATTTGGCTAAATCGTATACTATTCAAGTTGATTGCATTTTCTCTACTCTCTTGTACTGTATGGGGATTAGTATTAAGGCATTTTTCATATTTATAAAATTATACCCATATCAATGCCTGCTTAGTCTTGAATGCATACACTTAGGTCTTTGGCTCCTTAAGCTGCATGAAGAATTTATTGCCTATGGTGTTGATGATGGTGAGATCAGAGATGCCATTTATTGAATGATGATCACATCCAGGCTCTGTACGAACACTTGACATGCTCTGTTTTCATTTGCTCCTCTCTGCAACCTCAGGGTAGGGCAGTACTCTTATTTTTGTTTTATAGATAAGAACATTGAAGTTTTGAGAAGTTCTCCATGATTAAACAGCCAATAAATGGCATAGGAAGGATTCAAACTCAGGTGAGTTTAAGTGACAGTATAGTACAGCAAAGCCCACAGACTCTCTACCAAGACTTCCTCAGTGCAAACTCTAACTCTGCCACTTACTAGCTGAATATGCTTCTGTAAATTGCTAAATGTGTGTATCACATTCTTCTTTTGCAAAATGAGGGTAAAAACAGTAACCTACCTCCTGAGGATGCTGTGAGGATTGAATGAACTGATGTATGTAAGGCAGTTAGGACAGTGCTTGGTGAAGACTAAGTGCTACCCAGATGTTTGCTATTATTACTCCTGTCTGCTCTTGGCCTTAGTGTTCTACTCTGGAAAGGTCTACATCAGACTCGTTACTTGTAGAAGCCATATTTTCCCTCTTGCAATAAAGCTTGGAGAAAGAAAAAGGGAGCAGCTTCCTGATCAACATAGGAATCTTCTCTCCAGTGTTTCATATATCTGGCTGTCTCTTTTTCTTCTGATGCTTAATGATTCTCTCTTAAATTCTTATCATACTGAGCATCATTTTTTCAGCAAGTTGGAAGATTTAGCTAGTTTAAGAAGGCCTATGTTTCCAGGAGAATAATAAGTTCATGGTGATTGGGGCTAGTGACATTTTTTAATTTAATCATAACTAAGATAGGCACAGGCATTTCCTTAATATCATTAGGAGAATAAAGATTGAGAAGGAATATTCTTTCAGATGAGATTATACTTTATTGCTGGTTAGGATGGGGCATCTGTTTTCCCAGACCCCATAGCTTCTTTTGTGTAGTGAATAGGCACATAATCATTTAATATAATCTTTCACTGATGCTCATAATTTTATTTATTTATTTTTTTACTTTGATTTCTCCCTATAGACTGCAGAGGGACTAGTAGCCTTTAACTAGAAGGATTTCACCAAGCCCAGGGAAGGCAAAATCCAGAAATATGTAAAATGTATAAAGCAAGGAGGAAGGGTAATTTCAGTTGGCTTCCTAGACATGATGCTGTCCACCTCCTGGGCACAGAGCGGGAGTAAAAAAAGCAAGGAGAGAAATGAAGTTGGGCAAGTCTCCAGCGGCAACCAAGTCAGTTTCTCTCAATCCTGCTTCAGTTCGTTTTATATCAATTTGTGTTACTATCAGAAACATTGACAGAAGGTGTAGCAAGCCCAACTGCAAAGTACAAGAAAAAAGATTTAATTTAAAGGGTATGGACTATACATGGAGAGATTTCAGGAGATCCTCAATATTCATGGTTTTCTCAAGTGCCATTGTATCTATGTGGAACCATGCTGAAAATTGTTAGAGGTGTATTCCAGTTGAACTAGAAAATCAATGTCTGCCAAATGTTCAATTTTAGTAGTGACAAAATAAATGAAAATTTAGATAATTAAATTACTATTCTCATGTAATAACTTGGATATCTAGTGCCCAGTGATGCTAAAGTTAACAAATAGACACATGCTCACATTTTCTGGTTAACAGAATGAATCGGTACAGGAATTTTGGAACAGAAATGGTTAAGAGGGACAAAGGGAAGTGGATATAACTAAAGGAAACCTTGAAACACACTCCCCCTGGAATCTTCTGTTAATTATGTTTCTCTCTGTACTTTATAGGCAATACTGTACTTGCATTCTCAATGTTCTTAGAAGCTATGAATATACCACATAATATCACGGAATTTTTCATGCTGGGACTCTCACAGGACCCAGAGGTACAGAGAGTGCTCATTCTGGTCTTTCTGATCATCTCTGTGGTCACAGTTTGTGGCAACATGCTCATTGTGGTCACCATCACCTTCAGTCCCATCCTGGCTTCCCCCATTATTTTTTCCTTGACAACTTATCCTTTATTGACACCTGTTATTCTTCCTCTATGACCCCTAAACTCATTGCTGACTCCCTGTGTGAGGGGAGAGCCATCTCTTATGAGGGCTGCATGGCTCAGCTATTTGGAGCCCATTTATTGGGAGGAACTGAGACCATTCTGCTCATTGTCATGGCCTATGATTGCTATGTGGCCATCTGCAAGCCCCTGCACTACACGACCATCATGACCAGGCATCTCTGTGCCCTGCTGGTAGGTAGGGGTGGCTTGGCTGGAGGCCTTCCTGCATTCATTGGTTCAGCTCCTCCCGGTCCTTCAATTGCCCTTCTGTGGGCCTAATGTGATCAATCACTTTGTCTGTGACTTGTACCCCTTGCTGGAACTCGCCTGCACCAACACATATGTCATTGGTCTGCTGGTGGTAGCCAACAGTTGTGTTATCTGCCTGTTGAACCTCCTCATGCTGGCTGCCTCCTACGTTGTCATCCTGTCCTCCTTGAGGTCCCACGGTGCAGAGGGGAGACACAAAGCCCTCTCCACATGTGGGGCCCACTTCACTGTTGTTGCCTCGTTCTTTGTGCCCTGTATATTTACATATATACGTCCAATGTCTACTTTATCTATAGACAAAAACATGGCAGTATTTTATGGTATTCTGACACCTATGTTGAATCCATTCATTTATGCTCTGAGAAGTGAAGAGGTAAAACATGCCATGAGAAAGCTCTTTGCACAGGAAGAAATTGCAGGTGGGCAATAAGCAGTAAAGCAGGAAATAAAAATGACTTCATTTCTGCAAGTGGAAGAAACCAATGTTTGCTTTTTATTATCGTATATCATCTTATTCCATCTCATCCATTCCTTCACCTTCATAGACTTTTATGGTTTACTTAGTCTTTTCATTTGAATTGCATAAGTTAATTATAAAACAACTATATGAACCATATATGGCATGAATGATTATTACCCCTGTTTTAGAAATGAGAAAAATTGTGTCTCCTGGTGTAGTTAATTGATTAATCAAGGTTATCTACCTTTGAAGTACCTTAACCAAAACTCAAAATCAGTTGTTTTTGATCAATAATTCAGATCTTTAAATAGCAATTCATGTTGATGTCATTTGAGTCTGTGTGATAATTAACTGAGTAATAGAAATGTAAGGCAAAATGCAACTTAAGGCAAATAATTTCACATTTGGCCTTATATAGCAGTCTGGGTACACCTGGGCCTGGCCTCTATTCCTTCTCATCACTGTTTACAACATCAGTGGTATAGCTGGTAAACTGTAGCAGAAAGGGTAAGATCTGGCTCTAGAGACAGATCAACGTGAGTTTCAGTCTTATTTTCTGTGCTTAACTGTGGGAAGACCTTAAGTAAGTGACCAAATCTCTAAGCCTCTAATGCCTGTCTTTACAATAAAGATAAAGATAAACATAATACATGTCTAAAGTGTTATTGTGAGAATTAAATTAGATAATCTACGTAAAGTTCTTAATCCAGTTTCTGGTACATGTATGCCCAACACATTTTATTTGATATCATTATATCTACCTCAACCCTTTCCTAACCTTCCACACAGAGGTTATTTTGCTTTTTTATCTCAACTAAGTTTGAAATATATGCTGCACTTAGAGTAGAATGGCTTATTTTTTAGCCAATGATACAAAATGGTATTTCCTTGTAATTTTTCCTACTCTTTTTGTTTCAAATTCCAAGGGATACTAGTGTTCTGAAATCTGAAACATAAGTCCATGTTCTTTACATTCTTTTCCTGGTTTTACAAGCTCTGACCATATCACTTCCCATGCTTGACACTTTATGAGTGTAGGCTCCCATAATTTATAATATACTTATCCTTTGTTTGACAAATAATCTGTAATTCACCATGTTGCAACATATCTACTTTTTACACTAAGAAAAAACTAAGTAGAAATTAATACGAAGAGCAATTTCTTTACTATAAGTATTCAAAATTATTCTCCAAAACCCAGGAGATTATCAAGAAATAATTATTTTACCTCCAAATTTCTCTGTATAACAAAAACAATGGTTACAGAGTTCTCAGGCAAAATAAATATTGTCTTCTTTTGCTTTGTCATGTTTTGATAATCTGACAGCTAGGTATAACTGAGACCTTGAATTCTATGTCTATTCATTTCTTCTGTTAAATAATAAAAGTATAATTGAGCCAATTTTCCAATCAACTAAGAAATGTGAAATCATGATGAGGCTCACTAAAAAATAGCCTATCTTTTCGCCAGCTTGCCACAATTTTATCTCAAGAGACTTTCTACAAAAGCATACTTACTTTAGTTGAAATTTGAAAAGCACCTTTATTTTTGGTACAGTTAAAATATCAAATAGCATAAAGGACTGATCTTAGTGCAGCCTTGCTTCTTGTCCAAATCGTGATTAATAATGGTCCAACTAACTTATGAGTGTTGCTTATTTTTGAAAAAATTCAACCTGCTAGAATGAACACATGAGTAAATACCACCAGAAGGTTTCTATATGATTTAAAAATTAGTACTCATCTTGTTTACAAAGGTAATGGTGTCTCCAGTTTGGACATTATATAAAATATTTTTCCCTCAAAATACATATCTATTTTAAAATTTAAGAAATAAGAAAATAAATATGGGCAATAAATAAGAAAATAAATATGTGCGTGTGTGTGTGTGTGCACGCGTGTGTGTAAATCCACCCGTAAGCCCATTACCTAGAGAGAATCACTATCAGCTTCTTGGTTGACTTCCTTCTACTCCTCATTGTCTTTTTCTCCTCCTCAACCTCCTTCAACTTCTTCTATTTACTTGGCTAAGCCTCTATCATCTTAAAAGGTACTCTTGGGGGCTAAATTATTTCTTTGGTCAGCTTACAAGACATCGTAGGCAAATAAACTTTTCTGATCCTCAGTGTCATTAGTTTATGCCCTTATGAAAGGCAAATGTGTATGAAGAGCATAGTGTCTGACAGGTTGACGGGAGCCTAATAAGTGGTAGTTTCCTTCCCTCCAGTGGGAAAAGGGAAACAGAAGAACAAAGGCTAGAAATAATGTAAACCTCTGAATTTTAAATACTGTTGAAAATATGCTTACAGAGTAAAAAGAGAAGACTTGTATTTGAGATTCTTATTCTGCAGCTCATTGTTATATGGCTACTGGAGAGCTACTTAAAAAAATAGTTTTTCACTTGTCTTGAACTCCCCTCCCTCAAGTGGAGTTTTTTTGTTTTGTTTTGTTTTAATGGACAACCATAGGATGAACACACATTCATAACAAGCATATTTGCTAACATTTTTCTATATTTATCAGAGTGAAGTAGTACTATATACACCACAGGCTACTTCTTTATGTACAAACTAGTGTAGATGGAGAAGACAACAATTTCAAAGAAATTCCCTGTTATGTGGAACTCAAAAATTCATGGAGTTATAAATTACCAACCGGTCACTAGCTGGTTCTTTGCAGACTCATACATGTTCAGCCTGGACTATCTATGAAAAAGTCCCCCTTCAAATTCGTTTAGACAATGAAGGCCAAAGGGTTTCAAGAAGAGAATTCCAAAGATTAGAGAGAAATGTAAGAAATTTAACTTTTTGTCTGTCTATAATAAGGGGATGCAAAATGGGTTTCATAAAGCACAAATGTTTAGGTCAGACAGGCTCAGATTTGAATTCTGATTCAGCCAAATGTTAGCTAATTGATTTTTAACAATGTAATTAACCTCTCCATCCCTTGTTTTCCTAATTTATGAAATGGGAATATCCATATTACTGCTGTAGTGAGAATTAAATAACAGAAAGAATATAAAGCACTTTGCACATAGTAAACACTCAAATAAAAAAAGCTGTCATAATTATTTACACTATAATTGTTTTATTGATGCTCACACCCTGCTATTGGTAGGGTCACCATTATGTCCAAATAAAGAAATGTTTTAGACAGAGGAAAGTTCCATAGTTTGAGGCTTCAAATAAATTAAGGACAGAAAGAAATTAGGGTCAGAAATCAGCTGCCTCCAAAACATATGAAGTGAGTGCTTAGGTCAAGACTTTATTCACAGAAAGTGCTCAGTTAACATTAGCTAGCCTCCTCCTTCTCCTCATCATCATCCTTATTTTTACATTATCCTATTTCATTCCATCCTTCTTGGAAATTACAACTTGGTCTTTAAAACATAAATTTGATTTTTTAAGTATACTGTTGCCTGCATATGTTTACAAGATGGTCACACACAGGCATTTATGGCAAAACATCTATTTTACAAAGGCCTTTATATGGTGAGGTCTAACCTGATATAAAGTTCTGAGAACATGAGAAATGCCAGCATCACATGATATTCAAATCACTGGGTGAGAAATCTCCTCCTGAAAACAAGTTTCTGAGCTCTCCCCCAGGAATCACATGATCTGTACAGAGGAAGGTCTTTCGGTCTCTGGCACTGGGCTCTCCCTTCTCCTCCTTCTTCCAGAGGACTGGACAAAATCCATCATGAGTGAGAGCTTTTGAAATTAGTTCTATTTAGGCATCTCACAGTTGCTCCAACCAGCTCTCCCATTTGTAACTGCAGAGATATTTAAGGGCATTTTAATCCCAGAATAGAAAGCTGGTGATGGGCTAGCTCTTAGTGTCTGAAGACCTGATCAGTGTCCCCATTAAGTTTCCTTGCTGAGGTAATTACTCACCATTATGCTGTCGATACTTGTAAGTGGGTGGCATTTATGACATATTTTGAAGTGAAGTGAGGCTGGGTTAGATGTTTGGTCCTCCTGTGATCATGGTTAGTGAAAGACAGTAGTGGTGTTCTTGGGCTCCTCTCTCAGGAACTGCAGTCTCCAGCACACCTCATGCGCTGGTGACATCTCTGATGGCAGTACAGCATCTGAGCAATTTTTGCTATATTTCAGCAAACTCATTTTATTCAATTTAAATTGTGTAACTCTTACGACTTAAGGAAGTATGTAATGTTATTTCCCTTTCACACATGAAACAAACAGGTAGAGAGGTGAAGCAACTTGCTTACATTTACAAGGGTAATTAAAACTGGAGACAAGATGAGAAATCAAGACTGATCCAAAGCTCTTTATCTCTGACTTCAAACCTTCTATTTCTGAAGCTCTTAGAATTTCCCTTGTTCATGATATAGATTCTTTTCTACAATCCAGATGTGTGATCATTGTCCAATTCCATGACACAAACTTGTTTTTATATCACTGGTAATTTCCTATAATAGCTCTTTGTTTTCAGAGTCTTCTTTTCATTTATCGGTGTCTAAAACAAGACTTTAATGTACAGATATTTTGTGCCTTAGCTCTACAGACTTTCTCAATTATATTTCTTTTGTACCAGCCAATTCTGATTCTAATTCTTTCTCTGGACAATTGTATGCTACCGGGAATGGTGGAGATGTAATTTTTTAAAAGTACCTTAGCATGCAAATTTTCTCTTCTTCAGATTGTGATAAGTAAAAAAAAAAAAAATTATTGTTGTGATGGGATAACATTTATAAACCTCAAACTTAAGTAGATAAGAAAACGTAGGTTTTGATAAAAGTAATTTTTGAAGCCTCTTTCCCTACTGTTCTACTCTTTTTCTGTACATAGTTGTTTTTTCCTCTTTTAAAATAAAACTTCATTCTAGCTGTAGTGCTGGGTACAAAGAGTGTTTAAGAATATTACTCTTGATCTGTTTCATACCCACAATCAGGGCAATGTTATGACTTTTGTGGGCCTTTGCTACATTTGTCCTCGTGGGTCCTTTCCTCCACAAAAATATTAAAAATTGTATTTTGTGACTGCATTGGTATAAAGATGACTATACTCCAAGTTGGATATGGATTATATTCATTTTTTTTCTTATTTTAAAAGAAATTAACACATTTCAAGGGCTCCTATAATGATCGTGGGCTCTGGGCACTGTGCCTACTGTGCCCTAATGGATATGTTAGCCCTGCCCACAATGTGTGGGCTCCTGAAGAAAATTGATCTGGGTAGGATAATTGTCCCACGTTTAATCAACCAGGACAGGGAATAAATCTCTCTAAAATATCACTAGATTTTTTTGCCTAAATACTAAAATCACAAGATTTATTTATCTCCAGTTTTTATTGTTTGCCTCCAGAGTTTCTTCATGACATTTTTCACTTCTGTATTTCTGAGGGTATAAATCAAAGGGTTCAACATAGGAGTTACTATGGTGCAAAACACAGTCACAGCTTTGTCAGTGGGGAAGGAGGTCATGGGTCTTAGGTACAGGAATGAGCAAGGTGCAAAGAATAAGATGACAACAGTTACATGAGAGGCACATGTAGACAGGGCTTTGCGACGCCCTTCAGAGCTATGAATCCTCAGAGAGTGCAGTATGATGACATAGGAAACAACCAGCATAGAAAAAATGAGCAAACACAGTGACCCACTGTTGGCAGCAATCAGGGGCCCCAAAGTGTGAGTGTCTGTGCAGGCCAGCTCCAGGACGGGAATTAAATCACACATAAAATGGTCAATGACATTGGGGCCACAGAATGGCAACCGGACCAGGAACAAAATCTGCATCCCCCCGTGAAGAAACCCTAAAACCCCAGCCATTCCCACCAGGAAACCACACACAGGTTTGCTCATGATGGTCATATAGTGCAAGGGCTTGCAGATGGCTACGTAGCGGTCATAGGCCATGATAATTAACAAGATGATCTCAGTTCCAGCAAAGAAATGTTCAGCAAAGAGCTGAGTCATGCAGCCATTGAAGGATATGGTGTTCTTTTCAGAGATCAAATCAAAGATCATTTTGGGTGCTATGGAAGAAGAGTAGAAACCATCTACAATGGACAAAGAGGACAGAAAAAAGTACATAGGAGACCCCAGGGCTGGGCTGATGAAGATGGTGACCGAGATGAACAGGTTACCTGCCAATGTGATCAAGTAGGTGACTAAAAACACTGCAAATAAGAGTTTCTGCAGTTCTGGCTTCTGTGTCAGACCCAGCAAGATGAATTCTGTCACATTGCTCATCTTTTCTGTCAATTCAGCTTGGGTTGTGTGCATGTGGCCCATCTGGAAAGATCACAATATTTCTGAGTGATGATATTTGAAATTCAATACTAAAATATTCCATCATCATTTTAGTCCCGGACTCTGGGTTTGATGGAGCTACACCTTGCACTCACCTCTGCCATTTTGCAGATAGTTGTAAAGAAGAATGGAGCAAGATTAAATTTCTCTTTATTCATATTAATTGAATAGTGACAATACCTTACAAACACCAAAATACAAGCAAGGTGTTATTATGAATGTTGACTTACAGTTGACTTCTAAACTTGCTGGCTCTATAATTTCCCAGGTGGCTATCTGTCACTTTTTGGGACAAATTTCATCAATAATTATTTTGAAGTTATATTTGTCTATTGACATGAATGTTTACAGGTATATGAACATAATATTCTTTTTTTTTAATAAGGTGATAGCGTCTTCTTTCTTTTTTTATTTTGAGGAAGATTGGCCCTGAGCTAATGTCTGTTGCCAGTCTTACTCCTTTTTTCCTTTTGTCTCCCCGAAGCCCTGGTAGATAGTTGTATGTCATAATTGTACGTCCGTCTAGTTCCTCTATGTAGGACACCACCTTAGCGTGGCTTGATGAGCAGTACATAGGTCCGCATCCAGGATCCGTACCAGCGAACCCTGGGCTGCCGAAGTGGAGTGTGCGAACTTAACCACTGCGGGACTGGGCCAGCCCCTGAACACAATTTTCTTTTAAAAGTCAGCTGTGTATAAGACATGAAAGTGCCAAGCCTTACTATATTTATACCATCTGTGTTCTATGAGCTATAATTCCTTTCTGTCCAATGAATGCACATGCACGCACAGGGACAGATCCGCAGATGGAGTTTTTTCCTTTCAAAATGCCGAGGAACTATCTGTATAAGAGCTCATTGAGCAGCACTCACTCAAAAGCCCCGGATTTTGTGTCTGGCTCTACATGACTCTTTCATGCTCACTCTTTCCACACCTTTGAATGTGGACATGTCAGTGGTGTAAATTTCCCTGAAAAGTTCTCAATATTTCCTAAGTGAATTTTCTGTGCAATTGGTCTTTCATCACATATAGGATAATGCTCTGGAGTAGATATACCTACTCATATTTTACAAATGGGATTAAACGAGTAATGAAGTTTCTCTGAGTTTCCTATTGACAAGACAGAAATGTTAGCGTCATCTAAGATAATACGATTTTCCCTTTTGGCATAAGTTTAATCAATTAATATGAATTTGCTGTTTTCATTGTTAATGGTGGAAATAATGAATATATACAAGAATAAATCTTTTTGGAAGGATCTGTACATAGACTTTCAAGAGTGAATACATGTTGTAGTTACAAAAGATCATAAGACATTTTATTCTTCTCCCTTTTTGTCTTTTTTCCCAGTCCCTGCCAAAAAACATAACCATATATTTTTCCTTAAAAATTTCTGAATACAGAAGTCAGCATCATGACTTCTCAGCTTTGATAAAGGTGAGAAAAGACATCTTTAGTTTTCAGGAAATCTCAGTCTAGGACTTGTTTCTTCTCTACCCACAGCTTTTACAGATGGTGACTATGTGCTTAATCATTCTTAATAGATTTAATTCACAAATTCTAACTTCAATGTGACAACATGGAAGTCATGAAAAGGGGAAAGAATTTCAAATCTGTACAAACAGAAATCTACCGAATCAACCTACTCAGTGAGACATAAATGTTAATCACAATGTTGTAAAAGTGACTTGAGTAGCTCTCAACAGTGTCTTGTCTGGCAACATTACAGATAGTGTTTTCTGTTGACATTTTCATGTCATTGTGTCCAAATTCATTTTTAGAGAAAACGATTAACCTTTAATTCACACATTCTAACTACAAAAATGATTTCAGTGAAAATAGATTGGGTAAATTAAATTAATCTGCTTAAAATTGGGGGGAAAATTTAATTATCACTGACCTGGATCTAGTTGATTGTGGATTCCTTTTATTCCTGATTTAAACCCTCCTTCTAACCAACTAAGCTTGGGAACAGTGTCTCCCAAACAGATCTTCAGCTTGTTGGTACACGGCTCTGTTGCTGTCATTTACTTAAAGGTCTTTCTTTGTGATTTTTCTTCATTGACTCCAGAGAATTGTTTAAATAGACTTTCACAAAGTGCAGGATTTGGTAATGCGTTGACCTCACAAGTCCTCAGGGGAATGGTAGTTGGCCCTGTTGGAGTCTTTGCTGAAGCATCAGCCAAGGTCTTTCATTTACTCCCACTTGGCACCCACAAACATCATTAGAGGCCAGTTTTAGAATTGCAGTTGAGCTTTGGTTAAACATATGTCTCTGGCTGTGGTTTAGGATGAGACTTGGGTAAGGTAAGTTGGAAAGCTTCCTTATAAGGCTTTGTTGTTCATTTTGGCAATGGTGAGCCTGGCATAGGATATGGGGTGGTTTTAGGCATAGGTTAGAGTTCTGAGAATGTATTTCTCTCTGAAAACATGACATTTCTAAATGATATGGTTACCCTGAGAATGGAAATGCTAGACTTCAAGGTTATGTGCCAGATCACCCTGGGAGATTGTGACATTTTTGTTAGTTACTGACTGAGGAGACTTAGAAGGCAGGATTCCCAGCTACCAAAGTTTGAATAAATATGCTAGGTCATAGACATAGCAACTTCCTTTGGGATGAGCTCCTAGATGACAGAATCTTATGATGTATTCAGGGGAATATAGTTTTTCTCTCTACACCACAGAGAAAGAATCATAGAGATTTACAGTAAAGTACTACACTTTTACACAGTAGCCATTGAGAAAATCAGGCTCAGCTAAGCACTCATGTAAAAAGACATCCAGAGGTAGAGAATAGAAACACTATAGAAAGGAGGCTTCACTATAATCTTTTCTCTCTCAACTTCTGAGGTGACGAAGAGCTGGCTGGAACCCTGCACAGAATCACCCTTCTTTGTCATCAACCTTTACCTTTGAACCAAAATGACACGCTTCTGAAGTCCGGAACCAGAAAGAGAAGCCATGCCCTAAGCTCTATATTCAATAGTTAAAAATTTTGCTTCTCTGTTTGCTTCCACTTCACTCATAATCTTTCCCTCTTCCTTGGTATTTTTCTTATCATGATAAAATATGCATAACATAAAATTTACCATTTTAACCACTTTTAAGTGTACAGTTCAGTATCATTAAGTACATTCACATTCTTGTGAAAACATCACCAATCATCTCCAGAACTTTTGCATCTTCCCAAACTGAAACTCCATGTTGACGAAACAATTACTGCTCATTCTCCCTTCCCCAAGCTCCTGGAAACTACTATTTTATTCTTTGCTTTTGTGAGTTTCACTGTTTTATATACCTCACCTAAGTGGAATTATGCAGTATTTGTCCTTCTATCACAGACTTATTGAAGTCACAGAACAATGACTTCAAGGCTCATCCATGTTGTCACAACTGGCAGGATTTTCTCATTTTTTAAGGCTGAATAATATTCCATGTATGTATATACCACATTTTTTAATCCATTCTTACATGATGGACATATAAGTTGTTTCCACGTCTTGGCTATTTTGAAGAATGCTGAAATGAACATAGCAGTGCAAATAATTCCTTGATATTCTGATTTCAATCCTTCTGGATAAACAGCCAGAAGTGGGACTACTGAATCATATGGTAGTTCTATTTTTAATTTTTTGAGAAACCTTCGTATTGTTTTCCATAGGGGCTGTACCAATTTACATTCCCACCAATAGTGCATAGGGTTCCATTTTCTCCACATCCTTGCCAAAACTTGTTATTTCTTGTCTTTTTGGTAATAGCCATTCCAACAGGTGTGAAGTCATATCTTACTCTAGTTTTGGTTTGCATTTCCTTATGATTAATGATATTGAGCATCTTTTCATATACTTGTTGACCATTTGTATGTCTTCTTTGGAGAAATGTCTATTTACGTCTTTTCCCTATTTTTAAAATTGGGCTATTTTTACTGTTGAGTTGTACAAATTCTTTTTATTTTGGATATTAACCCTTTGTCAAATATATGGATTGCAAATATTTTCTCCCATTCTATTGCTTGCCTTTTCACTATCTCAATTGTTTCCTTTGTTGTACAGAAGCTTTTTAGTTTGACGTCGTACCATTTGTCTATTTTTGCTTTTGCTGCCTGTGCTTTTGGTATCGTATCCAAGAAATGACTGCCCAGTCCAACGTCATGAACCTCTTCTGCTATGTTTTCTTCCATGAGTTTTACAGTTTCAGGTCTCATATTAAAGTCTTTAATACATTTCAGTCGATATTTGTGCATGGTGTAATATAAGGGTCCAATTTCATTATTTTGCATGTGGATATCCAGTTTTCCCAGCACCATTTATTGAAGAGACTATCCTTTCTCCATTCTATATTCTTGGCACCCTTGTTAAAGATCTTTTGATCAAATGTATATGCTTTGGTTTATTGCTGGGCTCTCTATTCTTTTCCATTTGTCTATATGTCTCTGAGCCATTACCATGCTGTTTTAATTACTATAGCTTTACAATATAGTTTGAAACTAGGAAGTGGGAGGCCTCTATTATTCTCCTTTCTTAGGATTGCTTTGGCTCTTTGGGTATTTTGTGGTTTCATGTGAATTTTAGAATTGTTTTTTCTATTTTTGTGAAAAATGCCATTGAGATTTTGATATGGATTGTATTGATTCTGTAGATAGCATTGAGTAGTATGGACATCTTGACAATATTGAGTCTTATAATCTATGAACATGGGATATCTTTCCATTTATTTGTGTCCTTTTTACTTTCTTTCACCAATGCTTTGTAGTTTTCAATTTACAAGTCTTTCATCTTTTTAGTTAAGCTTATTACTAAGTATTGCTTTCTTTTTGATGCTATGGTAAATGGGATTGTTTTCTTAGTTTCCATGTGGAATAATTTGTTGTTAGTGTATAGAAATGCAACAGAATTTTACATGTTGATTTTGTATCCTGTTATTTTACTTAATTGTTTATTAGTTATAAAAGGCATAATTCTTTTTTTTGTTGGAGTCCTTAGTGATTTATACCTGTAAGATCATGTCATCTGAATACAGAGAAACTTTTACTTCTTCCTTCCTGATTTGGATGCCTTTTATTTCCTTTTTTTTTGCCTAATTGCTCTGGCTAGGACTTCCAGTACTATGTTGAATAGAAGTGGTGGGAGTGGGAACCCCTTCTTGTTTGCAGTCTTAGAGAAATGTTTTCAGTTGCTCACTTGTTGAGTTGTTAAAGAATGAAGTTGTTCAGTTGTTGAGTATGGTGTTATCTGTGAGCTTGTCATACATGACCTTTATTATGTTGAGGTAATTTTCTTCTAATCCTAGTTTTCTGACAGGTTTTTTTTTGGTGAAGAAGATTAGCCCTGAGCTAACATCTGTTGCCAATCCTCCACTTTTTGCTGAGGAAGACTGGCACTGGGCTAACATCTGTGCCCATCTTCCTCTACTTTGTGTGGAACGCCTGCCACAGCATGGCTTGACAAGTGGTGCGTTGGTGCATGCCAGGGATCCAAACCCTGGGCCACCTCAGTGGAGTGCGCTCACTTAGCTGCTATGCCACTGGGCTGGCCTCTGCTGAGAGTTTTTTTTTTTTTTTATTGATGTTTTAATGGTTTCTAACATTGTGAAATTTTGGGTTGTACATTTTTGTTTGTCCATCACCATATATATGACTCCCTTCACCCCTTGTGCCCACCCTCCACCCCCCTTACCCCCCCCCCCCTGCCCCTGGTAACCACAGTCCAGTTTTCTCTGTCCATGTGTTGGTTTATATTCCACATCTGAGTGAGATCATACAGTGTTTGTCTTTCTCTTTCTGGCTTATTTCACTTAACATAATACGCTCCAGGCCCATCCATGTTGTTGCAAATGGGATGATTTTGTCTTTTTTTATGGCTGAGTAGTATTCCATTGTATATATGTACCACATTTTCTTAATCCAATCGTCAGTTGAGGGACACTTAGGTTGCCTCCACTTCTTGGCTATGGTGAATAATGCTGCAATGAACATAGGGGTGCATAAGCCTCTTTGGATTGTTGATTTCAGGTGCGTTGGATAGATTCCCAGTAGTGGGATGGCTGGATCATAGGGCATCTCTATTTTTAATTCTTTGAGGAATCTCCATACCGTTTTCCATAGAGGCTGCACCAGTTTGCATTCCCACCAGCTGTGTACGAGGGTTCCTTTTTCTCCACTCCTTTCCAACATTTGTTGTTTTTTGTCTCGGTGATTATAGCCATTCTAACAGGCGTGAGGTGGTATCTTAGTGTTGTTTTGATTTGCATTTCCCTGATGATTAGTGATGTTGAGCATCTTTTCATGTGCTTATTGGCCATCTGTATATCTTCCTTGGAGAAGTGTCTGTTCATTTCCTCTGCCCATTTTTTGATCAGGTTGTTTGTTTTTTTGTTGTTCAGTTGTGTGACTTCTTTATATATTATGGAGATCAACCCCTTGTCAGATGTAAGTTTTGCAAATATTCTCTCCTAGCTGGTTGGTTGTCTGTTCATCTTGATTCTGGTTTCATTTGTCTTATAAAAGCTCTTTAATCTGATAAAGTCCCACTTGTTTATTTTTTCTTTAGTTTCCCTAGTCTGGGTAGGCATGTCATCCGAAAAGATTCCTTTAAAACCAATGTCAAATAGTGTGTTGCCTATATTTTCTTCTATGAGTTTTATAGTTTCAGGTCTCACCTTCAGGTCTTTGATCCATTTTGAGTTAATTTTTGTGAATGGCGATAGCACATGGTCCACTTTCATTCTTTTGCATGTGGCTGTCCAGTTTTCCCAACACCATTTATTGAAGAGACTTTCCTTTCTCCATTGCATGTTCTTAGCACCTTTGTCGAAAATTAGCTGTCCTTATATGTGTGGTTTTATTTTTGGGCTTTCAATTCTGCTCCATTGATCTGTGTGTCTGTTTTTGTACCAGTACCATGCTGTTTTGATTACTATTGCTTTGTAGTATGTTTTGAAGTCAGGGATTGTGATGCCTCCTGCTTTGTTCTTTTTTTTTAGGATTTGTTTAGCTATTCAGGGTCTTTTGTTGCCCCATATAAATTTTAGTATTCTTTTTTCTATTTCTGTGAAGAATGTCATTGGGATTCTGATTGGGATTGCATTGAATCTGTAGATTGCTTTAGGTAATATAGACATTTTAACTATGTTTATTCTTCCAATCCACGTGCATGGGATATCTTTCCATTTCTTTATGTCATCATGGATCTCTTTCAATAATGTCTTGTAGTTCTCATTGTATAGGTCCTTCACCTCCTTGGTAAGATTTATTCCTAGGTATTTTATTCTTTTTGATGCAATTGTAAATGGTATTATCTTTTTGAGCTCTCTTTCTGTTAGTTCATTATTAGCATATAGAAATGAACTGATTTTTGTAGATTGATTTTGTACCCTGCAACTTTGCTGTAGTTGTTGATTGTTAATAATAGTTTTCCAACAGATTCTTTAGGGTTTTCTATATATACAATCATGTCATCTGCAAATAGTGAGAGTTTCACTTCTTCGTTACCTATTTGGATTCCTTTTATTCCTCTTTCTTGCCTAATTGCTCTGGCCAAAACCTCCAGTACTATGTTGAACAGGAGTGGTGAGAGTGGGCAGCCCTGCCTCATTCCTGTTCTCAGAGGAATGGCTTTCAGTCTTTCTGCATTGAGTATGATGTTGGCTGTGGGTTTGTCATAAATAGCCTTTATTATGTTGAGGTACTTTCCTTCTATTCCCATTTTATTGAGAGTTTTTATCATAAATGGATGTTGTATCTTGTCAAATGCCTTCTCTGCGTCTATTGAGATGATCGTGTGGTTTTTATTCTTTGTTTTGTCGATGTGATGTATCACGTTGATTGATTTGCGGATGTTGAACCATCCCTGCGTCCCTGGTATAAATCCCACTTGATCATGGTGTATGATCTTTTTAATGTATTGTTGTATTCGGTTTGCCAATATTTTGTTGAGGATTTTTGCATCAATGTTCATCAGCGATATTGGCCTGTAATTTTCTTTCTTTGTACTGTCTTTGTCTGGTTTTGGTATCAGGGTGATGTTGGCCTCATAGAATGATTTAGGAAGTGTTCCATCTTCCTCTATTTTTTGGAATAGTTTGAGAAGGATGGGTATTAAATCTTCTTTGAATGTTTGGTAAAATTCACTGGAGAAGCCATCTGGTCCTGGACTTTTATTTTAGGGGAGATTTTTGATTACTATTTCAATCTCTTTACTTGTTATTGGTCTATTCAGATTCTCCATTTCTTCTTGGTTCAATTTTGGGAGGTTGTATAAGTCTAAGAATTTATCCATTTCTTCTAGATTGTCCAATTTGTTGGCATAATTTCTCATAGTATTCTCTTATAATCCTCTGTATTTCCATGGTATCCGTTGTAATTTCTCCTCTTTCATTTCTAATTTTATTTACTTGAGCCTTTTCTCTTTTTTTCTTAGTAAGCCTGGCTAAGGGTTTGTCGATTTTGTTTATCTTCTCGAAGAACCAACTCTTTGTTTCATTAATCCTTTCTACTGTTTTTTTGGTCTCAATTTCATTTATTTCTGCTCTGATTTTTATTATTTCTCTCCTTCTGCTGGCTTTGGGCTTTGTTTGTTCTTCTTTTTCTAGTTCTGTTAGGTGTAATTTAAGGTTGCCTATTAGGGCTTTTTCTTGTTTGTTAAGGTGGGCTTGTATCGCTATGAGTTTCCCTCTCAGGACTGCTTTTGCTGCATCCCATATGGTTTTATATGGCATATTATCATTTTTGTTTGTTTCCAGATAGTTTTTGATTTCTCCTTTAATTTCATCAATGATCCATTGGTTGTTCAGTAGCATGTTGTTTAATCTCCACATTTTTGTCACTTTCCCAGTTTTTTTTTCATGGTTCATTTCCAGTTTCATAGCCTTATGGTCTGAAAAGATGCTTGTTATGATTTCAATCTTCTTAAATTTATTGAGGCTTGCTTTGTTTCCCAACATATGGTCTATCCTAGAGAATGTTCCATGCGCGCTTGAGAAGAATGTGTAGTCAGCTGTTTTTGGATGGAGTGCTCTGTATATGTCTACTAGGTCCATCTCGTCCAGTTTTTCATTTAAGTCTAATATCTCTTTATTAATTTTTTGTCTGGATGATCTATCCATTGCTGTAAGTGGGGTGTTAAGATCCCCTACTATTATTGTGTTGTTGTTGATTTCTCCTTTTAGGTTTGTTAATAGTTGCTTTATGTACATTGGTGCTCCTATGTTGGGTGCATATATATTTATAGGTGATATGTCTTCTTGATGGAGTGTCCCTTTTATCATTATATATTTCCCTTCTTTGTCTTTCTTAACCTGTTTTATCTTGAAGTCTACTTTGTCTGATATGAGTATGGCAACACCTGCTTTCTTTTGTTTGCCATTAGCTTGGAGTATTGTCTTCCATCCTTTCACTCTGAGCCTGTGCTTGTCTCTAGTGCTAAGATGTGTTTCCTGAAGGCAGCATATTGTTGGGTCTTGCTTTTTAATCCATCCTTCCACTCTGTATCTTTTGATTGGAGAGTTCAATCCATTTACATTTAGGGTAATTATTGATATATGAGGGCTTAATGTTGCTGTTTTGTCACTTATTTTCTGGTTCTTTTGCATTTCCTTTGTTTCTTGTCCCATTTGTTTTGGACTGCCAATTCAGTTTGGTTGTTCTGTCTTAAGACTCTTCTAGTTCTCTCTTTGTTTATCATATGTGGTTTTGTTTTGATTATTTGTTTAGTGGTTACTTTGAGGTTTGGGCAATAAACATTGTGTATGAGATAGTCCATTATCTGATGGCCTCCTATTTCCTTATACTAAATCAATTCAGTCACTTTCCTCTTCCCCTTCTAAGTTGTTCTTGTTATACCTTATTCTATCTTGTGTTGTGGCTGTGTGTTTACAGTGATGAGGTTAAATTTATTTTTGGTGAATTTCTTCCTTTGATCTTTGAATTTAGTATTTAAGTGGTTGCTAACCTATTCTGGTAAAGATCTACTATTTTTCTGAGTTTGTCTACCTACTTTTCTCCTTCCTCCAAGCTTTGTGTTCCCTTTCTCTTCTTTTTTTCAGGCCTGAGGGCCTTCTTGAGTATTTCTTGTAGTGGGGGTCTCGTGGCCATGAACTCCCTTAGCTTTTGTTTATCTGGGAGAGTTACTATTTCTCCATCATATTTGAAGGATATTTTTGCTGGATAGAGTATTCTTGGCTGAAAGTTTTTGTCTTTCAGTATTTTGAATATATCATTCCAGTCTCTTCTAGCCTGTAAAGTTTCTGTTGAGAAATCCACTGAGAGCCTGATGGGAGTTCCTTTGTACATTATTTTTTGTTTTTGTCTAGCTGCCCTTAATATGGTTTCTTTGTTGTTGACCCTGGCTAGCCTTACCACTAGGTGTCGTGGTGAAGGCCTTTGTCTGTTAATATATATAGGTGTCCTGTTGGCTTCGCTTACTGGTATTTCCTGCTCCTTCCCCAGATTTGGGAAATTCTCAGCTATTATTTCCTTGAATAGGCTCTCTGTTCCTCTTTCCCTCTCCTCTCCCTCAGGAATACCTATAATTCTTATGTTACATTTTCTAATAGAGTCAGATATTTCTCAGAGTCTTTCTTCATTTCTTTTTAGTCTTAGTTCTCTCTCCTCTTCCATCTGGAGTATATCTGTATTCCTATCCTCTAAAGTGCTAATTCTTTCCTCCATATTGTCAGCTCTGTTCTTTAAAGATTCCCGATTCTCCTTTATCTCCTCCATTGTGTTCTTCATCTCCATCAGCACTGATTGGTTTTTCTTTATGATTTCAATCTCTTTTGTGAAGAAACTCCTAATCTCATTGAATTGTTTGTCTGTGTTGTCTTGTATTTCGTTGAGTGTTTTTATGATAGCTATTTTGAAATCTCTGTCATTTAGATTATGGATTTCTGTGTCTTCGGGGTTGATTTCTGGGTGCTTGTCATTTTGTTTCTGGTCTGGTGATTTCATATATTTTTGCATTGTGGTTCCTGTGTTGGTTTTGTTTTTCTCATCCTGGAAATCTTTGGTTGCAATTTCCACCTGCCGCCACTGTCTGGTGGTAAAGGGCTGTGTGGTCTAAGCCCCCTGCGCTCTGCCCCGGTTTTTCTGCTGCGATCCGCAGTTTTGTTTTTTTTGTTTTTTTTTTTCCCGCTGCGATCCACGGGCCCAGTCGTTTGATCAGGTCTGCCGCGGATCGCTTGGTCTGGTCTGTCGCGGGTCACTTGGTCTGGTCTGCTGCGGATTGCTAGGTCTGGTCTGGTTGAGCTGCAGAGTCCGGTTTGCGGGGAGGGGGGAGCTCTCTCTTTTGCCCTCTGGGTCCCTGATGTGGGAGGCTTCTCGTTTGCCCCTCTTTATCCGCTCTCTGCGGTGCTCAGATGTTGATGGTAGCCCTGTGGCTCCTCTGAGTCCTCTGTGCCAGAGTTTCCCACTGGCTGAGAGAGTCCGAAGAGCCATGGTTTCCCGGCCGAGGGCCGCCCCTCCCCCCTCTCTGGGAGCCGCGCGGACCGGGATCGCTGATCTGATGGGGAGGGAGCAGAGTTCTCCTTACCTCTCCCCACTTCCTCCGGGGGCCCAGCTCGTTCTGCTCTCAGATGTGCAGCAGTGTGGATCCCTCTGCTCTAGCTTTTCACTGTCTGGGATTCCGTTGTTGGTCTATGACTGTTCCTTTTGTTGTATCTTGTCGGGGGAAGAGTTCACGGGAAAGCTCACTCCGCCATGATGCTGATGTCACCTCCTCTGCTGAGAGTTTTTATCATGAAAGCATATTGAATTTTGTCAGATGATTTTTATGCATCTATTGGTATGTTCATATAGTTTTTATCCTTTGTTCTGTTAATGCATTATATCATATTTATTGATTTTTGTGTGTTGAACTATCCTTGCATCCCCGGAATAAATCCACTTGGTTTTGGTGTATGATCTTTCGAATATGCTCTAAAATTTAATTTGCTGGCACTTTGTTGATGATTTTTGCATTTAAGTTCATCAGGGATGTTGGTCTCTAGTTTTCTTTTCTTGTGGTGTCTTTATTTGGTTTTGGTAAGAGAGTCATGCTGGCCTTATGAAATGAGTTTGGAAGTGTTCTTTCCTCTTTAAATTTTTGTAAGAGTTTGAGAGGGATTGACATTAATTCTTCTTTAAATGTTTGGTACAATTCACCAATGAAGCCATCTGGTCTTGGACTTTTCTTTGTTGGGAGGTTTTTGATTACTGATTTAATCTCTTTGCTCATTATTGGTCTGTTCAGATTATGTAATTCTTCATGATTTAGATTTGATAACTTGTATATTTCTAGGAATTTGTCCATTTCTTCTAGGTTATCCTATTTGTTGGCATAAAATTATTCATCATAGTCTCTTATAATCTTTTTATTTTTGTGTTATCAGTTGTAATGTCTCATCTTTCATTTATTTTTTTTTTTGAAGGAATTTTATTTATTTATTTATTTTTTGTTTATTGCAGTAACATTGGTTTATAACATTGTAAAAATTTCAGGTGTACATCATTGTACTTCTATTTCTGCATAGATTACATCATGTTCACCACCAAAATACTAATTACAACCCATCACCACACACATGTACCGAATTATCCCTTTCACCCTCCTCCCTCCCCCCTTCCCCTCTGGTAACCACCAATCCAATCTCTGTCCCTATGTGTTTGTTTATTGTTGTTATTATCTACTACTTAATGAAGGAAATCATACGGTATTTGACCTTCTCCCTCTGACTTATTTCACTTTGCATTATGCCCTCAATGTCCATCCATGTTGTCACAAATGGCTGGATTTCATCGTTTCTTATGGCTGAGTAGTATTCCATTGTATATATATACCACAGCTTCTTTATCCATTTGTCCCTTGATGGGCACTTAGGTTGCTTCCAAGTCTTGGCTATTGTGAATAACGCTGCAATGAACACAGGGGTGCATGTACCTTTGCAAATTGGTGTTTTCATGTTCTTTGGATAAATACCCAGCAGTGGAATAGCTGGATCATATGGTCGTTCTATCCTTGATTTTTTGAGGAATCTCCATACTGTTTTCCATAGAGGCTGGACCAGTTTGCACTCCCACCAGCAGTGTATGAGAGTTCCCTTCTCTCCACATCCTCTCCAACACATGTTGTTTCCTGTCTTGTTAATTATAGCCATTCTGACGGGCGTGAGGTGATATCACATTGTAGTTTTGATTTGCATTTCCCTGATAGTTAGTGATTTTGAACATCTTTTCATGTGTCTGTTGGCCATCTGTATATCTTCTTTGGAGAAATGTCTCTTCAGGTCTTTTGCCCATTTTTTAATTGGGTTGTTAGTTTTCTTGTTGTTGAGATGCATGAGTTCTTTATATATTTTGGAGATTAAGCCCTTATCAGATGTATGGTTTGCAAATATCTTCTCCCAATTGTGAGGTTGTCTTTTCGTTTTGTTGATGGTTTCCTTTGCTGTGCAGAAGCTTTTTAGTTTGATGTAGTCCCATTTGTTTATTTTTTCTATTGTTTCTCTTGCCCAGTCAGATGTGGTGTTTGAAAAGATGTTGCTAAGACCGATGTCGAAGAGCGTACTGCCTATGTTTTCTTCTAGAAGTTTCATAGTTTCAGGTCTTACCTTCAAGTCTCTAATCCATTTGGAGTTAATTTTTGTGTATGGTGTAAGGTAAGGGTCTACTTTCATTTTTTTGCATGTGGCTATCCAGTTTTCCCAACACCATTTGTTGAAGAGACTTTCTTTTCCCCATTGGATGTTCTTGGCTCTTTTGTCAAAGACTAGCTGTCCATAGACGTGTGGGTTTATTTCTGGGCTTTCGATTCTATTCCATTGATCTGTGTGTCTGTGTTTGTGCCAGTACCATGCTGTTTTGGTTACTATAGCTTTGTAGTATATTTTGAAATCAGGGAGTGTGATACCTCCAGCTTTGTTCTTTTTTCTCAGGATTCCTTTAGCTATTCGGGGTCTTTTGTTGTTCCATATAAATTTTAGGATTCTTTGTTCTATTTCTGTGAAAAATGTTGTTGGAACTTTGATAGGGATTGCATTGAATCTATAGATGGCTTTAGGAAGTATGGACATCTTAACTATGTTAATTCTTCCAATCCAAGAGCACGGAATATCTTTCCATTTCTTTGTGTCTTCTTCAATTTCTGTCAGAAATGTTTTATAGTTTTCGGTGTACAGATCTTTCACCTCTTTGGTTAAGTTTATTCCTAGGTATTTTATTCTTTTTGTTGCAATTGTAAATGGGATGGTATTCTTAATTTCTCTTTCTGCTACTTTGTTGTTAGTGTACAGAAATGCAACTGATTTTTGTATGTTGATTTTGTATCCTGCAACTTTACCATATTCGTTTATTACTTCTAAAAGTTTTCTGGTGGATTCTTTAGGGTTTTCTATATATAAAATCATGTCATCTGCAAATAGTGACAGTTTCACTTCTTCCTTTCCAATTTGGATCCCTTTTATTTCTTTCTCTTGCCTGATTGCTCTGGCTAGGACTTCCAATACTATGTTAAATAGGAGTGGTGACTTAATTCAATGGTGATTTAATTCATTTGAGTTTTCTCTCTTTTTTTCTGTTATTCTAGCTAAACTTTGTCAATTTTGTTTATCTTTTCAAAAAAACCTCTTAGTTTCATTGATTTTTTAAAAAATTGGTGTTCTAGTCTCTGTTTCATTTATTTCTGCTCTAATCTTTATTATCCCTTCCTCTGCTAACTTTGGACTTGCTGTGTTCTTTTTTCCATTTATTTGAGGTATAATCTTAGGTTGCTTATTTGAGATATTTCTTCTTTTTTAATGTACGTATTCATTGCTTTAAACTTCCTTATTAGTATTGCTTTTGTCACATCCCATAGGGTTTGATACGTTGTGTTTTAAATTGTTTGTTTTGAGATATTTTCTAATTCCCCTTTTGATTTCTTCTTTGACCCATTGTTTGCACCTGACTGTGTTGTCTGGTTTCCACGTGTTTGTGAATTTTCCAGTTTTCCTTCTGTTTTGATTTCTAATTTCATTCCACTCTGCACAGAAAGATACTTTGCATGCTTTCAGTCTTCTGAAATCTTTTCAGACTAGTTTTGTGGCTTAACATGTGATCTATCCTGCATAATCTTCTATGTGCACTTGAGAAGAATATATATTCTGCTGCTATTGGGTGGAATGTTTCATATATGTCTGTTAGATCTCTTTGGTCTATAGTGTTGTTCGAGTCCATTGTGTTCTTATTCATTTTCTGTTTGGATATTCTATCTATCATTGAAAATGAAGTATTGAAGTCTCCTACTATTATTGCTTTGTTGTCTATTTCTGCCTTCAGATCTGTTAATATTTGCATAATATATTTAGCTGTTCTGATGTAAAATGCATATATATATTTGTAAATATTATATCTTCCTGGTGAACTGATTTTTTTATCATTATATAAAGTCCTTCTTTGTCTCTTGTGACCGTTTTTGTCTAAAAGTGTATTTTGTCTGACATAAGTGTAGCCACTCTGCTCTCTTTTGGTTACTGCTTGTGTGGAATATCTTTTTCCATCACTCCACTTTGAGCCTGTGTGTGTCTTTAAGCCTGAAGCGAGTCTATTGCAGACAGTAGATAATTGGATATTTAAAAAAAATTTTATAGCCACTCTATGTCTTTTTCATAGAGATGATTCAATATTTTATTTATTCATTCATAAAATAAATACATATTGATAACCCAGAATATATTGGGCCCTGTGATAGATGCTGAGTATATGGTATATTGTCATTAGTTATGTAAATCTATACAGTTACATGTACAGATAGTATAAAATAAGTTTTTTTTTTGTGTTCCTGTTTATTTTTAGCCTATGGGTCATGGACTCTCACTACAAAACTGATTTTAGTAAGCATACTTGGGTAAGTTAAGTCTGTTTCAAATCTGAGGAAAATATGGATTTAATAATCACTGTCCTGTGTCTAGCCCCACCAAATCAAACACATGGGCTAATGTCAAGATGGTGCTCTGCAGCTAATTACTCATAGTTTCTTTTCCTTAATTGTTTCCTTGCTAATCTAGAGAAAAGTTTCAGTAGATTTTAAGTGTAGGGATCTGCTGATGTACTGATTTTTCAAATTCTCAAAGGATTAGTAGGTAATCCTTTTGGAATCTTTGCAAAAAGACAGCTGACAACTTTTACTTATTCCTTATTGGTACTAATAAATATCATTAGGACAGTTTTGAAGATGCAGTTGGGCTTGAATTCAAAGTATGTCTCCGGCCATGCTTTGTGATTAGATTTGGGTGGAATAAATCTGAAACAGTCACCAAGAGGTCTGATCACGGTTTTCACAATCCTGGATTTTTGATCTTTGTCTGGGTTTAAGCCTTATTGCATTCAGAGGAAAGATTTTCACTCTGAGAACATTACTTGTCTATGTAGTTTGGTTGTTCCTAGTATAGAAATGCCAGTCTTCCAGGTTATATGCCTACATAACCTGGAAGACTGTGACTTTTTCATCCATGATTGACTTAGAGGCTTTAGGGGGCAGGATTACCAGCTATTCTCAGCCCCCTAAGTTGAGTGATTTAAAAGACATGGGCATAACATTTTTTTCATGAGTGCCTAGGAGTCAGTATATCATAATATATTTGGGGAAATAGAGCTTTACCTCCTACTGTATGATGGAGAATCATGAGGATATAGCGTTAGGAATTATGCTTATATGTAGAAGTGATTGAGAGAATCACATTCAGCTAAGCTTCTTTGTAAAACACACCTATAGGAATAAGAAGAGAAACACTCTAGGGTGGAGGGCTCCACCTCCATTTCTTCTCTCTCAGCATCTGATGTGGAGTTGGTTGCCACCTTGCCAGGAATCATCTGGGTTGGTGTAATTTACTTGGCACTTTGAGTTCAGGCTGTTCCTCTACTTAAAGAAGTGATGGGGCATAGGGATTGGCATCCTCCCCACCCACGGAATGACGCACTCTTGAGAGAACTTTTCTGAGCAAGAAGTGAGAGTCCTTGGGGATCCAGAGACTCACCTATTCATGTATGTAGAGCATGGATTCCTTCAACTTAACTGCTTGGTAGGAGTTCTGTCCCAGGAAGGGGATATCAGAAGAGAGAAGATGGCCAACCCATAGTGGGAATTTCCTAGCAATTACACAGAATAGATATAACTCTGATTGATCATTTATTTCAAGTAGACAAGAAGAAAACTAGACTTATTCGTCTTCTCTATAGTTTTTTTCTTCTGAAGCCCAAACCCTCAGATTTACCAAAATCCTTAGATATTTTGAGGGAAGTCTGGTAGTTGATGGAATGGTGAAATGATTCAAAGAGGTAGTGAATTCAGTGAGAAAAACAGGTCTCCTTATTTATAGAAGGAAGAATGTGTTGGAAAGTGAAATAAGCTAATAGTGAGACTTTGGTAGGAGAGGGAAGAATATGTATGAGGTTGGGAATAAACTAAGGAGGAAACTAAGTGATTGCTGAGATTGGAGCTGAAAGTTCTTTTTCCCTTTTTGGCCCTGGATTGCATAAGAGTGGCAGTTCAGTTTGAACATAAAGATTAATGACCAAAAAAAGGTGATAATTAACGAACTAAGATTTTTGAGGAGAATGGAGGCAGTTGTATGCATAACCCACAAAGATGTTTTAAAATTAAATAGGAGGGCTTGCACATATTTTAATAGTTTGAGCAGAAAGGCAAAAAGAGATTATGGATACAGTTATGAGGAGGTTTAAGATTGAGGAATGATTTTGTTTTGGTTCTATTTTCCTGGTAAGTAAGAAGTATAGTATTATCCTGGGATAAAAGGAAAATTTGTGATATAAACTTTATAGGGAATTGGTGAAAAACTTGAACATATGCCCAGAAGAATGTGTAGGAAGAAGGAACTGTCTACAAGAGCCAGAAGATTTGATCAAGAAGCTTTGAATTTCCAGTTCACATTTTGAGTTCATAATTTTTGTTAGCACCTTCTAGTTTGTAATTTTAATCATTATTGCCTTACATCTTAGGTGAAGGGAAAAAGAATATGGTATATAAATTTATCATATAACTACTTTGTTTAGAGTGGTGTGTTACAATGAAGCAAAAAAGGTTCTATGTGGACTTGGTTTTGTAAAGATTGCTGTTTTTTCCATTCTATACGAGAATTAAGATACAGTAAAGTACTGTGAATGACATTTTGGTTAATGACAGACCACATATTGGACAGTGGTCTCATAAGACTGGTACCATGTAGCCTACCATCCAGGTTTGTGTAAGTACACTCTGTGATGTTTGCACAACAATGAAATCACCTACCAACGCATTCCCCATCATATGAGTGACCCCTGACTAATTGCAAAAGTTATATTAACCTTTTCTCTCCTTAATATTTATAAGTCTTTTAAAAGATAAAGTTAGTCAATGCGTTAGTCAGGATAAGCTGCATTTTGCTGTGGTAACAGATGAATCCTGAACTCTCAGTGGATTGACACATACAATTTTATTTCCCATTCAGGTGTAATCCACTGAAGGTTACGTGATGCTCCAGGGAAGCTGTCTTCCTTGTAGTTACTCAATGATCTGTGTTGCTTCCATTGTGTGTCCGTGCCTTCTCAATGTGTGTCTTCCAGGCCTCCTGCAGCAGGGACAAAGAAAGCTGGGGAGTAGCACACTGGCTCCTAAATGGTTCAGCCTGAATGTGACCCACATCACTCCTGCAAACATGGTCATCCTTAAAAACAAAGTGGCTGGAAAATACAGTATTAACACATGGATTCTTGGTTAGATAAGTAAATGGATTGGCCATGTTTGAGAAAAACTGATCTCCCATTTGGAATAGATTGTTTACTAAGTGATTGAATATTAATCTCTATGTAATATATATTCAACATAAGATATAGCCATGACTATGGAGTCATTGGGTTAATTCAGCCCTTAAGAAGGTAGAAGTGAAATTGCTAGGATTTGGAGGACTTATGATGTCCTGGCCTAGATCCTGATTCTCTTCTTTTATCTGGGTTCTTTCTCTTAAAATTGCACTTTTTCTACATCTCAAATTATTTTCCATCTCATTAATCTGCAATTGTTGTGAAATTTTCTGTTCAAATTTGAATGTGCACACTTTCTGTCTTGATTACTCAGATATCATCAACTCTCTCATTTGTTCCTGATACTTTTATTTCTATTAGCTAAGGCACAAATCCATCCAATAAAAGCCAGTTTGGAGGTGAAGTGGTATATAGGACATCTTTGGTAAAAAAGTGCTCTGCAAAATATCTTCTGCCTTGGAAATCATGTGCAAGATTGCTCTATGACTGTACCTGGAAGAATTTTATAATCCTCCTTGGCTTTAGGCAGAGAAAATAATTTATGCTGAGAAAAGCACAGATTACAATGTAAATGGCACCCCCTAAAATTGTGCAACACAGCAGCATTAATTTGGGGATGAGTCCTGCCTTAATAACTCTCTCATTCCTCAAACCCCATTCATTTCTGGTTGAGCTCTATCTCTCACAATAATAAATCTACCTTGACTACAGTAGATGGGATTAAAACTATGCATTTTCAATAAAATACTTAGCCAGTAAGCCTTTTTGTTTAAATATTTTAATTATTTGGCCTATTGGTATATAATCCATACCTGAAGCTTTATAGAGACTTGTTCTGCTGAATACATAAACTCAGAGATTTTCCACACATTGTAACCTTTACGAAAGTCCCTTTGATCAACAATTTGTAAATGCAAAGAAGTTTCTAATTGGAGGAGGCTTTAGTCATCATTTAATCAAATACTGATATTTTATGAAAGACGAACCATTAAAGATTCCAGAAAAAAGGGGAGCAAAATATACTTAAAGTACATATTTTGACTTCAAGACCACTGTCCTTCTATCAGTCACACTTGTTCTTAAAATATGAACAGGTTGTGTCTTTATCTTCTCTAGTCACATGAATTGTTACCCAAGATTAATCTTTGGCTCTAGAGCTTCCTTATGGCATTTTTCACCTTTGAGTTTCTGAGAGTGTAGATTAAAGGGTTTAACATGGGTGGTACCATAGTATAAAACACAGCCACCGCTTTCTCAGTGGGGACGGTGATCATGGGTCGAAGGTACACAAATATACAGGGTACAAAGAATGGGACGACAACAGTAACATGGGAGGCACAGGTGGAGAGAGCCTTCCACTATCCTTCAGTGCTGTGACTTCTTAGGGAGCAAAGGATGAGGACATAGGAGGTGATAAGAATAGAAAAAATGAGCATACACATCAGCCCACTGTTGGTGGCCACAAAAAGTCCAAAGATGTGAGTGTTGGTGCAGGAAAGTTTTAGCAGAGGCAAGAGGTCACAGAAGAAATGGTCAATGACATTGGGGCCAGAGAATGGCAACCAGACTACAAAAAGAATTTGAATCAGAGCGTGAAGAAATCCCCCAGCCCAGGCTATAGCCACCAGGAGGGCACACATTCTCCTGTTCATTGTGGTCAAGTAGTGCAGGGGCTTGCAGATGGCCACATAGCGGTCATAGGCCATCACCATGAGCAGGATGATCTCAACTCCCTCAAAAAAATGCCCTGCAAAGAGCTGAGTCATGCACCCACTGAAGGAGATAGTTTTCTTTTCTGCAAGTCAGTCACATATCATTTTGGTAACAATGGTAGAAGAGCAGCAGCCATCTATGAAGGACAAGAAAGACAGAAAAAAGTACATGGGGGAACCCAGGGCTCGGCTGGTGGTGATTGTCGCGACAATGAGTAGGTTACCTGCCGCGGTGAGAAAGTAGATGACTGTAAACACAGCGAACAGGAGTTTCTGTGCATCCGGGTTCTGTGTCAGGCCGAGCAGGATGAATTCAGTCACGTTGTTCATTCGCTCCACGAATCCTGTGTGGCATTTGGATAATTGATTTATCCTTGAGTAGCTCAGGAATTGCAATTGTGGCAGCTAAATTTTGATCAAGCAAATAATTTCTGTCAGGATTATGTTCTATAAGATGAATGGAAACCCCAAGCAGATAAAACTAAGATTTAACGTTGGGCCATATTATTAGTCACATAATGAACACATCGCCCTCTTCTCTCTCTCCCTCTCTGTCTCTCTCTCTCTCTCTCTCTCACACACACACACACACACACACACACACTCATTCATATACACAGCACAGTTTTATGGTTGTTGACATGCCAGGCACTTTCTTGTAATTGTACATGGATGGATATTGTCCCATCAATTGCCATAATATTATCCACCATAGAAAAATAGGAATAAAAAGAGGACTGTAAGGAGGAGCAGAGGCTTGAATTCAGGAGACTCTACCTCCCTGTGTCTCTCCTCCAGTCACTTGTGCTGACGGGGCTAAGCTGCAGAGTTTGTTATTCCTGTTATTTTTAACATGTTTCAGGGTGGATATAAAACATTAGGTAAATTCAATTAGGTAAATTCAATTTGGAACTAGTCACATTTCAGAAAAACTGAACTGAGTGAGTGTTTGAGGATCCAGTAAGATATGCCTGGCAAGTAGATTGTGAGCTTACACTACCTTCAAACATAATTGTCTAAGAATACCATCACACAAGAAGGTAAAAGGATATCCTGAAGAGGATAACACAGACAGCTTGAGGCAAGGCAATTCCCCAGATTTATTTGAAACTTTAGAATTCACTCTCTGGAGAACTTCTGTCATGTTTAGGTGTCAGGGGCATTTTGCAAATCAAAACTCAATTTAGGGAAGACTATGAAAAGTTCTGTGGATCTATGTAGAAAATATATAGTTTTAAGGTGAGGAAACAAAAGCACCATAATTTGTTGACACTGGAACTAAACACTGTTCTTTAGTCAGCTAGGCTATTTTTTTACTCTCTTTTCACTGATGAGTAGCCACTGATGGGACCCTAGTCTTACTGCACTGAAACTTGCTCACATGCAAAACAGGAAAAACAACAAATGAAAGAGAGTAATTGAAGAATATCATTATTATATAGGCCAAAGTTTTATTCTAATGGTAAAATGCATAACTTTCCACACATTCCAAATTCTTGATACAAGAATAAAAATGAAAAAAAAATCTACACATCATTATTCTTACCTTGAAATATTTGATTGTTAAAATATTAAGAAAGAACCTAAATGAAGAGAGAAAATAAATGAACTAGTACTCAAGTCAAGAGGTTAGAATAACAACCAATGATATTGAGAAAAAAGGTAGAATGCAGAAATCAATACATCAGGCAATAGAAAAATATTAGACTTGATAAATAAATTCAAAAGTTTTTTTAATATTTTAAAAATGCAAATGCAATAAGCTCAATAAGGAGCAAGTACAAATTGCAAAAAGACATTATTTTTAAAGAATATTAAAAGAATGTTACATGCAGTTCATAAAAGATTTTTCAATAACTGGATACGTGTTCTTCAAAATAAAGTAAGTCTTCTTGTCAACCCATTACCAAAAAAAAAAGAAAAAGAGAGAGAAAAAGAAAAAAAAAGAATAGTGTGTACTAAAGCCTTCAAGTAAAACATTGATCTGTTCAAAAAAAAACAAAAAAAAAACAAACAAAAAAACATAGATCTAAGCTCTGAATGGGGAAAAACATTTTAAGCAAAATTCAATGGTGTAAAATACAGGACAAAACCAAGGATTCAATTACATAAAGGTATGGAACACACTGGAAACATACTCGCAGCAAGTATAACAGATACCCATTATTATAGAAATAGTTTTTACAAAACAAGGTCTACTTACACCACTATAAAAAAAGGACAAATTTGATAAAAAGATAATTCTCAGAAAAAACATTAGTCATCTAAAAAATCCTCTATTTCACAAGTCATCAAAGAATTACAATTTAAAAACAGTGAAATATTTTTAACTGGCAAATTGGCAAAGTTTTATGACTAGTTTTATTACCCAGTGCTGGTGAGTGTGTTTTGGTATAAAATATTCTGGAAAGAAGTTTGACTCTATATAACAGGAGCTTTATAACTGGTCATGTCCATTGGTCCAATACTCCTTATGCTTGGGAATCTAGTCTAGACAAAAAATATGGACAAAATTTATGCATACAGTTCGTATTTCACATTTTTTACGATAATGAAAAGGTGAAAACAATCCAAATGTCTACATAAAGAAAAACAGCTAAGTGAATTATAGTTATGAAATATCAGGTAGACATTGAAGTTATTTGCAAGAAGAATTAGTGGCGTGCAAAGATTCTTCCAATATAACATTGAGCGGAAAACACAAGATGTAAATCAGCTTATATGTTATGATCTAAATTGTCAAAAATGACGTATATACATAGAAAAGTATCTGAAGAAAGTGCACTAAAGACTAACAGTGCTTATTTGAATTACAAGTTGAGGGCTACTTTTGTATTCTTCTTTTGAAAATTTTCTGATCCAAGTTTCCTACAAAGAGAATATATTACCTTTATAATAGGTAAAATAATTTAAGAAAATAAATTTTATCTTCTTATCTCGGGGCTGGGTTCATAATATGCTGAATGACTGTTTTTCATAGAAGATTAAATATGCTGGTCATTATTCATAAAAATCTGTGACGGTAGAAACGCATGTTTAAATATAACTCACCTGTAAATCGAAGATTCTAGTATCACCTTGAGAAAAAAATACTAATAAAGAAATCGCAGATAGTACCTACCTCTCAGAATGCATTTGGGAAAGAAGGAACAGGTTCTTTTTACAAAAAGACACCTTACTTGTAGAGCACACTTTGCGTGGAGGTAGCAATCACTGACCCAGCAGTAATGTTACTTTGCAGGTTCATCTATTTTTATCTTAAGTATAATATTTCTTTTCCTGACTTAGTGATTTGCAAATGATTACCAAGAGAGAATTCCTAAACAATGCTGAGTCCATGGGCTGGCTTTGTTTTCGCTTTATAGGGTCACACCATCCTATGAGTTTGAGGCACAAGCCTCCCAGCTTAGATAATGAATTTCTCTAGTCAGACAGCTTCCAAAGCATTAGGCTTCAAAAGAAATAGATGGGGAAAAAACCTAACCATTGGAGGACATCTCTCTCTAAGTCACCTTACTACACATTTGACAATTTTTCTTGGTGGCCATATGAAGTATATTTAAAAACCACTTGATTTGAGATCTAACCTGATTTAAAGCCCTGAAAATGACAAACCGTGTTAAAGCAGAAAAAATAAGGATTGCGGGCACCATAAAATCAGCAACAAGTGAAAGTTGCCTTGGAGTAACAAGTCCCTGATGCTAGTTCTTTTAAGCCTTTTCTTAATGAGCCTGTGCTCAGCCCATAGATATCTCCTTTGGTCCTTGAGAGTCTGGATCCAAATGGGTTGAAACCTCAGAATCAAACAGCTTCTGTGATCCATGGCTCGTTAAGCTTATGTGGTCTTCCCCGTTCTGGATATAATATTTTCACTTGTGGTTTCAGGGAAATATGTAAATGGATATTAATCAAATGCAAGGAGTTAAGGAGACTCTGATCTCTCAAATCCTAGAGGATGAGAATTAGCAGCTTCAACCAAGATGGCAGCCAAACCAGTTTATCCTTTCTCCCCTATGGCCATAGCATCTGTGACTAAGTGGACCTGGGAGGGCTGACTGAGCTGGGTTTGCAACCTCTCTGTGATTGTACTTAGGAAGTGATCTTAGAGTCTAGGACCCAAGGCACAGAATGTTCTAGTCATGGGAATATGGGTGCATGAGCCAGTCAGAGTCTATAACACAGCCCTAATGATACTTGTCTTACAGAGTTATAGGGAAGATTGAGCAAGATAACATAGGAAAATGTCTGTTAGTGCAAAACTGCTATTCTTTTGTAGACACACGTAGATTAGAGAAACTGCTCTTTAATAATAAAAATCTGAATCATGCTTAAGAGTAAGAGTTTTGCTACTGGTTTCTATTTGCTACCTGTGTGATCATGGGCAAGTTCCTCAGGCTCTTTATACCTGAGTTCCCACATATGTAAAAAGGGGGTGATAGGGGCCGGCCCCATGGCACAAGTGGTTAAGCATGCATGCTTCGCTGCAGCTGCCCAGGGTTCGCCGGTTCGGATCCCGGGCGCGCACTGACACACCGCTTGTCAAGCCATGCTGTGGCGGTGTCCCATATAAAGTAGAGGAAGATGGGCATGGATGTTAGCCCAGGGTCAGTCTTCTTCAGCAAAAAAAGAGGAGTATTGGCAGATGTTAGCTCAGGGTCAATCTTCCTCAAAAAAAAAAAGGAGGGGTGATAATGGTGCCTATCACAGGACTGTTGTGGGGGTTCCATGAGATAATGCATGTAAAGTGCTTAGCATGGTGCCTGACATAAAGTACAAGCTCACTGTTGTCTGTTGTCATTTTCTGTATAGAACATCAAAGATCATGGTTTGACAATGTGGGTTTCTGGCAAGAATTATCTCAACTCATAGATATAGCTTATTTTCTCTACTCTTATGGTTGGTAGAATCTGGGCAAATAGAGAAATTACGAGAGAAGAAAGGCCAAGTCTTAAAGTATTGAATTCTAACTCATAAATTATTGTAATTCTGAAATCTTTCTATGAGTGTTTGACATTCTCTTCACTAAAAACATCTGACAGGGAAGTTGAGAGTCCTTGAAAAGTTTGCAGGAGATAAAGGAAAAGTGGATACAGTGAGAACTAAAAACTAATGAGCACTCTGTATTTATGTCACTCTGTTAAGTGTGGTATTTCATCTAATTCTCATATAATCCCTAAGAGGGAGGTATTAATAATTCTATTTTACATCTAAGAAAATTGATCTCACTGTGAGCACCATTTGGTCAAAACCAAAAAAGCTAATATTTGGTAGTGCTTGGATTTCAATACAGGCTGGTCTGATTTCTAAGCCTGGGCTATCCATTACATTATTGTAGTGCATTAGACACTGATTCCATGATGTGTCTCATGCACTGGGAGTGGTGGGAGGGGAGATGCTGATTCTTACAGCTGTGTGTTATTCGGAGGCTTTGGTTCTACCACCAGTGGCAAGCAGGACACATTCTTCAGATGAATCCCATGTGCAGTACCTGTATGATACTCCATATAGGAGTACCATAGAGAAAAGAGAATATCTCTTATATTCCTTTCCTATCTTTGGCCCCCGTCTGGGAGATCTGCCTAAGCACTGTCTTGGGAGTTTTGATTATAGAAATTTCCTGATGCCTGAGAAGTAGAAGGGAAGACTGAAAGGAAGTTCAGACTTAGGCCTAGGGATATCCTCTACATGAATGGAACATTCTCTACATAGAATCGTAGAGAAATAATGCATAAACCTGGGTGTAATTCCCAGTTCTGCTTACTGTAAGATTCCATGCATGCCATTTAAGTTTCCAGAGCCTGTAAAACAGCCTTAAACACATTGGAATTATTGGGAGGAACACCAAAAGATAGCATGTACAATCATCCAGCTACTGCATTATACATAGAAAATACTTAGAAAATATTTTCTGAAATCAATTGAAAGAAATATTTGCATTCTCCACTACTGTAATACTATTGACTATCATTTATTGAATCCTAGCTAAACTGTGTGATCTTGGGTAAGTTACTCAAATTGTCTGTGCCTCAGTTTCCTCTTCTGCAAAGCAGAGATAATAATATTACCTCAAAGCATTGTTATAAGAATCAAATTAGTCACTAAAGTGGGATGGGGGATTGAAGGTAAATATTTTTCAAGATAGGAGAAACTTGATCATGTTTAAGTGCCAACGGGAAAAGCTAGGTGAGAGATAAGGGAGGTAAGAAAGAGAGGTGGAGAGAGTAATCAATAGAGGCATATTAGATGTGACAGACACTGTCAGTTACCCACGGAGTAGCTATTTCCCATCTTCTTTCTTTCTAACAAAACTCCATTTGTTCTGGTGTCAGGTGTCCATGTGTTTGGGGGAAAGTGTGGTCCACCTCCAGGCCATAGGTGTGAATCTAGATTAGTCTAAAACAATTACAGTAATGCTCTTCTCCTTCTGGTGATTAATTTAAGGATAAGCATGTGACACAATTCTGGCCAGTGAAACAAGAGAAAAACTGTGGGATTTCTTCCAAGTGATGCCTCTCTGATCTTAAAAAGAGAGTCATGAGGAAAAATTTCTCTTTTCTGAATAATGCCTTCAGCAAGGGATGCTGGAATTGCCACTTAGTCATGGATCAGTGGGCCTTTGGACTGGGAAGTCACCTGAAACAGCTAAAAAGGACGCACTGTTTGAAAGGTGATTGCTAGGTTGTTATTGGACTTTATTTGAAACTACTTTTTTAAAAAAATTTTTTGTTTATTGCAGTAACATTGGTTTATAACATTGTATAAATTTCAGGTGTACATCATTATACTTCTATTTCTGCATAGATTACATCATGTTCACCACCCAAATACTAATTACAACCCATCACCACACACATGTGCTGAATTATCCCTTTCGCCCTCCTCCCTCCCCCCTTCCCCTCTGGTAACCACCAATCCAATCTCTGTCCCTATGTGTTTGTTTGTTGTTATTATTATCTACTACTAATGAGGAAATAAGTCATAGGGAGAAGGTCAAACACCGTATGATTTCCTCATTAAGTATTTGAAACTACTTTTATTACTCAAGGACATAACATTATTTTGAGATCTGAAATACTCATTTGTCTTGGGTTATCTAGTAGGTAAGGAAATGAACATAAGAGTTATTTTATTAAATAGAAACAAAAATCCAAGAACATACAAAAAGGGGAACCCACTGCACGCCTGAACAGCGGCTGCTCTGCCTTTGAGTCCCTCCCCATGAGCAGTTTCTGGAGGAAGCCAACAAGCAGCATGGTTACGGGTGGTGGCCCAGGAGTGGAGAGCCCTCACTCACCCTGGACAGCAGCAGCAGAGAGACCAGTTAATTGAAGAGGAAAGTATGAATCCACTCAATGGGTGGACTTAAGAGTAGTGCTCCTTGTAGCACCAGAACTGGATTATAACTATAGTAATATGGTATGCATTTTACTGATTCTTGGGCAGTAGCCAATGGATTGGCAATACAGTCTGCCAAATGGACAGAAAAGGGGAACCCTGGGTTATATCAAATGAAGGCTGTGGGTGAAAATTAACGCAAATAATAAGAAGAAGTAATTGCTGCTAAAAAGGGAGCCAATAAGTGAATAATAATGTAACTGTTATTTGGTTTTGTACTGGTATAACTGCTAGGATTAATTTGATTTCAACAAAATCTATGATAATATTTATACTGATGATCAAATATATTAGGAAGTTGATATATTTTTTTTTTTTTTGGTGAGGAGGATCAGCCCTGAGCTAACATCTGCCAATCCCCTCTTTTTTTCTTTTCTTTTCTTTTTTTTATTTGCTGAGGAAGACTGGCCCTGGGCTAACATCTGTGCCCATCTTCCTCCACTTTATATGGGACACCGCCACAGCATGGCTCAACAAGTGGTGCATCGGTGCACGCCCGGGATCCGAACTGGCGAACACCAGGCCACCGCAGTGGAACGCGCACACTTAAATGCTTGCGCCACAGGGCCGGCCCCAGGAAGTTGATTTTATTAAAAATAAAATCTCTCCACGATGTTCATCCAGTGAAAGTTGAATGGTTAGAGGAGGAACTGAAGCTAGTTAACAGTCAATAAATTTTTACATTAAATCAAAATATTGATACTTTTCAGGAAATTCAAATTTCAGTGGTGGGAGGAGATAAAAAAGTTATCAAACTTGTGCATAACTATGAACAAGTTTGTGGTGGAGTATTTGGTTATCTGAAATTCTTCTTTAAACAATATCCATGCTTTATTTGATGACACAAGTAGTCAGCTATTTGTTTTTTTCTGTTCTATAAATGGTACAAAACATGCCGGAGAAGAAATGATTATGAGTGATTTAAATTTAAAGGCTTGACTAAGAGTCAGAGGGTGGACTTTGTAGGAAAGAGTTTACAGCTGAATGGGAAAACTCTGTCTTTATCTCTGGTTATGCCTGGCTTTGACCCTTGGCCAGCAAAGCGCTGTGGAATTTTTAGTGTATTTTTTAACTTCCAAAACTCTCCTAATGACATAAAGGGTCATTTTTTTTTTTCTTTTTTTCACTGATGGTTTTCACCTGACATGACTGGCTTTACCAGAAGGACATAAATACCCCACTGGGAACTTTTCTTCTTAAGCCAAGCTTTACCTCATGCTGGTCTTGGTGGTTCAAATGAAGGTGAAGCTTGATTGTGTGTGTCTGAACAAGGACCCTCGGGAGCTTGCGTTTGGATGTCTCTTGGATCTTCAATGCTTGCCTGCACTCTCTTTCTCTTGTTTCACATCATCATTTGTCCTTAAGTAAAAGCCTTATATGAGTATGCCTTGTGGAATCTTCTGAGTCTTTTCAGATATCCAAAGTTGTGAAATCTTTGCATTTGGTGACTCCGCTGGAAGTATTTTTAGATCAGGAGGATAAAACGAAGAGGTGAATGATGATGGAATTCCACAATTTTATATCTTTACCATTTCACAAAATTTTTCTTTTGTATTTCCTGACCCAATGAGCACAAGTATGTGTCTAAATTAATGTGGACTGAAGGAAGCTGATCTTGATGACCAAGACACAATATCTCTGCAATTAAACTTGAAAATACATATTCCTGAGATATCTTAGGATGGATCATGACTCCACCTCATCTAGCCAATTTAGGGAAAACTGCAAATGCAACCCCATTAGCAAATGACAAGGACAGTCCTGTGATTCTTTTCCTATCAGAACTTAGGATATCTGCCTGAGGGTGTGTCCAAAAATAAGTGTTAACAAAGCTGCTGTTAGGTCAGCCCTGTGGAAAAACAGTATGGTTAAGCAGGAAAATATGACCATAGGGAGAGACTGTGGGTCTAAAGTAATAATAAACGGAAAGAAGTGGAGGCACTCATGAGTGGATCATGATCCCAGAGAGGAATGAAATCACGCTATTTTCAAGAGACCACTCTAGATCAAGAGGGCAATTCTGTCTCCCAGAGAGCCTGTGTACAGCAGAGTGGAACCCTATCTTGTCTTTTTGTGCCATCCTCTCGCCCTCCTGTGTTATATCAGACAACGCTCTGCTGCTATTAATAGGGGTTTCACGGCCAATTTTTTCAGAAGTGTGTGTCCAGGTTCTTCTTCCTATTCTGCCTTAGTCTGGAAGCTCCGCTGAAAACTGTCCCCCATGGGTGACCCTGCTGGTATGTGAAATCCTGGTGGCAGAGCTTTCAGTATCACAGCAACACGCAGCTGCCACAGTGTGACAACTGACAGATGGGTGGTGTGGTTCCCTGACTGGGAAATGAACCTGAGCCACAGCAGTGAAGGTGCCAAATCTTAACCACTAGACCACCAGGACTGGCTATAGGCTATAGATACCATCTGTTTATTTTTCAGATGATCTGAGAAAATACTAACAATGCATGATTCAGGAGCTAGAATGCTAAATAATAGACCTTCTGTGTGGCCACTGATCAATACGATATGTTGCTAAGCTGTCTGGTATAATGGGAAGTAGATTCCTGCTGCTTTTCAAGTATGTCAGAGCTTGGTTTGCTCATTTAAATACATCAAATGTGGAATGAAAAGAATGTATTTAAGGTGTCGGGGGAAGAGGGAGAATCTCCCTCTGCCCTTTCCCTTAAGGTTCTTATGGCTGGCCAAATAATTAACAAGACAGGTTAGCAGGAGAAAATAATACCAAGTTTAATAACATGTATACATGGGAGAAGCTCAGAAATGAGCAACTCGTCCCTCTGTCTAAGCTGCTTGCTTAAGTATTACAGCTAAAGGCAAGGAACGTGTTGGGGGTGGGTAGTGGTCTGGGACTTCAGAGGGCAGGAAGACAATTCTTTTCAGGGTCATCTATAGATAATGTGGCCAGGGAGAGATAGAGTTTTTTGATAAAAGGGGCTTGGTGCCCCTCCCATTGTAACATCTATTTTACATTATCATTACAACCATCATGATAGAAGATCTGTTCCAGGAAGGAGCCACCATGTCAAATTCTTTAGGCAGTTAGTGGGGGAGGTCAAATGTCCCTCAGAGAAAACAATCAAGGTAAAGAGATATATTTCTGGGTGGCCAAATCTTGATCTCCCACAAAGGAAAGAGGAAATGAAACCCAAATAGACTTGAGGGAGATCAACTTGGGTATGCTTTAGTGGCCCAGTATTATTGGTGTTTCCCCTTTGGAGAGATGCAAAGGACATTTATGGGAAACACTATGGTACACCATATACAGCAGTATTTGGGATACAATATACAATCTCACAGGGGCATGCAATATTTTTGGGTGAAACCTTCTCCCCAAATTGCACAAGCCCATGGATGTCCAATGGCATCAAAATATCTGGTGGTTTAATGAACACTGTACCACCTTGCCAGATATTCTCCAAGGATTTTAGTTGCTTATCTTGGGGGTATTAAATCAATCAAAATAATGTTCATACAGGCTTACCATGATGAAAATCCCTTGCTTTCCCAAACAGGAACACTAGAGGGATTTCTGTTGTATGAGATGGACTGTGGCTGGAAATTGGCTTGGAAGAATGAAGCTATAAGTGAGTGGACAAACTGAATAATTACTATAATGGAATAGTATACCTATCATAATTGGTGAAAGAAGGCCTGCAATTTATGAAAGAAAATATATTGGCTATTTTAAACATTTATGTGATTTATTTTACATAGATCATTATGTAATCTGATGTCTGTGAAGTCTAGTGGCCAGGGGCGCAAGAAGGCCAGGCTAGGAGGAGGTTTATAAGAACACTATGATAAGTTGAATTTATGCCATGATGTTATTTCAAAGTGTGGTCTTTATTGTTTTGTAATGACCTGATACTACAGATATTTCCGTCAATTTTATGTTCCCTGTGCTTCAACTGGTTGAGATTGAACAGATAAAGAAAAAAAACTGTGTTGGTCCTATTGAAGAGGGGTGGTAGATGGATTGTGTTACACAATGACACCCAGAAGCCAGTGTGTAAAACTAAAACTGTCCTGTGATATCTGGGATATGGTTATGCCCACAAACCAGAGGGAATCCAGAATTTATTAAACAATGACCTTCAGTCACCACTCCAGTCACTGAGAATGTGTGGTGCATAGAAAAAGTTTGTTTGTGTTGGGAAGGAAAAGAGAATGATACTGTAACTTTACTTGCTGAAGGCCATGTGGGACACTAATCTTCCTGACATAGCTTTATGGTGTAAGAAAGGATTTATACGTTCATTGTTGAGAAAATATTTTGGAACATTTATTTGAATCCTTCAATTGTTATAATATCTATGGAATTGGACTGAGCCAAAAAGCAATGAATTTGGTCTTAATAAATTAAAACAATATTATGCCCTCATTAATACATAAAAACATTTTAAATAACTGGATAATGCAGGAAAAGAGTAATCGAGCTATAAGAAAATACCAAAAGGTTCTTGTAGGGATATGATCACTATTAGTATGATTTGTTCACAGAATTTTTATTTCCTGTTGGATGGGTCCAAGTCCTGGTGGTCACTGAGATATTAATAGACTTATTCTTCTATATAATATATTGTTGAAAGTGCTATAAGATAAGTTTAAAAAGATACGTGAGAATATGTGGAAAGGAGATATTGATCTAGGTCAGAGGATGGCCTGGGAAGGAAAGGGTTAGAAGCAGGTTCACAATCCATTTTCTCTCTTTACCCAGGATGTCTTGGGAAAGAAAATCAGATGACTCAGTTAAAGGCCCTGTGGACATGCTAATGACCTCTTAGAAAACACACTTATGGTATTTACCAGCAGGAGAATCCTTATCTATGGAATGCTTGAAGCAGATGTATCTCATCTGTCTAGGGTCACTTATGGTAAACAAACCCACAACCTGTGGATTTATGGTGAATGGCTTTCTGGAAAATCTCACTAGGCTATATGATTATCAGAGTATAAAATGTCATGACCAAATAGCTCCATTTTGTGTGAGTGATGACTGAATGCATTACTTACAGAAATCGTGTGTTGTGCATCAACCAGAGAGCACACTAATGCAGCAAGAAAGGCGTGGAGAGCAGCACTGGGGGCCCGGACTTCTCCAGCTTCTGTTGTGTTTCATGATTCCTTGTATTCCTTAAGTTGTTAGTAAAGCTTGATGCTAGAGAAGATCTCTGATGTTTGTATATCTGACTTGGCAATCTGATCCCTTTTATTTTCTCAATCAATAAAACCAGAACCTTGTCCTCTGAAAAGATTAGTAAAATTGATAAATCATGAACAAAACTGATCAAGAATAAAAAAAGCTGGGAGTGAAAGAAAACACAAATTATATAAGGAATGAGAAAGGGACACTTACTACAGATTTCTATTGAAACTAAAACTTGTAATAGGCTTTTATATAAAGATTTATGCCAATAAAAGTGAATTTTAGATGAAATAAACCAATTAATTAAAAAGTCTTTTCAAAACCTATAAAAGACGAAATAGAAATTTGAACATTTCTCCATGTATTAACTTGATTCTGTAATTAAAATCTTACCTCAGTAAAAAATTCAGATAGCTTTCCTGGTGAATTCTGTAGAGTATTTAGGGAAAAAATAATAACGATTATTCAAAAAATTTTCAAGAGGAAAGAAAAGATGAGGGCTGCATAACCATGATGCTAAAACCTGACAACAACTTTACAAGAAAGAAGAATTGCAGGGTGGTCGTCACATGAACAGAAATGTAAAAATCCTAAGTAAAGTATTAGTAAATTTAATCCAGAAAAATATAGAAAAAGATAATATGCCTTGATCAAATGTTATGTTCTTAAGCCTTTACTCACCTGCTGTGACAGTGTAAGCAAAAGGCTAAGATTAGAGTAAGGACCAACTCCCCCTGTTCCATTATCCCCTGTGGAAGAGTGCACCAGTGAAAAGTCAGGTGGATCAGCACAGATGTGGGGGTCATCTCACTGCTGAGGGAGCCCTGATCAAAATGTTCCTGTGGTTTTATGGACCTGGGGGTCAGAGAGGAGGGCAAGGGGGAAGGACCAGCAGGAGTGGAAAAAGTACTGAGTACTGAGTCAGAGTAGAGGAAAGTGTCTTCAAGATTCCCTGATAAGGAGATCTCAAAATGGAGTTGCCTGGGCTAGGAATGCAGATATGCATAAGGGCGTGGCCAGGCAGGGAGGCCTCAGTCCTTGACTTCAACTCCTCTTAGAGACTGTAATGCATTGGCTGTGAATAAAATCTGGTATGGGGAGGGCAGCTTTCTCCATGAAGCCTGCCCCAAAGCCTTTGTAATTGCCTATGATCAGGCCTGAAAAATCACATATAGGCTTTTGGCTAGGAGCCAGACTCCTCATACAGAAAATCTAGGAGGACATATAAACAATTATTACACATAGTATGTGAACTTAGCAAGCATGGTGGATAAACACATAACCTTGGCCAACAACTCAACTTGCACACTCTGTGCAAACAATGAAATGGAACCTCAAGTATAGTTCTTCAGAATTCCCTCCTCCAGACTATCAGCACCTAGATATAAGAACCTGGCTCTTCTTTTCATATATTCTTTCAATCAATATTATAATTATGACCCAAGGATAGTAGAACTTAAGGCAAAAGCATAGACTTTGGTACCAGCAAATCCTGGACCTGAATTTGGATTCTGGCTCACCCACTAAGTCTGTCTGCTTCTTTAGCAGTAAAGTGGGGCTAACAATATATACTTATAGAGTGATTGTTGGGATTTAAGTTAGAGATCATCAAACACTGAAATCCAGCATGAATTCTGACATATAGTGCTCAGCGGGCTGATGTCAGAGGCATAAGGACTTTTTTTGGGTGTGTGTGAGGAAGGTCAGCCCTGAGCTAACATCCATGCAAATGCTCCTCTTTTTTTTTTTTTTTTAATTTTTTGTTTATTGCAGTAACATTGGTTTATAACATTGTGAAAATTTCAGGTGTACATCATTGTACTTCTATTTCTGCATGGACTACATCATGTTCACCACCAAAATACTAATTACAACCCATCACCACACACATGTACCAAATTATCCCTTTCACCCTCCTCCCTCCCCCCTTCCCCTCTGGTAACCACCAATCCAATCTCTGTCCCTATGTGTTTGTTTATTGTTGTTATTATCTACTACTTAATGAAGGAAATCATACGGTATTTGACCTTCTCCCTCTGACTTATTTCACTTTGCATTATACCCTCAATGTCCATCCATGTTGTCACAAATGGCTGGATTTCATCGTTTCTTATGGCTGAGTAGTATTCCATTGTGTATATATACCACAGCTTCTTTATCCATTCGTCCCTTGATGGGCACTTAGGTTGCTTCCAAGTCTTGGCTATCGTGAATAAGGCTGCAATGAACACAGGGGTGCATGTACCTTTGCAAATTGGTGTTTTCAAGTTCTTTGGATAAATACCCAACAGTGGAATAGCTGGATCATATGGTAGTTCTATCGTTGATTTTTTGAGGAATCTCCATACTCTTTTCCATAGTGGCTGCACCAGTTTGCACTCCCACCAGCAGTGTATGAGAGTTCCCTTCTCTCCACATCCTCTCCAACACATGTTGTTTCCTGTCTTGTTAATTATAGCCATTCTGACGGGCGTGAGGTGATATCTCATTGTAGTTTTGATTTGCATTTCCCTGATAGTTAATGATTTTGAACATCTTTTCATGTGTCTGTTGGCCATCTGTATATCTTCTTTGGAGAAATGTCTGTTCAGGTCTTTTGCCCATTTTTAATTGGGTTGGTAGTTTTTTTGTTGTTGAGATGCATGAGTTCTTTATATATTTTGGAGATTAAGCCCTTATCAGATGTATGGTTTGCAAATATCTTCTCCCAATTGTTAGGTTGTCTTTTCGTTTTGTTGATGGTTTCCTTTGCTGTGCAGAAGCTTTGTAGTTTGATGTAGTCCCATTTGTTTATTTTTTCTATTGTTTCTCTTGCCCGGTCAGATGTGGTGTTTGAAAAGATGTTGCTAAGACCAATGTCGAAGAGCGTACTGCCTATGTTTTCTTCTAGAACTTTCACAGTTTCAGGTCTTACATTCAAGTCTTTAATCCATTTGGAGTTAATTTTTGTGTATGGTGTAAGGTAAGGGTCTACTTTCATTTTTTTGCATATGGCTATCCAGTTTTCCCAACACCATTTGTTGAAGAGACTTTCTTTTCCCCATTGTATGTTCTTGGCTCCTTTGTCAAAGATTAGCTGTCCATAGATGTGTGGGTTTCTTTCTGGGCTTTCGATTCTATTCCATTGATCTGTGTGTCTGTTTTTGTGCCTAAATCCTCCTCTTTTTGCTGAGGAAGACAGACCCTGAGCTAATATCCATTGCCAATCCTCCTCCTTTTTTCCCCTTTTGCTCCCCAAAGCCCCAGTAGATAGTCGTATGTCGTAGCTGCACATCCTGCTAGTTGCTGTATATGGGACGCCGCCTCAGCATGGCCGGACAAGCAGTGCGTTGGTGTGCACCTGAGATCTGAACCCAGGCCGCCAGTAGCAGAGTGCACGCACTTAACCGCTAAGCCATGGGGCCAGCCCCCATAAGGACTTTTAAAAATTCTGTCCTCCATTAAAGCAACGAAAATACTGAAAAAATTATCAGAATCAATATTTTCAGAATTCTGGAAATTATCCAAAGTCTTGTAAAACTCCAGGGAGTACTTATTAAGAAAAATGACTAAATCTTAGTAATAACAGTGAGGTTTGTGGCATTTAACATGCCCTATTTTTATGTTCCCTCTCCAGCTCCTCTGTAAACTTGGAAACCAACAGCATGTAATCACATGAAAACCAGCAGCCTGGCAGCCACTGGAGGGGGCAGAATGGGACTGGAGCTCCTTCAAAGCCCTTTTCCCAGATAATTGTCATTATTTGGCCTTTTTAGTGTCTTCTTGAAAGACCTAACTCACTAGACCGTCTTTTTTGATTTGACTTGGAGCCTTCTCTTGGGTGTATATGTGAAAAGCAGAGGCAATTCTTGAACGTGGCAGGAGCCTTGGGCAGTGGGTAATAGTTAGAGCAAACAATAGACTAAACAAAGACTTAAAAGGAAAATATGAGGAATAAAGTACCATAGGGGGATTTGAAATGCTATGACACTATGACTTATTTCTGGGAATTTGAACGCTATGAGCACGAATAGAGCTCTGCGTATGCCCAGACTGTGTGCATGTTCAGGAAAGACTACTCTCAACACTGGCTTACCCTGAGACTCTGTGGAAGCAAGAAATAAAGACTAAAGTAAAGTTGTAAACTCCTGGCTGAGTGGTGAAGACATGCCCCTATTTGCACTTAAAGCCCCTTGGCAAAGACTGGAAGATTTATTGGTTCTAGGAATCTAAGAACATTATTTAAGATGAATGAAAACCAAAAGTGGGTTCTTTGAAAAGATCACCAAAAAAGATTAACTAAAAAAAGATAGAAGATTCAAGTTGCTAAAATCAGGAATAAAAGAGAGGACATTACTACCAACATTACAGGAATAAAAAAGATTATAAGGGGATACTATGAACAGTTGTATGCCAACAATTGCTATAATTTTGCTTAAATGGACAAATTCTTAGTAAGATACAAACTGCTGAAATTAACTCAAGTGAAATATAACAAGTAAAGAGATTGAAATAATAATAAAAAAAAAACTTCCCCCACAAAAATAACTCAATCCAAGATGGCTTTGCTTGTGAATTTTATCAAACATTTAAGGAAGAATTAACACCAATCCTTCACAAACTCTTCCAAAAAATAAAAGAGGATGGGACACTTCCCCACTCATTCTGTAAGACCAGTGTTACCCTGATATCAAAACTACACAAAGATATCACAAAAAAGAAAGCTATAACCAATATCTCTTATGAATACAGACACAAAAATCCTCAACAAAATACTAGCAAACTGAATCCTGTAGCCTATAGAAAGGGTTATACACCAAAAGCAAATGAGATTTATCCCAAGAATGAAAGGTTGGTTCAACATATGAAAATCAATCAATATAGGGCACAATATTAATAGAATAAAGGACATCGTGCTCAGTAATGATAACTGCTATTATTACTATTTTTCCCAGTTCTTCATCCACTGCCTCACCATATATTTAAATATAGCAGCTGTTAACTCTTATCATAAGTAGGTTACACAGTGCCCTTTCCCCTAGACTGCAGAGTGCACCTCTACACTATGTGTTTGAAGATAGCAGAATATATTTGTCTCTTCTATTCTCCACTGTCCTGAGAATATTATGTCTGAAGAAATCTGTCTGTTTTCTTTCATTGAATGGCTAGTGGAATTCTAAGACTTCCAAAAAATGTCAATGGGAAGGCATAAAAATCTACCTTTTTAGATTTTGATCCCTAGCTAGTTGGCACTAGGATTTGAGCCTCCATTTTCCCTCCAACTGTAGATATCACTCTGCCTGAAAATATATCAGCTCCCAATATTCCTATAAACAGAGTATGTCCTGATGTGTTTATAGTATATTTGAGAGATTTAACTCAGTATCTCAACCTCCTCTGGTGACCTCTGCCAGGGAGGAAATTTCCTCAGGGACATGCAACCTGAATGAAACCCTATGTTATTATTTACAGAGCACGCAGAGTCCTTCATGTCCCAGTTCACAGTACCCAAGGGTACTCCTTATAAGAGGAGTGCATCATCACATAATTTTCCAGACTAGGAATGTAGGCTGTTAATATGTAAGTTTAAAGTGCAGGGAAAAGAACCATTCAGGTGAAGATATGTTTGTTGTCCATAGACGAATTCTCCCAAATATCTGTTTCTAAGGTCAAATCTTTAAAAAATAGAGATAATTAATTCCTGAGGGGGCAAAACCTCAGATAGAAAGACAAGTCCTTTAATGTTCTCAGCATCTGTTCTAAACACTATGATTCAAGAAGAAGCTGTTTTCTTATTTTAAGAGCAGAATGAGAGGGGGTTATTAAGTGATAGAAATATTTGTGTTTCTTACCCTATAACCAGAGAGCTAGGTGCTGAAGATCAGAAGATTTGCCTTAGTACCTAAGAACTTTGGGTTTCAAATTCATCATAGCATTTTCTTTTCCTTTGACTTAAATGTCCAAAGCATTGGAGCTTTAAACGCTTGCTAAATCCATTGGAATAAATTTGTGCCATCTTGACATTCTCTGCTTCCTGTAACATTACTATGATATGATGTTTGAACAACTACATATAATTATTATTTCTTATTGCTGAATACACTGGACATCCTGCTTAACTACAGAGGCAACCATGCTAAGTTAACTAGAATTGTTTATTTTTAATCCAGTTTCCCACATTTCCATCTTCTCCTGAGAGGTTTATAATTAAAATCATTGAAGCATAACTTTCTGATATTTGATGGGGGAAACACTTTTTAGATGTTTCACAGAAATGTTTATTCTCCTCCCTGTATATGGATAGATCTATAATTTTTCAGAGATAGGTTTACATTTTATGGATTTCGGAGTCAATTTCTAGGCTTCTGAGTGTGGAGACAGTGCAGTAGTGCAGCAGATTGTGGTTGCATGGGTCACTGAGGGTTTCCTCCAGAGATAGGGCATATGGTGTGATAGTTTGGATAGTTAGAGATCGGCTTCTGTATAGTCACTCATTTCCTTGAAACAATGCTCTGACTTTGATAATTTCCAGGGATGAAATAAGGGGTAAAAATCTTAACCTTGTACTGATAGGAGGAGATATGAGAGACCAATGAGAATGAAGAAGGCAAATTTGAGGTGAAGCTGAGACAGGGTGTGCGACATCCATGGTGGTAAGGCATGTCAGCATGGGAGAGAGAAGGACAGCATTTGGAATCTGTTTTTTGATAGAAATCTCCAGCTCTAAAACTCACATCTCAGTGGAGAATGCATTAAAATATAGAATCTGCAAAGAAAGAATGTACTCTTTGCTGTGCTAGATTAAACTCCAGGATCAGCGGCACTTTTTATTCTGACTATTCAGATTTTCTTGTATCTTGTTCTCACCAGGCAAGATCTCATTTCTGCTACAATGAATGTTGTCGCAGCAATATGATTGAATCTCTGCATCCCTGAACTCAGACTTAACCCTATTTTTTTAGAGAGTCAAGACAGGTATTGCTAAAGATGAGAGATGAAAGTCACCTCTCTTTGTCACTGTAGGGTGATTTTTCCTTGTATACACTCATCTTGCTAGACGTGATGCTGAAAAATAATCACTGGGTTGGGCATTAGAAGACCATGATTCTTGTTGTGGTCTACTACTAATCAATTAGCTGTGTTTCCTTGGACTTTACCTGTCTGGGCCTCAGTGTCTTCATCCTTAAAGAGCATATATGTTGATAAAATGCAAGGTACTGGGTGATTTTTTGTGTACAACAATTCTACAACAAACAATTTGTCCAATGGACCCTTGAACTCAACATCTAACTCTACATTTCATAGCTTAGCAAAAGAATTGCCATGGATTTCAAATGGTCACAGGTAGTGGCTCTAGATGCCAACCCACTTATCCAAACTCTGGCATTGCTGATTCCCAGAAGTAAACGGGATCTACACTGGAGAGGCACTAAGTGCTAAAGAGCTAGAGCCAAACATCCTAGATTTAAATACAGGCTCCTCTATTTTCTTGTCATCATTACTTTGAGCAAGTCATTTGCTTTCTCCTAACCACAGTTTCCTTTTCTTTAAAATACGGTTAGTAGTGTACCAACTTCATCAATTTTTGTGAAGATTAAATGAAATAACGTATGTAATGTATTTAGTATCGTCCCTAGTACATGGTAAACGCTCAACAAAAATTATTATTATAGGAACTACATAGTAGAAAAAGAAATCTCTGCTTGCTGTTAAGAATGGGGAAAAGCAGAATTACAGTAAAAGTTTGTATTTCAAAATGTTTGAGTATGTGGAATTTAAACAAGTCACAAAGTTTTCTCTGCCTAGAAGAAGTTTGTCTGCTGGAGTCCCTGTCTGTCAATTGCAGTTTGAGCCAGGATGCAATTATTCTTTTATGGAAGATCAGGGTCATCCTGCTAGATCAACGCTTTTCTCCATTTCTCATTTTTCCCAAAATATGGGTATGAGAGGATTTCAGTGGTAATAGGCACACTATTGCTCTTTGGACTAGGACAGAAAAAGACACTGATTCTGTGCTTGAGTCTGCCATTAACACAGGACATTAAAGACATCAATTTTGACATGAGACCAAGTTGTTTTGTTTGTATGTTTGTTTCTTTGTGGTGTGGGACAAAAGGAGGCAGATGAAAACTGTTAAAAGAGAACTTTTTAAAAAATAGATTCTAATTACTTCAAGATTTGCAGGAAACTGAGGTAATGAGTGAAATAATGAAGATGAATGAGTCAAGTCTGGGGGTTTTGTCTGATTTTTATCATGAAATCCAACCTTTGTCATAGATCTTCAGGAAATTATAAAAACATATTAGTCAGTTGTTGGTTCTCCCAAAGGCCATCTCGTCTAGAGAAGACTTGGCAATTAGAAGGGCACTCAACTTTCTTCTCAAGGGTTCTTGTCCCTGGAAGAATTCTGTGATGCACTGAGCTATCTAGAAGGGAGACCACTATCTTGGGGTTTAGAAATCTAAAGCTAGCTTCTCAATGAAGCATTTGTGCTGTCATCTGGAAGAGGTTTCCTTTCCATGTACCTCATTATGTGCCTTGCCCACATGTAACAGGGACAATTCATCTACCCTTCACTGCCTTTGTGCTTTAAGAGTACATTAAGATAAAGAGAATAAAGGAATCTGAGGTCCAGAAAAAAGTGAAAATTAATAATGGCATAACTTCGTTGTAAACACAGTCTTAAAGTTTAATTGAGTGACATGTGTCAGTGCCCACTCAGACCCTCACTCTATGTCCATTTGGTGAACTAGTAACAATTTCATGAATATATTAAAGCAGTTACTTCATTTATATTCAGATAATATTTCCTGGGGTCCCATGATGTATCAATGTACAATTCTCTATGTTTGTTTGCCATATATATTCCACTCAATTTAAAACTTCATGATTTCAACTTCAGGCCTCTAAGAAAAAACATGGAAATTATATTTATGTTATGATCATAAAATTAGTCAGACAAGCTGTAGACATTTGGAAAATACTAAAAAGTATAAAGAAATAAAAGATCACTCATAATCTTACATCCAGGAACAAATGTCCTAAATATATTAATTTTTATCCTCATCAACTTTTCTATATATACATGTTTTAACATAGATGAAATAAAACCTATATAAAATTTTATGAGAAATTTTTGAATTTGAATTTTATTCTTAAAAGATACATATAAAACCTATAGTTTTCAAATACTAATTATTTAATGATGATTCACTAGCTTTTTGCCTATAGTATGTTTACATAATTGTAATAAAGATATACAGACTATATTGTGTTTTTTTATTCATGTTAATTTGTACATATTCTATTTAAGTTTTATTAGTTTCCCAAATTATTACTTCTGATAACTACATTACTCCAACATATTGATGTTCAAATGAAATTTTGTAAAGACTACTCTGATCCAGGGAAATGGAGTTCATTTCTTCTTGGTATCTGATGTCTTATAAGGATATTTTTGAGAGCAAGATAATAAAAGATTAAGAGAATCAGCTAAGAGAAGTTTTGAGATATCTATTCCTAAGGAGTTTTGGGAAGAAAAGGAATTATCTGTGAGATTGTCAGATAAGGCAGAGTTTTGGACTACTTTGTTCTTTCGTTCTTTCATAGTTCCTCCTTCCTTTCATTCTTTCTTTTTTTTTTTTTTTTTTTAGGGTAAAGCATTCCTTCCTGGAATTTTTATCATCCATACCACATAGATGGAGAATAAAAGAAATGTGACTCAATTCATTTTAATAGGTCTTACACAGAACCCCAAAATGTGGAAAGTATTGTTTGTGGTATTTTTGGTTCTATACACGGTAACACTCTCAGGCAACCTGCTCATTGTGGTTACCATCACCACCAGCCACACTCTGAACTCCCCCATGTACTTCTTCCTGGCCCACCTTTCCTTGATAGACACAATTTATTCTTCTTCTTCAGCTCCTAAGCTGATTGTGGACTCACTTCACAAGAAGAAGATGATCTCCTTTAATGGGTGTATGGCTCAAGTCTATGCAGAACATATTTTTGGTGCTGCCGAGATCATCCTATTGACGGTGATGGCCTATGACCGCTATGTGGCCATCTGCAAACCTCTGCACTGTGCGACTGTCATGAACCACAGGCTGTGCATTCTCCTGCTGGGAGTGCCCTGGACTGGAGGATTTCTCCGTGCAACCGTTCAGATCCTCTTTATGGTCTGGCTGCCCTTCTGTGGCCCCAATGTAATAGATCATTTCATGTGTGACTTGTACCCTTTGTTGAAACTTGTCTGCATGGATATTCATACCCTTGGTCTCGTTGTTGCTGCCAATAGTGGGTTCATTTGCCTATTAAACTTCCTCCTCTTGATGGTCTCCTATGTGGTCATCTTGTGCTCCCTAGAGAACTATAGCTTGGGGGGGAGGCACAAAGCCCTCTCCACCTGTGTCTCTCACATCACAGTAGTGGTCTTATTCTTTGTGGCCTGCATATTTGTGTATCTGTGCCCAGTGACCACTCTGCCCATTGATAAAGCTGTGGCTCTCTTTTATACTATCGCGGCCCCGATGTTAAATCCCTTAATCTACACCCTCAGAAATGCAGAGGTGAAAAATGCAATAGGAAACTCTGGAGGAAAAAATTGACTTCAGATAATGATTAAGCATAATTATTGAGCACCGCAGATAGAAGTATTAGAGGTAATTTAGTCCAAGCCTCTTGATCTACAGACGAAGACACCAGCTATAACAAGAGGTTGGATAATGGTTGCAGATAGCCACTTCAGCACAGAGCTAAAGCTCGGACTGGAATCCAGACTTGCTGTCTCCCATCCTACACTCTTGTCATCACAACTTACTGCTTCTTAATCAATAAATATTTATCTATTACCTGGAAATCTGAAATATCTTCAGAAGCTAAAAGCTGTGACCTTAGAATATTGGATTGGTATTAAAATAATCTTATTATGTAACACTGAGATGTTGGTTATGACTGATTACTGAAAATAACATGTTCAATGATGTTCCTTTACTTTGGACTCTGGCCTCAATATAATATAAATTCTTTCCTTTGTGAATTTTTTTGTTCATTAAATCTTGGTTGCAGAGTAAAAAGAAATACTGTTTATCAAATGCCTATAAGGCTGACATTGTATTAGATATTTTCTATATTGTTTCAGTCAGGGTCCAATCAGGAGACAGACCACATAGTAATTTGAACAGGATAAGTTTACATATGATTATTAATTAAATCAGGGCATTGACTAGAAAGGTGTAACAAGTACTCTAAAGAATGCCCTGAGATTGAGAAATGAGTATCCAAGGAGTGATCCCATTTAGAAGGTCGAACTCCTCACCAAGGCTGGGATTCCACTCTTTTGGAGGAGGTCTACTTGTTCCTCATTGGATAGTAGATAAGTTCTCTGTGCTGTCATGGGCCAGAACTAGTTCCTGGCAGCTGGCAGGCAAGAAAGGGACTGGCAAGCTGGGAGCCTCCCACTGTGGAGCTTATGGGCTGAGCTGGTGAGCAAGGAACTGTGGCTTGGACTGCCAAGCAGGAAACAACCTCTAAGGTACAGGTGGACCAACGCTGGCAGAAAACACTCTACTATGGTGCAGACCAGCTGTGTTGGGAACCTGATCTCTTGGGTGTCTGTAGATTCACTGGAATCTGACCGCAGAGGTGCCACTGAAACTCAGTGGGAAACTGTCCATGGATGTATCAGTGTCAGCACCACTATATGTGTCTCCTGCTCCCTGACCTCCCAGAAAAAGAATACAGATGCTGTTGGAAGCTATATCGTCAGAGCAAGATGAAAAGAGAAGCGTATTCAAAACATCATTACTCAGACGACTGTCAAGCTTTTTTTTTTGAATGTTTTCTTCTAGTGGTTTTATGGTTTCAGGTCTTATGTTTAAGTATTTAATCTATTTTAAATTGATTTTTGTATGTGGTGTAAGATAAGTTTCCAATTTCATTCTTTTGCATGTGAATATCCAGTTTCCCCCCCATTTATTGAAAAGACTATTCTTTCCCCTTTAAGTAGTGTTGGCACCCTTATCAAATATTAATTGACTGTATATGAAAAGGTTTATTTCTGGGTTCTCAGTTTTGCTTCACTGATCTAGTTGTCTGTTTTTATGTAAGTACCATACCATTTTGATTACTATAGCTTTGAAACAGTTTCAAATCAGAAAGTGGAAATGTGATGCATTCAGCTTTGTTCTTCTTTCTCAGGATTGGTTTGATTACTTGGGTCTTTGGTGGTTTCATACATATTTTAGGATTGTTTGTTCTATTTCTGTGAAAGATGTCATTGGAATTTTGATAGGGATTTCATTGAATCTGTACATGGCTTTGGGTATTATGGACATTTTAACAATATTAATTCTTCCAGTCCATGAACACATGATTTCATTTATTTGTGTTTTTTCAAATTTCTTTCATCAATGTCTTATAGTTTTCACTGTAGAGATCTTTCACTTCCTTGGTTAAAGTTATTCTGAAGTATTTTATTCTTTTTGATGCTATTGTAATTGGTATTATTTTATCAATTTCCATTTTGTACAGTTTATTGTTGGTTTAACGAAATGTAAGATTTTTGTATGTTGATTTTGTATCCTGTATCTTTAGTGAATTTATTTATTAGTTCTAACATTTTTTGGTGGAGTTTTTAGGGTTTTCTACATATACAATCATATTATCTGCAAACAGATAATGTTACTTCTTTCTTTCCAATTTGGATGCTTTTTATTTCTTTTTCTTGTCTGATTGTTCTTGCTAGTACTTCCAGCACTATGTTGAATAGAAGTGGTGAGAGTGGGCTTCCTTGTTTTGTACCAGATCTTAGAGGAAATGCTGTCAGTTGTTCCCATTGATTATCATGTTAGCTGTGGGCTTTTCATAAACAGTCTTTATTGTGTTGAGGAAATTCCTTCTAATTCTATTTTGCTGAGAGTTTTTATCATTAAAGGGTGTTGAGCTTTGTCAAATGTTTTTTCTGTATCTATTAAGATGATTATGTGGTTTTTACCTTTCATTCTGTTAACGTAGTGTATCACATCGATTTACATATTTTAACCAATCTTGTATCCCAGGGGTTAATTCCAATTGGTGTTGGTGTATAATCTTATGGATGTGTTGAATTCAGATTGCTAGCATTTTATTGAGGTATATTTCTCTCTCTTTTTTTTTTGTGAGGAAGTTTAGCCCTGAGCTAACATCTGCCAATCCTCCTCTTTTTGCTGAGGAAGACTGGCACTGGGCTAACATCCATGCCCGTCTTCCTCCACTTTATATGGGATGCCGCCACAGCATGGCTTGACAAGTGGTGCGTTGGTGTGCGCCCGGGATCCGAACAGACGAACCACGGGCCGCCGCAGCAGAGTGCGCGCACTTAACTGCTTGCGCCACCGGGCCGGCCCCGAGGTATATTTCTTATTCGTAATCTTTGACGAATAAAATTTTTGAGTCCTTGCATGTCTGAAAATGTATTCATTTTATTCTCATTCTCATAGCAGGTGAAGATTAGAGACAGAAGAGTCTTGGACAACACCCTGTTTGCCTGGGTGTTATTTACATATTGCATGATATAGAATTAAAGGTTCCAATTATTTTCCTTTGAGAACATTAAAGACTTTTTTCCATTAAGTCCCAATTTCTAGTTTTGTAGATAAAAAGTCTGACATCAGGCTGATTTTTCTTTCCTTCATGGCCTGTTTTTATTTTATAGATTTAGTGTTCTACTGAATTCCCAATAATGTACCAATTGATAATTTTAGAATTCTATTTTGGGATCATTTTTTTGTTTTCTTCCTAAAAATATCAAAACGGCCATGGGTCTTTTGAGAGACCACTGATGACTACCCAAGGCTGACTGAATCATATTCTCCCTAGGTGATGTCTAATAATTTTATAGCTTTAATTGCCATCTATATGTTCAAGACTCCTACATTTCTCTGACCTTATCTTTCTGAGAATCAGAAATATATATCCAATTGTATATAGCTACTTGGATCTCACTCAGCACATTAAAAAACACATTTACCTTCTCTCTGTTCCATCCATCCAGTAATCCAAGCCAGAAACTGGGTGTTATCCATGACTCATCTGTCTCTGATCTTCATCTGCTATCAAGTTCTTTTGTTTATAACTCCTAAATATTTCTAAATCCTTCTCTATCTCTCTGTTAGTTTGGGTTCCCTACATGGAGACTCACATGGGGATTTTTATGAAAGTGACTTATAAGCAGGAGAGGTTGAGGGAAGCTGGCTATGGTAGGGGAAAGAAAAGATGTGGTCTCAATTGGAGTCAGGCTTTATCTGGAGCCACAGGAGCCCTGGAGTATACATTGTGCTACAGAACTAGTTCCACCTTGAAGCAAGGGGACTGGCCTTTTTTACTCCCACTCGTGTCATTCGTTGGCCACTGGTAGGTCCTGGGATGGTGGGGCTGTGAGCTGTTAGCAGCCCAAGGACACAGCAGGAGGGGACATGGGTGCACTGTTCCTGGTGATGCAGATTAGAGCTCGACACAGCAGTGTCCACCAAACTCTGCATTTTCCCTGGAACCACCAGAGATCAGGCCTCCATTCTTTCACATCCAAATCATTACAGCAACCTCCTAACTGCTCTCTTGCTGTCAGTCTTGTCCCCTGCAAACCATTTCCCCTACTGTAACTAGAGTTATCATTCTAAATCTCAAATCTAACTACATCCTTCTCTAGCTTAAAAAACTTTTCAATGTTTTCTCCATGCTACTTAGCATTGAGCCTTAACACAATTGTGAAACCCTTTGTGATCTTCCCTCTTCTTGTCTCTCCAGCTTCATGTCTTGCCCTTTATCCTTTTACAAGCTCAGTGTCCAGCATGGGGCCCAGCACACACTGGGGGTTCAGTAAATAATTGTAGAATGAAAGGATGAACTAATAGCCACAGCCCTGTTGAATTGATTAGGTTTTCTGCATACTGGTTTTTACCTCCTGGACTCTGTTACATATTCCACCCCCTAGGATACTCCCCTTCAACCTCGCGCCTATTCACTCTGCCAACCAACTTCTCTTCATCTGTTGGGCCCCATTTTTGACAGCTTTTCCTCTAGGAATCTGTTCCTGAGCCTGCAGGTCTTTGTTCTGCGTCCCTCCCGTGCGGTTTCATAGCACCTGTGCGTCCACTATGTTATTATTTCTAATACTCGTAACTTTCTGCTCCCTCCTGGGAGCTTTTCAATGGATACTAAGCTCTGTGAACCTAAGTCTCTTTTTATTCACCACTGATCCTCAGCAACTATCAGTGTGCCTGACACATTCCATGGGCTCAAAAGTATTTGTACATTAATGAATGAAGGATGGAGGAATGAAAGGAATATATTTATCCTGAAGTTGCTTTGGGTATATATGGACCAACATATTTTTAAAAACAGCTTTAAATAATGAAATGTTACCAAAAAGTATACTGATTAACAGAGAATATAAAAAATAGCTCATATTAATAAGGTAATAAATTCTCAGAGCAGGGAGAAAATGAAGGTAAACTATTTGCTAATATGCAAGAGAATTATAGTTTCAATTTCTTTCTCATCCTCAGTTTAAGCAAGAGTAAAAACAAACCGTAGTTCCCCCAAGGGTTCTAGGCATAATTCTCTACTTAGACTTGAATCAGATAAAGGTAGGAAAGAATTCCCTAGGCTCTAGTACTACTTTTGTGCTCATCATTTATTTAAGTTGTTCACTTTCCTTTATACTTTCACTCAGTCAATCAATATTTATTGTGCACCAGACATTGTGCGACCTTGTAAAGGTATTGTTATATAGCAGGCAAATACAGTATAGAAGATGGTTGTATATTTAATAAGTAAAAGTTCCTGTCTGACATCAAAATATTCTTTTATTTGAATCACTACTCTTTCTGATGGGTTATCAGCATAAGCTGGGTGATATGAGCAATACAAAATGGTTCTGAAGCCTACAAGGAAATTTGGAAACATGGTATAATCTTCACTACCTACCCCTCAGAGGTTAAATGGTCAAAGCTTTTATAGCCCTGAAGTAGTTACATACGGTAATGTTACAGGCAACATATGACAATCAATTGTGATATATAAAGACAAGTACAGCTATTAATGAACAATTATTAGATTTTCAGTGATAGGTAATGAACTAATACATACTTTGTGTCCAGCACAGTCCTGGCTGAATAAATGGTAATAGTATAATTATCTGATCTTTCTCTCATATTGCCTGATAGTTAACAGCAGTTAAGGGCATGATCTGGGAAATCAGCCAGTTCTGGTTACTGGCTTTCCAATATGTCTGTTTTAATACCTTCCCCTTTCTGTCAGTTTCCTCTCCTGTAAAATGGTGATGGTAGCAGTACTTACCTCCTTGGATTGTTACAGAAATTCCTGCTCAATAACAATATATTCTGTTATTTCTTTAATTTGTTATTAGAAAGATAGCCTGTGAATACATACATATACATGGTTGAAGGTGGTAAATCTAAAATATAATTTGGTAGAATTTTCTAAATATGGAAAGAGTGGTCCTGGGTTATATTTTTCTCTCTTTTCTTGCACCGGTTTCTGCCCCACTGAATGCAGAATATATGATTCATAGCTGTTAATTTTCTTCTTTATTCCATAAGTGTACCTTGCTGAGATCATCTGCAATGTCCTTTCGACCCTTGCCTTTGTTGAATCAATGTTGATCTCCAAGCACATTTATTTCTTACCTGAAATAGCTTTCCTACTACATAATTTCCTAATGGCATTTTTCATCTGGGCATTTCTCAAAGTATAGATTAGGGGATTTAACATGGGGGTTATGATATTGTAGGATACAGCAACTGCTTTATCAATTGGTAAAGTAGCTACGGGTCTCATGTACACAAATACGCAGGGCACAAAGAATAAGATGACCACTGTGATATGGGAGATACAGGTTGAGAGGGCTTTGCGTCTTGCCTCCAAGCTATAGGTCCTTAGGGAGTTCAGGATGACCACATAGGAGACCATCAAGAGGAGGAAGTTTAACAGGCAGATGAACCCACTGTTGGCAGCAACAAAGAACCCTAGAGTGTGGGTATCAGTGCAGGCAAGATTGAGCAAAGGATTCAGATCACACATAAAGTGATCTATGACATTAGGGCCACAGAAGGGTAATCGGAAGATGAAGAGGATCTGTATGGTTGCATGAACAAAGCCTCCCACCCACACCACACCCACTAGCAGGAAACACACCCGCCAATTCATTATAATTGTGTAGTGCAAGGGCTTGCAGATTGCCACATAGCGGTCATAGGCCATCACAGTGAGCAGGATGCTCTCAGCACCTCCAAAAAAATGTTCCCCGAAAATTTGGGTCATGCATTCATTGAATAGGATGGTCTTCTTTTCATGGAGTGAATCTATGATCTGTTTGGGGGTACTGACAGAGGGAGAGCAGGCATCAATAAAGGAGAGATAGGTCAGGAAAAAATACATGGGAGACCCCAATGATGGGCTGGCGGTGATGGTGACAATGATGAGCACATTTCCTACCACAGTGATGATGTAGATGACAAAAAACACAGCAAATATGATTTTCTGCATCTTTGGATTCTCTGTGAGCCCCAGTAGAACAAACTCTGTCACATTGTTCCTGTTCTCCATGTGTTTCATGGGAAGGTTAGTTACATTATCTGAAAAGAAAACAATGTTTATTAATGCAACCTTGAATTTATTAAACTTTCTGTTCTAATATATAATAAATTCTTGAATTCTATTGAGTTGTGAATTCTTTTGAGTTTTTTTTTTTCCCCCGGTGTTTGTGTGTGTGTGCATTGGCAATAAAGACTCTGAGCTCTTGAAGATTATTCAAATTGCCTCCAAGGGGCAATCTTTGTGAAGATTATAGACATGAGAACTTTGTAAACACACAGGCACAGGAGACCACCTGTGCGCTGTGAATCATCCCAGACGAGTAACAGTCTAACTTGAAGTAGTGGATTGCCCACACAGTGGCAGCCAAGCCTAAAAAGGAGGTAGACGACCTCCTTTTTAGGCTTGGCTCCCACAAAATAGCAAAAACAATTTTCCCAGTGGTTAAGTGTATTGGTTTAAGAATCAAAAAGACCAGATTAGAATCCTAGTTCTTCTACTTGCAATTTCTTTCATTGGGGTATATTTCTTTGGCACCTTAAATTCCTAGTTTTCTCATCTATAAAGTGAGAATAATAATATTTACCTCACAGTTTGTTATGAGAATTATTTGAGGGAACATAAATGACATATGCACCGCACTGTTAGGGACACATAGAACTTTCATTTTATGACACTGTATGCACCTAGGAGACAGAAAGAATTGACTGTTTGAGCAGTAATGCAGAGAAACATTTAACTATGCTATGAGCTCAGGAAGAATCATCTCTAGTTTTACTCTCAACGAATCCACAGAGATTCGTATTATCCATAGCGGTTGATCCTGGGACGTATTCTCCATGTTTGTGCTTGGACTAAACAGCTGCTGATTTATGTCATTTAATATTTGTATTTTGTCTTTTGTGTATGTATAGTGTAGTCAAATTTTGCTTTTACTCTCATGATTAGTCTTGATTATTAAAGGAGATGTCTCGTGGCGAAAGCATGGTATCTGGTGGCAGAGAGCTGGGTCTTACAATTTGCTTAATTTCTATGAGCCTCAAAATTTGCACCTGTCAAATGAGGTTAATGATGAATGACGATTATGCATTATCTTTTGAAGAATTGGAGTGAGGATGAAATACTCTATTACTATATCTGACAAATGTTGAAAAATAATGAGTACTATATATGGAAAATAACAATCTTTAACAAGCATCAGCACTATTGAAAAACTTACCTTAGCTGTCTTAGATGATCTTAATGAAGTTTGGGGGTGTCCAGAAAGAATTCCATATTTAAACTGATCACCTCTTGTAATCAGTAGCTTTCCATATGAAAGATATGTCACACTTGGGAAAAGCCTATTCAGATAATTAACTATTAAATGAATAGTTGTTAAGAAATTCTATACATTGAACATGGGCAATTTCTTTTGATATATCAATTTATCACAATAAACCTGTTAAAAAAAAAAGTGTCCTTACGAGTCTAAATCTTTGCATCTAGCCTAAGGTCTCAAAAGTTTTTCACAGAAAACCTGTTTGAAACCTATTTTCGGGTTTTGAATTTAGAATGGATTCACTTGAAACACTATGGAGAAATGGTCTTCTGTACACGGCCTGGTTCCTCAGGGCAAGAGGCAGATAGTGTGGAGGAAACACATTCAAAAGATTTACTCTGCCCATGATGAATTTTGCTCTGGAGAGGTGAACAACCACGAAAACATTTTCACCTTGCCCTCTAGGTATATTTAAAGAGGTTTTCATAAAGGTTCAGAGACCTTGTCTTGTAGCTCCTACTTTCTCTCCCAGGAATTAATTATGTCCTTTGCTGGAAAGGCTTTGTCTTAGAAACAGGTATTCTGGAGAGACACGTTTGAGACACTCATTCTTGAGTGGGGAATTGTATTCCCTACACTTGGAACCTAAGCATGTGGAAGTCCCCTTTCTCTATCTGAACCTGGGTCGTTAAGATAGCTGAATATCATGTGAGTAACAAGCTGTAATAGCAAGGTGGCATAATTTCAGTATGTGGAGCTGTGATATAGTTTCCCTGCTGACTCAGGTCACAGAAGAGTTTCTATTTTCTTATCAATATTAAACCTTTATCGGAAAACCTCTATTGATTGTTTGAGAGCTAGGTCAATGAAAGTATAAAATTAATGGCAGCCATTTTAAAGTTCTTGACTCTAAAAGCTGTTTTCATTTCCTTTTTTTCCCCAGATTTATTGAAATATCATGGACAAATAAAATTGTGTGTATTTAAGGTGTATAACTTGACATTTTGATGTAAGTATACATGACAGTAATTGCCACAATCAAGCTATTTAACATATTCATCACTTACAACTTTACTATTTTTTTTTCTAGTGAGGACATTTAAGATCTACCCTCTTAGCAAATTTTAAGTATATGATACAGTATTGTTAACTATAATCAAATTTCTGTACAATAGATTTCCAGAAATTATTCATCTTGTGTAACTGAAACTGTGTTCCCTCTGATCAACATCTTCCTATTTCTCCCTCCCCCAGCCTCTGACAACCACCGTTCTACTCTCTGCTTCTATATGTTTGGATATTTTAGATTCCACATATAAGTAAGAACATGCAGTATTTTTCTTTCTCTGCCTGGCTTACTTTATTTAGCATAATGTCCTCCAGTTTCCTTTGTTACAAATGTTAAGTTTCCTTCTTTTTAAAGACTATACAATATTCCATTACATATATATACCACATTATCCATTCACGCCTCGACAGGCGTATAGGTTGTTTCCATAACTTGGTTATCGTGAATAATGCTGCAATAAACATGAGTTCAGATATCTCCTAGAGATACTGATTTCAATTCCTTTGGCACTTACCCAAGCATGAATGATGGATCAAAAGTAGTTCTATTTTTAATTTTTCGAGAAATCTCAGTACTGTTTTCTGTTAATGACTGTGCCAATTTACATTCCCACCAACAGTGCACAAGGGTTTCTTTTATCCATATCCTCAACACTTGTTATCTTTTGTCTTTTTGATAATTACTGTTCCTACTAATTTTAGGTGATACATCTTTGTGGTTTTGATTTGCATTTTCCTAATGATTAGTGACGTTAAACACTTTTTCATGTACTTTTGGCCATTGATATGTCTTATTTTGAGAAATGTCTATTCAGATTCTTTGCCCATTTTAGTAGCTTTGTAATATATTTAAAAATCAGGAATTGTGATGATTCCAATTCTATTCTTCTTACTCAAGATGGCTTTTGCTATTCAGATTTTTTTGTTTAATTTGAATTTTTATGCAAAAGCTGTTTTTCACTTTTCGTGGAGGGCTATAGAAGTAGCCAAAAACCTTAGAAGGCTCCAGATTACAGTTATTTCTGGCACCTATGGGCTAGTCAGTATAGAATACTAGGCAACATTAAAAATGTGGGAAGATATCTAAAATAGGGGAAGAAAGTTCCAGTTGTTCAGCACAATTGTCACTTGGAATTGTTAATTGTCTTCCTTTGAGTCATTCCAAGGGGTATGTCTTGGTAAATTATTGTGGTTTTAATTTTTACTTCCCTGATCTATTGATGATGGGCATTTTGTTTTTCATGTTCTTATTGATTATTTGTATATCTTTTGTGGTATTTCTGTTCATATCCTTTGGACATTTTAAAAATAGTGTTTTTAAAAATTTATATATTTAATATATTTATATTTATATAAATTTTCTCCTGCTCCGTGGAATGCCCTTTCATTCTTAAAAGTGGTGACATCTGATGAGAAGATTTAAATTTTGATAAGGTCCAGTTTTTCATTTTTTCTTATGTTATACACTTATTGGGTCATATCTAATAAATATTGATCTACCCAAATATATTTTATATATTTTATTATTATTATTATAGATTAGCTTTAATATGTAGGTCTTTGACTCATTTTGACTTAATTTTTATGTGTGGTGTGAGGTAGTGTTTAGTGTTTATTTTTTTTCTTATATCCAATCAACACAGCATAATTTGTTTAACAGTCTGTTCTTTAACTATTGAATTACCTTGACATTGTTGTAAAAAATGAGTATATTTGAGTTTATTTCTGGACATTCTGTTATGTTTCTGAACATATTTATACATTTATCCTTATGCCAATACCACACAGTATTGATTACAAGAGCTTAAGCCTTGAAACTAGGTAAATTTCCCCAACTGTGTTCTTTTTTTTCTGTGTATGATTTATTATTCTAGGCTCTTTCAAATTTCTGTATAAATTTCGGAATAGATTTGTCAGTTTCTCCAAAAACTGTTGAGGTTTTGATTGGAATTGCATTGAAAATTTAGAATCGATGTGGTAAGCATCTGGGTTTTCTATTCCATCTGACGTGGTATAGCTCTCAATTTATTTATATATTTAATTTTCTCAGCAGTGTTTTCTAGTTTTCATGCACAGATATTGAATATATTTTAAAAATGTAAACCTAATATTTCATTTTTATAAATAGCATTGGATGTTGTATTTTGTTTCTAACTTCAATTTCTTATTGTTTGTTGCTATTGTTGAAATACAGTTGATTTTTATATTGCCATTGTAACCTGTGTCCTTGCTAAATTCACTGTTTAGGTCAATTAATTTTTTTAGCACATTTAATATTTCTCCATACATAATTATGCCATCTGCACAAAAAATATTTTTACAACTTTGCTTCTTTATTTCCAATCTATGTCTTTTATATCTTTTTCTTTTCTTATTGCAATGGCTAGAACCTAGAGTACAATGTGTAATAGTAATGGTGAGTGGATATCCTTATCTTGTTCCCATTATTAGAGGGAGAGCATTTATTCCTCATTAGCATGATGGCAGTTATAGATTTTATATAGATGCTTTTTATCAAGTTGAGAAAATTGTTTTCCATTCTTCATTTTCTAACATTTTTTTAAAAAAACTTTAAATCTGGGTTGAAATTTATGAATTTTTATTTGTCTCTTGAAATTATCATGTGGTTGTTCTTCTTTATCCTGCTAATTTAGTGACTTACATTGAGTGATATTTGAATGTTAAATCAACCTCTTATTCTTTGGACAAACTCCACATGGTTACGGTGTATTATTATTTTTAAAAATCATTGATGGATTTGATTTGCTGGTATTTGTTAAATATGCTTTGCATATATTCAGAAGGGATATTTGTCTGTCAATTTCTTTCTTGTAATGTCATTTGGTATTTAGGAAATGCCAGTTTCATATAACGAGTTGCACAGTGTTTTGTCCTCTATGTTCTGAAAGAGTTTGCATAGGTATTATTTATTTTTTAAATATTATGCAGAATTCAAAAGTGAAGCCCTTGGGCCAGCAGTTATTTTTGAGAAGGATTTTAATTACAAATTGAATTTCTTTAGCTGATATAGGACTATTCATGTCTTCTATTTCTTCTTAAGTTAGATTTTGTAATACTTTTACAAATAACTAGTTTTTAAGTTGAAATATTTATTGGCTTTAATTTATCATACTATTGCTACAATCATGTTAATGTCTGTAGACTCTGTAATGCTGTATCTTCTTTCGTTCTTGATATGAGCACATTGTCTCCTTCTCTCTCGTCCTTTTTCTCCCTCAACCCTTCCCTTTCTCCTCCCCCTCATTATTCTAGCTAAGGCTTTATCAACGTTATTTAAGCTTTTGAAAGAGCCAACTTTTTGATTCATTGATTTTTCTATATTTTTTTCATTTTCTATTTCATTGATTTTTGTTCTTATCCTTATTATTCCCTTCTACATAGTTTCTGATTAATCTCCTCTGATTTTTCTACCTCTGCAGGTCAAAACTTTTGATAATTGATTTTAGATATCATTTCTTTTCTAATATATATATTTTATGGTCGAAATTTCCCTCTATGGACTTTTAACGCTTCCCAGATATTCCAATATGTTGTGCTCTTAATTTATTTATTCGTAATATTTTTTTATTTGTCCTGTGATTTCCTTTTTTTAATTTAGATGAAACTTAGATAACATAAAACACCATTTTAAACATTTTAAAATGTATAATTCATTGGCTTTTAGTGCATTCACAATGTTGTGCAATCATCACAACTATCTAATTGCAGAATATTTTCATCCCTCTGTACCAATTAAGCAATTTCCCTTTTTTTCCTCTCCCTAGCCCCTGGTAACCATTAATCTACTTTCTGTTTCTATGGACTTGCTCATTCTGGGTATTTCATATACATAGAATCATACAATGTATTGCCTTTTGCATCTGTCTTCTTTCACTTAGCGTAATGTTTTCAAGGTCCATCCATGTTTTAGCATGTGAAAGTATTTCATTCCTCTCAATGGCTGAATAATATTCTATTGTATGGATATACCACATTTTGATTACCCATTCATTCATCAGTTGACAGAAATTTGGATTGTTTTTACTTTTTGGCAATTTTGAATGTTGCTGCTATGAAAATTTTTGTACAAGTTTGTTTGAGCGTGAATTCTTTATTCTTTTGGGTATCTACCTAGGAGTGGAATTGCTGGGTCACATGATAATTCTGTATTTAACTTTCTGAGGAACCATCAACTCTTTTCTCATAGCTCTAGACCATTTTACATTTCTATCAATAATAATATGAGATTTCTATTTACTCCATCCTTGCCAGCATTTGTTAATTTCCTTTTTTTTATTATGGATGTGGAGTTGTATCTCATTGTGATTTTTCTTTGCATTTCCCTAATGACTAACAATGTCGAGCATATTTGTATACGCTTGTTAGCCATTTGTATATCTTATCTGGAGAAACATCTATTCAAGTCTTTTGTACCTTTAAAAGTTGGCTTGTTTGTCTTTGTTATTGAATGATAGGGTTGTTTATATATTCTTGATATAAGATACTTATCAGGTAGATATATGACTTACAAATATTTTCTCCCCTTCTGTGAGTTGACTTTCACTTTCTTGATAGTGTCCTTTAATGCACATGAGTTTTTAATTTTGATAAAGTCTAATTTATCTATTTTTCTTTTGTTGCTTATGCTTTTGTTGCCATGTTTAATAAACCATTGCCTAATCTAAGGACATAAAATTTGCTCCTATGTTTTCTTCTAAGAGTTTTAGCTTACACTTTGATCTTGGATCCATTTTGAGTTAATTTTTGTATATAGTGTGAGGTAAGGGTCCTAATTCATTCTTTTATATTTGGATATCCAGTTGTCCTAGCACCATTTGTTGAAGAGATTATTCATTCTGTAATGAATGATTTTGGCTACCTTGTAAAAATTCAATTGGCAATACATGTACAGTTTTTTTCTGAACTCCCAATTCTATTCCTTTGATATATACATATCTCCTTATGCCAGTACTATGCTGTTTAAATTACTATAGCTTTTAGTAAGTTTAGAGATTGGAAAGTGTAATATTGTTTGGCTATTTGGGATTTCTTGCAATGCCATACAAATTTTAGGTCAGCGTTCCTATTTCTGCAAAAAAACGGTATTGGGTTCTTGATAGTGATTGCATGGAATCTATAGGTCACTGTGGAGAGTGATCTTAATTACAGTAAATCTTCCATTCCATGAACACAGGATTTGTTTCTACTAATTTAGGTCTTTAATTTCTTTAAAAAATGCTCTATGTTTTCTCAGTATATACTTCTTCACCTTCTTTGTTAAATTTATTCTTCAGTATTTTATTCTTTCTGATGCTGTTGTAAATTGAACTGTTTTATTAACTGCATTTTCAGATTGTTGATTGTTAGTGTATAGAAATATAATGTTTTTTCTATGTTGATCTTGTATCCTGCAATTTTGCTGAACTTGTTTATTAGCTCTAATAGGTTGTTTTTTTTTTTTTTTTTTTTTGGTGTAGATTCTTTGGGGTTTTTTATATATAAGATCATTCATTTGCAAATACAGATAATTTTACTTCTTTCTGTCCATTTTGAATGCCTGTTATTTATTATTTTAACTTAATTTCCATGGTAAGAACCTATAGTGAAATGTTGAATCAAAGTGTTTAGAGTGGATGCCTTTGTATTGTTTTGACTTTGTGAGGGAAGCTTTTTGATAGGGTGTAGTTGTTCGTTGGTCTAGTGAGTATTCTAAACTCTTCTTTAAAGTCTGGAGGAACTAGACAGCACAATAGAGAAGAAAAAAATGATAGAGTTTGGGAAGGAAGAATTAAACTGTGTACTTGCAAAATTTATGGTTTTGTATGTAGAAAAATCACTACCAAAATTAGCGAGTGAATGTAACCATATTGCTGAATAAAAGGTCAGTGTATAAATACAGATTATGTTCTCTGCATCAAGAATAAAATCATGGGAAAATTAAACTGCAAAACATTATTCACATTAGATTAAAATGAAAAGACTTAAGAATAAATCTAATAGATTATGCGCAAGAGCTCTAACTTGAAAATTTACACTACCTGATTTCAAGACTTAATATAAAGATACAGTAACCAAGACAGTGTGGTATCAACATAAGGTAAACAAATAGATATATGGAGCAGAATAGAGTCCAGAAATAAGTCAGCACATATATGGTTAATCGATTTTCACAAAAAGTTGCCAAAGCAATTGTGGGGGAAAGGAATGTCTTTTTAACAAATGGTGCTAGAATAAGTGAATAGTCACATGGATAATAATGAATCTCGTCTTGTAATTCACATCACATTAAACACTAATTTTAGGTAAATCATTGACCTCAAGATAAAAGTAAAAAGTATAAATCTTCTAGAAGAAACCTGTAGCATATCTTTGGAGACTTGGGTTTGACAAGGACTTCTTAGTTAACATCAGTTAATTTTAGAATATAAATATCAACAGCCAAACATCAAATATTTTAGAGGTGAATATCTTTGTCATCTTAAGGTATGTGATTTTTTTTTCTTAAAGAAAACAGAAAATGCTTGTTTCATAAAGAAAAGTTATATAAACATCAATATTTAAATTATGAACTACTGTTAAGAAGATCCTTAAAACAAATGAAAAGACAGCTGTAAACTAGAAAATATTTGCAAAACATTTAAATCACAAAGGATTATTGTTTAGAATACATAACAAACTTCTACAAACTGAAAATTAAAAAAGACGAATGAAAAATGGGCCAAAGACATGAGCAGGCATTTTAGCGAAAAGAAAGATGTGGTGGATAAACATGTGAAATGGTAATCAATTCATTAGTAGTTATGGAAATGCCAATCTAACCCACAATGAGATAACATTCTATATTCATTTATTCGCAAAAATTACGAAGTTAGAGACTACCATGTGATATAGATATGAACCAATGGGATGTCTTTTATATTGTTACTGCAAGTATATGTATTGATACAACTACTTTGGAAAATAATTCGGCATTATCTAGTGATCTTGAACATTCACATAAATTCAATTCATAGATTCACCCCCTAGATACACACTCAGGCAATAGTTGGTACATATACATTTGGAGTTGTACATCAGAGTCTTTGCAGCAGCCTGTCGGTAATACTGAAAATGTGGAACTACCCAGAAATCTATCAACCAACATCAGCTGTGAAGCAGCATCAGGAGCATTGGCTGAGCCCAAAGAATGGACCCTAAAGTACAGCCACTGCAGATTTCACCACTGGAGGCCACAGAGCAAGCAGCTCCAGGGCGAGAGGCTGACCATATTAGTTGTTCTGTAATGGGAAATAATTCATGAAGCATATCTGAGATGGTAGATTTCTTTATTCACTTGATATTTGAGATTTTCAAAGTTTTAGTAGAAATTTCACTTCAAAGTTGAGATCCTGGGTTTTTTTCTTAAGTTCGTAAAAATATGGCTGCCATTTATTGATATTTGTTTTTCCTGTGGATCTATTTAATCCTCAAAACAATGACATCTATTATTACTCCCACTTTGAAGATGAGAAAAACTGAGGCTGAGAAAGGTTAAATAACTCTTTTCATGGTAAGAAACCATGTTTACAGCATAGATTAGAGCATAGATTAGATTAGAGACTGGGTCTGTGTTTATCCAATATTTATGCGCTGTAACTAAGCTGTCTTTGCTCATATTTCAGTGAGTCAGTTATAACTGGTTTTTTTCTGTTGCTCAATGCACTTTAACTCTTCTTCTCGAGTAATTTCCAGTTAACTGATAGTGATGATGAAAGTGTATAGTGCACTGGAAGAGATGTTTGGAAAGCACAGTTGATTAGATTTAGCTCATAACAGGATGGAACCATAAATGCACTCAGTGGGCTCATGCATGTATCTTGTTCATGGCTCCCGTTTACCAGTGATACAGTCCAGCTCAATTCCTCAACTATTAACCTTGCTAAGCCCTCTCTTGCTTATCTAATGTAGACCTTGGATAATATTTTTTGGCTCCAACTTCACCATCACTTTCTTAAGAAGACGTTCCCTGAGTGTTTCCCCGCCACTCCAGTTTAAGCCATGGCCACATTATACAGACATAGAGCACTGTGTCCTTTTTTATAGTGCTCACCACTCATTTTTTTCAATAGCTGAGCTCTTGCATCATGAGGGCAGAGGCACTATCTGGGCTGTGGAGGCAGATTAGTATTTAAATTTCAGTTCTGCCACTTCTGCCACTTACTTCTGATCCTGGGTAAATTACCTAAACTTATAGTGCCTCAGTTTCCTCATTTGTAAGATGACAATAACAACAGCGTCCATTACAAAGAGTACCTCGCCTAATGTGTTTAATACAAGGCCTGGTATATAGCACTCAATAGTTAGTTAATGTCATTGTTATTATGGAACAGCACTGCCTGGTTCATTTTAAGTGTTCAATGAACCTTTATTTAAAAAACAAAAAAAGAATAATCCAGATTCTGACTGTAGCCTGATGATTTCTCTACCTCAGTGGATGAATTCTAACTCTTGTCAAAAATGTCATTCTCTGGTCAGAGGGACCATAGAAGGAAGGGAGAAGCATTTGGTTGCCATTTTGGCAGAGCCTTCTAAAATCAATTACTCTTTCCTTGAGGAAATAGCACAGAGGTAAGTCATCCACTTGAATAAAACTTGTGTCTCTCTATTGTGAGAACTGAAGGAGTTAAGAAGGCAGGACTGTGAGAATCTCTTGGCAGAGTGAACCACAAGGGCAATGTCTCTCCCTCATCTCACTAGACGTGGAGTTCTAGTGAAATGATGGGAGAAGGCAGGGTGAGTCCCAAAGACCAAAATATATGGCTCTGCACTGAGCGCAGATGCTTTGGAAAAGGCTTGGAATAATTGGCTTCAAGAGATTCCTCATCCAAGGGACCTTGAATCAACTGCTGATGTTTTGGTAATTGGGTTTGCTTTTCTAGCTTTAAAATGGCTACCACGTCCTTAGGGCCTGTATCAAGTCTACCAGACCAGGTTCTACATAAAAATTTTTAAAAACTATAGATTTCTGTGTGTTCTATAGAAAAAGAAATGTGCTAGAGCTGTTGAAATCATCCCCTTGTCTCCAAAACCCAAATTCCTTTTAAATACAGAGTAAAGGAGTCTAATATCTGGGATAGTTTATTATTTGAACAATCAGGCCAGAGTGAGAAGTCCTAGACCAACAAGGACGTGGTGAACATCAGTGTGTAAGAGAGGCACAATTTTCTTCTTTTTGATTTTACTTTAGGATTTTCTTTTTTGGAAACATTTTAATTTTTTACAGTAAAATAACGTGACTATGACTCTGGTTGTACACATCTTGGATTGAAGAAAACCCTGATAGAGTTTGTTTTAAGTATTATTGACTCTGCAAAGGACCAACTGATAACAAGTCAGTAGTTTATAACCCTCAATACTGAGTTCAGCAAAAATAACCTCTTTTCCTGACCAGTTTGTATGTAAGAACAACCCATCATTTATTTATTTGTCAGCTTTTTTCTCTGCTGTTTGTCCTAAGGGCCATAATCAACAAGTGAATTTGATAAAAAGTTTGGATTTCTAGGGCAGCACTTGTTGGAAATATCACAACACAACTTAAAAAATGTCTTTTTTAGATGACCCTATAGTATGTCCATTTTTCTCTTTTTCCTCTTCTCTTTTTTCCCTTTTCCTTTCTTTGTTTCACCTTTTCTCCTCCTCTTCCTTTCTCTTATCTCCTTCCTCCTCTCCTCTCCTCTCCTTTCCTATCTCTCTCCACATCCTTGTTCCTGCTCTCTCACTAAATGCTTTATAACATCTAACACTGGCCAGCACTGTAGATACAAAAATGAATAGGTCATAAGACTAAATCACAATATTCTATATAAAGCATGTGTTTGGATAGTGAACTGGGTTTAAGGTTTCCAGTTTCCTGGAAAACTCCACAGTCATGCACAAGAGTCAAATGTGGAAGGACTAAAATTTTTATGTATTGGAATATGGCTTTAACAAATGAATTAATGAAATGAGTAGACAATAAATCCCACAAAACAAACATGCAAACTAATCAATAATTAAATCTTTATGCTAACGATTCTTTCAATAGCTTGCTTTTCTTTTTTTTAAATCTAATGACCTTTCCTTTTGCCATTTATCCTTGTTTCCCTCTTTCTCTTGTTTCCCCTCTGAAGATTTTCAGAATCTTCACTATTTTGGAGATGCTTAGAGACAATTTTGAAAGTTGTCTTTAGTGATACTGCCATGAGAACAGTAAACTCATATAACAAGAACAATAATAAGTTTAAAATGATTTAATCTTCACAACAATCCTAAATATAGGCATATTTATCTCTCCTTTAACAGATGAAAAAAATGAAGCACAGAGAGATAAAATAATGTCGTATAGTTAATAAGGGGTAGATCTTGGACTCCAAACTAAGTCTTTGAATTTGAAGTCCATTTCTCTTTCTTTGCTCTTTAATGCAGTTCTAATTTTCCTTTTCTCCTTTCTTTCTTTCCCACTTTCTTCCTCTTTTGCTTCTTTTTTTCTTCTCCCTCTCTCAGTAAATGCTGTATGAGAGTTTATTTTTTTGCCCAGCACTGGGGATACAAAAATGAATAAGATTACAATTGTAGTAAAGCAAATTTTTGCCTTCAAGGACCCACACTGTTGAATAAAGGGAGATGCGTGTGGGACAAAGTGGCAAGTGCTGTAACGGACATTTACCACAGTCTCTGACGTTGAGAGGAGGTCGCAACACCATTTTTCAGTCTGGAGGAAGTGGAGAAGCTTCCAGGCAGGCAAAGTAGGAAAAGGTATAGCTCATGAAAGAATCTTTATATGTCTTCTAAGTCTATTTGTATGACTTAAATTAGTAGAAGGAACTGGATTTTTCAGTGGTAAACATGTCCAGCTATTGTGGGGTAAAATACATACATCTCTGGGAATTTGTGAATGTGCCACACAGACGACCACATGATGGATTAGCTCTTAAAACTTGACGCATGGTATTTTTCTTTTATGATTTTAAAGTTACACATTTTTATTGTAGCAAATTAAAAACAAATCTGGAAATTATGAAGAACAAAATAAATACCACCTCGATTGTCACATGTATGAATATAAAAAAATGAAACAGTTGATATATTTTTTGTGCTTGTTTTTGCCTTCTATAAAACTAGAAAATATAAGGCACTCCATGGATATTTATTCAGTAAATGAAGACATCATTATTAAGGATGAGTGTGACTTTCTTTTCAGGTGAGTCACTTGTCTCTTGATCTGAATTGATGGAGAGAATGAATAAGGTGACGGAATTCATCCTCCTGGGCCGGACTCAAAGTATGGGACTTCAGAAATTTTCATTTGTTGTGTTTTTTTTTTTTTTTTTTTTTGTGAGGAGATTAGCCCTGAGCTAACATCTGCCAATCCTCCTCTTTTTTTGCTGAGGAAGACTGGCCCTGGGCTAACATCCGTGCCCACCTTCCTCCACTTTATATGGGACGCCGCCACAGCATGGCCTGACAGGCGGTGCCTCGGTGCGCGCCCAGGATCCGAACCGGTGGACCCCGGGCCGCCGCAGTGGAGCGCGTGCACTTAACCGCTTGTGCCACTGGGCCAGGCCCCCATTTGTTGTGTTTTTAATTGTCTATTTGGTCACCGTGGCAGGCAACCTGCTCATCATGATCACTATCAGCACCAGCCAGGCCCTGGGATCCCCCATGTACTTCTTCCTGTCTTACTTATCCCTTATAGATGGCTGCTGTTCTTCCTCCATGACCCCTAAAATGCCAGCTGACACTCTTTCTGGGAGAAAAATCATTTCCTTTAAGAGATGTATGACTCAGGTCTTTTCTGTGCATCTTTTTGGTGCTGCTGAGATTATCCTTCTCCCAGCGATGGCCTATGGCCGCTATGTGGCCATCTGCAAACCCCTGAGCTATAGGACCATCATGAGTGGACAGGTGTGTAGCCTCCTTGTGGGAGTGACCTGGGCTGGAGCCTTTGTTCATGCAACCATTCAGATCCTCTGCACAGTCTGGCTGCCCTTCTGTGGCCCCAGTGTCATAGATCATTTCATGTGTGAACTGAACCCTTTGTTGAAACTCATCTGCATGGACACTCATACCCTTGGTCTCTTTGTTGCTGCCAATAGTGGACTCATTTGCCTGTTAAACTTCCTCCTTTTGATGGTCTCCTATGTAGTCATCTTGCACTCTTTAAGGACCTATAGCTTGGAGGGGAGGCGCAAGGCCCTCTCCACCTGTGTCTCTGACATCACCGTGGTCATTTTATCATTTGTGCCCTGCATATTTGTGTATTTGCACCCAGTAACGACCTTTTTCATTGATAAACCTGTGGCTGTGTTTTACACCATGATAACTCCCATGTTAAACCCTTTAATCTACACACTCAGAAATGCTATAAAGAAGCTCTGGATCAAAAGGTCACTTCAATGGAGAAATGCTCAAAATAGCATAAAATGACTATCTTTTAAATGGCAAAGAGAAAATAATATAATTTCTACGGTTTGGGGCCAAGTGAACAATATATTTAAAAGTATATTGGTGTGGGCATATAAGCTCATTGATGAAAGGCCCAGGCAGGAAATTATTTATCATTTAAAAATATCCCATTTAGATTTATTTATTGCCTATTTTCTTGTTAAACTTTGGTGGACTTTCAGAATTAGTTGGAATTCTTGTTAAAATGCACATTTCCAGTATACAGCTCTAGAGATTCTAATTCAGTAGGACTGTTGTAGATTGGCATATCTGCATTTTAAATGAATTATCCATATGTTTGCAAACAAGTGATCTATCAATAAACTTCAAGCAATAGTGCTATAGAGTATGTTTGCGCCCTCAGCCTATTAATACATCACCTTATTAAGGCATTTCCTGGGAAGTATCTTTCATAGCAGATGCTATGAGAATTCATGAAGCTCTCAATTCTTCATATATCATGCAACGTAAGCTCACTACTTTTACAACTGTAAAACAAATATATAGTATTCTGTGAAAATATAAACATTTTTGGTATTTATTTTCCATCTTCTTTTTGTATACTTTTTAATCTTTTGCTACATCTGGTCTGATTCTCTCTTTTTCTCTCTGTGCTTCCAATGGGAAGGGCTACCATCTATTCTTGTTGAATTATTCGGACTAAAATTCATGGTTACTGTAATCTTAAATAGTCATTCATATTGAGAACATTGTTTTCATGATTTTGCTGTGTGAAGGAGATTTTACACATCATTTTTATATGCATATTTTGCAGGAATGGGTGGTAGGGTTTAGTATACTATAATAGTTAAGAGAACAGTCTATGAGTAAAATAGTTCTGAGATCAAAACTTACTTTTGCTATATATAGAATGAACTCTAGCAAACCACGATCTCTTTGTTTGAATTAGAAGAGAATGATAAAGATATTATCAGAATTAAATAAATAATACTTGTAAATCTTTTACTACCAATAAATGCTCAATAGCTATTAGCTATTATGGACTTTCTTTATTACTGGAGTCTCTGTAACTACGTAGAATCACTCAGTAATCTAATTTTTTTGAGTATTAGAAGGAATGTTACCTCATTTCCCTCTAACTTCTGTGAAGAATAATATTCTAAGCTGACTGGCCTTGTAGAATTTCTTAGGGGCTGGAGTACTTCCCAACATCTTTGGCCATTCCTGTGTACTCTCTCCTGGTTTTCTGATTTCCATTAGTCTCATGGCTCCTAGGCCTTGGGGCTGATCCATTTATGGGTATGATTTTCTCCTGAAATGCCCTGATTGAAGGGCCAAAATATCATTTTATTATGAGCCTGAGGTCAACAAAGATGGCAACCAGAATATGAACAGAATTAAGTGAGATTTCTTTTTTTTAGAGGAGGTAGTATGGTGCAGTGGTAAGAGCAGACTCTGGAGCCAGATTTCCTGGGCTTGAACCTGATCTGGGAAAATTATTTAACCTTTCTACCCTGTGTTTTCTTTATCTGTAAAAATGGTAACAATAATACCCATCTCATATAGTTTTTGGGCCAATTAAGTGGGTCTATATATGTTAAGTGCTTAAGAAAGTTCCTGGCAGATGTTAAACATTATAAAAGTGTATTTAAAAGGAAAACATATTGACTAGTGCTGACTCAACTTTCAGTTGGGGCAGATTTTGGCTTATATCTCTTCTTGAACTAGCAAGAGCCTCATTCTGTCTGCATCAGGACCTCTATGGATCTTGCCTTGGTCTCTGTCTCCTTAGGCAAAAAAAACACCTCCTTGTGTGATCAATATTATGTCAGATAACTTTTCCCTTGAACATCAGGCAAGGACGTTATTGATTTCTAGGGTTGTTATTTACTCTCTGGAAGTCCTATTAGCAGCAGAGTTTGGGGGATGGGGAAAGATTTGGCTTATGGAGTCAACAGAAGTAGTATTGAAATCTATCTCATTAGAATATGTAATATTGCATGTATTTCACAAGCTCTCACTATCTTAGTTTAACCTTAGTTCATACGTGCAATGAAATGGTAATACATGTTTCATAGGGTTATTTTAAGCATTAGCTGAGACCCTGTGTGCAAAGTGTCCAGGATAGTGCTTGTCCCGCAGTGGGAATTAATAAATGTCACTGTCTTTTTGCTTCCCTCACTTCTTCATCAGTGTCCCATTTCTGTCTGACTTTTAAAAAACTCTATGATTTATATTTATTATTCAACTCTATATAGATATTATATTAGGACATCATGGAAAACTTTCAGAATTCTGAGAGTAAGTCCCCCCAAATTAATGCAAGATAGATCAGATTCACTCAAACAATTCACCTTAAAAGTGTGAATGTTTCCAAAGTTAAAATCAAGTTCAAGAAGCACCAGCCCAGTAGTGTAGTGCTTAGGTTCGTGAGCTCCGCTTTGGCGGCCCAGGGTTCTCAGATTCGGATCTCGGAAACAGACCAATGCACAGCTTGTCAAGCTATGCTTTGGCAGCGTCCCATATAAAGTAGAGGAAGATGGGCATGGATGTTAGCCCAGGGCCAATCTTCCTCAGCAAAAAGAGGAAGATTGACAATGGATGTTAGCTCAGGGCTAGGCTAATCTTCCTCACACACACACACACACATAAACACACACACACACACACACAAAGTCGAGTTAAGGAAGACCCGAAAATTTAATAAACTTTTTATGACAAATAAGAAAACTAGTAGGATAATTAGTAATTGTAGTAAAAATGATTGTTATTTACTACAATTTGGCTGTTGCTACACAGGCAAGTTATTGTTTAATCCCCATAAGAGCCTGTGAAATAGATGTATTCCTGCTTTTCAGAAGAATTAATTAAAGCTTGGAAAACTTAAATAATTTATTGTAGGTCACAGAACTAGAAAATGCCTGAGATGGGGTTTTAACCCATGTAGTTTGGCTTTAGAACTTGCACTCTTAAACACTAAGGTAGACATCATAATAGTGACACATATCACATACTTTCTAGTGGAGGGAGATAGGCAATAAATAAGGAAACGTAAAAAACAAGCTACATTGAGAGTGAAATGTGCTTAAAAATATTAAAGAAGTGATGTGATGGAGAGTGACTCAGAAGGCAGGGGGCTGCTTCAGTTTGTGTGTTCAGGGAAGATCAAGAGCAAGAATTTACAGCATTTACCTATGTCCAAGGATTAAAGACAACGAGCCAAAGATTATGAGTAAAACCTCTAGAGGGAGTTTCTGTATGTGGGAAGGGGATTTTTACCTGACCTGGATGAGTATCATTAACCACTCTCTTCTTTTCTGACTCAAAGATCACGAATCAACCTTAACCTTATACTTAATTCAGCTCTAACTAAAATCAGGATGAAGCAGAATACCACAGATGTGCTCAAGCAACCATCTGTCCCCAGGACTTGCATGTGCCTCCTGGAAGGCGCTCTCTTTGGTAGACTCTTTGTTGTGGTCAACAGCCCTGATCTCCTCTTTTCCTATTCATGGCTTCTTTTATTTTAATTTCTATAATTTTTTCCCATGTAAAAGCATTTGCATAGGGGAGCTGAGCCAAACTGATTGGTAGAAGGAAAGCTATCAGTTTAACCAAATTTACACTAAATTTTATAATTGGCCTTTTCTTGGCTTATCAGGCTCTGCACAGTTGCCCCACTCAGACATGCACCTCTTTGACCTTGTCCGGTATCATCCTCTCCCTTGTTCACTAGCTCCAGCTGCAATGGCCTCCTATTTGCCCATGGGCCTTTGAACTAGTTCTTTGTTCCCAAGTGCTTTTCCTCTAGACCTTCACATGGCTGGATCATTGTCCTCACTCAGTCTGTACCTCCTTGGAGATCTTCTTTAACCACCCATGCAAAGCCATTCTCCATGTCCCTGAGTCACACTCTCTCACTTCACTCTATTACAGTTTCTCTACAACATCTTCACCCTCTGATCATCTAATTTATTTGTTTATTCTCTCTCTCTTCCACCTAGAATGTAAACTCCATGCAAAGTAGATGCATTGGCTGTATTGTTCACTATTGCATTTCCAGCACCTAGAATAGACTTGGCACAGAGTAAATGCTTAATAAATATTTACTGAATAAAAGACCATCATCTCCACTTAACCCTCCTAAAAGTAAATGCCTTTTTAAAAGGGACTTTCATTAACTGGAAGCTTCTGAAATTGACGACTTTCCATTTTTAGTGATAACCTGAAAAGGAGAATTGTAGGTCAGTTTAGTATATCAACCAAGATTCTTAGCTGATGACACAGAGTCTCTGTAACTACTTTAAGTAGAAGGGATATATGATATGCAATTAAATAGCTGAAGAAAGGTGAGGATCACAGATTTTGGCTGAGCTATCAGGAATAACTTGCAGAAGCACACCTGGTGGACAGGCGTGCTAAGAGTGCTGCCGCTGCTGCTATAACCAAGATCATGCTGCCACCGACTAAACTACACAGGTGCCACCACATTCCTGACCTCAGAACGGCTCTGCTTCTCAGAACCACTTAACCTCAGATAACTAATCCCACTCAAAGACCTGCACAGATGCTCCTGATTGGCAGAGCTCAAGTCACCTGTGGGCACCTGAGTGGTGGGGGCACAGGGAAATGTAGTTCTTTGGATTTCATGTTGGGAAAGTGGATGCATACTTTGGAAACTAACAACATGTGCAGGATGCTTTTAAGAGACTTTTGGCCAGCTACACACTCTTGTTGTTCACTACAATTGGGGATGGGGATCTCATAAAATGGGTTTCATTTATCCATAGATAGTTTTTTATTTCCAAAAATTTAAGGATGTCCCAGTCTCTGTCCTACATGTAGGAAGAAAGCAGAAGAACCACAAAAAATCTGAGAGTAGGAAAATAGTTGATACCATTGAGAATTATTCATATATTCATTTATTTTTACAGAATACTTGCTATGCTAGTAATTGTGCTGAAGTAGAAACACAAATGACTAGAATAGTTAACCTCCGGCACTAGCACAGTCTAGCCTATGATTTGGTAGCTCTTCTCAAGTAGCTCTTCTACCTTACTTTTGAGATGTTTATAGATGGAACTTTCCTTAAAAAGAAATGCTTGTCTTACTTTACTGACTCTCATCTTCTTTCTAAAACCACTAAAAACGTATATTGTGCACTACTGTGTATCAGGCACTGTGTTAAGCACTTTACATATGTTATGACATTAATCATCATAGTTTCTTGAAGTACGTATTATTCTCTTCATTTTAGAGGGAAAAAACCGAGGTTAGAGATGTTTACAATAACTTTCTCAACGTTAAACTATTGTAAGTAAGAAGGCTAACCCTGATCACCTCTCTCCAACATATTTGAAATTCTGTTTAAATCCACAGTGGCTATGTTCAAAATGGTAAGCTCATTCCATCTTGCCTCATATTTCTGTCTGCCTGGACCTAGGCTCCAAATGGAGGATTCCAGGTCATCTAGCTTATCCACATGCAGTTGTGTGCTTCCTCTTCCTGGACTCTTGTCACATTTGAAAAAATTGTTAAACTATTTTTAGAGCAGTTTTAGGTCCACAGTTATTTCAGCAGAAAGCACAAAAGTTCCTGTATAATCCATGTCTCCACACACGCAAATCTCCCCCACTGTGGACATCCCACACCACAGTGGTGCATTTGTTGCAGTTGATGAACCTATATGGAAACATCATTTTCACACAAAGTCCAAAGTTTCCACTGGGGTTCACTCCTGGTGCTGTGTGTCCTATGGGTTTCGACAAATGAATAACGATGTGTCTCCAACATTACAGTGTTATACAGAATAGTTTCAGTGCCCTAAAAATCATCTGTGCTTTATCTGTTCATCCTTCCGCTTACCCCAACCTCTGGCAACCACTGATTTTTTACTGTGTCCAAAGTTCTGCCTTTTTCAGAATGTCAAATTGTTGGAATCATATAATGTGTAGCCTTTTGAGATTGGCTTCTTTCACTTAGTAATACACATTTGAGTTTCCTGCATGTTTTTTCATGACTTGAGAGCTCATTTTCTTTTAGTGCTGAGTAATATTCATTGTCTGGATATACCACAGTTTATTTATGTACTCACCTACTGAAGTGCAGGTTGATTGCTTCCATGTTTTGACAATTATGAATAAAGCTGCTAGAAACATCCATGTGCAGGTTTTTTCCCCTCAGCTTTATTGAAGTATAATTGACATACAACATTGTATAAGCTTACAATGTACAATATGATGATTTGGTATGTGTATATATTGTGAAATGATTACCACCATAAACTTAGTTAAAACATGCATCACCTCACAGAATCACATTTTTTTTTTTTTTTGTGGTGAGAACATTTAAGATCTACTCTCAAGTATATAATACATTATTGTTCACAATAGTCACCATCCTGAATATTAGCTATCCAGAACTTATTCATCTTAAACTGGAAGTTTGTACCCTTTGACCAATATCTCCCATTTTCACCCACACCCAGCCCCTGGCAACCACCATTCTATTCTCTCTTTCTATGACCTCAGCTTTGTTTGTTTTTCAGATTCTATATGTAGGTGAGATCACACAGTATTTGACTTTGTCTGCCTGACTCAGGAGACACTGGTAGGAGTTCTCCTGCTTGGTCCCTGTGCCAGCAGGCCTGCTAGTGGACTATGGCTGGGAGGGGCCTGGAGTCACATGTGTAAGTTTTTGTGTGGACATAAGTTTTCAATTCATTTGGGTAAATACCAATGAGCATAATTGCTGAATTGTATGTTAGGAGTATGGGTGGTTTTGCAATCAAAAGCTTAATGCCAAACGCTTACACCACAATCAAGGAGCCTAACGTCAGGTGCTTACGCTCCGCTCCTCTCTAAGCAAGATTCTTTTTCCTCTGCTTCTTTCAAAATTTTTGATTTTATCTTTGATTTTTTTAAGTGTGAGTATGATACACCCCAGCATAGTTGTTTGTGTGTTTTTTGGCATTTATCCTATGTGGGATTCTCTGACTTCCCAGGATCTGTGATTTTGTGTATGACATTAATTTGGGGTAAATTCTCAGTCATTACTGCTTCCAATATCGCTTCTGTTCCTTTCAGTCTCTCTTCTTTTTCTGGTATTCTCGTTACATGTATATTACGCCTATTACGCTTGTCTCACAGGTTTTGGATATTCTGTTCTATTTTTCAGTCTTTTTTCTCTTTGATTTTCAGTTTTGGAAATTTTTATTGTCATGGCCTCGGGCTCAGAGATTCTTTCCTCAGCTATGTCCAGTCTACTCATGAGCCAATCAAAGGCATTCTTGATTTCTGTCACAGTGTTTTTGATCTCTAGCATTTCTTTTGGATTCTTTCCTAAAATTTCTATCTGCTCTTGTGTTATCCATCTGTTGTTACTTTCCTGCTTTTTCATTAAAGTCCTTAGCATATTAATCATAGTTTTAAAAAAAATTCTGGTCTAATAGCATTTCTTCCATATCTGACTCTGGCTCTGATTCTTACTAAGTCTCTTCAAACTGTGTTTTTTGCCTTTTAGTATGCATTGTAATTTTTTGTTGAAATGCGACCATGATGTACTGGGTGAAAGGAACTGTAATATATACACCTCTAATGATGTAGTGGTACGATGTTGGGCAAGGGACGTGTTCTATAGTTCTATGATAAAGTCTCAGTCTTTTGGTGAGCCTGTGTCCTTGGACTGTAGTTCAGCAGTGCTTCCCAGTCCCTCCCCAACTCCCACTTAGGTGAGACAAGATGGCTAGAGGAGGCTAGAGTTGGATATTTCATTTCCTCCAGGTAGGTTAGGCTCTGATAAAATCTCAGCAGGTTAGGCTATGATAAACAGATTCTCCTGAGGGCAGGCCTTGTTAAGAATAACAGAGGGATCTGGAGTATTTCAGAATGTTTCCTTCCCACTCCCCTTCCAGAAGCATGAGGGGATTTTTCTCCTATATTCACTGTGTGAACTTGGTAGAGCTCCTGGGGTTAAAACTCACAAAAATGTGGAAGCCCCCATATGACTGGGTCCCCCTGGATTTCTTTTTTTATCTTTCGGGCTTGTCCACACCCAGCCTCCAGCAATCCATCAATTACAGCTAAGGTTTTCCTACCCTGGCACTGGTTCCTGTGGGGGTTTCTGCTCCAGTAAGCTGTCATTCTCTGTAACTGCCTGTCTCTCTCTCCAATTTTAGGGATGGTGGTTTGCTCTGTAACCTCATTTCTCTTACAGATCAAGGAGAGTTGAATTTTCTATTTTTTTCACCTTTCTACTTGTTGTTAGGAGGGAGTAGCAATTTCTACTACTTGCTGTTAGAAAGGAGTAGTTATTTCTAAGTTTCCTACAGGCCAAGCTGGCACCAGAAGCCCCCCTACTTTTGTTTTAAAAGAACATTAAATAAAATCCAAATTTCTTACCAAGATCTGTACTGCCCAGCAGGGTGTGGTTCCTGTCCATCTCTTACACCTCAGTTCTGTCCTCTCCATTTCCCGTTCCCCTTCAGGCACAATGACCCTTCAGTGTCCTGAACTTGCCAGCACTTTTTTAATGTTGGAGATTTTCGCATGTAACAGTGCTTCCCACAGTAACAACTTTTCATCCTTTTGATTTCAGCTTAAATATCACCTTTTAAAAGGGCCTGACTACATTATCCATAGTAGTGTCTCCTTCTAAACTACACTGTTTGTTGTCTTATTAACAATAATCACAGGTTATAATTACTTTTGTAAGTTGCCCCTCTTTTCATTGTCTGATTCTATTTCAAGAGCATAAGGTCAATGTAGGCAGAACTTTTAACCTGATTTTTTTTCTGTTTTATTAACTACTGTATACATGGCTCATAGCATAGAACCTTGCATAAAATAGATGCTTCATTTTTTCAAAAAATAATAAATAATTTGATAAATAATTAGTTATTATAACTAAATTGGAGATAAAATTTTAACATATAAAATTCCACCCTTATAGGCAGAAAAAGTCAAGTATTAGATAAAAGGAAAGAAAATCTTGCTATGGCAAGGTGGGGAAATAAGAGACAGGTTCATCTTCATCGGAACAAAATGACAGGGCTGATATTTTATTCTCAACTAATAATAGTTGCATAATAGCTTTGAGGATTTTATTTTTATCCTTGATACATCTTTCTCATCCTAGTTATGTGATTGGTCTAACAGGTTTTTTTTTTTTTTTTTTTTAATATAGATGTTCTTTTAAAATTTTATGGAAAATCCCGGTGAATTTAATTAGGCAACAATCAGTCCTGGACACTTTCCAATTGCAGGACTCTATGGTTAATGCCATTAGCATGTATAAAATCTTCATGATCTTTGCCTGTATTGGGTCGGAAATGCTATGCTCTTAAGAACTGGTGTAGTTATTTCAGGAGATGGTTTCTTAGGCTTAAAGCCTGATACAAAAAAAGACAGAAGAAAATCATCTCCAAATTTCAAGTACAACTATTTGGCCACAACAACACAGTAGAATGAGATGGACTAAACATCTGAATGGTAGTTATACTTTATTGATGTCACTAGAAAAGAAGCTGCTAGAAAAAATTTCCCTGGTAAAATTACTAGTTGCTATCTTGTTATATAGACATAGGATTTCTTTGCATTTTTGATAAATTATGCTACAGGGAAAATTTTCATTTTTACTGTACCATGATTCCTTTGAAATATAGCTATAATGCAAATAATAATTTTCTGAAATATTTGGAAGAATCCATGCAGAAAATGGATAGACACAAGCATTTGAAATAAGATATATCTTCAAGGAATGATGCAGCATTTTGCCCTCTGTGGAGAAAGATGGAAGAGGGATTTCCAGCTCTTTGTAAGTAAAGTCAAAAGTCTTCCTTCAAATAGCAAACAAGCTTCCAAAAGGTAAGACTTTAATAGTTAATAGTGGAAACCAGGCTTTGCAGTTGTGTGAATTTCTTTATGTAGGAACTTATATCATTTGAGTTTATAAGAACTGAAAAGTTTAAAACCCTTCTCCTGGCAGTATGGGGATTTTGAAGTAAATCAAACTTAGATTCCAATTCCAGTTCTGTCACTTAAAAATATGTAACTTTGGAAAAATTAATTATATTCTGAGCCTCAGTTTTTTCAACTATAAAATGGGGATAACAATTCTTGTTATTGTAAACATGAAATATGGTACATTTAATGTGATTTTATATATGTGTATATTTATATGTGTATATATGTTTGTTTGTTTATATATATACGTATATATGGATGTATGTGTGCATGGATATAGCATCTAATACATAATTTTGCATAACAAATGAAATAACAGGTGTTCTTGCAATGTTAGTATTTCCTTTCGTTAAAATATTTGTGTCTATTTCAATGGAAACAATGGAATAAAAATATTTGTTTTCTCATATGTTGTTTTGCATTTCAGAGGGATATAAACTTATGATACATGCTGATATTCTTAAATTGGAGTTTCAGATATTTTATTAAAAAAAGAAAATTGATTATCCATGTTGATCCAAGAACTGCGTTGTAATATACGTAATATGTGTATTACATGTACATGTTTATATTTCATATATTTTAGCTTATTAAATACTCACAAAAACTAAGTACCTATTATAATTTCATTTTAGAAATTTGCAAATTATGACTTAGAATGATGACTGTCGCTTTCTTTAAGGTATTAAAACTAGATTTAGGAAAATATAATTTAATGGTTTTGAAATATCTTTCACAATAAGGTATGATGTCTATGTTTCATAAAACATGAGTTCTACAGATATTTGAGTAACATACAACTGTTTCTGCACATATATAAATTATATAATTTATGTAAAAATCTAGTACAATAAGGCTTTTCAGCTTCCATAATATATAAACAAAGTCTCTTTAATAGGAAGAGACATGTATAAGCAGATGTAATAGTCAACTAGCTAAATAGAGACTTCCTCAAAGGAAGTTCAATATCATTGAGAAATGTTGAAAAAAATTAGAAAGTTTATGGTCAGGATTTGTATGATACTTGTCATGAATATATTAAAAAAATTTTAAATGAAGTCAGCAGCCATCATATAACCTCAAGAGATATACTTATCAGGAAAAATAAGAGAGTGATGGTGAAATGGTGATTCCTCAGTCACCACCACCATTTCTATTTTTGTATAACCTGACCCTTAGACCCTGACCCTCAATGTGTTAGTGGATGCTCTGTGATGCTGCGGGTCTACTTTATCTTCAAGGTGTGATACAATGTAAATATTCTATAAACACTTGTCAAAGGAACGAATAAGTAAAGATTCAACTTACAACACACCTTTCCACAATATGTCCCATTATTTTAGAGGTAAACTGCTTCTGATCTCTGAAATTAGCATCTACAAAAGAATTGATGAAAGTAAAGAGATGGAAAAGCACTTTGGATATTTGACGAAAAGTATAAAGTCTTGAGCAGAATGAATATGGAGAATTATAAGATATGAGTTTGAGGAGGTAGCCTGGTTCCAAGTAATCCAGGGTCTCATGGGACAAGGCATCGCAGGTGATTGGATTTTATCAAATATGTGATAGAAATGCCCTGTAAGGGTTTTGAACGGGGTGGGATATGACCTGAATAAGAGTTAAAGAGGATTATTTGGGCTGCTTCATGAGAACAGATTGTTGAAGGCAGGAACAAAAGCAGAGAGAACTTGCAGGAGGCAATTGCAGTAGACCAGGTAGGTAATGGATGTAGCAGTAATCATCAAAGTTGCAATATATTTTCAAGAGAAGCTCAACAGGACTTATTAAATTTTTCAACAAATAAGTTGAGAATAAAGATGTGAAGGAAACTGTCAGGTTTAAATTCTAACAATAACATGGACTATAACGCGGAAGGTGGTATCATTTAATTAGATAGGGAACACCTAGGTTTATTATAGAAAATAAAATATTTAATTTTATACTAAATTGATATCTAATTGGAGATATCAATTAGATAGTTTCATATACAAGTTTGAAAATTAGGGGAGAGATGGGGGAGAAGGCACACAATTTTAGATTGCTTTACCATTTGTACTTCATGAAAAGGAGGAGAATCCAAGGAAAGACACTGAGAAGGAGGTTTCAGTGTGTTGGCTGAATATCTGGGACAGAGATTGTTATGGGTCACACACTATGTCAGATGACACAATTATTTTTCTATTGTCTCCTCCCAAAATTCATATACTGATATCCTAACACCCAGTACCTCAGAATGTGGCCTTATTTGGGGATAAGGTCTTTACAGAGGTAATAAAGTTAAAGTAAGATCATTAGGATGGGCACTAATCCAACATGGCTTGTGTTGTTATTAAAAGATGTAGACATGCTTAGAGGGAGAACACCGTGTGAACATAAATATAGTCTTCTAAAAGCCAAGGAAATAGGTTGGAAACAGCTCCTTCCCTCACAATTTTTAGAAAGAATCAACGCTGTCGATGTCTTGATTTTGAATTTCTACATCCAGAATGGTGAGATGATAAATTTCTACTGTTTAAGCCCTCTATTTTGTGCTACTTTGCTATGGCAGCTCTAGGAAACTAATAAAGATTTAGTACTGAGAAGTTGAGGTGGTGTTGTAATAAACATAAAAAAAATGTGGAGGTGGCTTTGGGATTGGGTATTGGGTAGATGCTGATAGAAAAAGCCTATGCCTTATGAGACCGTTGGTAGAAATATGGACATTGAAAGGTGATTCTGGTGAAGGCTTAGGAAGGAAAGAGGTAGGCTGTAGAAAAAGTGTCTATCATCTGAGAGAATATATATATATACCATCATGAACAGAATGCTGCTATAAATATGAATATTAAAGTTGAGGTCTCAAATGGAAATGAACATCTTTTTGTAAACTAGAGAAACGGCAATTATTGTTGTAGAGTGGTAGCCCTAGCAACTAATACAGTGAACTTTGGTCTATTGTCTTACGGTCATAATTTGTACTACTGACTTTGAATATGTAAATTATCTTAAGTGAGTCCTCAGTATTACACTTTCGTGAATTTATACATGGCACATCTTTTTATGGAATTCCCTTCCCAGTCTTTCTTGTTCTCTCAATTCTCCCTTAAAACTCAGCTGAAGCATTGCTTCCTCTGGGAAGCATTCTAGGATCGCAGTTTCATTTAGATGTTCCTTAGCACAACATGAATATATTTATAATGATATTTATTGAATTGATCTTTAATTGTCTGATCCCATGGCTACATATTAAATCACTGAGAGTAAGGAACCAAGCTTATTCAACATGGTAATACCAATATCTATGTGAGGTTGTTTGACACAAATAGATCCTCCATAGGCATTTTTTGATTGAATGAATAAGTGAAAGATTAACTTTATAAAACTTTTAAAGATGTTTCTTCTTTTTTCATAGGTAAACTAATATATGAAGTCAGCGCCTATAAAGACTAGATGGAACCAAGGAACAATGTGACTTACTTTGTCCTCTTGGGCCTCACACAGAATCCAAAGGAGCAGAAAGTCCTTTTTGTTCTGTTCTTGCTCTTCTACGTTTTGACCGTGGTGGGCAACATGCTCATTGTTGTGACTGTAACTTTCAGTAAGACCTTGGGCTCGCCAATGTACTTCTTTCTTGCTAGCCTATCATTTATGGATGCCATTTATTCTTCAGTAATTTCCCCCAAATTGATTTCAGACTTGTTCTTTGGGGAAAATACTATATCCTTCAAATTTTGTACAACCCAGCTCTTTACAGAGCACTTTTTTGGAGGATCAGAGGTCTTTCTTCTGTTGATGATGGCTTATGACCGCTATGTGGCCATCTGTAAACCCTTGCATTATTTGGTCATCATGAGGCAATGGGTGTGTGTTGTGCTACTGGTAGTGTCCTGGGTTGGAGGTTTTCTGCACTCAGTAATTCAACTTTCCACTATTTATGGGCTCCCATTCTGTGGCCCCAATGTCATTGATCACTTTATCTGTGACATGTACCCCTTATTGAAACTCATCTGTACTGACACCTATGTCATTGGCCTCTTAGTAGTGGCCAATGGAGGGCTGATCTGCACTGTTGTTTTTCTGCTCTTACTCATCTCTTATGGTGTCATCTTGCATGCTGTAAAGAAACTTAGCCAGGAAGGGAGGCAGAAAGCCCTCCAGACCTGTGGTTCCCACATCACTGTGGTTTTCTTCTTCTTTGTTCCCTGTATTTTCATGTATGCAAGACCTACTAAGACCTTCCCTATTGACAAATCATTGAGTGTGTTTTATACGGTCATAACACCCATGCTGAACCCGTTAATCTACACTCTGAGAAATTCAGAGATGACTAATGCTATGAAGAAGCTCTGGAGAAGAAATGTCATATCTTGTGGTAAATAAGTGCATCATCCACCATAAAGAGAGTTATTTGACATTAGGATCCATTTCCTTGAAATGCAGAAGTCTTCTTAAATCTGATACTGTCTTTCCTTTCTTCAAAGAATTTATGATAATTATAATTAAAGAATTATCTTATGGTTGTGCTATTAAGAACTGTTTTCCTCCGTGCTAGAATCTAAGGTCTATAATGTCTTGTTTTTCACTTTACCTAGAACTGTGTGATGTCTATATAGCAAGGAGTCCATAATATGTAATGGATTACTGAGAAAATTTTTGTATAGTTACATTGATTTTTAATCAATATATGCATTTATCTTTTTTCTGAGACTTACTATTATTTCTATTTAGATTCCTGTCATTCATGTTGTCTTTTTATTTTAGTGTTTAAAATATTTAATGCTGTATAGACTGTCTTTATTAAATTTTAGTGGCATTACATACAAAATTTTTTGTGATATTTCTACTTTTTAAAGGAAAAATTGAAGTGTAATAGATAATACTAAATAGTAAAACTGAAAGCCATACCAAATGGGATATAGCGTTGAGTAAATTTCCTATTTATCTCTCGTTATAGTCTCTAGTCCTCTTCCCCAGAGGCAGTCACTTAAACTGTTTCTTAAGATTCATCACATAATAATCTTTGCAAATGCAAGTGTATTTAAATATATTTATGTTTTCATCTGTATATGTAAATATTTGTTTTTGCTATGCAACATCTTGAAGATATTTTCATACTAGCCCATATAGATCTGTTAGTTCTTCTCATACTTTATAATACTGCTGTATAAGTGTATACTCAACTGAATGTATCCATTCCTCTGTCTCTCCTTCCTCTTCTTTTTCTATGCCAAACAACTTTGTCATAAATATATATTTTTGAATATGTGCAAATATGAGTTCCTAGAAGTGGAACTATCATAACGTATTTGAATCAATGGGCAGATAGTATACGTATATAAATTGTTGGTATTCATAGTTATTGCCAGACTGCCATCCTTGAGGTTGTACTAACTGCTGCACTCCTGCCCACCATCTATGAGAATACTTTTGTCCACATTCTCAACAACCAATACATGATAAATATTTATAGCACATGGCAACCTGATTAAAGTTATTTTATTTCATTTATATACTTTAATCAACATCCTTTTAATATAATTGAGTTTGAGTAGTTTTCACACGTTTGATATAATTTGCATTTCTTTTTCTGTGAATTGTCTATTAATATCTATTATCTATTTTATTCAATTGTTGGTCTTTTGCATACTGATTTTTATGAGTTAATTGAAAGTGATCCCTTTTACTATTGTATATGCAATTATTACTTTTCTTGCTTGTGTTATGGTTTTAATGTTTTTGTATTATGTAGAATGCTTTTGGCAAGTAATATTTTTTTCTTTACATTTCGTATTTAGTGTTTTTTTTGGTTTTTATATCTTGCTTAAAAAAACATTCCCCACTTTGATCTTACCAAAATATTCTTCAATCATTTTTTAGCATTTAATTTTTTAAGTATTTTTGTGGTCTTATATATTATTTTAAATATTTTGATCCATCAGGAATTTATTTTAATCTAGAAGTTAAATAGGGATTGAATTTAGTTGTTTTTCAGAATTTTAGTTTTTTTATAGTTGCATAATTATCTTCTTGCTCTCGATTTGAAATCCAGACTACTGTATTCTAAAGCCCTGTATGTATTTGGATCCAATTCAAGACTCTATTCTCTTTCACTGGTCTCTTTATTCTGATACCATTTGACACACAATGTAATTGCTTTGATATATAGCACCTTTTGATACGTGATAGGACTAGCAGTCCCTCATTACTATTCTTTTTCAGAATTATGTCTATTATTCACGTGTGTTTGAAAATTGTTTAAAGTAAAATAATAAGTTTAAATTAAAAAAAATAATATAAGTTTAAAAGTAAAGTAAGTTTACAATTAAGTTAAAAAGTTTAAAATAGTTTAGTCACTAAACAAAGTTCAGTTATTATTTTCAGTAAGATTCAATTTAAGAAGATTAATTTAAGAGGAGTTTATATCTTTAGAGTATTCAGAACTGTTATCCATGAACAGAATAGATCTTTTCATTTAGCAAGTCATCTTTTATACCCTTATGTAGTGATTCCATTTCCTGCCTGTGTTCCTTATCCCTTATAGCTAGCTGCTGTTCTTCACCCATGCCCCCTAAAAAGCTAGCTGGCACTTTTGCTTTAAGAAAAAACATCTCTTTCAGGAAGTGCAGGACTCAAGTCTTTGCTGAATATCTTTTGGTGCTGCTGAGATCATTCTACCCATGGTGCTTGCCAATGGCAACTGTGGCCATCTGCAAACCACTGTACCGTGAAATCATCATGAGTGACAGGGATTTGGCTTCCTCTCTCAAGTGGCATGAGCCAGAATCTTTGTCCTTGCAACCATTCAGATCCTCTTCATGATCTGTCTGCCTGTCTGTGGCCCCAATGTCATAGACCATTCATCTGTGACTTAAACCCTTCGTTGAATCTCATCTGCACGGACACTCATACCCTTGGTCTCTTTGTAGCTGCCAACAGTGAGTTCATTTGCCTGTTAATTCTCTTCCTCTTGATGGTCTCTGATGTAGTCATCTTGTACTCAGGTACTTGTACCTAAGGACTTATAGCTCGGAGGGGAGATGCAAAGCCCTCTCTACCTGTATCTCTCATATCACTGAGGTCATCATAGTCTTTGTGCCCTGTGTGTTCATATATTTGCACCAAACGTCATCTTCTCCATTGATAAAGCCGTGGCTATGTTTTGTCAGAATTAGTTAGCATTCTTAAAAAATGCAGATTCTCAGGACACAGCAGTAGAAATTTTAATTTAGTAGTTTTGTTATCAGATTGACATATCTACCTTTTAAACAAATTACCCAGGTGTATCTGAAGCCAATGATCTTTGCATACAGTTTGAGCTATTATGTTCACTTCAGGAGCCTATTAATGAAGCCATCCTCGTCTTTAAATTTATTTTTTAAATTATGGTAAAATATACAAAACAAAGTTTACAACTTTAACCATTTTAAGTGTCCAGTTGAGTGGCAGTAAGTTAATTCGCATTGTTATGCAAACATCTCCACCATCTATCTCCAGAACTTTTTCATCTCCCAAACTGAATCTCCACATCCATGCAACAATAGTTTCCCATTCCACCTCTCTGAGCCCCAGGAAACCAACATTCTACTTTGTGTCTATAAAGTTGACTACTACTTTAAGTACCTCACGTAAGTGAAATCATAAAATCTTTGTCCTTTTGCGACTGCCTTATTTCACTTAGGATAATGTATTGTAGGTAATCTATGTTTTAGCATGTGTCAGGATTTCCTTCCTTTTCAAGGCTGAGTAATATTCTATTGTTTGCATATACCTCATTTTGTTTAGACATTTATGCCAGTAGACACTTGGGTTGCTTCTACTTTCTGGCTATTGTGAATAATACTGTCATGAAAATGGGTGTAGAAATAGCAGAGTGTTTGAATTTCTGCTTTCCATTATTTTGGATATATACACAAAAGTGGAACTGCTGAATCATTTTATAATCTTTTGTTTAATTTTTTGAGGAACAACCATAACATTTCCCTAGCAACCGCATCATTTTACATTCCCACCAGGAGTGCATAGTTGTTCAAATTTCTCCACATTATCTCTTACATGTGTTAGTTTTTGTTTTCCTCTTTTCATAACAGCTATCCTAATGGATGTGAAGTGGTATTTCAATATGGTTTTGAATTGCAATTCCCTAATGATTAGTGAGGTTACGCATCTTTTCATGTGCTAGCTGACTATTTATATGTCTTCTTTGGAGAAATGTCTATTCAAATCCTTTGCTCATCTTTAATTGGTTATTTGTTTTGTTGTTGTTGTTGTTGTTGAGATGTGGCAGTTCTTTGTAGGTTCTGCATATTAATGCCTTATCATATATATTGTTTACAAATCCTTTTTTTTTTTGATGAGGAAGTCTGGCTTTGAGCTAACATCTGTTGCCAATCTTCCTCTTTTTGCACGAGGAAGATTGTCACTGAGCTAGCATCTGTGCCAATCTTCCTCTATTTTGTATGTGGGATGCTGCCACAGCATGGCTTGAAGAGCAGTGTGTAGGACCACCCCTGGGATCCAAACCGGATTCAGCAAACCCCAGGCAGCTGAAGCAGAACGTGAGAACTTAACCGCTATGCCACCAGGCCGGCCCCGTTTGCAAATCTTTTCTCCCATTCCATGGGTTGCTTTTTCACTCTGTTATAGTGTCATTTGATGCAGAAAAGTTCTTAATTTTGAAAAGTACAATTTATCATTTTTTTTTCATTTCTTGCCTGTGCTTTGGATGTCATATCTGAGAAAACATTGCCAAATCCAGCATTTCTTCTATATTTTCTTCTAAATGTTTTCTAGTTTTAGCTAATATTTTAGGCCTTTGATCCATTTTGGGTTAATATTGTATATGCTGTAGGTTAGGGTTCAATTTCATTCATTCGCTTATAGATATCCAGTTTTCACAACACTGTTGAACAGGTGTACTTTCCCCAAAGAATACTCTTGCAACCCATGTAGAAAATCATTTGAAAACATATACAAAGGTTTCTATCTAAACCCTCTATTTTATTCCATTATTCTATATGTCTGTCTTTGTGCCAATACCATACTTTTTTGATCACCACAGCTTTGTAGTAAGTTATAGGATCAGGAAGTATGAGATTTCCAAATTTGTTCTTCTTTTTCAAGATGTTTTGGCTATTTGGAGTCACTTGAGATTCTGTATGAATTTTAGGATGAATTTTTCTATTTCTGCAAATCACACTTTTGGGATTTAATAGGAATTGCATTGAATCTCTAGATCACTTTAGGTAGTTTGACATCTTGATAATATTAAATCTTCTAGTCCTTGAATGTCTTTCCATTTGTTTCTGTCTTCTGTAATATCTTTCAGCAACATTTTGAAGCTTTCAGTGAACAAGACTTTTGCCTCCTTGGTTAAGTTAATTCTTAAGTATTTTATTATTTTTAATGCCGTTGTAAATGGAATTGTTTTTTTAATTTCCTCTTTGGGTCATTCAAAGATAATACAGAAATTCAACAATCTTTTATGATAAAAAGCTCTCAAGAAATTGGGTATAGAAGGAATAAACCTCAACATAATAAATGCCATATAAGACAAATCCACAGCTAACATCATATTCAGAAGTGAAAGGCTGAAATCTCTCCCACTAAAATCAGGAACAAGAAAGGTGTGACCATTCTCACCACTCCTTTTCAGCATGGTATTGCAATAAAAATTCCCATGAAATTTTTAGTTTTCCTCATATAGATTATGTCGTCTGTGAAGTGAGATAATTTTACTTAATTGATTTTTACTGAATATTACTACATGTAGCAGTGTTTCCAATGGTAGCAACTTCCTATCCTTTGGATCTCAGCTTACACATCTCCATTTAAGAAAAGTCTTTTCTGATAACCTTATCCGTAGTACGATTCTCCCTCTTATGTTCTGTCACAGTACCCTGTTTGCTGTCTGATAAGCACTGAATAAGACAATAATTACTTATCAAACTGTCCCCTTATTTGTTGCCTGACTCTCTTATAAGAACGTAAGTCCCATGCAGGAAGGACTTTTATAAGATTTTTTTTCTGTTTTACCAATTCCTTTGTCCTCACTTGTAGCACAGTTCCTGGTATAAAAGAAATCTTAATTAAATTTGAGTCCAGAAGCCTGTAGAGGGAACTCTTACACCCTATCAAACATTCTCAATTACACCAAATAGGAAAAGACCTGTGCTTGCATCTTCAACAGGAAGTTAAACTACTTTACTACTCAGGGAAGATTCTTCTCCCAACCTGGCAGCAATCCAGCCATTATGAAATTCTACAGCTCAGCAAATGAAAAGCCATAGCCTCCCTGGTCTGTTACCTTCCCTCAGGAACTTCTTTTTAGAACAGCCCCTCCCTACTCCCCCTTTTTCTCTATAAAAGCATACTCTCCTCCTTTGTTTTCCAGATTTGCCTATGGTTCTCCATAGCATGCACGTCCCAAGTTGCAATTCTTTTGGCTGTGCTGAAATAAACTCAATTTGATGGCAAAAATAAGAGGCGAATTTGCTTTTAAGTTGACATTGACATAAAATAGGTGCTCTTAATTTTTAAAAATAATGAATAATTGGATAAATAATCAGTTATTACATCTAAATTGGTGAGAAATTTTTAAAAATATATTACCACACTTCAAGCAGAATAAACTGAGTATTAAATAAAAGGAAAGAAAAATTTGCTACGACAGGTGAGTAAATACTTGATAAATTAATTTTCATGGAACAAAATGACTAGGCTGATATTTTATTCTTGACTGGCGACAGTCTTATAATGGTTCTAAAAGCTTTTTTTCTTCCCTGTTACATCTTTCTGATCCTAATTATGTGATTTGGCCTGGTAGGACCTTTACTATATATAAACGTTCTTTTAAATTTTATGGCAAATCCCAGTGAATTTCATTAAGCAAAAATTAGTCTTGGGCGTATGCCAATTCCAGGACTCAATGATGAATATGGTTGGAAGGGATAAAATGTCCAACAATTTTTGTCCCTTTGGGGAAGAAGATGCTATCATCTTAAGAACTGATATAAAATTTTCAGGAGGTGCTTTGTTAGGCTTAAAGCATGACGTTAACAAAAGCAAAAGAATTTCTCTCACAATCTTGGTTCTAATAGGCTGGCCATAGCAACACGATAGAACAAGGACTAAACAATTGAACGGTATTTTTCTATTTTGAAGTTAGTAGGAAAGAAGTTACTCCAGAAAAATATCCCTGGAAATGGCTAGTAGCTATTCTTATGTAAAATTAAGATTTGCTTGCCTTTTTGATAAATTATCCTAACATAACAAATTTGTGTTTTTCTGTGTACACCATGGAAATCCTAGGAAATAATCTTCTGTGCAAGTTGAGACAATCTTTTAAATAATCAGAAAACTCCTTGGAGAAAATGGACAGATAGTTAAATGAGACAAAAGATATCCTGATGTGATGCAGCTTTGTGTCCTCTGCTGTCACACTGGATGAAGGAAGAATTCCAGGTCCATATGAATGAGTTAAAAAGTCTTCCTTCAGATTGTGAACAAGCCTCCACAAGGTAAGACTAACTGTAACCAGTGTTAACCAGGCTTCACAATTGTGTGAACTTCTTCATTATGTAAGAAATGAAATCACTTTGAAATAAAGCCAGGTGCAATTCTAGTTTTATCATTTAAAAATGTGTGACCTTGAGAAAATTAATTAGATATTCTGAGCCTCAGTTTCTTCAACTATGAAATGGGATTACAGTTCCTGTTACTGTAAATATTAAATGTGATACATTAAATTGTGAGCACATGATGGAAATCCACTATAGGAGTTTTGAGCAGTGGAGTGATATAGTCACAATTAGATTTTTAAAAAGGACCCTTTGTGCAGCTTAAGGAGAAGAAATCATTGGAGGTCAGAAGGAACATGCAGAACTGCGGGAGTAGGCTATTGCTGTTGGCCAGGGAGAAAACAATGGTTGGGAAATGATCAAATTTGTGACATATTAGAAAGTAGTGTCAAGGGAACTTTTAAAGGTATCAATAAGTAATACGAGAGCAACAAAGGAGAGAAGGTCACTGTGAGATTTATGGTCTGAACGATTTCATGGAAAGAAGTACCGTTTACTGAGATGAGGAACGCCTGTGTTTATTGTAGAAAATTGAAAATTTAGTTTATAATACTAAATTGTCATCCAATTAGAGATGTCTAAAATTGGAGATATTGCATATACATGTTTGAAAATTAGGGGAGACATAGGGGCTGAGACATAAAATTGAAATGCTTCAGAATTTGTTGGTCACAGAAAAGTGAATTATCCATCTAAAGACCCTAAGAAAGCAGTCTCAGTGAGATCTGAGACAATCCAGGACAGTGCCCTTCCATTCATAATTCGATCTACTCACTTTGAATAAATAAATTAACTTACTTTAAATGAGTCTCAAGTATTACACGTTTGTGACTTTACATATGGTGCACCTTGACATGGATTCCCCGTCCCATCTTCTTTTGTTCTTTCAGTTTTCCTTTAAAACTCAGCCAAAACCTTCCTCTGGAAGCCTTCTCTGATTCCAGTGTGATTGGTGTATTTCTACACTGTGACCCTTAGCATTGTGTGAATATTTTTATAACGACACTTATTACATTAGCCTAGAATACATTGATCCCTCACTTTGTATCAAATCACTGAGGGTAGACAACTATGCCTTATTCAACTTCATAATTGCAGTGTCTATGACACATTTGACACAAAGAGAAACTCTGTACACATTCTATTAATTGAATGTGTAAATAAAATATGAATTTTAACACATTTAAAGTTTTCTCACTTGCTCTGTAGGTAAAGTGCTTCTAATATCTGAAGTCAGCACCTATAAAGATTAGATGGAACAACGGAACAATGTGACTTACTTTGTCCTCTTGGGCCTCACACAGAATCCAAAGGAGCAGAAAGTCCTTTTTGTTATGTTCTTGTTCTTCTACGTTTTGACCATGGTGGGCAACATGCTCATTGTTGTGACCGTGACTGTCAGTAAGACCCTGGACTCCCCAATGTACCTTTTTCTTGCTAGCCTGTCAATAATGGATGTCATGTATTCCTCTTCCATTAGCCCCAGATTGATTTCAGACTTATTCTTTGGGAAAAATACCATATCCTTCCAATCTTGTATGATGCAGCTTTTTACAGAGCATTTTTCTGCTGGATCAGGGGTGTTTCTTCTGTTGGTGATGGCCTATGACCGCTATGTGGCCATCTGCAAGCCCTTGCATTATTTGGTCATCATGAGGCAATGGGTGTGTATTGTGCTGCTAGTAGTGTGTTGGATTGGAGGTTTTCTGCACTCAGTAATTCAACTTGCCACTATTCATGGGCTCCCGTTCTGTGGCCCCAATGTCATTGATCACTTTATATGTGACATGTACCCTTTATTGAAACTCATCTGTACTGACACCTATGTCATTGGCCTCTTAGTGGCAGCCAATGGAGGACTGATCTGCACTATTGTGTTTTTGCTCTTACTCATCTCTTATGGTGCCATCTTGCACTCCCTAAAGAACCTTAGTCAGGAAGGGAGGCAGAAAGCCCTCAAGACCTGTGGTTCCCACATCACTGTGGTGGTATTCTTCTTTGTTCCCTGTATTTTCATGTATGTGAGACCTGCTAAGACCTTCCCCATTGACAAATCATTGAGCGTGTTTTATACAATCATAACCCCCATGCTGAACCCATTAATCTACACTCTGAGAAATTCAGAGATGACAAATGCTATGAAGAAACTCTGGAGAAGAAATGCCATCTCTTACAGTAAATAAGTGCATCGTCTACCATGAAGAGAGTCATTTGACATTAGGGTCCAATCCTTTGAATGCAGAAGTCTTCTTAAATCTGATTCTGACTTTCTTTTCTTCAAAGAATTTGATAATTATAATTAAGGAGAGAACTATGTGATTGTGTTATTAATTACTGTTTCTCTCCCTGCTAGAATGTCAGGTCTGTAATGACTTTATCACTTTACCTAGAAAGCTGTAATGCCTATATAGCAAGGAGTCAATAACATATAATGAAGTAGTGAGGACATTTTTATATAGTTACCTTAATTTTTAATCGATTTATACATTTCTCATTTTTACTACTTTCTGAGATTTAGTATTATTTCTATTTAGATTCTTGTCATTTAAGTTAATTCTTATAGTATTTAAAATATTTTATGCTGCATACTCTGTCTTCTCTATGAAATTTCAGTTTCATTATATATAAAATTTTAGCATAATACTTCTAGATTTTTAAAGAAAAATTGAAGTATAATAGACAATAATCAGTAGTAAAAGTGAAAACCATACAAAATGGGATAAAGTGTAGAATACATTCTCTATTTACCTCTCAGCATAGTCTCCAGTCCTCTTCCCCAGAGGCAGTCAATTAATCTATTTCTTAAGATTCATCAGATAATAATCTTTGCAAATGCAAATGAATTCAAATATATTTGTGTTTTTTTTTCTGTGTATGTAAACCTTTACTTTTACTATGCAACATCTTGAAGATATTTCCATACCAGTCCATATAGATCTAACTCTTAGTTTTTCTCATACTGTATAATACTTCTTTATAAATATGTACTAAAATTAATGTATGCATCCCTCTTCATGTCGTTCCTCATCTTTTTCAATGACAAATAATTTTGCAATAAATATATGTTTTTGAATATATGCAAGTATGAGTTCCTTGAAGTGAAACTGTCATATATGTGTTTGAATCAGTGGTCAGATACTGTATGTATATGAAATGTTGGTATTCATAGTTATTGCCAACCTGCCATTCCTGAGGTTGTACTAACTGCTGAACTCCTGCTAACCATCTAGGAGAATACTTCTCTCCACATTCTCAACAACCAGTACCTGATAAATATTTATAGCATATGACAATCTGATTAAAGTTATTTTATTTCATTTTTTATACTTTAATGAAAATCTTTTTGATATCATTGAGTTTGAGCATCTTTTCACATGTGATATAATTTGTGTTTCTTTTTCTACGAATTGTCTATTAATATCTTTCACCTATTGTATTCAATTGTTGATCTTTTGCATACTGATTTTTATGAGTTGATTATATACTAAAAATGAGTCTTTTTACTATTGTATATGTAATTGTCATTTTTCTGGCTTATGTTACAGTTTTGACATTTTTACACTGTGTAGAATGCTTTTGGCATCTAAAATTTTTTTCTTTACATTTTGTATTTAATTTGTTTTTTGTTTTGGTATCTTGCTGAAAAAGACTTTCCCCACTTCACTCTTACCAAAAAATTCTTCAACTATATTTAGCATTTAATTTTTTAAGCATTTTTGTGGTCTTTATCATATTTTGAAACTTTTGATCCATCTGAAATTTATTTGATATAGGAGTTAAATAGGGATTGCATTTTAGTTGTTTTTCTAAATTTTAGTTGTTTTTCATAGTTGCATAATTATCTTTTTGCCATTGATTTGAAATCCTGACTATTGTATTCTAAAGTCCCGTAAGTATTTGGATCCAATTCAGGACACTATTCTATTTTTTTGATCTCTTTATTCAGGTACCAATTGACACACAATATTATTGATTTGATGTATAACACATTTCGATATGCGGTAGGTTTAGCAGTCCCTCATTACTATTCTTTTTCAGAATTATGTCTAGTCTTACATATGTATGTTTCAAAATTAAGTTTAAAATAAAATAAGTTTACATTTAAATAAGAAAATAATATGTTTAAAATTAAAGCAAGTTTACAATTAAAATGAGTTGAAAGTAGTTTAGTAACAAGACAAAGTTCAGTTATTGTTTTCAATAAGATTCAATTTAAGAAGATTAATTTAGGAGGAGTTTATATATTTAGAATACTGAAAAGAATTGATCTTTTCATTTAACAAGTCATGTTTTATACCCTTGGGCAGTGCTTCCATTTCCTGCCTGTGTTACCTACCTCTTATAGCTAGCTGCTGTTCTTCACCCATGACCCCTAAAATGCTAGCTGACACCTTAGCTGGAAGGAAAATCATCTCTTCCAGGAATTGCATGACTCAAGTCTTTGAAGAGCATCTTTTGGTGCTGCTGAGATCATCCTACCCATGGTGGATGCCAATGACCGTTGTGTGGCCATCTGCAAACCCCTGTACAATGAAATCATCATGAGTGACAGGGATGTGGCTTCCTCTTTTGAGTGGCATGAGCCAGAGGCTTTGTCCTTGCAGCTATTCAGATCCTCTCCACAGTCTGGCTGCCTGTCTGTGGCTTCAGTGTCATAGACCATTCGTGTATGACTAAAACCTTCTGTCAAAACCCATCTGTATGGGTGACACTCATACCCTTGATCTCCTTGTTGCTGCCAACAGTGGGTTCATCTACCTGTTAACGTTTTTCCTCTTAATCATCGCCTATGTGATCAGCTTGTACTCTCTAATGACGTATAGCTTGGAGGGGAGGTGCAAAGTCCTCTCCACCTGTGTCTCTCACATCGCCGTCATCATCTTAGTCTTTGTGCCTTGCATATTTATATGTTTGCTCCCAATCACCACCTTCTCCATAGATAAAGCTGTGGCTGTGTTTTATACCATCATCACTCTCTTGTTAAACATCTTAAACATTCACACGCAGAAATTTAGAGGTGAAGAATGCTATGAGAAAGTTGTGGAGTAAAAAAGTGACTTTGAGAAATAATCATAACAATGTAAAATGACTCTATCCTTTAAATGGAGAAGAGAAAATAAGATAATTTCTACAGTTCATGGGCCAAATCAAGACTATTTGTCAAAAGTATGTTGATGTCGTCATATAGGCCCCCCTTCAAGGAAACATCCAAGAAGGAAATTATTTATCATTATAAAAATATCCTATTTGGATTTATGTAGTTCCCAATTTGTTGTCGAACTTTAATGTAATATCAAAATTAGTTAGGGTTCTTGGAAAAAGGCGGATTATTATGACACAGCAATAGAGATTTAAATTAGTAGTTTTGTTGTTGTATTGACATATGTACGTTTTAAATAAATTACCCAGATGTATCTGAAGTCAATGATCTTTGCACACATTTTAAGCTATTTTGCTGTAGTTTATGTTCACATCCTCAGCCTATTAATGCAGTCACCTTCATCCTTAAATTTATTTTTAAAATTTTGGTAAAATATACATAAAATTTACAATTTTAGCCATTTTTAAGTGTTGTGTTCAGTGGCATTAAGATAATTCACATTGTTATGCACACATCACCATCATCTATCTCCAGAACTTTTTCATCTTCCCAAATTGAAACTCCACATCCATTAAACAATAATTCCCTGTTCTCCCTCTCTGAGCCCCAGGCAACCAACATTCTACTTTCTGTTGATGAGCTTGGCTACTCTATGTACCACATGTAAGTGAAATGATACAATCTTTGTCCTTCTGTGACTGCCTTATTTGACTTAGCACAATGTATTGTAGATTAATCTGTGTTGTAATATGTGTTAGGATTTCCTTCCTTTTCAAGGCTGAATAATATTCCATTGTTTGCATATATCACATTTTGTTTATACATTTGTCTGTCAGTAGACAGTTCAGTTGCCTCTATGTCATGGCTATTGTGAATAATACTGCCAAGAAAATTGGTATAGAAATAGCAAGGCTTTGAGTTTTTGCTTTCCATTATTTCGGATATATATCCAAAAGTAGAAGTGATGAATCATATGATAATTCTTTGTTTTAATTTTTTGAGGAACTACCATAACATTTTCCACAGCAGCTACACCATTTTACATTCCCACCAGCAACGCACCACTGCTCCAGTTTCTGCACATTCTCTCTTACGTGTGTTTTCGGTTTTTTTTTTTTTTTAATAATATCTAGCCTAATTGGTGTTAAGCTGTATTTTATTATGGTTTTGATTTGCCTTTCCCTAATGATTAGTGATGTTAAGCATTCTTTCATGTGCTTACTGGTTACTTATGTATCTTCTTTGGAGAATGTCAATTCAAATTCTTTGCTCCTTTTTAATCCATTTTTTTGGTTTTTTGTTGTTGAGAAGCAGAGGTTCTTTATATATTCTGTACATTCAAATTTTATCAGATGTATTATTTGCAACACACATCTCCTTAAACTTATCCAATATCACATTGTACCATGTTACCTATGTTTCAGACACAATGGCTTCATTTTTGCCCTAAGGCCCTTTCACTAGCTCTTCTTTATTCTTAAAATGCTTGTCTTCTACAGGTCCACATGACTGGCTCATTATCATTACTCAGTCTTCACTCCAACTGCCACCTTCTAAGAGAGGTCTCTCCTAACTATCCACGTAAAGCCATCCTCTTTCTCTTTGAGTTACTGTCTATCAAACAATTCTGTTAATTTTCTCCATAGCATTTTCACAATCTGATTTATCTGTTTCTTATTTCTCTCTTCCAACTAGTATATAAACTCCGTAGAAGTAGAGGCATTACTTTTTTCATTCACTACCATATCTCTAAGCTTCTAGAACAGAGATTGACACAGAATAAATGCTTCATAAATATTTACTCAATAAATTGCCATCATCTCCATGTAACAATTATTAGAATAAGTATGTTTGTAAAAAGATGGCTTGTTACCTGGAATCATTCTGAAATTGATGACATTCCACCTTGGTGATAAATTGAAATGGAAAATTTCAGATTAGTTTGGTATATGTCAGGGTCCTTATCTGAAGAGACAGAATCATATCTAGAGAGATTAAGAAGAAGGGACTTACTATATGAAATTATAGCATAAAGAATCTTTGTAAGGGCTAGAATCACAAATTCTAGGCTGAGTGACAAGGAGCAGTTTGCAGAAGCACACCTGACAGGACTGGCATGCTACAGGAGATGCTGCCTCTGCTGATACTGTGACCATGCTGGCACTGGCTAACTGCAAAGGTGCCACCACTGCCTTGACTTGGAACTCCACTGACGCTGTTGATTACGTGACAGAACCCAGCCTCAGATAACTAATTCCAATTTAAAGACTTGCAGAGATAATCCTCGTTGACAGAACCCAAGTCACATGTCTGCAATTGATTGTCAAGGAGATCTGAAAAATGTAGGCCTTTGGATTTTACGTCAGGAGAGTGGACACTACATCTTCTGGGACAGTAGCAAAATGTCTGAGAGCATTCAAAGATTTTGTGCAGCCACACACCTTTTATTTTCACTACAGCTGGGGATGGAGTCTTGTGTAAAGTGTTTTATTTTATCTGGTAGATAGTTGTCCCTGTTGCTGTTTGTCCTACATGTAAGAAAGAAGGGAGACATAAAGGACCACAAGTAATTTCGTTAGCAGAAAAATTATTGATAGTATAGAGAGCTATTGATACATTCATTTAATTTCTACTGAACATCTACTCTGTAAGCATTGTGCTTAGAGCTCAAACAGAAACACGAATAACTGATATTTCTTAACCTTTCCAGGATAGTATTTTGTACCAATTGTAAAAAAGCTCTTCTATCTAAACTTTGAAATATTTTAGAGGGAATATTTCCCTAATTAAAAAAAAATTGTCTAAGTTATTTACTCTCACATTAAAAGACTTTAAATAAAATCCAGATTCCTCACTAAGCTCTGTGGTGCCCTGATGAGTACGGTCCCTAGTCATCTCTTCAATTTCAGTTTGTTTTCTTCTCTCCCTTCCCTATTACCTCCACGTATACTGACCTTTCAGTGTCTTGAACTTGCTAAGCTCTTTTCAACATTGAAGCTCTACATGTAACAATGCTTCCAATTGAAGCAACTTCCTCTTCTTTGGGTCTTAGCACAAACATAAGCTTTAGGAAAGGCCTTCTCTGATTACATTTTCCATAGTAGAATTCTCTGTCTTATTTTCTTCCACAGTACCCTGTTTGCTGTCTTATAAGCACTGATTAAGACTATAATTACTTTATTAAAAAGTCCCCTTATTTATCATCTGTCTCTATCTAAGAGCATAAGGTCAATGCAGGTAGGGTCTTTTTCATGACTTTTTTCCATGTTTTTTTAGTTCTGTGTGCTCACTCATAGCACGGTTCCTGGCATAAAATGCAGGCTCTATTTTTTTAAATAACTAAAAATTGGATAAATAATTAGTTATTTTATCTAAATTGGTGATAAAATTTTTAATGTACCTAACCACACTTCAAGGCAGAATAAATTGAGTATTAAATAAAAGGAAAGAAACACTTGCTATGGCAAATGGGGGAATGCTTGATAAATTAATCTTCACTGGATCAAAATGACTCAGCAGATATTTTATTCATGACTGCCAATAGTACCACAGTGGTTCGCAAGCTATTTTTTCTCCACATTACATCTTTTTGATCCTAATTGTGTGATTTGGCCTGGTAGTATGTTTACGTATAGATGTAGTTTTAAATTTTGTGGCAAATCCCAGTGAATTTAATTAAGCTAGAACTAATCTTGGATATATTCCAATTCCAGGACTCAATGATAAATGTGGTTATAGAAGGAATAAAATGACCACTGATCTTTGCCTCTGTTGGGAAGATGATATCCTCTTAAGGACTGATATAAATTTTTAAGGAGGTACATTGTTAGCTTTAAAGTATGACATAAATAAAAGCACAAGAATGTCTCTCAAAATCTCAAGTCAAATAGTCTGGCTATATCAACATGATACAATGAGAAGGGCTAAACAATTGAGTGGTATTTTTCTATTTTGAAGTTAGAAGGAAAGAAGTCACTCCAGAAAAATTTCCCAGGGAAATGGCTGAGTGCTATCTTCTTATGTTAACATAGGATTTGCTTGCCTTTTTGGTAAATTATCATAGCAAGGTAAATTTGTTTTTATGTGTGTACCATGGAATTCCTATTAAATAATCTACAGTGCAAATAAAAACAATCTTCTAAATAATCAGAAGACTCCGGGGAGAAAATGGACAGACAGCTGAATGTAACAAAATATATCCTCAAGTTATAATGTGGCTTTTTGTCCTCTGTTGTCATACTGGAGAATGAAGAATTCCAGGTCCCTATGAGTTAGTTAAAAAATCTTCCTTCAGCTTGTGAACAAGCCTCCACAAGGTAAGAGTAACAGTAAATAGCGGGAACCAGGCTTCACAGTTGTGTGAATTTCTTCATTATGTAAGAAAATAAACCGCTTTGAAATAAATCAAACTTAGATTCCAAACCTGGTTTTCTCACTTAAAAATATATGACCTTTGGGAAATTAATTAGATGTTCTGAGCCTCAGTATCTTCAACTGGGAAATGGGGATTACAGTTCTTGTTACCATAAATATTAAATGTGATACATTAAATTGTGAGTACATGATTGGAATCCACTGCAGGAGTTTTGAGCAGTGGAGTGATATAATCACAATCATATTTAAAAAGTGCTGCTTCAGGAGAGGAAATTATTGGAGGACTGAGTTTTAAATTGGAGAGACTTGGTAAGAGGAGACTGCAGTGGGCCAGGAAGGAAATAAGTATTGGGAAATGATCAAATTTATGATATATTGGAAAGCAGAGTCAACATGATTTGCTAAGGTCTGACTAAGTAATTTGAGAGCAATAAAAGAGTGAAGGATACTGTCAGATTTATTGTCTGAACAATAACATGAAGGTGGTACCATTTAATGAGATGAGGAACACCTATATTTATCATGGAAAATGAAAAATCTACTTCTATAAATACTAAATTGACAGACAATTGAAGATGTCCAAAATTGGAGAGGTAGCATATCCAAATTTGAAAACTAGGGGAGAGATAGGGGCTAGAGACTCCAAATTGAAGTGCTTCAGAATTTATTTGTCACAGAAAAGTAGAATACCCATCTAAAGACCCTAAGAAAGAGATCCTGATGAGGTTGGAGACAATCCAGGACAATGACCTTCCATTCATAATTTGATTACTCACTTTGAGTATGCAAATTATCTTAAATGAGTCTCAAGTATTACACATTTGTAACTTTACAAATGGTGCACCTTTTCATAGGATTCCCTTCTCATCTTCTCGTGTTCTTTCACTTTTCCTATAAAACTCAGCTAAAGCATTGCTTCCTCTGGGAAGCCTTGTCTGATTCCATTTGATTGATATATCCCTGCATTGTAATCATTAGCATCGTGTGAATAATTTTATAATGGCACTTATTACATTGACGTGGATTTTACTGATCCCTCATTATGCATCATCACCAAGGGTAGGGAACTATGTGTTATTCAACTTGGTAATCACGATGTGACACATTTGACGCAGATATTCTATACACATTCTTTTAATTGAATGAATAAATAAAAGATTAAAATTATAATGCATTTAAAAGTTTTCCCCCTTGTTTTGTAGGTAAACTGCTTCTAATATCTGAAGTCAGCACCTATAAAGACTAGATGGAACCGTGGAACATGTGACTTACGTTATCCTCTTGGGCCTCACACAGAATCCAAAGGAGCAGAGAGTCCTTTTTGCTATGTTTTTACTCTTTTACATTTTGACCATGGTGGGCAACATGCTCATTGTTCTGACTGTGGTGGTCAGTAAGACCCTGGACTCCCCCGTGTACTTTTTTCTAGCTAGTCTATCGTTAATGGATGTCCTTTATTCCTCTTCCATTTCCCCCAGATTGATTTCAGACTTGTTCTTTGAGGAAAATACTATATCCTTCAAGTCTTGTATGACCCAGCTCTTTACAGAGCATTTTTTTGGTGGATCAGAGATCTTTCTTCTGTTGGTGATGGCCTATGACTGCTATGCGGCCATCTGCAAGCCCTTGCATTATTTGGTTATCATGAGGCAGCGGGTGTGTGTTATGCTATTTGTAGCGTCCTGGGTTGGGGGTTTTCTGCAGTCAGTAAGGCAGCTTAGCACTATTTATGGGCTCCCATTCTGTGGTCCCAATGTCATTGATCACTTTATGTGTGACATGTACCCCTTATTGAAACTCATCTGTACTGACACCTATGTCATTGGCATCTTAGTGGCAGCCAATGGAGGACTGATCTGCACTATCGTGTTTCTGCTCTTACTCATCTCTTATGGTGTCATCTTGCACTCTCTAAAGAACTTTAGTCAGGAAGAGAGGTGGAAAGCCCTCCAGACCTGTGGTTCCCACATCACTGTGGTTGTCTTCTTCTTTGTTGCCTGTATTTTCATGTATGTAAGACCTGCAGAGACCTTTCCCATTGACAAATCATTGAGCGTGTTTTATACAGTCATAACCCCAATGCTGAACCCATTAATCTACACTCTGAGAAATTCAGAAATGACTAGTGCTATGAAGAAGCTCTGGAGAAAAAAAGTCATATCAACCAATAAGTAAGTGCATCATCTATCATGAAAAAATAATTTGACATTACGGCTATCTCCTTTGAGTGTGCAAGTCTTCATAAATCTGATGCCAACTTTCATTTTCTCCAAAGGATTTATGATAATTATAACTGCAGGATGAACTATATCTTTGTGCTCTTAATAAAAATTTCTCTGATAGAATGTAAGTTGTATAATATCTTGTTTATTACCACACCTAGAAAAGTGAAATGCATGTACAACAGGGAGTCAACAAATAATACATAATGAATTAGTCAATGAAATTTTTATCATTACACTAATTTTTCATTAATTTCTGCATGTCTTTGTGTTACTTTCTTTTTCCTTCTTAGCTTTGTTATTAGTCAGATGCTTGTCTTTTGTCTTCTTTTATTGTACTAGTTAGAATATCCAGTGATTTATAGAATATTTTCTTTATTCAATGTCATTGCATTATATATGAAATTTTTAGTGTAATGTTTTACCTTTTTAAATAACAATTTGAGGGGCCGGCCCCATGGAGTAGCGGTTAAGTGCGCACACTCAGCTGCTGACGCCCCGGGTTCAGATCCTGGGCGCGCACCAATGCACTGCGTGTCAGGCCATGCTGTGGCAGCGTCCCACATAAAGTGGAGGAAGATGGGCATGAATGCTAGCTCAGGGCCAGTCTTCCTCAGCAAAAAGAGGAGAATTGGCATGGTTGTTAGCTCAGGGCTGGTCTTCCTCACACACACACAAAAAATTGAAAGTGTAATAGATGATAATAAATTTTAAAAATAGAATCCATACTAGATGGTAATACTGTAGAATAAACTTCCTACTCATCCTTCACCAAATTCTCCCCGTTCTTCCAGATGCAATCACTGAACTCTGTAAGATTCTTCTTGCAAACAAAAGCATATTTTCATATACATGTTTGAGTTTATGTCTCTGTGTGTAAATTTGGAGTTTTACTACTCAGCCTCTTGAAGATCTTTCCATAGCAGTCTATATACATTGACGGCATTCTCAATTTCTTCATATTGCTTAATACTCCTTTATCAAGATACACTAAAATTAATGTATTTAGTTCTCTTCAGGTTTCTCTCAGTCATTTTCTATGACAAATTATTCTGCAGTGAAGTTCTTATGAAATTTTGTAAGTATGAGTTCCTAGAAGTGGGATTGTTGAGTCAACTGGTATATGTACTTAAAACACTGATGTTCAGAGTTATTGCCAAAATGCCATCCATGAGCTTGTACTGAACTACACTAGTGCCTTCAGGCTGTAAAATGCCTGTTTGACCACATTCTCAACAGTCAGTGCTTGATAAACATTTATAGTATTTGACAATCTGATTAAAGAAATTGTGTTTCACTTATATACTTTAATTGACATTCAATAAATATAATTGAATTTGAGCATCTATTCCCATGTTTAAAATGACCTGTATTGCTTTTTTATGAATTGTCTTTCAATGAATTTACCTATTTTATTTGATTGCTGATTTCCATACTGATTTTTATGATTTAATTATACACTAAGGAAATTATCTCTTTTACCATTGTATGTGTAATTATTATTTTGCAGCTCTTGATTTGTTTTGATGTTTTTATACTATGTAGAATATTTTTGGCTGTGTAGAAATATTTTTATGTTTACAAAATCAAATGTCTCAATATGTTCTTTGGGGTTTATGTCATTTAGACTTTCTCTATTTCAGTGTTATCAAAATATTCTTGCCACATTTTTTAACATATAATTTTTTTAATCTTTTTGTGGTTTTATATTTTATATTTAAATTTTTGTTCCATCTACGCTTTATTTGGATGTAAGGAGTTAAGATTACATTTTAAGTATTTTTCTCTATGGTCATTTTTATAGATGCATAATTATTCTCCCCACTGTTTTGATATGCCAACTTTGTATTCTGAAATACAGGGCTCCATTATCTTCCATTGATCTCTTTAATCCTGTGCCATTTAACACAGAATGTAATGGCATTTGATTTATAATACACTTTGACATCTGAGAAGTTTGGCACTCCTTCATTACTATTCCTTATCAGGACAATGTCTATTCTTGCATATTAATGTTCTAAAATTAAATTTCAATAAGTTAGTCTAGTAAAAACTAAATTTAGTTAATATTTTCAATAAGATTTGATTTAGAAAGAGTTTATATCTTTAGAGAATTGAGAATTCTTATCCACAAACTGAGTAGGTCTTTTCACTTAACAAATCTTTTTTTATCTTCATATAGATCTAGTATGTTTCTTTGTAAATTTAGTCACTTTGAGTTTCTTTTTTATTTGATTTTATTTGATCCTATCGTAAATAGGATCTTATCTTCTATTATATTTTCTGAGTATCTGTTTTTTCAATGTAGGAAATCTGTTTTTTTTTATTACTTTTTAATAACATATAATCTTCACAGTACATCATTTATCCTTTTTTAGTCTAAGTTCTGCCAGTTTTGGCAAATACATACAGTTTGTGTAACCACCGTCACAATTAATATACAGAGTGTTTCATCACAAAAAATACTTCCTCACGTACCTTTGTAGGCATCTTTTCCCCTCACCTCCAGATCCCGTCAAACACTGATCCATTTCTATCCCTATAGTTTTGTCTTTTCCAAAGTGTCATATATATTGAATCATACAGTATGTAGTCTTTGTTTCTCCCAGATTTATTGACGTATAATTGGCTAGTTAAAATTGTATATATTTAGTATGTACAATGTGATGGTTTGATATATATATATATATATATAGTGAAATGATTACCACAATCAAGCTAATTGACACATCCATCACCTCATATTATTACCATTTTTTTTGTAAGACCGTTTAAAATCTACTTTCCTATCAAATTTCAAGTATACAATACACTAGTATTAACTATAGCCACCATGCTGTGTATTAGAACCCCCAGGACTTATTTATCTTCCAACTGGAAGTTTTTACCCTTTCATCAATATCTCCCATTTCCCCCACCCTCCAGTCCCTAGCAATCAACATTCTAGTCTCTGCTTCTATGAGTTTGACTTTTTTAGATTCCACATATAAGTGAGATCTTATAGTATTTTTCTTTCTGTATCTGGTTTATTTCACTTGAGGTCCTCCAAATTCATCCATGTCCCAAAAGGCCGAATTTGCTTCATTTTTAATGCTGAATAATATTTCATTGTTTCATTCATTGGTCAAGAAATGGGGCACATATAAACTTAATGAACATTCAGGTTGTTTTCATATCTTGGCTGTTGTGAATAATGTTCAGTGAACATGGGATTGCAGACATTTCTTTGAGATACGGATATCAATTCCTTTGGATATATATCCAGAAGTGGGATTGCTGGATAATGTGGTAGTTCTATTTTTAATTGTTTTAGGTACTGTTTTCCGCAGTGCTTGCTCCAATTTACATTCCCACCAACAGTGTACAAGCGTTCCAAATTTTCTACATCCTTGCCAACATATCTCTTTCACAAGGGCATTAATTTCACTTGTGAAGGCTCAGCCCTCATGATCTAATCATCTCCCAGAGGCTTCACCTCCCAATATTGTCAATGGACATTAGGATTTCATCATATGAATTTGAGGTTACACAAACATTAAAACCATAGCAAGGGTTCAAATTTATTCTTTTGCACGTGGCTATCCAGTGTTCCCAACACAATGAGGAGACTTTCCTTTCCCCATAGTGTATTCTGGCCCCTTTTGAAAGACCAGTTGACTGTATTGCATAAGTTTATTTCTGAGCTTTCTGTTCTGTACCATTAGTCTGTGCATCTGATTTTATGCTGGTACTATACTGTTTTGATTACTATAGTTTTGTAATATTTTTAAATCAGAAAGTGTGATGTCTCCAGCTCTATTCTTCTTTCTCAAGATAGCTTTGGCTATTTGGGATCTTTTGTGGTTCCAAGGATTTTATGATTGATTTTTTCTATTTCTGTGAAAAATGTCATTGGAATTTTGATATAGACTGTTTTGCATGTGTAGATTGCTTTGGATGGTATGGGCATTTTAACAATATTTATTCTTTTAATCCATGAACATGGGATATCTTTCATTTGTTTGTGTCTTTAATTTCTTTCATCAATACTATATATATATATACATATTTTTTCTTTGTTATGGAAGATTGACCCTGAGCTAACATCTGTTGCCAATCTTCCTCTATTTGGTATGTGGGATGTTGCCACAGCATGGCTTAATGAGCAGTGTATAGCCCTGTGCCCAGGATCCAAACCCATGAACCCTGGGCTGCTGAAGCAGAGCATGTGGACTTAACCAGTACGCCACCGGACCGGCCCCAATGTTATATACCTTTCAGTGTACCACTGTTTCACCACCTTGGTTAAATTTATTCCTAAATATTTTATTGTTTTTGATGCTATTGTAAATGAGATTTTTCTTAATTTTGTTTTTGGATAGTTTGCTCTTAGTATATATAATATACTAATTTATTTATTTGTTGAGTTCATTGAGTTTGTTTATTAGTTCTAAGAGTTTTTGATGGAGTCTTTAGGGTTTTCTATATTTAAGACCATGTCCGGTATGTAATCTTTTAAATATGGCTTATTTCTCTTAATATAGACATTTGAGATTTATGCATACTATTGTGTTCATCAATAGTCCATTCTTTTTTATTGCTGAGTAGTATTCCCTTTTATAGATGTATCACAGTTTGTTTATCCCTTTCTCAATTAAGACATATTTTGATTTTTTCCAGATATTTGAATTTATAAATAAAACTACTATAAATATTCATGTATAGAATTTTGTGTGACTGTAAGTTCTCATTACACTTGGATAAATACCCAGGAGTGGGAGAGCTGGGTTTTATGGTAAGTGTATGTTTGATTTCATAAAATACTTTCAAACTGTTTGCCAAAGTATAGTATATTGTTTTCCTACTAGCAATAAATGATATTTTTAGGTTTTTTGCACCTTTGTCAGAACTTGGTATTGTCAAGTTTTTTGTTTTTTATTTTTTTATTTATTTTTATTTATTTATTTATTTATTTTTTTTGTGAGGAGATCAGCCCTGTGCTAACATCTGCCAATCCTCCTCTTTTTTTTTTTTTGCCGAGGAAGACGGCCCTGGGCTAACATCCGTGCCCATCCTCCTCCATTTTATATGGGACGCCGCCACAGCATGGCTTGCCAAAGCAGTGCGTCGGTGCGCGCCCAGGACCCGAACCAGCAAACCCCGGGCCGCCGCAGCGGAGCGCGCGCACCCAACCGCTTGCGCCACCGGGCCGGCCCCTGTCAAGTTTTTTATTTTAGCCATTCTGATAGGTCAGTAGTGATATCTTGTGATTTTAATTTGCATTTCCTGAATGAGTAATAGTGTTGAGCATTTTTCAAGAGCTTTTTTGCCATTCATGTATCTTCCTTGGTGAAAGTTCTGTTCAATTCTTTTGACTATTTTATACTAAGTTGTTCATTATTATTGAAAGTTGAGAGTACTTTATATATTCTGAAAAGAAGTTCTTTATCAGATATGTGATTTGCCAATATTTTCTCCCAGTCTGTGGCTTGTCTTTTCATTTTCTTTAAAATATCCTCTGAAGAACAGATTTTCTCAGTTTTAATGGAGTCCAATTTATCTTTTTTTTCTTTTGCATCACACTTTTATTGTCGCATCTAGGAAATTTTTGGCTAACCCAACATCACAAAGATTTTCTCTGATGTTCCCTTTTAGAAGTTTATATTTTATATTTTTATATATATAAATATATATATATATAAATATATAAATATTTTATTTCTATTTTTAGGTTTAACATTTAGCTCTATGAGCCATTTTGGGTTATAGTTTATTTATGGCTTGAGGTATTGATCAAAGTTCACTTTTTACAAATAGATGTTCAATTATTGCAGTACCATTTGTTGAAAAGACTATCATTTATACAATGAATTACCTCTACCACTTGTCATAAATCATCAAATGTTTAGGTCTATTTCTGGACTATTCTATTTCATTGATCTACAGGTGTAACCTTTCTCCAATATTACACTTCGTATTAAATCTAGAAAGCAGGTAGTGTGAGTCCTTTGACTTTGTTCTTTTCAAAGTTATTTTGGCTATTCAAGTTTTCTTGCCTTTCCATACAAATTTTTTAATCAGCTTGTCAATTTCTACCAAAAAAAAATTGTAGTGAGATTTTGTTTAGAATTGCATTGAATCTGTAGATCAATTTGAGGAAATTTGAATTTTAACAATAATGAGTCTTCCAGTTCATGACTATGGTACATGTCTCCACATATTTCATTTTCCTTTGATTTTTATCATCAGTATTTGTAGTTGCAGCAGACTACAGCACATATTTATAAGTTTTATAAGTTTATAAAATCTATAAAAGTTTATAAAATTTATGTTTCCTCTTTTCGCTCGAGGAAGATTGTCCCTGAGCTAACGTCTGTGCCAGTCTCCCTCTATTTTTGTATGTGGTCACCACCACAGCATGGCTTGATAAGCGGTGTGTAGGTCTGTGCCTGGGATCCAAACTTATAACCCCAGGACGCTAAAGCAGAGCATGCGAACTTAACCACTGTGCCACCAGGCCATCCCCTATATGATTAATTTCTGACCATATACCCTGTGACGTCACTAAACTCACTTATTCGTACTAGTAGCTGTATCTGTAGATTCTTTGAGATTTTTCTAGGTCTATAAGGATTTTGTCTGTGAATAAGAACATTTTGATTCCATCCTTTCCAATATGATGCATTTTATTTATTTTTCTTGCCTTATGGCTTCAGTTAGGACCTATATCTGGTGTTGAACATGAGTGATGAGAAAGGTCATCTTTTTCTTGTTCATGATCTTGGGATGAAAGCATTTGTGTTTTTGTGATTAAGCATGATGTTAGCTATAGGGTTTTGGAGATGCCTGATATCATATTGGGGGAGTTATCTTCTATTTTTAATCTGCCAAAGTTTTTTTATCATAACCAGAAGTTGAATTTTGTCTCAGTATTTTTTGCATCTCTTGAGATAACCATATGATTTTACTCTTTTAGTTTGTTGATATGGTGAATTACATACATTGATTTTCAAATATTGAATCAGCCTTGCATTCCCAGGATAAAGCCCATTTGGTCATCATGAATAATTTTGATTTGCTAGAATTTTGTTGAGTATTTTTACATCTGTGTTCATGTAAGAATTTGCCCTTTTCTTTTAAGCTCTTTGTTTAGTTTTGGAGTCAAGGTAACTCTGGCCTCCTAAACTGATTTGGGAAGTGTTTTATACTCTTCTATATTCTGGAAGAATTCCTATAGAATTGATATTATTTCTTCCTTAAGTATTTAGTAAAATTCATGAATGAGATGATCTACCTCTGGATTTTACTTTGTTAAAAGGATTTTTACTGTAAATTCAAGTTCTTTCATAGCAAAAGGGAGATTCATGTTGTCTTTTTCTTTTTGAGTGAGCTTTGGCAGCTTGTGTGCTGCAAAGATTTTTCCCTTTAAGTTGTCACGTTTACGAACATAGAGCTGTCCATCTTATTTCTGCATTATCCTTTTAATGTCTGCGGGTTTCTATTATGTCCTCTTTTTCATTCCTGATATTTGTAATTTCTATGTTTTCTCTTTTTATTTCTAGATCAGTCTGGCTGGAAGTTTATCAATTTTATTGATTTCTTTGAAGAATTGGCTCTTCATCTCATTTGCTTTTCTCTATTTTTTTCTGTTTTCAATTTCATTGATTTGTGTTCTTCAATATTTCTTTTGTTTTCCTTGCTTGGGTTTAATTTGTTCTTTTTTCTTCAGTTTTTTAGCTAAGTACTTAGATAATTGGTTTGAGATGTTCCTTCTTTTCTGATGCATGCATTTAACGCTGATTTACAACTAAGACCTGTGTAATGGTAACTTATGTCTGTTTTAGCTGCATCCCACAAATTTTGAAATGCTGCTTTTTTTATATTTAATTATTTTAAAATGTTTTTGAATTTCACTTTTGATTTCTTAATTGGCCTTGGTTTATTTATAAATTTGTGTTTAATTTCCAAATATTTGATGATTTTTCCTGATATTTTTCTGATTTCTAGTTCAATTTCATTAATATCCAAGAATATACTATGCATGATTTGAATCCTTTTACATTTGTTTTTTATGGCCCAGAACATAATTTTTCTTAGGGAATGTTCCATGTTCACTTGACAAGAATGTATATTCTGTTTGTCATTTAATTTCCAAATATTTGGGTGGTTTTATAGATGTTTTTGTTTCTGATTTTGAATTTAATTTCTTTTTTGCTAAGGAATAAAGAATTCTTAAAAATTCATCATTTTTTAAGCCCAATATGGTTTATCTTGGTGAATGGTGAATATTACATATGAACTTGGAGAAAATGTGTATTCTGTTGTTTTTGTTGTTAAGGTCAAATTGGTTAATAGTGTTATTCAGTGCCATTCATCTCCTTACTGATTATCTGTTGACATTTATATTGATTAATGGGACAAAGAAGTTGAATTCATCACTTACAATTGTGGATTTGTTTATTTTGCTTTTATTTCTATTATTTTCTGCTGGATGAATTTTGAATCTCTCATGTTAAGTGAACACACTTTTAAGGTTGTTATATGTTTTTGGTGAATTGACTCCTTTGTCATTATGGTATAGGCCTCTGTATTCCTATTAACATTTATTTTTCTGAAGTCTGCTTTTTCAAGATATGCCTGCTCACTTTTGATCAGTGTTTGCATGGTATATTGTTGTCCATTCCTTCACTTTGACATATCTATGTCTTTATATTTCAATTGATTTTTTTGTAGACAGCAAGCATATTAGGTCTTGCTTTCTATCCAACCTGAAAATGTTTGTCTTTTATTTACTGTGTTTAGACCATATATATATATATATATATATATATATATATATATATATATATATTTGTTTTTTGTGAGGAAGATCAGCCCTGAGCTAAGATCCAATGCCAATCGTCCTCTCTTTGCTCAGAAAGACTGGCCTGAACTAACATCCGTGCCCATCTTCCTCTACTTTATACGGGAAGCCACCACAGCATGGCTTGACAAGCGGTGCATCGGTGCACCCAGGATCCGAACTCCAGGCCGCCACAGTGGAGCGCATGCACTTAACCCCTGCGCCACCGGGCCAGCACCCTAGACCATAGGTATTTAATAGAATTATTGATTCCATTTTCTCAAAGTCGTCTCTTTACATTTGGTTGTTTATATCACCATACAAACACGATCCAGTCTTTGTATTTGTTTGTTATTCTCCTAGGTCACTTTTATTTTATAATATTCATCTCTCTCATTTTAATATAATTTAGTGATTTAATCTATTTTTTCATTCTCAAATGGTCCATTTAATGGGATACCAGGTCACTTGTCTTATAGGATATTCAAAAGTTTAAAATAGTTTGAGTTCAGATTCTAGTATCGTTTAAGTCATTCCTTACTTTTTGGTACTTTCTATGAGCTAATAGTAGCTATAACTAAAGGCTTGAACGGATTCAAGTTCAACTATTTTTTAGCAATAAGTCTTCACAGATGGTGCGATTACTTCCTTTTACATCATAGCAGAAGGTACATGTTGATGTTAAGTTTGAACTGTAGGTTCAGGTTGTCAGTCTTGTTTCTCCGTTATAAAGTTCTCCATTAACCTGAAGCCGATAGTTTCAATATCAACTGGTTATATTGCCTATATCTATTACATCATTAGGAGTTTTAAAATGGTGCCGTTGTGATTCTAGTATTTCTTCTTTTATTAACTGGATTTCTTATTTAAAAAAGGAGTTTCCCTCATACTTTACTCACTTCCCTGACAGAAAGTTCATACAGGAAAGAGAAAATGTATTCTTAATTATTTCACTTTATTTAACAAATTTCAGAGTAATGATTTGATGTCCTAGTGGCTTCCAGTAGTGACCAATGGGTTTAGTATCTCATGTATTGGATATAGTTTAATTCCTTGTACTCATTCATTTTACTGCACAATTGATTCACCTTAGCCTTGTGAGAACCCTTTCACATGTGTCCTCTGTCTTTTTGCCATGGCTACATTAGCATTTGAGAGCTTTCTTGTTTTCTTACACCACAAGATATCCAGCCTCATCTTTTACATTTTCTGCACTGTGCCTGGAATTAACCATTTTTCTAAAGAGTCCTGATTCTTTATAGTGATGAATCATTTCTAGAGATTACACCCTGAGTATTAGTTTTTGTATTGCTATTAGATTTTCTTATTTCTAGGCATTGTCAGTGAGTAGGGCTAAAATAAATATTATTAGAGAGAATTTAATATGTGACTTTCCATATTGATATTTTTATTTCACAGTTATTATTAACTTATTTGATTTACAATATGACAAATCTTAGTTCATTAATCTATTGCAATATTACTGATTTATTTTATCCTATAGTATACCTATATAATTTTAAAGTAACAATAATAATATTACTACTAAAATATAACTACTACTCAAAGCAGTTTAAGATTTCTTTGCAGTTCTTTTTGCCTACAGAATATATTCCAGTAGTGATTTACAATTAGAATATTGGGTTCAAAATTCACTTAAGATATCCATTTTTCTCTGTTGTTATGCCACCAACCTTATGTACGTTATATTTATTTGGTCATTTTTTTTTTTTTTTTTCAAATTTAGGACTTGCTTCTTTTTCGCTTTCTGTTTTTCCAGGTACGTAATTGTATCATTTGCACTATCTTCTGCCTTTCTTCCTTTCCAGGTTCTAATGCTTGTAATTTATTTCTCTTGTGGAGGTACACCCTTGGCTGCTACACCCAGTATAATATCAAATAATGCTGGTAGTAGCTGAAATTTCCTGCAATTTGTATTGTAGTGGGTTTTTAAGAATCAAGAATGGTGCTATTTTTCAAAATGCCTTTGCAGCCGTCATTGAGATGATTACATTATTTTCTCCTTAAATATATTAATGTGATTTGTATATATATTACAGTATTTTATTGCAATGGATCATACTTGCATTTGTGGAATAAACTTTGCTAGGTCAGTGTTATATATTTTTTTATATTGCTGGATTCTGTCAGAACTTTTTAAAATAATTTCTGCATGGATTTTCATAAGTTACAATACATACAGACATTCCATGTCTCTCTGTCACACTTAATGTTTTCTTTCATACTTAATGTTAGCACTTTTGACTAGCTAACACACTATTATTTTACTTAAAAATTTTGTGTATCATTTGTTCTCCCATTAGAATGTAAGCTCACTGTTGGATCCTTAGCACTTATGGTAGTGCTGGGCACAGTAAATAATTGAGTGAATGCCTTATAGAGAGAACAGGAGTTTTACTTTTTAAAATAATCTACTTCCTTAAACAATTTAAGTACCATTGGGATGATGTTTTCTTTCAAGGTTTGTGAGTAACAAGCATACCTAGCTTTTATTATATTTTTATTAGCATTTATTATTTATATATATATTTATATATTTTTTTTATTTTAAGTGGTATTTGCCCCCAAAATAGTCAACTGCCCTCCTGGACAGAATAAATAATGGCACATGCAGCTTGTTTATCCAGCACATGTTGTGAACACTGAATTCTTCCGACAGAAATGCTGGCCAGAGGAGAGGAGACTGGAGGCCTGGAACAGTCACAATGACGTCCTATTTCCTCACCTCACACAGTGTAGGCATACACATTTTGCTGGGAGTTTTGAGAATGCGTATCATATGATTCTGCTTTTTGGCTACGGTTCATACCTTTTCTTTACTACTAGTTCTGAAGAGGGTCAGAGGCATCCATAAACATTATTATCCTAATTGTATCTCACGTATTTCTGTTATGATATAAGCATAAAACTCACACAGAGAGGAGGATAATTCGGCTTTTAAAATTACCCTTAAATAAGAAAGACAGTTTTTAGTGTTTCACTATTAAGCATGTTACTGATTTGGGGTTTAAGATTTATACCTTTATTTTATAGTAAGGAAAATCATCTATTCTCATAACAATATATTTTTTCAGAAAGTGAGGTGGAATTAATTAAGCATGCTTAAGGACCTATAAATATGATCATATTTTTTCCTTGACCTATTTTCATGACATACTGATAAATTTTTAAATATTTAATTATCATTGTACTTGGAACGATAATTAAGGCCAAGATGGAGAAACAGGGACCAGATTTACCCTCCTGCCTAAAACAAGCAAGCAAACCAGGAAAAATACATGAAATATGGTTTTCAAGACACTAGATGTCAGAAACAATTGACAGTAATAGCTGAGAGACAGGAAACAACCAAGCTGAGCCCTAGAATTGTCCCAGCTTATCGCCTTTAAAAAGTTTCCATGTCGTGGTACAGAGAGGGACACCTGGGAAGATCCTGGCAGATTCCTTGAGTTGCGAAGATGCAGCTGAGAGTCTGGGGAGACCAAGACACCAAGGCAGCTAGAATCCTGAGGGTAAAATATTGAAGAGAATAGAGCTGGAGAGACAGAGATAGAGAGAGAGAGAAAACACTGGAGAACTGCAGAGGATCCCCCTCAACTATTCATCAGAGTGCTGCTGAGTGTGTGCATTTGAGGAAACTCTTGAGGCTGAGGGAAGATTTATTCAGCTGGATTAGAGAAGAGTGCCCAGTGCTCACACTGGGCCAGGAATAGTGTTTCTTCTCACCATCTGGAAAAGCTCATGGTTCACAGGGCAGGGTTTTGGGTTGAGTACTTGAGTACTTAGGAAGATCTTGCTTCAGTAGTGGATCACAATTAGCCCTAGACTGATCACTACTCCAGACCTGCCTAATAAACCATAACAGCAACAAAAACAACAAAAATCCAGAAAGAAAACATCCAAAACAAACTAAATATTGTATTCAGAGTTTTGTGTGTATGTTAATGTGAGATATTGATCTGATTATTTTTCTTGTGATGCCCTTGTTTCATTCTGGTGTAAGGGTTATGCTGGGTGCATGAAATGAGTTAGGAAGCGTTTCAGTTTCCTCTTGTCCCTGAAAGTGTTTATGTAATATTGGTACTATTTCTCGATTAATTGATATATAGAATTCATTGATAAAGCTATATGGCAATGGAATTTTGTTTGGGGAGGGGAAGGATTTTAAAGAATTAATTTAGGTAACATTTATTAGATTATTGCTGTTTTGAATTATTTTCCTGTATGTGTTTAGAAAGTTGTGTTTTTCATAGCAGTGGTCCATTTCCTCTTAGTTGGCAAGTATATTGCCATAAATTCATTTATAATATTCTTTTATTATCTTTTTAAGATCTGTGGAATCTGCAGTGATGACACTCTCTTCATTCTTGATTCTGATAATTTGTTTTTTCTCTTATTTTTCCTTAATCCATTTTACTAGGAACTTATCAATTTTATTAATCTTTCAAGGAATCGATTCCTGGGTTTATATATTTTCTCTACTTTTCACTTAATTTCTATTTCAATGATTTCCGTCTTCAATTTACTATTTCCATTCTACAATGTTCTCTAGGATTATTTTGTTTTTCCTTTTCCAGCTTCTTGATATGGAAGCTTAGTTCATTTCTTATAATATTTCTTGTTTTCTAATACTTGCATTTAAAGCTCTACATTGCTCTCTAAGCACTGCTTTAGCTGCATCCAGTAAACATATATAGATGTGTACATAATCTTTCACCTATCTTTCACCCATAACTTTCATATCTTTTATATACATATAGTATTATCTTTCTGTCAAAAATTTATTTTTAAAAATGATCATGTTTAATTTAGACTGTGTCGCTTAATTTGTAAATAATTGGGAAATGTTATATTATTCATAACAATTTCTAATTGAATTACGTTATTCTAAGATATATATTCTGTATGATTTAAGTCCTTTGAAACGCATCACGACTTTTTATGGCCTAGTGTATTGCCTATTTTGGTGAACGTTCCATGGGCACTTTGAGACAAATGGAAAAGTCCTACAACTGTGTTCTCTTTCCCCACTCCCATACGAACACAGATTCTATCCACTTGCCTGTCTGAAACTATGTGACAAACTTCATCTGCATTTGAAACGAGTTTTAAATGACTTGTTCTGAAATTCACATTCATCATCTTCTAGAAGTCAGTTCATCTGCAGTCAGATGTCATCTGCAAAGATATGGCTCAAACTTAAATAGGTTTGCCTGTTTTGAAGGTCATGATTATACAATAGAGTTTATACATATTTCACTTCTTCCCGGACTGGACTTTTCCCTTTTGGTGATTTGATCTCAAGCTGTTCTTTTACTATTTTCCCCTCAGAGGACATGGTTCAGTAAGTCCTCTTCTACATGGTGATTACACTGGTGGCGTCTCTGGAGATGCAGAGTCTACTTCAAAATTATGATTAGGGTCCCAGTGAATTTAATTAGAGAAGACCATCCTTGGAGATGCACCAACTGAATGACTGAATAATATGTGCCGTGGTTCAAATGTAAACAAAGTGTGTACAGGTCTTTGCCTTTACCTCAGAGAGGTTTGTCTGTATCAGTATTTACATGACTCGTTTTTCAGGAGTTGAAATGACGGATTCAGACCATAATAAAGTATGTATATAAAATTATTCTCCATCCTTCAAGCAACCCAAATTCAATGATGCTGTATGAAGACAGGCCAGTATAACTGATTGAGAATTGAAACGTTGTAAAGGCTATTTCGCTATTTCACTTTTGTTGGTATAAAACAGAAACTGCAAAATGGGGCCAGCCCCGTGGCTTAGTGGTTAAGTGCACACACTCCGCTACTGGCATCCTGGGTTTGGATCCCAGGCGCGCACTGACGCAGCACTTGTCCGGCCATGCTGAGGCAGTGTCCCACATACAGCAACTAGAGGGATGTGCAACTATGACATACAACTATCTGCTGGGGCTTTGGGGAGAAAATGGGAAAAAAAAGGAGGAGGATTGGCAATAGATGTTAGCTCAAGGCTGGTCTTGCTCAGCAAAAAGAGGAAGATTGGCATGGATGTTAGCTCAGGGCTGATCATCCTCACACACACACACACACACACACACACAAAAAGGTAATATTTTTCTGAAAAACTGAAATGAATCAGACTTCCTGAATGCATGGAAAGAGCTGGTTACATGGAAACAGGTCAAAGTCCAGTGACGGTGCATGTGTTATCTTGTTCTCTTTGCTCACAGAGATGGCAGCAGTGCATGAAGGACAAGGGAGAAGGCACTGTAACCTGGAACTTGGTTGGAATGACTGTCTCATTATGCAGGTAAACCAGGAAGTGTATTTATACATAAGATTCTGAACTAGGCTTTACATTTTCCAAGAGTGCATTGGCGGTGTGGGAATTCACAGTCTTTTAAAAGTTCTCCTATGTAATTCTGATAATCAGCAATATTAGGGATCCTTTGTGATTACTAAAATATGTGGGGATTGATTCAGTTCTGTAATACTCCTTTCCATATTTTCATATTATAAAGATTCAAAATAAATTCACCCCCTCAACATCAGTATTTTTCAAAAGTACTTTCAAGTGTAACTATTTAGGGACATTTTAACGGGCAGATATTTCTAAATCTCATGATAGTTTCCATTGATATGTTCTCTAAACATTGTTTGTTAATCTGTTAAAAATTAGAGGATGATGTAGCATGTTACTTCAGTTCCTATTTTTCTGTTCACAGGAGAGTTTCAGCATCCTATTATATGTTTGCTGGCCATTTGGATGTAGTCTTCATTCAATTGCTTGTTTATAGGATTTGCCGACTTTGCTGTTGGTTTGTATGTTAATTGCTTAGGGCTCTCTCTCTGTGTTGATGTTAATTCTGTATATGTCCTGTAAAATGTAAATATTTTCTCCAAACTACTTTTGTCTATTGATGTTATCATGGTATCTTTTCCTAAATTGTTAAAATTTTTTGAAATTGTCAAATATGTCTATTTCAGATTTCAATTATTAGTTAAGAAGATTATTCCACCCTTAGAACATAGAAAGCCATCTCCTTTATTAACTGGAAAGTAAATATAAGTTAAATTTTGCTTTAGTTTTTCATTAAACTTTTAATCTATTTTTATTTTATTTTTGTTTAAGGCATATTAGCTATATGTAGCTAGTTATGGCAACCTGTTTATTTAATAATGTGTCCTTTCTCCATATATGTCTCTAATTACTTGTCTCTCCATTAGTCTGCAAGATTACCGAGGTTAGGGACCATGTTTTAAGCAGCTTTGTTTTCTTATAATCTCTGAATGTCATGGAACATGATAAATCATAATGCCTATTTGTTGAATGAATAAATAAATTATCTTAAGATTTCAGGAAGTCACTAATAATAATCATATTTACAGGTAATTTTGTCCTGAACTCTGAAATGAGACATACAGAACCTATGGAACAAAGAAACAACGTGACTGAGTTTGTCCTCTTGGGGCTCACCCAGAGCCTCCAGGATCAGAAAATATTATTTGTTGTGTTTTTGCTCATATACATTGTGACAATGGTGGGCAACGTACTCATTGTCTTGACTGTGGTGGTCAGTCCAATCCTGGATGCCCCTATGTACTTCTTTCTTGGCTATTTATCATTTATGGATGCTGTTTATTCTACTACAGTCACCCCAAATATGATTATAGACTTACTCTATGAGAAGAAAACCATTTCCTTCCAAGCTTGCATGAGCCGGCTTTTTATAGGGCACTTATTTGGTGGTGCTGAGATTTTACTCCTGGTGGTCATGGCCTATGACCGCTACGTGGCCATCTGCAAACCTTTGCATTATTTGACAGTCATGAAGCAACGGGTATGCGTTCTCCTGCTTCTGCTGGCTTGGGTTGGAGGGTTTTTGCATGCTATAGTTAAACTCCTGTTGGTTTACAACCTGCCCTTCTGTGGCCCCAATGTCATTGACCACTTCATCTGTGACATGTACCCCTTATTAAAACTTGCCTGCACTGACACCTACATTATTGGTCTCACTGTCATTGTCAATGATGGGACAATCTGTGGAGTCATCTTCATTCTCTTACTCATCTCCTATGGGGTCATTCTGCGCTCCCTGAAGACTCTTAGTCAGAAAGGGAGGCACAAAGCCTTGTCCACCTGTGGCTCCCGCATCACTGTGGTGGTCCTCTTCTTTGTCCCCTGTATTTTTATGTATGTGAGACCTCCTTCTACCTTACCCATTGATAAACCCTTGACTGTGTTTTACACCATTATCACCCCTATGTTGAACCCCTTAATCTATACTCTGAGAAATGGAGAGATGAAAAATGCCATGAAAAAGCTCTGGACCAGAAAAGGAAAATGAGGCGGCAGAGAAATGTATCAACTGTTTTCAATGAAGAATTGCTCCTTCCAGGATAGTCATGTGTGATTATTTAACTGAGTACATTTCTCCTCAAGTTTAATAACTTGGGCATACAGCAACTAGAAAGATGTGCAGCTATGACATACAACTATCTACTGGGGCTTTGGGGGAAAAAAAGGAGGAAGATTGGCAATAGATGTTAGCTCAGAGCCGGTCTTCATCAGCAAAAAGAGGAGGATTAGCGTGGATGTTAGCTCAGGGCTGAGCTTCCTCACAAAAAAATAAAAATAAAGAATAACTTGGGCATGATGAAAAGTATTTATTATGTGAATACATCCCATGATCAAAATATATTTCTAAGATTTTCATCATTAACTAGTTCAAAATATATATATGAAGGTGAAACCCTCATGAATGGGATTAGTGTCCTTATAAAAGAGACCCCAGAGAGTTCACTTGACCCTTCTGCCCAGAACAGAGATGGCTGTCCATAAACTAGAAAGTGTGTCCTCACTGGACACAGAATCAGCCGGCACCTTGATCTGAGACTTCCAAGCCTTGAGAACTGCGACAAATAAATGTTTGGTGTTTAAGCTGCCCAGTCTAGGGTATTCTGTAACAGCAACCCAAATGGACTAAGATTGACATTTAGTTAATTTTCAAATTTGTCTAGTTATTTCAATTAATGAGATTAAAATCTTTATCCATTGCCTACGTTCATTGGTCTAGAAGCTATCTGAAGTCAGGGAAGGTTACTTAGCTGTCTTTGTGCTCTCTGTATCTTGCATTATGTCTGGGACGTAGAATCCACTCCATAAATTTTATTGTTAATTTTATCCTTGAATTCTTGTTCTGTTGGAGTGAGAATTTTTACTGATGAATTTTGATGAACTCTTTCTATGTTAAACATATATATTTGCTACACATATTAACCTTATGTTATTTATGCTGTAACTATGGGGATGTTTTATATAAAGATGTTATATTTTAATATTATTTTACTTTTTGATTTCTTCTATCACATCGCTCTTGGAAAATTCAATTTTCTTCAGTGATTTTATAAATTTTAACCTCTTGTATTTTTTTATTGATGTTTTAATAGTTTTTAACATTGTGAAATTTTGGGTTGTACATTTTTGTTTGTCCATCACCATATATATGTCTCCCTTCACCCCTTGTGCCCACCCGCCATCCCCATTGCCCCTGGTAACCACAATACAGTTTTCTCTGTCCATGTGTTGGTTTATATTCCACATATGAGTGAGATCATACAGTGTTTGTGTTTCTCCTTCTGGCTTACTTCACTTAACATAATACCCTCCAGGCCCATCCATGTTGTTGCAAATGGGACGATTTTGTCTTTTTTTATGGCTTAGTTAGTATTCCATTGTATATATATACCACATTTTCTTAATCCAATTGTCAGTCAAGGGACACTTATGTTGCGCGACTTCTTGGCTATGGTGAATAACGCTGCAATGAACATAGGGGTGCACAAGCCTCTTTGGATTGTTGATTTCAGGTTCGTTGGATGGATTCCCAGTAGTGGGATGACTGGGTCATAGGGCATCTCTATTTTTAATTCTTTGAGGAATCTCCATATCATTTTCCATAGAGGCTGCACCAGTTTGCATTCCCACCAGCTGTGTATGAGGGTTCCTGTTTCTCCACATCCTCTCCAACACTTGTTCTTTTTTGTCTTGGTGATTATAGCCATTCTAACGCGCGTGAGGTGATATCTTAGTGTTGTTTTGATTTGCATTTCCCTGATGATTAGTGATGTTGAACATCTTTTCATGTGCCTGTTGGCCATCTGTATATCTTCTTTGGAGAAGTGTCTGTTCATTTCCTCTGCCCATTTTTTGATCGGGTTGTTTGTTTTTTTGTTGTTCAGTTGTGTGAGTTCTTTATATATTATGGAGATCAACCCCTTGTCAGATGTATGTTTTGCAAATATTCTCTTCCAGCTGGTGAGTTGTCTGTTCATCTTGATTCTGGTTTCGTTTGTCTTACAGAAGCTCTTTAATCTGATAAAGTTAACTTCTTGTACTTTTTTAATAACTTTTTTAAAAACTTTATTTTTTAATCCATCTAGAATTTAATTTTGGTTGTGAATAGGAAATATCTAAGCCTATTTTCCACAAACAGGTAAAACAATCAGCCAACATTATTATTAATTTCAGCAATAATTTGAAGTTTTTCTATGTAATATGTCAAGTTTTATACGTTTGGAAGGTTTAATTTTGGAGCCATTTCTCCTCCTTTTCCTCCTCCACCTCCTTATCCTCATGTTCCTTCTGCTTCTGTGGTGTGTTCTCCTACCACTAACATACTATGTCAGTTGTTGAGGATTTTTAATGTGTGCTTGTACTTACTAGGGGTAGTTTCCCCTAATTACTCACCTTTTTCAAGAGTTTCTTACCATTCCTAAATAATGATTTTTCCTGATAAATTTTAGGGTCATTTTGTAAAGTTTTAAAGTTTCTCATAAAAATATTTATTTTTTCCCCCAAAGCCCCAGTAGATAGTTGTATGTCATAGTTGCACATCCTTCTAGTTGCTGTATGTGGGACGCGGCCTCAGCATGGCTGGAGAAGTGGTGCGTCGGTGCGCGCCCGGGATCCGAACCTGGGCCGCCAGCAGCAGAGCGCGCGCACTTAACCGCTAAGCCATGGGGCTGGCCCTATAGCTGTAAACTTCTTGCTAGAGCATTAGAGGCATGCCCCAATACACACATATAACCCCTCACAAAGGCTGGGAGACTGATTGGTTTAACATGTTTAAGGAAATCTCCATCCAATAACTGGCTACTAAGCTAAGTGAGCAAAGACTTGAGGGGAAACGCATGACAAAGAATGCAGGCAGTAAAATTAGCTCAGGAAAGCCAAAGAAAGTATAAGTTTGCAACAACGACAAAGAGGAACTACAAGAAATTCTGAGTGGTAGTTTTGGGGTAAATATGATTTCCAGAGTTGTCACAATATATTATTTAAATTTCCAGTTTTCATCAAAAAAAGCAAGACATGCAAAGAAACAGGAATGTATGGATCATATAAAGGAAAAAAATATTAGTACACTGCCCCTAAGGGAGCCTAGATTATGGACTTACTAGACAAAGACATTAAACTAGTTATTTTAAAATTATCAAAGAACTAAAAGAAACCATGTCTAAAGAGCTAAAGGAAAGAACTATAGAACTATGCCTCAGCAACTGAATGATTTATATCAAAAAACAGATGAAAAATGATAAAAAAGAACAAAAAGAAATTCTAGACTTAAAAGTAAAATAATTGAAATGAAAAATTCACTCAAGTGGCTCAATACTAGAACTGAGCAAGTGGACGAAACAATCAATGAAGTTGAAGATAGGTCATTGAGATTATTCAGTCTGAGGGCTGGAAAGAAAAAGAACAGAAGAATGAAAAGTCTCAGAGACCTGTGGGATAACCCCAAGCATAACAGCATATACATAATGAAAGTCCAAGAATAAAAGCATACAGAGATATTGATAAAAAGAATATTTGCAAAAATAATGACTAAAATTTCAAAATTTCATGAAAAACATTTATCTACACATCCAAGAAGTTCAACAAATGCCAAATGAGATAAACTTAAAGAGATAGACACCAAGATACATCATAATCAAACTGTGAAGGTCAAAGAAAAAGGGAACCTTGAAAACAACAAGAAGAAAACAATTCATTACCTAAACATTCTTCTCAATAAGATTCATAGCCAACATCTAGTCAAAAATCATGGAGGCCTGAAGGCAGTGGGATAACATATTCAATGTCCTAAAGAAAATAAAAAGCACTGACATTCCAGGATTTTATATCATGCGAAACCATCATTCAGAAATGAAGAAAATAAATATTCCCAGATAAACAAAAATTAAGAGAAGTAATTACTAGTAGACTGCCTTATAACAGGTACTGAATGAAAGGACACTAGAAAGTATCTGGAATCCACATCAATAAATAAAGAGCATTGGTAAAAATAACTAATGGGCAAACATAAAAGTCAATATAAATATATATTTTTGCTTTTAATTATTTTCTTATATGATTTAAAAAACAACAGCATAAACAATAAGTCAAAATCTATGTTAATGCCCTTATAATATATAAAGATGTACTTTGTATGATATTAACAGCACAAAGGAGGAGGAGAGGGAATGGAGCTATATAAAAGAAAACCTTTTTTTTTGAGATATGCTTCACATATTATAAAATTCAACATTTTAAAGTGCATAATCTAGTGGTTTTCAGTATGTTTACAAAGTCCTACAACTATCACTATCTAATTCCAGAAGATTTTCTTCATTCCAAAAAGAAACCCAGGGCAGAGGATTCTGGGAAGACGAGGGAGTGGGAAGAATCAGAAGTCTGTCTTTTCGTCTAGACAATAATTGCACAGGCAGAATCTGTCTGATGTAACTATTTTGGAACTCTGGAGTCTGTTGAAGGCTTACAGCTTTCAGGGGAAGGCTTGGATGGTAAATTGCAGTTAATTTCAACCCTTGACACAGTAGCGGCTATCCGTCCCCACGCTCCTCAGCCCTGTGGCAGGCAGCTGGGCGCGTGTTCTTGAAGCAGCTTGCGCACAGCTTGTGGGAGCCAGGATGGGAAACAATGACCTTACCCTCCAAATATCAGGATCTGTGCTCTGGTCACTGATTGCTCTTTCTGATCACCCAGGCGCAAAGAAGTGGTGGTCACTGTTTTGAACCTCTCCCCATTGTTGAAAGCTCCTCCTTCTCTGGTTAATGTCAGTTCCAGGGTGTTTTAAAGGGAGAGATGTCTCCCTGCCTTCATTTTTCTCTTTTTCCCTTTTAGGGGACAGATACCAAAGAACAGAATATTCAAAATCAGCCGCATATACCAGGGAAATTAGAAAGTCCCCATGCACACCCAGAGGAAGGAACAGGCTCAGAAAAGACCTGGGATGACTTAAGTTTACACCTCAAGCTGATCCTTGGCACAGAGACAACCTATAACAACAACAACAAAAAACAATAACAACAGCAACAAAATCAAAAAGAAGAACCAAAAGTCAGCAAACCAAAAGGAGATCCACAATTCAGCAAGCCTGGGGAAGAGGGGAGAATCTGATTTCCAGAGTTACCACATAGTTAGATTCAAATGTTTAGTTTTCAAAATAAATTGAAGCATACAAAGAAACAGGAAATTATGGCCCATTCAAAGGAAAAAATAAACTAACAGAAATTGTCCCTAAAAAGACCTGATGCCTAGATAAAAACTTGTAACACCACTGTCTTAAAGATGATCAAATAAATAAAGGAAGATGTGGCAAAAGTCAAGAAAAACGTGTATGAATAAAATGGAAATTTCAATAAAGAGATAGAAAACTTCTATATCAATAAACCTCAATCAAGAGAGAGTATATTTTTTAGAGCATGTGTATGTACAGAGATTCTGATTTAAGGACCTGCCACTGTTATATAAAAGGCATCTGAATATCAAGCTTCAAATATTTCTGGATTTATTTTTTTTTCTTATGTTATTTTATAATAAGTCTCTTTTAAATTATACATCCTAGTACTTGTTTCTACATTTCTTTTTAAGAAAGATTCTTTTCTTTTGGGCAAAATTTCTAAGTTGGACTTTTATATGTGGAAGTTATCTCATCTGAGTTGAATTGAAACTTTTACTAAATTCATAGTAATAATCTTGTGCCATTCTCATTAAGTCTGTCTGCCATACACAAAGACTTAATCTTTTTACTTCATGCCAGTGCCTTCTTGGATTTGAGGATTTCAAATATATGTTGACCAACTGAAAATAAATGATTCTTGTTCGTGCAACCTTATGTCTTTGCTATTAACAAGTGACTGGCTCTTTGCTGTTAGATTGCTATTTTTTCACTTAACTCTCCTAAGGTGATTGTCCAAGACACGCCTCTGAAAATATAGAATGCACTCGAAGGATCATGTGGAAGGCCTCAGTTCTCTAGAGCATGATTCCTCAGTGAATTTAATTTTGAACAAGCAGCCTGGGGGAGAAATGGTTTTAACAACTCGGTGAAGTGATTTGTTGTTCACTGTTGATTAAGTGCCCAGTCACATCTTCCCTTACCTGGGAGAAGATTTCTCCTTGGGTATTAATGCTACTATCAAGATGTAAAATAAAAGCTATTACCTTACTAGACCTGAACCACATTAAAACTGTCATGTGAATGCTTTAAAAAATAACCAAAACAAAACTCATTTCTTTGATTATCCAGCTCCCTGCATTATTGACTAAAAACGCTTTTAAAGATTTGTTCAATTAATTTGGTCATTTAAACACAATAATTAGGTTTTAAATTTGATTCATGATAAATATTCTCAATGACAGCTTTCAAATTTGGTGATTCATCCTCACATCAATAGTATATTCTTAAAGCCAACTCTGAATAATTCCATAATCCAAACCGTAAAATGTTTATGAAAGTTGACGATGGTCATGCTTTGTGCAGGTATAGAGACATCTGTGTGTGACAGAGCATTTCTAGCTGCAGTGACTATGTGTACCCTGATCTTTCTCTCGATACACAATGTGGTGGCAATCCTGACTTGTCTTCATTAGACTTAACCATCATCTTCCAGGACAAAAGATAGAATTTTAGAAGCTTGGATTTGGAACAAGAAACTGAAGAGGAAATAGAAAACCCAGGTAACATATTTGCAAACACTCTTCATTGCTATGAGAATGGGGCAAAACAGACTTAGCTGGAATGAACTATGTGTCTTTCTTAAGAAGTAAGTTTTGTCATTTTATCACAAGTGTTTTATGCCAGAAGCTCCTGGAATAAGATAGCACATGTATTTTCTCCATTTGATACAATATTATTGGAATAAGCACAATGGAAATAATTTTCTCCAATATTTTATATTACAGTTGTTTAAATGCATACTGAAATACAGAAAATGTAGAGTGGAACATAACATATAACAAAACATACAATATAACATGGCATATATATGGTCTTAACAATAACTTTTTTAGATTGATATATATAATTTAGAGAATCCAACAAATATTTATTTTGAATCTTAATATGTTGAAGATTATAGTAAGAATTACCATAGCTTTTTATAAATTGTTACCTTGTGTATGGTATCTTTAAATGTTCTGGTTCTATGTAGATGTATTTCTGTTGGTAATTTTTTTATTGTGGTAAAGTATGCGTAACACATTATTGTGTATCCACCATCACTATCCATCTCCAGGACTTTTTCATTGCCCCAAACTGAAACTGCACCCATTAAACAATAACTCCCCATTTCCTACTCCTCCTAACCCCTGGTAACCACTGTTGTACTTTCTGTGAACATGACTATTCTAGTTACCTCATAAAAGGAATCACAAAATATTTCCCTTTTGTGTCTGGCTTATTGCCCTTGAAACAATGTCTTCAAGGTTCATCTGTGTTGTAGCATGTATCAGAATATATTTCCTTTTGAAGGCTGAATAATTTATTTTACTGTATGTATATACCACAATTTGTTGACACATTCATCAATTGGTGGACACTTGGGTTTTTACCCCCTTTGGCTTTTGTGAATAATGCTGCTATGAATGTTGGTGTGCAAATATCTGTTAGAGTTTCTGCTTTCTTTTTTTTTATATAGACTAAAACTGATATTTAGATATGTAAATTAAAAGCCCCTTGTATATTACAGAGGGAAACTCAAAATCTACCATGTGGAAACCTGAGTTCAGAGAAGTTTTGTTACTTGTTAGACTCATTGAACTGTACTTATACCTTATTAGAAAGTGAATTTTGGTGTCTGTGGAAATAGAATTCATAAATTTTGTTAGAGACAAGGTCTACAGAATCTCTTATTTCTGAGGAAGATTGGCCCTGAGCTAACATGTGTTGCCACTCTTCCTCTTTTTTCTTCTTTTTCTCCTCAAAGCCCCCAGAGCATAGTTGTATATCCTAGTTGTAGGCCCTTCTAGCTCTTCTTTGTGGGGCGCTGCTTCAGCACGGCTTGACGAGTGGTGAGTAGGTCTGCACCCAGGATCCAGACCGGCAAACTCCAGGCCACCGAAGCAGAACATGCCAACTCAACTGCTACTCCACCCGGCTGGCCCCAATCTACAGAATCTTAAAGAAATTGCCAACATCTGTTTCTGCCTGTGGGTTAATGGCATAGAATTTTCTCACATTTTAGCAACTTAAAAATATTGTGAAAGAAACTGGACACATTGCGTTATGCAACCCAGTTCACCTCTCAATTTATAAAAAGGAGATCCCTTAGATTAATTTTAGCTTTAATGATGCATTTCAAAGACGAGAATGAGATATGGAGAAAGACAGACAAGGGAAATTCCACACAGTAATGTGAAGGGTAAAGAAGGGACAGCTTCCATAACGGTATGCAATAATGACCCAGTCACTCCATCCATCCCACAGGGAATGCTCCTTTGGATAATTAGGGAAGAGAGTGGACTTTGGGGAAATTCATGTACAACTGATTCTAGAGGTTTGACATTAAAGTAACATGGGGAGACAAATAATATCTTGAATTTATTTAGTGCTTATTATTTGTCAGACAATATTCAGAGAGCTTTATTTGTATTATTGTATTTAATCTTTAAAACCATCCTATGTGTCAGATGCTATCATAAGTCTCATTATACAGATGATGTTGAGTAGAATACCGAAGGTCACCCAGTTGGTAATTATAGATTCTGAAGCTCAAATTCCGAAGCAGAATTTAGACTTTGGATTCTCAAAAAGTATACTATGCAGGCATCCGGTCCCACTTGTGCAAAATTACAAAACAAAACTGACAAAGACTATATATGAGATGGGCAATCCACTCTCTCTGATTATTGTTTTTTTGTGTTTGTCCCTAAAGTCTGTTCAACCACATTCAGGTTTTAGAGGTAGCATTTTTCCATTACCGTGAAGAAATGGACTTGAAAAATATGATATTTCTTTAAAATTAATCTTTTTAAGAATATTTGATGGCGTTTATTAGGACCTCAAAATTTTTGCTACATCATTTTTATGATCACTGCTCAATCATCTAAAAAAGGCTATTGCTTATATGGGAAACAGGTTTTACTATACAGATAATTAAATAGAAACACCATTAGGCTTGGATTGTGATCATACGTTTCAAAAGGATCTGGACTAAAACTCAAAATTTCAGTCTATAATTTCTAATATCTTATTGATTGAAAATGTTTCCAAGTATTTTGCACCTTGCATACCATGTAAATGGTTTGTTTCTCTGCCCTATGCTGTTTAATTTGCCATTAATCTACTTAATTTATCTTATTTTAATTGTCATCGTGGGATACTTCACATTATCATGGATTTATGTTGTTTAAGCATTCGTTTATGATTTATTTATTCTCATTGAATGTGTGAAGAAATTTGAAGACTCTCACAAATATTTGAATCAGATATGTCTATTTTTAATAAGATACAATATTGATAAAGTATAGAATTTTGTACCATTCTGAGTCAAATTAATAGTTTTCAATAGTTTAGAGTAATAATTATGTTCATAAGAACATTTTCAATAGTCAAATATTTATTAATCACTAAAATGTATAACACACATTCGTAGCTTCTGGAGATACAATTATTAATAAGATATTTTTACTATCCTGACAGACCCACCAGATGATAGGTGAAAACACACTATCAAGAAGTAAGTGTTGTGAATACTCAACAGGTAAGTCAAGGGGTTAGATCCTCCTACTGGAAGGTATCTCTTGAATGCTCAGACTACTACTATAAATTGTGACTATTTTCCATTGTAAATGCAGATATAGATTCATAACTGTAAATGAAGCTATTTAATTCTGTATATATGCAGTGAACTGCCAGAAGTCCTGAAAGTGCAACTCCTTCTTTAGGCAGCTGGTCTCATCTACTGATTCACATTTGATTTTCTCATTTTCATGCTTTCTTGAAGTATAAGATTCTGAAAGGCAAGTCCTAATACAGATGTGGAGTTATCCTTCAGGCCACCTCATGATGGACAGCTCGGGAAATCTGAAATTTCCTCTACTCCTAACTCATTCAAACCCCCCAAAGCAAACAGTTTACCAATTTCAAAGCATGTTTCATTCAGCTTATTGCTTTTGCTGGTTTCTGCCTTTTCTCTGTTATCTCTTATTTTGGTGTCATCTACACTTATATTCTCTCTCTGATGTTTGAGTACAAATTTGCCTAAAAGCACAAAGGATAGAATAGTCTCTTGCTCTTCACAAATGATCATTTACAAATGTGGACACTGAAATAGAGCATATTTAATATAATTCTGCCAATATCAAGTTGCACACCTTACATGTAAAATTGGCTGGATCATTCCCAAAAGGCCTGACAAGTGATTTATTTTCCTCAAGTGAAAATGAATATCTTGTATTCAACACAGACTCAGATAACTAGAACTAATAATATAAACAAGATAACTAGTCTCGTATATTGATTATTAATAATCCGTCTTCAACACATTGTAATTCACCCTGATTAACATACCAGCAAAAGTGTTATCGTGTCACTTAGGATAAAAGTTTCAATGACAAGAATTCAGAAACACACATCTGGAAAGATCATAGCATTTCAGATAAGAATATAAGTTGGGATGTGATTTTTCCCAAGATGACTGAGAAAAACCAAGTAATACTTCTGGATTTTTAGTATAGAATTCTTTCTACTGCACCATGATTCTGCCTAAAATCTTTATTTTGGCATTCCAAATTGAGCTAAGGATAGCAATAATTAATTCCAAGCAATTTTGAAAAGTAGGAGAAATGTCTATGTAGCACCCAAACCATTCATTTTGATTTGTATTATCCATTTTTTCCTCCAATAACCTAGGTTGTAATGAATGTAAATTTAGTTTGTGTGTGTGTGTGTTTGTATCTTCAAACAAGACATTGCTTTCATTGGACTTTCTTGGCTGGGGAGAAATTAATACATTTATCTCTGCTCAGTTGCTTTCTCATGAGTTGATATTCAGTTTAATGAAATAAAATTCAATGAGCATACAACGAGCACTCACAATGTGACTGTTTTTTTTTTTTATTGTGTGGGTGACTTATTCTTCAAGTCTTGGTGCTCATAGTAAAGCAACTCAGAAAGGCAGTTATTTAAACATCGGCCTATAATTGCATGTTCCATGCAGTAGTTATTACTTTATATAAATATATAAATAAAGTTATAAGAGATGAGGTTGTTTTCATGGAGGATCTCTGAAGTCCAAAAAACATTCAAGAATAAAAGAAATCATATATAATGTCAAAAATGCCATCTTTACGAGAGATATTCTGGACAAAGTAGCTTTCTTGTTGTTCGGTAGATCATCTCACAGACATGCCCACTCACGTATACCTTCCAGTTAGAGTACTGAAGTCTAATCATTGTAGTTGAAGCATGAAATTTGTGAAAAGGAATGGAGTAATTGTGGGAGGAGATTTCAAACTCTTATTTTCTAAAGAGTTACTCTGTGTGAGGCCCTGTGGAGCAAACATTGTTGAGTAAAGCGTCACATTTTTTATATAAAGCTTGCGATCCCCTCAAATTCATTATCGCCCCTTTTCTTTGCAGCCTCTGACACCTGAGTTCAACACTTTCAGAAGATCACATGGAAAATAGGAACAATGTGACTGAGTTTGTCCTCCTGGGGCTCACACAGAGCCCTGAGGGGCAAAAAGTTCTATTTGTCACATTCTTACTCATCTACATTGTGACGATAATGGGCAATCTGCTCATCATGGTGACCATCTTGGCCAGCCGGTCACTGGGTGCCCCAATGTACTTTTTTCTGGCTTACTTATCATTTATTGATACTGTTTATTCTACTGCCATTGCTCCCAAAATGATTGTAGACTTGCTTTATAAGAAAAAGACCATTTCCTTCCAGGCTTGCATGACTCAAGTCTTCGTAGATCATTTATTTGCTGGTGCTGAAGTCCTTCTTCTGGTGGTGATGGCCTATGACCGATATGTAGCCATCTGTAAACCTCTTCATTATTTGATCATCATGAATAGGCGGGTATGTGTTGTCATGCTGCTGGTGACCTGGACTGGAGGCCTTCTGCACTCATTGGTTCAATATCTCTTTATTTATCAGCTCCCTTTCTGTGGCCCCAATGTCATTGACAATTTCGTGTGTGATATGTACCCCTTATTGAAGCTTGCTTGCACCAATACCTACCTCATTGGGCTTTCTATGATAGCTAATGGAGGGGCAATTTGCACTGTCATCTTCTTCATTCTCCTAGTTTCCTATGGGGTCATATTATACTCCCTTAAGAGTCATGGTTTGGAAGGGAAACGCAAAGCTTTCTACACCTGTGCATCCCATATGACTGTGGTCATTTTATTCTTTGTTCCCTGTATCTTCCTGTATGCAAGGCCCAATTCTACTTTTCCCATTGATAAATCCATGACTGTGGTTTTAACTTTCATAACTCCCATGTTGAACCCCTTAATCTACACTCTGAGAAATGCAGAAATGAAAAATGCCATGAGAAAACTGTGGACCAAAAATGTGACTTTAGTTGGAGGAGGGCTGTATCCCTCATGCAGAACATAATATTCATTCTTTCACAGAAGCATGGACTATTTTCACTATCAGCGATTATATTTAAAATCATTTCCTTTAGGCTGTTTTGTTTATTTATTCTGAAACAGGCATATAAATTAATCTTATCTAAGTGGAATATGTTATAGACCTTAAATGGCAAGAAATAGTATAGGTTTAATCTCTTATATAGGTAACCATATTATGTTAAGAATCTTTAGTGGGCAGCAAGTTTTTGGTTTTATTTCAGGTTCTTGTTTGTGGGGTATGCTACCTCCCTGGTACATAAAAAATGTGACCTAATGGAACTTGTTCCCTTTTCTTCAAAGAGAGTAAAATTTTAAAATTAAAAATTCAGGTGCTAAAAAATGTTAACTAGCTGTAATAGCAAATGTCTTAGTCAAATTCATTAATTTAAAATTTCACAGCACATCTTCATAGCTGAGGACAAATCCATGAGAAATGAACTTGGTTAATTTTATACTGTGATGGTAGCATGTAGTTGATTTTGTATATTCTGATCCAGTTTTGGACAGAAAAATTAAATTGTTCAACCTCATTTTGTACATCTGGATCAATAGTCCTCCTCTAATAGTTGAAATACATATTTAAGTCATTCATATCACAGTAGAGCCCCGGAGTCTGCCTACATTCAATTAACTCTCTGGGTATGCTTTTTTTTTTTTAAAGATTTTATTTATTTATTTTTTCCCCCCAAAGCCCCAGTAGATAGTCGTATGTCATAGCTGCATATCCTTCTAGTTGCTGCATGTGGGACGCAGCCTCAGCATGGCCAGAGAAGCAGTGCCTTGGTGAGCGCCCGGGATCCGAACCCGGGCTGCCAGCAGCGGAGCGCGCACTTAACCACTAAGCCACGGGGCCGGCCCTGGGTATGCTTTTTTTAATGAAATGGATGTTTAACATTTTGGAACAGATTATTTTGTTTGACGTAATGAATGCCTTTCTGATTTTCTGTAAACTACATGTTGTTGACCTTAGTGATAAATAAAAGGTGTCTTCTCTCTGTATAATTGCTCTATAGCAGTTTTGGGGATCAAATACCGTTTTAGAAACATCATATTTTTAAGGCTCTGGCATTACATGTTCTTTGTGAGACTTCAACTCTCGACATAGACACTAAGGCAGGAAATAGGCCTTCATCCTTTCTCAATTTGTAATTGCATGTATTTAGTATATGGCAATGTTAATGCCTCCACTTATTTGATACATACGGAATAGATGCCAGCCATTAAGTTTCACTTATTTTTCAGTGAAGGAGATAAAAAGTGCTCCAGATGTTTTAATCAGGAAGAAATCCAGTACAGTGAATTAAGTACTTCATAGTGCTCGGGACTGGAGGAGCTGACGTCTGGAAGCTGGAGTGAACACGGTTGGGATCAAGGATTCACACCTGAGCTGTGATGCAGCAATGAGGAGGCTGGCCTCAGAGTGAAAGATCGCTGCACGCACTTCTCAAAGTCTTCACGCCCTGAGTTTGCAAAGATAATGTCCCTTAAGCGTTTTAGTTTTTCTTTTCACATTTACATCTTTAACTCACATAGGATATAAATTTTCAGGTATGGTCTGAGGTAGAAATACATTTTCCTTTCCTATTATAAAGATAGATCATTTTTCCCAGCACATTTATAGAATAACCATTCTGTTTCCCAGTACCCTGTAATCCCACTGCTTTCATATATAAAATCTGTATTTCTATGATTCTATTTCTTAGCTTTCTATTTTGTTCAATTATTGTAGCTATCCTTGAGTCAATACTATATTGCTGCAGTGTTTCAAATACTACTGCAGTATAAAAAGCCCCAAAATTTAGTGACTTAAAATATCAGCGTTCACTTTATTATTTCAGATGGTTTTAGTGGGTCAGAATTTGATCAGTTCAGCTGCCTAATTCTGACTCATCTTCCCATGAAGTTGCAGTCAAAAATTGTCTGAGACTGAAGTCATCTAGGCTTGAAAGGCTTGAACAGTGGGGCATGGAATAGCTGGTACTCCTTGCGATCATAAGGGTTTAGCTCTAATTCGATAGAATTTGTGTCCTTATAAGAAGAGAAGGGACACCAGGGCTCTCTCTCTTGTGTGCACAGAGGAAAGGCCATGTGAGGACAGAGTGAGAAGGCGGCCATCTGCAAGCTAGGAAGAGGGGCCTCACCAGACACCAACCCTGCTGTCCTCTTGATCTTGGACTTCCAGCCTCTATAACTGTGAGAAAATAAATGTCTGTTGGTTAAGGTACCCAGTCTGTGGTATTTTCTTTGGCAGCCCAAGCCAAGTAATATGATGATGATGATAAAAAATAATCTGGTTTTGGTGAACAGAGCCCTGAATTGAATCACCAGGTTCAATTGAGAAAAATCATGGTTTTTCATCCAATCACCAGATGGGAATAATTTCCAAATCCAGAGCTTTTTGAATGAAGGAGTCATTTGTCAGGTATCCTTGAATAAGAACTCTCTGACATCACCACAAATAGGTGGTATAAATCTTCATCATAACCTTTCTCTGAGGGATCTGAGACCACTTACCAGGGTAACTGCACACGGAGCAAAGAGAAATACTCAAATCTTTCTGGAGATTACTGGAAATAGATTCTAAGCTAATGCTTATTTCTGGGTGGCAGAATGCCACTATGGTCCACTAGTCAGAAAGCCAACTGAAAGTGAAGGAATATTGGCCCAAAGCTATCACAGTGGGCCAGTTCTACCTATATAGTTAGACTAAAAGTATTCCATAGGAGGCATAAATTTCCATAGTGGGTCCCTGATCACTGGATTAAAGTTATCTTGGCATGAAGGACTGTGTAGAAGTATTTGGAACTAATCTTTCTTTCCAAAATAGTAAGCAGAAAGCAGCGCCATATCCTTGTGTACCAGAAAGATCTTATAGATGCAGGGAGTGAGTCTTATCACATTTCCACTTAATTTACTTGTTTGGCTTGGGAATAAAATGGAGAGACAGGCCAAATCTGTGTGGAAAATGGAAGCTTAAAAAAATTCTGTAGCATTAATCTTTGTTTTATGATTCGCCTTCACATGAGAAAATCCTATAGGAGAGCGTCAAAGGCTACAGTTCCTTATGACCTTTAAGCGTCTTCACTTCCCAAGGCAGGTCTCACTTGGAAAACTGTGAGGTTCATTGGAGAAATTATACAGATCAATTTGGCAAACGAAACAATGTCTTTTCTTTGCATTACTGTGTAACAAGTGAGAATTCTGCTATTCCATCTAGGGAAATGATAAACAGGTTAGGATTTAGGAAACCTAAATTCTTATCCTGAATCTGTCACCATCTGAATGTGCAATTTTGGGAATGTTTCTTTTCTTCCCTGGGTCTCAGTTTCTTCATATGAAAAGCAAATAGAGTGAATTAGATACTCTCCAATAATCCAGTCAATTCTCAATGCCTAAGATTTTTTAATTTGTTGATCTATGTATAGATAAAATTATGGCCTCCATATACTTGAATTCTCAGAATATTCTCATTACAATATAAATTGAAATCTAAGATGATTATTCTGCTTAAATTGAAACATGGCTCAACACTTTCCAGAGACTTCTGATTTTAGAGATCAGAGAACACTGTGGAACTGAAAGAAAGAAACTGGCTTTTAGTTCTACCGCTTACTAGTTACACCATCCTGGACAAGTGGAAGTCTAAGCCTCAGCTTGTCTATGAACTGGGAAAAGTGTATTCATCTCACAGCATTATTCGAGATTAAATAGGAAAGAGAATTGCAAATAGTAAGTGCTCAATATCTGATGCTTCCTTTTAATAGCAAATTTAGGGCAGATTAGAAATGAACAGGCATAGTATTATGTTATTAACTGACTTAATGAAGTAAATAAATAAGTAATAATAATTCTAAATTCTCCTGAGATGGAAGATGGGAAATTCTCAGAGGAAGAAGTTGACATATTTCAAATTCCCAAGTGTTTTGTGAATCCATTTTTGAATGCCCCACAAGGTAGGATGAGAAAATGTCTTTTTAAAGCCTTTGTTGAAAGATGGATATTAAAGAAGGAGCATGCTAACCATCTTTGTAAGTTTTTATGTAGGAGGTAAGGTGGGGCCAATGTCAAGATCAAGACTTGAGGCCAGGCAGACTTGAATCATATCTTCTAGTCTGCTCCTCACTAACTGTATGTCCTGGGGTACAAGGTTTAAGCTCTACTCATCTGAATTTTCATGTCTGTAAAATAGGAGGAACCTTCCAACCACATATAACTCTTTTTAAAATATATTAAATGAGATAATTTATGTAAATTATTTTGCACATTGCCTAGCATATATGAAATAGTCAATATTAGTTTTTGATCATTAGTTATAGTAATAATGGTTAACTTTCCCACAGAACTCTATAATTTACAAAATAATTCACATCTCTTAAGATGAAAGTGAGCTTAATTTCCTTAATTATCCTGAGATAATTTTAATATTTCTGACACCACAAAAATGGAAATAGAGGTGAGAAAGAGCTATTGGAACATTCACAAGTGTACTAAAATTTCTTTCAAAAGTGTCTTTTCTAAAATTAGAATAGTAGATAATCATCAAATAAAAATATAACATACAGAGAAGAAAAAAAAGAGAAAAATGTTAGTTTCAGCATTACAATAAACCTAGAAAATGATAGTTTTGCCCTATTTACTTTCTGTATTTTTTCATGCAGACATTTATGCAATTGTGCCTATATTATTCCAAAAAATGTATAACATTTAAAAATGTAGTAAATCAGTCAAGCTAAAAGATTTTGGAGAAATGTTTCTTTAATTTGTGAAGGCAAAAAGGGATGCCTTATCTAAATGTGCTGAAATGACTTATAGCCTTTGTACTAATAGACTGTTCAGTAGGCCTTTTCTTTCTTGAGTCACAAGGAGTTTGGTTCTTAATGAAAGAGAGCATTGCTGGGAGAGGTGCTCTTGGTTGTTCCACATGTGTTATTGTATGAGAGAGGTTAGTGAAACACCATGGTTATTGGTGGAAGATGTGGTTTCTGGTATCACTTTTGAAAACAATCAAACCTAAGGACGTCCCTCTCTCCAAGAATTGAGATGATCTTACTTGATAAAATATAGGAAATAATTGGAGCCTCATCACTTCCAAATTTTTAATCCCTTTGCACAAGAAATTGCAGTCATTTGCTTTCTGAAGTGATGGGAAACTCAGGTTGTTCTTTCAAGATTAGGCATTTGGAATTCTAGTCCCTACTTTAAGTGTTCACTTAGTCTTCAGTGTAAAATGTTAAAGTGCCTATCTTAGCACGCTAGTCACAAGGACGTGATCCAGTGCTGAATCATCCTGGGCATCTGCATTTGGTTATACGGCCTCTCGACAGGACTTGAGTACATGTCTCTGACTCTTTTAATGTTTTTCTCTCCTTTTCGTTAGAATGTACATTGTACATATAACAGACCAGCAGCTCTTTGAGAGCAGGGCCGTGTCTTGTATCCTTCCTTGTAGAAATATTCCAGCACCTTACATGTATTAGGGCTTAATAAATGGTTATTGAATTAGCATGCGAATCAATGAAAGTTTGGACAGTAAGAAATTGAATCAATGGATGAATGAACGAATAATGGGTTCTGAAAAATAAAGGAGTGTTTTTCGTAAAAGGAACAAGTGGTTTTTATCTGGTTGTGATAATACTGCAATCATATCTTATTTGATAACTTCTCTATTAATTCTCCAGAATATTTAGATGATATCACTGCAAGTGAAAGCCAGACACCAAAGCAACTCTGTTTTCAAGAGAGGAAACATTGAATTTTTAAACTGGGGATTCTCTCTCTTTGGCTCACACAGAATCACACAGAAAAAAATTGTTATCTTGCCTTTTCTAATCAATGGTGATATTGCCTTTTAATATATCTTTATTTTTCAGCTTGGGGGCTGAAAAAAAGAGGCTAGTTAGATTCCTAGCTATATAGTCATCTTAGTTTCTATATTACTATACGCGTCACTGATGGGCATGTATAGGATCTTCACATTTCCCGGCCCTCTTGGTAGCTATGCCTCTACTAGAGGCGTCTCAGATTATTCTCACCAGGCTTTCTCCAGAAGGTACTGAAGCGATGTTTTCTAGGGCTCTAAGGGGAGAAATATTATTTACTTGTCGAGTATACATTGTTATAGGTTAAGTAACTCTAGGAAAACAAAATCTAGAGGTATGAGAAGGGGAGGGATAGAGTGAACAAGTAGAGATCTTTTTGTAGAGGAGGGAGGGTGCTGAGCAAAAAAATAGAAAAAATGGGTTTGAAGCAGAGAGTATCAGTGAATGACAACACTTGTAAGTAAATCTATTTCTTTATGTTAGAATATTACACTTGACATTCATATTAAAACTGTAATCATGTGTGACAAACAGTGTCTCTATCTGTCTAATACCACAATTAGCTAATAATTCTGATGCATGTATAATGTATGTGTGTGTGTGTGTGTGTGTGTGTGTGTGTTAAATAGCTTACAAATAGTCATGTTAGTTAAGAAGAAAAAAGACTCATGCTGGGTGTTTAAAAACCATGCAGGTAAATGATAGACATGTTCTCATTCTTTTTAATATTCATTGCTTTGGATGGCATAGATAGAACCTTATAGGAAAAACACTATAATATTAATAATCATAGTCAAATGTCATCCATTTTCACAGTCAGTAATGATAACCTACTCTTCCAAAAATATTCAAAAAGAATTAAAATAGCTGATACTGCCAGCTACTTACTTTGTATCTACTTTATGCCAGTTACTAAGCTACTAGCCCTCTCACTCTCAGACACTCTTTGAGCCAATTGTCTTCATTTTACAGTCAACGGTCAAGATTTCAAAAGTTAAATACGTTTTATAGAATTTTTGTGCTCTTTATTTCAACATAAGGCAAGGATTGCAGCCTACTCTACTGATTTACACTGAACAGCTTCCTTACCCTCTCCAAGTCTTAGTTATTTCACCTGTTAAATAAGGATGATACAATGTCTGACTCAATGTTGATATAAAGATTAAATGTGTCTGGCACTTGATAAACATTCAAGCAAATATTGACCATGTTAGTTGTGAAATCTAGATGTGAAATTGCCTCAGTAAATGAAAGCACTGTCTTCAGATGATGTTGTCCTAAACTTTGGTGTACTTTTTACTCTTTTATCTCTTTACCTCCATGTCAAGTCCATTGGCAAATTCTATTGGCTCCACCTTCCTAGTACATCCACCTCTACTACCATCCTGGTGCAAACCTCCATTACTTTTCAGGTAGATGGTTACAATAACCTCCTGATTAGTCTGCCTGCTTCTACGCTTGCTCCTTTATAACATATTCTCCACAGAGTAGCCAGAATAATCCACTTGACATTTAAGTCAGAACACACCATTCTTCTGTGAAAAACCTTCCAATGGCTTTACTTGTCACTTAGAATAAAATCATCTCTCTTGCAATGCTCTACCAGGCTCTACAAGATCTACCATCAACTAGTCCTTGTTCTTTCCACTCCAGCTACACTGGCCTCCTTTGTCCAATTATACCAGCCATGCTCCCTCCTCGGGGACTTTTCACTTGCTCATCCTTCTATCTGGAACTTTCTTTCCTTAGATATCTTTGTGGCTCCTTCCTCACTTCCTTCGAGTTTGGCTTATGCATTCCCTTCTCAAAGAAGCCGTCACCAACTACCTTATAGAAAATAATCCTTCTTCCCAGACTTGATGTATCCTTCACCCTGCTTTATTGTTCTCATAGCAGAGATTACAGTTTGACACACTATATAATTCCTTTTTTATTTGTTATTTTCTGTCTCACCTATTAGAATGTAAGCTCCCTGAAGTAAACACTTTATCTTTTTTTTTAATTTTCTTTTTTTATTTGTACTTCTATATCTCCATTTCTTAGACCACTGAGCACATAGTAGATAATAAATATTTGAAAATGAACTTATAAATGAATGACTAAATAGAGCTTAAAACTGTACTCCATTACATAATCCTTCCCCTACACACATATACACACTGGCACACACACTTACACACACACACTATGGCCATATTGACGTAATTCGTTCAACAGCCTGGTTTCATTTTGATTGATCAGGATACTCATATTAGCAAAATCTGGGTGGCAGTGGAATTGGGAGGTTAATGAAAATGCTTTCTAACAACATACTTTATTTCCATTTGATTTCAAAGCAAGTTTTAAAGGAGATTTTTAATAAATTGATAAATAGAAAAAAGTCTCAAACAAAATAAAACAGAAAACCCATGGTGAAATAATACACAGTGTAAGAATATCTGGATTTTTATAAGTCTTTTAGTTTCTCTCTCTAAAATATAATGATCTCTTTTCTAATATGCAAAGGGAAAAGAATTTTTTAAAAAGTAAAATCATGACTCTCATACAAATCTAAAGTGAACACGACAAATATTTTTTTAGCCCATTAATTAAGGAGGGAACTAATAAGATATTATAATTAGTCTAAAGGATAATTCAACCTACCACACTTACATTGTTCAATCAGGGACGCGTAATTAATTTAGAAATAAATGCAAAACTGGTTGTATCTGTAATGGTCAGAGAAACCAATTGAATTTCTACCAGACAACATATGCATTCCTATGGTCAAGGATTATTTGAGTTATCAGTTTTATACAACTGAGAGAGCTGTAAAATAGTTTAAAGGTAGTGAAAGGTACAAAGCCTATAGAATCGTAAAACCCCCAATAGAGTGCTATAGATAATGTACAGATTTTCATTAAAGACAGCCAATATCTTTATGTTACTTTTCAAAGTTCTATGCAATATTTTTTCCTGACAAATTTAAGTTTATTTAGTAGCCAAACATCAAAAGAGGTACAGATGCTTTTTAAATAAAATAAACTTATGCAAGGGGAAAACTATTTTCTCATTTATTTTTATTTATTTACAAAGGAAAAAAATACGAACTTTCTGCATGCATAGGAGTCTTGAAACAGCATACTTAACAAGAGAGACTAAAAAGAGTGTAATTATGATTACTTATCAAGGTATGGAGAGGGTTAAGGGAAGCTAATAGGGGATAATAATGCACCCCAGTGCCAATAACAGTAGAGAGCCATTCCCACAACTGGGGCTGAGAGAGAAGGAGAGAGAGTGGTCACAGGAAGCCAGAGGGTCCTCCTGGAAGAGTGCAGCCTCAGTTAACGGCGCCCAGTCTTTGACAGACCACAGAAGGGAACCAGGACAATAAACACCCTGACATTCTTTTCTTCTCGTCGGCCCTCTAACATTCAGCTGGTACTACCTGTTGGCCAGAAGGTAAGGGGAGCCGACTAGGGATGGCAGCTGCTCAAGGTGGAGAGAGTGAGAGCAGATCTGAAGGGGTGAAAGGAGCACACGTAGTTCACATTCCAACAGATTGTCAGTTTTTTTCTAAGTAAGAGAGTGAACACTTTTTTCGGATTTAGCTGGAAAAAAGAAAACACAGAGGAAATAAGTAAGGAGTCATTCAATTTATTTATTCACTTCATATGTGTTGAACAAATAAGTCAGTCAGATACTGAACCAAGTGCTGGGGATAAAGAGGTGAACAAGACAGACACAGCCCTATTTTTCTGTGACTTATTTAAAGGACTTTGAAATGGAAGAGGGGGGTGAATTAGACTTAACCTGTGTATCAACAGCGTGCAAAACCACAGCCAATAGTTGTAGAGTTTTGTTTTCTTTTTTTTTTTTATATATATTTAAGGAAGAGTTTTTAACATTTATTACTGCCTGAGAAGCAGTCCGGTTTATTGTATGGTGAGCTCCCTGTGCCTGGATGTCCTCTAGCAAAGGCCCAGTGACAACTTGTCAGAAGGTGTTGAAGAAGGATTTCAGCATCCTTGTAAGAAACTGAATTAGGCAGCTTCAAAAGTCCACTCTTTTTATAAAGTAAAAATAAAGTAACATGTTTCTTCTCCTCTGGCACACCATGAAAGAAAATTGCTTATGTTATTGAAATGCTTTGGATTTATCTGAAAACCCAAAATATAAAGTTCGCATCATCTTGCTGTTGAAAATATTGTCTTGACAGGTTAATTCCCTACTTCTGAATTCATCATCAGCATTGAAATGAAAGAAGACAGGATGAATGTGACTGAATTCATTCTAATGGGACTTACACCGAATCCTCAGAATCAGAGAATCCTAGTTTTGGTTTTACTTATCACCTACACTGTCACTGTCCTGGGCAACCTGCTTATTGTGGTTACTGGAATCTGCAGCCAGACTTTGGACTCCCCAGTGTATTTCCTCCTTGCCTTCTTGTCTTTGAGAGATGTATGCTATTCCTCTCCCATAATCCCTAAAATGCCAGCTGATTTGCTCTTGGATTCAAAATGTCTCTTTCCATGGCTGCATGACACAGCTCTTTATTGAACATTTCTTAGGCGTTTCAGAGCTTGTCCTTCTTGTGGTCATGGCCTACGACCACTACATGGCCATCTGTTGACCTCCGCACTATGTGACCACTGTCGGGGGAAGAGGAAGAATCTCCCTCTGCCCTTTCCCTTAAGGTTCTTATGGCTGGCCAAATAATTAACAAGACAGGTTAGCAGGAGAAAATAATACCAAGTTTAATAACATGTATACATGGGAGAAAGCAGGGACACTGCGTTTCTCAACACAATAGCAGAAATTCTCGTCTTAAATACCATGTTCAGCCAATGACAAAGGAGGATTTTAGGGGTGGGGGAGTCAGTTACAGGAGATTACCACTAAAGCACAGTAAACAAGAGGAAGATTATTATGCAGATTTAAGGCCTCACCTTCCACATTGATAAGCCTCTAGAAATGAGGCCATCCCCCCTTCTTCCCAAAACAGAGAGGGAGATACCTTTACAAATGGAGATTTCCCTTATAAATGTAAATAATTGTCTGGCAACTCTCGCAGGGCCATCTGGAGAATGTGGCCACAGAGACAGAATTTCTGATAAGATGGGGTTGTTGGTGCCTTTTCTATTGTAACCTCTATCCTACATTATCTTTACAGCCATCATGATAGATCTGTTCCAGGAAGGAGCCACCATGTCAAATTCTTTAGGCAGTTAGTAGGGGAGGTCAAATGTCCCTCAGAGAAAACAATCAAGGTAAAGAGATAGATTTCAGGATGGCCAAATCTTGATCTCCCACACCACATAGTGATCACATGAGCCACCAAATATGCTGCCTCCTGGTGGCGGTGTGTTGGGCAGTGGGTTTTTTCCACTCTATTGTACAGATTCTAGTTACTTTCAGGCTTCCATTCTGCAGCCCCAACATTATGGATCACTTCATGTGTGACATTTTCCCCCTGATACAACTTGCCTATACTGACACTTTCCTGGTTGGTTCCTTGGTTGCTGCCAATGGTGGGTAATTCCTGTGATCACATTTGTAATGCTATTTGTACCCTATGTGATCATCCAGTGCTCCTTGAGGACTCACAGCTCTGCTGGGAGGAAAAAGGCTCTCTCTACCTGTGGCTCCCACATCACGCTTATCTTGTTCTTCATGCCCTATACTTTTATGTACCTGTGACCAGCAGCTACCTTTCCCATGGATAAGGCCATAGCAGTATTCTATCCTCTTGTTACTCCCATGTTAAACCCTGTTATCTACACACTAAGGAATGCAGAGGTAAAAAATGCCATTTTTAGAAAGTAAGTAAACGGAAATACAATTTCAGACAATAACTGATACTGACCCAAGAAGATTTTTTTCAACCGTGATTTCTGCATTTTTATGTTTTATTACTTTAAAGCCCTTCCCATACCTCTCACTTGACACTTACAGCACCTTTGCAAAGTAGGTACTATTATGATTATTCCTATTTTACAGATGAAAGAAAATGAAGTTCAAGAAATTTAAATAACCAGCCTAATGTCAGAGACAAAGCTAGTATTCAGGTCTATGTTCTTCTAAATCCAAATTTGATGCTCTTTCCACCATTTCAAACGTTATCAGAAAAAAGGCAGCATTTATATCAAAACCTCTTGTTTTGCAGCAAATTGAAACACTTTCTTTTCTAATTACAGAGTTGTATAATGTGCCTGTATACATAAACAGTTGGTATTCAGAAAGCTGTTTTGTTTACTGCTACCTGGGACAGTGTGGAATATAATTAAGAAAAAGATACTTGCCAATACCCTCTCGGCACACACTCGATATACCTAATGCTAAAAATTATATTAGGTTTCTCATTCTGTTGAGTAAAAATTGTCAGTGATTATAAAAATTAATTGTATTTAAACCAATGAGAACTTTTTAAAGTGTTCTCAGAGAGTCACCACAATCTTGTAAAATTGAAATTTAGTGTTCTTATTTTACAGAAAAAATAAAGGATCAGAATGGTTAAATAACTAGGTCATAGAAGATGTAAGTCAGTCTTGAACTCAAATATTCTTACTCTACATCAAATGACCTTTGCTTTATACAGAATTCCTTGGGGCTAGTATTTGGTTAAGGCTTGGCAAGTAAAAATATTTTTTGTGGGGCCGGCCCATGGCTTAGCGGTTAAGTGTGCACACTCCACTACTGGTGGCCCAGGTTCAGATCCCAGGCGCGCACTGACACACCGCTTGTCCGGCCATGCTGAGGCAGCGTCCCACATACGGCAACTAGAAGGATGTGCCACTATGACATACAACTACCTACTGGGGCTTTGGGGAGAAAAAGGGAAAAAAGGAGGGGGATTAGTAATAGATGTTAGCTCAGGGCGGGTCTTCCTCAGCAAAAAGAGGAGGATTGGCATGGATGTTAGCTCAGGGCTGATCTTCCTCACAAAAAAAAAAAAAAAATTGATTATATGCCACAGGAAGTGACAATTTGTTAGATTAAAGATCATTAGTGGCAATTAAATGAAAGTATTTTTCAAGAGCATATGGTAAAAATATCTGAAAAATAATTTTCCATTAAAAAGTTGGCTTTATACTTAGTTTCTTGAATCTGGAATCTTCTTTGAAACTGCTTTAGAAGATCATTTATAAGGGATATTAAAAAAAAAAAACAGAAATCATTACTCCATAGTTGACCAAAGAAAGTATTTCTTAGCTAAACAACTGACCTAACTTATAAAACATTGTTGTGAATTAATTTTGTCTTTTTTCAAAAATTAAGTTTGTTAACAATCTACAAATGCATATGCATGTCATAGATGGGTTTATAGCTTCTTCCTTTGACAGAAAGATCCAGCCTCCCGTCTCATGAGTATCTGAGTTTTACTGAAGAAATCAATGGACTCCATGATGTAACAATATTTAACAAACATAACCTGATTGTGGAAACGTGATGGAGAGTAAGAACACCAGTTTCAGGAGCAGGAGGCATGGGTTTTATTTCTCACTGTGCCATCGTCTCATTCCATGACCTTAAACAGCTTTTCCCATTTCTACAATTAGTTTACTTTGGTAATTTAGAAGGTGTTTCTGAGTTCTGTGATTCTGTCCATGTCAATATTTTCATTACCATAAATATTGTTATATTTCTTCTACTTCAGTTAGAAGAAGTAAAAATTGGAAGAGTTATGAGACATTATGTGTCTATAGGTTAGCAATTGACCCTAGCCCATCTCCTCAAACTTAAGAGAAGTCCTTCTGGGATGAAAGGGTCTTTGGATTGGACTACGACAATATGAGCTCTACTGTGGAGAGCTTTGTTACTTTGAGAACATATTCCTCTACCTATTTAAATGCATGAAGTTGCCTATGAGAAAAACACTTTGGCAGGTACCCGGTTTTTGTGAAATTAGTCCTGAACCTATCAAACATCAAACCATACCTCAACTAGTTTCTGACCGACTGGGATATGATCCATATATAATTTCTAGTGCTTTCATTCTGGTTTACCCTTTCAGTTTGAAAAATCTGTGTCGCTCTCTCTCCAGGGTTTCAAACCACTCTATCTTTAGATTTGTATTCTGGAAACAGATTTTCCTGGAATAGCTCCAGGAATTATCTTTTGAAAAATTACCTTTGTGGTTTAGGTAATCACTCACTGATTTAGACCTAACTCCTCTGTCCTTGCTAATCTAGGCCTTGGGGAACTAGAGTAGACAGGTTTATGGGTCCTAGGCAATCTTTCTACCCATCACTGTAGCTGTATTGTTTTCATCATTATCATGTTAATCTAATTCCACAATTGGCACAAGAAACAACTACTTTGAAGCAGTACTGTAAACTTTACCTGGTGTGAAGCGGCAATATTATAATAGGGTTTGTAACTAACACTTACTGTACATCTGAAAACAATATTTAAAAATTATGATCAACATGAATGGTAGATCGATTAAAAAAACAAAATATTATAATGAAAAATTTTAAAGCCGGATAGTTACTCACCTAAATGTTTGATTTATACAATATCAAATATACAGACTACATATTGAGTTTGTTACCAAATATACAAATTCAGAAGTGGTTGACTTTTTTTTTCTCTTGTCATGGTGTTTTGTCTTCATGTAGACTTAAGGAAGGAGTTAAAAATTAAAGATGAATGCTATAAAAGTTCTCTTCTGAAATTCACTTAAGTTAGGTGAAATAATTGGATGTTCACAAGATCTGCTAATGGTGGTGAAATACCCTTGAGGTCTAATTAGCCACAGCTAAGAAACTTCACAGAATTTACCTACAAAGAGGTTATGTGTTAGCACTTATGAAGCTCAAGAGAAAGGCCTTATCCAAAGGTGCCATTTATAAATCAACAAAGACACTTATCGTAGCTGAGCTAGTTGGCATTTTTAACCTTACAACTATACTACTTTCTTGGTGAACTAACAGCTGCCTGGGGCCCTCGCCGTGGAGCTATGTCAGACAAGTTCATAGGTGAGGGTATTTTTTTTTTCCCCAGGAAATAATATAATTATAGAATCGCAGGTTTAAATGGATCTTACAAATCACATAATCACTCCTAACCCCCACAATTCTGAGTTTTAAATCTCTTCTTCAGCATGTCAAGCATCAAGAATGATAGAATCAGTTACAATACTACAAATTTAGAAGTAAAAATATTTTGGGGTCTTTTTTTATTATTAATGTATATTTAAATTAGAATCATATTATCAATTCAAATTGCATTCCAATTTTTCCCCACTTAATATTACAGCATAAGAATTTTGTTGTGATATTGCACAATTTTTAAAAACATCTCTGTTAAAAATGACACATTATTCAAAGAGGTGTACTATAATTTACTTATCCATTTCTCTAATGTTGGATACTCCACGTAGTTTCTAATTTTTCACAGCTCTTAATAATTGTATTCAACATGCTTGTACATAATGATTTTTCTCTTTTAAAAATATTTTGTTTTCGGGTTTATGTCTAGAAAGATTATTGTGGAGTCAAGGAAAAAGACAAAAGTCATTTCTGTTTCTCCATGGTTATTTCTAAATCACTTTTATTAATTACGTCTCATTCTTACTTTATGTGACTGCGCTCTTCTGATCTGCTAACAGTCCACCTCAGAACAAGGGAATGCAGTGAGGCTGTGCACTTTGTGCTCACACATGTGTAAGATCCTCATTCTGGATACTTAAAAAACAAAGCTCTTTATCCATTATCTTTGAAAAGAAAAGAAACTTATTTTTCAGAGTACATTTTATTATAGCAATGTTTTCTCTTTTCTTTCCTTTGGAAAATTTGTGTCCCCAAATTTCCTCATTCTATTAGCGATGTAACATCCTGTAACCAGGAATGATGGAGGACGGATATTAGGGGTGAGGAAGACCTGAGAGTGCATATGGCAGAAACATAAAGGAGTGAGGATCTCATGGACGGAGGAGCTGCTGCTGTTTGGTAATAAAATGTTGCGGTGGATTAATAAGGCATTTAACAGGGATACTTTTTATGACTTTATATGGACAAACATACATTAATGTACATAGTAAATGTCCAATAAATGCTTATAGACTGAGTGAACAAGTAATAGGTACTTATAGTAAGTAGTAGATTTTATACATATTTTTGTGTGTATACATGTATAGTACTTTATCTTATCTAGTAGACTATTTCTTTCTATTTTCTACATTAAATTTATATATATATATATATATATAGACTTTTTTTTTTTTTTTTGGTGAGGAAGATTGGCCCTGAGCTAACATCTGTTCCAATATTCCTCTACTTTGAGTGCAGGTTGCCACCACAACATAGCTTGATGAGTGGTGTAGGTCCATGCCCAGGATCCAAACCCTGAGCCACTGAAGGGGAGCACACTGAACTTAACCATTATGTCGCCAGGCTTGCCCTAAATTTCTACTTTTGAAATTTGAAAATAAGGGTTTCTTTTGCTGGTGAGATCTTCATGTATTGAATAAGTATCCAAGAGTTTTCTTTGTTGTTGTTTTGTTTTTTTAATCCCAGTATACCAAAGCTGTAAATAACTGAATATGGCTATGTTAAATTGTATGCGGAACAGAATTTTGAAGAACAAAAAAATATTAATTAAAAAATCACAATAATTATCTTGAAAGTAAAATGACCTAGTAACGTACTCTTTCCTAGAGGCAATTAATATTTTCATCCTTACCTGACAAATTATGTCAGAAACTATTAAACTGGAATGCAGCTTCATTCAAAAGTTGACTTACATTTCTCCTAAAGTAGAGTAATGATAGACGGAGTGGGAGGATGAGAGCCCTTGAATGCCTGGGTTTACGGGCTGGGGAAGCATGTGTATTTTCACACATGAAGAAGTGGCAATTCACTAAGCATTTCTTCATCACCCAATAGGTGCCAGACACTGCAGACTTTATGCCAGACACTGTGGTAGGCACAGCGAGGAAACACACATGAATGGCTTATGTGTTATGGTAGGTACCAGGGAGGGTGCATCACCAATAACTTACACATTTCCCTAATCTGTCTGCTGCTTACGACAGATGTTTATTGACCATGTCTTCTTTCCACAGTGAGACGTGTGGGTTCAAATGTGAATTCTTCTGGAAGAGAGAATAACTCTTACCTTACAAAATACATCTGAGAGTTACAATTTATAAGCTGAGAGACACAGAGGAGGACTGAGAAGCACGGGGCACTGACATGACTAAGCAAAGTCACAGAGTTGGAACCAGAGTAAGAATCCAGATCTCATGTATATAGCCCAGTATTTTCTCATTAAATTACACATCAAATGTTACCCTATAGATGATTTATAGGTGACAGACACTAGATATCTGAAGAGATGGAAGACATCATGGAGGAAATAAGAAGTATCGAAATAACTACTGAGGCAAGGAGTGCCGAGGACATGCTCCACAGTGACAGTGACAGTGCCCACTCTATCTCTGTGCTATCAAATGCAGACTACAATCCTTTCCTGATTAATAGGTATCTTTCTTTTTCCCTTTGTAGATAATTTAGGCCCTGGGAAGGTGTTATTTCCTAAATGGATCACCTCACATCTCCCAACAATGTGACTGAATTTATTCTCTTGGGACTCACGCAGAATCCACACTTGCAGAAAATACTCTTCATTGTCTTTTTGTTCATTTTCCTGTTTACCATGTTGGCCAATTTGCTCATTGTCATTACCATCTCCCTCAGCCCCACACTTTCGGCTCCCATGTACTTCTTTCTTACTTACTTGTCCTTCATGGATGTCTCCTACACCTCTGTCATCACCCCCAAAATGATCATCGACCTGATGTACCAGAGGAGAACCATCTCCTTGGGTGGCTGCCTGACCCAGATCTTTGTGGAGCATTTCCTGGGAGGATCAGAGATCATCCTCCTCATTGTCATGGCCTATGATCGCTATGTGGCCATCTGCAAGCCCCTGCACTACAGGACCATCATGCGACAGGGGCTCTGCCGCCTCCTGGTGTTTGTGGCCTGGATCGGGGGAATACTGCACGCCACTGTGCAGATTCTTTTCGTGGTCCACTTGTCCTTCTGTGGCCCCAATATCATTGACCACTTCATGTGTGACTTCTTCCCACTGCTGAAACTTGCCTGCAGGGACTCCTACAGGCTCGGAATGGTGGTGGCAGCCAACAGTGGAGCTATGTGCTTGCTCATTTTTTCCATGCTACTCATCTCCTACATAGTCATCCTGAGCTCCCTGAAATCCCATGGCTCCAAAGCACGACGCAAAGCCCTCTCTACATGTGGCTCCCACTTTACTGTAGTTGTGCTCTATTTTGTGCCTTGTGTATTCACCTATGTGCGTCCTGTGGCCACCTACCCTGTGGACAAGTCGGTGACAGTGTTCTTTACAATCCTCACTCCCATGTTTAATCCTATCATTTACACAGTGAGAAACACGGAGGTGAAAAATGCCCTGAGGAGTTTGTTGAAGAGGAGAGTAACTTAGGCTGTGCATAATGCCAAGAAATTGATGATATATATAAATAATGTGGATTATATGTGTTGTATACTGTGAAAGAAAATGAACAAATTTTGCAGATCACTGACAGAAAAAAAATCCCAGATACTAACATTTATTGAGTACTTAATAATAGCTAGGCTCTTTGACATGTACTTTTGATAGCTTTTAATGTGCTTTACCAAGGCTTCAATGTTCGTGTGCACAGATTCAGGCTACGCAATGGAAAGAACAACTATAAATCCCTAGTTTGATGATTCTAGAGTATATTTTTCTCCAGAGTCCCACTGCTGCTTTACTAAATTTTTCATGCATATGTTACTTGGATGAAATTGGCTTTTTCATAGAACCTTGATCTCAGAACTTCTTTTATTTTTGCTTTGCCTGTGGTAAAGCAAAAAAGAAGATAGAAATTCTTAGATAGATATATGCGGAAGGAACAGTTGGGGAGTGAAAGATTCACTACTCATTCGTTTTTTTTGCCATTATGAATTTACCAAAAGCAAAAAGAGAGACACTCAAAAAAGGAAGAAAGAATAATTTATAGCCTATCTCTAATTTTTTTTCTTGGCACAAAAAATAAGCCAGGGCTGGCTCCATGGCTTAGCAGTTAAGTGCGCGAGCTCCGCTACTGGCGGCCCGGGGTTCAGATCCCTGGTGCACACCGACGCACCACTTGTCCAGCCATGCTGAGGCCGCGTCCCACATACAGCAACTAGAAGGATGTGCGACTATGGCATACAACTATCTACTGGAGCTTTGGGGGGAAAAAAAGGAGGAGGATTGACAGTAGATGTTAGCGCAGAGCCAGTCTTCCTCAGCAAAAAAAAAGAGGGGGATTAGCATGGATGTTAGCTCAGGGCTGATGTTCCTCACAAAAAAAAAAAGCCAGAAAATTTTAAATTACTCTGAATTTGGTCTTATTTTCTTAATATCATTATGGCACACAGTTTTTGTTGAGCATAAAAGATGTTTTTTCTTTTTCCTTACTAAGACTTGAGGAGCCATTTGAAGCAACAAGGGTAAACATTCTTTTATTTAATCTCAACATAAAGGTATATAGTTATGTTCCAAAGCTATTGCTCTGTAGGTGTGATACATATATTTACATTAGATGAACACTTAATTATCTATCAGGCATATTCACTTCAGTTAGGTGATTTATCACATACTAAATTGGTAGTTTCAATATTACTATCCCCATTTTACAGAGAAATTGATGTCAAGAGAAGTTTACTAATTTACTTGCCTCAAGTCACGTACCTAAGAGTTTCAGCTACAAAATTTGAATCCATGTTTTTCAGATCTCAGTCCTACTTTCTTTGAAATAAAAGAAAGTTGCCCATGGTATGTTTATATCTTTAGATAAGAAACTTTTCTGCAGTCTTAATGATTCACCTTGTCCTTCAAGAAAAATGGTGTCAAATTTGTTGTAGCCTTGTCTCACTTGTGGCAATATACCTAAGCAGTAACGCTCCTCTGTGTACATGGAAAATTTCAGATCTTTCTACATTACTACATAACACTTTATAAATCAAAGCTTCTCTGACTATAACATTCCAACTTGTGTTACTTCTCACAAATTTTCCTTTCTCAAACTCACTGGTCATCGAGAGCTGTTTTTTAATTTGACCATCCAGTAATGCCAGAACATAGTACACTGTTCTTTGGGGTGACTGGGTGTTCTAGCTTATAAACGGCTGTCTCAAATTCATAAGAAATAGGACATTTTCCCACAAGGTCTAGGCCTGGAAGATGATGTAAATAGCACTTAGTCTATTAAAAATGATCAAATTTGCAATTGCTAGTGAGAAATAACCATTTAAGCAGAATCTAGATTGAATGACGTGGTTCATTTTGACTGTCAGACAGGAGATGAGTGTAAGCCGGGGGTAAGGATAGGAAAAGTATTCAGTAAATGTTGTTTCTACTCTAAGACAAAAGAGAGGATTTGAAGAGGGAAACTAAGGCCAATCATTATGTCTTAAGGGTGACACCAAGTGCTCAGTGCAGGGGTGAGAAGATTAATGAGACACGAATTTTAAATTGTGAACAGCAATCTTGGAAGGTGTGAGAACTGAAGGAGGAAGTATAAAGCAGTCTGACATTCTCAGTAGATGAGATCTTGCTGGTTTGTGAAAAATTTCAAGGAATTTTAAGATGTCCCTTTGTACTCATCATCAAGAATCTCTCTTGAGGGCCAGCTGCCACCTGATTTTTTCTAATACTTAAAATAACATATAAGGAAACAGGTATATGTACTCCAAAAATTATTAAGATAAATAATATTTGGATCTGTTGTATAAGGAAATTTTGGTTTATATGGACTTTTAATTCAGTGAAAATATTAGGCATTAAGTAAGGGGAGTGAGCTAACCCTTGTTTAAGGCCAACTGTGAGGCATATATTTTGAAAGGTTCTTTACATACTTTAACTCTCTAAATGTAGCAACAAGTTTTATTAGTCTTTAGTCTATTTTATATAGGAAGAAAATGAAACACAATGAAGTTAAGCAAGGATATCAAATCTTTTAGACCCTGTCATCTCTACTCTTCCCACTTCACAGTACTCCTTGCTAGCATGACGTGAAAACATCAAAACACAGAACTGATCATTGGCTGCCTTGTCAAGAGCACCCTTGAGGCATTCTTCCCTTATTTCAGGTGCCACTTTCTTCCCTGAGCTGTCCCTTGACCTTCTTCCCGGGTTACTTGCACTCTCTTGATTCCTCAAGTGTCAAAGGAAAGCCATCTGATAATCTCATGTCCACAGATGTATTTCCCTTCATGGATATCACGGAAAGTGGGATGTAATGGGCTCAAGAAATGAAATTCAAATGGTTGAATTTCAAAGAAAGTGACACATGGTGAGAGAGATGTTTGGAGAAAGAATAAGCATCGTAATCATTGAGGAGACTGATACTCGGGGCGTGAAGGTAGCACCTTGAATAGTTAAATGTTGTTTCTATGGGACTTTTCCCATTGTTATCCCATAGTGTTAATATTTATTACTTGAAAAATGGCTCCATGGTCATTTAAGTTTAGGAAATTTTGACTTATTTCATTTATCCAAAAAATATTATTTGGTGCCTACAGTGTGCTGGAGAGTTCTAGGGGCTCTTGAATACCACAGACAAGGGCTGTGTTTCGGTGGAACTTAATTTACAGTCTGGAATAGAAGCATAATAAACAAGTTAACAAATAAATAAAAAATGTAATTGTGTTAGTAATAAGTTTTCTGGAAAACATTTTATTAAGAGGGTGATGCAGAAGAGAAGAATTGGATACAGATTTGTATAGTGGTTTGAAGCACAACTAGAATTTTAGTTAGGCCCGAGATTAAATAACCATGTTATTTCCCCTCTTTCCTTTTTTTTTTTTTTTTTTTGATGAGGAAGATTAGCCCTGAGCTAACATCTGTTGCCAATCCTCCTCTTTTTGCTGAGGAAGATCGGCCTTGGGCTAACATCCATGCCCATTTTCCTTTACTTTATATGTGGGACACCTGCCACAGCATGGCTTGATAAGCAGTGTGTAGGTCCATGCCTAGGATCTGAACCTGCGAAACCCAGGGTGCTGAAGCAGACTGTGCAAACTTAACCACTATGCCCCCGGGCCGCCCCCTCCCCTTTCTTTTTATACATAAGTTACTCTAACACATGCATTTGCAATGGGGATGTTTTTTCTCCCAGGTAGGTAAAAATGGTTTCTTGGGAGATGAAAGTATCTTACTATTTTTCCATATAAAACATGGATATACATAAAGTACATAAATAGTATATCTGTGGTGTTAGTATTTTGGGAGAGTGATTAGGGGAACAGAATGTCTAAAAAGTGCCTTAGGTGGGCAACAATGAAACAAAAAGATTGAGGAGAACTGCTTAACCCATGGTTAGGTGAGAACATGGAGTAGTGTTAGAATGTTAGTAGAGAAAATACAGGTGTAGAGGTTGGCCCATCACCTGTGAGGATTATATTTAGTAAAACTGAGAGGTTCTTCCTTCTCAGGAGGCTTCCCAGGGTGTATGGTCAACTATATTAAGGAACCAGTTGTAATCCGTGAAGTTCATTGTAAATGTAGGATATTGATATTTTTTACCATTGAAGGTGGAAAAAGACTAAAGACTATAACCACAAATATTTTTAAGTTGAAAACATGTCATTTGAGAGTACAACTTGTTATGGAGGGAGACAGAATTTAGTTCTTATTTTTTTCTGGCTGAGGTACTTTTCTAATCCTTAATAATGTCAACTGTCCTTCAGGTACATGTGACACAATTTTATTAATACTCTTAAAAGATGAAAGAGCACCAGATTAGGTGATAGAAAAATTTGGTCTTGGTACTTGCTAGGTGGCCAGGAGTAAATCATATTGACTTTTCTTCATTTATGTTATCAGGCAGATGGGTCACTCTGTGCCATTCTATTATTGAAGAAGAGACCTTAGTTATGGAGCAAATAATTGGATGGTTAACACCATGATCTGGTTTTGTGTTTGTGGAGAATCAGCTTGGCCTGGCTCCAGTGAAGTTCTGCCCCTGGGAAACGTGGATCATTGCAGGGGTGGATGGGAATTCACGGGAACAGTAATTAGCTCCTGAGGCAGTAGAGACACAGCCTCAAATGGATGCAATTGGAATGATGCAAGTCTGCACACTTTGAAATTCTGTGCCATTTGAAAATGACCCTCTGCCCTCTTTTAGCCCAGGTCTATTACCCAAAGGTGGACATCTTATTAATGATGTTTCTTGTAAGACATGGATTGCAAACTGTTTGCAAATTAAGCTCAAAGTGCAGCCAAATGGCAGACACAGTTCTGTGAATGATTTTGTAAACAGCTTAGCTGGCTGTCTTTTTTGGCAAAATTTTCTATTTAGATGAAATTTAAATTCCTTTACCAATCACCATGGTTGTTTTCTACTTAAGTCCTTGGACACTTAGAGCAGCTGTTTTAAATCTTTCTTTAAAATCGTTAGAAACTCTGGTCCTGTCAAAATAACTTCCCATTAAGTGATTGGATGACTTGTTCCCAGTGCAGGTCTTACTTGCCTCCACACTTGGATTTGCTACATTAATACTCTAATGTCCTGCTTCACAGCATTTTTGTAGAAGAAAGTTCCTGTAAGTATATCCTGGATGGGGCCAGACCTTTGGTGACCCTGACATGATATTAGAAATTTTATTTGCACAATGTCTACATTCTACTTCCTGGGTCCATCAGGTAACTAGCCTTTGGAGATCGTAGAGATGACATCAGACTGAGTTTTTGAGGTGACTTCAAAAACTTGTTTGAATATTAAACATGTTCTTATTAATTTGAACTATTTTGAAAGTATTGAAATAATTGAATCACCTATACACATGGACAATTCTGTTATACTTAAAATACAGCTGTTTTATCTATATACACAAATTGTGGCCTTGGGATGAAGTGCCTTGAGGTATCAATAGTTTTTGGCTTGATCTACTTTATTTTGGCAAATTATCAAAACTTAAGTGTCTACCTTTTGACCTCTATCTAGATGATGAGATTAGCAAATAAAAGAGTTTATGTTTCAGAGATGAGCTCTCTGGAAGGGAAGTAACACACATCTCAGTCTCCTTAGGATAGTGGGAAAGGTCATGGGTTCAGAATGAGCAGAGTTAGTTCTCTATCCCAGTCAGGCCACCGACTGACAAGGTAAGCTTCAAATCCTGCAAAAATAAAACAAGGCAATAGCAATTAAAGTCAGTAGGTCTCAAGTAGTTATTATTTGAGGGCACTGAGGTAAGAGCTTCATGATTTTCTCTTAATTCTCACAAAAGCCATATGAGATAAGAACTAACATTGTCCTGATTTTTTGAGGCAGTGGATAAGGCTTAGAGGACTTGTGCAACTTGCTCAAAGCCTTTTGGTGGCTATGTGATCAAGTTCGCAGCACAGGCTACTGACCACTATGCTTGGACATAGCAGGCAGGAGAATGTTTGGAGAGCGCTATTCAAATATTCATCATGATTATTTTCCATTTCTATAGGCTCCTGACTTCCTCCTGCCTCCGCCTATGCCATCTGTTATCAGCAAATTCATTACCGCTCCTCCTTCACGCCTCGCTTCCTCCCCGATGCCCCCTGCACCACCATCATCCTGGATATTTGTTACACGCATCTGCACAGATTTCATAACAGCAATAATTCAATGATCTTCTTAGCTAAGGAACAGGACTAGCTGGTATGTCTAGGGGAGTAAGAGTTGGGCTTGACTGCAGTGGGAGGGAGATATATAAAATGATGAAGTTGATTACATGGGGGAGGGTCTTGGATGTCAGATTGGGAAGTTGAGATGTATACTAGTAATCAAAAGAGATTTGTGATGAATTCATAGATTTTTAAAACAGAAGGGGCATTATTATCTTTCATAGTGCAGTTTGTTTTAAAATGTTTTAAGTCACGAGATGGCTCAAAGGAAATCTTACTTGAAATGTGAACATTTAATGCAGGTAAGAACCGTATTGCTGTGTTTGAAAGGGACAGAGTCCCTGAGATGGCTCCTTTGAAGCCCTAGATTTCCATTCATTTGCCATAACTGTCTCATACCCAGAGTAGTGAGAAATGTAACAAAGGATTAGAGCAGTTAGAGGGACAACCTGGAATAAAACCTAGCTATCTTGATTTGCAAGAAGGTGTTGCTTCTACTTCATTAGGACTATTAAAGAGCTTCTGAAGTGCTTAGGCTGGAGATGGGAGAGGCTGGGGTTAGTCCATATTGTAGATATGCAAAGAGTGTCCAGGTAACTGTATACTTTGTTAAATAGAGGGATAATTCTAAGAATATGCCTTTGAGTATTTAGGGGAGTCTAAGAGAACATGTAGTTTACATCTAAAGCAATAATCTAATATATTCCCACCAAGTCACAGACAGTCTCTGCTTAAGTAACCCTAGCAAACAGAAGTTTGCTACTGAAGCAGTTCTTTTACCATATCATTTGTCTGCAGTAACAATTGTATTTAGCTAGTTGAGGCCACTGTTCACTTCTTTAGTGGTATAATGTAATGGTTGAGAACTTGTGTTTCAAAATGAGATTTCCTGGATTCGTAATCCCCAGTCATTTTAGATGAGATGTTTAATGTCTCCAAGCCTCAGTTTCTTCATCCTCAAGGTAGGACTTGTGATAGCACATATCTCATGTGATATGAAAAATAAATGCAATAATGCATGCAACGTACCTAGCACCTTGCTGTTACACAGTGTGAAATAAATGAGTTGTTTTACTGAGATTTTGACTATTCTTTAGAATTCTTTGTTTCATCTGGAATCATCTCTTCACAAGGAACAATGGAAGGAATGATTTACACTGATTCAGGCTCGTGTTCAGAGATGGTGTCAGCTAAGTTGGATCTGGGTCTTCCTGGAGCAGAGAAAGAGACTTAATGTTTTATTTTCTTTAATCAGCGTATCTGGAAAACGATTAGAGTCTGGGAAGCTTAGTCAGTAATTGTAACTTCTAGTTTCAGGATTGGATTTTATATATGAATGTATATAACTAGAACATGCTCTTTATTGTGGAATTGTCATTGAAGTTTAGTGTAGAATTGTTTAATGAAATGAGCACAGAAAACATAAATCTATCTCACTTGATCGTAATGAAAATGAAATTATATCATGAATCACAGTGTCTCTTTCATATTGAGCACTTGATATTATCATCAGGGAAGCAACATAGCTTGCTATTGGTATTGATTTTGAATCAGGAAAAGCTGGATTTGAATTTGGCTTCAATGTTTACTAGTTGTGAACTTGGCCTCATTTTTCACCCCTTTAAGCTTCAGTATCTTATCTATAAAATGAAGAAAATGTATCATAAGATAATCCACTGGCTGAGACATAGCAGAAAGTCATTGACTATGAGCAATACATAAAAATATAACTCAATTTGAGAAGGAAGAAATGCAGATGGAAAAAGCATAGTTATTAAAAAAGAGAGAGTCCTTGGGTTATGGCCTATCTGTCTTAACAGGCCCTTCAACTACCCCATTCAGGTGCTCAATGAGTATATGGAATAGAAGACTGAGAATTCATATGAAATGTTCCAAGTTCTTGGTTCTTGGGTGTGTCTAGTGATACACTGAGGTCAGCTTCCCAGCTTGAGGTTTCCTAAAAGCAGAGGTTGAGAGAAGGGTTTGTATGTGGGTGGGCTATTTTGGAAAACAGAATGGAGGCAGTGAACAGGGAGAGTGAAGCAGGGAAGGAAAGACAGTTAATCCAAGATTGTGTTAAGCTGGTTACCGTTTATCCACTGGTAAACGGTAGGCTTCTATCTACCAATGATCTCGGGTCTCCTTAAAGTGTGTTAATTCCTTCATCTTTCCAGGTGTGTGTATGCACCAGAATGATGAAGCAGGGTCTTCTAAGCATTTCAAGCAGCAAGTATCAGGACAGAAAGCAAGAGATACACTGGTGAGAGAAGGTGTTGTTGGGAAGATCAGTAGGATCAAGCTGTTGTCAGGCTAAAATTGTTAGCATCTGGTTGCTGTATCAATGGTTGGAGAAAAGAGCAGGTCAAGAGGGTATGAATAGAGTGCAAAAATATCTAATACACTCAGTGATTACTAACAAAAAATGCTATTCTTTTGCAGATTTTCCAGTTCAGAGCAATGTGCTTACATCAACCCATAGCAAATGGAGAATCCAAACAATATGAGTGAATTCATTCTTTTGGGCATTACAAAGAATCCAGAGCTGCAGAAAATACTCTCTGCTGTGTTTCTAATCATGTATGTGTCCACCATTTTGGGAAACCTACTCATCGTGGTAACCATGATGACAAGTCAGAGTGTGAGATCACCTATGTATTTTTTCCTTACTTCCTTGTCTCTCATGGATGCCACCTACTCGTCTGTCATTGCTCCCAAGATGATTGTGGACTCCCTCTCTGAGAGCACTACCATCTCCCTCGAAGGCTACATGGCCCAGCTCTTTGCAGAGCATTTCTTTGGTGGTGTGTGGATCATCCTCCTCACTGTGATGGCCTATGACTGCTATGTGGCCATCTGTAAGCCCCTGCACAATATGCCCATCATGAGGCCTCAGGTGTGCTGCCTGCTGCTGGGAGGGGCCTGGCTGGGGGGATTTATCCATGCGGTAACACAGCTTCTCTTCATGTATCAAATACCATTCTGTGGTCCCAATGTCATTGATCACTTTATGTGTGATTTGTTTCCATTGTTGAAACTGGCCTGCATGGACACCCACATCTTGGGCCTCTTAGTCATCCTCAACAGTGGGGTGATGTGTGTGATCATCTTCCTTATCCTCATCACCTCCTATGTCGTCATACTCTGCTCCCTGAAGTCTTGCAGCCCTGAAGGACGGCATAATGCTCTCTCCACCTGTGGCTCGCACCTCGCAGTGGTCATCTTGTTCTTTGTGCCATGCATTTTCTTGTACATGAGGCCTGTGGCCACTTACCCCATAGACCAGGCAATGGCTGTGTCCTTTACTATTGTCGCACCCATGTTAAATCCCTTGATCTACACCTTGAGGGACACAGAGGTGAAGAACGCCATGAGGATGCTGTGGATGAAACAAGGGACCCTGAGCAGTCACTAGCTTACATGCTAAGAACAAATCTTTCCTGCAAGGACAATGAGGTCTTGCTCTCCCATTCATTCCAATTCACTGGGTCCTCAGCAGCCATGGGCATGTTTTATGCATGCAAATCAGGTTAAGATACTACAATCAAGTTGCTGCCTACCTCTCCAGTGCATTTTGTGCTCCATCTCTTTTCTCACAAGGCTCTGGCCACTCTCTCTCTCTCTCCTTGTATAAACTGTCTTTTGAATAATTCAAGCTTTTTCCCGTTCAGGGCTTTTGTTCTTAATCCGATCACTGTTAGAATTCTCTCTTCCAGAGATTTTGCTTGGCTTGCTCCATCTTATTTTTATCATTTTCAGATGAACCTCCACCTACTTAGACAAGTCTTTACTGATGAGTTTCTCTAACTTTTCCCCTCAGTTATTCTCTAGCTCTTCAGCTGGTTATATCCTTAATTTTAATGATCACAAACTGTTCCTTAAAAAATTATTTCTCAGTGCCGACTCCGTGGCATAGCAGTTAAGTTCGCATGCTCTGCTTCGGTGGCTTGAAGTTTGCCGGTTTGGATCCTGGGTACAGACCTACTCACCACTCATCAAGCTATGCAGAGGCGGTGTCACACATAGAAGAACTAGAAGGACCTACAACTAGGATATACAACTCTGCACCGGAGCTTTGGGGAGAAAAAATTATTTCTTGACTTTTATTTTCTCTGTTTTCCCTATAAGATTGTAATCCCTGAAGGGATAGGATTGTGTTCATTCACTCATGCTGTGGGTAGAATAGTGCCAGCCACCTAGTAGGTGCTTAATAAATATCATTGAATGAATATAAGTCTAAAATAGACTTTTTTTTTGATATTTGCAATTTCATAGTTTGCATAAGCAGTAAGGAAGGATAAATAAATATAAACACTTTATGAGTTAGAAATTGCCCAGTTTGCCTGCTGTCAAATTTCCTTTTGGAAGCAGGTATAATCTCAGATTAGTAATTTGCTATTTAAAATGGAGGCCACCACTTTACCAAAATTCTCCACTACTTTTTTTCATCCTTTTTAGAAGCAGACGAATAATCTATCATGCTGGAGTCAAGATACCTCAGAATTTAGTGTCTATATCTTGAAGATACATATTCTTTATGAAAAAACTACAACTCTATAGATCTATATATTTTTTTAAACTATGGGAGAGTGATTCTTGCTGATACATTCTAGATACGGATTTCTAAATCCAAAGAGTATTTATTTTCTCCCAGATCCTTCTTTGGCTGTCACTAGAGAGACACATGTCTTTTTAACCTGCCTCCCTTGACTAGATATATGGGAAGCCTAAGGTCATAGCATGATTCAGCATTCTGTTGTGGCTGTATTACTAAAAAAACATATGTTGCTAAGACCGATATTGAAGAGCATACTGCCTATGTTTTCTTCTAGAAGTTTCATGGTTTCAGGTCTTACATTCAAGTCTTTAACCCATTTGGAGTTAATTTTTGTGTATGGTGTAAGATAATGGTCTACTTTCATTTTTTTTGCATGTGGCTGTCGAGTTTTCCCAACATCATTTGTTGAAGAGACTTTCTTTTCTCCATTGTATGTTCTTGGCACCCTTGTCAAAAATTAGTTGTCCATAGATGTGTGGGTTTATTTCTGGGCTCTTGATTCTGTTCCATTGATCTGTGTATCTGTTTTTGTGTCACTACGATGTTGTTTTGGTTACTATAGCTTTGTAGGATATTTTGAAATCAGAGAGTGTGATACCTCCAGATTTTTTTTTTTTTCCCTAAGGATTCCTTTGGTTATTCAGGGTGTTTTGTTGTCCATATAAATTTTAGAATTCTTTGTTCTATTTCTGTGAAAAAATGTTATTGGAATTTTGATAGGGATTGCATTAGATCTTAGCAATATAGTTTCAGGTACCATGCCTGACTGGGCAGGTGAAACAATAGAAAAAATAAAAAAAATTGGACTGCATCAAACTAAAAAGCTTCTGCACAGCAAAGGGAACAATCAACAAAAAGAAAAGACCGCCTAACAATTGGGAGAAGATATTTGCAAACCATATATCTGATAAGGGGTTAATATCCAAAATATATAAAGAACTCATACATCTCAACAACAAAAAAACTAACAACCCAATTAAAAAATGGGCAAAAGACCTGAACAGACATTTCTCCAAAGAAGATACACAGATGGCCAACGGGCACATGAGAAGATGTTCAACATCATTAATTATCAGGGAAATGCAAATCAAAACTACAATGAGATATCACCTCACTCCAGTCAGAATGGCTATAATTAACAAGACAGGAAACAACAATTGTTGGAGAGGATGTGGAGAGAAGGGAACTCTCATACACTGCTGGTGGGAGTGCAAACTGGCGCAGCCACTATGGAAAACAGTATGGAGATTCCTCAAAAAATTAAGAATAGAACTACCCTACGATCCAGCTTATTCCACTGCTGGGTGTTTATCCAAAGAACAGGAAAACACGCATGTATAAAGACACATGCACCCCTGTGTTCATTGCAGCATTATTCACAATAGCCAAGACTTGGAAGAAACCTATGTGCCCATCAAGGGACGAATGGATAAAGAATACGTGGTATATATACACAATCAAATAATACTCAGCTATAAGAAATGATGAAATTCAACCATTTGTGACAACACTATGGACATTGAGGATATTATGTTAAGCGAAATAAGTCAGAGAGAGAAGGTCAATACCATATAATCTCACTCATAAGTAGAAGATAAAAAACAACAGCAAACAAACACATAGAGACAGAGATTGGATTGGTGGTTACCAGAGGGAAAGAGGGGAGGGAGGAGGGTGAAAGGGATAACTAGGTACATGTGTGTGGTGATGGAATGTAATTAGTATTTGGGTGGTGAACATGATGTAATCTATGCATAAATCAAAGTATAATGATGTACGCCTGAAAAAAATTAAAAATATATGATGACAATAATTACAATATTTGTTACAGTATTTCAAACAAATGATATTTAAATCAAGATTTTTATTTTTAAATACCAAATGTGTATATTTAATAGATATGTAGCATTAATTATCACCAAATATTTTCAGTAAGTATGAGATTCATTTATTTATTATAAAATATTTTCTGAGTTTTACAAAGTGTCAGATACTCTTCTAGGATCTGGGTGTACAGTGATGGATAAGAAAATAAGTTTCCCTTCTGTCCTGGAGCTAACATTCTAGTGCAAGAGACAAACAATATATGCAAATAAAGACTAAGTCGTGGAGTGATAACGGGTTCTCAGAAAATTGTAATGGAGTGGTGCATGTGTGACTGGGTAAATCTAGTTAGGTGGACATGGGGGTTTTCTGAGAGGTGATTTCTAAACCAAGATCTGAATGATGAGATAGAACCATCTTTTAGCGTATCAGTGGGAAGAGCATAAAAGAGAAAAGCTTGTGCAGAAACCCTAAGGTAGGAACTAGTCTAAAGTGAAGAAGGTCAGGGTAATCAGCGCACAGTGGACTAGGGGGAACATGGTCCAAGTAGAGATGTGAAAGATAGGCAGGGTCCTGATCACAGAATGCTATTATTTTTTAACTCGCAACGTAAAAAAGAGCACAGACATCAAAATGACTCTATTAGTATAATAATGAAAAATCAAATCCTTCATAAGATTATAGATGACACAGCAATCTGGCATCAAAAATCGTTGCACATAGCTTCCATTTAACTTTTGCTGTGTCAATAGTAGAACACAATGTTTACGTCTTGCTTACAATATATTAAAATTAAATTTCTGGATTCACTTTATGATTCTTCACTCTGCCTCATGTTAAAGAAAAAGAAAACACCTATGGCAATGTAATAGCATTGGTCTCTGTAAGAACAGTTTATTGATCATTTTCTATTTTAAATATAGAATTAAAATACTGGAAGGATCATAATGAGATCACTAAACTTAAATATTTGTAATCTTTTTGGTAATTTTCCTAGCGTCAAAGTAGGTCCAGAATCTACATCTTCTATTACATAGGTAAGATGTGTTCTGACCGTTCATGCTGAAATTATTACCTGTCAGATTCCATAATTTCTTCTTTTGTCTGTTCTATAGGTCCCCCAAATTAATTCACATTAAATAGTTTTACTTATTAAACATATGACTTAGCAGCTCAATGTCTGTCTTTTTTTTTCTTTTTCAGCAGCCTGACTGCTGAAACAAATCTCGGTCTTACTACTTTTTATAGGAACTTGCTGTTACTAATATTAGATTGTAAATCATATGATTATCTCTAAATTAAAACTGAAATATTCGGTATTATTCATGAGACAAAGGCATAGCAAAGCAGGAATAAAATGGTGCTTTAATTTGAAGAAGGGTATTGGCCTAAAAAAGCTACTGCAAGTATCAAACTTATTGGGAAACATTACATGAATTTGCTTCCTATTTCATTGAAAAAATTTAAGCCATTGGAAGAGAACTTCCATAGACTTTTATACTGTATCTACCAATCTGCCACCACCCATCCAATTACATGCTACCTTCCTACCTACTCTATAAATGCATTATCTATGCTGCTATGCAAATGCAACCAACCTCTTTACCTACACAGTGGACCTCATCTCCTTATGGCTTGTACGAGGACATTGGTCTAAAAATCTCTCTATAACCCTTATTTCATCTACATTTTCTTTTCTACTGGATCATTTACATTCTCAAAAAGCAATCTGTTATCTCTTTCATCTTTAAGATAATCTCTTCCCTTGATTCCATTTCCTTCATCAGTCATTTTATTCTCCCTCCATTGTAGAAAAACTCAAGAGGTTCTATAACATCTGTCTCCCATTTGTCTTATTCCATTCTCTTTAAACCCTTTTCAGTAACACTCCAATACCTAATACTTATTGAAAATGTTCTTTTCAAGGTCATTGATGACCTCTATGTCACTAAATTTAATTGTCATCACTCACTTTTCATCTTACGGAATCCATCAGTAACATTTAACCCAGTCTTCTGTGACATACTCTGTTTCCATATCCAAGATTTCCAAATTAATATCTGCAGCCCAGACTTCTTTCTTCAGGATGAGACCTGGAAATCCAACTTCCTCTATGATAGTTCCACTTGAATGACTAATAGACTTCTTAAACTGAATACATCTAAAGCTGTATTTCTGGTTCTTCCCCCATCATCAAACATACTCCTCTCACAACATTCTGTACATCAGCTCATGGCACATTTGGTCTTTCCTTTCCATGAAAGGACATCCAGTCTATCGGGAGATCTGTTGGCTCAGTGTTCAATATATATCCCAAATAAAACCACTTCTAATCACTTTTAGACCTGTTACCTAGTTCCAAGCCATCATCATCTTTCGACTGAGTTATCACAATGGTCTCATACCTACCTTCTTGCTTTATCTTGGCATCTTTTGCTCTAACACTGTATCCTCAAGACAGCGCTCAGAATTAGCCTTTAAACCCGAAAGTCAGATCATATCACACCTCTACTCAATACTCTTCAATGGCTCTCCACGTCATTCAGGTAAAATTTAAAGCCCTTACAATTACTAAAATGAGCAGTCATAATCTAGCTGCCCTGTCACTCCCCTAAACTCCTCTCTTATGACCAACCCCTCACTGACTTCCCTGGTTACTCTGGTACCTTTCTATTCCTCTTACTGGCCAGGTGTGTTCTTGCTGTATGGACTTTACATAGGCTGTTCTGTCTGCCTGGAACACCTTCTCCCCATCAGCTGCATGACTAACTCACTTTATGTTCCTCAATGAGAAGAACTGATATTTTAGATAGTACTGTTTTTAGACCTTGGCAAGCCCTTGTTCTTGGCTTCACACTTTGAAGTGTCTTCTGGGAAATTTTCAAGTTCTCTTCCAGTGTTTGGGACTTGGCAATGCCTTCTGGTGGGGCAGCCCAGCCTAACCCAGACTGCATGAGTATCATTTTTGTTTTCCCTCTTTGAGGTGCTCTTCAACACTCTATCTCACCCATGGAGTTAATTGGACAGCCCCAGAAGCTCTGAATTCTGTACCTATGAAGTTATTCCAAACCCTGTGGCCAGAACCTTGGTTCCAGTAGGGCAGTGTGTCAATCAAATGATTTCCACAAGATGGTGCATTATTTCTTTCATAATATTGTACTAAGCTGATTACTAGAATGGCATATACGTGCTGATTTTGAGTAACACAGGACAAGTTCAAGATACAGGCTGTGAATGGTCCCCTGCTGACTCTTCCTTGAGCCAGATGTGTGGGCTTTTCTAGGCTCTCATTTGTCCTTGGTCTGATTACAGTGCCATCATCTACAGCACTGCAGGTGGTGGGGGTGGTGGCAGGCACCCTGTATCCTGTCCATCCCTCCTGCTGACAACCAAGCAGGTCACCCAAACCCTTGCACAGGATGCCATGTGTCAGACAGTACTTCAGAGGTGGCTGCACTTATCTCCTTCAAGGGCCTTTAGAACTTTTGCTCTGCAGTACTGACTGGCCATTCTGATTAATGCCATGTTTTGCCTTCCCTGGATATGGTGCCACTGTGCTCTCACGTGTTGGTCTTAAACCATGTGTGATGAGGGACATAACTTGCATGAATGGAACAACTTTTCTTTGTCTGGGGTCAAGTCTTTCATCCGTCCTCCCTGCTGGTGATGATGTGTGGAAGGCAGGGCTGTGGTTAGTGTTGAAAGACATCACATTCCAGGAATGCAGTGGTTATGGCCCAAACAGTTCAAGGGAAGACGTGGTTGGAAGATGAGTGGTTCTCTACTTTTGGTATAAATTTCCAGTCAATTTAACATGACCTGGAAATGAATTACTGTTCACATTTTCTCACAGATTCTGGTCATCTGGTTTGTATTTGTGCTCATTATCAAGAAAATATTGTTAAGAGAGTCATTGGAAGCCAGGATACTTGGGCAGTCCAATAAATGGTGCAGTATCTTTAGTTATGATGTAAAACCCCACTAAATGCACATTATTAAGGAAGTTCAAAGGCATTATTCCAAAATACAAAGGTTTGATATAGAACAAGAATCGATGGATTCTGGAACTGGATAGGAAGAGAGAAGCCTAGACAACAGGAAGAATCTTTCCGTGCTCTGACTGGACAATAAACAAATACATAAGTACCTGTTCTCTACCTGTGATCCTAATTCTCCACCAATAAGTCACTATATCTTACACTGACTCATGAATTTGTAGTATACTCTTTAGTCAATAGTTTATTACTGTCAATTTTTTAGATCAAATTGTTTATATAGTTGGGTCCTGTAAAAAATATTTGACTGGTTCTGCACACCCTAAGGGAGGCCTTGCTTTTAGATACATCAATTCTGTGATGAATTAATAATACCTACCCCAAATGACAAAGCATATTTTCATGGAAACTGATAAACCAGTTCTAAAATTTATATCGATCTGTGCCTGTGTTTCAATAACCTTGGTGATACACACAATGTGAGAAGAACAGAGATAGGGATTAGATCTACTAGATATCAGAGCCTGTCATAAAGCTCTGGTTTGTAAACATTTTGCTACACCAGTAATAAAGAATTTTAAAGAACAGAAGAAATGGCCCAAGAATCGAATCATCCATCTTTGGAGACTTAGTATTTAATTTGTAATTCAATAAATGATGATGGTGAAATTTTAAATCTGTGAAGGAGAACTGATTATTGGATAAATTCTGGAAGGGCAAATTTCTGTTTATCTACCCCCATCTTATCCCCCAATTTCACACGTCTTTGTGCCTGTCTCTGTCCTTCTCTCTCTTTTCTGATTTGTAAAGTTTTTCTGAATTCACCTTATTTTTGCACAAATAACATGCTTGTTATATTATCTGCTCCACCCTATATTCACACTATTATTTCAGTGTTATTCCACTCGCTTCTTCTAAGAGAAGGAAAAAATAAAGGATTAAGCAAAGCAGGGCATGGGATAAAGTAGAAGATGCTAAGTGTGGTCTGAACTAGGAACCAGGGTTCCAGGATTCATTGCTGGAGTCCTGCTGTTGAGTCATATTTTTAAGATATCATCTCCTCTGGGAGTGTGGTCCATGTCAGATGGTTCTTCTATGTCGGAAAAACCATCTAAAATTTCAATCAACACAACAACAACCAACAAACCCCCCCCCCCAAAGAAAATAACAATTGTCCTTGAATACCACGAGCAATTAAAGTGAAGGTGTTTCTAGGTGTTCCCTTTTCTGATGAGTCACTTCAATTCTACTTCTTTCTGTGAGGAGTGAACAGACATAAAAATAGGTGGGATACAAGAGTGTATAGAGTGACAAACTCCTTGGTATGGACCCTCCCTGAAGGGACCTCACAAGCTAAGTCCAAGTTTTCCCTCAAGAGTCCATCCCAGTGCTACATTCCATCAGAGTCAACAGACGGGTCATTCCTTCTTTTTAAAAAAAATGAAACGAGAAAAATTCCTTTATAACTAGAAATTGTGCTTTTATTTTTAAAGACATGGCATATCAAGATGAGATAAAGAAAAAAGAATATTTTGGATTAATCTATACATCTTTGCACATTTATATATAAAATCTATAACTATCTAACAAGCACTTATTGCTACTCTGCTCCCAAAACATTACATGTCCTTATGGAGTGATGCTGTGCCTTCTCCCAGAACTCAGCTCTTGTATTTAGAGAGTGCATAGGCATTTTACCCCAACCCTGCACAGACACTGTATTCCATCCCAGTATACACGATGATCTCCTTCTGAATATGAAGGGAAATGAAAGCATCTTCAAATAGAAACCCAGGAGCAGACAAAAAAAGAAAAAAAAAAAAACCCTCTAATTGTTTGGGGACATAAAAGTTTTGCAAACATTTGAGCAAGTCAAACCACAGATACCTGTGTCTTGGAAAGTCATACTGATGGGAAATTTCCAAACCCTGAAGGGAACTGAGAGGCAATTCTACAGGTTCCTGACACCTCAGAGAAACCTCTTTAAATTCCAGTTGGAAATCAAGGAGGAAACTTTTGCTTCGTTAATTCTTTTTCCGGGAGGCTATATTGAAGACAGTGCTTGAGAAGCAGTGGGGAACATTCTTCACCACGTCTGCCAGAGATGCTTTTCCTTTCTCTCTTAGATGCCGAAGTGAGGCTTGGAAACATACTTCACATTTTTCCAGCCACTGAAGGGGCTTTTCTCCATAGAGAAGAGGAGACTGCCATGACCAGAATTTTGAAGTAAGTGACACATGGTGAGACTTACAATTTGCATTTTTGCATTTTCGTAGAATGTTTTAAATTATGATGTTGTACTTAAAAATATGGGTGTTGTGGTCCAGGCTACCTAGGTTAATGCAGTGCATGGGCTTAACTATGAACATCTGAACTAGTTACACAACCTTTCTGGCCTCAGAATCTTCGCTTTTAATGGGGATTATAGTATTGTCAAGTTCAAAGGATTTGAAAACTCAAATAAAATTATACATGTGGAGTCGATAGGACAGTGCTTGGCACATAGTACGTGCTCAATAAACAGCAGCTATGAGAGTGCAAACTTTCGAGGGCTGTTAGGAGGACCTGTGACCTCAAGTTTAGTGAAATTAGACCCATCTTCAGTTTTTCTTCAAGTTAAATCCAACAAACTAAATATGAAATGCAGCAAGTACAGGTTTTTGTTTTAGCTCTCCAACAGCGCTTTATTTATTCCTTCCATATGTGTGCTCACGTATCATTCTTCCTCTAATGCTCTCCCACTGTGATGCTTTAGATTAAAAAGTGGAATTTTCTGAGGCTGTGTAAAGAATGCTGATGTAGGAGCATGGCAATTCAAGTGCTGTTTACCGTTTACAGAGTTATTATATATAATATCGCACTTAATATTTCCACAACAAAACCCAAACAAATGGCACAGGGAAGGACATCAAGGGTAAGAAATAGTTACTTACTCAACTCACAGAGCAGTCTTCTGATTTTACATAGGTCCACCTAATTTTCTCTAAATAAGTCCACTAAATTTTCTTAGGCATTTGATGTCATAAATAACATTAGATTTCTGCATCAGAATTGTTAAGGAATATTTAAATGGCTGAAGCTCTGAACTGCTTTAGTGCTAGTTGTTGTGGCTTTGTCTCTCTCTTAAAATCAACTAAATTGCTAAGACAATAGACAAGAGGAGGTCAGGCAGCCATCAGGAGGGACACAGATAGAAACAGAGAAAGTTTTTATTTTTTTCTTTAAATTCCAGAAATAGCAAGAGTATTAAACTAGAGATATTGAGGGAAATCAGCGGAACAATATTGAGGGAAGACAAAAGGATCTGAAATCTGGAGAAAACCTATTTCCCAGATTATCATGGAAAGGAACGTGCTTAGCTAGAGAGACAAAGAATAAATCTATTATTGCTGAAGTAAATAATAATCTCAGATCAAAAATACAGTGGATTAGGGGGCCGGCCCGGTGGCGCAAGTGGTTAAGTGCGCATGCTCTGCTGCAGTGGCCCGGAGTTCGCCAGTTCGGATCCCGGGCACGCACCAATGCACCACTTGTCAAGCCATGCTGTGGTGGCGTCCCATATAAAGTAGAGGAAGATGGACATGGATGTTAGCCCAGGGCCAGTCTTCCTCAGCGGAAAAAAAAAAAAAGGAGGATTGACAGATGTTAGCTCAGGGCCGATCTTCCTCACAAAAAAAAAAAAATACAGTGGATTTAAAGAACTTAACAGAAAGAGTAATTAAGAATGGGGTTTTAATCTATTCTTTTAATTTGTAATAACTATTTATTTAGAAAAATATATGCAAATGTGACATACATCCACAAACAGGTACATATAAATGCATCTAAAATTTAATGCTTGATATGTAATTAAAAAAGACTACTCATAATGACAACCTTACTACTAATTCCTTATATAGTTTTAAATGTTATATATATACTTCAAAGTGAAACAGGAATTTCAATTATTTTCAGAACGATTGATGCTACAATTAGTATGCTGCCGAAATGAACGAGAAGGAAATAGTGGGTACTGGGGATAGTGAGGAGGCAAAATTCCCAAGGTCACAGCCCCACAGGATGGCCCAGAGCCCACAGTTCACGGCCATGAAGGGCTCTGAGCAATCTCTGTTGCAGTTCCAGCATATTAAAGAGCATGGCTGTCAAGAAAGGAAAGACCATGGAATCTTCTAGGAGAAATATGAACAGAATAAACTACTTCCTATAGGAGTAAATGAAGTTAAAATTGATCAAAGTGAGGACAGAGGATGGGGATGGCTGGGCCCATGATACAACCATTTATGGAAGGTTTACAATAGTTTAAAATTTTTTAGCATAAGATTTTATGTTATGTTAGCATGTTAGTTCTACCTATGCAAATTTATTATACTGGATAGGTGATAAAATTATCCTCAAACCCCGTCTCCTTTTTCTGAACTGTTTAGATGATGGAAAATGTGGTCTTGTGGGTTTTAACTTGATTTTTAATTTTAAATATTCTTATAATTATATCAAGATACATATTGAAAATAAAAAATCTATACTATTTTCATACGTTTCCTTCTAGGTTTTAAAGTTATATTAAAACGTCTGTGCACATGTACATAGCTATTGTAATTTTTCTTGTTTTTCTCATTTAACATATTGTAAAAATGCTTTACCATGTATGTCCTCATATTATTAATTAGTGTTTTATTCTCAGAATCATGTGCTATTAATCTATAGCAGTCTGATTTATATAAACACCTTCCTAATATTGAACACTTTAGATATTTCTAAATTTTTACTATTATAAATGACACATCATGTTCCATTATAAAACTTACACCTCATCTCACTTTTAGAATAATTTTTAGGATTGGGGTTACTAGGATAGGGAGTACAAGCATGTTTATTATTCTGGAAATATCTGCTAAAACATTTCCCAAAGGATAGAATTCATGAAGCAGTTTCATTGCAATTTTAGAATTGATATAACTTAAAAAATGTGATTTTAAAAGTACATATTTTATTTTTATGATAGATTCAATTTTCCAGCTCACCTTGTGTGTGTAGACACTGCTTAAAAATAATGCTGGCATCAATATTTCACATCTTCCTTTTGATTTGTACCTTGCAAAGCACATTCGTAATAATTGTCTTATTCGACTCTCGTGGGACAGGCAGCTTGAATAAGTGTTACTGTATCTATTTTATGAGAGAGGATGCTGAGGCTTAGTGGTTTCTTCAATGACACATGACTATTAGGCGGTGAAGGTGTGATTGTTAACTTTTTGATAGCAGAAACTGAATAGTTATTATATTATTTTTATTTGTTTTTACTTTGGAGTAATTTAAGATTAACAGGACATTTGCCAAGATAGTGTAGAGAGTTCTGTACACTCCTCACTTATTTTCCCCGAATATTGTCATTTGGCATTACCATGGGCACAGTTGTCAAAACGATGAAATGAGCACTGATATATTATTCTTAATGAAACATCAGATTTTATTCATATTTCACTAATATCTTCACTACTGTTTCTTTTTTGTTCTAGGATTCAATCAAGGACAACACGTTACATTTAGGGCAATTATTTTTTAAATGACTTAAAATCATAAACCTTGTGTGTACAAACCACGAGGACATTGTACTCTCCATTGGCAAAGTTTTGACACTAATTTTGGAAATTCCTTTTATCTGAAAAAGACGAGATTGATTTGTTTATGTCTAATCAACAGTTTAATTCTAAAGTGGTATTACTCTTAGAATTCCCAGATAATGAAAGTGGAAAGCCTAAGAATTAACTGTTATAGTAATATAGAGGCTTGGTCTTCCTCTCCACCACCAGCCAATTTTTTTTTTTTTTTTTTTCCGTACAGTGAAGCTACCTGAAAAAGACGTGGACGCATGTGGGTCTGAGGGCCACAATAATTTATTCAGGGACTATTAAGGACATTTAAAAACATTGTTTAAATGTGTGGCACATTTAAGCAATAACATGTCTGCAGTATGAGCAACAAAATATCATATGTAAATAAATAAAAAGATGAGTAACAACACTTGTCAGCCTTGGTCATGGTAAAGCAGGAATTAGGAGTAAATATGCTGTCATTTCTGCTCTGTGTCAATGGCTCTGGGGGCTTCTCACCATTCACTGTGATTTTCTCCTTTGCTTCTAACCACATAAATGTTTTTATGTTATAGCCTTATCTGATTCTCACAAGAACCCTATCAATAGACATTCTTATTAAACTCATTTACAAAAGTTAAACTTGAGCTTTGAGAATTTTAAGTAACTTGTTCCATGACATAATACAACTAAGAAGAAGAGTCTGGATTTGAATCTAGGTCTGTGTGAATCTGGAGCTGATGTTCCTGCTCACTTCATTTTGTTGTCTCTCTTGCTTTGGCCACAGGAAAAGCTGATCACTGCTGGATCATAAATTGATGGCGTTTACTTTTTCATAAATGGTTGTTGACTAACTCAGTGACCTTATAGAGTTAGTTTTTTACTCTTGTTTTCTTGATGCCAGCTTGTAGCTCAATATGGAGTTTACAGTGCAGTTTATAGATCATTTAAGAATGCGTAGAACCCTGGGAAAATAATGGAAATGGTTATTTTATAGTGAAAAAAGGCAGATATTAACATACACAACGATATATTTTTTAGGTTTATTAGTATTGTTTTTGTTAACTAAGTGGTATTCATAAAAATCAGCTTATTTTTAATTATCAGAATAAGCCCCATTATTCTTTTATTCACCTATTTAATAAATATAGTATATGTTTATGTATGCAGACATATGCTATTTGACTGATAAATTTCTATGTGCAGTTGAAGACAGAATCATTCTTTGAAGCTGTCTACCTATGTAAAATGAAGTCAAATGTTGGAATAATTATCTGGATGACTTATGGAAAAGCTTTCTGTGAGTAAGGTGGCTGGCTTTTTAAGTGAGAGAGTAGTAACTACAAATGATAAGGGCATTTTATCATAAGCAACATTTTCACGTTTTCCACTTTGACCCTTATCTTAATCCTGTGAGATGAGCAGGTAGGCTATATACAAACATCCCTACTTTACAGCAAAGTCATAAATTTGAAACATATATACTTTGGAGAATTGTACTTGATCAGATTGAGCCACATTGTATAAATGATTAGCAAGTAATTAATAAAACCTCAAGACTGGCTATATTTGACATGTTTCTATTCCTTACCTGTGTGGTTGTTGACAATTTGTAAGTAATTGGACCGTTACCTTCTGATTCAACATCATTTGCTCTGTATCCTTTATCAACGGCCTCTTTCAAACATCAACAAAGGAATCAGAAGGCTTTAACCTCTACAGGTGGATGGAGACAGTAGAAAAGCCGTCTCTACTCTGAAGTTCTTGCTAGAAAAGAAAAATTTTTACTTCTTTCCCTGTTGATCCAGTGGGAAGGACTTGGGTGTGGAAACCAGAGTTTCTGTGTTATTCCAGATCCAGCACCTGTTCTTTGTTATTATCTCTTTCAACATGATAATAGGAATAATAAGACCTATCATGGACTGTTTCCTACACAGTAGACCTTGCACAACTGCTTTCCTTGCATTATTTAACTTAGTCATCATGACAACACTCTGACGTAGATATTATTTTTATAAACTCATGTTCTTATTTTGAAATGATGAATGAAGAAAACCAAACACAGAATATACATATTATGTGTTAATTATAGAGCAGGGCACTTTTCCATAGATCCTTCTATTTCATAAAGAATGAATTAATTCATCTTAAAGACCCAATTCAATTCAGACTTTCAAAGAAATATTTGGGGGAGTAGCCATGATTTTCAGGTGGCTCTTAAACTGGATGTTATTTCTTCTTCTATTTGTAGATAAGAGAAAATGCAAATGGCAGGCGTGACTAATAAACTGCAGTCCTCCTTTCCTCAGAACTTGGATGTGGCTTCAGAATCTTCTCAACAGTTCAGTCCAGGAAACCACTACTAATTGATCAGAACTAGCAGTTGAGAAAAAAAAAAATTCTCATCCCTACCACATGCGGATACCTCCTTTCCTCCATATTGAAACTGTCTACTATAAAGTATTAATAATTTATCCCCACCTCAATTGAGCCTGACCTCCCACTACCACCTTCAACACATTTCTAATTTTGTTTTCTCAGTGATGACAGAACTATACAAGGTGGTTTTTCATATGGATGCACTAACTTGTTGATGACTATGATAATGCCATAAACTGGTCTGAGATGAATTCTTCTCTCCCGTAATTGTAGATTCCACATGCTCACTGTGGTAGCTTTTCCTTGAAAATCATGCAAAACCAAAGCTCTGTAACTGAGTTCATCCTCCTGGGGCTTGCCCAGAATCCAAATGTTCAGAAAGTAGTATTCGTTGTCTTTTTGTTGGGCTACATCGCAACTGTTGGGGGCAATGTGCTAATTGTGGTGACCATCAGCAGCAGCCAAACGCTCCTGGGCTCCCCCATGTACTTCTTCTTGGCTTTTTGTCCATTCTGGATGCGTGCTATTCCTCTGTTATTGCCCCAAAGATGATCGTGGACTCTCTCTATGAGAGGAAAACCATCTCCTTTGAAGGCTGCATGACCCAGCTCTTTGCTGAACATTTCTTTGCTGGAGTGGAGGTGATTGTCCTCGCTGTCATGGCTTATGACCGTTATGTGGCCATCTGCAAACCCTTACACTACTCTTCCATCATGACCTGGAGGCTCTGTGGCATTCTGATGGGGGTAGCCTGGACAGGGGGCTTCCTGCATTCCACGATACAAATTCTCTTTACCTTCCACCTGCCCTTCTGTGGCCCCAATGCCATCGATCATTTCTTTTGTGACTTGTACCCATTACTGGAGCTTGCCTGCACTGACACTCATGTCTTTGGCTTTTTGGTGGTTGCCAACAGTGGGTTTATCTGCATCATAATCTTCTCCTTGTTGCTTGTCTCCTATAGTGTCATCCTGTTCTCTCTGAGAACCCGTAGTGCTGAAGGGCAGAGGAAAGCCCTCTCCACCTGTGGATCTCACATTGCTGTTGTGGTTTTGTTCTTTGTCCCATGCATATATGTGTATGCACGACCTCCATCTGCTTTCTCCTTTGACAAAATAGTGGCAATATTTTACACCATCCTAACTCCCCTGCTCAATCTTTTGATTTACACTTTCAAGAATAAGGAAGTGAAAAATGCCATGAAGGAAGTGTGGAACAGAATCATGGTGACTTCTAATGAAAAATAAAACATTTAACTTTTTGAAAAAGTTTTAAAGTTAGGAGAAAAGTCAAATTTTCTTATATAAAAACTTTGTGTGGATGGGTATTTTTGACGAGAGGTAATGAAAGGCAATAAAGAAAGCATTAACATGGGAGTCAAGAAATGATGCTTTCACCCATAGATCACTTATCATCTCTGATTTGACTACTCAACATCCTCATATGTAAATTAACAAGAGTTGGATTTTATGCTTACTTATAATCCAATAATCAAAAAAAGAATGAAAAGAGAAATAACCTTTTAGGCTGATTGCCATTCACTCCATGCTTTGAAAAACATTTGTGAAGGGAAGGCAAAAATATCTTTAGATTAGGAACAGAAACTTAAACTATTTCAAGTGAAAAGAAGTTTATACTTAGGACACTGATCTCAGTGACTGATGAAAAAAACAATCAGGACTCAAGAAGGGCAGAGACCAGAGGATTCTGATTCTAAACTGTACTTGTATCACATGACTCCATCATTTAACATGATCCATGGCCGTCTGCTACAGAATTTGAGTCACTTGGTGAATTTCTTGGAAGATAAAACCTGATTGGCCCAGTTTTGTGTATGGTCGAGTTCCTTTTGGAACTCATACCAATACCATACTCATACCCCCTACCAATCAGCTATGGGAGAAGAAGTGTGAGCAGATTCCATAAGGGAATCAGCAATGAGTATCTCTTATGTGAGTATAATCAAAGGGAACTATTGAGAGGACCTGTTACAGGCAAAACCAGTAGTAAAGCTGCAGATGTAGTAAGCTGATTTTCCTCCCCTACAGGGCCAATAGAAGCCAGAGACATCTGAGAGTAAAAAATAAGTTTCAAGAGAGGATTATATTTTAATTTACTCGATAATTTGAATTTTCTTGCCTTTACCTACTACCCAAGTCAAAATAATTCTATTTGAATAATAATTGATGAAGAGATCATTCCAATTTAGACACATCTTGCATGTCATTTTCATAATTAAGGTTTGTTTTTCTTACGTTGCCAAGCGCCTTCTGAAATAAATGATTTACAGTAAAATATTTCAACTTAAGATAAAATATTTCAGTTTCCCCAAGAACATCAACACTAATAAAATACTTACTCATTGAGTATTCTGGACAAAAATTCTAAATAATCATTTTTTTCTTTACTTAATCTTCCATTTCAGGCCCAAAGAAGAAGAGTATATGATATTAATTTTCCGCCAGAGTTTCTGAATTATTCACTGGAAACCTTAGCTTAGTAAGATACAACTTTAAATGAGCAGAGTTTAAATTAGGGCACTAATTCATCCTAAGACTACATGTGAGACAGATGTAGATCAAACTTAAAATAGTACAAACCTCAGTTGTCATCTATTCCCATTTCCACAGTTTCCATGACTGAATGACCACAGTCAGCTGCATTCTGTGAAAGCCTAGCATTGATTTGACAGAAGCTGGAGTCCAGTTAGGTAATTCAGTCCTTCCATCTACAATGGATTTTAGTGAGCACTCAGGGTCAGTTCACTCGGAGCTGGAAGGAACTCCAAGAGATCATTGACTCAGCTTCTAGCCTTCGCCAGTTTAACGGTCTCCTTTGAAACTATCCTCTGCAAAATGTTTCCCACCACAACTAAGAAGCTGAATCATTCCCTCAAAGGTAGTGAGTTAATTTTGGCTTTTTCACTGGAAGTTTAATGCAGGACCAATTCATTGGCTGTTCTTGTTTTCCAGGCCAAGAAATCTTATGACATCACTGTTTATCTTATTAAAATAAAAGATTTAGACTTATACTTAAGAGATTTGGATTCTAGGCTCATTTCTGTTACTAATAAGCTGTATGACCTTAGGTGATTCATTTCACTTCTTTGGTCTTCAATTCCTCATATTTAAGGAGGGTTAACAAAAGTACAAATATTTCCTCTACACTTTCCCTGAGCCAGGGATTCTTTCCTTTCATATGTTACATATTTTAGTATTTCTAGAAACTTTCTAAAGGTAGGTCTTTACATTCCTGTTTAATTGATGGGGAACTTGAAGCTCAAGGACTTTAAATAACATACCAACACTTCCTTCGGGCTTCTTCTAGTCCATTTTTTAAAAAAAGGCCAGATGTTGGTGTGTGATTTTCTCTGAGCCATTTGGGATTGCTGGTTGCCACTACACACTTCAGCAAAAGTGCAAAGTTTGTTACAATCTATTCATGGCATTCTCCCCCCTCAATTCTGTCTCCCACCTTTCTCCCTCCATTCCTACCCTGGACCTCTCACTTCATCCTCATGTAAGGCACCTAGCATGCTGTGTCATACCTTGTAGGCAATTCTAAGGCCAGAGGGCTGGGTACTAGTGTGGTTTTCCAGGTAACAAGGTAATTTTGTAATGTACTCTATCCATTTTTAGTAGAGTTTGCAAACCAATCTGAAGCTAAAAAGGGTCTAACTCTCTCTTCCCTGTAAGTGGAAAGGCATATATCTTTAAAAATAAAAGAAATCACACTAAAACGAGTGATTTAAGAATTCTTTTCTTTTCTTTTCTTTTTCCTGTCTTCCTCTCTCACACTGATTTATAGACATAGAAAGGATTAGAAATGGAGAGAATCTTAACATTGCAATAATGTTAAAATAAATAAATGATATTACTTGTTGTCTTTTTATAAAGAGAAAATCGGGATTTAAAGTGCTAGTCGAAACTTGCTTCAAATCACTGCATAGTGAATAAATGGTGAGGCCAGGATTCAGGTTTACCTGAGATGTATTGTTTGTCTGAGACTATAATTAGCTTCAAGAAGACTTTCTTGCCTTTGAAAAGGAGATGGAGGCTTAAGCAAATCCTGTGAAGAAACAGAACAAAGTTTCCTCATCTCAAGTCATAGTGAGTTGAAATTTAACTAATTGATCCCAAAGTT